>NC_134711.1:305775420-315775420 GCF_049634645.1 Pelodiscus sinensis
AATCTGTGGGACACAATCATACCGGGATATAAAATATATAGAAAGGATAGAGCAGGCCGAGTGGGTGGCGGAGTGGCACTGTATGTGAAAGATAATTTAGAATCAAAGGAAATAAAAATATTAAGTGAATCAACATGTTCAATAGAATCGCTATGGATAGTAATTCCATGCTCCAATAATAAGAAATTGGCAGTAGGGATATATTACCGACCACCTGACCAGGACAACGATACTGACATTGAAATGCTGAGGGAGATTAGAGAGGCTACCAAAATAAAGAACTCTATAATAATGGGGGATTTTAATTACCCCCATATTGACTGGATACATGTCACCTCAGGAAGAGAAGCGGAGATAAAATTTCTCAATGGCTTAAATGACTGCTTCTTGGAGCCGCTGGTGCAGGAACCCACAAGGGGAGAGGCAATTCTCGATTTAGTCCTGAGTGGAGTGCAGGATCGGGTCCAGGATATAACCGTTACCGGACCGCTTGGGAATAGTGACCATAATATAATAACCTTCAATATTCCTCTGGTGGGAAGAACACCTCAGCAGTCCAGCACCCTGGCATTTAATTTCAAAAAGGGGAATTACACAAATATGAGGAGGTTAGTGAAACAGAAATTAAAAGGCACAGAGACTAGAGCCAAATCCCTGAAAGCTGCATGGAAACTTTTTAAAGACACCATAATAGAGGCCCAACTTAAATGTATACCCCAAATTTAAAAACATAGCAAGAGACCTAAAAAAGAGTCACCACGGCTTAACCACCATGTAAAAGAAGCAGTGAGGGACAAAAAGGTATCTTTTAAGAAGTGGAAGTTCAATCCTAGTGAGATAAATAGAAGAGAACAGAAACACTGTCAAATCAAGTGTAAAAATGTAATAAGAAAAGCAAAAAAAGATTTTGAGGAACAGCTAGCCAAAAACTCAAAAAGAAATAACAAAATGTTTTTTAAGTACATTAGAAGCAGGAAGCCTGCTAAAAAACCTGAGGGTCCCCTAGATCAGTGGTCGGCAAGCCGCGGCTCGCGAGCCACATGCGGCTCTTTACACACTTTAATGCGGCTCTTCTGTGTGCCGGGCGCCCGCTCCCCTCCCTCCTCTCGGGCGGCCGCCCCAAAAGTCAGGACTCTGCAGCTAGCCTCTGTCAGTGCGCGCCCTGTGTGCAGCCCCGGCGGCCGGCTCCACACAGCTCCAGTCGGGTCATGTGGTATAGGGGGGGCGTAACTTTCTGTGTAGCGCCGCGGCGGCGAGGCAGCATCCTCTCTCTGTCTGCCGCCCTCAGAAGAAGACTGTGCCTCCCAAATCAGCAGCGTGTCATCCGGTAGGGGTAGCAATGGCCTGGCCTGCCTGCCTCTGGGGACTCAATTTCTGTGACAGAAAAAGGAAGGGTTGGGGGGGAATGGAGGGGGGGAGGGGATGAATATGAACTATATGCCTCTGGAACTTGGAAATGAGAGATGTGGGCAGGGCCAGGGAGAGACAAATGAAAGGGGTGACTGATGGCCATCATGGGAGGGGGGGGATGATTATGAATTATGTACTCATATGAGAGATGTGAACTGTGAACAGGGCAAAAAGAAAGGGGTGACTGATGGCCATCATGGGAGGGGGGGGTGGTGATTATGAATTAAGTGTGCCTAACTATGGAAATGAGAGATGTGAACAGGGCAGGGTAAAAAGAAAGGCGTGATGGCCATCATGGAGGGGGGGGGGGGGAAATGTGACATGAGGGGGGAGAAATGTGACATGAGGGGGAGAAATGTGACATGAAGGGGTGAAATGTGACATGAGGGGGTGAAATGTGACACGAGGGGGTGAAATGTGACATGGAGGGGCAGAAATGTGACATGAGGGGAGAAATGTTACATGGAGGGGCAGAAATGTGACATGAGGGGAGAAATGTGACATTGTGGGATTGACATAAAAAGGGTTGATGTGAAAAGGGGGGTGTGGACATAAAATTGCGGAATATCGTAATCTAGGAGCCAGCAAAATAAGTTAGTGGCCAGGTTCTGAGGTCAATATATAACAGTACCAGTGAGGACTATTTGAGTGTGTTTTCACATACTTTTATATGTACTTTTTTAGTTGTATCTTGATTTTTATTTCATTTTATGTTGTCATTTTTTACTTTTATTCAACTTGACTGCAGAGCCAGTGCAATGTGTGCATGCCTGTTTTATTACTTTTACTTCTTGCCTACTGTTTCGGTGTATCCATCAAGGTGGAGAACCCTGCTTAAAATATCCATGATGAGCCCCACTAATTTTATAATACTATTTACACACACATAAGATGTCATATATGCGTCATCCACAGATAAATACCAGTGCGTCATCCACAGATCCCCCATAACAGTGCGTCATCCACAGATAAATAACAGTGTGTCATCCAATATTACTTCTTTTATGTGATTAAGGATGCCGGTTTGGTGTTGGTGGCTTTATTTTAAAATGAAACATTTTTATAGGTGCCCTGTTTGACATGGCTACAAAGAAAAAACAACAAAAAACGGAAGACGAAAACCGTGAATTTAAAGTGGAATGGACCGAGACTTTCGCGTTTCAGAACGTAAATAGCTTTCCGACCTGTCTTATTTGTAAAGAAAAATTGGCGCATAACAAAAAATCTAATTTGGAGAGACACTTTACAACAAAACACTTGTCCTTTAGTAATAAATATCCTGTTTGTGATGCAAGGAAGAAAGCAGTTGAGGAACTTCTGAAGAGTCAAGAAAAATCAAGCTCTGCGTTTAATCAGTGGGTGCAGTCTTCCAACTATGTTAATTTTGCAAGTTTTGCGGTTAGTCAAGAGATTGCTGAGAGAGGCAAACCATATACAGATGGCGAATACATAAAACGTTGTTTTATAAGTGCATCAGAAGAGTTATTCAGGGATTTTAAGAACAAAGAAGAAATTCTAAAAAAAATTAAAGAGTTGCCATTGTCTGCTAAAACAGTGAAGGATAGAACAGCCAAAATGTCTTCCAATATAACCAACCAACAAGTTGATGATCTTAAAGTGGTTTCAACTTTATCAATAGCAGTTGACGAGTCTTGTGACTTAAATGATACAGCTCAAGTTTCACTTTTTGTAAGATTTATGTCAGCTACAGGTCCTAAAGAAGAACTTTTAGGATTATTGCCACTGAAAGGTCAAACACGTGGAGAGGATATAGCAAATGCTGTAATTGGTTGCATTGAAAAATATCATATTCCACTTGATAAAATCGTCTCAATTGCAACAGACGGGGCAAAAAGTATGACCGGCGTAAGAAATGGATTTGTTGCTATTATGAAAGAAAAAATTAGTCACGAGATACTTACATACCATTGCATCATACATCAAGAAGCACTTTGTGCGCAGACATTTCCAGAAGAAATGTGCAAAGTTATGGAATTGGTGATTAAGATGATCAACTCCATTGTAGCTAAAGCTCTTCATCATCGCCAATTTAAAGAATTTTTAGTTGAAATGGAGAGTGAGTACGCAGATCTTCTGCTGCATAACAAGGTACGTTGGTTATCAAGAGGAAACGTTTTGAAACGTTTTGCTTCCTTAATATCAGAAATCAAAGCATTTTTCCTCGAGAAGGGTGTTCACCATCCAGAATTAACAAACGATCAGTGGATCCAAAAACTGTATTTCATGGTGGATGTTACTTCCCATCTAAATCAGCTTAATCATAAACTACAGGGGAAAGGAAACACAATTTTTTCGATGTTAGAAGAACTTATTTCGTTTGAAAACAAATTATCTGTTTTTGCTCAAGATTTTGACAGAGAAACTTTGATTCACTTTCCAAGCCTGTTGAAACATCGCCAAGAAAATAATTCTGATATTGACATTACCTATTTTAAAACAGCACTTTTAAATATGAGGGAAGCTTTTCTCAAGAGGTTTCAGGAATTCAGAAACAGCAAAGTGACGTTGGCCTTTGTTAAAAAACCTCTGGATGCCACTGTAACGGAATTAAATTTTTCTCCCTTTAATATCGACATTGGCAACTTTGAAATGCAATTGCTGGATTTAAAAAACAAAGAACTGTGGAGCTCGAAATTTGAACGTCTTTGTGCTGATTTAGAAAGATTGGAGAAAAACAAATGTGAACTTAGTTCACAGCACAAGTGGTCTGCTTTGAAAGACCTGGAGAAGGAAGATATGTTGATTTTTAACACCTGGAATAGTATTCCTGACTCATATAATCAACTAAAAAAGCTAGCGTTTGCTGTTCTTTCCTTGTTCGGGTCTACATATTTATGCGAACAATCATTTTCAAGCATGAACCTTATCAAGAGAAAATTGAGAAATCGTCTCATCGAGGAGAACCTGGAATCGTGCCTAAACTTAAAAACAACAACATACAAACCTGACTTACTCAAACTATCCAAGGAAATGCAAGGCCAATGTTCACATTAGTGGTTGTGACTTTGTCAGTCATTGTCAGGATGTAATTTTCTCTACATTTGTAAGGCAAATTTTACGGAATTTAACGTTATCGATAAATAATATCGTTCTAAAGTTTTTGTTTTATTAGTTGTGTTATTTGTATCCTCCCGACCTATGTGGATACTTGCATGCAGAATATTCTCAATAAAAACTTATTGAAACTAAAAACAGTGTACCATCCTATGTATTTTCGGGTTTAAAAATGTGGCTCTCAAAATAAATTTCAATCGTGGTTTTGGCGAGATTTGGCTCAGTTGAAAAAAAAGGTTGCCCACCACTGCCCTAGATGATCGAGCTATAAAAGGAGCAATCAAGGACGATAAAGACATTGCGAAGAAACTAAATGATTTCTTTGCTTCAGTCTTCGCAGCTGAGGACGTTGGGGAGATTCCTGAATCTGCACCGTCCTTTGTGGGTGATGAATCTGAGGAACTGTCCCGGATTGAAGTGTCTTTAGAGGAGGTTTTGGAACAAATAGAAAAACTTAATGTTAACAAATCTCCGGAACCGGATGCCATTCATCCAAGGGTTCTAAAAGAACTCAAATGGGAAATTGCTGAGCTATTATCTGTGGTTTGTAACCTATCCTTTAAATCGGCTTCCGTACCTAATGACTGGAAGGTAGCCAACATGACACCAATATTTAAAAAAGGCTCTAGAGGCGATCCTGACAATTACAGACCGGTAAGTCTAACTTCAGTACCGGGCAAATTAGTAGAAACAATAGTAAAGAATAAAATTGTGAAGCATGTAGAAGAACATAATTTGTTGGACAAAAGTCAACATGGCTTCTGTAAAGGGAAATCCTGTCTTACTAATCTGTTAGGTACGTCTACACTACAACGTTAATTCGAACTAACTTAGTTCAAATTAGTTATTTCGAACTAAGCTAATTCGAACTAACGCATCCAGACTAAAAAACTAGTTCGAATTAGCATTTTGCTAATTCGAACTAGCATGTCCACATTAAGTGGACCCTGAACCGGGCTTAAGGATGGCCAGAAGCAGTGCCGGCATCAGAGGAGGAATTAGAGTGTGGAGATGCTTTCTCAGGCTAGCCAAGGGCTGTGCTTAAAGGGTCCCGACCCCCACCTCGGACAGACAGTTCTCAGGAGTGCCCCGCTTGCAGAGCAGTCCTGGCTTGGATTGCCCCGAGTACCCACACTGGGCACATCACAGCACTCGGCCATCAGACCGGCTGCACTTGCCGCAGGCTGCCATCTGGGGAGAGGGGGCAATTGGGGGGCTGCAGGAGAGCTTCCACACCCAGAAGCCCGCAGAGCCAGCCCAGTCCTCCCCATTGGGGGCTCGTGCCCCATTCCTCCCTCACCTCCTTCCACTTACCCTTCCCTAGCCCCTCTTCTTGATGTACAAAATAAAGGACACGTGTCTTCCAAAATGGAATCTGTCTTTATTGAACAAAACTGGGGGAGACCAGGAAAAGGAGGTGGGAGAGGGGAAGAGAGAGGGTGGGAGAGGGGAGGGCAACTACACTGATGAGGGGTTTGGAACAGGTCCCATATGAAGAGAAGCTAAAGAGACTGGGACTTTTCAGCTTAGAAAAGAGGAGACGGAGGGGGGACAGGATAGAGGTCTCTAAAACCAGGAGTGGGGTGGAGAGGGTGCATACAGAAAAGTTCTTCATTAGTTCCCATAATAGAAGGACTAGAGGACACCAAAGGAAAGGAATGGGTAGCAGGCTTCAAACTAGTAACAGAAAGTTGTTCTTCACAAAGCAAAGAGTCAACCTGTGGAAGTCCTAGCTGCAGGAGGCTGTGAAGGCTAGAACTAGAACAGATTTTAAAGAGAAGTGAGATAAAGTGATGGAGGTTGGGTCCATGGAGTGGTATTAGCCAGGGGGTAGGAGTGGTGTCCCTGCCCCAAGTTTGTGGAAGACTGGAGATGGATGGCAGGAGAAAAATGGCTTGGTCATTGTTTCGGTCCATCCCCTCCAGGGTCCCTAGTGTTGACCACTGTCGGCAGACAGGCTATTGGGCTAGATGGACCTTTGGTCTGACTCAGTACGGCCATTGTGGGCTCAGGGTCGGGGGTCTCAGTGGATCACCTTGATTTTCATGCACACCTGCTCCTGGGTGGCCAGGATGGCAGCTCTCATGCCCTAGACGGCCACTTTCCTGTGCCTAGTGTGGAGATCGTGGACGAGGTCCACGATGTCCGCACTAGCCCAGGCGGGTGCCCGCCTCTTGCGGTCCCGGGCAAGCTCCCGGGAGCTGCCAGCCTGGTCCCGGGAAGAAGGGGAGGGCTGGGGGGCATCGGGTGGGTGGCTTGATCTGTGCCAGGTGCAGGGTCTGCTAGCTGGGTGCTGGCAGGCTTGCACCTGGCATGGGCACCGTAGCCAGCCCGTACCCCTTTAAGGGGGCCGGGGCCAGGAGGGGGGCAGACGAGTTTCCCTGGTTTTGGCCAGAGTGGCCACCAGGGAAACATGGGGAGGGCTAGCCTCCCACTAGTTCGAATTAAGGGGCTACACACCCCTTAATTTGAACTAGCTAGTTCGAGCTAGGCTTAATCCTCGTAAAATGAGGGTTTCCTAGTTCGAACTAAGCGCTCCGCTAGTTCAATTTAAATTCGAACTAACGGAGCGCTAGTGTAGCGCCTATGAAAGTTAGTTTAAACTAACGTCCGTTAGTTCGAACTAACTTTGTAGTGTAGTCATACCCTTAGAGTTCTTTGAAGGGGTTAACAAACAGGCGGACAAGGGGGATCCAGTAGATATAGTATACTTGGATTTTCAGAAAGCCTTTGACAAGGTCCCTCACCAAAGGCTCTTGTGTAAATTACATGGCCATGGGATAAGAGGGAAGGTCCTTTCTTGGATTGCGAAGTGGTTAAAAGACAGGAAACAAAGAGTAGGAATAAATGGTAAATTTTCAGATTGGAGAGGGGTAACTAGTAGTGTACCCCAAGGGTCAGTCCTGGGACCAATCCTTTTCAACTTATTCATAAATGATCTGGAGAAAGGGGTAAGTAGTGAGGTAGTAAAGTTTGCAGATGATACAAAACTGTTTAGGATAGTCAAGACAGAAGCAGACTGTGAGGGACTCCAAGAAGATCTCACCAAACTGAGTGATTGGGCAACAAAATGGCAAATGAAATTTAATGTGGCTAAGTGTAAAGTAATGCACATCGGGAAAAACAACCCCAACTATACGTACAGTATGATGGGGGCTAATTTGGCTATGACAAATCAGGAAAGAGATCTTGGAGTTATCGTGGACAGTTCTCTGAAAACTTCCACGCAGTGTGCAGTGGCGGTCAAAAAGGCAAATAGGATGCTAGGAATTATTAGGAAAGGGATAGAAAATAAGACCCAGAATATCTTACTGCCCCTGTATAAAACTATGGTACGCCCACATCTTGAATACTGTGCACAAATGTGGTCTCCTCACCTCAAAAAAGATATTTTGGCCTTGGAAAGGGTTCAGAAAAGGGCAACTAAAATGATTAGGTGTTTGGAATGGGTCCCATATGAGGAGAGATTAAAGCGACTGGGACTTTTCAGTTTAGAAAAGAGGAGACTGAGGGGGGATATGATAGAGGTCTATAAAATCATGAGTGGTGTGGAGAGGGCCGATAAAGAAAAGTTATTTATTAGTTCCCTAAATAGAAGAACTAGAGGACACCAAATGAAATTAATGGGTAGCAGGTTTAAAACTAATAAAAGAAAGTTCTTCTTCACACAGCATGTAGTCAACCTGTGGAACTCCTTGCCAGAGGAGGCTGTGAAGGCTAGGACTATAATAGAGTTTAAAGAGAAGCTAGATAATTTCATGGAGGTTAGGTCCATAAAAGGCTATTAGCCAGGGGATAAAATGGTGTGCTTGGCCTCTATCTGTCAGAGGCTGGAGAAGGATGGCAGGAGACAAATCGCTTGATCATTGTCTTCGGTCCACCCTCTCTGGGGCACCTGGTGCTGGCCACTGTCAGTAGACAGGATACTGGGCTAGATGGACCTTTGGTCTGACCCAGTATGGCCATTCTTATGTTCTTATGTTCAGTATTTCAGCAAGCCCCAGACTCATCTCCGAAATTTCTGCTCCTGTGAATTTTGAGTCTAGCCTGAGCTAAAGTTAACAGGGGCTGTTTAGTGAGCAAGGTTAAATACGGAGATTATAAAACTGTCCAGTTGACAAAAGGAAATGACAGTGATGCATTTCAGCAGTGTAAGCCAATCATGCATACATTCATTGGTAAGGTATTCTACCTAGAACTGATGAAAGGAAAGGGTTCTGAAAAATAAAAGGGAACACAGAAGATGAAGGTGTCATGCCTTTCATTAGAACACCTGAGTATGTTAAATCAGAATTCTCTGTGGGTTGAGAAAATGAGTGATTGTTACATCTACACTGGCCCCTTCTTCGGAAGGGGCATGCTAATTTCCAACTTCAGAATAGGGAAATCCGCGGGGGATTTAAATATCCCCCGCGGGATTTAAATAAACATGGCCGCCGCTTTTTTTCCGGCTGGGGGAAAAGCCGGAAAAGAGCGTCTAGACTGGTGCGATCCTCCGGAATAAAGCCCTTTTCCGGAGGATCTCTTATTCCTACTTGCAAGGAAATCTCTGACAAAATTAAGGTCCAAATGCTGCAGTCATGTCAATAGTGGGTAAATTATA
Source organism: Pelodiscus sinensis (assembly GCF_049634645.1). Lineage (NCBI taxonomy): Eukaryota > Metazoa > Chordata > Testudines > Trionychidae > Pelodiscus > Pelodiscus sinensis. The sequence goes on from NC_134711.1 coordinate 305,784,509, forward strand.
CATTGGGACAAATCATTGCTCTTGATATGTAAAGCTGCCAACTTGTGCAGGCTGGAATTCTAAGACCAACTTCTGATTACTTGTTTTATACAGAATTTAAATATTTAACTCTGGATTGTATTTCCATATAATAACATCCAAAAATGTAGCTCAATCAGCTCTCTACCAGCAAATTCAGAGTGTGGCTATGGAGCTGCTTCTGAAGCTGTTCTCTGGCCGGCTTGATTCTGAAAAATCTTGTTATTGTTCACGAAAAATATCCTCAGTAGATCACCATCTAGCTATTTAATCTGAGATTTTAATTACCCCCGATATAGGTTCACTTTGCCAGTAGGTCTAGTGTTACTTTCTCCTGATGGATGATCCTGATTCTATTTAAACCTACCAAATCAATGGACAAAAGTTTGACTTACTTTTCTCAAAGATTAATGAATGGTGTAACAGAACCATTCATTGTTTTTAAAGTTTTTTTTAGAAGAAACTGTAGGCAGTATAAAAATAAACAAGTTGAGGTGTTTAAAGAACAAGGTAAATCAGAACTGACTTTCAGAAATGTACAACTCTTTTGCATAGCAAAATCTTTGCTTTGAATACCTGTAACCTAAAAGCCCTAGAAAATAAACTGAAAATTTCCAGCCTTATTGTATAGAGCACATTTTGAGTATAGCATTTGTGTTTCCATTTTGTATTGAAAAGGGTTGTTGCTTGCCTACAAGTTTGGGATCTTTAGTATAAGGCCAAGGAGTAGAAATATGGAAAGGTCCTTGATGCTGCTTGGCTTAATCGGAAAGGTAAGCATAGAACTCCTGTCTCCCCATAAGGGGTAATCTAAGGGGAAGGACACATGATCATCCCATGTGTGTCTTCCCCCTTCCCTATTTCCAGCCTGGGGCCCTCATGCTCTCCACCTCCCATGTTACTTGCAGGTAAGGAGGAGGCACTGTCCTTCTGCTGTGCTACGTCCCCCTCTCAGCATGTTCAGCTGTTCTCACCTGCAGTGCATCAGTTGCCTGAGTGAAAAACCTCACTGGGGAGGGGTGGTGGCCCACTCCCTTCCCAAGCTCGGCTGTTGGGGACAGGGGCCATACATGCTAGGGAGAAGGGAGGACTCTAGCTCACGCAGCTGCTGTCCCAAGTAGCTGGGCTTAGGCAGAGGGGTGGCCCACTGTCTCTCCCCAGCCAGGCTTCTTTCAGGCAGCTGCTGCACTGAACAGAGCAGCATTACAGTGGCAGCAGGCATGAGAAGTGGTTCTCATCCCACCCCTTTCAATCCCTGCCCAGGTCAGCTGCTGGGAGGGAGCACTAGACCCTACATGTCCCCCCACATGTCTCCTCTGGAGATCAGTGAAAATTCTTACACATTTTCTCCCCTGACTTCTTATAACATTTTCCAAATAAGTAAACTGACACACAGAAATTTAATTAATCAATGGAGGAAGGAAAAGCAGGTGCCTGATTCTTTGACTCATTGACTTTATGCATCTTAATTCCATTGGGCTTGAGTCTCATTTACAGGATAGCTCATCTACCCCACTCCCACTCCCCCTGTGATACATTAAAAAAATTAAAATCTGGCCCCTTTGTCATCAGAAGCATTATTGTTGATCTTCATTTGTCCATTGATTAGATGCATTAGTCCCAGCGACTCCTTTCTGTCTTATTGATATTGGATCTTATTCAGATCTTACACTTGTATAAATCATGAGTTCCTCTATTTAAGTAAAGTAAGTTATACTGGTGCAAAATGCATGTAAGAGGTATCAAAAGGAGGCCCAATATCTGACAGATATTTGCTATGTGGTCATAGACTGACACCAAGCTTCCTTACAATCCTTTGAATATATTAGTGATAGACTTTAAAGCTGGCATTGGTCCATTTTCCTCTGCATCCAAGTTCTAGACAATTTTTCACACAATTAGTGATAAGATCAACATGGAATATACCAAGTCTTGAAGTTTTGTTTCATTGTATTAGAAAATAAGGGTTCAGAATTTCACTTTCTGGGGTCAGTTTCTTTGTCTTTCAAAACATAAGATCCTTTCCCTTTCCAATTTCTATTTTGGAGCGGGGGAGGATGGGGGGTGCGGGGAGTGTTACACCACTTACTTGTATGTTCAAGAAGAATGAATATCCCATAATGCCACGATCAAATTATCCTCAGGCAATTCCAACTGCTTACATTTTGAGATGACTGTTTTAACTAAAAGTAATGCTTTTTTCATTTTAATTGCTCCCTGATGTGTCCATCACACTACCCTTTAGGTTGTCATGGTTTTTGACACAATAAAAGTAATGGGACATAAAAGCTTAAGTTTAAAGGATACTTAAAAAGATAATTGCTGTATCAATCTAAAAATAGGAATCCACAAAGGAAGGTACTAACTGAAGCAATTCATGAAAAACCCACACTATTGCTCATGGGTGTGATGGATAGATATACTATCTCTCTCTTACAGGTGGGTCAGCTTCAGCTGGTATATATCAGCATAATTCCATCGATTTTGTTGGATAATGGAGCTATGTTGATTTACACAAACCTAGGCTTTGTTCCTTTAGATTTAACAAAAACAAAATCAGGTGTGAATATTATCCAATTCTTTGCTGGGCCTGCTTATTCATGTATCAATGTGGATTTGATGCAACAGATCCATCAACATTAAGGGAATTCTAAATTATTATTATTAACTATTAGAATTACCATAGCACTCAAGAGTCCTCATCATGGCTCAATACCTCATTGTGCCAAGTACTGTTTAAAAAATGTTACCTGTCCCAAAGAGCTAGATAACTAAGTGAAGAGTAAGGTTGGAAATGTAAGCACTTAAGAGCTGAGAAATGCCAAAGTTATGATACAACCATAATTCAGTCCTCTTATTTGTCATGCACTATAATTCATCCTTAAGTATATGATCTCACAATTAGTCCTGCAAACTTTTGTCTGACCTAGTGCTCTGGATGGATTGAGTGCAATAAATGAGTCACACTGCCCAACCTGGACACTGGATGAATCTGAGGTCTAGAGAATGTCCCTCATTGCTGTCCCTCCTGTGCACTGAGGCCCTAACTCCCCTTTAGTTATACCAATCTGAAAGACTTCAACTGCCAACAGAGCTTGGCTCAAAACAGACCTTTTGCTTCAGTAACTGTGCCCTCTCCACTTTGTGCACAAGGGTGATGCAAATGTAAGAGTCTGGGATCATCTAATTAGGACTTTAACATAACGCATACGCACAAGGTAGAAACAAGGTAGCGGGGGCGACTTCACCTGGGGCATTATCAGACCTTTCATGGCTTACTGATCTCTTAACTTATTAACTGCAACATTTTTCATACGAAAAACAACACTAAATATCACAGAAATCCCACAATATGGAACTACTTGCTAGACAGCACCAGAAGTCTCTGTCTCAATCTTAATAGATTATAGGTCAGGAGGGACCACAATTTTTCTTAAGGCTGAGAAGGTAGAGGTGTGGGCAGGAAGTCCGACAATGGCCATAGTGTAACAAGTGTCTGGAAAGTGAAGCTAGACAAACTCAGACTGGAAATGATGGGTATGTTTTTAACAGTGAGGGCAATTAACCATTGGAACAACTTATCAAGAGTAGTAGTGAATTCTCTATCTCTGATGATTTTATAAATCAAAATTGAATGCATTTTTCTGAAGGATATGTTTTGGTTCAAACAGGGATTGATTAGAGAAGTCACATGGCTTGTTTTATACAGTAGGTCAGGATAGTTGATTGCAATGCTCCATATTGGCCTTAGAATCTATGCATTACACAGCATTGTAAATATGGCTTGGGCAAGTATATAACTAGCAATGATTGATATTTTGATATATAAAATACATATATACTGTGTAAATTCCATCTCCCATGCTGGTACTCAGCTTAATTTCAATTTCTACATACTTTTTAGGCTTTTTATTATTCAAGACACATTGTGGTCACTGACAACTAGAAAATTGTTATTGATCCTGCATGAGTTAGCTTTGCTGTATTCCAATGATATAGTCCAATTTTATACCTGTCTCTAATAGATTTACTAATTGTATACTTCAGTTAAGATGGAAATTGATATTTCTAGTTATATCAGTTCCAATTTCAAAATGAAATTCTTCCAGGTGGTTCTATCATGCTCATAAATCAATGACAAATGACTTTGCTCCTTATCTCTCTTTTTACCAGCTCCTCATTTCAAAGCAGGCCCTTTTTAAAGCAATCTAGCTACTTCTGAGCAGAAGCAAAAACTGGTCTCTGATTAGTAGCCACAAAATATAAACAAAACACAAAAGCTTTTTGAAAAAAGAAAAATTAGGGATACACTAGGGTCAACCTTAAATGACAGTCAGCATATATCCTATTACCATAAATACATGCTGTCATACAATCCGGCTTTTATTGTCAAGGAACAGCGATTAAGTATTGTAATGAATGATGTACAGTTAGTTGATACATATCTTAACTGTTAGAACTTGAAGGTATGAAAAGAATATACTTAGATATCAAAATTAAGATAAGAAATAATGCATAAAAGAACTCAACAATCCACGAGTCAGAGTTAAGGTTACTGTGCTTGAATATGCATTTCTTTGTATTTAATAAATATTAACTTATAATTTAATAAATATTAACTTATATCATGTAGCCAGCATAGAATTTACACCATTCGTTTAGAAAACCTAGGCACGAAAATGAATAACATAAGTGATTTCATTTCTGCCAACTGGTTTCTGAAATGATTTTTGTTTTGTTTTATTTCTTTTTTAATATAAATATGGCCTGAGTTACTATAAATAAGGCTGAGTTGGGGTTTTTTAGATTCTTTCAACTTGATTCAATATTTATTTTGCTAATAGTTGTATTGTATTAGTATTTTTCCTTTAGCTGTGCATGGTGATATTAAGTAATCTAACCATCACCAGCATTTTCCTCACAGCGTTAAACATTTTGGATTATTTAGCTGCTTACAGAAGTGATTGTGGTGATGTTTTCAAGTACTATGTAATGCTAATTATAAGCAATTGAGGATGGTGAACTAGTTTTGATCAAAGGGGACTGTGGGATGCTGTGAGTGGGGAGGTTAGATAGCTCTCTCTGCCTATAGACAAAAAGGCTTATATAACTGACATTTAATAGCTAAATGTAAGTAGGCTAACCTGACTGCTGACATTCATTCATTGTGTGGGAGGTTAAATGCTGGAAGAGGCTATGAAGTTCAAAGGATCTGGAACAAAAGAACAAACTTCACAATATTCAGATAAATGAATGAACTTCTGCAGTGGTGCTTCAATTATGCAATAAGAAATCAAACTCTGTTTATGTCTAAATTCAGAATTAATCAAGATTTCGGGTTCATTATACATACGCAGGGTCAGACAGTGATGGATACAATCACTTAGATTAAATGCAATAGGACTACACATTAAGATTGGTTGTTGAAAGGTAGATCTAGGAATGGCATCTTTGGTAGGGATCTAATATTTTTGAGCTTCTCTCTCTCGTGGGCCCGTCAAGGCCTCTAGATGAGCAAAGTTTAGTGCACATGAAAAATGGAGCAATCATCTCAGTGGTGTATTTATGTCCACATGAGTATGCAATTGTTTCGTGCAGTCCTCAGAATTGAGTGACACAGACAGGGCTTCTGGGCAGCCCTGCCTCTTTCAGTCTCTATTTTATACAACTTCCTATGGAGTTCCCTTCCTCATTCAGTGCCACCACCTTTATCTATACTATAATATATTAGTGCACAGTGAAAATTAGCAATGTACACAGGTGCAACTATTACCTTCCATTGGATCATTGTTAAAAATACCTATGACACAGTCATGTAATATGATCTTTTTCACTGCCTCCTCCCTTACTGAAGGTTCATAACTACTGAAATGAACCTATAGATTGAATAGTTTTATGAAGTTTAGTCAGGACTTTAATTTCAAAAAGGGGAATTACACAAAATGAGAAGGTTAGTTAAACAGAAATTAAAAGGCACAGTGACTAGAGCCAAATCCCTGAAAGCGGCATGGAAACTTTTTAAAGACACCATAATAGAGGCCCAACTTAAATGTATACCCCAAATTAAAAAACATAGCAAGAGACCTAAAAAAGAGTCACCGTGGCTTAACCACCATGTAAAAGAAGCAGTGAGGGACAAAAAGGTATCTTTTAAGAAGTGGAAGTCCAATCCTAGTGAGATAAATAGAAAGGAACATAAACAATGTCAAACCAAGTGCAAAAATGTAATAAGAAAAGCAAAAAAAGATTTTGAGGAACAGCTAGCCAAAAACTCAAAAAAAAATAACAAAATGTGTTTTAAGTACATTAGAAGCAGAAAGCCTGCTAAAAAATGTGTGGGTCCCCTAGATGATCGAGCTATAAAAGGAGCAATCAAGGACGATAAAGCCATTGCGGAGAAACTAAATGATTTCTTTGCTTTAGTCTTCACGGCTGAGGACGTTGGGGAGATTCCCAAATCTGCACCATTCTTTGTGGGTGATGAATCTGAGGAACTGTCCTGGATTGAAGTGTCATTAGAGGAGATTTTAGAACAAATAGAAAAACTTAATGTTAACAAATCTCTGGGACTGGATAGCATTCATCCAAGGGTTCTAAAAGAACACAAATGGGAAATTGCTGAACTATTATCTGTGGTTTGTAACCTATCCCTTAAATCAGCTTCCGTACCTAATGACTGGAAGGTAGCCAACGTGACACCAATATTTAAAAAGGGCTCTAGAGGCGACCTGGGCAATTACAGACCGGTAAGTCTAACTTCAGTACTGGGCAAATTAGTCGAAACAATAGTAAAGAATAAAATTGTGAAGCATGTAGAAGAACATAATTTGTTGGACAAAAGTCAACATGGTTTTTGTAAAGGGAAATACTGTCTTACTAACCTATTAGAGTTCTTTGAAGGGGTTAACAAACATGCGGACAAGGGGGATCCAGTAGATATAGTATACTTAGATTTTCAGAAAGCCTTTGACAAGGTCCCTCACCAAAGGCTCTTGAATAAATTACATGGCCATGGATAAGAGGGAAGGTCCTTTCTTGGACTGAGAACTGGTTAAAAGACAGGAAACAAAGGGTAGGAATAAATGGTAACTTTTCAGAATGGAGAGGGGTAACTAGCGGTGTCCCCCAATGGTCAGTCCTGGGACCAATCCTTTTCAACTTATTCATAAATGATCTGGAGAAAGGGGTAAGCAGTGAGGTGGTAAAGTTTGCAGATGATACTAAACAGTTTAGGATAGTCAAGACAGAAGCAGACTGTGAGGGACTCCAAGAAGATCTCACCAAACTGAGTGATTGGGCAACAAAATGGCAAATGAAATTTAATGTGGATAAGTATAAAGTAATGTACATCGGGAAAAATAACCCCAACTATACGTACAGTATGATGATTTGGCTATGACAAATCAGGAAAGAGATCTTGGAGTTATCGTGGACAGTTCTCTGAAAACTTCCACACAGTGTGCAGCGGCGGTCAAAAAAGCAAATAGGATGCTAGGAATTATTAAGAAAGGGATAGAAAATAAGACCCAGAATATCTTACTGCCCCTGTATAAAACTATGGTATGCCCACATCTTGAATACTGTGTACAGATGTGGTCTCCTCACCTCAAAAAAGATATTTTGGCCTTGGAAAGAGTTCAGAAAAGGGCAACTAAAATGATCAGGGGTTTGGAATGGGTCCCATATGAGGAGAGGTTAAAGTTACTGGGACTTTTCAGTTTAGAAAAGAGGAGACTGAGGGGGGAATATGATAGAGGTATATAAAATCATGAGTGGTGTGGAGAGGGCCGATAAGGAAAAGTTATTTATTAGTTCCCATAATAGAAGGACTAGAGGACACCAAATGAAATTAATGGGTAGCAGGTTTAAAACTAATAAAAGAAAATTCTTCTTCACACAGCATGTAGTCAACCTGTGGAACTCCTTGCCAGAGGAGGCTGTGAAGGCTAGGACTATAATAGAGTTTAAAGAGAAGCTAGATAATTTCATGGAGGTTAGGTCCATAAAAGGCTATTAGCCAGGGGATAAAATGGTATCCTTGGCCTCTGTTTGTCAGAGGCTGGAGAGGGATGGCAGAAGACAAATCGCTTGATCATTGTCTTCGGTCCACCCGCTCTGGGGCACCTGGTGCTGGCCACTGTCGGCAGACAGGCTACTGGGCTAGATGCACCTTTGGTCTGACCCAATACGGCTGTTGTTATGTTCTTATGTTCTCATGTTACCTTAACGTGAAAGCAAAAATTACTAGAGGTTGGACCTCCCTGTTCCGGCACCGTCAGACCTGACAATCCTGAAGAAGAGAATTTTCTAGACCAGGAAAGGTCCCCTACCTCTGTCCCGTAAGCCCACCAACTGCTGCTGGCAGGCTATTGCCCCAGCAGGCACCCTGCCTCTGGCCCCCCCTTCCCACCACTAGCCTGACTGGGCTGCTTGCCCCATTACTTCCAGCTCCCTGGATGTCCAGGCTGCCACAGGCTCCAGCTCCTCCAGTCGTGCTCTGGCACGGGCCCCATGCTGCTGCGGCCTTCCAGGAGCTCTGGCCCTGGCCTGCTTGCCATGGGCTGCCACAGGGCTCCAGCCCCACTTACCATGGGCTGCCAGGAAGCTCTGTCCCCAGCCCCAAACTGCTGCTGACTCCTGCAATGGGGCTCTCGACCTAGCCCCACTTGCTGTGGGCTGCTACAGGGCTTCAAGCCCAGCCTCACACTACTGGGGACTGCCATAGGGCTCCAGCCACATGCTGCAGCCAGTTAGTCTGCTGCTCCCACCCCATCTAGCTCTCTTGCCATTACGATTCCAGGTTCTCTGATCCAGAGGCATCCATGGTCCTGCCAGACCATGGTTGTTGCCAGACCAGGGAGTGCTGGCTTTCAAGGATTCAACCTGCACAGTGCTTTAAAGCAAATCAGACAGCTTAGTCTTCTCTCCGAATCACAAGACGTATTGCACAAAACCAAGTGAGAAAGATATCAACCCAACTTTAATGTAATTGTAACATTAGTTTCTAACATTCTCATCAGTATTACTACTTTGCCTATACAGGTGGACCTCCCTGGTCTGGCACTCCAGATGAGGGATTTTGCAGGACCGGGGGAGGTCATATCTGGCTCCCCTGCTATCAGCTCCCCATAACTGTGACCAGTCATTGGCCTCCTGGCCAACTCCCCCTTGCCACTAGCCTCGCTGCCCTGCTGGTCCCCCACCACCTTCCCTGCTATGCCAGGCAGCCCAGCTGCAGCGCAGCTCTCTGCACGCTGGGCTCCTGACCCTGCCCAGCAGCCCCGCTGTGACATTCCAAGTTCCTGGCTCCTCCAGGCAGCCCGGTTGCAGCATGCTGGGCTCCTAGCCCTGCTGTGCAGCCCCGCTGGGTTGTGCCTGGCTGCCCAGCTATGGGGAGACAGGCAGCCCAGGTGAGGGGACCCCAGCTGCCAGCCTTCCACTGGGACTCTCTGGTCCTGGAACATCTGTGGTCCTGCTGGGTGACAGATGTTGCTGGACCAGGGAGTCCCAGATTACAGAGGTTCAATCTGCAATTCTTGTTAGACATTGAAAACTATATTAAAAAATGTTGCATTTCTTTTGAACTTACCCAAATTGTTCTAATAATTCAGAGAGGTTAATGTCTATTACCAAGTACACATTGCTGATGGCTCTGAGTTATCCTGAGTTATTCAATAAACATTGTACATATGTGATGCTGTATGATAGGAACATGACAATTTGTATCACTGATGTTGCACTGTTAGGGTATGTCTACACTTGCAGCCTAATTTGTAATAGGGCTGCAAATGTAGGCATTCGAAATTGCAAATCAAGCCCGGGATCTAAATATCCTGCACTTGATTTGCATGTTTCTGGCCGGTCACCATTTTTGAAACTTACAAGCCCGAACTAACTGCCTGTGTCTACACACGGCAGGGAAAGGGGCGTTCGAAATAAAGCCTTATTCTGAACTACCTGTTAAACCTCATTGCAGTTAGTTCGGGCTTGTAAGTTTAAAAAATGGCGACCAGCCGGGAACATGCAAATCAAGCGTGGGATATTTAAATTCCGGGCTTGATTTGCAATTCCAAATGCCTACATTTGCAGCCTTAATTCAAATTAGGCTGCAAGTGTAGACATATCCTAAGACAGTTACTTGATAGAACATTTGTTGCATGTCATGCAAGGCATCAATGGAAAAGTTATGATAGGCTGAATATGATTGTCCTGTTTATATGCATGCATTATTTTTCTATCTGAAATTTTAAATATTAACTATATATATATATATATATATATATATATATATATATATATATAGTGCTGCATTCTAGGGCAACACCCACAATGTGGTGTTTTACATCCAGTCTAGCCAGACATTGTGCATGGTCTATTCAAGCTTGATGGCCCACTGAAGGCAACTAAATTCACAGTGGGCCTTAGACTAGAATTCACTCCATGGAGTGAGTCTTCATATGGATACCTTAGCCAGAATATGGATGTTCCTGTGAATCATCAAAGCATGAAAAGGCACGTGACTTGCTCATGTGACCCTGGACTCCCTCTTGTACCTGTAATTTTCCATAAATAAAGACTGAGAGGATCATCTTTGCATGGGAAAAGGTGTAAAAGACTCTAGAAACATCTCCATGTTGCCTATTTCCTGCTCTGATCTCTGGACTATGGACTTACACTAACTATTCTCTTTGCGCACAACAAATGTGTTCAAGTCATTATCACTTGTACCTAAGCTAACACTATATGATAGATCTTTGACCAATTCCTTTTTCTCTATAAAGATAAATAGGATTCCACTGTGTTGATTCAACACTTTTTTATTTAGGAAACTGTTATCTATAATTAGAAATTCCAAGAAGGATGTTTTAGTACCTGTAGTCTGAGTTCCCCAGCATAACACAGCATCCTCCTCCCCACACACATTATAGGTTAGTGCTTAAGGAGCCAGGCAATCTGTTTTGTAGTGTGATGTGCTGGTCTATAGCAGATACCAACTAGTATCACATCTTGTGCTTTATCTGTTAAGACATAGACCTATAGATAGTGAAGATAATTTTCTTTTCAATTGTTGGTGCCTTGGAAACAGGTAATGCCATTTCTGATGGACTGTCACTTCCCTTCCCAGTTTGCCCACTGGATGCTCCCCAAATAGAATATAATCACTGATTTTTAAAATTCTAGTCACTCAAATCACTATGCCAGGTTTCAGTTAGACTGGATGCTCATGAATGAAACATCCCAGTCCTCTTTGCTTGTTACCCAGGAGCATAGCATTTTTTTTTATATTGCAGGCAACTTAAAGAATTAATTTTCTTCATATCCTTTAGTTTCTTGATTAAGTTTGTTTTTAGCGTTTCAATTTTTTGTTAAATGTCTCAAGTGCTCAATTCTTTTCTCTTTTTACTGTTCCCCTGTGGCTACGTCTAGACTATATCCCTCTATCAGCAGAGGGATGTAAAAGAAGCACTTTGAAAGTGAAAATGAAGCTGGGATTTAAATATCTGGATCTTTCGAAGATCTCTAAACCGGATCTTTCGAAAAAGTGCCCCGTTTTCAAAAGAACTGCATCTAGACTGCAGTTTCAATTTCAAAATAGTGCTTTTTCAAAAGAGCGCCTTATGTGATTATGCAAATGAAGCACAGGATATTTAAATCCTGGCTTCATTTGCACTTTCAAAGTGCTTCATTTACGTCCCTCTGCCGACAGAGGGATGTAGTCTAGAGGTATGTATTACTAGTTTAATGCTCTTCTGACTACTCAAGCCAGTCTCTCTCTTTCTACTTAGGGGAAGGCCACCAAATTGTACAGCTCCCTCTCACAGTAAAAGATGGACAAGTGTTCCATAAAACCAAAACTCTTATCCTAAACCACTTACCACATCAGAAATTCACTTCCACTCTTCTGCCTTCTGTCTTCCTTTGCTCATAGGACATGCAGTAATCTCCAAGAAGATCATGTGGACATTTTTCTCCTTTTAGCGCCCTTCTATGTTCCCTGGAGTTATCTGTACTCTGCAAAATATCCCATGGAACAGTTTTATTAGTGATGATGTGCATCATCACCAGTGGATCTTTGCTTTAACCCTGTTCAACTTTAGAACGATATCTTGTGTCTTGGTGAGACAACACATTGCCTTGTCCTTTGCAGAATACTCTTTCTCTTCTTCTTAGTATAGAATTAACAAAGATCATCTGTTTTACCTGGATGGTAAATCTCTTTGTGGGCAGATTTAATTTTTGTAAACATTGGGCTGAGAAACTACCCATCAGTGTGTCCCATAATTCTTCTCTGTCCTTTAAACCAGCTGGATCTTCAGCAACCTCACTGAGGCTATGTCTACAAGGTTTTTTTGTGCAAAAACTGGAAGAGTGTCCACATCTCAAGCACGTTTTTGTGCAAGAAAATCGACAGAACAGAGGGCTTTTTGCTAAAGCTAAGTGATTTCTCAAAAGATTTAAAAACCAAGCCTATAAGATTTGGTGAAACGTCTAGATCCTTTTGGTGAAAAGGATGGGATCTTAAATAAATTGAATTTTAGAACTTACTCAGTTCTCCTAACCTAAATTAACACATTCAGCTAAATCCCAGATCTCTTCAGGCTGAAGGAAAAAATGGCTCCAGAATGTGATGGGTGGACCTTTCATTCCTCTATGTGAAGAGAGTTCACAACCACTGTTTCCCCTGCACTGGAGAGTTGTAGAAAGCAGTGAACTGAGGATAATTTAGTATCTAGTTATGATAGAAAATGATTTCACCTTTAGCCCCCTACAAGGAACATGTGGTGAAGATGCTCAGAAAAGGGGAGACCTTCTCATAGTCATAATATTTCACCCGGATCTGGCAGGACAAAGAGTATCCCTCTCACAATCAGATTATTTATACTTAGTTATATGTAATCTCGCTACTAGGTATTGTCAGCAATAAAGATGAGGTTTGGCTAACTTCTGAAAACTTAAATAGCCCCAGCTAAAGTCACCCTCTAGAAACTTGGGAAAACTAAATAAAGACATATATGGGAAAGAGAATTGAAAAGGGACTCCAAATAAATTTTGAAAATCCAGTAATAATAAAAAATAACTGTAAATATATTAAGTAAGATTCTCCTTGTCATCACCTAGTCTGTGCACATGGGCGGCCCACTCAGGAGAGATTCAAATGCCACTCAGCTGATTAGCAGAGCACCCACAGCTAGGTTTTTTGTTTTTGTTTGTTTCTACTGGTGGGGCACATTTGTCCATGCCTCATTACAGTACAGAAAAATTTAATCCACACATGAATGGAAAAACAAACTGCACATGGATGGAAAAGATTAGAGGGACCATTGCACCTGGAGGCCTTGGAGACAATCCTAAATTCAGTCCTCTAGTTGTGGTGTGAGTGTTCATAAAGATAATGTATTTCTTCAGGAGTCACTTCCTTCCCCACTCACTGTTTGTTGCCTGGGGCTGGAAGAGTCCAGAGTTAGAGCACATCCATCTCCAACCCCTAAGGGAAATGCTGCCTATTTTGATCCCAAGGCTCTATTACCTGATCCAGTTGTAGTGATTACAGCTTTAATGAGGGGTGCGAAGGAGGGGCTCCCTGCAGCTCTTCATCTATGGTTGCTCTTTTCTACAGCTTCAGTGACAGCTGCCTCTAGTTGCACAGCCATCTCTTTGCCAACAGCCAACCAGAAGCTGTCATCCACTTTGAAGTCATTGCTATGTAGCTATCTACCTCAAAGCCACCTCTTTACGAAGTCTTCTGAGAGGAATCAGGGGCATAAGAGCCTGAGCAGAGTCCTATTGCCTTTTGCCATAACATTATCCCTACAGATACCAGGGATTAGGTTAAATGAAATGTGCACTGTACAATTTTTAGCTAGCTAGCTTCCTTTAAACTTCTTATGAAAGGCGTTTTCCCCAAACCATTCCCTGAAGCATTTGAGCTTCCCGGGATCAGATTCATAGGCTGCAGCGCAAATGTCCATGTTTTTAAATCAAAGGGAATTGAAGGTGTTCAGCATTGTGCAGAGTCAGGCCTTAAACGGAGGCAAGAAGAAACGAGGTGACAAATAAATAGTGGGAGAGGATGGGGGTGAAGACAATAAGATCAATCCCTTTTCATTCCTTCCATGTGTGACTTTCTAAGTATGTATCATTAATAGTACAGCATGAATCATCATCATTCGCCTACTCTGGACCATGTTAAATGGTCCAGAGTAGAATCTAATTTTGTGTATTAAATGTTTTCTTCAAGCCATTGGCTATGTCTACACTGGCGGCTTCTTGCGCAAGAACATCTTGCGCAAGGGTTCTTGTGCAAGAAGTCTTGTGCAAGAAAATGTCCACACTGGCATGTGCGCGCTGTGCTTTTGCACAAGAGCTCCTGTGACGGACCGGGCTGTGTCTGGGCACAGCTGAGGGCATCTGCTCAGGGCGAATTGCTCAACTTCGGGGCTCCTTACAGCCCCCAGACTGGTGACCTCTCCAAACAGGCCACAAACCAGTGCCACAGAGCGCTTCAGTAGCCTGCCTGAAGCCTCACGAGCAAAACCTCTCCGACACCCCAGCAATATCCGTGTCCCAGATAGCCCCGGGCCTCATACACAGGTGGGGGGTCTTAGCACCCAATCCCACCTACCCCGAAAAAGTTCTGTCCGGTTCCAAGAAATCAGCCACAGATCCCTGGTCAATTTGCCCTCTGGATCTTACCCACAAATCATGCTGAGCCAATCCTTTAGCATCTAACATCTAAAGGTTTATTACTACAATAAAGAAAAGCATGAGAGTAAGGTTGTTAAAGGATAGTACATTACATGCATCGAATCTCACCATTCTCGATGCAGGCTCTAGCAGAGATGTTACAGCTGCTGGCTTAAAAGTCCTTGTTGCACATCCTAGGATCAGGATGGGTCCACAGTTCTTTCTGGCCCTTTGATCCCTGCATTGCTGCCTCTGGGATGACGTGCTGAGCTGAGTACCAAGATGGAGTCGACCACATGAACTCTTTATATATCCTTCCTGGTCTCTTCTTGGCTGCAGCAGGTCACCTGGCCAGCGGCTGTCCCTGTTTCCTGCTGGCAGCCCTTAGGTGTCAGCCCTCATTCTTTAGGTGTGTCCTTGGCCCATTGAGTGCCATTGTCCCACAGGGCCTCGCTAATTAGCATGTCCATAGGCCAGGCTCTGCCCAGTGCTCAACCACATGCAGAGAAATATTCAGTATCCACACAGATTACAGATTCCTAACTACACACACAGACATTATAAAATCACATGACTAGCGTACATAGGATTAGCAGACAGTAAGCTTCTATTCAATACCCCACATGGCCCCCTTTTATACCATTTTTGGGGCCAACACCCCCACCTATGGGTGCATCAGTGATCTGGCTGCTTCCCTCAAATTCAGTAACATGACAGCTCCCATGGCAGTGTTGACGCTTTTTGCGCAAGAAAGCTCTGATGGCCATTTTAGCCATAGGGCTCTCTTGCACAAGAAATCCCTGCCGAGCATCCACACTGCCCTCTTGCGCAAGAGCTCCTGCGCAAGAGGGCTTACACCTGATAAAAAAGAGCGTAAGTCTTGTGCAAGGAGCCCTCTCTTACCATGCCGTACTGTACATTTCCTTGCGCAAAAGTGGGCGGGCTGTGTGGATGCTCTGCAGATTCTTGTGCAAGAACGGCTGTACTTGCGCAAGAAGCCGTGAGTGTAGACATAGCCTTAGCTCCTTACCTTCTATGTGATGATGGAAGATGATCAGAAAATATGATCCCTGAAGAAAGGAAATAAAAAAAATTCAGAGTCAATAATCCCTTCCCCTAAAGCTCCCACAAAGGGATGTCCTAAAAATGGTTAGGTTTTAAAATCTCAAGATTTGGGGAAGTTACAATTTTTTATGTTTTGAGTTGGTAATACTGCATTTCTGTTCCTCTAATTTGACTTTTACATTTAATACAACTTTCTGATTTGATGACACTATTGTTTGTCTTTGGAGCAAAGTTGTTAGTAAAACCTGGGATATTTGACCAGAGAATCATAGGACTAGAATGGACCTGAAGAGGTCTGCTAATTCAGTATACTGCACTCAGGAGGTATTATCTAGAAAGCAGATTACTGAAAAAGAATTGATATATACAGCTAGACAATTTATCAAGTGATGAGACTAATGATTTTATATAGAGACATGGTGAATGAGGTAATATCTTTCATTGGACCCACTTCTACCGTGTTTGTCTGTAACTGAAAAAAACTTAACCAACCAGTAGTCCTGCAGCAGGTTAGAGACTAACAAAAAATGTGGGTTGTATCATGAGCTTTCATGGCCTCATCTGAAGAAGTGGGTTGTGCACCCGGAAGCTCATGATACCACCTACATTTTTTGTTCGTGTCTAAGGTGCTGCAGGACTATTCATTGTTTTAAAGGGTTTTTTTTTTAGCCCTAAGAGGTAGTGTTGGAAAAACTTGAGACTGGGACACTACATGTTCCAACGCTAGAGGTTAAGGAAAATAACCCAACAAGCTGAACTGCAAAATCCGGTGGTTTTTCAGAGCCTAAATTAAATATTTGAAAGCCTGGTGGTCTGAAACAAAAGACAGGTCTATGTAGCACTTTAAAGACTAACAAGATGGTTTATTAGGTGATGAGCTTTCGTGGGCCAGACCCACTTCCTCAGATCAAATAGTGGAAGAAAATAGTCACAACCATATATACCAAAGGGAACCAAGCCCCACGGGACTGAATTACAGGTGCACGCAACACACGTGGTCCGCTGCAGAGCGGCCCTGGATCTGCTACAAGGCGCATCCCTCACCGCGGAGGACTAACACGTCCCTCCTCCCTTCCCGTGGCGTCTTGTCTAGCCTCCTAGTGCATTTTTATGGTGTTCTGATAGGAATTGGGCAGAGCGCATGCGTATTGCCTTCCTGTGCCAGCCGGCTCCACATTGGGGAAGGGCGAGCGGAGGGGACCATTGAAAGATGGAAGCGGCGGCTAGAGAAGAGCTAGGTACAGCGCACGCCGTTCTCTGGGGATGACGATGAAACTGAGGCGGGACGGCAGGAGTAGCGGCTCGCTGTGTGGCGGGGGTAGAGCGCACACGGCAGGGAGGCGATTGTACACCCTCCACACCTCGGGAGAATGGTTTGTTCCGCCGGGAACCCATCTGGTGCGAGCGGGATAAACCATCCCACGGGGAGGGGGGCAGGGATTGAACCGCTATAGCTTCTTCTAGCTGCGTCCTGCGCCGGCCGCTGCAGCCCCTCTGCCTGCCCGGCGGCTGCGTGAGCCCGGCCGTGCCGCGGGGTTGGGGGCGGCACTGACGCCAGAGGCCCGCGAGGCGGGCAACGGGCGCAGCACCGCACGGGGCGTGAGGAAACTGTCCAAGCGCCTTAACTCACGGGGCCTGGCTGTAAATCCAGCCGCCCCCCCCCCCCCCCCCCCGCACCTGGCTGCTCTAAGGTGTGACCCGAGGAGGGAGGCGAGAACGGGCTGAGGGTTTGTTGTTAGGTGGCGAGTGGAAAACAGAGTCAAACAAGCCACCATCCTCGCGAGTGCGGGTCTCTGTATCGCCTGGCGTCCAGGCACTCTGCCCTATGAGCCGGCTTCCCCCTTTCCACAGAGCAGCAAGGGGGGTGGCCTCTCCCCATCACCGCTTTACTGGCAGCTCAGGCTCCGAATGGGCATTCTTCACTTTTTGCCTCTACTTTCCAAAATGATTTGCCATTGGATTTCTCTCGCTCAGCGATTTCTGTTCGTTTGGTTTGGACTCAAAAATAGCGTTTTCCCTGCTCTTGTATGTGGTACCAATGGGGGGAGAGAAACTTTGTCGTTGGGTGTAAAAATACACCGTTTCTCTCTTAGGCTTAAATTCCGCACTATCTGAATTCATCTTCTGTTTACACCTGTAATTCATCAGTCTCTGTCAAGCCTTTTGCAAAAGGAATTCTGCAACGGTATAAGCATTTTTTTTTTTTTTTTACTTTAAAATGGGAGTCTGGTTATATCGTAAAAACAACTATCAACACATAAGAGTATAACATAAGAATGGCCATACTAGATCAGGTCTAAAGTCCAAGTAGCCTAATACCCTGTTTTCTGACATTGGTTAATGCCATGTGCCCCAGAGGGAATGAACAGAAGAGGTAATGATCAAGTGATCCATCACCTGTTAACCCTTTGCCAGCTTCTGGCAAAAAGAGGCTGGGGGTACCATTCCTACCTATCGTGGCTAATAGCCATGGATGAACCTATCCTCCATGAATTTATCTAGCTCTTTTTAAAATCTTGTTAAAGCCTTGGGGCTGTGTCTAGACTGGCAAGTTTTTCCGCAAAAGCAGGTGTTTTTGCAGAAAAACTTGCCAGTTGTCTACACTGGCCGCTTGAATTTCCGCAAGAACACTGACTTCCTACTGTCTGAAATCAGTGCTTCTTGCGGAAATACTATGCTGCTCCCGTTCGGGCAAAAGTCCTTTTGCACAAAGCTTTTGCGCAAAAGGGCCAGTGTTGACAGCTCAGATTTGTTTTGTGCAAAAAAGCACGGATCACGAAAATGGCGAACAGGGCTTTTTTGCGGGGAAAAACATCCGTGCCAATCTAGACACTCTGTTCCAAAAATGCTTTTAACGGAAAACTTTTCTGTTAAAAGCATTTGCAGAAAATCATGCCAGTCTAGACGTAGCCTTAGTGTTCCCATGTCCTCTGGCAAGGAGTTCCCAGATTGACTGCACCTGGTGAATACTTCATTTTGGTTTTTTTAAATCCTGCTATCTATTAATTTCATTTGATGACCCCTAGTTCTTGTGATACAGTGTGGTGTCAGTTGTCATTAAGGGCCAGAAAGGCTCTCTTTGATTCTTCTAGGATTTAGATCAAAGGCACTTAACTTCTGTTCAAGTCCCCTGCAGTGGAACTCCAGAACTGACCTTTGATGCTAGGCCTTTTACTGTCAGAAAGCTTTCTCTTGATTTGACATGAATCTCAAGTCTCACCTCTTGAAGCCTTTCGGACAGTGAGGAGCAAACTAGGCTAGAGAGTGAGCTGCATCACTGTAGCAAACTAGACACTTTATCGGGATATGGTAGGTTTGCTAACTGTGCTTGCATACCTAGAATTTGCGGGGTGTGCCAAGTGAACTATAGCAGCACTTTATTTGGATGCAGAGAGAACACATGGCTCACAATATTGGTGTTCAATCAGCACAAACCTCAGTTCACGTGCCCTTGCTTTGTCACTTTTGTAATACTGTTAGGCTGTGTCTACACTGGCGCAATCTCGCGCAAAAGCAGCCGCTCTTGCGCAAAAACTTGCTGCCTGTCTACACTGACCGCGTGTTCTTGCGCTAATAAACTGATATTCTAATGTATAAAATCAGGGCTTCTTGCGCCAGAACTCTGACACTCCCGCTCAGGAAGAAGCCCTTTTGTGCAAGAGCTCTTCCGGAGGAGGCCAGTGTAGACAGGCAACATGAACTTCTTGTGCAAGAAAGTCCTATGGCTAAAATGGCCATCGGAGCTTTCTTGTGCAAGAGAGTGTCTACACTGGCATGGATGCTCTTGCACGAAAGCACATGCCAGTGTAGACGCTCTCTTCTGGAAGAGTTTTTGCACAAGAACTCTTCTGCAAAAGTTTTGCGCAAGAAGCTGCCAGTGTAGACATAGCCTTGGGGGGAAAAAAAAACTACATGAACAAAAACCAGCAGAATCTGGCTACTTTGTGTGGGCAACAATAAACAAAATGTCTCATGGGCCACCCATAGAACCCCAATGGGCTGCAAGTTGCTCACCACTGATTTAAGAAGCTTTATGTGCTTCTAGCAAGTAAGTGTTTCCACCTCATTCCAGGGAGCACCCTGTTATGGTGGGCTTGGGTGTCTCACAGACTGGGGCTGCTCTGATCAGCCAGAGAAACCCCCGCTCAACCTCCCTATAATCTGTTAACCGGTTAAACATTTCTACTTCACTCTGGTATGTGGTGAGTAATTAAGTAAATATCCTGATTATAGTATGATTTGATACGCTGCAGTGGAGGTTACTAATGTCATAAAAGTTGGTATGTCATAAGTTAAACTGGAAGTTCATTTCCTTTGTGCATAGGTTTAAAGCAGGCCTGGGCAAAATATGGCCTGTGGGCTGAATCTGGCCTGCCAAGCCACCAGATCTGGCCCATGGAGGCAGCAGGGAGCCCCAGGCAGGCTCTCCTGCAGCCTTGCGTGCTGTGCAGAAATGTGGCTGCCGGGTCCTGATTCTGTTTTAAAATGGGAGGGGAGGGGGGAAGCTTCAGGAGCCACCCTCGCCCCCAGCACAATCCCATTGGCTGGTTTCCCAATGGGAGCTGCTTGTTTGAATAACAGGCTGCCAAGAAGAGCCATGCCCCCCTTCCTCAGCTCAGTTATTCACTGAAGCACATGGCCAAGCAAGCAGTCAGGCTGTCTGGGAAATGTTTTAAGCTCGGCAAGCTTTAGTTCTGCAAGCAGGCAGTTTAGTTTGGCTGCTGGCTGGTAAGTCTCCTGGCAACAGCCTGCCTCTGGAACCCCAGCCTCTCCTTGCTCCAACTTACTCCATACCCCACTCAACACATTCAAACCCTTTGTCCCCCTCTTGCACCCATGCCCCGTCCCAGATCTGGCACCCCAATCTCCTGCCCCAGATCACAATCCCCTTCTACCTTAGGTCACATCCTAAATCCCTGCACTCCAGTCCCCTGCCCTAGGTAACAACTGCCACCTTCACCAAACTCCTTCCCAGACTCCATTCTTCCGTCTGCACCCCAATCCTGTACTCCAAGCTCCCCTCTGTACCTAACCTCCATCCCAGACCCTACATCTCCATTAATATCATGGAAGAGTGCAGCTCTTGACCACTTTCCAAAATCTTGGAATGGCCCCCCATAAAAAATTATTGCCCACCCCTGGTTTAAAGTTTGTGTATATCTGTGTGCACACATCTTGATGAGAAAAGATTTTGTGCATGCATCTAAGGCTAAGTCTTAGCCTTATCTAAGGCTGTGTCTAGTCTATATCCCTCTTTCGAAAGAGGAATGTAAATTAGACATCGAAATTGCAAATGAAGCTGGGATTTGAATTTCCTGGGCTTCATTTGCATAATCACGTCACAGTGTTTTTTCAAAAAACGCTATTTTGAAAGTGAAACCACAGTCTAGACCCAGTTCTTTAAAAAAGAAAAGCCTTTTTCAAAAGATCCTGTAAACCTCATTTTTTGAGGAGTACAGGATCTTTCGAAAAAGGCTTTTCTTTTTGAAAGAACCATGTCTAGACCGCGGTTTCACTTTCGAAATAGCATTTTTCAAGAAAACGCTGTGAAGCTTATGTGTGAAGCTTATGAAAATGAAGTGTGGGAAATTCAAATCCCGGCTTCATTTTCAATTTCGATATGTGTAATTTACATCCCTCTTTTGAAAGAAGGATATAGTTTAGATGTACCCTAACTCAGCAAAAATTCTATGTATTATCAGCAGGTCTCTATTTTTAAAGCACTAATTTAAAGGAGCATATAGTCAAATTCAGAGACCACTCATATTCATTTTAAATGAAATTATTAATAGCTTTTTACTACACTTAGCAGTAGTCAATCTTACAAATATTTGTCCAAACCTCATTATAAACAGAAGAGCAATAGAAATTCAGACATGTTATAAGACTGACAGACAAGCAAGTCATATTTACTTGGATGTAATAGTACTTATCTTCAGGTATATCTTTTATTACACTTAGCTCTAGAACTAGGTTGTTCGTTCTGTGCAACCTGAACTAGGGATGTAAGGGAGTAGTTAAGTCGACTACTAGTGTATCAGAGGCAGCAAGGGGGGAAAGCAGGAACTGGTGTTGTGGGAAGCTGGCTTAAAAGCCAGTTTTCCCCTCCCCCAGCGTTGTCTCTGCAGTCCTGCCCATCCACCCCACTCGCTGCTGCCTCTACGACGAAGCAGCCACTGTTCATGGGGGGTCCCAACTTCCAACATGGGCTGCTGTCAGTTGGGCAGATAGCTCAGCTCAGTCTTGGTGCAGGCGCAGCTTTGCAATTTAAAATGCAGTAGGAGGTGGGCAGCCTGTCCCCCAGCTCCTACTGTGTTTTAAATTGCAGAGCCGCAGCAAGGTTTGGTCCTGGACCTGGCGTGAGCCGGGACTAAGCTGGGCTGCCTAAATTCTTTTGACTACTCAAATAGTTAAATACCTGCCTCTTTTGGTTAATTTGCCTAACTAGGTGAATGACATGCCCAAGGTACATTGAATGCTATGGGCAAGTTGGCCCAGAACTGAGAGTTTTATGTAGCTGTATAACAAGATGCGCATTGTAAGATTGAAAGGATGAATAGGTTTTAGTGTGCTGCCTGTATAAATATGACTGAAAGAGAGAAGTGCAGAAATCTCCAAAGGAAAGTAAATAGAACCTGAAATGCTTAATAGAAAATGTTGATACACAAATTTATAGGGTTTAGGACCTTGTGACTGTAAGCATCTGTCTAGTGGATGTAAGCAAATTTTCAGGCTCTGAAGTAAAGTTTACCTAAATTGTGATTTGGCTTATTGGATTTCTTCAGAGAAATAGATTGTATTAATTGTAAATGAATTCACATTCCTGGTAGCAATGGGTAATAAATGCACTACTGAGTTATTTATATGTTTAATTTCAAAGAGTAATCAGATATCCTGTTGCACATAGTAATTTTGGAAGGATTATTTTGCTCTTGGTGGTTAAAGTCACTCGGCCATTTACGTAAGTGCTGCTTAAGATTATACTAGGTTCCTTTGGGTGCCTTGAAAAATCTGCCTCTAGTATGTATCATTATTTGCAAGTGTTGCAATCATTCATGAAGACTCGGCTTTGTTTAGAGCAGTGGTTCCCAACCTGGGTCCACGGACCCCTGCGGAAACATAAAAGTAAGGATCATACCCACTGGGGTGGGCCTGATTCTTTTCTTTTCCTTTTTTTCTCCTCCCCTCAGCTGTGCATGCCAGGATGTGGCTTACTTTTGATCTCATTCCTCAGATGCCAAGGGAGGGAGGGGAACGTGCTTGCATGCCATTTATGATTCTCATGTTTGGCTGATGTGTGAGAGACATGCACAGCATGCAAGAACTTTCCTCTCGCTCCCTTAGCGTCTGGGGAACGGGATCAAAAGTAAGCCATGTCCCGGCATGCATGGCTGCTGCCCTCCCTCGCGCTTCCGAAGTTCCACCTTTGCCCCTTACCCTCCCAAAATTCCACCCTTGAACTTTTATACATTTCAAATGATTATCAAGTAACGGAATGTTTGAAAACAGCTATATTGTTTTTTATCTGTGAAATATTAATAGATTGAAAAGGGGTCTGTATGCTAGTAAAGGTTGGGAACCACTGGTTTAGAGGACTACAGCAATGGAGGTAAAGAACATGCATTTCTGTAAAATATTTCATCGTAAAAGAACAATAAAATCTTTACTGTGAATAGCCTTAGCTGATTAGTTTACCAATGAAAATGTTTTTGCTTTTGCTAGTCCTTTCAAATGTGACATTTAGTTTACTTCCTGATTTATGATTCTGATGAAGTAGAATTGCCAACAATAATTATTCTCAGAGCACAACTTATTTTCTGTAATTACTGTTCTTCGTAATTCTGAATGTTACTAAGTCACAGTCTGAATTGCAGGGCATAGTACTGGACAAATATGCCTTTTTTTTCCTAAGAAGAGGAAGAATAATATGGAAGTCAGGTCACTCCATCAGCAATTGATTGTTTAAAGTGGTGTTAGAAATGAGCATTTTAATTGACTGGACATCAAGAGTTATCATTCTGGGAAGTGTAATTACCAGTACTTGGTGATAAAACAGATTGCACATTGTTCAAACAGTTTTTATACATGGAAGTATTTTCCTTTCCATGAAAAAGGTTAAAGCATATATTGGATGCAATTCCCTTTTTACTGCCAGTTATGATAAGGGAAAGCATGCCTTAGTTTGACAGTGGTTGTGGGTTTGTGGTTTTTTTGTTTTGTTTTTTTTTAAATCCCCAGCAGGTCAGGAATGGTAATGCTTACTTTTATATTAAGTGGAGGTCAGTTCAACGTGCATAGTAGGATGATTGGCTAGCCTTGACCACAGCTAGCCAAACCCCCACAGCTGTGCCAGTACACCTACAGCATGTCCAGCAGTACCCTTGCTAGGGACGTTAAATTTAGTTTAATCGTCTAATTGACTAGTTGATGGAAATTCCATGAATTAGTTGATTAGTTGATAACTGGGTAGTCGCAGTGTGGATCTGCCAGCAGGCTCTTAATATATTTAAAAAGCAGAAGCGCAGTGTGGGAGACCTCTTAATACATTTAAAAGACTGGTGCACAGTGGGTGAGATCAGCTGATATAGTGGTGGGGGACTGCCAGGGGCTAACCCTGAGAAACCAACACTGTTTTATTGCCCACCCTTGCTCTTAGTCATTTCTGTTTCAAACTAAATAGACCTGTTCTTTTAAAACTCTCCTCATATTGAAGCTGTACCATACCCTTAATCACTTTTGATGCTTTTCTCTCTAAATTTTAAATTCTGATTTTTGAGATGTTATGACCAGAACTCAGAAGGTGTGGATATATCATGGGTTTGTATTGTGCCATTATTTTCTTATTACTGTACCTGTTCATTTCCTAATGGGGCCTAACATTCTTTTAGCTTTTTTGACTGTGTCTGCACATTGAGCATATATTTTCAGAGAGCTATCCACAATGACTCCAGAATCTTTCTTGAGTGGTAACAGTTAATTTAAAACCCCATCATTTTGTATGTATGCTTTGGAAATTATTATCTCGTGTTGGTTTACTCCTCAGCATACAGTAACTAATTAAATTATGGTCACATTGCCACCACTTTATACCAGAAACCTATCGACTGTTATACTTACCTACATGCCTGTAGCTTCCATCCAAGACACATTACCCAATCAGTTGTTTATAGCCAGTTCCTAAGATACAACCGGATTTGCTGCAATCCCACAGACAGAGTCAGACACCTACATGATCTCTGTTAGGCATTCTTAAAACTTAAATACCCACCTGGGGAAGTGGAAAAAACAGATTGACAGAGCCAGATGAGTACCCGGGCATCAGCTTCTTCAAGATAGGCCCAACAAACAAAATATCAGAACACTACTAGTCATAACCTACAGGCCCCAACTTAATCCCCTCCAGTGCATCATTAACAATCTACAACCTATCCTGGAAAACGATCCCTGACTCTCATAGGCCTTGGAACACAGGCCAGTCCTGGCTTACAGGCAACCCCCTAACTTGAAACAAATTCTTTCCAGCAACCGTGCATCACACCTCAAACATACTCACCCAGAAACCCACCCCTGCAATAAACTCTGGTGCCAACTCTGTCTACACATCTACACAAGTGACACCATCACAGGACCTAACCACGTAAGCTACCACATCAGAGGCTCATACAACTGCACATCCTGTGATATGATATATATGCATCAAGTGCTAGCTATGCCCCTCTACCATGTGTATTGGCCAAACTGGACAGTCTCTAGGACAAAAGATTAATGAACACATATCAGATATTTGATATGGTAACACTAAGGATGTTAAGGACTAGTTGACTATCTGAGAAGCAAATGCTGTCTCTATCAAATGCTGCTCCTGCCCCGCTACCCCCGTTTGCTGCCTCTATCAAATAGAGCTGACCCTGAGCTCCATGTGACATTTCCGGGGTCAGTTGGGGAGTCCCCAGCTGATCCAAGTTTCCGCAGAAATGCAGCGCGGAGCCCAGGATCAGCTGGGGAGTCCCTAGTTTCTCCGGCCTCCATGCGGCATTTCTGTGGAACCCAAAATCAGCTGGGGACTCCTGCTGACCATGGGCTCTGTGGAAATGCCGCATGGAGCCCTGGATCAGCTGTGGAGTCCCCAGCTAATCCTAGTTCTGTGCAGCATTTCAAAGTGGCAGCGCTGCATGGAGCCTGGGGTCAGTAAGGGGACTCTGAGTCTGCTTGGGACTCTTGTACATTTCAAAGCTGGCACGCCTACATGCAGCCCAGGGCCAGTGGGAGGTCCCGTTGACTCTGGGCTCCATGCAGGTGGAAGTGCCTGTCGAGATGGAAATTCCATTGACTATTCGACTAGTAAATTAACCAGTATCTAACATCCTTAGGTAACACACATAAACTAGTTGGGGAACATTTTAACTTACCCGGGCACTCATTATGGGTTTTAAAGTAGCTATCCTTTTACAAAGTAATTTCTGGAATCAACTCGAGTGGAACTGTGGAACTGACCTTCATATGCAAATTTGACACATTTAGCCAGGGATTGAACAAAGATGTTTCTTGGATGGGTTGTCCTATTCAACACCGAAATGACATCAAAATCTAAGTATCGGACTCTCACAGCTCACTCTGTTTGCCTCATTTAGCATGGACACTTTAATTGACATTTTCCCCTCCTCTTCTCCCCTCTTTTTCTGCTTTATATTTGACCCTCTGTGCCTCTTGCTTTATATTTGTTATCTGAAGAAGTGTGTTGTGCCTACGAAAGCTCATGATACTAATCTATATTTTTTGTTAGGTTTTAATATGCTGCAGGACCATTTGTTACGTTTTATTTAGTTACAGACTAACATGGCTACCCCTCTGATACTCCCAGATATAGTGTTTGCCAGACTGTAGACGTCTTTGCAGTTATATCACACTCCTGAAGTTCTCAGTGTGCTTTACAGGATTTGGGTTTGCCTCATTTGAATGAATTAGGAGTATAACAGGGCCCTCTGCTTTGCTCCAAACTGCTCAGAGACTCTTGTGGTGATCAAATACCTTGTACAGTTTATTTACAATGATGGTTTCTACCACCATCATACTATGCAGGTCTGCTCAAACAGCGAGCCCCCCACTCTTGCACCAAGCAGGAAAGGGCAAACTCTGTCTTCCCCTTGCTGCTTGCTTTTCCCCCTTTCTTCCTTCCTGGACCTGTTTGTAGCCTCTCCTTAATAGCTAAGTTAGCCTTCCAGCTCTTTTCCTCCCACAAATAAGACACAACTCCATTTCTGAATGGAGTTGCTATAACCAGAGTGCTGAATTGGCTGTTCTTGTCTAGTACTCTGTCACAAGGGGAGTGCCTGGTCTTCGTCTACCTCAGTCTCTTCATCTAAAATTTCATTCTTTGATTTAAGTCTTCTGTGTACTGCCTCCATGCCCTCTGAAGTATCCATGGGCTCTTGATGGTGGAGGTGGGGCTTATAGAAACGGCAGGTTTTTGGTGACATGCTGGAGCATCGGTTTGCTTCATGTGACTTATGACAGGTTTCTCTGAGTTCTTTAATCTTCGCTCTGCATTGCAGTGTGTCCCACTCATACCTCTTTTCACACACGGATTGAGAAATATGTCCCTATTGTTCCAGTTCCTATGAGTAATTCTCAACTGGGACTGATCAGCATTCAGGGAGACGTGTGTGTTCAGATCCAATAGCTCTGTGGAAGTCCAAGTGGGGGGAGAATTTGGTGTGATGGCCAGGCATGGGCACTTGGGAAAATGCTATGAGACTACTGCATGCTGAGTCAGCCAAAGGGGAGCAGGAGGAGGAGTCGTCCAGTTACTTACCACCACTATTTGTAACGTCCACCCTGGGTGGTGTACCTCATGTATTGCATCACATGCCTCAACAACTATGTGGATGAAATCAGACAGTCACTATCCTCTCCAATGAATTCATTCAGAAAAGCTAGCTAGCAGGAAATGGGATTTAAATTTCACGGGGCTTGCAAGTGGATTGGGCAGGTAGCTGTCTGCAGGACAACAGAGTTCAAACCCCTTACCAGAGCATTTGATTGGGAATTGTGGGCCACTTCCTGGAGGACAGAATCAGAAAGAAAAAAAAAAAAAAAGCCTTGAGGTGTCTACACTGCATATTTGTCAAGAGTATGGGGGGGGGGGGGGGGAGTCCCTTGTGGACCTGGAAATTTTTTGTTGTTTTCCCCAATGTGAATGTTGACACCTTTTTATTGAAAAATGACATTTTTCCTCGATAAAACTTGCTAGCGTAGACTTAGTCAAGGGAATAAGCTGAAACTTTTCTGTTTCCCCAAAAGACAAACGTTTCCTTCTATTTAGGCTGAATTGCTGCATTACTCAGCTATTCAGGCAGAAAAATAGCAAAGGAAGAAGAGGTTATTGCTTATCAATCTTTTTTCCCCCATTCCACAATACTTCCATGTTTTCTCCTGTGCTTGCATTTTAATATCATAGAATCATAGAATACTAGGACTGGAAGTGACCTCGAGAGGTCTTCGAGTCCAGTCCCCTGCCCTCATGGCAGGACCAAATACTGTCTATGGGAGAAAGTTCCTTTAAGAAAAGTCTTCCAAGGCACTGTTGTTTCCACCACATTTCTTTTTAAAACTTACTTTTTCCATGAAGCCTGCAAAATACTTGCCAATGGGTAGGCAGCTGGTGTGCTGTTTCTTGTTATACCATTCATAATTATCTCATGGTTACCTTGTGCTGCCTTTGCATCCAATCTTATGGTTCATACTATCTAATTACATTATAAAGCTGTTTGAACCAGGCACTGTCTTCATTATGTGCCTATACAAAGCCTAATAGGGTCCTGACTGCAGATCAGCGCTTGGGGGTGCTGATTCAATACAAACTATTTGTTTAAAATCAGTACCTCTGCAGGAGAGCGGCTTCCTTCTTGTTTCTCCTGCTGAGCTCCCTCACCTCCTAAGGCTGAACTCCTTGAGAAGATGGTAAGCACAGGGATGTAAAAAGGGAGCTGCCTTAGGGACATGATTTCAGTGGCTCATGCGTTGCATCTTGATCAGGAGTCACTGTGTACTAAAACTTTGTGTGTGTGTGTAAGGAACATGAGTGAAGATAATACTGAAATAGTTCATCTGCTGCATACACATGGAGCATGTGGTTCTTTGTACAGAAAGTATTGTGCATAATGTAAATTAGAATTTGCATAGATATTGTTCAACAGTTTATAAATTAATTACCATTTCCCTTCTTCCCCAGAGCAGAAATTACATAACCGATCAATCTGGTTTTGCTGTCTTGAAGCTGATGGGGCAAAGGAACAGCTGTAATTTTCTTGGCTCTGGATGCTAGACGATTGATAACTAGGGAAAATGGAAATCTGGGTTTAGATCTTCCCTCAAAGTGTGTGCAAATCTGTAGTGGTTTTATCTAAAACTTGCAGAATTGGGTTTG
Source organism: Pelodiscus sinensis (assembly GCF_049634645.1). NCBI lineage: Eukaryota > Metazoa > Chordata > Testudines > Trionychidae > Pelodiscus > Pelodiscus sinensis. The sequence goes on from NC_134711.1 coordinate 305,813,703, forward strand.
ATTTCTTTCTCCTCTCTATTTAATCCTGTTTTACATTTCAGTTCCATTCATGAGTTTCCCGCATTACTTCCCCACATATATTAGAAAATTGAACTAGAACCACATTTCTTTATGATGAATTAGTTTTGACAAGTTGGAATCCTATCTACATCCATATTTCTGGAACATTAATTATATTTTGTGATGTTCTATTTTACTACTTTAGGCTCAAGAATTCTAAGTAACACTGATTAATGCTATCTAGAGCATACTCTGTATTTTTTTTTCTTGGTCTGTGTCTTGATTAGGGATGTTAGATAAAATTTTAGCAGGAAGCAGTTATTTAAGGCATTGAGAAATTTTATCTCTGCATCTTGTCCTGAGGTGACATGTTCCCAGTCAGTATGGGGGATAATTGAAATCCCCCATTATTGTTGTTTTTTATTTTGATAGCCTCTCTAATCTCCCTTCGCATTTCAACATCACTATCACTGTCCTGGTCAGGTGGTTGATAATATATCCCTACTGCTATATTCTTATTAGAGCATGGAATTACTATCCATAGTGAGTCTATGGAACATGTTGATTTATTTATGATTTTTATTTCATTTGATTCTACATTATCTTTCACAAATAGTGCCACTCTGCCACCCACACAACCCATTCTGTCCTTCCAATGTATTTTATATCCCGGTATGATTGTGTCCCACTGATTGTCCTCATTCTCCCAGGTTTCTGTGATGCTTATTATGTCAATCTCCTCCTTTAATATGAGGTACTCTAGTTTACCCATCTTATTATTTAGACTTATAGCATTTGTGTAGAAGCACTTTAAAAAATTGCCACTGTTTATTTGTCTACCCTTCCCTGAAGTATTAGATTCTTGTATATGTGATTGTTCCTTGTCTGATTTGGCCCATACTTTATCATCTCCCATCCTCTCTTTCTGACTAAAACCTAGAGAATCTCCATCAATGGACTTTCCTCTAAGAGAAATCTCCGTCCCGTCCATGTGCTCCTCCGCACCAATCGGCTTTCTCCCATCTGTTAGTTTAAAAACTGCTCTATGACCTTTTTAATGTTTATTTAACTGAAATGGGTAGCAAACATCTGTAAACTGCAGGAAGGGTACAAGAATCACATCTGTTGTCTCCTTCTTGCTACTGTGCATCATGTAATAACTAGAAGCCATAATCCTTTTTTATAAAATTCATCAAGGCTTATTGTTATGTTTTTTCCTTTGAAAACATTAATTATCGTTTGGTGTACACATTGTTTCTGTCACAGTTTATGTTTTCCTTCCTTTACACTTCAATGGCGAATCAGATTATTTGTTCATTTTAACTTTAGTACTTGTATTCAGTGCTGTTCATATTGATTCTGAGTGGCTGCAATTGACATTTTCTGCTCTTACAAGGTAGTTAATACTGTGGAAGCAGAAACTAAGAATCTGAGTCATGATAGCTGTATACTGGCATTCAATGTTCCAAAGGGTGCATTTCCCCAGGGCAGACAGAATAAGTGTTTTTATTACCCTTCTGTTAAGACTGAGTCCTTCCTATGCTACAGCTCCCTACCAATGCTCCCACTTATGGAGCTACATATATGGGGAAACGAGTCCAAAATTTTCTACTCTACTTAACGTTCCTAAATAGTTGGAGTCAGTTTGATTATTTCAGGGCTCGTTGTCTTAGTTCAATAATAACTAATTTGAGTCCTGTGAATTTGACCAATAATTTTTCAAATCTATTATATGATTATGAAACTCTGAGTCAGTTCATTCAGTCTGTGCTCATTTCAAATTCCAATTTTCTTTTGTCTTATTTTTAAACATTTTTTGGGAGGGGAGGAGGCACTGAAAATCTCTTATGTTCCTTTCATTCCAAAAGCTTCCAAACCACTTCACAAACCACTCTTAATGCTGGCCAGTTACTCAGATAATCCCCATTAAAGTTAGTGGGCATATTTGAGTGAATAACAGATCATTGTTGTGGGTAAGAAGCTCATAGTCTGGCCACAAAGAAGTAGCTTAATCCACCACTTTTGTGTTCTGGTTTAAGATGGACAACCCTTTAATGGTGCAAAGCTATGTAACAGTTTAGGAGAGGAAAGGAAAAAATGCCATATTGTGTAAAATTGAAACTGCAGAGAGAATGCAATTATTTACAATTTGATTTCATAAAAGAGTTGGAGTTCAACACCCTTCCTCTTATGAAAAGTAGCATTGGAAAGAAGAATACTCAGAATTTCAAGAGACGTTTAAGATGTGTAAGGACTGGATTATTTTATGGTTGGTTGACATGCATGGGTTGTCCCAGGTAGATGAGAAAATGGTGATTCCTTCCTGAAGGAGCTCACAATCCAAGGACACATGGAAAGGCAAGTAGAGAGTGGCTACAAGAATAGGAAAGAATATATAATTCTTGTACTTACTGTCAGTCAGTTCCCTGAAACAATGGTAGAATTGGGCTTTCAAGTGGAGCTTCACTTCACAAAGTGTAGGGGCTCAGAAAAGCCATGCCATGCATGGGCGGCACCACAGATATTTTTACGTAAGGAACTGTCAAATTTATTGTATTTTATTTTAAAATAAACAGAATGCTATGAGGGCAGAGGAGATGGAGGAATGAAGCAACTCTAAGATAAGTAGAGATGTGGTAGCGTTTTGAAAGTGCAACAAATTCAAATTTCTTGTTGTTACCAACAATGGAAGGAATCAGAGAAGGGAATGATGGGATCAAAAACAACAAGGAAGATTACTTTCATTGTAGCATTTTGTGTAGACGAGTGTGGCAATGTGCGTTTCATTGGGAGAGGAAAATATTGTTGCAGTAGTTGAGGTCTTTGGGTGGACATTCTCGGAGGTGGGTAGCACTGATCACACAAATATAATCTAACTTCTCAGATATGATCAGAAACGTTCTGATGAAACACAATTCAGAAGACTGCTCCAGACCAATGTGCTTCAGTGCTTCCAGAGTCCATGGCACAGGGACAGAGCAGTCGTATGGTCTGCCCAGAGCACCAGACCCCACTGGTTCCAGAGTCTGTGGCTCAGGGGCAAATGTGCAGAACCTCTGATTGCAGGGTTTGCAAACTGGGGAAGATAGCATGGCAGGGTTTTCATAGTTTCTGGGCTTCCTGCTGTGGAGCTGGGAGAACCAGTTTGATCATGGGCTCTTGGGACTTGTAGGCTCCCAGCTGTGTAGCAGGGATCCTGGAAACTATTGGGAGCCCTGCACCTCTCTAATTGGGACTCTGCTTCTGTCTTCACAGATGGAAGTCTGGAAAGCCCTGGGAATCACAGCTCTAACTAGGACTATCAAGCTGTCCAGGCTTTCTGTCATGGAACTGCAAATGGACTGTTCCAGGATTTCCTGTCTCCAGGATAGCAGAGTAGTGGAAACACTGGTGTCCTCAGGGCAGCTTACATGATGGAACTGCAGATGCTGTTGTATGAAATTAACAAGAATGACAAATTCACACAACAGCTGCTGTTCCTGGGGACCAAAATCTCATTTCAGATATGTCTGAAACAACCAATTTTGAGTTTCTCATTTCAGTGAGAACTGACATGCTCTGTACTATTGGACAGGTCATTTAACCTGGTAACTGTTATCTCCAGTCTGTAAAACAAGTATAATACTTTATAGTACCCTCAGCACTTTACTCTCCCCCCCCCCCGAGATTCTATAAAAATGCTACATGTTCACCCAAGTCCCCCCATCAACTGTCCTGTGCAGCTTTCTCTTCCTCTCCTTACAGTCTCTCTCACTTATCCTCTGTGACTTCATGTTCCATGTTAAGGACCTTTCTCACTCATTAACTGCATGTCTTCTCACTCTCAGCTGTTCATTTGCTCTGTAGCTCTGGTTCAGCTCTCTCCCTGACCAAAACAGACATTCACATGTCTTGATCTTTACCAACTCTGTCGCTGAGCTCCCCTTATCTAACCATCACTTTTGGCCTTTCTGTTACCGTATATTCCGGCGTACAAGACGACCTCTGAAGTTAAAAAACATCCCCCAAAAATCGGGGGTCGTCTTGTACGCCGGATGCCCCGCCGCCGGAGCCCCTCCGCGGCTTTGAAAGCCTTGGGGGAAGCCGGCGGGGGGGCATCCCAGGCGCGCATGGGCTGCCCCCCCCCCCCGCCGGAGCCCCTCCGCGGCTTTGAAAGCCTCGGGGGAAGCCGGCGGGGGGGCATCCCAGGCGCGCATGGGATGCCCCGCCGCCGGCTTCCCCTGAGGCTTTCAAAGCCGCGGAGGGGCTCTGGCGGGGGGGCAGCCCATGCGCGCCTGGGATGCCCCCCCGCCGGCTTCCCCCGAGGCTTTCAAAGCCGCGGAGGGGCTCCGGCGGGGGGGGCAGCCCATGCGCACCTGGGATGCCCCCCCGCCGGCTTCCCCCGAGGCTTTCAAAGCCGCGGAGGGGATGGGGGGGGGGGCAGCCCAGGCGCTCCTGGCGGCTTTGCTCCCGGTGCCTCTGGTCTGCTGGGGACCATCTCCAGCAGACCAGGGACACCGGGAGCAAAGGAGGCGGAGGGGCGCTGGGGTATAAGATGAAACCCTATCTTTTAATTAAAAAGATAGGGGGTCGTCTTATACGCCCAGTCGCCCTATACGCCGGAAAATACGGTACTTCTAATTCATCAGCATAGATAAATTCTTGTCTACTTTCAGCCCTCTCCTCCCTGCCTTGCCTTTCCTTTCCTTTCTTCCTTTGGTATGGTTATTGATTCTCTCCACGCTTCTAGTCTCCTCCACCCTGGACTCTTCTGCCTGTCTCTCCTATGTCCAAACCCCAGCACTAGCTCATCCCCAACATTTGCTTCCTCTTTTCCTGTGCTGTGGAATGTCTGTGGTAAAAATCCTATGACCAGGCTTACTACCTCCGCTATAGATTTATTCTTTCCTACTTCTGTTCTCTTATTTTCCTGGGTAAACAATTTTACATCTCCAATTTAATTGAATTACATGCTCGTGATCCCAGCTAGCTTTTCAGCACCTTTGACTCACCTTCAAACTCATTCCTGAACCCATTCCCTTCTCCTGCCTCTGCTTTCAGGAGCTAACTGATTTCTTTCAAGAGAAAACTGGCAGAATAAAATATGACCTTTCCTTCTCATCTTGGCTTGCCTTCTCTTCTCCTCCTATAATTCTCCTCCTTCCCTGTGACAGACATGGAAGTTTTTCATCTGCTCTCCTTATCTTACCCTTCCATGTGACCCTGTAACCCCATCTTATCCCATTTCCTGATGTCTTTCATACCCTCTCATATTCTCTTTAATCTCTCATTTTCCTAGGCTCTATTCCATCATAATAGAAACACGCTTTAACATCCCTACCGCTTAGCTCCCTCCTTTGATCTTACTTACCTCTCCAACTACCAATCATGTCCCTTCTGTTTCTTCTCTACACTCATTGAATGCACAATTGATCATTTCTATCTGGAGTTCCTCTTTTCATTCTAGACCTTCTCCAGTCTGGCTTTCTCACCTTGCACTCAAATAAAACTGCTTGTACCAAACCTTCTAATGACTTATTTCTAGCCAAAACTCAGAGCTAGTACTCCATATTCCTCCTCCTTGACCTATCAGTTTGCCTTAGATACCACAGACCACACTGCTTTTGAAATCTTGTTGTTCCTTCATTTCTTGTGACCGTGCCCTTTCCTGGTTATACTCATACCACTCTTAAACACTCCTTCAGAAGATCCTCTCAGTTCCTCCTCCAGCTCTCTGTTTGGTTTCCAAAGGGTTCTCATCTCCCTCCGAGCTTTATCTCTGGGCAGTCTCACCTGTATGCACAAATTCAGGTACTGTCTCTATGCTCACAACTTGCGGATTTACCTCTCTACTCTAGACCTGTCTCTTTTCTAATTAAAATCTGATTCTCTGGCATCTTTGAGGATTTGTTGATGTCAGTTCAAGATCAACATGACAACAACAACTCTTAATCTTCCCTTCCCCTCCATGCTCTGCTATTAGACTGGTATTAGACTGGTATCTTTTTTGATTTGGACATCTTTCTAGGTATTTACATCTAAGAGAAATCTAAATCTTGCCGTGTTTTTGTATTACATCTCTAAGGGTATATCTAGACTACATGCCTCTGCTGACAGAGGCATGTAAATTAGACATACCGACATAGTCAATGAAGTGGGGATTTAAATATCCCTGCTTCATTGGAATATAAATGGTCACTGTGTTCTGCCGGCTCAGCTGTTTGTCGACACAAAGCGGCAGTCAAGACGGGGATTGGTCACCAAGGAAAGCCTTTGTCGACTGATCCCTTATGCTTCGTGAAATGAGGTTTACAGGATCGGTCGACAAAGGCTTTTCTTGGTGACCGATCCCGGTCTTGACTGCTGCTTTGTGCCGACAAACAGCTGAGCAGGCACAACGTGGCGGCCATTTTTATTCTAATGAAGCGGGGGATATTTAAATCCCCACTTCATTGACTATGTCGGTATGTCTAATTTACATGCCTCTGTCGGCATGTAAGGTAGTATTGCCCCCCGACATCCATTCAGAATGCCAGGAAAGTGATCTTTGAATCAGCACATCACTTTGACCGTGTCACCCCTCTTTTTCCATCTCTTGCTCTCCATTCTCTAGAGCAGGGGTCTCCAAACTACGGCCCGCGGGCCGGATGCGGCCCGCGAGGCCCTCTCATCCGGCCCGTGGAGACCTTTTTGTCTGGCCCCGCCTTCTTCCGCATGCCGGTGTGACGAGGCGACCCCCGCCCGTCCCTGGGGCGCCGCCGAACGGGCCCTTCTTGCCGCGGGGCGGGGGGGCCCTGTCAGGGGTGTGCGGCGTGTACTCACGCCGCGCCGGGGCAGGAGAAGCGGGCCGCTCCGCTGACAAGCGGCCGCGCGGCGGCAAACGGCGCAGGGGGCGGGGGTTAGCACGGGCGGTGTTCCCCCGCCCAGACTGACAGGGCAGCCGTCCAATCAGGGGGCAGGATGGGCGGTGGTGGTAACGCCCGCCCGACGACGTGCGGGGGAACGTGAACCCCGGCGGGAACTTTAAAAAGGTGACCCCTTCCGCCCGGGGGGGGTTAAGGAGTGAGCGGTGGCAAGCAGGAAGGGAGGACAGCGTGCAGAGGAAGGGGAGAGCAGGGGGAAAAGCCCCTCCCCCTTCTCAGGAGTCCAGACCCGACGGCCACCCAGACGGCAGGACCAGCCCTGGCGGGAGGGGTGGGCGTCTGGATATACGACCGTCAGCCTGACGGACGAATCAAAGGTGACCGCCCCACGGTGGGGGGAGGTAGAGGGTCACATGAGGAGGGAAAGGAAGCAGCCCAGGGCAGAACTCGTTAGAGTTGGTGGGCTGACGAGTTACGGCAGGAGCCCCGTCAGCCGGACCGGAGCCAGCTGGTTCCGTGTCCTTAGGGCCCTGGGCTGGGGCCCGTGAGTGAGGGTGGGCCCGGGCCCCCCTTTCCCTCCCCTTCAGCACTGGAGGGAGTGCATGGTCAGAGTACCGGCCGCGCTGCGACAGAGGGCGCAATAGGCAACTGAAATTCCCTGTCGTGAAAGCGGCCCCCGAACTGCTGTTTGATAGTTAATGCGGCCCTCGGGCTGAAAAGTTTGGAGACCCCTGCTCTAGAGCATCAAACATAAACTTCTTGTCTTTGCTTTCAAGGTCCTTCACAGTCTATCCTCACCCTAATGATAATCACCTTCTCTACTAAGGTGTTGACTCCCACACCAGTCCAGTAATGCCAGCGCCCATTGCTGATTTGTTAAATTTTCAAATAGGCATCTTTGTGCTTTCCCTCAAACTTGGGAGTAGCTCCCCGTAAACATCTGCACGATACCTCATTATCCTCCTTACAGTCTCCTTTGCCGTGAGTCCTACAAAAATATTGACAATGGTTGAGATGTTGGTGCACTGAGACCATGGTATATCATGCTGACCAATAATGTCTCTGTTTCCTAGTACTCCCATGTGAACTCTGCATTCATCTGTTGCATCTTGTTATTGGGTACTTGGATTGTATGCTCTTAGGGGCAGGGATCAGCTTTGTGTTCTGTTTTTGTACAGTACCTAGTACAATGCTAGGCACTGGTCCATGCATGAGGCTTCTAGATACTATGGTAATAATAATAAAGAGGATAGTATTGAAAACAACTGTTGGATGAATATGTGTGTTTTAGGCTAGGATTAATCACCAGGAGAGGATAAATTTCTGAGGGGCAAATAACCTGTCTTCACAGGAACTTTCCATATTTTTTTAAAAACAAAGATCTTCCTTAAAAATGTTTCTAAATAGACTGTTAGTTAAATATTTTCTTGAAGGGGTCAGAATGAAAGGCAGTGAAGTTCAGGAAAAGGTACAACGTTGTCAACATTTAAGTCTGAGACCACTAACTCTGTTTCTGAGGATCTGAATTGTGGTAAGCTCATGCTGAAAATCTGCAGCTCATTATTTATCTATCATAAAAGTTCTTAGTAGCAGGCGTGAATTAAAAAAAAAGATGTATTTGCTTCCATTTTTGAAAATAGTGTCAACGAAAGATGTTTCACCTTCTGGATGACAAGGGCAGTATTTTGATGATCATTCTAAATGTCTGAGTTGTCATGGAGAAGGGTAACAAAAGGTTGCAGGTGCATATGATAGTTCTAAGAAAATATTTTGCATGCTCCAAGCAGCTACATTTAGGTGAGATTGCCACTGAAACTTTTCAGTTTAATTGGTATATTATATTATGCAGTTTATGTACAAGAGTAAAAACTGCTATGATATTTGGTGCAAATTGAAATGTTCCAAGTTGTAGAGGAGATTTAAAACTTTTTTTTCTTAATGCTGGGGATTAGAGAGCATTTTCATGATCTTCCGTCTATTTGTAAATCATCTTTTTATCACAGCGTAGCAGGCAGACAGGATTGAGATTAGTTTTTGCTTGCCAGAAGTAGTTTTTCTGGCATTTCCTAAAACTGATGGGGAGTTCCTTCAAAAGATAGGAGGCTTATTTAATTGGCCTAATTAACACAAGTCAAACAAACTCCCTCTGATCTGGAAGTAATGTCCTTTTTTTTAAAGCCTTCTATAAATGTTGCTCAAGGATTAACTTGAGAAGGTTCCTTCCCTGGGCTCAGAAGATGAGCCTCCGATGAAGCTGCTGACACACTGGCACAAACACCAAGCACTAGCCTGGCCCAGGATTGTCTGTATTTTTTACTCAAACCCAGGAGCCCTTAACCCATACTCAGGCAGTAGTGGGAATCTGCCTGGCTGAGATCTTCCCTGGCATTCAAGGTTAGCAGGGATCTCAGTACTGCCAAATGCTGTGTTTAGTATTGGATGTCCCTGAAGCTTGTAAAGGACACTTCCTGCCACATTGTTTCTGCTGAGAGGACTTCATATGAAGAAGGTACTTTCTAGACCAGACCTGGGCAAAATATGTCCTGTAGGCTGGCTATGGCCCACCAAGCCACCAGATCTGGCCTGCAGAGGCAGAGGGGAGCCCCAGGCAGGCTCCCCAGCTTGCCCCGCAGCCCCATGTGCCCTGCAGAAATGCAGTTGCAGGGCTCCTTTTCTGTTTTGAAACTGGAGGGGAGGGGGAATTTTTAGGAGCTGCCCCGCCCCTAGCACATTCCCATTGGCCAATTTCTGGCAGAAACCAGCCAATGGGAGCTGTTTGTTGAACTAACAGGCAGCTAAGAAGAATAACACCCGCTCTCCTGGGCTTAGTTACTGTATTCATGATGCACATGGCCCAGCAAGCAGGCAGGCTGGCTGAGAAACATTTTAAGCTCGGCAGGCAGGCTAGTTTGGCAGCTGGCAAGTAAGTCTTGGCCACAGCCTGCTTCTGGCACCCCAGCCCTTTCCTGCCCCAACTCTTTGCCCTCCCTCACTTAGCATACCCAAATCCTCTGTCCTCTTCTTACACCCTTATCCCCTCCCAGATCTGGCATCCACTCTCCTGCCCCAGATCACAATCCCCTCCTACCCTAGGTCACATGCCAAACTCCTGCACTCCAGTCCCCTGCCCTAGGTCACAACCACCTGCTTCATCCCAGATGCTTCCTAGACTCCCGGCTCCCTCCTGCACCCCAATCCCTTCCCCAAGATCTCTTCTGCATCCAACCTCCATCTCAGATCCCACATCTCCTCCATTAATATCATGGAAGAGTGTGGCCCTCAATCACTTTCTAAAATCTTGGCATGGATCCCTGTCAAAAATTATTGCCCACCCCTGGTTTGCAGTCTGATATTCTTAGCTATCTGAATAAGCTTCATTTCAAAGTTAAATAATTATAATTTTTGAAATTTCTCTTCACATGTAAACTCCCTCCTATTTCTGACTGTCTTTGCTGCGCTTCTGTGGGTCTGTAATACTTTAAGCTTTCATGAAAAGAACTGAACATAACTTGTTCAGTATGTCACTGTTCTTTATGTTACCGTTGTTAAAATGCACTCAGGTATCTTATCTCCTTTATTATCTGCAAACTGGGTTGACATTTTCTATCAAGCTGTTCCTGATAACTCCATAAGTAATCTCAGAAGATATTACTGGTTCATACTCTGGTATCTAGTGCTTTTTGAAAAGCAATGTCATTTCTTCTAGTTGAAGAGATAATCTTATACGCATGTTACAATTGTATGTGTACTGAATAAACAAGGGGGTTTCTTTTTTCTAAGAAATGTCTGATGGCTAGCAAGTATAACACGTGTTAATGTTCAATACAGTAAGAGGTGTTTTTGACAGTTAAATAATAAAACTATGTTAACCTGTGAAATGGGCACATTATGAGTAGGTTAATATTGCTTCTATTGTCCTTAATTTGAACGTTTCCTGACTTCTTGTGGATCATTAATTTGACAGATTTATTAAAAATATGACTGGCTTAATTTTCTTAAACTACAAACTACCTCATAATAAATTACATATTAAGACAACTGTTAACGTCACAATATGGCAGAGAAGCCAGGAAATTCAGAGTTTGGATTCCTACAGCAAATTTGGCATATTTAGATTATAATAGGTTCTTTTGTTACATGAGAACATACAGGATATATAAATGTGATCTGGGCAGTCAATTTTTTTTGTCAGAGTCCAAATTTCTTGGACATGTTATAATCAAGATCTAGGCTCCCTCCTAGATTCCCTCTCCTAACCTCTTGGCTGTCCTTCCCAGGCTTCCTGCTCACTTGCCAGTTCCTTACCAACTCTGCCAGAAGAGTTAGGTGACCCTATTTCCCTAGACTGAAAATGGGATTCAAAGAGCTGGCATGAAGCACTTGCGATTGCTGCTCACCTCCACCACCATATGTTCCTCTGTGCCTCCAGTTGAGCTACGTAGCAGAGATGGGAGGAGGGGAGGAATGGGCATGGGCTAAGATCTGGGCAGCAAAGTAATGTATGAGTGAATGTGACCATTTTTAAGCTAGGAGCCAGGAGGTGAAGCTGTTGGACTATTATTCAGCTAGTGATGCCACTTTGGGGGCTGAAATTGTAAAGGGGCATGAAGGAGGGTTCAAGTAGTAGAAGGGACCAAAGAGATTCCAGAGACATCCCTGGGAAGAGGGAGCTAGGCCAGGATATAACAGAAGCGATGACTGAAAGCAGATTGGGGGTGGGGGTGGGGGGAGAAGAGGCTTGGTGCTGTGAGAGAGGGCTGAAGAGGGCTCTGGGGACTGGCCTTTAAGGATGGAGGGTGGTGAGAACACAAGGCCAAGGTGGGAGGCTGCAGGAACTTCTTGGGAGAAGTTGGCATGAGGGCAGATTGTGTGTGAGGGACGTCAGGGACTGCTTGAGGATAAGGAGCTTGAAATTGGGGTCGGGGTCAGGGCCACTGGGGTGTGGGGATCTCTTGGGGACAGGTTGGCACATGGCTGGTGGAAGACCATTTAAGCAGGTTGTTCACAATCACCACAAATGGTCTCTTTGTCCAGGTGTGCCCAGGTCTATTCTGCACATGGACCTATTTGCAATAAGCGCAAACAAAACATCATCTTTTTTTGTTTCTGAGTGAGTCAAAGTCTGATATGGTCCCCTCTTTGACCTGCTGGAGACCTATTCTCTGCTACACCTTTCTGTGAGGGTGGTGTCCTTGGATGCTATTACTGTAGCCAAGAGCGTGGTGGAACTTCAAACCTTATGATCAGAACCTCTTTCTACCATCTTCTTTACAGACAAGGTTTTCCTTTGACCTCACCCAAATTCCTACCCCAAATGGTTTTCAGTTTTCACATTGACCAAGTAATTTTTATTTACCAACTTTTTTTTCAAAGCCTAATTTGAGTGAAGAAAAATGTTGTACTAGACATTAGAAGAGCTTTTTATTTGGATTGGACTAACGGGTTTAGGTTTCTCTCTCAACTGTTTATTGCAGTTTTGTACAGAGTAAAGGGCTATCTAGCATCCACCCACTGGATCTCTTCCTGTAATAATTTATGCTATTGATTAGTTAGTATCACATCCCCAGTAGAGTGTTGACTCTTTCAGTCAGATAGCAGGCAACTTCCACAGACTTTCTGCTTTGTAGTGCTCATCCTGGACATTTGGAAAGTGGCAGTGTGATTATCAAGCCATATCTTTGCTTATCACTATACCATCTCTCCTGAACCTAGCGACAATGTCAGATTTGGATGGCTGGTACTACAATGCCTGTTCGGGTATTCTCTAAGCCCATTTGCAACTCAAGCTGCTCTTTTGTCACCTACAGGAAAAGACATATGCAATTTCTTGGAAAAATGATTACTGACCTTTTTTTTTTTTTTTTTTTTTTTTCCTGTAAGGCTACGTCTAGACTGCAAGGTTTTTGTGCAAAAACCTTCAGAGGGTCCACAACTCAAATGCACTTTTGCTCAAGTAAATCAGCAGTAAAACGGCAGAACAGAGGGCTTTTTCTGGTGTAGGTAAACCTCCTTTTATGAGGCATAACACCTTTTTGTGCTACAGCTGTTGTGCAAAAAGGCATGTTTGGACACTCCATAGGGGTTTCTTGCACAAATAGAGCCTATCCGAAAAAGCACAGGTGCTCTGATTGCTTTTGCACAAGAGAGCTTCCACACTGCATGGACGCTCTTGAACAAGAAAGCTCTGATTGCCGTTCACAGAATGGCAATGTGCTTTGAGGTGTGGACGCACTTTTGTGCAAGAAGTTTGTGCAAGAACTCTTCCACAAAAGACGACTTGTGCAAAAACCCTGCAGTGTAGATGTAGCCAAACTGTTCTTCAAGATTTGTTGCATATGTCCAATCCACGATTTTCCCTCTTGCCCTTCTCTATTGGAGTCTTTCCTGTAGGAAGGAACTGAGGGGGATCAGAGACAGGCCCATTCTTTATGCTTATGTGTAATAGTGTGAGGCACTAGACAGTACTCATGTCCTGATGGGTATTTCTGAGTGAAATGTCTACAACAACTGTACGCTAGAGGCATGCACACATCTACAGTGGAATACACATGTGCAAAATATCCCGAAGACCAGTAATTACAGAAGAAGATTAGTAACTTTCATTTACTGAATATTTCTAAATTTGGTCATATTACTGAAATGGTTTCTTGCACTGTACAGACATGGAAGTAATGAAGCCTTTAATTGGAGAACAGAACTTGGACAGCATTTCTGAGGATGAGCACGAAAATGAATTGTTGCCAGTTGAGAAGCATTACCAACTTGATAATCAAGAGGGCATTACGTATGTACTGTTTTAAATGCCATTCTCTTACCATTGACTTGTTTTTTGGAAATATTCCGGTGCTTTTAAGGGATTTCCCCATGACTGTAGCATAGCTGCTTCTTTGAGTGCTTGCTCATGTTCATTCTGATTAGGTGTGCACGTGCCACGTACACGGATTCTAGAGCTTTTTTTCCTTTAGCAGTATCCATAGGGCCAGGCAGGGAGCCCCCTGGAGTTGCGCTGATATACCGGTGCATATATACCCCTGCTGGCCCCTCCACCCTCTCAGTTCCTTCTTACTGCCTGTGACGGTAGCTGGAGCATGCGTTAAGGCTATCAGCCTGTCCGTAGCAGTTTGTATTCATCATCTATTCCTGTATTATAGTTAGAATCAGTAGTTAAATACTTGTTAGGTAGTTGTTAGTGTAATTAGTTGGCAAAAGAGCTCAGCGGGACTCTCCCTGTTAGGGGAGGGGATGCCAGGGCCCCAAGGCTTTAAGCCGTGTAGTGCTCAAAGCCTATGCCCTGTGGTGACCTGCACTCTTCGTGTTTAAAGTGCCTCGGAGAGGCCCATCAAGAGGAGAGCTGCTTGATCTGTAAAGGATATAAGCCCAGGACCAAGAGCAAAAGAGACTCTAGGCTAAAGCTCCTGTTGATGGAGTCAGTGTTACAGCCTCAGAGCGAGGAGCATCCCCACTGTCCACAGTGCACCGTTTGCTTCAGCCTCAGCACCAGGCAAACATCAAGAGGCCATCTCAAAGACATCCAGGCACAGGTCACAGTTGCTGTCACCAAGGAGCTCTAAAGGCTTGAGGGGCCTGTCGATGGAGAGATGTGGTCACAAAGTGTGCCCTAAGGAGGGGCACTTGACCTCCAAGGCGCTTAGGGGAAGGCGCATCCCGGATAAGGCTAGAATCCCGGGGCAGGCTACAGGGATGGGGGTTATCCAGCACCCCTCTATCCCAGAGACATTTGATGCAGCAAGAGAGCTGACTGCAACCTTCCCATGGCATGAGCATCCTCTCACCAGCACCATCATCGGGGTCGTGGGATTCGCAGAGCATGGCGCAGGCCCCAGCACAGCAGCTGTTCAAAGCACCGGCACAGGTACCGACACCAGCTCCCAGCCTCTTGCTGACTGTGGCACTGGTGCCAAGTACCTTTATGACACCGGGTCAGTTGTTGCCAGGACAGATGGGGCAGCCTCAGCCGACTCTGGTGGCGGCGGGGTATACAGTGTCCCACTATGCGGCACTGCTGATAAGACCCTTCATGGTGCAGACCCCTGTACTGAGCTTTATGCCTACCATGACGGCACTGGTGCAATTGGCACCGTACGCTGGCGCTGATGCCCCTCCCAGCACCTATTCCGGCACTGGGACAGTGGCAGATGGGGCTGACGGTGCAGCAGCCCTTGGTGCCACAGACAGCCACAGCACTGCAGGGCTATTTCCCAGTCTACTAGATGCTGCTGGGCACTATGCAGACCCAACAGATGCCTCCCCCAGCACCGTGACCAGAGCACGAGGTAAGCCATCGGCCATGGCCGCATACCAGAGGGAACAAGCTTCGTCTGCCCTCCCCCCCTCGCCGCACCTCCCTCTACCCCCCGGTCGGCATCGGTCTATTCCTCAGAGTCCGAAGCAGAATCCGTGTGGTTGGCCAGATCTTCTTATAGGTCCCGATCTAGGTCTCGCTCAAGCCTCAGATCTTGGCACAGGGACTCGGCGGACCAGCAGCAGTGGCAGGCGCAGTGGCAACCATGACCGCAGTGGCCGTTCTGGACACCTTGGGCCTACCATCAAGGCCAAGGGCCCCCTCACCTCGGGGTCAGTTGCGAAGTCATCTTGCAGGAGTAGTGCCCCCTCCACCACTCTGCTGCAAGCCCCACCACCAGAAGAGGGCCATCTCATGGCAACATTGGTCAGGCCACCAGTGATTGGCCAGGTGCAGGGGACCACAATTCCACCAGTGGGTCCAATGCAGATGGGCCCCTTGACCATTGAGGAAATGGGAGCACCGGAGTGTGAAGAAGAACAAGTGCCACTGAGAGAGTCGTCATCATCCTCTCCGGATGAGGCTGTGGCAGACCTGGCACCCCAACTTCCTTCCATGGATGCCAGGGCTCACCAGGACCTGCTAAGGAGGTTGGCGGCCAACCTGACCGTGCAGGCTGAAGACGTCCACAAGGACCTGGACCCCATGGTAGATATCCTGTCGGCATCAGGCCTGGGTCGTGTGGCACTACTGCTGAACAAGACTGTTGATAGGTTGTTGAAGACCCTGTGGCAAACGCCAGCATCAATCACACCAACACAAAAAGAGGTGGAAAAGTGTTACTATGTGCCACAAGCGAGGCATGAGCATCTTTTTACCCATCCCACCCTGGGGTCCATACTAGTGCAGGCAGCAGGGTAAAAGGAGCGACAGTGATCTCTGGGGCTGACACCAAAGGCTAAGGACCCTAAAAAGCTGGACCTCCTAGGTAGGAAAACCTATGCCATGGGAGGCCTGCAGCTCCATATCATGAACCAGGAAGTGATGCTGGGGCGCTATGCCTTTAATACCTGGACATTGGTGCAGAAATTTGGGGAGCGTCTTCCTCCTGAGTCGTGTCAGGAATTCGGGGCCATCACGAAGGCAGGAAAGGTGGTGACACGCACAACCGTCCAGGTGGCCCTACACGCGGCAGACTCGGTGGCTCGGAACATGGCCACTGCTGTGGTCATGAGGCGTAGCGCATGGTTACAGGTGTCAGGCATCCCGTTAGAGGTGCAAACCACCATACAAGACCTGCCTTTTGAGGGGTTGGGCCTGTTCTCTGAGCAGATCAACTCTAAACTCCACAGCCTAAAATACTCAAGGGCAATGTTAAAATAGCTCGAGATACATACCCCGGCATCTCAGAAGTGGTCCCTCAATCCTAGGCCATACCATAGACCTTTTCAGCGGGGATTTGGGCCAGACAGAGGGCACAGGAGGGGGCGCAATAATGGCTGTCCCGACCACTTTAGAAACAGATGCAGAGGTCCTAGGTCAGACTCTGAGAGAGGGTCTGGCGCATCTCTTGGTCAGCAGACCAAGCCTTCATTTTGAAGGTACACTCGAGAGCATAGTACCAGTGGTACCTTCCTCCCTCCGCCTCCCCTTTGGATACCGACTCTCCCTATATTACCAGACGTGGTCCAAGATGACATCGGACCGCTGGGTCCTCAACCTGGTGAGACAAATATACACTATACCCTTCCTCTCTATCCCTGCCTCCCACCCTCTCCTCCCCATCCCTTTTCAGGGGCCCCTCTCACGAGACCCTTCTAAGATAGGAAGTGTCCAATCTTCTTTGTCTAGGGGCCATAGAACGAGTTCCGTGGGGACTCAGTGGGAGGGGCTTCTACTCCCGATATTTCCTTATCCCCAAAGTGAAAGGGGGAGGGGGGCCACGTCTTATCTTAGATCTAAGGAATCTGAACTCTTTTATAAATAAAACAAAGTTCAGAATGGTCACCTTGGCCTGCATCATCCCTTTCCTCCAGAAAGGAGACTGGTACGCTGCTCTCGATCTGAAAGACGCCTACTTCCACATTTTGGTGTCCGCAGTATGCAGGAAGTTCCTCAGATTTGTGGTGGGTCAGGACCACTTCCAGTTTACAGTCCTCCCATTTGGCTTATGTATAGCCCTGAGGGTGTTCACCAAGTGTATGGCAGTAGTAGCCGCATTTATGCGACGCCACAGAATCCAAGTATTCCCATATCTAGACAATTGGCTGATAAGGAGCACATCTCAAGAACAAGTGACAGACCATGTCAAAAGGGCAAATGCACTTTTTGGGAACCTTGGCCTTCTCATAATTGATGTCAAATCCTCACCAAACTCCATGTAAGTGATAGAGTTTGTGAGAGCCTGTTTGGACTCATCTGCAGAGAGAGCCTCCCTGCCAAGAGACAGGTTTCTCACAATGTGCTTGTTGATAGCAGACCTGCAGAGATTTCCCACCACGACGGCGAGAACCTGTATGAGGCTCTTTGGCCATTTGGCGGTGTGTACATATTTGGTTGCCAGGTTAAATGTGTGACCGCTACAAGGGTGTCTCGAGGCAGTGCACAACCCCATGCAGTAGCCTCTGGATGCGGTGCTCACTGTACCAGAAAGGATATTCTGCTCTCTAGACTGGTGGAAGAACAAGAGCATGGTGGGTGCGGGAATTCCATTTGACAGTCCCCATCGGTATGGCTGGTCACGGATGCATCAGACATGGGATGGGGGCGCACCTGGGTGGCCTCAGGACGCAAGGTATGTGGTTACCAGGGGAAGTATCCCTTCACATAAATGTCAAGGAGCTCAGGGCAGTCAGTTTGGCATGCATGGCGTTCCTCCCCCAGCTGGAGAACAAGGTGGTTGCAGTGTTGACAGACAACACAACCGCCATGTATTATATCAGCAGACAAGGGGGAGGCACATTCTTCTCCCCTGTGCTGGGAAGCCCTAGAGTTGTGGGAGATGTGTATCTCTCATAATATTCATGTGGAGGCGTTGCACCTGCTGGGGTCCAGAAATGGGTTGGTGGACAGGCTCAGTCACTCCATTCAGGTGCACGAGTGGACTATAAGAGAAGACGTACTGCAGGGAATATTCCAGAGGTGGGGGTATCCCCATCTAGACCTCTTTGCAACTTTGAGCAATGCCCATTGCTGGGGCTACTGCTCGTACATGGGCCACGGGCTGGAATCCCAAGGGGGATGCGGTCCAGATCAGGTGGCTCAGGCGTCTATTGTACGCTTTCCCTCCACTCATGAGACGCTAATCAGGGTGGGGAAATTTGGGGTTCAGGTGATATTGATAGCACAGGTGTGGCCTCACCAACACTGGTTCACAACCCTCCTAGAGCTGGCTATGGAAGGGCCATAGTACCAGATCTAATCACACAGAAGTGTGAGGAAGGGATGGTTCTTCACCCAAGCCTGCCGTCCCTACACCTAGCGGTGTGGTGCCTGAGTAGTTGTCAGCCCTAGAGCAGGCTGGCTCACGAGGGGTTCAAGAGGTGCTTCTGGAAAGTAGGAAGCCATCCACTTGGGTGTTACATGAGGCTAAATGGAGAAAGTTTACCTTGTGGTTGGGGGATAAGGAGCAGGGGAAGCAGTGGTCTCTCTTATTTTGGAGTACCTACTCCACCTTAGGAGGCAAGGCCTCGCCACGTCCTCGCTGAAGGTTCACCTAGTGGCAATAGCAGCCTTTCACCCAGGTGAAGGCCAAAGGTCTATCTTTACTAATGCTATGATTAAACAGTTTCTGAAGGGAGTGCACAGACTGCTCCCATATAAACGGCCGCTGGCGCCACCCTGGGACCTTAATCTAGTCCTGACAAGTCTCACGAAGGCCCCTTTTGATCCACTAGCTTCGTGCTCCTTGAAGCACTTGTCATACAAGATGGCTTTCTTGGTGGCCATTACCTCAGCTAGGAGGGTGTCCGAACTTAGAGCGTTGACTTCAGAGCCCCCTTACATGGTCTTCTTTAAAGATAAGGTGAGAATATGTCCTCACCCGGGGTTCCTACCCAAGGTGGTCTTGCACTTCTACCTATCTCAGGACATTTACCTGCCGGTTTTTTACTCCAAACTGCACTCCACAACCAAGGAACAGGCCCTGCACTGTTTGGATGTCAGGAGGGCAATGGCGTTTTACATAAATAGGACACAGGAATTCCGTAAGTCACCACAGTTGTTTATTTCAGTAGCAGAAAAAATGAAGGGATTGCCGGTCTCCGTTCAGTGCATCTCCTCGTGGATTACATCTTGCATCCGGGAGTGCTATGAGGGTGCGGGCAAACTAACGTCACCGTTAACTGCTCATTCCACGAGAGCACAGGTGGCCTCGGCATCATTTTCTGGGGCATGTGCCAATTTTGGAAATCTGTAGGGCAGCCATGTGGTCATTGGTGCACACGTTCGCAGAGCAATGTGTGATCATGCAGCTGGCTAGGGAGGATGCCACAGTCGGGGCGGCAGTTCTAAGGTCTGCAGAAGTATATTCAGGAGTCACCTTCCAACCCCGTCTCCAGGGCAACGGCTAGGGATTCACCTAATCAGAATGGACATGAGCAAGCACTCGAAGAAGAAGCGGTTACTTACCTTGTAACTGTTGTTCTTCGAGGTGTGTTGCTCATGTCTATTCTACATCCCACCCACCTCCCCTTGTCGGAAGGAGCTGGCAAGAAGGAACTGAGCGGGTGGAGGGGGCCAACAGGGGTATATATGCACCAGTATATCAGCGCAACTCCAGGGGGCTCCTTGCCTGGCCCTATGGATACTGCTAAGGGAAAAAAGCTCCGGAATCTGTGCATGCGGCGCACGCACACCTAATTAGAGTGGACATGAGCAGCACATCTCGAAGAACAACAGTTACGAGGTAAGTAACCTCTTCTTTTAGGGATGTAAAAATCCCTTTTAACTGGTTAAACATAAAGTTCATGTTTAATTGATTAACTGGTTTAACGTAATGCTGCTCTGGCCAGCAGGAGTGGGCCAGGCCTGCCATGGACAGGTTCTGCTCCAGCTGGCAGGAGCGCCTTCCAACCATGGGGAGTTGCTTCACCATCCATCTTTTAACTGGAACTAGTAAGCCTCACAGTTAAAGGCAAAGCAAACTGGTTAACCAGTTAACCATTTCATATCCCTAAATTAGCTTTATGATTCTGCTTTGGGAATCCTCAGACAGAGTTTTGGTAAGCCAAGCTCTGTTGTTGGGCTGCTTTGTGTAGACCCTCATTTTCCAGAACTAGTGATGAAACAGGCTTTTTTTTTTTAATGATTGCAATGCTTATAAAGTGTTTGTTTGATTTGTTCAGGATTAAGGGAGCTTTTATTACAGAACAAATCAAATATATTTTAAGACTGTTTCAGTTTTAGGAAGTATCTGGAAGTCCTTAGAAATATAGTTTAATGAACCTGAGTATAGATTTATTTGGGGGTCTACAAAAGTTTTCTTTGATGTATTTCTTTTAAAGTTACTCTTTGTCAGACTCCTGATCACATCTATAGCCGTTCATAAAGGCGTAACTTCTAAAATTGTTTAGGCAAAAATCAGCACAGCATCAGCCTGTTGTACTTAGTTGCCCCTCTCTCAGACAAAAGGAGAGTGTCACTGCACCATTAAGATGAAATCCAGACTTTGGACCAACAGTTGAAGTGAATTCCAGACCAGGGATCATTCCCCAGAGAACACCTGGCTTCAGTTCCTCAAAACTTAAATCCAGACTCTGATGGGAGTATCCCAGCTATTTTTTGCTTTGACAAGGCTGTCTTGTGTCATTCACAAGACTGCCGTGACCACCTTGAAACATCTAATGCATATACATTTTATCTTTACATTTTACACACTCATTGGTGAAAAGCTATCAGAATGTTGTTCAAAGCCTCCATTCTGACTATATTATTTGTATTTTCAGGTTTGTACAAACACTTACTCATCTCCTCAAAGGAAACATTGGTACTGGGCTTCTGGGGCTTCCACTTGCAATGAAAAATGCAGGCATTGTGGTAAGAGTTTTACTCCCCCTTACATATGGAAGAAATACATATATATACTTTATCACATTTCTGTAGTTTGGACTTATAAAACTGAAATATAGGTGATTTGATTATATGATCTGTTTTGTCTGCATCAACTTGAATAGGGCATCATCTTAGTTTTCTCTTCCAGAGGCTAGTTAGAACTAGGAATTGGGATTCCTTAATTGGCTATTGGTTCACTAATTAACCTTGATCTCTGTAAACTGCATTTTCTAGAGCTGATTGGAAAAGTGTATTTGTATTTTGTTTTTTGTCTCATAAGAAAATTCTGTGAAGCTTTCTGTGAAAAATTGAAAACTAAAAACTTTTGATTCAGAAATGGTCATTGTGCCTTATGCGAGTTGTAGTTGGGGTATCTGATTTTCTCCTCCTCTTCTGTGGATTGGTCTCCTTAATAGGATTGCACCTTTTGCAATTCACAAGGTTCTTTAATCTTCCTAATCTGTCGAGGTGGTTCACAGAAAACCCTGGAGCACTTTGCTTCATGGCAGACATAGTGCAGTTGGGGAGCCTGGTCCACAGAGGAAAATTAAGACAAAAGGTACCAGTAAAACTCTTTTGAGGCAGTGTAGTAGTATGTCCAAATCAAAAGATTTAGTTTCTGGGTGAACCTTGAAAATTTTTCAGTTCGTGGATGTTCATCTCTCTCTCTCTCTCTCTCTCTCCCCCTCCCCCGCCAAAAAAAATTTTTTTTCCTATGGGATGACAGCGTGATATCATCAGCGTTGCTCCCTCAGGCTTGGCAGAGTGAGAAGGGGAATCTATGTTTATGGCTCAGGCAGGATGGGAACCATTCACTGATGGGGCTGGGCAAGTTCCCCATCCTCCCCCAGGATCGAGGCTGGGGCTAGGCAGAGTTCCAGGGGCTCCAGTGGGCAGGGGTCCCTGCACACCCTGGTCATTCTCCCAGCCCCTCCTTGCGGAGTGCCCTGGGCTCCCTGCTGTCTCCTGGCTTCTCTGCAGGAGGGTCAGAGGCAGCGGCATTTCCTTGGTGTGCTCTGGGCTCCCTGGAGCCCCTGCAGGAAGCAGCTTCAGCTCCACACTCTGCTGCCTGCTGCCGGTCTCCAGCTTAGGGATGTAAAGGACTAGTCGACTATCTGATAAGCATTTGCTTATCAGATAGTCGATAGTCTAGTCGACTAGTCACTCGCCCCCTTGCTGCCGCTATCAGATAGAGGCAGCAAGAGGGGGAGAAGAGGAGCTACTTAAAAGTGGCAGCTCAGCACAGAGCCTGAGCCAGCTGCTCCATGCGGCACTGCTGCTTTTAATGCTGCGGGGAGATGGGCTGACCCCAGGCTCCTCATGGCATTTCAAATCAGCAGCGCTGCATGGAGCTTGGGATCAGGTGAAGACCCCCCCAGCTGATCCTGGGTTCCACATGTCGTGCTAGCTTTGAAATGTACAAGAGACCCCAGAAGCAACACGGGAATATAGGCAAGCAACACGGAAATGCAGGGGCAAGATTAGAAAGGCAAAGGCACAAAATGAGATCAAACTAGCTACAGGCATAAAGGGAAACAAGAAGACCTTTTATAAATACATTAAAAGCAAGAGGAAGACCAAGGACAGGGTAGGCCCACTGCTTAGTGAGGAGGGAGAAGCAGTAACAGGAAACTTGGAAATGGCAGAGATGCTCAATGACTTCTTTGTTTCGGTCTTCACTGAGAAGTCTGGAGGTGTGCCTAACGTAGTGAATACAAGCAGAGAGGGGGTAAGTTTAGAAGATAGGATACATAAAGAACAAGTTAAAAATCACTTAAGAAAGTTAGATGTCAGCAAGTCACCAGGTCCTGATGAAATGCATCCCAGGATACTCAAGGAGCTGATAGAGGAGGTATCTGAGCCTTTAGCTATGATTTTTGAAAAATCATGGCAGACAGGGGAGATTCCAGAAGACTGGAAAAGGGCAAATATTGTGCCCATCTATAAAAAGGGGAATAAGAACAACCCAGGAAACTACAGACCCTGTCCCAGGGAAGATAATGGAGCAGGTAATTAAGGAAATCATATGCAAACACTTGGAAGGTAATAAAGTGATAGGGAATAGCCAGCATGGGTTTGTGAAGAACAAGTCATGCCAAACTAATCTGATAGCTTTCTTTGATAGGATAACGAGCCTTGTGGATAAGGGAGAAGCGGTGGATGTCATATACTTAGACTTTAGTAAGGCATTTGATACGGTCTCGCATGATATTCTTATTGATAAACTAGGCAAATATAACTAAGATAGGGCCACGATAAGGTGGGTGCATAATTGGCTGGATAACCGTAGTCAGAGAGTTGTTGTTATCCCTTTCCAGCAGGATTTAGCACCATTAACAAGTGGAGTTCCGCAAGGGTCTGTTTTGGGACCCGTACTGTTCAATATCTTCATCAATGATGTAGATATTGGGATAGAGAGTACGCTTAAGTTTGCAGATGATACCAAACTGGGTGGGGTTGCAACTTCTTTGGAGGATAGGGACATAATTCAAAATGACCTCAGCAAGTTAGAGAAATGGTCAGAGGTAAACAGGATGAGGTTTAATAAAGAGAAATGCAAAGTGCTCCACTTAGGAAGGAACAATCAGTTCCATACATACAAGATGGGAAGCGACTGTCTAGGAAGGAGCATGGCGGAAAGGGATCTAGGGGTCATAGTGGACCACAAGTTGAATATGAGTCAACAGTGTGATGCTGTTGCAAAAAAAGCAAATATGATTCTAGGTTGTATCAACAGGTGTGTTGTAAGCAAAACTCGTGAAGTCATTCTGCCGCTCTACTCTGCACTAGTTAGGCCTCAGCTGGAGTACTGTGTCCAGTTCTGGGCGCCACATTTCAAGAAAGATGTGGAGAAATTGGAAAGGGTACAGAGAAGAGCGACAAGAATGATTAAAGGTTTAGAGAACATGACCTATGAAGCCAGGCTTCATGAACTGGGCTTGTTTAGTTTGGAAAAAAGAAGATTAAGGGGGGACATGATAGCGGATTTCAAATATCTAAAAGGGTGTCACAAGGAGGAAGGAGAAAATTTGTTCCTCTTGGTTACTGAGGACAGGACAAGGAGTAATGGGCTTAAAGTGCAGCAGGGGAGGTTTAGATTGGACATTAAGAAAAAGTTCCTAACTGTCAGGGTGGTCAAATATTGGAATAAATTACCAAGGGAGGTGGTGGAATCTCCCTCTCTGGAGATATTTAAGAACAGGTTAGATAGACATCTGTCAGGGATGGTGTAGACGGAGCTTGGTCCTGCCTTGAGGGTGGGGGGCTGGACTCGATGACCTCTCGAGGTCCCTTCCAGTCCTATTATTCTATGATTCTAAGGGGCTCTTGTGCATTTCAAAGAGGAAGCGCAACATGGAGCCTGGGGCCAGTGCAGGACTCTGAGTCTCCTGCTAGCCCCAGGCTCCCCACAATGTTCCATCTTTGAAATGTACAAGTGCTTATTGACTAGTTGAGTAGTCAATGGAAATTCCATTGTCTACTTGACTAGCAGAGGAATCTCTACTAACATCTCTACTCCAGCTCCCGCGGTCTGGCTGCTTCCGGTCCCGGCTCTGGCTCCTGACGGCAGGCAGGCAGCACCTTGGTGGGGACAGCTGCAAGGCGCTCAGAGAGCTCTTCTGTTCCCCTGGCCCCTCCGCTTCCCATCCAGCCACCTCTGTCTGGGTCATGGAGCAGCAGGGCTCGGGACCCAGAAGCAGAAGTGGGGCTCGAGGCAGCTGGATGGGAAGCAGAGAGGATAGGGGAGCAGTATGATGTCACTGTGGCTCTGCTGGGCTGGGTGGGCCCTATTGTGGGAGAGGGGAGGGGCCGCCGCTCCCCAGAGAGGCCCGAGGACAAGGTTGGGGCAGCGCTATCTTCTCCTGTAACAGGGTCTGTGGAAGAGCCCAAGCCAAGCCCTCCTAGGGCTCCTTCCAGGGGGGGCACACTGTGGAGAGGAAGGGGGTCTCAGAGGGGAGTTGAGGGTGCCGCCTTAATGATCCAGGGTCTCTCCCTGTATGGTGGGGACCTGGGAGTGGAAAAGGGGCCTTCCTCTGGGGGACCCTCAGTGCGGAGGGACCACCCTCTATGAGGTGTCTCGCTGGAGGGGCATCTTTTACCATGGAGGGTAGGGAGCAAGCAGTGTTGACGTATGTAGTGGCCATAGAGAGGGAGGTTGGTGAGCGTAGCAAGCAGGGGGCACAGCCCCCTAGTTTGTTTGTTTTTTTTTAAATTTTTGCTAAAAGCAGATTCTTTTTGTGAAAATTTTTATTTAGTCAAAAATTCAATTTTCTATCCAAAATATAGTTTGGATGAAAAAATTTCAAACCATTTTAATATTTTCCCTAATTTGTGATACTTATAATTGTAGCTAAGTCCTCTGCACAGGGACCACATCATCTTTTCTACTGAACAGCACCAAGTATATTGACTTGTAATGTAGAAAACTCTTAGCATTGTTGACAATAAGATGTTGAAAATCATTATTTAGAAATGTGCAAAATCACATTTTTTTGTGAGTTTTTTTTTTGGGGGGGGGGCACACATTCCAGTGAA
This sequence comes from Pelodiscus sinensis, assembly GCF_049634645.1. Classification (NCBI taxonomy): domain Eukaryota; kingdom Metazoa; phylum Chordata; order Testudines; family Trionychidae; genus Pelodiscus; species Pelodiscus sinensis. Next base: position 305,839,395 of record NC_134711.1, read on the forward strand.
ATTGGGGCTATTGGGATGAAATCTGCATTTGCTTTTTCTCGCTTTGTTCACCATCCCAAATTGCTCAGTTTTTCATGTAAAAGCCATTTGAGCCCTTAATAAACTAGCAATTAAAACCCCTTTTGGAGTTTCAGAACTTAGGGTTTTTTTTATATGTACCATGCTTGTTTCAAACTTTTATGATTGTGATCCTTATTTGATAAAATGTGAAAATAAAATGCAAAATGTCACTTAGATACCCCCTCTACATTTCTGTGAAAATTATTCTTTGTACAGAATTTCAGGTGTTTACACCCCTTTTCCTATTTTCTTCCTCCATATAGTTTGGACCAATAAGCCTTGTGCTTATAGGAATTGTATCTGTTCACTGTATGCACATCCTGGTACGATGCAGCCACCATCTGTGTCAAAGGTAAATATGGAGCTATTTGTTACTAAATAGATTCTGAATGCCTTGGGTTTTTTACTCTTTCAGAAAAAGGCTTGATGCTCTAAATCTTTGCAGAGGTATCTATCAGAGCCCAGAAGGAAAGTGTGGCTATGTCTACACTACAGAGTTTTTTCAGAATAACAGCCATTTTTTTGAAAAAACGTCACTTACGTCCACACTGTAATTGCATTCTTTCGAAAAACAATCGAAAGAACAGAGGGGTTTTACCAACGTTGGTAAATCTCTTTCTACGAGTGTTAGCCGGTGGCCGAGGTAGTGAGTGATCTGTGAGCCCTATCACACCCGAGTCTTTGACTGCTAGTACGTAGTCCCTTCGCAGCGGGCAGCCAGGGAGGCTGACGGGTGCCCCAAGAGTCTGCCCCGTGGAGGTGGCATGACTCAATGCTCAGCTCTTGCTGCGTTCACCCCTTATGCGGCTATGGTTCTTTTGATTGTGTTTGGTTCTGTTACAGCAACAGGAGGAGTCAGGTTAAAGCTTAAACAGTTACTATTTTATTGTTACAAGGCAAACTTAGCTGTTAAATGTTACAAGTAACACAGCCACTACAAAAGGCAAGACAGAAAATACAATGAAAAGTCACTTAAAGGTTCCATGAAACCCTTTTGGTTCTCTGAGCTCTTATTGAATGCGCACAAAAATAGACACCTAGCAGGTATATTCTCACCCCTGCGATCCTTACTCCGGCGAAGCCAGCATTTCTCTCAATCCCAATGGGAAGCAGTCGGTACAATATGAAGGCGTCCCTAAAGTCTCGGGGGTCCAAGACCACCTGACCAGCAGGTATGTGATTGGATCTCCAATTAGAGTGTGGCACAGGGCCCCACTTTATACCCCTGTGGTCACGTAAACGCTTCTCTTGTCATTAAAATGCCAATTAAGTTGGAATGTCTTTGTGATGCCCATTCCCACAGGGGGTCCAAAGCTTAATTTACACCCGTGAGGTGGAGGTAACTAAATCATTAGGGCTGGACATTCTTTCTTATGGGGAGGCAGATTCCTCTTCTGGGACGGTGTGTAGGCATATCAATTACTGGTACCAGTCAAAGGCAGCCCGAGACCCCGATCACCTGCTGGCCCAATTGCCGCTGTTATCTGGTTCCTGTCTAGCATCCAGGGCCATTATTATTCCAGCACCTCTGGAGGCCCTGGAGCCTTTGAAGACAGAGTTTCACTCTCAACGATTTCTTTCTCTCCCAAGGATGTCAGAGGGAGCGGAGGGGAGGGAGGGGGCGTTTTTGTCTGGCTACAACAAGGAAGAAGCCTTTTTCCAAAGGAGCTCTTTTGGAAAAAGGCGTGTCTGGATGGGGAAGAGGGAGTTCTTTCAAAAGAAGAGGAAGGAGGAAAAAGCACAGGTACCCTGGTGGCCACTCCGTCCATAGTAATCACAGCTTAAATGCGAGAGAGAATCCAATCAATGTGGATGCTATCTTTTGAAAAAGCAGATCGCTTTTTCAATGCATTTTGGCAGTGTGGACACTCTTTCAGAAGAAGATCTCTTACTGAAAAACTTCTTCTGAAAAAAGCCTGCAGTCTAGCTGTAGCCTGTATGTTGCTTTATATGGTGCAACAACCAGTGATGACTTCTAACTGATTTGCGGGAATGGTTAAGTGTTTGGCATCATCTTTTTACAATGCTTTGACCAATATTTGTTTTTAAATTGAGTTAATTTAACTTACTGTTCCTGAGTGCTAAACTACTCTGGTTCAGCTTGGATGGATTTGCATCTTATTCCATAACCATAAATGGGAAATAACCCCAGTCTCTCATAACAGTTCTAGTTGTTTAATCCTAACTTTTGAGTGAGCAAGTCTGAGCAAATCAAGGAGAGAAAATGGGAAAAAAGAGGGCTATGGAAGCTTAAAAATGATATAGAAAAGAAAATGAAATAACATATTTAATAGTGAAGGTGAGTGGCTGAGAGAAAATGAGGCAAGTGCATTTTAGGAAGAATCTGTAAGCAACAGTTTTGCTGGCAGAGTATTTTAAATTACAAGTATTTCAATCCAGCTAAAATGCTCTATACCAATGGTCTCCAACCTTTTTAACCACAAGATCACTTTTTTCAATTTAAGTGCAATGTAAGATCTACCTCAAACCCAAATACCCTTGCCCCATTTCCTTCATGCCCCTTCCTTGAGGCCCTGCTGCACCCCTCCTCTGAGGCCTCACCTTGCTCACTCCATCCCTCTTCTTCCCCCATCGTCGATCACTTTCACCAGGCTGGGGTAGGGGGTTGGGATGCAGGTTCTGGTCTTGGGCCAAAGGGTTCAGAGTGTGGGAGGGGCACTGGGCTTAGCCCAGGGTGAGGGATTGAGGTCCAGGAGGGGTTTCAGGGTGTAAGCTCTGGGAAGGAGTATGGGTTCAGGGGGACTTATGCCTGGGGCCGGAGGTTGGATGTAGGAGAGGGTTAAGGGCTGGGGACAGGGGTTCAGGAAGCAGACTCTGTAAAAATCCAAAGGAAGGAGGTGGGCAGCCCTTGGTGGATATCTAAAGAAGTGATTATTCCCCTTTATTCTGCACTGGTGAGGACACATCTGGAGTACTGCATCCAGTTCTGGGCCCCCCACTGCAGAAAGGATGTGGACACATTGGAGAGGGTCCAGCGGAAAGCAACCAAAGTGATTAGGAGGCTGGAGCACATGACCTGCAAGGAGAGGCTGAGGGACTGGGCTTATTTAGTCTACAAAAGGGAAGAGTGAGGGGGGATTTGATAGCAGCCTTCAACTTCCTGAGGAGAGGTTCCAAAGAGGATGGAGAGAGGCTGTTCTCAGTAGTGAAGGGTGGCGGAACAAGGAGCAATGGTCTCAAATTACAGTGGGGAAGGTTTAGGCTGGATATAGGGAAAAACTACTTCACTAGGAGGGTGGTGAAGCAATGGAATGTGTTACCTGGGTAGATGGTGGAATCTCCATCCTAGAGGTTTTTAAATCTCGGCTTGACAGAGCCCTGGCTGGGATCATTTAGCTGGGATTGGTCCTGCTTTGGGTAGGAGGCTGGACTCGATGACCTCCTGAGGTCTCTTTCAGCCCTATGATTCTATGATTCAAACATAACCTACTTTGCAAGCAGTAAAAGAAGTAATAACAACCTCCACGTATGTGTTGGGTCAGGAGATGAGAGTGAAGGACAGTTTGTGAGAATGACAGAAACACACACACTGTGTGAGAGTGACAGAGATTTTCATTGCCAAGCTCCCTCCATCCCCTTCTCTTAGTGTGAAGATAGGATACAGAAGTGGGGGGAGGAGAGACACCCTGACATCAGATCCCTTTTCTCCCTCCCACACTCTGCTCAGCAAGGAAGAGGCTCCCGGGGGGGGGGGGGGGGGCAGCTCCAAATAAGAGGGCAGGACGTTGGGTGGAGGGGCAACTGAAGTGCCAGCGCTTGCTAGCTTCCTGGCCAAACCATTCAAGATCACCTTTCAGAGGCTCCAAGATCTACTGGTTGGTGACCACTGCTGTTTACCACCACTTTCCTTACATAATTTTAAAAGTGTGGCATCCTTTTGGCAGTGTGAGAAGAGACAGTAAAGAGGTGAGAGTACTGAATGATCAAGGGCCATTGTCAAGAACACATCTTTGCAAAAAGATTTCCTTCCAATTTCCCTGTGCAAGCCAATGGATCGGAAGAGAATTATTCTTATACTTTTGTCCAATTTAATTGAATAAAACCTCTCTCTGGGGACTGTATCCTGTCATAATTTCATCTGTTAATAAATTGGAGAGTTCAGAGAAGAGGAATGAAAATGATATAAAGTATTAGAAAACATGCCTTATACTGCTAGACTCTGGAAGTTCAATGTATTTATGTTAATCAAGAGAAGGTTAGGTGACAATATATATCTTCATAGAAAACAAAAATTTGGTAACAGGCAATTCAGTGTAGCAGACAAAAGTAGAACAATATCCATTGTCTGGAAGTTGAAACTAGATAAATTCAAAATGGAAATAAATTGTAATGTTTTAACTGTAAGGGTAATTAATCACTAGAACAATTTATCAAGAGTTGTGGTAGATCTCAGATTCCCCAGGATTGTATGTTTTAAAAATATACTTTAGTTTAAAGAAAAATAACTTCAGGGAAGTCTTCTGGTCTGTGGTATGCAAGAGGTCAGAATAGATGATCACAACAGTCCCTTCTGGCCTTTTGAATTTATGAATCATTAATTTCTGCATACTTCATAAATGGGCTTTATAGATAGAAATAAGGCAAAGGGTTCACTTTTAAGTGTGGTAGATCTGTACTTCTTCCTAGTATCCCAAAGTCCCATTATAGCTGTTGGTCACCCCTTTTGGATTCATGCCTTCACTAAGGGTATGTTTGCATGAGTACCTGCTGCAAGTGGGGATGTAAAGCTCTAAAGTTTTAAAGTATGCTGTGCATTAACATACCGTCAACGTTACTGAGAACTTTTTGTTCACATCAGCTGGGTCTATGTGGACAGTTAGTTCACGGTGCGCTGGGCTCTGTAGGTTTACACCTCAGTTTGCTGTGCAGTAAGTACTCTTGTAGCTATGCCGTAAGAAGCCTGTACTTTAAAAACCTGACTCTGACCTGTTAATGGGGAGCAGAATCATGGCTTAGATGCTAAAAGTGAACAGGTACGTGCTCTTTAGAAAGATTGACTTTAAGTATGGTGTCTGGCCTTCTAGATGTTGCAGAATTGCCATAACTGATTTTACAGATCCACAACATTTTCAAGCTATGGCAGAGTATATCTGATTTTAGTTCTTGACATTTTCTTCTAGTAACTTTTCTCCATTCTTTCATTTCAGGTTGAAAAAGACCTCATTAGGGTATAGTGACACAGTTAGTTATGCCATGGAAGCAGGACCCCTTAACAGCCTTCAAAAACGAGCTTCCTGGGGAAGGTAAGGTTGCTGCAGCATTTAATTTAATAATTGATATAATAAAAGGAATAGATAAACAGTGAAACATTAGGATTTTATCTTTCTACCGTAGTATTGCTTTCTATGGATTAGTAAAAACTTTATACTGTAATACATCTTGTGCGGAAGAGGTGCAAGTGTAATTCCCATAGTCCAAGACTTACTTTTAAAGTTCTGTGGGAGAAAGTTTACTTCAGATTCACCCTGTAAGCAAAAATTTGGTGTAACCACACTGCGTTCTGCATTCACTATTAATGTAGTGAAACAATTTAAGATTTCAGTTCTGTTTTACCACAAGCATATTTCTCTATATTAGGTTGACTCTTAGCAAGTCTGTAGTAGGGGTGGGGAGACCCTTGGACAAGGGATGTGAACCACTAGTCGACTATCCGATAAACAAATGCTTATCGGACAGTCGACACACTAGTCAACTAGCCACTTCTCCTCTGCCTTGCTGCTTGTATCAGAAAGAGGCTGCAAGGAGTGGGGGAGGAAAGAAGAGAGGGTTCCTCAAAGCAGCAGTACCACGTGGAGCCCAGGGCCAGACCCTGGGCTCCATGCAGTGCTGACGCTTTGAAATGTCGCATGCAACCCGGGTCAGCTGGGAAGTCCCCAGCTGACCTGAGCTGCACGCGACATTTCAAAGTGGCAGTGCTGCGTGGAGCCTGGGATCCGCTGCTTTGAAACACTGCATGCAGCCTTGGGCCAGCAGGGAGTCCGCTGCTGACTCTGGGCACCATACAGTGCTGCTACTTTGAAAGGCTGCATGGAACCTGACGCTGGGCTCCACGTGGTGTTTTAACATGGCAGTGATATGTGGAGCCTTGGGTCAGCAGGGCACTCACAGTTCCCCACTGAACCCGGCTCCATGCAGCACTGCTGCTTTGAAACACCGTGGGGTGCAGTGGGATAGCGGGGGACTGCTTCAGTCCCCTGCTGGCCCTGTGCTCCCTCAGTGCTTTTTGCCTTTGAAGTGTAACATCAGCCCGGGGGCTGCTGCTACACTTCAAAGGCGGTGGCGCCCTTATTGACTAATTGAATAGTCGATGCAAATTTCATCAGCTATTCTATTAGACAGTTATTCTAAATTTAACATCCCTACCCTGAGACTTGGGGTACAGCCCCTGGTAGAGATGTAATAGTATGGTCAGTTAACTGATTAACTGATAAGCAAAAGCTTATAGGTTAATGCTATAGACTATGCACATTTATCTCCCCCCCCCCCCATCCCTTGCCAGTAAATTTTTTAGCAGGCTGGCCAGTAGCCCAGCTCAGTCCTGGCTTGTACTGGATCCTGGATGTACCCCTGCTGCAGCTCTGCATTTAAAGTGTATTAGGAGCCAGGTGGGCAGGCAGCCCATCTCATTTTTGGTTTGTACCGGGTTCAGGAGCTCAGACCCCTCCCCCTTGGACAGGGGCTGCTCGGGGACTATAGAATAGTCAACTAACCAATAAGAATTCGTGAGGTTAATTGGCTATTCAATTAATCAATATTTAACATCCCTAGCCCCTGGATCTGTGGTTCCCTACCCCTGCTGTAGTGCACACTTGAATGATTAGTTTATATCAGTGTTTCTCAAAGTGGTCCGCGGATGCACTCTGAGAAACCTGCTAACTGGCTGCTGTGGGTTGTTTATTTACTGGCTCCGCAGACACAGAGCCTCGCAGCTCCCATTGGCTCCAGTTTGACGTTTTCAGCAAAGGGGAGCCACAGGAAGCTTGTGGCTTGGCTGCAAATGGTGAATTGGAATCAATGGGAACCGTAAAGCTTTGTGGCTGCAAAGCCGGTAAATAAACAAGCTGCAGCGGCCAGTTAGGAGGTTTCTCAGAGTGAATCCGTGGACCACTTTGAGAAACACTGATTTATATCCATTCTGAAAGGGAGAAACCTATTCTTTGGCATATCTTTACTCAGCAGTTTGCATTTGGTGTACAATCTTTATTATATTTCACATTAATGAAACAAAAACGTTAATAGCTTTACTGTCACTGAATTTTTTTTACCTTTGAGAAACTCAGTGATTTTCCTTTGCCATCTGTAAAACAGTCATAGTGCAGCAGACTAATGAGCATAGTGGAATAGTGAGATCATGAAATCCAAAATCTTAGCGGTGTTAAATATAAATATTTGTTTTAATGAGCATAAATAAAGAATTTCTTCTTTCAACAAGGAAAATGTCTTTACCCTACAATTTTGAAAGATGCAGCAATAGTGTGCACTGTGTTTTGGTTGCTGTATGAAACATTAATTTATTTTTTCAGATACTTTTAGTGGATATTCTATAGGAATGCAGTGGAATTCAATTATAGTGAAATTTGGTTTAAAGTGAAGGCAGTGAAAACGTCGTAACTCCTTTGGTGCACTATAATCTGTAAATTGTAAGTCTGTTTCTAGAGACATTCTGCTTCGGAAAATAATTTATCTAGAGAAAATTCTAGTGTATGTTTAACTTTATATGAGGAGTTCCATTGGAACTCATTCTCAGTGCACCAGAGCCTATAATGTATGTCTCCCAACAACAACATGAATCACAGCAAGAAAAATTCAATGAGATCGTTTTCAGAGAATTCTCATCTAACTGAAACATCAGAACTGATTCATATTGAACCGGTTGGTAAACATTGAGAATAACTGGCATCTTACATTGCTGGAGCTACTATAATTTAGATTATCTGGCATTTCATGTTCTCTGGTCATAGTAGTCTTAATATGGTGCTTTCCCTGCTAAAGGATTTACATGTGCATTCACTGTAGATACATATATATTACATATTTTGAAGAGTTTCTGGATTTGTTTGTGCAAAATGAAGTCAAACTTCGCGATTATCTACAGATACTAAATTTTGCATAAACAATCCTGCCACTTAAATTAGCTGAATGCAGTATTTTTTACACTGGAATATGCTAGGTGAAAGGTTTAAATAGTTATTTTCTTCATCTGAAAAAAGTCATAGAATCATAGACTACTAGGACTGAAAGGGACCTAGAGAGGTCATCGAGTCCAGTCCCCTGCCCTCATGGCAGGACCAAACACTGTCTAGACCATCCCTGATAGACATTTATCTAACCTACTCTTAAATATCTCCAGAGATGGAGATTCCACAACATCCCTGGGCAATTTATTCCAGTGTTTGACCACCCTGACAGTCAGGAACTTTTTCCTAATGTCCAACCTAAACCTCCCTTGCTGCAGTTTAAGCCCATTGCTCCTTGTTCTATCCCCAGAGGCCAAGATGAACAAGTTTTCTCCCTCCTCCTTATGACACCTTTTTAGATATCTGAAAACTGCTATCATGTTCCCCCTCAATCTTCTCTTTTCTAAACTGAACAAACCTAATTCCTTCAGCCTTCCCTCATAGGTCATGTTGTCTAGACCTTTAATCATTCTCGTTGCTCTTCTCTGGACCCTCTCCAATTTCTCCACAACTTTCTTGAAATGCGGTGCCCAGAACTAAACACAATACTCTAATTGAGACCTAACCAGCGCAGAGTAGAGCGGAAGAATGACTTCTTGTGTCTTGCTCACAACACTCCTGTTAATGCATCCCAGAATCATGTTTGCTTTCTTTGCAATGGCATCACACTGCTGACTCATGTTCAGCTTGTGGTCCATGATAACCCCTAGATCCCTTTCTGTCGGACTCCTTCCCAGACAGTCACTTCCCATTCTGTATGTATGAAACTGATTGTTCCTTCCTAAGTGGAGCACTTTGCATTTCTTTTTATTAAACTTCATCCTATTTACCTCAGACCATTTCTCCAATTTGTCCAGGTCATTTTGAATTATGACCCTATCCTGCAGATTAGTCACAACCCCTCCTAGCTTGGTATCATCTGTGAACTTAATAAGTGTACTTTTTATACCAATATCTAAATCGTTGATGAAGATATTGAACAGAGTCATGACTGTTATGATTACAGTTTATAAAAATATTTGCTAACAAAATTAAAATCGAGTTGTATTTTCAACTTATTTTGCAAAGAAAATGTTTACTGTTCCAAATCACAAAATAATTCAAATTAATTATGCGAAGAGTAAGGGAAGTTTTATGAGTTTCTAATTCAAATGTGCTATGTATGGTAATTATTCAAAGAAATGAATAATATTTGATGTTGCAATCCTACAAATTTGAAACTTCTTTTACTTCCCTTTTGCAAGCAAATTAATAATCATTTCTATTGCATATATTTAATTTCTTGAATTTATGCGTATAATCCACGCAAAATGACTTTGCATGGTCCATGATGGGCCTTACCTGCTTGATGTTAATATTCCTGCAATGTTGTTTTACAGAAATCTCTGTATTTGACTGTATAGTATGTAATTTTAAACCATCTATCTTTTATGCTAAGAAATTCATCACCTTCGCATATACTGATCTAAACTAAAGACATTATTTGTCCCGTTTTGTTTGAAGAAGAACCTGCTTTGCAGTGCCGGAGAGTTTAACCTGGTGTTTTGAAACTATTGTTCCACATCCCTATAAAAAGGAGTATTAGATGTGTGTCATTTGAGATAGGTACAGTGTTTGAAAACACTTTTAATATAATAACTTCAGTGTGTTTTTTCTCACCTAGGTGTATCGTTGATTTTTTTCTTGTGATTACACAACTAGGATTTTGCAGCGTTTATATTGTGTTCTTGGCAGAAAATGTGAAACAAGTGAGTAAAAGTGTTGGATGGAAATGATTTTTTGAAGCCTTTTTATTTATAGCTTTATTTCCTTTCTGTATCCACGTCATACTATTCATATAATGCCTGTAATGAGAATACATAGGGTACATTCTAAACAGCAACATTATTTCGATATAATTAGCATTATTTTGAAATAACTTAGTCCGCGTCTACACAGCAGGCAGTTATTTCAAAATAATGTTGAAATACTGTCAAGCTGGAGGATTTCTTATTCCAACTCCTGTAACCCTCATGTAGGAAGAGTAAGGGAAGTCAGAGGAAGAGTGCTCTATTTTGAAATAAGCTGCACAATTGGTGTAGCTCAGTTTGCGTAGCTTATTTTGAGTTAAGCCCTATTGTGTAGAGGTACCCATAGAGAGGGCTCTTGCTTTACCCCAAAAGATACCCCACTGATTAACTCTTGTAAAAATCAATCTGCTTGCTTTGTCGGTTGAATTCAATCCTGTGCTTGTGTAACACAATATTACTGACATCCAGTTTTTCTTAAATTTCAGCAGTTAATTTCACAACTTAGCCATTGGACATAATTGTTTTAAACACTGCTAAATAGTATTGGAAAGATAAGGGAAGTTCTTCTTCGAGTGGTCCCCGTGGGTGCTCCACTCCAGGTGTCGGGTCCCGTCCCGGCGCCGCTGGTCGGAAAACTTCTATAGCCGTAGCCGAGCCGGACCGCGCACGCGCGGACGCAGCGCGCGGCGTTCGCGCCTTTGCAACGGACCGGCTCCCCCTTGTCAGTTCCTCTCAGCCGCCCGTGGTTGCTGGCGGAACGCCGTTTGTCTCCTCAGACAGGAGCCGTTACTACACAAAAAAAAAAAAAAAAAAAAAAAAAGAAAGAGAAAGTTAGTTAGTTAATTGGTTAATAATAGTTAGTTAGGTTAAAAAAAAAAAAAAAAAAGAAAGAAGACAAAAAGACAAAAACGGGACATTATGCCTGGGTCACCGGGATTTAAACGGTGCGCTCTCTGCAAGGAAGCCATGCCAGCATCTGACGGGCATGAAGCCTGTGTCAGATGCTTAGGAGAGGCGCATGTGCCACAAAAATGCACTCACTGTGCTAAATTGACTCCGCGGGCACGCAGAGATAGAGATATGCACCTGAAACTGCTGTTATGTGACAAAGCTTTACAGCCTCCGGAGCAGCAGGTCTCAAAGTCCTCTATAGGACAAAGGAAGAGATCAGATTCCCCTGAGGCGCTGGGATCAAAAAAGAAGAGAGTTTCTCCCACCCGCTCTCTCCCGCCTCCCTCGCTGTCCCGGGCTGGTCAGGAGCACAAGCCGGGTGTCTCCGGGGCGGCAACGCACTCAGGCAGGTCGCATAAGCCGCAAGCGGCAAGCCGCTCGTTATCGGCACCGGCTCCGCGTCCCGCCGAGAGCACGGTCGCTGCGGAACGCTCGGCACCGCCACAGGGGCTGGAGCCGCGACAGTCTGCCCAGCCGCATCGGGCGGCACCGCAAACGGCTATTGGGGGCCAGGACAAGCCGGCACCGTGCTCGGCACCGGATGCCGCATTGCCAGATGGCACCGGGGAGCGGAACGAACGGGGCCGGCAGATCGCCCCCCACCGTGCCGATTCGGCACCGGCAGATCATGCTGCTATCGCAGCTGCACCGAGTGACCATCTGCCTGCGGTGCCGGGCAAGATGCTAATGCCTGCCGACAATGCTGGCGAAATTATTCCTCCCCCTACCAGCTGTTCCTTATCAGTGCAAGGGGGAGAGGCTTCCCCGGCCTCAGCAGTCCCGACAAAGGCTGCTAGAAAGTCAGCACGAAGGCATTCAATTTCACCTTCACCTCAGCCTTCAGTTTCTCCTTCTCAGTCAATGAGGGCTAGTCATCCTCCGTTGTCTCATAGCCCAACAATGCCTTCTCCTCGCTGTAGGTCAAGATCTTGTTACTCTGACCATCGGGAACGATATCATTGCTACCGTCGGGAATCATCATACAGATCCCGCTCACCTAGCTACTCCCCGCCTAGATCTTATCATAGGCGGTATGACAGCAGATATTCCTCGCGAAGGTCTTCCCCTGACCATTTTGAATATAGAAGTCACCGGTCAGTTTCGGGATATGGGAGACCTCATTCTCGCTCTCATCACTGCTGCTGCCATACTCCTCATGAGGCACGTCAATCATCTCCAATTCAACACTGGAAGAGGGCATCGCCTAAGCACCAGAATCCTTCGCCTTCAGTTCAGCTATCTGAGCCCGAGGAAGGCCAGATATCGGATACGGACGATCAATTACGATCTGTAACTCAAAAAGATGTTTCGACATCTTCCCCAGACGATGCAGTGTTTGAAGGGGATCCATCTCCCCCGGACGACACTAAAGACTTTCAAGACCTTTTTAGGAGAGTAGCCCAGTCTCAAGAGGTTCAGATAGCAGACACTCCAACGAAGCAGTTTAAACTCTGGAGAAATTTGCACCCCAAACAACAATCTAAGGTTGCTCTTCCTATGGACGAGGCGATCCTCCAATCAGCAGCAGAGATTTGGAATACCCCGGCTTCGACTCCACCAACTTCGAAACCGGCGGAAAAGCGTTATTTTATAGCATCCAAAGACTCGGAATTTCTGTTTACTCACCCGCAACCAAACTCCTTGGTCGTCGACGCAGCTCTCCAAAGGGCTAAGAACCCACAATTGAAGAATGCGGGGGCTGATAAGGAGGCAAAGAAACTTGACATATTTGGCCGAAAGGTTTATACATCGGCCACCTTGCTTCTTCGCATAGCGAATTATACAGCTCTGTTGGCGAATCATAGCTTCGACAGTATAGCGAAACTTACAGACCTGTCCCAAAGATCATCGGAGGCGGACAGAGAGTTGTTACGATCGATCCTCAAGGAGGGCTATGCATGTTCCAAGGCCAATCTTCAGATAGCCATGGATATAGCAGATACAGCAGCTCGAGGAGTGGCAACAGCGGTGTCCATGAGGCGCTCTTCTTGGCTCGCCACGGCGGCAGTGCCCAAGGAGTTGCACTCCAAGGTAGAAGACCTCCCGTTTGACAAGGTGAGGTTGTTTGCAGAAAAGACAGATGAGGTGCTTCACACGGGAAAAGATTCAAGAACGACACTTCGGACGCTGGGGATGTACGCACCGCCATTCCGCCGCCGTCGTTATTTTCCATACCAAAGACGGTACGATTATCAGTCTCGGAGGCAAACAAATCGTCCGTTCGACCAATCGCGACCTAGACAGCGCCCTCAACGAAGGCGTCCACCACCACCCAGGGTGACGGGCACGCCCGCCTCAAAACAGCAAGTTTGACTCCCTTGTCGGGGGCAAGCGCATCATACCAATCGTCATTACACAGACAGAACCCATTTTTCACCACCGCTTACGACCTTACTATCATCAATGGGTCGCAATAACATCGGACAAGTGGGTTCTGGAAGTCATAAGCAGCGGCTTCACCATTCCTTTCACTTCCATCCCTCCCACCACCCCACCCTCCCCGTCCCTTTTCAGGGACCCATCTCACGAGGATCTCCTGCGACAGGAAGTCCATCACCTCCTGGACATCGGAGCGATAGAGAGGGTCCCCGATCAGGTCAGGGGAAGAGGGTTCTATTCCAGATACTTTCTAACGGAAAAGAAAACGGGGGGCTGGAGACCCATTCTCGATCTAAGACGTCTGAATCGTTATCTTCGCAGACAGCGCTTCAAAATGGTGACACTGACTTCCATAATCCCATCCCTCGATGTCAACGATTGGTTCGCTGCCCTCGATTTACAAGATGCGTATTTTCACATCACAATACATCCCGCGCACAGGCGTTTTCTGCGATTTGTGATAGGTCTCGATCATTTTCAGTATCGGGTTCTACCATTCGGTCTGGCTTCAGCACCCAGAGCCTTCTCAAAAACCCTGGCCGTCGTGGCAGCTCATCTGCGTCGGTTACAGGTGATAATATATCCATACCTGGACGACTGTTTAATAAAAGGTGCCACGCAGCGAGAGGCATCGCAGATGGTGGCGACGGTAGAACAAACGTTCGAGTCACTCGGCCTCCTCCTCAACAGAAAAAAATCAACACTTATTCCGACGCAATTCATAAAGTTTATAGGGATAAACCTCGATTCACGCACGGCAAGAGCTTACTTACCTCACGAAAGGTTTCAAGCGATCAAGGATCTCGTGACCATACTAACCAGCAACATCATGGTATCGGTACACAATTGCCTGCGTCTCCTGGGCCACATGGCAGCGGCCACTGCTGTAGTTCCTCATGCGCGCCTCCACCTGAGGGGTCTCCAACATTGGTTGTCCACAGTTTATGTCCCTGTGAGGCACGACATCCAAAAGGTAGTATGCCTACCTCCGCATGTCCAAAGATCCCTGCAGTGGTGGACGAAAAAGCAAAACCTTCTGCCAGGGGTTCCATTCCATCGACAACAACCATCGGTACAGATAACATCGGATGCCTCACTCATCGGCTGGGGGGCCCACATGGGCAGCGAACGAATTCAGGGCAAATGGTCTCCCAGCGAAAGGCGTCTGCACATAAATCTGTTGGAGCTTCGGGCAATCTTCTACGCATGCAAACATTTTCTTCCCCACATCAGAGGTCTGACAGTGAGGATACTGACGGACAATATAGCTGCAATGTATTATGTCAACAGACAAGGAGGAGCACGGTCACGATCCCTATGCGCCGAAGCAGTGCGATGTTGGAACTGGTGCATACAGAACAACGTAACCATAGCAGCGTCGTACTTACCTGGCACCGCCAATGTAATTGCAGACTCTCTCAGCAGACAATTCCCCACGGACCACGAGTGGGAGATAAGGACAGATGTACTTTCTGTGGTATTTCAGAAATGGGGGATTCCACAGGTAGACCTATTCGCAACATACAACAACAAGAAATGTCGCCTGTATTGCTCGAGAGCAGGGCTCGGCAAGGGCTCTCTCGGCGATGCGCTTCTGGTCACATGGAAGAAGACACTTCTGTATGCTTTTCCCCCCACAGTGCTTATCTCCAGGACACTGGAGAAAATCAGCTTAGAAGCGGCGACTGTCATTTTGCTAGCGCCAGCGTGGCCCAGGCAAGCCTGGTATCCATTCTTACACAGAATGTCAGTTCAACCACCTTACCCTCTTCCTCTTCACCAAGACCTCCTTACTCAGGAACGAGGCACGCTGTTACACCCCAGACTGCAGGCGTTGCATTTGACGGCGTGGCTCCTCAGTGGTTAAAAGGGGATGAAAATCTATGTTCTGAGCAGGTCAAGACAATACTTCTACACAGTAGGAAAGACTCTACGAGGAACACGTACCTTGCGAAATGGCGGAGATTCGCTAAATGGTGCATTCAAAACAACATACACCCCCTCTCATCTCCTCTACAACACGTTTTGGACTACATCCTTCGCTTACGGACTTCAGGGCTGGCACTATCGTCCCTAAGAGTGCACTTGGCAGCCATCAGTGCTTTTCACCAGCCAATAGAAGGTTCCTCGCTCTTCTCCCATGCAATTACAAAGAGGTTCCTCAAAGGGCTCCTAAATTTGCATCCACCACGAAGGGCGCCTTCCCCTTCTTGGAATCTGGATTTAGTATTGGACACCATTATGTACCCACCTTTTGAGCCCTTGACATCAGTTTCTCTGCATATGTTAACAATGAAAACAGTCTTCCTCCTTGCAATTACATCGGCAAGAAGGGTAGGTGAACTGGGGGCGTTGATGGCAAGCCCTCCTTTTACAGTTTTTTCCAAAGATACAGTGACGCTACGATTACACCCAGATTTTATTCCCAAAGTCTGTTCTTCCTTCCATATTAACGAGCCTGTGGTCCTCCCGACTTTTTATCCCAAGCCTCATTCTTCAACTAGGGACGCTCTGTTTCACACGCTCGATGTCCAACGTGCGCTCTCTTTCTATATAGATAGAACACGTCAATGGAGACGCACTGACAGACTGTTGGTATCTTTGGCACCTAGATCAAAGGGCAAAGCGCTTTCCGCTCAACGCATTGCAAATCTCATCACTCTCTGTATTACGAAATGCCACTTGCTTAGGAATAAGCCTCTACCTGTTTTACCTCGGGCTCATTCTACGCGAGCGGTAGCGACTACCACTGCCTTTGCAAAGGGTATTCCCCTTGCGGATATCTGCCGGGCAGCTACCTGGGCCTCTAGCGCAACTTTCGCACGGCATTATGCCGTAACTAAGAGGTGGGCTTCAGATACCGCGGTAGCCTCTGCAGTCCTGTCCACAGTAGAAAATAACTGACCCGGAGCGCATTCTGGGTTACTGCTTTATACTCACCTGGAGTGGAGCACCCACGGGGACCACTCGAAGAAGAAGAAGAAGTTACTCACCCTGTGTAGTAACGATGGTTCTTCGAGATGTGTCCCCGTGGGTGCTCCACGCCCCACCCTCCTCCCCGCTCCGGGTCTTTCTGCTTTATCTTTCAGAGACCGAGCGGTGAGAGGAACTGACAAGGGGGAGCCGGTCCGTTGCAAAGGCGCGAACGCCGCGCGCTGCGTCCGCGCGTGCGCGGTCCGGCTCGGCTACGGCTATAGAAGTTTTCCGACCAGCGGCGCCGGGACGGGACCCGACACCTGGAGTGGAGCACCCACGGGGACACATCTCGAAGAACCATCGTTACTACACAGGGTGAGTAACTTCTTCTTCTGTCAAATTTTACAGTATGATAATGGTTTCTTCATGCAAAAAGTCAGCAATGTATCATAAACTCTTAGGATTTGTGCTTCAAAATGTGTGTAAACTCTTATATAGTATATTAGAAGATTTATCTGGAGTTGTTTGGGTCCTTAACTCAATTAATTTAAAATGAAAATGTGCATACTTCATTTAAATCATTGTTCTGGGGTGGGGCTAGAGATGCGGGGTTCAGTATGCAGACTGTCCCAGGGAGAGGGGACAATCCAAGCCCTTTCTCACTGTAGAAGATTGTGGCTAGATGAGAAGCACTTGTCCATGGCAGCTGCAGTTCCAGCGAGCACAGCTCTGGGAGCATGTTACTCCTGGCTAGGGCAGGTCCAGGTTCATCTCCCCCCCCCCCCCCCCCCCGTGCTTCCTGGGCAGAGTGAGGAATACAGCAAACTATACACTTTCTCCTCACTCTCTGACAAAGGAGGGGGGCTTCAGCCTCTCCGTCCCTAAAGAGTGCCTGGGGGCTGGAAGGCTTGGGGTTGGGGTTGTCTTGTATAGGCACAGCCTGCCTGGTGTTTGTTTGTTTTCTGTATCGTTTTATGAGAAGCAATCTCATTCTAGGCACATCCATTTTCCTGTCACAACCAACCCCTTTTGTTGCTTCAAGTTATGATAAGAGGAAGCTGTAAGCCGAATTTGGCAGTCCTAGTTCTTACTGTTTATGTTCTCGAACAGCCAGCCAAATAGGCAACCAGACAGACTCACAGATAGACAAACTCTCTGCAATATATAGTAGATACCAGTGGTTCTGATGGTCTGCGAGCTCCTTTCACGTGGCTTGTGGATAGTTCCCTCTAAGGTGTGCACCTGCATATGAGAGAATGAAGGACTGCCTACCAAATTAAAGGTTGCAGGTGTGGCTCCACTAATTAGGTGCCTGGACCCTGGAGAAAGCACACATGTAAGGTGAGCTGGTGGCCTTGGGGAGAATAGGAAGTGGGATGAGGTGGGATAAAGAGGAGATAGGGGGTGTATTGGGGGGAGAAGAGGACGTAGGGTGAATTTGTGATGTTCAGGGCTGCAGAGGCCAAAGAAAGCAGTGACTTCCTAAATAAAAAATATATTCTTAAGGTTTGTTTTTATATAGTGTTTTTATCCAAAATGTTTACAATAGTTCACTAATGGCACAACTAGCATCTGGAAAGATCATTCTTCTTCGAGTGCTTGCTCATGTCCATTCTAATTAGGCGTGTGCACGCCGCGTGCACGGATTCTGGAGCTTTTTTCCCTTAGCAGTATCCATAGGGCCAGCAGGGAGCCCCCTGGAGTGGCGCCGGTATACCCCTGCTGGCCCCTCCACTCCCTCAGTTCCTTCTTCCTGCCAGTGACGGTAGATGGAGCATGTGCTTAGGGCTATTAGCCTATCCCATAGCAGTGGTATCTCTCTTTCATTGTAATATAGTAATAGAGATGTAGCCGTGTTAGTCTGGTCTTGCTGAAACAAAAGACAGGACTATGCAGCACTTTAAAGACTAACAAGATGGTTTATTAGGTCATGAGCTTTTGTGGGCCAGACCCACTTCCTCAGATCAAATTGTGAAGAAAATTGGCATGACCATATATACTTCTCAGATACTTCGCCAAAGAATTAATGCCCACAAATCAGACATCAGACAGTTTCTCAAAGAAAAAATAGTTTCTTGTCATTTCAACCAGACTGGGCATTGTCTCAAGGACTTAACTACATGTATCTTACTTCAAAGAGACTTTAACACTGGACTACAAAGGGAAACCTCAGAACTGTTATTCATGCTTAAATTTGACACTTTACGAATGGGCCTTAACAAAGATGCTAACTACCTTACCCATTACAAAGATAGCTTCCCCATTTATCACCCCTAATATCATTAACTTATAGACACAAAGCTCCCCTCCTCTGTTCTAAAATCTGATTTGTCAATTTTATGTGTGTTCACTTTTTTTTTATTGTATCCCTTTTGGTATATATGGTTATGCCAATTTTCTTCCACAATTTGATCTGAGGAAGTGGGTCTGGCCCACGAAAACTCATCACCTAATAAACCATCTAGTTAGTCTTTAAAGTGCTGCATAGTCCTGTCTTTTGTTTCATTGTAATATAGGGTACGTCTAGACTACATGCCTCTGGCTACCTGATTAGGCTACCAGGCATAGGAAAATGAAGCGGCGATTTAAATAATCGCCGCTTCATTTAAATTTACATGGCTGCCGCGCTGAGCCAATCAGCTGTTTGTCGGCTCAGCGCAGTAGTCTGGACGCGCGGGTGTTGACATCAAAGGCATTTGTCAACCACCCAGGTATGCCTCCTGCTCAGCGCGACAGCCGTGTAAATTTAAATGAAGTGGCGATTATTTAAATCGCCGCTTCATTTTCCTATGCCTGGTAGCCTAATCTACATGCCTTTGGCAACAGAGGCATGTAGTCTAGATGTACCCATAGTTAGATTTAGTGTAAATACTGTTAAGTAGTTGTTAAGTAGTGTAAATAGTCACTGGGAAGTGCTCAGCGGGTCTCTCCCCGTTAGAGGAGGGGATGCCAGGGCCCCAGGGCTTCAAGCCTATGGCTCCTCCTTGAAGCGTATGCCCTGTGGAGACCCGCAGAAAAAAATATTCTTAAGGTTTGTTTTTATATAGTGCTTTTATCCAAAATGTTTACAATAGTTCACTAATGGCACAACTAGCATCTGGAAAGGTCATTAAGTGGCCTGCTGAGACCCTCAGCAATTTAAGTGGTCTGTGAAAAAGAGTTTGAGAATGACTGACATATACTTTTTTTCCATATCCAGATCTTGGGTCCAACCTTGCTCTCAATATGTAGCAATTGTTATATATTATTGAGTTTGTAGTTATGTCCAAAATAGTGCTGGGAAGTTTCCAAATGCAGAGAAAGACACAGTTCCTGAGCTGAAGACTGTAGTTAACTATAGTTATGTACTTCATTTGAGCGCACACACACAGTAGTTTTTTTCTGAGATCTGAAGTAGTATGTGTCACATCTCTGAGGATGTGAAAAATTGATATGCAATTGGAAAGGCATTCTGTAAAGAACAGGTGAAGATGGACAACATTGTTTATGGTTAATGATACCTTCCAGTAAATGTCTGAAGCCTCCCTCCACACAAATATAAGGTATCACTTAATGACATGGGAATGGTTGATTTACACGTAGATTTTGAGACTGTTCTGCTTCAATGGTAACCAGCCTTGCTATAAGTGTATCACAGTACGTTGGGATCCTTGTAGGCACCAAAAGCTAAGTAAGGTTGAGCCACTTCAGTACTAGGAGGGAAGACTTCATTTAAATATGTGGGAACTACAGGCGATATTCAGCAGCTATGTATGCTTATGAACTGTTATCCAAAGAATCATTATCATTATCATTTTCATATCTCATCTTATAGATGAGACATAAAGCTATTCTGACTACATTACATTTCTACGCTATCCCCCAGTCTCTCCAAATGAATGGAGACATTAAACACTGGGCTTCTTGATAAATTCCAGCTTGGGTAATTACCCCAGAATCTCCCTCTAGTTTCAGAGATGATGTTCTTAATGTCCTAGCTTATACAATTCTTCAATACAAATGTATGTTTTGAAACTGCTATTGGTTATACTTAATTGGTGGCTGAAGTAGTCCGTAAGTATTCTACCTTTCTCTTAGGAGTGTTGTGAGGCTTATTTTATGTTTTGGAAAGTGCTCTGAGATACTCTGGTGTAAGATCTTTTTCTATAAAAGTGCAAAATATCTGCATCTGCAACTTATATAATCTATGATTTGGGCCTCTGAACCTGATACTCAGTACAGGTTGGATCTTTCTGGTCCAATACCATCAGGACCTGACTGGTCCCTGATCAGGGATTTTTCTGGAGTGGGGAGGTCATTTCTGGCCCTTTGCTGGGACCCCCTCCTTCCCTGCCCCTCCACGGGCTCCCTGGCTACCCCTGCAGCTGAGCCGAGCCACGCGCTGACTCCCATTCCCCTCCCTTGCAGCCTAGCTGGGTCTCACATTGCCACTTCTCCCCCACAGCACACTGGGACTCTCTGATCTTGGGTCTTGTTGTCAGACCAGAGAGTTCCAGTTTATAGAGGTGAAAACTGTAGTTGTGAGACCATATTATAAAAATATATTTTACCATTCTAATGCATAGTAATCTGTGTGCATCTCTGTTCCTTCTCTGGTTCCACCCTCTAAGTGTGAATTGTGATTGCATCTATCATAAAGTTAGTCCCAACAGTTACTATCAAATAGGTAAACAGACTCATTGCTGCCTACCAGTGACATCTTCCTATTTACTGACCTTATAAACCAATCAAGGCTAATGAGCTATGTCTTTTTCTATCACTTCTTAAGGACACAAACATTGGGTCTTGGTTTTTTACAGATTTCAGGCAGAGGGGCCTTTACCAGAAATACTTTGCTGCCCTCTCCCAGGAGTATAGTTTTGGGAACAGAACTAATAACAAATTAAGGCTAGGCAGCAGAAACAGTTACAAAGAAATATGAAATGTACTCATTAAATAAATCAAACTTGTAAAAAATGCAGAGGCATCACTTTTCAATTAATTTAATTTTAATTGCAGTTTTCCCTTCTTTCTAGAGCAGGGCTATCAATCATGTGGCCCAGGGTGCTACACGTGGTCCACAGCCTGTTTGTTTGTGGCCTGCGGTGCAGTTTGGGTTTACACAGGATAAGTGTAGCCTTGCCTTAATCTTTGTATTCGTGCCCTTCTGTGTGAAAGAAGCTATTTGCATATATATTTGCATGAATGTGCAACCACACTTACGTTGTGGCCCTTGATATGTGCTGTGAGTATCATTGTGGCCCCTGGGGCTTCCGAAGTTGAGTAGTCCTGTTTTAGAGTATGAAAAAGCTAAGAAGCTGTCTCCTTCACAGCCACAAAGATCTGTATTTCAGAACTGTGTCCTGTAGAGGGCACCAAATGACAAAAGTTGGTACTGCCTTAAATATAGTGCATTGATGCTCCCCAAAGCCAAGCTTTATGAAAAAGCACTTAAGTTGCTTAATTGCATATATCATCAACATCAGCATTAAAAGCCACAAAATAATTAGTTCTTTTCCAATTCTTGCACCCAATGCTATCACCTTGATTTCCTCTCTTCATGATCTCACCTGTGATACTGCTCCTACCAAACAAAGCATCAGTGTTGGCATGATTTGTTTAATCTGCTGTCCTGATCCCCCAGGGCACTCGCACAGCAACACCATGGGGAACCCTTGCAAAGCTGATATTTCCAAGCTTGGCGTCCCTAGTGCTGCTTTGTACTGGCCGGAGAGCTGAGGTTAAAGCACTAGGGAGCCACATGTCTGCGCATTGAGGTGCAAAGGCACTGAGATCTCATAAGAACTGCTCCTTTTGCCCAGATTATACCAGGGTTTCCCTGCTTAGTTGCTGCTGACCCATATCGGACTCTGCAGACCCTGCTCTCCTGTGGCTCTTTGGTCTAGCAACATCCTTGACCTTGCTGAAGCACGGATGTTGCTGGACCAGAGAGTCTCAGATTTGGGAGGTTCATCCTGTAATAGAAAAACTGCAGAGATCTGTTTTTTAGGAACTTCTTACTGAGGTTTGTCTGTATAAAGTGAAAATTGAGTGTCTGGATTTCTTTAAAAAATTCTTATGGTTTTAAGTGGGAAAAATAATCCTTGAAATAATTTGGCACAAAATTAATTTAAAACTGGAGGGTTTTAAAAAGGTTACAATTTTGACCCTGAAATGTCTCTATCTGCCAGCTATTTAATAGCAGGATGTATTTTGGAATGCCTAAAATATTTATACTCTGGGCAAGGTATGTTAGCATAGCAAGCATGTGCTCCTTCTGCTCAAATGCTGTGTGTTATGTTAAATATTTGTTAGCTGAGACTTTCAGAGGAACTGAAGGGAGTTACTTGCCCAAAACTCATTGGATTTCTTAAAATCCCATCTTATGGTCTTATGTATGGAGCATCTCTGGCTCTGTATGTGTTTGCAAGTGAAAGAGCAATTGCACAACTTTCTTCTATAAGTGAAAGATAGTTAAAGCTTTTACACAGTGGTCAGTATTTTTATTTTAAGTTTGCTATTGGTGAATGAGATTATGAGCAGAAAGCTGACTTCAGATGACTTTAGGGAAATGGGAGATTTACTAGCTGTCTCCCTACTGGCTAGCACAAAGATGCAATTGCAGGTATGTGAATTCACTGAAATTTGGAAATGTTAGTTTACACAATTTGTAGTGAGAGATGTTTGTAGGAAATTTAATTTTCATGTTCAGTTTTGCTTAACTCATTGCAATAGCTTCTCATGAACCCAGGCTCCATGCTTTTTCTGAGTCCCCTCATTTTCCACTGAGTTTACCAGGAGTAGAAGAGTGCTTAGTACTTTCTAGAGGATGCTCAATATCTTGCTGAATCATATCCGTTTGGGTGTTAGTAATGACTAGACAACTCTGTATTCAGTGTTTCTGGAAAATCCATTCCCTTCTGCTAAGCTGTCATATCAACTTTCTATTATCAAATCACTCTTTTTAGCTTTTATGCTTTCAATTAAAAGTATTTTTAAAAAGGTATTCTTGCCTTTCTCAGTTTGCAGGCAGCCTGAATCAATATGAATGACAAGAATGAACAGTCCCATTAATCTCCAGTGGGCTGTTATTTCTTAATTTTAGTCAAACTGATAATTTAAATATCACTACTTTTCCTGTTTTTTGCTTTACAGCCCCAGATTGTCTTCTATTCCTGTCTAGATGCTCAATCTCTCAGCTTCTAAAACCTTTAGTTCTACTTTTCTTTCATCTTGCACCCCAAACAAAGTATTTTTTATAATTATAAATTGTCAAAACCCTGTAGCTATGTAGACTGAATTTGTTGTGGCAAACAGGTAACTGTACCAAGTTATCTAAAGCTGCTTCAAGCTTTCTAGTCTGCCTCACTGGAATATTGCAGAAATTAGAGGCCCTTGCTGTAGAATTCTGGTCCATTTTGAAATGGAATATACTTGAGGGAGTCAAGGAGGACACAGCAGTTGTGGAGAAGCTAAATGAATTGTATTGATCTTCCCGGCAGAGGATGTGATGGAAATTCCCATGCTTGAGCCATTCTTTTTAGGTAACAAATCTGAGGAACTGTTCCAGAATGAGGTGTCCAAAGAGGAAGTGTTAGGACAAACTCATACGTTTAAACAATGGTAATTCACCAGGACTTGATGGTATTTACCCAACTGCTCTGAAGAAACTTAAATATGACATTGCAGAATTAATAACTATGTAATCTATTGCTTAAATGAGCTTCTCCACCACATGACTGGAGCATTGCTAATGTAATGCCAATTTTTTAAAAAAGGCTCCCGACTTGGTTGAAGTTAAAGAACAGAATTATCAGACATGTAGATGAACATGGTATGTTGGGGGAAGAGAGACAGGGCTTTTCTAAAGGGGAATCATGCCTCACCAGTTGCTTAGAATTCTTTGAAGTGAGTCAACAAACATGTGAGCATGTGCATCTAGGGGGCATGGTATACTTGGACTTCCAGGAAACCTTTGAGAAGGTCCTTCACCAAAGGCTCTTAGCAAAATAAGCAGAGATGGGATAAGGGGGAAGGTCTTTCTTTGGATCAATAATTGGTTAAAACATAAGCAAAGAGCAGTACTATGGTCAATTTTCACAGTGGAGAGAAGTAAATATTGGGGTTCCCCAAGGATCTGTACTAGGATTGGTTCTGTTCAGTATATTCATATGTGATCTGGAAAAAGGGATAAACAAGTGGCAAAGTTTTTGCAGAAGATCTAAAATTACTAAAGATAGTTAAGTCCAAAGATGACTGCAAAAAGTTACAAAAGGATCTCCCAAAATTGGATAAATGTGCAAGAAAGTGGCAGGTGAAATTCAATATTGATATATGCAAAGTAATGCACAGTAGAAAACATAATCCCAACTATACATAAAAAATGTTTGGTTTAAATTAGCTGTTACTAATCAAAAAAGAGATATTGAAGGCATTGTGGATAGTTCTCCAACTCTGAAAACATCTTCTCAGTGTGCAGTGGCACTCAGAGCTAACAATGTTAAGAACTATTAGGAAAGGAATAGATAATAAGAATGAAAATGTCCTCATGCCACTATAAAATACAACGTATGCTCACATTTGGAATCCTTTTGCAGTTTTTGAGCCCTTTCTCCAAAAAGACTAGAATTGGGGTGGGGGAAGGGAGAGTACAGAGAAGGAAAACAAAAATGAGATATAAAACAGCTTCCATATGAGGAGAGATTAAAAAGGCTGGGGCTGTTCATTTTGGAAAAAAAATATGACTAAGGGGGAATATGGTAGAGGTCTGTAAAATCATTAATGTTGTAGACAGAGTGAATAAGGGAGCACATAACACAAGCAGTAGAGTCCACCTAATGAAATTAATAGGCAGCCTGTTTATAAGAAACTGAAGAAAGACTTCTTTGCACAATGCATACTTAAGCTGTGGAACTTGTTATTGGGGGAGACTATTGAGGTAAAAATCATAAGTGGGTTCAAACACGAATTAGATTAGTTAATGTAGGGTAGATCCATAAATGGCTATTAGCCAAGATTCTCGGGGACTCAGTAACCCCTTGCTTTGAATGTCCCTTAGCCACTGACTATCAGAAGCTGTGACTGGACATCAGGGCTTGGAACACTTGATAAATTGCTGTGTTCTAGTCATTCCTCCTGAAGCATCTGACACTAGTCACTGTTGGAAGATAGGATACTTGGTAGATTAACCATTGATCTGACGTAGTATGAATGTTCTTATCAGGGGCCTTGATGATACCCATAAAATATACCAATGGCATAAAAATGTGCTTCAGTAATATACTTAATTTGGAAACCCGATTACCATGTGCCTCATGATTGGAGAACAGTGCACCTGCAGTATAGAAAATTGTATTTTCTTTCACTATGTGTGCTGTTGTATCGTATTATCAGTATTACTAACAATGTGACTTTATATACATGACACTGGTACATGCTTTATATACATGACACTGGTACCTGTACTTCCATTGTGAATTGCTGAAAGTGTATTTTATTAAGAGGCTCAGTGATATCTTTGTTTCTTTTGTACAGTTAAGTAGCTCAGTACTACATATGTTAAAAGCATTGTTCAGATGTTGACTAATTCTTTTAACACCTCCGAAGTAGATAAACAAGACAATAATGCTAATGTATTATTATAAATATGCTTTGTGAGACTAGAGTAGCTCTAATTTCACAGTGCATTCTCCGTGTTCAGACTGTAACTACAAAAGCCTGGTTAGCTGATTTGGTATTTAGAAGTGGTGTTGTAGCTATATCAGTCCCAGGATAATAGAGACACAAGATGGGCGAGATAATCTCTTTTATTGTACCAACTATTATAGATGGTGGGATGGGGGTGAGAGAGAGAACCTTTTGAGCATGTCTCTCTCACCGACAGAATCTGGTCCAATAAAAGATATTTCCTGATCCATCTTACCTTCCTTGGCCCTGGTCTACCCTAAAGAGTTATTTTGAAATAACCTCCCTTATTTCAAAATAACAAGCAGAGCATCCACACTACTTAGCCTATTATTTTCAAACAACAGGCTGGTTATTTTGAAATCTGTACTTCTGCTTTCCTCAGGGAACAATGCGTATTTCAAAATTGTTATTTTGAAATAGCATCAATGTGGACTATCTGGACGCTAATTTGAAATAATTGGCCTCCAGAGACCTCTTTCAGCTGCACTTGTGGCTGCTCTGGCCATACCTGCCAGCTCTACTGCTCCACTTCTCCTGTGGAGCTTAAAACAGCAGGCTGCAGGAGAAGGGCTTATGGCACGTGGCCAGCTTGGCAAGCCCTGTGCCATACAACAGGAGCCATGGCAGACCCCAGTGCTCCCTCTGAGCCTCCCATAGCTGCCAACACTCTTGCAGCTCCTTTGGCTCCCATTGGCCAGGGATGCAGGAGACCTCCGGCCTGGACTGATGCAGAGATCCTGGACCTCATTGAGGGATGAGGAGACCAACCTCCAGGCTCTCCGCACCAGAAAATGGAATGCTAACACTCACAGCTGAATGGCCACCAGCCTGGCCAGCAAAGGCTACACCTGGATGAAAATGAAAGAGCTCCAACAGGCCTACAACAAGGCCAGGGAAGAGAGCCGATGATCTGAGGCAGCACCACATATGTGCTGCTATGACTAGCTGGATGCCATTATTGTCGAGTCCTTCCAGGGCACACATGGCGTCAGCCTCCATGAGGGCAGGGTTGAGAACTAAGGAGGAGGGAGGAGGCCAGCCCATCCACCGTGACTGCCAGCCTGGACCTGCTCTTCACCCTGTAGCCAGTCTTCTCCCCCGCCCCCCTCGACTCCCTTCCAGGATATATCCTAGGATTTGGAGAAAGCCAGGGAAGGCAGTTCAGGGTGAGTTTTATAACTTCCCTATACACAATGGAGGGAGGGGGCAAGAGATGGGCTGCACACTCCTCACTCAGCCTACTTGGCCTGGGGGGTCTCACAACAGCCTGTGCACTAGGGTACACATGGAACACCAATCCGAAGTGCTCAGCCCCATGACGCTCTCACACAGGAATCCCTCGGTCCTTCTCACAAGGTTCCTGGAGAGGCCTGCCTTACTCCAGTCTCCATGATGGGACACCTTCCCACTACAAGCCACTACTAAGGAGTTTGGAGTCATGGAAACACACACAGCAGTGCCACACACAGCACAGAGTCATGCCTGCACTCGGGCAGCATTTGCTCCTGATCAAGTGTGGTAATGTAGAGGAGACTGATTTGTATGGGAACCTGCTGGGAAGATGAAGAGGAGGGGGACCCCAGTAGCACTCTCTCTAGCAAGTGGCCTCTGCCGCTCACACACACCTCCCCAAACATCTCTCCCCTGAGAGTGGGCAAGGATAGAAGTTCTCTCTCTCTCTCTGTGGGATAATACTAGTGCCGGATCCGGAATCTGCAGGACACAGAAGGAAGCCACATTTTCCGCTTCTCTCCCCCCCTTCACACCTACAGGCTCCTGGCCTGGCTGGCACCTTCCCATGCTTGCTTGTCTCTGGGCCACGGGTATAGCAATGCTCCCCTGGGACGTCCGTGCCCCTGCAGGAAAAGGGTGCACTGTCAAGGCAATATATGTCCTTGCTCAAAGCACATTGCCATCATCTGAACCGAGACCTTCAGTGTCAGCTCAGAGATTAGGGCTAGGCTTCATACACAGTGTCTCCTGGGATGACTGCCCTTGTAACTTTTTTCTTCACAGCTGGGCTAGCTGTAAGCGTGGTGCATCCCCCACCTCCCATGCCATCATCCCGACTCCGCGGGATCTGCAGGAAGAAACACATCCAGGAAGACCTAACGAGGGAGCAAATGGTCTGCCTGCAGTCCCTCGTCTGAGAGCTTGAAGAGAAGTACTGGGAGTGGGCTGCTGCCTGGGAGCAGAGGAAAGCTGCCTGGGACCAGCTAGTGTACCAGTAGAGGCCATGTGCTCCTCCCTCACATTGGTGATGGAGTACATGGCCTTGTGCATGGAGTGGGCCACTGGCCACCTCCCTGCCTCCCCAATGGCTTCCCCTTTTAGCCCCCCAAGGGGCCTCTGGGGCACCAGAATATGGGGCAGTGGGACCTTGAGGGCAGCCGAAGCTTCCCGAACTACCCAAGTCAGGTGCCAGCCCCAGCCCTGAGCCCTCCTCTCCCCTCCCTCACTCCAGGTTCTTTCCCCAGTCCCTCCCCTGTTGTATATCTCCCAAATAAACAGACTTGTTTTTCCAGAAAAGAGGGCTTTTTCATTTGCTCTGCAGAGGAAGGGCGGGAGAAGGTGAGAAGGGAGGGCGAGGGAAGGGGGGAGGCGGGAAAGTAAAAGTATACAGAGGGAATGCAGGGGCCCCTTATGGAGAGGCCTGGGGGAGAGTCTCAGAGCTAGCCTTAGCTGAAACTCTCCCTCAAGGCCTCGCTGATGAGCACAGCCCCTTGATGTGCTCCCTGAATGGTGCTGGTATGCTCTGGCCAGCTGTTCAGCCTCTGCCCCCACCCTTGCAGGAAAGTCTCCCTCTTGCTCTCACATAGATTGTGGAGCATATAGCAGGCTGCTGCCATGAAGGGGATATTGCACTCCCTGAGATCCAGACAGATGAGGAGACTCCAGAACCTCCCCTTTAAAGAGCTGAATGCACACTCCCATTGAAAGTCTGCATGAGTTGTATGTCTAATTCTCCCTTTAAGCTGCTTTAAATGTTATCTAGGATTTTAATATTATGTGAATGATTACATTTGTTATAAAGTACAGTTTTGCTGATGTTTTAAAAAACATCTTCCCTCCAGGTCCACGAAGGATTTTTGGAGAACAGGATTGTACCCAGGAATGACACTGGAACCATTGGTCCCACTGAGAAAAGGAGTGTTGATTTACGAATATATATGCTGTGTTTTCTGCCATTTATTATTCTACTGGTTTTCATTCGTGACCTGAAGAACCTGTCTATGCTTTCCTTCCTTGCCAATTTTTCCATGGCTGTCAGTCTGGTAATAATTTACCAATACATTGTTCGAGTGAGTATACATTTCTGTCTCTTCCCTCCTTCCACCCCCACTGTTTTGTAAAGATATGACGTCTCATTTGGAATTTGTATGTAATGTCAAAGGACTTTTATATGTATTAACCTAACTTTCACATAGCATGGCTTACAATGTGGGCACTAAAGCGATGGGTACCTAAAAAGTGCATGAGAGAGAGAGTCTTTTAAGGATGGAATGTTTCTAGGAAATTGGACTTTGAAAAAGAAAGAGAAATGCCTGCTAACTGTCATATGATAAAACACGGCACTTTAAATGCCAGCATTGCCATTAAGGCAGGAAAATAAAAAAGTATGTCTATTAAAGAAGTTCTGTCTTTGAATGTGAAGAAGTTATTGTCCATGCATGCCTTCTGCAGCTTTTGAGAGTCTGTTCCACTGCCTGTCATGTTAGTGCAGCAGTTTCAACTGTCACATTTAATTCTAGCATCTCTCCAAAACAGTACTGAATATTTTCAGACTCCTCATTAAGAACACATGTTGCAAACTTTAATCTTTTAAGCAGTTGAGTAATTGTTGCATGTATTGAATTGTTGCTATAATACTAAAAGATGTCTTGAGAGATTTGTATAAAGCAAGCTGAATCATGGGATGAAAACAAAAATTCACATTTTAAGTGTGTGGGGGTAACTCTCACAAGATGTGTTAGCTGAGTTCAAAAGAGTGGTCAGGGTTGCTTGTGCACAATATTTTAAAATTCTGCAAATGTCTTTTGTCAAAGTAATGCTATCACACCTGTTTCAGTTATTTTGGAAATGTATTTCAAAATACCTGAAAGCAAGTATGTCTGCAACAGTACAGACACAAACTGAATTCCCCCATGTGTAGAGAGTTAAAGAAACCCTTAAGATGACCTAGTTCCAGCTTCTCTGTATGCCCAGAGCCAAGCACACACCCCCAGTCCTCTCACCTCTATTCCCCACCCCTAACGGCCAGATGCAGACCCTCTTCCCCCAGCTCAGACATGGACACCCCTGCCCTCCTAGTAGGGTTGCCAACCCTCCAGAATTGTCCTGGATTTTCCAGGAATTAAATATTAATCTTTGATAAAAGATAATGTTGTGATGAAATACGTCCAACCAAAGCTGGCAGACTTACCTTCTAGAATCCAGGAATCCAGGGTTCATGATGCTAGGTTCTGGACTTGAACAGTTTCCTTCCCCCTGCTTCCTTCCTTCATCATGGCATATTGGGAACTTCATCTGCTGGGAATCCTTCAGTTCCCACCCGCTCTGCCTGGCATTCTGTTTGAGAGCTGGGCTTTACCAGCTCCAGTGAACCCTAATGGCAGCCAACATCTCTGCAGCCCATTTCTGGGGCAGGGAGGGGGGAGAAAATTCTGCATACTCAACATTAATTTCTGCAAAATTCTGCATTGCACAGTGGCACAGATTTCCCCTAGGAGTAAACAAAGCTGGCATTTAAAGTGCCGTGTTTTATCACATGACAGTTATCTATCCTAGCATTTCCCAAGTGCAAGTGAGAGAGAGGGTGTGTGAGGGCATGGAGAGGGTTAACTGGGGAAAGGAGGAGCAGCAGATACTGGTTATCCTTTAAACTGTGCAGGCTATTGACACCACATGGCGATTTTGCGGTGGGCATGAGGGATGTGATTTGAGTTTATTTTCCTGGCAAGGGGCTCAGCTTTCAGAAATCTGGGAAATGCTGATGTACAATATTTGATGATGCTGTGTTTTTTCTCACCAGAATATATCTGATCCTCGAAAGCTTCCCCCTGTGGCTGGTTGGAAGAAATATCCACTTTTTTTTGGTACTGCCATATTTGCTTTTGAAGGCATTGGTGTGGTAAGTGTTCAGTTATACAAATCTAAATACAGTGATTGATAATTAGCTTTCAGTTAATAGCAATAGTTTTCCCTATCGCATTGACTTTAACGTTAATGAGATTTGGCTATTGGAATCAAGCACGCCCAGCATATGGAAAATTTTTGTTGTGTAGCCCTGTGGGTCTGCAGCTGGGTCGTAGGGCTGTGACCGGGGAAGGAATCCCTGGGACATGCTGAGCCAGCTGTGTCCTGGGCTTTCCACAGGGAGTGGGAGTACTGGGAGTCCATTGAGGCTATATGGTACCTCCCCTCCTCCCCCCCTTCACTCTCTGGGCTATTCTCTGCCCTGGTATTAGAGGCATCTTTGTGATACAGGCAATTATCCATGTCTTTGTCATGTCACAATGGGATTGCTGAAATGCACTGTACATCTGGGGACCATTCAGAACTATGGCTGGCACAAAATGCTGTAGGATGCTTATTAATTGTAATTACACTTTAGAAGTACTCAATTCAACCAGAGCTCTGGGATACCTGCATTTGCTTCCAGATGGAATTCAAAGTGTAGATTTTAGCCCATAAAGTAAGTGGTTTGGAACCTGCTTATCTGAGAGAGTCCCCATGCTGTACTGCCAGAGTGGAGATTAGAACAGACAGTGAAGCTGGAGGCCTCCTCAACTTATAGAAGAAATGGTTGCTGGCAGAATGCTCTCTGCTTTAGGACCTTCCCCCCTCATCTCCTCAGCATTGGTCTGCCAGAGCACAGGTTTGTTAACCTTCTAGGCACACTGCAATGCTTCCTCTCCTTTTCTGTCTTCTCAGGGTATTGAGGAAGGCGTGTATTGTAGATTGGGTGTGGCTATGTTTACAGATATTGTGGTGGTTGTTGTGCTTCCCAAATTTATGGGATGATTATTATAAATTCAAATAAATAAATAGAGCTTAGGGATGTCCATGGTTAACCGGTTAAATGGTAAGAATCACCCAGCTGGCCAGGCTGGAGCATCTCCCCTCCTGCTCATGGTGTGGTGTGGTGGGCCCAGCCTGGCTGTCTATAGCATGCCATGCCTGGCCCAAATAGTCACTGCCTGCCCCCGTTTAAGCGGTTAACTGGTTAAATGTAACATTTAACTGGTTAATTTTACATCCCTAATAGAGCTTTTAAAAAATAATGAAAATGTGTGACTATAGGAAAAAAAGAAGAGGATGTTACTGACCTTGTGCAGTAACAATGATTTTTCTTCAAGGAGTGTCCCTGTGGGTACTCCACCTTAGGTCTTATGGTGCTCTTGCATGCCTAGTCGGAGATTTACAGTAGCAGTGTCCTCTAGTGGGCCGCACAGGCAGCAACCATCCCTTCAGTTCCTTCTCTACTGCTGTGAGCATCGGTTGGTACTGCAGTTGCTCTCCTTATTCACTTACTAGTTCAACATTGTTCTCTTTCGAGTGGTTCCTGTGAGTGTTCCATTCTGGGTGCTGGTGCGTCCTTGTGCCGGCGACCAGAGACTTTTTCCGGCAGTTTCTGCCGCACCGTGCAGGCACCGTAGCGCCCTCAAGTGCTGTTGGAATTGTAAGGCTCCTCAGTACCTTCTCTACCATCCTCGGAAGCAGACAGAGCCAACTGTTCTCCTTATTCCTGTTTAAAAATAGTTAAATACCCAGCTTTAGCCCATAGTTTCCTCATAGTCCAAGTTTTTTAGCTCTCTTCTCCTCCCCTGTCAGTTTAAAAAATAATTTTTTTTTCCTTCTTGCGCTCTGCCGCTTTTCCCCTACCCCTCATGCCCGGTTCTCCGGGCTTCATGAGATGTGAGTCATGTCGGGATGCCATGCCCACCTCGGATGGGCACTTCAAATGTATTAAGTGCCTAGGGGAGGCGCATCAAACTCGACAGTGCCCCCACTGTTTGAAATTAACAGCACGGGCACGACGAGACTGAGCCAAGAGACTTAAGACGTTGCTCTACGAGAAGTCCCTTTGACCATCCTCGGAGGACTCTCCTACAGCTTCAACATCAGCTCACTTGAGTAAGGGTATGGAGAAAAATCCTCCCATTACCCACTCTGGGCCTGTGACCTCAAAAACTGGTCTAACCCCGAGCCCCTCGTGGCCGTCGGCGCTGTCGGCCGCACGGGTTAGTACCGAGGCCAGGCCAGGAACTTCGGGGATGGCGTTGCCTAAGCCATCGGCACCGCATAAGAGAACTCACTCTGAGCCAACACAGAGATTGGCGACACCGACTAGTACGGCACTGGAGGCACCCTCAGCGCTGACCGCGCTGGTGGGCTGCCACAAGGATCGGGCGAAGCACCATGCGAAGTCAGCACTGGTCCTCACCGATATGCCACCGCCCAGTAGTTCAGCACCTGAGCGACCCTCAGTGCCGTTGTCACCACCATTATCGGGCCCGGCACTGCCTACGCTGCACTGTACGGCACCGACAGGGAGGCACGAACGGCACTGATCCCCGGTCTGGAGCCGCATGTTATCAGCACCACCTTCCCTGGGATCATCCATTCATTCAGTGAGGTCCCGCCGCTCTTCGATCGTCTCTCGCTCCCCCAGTGAGATCGGCACTGAATCACGGAGCAGATTGTCCACGCAGCACTCTAGCCCGGAGCATAGACCTCTCTCCTGGCAGCCTATGGTGGTTAAGTATGCATATACTCCTCCTCCACACCCATGGTATGCCCAGCAATACGCCTACCCACCACCGCCATACACTACCTCATGTCAACCATGGGAGCGGCGTTTGAAAAGGAACCACCATCGGGCGCCTTCAACCATTGGCTAGAAGGCCGCACCCAGCGGGTAGTGATCAACGGCTCGATGTCAGGATGGTGGTCGGTTTCTAGCGGAGTGCCCCAAGGTTCGGTTCTAGGACCGGTTTTGTTCAATATCTTTATTAATGATCTGGATGAGGGGATGAATTGTACCCTCAGCAAGTTTGCAGATGACACTAAGCTAGGGGGAGAGGTAGATACGCTTGAGGGCAGAGATAGGGTCCAGAGTGACTTAGACAAATTGGAGGATTGGGCCACAAGAAATCTGATGAGGTTCAACAAGGACAAGTGCAGAGTCCTGCACTTGGGACGGAAGAATCCCAAGCATAGTTACAAGCTGGGGACCAACCAGCTAAGTAGTAGTTTTGCAGAAAAGGACTGGAGGTTACAGTGGATGAGAAGCTGGATATGAGTCAACAGTATGCTCTTGTAGCCAAGAAGGCTAATGGCATATTAGGTTGCATTAAGAGGAGCATTGCCAGCAGATCCAGAGATGACATTATTCCCCTTTATTCAGCTTTGGTGATGCCACATCTGGAGTATTGTGTCCAGTTCTGGGCTCCCCACTACAAAAAGGATGTGGACGCACTGGAGAGGGTCCAGCAGAGGGCAACCAAAATGATTAGGGGGCTGGAGCATATGACTTATGGGGAGAGGCTCAGAGAGTTGGGTCTGTTTAGTCTGCAGAAGCGAAGAGTGAGGGGGGATTTGATAGCAGCCTTCAACTTCCTGAAGGGAGGTTCCAAAGAGAATGGAGAGAGGCTGTTCTCAGTAATGACAGATGGCAGAACAAGGAGCAACGGTCTCAAGTTGTGGTAGGAAAGGTCCAGGTTGGATATTAGGACAAACTATTTCACTAGGAGAGTGGTGAAGCACTGGAATGGCTTACCTAGAGAAGTAGTGGAGTCTTCATCCCAAGAGGTGTTTAAGTCTCGGCTTGACAAAGCCTTGGCCAGGTTGATATAGTTGGGATTGGTCCTGCCTAGAGCAGGGGCCTGGACTTGATGACCTTCTTGGGTTTCTTCCAGCTCTATGATTCTATGATTTCTAGGCCTCCTCCTCCTGACACGCCTGCTGCCACGGTCTCTGCCACTGAGCCAAACTCTCCAACCCCCTCTGAAGCACATGACTCTCTCTCTGAGGGAGAGACTAGGTCACTGCTTGATATCTTGTCGTCCTCTCCAGACGAAGCGGCCACTCCAGAAGCTGCACCATCTGGTGATGACATTAAGAAATTTCAGACCTTTTCGAAAGGGTGGCTATAGCTCAATAAAGAGATCTCCAGGAGGTGCAGGAGAAACAATATTTCCTTCTCCGCACACTACAACCTACAACTACCTCCAGGTTAGCTCTCCCTATGGACAAGGCTATCATGGATCCGGCCGATAACATCTGGCAAATTCCAGCAACCATCACTCCAACAAATAAAAGGGTGGATCACAAATACTTTATTGCTCCGAAAAATATGGACTTTCTCTTTCTGCACCCACCTCCGAATTCCCTGGTGGTGGACTTGGTGCGACACAAGGGCAAACAACCCAATCTCAGGACCACCCCACAAAATAAGAACCATAAAAAGGTGGACATTATGGGGCCTAAAGTTTATTCATCAGCCACGCTACTTTTGAGAGTTGTGAATTACACAGCCATGCCTGCAGATTACGACCACACCAACTATTCGAAGTTACAGGATCTGCTCCAACACCTCCCAGAGCACAAGAGGCCGACATTGCTTAACATCATGCAATAGGGTCATAATGTCGCTTTTACAGCCCTACAGTCCACCATGGACGTAGCAGACACCGCAGCTTGCATGATGGCCTCTGCGGTTGTCCTCCACAGAACATCCTGGCTACAGGCATCTGGGATAGCCAGGGATCTGCAGCAAAAGTTGGAGGATCTACCTTTCGATCGAACCAACCTTTTTGCTGCAAAGATGGATGAAGTGCTGCATTCTATGAAGGACTCTCGCATGACTCTCAGGACACTGGGAATGTACATTCTCCTGTTCAAGAGAACTAGATATCAGCCATACCAACGCCAGAGAGACACCTTCAGGCAGCAGCCCAGAAACAACTTCCGCCCGAGACAAAGACTGTAACGGCAACACCAGCAGCACCTCACGTCCCATCTACTGGCAAGCAAACAGCAGGTTTGAAGGTCAGGTCGAGAGCTGCATAGCCAATCCACCATTATCGCCAACCGACACCCCTCAGTTCCACCAACCCTTCCGGGCCTTTTTCCACCAATGTTGTCTCATTACTTCGGACAAGTGGGTTTTGAAACTGATTCAATACAGTTATTCTGTCCTGCTTACCTCTATCCCTCCTACCCTGTCCCTTTTCAGGGATCCATCTCATGAGGCAGTTCTCCAACAGGAGGTTGCATGTCTTCTCCAACTCAGCACAGTGGAACAAGTACCACCTCGATTCCATGGCCGGGGCCTTTATTCAACCTACTGCTTAACCCAGAAGAAGACGGGAAGATGGTGACCCATCTTAGACCTCAGGCGCCTCAACAAGCACATGGCGTACCACCGTTTCAAGATGGTTACTCTAGCAACAATCATTCCCGCTCTCAATCAAGGAGATTGGCCATCGGCTCTCGACCTCCAGGATGCTTGCTACCACATTATGGGTCATCCTGCTCACAGATGTTTCTTACGGTTTACGGTAGGCAACCAACACTGTCAATACTGGGTACTCCCGTTCGACCTCTCAACTGCCCCCAGAGTGTTTTCCAAGACCTTAGCAGTCATAATGGCATCACTTCGCCAACGAGGGACCATAATATTCCCATACCTCGAAATGGATTACTTCCTGCATTCGAACTTGTTATACCTTATATGAGAAGCACTTACCTGAGAACATCACGGCTCCCTCCACCAGAGCTGTGGCTTCCACAACCATCTTCCTTCAGAATGTTCCACTCCAAGATATTTGTAACGCTGCCACCTGGTCATCCGACCACACCTTTGCATGGCATTATGCACTTTCCTCTTCTATAGCATCATCCATGGTGGTGGGACACACAGTACTGTCCACAGTGTCTACTACACGGCTCCAAACCCACCTCCACGAGCCGACAACTGCTCTGTAGTCACCCAGAGTGGAGCACCACAGGGACCACTCGAAGGAGAAGAAAGAGTTACTCACCTTGATGCAGTAATGGTACTTCTTCAAGATGGGTCCCCGTGGGTGTTCCACTACCCTCCCTCCTTCCCCTGCTTTGGAGCCTTGTACTCTAGCAGGTAGAGAAGGAGGAGGAGCCGCATCGTGCAGGCACCCTACAATTCCAACAGCACTAGAGGGCACTACAGCACCTGCATGGCATGGCAGAAACTTCTGGAAAAAGTCTCCAGTCGCCAGTGCGAGGATGCACCAGCACCCAGAGTGGAGCACCCATGGGGACCCATCTCGAAGAAGCACCGTTACTACACCAAGGTGAGTAACTCTTTCTTCCAGTTACAGTTAATTATTTTCTTGGTCCGACTTAACATTTATTTTCTTTTCTCCTTTAAAAAAAATTCTTAGACAGCGATTTTTTTGTCTAACAGTCCTATTATCCTTGGGATACCTGGCTCCCCAGGTTTCAAATGCTGCTTTTTCTGCAGGCTTTCGACCCCCGTCTCTTATGGTCATTTCAAGTGCTTGCGCTGCCTTAGTCAGGCACACATTACAGCACAGTGCCAGCACTGCAAACAGCTTATAGCTCGCACAAGCAAGGCATGGGATCTTCAATTGAAACTTCTCTCGCTAGAGAACATGGTGAGACCGGCATCCAATCCGGAGCATTCATCTCCCCAGCGCTAACCATCACCCCTGGCCATGTCTGCAAAGGGAATTCTGGCCAGCGTCTCCTTAAGGGACTCTTCCTCTGACCAGAATAGGAAGAGATCCCATTCCTCCAGCAAAGGTGACTTTCCCTCAAAAAAACGGGAGCAAGCACCTAAACTGCTCCCTGCTCCAAAACCTAGGAGGGATCCAGACACGGAGGCTCCGAAACCATCAGGTACCAACAGTTCTTCTTCGAGAAGTGTCCCTGTGAGTGCTCCACTGTCAAGTGTCAGGCTTGTCCTGGCACCTCAGTCCGGAGATTTTTCTATAGCAGTAGCCCCTGGAGGACCGCGCATGCGCAGAAGCTGCTTCACGCCATTCGCGCCCTTTCTGTGATGTTCTGTCTATCCTGCCACTTCCTTCTAACCGTCCACTGTCGCAGACAGAGTTGGGATGAGGACCTGCCTCCGCCTGAGGAGAAAGCAGAATAATTGTTACTCTTTCATCTGTTCGTCTCAGTTCAGCCCCTACCTATAGTGTTTTTACAGTTTATAGTTAGTTTAGTTAAAAAAAAGAAAAAAGAAGAAAGTTTTAAATAGTTAGAGAGAGAGACTTTTTGTAATTGTACATAGTTAAACTTTACTCCGCAGACTCTTTTAGCCGGAGTCTGACGGATTCTTTCAAAATGCCCAGTTCCCTGGGCTTCAAAAAGTGCACGTCGTGTGAGACACCATGCTGGCATTGGATGGCCACACCAGATGCATACGGTGCCTCGGGGAAGAGCACATCCCCCCAAAATGCGGCCATTGTTCAAAGTTAACTGCTCGTGCAAGGCGAGACAGAGAAATGAGGTTGAAGATGCTCCTCTTCAACAAAGCTATTGAACCGCTGCCTCCGGAGCAACAACAAAGGGAGTTACAGCCTCGTAAGTCCCATGAGGGGAAGGGCCCGACTCAGCATAGAAGTGCGAGTGCAGGGGACGTATCGGGCACTTTGGGCTTGCCGGCGAGACACGCTATGGCTAAGTCCTCTAAGCCCCGCAGCACCTCGGCGCCTGTATCTTCGTTTCCGGGGTTGGCAACAACCATTCCCCTATCCATGAGGAGCAACATATGGGCGCGCTGACGGACCAGTCGTCGTTGTCACAGGACGATGTAGTTTTTCCTGAAGATTTCTCCCTAGTTGACGACTACAAGCAATTCCAGGACTTGTTCACGAGAGTCGCTCACTCTTAGAACTTGCGTACCTCTGATGTGCCTCAGAAGCAGCATCCTCTCTTGAGGAATCTGCAACAATCCACTAAGGCAAAGCTGGTGAGGTGATGAGGCCATATTGGAAATTGCAAATGAAATATGGCAGACCCCGGCATTGGTACCTCCTATGAACAAGCGTACCGATAAGAAGTACTTTGTGTATCCCAAGGAGGCAGAATTCCTATTCACGCATCCTCCACCCAACTCTATAGTTACGGACGTGGCACAACAAAAGTCTAAGAGTGCGCACACGAAAAACACAGCGCAGGACAAAGAGGCTAAGCGCCTAGATCTATTGGGCAGAAAGATTTATTCCTTGGCCACGGCCACCCTGAGGATGGCCAACTGTTCAGCCCGTTTTGCCAACCACGATTTCGACAAACTGATGCTGCTCTTGGAATACTTGCCTGAGCCTAAGAAACAGATCCTCAAGGCTGTGGTACAGGAGGGCTATACATCAGCATGTACCGCCCTCCAAATATCTCTTGACATTGCCAATTTGGCCTCACGTACAATAGCAACTTCGGTTGTTATGCATTGGGCGTTGTGGCTTCGCCTCACTGCTGTGCCTAAGGACCTTCAGCCCAAGGTCGAAGACCTACCTTTCGACCGGCGTTCCCTCTTCGCCAAGAACATGGATCAAGTGCTTCATTCTGGGAAGGACTCCACGCACCACTGAGGACATGCAGAATGTACACTCTGCCCTTCCGGTGCAAGAAGTTTGTCCCGTACAACAGGCAAAGGCCCTTCTCCTATGCCATGGCCAGATTCCGGCCTTACCACCAGACTAGGCACAGGCAACGACTGCAGCGTCAACATTCACAAACCACCAAGACGGTTGAACCAGCAGCAACCGAGGCAGAAAGTTTGATTTGGTCGAGGGATTGCACGCCATTCACCTTCTAGAGGCTTCCCAAAACCAAGCCAAGCTCTTCCGCCATCACCTATGACCCTATTACACCAGATGGTGCACCGTAACCACTGATCGATGAGTCGGAGAGATCATCGCCTCTGGTCTCGCCATTGCTTTCTCCACTCGACCCCCTCCTACCCCTTCTTTCCCGTCCCTCTTCAGGGACCCTTCTCATGAACCTCTGTTACAAGAGGTTTTTCGTCCACTTACCATAGGAGTGGTGGAGAGGGTCCCACGCGAGTTCAGAGGAAAAGGCTTCTACTCTCGTTACTTCCTCACGGAGAAGAAGTCAGGCGGATGGAGGCCTATCCTGAGACTAAACAGGCACCTGCGGAGACAAAAGTTCAAGATGGTCACCTTAGCCTCTATCATTCCTGCACTGAACGAAGGGGATTGGTTTGCATAGCTTGACCTCCAAGATGCGTACTTTCACATAGCGGTGCATCCAGCCCACAGGAGGTTTCTTCATTTCACTCTTGGGGACAAACACTACCAATACACAGTGTTACTGTTCGGTTTTTCAGAGGTACCGAGGGTGTTTTCCAAGACACTACCCATTGTAACTGCTTACCTCCGCTGCACAGGCATCACTATTTTTCCCTACCTGGACGACTGCCTCTTAAAGGCCCCTACTGTGGAACAGGTGCGAGCGGCAGTCAATACCACCAAAGACATATTCGAGGCGCTTGGCCTCCTCATAACATACCCAAATCCTCTCTAATTCCCTCCTAGTCGCTTGAGTTCATTGGGGCAAGACTGGACTCGAAAACCGCTGCCGCATACCTACCTCTCGACAGATCTCACACCATTTGAGACCTAGCAAATGTTCTTCTCACTGCACCCAAGTCATAGAATCATAGAATCATAGAATAATAGGACTGGAAGGGACCTCGA
The DNA here is from genome assembly GCF_049634645.1 of Pelodiscus sinensis. Taxonomy (NCBI): domain Eukaryota; kingdom Metazoa; phylum Chordata; order Testudines; family Trionychidae; genus Pelodiscus; species Pelodiscus sinensis. The sequence continues at coordinate 305,880,084 of NC_134711.1, forward strand.
GAGGTCATCGAGTCCAGCCCCCCGCCCTCAAGGCAGGACCAAGCTCCGTCTACACCATCCCTGACAGATGTCTATCTAACCTGTTCTTAAATATCTCCAGAGAGGGAGATTCCACCACCTCCCTTGGCAATTTATTCCAATATTTGACCACCCTGACAGTTAGGAATTTTTTCCTAATGTCCAATCTAAACCTCCCCTGCTGCACTTTAAGCCCATTACTCCTTGTCCTGTCCTCAGAAACCAAGAGGAACAAATTTTCGCCTTCCTCCTTGTGACACCCTTTTAGATATTTGAAAACCGCTATCATGTCCCCCCTTAATCTTCTTTTTTCCAAACTAAACAAGCCCAGTTCATGAAGCCTGGCTTCATAGGTCATGTTCTCTAAACCTTTAATCATTCTTGTCGCTCTTCTCTGTACCCTTTCCAATTTCTCCACATCTTTCTTGAAATGTGGCGCCCAGAACTGGACACAGTACTCCAGCTGAGGCCTAACTAGTGCAGAATAGAGCGGCAGAATGACTTCACGAGTTTTGCTTACAACACACCTGTTGATACAACCTAGAATCATATTTGCTTTTTTTGCAACAGCATCACACTGTTGACTCATAATCAACTTGTGGTCCACTATGACCCCTAGATCCCTTTCCGCCATGCTCCTTCCTAGACAGTCGCTTCCCATCTTGTATGTATGGAACTGATTGTTCCTTCCTAAGTGGAGCACTCTGCATTTCTCCTTATTAAACCTCATCCTGTTTACCTCTGACCATTTCTCTAACTTGCTAAGGTCATTTTGAATTATGTCCCTATCCTCCAAAGAAGTTGCAACTCCACCCAGTTTGGTATCATCTGCAAACTTAATAAGAGTACTCTCTATCCCAATATCTACATCATTGATGAAGATATTGAATAGTACGGGTCCCAAAACAGACCCTTGAGGAACTCCACTTGTTATCCCTTTCCAGCAGGATTTAGAACCGTTAACAACAACTCTCTGACTACGGTTATCCAGCCAATTATGCAGCCACCTTATCGTGGCCCTATCTAAGTTATATTTGCCTAGTTTATCAATAAGAATATCATGCGAGACCGTATCAAATGCCTTACTAAAGTCTAGGTATATGACATCTACCGCTTCTCCCTTATCCACAAGGCTCGTTATCTTTTCAAAGAAAGCTATCAGATTAGTTTGGCATGACTTGTTCTTCACAAACCCATGCTGGCTATTCCCTATCACTTTATTACTTTCCAAGTGTTTGCATACGATTTCCTTAATTACCTGCTCCATTATCTTCCCTGGGACAGACGTTAAACTGACCGGTCTATAATTTCCTGGGTTGTTCTTATTCCCCTTTTTATAGATGGGCACAATATTTGCCCTTTTCCAGTCTTCTGGAATCTCCCCTGTCTGCCATGATTTTTCAAAGATCATAGCTAAAGGCTCAGATACCTCCTCTATCAGCTCCTTGAGTATCCTGGGATGCATTTCATCAGGACCTGGTGACTTGCTGACATCTAACTTTCCTAAGTGATTTTTAACTTGTTCTTTGTGTATCCTATCTTCTAAACTTACCCTCTCTCTGCTTGTATTCACTACGTTAGGCACACCTCCAGACTTCTCGGTGAAGACCGAAACAAAGAAGTCATTGAGCATCTCCGCCATTTCCAAGTTCCCTGTTACTGCTTCTCCCTCCTCGCTAAGCAGTGGGCCTACCCTGTCCTTGGTCTTCCTCTTGCTTTTAATGTATTTATAAAAGGTCTTCTTGTTTCCCTTTATGCCTGTAGCTAGTTTGATCTCATTTTGTGCCTTTGCCTTTCTAATCTTGCCCCTGCATTCCCGTGTTGCTTGCCTATATTCCTCCTTTGTTAGTTGTCCTAGTTTCCATTTTTTATATGACTCCTTTTTTATTTTGAGATCATGCAAGATCTCCTTGTTAAGCCAAGCTGGTCTTTTGCCATATTTTCTATCTTTCCTACACAGCGGAATTGTTTGCTTTTGGGCCCTTAACAACGTCCCTTTGAAATACTTCCAACTCTCCTCGACCATACTCACCTGCTTGAGGCTGTTCGGCCATATGGCCGTCGCCACTTATGTTGTCCCTCATGCACATCTCCATCTAAGATGTCTCTAGTATTGGGTCCTCACAGTTTACAAGCCAGGCATTCACAGCACTCAGAAACTTGTGGTCCTTCCGCGCCACGTGAGAGATTCTCTGACATGGTGGCTCAACCCGGCCAATACATTAGTTGGTGTGCCGTTCCATGCCCAGAAACCATCCGTTCAGATCACAACAGATGCATCCTTTGTGGGGTGGGGTGCGCACGTGTGTCATCACCAAGTTCAAGGCCTATGGTGGCAACATGAGTCCCTGCTCCATATAAACTTCCTGGAGCTGCGCGCTGTTTTCAATGCCTGCAGGTATTTTGCGCAGTGGATCCACGGAGCCACCATACAAATCCTCAAAGACAATATTTGCATGGTCTACTACATTAACCATCAGGGCGGAGCCAGATCCAGATCCCTTTGTGCGGAGTCCATTCGCCTGTGGAATTGGGCCATCCGCCACCACATTACCCTCATGGTGACACATCTCCCGGGCAAAAGCAATACCATTGCCAGTGCTTTGAGCAGGTCCTTTTATCTACAGCATGAGTGAGAATTGCTCGACCAGGTAGCCAGCACCCAATCGAAGCCTGGGGATATCCCAGTATAGACTGTTATCCACTCGACGCAATAAGAAGTGCCACCTCTTCTGCTCAAGAGCAGGTATCGGAACCGGTTCTCAGGGGGATGCCTTCCTCGTGGACTGGAGAGCGTACAGCCTCTCATATGCCTTCCCTCCGATCCCCCTCATTCTGAAGGTGCTGGAGAAGATAGCCTCAGACTGAGCCACCATATTATTAATAGCACCCTTCTGGCCCCGTCAAACATGGATAACTCAGCTGATGCAGATGTCGGCGTCTCAACCACGACAGTTACCACAGTTACACAACTTACTGTCGCAACAGCATGGCTTGCTCCTTTATCCCCACATTGATCAACTGCACCTGACGGCATGGCTCCTGACTGGCTCCAAGGCCCAGAGTTAGCATGCTTCCAGGCTGTCAAAGATATCTTGGTACATAGCAGGCGCCAAACCACACCGAGATCTTACTTTCATAAGCAGCGTTGTTTTCACTCTTGTTGTCAACCACAAGGCCTTGTCCCCTCCTCAGTTCCTATTCAGCGAGTTCTGGACTATATCCTTCATTTGCACTCGACAGGCCTAGCGTTATCTACGCTTAGGGTCCACTTGGCAGCAATTTCCGCCTTTCACCTACCTATAGACGGTCATTCCGTCTTTGCCCACCTGCTCACCAAGAGGTTCCTAAAAGGCATCACAAATCTCTACCCCCCGCACAGACCAATCCCGGAGCCTTGGGATTTGGGCCTTGTCCTCGATACGCTTACCCAACCACCCCTTTGAGCCACTGGCAACTTGTGATTTGAGTACTCTTACCATGTAAGTGTTCTTCCTCTTGGCTATTACATCAGCCCATCACGTGAGCGAGTTGGCAGCGTTATTGGCTGACCCTCCTTATACATTGTTCACTGAACAAGCAGTTACTTTATGCAGTCACCCTGCCTTTCTACAAAAGGTCAGTTCGCCTTTTCATATTAACGAACCTGTCACTTTACCTACCTTCTATCCAAAACCACACGCTACAGAGGAGGTGTGACTACACATGCTGGACTTTTGACGAGCGCTTGCCTTTTATCTGGACAGGATGTGACCTTTTCGAAAGTCACAACGTCTCCTATTGTCAACAGGGGATAGCTCCAAAGGTGAACAGCTCTTTTCCCAGCGCATTTCATCTCACATTGTGACTTGTATTTCCTGTTGTTATTCACTGTGGAACAAAACCTTGCCCACCAGGCCAAAAGCCCACTCTGCCAGGAGCATGGCTACTTCTACAGCTTTTCTTAGCGGGGTGCTGCTTCGAGACATATGCCGGGCTGCTACATGGTCCTCGACATCAACCTTCGCAAGGCATTACGCCCTCCAATGTGTTCTGGTAGAGACTCAGCAGTGGTGCACGCAGTGCTCTCCATGGTGCAGAGGTCTTGACGCCGAAGCACGAGATTGACTCTGGTCACTGCTTCACACTCACCTGACAGTGGAGCACCCACAGGGACACTACTCAAAGAAGAAAAAAGAGTTACTCACCTGTGTAGTAACATCTGTTCTTTGAGATGTGTGTCCCGGTGGGTGCTCCACAACCAACCCTCCTCCCTGCTTTGGAACTATTGTCCTTCTGTATGTTTCAGATGTTCCGGCTAGGAGGAACTGGCAGGATGGACCGCACATCGCAGAAAGGGCACGAATGGCATGAGGCGGTTTCTGCGCATGCGTGGTCCTCCGGATGCTACTGCTATAGAAAAATCTCCGCACTGTGGCGCTGGGACAAGCCCAACACCTGACAGTGGAGAACCCACGGGGACACACATCTCGAAGAACAGATGTTACTACATAGGTGAGTAACTCTTTTTTACCGAGGGTCAAAGGACCTACATAAGCCTAGCAAGCCTTCAGGCCAGGCCAAGACAAAATTGGGGCCATCGGCACCATTGGTGCGTATGTTGGCACTGAGAGAGGAAAAAATCAAGCCTGCCACAACCGTGACATCGCTAGTACCGAAAAGGCAAAACCACACACGATACTGTCGGCACCCAAGAGCCACAAGCATGCGGTATTGACCCATTCTCAGTTGGTACTGTTAACCTTCTAGGCACACTGCATGCTTCCTCTCCTTTCCTCTTTCTTCTCAGGTTATTGAGGAAGGGGTGCATTGTAGATTGGTTGTGGCTATGTTTACAGATATTGTGGTGGTCACTGTGTCTCCCAAATTTATGGGATGTTTATTATAAATTCAAATAAATTATTATAAATTCAAATTAATAAAATAAACTCCAGTATCACCCTCTCGTACGGAACCACCCCAATCCCACCTATTATTCCATTAATGTCTGCTACCCTTCATTCACCAAGGGTCCTCCATCACAACTGACAAGTGGCTGCTAGAAATTGTAAGAGCGGGATACTGCATTCGTTTTACCAATATTCCTTCCACCTACCCTCCATCCCCATCCCTCTTCAGGGACCCATCTTACAAGAGTGTTCTACTTCACGAGATCGACCATCTTCTCAACCTTGGTGCCATAGAACTGGTACTTCAGCGTCACAGAAGCAGAGGTTTCTACTCCTGCTATTTCCTCACAACAAAAAAATCAGGAGGTTGGAGACCAATCCTTGATCTCAGGAAACTCAACTGCCACATTCGGTGGGAACGCTTCAAGATGATGACTTTAGCTACCATAATACCAGCCCTAAACTCTCAGCCTCTAAAAAGCATATTTTCATGTATCCATGCATCCTGTGCATCACAGTAACCTGAGGTTTACACTGGGCACCGCACACTTCTGATATACAGTGCTACTCTTTGGACTTTCTGTGGCCCCAAGGGTCTTCTCAAAACTTACCGTGGTCATGGCCCACCTCCGGGAATGGGGGATATCTATATTTCCCTATCTCGACGACTGCCTGATCAGAGTGCCCACCTGCCAGGAGGTCCTCGAGGCAGTCTGCAAAGCCATGTCCTTATTCCAGACCCTGGGGCGCCAAATAAACTTAGCCAAATGCAAGCTCCAACCGGCTCAAACCATAGAGTTTATAGGAGCCTACCTCGACTGCACTCAGGCAACAACCTTTCTTCTGTACCACTGCTTTCAAATGATCAAGCACCTCGTCGATGTGCTGCAGTCCAGTTTGCAAGTTCCTGTAAGAACTTGCCTATAGCTTCTAGGCCACATGGCAGCGGCCACAGTAATGGTGTCACATGCCAGGCTGCATATAAGACCCATGCGGTAATGGCTCAGAACAGTGTTTGGACCTCATTTACACCAGTATCAACAAGCTGGTATCGCTCCCATGCAGGATTAAGCGCTCTTTGGAGTGGTGGGTGGATCAAAAAGCCATGTGCGCTGGGGTTCCCTTCTGCAGAGGTCCCTCAACGATCGCGATCACAACGGACTCCTCCCTCCTGGGGTGGAGAGCATATTCAGGCTCCCTCATAGTCCAAGGACGATGGCAGTCCCACGAGCACTCCCTCTTCATCAATGTGTTTGAGCTCAGAGCGGTATGGTATGCCTGCCATAACTTACTGCAACAGATATAGAGCAACACAGTAGAGATTTTAATGGACAATCAAGTCACAATGTACTACATAAACAGGCAAGGCAGAGCCAGATCCTGTCGCCTGTGCAAAGAAGTGACTCACCTAAGGTCATGGTGTCCACATACAAGCCTATCTACCTGGTGCTGGAAGGGCGTTTTCACTGCAGGATATACCTTAATGGAACTGAGAGTTTTGACCTCTTGAGGTCTAAAATGTAGTGTAAAATCAGAGGGAAGGAAGATGAGATTGAGTCTATGTGTTTAGACTAACAACAACTTGGAATCATTTCCATTTTGTAGGTAAGTATGCTTTGGCTGTGTAGCAACACCTCTTTTAGCTCATCAGAGAATTCTGCCTCTAAGCCTTGGAACTAAGATGGAGTCACATAGACTAACGTTGTGATTGAGTGTTGTAAACATTTGGATATTCTTTATGAAATGAATAACCTAGCAATATGTGAATAGAGATATGCGGGCACTTTGCACTGTATCGGCTCGTGCTTTACTTGATTGTTGGATAAATAGAAAATGTCATTCTTCATTACTGTTGGTTTAGCACTTTTTGTGAACTGTATTAAGACTTTTTTCTCTAATGAGCCTCAGAGCAGGGCTTGTTAAATTGTCAATAGAAACAATCAAGTGGGTTAATATAGTGTCTAGAATCTTTAATACCTTTCTTAGTCCTCTTTATTTATGTATATTTTAACTTATTCCAGGAAATGTGTTGCATTTTGAAAATCTGCCGTTAAGTATTCATTAATAGAGAGCTATATTCAAGTTTAAACATGCAATGGACCAATCTTGAATACTGATTTTAAGGCAATCTCTTCATCTGTCTCAGTTACATGAATTTACATGAATTGTTCTCAAAATTTCCAATAAATTTACATTTGAATTTTCAGTATTATATAAACCCCTTTTCCATCAGTTGCGTTCACCACATATGAAGGAAGAGCTTCTGTGGTATTTCTCATTTAAGACTCCTCCTCCACCTTCACTTTTTGTGGGGAGATATCTTAATTCAGAAATTGAAAAAAAGATTGATTCATATTGTTTAGATGAAATGACATGCTTCTCTGTCCCTTTAAATACAAATCTAATTCAGTATTTTTTTCTTGTTGGATATCGTATACAGGCAGTCCCCGACTTACGCGGATCCGACTTATGTCGGATCCACAGTTACGAACGGGGCTGCCCCGGAGTACACGGACTGCGGGACCTCGCGGTTCCGCCGCCCGTGTACTCCGGGTGAGAAAAGCTGCTCCGCGTCTCCCTGGTCTGCAGACCAGGAAGACGCGGAGCAAAGCCGCTGCCCAAGTCGTTCCCCCCCCCCCCCCCCCGCGGCTTTGCAAAGCCGCGGGGGGGGCTCGGGCTGCGTCGCTGCCGGCTTCCCCGAGGCTTTGCAGCTAGTACGCCTTCCCCCCCCCCCCAGCAGACTAGGCTTTTCTCTGGACGCCTGTGGCAGAGCAGCTGGGGCGCTGCCAGTTGGTCCCGCAGTGCCTCTCTGGGCGCTACTGGACCAACCCAGCAGCACCCCAGCTGCTCTGGTCCTGATTCAGCCACTGCTGGTCAGTTTCAGCAGCGGCTGAATCAGGACGCCTGGGGCAGAGCAGATGGGGTGCTGCTGGGTTGGTTCAGTAGCACCGAGGAGCGGCGCTACTGGAGCAACCGAGCAGCACCCCAGCTGCTCTGCCCCAGGCGTCCTGATTTAGCCGCTGCTGAAACTGACCAGCACTGACTACAGGAAGCCTGAGGCAGAGTTGCTCTGCCTCGGGCTTCCTGGAATCAGCTGCTGATCAGTTTCAGCAGCAGCTGACTTGGGGACGCTTGGGGTTCTTAAGTTGATTCTGTATGTAAGTCAGAACGGGTGGTCAGTTTCAGCAGTGGCTGAATCTGGATGCCAGTTCCGACTTACATACAGATTCAACTTAAGAACAAACCTACAGTCCCTATCTTGTACGTAACCCGGGGACTGCCTGTACTGATTAGCTCAGCAAACAGAAAACGCTATGTTATTTTTAAACATTAATTTCAGAGTAGCAAATTAAGGCTCCTCATTTTTGTTTAGCCTGTTTCTTCCAAAAGTCTTTTAATGCTCCTTTTGAACTTGGATATCACTGTTTTACAGTAAAAGGCAAAATGGTATTTTGTATACAAAAAGACAGAGGCTCTGGAATCATATTAGGCGGCAGCTAACCAATTCCAGGATTCAGAAGAGGAAAAAGAGTGGATTATTATTTTAAAATGTAATTGTTTTGGGTTTTGAGAATAATGCAGAGGAACTTCTTAGAACTGTGACTTTGAGATAAAAGCCACTCATCAAAAACTCTATTGGTAGCTTAGCATTATTTGTTCAAAAAACAAAACAAAGAAACAGAAACCCCCAAACCTGCTAGCTTAATGATCTGTTCTCGTGTATTTAAGATGAGACTAGATTTGTCAGGTATAGACATTTAACAAGTAACATGACCTCATCTTAATGTACAGTTGGGGCATTTCTGAATCAGTGTACATCTGCTCACTGGTGACTTTCTGTTCTGTGAAGGCATTTGAGAAGATATGCAAAATAAGAGGGGAGAATCTTCAGGAGGATGTATCTTCAAATTCAGGCTTCCATCTTGATTTCCAAAGCCAACAGTTTCCATATCATTAAAGAGCGCGTTTTGAACTATTTTCAAGCACAGTTAGAAGCAGTACCTGACAGAGTAGCCTTCCCTCTCCTTTCTTATGCTTCAACAAAACCAAGTACTATCAGTAAATGGGGGGAGCACAGTATACTGCTTTATGTAACTGATGTACTATTTTAATTATTGACTGTACAACATTCCTTGTCTGCTGTATTCATCTTCTGTGGAAGTATAATGAAGCCTTAATTTATGTTGTTGATAATCAGGGCTTGACAAATACACGCGCCTGCTTGCCCGTGGCGAATAGATTTTACCAGCGGGCGAGTGCAGAGGCAGACTGGCCCGGTGGGCCATTGTGATGGGCTGGCTGAATCCCACACTATGGGCGGCGCAGCCTCATCCTATCCGCTGGCTGGCAGAGGAGCAGAGCACCGCCGGGACGGAGGAAGTGCAGCGATTTTCAGTGCCCGGCTGCCTGCAGCAAAATGCAGGACAATGTAGCACTTTAAAGACTAACAAGATGGTTTATTAGATGATGAGCTTTCGTGGGCCAGACCCACTTCCTCAGATCAAATAGTGGAAGAAAATAGTCACAACCATATATACCAAAGGATACAATTAAAAAAATGAACACATATGAAAAGGACAAATCACATTTCAGAACAGGAGGGGGATGCGGGGGGGGGGGAGGGGAGGAAGGAAGGTAAGTGTCTGTGAATTGATGATATTAGAGGTGGGGAGAGTGGGATGTCTGTGAGCTCATGGTATCAGCTCCGGCATGAGAAGGCAGGTGCGAGCCAGAGGGCGGGACACCGACTGACGCCAGGCCACTGGCGTGACATGGCCCCGCTGATTTTAAAGGGCCGCGGCAGCTCAGCTCTGGCCGCGTGTCCCTGGGAGCTGGCTGCTGCGCGCGGTGCAGCCAGGCCCCGCTTCACCCACGGCCCCAGCCCCCTCGCCAGTGAGAGACCGCTCCCTGCCGACCGCCTGGCTTGCTGCGCCCGCCCCGTGCCCCTTTGTCTCCGCGCTACCTGTTCCCCACGCCTCCCCTGCACCCCGGACCCCTGCTCTCCCTCTTCCCTGCGACTCTGCTCTGCGCCGCCCTTGCACCCCGCACCATGCTCCTGCCGATCCCTGCCCCCCAGCTCTGTGCTGCCCATTCCCTGCACTGCCCCTAGACCCCGATCCCTCTGCCCCTTCCGTTCCCCACGTCCCATTCCCCGTGCCTCCACCGCACCCTGCTCCCTCCTATCCCTTCGTCCTTCTGGCTCTGTGCCTCCCGTTCCCCACGCCACCCCTATATGCCTCCACTGTTCCCTCCACCCCTCTGGCTCTGTGCTGTCCCTGCATGCTGCTCACCCTGTGGGTCAGGAGTGAGGGGTGCTTGTCCATAGGGAGGGGCTGGACAGGGCAGGGAAAAGGTTGCAGGAGGGCTGAGGGCAGTGAGAAGGGCAGGAGTCAGCAGAGGAGGGTGAGGGGTTGTGAGGCAGCAGGCATCAGGGGAGCTGATGGAGCAAGGAGAGGAGACATGGCAGCAGAGGGAAAAGGTAGAGGTTTATAAGATATTTAGTAATAACTTGGGTGATATTTATTAATAACTTATTAGTAATTACTGTTCTTATTCTTATTAGGAATTTATGCCATTATAAAAACATTTTTTGGGGGGGGAGGATGGCGAGTCCCTTTTTTTGTCTGGTGAGTAGGGATTTCCATAATTTGTCGAGCCCTGTTGGTAATACTTCATTAAATTCAGTTTTTTTAATACACCAAGCACTTACTGCCCTGAATAAACTCCTGAGTGATTACCAACACTTAAATATATGGACTTTCTCCAACTTCAGTCCAGTTATCACTGTTAATCAAATTCCAATCTCGAACTTGGACTTGTGATGATGCTCCCATATCATATTCTCAAGGTAATATTGCAAATAATAACTTATCTCTGAAGACATCATGGTTCTTAATTAACCCTCCTCTCATGCTTGAGGTTTGTAAATAGGTATTTTTCCCCCATTTGACTGTGGTATAGAAACATGAAGGGACTTCTCCAAAGCCAAATAGCAAGTGTCAGAGATGGCAACAGAACCCAGATTGTGACTAGGACCCCTTGTATAGCCATTAGGCAAAAGGTACATCTTTTCTGTTTAATCTTCTATATATTTTAAAGAGTCTGTCTGTTCAAGAACTCTCCTAAATGGTAAGAGCTAGGACCATCAAATTTAGTATACACCTTTGTCTTACCATAATTTAAAGCACTGTAAAGGTTTGTTTTTACCAGGAAAACTAGATGAGCCTTCAATGGATTTGCTTCTCAAAAAAAAAAAAAAAAAAAAAAAAAGGAAGGGGGGGGGGAGAGAGACTCACTGAATCAAGCATAGTCCTTAAAACTGTGCAAATGTTGAAAGAGAGTGAATCAGGATGAGCCAGAAAAATAGGATGAACCTGGAATAGGATTGCTTCTTAATAAACCTTACAGAAAAGAGATGAGAGAGAAAGCTGGAGTAGTGTTCTGTTTTGGCACAGCTAAATCAGTGCTTAATGTTTAGAAAGTACAAAAAAAGTTACTGCAAACCACATTGGTTATAGCCATTTTTTGTTAAAACATAGTGAATGATAACAATTTATAGGGATGAAGAAAAAAAACATGCAATGGAATTCTCATTAAAAATATATTAAAAAATTAAATGGAAAAATGTTAATAATCCCTGTTTTTAATGAATAGGAAATAAAAATTTACTTCCTAAAAATAACACAATTTTTGAAAAGTACAGGCATTTAAATAAAACATGTACATTTTCCTTTTATTTTAAAAATATTGAGTTAAGGATCCACGCAATACTGGATTCATTATTTAAAGATAGACATTCTCCAGGGTATAATCTGGACTGTTGAACAGCTAAGCTCCTTAATTCTTAGTCTGAGTATCTTTTACACTGCTTTGCTGTCAGACCATCTACTCCTGGCCTGCTCACACAGCCTTTAGTGTGCAAATTCATTCCCAGCTAAATACATGAACACTCTGGTCAGTCACTCATGAATTACATACAGGGCAATGCCCAGGAATTTTTAGTCCCAGCCTTGTTCTCCCAGAAATGTACATCTTGTGCTGCTTAGTATACTTCTGAATAGCACGAGCTCATAGAAAGTCCATCATTTCATCAAAGGAAAATGATACATGCATCAGCCTTGCTACCCAGAATAGTGTTTCCACCGCACTTAAATCTAAACACTCTGGTTAAGATAAAACAAGAAGTTTAAGTACATAAAAACGTATAATAAGTGACAATGCATAAAAGTTAGGCTTCATTACAGAAGACAATAAAAGGGTAAAATGCAAGCTAATACCTAATTAAACAAGCTAAGTGAATTTAAAACAAAATGATTTTATCACAGCGTTTTTTGCAGTAAATTTCACAGGCTGGATCTCTGTTCAGCCTGGGCCTCTTCCCCCTTAGTTTAGTTCTTTAAGAGTTGACGTTATGAGCAGAGATGGAGGAGAGAAATTCCAGGCTACCATCTCATTCTTATACCACCCTGCCCTCTGAAGATTATGCACTGCTGGAGTCCTGATGACAAATAGTCCCTGGTAGACATGCAGTTTGAATTGGCCCTGTGATTAAATATGAATTTCTCATTCACATCTTCCCACTACTTGAGAATGATTATGTAAGTGATATCTCACTTCACACTGTTGATACACTGGACCTCCCAGATACATATCTTTGTGTTTTGTGGTTTGAGCCTTCCTTTCTAATTCTGTAACATGATACACCAATGTTTTACAGTTTAAATGTATAGCTTTACATACACTGTCGATACAAATATTTTTTTCAGGACATTAATGTTCAGCAGATACTACACTAGCTGTCTATTTCTCATGTAAACAGAACGGTCTCTCTCTTGTAAACTAAAAGCCCATAAAAATAATTGTAATCAGTGCTATTTGGTTATACCAAATAACTTGAAAATGATAGTAATGCCACTGTATTAGGTGCAGTTACGCTGGAATAATTACTCTATTTTTTTCAAACCTCCAAATCCTTACATTAGTAATGTTACAAACATGACTAGTCCTATTTGCATGGTTTGCAAGATCAGGATTTTAGTTATTAAGTTCCTTAGCTTTTCCTAGGATCCAAAGCACTTTATCACTTCCATTTAAAAGAGGAATTGTTTTTCCTAATAAATCATCTCTTTATTGATGGAGTAGTATTAATACAGAATATTTATGTACTGGTAGAATTCTAGGTTTGTATTTTAAATCTTTTAACTAAAATACTAGTCTTGTACATTGAACCTGTTATATGTGTCAGAATTTAGTTTCTTTAGTTTTTTATTCTTTCTCTGGAGTAGGCATAGTTTAGCTGCAGTTTTTGTTATAAAATGTGCTCGAGGCAATTTTCCTGTACAGGAGGTCAAAATACCATGTACTGTACTATTAGAATTGTATTTTGTCTAGCATAAAGCACTTCCAAATTCAATAACCTCTTTGAATGTTCATTGAAAATTATGTGCCAAAACCAAGAACATGCATGGTTACTGGATCGAAAGAGTCTTAATTATCCATCCTAGAATAACCTTGCTGGATACCGTCAGGCATGCCCCCAGGCATGGAGAAATTCTTTTAAAGAAGCAGCTCAGTTACATTGCTTGGATTTGATAAACATAGTGGTTACAATCAAACGTCCACTTTTAACAATCATTCTGGAAAGGATTTGAAGACTCTGAGGGGAAAACTGTTGTCAAGGAAGAGATATTTTGTACTATAATTACTGTGGTGTCCAAATGCTTTACAAGAAAAGGACTTGTGAACTAATAACTTCTAAGTGCTGTGTGCTGTCTTGTGTCTGCTGGAAGAGAAGGATTCTTGATGCTGGTTTTCTCTGTTGCTGTGGGAAAAGTACCTGACATGACTAGTATTTTTTTGGGAGAATGACCAAAAAAATGTGCAAAATGTGCCCTGCCGCTGCATGTGAACTGCACTGCTTTTTGTATCTGTGCGGGAGAATGGTCCTTGGATGTAGCCGACTAGGAATTGTGTCACTCTGTGAGCTTGTGAGTGAATAGAGCTTGCAAGCCCCCTGCCCCTGTTGCTGAGGGAATGTTCTGAGCATGTGCAGCCGAATGTAGAGCTCAGGAGTCAGATGGACCCCTAGGACTGGGACAGTAGGGCAGACTGCATAAGTTTAATTCATTCAATCCTTGACCAAAATACGGAGGCTGGTACTTTGGCCAATTTTTTATATATATATATATATATATAAAAAGATGACATTTGTTTACTAGGAAATGGAATAAGATCAGCAATTCATTTCCATAGGCCACCAAATAGCCATCACATGTCAGCTTCAGTTGCTACTGGCTTGATTTGCACTTACATATGTAAAAGCAAATGCAATTTTAGGTTGCGTTAACAGAAACACAGCGTGCAAGTCACAGGAGGCGATACTACCACTCTGTTGGCGCTGGATAGGCCTCTGCTGGAGCACTGAGTTTAATTTTGGTCACCTTTGTACAGAAAGATGTAGAGAAACTGGAAAGGATCCAGAAGTGAGCAACAAAGATGATCAAAGGGGTGAAATGCAAGCCGTATGACTAAAGGCTGAAGGAACTGGGTATGGGTTTTTTTTTGGAAAGTAGGAGATTAAAGGGTGGGATGTGATAGCATTCTTGAGATGCTTGAAAGGCTGCCAAATGTAGACAAAGAAGTTGTTCTTTTTTGCAACAAAAGGCAGAATAAGAAGCAATGGGTTCAAACAGCAGCATAGCACATTTAGATTAAAGCTCAGGATGGCTTCCTAACTGTAAGAACAGCAGGACAGTGGAACAGACTGCCTTGGGAGGTTGTGGGAGCTTCTTCATAGGAGGTTTTCAAAAGGAAGTTGGAGAGCAATTTGTCTTAGAATGGATAGTGTAGGTACAACAAATCCTGCATCTTGGCTATTCTTAGACTGTTTAACTGGGTACTGCTGAATAGGGGTGAGCTTTAGATAAACCCTAAAATATATTGGTTCAACCGGGCTTAAGCGCTTTGAAGTTTTTACACACACTTTTTAAAATAACTGTAATTAAAAGCCAGACTGGAAAAGTATCTACTGCTTGAATTCTTTAAAACAAAAATTAAGTTTAATTTTGTTTTATTTAAAAAAGTACATTTAAGAAAGTAAAGAGGAGTAATTATCGATCTAACTTAAAACAAGAAATAAAGGTGAATAAAAAATGTGATGTGAGGAGCTGCCTATATTTTTATGTTACAGGGTTAAATCCCCCTGCCTATAAAATAATATGGTTGTATGAAATAAACACATTTGAGAAATAACATACTTACATGAAATATAATATGAATGGCACAGCCTCATCTGCATTATCTTAGGTTTGCTGCTGTATTATGTAAGCAATATGTCATCAAATGTTTCATCAATTTTTTTTTACCACTTGTAGGATTAAAAAGAGGGACCTATAGATATTCATCTGTAATTTACTGGAATTTGAAACTAAAACAAGATAAAATGGGAAATTTTCCTAATAGTGAAAAGAGATTTAATGGTCATGCTCAACTCATGCTCCCACTTCAGAATGGAAGTCTTTTTGATTAGCTTCACTCTCCACTGATCAATTTTGTTTCTAAAGAAATGGGATGAAATTTTGGCTCCATTGAAATCCATAGGAGTTTTGCCTTTGACTTTCCATGAAACTGGCATTCCCTCTATTATTTGAGGAAGGAATTTACGTGTCACATTCAGTCTGAGAGGCAATCCGATCCAAAGTAGTGAATACAAGGTGTGGGAATTAGGTATCTTAGATTCTTTGTGGGGGAATTAAACCCTGCTGCCTATTACTATTTTAATCTGCCTCAGCTAGGTACCAGAAATGATCATGTTTTATTCTCCCTCTTCATTGTGAATGTTCATGTTAAAGATCAGAATAGGAAAATAACTTGGAGCATGCCCCAGTAACTTGAACCTAATCTGCGTATGGAAAGCTGGGATCTGCCCAACAGATGTAACCTCTACTTTCATATTTTGCTGGATAAAACAGAATTTGAATGAAAAGGGCAACAAGGCACTCAGTGACTTGACAGGAAACACATTTTTAAAACAACATAATAACCATAGGAAATCAAGGAGCTATCTGTATTTTTTGAGTTACACTGAAGGTTAAGACGTAAAAAGATTCTTAGTCACAATTGTATACAACAGAAGTCAAGAAGAAACATGCTAGAATCCAAAATTATATGGCGTCTGTTATTGCAGAGCAAGCAAAATGCTTTAGAGACAACTTGAGCTATAATTGGAAAAACATCCTCAGCGAAAATTTTCAGGTCCAATTTATCCACATCCTTCTTGAAATATGGTGCCCAGAACCAGACACAATACTCCAACTGAGGCCTAATCCGTGCAGAATAGAGTAGAAGAATTACTTCTTGTGTCTTGCTCACAACACTCCGGTTAATGCATCCCAGAATCATGTTTGCTTTTTTTTGCAACAGTGTTACATTGCTGACTCATAATCATACATATACATACATACCCTTGTGTCCTGCCCCCCACCCTGCCATATATGTCAATGGTTTGGGGAGTAGGGACCTATTAACCTGCAAGAGTTGGATGCTGCAGAAGTGAGGAGCCCCTGCTTTTCCTTCAGTGAACCTGTACATGTACACCCTCTCTCATAGGATTCTCCACCTTTGAGGAAACCCCCATTACCATTCTTTCCAAGAAGCCCGTCTTTTTTCCTGTCTGCTCAAAGTTTCAGGGATTTCTCCACTCTTCCCCACAGCCATACTCACCCTGTAGCTAGCCCCTCTCTCCCCACACCCTAGGGTCTCTAGGAGGGAGTTGCGCTTGAAGTCTGGAGTGGGCAGAATGACATGGACCAGGCAGCCCTGCCCCACAGCAGTGGTGGCACAGGCTCCCCTCTGCTGCTCTGCAGCTCCCTTCCCAGGGCTCATTTCACAAACACCAGCCCTTGGATGCTGCTAGAGGCTGGGGCCAGCCTCTCCACAGCCAGGTTCCTTGTTCCCTGAGACAGGACCATGGATTTCCCCCACCTCCTGTTCTATCTAAAAAGTTCTCCCCTCCCAGCTGACTTGACCTTCTTGTAATGCTGAGAGGAGAGGCCACAGGTTCTGGCAGGAGGGTCCATCAGGTGAAGTGGGACCCAGGTACTGGGCATGCTCCCTCCAAAGACCCCACCCGGTGCCCACCTTGCTCCTAACCACTTCCCTTCCTGGCTCTAGGCTTCCTGCTGTTTTCAGGTTCTAAGAGGAGCTGCTATAGGTTCTTGATGACACCTGCTCTCCTATCCATGTGAAATGCACAGGAGATACCAGATTTCAGTGCAGCTTAAAAGGAATATTTCTATTAGGATGAATGATGAGGGGTTTTGGAGGATGCAGGTAGCAGCAAACGTATAGGCACTGGATTGACATATACATCTTTTACTGCTAAAATTAATAACCACTATTAGGCTTTCATCTTTCTACTGAGAAGAAGTAGGCAGGAATGTACTACTCAACTGTTTTGTTGGCAGTGGTGGTGGAACCACATGAGAAGACAAGAAATGCCACCTTGAATCTGAACTATGGTCCATCTAGTTCAGTATCCTGCTTCTGATAGGAGCCTATAGTAATACTTTAAAATCATCATCCAAGAAATATCTTGTTCCAGAAAACAATAGTACTGCTTAAGAACTTGTGACAATGTACCAAGTGACAGAAGAGGAGAATAGCCTACGCACATATAACTGTGCAATAGTGAGATTAATGAAGATCAGCATTTAACAAAGCAAAGAGAAAATATACCCAGTGCACAATTTCCAACACCAAAAATTTCAGGGCCAATTCTCTAAATAAACGTTGGGTCTTTATTCCCAGTTTTTTAGTATATGCATATTGGCTTACCTTTTTGTTTCTCCCTGTAGATGGCCAGAGGTGAGGTAAAAGGAAGGTAGACACTTACGTGGCATGGGGCTTCTTTTGAATGAGGTACGCTGAAGGTGATCACTGAAGGAAGTCATCAGGGTGTAAATAGAGTACCTAATGTGAACTATGTTGTTTTACACTAGCTAAGGATCTGCTACTCTGTCTCTGTAATTCAATAACAGAATGGATAGGTATGCACTTAAAATTCAGTACTATCTTTCCTATCATACTGTATTCTATTGCCTTTTACCTTACTATAAAAGATTTATTTTGTACCAGGAACACTTCAGTGTAGATGTCTTTTGTGAGAAGGAGAAACATTTGTTATACTATATTTATCAATGTCTGTGTAACTGTGCTTTATTTTTATTTGGAAAAATTGGTGAGCAATTTGTATCCGAATCAGAAACAAAGCAACTGTCAAGTATGGCTCTGAATCGAAACTGATATTTAAAAAGAAAAGGAAAAGAGAATTACCACATTCTTATTGGTATATTTCACTGCAGTTTTTGGAAGAGAAAAAGATATAATGTAACCATTTAAACAGTTTTGTTTTAAAATCTGCTTTTAAATAATTTAGTGCAATCTTAATTCTTACTGATTAAGGAACTAAAGCATTCCTTATCTGATTATCTGTTACCTGTTTGGGTTTATATTCTTGAGTCAAATCAGATGTGGAGATTTTAATTTCAAATTGGACGATGCAGCTTAGTGCTAAGTCTGTGTATCAAGATGCTTGGAAGGCTGAGTGGCCTAGTGGTCAGCACACTTGACTTCCAGTCCCTTTCCCCCTGGCAGAGGTGTCTCAGTCCTTAAAGTAATATAGTAGGGGGCTGCAGGTCCTCCCTCTCTACTGGGACCCATCCTAGTGCCCTGTTACAAACAACCTCTAAACAGGGATCTCCTACCAGAGAGTATCAGTTCATTGGCCTGGACTACTTCCTACCACTGTCCTTTAAGTTTGGGGCATGTCCTTTAACAGTTTTTAAGGCTTTGACTTCAGCTGTGCTCAGTTCTAGACCTAGACCAGCTTTCTGCTATGGCCTCAGCTTCTTCTGGACAGACAGCTGTAAATTTGGTGGGACCCGACCACACAATGTCTATATAGTTCAATCACCCAGTTCACTAAGATGCTGGTTGCTTCTTGGTCTACTTAGTGTTCTCCCTTGGTAAGGGACATAGTGCTTCTTCCAATGGATGTCCCAGTGTTCAGACTCCTACTGACATTTGCCATCAGGCAAGGAGTCCGCTAGCTCCTGGTTCTTCACCAGTCAGCCTTTAACTAAGCCAGGTTCTCTGTTTTTCTTCCTCCTCCAAGCTAATCAT
This sequence comes from Pelodiscus sinensis, assembly GCF_049634645.1. Lineage (NCBI taxonomy): Eukaryota > Metazoa > Chordata > Testudines > Trionychidae > Pelodiscus > Pelodiscus sinensis. Next base: position 305,899,172 of record NC_134711.1, read on the forward strand.
TTGTTGAAGGCATAAGGAGGAAGGGCTAACTGAAATATAGGCTGTCTATAACTTTTTCCATTCTGGTGGGAAATTTCTAAGCTTCATTAGAGTTTGATTATACTAAAGTATACCTGTCAGGTGATGGACAAACAACATAGTTTTTGTGCTGGTTTCAAGTATTATATGTAGTTTGATATATAGGGGAAAATGCATAGCATAATTGCCCATATCTGACTACTTGAGCTATTAGAAAATTAGATTGTGGTTCACAACCAATGAATCTCATGCACTTTTTGGGTCACCATTTGGTACTGTAGGGGGGATACAAGCAAGTTGGTCATATTTTTAATTTTTGTAATTTGAAACGCATGTATAATCAAGAAAGAAAAGTATTTAATCAGTGAACCGAGCTTTTAAGTTCCAGGAAGAAAACAGCATAAGCCAAGAATCTCCAAGTTGTGTGAAGCAAGAAGTGGAATGTGTTATTTCTGCAGAGTAGAAAGAAGAAAAAAAGATAAGGAAGACAACCCAGTCTAGAGAGCATTAATGTTGGTTAATTTAAAGTATCTCATCTCTGTGCTGTGCCTGGGGCAGGGAAGGGCCATGTACAGTAGGGGAGAGAAACCAAAGAGGTGTCAGAGTAACAAAAGTAAAAATGACCAGCAAGGGAAGGACCTAGTACATAATACCTGATTTTCTTTTCTGTAACATTTTCTTTACCCGGTGTGTGTGGGTAATCCTGATACACATGGCCTCTCTTTTCAATGTAATTTTTCACACTAGTGGATCATGCACAGGTTATATATGTGATAGAAGGGTTGCAGGAATGAAAAGTTTGGGAATCAGTGGGCTAGATTTATGAAAGCTATCTGTATCAACAGAAATACTTGAGTGAGCTAGCACAGAACAGCATGAAAGCCATCAATACGGGACACTGAATTAGTGTAGCCTTGTCTTTTCAAGGGAATATGGTCCGGTGCAGAGAGTATATGGTGCTACAGTTCAATGAAAGTGAATCAGATATGTGCTTTTTTCATTCAAAATGTCATTCAGTCATTTAGTTTAAATGTTAGTGTCTTTAAAGAAAATCACTAAAAATAATTTAGGAAAGCAACTTAATTTCTGGCACCAGCAAAGAAGGCTGTTCAGCTTGAGTCTTCAAAAACCATAATGTACTTGAGTTAAGAAACTGGAAAGCAGATGTGGAAAATGCCTTATCACTGAGACCTTCAGTTAGAATGTTAGACTCCATGCAGTCATCACAACAAGGACTGGAATCAACTGTTCAACCACTGAAGAAATAAGTGACCAACGGTAGAATATAATGTTAGAAATACCAGTACCAGTGCATGTTCTCCTGTTTTCCTACTCCATGGCGACATGGGCCATTCCTTGGATCTAGTTTGAGCAGTGCTTAGTTCAGGGGTGAGCAATAATTTTTTGCTAGGGGTCACTTCAGAAATGTTTAAAGTGGCTCTGGACCACACCAGAACGGGCATTACCTGAAGTGGAAGGAGAAGGGCCAGGATACTTCCCTGCTTCCCCACCCACAGACCATGATTGGTCTGGGGGTCAGGAAGTGCGTGAAGTCATTGCCCCAACCCTAGAGGTTCCCCATAGGTTACCATGCCTCTGGGGTGGGAGGCGACTTCATGTGCTCCCCCTTCTGCCCTCAGGCCAATTAGGACTTGGGATCAGGAGAGCGTGTGTGAAGTCTCCTCCTGCCCTGCCAGGAGTGCGTGGTGCTTCTAGTGCTCCTTGTAGAGTGGGGGCAAGGTCGGAGGAAACTTTGTGCACTTCCCCCCGACCCCAGGCCCTAATTGGGGGAGTGGCAGGGCCTCTGCAGGCCGGATCAACCTGCTTGGCAGGCCAGATCTGGCCTGCAGCGGCCCTTTTGCCCACCCCGGCTTAGTTCCTTGATAAGGCTCAGTTCCAGAGTTTGTCATTAAGGGTACATCTAGACTACAGACTTCTGTCGACAAAGAGCGTCTAGACTACATCCAGTTCTGTCGACAAAGCAAGCATGACAGTTAGACACAAAGGACAGCGTAGATGCAATAATGCCTTCTGTCGACAGAACTCTGGCATGTTTTTGTACCTTGTTGAGTGTAACATTGGCACTCTGTGGACAAAAGGCATTATTCCTCGTAGAATGAGGTTTACAGCTGTCGACAAAACTGCTGAGTTCTGTCGATGTTATATTGATAGAACTCAGCGGCAGTGCAGACGCAGGTATCGTTTTGTCAATAAAAGTGGACTTTTGTCGACAAAACCCTGTTGTCTAGACACACCCTTATATATAGCCCCAGTATAGGTGGATCTCCATTTCTTGTAAATGATTGTTTGCTTGTTATATACAGACAAGTGAGAAGCAAAACAAACAACCCACCCCAAAAAAAACCCCAAAACAAACCCCCAAATTCTCACTGACATGGCCCCTGACTGAGAAGGAAAAAGACACTCCCCACATTCCCGCCGGACATCAGAGCCTTGGGGGGCCTGGGCTAGTAGATTTCATGTGCTCCAGCCCCAGGGGGAGATGCTCTAGGGGAGAGCCCTGAGCTGCAGGGTCCACCTCCAGCTCCTGGGCCTTAGGTTCTCCACCCCCTGATATACTGTATGTAGCATGTGACTTTTTAAGCAAAACTTTTAATTTTAGATAATCCAAGCATGACATCCAGATGTACAGAAATGTTTTGTTTCATCCTGTCTATTCTGTACATTTAAAAAAATTAGCTTCAATAAACTTGTTAAATCCATTCTTTCATCTGTTCATCAGAGTAAATAAAATGCGATATGATTTCAGCTTCATGAGCCACTGACTATTAAGTGTATTTGGTAGCTAAATAGCAAGGTTTACAATTTGTCTCAGATAAAAGCCCTCTAATCTGCTACAGTTACTTTCTTACTTCAGTCTTTGTTTTTATAGAAAAACATGGATTTTTCCAACTATGAGTATGTTTACACAGACAGGGTAGCATGATATTATGAAACATAAACTGGCATGCTGGAAGCTGTAATTCAATTAGAAAATGAAAAGAAAAATGTTTGAATGATTCTGCACTGGAATTGAATGTATTTCACAAGAAATTTTGTTTTTCTTAAAGACGTTATCTGCATTCAGTTAATAGCCATGATCTTGTATTTTTTCAAAGAAATTAAAAAATTAAATCAAACGTATTTTTAAATGTAAGGATGGAAAGTAATTATATTTTGTTAAGAAAATCATGGACTGAGCCCAGGCTCGCTGCAGACAGAGGATGCTCCGTGAGATGCTTGGACCCTCCCATAGACAGGGGCTGCTGCTACGGAGCAGCTTCTGTCCGTGGTGAGCCTGGGCCTGCCACAGACAGAGGCTGCTCTGGGGGAGCCTCCTCACCCCATGCTGCTGTCTCTGCTAGAGATAGCAGCGTTGGAGTGGGCAGACGGCACTGCAGAGCCAGTGCTGAGGGGCTGGGGGAACTGGCTTTTAAGCAGGCTCCCCGCAGCATCAGCTCTTGCCTACCTCCACCCCCCCACCAATGTAGGAGGCAGCAAGTGATGTGGGGGGCAGCGGGTCTGTGGAACCAGCACGTGTGGAGAGCCAGCTTAAAAGCCAGCTCCCTTTCACGTATTGGTCCTGCCTGCCCCCACACCCTCCGCGCTGCTGCCTCTCTGTCAACATGGGGGTGGAGAGCAGGTCCCCATGGGCACTGGCTTCTGCCTCCGCCCCCTTGCTGCTTCTGATATCAAGGCAACAAGAGGGGGGGAAATGCACGTAGTCAACAGGATTAACCGATAAGTCTAGGCTTATTGGTTAATCGTTTAGTCTTCTGCACATTGAAATCCCTAATGGGCACAATACTATTTATCCACTTTAGGATCTGTGAAACCTGTGTTACACTGTGAGGTTCAGTTAGAGATGTGTCTGTTTTTTATCATCACGTTACACAGTAGTGGACAAACTGTGGCCCATCTGGGTTCTGTGCATGGCCCAGGAGGCATTTTGTTTACCATTGCCCTTGCACAGAGTTGCTAAATTCTGGGTTTCATCCACCTAGTTTTTTTCCCTCCCAGTATTACAAAAGCAACACACATTTAATGCAAAGACATGTGAAGTAAGGTGCATGCTGATTGCACACAACATTGACTGTGAGGACTGAAAGGTCACCTCATAGGTTCCATACTGCCATAGAAGCTGAATCAGTTTTGAGCTCTCTGGCAAGAAAATTACCTGTGCTGGTTGTTAAGATTCCATTTCATATTTCTCCTCCCATTTAATGCTGTCACTTATTGATTGACTTACATTTCTAAAGGCTATCTGGCCCATTCTTTACCCTCTCAACTATTAGGACTTTGTTATGAAGCAATTCCACACTTCTTATTGGAGAAAAACCTGTACTGTGAAATAATTAGTTTTAATAAATCCTTCTTCTTACTCTGTTGGTGTATAGCATGACACTTTCAGATAAGCTGAGCGTACACTAAAGTTCTTTAACTTTCCAAAATCCAAAATTTTTAAATGCCGCTAATACAGTATCTGTGTTAGAGAATCAGTTTGCTTCTAAGGGCACGTCTAGACTTGCTTTTATTTTTAAAAGAAGATATGAGAATTCAGAGCAAATTTGCATAGCTTCTTCTGATCGCTTTTTCGAAAGAGGGTCTTTTGAAAAGGAAAGTAGTCTAGACGTGGTTCTTTTGAGAAAAAAACCCTTTTTCAAAAGAACTGTTCTTCCTAAAAAAATGAGATATACACGGTTCTTTCGAAAAAGAACCACATCTAGACTACTTAACTGTTTGAAAGAAAGTGATCGGAAGAAGATATGCAAATTTGCACCAAATTTGCATATCTTTTGAAAGTGAAAGCAAGTCTAGATGTGCCCTAAATGTGGTGTCTGCCCCAATATGACCAGTGTGCTAAAAATGTAGATAGAGGTACTGCATTGACAATGCCCCTATTGGTGACAGCCTGGAGATAATGGTCAATGGACCAAGTGTAAGTTGAAGTAAAAGAGTCTCCTAAATAGGACAATATAGTATCATATAAGGAAATCAGTATCTTTTGCGTCCACTAGATCCCCTTTTGATGATTTTAAATGTGGCATCAAAGACACAGAGGTCTGTTTGTGAAGTGAAGGCAGTCCTCTCAGACTTAATCCACATTATTTTAGGGTCTGAGGTTTTTGGTGGGATGTGTGCATCCAAATATTCTCTCGAGGCCATAAATGTTTCTAGTTAGCTATTTCAATTTAGAAAAAAAGAAACCTAAATAAATGAGAAGTTATGGATTCTTTAGATTACCTTGGCAGCGAAATACTTAAAAAGTGGAAATATATAGCGTCAGAGTGTCTTTTAGAAATGGCAGCACTTTTGAAGACTGTACAACAACCTTTAAATATGATCTTCATTTGCTATAAAAATAGATGAAGGAATAATATAAAATATATTTTACTGAATAATGTACGTTGGTAAGACAATGCAGTACAAGTGAGATGATATGTTCTTTGGTCTGCTTGCTTATCTTTAAAAGCGGCGAGGAGTCCTGTGGCACGTTATAGACTAACTGAAGTGGGCAAAGACCCAATTCGTCAGATGCATGTAGTGAAAATTTCCAGAGGCAGGTATAAATATGCAGGCCAGAATCAGGCTGGAGATGACAAGGTGGATCCAGTCAAGGAGAATGAGGCCCACTTCTAGTAGCTGATCTGGAGGTGTGAATTCCAAGAGAGCAGAAGCTACTTTTGTAGTTAGCGAGCCATTCACAGTCTTTGTTTAATCCAGAGTTGATTGTGTCAAAATTGAAGATGAACTGTAGCTCAGCAGTTTCTCTTTGAAGTCTGGTCCTGAAGTTTTTTTGCTGCAGGATGGCTACCTTTAGATCTGCAATTGTGTGTCCAGGAAGATTGAAATGTTCCCCTACAGGTTTTTGTATGTTGCCATTCCTAATATCAGATTTGTGTCCATTGATTCTTTTACGTAGGGACTGTCCAGATTGGCCAATGTATATAGCAGTGGGGCATTGTTGGCACATGATGGCATATATTACGTTGGTAGATGTGCAGGAGAATGTACCAGTGACAGTATGGCTGATCTGGTTAGGTCCTGTGATGGTGTTGCTGGTGTATATATGTGGGCAGAGTTGGCACCGAGGTTTGTTGCAAGGATTGGTTCCTGAGTTCGAGTTATTATGGTGCGGTGTGTAGTTGCTGGTGAGAATATGCTTCAGGTTGGCGGGTTGTCTGTGGGCAAGGACTGGCCTACCTCCACAGGCCTTGTAGTTGCCCTTTAACCATTACCTACAACTTTCTCTCTCTCTCACTCTTTTAAGTAGTAGCTGAATTACATTGATTTAAGTGGCTTTGTGCTGTGAATACATTTGCTCTCGATCTAGTCCTGTGAAAGTGGGCTGGAAGCTAACAAGTGACGCAGCACTCTAAACACTTAGGCACTACTCAGTTCACTAGGAGAAGGCAGATTGGGGATATACAGCTAATTAGCTGATCAGTCTTGGATGGCTAGTGAACCAATTAGGCCATCAGCTGAGTGGTATAAAAAATACACGGGAAGGAATTTGGAGAAAGTAGTCCTGGACTAGCTGAGGCTAATGTGTTCAGTAATGTCAAGGAAGGGAAGCCTATGGGAAAGGATAAAGGTAGAGAAGCACAGGAAATAATTTGCTACATGAATTTGTATTTGTGTTTGGTGAAGGGAATGTATATAAATCACTTGAAATTGTCTGTTACTGGACAGAGTCTTAGACATTTCTGGGGCATTAAAGGTGGATAGAACACGCGCCCCCCCCCCCATAAGTCCCTATTCCACTGATCGTTCATAATGTGAGCCAGATTGGCAACATAGCTCTAAATTAAACTAACCTTCCACTTCCTGGTTCTAATCAAACACATTGTGTAGGCTCAATTCTCAGCTAGATTAAATAACAAAAGCATTTAGTTTTGCTGGACGTTCACCAAGTAAGTATCTGACCCTTAGTGTCAAGAGATTTTTCTCATCCTTCTGTAACTTTTGTCCAATCTTTGTTTGGAAGAAGAGTGAAGTGTTTTCTTCTCTAACTTTTGCCAGGATCAGCTCAAAGACATTAGAAGTGATGCAATTCAGTAAGGCCATGTCTATGCTACAGAGAAGATTGAAGCTTCTGCATTCGATCTTCCGGGATTCAAATTAGCAGGATTAGTGAAAGTACACTAATTCGATCTGAAAGGGTGCTCCCATCAATGCCAGTAGTCCTGCTCCTATGAGAAGTAAGGGAAGTTGAAGGGCAAGTGTGCTCCCTTCGACTTCCCACAGTGTGGACAGCACCAAAATTCGATTTAAGATACTTTGACTCAAACTACGCAATTAATATAGCAGGAGCTGCATATCTTAATTCAAACTTATCCCCTAGTGTTCTTGTCTAAGTGATGAAAAACATTAGGAACTTGGGGAATCTACAGAAATTCCATTGTCCAGAGATGTTTAAATACTGCCACGTAACTCTGATAAACTTCTACAGCTGTTCTGCAAGAGGTAGAAAAATATGCTTCGGTAAGGATGTCTGCACTATCTTGGTATATGTCTTAAATGTGATTTCAAATACTGTGTCTATGCAGACCAGTTGGACTATCCTTTTAAAATGAAAGCACCATTTGTTTTTATTATGAGAATTTATTACCTATTTCCTTAGAAAGGTGATTGGTTTGGTTTCAGCAATGATGAATTATATAGTAATGAACAAATAGATCATATTAAGATTAAGTGTATTACCTGTAGTGTCCTGATCACATTTTAGCATGAATAACTTCCATTCTGAAGTTCACTCTTGCATTTTCATCTCAACATACCTGCCCTGAGTTATAGCCACACTCAACCAGTCAAACAGCCACATTGTTCAAGCTAACTAGCCATACTCAACAGGTCTAGAGCCAATATTTAAAAATGGCTCTAGAGGTGATCCTAGCAATTACAAACTGGTAAGTCTAAAGTCAGTAATGGGCAAATTAGTTGAAACTACAGTAAAGAATAAAATTGTCAAACACATGGATGAATATAATTTGTTGGGAGAAAGTCAAAATGATTTCTATAAAGGAAATCATGCCTCATTAATTTGCTAGACTTCTTCAAGGAGGTCAACAAACATGTGGACAAGAGTGATCCAGTGGATATAGTATACTTAGATTTCCAGAAAGCCTTTGACAAGGTACCTCACCAAAAGCTCTTACGTAAAGTAAATTGTCATGGGATAAGAGGGAAGATCTTTTCATTGATTGATAACTGGTTAAAAGACAGGAAACAAAGGGTAGGAATAAATGGTAAGTTTTTCGAGTGTAGAGAGGTAACTAGCGGGATCCCCCAAGGGTCTGTCCTAGGACCAATCCTATTCAATTTATTTATAAATGATCTAGAAAAAGGGGTAAACAGTGAGGTTGCAAATATGCAGATGATACCAAACTGCTCAAGATAGTTAAGACCAAAGCAGACTTTGAAGAGCTTCAAAAAGATCTCACCAAGCTAAGTGATTGGGCAATAAAATGGCAAATGAAATGTAATGTTGATAAATGTGAAGTAATTCACATTGGAAAAAATAATCCCAACTATATATACAATATGATGGGGACTAATTTGGCCACAACTACTCAAGAGAAGAGAAAGAGATCTTGGGGTCATTGTGGATAGTTCTCTGAAAACATCCACTCAGTGTGCAGTCGCAGTGAAAAAAGCAAATAGAATGTTAGGAGTAATTAAAAAAGGGATAGAGAATAAGACAGAAAATATCTTATTGCCTCTATATAAAATGATGGCATGCCCCCATCTTGAATACTGTGTACAGATGTGGTCACCTCATCTCAAAAAAGATATTGGCATTGAAAAAGGTTCAGAAAAGGACAACAAAAATGATTAGGGGTTTGGAACGGGTCCCATATGAAGAGAGATTCAAAAGACTTGGACTTTTCAGCTTAGAAAAGAGGAGACTAAGAGGGGATATGATAGAGATCTATAAAATCATGACTTCTATGGAAAAAGTGAATAAGGAAAAGTTATTTATTTATTCCCAAATAAAAGAATAGGGGGTCACCAAATGAAATTAATAGGCAGCAGGTTTAATGGCTTAATAAATGGCTATTAGCCAGGATGGGTAAGAATGGTGTACCTGGCCTCTGTTTTGTGGAGGTGGGTGACAGGGGAGGGAATCATGTGAAAATTACCTGTTGTGATCCCTCCCTCTGGGACATCTGGTATTGGCCACTGTCAGCAGACAGGATACTGGGCTAGACGGACCTTTGGTCTGACCCAGTATGGCCGTTCTTATGTTTTTATGTCAAATAGCCACATATAGCTAGAATGTTGCATACCATGGCTATAGAGGGATGTTGCTTTGTGCCTTTAAACAGCTATTACTTTGTTCTAGAGATGGCTACTTTTCCATTGTGTATATAAAATAACAAATATGTGAAATGCTTTGGGATCCTTTGGTAGTACTACTTATAAACACCTGACAGCTTAAGAAATAGTTTCAAGGGCAAAAAAGTTTTAGAGAAAGTGCGGTAGCATTTGAAAATCATTGACTCGGCTTTCTTATTATGTCCTGTTTTTCTCTCTTCAGGTGCTCCCACTGGAAAATAGAATGAGAGAAACACAACGTTTCACACAGGCACTGAACATTGGAATGGGAATTGTAATGATTTTGTATATCACTTTAGCCACTCTAGGATACCTGCGCTTTGGGGATGAAATCAAAGGCAGCATAACTTTAAACCTGCCACAAGAAGTATGGTAGGTGGATATATATGATTTAAAATTATCATTCTAAAGTACTTTCAAAGATTAAATGTTGTCTATGGCACGTGAGAGGGGCTTACATCCCATATACAAGAACTTTGTGGTGTTTTATATCGGGATATAAAATGGATGACATTGAAAGATGAATACAGTAGTGGAAAAGGAGGAGGAGGATTTACAAGTCTGGGTTGTGATTGCAAATCATAATTTTTAAGATGTTGTTTTATGCTAAACTGAGATATTTTACAGGGCAAAATTTCCAAAACCAGATCTGCAAAATTGCGAGCCTGGTCTAGCTACTCTAGAAGCCCTGTTGATGTGAGTCAAGACATATCTGTGTATTCAGAGTTATCAGTCTTTGAAAATTAAATTACATGTACACGTACATGTTTAGCTCATGCAAATTAAGTTTTTTGTAGAGGTACCTTTAGTACACTCCTTATGGAATGCAGAGATGTATTATGTACCAGATTTTAAAAGACCATTACTGTTTATTGTCGACAAGGATATATTTGAACAGATTGCTTAAGCACTGATTACATGAACTGCCAATGTAGGTATTTAAAAATTCCATTACCACTTCCTTTGTTTTCACATATGGACCCTAACTTTTTAAAGACACATAGTTTTCCATGTAAGGATGAAAAAAATTACATGGCTTTGTCAAATTACATGTGAATTATCTTAGATCATAAGAATAGTTTGGTAAGCATTGTAAGTACATTATATGGCTCCATTCTGGTAGCATCTGTATTCCTGTTTACACATTTAAGTAGTTCACAACTTTACTTTTTTCCAGTTTTATCTGTCTCATGGAATATCTGTAACCTAGAATAATTTTCCTCAGATGTGTTATCTTGCACTTAAACAGACTCTGCACTTAAACAGATGTGCCAGTATTCTGTGTCTATAGAAATTCTGTAAACTCTAAGGCTACGTCTATAATACAAGTTTTCTCGGCAAAAATGTGCTAATGATGGACTCATTTGCATGAGTTGCGATCTCATTTGCATATTTTCTGCCAATCCGTTTTTGTGCTGGGGTTTTTGCACAAAAAAGAAAATGTCCACACTGCTGTTTTTGCGCAAAAACCCCAGCACAAAAACAGAGCCGCAGAAAATATGCAAATGAGATTGCAACTCATGCAAATGAGTCCCTCATTAGCATATCTTTTGCCGAGAAAACTTGTAGTGTAGACATAGAGTAAGACTGTAGAATCTCCATCTAAATTTGTGGTATCTCTAGCATATTTTCAGACTATCAGATGTACTGAGTTTTGCACCATTCTGTTGCAAAGGTACAATTGGTATGCAAAGTAATTACTTAAATTGTTTTTATAGATTATATAGATTACCATAGTACACTCAATGAAGTACAGGTTGTACCTCCCTTAACTGAAACTCCCTGGTCCGGCAACATCTGTGGTCTGGCATGGATGTTCCTGAACCACAGAGCTCAGGAAAAGGGAGGTCTGGCAGCAGGGCAGGAGCACATTAGGGGGCACTGGCAACCCAGTGTGTGGGGATGAGGTTGGGAATGGACAGCACAGTGGGGAGTTCTGTCCCTATCAACAGCTGTGGAGTTCCATCCCCAGCAGCAGCCAGGGAGCTCTGTCCCCTGACATGGAGCCATTGAGCTCTGGCCCTAGCTACATAGCTCCAGCTCTGGCTGCGGAGCTAGGTGGCTGTGGAGCTCTGTCCTGGTTGCACAGTTCCAGCCGTGGTGCTCCAAGTAAGGTTGAAACTCATTGTCTACCTGGAATGGAATTACAGGATACAAATTGCTCAAAATATTCTGAGATACACCTCTCATGATTAATGATTTTCATTTAATTCACTAACATTGCCCACAAAAGTTGACATTTCATTTATCACTTGTTCAGCCATACTCCGTTCTGGAAAAAAATCTCTTGCATAGAGAAACATTTTTCTTTTCTGCTTGTTCTTGAAACATGGCTTTGTCTCCTTTTGCTGATTATGTGCTTACTCTGCAAGTTTCAGAATCCTTCCTTTGGCCATACTTGGAGTCCTTTTCTTGGCTGTAGACTATCAGTGCAGGATACAGGCAGACTCTGTTCCTGGAGTACATAAGGGCAAGATGGCTGCTTTCCCTCTCCCTGCCCTGCTCTGTCTTCAGCACCTCCAGGAACAGTTACAACCACCACTTAATATTATTTTTATTTGCCTACTTCCCCTCTCTTTCTGGCTGGCTAATGCTGCCCCTGTAACATAAGTAGCTGTCTTCCAACTTGTGTTTTTTAGGTACACTTTTCTTCTTTTTAAAAATTATTATTGTTTGTTTGTTTTTGGTCAACTAATGGGAGCACTGAACACTCACAGGATCAAAGATTCTTGTTGCCGATGTTACATTTGGACCTAGAAGGAGTTTGTCGCAGAAGAGCTAATTGAAATACAGTTATTTGCTGTGGCGTCTTTACTTGCAACAAACAGGAGCAACCAGAAGTGAGGCTCAGTGCTGAGTACAGAGTGCCCAACCATTTAAAGGAGTAGGATGTGACAGTTCCTACCAATGTACAACCCCACTAGGAACACATTCAATTATAGTTCTTCACTGACAACTACTTTTTGAGATCTGACTGTTAGCCAGCTCTTAATCCATTTAACAACCAGTGCTCTGTTTCAGCTGAAAGCATAATCTTTTAATACAGTTCGGCACCACTTGTTGCAGAGATATTGACTAAAGGATATTTATGTGAAAACATATTCGTTTTTTTGTATTCCTGAAATTTTCTTTCCTTCTACCGATGACTGACACCTAAAGAATGGGATCTGTCGATTTGAAAAATCTTGTGGGAATTTCTGTTTGAAAGGCCAAGATAGTATAGTAGGATCCACTCTCCTAACAAATACAGAAACTTCTGTAAACACTGTATTTTTTCTTTCCAGTTAGTAAAGAACTTGTCATCTGCAGTTCAAAGACTTTGAAAAGTAGGTACTGACAGGGAAAAAAAGTCGTGGCCACTAACTCATTATTAATAAAAATGCAAGGCGTTTTGATACAGCATTTCAGTTTTTATGCATCATAATACATTTATCTTTAGTGTTGCCAAGGAGAGTCAGATGCCTTGAGCTTTTGAAGGCCCGTTTCAATAACGTGAGGGTATGTCTACACTACCACCCTAGTTCGAACTAGGGTGGTTAATGTAGGCAACCGAAGTTGCAAATGAAGCCCGGGATTTGAATTTCCCGGGCTTCATTTGCATCTTGCCGGGCGCCGCCATTTTTAAATCCCCGCTAGTTCAGACTCCGTGCCCCCGGCTACACGCGGCACGGAGTAGGTAGTTCGGATTAGGCTTCCTATTCCGAACTATCGGTACACCTCGTTCCACGAGGAGTACCGGTAGTTCGGAATAGGAAGCCTAATCCGAACTACCTACTCCGTGCCGCGTGTAGCCGCGGGCACGGAGTCCGAACTAGCGGGGATTTAAAAATGGCGGCGCCCGGCAAGATGCAAATGAAGCCCGGGAAATTCAAATCCCGGGCTTCATTTGCAACTTCGGTTGCCTACATTAACCACCCTAGTTCGAACTAGGGTGGTAGTGTAGACATTCCCTGACATGATATCAGAGCAGTTTTCTAATGTTTTTGGATTAAAGGGTAATGGTAGAGTAGTGTAGTTTTATATACAAATGACAATCATGGTATGAGTAGGATATTGAAAAGAAACTAGGGCTGTCAAGTAATTAAAAAAATGTAATCATGATTAATCACGCAATTAAAAATTTAATCGTACGTGCCTTCCCTTTGAAATGCTGCCTTGCTGCATGGAGCCCAGGATCAGCTAGAGTACCCAGCTGACCCCGGTCTCCATTCAGTGCTGTTCCTTTGAAGTGCGGGAGCAGCATTTTGAAGGGACAGCACCAGGCGGAGCTCGGGACTCCAGCTGACCCCGGGATCCAACAAGTGCTGCCCCTTTGAAGCACTGTGGTGGCGCATCAAAAGGACAGTGCAACATGAAGCCCAGGATCAGCTGAGGAGTCCCGAGCTGATCTTGGGCTCCAGGGCTGCCCCTTTAAATCGCTGCCTCCATGCACATTTCAAAGGGGCAGCCCTGAAGCCCGGGGTCAGCTGGGGACTTCCCAGATGACCCCTGGCTCCACAGCTCCTTAGAAATACGCACAGGCAGCGTTTCTAAGGGGCAGTCACTGCACAGGAGATCCCTGGCTCAGCTGTGAGGTGGCTCCTACTTTGAAACGCTGCCTCTGTGTGTTTCAAAGGGGCAGTGGAGCCCGGGGTCAGCTGGGGAGTCCCCAGCTGATCCCGGGCTCCGCATTGCGCTGTCCCTTTGAAGTGCTGCAGCGGCACTTCAAAGGGGGCAGCACAGCATTAGCACCTACGATTAATGCATTAAAAAATTTAACTCATTAATCGTGGACTGCGTTAATCGCACGCATTAACCTATGTCAATTGACAGCCCTAAAAGAAACATATGCCTTTTGTTGCTTGATCCATTTGTTACAGGGTGTCTTGTAGTGTTCCTTCTCATTTTTCCCAGACACGTGAAATGAATTTTGTTATGTGCAGCTATATGGAGGTGATATTTGATGCAGCACCTCCATATTGGTACACATAACAAAACTACTTTGATGCGGGCGGGGCCAAGGGATTCAGAGTGTGGAAGGGGGCTCTGGGAAGGGGCCAAGGATTAGGATGCAAGGGGGTGAAGGCTTCAGTTGGGGTATGGGCTGTAGGGTGGGGCTGAAGATGAAGGGTGTGGGATAGGGGATTCAGACTTGGGGCAGAGGGCTGACGTGGTGGGTGTGAGGGCTCCTGCTGGGGGTGTGCAGGCTCTGGGGTTGGGCCAAAGATGAGAGGTTTTCACCACTGGCTGCCCCATGGCTATTGTGGTAAGAGAGGATGTGTAAATTGATGTAAGCCCAAATTCCTTTGTTTCGGATTGACCCGTTTAACAACTGATGTACCTAGTTCACTCACATTTTAGTTATAATTCCAGCATATAGTCATAACTCTTAATACCCTTTGTGTAAACACATCATTCAAGAATATTAACGAGCATCCATTATTTTAAATGATCCCTAACATGGCATATTTTGTACAAAGTTTATTACAGTAATGTGTAGGGTATGAAAACAGGTGCTGAGAGTCAAAGCTATATTAACATCTACTTCCCTTAATGCCAAAAAAAAAAAAAAGAGAAATTTCTTCTAGGTTGATTTCTTACCTGAATATTCTTGGGGCATCTTAATAATAATAATATAATATATGGAGATATACCTATCTCATAGAGCTGGAAGGGACCTTAAAAGGTTATTAAGTCCAGTCCCCTGCTTTCACAGCAGGAACAAGTACCATCCCTGACAGATTTGCCCTAGATCCCTAAATGGCCCCCTCAAAGATTGAACTCGCAGCGCTGGGTTTAGCAGGCCAATGTGCAAAGCACTGAGCTATCCCTCCCCCCCACAATGGCTAGATGCAATGTTCGTGATAGTTCTGAGCCTATTTGCATTCTTAAAAGACAGAGAAAAACAGGTTATATGATCTGCAGTGTGACTTTGTGTGTGTGAGTTGTGTCACTTCTCTGGGTCTGTTTCCCCTCTCATCTTTTGTCTGTTCTCTCTATTTTGATATAAGCCCTTTGGAACGTGGTCTGCATCTTAGGCCATGAGATTGATTTAGAGAGTCTAGTAAAGACATGCTGAATCGAATGCTGAGTGTGCCCCTGTTAACACCAGAACTTCTACATCACTTGAGGACTAAAGAAAGTCAATGGGAACATTTCTTCTGTGGGCCTCCCACTGTGAGGATGGCACCAAAACTTGGCTCAAGGCATGTTGACTCCAGCTACATTACATTTTGAAAAACACACAGCACCAACAAGCAATTATCTTCATTATCATGTTTTTGCTTTTCAATGCGTTATTTTTTGGCAGTAGCATGTTTGGAAAATTTTGAAGTCAATGGGAGCTACAGATCTGTAGCATCTTTGAAAATTAGGCCAACTGCTAGTTTAAGTGTTGATACAGAGCCAACGTGGAGACATTATGTGATAATGAAGTGCTATTGTGGGAATCAAATAGCTTTCAGAATGTTATATTTCTAAGTTATCCCATTTTTTACTTTTGCACTACTACAACATTAACACTGATTTGGATTGGAGATTTGTTGCTTGTTCTCACCAGTGAAATAATATTCTTTTAAAATTACTTTATCTCCATATGCACTTCAAAAACTAAAAAAACCCAACAAACAAAACATGTACAAACCTTTCATTTTAACCATATATATTATTCCTGTATAGAGTTTAGGAAAGGGAAAATACTTGTGGTTGACAGTAGCTCAGATAGTTTTGCATGTTGTTACTGAGGAAAGGAGCAGTTAGCTTTAGATGGTAGCTCTCGATTTCTTCTTTTTAAGTCATCTGCTTTGTTTGTTGAGACAAATACACCAACAGGGGTGTGTGTGTATATGTGGCGGGAGAGCATAGCAAAATGTAAGGGAGTATAAACTACTGTTTTTGTTGCTTGCAGTTCAGAAAAGGAACAGCATAGTTATGTGTGATGGGGTGGATAGAGCCCATCTTCCACTGGAGGCCGTTCAGCACCCTGGACAGCAGAGGGGACAGTGGAGAGGGCCTCTAAGCAGGGCAGTCGGCCCTACAGCCAATCAGGGTTCAGCAGCCTGGTATATAAGGAGCTGCTGAGTGAAGGTCAGTTAGTTCCTTCATGGAGTTCAACCTGGCCAGAACTCTGGGCTGGCTGGGAGCATCAGCACCTGAGCTAGCTCCAAGTGGGAGCTGGACCTTTTCAAGGAACTAAGTGCTAGATCCTGCAACAGGATGCTAGCCTGTGGCAGCATGGAAGAACCTTCCCCGGGCTGGGGGGGGATCCTAGACCTTGACCGCCAATTGGACTGTATCTCATCTCGAGTGGGCAAGGTCATTGTTGTGAGCCTCCTTGTAGCCGCTAAGGGGCGCTCGCTGACAGGACTGAACCTGTTACAGTATGGAAATATATTGGCCACTCTTTAACTCAGCTTTTGAGGTATGGTCACAATAAAGGGTGTATTTGTCCTAGATGGCCATTCTAGACGCTTCTTAGATATAATGGGGAAGAGAAAGAGATGGTGAGTGGATGAAACTTATCCTATGTGAAGTGGAAATTGGCCCTTCGGGTGGTCATCTCCAGAGTTGCTCAGAAAAATTATGGAGGTTGTGATGCTGTCAGGTTCCCTTTCCCAATGGGGTGTTGCCAGCATGCCTTTTAGAATTAGACGAAAGAAGGGCCAAATGATGAAGTGGTATGTCTTCTAGTGAGATGGCTGCCACATGTGTGGCATGGGCGCAAAAAGATACCTGAAGACCTTCTTGCTTTTGTCCAGTTTAGATTTAATCAAAGGTAGTGTTTGAAACACCAGCATCCAATCTCAGGTGATCATTATTTTACTTTTTTTATTTCCTTTTATTTAGTAATGGAAGGGTTTTGAATTAGTTTCTGTTTTTATAAAGTCTTACTCTAATTGAGGGTTTCAGAGGCAAACCTCAAAAGCTTAATTGGAAGAGAGACCTGCAAGGATCAAACAGCTCTTGTAGAAGAAACTGGATCAGAGGAAAAGACATGGAAAAGGGCTAGGCTGCAGGACTTGGTTTATCTGTTTAATGTAGGTTGGGCTTCTTTGGTTTATAGAAGTAAGGCCTATGCATTCTGCTGCTTTCATGTCCTGGCTGGCGAGTTGGACTATTGGTTCCCAATCCAACAAAGTTATTAAGCAAGTACTAATTTTAATCATGTGAACAGTCCCATTTATTTAAGTGTTTTCTAGATCAAGGCCTTAGAATTTGAGGGACTTTCTCCACTATAATGTAACATTACAACTTACGTCAGATTTTGATATCTGAAACTTTGGGCCTATCTAATACATTTATTAGAACTTGCTGAAATTTGACTTTATGAAGATGGAGGCATTTGCAGCTTTTCTGCTGAGTTTAGCAGCAGTTCTTTGTGTCAGTGTTGCTGATATGCAATGTAGAATCAAAGGGTCTATTTTGCGGTATTTAATGAGTTTTGTGGCCATATTCAGATATATAGGATGTCTCGTTAATTAATTTTTACTTCTTGTGAGGCGCAGTACCCAGTTTTATATTTTTTTTTATTGGGGGCACAACAAAATTTCGGTTGTAGAATGTAGAGAGAAAAAGAATATTTTGAGTTCTTTTAACAGTCAAATGCTTTTTTAAAATAATGTTTTTAAAATATAGCCTGGGAAAATGTCTTTAACTTGTTGGAAAGCAATAGCAGATGAACAGTAAAACTTGTTTAATATTACAAAAACGTGTTCCCTTGTGAGAAATTTAAATCCCATACAGAGCTAGAAAATTGCTTACTCATTACAATGACAAATTTTGCTTTGAAGTCACCTTGTATCTAAAGCTTTGAAGTTTGATTATTACAACTTTACTTTTTCAGTTTTAGGGTTATTATAAAATGTTTTTTAGGTAGAGTGGTGAGGGAGAGCAATGTTGTGAAGCCCAAATACTAACTGGGGAGAGGTGGTCAAGATTCTAGGTAAATATATTAGCAGCAATCCTGTATTGATAGTAACTAGTGCTTAATTGGTAATGAAAGAGGTGTCAGGGCTCAAGCAATTAGGTCTAGGGCTCAAGCTCTTTTTTACATTTATAACTAAGATAACAAGCCCAGAATCCTGGGGCTATAAACTGCCAAGACTAGAGGTGTTGGTGCTCAGTCCTGGCACAAATTAAGTATGAGGGGAGGAAGAAGAAAAAAGAGACAGAGAGTAGATAATCTTCAGAGAGATAGCCGAGGTAATCTATAACAGAAAACACCTAAAAAACAACAAATACCAGTCTAGTAGCAACTTAAAGACTAAACAATTACAAGAGGCTGATAAGAGCCATTAGTTTTCACTTGGAAAGGAAGATGACCAACACCAGAATCTGCACAGACAGCAAGAACCATTTGGCACCTTCATTGTTTGGTTAGTTGATAATGTGCAATGTGTGAATCCGATAATGTGTGAATCCGATATCATGATTCATACCATTTGCATGAGAATTAAAATTCTGAATGAAGTTAAATTCCAATCCTATTCTGTGTATTTGGCTTGTGGAATTGGTCTGAAACAAAATAGTTTAATCTGTGAGATTTTATTTTAGAGTTATATAAAGTTGGGGGACTTTCTGACGTATGGGTGTGCACCTTATAAGTGCTCAAACACACATACCTGCACATAACCATAGGCTCATGTCCTAAAATTAGAAACTAAAAGGCTGGGATTTCTCCCAGTTAAAAAAAGAAGAAATAGAGGGGAAAAATTAGATACCTAAAATGAGGGGAGGGGAGTAGAACTCAGTCTATTCAGTACTCAATCTGCTGGGCTTTTCCAGAATAGAGGCTGGCTCTGCCGTCAAGGAGCCAGCTGTTGCTGTTACTGATACAGTGCTTCTCGATAACAGACTTGTTTTGGGTGCTGTGAAACCAGAAAAAGGCTTGTGCATTCTGTTAGTTGGCAGTGTGATTTGGTCCCCCAGATATGATTAGTCTTGGAATTTAGGAAGTGGGTATGGTCAAATATCAAGTCTTTGGAAATTTCCATCTTCAAGAGCTGGGGCTCTTGTGCATTTCAAAGTGGAAGTGCCCGCATGGAGCCCTGAGTCAGTGGGACTTCCCACTGGCCCTGGGCTCCACACAGCATTCCAATTTTGAAATGCACAAGAGCCCTAGCTGGGTCTCTTGTACATTTCAAAGGTGGAACGCGAAAGTGCTTATTGACTACTTATTGAAATTCCATCGACTTGGCTCTCTCTGAATCTAAGCCATTGTTCTCCCATGGGCCAGAAGCCTGAGCATCCTGCCTGGAGCCTTGGTGGTGCCCCAGCTGAAGCCCTGACTCCCCCCACTCCCTGCCCCCTTGCAAATGTTTCAGGGCTCTCCCCAGCGTTTGCTGCCCCCATTGGCCACTGAGAGTATCGTGTCCCTCCTCTCTCTGCCCCCCCCCCCCCCCCCGTTCCATGTTCTGGAAGACACTCCCATTCCCTACACTTCCCATTTTCCTGGCACAACCAAGCTTTGGACCTTGCATTAAGTTAGGAGAAAAGGAAACTGCATATCAAATATGTTTAGGAGGAGTTCTTGAATAGACCGACAGATGCACATTTTTAAAATATATAGATAGGACTGCCAGAGTCCTAGAAATAAAGCCTTCATTAGCCTCTATAATTTGTCTTCTTTGCTTCAACACCTCAAACCTCTCAATTCTTAATTTTGAAAGAGCACTTCAGCTCTAAATCTCTGCTACTGATTAAAAAAAGACAATTTTGTTACATTTTAAATTTTAATAACTTATATTGTCTATCTTCTAATCATTGGTTACTTGAGGAAAATTTCACAAATTATCATACTACAGATAGAAATAGTTCTGTCAATGTCTCTGCAATTCAGCTATGATTTTTGAAACTTAAAAGCTTTTTCATCTTTCTGTTTAAAGCCTTCCACAATTCATCCCTGCCCCAATGGGTAGCATAAATTCAACTCCTATCTTTGCTCCATCAATTATGCCAGTCCTGGTCGCCCATATCTCCAACAAGCACTTTTGTTGCTCCTTATGAATAGAAAAATCTCTAAGAAAAAAAAATATTTAAAGCCACCCACTTCTTCTTCCTCCTTCTCCAAATTTTTCCTCAAAACTCAGCTCTTCTAACTGTAACCTGATTACAGGTTGGCAGCTATACAGTTACCACTGACTGACTAAGCATTGTTGATGTCCTATTATATGTGTTTGTACTCTGTGAACATTTGATGATTCATCCATCCAGTATGCCTTGTGTTTCAGATTGTAAATTCTTTGGAGCATGGAGGATCACTTATTATGTCTGTGTTTTGTGCCTGATACAATGGGACCCAACCTGATTGTGTCTTTGAGGTGTTGCTGCAATAAACATGTTTAATAATAATAAAGATTTTTTTGCACATGGTTTTTGGTAGAGCATAATTAAGATAGATAGTGTTAGTACCTGTCATGTGCTAAGTGCTTTCTAAACACAAAGGTTTTAGGCTGTACTCTAAAGGCTATAAAAAAGGTCTTCAATCTACCAAACAAAGGTATTATAAAATCCAATGGCTGCAGTTGAAGCAAGACAAATTCAAATTAAAATGAGGGCAGATTTTCTGCAGTGAGGGTTATTAGCATTGGTACAAATTGCCATTATGGTAGATTCTTCATTAACAGCAAATTTAAAATAAAAAAATAGATTTTTTTTTCTAGGAGAGAAGTTGTAGTTCTAACAGGTATTAATTTAGAGAAGTTCTATAGTCTGTTATATGGGAGCTCAGCTTATATCACAGTAGTTCCATCTGAACTTATCACTACCAAATCTATGGAAAAGCTAAGAACAATTCAGTGCATTGTTGGATTTTTTTTCCCTCTAATACTGTGTGTTTTGTATTATAGCATTCTGCAGACTAGCTAACTAGGGACATGTTTTAAACAAATATTATATAACTGTTGCTGTTAATTATCATCTACAGCAGCATTTCCCAAACTATAGGCTGCAGCCCGGTACTGGGCCATGGAAAAAAAATACCGGACCTCAGCGTGGCTGCTGGGAGGGGAGCGGGCGGGGAGGGCTGGGAGGAGGTGTGTGTGCGGGGGAAACCGGCCATCGGGAAGCCGGGTTGGGGGCAGCGGGGCTGTCCAGCGGAGACTGGGGCAGGCGGGCGGCAGCAGGGCTGGACAGGAGGTGAGGAAGGGAGCTGACCAGGGGAGATCAGGAGGAGGAGGACTGGAGAACCAGCCTCCGGAAGCAGGGCTGGATGGGAGCAGTGGACTGGATGGGGGAGATTGAGAGGAGAAGCGTGGGGGGGGATGCGAAACTGTCCCGGGCACATGCAGACCTGCGCACACTAGTGAGTTTGGCCCCGGGGATTCCATTTTGGGACCCCCCCATGCCCTCCTTCGAATAGTTGTGAACTGCCTGCCTGGTAGACCTACTCATGCAGCATGAGCGCATCTACCAGTCAGGCAGTTCACAGCTACGGACTGATACACCTAATAATAATAAAACTTACCTAATTAGAAAATACCGGATATTTTATATGTCCAGTATTTTCTCAATTTGTTTCCTGGACAGAACCCTCAAATACAGGACTGTCCAGTACAGAACTGGACACCTAGCAATCCTACCCCCAGTCTGCACCTGCTCCCACTTCCTGGCGTGCTCATCCAGTGCTGGGTCCTCCAAGCCCTGGCCCAGGCTGGGCGGTAGATGCAGCCGGTTGTAGCCCCTTAATTCGAACTAGTGGGAGGCTAGCCCTCCCCAGGTTTCCCTGGTGGTCACTCTGGCCAACACCAGGGAAACTCTATGCCCCCCTCCCGGCCCCGGACCCCTTAAAGGGGCACGGGCTGGCTACGGTGCCCGTGCCAGGTGCAAGCCTGCCAGCACCCAGCCAGCAGACCCTGCACCTGGCACGGCACAGAGCCACCCACCCGATGTCCCCCAGCCCACCCCCTCTTCCCGGGACCAGGCTGGCGGCTCCCGGGAGCTTGCCCTGGACCGCAAGAGGCGGGCACCTTCCTGGGCTAGTGCGGACATCGTGGACCTCGTCCACGATCTCCGCACTAGGCACAGGAAAGTGGCCGGCTAGGGCAGGAGAGCTGCCAGCCTGGCCACACAGGAGCAGGTGTGCATGAAAATCAAGGGGGTCCACTGAGACCCTGAGCCCTGAGCTTACAATGGCCATCCTGGGTCAGACCAAAGGTCCATCTAGCCCAGTAGCCTGTCTGCCGACAGCGGCCAACCCTAGGGACCCTGGAGGGGATGGACCGAAGACAGTGACCAAGCCATTTGTCTCGTGCCATCCCTCTCCAGCCTTCCACAAACCTTGGGCAGGGACACCACTCCTACCCCCTGGCTAAGACTACTCCATGGACCCAACCTCCATGACTTGATCTCACTTCCCTTTCAACTCTGTTCTAGTTGTAGCCTTCACAGCCTCCTGCAGCAAGGAGTTCCGCAGGTTAACTATTTGCTTTCTGAAGAAGAACAACTTTCTCTTACTAGTTTCAAGCCTGCTACCCATTCCTTTCCTTTGGTGTCCTCTAGTCCTTCTTTATGGGAACTAATGAAGAACTTTTCTGAATGCACCCTCTCCACCCAACCCCTGCTTTTAGAGACCTCTATCCTGTCCCCCCTCCGTCTCCTCTTTTCTAAGCTGAACAGTCCCAGTCTCTGTAGCCTCTCTTCATCTGGGACCTGTTCCCAACCCCTGATCATGTTCGTTGCCCTTCCCTCTCCCAGCCTTTCTCTTCCCCTCTCCCACCTCCTTTTCCCAGTCTCCCCCAGTTTTGTTCAATAAAGACAGAGTCAATGTTGGGAGAAACGTTATCTTTATTTTGTACATCAATAAGAAGGGGGCCTAGGGAAGGGTAAGTGGAAGGAGGTGAGGGGGGAATGGGGTACGAGCCCCCGATGGGGAGGACTGGGCTGGCTCTGCGGGCTTCTGGGGGTGGAAGCTCTCCTGCAGCCCCCCCAATTGCCCCCTCTCCCCAGATGGCAGCCTGCGGCAAGTGCAGCCGGGCTGATGGCCGAGTGGTGTGATGTGCCCAGTGTGGGCACTCAGGGCACTCCAAGCCAGAACTTCTTTGCAAGCGGGGCACCCCTTAGAACTGTGTGTCCGGGGTGGGGGTCGGGACCCTTTAAGCGCAGCCCTCGGCTAGCCTGAGACAGCATCTCCACGCTCTAAGTCCTCCTCTGATGCCCTGCAGGCACTGCTTCCGGCCATCCTTAAGTCCTGTTCAGAGTCCACTCAATGTGGACTTGCTAGTTCGAATTAGCAAAACGCTAATTCGAACTAGTTTTTAGTTCTAGACGCGTTAGTTCGAATTAGCTTAGTTCGAATTAACTAATTCGAACTAAGTTAGTTCGAACTAGCGCTGTAGTGTAGACATACCCTGTCTGATTTGTAGTCTCTGGGATTTCTCTTGGAGTCTATCATGTTGACTAATTGTGCATGGTTAAAGCGTTAGGGGAGCACTGGCACACAGCCAAAAGTTTATCATCATTAAGGGAGCAGAATATCAGTCAGGAACCCATCAGGATGCCTGACTGACAACAAATATTATACTTATATTTCCACGTGTAGTATATGGAATAGTATAAACAAGTCATTGTCGGTATGAAAATGTAGTTTGTACTGACTTCACTAGTGCTTTTTCTGTAGCTTGTTTAAAACTAGGCAAATATCTAGATGAGTTGATGTAACTCCTAGAAGACTTCTGTGTACCTCCATTTGAGAACTACTAGTGTAGACCATACTTACATTTGACCTAACTCTCTGGAATCTTTTACCTGACAATTTGTCTGCTTTGTAACATTCTCCTCTTTAACAGCAATCTTTTGCAAAAGTTCAATTGATGCATGTTATTGGTTCATTGGCTCTGTGTCCTAGCATTACAGTCATAATATAAAATTTCATAGTAAATGTGACAGTAGCATGGAGATAATTTTTTTTTAAACTGGGAATATCTCTACCACTGTGTGCCAATGTTCTTTTAGTTATGCTCTGAATATCCCACTGTGTCCTGCTATGGTAAATAAGAGATCCACTAGCCCCCATGATCTTTTACACAGCTTTCTTTCTGTTGTTCACAATTATAATTATTAGCATATTTATTATTATTGATTTATAAAGCTCATGTTGTGTGCCACAGTGCTTCAAAAACAGTGCAATACATTTAACACTCAGATAACTAACAGGGAATGGCTTAGTAATCTAAGCACCCTGTTTGAAATAAATTATTCTAGAACTACAGCTTCAGTTTTCAGTAGTGACTAGAGATTTTAGGTGCCTCTATTTTTGGATTCCCAATTTGGCTCTTTAAGGGATCTAATATTTTTAGAGGGCGAGTAAACACTTTCTGAAAATCAAGTTTGTTCACCTGTAGGGTCTGGACTTGTGAGATTTAGATGGTCACTTGCTTCTGACTGATAGGGATCCATTCATTAATTGCAGTTACATTTTTAGCAGGTATACATGCTCATAGAGTGCAGAACAAGGGCACTTTTGCAAATTAAAACTGTATGTATTAAAATGAACATAAAATCCTTGTTCTGAAAAAGGGGATTAAGTTTGATGTTATTAAAGTACTTTTAATTTTTGATGATTTAAAGTAATATTAAAAAATTGACCAGTTCTGATGCAACAATCCTGATAACATAATGGTGGCTCTTTTTTTTTTTTTTCCAAGTAAACCTTAAAGGGAACAAGAAGAACTATGCTACATTATTCTTTATTTGTATTTTGCTAGTTCCCACCATGTACTTGATATTGTGCATGCACATATAAACACTTTGTTAGGTTTGGGCTTAAAGCATTGTGTATCTTTAAGATGATAAGATAGAATTTGCCTATATTACCATTAATTTGGCAAAATGTATATTGCTCGGGCTGTTTAAAAAAACCCACCTCCTGAGCAACATATATTTTTCAAGCATAAGTGGTAGTGTGCAAAGTGCTACATCAGTGAGATAGGTTCTCCTGCCAGCAGGCCTATTGATGCTCTTTGGAGGGGGCTTAATTATGTTGATGGGCAAGCTCTCCCCTGTCAGCATAGTGGCTACATGAGACCTTACAGAAGTGCAGTTGCATCAATACAATTGTGTCATTTGTAAGCTCTGTTATGTAGACTTAGCCTGAGTCCCTATTAAAGTAAATAGGGCTACCTGTGTACTTAAGTGCTTTGCTGCTTAAGGCCATAGTCCCTTCCTGGAGGATCAGAGCCTAGGAAGAAAAGCAACATGGGGGTGGGGCAGTAGGGTGAAGAGCATTAAAATATCCAATCAAACTATCTGTTTAAAATTATACATAGCAATGGGTGGGGTTGCAACTTCTTTGGAGGATAGGGACATAATTCAAAATGACCTTAGCAAGTTAGAGAAATGGTCAGAGGTAAACAGGATGAGGTTTAATAAAGAGAAATGCAAAGTGCTCCACTTAGGAAGGAACAATCAGTTCCATACATACAAGATGGGAAGCGACTGTCTAGGAAGGAGCATGGCGGAAAGGGATCTAGGGGTCATAGTGGACCACAAGTTGAATATGAGTCAACAGTGTGATGCTGTTGCAAAAAAAGCAAATATGATTCTAGGCTGTATCAACAGGTGTGTTGTAAGCAAAACTCGTGAAGTCATTCTGCCGCTCTACTCTGCACTAGTTAGGCCTCAGCTGGAGTACTGTGTCCAGTTCTGGGCGCCACATTTCAAGAAAGATGTGGAGAAATTGGAAAGGGTACAGAGAAGAGCGACAAGAATGATTAAAGGTTTAGAGAACATGACCTATGAAGCCAGGCTTCATGAACTGGGCTTGTTTAGTTTGGAAAAAAGAAGATTAAGGGGGGACATGATAGCGGTTTTCAAATATCTAAAAGGGTGTCACAAGGAGGAAGGAGAAAATTTGTTCCTCTTGGTTACTGAGGACAGGACAAGGAGTAATGGGCTTAAAGTGCAGCAGGGGAGGTTTAGATTGGACATTAGGAAAAAGTTCCTAACTGTCAGGGTGGTCAAATATTGGAATAAATTGCCAAGGGAGGTGGTGGAATCTCCCTCTCTGGAGATATTTAAGAACAGGTTAGATAGACATCTGTCAGGGATGGTGTAGACAGAGCTTGGTCCTGCCTTGAGGGCGGGGGGCTGGACTCGATGACCTCTTGAGGTCCCTTCCAGTCCTATGATTCTATGAATCTTTCCCAAATAATTCATTATATGAAACAATCCACTTTTTCCTCTACAGGCTAACTTTTTATAAAGTATTTGTAACTGACACAGATTTTGTATAAATGTTTTGAACAGGTTGTACCAATCCGTAAAAGTTCTGTATTCCTTTGGGATTTTTGTGACCTATTCAATTCAGTACTACGTTCCTGCAGAGATCATCATTCCAGCAATTACCTCAAAAGTACAGCAAAAATGGAAGCTGTTCTGTGAAGTTATGGTGAGGACACTGTTAGTCTGCTCAACCTGTAAGTACACCACACAACCTTCATTAAAATGTTCACTGTTAAGTTTCTTTGAGACCTATTTGGAATAATGAATGTTTCTTCTTACGTATTTTTTGTGGAGGAGCAGTCTTTGGTATATCTAAGATGATGATTCAGTTACTCTGTATTTTTGGAGATTTTTTTTTTAATAAACAAGTCAGTAAATTGATCGATGTAATGTTTGAGTCATATTATTATAACAATATTTTGTTGGTAGGATTGATCAAGAATTGACAAACCAAATATTTTTTTGCCAGTGAACCTGTTAGTTCTACCAGAAGATACTGGAAACAGTTTTCTTAAAATGAAAGATTTTGTTTGTGATTTAACAAAAGATTTAAACTAAATCCATGCTATCCTATATGCACTTCTTTTATGTGCAACTTCACAGTAGGTGCTCTGCATTGAGAAATCGTTCATCTAACTTTACATATCCTGAGGGGCCAAGTCTTGATCCTGCTGCTGTGTAAACACATACCTAGCAGGACTTTTGCAGCTTGGCCAGGAGCACTACCAGCCCATGGAGTGCTCTTTTGCATCTGAGTGGGGAAAATGTCTAGAGAGTTCTCGAGCTGCCCAGCTCTGCTCTCCTCTTCTGAAAATTGAAATCTGAGACTCCCTTCCCTCCTCTCCACTTCAAATACTAGAGATAAGAGTCACTAGTGCTTCTATCAATGTCTCTGTATATTTTAAGGGGGGGAAGGATGACCCAGCTAACCCCAGTGTCTTTAAAGACAATGAAGTGGTCTATCAAAATCTATTTCCTCCCTCCACATTCACCGCCAAAGGTGGCAAATAACTCTGAAGTGCTAAAATGAAGAGAGATCAAACATTTTCCTTCAACATGCATGGTCAGCCTGTTAAACTCATTGTGATAGGGTGTTGTGAAGTTCAAAAGTATAACTGGGGTCAAAAAAGTATTCAGTGATATGAGCTGAGATGATCAGGCACACAACTCTGTACTCTGAACCTCTGATTGCGAAAAGCTGGGACTGGACTAGACTGTAGTGGACTACTCATATGATAGTTTAGAGGTGAGCTATAAGCGGCCCGTGGGCTGGATACGATTAATCAAAGTGAGCGCTTGGTGGGCCACCAGGCACTTTGTTTATCAGAGTGTCACAAATATGGCCACTTGCAGCTCCTCTTGGTTGGGGTTCACCATTCCAGCCAATGGGAGCTGCAGGAAGCTAAACTAAACTCTAAAAATCTGAAAGAAAAAGTGAAAACTTGTATTTAAAGCAAATTTGTACTTCCTAGAAGTATGTATATATCAAATGAGTAACCACATAATCATACATGTATAATCCACATCCCTTCCTCTTTGGTATGTTATATTCACACTTGTCTTTCAAGTCCTTCAGTTAGATGCAATTCCTTTGGGCAGTTGTCTTGTTTGCTACTCCCTAATGTCAGCTCTGGCTTTTATATGTCAAATATCAAGTGTTGTGGCGCAGGTGGGCTGTGGAGTTTTTATGGCATGACGATGGGGAGAGGGGCACTCAGAAAGAAAAAGGTTGAAAAAAAACACTGGTCTGAGAGACAGGTTCTCTTCTCTAGAGACCTTTCAACCAATAAACAACTTTAAAAAAAGGGGGGGGGGAAAACAAATTCGGACAAACAGAATAGGAAGGTATGGAGATATCAAAAGTGATAAAAGCAATGAAACAAACATTCTGAGATGTGTAGTTTATAAGAGGATTTTAAGCAGCAGGTGAGCAGGAGTTGGGATACTGTTCCATGCATAGCAGGCAACACAAACAAATGTGCAAAGGCAAGAGTGGGAGGAACTGATGAAAGCACCACACTCATTGACTTACAATAGACATTTTCTATCAGCTCAGTCACTTTTTGGGGATTCCCCTTTTTGGGGAGAAAGTTTGCCAAAATGCATGTCTCTCTTTGCTAGCAAAAGTCCCAAAACTGTTTAGCACTAAGTTTGGGTTTGAAAAACTGCATGCAAATCAATATAGAAAAAGCCGTCATATTTATCCAGATGGAAGCAACTAATCTAGGCAGAACTAAAGGAATACAAATACAGGCAGTCCCCGGGTTACGTACAAGATAGGGACTGTAGGTTTGTTCTTAAGTTGAATCTGTATGTAAGTCGGAACTGGCGTCCAGATTCAGCCACTGCTGAAACTGACCGCCAGTTCTGACTTACATACAGAATCAATTTAAGAACCCCAAGCATCCCCAAGTCAGCTGCTGCTGAAACTGATCAGCAGCTGATTCCAGGAAGCCCGAGGCAGAGCAACTCTGCCTCGGGCTTCCTATAGTCAGCGCTGGTCAGTTTCAGCAGCGGCTGACTTGGGGATGCCTGGGGCAGAGCAGCTGGGGTGCTGCTCGGTTGCTCCACTAGCGCCGCTCCTCAGTGCTACTGGACCAACCCAGCAGCACCCCATCTGCTCTGCCCCAGGCGTCCTGATTCAGCCGCTGCTGAAACTGACCAGCAGCGGCTGAATCAGGACCAGAGCAGCTGGGGTGCTGCTGGGTTGGTCCAGTAGCGCCCAGAGCGGCGCTGCGGGACCAACCGGCAGTGCCCCAGATGCTCTGCCACAGGCGTCCAGAGAAAAGCCTAATCTGCTGTGGGGGGGGGGGGGGAGGGGCGCATACTAGCTGCGCCCCACCCCCCACCCCAGCAGACCAGGAAGACACGGGCGGCGGACCTGGGTTGCCCCGCTGCCCGAGCCCCCCGCCCCGCGGCTGTGCAAAGCCTGGGGAAGCCGGCAGCGGAGCAGCCCAGGTGCGCCTGGGTTGCCCCGCTGCCTGAGCTCCCCCTCCCCCGCGGCTTTGCAAAGCCGCAGGGGGGCTCGGGCAGCGAGGCAGCCCAGGCGCGCCTGGGCTGCCCCGCTGCCGGCTTCCCCAGGCTTTGCAAAGCCGTGGGGGGGGGGGGGGGGGGTTCAGGCAGCGGCTTTGCTCCGCGTCTTCCTGGTCTGCAGACCAGGGAGACGCGGAGCAGCTTTTCTCGCCCGGGGTACACGGGTGGCGGGACCACGAGGTCCTGCCGTCCGTGTACTCCGGGGCAGCCCCATTCGTAACTGCGGATCCGACATAAGTCGGATCCGCGTAAGTCGGGGACTGCCTGTACAGCGAGAAATACATTAAGCAATACTTAAGTTTTTGTAGATCAATGAGCTTTTCGTAGATCAATGAGCTTTTCATATCATGTTTTTCAAAATAAGTAATGAAGCAATTTTCTCTTGAGCCATTAAGACTAATGAAAAGCACATTGCACTACATAGTCAAAAAGTTTGGACTCAGAGCTGACAGTATCTTTTGTCTTCACCAATAATATATAATGTTTAACAACAGCTTTTATTAGAGCTTTATTCCAAAAACCATAAAACTGCTTTTAGAATGAGAATAAAGAAATATTAAATTTGATTGTAGACATGGAAGTATTAGTAGAACTATGGGATAGTTTGATTGTCAGCTTGGAATGAAATGAAATTAAATGAATGATGCTGATCCAATCGAGTGTGTGAACCGGGCTATTAACTACTCACTTTCTGTTTAAAAAAAAAATCCATCTAGGACTCCAGCATAATTTTACTAAGAGATTAATTTCATTATTTTGTTAAACTCTGCCTGTCCTCCTCTGAATATTTTCCCCTTTACACTGTACCTGGTTTTAGCAGTGAACAATTCTTGGCTCTGAACAATTTGGAATAAGACAACTACTATGAAGATACATGTATGTGAAGAATGAAAATGGCAGTGTTTGTGGCTTGAAATGCCAATAAAATACTTACTAAGCTTAGTTGTCACACAAGTCAAATGAGGGAACTGACGTATAATTCTAAGTCTTAAGTGCCATTTACAGGACTTGATGCATATACTTAGCATTAAGCAATATAGTCATTTCTTTAGATGTGGCATATGCACTAATCACAGGTGGCATTTTTGAGTAACAATTTGTCTTACTTAAAGAAGAGTATTAGGCAAGAAATAAATTGAACAGTCACCTTAAGGGTAAAAAATGAAATACTTAATTAGTCTTCTAAGTGGGCTTTGAAATTTATGCGTGAAACATAATAATTTAAAGAAGGTGACTTACTACCACAGGAAATGTTTATAAATTGCCAATCAATAACATAAACAAAATGTATGATTTAATTGGAATATTTTAATACCATTGATAATTTAGTTATATCGGTAATAATTGATTTTTTTATTGTAGATTTGTGTTTTCCATGTTAGATATTAGTGACTCAGACACATGAGTACTTCTAACAGTCTGTGAGAAAGTTCAGAGTTCAAATTTAATCTAAGAAAAGGGGATGTGTTTTCTATGCGGCATAGGCATGTATTGAGCACTCAGAAATGGCAAATATAATGTTTGATTAAGGTTGCTTTTACCCATAGTTTTGGAGGAAGAAATGATCTCTTAATGGCATACCAGTGTCCTGGCCAATATTTGTTTCCTTAATTACACACATATTGACATCAGTGTGTGTATTTAGTGCAATATGGAGAATTACTGGCACGCAAAACCCTGCTTGCTTTTTTATATGCAGTACAGTACAAGCATTTTCATAGATGGATTTTACAGATATATAACACTAGGAATATTTATTGAACATTTTTGCCGAGGATGTATCTCTTGAAATCAGCTTTTTAACTGCACAAGGATTTTTGTGTCTCACGACTAATTTAATATTGTGCATAAAAATAACTTCAAATGGCTCAGCATGGTGACCTATGCTAACAGTGTGCACTGCCATGCAAAACAACCAAGTTTAATTTCTGGTCTTGGTCTATTGCTTCTCTAGCCATCAATGGTTTGAGTTTATTGTGCACTTTCACAATTTATAAGCCCTGATAAGACACAAGGTTCTAGTTCAATGAAAATAATTAAATACAAAAAAACTATGTTAAGAGTTTCAGGGGGTAGCCAAGTTAGTCTGTTACAGAAAAAAACAGCAAATGGTCTGGTAGCACTTTATAGACTAACAAAACATGTAGATGGTATCATGAGTTTTCGTGGGCACAGCCCACATTCATGGATGATAGGTATGCCTACATTCATGGACAATAGCCAGGTGTCCCTAGCCTCTGATTGCCAGAAGCTGGGAATGAACAACAGGAGATGGATCACTTGATGATTATCTGTTTGTCTCTCTGGAGCACCTGGCATTGGCCACTGTCAGAAGACAGGATACTGGGCTAAATGGACCTTTGGTCTGACCCAGTATGGCTGTTCTTATGTTGTTTTTGGAACTCATTATTGAAGTCTGGTCTCTAAACTAAGGAAGCAGATATAAAAGATAATTAACAGACTTTTTTTGTTATTGACTTGTGACTTGATTCAAATTTAATTCGTATAGTTGTTTAATTATTGCGGCAATGGGAATTGCTTTACCTTTTTAACCTCACAGATCCATGGTAGTATGTTCCCTATAATATTTTGAATGGTTCAAAATGGCTACTTCCTCATTACTAATTAATCTGATTTGTTTTGATGCTGTTAGTAATTTCCCTTTTGAGATGTAGTTTTGTTATGTATGTGTACTTGGAAGAAGTACAGCTAAAATCAATCCATATAGCATATAGTATTAGAGACAAATCAGAAATTGAGCAGGGCTATTTGTATATTTAGACTGGGATTTTCAAAAGGGTTGGGTAATGGGCACCTAACTCTTGTAGACTATTTTGAACAACAAGCCAAAAGCACCAAGAGAGAGACATTTACAAAATTTCTACCTTTAAAAAGTGTTACCAGTCCTTAAATAACAAATATTTTTTGAAGTATAAGTAGGGCCCAACCAAATTCACAACCATGAAGAACATATCATGGACCATGAAATCTGATCTTTTGTGTGCTTTTACCCTATACTATACTGATTTCATGGGGGAGACCAGAGTTTTTCAAGTTGGGGGTCCTGGCCCAAAAGAGTGAGTGTGTGTGTGTGTGTGTGTGTGTGTGTGTGTGTGAGAGAGAGAGAGAGAGACACAGTTATTTTTGGGTGTGTGTGTGTGTGTGTGTGTGTGTGTGTGTGTGTGTGAGAGAGAGAGAGAGAGAGAGACACACAGTTATTTTTGGGGGGAGGCACAGTATTGCCACCCTTACTTCTGAGTAAGAAGCTGGACAGCCAGAGTACAATGGATGTTGGGCATGTTCCCAGTTTTGAAGACAGTGCCCTGCCAGTATCACTATACAACTAAGGGTGGCAATACCATACCATGCCACCCTTACTTCTGCCCTGCCTTCAGACTTGTTTTGCAGTAATGCAGATCTAAGAATGGCAATACCACACTATGCCATCCTTACTTCTGCACTGCTGCTGGCAGAAGCTCTGCCTTCAGAGCTGGGCTCCTGGCCAGCAGCCACTGTTTTCCAGTTTCCCAGTTCTGAAGGCAGTGCTGCCACCATCAGTTGCACAGAAGAGTAGCAGTACTGCAGCCCCTCCCCTGAATAACCTTGAAACCACTTTATAACTCTTTTTTTGGATCAAGAGCCTTACAATTACAACTCCATAAATTTTAGATTTATATAGCTGAAATTATGTTTTTTAAATCCTATGATCATGAAATTGGTCAAAATGGACTGTGAATTTTGTAGGGCCTTAAATATAAGCTTAACAGATATGCTTATTAGTTTAATAAGTGTATAACATTCATTACAGATTGAAAATGAGAGTTTTTCCAGAAACAATTATATAATTAGTCTTGTCAAAATTATGTGTACAGCTTTATTCTACATTTATGAAATGGGTTGAAATTTATGATTTGTCCAAAAATGTATGATATTTTTTCTGTACAAAGCGGGCTCAGGCCAGGTAACTAGTTGTGGGCTATCTAGGATTAATTAGGAAGTAAAATTTGAGCATCTTCTATTGCACTCTTTCCTTTGAATCAGTACTGACACAATAGCTTTAAGGTACATTAATTTTCTATACCTTCAGTTCTGAATATTCTAAATAAGTAAATAAATTACAGGGTAACTAAAGATTCTATGGCATTTGTCACAAAAACAGGGGAATAACTCTGGTACTTTGCTCAAGTTTTATGGCTTAAACAATTGTATTCTGCCTACTTAAATTTCCACTGTAATTTCAATTGGCTGTGGCATTCTTCACTGCCTGCTCTGATCTGTTTCCTATTATCCTGGCCAGCAACAGGAGCAGCAGAAAGGTCCTCCAAGCAGACCAGAGGGGTAGCCTCCACTGCAGCAGGCTGTATAAAAGGAGCTGCTGGGCCAGGGCCTGTCAGTTCCTTCCTGGAGCTTGACCCAGGCAGACCTCAGGACTGACTGGGGAATGCCAGCACTCTGGACAGCTCAGAGTGAGAGCTGGGCGTTGTAGTTGGTCAGAGCCAGATCCTGCTGCTGAAGGTAGCCAAGAAGCCAAAGGCAACCCTGCAGAACCCTGGACAAAGGGAACTCAACCACAAGGCCCTAGAGAAGGGCTGGACGGAACAGCAACTTGGGGAGGTGGCCTGGGGAAGTGGCCTAGTGATTTGACAGCAACTAATGACTTTGAAACTCAGCAGATAACTGCTACTTATAGGGTTCCTAGGCCAGGACCCAGAGGAGTGGGCAGGCCTGGATCCCACCAGCCCCTCTGCAAACCACACTCGGGGGGTAAAATAAGAGGTCTGACCTCAGACCACTTACTGGACGCTGCCTCGCCCGCAGACAGGCGAGTAGAGACTGAAAGACTCCCCTCAGCCACCGAGGATCGCCAAGTGGATCTCTTCATGCATCCACACATGCTACAACATCCACAATAAAGAATTACCTGGCACCATCACTGCCCATTCCACTAGGGCAATGTCCTCGACGACTACCTTCCCCAAGAATGTACCTCTCCAGGACATTTGCAACCCAGCCACTTGGTTATCTGACCACACGTTTGCACAACATTATGCTCTGGCATCCTCCATCGCATCATCCATGGCTGTGGGATAGCAGTATTATCCTCGGTGATAATGACAGGGCTCCAAATCCACCTCCAAAAGCCGACTGCTGCTTTATAGTCACCCAGAGTGGAGCACCCATGGGGACAAAACTCTGAAAAAACTGTAATGTAGACATAGCCTCAGAACTGCCACATTTTAGATGGCTCCATGTAACATTTTATGCAATATTTTTCAGGAGCTAATTTGCATGTATGGACATTTCCAAAGAGTCATATACTTCATCTTAAAGTTAGTTTTAAGGATATAGTGTTGGAAAAAAGTGACTTGTAAGCCCCAGTGAATGAAGCCCTTAATTTATCTATAGGGCAGTAACAGGGCAAGCAACTTATATATACTGTTCTACTGGCATGCCTCCACCCTAACTGTGGATGTTACTCAGGCACACAGCTGCCACGAATTTAAAGAGCAGTGCAGCAGCTCTCTCCTCTGGAGGCAGGGGGAAGCTAGTCTAATCCTCAGCTCCTATTGACCAGAAACAACCGACCAATAAGAATTGACCCCAGCCAATCTTTCAGCTCCTATTGGCTGGAAACAACCAGTCTATAGGAGCTGAGAGATTCGCCTGGGTGTTGGAGGCAGCACAAGCCTTTTCCTCCTCCTGGAGTTGAGAGCCACATGGAGGGAACAGCCTGCAGCTCTAAGTAATCTGGAGCTGCAGCAGACAGGGTACCCAGCCTGCCTTGGGAGTGCTGGCCAGGAGATGCTTAAGTAAGTGCCTCCCATCCAGAGCCTGCCTCTGGTACCTCTGCTCCTCCCGCAACCCAGCTCCCTTCCCCCAGGTCACCCACTAACCCTCTGCACTCTCCTGCCCCAGGTTACAACTCCCTCCCAGACCTTGTACCCCCTTCTATACTCCTGCCTCAGGTCAGAATCCTCTTCTGCACCCAAACACCCTTCCAGACCCTGCACCCCAATCCCTTCTGACCCAGGTGATAGCCCCCTACATGACTCAAACTCCCTCTCAGATCTCACACCATCTCCTGCATCCCAGTCCCTTACCCCATGCTACCTTCTGTACCAAGCCTCCATCCTAGACTCCGAATCCCCTCCACAGAAAAGTGTGGCCCTTGACCACTTTCCAAAATCTTGGAGTGCCCCCCCAACCAAAAATTATTGCCCACCCCTGCTCTAAAGGTAACAGAAGTACTTCAGCGTACATGGCTCAAATATTTCTTGGCCTTTCTGCCAGTACAAAGTTATGGGGATGGATTTGTAAAACACAAGCTTTAGCTGAACTACACTTAATTGATTTCAGATAGGGGTCACCAAACATCCATTGGATGGAAGCAGGCCTATTGAGCTGGGCTGGATTCAAACTGATGGTGAGACTCTGTAGCTAAACAGAAAGGCCTGGAAGCATCAGTCCACAATGCTGTGTCTTCAACAATAAGGCTTGCTTTCTTGAAACATTAATTTATGAAATAAAAATTTATCCTATTTGAATCTTACACAGACAGAATCTTCCCTTCTCTGAACATGTAGGCAAAATATCCCCCACATCATGGGTTTCCCACAAATCCACTCTAAAATAAAATGCCCCTCACTTTTTTGTAGGAGCAATCACTATTAAGTAACCTCCAAACGATCTGTAAGCACAATGCTTTCCAATATACAATAATAAAATAATTTCAACAATTACAATAATATCAAGGTCTTACTCTAACGTAAAAAAAGGGATTCTTGGGGATACATATACTACTTTAAGATTAGACAGTCAAGTTAATTTACTTATGCAATCTTAATTCTCTCCCTTTGGAAATATATAATATGGTACAGTCATTATTATTCTCTATTTTTCCATATCATTAGTCAGCAGGGCATTAAGCCATAGTGCAGATCACTTCCCCTTGAGTAAAAGGAGCAACTTGTAGCAGAAGTAGGCTTTTATCCTCTGTGTGGGCTAATGTGTTTCAGGAGGGGACACCTCACCTGTTGCCAGTGGGCTAAACAACTATTTTTGGAGATAGCAGTGGACTGTTGGGTTTCAGAATTCCTGGGTTCTGCTCCTGTCTCTGGGCACAGTGTGTGGGCCTAGTATAAGAATGGGATGAATGTTAATTTTGAAAGGCAGTGTGGCTGAATGGATGAGATTTGAGTTTATTACATTGGAGACCTGGTTTCTGAGATGATTTTATGCAACCTCTCTGTCTGCATTGTCTGTAGAATGGAGTTGGGAGCACTGAAAAGTCCCTGCCTCCAGGGATAGAAATACAGCCATGTCAGAGTAAAATCAGGTCTGCATATAGAATTATTGTAAACCTTCATGCTTTGTCTACACTATGGCTTTTGCCGTAAGAGGCAATGCAAATGAAGCACTGATTAGTATTTTGTTGCGCTTCATTTGCATAATCTAATCTGAGCTGTTTTTGCGCAAGGAATTTTTGCACAAAAACAAGCAGTATGGATGTTTCCTTTTTGCACAAGATCCTTATTCCTCCCCAGGGTTTTTGCACAAAATGGCCACGGCCACACTGCTTGTTTTTGCGCAAAAATGGCTTGGAATAGATTATGCAAATGAAGCATGACAAAATGTTAATCAGGGTTTCATTTGCATTCCCTCTTCTGGCAAAAGCTATAGTGTAGACAAAGCCCCAAAGTTTCGTTTTGAATCATGTTGGGATTATTTAGTGCAGAGCCTTGATTGTGGAATATAAAAATTAAACTAAATTAGGTATTTTCATCTAAATTACTCTTTACATGAAACATTTGATCTTTCAAGAGTTATTTGTGGGATGTCTACTTTAGTTTGACTTTAACTAAAATCGAAAATGATCTGATGGAAATAATTTAACAAAAGCCATAAGAATACATAGGAGCTATACTGTACTAATATCACCTACCAAACTGTGTAATTTTCAAATGGCTGCTAATCATGACTGTAAAAACCTATTGGTATTAGTTAAATCTATGGTAGTTCTTGGCTAAGTTCTTCATGATTATGTACTCATTTGAGCAGTCTTTATTCACCTGGTGAGCATTGGCTCATGCAAGGTGTCATGGCTCCTTCCCTACTCTGGCACGATAAATGCGGGAGTGGGGACCATCAAAAGTACTCCAGAACCTTAACTACCAGGCTTTGGTATAAAACTTCCCCCCAAAATTTTAACCACCTAGATTTTGGAGATAAAATCTCTGCTGCCACCACCCAAATATTAATAAAGCAACCAGGAAAAGACTACTTGGGAAATCTCACCCCTAAAGTACAAACCAGGACACAAAAATTAACCACTACCAGGTTAATAACAAAAAAGAGAGAGAGAAAGAACTTTTATTATCACCACAATATTCCTGTTGCAAACATAATGACTAGATGAAACAGTAACAAAATAATATACTCATGGAGGAGAAATTTACTATGGGCCAGGAACTTAGTTACAAAGGAGAGCAAAACCCATTTTTAAATGCACAGACCAGATCCCATTTCCCAAGCCATAAAACAATAAAACCTAATGGATGTATCTAAACTTTATGCTACTTATAGACTGTGAAGAGTATTTTCTTAGAGGGAGACATCCTGTCCCCTTCAATAGCTGGAGAGAAAACTCAGGACCAAGGAGGGAAAAAACAAACATTCCTTTGTCCCCATTTGAAATTCCTACCTACATCCCTATTGGCCAACTCTACCTGAGTTAGGTACAGTTAACCCCTTAGTCCCGAGGCTGCTGGCTGTCTCTTATGATCACGACACAAGGTATCTCAATGAAGTAAAAGGGACAATTCACATGAATAAGTTTTTATGAAAGTGAGTATGAGTTGTGCACACTGGGATTTTTTGGAAATATTTATTCATTTACAAGCTCTTTAGGCAAGACACTGTATTCCCCAGTGTTTGGAAAGCATCCAGCAACATTTGGGGAAAGTCTAAGTCTAAATAAATAATGATTGTATAGGTTGAATCTCTCTAGTCTGGCGCACTCTGGTCCAGCAACATACGTGGTCTGGCATGATTTTAGTTAGACAGATGTCCACTTATCATGGGTGAGTCCAAGTTTTCCATAGTCCCATAAAGTTTGTTTACTGCCACCAGTTCTGGCTCTGTGTTCTGTGCTATTGTTTAGTTCTAAGGGTATGTCTATACTTGCACCCTAGTTCAAACTAGGGATGCAAATGTAGGCATTCAAAGTAGTCAATGAAGCGGGGATTTAAATATCACTCGCTTCATTAGCATGATCTCACCAGCGCGTTACTCCGATCAACAGCTGTTTCGAAAAAATTAGGAGTAACGTTAGTTTAAACCAAGGGGGTTTGGTTCGAACTAACGTGTCCTGGCGCGCACTTTAACTTTCGAAACAGTTGTTGATCGGAGTAACGCGCCAGCAAGATCATGCTAATGAAACGCGTGATATTTAAATCCTCGCTTCATTGACTAGGGTGCAAATGTAGGCATACCCCAATTTACCCCTAAATGTCTTCTAAGAGCCCAGTAAGCTGTGGAAGTACTGGTAATATTGCTAGACAATATTGACCTGCCATAGAATCATAGAATAATAGGACTGGAAGGGACCTCAAGAGGTCATCGAGTCCAGCCCCCCGCCCTCAAGGCAGGGCCAAGCTCCGTCTACACCATCCCTGACAGATGTCTATCCAACCTGTTCTTAAATATCTCCAGAGAGGGAGATTCCACCACCTCCCTTGGCAATTTATTCCAATATTTGACCACCCTGACAGTTAGGAATTTTTTCCTAATGTCCAATCTAAACCTCCCCTGCTGCACTTTAAGCCCATTACTCCTTGTCCTGTCCTCAGTAACCAAGAGGAACAAATTTTCTCCTTCCTCCTTGTGACACCCTTTTAGATATTTGAAAACCGCTATCATGTCCCCCCTTAATCTTCTTTTTTCCAAACTAAACAAGCCCAGTTCATGAAGCCTGGCTTCATAGGTCATGTTCTCTAGACCTTTAATCATTCTTGTTGCTCTTCTCTGTACCCTTTCCAATTTCTCCACATCTTTCTTGAAATGTGGCGCCCAGAACTGGACACAGTATTCCAACTGAGGCCTAACTAGTGCAGAGTAGAGCGGCAGAATGACTTCACGAGTTTTGCTTACAACACACCTGTTGATACAACCTAGAATCATATTTGCTTTTTTTGCAACAGCATCACACTGTTGACTCATATTCAACTTGTGGTGCACTATGACCCCTAGATCCCTTTCTGCCATGCTCCTTCCTAGACAGTCGCTTCCCATCTTGTATGTATGGAACTGATTGTTCCTTCTTAAGTGGAGCACTTTGCATTTCTCTTTATTAAACCTCATCCTGTTTACCTCTGACCATTTCTCTAACTTGCTAAGGTCATTTTGAATTATGTCCCTATCCTCCAAAGAAGTCGCAACGCCACCCAGTTTGGTATCATCTGCAAACTTAATAAACGTACTCTCTATCCCAATATCTACATCATTGATGAAGATATTGAACAGTACGGGTCCCAAAACAGACCCTTGAGGAACTCCACTTGTTATCCCTTTCCAGCAGGATTTAGAACCGTTAACAACAACTCTCTGACTTCGGTTATCCAGCCAATTATGCACCCACCTTATCGTGGCCCTATCTAAGTTATATTTGCCTAGTTTATCAATAAGAATATCATGCGAGACCGTATCAAATGCCTTACTAAAGTCTAAGTATATGACATCCACCGCTTCTCCCTTATCCACAAGGCTCGTTATCTTATCAAAGAAAGCTATCAGATTAGTTTGGCATGACTTGTTCTTCACAAACCCATGCTGGCTATTCCCTATCACTTTATTATCTTCCAAGTGTTTGCATAGGATTTCCTTAATTACCTGCTCCATTATCTTCCCTGGGACAGACGTTAAACTGACCGGTCTATAGTTTCCTGGGTTGTTCTTATTCCCCTTTTTATAGATGGGCACAATATTTGCCCTTTTCCAGTCTTCTGGAATCTCCCCTGTCTGCCATGATTTTTCAAAGATCATAGCTAAAGGCTCAGATACTCAAGGAGCTGATAGAGGAGATATCCTGGGATGCATTTCATCAGGACCTGGTGACTTGCTGACATCTAACTTTCCTAAGTGACTTTTAACTTGTTCTTTGTGTATCCTATCTTCTAAACTTACCCTCTCTCTGCTTGTATTCACTACGTTAGGCACACCTCCAGACTTCTCGGTGAAGACCGAAACAAAGAAGTCATTGAGCATCTCCGCCATTTCCAAGTTTCCTGTTACTGCTTCTCCCTCCTCACTAAGCAGTGGGCCTACCCTGTCCTTGGTCTTCCTCTTGCTTTTAATGTATTTATAAAAAGTCTTCTTGTTTCCCTTTATGCCTGTAGCTAGTTTGATCTCATTTTGTGCCTTTGCCTTTCTAATCTTGCTCCTGCATTCCCGTGTTGCTTGCGTATATTCATCTTTTGTTAGTTGTCCTAGTTTCCATTTTTTAATATGACTCCTTTTTTATTTTGAGATCGTGCAAGATCTCCTTGTTAAGCCAAGCTGGTCTTTTGCCATATTTTCTATCTTTCCTACACAGCGGAATTGTTTGCTTTTGGGCCCTTAACAACGTCCCTTTTAAATACTTCCAACTCTCCTCAGTTGTTTTTCCCTTCAGTCTTGCTTCCCATGGGACCTTACCTACAAGTTCTCTGAGCTTATCAAAATCTGCCTTTCTGAAATCCATTACCTCAATTGTGCTGGTCTCCCTTCTACCTTTCCTTAAGATCATGAATTCTATTATTTCGTGATCACTGTCCCCTATACTGTCTTCCACTTTCAAGTTCTCAACTAGTTCCTCCCTATTTGTTAAAACCAAATCCAGAACAGCTTCTCCTCTGGTAGCTTTTTCAACCTTCTGAAACAGAAAGTTGTCTCCAATGCAGTCCAGAAACTTATTGGATAGCCTGTGCCTCGCTGTGTTAGTTTCCCAACATATGTCTGGATAGTTGAAGTCCCCCATCACCACCAAATCTTGGGCTTTGGATAGTTTTGTTAATTGTTTAAAAAAGGCCTCATCCACCTCTTCCACCTGGCTAGGTGGCCTGTAGTAGACTCCTAGCATGATATCACCCTCGTTTTTTACCCCTTTTAGCTTAACCCAGAGACTCTCTACACAGCTATCTCCTACATTCATCTCCACTTCAGTCCAAGTGTGTACATTTTTAATATACAAGGCAACCCCTCCTCCCTTTTTTCCCTGTCTGTCCTTCCTGAGCAAGCCGTACCCTTCCATACCAACATTCCAATCATGCGTCCCATCCCACCAGGTTTCTGTAATACCAATGATATCATAGTTGTATTTATTGGTTAGCAATTCCAGTTCTTCCTGCTTATTACCCATACTTCTCGCATTTGTATATAGGCATCTAAGATACTGATTTGATCTTGCCTCCCTGTTGTGCCCTGACCCTCCTTTCTCCTTGCCATTATAGGCCGTAGTCCCCCCGCATTTCCAACCCATCTCCCAGTCCCGCACATGCAGCACTTACCTGTGGGCTTTGCTCACCTGCCCCCAACAAACCTAGTTTAAAGCCCTCCTCACAAGTTAGCCAGTCTGTGTCCAAACAAGGCCTTCCCGCTCCTGGAAAGGTGAACTCCATCTCCGCCAAGCAGTCCTTCCTGGAAGAGCACCCCGTGATCAAGGAAGCCGAATCCCTCCTGGCGACACCATCGTCGCAGCCAGGCATTCACCTCCAGGATAGAAGAGAATACCACCTGCGCTCCAAACTCCTTCACCCGTACTCCCAAAGCCCTGTAGTCACACTTGATCCGCTCAGTGTCACACCTGGCAGTATCATTTGTGCCCACCTGGATGAGTAGCATGGCGTAGTAGTCAGAGGGCCGGATAATCCTCGACAATGCCTCCGTAACATCTCGGATACGGGCCCCTGGCAGACAGCATACCTCTCGAGATGAGCTGTCATGGTTTGGCATATTCTCTAGTTCAGCACCAGTTAGGTTCCAAGGGTGCCAAACTAAAAAAGTTCAACCTGTACAGCAAAATATATTTTTTTTTTGTGTAGGCTTGGAGATGTGATTTATTTGTAGTAAATGTAGTGGTTTTCCTATAGCAATTCGAAATTTGTCTTCTCCAAAGTCCTTTTTCATTGATGAGCAGCAGATGAATCAGTCTTTCTGTTGTACTTAGTGCAACTGAAACTGCATTGTTTCTCCGTAACTGTTACATTTAGCTTTTCCTAAGAGTATCAAGTTTAGCTGTTGCCCAGAGCATAAAGGAATTAACATAATTAATGTTAATAGAATAGAACTGAGAATACACTGCTTAAAACAATTATGCACGTAGCATTTCAAAGGTATTCTTTACCATCCGGTTGCTGCTTATGGCAGCAGTAAAATTCTAACAATTATTCATAATAGTATGAAAAATCCATCCTTATTGAGCTTCTGCCTATCAAATTTACTTAAGAGTAGGACTTTGACTACATGGTAGGACAGAAGAGAATTGCTGCCCAGTTCAAAAAAGATTATTTAAATATGCTATTACTCTAGCAGGAATTTGTTTTATCAGTCAGATATCATAGAAATAGTAATTTAGTTTGATTGTGGGTCTACTGTAAAGTTGTGTTTAACATAATCAAATTCATTTTGCTCTTTCAGCTCTCAAAACCACTTTTTCGCTGCCTCCAGGAAAATGTTGTAAATTAGATATGGTATTTTGTGTCTGTCTTTTGCTAATACATTTTAAGATGAAATTCTTACGAGCAAGGAATATCTTACTGCTCAGAAAAGGTAGTATAATAGCAGGGGAAGGATTAAGAAGTCAATCAAAGTTGAATTATAATTTAAGATGCTCAGAGAAGAGTAATATAACTGCATTCTTAAAATAAATGTTATTTCATTCTTATTTTGTTCCTTTTTGCTTATGACTCATATAGTAGCCCATGCTGTGGAAGGAGAAAGGAAATGCACTGTTTCAGTGTGCAACAACTAAAACTACCCCTGTTATCTTACTACAGTGAACTTCCAATAGTCCAGCACCTTTAGGACCCAGGGGGTGCTGGATTATCAGATATGCCGGACTATTGGAAGGGGGGGCTATGAGAGGTCTGGGATGGGGGAGGATGGGAGGGCGGTGCTTCAGGACCAACCCGGCAGCACCCCAGCTGCTCTCCTCCAGGTGTCCCCAAGTCAGCCGCTGCTGAAACTGACTAGCGGCTGACTTGGGGAAGCCTGGGGCAGAGCAGCTGGGGTGCTCTGCCCTGGGCATCCCGTAGTCAGATGCTGGTCAGTTTCAGCAGCAGCTGACTTGAGGAAGTCTGGGGCAGAGCAGCTGGGGAGCTGCCAAGTTGGTCCCGCAGTGCCACTCCTGGAATAATCCTCTCACCTATATCTCAGATATTGAAGTCCTCAAATGATGGTTTGAAAACCCCAAGATGCAGAAAATCCTCCAGCAAGTGATCCATGCCCCATGCTACAGAGGAAGGTGAAAAACCTCCAAGGCCTCAGCCAATCTACCCTGGAGGAAAATTCCTTCCCGACCCCAAATATGGTGATCAGCTGAACCCTGAGCATGTGGGCAAGACTCAACAGCCAGACATCCAGGAAAAAGTTCTCTATAGTGACTCCTATCATCCCACCATTGGCCTATTTACCACCGATAGCGAAACGTCAATTAGGTGCCAAGATCATGTTATCCCATCAAACCATCCCCTTCATAAACCCATCTTGCTTAATCTTGAAGCCAGATAGGTCTTTTGCCCCCACTACTTCCCTTGGAAGGCTGTTCCAGAACTTCACTCCTCTAATGGTTAGAAACCTTTGTCTAATTTTGAGTCTAAACTTCCTGATAGCCAGTTTATATCCATTTGTTCTTGTGTCCACATTGATATTGAACTTAAATAATTCCTCTCCCTCCCTGGTATTTATCCCTCTAATCTATTTAAAGAGAGCAATCATGTCTCCTCATAGCCTTCTTTTGGTTAAGGTAAACAAGCCAGGCTCCTTGAGTCTCCTTTCATAAGACAGGTTTTCCATTCCTTGAATCA
Organism: Pelodiscus sinensis; assembly: GCF_049634645.1. Lineage (NCBI taxonomy): Eukaryota > Metazoa > Chordata > Testudines > Trionychidae > Pelodiscus > Pelodiscus sinensis. The sequence goes on from NC_134711.1 coordinate 305,943,817, forward strand.
TCCTAGTGGCCCTTCTTTGTACCTGTTCCAGTTTGAATTCATCCTTCTTAAATATGGGAGACCAGAACTGCACACAGTATTCCAAATGAGGTCTCACCAATGCCTTGTGTAATGGCACTAACACCTCCTTATCTCTACTGGAAATACCTGAAAGTGATTGCAGTGTTTAAAGGCAGAATTTAACATATGATTTTAAATGTTGTCATGAAATTAAAAAAAAAAAATCCAAGTTTGTACAATGGGAAACTCACTCTAAGGCTATGGCTATGTTAGAGAGCTTACAGGAGCACAGCTGCACTGATGCATGTTTTCTGTAGTCACTCTAAACTGACAGGAGAGAGCTCTCCTGTTGTCATAATTAATCTACTTCCCTGTGATGGGGGGATCTGCCTCTTTTACTGGCTCTTTAAGGGTAAAATCCAGCTGGGGGGGGGGGGAAGGCCACAGCTGAAGTAGATATTGCCAATTAGGGCCCAGCTGGGGGCTGTATAAATAAGGGATCTGGGAGAGAGGGAGGCTTGCTGAGGAGCAGGCAGGACCTGGCTACCAGGGAAGTAGGAGACTTCCTGGGGACAGAGCAGTGCTGGAAAGGGAGGCAGAGATGAGGCAAGCTTCTAGGCTGCAGGGTCTGAGACGAGGCCCGAGTGCACTAGGGCTTCAGAAAGGCAGCCAGGTTAGGCAAAGGCAGTAGGTCCACATCCCTTTGCCAATGATGAGTGGCCGTTCCAGGCTGCAATTTGCCCCTGAGGCAAGGGCTAGATGAAGATTGGCAAGGGTCACTGAGGCAAGGGGGCTATAAGGGAATTAGGACCTTCCCTGGGAGGGGAAGACCCCAGAGTGCAGAGACAGGGCTACTGATAAACACACACACATATACACGTAAGGGGGCTGAGAGTGGCCACTGATGGAGGGCAATGTCCTGAAGGGGATGTCGTGGTCCGGGAGCAAAATGGGTCTGGAATAGAGAATATGGAGTGAGGACACAGGGAGGCACAAGCCAGAAGGAGGTGCCCTGCAAGCTAACGAGCTAATTCCCAGGGCTAATTCCCACCAGAAGGTGGCACTGTGGCAGACAGTGTCTGTCCCATGACACATCCCAAAAGTGGAAGTAGCCGTGGTGGTGGGAGAAGCTCTCACACTAACATAAAGCTGTCCATGCCAACACTTAGCTTGGTGTCATTTGTGTCATGTCACTCAGGGAAGTGGCTTAAGTGGTAGAGTGTACATAATATAGTTTTATATTGCTCTGACATCTTTTTTGGTAACAAAATGGATTCTTTAAACAAGTCCCTATCAATTTGCCATTTATACTGGAAAGTTATAGTACTGTTAGTAACAGTGCAATTAAAATAATTCTGAAGATAGAGATATAGACAATTACTTAATTAAATTTCAATTCAGTTCAGCTGTTCTTAGACTGAACTACTTCTGCTTTTTCCTTCAAACTCACTAGTCGCTAGTACTGTAGTTAATCTGTAATCGTAATATTTGTTTACTATGAAGTCTTCTTCTAACTGAAACCAACATGTAAGGCAATGGTAAAACCTTTATCTCATATTTCACATACTCTGTGTGAAAATAACATTATTAAAGTTGCGGAGTCAAACATGCAGAAGTTAAATACTTGTGCAGTCTTAATCCACTGGCTCTGTGATAGAAAATTACATAATGTAATTATATAACAACACATTTCCCATCACAAGGACTCCTGCCTCTTTCAGTGAACAGGATGGGCAGTGCTTATGTAACAGACAGATATTTAATATTTTAATTTATCCTAATTATTCAGTTTCCTTTTTGAATTTCATTCTATTTATTTGAGACAATTTCCACAATTTTTGCGATCATTTTGAATGCTATTCTTGTTCTCCAAAAGTGCTTGCAATCCCACCCCACATGTTGGTGCCTTCTGCAAACTTAGTATACTGTTTATAATCCAAATAATTTATAAATATATTGAACAGAACCATATTCAAAACAGATCCCTGTGGGACTCCTCTTGATATGCCCCTCCAACTTAACTGTGGACCATTGATAACTGCTTTCTATGTACTATTTTCCAACCAGTGATGCACCAACCTCATAGTAGGTTCACCTAGCCCATATCTCTCTAGTTTGTTTTTGAGAAGGTTGTTTGAAACTGTATCAAAATCCTTTCCAAAGAAATGGTAATTTAGGGTGTGTGGAAACTACAGGGTTTTGTTGATAAAAGTGGACTTTTGTTGACAAAACTATACCTGCGTCTACACTACCGCTGCACTCTGTCGACAGTAAATTGACAGAACGCGGCAGTTTTGTTGACGGTGATAAACCTGATTCTATGAGGAATAACTTCTTTTTTCGACAGAGTTATGTCGAAAAAAAGGTGCTATTGCATCCACACTGTACTTTTTCAAAAAAGAATGTCTATACTCTCTGTTGAAAAAGCAGCTTGCTTTTGTTGACAGAACTGGCTGTAGTCTAGATGCTCTTTGTTGACAAAAGCCTGTAGTCTAGACAAACCCCTAAGGCTGTGTCTAGACTGGCAAGTTTTTCCGCAAAATCATCTGCTTTTGCGGACAAACTTGCCAGCTGTCTACACTGGCCGTTTGAATTTCCGCAAGAACACTGACGATCTCATGAAAGATCGTCAGTGTTATTGCAGAAATACTGTGCTGATCCCGTTCGGGCAAAAGCCCTCTTGCGCAAATCATTTGCACAAGAGGGCCTGTGTAAACAGCACAGTACCGTTTTCCGCAAAAAAGCCCTGATCACGAAAATGGCGATCGGGGCTTTTTTGCGGAAAACCGCGTCTAGATTGGCCTCGGACACTTTTCCGCAAAAAGTGCTTTTGTGGAAAAGCATCCTGCCAATCTAGACATGCTTTTGCGGAAATGCTTTTAACGGAAAACTTTTCCATTAAAAGCATTTTCGGAAAATCATGCCAGTGTAGACGTAGCCTTACTGTATAACTGTGCCTTTGTAGATCACAACTGAGTATACCAAATACTTGCTGAGAGATAAGGCAAATATACCCCAAAACTGAAAGTTAATCTCCCATGAGATATACCAAGCCAGAAACAAAAATAAACTTTGTTAGCCACTGTGGTGAAACAGGAAATCAGAAAAGCAGTTTCCTTAGGCATTCCAATAATTTTATCACCACTAAAAACACTGAATTTAATGATAAGTGGTTATTTAAAACAAATATTATGAAATAAAAGGTTTTTCTGATCCAGAAGGAACTGTTACACACCCAGGTCAATGTACAATTCAGATCTTACCCAAAAATCAAGCTATTAAGCAAAGACTTTAGTATCTAAAATCTAAAGGCTTGTTTATAAAAAGTGAGAAAGGTCAAAGTTAAAGTTAATTAAAGGAGTCATGATTCAGGCTTGTAGTAGCGATGGAATAAACTGATGGCTTAAGTCATGTCTCTGCTTCCAAAACATTGGAAGGGCTTTGATCCCTTGGTTAGAATGATCTCATTAGTTTAAGGCCATAGTCCAGAAACTGGAGCAGGAAAAAAGTAAAATGGAGGTGTTTCCAAGGCCTTTTATAGCTTCTGTTATGTGGAGGGCATCCCATTGTTCTTACAGTGAAAAATTACAGATAAAGATGAATTAGAGTCACATGGACAAGTGATATGTCTATGCACAATTTTGCTTTATCACATTATCTATTGTTGAGATCGAACATTCACTGGAAAGCCTATTCAGTTTAGATAGCAATCTTACATGGTCCATAGTTCATTAAGTGTCCTTTTGATGGGCCACTCAATTTAAATACTCCCTCCAAGATGTGCTGGTTAACTATTTATAAGCAGGGTCAGGATAAGCTCTACCCTGACAACTGGTGGTGAATTGTGGCGAGTGGTGCAAAAAGACTTCAGGGGCTAATCTCATTTGCATAGGCACACCCACCCTGCCTAGTATGTACTCACAGCAGTCTAAATGGTCACTTTGGCCACTGTGGGATCGCCAGTCTCTCTGTTATTGAGGCAGGGGGGATAAGGTGTTGTTACCCTGATTATGTGAATCAAGGACAGTGGAATAGTGGAACTGTTTTATGACAGAGGGATTCACCATAAACTAAGTAGCACTCGCTAGACAAGGGGCATGGATTCCAAACCCAGTGAAGCTGAGAGGTGCTGGGGACAGGTCTTTGTGCCTGGTGGTGGGGCCTTGTCTGAGGGCCTAAAACACACCAATTGCACCCTCTTCTCTCTCTCTCTCTCTCTCTCTCTCCACTGTGCAATATCAGAGCTAATTTGGATTCTATTAGGAGTCTGGTTGCAAGCTGCTGAGCTGACTTCACTGTGGGCTAATGATGTACTAGCAATGAGGCTCTTCTACTGTGAGTTGAACTTGCTGAAGAGCTGAAATCACTGTGTACTGAGGGGAGCCTGGTGCTATACTGCTGAAGAACTGAAATTTACTATGAGCTGAAATCACTGTTGCTGTGGGGCACCTGACGCTATACTGCTGAGCTACTGGGATGAGGGGTGGGCACAGGCGGCCAGCAGAGCGGCTGGCGGGGACAACTGGTGGGTGGCCAGTGGAGCAGCTGCAGGAACTACCAGCTGGTGGCCAGGGGCATGGACCGATACGGCTGGTGCAACAGGGTAGTTTGTGGGGTGGCTGGAGTGGCTCCTGGGACAGCAGGTGGAGTGTGGCAGAGTGATTTGTATCAACAGTGGCAGCAGAGCCCTTTGGAGAGGCGGAGCCGCGGTGGACCATGTAAGGTGTATCATCCCTGCCCCCCTCCATTTCACACAGGTTGGGATGATAAAACCCTGCTGGGTGAACTTTTGAACCCTGGGGCGGCACTGACTCAGGGCAGAGACTTTTGGTGTGTCGGACTTTGGGTGATTTTTGGGTTGATGGACTCCAGAGACTCTTTGGGGTGTTGGACTTTTGGAGACTTTGGGTGATTCATGGCTGTGGGGTGGGTCTTTGCTCATGTTTGGTTTATGAATCTGAGTTGTGGTGTTTTCCCACTTTAATTCTGATATTGGTTACCTTGTGTTATTAAAGATTTGCTGCTTTACTGAGGCTCTGTGCTTGTGAGAGGGGAAAAATTGCGCCCAGGGGTGTGTGTAAGCCCAGGGGTGGGGCTGCGAGCTGGTGTTGTATTATGTTGTTGGGAGGAGACCCCAAGATACTGAACCCGGCCCTTGCTGCTATTAACTCGGCCTGGCAGAAGGGTTACATATTTTATGGTCATTGTTTCAGGAGCAAACATTTGAAATACAAGTATAGAGCCAATACTCATAATTTCAAAAACAAACATGAGGCATGCATAGAAATAGCATAATCATATTCAGCAAATTATAAACTTTCCATAGACATGTTATTCAACAACCTTTGAACAAGATGTGTTTCAAATATATAATAGTGATTGCAACAATGATCTATAAGGTCATATTTTAATCAGATAACATAACATAGTGTAACTGATTCTTTGAGATATTATACAGACATGTATTCTATGACCCATCATCTGTCCGCTATGCATTGGAATATCATCTCTGGTCATGAAGTGCAAAGGAATTGAGGGAGGTTTGGGGCAGTGCTCTTTCATACAGGTCAGGGAAAGGCTGCACCTATAAGGTAGAAGCACTGCCCTTGTGCTAATATTGCTGGGAAATTCTCCATCTCTGATGTGCTAGGCATGGACAGACCTAAGTAGAATGCATATCTACATCACATCTTGACGAATCACAGTTACAGAAAGTAATCATCCACCCAGAATGCATTGCCAAACTCTTACATTTCATCCTCACTCACAACTACTTCACAATTTAACAACAAACACTTTTCCAAAAACTTGGGAAGAGGCATATGAACATGGCTTTCCAATATGCCAGTCTCTTTCTGGGGCACCTTGAGGAAGAATATCTGAGAAATCCACCACAAAACCCTCCTTCCATTTTCTCCTATTTCCCACCTATCATTCGTTAGAACAATGAACTCTATAATTTCATGATCACTTTTACCCAAGCTCCTTTCCACTGTCAAATTCTTCATTCTCTATTTTCTTCCTGTCAAAATCAAATGTAGAACATTGTCTCCTTGAGTTTATTATAATCATAGTAAACACATAAATTGTCCTTCTGCATGATAGCAAAATTATGCGTGGAAAATAAGTAATGGAAAAGACTTACAGAGCTCAGTGCTTGATATCAACATAAAGAAGGAATATAGATGGAACTTAGTAATTAATGTATAGAATGGCTTGTTAAATTCACTGAATGTGACTCTTTAAGTTATTAAAAACAAAGAGGACCGCAAATCTTAGAAATTCTAAGCCCCAACAAAACAATTTGAGAGGCCTATAAAATATTAAATGCTGGAGAAATAATACATAATGGTTCTAAATTGGAATGAAAATTCAAACAATACTCTGTATTTAGTTAAGTCCTCTTTTAGTGTCCTTCACAATACTGAGGTAGGGAAATGTGTTATTCACCGTCTTAATTTAGTCATCATGAATTACTGGAGAAATAAATTATATTCTTTTGTTACTGTTGAAAGGCTTCATTTCTAATGCAAAGAGCTCTCCACAATGAATTGCTATATGAGCATAAAAGATGAATAGAATAATGTTGCTATGGTTTAGAGAGGATTTGATTTGGGCTATACTGTGGTATAGCAGGCTACTCGACAATTCTTGTAGCATCAGACACATAGCACTCCTACCCTGAGATTTTTCTCTGTCAAAGTGTTATTCTTATTGATGGGTGGCTGAGAGGAATTGCATGGTATTTAACTTTTAACAAAAGATAAAATCAGGGGAAATGTTAACATTAATTTGGAAATTGCCTGATTTTCTTTGGAAAATTGTTCCATAGCTGGGCCCCCCTCTGTTAATGCTTTGGCCTCACGCCTCATGCTTCATACTGGCTTTTGTCATCTGCTTTGTCCTAGAGGAACACAGTTGTTGCAGTAGTTCATAATCCAAAATTTGTTCTTTGATGTAACTGCGACTTCAGGTTGCCAGGTGTCTGGTTTTGAATTGGACAGTCCGATATTTGAGCTTTCTGTCTGGGAAACAAATGGAGAAAATACCGGTCATATAAATGTCCGGTATTTTCTAATTAAGTAAGTTTTATTATTATCATGAGGATCACTACATAGTTGCATATAGCCTGGCTGATAGACATGCTCACACTGTTGAGCATGTCTACCAGCCAGGCAGTATGCAACTACACAGTAGAGAGGAGGGGGGCCGGACTCGCCCATGCACCCTGCTGAGACTGTGCGTGGGATGGGCAGCACCCTGGGATCTGTGTGTGCCCGGGCCAGCCCCGCTCCCTGCCAGCCGGTTCCCCCTGCCCCCGCTCCCCCGCCAGCCATCCCCACTCCCTATCACCCCCCACCCCCGGCCAGCCCCATTCCCCCAACCGCTTCCCAGCTAGCCCTGCTTTCCGCTGGCTGGTTTCTTCCCCCCCTCTCCCTTCCCCCGATCTCCCCAGGCCAGCCCCACTCCCCCTGACCTCTTCCCGGCCAGTCCGCCCCGCCCCAAGCTGAGATCAAATATGTCTGTATTTTTTTGAAACCATCTGGTAACCTTGCTGGGACTTGATCTAATAATTGCTTTGAAAATTGGCTCCAAGACCATAAATAGGTATTGGAAGGTGACTGGGAACCAGTGTAGTGATTTGTGTATAGGCCTGATGTGTTAATGGTGATCTAATCCATGAAGAAGGCTGCCAGCCACATTCTGTACTTGCAGGAGTCTGTGTATTATCTTAACATTCAGCTTGTGATATACGCAATAACAATAATGCAGTCTGGCATTGATAATGGATTATTTGTGACCAAAAACCTTGATTAATTTTTAGATTTATATACTGTTAGGAACCTAATTTCCTGTAGCAAAGATGTGAGAAGACATTTGTGGCTAATTATTTCCTGATGCTAATACAATATAGGTCTCCTATTGCTGATTTTAAATGTTAGCAATGGTATGGTCTTACAATACTAAGAGTTTCCTGTCTATCAGAATCACACATAATTTACTAGAGACACAAAGCGGGTCTCTTTTTTAAAAGATATATTTTAAAAGACATTACCTCAGCCACCTTGTCTGCCTAATATTCTGGGGCCAACATGGCTACAATATGACTGCATGTAATTTGCTGGCAGCTATTGGGGATGAACAGGGTTTGATGTTCCTATTTCTTTGATACAATGTGGATTTTAAACTCCACCCATAATCAATACTTTTAGAAGCTGGGAAGTGAACACTAAACCTTCTCCTGGACTCTCAAGAGCTATCATGCGCCTTCATATTCTAGGAGACAGCAAGATTATATCTGAACACCCTCTCCTGTATGGAATGATCCTGGAGATAACCTTAGACATTGTCTTATTTAGTTAGTTAGTTAGTTAGTTATTAGTCATGCTCTTCAGCAATAGAGAAGTCTGGCATGTGAATGTAGCAGTTTAATCACATTGTTAGCAAATACTGGAGATGAAGGCAGACTGCTTGCCATCTGCCTTCCCACTGTGTGCTATCTCTAGGAACTGGAAGCATGGCCCCCCTCAACTGCCTTCCAAAATAAACTGCTGAGAGGGCAATGGAAGTAAAACTTAAACAGCCTTTTTACCCTGAAGATGATTCTAAAAGTTTGTGTATTAGGATGGGGTTATTAGCATTCTGCTGTTTTCTGTTGCTGCTGCAGTATTGTGAAAAAGTGTTTGATAAGTCAAGGTGTTTTGGTTTTTTGGTTATGCTAGATTTACAGTTTCTTTTCAGTCTGAATTCTGTCCCTCAAACATATGATTTATAATACATTGTTTAATCACATGATAACATACTCTTTTTTTCCCAACATACCTTTGCCACCCTCCACATGCAAGATGGATGTCCAGCATCAGAATTGAGTTTGAATAGATAAACATAAAGCAGCATTTTCTCACTTTTAAATGCTTGACTTTGTAATTTAAATAATATTTTAATGGATTTTCTTTGGTATGTAAGAGCTTGTTGCTTGCCTTATGCATGTCAGCTCTATTTTATTAGATATCTGTAAATTATAAATATATTCATAGAAGAATAAAAATTGTGAAGTCATAAAATGAAAAAACTTATCCAATGTGCTTTTCCTTAACTTAAAATAGGTAAGCCTGTCCTATTAAACATAAAATATAGTTGTGCAGATAACTTGTATGTTATGTGAAATCCAAAGCAAATGTGCATGTGCACATGTGTTTGTGTAAAATTTTAAAATGGATATGTGAATTCATGTTTTAAAACTAAAAACTGCGCTATAATTCCTTGTCAAGTTTGTACCAATCACTTAAGTGCTTATTACTGGGGGAGCTGGTAGGCAACCTTAACAATAAGAATTGCTAACATTTTGCAGGGGCATCCCATATTCTGGTCCTAACTTTTAAGTGCTCATCTTTGCAACGTCAATGTTCTTTTAAAGTGTGTGTATGTTTGTGTGCTAAAATAGAATCTTGAATATAGGAGAAAAGAAATGTGTGAATGTTTTCTCTTTTTTTGGAAGAGTTGAGCTACAGGCAGAACTATGGTGTAAAAATTCAGATTACTTTTGAAGTGAGTCAATTTGAATAAATTTCTACATTATCATTAGCCTGCAGGGAAAATAAAACATTAACCACTTTGCTTTCTGTAGAATTAGGCTGAAATTGCAGATTCAACAAATTACATACTCTATACCTCATTGCTTTGGTTTGGCCAAGTTTTACTGTGGGAAATTATTTGTCCTGATTGTATAGATGTCTAATTATTGAATTAAACAATAAGCTACGGATATGGCAGGGATAAAGAAGTAGGGAGATATAAAAATCATGCATAATGATATAGTACATAAACATTTTAAAATGTTTTTAATGTTAACAGACTGATCCAGAAAAAAAGATGGACAATTTGAATAAATAGCTATAACAGAAATCTTAGATCTTTATATAGACAGTGGAAACATTTTAGATGAGTTACTCAAATCTATGTGAGCAAAATTGCTCTAAGCTTCAAAAATGTAATGAACGAATATTAGCTAATATCAGAACTCCATTGCTCCTGAAACAAGGTAAATAACATTAAACTACTTGTTTAGTATCATAAACATACCTGCCATTTTACAAAACCAAATGGCAACAGTTGTGTCTTCAAGAGCAAGTACTGAATTTTCCTGTTGCTGCTGTCACAAGCAAACATGGCATTAGGTTGAATGAGTCTCTCAGCTGCCAGAAAGGTGGGAAAAATGGGTAATGAGGAGGTGAGAGATGAGGGCAAGAAAGTGAAGATAATATTTGAAAAACAAAAATTACGTGAAAATAGGTCAAGATTAGTGTAAAATGGAAACTCTTCCTCATTTTTTTCACTCAGTGAAATCTGTGAAGCCAGCCTCAATTTAAAGTGAGATGGTACAGTGGCTGATTGGTATATTTAGAGTAATTTCCAGTAATTGAACTAAATTGGTATGCTTTAAAGGGATAAAAAGATACCATGTTGCATGGGCCTGATTAATAAAAAGGCACTGTTGACAAACAGGATTTCCTGAGAGAAAGTAGATTTAGTTACTAAACTATCACAAATCTGCAATGAACTCAAAAAAAGTATTTGGAAATTCAGATGTTCAGGAGTTATGCTTTGTCTGTGATGATAGAAATAATAGATTTTCACATTAAGAGGGGTCATGCTTAGTACAGGCAACAGCTTATACATATTCTTCTGTGGAACTATCCCTTTTTAGAGCATTCCTCTTTATCCTTCCATACACGTGTTCCATTTGCAAAAGTGCAGTCTTCAGCCCCTTGTCTGACAGTTGCCATACAAATCAGTTAATTGAGGGCAGGAGAGGAGAGACATTTTGGGCCACATTTTGAAGTGGGCTTAGGCCCCTGTGATTCTTAGTTCAACATTTAAATAAGTGGTCAGATTTTTTAAAATGCTGAGCCCCAGCAGCACTTACTGTTTTCAGAGAGAGATGATGGGTATTGATCATCTTCTGAAATCAGACCACTTCATTTATGTGTCTAAAAGGGAGCCATTTATGAAAATCTACCCGCAGTGGTGGATTCATTGGATCATTCTCAAATGTGAACCAATAAATATATTAGCTAAAGGCCTCATGCACTCCATACCTAAGAAAATTATTCTTTCCAAAGCTTGTAATAAGCATGTCAAACATCAGTGGAGGACCCTAACTTTATTAGAATTTTAATTAGAACTAGCCAAAGAAAGACCACAGCTGTTTATTTCCTCATGGGAAGTCTTTGGCTTTATTATGGTATTATTATTTAAAGAGTTAGTTAAACAGAAGTTTCCTATATTCAGCTAGATGGATTCTTGAGGATGCAGAACTCTCCGCACTGACATTTGAATGACCATGAGGCTGCATCACCACAACTTTATATAGGGTCTCCCAATCAGAAAGTGTAGCTATTGAAGACTGTGGTAACATAATAGCTTCAGGTCCTTCACCTTCAAGAATAACCCATGCCTTGTTTCTATTGCAATTTATCTAGCAAAAATATACACTAGGGTTTTATATTTGTACATAAAGCCTTGGAAAATATATAACAAGTTTGCTTCAAGCACGATTACTGTATTACAATAGCATTTATGAGAACTAATCTTGGAGCTAAATCTTCTGTGTACTGCTATAGGTTCAACAGCAGGGCTTTCTCTGATAAAGGGTTTGCAATTCTAGAATGCTCTCTCCATGTTTATATACCTCAGTGCATATTTACAGTGTCCTTTACAAAAATGCTCATACAATTTATTTACTCCTTAACAGCATCAAAACAATTTATTATTTACAAAGTAACTACAGTGAACTAGGTGATTTTCTGAGAGGTAGACATTGTCCACTTCTTTCTGTACAAACTCCCATGACAGAAGAGTTGGACAGTTTGCCTGGGCTGGATGGAATGGTTTCAGAATTTTGGAAGGTGTAAAGCAGTGGCATTTCCTTCCAGGCTAAGCTTTCTTGTGTCTAATTCTGAGACCCTGTAATCTATATAGACAAAGGACAGCAGATGGAATACATGAGACTGAGTAGTTTTGTTCAAACATATTTTATGTATCATTGCTTTAAAAAAGAAAGTTGCTTCCTACACTGCAAAACGTTATCATACAGTTTAGAAGTGAGGTAGAATCAGAGGATAGCAGCTTCTTGACACCATATTCCTAAAGAAAGCGAAGACGATTGACCAGAAATAAGTTGGAGTTAAATACATTCAGGTTAAAATTAAAGCACACATTTTTAACATTTAACCATTGGAACAATTTATCTATGGATGAGGTGTATTTTTCATCACTTGGTATCTTTAAATCAAGACTTGATATTCTGTTATGGTATAGCTCTGGAATTTATGGCTTTGATGAAGAGATTGTTGGGTAAAATTCTTTGGTCTGTGTTATGCAGCAGATCAGACTAGACCAGTGGTCCCCAACCTTTCCAGGTTGTCGGGCGCCAGGGGACGTGGCCGTTCGCCCGCCAGGCGCCAGGGGGCGGGGACACTTGCGCCCCGGGGGGCGGCCCCCCCCATAGTCGCATGCCCGGGGGTGGCCCCCCCACCATAGCTGCATGCCCGAGGCCGGCGCTCCCCCCGCCATGCGCCGCGCGCCCGGGGCCGGCGCTCCCCCCGCCATGCGCCCGGGGCCAGGCCAGCCCCGAGCACCTGGCGGGCGCATGGAAATGCCCCCGCGGGCTCCATGGCGCCCGCGGGCACCGTGTTGGGGACCACGGGACTAGACAATCATGATTAGATGGTCCCTTTTGGCAGTTTATAAGTTGTCAGCATCTGAACAGTAAATGCAAAACTGTAGTTCAGCCCTGCGACATGTGGGAAAACTTGTCACTAGAAACACTGAAAACAAATTATTTTCTTTTTGGTTCACCTTCTTGTCTTGGTCTGGACACTCTTTCAGCTTGTCTGACTTGCACAGTGTTGCCCAAGCTTTTGTGCAATTAGAAGACATCAAAGATCATTCACTGTTGAATGGTGTGATCAGAGAAGAGCTGACAACAGCATATTCAAAAATAGAGGTGCACATGAAAAAAATCACAGGATGATAATAAGTACTTCGAGAATCACTTAAGTCCTTTTCGATAATGTAGAGAATTTTTGTATGCAAGAATAGTAAGAGTTAGTCCTGGGCAGCCTAAATTTTGATGCAGGTAGGACATTTAAGAAATAAGGCAAGGAAATATTTGCTATTGTTGTCCTCTTATGCGTGGAACAGAAGCCTTCTGAGTTACCCAAGCCCCCGCTACAATCACCTTCGAATATCTCATCCGTCCTGTGTCTCCTACAAGAAGATCAGTCAACCAATAACGGCCTGGTTGTGCATCCTTTGTTTATAGTTGTTTATATTTAAGGTTTTTTTAATTAAGATGATTTGGAACCTGTGACGTTATTGCACTTCTATGTCACCACATGATCTAATTTTCATTATCCTTCTGCCTTCCCTGTCTTTGTTCCTCATACTCAGATTGGCTCACACATATCCCCTTTGGTCTGCTGGAATGTTGCAAAGCAGAAGTAGTACAATCAAAGATCTGGTGTCCCCCCCCATATATTAAATCCACTGCAAATAGTATAAAATACATAGCATGAGAAAGGGGTTTTCAGAAAGAGCACTCCCTGTCACACTGATTCTTAAAAATATATTTTTCATGTTAGTAAGGTAGAAATCATTCACACATACACCGAGAGATCTTTTTTTTTTCAAAGAAATGCTTGAATTTTCACTATTTGTCCATGAAAAAATATGATTTGATAGCAGAGAGCCTCACAATTCATAAACAAAATTTCAACACTTCACTGCAAGCAAATTATTTTCCTGTCCTGTTCTACAGGGCCTGCAAATTTAAGAGTTAAACATATCTCTTCTTTAGTCTTTCCAATTTTGACAGAAGTTCTTTGGTATTAATAAGGAGGTGGTCATTCTATTTTTTGTATTAGTTTCAACTTACCAAAATTTTGTCACTTTTTCTTAAAAGCATCACAATTGTTTCTTCATTCTGAATTAATTGAGAGCTCATCTTTTAAAAGATACAGAAGAAAGCTTCATCTATTTATGTATTTGACAGTAGCAGTCTCTGTTGTTGACAAGTCAGTAAATGTTTTGGGTAGAAATAAATGTAAGACAAAAGATAATTCTTCTGCCTTGGCCTTCTTTTGGTAACAAATATAATAAAGTCATACTTAATGTTTCACTAGGATCTATGACTAGGCTTAGGTCCAGACATTGATATTAATGTATTTTGCTGAAATACAAAACATGATTTTTAATTTTTTATTTTATAATTATATGTTTTTGATGTATGTGGTAAAATAATGTTAACCAACCTAAAAAAAATCCCCAAGTATAAAACAAAATTTAATCAATTTAAGGTAAGCTTAATTATCTAGATTAAAACATATTCATCTGTCTAAAATCAAGTTAAAAGATTTCTGAATCAAATGGGATATAAAGTTATGATGTTACAAATTCTTTATACATTATTATTGCTTTTGAATCATATGATCATTCCCTATTACTTTGAACATTAGAAAGGGGTTTGTGTGAGGTGAGGGGGGAGGGAAGATGAAATAATTATATAAGTAACTGCTGTGGTTTAGCTGCTATAAAATAGAGAATAAAGATGTGTAACTAAAAATAGACTTTAAGCTTCTAATATTTTCAGATCACACTATAAAAGCTTAATATTCTCATCTCATAAGAATTTGTAAGGGATTAAAATAAATCATTTTAATCCACCATATGTACATTTGTGCAAATGAGAAAATCTGACTGAGAATGCTCCCGACATCTAATGCACACTCCATAGTAGTGGAGTTTAAAACTTGGAGCAAATCAGAGCTGTTTTGGTTCATAACTTTTGTTTATAGAAAATGTGACCTTTTTGAAATTGATCATTTAAAGTTAATTAGCTTCTAAACTCCAAGGTTACTTTTGAATCTGGTTACTTGGAAAGAATGAGGAGAGGGGAAGGAAAGCAACCAGTTACTTGAAATACAGATGTATCCACTACCAGAGTATATTAGCTGCTATTGTGATCCTGAACATTTTGTGTTGCGTTTAATATTTCATATTGTGCAACCTAGTAGATTCATTTGGAATCTTTAATATTGAGTTGACAAGAACTGCACCTGTTTGGTTTGGATCATGCTCATCCATTCATCTGTAAACTATGTTTCTGTTCATTAAAATTTGCTCCCTTTTCAGTAACTTCTGGCATACTGTAAGATTCTGCCTTGGCTGTATTATTATCTAGCAATTGCAAGGCTCCTGTGGGCAATGCGATCTGAAGTCATGGATTAACATTCTATTCTTATACAGATAGATAACTCAGATTCATCTGAAGATCATTCCTTACTGTTTGTTCATTTCTGTCTCTTGGAAGATGTCTGGCCATAGTCATTAATATCTGTGCAACCAGTTTGTCCAGTTTGTCTATTTTTAGGGCTTTGATCACTTAAAAAATGTTGTTCTCAAACTTTTATTTTGACTATCCCTTGCAGTGGATTGACACTTACTTCTGCAATACCTACATATGATGCTCAGCTAGAGAAGCACAACATGAAAGTAAGTTGTGAGGAGGCATCTGGAGGATTACAGCTAACCAGCAAAGAGTTCAAGAAAATCCTTAGATATCAAGACCTATTGAAAAGCCATGTTAGGGAAGAGAAGGAACACTTTGCTCCCTCGTCTTCCTCCTGCTGCCATCTGCTGCCTCTGTCCATATCCACCATTCGATTTTACAGAAGCTTCTTGTCTCTCTTCTCCTGTCTACATAGTGTAGAGTTTGAGGACAGAGGGAAGTGATGCTTCAATAGCCATATGCTCTTATGTGCATGTGCCATCAGTTTCATTTTGGTCTGATTTTGAGGCAGTCACATGTAAAAACTAAGTTACAAACAGATTCCTTCTAAATATCATAAACTTTTACCAGATCTCAAAAATTATGAATATCATGTACATTGCCAAGGGCCTGGGTAGCCAAGAGTAGCACTTTCCTTATAGCTCTCAAGTCTGTTCATGAGCATGTATGTGGATCAGGCTAGTGAAGTCCCAGAAGACATGCTCTCCATCCAACCAGCATGTTGCCTTCTAGAGAGTGGAAGGAACGAGAGAAGCTAGAAACAAGGAGAAGGAGTGAAATAAAACAAAGAAAACACATAAATATTATCTGAGAAAACGAGAGAGAAGAAGTGGGGGGAGAAAACCTTATCTGAAAATGCAGAGAGGAGGCCTGGCCCCGCACAGTGTACAGTGCATAATCAGGTCTCTAATTTGAATGACTAAGAAAGGGGTTCAGAAGTTGGATGAATTCCTTCCAAGCCACAAAATGGCCAAGAAAATGTCAAATTAAAATGTAGCAAGAGTATGAATCTCCCAGTCCTTCATCAAATACTTCACAGGAAGTACCAATCCTTTTTGTAGGTTCTTGAATTCCAGGTGCTAGTGATTGTTGGGCTGCACCATCCTTTTGATCAGAAGGGTGTGAAAGGTTTAGGAGCATGTGCAAGAGCATAGAGACCCCTGAGATTCCCAGTGTCCTAAGAAAGTGGCTCTCAATCTTTTTAAACTACTGCACCCTTTCAGGAGTTTGGTTTGTCTTGCATACCCCCAACTTTCACCTCTCCCTTAAAAACTACTTGCTTCCAAAATCAGACATAAAAATACCAAGTGTCACAGGACACTATTACTGAAAAAATGCTATTTGCTTTTATTCACCATTATATTTATAATTATAATATAAATCAATTTGAGTATAAATACTGTATTTATATTTCAGTGTATAATATATAGGTCACTATCATCAAGTCATTGTATGAAATATTATTTTGTTGTGACTTTTCTAGTGCTTTTTATGTAGCCCATTTAAAAACTAGGCAACTATCTAGATTGAATTGATGTACCCATGGAAGACATGGTTGAGAACCAATCCTCCTGCTAATTTCTCCCACAGTGCAGAGAAAGAATGTTTTGGAAACTAGGTGAGATCAAACTCGTTGAGTTTCTTGCCCCACATATGAGCAGCCTATGTGTAAGGATGATAGTGGCCTGTAGAATGCAGATGGGTTTTGAAATCAAGTAATCAGTGTTCTCTATTATGATATGGTACTTCAAATTCCTTCCTCCCCTTCTTATTCCCCCCCCAAAAAAAGCCTGCTTCGGTACAAGAAAGTACTGCTTTTCAGTGTTGAGTTTCACAGTTTAGGAAAGAAAAGCACTCTAAACCTGTATTATACTCTGTAGTGCTCAAGTTAGAAAAGACACTGCAATTGTTTCTGCTGAATTAAGCCCTATGTGATTACTTTGTATTTACACTTAAATACTGTATAATCAGATAGCAATTATGTTTTACAGATCGAATGGTAATTGTCTTTGAGTCTCCATTTAGCTCCATCTCTTCCCAGTCATCTTCTTTCATGAAATAGCTGAAAATTACCATGTAATTGTAGGGTTTATTTTCTGCTGTGTGAATTCTCATGGCTCATATTCGTTTACGTTCCCAACCGACACAGCCTCGCAAGATGTCTTACACTTCCAGCACTAGTTTTCTAATCTATCAAATGGTGGCTCTCCCTACACAAACTTCTCACAGGCGTACTCTTTCATTGACCAGATTCATCAATGGTGATTATAACCGACACCTCACTGCTAGGTTGGGGTGCTCATTGTGACACGCAGATGTCGAGGGCAGATGGTCATGGTCCAAGACGCGACTTCACATCAAAATTGTGGAACTCGGGGCTATCAACAACACATGTGGAGTGTTCCTTCCCCTCATCCAAGGCAGACCCATATGTGTCCTCATGGACAACACACCCTGTCTGTTATACATTAACCGACGGGGGCGTTCCCAATCATGCTCACTATATGCAGAAGCAATCAGGTTCTGGAACCAGTGCCTGAAGAATGACATAGCTCCAGCAGCAATGTACATACCAGGCTGACAGACTGTCACTGCAGACAAACTGAGCAGACTCTTTTCAGAACATCATGAGTGGGAGTGCTGCCTCAGTGTTATCCTCCCAAGCTTCCAACAACGAGGGTTTCTACTGACTCCCTTGCTCTCCAGGATGATCAATAAGATAAATGTGGGCTGAGCCACGGTGATTTTAATAGCACCCTACTGGCCAAGACAACCATGGTTTCCTTACCTGCATCATCTATCAGTTGCTCACCCAATTCTCCTATCTGCCAGACCCCACTTTCTGACCCAACATTGAGGCAAAATTCTCCACCCCAACCTGGGGGCCCTCAAACTCACAGTATAGTTTCTTAATGGTCCTAAAATGAAGAACTTATCTGTTCTGAGAGAGTGAAGCAGATCCTCCTAAATAGTTGGCACTCCTCTATGAAATATACCTACCAAAACAAATGGAGATGATTTCAAGGGTGATACGGTCAATGTCAGTTGCGACCAAATACTGTTCCAATACCTACTGTACTTGAATACCTGATGGACCTAAGTGACATAGGCCTCTCTATCAACTCCATTTGTGTTCACCTGTCCACCATCATAGCTTTTCCTGATCCAGTGGATGACCTCTCGCTTTTCACTCATCCCATCATGAAGCATTTCTTAGCGTGTTTGCATGAAGCATGCAATTTCTTAGCGTGTTTCTGAGTATGCCACAGGATTTGGTCAATTGAGTTTATTTTTTTTAATTTTTTTTACTTTATGATTAGTGCACATAATCCAAACATAAAATCATTAATTATTGCCATGTATTGAAATCCAAGTATCTTTTTTAGCACATTGGTATGCAGTTATGAGAAGAAAATATAAACTGCTCTGTTAAGGAAAAAAAGAATGCTATTGGCTTAGCTACTTCCTTGAAGTACTCAATTTAAAAAAATAGTGATATTGAATTACAAAGAGTCTTGTATCAAGTTATGTACTTGTCAAACAACCTGGTGTGTGTGTGTGTGTGTGTGTGTGTGTGTGTGTGTGTGTGTGTGTGTGTGTGTGTCGTTTTTTGTTGTGTTTTGTTTTATTATCCCTGCTTTATGTGAATAGTCTTTCTTATTTTCCCTGTCCTCTTTCCTACATGTATAGTTTCAGTTACTGAGAAATATTAAATACAACAGTGGTACTGGCTAATTTGCCCCAGAACCTCCTGTTTGTACTAGTCACTAAGACAGTGATGTATTCCATGTTGAGCAAATTAAATGTTTTTTTGCCACCATCCTCATCTCTTTCCACTTACTCCCTTGCCCAAGTTTTCTTGAGAGGCCTAATTATCCATTGCTTTTAAGGTCTGGAGAACTATGACTAATTACCATAGATATGACTCATTAAAAAATGACAGTTTTTTGCTGGTGTGATCATGCAGTGCAATATATCCCCTCTTCATCTGTTTGTTACCTGAATAGCTTAGGATCTAGACACAAAAGGGCATCCTCAGCTCATTTTCAGAGAATCTACTTATTGAAGACAGTTAGGAGCAGGATGTCCTAGATAGTCTTAGCTAACATATTAATAAAGCATACGTTTTTATGTTCCAAATTACTCTGATATTCATACTGTCTGCCTTTCAGTGCCATACATACATTGTTACAGCAATCCAAACACTTTCTTAAAATTAGTGACTAATGGGTGAGCTTTTTCCCCTTCTCATTCAGAGTCTTTCAGGTTTATACAAAGTGAAATAAAAGGAAATGTGCAGCAGCATAAGGCTGTAATATCCATAATCACTCTGAGAGAGAGTTAAACGCTTACATGATCTCATTAATTAAGGCACACTTAGTGTTTCCTCATCAATGCATACTTCCCGAAGTTAATCCTGGTCAATTTAACTGACCCTTAAATGGCTCACCCTTTTCTAAGGTAGCTGTTTACAATACTCTCCATGTCTTTTTATGACTGAATATTAATAATAAAATTATTCTAAGTAGATATGTGAGCTTTTTGTTTTTGGCTTTAGAAAAATTTGCTAATTGTTATAAAAACACTTTGAGATTTTGAACAAAACACTTTTGAAAGTTCTCTAAATTCAGGTCTTGTGTACATTTAGGTATCGCTTGATTTAGTACTTAGCCATGGTGTCCAACCAGTATAGCAAACTAGCCACAGTCAACTGGCCAAATAGACACGTGGCTAGCGTGTTAGACATTACGGGCTTAGAGCAGTAGCTGAGGAGTTGAAATCCCTTTGTTCTCTTCCTTTCATTTTGACATAGTCAAGTTACTTAGCTAAGGCCCAGAACAGTTTTCTGTAATATTGAGCTAATGCTCACCTATCTGTGGGAAATTCACTTCTAGGTACTATTTCTACACAAAAAAGTGTTGAGAAGCGTGAAAAGAATATTCCTGCATTTTTGTGGTAAAATACTTATATCCTGTAAATAGGGCACTTACTGAATTGTTTTTTGCATGTTGTGTTAGTGAGTAGATCTGTTCTTCTCTCCGGCTGCTTGTGTTCTGTGAGCTGACACCATGAAGTTTTTGCATCCTCCTGAAAGCTTGCTCTTCTACTGACTTAAAATGCAAATGAAGCTGACTTTATGTTGTTTGATTCACAACAGAATCCAAGGCAGAAAGGTAAATCAGCAGTGTTGATGTATTTGTGTCGGTTCCTGGATATTACCTCATCACACTAATCTCTCAGGTAAATCAATATTCCTTTGTCCTGGGAGGACTGGTTTATCAATCCTGCTTACTTCATTATTTTAAACATAGTTTTGGTAAACTTTTTAATTAACATCTGTACTAGGCATGTATCAGTACATGTTTAAATGGTTAACTTTTACACGTTTAAATGGTTAGACTGGACTCTTCAGTTAACCTTCACAGTTACACGCAAGCTCCCCACCCCCATGCTGCTGCCTCTATATCAGAGGCAGCAGTGTGGGGGCGAGGAGGGGGAAAGCATGTGGGAGTAGGTTCTCACAGGGAGCCAGCTTTTAAACAGGCTCCCCACGAGTATCTGCTCCTGGGGAGCTGCCTGCCCGCCCTCCTCCCCATGCTGCTGCCTCTGATACTGATATTGATGGGGACAGTTTGAATGATTTTAGCAATACAAATGAAGAGAAATGTTGTCCTGCTGCTAAATGGTCTGGAGAGGGAAATTATAGGTTTCCAATGAGGCAGATCAGCTAAGTTTATCTCCCAGGATTAACAATATATTTTCTATAAAAAATAGACAAACTCTTAAAAGTTTTGTTTTAAAGAAGGAAACACTCACTTGGTAATCATTGAGGTGAAATTGTATTGCTACTTGGAAGCAGTAAGACTAGGTTTTAAATATTTTTCTTAAAGTGCAAATATATTAAACAGTTAGATGTGAGAAATAGTGCCATTTTATACAGACGATCTCTGGTGATTCTGGTGACAAAACAAAAATGGCACATCATGGTGGGCACAATCTTGGCATCCCTTAAAGATACTGATTGACATGAGGCATGCAGATCGGCCTGTTAAAAGTCAATTTAAAAGCTTAAGACCCTGATCCTACAAATGCTTATGCCTGGGTTTAACCTTAAACACAACAGTAATCCCAGTCTAACAGAGCTGTAATGTTCTGTCTTAAACATACGCATAAATCTTTTCAGTATTAGTCCCCAAATTATCAGTCACAGGTATATGTGAATATATTGCGTGTCATAGTTTATGGATAAATATATTGCATGTCATATACCCATATAAATATATTAATCGATTTAGGGATGTCTATAGCATATTTGGAACATTCTGTTTATATATGAATGTGTTTAAGAATGTCTGCACATTTCTAAATTTGGTTTGTGAAAACTTAATACGTTTTGATAAAAGGTTGAATATTAACTTAAGAGTTAACTTTTTGTATCATCTTGAAAATGAGGGTATTTTCCCTATTAATCATTTGGTCAGTCTTACAAAATTAATAAGAAGCCCAGGTAATTTAATAACTGCCTTAATCTAGAACATTTTGAAAACAGGAGCAGTCAAATAGCAAATTACATGACGAATAATCCCTTACAAGAGATGGCAACTTTATTTCTGAAATAGGTATCTGGTACAGGTTGAACCTCTCTAGTCCAGTGCTCTCTGATCCAGCATCTGTGGTCAGCATAATTTTAGATAGCTGGATGTCCGCTTCTCATGGGTGTGGCCAAGTTTCCCATAGTCCCATAAAATGTGTTTGCACCCACCAGTCCTGGCTCTCAGTGCTCTGTGCTATTAGTTAGCTCTGATTTACACTTAACTGTCTTCTAAGAGCCCAGTAAGCAGTGGAAGTGTTGGTAATGCGGCTAGACAATATTAACCTCTTCTGGTTCAGCAAATTCTCTGGTTCGGCATAGTCAGGCCATGAGGGTGCTGCACTGGAGAGGTTCTACCTGTACTAGTCATAGAATTTCTGGATTTCATCAGGGTTCAGACAATGTACACAGTATTTATTTTAATCTAGAATGTGAAATAAACGCAAAATTAATTTTATAGATTCACTTTGCAGTTTAGCAGAAGATAAGAGAGCGCTGTTTTGTACTATTTCCTGAAAAGTGAGAAAACTTGAAATAATACACTTTTCATTTAAACTCTGGAGTCATGACACTGGCAGTAATTTGTGAGACAGTCCTGGTAACACCATATAATATATATGTTTTAGTTGTTTAGATCCAAACTTTGGTCTGCAAAATATAAAAAAAAAGAGTCAAATATATATGATTTCCTTACTATAGATAATTAAATTGGTACAAATGCTGCACCTTTTGGTGAGTACCTTTTAGTTTTAAAAACAAGGGCCAGCATTTTAAAGAACACAATGCAAAGTTAGATTTCAGAGTCCATTAAACAAGTTCAGCTGCGCCATTGAACAAGTTTTGCTAAGTTTCTTGTGTTCCTGTGATTGTATTATCTGCTCCCAGATTCATTACCTCTATTGTTCCCTATTCACAAAATATAATAATAGAACAATAGGGTTGGAAGAGATGTCAGGAGGTCATCGAGTTCAACCCCCTGCTAAAAGCAGGACCAATATCAACTAAATAACATGTTTGGTACAGACAGAATCATTGGAGAATTTAGCTATCAGTATCTGATTCTATCAATTTGCCATGAGTCTATCACTTCTTGAAAGATCAAATTCAAGGTACAGGCAGTCCCCGACTTACGTGGATCCGACTTACGTCGGATCCCTAGATACGAACGGGGTGAGGCAACTCCCGCACATGCGCAGCAGCATTCCCGGGGCTCGCTCACCTGGGTCCTAGGATCCTCCTCCTCCTCGGGCCGCCTCCGACTGGGGTCCCACAGAGCTGCCGGGCAGAGGAAAAGTGCCTCCCCACGCCCGCTGCCCCCCCCCCCTGCCAGCAACAGGCTGCCCCCTCCCCTGAGCAACAGGCTGCCGAACAGCAGACAAAAGCAGCCTCTCTGCCCCTCCTCCCCTCTATACATGCCGGGCTCCCGGCTCGCTCACCTGGGTCCTAGAATCCACCTCCTCCTCCTCTTCCGCAGGCTCCAACTGGCCTCTGCCTGCAGCAGCTGGCCACAGGGACAGGGATCCCGCAGAGCTGCAGGGCAGAGGAAAAGTGCCCCCCCACGCCCGCTCCCCCCCCCCCCCCGCGGTCTCGCATCTTGCACGCCTCCCCCCTCACCCCCTGCCAGCAACAGGCTGCCCCCTCCCCTGAGCAACAGGCTGCCGAACAGCAGACAAAAGCAGCCTCTCCGCCCCTCCTCCCCCTATACATGCTGGGCTCCCTGGGCAAACAAAGACTCCACCAAAACAAAGTGCTGGCCTCATTGTGTTAGCAAAAAAAGGACCCTCCTCCTAGAACCCTGGGTGGTGTGTGGAAATAAAGCTATTAGCTCAAAGCATGGTGCAGAGCTGTTTGGTATTTGATGAGTTACTCCTTTAGTCCTGAGTTTGTCACAGGGACAGAAATAGATGTGAAATCTTCTGAACAGGGGAACAGACAGCAAAACAAACATTAGAGGGGAGTTAACCTTTCCCTATGCTATCCAAAACTAAAAAAAATGTTTGGCTAGAGTTTCCCCTACAATATGTACCAGTTCCGACTTACATACAAATTCAACTTAAGAACAAACCTACAGTCCCTATCTTGTACGTAACCCGGGGACTGCCTGTACTTAATGACTAAAATGTAATTACAGCATATGACTCCATTTATACTGATAAATCAGAGAATTACTGCCAACTAATAAGCTATCAGCTGTCACAAAAGAGATCAGAATCCTACAAGTTTGTAACTTTATAAGAAAAATCAAATTGATTGACCATTTTACTATAGAATAATAATGATACTTACATTTTTCAGAGTGTATTTTTATCCGTGACCTATATGAATTTGAAAAACATAGCAAAAATGTCTTAAGCTTGCAAAAGTTTGGGATCCAAACTCACAACCACAATACTATACTGTTCAGAGCCATGTGTTTTAAAGTAGAAAAATGGAATGTGTTCAGATTACATACTAATATGAAACTTTGTACTTTTAGTTAAATGTTTTTCATAGCACTACACCGTAGACATTAAAAATCATATCCGCATATATTCAAACATAAGCCCATTCATTTATAAGCCGACCCCCAAAACTTACAGAGGAAAAAATGGTACAAAGTCACTGACCTGTTTAAAAGCCAAATTCAGAGTACAGAGCTCCAGTCCCAGCTCCTCAGTGTTAGCATCAGCTGAGCTTTTATCACTTCACACTTAAACACTGAGCTTTTAAGACTCCCAGAGCCAAGGGAAGTAACAAGGCTGAAGGATTTGCTGGTTGCCAGCATTTCAATCAAATTGGCCATTCCCTTACAGACCTGATAATGTGTCTTACAACAAAGCAAAATGCAGGACAATGTAGCACTTTAAAGACTAACAAGATGGTTTACATTTCTATCACTATTCTTACAACAAAGATACTTTAACACCAGATTACAGTGGGAGACCTCAGAACTTTTATTTATGCTAAAATTCGACACCTTGATGAATGGACCTTAATCTAGATGATAATTGTTTTACACATTACAAAGACAGCCTCCCCATTTCTACCACTTTTTCTACCACTATTCCCCACCTTTTGATACTCCTAGTGACCCCAGATTAGTCACTTAATTGACTCTTACAGTAAGCAATTTCCTTCTTCCTTGTCACTTCCGCCTCCCCCTCGCCCCCACCTGCTACTCTATGTAGCTGATTTGTCAGTTTGTAATTTTTTTACTTTTTTCATTATGTAATGGTACTGCCAATTCACTTTTGAATATGCACAAATAAAATCACCTGATGCCCCCCCTTGGACTTGTTCCTAGACATGGAAAAAGTGGGAACTTTGTGGTTAGATGCAAGAGGGCCTGTTTCCTTAATCTACAATGTCCGTTAGCTGGGTCTTGCATCTTTGGACTTATTTTAGGTCGCAGACCCCATCCATGTACTGACCCAAATGACAATTTCACCACAAGCTCTTTCATAATTTCTAAAAGATATTAAGAATATATATATATATATATATATATATATATATATATATATATAATTTACAGAAAATAATTAACCCTTACTTATAACAATACACTACTGCTAAAGCTGACTCATACAGGCTAACTAAAGCCCTGCAGGCCTTGCTTTACTGGCATTTCTATTAAAATATAGAAAAATGGGATAGAATAGGAAAAAGATATAGCTTGGCAGGCTACATGAGCCAGCTGCATGCAATGCAGCCAGTCCCCTTTCAAACCAGGCTGATACATCATCTGTACATGCTTGAGCTTCACATGCTTCATTCCCCATCCTTGTGTCCCACTCAAATACCAAGTAGCAGGATCTCTTGCCATAAATAGTGGGTAGGATCAGTTTGTATTCTGCCTTGGTTCTGCGACCCACTGGGGACATCAGCTTGGTGCTATGAGCACAGGTCTGTATTTGGCATGGTTCACCCCAATCCCTGATGCTTGCTTATTCTTTGGGGGTCTAAGGGAGATCCTGGCATATGTGTACCTTGAATGTGCCAGGTTACATCCCCTTTTTCGGCTCCTCCAGAATCTCTTGATGAGATTCTGACTGCACTTCTTCCCTCACCTATTAATTTATGCACACCCCATCTGTATTCCCACAAAGTCACAGGATAGCCTCATCAACCTCCTCCTGGCTATGGCCAAGATAGTCATGTATAAATCCAGGGAGCTGAGGTTGGCTATGGGAAGGGCCTATGACGATGGGGCCTTTTTCTGTTTCTCTATCTATTCGTGTATCCAGGCAGAATTCCTCTGAATGGTGTCTGCTGGTTTCCTCAATGCATTTGGGGAGCAGTTGGTGCTATCCAGGGCTCTCTGCTCAGTGTCCTGATCCAGTTCTCTTGTTTTGGCCCTTTGACCTGCACACCTGCCCCTATTTTTCTTTTTCTTTGTCCCCTGTAATTAGTTGGACTCCAGGGCTCAGGTTGGTAAAGGGTTGGTAAAGGGTCCCTGTCATGATTATGAGGGTTAGCCAGCAGCCTGGGGATTAAGGGGTTAACTACACCTAGCCAGGTGGAGTGACCAATAGGAATGTAGGTGGAACTTTTCAAACTGGGACAAAGGAATTTGGGTTTTTTTTTTCCTTTCTCCCTTTTGTCTCTGAGTGAGTTCTCTACAGCTAGAGAGAGGGACAAGCATGTCTTTCTCTCTCCAAGACACCATTCTTCATTTTCTGTAAGTAGGGTAAAGTTTAGGTAGTTTCGTTAGGTTTTATTGTTTTAAGGATTGGGTATGGGATTTGAGATCTGGCACTGCTTAAAAGATGTTTTGGCTTTTCTTTATAACTAAGTTCTAGGCCCATGGAGTTTCTCCATGAGTATATTTCGTTACCTCCCTATCTAGTCATTATGTTTGCAACAGGAATATTGTTGTAATAATAAAAGTTCTTTCTTTTCTTTTATTAACCTGGCCATGGCTAATTGTGTGCCTTGATTTTTATCTTAGGGGTGAGATTTCCCAAATGATCTTTCCCCTGATTTCATTATCAACATTTGGGTAGTGGCAGCGGAAGTTTTGTTCCCAAGATCTAGGTTTTTAAGATTTTGGGGGAAGTTTTATACCAAAGCCTGGTAGATAAGGCTTTGGGGTACACTTGCTGGCCCCCACTTCTGCATTTATCGTGCCAGAGTGGGGAAGGAGCCATGACATGGTGGTAGCGGTGGGATGATTTTGAGAACCCAGGATTTTTAAAAGGGCACAAGTTTTCTTTTGAGTTGCAAGCTTTGCAGTTTTTCCTTTTGTTTTTTCTTTTGTTTCTGGGCTGCCTCAGGGAGGGGCAGACCTTTAAGCCAGAGACGGACCTACCCAAACAGTTTGTTTTTTTGTTAGCTTTCGGGACAACTGGATAGCTAGGCTAGACTAGGGCAGGGAAGGAACTCAGTACATGCTCTTGCGATCAGGCAAGGTAACCCTAGAAAACCCAAATTCCTTTGTCCCAGTTTGAAAAGTCCCACCTACATTCCTATTGGTCACTCCACCTGGCTAGGTGTAGTTAACCCCTTAATCCCCAGGCTGCTGGCTAACCCTCATAATCATGACAGTCCCACCTCCAGGTTTGCAATAGGAACACTCCCCTGTATCCCTTTGGACTGGCCATGTCACACAATACATCCTAATTTTGTGTCCCCCACAAATTTTATTTGCAAAGCCTAGTTTTTGTGCCAGACATTAATGAAAATGTTAAATACGATGGGTCACAAGACCATTCATTGAAGAAATCCACTAGCAACTTCTTTCCAGACAGACAGATCAATTTACAGTATGAACCACTATAGATCCCGATTAATAAGCTCCTTATCCACCTTTCTATTCTCATGTTAATTCCCATCCTCTTCTATTTAACTTTTAATTTCCTATGTGGAACTATTTCAAATGATTTACTGAAATTCAGAGAGATTAAATATACTGCATTTCCTTTGTGAAGGTAGGCATAGCACAATCTACCTTTTTTAAAACCTTGTTCTATTTATCCCAATGACCATTTACCTCCATGTGCCAGCAATGTCCCTCTGAGATGTATATTGGACAAACTGCTCAGTCACTTCCTCAAAGAATTAATGCCCACAAATCAGACATCTCCACACAGACAAACCTGTTAGTCAACATTTTAATCTAACTGGCCATTCCCTTAAGGACCTGAAAACATGTGTCTTACTTCAAAGAGAATTTTAACACCAGATTACAGAGGGAGACTTCAGAACTTGTATTCATGCTTAAATTTGACTAGTTGGGAATGGGCCTTAATAAAGCTGCTAATTACCTTACACATTACAAAGATAGCCTCCCCACTTTTTGATATTTGTAGTAACTCCAGATTAGCCACTTATTGATTAAGCTATTTCCTTCTTCCTTGTCTCTTCCTTGCCCCTCCCCCCACCTCTGTTCTAGTAGCAGATATGTTAGTTTATAATCTGTTTACTTTCTTTATCGTATTCCTTTGTTATATATGGTCATGCCAATTCACTCTCAGAATATGATCTGAAGAAGTGGGTCTGCCCCACGAAAGCTCATCACCAATAAACTATCTTGTTAGTCTTTAAAGTGCTACATACTTTTTTTTCCTTTTGTTTCACCAAGATCAGACTAATATGGCCACCTGTCTATTACTTTCCATGTGGTTAGTTACACTTTCTTTCAAAATTTGTTCTAAGACCTTGCATACAATTGTGGACAAACTAATGGCCTGTAATTTTTTAGATCACTTTCATTTTCATTCCTTAAACATAAATACTATATTTACATTTCTCTAGGGTATGACTCTTGAGTTTAGATTCTTTTAAAATCCTTCCTGATAGGTTTGCAAATTGCACTTCCTTTTAATATTATTGGATGGAGATTTTCCAGCTCTTATGATTTGGTCCCATAAAGCTGTTTGAGTTTGGCTTCCACCTTGCACTATGCTGTGGTAATTTCTACTATGCTGACATGGTCTCCAGGCTCCTCATTAGTTTTATTAAAAGCTGAGGCAAAGTATTTATTTCAGTGTTGGGCTATACCTAGATTATCTTTCATCTCCACTTTATCCTCAGTGCTTAGCAGTCACATTTCTTCCTTCCTTGGTTTTTATTTTATTTTTATGAAAAAAGAACTGTTTGCTATTGGTTTTAATTTTCTTAACAAGGTCTAGCTTGGCTTTGTTTCTGGCAATTCCCTCTTTTTCATTACACTTTCTAACCTCCAAGAGAGGTTTCCTTGCTCGTCTATTCCTTTTTCTGTTCTTTGCAGGCTTTATGCTTTCTTCTAATAACTGTTTGAAATGTTTGTTCACCCAGTTTGATCTGCAACCTTTCCCCTGTTGCTTGGGATGCAGGTTCCAGACCTGCAACTTTGACTTACAGTTATTCCAAGCCTCCTCCACATTCTGATCCTTGCATTCTTCCATCCATCCACTTCCTTAACTGATGCCCTTAATGTTTTAAAGTGTGCCCTTTTGACATCAAGGGACCTAGTTGCAAATATATTTTTGTATATTTTTCCATTTAGTTCAAACAGAATTAATTTAAACATCACTTGAACCAAGATTGTCTCTAGAACCAGTTCTGCTATAAGTTTCTTGCTACTTACCAATGCTAAATCTAAAATGGCATCACCTTTTGTTTGTTTGCTGACTAGCGGTGAACAAACCTGTTAGCTATCATATCCAGAAATATCTGGGCCCTAGCATTGTTCTCCAAGCTATATCTCAGAAATGAAAATCTCCCATAAGCACACATTGTCCAATAGTGTTTATTTCACTGAAACTAGTAGATATCCCTATCCCTTTTCCAGACTGGATCCTGGAGGTCTCTGACAGATCCCAAAGCACTGTGCCAGTAGGGCCTCTTTTACCTTTCTTCTCCAAAGTGATTTTGGTTCAAATGGTTTAGATTTTATTTATTCCATCTATTCTAATTTCTTTACAGTCTTCCTTATCATTAATATATAAATCTACACCACCTTTGCTTTTATTTCTGCCCTTTCCTGAAAATACATACCATTCTATACCAGCATTCCAGTTATGACTCCTATTCCATCATGTTTCTGTTATCCCTATACTATTTGGTTTGCCTTCTGCACCAGTAATTCTACTTTCTGTTTTGTTATCCAGACTCCTTGCATTAGTGTACAGAGATCTTAGTAGTTTCTGCTTGCCTTCATCCAAATTCCCCTCTTGATTGGGTACAGTCATTTTATTGCTAATATCTTCTATCTATTACAGTCAGTGGTAATTGGCATTGCCTTTCCTTTTGTTCATTCTCCTACCCTCTGTTATTCCTTCCTCTATTGCTCTATTCTCTTTTAATTAATTTTCCCCCTGTTCAGAATTAGAATAAAGCACAGTGATTATATTATCATCTCCTGACCATCTTCCCTGATTAAAGCTTTTGTAATCAGTTGTGCCAGTCTCTATCCCACAGATCGATTTCCCTAGCTAGGTTTCATTCATGCCTTCAGCACATTCTTGAAGAAAAATTGGAGAAGTCAGTTAAAGTTTGTCATTTTACAGTGCCTGGCAACTGACACTAATCTTGAAATGTGTAGAGCCTTTTAACAGCATATAAGATGTTGCACTTGATTACTTTCTCAGAGTATCTCAAGTGGAATCAGTTGTTTATATGTGATCACACAGATCTGTTGACTTTTGTATCTTATTTTATTTTCTTGTTTGTGTAAATGTTCAATAAAAACTCACTTAAAAGACTATTTTAGAATTTTTTAGTCCAAGTTATTTGAGCAAACTAATTGCACATATAATTCTTTTATTAATGCACGGCAGTGAACCTCCCTTGATGTGCATGAGAGAGTGTTGCATGTACTAGCAATTGTGCTTGGATTGAATCTTCCTTCAGGGCATAAACTGTGCCATTTCTTTTTTAGCAGAACTTTAATACTGACCATAGGGAAACTGCAGATCCTGGATACACTCTCATCTCTGAAGTAACTCTCAAAACTAAGTGTATTGTTTGGGATGTGTAATATAGCTATGGGCTGAATAAAACTTACAGGAAAATCAATGACAGGAATATAATACCAGTCATCAGGCATCTCAGATATTTCAAATACTAAATTTGTAGTAATTCTTTCTCTTCTTTCAACCTTCATACCTAAGCTTGCCTGAGTAAAAACTTGTTGCCTTACACTATATGCTGGCATAAAACAGGTTGGACCTCACTGGTCTGGCACCCTTGGGACCTGAGCGGTCCCAAATGAGGGAATTTGCTAGACCAGGGAAGGTCCCCTGCCTCCTACTCTTCAGCCTGCCTCCCCTCCCTGCTGCCTGCTCCTTCAGGCCACCTGCCAGCCAGGCAACGTGTCTGCCCCGGCCCTGCTGTCATAACTGCTACTCCAGCGCCTATGCTGGCACAGCAGCACACAGCCCTGGATGCGCTGCCACAGCACCAATCCCAATGCTGGTCAGCACGTGACCCCAGATGGGCTTCCCCTACTGGGCTGCCGCAGCCTGACCTTTCTACCAGCCAGGCTGCCTTGGCTCTGTGCCCACTGCTGGGCCAGCACACTCAGGCTGCCACGGCACAACCCTGCTGTCGGGCCAGCGTGCACAGGCTGCTCCTGCCCCGGTACCACAGTCCCACTACCACCACCAGTCTGCTGAGTGCCTGGCCCTGCTACCACCAGCCTCGCCTTTCATGGGGCCCTCCTGCCCTGGGACTCTCTCATTCTGCAACATCCACATTTCTGCTGGACCGCGGATGTTACCAGATGAGAGAGTCCTGGTTTAGGGAGGTGCAACCTGTACCTAGATCTGCCAGAAATAAGGTTTTTTTTCCTACAGAGTTGCTGTGCAAGCACTTTTGATAGAAAATACTATGTTTATTCATATAATTTCTAGGGGTGTAAAAGCACCCTAAAATAGTTAACCAGTTAAATGTTTTGTATAATTAGTTCACCACCATGGCCAGGGGACTGCTCCAGCCTGCTGGGCCCACGACAGCCAAAGGGAGGGGCACTGATACAACTGCAGACATGATCCATCCGGCTAGGACGGACGCAGGTGGAGGGACTTTTTCCGCTGTATCATGCCTGGGTCTGGCCAGCCAGTGGGGGACTGCTCCAGTCTGCTGCAACTGCATGCAGGGTCCAGATGGCTGGGGCTGCTGCAGCCATGAGCAGGGTCCAGCTGTCCAGGCCGGTTAAATGGTTACCTTATAAGCAGGCCAACAAGCCTGTTGCTACTGCTCTGCAATTGCTGCATCAAACATCACATTTCTATAGTTCAGACATAGCTAAATAATTCTTACAGGTTGATTATTGTTTGATGAGCAATTCAGGTTTATCCAATGTACTTAAATAATGCAGGTGGAATGATTTCTGAATATACAGGTCCCCTGTAACACCACAAAATTTATTTTGTCAGATTTTTTTATTATACTCTTTTGGATTGTAACACTTATGCAGAAGCAGGATAGCTGTGTTTTTTGTTTTTGTTTTTATTTTTTTGCTTTGTTTTTAGAGTGCTGAAACGAAATTGCTTTGGATGCTTTTTAGTGCAATCTCTAAGAGTCTTAATGTTTAAACGTACAATTTTACAGGCTGTTTAGCCATAATGTGAAATAGAGTGTTCCTTTTTTTCTTTGTGGGATTCTAACAAAAATGTACAAGTCCTGAATTATTGGTGACTGAAAATGTTTTATGCTGATGCACAATTATTGCTTTTCAGAATGGATTTAGTATATGTTTTCTTCCATGCTACATGATATCTAGCTTAGGAACTCTTCAAGGCATGGACTTGTGTAGAAGGGTAACAGATATGGCAAGAGTGTCTCTCATTATGAATAGAGGGTTGAATTCCACATTTAATTATGATATGTGACCTGGATCAGGACACCCCAAGGTCCCTACAATCTCTACTATATTTTCTACTGATGTTAGTGGGAAATAATCATAAAAGTTATTGTGTGAAATCCTGACTTTATTGAAGTCAATGGCAATTAACTTCAGTGGAAGATTTCACTCCAAGGGTACAGGCACTTTATTAAATAATTAACCATTTATATATCATTCATTATGTTAGTATAGCACCTAGCAAAGTGGACCCTAGGCCTACTAGGTGAAAATGCAATATCAATGTTTAATAATAATGATACTTTATTCTTTACCATATAGTTGCATACAGCATCGGTGAACAATTTGCTTTCTTTAGCATTGCCGCTATTTTTCATTTGTTTCTCTTTCTTCCCCATTTCCCTTCTCTTTCATTACAGATCATTCATCCGACTGGATGTCTGATACATCCTTTGTCGCCTTCTACACTCCTTCCCCCACCCTGAAGTCTTCTGTGTCTCGAATACTTTTCTTATTTTTCCACCATTCCTTTACCTTCTTTCACAAGTCTCTCCTCAAACTGTACTTCCACAAGCATGCATACACACAATAGGTTTTTACCACATCACTTTGTTTTCATACTCCTTTTCCCTTTCAACTCCATCCCTAGGTTTGTCCCTTAAAGTAGGAAAAATTATCTTAATATAAATTATACGTTCTTCTGGGCACACGGTTTATCTTTTATTTGTTTGTTTTGAAAAGCACCATGTAATTTTATGCTGATATAGAAATTACTGCAACAAGTCTGCAACACTGTCTCAAATGGTGATAGTCTTTTGTGGTTTGATATGGATTTTGAAGTAGCACTTAAGAGCCCCAATTAATATGGGGACCCAGTGTGCTAAATGTGCAAACACACAAGAAAATGTGGTCCTCTGACTACTGTTTAGAATGGAAACTGTGCTGGCCAGGATTGTCTAAGACCGGAGTGGGCAATAATTTTTAATGGGGGACAACTCCAAGATTTTGGCAAGTGATCAAGGGCTGCACTTCTATGGAGTGGATGTGGGGTCTGGGATGGAGGTTGGGTACAGAAGGAAGCTTGGGGTAGGGAACTGGGGAGCAGGAGGAGATTTGGGGTCTGAGAGAGAGTTTGCACGAAGGAGGGTGCTCTGATCTGGAGCAGGGGCTTGGGTTGCACAGTCCAGGAGGGAATATGGATTCAGGAGCAGATTCTGGGCTGGGGGAGGGGTGTCGGAGAGGGTGCAGGGTCCAGAAGGAAGTTGTGACCTGGGAGAAGGGGGATAAGAGGTACAGAGGGTTTGGGTGGTGGCCTGGGACAGATAGTTGGGTAGGGGGGTGCCAAAGGTAGGCTCTGTCTGGGAAGCACTTACATAGGTGGTTCCCAGCCAGCAGCCCTGCAAAAGCCTGAAGCCAACTGTCTGCTGCAGTCCAAGGATGCTGGCTCCTCCATGTGGCTCTGCTCTGGGCATAGGAGGCTTTCCACGTTGTCCCTACCCCCCAGCAAAATTTCTCAGCAGGGGCATTGTGTGAAGACTCTGTCCTCCCTTCCCAGCCAACCAGTCCCAGGCCAGATTCAGTGGCTTGGCAGGCCAGATCCAAATGACTGGCAGCCTCTTGCCCACCCCGTCTAATATAGCCTGGAGTCTTGTGCAGAAGCAAGTATGAGGTTGGTGCTTTCATCTTCAAAAATAAAAATTAACCAACTTTTCCACGGACACTTCCACCCAAAGCTGTTTAAAGAATCTAATGTATTTAATCCTGAAGTTCTCAGTTTTATGTAAATCAGCCTGAACTGTTTTTCTTTTCAATCCAATAACCATTGTGAGTAGGAAATTTCATATTCTGGGTTTTGAGGACAATGAGGTTATAACTCAGAAGTAACTTTAAATTAGAGTCTTTGAGAGATCAAAACCTTTGAGATAATATCCATATCTCAGCTTTATTTGTTTATTTCTATTAGTTAATTTACATTTGATGATTTAAACTCATAATTCAGGTATGAAACTGTATTATTTGATTTGCTTTGAACAAGTTTTCACTTTTAATTTCTAATACTTACCCAGTTTACATTGCTTTCAAAGACTTTGAAGCTCTATTTTCCTTACGTAGCACAAAGTCTTTTAAGATTATAGGAGAAATAAGCACTTCTTAATTTACTGATGCTTTTGAATATTTGTTATATTACATGGTTCTCAATTAAGTTTGCCAGAGGGAATTCTATCTGCTTTTAAAGCAGAAGTTTTTCTTTTAGCATGTCATTCCTCTTTCATGTTTTTAGTCAGTGTTTCAGGGCATCCATTAAAACACCAGATATATTATTATTATAGCCAAATGCCCAATCAAGTGTGCAATTTTCTTTGCTGTGTTGATGCAGTTTCACACTTCGTTTGTTCTGTAAATTGAAGTGAGTGTTATGCCATTATTTAAAAAGTTCCATCTACTGAGACAAAAACTGGTCTGAGGAAGGTTGTAGTGTTTTTTGTTCATGCTTTGAGCAAAATGTTAATAGAAAGCTGCTTAAACCTCTATTGAACTTCAATACTATGGAGCCAGGGACTCTTGGTAGCCCGCCTGGTTATTTCATATTGCAGCCCCTGCACCTCCCCTTCAGGCTAGGTTGACTCTGCAATTAAACTTCATGAGACTTGTGTTCAGAGCTGTGGGGCTATAAAATTGCAGTGCAGACATTCAGATACAGGCTGGAGCCCAGGCTCTGGGACACCCCACAAGTCAGCTGGCACAGGCCAGCCATGAGTGTTTTATTGCAGTGTAGACAAATCCCCAGATGCTTCCTCCCTGCTCCTTCTCTTCATTCTATGTTACTAGGGTAGGAAATTAAACCTTTTCTTTTTATTTCATTCACATATGCACACTTCTGAAAAGCTTAGCTGGACAGAAACAAAGAAAAAATATTTTAAAAGAAAAATCTATCAAATTTACTGCACTATTAGAAGGAAAGTTGGAAGCCACAACCTTGTTTTATTTTACTTACTAATCGTTATTTGGCAAATAGAATAACCATTTAGAAGAAAAGCTTGTGCCATCATATGAAACAGGAATGCTATTCCAGATTATGAAAACAACCACTTAACTTTTTATGTCAACTCTTCATTCACGTCAAGGCACTTCAATAATGCCATTAATGTATCCTGCAGCGTGTGAAGTCCAGAACTGTGCTAAGAATTCTGCATTTATCAATAGAACTTTTATAGCATTTTCACTGTTTGTTAAAGCAGTGGAATGAGCGGTCAGTTTTGGAGTCTGGGGTAAGAGATGTGATCAGAAGAACTGTGGAGATGAGGATTTTCTTAGTTTACTGTCTTCTTGCCAAAATATTCTAAGATGGTAGTTATATAATGGAATAGAATGGGGGCCATACATACAGAGCACATGCTACTCTTCTAATAAAAGTAGTATTTTTATGGCTATGTTTAAAGTTGTATATAGTTATACAACGTTACACAAACAGCATATATGCTGTGTGAATACCTCACTTTGAGTTCATAGAATCATAGGGTTGAAAGAGACCTCAGAAGGTCATTGAATCCAACCCCCTGCTAAAAGCAAGCGCAAGCCCAACTAAATCATCCCAGCCAGGGCTTTGTCTAGCTGGGATTAAAAACCACTGGGGATGGAGATTCCACCTCTTTCCTAGGTAACCCATTCCAGTTCACCA
Source organism: Pelodiscus sinensis (assembly GCF_049634645.1). Lineage (NCBI taxonomy): Eukaryota > Metazoa > Chordata > Testudines > Trionychidae > Pelodiscus > Pelodiscus sinensis. Next base: position 305,980,208 of record NC_134711.1, read on the forward strand.
TATGAGATTCCAATCTTATGTAAATTAGCTAATTTAATTGTGATTATCCTGTATTAGTCATAATGTTATGCATCATTAATACTATAGTATTTATATAATCCACACAACAATTGGGAAAACACAGTACTAACAAAAGCAGATAAATTATACTCAAATTTGATTATGCACAGAGGTAAAGAAAATACTCCAAAACAGTACTGCACATTTCTGACAATTTTGTACAACTATGTACTGCAGATCTATTCATAGTATGTGCAGGATGTGATGATATTAAGCTCTTGGGGTATGTCTACACTACCCTCCTAATTCGAACTAGGAGGGTAATGTAGGCATACCGCACTTGCAAATGAGCCCAGGATTTGAATTTCCCAGGCTTCATTTGCATAAACCGGGCGCCGCCATTTTAAAATCCCAGCTAGTTCGAAGCCCGTGCCGCGCGGCTACACGCAGCACGGAGTAGCTAGTTCGGATTAGGCTTCCTAATCCGAACTAGCTGTATTCCTCATGGAATGAGGAGTACAGCTAGTTCGGATTAGGAAGCCTAATCCGAACTAGCTACTCCGTGCCACGTGTAGCCGCGCGGCACGGGGTTCGAACTAGCCGGGATTTAAAAATGGCAGCGCCCAGTTTATGCAAATGAAGCCCGGGAAATTCAAATCCCGGGCTTCATTTGCAAGTGCGGTATGCCTACATTACCCCGCTAGTTCGAACTAGCTGGGTAGTGTAGACATACCCTTGAAGAATAACATTGGTAACTGCTACATAAAAGAATTCAGACAAAAATGCCAATAGGAGCTGAGAAAGTTTGCTGGGGGCAAGGGCATTCTGTGAAGTCTCCCTCCCTCTTCCTCCCTCCCTCCACCATGCCTGGAGCAGAGCCATGTGGAGCAGACAACTGACCATTTTGGGACTGCAGTTCAGGTTCTTGCAGGGCTACTGGCTGGGAGCCACCTAAATAAGCACCTCCCAGCCAGAGTCTGCCTTTGGTACTGCATGCTGTCTTCCCCACCCCCAACTACCTGACCCAGGCCACCACCCAAACCCTCTGTACCCCTTTTTCCCCCTTCTCCCAGGTCACAACCTTCTTTACAGACCCTGCACCCCCTCCTATACCCCTCTACCAGGCCAGAATCTTCTCTTGCACCCATACCTTATCCTGGACCCTGCACCCCAAACCTCTGCCCCAGATCACAACCCCCTCCTTCACCAAAACTCCCTCTCAGACCCCACACTCCCTTCTTGCACCTTAGTCCCATACCTCAAGCTCCTTTCTGCATTCAACCTCCGTCTCAGACCCTGCACCTCTCCCATAGAAGTGCAACTCTTGACCACTTGCCAAAATCTTGGCGTGGCCCCCTCCCATAAAAAATTATTGCCCACCTCTGTGCTATATTAAGTCCCCCCCCCACACACACACACACACCTTGCTTGATTACCAGAGTTTGCACACATTTGGTTTCATAGCAGAGATCTCTGCCATTGGATTTAATGGATTAACTGGTAATATAAGGAAGCAGTTATCCTGCATGAGGATTAGACACTAGATGGGAAACAAGATACACGCTTTGCCAGACTGTCTCTGTTCCCCTCTGCTCCTATCCACTGCACTGTGGCACATTTCCAAGTGAACTTCTTCTAGACCACCACATTCCCTGCTGCTTTTATCCACCCCCACTTTCCCAGTTCCTGCCCTTCATCCACTTTCTATCTATTCATCCACATGGCTCTTTATGTCCATCCTCCCCTCCTCATGGCTCATGGGATGGAGACTAAATTATTTTACAAAGGTAATTTTTTTTAGATTTTATTTTAGTATTATGGTACTGCCTAGTGACTGCCCAGCGCTAGAGCACCATTGTGCAAAGCACTGTACAGAGAGTAGTAGTCAGCGCATACCATCTAAATAAGAAAGGGAAAATCTGAAAGAGTTCAGTTTAAAAATAGATTCTGGGTTTCACTCTCCATTTGCTCTTGTATTGCCAGGATAGCAGGGAGGCTGGAACTACCAGTGCTTGAAGGGATACCAGCGAAGTTCTTGAGGAAAGGAAAAGAGGAGGGAGGACTGAGGCAACAGTAAAATAATATAAAACAAAGACATTGTCTGGAGTTACATACTGCGGACAGAGTGTATTTTATAAAATACTTGACATAGATAATGAATGAAATAAATGTCTGTCCATGAGGAAAAACACATTTTAAAGATATATGCTGAGTGAGTCTGACAGAAAAGCTGAGTCTGAAGGATTTGATTGGCAGAGATTCCTCTCTCGTTAATGAGCCCTCGTTGTCCTCAATACCCTTTGTCACTCAAATCCACATCCCCACTTTCTGGAATGTGGCACAGAAATGTCACACTGTGGTAGCTCACCTAGCACTCCTTTGCTTTCTCCGGTGGAACACTGCCATATCAACCTATGTAACCTGTACAGTAGTTAATTCCTTGATGGACATGGTAAAAGAAAGCATGGTAAAGCCCAATATTAGCACTGTCAGCTCAGTGCAGACACAACAGCATTTTGTAGTCCCTCTCTATATCCCTGGGCATTACAGAATCATCCCATATTGTAACCAGCGTCCAGTCAGATTGCAGCTGAGTTTTGTCGTGCACTATTGTATCTACCACCTACAGGCTAGAACAGTCAATTAACTCATAATCTTAGTCTGCAGCCTTCTACCACTCATAGAGCCAGCACAGGCCTATATAGCAGGGCTACTCAACACGCATGCGGCCTACGGACCATTTGTTTGCGGCCTACAGTGCAGTTCGGGTTTACGTGGGGTTCAACACGTGGCCTGTGGGTGGGATCCTTTGAACATGGCCTCTGCTGGGAACACGTTCCACAATGGTGAGTCAATGTAATGGTCTTCTGTTGATATGCATCTTAGTAATTAAATTTGGACTGTTGTTGCTCATTAACAGTGTTATATGGGTGGAAATCGGGTAAATATTGCATTTTATTAATATCAGCAGAACTGACTTAAATGGGACCTGTGTGTTGTGTAGTCTTCCCTTAATTTATGTATTAATGCCCATCAGCATGAAAGAAGCTATTTGCATATATATTTGCATGTAAATGCAATCACACTTAAGTTGCAGCTCTCTACATGTGCTATGAGTATCATTGTGGCCCCCGGGACTTCCGAAGTTGACTACCCTGCTGTATAGTTGGGATTGGTCCTGCCTAGAGCAGGGGGCTGGACTTGATGACCTTCTGAGGTCTCTTACATCTCTATGGTTCTATGATTCTATGACAAGTGCTTAGAAGGTACAAAGCACTCCCACTTCTTATTGACTTTCAGTATAGAGGGAGCTATTCACACTTCTCATAATCAGACCACATATTTTTAATGAGGAACCTACTTCGAAAAAGATACTCTTTAGTTAAGGAGAGGCTTAACACTGAGGAAAACAATAGTACTCAAATTCTGGTGTGAAAGTCAGAACTTGTTCAAATTCTTCTGACTAATCAACAGTCAGCTCAATACTTGGTAAAAAGAGCTATTATGATGATGACACTTAATATCCTTTTGAAAGTCACTTAGATACAATTAAATCCCAGGTTGTTAGAAGATTGTACACTCTAAAAAAGGGATGTGAAATGTGCTCCTGGGGAAAAGCATATACATACATGACTTTGGAGGAGAATTAATTCTATGAGCAAAAACCCCCTGAAAATAAGCTGTCAAAAAACACCCTCCTCCCTAAATGCTGTTTTGTTTTCCAATCAAGAGTGTATACTGAATACAGAACCAAATACCAAGAGGACTGTAGCTATTAATCTTGACTAAATGCTATGGATGTCAGCTTTGTTTTCTGATTTGGAAGTTTGTACTTTTTATTCAGATAGTGAAACATGAAAAGCAGGTAACTGAACAGACATGCAAAAATAAATCATAGGAGCCTTTCGATTCTTCTGTCTGAAGATTTGCTATCTTACAAGTAGGGTAATTGAGGAAGCCACAGAGCTAGCTGATTGGTAACAGTCTAGCAAGTGTCACCTTATAATTGAACAGTTTGCAGTAGAAAATGCAGGTTTTTGTGATTTTGGCCATGAAAGGGATACTCCAAGACCTAAGATTCTGGGGGAACAAGGAGATATCTTAATTGTAACCATACCAGGATATCTTTGAATTAAATAAATCTAAGGTGTGAAAAAGCACAATTCTTTCTATGGAGCATCAATAGATTCAAGTCTACAAACTATAAACTATGCAGTTAGCCTCCTTCTGGTCTGGTGGTTTTGTACTAGGTAGAGGAAATAAGAGAGTGCTCATTATGATGAAGCCAGAGACATATGCTCCATGCAGATACAGCGTTCCATTCACCTACATGCTGTTCATTAAAGGTTCAGGAACCTATGTTTTTACTCTATCTCTAAATGCCTGGTGCTTACTGCATCTTGTAGAGGTAAGCGGGATACCTGTACATGCCCAGGAAGTAGCTGGGTTGGATCTCATTAAGACAGTGTGGAGGCCCAGCATAAAAGGCTATGAAATCAATTTCTGTCCTTCCTTATTTCTAGCTTACTATCAGAGGTTGTTTAAAGCTTGAATAATGAAATAGTATGTTTAATGTTTACTGAGTAAAAATTCCTCAGTAATAAAGCGGTATGTAAATTGATTTTCAATGTCTTGCAACTGGCCATTGACGACAGTACTACAGCTATTGCAAATGATAAGAACTTTCAACAAGATGGCTGTCACCAGCAGGAGGATCTGAAATGCAGATTTTTAATTTTAAAAAGATGTATTTTCAAAAGCATTTCCTAATTTATTCATAATGAACATTTTTGCTGCATATGTACATTAAAATTGCTGTGCTGAGAGCAAAAATGTTTCTTTTAAAACATGTTTGAAATGATAGGGAAAAAAGCAGCTCTTTGAAACCTGCAAAAGCTGTAGGTAGCAAAAGCATAGCTTGAAACTATTTAAGAGCTTTTAACTTTTGACTCTTGAAGTCAATTAGCAATGAAGAAAATACTCAAAGCCATCAAAGTATAATTTCATAGCCTCCATCCTTGTGTATTTTTCTTTTAGATAAAAGAGATTTTTTTCCCTCTTTTTAATTGTATAACTGTAATTAGTCACCCCAGGCATTTTGTCTTCTAGTGCTTGGAATGAGCATAAAATCTGCAAAATTAATGATGCCTTAGTGCTTTTCATGATTAGTGGCTTGATAAACAGATTTTTCTGTGTTCTACAAATGGCTTTCAAATGTCCTTTTTATTTATTTATTTATTTGTTTGAGTGGGAGGGGGGAGATTGCTAGATAGAGACAATTTTATGTTTTCTCCAAAATGCCTTAGGTCATGCTTTGCTGGTCTTTTTGATTTTTCTTGCATTCCCCTTGCTCCTTCTCTCCTCCACCCAGCATGAGGGGCACTGAAATTAATTTTTACATGCTTTGAAATACTTAAGTGAATGAAAACTGAGTCCTGTGTGACTTAATTATAATGGCTTTGCTAGCCTGCAGGAAAATTAGGACTTTGAAGAGCTGTTGTCATAAAAAGGTGAAGTGATTTAAAGTTGCAGAGCAACCAGCATGAAATTGGCATTTGTTAAATTAAGTAATACATAATTTTAAGATTAATTATGTCCTTGGAGTGTTAAGGTATTTGGGTAAATGTTTAATTTTCCTTTTATACATGATTTTGACTATCTTTGCCTTATAAGTCCTCCCAGCCTACCCCTGCCTTAATCCAAACACAGAGTGATACAGGCAGTCCCCGACTTACGCGGATCCGACTTAAGTCGGATCCGCATTTACGAACGGGGCTTTCTCGCCCCGGAGGTCGAGGTGGCGGATTGCTGCCTGCAAGCTCCGGGGTGTGAGAGCCCCGTTCGTAAGCTGCTCCCGGTGCCCCTGGTCTGCTGGAGACCGTCTCCAGCAGACCAGGGGCACCGGGACTGAAGCCGCAGCAGCGGCGGGTTCCCGGGCTTCTGAGGCTTTGCCAGAGCAAAGCCTCAGAGGCGCGGCACCCCGCTGCCGCTGCGGCTCTGCTCCCCGTGTCCCTGGCCTGCTGGTGGTGGGGGGGGGGGCGGCGCAGCTAGTGTGCCCCCCCCCCCAGCAGACCAGGCTTTTGTTTTGGACCCTGGAGCAGAGCAGCTGGGGCGCTGCCGATTGGTCCTGCAGCGCCGCTCTGGGCACTACTGGACCAACCCGGCAGCACCCCAGCTGCTCTGCCCCAGGACCTGATTCAGCCGCTGCTGGTCAGTTTCAGCAGTGGCTGAATCAGGACGCCTGGGGCAGAGCAGCTGGGGTGCTGCTGGGTTGGTCCAGTAGCGCCAAGGAGCGAGGAGCGGTGCTACTGGAGCAACCCAGCAGCACCCCAGCTGCTCTGCCCCAGGCGTCCCCAAGTCAGCCGCTGCTGAAACTGACCAGCGCTGACTACAGGAAGCCCGAGGCAGAGTTGCTCTGCCCCAGGCTTCCTGGAATCAGCCGCTGATCAGTTTCAGCAGCAGCTGACTTGGGGAGCTTGGGGTTCTTAAGTTGAATCTGTATGTAAGTCAGAACTGGCGGTCAGTTTCAGCAGCGGCTGAATCTGGACACCAGTTCCGATTTACATACAGATTCAACTTAAGAACAAACCTACAGTCCCTATCTTGTACGTAACCCGGGGACTGTCTGTACTCATTCTGAGTAGACCCTTGTAAATAAATATCTAGAGCATCATTGTGTGTTGGTGCAGGCACAGTGGTCCAACCACGTGTAATAATTTGTAAGGTCTAGGCCATGGACTTTGCAGATAAACCAACCCTATTGTGGCATTCTCTCCTCCCCCTCAATGTAGGATTTTTCCCTTCAGTATACTCTTGAGTGCTTTGACTTATCTAGTGTCATGTGTCCCAAACAACAGTTTAGTTACCTCTCTCAGGAAATTGTTCCTTAGTCTGATACATTTTATGATTAGAAATGAAAGCTGTTATACCAAATAAAAGCAAGCAGGATCTTATGAGGGGGATAAGGCAAAAAGCCATATTTATTGTAAAGATAATAATAAAAAAATAAAGAAAAGATAGAAGCAAACAACATTGTTTAACTACTTAACCCATATACATATAGACATTTATTTATTCATTTATTTAGGTTCTGTGTATTTGTTATAGTTACCAGCCTGGAAGTTGCTTGTGACAGAATACTGGCCAGGTATTCTGTACACAAGTGATGGTAGTGGGGAGCGAAGTCCTGATCAGATGCGCATCTGAAGCTCCTGGTAGGCTGGCAGCAGAACCTTGGACTCTGATTCCATAGTTTTTTAGTCCAGTTCTTATAGGAATTTTAGAAATGAAAGCAAGGAATTACCCTTGGCTATACTTTAGTATGGACCGTTCATGACACCTTCCACACACATGACATCAATCTTGATCTACAGCAGCCCTCTACTAGTCTGGAGCCTCTGCTGAGCAGTTTCTCAGCTGTTTTTATGACATGAGGAGGTGTCCTTTGAGAACTAGATTGATGTTATTACAGGCAGTCCCCGGGTTACGTACAAGATAGGGACTAGGTTTGTTCTTAAGTTGAATCTGTATGTAAGTCGGAATTGGCGTCCAGATTCAGCCGCTGCTGAAACTGACCACCAGTTCTGACTTACATACAGAATCAACTTAAGAACCCCAAGCGTCCCCAAGTTAGCTGCTGCTGAAACTGATCAGCAGCTGATTCCAGGAAGCCCGGGGCAGAGCAACTGTGCCTCGGGCTTCCTGTAGTCAGCGCTGGTCAGTTTCAGCAGCGGCTGAATCAGGACGCCTGGGGCAGAGCAGCTGGGGTGCTGCTGGGTTGCTCCAGTAGCGCCGCTCCTCGGCACTACTGGACCAACCCAGCAGCACCCCATCTGCTCTGCCCCAGGTGTCCTGATTCAGCCGCTGCTGAAACTGACCAGCAGCGGCTGAATCAGGACCAGAGCAGCTGGGGTGCTGCTGGGTTGGACCAGTAGCGCCCAGAGCGGCGCTGCGGGACCAACCGGCAGCACCCCAGCTCCTCTGCCACAGGCATCCGGAGAAAAGCCTAGTCTGTTGGGGGGGGGGTACTAGCTGCACCCCCCCCCCACCCCAGCAGACCAGGAAGACACGGGCGGCGGAACGAGACGCACCGCGGTCCCGCCGCCTGGGTCCTCCGTGGCTTTGCTCCCTGTCTCCCTGGTCTGCTGGAGACCAGCAGACCAGGGAGACGGGGAGGAAAGCCTCGGGGAAGCCGGCAGCGGAGCAGTCCAGGCGCGCCTGGGCTGCCTCGCTGCTCGAGCCCCCCCGCAGCTTTGCAAAGCTGCGGAGAAGCCGGCAGCGGAGCAGTCCAGGCGTGGCTGGGCTGCCTCGCTGCCTGAGCTCCCCCCCCCTGCGGCTTTGCAAAGCTGCAGGGGGGCTCGGGCAGCGAGGCAGCCCCTGGGCTGCCCGAGCCCCTCCGCGGCTTTGCTCTGCGTCTTCCTGGTCTGCAGACCAGGGAGACGCAGAGAAAGCCCCAGAGTACACGGGCGGCAGGACCGCGAGGTCCCGCAGTCCATGTACTCTGGGGCAGCCCCGTTCGTAACTGCGGATCCGACATAAGTCGGATCCGCGTAAGTCGGGGACTGCCTGTATCTTTATCTTCACTTGTGATTTAAAGGTCTGACTCAAAGCCCACTGGGCTTTCTCTCAAGCCCAGAAAGGAAAATTCAGCAAAGCACTTAAATGCATGTTAAATTTGTTCCAGTTCTCCAAAACACTTAAGCACATGCATAAATCCCACATTGAAGCATATGCTTTAAGTGATCTGTTGAATTGGGGCTTAAATGAACACCTGAGCTACACTTTTGATGTAATTGGTTAGTGCATTAACTTATACTGTTCCTCATCATGACATTTTAATTTTAATTTAGAGATTCACTTTATAGCTTTTTAACATTAGTAGGAAGTAACCTTAAAGTAGATGCTGGTAAACCAATGGATCTAACTCATGACACTGATTAAAGCTTAGATTTAATTTATATGCTTTGTATTTATTGACAAGCTGAGGGTTGTTCCAACGACCATCACGGCAGTTATAAGGAACTGAGTGGGTGAGGGGGCCAGCAGGCGTATATATGGGCCAATATACCAGCGCCACTCCAGGCCCTAAGGGCACTGGTAAGGAAAAAACTCCCAATGACACGTGCACGCTGTGCGCGCACACCTAATTGGAATGCACATGAGCAATCACTCGAAGAAGAAGAATTTTTGTGTCTTGTAGAATGCAGAACAGCCCATGGCACGCCGTGGCAGGGAACAGTAACAAAAACATCAAAACAACAAGAGTCTTTAACTTAACTGCAGATACTTAAGCTAACTTAAGAAACAAAGAACAATACTGAAGATCGGCCGAAACACTGTGCCAAGTCGGCACCGGGCCCGGTGCCGAAGAAGCACCGCACCGACATGCCCTTGGCACCGTCACCCTCACCATTGTCGGGGGCGACCCCGGCACCGCCTACTCCGCACCGTGTGGCACCGACCGCAAGTCACGAACGGCACTGTTCTTTGATCCGGAGCTGCACATCCTTGGCCCCGCCTTCTCCTGCTTCTTCTGTCCATTCAAGGAGGTCCTGTCACTCTTCGATCGTCTCTCAATCCCCTAGCGAGATCGGCACCGATTCAAGGAGCAGATTCTCCTCCCAGCATTCTAGCCCAGAACACAGACCCCCCTCTTGGCAGCCTGCAGTGGTTCAGTATGCATACCCTCCCCCTCCACACCCATGGTATGCCCAACAATACACCTACCCACCATTACCTTACACCAACCCATGGCAACCCTGGGAACAACGTTCAAAAAAGGGCCACCATCGAGCACCTTCCACCATTTCTAGACTTCACCTCCCGATACTCCTGCCGCCACCACGGTGCTTTCTGTAACAGAGCCAAACTCCCCGACCCCTTTGGAAGCACATGATTCACTCTCTGAGGGAGAAACCAGATCGCCGCTTAACTTCTCATCTCCATCACCGGATGAAGCGGTCACACCTGAAGCTCCACCATCTGGGGATGACATTAGAAAATGTCAAGACCTTTTTAAAATGGTGGCCGTAGCTCAACAACGAGATCTCCAGGAAGTGCAGGAGAAACAATATTTCCTTCTCCGCACACTACAACCCACAACTATCTCCAGATTAGATCTCCCCATGGATGAGGCTATTATGGATCCGGCTGATAACATCTGGCAAACTCCAGCATCCATCACCCCAACAAACAAAAGGGTAGATCGCAAATATTTCATTGCCCCAAAAAATATGGACTTTCTCTTTACGCACCCACCCCCGAATTCCCTGGTGGTGGATTCGGTTCAACACAAGGGCAAACAACCCAATCTCAGGTCCACCCCACAGGATAAGGACCACAAAAAGGTGGACATTATGGGGCGTAAAGTCTATTCTTCAGCCACGTTACTCTTGAGAATTGCGAATTACACAGCCATGCTAGCAGACTACGATTACACCAACTACTCGAAGTTACGGGATCTGCTTCAACACTTACCAGACCATAAAAGACCAACCTTGCTTAACATCATGCAAGAGGGTCATAACATCGCTCGTACAGCCCTACAGTCCTCCATGGACGTAGCGGACACGGCAGCTCGCGTGACAGTCTCTGTGGTGGTCCTCCGCAGAGCATCCTGGCTACAGGCATCGGGTGTACCCAGAGATCTGCAGCAAAAGATCTACCTTTTGATCGACCCAACCTTTTTGCTGCAAAGATGGATGAAGTACTCCATTCAATGAAGGACTCTCACACAACTCTCAGAACGCTGGGAATGTATACTCCCCCGTTCAAGAGAACGAGATACCAGCCATTCCAACGCCAGAGAGAGACCTTCAGACAGCAACCCAGAACCGACTTCCACCCGAGACAAAGACCGCAGAGGTGTAGACCCCAAAAGCAACAACAGCAACACATCACAACCCGCCCACCAACAACCAAACAGCAGGTTTGAAGGTCAGGTCAAGAGCCGCATAGCCAATCCACCTTTATCACCAACAGACACGGTTAAGTTCCATCAACCCCTCCAGACCTTTTTCCACCAATGGTCTCTCATCACTTCAGACAAGTGGGTTATGGAACTAATCCAGTATGGTTATTCGATCTCATTTATCTCCATCCCTCCTACCCACCCTCCTACCCTGTCCCTCTTCAGGGACCCATCTCACGAAGCAGTTCTCCAACAGGAGGTGTCACGTCTTCTCCAACTCGGCGCAGTAGAACAAGTACCTCCTCAATTCTACGGCCGGGGCTTTTACTCAACCTACTTCTTAACCCAGAAGAAGACGGGAGGATGGCGACCCAACTTAGACCTCAGACTCCTCAACAAGAACGTGGAATACGACCGCTTCAAGATGGTAACTCTAGCAACGATCATCCCCGCTCTCGATCAAGGAGATTGGCTATCGACTCTCGACCTCCAGGATGCCTACTTTCACATGATGCCCACATCCTGCCTACGGTTTACAGTAGGCGACCAACACTACCAATACCGGGTACTTCCGTTCGGCCTATCAACTGCCCCCAGAGTTTTTTCAAAGACCTTGGCAGTGGTAATGGCGTCACTGTGCCGACAAGGGACCATAATATTCCCGTACCTGGATGACTGCCTTACAAAAGGAGCGTCTTTCCACGAAACCAAAACCATGATGGACAACACAGTAGCCCTTCTACTCAGCCTCGGGTTTCACATAAACTATACAAAATCCACCTTACTCCCAACTCAGAGGCTAGAGTTTATAGGCGCTCTCATCAACACAACTATGGTGAGAACTACCCTTCCCGACCACAGGTTTGCCACCATTCGGGAACTGATCTCATCAGTGCACTCAACTCCAACCGTGACGGTAAGACACTGTCTCAAGATCCTCAGGCACATGGCCTCCACGACCAATGTTGTCTTCTTGGCCAGGCTCCACATGAGAGCACTGCAGTCATGGCTCGCTACGGTTTACAAGCCCTCCAGAGACCAACTTTCCAAGCTTGTTGCTATCCCACCAGGTATCCTCAGTTCCTTGCTTTGGTGGACAATCCCACACAACATGCTGCAGGGCGTTCCTTTTCAGCGTCCCCTTCCCACACTCACAGTTGTAACAGACGCCTCGCTTATGGGTTGGGGGGCCCATTTAGGAGACATCACAGGCCAAGGGAAATGGTCTTTCACGGAGCAAACCTTCCATATCAATCTCCTCGAATTACGTGCGGTCAGATACGAATGCCAATACTTCAAACAGTATATAATGCACAAGTCTATTACCATCATGACAGACAACACTACGTGCATGTACTATATAAACCGACAAGGGGGGGCCCGATCCCCGTCTCTCTGTTCGGAGGCGGTCAAGTTTTGGAATTGGTGTCTCATACACCAAGTCACTCCATTGGCCGTTTACCTCCTGGGTATCCTCATCGTCACAGCGGATGCTCTAAGTCGCTCATTCCAAGAACAACACGAGTGGGAGCTCGACAGGCACGCCCTGACTCCACTGTTCTTCCGCTGGGGCCAACCAGATGTAGACCTCTTCGCCACGCAATGGACACAACCGGTACCGGTACTCCAGCAATTGTGGCCTCTTCAACCTCTGGCCCAGTGGCCATTCTGGACTCCTTGGGCGTATCACCAAGCCCAGGGAAAACCCCCTTCCAGATCGGCTTCGGTCGCATCGGGTCCTTGGGCCTCTCCTTCGGCGACCCCACAGGTCAGATCAACCTCTGGCCAGTCATTGCCCCCCAGCCAGCAGTCACCGGGTCCTTCAGGGAGTGCGGCTCCAGTGAGCCAACCTTCTTCTTCGGTAATCCCCATGGTGCTCCACTGTAGGTGACGGGCTCCATTAACAAAACGGTGGCCAAGATCTCCAAAGCCTTGTGGCAGACTCCTGCATCCATCCCCCCTATAAATAAGTGGGCCAAAATGAGATACTTTGTCCCCCAGTAGGGTAATGAACATCTTTTTTCCCACCCTCCACCGGGCTGTCTCGTGGTGCAAGCCGTGAACCAAAGAGAGAGGCAAGGTCAGCCTGCCGTTGTCCCTAAGAACAGGGAGGCCAAGAAAACTGACTTGCTAGGCTGGAAAGTCTATGCGTCCAGTGGTGTCCAATACTACATCACAAACCAACAGGTCCTCTTGTCACGGTATGCGTTAATACCTGGGCCTTGATGGACATATTCATGGACCTACTTCCCTAAGATTCCCATGCAGAATTCAAAGCTCTCCACAAAGAGGGGAGAGCAATTTCCAGAGTGCTTCTCCAGGCGTCTCTAGATGTGGCGGACGCTGCTGCCTGAGTAATGGCCTCCGGGGTGGTCTTACGCCACAATTCCTGGCTCCAGGGTTCTGGGGTTCCCCCAGAGCTCCAGAACACCATACAAGACCTCCCTTTTGAAGGCCCCTTGCTCTTTTCTGAGCAAACTGATCAGAGGCTCCATGGCCTGAAATATACCCGTGCTACCCTAAAATCATTGGGCATGCACACTCCGGCTACCCAGAGGCGCTCCTTACCTGTTAGGAATGTTCCTAGAGCACCTCTCCAGGGTCCACGTACCAACTTCTGCCATAGGAGCAAAAGCGGTAACGGCAGGAACAATAGGCGCCGCCCTTGCCTGACCCCAGATCACAACCAGGGGTCCCCCAACAAACCCTCCAGTCCACATGAGGGGTTTTGATGGGACCTACGAGGGCAACCTTCCAGTCTCCCCATTTCTCTTCTGGGACCATTTATCCCACTTTACCCCAGCCTAGTGGTCTGTCACTTTGGACCGCTGGGTGCTTGAGATAGTGGAAAGGGGTTATGCATTCCCTTTCCACTCCCCTTTCCAACTCCCTCCCCCGTCCTTTTTCAGGGACCCCTCTCATGAGCTTTCACACAACCAAAATTACACCTGAAAGTAAAAGTAGAAATGTGATTAAATTCAGCCAAACCAACACTGACAATCAAAATTAGCAGAACAGATAATTTCACCATAGTCTGTAGGAGTGCTATTGCCCCAGGAGGGAATATCAAGAATGATCTAGGCAGGGAGCCTTGAAAAACCTTTCACAGTGACTTAGGAGAATGGCTACTGCCATTCCAAACCCAATGTTGGGGAATCACAATAGGGACTGCTACTGCCTCTTTCTTCAGGGGAGAATTTAGTGCCCAACTTTGCCCATTTCCCTTTCTTACTGGAAAGAATAAGGTGACCACTGCAAATATTTTTACTGGTTTCCACTGTAGCAGAGCTGACTGTTGCTGGGAGTATGAAGGCATCAGCAACTCTCTTAGGCATTATGACTAAAAGAGTGGGTAGACATTATTAAATTGCAAATCTTAAAATCTCTTTTCATTACAGAGTTGTGGGCTGGCAATTTACAGAAGTGCTGATTAGAGAGGCTCTTCTGTATCTCAGAAAAATCTGCCTACTCCTAATGTATATTTCATCATTTCCTTTTCAGTAAATGAAATCATAATGCTGAAAAAATGACAACAGAAATCATAGGATGTAGAACCATGAAGTGCCATACATACCCATTTTATGGTTTTGCTGCATGGTCAATTAGAAAAAAGCAAAGAGGTTGTGTGAAGGAAGGCCCTTGCGCATATAGAAAAACCAAATAGAATTCTCACAAAGTAAATACAACCAAAATGGAATGCAGACAAAGTAAATTGTTATTCACATTTTCTACTTGTAATTTAAATTTTCTTAGTAAAGGGTGCCTTCAGTGTCTTTTTTCCCTAAATTCTTGAATATTTTTATATTACATTTCAGAATGTATAGAATAGTCTATTTTCAGTTTAACATTTATTGCTCAGTACATACATACTCTACATGTAGGTAAGACTTATGAGGTGTTAGCCTTAGTACAAATGGAACTTGTTATGATTTCAGCTATTTATACAGAAAGATCTTTAAGTAATTAAGATTTACTATACTGTATTTTAGATAAAATATATGTTTAAAAACCTCTTGGTATAAGTTCAGCTATCAACTTAAATTGTTCTGTTTCATCCTTTTTAATTTTAACCCATGAAAAAATTACCCTATTGGCTATTAACAGGGTAATTAGTTCAAGAGTTTTTCTAACATATATTGTAGTGTCATCGTAGCAAGCCCATATTAGCATGGCTGTTCCATTTTAATTTCAATTTTTCATTCCCCTTATCACTTTCTATGGAAAAAATTCCTTTCAGGATGAACTGTATTATATTTAATCTTGGCTATTATCATAGTCTTAGGAGGGTTTGTTGTTGTTAAATCCCAAGCAAATCTGGGGAACTCATCTTTGAGTTTTGTGACACTGAAAAAATCTTTTTTTAAAGTATTCTGATTTTTTTGCACGCGCTTATTTTCATAGTTCAGAAATGTTTGATTTTGAAATTTCATGCTTGTGCTGTGTTTAACCCTGAATTAGGCAATAACAACGCTGTTTCGGTTGATTAGCTTACTGAACTTTCAGTATAATCATAACCTTTTGGTGTCAGAGTTGTGGATATCATAACGTCACCTAGGCATCCACAAAATTCTTAATGTCCTTTGGTGTGGAATGAAGTCCTGACCCTTTTGAAATTAATGGGAGTTTTACCATTAAGTTTAACAAGGTCAAGATTTCATACCTACTATGAAAAGTTAAGCATATGTGGATCAGGGACCCTTTATTATTTTCACAGTTGTTTCCGATTCTGGAAGGAACTAGGGATGATTTTGACTGCAGGGAGTTTTTCAGACTTGCACACCTAGGCTGTGTCCAGACTCGAGGGTTTTTTCAAAAAAACTTCACCTGCGTCTAGACTACAGCCGCGTTCTTTCGAAATTAAATCGAAAGAACGCGGCTTTTCTTTCGACGGCGGAAAACCTCATTTCATGAGGAAGAATGCCTTTTTTCGAAAGTGCTCTTGAATACAAACAGAGCTTTTTCGAAAGAGAGCATCCAGACTGCCTGGGTGCTTTCTTTCGAAAAAGTGGCTTGTTTTTTCAAAAGTACTGCTTGCAGTCTAGACGCTCTTTTCGAAAGAGGCTTTTTCGAAAGTATATTTTGAAAAAGCCTCTTTCGAAAGACGCTTGCAGTCTAAACGTAGGCCTACAGTGCCTACATTCCATATATTGAGTTTCAATACCTTCATAAAAGCTTTGTAGTACTATTAATTGTATAGATATATCCTGGGGAGAATACATTTTAAATATTTTAAAGATTGCTATTTAAAGTAAAAAGACTGGAGACTGGAGATATTTTTAAAATGATCTTTGTTAGTCCAACTCACCAAACTTTTAAAAATAAGCCGTTTGAATCTTGGATGTATGACAGTCTGATCTTATTCAATTTTAATAATCTGGTTGCTGTACATGTTTACATTGCTTCATAATCAGAGTATACTTAGTATAAAAGCAGCTTTTCATAGAACTATTGATGTTACACCTGTTTATCAAGTAATCTACTCTAGGGCCAAATGCTACACCTACCCCTACACAAACGATTGAAGTACAGATTTATACTGGTGTGACTGAGAGCATGATTTGGTCCTATTTTGTTTTCTGACTATTCTTCCTATCCCTCTCTCCGTTCTCACTGATGTCTACAACTGCTCCAAAGGGTAAATGTTATAGGTGTTGACTCCCTGGGGAAAAATTAGTGGGTTCTGAACACCTACTGGGAGTGCCTCTATGAGATTTCTCTCTCCCCCCCCCCCCCCAGTGTTTCCCACCCGCTGGCAGGCCCCATACATCAGTACCTTTTCCCTCCTTCCTTGCATGTCCTGCTTGCCATGATTAGCTTATTTGCAGTGTTTGGAAGGCTTGGGGAGGGGGGGGGGGGGAGGAGCATATGCAAGGAGGGAGGACCAAGGCTCCAGTGCATGTGGGAGAGGGGGCAGAACTGGGTGGGAAGAGGGGGAAGAACTGGGTGGGAAGAACTGGGGAGTGGAGCCTCGGGGGAATAAGTGGAATGGAGGCGAGGTCTGAGGCAGAGCTGGGGGTCTAACACCCTTCAACACTTTTGAAAGTCAGAGCCTATACCCTGAGTAACTCTGGGCCAGTTAACTTCAAAGAACTAAAGAATGGTAAATTAGAATCATAGAATAGCAGGACTGGAAGATGCCTTTCTGCGGTGCTCCTTTCTAGGTAGTCATTTCTCACGTATGTGTGCAACTGATTATGCCTTCCTAAATGGAGTACTTTGCTTTATCCTTATTAAATTTCATTCTGTTTACCTCAGACTATTTCTCCAATTTGTCTAGATCAGTGTTTCTGAAAGTATTCTGCAAAATCACTTTAAGAAACACAATAACAGGCCACCTTAGTTTGTTTATTTACTGGTGCTGTGGCCGTGGAGCCTCGCGGCTCCCGTTGGCTCCGTTTCATCCTTTGGAGCCAAGGGGAGCCGCAGGAAGCGGTGGCCCAGCCCACGCCACTCTGCACTCTCCATGGTCGTGGTGCTGGTAAATAAATAAACAGGGGCGGCCAGTTAATATGTTTCTGATAGTGATTTCATGGAACACTTTCAGAAACACTAGTCTAGATCATTTTGAATTATAATTCTATCCTCCAAAGCATTTGCAACCCCTGCTAGCTTGGTATCATCTGCAAACTTTATAAGTATACTCTCTGTGCCATTATCTAAAAATCTTTGAATAAGATATTGAACAGAACCAGACCAACTGATTCCTGCAGGACCCCTCTATTCTATGCCCGACAATCATGGCTGTGCATTAATAACTGCTCATTGGGAATGGTTTTCCAGCCAGTTTTGTATGCTGACACGGACTGGGCAGGGTCTGGGCACAGCTGAGGGCATCTGCTCAGGGTGAATTGCTCAAATTCGGGGCTCCATACAGCCCCTGGACTGGAGACCTTCCCAAACAGGCCACAAAACAATCCCACGGAGCACTTCAGCTGCCTGCCTGAAGCCTCATGAGCAAAACCCCTTCAACACCCCAGCAAATCCATGCTCCAGATGGCCCCGAGCCTCATACACAGGTGAGGGGTCTGAGAACCCGATCTCACCTTCCTTGAACAAGTTCTGTCCACTTCCAAGAAACCAGTCACAGATCCCAGGTCAATATATACTCTGGATCTTACCCACAAATCACGCTGAGCCAATCCTTTAGAATCTACAATCTAAAGGTTTATTACCACAAGAAAGAAAAGCATGAGAGTAAGGTTATTAAAGTATCATACATTACATGCATCGAATCTCCCAGTTTTCGATGCAGGATTGCAGCAGAGATGTTATAGCTGTTGGCTTAAAAGTCTTTGGTGCACATCCTATGCCAGGATGGGTCCACAGTTCTTCCCGGCTTGTGAATCCCTGCGAGGCTGCATCTGGGGTCAGGAACAGATCTGGAGACCATGATGGAGTTGGCCACATGGCCTATTTATACCTCCTTCCTGGCTTCTCCCAAGCCGGAGACAGTCACATGGTCTCTGACCAGGCACCTGGATTCCTTCATAGGTGGATCCTGGGTACTTAAGAGACCTATTGTCCCTGGAGTCTTGCTAATTAGCATGTCCACAGGCCGAGCCCATTGCTCAAGCCCATTGCTCAAACTTCCAGTCTCCATGCAGAGTACATATTCATATCTCCACAAACAAACATTATACAGATATATGAAGAGCATATATAGAATCAATAGAAAGTAAGCTTTTGTTTGACACCTCACATGGCCCCCTTTGTATCACTTTTGGGGCGAACACCCCCCTATGGGTGCAGCAGTGACCCAGTTGCTCTCCTCAAAATCCAATAACATGACACATGCATCTTACATTAACTCAAACTATGGTGCATTTCCCTAGTTTGTTTATGAGAAGATCATGCAAGACTGTATGAAAAGCTTTACTGAAGTGAATGTATACCACATCTACCATTTCCTCTTTATCCACAAGGTTTGCTACCTTGTCAAAGAAAGCTCTCAGGTGGGTTTTACATGATTTGTTCTTGAGAAATCTTGGCTGACTGTCACTTATCAACTTATCTTCCAGATGTTTGAAAATGAATTGTTTAGTTATTTACTCGATTATCTTTCTAAGTACAGTAGTTAGGCTGACTGATCTGTAATTCCCCAGTTGACCTTATTTCTACTTTTATAGATTAGCAGCATCTTTGCTCTTTTTTCTTTCCTAGGAATCTCTCCCATCTTCCATGTTTTATCAAAGATAATGGCTAATGGTTCAGATACTTCCTCAATCAACTCGAGTAGTCTAGGATACATTTTATGAGGCCCTGGGTACCTGATGACATCTGATTTATCTAAGTAATTTTTATCTTCTTGTTTTCCTATTTTAGCCTATGATTCTACCTCGTTTTCATGGGCATTTGCTATGCTAGATGTCCAGTAACCAACAACATTCTTAGTGAGAACTGAAACAAATCATAAAGCACCTCTGCCCTTTCTGCATTTTTTTTTATTATTTACATAATTAATGCCAGTCAACACAGTTTTATCTTGGACCTGGAACATAGGAGGTGTTAGGAGAAATTATTGCAGAGGGCTAGCACTAAACTTTGGGTGATTAAACTTTGTCTTCAGTTTAGGACAAATATCTGCAAACTAAAAAAGCTGGTTCTTCCAAGTAAGCTGGTAAAAAAGCAAGAGATCGATCGAGAGTGGGGGAGACTTTGATCACCTGACAAGGTTTATCTGGGAAGTTGCCAGAGGGTACAAGAACTTTTAATAAAAGGGCAGAAGGAGCTCTAGTTGCACTCTATGATAATTTCATGGCCATACCCGCTCAAGCTGCAGAAGCTGGATGAGGAGGCAGGGGAGGGGCCCTGGCTACCTGAACACAAACAGACTTGCAAAGATTCTCAAAGACAGGATGAGCTGGAAAGGGGAGAGGGGGGATGGCATTCAGAGATGTGTTATTTTCTGAACCATCTGTAATTATGTTATGCTGTCTATAAATAATGTATGTACTTGGGTTAGAATTCCTTTTACAAAATCTCTGTTTCAATTATCATTTATCACGTATTCCAGAAGAGATTAAACTAACCCAGAGTAACCACATGGTTGGAGCTAGGAAAAAGTATGCTTAGGCTTGTGTTTATTGGATGGGTCAGTCCTGATACTGTAGGCCTAGATTAGTTGTACTGTGCTATACCATTTCCATGAAGGGGTACCAAACTCAGTCTATGCCCAGAAGTATGCTAGAGAGGACTGTATGTCTCCAGAGTGTGGTACCCAAATACAGCTTCCTAGTGAGCTTGGTAAGGACTGTGACAAGTATACGATAGCAAATATAATGAATTTTTCTTTAATATTCTGGTAAGTTTGAAGACTGGACTATTTAAGTAAATGACTTAAACCATTGGTCTGAAAGTTGAATGATTTCTAACAAATGGCTTATGCATATCAGAGGGATGGAGATTCTTGATTCTTTTCTCCTGGGAATGTTATGTTGTGAATTGCAAATTCTGCGAGGGCTCAAGGGATGGTAGTTTCTGAAAGTTTTAACTAATATGCTCTAATATTTAAACAGCCAAATTGAACCTAAATATTGATGTAATATTGCCTTCTTTAGCATGTCCTTTTATGTTGACATTGAACTTCTGGGTAAAAGAGTGGCTTATATCAGCAAAAGAGAAAATCCTATAACCTTTAACTGTCTGTTCGTTGATTAATTATTCAGCAAAGTAAATATATAATACAAGATTTAAATTAAACTTTAATTAAAGATTTTTATCAGAAAACTTGCCTCTTTGGGGTCCTCTGATGTTTAAACTCTAAATCCCCCTTTTTTTTTTAACTAACTCAAATGTAGTTGTTGGAAAAAATTTCAAGGCTTGCTTTTTGTCCATATGGAAAGTTAGATAATAATTCAACATGTGCCATAGTATAAACCTCGGTGTCCTCCTATATTCACCACATAGCTAAACTAGATCCAGAGGCATACTTACTTCATCTATCAGGTTTTTACATCATTACTGGAATGGTTCCAGGAGGCATCATTTCTATTTTTTGTGGATGATTCTTTGAAGAATGACAACAATCATTATAATGCCTACTAATTAAGAGATAGTATAATGCAGTAATATCTTACATTGTATAGATAGTATTGCCTTGTATCCTTCAAAGGTTTACAAATTATATATATAGGAATCACCCCATGCATCAAAGAAATGCATTCCAGGAACACTACACAACAGTTGTGGACAGGAGGTAACAAATACCATATCTTCAAGAACCCAAAAGTAGACCACGGAACATTTACTGTGTTCCACAAGAATCTGGCTCTCTATCCTATATCTGATATGCCTTGTAGATTATGCATAAAGTGCAGATGCAGGTGATCATGAGCAATATTCCCTCTAATTTGTTCCATCTGTGTGCAGAATACATTTTGTTACATATACCAAGGCATGTATGGATGTGCACGACCAGTAGAAACACATGCTACTTTGGACTAGGAATGTGAAGGACTAGTCAACTATCTGATAAGCAAATGCTTATAGGATAGTCGACAGGCTAGTTGACTAGTCGCTCTTCCCCCCCCCCCCCCCCCCCGCTGCCTCAATGAGAAAGAGGCAGCAAGTGGGGAGAGAGCAAGAAGGGGTACTTCAAAGCGGCAGTGCCCCTTGGAGCCTGGGGCCAGACTGAGAGCTCCACGCAGAGCTGCTGCTTTGAAACACCGTGTGCAGCCTGGAGCCATCTGGGGTGTTCCCAGGTTGCATGTGGCATTTCAAAGTGGCAGCGCTGTATGGAGCCTGGGTTCAGCTGGGGACTCCCCAGTTGACCCCAGGCTCTGTGCAGCACTGCCGCTTTGAGATGCCGCGGGGAGCCTGGCATCAGGCTCCTCACAGCGTTTGAAAGCAGCAGTGCCTCATGGAGCCCAAGGTTAGCGGGGGAGTCCCCAGCTGACCCAGGCTCCACGTGGCACTTTTATCTTTCAAGTGTAGCAACAGCTCTAGGGCACCCTATTGACTAGTTGAATAGTCAATGCAAAATGCATTGACTATTCGATTAGTCAATTAGTTGATATTTAACATCCTTACTGTGGACACTGCTAATCAGTTGGGTAGCATTTGAATCTCTCTTGAGTGCCACCCAAGTGTTCAGCTTACAAGAAATCTAGTCATGAGGGGTAACAGACCCACACAACAAAATTAAATTAAATCAATTATCTTAGGAAAGCACTGTTTTACCAATGCTGCTGCTGCTCTCCAATTATAACAGATTCCCCTTACACTTTTTTTCATACCACTTTAAGCATGGTTGTAGAAAAAATAGCTAGGTACATCAGATTTAAGGGGATAATGCTCTTTGTAAACTGCCAGCAACCATCACAGCATTCTCACAACTTTTTCAGAGTAGTGTGGGGGTTCTTGGTTAATAACACTTCAGTGCTTGTCAACCTTTTTGTAAACGTTGATGGCCTGCTCTGACCTAGTAAATAAGTTTGGGCAGGGTGTGGGGGGGTGATTTCAGGTCTTGTCCCCGGGAAGAGTGATGTCTTGGGTTTCGGGAGGGGAGTTAGTCTTGTTTTAGATGGGGTGGGGTTCAGTTCCTGCCTCTGGGGGAAGGAAGTGGGACAGTCAAGTCCTGTCACAGGAGGGAAGGGTCTTGGGCAGATTCTGTAGAGTAGTGGTCACCAAACTGTATATTGGGATTTACTGGTAGATCTTGGAGCCTCTGACAGGTGATCTTGACTGGTTTGGCCAAGAGGCTATCAAGCGCAGGACTTCAGCTGCCTCTCCCCCCACTGCTGCGCAGCTCCTGCCCTTTGCTGTGGAGCTGTTCCCCTCTCCCACCCGGTAGTCTGTCTCCACAGAAGGGGGTGGGAGGCACCACAGGGTTTGGGATGGAGAGAGTTTGCTGGCTGCTTTTGGGGGTGGCACAGGGTCAGGGCAGGGGTGAGCCTGACTTAGCCCCACATCACTACACAGGAGTCACCTGTGGTAAACAGTGTCCAGCTGGAGGCTGCATTCTGAATCCCTCTCCCAGTCATGTATCCTCTCCTGTACCCGAAGTCTCCTCCCAAACCCTCCTAGACCCAAACTCCCTTACAGAGCTTGACCCTGAACTTCCTCCTGCACCCCCAACTCCTGTCCCAGGCTCAGCTCAGAGCCCTTCTGACACTCCAAATTCATTAGCCAAAGACCAGAGCCTGCGCCTCTGCCCCTGCCTGATGAAAGGGAGGAAGGATGGGGGGGGGGAGGATGGAGTGAGCAGGGGCAAGGCCTTGGAGAAGAGGCACAGAGGAGGTAGGGCTAAAGTATTTGGGTTTGAGGTAGATCCTGGATTGCACTTCAATTCAAAAAGTGATCTCATCCTCTAAAAGGTTGGAGACCCCTGCTGTGGAGTGATCCTGCCCCACACTCATGCTGCAGTGGTGGCTTTGGCTCTGCAGGGCTGACTGGGCTCTGCTCCTTGCCCTGAGCAATGTGACCTTCAATTTGCAGTGTCTGTCAGGTTTGTCCCCACCTCTCTGACTGGGGGGCTGACTGGAACAAACTTGTGTGAGTGGTGGCATATTCAGTCACAGAATCACACATTTATATTTGGGTTGGCTGGCCCACTGTCATCATAATAGAGGGGTGGCTGGGCCAAACTTGAGCAGAACTGTGACTGTGTACCAAGTCACAAACACAGAGCAGGGAGCTAAGTAGGGAGCCTAGTCTTGTCTACCTGGAGCCAGAGAAGCTGCCACTCTATCCTTTGAAACATTCTAATGACCCGGTTGTGGATTGTGAGTTGTAGAAACCCTAAAAAGACCAAAAAGTACATCCCTCCTCCACTACCGGGAACTTCTTTAGCTCCCCAAATGCTACAGTAAGAAGGGCCATAAAAGTTCCTAGATCAATCATTTCATTCTCATAAAAAGCACTGCCAAAATTATTGACCTGATGACTATCTTTGCCAATCATTTTCTTGCTGTGATTCCATTCAAAAGTCTGTCTTCTGTTACCATGTTTAGAAGGTCTAAGTTTCAAATGTTTCTAATGGACTGGTAAGCTTTAGCCATTTTTTATTCTGTAGTCTTTCTGAATTTTTTGTGACTTTGTGCAACTTTTATTTCCTTAAAGAACTTGCTTTCTTCTCTGATGTTTCTGAATGACCAGAGATTACATTCTACTTGGGTTAGCCAGATCAACAAGAGCTTTCTCAAGGGGTTTAGACATGTTTATTCTGGTTTATTCATGTAATTAGCATTATGAAAAACTAAGGAATAAGTGGCAGAAATGAGGTACAGCTTAATTTTTAAAATGTAATATAGTCTTGCTATTAAAAATATTTTTCTGACATATACTGTGCTAATTTTAACATTCCACCCCCATGTTGTCCCTAAGGATGATGAAAATATGATAATGTGTGTGCAACGTTAAAATTAAACCTACATTAAAAGTAGGTTTAATCCCACTTGCTCCTAGTTGAAGCTCCTGAGGTTAACACTCAGCTGCTGATCTTTGAAGCTCTGTCTTCCCTAGAAAATAAAGGTGTATTCTGCACTCCAGGCAGTTAATTCAAGGTAAAATCCTCATAAAGACATGAAAATTTGTAATTTTCACACAAATTAGCAGGTTGAGATAAAGATCAGGTTTTCCCATAGTTGCGTTAAGAATGCACCTTTCTTCCTAGTGAAGGCAAAGCATGAGCAAAAAGAGCACAGTTACATGTTACAATGAAGAATAATATTGCCATCAGTTTCCTTGCTTCAATTGTTGGCTTTCCTCTTCTTCACTGGGATTGTTTGGGACTATGACTCTTTCGGTAGCTGTTGTGCAACTCTGTGGCAAGAGGTCACAGATAGGAGGTTGTCTGGGGAAATGTCAATTTGTATTGGAATATTTTATTTACAGATTGTGCAGTTTTGGGAGAAGAAACTAATAACATTTATTTTCCTGTGGCTTTTAGCTTTTCAAAGATAATTAAAAAATGCAGATTTATATTGTGTGCAACTGATTAAAGTACTGAAATTTGTTATAAGACTGTGTGGCTAACTCATCTCATTTGCTAGTAGGGGATGGTTAACAACAAATGTATTTGTTTTTTGACCTGAGGATTTGTGGAGTGTGGTTTGGCCCCTAAACACAGTACATTCAAGTTCAATCCTAAAAGGGAATAAAATTATCTCTTCTACACTGTAACTTTCAATTAGCTGAGCTTTGTGAAGGAAAACATGGGTAAATCTAGTGATTCCTAGACTGCATTTTCCTGGAAGCCACAATATGAATTCTTCAGTTATAGATATTTTCTTTGGATCTGTGCAGTTTTTGAAACTTATTCTGCCCTTATGCACAATATTGATTTTGAAATGGAATTCCTTTTTGAAAGATTAGGAGAAACGTTGATGGTTTCATTGGTAAAATTTTAATGAATCAGCAATTTGAAGATGTTAATTTTGCAAAATTTGAACATTACTCTTAGACAAAAACAATTGAAATAGATTCTTAGTTAGCAGCCTTTTGTACTGTAGCACAAGCTATTCTACATTTTAAGAAAAAATAATTGGAAGGTTTAAGTCAAACATATGAATCAATGGATATTCAGAGACCTGATGTGAAATTCTGCACCTGCTGAAGTCAGAGTTTGATTACAGTGGACCTGGAGATAGAACTTATATTTCTCTTTTGCAAATAAAATGAGAAAAAATGCCTAACATTCTTTTATAGCCATTGAGATGGCAAGTATATTCAAACAAAAATAATAGGAATTATGGTAAAAGCGAAGAACCCATGATTAAAAATGTTAAATTAGAAATACCCATAATGATGATTGAATATGTATCTTCAAGTAAAACACCTCAAGATATTGCTTTTCCAAGGCCATCCTTCTTACCTATCTCTACCTGTAAGTAATGTTACTCAGCAGTACATATATGCACTAAAAATAGTTTATTGAGCAGGGTGTATATTATCTACCTACACTCAAAGTTTAAAGACAAAAATATCCTTTTATATTTTATGATGAAGTGAAATATTTGACATGCATATGTCTTCATATCATTCAGCTTATAAAGATTGATGGGGGAAGGGAGATTTCCCATCTGTTTGAATGAAATCTGTCATTAGTTACATTACATTCAGTGGCAGGCTATTACATGATTGGTCAAAATATTTCTTTGCCAGTTCCTTCTGTAACTCCATTGTCTTTACAAAGATTTTTGTACCCTGGATTTGATTTGATGTAAAGGAGAGGGAAATACATTTTTTCTATTAAGAGGATTACAGCTATTAATATAAAATTTGCTGTTTAATATTACTATACATCTGAAAGTATTTCTGGCATGGAATATGAAATCTTATCCCTGTGTATTGTCCTGGTTTATGCCAAGGATTGTTATTGGTGCAAATGGTGTGGAATGGGAAAAATCCAAGTATTATTTAACTTTCAGGTACTGAATTGCATACAGGGATAAGAGGTTGTGCTGTATATTGGGATTGCAAAGCATTGATAATTCTGTGTATAGTGCCTTACCTACATGCTACTTAACTGTAGAAACTGCCTCATGTGCAATGAGAAGAACTGTCTAAAAAAATTATGGCCTTGATCCTACCTTTGTATTCATGCCAGTGGCCCTGCCTGCTTGTACAGAACCTCCTTGACTGAAGCAAAATTCTGCATAGGATCTGTCCACATTGAATTTAGACCTGTTAGTTGCAATAATATGCTTTCAATTCATGAAATGCATAAGAAGAACATTTTAAGTCTTATTTAAAGTGCTCTTTAATATTTTAGTAGTTAAATAAGTTTTCTATAATCATATTTATTCATACTTTAAAGGATTGATTTGAGTGGCAAGGAATTGAAACAGACACTGAAGACTGTTTTCTACAGATTAGGAAGGCATGGCTTTCCTGCATATTTCTTAAACAGAACAATGGAAATTAGAGATTGAGCAGATCTATTCATTCTTCTGCACTGCATCAAGATTATTTCTTAATGAGATGGCAAGTCACTGACAAGAGAATATAAAATGCAGGAATTTGGAGTCTCTTGCTCTGATTACTAGGTGTTTCTCTTCCAGAAAAAGCAGTAGTTATATACTGTAGCTACTTTGTGAGGAAACTTTCTTACAGATTATGGTGGGAGAGAATAACTTTCTTAGGGTATGTCTACATTTGCTCCTTATCTCGAGATAGGGATGCAAATGTAGCCGACCGAAATTGCTAATGAAGCGGGGATTTAAATATCCCACGCTTCATTAGCATAATTTCACCTGCAGTAATGTTAGTTCGAACCAAGGGGTTTGATTTGAACTAACGCAGCGCAGAGCACACTTCCTGGTTTGAATCAGCTGGCCATCGGAATAGCATGTGGGCGAGATTATGCTAATGAAGCACGGGATATTTAAATCCCCGCTTCATTAGCAATTTCGGTCAGCTACATTTGCATCCCTATCTCGGGATAGGGAGCAAGTGTAGACATACCCTTACTTTTATTATGAAGAACAATCCTTGCCCTAACAGTGGGATAGAATAAATAACAAAAGAGGTCTTTTGCAACTCTGATTTTATGACTGAGTTTTTTTCTTCCTCTTTCCTATTCTTGCAAATAACTTGCCTCCTTGCCCACTGCAACTCACTGCAGAAAAGAGTGTGGCTCTGTAAAATGGTGCTATCTTCAAACTCTTGCACATGTGCTGTGTGAATTCTCATACCAATTATTTTGTTCATGAGTAAATCCATTCAAGGCTTTTTCTCTTGTTTTGATGATCACTCTGCTCTAGAATCAGCTAGATTGGATGCAGGTGTCATGGCTCCTTCCCCACTCTGGCATGATAAATGCAGAAGTGGGGGCCAACAAGTGTACCCCAAAGCCTTATCTACCAGGCTTTGGTATAAAACTTCCCCTAAAATCTTTAAAAAACCTAGATTTTGGGAATAAAACTTCCGCTGCCACCACCCAAATATTAATAACGAGATTAGGGAAAAGATCATTTGGGAAATCTCACCCCTATTATAAAAATCAGGACACACAAGTAACCAATGCCAGGTTAATAAAAAGAAAAGAGAAAACTTTTATTATTACAACAATATTCCTGTTGCAAACATAAGGATCAGATGGAAAGGTAACAAAATATACTCATGGAGGAATTACATCATGGGCTAAAACTTAGTTAAAAAGAAAGGCCAAACATCTCTTAAGCAGTACCAGATATCAGATCCCATACCCAATCCTTAAAACAATAAAGCCTAACGAAACTACCTAAACTTTACCCTACTTACAGAAAATGAAGAATGGTGTCTTGGAGAGAGAGAGACATGCTTGTCCCTGTCTGTAGCTGCAGAGAACACACCCAGAGACAAAAGAAGAAAGGAAAAAACCCAAATTCCTTTGTCCCAGTTTGAAAGCCCCACCTACATTCCTACTGGTCACTCCACCTGGCTAGGTGTAGTTAACTCCTTAATCCCCAGGCTGCTGGCTAACCCTCATAATCATGACAGCAGGTTTAAATGTATTGCCATTTGTTATATGGAGGACACTGTCACAAAGCTGTTAATCTATATATAGATTTGTGTATTACAGATACACAGTAGCACACCTGCTTGGAAACTTCTTGTTCACAGAACAGTTTCACTGGCAGGACAGCTTGCCTTTTCTAAATCTTCTAACAACACAGCAGGTTCCAACCAATCTGTTCTGAGACAGGAGCTGTTACCAAGCATTAGCCTGGAAAAGTGCTCATCACACAGCAATATGATTGTTCTCTTTATATGCATAATTTTAAGTTTATCTTTGTTGTGTGGCAATAAATCATCAGGCTGTCTACTATTATGTCAATAAACATATAGTACCTATTGTACAGTGAAGTAAAAAAAAATTATCTGGGCTCAGACTTTCAGCATTTTCACAGCCTAATATGAGCAGACTGAACAAAGCATTTAAAAACAGTGTGATAAAACAGGAGTGAGATGAGATGGCTGTGGTTTTATGGGACAACAGTGAGCATTGTCTGAAAGCAGAAGAGGAATAGATGCAAGATTTGAAAATGACCCTAAGTACCACACCCAGCACAAAGGTACATTGATCCTGTTTGAGTCCTCTGCATGCTCACATCATATGAATATTGAAGTATTATTGCTGATTATTTATATTATGATTTCACCACAGTGGCTAGGGCCCCATTGTACTAGGCACTGTGCAAACCTATAATGAATTAAGTCTCTATCCAAAACAATTTGATAGTTTTCAACGTTTTCCACATTAACTGAACCATTTTTTTTACCCCACCCTGACTTCTTTTGGCCCAAGCCTCTAAAAGAATAGTGTATTTTTCTAATCTCTATTATTTAATTTATATAGCCTTCATTAGTCTTTCTTAAAATAACCTATCAGCAGTGTTAATTCTTCGAAACTCTGACCCCTTTCTGGATGGCTCAGAAAGGGAGAAATTAATCAGGGAATTTTTTTTCTTCAACATAACTTCTTAATGAGACAAAAAGTAATGTGACCAAATACAGCTTTCATGTTGGTGATACTTTGGGATAAGGGGGTTTGCCTACGTGTGACTTATACAATGGGAAAATGTAAAATGCATGCCCTGAAATCCATCTGTTTAAAGCAGGTGTTCTTAGACATGATTGCACTGTGACCACCCTTCTGACAACAAACATTATTGCACAACCCCAGGAGAAGGGCCTGCACCCTGAGCCCAGCTGTGTCAGATGAATTCATGGAGGTTACATCCATCAATGGTTATTAGCCAGGATGAGTAGGAATGCTACCCCTAGGCTCTGTTTGTCAGAAGCTGAAAGTGGGCAACAGAGGTTGGATCACTTGATTCCCTGTTTTGTTCATTCCCTCTGGGATACTTGGCATTGGCCACTGTCAGAAGATAGGATACTGTGCAAGATGGACCTTTGGTCTGACCCAGTAAGGCCATTCTTTTGTTCTTATGTAGTAACTCAGTCTTCTCTATTTAATGTCCTGTCTCTGGCTATTGGAGATATTTGTTACTAGCAATCACAGATCAATTACTTGCCATCGGAGTCAGTCCTGTCATACCATACTTGCCATAAACTCCACATACTGTCTTGAAGCCACTGAGGTTTTTTGCCTCTATTACTCCCCTTGGAAAGCAAATCCAGAACTTCACTCCTCTGATGGCTAAAAAGCCTTCTTCCACCTTTAGCTTAAACATATTGATGGCTAGTGTATATCCATTTGTTCTTGTGTCAACAATGGTGTTTAACTTAAATAACGATTTTAAAAGTATTAGAGAAATTCATTATTGAGGTAGGTAAGTATTTCAAATCAATAATACCAAATTGCAGCAAAGTTGGACTGCAGATAGTTTCACCCTCAACTTCACAATCTTATGTGTCTTAAATAAGGTCCTTTATCTTCCTTTTAAAATGATTGATACTATTCTAGTGTTTGTTTATCTAATTAATGCTAAAGCTCAAGATCCCATGTTTGTATGTCTGCCCTGGCTTAGTTTTAGGCTAGGTATGCACTGCCACTTTCATCTCTTCAACTTTAATTGTTCACGGGTGTGAAAAACACACTCCTGAACAATATAATCTTTAGCGTTGAAAAGCTCCAGCGTTAAAGAGCACTTTATTGCCGGGAGCCACACCTTCTGAGAGATTACATCGGTATATCTCTTCTTTCCCTAGCTCCCTTAGTTCCAAATTTTGATCTCTTGTTGTGAATGTTGGTTTGGTGCATTGAATGTAGGAATCCTGCCTGATTCATTCCTTAGTGTCAGATTGAAAGAACCTGCTAAATTAGGGACACAACTTTTTCGGATAGAAAACCTTATGAGGCAATTATTAAGTTTCAAGGGACCTGACTGCCATGATGAGGATCAAACCATACTGGGGAAGCTCAGATATTTTTATCTTAAAATCAGATTAGTGGTATGTATCTTGAGTAGCTATTTAGCAGTAATCTGCTGGGCAATAAATAGCCTAGATTTAGAAAGTAAAAGCTTTAGCTTAACTAATGTTGGAATTTTACAAACAAAGCTGATTACAATGTAGAGTTGCCAATTTAGCTGGATCCATTCCTGGAGGTTTCATCACGTGACATAATCCTTAATTCCTGGAGAGTCCAGGACAATCCTAGCAGCTATTACAATTCCGTTCTTTCATAAAATTCTATGAGTCTTCATTTCAACTATCTCTTTAGCAAACTAAATTAGAATTACAAAACAAACAAAACACTATCATATAAACATTAGAACCAGCAGTGATGCTGTGTAACCAAAGAGATGTGCAGTAATATTGCAAATAGGTGAGTTGCTAAGTGAATAATTTACTGAGAGAGCTTAGAAGAGCCACTGGTGCAAATGTAGATTCTGTCCTTGGAGTGGATCACTGAAAACAACGTGTTGTAACATTGCATTACACTTAGAAGTACCTGCTCAGCAGGGGCAGATGACCATTTTGCGGGGCCCCGGGCAGCATAATTCCGCGGGGGCCCCCCTTTGCCACGGTGCATGCACAGTGACACCATGCGCATGCGTGGTGGCGCCACGGCGCATGCGCAGGGCTTTTTGAAGCGCGGGGCCCGGGGCGTCCGCCCCGCTCGCCCTGCCCTATATCCACCCCTGCTGCTCAGGAGAGGCCTAGGTCTATCTACATTGCAAGCATGGAATGTGATAGCTACATTGGATATTGGTAGCAATGAAGCTACAGCAGCATGAATAAGCCTTCCGAGCGTTTACCCAGGGTTTCGGGGAAGCTCATACAGTCCATTCGCTGCTGCTGAGCTAGTAGCTTATACAGGTTGGACCTCCCTGGTCTGATACCATCAGGACATGAATGGTCCCAAAGGAGAGAATTTCCCAGACCAAGGGAGGTCTCCTGCCACTGGCTCCCAAGCCCATTGCCTGCTGCTGGCAGGCTTGTCCAGCAGGCAGCCTGCCTTGCCCACCCACAACCTGGCTAGCCTGCTTACCCAACTGTTGCTGGCTTCCTGGGCAGCAGAGGCTCCAGCTCCTGTCATGGGGCTCCAGCCCCGTGCATCCGGGGACAGCCGCAGGTCTCCAGTCCCAATCCGGTTCATCCGGGGGCAGCCACAGGGCTCCAGCCCCAGCCTTGTGCTCCAGGGGGCCTCCACAGGGCTCTGGGCCTGCGCTCAGTGGCTCCGATACTGGCACCAGCTCTACACTTCAGGGGGCTTCTATAGGGATCTGGCCTACAGTTGCTGTGGGGCTCTGGCCCTGCACTTCAGTAGTTGATACGGGGCTCTGGCCCCATACTGCCATGGGGCTCGACTCCAGCCCCATGCTTCTGGAGGCTGCCAGAGTTGCCAAGCCCTATGCTCTGGAAAGCTGCCAGGGAACTTCAAACCCGTGCTACTGTGGGGCTCTGACCATGTCCCCAAGTCCCCGGGGATTGCCATGGGACTCCAACCCCGCACCGACCCATGCTGTGGGAGAACTTCGTCCTTGCCCCATGCTGCCACAGGTTGCTAGAGGCTGCCACAGGGCTCTGGTCCTAGTCTTGCACTGGCCCCAGCTCGTCTGCTGACCCTATTGCCCTGGCTAGCTGGCCCTTCTGCTCTTAGGCTTATGGTCCTGCTAAACGACGGATGTTGCCGGACCAGAGAGTGCCGGTTTTTGGAGGTACAGCCTATAGCTAGTTCAAGTACATCTTTGTAAACTGCAGTTGCACTCTGTGATTCCAGTGTAGACATGAATTAGCAAGGCTATTGCAATCTAGGACTAAGGTGCATTGGAGCAGCTATGAAAGAAACTTAAACGAACAGTTTCTGAATTAGGCATAACTATTCTTAATGCTCTTCATACAAATGTATCATTTTTGTGAGCTCCAAATTGAGACACATTATTTTACACTGTGTTTGTGTGTTGTGTTATGGCACAGAGTTTGGGAATATACACGAAAGCTGCTAGCTAATGATGGAGAAATAGCTGTTTATTTGAATGTTGATGATAATCACATCATATTTGGATACCTTAGGGACATGGAAGGGTTGGGGATTATCCATATATTTTTTCCCCTTTCCCTTTAGGGCCTCCTCTCCCCCAAGTGGTAAAGAGAGGCAGCCATGGCCAGTGGATTTCCAAGCTTTTCCTATTGGCCTGTGAACACTGAGCTAAGCATAGGAATGAACTAAAAAAAAAAGCTGTAACATTGATGAGCACACTCAGCCTTCTCTCTGCTGCTATCAACCCAGGTGAACAATCAGCTGAATTAAGGATGTTAAGGACTAGTCAATTAGTTGACTATCCAATAAGATAGTCAGTTGACTAGTTGACTCCCCCCTCCCCCCCCCCCCCCCCCACTGTGCTTCTTGGTTTAGCAAGGAGCTGAGTTTTTTCTATTTCCAAAAGGCACCAATTGGCAAAACTCTCCTGTAGGACACTGTGTGTAACAGATTGCAGGGACTTAATAGGTGAGCTTGCATGCTAATCATTCTGGCACCAATTAGTTCCTCCCTGGGAAAGTTGATGAAGATGATTAAAGGTAATTAGCTAGTCATGGTGGTGAACCTGGGTGAACTAATGGACCAATTAGCCATTTAGTTCAAAATTGATAGAAGCAGAGAGAGGAACAGGACTTGCAGAGCCAGGTCTCTCAGACACCTGAGAGAGGAGACCTCTGCTCCTCCCAGGTGCAGAAACTGCAGGAGGCTAAAACTGCAGGAGTCATTGTAAATAGTTCTGTGGCACAGGACTGTCCAGGTGTTGATGGAGGGAAGGGAATTAAAAAATACCATGCTGGGAAGTCTTTCTGCCAGGAATGTCTGAGCCACTTTCTGTGGTGAAAGGAGGCAATAGGAGAGTGCACCTTCCCCAAGAAGAATGACATGTTTGGGTTATTTAATTTTGAAAAGAAAGTTACTGAAGCACTTTATGCTGTCTTTTAACAAAGCTATGAACCTCAACAATTCCATATTGCTTTAATAAGAGTATGTGGAAGTCACATAATCATTGTTACTATAGGATATGCATTTGGGAAAATACATTAGATGTTTTTAAAATAGGAAATACAATTTCCACCTCCCAGAAAAGTGAAAGATACAGGATGAATGAAGGAGAGTTGTATGAATTATACCTTACCTCACAGCAATATCTGTAAAATGAAGATACATTGATCTAGTCACTGTTGCTTTCAGCTGAAGATCAATTCCTAGCTATGTACAAAGCTGGTATTAGCAATCGGTGCCAAAAGAAAGGGAGTGCTGTTGTCATCCCTTTTGGGCTGTATTCACTGCATCCTTCCCCGATCTTGTATAAAATACCTGGCCCAGACTAGTGGTCCTGCATTACTGTTCTGCAAACCCTGCTTGAAGGCCTTCCTGCTCTTCAAGAATAGAATATAAACCCAGAGGAGACTTTGTCCCACAAATGAAGTCGAAAAATGTATTGTCTAAAGATGAATATCATTTTTTCCTGTCATTGCACTATTTTGTGTCAGTTTTGAACATACTAACTGTTCGATAGGCTACATTTTACCAAATTTTGTTTCCTTTCTATTGGGAACAGCAGCACAAAAAGACAAACACGGGTTAAAGACTCTTAATGAGAATTCAGAAAGCTTAGTTACTCCAGAGAACCTCTTTAGCGCTATAATTTATTTAATATCTTTGTTTATTATTCTCCTTAATCTCTTATTAAATAAGTTTTAGTCCTAAATTGGTAATTAGAGAAAATAAATTATCAAGAGCAATTAATGTCATTTTGGCAACTTGATGGGCTCTACTGCGGGTGAAAGACCTGCTCAGAAAAATATTTTTGATTTTTATCTTTATAATTTGCTACATTTAATTATCTTTAGTAGCAGGATGTAGAATTTGATTATGAAATAATAATACAAGAAGCTTGAGGGAGAAAAAAATCATGATTATAGCTTCTGTTGGAGATGTCTTTAGCAGTCGTTCTCCAAACACATGCAGTATTTATGGACTAATGTTTAGTAGTTAATATTAAAGTTGAGTAGTAGATTACATTTGAATTTTACATTTACAGTTTTATTTTTGCTCACTTTGAGGAGTGAGTAAGAAGCAGAAATTTATTACATCTTAGAAAAAAGTAAGTATCTTCCTATGGGTGTATTTATTCAGTTAAACCTTTCCCATCTCTATCTTGCATTGCTATATTGTGTGGTAGTAAAACATTGAGTAGAGACCGGGGTTCAGAAATATCCATTACAGTATACTCCCCATTATCCCAATGGCCCGGTGAAGGGCATGGATTTTATTCAGATAACTGGGAGTTTTGAGAATAGAGAGGGCAGGCGCCATTAGAAGTGGGGTGGCCTCCTCTCCAGCAGGGGGCTTATCCTCCTCTGAGAAGTCCTGACTGGTGATCTTTGGTCTCTTATCTGAAACTACATGTTGTCCAAATCCCTTTCTGGTCTTAGAGCACGGGATACATGTACTCTGTAGCATGTACCTCAACCTGGGGGAGAAGAAAGAGATTTGGAGATGTAGAGGTTTAGGTTTCAAATAAACAGGAGTTGTCTGCAATCAAGGAATTGACAATATGCTGTGAGGCTTTCATAGCAACAAGAATGAATGGCATGTTGCAACTTCATAAAAAGTGTTACCAACATTTTAAATGTTTAAAAAGTCTTGATTGGCCCAGCTAAAAATAGTTATCAGTGTTTCATAGAAAACATTGAGTGTGTATATTTCTATACGTAGATAGGTAATAAATGTGATGAGCACCATCAACTGGTAATTAAAAATGGGATATAGAATCATAAAATATTAGTCATAAAAGACTAGAACTAGAAGGGACCTCAAGAGATCATCAAGTCAAGTCTCCTGCCCTTCTGGCAAGACCAAGCACCAAGCAGTGCTCCCCAACGCGATGCCCGCGGGCACCATGGCACCCGCCAGGCCATTTCTGTGCGCCCACTGAGTGATCGGGGCTGGCCCCGCCCCTGGGCACGCAGTGCAAGGGTTGTGCCGGCCCTGCCCCTGGGTGCATGGTATAAGGGCAGCACCGGCTCGGGCACCCGGCATAGGGGCAGCACATGGGCGGCCCCGCCCCCAGGCAGGTGGCACATGGGCTGTGCCGGCCTTGAGCGCGCGGCATATCGGCGTCTCCACTCCTGGGCGTGTGGCTCAGGAGCGGCACCGGCTCCGGGCACGCAATGCATGGGTGGTGGTGGCCCTGCCCTTGGGTACACGGCACATGGGCTGTTCCGGCCCCGGGCACGTGGCGGATGGGTGCTGCCGGTTCCTGGGCGCGCGGCACAGGGATGGCACCAGTCCTGGGCACACAGCGCATGGGCGGTGGCGTCCCCGTCTCTGGGCGTGCGGCATATGGGTGGCTGCACCCATAGGTGTACAGCACAGGAGCGGTGGCGGCCCCAGGAGTGTGGCGCATGGGTGGTGCCGGCACCGGGCGCACGGTGTATAGGTGGCCCCGCCCCCGGGCACGTGTGTGGCCCCACCCCCAGGTGCCTGGCGCGTGAGCAGCCCCGCCCCTGGGCGCCCGGCAGCCCCAAAAGGTTGGGGACCACTGAACTAGATCATCCCTAATAGATGTTTATCCAAACTGCTCTTAAATATCTCCAGTGATGGAGATCCCACACCCTCCCTAGGCAATTTATTCCAGTTTTTAACTACCATAACAAGAAGTATTTCCTAATGTACAATCTAAACCTCCCTTGCTGCAATTTAAGCCTATTGCTTCTTGTCCTATCATCAGAAGCCAAGGAGAACAATTTGTCTCCCTCCTCCTTGTGACACCTTTTTAGATATTTAAAAATTGCTCTCATGTCCCCTCTGTCTTCTCTTTTCTAACTAAACAAAGCCCAGTTCGTTCCCTCATAGCTCATGTTTTCTAGACCTTTAATCATTTTTGTTACTCTTCTCTGGACCTTCTCCAATTTCTCCACATCTTTCTTGAAATGCAGTGCCCACAACTGGACACAAAACACCAATTAAGGCCTAATCAGCACAGAATAGAGTGGGAGAATGACTTCTCGTGTCTTGCTTACAACAATCCTATTAATGCATCCCAGAATCATGTTTGCTTTTTTGCAATAGTTTCACAATGTTGACTCATGTTTCACTTTTCTTCAACTAGGACCCCTAAATTCCTTTCAGCAGTACGCCTTCCTAGACAATCACTTCTCATTCTGTATGTGTAACACTGAATGTTCCTTCCTAAGTGGAGTACTTTGCATTTGTCCTTAGTAAACTTCATCCTGTTTACCTCAGACCATTTTTCATGTTTGTCTAGACCATTTTAAATTTTGATCCTATCCTCCAAAGCACTTTCAACCCCTCCCATCTTGGTATCATCTGCAAACTTAGTAATCATACTCTCTATGCCATCATCTAAATAACTGATGAAGCTATTGACTACAGGGTTTTGTTGACAAAAGTGAACTTTTGTCAACAAAACTATACCTGTGTCTACACTACCGCTGCAGTCTGTCGACAGTAAGTCGACAGAACGCGGCAGTTTTGTCGACAGCAGTAAACATCATTTTATGAGGAATAACACCTTTGTCAACAGAGTTCTGTCGATAGAAGGTAAGTGTGGACATGGGGAAGAATTTATGTCGAAAATAAAGGCCTCCAGGAAAAAGCTCTGGTGGACATTCCTGCCATAGCTTTCAACTGTATTGTTCCTGCCTGTAGCCATCTTTAAAAAATGCAGGCACCCAGGATTAGCATTCTGGCAGCAAGCCAACTCCAGCCAGGGCCCCGACTACGCAGCTCTTCCTAGTAGGGCCACTTGGACCCATGTCCCAGGGACAAGCCCTCCAAACTCCCCTGGCCCTTCCAGGGACACATCTATACAAGAAGCCAGGGGCACCAAACACCAGGCACCCTCTTGGTCAGGGCCTGAGATAAAAGCCCTCTTGGAGCTCTGGTCCAAGGAGGAGGCTCTTCAGGCCCCACAGTCCAGGCAGAGGAACGCTGACATTTATGCCAGAATGGCTGATGCCCTTGCAAGGAAAGGCCACCATCCCCGCACCTTAGACCAGGTCAGAGCCAAGATCAAGGAGCTGTGGCAGGGGTACGTTAGGGACCATGAGCACAGCTCCCGCTCTGGGGAAATGGCACACTATTGTGCCTATTACGAGGACCTGTACTGGATCTTGGGAGCAGGGGGAACACCTGCCTCCCAAGAGGGTTGTGGAGTCTGGATTGGAGACCCCTGTGCAGCAGCAGCCGCAGCCGCAGCTCCAGGGTGAGACACCAGCAGCTCCAGGAGGAGGAGGAGGAAGATGACACCACCAGAAGCCAGATGCCCACACTCAGG
Organism: Pelodiscus sinensis; assembly: GCF_049634645.1. Classification (NCBI taxonomy): domain Eukaryota; kingdom Metazoa; phylum Chordata; order Testudines; family Trionychidae; genus Pelodiscus; species Pelodiscus sinensis. The sequence goes on from NC_134711.1 coordinate 306,018,296, forward strand.
ACATCTCCCAGACAACTTTGGACATCGGGGAGGGAACATCAGATAAGTGCTGAGGGTCCAACACACACAGGGCAGGGCAGGCAGGAGCAAAGTGGATGGTGCAGTGCTGTGACGTGTCATGCTGATCACAGCCAGTGTGGGGGCCACACACATGACCGACCTCAGAGAGGGCCATCCTACACCTGCACCCGCATGGCTGCGAGGCGCTACCTGCTCCTGCAGGCAGTGATGCCAGGTGCAGGCATGGGTTGGGGACGCTGGGATTGCCACACAGCTTCAAGCCTCTTAGCAACCTGTGGGAACCCCAACTGTGGCCTGACACTTGTCTGTGCTGCTTGGAAATGGGGTGAGTGTGAGGGGGGGCAGGATGGTGGTCTACACACCTTCTGGGCTCCAGGGAGGCCATGGCTGCTGGCCAGGCCACACCATGCCTTACTGAGATGCACATGAACATCTTCTGGCCCTAGGACAGGCACTGACTGCTGAGAGGAGAGCATGCCGTCTCAGGGACTGACAACTTTGCCCTCTTGTCCACCACAGCTGGACCAGCTGACCAGGAGGGGCATGCCACACCTGCCCCACCACACAGATGGGCACAGGGAACACATCCGCACTGGCACACGTATTTGGACCTGGTGCGCCAGCACATCTTGGTCCTGCAAGGGATGCAGGATGCAATGAACCGGAGGATGGAGGCAGACGCAGAGTGGCGCACTGAGATTTGCGCTACTATCTGGGAGTCCATGGCCTTCCCCAGTCCTGTACCTGGTCCTGCTCCTCCTCCCCCACTCAGCCCCTGCCATCCCAGACCCAGGTACAGTCCCACCTCCTGCCCAGCCCACTACTGTCTCAGCCTGCATGCACGGCAGTCTGTGAGAAGGCCTCCGCAGCCAAAGTGCCAGGGACTCTTCATCAAGGCAGCACCGTGAACCTCCTTCCCCATTCCAAGTTGACATTCCCCCTTCCCACCTGTGAGAGTCAGTAAGGGAAGCACTTTACTTTGTTTACAAACACTTAATTTTTCCGAACAAGAGTATTTTAGTTTTTCAAAAAACCAACAGTGAAATAAACTGTAAACATTTTTTCAACAATACCTGTCTCTGCGTACAGTGTGTGAATGTGGGGCCAGGAGGAGTTTTGGGGAGGAAGGCACTGGGGGCATAGGGAAATCCCACAATTGGAAGGCTTCTCAAATCCGCAATCCCAGCTGGTGGGCTTGCCAGATGGCAGCTGTCTGGGGCTGCTCAAAGTACCTTCCCTCCACATCAGCCCATGTCCGCCACGCAGGGAGGAAGGCCTCCCCTTTTGTTTCCACTAGGTTGTGCAGCACACAGCATGCAGCAACCACATCAGGGATGGTGTGTTCCCCCATGTCCAGCCTAGTGAGCAGGCATCTAAATCTGCCCTTCAGACAGCCAAAGGCGCACTCCACCTGGAAGCGAGCCTGATTCAGGTGGGAGTTAGAGTTCCCTGCTCGCATCCAGGTGTCCTGTGAATGACTTCATGAGCCAGACGATAAGGGGGAATGCTGCGTCGGCCACAATGCACATAGGCATCTGCACATCCCCGACTGTATAGTTTCTCTCCAGAAATAATGCCCCAGCCTGTAGCCTGCAGCACAGGTATGAGTTCCAGAATATGCAGGCATCGTGTGCCCGGCCTGACCACCCGACACAAATGTCTGTGAATTGTCCCCAGTGGTCGACCAGGGCCTGCAGCACCATCGAAAAGTAGCCCTTTCTATGAATATACTGTGCTGCTCGATAGGGCGGTGCGCAGATTGGGATGAGAGTCCCGTTGAGTGCTCCACCTCAATTCGGAAAACCCATCCCCGCAAATCCGGCCAAGATGGTATCTAGGTCTTCCAGGCGGAAAGTCCTGTGAAGCCACTCTGAGTTGATGGCTGTCACCACCTGCAGAAAGGGACAAATACAAACACACATAACAGGACATTAGAGGAGTTGTGTGAGCTGATGAGAGATGCTCCCCCACCCCTCTCCTCCCAGATCCCAAGAGCCCTCCCTCAAGCAACCCCCCTCCCCGTACCTCCCACACCACCGCAGGGTGAGGCCAGGCAGGCTTCTACTACTCCCACCCCATTCCCTGTGCTCGGTCCTGACCGTCCCCCTTATCCGCCCGCCCCCACCCCCATGGACTGTCCCCCAAGAGTGACTTACCTCCATCAAGACAGCCCTGACAGTAGACGTGCTCACACCAAACTGATGTCCCACAGAGCGGTAGCTGTCGGGGGTGGCCAGCTTCTATAGAGCAATAGCAATGCACTTCTCCAGGGGCATGGCGAGCTGCAAGTGAGTGTCATGGCATTTCAAGGCAAGGGCCAGGCAGGCACAGAGCTCCTGGAAGGTGGACTTCGGCATCCGGATGTTTCGGAGCCACTGGTCGTCGTCCCAGTGCTGCATAACAAGCCGATCCCACCAGTCAGAACTGGTGTCCAGCCTCCAAATTCACCTCTCCAGGAAGAAGTTCAGGGGCAAGGGCAGTAGGGCTGCAGCTTGAGTGAGGGGCTCAAAGCTGAGCTCTGAATCCAGCTCTTCCACAAACGTCATGATGCTCTCATGAAGATGTAGCAGAACTTCCAGCATCACAATGTGGGGCCATCGCCTGGCTGGGGCAGCTCAGGCTCCATGGCCAAAAACACAGTGAAAAGCACAAAAACAAACCTGAAAATAAACTGCTGTGGTGACTGAGGAAGCAGGGCAACAAAAGCAAGAAGTGAAGCAGTTTTGCTTTCACTCTAGGAGGTAGGCAAGCCAGAAGCAGGAGCAGAGCAACGGCTGTCCTGGAGGATCCCTTTAAGCACGCGTCTCTGCAAAGAGCATGCAGCACCAGGAATTTAAGGCTGCCCCTGTGACCTGCCAGAAACACTTCTGGGTGCCTTCTTTTGTCGACAGAGCATCCGGCAGTCTGGACGCTCTTTTTCGACAAAGCGGATCGATTTTTCAATCTGCATAATGCAGTCTAGATGCTCTTTTTTGACAGAGGCTTTGTCAACAGTATTTGTCAACAAAGCCTCTGTTGAAAACAGCCTGTAGTCTAGACATACCCATAGGGTTTAAGGCCAGAAACCATCCCCAGATCATCCAGTCTGGTCTTGTGATGTCCAGGAGACACTTAACACCACCTACTTATCATTGCACTGAGCCCAATCACCAGAATTAGATTAAAGTATCACAGCCCACGGGTGACCAAACTATTGTGTGCCACTGGCAGAAAATAGGAGAGCCCAAGGTACATAAGAACGGCAGTACTAGGTCAGACCAAAGGTCCATCTAGCCCAGTATCCTGTCTGCCAACAGTGGCCAGCACCAGGTGCCCCAGAGAGGGGGGACTGAAGACAATGATCAAGCAATTTGTCTCCTGCCATCCCTCTCCAGCCTCTGACAAACAGGCCAAGGACACCATTTTATTCCCTGGCTAATAGCCTTTTATGGAGCTAACCTCCATGAAATTATCTAGCTTTTCTTTAAACTCTATTATAGTCCTAGCCTTCACAGCCTCCTCTGGCAAGGAGTTGCACAGGTTGACTACACGCTGTGTGAAGAACTTTCTTTTATTAGTTTTAAACCTTCTACCCATTAATTTCATTTGGTGTCCTCTAGTTCTTCTATTTAGGGAACTAATAAATAAGGGTACGTCTACACTACAACGTTAATTCGAACTAACTTAGTTCGAATTAGCATTTTGCTAATTCGAACTAGTGCGTCCACATTAAGTGGACCCTGAACCAGGCTTAAGGATGGCCAGAAGCAGTGCCGGCAGGGCATCAGAGGAGGACTTAGAGTGTGGAGATGCTGTCTCAGGCTAGCTGAGGGCTGTGCTTAAAGGGTCCCGACCCCCACCCCGGACAGACAGTTCTCAGGGTGCCCTGCTTGCAAAGCAGTCCTGGCTTGGATTGCCCGGAGTACTCACACTGGGCACATCACAGCACTCGGCCATCAGCCCGGCTGCACTTGCCGCAGGCTACCATCTGGGGAGAGGGGGTAATTGGGGGGCTGCAGGAGAGCTTCCACCCCCAGAAGCCCGCAGAGCCAGCCCAGTCCTCCCCATCGGGGGCTTGTACCCCATTCCTCCCTCACCTCCTTCCACTTACCCTTCCCTAGCCCCTCTTCTTGATATACAAAATAAAGATAATGTGTCTTCCAAAATGGAATCTGTCTTTATTGAACAAAACTGGGGGAGACTGGGAAGAGAGAGGGTGGGAGAGGGGAGGGCAACTAAAATGATCAGGGGTTGGGAACAGGTCCCCTATGAAGAGAGGCTAAAGAGACTGGGACTTTTCAGCTTAGAAAAGAGGAGACGGAGAGGGGACAGGATAGAGGTCTCTAAAAGCAGGAGTTGGGTGGAGAGGGTGCATACAGAAAAGTTCTTCATTAGTTCCCATAAAGAAGGACTAGAGGACACCAAAGGAAAGGAATGGGTAGCAGGCTTCAAACTAGTAACAGAAAGTTGTTCTTCACAAAGCAAAGAGTCAACCTGTGGAACTCCTTGCTGCAGGAGGCTGTGAAGGCTAGAACTAGAACAGAGTTTAAAGGGACGTGAGATCAAGTCATGGAGGTTGGGTCCATGGAGTGCTATTAGCCAGGGGATAGGAGTGGTGTCCCTGCCCAAGGTTTGTGGAAGGCTGGAGAGGGATGGCATGAGACAAATGGCTTGGTCACTGTCTTCGGTCCATCCCCTCCAGGGTACCTAGTGTTGGCCGCTGTCGGCAGACAGGCTACTGGGCTAGATGGACCTTTGGTCTGACCCAGGACGGCCATTGTAAGCTCAGGGCTCAGGGTCGGGGGTCTCAGTGGACCCCCTTGATTTTCAGGCACACCTGCACCTGGGTGGCCAGGCTGGCAGCTCTCCTGCCCTAGCCGACCACCTTCCTGTGCCTAGTGCGGAGATCATGGATGAGGTCCACGATGTCCGCACTAGACCAGGCGGGTGCCCGCCTCTTGCGGTCCGGGGCAAGCTCCCGGGAGCCGCCAGCCTGGTCCCGGGAAGAGGGGGAGGGCTGGGGGCATCAGGTGGGTGACTCGATCCGTGCCAGGTGCAGGGTCTGCTGGCTGGGTGCTGGCTGGCTGGGTGCTGGCAGGCTTGCACCTGGCACGGGCACTGTAGCCAGCCCGTGGCCCTTTAAGGGCTCCGGGGCCGGGAGGGGGGCAGACGAGTTTCCCTGGTGTTGGCCAGAGTGGCCACCAGGGAAACCTGGGGAGGGCTAGCCTCCCACTAGTTCGAATTAAGGGTCTACACAGCCCTTAATTCGAACTAGTAAGTTCGAACTAGGCTTAATCCTCGTGGAATGAGGATTACTTAGTTCGAACTAAGCGCTCCATTAGTTCGAATTAAATTTGAACTAATGGAGCGCTAGTGTAGCGCCTATGAAAGTTAGTTCGAACTAACGGACGTTAGTTCGAACTAACTTTGTAGTGTAGACATACCCTAACTTTTCTTTATCGGCCCTCTCCACACCACTCATGATTTTATAGACCTCTATCATATCCCCCCTCAGTCTCCTCTTTTCTAAACTGAAAAGTCCCAGTTGCTTTAACCAAGGCTCCTGCAGTGGCAGGGGATTGATTTCGTGAGGTGTGCCCAGATGATGGTAGAATACAGCAACATTTTGAGTTGTAAAGACTGTAAAGGAGTTATTCCTTTTAAAAATGCTAAATTGTCTCTTTGGTGATCTGTTAGATATGTTTATGGAGTACCTATTTTTGTTTTGTTTTGTTTTGTTTTAAGAGACATATAATAGATGTAAGGCTCCAGGGACTTTCTAAATACATTATCTTTTAAATCATCATTTTCAATGATTTGTGATCTTTGACCCTAATCCTGCGGTTGCAGTCACACAGCCACACCCATGTGCCTGAATGGAACCCCCTTGAATTCAATGAGAATCTCCTTGGACAAGGTTGTCTCACTTTCATGGATGCATTTGCGGTAATGCGGTCTTTCTTGGTATCTGAAAAGCAGGATAGAAACATAATTTTTTAAAGTTCATGAAGTGGCAGGAATTTGGCAGGAAGAAATGTGGATGGAAACCATTGAAACATGTTTCTGCTGACCAGCTGAAGAAATGTTCCTATCGGTTACTTTCCTTTTTGTAGAGTAAGAAAAATTCATAAACTTCATGAATCTGCTCTTCTGTCAACCACATCAGTCACAGGAACCATGATCCCAGTTAGTTGTACTTCGGATGCTCAAGCCTATGTCAGGCATCTTTGTGAAGACGTCTCATGTACTTAGGTTAGTAAATATCTGAGTACCCAGAGGCATCCCACAAAGTTCTCTGCATGTCAGTTGTGATTTTCTTGATTTTTGTCTAGTTTTAGAACAAATTCTTTATCTGATTTGAGTGTGTCCCTTTAAATGTTTGTAAATGTGGCTTGTTATGTAAGTCCCTTCTATTCCTAGTATATTCTTATTCTAAAAGTCACAAAAGTAACTAAAGCCAAGTTAGAAGAAAGTGCATGACCATTAATAAAAGACTTGACTTGGGGAATTTGAGGTATAGCCATGACCATTCAACACACAAAACTTATTCTCTTGTATTTTCTCTGTAGACCCGATCACTTACAACAATCCATATTTAAGTAATTTTAATTGGTGTCCTTGTGGAATTCATTGTAAAATATAAAACTGCATTTGGGAAAATCATTTTTGTTGTCATATGTTTAACATGTTTTTGCTGAACCAAACCACAGTAAATTACGTTTAATCATTAAATGTTATATATGTGGGGATCTTGATGTGACCCAAGCCCTTATCTTTGGTGGGGTTTTAACTACCAGTGTAACTTAAACAACATAAACGCTTATAATTTACAGTATTTCAAGCCAATTTGTTGCACTATTTATCTAAAATCGATGTGTAGACAGAGCCTAAGAATCATAGTTATTCTCATTTTCCTTTTTACATTTAGTCATCCTCAGTATATGTCTTGTGGTGCATTAATATGAAAGTCCTTCCATCACTGAAATGCTATTTTGGAAGTCCTATAGGAGGAGGGGGTTTTTAAGTGCTTAATGGATTTGGGAGCTCAAATCCCACTGAAAATCAGTGGGGCTTTTGAAAATCTTCACCATAGATGCTTATAAAGACAAAACTCCTTGCTTCTTCTTCTAAAGGCATTGAATTAAAATCCTGTTGAGCTTGTGTTTTCATTTAAAGAATTTTGTATTAGCTGCTTTTCCCATCAGTGTGATTATAGCTTTAATTCTCACCACTTTTCTCAAGCAAAAATGAAAAAAGACTGAGTCAAAACATTTCTCATTTAAAAAAGCCAAGTTAGAAAAAGAACAGTTTAAACTATACAAAAAAATGTAATACTTGATCTATTTAAAACACCCACACTGGAAATATGACTAGTTTTATAATACACAATATTCTCATACAAAGAGGTTAAACTATGCAATTTTCAGCATAGATGGCTTTTATTTCAGAGTAAGGCATACAACAAAGAAAACGACTTAATACAGTTTTTCTGAAGAAGAGAACATAGCTACTTATTGTGTAACATTCTGCACCTGAACTGAAACAAAATGTCAGCCATCATATAGGAGTCCCTTTAAATGGATGGTGACTATCAACATTTAAAGCTGCAATGCAATACACTCAAAACAGAATGGATAACAGTGTAAATGAAAAAATATATCCTATTCCAATCCAGAGTGGTGATGTGGGCTTATAAACTATTCCATGATTGTCCAGTTAGTTAATTGTAACTAATTAAATGTGACATAAATCTAATTGGCTAAACTGTTATTTTCTAATTTGGCTTACATGTTATGCATATTTCATAGCCAAGCAAAATAATATTGAAACTGGCATTTAGAAGTGTGCAGCATTGGTTTAACCCAAACGCCACTGTAGGGAAATACCATTCACAGCACAAGTAGTTGGAGTCTAGACTTCCAGTGTGACAAAATTTTTTTCCCTCCTGTCTTCCAGATTCCCCTATCTTTTACATCTTCCTATGTTCCCCACTGTTAAACATCGTAAAATTCAAACACTCATCAAATGTCACCATATTGTAAACAAACAGACCTAATTGTGTTTCCCTAAATGCAACGGTAAAATGGTCTTCTGGCAAATAATTGTAAGGCGGAGGCGCATATCACTCTACATAATACAGCCGAGAGATTGAAGGTGTTCACGGATTTGACCAAGGTTTGCCGATTGATAACATACAAGTAGCCAGACGAGCGATGAAATTTTTGGGAGTTAAAAGTACCAAAATAGTAAAGTGCTATAAAACTTAAAACAAAAATTGAGTTTTCTCCAAATTTCAGTTGTGTTAATGTACCCCCTAGACTTCTCTTGAGTATCTTAAGGATACTTGTACCACTGGTTGAGAAACACTTCTCTAGACAATGGTAACCAGTTGTGTCACAGTATATGAAGAAGAAGGATGTTAAGCCAGACTCACTGATCACTAAACCCTTGGATGCATTGGATCAGATGATACTGACAGACATATCCTCTTACTTTCCTAATGAGGCTATTACCCTATCTTCACTCCCTCTGCCTCATGACTGCCAGATTAAGGGGGGGAAGCTAGCCGGGAAACCGCCCGGGGCATCAACCTATGGAGGGCGCCTGAAGGCAGCTGTAAGGGGCGCCGCGCACCCAGCCGCGCAGCGCCCCTCAGAGCTGCCATCAGGCGCCGTGTGGCACCCGGCCCCATGGTGCCTGATGGCAGCTCTAAGGTGCGCAGTGCGCCAGGGGGCGGAGTTGTGCATTCGTCACACGCCCACTGCCCGAAGCACAGGAATGGCTTGAGCCGGCCCTGCCCCAGACAATACCAAGAAATCTTGCAGAGGATGGCAAGTGATTTGAAGAAGTTCCTGAATAACACAATTTCTTTCATGTCCTAGAGACAATTGGACCCAATTGGATAGTTTTCCCAGTAAAGGAGACTCTCATGGAACTTACTAGTATAATATAGAACATAGCTGCATTAGGTACGCCTCCCCCACCAAAAGACCTGAAACAATACTATGTCGCTGAGTGAAAGTGGCAGAATTTTTCTTTACCCATCCTCTACCACCATGCCCAACTTCTTGTACAAGCACAAGATCCAAGGAACACCCCAAGGACACCCTCGCAGACAAAGGTGCTAAATATTTTGATGTTCTGAGGAGAAAAATGTTCACATACCAGCCTCTCTTTTAGAATCACTGATTTCCAAGTACTGTTGGCAAAGTACAGTAAAACTCCATTGGTCCGGCATCCAATGCTCCAGCACTCCTGATGATCCGGCACCATCGGGAAGCCAGAAGTGCTCCAGGCAGCCAGACAATTGGAACTGCTCTGTGCCTGGCTTCCCCGATTCAGCCGCTGCTGAAACTGACCAGCAGCTGAATCACGGAAGCCGAGGGCAGAGCAGCTGGGGTGCTGCCGGGTTGGTCCCGTAGTGCTGCCCCTTGGGGCTGCGGGACCATCCTGGCAGCACCCCAGCTGCTCTTGGGGATGCCTAGGGCAAAGCAGCTGCGGTGCTGCTGGGTTGGTCTTGCAGCACCGAGGGGCGGTGCTACCGGACCAACCCAGCAGCACCCCAGCTGCTCTGCTGCAGGCATCCCAGATTCAGCCGCTGCTGAAACTGACCCCCACCCCATGCCCCAGACCCCTCATAGCCCCCTCTTCCGATAGTCCGGTATATCTGATAATCCAGCACCCCCTGGGTCCTAAAGGTGCCGGATTATCAGAAGTTTACTGTATGATTCTACAGACAATACCAAGTTCTTGGAGTATAAAGACAATCTTCCTCAGGAGGACAGTGCCAAAGATATTTTTAATGTATATAAACTCCAGGCAAAAACTTCACCCAAAGCTTCAGTCTGCATTGCCAATATCATGTCTAGCATTATAGCAACCAAAACATTAAGATGGGATGAATTGTAGCTTTGTTTTTTGGGGTTCCCCAGAGAGGTAGAGAACACCATTGAGGTTTCGCCCTTTGACAAAACTAAATTATTTAACAAAAAGACAAACAGTTGTGAGACCCCAAAGAGGAAACACCATAAATGGGTGTACAAACCAATGCCTCTTCCCCAGCCTTTCTGCCACTAACAGCCTTACAAACCACCTCACAAACGTCATAAGTTACAAAGATCAACTTGTGCAGCCCCATCCACTTCACCGTCTACCACTCAACTTCACCCCTGGGAAGTGTGAGAGTTGCAAACCACTGATGTCATCCCTACCTGTTTCCTGAACTTTTGGTGGTCACCTTTGCCTGCAGCTGGAGGGCTATAAAAATGGGTACCGGGTATCCACTTTGGCTATACTGTCCATAGAATCATAGAATACCGGAACTGGAAGGGACCTCAAGAGATGATCAAGTCCAGTCCTCCATGACCAAGCACTGTCTAGATCATCCCTGATAGATGTCTATCCAACCTGCTCTTAAATATCTCCAGTGATGAAGATTCCACAACCCTCCCAGGCAATTTATTCCAGTGTTTAACCAACCAGTTTTTCTCCATCTCCCAGCAAACCCACTTCCTAGTCCTTCCTGAGTGACCACTCTCACAAGAAGATCTTCCAACTATAGCCTTGAACAAAGTGCTATAATGTGAGTGCCACCTCAACATCAAAGGAATGAGTTCTGCTCCCAAGAAAAAGAAAGGACAGAGTCCCTTTCTCAACTTGTGTCAGCGAAATATTTTTTTGCAAATTTAAAATTCCTTCTATTCATGTTGACATCGGTAATTCCCTCCATGGAAGAAGACGCTTGACTCTTGACCTTAAAGATTCTTGCTTTCATGTGAACATTAGCCTGTCCTACAGAAGATTACTGAGGTTTCTGGTAGGACTGAAACACAAACTGTTTTGAACATTCCTGTTTGGCCTGGCAACAGCACTCTGGGTCTTCACAAATTTCTCAGTGGTGACTGCAGAGAGGAGCTAAAACACCTACACCATCTTCCCATACTTGGCAACTGGCTCCTAAAAGAGAGCTCTAGCTAGGAATTTCAGCTGGCAGTCTCATCTCTGTTCTGCCTCCTGGCATCTTTGCAAAATCTGTGTAAACTTGGAAAAGTGAATTCTGACTCCTGTGAAGACAACATATTTTTATAGACATGAACCTAGTCTTACAAATGCATACACCTCTCTGGACAGATTCCATGCCATGAGCAGTCTGATAAGACAAGTCACTCAGACTGAGAGTTACTGTTGAGATTTGTCTTTCCGTACTAAATCACATGACTTCTACATGCAACTGTTTGTGCGCAAAAACCTGTGGAGCATGCACACCTCAAGCGCAGTTTTGCACAAGTAATTTTACAGTAAATCAAAAGAACGGAGGGGATTTTGCGGTGTAGGTATTCTTCTTTCTATGAGGAAGAACTCCTTTTTGTCCAACTAGGTATATGTGAATGGGCAACAGGGGCTTTTTGAGCAAAAAGAGCCAATCAAAAAAAGCACAGGTGCTCTGGTGGCTATTCTGTGAATAGCAATCAGAGCTTTTGTGATGCACTTTTGTAGTATGGAGTGCTCTTGCGCAAGAAGCCTGCAGTATAGACGTAGCCTTACATAACACCATTTGCCTTCCAATGCCTAAAGGTCTGGCTTTGGTCTGCTTACTCACCAGACAGAAACAGCATGAATATCAAAGGGACATGCTGCGTCGGGGCTTTTCCTCACTTGGTAGATGAACCTGGAATCAATATGTGCTGGAATCCTTTTCCACACCTAACACAACAATAATTCTGGACCCATCCGTCATGGGCAGGGGAACCAATATGGGCGAACACATTATACAAGGTACGTGGACCCTCTCAAAAGGCCTTGAAGCATATCAATCTTTTGGAGCTAAGTAAAAGTAGTGTATCCCATCACTCCACCTGAAATTCCTAAGGGAACGGTGAGTTCCACATAAATCAGTGAATTCACTTAGTGGTTTTCTTCCCAAAGACTCATAAATCCAGTAGACAGAGGAGGGCTTCACTTTCTCAATGTCAATGAGCAGACTATTTCTTGCTATAACAGAATGAGCATGAGGACAAGCAGTATGTGCTCAGAAACACTCAGGCTACGTCTACACTGCAGGCTTCTTGCGCAAGAACTGTTTTGCACAAGAATTCTTGTGCAAAAGTTCTTGCGCAAGAGCGCGTCCACACTGCCATGTGTGTTTGCGCAAGAGATGTGCTTTTGCACAAGAGCGTCCATGGCAGTGTGGACGCTCTCTTGCGCAAGAAAGCTCTGATGGCCATTTTAGCTATAGGGGTTTCTTGCACAATAAATCCATGTTGCCTGACCACACTGCCTTCTTGCGCAAGAGCGCTTGTGCAAAAAGGCTTATTCCTCATGGGGAGAGGAATAATTCTTCCTCAAGAAGCCCTCTTTTCCAACGCTGTACTGTAAATTTACTTGTGCAAGAACGTGCATGCAGCGTAGACACTCTGCAAGTTTTTGCGCAAGAACAGCAAGAAAAGCCTGTAGTGTAGACATAGCCTTAGTGTTTTTGCCTGTGTCCTTCTTTGCTATCATTTAGTGCCTTTTCCTTTCCCCCAGATTTCGTGAGAACCCATTCATGGTTCTCAATCTTTTTTAAAACGCAGACCAGCAAACCCATTCACAAACTTTTGGTGGACTGGCAACATTTTATTTGCATATTATGCAAATAATAAATATGCAAATAAACTCTTGCCGATACACCTCTAGCAATTTGTTATACACACACAACCCCCATGCTGGACACACCCCTCCGCTCTGCAGGGCCCCTTCACCACACGTCTTCTGAGCCACTTTCTCTCTCCCCCTCCTCCCCATTGCCTCCCCCTCCACCTGTAGGGCTCAGCCTGGTGGGTGCTGGAGCTACCACTGCCCCTGGATCTGGTAGGCTCTGGCTTGGAGCAATCCTCCTCCTCCCCACCCGACCTTTGCTTTTTTGCTTTTTATCTTCCTGAAGCTGAAGAAGGGAAACGGGGTGGGGGACCAGCAGTGATCATCACTCCCCTCCCCTCTCAGGAGTGACGCCACCGTGCAGGCCCCGAGCGAGGAAGCCTGGAGGGAGGTGGGGACAAGGCTGAGATCTCACAGCATGAGCATTGGGAAAGCACATGCGTGACATCTAGGTGGGGGCTACTTGTTTGTTTGGACCATGCATGGGAGAGGTGGGGGCTTCCCAGCACCCCAGGCTCCCTTGCAGGTGTGCTGGAGGAAAGGGGGAAGGAGATACTACAACCAGACCCACTTTGCAGCTCAGCCACATGCTTCTCAGCCCCACCCCTAAACCTGTGCGAACAGCCAGCTTCAGCTGCGACAGCCACCATGGCCCAGCAGCCAGCGGTTCGCGGACCAGCACAGGTCCATGGACCAGCAGTTGGGAACTGCTGCACTAGAGCACAAGTTATTTAAGTAGCAACTCTTTAAAAAGCACGTATGCTGTACATTTGTAAGGTGGCAACATGGAGTTCCATCTTCACCTTCACACAGCATTTATGCTTTATTTCCTCTTCTGCAGATACAGCTTTTAGAACACCAATATAACAGATTAGTATAGATGTTCGTATTGCCTGCATCTTCACCCTTCTCCTCCCCCACTAACTAACCAGTCTCTGACATGTGAAATACACAAGGAGGAGCACTCAAGAGGCTACTTACCTGTAATTGTAAATTCTTAGAGATACGTGGTCCCTATTTGTCTTCCATTACTCACCTACTGCTTTGGATCATAACTGAATTTGTGATAAAGAAGGAACTGAAGAGATGGTGAGTCTGAATTTCCCCTGACTCAATCAGCACTGAGCATGAGGAGCCCCAGAGCACAGGTACAGACCACCAGACACAACGTGGAAGATTTTCTGGTCTCAGATGAGTGGAGTGCATGTGTACCCACATATGGAATACATACAGGAACCACATAACTTGAAGAATTTCCAGGTAAGTAACCTCCATTTATAGGGAATATAGAGAGAAGTTTAAAGAATCTGAATTTTGTTATTACAGTCTCTAGGGATAAATAAAAGATCTGAAATCAAGTGCTAAATTTCTTAATGGACCATTTAAAATTAATTTTAACACCTAAAGTATAGTATTGGTTTACTTGTCAATCCTCAGAAAATTCATTCTATACTCAGAGTAAATTGTAGGCTTTGCTGAATCCCTAGGAATAACTAACAGTATGAGCCAAAGGCTGTGAACAAGAGCAGGCCTGGTCTTGCCAAAATAACACACCAGATATTGGATAACCAAGCAAGCACATTCCTGATGTGAAAAGATAGTATAAGAGCACTAAGTTCTCAACTAACTACATAAACACATCCTAAAAAAATGGTACAGGAACACACTGACCCTTCATAAGATACGTATGAGATGACAGTATAGTGGAAAATTGATGTTTCATTTGAACTATCAGGTACAAGGATAAGGATGGTAACTAACCACATCAGGAGTATAATATGCAATGAGTTTGTATCAGTCTATAAACGGGGAAGTCATAGGAGGGGCATTTTTGTCCAGCTTAGAGACTCCCTTTTCTGACTGAGCTGGTCTATTGTCAGACGTACATGTGTCAGTGTACTTGTGGCTCCTATGGGGTGCTTGGCCTCTACTTCGTTGGCAATAAACCTGGCCAAGCTCTTTCACCACTGAAGAAAGCCTTTACTCCTTATCAGTAACACTGAGGTCAGCTGAATTATCATGTGGCACCATTTTTGGAGCAAAAGCTGCTGCAGCCACAACATTCCTGAGTATTTAGCATTCCCCAATTATCACTCCTAATGTCATTACCTCACATAAACTTCCCCTATTATCACCCCTATGTCATTACCTCACAGAAATTAACCTTCCCCCCTCACCTCCATTCTGTTCTAAAATTTGATTTGTCAATTTCACATGTTCATTTTTTTGATTGTATCACTTTGGTTTATATGGTTGTGCCGATTTTCTTCCACATATTGATCTGAGGAAGTGGGTCTGACCCACGAAAGCTACTCACCTAATAAACCATCTTGTTAGTCTTTAAAGTGCTACATAGTTTTGACTTAGCTTATAGTTTGGCTATGGAGCTACAGCCAGGGGTTAGTACCACCATATTGTGTGACAGACACTTAACAAAATTACTGGATGTGGTGATGGCTATAAGCAGAGGTTATGTCATTCAGTCATCATTCAACCCATAAAGTAGTGCTATCTATCAGAGGCAGCAACGAGAGGGGAGGTGGGGAGACAACACCACGGAGACGGTGCTGCAGGGAGCCAACATTTATGTCGGCTCCCCAAAGCACCAGCTCCCGCCTGCCCCCATCTCTGCCTCGTAGAGGGAACAAGGGGAAGTAGGTGGGTCTGCAGGAGCCGATACACATGGGGAGCTGGCTTTAAATCTGGCTCCCTGTGCATATTGGCTCCCACCAGCCCCCCTGACCCTCTGTGCTGCTGCCTCTCTATCAGAGGCAGCAGCATGTGGAGGCAGGCAGATTGGGTGCTCATGGGGAGCCTGCTTCAAGTGCCTTATGGGCACCAGCTCATGCTTCCCCCCCTCCTTGCTGCTTCTAAAACAGAGACAGCAATGGGGGGGAAGTGCAAGTAGTCGATAGGATTAACCAAAATGCCTAGGTTTATTGGTTAATCATTTACTCGATTATACTCTAACATCCCTAGTTCAATACTATTGTATTATACTAAATTGTTTGCATTACTGTACTGTCATAGTATAACGTATTTAATTTGGCAAATTGAAGTCTGTATTAACAAGTTGACATTTTTGAGAGTTTTGCATGATTGGCCCATTTCAGGTTGTATGTGCGTGGAAGGATCAAAACCTCTTTGAGACTTGGGGGCTACCTCTTCTTTCCCATGTGTGTACGCAGGTCTGTAGGCAGGGGAGAATGAATGTGTGTGTGTGTGTATAGGCAGAGAGAGGATGAGCACCTCCTTGCTGACCAGGGTGTATTGCTTACCCCATGTCTGGGACCAACGTGTTCTTCTCCCCAGTTTCTGCCTCTTATATAGGAGAACTCCCATCATGTCACAGGATGTGTCACTGTGATGAGGGCACGCCCCATTCCCAGGCAGAGGTTATCCCCAGGTGGGTGGGATCTGGTCTGACTCTTAACCAGGGCTGTGGGTGGGGGTCTGGCTCTAGCTGTGGGTTTGTTGTGAGCAAAGGTGTTGTGGAACAAATTCTTGAGGGTGAGCTCACCTATTGCATCTTCTATTGTTGGGAGACATGTGGCCATGGCTCTGCATCAGGCACGTTACCTCCATCTGCAGGTGCTGCCCCCATTCTCCGCAGCTCCCATTGGCCACAGTTCCCAGATGCAGCCAATGGGCTGGTTGGTCGGAAGCCATGGACTCAGCTGTTTGGGAGGAGGGACAGAGGCAGCATGCTGAGCCGTGCCCACCAACCTCCAAACTTTTACTGTGGACACTTGTGTATATATAGAGACATCTTGCCGAACCATGGCTACAACTGGTGTCTCCTAGTTACAACCTGGATGGATTAGCCCAGTGACCATTGGAATTGTCATGAAGGGATTGTGAGATTTACAGTGATATTTTGCCATAACACCACAATTTTATCCAGCAGTATAAAAGTGTTAACTTGTCAGGGTAGAAAAGATCTCACAATAACTGGTTGAATCCTGATTATGATCAGTGACTACAAGGAGTACAAAGAAAAATGTAATATTCAGCTGTATTTCCATGTCAGGTTATGCTTGAGAATCTGGAAGGAACCTTGTAAAGAGGGTGGTGAGGTGAGGTGGGGGCAATGTTGAAACTGAATGATTGTGAAGCAGGGAATGGTGGCATTGAGTAGTTGGAGAATGGGGAATCCCAAGAGCTGGGGAATGGTGAGATGCCATTAAAATGTTACCACTACTCTGGTTCCCATGTCTTCATAGAATCATAGAATACTAGGACTGAAAGGGACCTTGAGAGGTCATCGAGTCCAGTCCCCTGCCCCCATGGCAGGACCAAATACTGTCTAGACCATCCCTGATAGACATTTATCTAACCTACTCTTAAATATCTCTACAGATGGAGATTCCACAACCTCCCTGGGCAATTTATTCCAGTGTTTCACCACCCTGACAGTTAGGAACTTTTTCCTAATGTCCAACCTAAACCTCCCTTGCTGCAGTTTAAGCCCATTGCTTCTTGTTCTAGCCTCAGAGGCCAAGATGAATAAGTTTTCTCCCTCCTCCTTATGACACCCTTTTAGATGCCTGAAAACTGCTATCATGTCCCCCCTCAATCTTCTCTTTTCTAAACTAAACAAATCCAGTTCTTTCCAGCCTTCCTTCATAGCTCATATTCTCTAGACCTTTAATCATTCTTGTTGCTCTTCTCTGGGCCCTCTCCAATTTCTCCACATCCTTCTTGAAATGCGATGCCCAAAACTAGACACAATATTCCAACTGAGGCCTAACCAGTGCAGAGTAGAGCGGAAGAATGACTTCTCATGTCTTGCTCACAACACACCTGTTAATGCATCCCAGAATCATGTTTGCTTTTTTTGCAACAGCATCACACTGCTGGCTCATGTTCAGCTTGTGGTCCACTATAACCCCTAGATCCCTTTCTGTCATACTCCTTCCTAGACAGTCGCTTCCCATTCTGTATGTGTGAAACTGATTGTTCCTTCCTAAGTGGAACACTTTGCATTTCTCTTTATTAAACTTCATCCTGTTTACCTCAGACCATTTCTCCAATTTGTCCAGATCATTTTGAATTATGACCCTATCCTCCAGATTAGTCACAACCCCTCCCAGCTTGGTATCATCTGCAAACTTAATAAGCGTACTTTCTATGTCAATATCTAAATCGTTGATGAAGATATTGAACAGAGCTGGTCCCAAAACAGACCCCCTGCGGAATCCCACTTGTTATACCTTTCCAGTAGGATTGTGAACCATTAAAAACTACTTTCTGAATACGGTTATCCACCCAGTTATGTACCCACCTTATAATAGCCCCATCTAAGTTGTATTTGCCTAGTTTATTGATAAGAATATCATGCGAGACTGTATCAAACGCCTTGCTAAAGTCTAGGTATACCACATCCACCGCTTCTCCTTTATCCACAAGACTCATTATCCTATCAAAGAAAGCTATCAGATTGGTTTGACATGATTTGTTCTTTACAAATCCATGCTGGCTGTTCCCTATCACTTTGCCACCTTCCAAGTGTTTACAGATGATTTCCTTAATTACTTGCTCCATTATCTTCCCTGGCACAGAAGTTAAACTAATTGGTCTATAGTTTCCTGGGCTATTCTTATTTCCCTTTTTAGACATAGGCACTATATTTGCCCTTTTCCAGTCCTCTGGAATCTGTCCTGTCTCCCATGATTTTCCAAAGATGATAGCTAGAGGCTCAGATACCTCCTCTATCAGCTCCTTGAGTATAGGATGCATTGCATCAGGCCCTGATGACTTGCAGGCATCTAACTTTTCTAGGTGATTTTTAACTTGTTCTTTTTTTATTTTATCTTCTAAACCTACCCCCTTCCCACTAGCATTCACTATGTTAGGCATTCCTTCAGATTTCTCGGTGAAGACTGAAACAAAGAAGTCATTAAGCATCTCTGCCATTTCCAAGTTTCCTGTTACAGTTTCTCCCTCCTCACTAACCAGTGGACCTACCCTGCCCTTGGTCTTCCTCTTGCTTCTAATGTATTTTTAAAAAGTCTTCTTGTTTCCCTTTATTCCCTTAGCTAGTTTGAGCTCATGGTGTGCCTTTGCCTTTCTAATCTTGCCCCTGCATTCCTGTGTTATTTACCTATATTCATCCTTTGTAATTTGTCCTACGTTCCATTTTTTATATGACTCCTTTTTTATTTTTAGATCATGCAAGATCTCATGGCTAAGCCAAGGCGGTCTTTTGCCATATTTTCTATCTTTCCGACACAGCAGAATAGCTTGCTTTTGGGCCCTTAATAATGTTCCTTTGAAAAACTGCCAACTATCCTCAGCTGTTTTTCCCCTCAGTCTCGATTCCCATGGGACCTTACCTATCAGCTTTCTGAGCTTACCAAAATACGCCTTCTGGAAATCCATTGTCTCTATTTTGCTGTTCTCCCTTCTACCGTTTCTTAGACTTGTAAACTCTATGTTTTCATGATCACTTTCACTCAAGCTGCCTTCCACTTTCAAATTCTCAACCAGTTCCTCCCTATTTGTTAGTTTCAAATCTAGAACAGCTTCCCCCGGTAGCTTTTTCAACCTTCTGAAATAAAAAGTTGTCTCCAATTCAGTCTAAGAACTTATTGGATAGTCTTTGCCCCCACTGTGTTATTTTCCCAACATATATCTGGATAGTTGAAGTTTCCCATCACCACAAAATCTTGGGCTTTGGATTATATTATTAGTTGTTTTAAAAAAAAGCCTCATCCACTTCTTCCACCTGGGTAGGTGGCCTGTAGTTACTTCTAGCATGACATCACCCTTGTTTTTAATCCCTTTTAGCCTAACCCAGAGACTCTCAACACTTCCGTCTCCTATGTACATCTCCACCTCATTCCAAGTGTGTTCATTTTTAATATATAAGGCCACACCTCCTCCTTTTTTTCCCTGTCTATCCTTCCTGAGCAAGCTGTACCCTTCTATACAAACATTCCAATCATGTGTATTATCCCACCAAGTTTCTGTGATGCCAATAATGTCATAATTGTACTTATTTATTAGCACTTCCAGTTCTTCCTGCTTATTACCCATACTTCTCGCATTTGTTTATAGGCATCTAAGATACTGATTTGACCTTGCCTCCCAATTTAACCCTGATCTTCCTTTTTCTCTGCCATTATAGCCCACGCTCCCTCCCATTGCCGAGCCATCTCCTAGGTCTCAATGTTCTCCACTTACGTGTGGGCTTTGCTCACCTGTTCCTGTCGAACTTAGTTTAAAGCCCTCCTCACTAGGTTAGCCAGTCTGTGTCCAAATAGGGTCTTCCCCCTCCTCGAAAGGTGAACGCCATCTCTGCCTAGCAGTCCTTCCTGGAATAGCATCTCGTGGTCGAGGAAGCCAAAGCCCTCCTTGCGACACCATCTTTGCAGCCAGGCATTCACCTCCAGGATGCACCTGTCTCTGCCTGGGCCCCTACCTTCAACAGGAACGATTGAAGAGAATGCCATCTTCGCTCCAGACTCCTTCACCCGTACTTCCAGAGCCCCGTAGTCACTCTTGATCCGCTCCGTGTCACACCTCGCAGTATCATTTGTGTCCACATGGATGAATAGCATAGGGTAGTAGTCAGAGGGCCGGATAATCCTCAACAATGCCTCCGTAACATCTTGGATACAGGCCCCCGGCAGACAGCATACCTCCCCCAGGTCTTAAACCCCTGGTAAACGATTCCTTACTTATAGTCAGATTCTCAAGCACTGTGCCATGTCTTACTGCATAAATGTTGAATATATTATTTACACTGGTATGTGTTTGTAGCTTATTCATGTCAAGTAAAGTTTACTGACAAGGTGGCTTTTGCCAAGAATCTGATTACACAGGTCACAGCCTGAAGTCACTAGAAGAAAATGTCTTTTCGTTTCATATTGAAATGAAAATGTAGCTGTTACCAAAGACAGACAGTTCTTCATTTGCAGCCCTTAGCAATTGGAGGAGTTTAGCTTCTGCCTTATCCCAGGTATTACTCTAGCTTTAAAAATATTATTTGGTTTTGTGCCAGCAGGAATACTGCATTTTTTGAAAATACACTGGGAAAGACCTGTCTTTAATAAATTAGTGCTGACTTTCAATTTAATATCAGAAAAAATGAAACAGAGAGGTAATAACTCTGTGTTGCATTGACCACATGCAAGCAGTACAAATATAACCTTCGGTATCTTCTGCTTGCTGGGGCACATACTGATTTGACAGGACATTTTCAATAGTAGACGATGACTTTTGGCAAGTTTCATAGTCTTCTGCAACAAATCAGCAAAATATTTTTAGTAGTTTTGCTAAATGTTGTCAGCATTGTGCTGATCACATTCAAATCATGGACATAAAATCCCAGCAGGCATGTTTCATGACTCAGAGAGCTCAATTTGTTTATCTTAACAAAGAGAAGGTGAAGAGGTGATGAATTAGTCTGTAAGTACCTTCCTGGTGAACAAATGTAGAGAGAGAGGTAACACTATCCATTGTCCAGAAGCAGAAACCAGGCAGACGGAGACTAGAAATAAGACCTACATTTTAAACAAAATAATAAACCACTGGAACAACTTACCGAGGATTGTTGTGGACATTCCATGATGGACAATTTTAAAATCAAGATCAGATGAGTTTCCACAAGATATACTCAAGGAATTATTAGATTGTCACAATGGTTCCTTCTGACACTGGGATCTACAAATCTCTATACATGAAACGCTCCTTACAGTTTCTGCTTTGTTGTCTCATACTAAGATATTGAATGTCAAATCATTTTGAAGAGGTACAACTCAAATTGTTCTTATTGATTGTTTCATTGTTTGTATTACAGTAGATTTGGAAGCCCCAACTAAGATCAGGGCTCATAGTATTTGTAAGTGCTTAGCACAGAGAAGGGGACAGTCACTTATCTGAAGATCTTATGCTGTAACTAGAAAAGACAAACAAAGAACAGGAGAAAGAAAATACTACTTACATTGCAGATGGGGAACTGCAGTTCAGAGACACTAAGGGTATGTCTACACTATCCCCCTAGTTCGACTAGGGGTGGGTAATGTAGTCATACGGAGTTGCAAATGAAGCCCAGGATTTGAATTTCCCAGGCTTCATTTGCATAAAGCCAGCCAGTGCCATTTTTAAATGCCGGCTAGGTCGGACCCCGTGCCGCGTGTAGCCGTATGGCACAGGGTTCGACCTAGCCGGCATTTAAAAATGGTGCCGGCCGGGTTTATGCAAATGAAGCCCGGGAAATTCAAATCCCGGGCTTCATTTGCAACTCCGTATGACTACATTACCCCCCTCCCAGTTCGAACTAGGGGGGGTAGTGTAGACATACCCTCTGTGACTTATCGAAGGTCCCAAGGAAAATCCATACGGGAGGGAGGGAGGGATAACACTCACATATCCAAACTCCCACTTCTGGGCCCTAACCATGGGACTCTTTCCTCTCCATTTTTTAAAAACAAGCACATCATTGTTTTTCCAGGTGCTTTACATTGCTGAAGTGCTGTACTCTCATTAGTTGATCTCATTAACATAACTATATGCTATTTATTTATCACACTGTTTACATTTCTTCTCAATCCAAAACTTTACAGAATATATGCTTTCAGATACATGTCTGTAACATAAGTGGTCACACAAGCTTCCAATGTAGTCCTCAATGTATGTGGTGTGCCGTTGGCATTTATTGTTTGCTTATTACTCCCATAATTGAATCCCTGTCCATCCTTCTTTCTGCTCTGGGATGTGCAGCTGGATTCTTTTTTAATCCTTAGGATACTAGGGATAGGCATGGCCCTCCGCTAGGAGAGAGAGAACCCTTCAGTGATCATGCCTCTTTCTCCTAGAGATCACCAAGGAAAGTGCCTGACTTGTGCAAAAAAGAATATGGAGCCGCTCAGTCTGTACTCTTGTCCATACAGGGAGCCTTCCAGAGGCAGTAAATTGTCTATCACCGTGTATCTGGAAGAGGTTTTTAATACTACACATATTTGATGAATCTGTTCACAGCCTTGTATTTAATTGTCCAGATAAGCCTGCTTGTATTGGATGAAAAGAGAGAAATATTTTTTCCTACTGAACTCAGTGAAATTCACTACATGGGGACAGGAAATCCCTCCATAATTAACACTGCCTTTTAAATTGGCTGGCCTGTAGGAGGGAGAGAAATTGGTTAAGATAACCCAAATATAACTAGGAATGGAACAGAATGAAGTTAAGCAAAGGAAAATTTTCCACTAGAGAGAGCTCTCCTTTATAAAAAAAAAAAGAACTATTCTACATTAATATTCCAAAACCCCACAAGAGTGTTACTGCAGTGTTGGAACAGCAGTGCAGAATCCTATTATAACTCCTGAAAGAAGTTAGAATGCAGAATTCACCATGGAAGTGATAGGGTCCAATCCTAGTCATTTCTATGAGAAACAGTACAGATCGAACTTCCCCAGCACCCTCAGGACCTGAGTGGTCTTGAACCACAGAATTTACCAGAGAAGGGAAGGTCAAGGCTACCTACCCGGATATAGGGTTCTGCTCCTGGCTGGGGCTCTGCTGCATACCACCTGTCCCACTGCCTCTAGCTCCCCCCCACTGAACTAAGCTGCGCACTTAGGTGCTGGCCCCATTGACTCCAACTTTGGTCAAGGCTGCGCTCTCCACCTTGTCAGCCCGAGCTGCAGCTGCACTCCTGGCTACTAGCCCCACTGCCTCCAGCCCTGGCTGTGGTCTGTACTCCTGGCTGTCAGCCCTATCCAGGGCTGTGTTGCCCACCCCCCACCACCAGCCCAGCCAGGGCTGCATTCTGAACTTGTCCAGTCTGGACTCTCTGGTCCAGCAATATCTGTGGTCTGATGTTGCCGGACCTGAGAGTCCTGGATTTTAGAGATTCAACCTGTAGAACCTCAGAGTTACAATTTGACTGATCAACCACTCACCTAATTTGGAACCAAAAGTACTCCATCAGGAAGTAGCAGAGATAAAAACTAAATGAAGTACAGCACAGATCTGTGTTAAATGTAAACATCTGAAAAAAGGAGGAAAGTTTATAAAGAAAACATTTGACACGGTAAGAAAATAGTTTCTGTGCTTGTTTCATTTAAATTAAGATGGTTAGAAGAAGCATTCACCTTCTGCATAGTAAAGTTTCAAAGCTTTATTAAATCAACATTAAGTTGTAAACTTTTGAAAGGATAACCATAATGTTTTGTTCAGAGTTATGAACAGTCTCCATTCCTGAAAAGTTCATAATTTTGAGGTCCTACTGTTCTTCTGTTCAGCTTAATTCCTTAGGAGCCAGAAGCTGATTTCATAGCATCTCAAATGCAAAAGACCTTTTCATGTGACTATTACAGGATTTCCTACTTTCAATATAGCACATGTTGATAGAATATTGTGAAGACCAAGAATGAAACAAGGTGCAAAAAAGAACTAACATGATGAGTTAATGAAGGATAGCTCCATCAGTTGCTATTATCCGGGAAAGACAGGAATAGTGTCCCCAGCCTCTGTTTTCCAGAGGCTAGGAATGGACAACAGAGAATAGATCACTTGGGGTATGTCTACACTACCCTCCTAATTCGAACTAGGAGGGTAATGTAGGCATACCGCACTTGCAAATGAAGCCCGGGATTTGAATTTCCCGGGCTTCATTTGCATGAAGCCGGCCGGCGCCATTTTTAAATGCCGACTAGTTCGAACCCCGTGCCGTGCGGCTACACGCGGCACGGAGTAGCTAGTTCAGATTAGGAACTAATCGAAGCCTAATCCGAACTAGCTACTCCGTGCCGCGTGTAGCCGCGCGGCACGGGGTTCGAACTAGCTGGCATTTAACAATGGCGCCGGCCGGCTTCATGCAAATGAAGCCCGGGAAATTCAAATTCCAGGCTTCATTTGCAATTGCGGATGAGTATATTACCCCCGCTAGTTCGAACTGGCGGGGTAGTGTAGACATACCCTAAGTGTACCTCACAGCAGCTAGTCACAGGTGTCTTATTTTAATATATTTTATTCCACATATATGGACTGCTTAAAATATATGTATATATGGTGTGTGTGTGTGTGTGTGTGTGAGAGAGAGAGAAAATCACACACTGTGTGTTTTGTTTTTATTGATGGTGTACATCAATGACACACTACCTCAACATAAGAACATTCAACCCACCCAAGGATAGAAAATATTAGAGGGAACACTGTTAGATGGAGTTTTGGTTGACCCACTATGGCCATTCTTATGTAAAATTCCTAGACTTTCCCAAAGAGAATACTTTGCATATCTGATGCAATATCTTAACAAGGTTCTGAACTTTTCTTGAGTCCTCATTGTTTTATTTTCAATATCCTACAAAGTCCTAGGCAGTCACAGTTTGGCATTGATCCTGCCACCTTTGGATTACAACGAAAATTTGAAGTCTGGATAATTCTTAGGCATTTCATAGTTGTCAGTGGAGTTGTTGGCTTTCATGCACAAGAATTTTGAGGTTGATATAAAATAGAACTATTATCCAAACAGTCCTGGATTAAGTTTTGATTTAGCATTATCTAATTCAAAGTACACCTATCCCTACCCCCATTTTCTGCCTATCTCCAGTCTAGAGGAGCCATTACAATATATATTTTTATGTTATGTATTTCTGTTTTAAAAAACTAAATCTTTCTGTATTTTTAACCAAGGAAAACATTTTCAAACATTGCAATTTAATATAACTAATGAATAATTCTCTTTAATTGTCACCACTTATGTTAAACTGTAAGAGATCTATTATAGAAATTAAAGAATCCATATTTAATGAGTACACCCACTACATCTATGTAACGAGCAAGATAATAAATCTGCAGCTCTCTCCATTTCTTCAGTCTTCAACAGATTCATTAACAGTGAGTTTTACCATTCAGCACAAACATTTCAATGTCAGTTTTTGATAACTTTAATGTTATGTAATACCATAGAAAGATCACGAATGGTTACCAATCCAGGCGCGAGGAGCCAGTTCTACATTGTTTGCGTCTTTATTGAATTAAGTGGGAATTTCAGCTGCACAAGAAATAAAGAGTTAATTTAAATTAAGTTAATTTAAACTAAAAACTTAAGTCTTCTCAGGCATTGAGAACAACAGGTTATGCTGCATAACTACTTACCTCATTAGGATAGTTTTCAGTATGGAAGCCACCTGCACTTACATGCTCTACTATTCTCACAGACTCATAATTTAAAATAGATATTATAGTTATCCTCAGCACAAAACTTGTGGCTTTTCTGCACAACCAGAAGGTTGCTGGCTCCTCTAGCCCCATGCCACGAAAGCCATCCACTCCTAAACAGGGGAAATTATTTCATGCCAAGAAGCTGATAATTAACAACCTTACTTTATTTAACAGCCTTACCTGCATTTTGGTGTTCCTAAGGTTCTCTCTTGGACCACTATCTTTGCCCCAAGTTCCCTCTGGACAGAATGTCATTGTGTCCCCTTTTCATCCTTGTGGGATTCGCAAACTACAGCTGCCATAAGAAATCAGTGTCATTTACCCTGCAGCTAACTTGTTAATGGGGTGGGACAGTAGCAGAGCCCTCTAATACTCTGAAGGCTCACAAATCCAACCTTTGTTGCATAGGGAATCTAGAGATGCTGCCTTTAATAATAAAAGGGCATAATCCTTTTCTGAAACTTCTTGAGGTCTTTGCTGTGATGCTAATATCATTCAGTGGTAAGTGCCACAAGTTAATTATGATACATGAATTACATTTCATTTAGAAAGTTGCCTTTTTAATTTCAGCTGTGCTCAGAATTCAAGCCATATGCCCAAACTGACCTACACCCAGGATATTAAGTCTACAAAACTTGTAAGGTTCCATTTGAAATCAAAATGTTACTTGTCAGGCTGAGGAAAGGTCATATTGGTATACACTTACGGTAATTAGGTTTTCCTTCACTTGCTACATAAAGATATCTTCATTCCAATCTTTGAACTATTGGTTGAGGATGATGGTAGTTGGGGGAATATGTGGAGCAATATAAAAATGAAGAACAAAAAAATGTTTTGTGCATGATTTCTGTCAGACTGGAGATTTTCATTCTGTGTTTCCTCTTTCACTTTATTCCATTTAGCAATTCCAAGGAAGCAGCTGGCATGAATGTCTGTGCTAATCTCTGCCAGCCAGAAAGGAATGCATTTGTGAAGGGAGAAGTCATCTGTTCCCCACCACTCACTGGGGATTAGATTGGAGCCTCTGCTCAAGTGTTTTATAATGCAGACGTGAAATCATTATGTGACTGTGGCGGGCTCCTCCTGCCTGACTCTCCCTCAGGACCTCTTAAGTCCAAGGCCCTCCAGCCTGAGTCTGAAACACAGTTTAGGGTTGTAGCGGGGACACACCCCAGGTAGGGGGACCCA
The DNA here is from genome assembly GCF_049634645.1 of Pelodiscus sinensis. Classification (NCBI taxonomy): domain Eukaryota; kingdom Metazoa; phylum Chordata; order Testudines; family Trionychidae; genus Pelodiscus; species Pelodiscus sinensis. Next base: position 306,045,293 of record NC_134711.1, read on the forward strand.
GGCCCACTCTACTCCACCAGGGCCCTGTGAGTGACCGGATAGCAGGTCACTCCCTCAGTGGGGCAATCCAGCCAAAACGCGCTGAGGTTCTCGGGGCAGGAGAGGTGGTTCCTGCCCCTGTCCTGGGCCACTTCCTACCTGGTTCACTGGGGTTCCTTCCCATGTACTTGTCCAGCTTGCTGCGGCCTCTGGGCCGGTGTCTCCTCGGCGGGCGGTCTCTGGGGTGCACTAGCTCACCTCTGCGTCCCCACCAGCCTCTTCTGGAGTCTCTAGTGACCGCGGTGCAGAAGCTCCCTTCACTGGTCCTTCTCCTCCAGCTGCCACCCCAGACTGAGTCCTTCCCCAGGATTTTATGGTGGAGCTACAGCCCGGGCATGCTCGGTAGGGCTGTGGGGGAGGGGCCTCTGCAGCCAGGTAACTCTGGCTGGGCCTTGCAGGCTCAGTGCAGGGCTGCCTTGCCCCGTCACAGTGACACACTTGTGTGACTCTAAATCATGACTAGGACATCTCAGTTAGAGTTTCCAGTCAAAAGCATTAAAAACATCAGAGGCCTGGTTCTTTTGTAACAAAGATTTCAGTTTGTAGACTTCTGTAGAATTGGCTCTAAGACTAACCATCTGGAAGGTTCAATAGTTCCTGTTTCTAACTGTGTTTGTCTGTACTGGACTATTTGTCTGGTAAATTAGTCACCTGTCAGAGGCATTTTACAAACTGGACAGTCTTAGTAGTTGATTTTTTTTGAAGTCAGATGTCCAAATAAGCTAGGACTGCAGTGCTCATTGGACTTCCCAAATGATCAGGAAGTTGTACATACATTTGGGTGAATTTTAAATTATTTCTTAATATGGATATCATCTACCAAGACCTCAAATTGGATGTAATTTGTCGGATGTGGAAGAGATGTTTTGTTCAATATAACCTTCCCTCCCCAATGCAAAGCCTGTCTCGTCTCACCCTATCATTCTTATGAGGAATATGACTATAAAAATGTCATCATGCAATTTCAGGTCTCTTGCTTAGTCCACATGTACAAAAAACAGATTTTGGTTTGCTCTGCCAGCTCTGCAAATTCACTTTGAGATCTGAAAATCAAGTTGGGTACTTTACATTAGCACTAAAACTTATCAAGTCAGAAATAAGAGAATTTGTCTCTTTTAATGCTCACGACTTTCCTTATTTGTTAGTAAAGTCTGGGGTTCTACCTAGATTAGAATTAGAAATGAGTGAGAACTTGCTCAGTATTTCTTAGATTGTAATGAGGATGCTGAATTTAAGATAAAAGTGCTTGTTGTCTCTTTCAGGTGCTGTAGCAGTCTTGATCCCTCGCCTAGATCTGGTGATTTCCTTTGTCGGAGCCGTAAGCAGCAGCACTTTGGCATTGATCCTACCACCTTTGGTAGAAATCCTCACATTTTACAAGGAAAACTTAAGTGTGTGTATAATAGTTAAAGACATCTTTATAGCTGTCATTGGAGTCATTGGCTTTTTAACGGGGACATATGTGACAGTTGAAGAGATCATTTATCCTACTTCTACCATCTTAGTTAATGCAACGGAGAGCACCTTTGAAGATTTGAACACTACAAACTTGGTGACTGGTTTTAATTAATGAAGAGAGAACCAAAAATCATTTTGTTCCTGGTTGTGGTTTCTGATTAGGAACAAAAGATCATGATAGAGCCTGAAGTTGGAAGTCTGGGCCATATTCAAATGAACTGAAAAGTTAATTTCTGAAAAATAATACACCTCTTTCCTCTTCTATATTTTTCTCCGTTTGCCCATTCTGTAACAACCACAGACCAGATCTCTGTGTGAAGTCTCTCAAGCCATCTCAGCTGTATCTAGAGAAGGAAAGGACTGGTTTAAGTGTCGATGTGGAAAGTATTTATATATGAATTGCACATGCAACCAAATGTCATTCATCAGAAAAATAAAATGCCTACTAAGAGGAGTGAAACCCACCATGCTTCACACCAGCACCATGATGCCTATATACTGCTTCCATCTCATTAAAGGGGCTAAGTGGAACTTAAGTAGTGGATAGACCTGCTGGTTCTCAATGAAGAGGTGAATTTCTCCCCAGTGGATAATAGCTACTTTCTATATAGCTTGGATTGTTAGTAATGTTTCCAGGGACCTGTAGACTTACTACCTGGAAGTACTTAAAAAACAACAAATAGTCTGGTAGCACTTTAAAGACTAACACCTATAGGTGCTTTGCTCTAATTACTGGGCACTAGTATGTCTTAAATCAATATGGTTTTGAGAAATTATTATGACTGTTCTTGCAGTCTTTTCACACTGGCATCTGTGCGAGATCTAAAGACATAAAATCTTCAGGGTTGAGGTCATAATGCTTAGCACGTGTTCTGCAGAACACCAGTGTCAGTAGTTTATGTGCCATTAGGCATGAGGTCACTTTTTAATGAAATCTAGACTGATAACAAGCACTTTACCTGAAGCTCCTTCATTCCAGTTCTGCAAACTGCTCTGTATGGGCAAACCCATACTCTTGGGAAGAACTCAGGGCATGTCTACACTGCCACCCTAGTTCGAACTAGGGTGGCTAATGTAGGCATTCGAAGTTGCAAATGAAGCCCGGGATTTAAATATCCCAGCCTCATTTGCATTTTGCCAGGCTCCACCATTTTTAAATCCCCCTTAGTGCGGACTCCGTGCCCGCGGCTACACGCGGCACGGAGTAGGTAGTTTGAAATAGGCTCTCTAATTCGAACTACCTTTACTCCTCATGGAATGAGGTGTACCGGTAGTTAGAATTAGAGAGCCTAATTCGAACTACTTATTCCGTGCCACGTGTAGCCGCGGGCACGGAGTTCGCACTAAGGGAGATTTAAAAATGGCGGCGCCCGGCAAGATGCAAATGAAGCCCGGGATACTTAAATCCCGGGCTTCATTTGCAACTTCAGATGCCTACATTAGCCACCCTAGTTCGAACGAGGGTGGCAGTGTAGACATACCCTCAGTGATCTCACTGGGGCTTTCTGCAGACTCATGGGGCTGACTATGCAGAGCAGCTTGCAGGATCAGGGCCTTAGTTGTGACATTTTAAGTCATAGAGCAAGTCATTTTTAAAACCTGCTGGTTTATGCCCATTAGATTTCATATGTATTGTCATAGAATGTCATCAGAAAAAAATTACTCTTTACTGATGCAGAAGTAGATAAAGTGACAGCACCAAGATCACAAATGATGGTCATGTAAGTAGTTTATTTTGGTATATTTTTAGCAACTGCGTAGGCCCTGGGTCTTTTAAAAAAAAAATCTTCTGTTAATCTCTCCTTAACTGCAACTGCAACACAGATGAAATGTTGTATTTTTCTATCTATTCCCAAAAGATTAGAGGGGTTAATTATATTTGTAATATAGTTACATATTCAATAGAATAATTATTTTTGCATTATATTCTGTCTTCAGCAATATTTAACATGCACATTATTGTATTTTACTCCCCACTTCTCCATTTTTGGAAAGAAAAAGAGTATCTAGGAAAGCTGGTCATCCTTTTGCGTCAGGCCAATGCAACACTTAATCCTCCATAACAGAAAGCTCTATTTTATGTGCTCGTGTTGTGCTTTTCCCCCATCCCCCTCAACCTTTGCTGAATTTTACCCTGAATGTCAAAACTAAATGTTATTTTACAGGCAGTCCCCGGGTTACGTCCAAGATAGGGACTGTAGGTTTGTTCTTAAGTTGAATCTGTATGTAAGTCGGAACTGGCGTCCAGATTCAGCCGCTGCTGAAACTAATCAGTTTCAACAGCGGCTGAATCTGGCTTACATACAGTTCTGACTTACATACAGATTCAACTTAAGAACCCCAGGCATCCCCAAGTCAGCTGCTGCTGAAACTGATCAGCGGCTGATTCCAGGAAGCCCGGGGCAGGGGCTTCCTGTAGTCAGCCACTGGTCAGTTTCAGCAGCGGCTGACTTGGGGACGCCTGGGGCAGAGCAGCTGAGGTGCTGCTGGGTTGGTCCAGTAGCGCCGCCGCTCCTCGGCGCTACTGGACAAACCCAGCAGCACCCCAGCTGCTCTGCCCCAGGCGTCCTGATTCAGCCGCTGCTGAAACTTACCAGCAGTGGCTGAATCAGTACACCTGGGGCCCAGCAGCTGGGGTGCTGCCGGGTTGGTCCAGTAGCGCCCAGAGCGGCGCTATGGGACCAACCGGCAGCGCCCCAGCTGCTGTACCACAGGCGTCCGGAGCAAAGCCGCGGAGCACGGGGGCAGCGGGACAGCCCAGACGCGCCGTGGCTGTCCTGCTGCCCTCGGGCTCCGCGGCTTTGCTCTGCTTTGCTCCCCGTTCCCCTGGTCTGCAGACCAGGGGGACGGGGAGCAAAGCGGCGGAACACGCGGGCAGCGGACAGCCCAGACGCATCTGGGCTGTCAGCTGCCCACGTGCTCCGCGGCTTTGCTCTGCTTTGCTCCCCGTCCCCCTGGTGGTAGACCAGGGGGACGGGGAGCAAAGCAGAGCAAAGCCGCGGAGCACGCGGGCAGCTGATAGCCCAGACCCGTCTGGGCTGTCCGCTGCCCGCGTGTTCCGCCGCTTTGCTCCCCGTCCCCCTGGTCTGCAGACCAGGGGGACGGGGAGCAAAGCAGAGCAAAGCCGCGGAGCACGCGGGCAGCGGACAGCCCAGACACGTCTGGGCTGTCCGCTGCCCACGTGTTCCGCTGCTTTGCTTCCTCTCCCTGGTCTGCTGGAGACCAGGGAGAGGGAGGGCCCCGTTCGTAACTGCGGATCCGACATAAGTCGGATCCGCGTAACTCGGGGACTGCCTGTATTTGAAAAAAAAATCCTGATTTTTTTTTTAGAATTTATAAAACTTTCTTTTTATTAAAAATACTTTTCTAAATAATATATTTAATTATAAACATTTCTTGAGGAAATAGAATGTGCCAAAAAAATCCCTCCCCTAATACCCATACACATTAAGACAGAGCAATAGCTAATATTTTTCTCGCCTTCAGAATATTTCCCCAGTCACTCTTCTTATGGCATCCGCATTATAGTGCTTTCATCTCCATTTTACAAGTGTTTCCAATAGGGATTCAGCATAGTAGCATATGGTGTGAACTACATGTAGATTTTCAAACAGTTGTTCTAAGCAGTGCTCTCATTTTCATTTCAGCATGGACAAAATTAAATACTTGGCAGGCACTTTAAAGGAATACAGACGCAGCACTATGTTATTAATATACCCAGCACCTGTAATAGTAAAGTGTCACTATGGAGCATTTGAGGGCAGTGACCGGATGGGCAAAAACTAACTTTAGCTTTTCAGACTCAAGGGTTTAAGTCTTTAAGCTATTTCTAAAGGAGATACTGCAGCCAAGTTTTTCAAAGTATGTTTGGTGACAAAACCTATTTACAAAAAAAGTACACTAGACAATAACATCAAATGCATTTTTATTTTTATTTTTATTTTTGTGTTGAACTTTATTTTTATTGCTCCTGAATATTTTCTACATATATTTATAATAGGACTGATGAACATAACTTAGATTCTTTCTCAATGTTGTTTTTGCAGCTCGTTCTATTTGTGTGTTTAGAAGATGCATAATTACCGAATCCTTCCTATCATCTATTCTCAGTCTGCCGCATCATAGCAAAGGCCTGTGAGTTTGTGCTTCTGCCAACATGCTGAAGGATTTGGCTAGTGCAGAGCATGGTGATAATCTTTGGCCAGTACAGGTTGATATGCACCTAACACTATTAATCAACACCAAGACTTAACAAAGCTGGATGCCTAAAGAGAGGCTCCCACATCCTTATTTAAGTTCCTAAATATGCGACCTGATTTTGTAAAGTTCCCAGGAGTACTCCCTAATGTGAATGCAGGTCAGACTTTTTGAAAACCAAGCCACTTACTTAGGTGCCTAAATAAGGACTTAAAAACCTGGCTCTAGGCCCCCAGCTTTGAAAATCTTGGCTCAAGTGTGAATCCATACAGATCTCACCACAAAGTGTGCCCATGACGCATCCCATGGTGTCATTTTTTAGTTTTTCAGACTCCTTGCTGCTGACTCCCTGAAAGGAAGTAGTTTCTTTTAGTATATAGGTCAGTATTTCTATTCAGTGGGAGGTGTTTAATTTTAATTAATGTGACTTTAAAATGTCTAATAATATATTTAAAGGCTTTCCACTGTACTGTACTATTATTATTTTTCACCTACAATATAGGATCTTTATTGTTTTAGCACTCAAATATTAAGTTTATTTGGCCTGCTCAGTCATTTAAAAGAAAGTCTGTGATCTCAGGGTATTTGGGATTGGAGAGGGCTGAAGTGTCATAAATAAAATTGTTGTGAAATCATCAAGTCTACATAAGAGAGAATGTTCCATGGAAACATTGCCAAAGATTTTGAATGATAGGAAATCTAACAAACTTCTTTTCGTAATAATAAGCTAGTACTTTCTGTTTTAAAGTACTGCAATGAGAGTAACCAGTTAATATGAAAGTAGACAAACTCCAGGTTTAGTGGACATTAGTTTACTTTAATATGTTTTTAAGATGGGCACAGAAGGACTTTATCACCAAAATTAATTTTGAATTGAAAATGTATGCCATTGGAATTATTTTCTTGCTAATAAGGAACAGAAAATTATGTTTATGTACTGTATGTGCACTAATATTTAAGAGGAATGTATTGTTGACTGTTTTAATGTAATCATTGGCTGCACATCAAGTAACTGGATCATTTTCATGTCTGTAGCTGTTCTATCCTCAGATATTGGGTAAGAAAGAGGGTGACTTAGTCTAATATTCTGTAACTTAACTTTCTCTATCTAAATAAAGATTATAAAACATCTTGCTTACATGCTGTTCTGACCTTGCACCACTTAGCTTCTCAGGTAAATGTGCCATAATGAAAAAATCATACACATGCATATGAAGAGGAAACATAGACTGGCAAGATGCTTGGTATGGAATTTTCACATGCTCTTAAATGACTTAGGAGCACAAGATGTATTCACTTTCATTTCAGTGTGTACTCCTAAGTCACTTAGGCAAGTCTAGAAAATCCCACTCTTGAGCTAAGACAATGAGGAGTCCTGTGGCACTTTAAAAACTGAGGGTATGTCTACACTACCACCCTAGTTCGAACTAGGGTGGTTAATGTAGGCAACCGAAGTTGCAAATGAAGCCCGGGATTTGAATTTCCCGGGCTTCATTTCCATCTTGCCGGGCGCCGCCATTTTTAAATCCCCGCTAGTTTGGACTCCGTGCCTGCGGCTACACGCGGCACGGAGTAGGTAGTTCGGATTAGGCTTCCTATTCCGAACTACCATTACTCATGGAACAAGGAGTAACGGTAGTTCGGAATAGGAAGCCTAATCCGAACTACCTATTTCGTGCCGCGTGTAGCCGCAGGCACGGAGTCCAAACTAGCGGGGATTTAAAAATGGCGGCACCTGGCAAGATGCAAATGAAGCCCGGGAAATTCAAATCCCGGGCTTCATTTGCAACTTCGGTTGCCTACATTAACCACCCTAGTTCGAACTAGGGTGGTAGTGTAGACATACCCTAATATATTTATTTGGGCATAAGATTTCATTGGTTGGAGCCGAGGGCACCAGCCCATGAAAGCTTATACCCAATTATATTTTAAACTTTAAGGTGCCATAGGACTCCTTGTTATTTTTGCTGAAACAGACTAACACATCTGCCTCACTGAAACTTGTCCTTCTTGAGCTAAGATTTTCTGTAACTGGGTGCCAAAAGCTGGGCTCTGAAATCCATCTATAAACACAACAATTCATTTGCAAAAGTATAGAGTACCCAGCAGCTCTCACTGAACTGTGAGTAGGTAAGTGCTAGCACTTCTGAAAATGAAGATATTTATATATGGCATTAGAAGCCTACACTTATGTCCTGATTTTTGGAAAGTTGTGGTTGTGGAGGCCAATTGACATGGAAATTAACATAATATTTGATATCCTAGACCTAAAATCCTATGCTGTTTAGCTAGTAATTTTTAGTGGCCTGATTTTTTTATAAACTTCACAGCATCCGCCCTCTGAAAATCAGGCCCCTTTATCATGTGACAAGTTGAGCACCCAAAATCACAAGGGGTGAAATGTAGGTGCTTTTCAAGGTGCCATTTTGAAAAGTTACTTAGACCTAAATTTGTAAATGTAGTTAGACATTGCTCGTATCAGCATTGCAACCCTGAAGTGACTTTGGAAAATTAGACATGGGCTTCTAAACAACTTATACATTTGTCTCATTGAAATGCAAATACCTTAAAAAATCTGGCCCTAAGTGCCTAAGTCACTTTTTGAAAATGGCTTTGAAGTACCTACATCACCTAGAAATTTTTGGATATTTTACTCTACGTGGTTTTTTTATTATTATTTATTATTTATTTATTTTTTTATTAAGAATCTTTGGCTTCCTCTATATTGCAGGGTTTTTGTGCAAGAAACCTTTTGTGGAAGAGATTTTCCGCAAAAACTTCTTGCGCAAAAGCACGTCCAGTCATCCCTTCCGTGAAATTATAAAATAGACCAGGGTGAGGTGAGGCCCCTGAGAAGAGGAAAAGAATGGCTGAGATTCCATGAGAAAAGGGCATGAGGACCATGGCACCCACAGTCCAGGCTGAAGACCTTTTGTTACAAGTGGATTATTTTTTCTGTTGGACTTTCTGTTATTAAAGCATGACCTGGCTGCATGGCGCAGTGCAAGAAGAGGCAGACCATCACATGACCAGAACAACTGCTGGCAAGGGACACTAACCTAGGCCAGGGGCCAGCAACCTTTCGTTCGTGGGCTAGCAGGAAAACTGCTGGAGCGCTGCAAGACAGTTTGCTGACCTTAAGTGTCTTCAGACATGGCCCCCTGCAGCTCCCAGTGACTGCAGTTTCCTGTTCCCAGCCAGTGGGAGCTGTGGGAAGTAGCGCAGGCTGCATGCCAGGAATGGGAGACAGTATCCACTGGGAGCTGGGGGAGCCATGCCTGCAGATGCTCAGCATCAGCAAACTTTCAGCAGATTACCCAAAAGCCAAAGGTTGCCAACCCCTGACCTTGGCAAACCTATGACACCGCACCGGGTCACTAAGAAAGTGTAAATGGTGAGTAAAATCTTCTACAGCTTCATATTCTATTTTTTATTCCTTTCACTTTTTCAAGACCTAGTTCCATTTTGAAATACTCAGTTTAAAAGTTTCTATTCACTCTAACATTTCTTTAAAATCTTCCGTTCTGCCTTTCCTGAGAAGAATGCCAATCCTTACCTATTGTTTATTTTGTAAATACTGCACATCATACTTAATGACAACTGAAAATAAAATTGGTGCTACATGAGCCTGCTAGGAAAGGGGAGATAAGATGTTAATGGAAAACTACCAGCTAGAAATGAGATTAAAGGGTGGGATGCTTACAAGAAACCCAGCCGGTTAATGCTGGGTAAAACAATAGGCAGTCAGAAACAGATGATTTTATTTATTTGTATACAGATTGAAACATCCTGAACTACCAAGCTGTGCCCATAAATAGCATTTTGTAACAATGTGATTTCATGAGCACTACCCTCATCCACTGTATTAGAATTGCTCTCCTGTTCCATTCTATATAGCTTCTTAGATCACATTCTCCACCACAGTATCTGAGCACCTTCCAGTATTGCATTAAGCAATATGCCTAGCATCTGTCCTGGGGTATTCTTTCACCCACTATGTGGGAAGAGATGTGAGTGCAATGGAGTGTCTTGTTTTGGTAGGCCTTGGTGTTTTGAATACTAGAAGATTTACCTAGCATTACTCCGGTCCTTACCACAATTGATTTGTGTTTTTTGGAAAATAAAATGAAGATGTCCATGTTTAATTTAAATCATTGCTCTGGGGTGGGGCTGAGGATGAGGGGTTCAATATGCTGGCTGTCCTGTAGCAGCTGGGAGCCTGGTGAGAAGCACTTCTCCATGGCAGCTGCAGCTCCAGCAGGCACAGCTGGAGAAGGAGTGCATGTCCTGCTGCTGGGGCAGGTCCAGGTTCACCTGCCCCCTGAGCTCCTCAGCCAGAGTGAGGAATGCAGCAAACTGTGCATTTTCCGCTACCTCCTTGCTGAAGGGGAACTGCCAGCAATGTTCCTGTATGAATCGGGGAGTGCTTCAGCCCCCTGCTTGGCCTTCCAAAAGGGCAACTAGAGGGTAGGATGCTCAGGGCTGGGGCAGTCTTAGTGGAGGGGGGCACCTCTAGCCAGCTCTTTCATATGCCTGGTAATTCTCTCTTTTCTATATGGTTTTATGAGAAGCCATCCCATTCCAGGCACTTCCCAGTTTCCTGGCACAGAAAAATATAGCAGATTAGAGAAGTCCAGGAAAAAGAAATACACCTTGAGGCTGAAGCAAAAGGAGGTTTGGCTTGTGAGGATCATTAGTTCCTCAAGGGGTTCTTCCCACAGTCTCGGATCAGTCTCTGAGGAAAAAAAGAGTTCATTGTCCCATACACTGGGCATACATATGCTGGCTGTCCCTTATTGTAGAAAGTTCTGGTGTGCCAGAGGAGTGAAATTGTTGACAGTGGTTTTAATTGCAGAGCTTTTGGTAGTCTTTAGATATCATGGGCTCCAAAAATGAAGTGCCTTGAAGATAAGGACAAAGTCTTAACTTGATTTGAAACTCGATGGGAAGCCAGTTTAAGGAGTGGAGAACAGATTTTATGTGTGCATGGTAGCCTGTATTTATTCTTTCAGCACCTCTCAGTTGGTCTGAGGCCAGATTATCATCCACTAGGATGGGACAGTCTCCTCGCCTAGCAGGAATGATAGAAAGTGTTTCTTGCAGATGCTGCTATATGAAAGTTGTAGGGATGTAAGAGCACTGGAACGTAGGAGAAAGTTTCTAACCATCAGAGGGGTATGGTTCTGAAACACCCTTCCAATAGGAGTGGAAAAGGCAAACAACTTTAATTATTCTTGAAAGAGAGATCTGGTCAAATGGATACCTTTGACTATATGGCAGATTGCGGGCTAGCATGGTGGGGGGAGTTCAGCAGCCCCACCAGTACTCATTTCTGGTTTATGACTTGTGTCTAAAAATTCATGCTTCAGGATTTCAGCAAGGCAGTTTTCTCCCAATGAATTCTGGGAGGTTTTTTTTTTAACTTTCTTCTTGTGAAGTATTAAAGATGACCATGGCTGCAGATGGGACGAGGAAGGTCAGGGCCCTGAGGTGGCAATGAGAATTCTTACTCTCATGTGCTTAGCTGACTGGTTCTTCCTCACATGCTCAGGGTCATGATCACCTTTGGTGTGTGTGTGTGGGGGGGGGGTAAATTTCCCTGAAGTTGGATTAGCAATGACTTTGGGGGTTTGCCTTGCCCTGCAGCATGTGGGTATGGGTCACTTGCCAGGATTTTCGTGCATGTATCTTTCTTAATCATTTCTTAGCTATTGTTGATGTTTGGAAGCTTGCCTTTATGATATTCACTGACTTGCCTTCATGATATTCAGCTGCAATGCAAGAAATACACAGTATCACAATATCACAGTATCCTGAAAACATTAGCTGAAGCATCATAAATGTGGTTAAGCAGGCCCCTTGGCACAGATTGGTGGTTACCTTCAGATTTTAGAAACTAAGAAGAACTTGCTCAATGGAAGGAGGTAGAACAAGGTTGGGCAAATACTGGCCAACAGGTCAGATATGGTCTGCTAGGGTTAGCCCCTGGCACACCCACACTGCCGTATTTACCTGCACCTCCGCAGGTATGGGGGATCACGGTTCCCATTGGCTGTGGATCACCATTCCCAGCTAATGGGGGCTGCATTTGCCTGTAACCGCCGAGGTGCCCAAATGATGGCTGCTGGTAATGAGGAGGCAGATGATGGTGATGGCTAACATTTCAGGTCACTCTGAAAGGGGTGGTGTGAGTATGTAGATGTACAGATGTGCATTCTGCTATCTCTCTATCTGCCTTACTGAATTAGTGTTTGTGACTTTGCTAAATAGATTAATAAACTATATGTAACTATAGAAGAGTTCTCATAGTGTGAATATTTCAGCTGTGCACATTGGTGATCCCAACTGCATAGCAATCCTGAGACAAGAACTTGTCATTCTTCAAAGTGATAATTGGGAATTAGTAGGTAATCAGTATAATTAAGACATAATCTATAGATCAGGCTATATTGACAGGTCCTTATGGACTGCTGCATAGTGGTCTTGGCTGTTTTCTGCCGTGGCACATAACTATAGTCTCCTGTAGACTGTAATATTTTGGCCTCATTTTTGTTACTTTGTTTTATGTGTTGGTGGCCTGTGATATGTCCATTCTGGCCTTCATCCTGGTGAGCACTGCTGAACTATGGACTGAACTGACCAGTTGTGAGCATGTGCCTTCAATCAACAGAGTCTGCACCATGGCTGCAAATTCTTTAAAATGCTTCATGTCTCTGTCAGTTAAATGTCAGCCACCTGTTCTCCATCCAGGAGCTGAGTTCATCCAGGCTCCAGGACCTCTTCATGATAATGCCATGGTCATATATGGTGAAACATAGATAGAGCTCTGTGTCATTGGCATATTGTTGGCCCCTTCTGCTGTATGTAACATTCACCTATTGTGTCTTACATCCATTGGCATCATAAATTACCAGGGCAGAGTCTGTGCTTCTACACAGCAACTACACTAATGGGACCTTGCTCCTAATTGGGAGGACTTGAAAATGGTCTTTGTATCTCTTTTGCTTTAGTTAGAATATCAGTAGTTTTTCAAAATTTCATTTCATTTCTCAAAAAATATTGTAGCTGGGGTGCAGCTCTTCTCTTTAACAGCAGCCATGTAAAACGATGCCTTCTTATCACACTTCTTCCCTGCTTAAAGGCATCCCCTTCTCCCATTTGACCAGCTATCTATACCACATGCTTCAAAGTGGGGAGGAGAACAGACTCAGCTAAGTCCTGCCTACCCAAACCGATGGCTAGAGTGTGTCTTGAGTCCTGGCTCCATTCCTAATATTATGCACCAACTAGCGTAGTAGATGCTTGAAGTTATAGTCTGTGTCCTGGTCTGCACTGGCAATAGTACAATAACACGCTGTCTTCTCCACACTTCAGTCCTGATCTTCTGGCTTTAGTAACAAAAATAAGTTTTTCCTCTTACTAGCTGTGAAGAACCAAAACAACTGAGAGTGGGCTGGAATTCATTCTGAATTTGAATTGTAAACCAGGTTCCAAGTACAGCACCAGCTCCTGCCCTCATTTACACTTGTTTGCTCCACTGAACAGGTACAACTGAGACAGAATTTGGCTTCTGGAATATTTATTGCTGTTGATGCTGTGCAGAGCAGTGGGAAACCAATTTGATCCCATGTTTGCAGCTAGGAAAATATCCATAACTGTACTTGCACTCTGAGCAAATGTGATACTGGTTCTTTGAAAGCAATCAAAAATGGAACCCCACAATGCTAATTTTAGAATCCTTTTTCAAAGCAGAACTGCAATTGAAGGTAGAGCAAATATTCCCTCATTCCACTTGTTTGGAAACTTCAGTATCATGTTGCATAGGGACATTTTTTGCCTATTATACTACATTCAACAACTAGTGAATGCTATTGAAACAAAAGTAGCCACAAAGGGGAGCCAATCTCACAATAAATATGTAATCAAATAACACAGCATATTTACACTTCTAGCCATTATTCTGTAGTTTATTTTTAGGCGAAATGTAGCAGGTTAGGAACCTGAACATATACCTGAAAAAACTGGTACAGGCAGACTGAGTCTTATGCAGGTGGGACAGGCTGTAAGTAAACAGGAGGATGAAGGAACAGGCCAAGAGAGATGTTTAAACTATTAAGCTGTTTAAACTATTTGGAAAAGGTTACAACTAGTAACTGGGTTTTCATCAAAAAAGACATCATCAGAGAGGATGGAAGAAGTAGATAAAATAGCCTGATGGAGAAAAAAGCAAGGTAATAACTTCTGGGAAACAGTCTAGATCAGGAGTGGCCAATAACTGTTGATGAGGGAGAAGGCAATTCCAAAAATTTGCTAAGTGGTCCAGGACTTCACTTTTCCATTATATTAATGGAAGAGGTTCAGGGTCTATGATGGAAAGTTGGCACAGAAGGGAGGTTGGGGTGCAGAAGGAAGTGTGGTGTCTGGAAGGAAGTCTCGAAAAGGAAGGGGTTGTGACCTGGGGTAGGAAATTGCGGTGCAAAATCTGGGAGGGGGTTGTGACCTGGGATAGGTGTGCAGGAGGGGGCAGAGGGTTGGGGGGCAGTGAAGGTCTGGGATGCCAGAGATAGACTCTGTCTGGGAGGTGCTTACCTGGACAGCTCCTGGACAGCAGCCCAGCAGGTTCCTCAGATCTTCCATATCCCTTCACCTGCTGTGTGGGGGCCATCTCAAAAAAGGAGGCATAAGGATCTTGGACAAAAGGGTTTTTGGGGGCAAAACAGACCCATCTATACTGTTTGTTTTTGTGCAAAAAGCATCAGCAATGAATATGCAAATGACAGCGTGAAAAATGCTAATGATCACTTCATTAGCATACTCTTTGCCAACAAAAGCCTGCAATGTAGATATAGCCAGAGAGTCTAGCAGAAGGCAACAAAAATGATTAGGGGGCTGGAACACATGACTTACAAGAGGAGGCTGAGGGATTTGGGCTTATTTAGTCTACTAAAGAGAAGATTGAGGGAAGGATTTGATAGCCTTTAACTACCTGAAGGACAGTTCCAAAGAGGATGGAGAGAGGCTGATCTCATTAGTGATGGATGGCAGAATGAGGAGCAATGGTCTCAAGTTACAGTGGGGGAGGTCTAGGTTGGATATTAGAAAAAATCTACTTTATTAGGAGGGTGGTAAAGCACTGGAATGGGTTACCTAGGGAGGTGGTGGAATCTCCATCCCTAGAGGTTTTTAAGTCCCAGCTTGACAAAGCCCTGGCTGGGATGATTTAGTTGGGGTTGGTCCTGCTTTGGGCAGGGGGCTGAACTTGATGGCCTCCTGAGGTCTCTTACAACCCTAGGATTCTATGATTCTATTTTCAGTGGGCCAGCACAAGCCCAACGCAGGCTGGGAAATTCACTTGTGTGGGCTGTATAGAAATTCCCTCAGAGTCAGTCACTCTCTGACTGGTTCAGAGAACCCCTCTACCTTCTCTGTGAGGCTTGGAGCCTTTACCATATTGTTCAATGGTATCTTTTTTCCAGTGCCAAGGTGTGTGATCTGATGGTGGTTGCTCTCCACGGGTTGGGCAGTTAGACCCACTCAGTCTCAAGGGATTATAAACCCTGGCCTTCTGGCTGTGTTCCCACTGTGGATGCGGGTGCTGAAACTATTTGACTGATTGGGTAGGATTCCCCAAAGTATCCTTTGTTAGTCTGACACATGGCCCCAGGACATGTCTTCTCTTCAAGCTGTGGGTTGACTGACAGGAGATGTACCTATGCTAACTTTGATTGAGCTAACACATTGAGAAGAGTGTCGCTGCAGTATTGTTTGTGCAGACCCATTCATTGCAAAATGGTTCACTGGTAATATCATGTCCACGAATGGTTTTGTGCTAGCGTAAATGATTGGAACAATAGTACTCTGATTCATGAGGAGTAGAATCCAGCTTGCTCTGTCTGAGCGGCACTGGCTTGGTGTTACTAACGAAGGTAAAGGACAGTACAGCGGCAGATACAACTCCATTATGTATGTGGCGTGGATCGGAGTCAGAAGGTGACATTTTTTCATATGTTTGCTGTCGAGAGACATACTTTAAAGAGCACCTGATGCCGCTTTTTCCACATTGCTTTCCTGCAAACCTACAACACATCACAGCTACTATTTATTTGTAACCTCTGTAACCGTGGTGATCTGAAAATATGTGTGAGTTAGTTTAGTCCATTTCAACTACTTTCCTTCCTCTCTCTATCCGTGGCACTTTATTCTCTGAAGTTTCTTATGCCTTTGTCAATGCCTGTGGTACACAGATTACTATTGCATAACATTTGTGCGCTCATTCCAAATTGTGATGACTCTACAGATATTTTTATCCTTTCAGATCTTAATGGTTCAACCTAACTATCAATTATTGATTTTTTTTTTTACTTTGCTAATTTTTAGTTTACATTCCCTGCTATTCAGCGTTCTTTTCTGCTATTGTAATTGCAGGATGTCAGCTTTGATGACAGCCTGGGTCTGACTCCTCCCACTCCAACCCCATATATTTAATTAGATCAAATAATTTATTTCCATTTTCTCTCTGGCCCAGCAACTCTTACCTGGTTATTATAAAAAATTGCTGTATCTCTAGAACTGGATTTTATGCTGACCTATCTTGCTTTTTGTATCATATTAGGTTCTTATTTGTGCTCCTTTCTACACATTCAAAACACCCTATATCATCAATGTACAATTTGAACCTCTATTCATTTAGACACACAGATGCCTGCTTGTTTGTTTCATCTAGCTTTGCTTTGTGCACAGCTGTTTTCTGATGATGGTCAAAGTCTGAAGGTCTCTAAGGAATGAACTGATGGTGATGCTAACAGAGAATTTGTCAGGATTCTCAGTTTTCATCTAAAGGACCAAAGTGTTTTCCACCTGCTAGTTATTTAGATGTTCTAAGTCTGGTTGTTGTGGATTTTATGGGCATCCTTAGGCCCAATTTTGGGTACGGCTCTCTATGATGCCATCTGTCCATTATTGCAGTTTACCAGGTCAATATTTGGACTATCCTATCTACAGATGTGTGAAAACTGATTCACACTTGACTGCCATTGGGATCTGCATGTTACAATCCAGCTGCTTCCTGTTGGCATCTTAGACCTACAGTACTCCAGGAAGAATATGTGGTATGAGGTTTCATAGAATCATAGAGCTGGAAGAGACCTCAGGAGGTCATCAAGTCCAGCCTCCTGCCCAAGGCAGGACCAATCCCAACTAAATCAACCTAGCCAGGGCTTTGTCAAGCCGAGACTTAAAAACCTCTAGGGATGGAGATTTCACCACCTCCCTAGGTAACCCATTCCAGTGCTTCACCACCCTCCTAGTGAAATAGTTTTTCCTAATATCCAACTTAGACCTCCCCCACTGTAACTTGAGACCATTGCTCCTTGTTCTGCCATCCATCACTACTGAGAACAGCCTTTCTCCATCCTCCTTGGAACCTCCCTTCAGGAAGTTGAAGGCTGCTCTCAAATCCCCCCTCACTCTTCTCTTCTGCAGACTAAACAAACCTAAATCCCTCAGTCTCTCCTCACTATTTGTCTCAATCATCCTTAACCAATGTCTTTATGAGCTGATTTATGAATTGTGTATTTCAGAATTTT
Source organism: Pelodiscus sinensis (assembly GCF_049634645.1). NCBI lineage: Eukaryota > Metazoa > Chordata > Testudines > Trionychidae > Pelodiscus > Pelodiscus sinensis. Next base: position 306,062,572 of record NC_134711.1, read on the forward strand.
CAGTGTGATTTTTGTCTGAGGGGGCCTCATCCCCTGTCCTGTGTGATATCACGCCTTACCTCTTATCCATGCAATAAAAATGTCCTCCAATTTACCACTGCTTTGCATGTGCCCTTTCCCTTTTTGCAAATGTCTCCAAAATCTGCTTTGTTGCAGAGGCTACATCTACACTACAAATTTTCCCGCAAGATCCTTATGCCTCAAAAAAGGAGGTTTACCGATCTTACGGGAAAAGGGGTTTTTGCGCAAAAAGAAAATGTCTACACAGCTTGTATTTGCGCAAAAACCCCAGCACATAAATGGATCGGCAGAAAACATGCAAATGAGATTGCAACTCATACAAATGAGTCCCTCATTAGCATATTTTTTTTCCGAGAAAACTCAGAGTGTAGACGTAGCCAGAATGTTTATCGAGAGAATGTCCTGGAGAAAGCTGACAGTCATGTCAGATGAGATCGTGAGTGGGTTCACGGAATGTGGGGCATCTCGCTGAGGGGGATTCTTATTCCAGTTAGCTTCAACATGCATTTTTCTGGTCTGGATAGATGATCTGAGCTCTGTGGTAGATTCTCCATTGAGTAAGCATAACTACTGGCTCTCATTCATGAGACTCTGGAGGCAACTGGAGCCATTGCTCAGGGCTGAACATGTATTTAAGGTCTAAGCTTTTGCTTCCTGGACCGAAGAAGTTTTCTCATAGCTTGAAATTACTAATCGTACTTTTTAGCAACTCCGTGATCTCACCAAGAACTAAATATATGTCCAATGAGCCCTGAAAGAGGTTGAAAATTGACCAAAGAGTATGAATGTGTAATGCTGCTTGGATTATGTTTTCAATGATTTGGGTGATAGGACAACCACACCCTGTTGTCTTTACTTTTTACATATAAGGCCAAGTCCACACTAAAGGGGAAGGTTGAATCAAGATATGCAACTCCAGTTATGTTAATTATGTAGCTGGAGTTGATGTACCTTGATTCAAGTTTCCTTGACATCTTCACAGGAGGAGGCCAATACTTCCATTACTCCTCACAGGAGCAGGAGTACCAGCTGTTGATGGAGGCTTAACTCAACTCTCTAAATCAAACTCTGGAAGATAAATCTCAGCAGTTTCAATCTTCAGCTGAGTGAAGACATGGCCTAATAAATGAATCGTTTGTTTAGCTCTTGAAAAAGACCATGCTATGACTTGTCTCTCCAGAATACCTGATGAGGACTGTCCAATTGGACATGCTATTCTCTGAGCAGAAGGACTGGCACATGATTGTAGCTGGTATGAATCTGAACAGCAACAAGTTCATTCTGTTTGTTTGTCATTTTGGGTTTTGCACCATCCACATAACTGTGTTTATAAAACCATACTTTTGTTTTAATATTGATTTCTTTGCTTCTCCACTGAGCACATAAATTTTGTTTTCTCAGAGTTTTAGCCATCTCAGCTGCTTTTGCAGACATTAATACATTTCTGTGATGTTACATTTTGTTTATATCATACTCCCTGTCTAGTACTATCACATACAGTGTCAACTAGTATTTGTCTCTTTCATGTGTTTATCTAACAAATGCTTGTGCTTTCATATTAAAAGAAGCTTGTCAAAAGTTTTAGTAGGTCTATAGATCTCTGTCCTGGCACTGGTATATTCATGGTGTGCATCTCTTGGCGAGAAGTAATCTTTAAATAACTTAATTAAAATACAACAATGTTATCCTACTCCATTCCACAGAATGCACATGGTGTCTGTTTCTAAGGCAAGATGGAGGGGTATGACTCATAAAGAGTGTGAGGCTTTAATTCCTGAATCCTCAGCTCATGTTTCCCAAGAGACGGGTATCTACCGAGCTATAGGAATGCCTTGTTTCTTCAGTGTGTCCCACTTTGTCCTGCTCTTTTCTTCAACTGCTAGAGGAATAAGTCACTTACACTTTTCTACTCGGTCTTTGTATTAGCTGCAGTGGTAAGGAACAAACAGGGATAGCACTTAATATAGATGTCCTGGTTTATTGGTCAGAAATAAAAAAAGTCAACCTGATGTTCCTGGATGTCACTGAGAAAGTGAAAGGAATTCTTTACACCTGGTCTAAGCACTAGAGATAAGATTTTGGATTTGATGGACTATGGTCTAAAATGGAATGCCAAATCTTGTCTTCCTGTTTGTCCCCAAGAGCATGGCAAACCAGAAATCATAAGACTGAAGAAACCAACAAGCCACTAGTCTTTCCCTGTTCACCCTAACCTTAAAATAGCACCTTTCACAATAGGGAGTCTCTGACCTAGGCCTTGGCAGACTACACCAGCCCATCTGTCGAATCCCATGACTAGGTAGTCCACTAGAAGTAGTGAGCAGAACCGTGGGCATGTGGTGATGGGGCCATATAAGTGCCATACATAGTTCAATAAATACAATATTGACTTACTGAACACCCAGTTTCTGATTTGTAAAGCTGTTTAGACATTAAAACATCAGTACCAGAGCAGGCTGTGTTACACAGGCAGAACAGGTAGTCAGTCGTCTGTACTCTGCAGGGCTCTGGGCTGGAAAGGGTGGATATTTGCTGGTTTGCTTCACGCAGCAAAATTCCAAGAACTGTCTGTGTACAAAGTCCCTTCTTTAAATATGCTTTTTGCAATGACTAGAAATGCTTCAGTGTATGCTGCTCTTTAAAAAAAAAAAAAGTTTAACATTACAATGGGCTCCACCTCCAAGAAATGTGTCTGTCTCTAGCAAGAGAAATGCCCTTCAATGTCCTCAGTGTCTTTTTAGCTCTCTTCTCTTTGATGTGGAAGTCACATGACAGATGCAAATTCATGCATCAAGAGAAAAAAAGTCATCCTGACAGATTATCTTTAGGAACTGCCTCCTGGTGATTGCTGGCCTTGGGCATTCTTTCCTTCTGGTTCTATTTGTCTTATTAATCCCAGCTAAAGCTATCATAAGCTTTTCCCCCCCAGTGAATAGCGACTATGGGGGATAAGGTTAAATTAGGAAGTTTGCTCAGAGATATGTATTCTAAATTAGGCTTCATTTCTCCAACTGCTGGCAATTTCAAATTATCAGTCTTATTTGTTCTTGTATTTTTTTGAGGTAACTTGCTTCCTCATAGCTAACTATGGCCTCCTGCTAAACTGGTAGGTAGATTTTTTATTTAGGCCCATTTGTGCTTCAAAAGATTTCAAATCAGAAAAGCTCTCTCAGGTGGCTTATTGCAAGACACCATAGACATTGAAATACTGACTGCGTGTACATCATTGGAAAATCTTCCAAGAGTTTTTCATGTACTTTTCTTGACCATAGTGGGGGCTTCACCCTCTAGGAAGAAAGAGCATGAAAGCCTCTAGAGCTGAATAATAATAATGTAAAAGGGGAAATAGTGGGTAAAATCCACTAATCATTAGTTTAAAAAAATTGATTCTTATCCTGAACCTACTCTACCTAGGAACAAACCAAGAGCTTTACCTAATATGTTCTATTTTTTCCTCCTCATTTTCTGTAGTAAATGTTTAAATTGCTGCTGGCTTATACTATTAATTTTGAGGAAGGTATACTTATTATCTAGAGTTGAGTTTCCTATTAATTTATTTTGCAATTATGCACAGATGATAATTTGTTTAAATCCATTCACAATGTTCTCAGAAGATGATTTTGCACAAATTTGTCAATGGAAGTCAATGAATGGAATAGTTTGTTAAGCATTTCCAATCTTTTTTTGCTTTTCTGTTGCCATTGAGAACATAAGATGTACACAATTTTAGCATTTTCAAAATGTAATCAGTGTTAAAAAAAATGTAAGGCTTTATATTTAGTCCACAAAAACATTATAACCAAGTCATGTAACTATTTCTGTTGCATCTAGGTCCTTTCAATCAAGACTTGTTCTGTTAAACACTGTCCAAATACATAGAGGCTACGTCTACACTACGAGTTTTCTTGGCAAAAAATATGCTAATGAGGGACTCATTTCCATTTGCATATTTTCTGCCAATCTCTTTTTATGCTCGGTGTTTTTGCTCAAAAACAAGTAGTGTGGACGTTTTCTTTTTGTGCAAAAACCCCTTTTCCCGCAAGATCGGTATAAGGATCTTGCGGGAAAAGGTGGTTTTGCGCAAAAGAAAATGTCCACGCTGCTTGTTTTTGCGCAAAAACAACATATACAAAAACGGATCCGCAGAAAATATGCAAATGAGATTGACTCATGCAAATGAGTCCTTCATTAGCATATTTTTGCCGAGAAAACTCGTAGTGTAGACGTAGCCAGAGAGACTTCCTGCTCCCCCAAAGAATTTTATAGTGTAAATGCACAAAAGAGACATGTAGCGGGAGATATAACAAAGTATAGTGATTTGCCCTAGATTGCTTTGCAGGTTAGTGATAGCCAGGATCAGAACTTAGAAACAAGATCTTTTGATTCTAGTCTAGTGCTCTTTTGACCAGGCCATGCTGCGTCCCATGTATTCTTCAGAATATCACACTACCCTACTTTTTTCTCCATATAGATCAAATTCACCCTTGTGCAAAGAGCCAACACAAAGTCTGTGCAGCAATGAAATCCTATTTTTAGGGTTTACTAAACAGTACTTAACTGGAACATTGGACTTGATCTGGCCCTCTGTGCAAAATTAATTTCACTCTTGCAGAATATTACATTGTGTTTCTCTCTAGCCATAGAACAGTCTTTCATTCCCTGCACAGTCTTTTCTCTGAAGCTACAGATGGGATCTGAGTATGGAACTGGGATGGAGGGTTTTTTTTGTAGGTAAGATCATTTTGTGGCTTCCCAAAGTATTTAGAATGTTCCTAAAACTCTTGTGACCCCAAACACCATGAGCTAGATAGATGTCTCAGGTTTTTTGCTTCTCTCACTTTCCTGATTATATTTGACTGCATAACAATAGGATTTTAAAACTAGTTCTGTGCAGTTGGGCTGCAAATTCTAAGGCCAAGTAATTTATCCAAGAGGAAAAACTAATTCTGATACTGCTGGGAAAGCAGTGTAAGTTTCCTGCTACAGTGAGTGTTTCATAGATCTTGAGATTTGCTGGGAATGTTTGGTAGGTAGGTGCAGTGAGTCCCATATTTGTGAAAGGACAGGAGAAAAAAATGGAAAGGGAGAAGCTCCTCCAGTCTAGGAACAGAACTTTTAAGATTTTACTGGGAAGGGATGAACTTCTGCCAGAAATGAATTGTTGCCTAAGAATATGTTTGCCAGTACTTTGTCCTGTTTAGTTTTAATTTCATAAGCAATGAAACTCCCAATTTCCTTGGGGGACTGAGAAAGATGTACAGGTTGCACCTCCAAAATCCGGGATTCTCTGGTCCAGCAACATCCTCAGTTGGCATGACCACAGATGTTCCAGGACCAGTCCTGGAGCGCTGCAGGGGGTTGGGGGACCCAGTAACCAATGTTCAGCTCAGTTGGGCTGCGAGGGGAATGTGAAGTTCGGCTATGGGTGGCAGGAAATCTATGTATGGCTCAGCTGGGTTGCAAAGGGGTGGGAGCAGAAAGCCAGCATGCAGCTCAGCTGGGCTGTGGGAGACGGTGTGAGGCTCAGCTGGGCTGCAGTGGGAGCCAAGAAGCGAGGAGAGGGCCAGTGATGTGTGTGGGGCGGGGCGGCGGTGGGGAGCCTGAAATAACCTCACCTGGTCCAGAAAAATCCCTCATCCGGGACGTTTGGGCTCCGCAATTCCCCGAGTGAGAGGCAGGAGGGGGAGGAGAAGAGAAAGAGAGAGACAGAGAGAGAGGCAGGAGGTGGAGGAGAGTTGAGAGAGAGGAGGGGGGGAGGCGAGAGAGAGATGGAGCGAGAGACCGGAGGCTCAGGGGAGAAGACCGACGTGGGAGAGAGACCTGAGAATTTCGTCTTATGAGGGGCTAATTGGCTAGTGCAAGCAGAATTGCTGTGTTAACTTGTATTAACTTGCATTACCTACAGCTCACTAATCTACTGTGAATTTTAAACTTTTTCTATTAAACTAGTTTAGATTAAATTTACAATTTGTATAGGTACAAAATCGATACCACCTGTAAGAAATATTATGGCTCAGAATGTCAGCATGGTACTTCATAAAAGCTTCCAGACAATAGGGAGATAAACCTCTTTGGAATATATTTGGGGGAAATGCTATGTAAACATCTAGCAAATGTTCTTCTGCTTAGCTGCTTTCAGGTAATACCTTGTGGAGCTCAAAGGACATCAGCAGGAAGATATGGAAATGTTATCCATAAAGCTTATTTATTAGTAGCTTTATGCCAACTGCTGAAGCAGAAATGGATTATATAAATAAAACATGTCCTGCTTAGTGTAAAGCTAGGGGAAAACTTTGCATTCCTTCTCAGCTTAGCTAGAGAATGAAACAATAAGGGAATGGCTTTAAAGGCTTAAAAACAGAAAGGGTTCATAGATTCAGAGCTTTAAGTCAGAAGGGACCTTTGGATCACCAAGCCTGATCTCCTTTATATCACAGGCCATTAAATTTCATCCAGCTACTTCTGCGTTGAGCCCTCCCCCCAAATTGCATTTAACTAATGTATATTTTCCAGAAAGGCATCTGGTTGTGATGTGAAGACACCAAAATCTGGAGAATCTACTACTTCCCGTTCGAGTGTGGAGATGGAGGTGGAACCAGCAGCTGAGGCACGGAGAGCCAATTAGAGCCCAGCTGGGACTGTATAAATAAGGGCTCCTGGAAGAGCAGAGACAGACTCACTCTTGCTCCAGCTGTGGAGCATGAGGAACCTGGCTGCCAGGGAACCTAGAAGCTTTCTAACTTAGAGCAGGGCTTGGGAAAGGCAGGCAGTGCTGGGGAAGCTCTAGCCAGGCACATTCGCAGGCTGCAGGGCCTGAAGCAAGGCCTGCGCCTACTAAGGCTGCAGAGGGGCAACCAGGACATCGGAAGGCAGCAGGTCCACACCTCTTGTCTATGCTGAGTGGCCATGTCAGACTGCAGTTTGCCTCTGAGGCAGGGCTAGATGGAGATTGGCAATAAGGTGACTGAGGCAAGATGGGTATGAGGCTTGGGGGTTCCTTGAGGTGGAGGACCCCCGTGTGTGGGGACACTGCAGCAGGGCAGTACTCAGAGGGGAGGATGCCACGGTAGGGAAGTTATGCGGGTCCTTAAGTAAGGTGGTGGAGCTATTCGTGGGGAACAGCAGGCATGGCATTGGCCAGAAGGGGGTGCTCCAGCCCTGAAGAGCTAATTCCCAAGTGACCAGCAGGAGGTGCTGTGGCAGTGACTCCTGCAGTGTTACAGGGCACTGAAAGCAGTCTTTTTTTTTTGTTGCCTCATGTTTCTCCTTATCCCTATCTGCAGCCATCTACACCACCCAGAGCTGGGGCTGGCAGCAAAGTTCTCTCTCCAAGAGGGAGGGACCTGGAGACACAGAGGTAAGGGGGCTGAGGCTGGGGACACAGCTGGAGGCAGGCTCAGGGCCAGGAGTGGAGCCCCAGGCCTGGTGCTGGCAGTTGGGACCCCACTTGGGGGATAGGAGCAGAGCCTTGGGGACAAGGAGGGGGGCCTTGGGCACAGAGTCCAAGGCCAGTGGTGGGGAGCAGGGCCTGGGGCAGGAGCCAGGACCCAGGTGCAGAGTCAGCAGCCAGGGAATAGAGTGTGGGGGCAGCAGCTGGGACCTGAGCACGGGGCCAGTGAGAGGAACCCCAGGCACAGGGCTGGGGAACAGAGTCCCAGGTGCAGAACATTGGACATGGGGCCCTGGGCACAGGGTCAGCAGAGGAGTGGGGTTAGTGGCTAGGACCTGAGCCTTGGGTGTAAAGCTAGGGAATGGAGCCCCAGGTATGGGACCAGCAGCCAGGGGCCCATATAAAACCTGGGAGTGCTGCAGCACCCCCTCACTCCCTGGTTTCCCTACCTATGTCATAGAGTCTCTTTCTTTTAATGCTGAATTGATTTAGTTGGGGTTGGTCCTGCTTTGGGCAGGGGTTTGGACTCGATCTTCTGAGGTCTCTTCCAGCCCTAGGATTCTACGATTGATTCTAAAAGAGGAATTTTAGTAGAATGAGGACAACAGTATTATCCCAGACCTTGGGTACAACCCAAACTTTTCCCTACCCCTTCCTGCCTAGAGATATAATCTCAGGGGCTTCCTGTGAGTGTTCTTCACAGAGATGAGTATTTGGGTGTCCAGAAGTAGTGAGGTGGGAGCTCAGCTTGGTACCAAAATGGCAGGCTGTTTAATAATCTGGCTACATCTAGACTGCACTGTTAAATCAAAAAGAGATACACAATTTGTGTACCACAAATGGCGTATCTCTTTTTGATTTACTTTCAAGAGAGGCTCCTTCGAAATTTGGTGCATCTACGTGGTACCAAATTGCAAAAGAAAGTTCTCTTTCGAGCCATCCTTTATTCCTCGTAGAAGGAGGTGTACAGGGATGGCTAAAAAGCTCGTCTGTTCTTTCAAAAAAAAATTAAAAAAGCAGATGTGTTCTTTGGATGCAGTGTTGCTTTTTTGGGATACTTCCGGTATCCCTCCCAAAAAATGCAGTCTAGACGTAGCCTTTGAGAGCAGCACCCTCAGAAAAATGTGATGTTATCAAGATAGCGAGTGCTTGAGAAGTTCTGCCTTCTCCCCCTTTCCTTTATTCATCTGCTGCCTTGGGATACTTTTTGTGGCTGATGTACATGATACGGGATCACTGCTTCCCCATGTATTATAAAATGGTAATGTGACATGTACCAACACTGCACTGATACATTTTAAGTGCTGGAAGTACCAATGTGATGTTCAAATCAAATGGCTTTGATAACAAGAGACTGTAGAATTTCACCCAGTAATTGCTCCCGCAAACCTACATCATCTGAATGAACTAGAGCATATGCTTATAAAGACATTGAATCTGGATTGAAAGATGTGATAGAGAATCCATCACGTCTCTTGATAAATTACCCTGCTTGTGAATTACCTTCACTGTTTAAAAATATTTCACTTCACTTTGGCCTCTGGATCTTGCTCTGCCTTTGCTATTAAACGGACAAGTCCTCAAATTTCAGAAGTTCCCTCCCTGTGTTCCCTCCCTTCCACAGCAACCACTGTCAAGTTATCTTTTAGCCTTCTCTTGGCTTAGCTGAATAAATTGAACATCGTTAGTCTCTCACTATAAGGTAGACTTTATATGTCCCATGTTATTTTCTGGCTGCTGCTGGTTTCCTCCAGAACTTTCTGATATTTTACAAGTGTATATCCTCATTAAAAATTAGAGTGTGGTTCAGTTATTTTACGTTGTGCACTTGACTGCACTTTGTAAATAGTTTCACTGCTCTCTTCACCGACCCAAGTCCCTGATGTAGTAGCAGTTTTTCCTGTTGTTACCATGTGAAATACCTATACAAATGAAAGAGACAGGAACACATGAAAATATGAAAAGGTATCTGTAAAGCCACAAATATTGGCAGGAGGCCCAGGTCTAAGCATAGGTGTTACCTAGAAATACTTACGCCTCATTTTTAAGAAGAATTTGACTATATATGCTGATGATGACCTTCAGCAAGACCTTTTATCTTCTGACTTCAAAATCTGAAGTCAAATTCGCACAATTTTGATTTTTCCAAGTTGTAGATGGGAAGTAAAATTAATTATTTCACTCCAGTCAGTTTCACACAGTCAGAACAGAGAGGTGATAGTGTTTCTTCGATTGATTAATATAGAATTTAGAAAACATTTCTATCAGACCAATGATGACTGCAACACAGAGTTTTGGAGTATCTTTGAAATGTTCCCTTTGACTATAATTCTAAGGTATTGTAGCTTTTGGAAGGTTTGCAGTTATCTTGTTGGGCCACAAGAAATCTGATGAGGTTCAACAAGGACAAGTGCAGAGTCCTGCACTTGGGACGGAAGAATCCCAAGCATTGTTACAGGCTGCGGACCAACCAGCTAAGTAGTAGTTCTGCAGAAAAGGACCTGGGGATTGCAGTGGACGAGAAGCTGGATATGAGTCAACAGTGTGCCTTTGTAGCCAAGAAGGCTAATGGCTTATTAGTTTGCATTAAGAGGAGCATTGCCAGCAGATCCAGAGATGTCATTATTCCCCTTTATTTGGCTCTGGTGAGGCCACATCTGGAGTATTGTGTCCAGTTCTGGGCCCCCCACTACAAAAAGGATGTGGACGCATTGGAGAGGGTCCAGCGGAGGGCAACCAAAATGATTAGTGGGCTGGAGCATATGACCTATGAAGAGAGGCTGAGGGAGTTGGGTCTGTTTAGTCTGCAGAAGCGAAGAGTGAGGGGGGATTTGATAGCAGCCTTCAACTTCCTAAAGGGAGGTTCCAAAGAGGATGGAGAGAGGCTGTTCTCAGTAGTGATGGATGGCAGAACAAGGAGCAATGGTCTCAAGTAGCGGTAGGAGAGGTCCAGGTTGGATATTAGGAAAAACTATTTCACTAGGAGGGTAGTGAAGCACTGGAATGGGTTACCTAGGGAAGTAGTGGAGTCTCCATCCCTAGAGGTGTTTAAGTATCGGCTTGACGAAGCCCTGGTCCAGTTGATTCAGTTGCTTTTGGTCCTGCCTAGAGCAGAAGGCTCGACTTTATGACGTTTTGAGGTCTCTGCCAGCTCTATGATTCTATGATTCTCATTACAGAGCAGACTGTGTTAATTGATTGTTTTCAGAGAACTACATTATTCAAATACTATGTTGGCAGTCAGAAGGCAAATATATTCAACACCATGACCTGCCAGGAAGTGTCATCTCATAAATTTAAACTCAGTGGCACTATTATTAATTTTTTAGAAAGAGTCAGAATTTCATATGGGTTTTTATTACAGCTATCTACTTAGATGCACATGGATGAAAAAGCAATTCATAAATGTAGCATTGCTTAGAAGCCTTTCATTCACAGGTGATATTCTTGTCTTAATTTTCTGAAATTGGAGCTGGCAGTCTCAGATATAGCTAGGAGTGCTCCGTATGGTTTTGTGTGTGTACAGGTCACATTTTCAATTATTTCCCAAACTATTTATGTAAACATCTCAGGAAAAAAAGAGCTTTTCTGCTGGGATTAATATACAACAAAAGTGTTGCACTGCATGAGATTTAATTTATTAAATTGATTTAATTTTTATTTTATTTGCAGAGGCTGAAGCTGGCTTGCATCTTAACAAACACTGACACACTCTGCCTGGCTAAAGAGGAATACAAAGAAATGGAGATAAGTTGTTGCCAGGGCATTCAATATTCACTTGCTTGCTCATTTTCTCTGTCCTTCTCTTCTCTAAAAAAGACTGTGTTTACAACTCTTGGTCTTGTAATAAAGTACTCAGGCCCTTGTATATTGTCCAAAGCTGCAGCTATAATTGAATTCACCTTTTCCTAACTGTTTCTCCAGAATTTACTGAAGACAACCATATGGTACGGGCCCTCCCTACTTTCTCCCATGCTTCCTATATTACAGCTGGATGAAAGTCCCCAATCTTACTTATTAATAACTATGTTTATTTAGGGAACTCCATACGGGCCATTTGAAAATAGGGTCCTGATTTTCTAGGCACTGACAAATATAGAACAAGGACAGGTTCTGCTCTGAAGAACTTAGCATTTAAATATTTAGTACAAAGGTTAGAAGCATAACAAGATGTTGACGAATTATACTTTTATCAGTAAATGTAAATTACACCATACACACACACACAAACTTCTGAAAAAATCAAATTGTACATTTTCATTATTATTTATTTAACTGATAGGCAAAGTAAGAGCTTGAGTACTTAGAGATTGATTCAAGGATATTCACTTTCTATATTTTGACATGTGATGTTGACAGTTTATGTTTTAATGATTTTAAAGCTTGAACTTTGACTCTTGACCTCTATCTGATCCCCTTAATAATTTCTTGCAACTGTGGAAATGTAAATGGATCAAAATACACCAATATTACCTCTCAAATTCTAAACAATTGAGAATTCTGCCAGGACTAGGTATAACATGCAAGTAGTGTGATAGTAATGAATAATCTAGAAGCACCTTAGAGACAAACAAAACATGTAGATGGTATCATGAGCTTTCGTGGGCACAACCCACTTCAGATGAATGGGGTTATTAAAGGTCCAGTTTCTAAATAAATAGGGGATGGGGAGAGAAGGGAAAAAAGGGGAGGAGGGAGAAATAGTCAGAAAGTCCATGCTACATGAAGCTGATAGAGAAGGTACTAAGTGTTCTTAAGTACACATTGTTTGGCTTTTTTATGTCATTAGGATGTGGAATGTAGCGAGCCATCCATCCAGTATCTTTGTTCATACCTCTGTTGAAGGACTCAAACTTATAAATGAAGTTGAGCTCTGAGGGCTCCATGTGGAGTTGGCTTGTGAAACTGGCCTGAAACCTGAGGAAACTACAGAAAATCAGTAATCTACCTGAAAATGTCATCCTGGCCACCATGGATGTAGAAGCTTTTTACACCAGCATTCCACACCAAGATGTATTAGTTTGTCAGGAATATCTTCCCTGATGACACCACTGTGTCGAGGTAAAATGGAAGGTTCGGGAATGTGGCCAGCCCCGGGGAGGTGCAGAAACAGGCAACCTTGTACTGAATATCTTTCAACTTTTATTAAAATGATTTTAACTGTAACTTCTATTTAACAGTTTTTTACAGGCGTGGGCGCCAAATAACTAGTAACAGGAACAGTAAACAAACCGCAGTGCAATAGAGGAAGATACCCTGAGGTTTTTCCAAGTCTCAGTAATTATCAATAACAACCCAGGGATTTTTAACTGTTTTATTTACATTAATTTCACTCATAAGTTCTAAAATCTATCTAAACTCCTAACAGTACTATTTAACAAACTTCTAACTAACTTACTCCTAACACTATCATTTAACAAACTTCTAACTAACTTTACACAGCAATACTCACACTTATCAGACATACAAGGGACAAAAGAGACAACAGCATATTTGGTATACAGTTACGCTCTGAGGAAGATTCAGTTGATTCGGTGAGCGGGAGGGGGCCCTCAGGTGATCAGCCCTCAGAACCTGGCTCATGTTCTGCCTTCCAAATTTTCGGGAACCCTCCTGCATGCATTTGAAGCTGTTTTATAGAGAGAGCAAGAGCTTTCCCGCGCTTAGCTGTGATAGGCTTAATAGATTCTGTCTGCCTAGTGATAGGACTGAGGGGGAAGGGGATGGGGTGAGATGGCTCTTGGCTGGCGCAAACTTTGAATGACCCTTACCTGCCTGGTTTTTTACTCCTGCTTCTTACTGATCTTAAGTCACATAGTGCAGGATTTTTGGGGAAGGTAATCTTGGGCTAGGAAGTCTATGCGCACAAGGCCTGGCCAGAAAAGAGCCTGCTTTTACACACTGCATACCTGGTTACAGAGCTCTGTGACTTTGTGCTCACCCACAACTACTTCCAATTCAGAGACAATTTGTATTTTCAAGTCAGCAGCACAGCCATAGGCAGCCGCATGGCCCCACAATATGCCAACATCTTTTTGGCTGACCTCAAACAACATTTCCTCAGCTCTTGCCCTCTAGCACCCTTATTCTACTTACACAACATTGATGACATCATCATCATATGATATGGACCCATGGGAAGGAGACTCTTGAAGAATTTCAAAGACATTTCAACAACTTCCACCCCACCATCAACCTTAGCCTGGACCAGTCTACACGAGAGATCCACTTCCTTGATACTACATTTACAATTACATAAAGGACACATTTCCATCACCTGATATCAGAAACCTACCAACCACTACACTTACCTTCATGCCTCTAGCTTCCATCCTAGACACATTTCCCAATGTATTGTTTATAGCCAAGTCCTAAAATCAACCGGATTTGCTCCAATCCCACTTTATCTAGATAGCTTGAGGACTGGAGCTGTGAAATACCAGCACAGTATAGTTACCCAAAATAATTACCTAAATTCCTAAGCAGGCTAGTCTGGCTTATGCTGCCATAGCTTCACCCTTCAGGTACCTGATCTAAGCAAGCAAGCTTTAATCTAGTTATGTCTCTGAAAGCTGCACTTTCAGCTGATGACTGCAGTGTGGACATATTCAGAGTCTGAAGCAATAGCTTGAAGAGGAGAGAAATGTCCCATTCGTCTTAACCAACTACTGGCACTCCTAAGCAAGGCACAGGAGCAGGGTCATGGGGCACACCATCTGGATTGATTCTAGAGTCCTCTATTGCTCCATTTCAGCCTTGGTGGGGTCTGAACTTGGTTGGGACACTCAGTGTGCTAGGCACTGTGTGTAAACATAGAAGCAATCCCTGCTCTGAGGATATAACAGGCCCTCAGGATGCAAATAGGGCTCTATGAGGTGCAGCAGTTCAGCTACATACAACTCACTGCAGGCTGAAGTCTAAAATAGACAAGGCAGGAAAGGAAGTGTTATTCCTATCTTACAGATGGGGAACTGAGAGAGAAAATATATCCCTGCAAAGCAGCTCCCTTGGCTTCAGTGAAACTACTTCTGTGCTTGAAGTTAAGCATATTTTTGTGCTTTCCTGGATCTGACCCTAAATTACTTGCTGGAGGTCACAGTGGTAGTCTGAGGCACAGCTGAGTGAAAAGGTCTTCAGACTGTAATTCTGATGCATTACTCACAAATCACCTTTTCTCTAATGTCTATACAGGTTGATTTGGCTAAAGACTATAGGGCCGTGTCTATACTGGCACCCTTTTCTGTAAAAGAGATGCTAATGAGACACTTCGGAATTGCAAATTCTGCGGGGGATTTAAATATCCCCCGCGGCATTTGCATGAACATGGCTGCTGCTTTTTTCCAGCTCGGGGTTTTGCCGGAGAAAAGCGCCAGTCTAGACGGGATCTTGCGGAAAATAAGCCCTTTTCTGGAAGATCCCTTATTCCTACTTTCAAGGAATAAGGGATCTTCCGGAAAAGGGCTTATTTTCCGCAAGATCCCGTCTAGACTGGCGCTTTTCTCCGGCAAAACCCCGAGCCGGAAAAAAGCGGCAGCCATGTTCATGCAAATGCCGCGGGGGATATTTAAATCCCCCGCGGCATTTGCAATTCCAAAGTGTCTCATTAGCATCCCTTTTATGGAAAAGGGTGCCAATGTAGACACATCCCATATGTTTAGATTGGCCTATGTTCCAGATCTCATTAAAAAGGATTATCCACATTTCACCTCCAGTGACTGGTTTCTGTCGACTCAAATCTCATACAGCAACCACATTTAATAATTATTGTAGAACCAATACGGTGGTGGAAGACAAGTAACCGAATGGGACTGCCTGTTTCTGGAGTCAGGCTGTGATTGTGCCAGAGATTAAGAGATTTACCCCACATCTGACTCTGGACAAGGCAGGAAATTCAGAACGTATAGATGTTGACGGGGCTGTGATCTGACTATATATACTGTGAAAATGCAGCATGGAAAATATTACAGTTATTTACTGAAGACAAATTTTAAAATGAAATTCTACTCTGATAGTATATCTAGAGTAACTCTATTTACATATACCCTGCCAAGATAACAGAAGCATGAGCAATAAACTTAATTAGATTATAAAGGCTAAATCTTTATCAGATCAATTTGATACAAAGAATTACTAAATTCATCATTGAAAGCATAGTAATGGCTGTAGTATATTTGGATAATAGGAAATCATTTAGTTAAGCACTGAGCATGAGATAGTGTCATGAAATTTTACACTCCAAATTAATTCAGATTAGCTTGAATATAAGCAATGATGCAATTGAAAACTGAATGAAGGACATAAAAAAGTTAGGACAAAAGGTAGCATAATGGAGCAGAAGGAGATGTAGAACCAAGATTTTTTGTACCTTCTGATATCAGGTCATGTCTTGATTAGTGACCTAGAAGAGAAAGGGGCGTGCACATTAAATGAGATTGACAAACACTAGTAAATTAAGAGCAGTTGTGCATTCTGTAAAGGCAAAGGTATTGCCAAGGACCAGCAAGGGCTCACAAAATAAAATCGGCGAGGAGTCCTGTGGCACCTTTATAGACTAACTGAAGTGTTGGAGCATAAGCTTTCGTGGGCAAAGACCCACTTCGACAGATGCATGAAATAAAATCGTTCACTTTGGATGCTCCTACATCTGGAGAAAAGCAGAGCAAAATGAAAAGGTATTTAGTGGGAGAGGAAATACCTGTAGTACTCAGAAACTTCATTCCCTTTTAGTCTGGTGTAGTAGACACAAGGTCAGTGCCATTTGGGGCTGTACATAATGGTATCACAGAGCAAAGGGACAACCATTCTGAATATAGTTGTTGTTCAGCCACACCTGGAACATTGAGTTCATTTTGCATCAATAGTCACCCCAAAGATGTTGAAAAGTTCAGAAAAGAGCAACACGAGGGACTAAGAGTCTGGAGGGATTTGGGGTTATGAGGCCTGATATTTGAAAAGTGCGAACCATGATTGAGAAAAGGAAGGATGAGTTTGTGGTTAATGCACTGGCCTGTGACCTAGTGTCTGGCTTTACTACTGGCTGCCTGTGTGACCTTGGGCAAATCACTTAACTTTTATATCAGTTTTCTCCTCTAAGAGCTGGGTATAATTGTACTTCATTACCACACAGTGGTGTGAGCATAAATTCATAGTCAATAGACCTGGGTCCCCATTATTTTAGCCTCTATGCAAATTTACAGAAAGAGTGAACAGCCCCCACCCCCATAGAGTTTATAAACTGAATATGTTGGTCTAATTTTAGTTGTTGGGTTTAGTGTGCAGGTGCTGCATGGTTCTGGTGGCCTGTGATATGTGGGAGGTTGGACTGGATGGTCTGGTCCTCCCTTTTGTCCTTACACTCTAAATACAGAAGACAGGTAAAGGATGGAAGGGGAACTAGAGCACAGAGGAGTAAAATAACTTGCCCAAAGTTGTAAAGCAAGTCAAAAGCCAAGCTGGGAATCTCCTGATTTCTATTCAAGGGTTCTATCCACTGAACCCTGGTACCTCTTAAACCTTTTTGAGGCACCATCGCATGGCCCCAATCCTAGAAAATACTGCTGGGAAAATGAACCTCTCTGGAAAAAGTTTAGTAGAAAAAGGGGTAACTGTGCTTCTGGGGGATAGGGAAAAGAGCCCTGATGAATCGAAGGGCAAAGTCTCCAATAATTTGAAGGTTAAGTGAAGAGCTGGATAAGTGTGGCTATTAAGTACCTCACTTAAGAGTTTTGGAAATGAATGAACAGTGGAAATTTGTTCTAGTTTATGGAAATTTGTTCTAGTTTATGGAAATTTCCATTCAACTATGTTTGTGACCCTTCCCTGATCATGTTCCATGACCTTTGATGAGTCAAACTGTTTAATGCATTTTTGGAGAAGGGAATGTTCAAAATTCCATTTTAGTGAATATTTGCATTCTCCATATTCATTCTATTTTGGATAGCTGTACGTTTCTCTTTCCCCAAAACTGGGTCATTCAATGCCACTTGCCTTACATAGCAACTCAGTATGCTGGTGAGCTAAAAGTGAGCACAGAATATGCCACAAATTTTGTATATGTGGTAGAGCACAGTTGTGCTGCCCTAACAATTGGCTGGGAGAGAGGATATGACTCACTCACCATGTGCTTCCTGGTTTCCTCTAGTTCTGGGGCAAAAGAACATGGCCCTTATTGCTCTAGCCCAATTGCACTGGATAGTGTATTGGAGAAGTGGAACCCAGTGGTTTTCATGTCGTTTCTTAGTACTGATTGGTAGGTTACTTAGGCTGTGTCCAGACTCCATGCCTCCGTCGACGGAGGCATGTAGATTAGCCAGATCGGAAGAGGGAAATGAAGCCGCGATTAAAATAATCGCGGCTTCATTTAAATTTAAATGGCTGCCCCGATCTGCCGATCAGCTGTTTGTCGGCAGATCGGGAGAGTCTGGACGCGATGCCCCGACAAAGAAGCCTTTCTTCATCGACACAGGTAAGCCTCGTGAAACCAGGTTTACCTGTGTCGATGAAGAAAGGCTTCTTTGTCGGGGCATCGCGTCCAGACTCTCCCGATCTGCCGACAAACAGCTGATCGGCAGATCGGGGCAGCCATTTAAATTTAAATGAAGCCGCGATTATTTTAATCGCGGCTTCATTTCCCTCTTCCGATCTGGCTAATCTACATGCCTCCGTCGACGGAGGCATGGAGTCTGGACACAGCCTTAGTTAGCTAACTAGATAACTAAGTGGTTACTTAGTCCAGCAGAGGAGGTGCAAGAATCTGCCTGAGTTCCAGCTGGACATGTCTGTGAACAAGAAGGAAGAAGGTACTATTGCAGCGCTTTTGCTTCAGCAGACTGTGTTACGTTGGTGAATGACGTCACTAACGGACACTCAGGGGAATTCAGTATAAAGTTTTCAAACTACGAGTTAGCTGTGAATTTGTGGGAATTAACTTAAGGTTTTATATATAGATATATAAAAATTTCTACTATATAACATCACTATTTTATAATCTACATAATCTACATTCATTATTTTAGCAGATATACATAGAGAGAGATGTGAAGATAATGAATATAGATTATAAAGTAGTGATATTATATAGTAGAAATTAAACTGTTAACATTGTTTCCTTAATATTAGATTTTATAGGGTTGTACTAAAGGAGTAACTTCATTCCTATTATTCTTTTGGGACTGAACTGTGGAGAAGTTGACCCTTGTTTAATCCTTGCAGAAATTCTCTAATTCTTGATTTTCATGTGCTTTTCTGTAGGAGTTGTGTAGAAGAACTAGTACAGAGTTGTAAACTAAATTCTAGGCTACACAAAGGTTACAGAAGAATGGTCTTGTTGTTAAGATAATGGGATGATGGGAAATCTGGGTTTATTTCTGGTTCTGTCAGAGGCATCCTCTTTGATCTTGGGCAAATAATTTAGAACATAAGAACGGCTGTACTGGGTCAGACCAAAGGTCCATCTAGCCCAGTATCCTGTCTACCGACAGTGGCCAGCACCAGGTGCCCCAGAGAGTGTGGACCGAAGACAATCATCAAGCGATTTGTCTCCTGCCATCCCTCTCCAGCCTCTGACAGACAGAGGCCAAGGACACCATTTTATCCCCTGGCTAATAGCCTTTTATGGACCTAACCTCCATGAAATTATCTAGCTTCTCTTTAAACTCTATTATAGTCCTAGCCTTCACAGCCTCCTCTGGCAAGGAGTTCCACAGGTTGACTACACGCTGTGTGAAGAAGAACTTTCTTTTATTAGTTTTAAACCTGCTCCCCATTAATTTCATTTGGTGTCCTCTAGTTCTTCTATTTAGGGAACTAATAAATAACTTTTCTTTATCGGCCCTCTCCATACCACTCATGATTTTATATACCTCTATCATATCCCCCCTCAGTTTAATTTTTTTGTGCTCTATTCTGTAAAATAAAGATGTTCTATCGTTCACAATTTGTCTCTCTTGTCAATTTAGATTATAAACTCTTCAGAGCAGGGTCTGTCTCTAGCTACATGTTTATATGGTGCCTAGGTCAAAGGGGTCTAATTGGAGTCTCTGAGTACAAATTTAAAATACAACACTTGATTGAGAGATAAGAGGAAGACAGAGGAAACAGAAGGGTTGGACCTTGAGTAAATACATTTGCTGCCTTAATTGCCTTCCCCCCCCACACACACACACTTTGCATGTGTCTTTCAAGAGACAGTCCTATTATATGATCAGTAGTGGTGGGAAGAACATAGTCCTGTATTTTGTTTTAGCTACACCAGACTAACATGGCTACATTTCTATCACTAGTAATAAAGGGTACCATGCACTGACCACATCCCATGCAAGCTCCAGCAATAAAAAAATCCTGCTGTGTGTCTGTGGAATTCTCTGGTTAGGTAATGGGATGTTGCAGAGTGGAATTTTGACCACTGGCTTGGCATAAGGTGTAAATCAGCTCAGAAGTGGTTCTAAGATGTCCAACAAATAGTTTTTAATCGGAGCCATTCAATTTATCTGAAAGTGCCCATCAACCAGATTTGAATGGCATTCCACTTTTGTCTTGTATTATTTCAAACCAAGCAGGGGTTAATGATAATTTGCTGATAGGGCAAATTAAAATAATTCTCTCTGGTGATGACACAGCATACTCAAAAAGCTTTGTGCTCTCCTTCCTTTTTTCCCCCTCATTCTTCCATTATTATTCACCTCCTACATCTTTTCCACATTTGTCCCATGAATAATTTCCCTTTATCTGCATCAACTAAATTTAATGCTTTGTAAAAGCTGGCAACTGCTTCTTTTGTACTATAGCTACTATTAATAAACTTTGCTATGGTTGACAGTTCTCTGTTCAATGTGTCCTAATTTTCCCCTTGTGCAATGTAATGTTTAATTTGTAAAAACTGGAACAGAGACAAATCAGGGCATTTATACTTTGCCATAACTTGAGGTAGATTTCAGATACATTCTTTGTTCTGGCTGTTGTTGGAAGGAGCAGATTTGATCCACATGTCTCTTTTTGAAGTGAACATTATTTCCCCCTGAGTTGCAATTTTCAATTTCAAGGAGTGACCCACTTCCCATCTTCTGGGAATGACTCCCCAAGTGTTGAGAGGGATAAAGTTTTACCTTCTGACTTTTTAATAGCAAAATATATTTTCCCGGATTGCAGGCTGGGGAGGGTCATTTCCATGCTGCGTTTGACTAATTGTGGGTGCCTATGCTGAAATGGCTTTCTTTCAGATCTGTTAGAAGTGTTGAATATTGGGGAAGGCTCATATTGTTGCCTTTTGCCTTATGCACAGCAACCCATAGGTGCTGATTAACCCTCTGGCTTGAAGAGATTTCCATCATATGCAAGGTTTACAGTGTGGTTCAAGGGCTCTTAGCACTCCCACTGTAGAAATTGTTCCAGTGCCTCTGCAACAGTATTACCATGGAGAAACCACACAGTCACTATAATGGCCCAAATAGCAATGTTCAGTAAACACACACACACACACACACACACACACACACACACACACACACACACACACACACACACACACACACACACACACACACACACACACACACACACACACACACACACACACACACACACACACACACACACACACACACACACACACACACACACACACCCCCGCTTCTCTGGCAGGTTTCCAAAACTTAGAACCCAGTGAGTATTGGAGGGGTCACTACTTCTTTAAAGGGATTCAATCCTATTTCCCACAGGGAGGCAACCCCACCTGAAGTATATTGTGCTCCTCCAATCCACTTGTTTTTCTTTTAGGCAGTGGTGGGCAACCTGTGGCTTGAAGGCCACAGGCAGCCCACTGGGGCTTCACCTGCAGCCCATGGACACTCGGCCCCCTTCCCTATGCATCTTTCAAGCACGGGGACACCAGAGCCCTGCACTTTCTACTCCAGCCCCTCCCACCTAGCACTTTCAGAGTGCCACAAAAGTGCTGGGGGGAGGAAGAGCAGTAGGAAGTGTGGGGCTCTGGTGCCCAAGAGGCGCGTGGAGGAGGGAGGCAGACAAGGGGTCCATAAGCTACAGGTGGAACCCCAATGGGCCATGGGCTGTTGCTGTGGCCCACTCACTATTCATAGTTGCCTATTGCTGCTCTTTGAGCTCTCTTACAGTGTCCTCTGAGTTTTTCCACCACAGGAATATGGCCTGCTGCTTTCTTACTTTCTGGAGGAAACTGACGAACACCACACTTCAGAGAGCTGTGTTGATCATGGAGAACGTCTGAGGGTGCAGAGCCTCTGTCTTGGCCATAGACCTCCTTCAGCTGTGTCTCCACACCCCGCTAGACACCTTAGCTGCTTCCTGCTCCAGCACAGAATGATAATACAGACCGTATTAACTTTCCTTAGGCTTGTCTGCTGTTCATGTGGAATTCTGCTCATTCCCATCCTCCTGGGCCCCAGCCTCCCTTCACCCTATGCACCGATTCCCCCCCTCCCCCAATCCATTAGGCCTTGGGCAAAGGGGAAATACGGACATGAAGGTAGCTGATATTTCTTTCTCCATGCCTTAGAGGTGGAAATTCTGCCACGAAGGTGGAGATGATCCACATAAATCAAAATAGTATGATCCACACATTAGCAAAGTTGTTCTGGGGTCTTTCAGGATGGTGGCAAATCTCCATTACTCTTTTTGTTAACCTTAAATGGTACAGACAGATTGGAAGCTCCCTCTAACTCACAGCTGTAGGTGGGTATACATCCAAACATTTCAGGAAAACACATCTGCACACTACCTCGATATCTGTGTACATCATACAATTATTTCTGTACATGGATGGAGAAAATTAGAGGAAACATTGCAGCTCAGTTACCACCCAGGATTCCACCAACCTTGGCTACTACTTGCAGGGTGACCCCCGCACATTCCCAGTCCTGTATTTCCCTAAATCCTTTGGCCTGAAATATTTAGAGTAAAGGAGGGAAGGACCTTATTAAAGAGAGAGAAGCAGAGCTTATTGATTTAACTGAAATTTTCAATCACTTCAATTTAACTACAGCACTGGATCGGTTTCAATTAAAAGTAGAACAAAAACTATCCATGTTTTATTAAACTGAAGAGTACAAGGGATAAAGACAAAATGATTACCAACAAACAAAAATAAAATATACTTTCTAGATGCTAAGACTCAACAAGCTACAACTTGGGCTCAAGATAGATTTCTTACCAATTTGTTTCTACTTAGTCTTGGCCTGTATTCTCTATCAGGAGTTTCCATAGAAATATAAGATATTTGTTTTCCTTATCAGAGACTTCAACCGTTGTGAGTATTCATAACCCTTCATGTAGTGATAATACATACATTTTCACAATGATATTCATCACAAGAGTGTCATTAACTTTCCTGAAAGACCCTGCCTGACACGCTTTTATAATATTAAAATATCGTGTACAAACAAGTCAATCGCTTGTCATTTGAGGTTCAGATCTGGCACAAGAGGCTAGCTCCTCCCCCGCCCCCCATACACACAGACTGAACAGGTTAATGGTTTTGTTTACTTTTTGTATAAATATGCCTTCATTGCCTCTGCCTAGCAACAAGCAAATAGACATTCCTTTGTCTAGTGCAGATGGGCTTATGTAATGCTTGCCAAACCCATTTTAAGAACACAGGCCTAGCATATATCCATAACTCTTTGTACACAATGCACACATCAAGTAAGAATGTTAATAATCAAAGAGTTATTAGTTGCCCAATGATTTATCACATACCGACTTTTGAGTATTATATCATGACAATGTGTTATGTGTAGTGAATATAGCAGGCCTGACAAGGGTTGCTGACACAGAATAGCGGATCACCAGTGAGACACTAGGAGGGTGTGAGGGTTCTCAGATGCTCAGGACGGAGTCACCTTTTTGCTTCTCCTGAGTCCAGCGAGAGAGACTAAATCATGCTTTCCGGTATCAGTTCCTTCACACAACCAGCCTGCTAGCTAGCTGAACAGCCGCCCAATAGTCTCAGGGCAATACTAATCTTCGCTTTGCAGGCTATTAATAGGTGCATCTGAAAGGAACAACGTACATCAGAGGTGAAAGTTAGGGGATGTGCCCTGGTATGCCACTCTGAAATTTGATGCACAACCTGGTAAGAAGTCCTTTGACAAAGCTGCTTAGCTGAATACAGAGGAGAGAGCTGCAGCTGGTACATCAGTCTCTATATTAGACAGAGCAGCTGCATCTGAGTATTCAGTGGTGAAGATCACTACTACCCAAATATATTTCTT
Source organism: Pelodiscus sinensis (assembly GCF_049634645.1). Classification (NCBI taxonomy): domain Eukaryota; kingdom Metazoa; phylum Chordata; order Testudines; family Trionychidae; genus Pelodiscus; species Pelodiscus sinensis. The sequence goes on from NC_134711.1 coordinate 306,086,224, forward strand.
TCCCTTCTGGGCTCACTGGGACATGGATCTAACTATATCTATTGCCACCTCAAAGAATGCTTCCTTGATTATTGTAAAGAGGTGCAGGGGACTTTGTGGTGCCCTATAAGCTTTCCCTGCTTTGGACAGAAATCACGAGACCTGCAAGATTCCTCATCTCATTCTGAATATTTGGCCAATAAACAGTTTTCCCTAATGTCAAGTAGCCCCTCACATGTTTTCCCTAATGTCAAGTGACTTGCAAAAGGACATTCATAAGCTAACAACATTAATCCCTTATGATGCTTACAAGCAACTGACTGTGCTTCCCAAGGTTCCCTGGAACTTTGATTTTTTTTCCCCTCACTAATGCCTCTCCTCACATTCTTCCCTCCTCTGACAAAACATTTCCCTGTTTTCCATGTTTGAGCTCTTTGGATGATGTGTCCACCCCTGCACAATGCAGAGCAGCTGTGCAGGCTCACACAGGGTCCCTCCTGCTGCGCTTTACCTTTTACAAATATTAAAAGTTGATAGGCTTTTAATACATTTAAAAGGCAGAGCTGCAGCGGGATTAGCACCCAGGTTTGAAGCTAGCTCAGATGCAGCTCTCCACTAATCAACTAGTCGATGGAAAATCCATTGACTAGTCAATTACTTGATTAAACTAAATTTAAGATCCCTGCCCCAGCCTGGAGCCCCCTCCCAGAGCCAGCATCCTGCACATCCTCCTATACCCCAACACTCTGCCCTAGTCTGGTGTCCTCTCCTGCACCCAAATTCCCTCCCAGAGTTTTCACCTCTTGCCCCTTTGCTCCCAGAACTCTCACTCCTGACCCAGCACCCACACCCCCATCTCTATCCAGTGAAAGTGAGTGACAGTGGGGAAGAGCAAGTGATGGAGTGAGGGGTGAATGGAGTGAGCAGGGCCTTGGAGAAGGAGTCGGAATTTGGGATGCGAAGGGGTAGTGTCAGCCGACGGTCAGGGTAGTGAGTGGTGTGTGTGTGTGTGTGTGTGTGTTATTCACCCGAGACTTCAACTGCTGAGACCGGGGTCCCTTGCAGCGGGCAACCTGGAGGAGGTTGACGGGCGCCCCAATAAGTTTACAGGGAGAGCTTATAACACCTCAGATTTTAGCTGCTAGAATGCATAATCCCTTTGCAGCGGGCAGCCTGGGGAGGCTGAGAGATGCCCCAACGGATCTGTCACCTGGGAGTGACACAAATCCAAACGCCCAAGCTCTGCCTATACCTGTCCCTTATGACTGGCTGAAGTTCTTTTAAATTGTGCTTGGTTCTGTTACAGCAACTGAAGGAGTCAGGTTAAAGCTTAAACAGTTACTATTTAATGCTTCTACTGTGTTACAGATAACACAGCCACTACAAAGGACAGGACAGAAATTACACTAATAAGTCACTTACAGGTACCATGAAACCCTTTTGGTTCTCTGAGCTCTTATTAAATGCATGCAAAATAGACACCTAGCAGGTATATATATTCTCACCCCTGCATTCCAGACTTGGCGTGGCCAGCGTCTTTCTCTCAATCCCTCGGGAAGAAGTAGGACGAGGTTGGGCGTCCCACAGACCTTGGGAGACAATCAGTACCTGCCAGCAGGTGTAGATGATTGGAGCTCAAGTGGGGTGGGCTACTAAACCCCTCTTTATACCCCTTGGGTCACGTAGGCTTCTTCCTGGTCTCAAGTGGCCAATTAGGAAAAATGGCTTTGAACACCAAGTTTCCCACGAAGGGTGCAAAGCATAATTTACACCTGGGAAAATGCAGACAACGGGCACCTCTGGTATGTGATGGGCGAAGATTCCTCTCCTGGGACAGTGCAGGCGAGTCAATTACTGATACTAGCCATCAGGGCGACGGGAGGCCCCGGGTCGTCAGCTAGCCCATTTACTGTCTGGTTTCTGTTTATGGTAGAGTCAGGGACAGGCAGCACACCTGCGTTCCCAGGGCATCAAAGGCTGACTGCCTTTCTCTTGCTCTCTGGGGTGGGGGGGGGGGGACAAGATGGGGTTCATGTCTGGCTACAGGTAGATCCTGGGTTGCTGACATTTAAAAAGTTATCTTGGGCACAAAAAAGTTGGAGACCACTGGTCTAGAATTATCTCGTGTAAAGGTGAAACGTCTGGAACTGATACTGAAACATCTTTAAGGGGAAATAAATAAGAATGCTTGTACCTTCTGGTTTATATGCAGCATTTTTCTCAACTGTATTGTTGTTACAGCCTGCACCAAGAACTCTTGAGCACTGTCTGTAAGACGCACTGTTACTCTTATTCTTTGGGGAATAAGTCCATCTACTAAACTGCCAGCTGCTTTATTCATGTAAAGATCAATACAGATCAAATCATTCAATGGAGCTAAAGTTTAGGAAGTAGAATTCTTCATTAATAGAGCCTACTCAAATCCAGCTTCTCCTGATTGATCAATTTCCTATTTCTCTTTTCTTGTTAATTTTTTTCTTCTCCTCCCAACTATCTTGAAGAGAAAATCACTTGCTTTTATTGAATTTCCCGTATTGTGGGAAGTGCTCCATTCTATTGATATAAATTGCTAGCTACCGTAGCGTATCCTCTATTTACATGCACAAACTCCTATCGTACTCATATAGAGATTGACTGACACTTCTGAAAACTGAGACCCCTTTTATCACACTTTTTATCTTCATTTTTTGTAATTGAAATTTTTTTGATAAGCGGAAAATGTGCTTATTAAGTTTAATGAAAAAACTGAAAAGTTTTAGGCCAAACCCCACACACTTCATGCATTAAATCACTTGCAATAGCGAGGAGTGGACAGAGCCTTGTACTTCAATTATTATACCATTTATCTTGCTCATAGTGCCTCAGGTTAGGTCTACACTACATCTGGATGGTTGGTTTAAGGTATGCAACTACAGCTACATAAATTACATAGCTAGAGTAAATGTACCTTAAGCAAAGCTTGGTGCAGTCTCCACAGTGGGAGGTCCATGGGGGTAACACTCCTATCAATTTCCCTTACTCCTCATGAAAGCAAGAAGTACTGGCACCAATTGGGGTGCTCTCAGCATTTGATTTAGCAAGTCATTACTAGACCCTCTAAATTGAACTCCAGAAGATAGATGACCAGAGCATCAATCCTCTGCTAACTGGAGACATGGCCTCAGGTATTCTGTGCAATGTTTGGTGGCAATAACATTAGCTTTCTGTGTACTTTATTTCATACTGTAAGAAATATACTGATCAGTGGCATACATTTGCATTGTAAGACACCAGAATAGTTGCTTGCTTCACTTTCTCAGATTTTTTACAAATGTAAACAATCTACACAGGCAGGGGCAGATGACGATTTTGCGGGGCCCAGGGCAGCACAATTTTGTGGGCCCCCCCCCTTCGAAACAGTGCATGCGCCGTGGCGCCACGGCGCATGTGTGGGGCTTCTTGAAGCACGGGGCCCAGGGTGGCTGCCTCACTCGCCCTGCCCTATATCCGCCCCTGTACACAGGTAATGCACAACTGTTGAATTTAACATCTCTCTATTTCCAAACAGGAGAGTCAGGCAGACCTTACTAGTATTCTACCTTCTGAAGGACTTCACTCATTTTAGTCCAACAATTACCCATGTCCTATGCATCTGATGTTCCTCACTACTGATGTAGAAAACTTGACATTAGGTAATGTATAGGAACAGGATATTATCCCTTTAAATAGTTTGAAAGCCCTCTACTAGTGCTCTTTGTGTCCTAAATTTTATAAGCCAGGAGAAACAAGTCAGAGTCCAGAGTCTAGGCTTCATTAGGGATGTGGGTATTGGTGAATGTATTTAACAAACACAGTTATTTGGGACCCAACTGCACCCAGATGGGCATTTTTCCCCCCTGTATTTATGTTGTACAAAAAGAAAAAGACATAACAATCGGAAATAGTCATTGCACTAAGGGTACGTCTAGACTACCGCGTTTTGTCGACAGAAGTTTTGTCGACAGTATCTGTCGACAAAACTTCTGTCGACAAAGAGCGTCCAGACACATTGAGTTCTGTCGACAAAGCAAGCTGCTTTGTCGACAGAACCCTGTAGTCTAGACGCAACCCTACAGGCAATAACACCTTCTGTCGACAGAACTCTGTCGACAGAAGGTGTTATGCCTCGTAAAATGAGGTATACCAGCGTCGACAAAACTGCTGAGTTCTGTCGACGTTATGTTGACAGAACTCAGTGGTAGTGTAGACGCTGGTATAGTTTTGTCGACAAAAGTCCACTTTTGTCGACAAAACTCAGTAGTCTAGACACACCCTTAGATTACAGCAGTATTTATACTGAAGGAAAAATTGCCATGCCATTGTAGGTTTCCTGCATGAATCATTTTTGTGTCCATCATTTTGTACTTTGGCATGCAATGTCCAAACTGGGTTTTGGCAGCATAAAAGATACAGCTTTTGACCACGATCACATTATATTGTTTAAATATTATTCTCCTCTGTTTCCACAGGATCTGAGTGACCCCTGAATAGTTAAACATAGAAATGACAAGGAACTTTTGGTTCCTCTGTAGCCTTAAGAATATTTTATAGGAAATATTTTGTTCTTTTTTTTTTTTTTTTTTTTTTTTTAAGGGTGGTGGTGATGGTGATGGTGTTTAAAGTGGCAGAAAAACATCACAAAACAAAACTCTAAATTCTTCCAACTTGGAAACCTAAAATCTTTTCTTTTGGGGGTTTTCATTGAAAACACATACATAAACAACCATGGAAAACTGTTGGCTTTTGGGGGGATTGGGCAGGGGGAAATGTGTGGCCAATGGGATGAAGTTTGCAGAAATTTCTTAAATTGAATGCAGTAGAGCTGTGTGAAATTTTAAAATCTTAGTGAGGATGCTCCCTCTTTCCTTGGAGTAGCAGAGATGCTGTCCAATATCAACTATACAGTTGTATGTAGACAACTACGATACATACAATGCAGATCCAGCATAAGACTAAGATGTTTGCAATACTTGTCACATCAAATGCATGCTCTGAAGACTGGAGAGTTGCAGAGTCTCTTCATAATGAGGAATCATCAGTTTTTAAATATTTAAGATGCGTTCTTGAAATTGTATAAAAGGAAAACAACTTTCCCCTTACACGTACTGCTACTTGTACCTTTTTAAAAGTAAAATAAAAGTAAGCCTGTTTTAACGGAGTAAGGAACAAAACTTATTTGAGATGCCTATTTCTATCGCAGTGTTGGCAAGAAATATAACTTACTACAACATTATTTCAAAATAGTGCTGTCCAAGACCACAAGGGGCACAGAGAAAAGCAACAAAAATTAATAAAGATCTAGAAAACATGACGTATGAGGGAAGATTAAACAAACCTTTTTTTTTTTTTAGTCTGGAAAAGAGAAAAGTGAGAGGGGACATATAAATAGTTTTAAAGTAGATAAAAGATTGTTTCAAGGAGCAGGAAGAAAAATGTTCTTAATCTGAGGCTAGAATAGGAAGCAATGAATTTAAATCGCAACAAAGATGGTTTTGGTTGGATATTAGGAAACAATTCCTAATTGTCAGGGTGGTTAAACATTGGAATAAATTGCCTACGAAGGTTGTGGAATCTCTGTCATTGGAGATTTTTAAGAGCAAGTTAGACCTGTCAGGAATGGTCTCGATAACACTTTCTCTTGCCTTGAGTGCAGAGGACTGGACTAGATGACCTCTTGGGCTCCCTCCCAATCATATGAGTCTATGACAACTAACTTTTCATGATGTACTTTATAATCTAGCAACACAAATAAAGATGAAAGTCCCTGTTCTTCGTTTGAAGGCAGCAGCTTTGATCCAGGTCAGGAAAATGCTTCCTGACCTGAGGAAAGGATAAGGCACTGGTCTACACAACACTGTGCTTTGTAGCAAAACCAAAAAAATAATCTTTACATCTGAAGATAGCTCGTGAAATTGTATGTGGTTAGTATTCAAGGAAGCAAACCTTGTTGAATCCAGGAAGGAAAACTAAATACATCTAGGGTGTTTTCTGTCCTAAAGGACCCCTCAGGCAATTTCAAAGCCTATGTGCATTCTGGGTAGAACTGCATAGTTTCTTACCAGCACACAACACAACTATACAACAGGGTAGAATGGGAAATGAATAAAGTAAGATTACACTAAGACTGCAAGCTTTTTGTGGTAGGGAACCATCATTTTGTTTTATCTTTTGTAGAACACCTAGCATAGTAATCCATGGTTTGGGCTAGTAGCTGCTACTACAATAGAAATTTAGGAAACAATTTAATTTCATGTCTCTAGTTCAAAGTGGTCTGTGGACGCATTCTGAGAAAGCTGCTACCAGGATGCTCCCATATGTTTATTCACTGGCGCCATAGCCACGGACCCTTGCAGCTCCCATTGGCTGCGGTTTGCCGTTTGCAGAGCCAATGGGAGCTGCAGGAAGCAGCGCGATCCAGGCTGTTGCTTCCCACAGCTCCCCTTGGCTGCAAACGGTTAACTGCAGCCAATGGGAGTTACAAGGCTTTGTGGCTGCAGATCTGATAAATAAACAAACCATAGCAGCCCACTAGCAGCTTTCTCAGAGTGGGACCATGGACCACTTTGAGAAACACTGTTCTAGTTGAATCCCCAGTAAGTGCTGGGTAATACCGTTGTTAGTATTATTGCCAGAACTTTCACGGGATCTCAACTTACAAAAGATTCTACACATGGGAAAATTTCCACAGGAAGAGAGTTTGAAAAGATAGTTTTTTGGTAGAGAATGTGATAGAGGTATATAAAACAATGAATGGGACAAAAAAGGTACAGTTTTATGTACTGTAGCCCACAAAGTTAGCCTAGCTTTTTATTTTACTCAGTAGTAATGCAAAGATTTCAACATGGAAAACGGCACATCACAATTCCTCTAATCTGAGAAAAAGATGACATTCAATGAAATTGAAAGGCAGTGAATGTAAAACTGCTAAAAGGAAATACTATTTAAAATTAGGCTGAATTAACCCATGTAACTCTTTGAAGCAAGAGACAATTGAGGCAGATAACTAAGCAAGATTTACAGAAGATTTGGGCATTTATACAGACTATAAGAAATTATAATATGTTGTTAGGACATTTATTGTAATTTTGAAGGACTATCTAGACTCATTCTTTAAGAAGAAACTTCCCATGTAGACAAGTTACTCACTACTCAACATCTGTTTCTGGTTATTGCCACAGAATACTGGACAAAGTGGACCTTTTTGGTCTGATCCTATTCCATCAGCTTCTGTGTTCAATGACCACTTGTACCCTAAACTGAAGCAGCTTGGAAAATTTCTGTTAAAACAGTTGTGTCAGGAAATTCTATTTTGAGGTAACCAATTCATTTTTGTGTGTGAGAAATCCTGTCAATTCTGATCAAATTTCTTGAAATAAACTTCCTAAATGGAAAAAAAGTTGTTTTAGAAAAATTACCCTTTCAGAAAGAAATCAAACATTTTGTTTCAAAGTATTTCATAATTTATTATATTTTATATTTTTAACATTTATTTTGTGATCTGTCAATAATAGTTATAGTTTTCACTGCATGGAAAATTTGAAAATATTTTTTCAAATATATTTTCAGTTCAGAATATCTGAACTGAAATTCTGAAATATCCAAATTTCCTGAAAAATAGAGTTTCTGAGAAAATAGAAATTCTGAGTTTCCATCATATCTGCATGATACTGCTTGTATATGTCTTATTCTGAAACCCATTGCGGTAAAGGCCCCTCTTATCCAGGCCACCACTGGGGCCAGCCTCTCACTCCCAACCCCAGGGGTTGGGGTTCGCAGCTGGTCTCTGTGATACGGAGCCCAGCCACTCCTTCTGGGACTCCCTCCCCAGCTGTTTCTCCTCTAATGCTGGTATGACTATGACTCACACTCACACTCACACTCCCCCACAGCTTCCAACTGCTGAGGCTTTTAAAGGTCTTCAGTGAGCCAGCAGTGGAGTCAGCTGGCCCCTATCTGCCTGACCCAGCTCCCTCCTAGCTGCTGCTAATTGTCCTGCAGCCCTCTGCTTCTATAAACAAGTCTGTTAGTCTTTTCGGGCTGTCTTCCCCACTCTGCAGCAGCCCTCTGGCCAGACCCTGCCTCACCATCTTTATCAACATAGGCCTCCCCATGAGCATGATGGTGAATTTGATATTTAAAGCTGTGTCCTAGGTATATCAACACATACTACTCTTAATCCAGTCCCACAATGTTTTCAGGTTACACAATTATGCACTAAAACCCTATTTCTAATACTCTTAAAAATAAATTGATGGTCCATATTTACCACTTTTGATACTTATGTTGAATGTAGGGATGTAAAATACCATTTAAAATGTTAACTAGTTAATCGATGGCTACGTCTACATTGGCAAGATTTTGCGCTAGTGCTTTTAACGCAAGAGTTTTTGCGTTAGAGTATTTGCGCATGAGAGCGTCTATATTGGTCCGGGACTCATCGTAAGAACGATGCGCTTTTGCACAAAAGAGCGTTTACATTGGCGGGACGCTCTTGCACAAAAGCAGAAGCCCAGAACCATTCTGAAGAGGGCAAAAGGGCACCAGCCCTTTCCGGGGGTGATGGGCTGGAGCCCCGTTCAGACACGTGCTGAAAGGGATCTCCCCGGACAGCCGTTTCTCTCCTGCTGCGAGCTTTGGGACCTCTTGCAGGGACTGACAGCCGTAGCAGTTCTATTGGCGGTTGCCCTCTGCCTTGTTGGACACCACTGCCTTGTGCCTTAGTGCCTTTGGCTGATTTTTTGATCTACACTCGTTTCTTGTGCCATGGAGCCAGGGGTGTCCTTGTGCCTGCTCTGGCCCCTTCCGGCCATTTTGGAGTGGCTGCAGCTGCTGCTCCATGCTGCTGCCCTCCTCCACCAGGATCTCGAGGCGCAGGCCGCTCTGGACTCCCTCACCAGGGAGACCTGTGTCATCCCCACCCCACCGTGGAGAGGTCCTTGTGGAGACTGGACACCAGCACCGACTGGTGGGACCGGCTGGTCCTGGGGCAATGGGACGACCAGCAATGGCTCCAGAACTTTTGCATGCGAAAGCAGACGTTCCTGGAGCTGTGTGCCTGGCTCGCCCCTGAACTCCAGAGAACCACCACCCGGCTGCAGGCACCCACCCCAGTCGAGAAGAGGGTCGCCATCGCACTATGGAAGCTGGCCACCCCGGACAGCTACCGATTGGTGGTACACCAGTTCAGGGTGGACAGATCGACCGTTGGTGCCGTCGTCATGCAGGTAAGTCCCAGGAGGGGTGGGGGAGGGTGTTGTACTCCATGCCCAGGGGCAGCCAAGACTCCAGGCTGGGTCACCCAGGGGTTTGGGCCGTCCCTCCCTTGCACAGGCCTGCTGGTGGGGGGGGATCATGGGGGAAGGGGACCCTGGTGCGTGTGTGTGTGTGCATGAGCACAGAGGGCATTATAGGGAGGGGCCCCCCAAGGGACTCACCCTGCCTTATGTGATGTGTTCCCCTGTATTTCTCTGCACCCTTCTGCAGGTCGTCCATGCCATCAATGACATCCTGCTCCAGAGAGTCATCCGCCTGCGCGACGTGGAGGCTACGGTGGCCGGCTTCACTGCCCTCGGGTTCCCCAATTGCGGGGGGGCCCTGGATGCAACCCACATCCCCGTCCATGCCCCGGAGCATCGAGCGGCTCACTTTATTAACAGAAAGGGGTACTTCTCCATTGTACTCCAGGCCCTCGTGGACCACCCTGGCCGCTTCCTGGACATTTATGCGGGCTGGTCTGTCAGGGCACACGACGCCCGCATTCTAAGAAACTCTGGCCTATTTGAGAGGCTGGAGGCGAGCACTTTGTTCCCCCAGTGGGGATTTACTGTCAGTGATGTGCCAATGCCCACATGTATTGTGGGGGACGCGGTCTACCCCCTGCTGCCCTGGCTAATGTGGCCCTACACAGGGCGGCCGGACCACAACTGGGCCCTGTTCAATGACAGCCTCAACCAGGCCTGCAACCAAGTGGAGTGCGCCTTTGGGCGTTTGAAAGCCCGGTTCCGCTGTTTGCTCACCCGTCTGGAGATGGGTGAGCGGACTGTACCAGAGGTAGTGGCTGCGTGCTGCATGCTCCACAATCTCGTGGAGCGGAGGCGGGAGGCCTTCCTCCCGACATGGATGGCAGGCGAGGGCCAGGCCTTCGAACAGCCCCACACAGCTGCCATCCGCCAGGCACACCACAATGGAGTGCGCATCCGGGAGGCCCTGACGAAGATGTTCTTCCAGGCCTCATAGCAGGGTCACCTCTGTCTCCCTTGACACTCCCTCCCATCCCTGACCCTTCCCTCCTCCCCTCCCCGTACCTCCCAATAAACAACAAACACAGGTTTTTTTGGAACACGTTTCAAACTTTATTATATTTACAATGGATGGAGGGGATGGAGGGTGGGAGGAGGCTCTCAACTAGGAGCGGGGAGCTACTGCTGGGAGGGGTGGCCCCTGTGACTGCCTTTGTGGGGGCAGACCTGGACATGGGGGTCAGGCCGCATTGGGGCAGGCAGCACGGGGAGGTGGGCAGGAGGGGCAGGAGGAGAAGGGGGCACAGCCATGCCGTAGTGCATGCCATGCCCAATGTGAATGGTGAGGGTAGTGATGGCATCTGCCACTCGCTCACATTGGGCCTGGAAGCGGCCCCAGGCCTGCTGGTGCCACTCAACGTCCGCCTCCACCTGCCGGGTGATGGCCGCCTCAATGTGCTCGATGGCCTGTACATGCCACCAAAGCAGGTGGTCCTGCTGCCGGACCCGCCGGCTTGGGGCCTGGGTGGTTGGGGGTGCTGCCGCTGCCGCAGGGCTGGAGGGTCCCCTGCTCCTGCTCGGTCCCGCTGCAGGGAACAGAAAAGGATGGGTCAGTCAGGCAGCCTGGCCACCGTCCACGCACCCCATGCCCTCCACCCCTGAGGCCAGGTGACACCACGGTACTGTGGCTTGGGCCCACTCATCCCCCCCCCTTGTGTTGTATGTTTGCATACAGCACTGCCCCCCGAGAAGGGTGCTCCTTCATGTATTGTGCTGCTCACTCACATCCTGCCCTGGCCCCTTAGGGGGTGGCGGGGGGGGTGCGTGTGTTGGGTTAACCTGTGGAACTCCCTGCCGGGGGGAGGCTGTGAGGCTTTGGGCTAATCAATGGTGTTTGACAGGGAGCAAGATGAATCCCCACACAGTGCCTGGGAGCACATATGCCAGACATGGTCTGGACTCTCAGATCCCCATCACGTGGGATGCCTCCTGGATGGAACCAGGGGTGACTGGGGAGTGTACCATCCTTGCAGCAAAACTCAGGTGGCCCTAGGGCCAGCCCGAGCACTTCTCCCTTCCACCTCCCGCTAGCCCTCACAATACGGTAGTCCAGGGACGTGTGTGGCCGCAGTGGGGACTTCCCTCGGGGGGCCAGCCAGGCACCGGGAGCAGGCGAGGGACTCAGTGGGGGCCACACTCACAGGGCTGTGACGCTGCGGTTTTCCCAGCAACAGCTGGCTGTGCCTCACCGCCAGGCATAGGACAGTGTGCTGTTCTGTGTGCTGCACCCTTGCAGAGCTGTGGGCTCTGGCCTGAGCCCCTGAGGCCCTGGCTGATTCCAGCCGGCACCCACCCTTCTCCCCTGGTCAGGATGTGATTGAGCAGCACAGTCCCAGGTATGCCCTGAGCTGCCTGCTGCGGCCACGTGCCGCTTGGTCACCAGACTGCATGTGCTGCACGTGCTGCATACTGCTAATGCTACACGGCGTGTAGCTCACGCTGCCTAAGTGACGCTCCCTCCCTCTCCCGCCCCCCTGGGAGCCTGGCTCCCCCCCGCCCTTGTGAGGACAAAGTGCAACACTCACCACTGGATCCTTCCCCGGCCTCCGAGGATGCATGGGAGACGTTGGGGCTGCTGGAGAGGACCTCCATTTGCAGGGTGACAGTGCTGCCCTCGTCCTCCGACCCACTGGCTGGCTCGTCTTCCTCCCCCACCTCTCTGGGCCTGGTGATGGGGGGGCACTGCTCATTTCCCCAGGGACGGATGGGCCATGCGGTGCTGCCTGGCCCAGGATCCGGTGGAGCTGCTGGTAGTGGGGGCAGCTGTCGGCTCCTGCCCCCTGGCTCTCGCTGGCCCGGACATAGCCCAGGCGCAGCTCTTTCACCTTAGCCCAGACCTGCTCGAGGGTCTGGGCTGGATGTCCCTGGTGCGAGAGCGCCTGGGCCATGTCGTGGAAGATCTCCGCATTACGGCGACGGATGCCCCGGGTGTCGTGGACGGCCTCCTCCTCCTCCTCCCACAGGTCCAGGAGGGCCTCGAGCTCCCCTGGGGATCAGGACGGGGCTCTTCACTTTCTGTCCCTTGGGGCCTCCTGCGCTGGGGGTGCGGGTGACTGTTCCCCCCACCCCGGAGCGGCAATCCTGGTCTGGTGGCTGTTGGGGACAGCAGGAGCCGCATGGCAGAGCTCAATGCAGAGGCAGCAGAAAGGCTTCTGCCTCGTGGCCTTTGCAGGATGCGTCTGCCTTTAAGGGGGCTCGGGTTACCACGAAGTCCGGGAGCTGCCTGCAGGTACAGAGCGTCCAAGCAGCCACTAGGGCTTTTTTCCGTTTAGCCTGCTTTTGCACAAAATGTCTTGGCTGCCTGTCTACACTGGCCACTTGTGCAAGAGGGCTTATTGCTGAGCGGGAGCATCATAGTTCTTGGGCAAGAAGCACTGATTTCTTACATTAGAACATCAGTGTTCTTGCGCAAGAACTCGCGGCCAGTGTAGACAGGCAGCAAGTTTTTGTGCAAAAGCAGCTACTTTTGCGCAAAATCTTGCCAATGTAGACACAGCCGATATGTTTAACCAGCCCATCACATCCTGGGGGCTGCTGAAGCACATCCCTGCCTGCAGGGCGGTGGGCCCAGCCGGACTGGAGCAGCATCCTGCTCACGATGCACTGCAGTTGGGAGGCTGCGAGGGTCCGGAAGGGTCCATTGCACTGTGCTTTGGGTGGGGACTGCTCCAGCCTGGCCAGGCAGGGCCTGCTACACCATGTCATGGGCTGCTCTGGCCTAGTTGAATGCACTGCTGATTATATTGGGAGAAATGAAAACATAAATATTTAGTAGGGTTCTGTCTAAAGAACAGAGCCATGAGAGACAAGTTTCTTTGATATTTATTTCCCTTTGTGATGGCGTTTGCTAAATCCCTTGTTCAAGTTAGAGGTCAGGAGACGGAGCAGTTGAAACAGAATCATAAAACAATATTAATATTCTGAAATAACTGTTGTAGGCCTAGCAGTGAAAAAAGGCAGCTAGGCTGCACAAGGGGTATGTCTACACAGCAGAGTTTTTCCAAAAAATGTCAATTTTTCCCAGAAAAACTACACTTACATCCACACTGCAATTGCATTCTTTCAACAGAAAGTCGAAAGAATTCAGGGATTTGTCTGATAGCAGTAAACTACAAGGAAGAAGCCTTTTTCTGAAAGAACTCTTTCGGAAAAAGACGTGTGTGGACGGGAAAAAGGGTTTTGTTTGAAAGAAGAGGCCTCCCTCCAGGAAAAAGCACAGGTGCCATGGTAGCCACTCCATCCATAGTAATCACAACTTAAATGCGAGATGGCATCCAATCAGTGTAGACTCTGTTGAAAAAGCAGATCGCTTTTTGATGCGGTTTGGCAGAGTAGACGCTCTCTTTCAAAAGAAGTTTTCCTGAAAGATCTCTTCCGGAAAGCTTCTTCTGAAAGAAGCCCACAGTCTAGATGTAGCCAGGGAGGACCAAATGTAAGCCGGTACAACTCTATTGACTTCTATCATCTTAGAGCAAAGCTGTATTAGTAGGCTTTGGTTGCTAATAACCCAATAGCAGTGATTATTTAAATTTCTATTTTAATCTCCTATGCTGTCGTCATCTATTTAAATATCTATTTTGAAGTTGTCCTTGCTTATATCAGATCTGAATTTGGCCCTTAATATTCAGAATATTAGCTCTGCATTTATATGCAAAGCATTCATTTTCCTTAACTGGTAAACAGAAAGTCCACAGGGAAGGAGAGATTATTTTTTTGTATTTTTAAACTTATCTTGCATCTTAGCTAGGATGATTTATGTACAGTACATAAGGTATTTATCAGCTTAATTTACATATCAGCCTTAAACAACACAAGCCACAATACAGCTCATGCTTTAATACTTTCTTACATCTTATCTAGTGCATGCAAACAAGCTGGTATGCTTTGAACAGAATAGAATCAAATTCAGTGAATTTATATAAACTTTTTTTGTCAATATTGCAATATTGTTGCCTACTCATTAAAGCTAAGAATCAGGTTTCAGGTTTCTTGGGTTATAGCTTTTACTTTTTGTAGATCTGCTGTGCCAACAGTAGGGCCCAATACATGACTCCTACAACCAGATTGCTTTTACACAAGGGTATGTGTGTTTGTTTTTTAATAATGTGCATTGATGATTGCAGCTTTGTCTCATGCAAGTCTTTCCTCTGGGTGAATAGAAGCACAAGTGAGATATCTGCATGGTAGATCAGCCTACAAAGCACTGCTCTTCTGCAAACTTCACATAACAGAAGAACCTGGGGTCATCGAATGAAACTAATAGGCATCAGGTTTCTAAGGGTATGTCTGCACTTGCACCCTAGTTCGAACTAGGGATTCAAATGTAGGCATTCAAAATAGTCAATGAAGTGGGGATTTAAATATCCCGTGCTTCATTAGCATGATCTCGCCAGCGCGTTACTCTGCTCATCAGCTGTTTTTTTTGAGGAGTAACGTTAGTTCGAACCAAAACCCTTGGCACGCACTTTCACTTTCGAAACAGCTGTTGAGCGGAGTAACGCACCAGCGAGATCATGCTAATGAAGCGTGGGATATTTAAATCCCCCCTTTATTGACTATTTTGAATGCTTACATTTGCATACCTAGTTCGAAGTAGGGTGCAAGTGTAGATATACCCTAAGTAAGTAAGTAAATAGGTAGGTATTTCTTCACACATACACAGTCAACCTATGGAACTTGTCAGAGGATATTCTGAAGGCTAAAAGTACAACTATGTTCAAAAAAGAAATGGATCAGTTCATGGAGGATAGGTCCATTAATGGTGAAGGATGTAACTTCATGCTCTGAGTGTCTCTAAATCTCTGACTGCTAGAAACAAGGAATGGATGGCAGGGGATGGATCACTTGGTAATTGCTCTGTTCTGTTCATTCAATCTGAAACATCTGACATCAGCCACTGTCAGAAGACATTGCTCTGACCTAGGAATGTAATAGTATAGTCAGTTAACTGATTAACCAATAAGCAAAAGCTTATAGGTTAATGCTATAGGCTACATGCATTTCCCCTCTGCCAGTTAATATTTTAGCAGGGTGTCCAGCAGCCTGGCTCACGCTGGGTCTGGGACCTATCCCCACTATGGCTCTGCATTTAAAGTGTATTAGGAGCCTAGTGGGCAGGCAGCATGGCTCAGTTCTGGTTTGTGCCAGCTCCAGGAACTCCGATCCCACTTGGACAGAGGCTGCTGCCATCTTTCCTAGAGGCAGCAGCACAGGGTGGCAGGCAGCCAGGCCACAAGGGGAGCTGATTTTTAAACCGATTCCCCTTACAGTTCCCGTCTGGCACTCTGCACTGCTGCCTCGGATACAGTGGCAAGGGGCTCCTTGGGAGTGGGGCCAGAGCACGCTGGCTGCCAGCCCCACCCCCAGGGACTCTAGACTAGTCGACTAATCAATAAGAATTCATGAGGTTACGCGACTATTCAATTAACCGATATTTAACATCCCTAGTCTGACCCAGTAGAGCTGTTTTTATGTAATCAACACATGCATCCCCAAGCAAATATCATTTATGCAACTCAAGTCAAGGCTACAGATAGAAATTCAGTTCTGTGCAGGGGACCTTCCCAAGACATATGCAAAGATTGGGGACTAGATAACCTTCTCAACTCAGTTTTATAACATTGATTTCAGTGAAGAAATCCCTGACTTACATGTGTAAGGTAGAGGCACTATTTTAAATGTCCCCCTGGATTTCTGTGTGAGGTATAGCCATAAACTCAGTTGTATCATCAACAGTGTTGGTTTTCTACAGGAAATTGGGTTGATTTGTTCCTAGGTTAGGTGGTTTCATTTCAAACAGCAGCTCCCTTATGGGAGGGCGTAATTTGTGTTCTTTGGAGGCCTGTTTCCCAGGACTGTGAAAGAGGCAGTGTGAAAGAATAAAGTGTGTGTGTGTGACAGAGAGAGAATGAATACAACCTGGATTCACACATTTATTTGGAGAAACATTTAGGGGAAAAGACGTGAACCTTGAAACTCCCTTCTCTTTATCTTCCCATAGCCACTTTACCTTTTTGAAGTGTTGAAACATTTATCAAGGAAGGCTGTGGAGTTGGTTTTGAGTGCGTTAAAATGCCATCATAATGTCACTGTAATAAAAACTTGAATGCATCCTGGTCAAGTGGTGAATTTCAAAGCTGAACTTTTCAAAAATAGTTTTAAAGGGAAAGATGCTGAACCCCTCCCACGCCAATAGCTAACCATAAAAGCATTTTCACCAGCCAAGATGTGAAAGAAAAACCTGAGCAGAAATAATAGTAATGTCAGTAATAGTTAGTTAAATTGCAGTATTGTCTCAAAGCCCCATTCAGGGATAAAGGACACATTGGGTTAGGCACTGTACACACAGAGTTGTAAGTGCCAACAGGCGGATATAACAAATGGGGAAGGGCAGATAGAGAGATGATGATGATGATGAGCATAAGCAGCATTGGTCATAGCACAACCACTCCTTAGCTTCCCAAGTGTTGAGTAAGGATAACATTTTGAGCAACACAAATATTTACATACTATAACCTAGGGATGTGAAGGACTAGTTGACAAGCTTGTCGACTAGTCGCTCCTCCCGCCCCTTTGCTGCCTCTGTCAGAAAGAGGCAGCAAGTGGGGGGAGGTACTTCAAAGTGGCAGCACCATGTGGAACCTGGATCCAGACTCTGGGATCCATGCAATGCTGCTGCTTTGAAATCATAGAATCATAGAATAATAGGACTGGAAGGGACCTGAAGAGGTCATCGAGTCCAGCCCCCCACCCTCAAGGCAGGACCACGCTCCGTCTACACCATCCCTGACAGATGTCTATCTAACCTGTTCTTAAATATCTCCAGAGAGGGAGATTCCACCACCTCCCTTGGCAATTTATTCCAATATTTGACCACCCTGACAGTTAGGAATTTTTTCCTAATGTCCAATCTAAACCTCCCCTGCTGCACTTTAAGCCCATTACTCCTTGTCCTGTCCTCAGAAACCAAGAGGAACAAATTTTCTCCTTCCTCCTTGTGACACCCTTTTAGATATTTGAAAACCGCTATCATGTCCCCCCTTAATCTTCTTTTTTCCAAACTAAACAAGCCCAGTTCATGAAGCCTGGCTTCATAGGTCATGTTCTCTAAACCTTTAATCATTCTTGTCGCTCTTCTCTGTACCCTTTCCAATTTCTCCACATCTTTCTTGAAATGTGGCACCCAGAACTGGACACAGTACTCCAGCTGAGGCCTAACTAGTGCAGAGTAGAGCGGCAGAATGACTTCACGAGTTTTGCTTACAACACACCTGTTAATACAACCTAAAATCATATTTGCTTTTTTTGCAACAGCATCACACTGTTGACTCATATTCAACTTGTGGTCCACTATGACCCCTAGATCCCTTTCTGCCATGCTCCTTCCTAGACAGTCGCTTCCCATCTTGTATGTATGGAACTGATTGTTCCTTCCTAAGTGGAGCACTTTGCATTTCTCTTTATTAAACCTCATCCTGTTTACCTCTGACCATTTCTCTAACTTGCTAAGGTCATTTTGAATTATGTCCCTATCCTCCAAAGAAGTTGCAACCCCACCCAGTTTGGTATCATCTGCAAACTTAATAAGCGTACTCTCTATCCCAATATCTACATCATTGATGAAGATATTGAACAGTACGGGTCCCAAAACAGACCCTTGAGGAACTCCACTTGCTATCCCTTTCCAGCAGGATTTAGAACCGTTAACAACAACTCTCTGACTACGGTTATCCAGCCAATTATGCACCCACCTTATCGTGGCCCTATCTAAGTTATATTTGCCTAGTTTATCAATAAGAATATCATGCGAGACCGTATCAAATGCCTTACTAAAGTCTAGGTATATGACATCCACCGCTTCTCCCTTATCCACAAGGGTCGTTATCTTATCAAAGAAAGCTATCAGATTAGTTTGGCATGACTTGTTCTTCATAAACCCATGCTGGCTATTCCCTATCACTTTATTACCTTCCAAGTGTTTGCATATGATTTCCTTAATTACCTGCTCCATTATCTTCCCTGGGACAGACGTTAAACTGACCGGTCTGTAGTTTCCTGGCTTGTTCTTATTCCCCTTTTTATAGATAGGTACAATATTTGCCCTTTTCCAGTCTTCTGGAATCTCCCCTGTCTGCCATGATTTTTCAAAGATCATAGCTAAAGGCTCAGATACCTCCTCTATCAGCTCCTTGAGTATCCTGGGATGCATTTCATCAGGACCTGGTGACTTGCTGACATCTAACTTTCCTAAGTGATTTTTAACTTGTTCTTTGTGTATCCTATCTTCTAAACTTACCCTCTCTCTGCTTGTATTCACTACTTTAGGCACTCTTCCAGACTTCTCAGTGAAGACCGAAACAAAGAAGTCATTGAGCATCTCCGCCATTTCCAAGTTTCCTGTTACTGCTTCTCCCTCCTCACTAAGCAGTGGGCCTACCCTGTCCTTGGTCTTCCTCTTGCTTTTAATGTATTTATAAAAGGTCTTCTTGTTTCCCTTTATGCCTGTAGCTAGTTTGATCTCATTTTGTGCCTTTGCCTTTCTAATCTTGCCCCTGCATTCCCGTGTTGCTTGCTTATATTCATCCTTTGTTAGTTGTCCTAGTTTCCATTTTTTATATGCCTCCTTTTTTATTTTGAGATCATGCAAGATCTCCTTGTTAAGCCAAGCTGGTCTTTTGCCATATTTTCTATCTTTCCTACACAGCGGAATTGTTTGCTTTTGGGCCCTTAACAACGTCCCTTTGAAATACTTCCAACTCTCCTCAGTTGTTTTTCCCTTCAGTCTTGCTTCCCATGGGACCTTACCTACAAGTTCTCTGAGCTTATCAAAATCTGCCTTCCTGAAATCCATTACCTCAATTGTGCTGGTCTCCCTTCTACCTTTCCTTAAGATCATGAACTCTATTATTTCGTGATCACTGTCCCCTATACTGTCTTCCACTTTCAAGTTCTCAACTAGTTCCTCCCTATTTGTTAAAACCAAATCCAGAACAGCTTCTCCTCTGGTAGCTTTTTCAACCTTCTGAAACAGAAAGTTGTCTCCAATGCAATCCAGAAACTTATTGGATAGCCTGTGCCTCGCTGTGTTAGTTTCCCAACAAATGTCTGGATAGTTGAAGTCCCCCATCACCACCAAATCTTGGGCTTTGGATAGTTTTGTTAATTGTTTAAAAAAGGCCTCATCCACCTCTTCCACCTGGCTAGGTGGCCTGTAGTAGACTCCTAGCATGATATCACCCTCGTTTTTTACTCCTTTTAGCTTAACCCAGAGACTCTCTACACGGCTATCTCCTACGTTCATCTCTACTTCAGTCCAAGTGTGTACATTTTTAATATACAAGGCAACCGCTCCTCCCTTTTTTCCCTGTCTGTCCTTCCTGAGCAAGCCGTACCCTTCCATACCAACATTCCAATCATGTGTCCCATCCCACCAGGTTTCTGTAATACCAGTGATATCATAGTTGTATTTATTGGTTAGCAATTCCAGTTCTTCCTGCTTATTACCCATACTTCTCGCATTTGTATATAGGCATCTAAGATACTGATTTGATCTTGCCTCCCTGTTGTGCCCTGACTCTCCTTTCTCCTTGCCATTATAGGCCGTAGTCCCCCCCATTTCCAACCCATCTCCCAGTCCCGCATATGCAGCACTTACCTGTGGGCTTTGCTCACCTGCCCCCGTCGAACCTAGTTTAAAGCCCTCCTCACAAGGTTAGCCAGTCTGTGTCCAAACAAGGCCTTCCCGCTCCTGGAAAGGTGAACTCCATCTCCACCAAGCAGTCCCTCCTGGAAGAGCACCCCGTGATCAAGGAAGCCGAATCCCTCCTGGCGACACCATCGTCGCAGCCAGGCATTCACCTCCAGGATGCACCTCTCTCTGCCCGGGCCCCTACCTTTGACAGGAAGGATCGAAGAGAATACCACCTGCGCTCCAAACTCCTTCACCCGTACTCCCAAAGCCCTGTAGTCACACTTGATCCGCTCAGTGTCACACCTGGCAGTATCATTTGTGCCCACGTGGATGAGTAGCATGGGGTAGTAGTCAGAGGGCCGGATAATCCTCGACAATGCCTCCGTAACATCTCGGATACGGGCCCCTGGCAGACAGCATACCTCTCGAGATGAGCTGTCAGGGCGACAGATGGGTGCCTCCGTTCCCCTCAGAGGAGAGTCCCAACCACCACTACCCTACACCACTACCCGCAATGCCACTGCGGGAACCCGGCATCAGGCTCCCACCGTGGCGTTTCAAAGCGGCAGTGCTGCACCGAGTCTGGGGTCAGCGAGGGAATCCCCAGCTGATCCCGGGCTCCACACAGCGCTGCTGTTTTGAAACGCTGGGAATGGCCTGATGCTAGGCTACCGTAGCAGCGTTTCAAAGCGGCAGCACCGCACGGAGCTCCGGGTTCAGTGGCAGAGTCCCCAGCTGACCCCCAGTCTCCACATGACGCTGCCACTTTGAAACGCTGGGAGGAGCCTGACACTGGGCTCCCGTGGTGTTTCAAAGCAGCAGTGCTGTAGGGAGCCCAAGATAAGCTGGGAACTGCCCAGCTGATCCCAGGCTCCACGCAGCTCTACGGCTTTGAATGAGTGGAGCCGCATAGAGTCAAGCTCAGCAGGGAGTCCCCAGCTGACCCCAGGCTCCTTGTGGTGCTTTCACCTTTAAAGTATAGCAACAGCCCTTGGGCAGATTCTACACTTCAAAGGCAGAGACACCCTATAGACTAGTTGAATAGTCGATGCAAAATACATCGACTATTCGATTAGTCTATTACCCACAATTTAACATTCCTACTATAACCCTCTTGGAATGGCCCCTGCTATCATATGTTTCTCAATTACACTAGAATTACTGATCCACTGATTCCCCTTCCCTCTAGTGGACATTACTGCATTGTGCAAACATCTCATCTTTCATATCGAATATCAAGTTTTTCTATGTTGTTTTGAAGGCTTCTTCCTGCAGTGGGGCTCTGCTGTGCATACTCAGATTGCTCAACAGCTCATTTATTCTACACCTGGACAAACAGTTCTGACAATATCAACCTTGCTCATTCATCTTCATGAAGTGGTAACGTCAAAACCCCTTTCTTCCTGCCTCAGTCTTTATATCTTCCTGCCTCAGTCTCATCACTGTGACAGAAAATTCTGGTGAACATATGCATAATGTTCCACTCAAAACCAAGTGACGTAGCAAGCTCTAGTTCATCTTTTAACCTTCATTTACCTCCATTGTGGATTTTAGAGCAGGGATTCGCTGGGTCCGGATCCACCCTGCTAAGCCTTTGGATCCGGCCCATGGCCTGCCAGGAGCCTCAACCAGGCTCCCTGCCTGCTGCAGCCCCAGGCCTCTCAAAATGGCTGGCTGCTGGGCTCATGGGCTTCTAGGTGCCATGTGTCTCTTGCAGTGGTGCGGGGGAGGGGGGGGAAGAAGGTAGGAGATTTTGAGTGCTGCCTCCACCCCCAACACAATCGCAGCATGCTGCAAAGATTGTGCTGGAGGTGGGGGCAACCTGTGAAGTCTCCCCGTATGTGGTGCAGAGAGGCATATGGCCCCAGTAGTCGTCCACTTTGAGCAGCATACAGGGGCTGTGGCAAGCAAAGAGCCTGCCTCATGGTCAGTTGGGCTGCTAGTCAAGAGCCGCCTACATGAGTCTCCTGGCCTGAGCCTGCCGCTGGCCCCCCAACCCTCTTGCACCCCAACTCTCTGCCCCAGATCACCACCCAAAGCCTCTGCTCAGCGTCCTATACCCTGCCCCTGGTCAGAAACCTCACCTGCAAACATATCCCCTCCCAGACCCTGCGCCCCACTTCCCTGCTTCAGGTCACAACCTCCTCTACCCAAACTCCATCTCAGACCCTGAACCCTCTCCTGCATCCCAGTCCCCTAAGCAGAGCTCCTGTCTGTACATAATCTCCTTCCCAGACCTTGCACCCCCTCCACAGAAAAGTGAAGACCGTGACCACTTACCAAAATTTTGGAGTAGCCCCCCTGTAGCAAGGCCAGGTCCCACTGGGACCCCCAATCTGATTCCAGCTATGCCCGGCCTTGCCTTTTAGTCTCTCTCTCACTTGCCTTATCCGGATTTTGTCAGAGTTCCAACTCAATCCCGGGTCCCTCGTGCAAGAACTGCCACTCATCGCTACCCGAGGGCGCTGCGCTGGCCCTCAGGCCCCTCAGTGTCTCCTGGGTTTCTCCCTGTGGTCTCAGCACCTGGTGGGGGGGAAGCATGGCCTCAAAGTCCAGCCCAGATCCTCCTTTTCCCCCCTGTCCTTTGGGCACACTCCCCTTTTTAAATTGGCTGCCCTCCTTTTGGGCTGGCCTCTGGGAGTGACGTCCGCACCTCTCCCACCTGTCCTATGGGCGGGTGTCTGGGGATGACGTCAGCCCACCGCGATTGCCCCCTCACTGGAGGCACCTGGACCCCTTTTCCAGTGCAGGCGACTGCCTCCTCACTGCAACGCAGAGTCTCGCCAGGTCCTAAGGCCTCCGGCCACAGGGATGCTAGTGCGCATGCGCGGCAAGCTCGCAGCAGCCAGGAGCCACCGGATAGATGCGTCCTTTGCCCTGGGCTCGGAGTGCAGGGGGGTGCCTCGCCCAGTGGCAGTCCTAGAACAGATCATTGGGGCACTCTGCTAGAAACTGACTGCCAACCTGACATCAAGTCATTGATCACTACCAGTTGGGCCCAACAGTCTAGCCAGCTTTCTATCCATCTTACCATCCATTTATCCAATCCATATTCCTTTAACTTACTGTCAAGAATATTGTGGGAGACCATATTAAAAGCTTTGCTAAAGTCAAGGTATATCACATCCACTGACTTTCCCATGTCCACAGAGCCAGTTACCTCATCATAGAAGCTAATCAGATTGGTCAGGCATGACTTGCCCTTCATGAATCCTTTCTTGTTCCCCTTCACATTCCTTGCTAGCTGTAATTCCAATTGTGCTTTGGCCTTCCTAATTGCAGAGGTGTAATATATTTATACTCCTCCCCAGTCATGTGTCCAAGTTTCTACCTCTTTGGGTAATGAATATTTGATTATTATATACTTAACGTGCACAGAGACTTAGCTAATTCTGCTTAGTTTCTGGTAGACATCTTGGGCCATCATCTTACACCTGTGAAGTCAGTGGAGCTGTGCTAACTTACACCACCTGTCTGCTGAGTTTCTAACCATCACCCCTAAGAGCTTTCTCTGTAGAAAGGACATTCCATGGTGAATCAAAGCTCCCTATCATTCCTTTCAAGAACACTGTAATTTTGGACATATTCAGTTGCATTCATAGCATTCTGTGCGCATTGTTTCCTGGGTGATATTAATAACTCCATTTTGTAAATCATGAGAAATATTGTCTTTTAGTAAATGCAGTTTTTTCATTCAAATTGTCACCTTTTCCCCTATGTGAATGAAGTAATTATAATGGCAATATGATTTTTACAGATCTTAAAATTTTTTTGCAGCTCTGGGTGTCTGCAATTAAATTCTAATGAGTTTCCTTCTGATAAATAATTCCCATCTTTCAGCTAAATTAATTTGCAATACAAATTAATTCATCTCCAACTAAAATGGGAAATGAAAAAGGCAATTACCCATTTGACGACTGATTTATGAGCCTCTCACAGCGTAATATTGCCCTGAACATGTTTTCAGATATATTTTCTGCATTGACTAGCTCAGTTTTTCTCTCAGCACTACCCTGCTGTTGCCACCTCTGCAACTGGCTCATAGTTGCTGCTCTCTGTAACATCATATTCTGAGGTTCCATCACTTAGCTCTTAGGATGCGACTCTGGTATCCTGAAATAGCTATTCCACATCTTTTAAACAAGCCTGTTATTTCGAAGTAGCTGTGGAAATAATGGACTGGCTACTCCAACAACCCTGTAAACCTTGTTCCACGAGGATTAAGGGACATTTCAGAACAGCAATTTATTTTGAAATTTGGTGCAGTCTAAATAAGCTATTTTGAAATATACTCTAAGTCAGCTATCCAATTTGCGTAGCTCAAATTGCATAGCTCATTTCAAGCTATGGGTGCAGTGTAGATGCGCTCTTAGGGTATGTCTACACTACAAAGTTAGTTCGAACTAACGAATGTTAGTTCGAACTAACTTTCATAGGCGCTACACTAGCGCTCCATTAGTTCAAATTTAATTCGAACTGACGGGGCGCTTAGTTCGAACTAGGAAAACCTCATTTTACGAGGATTAAGCCTAGTTCGAACTAGCTAGTTCGAATTAAGGGGTGTGTAGCCCCTTAATTCGAACTAGTGGGAGGCTAGCCCTCCCCAGGTTTCCCTGGTGGTCACTCTGGCCAACACCAGGGAAACTCTATTGCCCCCCTCCCGGCCCCGGAACCCTTAAAGGGGCCCAGGCTGGCTACGGTGCCTGTGCCAGGTGCAAGCCTGCCAGCACCCAGCCAGCAGACCCTGCACCGGGCACGGATAGCCACCCACCCAATGCCCCCCAGCCCTCCCCCTCTTCCCGGGACCAGGCTGGCGGCTCCCGGGAGCTTGCCCGGGACCGCAAGAGGCGGGCACCCACCTGGGCTAGTGCAGACATCGTGGACCTCGTCCATGATCTCCGCACTAGGCACAGGAAAGTGGCCGTCTAGGGCAGGAGAGCTGCCAGCCTGGCCACCCAGGAGCAGGTGTGCAAGAGAATCAAGGGGGTCCACTGAGACCCCCGACCCTGAGCCCTGAGCTTACAATGGCCGTCCTGGGTCAGACCAAAGGTCCATCTAGCCCAGTAGCCTGTCTGCCGACAGCGGCCAACCCTAGGGACCCTGGAGGGGATGGACCGAGGACAGTGACCAAGCCATTTGTCTCGTGCCATCCCTCTCCAGCCTTCCACAAACTTTGGGCAGGGACACCACTCCTACCCCCTGGCTAATACCACTCCATGGACCCACCTCCATGACTTGATCTCACTTCCCTTTAAACTCTGTTCTAGTTGTAGCCTTCACAGCCTCCTGCAGCAAGGAGTTCCACAGGTTGACTCTTTGCTTTGTGAAGAAGAACTTTCTGTTACTTGTTTGAAGCCTGCTACCCATTCCTTTCCTTTGGTGTCCTCTAGCCCCCTTCTTTATGGGAACTAATGGAGAACTTTTCTGTATGCACCCTCTCCACACCACTCATGCTTTTATAGACCTCTATCCTGTCCCCCCTCCGTCTCCTCTTTTCTAAGCTGAAAAGTCCCAGTCTCTTTAGCCTCTCTTCATATGGGACCTATTCCCAACCCCTGATCATTTTAGTTGCTCTCCCCTCTCCCAGCTTCTCTCTTCCCCTCTCCCACCTCCTTTTCCTGGTCTCCCCCAGTTTTATTCAATAAAGACAGATTCCATTTTGGAAGACACGTTATCTTTATTTTTTACATCAAGAAAAGGGGCTAGGGAAGGGTAAGTGGAAGGAGGTGAGGGAGGAATGGGGTACGAGTCCCCGATGGGGAGGACTGGGCTGGCTCTGCGGGCTTCTGGGGGTGGAAGCTCTCCTGCAGCCCCCCATTTGCCCCCTCTCCCCAGATGGCAGCCTGTGGCAAGTGCAGCTGGGCTGATGGCCGAGTGGTGTGATGTGCCCAGTGTGGGTAGTCCGGGCACTCCAAGCCAGGACAGCTTTGCAAGCGGGGCACCTCTGAGAACTGTCTGTCCAGGGTGGGGGTCGGGACCCTTTAAGCACAGCTCTCGGCTAGCCTGAGACAGCATCTCCACGCTCTAAGTTCTTCTCTGATGCCCTGCCGGCACTGCTTCCGGCCATCCTTAACCCCGGTTCAGGGTCCACTTAATGTGGACATGCTAGTTCGAATTAGCAAAACGCTAATTCGAACTAGTTTTTTAGTCTGGATCCGTTAGTTCGAATTAGCTTAGTTCAAATTAACGTTGTATTGTAGACATACCCTTAGTGATTTCAGGGGGTATTTGGGAACCTCATTGCCACTGCAGTTGCTGTATTCTTTCCCTGCAATGCTGTCCACATACAAGGTCTGAAGCTTTGCTCCACAAGGATGTCAGGGCTAGGCATCCATGGGTGCTAGAACTCAGGGTGTGAGGGGGTGCTATTACTGCTCCCTGTAGCTTGAAGTGGTTTCCATTGTGTACAGTGTTTACAGTTTGGTTCAATCGCTCTCTACACCCCACTATACACATTTCTTAACTGAATCTTATCAGTTCTGCTTTGAAACACTTTCAAGTAGGCCAAATGGTATGTACTATCTAGGACCCTTTATACAGAGTCCATGCCTCTATACAGAAACCTCTGTCCCTTCCCCTCTCAGCTCCACTGGGATTTGACATACCTAGCCCCTGCATAGCAAGTGAGTGACCCCCTTGAACAAGGCAGGCTAAGGATGTTCTATTGCCTTTTACTCCTAGGCTACGTCTACACTGGCATGAATTTCCGGAACTGCTTAAAACGGAATAGTATTCCATTTTAAGTTTTTCCGGAAAAGGAGCGTCTACATTGGCAGGCTGCTTTTCCGGAAAAGCCCTTTTCCGGAAAAGCGTCTGTGGCCAATGTAGACACGCTTTTCTGGAAAAGAGCCCCGAGCATCATTTTCGTGATAGGGGCTTTTTTCCGGAAAAGACTACTGGGCTGTCTACACTGGCCCTTTTCCGGAACAGTGTTCCGGAATAAGGACTTATGCCCGAGCAGGAGCAGAATAGTTTTTCCGGAATAGCAGCTGATTTTGTACAGTAGAGCATCGTTGTTTTTCCGGAAATTCAAGGGCCAGTGTAGACAGCTTGCAGCTTATTCCAGAAAAGCGGCTGATTTTCCGGAATAAGTGGCCCAGTGTAGACACAGCCATACAGTAAGGATAACAGCACTTCGTTGTCCATGCATCCATACTAGAGTGATTTGTAGCTCAAACCAGCCAAAATTCATCATTTTAGCAAAGCAGCTCCACATGCTGCACACCTGGACAGAGTAGGATGTCTCTGCAAACAAGGTCGGCTCGTGAAATCGTTTTTCTCCTGCTCATCACTAGATACTGGGGAGAGCTTAATCAAGTCTTGCTTATGTCCAGAGCCAGTGGTGGATTAATCACTGGACCAAAGGAATCCATGCCAAGTGGCCCTGGCCAAATGTGGGGCCCCATGCCTCGACTCACTCTGCTGCCCTTCCACTCCTGCCAGACTGAAGAATTGGAATGCTGGGGTTTTCCCCACTCCACCTGCCTGCATGAGCACTGGGTTGGCAGAGTAGGGCAAACCCCCATGTCCTGACCCCATTTCTCCGGCACGAGGACTGGAGGGGAAAGTGAGGGGGGATTCCAGGTGAAAGGAGTGAGGAGGGGCCATCACTTGTTTGGGCCCAGGGCCCCACAAAACAGTAATCCATCTCTGTCCAAAGCTAATCCTCAGGGGAGAGGTCTGCTCTGAAGATAGGGAGAAAGCAGTTACAATGAAGAAGATCAGTGTGTTATCGAATAAGAGATAAACCCAACGCAGAAAAAGAGCAATAAAGAAGAAGCCAATACCAACTTTGTGTCTTTTCTTCACCTGTAGGCCTACATTAATGTGTAATGTCATTGTGAGTTGCTAAATGATTAACATCATCCACTCCAGAGGTGGTGGATTTGAGGGCCAGATTGAAGTCTGCCTACATTATAGTTTATAGAGCTCTTTGGAATAAAAACAGTGAAATAAATGCCAAAAATTTGTATGAGCTTTAAACTGTCTCTTTTCTTTTGCCTTGTTTTTCCTACTTTTTTTTCCTACTTCCCTCATTCCTGCCTTTCCCCATTTTATCCCCCGCTCCAAAAAACTTCATACCCAATCATAACAAAACTGGATCAGCTCCATTTTCTTGCATGGTACTCCTTCCACATCACTGTGCCACAGTTTTTCTATCTGCAAAATGGGGGTATAAGGACTGTGAGATCTTTGAATAGCAGGTGTTGTAAACATAAAAAATGGGATTTGCAGAAGTGCTCAGTGTTGGTCTAACTGCTGCTACTAAAATCAGTGGGAATTTTGCCATTGATATGAGTGGGAACCAATGCTGAATAGTAGGGGAGGGGAAATAGGTGAGACAAATGGAGAAAAATAGGATGAAAAAGAGACTGTGTTGCCATTTCCTTTTTAAAATGAGCAGTAAAAGGGGACTCAATGAGCCAGTCTGAAATCTCCTATTTCTGTAAGGATAGAGATCAATACTCAAATAAATATACAATAGGAAAAACATTAAAGTTTAAGGCACCTTATCTCAGTGAAACATTAAACTTAGCTTGGTCTGCATTATTATTTATTTGTTTTATTTTATTTTGACCTCTGGTAATATGTAGGTTCCCTAAGTAGCATTGTCTTTTTATTAAGAAATGTGTAATGGTATCAATCAACAGGATAACTTGTATGCCTATTGCCACTAAAATAAGTCCACTGCAGAATAATAAAATATTAAGCCTTTCTGTTTAAAAGCACAATAAGATCCAACTTGATTAATAGCAAACCAAACTTTCCTAATTACTGAACTAATCTACAGGCCAATAAACAGCTTGGCTGGACAAATAACTCCTGCACTGTGCTTTGATGTATGATACGTGAGCTCTGGAGAGAGTAGTTCCTGGGCACACGAATGTAAAAGTTCTGTCCCCAGCTGTTAAGAAGTTAATGCAAGGAGCCAAGCAGTGAGAGCAGTTCACCAGACTGTGAGCCAACACACACATAACAGGGAGACAGATGGAACTCAGGAAATGGGGTACTTGTATAGGCATGGAGTACTAGTCCTATTCCAGGGGTTCCTGCTGCAGCACCGTCCCCTTCTGTTCTCTCTCTTCAGACTCTTATGAGATCTCTGCAGTCTCTCTTATGAATCATACCAGCCCTCTAATTGGGATCAGTTTAATAACTGTCAGCTGTTGCACATACTCCGTAATGGCTCAAAGATAACATTCATCATTGCAACCCAAAGGAGGGATTGCACATGCCTCTGGCTCTTTGGACACCCACACAAAGCAATTCTGCCAGCATCTGTTCACAGTCACTTCTCCTAGCCATTTCTGTCTGGAGCTCAGCCATTTGGCTCTAGCTTTCTTTTCCTACCGGTGTCTCTCCTGTTCTTTTCTTTTCATGGTGCAGCACACTTGACTGGATGCCAGGGATTCTCAAAATGTGATGTTGGGCTTGGACCTCAACAAGTTTGAAGTCCAAGCCCAAACCCCATCACCCAGAGCTGAAGCCCAAGTCCCTCTGCCCAAGGCTAAGGTTACATGCCCTTCACCTAGGACAACAGCCCTTGTGCTCCTGCTTTGCCTCCCCCCACCTAGGGCAACAGGGTTCAGGTGGGAGGGCTCAAGCAGGCTTGGTCTTCAATCCCCCTCACCCACCTGGGGGTCATGTGATAATTTTTGTTGTCCAAGGGAGTTATGCTGCAATGAAGTTTGAAAACCACTGGCATAGCCCATAGCCACCACCAACTATAATTTCTAAATACCTAGTAGTTTATATTCTCTCATTCTTTTCTGTGACCTTCAGATAATGTAATAAAACCATTATAACACTGTCCCACTTTCCTGATATTTTTACTAAATAAAAAGGTAATTTTGTTTCCTCACGCAAGCAGTTCTCAAACTTCAGTAACCTGGGGACCCCTGTTTTTATTTAACATTTTTCGTGAACCCCCAAACCTACTGACATTTATTTACTGTGATGGGGTATGGTCACAAAAGACCCCTTGGGGGACAAAGTCATTGACACATGGCTCCTTGCTCTCTGGGGCTTCTCACCACCCTGTCCTGTTGGGCCAGATCTCTTAGTCTCCCCCAGCCCCGGCACAGAGCTAAGATCATTGCCCTATTGTTATTTTTAAACTATTGTACCACTGACACTTAATTTTGTCATCTATTATTTGACAGAGATACCTATACATCTGGTCAAGAAACTATTCTTTATTTTTATCATCATTAAATATAAACAGAAGACTTCATTAAAATAAGGCTTACACAACACTAATGCAAAGAATGACATTGTTTTGACAAAACATGTTTGGCTCAATGGTAGAAAGTTGTATTCTTAGATCTGGTTCTACATTCAGTTGGTTACTTTTGATTTCACATATGAAAATGTAGAGAATGCCCAGTCACATAAGTGTGGGCTACGTCTACACTGGCCCCTTTTCCGGAAGGGGCATGTAAATTTCAGCAGTCGTCGTAGGGAAATCCGCGGGGGATTTAAATATCCCCCGCGGCATTTAAATAAAAATGTCCGCCGCTTTTTTCCGGCTTTTAAAAAAGCCGGAAAAGAGCGTCTAGACTGGCCCCGATCCTCCGGAAAAAGTGCCCTATACTTCAAAGTAGGAATAAGAGCCTCCGGAAAAGGGCACTTTTTCCGGAGGATCGGGGCCAGTCTAGATGCTCTTTTCCGGCTTTTTTAAAAGCCGGAAAAAAGCGGCGGACATTTTTATTTAAATGCCGCGGGGGATATTTAAATCCCCCGCGGATTTCCCTACGACGACTGCTGAAATTTACATGCCCCTTCCGGAAAAGGGGCCAGTGTAGATGTAGCCGCTGTGTGTGGGGAAATGGAATTAAATAAGTCAATATTTTGATTGACAGTTCATCATAATCAAGTCTCAAACATAATCAAAACTTTGCCAGACGGTCTTCACTGAAAATCTATTTCAAAGAGATGTCAAATGCAAGAGTGACTAGACTATTTTCTACAGATGAAGTTAACTTTTTGGTGGCATTGACAACTACATTGAATGGATTCCTACTCCAATTGTTACTGGAACCAGGAAGAGGAAAATAATCCTTGAAGCTTTTCAACAAAGCGTGTAAATGTTCAATGTGAGTTTTATATTTTCTCAGAGCTTTTCATAAGATGTTTTAAAAAAATTGTTCAGTGTTGGAACTGATTCATGCGCACGGTTCTAAAGATAATATGACCATAAGTCCATTTTTTAAATCACTGCATACGCTTTGTCTTCAACTTTAAATATAGTTAGAGCTACCCCTTGTGGGCTCAAATTTAGGCCATTCAAATAATTGACCAAGTACTCGAATATAACTAATCACAAAAAATCATTGAAACACTCAGTTGAAATGATGCAAAAATAAGAACATAAGAATGGCCATACTGGGTCAGACCAAAAGTGCATGTAGACCAGTATCTTGTCCTCTGACGATGATGAGTGCCAGGTGCCCCAGAGGAAATGAACATAATAGGGAATCATCAAGTGAGCCATCCCCAGTTGCTTATTCCCAGATTCTGGCAAACGGAGGCTAGGGACATCATCCCTGCCCATCTTGGCTAATAGCTATCGATGGACTTATCAAGTTCTTTTTTGAACCCGATTATATTCTTGGCTTTCACAACATCCTCTGGCAAAGAGTTTCATGGGCTGATCGTGTATGGTATGAAGAAATACTTTTAAATTTTATTTTAAATCTGCTGCCTATTAATTTCCCGTCCCCAGACCCTAAGCTACTTGAGGAAAATAGTGTTTCTGGTCCAGAAGATACTTTTGCTATGCCCAGGAGTTCAGGGAGATTACTGATGAACCAAGGAAACTGAACAGCATATACCATCTCCTCAGCTGCCTCAGAACCTGCCTGGGGCATAATAAATGAGGATGGAGAGAGGCTGTTCTCAGCAGTGACGGATGGCAGAACAAGGAGCAATGGTTTCAAGTTACAGTGGGGGAGATCTAGGTTGGATGTTAGGAAAAACTATGTCGCTAGGAGGATGTTGAAGCACTGGAATGGGTTACTTGGGGAGGTGGTGGAATCCCTATCTGTAGAGTTTTTTAAGTCTCAGCTTGACAAAGCCCTGGCTGGGATCATTTAGTTGGGGTTGGTCCTGCTTTGGGCAGGGAGTTGGACTTGATGACCTCCTGAGGTCTCTTCCGGCCCTATGATTCCATTCTATGATTCTAAAGTTTTAAAAAAATCCCTCCAAACCTCACAAGGGGCGGGGCGGGGCGGGGAGGGGGAGGGTCTGGTAGCCACAGCAGCACCTCCCCTTGCTTATTATAACCTCAGCCCATGAACAGAGTCTTCTGGCCTCCTCTACTCTTAAAGGGCTGATACACCCCATTAAAAGTCCTTTAATATTTATGAGTCCTCTTGTGATCTTCACTGTATTCTGAATTTTAGAAGCTAGCACAACACTGCCAGAACAGCATTGTGGATCATATTATGCTTATAACATCAAGACACAACAATAGTAGATTATTAAAGCCTATCTCACAGTCATAAGCTAGTTCTACACTCATAGAACTGGAAGGGACCTTAAGAAGTCATCTAGTCCAGTCCCCTGCACTCATGGCAGGGCTAAGTAGTATCTAGATCATCCCTGACAAGTGTTAGTCTAACCTGCTCTTAAAAATCTCCAATGATGGAGATTCCACAGACTCCCTAGGCAATTTATTGCAGGGCTTAACCACCCTGACAGAAAGTTTTTCAAAATGTCCAGTCAAAACCTCCCTTGCTGCATTTTAAGCCCATGGCTTCTTGCCCTATCCTCAGAGTTGAAGAAGACTTTTTTTTTCTCCTGCTCCATGTAACAGCCTATTGTGTACAAGAAAGCTGTTGTGTCTCTTCTAAGTCTTCTCTTTTGCAGACCAAACAACCCCTTTTTTTTTCGTTCTTTCCTCACATCATGTTTTCTAGACCTTTAATCATTTTTCTTGCTCTTCACTGGACTTTTTCCAGTTTGTCCACATCTTTCTTGAAATGTGACTGGACACAATACTCCAGCTGAGACTTAATCAGTGCAAAGTAGAGTGGAAGAGTTACTTCTCATTTCTTACTTACAATACTCCTAATATATCTCAGAATGGGATGTTTGCTTTTTTTGCAACTGTTACACTTGTAGTCCCCTTACTAAAGGTGCCTCTGCTTATTCTCTGGGAAGATCCTGTGTGCTGCAATCTAGCCCCAGAGACTACAATTCCCATGAGCCCTGTAGTAAACCAGGAAGGAAGTGACTTTTGTTTGGGAGATCTGAGTCTCTCCACATGTGTGGAGGAAGACTCAGTAGTCTGTGGACTCTTCCCTCTGTTGTGGAGGAGTTTGATCCAGTTCAGGAGCTGTTATGTTGCATTACAGACTGGGACAGTGAGCCTTTGGAACTGGGATCTGCAATTGCCCTAGAGGGGAGGACCTTTGGCTGTACTTGTGGCTAGGAGCTACTCTGTACCCAGCACACAGAAGGAGACTGTGAGTAACTGGGCATCTTTGGGAAAATGCTGCCTGGGACAGACCTCAGAGATACAGACTAACTCTGGGTTCAAAGAGAGGCAGAGAGGTCAACCCAGTGAACTGGGTTGCATAGTTTGGACCCACACACTCCCTTCCTACAGAGAATCTCCATTACAGCTGCAGTTCTTCAAGCGTGACCACACAAGCAAGAGTCTGGGACTCTGAGTCCAGGGGTGTGCACACTCTGGGGTGGGATAAATATTGGCAGTGCAAATGGCAGCCAGATAAGTTCCTTTTACTTCTGTGTACTTTGTTAATTGATGTTATTCACTGTTAATTTGTTAAATCCTGTTTCTTTATGGTAAGTAAAAGTTGTTCATTCTAATGCAATCTATTAGATGTATATTATTTATGATTTGTAATTGTTGTTCTGGAGTTAGATCCAGTTTATTGTTGGAATAAGTTTATTCCTGGAGGTTCCCAAGGCACACCAGTAAGTGTGTTACAGGGCCAGCCAGGTGAAGGCATTGCTATTATATGTTCTGTATGAGCAAGGGACAGCAGCAAGGGGGTGGATAGGGTTTCCCCAACTAAACAACATCACCACTGGGGTACTCAGGATCTCCTTTTATGTCAAGAGCATCAGGTGCCCAGGCACACCTGTGACTGACTTGCTCCCAAGTAACTGGGAGAGGAAAAAGGGGGTTACACGCTGTTGACTCATTTAGCTTGTGGTTCATTATGACCCCCCAAATCCCTGCAGTAGTCCTTCCTAGGCAGTCATTTCCCATTTTTTACGTGTGAAACTGATTGCTCCTTCCCACATGGAGTACTTTGCATTCATTCTATTTAATTTAATCCTATTTACTATAGACCATTTCTCCAATTTGTCCTGATCATTTTGAATCTAATTCCTATCCTCATCTCACCCTCAGCATAGACAGTGGCAGCCATGTTTGCAGGCTTTGGAGCTGAATTGAGCTTAGCGACACAGTGGCATCATGGACCTTGGGGAAGTCTCATAGACTACTAGGACTTGAAGGGACCTTGAGAGGTCATCAAGTCCAGTTCCCTGCCCTCATGGCAGGACCAATTACTGTCTAGACCATCCCTGATAGACATTTATCTAAACTACTCTTAAATATCTCCACAGATGGGGATTCCACAACCTCCCTGGGCAATTTTTTCCAGTGTTTGACTACCCTGACAGTTCGGAACTTTTTCCTAATGTCCAACCTAAACCTCCCTTGCTGCAGTTTAAGCCCATTGCTTCTTGCTCTATCCCCAGAGGCCAAGATGAACAAGTTTTCTCCCTCCTCCTTATGACACCTCCTTGGATGCTACCTCAGCACACAGAGGTAAAAGGCCAGGAGATAGTTTGAGAAGCCCCCTACTCTAGAAATATGAGTAATATTGAATTAAAACTTGTTGTGCAATGGACACCATTTTAAAATTGGATGTTCATTTCATTCAGTAGTTACATTTCCCATTGTATATATTGGGGAGCCTGCAAATACTCTGATAAGAATTAATAAAAATGGCAAATATTGTACTGTTTCCTTGTATGCTGCTGTCTGTACCCATATCTAGTATTCTGTCTTAAGCTTAGATTCTAAGCTGTTTTTGGAGTAGAGATTGTCTTTTTTGTTCAGTGTTTGTATAGAGCCTAGTATAATGGTGACCTTGTCCATAGTCCCTGTTACTATAGTAATAATACCTTGTTAGCCCAGGGATGGGCAATAATTTTTGCAGGGGGGGAAGGGCCCACTTCACATATTTGGTACATGGTCTTGGGCCAGCTCCATCCCCCTGAAAGGGGCAGGGTTTTGGGTTGAAGATGTGGGGCTAGGGCTACAGAAAGAAAGTGTGTGTGTGAAAGAGAGACACTTTGTGTGTGAGACAAACTTTGTGACACAGACTGGGTGCGTGTGGACAGAGTGTGCGGCAGTATGCATGATAGTGTTTGTGACTGATTGTGTGTGTATGGCACAGAAAGTGTGGCACAGACTGGCTGTGTGTGACAGTGATGCAGAGAGTGTGTGTGTGAGAGAGAGCCAGCAGCAGCCAGCAATGTTTCTGAGAGAAGCCATGCTCTGTTTCTTTAAGGGAAACCTGTCCTGCTCTGTTGTTTCCTCTCACCCCCATTCTTCACTCCTGAGTCACAATTTCAGATTGGAGCAGCTCTGCTGACTGTGTGTCTCCATGTATGACCCCTGCTCTGCAGATAAATGTCAATAAAATCATGACTGGTGTGGAAAAAGTGAATAAGGAAAAGTTATTTGCTTGTTCCCATAGCATAAGAAGTCGGGACCACCAAATGAAATTAATAGGCAGTAGGTTTAAAACAAACAAAAAAGGAAGTTTTTCTTCACTCAGCGCACAGTCAACCTCTGGAACTCCTTGCCAGAGGTTGTGGTGAAGGCTAGAACTTTAGCAGGATTCAAAAAAGAGCAAGATAGATTCATGGATGTTAGATCCATCAATGGCAATTTGCCAGGAATGGTGTCCCTAGCCTCCATTCCCAGATGCTGGAAATGGATGATGGGAGAGGGATTGCTTGATGATTCCTTGTTCTTTTTACTTCCTCTGGGGCACCTGGCATTGGCCACTGTTGGGAGACAAGCTACTGGATCTTTGGTCTGACCTAGTATGGCTGTTCTTATGTTCTTATCCCTCTTTCTTGTTGGATTTTCTGGCTTCTAACAGAGGCCTAATTGGTAGCCAGTTATGATCTATTCATAACATATGCCCTAGTCATTGATGTCTATTCTTATGAATTATTTGAGCTAGAGACCTTGTTTTAGCCATTTTCCTGACTTCATCATTCATTTTTCTTTCCTCATAACTTACTCCTAATATTCTCCCCAGACACTTATGATTAAATGCATGTAACTTCTGAGCATCTGTTTTCCTAAGTCGCTAGGTTTCACTGATGTAGGTTGCTATGGCTACAACAGCTGAGTAGATGCTTAGTTTTGTACGTAAGGATATGCAATTAAGTTTCCAAACGTTCCTAAGTTTACCAAAGGCTGTGTTCACTTTGCTGATCCTTATTCTTATTTCCTCAGGAGCATGTACCATATTGGCTTTTTGTGCTTCCAAGATATTTGCATCAGTCTACCCTCTCTATCTCTTCATTGTTGATTTTGATGTTTAAATCCATATCTCCAATTACCAGGATGTTACATTGAATCACAGCCCAACCTTCTCCATCATTTCTTTAACTTCGTTTGTGCATGCTTGAAGTCCCTCAGGATTTTCATGCAGAAGAACAATGTCATCAGCAAAATCTAGTTCAAATAATCTTGAATGATTTCATCTTAAGCTATACTGATTATTCTTACATTGCTTGAGGCCATAATCAATGATGAGCAAGAATGGAGACAGAATATACTCTTGCTGTACTCCAAGGGCAAATGACTGACTTAATCCTCTATCCATTTCAACACAACATTTGGTGTTAGTGTAAAATGCCTTCATTACATTGATAAGTTTCATCAGAATTCCATATTGCCTAACAATTTTCTACATTGTATCCCTATTTACACTATTGGTGCAATTATGATGGCTCACGATGAAAGCCCTTGGGAAGTCATGTGCCCGATATTCCAAATTCTAATGGCCAGAACTAATATTTCCATAGCCATCTGGAACATATGGACTTTGAATATTACTGGAAAGCTAGCACAAGTAACCAGTGACACGAGTAAGTATAAATTCGATATCCTTGGACTGTGTAAGATTCAGTGGAAGGATCAAGGCTTGTTAATAGCTGGGGAAATTATTTATTCAGGTGGATGTTGTCAGGGGGCTCCCTCCTCGCGTGGGGTTGCCGCCCCCGTCTGGGGCATAATCCAGACCACTCGGGTCTAGTTCCCAAGTACACTGCCCCTGTAGTAGGGGAAATATGGCCTCCCGGTCTAGTCCTTAGTATCCAGGCTCAGTGGTCTAGTCCTTTAGCAGAGCCCCTACTCGCCGGGGTTCAGGGCAGGAGGGGTGGAGGGCCCGGGCCCTCCCTCTCCACCGGGTCACGACCCAGGGCCCTATCAGCGGCGGGTGGTTCCTGCCACTGGCTCGGTGGGGGTTCCTCCCTACAACGCGTTGAGCCCTCAGGGGCTTTTCCAGCTCCCTGCCCTGGGTTGCTTCCTACCCCCTGCCCCTGGCCCAGAGTGGTCCCACCTGTCGGCGTGAGTCGGGTGGCTGTAGTGGCACTTCCCCAGTCAGCGTTGGGGTTGGCGGTGGCCGGTCCAGTGCCTGGGTCACGGGGGGTTGGCTGGCTGCTCCATTGTTGGGGTCGAGCCTGACTTGGGCCTGGCAGCAGCAGGTTCAGCAGGCCTGGCGACTCCCTCTCTGGTGGTCCGGTCTGCGACTTGGGCGGTTGGGCGCTAGCTCCAGCTCTGGCCGTGGTCTGCCCCTTCTGAGCAGGCCTGCATCCTCTTGTACTTTGGCTTCCCTGGGAGCATGCCTAGTCAGGCTGTGTGGGTGGGGCCCTCTCTGCTCCCGGCACCAGGTAGTTTCCCTGGGCATGAGTGCGGGGCAGGGCCGCCCCCGTCACAGATGTAAACATGAGTGAGCAGTCAGAATTATAATGAATAGAGCTGTGAAACAGTCAGTAAGGGCCTGGCATCCAGTATGAGACAGGATACTCACAGCAAGTTTTAAATCCAGACATACAAAGTGTATGGTAGTACAAATACATGCACCTACAAATGATACTGACAAAGATGATAAAGACAGTTTCTATACAGAACTAGGAAATGTGGTAAAAGGAATACTGAGCATAACTAAGTGCCCATTATTATTGGGGACTTCAGTGCCCAGATTGGAAAGGATCGGGGAGGTTGGGAAGCAGTTATAGACCCTCACACCATTAGAACATTGTCAAGGAATGGTATTAGAGTCCTAGAAATTTGTGCGGAAAAAAATCTTCGTATTTGCAAATCATATTTTCAGCACAAAAACATTCACAAAAAGACCTGGGTATCACCAGATGGTTGAAAACAGAACAAAATAGACTCTCTCTCTCTCTCTCTCTCTCTCTCTCTGATTCTCTCTCTCTCTCTCTATATATATATATAGTCAAAGATGGAAAACATATTTGATCGTGCTAGAGTTTTTAGAGGAGCAGACATAGGTAGTAACTATAATTTACAGAAGGCAAGCATTAGATTAAACCTAAAAAAAGCTGGTAATAATAATAAATACAAATAATTAGTCACTTTCAGTGGTATCCTCTGTGAATTGAGAGAGATTTATATATGCCTATTTTTACAAAAAACTTTACTAAATTTTTTGTAGGTATGAGATTTTTATCCTGTCAATACATGGGATAAGTGTGGTCATCCAGCCTGTTTTTTTTCCATCGCCAGCTTCTGTGGTCCTGCATAGTAACCACAATCTGCTTTTTCATTTCCTTCGCTTTTTTTATTGTTTGTTAGTTCAGACAGTTACCAGATGTTGCTGCATGATACGGCCAACAAATTGTTGTTTTTTTTTAAATTACAAAATCATTAGTCGTGTTACAATTTTGTAAGCCTAATTGGTGAAGTACATTAACAAGATTGCCGAACTGTGTAATCATCCTTAAGCACACTGGTCCCAAGGTGCCCTCTATGTTTACAGGGATCTGAATCTTCCACAGGTAATTTGGACACGTTTCTATTGTATATTTCTATTGAAAACAAAATGTAGCTTCTAAGTTATTTTCCACCAATAAGTTGCTTAAAATGTTGACAACCATTATAAATACCATCTGCTTGGGTTGCTGATGTGTATAGGTAAACATGGGAACTTCTTTCTATAAGTTTTCAACTTCTAAATATTAATCTGAAGTCTATGGGGGTCCCTTAAACATATGTTTTTTTCAAATATGTTATTGTTTCAAAACTTTTCTTAATTAAATAGTACTGGCAAGAATCCAGAAAAATCAAGAATATTGGCACACACTCCAATGAGAGCAGGAGACTGGGCATTCAAGATGCCAAGCAGCTTTTTGCAACGTTCTGTAAGTACTTAACATTAATTAAAAACCAGCAAATTCCATTTTAAGTTTTTGCTCCAAATCTTTCCTGCACTAAGACTGTATGAAAGAGACCTAACATAATGTTGCTGAGCTACTGGAATTCAACAAACATGCCAACCTTAATTTCTGATCAATCTTGTAACTTGGTACCAAGGGTAATAGGCCAGTCTTTATCTGTATAGCCACACAGGCATTCCTGGCTGCACCCCAGCCCCACAAAACTGTATAATTGCTAAGGACCGAAAACTATTTGAGTACATATTCATTCTCTTCCAATCAACAGAAGATCTTCAAATTCCATAGCTTGCTTTCTTGGTGACATTGTGTTGTACTTCATTTGCTTCATTGTTCTATGTTCATTCCATACACGTGTAGCATTCAGTTGGCATCCCTCTTAAATTTTGTTGAACAATATAAAACCTGAAATGAAAGATGCAAACACTTTCCTGTATGAGATGGTGATTGTCTGGTGAATACATATGTTTTATATCTACAGTGTGTTGCACAGCAACGGAGGCCTGGGGGGCCATGCGGCAGTCTGGCCGGCACTGAGGGCAGGCTGTTCCAACTCCATCCATTCCGCCTAAAGCCCCACCTTTTCCAGGGTCACAGAGGTGGGCCTCCCCACTCTGCCCAGTGGCCGACGAGGCTGACGTCCCTGCTGTTCTTAAAGTAAAAACAGGATGGTCAGGGGCTTGTCTGAGCCACCTGCCCAATACCTCCCGGGGCTGGGACTTATCCTTCTCACTCTGTGCCACCTGCATCTGAGACTGGGACTGAGCTCACTTCCCCCTCAGCTCTGCGCTGCACACAACAGGGTGTCCACCCTCCCCAACCCTGTGCTGCCCACAGCTTAGGCTGAGGCGGACCCCCCTCCCTGGACCTCTTTTGCCACTTGCAGCTGGAGCTGAACCTCTCGCAGCTCCCACTGCACATGGCTGGGGCTCTCCCCGCTCCCTTGCTCCCTAAATCCTGTGCCACCCATGGGTGGAGCGGATTACCGCCCCCCCAATTCTACACCTCCCCCGACCGAGGCTCTGCACCACCCATGGGTCAGCTCTAGCAGCAAATTTCTCTGCTTTCCTGCTGGTGGGCTATGCTGCCTTCATCTGAGTCCCTGCTCTGCCTTGCAGCTGAGACAAATGCCAGGTTTTGACAAAAAAGTAGGGCCAGCTGGGAGAGTAATAAGAAAAGGGGCTGTTCTGGTAAAAACGGGACATAATGCTACCCTAGCCAGCCCACGCCCTATTGTACTCCTGGGATCAACCCCCATGCATCATGCTATATTGCCCCTAGACAGCTGCTCACTCCGGGGGGGGGGACCCCATAGAGACAATGGGTCTGGCAATCTCAGCCTCCCCGTACCAGTCTCTCTTCCCCTGCAGTATGACATGTCCCTGAAGTAAAATCCACCCTCCCAATAAACATGGGCTCACTCAGCTGAAGGGAGCCCACCTAGCTCCCTTTCCTGCACAGAGGCCATAAAGTGACTGATAAGGTCAGCTCTGTATTACTGTAGTTCAGAAAAATGAGCATGGCTGTTGTGATGTGTGAGAACAGCTTTGCACATCTCCTGCGGTCTCAGCAAAGGGGGGTTGATTCCCAGTAACTCACCTGATGAAGATGCTGCCTGGCTCATCCCTGGTAACTCACAGACTGTACCTTGAGCAAGTCCAGCCACAGAGAGGATTGACATGTTGCTAACTGGTTAAATCCATTCCGGTGACCTGGACACAGGTTGGCACAGAGAGTGCATTCATTGATAATTCAGGGAGAATCACATGCAGGCCTGAAAAGTTGATAACTGGATGATGTATGTGAAGCAATGGGGAGATATTACCATTTAGCTCTCCTAGCAGAGCTCCCATTTGTGGATCAAGGAGTTTTTGCACCGAATATCAGCTGCATTGGTTTGCAACTCCCAATGGCAGTGTGTCTGATGCTTCAATGGTATAAATTAGGCAGAGTTCCACAGTTGTCTATGTGCAACAGCAAATCAACCATAGGGCAGACAAAGACTCCTTTAAATCTAATGATGAAGATGGGATACAGAGGAGCTGGAGTCTGGTTGGCAGATGGAGCTGGTTCAGAAATGTTTCTCTTTTCCAGTTAAAAAGTTCCTATTTAAAGAAAACAAAGAAACAAAAACATTGCTGAGATTTTTCTTTGACATTTTTGGGGGATTTCATTGCAAGACCAAAAATTTTGGTCAAAACTGGGCTCTTCCATTTCACCAACAAAGCCACTGTATTCTGAAAAAAGAAGTTGACAGAATATTTGAGCTGCTCTGTCAGCATATACGATGCTCCTGAATTATTCATGACTGAACTAAACTCTTTGTAATGTAGAATGAGCCGCAGGAAACCTTTTCTGCAAATATTCATTTGAATTGAAAACAAATCTCTATTCCAGCGGTCTGTGAACCTGCTCATGCTCATATATTCGCTGTAATCAGCTTTTAAATAGTATATTCAGGTGCAGAATTCATTCTTGTTGGTATGCAGTGTATGACTTCACAGACACTATGGCTACGGCTACACTATGACTTTTTCCGCAGGAGGAAGCACGGATTAGCATTTTCTCGTGCTTCATTTGCATACTGTCTTTCATTCCATTTTTATGCTAGGGGTTTTTGCGCAAAAACAGGCAGTGTGGCTGTGGTCATTTTATGCAAAGAGGATAGGCATAAGGATCGTGCAGAAAAAGGGGGTTTTGCACAAAATGGCCATGGCCACACTGCCCATTTTTTCACAAAACCCCCTAGCGCAAAAACAGAATGAAAGAGAGCATGAAAATGAAGCATGGGAAAATGCTAATCTGTGCTTCATTTGCATTGCCTCTTGTGGAAAAAATAATAGCGTAGACAAAGCCTATAGGCAGAGCTCGACAAACTGCGGTGTGAACTATTCGCCAGCCCTGCACCGTGCATGCGCCAGACTGGCACTGCACATGCGCGTAGTGCTGGTGAATGAGGTACACAGAGCGATCAGCTGAAATCTACTCGCCATGGGCGAGTAGAAACAGCAGTTTGTCAAGCCCTATGTATGTAGCAGCTCCGATCCAAAGTTCTGAAGACTGTAAAATGAGAGAGGGGATATCAATGAGTTTGCTGTTCTGAGAAACACTCTTCATGGATCATCACATTATATATCTAAGAGAGTTTGTCTGTCTGTCTGCCCAAGAACTCGTCCTAACTGGTAAGAGCTTAGACCACTGAATTCAGCATACAGCTTCCTCTTATCATAATGTAAAGCTAAATAAGGGTTTGGTTGTGCCAGGAAAATGGGATTACTTCTCATAGAACCATATAGAAGAGAGACAGAATCACCAG
Organism: Pelodiscus sinensis; assembly: GCF_049634645.1. Taxonomy (NCBI): domain Eukaryota; kingdom Metazoa; phylum Chordata; order Testudines; family Trionychidae; genus Pelodiscus; species Pelodiscus sinensis. Next base: position 306,129,014 of record NC_134711.1, read on the forward strand.
GCAGGTGAAAGGGGCTGGCTAGGAAGTGCCCCCTTCCATCCAGGACTGCCCTAGCTCCAAGCCTCTCATCCTCCAGGTGCCCTTTAGGGAGGGTGGGGGGCTGAAGCTCTCCCCCACCCCCAGATTCGTATGGGGACATGACTAGCTTTTCCCCTTTGTCAGGAAGCTAGGGGAAAATGCATAGTTTGCTTCATTCCTCACTCTGTCTGAGGATTGCAGGGGGCAGATGAGCTGTGCACTTTGCTCTCCATCTCTGACAGGGACAGGAAAGGGAAGAGCAAAGGGCCCTGGTACAAATCTTGGGGGTACTTCCCCCCCCCCCCAGAATCCCCTGCTCTTGGCTCCTCTGTGTCCCCAACCCTGATTCCCGCACTCCTCACATCGTCTGCCCATAGCCCCTCCTTAAGGATCCAAGCAATTCTGAGTAAATGTTCTAGTTGTTCGTAAAGAAAGACCACAGGCTCAGTTTGGTGGTGAAGGCATGGTATATGTACACTAGCACGTGTATGCTAGTGGTACAAGCTGAGTCAGGATACCAGGATCCTGTCCCCTACGCCAGAACAAAGATACCCCTCCTATGACTTCTCCTTTTACACTGATACAAACAAGGTTATGTATTACACTCCTGATGTTAGTCATCACCTGTATCCTTGTACCCACTAGCTAGAACAGAACATCATCATGCATCTCGTCCTTATCTTACAAGGGGTCAGTGTGCTCTTATGCAATCTCTTAAAGTGTTTACATAGTTCTTTGAGAAATGTGGGTGTCTTTGTATCATTCTCTCCAGTCAGGAATGTGCTTTCTTGGGGCATGTCTTCATTACCCACTGGATTGACAGACAGCAATCGATCCAGTGGGGATTGATTTGTCGTGTCTAGTGTTCTTTCTCTTCTTTGCAGTCACCTCTTTCTATCACCTTTCTGTTTGTGGATCCGTAGATGGCTGACCAGCCCAATTCTGGAGCCACAGTCTTATCGCAGAAGGGGCAGATGCTCATGGCTATTGAAGGGATGCAGGGCAGTTTTTGCTGCTCTTTTCTCCTTCTCTGCCTCGCCTCATCTGTGCTGTGTTAGGACTTCTCAAATTGCATCACCCCCTCACAGATTACCACTCTCAAATGGGGATTGGCCTGGGCAAAATTCTTCCAAGTGTCTATAATGATGCTGCAACTTTTTCATGTTTGCCTTCAACATGTCCTTAAATCGCTTCCTCTGCACCCAATGCTCCTCTGTCCTTCTTTCAACTCAGAAAACAAAATCTGTTTTGAGGGACACTGATCAGACATCTGGACCACATGTCCAGTTCTGCAAAATTGTTGGTAAATGATGATAGCTTCAATGTTGGTCATGTTTGACTCTTCCAGGATGCTAGTTCTCATTGTTAGGCCCTAGAGAATTGGGCCCAGTGCAGTTATGTTAAGACAGATCAAGGAAAGAGGTTAACAAAGGTTTCTGGGTAGTCCCTGAGCAGAACTAGAAATATGGCTCAAGCAAGGGGCAATCCCTACATACTTGCTTAAGTTGCAAAATAAAGTAAGTGAAAGGCTGCGCCTATGATGGGAACAGCTAGTTTGAGAACTGATAAGGTAACTCCCTGTTTCTGTTCTCACCCTGATCTTAACGAACTGTCTCTGCCCTCTGTTGTTTTAACTCCCTGTCTCCTTGTTGTTTGGTACTTGCCTTCTGAGCTGATAAGAAAGCTGTTGACGCATTATGAATTGTTTAAGGCCATGAAGTATACACATTAACACTAGAAGCTTCTAACTAATTAAGGGGGGGCTGAGATGCTTGGGCAAATGTTTTATGACGCGACGGAACTGTCTATATAATCTTGTTACTGAAATCGTGGCTGGTTCACTTGGGAGATGGGCTGCTCTCTATTGTAGTGTGCACTATTCAATATGGGGTGTATGGGGTGTTCAGGGAGAGGTAGCACCTCTGATGTACGGGCATGTCGTGTCCTTTTAGGGCAGCTCGTCCACCTTTGGTCCCCACTTGTCACTCAGCTCTCACCTGTGGCTCCTAGTAGCTGTAGCATGTGCAGCGGCCACACCCCAAGCAACAGCTTCGACAGGCTGGCTAAACCAGGTTGAGAGTAACCGTCGGGTCATCGACCTTCAGTGAGATAGGGACTTGTCTATCCCGAGCATGTGAAGACAGACTCTGGCGGATCGAGCAGATGAGACCTACTAGAATAGGACCAACGGTCATGAAGGTGGTTTCTGCAAGCGATGTGGTACGCTAAGAGCACGGCAAGACATGAAAGATGCCCTGGTCAATCACTGCGCCCAGCCCATCTCCAACCGTCTTGACATTAGTCCTGCCATTGGAGCAAGATGGAATCTGGGAAGAGAGAGTGAGGCTGACTATGCGCACCTCTCCCTCACTTTAATCCAATTCACGCACAAGTCTTGACATCTCGACATCCCCTAATTCCCGTAAACCTTAAAGTCCTGTGGCGACGGGCGAGCAACGAAGCAGCAGGTGTGGATACACTGGGAGCTGTAGCCACGGACCTGCACACAGGTGGCTCAGGTCTAATGGTCGTCTTCTTGCTGGCGGAAGCAACAGCTGGATTCAGCGTCTACCTGAGTGACTGAGCAGCCCTCTTTAGGATTGCACTGCTCACCTCCGTAGTAAGAGGAAGGGGCTAGAAAAGGTGCCCTAAACATTGTTTGCTTCATAGAACCCTGGCCAGCTTACCGCGGCTGGAGGGGATCCCATCTCATGCGGTCGAACAATAAAATTTCAAACAAAATGCCAGGTGACACCACTCACTATTGGCACATGGAACGTACGCACGCTTCAAGACAACCCTTCAGCAGATCGACCAGAAAGAAGAACAGCCCTGGTCGCCAGAGAGCTCACAAGATTTAACATCGATATTGCGGCACTGTGTGAAACTCGTCTAGCAAATGAAGGTCAGCTCATGGAAACAGGAGGTAGTTACACTTTCTTCTGGCGTGGACGCAGCGGTAACGAACGTCGTGAATCTGGAGTTGGCTTTGCGGTTAAGAATCATCTTGTCCGCAAACTTGCCAGTCTTCCCAAGGGCGTGAACAACCGACTCATGACTGCATCTTCCACTACCGAGAGGAAAGCAAGCCACACTGATCAGCGCTTATGCGCCCTCAATTACGAATCCGAATGAAGTAAAGGACAAGTTTTATGAAGATCTCGATGCCCTACTCTCATCCGTGAAGCGCACTGACAGGCTGATTCTAGTTGGCGATTTCAACGCGAGAGTAGGATCTGATCACACTGCCTGGGATGGTGTCATTGGAAAAAATGGAATCGGTAAATGTAACAGCAATGGCCTACTATTACTGAAGACATGTGCGGCTCATGATTTGATCATCACCAATACCATCTTCCGCCTGCCCACTCGCAAAAAGACATCCTGGATGCACCCACGCTCTAAGCACTGGCATCTCATTGATTATGTCATTGTGCGGAGGAAAGACAGACAGGATGTAAGGGTGACCAAGGCCATGCCGAGTGCTGACTGTTGGACTGACCACAGACTTATCATCTCCAAATTAAGCTTTCACATCAAGCCAAAGAGACGTCCGCAGGGAAACAAAGCTGTGATGAAAAAGATCAATGTCAGTAGACTGAGGAACCCCAACACAGCAGCTTCACTAGCAGAAGATCTTGGCAACCAACTTTTAGAGCTGCAATTAGAGGAAAATGCTGAGAAGGACTGGGAACGCTTCCAGGATATTGTGCACTCTTCTGCACTAAAGGTTCTTGGACCCTCACACAGGAAACAGCAGGACTGGTTTGATGAAAACGATGAAGAGATCAAGGCCATACTTGCTGAAAAGCATCGCCTTTACCGTGCTCATCAGAATGACCCGTCGTCAACAGCTAAGAAAAATGCCTTCAACAACATTCGCAGGATCGTACAGAGCAAGCTTTGCAAGATGCAGGACTCCTGGTTGAGTGCCAAAGCAGATGAAATCCAGAAGTTTGCTGATAGAAACGATGCCAAACGGTTCTACGAAGCCCTTAGATCCTTGTATGGACCTCAGCCCTCAGGGAGTTCCCCTCTACTGGACTCAGATGGTGCAACTCTCATTACTGAGAAGACTCTGATTTTACAGCGTTGGGCTGAGCACTTCCAATCCGTACTGAACCGCCCATCTTCCATCAATAACAAGGCGATTGATAGAATGCCCCAGGCGGATAGCAACCACAGCCTGGATGTCTCACCATCAGAGACTGAAACCTTACAGGCCATCAGCCAGCTGTCCAGTGGCAAGGCCCCAGGATCTGGTGCAATCCCAGCGGAAGTCTATAAGGGTGGTGGTGCAGTGCTTGTCGACAAACTCACTCAGCTGTTCCATTCCTTCTGGAATCAAGGATCTATTCCTCAGGAACTGAAAGACGCGTCCATCGTACACCTCTACAAGAGGAAAGGAAATTGACAAGTTTGCGATAATCATAGAGGAATATCACTGCTTTCCATCGCAGGTAAGATCCTTGCACGAGTGTTGCTGAATCGCCTGATTGACCACCTGGAATAGGGTTTATTACCCGAGACTCAGTGCGGCTTCCGCAAAGAGTGTGGCACGGTGGATATGATCTTCGCAGCCCGACAGCTCCAAGAGAAGTGTCAAGAGCAGAATCGTGAACTGTACACCATCTTCGTGGATCTCACCAAGGTTTTGACACTGTCAGTCGCGAAGGACTGTGGCGTATCATGTCGAAGTTTGGGTGCCCTGACAGATTCATCTTGATGGTACGTCAGTTCCACGACGGCATGACGGTTCGTGTTCTGGATGATGGAGAAGCTTCAGAGGCCTTTCTCGTCACAAATGGCGTCAAGCAAGGGTGTGTGCTGGCACCGACTCTGTTCAGCATAATGTTTTCAGCCATGCTGTCAGACGCCTTTCAGAACAGTTCCTTGGGAATCAGACTGAGATACAGGACCGATGGGAAACTGTTTAACCTGCGAAGACTCCAGGCTGTCACCAAGATAAAGGAGACTGTGCTACGAGATCTCCTTTTTGCTGACGACTGCGCCCTGAATGCTGGATCAGAGCAGGAAATGCAAGCCAGCATGGACAAATTCGCAGCAGTATGCGACAACTTCGGCCGTCTCATCAACACAAAGAAAACCGAAGTGATGCACCAGCCAGCTCCGAAAGCTCAACATCAAGTGCCCACCATCACAGCGAAGGGACAAAAGCTGCAAGCAGTGGACCAATTTACATATCTTGGCAGCACCCTCTCCGCGCAGTGACAATTGACATCGAGGTCAACTGCAGAGTCGCCAAGGCAAGCTCTGCATTCGGCAGACTGCTGACCAAAGTGTGGGACCGCCGTGGAATAAGCCTTGCTACAAAGCTTAAAATCTATCGAGCAGTAGTGTTAACTACCCTGATGTATGCCAGTGAGACTTGGACTGTATACAGGAGGCACGCTAGGCAACTGAACCACTTCCACACGATTTGCCTCCGCAGACTTCTGAGGATCCGGTGGCAGGATAAGGTGCCAGACACAGAAGTCCTTTCTAGAGCAGGCCTGCCGTCAGTTTACACCCTGCTGATGAAAGCTCAGACACGCTGGGCAGGCCATGTTGCAAGGATGCCAGATCATCGCATCCCTAAACAGCTCTTCTATGGTGAGCTGTTTCAAGGGAAGCGATCGCACGGGGGACAAAAGAAGTGATACAAAGATACGCTTAAAGCCTCTCTCAAGTCCCTGGATATTGACACCACCTCCTGGAAGACCCTGGCACAAGACCGATCAACATGGCACACGCTGATCTACCAAGGCTGTCAAACATCTGAAGCCAGAAGGACAACCATAGCACTAGAATAGCGAAAGCAAGAGCGAGTTAGAAGGCGATGGATAAGATCTGGAGAAGTAAAGCGATTCACTTAGGAACAAAGCTGAGCACCTTGAAAATGTATGTATTTAGCAGCATGTTGTATGGATATGAAACATGGGTGATAACAAAAGATTCGAAGAAGATATTGGTGTTCAAGAGGAGTTGTTACATAAAGATCCTGAAAATAGGATGGATGCAGAACGTCACCAATGAGGAATTAGGAAGATACAGCCGAAAGAGAACCTACTGCAGAAGGTTATACAACAGAAGTTACAGCGATTCAGGCATATCTGCAGAATGTACGATGAGTGAAAAGTTAAGACCTTGGTATTGGGCATAATAGATGGTCTGAATAGGAGAGGCATAACCCACAGAGAATTGGTAGATGATATAGTAGATTGGTGCTGAGCTAGTCTACAGAAACTAAGCCAATCTGCACTGGACACGGAAAGATGGAAGGAAATAGTGAGGGAGGCATCGGACACCAATGGGCACTGAGCCCATGGTGGTTGTTGATGATGATGATGTAATAGCAATATATTTGTATTAGAGGGGAAAGAAGCACAGATCATCATTATTATTATTGTAGTGACTAGGTGTCCCAGACACATACTAGGACCCCACAGAGGTAGGCCCTATATAGATACAGGAGAGGGAAAGTTTTCTGCTCCAGGAAATTTACAATCTATATGTGGCCAGATCAGGAAGCATATCCCTTATATTCCATCTGTCATACAAAAGCAAGAATTTTAGTGAAACTTTGTCATCCAGGAGTAAAATGGAACCTGGAAAGGCATTTCAAATTTTTTGTCCCTTGATGTTTCTGGTTATATTAACTATCTGTTGTTGCAAATAATTTGCTATTACATTTTAATCTTGCCTTATCAGATTTCCTACATTCCTCTGTTAACATGCACTGCATCTAAGAAGATGTTGCCTGAGATCTGTAATTTGGACTAGCAGTCTCACTGGTAAAAAGCTTCCTGAATGCAGACTTTTATTATATGATTCACTATAAAAATATGCTTCAGGTAATAAAAAAGTATTAAGGGATTAATTTTATGTTTGGTACGATCACACTGATATGATATTTATTCCTTCCTTGTGTCATGAACAACTAGGTATAAATTAAGCCATTGGAGATTAATTTTAAGGAGAGCATGCAGTCAGTGGGATTTTTACTTTGATCGTTGTTTCCAGTCCATCTCTAGATATAAAGAGTATTGATACCTGCAGAGCTGTCTGTGTCTTTAAGATAACTAGTTTTATATTGTGGGTAAGATCGTCAGGAAAATGGTTTCAGAACAGATGCAGATTATAGCAAAGACAATCTGAGCAAAAAGAAAAAAATTACAGTGCTATGTTATAGTCAGGACCTAGAGAGAGGCATTTCATATGTGAACCGTTCAGCCATTCTTGTTGTTTCTCAATCTTATTCCACTCATGCAATTTGGAGCAGGTACTAATCATCAGACATTAAAAAGTGGTAAACAATCAACCAGTAATAAAAACATGTAATAAGCTCCCCATCTCCCTGATGAACCTTCAGTGCTGATCTTTAGCCTGGAACAAATTCGCTCTGAAACTCTGTATTTGACACTATTTCTTCACCAAGTAGATTCCCTTGCGTATCAGAAAACTGAGGTGTAAGTTGATTTAAATGAGTCAAAGTTAATATAACAGGATCCAATTTTATGCATCATATCTGAATTTGGATCATATTTCTGGGATTTTTCTAGTGCCATAGTTTATAATCTTTATGATTCTTAAAGATATCTGTCAGTTATTTTACATATGCATCTTGAAACTTCTAACATGCTTGAGATGGTTTAATTCAGTCATGCAATGACTGACGTTTGCAGATTTTTTATTTATATTTTCTAGGCTGTAGAATTTTAAAAAGTGTGGTCTGTAGACCAATGACAATTTCATCATGCTGGCACTTCCCATGGCCAGAAAGAAAATACAGATGGATGAGAGCAATGAAATTAAGAGCACACAAAATGTGTTTGAGCACAAAACACTTAGGGACAGATTTTTAAAGATTTTTTGGCACCTGAGCTTTTTGATAGGTGCTCAGTGGGACTTTCAAAGGACGTAGGTTCCCTAATTCCTACTGATTTTGGTGAGCATTAAAGTGTGCTATTTGCATCTTTAGGAGCCTAAATATCTTTAAAAGTCTGACCATAGCTGCATTAAGGATGACTAATAATAAGAAATGCTAATGTAACTTTTCCAAAAAAGATGCTGTCGTTTTTAGCAGTCACAATCGTAGTTGCCACAGGTGTTAAGCGGGGAGGTGGAGTGGGGGAATGGAGGCAGGAGGGTGATAGGCAGGAGCGGTGACGGTAGCTGTGTGTGTGATCATTTCATGCAGCTCAAAAAAGGTGGCCTTCCGCATGCAGAAGTTTTGGAGCCACTGCTGATCGTACCACCACTCCATGATTAGCCGGTCCCACCAGTCGGAACTGACCAGCCTCCAGACCTGTCTCTCCACTGTGGTATATGGTTGTGTAACCCACATAGTGTGGTTACTGAGTACTGCAAGTGGCACCTAAACCACTGCAACAGTTGAGATAAAGAGACCTCTACAGCACAGGCTGGGAGCCAGCTGGCTTTTAGCTCAGAGGGTAGAGGCTCCTAGAGTCAGCTCCCAAGGTCCCAAGTTCAAATCCGCTTTGGTGGTGGTTACAGTTGCAGGGGTCTTGCTCCTGCACACAGGAAGAGGGTCTCAAGGTTGAGCTTGTGGAGGGCCATGAAGGCAGCCTGCAGAAACTGCAGCCATGGCCATGAGGGACCATCGCATGCTCGGGGGCAGCTCAGGCTCTGTGGCAAAAAGAAAAATGCTGTGTCATCCAAAAAAGCTGGGCAACCAGAGCACATACTGCTAAAGTTTTGCTGTCCCTCGGACAGGTAGGCAAGCACGCAGCAGAAGCAGAGAAATGGCTGTCCAGGGGGGTTCCCTTTAAGCGCATCTCTCAGCTAGGCTTAGGCAACAGCACTCGGAAGCAACTGGTGACATAATGCCCTCCCTGAACTGGTTCCGAGTGGCTTTATATGCGAGATAGCGTCCAATCAGTGTGGATACTATCTTTCAAAAAAGCAGATTGGTTTTTCGATGCACTTTGGCAGTGTAGATGCTCTTTTTTGGAAGAAGTTTTTCCAGAAGATCTCTTCCGGAAAAGCTTCTTCTGAAAGAAACCTGCAGTCTAGATGTAGCCTCACTATTGTAGCAAAAAAATGAAATTTCCCCTGAGATTGTGGAGTGTTAAAAATTAGAAGTGGAATTGTCCTGAAACCATTCTTAACCTCATTTATCAAGATGAAACAATGACAAGAGCTGAGTGAAATTCATACAAGCCACTCAGCTGGAGCTTCCAGTGCCCTGCTTCAGTTCATGGTGAAACAGGGGAGTAGTGAGGAGGAATGCGGAAGGCGGCCTGGTGAAAGTATCTAAAAGAGATCGTCAATGAATGGTTTTGTTTCTACTGGGGTTCTATCAGAATTGATACTAGGTCTGACACTAATGCACGGGGTTCGAACCAGCGGGGTTTTAAAAATGGCGGCTCCCCGCTTATGCAAATGAAGCCTGGGAAATTCAAATCCCGGGCTTCATTTGCAAGTGCCGTATGCCTACATTACCCCGCTAGTTCGAACTAGGAGGGTAGTGTAGACATACCCATAGAAACCTTCTCCCTTTGTATACATTACCCATCTCATTGCATTTATTTTAGTCTGCATCACTCCTTTTTTTGATTGCTTTGGTTGCTTTTCAGGAGCCAATCCCTGTGCAGCTTACCATCTTTCTTAATTGTGTCAGGAGTTCTTGGGGACCACTCTGGGGTAATCTCACATTGGCTATGTCTAGACTACAACTTTTTTTGGAAAAAGGTTCGCAAAATGCGCTCCGCAATTTGCGTACCTTTTTCACTTTTTTTTTTTTTTTTTTTTTCAGAAAAGGCTTTTCAGAAATTTGGCCTGTCTACACTGGGAAAAAAACCCTCTTTTAGAAGATCCCTTCTTCCTTGGAGGGGGAAAAAAAAAAGGCAGAAGAGCAAAAGTGTTCCCTGGACATGGCGGAGTTTTTTCAGGATACCAGAGGTATCCCAACCCGCTCGCGGCCCCCTAATTCCCCCCCCCCCAGTCTAGAAGGTGAACCCATATGCAGCAACTCTGTCCATAGGACATTATGCCTTACACGTGCAGGTATACCAGTCTGAGGCTTTCCAGCCTTTGCATTGCCATGCAACAGTATTTGAAGATGGAAAACAATTTTTCCACACCATTTGAGCTGCATTGCTTTCTAAATTTAATTTTATAGTATTGGACCCTGTGAATTTTCTTACCCTATGCTAATTACTTTCTTGCATCAAATTTAACCTTCCTGTGGGATAAAAGTGGATAACCCTTTGTGTTCTATGTCATGGACGGTCTCCTTTATTTTACATAGAATGTATTTACCATACATGAGACAATTGTTTTTACCTTTCACCTTTCATTATAGGAATTTAATGTATCTTGTACATTAATAACCATTTACAACATACATATAAAACAGTTAAAAAGTCTCTCAATAATGTCTTTGCTTTGTCAGTGTTCAAAATACAGTACTCTAGATGCTAATTCTGCACTCTTTTGAATGTGCAAGTTTTTCTGCCAGTACTTCTGCTGCTCTTTTCTGTTGAAATGCTTGGTCATGTTCCGATAGCATGTCTGCCAACTTGTTTTTAGAGCAACATTCCAGTTCCAAACATGTCAGGCTTCCAACAGTTTCATTGATGCTTACCTTGGCAGGCATATGCATTTTAAAAGTTTACTTTTTTTGCCCATAAAGTCTGGTCAATAGTTTAACGAAGTTTGCCCCAGTGACTGCAGACTGGTGAAATTCAATAATACTTATCACATTAATAAACCAACATTATTAAATAGTTCCTTAACAGTATGAACCCTAAGCCATTAGTTGGATTTGTTTCCAATCTAGGGAATGTTAATCTTTTCTATAATACCTTAGTTTTAACACAATTATTATTTTTTACATTTACAAAACACCATCATAGATTTTTAATTCATAATAACATTTACTTTACACTACAGATAAATAGTACTTTTCAATAAAACCATTAATGAGTAAGCTCCATTTCTTGGTGCTGGGGTGGTTTCTGCTTCCAAAGCACATAGCTATCAGCTCCAGACAAATTGATCCAGATCCATGATTCTATTAATATCCATGAATTATACAGCTGCCTCCATAACAAACATTGCCTAATAAAACTGCTTTATTTCTTCACACACATAGGCTATGTCTACACTGCAGGTTATTTTTGGAAAAAGGTACGCAAATTGTGAATCGCAATTTGCAAACCTTTTTCCGATTCTTTTTTTTTTTTTTTTTGGAAGAGACATTTCCGACATTTGGCCCATCTACACAGGGCCGAATATGGGGAAAACCTCCTTATTTGGAAGAGCCCTTGTTCCTCATACAATGAGGAATACAGGGCTTCTGAAAGAGCGTGCCCGCTTTTTCAGAAACTGATCCAAAAAAGTGGACATGTTCCCTGTAGTGTAGACATAGCCATAATTTCTTAAAACGTAAACAAAATGTGTCTTGACACCACCATCACCTTTTTTCTTACAATGACCAGAAGGGAGTTGTTGAGAACCTTCCAATTTTGCTGCCTGCTCCATCAGCTAAAGTCAACATGGTTTCTGTAAAGGGACATCATGCCTTACTAATCTGCTAGAGTTCTTTGAGGGAATCAACAAACATGTGGACAAGGAGGATCCAGTGGATACGGTATACTTAGATTTCCAAAAAGCCTTTGATGAGGTTCCTCACTAAAGGCTCTCAAGTAAAATAAGTTGTCATGGGATAAGAGGGAAGGTGCTTTCGTGGATTGATAACTGGTTAAAAGACAGGAAACAAAAGGTAGGAATAAATGGTGAGTTTTCAGAGTGGAGAAAGATAACGAGTGGTGTCCCCCAAGGGTCTGCCCTGGGACCAGTCCTATTCAACATATTTATAAATGATCTAGAGAAAGGGGTAAACAGAGAGGTTGCAAAATTTGCAGATGATACCAGACTGCTCCTGTTAGTTAAGACTAAAGCAGACTGTGAACAGCTTCAAAAAGATCTCACCAAACTAAGTGATTGGGCAACAAAATGGCAAATAAAATTTAATGTTAATAAATGTAAAGTAATGCACATTCGGAAAAATAATCCCAACTGTACATACAATATGATGGAGACTAATTTGGCTACAACTAATCAAGAGAAAGATCGTGGAGTCATTGTGGATAGCTCTCTTAAAATATCCACTCAGTGTGCAGTGGCAGTCAAAAAAGCAAATATAATGTTAGGAATCATTTAAAAAGGGATAGAGAATAAGACAGAAAATATCTTATTGCCTCTATATAAAACCATGGTACACCCACATCTTGAAGATGTGGTTGCCTCATCTTGAAAAAGATATAGTGGCATTGGAAAAGTTTTGTTGCCCTTTTCTGAAAAGGATTAGGGGTTTGGAACGAGTCCCATATGAAGAGCGATTAAAAAGACTTGGACTTTTCAGTTTAGAAAAGAGGCCAAGGGGGAATATGATAGAGGACTATAAAATCATGAGTGGTGTGGAAAAAGTGAATAAGGAAAAGTTATTTACTTTTTCTCACAGTATAAGAACTAGGGGTTACCAATTGAAATTAATAGGCAGTAGGTTTAAAAAAAAAAAAAAGGAAGGTTTTCTTCACTCAGCTCACAGACAACCCGTGGAACTCCTTGCCAGAGGATGTGGTGAAGACTAGGACTTTAACAGGGTTCAAAAAAGAGCTAGATAGATTCATGTAGGGTTGTCAGATGGTTTAACAAAAATTACGGACCCTCCCCCCCCCAAAAAAAAACCACCAGGAAAAAATTCTGTCAAAGGAAAAAAAAGGGGGAGGGGCTGTGTCTACACTGGTGCAAAATCATGCCAGTGTAGATACAGCCTGCATGTTTAGTAGGAGTAAGAGGAGGTACTGCAGCCTCATGGAGAGAGGTGTGGGATGAAGTTTTGGCATTCAAATCCTGCAGAAACTAAAGATTCCCTGCAGAAGGTCTCCTCTTTGCTGCTACGCCAGTGGTGGCCCTCTTTCTGGCACCACACACAATGCTCACTATTGTGCCTCCACCCTACCCTGCCACTCTGAGAGGAGGATGTGGGACTTACACAAAGAGAGTATGCATTGGTGGGAGTAGTATAAGATTTGGAGGGGCACATGTTCATGCAGAGCAGCTGCTCCTTAGTTCTCCCTTCCCCATGAAACCCCTTAACGAAATGCATCTCTAACTTAATTTAGAACAGAGGAAGAGGCATTTGCTGGCTCATAGGTGAGGAGAGCTTACTATTGAATCACCAGTGCCACTAGGTTCTGGGCTTCGTAACCCTTCCTCCTTTGCATGACCTTAGAGGAGCCACTGGCCTCACATGTGGAAGGCTGAAGGGATTTAGTTACTTTGTTGGCCTTTCATCATTCTTATAATGAGACCAAAGTGCTATTTATGTCACAGGAGAAACAAGTTTGGTTGTTTCAGGCTGAGCTCATGCCAACAGAGGGATGTAGTCTAGACCTAGCCTTAGGTGCATTGACTCAGCTGTCAAATGCAATGGGGTGCCCACTTCACAACACCTGGAGGGTTAAAGTGGCCAAGCAGGCCAATTAACTGCTCAGGCTGTACCTGGAGGAGCAGCCAGGGAACTGGGATTGATTAAATGAAGCTCAGCTGGACAGGAACAGGTAAGGTCTATGTAAAACCCTGGGAGCTGAGCCCAGAATGGGATTGTGAGGAAGTAGGTTATAGCTCCTTTGTGGGGAAAGGGAGATGCAGCTGGAGGCTACAAAGGTAGGTAGCCTGTAGCTACTCCAGAGAAGGAGGATGTTTGGGCTGTTTAGGGAGAGCTGAATATTGGAGTCAGGATGTGAAAGGAGAATTTTAACTCTCAATTCTGTGCACTGAAGGTTCAGTCGCATCTCCCTGAGGAGATTCGTATTATCCATGGTTAGTCGTTTACACTTTTTAGCCAATTACTCAGACACGTTTATTTAAATTTGCAGGAGATAATGCTGCCTGCTTCTTGAAAGTGAAAGCAGGCATTCACATGACATTGTTGCAGCCAGTGTCTTATTCATGTGTCCTCTCTGGCATGTAAATATCATATTTAGCACTTTGTGTTCAGAGGACACGTGTCCATGCTAATGTGGGGTTCTACTTGAGAATGATCTGAAGCAGTGCATACTGATGCATGTTCCTTTTCATCATTTGGGTCAGATGTCACCAGCAGAGGGTTGATTTTCTTTTTTGAGGGTTCAGGTTCTATAGTTTTTGCATCAGAGTGTTGCTCTTTAAGACTTCTGATAACACGCTCCACTCCATGACCCCTTCAGATTTTTAAACCTGGGGTTGAGTGCTCTAGCTAGCTTTAGAAATCTCACATTAAATTTTGTCTCTGAATTTTGTCAAAGCTGTGGCAAAAGTGTTCTTAAAATGTACATGTGCTGGATCATCATCTGAGACTGCTGTACAATTAATTGTGTTTAATTAACACATTGGTCTTTTTTAACAAGCATCATTAGCTTAAAAGTATGTCCTCTGGAATGGTGAGTGAAGCATGAAAGGGGCAAATTAATGTTTAGTACAGGCGACCCCTGACTTATGACCACCCAACATATGACCCCCCCTGCATTTATGGCCACCTTGCTCCAGCCACCGCCCTTCCCCAGCACACTCCCTACCCGGCTCTGAGAGCAGCTCGCGCCTTGCCACCCTTCCCCGGCACAGCCCCCAGCCAGCTCTGGGAGAAGCTTGAACCTTGCTGCCTTCCCCCGGCACAGCCTCCAGCTTTGGGAGCCAGCTTTGGGAGCAGCTTGTGCCTTGCTGCTTTCCCCCTGGTACAGCCCCCTGCCGGCTCTGGGAGCAGTGCGCATCTTGCCACCCTTCCCCCGGCATAGCCCCCCGCCGGCTCTGGGACCAGCTCATGCCATGGACTACAACTCCCAGGAGGCAAAGCGGGCCAGGAACGGAACCTCCATTTTTATCATTGTGCCTATGGAAAAAAAAGGTTAGACTTATGACAGCTCGACTTACGATGGTTCTCCAGGAACCAATTAGGTCATAAATGCAGGGGCTGCCTGTATATCTAACATATAAATACCTTGCAATGCCAGCTACAAAAGTGTCATGTGAATGCCTGGTCTTACTTTTAGGTGAATTGAAACATATATTATCGTGATGGGTTGTGAAATTCCCATTGAGACTGTTACCTGATAGGCTGATCATACCCCTGGGCCTACCTACTTGCCCTTTGGGCACCTCACCAACCTGTCCTTTACTGAGCCAGATGCTCTGGCCTTCCTCAGCAAAGGCACAGATTTAGTGTAACAGCCTCTCCCTCCCCCACCCTTCCTCGAGCAATCCCGACAGCGAGGAGGGCTCAGCTCTTAGAGGACTCAGTTACAGGATCCAGCCAAGAGCACAGCCCCAATGGGACCAAAACCCCACATTCATCTATCAGGATATGTCTACACTAGCCCCCTAGATCAATGTAGGGAGGCTAATGAGGGCGACTGAAATTGCAAATCAAGCCCGGGATTTAAATATCCAGGGAGTGGAGCTCCTGCTTAGAAGAAGCACCCCGCTCCTGCCCCTATTACGAGCTGCTCCACCACATCCTGGTTGGGGGGGGGTCAGTCCCTTCCCCCCCTGTTGTGGACTCTGGGCTGGAGTTGTCAGCCTCCGGAGGGTGGGCCCATAGGTGAGGGGGAGGAGGAGGAGGAAGTGGAGGAGGAGACCAGCCCCAACACCAGACCCTCCAGCCAGAAGGTCAGCCTGTCCCTGAAGCCGGTACCTCCCTCCCAGAGTGTCATTCAGGTCTTGGATAAGGCCAGGGAAGGCCCATCAGGTGAGACCCATTACTTTCCCTAGACACATGTGGGAGAGGTGGTGGGTGGCAAGGGGCTGAAGGTGCTCTTCACCTGACCTTCTCAGCTTGGGCATTGCACCGCAGCCTGGGCACGTGTAACCAGTTAGCATGGTCACATGTCTTTGTAGGACCAACCACAGTTTAGACTTACAGGAAAACACAGACTATTTACAGATCCTTGTTTTGAGCAGCAGGCCATTAAGTTCCTTAAAAGCCACTAGTGGCTTGCACTAGAAGACCTAGATGAATACACGAGTTTACAATTTATATTTCTAACATCACATACAAGAATGATACATGCACACAAATAGAATATGCACTCGGGGATAACAAGCTCTTGAATGATAGGTCACTTGCCCTTTTTTGCTTAAAACATATTTGGGTTATATATATTCATATTCAAAAGCACATTTCCATAAATCTATGGGGCACGATGTCACAGTTATTTCTTTTGTTCATCATTTTACAGCATAAATATTGGCAATAAAATAACATAGGGATGGCTGTACTCTTTTATTTCCACATGTAAAAAATCCCCAAATATTTACCACTTGAAATTTTAACAGTGCATTTAAAACTGCAATTAATCACAATTAATGTTTGAGTTAATTACATGAGTTAACTGTGATCAGTTGACAGCCCTAATTAAAAGACATGTTTGCTTGCACTCAGCTCACCAAGCTCTCTCTCTACCAATGTATCATCCATGTTCCCATCTCTTCATTCAGTTTTGCTGAAACTATAGGAACTAGGGGTGTAGCTGCACCCTTGGCTAAAAGGGGTTTCCATGATCTACAGAAGTTACCATTAGGTTCAATGGCTCTCAGCACCCCCACTACAAGAATTATCCCAGTACACCTGGCTGATGTGCACAAATATTGTCTTTTCCCAAATTCTTTATGTGCAGTAAATTGCCATGGTTTGTCCTTCACATTGTCCTTCACATTTCAGCTTCACTTTTTGTTGAATGTTTCTATCAAATAACATATTTATATGACACTATATTTGGTGGTATTTGTATTGTGCTTGGTGCTTTCTTTTAACAATGCAAACCTCACAGTTCCACAAGCATTTATCTTGGAACAAGAGAGGGACTTAAAAGCGCCTCTGCAGCAATCACGATATTGTGTACTCATCTATAAATGTAACGGTGGGAGAATGGGTATGAATGACAGTGCTTCCTGTGGATGGGTACACAACACCTAGGGAGAAACTGTGTTGCAAATGAGTGGATGAGAAGAAATCTCAGCAAACTGGAGAGGCTTTAATAACTGCTTTATGACTTCTATTGTGGCTCTTCTGTTTTGTGGAGGCTAATCCTCAGCCTGAGCAGCTGGACCAGGGACGGGGTCATATAGTTTTTTCCCATAGGCTGGACCAGTGTTTCCCAATTTTATTTGGTCATGGAACCCTTTTCAGCTTTTCAGAGTTTCAAGGAACCCCTAGGTTTGTCAAGCAAAAAAAAGGGGGGGGGGGACGACCCACCAGTACATGAAAATCACATTCCTTCCCCAAGACCGTACCCCTTCCTTGAGGCCCCATCCCCCTGTTCCCCTCCTCTCCATCACTTGCTATCCCCAGCCTTTATACACGCTCACTGGGTTGAGACAGGAGGTGTGGGTTCTCCGGTGGGAATGAGGGATTTGGGTGTGGGAAGGGGTGAGAAGTGCAAGCTGTGGGAGGGAATTTGGATGCAGGAGAAGGGGACGTTGGCTCGGGGAGGGGCCTCCAGGCTGGGGAGTGTTGGGCTCAGGTGGAAGGTTGGGGTGCTGAGCAAGCCACAGGCTTGTGGATGTGAGGGTGCAGGAGTTTGGGTTGGATATGTGAGGGACTCAGGGCAAGAAGTTTGTGAGTATGATGGGCTCAGGACACAGATTTGTGATGTGTGGATGGTACAGGAATGTTGTGGCAGAAGACTGAGGATGTGGGGATGCAGGAGTTTGGGGATGTAAGAGGCTCAGGACAGCAGGTTCCAGTGTATGATAGGCTCAGATTTGGGGTCAGGTGGTGCAGGAGTGTTATGATGCTGCAATGAGATGGGGGTTTGGCCCCAATTGGGGGGCATGCTGGCCAGGCTTCATTTTGAAATAAAATATTATGTCAAACTCAAAAGGTTTTAGCATTGTCTTTATCTACGAGAGGGGCGAGGAACCTGTTTAGAGTCAAGGGTCAGTGACCACAGAAAAGTCAATTGGGGCCACACAAATGAGATGCAAAAAACTCCTCCAAAGCCCCCAAACCTCACTAATGTGGTCCCAAATGTGCTGGTAGGGGCAGGGGACAGGGTGCTAGTGGGTGTTAGGGATGGGAGAGGGTGCTGGGGTGGGTGACAGGGTGCTGGCACAGGTGACCAGGTGCTGGGGCAGGATGCTGGGACCAGGGACAGGGTGCTGCTGGGTGTTGTGGTGGGTGGCAGGATGCTGGGGTCTGGGAAAGGGTGCTGCTAGGTGCTGGGGTGGGTGGCAGGGTGCTAGGACAAGTAACAGGGTGCTGCTGGGTGCTGGGGTGGCTGGGGTTGGGACCAGGGTCCTGGGGCTGGGGCCAGGGTCCTGGGGTGTGTGGCAGGGTGCTGGGGCCAGGGCCAGGATGCTTCTGGGTGCTAGCGTGGATGGCAGGGTGCTGCTGAGTTCTGGGGTGGGTGGCTGGGGTTGGGGTCAGGGTGCTGCTGGGTGCTGGGATGGGTGGCAGGATGGTGGGACCAGGGACAGGGTGCTGCTGGGTACAGGGGACAGTGCTGGTGGGAGCAGGAGACAGGGGCAGCTGGCATTCCTGCAACACCTTTGGGTTCTGGGAAGTGTGTGACTGCACTTCCCCTCTCCAAACAGCTGGTGCACGCGCTTCCTGAACAGCAGGGGCTGTTGCACTCCAGCAACTTACTTCCATGATGCCGTCCTGCAGGAGGGGCAGGGTGCAGGGAGTCCCAGGGCAGAGCGTGCTGCCTGCACAGTTGGAGCTGTACAGCCCCGAGTCTCCTGACCTCCCACCTCCCCACCACGCAGAAAGGCCAAGGAACTAAGTTACCGGGTGCCACAGCCCCAGCTGTTCAGGCAGCATGCACTGGCTGCTTTGGGAGGAGAAGTGCTTCCCTCTCTGCTGTAGGTCACGTGGGGTCACCCCTGTCCAGCACCCCCCTAGGATGCCAGACGGGAGCAACTGTTCCACTCTGCCCCCACCTCACTACACCCCTGCATCGCCAGGTAGGAATGGGAAACAAGTGTGCTGTTTCTTTAAGAAGTTGGCTAGCTGGCTCTCTCTCTTTCAGAGGGGGTGGGGGAGTGCCGGCTCCTTGCAGAACCCCTACTTTCGCTTTGCAGAACCCCAGGCTTCCGTGAAGCACCAGTTGGGAAACACTGGGCTGGACAATGGGTTGTTACTTGGAACTGGCCACCTGGCTTGGAAGGCAGTGGCACTGCTTAACTGCTCACACCCTGCTGCGAGGTGTAGCTGAATACAACCTCCACATGGGAGGTCATATGCCCCCTCCATTGTTGTACCCTCCGCTCATATTGTCCTTTAAGTTCAGAACAAAACAAGTTTTATAAAAGACCTTATTTGATGCACTTTTTAGTGCAATAACACAATGTGCAATCAGCTGGTTCAGCTGCTTACTTTGTGCTTTCCATCCCCTTGTGCTGTCTGGACCATGGTTGTCATAGTGGGGCAGAAAGATTTGAACAACAGAACTAAGCCTGAGTTGAAAATAAAAATGTTTTAGGCTGGCAAATATCAGCTGTTGATCTGGACCCTAGCTTGCCCTGGTAGTCAGAGACATCATCTGATTGGTGCAGTAAGGTTCCACTCTTCACTTGTCCTTCTCCGGCAGAGCTGAGAAGGCTATTTCATCTTACCATGCTGATACTGTGCAGTATGTTTGATTCCAGGTTCGGGTGAAATGCAGGACAAGGACAGGAGGCAGGTAGTGGGTAATGGAAAGGGATACGTGAGGGAGCAAAGACAGAGCAGGTCCTGCGTTTATCAGGCTGGGGTCCTTGCTGATGTAGCAATGTCAAGGTCTGGTGTCATGGCATCAGTCCATCTGCTACAGGCTCCCCTCAAGCATCTCTTTAAAGGCCCCCAAAAGAGTGGTCACATTGGTTTGCCCATCAATTTGGCCGAGTTGCCAAGGCACCCGTTTTGCTAATTTGACTCCCGGTCCTGTAGTCCCCTCCAGTCACAACTCAAGAACTGTGTTAACTCAATCTGTCGTCTTACAATATATTTCCTTAAAACAATGTTTCATAACTCAATTGCTGTTCATGAATCTGTACCCACTTCCCACGGGTGACACTCACAATTATAACAGCACTCATTGCTGGTCTGAGGATGCTAAGGGCTGCCTGCCACATCCCCACCCCTTTCAGGAGCATGGAATCAGCGCCTCCCCACCTCCCTAACACAAACACATAGCTTGCCCAGGGGCCTGGTAAGACTGTCGACTTCCCTGAATACATGCAACAGTTAGAAATTAAAATGAATACATCAAACAGAATCATTAGATGGGTCAAAAAAAAAAAAGACAATCATTTGTTTTGTTTTGTTTTCCAGTGTGGAAACTTATTAATCACTTTTGACAGATTAAGGAGATAATAGATACAGACAGCAAAGGAAGTGCGCTCCTGTGATAATGACATAACGGCTATTGTAATCCAGTTAACTGCAGCAATTATATCCTGTCTGTGATAAAAGACCAGAAGGAGTTTAACTTAATAGCATCAGGTGACAGGTTTTTATTTAAAATCTAGTATAGCATGATAATTAAATCTTTGGAGGTGGGGTAAAGGAAGATTAAGGAAAACAAAAGGAGTCTGAGAACTGAATGAAATACTGGATCCTGAGTTAGGCTATGTCTAGACTGTAGGCTTCTTACGGAAGAAGCTTTTCCAGAAGAGATCTTCCAGAAAAACTTCTTTTGAAAGAGTGAACATAAGAATGGCCAAACCAAGTCAGACCAAAGGTCCATCTAGCCCAGTATCCTGTCTGCCAATAGTGTCCAGTGCCAGGTGCCCCAGAGGGGGTGGACCGTAGACAATGATCAAGCAATGTGTCTCCTGCCATCCTTCTCCAGCCTTTGACAAAAAGAAGTCAGGGGCACCATTCCTTACCCCTTGGATCTAACCTCCATTAATTTATCTAGCTCTTTTTTGAACTCTGTTATAGTCCTAGCCTTCACAGTCTCCTCTGGCAAAGAGTTCCACAGATTGACTGTGTGAAGAAGAACTTTCTTTTATTAGTTTTAAACCTGCTACCCATTCATTTCATTTGGTGTCCTCTAATTTTTATATTATGGGAACAAGTAAATAACTTTTCTTTATTCACCCTCTCCACACCACTCATGATTTTATAGACCTCTATCATATCCCCCCTCAGCCTCCCCTTTTCTAAACTGAAAAGTCCCAGTCTCTTTAGCCTCTCCTCATATGGGACCCGTTCCAAACCCCTAATCATTTTAGTTGCTCTTTTCTGAACCTTTTCTAATGCCCAAATATCTTTTTTGAGGTGAAGAGACCACATCTGTACACAGTATTCAAGATGTGGGTGTACTATAATTTTATATAGGGGCAGTAAGATACTCTTCGTCTTATTTTCTATCCCTCTTTTAATGATTCCTAACATTCTATTTGCTTTTTTGACTGCCACTGCACACTGAGTGGATGTTTTCAGAGAGCTATCCACAATAACTCCAAGATCTCTTGCGTCCACACAGCAAAAGCGCATCGAAAAAGCAATCTGCTTTTTCGAAAGATAGTGTCCACATTGACTGGATGCTATCTTGCATTTAAGTTGTGATTATTATTGATGAAAAAAACCCCTCTTCCCTGTCCATATATGCTCACTCTTTCAGAAAAAGGATTCTTCCTCGTAAAAATAGGTTTACCGCTGTTGGAAAAACCTCTTTGTTCTTTTGACTTTCTGACGAAAGAAACAATTGCAGAGTGGACCTCAGTGTAGTTTCTCCAGAAAAACAGGCGTTTTACACACTAAAATGTACTCTTAGTGTGTAAACTGCAGAGGAAATAAAAAAACAATTATTTCATGTAAAATGAAGAAAATATTACCGGTAGTATTTCAGGTTCTAGTTCTTCAATCTGTATTCATTGTGCATAGTACTCTGATCAGTACTCACTGTACTATGCCACTTTCAATCAGGAATATGTTTTATGAATCCTTATTCTTCTGGCTCGCTTTAGAGCCCTTTGAAACTAAAAGAATCATTAGCATAGATATTCTAAATGCTAATTAACCAGAGGAAGAGAAGCCGAATCAGTCTCTCAGTAAGACCTTCTATACGACTAATCTTCTTTGCCTTAATATTCTTCCCTTTGTAGATTGTTCTTAGCAAAGTCCTCCATGAGCAAAATAAATATTTAAAACCAGCCTGAATTAAGGACTTGACAAATAGGAAGTGGAGGCCCATGAACTAAAATGTGCATCTATGATTTCACATGTATATCTCCCAGTTATGGGGTACAAATTGAGTAACTGAGTTGGGACTGTAATCAGCTGTTTTTTGTGTGCATGATTTACACAAATGCACAAAGACCTGAGTCTCCGTCTTTGGTCTTTTGAAAATTAACGGTCTTGCATTTTAATAAATAAGTAACAATTCCTAGACTAGCCACTAGGTGGAATGTGGCAGTGAATAATAAAAAAATAGATTAGGGAAGTCTGAGTTAGAATGTGTGCAATAGAGAGATCTGTATAAGCCAATCCACAATACAGAACTGTCAGTTACTAATCTTTAGTTTATTTGATCAACAGCTTGGACAATGCATTCTTAAATAGGGAGTTCATAATAGTTATTATGGGTATTAAATATAAGGTTTAACAGGAAGGCAATAGTTATATTAAACTAAATATTGGACATGGCCATTGTTCACTGTGCTATTGTCCATTCGTGAGGCTTCCCAAATCCTCTCTTCTGCACATAGACATGTCACTTTACTCCTTGAGACTTAGATTAAGCAAAGCACTTACACACATTCTTAAATCTGGCTCTATTCAGCAAAGCACTTACACATTAAAGACAATGGTTACAGTTAATAATAAAAAGTTGGATCGCTTGTAATGAAAATATTAGGAAAAACAAACAAATTAAATTGGTTTGTTTGAAAGATTTTTTTTACCAAAAGATTTCTCGTCTAAGATATTTTGCCCTCCTCTGATCCTTCAGCGTTGATGTGGAGAAGTAAAATTCACAGCATGCTACATTCCACCCAGTCCTCAGTGAATCAGTTCCGGGCCAAATATAATCACCTTCTGACATAAATGATGACTTCTGAACAACCTAGAGTGAGAGGAGGAGACTGACCTGCAAACCAAGATGTGCTTTCCCTTGTCATCAGGATCCATATTAGTAATACAGGATTATGAGTAGCATGGACCTGTAAGAACAGCATGTCTCAGTATTGCTACAGCCCAAGACACTTCACTTTCAGATCACAAATTCTAGGCACTGAAATAGTTAAAGCTCACAGCTGCCTTGGCAGATGAATTCCAAACCTGACACAGAGCAGACACAGCAGTTGGGTTCTCAAAGTGAATAATCTCAGAGCTGGTGGAGTTAGTGCTAATTATAGCAGCCTTATCAACGAAGGTTCCCAACCTAGAGCAGAGAAAAGAGGCCTATGGAGGTTTGTAACAAATGAACTCTAGGGCTTATTTTCTCATGCCACAACATGAATGATACGTGGCACAGGTAGACATTCAGGCACAACTCATAAAATCGTTGCTGAAAATGACAAGGAAGTCCTGGCTAAACATAATGTAGCCCTTAATACCTGGGAAATGAGCCAAGATAGAAGATAACTAGATGGCATTGAACTATCTTCAAATAAGCTATTTCTTTAAGCAGTAGTGTTTGTACAATCATGCAGAGGTATAAAAGAGGTTCCCTGTATGCCTCGGAGTTGCATCCTTGAAACGAGCACTGGATACCGAAATGGGAATTTTTCCTCTAAAGAAATAATGGAATAAGGGAGAGATGCATACATAATATCACCACATTCATCTTTGACAATGCTCTTTTCACCCAAACAGTGTACCTTTTTACAATGACAGGTTCTACAGTACACATTTTACACATAAAAACATTGAATAACAAAGTATAGAACCCTACTAACACTGTTCAAACATAGAATGTTTTAATACAGTAAATACAGGATAGTAATACAGTATAAAACAGTATTAATTATGTTCAACTTAGGTAGGGGTGGCAGCTGAATTTTCTTGGGTTGGCTTTTCTATGGCTGGTGTTTTGGTTGCACAAGACTTAAAAAAAAGAGTTGTTCGATATCTGCTCTCCTGCATGAATCTTTGAGTGACAGGGCACCCTGTACCAAGCTTTGCATTGAGAGCCCTGGAGACTTTGGAGACGATTCACAGAAAGGATCACTGCTCTCTATGATTTGTGTCATTTTCTCCAGCAATCCAAAGAAATGGGAGAGACTCTTTGTCAGTCTGGAGAGTTGGCTGTATTTTAAAGAACCCTTATTGAGGGTGCAGGAACAAACTACCCCAATGTGCAGAAGAAATAGCAAATATGGCAGGCATCCTGCTTGGCTTAACAAAGAAATCTTTGGTGAGCTTTAACACTAAAAGGAAACTTACCAGAAGTGGAAACATGGACAGATGACTAGGAAGGAATATAAAAACATTGCTTGAGCATGCAAAGTGTAATCAGGAAGGATAAAACACAATTGGAATTACAGCTGTTAAGGGATGTGAAGGATGACAAGAAAGGTTTCTACAGATATGTGAGCAACAAGGTCAGGGAAAGTGTGGGACCCTTACTGAATGGAGAAGGCAACCTAATGATGATGTAGGAAAAAACTCAAGTATTCAATGCTTTTTTTCCCCTTGGTCTTCACAGACACGGTCAGCTTTAAAGAAATAATGGAAGGAGGTGAGCAACTGATTCATTATGGGAAGGAGGTGAGCAACCATCAGTAGTGAAAGAAGAAGCTAATAACTATTTAGAAAAGCTGGACATCACAAGTCCATGGGGCAGAATCTACTGCATCCAAGGGTGTATAGCCATTGGCTATTATGTGTGAAAACTTGTAGTGCTCAGAGAGGTTCCAGACAATTGGAAAAAGGCAAATGTACTGTTCATTTTTAAAAAAAGGAGGATCTGTGGAACTACGTACCAGTCAGCCTCATCTCAACCCCTAGAAAAATCATGGAGCAGGTCCTCATGGAATGCATTTTGAAACACTTGAATGAGGGATTGATGATCAGGAACAGTCCACATGGATTCACCAGAGTCAAGTCATGCCTGAACAACCAACTTGCCTTCTACGATGACCTAACGTGCTCTGTGGATATGAGGAAAGTAGTGGATGTTATATATATTGACTTTAGCAAAGCTTTTGATACAGTCTCCCATGTTATTCTCGCCGGCAAGTTAAAGAAGTATGGCCTGGATAAATGGACTATTTGGTGAATAGAAAGCTGGCTAGATTGTCAGGCTCAATGGGAAGTGATCAACAGCTTGATATCTAGCTGACCGCTTGTAACAAACAGAGTGCCCCAGGTATTGGTTCTGAGGCTGGTTTTGTTTAACATCTTCTTCAATGATCGGGATAATGGGAGGGATTGCACCCTCAGCAAGTTTGTGGATGACACTAAGATGGTGGGAAAGGTAGATATGCTGGGGGTAGGGATAAGATTCAGAATGATCTAGATAATTTGAAGGATTGGGCCAAAAAAAATCTGATGAGAGTCAACAAGGAGAAGTGCAGAATCCTGCTCTGGGGAAGAGAAGAATCCTAAGCACTGCTACAGGCTGGGGACTGACTGGCTAAGCAGCAGTTTGGTAGAAAAGGACCTGGGGATTACAGTGGATGAGAAGCTGCATATGAATCAGCAGTGTGACCTTGTAGCCAAGAAGGCTAATGGCATATTGGGCTTATTAGTAAGAGTATTGCCAGTAGATCTAGGGAAGTGATTATTCCCCTTAAATTGGCACTGGTGAGGCCACATCTGGAGTATTGCATCCAATTCTGGCGGCCCCATTACAGAAAGGATGTGAGCACATTGGAGAAAGTCCAGCAGAGGGCAACAAAAATGATTAGGGGGAGGGAGCACATGACTTACGAGGACAGGCTGAGGGATTTGGACTTATTTAGTCGACCGAAGAGTGAGGAGGGATTTGATAGCAGCCTTCAAATACCTGAAGGGTGGTTCCAAAAAGGATGGAGAAAGGCTGTTCACAATAGTGACGGATGGCAGAACAAGGAGTAGTGGTCTCAAGTTACAGTGAGCGAGGTCTAGGTTGGTGTCAGGGGTTCGGCTCCCCCTCAGGCTTACAGCCCTGTCATCATCGGGGTTGCCTGCCCCTAGTTACCCCTTTAAAATCCGTGTTCTTGGGTCCCTGAGCTCCCAAAACCGCCAGTCAATTCCCGGAGCGGTCCGTTGCTGCCTGGAAGGGGGTCGGGCCGCTTGCTCAGTGGTCCGGCCAGAGGGGAGGACTGCCGCCCCCGCCACTCACCAGTTCTGGCCGCTTGCTCCACACTCTCCCATTCCTCCCTCCTCCTCCGAGACGGCCGTCCGGCCCTTTTGAATCCCCCGCTGGTTCTCTCTCCACCTCCTCCTGTCACGGGGCGATGACTCACCCTGGAGCCCATGAGTCACAGTTGGATATTAGGAAAAACTATTTCACTAGGAGGGCAGTGAAGCACTGGAATGGGTTACCTAGGGAGGTGGTGGAATCTCCCTCCCTAGAGGCTCCAAGTTCCAGCTTGGCAAAGCTCTGCCTGGGATGATTTAGTTGAGATTGGTTCTGCTTTTAGTAGTGAATTGGACTCGATGACCTCCTGAAGTCTCTTCCAGCCCTGTGATTCTATGGCCCCTGAGTGATTTTTTTCTGTTGATCAAAGGCCCTCAACCCAAAACACTTTCCCCATCACGGACTTAAATATTACCTCATAACACAGGATTCAGGTTAGTGCATACTACAACTCACAAGCATTTCAGAGTCCAAACACAAAACACAGTCTAAACTTTACATCTATTTTAAGAAAGCTAATGCACAGGTGAGTCAGACTGGTTTCCTGCTATGCCTTGACATGAGCTGGCACTTAGTCTGACAGCCTCACAACAGGCCAAAACTGTCTGAATGTTCAATGGCAGAATAAAGGTAGGAGACTATTCATAAGGACTGCTTGAAAGTTATTGCATCAGTGACTTCATATGTCAATTTCATTTGTGGGCAGACACTTTAAACCCACACTGCATTCTGAAAGCTTACACCTCCATTCACGTGTGTGGGGCTGGAGTTTGAGAGTGGAAGACCACTACTTAAATTACTTAGACTGTATGAATAGCAGTATGCCTGTAAGTCCTGACAGTGAGTCTGTGCTGACAGTCAGGCGAAAAGTGCTCTGCCATTTCCAGGCATCCAACTCCCTGCAAAGAAACTAATTCACAGCCACAAAAAAGTTTCAAGATAACCAGCAGAACCCATCAGGAAAACAGCTACACTCAAGGTAATTGGAATTTTCACCTCTTATTACAGTTATCCTTGTTTAATGCTGAGTTCCTGCAGGTTGCCCTGGTGAGCTAACAGTAGATGTGAAGCTTGCAGAGCCATATTCTAGGCTAGAGTGCATGATAGTCTAGAACCTGCTTGTGACTTCAGAGGGGTCTAGCCAGGCCCAGTACTGTGGTGCGCCTGAAGCAGGAGAGGGAAGCTTTGGCAAGTGCTCATTTTGCTTTGATACTGCACAGTGACATGAGGTAGAGGTCTCCTTTATTTTGGTACATAGTGCAAATTGGAGAAGGGATAGAAACTAACACTAGGATGGTTCTCTTTGCATCTGATTTTCCTTCTACTGTGCAACTATGCAGTAGGGGACCTATGGGAAACGTTTAATGCACACTGGGATCTTCTGGGATTCCATCCATAATGTGAGTGCATAACTGATTGGATAACAGTTGTCAGAGAATAGCTATTAATGGTTCACAGTCATGCTGGAAGGGCATAAAAAGTGGGGTTCTGCAGGGATCAGTTTGGGACCGGTTCTGTTCAATATCTTCATCAATGATTTAGATGATGGCATAAAGAGTTTGCTTATAAAATTTACAGATGATACCAAGCTGGGAGGGGTTGCAAGTGCTTTGGAGGATAGGATCAGAATTCAAAATTATCTGGACAAATTAGAGAAGTGGTCTGAGGTAAATAGAATGAAGTTCAATAAGGACAAATGCAAAATACTCCATTTACGGAGGAACAATCAGTTTCACCCATGCAAAATGGGAAGTGACTGCCAAGGAATGGGAAGTGACTGCAGAAAGGGATATGGGGTCATAGCTGACTACAAACTAAATATGAATCAACAGTGTGACACTGTTGCAAAAAAAGCAAACATCATTTTGGGATGCATTAACGGGAGGGTTATAAGATAGACATGAGAAGTAATTCTTCCCCTCCACTCTGTGCTGATTAGGCCTCAACTGGGAGTATTGTGTCCAGTTGTGGGCACCACATTTCAGGAAAGTTGTGGAGAAATTAGAGAAGGTCCAGAGAAGATCAACAAAAATGATTAAAAGCGACGAGGAGTCCTGTGGCACCTTATAGACTAACTGAAGTGTAGGAGCATAAGCTTTCATGGGCAAAGACCCACTTCGTCAGATGCAGGTCTTTGCCCATGAAAGCTTATGCTCCTACACTTCAGTTAGTCTATAAGGTGCCACAGGACTCCTCGTCGCTTTTGCAGATTCAGACTAACACGGCTACCCCTCTGAAAAATGATTAAAGGTCTAGAAAAAGTGACCTATGAGGGAAGACTGAAATAACTGGGCCTGTTTAGTTTGGAAGGAGGGACACAACAACTTTCAAGTACCTAAAAGGTTGTTACAATGAGGAAGGAGAAAAAATTATTCTCCTTGGCCTTTGATGATAGGACTAGAAGCAAAGGGCTTAAATTGCAGCAAGGGAGGTTTAGGATGGATATTAGGAAAAACTGTCAGGGTTGTTATGCATTGGAATATATTGCCTAAGGAGGTTGTGAAATTTCCATCATTGGAGATTTTTAAGAAAAGGTTAGTAAACATCTATCAGGGATGATCTAGATGGTGTTTGGTACTGCCTTGAGGGCAGGGGACTGGACTTGACCTATCGAGGTCCCTTCCAGTTCTAGCATTCTATGATTCTATAGAGATATCCAGGAGATTTCCCTAAAGATACTCTACAATCCTTGGCCAAAGATTCCTTGGCAGACCTGCTTTGTTCCTTCCCCTGCTATAGAAAACTTTGCTGCTCCAGTTGACAGTTACTTCTGCAGAAAACAAAGCAGCTCACAGGCAAGCAGCACACAGACCTGTTCTGAAGTTACAAGCATACAGGAAATGCACCCTTGCATTGCGGCTGTTCTCTCTAGTGAGACATCAGCTTTGATCATCCCTGTCTGTAGAAAACTTTACCAGTACTTGGAGTAACATCCCTAGGCACTTACAGTGATCCCATTCAGAAACAACCCAAATCCTTTGTTCCATCTTGCACCTTCCCCACCCCCACTCTGGACCAAACTCACCATGTTTAGTGCATTTGCTTTGATGTGTGCTTGCCAGGTGAGAGAAAAGTATATATAACTTTTATGATTCAAGACTGAATGCACTTACAGTGTTGATTCTGGGTGTTGTTTCTTTTGCTTCCGCAGATGTGCTTTTGAGGGCTAGCTCCTACTCACTAGCAAAATGCCTCCCTCAGATAAGGAGGAGTAAGGATGACATCTTTCAAGATATTCAGCAGTTGTTTGATCATTCAGATAGCAAGCACAAAGCGTGGAGAAATACAATTAATGGAAAACCAATGAGGAGTCCTGTGTTTATTAGTCTTTAAGGTGCTACAGGACTCCTCATTGTTTTTACTGAAACAGACTAACATGGCTAAACCTCTGAAACATTAAATGGAAGAACTCAGAATGAAGAGCTAGGAGAGGAATTGGGCAAGAGTAGAAGGTAAAGCTCATTAAGAGATGCTCAAATCTCTGATTGCACTGCGGGCAGAACACATCTGTATGTGATTTATAAATACAATGATTATTTATATCCTACACATGGTGGTTGCAGCAGAAATTAATACACAGTGGCAAATGTCGCACTTGTAGTCTACAATTAACTCTCAGGCAGCAATTGTTACAAGGTCATTCTAGGTGGCAAGTAAATAATGCTTGGCTGAATGCATTATATGAAGACACATTACTGGGACTCTGTCTGTCAAAATGCTGCTTCCAAGCATCCCTGATACAAATAATCCCTCAATGAGCCCCTTTAATGGCCCTGGTGTCTGGCTGTGCCAAATAAGACAGCAGGTGATCCATCTGAACACTCCACCGCTGGGGGAAACTTTCCCCTTTAGCTTCAGAAACGCATGCAGAGTGCCATGGGTTGTTGTGACCCTGGGACTATTTTCTTCACTGAAGTCTAACCTGCCAAAAAGACAGCACCAGTTATAGAGTAGTTAGAGACATTGAGGCTAATGGCAATTGGGACAAATTACAACATGGTTTTACAAAAGGTAGATCATGCCAAACCAACCTGATCTCCTTTTTTGAGAAAGTAACAGATTTTTTAGATAAAGGAAATGCAGTGGATCTAATCTACCTCGACTTTAGTAAGGCATTTGATACAGTACCACATGGGGAATTATTGGTTCAATTTGAAATGATAGGGATTAATATGAAAGTTGAGAGGTGGATAAGCAACTGGTTAAAGGGGAGACTACAGCGGGTCATACTGAAAGGTGAACTGTCATGTTGGAGGAAGGTTACTAGTGGAGTTCCTCAGGGATCAGTTGTGGGGCCATTTTTATTTAATCTTTTTATTGCTGATCTTGGCACCAAAAGTGGAAGTGTCCTAATAAAATTTGCGGATGACACAAAGTTGGGAGCTATTGCCAATTCAGAAAAGGATCGGGATATCATACAGGAAGATCTGGATGATCTTGTAAATTGGAGTGATAGCAATAGGATGAAATTTAATAGTGAGAAGTGTAAGGTTATGCATTTAGGGTTTAATAATAAGAATTTTAGTTATAAGCTGGGGACACATCAGTTGGAAGTAACGGAGGAGGAGAAGGACCTCGGAGTCCTGGTTGATTATAGGATGACTATGAGCCGCCATTGTGACATGGCCATGAAAAAGGCTAATATGATCTTGGGATGTATTAGGCGAGGTATTTACCTTAACCAAAAGAAGGCTGAGGGGGGACATGATTGCACTTTTTAAATATATTAGAGGGATAAATACCAGGGAGGGAGAGGAATTATTTAAGCTTAATACCAATGTGGACACAAGAACAAATGGATATAAGCTGGCTAGTAGGAAGTTTAGACTTGAGATTAGATGAAGGTTTCTAACCATTAGAGAAGTGAGGTTCTGGAACGGCCTTCCAAGAGAAGTAGTGGGGGCAAAAGATCTATCTGGCTTCAAGATTAAACTAGATGGGTTTATGAAGGGGATGGTTTGATGAGATAACATGATCTTGGTAACTAATTGACCATTCATTATCAGTGGGAAATAGGTCAATGGAGGGATGATAGGAATTACTAGAGAACTTTCTGGGTGTCTGGCTAATGAGTCTTGCCCACATGTTCAGGGTTTAGTTGATCACCATATTTGGGGTCGGGAAGGAATTTTCCTCCAGGGTAGATTGGCAGAGGCTCTGGAGGTTTTTCGCCTTCCTCTGTAGCATGGGGTACAGATCACAGCTAGAGGATTCTCTGCATCTTGGGGTCTTCAAAGTATTTGAAGGCTTCAATATCTGAGATATAGGTGAGAGGATTATTCTGGGAGGGGTGGGTGAGATTTTGTGGCCTGCACTGTGCAGGGGGTCAGACTAGATGATCATAATGGTCCCTTCTGACCTTAAAGTCTATGAATCTGAGTCTATGAGTTATGCTTTAATCTGCCACATGAACATTCTGCTGTGGTGCTGTGCCTCCCGAGACTGTTGTTAAAATGTTTTTTGCTGCTGTTTAAGTTTCTGTGTAAGGTTTCATGAGCCACAGGAGCAAGGGGTATGCTGGGGTCTTGAGGCTCACTATGGGCATTTCAACATGCTCCATTTGTAATCTGATCTGGAAAGAAAGTTCTCACATACAATGTCAGTGTTCTTGAAGATGTGTGTGTCATTCACCTTGTCTGATCACCTTTTGTTGATGTCAGTGAAACAACCCTGCTGTGATCCACTGCACCTACAATACCATAGAGATGTAGCCATTCTGTTGATGTACTCTATCACAAGATGATCTAGTGCCAAAATTGTAATATTCACGATATTTATCACAATTTCATAGCAGAAGGTAACTAATTGTGCTGAACACTTGCATTACCTCCACCTCCATGATGGACTTCCCAGCTCCAAACTGTTTCTTGACTAACTGGTAGCAGTCTGGACCAAGGTTCCTTGTAAGCTGTGTGCCTTTGCAGGTGCACAGACCTTTTCTGAGCCCTGTGCAGAGGATCAGAGCTCCACACACAGGCAGGGAGCTCAGCTGATTGGCTGGGGAGGGGGGGAAGGCACTCACCCTCTCAAATAGAGAAGCTGGCTCCAGAGCTGGGCAAAAGATGATCTGTGGACTGGATCCAGCCATGAGAGCCTTTGCCGGCTCCCTGCCTGTCCTGTACCCACTTGGCACTCCAGAAAGCCGGGTGCAGGGCCATGTGTATGCTGAGAACCTGGAGGGAGGGGAAACAGGCTTCTCTTGCTGCCCCCACCCCCAGTAGCTCCCATTGGCTGGTTTCGACCAATGTCAGCTGCCTGTTTGCAGGACAGGCAGCATGTGAAGTGCCCCTCCTCCCTTATCCCCCGGGATCACAATAAACATGGCTTCTGCAGCTTCCCTGAGCATGTACAGGGGCTGGGAGGTAGGGACCCTGGTTAAGGAACCTGCTGGGCTGCTGGCTGGGAGCCAGGTAAGGTCTCCCAGCCACAGCCTATCCCTGGCACCCCACCCTGTGCCCCTCTACCTCCATGTAATCCAAACCTTCTGCACCCATGCTCCAGCCCCCATATGCCTTCCCAGACACTGCATCCCCTCTTATATCCTTCCTTAGGTCACAACCCCTTCTCACACCTTGCACCCCAAACTGCTATCCCTGGTTACAGCCTAAATCCCTGCATCCCCCTCCTGCACCTCTGCCCCAGGTTACCACCCACTCCCAGACGCTATACCCCTCCTCACCCCAGTCTGTTGCCCCAGGTCACAATCTCCTACTTCACCCAAACTCCATCCCAGATTCCACAATCCAGTCCTTTACCCCAACCTCCCTTCTGAACCCAACCTCCAGCCCACAGCCCCACACCACCTCCATCAATATAATGGAAGAGTGTGGTCCTTGACCACTTACCAAATTCTTGGAGTGCCCCCGCATCAAACATTATTGCCCTCCCCTGTGTTAATGGCTAACATTAAGAAAGAAAAAGATTCTTTTAACAGAATTCTTTAGAGCATTGCAGATATCTAAAACTCTGATCTTAATGATTTTTTAAAAATCCTCTGTTACTAATAAATACATGGCATTAAGGCCAGATCTTTGCTATCTGGTAGAGTTCTGATTCTTATAAGTTAGAAGCAGCAAGTTCTAGATGTGATGCTAGCTGTTTTGTAGAATGAAACCTTATTTGCAAGATCTTTGAAACCCTGTCTGTTAGAATAGATGATGACAGGGGCGGATATAGGGCAGGGCGAACGGGGTGGCCGCCCCGGGCCCCGCGCTTCAAAAAGCCCCGCGCATGCGCCGTGGCGCCACCGCGCATGCGCATGGCATCACTGCGCATGCGCCATGGCAAAGGGGGGCCCCTGCGAAATTATGCTGCCCGGGGCCCCGCAAAACGGTCATCTGCCCCTGGATGATGATATATGTACTCCAAGGTCTCAGAGAGGTAACCGTGTTAGTCTGTAACTAAAAAAAACTTTAAAAAGCAACAGTGGTCCTGTTGCACTTTAGACTAACTATATATATATATAATCATAAGCTTTTCTTTTCACAACCCACTTCTTCAGCCAAGGGTAGTGTTAATTTTCTTTTTATTTAATTTCATATTAAATAATCATAAGCATTGCTCCTTGTTAATTATCCCCTGTTTTTAATATATTTTCTTCCACACCTAGGCTATGTCTAGACTGCAGGCTTCTTTCGAAAGAGCGTCTAGACTGCACAGAGAAATTTCGAAAAAGCGGCTTGCTTTTTCGAAAGAAAGCATCCAGTGAGTCTGGATGCTCTCTTTTGAAGAAGCCCTATTTACATTGAAGAACGCCTTCTTTCGAAAGAGGAACTTTCGAAAGAAGGCGTTCTTCCTCGTGAAATGAGGTTTACCGCCATCGAAAGAAAAGCCGCGTTCTTTTGAATTAATTTCGAAAGAACGCGGCTTGAGTCTGGACGCAGGGGAAGTTTTTTCGAAAAAAGGCTACTTTTTTCGAAAAAACCCCTGAGTCTGGACACAGCCCTATGGACTATTTAAAATATATATTTATAGCTACGGTTTTTGTTTGTACTGGTGGGTGCACAGCCACATACTACCTCAATATTGGTGTTGCACAGAAGAAATTTCAACCTACCCAAAAGAAAATTCAGCCCGCCCAAGGATGAAAAATCTTAAAGAGAAAACTGGTCTGGAGTTGCCAGGTTCCACACAGCAGTCACTAGTTGCTTGTGCACCACAAGGGCGGCTCTCATTTTGATGTTCTTGTGCACACAGTTCCAGCAAGGTGGCTTTGTGTATCCAAAAGTTCTGTGAACACTGCTCATCATCCCATACTTGCAACACAGTCTTATCCCACCACTTGTTGCTTTTTCCCCACCCCAATATTGATGGTTCACCATCTGCAGCTGCTCCATAAGTGACAACCTGAAACTTGAATTATTTCTCTCCACAGCATACAGAACAGCCAGCACCATGGATTCGTTTTAAGAACTGCAACTCATTAAATACTGCTGTGTTGTGATCATAATAATTATCACAAGACTGGAGATCAGTGCAAGATTATGTACTTTTAGGCAGGGATGGCAGAAACAAAGTTTACAAGGGATAATTGAAGAAAGGGTGTGAAAGTTATCAGAAACCCATTGAATGATGGGATGGAGAAAACTGCATCATGGGTAGTGATCTTACCACCATGATGTGCAGGATATGGAGCAGAGTACTTCTGTTGACAAAAGGTGGTGGTTTGGTGGACACACTCTGCCAACACAAGGAGAGATGTGTGAACATTTAGAAGTGACATCATTACAGTAGTTTATAATTGTTGATGTAACTTAACTCAACTTAACTCTGCTGTGTAGACATGGCCTGCCAAAGTAATTTTCTCACACCTCCTCTTGCAAGTTTCCAGTTTTCCTTCAGCCATCTTCCACTTTCTTCTGGCAGATCAAACAAGAAACATAAAATCATTTGTTAATAATTGTCTTTAAAAAAAATAGTTTATGGCAGTGTCCCTCAAAGTGGGCTGCACTGATAGTGGGCCCATGCCACTTAGTTTACCTAAAGCATCCGTTGCCATGGAGCTTTGCAGCTCCCATTAGCTTCAGTTTGCCATTTCCCATTGTCTCCACTTGGCTGGAAATGGCGAACCGGAACCAATGGCAGCTGCAAGGCTCCTTGACTATGGACACTTTAGGTAAACAAAGTGGCACGGGATCATTAGTGGCTTTCCCAGAGTGGGAAAGCCAGTAATATTTTCAAAAGAACATATAGTGCTGAGCTCTTTTGAAATGCTAGCTTTTAGTATAACAATGGGAGTTGTTGAGTGTTGCACACTTTTTAAAATCAGGTCCTTATTTGTGTGCCTAAATAACAACTGAGTTCTTCTGGAAATTTGGCTCCAACTTCAGTTACAGATACTTAAAAATCTGGACCTACTTGCCAGTGCATATCTAGCCTAGACCAACCATGACTGAAAGTTGTTGCCAGCTGGTTGATAACCTATTTGAAATGAGCTTTATGATCTCAGTCCAGACCCTGTTTACTAAGATGGATATTAATTGGCAACCCGTTTAGCAGCAGAGAGTCCAGGATTAAATAGGCACAGAAAGTGAGCTCCACGCTCACCCCTAAAATGATCTAAATTAGGAATCAGATTGGCCAGACAGTATAGAGAAACTTGTGCTGTTGCTCTGAGTAGAGTATAAATATAGGGCTTCCAAACTAGCAAATGTCAGACATTTCATAGTCCTGTCAAGCCTTCCTGCATCTCAGGTGAGAGAGAAATGTTCCTTACAGAATGTTCTTTGCCCTGAGGAAAGGTGCACTGGAAACCATGAGTTCGGGGCTCACTTCTTACTAGTAATTACTATAACTAATAATAATCCATCTGTTTCATAATCCTCATTACTGACCAAGGCATCATACTTCCTTGCTTCACCAGAGGCATTTTGCTATCATTCCCTGCTTTTTACACCAACAGTAATTGAGAAGTTACATCATACATGCATGTCTCTAATATTACAGGCACCAGTCTCATCCACTAGCCACATTATCTTTCAGAAGGCATGTGCCAGAGCTATGTACTTGGCTGTGCTGGCTGTAGCCACTGATCATAGACCACACTCTCTACTCCCAGAGTCAAAAAAAGAACCGAGGAATCCTGCTATCCAGTGTTCCACTGCTGTATTGGGGGTCAGGGAACTTTCATGTGTCATCTGTGTTCTTAGTCCTCAGTCTTAACCCTGCAAAGACTTACGCTTGTGCTTAACTGTAATCATTGTGAGCTGTTCAACTTAAGTCAACAAGATGACTCATGTTACTTAAAATTAAAGATTGCTGTAAGTGACTGCAAGAACACTCCCTTTAGTTTTAAGTAGTGTAGGACAGCTTCAAGAGGTAAATTTTTTCCTCGAAAGTGGCTAAGTAGTTCAGGACCTTGGAGCCCACAGAGTTTGTTACTTTTTGAAATGTGATTTAAGGTCTTCCTTGAGTCACCGGAGCACCCTGTCCTGGGTTTACTCTAGCCCTGCTTGCCTACAGGTGCAAGCCTACACACGCAATCAGGCAAGGGCCTTTGGCGTGGCGGGCCATTCCCATCCGGGGCAATATCCGCGCGTTGTCCACCCATGGAGCCCTTTTGGTCTCTGGCCCTCAATCCTGCATGTGGGCAGCGATAGAGTCTGTCCCAAACCACCTCTGCATTACCGTGCTGCGACCCAGCTAGTCCATCCACGGTCGCATTCCCCAAAAGTACTACCATTCAGTCTCCAGTCATGGGTTAAGGTAGGGGGACCCAGGCCCACCCTCTCAGCCAGATCCCAGCCCAGGACCCAAAGGGCAGTGCTTCCTCCCACTACCTGGGTGGTGGGGTAGAAACCGCAACTCACCAACCCTCTCAGGGAGACAACCCT
Organism: Pelodiscus sinensis; assembly: GCF_049634645.1. Classification (NCBI taxonomy): domain Eukaryota; kingdom Metazoa; phylum Chordata; order Testudines; family Trionychidae; genus Pelodiscus; species Pelodiscus sinensis. The sequence continues at coordinate 306,166,146 of NC_134711.1, forward strand.
CTCCCAAGCCTCTTCCTACCAGTCCTAAATACTTCTATGACGTGGCGCACTCGGAAGATCCGCCACGGGTCTTACCCACCAGAGCCAATGTCATCTGCATTGGGCCTTTGGTTCACCGGACACGGGCTCCCCCAAATCTCAGCTGGCTCCCGCTGCCCAAACCCTGTCGATTTGATCATTTGTGGAGGGGTCTTCTGGGCTGGCTCGTCGTAGGTGTATCAGCCTGAGGGCAGCCCATGGGGCCACCTCTCTGCCCTGGTGCTCCTGTGCCACCTCCTGATGGCTCCTGGGTGGGGATCCCAGTGAGGTCCTCCTGACCTCCACACCCATCCCAGGCTGGCAAGCCTCTGGCCTCACCTGGTTCAAGCGTTCCGGAGCCGTCGCTGGCTCAGGTTCTTCCCACTCCCGGCCCCTCTCGGCATCTTCCCGTGCCATTCCCCACTCTCCTCGACCCTCTGCTGAAACCCCGCTGGTCCACTGCCTGGCTGCGGCACCAATGTTCTCCTCCCCCCGATCAGCTGCTCTGGGTCGGCTTTTAAAGTTGCCCCGTAGCCACAGGATGCGCAGCAGTGTCTGCGGCTGCTCGGCTGCTCGCCCCAGAGCGCGGCAGTCCCTCTGCCTCAAGGCCATGACAGGCTCGCCCCGTCACACTGCACAAGTGCTAAATTAGTACAAACATTAAAGAAAATAAGATGGAGACAAAGAATTGGTTTAGTATTTTTATGCATTCTTTCTTTTCATCTTCTCAACTTTGTTCTATTCAAAGGTTTTTCTGTGAGAACACATGCGGTCACTTTTGGGATATTTCTAATTATTAGAAATGGTGCAGTACATGGTACATGGTATTTTGTATTAATAGATCTCTATACCTATATTTATATCTATATATAGTTACCATATATTGTTATAATTAACAGTAATCACAAGTGAATTATTAGAGCTGCCATTGTGGAGATGATAAATACTATACTAGAAACTATGTGACTGGATATTTTGTAATGCAATATAATAAGACTATTTTTGTGTATTGAGTTGTGTTTTTGGTATAATTTATATTTTGCTGGTTATTTAATCAAAATACAGTGGAATGGACACCAGGAGATTACTAAATAATTCAGCCTCTACCCTTATGGAACAGAAGTAAATTTGAACTTCAGAGGTAGAAAGACAGGTTCCTGGAAAATTTCATTTAAACCTTGTTTAATTTAAACATCTTTAGATTCTCTCTCTCTTTCTCTCTCAAATGCTGAGGTCTGCTGCTGTATACTGCAGGACCCCAGTCCAGCAAAGTACTAAAATTGTGCTTACGTTCTATTGACTTTTTCATTGATGTGAGTAAGTGCTTTTGAATGAGGACAAAACATGGGTAATCCTAATTTACATTTAATACATTTTTGAAAGCTACCTAGGAGAAGCTTCTCCACCCAATTAAAACCAGTAAAATTAACAAGTAGTCCTTGAGGGAGCTCTTGCCCATCATTTTTGTGACAGAATCATTGTGCCATTTCTTCTATAACATATCCCGATTCTTGGATTGAATATGGAAGCCATCTTAAAAAAACAGATGGTACAGAATGACCTCATGTGATTTACACAAAAGGATTATCTATCTGAAAGTACTTTCTTTCTTAGGAATAGATATTGGAAGGTGTGCTTGCTTGGAAAATTGTTTTGAAGCAGTGACTTCCAAATTCCTTTGGGAAAGAGTGTGTGGCTAGAGGAGAGCCAAATAGCAAGGTCGCCAAGTCACATTTTCAGATAATTTCAGAAAAGAGTTGTAAAGTGTCACTTTCAAACCTCCTTGGACTTGAATCTGAAAAGCAATCTGAAAATGAAGAAAAAAGGGGTTATAGATGGAAAGTCAAGAAGGTTGCATTTTGAACAATATAACCTGCATCCCGACGACATTTATGGGAACATGAAAATCTTCACCATGAAGGGGAGGTGATACAGGACCTATTCCCCTCTCCAGTCCATGTAACAATGCTGCCTCCTTTTCTTATTGGGTATGGTCAGGCAGATAACTGGAGAAGACAAAGGCTATTTTCCTAGTGGCTTGTTCAGCTCAATGGCAATTTGGTATTGTTAGCTGGGGGGGGGCAGTAGTGGTGGTACCCCACAATGGAAAGGAGTCAACCTTGGCAAGTTTAGAGGCTTGACAGATGTGGCTCTCAGCAGCTCCCAGACACAGCAGCACAGAGGCAGATATTGGAACTAAAACTGAAAACACAAAAAGTGTATTGGAGAGAGTCCAGGAGCCTGACAGACAAGCCAAGCAGACAACTGCTGACCCTGAAGAGCCTGCCCATGGCCATGCACGTGAACTGAGCCTGGCAGACCCCAGGAGGAGAAGGAGTTACTGTGCCAGAGTATGAATGAGTTGTATCAATGGCCAACTTCAGGCCCAGGAGAAGCTGTGGGGCCAGATTTCCTCATTGTGTGGGGTTTTACTGTCATTGAGGGTCAGCAGTGACTTAGGAGGTGGCTACAAACATTTAAAAAATTTTGTGGGAGAGGATTAATACAAGGTTCAAAATGGAGAAAGCAAATGAACATCTCCTGTTAACACCATTATTGTATCCCCTTTGTGGTGCACAGGAGCACAGATTGAAGAAAGGGCGGAGCACAGATTGTGGGCTAGTGAGATCAAAAACATCCCAAAGGCTCATAGAGAAGACTGTTCCCAGATGATCCCACAATATGTTCAAGCTAAAACTACAGGTACCAAACTATGTGAGACGTGAATCCTGCAAAGGAATGCTCAAAGGTGGGCTCCCACACCTGCGGAGTCAGTGGGACTCTAGAGAGCAGAAGAGTTATTCTGCATGGCTCTGACTGCAGAACTGAGGCTAATACTGTACAGTAGGAAGAGACTTCTCCCTTATTTCTTTGACCTGTGTCATTTTGATGATGGCATAGGTTGAATCACTAAAGGACACTGGGTTTTATCAACATAGTCCAGTGTTTCTCAACCGGTGGTACGAGTACCCTTAGGGGTACTCGAGAGTCATCTGGGGGATACATCAACACAGCTGAAATTTGGAGAAAATTGTATTTTTGTTTAAATTTTACAGCGCTTTATTATTTTTGTGCTTTTTACACCCAAAATTTCATCGCCCGCCCAGCTACGATTAAGTTGTTTAAATAAATGTGTTGAAATGGTCAAAAAATAATTTGTGTGTCTGAAATCTGTAGGTACTGGGAGGTACTTATAGCTTTTTTTTTAAAGGGGGTACTTTATTAAAAAAAAAAGGTTGAGAAACATTGGCATAGTCCATGATGTGAGCAGCACCATATTGCTCAATTCTCCAGGGACTGAAGTGGAAACTACCAAAATTATATGCATGGGTCACTACAGCTTTAGCTGTGGTCTGAACCACAGAGTATAGGACTACAGGCCACCCATGCTCTGTGTTGGTGGCCTGTAGTCCTATACCCTGTGGTTCGGACACAGAGAGGAATATACAGCATGCACTGAGCTGTAGGGTTACATGCTTTCTCTGGATTGAAGAAGCTCGTCCTAAGCATCTGAAGTCCACAGCAGTTGAATCCCAGAGACCCTACTAAGTGATGGCTAACTCTGGGTATTACATCAGGGACCTATAGTTCTATAAATCTGAGACTCTACAGCTGGAGTTCAAAAATCATGCTGTCTGTATCACCCATCCTGTAAGAGTCTTAGTGGATCAGGCGCACAAGGCAATTTGGAATATACACAGACTGGTGGGTGACCAGAGCGCCTCACTGTTTTAGTGATTTTGTGAATCCATTGAATCCAAGTATAGTATTGATCCACTTGCATATCTCTGTCATGACTCTTCAAGAGTTGTGCAACAGGTATGAGCACAGGGGAAGGTCTGTGTGCAGTGTATGTCACAGAGATCAGGAAAATGGATTAGAGATTGGCTTTGTGGATTGGAAGAGACATTTTCCCCCTAATATTGTATGAACTAATACTGCTATAACATCAAATAGTTAAATAAACACTGGGAAAATATATAGCCAGAGGAAAAATAATTTAACTTCATTTTTTTATGTTTCATAATGCTTTAGTAATTTTGTGAGCACCCCATGTGTCTTCTGTGGAAGGTTAATAGTCTGTGAAGGTTAACATTCTTCTTGAATCCTAAAATACGTATTTCTTATTCAGCATTTACAAAAGAAAATATTTCCCACCAGCCAAAGCTGCATCATATCCCACACAATGCATTAGCTAAACATTTAATTTTGTATATTACTGTTCCAATCCCAATCTAGGCCAAAGAACAATAAAACGAGCACAAGTAACAGAAGACACAAAGTGTACTGGGAACAAATTTCAGGTACAGATTGTATGGAGACTTCCTTAAATCCTGTTGTATCCAATCTATAGTTCAGTTTTGGTAATTTAATTGCCCACAAGGTGGAAAAATCTTATTAATTAGCTTGATTTCTGTATTATTATATTTATTGTGTAATATCACCATAGCCAAGGAAATAACACAAACAGTGGGCAAAAGGACACGGGTTTGCAGGATTAGCCTTTGGTATGGAGTTTTCCTTAAAAAGTGCAGCTAAGCGAGGCTCTGATCCAGTAACACACACAAGCATGTTCTTTAGGCCATTGCGATCCAGAATGTTTAGCTTTAAACGTGACTTCCACTGGAATGACAATGGAAAATGCTAGAGGCTGATTTCAGTTTGACTTTCTTGGTCTTGCTCATCATTGATTATGGCCTCAAGGGATATAAGAATAATCAATGCGGCTTAAGGTGAAATCATTGAGGATTATTCTATCTAGATTTCACTGATGACATTGCTCTTCTACATGAAAATACTGAAGGACTTCAGGCATGCACAAATGAAATTCAAGAAATGGATGGAGAAGGTAAGTCTGTGATTCAATGTAAACAAATCGTAAAACCCTGGTAACTGGTGATATGGACTTAAACATCAAAACTAATGATGAAGAGATAGAGAGGGTAGATTTATTCAAATACCTTCAGTGCCCAATAAGCCAAGATGGGACATCGTATATGCTGAACAGAGGCCTTGGATGTAGTAAGACTGGCTGTTTTTTACTCTTGTTCCTCCTGTGCTCTTATGGGACATTTTTGCCATACAGGAATCTTGTATGAGTTCCCTCTGTGTTCTTACAGATTTTAAAAACTTGGCAGGAGTCCTTAATGTTTATAACCTTTCACAGATTCCTGGGCTTATTTTTCCCTAAGCTCCTATGGACAGAATTTATTCTGGCAGGCTGCAATGCCTGCTTCTTCCACAAGGAGGGAGATTAACCTAATTCTGCAGCCATGGTCCAAATTGTTACAGTTTACAACAGTACAGCCATAGGGCCTCATAGTGTGACTACTACTGTACTTGGAGGAGTGAGCAATTCTGGCTGCAACTGAAGCCTTAGAATTTGTCAAGAGGTAGGTCCTGAGCAATTGCAATTAGTGCCATGAATGTGTCTCGCCTTCTGAGGGTGAGGTGTGAAGGAAGAGATTTGGAATGGGAATGTGTCTTAGAGAGGATGTTCCTTGAAGCCTTTTCTTCAGTAGTGACCTGGCTGGGGTTAGGTCATTCCTGGGGTCCTTCTCCCTTTGCAAGTGACAGTTCTCCCAGTGGTAGGCAGAGGCCTCATCTGCCTTCGCAGGCAATAGGTAAACTATATACTTTATACAGCATTTGACCTTTCCTCCAAGGGGGGATGAGGAGGTAGGCAGGAGAGAAGCAGTGGGAAGGAGACACAGATTTTAGCTAGATACTCTGTCGCTGGGCATAGGGCAGGGCAACTCAGCTAGAAGGACCCAGAAAAAACTTCCAGAGTAGTTACCACACATGTTCAGTAGCTGTTCTGAGACTGTACAGGAAGTTTTCATGGTGGGAAACCTACCTGGTAGGTCATACCCCCATTAGACTTTGAGAGCTGAGGAACAGAACAAGGGGAGTGTAATGGATTGATACAGAACATTGTCTGAACATTTCCAACCCCTAGCACAATATCAGGCGGCAATATCTAGTGAAGAGGCTTTTTGAGTTCATTACAAGAATCCGATGAACCCACAGTGAACTTCCAGTTCGCTTAAACTCACCCTTGCACAATGTTCAGGGTTATAATTATGGTGCATACAATTATTTTCTGTAGTGCTGGACTTCTCTATTATCCAGTTAGCATGAGTACCTCATGTGAGCACGTCTCCTTGTGACTTTAACCCTTTAAGTTTGACCAAGCCTCTTTTGCATATTAGCAAAGAACCAGCAGCAGACTTGTCCAAAAGCGAAATACCTGGCTCTTTTTGAAGTTGCAAATCTCATACATTTCAAACAGAAAATATCTCTTTTTGGATAATTTAAAGCTGTGAGTGAAGTTGGCTTTATCATGGCAAGTTTTTTAAAGATTTAACTATGGAGTTGCTACAGAAGCTTCATAAGTCAGGAAACACTTCTTTGAGAAATTATACAGGGATACCTCTATACCTACACATTACTACTTATTTCTTAGAGGGGTGGACATGTTAATCTGTATGGCTACGTCTACACTGGCCCCTTTTCCGGAAGGGGCATGTAAATTTCACCAGTCGTCGTAGGGAAATCCGCGGGGGATTTAAATATCCCCCGCGGCATTTAAATAAAAATGTCCGCCGCTTTTTTCCGGCTTTTAAAAAAGCCGGAAAAGAGCGTCTACACTGGCCCCGATCCTCCGGAAAAAGTGCCCTTTTCCGGAGGGTCTTATTCCTACTTCAAAGTATGGCTGGTGCCAGCAGGAGGAGTCTGCCTCCCACCCTTCCCCACCACTCCCTGGAAACATAGGGGGAAGCAGAGACATGTGGCCCCAGCTCACACTGCTCCTCTGGCCATGTCGCTCAACTTCCCACAGATAAGTGCAGGGACTGTCCCATCCCTCCCCGAGTGTTGCTCTGCTTCCTCTGCTACTGACAGCGAGTGTGGGAGTGTAGGGGTCCCTTCTAGCTCCTTCTGGCCAGTCCCTTGCCCCTTCTGCCCACAGCATTCGGGGAATATAACCCCTCCCCTGTCCCTCCTGTGCAATGCCCCTTCTAATGGGAGTGGAAAGAGCAGTAGAGAACCCCATAGGCTGTATGGAGATCTTTATGTCCCCCATACTACAAAGGGATTCCCCTGCACTTAAAGATCCCTTTGTGGGACCAGGACCTTGACAGAAAAGGCCATCACCTAAACCCGAAAAGCATTGGTGAACAGAGCATAGGCCAGTCACATTGTTCCCTATGAGTGGGGGACCAGATGACTTATTGGGTCTTTAAAGTAGTTAATTTGTATGATACTGTGGATGTGGAAAGAAGGGAGTTTTGATTACGGTTGGAAAGCAGGGATTTTATCTTGTTTATCTAAAGATTAATGTATCTCCCACTAGTTTATACTTGAACCTCTCTTGAATACAGTATATAAAAATGCTAGCTAAGAAAAGAAAAATTGTAACTTTGGAAGGGTATGTCTACACTACCCTCCTAGTTGAACTAGGAGGGTAATGTGTGCATACCGCACTTGCTAATGAAGCCCAGGATTTGAATTTCCCGGGCTTCATTAGCATAAGCGGGGAGCCGCCATTTTTAAATCCCCGCTGCTTCGAACCCCGACTAGGGTGCCTATTCCGAACTACCATACTAGTCCCCCAGGCAATCATTGCATTGGAGTAAGCCCTGTATAAATACAAAATGTAAGTTTAAGTATAAAGGGCTCTAGTGTGGGATTTAATCTTGAATAATCTTTCCAGTCAAGTGGAACATGGAATTTGAGATTTTATAATTGCACATTCTTTGTTTATCAAATGCATTTGTATGAACTCTTAGTTCCCAACTCTCAAGTGTGAATATCAGCCACTCCCTCTGACAAAAACTAAACTGTTTCCAGTCATTCACTCAACTACTGCCTGCCTGATCCACATGCTTCCCTGCATTGCCCTGCTCTGATGTGGCTGGCTGTGCAATAACCTGTGCAACAGGGCAGGTCAGGTCTTCATATCCATTCAGTTGTCTTCTTCTTTCCTAAGTGTGTGATTTATCAATGATCTGCCAGCAAATACCCAGAGATTTGTATAGTACTCCAAGTGACTTCTTATGTACAAAAATAGATATGGTCTGTCATGGAGTGTCCTGGGGAGAAAGGTTGTTTAGATCATCTGTTCTGTTGAAAATGAGTTTATTTTACCTATGGGCGTCCCCCAGAAGGATAAGAGATTGATGTTCCAGCCAGTGGCTTTTGTCAAGCCGCTTGATGTTTGCAAACTTCTCAACAAAGGCCCCTGGCCACACCGTTGCTCTCCAGCCCCCGTGAATGACACCTGTGAATAAAATAAACTAATTTCCAATGAAGGAGGTGGCCTCCATGCCACCATGCCTCCAAATGACTGAGCCATGGTGAATATTTCTGGTTGGCGTCAATATATTCGTAATCTAGTAGGATACATTTAACAGGGAACATGTTAATTTTCTTTTTTATGCAGCAAAGAAAGAGAATGAAGAAGAAAAATACTCTCAAATGGGTGTACTGGAAATTGCCACGCTTTTACAATGTCTCATGTTAAAAGAAATGTTTGTTTATTGTGAAATTTACTGCTTTTAAAGACAAAACAAAATGAGGGGTTTTTTTTTGTTTTGTTTGGGGTTTTTTGGCTGGGGAGACCCTGACACAAAAAGAATGTCGGAACAGTACCAATTTGCAGGCACATTTTCCTAAATCAGTTTATGTAAGGGATAGATTAGAAAAATGCCCAATGCAGCTTTCTGCTCATTAGTATGGAGGCAGAGAGGGTGTCAGTAAGTCTGCTTTTTTACCCACATCATATGTTCAATGAGGAATCAAAAGGACTATAGTATACGCAGCCAAATATTTTTCTCTGTATACTGTCCCAGGAGTAGGATACTCTCCTGAAAATGCAAATGGTCCAAAAAATTCAGATTTTTTTCTCTTTTTCAAGGGCACAAAAAACCTTGGACAAAATCTGACAGTCCATAGTCTTTACTTGATCCCATATATTTATTATGCCTGATTATTGGCTTTGATGTCATTAATCTTATTAGCAATTTTTAATTCCTTTTTAGATTAACTTTAAAGACTTGTAGTTTTTCAAAGGAAAAATAGCATAACATTAATTTAGATTTTTCATGATTGGGATGAAGGATGGGCTTATTTATCAATTACTGTATGAATTGTATTTATTTTTTGTTCCACTACAGATTGGGACAACATCGTGTCAAGTTCTGTATAAATCCCTAAGAATTTACAATTAAAATCGAAACTGCCATGTTTTGGGTGTAACATGTTACATCGTTGAACCAGCAAAATACTCATAGCACCATAGTGTCTCCCCAGAGCTCTTGTGCCTTCCTGAACACTTCACTAAGGGGAGGGGTGTGGGCACTGCCCCTAACTTGGGCAAAGCATAGGGACCCTGCTTCAAGAGCCTTCTTCAGTGACTCTCAGCCTGGGGCTGTCATGCTCTCCTCATTAGAATCACCTATGGGGAGTATCGGCTTTGCTTCTCCCACTGCTCCTCTCCACCAGTACAGTAAATTAGCATACATAACCTGCGCCCATGTATAACCTTCACCCGCATGTTACCCCCCGGTTTTTCTTTTATGTGTTAAAAAGATATTAGATTACCCGTGGATGTGTATAACCCGGAGATAGAGAAATTACATCCTTGGAAAAGAGCACGCCGAGGAAAGAAAGCCAAGTGGCCAAAACTAGAAGAAAACCTGGTGAAGTGGGTTCTTGCCCAGAGAGACAGTCAACGTGCTGTGTCAACGGTAGCCATAAAGCTCAAGGCCCGACTTATTGCTGCAGAGATGAAAATCGATTATTTTAAAGGGGGCTCAGGTAACTGGGTTTACAAATTTATGAAAAGGAATAACCTTTTAGTCTGTGTACGGACATCTATTAGGAAATGGCTTCCTGACAAATGGGAGAAGAAGTTGGATAATTTTAAAGATTTGAAGTTTTTTAAAATATAAGAAAATTTAATCAACAGATACAATTCAAATTCTTCATAGTGACACAGGGCTAGATTGTGCAACCCTTTCTCACACAGTGGTTCCTCACACCTTGAACAGCTCAGTATCTTCAAAGGTAACAAAAACATTAATGTTCACAAAACTACCACTGCTAGGCCCTGATATTTAATATTTCAGTACAAATGTACATCTGACCACAACACTGATCAATCCATGTGTTTACCTAAAGCAAGTGTCTTCTTAAAGGAGAGAAGAAAGATGGTCTGTGATTAAGATACTGGCCTGGGATTCAGAAGATCTGATTTCTGTTTCCAGTTCAATCATAGGTTGTACTCATGTAATTTAAAAATGCATATAATTTTCTTTTGAGAGTTGATTTAACTGATATGTTCTATGAACAGTATTCCATGATGTTTTCTAGAATCCTACTAGTGATGAGATGAGGTATTTGTGAGGCAAGACTAGGGAAAAAAATAACTGCATACAAATTAAATTATGTGTACTTAGCTCTTTGTTACATTAGGGTAATTATATGAAAATTTAACTAGGCAATTGTGATTTTAAATTGCTGCCAATTTTAAATTGCTGCCCTCTTCAGAGGAATGTCTTTCATTTGTTGTCTATTAATTTGAGTGCTTGTGTTTTGGTCTCTGTTGCTAGATGATTAGTGTGAACCAGTGCAAGCTGACACAATGTTCAGATCAGTCCATTGTGTGAACGATGCTATTTCCATTTACAGTGTATAGTAGTTAAATATATAGTCGGAACATATTGTTACATATTGCAATGATGCATTGAACCTCTTGCTTGATGAAAACAGGGTCCTGAATGCTAGTGTATTTCATGGTTCAAAAACATGGTATGAAAAATACTTTGACTGCCAACTTTTAAAAAAAGAAGATTGGAGTCACATAAGGATGGGGTTTCTATGAAATACATATTTTTGTTAAAGAAGTGAGAAGGAAAAAAAAGTACCTGTCATTTTGAAATACCAGTGTACAAACAAATAACTCAAGGCAGTCTCTGCCCAGAGTTCATAATCTAGGATTTACATAAATCAACTTTCCTTTTTCTTTTGTCTATTTTTATATATGAAACTAGCCAATTAGCCCATCATAAGATGGGATTTTCAGGTCTTTCCTCCACATTGGTCTTCTCTCCTGAGCCTCCGGTCTCTGTCTCTGTCTCTTTCTCTCTCTCTCTCCTCTGCCTCTCTCTCTGTCTTCTCCTCCCCCTCCTGCCTCTCACTCGGGGGACCGCAGAGCTCAAATAGCTCTTTGGGCTCTGCACTCCCCATGCTGCATGGGGAGCGTGGAGCCCAGACAGTTGCTTGCGCCACTCGCTCCCACGCGGCGGCCTGGCTGAGCGGCGCAGAAGTCAGCCGAGTGCCACGGCGGGAGGCGAAGGGGGGTGGGGCAGTGATGTTCACGGCCGGGGGCGGGGCCTGGAGCTGCTGTCATGCCGCACATCACCACCCAATCTCCCTTCCCCTCCCACTTCTGCACCGCTCAGCCGGGCCGCCGCAGTGGAGCAAGAGGTGCAAGCAGCCGTTTGGGCCCTGCACTCCCCATGCAGCATGGGCCGCCAGAGGGAAGAGCCAGCCATTCAGTGTTAGAGTCACAGACATTGGGCTACTATATATATGATGCTTAATTTTATTTTATTTTATTTTTGATTTAGCAAAATATATAATCATACTGATTGATTGAAAAAAACTTTATGGGCTCTAAGCAAAAAGTCACATAAGCTACACTGACTTCTCTTCTTGTTCATGGAAAGTTACAAGTATTAAATTAATTCTAGGTATTTGCTTTAATTGCTTAAATAAAAGAGAAGCATGAGAATTATACCATGTGAACATAATCATGTAATTGGGTGACCTATTTGTTGAGACATTCATAACTACACTTAGGAAAATGTTTATTTGTATTGCTTTTACTGAATCACATGGATTTTTTTTTGCCCTTTCACTGAGGACCCAAGATGTAATAAACTATCTCATTTCCATATAATTTTTCATAAATGTAAGGGTTGGGGTGAATTAGCAAACAGGCATTTTTGAACTTGAGTAAATATGGAAGCTATTGTTTGATCAGCTAGTAAATTTCCCCCAAAATATGGTTTCAGGCCAACCAAAATTATATGAGAGTTCTGGTAGATTTGGCTAATAGTTTCAGCCAAACTATAAAAGTGAGAAAAAAAATCTAAAAAGTAGAACAGTTTGCTTTTGACATTTTGATTTCTAAATGGTGAGGTTTTTTTAGAAATATTGGAAGATTTGTTTAAAAACCTATTTAAAAGGATAAAAGTACCAAAAATGATACTAAAGAAAAAAATTAAAGTCTTTTCGTGTGAGCAAAATGTTTTGTTCAACATGGAAAAAGTGTCTGGGTTTTTTTATTTCTTCAGAAAAAAATACTAAAAAAAAATCCATTTTAATTTGAAACAAACCAAATATTTTCCCCTGATATTTCTGTTTGGCCACTGTGATGCTGTGTGATTTAATATAGCCATTTATATTTATTGTTATTACCTTCTTCAATTATCTCTTGATATAAGGGCTGAGGAGCTTAATCCATACCCTGAAGATTTTTCCACAGAAGTTAAAGATGTGATCTTCAAGCAGTCAGTGTTGGCTAGTCTGTTGTTCCCTTCCTTTTCTCCTGTGTATCTTCTCTGTCTCATGAGCACATCTGTTCTCCTCCAAATGAGCTGTGGTTTGGTGTATGGTGTGACTGATGTTAGTGTGTCAGTCTTCTCAGTTGATCCTGAGAATCCTTCTGAGGCAAAATTCCTGGAAACACTCCAGACATTTGAGCAGTTAAGAAATTTCTGACTGTTCTATTCAGAGCCCAAGATTATACTGACTTTCATATCACTGTCGGGCAGACCGTTGATTAGCAAAATCAATTATGTGACTACAACTTGTTCCACCATGCCACAAATGCCCAAAGGCTAAGTGGTACAATGTCAAAACACTTCAATATCAAGCCAACTGTGAGAGTTTCTAACAACATTTGTGAGAAGCTTTCTAACTTGCCTGACAACATCACTGATATTCAAGAACACTGATGTTACCACTGTTACACAAACACAAGAAATCTTGAAAGTATGAATGGAAAAGTTATGATTTGCTAATTGGGATATCGTGTGTGTGTGTGTGTGTGTGTGTGTGTGTGTGTGTGTGTGTGTGTGTGTGTGTGTGTGTGTGTGTGTGTGTGTGTGTGTGTGTGTGTGTGTGTGTGTGTTCGTTCCTGGGTAAAACCCACCAGATAAGATTGATATCAAAATTAGACAGCTATAAGTTAATGACCCATTAAGAACACTTCAGCCTAACAATGGGCCATATTAGAAACTCATCTCTCCCAGTAAGCCTTCCTATAGATGCCCCATCAAGAATGTGGGTAATGGCTGCCCCTGTGAGTCACCAACATATGTAAGGACATATGATAGGCTCGTGTGACCCTGGATTCCACCCTGGGCCAGTAATTTTGCAGTCTGTGAACTTTGTATTGGACAGTAAAATTCCATGCACTTGGCAGAGGATATAAAAGGACCTCTGATATATCTCCATTTTGTCTTCCTTTCCTGCTTCATTTCTCTGGACTGGATTTCTAACAAAAAAAAAAAAAACTCTGAACAAGGACTGATGACCTCCAACCTACTTAGGTAATTTCCAGAGAGATTTTTGCAAGCTAATAGTTCAGTCCATCACACTTATGATCCTGGTCTACAAACAATGATTAATCATTTGTATATATACGATCTCTTAACCATTTATAACTTTTCTTTTATTATTAAACCTTTAGATTTAGTTACTAAGGATTGGCATTCAGCGTGATTATTGGATAAGATCTAAGTCAGCAGCAGAGGTTACATCTACACTATTACTTATGTTATTTGATGTAGGGGTGTGAATAAGCCACTTCCCCCAAGCAACAAAGTGTCAGTGTGGACAATGCTAGATACTTCTGCTTTGTTGGGGATAGATTATTCAAGTCAACAGAAGAGCTCGATTCAAATTATTTTAGACTGGCTACACTAGAGAGCTTACAGTGGTGCAGCTGCATTGGTGCAGTTGCCCTGCTGTAAGCTCTCTAGCGCAGGCATAATCTGAGGCTAGCTGCATGGCTTGAGTACATATCCAGGCAGGCTTGTATTTGGGCACCTAGCTGATGCCTCTTCCTCTCCCTCAACATCTAGGCTATGTCTACACCTCAGGCTTCTTGTGCAAGAACTGTTTTGCAGAAGAGTTCTTGTGCAAAAGGTCTTCCACAAAAGCACGTCCACGCTGCCATGTGCTTTTGCGCAAGAGATGTGCTTTTGCACAAGAGTGTCCATGGCAGTGTGGACGCTCTGTTGCGCAAGAAAGCTCTGATGGCCATTTTAGCTATAGGGGTTTCTTTCCCAAGAAATTCATGTTGCCTGTCTACACTGCCTTCTTGTGGAAGAGCTCTTGTGCAAGAGGGCTTATTCCTTGTGGGGAGAGGAATAACTCTTCTGGAAGAAGCCCTGTTTTCCAATGCTGTATTGTAAATTTCCTTGTGCAAGAATGCACGTGCGGTGTAGACCCAGCAAGTTTTTGTGCAAGAACAGCTGATCTTGCGCAAAAAGCCTGCAGTGTAGACGTAGCTGTAATGGACCCAGCGGGGTCCGCACTGGCAGCCGGGGGAGAACCCCCCCGCTCGGCCGGAAAAGCGGCTGCCGCGGCAGGCGACCACGCCAGCGCGGCGGCACCGGGGTTCGGACGCCCGGCAGCGCCGCCAGGGACCGGGAGCGGGAGGCGGGGCAGAACGCGGGCGGCGGGGAAGCGGCTGGCTCTGCCGCCCCAGCTGACGCTCCAACGGAGGTCACGGGAGCACATCGGGGCCGCCGCGGCGGTAGGGACACCGCGGGGGCGGGGCCCACCACCCAGACGTCATCCCCCAGCGACCACAAAGGCCGGGGACGACCCTGCAGGAGGGGGGAAAGTGCAGCGGCAGAAGCCCTGGCATCCAAGAGCACCAAGACCCCAACCCCCCGGGCGACGAAGAAAGACGGGCTCGGTAGTTGGCAGCTCGCCTTGGGACTCGCCCGGCGACTTCGACGCGGTGAGTGACCCCAGCCTTGCTCCGCTACCGGGGCAAGCCAGTGGGGAGTGGAAGGAGCCCAAGGCAGGGCCCTTTTGGCGTCCGTGGGCGGGCGAGTTGAGGGCAACAGCCCCGTCCACCGTGGAGGGCGATAGCTGGTCGTCAACCCCCACTTAGGGCCTCGGGCTGGGACCCGGAGGAGAGGGAGGGCCCGGGTCCCCCACTCCCCTTTCCCCTCATCATCACTACCTACAAGCAATTCCCCCGGATCCTTAAACCCGTGGGGCCAAGACCGCAGGAGGACATTGGTCCAAGGTCAGACCCTGCATCGACACTGCGACCCCCCGTCCCCTCAAATCTGAGGAGGGGGTGCCCGACGAAGGGGTCGCCGAACCCCCTCAGCCGTTAGGGGCAGAGGGGTGATCGCCCCCTCACCGGCCGTCAACCCTCGGATCCAGGTAGGGGTCAGAGAGACAAGCCCAGACGGTGGGTTCGCAGGGCCCCGCCCCCTCCCCAGGCTTGCTCAGGAGCTGAAGGGGGAGAGGGCGTGGAGCTCGCACCCGCAAAAACCCGTCACACTGGTGGAGAATGTGGGAATAAACGTTGTTTCCCACAGATGAGCGAGATCGGGAAAACCGGGCAATTTCCCCAGAGTTCTCCACGGAGCTGGAAGGAACTATGGAGCCCCGGCAATTCCTAGAATGGTTCGAAGGGAACCAACGTCAGCAGAACCAGGTTCAGCAGGAGCGACAGGCGCAGCTGGTCCAGCAACTGACGAGTCAATTCCAAGAGCAACAAAGACTACTGATTCAGGAGATGGCCGCCCAACAGGACCAGTGGCGGCAGACCGCGGAGAGGAGATGGGGGATAACCACCGGGGGACCAGGAGGAGCCGGGAAGGACCCAATCTTCCCCTTCGCCTCAGTAAGTTGGGTCCCCAGGACGACCCCGAAGCTTTTCTTCGAGAGGGTGGCGGCAGCAGCCCGGTGGCCGCCAGAACAGTGGGCCACTCTGCTGGCCCCCTATTTGAGTGGGCCCGCCCAGCTGGCTTACCGCAGCCTGGCGATCGCGGATGCCCTGAACTATCACAAGGTACGAGAAGCAATATTGGACCAAATGGGACACTCCCCCGAGATCTGCTGACAGAAGTTCTGGCAAGAGGGGTTCAAGACAGGGGACCGACCACGGGCGGTGGCCCAACGGCTGCGGGAGTGGGCCAATCGGTGGCTGGAACCGGAACAGAAGACGGGGGTCCAAGTCACCGAAATGGTAGTACTGGAACAATTTGTACACATATTACCCTGGGATGGGCAGCGGGTAGGTCCGAAGGAACCAGCCCACAACCCTCCACGAGGCCGTGACCCTGATGGAGGCACATCTCCTGGCCGAACAAGAAGAAGGCGGTGGCCAGCGAGAAGTACTACCGGGCCCAGAGGCAGGAGGACCCCGGCCCTCGGGGAAACCTGGAGGGCGGGAACCCCCCCCCCTCCGGGCTACACCACCCCCCCCCCGGGGTACGTCGAGGGCGGGATAATGCCCCTCGCTTAGCCCCGGTCTGGCCGCTCCAGCGTCTGGAGAGAACCGACGAGGAAGAGCCGGCGGAGCGGACACAGAGGGAGGCCCGAGCGGGACCACGGGGACCCTGCTTCCAGTGTGGGCAGGAGGGCCATTTTAAACGGGACTGCCCCATGATGGACTGCACGCTGAACTAAGGGGAACTCCCCGGCACCGCGGCGAAGACAACTGGCGCAGGAGACCGAGTCATCCGGGAGGTGTTGGTGGAAGGGCGACCCGTTAGGGCCCTGGTAGATTCCGGGTCATCGGTGACGCTCATTAGGGCTGACCTCGTCCCCCACAGCCAACCGGAGGGAGAACCCGTCTGGATGTGCTTCGTCCATGGGGACGTCCGCGCCTACCCAACCGCACAAGTCCACCTGACCGGCCAGAACCTACTATGGAAGGTGGGGAAAGCCAGGACCCTGCCCTACCCCTCCTTATAGGACGAGACTAGCCCTGATTTGGGGCCCTGCTGTAGAGTCAGACCCCCCTGGCACCCCAGGGACGTACAACGGAGACCCAAGGTCGGGGACAGGACAGGGAGCCCCGCGGGGGGGCAATCTGTCTGGAGTTAGGAACAGAACCTGACTTTATGACGGAGCAAAGGATGGATCCCTCCCTGGAGAACGCCTGGGACCAAGCTGTCGCGCCAGGAGGGATGGAGCAAGGATCGAGCAGACCAACTCAAGGACCTCAATTCCAGGTATGGGAAGACCGATTATACTGGGTCACGATGGAAAAGGGGGGGGAAGAACGGAGGCAACTGATGGTCCCCACCCGATTCCGCCGGGAGGTATTAGAGCTGGGACATGCTAACCCCTGAGCGGGGCACCTGGGGCACGAAAAAACATTGGACCAGGTCCTGCAGTGGTTCTATTGGCCAGGGGTCTTCCGAGCCATACAGGATTTTTGTGCGTCCTGCCCTGAGTGCCAGAAAACCGCCCCGGCCAGGGTGCCGAGGGCCCCCTTGGTACCCTACCTGTGGTAGCAGTCCCATTCGAATGGATAGCCATGGATCTGGTCGGACCTTTAGAATCTTCGGGGAGGGGGCACTGCTTCATCATGGTGGTGATAGACTATGCCACCCGCTACCTGGAGGCAGTGCCCCTCCGAAATACAAAGGCCCCGACCCTGGCCCATGAACTCTTGTGGATTTTCTTGCGAGTTGGGCTACCCCAGGCAATCCTCACAGACCAGGGCCCAAATGTGACATCTCGGGTCATGAAAAAACTCTGTAGAATGTTGAAAATCAAACGGCTACTGACTTCGGTCTACCACCCCCAAACGGACTGCCTGGTGGAGCGGTTTAACCAGACACTCAAGGGCATGCTGCACCGGTTCGTACAGGAAGATCCCCGGGGGTGGGACCTGATGCTCCCCAGCCTCCTATTTGCAGTGCAGGAAGTCCCTCAGTCCTCCACAGGTTTTTCACCATTCGAGCTGCTGTACGGCCGGCGGCCCCGAGGGATCCTGGACCTCCTGAGGGAAGGCTGGGAGCAGTCGTCGGCTACCGGACGTGGAACGGTCCAGTATATCACCCAGCTACAGGAGAAATTAAGGCGGCTGGGTGAGTACGCTCGATTGAACCTGGAAGAGAGCCAGAAGCGCCAAACAAGGTACTATGACGCCCATGCCCGACAGCGAAACTTCCAACCGGGGGACCGAGTCATGTTACTCCTCCCCACAACACAGTCCAAACTGCTAGCGCAGTGGCAGGGACCCTTTGAGATAGTTAAAAGGGTGGGGGAGGTCGACTACGAGGTGAAGCTATCAGGAAGCAGGCAAGGAACGCAGCTCTTCCACATCAACTTGCTGAAAAAATGGGTACCCCAAGAGACCCTGTTGATAGCACTGCCCTCTCAGGGAGATGACCTGGGGCCCCGAGGGGAGGAAGAAGAGGAACAGCCAGAGCCCCGGTGGGACCCCGAACTGACACTCCCACAACAGGAACAGTTAAGAGAGGTCCTCCAGCGACATCGGGGGACCCTCACAATGAGGCCGGGCCGTACGACCATGGGGCTACACCGGATCATCACAGAAGAGGGCTGAAGTGTGAGCGAGCCCCTCCGCCTCCTCCCCCGGAAGGTGTGGGACACGGTCAAATGAGAGTTACAACTAATGCAGCGGTGGGGGGTGATAGAGGAATCGGCCAGCGAGTGGCAAAGCCCGATTGTCCTGGTCCACAAACCCGACGGGTCAACCTGGTTCTGTATAGACTTTAGGAAGGTAAACGCCGTATCTCGGTTCGATGCCTACCCGATGCCAAGGGTGGACGAGCTACTGGAACGGCTGGGGCAGGCGGTCTATATAACAACTTTGGACCTGTCAAAGGGCTATTGGCAAATCTCGCTGGATCCCCCGGCCCGGGAAAAGACAGCCTTCTCAACGCCCTTTGGACTGTTCCAGTTTCGGACCATGCCTTTCAGACACGTGCCCTCTTATTCAAAGTAGGAATAAGAGATCCTCTGGAAAAGGGCTTTTTTCCGGAGGATCAGGGCCAGTGTAGACGCTCTTTTCCGGCTTTTCTAAAAGCCGGAAAAAAGCGGCGGACATTTTTATTTAAATGCCGCGGGGGATATTTAAATCCCCCGCGGATTTCCCTATTACGACCTGGAAAATTAGCATGCCCCTTTCGGAAAAGGGGCCAGTGTAGACATAGCCAATCACTGCATGCCGTGGGAGCTCCAGAAATAAGCCTGGTCTGATTTATGTAATGGGGCTAACTGAAAAGTACCAGTTATAAACACTATACACCCACTATAGACTTAGATTAGAGTTAATGCATCTTTACTTAACAATTTATAAAAAATGATATAATAGATTAAATAATTAAAATGTCACAACCAATTTAAATCTGCAGGGAGCATTTCAATAAATTGATTAATAAATACATTGCACAGTAGTGAATGAAACATAACCAATGAAACTAGGCCACAACTGTATGTTAATTACACTTCATGTGGCCTGCAGATTGAAAACCACTCATTTTAGGTAATCTAAAACAAACAGGGGTCTGTCAGGCAATCAGAAAGATCATTAGTCATAGTGAATCTTATAGGAATGGCTCAGCCAAATAAGAATCATGATATTATTATAGTTTCTTTCTTTTATCCCTCTGATAAGTAGGACAATAGGGTCTCTAAAGCAACTGATATACGGTTTTAGGGACCCCACAAGAGGAATGGCAATTCTTGATTTAGTCCTAGTGGATCACAGGATCTAGTCCAAGAGGTGATCATTGCTGGACCACTTGGAAATATTGACCGTACTGTAGTAAAATTTAACATCCCTGTGGTGGGAAATACACCAAAGCAGCCCAACACTGTGGGCATATAATTTCAGAAAAGAGAACTACACAAAAATGAGGAGGTTAGTTAAACAGAAATTAAAAGGTACTGTGCCAAAAGTAAAATCTCTGCAAGCTGCATGAAAATTTTTATAAAGACATCATAATAGAGGCCCAACTTAAATGTATACCCCAAATTAAAAAACACGGTAAGAGGGAAAAGTGCCACTGTGGATTAACAACCAGTAAAAGAAGCAGTGAGAGATAAAAAGGCATTGTTTAAAAAGTGGAAGGTATATCCTAGTGAGGAAAATAGAAAGGAGCATGAACTCTGTCAAATGAAGTGTGAAAATATAATTAGGAAGGCCAAAAATTTGAAGAACAGCTAGCAAAAAATTTAAAAAGTAATAACAATTTTTTTTAAAGTACATCAGAAGCAGGAAGCCTGATAACCAACCAACATGGCCACTGTAGGATCGCGATGCCAAAGGAGCACTCAACGATGATATGATCATTGCAGAGAACCTAAGTGAATTATTTGCATTGGTCTTCATGGTTGAAGATGTTAGGGAGATTCCCATACCTGAGCCATTCTTTTTAGATGACAAATCTGAGGAATTGTCCCAGAGTGAGGTGTCATTAGAGGAGGTTTTGGAACAAATTGATAGACTAAACAGTAACAAATCACCGGGATGGCATTCACCCAAGTGTTCTGAAAGAACTCAAATGTGAAATTGCAGAACTACTAACTGTGGTTTATAACCTATCCTTTAAATCATCTTCTGTACCAAATGACTGGAAGATGGCTAATGTGACACCAACATTACTCAGAATCTCATCCACAACTGTCTGAGGCAGACCACTTAGCAAGTTTGAAAATATATGAATCACGCCTTTCTTTTCACTAGAGGATGGATTTCCAGCTTTTCTGAAATCACAAAGTTTCTGGCAATGTGCAGGAAAGATGGTTCTAAGTTTGGGAATCCCATTTGTTTTCTCTTCTGTTTCTCATTTCTAGGAAGGAAAAAGAAACGAGGACAGTACTACTTGGCTTGGTAGCATGTTAGTTTGCTCTTAGGCTACATAGGTTCTTCTGTGTGCCCCATTTTTCATTGTAATGAGGTCATATCTCTCATCTTGCTCTTCAAAGTCTTTTACAAATTAACCCTGGCCCTCATAGATGCTCTTGTTTCTTAATATGCTTCTTTTCACAAAACTGGCATTGCCAGTTCTGAGCCTCACTGAATCCACCATCATTTTCTCCCACTCTTATCCTTATGGATTCTTCTTCTGTTCCCCAATGTAATTAGTACAACCTTCATTCCCGGTACATCAGGCCCTCCTCTTTCAGTTTATTCTTAAAAGCTCTCTTTTTCAAGTTCCATAATGTCATTGCAGAGCAGTGAAATGCTCTCCACCCCTGTGCTTAGATGCTTCATTGATGGACACTGTATCCAAAATATTCCATAACTAGGAAAAAGATGTTGCTGCTGCATAAATGTAATGTTTTGAGTTAACACCACGTCACATCTCATCTCTCTCAACTTTAGCTTTATTCTTCCAAAGCTCTCTTTTCCACTGCTAAGAACTCAGGTCTGAGCACTTTGTTGCTTCTTAAATAACCTAACCCAACAGGTAGTTTAAAGAAAGAGAGAAGAACAAAAATAGGAACTTTAGCCTGGACCTAGAGGTAGCTCTCGCCAGCAAAAAGCAGAAGTGATTTGTTTCAGTTTTATCTGGAGCCATTTTTCCCCTTGTCAACAGAAGCCAACAGCTTGTTGAATTACATGTCACATCTTCTGAGGGTGAAAGCTACCATCCAACAAAAATAAATTTAAGTTTTGTCCTCTTTTATGTTAACTACCTATGGAAGTCATGGTTTCCTTGCAACAGAGAAACAGAAGCCTTGACTGGATTGTGCTTAAAATTAACCTAAAGACTTGTTGATGATGCTTTTAATGAGTTTTAATTATTTTAATTGCGAAATTGAGTTGTTGCTGTGAAATGTTGGTAGGAGTTTGCTCTGAGGGTATTTGTATTAAATCAAGTGAGCAATTAACTGTGAAATATTTTCAGGTGGGTTGCTGGAGATTTAGAAATGATGAGAGACTTGAAATGTGCATTCTCAGGGGGGTAAGCCAATGCCAATTTGAGCTTTGCGGGGGAATCCAAAATCAGAAGTATAGTAGTGTTTGTGGAGAATCCATGCTGCCATCTGGGCTGGCTTTTTATAATAGCAAGCATAGCAGCTGGGTTACTGTAGTCCATTCCAGAGTTTGGTTTTGACTGGAGAGGGCAGAATTAGCTGCAAATGGAGAAAGCGCATGCTGTGTTCTGTGAGCTGCAGCATTAAACCTGCAGTGGTTTGTTTACTCTTCGGTTAAATCTACATGCAGTGCCTGTATGAGTCATTCCAGAAGCTCCTAATCAGTTAAGGATAGGAGATCCAGCCAGCCCCTCTGAATCTCTGCAATGGAGCGAATAGGGTTCCTTAGAGCTGAGGTTTTGTTTAAGTCATTTGCAATGACTTTTTGCATCAGAATTGTCTTTCTTCTGCCACTGCTTTCCCAAGGGAGTGGGGTGACTCATTGTGTGACTCATTGTGTCACATTTCCCAAGGGAGTGGTGTGACTCATTGTGTCAAGAAGAGGTTGTTTAAGCCTCTGTCCACCTCTATAGGTATTCTTATGCATGGGGGGCAGGGAAGTCTTCTCTCTATGGTGGTTTCATAATACAAGATTTAACAATCACCCACTGTGAATGCGCTGTAATTGTTTCCAAATGAATTGTAAAAGGACAGCAGCAGAACCCTATATACTCTGTGTATTTACTTAATCAGCCTAAACAACTCCAAAATAAGCCTTTCTGAACTAGTGCGTAAATAATTATGGCCTAAAGCTTCCCCCACCCTCCGTCAACTACAGTTAGAACTGCACAGCATGTGACAAAGGATGTAATTATTTTCCAGAGGGCTCTGTAATTGTGCTTATAATGAGTGTACCTCATTGTTATTCCCTTGCAACACATAGAATAATGGAAATGTAGGAATGGATAGGTACCTCCATAGTCATCTACTGCAATAGAAGCATGCACCAAGGCAGTACTAAGCATTATTTAGAAATACCATGCCTGACGTGTTTGTCTAAAATGTTCTCAAAAACCTGGGCTACATCTACACTATGAGTTCTCTTGGCAAAAAATATGCTAATGAGGGAGTAATTTGCATGAGTCATGATCTAATTTGCATATTTTCTGCCAATCCATTTTTGTACTGGGTTTTTTGCACAAAAACAAGCAGTGTGGACATTTTCTTTTTGTGCAAAACCCCCTTTTCCCTCAAGATCCTTATGCCCTAAAAAAGGAGGATTACCGATCTTGCGCAAAAAGGATCGGCAGAAAATATGCAACCGAGATCATGACTCATGCAAATGACTCCCTCATTAGCATATTTTTTGCCGAGAAAACTCGTAGTGTAGACATAGCCCAGGTTTTTGAGAACATTTTAGACAAACACCTGTCAGGCATAGATGTAGCCCTGGAGTGATAGAGATTCCACAGCCATCCTAGGTAATTTGTTCCAGTACTTACCTACAAATGCAGTTAGTTGTTTTTTTTTCATAATGTCTAACCTAAATCAACCCAGCCACAATGTAAGCCAGTTACTTCTTTTGTAGTTCTCAAGGGATAAAGGAGAATTTACGTACTTATGATATCAGTTTTTATTTCTGCTCAATCTTCTCTTCTCCTGACTAAACAAATTGGCTGCGTCTAGACTGGCATGATTTTGCAGAAATACTTTTAACGGAAAAGTTTTTCCTTTAAAAGTATTTCCGCAAAAGTGCATCTAGATTGGCACGGATGCTTTTGCGCAAAAAGTGCTTTTTTGAGCAAAACAGTTCTTCCCGGTCTACACTGGCCCTCTTGCGCAAGTATTCTTGTGCAAGAGGGCTTTTTCCCGAGTGGGAACGTAAAAGTATTTGCGCAAGAAGCACTGATTTTGTACATTATAAAGTCAGTGCTCTTGCGCAAATTCAAGCGGCCAGTGTAGACAGCTGGCAAGCTTTTGTGCAAAAGCGGTCACTTTTGAGCAAAATCTTGCCGGTCTAGATGCACCCGTTCAGTTTTTCAATCTTTACATGTAAGTTTTATTTTCTAGACCTTGAATTGTTATTTTGTTCTCCTTTGGACTTTTTCCAATCTGTCCACTTTTTTCCAAAGCGTTGTGCCTAGAACTAGACACAGTACTCCATCTGAGGCCTTATCAGTGCGGAGCAGATTCAGAGAAGTACTTCTTGTTTTACTCTCAATATCTTATAATGATATTCCCTTTTATTTTGTAATAGTGTTACATTGTTGACTCATATTTAATTTGTGATCCATCGAAAGCCCTAGATCCTTTTCTGTGGAACTCCTTCCTACGCAGTCATTTCATTGTTGTATTTATTCAATGTATTATTCATTCCTAACAGCCTGCCCATTACTGTACCTCCCTTTCTGGGGAGCAGCTGATCACCCTCAGCTCTGCAGCTGGCCAGCTTAGATGGCTAATGAGTCGGGGGAGGGAGTGCAGCCATGACCTTTCCTGGGATACAGACATACCTGGGAAGCAGAATGGAAGCGGGGGCTGCAATTTAGACAGGCCCTTACCTGGCCAAGCAAAGGGAGGCAGAATCTCCTTGTACTTTCTCATCCCAGCTGTGCACCCGAGTAAAGGCCAGGCATAACTTACTATTGCTTATGTAGCAGTGAGGGATATGGATGCCCCTTACTCACCCATCACCACTCTGGTTCAGTCAGTCCTAAGAACCCCAGTTGTTCCAAGGGAGATGTGTGGAACTAAATTACCTCCAGTCCCTCCCCCACACTGTCAGAAGAGCATGGCAGCCTGTTTGTTAAGCAGCACTCATGCAGACAGAACATGTTACATCGTGCTTCGTGACCAGCCCCGGTTACTGATCCATCTCCTTATTAAGGTAATGTTATTGATTATTTTAAAACTTGAAAGCCCTAAATAGTTTGAATACCAGCAGTCTGAGAGAGCACATCTCCAATTTTGGGTTACCACAGCTTGTGATCATCTGTGACTTCCTTATATAAATAAGGTTGGGACAGGGTACTTTTAGTGAGGGGTGCTTGTGGGACACTTACCTTGGATAACACCCCAGAGACTGAACCTCCAGAGCTAAAAGCATGAGATGGTCTACTTGAATTAAAGTATCAAAGCGCTTTGGCTAGGAGATGCAACAACTCAAATTCTCTATAGGTTGGCAGAGAGGGGGACCTGTAGAATACACTCACCTGTGGGTTACACTTCTCTAGAATTCACTTTCTCCCCTGGGTTCACCAGGACCTGGATTTAGTAAACTTAAGATGACGCAAAACTTCCCTCTTCTTGCAGGATTTTTCTCAGAATGGGATAGAGATCTGGGTGAAAGAATGGAGTTGGGAGCTGATTGAGGATGGGTTGTGGCTAGGAAAATACTTTGTTTTTTCTTGAATGATCTGCACACTCATTTGGATCCCTTGTTTTTAAATGATGCATAAAAACTGTTTTTCATTTGAGTTTGGTAATAAGCGTGGCATTTACAAAGCAAAGGCATTTGAATAAATAAAACACATTAAAAGAATATGGGAGCACTATTGCACTGAAAGTTTGAAAAACTACAAGCATGCATTTAAATCATATCAATAATTTAACTAAGCCTGAAAAGCTCCTGATGATGGATTGGACCCCCAGTTCTCCTGTGAATTCATTTGCAGCGACTCAGTTTCACAGAGACTGTTATTCACAGAGATTTACCATTGGAGTAATCTATGTTAGTACTTTTCTCATATACATTCCCTTGTACTTAGATTGGTGTCATGTTACTTTTTCTCACATGGGCTTCATACACAGCTTTGACAGAAACCATTCCCATTCAAGTACCACCTGCAAACCTTTGTTGAGAAGAGTTTAGTATAATGCAACAAGATTATGTATGCTCTGAAATGTACAGTGTGCTTTCTATACACCTACTGCACTTTGTAATTACTTATTTAGACTTTCTTTGAACCTGGCCTGATCCCTAACAAAATTACACCTCCCTTTCTCTTTTCTGAATATGAATTTGAAATAACCAAAATTGCTGTTGCTATGCTTTAGGTAGCCCACATAGATGACAGACATAAAGTTTTCTGTGCAGTAGTTACAGTGCTGGCGTGCCAGTGTATATACCCGCCGTACCTGTCCCACAGTGCCTGCTCTCACCTCTTTGGTCATCAGTTTGAGTGCTACTGTCCTGTCCTCAGATGACCACCCCTCAGACCCACCCTTTACATTCTTCAGAAATTTTGAAAGTCCTTGTCCTGTTTGCTTGGTGATGTGCGGAGTACCCTCAGTGCATCTGTCCAGAGGACCATGCGTGCTCTGCGCTTCTGGTGATTCCTTTGGAGCAAGGCTGAGGTGTTGGACCTGACTTCATCAGCATTAGGGGAGAGGAAGTCTGTCCTGCTGTGCTCCAGCAGTAGGAATTATAATACTTATGAGCAGATGTTATATCTGATGAATATCTGAGAGGGGCCATGACCAAGATGCACTGCATTGCAGGGTCAAAGTGCAGGAGCTGCAACATGCCTACAACACATAAGCAGAGCCCTGTAAATCCACAGATATCCACTTTATATCTGCGGGTATATGCATCCACGGAAGTGGATGTAGACAAAAATTTTGTATCTAGAACACTGCAAATTTATGGCTATCTGCTTTATATCCACAAGTATCTGTATCCATGGATGCCAATGAAAATATTAGCGGTCCATTTTGTGGATAGAGATGGGGATGTGGATACAAATTTTGTATCTGTGCAGGGCTCTACACAGTTCTTTTTCCATTGCTCAAAGACAGAGCACAGGTGTGAATTGCAAATGAAAGGATTAAACAGGTATGCAAACCCTGCCTCTAATTCAGCAAAAGTCCTTGCACATGCTCACTGTGATGCATTGTTTATATATCTCCTGTTGAGACCCAGCCTCTCTTTACAAAGCCATGCCATCTGATAGGAGCAGTACATTTAATCATTTAAATGCAGACACTATCACCTCCAACACAATTAAAGATTTGTGAAGGCAATTAGACTCATCATCTCCATTGTTATTTATTGGCACAGTTTCATCTACACTGCTTAATGAGGAAGCTACACCATGTGCCACTAAGCAAGTATGGATATCCCAGGCAAAAACTGTAATTAATTATTATACATTAGTCTACTGTCAAATCACACTAAATTTCTTTGATGAAATGCAGAATCACTTCTAGCACATTAGTAGGATTTTCACACAATCCTCTTTCATGCAAGATGCTAATCTCTATAGGCCTGGCCCACGAAAGCTCATCACCTAATACGTATAATAGTGATAGAAATGTAGCCATGTTAGTCTGGTATAGCTGAAACAAAAAACAGGACTATGTAGCGCTTTAAACCATCACCTAATAAACCATCTTGTTAGTCTTTAAAGTGCTACATAGTTCTGTCTTTTGTTTCTCTTTCCCTCTGAAAGCTTTTCTAACTGGTCACCAGCAGATTACCACTGACAAGCTTAGGGTTCATTCCCTCCTTGACTCTAGTTTCTGCACTGCTAGTGGGTAATACAGTTAAATGTATGGGGAACCTTAGGCCTGGAGGCTGGATGCCAGTGTTGTCTTCAAGTCGTTATTGTCAAGTCCAAGTCAAGTCTCAAGTCATTACAGGTCGAGTACCTAAAGTCACTTTCGAGTCAAGTCCCAAGTCGAGTCCCAAGGCTTAATTTAAAAATGTCAAGTCACTTTTGTACAAGCCATCAATATCGATAAATAACAATAATCACTATGGCTACGTCTAGACTGGCATGATTTTCTGCAAATGCTTTTAACAGAAAACTTTTCCGTTAAAAGCATTTGCGGAAAAGAGCATCTAGATTGGCACGGATGTTTTTCCACAACAGCACTTTTTGCGGAAAAGCGTCCGTGTCAATCTAGACGCACTTTTGTGCAAAAAAGCCCTGATCGCCATTTTCATGATCAGGGCTTTTTTGCACAAAACAAATCTAAGCTGTCTACACTGGCCCTTTTGTGCAAAAGGACTTTTGCCCAAACGGGAGCAGCATAGTATTTCCGCAAGAAGCACTGATTTCAGACAGTAGGAAGTCAGTGTTCTTGCGGAAATTCAAGTGGCCAGTGTAGACCGCTGGCAAGTTTTTCCGCAAAAGCAGTTGCTTTTGCGGAAAAACTTGCCAGTCTAGACACAGCCTATCTGTTTTCATTTATTAACACAAATCCGAATCATACTTGCCGTACTTGCTAACTACTAGTAGTCTTGTTTAGTTTTTGACTACTCATCTAAAAGGTAACAAACTACACACTTTATGTATTTATACAAACATATTCATAGCAGCCTTGAGCTACAGCTATGTAAAACTAGGTGGAAAAAATGAAATTAGAAATAAAAAAAGTCTTCATTCATTAACAAAGTTAGTATTCAGTATTACATTTGAAAAATATTATCTTTTCCACCACATTATCACCCAGTCTGGCACGATGTGGGCACATTACAATCCCTTCTTGGCTAAACACCCTTTCAACCAGTGCACTACTGGCAGGAAACATAAACACACTCATAGCAGCCTTGTGCAACAATAGAAGGCTTTCTCCATGACTTTTCCAGAAAGACTTCACATCAATTCCATCATCTGTTGGGGGTATCTTAGCTAGCTCTTGATAAAGCTGCAGCTCATCATCAAAATTTCCTAGCTGTGGTGTGGTGTGGTGGTTAGCTGGCCTTCGATAAATGTAAACACGAGGATGCATGTTTTGATTTTTTAACTAGTGGGTCATCAGCATCAGAGTTTGAGACATTGTCACGGCCAGTACAGCTAGAGGCAGACAAATTGTGAAGATTTGAACAAAACCGCTGAAGGGTTGTGAAACAATGTCTGCTTTCACAGCATTAGTTTTAGCATAATCAGAACTAATTTTTTCCAGCCACCAGAAGCAAAAATTAGGGTCTAACACGGCTGCCAGAAAGTACACGAAATAACTGAAAGCCAATAGTGATTTTTCTGTGTCATCCAAGGATTTGGTAATGGTATCAAATCAGCATTAATGCAAATGCCAATGAAATAAGTTTCAGTACTGCTTCTTAAAGCTGTAACCATGTTCCTCAAGTATGTTGGAATAAATTCCAAAAGGTGGGGGTATAGTCCAATTATTGATGGCATCACTGCTGAAATCGTAATATGCTGTTCACTTTGCACTTTATCTGTGGCATCCAGAAATGGCTGGAGCAGCAACGCTAGTTCTCTTAGTTGGGAATAATCCCTCTGGCTGGGTTTTAAATTATATTGGTTTTGTTCTTCAAGCATATGTTTCAGCTTTTCTTCATCCAGGGACAAAAAAGCATTTATTTGTCTGAGAGTACTGTTCCACCTGGTGGCATTGGTTTGGGGAATACTAGCTTGAAGACCAAACCTTCTTTCAAAGGCTTCCTTGAATAGGGTACTTGTGTGAAGAAGGCTGCAGATTTTTGACACTTTTGCCTGGGCACCATATAACTTCGCCTGCTTGAGACCATCCCCAACAGTGAGTTGCAGAGGAGGTCCGCTTGAGTTTACATGATGGATGACTGATGTAATGACTTCTGGGTTTAAGTCTTCCCATAATTCTTCATTTTCCAAAGTGTTATCTTGCATATCAATTTGCTGCTCTGATTCATGGTTGTTAAATGCTATGGTGAATGCTTTACGCATGTTCGCAGCATTGTCTGTTATAACATATCTAATTTTATCCTTGATTTTATAAGAATCACATATGTTCTCAAACACTTCTGCAATGTTCTCACCAGTATGCTGGCCAAGGAACTTTTCACACGACAACAATTTTGTCACGAGTGCGTACCTTATTATCATGTGGGCTGTTACTCTTAAAAAGCCTCTCATTCTTCTATTTAACCAGATGTTGAGCGTCAATGCAATTGTGTCTGCCTCGGTAAGAAGTGCCAACACATCAGCTTTCATATTATGGTACAAATTGTCCAATTCTGTCATAACCAAAGACCAACTTATTTCTTGTGACTGGGGATCCAACACATGACAAAATTGCCTGAACTGCGGTTTTTCTGCTATTGAAAGTAGTAGTGAGCAACCGATTATCAGTTCCCTAACCAAAGAACTGACTATTCTTCTTTGTTTGGGATGATTTATTCCATAAACACCTTGATCATCATGTTTTATAATGAAATCTGATATTTTACACCGAGAGGCGGGATCGATGGTGGTTTGTCACAGATAGTTTTTGTACTCACTGTGCTTTCCCAGATGGATTTTTATATGGCGCAAAAAATTGGAAGTTGTTGCAATGCCATTGTGGGGAAAATCAAATAACTCCAATTGTGTCTAAAGGGGGGACTGTGCAGAAATCATAACTTTCTAAAAGAAAACTGCTGTAAGGGTTAAAAAGTTTTCCAGACCTCTCTCCCTGTAACAGAGAGAAATCAAATTAGCTCTAATCAAAGACCCTTACAAATGACTATCTCAAATTCATGGATACTCCTAGTCTGTCACAATTTGTCATGTAAACCCTTATCTTTGTCACAGTTTGCCTTGTAGACTCCTCCACTCAAGTTCTCATGTGGCTTTGTGTACTGTAAAAACTTACTTCTAGCACTCCTGGGGTGAACAGAAGTCTCAGAGTACTTCTGCTGAGACTTTGATATGTTAAAGAAGAACAATCCACAACTGAGCTGTCTAAGCATTCTGTATAAAGGATACCTGAATCTGTCTGTCAGGGCTGCTGCTTCACTCTTGGAAGTGACAGCCTGCATGCATGCATCATAAAGTTTTCTCTTCTAAGTTTCTTTCCTGCCTCACTGATTTGACCTCCGGCCTCGGACCCTTCTGGGGGCTCTGTACCCCAGAGGAGCGAGATTTCCCCTTCAATTTGGTGTCAGAAGTGGGATGGCTTGGAACTCCAGTTGGAAAGGCTGATGACGGGGAATGGGAACGGACTACAGCGCGCATCTGGAGGGTAAGGGATCCATTTAAAATCCCCCGGTCCGCCTCCCTGTTCTCGTCACCAGCTGGACCGGCTGGCGGTAAGAGTCATCTTTTACTTAAAATTTTTTTTGGTTAAGAGGCTTGAGGGAAATTTAAAACGAAAACACTGGGTATAGCCAAATAGGGGTTGGATTTTGTTGTTGTTGTTGTTGTTGCTGACTGATTGGTGGTGAGTCCAAGCACATGGTTTTGAGTGAGTGAAGTCCGGAGGGGGACCGCAGCCGCACCAGTGCTGTCAGTGTCACTGCACAGCTGCTGAAAGCAAGGGCGGTTTCCCCCGGCACATAAGGATTGTGAGTGAAGCTGACAGTTTGTGTGGACTCCCACGCTATCCTTGGAGAGGGTAGTGTTGCTGGACGCCTGTACTATCCTTGGAGAGGGTAGTACTGTTGGGCTCCTGCGCTGTCCTTGGACAAGACAGTGCTAACATGGATAAGATTGCTCCCTCAAGTCTGTCTCCGACTGAGGGGAAAGGTTTCTCACAGACTGGGACTCCCTTGTCTCAGATGATCAGTCAGCTAGGTATTGCCTGCAGGTTTGAAACTAAGGAGACTTAAGGAATTATTGAGCATTTGGAATGGCTATACTCAGGGGAATTCCCAGAATAAATGGCAACTAGAACTTTGACTTACAAAAGCTTGCTTATCTTAGAGTTTTCCTCGAGGAAAAACATCCTAACCAGATGGAATATTGGTGCCTCTGGGAGGATGTGGCAGTAAAAAAAAATATAATCAGAGCATTATGGCTAGCAAAAAAGATTCTATTGAAAAGCTGCAGCAAGAATTGGCTACTCTAAAGAAACAGCTTGATTCCCCAGATGTGCCATCTGCACCCCCACCCCGCTTTGGACCCTTGTCAGCTGAACATTCTTTCCTGTTATCTCCCTTTTCTCTTGTAAACCTTATGGGACCTGACTTGTTGTGTAAATTGGGTGCAAACCTTCTCTGTAGAGAGGAAGGGATATTTGTTGACCTTCCCCCCCTATCAGGCTCCAAATTTGATGGCATTACTACTCTCAGAGGAATCTGATGAGACCTCAGGACATACACCCCTCCTGGACCTCTCAGATGTCCCAGAGACATTGTGGGCAGCCCATGTGAATGAAGTGGGGTTGCTAGCCTCTGCAACACCAGTGCAAATAACATACAGACACAACAAGCCTTTCCCAAGGGTAGCCCTGTATCTATTGGCTAGGGAGGCACAAGAGGGCATTAAGCCTGTAATCTCTCCCTCCTTAAACAAGGGATACTTGTTTATACAACTTCACCATGTAATACACCTATACTACCTGTGAAAAAGCAAATCTATAGATTTGAAGAAAACCTAAGAGCCATTAATAAGTTTGTAATCCCTAGATTTCCAGTAGTACCTAACCTGGTTTTCTGTAATAGATTTATGTTCTGCCTTCTTTTCTATTCCAGTGCATAAGAATTCCCAATTTCTCTTTGCCTTTTCCTTTCAGGGTCATCAATTAACCTGGACATGTTTTTGTAAAGTTATTGTAAAAGCCCTACTCTGTTTTCTCAGTTTTTAAAAAGCTGACCTTAATTCTCTCTCTCTTCCCTGCAGTTCTGTGTTAGTTCAGTATGTTGATGATGTGCTAATTGCTAGTAAAACTAAGAAGATGTAAAACTAATACCTCATATGTGTTAAAGTGTCTTGCTAAAAAGGCTCACAAGGCTTCCAAAGCCAAATTGCAGTTTGTAAAACAAAGAGTTCAGTACTTAAGGACATTTACTTTTAGGAGATGGCCGCCAGTTAACACCTGAGCGAATCTCAAGTTTTTTTCATTCCTCACCCTTTCACCAAAGTCAGGTTTACAAATTTCTGGGTACTGCAGGATATTGCAGACAATGGATTCCTAACTTTTCTGGACTCATCAGGCCCCTTACTATTCTACTCTTAATCTTAGCTCCTGACCCAGTGACCTGGTCCCCAGAATGTGAATCTGCTTTCCTTTCCCTTAAAACTCTTCTCTCACAGCCACCTGTTCTGGGCTTACCTAAATATAGCAAGCCTTTTACTCTGTTTTGTCATGAACAGGATGGAATTGCAGCTGGAGCTCTCTGTCAACCCCTTGGACACACACCTCGTCCAGTAGCTTATTTTTCTGCAACACTGGACTCAGTAGCCCGTGGGTTCCCACTTTGTCTGAAGGCTGTTGCAGCTACTGCTGAATTACTTTAAAAAGGCCCAACCTGTCACATTAGGCCACAGCATTATCTTACAGGTCCCTCATGCTGTCTCTGCTCTCTTACAGTGATACCGTACCCAGCACCTATCTGTTCAGAGACAAACCCTGTATGAGAATGTTATCCTCTCTTCCCCAAATGTGGTAATTCAAAGATGTAATGTACTTAACCCAGCTACTTTTCTCCTTTACCCTCTAATGGTAAAGCACATACCCATAACTGTGAAGAATTACTTGAACACTGTGTAAAACCTCCCCAAAGATTTGTCTGCTCAACTGCTGGAAAATGCAGTTCTTGTATTGTATACTGATAGCTCATGTAAAAGAAATGCAGTTGGTAAACTAAAGGCTGGATATGCAGTGGTCTCAGATAATAATGTTTTAAAGGTTTTTTTTTCTCTTCCAGAAATCAAATCAGCTCAGTCTGCTGAGCTCATCGCTTTAATTCGTGCTTGCCTTTTAGCTTCCGGACAGTCTGCTGCCATTTATACTAATTCAAAGTATGCTTTCTCTGTCTGTCATGCCACAGGACAAATTTGGAAACAACGAGGTTTCCTTACCCCTTCTGGCTCTGCTATCTCTCATGGTCCCCTTATCTCCCAACTCCTTGATGCTATTCAGCTACCCACATCCCTCTCTATTACCCATTGCCCGGCCCGCACAGGTGCCACTGATCCTGTTTCTCTGGGTAATGGGAGTGCTGATGCAACCGCCAGACATGCAGCAGCACATGGACCTCTGACTCCCTTTCAGATTCTGGTCTCTCTTTCCCTCCCTGTTTCTTTGCAGGACCTGATAGAACTACAGCAAGCTGCTCAACCTGCAGAGAAAAACCTTTGGGAGAAAGCAGGCTGCTCCTTATCCCCAGCTGGGATAATGGTTGCACCTGATGGCTGCCCAGTCGCCCCAAAAATCTCTCACACGGCAGCTTGCTCAGGTGTCTCATCAAATGACACACATGAGCAAAAGGGGGGTGGCCTCACAAATCCCAAAACAATGGTACGCCCCAGGCGTGCACCTAGAAGCTCTCAAGAATATCTAATTCATGTGTGATTTGTAAGCAGTTTAATGTTGCAGGAGGCCCACAGGCTAGCAGCCACACAGAAAGAAGACACCTAGACATAAAATGACGGTTAGGAGAGCTTGCACCTGCAGGTAAAGGAAGCCCTCCCAGTACCTACTGATGTACCGTGCCACAACATCCAACCAGGCGACTACGTGTTCGTGAAGGACTTTCGCAGAAAGAATTCCCTGACAGCCCGGTGGGAAGGACTGTTCCAATCGCTGCTCATCACCCACACAGCAGTAAAGGTGAAGGAGGGCCCCTCGTGGATCCACGCAAGTCATGTACGCCGAACTGCAGATCCAACAGAGCTGATTGACCCCGTCACCCAGGACCCCTCCCTGGAGGAATCACCTGAGGACGAGGTTCAGCGGACCGAGGCGGCAGACTCTCAAACCAGACTGTTACCAAACCGGCCTCCACCAGGAGCTTCGAGGTACAACCTGAGAGGTAGGACTGTACCAGCAAAGACCTACAGGTGAGCCTGGAGCCCTGTAGCTCTCACAAAGGGAAATCCATTCCAGTATTGAGTGAACTAAGAGACTACGAAATCTCGAAGAGTGCCTGCAGAGGCAAGCCAAACAATACTAACTGATTAAGTTTAGTTAAAAGACTGCTTTGCTAGTTGCTAGATAATTACTATATTATTATTATCCTTTCTACTTTAGAAATTTAAGATACTATAATAGGATAAGGATTGTTTTCCTTCTTTTAGTAGTCAGAATAGCCTTAGTATATAACTTCCCACCCTTATTGGGAAGCCCTGCAGAAGGTTGTGTCCCTCACCAATGCAAGTGACTGTTGGATATGTGAACAGCTTATAGAAGGCTCTGAAGGCCTTTTACCATTACAGTTTATCCCAACTCCTGCCTCCCTGTGGACCAGACCCCTAAAATTCAGATTTACTGGTAGTCAGTACTCTACAGGAGAGCGGGAGTGGGTAGATGCCCAGAATGATAACACTGTGCCAGAAGTACATAGTCATGGGGGGAAACAGGCAGATTTGGCATAAAAATCTGATTGCCTCAGAGATTCCCCTTACTCAAGCATTACATCCATCAGGGAATGCTTCCCTTATGTTTCCCTTATGTTTTAAAAGCAATATTGGCACTGGTAAAGATCTGGGGGTGAATGGGCAGTGGATCATTTACCCAACTGATA
The DNA here is from genome assembly GCF_049634645.1 of Pelodiscus sinensis. Classification (NCBI taxonomy): domain Eukaryota; kingdom Metazoa; phylum Chordata; order Testudines; family Trionychidae; genus Pelodiscus; species Pelodiscus sinensis. The sequence continues at coordinate 306,201,508 of NC_134711.1, forward strand.
AAGAAAACCTCCCTCTAAGATAAGACTTCATCCCAGCAAAAGAAGAATACCTAAGAATGTCTAGAATAACTTTGAGTAATACTCCAATAGGAGTATTAAAGGGGGGAATTGTGGGGAAAATCAAATAACTCCAATTGTGTCTAAAGGGGGGACTGTGCAGAAATCATAACTTTCTAAAAGAAAACTGCTGTAAGGGTTAAAAAGTTTTCCAGACCTCTCTCCCTGTAACAGAGAGAAATCAAATTAGCTCTAATCAAAGACCCTTACAAATGACTATCTCAAATTCATGGATACTCCTAGTCTGTCACAATTTGTCATGTAAACCCTTATCTTTGTCACAGTTTGCCTTGTAGACTCCTCCACTCAAGTTCTCATGTGGCTTTGTGTACTGTAAAAACTTACTTCTAGCACTCCTGGGGTGAACAGAAGTCTCAGAGTACTTCTGCTGAGACTTTGATATGTTAAAGAAGAACAATCCACAACTGAGCTGTCTAAGCATTCTGTATAAAGGATACCTGAATCTGTCTGTCAGGGCTGCTGCTTCACTCTTGGAAGTGACAGCCTGCATGCATGCATCATAAAGTTTTCTCTTCTAAGTTTCTTTCCTGCCTCACTGATTTGACCTCCGGCCTCGGACCCTTCTGGGGGCTCTGTACCCCAGAGGAGCGAGATTTCCCCTTCACCATCAGTGATTACAATCCCACAGAATTTGCACTTTGCTGATCATGTTTTCTCTGGTTTTGGTCAAATCAATTAATCCAGAGTTTATGACAGTTTGAGTTTTCTTGATCATTCTTCACAGATGGATATTAACTTTTTGATTATTTTAATATTGTTATTTTCTTTTTTTCTTTTTGTTCACTTTGAAATTTAAAAAATAACATATTAATGTAAAATTTCATAAATAGACACACACATACAATCAAAAAGATTTTTGCAAATCCCAAACCAATAGACTATTTTCGCATTGTTGTTGTCGTATCTCTATGTTAAAACCGGAAATTGCACCTAGATGCGTTCAGAACAACAAAAGAACAATGGAACACATTCACTATGTATTGCATCGTTTCTAAAGAAAAGTAACCCGCAACAATGTAGCATATTGTTGACAAGTAAACACAATATTTTTATCAATTTATTTTTTACAAATCTGAAATCTCACCTCTTCATGCATATAACAATTGTTTACTTGACTGAAGTGCTTAGGGTTGCCAGGTGTCCGGTGTTCTACCGGACAGTTTGGTATTTTCTGATTTTTCCAGCTGTGCACCGGATGGAAGCCTGGCATGGGCGGGGGAGAGCGGCTGGAAGGTGGGGCCACAATTGGCGCTAGGAGCCTGTGATTGCACAGAAGCCTGGCAGGGGTGGGGGGAGTGGCTGGGACTCCCAACCACTCCCCCCGTCCCCACCAGGCTTCCTTTGCACCCAGAGCAGCAATTGTGGCCCTGCCTCTCAGCTGGGATTCCCAGGCTGGGAGGCAGGGCCACAATCACCACTCTGGGCACATCAGAACAGCGGCATTTTTGGACAATTTTTTCACCAAGTCAATTTAACGAAATTAGCAAGTCTCAAGTCGAGTCTCAAGTCACAAACAATGAACCCGAGTCGAGTCTCAAGTTGAGTCATCTAGGTGACTTAAGTCGGACTAGAGTTCAAGTCGTGGGACTCAAGTCGACAACTCTGCTGGATGCAGGCCCCGGCTTGCCGAGGCTCGGTTCTTTCCCCCATCATTGGGGAGCCTGCGCTGGTGCTCCATTCCTCCCAGCATCTCACTGCGAAGGTGAAGCACACAAAAGCTACCTAGGCCCCCCCAAGTCTCTGGTGTCTGAGGGGAATGTGGGGGGTGTCATTCTTCTTCTCAGTCAGGGGGCCACATCAGAGACGGTTTGTGTTGGGGTGTTTTTTGGGGTTGTTTGTTTCTCACTTATGTGTGGCCACTAACTGATTTTTCTGTGGGGCAATGGCCTCCAACCCCCAAAAAAGGTCCCCCATCCCTGCAGTTAAAACACCATGATGCTTCCCTGGTGCCCTGGCCATAATATTAACCTGATTAAGCAAAGTTGTCATAGCCTTACCCACCAACAGATAAGATCGACACAGAATTTTCCAATTCCTGGGACTTAATCATGATATTAACTGGATGCAATCTGGTTATAATGTCATTACCCCTAATAGACACCATTTTAGGAACACTTCCTTCCCACACTTCAGTTAAGTCAGGAACTAACTCCGGGAGAGCTGACAAATCCTCAACTAGCTTATGCTGAGAGGCTCCTTCTGTCTGCTCCATGGGGCTGGACATATACTTGTTGTCAGTAGGCATGCTGCTGTTTTCAACAGACACACAACTGGAGAAATTCCCCATAGGCAATTCATTGCCTTAATAGACACAGGTTTAGGAGCACTTCCTTCCTGGTCACATCTCTCCTTACAGGTAGCAGATAAGGCATAGGGAATACGTTCATATTCCCTCTGTGACTGGGTTGTTATATTATCTTGACTGAACATAACTTTAGTATCATCCCCAATTAAAGAATCTGCCAGTAACAACTTCCTCTATCAACTATTCCATTCTAGGTAGATTCTGAATAAAGGCACATTCTTGGTACGCTTAGAGTACAATATTGACACTCATCTGGAAAATAATTTTCCTCTGTGACAAGACTTGCTTTAACTAGAGTGATGCTAGAAGCAGTACCTTGCCCTGAACCACTTCTGGTGTTGAGTTTAACACTCTTTAAGAATTCCTAATGATATTATTACACCCAAGTACATCATAAAGTACATCTTTCCTTTTTCTACTTGGGAATACAGAGTGGCTAAACCATTCTGAAGTTTGGAGTGAGGATTTTACATAGCCCATGTATTTTGAACAGGATATTTACAGCAGCTTGTGAACTGTGGACATGAGAACTGGAATATTCCAGTAGCACACCTGCTCCAGATATAGAGGTATTATAACCTCTTTACTCCTACTTGACATTCCCTTGTTTAGGTATCCAAGAATCACATTAACTTTTTTACCACAGCATCTCACTGAGTGCTTATGTTCAGCTGATTATTGATCAAGACTACCAGTCCCTTTTCAGAGTCACTGTTCTTTCTTTGCATCACCAAGGGAGTTCCAAGCAGTTACAGTTCTTCCATCCCATTGAAGGCAAAGGTGGTTGCAAAATAGTCACTAAATAGTGATACTAATGCCGTGTTAACACTAGACTTGATCCTCTGCTGCCATCACTGAATTTCCATCTCCAGTAGCAATGGCAAGAGCCGTAGTAGGCCAGGGCTCTGGTGGTCATTGGTGATTTAACCACCCTCTTTTCTAGAGCTGCATTGAGCATTTTTAGGAGACACAGTTATTGGCACTTTGTACTACAAGTTTCATTGTTGTTACTGCACCAATGACAGGAACAGTGGGAAATTTCAGGAGGAAAGAGTCTAGGGTGGACACAGCTTGAGGGCATAATTTGCCTGTAAAAACTGACATTTTTACAAAAGCTGTGTTCTGTCATGGTGAACATGAAGGAAAGAACCAACCTGACTCTCAGATTCTAGATTGACTTTGCAGGGCTGGCAGTTGAAGGTTGGGGGACAGACATCCTTTTCACTTGAAAACTGAGAATATTTTATATGGAAATTACTGAGCCAATAAACACAAGTCACAAGGATTTTACACTTTTACAGAGCAAATTGTCAGAACCAAACTGAATGTTAACTTGGAATGTTCAAGCTTTTGTAGATTTAAATCAGGATCAAGATCTAAATTCCAGATCATTTAAATCTAGGGCCATTTGTGCTCAGTGTAACTCAGATTATGGCACTGAGTGCCATGTATGTTTCATGCAGTATTTTAAACCTGGATTGGGCTACTTCCCTTTTGGGGGGGGGGGAGGGGTGACACGGGCAGAGGAGAGAGGTTTGGTGCTTCTTTTGTTTTTCAATTTCTCTTGTAATCTCAAAATTTAAAATGATTTCAATTAAGAAGAATATGACAGACTCATCAATCCATTTTTATGATGCAATTTTAATTTTTTTAATAAGAAGAACAATGCTAAAGTTTAAAGTAAATTTGTTTCCTTGGTCAAAGAGAATGAGCACACAAAGATAGAAACTGGCAAACATTGCAGAAATGATAGACAGATTTAACAAAACATTGCATGAAATCAGCATTGTAATAAACTCTTGGTTCCTTATTTTATTAAAAAATAAAATGTCGTGGCAGTAGTGTTCTGAACACTTACAAATAATACTATTAAAAACAAAAAATCCACTTTGTCAGATGCATCAGTGGCTTTTTGCTTATGAAAGCTTATGCCCCAAGGGTATGTCTACACTTGCACCCTAGTTCAAACTAGGGATGCAAATGCAGGCATTCGAAATAGTCAATGAAGTGGGGATTTAAATATCCCGTGCTTCGTTAGCATGATCTCGCCGGCGCACTAATTCGAATCACAGCTGATTCGAATCAGGAAGTGCACACCGGGATGTGTTAGTTCGAACCAAACCCCTTAGTTTGAACTAATGTTACTCTTCAAAAAATGAGGAGTAACGTTAGTTCGAACCAAAGGGTTTGGTTCGAACTAATGCGTCCTAGCGCGCATTTCCTGGTTCGAATCAGCTGTGATTCGAACTAGCGCGCCGGCGAGATCATGCTAATGAAGCGCGGGATATTTAAATCCCTGCTTCATTGACTGTTTCGAATGCCTGCATTTGCATCCCTAGTTCGAACTAGGGTGCAAGTGTAGACATACCCCAAAAAATCTGTTAAGGTACATCTAGACTGTGGAGTTATTTTGGGATACTAGAGGTATCCCAAAATAGCTATTCCATGTCTTTTACACACGCCTGTTATTTTGAAATAGATTTTGAAAGAACAGGCATGCTATTCCAGCATCCCTATAATCCTCGTTCCACAAGAGTTAAGGGATGTCTTGAAATAGCACGTTATTTTGAAATTTGGTTCTGAGTAGACAATGTCAAATTTCAAAATATGCTTTTTCAAAATACATTTTAACGCACAAATTGCATAGCACATGCCAAGATAAAGGTGCTGTCTAGATGCACTCTTATTCTTTAAGGTGCCATTGGACTTCTTGTTATTTCTGCGGATACAGAATAACACTAATACAAATAATACCGTTCATAGGCTTCAGTTAAACCCAGGAAACTTTATTTGTGCAGTATTAGTTCATTGGATAGAACAAGTTATTTGACAAGTAAAAGTAACTTTTGAAAAACAGTTGAAGGAGGCGCCGCATTTAATTAACTAACTCAATGAGCAAACTCCAGGATTGCTACGTCTTTGTTCCCATAAGTGATACAGCACTTGTGGCAGTGTGATTGGTTATACATAATGCATTTGAATGATGTCTTTTCACATGCAAGATTGTCATGCTGGTTTTTTCTAAAATAAAATATTCTGTACTCAAATGCCAAAAATGTAGGCACAATGTGTTTTGATGCAGATGGCTTCAATGCCACATCAGTTTATGATAAATAGCAGAGAGGGCTATTAACATGCTTTTCAGAGCTCAAATTAAATACTACTGGCTGTAACCAATGGCACTAGAACATGCAGCTCACTAGTCTTGGGAGCTTTTCAATAGTTCATAGCTGCTAATTGTGCAAAATATGATAACTCATTAAAAGTCTATTTGAAATTCTGCAACATAGCGGCTTTCACTGTACTGCAAGAGTGGCACATTATTTTAGATTAGTTCCACTTCAGATTGAAGGAGAAAAAAGATTTTGATGCCCCCTCTATTTTTTAAATGACATTCATCTTTTGCGGTTTGCTGTTGTGTAAAGCTCTGAGGAAATTTTAAGTTTAATTAACCTTTTCTATGGCACATTTCTGCCAAGGGGCCTGATTCTGGCTGTGCTCAGTCAAAAACTCATGCTCACTATAGATGCCACAGTGATAAAACATGGCATAAAAACATGGTTAGAGAAGAGAGATTAGATAGAAAGGATCATGACTTTGATTTTAGTAAGCATTTTGGATAATTTGGGAGATCCTGCCTGGCATTTTTAATTGGTACCATTTAGAGGAGGCTATAAAAAGCCTGGCTGAGAGATGAGCAAGTAACAATTTCAGTCTCTACACTGAGGCATATTGGGACTGCTTCCTTCCTGCCCCTCATGGGGTCAGATTTTCAAAATTGAAGCATCACCAGCAGTTTAGATACCTATTTTTAAAAATTAGACATATTATTTCAGCACTTATGATCCCCAGTTATGGACCAGGAGCCCATTGTGTGAGATGCTGTTCAAATGCCATGAAAAGATGGTCCTTGTATGAAAAAAGATGGTCTAAGTAATCTTTTATAGGTAATCATTATACAGTAGATAACACATAATAATCCATTTGCCTGCTGTAGTGATGGCCATTAAGTTTTTTTAAGGCTATAAGAATATCAGAATAGGATATCATCCCAATTAACATTTTACAAATGTCAGGAAAGACTTTCTAATGGAAGTCCTGTAAATTGTGCAAGTGGTTGCTCCGGGCATCTAGCACAAGAAGAAAACTGAGCACTTGCCTTGACGGCATCATTCACTGAGGGTTTTACTCTTTGGCAGGTCTTGGCATTTTATCAAAAGGGAGTTATTAGTGGAACATCACCCACAGTCACAGTGCTTGTCAAATACAAGAACCTAGCTTTAAAAAGAATGATGATAGCATAATTTCTGTCAAATGTTGATTGTTAGGGGCTAGATTGTGCCATTTAGGCAGAACTCAAGTAAAAGATGGCACAAAATTGTACCACTCTAGTAGGGGCACCAGGAACCATTATGTTTCTGAACTATTTAAGGCTTCCAAGTACAATGATGAAGCACAACTTACTACCTACCCTCCACCCCATCCCTGTGTTCCCAGACTGGAATTCAGTCTAGCCCTTATATAGGCAATGCTACCGGGGGATGGTCCCATGCCTACACTCTGCATGGGCTAAAGTCCAGGCATAATCTGTCTTTTAAAGAGGAAATGGATTTTTTTTCACCTTGAACAGTAGTGCAAGTTACCTAATGGGTGATGCTGCACAAATGTGCAGTGGGAAAGCCTGTCCTCTGGTTCTTTGGGTACACATTAGTTCTTCCTTAAACGGCATTAAATTTTCATCCTTATTTCTAATGATCCAGTTTCACATTGTTCAAACCAAGTTTTCTACTTCTTCAGAACCTCTATTTTGAGTATAATGCATTAAATGAAAGATATCTAAGGACATGGAAAAAGGTGCGAGTAACACAAGGCTATTAAAGAGTGATTGCTACTGTGTAGAAATGTTTTGTCAATGGGCTTAGAGTCTGTGCTCCTTTTTCATTCAGAGCTTCCGCTGCAGTCCAGGAGTGTTTATGTTATGGAAAAAGTAAAGGATACAAAGGAGTGAATGATTCGTCAAGTCTGGAGCTGATTGTAAGTCCATGAGTATTCTTCTATATTCTGCCCTTATGCTAGTCTGTCTGACAAGTTCAATGACAACTTGAGCTTTTTGAACACACAACTTACATGCAGATATGCTTAGAAGTCAAGTGCTGTATAGACCTGGTCCTGGCCTCTGTAGAGCAGATTTTCCTCTGGCCCCCTCCCTTGAATGTGGACGGTGGCAGCTGGAGGCAGGAAAATTAAGCTGTAGTAGAATGTTTCTAATTATTTTGTGCCATTTTCCAAGGCTTTTCATGCTTTTGCTTTTTCAGTGATGAAATGGTAACGTTTACATGGTACACATGGAAGGAGATGAATTGTCATGTATTTTCATTGCAGAGCCATTTTGGCACTAAAGCAAGACATTTTCACTGAACATATGAAAAACCAACAGCAAACAGAGCAAATATAAGCCATTCCTTACTTTGTACCTAAAAAGCACAGGCGTGGTTGATGTAAATTGGCATAGCTCATCATTCCTGCAGTTTTAGTACTTGTGCATTTCATTATGATTATGTTACATGTCTGTAACCAGAAGGCCACCTCACCTGGCCTAGAGAAAAGTTAATTGGTTCTTTGATATCCATTTTGGATTCAGTGAATAATTGTACAATTACATTACCTTAGCCAATTCTTCATTGCGCTGCTGAAGAATGAGTTCCTATGTTATCATAGATGTAAGGTAAAAAAATGTAAAACTTAAAGGCATCAATTTCAAGACTTCATCCTCTAATCCATAGCATGAGTGGGAGTTTTGCTTGCACAAAAATTCCAGATCAGGTCTTTATTTTTACCCTGATCATGCAGTATGCATGGAATTCAATAGGAGCATTTTAGCTATCACCAGGTATTGGACTGAGGATTTCTAGGACTGAACATATGGGACTCATCAGAAGGAGTTAAGGAACCAGACTTTATGGATAGCACTGTGATACTCTTCTTCTGTGGATCCAGAACAGAGGGGACATGTAACACACACCATCCTGTGGGTTTCAAGGGGAAGTCTGCGAGATCAAGTTCTTTGTTATTGCAACCTAGTCAACATGAAACATTCTTATTAATTACATTCATATTATTATTTTTTTACAATGAAATTAAAATAGCTCTTGCCCTACAGATTACATAAAGGGAAGTATTGTAAAATATTTACAAAAAGAGATTTAAAAAAAATTAAACCAACATTTCTGTTTTCTGGGCGTTGGTGAAGGACTAATTAACACAGGCTGAAAGGAAATCCATAATGCTTTCTACAGTTGATGATATTAACTGTCTCCATATATGCTTGATAGAGGTTGAGGCAGTCTTAGAATTTATTATTTAGACTTGGAATGTAGAATCCAGCCAGTGAAAATGGCCATTTATTATAGTGAACAGGAATTCTATGGAGGGAGGATTGTTTTTAAAATATGTAATAGAAGCTTAACTTAAGAAATTTTACAAAGAAAAAATTAAACTATATACAAGATCCACAAATACTTACAATCTTTTATGTACAGATAGAGATTTACAGTAGGCCCCCGACTTGCGACGCAATCAGTTCCTAGGGAAGCATCGCAAGTGGAGGGCGTCATAACTTGAGCCCTCATTTATGATAGGTAATATGCACCATCATAAATGCAGGCTGGGGACCTAAGTAGGGGGTTTTCGGCCCCTTCCACACTTACAAAAATGGTTGTAAGTGTGGGGATCAGAACTCCGGTGGTCACGCGTCGGGGGCCTCCTGTATTTATTTAACTGTTAGATCACCAGCCTGGAATAGTTATTTTAAAATCAGAATTGGAGCAAAAACTAATCATACTAAACCCAAATGTATTATTGAAAGAAGGAAGGGAGAGAGATCTGCTTCTGCCCCTAAGAATGGGCTACTCAGAATTAATCAGTTCAATTAGCACTTTTAGAGTGAAATCCTGGCCTCATTGAAATCAGTAACTCCAGAATTCCATCCTGAATATTTTATGAAAATGTTCTTTGAGGTGAAAGTCATCTCTGTAATTATCCCTGTGCAAAGAGCCGGCATATGACCAATTCACCACATAATCTCACTTAAACTCTTTGGAAAAAGTAAAAGGTCCATCCCTCTGTGCTAAAGTCAAACTGACTGAATGGACAGCACTTCAGCAATAGAGTCTCTTCAAAGGGGTGAATTTCACCTCTAAAGATTAGTTTTGGTGTAAGACTTATTCTGGAATTGCATTTTTAATATGTCTACAATACTAATAACATTTAAAATCAAATCAAGAAGGACAACATAGTTGAAAAGACCCCAAATAGTCTCCCAAAAGAAAAATCATCACAAAAAACCCTGAAGCATCATTCTCATTCCTCTAGTGACCTATACAAGGTAATTTTCCATTTGTTTTTTGCTGACATTTTGTTAAAGTACAGGCAGTCCCCGACTTACGTGGATCCGACTTACGTCGGATCCCTAGATACGAACGGGGTGAGGCAACTCCCGCACATGCGCAGCAGCATTCCCGGGGCTCGCTCACCTGGGTCCTAGAATCCACCTTCTCCTCCTCTTCGGCCGGCTCCAACTGGCCTCTGCCTGCAGCAGCTGGCCACAGGGACAGGGATCTCGCAGAGCTGCCGGGCAGAGGAAAAGTGCCTCCCCACGCCAGCTGCCCCCCCACCCCCCGCGGCCTGGCATCCTGCACGCCTCCCCCCTCCCCCCCTGGCAGCAACAGGCTGCCCCCTCCCCTGAGCAACAGGCTGCCGAACAGCAGACAAAAGCAGCCTCTCTGCCCCTCCTCCCCTCTATACATGCTGGGCTCCCTGGGCAAACAAAGACTCCACCAAAACAAACAAAGTGCTGGCCTCATTGTGTTAGCAAAAAAAGGACCCTCCTCCTAGAACCCTGGGTGGTGTGTGGAAATAAAGCTATTAGCTCAAAGCATGGTGCAGAGCTGTTTGGTATTTGATGAGTTACTCCTTTAGTCCTGAGTTTGTCACAGGGACAGAAATAGATGTGAAATCTTCTGAACAGGGGAACAGACAGCAAAACAAACATTAGAGGGGAGTTAACCTTTCCCTATGCTATCCAAAACTCAAAAAAATGTTTGGCTAGAGTTTCCCCTACAATATGTACCAGTTCCGACTTACATACAAATTCAACTTAAGAACAAACCTACAGTCCCTATCTTGTACGTAACCCGGGGACTGCCTGTATTGCTAAATGAAGAGAGAGTTTACTATGGAAGAACTGTGTTAGTCATCTAGTTTAATTGGATTATTTAATTGATTTCAGGTTTAAATTAAAATTAACAGTTGTGTGATAACATACTATATAAAAACTTGTTTTGCTTACCATCACTGCAAAAGTACTCAAGAATAAGAGTACCTTGTGCTGCAAATAGCCTCACTGATTTCATCTAGGTGCCGTGAGGAGTAAGGTAACAAGGTACTAAATGAGAGTAAGGATGGCAGAATCTGTACCTTAGGATAAAGCATTTGTTCAGACCTCTTTTAGCCAGTTGCAATGAAGATTTTGGAATCCATATATATCTTAGTAAGTAGTAATGAACATGAATAGCCTCGTTAGTTTAATTTGGGATCTCTGATGTATGTGCTTACCAATGTGAGTAATAAATCCAAAATTTGACCTCTAATTTTGAAAGTGCAAATGTAATTAGAAAAAGTACTCTGTAAAAATGTCAAAGTCCTTTTCACATCTGCTTCCAATGAACATATAGGATATTTGCTTATTTGATTAAGAAAAATATTATTATTTTTCATTTAGTTCTGCAGAGTTAACACAGCAATGTGAACTGCATGTTATTTTAGCTCATGCATCATCAAATGATAAACTGAGCTCCCTCTGAATTATTCTTAACATTAGCTTGACTTTCAAGTTCTAAGCTGACTTTTCAGGACAAAAAGTCTGAATCAATAATGTTGTGAAATGAGCAAATTTAGTGTCACTCCTGAATTCCCTGAGCACTCACTGATTTCCCTTAGACTTTGATGGATGTTACACACACACACACAGGAAGAGACCTACACACACACAACAATTCTATATTCAGGATCTTGGTATGGAAAAATCCAGGGTGCAAGTTTTAGAGCGTCATTTCAAAGTATGTTTTAAGGATACTTACTAATAGTTAAATTAATTTATAGACAACATTGGGATACATTTGTCCAGTTTAAATCCGTGAGTGGTCACTGAGTGTACCTCTCTTTTACCATCCTACAGAAAATGGTTAGATCTCTCCAAGATCTCTGTCCACTTAGTTTTCATCAAAGCAGTATACATGCCAAATAGGATCGAGTGCTTGAGAGCACATTAGCAATACTAGGAAATAGTGGCAGAAGCTTAGAAAATCATCAGATATGTCACTTTGCCATACAGTTTTGACTTTAAATAGATAGGATGGCAGACAATAAAAACCATTAAAGTGTGTTTGTTATTTGTATTTGTCTCTGAAAATAGGGTTCCATATTTAATGTGTTTTAATGACTCCATATCTAAGTTGCTCAGTGCACAAGTTTTTAACGTTTTTTTAATGGCCAGCCCAGTAAACCCAACCTGGAGTGTTAAAAGGCAAGTTGACTTCCTTCCTTCTCACTTAGCATAGCTACTGTAGTAATAAAGATGATACATGTCAATTTATGTAGGCTATAGCAAAACTGTGAAAGTGTAACCAATTTTGTAATTTGGCCTGCATGTTTGCTGTTAGAGGAGGTGAAACTTGCAAAGTAATGAACCCAACTTGAATTTCAGACCCCTAGTCTGAGTTTGCAGAGCTGATCAAAAAAACTTCCCCTTTATCTCATAAACTGTGCATATCTGAGGTAGAATAACACTAAGAGACCTCTGACGGAACCTCATACTGATATTTGTAGAGCAAAAACAACAACTGGAACACGCAACCAAGGGTGCCATTTTGGGAGGTTGAAGGGGGGCCAGGAGTGCGGGGGTGGAGCGTGTTCCTTCTAAGCTGCACAGCAGCACAGCTTCACAGGTGATTTATCAGCCCTGCACAGTCAGTCAGATTTGTGCATAGAGCCCTGAGCCTCTGACTGGACAGGGCTGATTAATCACCTGTGAAGCTGTGCTGCCACACAGCTTAGAGGGAACACTGGCAGGAGGGTGGCGGATGAGACAGCAGTAGTCATGCGTACCAAGGTGCCATTTTGGGGGAAATGCCTGTGCATACCAGGACACTGCATGCTTTTCTTTCCATTCACCTGACTATCAGAGAGCAAGGAGAAAGTACATGGATTTTGTGAATCCTCCTGCCCCTTCCCTTCACCAGCATGCACTGAAGCCATGTACTTTCCCCTAGCTCACTGATAGCCAGGGCAACGGGAAGAAAAGCAAGCAGTGTCCTGGTTTGCACAGGCATTTCCCCCTCCTGTCCTCCCAAAATGGCACCCTTGCAAGCAACCACATCTGCTCCATATACAGGAAACATTTAAATATCTAAGATGAGGTTTTCTCAAAAGTGTTCAATATTGGTTAGATGCTGCCTCCACTGAGAGTTAGGTCAATGCTGAGCACTTTTGAAAAGTGACACTGTTAGTGACTCCCCTTCATTTTACCCAATTCTGTTTGGAATTCATTGTTACATATATTTTTGGAGCCTGCAGCTCTCACATGACTTATATATATTATATATAAAATTAAGAAGGCAAGATTTATACATTTTATATCTACTATTTCTGTACAGATATTTTATGCCTATTGCCTTTCAGTATACACACAACTCTACCTAGTACTAATGGGAATTCTGAGCACATATTAGAAGAAGAATCCTCAAAACTACTATAAACATGTAAACAATTGACTAATTACATTGTATCATCCCAAAGAAAAAAAGAGAGCAATAACATATACAGAACACAAATAGAATAAATAAAATGAGGTGGAAATATATGAAAATCCCTGTCAGGAAAGGCATTAGTGTTAAAATTCTCTGGTAAGACAAAGTTCTCCTCTATAGTACACAAGGAAAATTTGTTTCTCTATCAGTACATGCTCAGAAATGCCAAGTTTGACATACAGAGGATAAGCAAAATATCTACATCAACTCCATGTACAGACATGATAGGAAAAATTGCCCTCAGCTTTAACTACTAGATCTCTAAGCAAATGCATTCATTATGTTTTCTCAGAGCCAAATTCTGACCTTGGATAAAAGTGCATGACTCCCACTGAAGTCAGTAAGTGCCTCATCCACATTTGGAGGACAGGGTTAGTCTCTCAGAAATAAAGCAGCTGGCATCCATGTTCTACTTTAATTCTGAAGCTGATTTCAAATTGGTATCTTGTATAAATTATGAGTTTAGAACAGTGTTTTATCAAGATGACAGGATCACAGTCACTATATACCATTCAAATCGAAAGCAAAGAACATTAGCAAGAATGATTGTAATCTTATAACTATATCATTGGAGTGCTCAGTGGCACTCCTTTGCATTCACCATAACACATTTACAAGGTATCAGTTTTGATTTGGTCATTGTTGTTTAAAGCAGGAGAAGGCTTGCTCTTCTGACCTTCAGTCCCTCCTTTGGATGTGTCCTGAAAGAAGAGCCTTGGCATCCACAGTGACATTAGGATTCTTTTATATTCTTTCCGAAAATTCTGGTTAAGAAGTCCGTATATTATTGCATTAAGGCAACTGTTGAAGTAGGCCATGAAATAGCTTACAACAAACAACCACTCAGGAATTTTTGGTGCCATTTCCGAAGGATTAATAGCTACAGCTAGTCCAATGAAATTCAGTGGTGCCCAACAAAAGGCAAAGATCACAAAAACCACAAACATGGTGAGAAAGTTTCTGAAGTCACTTGGCTTGAGTCTTGGTTTTGTTTCTGATTTGACTCTTCTTCTTACTTGAATCACTAAGATCCAAATCCGAAAGTAGCAGAAGCTCACAATAGTGATAGGAACTATGAAATGAATTATGACAACAGCAATGGTGTAATAGGAACTAGCAGTCTGAACAAATGTGCAAGAATAAATGCGTGGATCATACTCTAAAGATCCAATGAAAAAATTTGGCACAGTTGCAACAACTGTTAACACCCAAATTAGGCAAACATATAGCATTGTGTTCCAACAGGTATACACTTTGTCATAAGCAAAGCTATGGCATATGTAGCAGTATCTGTTTATTGCAATTGCAGCAATGTTGAAGATGGAGCCTATTACACTTAGTCCCATCACAAAGCCACTCAGCTTACAGTGCATTTCACCCAAAGACCATCCATTGTGGAAAATGGCCAAGAGCACCAGTGGATACGGATACAAGGCCACCACCAGGTCTGCCAAAGCCAGGCTAACCACAAATGCATTACCTATGAAAGAAGAAAAAAGAGGTAAATGAGTATATTCATATTTATGAAAGAGAAGAAAACAGTTTTAAACATTTGTAACATGAACATGTTCAATATACTAGCAAGAAGGAGCTATTTCAGTAGCTACCTGTCTGTACATGAGATCTAGCTCTGCCCTACAAAACAAGTTATCACACAAATGTCAGCTGTGCTGAGCAGCTGGTGAATACCTTACAGCTGTTAGTGACTGTGCTTAGACTGGTGGATATTTCCTACAGTAAATACCTTACTGCCAGCATCAATTTACTACTCTACCACCATTTATAAACTTAAAAATAAATGATAAATATTAATTCAGTTCAGTGTAACAAACTCCAGTGGTTAGAGACAGCCTTGTGCAAAAATGTAATTGAAAAAACTGGTAAGCAGATACTTGTCTAGAGAATCATTTCAGGCAGGTTACCACTGTAACACAGAGGCTGTGTCTACACTGGCACCTTTTTCCGGAAATGCTTAAAACGGAACAGTTTTCCGTTATAAATATTTCTGGAAAAAGAGCGTCTACATTGGCAGGATGCTTTTCTGGAAAAGCCCTTTTTCCGGAAAAGCGTCCGTGGCCAATGTAGACGCGCTTTTCCGGAAAAAAGCCCCGATCGCCATTTTCGCGATCGGGGCTTTTTTGCGGAAAAGACTACTGTGCTGTCTACACTGGCCCTTTTCCGGAACAGTTTTCCGGAAAAAGGACTTTTACCCGAGCAGGAGCAGCATAGTTTTTCCGGAAAAGCCGCTGATTTCTTACAGTAAATCGTCACTGCTTTTCCGGAAATTCAAGGGGCCAGTGTAGACAGCTCGCAGCTTATTCCGGAAAAGCGGCTGCTTTTCCAGAATAAGTGGCCCAGTGTAGACACAGCCAGAGGGATTCAACAAACAGCAAAGGGAAAAGTGACAGAAAGAGCAGGGCTTGTGGTACCCGGATGATGCATCATATGTTTATTTCAAGTAGCTACATAATAAGCTGAACTACAGATATTTTCTTTGGTACCCTATCCCTTTGCAGCTATTTTGCCATTTAATAAACTTAGAAGGAAGAATGAAACACCTCCACCATTTTCAATACAAAAGCACACCATACTATGCAAGTTCAAGAATACAGGAATACAATGGAAAGAAAAGTTATTTAAATACACAGGAGTTTAGATTTTTTTCTACTATAGACAGAAGAAATTTCAGCAATAAAATTGAAGCTTGTTGTCTCACTTTAAATAATAGCCTTTTCATCTATTTGGTGCTTCTGGACTGTATCAAGTCATTCTTGCATAAACCAGTGGGATATCAAAATTTATATTTTAAAAGTTTGATACTTACCAGAAATAATGGTTCCATTGATTCTGTGGGAATAATACCATATACAGTAAATTTCCGATAATCCAACACCTTTAGGACCCAGGGGGTGCCGGATTATCAGGTATGCCGGACTATCGAAGGGGGGCTATGAGGGGTCTGGGGTGGGGTGGAGGGGTATGCCACCCCAGACCCCTCATAGCCCCCCCTTCCGATAGTCCAGCTCTGCCCCGGGCTTCCTGGAATCAGCCACTGGTCAGTTTCAGCAGCGGCTGAATCGGGGACGCCTGGGGCAGAGCCGGACTATCTAAACCTCCCTTGCTGCAGTTTAAGTCCATTGCTTCTTGTTCTATCCTCAGAGGCCAGGAAGAACAAGTTTTCTCCCTCTTCCTTGTGACACCCTTTTTGATACCTGAAAACTACTATCATGTCCCCTCTCAGTCTTCTCTTTTCCAAACTAAACAAGCCCAATTCTTTCAGGCTTCCTTCACAGGTCATGATCTCTAGACCTTTAATCATTCTTGTTGCTCTTCTCTGGACCTTCTCCAATTTCTCCACATCTTTCTTGAAATGTGGTGCCCAGAACTGGACACAATACTCCAACTGAGGCCTAATCAGCACAGAGTAGAGCAGAAGAATGATTTCTTGTGTCTTGCTCACAACACACCTGTTAATGCATCCTAGAATCATGTTTGCTTTTTTTGCAACAGCGTCACACTGTTGACTCATATTTAGCTTGTGGTCCACTATAATCCCTAGATCCCTTTCGCCATACTCGTTCCTAGACAGTCACTTCCCATTCTGTATCTATGAAACTGATTGTTCCTTCCTAAGTGGAGCACTTTGCATTTGTCCTTATTAAACTTCATCCTCTTTACCTCAGATCATTGCTCCAAATTGTTCAGATCATTTTGAGTTATGACCCTATCCTCCAAAGCAGATGCAACCCCTCCCAGCTTGGTATCATCTGCAAAGTTAATAATCGTACTCTCTATGCTGATATCTAAATTGTTTATGAAAATATTGAACAGAGCCGGTCCCAAAACAGACTCCTGCGGAACCCCACTAGTTATATCTTTCCAGCAGGATTGTGAACCGTTAATAACTACTCTCTGAGGGTATGTCTGCACTACCACCCTAGTTCGAACTAGGGTGGTAATGTAGGCAACCGGAGTTGCAAATGAAGCCCGGGATTTGAATTTCCCGGGCTTCATTTGCATATTGCCAGGCGCCGCCATTTTTAAATGTCCGTGCCCCGCGGCTACACGCGGCACGGACTAGGTAGTTCGGATTAGGCTTCCTATTCCGAACTACCATTACTCGTCATGGAACGTGGAATGAGGAGTAACGGTAGTTCGGAATAGGAAGCCTAATCTGAACTACCTAGTCTGTGCCGCGTGTAGCCGCGGGGCACGGAGTCCGCACTAGCGGACATTTAAAAATGGCGGCGCCCGGCAATATGCAAATGAAGCCTGGGAAATTCAAATCCCAGGCTTCATTTGCAACTCCGGTTGCCTACATTACCACCCTAGTTCGAACTAGGGTGGTAGTGTAGACATACCCTGAGAATGGTTATCCAGCCAGTAATGCACTCACCTTGTAGGAGCCCCATCTATGTTGTATTTGCCTAGTTTATTGATAAGAATATCATGCGAGACCGTATCAAATGCCTTACTAAAGTCTAGGTATACCATATCCACCGAGATTCATCCCTGTCCACAAGACTCGTTATCCTATCAAAGAAAGCTATCATATTTGTTTGACATGATTTGATCTTTAGAATTCTATGCTGGCTGTTCCCTATCACTTTATTATCTTCCAAGTGTTTGCAGATGATTTTCTTAAATACTTGCTCCATTATCTTTCCTGACACAGAAGTTAAACTGACTGGTCTGTAGTTTCCTGGGTTGTTCTTATTTCCCTTTTTATAAATGGGCACTATATTTGCCCTTTTCCAGTCTTCTGGAATCTCTCCTGTCTCCCATGATTTTCCATAGATGATCTCTAAAGGCTCAGATACCTCCTCTATCAGCTCCTTGAGTATTCTAGGATGCATTTCATCAGGCCCTGGTGACTTGCAAGCATCTAACTTTTCTAGGTGATTTTTAACTTGTTCTTTTTTTTATTTTATCTTCTAAACCTAACCCGTTTCCCCTAGCATTCACTATGTTAGGCATTCCTTCATCAGACTTCTCGGTGAAGATCGAAACAAAGAAGTCATTAAGCATCTCTGCCATTTCCAAGTTTCTTGTTACTGTTTCTCCCTCCTCACTGAGCAATGGGCCTACCCTGTCCTTGGTCTTCCTCTTGCTTCTAACATTTATATAGAATGTCTTCTTGTTTTCCTTTATGCCTATAGCTAGTCTGAGCTCGTTTTGTGCCTTTGCCTTTCTAATCTTGCCCCTGCATTCCTATATTCATCCTATGTTTGCCTATATTCATCCTTTGTAATTTGTCTTAGTTTCCATTTTTTATATGGCTCCTTTTTTATTTTTAGATCATGCAAGATCTCCTGGTTAAGCCAACACGGTCTTTTGCCATATTTTCTAGCTTTCCGACACAGCAGAATAGCTTGCGTTTGGGCCCTTAATAATGTCCCTTTGAAAAACTGCCAACTCTCTTCAGTTGTTTTTCCCCTCAGTCTTGCTTCCCGTGGGACCTTACCTACCAACTCTCTGAGCTTACCAAAATCTGCCTTCTTAAAATCATAGAATCATAGAACCATAGAGCTGGAAGAGACCTCAGAAGATCATCAAGTCCAGCCCCCTGCTCTAGGCAGGACCAGTCCCAAATAAATCAACCCAGCCAGGACTTTGTCAAGCCAAGACTTAAACACTTCTAGGGATGGAGACTCCACTACTTCCCTAGGTAACCCATTCCAGTGCTTCACCACTCTCCTAGTGAAATAGTTTTTCCTAATATCCAACCTGGACCTCTCCCACCACAACTTGAGACCATTGCTCCTTGTTCTGCCATCTGTCACTACTGAGAACAGCCTCTCTCCATCCTCTTTGGAACCTCCCTTCAGGAAGTTTAAGGCTGCTATCAAATCCCCCCTCGCTCTTCTCTTCTGCAGACTAAACAGACCCAACTCCCTCAGCCTCTCCTCATAAGTCATATGCTCCAGCCCCCTAATCATTTTGGTTGCCCTCCGCTGGACCCTCTTCAATGCATCCACATCCTTTTTGTAGTGGGGGGCCCAGAACTGGACACAATACTCCAGATGCGGCCTCACCAAAGGTAATCCAGCAAAGAAGGGAGTGGAGGCGCTGCTGCAGCATCAGCAAGCCTTCTTTCTTTGGGTACCAGAGGTATCTCGAAATAGCTACTTTGCATCTTAACAAGCCCGCCTGTTATTTCAAAATATTTTTTGAAATAATAGGCGTACTATTTCTGCATCCCTGTAGCATAGCACAAATTGCATTATCTTATTTTGAGTTTAGGGTGCTGTGTAGACACACCCTTTGTGAAAATATCTGTGAGATCATTGAACATACTCAGTATTTGTCTTACTTTCAAGGACTGATCTCTTTTTAGTCCTGGAAGAAGAATGGCTGAAGAATACTCGGTACTAGCTAATTAAATGGAAGTCTGATTTTAGAGTTACCAGGTTAAACTGCACTATGGACAGGGTTAGACTAAGTTTAGATGGCTAGGACATTATTTATCTTATGAAACATTTTGAAGACTTTTTTTAATACAATTTTTCTTCAAATATTTTCAGGCTTTTGTCTGTAAGCAGGGTCAGGATAAGCTCTACCCTGACATCTGTTGGTGAACTGTGGCAAGTCAGGGTCAGGATAGGCCCTACCCTGACATCTGGGGGTGAACTGTGGCAAGTGATACAAAAAGTCTTCAGGGGCTGATTCATTTGCATAGGCACACCCACCCTGTCTAGTATGTGCTCCCAGCAGCCAAATGGTCACTTTGGCCACTGTGGGATCTCAAGTTTTTCTGTTATTGAGGCAGGGGAGATAAAGTGTTGTTATCCTTATTATGTGAATCAAATAGTGGAACTGTTTCGCCATAAACTAAGTAGCACTTGCTAGACAAGGGGCATGGGTTCCAAACCCAGTCAGATAGAGGTAGAGGTCTTTGTACTGGGGGGAAGGAAGAATCTGTTTGAGGGCCCAAAATGCTCACGCTGGCTTTACTGTGGGCCAATGGTGCACTTGCACTGAGGTTCTTCTACTGCAAGCTGAACTTACTGAACAGCTGAAATCACTGTGTACTGAGGGGAGCCTGGTGCTGTACTGCTAAAGAGTTGAAATCTACTGTGAGCTGAAATCACTGTTGCTGAGCTACTAGCAAAGCAGATCGTGGGATGGCTAGCAGAGCGGTTTGCAGGGGCAAATGGTGGATGCAGGTGAGCGGCTGGCAGGGGCGACAGACAAGCGGCTGGTGGAGCAGCTGCGGGACCTACCACAGCTGGTGGAGTGGCTGGGGAGCATGGACCGGGGTGGGCTGGCGGAGCAAACACTGCTCTGTGGAACGGCTGGAGCAGCTCATAGGACAGCAGGTGGAGTGTGGTGGAGTGATTTGTGTCAACGGCGGCAGCAGAAACCTACGGAGAGGCAGAGCTGCCGGTGGACCATGTAAGGTGTATCAACCCCTACCCCCTCCATTGCACCCAGGTTGGGATGGTAAAACCATGCCAGGTGAACTTTTGAATCTTGGGGCGGCACTGACCCGGGGCAGAGACTTTTGGGGTGTTGGACTTTAGGATTTTAGGGGATTTTGGGGTTGCTGGACTTGAGAGACTTTTGGGGTGTTGGACTTTTGGGGACCTTGGGTGATTTGTGGCTGGAAGGTGGGTCTTTACTCATGTCTAGTTTATGAATCTGAGTTGTGGTGTTTTCCCACTTCAATGCTGATGTCGGTTACCTTGTGTTATTAAAGATTTGCTGCTATACCAAGGCTCTGTGCTTGCGAGAGGGGAAGAATTGCCTCTTTGAGGCACCCAGGGGTGTGTGTAAGATTTCCCAGGTGGGGGCTCGAGCCAGCGTTTTATTATGTTGTTGGGAAGAGACCCCTAGATATTGAACCCGGCCCTTGCTGCAATTAACTTGTCCTTGCAGAAGGGTTACATGTCAAATAATGAAAATTGTTTAATTTAAAATAGAAAAATTTCAGCTTTCAGTGGCTGAAAGTGAAGTTTTTATTCAAGAAAGAAAATCTTTTGAGGAAAATGGAAAATATTTGGTGAATACTTAGTCAAGAAGCTATTTTCAAGAAGCTCTAATACTGCATATGCAGCAACCAAGGAAAACTAGTTTTTAGTCACAGCAAGATGCACAGAATTTACATGAAGGAACAGAAATCATATACGAAAAGCCCCCTGAAAAGATGCAGAAGGTCAATGGGACTTGTACTTCTAAATCCATTTGGAGGTTTTGAAAATACCTCCAATGATGAACAAGGCCATTCCAAACTGTTCACGAAATTAATGTGACATTAGTGTATAATGTATACTGCATTTTAGGAGAGAGATAAAGTGTAAAAGCCTAACAAAATAATGTTTTCTGTGCTTTTTCAGGCTATTCATTTGCAACATAAGGGCCAGAATCTTGTTTCCTGTGGAGCTGAATGCAGAGTATGGTCCTAAATTGTTAAATTATTGCAATGAGTAGCTTGAAAAAAGGAAATAAAACCTTTTCTAATGTAAATAATCTAAACTTTTGGAAATCAAAGGACTGATGTCTTTGAAGTTCTCTGAGCAAGCAAATGTTCCTTAATATGATGCAGCCTCTAGCATTGATATTATCAAAACAGAATTGCCATATTAATACAGGAAACACTCTTTCCAGCAAGTTTAAAGCTATAGCATGCTAAGGAAGTTGGAATGATTATTTCATCGTTACAATGTGCCCGTGGGAATGGGTTCCCAGATTTCAGTTCCATCAGCTACATTTGGCTAAAAGATCATTCTTACTGATCAGAAACACAGCTGCCCAGTGGAATGCCACATGATAAAATGACTCACACTGCATAAAGCACATATGCACCAACCAGTGGTGAGATACAGCTACTGAGAATCAAATGATCAGCCCTGATTGCAGCAACACACATTTGTTAAAATCTAACATTTGTGTGTAGAGAGGCAAATGAAAATCTACTAATCAATTTGTGTGCACAATTATCCAGTTTGTACCCAGCATTTGATAGCATGACAGGAATGTTTATGTATTTTGTTATGCATATTTGTGTATATTGTTTTTAAATACTTCATATTCACAGTAAATTGAATTTAGGATTTCTCTATAGTGGGACATACAGGAAAGTTAATCCAAAGTAACTAAAGATGTGAATTTGAAGTGGATTAAATTCCTGTGTGATTGCTGTTATTCAGAATTAAAGTGGTCTTCATTGAGAACAGTTTAATTCATATTGGAAGTGAATTAAACTATGCCCACTGTACTTATTAAAGATTCACACAAGGTTTAAATATGATGTAACTAATACACTTCCAATGCATACCTTTATTTTTTTTAGATTAACTTTCCTGGATATCCCCACATAGTCAAATCCTTAATCTCTGACAGTATTTAAGTGACTATCATGGGAATTTAAAGAACAAACTTATTAATAAGGCTTAGCAACCACTGTGGAAAAAGCAAGTCCCATTAAGGTGTTTCAAACTGGGCACCCAAAAATTGTTAAAAAGAAAACCTTATTCTATTTCTTTAGCTGCAAATTATTTTGTTATTGTTTTATTTATTTTTATTATAGACTCATAGACTTTAAGAGCAGAGGGACCAGCATGATCATCTAATCTGATATCTTATACATTGTGAGACACACACTTATTCCTGAGATAGACCCCTAAACTTTGGCTGAGTTACTGAAATCCCTAAATTGTGGTTTAAAGACTTCCAGTTACACAGAATTCACTACAGTATTTAAACCATTAATTTAAACCTCTAAGTAACTCATGTCTCATGCTACAGAGTAAGGCAAAAACCACCCAGGGTCTCTGCCAATAAAAGGAAAAGTCCTTCTCAACCCCAAATATGGTGATTCCTTAGACCCTCAGCATGTGGTCAAGACCCATCAAGCAGATGCTTGGAAAGAATTGTCTGTTCATGTTGAAACTCTCTAAACTGGGACTCCTTCTGGACCATTGATGTTGCCAGACCAGGGAGTCTAAGAGTACGGCTGCACTGTGGAGGTTTTTTCCGGAAGAAGTATGCAAATAGCACTCGCTACCTTCTTCCGTGTTTTTTTTTCCGGAAGAGACTTTTCCAGCATTTGGCCCCGTGTAGATGGGGCCAAATATCGGGGAAAAAAACCCTCTTTTGAAATCCCCCTTATTCCTCATAAAACAAGGTTTACAGCCTCTTCCAGAAAAAAAAATGGAAAAAGGTATGCAAATGCGAGCGCTATTTGCATACCTCTTCCGAAAAACCCCACACAATGTAGCCATACCCATAGTGAAGGGCCAGAGGATGGAGCACTGCAGGAGTCGGGAACCTAGCTGGGCTGGCAGCAGAAGGACCAGCGGCTGAAAGTCTGGCTGAGACAATGGCAGGATGCCTGGAGTGTCAGCAGGCTCCAGCAGAGCAGGAGCCCAGGTGGTGGGGCAGTGGTCAGCCGCAATGGGGCTAGAAGCCCTGGCAGTGAGATTGCAGGCTGCTGCAGCAGCAGATCTGGCAGAGCTGGGATCACAGAATCACAGCAGGTTGCTGGCAGGGCAGCGGGCCCAGTAGCGGGGAGGCCAGTGGAGTTGAGTTAGGAGTCCAGAAATGAGCTCCCCAGTCTGAAAAAATCCCTCATTTGGGACCAGTTAGGAACCCAGGGTGCTGGCCCAGGGAGGTCCAATCTGTAGTGACTCAGACCTCTCCCCATTGAGTATACTATCTCTCAATGTTGGGGATTTTTCTTACTGGCAGTTGCACACACAATCAAACTTGTCAAGCTCACTCGTGAAGTCAGTTTGTTTGCCTCCACTGCTCCTCTTGGAATGCTATTGCAGAATTTCACTCCTCTGATGTTAGAAATTATTGCTTAATTTAGAGCATAAACTTGTTGATAGTCAATGCCAAACTAATCTGATCATGCCAAACTAATCTGATAGCTTTCTTTGATAGGATAATGAGCCTTGTGGATAAGGGAGAAGCGGTGGATGTCATATACCTAGACTTTAGTAAGGCATTTGATACGGTCTTGCATGATATTCTGATTGATAAACTAGGCAAATATAACTTAGATAGGGCCACGATAAGGTGGGTGCATAATTGGCTGGATAACCATAGTCAGAGAGTTGTTGTTAACGGTGCTAAATCCTGCTGGAATGGGATAAGAAGTGCAGTTCTGTAAGGGTCTGTTTTGGGACCCGTACTGTTCAATATCTTCATCAATGATGTAGATATTGGGATAGAGAGTACGCTTATTAAGTTTGCAGATGATACCAAACTGGGTGGGGTTGCAACTTCTTTGGAGGATAGGGACATAATTCAAAATGACCTTAGCAAGATAGAGAAATGGTCAGAGGTAAACAGGATGAGGTTTAATAAAGAGAAATGCAAAGTGCTCCACTTAGGAAGGAACAATCAGTTCCATACATACAAGATGGGAAGCGATTGTCTAGGAAGGAGCATGGCGGAAAGGGATCTAAGGGTCATAGTGGACCACAAGTTGAATATGAGTCAACAGTGTGATGCTGTTGCAAAAAAAGCAAATATGATTCTAGGTTGTATCAACAGGTGTGTTGTAAGCAAAACTCGTGAAGTCATTCTGCCGCTCTACTCTGCACTAGTTAGGCCTCAGCTGGAGTACTGTGTCCAGTTCTGGGCGCCACATTTCAAGAAAGATGTGGAGAAATTGGAAAGGGTACAGAGAAGAGCGACAAGAATGATTAAAGGTCTAGAGATCATGACCTATGAAGCCAGGCTTCATGAACTGGGCTTGTTTAGTTTGGAAAAAAGAAGATTAAGGGGGGACATGATAGCGGTTTTCAAATATCTAAAAGGGTGTCACAAGGAGGAAGGCGAAAATTTGTTCCTCTTGGTTTCTGAGGACAGGACAAGGAGTAATGGGCTTAAAGTGCAGCAGGGGAGGTTTAGATTGGACATTAGGAAAAAATTCCTAACTGTCAGGGTGGTCAAATATTGGAATAAATTGCCAAGGGAGGTGGTGGAATCTCCCTCTCTGGAGATATTTAAGAACAGGTTAGATAGACATCTGTCAGGGATGGTGTAGACGGAGCTTGGTCCTGCCTTGAGGGCGGGGGGCTGGACTCGATGACCTCTCTTTCATGCTCTCTTTCAGAAGAAGATTTTCGGAAGATCTCTTCCAGAAGAGCTTCTTCTGAAAGAAACCTGCAGTCTAGACATAGCCATAGAGAAAAGCCTAAGAGAAAGATATGTAAATCAACAGCTCTTGGATCTGTCAGACATGCCAAGGCATGTTTCCCATGTTTTGATGATTTTCTGAAATGCTTTTTACCCCATTGCAGGGTGCTTGCTCTACTTCTAAAGAAGTGTATGCCTGTCTGGCACAGGTTTGCAAATATCTGCAGTAAGAGTCAAAGTTTACAATAGGTGGATCCCAGCTTACTTGGCTATTTTAGAATGGGAATGCAAGTCCTTTAGCAAAAGAGATTCTTATCAGCGTGACTTTTACCACTAAGCAGAAACATTGCTAAACTGGCCAGTAATGCAGGTCTCCTAAAGGAAACTAAAGTTGTTTAAATCTAGTATCTGTTAGCTTGAATATTGGAAGTGCCTGCTGTTCCCAGGATAGCTGTGATCTGGGGTGATTGGGGTTAAATCCCAACTGTAGATTCTAATCTGAGTTCCTTGAAGCTGAAAGAAAGCAGCTGGACTCCCAGCTAAGCCTCATGTTAGCCAGGACAGCTGACCTGTTTGTTCTGTAATCAAAGGTTTATAAAAGATCAAACTTCTTCCCAGGGAGAAAGAAATTAAGGGAGAATTTCTGTTGTTTAACCAAAATTCAGCATCTACCTAGGTTGCTCTGAATTCTATATGATTAACATCCACATCCTTTTTATTGTGTAGAAAAAAGATAATAAATGAAAGGCCCTACCAAAAGAGGAAGGCATTTTGTCCACTGATTAAAAGACCTACATCATGTGCAAGGGTGGACCCTGGCATAGCAATGCACTTCCTACGCATGGCTAACTTATGGATATGGTCAAAGCTGCATTTTGTGTTCCTGGTTATATTCCTGGTCAGAACCAAGAAGCATATAGACGGGTGGGAACAGGGTTAACTACATGTAAAGATTAGTTTGAGTTTTGGGACAAGTTGTGCAAACTAGAACTAGAAGGTATGGAGGAATGAAACTCTCTACATAAACTAGCTCTGGCTACCATCATTTACCTAAGTTATAATATTGCTTACCCATAATTCCACATACTTTGGTTTTTCTTTTACTTGAAATAGGACTGTGCTGTGGTTGTATAAATGCTAATAGATTGTTACTATTACTGATCATAGGAAAAGATATAGAAGTTGTGCAAAATAAACCCTACAGTACATGGGCCATTCTAACCCTCTAGATAGTGAACTCTGATTTTGAAATTGGATTCAAGTTAATTAAGGGATCAGAGAGCTCTGTCTGAGATACCAAGACTAGTTTCTCCCAGGTAGTAGGGGCTAGTCAAAAGGACATGTTTTGTAGGTTTCTAATAGGGTACGTCTACACTGAATGCTTATTTCAGAATAAGCTATTCTAGAATAGTTATTCTACATTGCAGGGAAGCCTCAAAATGAGTCTGAAGCAGGTTTCCCTAATGTAGATGTGCTATCTTGATTTAGAGCCACTGGGGAGGAATAACGTAGAATGGCCCTGGTTAGGCGCTATTTCGAAATGCCTCTTACATGCAGACAGCAGACAGTCAGGGTTCTCTGGTGGTCAGTTTCCTCTCTGCATCACTAAGGTCTAAGGCCTCTGAGGATGGAGCAGGAAAGGAAGGGATCAGTCAGGGTGAAAGGGAGAAGCATAAGGGACCCTGAGGTAGTGAAGGGAGCTGAGGGTACCCTGTGGTGGAAGTGGATGTGGGAGTGTGTGGGGGAGCCTTGTGGAGGTTCTGAAATCTAGGGGTTGCCAGTGGGGTGGGAAAGGCAATGTCTAGACTGCCGTGCTTTTCTGGGATACCAGAGGAATCCGCGTCCAAGGAACGTGTTCCCTTTTTTGAAAATTTACGAGGAAGAAGGGATGTGTCGAAAGAGCAGGTTTTTCGTGTAGATGTGCCAAATTTTGGAAGAGCCTCTTTAGATAGAAAAACGGAAAAAGATACACAAATTGAGGTTCGCAGTTTGCGTATCTTTTTCCAGCTTTTCTTTGTAATCTAGACATAGCTAAAGGGAAAAGAGGTGAGGGCATAGGACTGTGCACTGAAGGAGAGGGCAGTGAGTATGAGAGGAGGGTGAACAGTCCCTGGGGCCAGATACCTGTGAGAGGAGGAGTTGAAAAAGGATGAGGGACTAGGAGCAGCTAAATGGGTTTTGGGATCTATTTGCTCTCCGAGAAGCAGGGAGCATCCTCACTTCTCCCCAGGAAGAGACAAGGCATAGACCCCACAAAGCTAATGCATTCTCTCAACTGACTAATCAACTGCTTTCATCCCCATCTCCCCTACTTCAGGGTAATTTATACCTGGATCCTGCAGTAAGGATTGCTGTAGGCACAGGGGATTATTTAACTTCACTTATTGGGGGAATCTTTTGTTTGTTGTTTGTATTGTTACAGACATACTTTTAATACATTACCAAACTAATAAACAGGCATGGTTATGTTTGGTTATTTTGACAAATAAAATATGTAGAATTTTGCAGAATTTTTGATTTGTTGGTGCAGACTTGCTCAATGAATAACTTGTATGTAAATATTATATGATTATTATACTTTGTTTCTCTCATTTGCTCTTGTTTTTTCCAAAAAATATTTATGGTTTTGTGTTCCCAAGGATTCTGAAATGCTTGCTAATAGGGAAGACCAACCTAGGAGATGATCATGGAGGTTATGATTTAATTTCCCAGAGCAAGATGTAGTGATACAGCTCTGGATGAAGACTTGCTGCTTTTCAAAAAGAATCTGTCCCCAGCTATTGCCCTGAGTTTATGGCTGTCTTTGGGGCCTGGCAGAAGAGTTACACTTACTTTAGACAAACAGGCAACCAATATCCATAATCTTGATGGCTTAAATAGATCCTAGGCTAATGCCTGGCTCTGCTAAAGGGCTCAGTTGTGAGACCAGTTGTGAGAGTTAGGAACCCTCTTGTGCCTGTCTATGCTATGTTGCCAACCCAATGCAGTCAGAGACAGCATCCTCTGCTGAGCTGGTAGCTGCCTCCTGTACTGCTCAGTTGGTAGGTGGATATGAGAAGTGGGTGGAGCCAAAATGAGTGATGTCATGTCAAGAAAAGGGCTGTTGGAGCTTGCTTTCCCTATGGAATGCAAGGTGTCCATTCAGTCTGTAGTTGAGTGCACAAATTGCATGATTAGAATTAATCCAGTAAGCAGCTTACATAGTCAAAAGAGACTGGAGTTTGACAGCTGCCTCTAGCTGCCTGGCTTTCTTGTTTGCTTTTGGCTTCTTTGAATTACAGAAAGAGTAATTTCAAAATGTATGTTATTTTGGTTCTTTGTTTAAATCTGTAACTTTTGAGTCCAACCAAGCCACAATACATGACCCTGTTCTCATTCTTTCTCAATGCATTAAAGAAGAGAAACCCTGCCAAACATATTGAGGCAAACCTTAGTTCATCTGAGTATGAAAAAAGCCAGCAGGATTAGCCCCAGTCTGCAGGTAGAGTATAGGATTAGATCTTTCATACTTTGAAAACCATGGGCCAATAACTAGGATCTTTTTGAGCTACCGTGGACATGAATTAATCTTTATGTTAAGTAATATACTGTGACAAGAAGCGTTAGCACAATCCTCTTAGCAAATGTGGGTAAGTTAGTTGGTTGGTTTGACAAAATATAATTTAAATGTCGCAGTGGCCTAATGTTATTGTTACTTTCACATGGTCGAAAGTATATTTAGGGTGAAACTGCAGAAGACTAGTGCTCATATACAGTGATGGTCTAGATAATTTCACTAGGAATGCTGCATCACACCTGAGCTTTTGAGGATCAATATAAAAAAAATAAGTGTTTCAAATGTAAGGTAGAGGGCTTAGTCCTTGATCCATGGGCTATTGAGGGTATTTATTGTTAGTAGAAGCATGTCCTGAGAAGAAAATGCAAATACTTGGTGATTGCAATTCTTCCCTTGGTCTTTACATTGAAATCCCTCTGATACAACTGGGAGTTCTGTGTGCAGAAGAAGGGAGTATGCAGGGAACAGTCCTCTGAGTACTGAAACTGCATTTGTTTTGCATTTTTTCAAATTGCTTCAATGGGAGTTTGCATTCAGAAGGAGAACAGACCATATCCTTTGTGTTTTGAAAGACTAGTTATGACAGAGAGAGACCTTTACAGCATAGTTTAATATAATTGGGTGGGCAGAGTTCCTGCTCCATCCTTCTTATTTACAGAAAGGCTGTGTCTACACTGGGCCACTTATTCCGGAAAATCAGCCACTTTTCCGGAATAAGCTGCGAGCTGTCTACACTGGCCCTTGAATTTCTGGAAAAGCAACGACGCTTTACTGTACAAAATCAGACGCTATTCTGGAAAAACTATTCTGTTCCCGCTCGGGCATAAGTCCTTATTCCGGAACACTGTTCCAGAAAAGGGCCAGTGTAGACAGCCCAGTAGTCTTTTCCGGAAATAAGTCCCGATCGTGAAAATGGCGATCGGGGCTCTTTTCTGGAAAAGCGCGTCTACATTGGCCACAGATGCTTTTCCGGAAAAAGGGCTTTTCCAGAAAAGCAGCCTGCCAATGTATATGCTCCTTTTCTGGAAAAACTGAAAACGGAATAGTATTCCGTATTAAGTAGTTCCGGAAATTCATGCCAGTGTAGACACAGCCAAACAGAGTAAGTACAGTACAACAGGTAAAAGTTGTATGTCCATGCTGATTCCTATGTCTGTGACATTTTTATAATGTACCTCAGGTATAAAAGAAACTTTTATGCTGCTCCACTGCTAAAAAGCTAATTTGGCACATTCCCTAAATATGCAACATTGCCTGGATGCAGTGTCCCAGAGTGAAATCAGTCAGTATTAATAATGAATGTGACTCTCTATTGCCACCTTGTGTTTTAGCTAAAATGGGCATAATACATTATAGAACTGTAAAAGCAACAAGTAAAAAGTGTGTAGTGTTTTGTGTTTCCAGAAAAGACAACCAACCATCTGATCTGATCCTGAGAAGTAAAGGGCTTTCCAGATCTAATGTCAATGAAAATTTAGGATATACCCAAAAGGTGTCCTGAATAAGTGAATGTCAAGTTTAATGCAAGAATCTTTGATATATTTACAGTTTTTACTGGTTCATAAATGTTCAGATTCCAAACATGTGGTCGTTCTGGGCCCAGTCCCACAACCTTAAATGACACAGAGCAGCTATTACTAAAATGAGCTATCCCACTGTCCTCTGTCGGACCTCTTGTTGGAATAAGTGCCACTGAACATGATTAAGAGTGACAAAATAGGGCCCAAAAATACAGATTTGATTATGCCCATTTTCCCCATGTAAATAAAATAATAATTCCTGTAGAATCTGCTTATGTTGAGCTTATGTATTAATATTATTATGATCTATTATATAGCACTTTTTATCAGTAAATCTCACAGCACAGGATCCTTTTCCCCATTTTTTATAGATGAGAAACAGAGGAACAGAAGGTGGAGTGATTACCTCAAGATTACACAGCAGGCCTTTGGTGGAGAATTCTACTCTGGTCTCCTGAGCGTTTTTGCCAATTCCAAACATTCCAGAGTCAGGCCCCACAATGTCCCAAGATTTCTTTTAATAAAAATAATACATTTGGTTCTGCGTTTGGTTCAATGACATTTGGTTAAAGTCAGGAATCAAAGGGTAGGAATAAATGGTAAATTTTCAGAATGGAGAGGGGTAACTAGTGGTGTCCCCCAAGGGTCAGTCCTGGGACCAATCCTTTTCAACTTATTCATAAATGATCTGGAGAAAGGGGAAAGCAGTGAGGTAGTAAAGTTTGCGGATGATACCAAACTGTTTAGGATAGTCAAGACAGAAGCAAATTGTGAGGGACTCCAAACTGAGTGATTGGGCAACAAAATGGCAAATGAAATGTAATGTGGATAAGTGTAAAGTCATGCACATCGGGAAAAATAACCCCAACTATACGTACAGTATGATGGGGGCTAATTTGGCTACGACAAATCAGGAAAGAGATCTTGGAGTTATCGTGGATAGTTCTCTGAAAACTTCCACACAGAGTGCAGCGGTGGTCAAAAAGGCAAATAAGATGCTAGGAATTATTAAGAAAGGGATAGAAAATAAGACCCAGAATATCTTACTGCCCCTGTATAAAATTATGGTATGCCCACATCTTGAATACTGTGTATAGACGTGGTCTCCTCACCTCCAAAAAGATATTTTGGCCTTGGAAAGGGTTCAGAAAAGGGCAACTAAAATGATTAGGGGTTTGGAACGGGTCCCATATGAAGAGAGGTTAAAGTGACTGGGACTTTTCAGTTTAGAAAAGAGGAGACTGAGGGGGATATGATAGAGGTATATAAAATCATGAGTGGTGTGGAGAGGGCGGATAAAGAAAAGTTATTTATTAGTTCCCTATATAGAAGAACTAGAGGACACCAAATGAAATTAATGGGTAGCAGGTTTAAAACTAATAAAAGAAAGTTCTTTTCACACAGCGTGTAGTCAACCTGTGGAACTCCTTGCCAGAGGAGGCTGTGAAGGCTAGGACTATAACAGAGTTTAAAGAGAAGCTAAATAATTTCATGGAGGATAGGTCCAGGAAAGGCTATTAGCCAGGGGATAGAAATGGTGTCCCTGGCCTGTGTTTGTCAGAGGCTGGAGAAGGATGGCAGGAGCCAAATCGCTTGATCACTGTCTTTGGTCCACCCTCTATGAGGCACCTGGTGCTGGCCACTGTCGGCAGACAAGTTACTGGGCTAGATGGACCTTTGGTCTGACCCAATACGGCCGTTCTTATGTTCTTATGCATTTCAGTCTTTAGGGTCCAAATGGGTCAAGCTTTTCCCCTCAAGGTTTTCCCCTCAACTAGGTGGGCTAGAAACATACTTTGTAAAAATAAAATACAGGTCTATGTAGCACTTTAAAGACTAACAAGATGGTTTATTAGATGATGAGCTTTCGTGGGCCAGACCCACTTCCTCAGATCAAATAATGGAAGAAAATAGTCACAACCATATATACCAAAGGATACAATTTAAAAAAAATGAACACACATGAAAAGGACAAATCACATTACAGAACAGAAGGCGGATGTGGGGGGGGGGGAAGGAAGGTGAATGCCAGTGAGTTAATGATATTAGAGGTGGGGAAGGGGAGATGTCTGTGAGTTAATAGAATTAGAGGTGATAATGGGGGAAGCTATCTTTGTAATGGGTAAGATAGCTGGGGTCTTTGTAAGTCCCGTGCGGAGAGTGTCGAATTTTAGCATGAATGCCAGTTCAGAGGATTCCCTTTCAAGTGCAGATTTGAATGTCTTCTGAAGTAGGATGCAGGTTAGCAGGTCATTCAGACAGTGTCCTTTCTGGTTGAAATGACAAGCAACTGTTTTTTCTTTGTGATCCTGTCTAATGTCTGTTTTGTGGGCATTGATCCTTTGGCGAAGTGTCTGAGACGTTTGTCCAATGTACATAGCAGACAGACACTTTCGGCACATGATAGCATAAATTATATTTCTGGAGGCGCAGGATGATGTCTCTGGGAGACAGACCCATAGTCTCCTATAGACAAGCACCTAACCTCAAGATGATTCTTACCAACAACCACAGGACATACCACACTAATACCAACCCTGGTACTTTCCCTTGCAACAAACCCCGATGCCAGCTTTGTCCACATATTCACTCTGCTGACACCATTATTGGGCCTAACCAAGTGAGTTATAAGATCAAGAATACATATTGCTGCGCCTCCAGAAATATAATTTATGCTATCATCCCCTACATCCCCTTCTGTTCTGTAATGTGATTTGTCCTTTTCATGTGTGTTCATTTTTTTTAAATTGTATCCTTTGGTATATATGGTTGTGACTATTTTCTTCCATTATTTGATCTGAGGAAGTGGGTCTGGCCCACGAAAGCTCATCATCTAATAAACCATCTTGTTAGTCTTTAAAGTGCTACATAGACCTGTATTTTGTTTCAGCTACACCAGACTAACACGGCTACATTTCTACCACTATTGTAAAAATATCTGATAGTCCCACAGAATCACATGCTTCCAGGAGCTGCAGCACTATGAGGACTACCAAATATAATGAAAGCTGGCAACACACCCAGCTTTCATGTAGTCCTGAGTACTAGTTTAATGCTCTAGCCATTAGGCAACACTACATCCATCATATAGTGAAACTCCACAAAGGGCTAGGTCATACTCTTAGGCTCAGCCTTGAGTAAAGAGCCGTGCACTGGAATACTACCAAAGAGGGAGTATCATGGGCCTCTATGCATTATTATTTACTGCTTGGGACATTGGTACAGATCATTAAAGATGTTTAGTCACTTAATCACAATTGAAATCAATGGGAGCTAGGCACCTAAGCACACTTAGGATCTAGGCTATGTTTCCTCCTCGATTTGCCTATTCGATTGGAACACACATTATTTTATAATACTCTGCTTCAAACTATGGATATCAACGTGTAGTCCACTACATGATTAACTGATAAGACTTGGCTTATTGGTTAATCTTATTGACTACAGTGCTCTCCCCCAACCTTGCTGCTTCTGGTACAGAGACAGCAAGGGTGGAGAAGCAGGGGCCTATGCCTGTGAGGAACTGTTTTTAAGCAGGCTCCCCACGAGCACCAAATCTGCCTGTTCATGGAGGGCAGTGGGCAGGCTGGAGCCAATACATGCAGGGAGCAAGCAGGCTCCCTGTGCATGCTCGCTCTGCAGACTTGCCTACCCACCCTTTGCTGCCTCCTACTGATGCAGTGAGAGGGGGCAGGTAAGAGCTGGTGCTGCCTGCACCTTCCCCCCCTCCCCCCCCCCCGCTGCCTCTATCAGAGAGAAGGTGCTTCTGTTACTGTGGACATTGGCTAGTCCCTGGTAGCAGCCTCTGTCCATAGGAGGTCCAAGGTCCAAGCTCTCCACAGACAGAGTCTGGAGCTCAAACCCCCACAGACAGGGGCTGCTGTCACAGACCAGCCTGCCTGCAGCAGGCATGGGCCATAGTGGACAGAGGCTGCTTCACATCAGCCTCTCCTACATTCCCCACTGCCTCCCACAGCTGCCTCTGTCCATGGGGAGCTCGGACTGCCACAGATGGGCTGTAGCCACCCCACACTACTGACTTTGCATCAGTGCTGTAGCCACTCCACACTACTGCCAGGAGCTGGTTTTTAAACTGGCTCCCCTTTCGGGCTGGTTCCTGCCTGCCACCCCATGCTGCTGTCTCTGATACAGAGGCAGCTGCACTGGGTGGCAGGGAGCTCCCCAGGAGTGGGCCTGGGAGCACACTGGCTGCCATCTCCGGTACTAGGGACTATCGAATAGTCATGTTACTGCTAAGATTTCATGTAGTTACACGAATATTCAATTACACTATATATAACATCCCTACTTCAAACTACTGGGTACTTCTCCTGCATAGCCAGTCAGTCAGCCAGCTCTGCTGACTGAAACTTGATGGTGAGGGTGTATTTATAACTCCACTTGCTCCCTGAGCGGAGAGATAGTATTCAGCTCCTGCATTTCCACCCCAAGCATCACATAGCTATAAGATCCCATTAGCAAGGTAAGGAACCCTTCCTCCACACTGACAGTTAGTCATAGTCCAGCCTGCAGTGTGGACCATATGGTTACTAAGTACATTTTCATTTCAAGTGAACTGCCACGTGTAGTGCACTTCAGTGGAAGGGAGGGAAGAAAGTCACTAAGAAGTTTCTACGGGTTGGCTACGTCTACACTGGCATGATTTTCCGGAAATGCTTTTAATGGAAAAGTTTTCTGTTAAAAGCATTTTCAGAAAAGAGCGTCTAGATTGGCAGGACACTTTTCTGACAAAGCACTTTTTCGCGATTGGGGCTTTTTTGTGGAAAAGAAATCTCTGCTGTCTACACTGGCCCTTTTGAGCAAAAGTCTTTCGGAAAAAGACTTTTGCCCGAATGGGAGCAGCATGGTATTTCCACAAAAGCACTGACAATCTTACATGAGATCGTCAGTGCTTTTGCAGAAATTCAAGCGGCCAGTGTAGACAGCTGGCAAGTTTTTCTGCAAAAGCAGATGATTTTGCAGAAAAACTTGCCAGTCTAGACACAGCCTGTATGTTTATGTGACACATGATGTCTAAAAGCCTCTGGGTGCTTAAAAATAACAACAACAACAACTCTGCAAACATCTCTACTAATGAAAAAGCATTGTGTTTCCTGTACCTATCAGTAAATGTCTCCATAATTTTCTTCACCTGAAATAATCCATAACTGTTGATTACTGCAACCAATGAATTATAGGAAACCTGTGTGAAGTATTACAAATATAAAAAACTCATTTACTGCTAACAAAAGGGGGTAACATACCAATTTATAAAACACCACAGATGTATTCTAGTAATATCCCACCAATAACCAACTAATCTATTTTCATTCTTACACTCTCCTATTATTTGTATTATATTCCTTATACAAACAGAGGAATGCATACAAGTTTGTGATATGTTATTTTGTTAATATAAATATCTCTGAAAACCAGTCTGGACCAACTATAACCCGCCTCAGTCTGAATGCAAAAAAATTAAATTAAGAAGTTTCCGGTGGTAGAAAAGTCTGGTCTATTCACAAAACTTTATGGTGCCTTTTAGGCCTCACAAATATGGATTTATATTTTGTGAGTGGGCTAGTTCTTCCTCTTCTACATTCACCCTTAAGTGTTGCAAATACAATTCAGCTCAAGAACAGCTCTCTGCTGCTTTCCTTTTGTTATTATTAGACAGCCTTTCTATTAAACAGCCACCGTTCTTGTCCGGCTGTCTGTTATGGGCTTTTCAACTTTCATACACACACATGCATATATGTATACAAACACAGCAAGCAATTCTGGAGTGGGCTAGAGGATATGGCATTTAGCTGGAGAGGATAGGGTTGGGGGTTTGCGTCACCTGTTTTCCCTCCCTGCACTCCGCCCCCCCAAGCTCAATAAAGGCTTGCTTGGCTGTTCTAGACAGTCTTTCTATTAAACGGCCACTTTTCTTGTCTGACATGGGATTTTCAACTTTCACATATACAAACCTATACAAGTAAAGCCAGCTATTCTGGAGTGGGCTAGAGGATATGGTGTTTGCTTACGGAGGACAGAGTTGGGGGTTTGAATTCTACCTCCCACATGGAGTGTTTGTGCGTACTAACTATAGGCTCAATAATGTTACTAAAGACTTGGTTTAATTGAGGCACCCTCACTTCTCCCCATTCTTTTCCACTGGTTCTCTCCAGACCCCTACTTCTCATCTGGATGAGAACAGATGATGTTTTTGGTTGAAAAGATCCATTGGTAATAAACTAACATAATTCTACAGAGCGGAAAGCCTAGCTCTTCCTTGTGGGAGCCTCCGTCTGTTTTACACTGCCACACTTATGGAATTGAACGTCTGTAGAAGCTGTTGCCAGAACTTACCATCTGCTTCCTTTGGAAAGAGGGCTTTAAATTATGATGCATTAACATGTGTCATCTGATAATGATACACAGTAGGTTTGTAAACAAACGAGTGAATTAATGCTGTGTTGAAAAGTGTTAGTTGTTATATGTCTCACAACAATCCAGGGAAGTAGTGGGCTGATCATTTTTTAATCCAGTCTTACCTGACAGCCAGATAAACCCTCACAAATAGAGAAACTCTGTTATTGTAGTCCATCAAAATTACATCATCAATGGGGGAAGCCCTTTCTCCCCAAATGTTTTGTCTCATAAATGTAAGTGAATCACATTTGGGGAAAATATGCACAGACATAAAGTACTTCTGCCTTAATATTAATTAAAGTAGTGGTGTTTAAGTGGAACAGCTGGGGAAGGCTACAGGTGATTCTGCTTTATTTGCATGGCTGCTCCATTAGCATGAACTCCAAAGGGATGATCAACAAGCATGTGGACAAGGGGGAATCCAGTGGATATAGTGTACTTAGATTTCCAGAAAGCCTTTGCCAAAGACCCTCACCAAAGGCTCTTAAGCAAAGTAAGATCTTATGGGATAAGCAGAAAGATCTTCTCATGGACTGATAACTGGTTAAAAGATAGGAAACAAAGGGTAGAAATAAATGTTCAGTTTTCAGAATGGAGAGAGGTAACTAGTGCTGTCCCCACAGGTCTGTATTGGGACCAGCCTTATTCAACATATTGATAAATGATCTGGAGAAAGGGGTAAAAATGAGATGGCAATATTTGCAGAGGATACAAAACTGCATAAGATAGTTAAGTCCAAAGCAGACTGTGAAGGGCTTCAAAAGGTTCTCACAAAACTAGGTGACTAGGCAAGAAAATGGCAGATGAATTTTCATGTTGATAAATGCAAAGTAATGCATATTGGGAACCATAATCCCAACTATATGTATAAAATCATCAGGATTAAAATAGCCATTACCACTCAAGAGAGGGATCTTGGAGTCATTTTGGATAGTTCTCTGAAAATATACACTCAATGTCCAGCGGCAGCCAAAAAAGCAAACAGACTGCTAGGAATAATTTAAAAAAGGACAGAGAATATCCTATTGCCTCTATATAAATCTATGGTACTCCCACAATTTGAATACTGCATGAAGATGTGATTACCTCATCTTAAAAAAGATATCTTGGCATTGGAAAAAGTTCAGAAAAGGCAGAAAAATTATATGAGATATGGACCAGCTGCCAAATGAGGAGAGATTAATAAGACTGGGAATTTTCATCTTGGAAAGGAGACAACTAAGAGGAGATATGATGGAGGGCTATAAAATCATGATTGGCATGGAAAAAGTGAATAAAAGGAGGTCAGATGAGTGTCCTTGTGGGTACCCCACATCAGGTGGAGGATCCCCCTCATCGAGGCTCAGCATCTTCAGAGTAGTGTTCCTGGGGCCACACATGCACGGATCCTAAGCTGCGCATTCCTAGTGTGTTGACATCACACATGCACACGCCTTCCCCCCACCCACATCTTCTCTATCTCAGAGAGAAAGACCCCCTTAAAGAGGCCAGGAACTCCAGAGTAGAGGGGAGGCAATTAGGGTAGTGGAGAACCCCCTGGATAAAGTGCTTATAAGCCTTTTAGTAATCTTTTGGTGATGGGATGTGCAAGATTGAAGAATTATCTGTCTTAAGGTGAAAGGTTGTTATAGCAGCCAGGTGAACCTTGATAGAACTAATAGCAAGGCCTGATTGTTTAAGGTGCAATGAGTATGGAAGCCATTGATGGGGCAACATGATGGTCTGATAATCTCTTTTGTTTTGGAGTGTATGTCTTGTGGGTGTTCAGGGCCCTGCAATGGAGTAGTACATGCTGTACTGGTTCTGAACATTCTAGCTCTTGTGCAGAAACCATTGAGGTACCACGCCTTGAGATATAGCATGTGAAGGTTGGGATAACTTGTTTGGCTTCCTGGTTAGAAAAGGAGATCTGGGGTCTCTGGTAGGGGAACTGGTGGGGAGCATGACATCCTGGTGCGGAAGGGAAACCAGGGTTGTTCTGGCCACGATGGAGCTATGGGTATCACTCTGGAATTATCTGTTCTCACTTTGTGTATGACATTATTTAGGAGACGTATGGGAGGAAACACATACAGGAGATGAAAGGACCAGCTGATTAGGAAAACGCCACCTATGGATCCCGTCCTTATTCCCACTCTGGAGCAGAAGAGCTGATACTTCCAGTTTGTTTGCGTGATGAAGAGATCTATGGTGGGGTGGCCCCATTGGTGGAAGATCCAAGATAGGATGTTCTGGTTGATTTGTCGTTCGGGTTCTGAAGGGAGCGCTCTGCTGAGTGCATCAGCTGTAGTGTTGAGGTTGTCTGGGACATGAAAGGCAATGATTTTTATCTTGTGTGTTAAGCACCAGTTCCAGAAGGTCCTCGATTGGATACATAATGTATGTGATCAGGCTCTGCCCTGTCGATTTATATAAAACATAGCCACCATCTTGTCTGTGTATATTCTGATTGTTGGGAATAAAGGGAAGGAATCATTTGCATGCACACCTTAAGTTCC
Organism: Pelodiscus sinensis; assembly: GCF_049634645.1. Classification (NCBI taxonomy): domain Eukaryota; kingdom Metazoa; phylum Chordata; order Testudines; family Trionychidae; genus Pelodiscus; species Pelodiscus sinensis. The sequence continues at coordinate 306,240,837 of NC_134711.1, forward strand.
AGGACATTTATGTGCAGGTTCCTCTCTGTGTTGGACCACATTCTCTGGGCTGTATGGTATTGCAAGTGTACTCCCCATCCCGTGAGGGAGGCATCTGTAGTTATGGTAACAGACGTCTCTGATGCAAGGAATGGGATACCATAAAAGAGATTCTCAGACACTGTCTACCACTGGAGGGATTGCCTACTGTAATGGGGATGGATAAGGATTTGGAGGCTATTGGCTATTTTGTAAGATATTCATAAATTCATGCTGGTTTTCTGTGACCTCCTGCAATGGGATATTGAGCTTCATAGAGACACGCTTGAATATATCTTGAAAATGTGAAAAGTCATCAGCAGTAGTAGGCAGAGGAGGCATGACGGCTTCATCGGGCGAGGAAGATGCATTTGTATCCAGGGACATATTTGGAGATGGTCATTGTTTTGAGTATCTTCTATGTTCTGTCAGTGCTAAGACAATAGTGATTGTGATGGAGGAGAATGTTGAGGTATCCTGGCATGTTTCTTAGTATGCTGGTGTCTATAACACAAATGCCATGGATTCCAATAATGCCACTGTTGGTAAGGCATTGGAAGTGACGTCCATAGATTTCCATACCAGGGTGGCATGTCCCTTTGTCTTGTGTACGATGGATGGATTCTGGCAGAATAGATGGAGTGATCTGTAGGGGGAGAATTCTGTGGAGAGAAGACCACATCTACATCATCATCATCATTGTCGCTTGAAAATTTTTATGGCTAAAGTGTTCGTTGCAGTGCTAGGTTGCCCAGGGAGCGGTCACTGCCAAGGAAAGGTGAGTTGAAAGTAGAAGAAAAGAGCAAATCTCTGTGCTGTATATATTACTGTGCAGGTGTTGACAGTGCCATGGTTGGCTTCACCGAAGCAACTTCTGGTGCTGGATGTAATCTCAGCATCCAGCTGGCTGGTGATCTTGTCGGTGCTGTTGCAGCATTGGCTACCGCCGTGGGAGTCATGCTCAGCACCAGAAGTGATTGCGGTGTTGATGACGCATCCTTGATGACAGGTGGTGCGGACATATGGGGGGCAAACAACTTACACCCTGTGGCCTCAGTATGGGTTTTTTGTAGACCTGTTCTTGTGGTGGTGCCAGAGATGCCCATTGCATCATAAGTGCTGAGGTGCAGAGCCACAGCTGTTCTCAGCACCATAGTTCTTAGTGAGAACTTTTTTGGTGCCATAGGATTCTGAGGCAGTGAGGAAGCTCACTTTTTCATGGGCTTTTTATCTTTACATGCCTGAGGTGTCTTGGACTCTTGCCCTGGGTGAGAAGCAGGACATAGAGATTCTTTCAATAATATGAGCTTGAACTATAGTTCTCTGTCACAGCAGGTTCTTGATTTTAGTTTTGTACAGTGGGGGCAGTTTTGAGAAACGTGCCTCTCTGAGGCAGCAGAGATATTGTGAGTGTCCATCTGACACCAGAATGGGGTTGTTACATGAAGAGGAATGTTTAAATCCCGGTGAATCAGGCATAACACTAAACTAGCTAGCTGACTAACGGGTGGTGGTGGGGATATAAAGGAAAAATTTTGGGTTTTTTAGGTAGGAAGAATGAGTAACTAACTAACTAAGGGTATGTCTACACTACCCCGCTAGTTCGAACTAGCGGGGTAATGTATGCATACCGCACTTGCTAATGAAGCCCGGGATTTGAATTTCCCGGGCTTCATTAGCATAAGCGGGGAGCCGCCATTTTTAAATCCCCGCTGCTTCGAACCCCGTGCAGCGCGGCTACACGGGGCTCGAACTAGGTAGTTCGGACTAGGGTGCCTATTCCGAACTACCAGTACACCTCGTTTCACATATTGTTTTTAAAAGCCATCTGCAATAGTATTTTGCTGGGTGGGTTTAAGCAGACTTCCTAAGCAGCATATATTATCTTTCCTGGCAACAGATATTTCTGTTTAATGTCTAAATCTGGAGCTAATTTTAAATAAAGCTAGAAGATATTAAAATCTTCAGATCCTTTATCTACTGGGTGTTGTGTAAGCACAACTAAAGAAGATTAGATACCTTTTACATTATCTACCTGAAGACATAATTACAGGATATGAAATTAATTACTTTTTGTTCAAAATTGAGGCAATAAAATGCCCAAGAGCTGAAATTAGATGCTGGACAGCTTAGTGACTGTTTCATATCTGGGACCATTGTCTTTTGCAAAATCGTTTGGGTGATCTCAGCAAACAGACTCACAGGTAATACCCACAACACAAATCAGGATGGCCAAGGCTGTCGTAGCAAGCCCTATTTCTACATATGAGAGCAAGTTATACATGCTGCTCCTGATTGCAAAAGAGAAACATGACCAACATGGCAATCAGATCAGAAAAGAGTGTTTGGCAAGCTGGTTTTTGCTATTTGTAAGTTATTATGAGGGTGCTTTTGTGATGACTCTATGGTACACTAAGCTTAGTAATATGCCTTTCATGGAGTGCTCTACAGTTTAGTATCATTATCACTTTCATGATTCTATCATGAACAACAATCACATGAGCTGACTACATTTTATCACAGACCCCAGACTGAAATTTCTAAGTAGTAGTTACCCTGTGATAACTGTGCTGCAGGTGTGCTTAGTTTAATCTCCTGATTAAGTGATCTCTGACTTAAGAGGTAGATGCCCCAAAAAGATGCCAGATCCCCATTAATCAGACAAGCGTTTCTTTATCTAAGTGGTAGGCCTTTATACTTAAAAAAAAGGTTATGCCAGGGATGACTCTGTTGAAATGTTTTCTGAGTTTCATTCAGTGTACAATAAAGAATGCTTTTTCTGCTTTTTGAAATTATATTTATGTTTCAGTTAACTTTTGAACCTACCCATGATACAGAATGCTCACCAGGCTTTACTTCTCAGCTCCAGCTGCTTCCAGTATCATTGTACATTTAAAACAGTTACACAGACGTAAAATATTCCCTTGTTATTATGCATATTTTAGCTAAAGATCGCCATAATTTTAACCACAAGTAATAATGCACTATCAAATACACTTATACTAAACATGTTTCACTGCACCCACTTTTTGGGGATGCAAAATTCATTCCTGTGAAGGGAGAGAAGTAAAGAAATAGAAAAGTAGGGAAGGATAATGTACAAGAGCAATAAAAAGTAGAAAAGATAGCATTAAATGAAAGAATGCCATTTTTACCTCTCTGCAAAGTAACTATTCAGGCAGGGAGGAATAATTTTCTTTTTATATAATATTTAGGCTGCCTGGTTGAAAACTCAAAGTAATGAAATGCAAATGTTAAGCTTGTATATGCAACTCTGAGCCGGATCCTCAACTAGTGTGAATCATTTGGATCTAGACCAGGGGTCAGCAACGTATGGAACCTGTGCCATAAGTGGCACGCGAGCTGATTTTGAGTGATACATGCAGCAGGGAACTTGTGCTGTTGTTCCAGCCTGGCAGTAGATGCGAGGTGCCAAAACAAGGTCCAGCTCCTGACGCCAGGCCCTTTCAAACCTTCTGAGCAGCTGCACTCAGCTGAGGCACAGTGTCTGATGGGTCACAAGAGCTGGCGGTACAGATGCCAAAAAGGCTCAAGCTCCACTCCTCGCTTCCCCTCTCCCCCTCTGCAAGACTCAGTCATCAGCGCTTGTTTACGTCAGCACCTTGAGTGACTCGCACATGCTACAGGCTGCTCCTGACATCCCTTCATCTCACGCCTGTGCTCACTGTGCAAGTGAGAGGAGGGAGAAAGTGCGGGGCAGCCTGCTCAGAACTTCAGTGTGTGGGAAGGGGGGAAGGGGCACTTCTGCCTCCCCCAGGGCTGCCCAAGCAGTGGGGCCAGGAGCTGTGGTCTTCTCAAGGTTCAACCCCCCCAACACTCAGTCCACCATGCAGGGATGGGGTGGGGCCAATGACACCAGTGACAGGGGTAGGAGCCCCTGGCTCTGGCTGGTCCCTGTTACGTGTTGAGGTGTCTGCATCCAACTCACAGACACAGACAGAGCAAGTTGTTCCATGTGCTGTTCCTCTACCCACCCACTGTGGGAACAGCAATACAGTGACACACTGGCCGCAGGCTTTCCCCGCTGATGTCATTGGCTGGACAAAGCAAAGGGAACATGAAGCCAGGCATCCCCCCACATGCCCAGACCCCTGCACTCCAATTTCCCTCACTCCCCTCCCCTCCCCCTGCCAAGACCCCACATACCCCACTTGCTCCTCCATCCTCCCTTGCTCCTGCACCCTCCCTCTTGGCCACACACCCTACCCCAAGTCCTCTCCTGCACTCTGCCTTGCTCCTGTACTTCCCACCACCACCACCCTGTTCCTACCCCCACGCTGCTTCTTCATCCACCATTGCTCCTACACCCTCCCTCCTAGCAGGATATCCTACTCCCAGCCTGCTTCTGCACCTTACTTCCCACCAAGACCACCCTGTCCCCTCATTTTTGTCCCCACCCCAGAGTTTAAAGAGATCCACAAAATCCACTAACTCTGGAGCCCCAGAAAAGTAAATCTGACCTATGGGAATCCCCCAAACCTCAGTCCTCCCTGTCCCATCCCCTCGCTCCATGGGGCTGGAGCATCAGAGGAGTGAGGTGTCTCAGTTGGGGGCACATCAGTGAGGGTTGGGGGGTTTTGGAGTTTTTTTTGCTTCTCACTTGTGTGGTCCCCAACTGATTTTTCTGGGCGTCAGTGGCCCCCAACCCAGAAAAGATTCCCCCTCCCATAAATAGAGAAAACATTTAAACCATTTTACTTTATTTAAAATGAAGTTTGATAAACTAACATGAGAAAGTTAAAATGCTTAGTCTGTTTAATAATTTCAATTAAACCATTCTCCCTAGCTGCAGCACTAGCAAAATGGCTTGGGCATAATTATGTAGTTAATGGTGAGCTTCCATTAGCAAGTGGTGTTCTGCGGAAAGGTTTGTATTGAGCCAGGTGGTCCACAGGCCAAAAAGTTTGAAAACCCCTGCACTAGAGGGTGAGTGCTGCCCAGGCTGTGTCTCTGGGGTTGGGCGGCAGTGGGGGCGGCTGAGGGGAGTGGATAACATGTGGGAGGGCCCCCTGCCTCATAGCTGTACTGACCCTTGGGTGCCTGGTCTCTGGAAGGAAGGTGAGGGTGCCATGGACGAGACCCCCACAGGACCCTGCCCCCAGCAGGGCTGGACACCCTGGAGTCATCCACCCACAAAGCCCTGCCTTGCCTATTTCCCTGAACATCCCCCAAGCAACCCTAACCCCAGCCCATGCTGGTGATCCAGCATCACGCCCCCTAAAAGACTGGAAACAGTGCCAGCTTCCTGCTGGGAGAGAAGCCCCAAATCTCTGTGTTGCATCCGGCTTCCAGGGAAGCATGCGCTCTCACACTGCTCCTCCTCACAGGAAAAGCCGGAGCAGAACCCAGGGCAGGAGACCAAGTGGAGAGAGCCCCTTCTCCCTCCTCCAGGGAGATTAGCATGGCCAAGGGCAGGAGGGTTAAACCCTGGCACACCATTTTGGAAAGGTTGCCAACCCCTGATCTAGACCAATTTATACAAGCTGATGCTCTGTTCCCTTATCTCTTCTCCCAGTCAATACAACATTTAATTGCATGATTACTTACTGTATTTTAAACAGTATAAATTTTCCACAGTGCACTAACCTATAGTGTCATTCTAGGACACTGGTTTAGTAATGAATCATAGGGAAGAGTGCTACCTACTCAGTCACCAATAATATGTTTGACAAAATCCTGCATTTTCCTTGGCTGTCTCCTATCCAAGCACTGATCTAGCCTAACCCTGGTAGAGAACAAAGGTATTAAACTACTATTTAAAGTTTCTTCTAATCCTACAAATGCAGGAATTAGAGTTTATACTAGTGCCCCATCCTTAGCTGGCATCCTCGTGGTATTCTAAGACAGCCCACTGTTTTGTGACCATTGTGAATATGTAAAGAAAATGGGTTAACAAACAATGTAAACAAAAATCTAGGGACTAAAACGGCCTTAATTTTAGGCAGCCTTGGCAACTGCTCTAAGTTATGGCAACTTCCAAGTGCTGCCTGTGTTTTGTACCACAAGACATCATGGCTGTAGTTATATGAACTGTGGCTGTCCCAATTTAGTCCCTGGAACTGGTGCTTGCAGGGTCCACTTGCAAGCCCACTCACAATGTTCAACACTGCCTGTAGCCAGGGAATTCTCCCTCAATCCGTTAGAGACTATTTATAGTTCCTATACTCTGCCTGCGTAACATATAGGAGCAGAATCCTTCACAATGACTCATATGTGTACCCAGTGCAACTGCATTGATTTAAATGGAATTACATTTAGGATGAAGTTGGGTAAATTAAGGGAAAATTGACTCTTTGACTCAGAGTGTCCTTGCTTTCTTTGGTCTGAATCAGACCCTTAAGATAATTTTATTGTATTGACCATAATACCATTTTGTCCTGAATGACAGCAGCAGTAATGGGAATAATGGCAATGCTACCAGAGTCCCAAGTTTGCCAGTTTTTTCATCAGCAGTTCTTAATTTTTTATGCTACAGGAATGCATTCATGTCCCTGAAATGCAACTCCTTTAAGTTAAAAAGCACAACTCTTTTCCTGGGTGCTGTGTCTGTAAGTAGTGGATTTGGACAAAGTTGCTAATAGTTGAGTTGGAGATTTATCTATAAGCTATATGCCATATTTGCAAAAATGCTGAACACCCAGATGCTCCAATGGAAAGTAAGAGTTGCCAAGCACTTTTGAAAGCATGGTTTCTTCATTTAGCTGCCTAAAGGAGAGCAGTTGAATGCTGAGCACTTCTGAAAATCTCACTCTGTCTTCATTGTTGTTTTACAATTTTAAAATGTAAACAGTGTTCTTGGCAGTGCATAGGCTTCAAAGAAACACATGGTCATGTGCCACAGAACTCACATTCTCAGTAGACACTGTAGGTATGCAACAGCACTTTACTACTTAGGAGTCTTCATACAGTACCATTTGCTGAGCCATTTCAGTAAAGGAAAGTTAGTTGCCTTTCATGCTAAGTGCATAGAAGGGAATGCTTATTCACAAGGGGAGCATGAAAGCAATCACAAAGCTGTTTGCTTTAGCTACGTTAGTGCTTTTCAGGCTCTGATTGAGAGGCGTTCTAAGTGAAGATGTAAATTCTGATTTAATTATTGCAATGAAGCCTACAGTCTGTATTTCACAGCCCAAGAGTAAGTTTCCAGAATTCTATCTCATAGGGTACGTCTACACTGCAGTTGGGGGTGTGATTTGGTTTTCATGTAAATATATCCATGCAAGTTTTAATCAAGTTATCCCACTAAAAATATCAGTGAAGATGCAGTGTTATGGGCATCAGTGTGGGCTGCACAAATCCATTTGAACCCCACCTGCTCTTCATACATACTCAGTTGTGCCGTCTGTGCCACATCCCACACCACGGCTGTGCCTAGACTGGCCAGTTTTTCCGGAAAAGCAACCGCTTTTCTGGAAAAACTTGCCAGCTGTCTACACTGGCCACTTGAATTTCCGCAAAAGCACTGATGATCTCATGTAAGATTGTCAGTATTTTTGCAGAAATACTGTGCTGCTCCCATTTGGGCAAAAGTCTTTTTCCGAAAAACTTTTGCGCAAAATGGCCAGTGTAGACAGCAGAGATTTGTTTTCCGCAAAAAAGCCCTGATTGAGAAAATGGCGATCGGGGCTTTTTTGCGGAAAAGCGCATCTAGATTGGCCACGGATGCTTTTCCGCAAAAAGTGCTTTTGCGGAAAAGCGTCCTGCCAATCTAGACGCGCTTTTCCGAAAATGCTTTTAACGGAAAACTTTTCCGTTAAAAGCATTTCCAGAAAAATCATGCCAGTCTAGACATAGCCCCTCAGTTCCACTCTACCTCGTTTAGCAAGTTTAGCAAGCTGTTAGACTACAGCTGGTGCAGGTACATCTACACAAGCTACCAATCACATACCCAGCTATAGCATGGATATTCCCAGATATTTACTCAAGAGCTTTGCACACACAGCAGAGCAATAATGGTTTTAAAGAGCTTGTTCTTGAAAGATACTTAAGCTTTCTCAGGGCACATGGTCTCTCATTGGTCTAGGTCCCAGAGGAGCATTTGGTTCTGGTTGCTAATTGTATGCTATTTTATTTTAACATTCCAGTATGATGTCAGACTGTTCTATTTCACAAAATTGCATGAATGACTTCTGTAATAAAGTATGATGTATTAGATATCGTCATTAACATTTGTATCAAAAGTCCTATTCTCGTGGTGGGCTTGTAAATTTATTTTATCATAACATTGGGGAAGAAAAATAAAATATCGAGCTTGGCATTTACCAAAGTATAGGTCACAACCCCAGGTAATGGGATGAGGGCATCATGAGACTTTAATAAAAAAGGGAATGGGGAGAGAAAATGTACAAAGCATCTGTAAAAGGGGAGGGGAAAAGAGAAATAAAAGCTCACTCTGGCACATTGCAACCAATGTCAGTTTGCACACAAGCATGGAGTTGTTGGCTGAAGTATAGCAACTGGCATACAAACCACGTAGGTGCAGAGAATGCTGCTGTGCAGCCCAAGGGCACCATTGATGGGGGTTCCTTTGATGGCTAAGACTGTTGAGAGAGGGCTGATTGTGGGTGAAGGGGTTCGTGGTCCTGGGGAAATGCAAGGGTCAGGAGCTCATAGGTACAGGTTACCTGAGGGAATTTCCCCTTCCCTTGTGGATTGAGGGAAGTTCCTGGGAGGGAGTTGGTGTAGGGGCTTAAGAGTCAGGATTGTCTGGATGCTGGCTTGTGAGGGGTCCCTGAGAGGAGCTGAGAGAGAGAGAGAGCATCACAGCCAGGGGCTAGTTTTTCTGTGCCTCACAGGTAGGAGTTTGTACTTTTAATTAAAAAAACAAACAAAACAAAGACTGGTGGGGGGAGGGAGGTCACGCTAACAGAGGTGAACCTAAAAGTGATTGTGGCCTGAAAAAGTTTGGAAACCACAGATTTAGCCTAATGAAGTGTTGAAATCCTGTGAGCACTGGAATGTTTTTAGAGGATTATAATAAAATTGGGGTTTATCTGTCAGTTACATGAACTTTGTGCTGCTGAAGGGTTCTGTCCTATTAGACAACTGGGACTAGAGGATGTCAATCCATCACAGTTCTTGAATAACCTGAAAATCCATACATAACACTGCTGGAGAAAAATTGGCAACTTTCCCCTGTGAGCCTGACACTCCTTTTTTACTGTCAAAGCCATGTACCTAGGAACAATAGGCACAATAGAACATTTTTCATTTTACTGCAGGGGAAATACTGCATACACTGCTCCCACAGGGCATGTCTACACTAGGAAATTATTTCAAAATAACTTATTTCAAAACAATAACTCCTGAAAGAACTATTTCAAAATACAGGCAGTCCCCGGGTTACATCGGATCCCTACTTACAAACGGGGTGAGGCAACCCTGCACTAGCTGCTTCCCCCCAGCAGACCAGGGAGACGCGAAGCTAGCGCCCGCCCGCAGCAGACCAAGGAGACGCGGAGCGGCTTTTCTCAGCAGACACCTCAGCTTGAGAATAAAGGACTGAGGGAAGTGAGGTGTGGGAGAATAAAACTGAGCTCTGGAGAAATGTTTGGCTAGAGTTTCCCCTACAATATGTACCAGTTCCGACTTACATACAAATTCAACTTAAGAACAAACCTACAGTCCCTATCTTGTACGTAACCCGGGGACCGCCTGTAGTGTCTTCACAATACAGGGAAGGCTCAAAATTAGTCTGAGGTAGGCTCCCTTAATGTGGACATGCTACCTCAACTTAGAGCCTCAGTAAGCACTGGGGAGTAATTAGTGTGAATGACTCTGGAGAGTAGTTATTTTCAAATAGCAGCAGTGGAGCATCCACTCTAACTCTATTTCAAAATAACTATTGTCATAGAATCACAGAATCTTAGGGCTGGAAGAGACCTCAGTAGGTCATTGAATCAAGCCCCCTGCTCAAAGCAGGACCAACCCCAATTAAATCATCCCAGGCAGGACTTTGTTAAGCTGGGACTTAAAAACTTCTAGGGAGGGAGATTCCACCATCTCCCTAGGTAACCCATTCTAGTACTTCACCACCCTCCTAATAAAACAGTTTTTCCTAATATCCAACCTACACCTCCCCCACTGTTACTTGAGACTATTCCTCCGTGTTCTGTTATCTGTCACCACTGAGGAAAGCTTCTCTCCATCCTTTCTGGACCACCCTCCCTTCAGGAAGTTGAAGGCTGCTATCAAATTCCCCCTCACTCTTCTCTGCTGTAGGCTAAATGAGCCCAAATTCCTGAGCTTGTCCTCATAAGTCATGTGCTCCAGCCCCCTCATCAATTTAGTTGCCCTTCACTTTGTGTATCGGGGGACCCAGAATTGGATGCAATACTTCAGATGTGGCCTCACCAGTGCCAAATAATGGGGAATAATCATTTCCCTATATGCTGGCAATGCTTCTACTAATGCACCCTAATATACTATTAGCCTTCTTGGCAACAAGGGCACTCTGTTGACTCATGTCCAGCTTCTCATCCACTGTAATCTCCAGGTCCCTTTCTGCACAACAGCTGCTTAGCCATTTTGTCCCCAGCCTGCAGCAGTGCTTGGATTCTTCCACCCGAAGTGCAGGACTCTGCACTTCTTGTTGAACCTCATCAGATTTCTTTTGGCCCAATACTCCAATTTGTCTAGATCACGCTGCACCCTATCTCTACTCTCCAGCCTATTTATCTTTCTCCCTACCTTAGGGTGTGTCTAGACTACAGGGTTTTGTCGACAAAAGTGGACTTTTGTCGACAAAACTATACCTGCGTCCACACTGCCTTTGAGTTATGTCGACATAACATCGACAAAACTCAGCAGTTTTGTCGACGTATGTAAACCTCATTCTGTGAGGAATAACGCCTTTTATCAACAGAGTTCTGTCGATAGAAGGCATTATTGCATCTACACTGTCCTTTGCATCCACACTGTGATGTCGACAAAGCGGCTTGCTTTGTCGACAGAACTGGATGTAGTCTAGACGCTCTTTGTCGACAGTATCTGTCGACAAAACCCTGTAGTCTAGACATACCCTTAGTGTCTTCCATAAACTTACTGAGGGTGAAATCTATCCCTCATCTATGTCATTGAACAAAACTGGCCCCAGAACTAACCGTTAGGGCACTTCACTTGATCCAACCACCAACCGGACATCGAGCCATTGATCACTACTCATTGAGCCTGATAATCTAGCCAGCTTTTTATCCACCTTATAGTCCACTTATATAATCCATACTTCTTTAATGTGCTGGCAAGAATACTGTGGGTGATCATACAAAAAGCTTTGCTATAGTCAAGGTATATCACATCCATTGCCTTCCCTATATCTACAGAGCCAGTTATTTTGTCATAGAAGGCAACCAGGTTAGTCAGCTATGACCTGCCCTGGGTGAATCCATGTTGACCACTCTTGATAATTTTCCTCTCTTCCAAATGCTTCAACATGGATTCCTTGAGGATTCTCTCCATGATTTGTCCAGGTGAGGTGAGGCTGACCAGTCTGTATTTCTCCAGATTCTCCTTCTTCCCTTTTTTTAAAAGATGAGTACTCCATCTGCTTTTTTCCAGTCATCTAGGACCTCTGCTGATCACCATGAGTTTTCAAAGATAAAAGCCAATGGCCCTGCAATCACTTCAGTCAACTCCCTCAGCACCGTTGGATGCATTATCTCCAGCCTATGGATTTGTGTATGTCCTGCTTTTCTAAATAAATTTTAACCTGTTCTTTCTCCACTGAGGGCTGCCCAGCTTCTACCCATACTGTGCTGCCCAGTGCAGCAGTTTGGGAGCTGACCTTATCTGTGAAGACAAAGGCAAAAAAGTAAAAAAAGCATTGAGTTCTTCAGCTTTTCCCACATCATCTGTCACTCATCCAGTAAGGGTCCCCACACCTTCCCTGACTATCCTCTTATTGCTAATATGCCTGTAGAAATCTTTCTTGTTACCCCTCACATACCTTGCTAGCTGCATTTACAATTGTGCTTTGGTCTTCCTTAATTACACCCCTGCATGCTCAAGCAATAAATGTATATTCTTTCCTAGTCATCTGTCCAAGTTTCTGCTTCTTGTAAGCTTCCTTTTTGTGTTTAAGCTCACCAAAGATTTCATTGTTAAGCCAAGATGGTTGCCTACCATATTTGCTTTTCTTACTGTACACTGGGATGGTTTGTTCCTGCACGTTCAATAAGGCTTCTTTAAATTACAGCCAGCTGTCCTGGACTCCTTTTTTCTTCACCTTAGCATCCCAGGGGATCCTGCCCATCAGTTCCCAGAGGGAGTCAAAGTCTGCTTTTCTGAAGTCCAGGATCTGTATTTTGCTGCTTTCCTTTTTTCCTTTGGTCAGGATCCTGAACTCAACCATCTCATGATCACCTCTGCTCATCTTGCCACCCATATCTACTTCCCCAACAAATGCTTCCATGTTTGTGTGCAGCAGGTCAAATTAAGCATGGCTCCTGGTTGGTTCCTTCAGGAAACTGTCCGCAATATGACAGATTGAGATGGGAAAGAGTGGGTGGCTAGAAAAGAGTACAATTGAGTGGGTAGAAAAGAGGAGGAGCAGAGAGTCTGGGATGGTGAAAAGAATGGAGATACAGAGGGTTAGAAATTAGGTCTGAGTGAGCACATGGAAAAGGAGGGAGAGAACACAATGCAGGAGGGAAATGAAGGGAGATTTAAGGGAGAGAAGACAGATAAGGAAAAGCTAAAAATAACAATGGAGGAGAATACACACCCAAATGTAAAGAAGAAAAGGAAGTGGTAAGGGGAAAGGGAAAGAATGAAGAACAAAGGCACAAGACACAGTTACATGTTTATAAATGTATTTAGTAGGAAATTGAATGCCAGAATTGTAAAAGTACCATGTGAAGGAATGTTTTATTTTATGTAGATATGTGTGCATTTTCATATAGCAATATATTTTTAGATAGATAGATAGATCTGTGTATATACCAGAGTTCTAATGACTGAGGAAACAATGTCGGAAATAATGGAATTATTATTGCTTATATTACAGTCGCATCTATAAACCTCAATCAAGAACAGGGAGTACTTTTGTAGTAGGTGCTACTTATGAGTGTATGTATATAGAGAAAGAGTGAGAGGGATGGGCTAAGAATTGATGGAGAAAAGAATGTAGAGTGGGTAACATTACATCTGTATAGTAACTAGTTCTTAAATAACACTTTTATTAGTAGACCTCAAAGCACTTTACAGTGTATTTATCCTCACAAAACTTCTCTGAGGTAGTGAAGTATTATAAGCCCCATTTTACAGATGGAGAACTGAGGAACTGAGAGTATGAGGTCTGGTCTACAATTAAAACTTAGCAGCATTGCTTGAGGTGTGAAAAAAATCACACTATGAAAGACTTGTCTACAGTCACAACAGGAAATCTATGGTTTAACAATGATTAGAAGCCAGCTTTCCGGATTCTTAGGTAAGTGTTTTAACCACTGGGCCAAATGTCAATGCTCAGTAAAGCAGCCTTTGGCTGTGATCGAAGCCTAGATGAAGGCCCCATGCCAAAAGTCAGAGGGTATAAATTATCCTGTGAGCTCACATTCCAGATAAATCTGGTCATTTTTACAGCAGCAGAAAATCCACTAAAATTCTTTGGTGGGCAGTCATGATTGGGGCAACTCAGCTGGTGCAAGTGCGAGTGCACTAGAGCAGTGAGTCCCATACCAATATCACCTTGTGAGATCACGTAACATATACACATCTATTTAACTCCATGACCTCATGGAAGGCAGCTCAGCTTCTGCTCCATGACAACACTCCCATCCTGGTCCTCACCAATGGGGATATACTACGCCTGTGGCTATCCCCGAGCGCTGTCCACCAGCACCAGTCAGAGCTGTTTCCTTCCTTCCCTTACTCCAGCATATATCAGGGTATGTCTACACTACCCCCCTAGTTCAAACTGGGGGGGGGGGTAATGTAGTCATACGGAGTTGCAAATGAAGCCCGGGATTTGAATTTCCCGGGCTTCATTTGCATAAAGCCGGCCGGCTCCATTTTTAAATGCTGGCTAGGTCGGACCCCGTGCCGTGCGGCTACACGCGGCACGGACTAGCTAGTTCGGATTAGGCTTCCTAATCCAAACTAGCTGTACACCTCGTTCCAAGATTGCTCAGAGTCTTACAAAAAGTCTGGCTAGAGTTACATAACTGGACATGTGGAGCAGCTTCATACAAATTAGAATATGAATTAGTAAGAAAGACCTTCATAAATTCACTCCTTCTCCCACAAGCACAACTGAGAAACAGACTTTTGCGTCAAGTATCAGAGGGGTAGTCATGTTAGTTTGTATCTACAAAAGTGACAAGGAGTCCTGTAGCACCTTATAGACTAACAGATATATTGGAGCATAAGCTTTCGTGGGCAAAGACCCACTTCATCAGATGCATGTAGTGGAAATTTCCAGAGACAGGTATAAATATGCAGGCAAGAAGACTTTAGTGTATGCATCAAACCTTCAGTTGTAATGCTGCTAAATTCCCAGTCTAGAAGGACAGAAAGATCAGACCTTAAAAGCATCAGTTCTACCAGTGCCCCACACTTTCTTCACTCTCCTCTTCTGCTGAACATTAATGCCAACCCACACTTTTCTATATAAAGGCTAATGGGACATTTTATTTCACTCAGTTGTGTGAGCCTCACATTATACGAAGGCTGTGAAACAGATTTCCTTTTGATCATGTCTTAATTGTATGGGTGATGATTCATAATTAAACAATTTGTAATTATCAGATATTAGTATAAAGCCTGAGACAGAAAGGTGTGTCTAAATCTGGGTGATATGACATAATGGTGTCTTGATTCCTGAAGAAAAAGCTATTAATCACATTAAAATAATTAAACTTTAATACACCTCCTAAAATTCTCGCTCTATCTTCAACAGAAGAGATCCGTAGCTACTTTAGAAAAAAGGTAGTCAAGATCTGAACTGGTCCCACTATTGCATAGAATCATAGAACCATGGGGTAGAAGTACTACGACTACGTCTAGACTGGCATGATTTTCTGCAAATGCTTTTAACGGAAAAGTTTTCCGATAAAAGCATTTGTGGAAAAGAGCGTCTAGATTGGCACGGACTCTTTTCCGCAAAAGCACTTTTTGTGGAAAAGTGTCCATACCAACCTAGACGCGGTTTTGCGCAAAACAATATCGCGTTGTCTACACTGGCCCTCTTGCGCAAAAGCATTTGCACAAGAGGGCTTTTGCCCGAACGGGAGCAGCATAGCATTTCCACAAGAAGCACTGATTTCAGACAGTAGGAAGTCAGTGTTCTTGCAGAAAGTCAAGCAGCCAGTGTAGACAGCTGGCAAGCTTTTCTGTAAAAGCAGCTGTTTTTGCGGAAAAATTTGCCAATCTAGACGCAGCCTACAAGGGTCATCTAATCTAACCCCCTGCCAAGATGCAGGATTTTTTGTGGCTAAGCCATTGAAGACTGCTGGTTATCCAGCCTCTTTTTGGCTTTCACAACTTGCCATGCAGTTTGTTCCATTGTCCTACTGCTCTTAGGAAGTTTTTTTGACATTTAATCTAAATCTGCTATGCTATGGTTTGAACCCACTGCCTCTTTTCCTGCCCTCTCTGGCAGAGAGAATATTTCTCCATCTTTTTTAAGGCAGCTTTTCAAGTATTTTAAGACTGCTATCATGCCCTCCCCTTACTTTCTTTGCCAAGCCAAATATACCAAGGTCCTTCAGTCTTTGCTTATATGGCTTGCATTCTATCCCTTAGACCATCTTTGTTGCTCACCTTGGGATCCTTTTCAGTTTCTCTGCATCTTTTAAACTATGGTGACCAAAATTCATCCAACTTCCTCTCTGCTAGCACCCTCTCTTTATTCTCCCCATCACCAACACTAAAGTTTTGGCTTGCTCTCCTCTTTTAACCCTTTCACTGTCACAATGACCCCCATCCCCTATTATCTCTGACATCCACAATCATCCACTTTCATGCCCTCCTAACCCTCCTCAATATCTGATTCTCCTCTGCCCTTTCACTTCACAATTACAAATATGCTCAAAATCAACAAGATAAAATTCAACAAAGACATGTGCAAAGTACTGCACTTAGGAAGAAAAAAATCAAATGCACAACTATAAAATGGGATGGCTAGGCAGTAATAGTACTGACAAAAGATCAGGGAACGCCAAAGGATCACTAATGAATATGCATTAATGTGATGCAATTGTGAAAAAGGCTTACACCTTTCTGGGTTGTATTAACAAGACTATTATACATAAGACAGAGGAGGTAACTGTCCCATTCCGCTGGCACTGGTGAAGCTACAGCTGTAGTACTGCATCCCATTCTGATCACTAGCCTTTTAGAAAGATGTGGACAAACTGAAGGGAGCCCAGAGAAGAGCAAAAAAATAATTAAAAAAATTAGAAAGGTTAAAAAACACTGGGCATACTCAGATTTGAGAAAAGATGGGGGAATATGATAACAGTCTTCAAATACGTTAAGGGCTTTTACAAAGAGGATGGTGATCAATTGTTCTCCATATCCACTATGCTCCAGACTCCTCAAAAAGTCATCTCTTGATCCACCTGCCTTTCCAACTCCTGCCTCTTCTCTCTTTTTCTTCACCTCAAAAATCATTGGATCTTACTATCCCTCACCTTCTCCACTACTCCATTAATGGTTCTAGTCTTGAATGCCCATTTCTCTGATTCTCTCACATCCATCTTAACATCTTTTCTCCCTCTCATTCTACCAATGGAAATCTCTGAATTAACCAATAACCCACTACCTATTTCTACCCCCCCAAAAAAACCATCCTCAAGAGTAATTTATTTCATGATGCCTAAAAATGAGTTTGTGGGACAGTCATGTGTAGATAAATATTTAAGGTTAAGAAGACAATGTATATATTACAAATAATTTTATTGTGTCCCTCTCCCTGACCTTCAGCTTGTTACTTGGCCTCATGAATTATAAACCGTAGCTAGCACAATGTGGGTATTACTGGACCTAATAATACACATTAATAAATCTATTATGAAATTATGCTTGTCACTGGTGACATCTTATGATACCACGAGGTACTTTAATAATTAAATTAAAGCTTATTCTTACTATTATGTTCACCAGTACCTTTTCTACATTGTAAAATGAATGAAGCAAATCATATCTCCCTATCTACACAGAAGTCTTTATCACGCTTCTTCCTCTATGATTTGATGCCCTTGTCCATGTGAGCTTTTCAAAAATGAGTAAACAAAAAGTCTATTCATTTTCATCAGTCAATAGACACTAATCACAGCAGGGTACACCCAGACCTCCAGGGATTATTCTCAGCAGAACTGACAATTCTCTCAGTATTTGGGTCATGCAAAGGTACAGTGATTCACATCTATAGGGCCTGGTAACTGATAGAGCTATTTGCCTAAAGACTGGTAGGTTGGTAAGATTTTTTTCCTCACCTGCAGCATTTGCATGTCAACAGAGGTGCAGATATCTCAGTGTAATCAGAGGAATTTAAAAATATGAAGGAATTTCGTTAGCTTTCTTCTAATCCTATAGAAGCATATTGTTTTAACCATATTATATGACTTTTTAAATCACATCCTGCCTTTAAAAAACACAAACATGATATCAAGTTATTACGCAATTGATGGGTAAAGACAACCATTTGCTAAAATAAAACTGCTCTTAGGTGAAAACTCAAAATAATCTTTTTCAGTTCTATACCTTCCTGATAGGTTCTATTTCTGTATTTCCATTGTTCTGTCCCTATTACTTATTTTTTATACTGAATCTAATAAAGACTACATTTAAAAAAAAATACAATAGTATTTAAATATTGACCAAATGATAATAGAAAAGTTATCATTGTAATCATATTCTTTCCAACTTAATTTATCTCAGGTTTCCTAAGGAACCATTTAACTTTGAAAAGCCAAAGTAAATCCATAGTTCTTAGCTCCTCCTACTGTTAAATTCAAGTCCAATTAGTATATGGATAGCAGTTATCAGTGTCAAGGCCACTGCCTAGCTCCTATAGCGCAAATCACATATCCAAAGCAATGTTTGTACAAGTCTTGTGCTTCCACTGAACTATGAGAAATACATTTTCTAAATAAACAAGATAAAGAGATATTTCAGCCTTTTTATAGCAAATGAAATCTAATGCATTGCACTGTCAACTAAGAGGAATGCATATGTATAAAGTACATTTAGGAAAGGAAGACTTATCTCTTTATACACTACTTAATCTTTTGTACATCAATTTATCTTAATCTGGGGACTGAATTTTCCTCATTTCCCTTCAATTCGAGATCTGTCCACAATGAATGTGAAAGAAGAGAACGTTGAAATAAAGGAAACGTTTCCAAAAGAAGTGGAACTATGTTACCATGACAGGGCCCCACAGCATGCATGCTTAAAGTGCTTTAATATTGGTATATTGCCAACTATATTTTATTAACAAAGAAGGGGTTCATAATGAGTTTCTTAATAAATGTCTTTGATATAAAATTCGACCGAGATTTTGCAGCATAAAAGTAGTCTTTCATTTAGCACAGAGATGTTATGAAATATTCTGCGTCTAACTTAGATCTAGTCTTAACAAAGTTTTATTACTTTAGACTGAGTTCCTTCAAGTCACAAAATAATGCTATTGAAGATCTGAAGTAACAATACAAACCCGGGAACTGCCTGTAATGGGAACTTAATGTTCAGTTTTAGGAAACGCCTCAAGTTTAACATTAAAGCTATTCTAAAGTTGCATCCTTATAAAACACACTGAATTATGCGCCGCACAAAAGCTATACGATACCCATTATTTCTCCAGGGCAAGGGCTGAGTACAGGGTTTGGCACAGTTCTAGCGCGCGGCCGAGGCAGGGGCACGGATTCGACTCAGTATAGTGCCATCGGTGCTAGAACTAGCGGTGTTGGGAGTGCAGCAGCACCCCTGGCTTGAAGAGGTGTCTCTTATAGACCGGGTTTACAGCGTGCTATAAACACCCTCACTGCCCAAATTGTTCCAGCCCCCTGCTCAATGTAGCAGTTTTAGGTGACGCTCAGCTTGCTTTGGAGCTGCAGCTCAGAGTGGCAGCGCTACAGGAGCGGGGCAGTGGCCGGGGAGCTGCAGCTCAGAGTGGCAGCGCTACAGGAGCGGGACAGTGGCCGGGGAGCTGCAGCTCAGAGTGGCAGCGCTACAGGAGCGGGGCAGTGGCCGGGCTCATCAGAGAGCGCGCCAGAGTTTCGAGCTGAGTGGAGCTGCCCTTGGACAAAGGTTGCCCGGCTGGAGCCAGGCGTGGCGGGGCTGCTTTCCGGGCACCCCCTGCTGGGTAGGAAAGGGCCAGCTGTTGCCGTCAGAGGGCCCCCGGCGGCCGGCCGCAGCCCGCTCGCCCCTACCTGAGTTCCTGAGCTTGCGGTTCTTGAAGACGGAGATGACGACCAGCAGGTTGCCCACGATGTCCACCACGGTGGTGAAGATCAGCACGCTGGACAGCGCCGGGACCACCCACGCCGGCCGCCGGGCCGCCGCCTCGCCCCGCTCCGCCAAGCCGAGGTCCCCGCGGCCGCCCAGCTCGCAGCAGTTCCTTAGGGAGCCATTCTCCAGCATCGCTGCCGGCGCGACCCCAGCAGCCTCCCGCCCGGGCTGGGGCTCCACGGGGCAGCGCCGGCTGCCGCCTTCCCGCCCCGGGTGCCCGGCTCTGGCGACTAGCCGGGCTCGGCGGCGGGCCGGGCTTTAAGGGGCTGCTCTCCCCCGCCCCGCGCGCACTCCCCCGCTGCCTCCCCGGCAGAAGGCGCTACGGGGCGGCGGGCGGGGCTGCAGGCAGCAGCCTCCTCCTGCCCCCCTCCCGCCTGCCCTCGCCCGCCGCCCATCTCTCGCCCGCCCCGGCCGGCAGCCCCGCCAGGAGCTGGGGCAGGCGGGGGAAGGGGTCGGAGGAGACACAGAGCCGCTGGCCAATCCCGCCCCGCTTCCCCCGCGCTCCCTCTGGCTCTCACACACGCGCTGACAAACTTTCCCGCGCGCCGCGAGCGGTGGGAGGGGGAGGGAGTCTGAGGGGAGCCCGCCCTGCGGAGCGCGCTGCTGGGGGGGGGAGGGGGGGAAGGGGGGAGGAGCTGCGGACGCGGCGCGTGCACACAGCTGCTGTGGGTGAGTCCGGGGCGAGCGATCGGAGCGTGCGTAAGGAAAGGGGATCCCCAAGGAGGGGGGGGGGATCACAGAAGGCGGGAGGGGCAGCAACCACAGGAGAGACGGGGAATCACTGCCGGGGGGAGGGGAGGCATGCACTGGGGAGAGGGATCGCACGGGGGAGGGAACATGCCCAGGGAGGGTGGTCACTGGGGAGGGGCATACATGGGAGGAGGCATCACAAGGGCGGCAGTGGTTTGCAACCTTTGTGGAGCCTTAAAACATTTCAGATGGAGATGTAGTCCTATGGCAGTCTAGTCTGCGGACCCCCGCAGGTGCACGGAGTACAAGTTGAAAACCACTGGCTTTGAAGAGAAGAAGCGGCATGGGTAAGGGGCAGAGAGCCGCAATCAGAGCGAGCATGGGTGAGATTGAGACTGGCACCCATGCCAGATGCAGGGAAACATTGTTTAATAAAAATGAAGGTTACTGCGAATTGGAGAAAGCTGTGGACAGTGGACTGAGTCTTTCTCTGTGGTACACCTCTCTCAAAAGTGCACTTAGACAAATCTGGATCTCTACCAAGAGATTTCCCTCCTGTTCAGTTTGAGGAAACACAGTAAGTTCACCACTAAAGGCTATTTTAGTAACTTGCATCCTTGTAAAACACACCAAATTATGCGCTGCACAGAAACTATACAATGCCCCATTAGACTCTAGTGCAGGGTTTAACAAGGCTTTGGGGCTGAGTAATGTGCAAGGGGCCCACAGTTTTGAGCTCAGTATAGTGCCATCAGTGCTAGAAGTAGAGGTGTTGGGGTTGCTGCAGCATCCCCTGACTTGAAGTGGTGTCTATTGTAGATGGGGTTGGCTCTCAGCACCCCCACTGCACAAATTGTTCTAGCCCCCTGCTCAGTGTAGCAGTTTTAGATGGGACTCAGCAGAGTTGGGATAGGAGGTGGTCTGTGTAAAGGGAGCTCCAGCACAGACTGGTAGGACTGGCATAGGGCTGTGACCAAGTTGGGAGTGCAGGGGATTCTGCCTGTGTAAGTAGGGCATCACTGCATGCTGCAAGGGGTCCGGTGCCACTGCTGTGACTGTCCGAAGACTGCTAGCAGTGGTCTCGCCTGGCACTGAGAGAAGCAGTGCCAGAGAGAGGTGGGAGGTGTACCAGGTTATCTTAAAACACACAGGTCCAGGTCCCTTCTGGTAAAGAGGCATTGAGGGGCCAGAGCTCTCATGCTAGTGCCTGGCCCTGCATGGTGACAGAGGAACCTCAATATTCCTCTTTGCCCAGGGCAGTAATAGCTGGGGGGAGGCTGTTGAGGAGGGCCCATGGTGGCTAATTTGCTGCAGGCAGGGAAAGAGGTGTTTAAAGACAATGCATGCTCATTAACAATAAGCCTCGGAGGTGTGGATTTCCAGGCCTCCTCTTTCCCAGCACTGCACTGGAGCTACATGGCAAACAGCCAGGAATCTGAACTCAGACAGCAGGACATGCCAGCTGCAATCCTGGGGCATCTGCAAGGCATTCCACCATGAGAAGAGGGTAGGTGAAGGGGGCTTAGCTGCCAAGCTCCTGGTTTATTTCTCTGCCTTTGACTGACTGTTTGAATGGCCTGACTAACCAAGATAAGTTAATCAAGGGCAGCAAACAACCCTTCATCTTTTTTTTTTTTAAACAGGGCAGAGCTTTGGATTTAGAGTTAATTTTAATTAAGAAGTCCATGTAATCCACTTCTATCTGAAACTTCTCCCTCAGTCTTGGAGTTTTAGGGCTGATTTGGCAAGAGATGATTTTCTAAAGCAAATCTCCCTAATATTAGTCCATGACTGTACACCTGTAGCACCCAGGAGAACTTTATGTTCCTCAGATTCAGTATAACAGCTACAGTGAGTTACTTGTAATAGGTAAACTCACCTTCCCCTTCTATACCATCTCTTGTGTGGCTCTAAATGTTCCATTACTTCCCCACCAGTTAAAATAATTCCAGTCACAACCTAAGGCCCAACAGAGCGTATCATAGGGCCCACAAGATACTCATGGCCAGTTCACTAAACCATTCACTAGCATTTTGTTATCAAGTTTAAACCATTTTAGTTTACACAAGTGTGCCTACAGACAATAATATATATAGAAACAACCTGTTTAAATATATATGACACAAACTGAATTTAAAATATGGGTAACATTAAATCTTACTAAAATATGTAACATCTGTTTGGTCCACACAAAATTGTGCTTAAGTTTATGTGGACCTCCTGTGTAATAAGGTTGGGCACTACTGATCATAATCATTTGCTAAATATAATACAATACACTATTCATTATTATTTGTGTTACAGTAGGGCAAGCAGGCCTGCCGATGAAGGGGGGTGGCAATGGGCATAGTTGCTCCGAGGCCTGGTGATTCACAGAGGCTCAGGGCTCTGGCTGCTGGTGCTGCTGCTGCAGCAACAGCAGCATCCAGAGCCTCAATCCCTTTAAGTTACTGCCAGAATGCAGTATCAGAATGTACACTCTGAGCCACTCCTAGGGCTTTCTGGGGAGGTGGGGACACTATGTAGCACATTCCAAGCAACACTGTAGCGGGCACCACAGTCCAGGCAGCAGTGGTGGCTGGCTACCCTTGACCCCATCCCTTCTGCCCTAGGCCCCATCTCTTCTGGGAAACCAGAGCTGGCTCCTCCCCATCCTTGCCCAGGTGCCAGGCATGGCTGTCAGCTCCCTGGTGCCAAGAGACACCACCTGGGAGCAGGGCCCCATATTGCTTGGGGCTGCACAAACATTAGCGTGATATAATGTCCTTGCCCCCAGAGAACTTTCAGTCTAAATAGGATGATGTACAGAAGTGGAGTCACTTGCACAAGGTTACACACATAGAATATCATAGGATAGGCCAGGACCTGAGGAACCCAGATCTCTTCACTTCTAGTCTGATGCCCTACTAGGCCACATTGCTTTCTAATATAACAAGAATACATAGGTGATCTCTTAGACTTGTACATGACTTCTCTTCTCCTCTTACTCCCCCAAATTTTGCAAATAAATTGATCAATGTATGATAAATAATATCCAGTGTATCCTGTGAATATCAGACTTTCCTGGCGGCATTTGGCTGTAATTTATGGTATAGGATTCACACTTAACACTGAATATTGGCATATCTCCCCTTAGTATTTTAAGAAAAGGTGGTCATACCATAAAAACAATTGTGTGTTTGGAGAAAACTTTCTAGCTATATCACCCTCCATTGTTGTAGAAGCTGAGCCACATTTGGAACTTTGGGACCAATGGTGTTACAGAGTGGGCAGAGAAATGGTCATGAAAACAGCCTTTAAGACTAAGGCTATGTCTAGGCTGCAGAGCTTTTCTGGGATACTAGAGGTATCCTGGAAACGCTCTGCTGCATCCAGGGAACGCATCTGCTTTTCTGAAAAAAATGTCATTTTACGAGGAAGAAGGGATGTTCCAAAAGAGGGTTTTTTTCCCAAAAATAGGCCTCGTGTAGATGGGCCAAATTTCTGAAAAGCCTCTTTCAGAAGTAAATCGGAAAAAAGATTTATCTTTGTAGTATAGACATAGCCAGAGTCTAAACAAACAGCTCACTGTTCACTGCTCATAGATTTTGCAACATTTGTATGCAATGTTTCCTCATGGGAACGTGGTGTGTGAGTGTGAGTAGTTGAACACACAGGAATTGCCTTTCTTACTTGGGAAAAGCTGAAGTGAAGCTGAAATTTCAGATAGTACAGATAGAAGTTGTGAAATACTCATCACTGAATGCTTTTAAGAACAGGTTGAACAAACAGCTCTTGGGCTATGTCTAGACTGCAAGCCTCTTTCGAAAGAGCGCGTCTAGACTACAATACGCGGATCGGAAAATCGATCCGCTTTTTCGAAAAAGAGCGTCCTGACTGCTGGACGCTCTTTCGAAATTAAAAGCCGCCCGGAACCGCTTCTGCCAGGGCATGGGGGCAGCATTTCCTTCCGGGTGCTGCTGCCTGCCTGCCCTTTGCAGAGACGTGGCGTGGTTAAAGGGACACTCCTGAACACCCGTTGCTCTGCTTCTGCAGCTGCCTTTGCTGTCCCTCTAGGAGGTAAGCAAGGCATTGCAGTGCTGGTTTGGAGTGCTCAGCTTCCTGGGACACCCCAGCAGGTTTTTGTTTGGAGGTTTTTCTGTTTTAGACCCATTTTTTTGGCATGGAGCCTGAGCTGCCCCTGGGCAGGCGATGGCCCCACGCCATCATACTGCAAGTGTTGCTGCATCTGCATGACACAGTCATGAGGCTACTTCCCTATCTGGACCCAGACCAGAGGTACGAAGGGATCGTCCGTCAAGCAGCCACACTGTCCTTGCCTCCAAACTTCTTTGTGGACAGGCGTGTTTGGAGGCTTGTCACCAGCTCTGACTGGTGGGACCGGCTCGTGATGGAGCTCTGGGATGACCAAGAGTGGCTACGCAACTTCCGGATGCGAAAGACCACTTTCCAGGAGCTGTGTACCTGGCTCGCCCCTGCTCTGCAATGGCAAGACACCCACCTGCGGCCCGCTATCCCCCTGGAAAAGAGGGTCGCCATTGCCCTCTGGAAGCTGGCAACCCCCGACAGCTACCGCTCTGTGGGACACCAATTTGGAGTGGGCAGGTCTACTGTTGGATCCATCCTGATGGAGGTAAGTCATTGTCTGGGGACAGTCACAGTTTGGGGTGGGGGGAAGGGAGACTGTCAGGAAGGGCAAAGTGGAGTGGGAGTGGGAGGGAGCTCCTCCACTCACCCTGAATTGTTGGGGGGGGGTTCTGAGGAGGGGATTCCCGGGGTGTTTGAGAGGGAAGGTGGGTGGTGGGTTCTCCTCCTAAGAGATAAGGCACCCCTTCTAACATTTTGTTGTCTGTCTCGTTCTGCAGGTGGTGAGGGCCATCAATTCGGAGCTGCTCAACAGGCTCATCTGTCTACCAGATCTGGACAGCGTCATGGCCGGCTTTGCTGCCCTTGGCTTCCCGAATTGTGGAGGAGCGCTCGATGGGACACACATTCCAATCCGTGCACCGCCCCATCGAGCAGCCCAATTCATTAACAGAAAGGGCTACTTTTCTATGGTCCTCCAGGCCCTGGTTGACCATCATGGCCAGTTTTCTGACATTTGTGTTGGGTGGTCAGGGCGGGCACATGATGCCCGCATCTTCAGGAACTCGTACCTCTACCGGAGGCTTCAGGCAGGAACATTTTTCCCGCATCACAACTTTGCAGTTGGGGATGTGCACATGCCGGTGTGCATAGTGGCTGATGCGGCCTATCCCCTGATGCCGTGGCTGATGAAGCCCTACACCGGCCACCTGGATGCGAGCAAGGAGCAGTTTAATGCTCACCTTAACCGGGCTCGCAACCAGGTGGAATGTGCGTTCGGACGTTTAAAAGGCAGATTCCGGTGCTTGCTCACACGCCTCGACATGGGGGAGAACAACATCCCTGAGGTGGTGGCCGCGTGTTGCGTTCTCCATAACCTGGTGGAGAGGAAAGGGGAGGCCTTCCTACCAGGGTGGGGTACAGGTGCTGATGGCCAGGAGAGGCACTTTGCCCAGCCCTGGACAGCTGCCATCCGCCAGGCTCACCGGTCTGCTGTTTGCATACGGGAGGCCCTACGGGAGCAATTCTCAAGTGGAGGCCACTGACTCTACTGAGGGGCTTCTGCCTGAGGACTGGGCCCTGGCCCAAAAGAAGCTTCCCTCCACACCCATCTCCTGACCCTGTTTGGAGAAATCATTAACACCAGGGTTTGTCTCAAAATAATAAGTTCTGTTTTATTTTTTTAAATATCACTCAAAAAATAGTATAACTGTTGCAAACATAAAAAAGCTTTTGTTCATTTTTGATGTAGAAAAAACTATGTACAATAAACATTTTGTTGAACACTTTCTTTGTCATTTAACTGGGGTGATGGGGGTACTTGAAACCTGGAGGGGGGAAGGGGACTTGAAACCTGGAGAGGGGAAGGGGACTTGAAACCTGGAGGGGGGAAGGGGATCAGGTTGCATGGTGCTTGCCTGATCTCAGTCTCCTGCCTGGGCCTCGTGTTCGGGGTCCACCATGGACAGGTGCACCTGTCGGTTGGCTGGATAGGGTGCTCTTGGGACGGGGAGGCCTGGGGGAGAGGAAGGCCAGGGGGAGAGAGGGGCTGGGGAACAGGGGGTTTGGGGGAGAGGGAGGTCCAAGGGGGGAAAGGGATGCTGTTGTGGAAGGGGGGTTTGGTGGGGCGGGGTCATGGGGTGCTGGAGGAGCAGGACCAGGCATAGGAGCAGGCACAGGAGCAGGCAAGCCGCAGACCTCCCTGAGAGTGGCAGTCAGGGACGTGCGCTGCTGGACCAGCTCCTCCATCAGCCGGTCACGCCACCGATCCTCTGCCTCCGCCCTCTCTCGCAGGATGGAGTTGAGCTCCTGCACGGCCTCCACATGCTGCCTCAGGATGTCCGCATACACACACCTGTGTCTGCGGCTCCCATGTCCCCGAGATGGAGATGGAGGTGGGGCTGGGGTGCTGCGGCCCTCTTGCACGGCTGGTCCAGCTGTGGAGGAAAAGAAGAAGACACAATCAGTCCTAAAAAACTGGACTCTGTAGCACTTAAAATACTAACAGGATGGTTTATTAGGGGATGAGCTTTCGTGGGCCAGACCCACTTCCTCAGATCAGAGTAACACGGCTACATTTCTATCACAATCAGTCATGTGTGCAACAGCTGTCCAAAAGGGCATGCCCTCTCCCTTGAGACAGGGGAATCAGACTTTCTGAAGGTAACACTGTGTGTGACCTGGGCATCAGCCTGAGCATGACAGGTTTCCCTTGTGCATCACCCACTGTGCACCCACCTACCTCCCCCCCCCCGGTGTTACACAACCTCACTGCACTCACCTGCTGCTTCATCTCCTGCGCCAGATGACACCTGGGAGGCCTCTGAGGTCTGGGTGACTGGCTCCAGGGTGAGGGTCGCCGTCTCCTCACTGTCCTCCTCTGGCACCATGTCCCCGTCTCCTGAGTGCTCTGGGTCCTGCTCTGGCGCGTCCACCACAGGGTCTGCCAAGCCTGACTGGACGAAATGCCGTGGTGTGCGTGCTTCTCCACTGCCACCCAGGATCTGGTTCAGCTCACTGTAGTAAGGGCAGTAGTAGGGGGCTGCACCAGAATGGGAGCTCTCCTCCCTGGCCTTGACATATCCTTGGCGCAGCTCTTTAACTTTGGAGCGCACCTGGTCCTGGGTGCGGGGGTAGTGTCCCTTCTGGGCCAGGGCCTCTGCCATGCGGCCATAAATGTCCGCATTTCGCCGCCTGCTTTTGAGGGCTTGTAAGGCCTCCTCCTCTCCCCAGAGCTCGAGAAGGGTCTTGATCTCTGGCCCAGACCATGATGGTGCCCGGCGTTTGGAGCCCCTGGCTGGGTCCCCAGAAGGCTCTCTGGAAGGGCCAGGAGGGTCTTGGGGCTGGGACATGCTGCACCTAAGTAGCCGTGTGCTCTGGCTCCTTTGCTGCAACAAGTGGCTGTGAGGGTGCCTGTCCCTTTAAGAAATGGCTGCAGACAGGAACCAGAGACATGCAACCCATGCCCCAGATTGTCCACCAGGGCTTCTTCCTGGAGGCCAGTATTTTCGAAAAAATGGCCTCCCCACGTCCACACTCACTTATTTTCGACGGATCTCCGTCGAAAAAGGCGTTCTTCCTCGTGCAATGAGGTTTACCGCCGTCGAAAGAAAAGCCGCGTTCTTTCCATTTAATTTCGAAAGAACGCGGCTGTAGTCTAGACGCAGGTGAAGTTTTTTCGAAAAAAGGCTACTTTTTTCGAAAAAACCCCTGAGTCTGGACACAGCCTTGGGGATAGGTTAGGTTTACTTGGTTCTGCCTCAGAGCAGAGGGCTGGACTTGATGGCTTTTTGAGGTCCTTTCTAGCCCTACATTTCTATGAGTCTATGACATGAATGAAGACCCCAGGGACACAACTTAGATGAAGAACCTGCTCTCTACAATTCCCTATGATAAAGAGTTACAGCTGCTAAATGGGTTCCCTGATTGTTAAAGTGCTGAAGTGAAAGAAAGTAAAAAAAGTGTTGTGCTTATGCTAGGCTGGAGTCTTGCCTGTTAAGCAGATAAAATTCTCCTTTATCTTAAAGCATCAAGACAGAAGCTGAGGAATGTCCACTCAGTAGGATACTTTTGTGGAAGGAACTCCTATTGTTTATTTTGGATTGGTTCAAAATATCAAGATTTTGGGACATTCTTTTATGTGTTATTTACAAAGGATATTGATGACAAGTCTTAGCCTTAAAGATTGTCTAAACACAAAATTGCACCACTTTAACTTAAAGCATGATTTTTTTAACTGATTTTGATAAACTAATGCCAAGGGCTCATGGAAGAGTTGGGTTTAAATTAGCATTATTTCAGTTTATTTTTAGTTGATTAGACGTGCAGGGTTTGGCCTCCTTGTTCTCACAGACCTTACTTTTGAACACAAGTTAGTTTGAAAGTTTTTTCTAATAACTAACTTTAATCTCCCTTGCTGCAGATTACTCTTTGTCCTGCCTTTAGTGGACACAGAGAACAAATACAGGTTGGACCCCCTTAACCAGCACCCTTGGGACCTTAACCAACCCAGACTAGGGAGATTGCCAGATCAGGGTAGGTCAGTGCTACCCTGCTGCTTGCCCTGCTGCCGGCTCCTCTTCCTGGGGCTCTCAAGGCTGGGGCTCCCTGCCCTGCCATTGCTCCCCTTAAGCTGGCACAGCTGAGGCTCCCCACCCTGTTGTCTGCCCAGTGCACCAGGAGTTCCATGCGGTTCCCCTGCCAGCCACACTGCCAGCCCCAGCCACTGCCAGCCCTGCTGCCACTGAGGAGTTCCCAGGGATTCTCCAGCCAGAACCACCTGGCCGCTGCCAGCCCCATTCAGCCATTGTTTGCCCCGCTACCGCGGGGGGTTCCTTGGGGATCCACAGCCCCACTGCTACTGGAGGCTTCCTGGGATTCCCTGGTTGCCTCCAGAGATTCCCCTGCTGGGGCCAGGGCTCCTGGGTCACTGCCTGGCCCCACTGCCACCACAGGTATCCCAGCCATCCTGGCCCTGCTGCCGCCAGACAGTCCTGGGGTTCCCCAGCCAGGGCTGCCTGGCTGCCACCAGCCCAACTGCCAGGGGCTCTCCAGCTGCCTGATCCCATTGATGCCAGGGGTTTCCTGGCTAGGGCAGAGGCTCCCCGATGCCTCCTGG
Organism: Pelodiscus sinensis; assembly: GCF_049634645.1. Taxonomy (NCBI): domain Eukaryota; kingdom Metazoa; phylum Chordata; order Testudines; family Trionychidae; genus Pelodiscus; species Pelodiscus sinensis. The sequence continues at coordinate 306,270,217 of NC_134711.1, forward strand.
CCTGTTGACACTGGGGTTTTCCTGCCTAGATGCTGCTGTCCCAGCCGGAACTCCACAGATCCATGTTCTCCAGACTGGCTCCCACTCCCAGGCTCTTTAATCCAGCAACATCCGTGGCCTTGCCAGATCAAGGATGTCGCCACATCAAAGAGTCCCAGATTTGGGAGGTTCAACCTGTACTTACTGTCCTCTTTATAACAGCCCTTAAGATATTTGAAGGCTGTTATCACCTTCCCACCCCCCATCGTCTTTGCTCAAGACTCAACACGCTGAGTTTTTTCAATCTTTCCTCATAGGTCAAGTTTCCTACGTTTATCATAATTCTTGTTGCTCTCCTCTGGACTCTCTCCAGTTTGTTCATATATTTCTTAAAGCATAGCACACAGAGTTGGTCACAGTATTCCATCTGAGGCCTCAGTGCCTAATAGAGCAGAAAAATTAGCATTCCTACCTTTCTTGCAATACTCCTGTTAAGTGTTAAAACACCCCCATCTGAATGTTGCTAGCCTTGGGTATGTCTACACTACAGTACTAATTCGAACTAACTTAATTCGAATTAGTTAATTCAAACTAAGCTAATTCGAACTAGTGCATCTAGACCTAAAAACTAGTTTGAATTAGCGTTTTGCTAATTCGAACTAGCATGTCCACATTGAGTGGACCCTGAACCGGGGTTAAGGATGGCCGGAAGCAGTGCCGGCAGGGCATCAGGTTAGCACTTACAGCGTGGAGCTGCTGTCTCAGGCTAGCCGAGGGCTGTGCTTAAAGGGACCCGACCCCCACCCCGGACAGACAGTTCTCAGGGTTCACCGCTTGCTTGTCTACCTCGATGAGGGACAGCAAAGCAGTCCTGACTTGGAGTGCCCTGAGTGCCCACACTCGGCACATCACAGCACTCGGCCATCAGCCCGGCTGCACTTGCCGCAGGCTGCCATCCAGGGGGGTCAATCGGAGGGGCTGCAGGAGAGCTTCCACCCCGAAGAGCCCGCAGAGCCACCCCAGTCCTCCCCATCCGGGGCTCGTACCCCATTCCTCCCTCACCTCCTTCCACTTACCCCTACCTAGCTCCCCTTTCTGATGTAAAAAATAAAGGACATGTGTGGTCAAAAATAGAAACTCTCTTTATTTAACAAAACTGGGGGCGGGGGGATTAACCTCTGGGGAGACTGAGAAAAGGAGGTAGGAGAGGGGAAGAGAGAGGGTGGGAGAGGGGAGGGGGAAACCTGGGAGGAGGGAGCTGGAAGGGAGAAGCCAGGGGAAGAAGGAGGAGGGGAAGTATCAAACTATGGTACGCCATATCTTCAGTACTGTGTACAGATGTGATCTCCTCACCCCAGAAAAGATGTTTTGGCCTTGGAAAGGGTTCAGAAAAGGGCAATTAAAATGGGGTTTGGAACAGGTCCCATATGAAGAGAGGCTAAAGAGACTGGGACTTTTCAGCTTAGAAAAGAGGAGACTGAGGGGGGATATGATAGAGGTCTATAAAAGTATGAGTGGTGTGGAGAGGGTGCATAAAGAAAAGTTCTTCATTAGTTCCCATAATAGAAGGACTAGAGGACACCAAATGAAATTAATGGGTAGCAGGTTTACAACTAATAAGAGAAAGTTCTTCTTCACAAAGCAAATAGTCAACCTGTGGAACTCTTTGCTGCAGGAGGCTGTGAAGAACTAGAACAGAGTTTAAAGAGAAGTTAGATAAATTCATGGAGGTTGGGTCTATGGAGTGCTATTAGCCAGGGGGTAGGAACGGTGTCCCTGGCCGCTGTTTGTGGAAGGCTGGAGATGGATGGCACGAGACAAATGGCTTAGTCATTGTCTTCGGTCCATCCCCTCCAGGGTACCTAGTGTTGGCCACTGTCAGCAGACAGGCTTTGGTCTGACCTTTGGTCTGACCCAGTACGGCCGTTCTTATGTTCTTATGTTCTAAGCTCAGGGCTCAGGGTCGGGGGTCTGACTGGACTACCTTGATTTTCATGCATACTTGCTCCTGGGTTTGCATGTGGCCTTTGGTGGCCAGCCTGGCAGCTATCCTGCCCTAGACGGCCACTTTCCTGTGCCTAGTGTGGAGGTCGTGGACGTTGGAGGCCTGCCCCTAAACCTGGGTGAGGTCCACGATCTCCGCACTAGACCAGGCGGGCGCCCGCCTCTTGTGGCCCCGGGCAGTCTCCTGGAAGCTGCCAGCCTGGTCCCGGGAAGAGGCGGAGGGCTGGATGGCATCGGGTGGCTGGCTCATGCCGTGCCAGGTGCAGGGTCTGCTGCCTGGGTGGTGGCAGGCTTGCACCTGGCACGGGCACCATAGCCAGATCGTGCCCCTTTAAGGGCTTTCGGGGCCGGGAGGGGGGCAGAAGAATTACTCTGGTTGTGCCCAGAGTGGCCACCAGGGCAAGCTGGGAAGGGCTAGCCTCCCACTAGTTCGAATTAAGTGGCTACACAGCCCTTAATTCAAACTACTTAATTCGAACTAGGCGTTAGTCCTCGTAGAATGAGGTTTACCTAGTTCGAATTAAGTGCTCCGCTAGTTCGAATTAAGTTCTAACTAGCAGATTGCATGTGTAGCGCCTATTAAAGTTAATTCGAACTAACGTATGTTAGTTCGAATTAACTTTGAAGTGTAGACATGCCCCTTTTTTGCAACTGTCTCACATTGCTGACATACAGTAATTACTCATTTAACACATGCCCACTTAACACATTTTTGCAGTAGCACGATTTTTTTTAGGGAACGTTTTTCGAATAACATGACCATCCCCGAAATAACATGAAAATAATTAAGTGGAGGACTATTTCGTGTGGTACTATAAGTTGGTGAAAGCAGTAGTAATACACATGAGCGGATGAATACACGTCGTCACAGCGTTCCTCCGCTCACTCACATGTTTATTTTTGTGTTTTAACAAACCGCAACGATTTGTGTTGCTAGATATCTTGTGTTGCTAGACAGCTAATGTTGATGCTGATGACCAAGCACCAACAAAAAATTGACTTTGCCACCACCACTTGAAATGCAGCCCTCACCTTTTCCATTATTTTTAATGGGAAAATTGACCCCACATAGCACGTTTTCACTTAGCACGAACATTTTCAGAAACGCATCTATAGTGTTAAATGAGGAATTACTGTATTCAAATTGTGATCTGCTAAAACCCTCATATCCTTTTCAGCCATACTACTGCCTTATCAGTTATACCAAATAGGTAACTGCATTTGACTTTTCCTTCTTTGGTGAAGTACTTTGCACTTATCTTTATTAAATTTAATCTTATTGATTTCAGACCAACTATCCAAATTGTCTCGGTTATTTTGAATTCTAGTCCTGTCTTCCAGACTGCTTTCAACCACTCTCAGCTTGGTATCATCTGTAAATTTGATGATCATACTCTCAACTCCACTATCCAAGTTATTAATGAAAATATTGAACAGTAGGAAACTCATGACTGACCTTCACTACCCCAATAGATGCTCCTTCTGCATTTCACAAAAAGCTATTAATAACTATTTTTGAGTACAGTCTTTTAATAAGTTGTGCCTCCATTTTATAGTAATTCATCTATCCCATATCTTCCTACTTTGCTTTTATCAATGGTGAGTGTTTTATCACAAAGAACCCTTTGGGCTTGTCACCCTGTGTGCTGGTCACACCACTGAGCTCACTTACCTACCCTCTGGAGTGCCCCACCACCCTGTCCAGCTGGGCCAGAAGCCCTGGTCTCACCTAGTCAAGGAACAGAATTGGGGTAACAATCCCCCTTCCTCCTCAGAGCAACATAGGTGCCTAACCAGCTCCGCTATAAGGTCATTGACAGCACCCCGGAACACAGCCCCAAACAGGACCAAAACCTGTTACTAATAAATATGTCTTACTCTGTATAAAAAATTACACACAGAAAGCTTGTAAGTTCACCCTCTTTATCAATGAAAGAGAAACATGCACAGGTAACAGTTATTTACAGTGGGCTTGATAATAAACGTAAGTGTTTTTATTAAGTATAAAAAGTAGGATTTGAGTGATTTCAACTGAAAACAGACAGGTCAAAGTAAGTTACTAAGTCAAAATAAACAAAATATGCTTAGCTACCTTAATAAACTAAGAGAAATTGTTCCAAGGTTTGTGCCTCACTCTTGTCCTTGTTTAAGTAAAATCGATCAAGAGAAAGTTTTTCTTTCTCTCTGGCCTGGGTCTACAGCTATTTAGAATTCTTTTGATTTCTCTGTTCTCAGGTTTCTTCATGTGTATCCTCAGACTAGAGAGACTATTTCAAAAGCCAGCTAAAGACAAAAGCCTGATAGCTTCCCATTCCTTAGACTTCCCCCAGGGCAGGAACCCCTTGTTTAGTCTTCCCATCCCCTCGGAAAAATACCAGATTCAAAATGGATTCTAGTACTAGGTGGCATGGTTGCATGTCTTTCTAGGACTAACAACAGTTTGGGCTCACAGGAAGAACAAAACCATTCATACATCGTTACCTTGAGCACTAGGCCATTAACTTTCCAGAATATCAGTAATAGCCCTCACTAGCACATTTAGAATTATAAACAGATCTACACTTCATATTTCTAACTCACATAGAAGGATGATACATGCGCAAAAATAGAATATATACATTCAGCAGATTGTAACTTTAAAGTATGTTACATCATGCATTCTGCTAAAGTCTCGGTATGCATATTCATACTCAGAGACCGATTTTCATAAAACACGAGGGAGCGTGACAATAATATCATGCTGAACTGAGTCATAAAGCCTTCCTAAAATCAAGATATGGCCACATCTATTACATTGGGTGCTACTAAGTACCATTAAACTCCTTAGTGAAAACTAAAGCAAAAGAGAACATCTCAGTCTTCTTGAGGTCATCAGGTATTAGCTCCCCTTCCCTGCTAATTAGAGAACAATGCTTCCTTCATCTTTCTCTTGCTCCTAATATATTTGAAGGATCTCTTTTTTCTTTTTATGTATCTTGCTTGGTGTAATTCAGTTTGGGCCTTAACCTTTCTGATTTTTTTCCCGTACTTGCACTATTCTTTTAAACACTGTCATGTGATAATAACATATATACAGAATCTTGCATTATTTATTCCAGTGCACTTCTGGAGTAATTTCGTTGAAACATATTTATGTTTCCTCTTATGGACCCTGTTAAGTGACAGATGCCTATAGGCACATGTGACAGGGAGTCTCAGCCCCATACTGGAGAACAGACTGTGGGTGGGGCACAGCTGGCTGAGAGAGCCCCTCCCCCACAGCTCTGCTGGGCATGCTTACAGACAGGCCTGAATATAAAATGCCCTGAGGCAACTCACATGGGGAAGACTGCAGAAGGGGAAGGACCTGCAGAGAGAGCTCAAGAGCCAGAGGAGCAGGCGCAGCCTGACCCACCACAGCCGCCACTACAGCCCTAGCAGCAACCGCAGCCACAGTGACAGCCATGGCCCTGGAGGCAATCTGGAGGTACAGCGACAGGGGCACATGCGGGGTGGTAGGAAGAAGCCCAGGGCGGGGAATTGACCCCCGAGTTCTCAGCGTGTTGCAGTGGAAATCTTTGCTGAGCAAGCAGTGGACTGAGCCACTACCAACAGGGCCCTGGGCTGGGACCCGGTGAAATGGGAGGGCTTGGGTCACCCTACCCGCCCTCTACAGTGCTCCTAGGCAGAGCTAGTTTCCTGTAGGCTGGGGGACTAGGCCTCAGGGCTGTATTTACCCCTGCAGAGGGGAGTGCTACAAGGACTAGGCCTTAGGGCTATATTTACCCCATAGAGGGAACTGGTATTTGGGACAGTTGCGCTGTATACATCCTGATAAAGGAGAACTGAGACTTGGACGCTGGCCACTGGGCCACGTGGATGCTGATAAATAGGCCCATGGGGGAGGGTTTGACCACAGGATCCTGCTCGAGTGGAGCACATCCCTCGACAGCTCACCTAACTAATAAGACCAGCACACCCCATATCATAAACAATAGGCTACCACAAGGCTCTGTACTTGTGCTACCCTTTTTAATATTTACATAAGTGACATACCTCCAAGAAAGTAATGAAAATTTGGATATGCAGATAATTTTGCCATGACAAGCCAAGTAACAAACTTCCATGACATTGAGAACGCATTAACTCAGTACCTCCAAACCATATTATAGAAAATACTTCTAGAAATGGAAGCTCAAACCAAACCCTAGGGGGAAAAAACCCAGTAAACATATCTTATATTGACAACGAGCATGCCAAAACACACTAAAAATAGCTTTCTGTGGAAACAATGTGCAAATCTCAGAATGAAACTTGACTGCACCCTCACCTTCCATGATCATCTTGATGATCTGCAAAGATAAAAACGAGATCCAACATAATCCAGAAATTAGATACAAACTTGGATACATCAGCATGAGGGTTGCAAATATCTGCAATAGCATTTGTATATTCAGTACCTGAATACTGTGCACCAATATGAAGCAGATGAAGCCACATGCGACTTTTGTAGATACTCAGCTGAATGCAGTGATGCGGTGCATCACAGCAACCCTGAGGTCAAATCCAATGTCATGGCTACTTGTTCTAACATCACTCTCCCCACTGATATATTGAACTGCTGAGACATTCTGCAAAGCTCAGCAAATCCAGGAAAAAAGATGTCTTCCTATTCACCTTCACCTCCAGCTGCAATGTGTTAAGTCCAGCAAGTCTTTTTGGGAGCATTTATTTAGGTTCATGCTATCACGTTTACAATCAAAAGAAGAATGGCCTAAACAGGACTGTAAAAATATGCACCTTATGTTAGATCCCACACATAGTCTACGTCTACATTGTGCTTTCTTATGCAAGAACATATGCAAATGAGGCACTCCTCATTTGCATACTTAATGAGCTGTCATTTTGCACAGGGGGCTTTTGCACAAGAAGAAGCAGACATATAATGCACAAATCGAAAATCAAGGACTCTTTACTGTGCAAATGTGGTTCCCCAAAGCAGACCATCAAACATATCACTACCTACTGCCCAATTAGTATGAACGAGGAATTATTGCAATGACTTGTGCTACTCCTGATGTAGCCATTTGACTTGATTAGCTTCCATTGCAATTGTAGTTGCTTGCTGCTGTACACCAGCCTCACCAATGAAGATTTAACTGAGATAAGAATTTCATCCAGAAACTTCAGCCACATTTTAAGAAAATGGTCACCTAACATGGAGCACCTAATCTTTAGACACCTAAGTAAGAGTGGCTGTTTTTCAAAACTCCTGAAAACCAACATCTTCAATTGACCCTAACTGGAGCTGCTGAATGCTGACCACTTTTGAGAATTGGGCAATAGTCCAAGAGCTCATTTTTGAAAGTTGCATTGCTTGGAATCAGAGGGACTTTTCCCAGGAATACTTTCCCATGTTATATCTATGGATGCCCTCTCTAGGAAATGCTTCTTTTAGTTTTCTGAAAAAGATCACCTTTACCCTGCTTTTTATTCTTTTACTTAAAGCAAGATGTAGTACTTCATCAAGGGTGAATCTGGAGAACTGAACTGAGAATAGTTATGGGTAATTAAAAAGAATTTGTTCAACATAACTTCCACCGAGTCTATAAACAGATCAATGATTGTGGTTAAAAGTATTCCTACTGAGCTGTTATATAAAAATGCCTTAGTATTTTAAAGTAATAGTAAAATCTTTTATTTTCTTTTGAAAAATTCTATGCCCCTACCCCTCATTTTAAGTCTAAGGAAAATAATTTTATTCAGTGATGTAGGTCCAGGCAGATTTATTTTAAGCAGTCTAACACTCTGTGTGTCTGCTCATACAAAACTAAGGAATTACCTGTATGGGGCGTGATCAAATATTCCACACATCACTCTGCTGCCCAAGGCTGTTTTCTGTGGATTGTTCTTTTTTTCCTGAAAATGTGTGGCTGCTTCCTGAAGATACATTCATACTCCTGTTTCCTGTGTTTTGTTGTTGCTGTTTTTTAAAGGGACTTATCTTTAACCAGTTGTCAAAAGTGTACACTCTTCACGAACATAAATGTAATTACAGAAGACAGAAGTTGCTACTGCTGGCATTCCTTGAATTTTCAGTTTCCCAGTAGAAGAGAATAAAAGCTCACCTCTCAGCATATTCATTATGTTATCACATGTCTCTATAAGTTAAAAGTGCAATTTGAGTTAGAATGCACCATCTCTTTTAAAACACCTTCACACTTTCAGTAGTGTTAATTTCATGGTAATTTAAACTCTGCACATCCAGGTGGAAGCCAGACTCTGGGCTGCTCTCCTGCTTTCAATTTGATCCAGGTTTTTTTTTCCCTACAAACAGCTTTACTTATATTTGAGTCAGATCAAGCCCAAGTTGGGTAACTTCATGTAAGGCAACAGACTGTTGTATATTGATCACCTGACAGGGCAATGGACGTCATCAATCTGGAGTGTCCAGGAAAGGGTTGGACTGTGAAAAACACATCATTGGGGGGGGGGGGGGGGAGTCAGGACTGGGAGTGTGATGGGGTTATCCTGCAAGTAGTAACTCCTGGAAGCCAAAGTGTGGCTGGTGTTTGCTAGCAGGGTGCTGCAGTCAGAATTGTTGGACCAGGGCTGTGCTTATATGCAGACACTGCATGCTGGCAGGCTGACTATGAGGAGCCCATATTGGTAGCTACAGCAGGAAAGCACTGTGAGGCACCCCATGTTGCAGGGCACCTCACGGGTCTGGACTGCACCCCAAGATGTTATACTCTGGCAGGAGTAGAATGTGTTATTTTTGAGCTCTTAAAGGAGATAGGGCAAAAGGAGTGGGAGAGAATCAATAAAGCTACATTTCTGCCATCACCATCTCTGCCTCCCCCCTTAATATTCTGAGAAAATCAAGAGTGTTTTAGGCTGGGATTGTCAAAGAACCCTAAGGGAGTTAGGCTCCTAAATCCTAATAGGACAACTAACTGCCCTTAGTGCAGGGGTGAGCAAATACCAACCCACAGGGAGCATCTGGTTTGCCAGGATTATTCCCTGGGGCCCTGGTGGTCTCCACACTGCCATATTTACCGTGCTTCTGCAGGTATAGGGAGCACAAATCCCATTGGCTATGGATCAGCACTCCCAACCAATGGGAGCTGCGATCGCCCATACCTCCAGAGATACAGATAAATATAATGGCAGTGGTCCACCAGGGGCTAATCCTGGTGAACTGATGCTGTTTTATTGCCCACCCCAGACTTAGTGCCATGAACAAATCTTTTGTACTCCTAGTATATTGTGAAATGAATGCTCAAAAGGGAACTATCGGTGTCTTGAGCACAGTGTAGTGCCAGGTTCCATTCACATGTCTGCTGATGCACCCCGGTCCTAAACTTAGCCCCTCCATATTAGGTCACTCTTGAATGTCTGCTGCTGTTTTGTGTGGTGCTTTCATGGCATTTATAAATACAAGACCGGAATGAAATAAACTAACAATCAAAACTAGTATTTGAGCTTGCATTTCCACAGGTGAAAGGTGAATTCCATTACCCCACATCATCTCTTAACCAAAGGTGAAAGTAAGTGGGTGCTCCCAGGTGTGTAGCTCCAGCAAGAGCTGGCTGAGCTGTGACAAAAGCCAGCAAGAAGCTTTTGAAAGAGCTGACAGGGACCCAGGTTGCAATAGGACACTACCTGTAAGACATTTTAAGTTACTTTCACCGCTGCTCTTAACTAATTGCATTTAAAATGGAAATCAAAGTCACAGGGATCATATTGTTAGGCCGAGTGACCATAATACCCTGCTCATGTAGCATTCAGGAGCTGTTAACTCTGTGTGTCAGCTTGCATTACAAGCAGCGGATCATTTTATCATCGCTAGAAAGGCAGGATAGAGTGAGAGGAGTGATCACTGTGTGGTAAGGTAGTTGTCCCCACTGATTCATCGCATGGCCTTGGGTAAGTCACTTCATCTCTCTCAATTGCTCTGACCCTAAAATAGGAGTAAGCAAACTTGTCCATTTGCCTCATAGGTATGTAGTGAGGATTTGTTAATATGTTTAAAAAGCTAGAATTTAATTTTACCTATGCCACCAAGCTAAAGTTTAGGTTCAATGCCCACAAGACATACATGAATAGCTTAATGTCTATAAAACATTCTATAATCCTGTGCCAGAACCAGGTACTTTCACAGTCTCTCTGAAAAATTATCTGCATTGAGATCAATGGGATCAGTGTGTGTCGCTGAGAGCAGAACTGGGTCCACTATGTGGTACAGGACACAGATGTGCTAGCTAATGGTAAAAACAATCTTTGAAATAAGGAAGGGGCTTGAATTTTCTCCTTGATAACATACTGTCGCAGGCCATAGTGGTGCTCTGACAATCCAGAGAAAGCATAGTTTGTGGGGGGCTTGAGCCCTGTCATAGCGGAGTAGGATGGGATGTGCATGTACCAAGAGTGTGGTGTCTAACACTGGCCTCACTGGCTATGCCTGCCAGCTCATCTTGGGTTAACAGGGATCCTGCCTCCTCGTTTCATGCTGCTGAATACAGGACAGGTGGTTAACATTATAATTACCATACAAGATTTAAAATACAGATGGGGACCTTTGCTTTACATGTATAATTGAACCCTTGCTGGCTGATGCTGCATGCTCAAATGACCTGAAGGATTCAGTTCAATAAAAGCCGAGAGGTGGTGAGGCAGTGCTGTTTCCACCTGGCTCTGAATACAGCCATTTTTTTGCCCTTACACCAGATTTGAAGGTGTGACCACCTTTTCTGCAAGTCTGAAGAAGGTGATGCAGGGGAACTATGTGTCATGCTGATGTACAGTTTACTATCCCACAAAGTCCCTGTTTGGGTTGACAGCATTTCTTTCTGCAGAGCTGCTGTGATTGCCTGAATTAACTGTGTGACTTCAATTTCCACTCAGATGACAATCCCTGGAGGCCAACTTAAGCTCTCACAGTCAGCAAGACATTTCCTGGACTGTGCTATGTAGATTTTGGATTCATATAGTTAGAGATATTCTGGATCTCATTTTTGAAGTGGGATTGGTGACAAAAGGGGTGGTAAGTATGTCCTTCTCATGGGCTGACTGGTTCTCTTAGGGGTATGTCTACACTGCCACCCTAGTTCGAACTAGGATGGCTAATGTAGGCATTCGAATTTGCAAATGAAGGATATTTAAATATCCCGGGCTTCATTTGCATGTTCCTGGGCAGGCGCCATTTTTAAATGCCCCTAGTTCGAACTACCTGCCCGCGGCTACACGCAGCACGGACTAGGTAGTTCGAATTAAAGTTCTTAATTCAAACTTCCATTATTCCTCCTGCAAGGAATATTCCTCCGGGAAGTAGTTCGAACTACGGGCATTTAAAAATGGCACCCGCCGGGAACATGCAAATGAAGTGCGGGATATTTAAATCCCGGGCTTCATTTGCAAGTTCAAATGCCTACATTAGCCACCCTAATTCGAACTATATCGAATCATATTTCAATATAAGCTTGATCGTTCTGATTGTTTCTTTTACATAGTGTATATATATGAATCCATGAAAATTGAAATGATTGAAATCCTGCCTTTTCAACAGTGCCAATATTCCCCTCCTCCTCCCACCTCCATTAAGTACTGCAGTATTTCAAAAGGTGGTATACAATAGAACCTCAGAATTACGGCTATCTCAGCAACAGAGATAATTTGCAGCTCTGAAATTTAAAACTTTGAACAAAATGTTACAGTGGTTCTTTCAAAAGGTTTCAGGGGAACATTTAATTCATTCAGTTAAACTTTGCTATGCAGAAGAAAAATGCTGCCTTGAACCATCTTAATTTAAATGATACAAGCTCAGAAACAGTTTCCTTTCCTTGTCCAATCCTATTTTTAATTACCTTTTCCTTTTTAAAAAATAGTTTATGTTTAAGAGAGTACTGTAGTTTATTTGGGTTTGGTGAGGTTTGTTTGTTTGGTTCTACTTCTACCTGATTTCATCATTCTGGTTCCAAATGAGGCCAGTTGTCAGTTCATAACGCTGGTGTTCAGAACTCTGAGGTTTACTAAATTTGTATAGATTTATAATCCTTGATGAAAACAGCTAAAATGTATGCTAGACATCTTTATATAAATAAATAGTTTCAAAACCTTCTCTGATAAATTTAATACAAAAAATCATGGGGATGAAAAAATTTATCCAGAAGTAGAATTTTTTATAAGATTCTATCAATAACAGGAAACAATGTACCCAGCTTCTGTTCAATGCCCAGGATTTATCCTCAGGAATGTAGACAGAGCATTGACATTAAGGACTACATATTGATGTGAGCAATAATGATAGACGTGAAAGGCATTTCCTGAAGATTAAGGGTTGTGTGCGGATTGAGGACCAAAGGTGCACCAAGAGGCATTCACCCCAACTGGCAATTAATCCCCAGAAAATGCTCCGCACCTCAATCATTATTGCTTAAATTAACATGCAGCTGTGAAAGCTCCATCTACATCCTTAAGGATAAAAAGGAAAAAAAAAACATGTATGGCTTTTTTTTTTTAAATCGGTGATGCTGTTTCAGCTGGCACTGAGTGTACAGTGTGTTTCTCAAGAACTATTGGCCTGGAGTTTACCCAGTCAAATACCATAAATCATCTGTCAATATCATTACATGAAATTATACTGCAGAATGGAACATCATTAAAGAAATATAGAAAGAGAGAAGCTGAAGGCTCAGCATGATGAGTAGATATGCCTCATACTGCCCCTGGTGATTAAAGTGGAGTGAAACAGAAGTGGTAGGTTGCCTTGTATCAGCCAAGGAGGTGGCGAGAGTGGTGATTCCTAAAGAGAGTGGAAAGAGGGGGGAGTTCTCACTCTGTTTTTAAGTTCACTCCTTCCTGTTCCCCCTTAATATAACTGACCTCCCCTTTATTATAAACCTTGCCTCACTTAATCAGTCAATAAAAGTTATCAGGCTGTTTAAGAGGATTTTTTTTTAAATCTCATCACGCGAGGAGCTAACTACATACAACTAGGATGGCAAACTCATTAAAATGTTCTAACCAGTTTTGCAGACTTATGAAGCTACTGAATAATAAATTGTAGTTCATATACAGAATGGTAGGCCAGATTTTGTACTCACTTAAACTAATGAGAATCTTGCCACTGACTTCACTGGGAGGGGAAACAAGAAGATCAAGAGGTATGACCATGAGAAAAAAAAAGACTTCAGTGCTTAGAGTGCTTGAATCCAGTACCACTGATGGTGCTAGATCCTCTTGACCCGTGCATGCTAAGAGCATAGGAAGAGGGATTGAGCCTCGCTCCCATGCAAGGCACATAGTGGGGATATAGGATCTCTTGCACACAGACTGAGGCCTTGAGGTCTCTTAAATGAGCAAAGTCTGGAGGTTCATCAATGACTATGTGGTTCTGTTGACAAGCAACCCTACATTGATCAGATAATAGTTGTTGGTTGGGGTGGTTTTCTCACTGTTGCCATGTCATTCAGAGAGGAGATCTGGCATTGGTCAATGTGAAGGAAATTAAATGACTGCTAGCAAGAGTATGAGCTTCCCAGATTCTCAATGATTCGAATGGATCACATCTACCACAGATGAGATCCTGAGTAACAGGCTGCTTGGTGAGATGGAAGGAAAATAAAGAAAAAAAAAGTGAAGTGCAGTTATGTCTGCCAGGAAGGATGGTACAGCATTGGAAGGGTTTGAAATTCCTACATTCCATAAGCCCTAAAGTTTGAATCCCAGCAAGCTCAGCTAAATCTTTCTCCTTTCCAAGTCAGATGGACTGAATTATTTGTAGTAAGCCTTCATGTATGAAGTCCTATCTGCTCTATGTGAACATGTGAAAAGTAACAGAGTTTGTCCTGGATTTTTTTCCCGTGGCCAAAATACCACTTTATCCCTGTGATGGGTTTGGTTCCCTTGGGACTGTCACTTCATGCACTGAAAGACCTTTAAGCCCACCTTCCTGCCCTCCTGGGCATCCCTCAGCTCTGTCCTACTGAGCCAAGCCTTGAGGCCTCCTCCAGCAGTGACTCAGAGATAGGATCACAGCTCTTTATTGTATAATAGAGACACTGTGATCAACTCAACTCTAAGAAAGCTCAGCCAGAGGGACTTGCCTCACCACCCAAATGCACAGCCTAAATAATTTCCAAATACATGCTAAATAGATCCATCTTACTCTGTATAAAGTTATATACAAGGTAAGGTCAACATTCACCCTCATTCTCAGAATAAAGAGGGATGCACAGACTTTTTGCCCCTCCTCCCAGGTAACACCTACACTGGGTATATTAATAAATGATATTGATTTTTTAAGTATAAAAAGGAGGACTTATGTGGTCATAAGAGATAGCACACAGAACAAGATAAGTTACCACAAAAAAGAAACAACATGCAAGCTAAGTTGAATAGACTAAGAAACTGGCTATATGTAATATCTCACCCTCACAATCATTCTGACAAGCTTCTTTCATACACTAGAAAGCCTCCCAGTCTCTGTTCAGTCCTTCCCCCTGTTCAGTCTTACATGTTTCCAGCAGTCATCTTGGATGGGATAGCCAGAGAGAACTGATGACCTAGATTACCTCACTCCTTACTCTTAAATAGGTTTTGCATCAAGCTGGAATCCTTTGCGTTCAGTTTAAACTTTTTTCTCATGTTCAGTGGAAAAGTACAGCATCCAAGAGGGATCCCAGCATCAGGTGACATGGCCACATGTCTTGGTATGACCAACCATAGCGCTCCATTCAGGCTTACAGGAAAAACAAATCTATTTACAGATCATTGGCCTGGGTATTGGGCCATTAAATTCCTTGAATATTACTAAAAGCTCTCATTAAGCATGAATACATTAATAATACAGGTTTATACCTAATATTTCTAATTCCAAATACAGTCATGATTCATGCATACAAATAGGATATACACATTCAGCAGATCATAACCTTTCTAATGATATATCACATGAAGAATCTTCCATAAAGCATATTCCAATTTTGTCATATTCATAAGCATATTTTTGTAAAGCCTATAGAATGCTCCATGACTATCTCATCCTGACAATGGTGCATTATCTATAGTTGCTCTTCAGTGATATGTATGTAGAGTGAAAGGCTTCTCTGGGAAGAAGGCCAACACAAAACCTATGCACCACTTAATAATGATTAGAAGTAAGAATGAAGTGATGCAATGGTCTTGCACTGGTCCTTGGCCAGGGATGAATTTCATGCATAGTTTGTAAGCCTTTGAGATCAAAGTCTAAATGTGAAACAATGAAGTCTTTCTACTTAGTATGTGATATATTTTCAATAGGCATAAAAATGAAGCTTAAAGAAGGGTGAAAATATTTTTGCATCCAATACTCGTGTAATAGTTTTTGTGTACTCTAAAGCACTTTCCCATTGCATAAAGGATAAAATCATGTTAAAGAGCAAAGCTATATTTATGGTAGATATTAATTATTCAAACACTCACTAAACAAAGGAACTCATTAAACAAAGGAAAAGGCCTGCAGGTATGTTTATGAAGATAGTACAGAATTGCTTTTTGACTCAATATGAGCATTTAGACATAAGGAAAAGAACTCTGTCGGTCCTGTTATTAAGTAACACAGAGGATATAACTGAAAACAGAAAGGCAAAAGGAGAATATAGGAAGCAATTTGGTCAAAGTGCCATTAGGATTCATTTTTAAAAAGGGAGGGGAAAGTTGAAGTAATCAACTTTATAAAGACAAGCTTGGAAGGGACGGGGATGAATGGAATACAATTAAATGCTATGAGATGCCATAGTGAAGGTTAGAGAATGAAAGATGTGAAAAAACACTTTTTTTCTACCTTTTTCATTTCAAATGCTATATTACTAAAAAGCATATAATGGAAAAAATGAGTCATTTGAGTAAGTAAAAAGGGGGTATAGTATCCTTAGGAGGAGGAAAGAAATAATCAGAACTATTAGATGTGTAAGGTTTCAAGGAAAGAAGATAATGAAATAGTGAATAGACTAAAATTCTAAATGTAAAAATGTAAGGAACATTTTAATAACAAATATAGAAATGGTATTTAACTAATATGTTTCAGTCAAGGATCCCAGAGGACTGAATCTTTCAAAGTAGATTACACACTGTGAATAACTGAGCTATTCAGGTGTGTACAAGCTGAGGACTGGCCGTAACTTGTCATGGGTTTACTGGTATACAGCCCTTAAACAACATACAACAGTATTATGAAACTGAAAAGTCACCAGCGTAAGCAGAGTTAGGCCAAGAAGAAGTGTGGGGTGGCTACTGTAGAATAGGTCTCAGACTTAAGACATTACAAACAAAATATTACATTAAAAGAATATAGAATACTAGAAATGGAAGGGCCCTTGAGAGGTCATCAGTATGAAGAAGGCTGCAAAGTCAAGCACTCAGGGTATGTCTACACTACCCCGCTAGTTCGAACTAGCGGGGTAATGTAGGCATACCGCACTTGCAAATGAAGCCTGGGATTTGAATTTCCCGGGTTTCATTTGCATAAGCGGGGAGCCGCCATTTTTAAAACCCCGCTGGTTCGAACCCCGTGCAGCGCGGCTACACGGGGCTCGAACTAGGTAGTTCGAACTAGGATTCCTATTCCGAACTGCCGGTACATCTCATTCGAGGTTCGCGCTGCGCGGGGTTCGAACCAGCGGGGTTTTAAAAATGGCGGCTCCCCGCTTATGCAAATGAAGCCCGGAAAATTCAAATCCCGGGCTTCATTTGCAAGTGCGGTATGCCTACATTACCCTCCTAGTTCGAACTAGGAGGGTAGTGTAGACATACCCTCAGAAGTTAGGGACATGCCAGAAATAGGTTGCCTTAAGGCAAAGGCACCAGTTTCCTCCTGGACCTGGGAGTGCTCAACTTCCTATCCCAGACCTTGATCCCACCCTATCTCCTGCTGTCCCAACTTTGCTCCAGGCCCCGTCCTGCACCATCCTGCCTCTTCCCAGCTCTGCTCCACCCACACCCAGCCTCTTCCCACCTAGTTCTTCCCCCTTCCCAAAGCACATCCCTGCTTCTTCCATCCCACTCACTGCCTCCTGCACACCTCAGAAAAGCTGGATATGGAAGATAGGAGCTGGAAGGGAGGATGGGGAGATGATCAGTGGTGTAGCAGGCAAACCGGGGATGCAGGGGGCAGAGAGGGAACTGGCTGTTGGTGGGTGCTAATTTTTTTCCATGGATTCTCCAGTCTTGGAGCACCCAGGAAGTCAGTGCCTGTGCCTTAAGGTACTTTGTGTTAATAAGAAGCACAATTAAAATTAGAATGTTGGTCATGCCTATATTTCCCAATAATACTGGTGGCCCAAAATGCTCATCTTCCCTTTTCCCCCATCTTCACTTATGGGCAGATTTTACCAAATCTATCCGCAATGACTATGGAACAATCTGAAGTGCATAGGAATTGACTTCAGATTGTCTCATAATCAGTGTAGTTAGGCATCACTCCGTAATGTGCAGCTCAGTGTGGGTTGCAGAATTTGGCCCTTTGTCAGGGAATTAAAGTGATTTCCTTGGCAAGCTTAACTTTTTTTTATCAATAAACGAGGGGAATACTATGCAGATGGGGCTACTATGCAGGTGGGTACATAACTGGTTGGATAACCACTCCCAGAGAGTTATCAATGGTTCACAGTCATGCTGGAACGGCATAACAAGTGGGGTTTCACAGGGATCAGTTTTGGGACTAATTCTATTCAATATCTTCATCGACTATTTAGATAATGGCATTTAGATAATCGCATAATGCTTATAAAGTTTGCAGATATACCTGGCTGGGAGGGGTTGCAAATGTTTTGGAAGATAGGGCCATAATTCAAAATGATCTGGACAAACACATACAAAATGGGAAGTGACCGTCCAGGAATGAATACTGCAGAAAGGGATCTAGGCATCATAATGGATCACAAGCTAAATATGAGTCAACAGTGTAACACTGTTGCAAAAAAGCAACATTTTGGGTTACATTAACAGAAGTGTTGTGAGCTAGATATGAGAAGTAATTCTTACCCTCCACTCTGCGCTTATTAGGCCTCAATTGGAGTATTGTGTCCAGTTCTGGGCACCACATTTCAGGAAACGTGGAAAAATTGGAGAAGGTCCAGAGAAGAGCAACAAAAATGATTAAAGGTCTAGAAAGTGTGACTATGAGGGAAGACTGAAAGAACTGGGCTTGTTTAGTTTGAAAAAGAGAAGACAGAGAGGGGACATGACATAGCTTTCAAATACCTAAAAGGATGTTACAAAAAGGAGTGAGAAAAAATAGTCTCTTTAATTTCTGATCAAAGGACGAGGAGTACAGCTAGTTCGGATTAGAAGCCTAATCCGAACTAGCTAATCCTTGCCGCGTGTAGTCGCGCGGTACGGGGTTCGAATTATCCAGCATTTAAAAATGGCGCAGGCCGGCTTCATGCAAATGAAGCCCGGGAAATTCAAATCCCGGGCTTCATTTGCAACTGCGGATGACTACATTACCCCCGCTAGTTCGAACTAGCGGGGTAGTGTAGACATACCCTATGGGTTTTCAGATGCTTGTGGAGCACCATGGGCATTTCACGACATAAATGGGGGGTGGCATGAAACTGTACATGATACATGCATCTTCAGGAACACTGGTCTGTAGAGGAGGCTGCATGCTGGCAGTTTCTATCCCGACCAGAAAATTATAATGGAGGATATGGAAATACCCATAGAGGGATACTAGTGATGTGGCTTACCCCTTAAAGCAGGGGTGGGCAATAATTTTTGCCCAGGGGCCACTTCAAAATTTTTTGAAGTAGCCCTGGACCTACAGGAAGTGGAAGTGCTACCCCACCCCCAGACCATGATTGGTCTGGAGGTGGGGGAGCCTCTTTGCTCCCCCTTTCCCTTAGGCACCCATGCCCTGGAAGAGGCTTGCCACACTCCCCCACCCGCAGGCCAATCAGGACCTGAGGGTGGGGGAGTACAGGAAGCCTCCTCCTGCCCTGCCAGTAGCACGTGGCACTTTGAAGTGCTGTGGGCTCCTCATAGGGCCAAGGCAGAGCAAAGGAATTTTCACGCAGCTCCCTCGCCCTCAGGCCTGGGGGTGGGGGGTGGCGCATAAAATCTCCTTCACTCTGTCCCCCGCCCTGTGTGCTTCAAAGCGCCATGTGCTCCTCACAGGGCAGGAGGAGGCTTCATGCGCTCCCCTGCCCCCAGGCCAATTGTGGCCTATGGGCGGGGGAGTGTGCGAAGCCTTCTCCACTCTGCCCCCCTCCCTGCGAGCAGAGCAGAGAAGGTTTGGGGAGCTCCCCGCCCACGGGCCCTAATTGGCCTGGGTGCGGGGGAGCAGCAGGTCCTCTGTGGGCTGGATCCACCTACTTGGTGGGCCAGATCCAGCCTGCGGAGGCCCTTTTGCTCACCCCTGCCTTAAAGCCTGGCTCATGAAGCCTTACAGGAAGCATTAGATAGCAGTAAGGAGCAGTTCAACAACAGGCTAAGCCGATGCTGCATGATTGTGAATGTGCCTTTTGCAGACTGAAAGGGAGATGGAGGTATCTCTGTGATAGGCTGGACCCTTTGGAGAATCATATCCCCAAGGTGGTGGCTGCATGCTACTGTTTACATAATGGCTACGTCTACACTGGCACCCTTTTCTGGAAATGCTTAAAACGGAACAGTTTTCTGTTATACGTATTTCCGGAAAAAGCACATCTACATTGGCAGGATGCTTTTCCAGAAAAGCACTTTTTCTGGAAAAGCGTCCGTGGCCAATGTAGATGTGCTTGTTCGGAAAAAAGCCCTGATCGTCATTTTCGCGATCGGGGCTTTTTTGCGGAAAAGACTACTGTGCTGTCTACACTGGCCCTTTTCTGGAACAGTTTTTCCGGAAAAGGACTTTTGCACGAACGGGAGCAGCATAGTTTTTCCGGAAAAACACTTACAATTTTACAGTAGATTGTCATTGCTTTTCTGGAAAAGCAAGTGGCCAGTGTAGACAGCTCGCAGCTTATTCCGGAAAAGCAGCTGCTTTTCCGGAATAAGTGGCCCAGTGTAGACACAGCCAATATGTGTGAGAGCAAGGGTGAAATATTTGCCCAATGGTGGAACAATGAGGCACCTTGCGCATAGTTTGATCAGCCAGACACTCAGGCCATTAGAGGAGCCCATGTCATGGTCATCAATAACAGGGAGGCTCTGAAGAATCACTTTGACAATGAGGAGGGCTGACATTTCAGTGTGGTGGTTTGCTTCCCTACTTCATCCCACTGCTCATCCAGAACAAGGCATTCCCATGAAACCAAAGGGTTAGTACAGGTTTGGCAGAGACTAGAATGATTGGTGTGGGTTGTTTCACACAAAAAAACTTGTGGAAACCTGCATCACATTTGTTTTTATTGATACCTCATGCCTTGAGTGCTCTGTGTGGTACTCCATTGGTTATTTATAGGGGCTAGGGCTCCAGCTGCCGCCACAGCTGTGGTAGTGGTGGCAGTGGCCTGGAGCTCTGGGCCCTTTTGAACCATAGCCTGAAATATTCCAGTCAGAAAACAGAGAGCCATCTGGAAAAACAACATCTGTGGTGCTGGAAATCCGAGAATTGGTTCTCTTGTTGGACAACTGAGGAGAAACACAGATGCAATTGCAGTTATAACTAACAATCCATATGATTGTAGTTCAACCATTTGGATTGCTTGTAACAGCCCTTTCCCCTATTATTCAGCTTTCCTGTTTTAATGGCAGGACCAATCATCATGACTTCCTAGCACCTTTTAGATGCTATGCTAAATAACATAAAATGGTATTGAATCACTGCATAGTAATACTGAGCACACTTTGATATTGAAATAGAGGCTGAAAAATATGAAGCCAAACAAAAATGATCTCATTTTTATTATAGTCACTTTTTTCTGGCTGTATCTGCACTTTAATAGGAAATCCAAAATTTGAGAATGCTTTCATTACATCTTTCAAGATTTAAAAAACAACCTGACACACACACACACACACACACACACACACACACACACACACACACACACACATCCAGATAAAACAAAGCAAAGACAGCTCACAATGAGACCTAATTCTGAGGTGGCTGGATGTAAGTTACACATCCAAAAGAGAGAAGGACTAATCAATAGCAAAAAGTAGAACCAAAAGTAGGCTGTAAGGGCATGCCTACATTAGGAAATTATTTTGAAATAACTTATTTCAAAATAACTCCCAAAATAACTATTTCAAAATAGTGTGTCCACACTACAGGGAAGCCTTGAAATTAGTATTAGGGAGGCTCCCTTAATGTGGACATGCTACCTTGACTTAGAGCCCCAGGAAGCACTGGGACGTAATTACTTTGAATGACTATGGGGAATAGTTATTTCGAAATTGCAGCAGTGGAGTGTTCACACTACCCCTATTTTGAAATAACTATTTTGAAATAAGCGTTATTCCTCATGGAAAGGAGGAGTTATTATTTCGAAATAACAGGCTTGCTAGAGTGGATGTTCCACTTGTTATTTTGAAATAAGAAGAGTTATTTTGAAATAACTCCCTAGAATACAGCAGGGCTTAGATACAGCCAGTCACCTTTCTACACACTCCGGGTATGTCTACACTACAGAGTTTTTTTGGAAAAACGACCATTTTTCCAAAAAAATTTCAATTATGTCCACACTGCAATCAGTTCTTTCAAGAGACAGTCGAAAGAACAGAGGGGTTTTTCCAACATTGGTAAAGCTCTTTCTATGAAGAAGAAGCTTTTTTCTGAAAAAAGGCATACGTGGATGGAGAAAAGAGAGTTCTTTCACAAGAAGAGGAAAGAGTAAAAAGCACAATTACCCTGGTGGCCATTCTGCCCATAGTAATCACAGCTTACATGCAAGATAGTGTCCACACTGAATGGACGCTATCTTTCAAAAAAGCAGGTGGCTTTTTCGATGCGCTTTGGCAGTGTGGACGCTCTCTTTCGGAAGAAGTTTTTTGGAAGATCTCTTCCAGAAAAGCCTCTTCCAAAAGAAGCCTGCAGTCTAGACATAGCCTCCTTGTTGTTGCTTAGCATCTAATGTCCCATTACCTGTGCAGGTAACAACGATGTATCATTTGCATGAGCATTTACATGAGGTCTGAATTTGGTCTATCATATTGTTTTATCATTGCTTGTATATACAAATATAGATATGCAAAAACATTTTTATATTTCTTTGAATGTTTCAGAGATAATTCCTGGATTTTGATATTAAAGTCTAGTCCTGCAATGAGCATCATAAAGGTACGGGGTCCATCCACATGACATTTATTGTAGTATTGGGGCCATAATCAGAATAATAACTATAAAAATTATAAAACAACACATAGACTAGTAGCACCTTAAAGACTAAACAAACATGTAGATGGTATCATGAGCTTTCATGGGCACAAACCATTTCTTCAGATGACTAGAGTATTAGAAGTCCAGATCCAAGAACAAATAAGGGAAGGGGACGGGGCAAGGGAAGAGACAAAAAAAGAGAGAAAGGAGGGGGAAAGGAAAAAAAATAAAAAGAGAGACAGTGAGTAGATTGTTCAAATAGTTACAATAAGCTCATAAGAACAATTAGCACCTCCACTGTTTGGTTGGTAGGTTAAGTCATAGATTGTGGAAGGTAAGGGGGTGGGGGGAGGAGCTGATGTCCTTGTTCATACCATTTGTATAAGAATTAAACTTGTAAATAAAGTTAAGTTCCAATCCTTCTCTGTGTATTTGGCTTGTGGAATTGGCCTGGAACAAAATGGTCTCTTGGAGATCTATTAATGAGTATCCAGGTAGACTGAAGTATTCTCCAACAGGCTTTTGTGTATTGCCTTTTTGAATATCTGATTTGTGTCCTTTAATTCTTTCCCGTAGAGACTGTCCAGTTTGGCCAATATATATGGCAGTGGGGTATTGTTGGCATTTGATGGCATAGATCAAATTAGTGGATGTGCAGTTAAATGAGCCTCTGATGTGGTAGTTGATGTGGTTGGGTCCAGTGATGCAATTGCTTGTGAAGATGTGTGGGCAGAGTTGGCCCCCTCCCCTTTCCTTATTTATTCTTAGATCTGAACTTCTAATACTCCACTCATCTGAAGAAGCGGGTTGCACCCACAAAAGTCATGATACCATCTACATGTTTTGTTAGTCTTTAAGGTGCTACTAGTCTATTTGTTGTTTTTTAGGTTTTTCCTGTGAGGGTGTGTCTAGGCTACAGGGTTTTGTCGACAAAAGTGGACTTTTATCAACAAAACTATACCTGTGTCTACACTTCCGCTGAGTTCTGTCGACATAACGTCGACAGAACTCAGCAGTTTTGTCGACGGCGGTAAACCTCATTCTACAAGGAATAACGCCTTCTGTCAACAGAGTTCTGTTGACAAAGCGTTGTTGCATCTGCACTGTCCTTTGCGTCTACACTCTCATGTCGACAAAGTGGCTTGCTTTGTCGACAGAACTGGATGTAGTCTAGACGCTCTTTGTCAACAGAGGCTTTGTCGACAGTATCTGTCAACAAAGCCTCTGTTGATAAAAGCCTGTAATCTAGACGTACCCTTACAGACTAACTCAGCTACCTCTCTGAAGCTATAAAAATTATATAATCCATATTTTTTCTTTCTTAGATATTTCAAAAGTTTTTGCTGATGACCAGCAACAAACTAAAAATCCAGCTTCTGAAAACTGAAACTCTGTTTTTTCTGCCACTTCCATTATCGCAAGTAGACCATTAGAATTTTCCTGACCATTTTGTTGACAACACAGTGAGCAAATGAGAATCCAGCTCCCTCTTCTATGGATCTGCAGAGCCACTACATCATAACTGGAATAAAATTAAGTGGTTTTCGGTCATTAAAGTAAGAAGCTGACTGAAACATGTGCTAAGTAGCTTTGCTGTGCAAAAAAATGATTTTCTGATGATAGCTAAATTTCAAGCATGCCAGAGACGAGTTCATCATTGTGCAAGCTGAGCTAGAATACACAAACAAACAAATAGGAAGAATAAACTGAAAGGATATTTGCTTGGCCGATATCATATGACTCTTCAGAACATTAGAAGTAACTGAAATGAATTTACATTTCAGCTATATTCAGTGAATGGATAACACTGAGATGTCAGTATGCACTGGTCTTGTATGAGAATGACTTCACCTGCAGCACGTGTGAGTTTGGCTGTCCATCGAAAGGCAATATTATGATTTGTTATTTGTTGTATGATTCCGCACTGAGGCTTTACATAAAATCAGAATGCTGTTATCCTAAGTGAGAGACATACGCTAAGAGAGGACAGTCCCCTCCCCAGAGGAGATTATAATCCAAATAAACAAATGAGAAACAGAAGCATAGACAAGTGAAGTGGTTTGCCCCAAGTCACATACCAGGTCAGTGGCAGAGCCAGGATTAACATACATTCTTATCATTCTTATGAAGTGTTAGGTTCCAGTATTGCCAATCCCAAGTGTTCAAAACTTGTGAGTCAGGCCCTAAAAAAACATTAAATTGGCTCAACTAATGAGTTTTATAAAAAGGATAAATTGGGGGTTCTTTTCAATTTAGATTTTAAGCCTTTAGGATACATTCTGGTCACATTTTAAGTATCTCTTTACAATCAGGAGGCCAAGAATTTTCTTTTTTTAAAAAATGAAGCTGATATTCCCACATGATCCCAAGACTCCAAAAGTAGGACTTAAAGAAAAATACCAAAAATTGCAACACTTGTGATTATAATCACACAAGCTGGCAATGATGAAATTCTTTTACCCTTACTTTCAAATAGCACTTCAATCTGTGAGTAGTTTTATTCAAATCAATGGTCTATTTACAAATCAAGGTGCTATTCAACATGACTAAGATGGTAAACTATAGCTATGGTGACAATAGCTCCAGCTGCATGTATTTGAAATGATTCACCCAGAGAAACATGACACATGGGTAACCAGATGAGAATCTAAGCCCATATGATAAAGGAGGCCAGGATAGATGAACTAATGGCCTTTCTGTCTTTAAACTCAATCAATAGACAGGCTCCCTCAAACCAAAACCATTTCCATCTTCACACCTTTTTAGCTAAGGCAAAATCCAAATGAATAGATGAGTTTCACACAGTACAAGGAAGATCAAACACATCCCAATCACTATGAAATAAAACACAAACTACCATTCATGAACGTCTTTGTGATGAAAATGCTGCAGGGCTCAACATATCTGTGAGGCAGCAACCTCAAAAAGAGAGAGAGGCTTTTTCTCATAATTGTGCTCCACTGCCAGCAAAACATGCCAAGGAGAGGGATTGTGTTCTGATTACACCACTGAGTGCAAGCTGACTATGTTTCCTGTCTGCCCTGTGTGGATTTGAGCCAGGAGTAATCAAAATATGTTATCAACCCTATTTTACAATGGGAAATTTAGTTTTCAACAAAATGGACATTTGTGTGAAAAGTATCTGCTTTATGCAGAAAATTTTGAGCATTGAGGCTTATAATGAAAAGTTGAAATTTACCTCAGAATCATCTCCCACATTTCTAACCAACTCTATTTAGAACCCTGCATAAAGCTGCTGAAGTACTGCTGCTCTACAGCAGCAAAAGCAGCTGGGGAGGTGACAGTACCTTTCCAGGGATAGGGAATAAGGACTCTAGGATGGAAAGGGCCCAGAGGCAAACCAAATACATGGTTGGTTTACAGGACAAACGTAGGTCAGCTTAACCAATTTGCTCAGGGTTGTGAAAAATGTCATGCTCTGCAGTGTAATGAAGCTGCCCTAAGCTTGGGTATGTCTACCCTACAATGTTAGTTCAAACTAACGGACGTTAGTTCGAACTAACATTCATAGCCGCTACACTAGTGCTCCGCTAGTTCGAATTTGAATCGAACTAGCGGAGCGCTTAGTTCGAACTAGGAAAACCTCATTTTATGAGGATTAAGCCTAGTTCGAACTTACTAGTTCGAATTAAGGGGTGTGTAGCCCCTTAATTCGAACTAGTGGGAGGCTAGCCCTCCCCAGCTTTCCCTGGTGGCCACTCTGGCCAACACCAGGGAAACTCTATGCCCCCCTCCCGGCCCCGGACCCCTTAAAGGGGCACGGGCTGGCTACGGTGCCCGTGCCAGGTGCAAGCCTGCCAGCACCCAGCCAGCAGACCCTGCACCTGGCACGGCACAGAGCCACCCACCCGATGTCCCCCAGCCCACCCCCTCTTCCCGGGACCAGGCTGGCGGCTCCCGGGAGCTTGCCCTGGACCGCAAGAGGCGGGCACCTTCCTGGGCTAGTGCGGACATCGTGGACCTCGTCCACGATCTCCGCACTATGCACAGGAAAGTGGCCGTCTAGGGCAGGAGAGCTGCCAGCCTGGCCACCCAGGAGCAGGTGTGCATGAAAATCAAGGGGGTCCACTGAGACCCCCGACCCTGAGCCCTGAGCTTACAATGGCCGTCCTGGGTCAGACCAAAGGTCCATCTAGCCCAGTAGCCTGTCTGCCGACAGCGGCCAACCCTAGGGATCCTGGAGGGGATGGACCGAAGACAGTGACCAAGCCATTTGTCTCGTGCCATCCCTCTCCAGCCTTCCACAATCCTTGGGCAGGGACACCACTCCTACCCCCTGGCTAATACCACTCCATGGACCCAACCTCCATGACTTGATCTCACTTCTCTTTAAACTCTGTTCTAGTTGTAGCCTTCACAGCCTCCTGCAGCAAGGAGTTCCACAGGTTAACTATTTGCTTTCTCAAGAAGAACAACTTTCTCTTACTAGTTTCAAGCCTGCTACCCATTCCTTTCCTTTGGTGTCCTCTAGTCCTTCTTTATGGGAACTCATGAAGAACTTTTATGAATGCACCCTCTCCACCCAACCCCTGCTTTTAGAGACCTCTATCCTGTCCCCGCTCCATCTCCTCTTTTCTAAGCTGAACAGTCCCAGTCTCTGTAGCCTCTCTTCATCTGGGACCTGTTCCCAACCCCTGATCATGTTAGTTGCCCTCCCCTCTCCCAGCCTTTCTCTTCCCCTCTCCCACCTCCTTTTCCCAGTCTCCCCCAGTTTTGTTCAATAAAGACAGAGTCAATGTTGGAAGAAACGTTATCTTTATTTTGTACATCAATAAGAAGGGGGGCTAGGGAAGGGTAAGTGGAAGGAGATGAGGGAGGAATGGGGTACGAGTCCCCGATGGGGAGGACTGGGCTGGCTCTGTGGGCTTCTGGGGGTGGAAGCTCTCCTGCAGCCCCCCAATTGCCCCCTCTCCCCAGATGGCAGCCTGCGGCAAGTGCAGCCGGGCTGATGGCCGAGTGGTGTGATGTGCCCAGTGTGGGTACTCCGGGCAATACAAGCCAGGACTGCTTTGCAAGCGGGGCACCCCTTAGAACTGTGTGTCCGGGGTGGGGGTCGGGACCCTTTAAGCGCAGCCCTCGGCTAGCCTGAGACAGCATCTCCACGCTCTAAGTCCTCCTCTGATGCCCTGCCGGCACTGCTTCCGGCCATCCTTAAGCCCTGTTCAGGGTCCACTCAATGTGGACTTGCTAGTTCGAATTAGCAAAACGCTAATTCGAACTAGTTTTTAGTTCTAGACGCGTTAGTTCGAATTAGCTTAGTTCGAATTAACTAATTCGAACTAAGTTAGTTCGAATTAGCGCTGTAGTGTAGACGTACCCCTTGAGTGCCAACACCACTGTGTGACCAAAACTCAGTCTCTCAACCCTGGTCTACACGAGGGAGTTATTTCAAAATAACAAGGCTAGCGTCCACACTATCAAGCCTCTGACAAAGTGGGTCTTTGCCCACGAAAGCTTATGCTCCTACACTTCAATTAGTCTATAAGGTGCCACAGGACTCCTCGTCGCTTTTGCAGATTCAGACTAACACGGCTACCCCTCTGATACTTGACTATCAAGCCTGTTAGTTAAAAATAATGAGCTTGTTATTTCAAAATAATAGCTCTTACTTGTGAAGAGGTATAACACTTACTTTGAAATTGTTATTCCAAAATAGCATGGGCTCGTCTACATTGGCCCCTTTTCTGGAAGGGGCATGTTAATTTCAGCGATCATAATAGGGAAATCCGCGGGGGATTTAAATATCCCCCGCGGCATTTAAATAAAAATGTCCACCGCTTTTTTCCGGCTTTTAGAAAAGCCAGAAAAGAGCATCTACACTGGCCCCGATCCTCCGGAAAAAGCGCCCTTTTCCAGAGGATCTTATTCCTACTTCAAAGTAGGAATGTTAATTTCTTCAAAGTAGGAATAAGATCCTCCGGAAAAGGGCTCTTTCCGGAGGATCAGGGCCAGTGTAGACGCTCTTTTCCGGCTTTTCTAAAAGCCGGAAAAAAGCGGCGGACATTTTTATTTAAATGCCGCGGGGGATATTTAAATCCCCCGCGGATTTCCCTATTACGATCGCTGAAATTAACATGCCCCTTCCGGAAAAGGGGCCAATGTAGACGTAGCCCATTAGTGTGGATGCTCAGCTGCTGTTATTTAGAAATAGTTGGCCTTCAAAGGCCTCTCACAGCTGCCCTTGTGGCCACTCTGGCCACACATATGACAACTCCCCTGCTCCCCTTCTCCTGTGGACTTTAAAGATGCAGGCAGCAGGGAAAGGACTTGTGGCACCACACCGGCCCTGTGCCACACAGCACCATTGAGTGCAGCCAAGGCAGACCCCAGTGTTCCCTCTGAGATCCCCATGGCTGGCAGCAAGCCTGCAGCCACCTCTGAAGTCCCTGGCCAGGGGCAAAAGAGGGCATTAGCCTGGACTGATGCAGAGATCCTGGATCTCATGGAGGTTTGGGGTGAGAAGACCAGCATCCAGGATCTCTGCAACAAGAGGAGGCATGCTTAGATCTACAGCCAGATGGCAACCAGCCTGGCCCAGAAGCGGCACAGGCACACCCTGGCTGGAGCAAGTGAAAATAAAAGAACTCCATCAGGACTACGCAAAGGCCAAGGAGGAAAGTGGACACTCTGTGGGGGCACCTCACATGTGCCACTACTAAGAGCAGCTGGGTGCCATTCTGGGCAGGGGTCCAGTCACATCCCCCCACTGTCATCAACTCCGGCCAGATTACACCCATCAGCAACCTCCACAAGGGCAGGGCTGTGGAGGAGCATGCCAACCACCTCTCTGCACTCACGCTCCCCCAACTCCCTGCCTGTCTCCATACACCCCCTCAATTCCCTGCCCAACTCCCCTCATCCTTCTCCCTAATTCCAGCACCCACCCTCTGGATTCTCCTTCTAACACTCCCCAGGAGCAACTAGGGTTCACAAACATATGGAGGTGGGACCTCTTGGGCAGCTGATGCCTCCTGAGGTATCCAAAGCAGGTGCCAGTCCCAGCCCTATCCCTGAGTCCCTCTCCCCGACATCCTCCGCCCCATAGGTTCTTTCTCCAGTCCCTTCCTTGTTGTATTTTTCCCCAGATAAAAATCAGAGTTTTGTGTTCAAACAAAAAGGCTTCTTTATTTGGTCTTCAGGGGATGGTGGGAAGGGAGGTCAGGGGAAGGGCGGGGGGGGGGGAGGAAAGAAAGGCACATGGGGCAATGCAGAGACCCCTTTTGGGGAGGCCCAGGGCAGAATCTCACAGGTAGCTTTGGCTGAAATGCTCCCTCAAGGCTTCCCAGATGAGCACAGCCCCCTGATGTGCTCACTGAATGGCAGTGGTGCCCAGCTGCTCATAAGCCCTGGTTAGCCACTTAGCCTCTGTCCTCCACCCTCTTGCTTTCACAGATGTTGTGGAGCACACAGGAGGCCACCACCACCTGGGGAATGTTGTCCTCGCGTAGGTCCAGGCAGGAGAAGAGACTCCGGAATCTTCCTTTTAGGCATTCAAAGGTGCACACTGCCACAATATGGCACGTGCTGAGCCTGGCATTGAAGGTCTCTTTGGTGGGGTTCAGGCTGCCCATGTAGGACTTTATCAACCGAGGGAGCAAGGGGTAGCTGCATCGCCCATGATGCACATGGGTATGTCAACGTCCCCAATGATGACTGTGCCATTGGTGGGGGGGAAAGTGCTGGTGTACATCCTGTGGAAGAGGCTCAAGTTCTGGAATACACAGGCATTGCGAGCCTTCCCCTACCATATGATATAAATGTCTGAGAACCGGCCCTTATGGCCCATGAGGGCCTGCAGCGCCATTGAGAAGTACCCCTTTGTATTGATTAATTCTGAGGGATGGTGGTCAGAGGCCAGGATGGGAATGTGAGTGTCGTTAATGGTTCCCCTGCAGTTGTGGAAGCCTACTTCAGTAAAGCCAGCAATGATGGGGTCCACATTGCCCCAGGTGATGATCCTCCATAGCAAGATGGTGTTTATGGCCTTGGTCACCTATAGCATCATAGAAGCATAGAATGATAGAGTTGAAAGAGACCTCGGGAGATCACCAAATCCAACCTTTTGCCCAAGGCAGGACAAACCCCAAGTAAACCATCCCAGCCAGGGCATTGTCAAACTTGGACTTAACCTTTAGGAATGGAGATTCCACCACCTAGGTAACACATTCCAGTGCTTCACCACCCTCCTAGGGGAATAGTCAAACATGCACAAGCACGACCCCAAGCATGGATTTCCCCACACTGAACTGGTTCCCCACAGAGCAGTAGCGAGTGCTCGGCTTGGCAAGCTTCCAGAGCGTAATGGCAATGTGCTTCTGCTGTGGATCTCAGATGGATGTCCCATCACCCGAGAGCTGGGGCAAGCCACTTGCAGAGTTCCAGGAAGGTGGCCTTCTGCATGTGGAAGTTCTGGAGCTACTGCTGGTCCTCCTACTCCTGCAGGATGATGCAGTCTCACCAGTCAGAACTGATTCCCTCCGCTAGAAGTGGCATTCCATGGTGTACAGGGGATGGGGGATTTGGTCCATCAGAAGGGCCAGGGCTGAGGTAAGCAGCCCCTGGACTGGTTGTTGAGGTCTTGAAGCACCACATAAGCAGTCTTCACAAACTGCATCATGAGGCGCAGCACAATGCTAAAGAGCCTGGCACTGCTTTGCAGCAGCTCCAGCTCTATGATGAGAGTGCTGTGACATCCGCAAGGGCAACCAGAGCGCAGAGGTTGAGTTTGGTGTCCAATGAGAGGGTAGTCAGTGAAGAAGTGGAATGCGAGATGCAGATGTAGAGAGGAGCCTCTTTAAGCACGAGTCTCAGCTAGTCTCAGCAAGCAGCTACAAGAAGTGACTGCTGTCCTGATACTTTAATTGAGATTCAGACTCCAATCACTGTGGACATGCTATTTAGATATAAATCTGTACTAGTTTGTTGGGGACATAGTGTGGAAGTGCTATTTCAAAATAGTTATTTCAGGAGTTATTATTTCAAAATAACTCATTTCACGAGGAGTAACGGTAGTTCGGACTAGGAAGCCTAGTCCGAACTACCTAGTCCGTGCCGCGTGTAGCCACGCGGCACGGAGTCCACACTAGCAGACATTTAAAAATGGCGGCGCCCAGCTTTATGCAAATGAAGCCCGGGAAATTCAAATCCCGGGCTTCATTTGCAACTCCATATGACTACATTAACCACCCTAGTTCGAACTAGGGTGGTAGTGTAGACATACCCTCAGGGATAAAGGTAAATCCCAGGAGGAGGATGAGTTTGGGCACTAACTCAGGCTCTGGGCTGATCTACTGATGATAAGTCACAAATGTAAGTGCAGTGTGTGTCAAGGACTGCGAGTGTGATCTACAAAAAGGAGAAAAATTGTGGTTCATTCACATGCCAGATTATGCTATTTTTTAAAAGAGAAACTGCTAAAATGTGTAGTCTTGTGAAGGTGCTGAGTATGTTTTAAACTGTGAATGGAAGCACAGACATACGTCTACAGATCACTCGAATAAAATTTCAAGGTTGAAGCGTCATTTCTATTTTCTTCTCAATATAATTACATTCCCACTTTTGTTCCATTTGCCTCAATCTGTTCAAAACCAGACATAGAATTTCTTTTACTTCATCTCTGTATTTTGTTAATGTTGGGAGTTTTTGTTTTATCCAGTGAAAGGTTGTTATAGTGTGGGGAGGAGAAAAAGAATTGCCAGAAGTTAACCCTCTGCGTGCTAGCACAGTAGTAAAATATTGCCATTGAGGATTTTTTGCATGACAACATATGCTAGTTTTTGTTGGGAGGCAAAAAGGAGCAAAGAAAGAGGAAATGTCCTGTTTGGCTGTCATCTGGTTTTGGTGACAAGAAAACAGCAGGTGTTAGCAAAGATAATTAAGGTGTGAAATTTAAATTATTGTGAAATTTTCTATAAGGGCGGATAATTGTATTAGAAAAATACTTCTGATGTTCAGCAGAGAGCAATTCAGTGCCTCAAGAGTCTACAGAAGCATGAAATCTGACATAAAAGAAATCCAAGGAACAAAATGCCAATTAGCTCAAACTTTGATTTACATAGTGGAGACTCTCATCCATGGAGATTCAAAGATCCTGATGTCCTATTCAGGCTACATGTGCTGATTGATGATTTGCCCACAATACAGGCAGTCCCCGGGTTACGTACAAGATAGGGACTGTAGGTTTGTTCTTAAGTTGAATCTGTATGTAAGTCGGAACTGGCGTCCAGATTCAGCCGCTGCTGAAACTGACCACCAGTTCTGACTTACATACAGAATCAACTTAAGAACCCCAAGCGTCCCCAAGTCAGCTGCTGCTGTAACTGATCAGCAGCTGATTCCAGGAAGCCCGGGGCAGAGCAACTCTGGCTCGGGCTTCCTGTAGTCAGCGCTGGTCAGTTTCAGCAGTGGCTAAATCAGGACGCCTGGGGCAGAGCAGCTGGGGTGCTGCTGGGTTGCTCCAGTAGCGCCGCTCCTCGGCACTACTGGACCAACCCAGCAGCACCCCATCTGCTCTGCCCCAGGCGTCCTGATTCAGCCGCTGCTGAAACTGACCAGCAGCGGCTGAATCAGGACCAGAGCAGCTGGGGTGCTGCTGGGTTGGACCAGTAGCGCCCAGAGCGGCGCTGCGGGACCAACCGGCAGCACCCCAGCTGCTCTGCCACAGGTGTCCGGAGAAAATCCTAGTCTGCTGGGGGGGGGGGGGGCGTACTAGCTGCGCCTCCCCACCCCCACCCCAGCAGACCAGGAAGACACGGGCGGCGGACCGAGACGCACCGCGGTCCTGCCGCCTGGGTCCTCCGCGGCTTTGCTCCCAGTCTCCCTGGTCTGCTGGAGACCAGCAGACCAGGGAGACGGGGAGCAAAGCCTCTGAGGACGCCGGCAGCGGGACAGCCGCGGGGCGTCTGGGCTGTCCCGCTGCCGGCTTCCCCTGCAGCTTTGCAAAGCCGCGGGGAAGCCGGCAGCGGAGCAGCCCAGGCGCGCCTGGGGTGCCCCGCTGCCCAAGCCCCCCCACCCCCGCAGCTTTGCAAAGCCGTGGGGAAGCCAGCAGCGGAGCAGTTCTGCAGACCAGGAAGACGCAGAGAAAGCCCCAGAGTACACGGGCGGCAGGACCGCGAGGTCCTGCAGTCCGTGTACTCCAGGGCAGCCCCGTTCGTAACTGCGGATCCGACGTAAGTCGGATCCGCGTAAGTCGGGGACTGCCTGTATCTCCTAAAGCAAGCCTGTCACATACATATTTTCAAAGGGAATTTTTCTCCAGAATTTATACTGCAGGCGTTGTTGTTAAGGTTGCCACATCACAACTTCTGTTTACAGGTTGACTTTTCTAACTACTCGAAAATGGACAAGCTTTTACTTACATTCCTCTGAAATTCAGAGTGCATCAAAACAGTGCATGGGAGGGCTAGTGACCCAAATTTCAGGTCATTCGAGCTAGTGGTTGCCAAGATATAAGCCATGGAAAAATTGCCATTTTTCAAAGGTTTCAAGGTGGGTTGTTGGAGGATATTGTTTGGTTTTGGGGGTGGGTTTTGCTCAATGTTAGAGATCAAATTATTGATGTGATGCAAGTCGAAACAGTCTCAAATCCACTGAAGCCATTAATCTTTGGGGGGGACCCACACTGAGAACAGTATTTAAGAATGTGTATATTTTGTACAATGCACATGTGCCAATACAGGCTTTAAAGCTCAGCTATTGTAAGAATTCTAAGGCTACATCTACACTACAAGGGTTTTGTGCAAAACCAGTGGGTTTTGCGCAAAAACCCAGGGAACATCCACACCAGAAGTGCATTTTTGTGCAAGGAAATCGACAGTAAAACAGCAGAACAGAGGGCTTTTTGTGGTGTAGGAAAACCTCCTTCTATGAGGAATAACTCCTTTTTGCGCTATGGCTTTTGCGCAAAAAGGCAGCTATAGACTCTCTGGAGAGGTTTCTTGTGCAAAAAGAGCCTATCCAAAAAAGCACAGGTGCTCTGAGCTTTCTTGTGCAAGAGCGTCCATGCAGTGTAGACACTCTCTTATGCAAAAGTACATCGCAAAAGCACTTTGAGGTGTGGAGGCATTTTTGCACAAGATGTTTTTGTGCAAGAAATCTTCTGCAAAAGACTTCTTGTGTAAAAGTTCTGTAGTGCAGATGTAGCTTCAAACCCCCTCTCCCCTCAAGTAGTTCTTTGGCACTGTTAGATGGAATCCAGTGAGATGATTGGGCTGTGAAGGAAGGTAAAGAACGTGTACATTTCAGCAGCTCTGAGCTTGGCTCATTAACCTCATGCATGTTAATGGGCACAGCAAAGTTTTGCTGAAAGAGAGCAGAGTTAAGACTGCATGAATAACTTAACTGCATTTTATAGTTTTCAGAGACTGAGTTTTGCACCTTTCAACATTAGGCATGTTCTGCCATGCTAACTTAATTGTATGTTAATGTATTTTTTTCCCATTGAAATGTGTGTATGTGTACACACATATGTGCTAAGTAACACATGGCCTTTTAGTATCTGAACTGCTGCTGCTGTAACTGTGACAGATCACTGTTACATTTCATGTAGCCTAGCAGTATTGAATAAGTATGATACATTATTTTCCAGAATCCAGCACAATGACTGAAGAGACGAGATTGGACTAATTAGAATGTTAATTGGAATCCAGAGATTAAACGTGTCTGTTTCAATAACTGACAGAAAAGGTTGATAAGCTAATATGTTCTGACAACTAACAATTTCTCCTCTCTAGTGTTAAGGAACTTGTACAGAATATCACACCGAGCGCATGCAACAAGTCCTATACTATATATCCTAGCAATCAAAAAATAAAAATACCCCCAAACAGAACATAGACTTACAGTGAATATGCTCCTCCCTAACTGCATTGACCACTTCCCTAACTGCACTCAGGCTGCCCTTATGTCTTCAGTCAGGCATCTTCACTTACCTAGTCATTAACTCATCATATGATTTTCCTGTCCCCTCAGTTACACCCCTCTGGGTCAGCCTTGGAAGAGGCATCTGGGGTCTTGCACATGTTTCACCTTCTGTGCCAATTTAACTTCCAAAGGAGAAGGGAAGTTTACTCACCTGGTGCAGTGACTGGAGTTCTTCGAGATGGTGCCACTGTACCTCTAGTCAGAGACTTGATAGCAATGCCTCCTGTCGGCTGTGCATGTGGAACGCCGGCACATGACATTTGAAATGGCTATCCCACATGCACAACCAACCGTCTCATTGGTTCCTTCTCTGACCCCGATGTAGGTAAGTCCGAAGCAGAGGGGAGGAAAGGTGGGTGGTGGCACACCCACAGGACAACTATCTGAAAGAACTCCAGTTACTGCACCAGGTGAGTAACCTTCCCTTCTTCTTCGAGGAGTGTCCCTGTGGGTGCTCCACCTTGAGGTGACTACGAAGCCATATTCCTGCTTGGTGGCGAGCACTTCGGTGAATTCAAATTGGTAACTGCAAGTATCGCTCAGTTGAAACACGTATCAGCATCTGCAAACGACTGGATGGTACAGAACTGTGTGAAGGTGTGTGCTGAGCACCATGTGGCAGCTTTGCATCTCTCTTCTGTTGGTACACCCCTGAGGAAAGTTGTTGATGCTACCATTACTCTTGTGGAGTGAGCCCATAAGGTTGATGGGGGCTCCTTTTGGAATATGCTAAAAGCCAGATGTATGCAGCCCAAGAGCCATGTAGATAGTCTTTGTTTGGATTTGGATAACCCTTTTGATCTCTCTGTAGATGACACAAAGAGTCACGGAGATTTGCGAAAGGGTTCTGTATGTTGCTAGTAGAAGGTGACGGCCCTGCAGATGTCGAGGGTGTGAAGCGCTCTTTCTCTGTGGCCCTTGTGAGGGTTTAGGGAAGAAGACAGGTAAGTATATGGGTCCATTACAATGGAATGAGGTAAGTACTCTTGGGAGAAATTTGGGGTGAGTACAGAGGACCATTCTGTCCTTATGAAGTAACATGTACAGAGGGTCTGCCATTAGTGCTCCTAGATCGCTCACTCTTCTTGCAGAGGTAATTGCAACTAGAAAGGGGATCTTCATTGACAGATTTAGAAGGGAACAGGTGGCTAATGGCTCAAAGGGCTTGTCTGTGAGGCTACGTTTAGACTGCATCCCTCTGTCGACAGAGGGATACAAATCAAGCATGTCGAAATTGCTAATGAAGCAGGAATTTAAATATCCCATGCTTCATTAGCATAAACATGGCTGCCACTTTTTCTCAACATGGTGCTTTTTCAGAAAAAAAGGCAGTCTAGATGCGGATCTGTCGAAAATAGACCCTTTTTCGACAGATCTTGTATTCCTCAAAAAAATGAGGTTTACAAAAAGTGTCAAGCTTGCAAATTGACCCATTCCCAGTCTGTTTCTCCGGCACCTTGGCTGTAGTGGGCACAGAGGCAGACTTCTTGTTTGACATCTACTTCCTCTGTGTGGAGTCAAACTTTGAGGAGGAGCGAGATCTCTTCTTGGGTGTTTGAGCCTTTTCCTGGTCCCTGGGGCTTGAGCCAGTAGGAGCCCCTTTGTTAGAAGCCTCCCCTCAGGATGTAAGCCTGGAGATGGGGGGAGTGAAGTTTTAGCTGGCTCAGAGGCAGCTCTTGAAGATTTCTCTAGCTGAAATATTTTAAGCTAGAGATCCCTGATTTTCCTTGTCTGGCTAATCAATTTCTGACAGTGCGGGCATGATTCAGTATTGTGGTCAAGACCTAGGCAGCGGATGCACTCTGTGTCCCTCGGCCACTGAAACTGACAATTTGCAAGTTTTACACTTTTTTAATCCGAGGGAACCAGGCATATCCTGGGATATAGTCAGTTTTGACCATTCTCTGAGTACAGGCAGTCCCCGAGTTACGCGGATCCGACTTATGTCGGATCCGCAGTTACAAACGGGGTTTTTTTCGCCCCGGAAGACGGGAGCGGCGGGACGCCCAGATGCACCCCGGTCCCACCGCCCGCGTCCTCTGGGGCGAGAAAAGCTGCTCCGCATCTCCCTGGTCTGCTGGGGGGGGGGGGAAGCCCCCCCCCAGCAGACCAGGGAGACGCTGAGCAAAGCTGCGGAGCACGCGGGCAGAGGGAAAGCCCAGACGCTCCGCGGCTGTCCCGCTGCCGGTGTCCTCCGAGGCTTTGCTCCCCATCTCCCTGGTCTGCTGGTCTCCAGCAGACCAGCAGACCAGGGAGACATGGAGCAAAGCCGCGGAGGACCCGGGTGGTGGGACTGCGGTGCATCTTGGTCCGCTGCCCGCGTCTCCCTGGTCTGCTGGTGGGGGGGGGCGGGGCGCAGCTAGTGCGCCCCCCTCCCCACAGCAGACCAGGCTTTTCTCCGGCCTGTGGTAGAGCAGCTGGGGCGCTGCTGATTGGTCCCGCAGCGCCGCTCTGGGTGCTACTGGACCAACCCAGCATCACCCCAGCTGCTCTGCCCCAGGCATCCTGATTCAGCCGCTGCTGGTCAGTTTCACAAGTGCCACGCGCCCGGGGCCGGAGCTCCCCCACAAGTGCTGCACGCCCGGGGCCAGTGCCTCCTCCAAGCGCCGCGCGCCCAGAGCGGGGCGGCCAATTCGCGACGTTCCCGGGGCCGGCGCTCACCGTGCGCCATGCGTCCGGGGCCAGCTCTGGCACCATGCATGCGCCACGTGCCCAGGGCCAGGACATCCCCAAGCACTTGGTGGGTGCACACGAATGCCCCCGCGGGCGCCATGGCACCCGTGGGCACCGTGTTGGGGACCACTGCCTCAGAGTAATCCCAACACACATCCCCCAGAAAGGTATGCCCTATGCTGCTCAGTCCTCTCTTGGGCTGTGTCTAGACTGCAGGCTTCTTTCGAAAGAGCCTCTTTCGAAAGCATCTTTCGAAAGAGGCTCTTTCGAAAGAGCGCGTCTAGACTACAATGCGCGGATCGAAAGATCGATCTGCTATTTCAAAAAAGAGCGTCCAGACTGCCGGACGCTCTTTCGAAATTGAAAGCCACCCGGAACTGCTTCTGCCAGGGCATGGGGGCAGCATTTCCTTCCGGGTGCTGCCTGCCTGCCCTTTGCAGAGACGCGTGGTGAGAGGGACACTCCTGAACACCCGTTGCTCTGCTCCTGCAGCTGCCTTTGCTGTCCCTTGAGGAATTTTGCAAGGCATTGCAGTGCTGGTTTGGAGTGCTCAGCTTCCTGGGACACCCCAGCAGCTTTTTTCTTTTGAGGTTTTTCTGCTTGCAGACCCTTATTTGTAGCATGGAGCCAGAGCTGCCCCTGGGCAGGCGATGGCCCCACACCACCATACTGCAGCTGTTGCTGCATCTTCGTGAGACAATCATGAGGCTCCTTCCCGAGCTGGACCCAGACCAGAGGGACGAGGGGTTCCCCCGTCCGGCAGCCACACTGCCCTTGCCTCCGAACTTTTTCGTGGACAGGCGTGTTTGGAGGTTTGACACCAGCTCTGACTGGTGGGACCGGCTCGTGATGGAGCTCTGGGATGACCAAGACTGGCTACGCAACTTCCGCATGAGAAAGACCACTTTCCAGGAGCTCTGTACCTGGCTCGCCCCTGCTCTGCAACGGCAAGACACCCACCTGCGGCCCGCCATCCCCCTGGAAAAGAGGGTCGCCATTGCCCTCTGGAAGCTGGCAACCCCCGACAGCTACCGCTCCGTGGGACACCAATTTGGAGTGGGGAGATCTACTGTCGGGGCCGTCTTGATGGAGGTAAGTCATTGTCTGGGGACAGTCACGGTTTGGGGTGGGGGGAAGGGAGACTGTCAGGAAGGGCCAAGTCGAGTGGGAGTGGGAGTGGGAGTGGGAGTGGGAGGGAGCTCCTCCACTCACCCTGAATTGGGGGGGGGGGTTCTGAGGAGGGGATTCCCGGGCTGTTTGTTTGAGAGGGAAGGTGGGCGGTGGGTTCTCCTCCTAAGACATAAGGCACCCCTTCTAACACTTTGTTGTCTGTCTCGTTCTGCAGGTGGTGAGGGCCATCAATTCGGAGCTGCTCAACAGGCTCATCTGTCTACCGGATCTGGACAGCGTCATGGCCGGCTTTGCTGCCCTCGGCTTCCCCAATTGCGGAGGAGCGCTCGATGGGACACACATTGCCATCCGTGCACCGCCCCATCGAGCAGCCCAATTCATCAACAGAAAGGGCTACTTTTCTATGGTCCTCCAGGCCCTGGTCGACCATCGTGGACAGTTTTCAGACATTTGTGTTGGGTGGTCAGGGCGGGCACACGATGCCCGCATCTTCAGAAACTCGTACCTGTACCGGAGGCTTCAGGCAGGAACATTTTTCCCCCATCGCCAGTTTGCGGTTGGGGATGTGCACATGCCGGTGTGCATAGTGGCTGATGCCGCCTATCCCCTGATGCCGTGGCTGATGAAGCCCTACACCGGCCACCTGGATGCGAGCAAGGAGCAGTTTAATGCTCGCCTTAACCGGGCTCGCAACCAGGTGGAATGTGCGTTTGGCCGTTTAAAGGGCAGATTCCGGTGCTTGCTCACACGCCTCGACATGGGGGAGACTAACATCCCCGAGGTGGTGGCCGCGTGTTGCGTCCTCCATAACCTCGTGGAGAGGAAAGGGGATGCCTTCCTACCAGGGTGGGGGAGAGCTGCTGATGGCCAGGAGAGGCTCTTTGCCCAGCCCCGGACAGCTGCCATCCGCCAGGCTCACCGGTCTGCAGTTGGCATCCGGGAGGCCCTCCGGGAGCAATTCTCCAGTGGAGGCCACTGAGTGAACTGAGGGGCTTCTGCCTGGGGACTGGGCCCTGGCCCCCAATAGAAGCTTCCCTCCACAACCCATCTCCTGACCCAGTTTGGACACATCACTTACACCAGGGTGTGTTTCAAAATAAAATGTTCTCTTTACTTATTTATAATTTTGTACATATTATCCAACAATGTGGCAAAATAACAAAAAAATTTTTCATTTTTGTTGTTGCCAAACTATATACAATAAACAAACAGTTCCTTTAACCCTTTGTGTGTGCTTAATAAGTGGGGTGATGGGGGTGATTGAAACCTGGAGGGGGGAAGGGGACTGGAAACCTGGAGGGGGGAAGGGGATCAGGTTGAACGGGGCTTGGCAGATTTCCCTTTCCTGCCTGGGCCTCGTGTTTGGGGTGCTCCCCGGCTACGGGATCGGGTGATGTACCTGTCGGTTGGCTGGCTGCTGGGGGGCTCTTGGGACGTGGAAGCCTGGGGGAGAGGAGGGCCAGGGGGAGAGAGGGGCTGGGGAGCTGGGGGGGCTGGGGGAGAGGGAGGTCCAAGGGGGGAAAGGGCTGCTGTTGTGGAAGGGGGGTTTGGTGGGGTGGGGTCATGGGGTGCTGGAGGAGCAGGACCAGGCACAGCAGCAGGCAAGCCGCTGACCTCCCTCAGGGTGGCGTACAGCACCGTGCGCTGCAGGACCAGCTCATTCATGAGCCGATCACGCCACCGCTCCTCTGCCTCCGCCCTCTGGAGCAGGATGGCATTCTGCTCCTGCACAGCCTCGACGTGCTGCCGGAGGATGTCGGCGTAGACACGCCTGTGTCTGCGGCTCCCATGTCTCCGAGGTGGAGATGGAGATGGAGG
This sequence comes from Pelodiscus sinensis, assembly GCF_049634645.1. Classification (NCBI taxonomy): domain Eukaryota; kingdom Metazoa; phylum Chordata; order Testudines; family Trionychidae; genus Pelodiscus; species Pelodiscus sinensis. The sequence continues at coordinate 306,311,027 of NC_134711.1, forward strand.
TGGGGCTGGGGTGCTGCGGCCCTCTTCCACGGCTGGTCCGGCTGTGGAGGAAAAGAAGAAGACACAATCAGTCCTATAAACTGGACTCTGTAGCACTTACAAGACTAACAGGATGGTTTATTAGGGGATGAGCTTTCCAGGGCCAGACCCACTTCCTCAGATCAGAGTAACACGGCTACATTTCTATCACAATCAGTCATGTGTGCAACAGCTGTCCAAAAGGGCATGCCCTCTCCCTTGAGACAGGGGAAGCAGACATTCTGAAGGTCACACTGTGTGTGTGTGTGTGTGTGTGTGTGTGTGACCTGGGCATCAGCCTGAGCATGACAGGTTTCCCTTGTGCATCACCCACTGTGCACCCACCCACCTACCTCCCCCCCCCCCCCTCGGGTGTGACACAACCTCACTGTACGCACCTGCTGCTTCCTCTCCCACGCCAGATGACGCCTGGGAGGCCTCAGAGGTCTGGGTGACTGGCTCCAGGATGAGGGTCGCCGTCTCCTCGGTGTCCTCCTCCTCTGGGCCCATGTCCCCGTCTCCAGACTGCTGTAGCTCCCGCTCTGGAGCGTCCACCACCGGGTCTGCCAGTCCGGACTGCACGAACCGCCGTGGTGTGCGTGCTTCTGCACTGCCACCCAGGATCTGGTCCAGCTCTGAGTAGTAGGGGCAGTAGTGGGGGGCTGCCCCAGAACGGGAGCTCTCCTCCCTGGCTTTGGCGTAGCCCTGCCGCAGCTCCTTTACTTTGGAGCGCACCTGGTCCTCGGTGCGGGGGTAGTGGCCCTTCTGGGCCAAGGCTTCAGCCATGCGGCCATAAATTTCGGCATTTCGCCGCCGGCTTTTGAGGGCCTGTAAGGCCTCCTCCTCTCCCCACAGCTCCAGCAGGCTTTTGATCTCTGCGCCGGACCAGGATGGTGCCCGGCGCTTAGAGCCCTTGGCTGGGTCCCCAGAAGGCTCGGAGGAAGGGCCAGGACGCTCTTGGGGCTGTGACATGCTGCAGCAAGGTCGCCGTGTGCTCTGGCTCCTTGTCTGCAACAAGTGGCTGTGAGGGTGCGCCTGTCCCTTTAAGGAATGGCTGCAGCCAGGAACCACAGACGTGCAAACCATGGCCCAGATTGTCCACCAGGGCTTGTTCCTGGAGGCCAATTCTTTCGAAAGAAAGGGCTCCCCCCGTCCAGACTCACGTTCTTTCGACGGATCTCCCTCGAAAAAGGCGTTCTTCCTCGTGAAACGAGGTTTACCGCCGTTGAAAGAAAAGCCGCGTTCTTTCGATTTAATTTCGAAAGAACGCGGCTTGAGTCTGGACGCAGGGGAAGTTCTTTCGAAAAAAGGCTACTTTTTTCGAAAGAACCCCTGAGTGTGGACACGGCCTTGGGCAGTGCAAATACAGGAAGACCATTATTTCTTTGAAAGGGAATAATATGCACACAGCTTGTAGCCCACGTGGTGTTATCTGTTACCTCAACTTGCACATACTGGAGTCAACAAAATAACAAAGCAAGTTGGTTAACTACAAAGAATAGATTTTAAAAGTGAGCAAGTAATGAGGAATTAAAGTCAGAAATGATCACAAGAAAAAAATAAAGGTAAAACAACTAACTTAACAAACGATATCAAATTCAAAGCAAAATTTTTTCATTGTCTGCTTTCAGCAATCTCACTGACCAAATTCTTTATCTCGGGACTTCTCACCCCATGTCCAATGGCTGCATCCTTTGTCTCTTTAGGTGCAGTGAATGTGTGGTGGGCAGAGAGAGAGAGCTGAGTATTTTGGGGTGTTTGTCCCAACTTTTTATTGTTCCAGTCCCTCTCCTGTAAAACATTTCCAACTGAAACCCAAGAGACCCAGAGCCTCTGTGGAAGAATATTCCTTGATTTTTCCCCATCGGTATAAACTTATTTTGTTTTCCCTCCCTGCTTCATGACTTTGTTTACTATTTAAGTGCAAATTAAGGCAAGCATACACACTCCTTCCTTTGTTTAGCCAGGGCTGTACATTTTGGAATATGTGTTAATGACTAAAGGTACAAATCTCTTACAAATATCAGGGATTCTTTGATTTTATGAGGCCTCTGCAACTTCTTCAAATTCTAGTAATTCAGCCCCAGTTTGTATGGCTCCAGCTTCAGCCCTGGAGACCCACTCCTTAGTTTCTGTCCTGTAACCCAGCAAGTCTAATGTGGGCCCAGGCTGTTGATTAGCCAGTAAGATGTGTTGTATTTGAGGAGTCAAATGTAAGGGGAGCCTATGCCTGAGTTTTAGTAAGAGAAAAATGGCAACATCAAGTACACTAAGGGTACGTCTAGAATACCGCGTTTTGTCGACAGAAGTTTTGTCTGAGCGTCCAGACACATTGAGTTCTGTCGACAAAGCAAGCTGCTTTGTTGACAGAACTCCGTAGTCTGGACGCAACGTTACAGGCAATAACACCTTCTGTCGACAGAAGGTGTTATGCCTCGTAAAATGAGGTATACCAGCGTCGACAAAACAAATTAACATGCCCCTTTCGGAAAAGGGGCCAGTGTAGACGTAGCCTTTAAGATTAGAGATGTAGGGCTATAGAATTGTATTAATTCTTTGTTGTTTGTGTGTTATCACATTTATTGTTATTTATTCATTTTAATACAGATCTTATCAATTTGGTATAGTCCTCACTATGGCTGTGTCTACACTGGGCCACTTATTCCAGAAAATCAGCCGCTTTTCCGGAATAAGCTGCGAGCTGTCTACACTGGCCCCTTGAATTTCCAGAAAAGCAACGACGCTCTACTGTACAAAATCAGCCGCTATTCCGGAAAAACTATTCTGCTCCCGCTTGGGCATAAGTCCTTATTCCGGAACACTGTTCCGGAAAAGGGCCAGTGTAGACAGCCCAGTAGTCTTTTCCGGAAAAAAGCCCCGATTGCAAAAATGACGCTCGGGACTCTTTTCCGGAAAAGCGCGTCTACATTGGCCACGGACGCTTTTCCGGAAAAAGGGCTTTTCCAGAAAAGCAGCCTGCCAATGTAGACGCTCCTTTTCCGGAAAAACTGAAAACGGAATAGTATTACGTTTTAAGCATTTCCAGAAATTCATGCCAGTGTAGACACAGCCCAAATGTGTCCTGGTCACACAACCCGAGAGTCCTCAAGACACTGAACTCTCTGTGTCCTCTAACACTGTAGCCTGAAATGGGACAAAAACCTAAATATCTTCTGATCAGATCAGTGGTGAGCCATAATAAACTAGCCCATTTCTGCTCCTGGAGACATTGTACCAGGATGAAAACCACGCTCAACAACTTCACTTCTCTGGCTCAGTGGAACTTTCTGCAATACGGGTGATGCTCATCTGTGTAGGATAGAATCTATGTAGGTGCTGGACCAAGACTGGAATGAACTCCTCCAGGAACTAAGAATCAACACAGACCAAAACTACTTTCTTTCTTTGACCTTGCCTTCCCGAACACAAACACAGCAACAATATATCAATAAATAAATTCCCAAACAAACTCTGCATATAATCTCCTGAGGGAGATGAAAACAGACATGTTACGGATGCCAGTCACATTGCTTAATGCACCAGCGCAGTTGCTCGCTAGACTTTTTACCTTGTGCCACCCTTTCACCTGTCTGCACTCCCACCCCTCCCCCCTTGAGCTGGGGCTAGGAGTGAGGCCCACAGCTCCAGGCCAGAAGGCTGTGGACAGGCAAGGGGGCCAAGGCTGAGGCCATAGCTGGAGCCAGGAACAGAGCTAAGGTCTGCAGCTGGGGCCCTGGACACAAGATAGGCAATCATGGCTGGAAGCAGAGTGCTGGACGTGGGGCTAGCAGCCAAGACCCTGGATGTAAGATTTCAATCCAGAACTGGGGCCAGGAACAGAATTGGGTGGCATTGTCTCCTCACTCCCACTGTGTCAACTGGCCTGGCCCCTAGATTGGGGACCTCAAAAAGATATTTTGGCCTTGGAAAGGGTTAAGAACAGGGCAACTAAAATGATTACGGGTTTGGAACAGGTCCCATATGAAGAGAGGTTAAAGCGACTGGGACTTTTCAGTTTAGAAAAGAGGAGACTGAGGGGGATATGATAGAGGTCTATAAAATCATGAGTGGTGTGGAGAGGGTGGATAAAGAAAAGTTATTTATTAGTTTCTGTCGGGGGGCTCGCCCCTGTCTTGGGGTTGCCACCCCCATCTGGGGCCCAGATCGGCCCGTCTGGGCCTAGCCCTCGACGTAAAATGCCCCTCTCTTAGGGGAAATACGGCCTGCTGGCCTGGTCCCCAAAGTACACTGCCCCCCTCGTAGGGGAAATACGGCCCAATGGCCTAGGTCACAGTTCGGTGCCCCTGTGCTAGGGGAAATACGGCCTCCCGGCCCAGTTCAGGGTTTGTTACCCCGGTCCCCACTTGCCAGGGTCTCGGGCAGCAGGGGTAGGGGGGCCCGGGCCCTCCCTCTCCACCGGGCCCCGACCCAGGGCCCTAGTAGTGGCGGGTGGTTCCCACCACCGGCTCGGCGGGGGCTCCTCCCCGCAACGCCCCGAGCGCTCAGGGGCTTCTACAGCTCCCTGCCCTGGGTCGCTTCCTACCCCCTGCTCGCAGCCTGCCGTGGTCCCACCTGTCGGCGTCGGTCGACGGGCTGTAGTGGTCCTCCCCCTGGCAGCCGCAGAGTGGGCGGAGTCCGGTCCGGTGCTTGGGTCACGGGTGGTCGGTCGGCAGCTCCGGCGTTGGGGTCGAGCCCGGCGGAGGCCCGGCAGCAGCACGCTCAGCTCCCTTGGCGACTCCCTCTCTGGCCAGTGGTTGCTAGCTCCAGCTCGGGTCGCAGTCTGCCCCTTCTGAGCAGGCAAGCAGCCTTTTATATCTTGGCTCCCCTCGGAGCATGCCCAGTAGGGCTGTGTGGGTGGGGCCCTCTCCACCCCTGGCTCCAGGTGGTTTCCCTGGGCTTGAGTGCGGGGCGGGGCCGCCCCGTCACAGTTCCCATAATAGAAGAACTAGAGGACACCAAATGAAATTCATGGGTAGCAGGTTTAAAACTAATAAAAGAAAGTTCTTCTTCACACAGCGTGTAGTCAACCTGTGGAACTCCTTGCCAGAGGAGGCTGTGAAGGCTAGGATTATAACAGAGTTTAAAGAGAAGCTAGATAATTTCATGGAGGTTAGGTCCATAAAAGGCTATTAGCCAAGGGATAGAAATTGTGTCCCTGGCCTCTGTCAGAGGCTGGAGAGGGATGGCAGGAGACAAATCGCTTGATCATTGTCTTCGGTCCACCCTCTCTGGGGCACCTGGTGCTGGCCACTGTCAGCAGACAGGCTACTGGGCTAGATGGACCTTTGGTCTGACCCAGTACGGCTATTCTTATGTTCTTATGACCTCTGTATTAGTGGAAGGTGTTCATGTTCTCCATTGATGTGTGCAGTATGAGAACCTGTATAGAAAAGAATGAGGCCTGATGAGTCCAGGAATGTATGTGAGGAGGTGTGCTTCCATATTGCCCTCTTCCAGTAGCTGTGGTTTTAAGCTATAATAGGAGTTTTAACAGCTCTCAGCAAAAGTGTTAACCGAAAGCAATCACATACTCTAGACTTAGTGCAACACCCAGAGAAATGAAGAGGCTTGTTTAATTTCAGCATGCCGGTGAAATTGCCAGGAGGTGATGTATGCCTCAAGGCAAGGAAGTATAAGGATATAGTTTTTCTTTTGTAGTCTCTTTTAAAACTCTCTCTGGTAACTAAAACGATACTCATTCAACTCTTGCCACATTTAATCTTGTCTGACTATTTCCAAAACAGCTCTGGGACAGAGAAAATGCTGAATCCTATGAACTCTCAGAGCTAGAACCTAACAAAAAACCCTTTTGCTGTGAAACAGACAAGCTGCATCCTTACACAAAACCACAGAAATGAAAAAAGTTAAGCCACTAATAATACACACCTCCTTTTCCACCCACACAGCTTACCACTTGTACAACCATTGTGCCCTGCAGAGCGCACACCACAGCCTTAACTCTGACCACTACAGGAGACCAACCTCTCGGCACCCCCTTTTCCACATATTACCCTACAAATACACCAAGCTATTCCTCAACCTTCCCTCCCAAATAGCTGCTGTTTGGAGAGGTAGTTTGATTGAGGGAGACAGCATCCTGGGGTGGGTTGATCAAAGGCTGAAATGGGTGGGGGTGGTGTGCAGCACTTGTGAAGAATGTGCATAGAGATGGAGAAATAGAATCTTAAATAAAACCTCTTAATTTTGCTTGACTTGTGACAAAATCATGAGAACTAGAAACTCTTCGACTCCACCCTGTGACTTTCACAAGTGTGCGAGGGGAGGAATAATGCTACTTGGAACACATTGTCTGCACCTTCCTCCTGTTGCATGAGGCGTGCCACCTAATGACCAAAGGCCCAAAATGCAGACGGCAGTGTTCTGAACATGCGCCGTCCAGTCATTGCGCCATTGGTGTCTAGTGGCCAAAGGCTGGTAAATCCCGCTGATTCTACCCTCCCCCACAGAAAAGGGGCCCTGACATTCAGAATGTGTTCAGTAGAGATCTTCTGCAGCCACCTCACAAGATCTCTATCTGGGATGCCACACCAAGTGTGACTCAGTTTCTCCTCTTCACACCATAGATTATTTAGTTTTGTGATTATCGATGTGTTATAATCCCCAGTCCTCTGGCCAGGCCTTTATTTATTTGTGCCATTTCTGGGTACTAAACAGTCTGAAGTCATGAGGTCTGGGCCCAACAGGCTTCCTGTGCAGGCTTTCCCCAAATTCTCATTCTGTTCTCCTTCTCTGGAAGGCAAACTTCCCTGGCAGCTTCATCCCAGTCTGGTGAAGGGACCTCTCCACTGTAGTCCTTCCATCTTTCTAGCAGTCACCGCAGCCATCTCCTTGAAGCCCTTCACAGATGGTGTGAGGCCACCAATCAATCCCAGCTGAGCAGCCAGTTTTCCCATGATACCTCTAGTTGTCAAGCCAGAAGGTGGTCTGCACACCCTATGACAGGACCCTATAGTCACATAACACAGAGGCTGTGTCTAGACTGGCAAGTTTTTCTGCAAAATCATTTGATTTTGCAGAAAAACTTGCCAGCTGTCTACACTGGCCGCTTGAATTTCCGGAAAAGCACTGACGATCTCATGTAAAATCATCAGTGCTTTTCTGGTAATACTATGCTGCTCCCGTTCGGGCAAAAGTCTTTTTCCGAAAGACTTTTGCACAAAAGGGCCAGTGTAGACAGCATAGTATTGTTTTCCGCAAAAAAGCCCCGATTGCGGAAAAGCATCCTGTCAATCTAGACGCGCTTTTCCGAAAATGCTTTTAACGGAAAAGTTTTCCGTTAAAAGCATTTTTGGAAAATCATACCAGTCTAGACGTAGCCAGCTAGAATATATGTCAGGAAAACTGTAATTCGGTAGCCTGGCTCTCAGTGTGGATGGTCTAACTCGGTGGTTCTCAGTCTTTCCAGACTACTGCTTCCCTTTCAGGAATCTGATTTGTGTAGCCCCAAGTTTCACCTCACTTAAAACTACTTGCTTACAAAAATCATGCATAAGCCTATAAACTTGCTAGTACACTATTACTGAAAAATGGCTTACTTTTTCATTTTTATCATATGATTATAAAATGAATCAATTACAACAGAAATATTGCACTTGCATTTCATGGTATACTATATAGAGCAAGAGCAGTATAAAAAGTCATTATGTGACATTTTAGTTTGCACTGATTTTGTTAGTGCTTTTATGTAGCCCATTGCAAACGTAAACTAATATTTAGCTGAGTAGATGTGTCCCCTGAAAAACCTCTGCATACCAAGAGGGGTAAGCGTACCCCTGGTTGGGAACCGCTGCTCTAGCTGTATCTGAGAATACACACATGTGCACGCACACACACATACACACACCTGAAGCCTCACTCATTTGCAAATGTGCATCAGGTCTTTATGGGAGTGGAGCAGGGTACAGGAGGAAGGACAAAACAAACATCTGAAAATGCTCCAATGCAATGAGACTTCCAAATTTCAATATTCCTACAGAGGTTAAAAATCAAAGTACAGGACAAGTACAATCTCTCCTAAAGGCATGATTGGGGCATTTCCTGTCATGTATTTGCTGGGCAAAGAAGTAATAACTTGGAAAGGGGCATCACAGCCATGACTTTGGTTTTGGTTCTAAACCTGGTATCACAGACACAGTCTTAACATAAAGTCCACCAACAACCTGAATCCACACAAAACTTCACTATTAATCATTCACTCAAAGGAGGGGAGGTGGCAGCTCTGTGTCCAGGAAGCATCCTTTATTCCTCAGAATGAACTCTTACATGTAAGACAGGAGAAGCATCATGTTATAAAGCTCTTAGGGTATATCTACACTACCCTCCTAGTTCGAACTAGGAGGGTAGTGTAGACATACCCTTAGCTATCAGCCAGCTCTGCCAGTACCAGCAATTTCACTAGCCTCGCTCAAAATGGAAAGATGACTTTCTAGGGGTACGTCTACACTACCCCGCTAGTTCGCATCCCTGTAACCCTCATTCTACGAGGAAGAAAAGATGATCCAAAAGAGGGGTTTTTCCAACATTTGGCTCCGTGTAGATGGGCCATATGTCGGAAAAGCCTCTTTCACAAGAAAAGCGGAAAAAGATACACAAATTACAGTTTGCAATTTGCGTATCTTTTTCTGACTTTTCTTTGTAGTGTTGACATAGCCAAGGTCCTCATTTTACTAAGAGCTTCACTACTGTAGCCACTTCAGAGGCAGAAGTCCCAGACTACTGCATGATGAACTAAATTAAATGCCCCCCTTATAAATTAGGCTACAAATCCACGAAGAAAAAAGAGAGAATAATAAAATAGCAACATGAATCTTATGCCAAAGTAAGCTCCATAGAGCTAATCATTTGTCTGACTTAAGCCAAGAACAGTGTCTGGTAGCTTAATTTTCAGCTACATGGCAGGGTTGTTTAGCCACGCAGTGAGGAAGTTTAATAATATTGCAGCTCTACAAATCCAGAGTATACTCAAACCTGATTAATACTGCTGAACACTGGCATGGTGAACACCGCTAACAGAATTCATTATTTTCTAGATGGAATATTATTTCAGCTAGATTCCCTACATCATTTTGCATTTCACTGGTATCAGTATATTTTCCAGAAGAGAATGCAGAAGAGCAGCAAGACTGCAAAACATGCTGTGCAATGTGGTTGATGTGCTAATGTGTTGGACTATAACGAATATCCTAAGGGACATGAAGTGTGCTTACCTGCAATGACCCTTTTAGAAATTTGCTCTCACCCTAGGGAAAAAAAATCAAAAAATAAAAGAAATCAGTGCTCAATAGTTGTGAGTCATAAGGAAATCTCCAGCTAACAATGATTAGATTCAGCGTCTGTTGGGCACAGTGTATGTTAATTTCATATCTGCCTATCTCTCTCTGTACACACACTGTACAGATTTCAATTATATCCTCAGCCTTCACACGTAATACATCAATTGACTCAGGGAGAATAAAAGACTGAATTGACAAGATGCCTTTTATCACTATGACTTTTCTCATATATTATATGCTGCTCACAATCCTTTATCTGTCCTTTTTAGGTTTCAAGCTGCCATAGATTCTGGAATTAGGGTACAGGGGGTGCTGTAGGACCTCCTTGCTTAAAGTGATTCCCATTGTCTCCTGCATTTACAATTTGATTCCATGGCTTTCAGCACCTCCACTACAAAACCTGTTACAGCCCCTCTGCAAGCTGCTGAAAGCAAAGACCCCATTAAGTCACCTGGCTCAGAACTTAGCCTCTTGGAACTGCTATAATACAAATACAAAAATGAATTGTCCCTAGTCTAAGCAAACTAAAACTGATTACAGACTTTCCAGGACACAGAGATACTTTCAGTGCAATAACGATGAATACACAGCTAAGAAAATTCACATCCATTTTTAGGGTCATTCAGTCACCCAGGGTACATCTGCACATCAAAGTTATTTCAGAATAATGGCCATTATTCTGAAATAACTATGCAAGCGTCTACACGGCAATAGCGTTATTTCAAAATAATATCGAAATAACATGTGGCTTACAGGCAGTCCCCGGGTTACGTACAAGATAGGGACTGTAGGTTTGTTCTTAAGTTGAATCTGTATGTAAGTCGGAACTGGCGTCCGCTGCTGAAACTGACCACCAGTTCTGACTTACATACAGATTCAACTTAAGAACCCCAAGCTTCCCCAAGTCAGCTGCTGCTGAAACTGATCAGCGCTGATTCCAGGAAGCCTGGGGCAGAGCAACTCTGCCTCGGGCTTCCTGTAGTCAGTGCTGGTCAGTTTCAGCAGCAGCTGACTTGGGGATGCCTGGGGCAGAGCAGCTGGGGTGCTGCTGGGTTGCTCCAGTAGCACCGCTCCTCGGCGCTACTGGACCAACCCAGCAGCACCCCAGCTGCTCTGCCCCAGGCGTCTTGATTCAGCCACTGCTGAAACTGACCAGCAGCGGTTGAATCAGGACCTGGGGCAGAGCAGCTGGGGTGCTGCCGGGTTGGTCCAGTAGTGCCCAGAGCGGTGCTACTGGAGCCAAAACAAAAGCCTGGTCTGCTGGGGGGGGGCACACTAGCCGTGCCCCCCCCCCCCCAGCAGACCAGGGACACCGGGAGCAGAGCCGCAGAGGCAGCGGGGTGCCGCGCCTCTGAGGCTTTGCTCTGGCAAAGTCTCAGAGGCGCGGGACCCCCCCCCCCCGCGGCTGCGGCTTCAGTCCGGGTGCCTGTGGTCTGCTGGGGACCATCCCCAGCAGACCACAGGCACCCAGACTGAAGCGGCAGCTGTGGGCGGGTTCCCGCGCTTCTGAAGCTTTGCCAGAGCAAAGCCTCAGAAGCGCGGGGAACCGCCGCTGCTGCCGCTCCAGTCCCAGTGCCTGTGGTCTGCTGGGGACCATCCCCAGCAGACCACAGGCACCCGGACTGAAGCCGCAGCCGCGGCGGGTTCCCGCGCTTCTGAGGCTTTGCTCTGGCAAAGCCTCAGAAGCACGGGAACCCGCCCGGTGCCCCTGGTCTGCTGGAGACGGTCTCCAGCAGACCAGGGGCACCAGAGCAGCTTACGAACGGGGCTTTCTCGCCCCGGAGCTCGCAGGTAGCAATCCGCTACCTCGACCTCCGGGGCGAGAAAGCCCCGTTTGTAAGTGCGGATCCGACATAAGTCGGATCCGCGTAAGTCAGGGGCTGCCTGTATTCCGAAATCTGGAAGCCTCATTCTACGAGGAATAACACATCTTCCAACATAGCTTATTTCGAAATAAATGTGCAGCGTAGATGTAGCCTAAGAGAGCTAATGTTTACATCTATGCTGGGCACTTTAAGGTGCCAATGCTGGTAGGGGCAAATGCAGCTTCAACATGCACAAGAGCACAAGAGACGGAACCATTTCCCTGCATTTCCTGAGCCCCAACAGAAGTAACAAAGCAGTATGTAAATACTGAAAAGACTATAATATCTGGGGACATTTAAACCTCAGTGACTTCTTCCTCTGTGCAGTATCTAAATGGATCATGAGCCTATGTCATCATCATGATCAACAACCATGGGCTCAACGCCCGTTGGGTGTCCGATGCCTCCCTCACTATTTCCTTCCATCTTTCCCTGTCCAGTGCAGATTGGCTTAGTTTCTGTAGATTAGCTCCGCACCAATCTACTATATCATCTACCCATTCTCTGTGGAGTCTGCCTTTCCTATTTTGATCATCTATTATGCCAAATACCAAGATCTTAACTTTTAGCTCGTCGTTAAATAAAATTGTTTGGCTGAGCCTCTGTCGAAAAAAAGAAGAAAAGATTCCCGTTTCAGAGAATTGTACTTTGAGAAATGAGTCCAAGTGCATATGGACTGTGATGTGCAAGATCCCAAGATTCACCACCTAATCACAAAAAAGGATGGTAGTTCAAAAGACGAATAACATCAACCCATGACTCACCTAATCTTGCAAAAGAGCTGAGGGACCTAAGACAGAACAGCTTGTGAATTTTATACATGATTGGCACTAATGTTAATAGAAAGAGGTTTGTTGCTGAAGCAACATCACAGAACAACTCTGCAATCTCTCTCAACAGACCTGCTATTGAAAATTAACCAAAGATTTTAGTGTATAAAAGAATATAATACAACTAGCCAATTAGCCCATCATAAGACGGGATTTTCAGGTCTCTCCTCCACACGTCGGTCTTCTCTCTTGAGCCTCCAGTCTCTCACTCCATCTCTCTCTCTCTCTCCTCCTCCTACTGCCTCCCCACCTCTCTCTCTCAGCTCTCCTCCACCTCCTGCCTCTCTCTCTGTCTCTCTATTTCTCTTCTCCTCCCCCTCCTGCCTCTCACTCGGGGGACCACAGAGCCCAAACGGCTGTTTGGGCTCCGCACTCCCCGTGCTGCATGGGGGGGCGTGGAGCCCAAACGGTCGCTTGCGCCACTTGCTCCCATGCGGCGGCCTGGCTGAGCAGTGCAGAAATCAGCCGAGTGCCATAGTGGGAGGCGAAGGGGGGCGGGGCAGTGATGTTCACGGCCAAGGGGCGGGGCCTGGAGCCGCTGTTACACCACATGTCACCGCCCCGCCCCCCCTTTGCCTCCCGCTGTGGTGCTCGGCTGACTTCTGCACCGCTTATCTGGGCCGCCACGGGGGGAGCAAGCGGCCGTTTGGGCTCCCCCATGGCGGCCTGGCTGAGCGGCGCAGAAGTCAGCCAAGTGCCATGGTGGGAGGTGAAGGGGGGCGGGGCGGTAACGTACATGCAGCCGCCCCACTCGCCCTGCCCCAAATCCGCCGCTGCTTATGGGCATGCTAATGTGTTTAGCCTTGCTATAGCGATATGGACTCCATGATCAAAACACAGTACAGGGCTTGCTGGGCGCTTTTTGGACCAAAATGCTTGAATGGAAAGATATTCTCATAAGTAAACAAGGGAAAAGTGGACTGTATTAAATTACTATAAAGTGGGTGCACAACTGGTTGAAAGATAGTATTTAAAGAGAAGTAGTTAATACTTTGCTTTCAAACTTGGAGGGTGTAGTAGAGTCCTGCAGAGGTCATTCCTGGGTCTGGTACTATTCAAGACTTAGATAATGGTTATATGACTTGCAGATGATGCCAAACTGGGAGGGTTGCAAGTATTTAGGAGGGTAGATCAGAATTTTAAAATGAGCTTTACAAATTAGAGAACTGGTCTGAATTCAACGGAATTTTATTCAATGAAATTCAATAAATAAAAATGTAAAGGAAGATTTAGATTAGATATTAAAGAAATAATCTAATCGCAATTTGGAAAAGGCTTCTGAGGGGTTTCTAAGAACAGGTTACACAAACATCTATTGGTGATGATCTAGGGTTTTTTTTTTTTTTTTTTTTGCCCTGCCTCACTGCAGGGCATCTGTACTTTATCTACAAAAATACTACAAGTATCAAAGGGTATGTCTACACTAGAAAGTTAGTTCGAACTAACGGACGTTAGTTCGAACTAACTTTCCTATGCGCTACACTAGCGCTCCGCTAGTTCGAATTTGAATCGAACTAGCGGAGCGCTTAGTTCGAACTAGGTAAACCTCATTTTACGAGGACTAACGCCTAGTTCGAACTAGCTAGTTCGAACTAAGGGCTGTGTAGCCCTTTAGTTCGAACTAGTGGGAGGCTAGCCCTCCCCAGGTTTCCCTGGTGGCCACTCTGGCCAACACCAGGGAAACTCTTCTGCCCCCCTCCCGGCCCCGGACCCCTTAAAGGGGCACGGGCTGGCTACGGTGCCCGTGCCAGGTGCAAGCCTGCCAGCACCCAGCTAGCAGACCCTGCACCTGGCACGGCACAGAGCCACCCACCCGATGCCCCCCAGCCCACCCCCTCTTGCCGGGACCAGGCTGGCGGCTCCCGGGAGCTTGCCCTGGACCGCAAGAGGCGGGCACCTTCCTGGGCTAGTGCGGACATCGTGGACCTCGTCCACGATCTCCGCACTAGGCACAGGAAAGTGGCCGTCTAGGGCAGGAGAGCTGCCAGCCTGGCCACCCAGGACCAGGTGTGCATGAAAATCAAGGGGGTCCACTGAGACCCCCGACACTGAGCCCTGAGCTTACAATGGCCGTACTGGGTCAGACCAAAGGTCCATCTAGCCCAGTAGCCTGTCTGCCAACAGCGGCCAACCCTAGGGACCCTGGAGGGGATGGACCGAAGACAATGACCAAGCCATTTGTCTCGTGCCATCCCTCTCCAGCCTTCCACAAACTTTGGGCAGGGACACCACTCCTACCCTCTGGCTAATAGGACTCCATGGACCCAACCTCCATCACTTTATCTCACTTCTCTTTAAACTCTGTTCTAGTTCTAGCCTTCACAGCCTCCTGCAGCAAGGAGTTCCACAGGTTAACTATTTGCTTTGTCAACAACAACAACTTTCTCTTACTAGTTTGAAGCCTGCTACCCATTCCTTTCCTTTGGTGTCCTCTAGTCCTTCTTTATGGGAACTCAGGAAGAACTTTTCTGAATGCACCCTCTCCACCCAACCCCTGCTTTTAGAGACCTCTATCCTGTCCCCCCTCCGTCTCCTCTTTTCTAAGCTGAACAGTCCCAGTCTCTGTAGCCTCTCTTCATCTGGGACCTGTGCCAAACCCCTGATCATGTTAGTTGCCCTCCCCTCTCCCAGCCTTTCTCTTCCCCTCTCCCACCTCCTTTTCCCAGTCTCCCCCAGTTTTTTTCAATAAAGACAGAGTCAATGTTGGAAGAAACGTTATCTTTATTTTGTACATCAATAAGAAGGGGGGCTAGGGAAGGGCAAGTGGAAGGAGGTGAGGGAGGAATGGGGTACGAGCCCCCGATGGGGAGGACTGGGCTGGCTCTGCGGGCTTCTGGGGGTGGAAGCTCTCCTGCAGCCCCCCAATTACTCCCTCTCCCCAGATGGCAGCCTGCGGCAAGTGCAGCCGGGCTGATGGCCGAGTGGTGTGATGTGCCCAGTGTGGGCACTCAGGGCACTCCAAGCCAGAACTTCTTTGCAAGCGGGGCACCCCTGAGAACTGTCTGTCCGGGGTGGGGGTCGGGACCCTTTAAGCGCAGCCCTCGGCTAGCCTGAGACAGTATCTCCATGCTCTATGTCCTCCTTTTATGCCCTGCCGGCACTGCTTCCGGCCATCATTAAGCCCTGTTCAGAGTCCACTCAATGTGGACTTACTAGTTCGAACTAGCAAAACGCTAGTTCGAACTAGTTTTTAGTTCTAGATGCATTAGTTCGAACTAGCTTAGTTCGAATTAACTAATTCGAACTAAGTTAGTTCGAACTAACTTTGTAGTGTAGACATACCCAAAAAAAGTCTATAGCAGCCGTGGCCAATCCGAGGCTCATGAGCCTAATGCAGCTCTCCCCCCACCTGGGTGCAGCTCACAAAGCCCACCCATGGCTCATAAGTCGCCCCCACACCCTCAAAAAGCCAAACAATTTTATTTAACGACGAGCTAAAAGTTAAGATCTTGGTATTTGGCAGAGATTTTTGTTTGGTTGGTTTTTTTTGCTCGACAACTTTGCCTCGGCTCTTTGTGCTGGATCCACTGCTAGCTTGGCTCTTTGCCCAGAATGGGTTGGCCACCCCTGGTCTATAGCATTTGCTTTTGTAGGGACCGCAGAGGACTATGAAAGAGCCCCAAGCATACGTCTACAGAGTGACAAAGAAATCTCAAAACCACCACACAGTCTCCACAAATAATGGCAGCTCAAAAGAGAGAGAATATAAACTTGAACGCCCAGACTTTGCAAAAGAGCCTGAGGATGTAAGACAGAGCTACCTATGGATTCCATTCCTCATTGGCAGGGAATGTTAACACGACAGAAGTTCTGCTGCCAATGCAATCATGCTACTGAAAGTTCACAAGGCATTCCAATGCATAACAAAGTTGTGTTGTTTGCACGCTTCATCTCAGCCTGCATTAAAAAAGTGAAAGAAATCAGCTTTGAGCAACAAATGCTAAATACTAGAACTAGGCTTAATTCTTATTTTTAAAAAAGAAAGAAAAATGTTCACAGACTTTTCCACAAATTATAGTTCAGGAGTAATAAGGATGAACATATGTGTGAGGAAATTCATACCCAATCTTGTACATGCTTCAGAGCGAATCCAAGAATAACCTTGTTCTACCATGAAAGTGTGCCTACATGCAGAGCATGAGAGTGACAAATGGCTCTTTGTATGATCTGGAAGCTTCTCATTCTATGCCAACAAGAAAGAGAGGGGTAACCAATTGCCTTCATTTCCTGAGGCCTAATAAAAGCAGAGAAGTGATATGTGGTTAGAACCAACATATGCATATTTATTAGCATGCCAATGTATTTAGCATTACTGTATGGCCGTGGAGCTCACTATCAAAAACAGAGCAGGTGACTTCCATGGCTCGTGCCGAGTTTGGAATCCCTGGTTGAACTTCCAGTTAGAATTAAAAAAAAAATTTATTAAAATAAAATTAAAAATATTAATGGAGATTAATGGAGATCTCCTAGAACTGGAAAGGACCTTGAAAAGTCATTGAGTTCAGTCCCCTGCCTTCAAAGGAGGACCAAGTACCATCCCTGACAGATTTTTGTCCCAAATGGTTTCTTTAAGGATTGAACTCACAACCCTGGGTTTAGCAAGCCACTGCTCAAACCACTGAGCTACCCCTCTCTCCAATTTTGAGTTAAACATCAGCATTTTACTTATAATAGCACCCAGAGATGCCAAAATTGATGCTGGCAATAGTAATTTCTAAGGCTCTACTCCCTCAGGTTTTGATGAAGGAGAAACAGGAGGTTAAGAATTTATCTGTGTGCATTTTGAATTTGTTACAGAGAATATTCCCAAATATTGCAAGAAAGTTGAATACCACAAACTTTATGAGCACAGCTGACAATTTATGAAGGATGCAGAAGCTCTATGCGATGGCCCTTTGGTCAGTGTGGCAGATGAGTCAACCCACAAATGAAAGAATAATGGAAAATTGCAACATAGAATCATAGAATCATAGGACTGGAAGGGACCTCGAGAGGTCATCGAGTCCAGCCCCCTGCCCTCAAGGCAGGATCAAGCTCCGTCTACACCATCCCTGACAGATGTCTATCTAACCTGTTCTTAAATATCTCCAGAGAGGGAGATTCCACCACCTCCCTTGGCAATTTATTCCAATATTTGACCACCCTGACAGTTATACCACATATTGTGGTAACATACACCACATATTGTGAATCCCAGTGTTTTAGTTATAAAACTCCAGATGGGACATAACATTATTAGAAATGTACTGAAGGAATTGCTCCAGCCCGGATCCTAGGGGACCTAAAGGATCCTTTTAATTGTTTGTCACTTTCAGTCCCCAAATTAAACTGCTCAAGATGCAGAGAGCTGAAAATAGTCCCCTGATACATCTGCAGCTGTGAGCATTTTGTGGTGAGGTGGTAAGCAGTAATTCTCATCCTTCCAAGCAAAAAGATCCCTGACCACTTCATACACTGTACTCAAAGAAGAACCAGCGCATTAGTGAGGAAGGATATTGATATAATAGGTATCATAGGAACTTGGTGGAATGAGGATAATCAATGAGGCACAGTAATACTAGAGTGAAAAAATATATTGGAAGAAGAGAACAGGTTGTGTGGGTGGAGGAGTGACACTTTATGTGAAATAAAACAGAGTCAAATGAAATAAGAATCTTAAAGTGACCAAGCTATACCAGAGCATCTCTATGGATAACAGTTCCATGCTTGAATAATAAGATAGCAGTAGGGATATATGACTGACCACCTGACCAGGATGGTGATAGTGGCTGTGAAATGCTCAGGGAGATTAGAGAGACTATAAAAAACAATACTGGAAAACATAACCCCAAATATACATCTATACAAAGAGAGAGCTTTTAAGCCATGTCTACACTAGGAAACTATTTTGAAATAACTACATTCAACTTAATAACTCCTGATTTTACAGAATCAAAATAGTGTGTCCCCACTACGGGGAAGCCTTGAAATTAGTCTGAGGCAGGCTCTGTTAATGTGGATGTGCTACCTCAACTTAGAGCCCCAGGAAGCACTGGGAAGTAATTAGCTCGAATTACTCTAGAGAGTAGTAATTTCAAAAATAGTGGCACCAGAGCATCCATACTAAAGCTATTTCGAAATAACTATTTCAAAAGCAGTGCTATTCCCTAAGAAAAGCAGGAGTACAGAGTTCAAAATAAGCAACCCTTTATTTCAGAATAATGGGCTTGGTATCATGGACACTCCGCTTATAAATTTGACCTAAGGGGGATTATTTTGAAATAATAGTGTAGACCAGAATTTAGAGTTATTGTGGATAATTCTCAGGAAGCATCCTCTCAATGTACAGTAGCAGTCAAGAAAGCTAACAGAATGTTGGGAATCATTAAGAAACTGATAGTAAGACAGAATATATATTGCTTATATATAAATCCATGGTACATGCACATCTTGAAAGCGGCATACAGATGGCCTCCTCATCTCAAAAATAAGTTTGGAATTGGAAAAGGTTGAGTAAAGGGCAACAAATATAGGGGTATGGAACAAAATTTCATATGAGGAAATATTAATAAAACTTGGACTTTTCAGCTTGAAAAAGAGACAACTATTGGGGGGTATGATAGAGGTCTATAAAATCATGGCAGACGGAGAGAAAGTAAATAAGGAACTGTTATTTGATACAGTGTTACATCTAGATATTTGCCTATTTTTACAACAGGTTGCATAACAAGTACTAGTAAAGTCAGTGCAAACTGAAATTTCATGGACAATGATTTGTTTATACCACTCTGTATATTATACATTGAAATGTGAGTACAGGATTTATATTTCAATTGATTTATTTTATAATTATATTATAAAAATGAAAAAGTAAACCATTTTCAATATTGTGCTGTGTCACTTTTGGATTTTTATATTGATGTCACATGTTTTTCAGTGAAGTGAAACTTTTAGAGTACACAGAACAAATCAGACTCTTGAAAGGGATAAAATAGTCTGGAAAGTTTGAGAGCCACTGTAGCCACTACGCACAGTGAGGAAGGTGGAGATTTACAAAGTGGGAGCGTGAGGGAGACCTGGGGCTGTTACTGCAGTTGTTATTGGAATACAGAAATCAGAATTTAACTTGTGGCTAGAGCAACTGCAGAAAAATTACTGCTCCCCATCACAGGGGGGCATGCCCAGGGAATACTGATCAGAAAACCACTGCATATGTGGGCTTCAGAGGCATAGATCAGCAGAGTTCAAACCTGTCAGGAAATGCTGCTTCATAGGGCTATACCCCACATTTTTTCGCACCTCTACTCTCCTTCTTGTTCTCCCAGGTATCATGCCCCTTTGCCTTTGTCTGCCACACACAACATTCCCATCAGTCTTTAGAATTCTTACATCCACCCATTCCTGCCCTCCCTCAGCTTTCTCCTGCACTCCACATTTCCCTGCTTCAGTCTCCCGACGCCACATTCCCTTGCCCCACTATGTCTCCTGATCCATACTTCCCTTTCCCCCATCTCATCTTACTCCTTGGGATAGGTAGGAATATTTAGGAAGCAGGAGAGGAAGAGTCCCCCATTTCTGTATAGAAGACCTAGATTGGCAAAGTTAAGAAGCTGCTATGGTCGTAGTTTAATTTCTCAGTATTTGGGTGGGGGATGGCCCCCAGCCAATAGCCACCTCTCTCCAGCCACCTAGCTCTGAAGGAAATTACAAGCAGCAACACAGAACTTCAGAGCTGGGCAGTCAGCGAGCAGTTGCTGCTGGTCAGGCCGTTCATCTTTGCAGCATATTTTAAGTCCCACTCCCACTCCTGCATTGTTCCTTGAACTTTTATCCCCATGTCCACTACTTTGGCAGTGGGATCCGTGGGACCCCAATCCCACTACAGGGCTCTCTCTCACATTAGGAATCCCAGGTGCGTAGAAAATGTTTTTCTTTTTTAACCTAATCTGTAAACCTCTGAAAAAAATCAACAGGTACAGTGGGGGACGGTGAGAGGGAGACAACATCCCTACCTGGTGTAAAGAAACATAGATCTACTGGAATCCCTGGAACTACATTCATTTGTACCAGATGAGGATCTGGTCCTGGGTATCTAAATATATACTGTAGCTGCCGGGGTGGAGAGGGGGGTAGCTTGTAGGCACAGTGCCGCCTGCCCCCCCCCCCCCCCCCCGCCAGATTCCACAGATTCCATCCTCTCAGGATAAGTATACTCTCTCCTCCTTTCCATCTATCTTCCTAGACATGTAGGATCTTCCAATATTGAAAACTTTAGTAATTGTGTTTTCCGGAGATCAATATTCAGAAATAGGGGGTAGAGGCTATACTTGCTTTGTACTGATTTGTGGCAACAAAATGCAGGAATATACATTTGTTTCCAATGCCTTAAATTCATTTCCTCATCCCTGTTCCTAAAACACAATAGCCAGGGACCAAAGTAACATCTTATGAGTTTTTATTTGCAGCGAGATATTTAGCAATAAACGGGGTACATCAAAAGTTGCCACAGCACAGGGATAATTGGAGGTTTAGCTATTTTACACTTTAAATAAGAACAGGGATTATCTTCATGCTCCGGCTATTGGATTTTTGTTTGTTGTGTTTTTGGTCCAGAGGGGAGATGCTGGGTAAGAATCTTAGTGCCAAAAAAGAACAGATGAGTGTTTAAGTACCTTCATTACCTCCAGGAAGCAAATCTCAGCACTCCCTGAGAAAAGTGCCAACAATTTCTGGGGCTTAAATTATGGGCTAGTGACCCCATAGAATGTTAGACTGTCTCTGCTCCTGTTTGTAGTCTATTAATGTTAATGCTGAATGCTTGCCTGGTAATTCTCTTCTGTTTGACTTGCTTATGTGCTTATTATTATTTGTATTCTAAAACATTTATATTGTGCTGTAAATGACACTTCCCAAACAGAGAAAAAGCCATGTTCCCTGCTCTGACATGATCCCTGTGTAAATAAGGCTATGTCTACATTACAGAGTTTTTGCACAAAAACCTACAGAGCATCCACACTTCAAGCATGTTATTGTGCAAGAAAATGTACAGTAGAACCACAGAACAGAGGGCTTTCTGTGGTGTAGGTATGCCTCTTTCTACAAGGAATAACTCCTTGCGCAAAAAGGTGTGTGTGGATGCTCAACAGGGGTTTCTTGCTCAAAAGGAGCCTATTACAAAAAGCACTGGTGCTCTGATGGCCATTCTGTGAAAGGCCATCAGAACTTTCTTGTGCAAGGGTGTCCATGTAGTGCAGACGCTCTCGTGCACAAAAGCACATCACTTTTGCAATGCACTTTTGAGGTGTGGATGTGCTTTTGTGCAAGAAGTTTCTGCAGAAGATCTCTTCCACAAAAAGTTTCTTGCTCAAAAACCCTGCAGTGTAGACAAAGCCTAAGAGTAGACAAACACTAGGCAAAGCAAGAGCAACAGTTGTCCAAGTGGAAGAAGGGCTTATTAGTGGTCCGTGAAAAGGAGGAGGCATAGGCAGAAGTATTTCACAGTGCTCTGATCAATTATGAATAAGAAACATGGAACCAGGGCTGTGTGGGGAGGAAAAAACTTGGCAGCACTTTTTCATGGTCAACTCACAAAATAAGCTCTATCCCTACAAATCCCCTACGGGAGATTCCAGTCAATGCTGGTTGGGCAAGATGCTCAAAATATGATTGGGCTGCTCAGCTGGGCTCCTTGAGGTTGTCACAACCTTGCAAGGGCTTGAATCTGTCTATGAGCTCAGCTAGGGTCCTTGGGCCAACTTCCCGAAGGTATTGGTGCAGATAAGCAGCTAGCAAGATTTACAAACACAGCTAAGATGCTTGAGAGCCTAAATCCCATTGGAAGAAAATGGGAGTTAGGTGCTTTTGAAACTCAAAGAGGTACCTTTCAAAAATCCCATTAGGTGCCTATCTTTGGGGGTCTAAATACTTTTGTGAATCTGGATCCTGTACTGGGGTGGGGAGAGGTATGGAAGTGGTATCTTCCAGACCTCACCCACACATGGCATCAAAATGAGATTCTGCTCCCAATTAATGTGATCGCCCCTCTTCTTTCTTACAGGAGGAATGATATAATTTAGCTATTGGCATTGTTAACTACCATCAGTCAGTATCTGAGCGGAACCCCTCATTTCAATGAAGAAAGATGATCACCCTTCCTGAGTTATGGCTCCAGGTTTTCAGCAGGGTGGTTTGTTTTGTTTTGTTCTTTTTTTTTTCAAAAGGAAAGCTGAGATTTTCGAGAACAAGACAGTAGTGCCACAGAGGTGCCCATATAAGTTGCCTAACTGAGTAGTGTTTCTTTAAATAAGTTTGCAGCACTGAGAAGAGGTTGTTGCTCTGAGTGCAGCTGAAAAAGGGGGTAAGTTGTGGCAAAAGTTCTTCCTCGCTAGCACATTAGGAGCCTGGAAACTAAGAAACTGCTGGAAGCTTGGAGACAAAAAGAATTTGTAATGGCTCCCTCAATGCAAAGCCCCATTCAGGCCCACAGGACAACCGGCATAGTCACATCTCCCCCTGCCTCAAGCCCTGCTGCCACGGGGTGTGTCCCCCGTGATATCAACCTCCCCATTTAGTATCCCTTACTCAAAGGACGTACGGTCCACAGGCCTCTTGCAGAGGGTTCAGTGTCCCTTGCTCAGGGGAAGTACGGCCCACTGGCCTAGTCCAAGGTTCAGTGCCCCTCAATCAGAGGAAATACGTCCCACCGGCCTACTCCAGCATTCAGTGCCCCTGCGTTAGGGGAAATACAGCCCACCCGCCTACTCCAAGATTTAGTGCCCCTGACTAATGCCTGGAGGCCTACGCCTCTAGTAAGTCTCCCCTGGCTATCAGGGAAGCGAGTGCTGCGGGACAGGGAGATAAGGGTACCCGGGCCCTCCCACTCCTCCAGGCCCCAACCCAGGGCCCTGTTGGCAGTGGACGCTTCCACTGCCTGCTCAGCAGGGCGTCCCGCCGAAACGCACTGAGCTCAAACCTCCACCCTGGGCCCATTCCTGCTGTCGCCACTGCAGCAGCAGCGGCTGCTCAGGCGCTGCAGCCTGAGCTCCTGCCCTGTTGGCAATCCACCCAGACTAAGCTGCTCCTCTGGCTTTTATACTGCTCCTGCAGTTGGAGCATACCAGTCCGAGAAGAAGGGCAGGACTTTCTCTGCCCCTTCAGTATGGGGCATATCTGCCCCGTCACACCTGCATAGAAACTTTCATGGGGCAGGGGACCCACAGGTGACTAGGAGAGGCCAGACACAGGAAGGGGTGGGCATCAAGCAACAACACGCATTGCCTCCTGTTATGTTCACAACACAGAGAAGTTAGATTAGAACAAACACTCTGGCAAGAAGGTTGCAGCATAACCAGTTTACTTCTCAGAATTCAGAACAATAAAACACAAGAATCCAAAATGAGAGGCAGAGAGATTGTAGGAATGTTATACGGCTTGTCACTCTTGTCTTCTCCCCATAACTCCTAGTTCATGTTGGTGCACATGCTACTGTTGTGTGCTGTATTTCCAGCGGCCCGATGACCTATGGAAGGCCAGCAAATGAGCTGACCACATTCCAGTAAGTCTCACTCTGCTGCTTGAATGCTTTGTTCAGCAATAGCAAGGCCTTACTCTTCCATTGCTACTAGTGTGGGGAAAACTCTTTAGAACCACCCCCTCTTTTACCAGCAGTAAAGTCTTTTACTAGAAACTTACAAGAGTCTTCCCTCTTTCACAGCTGTTGCTCAGAAACTATTAGGAAGCAATGAAACTAAGCAGATCCTTGTCATTTTGACTCCATTCCTAGAATCATAGAATGTCTTTACATTTAGGGGAGGAGGAGATAGCTCAGTTGAGCGTTGGCCTGCTAAACTCAGGATTATGAGCTCAATCCCTGAGGGTCCCATTTAGAGATCTGGGGCAAATCTGTCAGGGATGGTACTTGGTACAGCTGTGAAGGCAGGCGACTGGACTCAATGACATTTCAAGGTCCCTTCTAATTCTAGGAGATAGGTTTATCTCCATTTCAAAAATAGAATCCTAGGCTGGAAGAGACCTCAGGTTAAGTCCAGCCCCTGAACAAAGCAGGACCAACCCCAACTAAATCATCCCAACTGGGGCTTTGTCAAGCCAGGACTTAAAAAACTCCAGGGGTGGAGATTCCACCACCTCCCAAGGTAACCTAGTCCAGTATTTCACCACCCTCCTAGGCTATGTCTAGACTGCAAGCCTCTTTCGAAAGAGGCTTTTTCGAAAGATACTTTCGAAAAAGCCTCTTTCGAAAAAGAGCATCTAGACTGCAAGCGGAACTTTCAAAAAAGCAAGCCGCTTTTTCGAAAGAAAGCAGCGAGTGAGTCTGGATGATCTCTTTCTAAAAAGCCCTGTTGGCATTCAAGAACACCTTTTTTCGAAAGAGCACTTTCGAAAAAAGGCGTTCTTCCTCGTGAAATGAGGTTTACTGCCGTCGAAAGAAAAGCCACGTTCTTTCGATTTAATTTCGAAAGAATGCGGCTGTAGTCTAGACGCAGGTGAAGTTTTTTCGAAAAAAGGCTACTTTTTTCAAAAAAAACCCTGAGTCTGGGCACAGCCCTAGTGAAATAGTTCTTCTCCTACCAGCTCCTGTCTTCTTGCCAGACCTATCTGCTGACTTGCCACTAGCAAGTGTATTTTTTCAGTGATATTATTTATTATCTGTACTATTGAATTACTTAGGATCAGCCATAGAACAGGACCTCATCATGCTGCATAATGTACAAGGAGAAAAGACAAGAGTTGTACATGAAATAATTGATCTTACCCTTTTGATGGAACAGCAGTTTTCTTCCCCTAAAGAGTAAAACAGATATATTATAGAAATAAGAGAAACTTGAATACTGCGGCTTTTACTTACATGTTAGATTTCAGTGTTTGCAGCTTAGCAATGAGAAGTGATATGATGACAGCACACACTGACCATCACATTGTGTACTTTGGCCTACCTCCACATTATGGACTGCCATATGTCTCCCATCCTCTGCTTGCCTTTAACAGTTGGCTGCCATGCTGGCACCTTCCTTCCAACGACTCTAGGGTGGAACGAAGCATGTGGCTTCCTCCCAGGTACTATTTCACAGATAGACTGGGAAGGAACAAAGAATGCTGCTGACTCTGACCTTGAAGTTTATAAGCGGCTATGCCGCTCTCTAATTATAGGTTCATTACTTACAAAAGTGAATGGCCTCATAAGAATTGATACTGTGCTACCAAAGTGTTTAGATCCCTAGCAGAGTATGAAATTGCTGATTTTAAATTCTGATTGTTAATCTCGGCCTCTCACTTGTCCTCTTATTCTAATTCTAGCACAATTTTAGCACCTTAGAAAAGGCTAGTACCAGAGGCTTTTTCTTTATCCCATTTGAAGGCACAGTTCCACGTATTAAAATAGCATAAAACTTTGGATTCTAACTCTGGTGACACTTTAGAAATAGTTTTTAAATTGTAATGTGTGGAAGGTTAAGAGGTTGCGACTGTGGGTCTGATGCTACACGACTGAATTTAATGAGAATTTTGCATTGATATTAATATTCCTGTATCATATACTCCCAATTATCCAAATGGCATGGGTGACAAACAGATATTAGTCAAATAATTCCATGCCATCAGGGCTGCAGAGGGATCCCTGCATTGACCTGCCTTCCCTCAGTTATTGGAGGCAGAAGGGCAGGAATTAGACTCTTCTGTCCTGCTGAGGCAGAGCAGAGGGGACTCTTAAAAATCAGTGTCCTGAGTTTATCCCCCAACCCTCTAAATCTGCTTCCACTCTTTCATCTCCAGGCCATTTGCTGGGACTTTGTTCACTACAACCCATAAGAACATAAGAACGGCCATACTGGGTCAGACCAACCTTCCATCTAGCCCAGTATCCTGTCTGCTGGCAGTAGCCACTGCCAGATGTCCCAGAGGGAGGCAACACAACAGGTTATCCTCACGTGATCCCAATCCTGTCATCCGTTTCCAGACAAACAGAGGCTAGGGATACCATTCCTACCCATTCTGGCTAATAGCTATTGATGGAACTAACCTCCGTGAATCGATCAAGCTCTTATTTGAACCCTGTTAAAATCCTAGGCCACGTCTAGACCAGTGGTGCTCAACCTTTTTGTATTCGCGACCCTTGAACCCAAAGAAAAGGGTCCAGAAAAATTTTGGTTGATCAAAAAAAAAAATTGCTGCTCTGCTCCTGTCACTCCCCCTACCCCCACCACATGTACGTACCGAGCTGGGAAAAGAAAATACCAGCCCAGATCAAAGTGCTGCAACCCACAGGTGCACACTGCTGGTCTAGACTACAAACAAAAGTCAGAAAAAGACTTTTCTTTCAAAAGAGGCTTTTCCAAAATTTAGTGCATCTACACAGCGCCTAATTTTGGAAAAATCTGCTCTTTCAACACATCTTTTATGCCTCATAGAAAAAGGTTTACAGGGATGGCAAAAGAGCGCATCCACTTTTCTGAATTTTTTTTTTGGAAAAGAGGATGCGTTCCTTGGACGCGGCATTGCTTTGCCAGGATGATGCAGGTATCCCAGAAAAGCACTGCAGTCTAGACGTAGCCCTAGCCTTCACCACATACTCTGGAAAGGAGTTCCACAGGTTGACTGTGCAAACTCCCTGGAAATGGGGTCTTCTGATCGCTTTATGCTTAAAGGGCCAGGATATCCTATTACATCCCATTTTACAGATGGATAACAGAGAGAAATTGAGTGATTTACCCAAAGTTGGAGAGGAAATGTGTAGGAAAGCTAAAAAGTCTCCTGAGAGCCCCGCCCAGTGCTGCAGCCACAGGACCACCATTCTTCTAATAGTATTTGGCCTTGTGTATGGCTACTATACTTTTAGCTGACATAAGGTAAGTGCCTTGCCACTCGGCTGAGGTTTAGGGAAGAGGTTGAGGGTGGTTCCCCCTCCATTCTGGTTGGCTGACTGCTTTGTTGGTGTTGCTTTACTGATTGGCTTTTAGTTGACCCTTTTATTGCTCAGCGTTCAGGGAGAGGCAATGGACTCCAGAAACAGAGCACCCAAAACATGTTCTGTCCTAACCTACAAAAGAGCTCAGATCACTCCTGAGTAAGGGAGGAACTATGCTTCAGGGAAGCAGTGTCTACTTTAGGGCTCTCTGCAGCTAATGAGAGTTGAGTGAGACTAAAATACACACCTAAAATTAAAGTACCCAAATCACTAGTCAGTTCTGAAAATTTCAACTTATGGGCCTGATTTCACAAAGTTACTGAGCTCCCACTATTCTGACTGACTTCAGAAAGACTAGCTGTTCAGCTCCTCTGAAAATCATGCTCCAGGTTACTATCATCACACTTAAGTTTCCTGTTTGCAGTGTTCTTAAGTGTCTAAGAACTGGTGTCTGCAGAGATGGCAGCCATATTGGGAAACAGAGCTGTCTTGTGGAGACACCTGTATTGATGTTACTGAACAATTAGTGTATGTCTACACTACAGAGAAGATTGAAGTTGCCGCTGTCAATCTTCCAGGGTTCGAATGAGCAGGTCTAGTGAAGACATGCTAATTCGAACTTAGAGGGGCATTCTGGTTCATGCTGGTTGCATGACATCCTGCTTCCATGCGGAGTAAGAGAAGTAAAAGGAAGAGTGTTCTCCCTTCAACCTCCTGCAATGTGGACAGCACCAAAAGTTGAGTTAAGGTACTTCAATTTCAGCTACGAAAGTAATGTAGCTGAAGTGAATTTGTCCAGTAGTGTAGACATCCCTTATAGACACACCAATTCCACCTCTCTCTGGCTTGCAGGCTGAACAGGATTACTGCGGCTACATCTTGACTGCAGCACTTTTCCAGGATATCGGAGGTATCCCGGAAAAGCACTGCCGCGTCCAAGGAACATGTCCGCTTTTCCAGAAAAAAAATCAGAAAAGCTGATGTGTTCTTTTGCCATCCCTGTAAACCTCATTTTACAAGGAATAAGGGATGTGCTGAAAGAGGACATTTTTCCAAAATTTGGCGCCATGAAGACCTGCCAAATTTTGGAAAAGCCTCTTTCGGAAGAAAAGCAGAAAAAGAAAAGCAAGCAAAATTGTGGTTTGCAATTTGCGTATATTATTCCGACTTTTCTTTGTAGCGTAGACATAGCCTGCGTGACATTCACCTGAGCTAGCTTGGTCCAGAGGAAGCAACTACAAAATGGTTTGCTGACCTCAATACCAAGCTTACATTGAGTTCTCTCATGCAGAGTTTACTATTGCTATTTCTTCTTATTGTTTTCCTTAGTCTAAAATAAGCCTCTTGCAGATTGAAGATATACAGTTGCTCTTTGTGTTTGGAAAACTTAACATCACTAGTATAACTGAAAACTGGATTTGTACCACAATATTTTATGCTCTACTTGATTTTGTTTCTGAACTGTGACTGTTTTATTTCAGGGTGAGGGATCCGCCTATATTTACTGTCAACTTAAGTGTCTGTGATTCAGTTAGTAATAGAGATGTAGCCGTG
This sequence comes from Pelodiscus sinensis, assembly GCF_049634645.1. NCBI lineage: Eukaryota > Metazoa > Chordata > Testudines > Trionychidae > Pelodiscus > Pelodiscus sinensis. The sequence continues at coordinate 306,339,486 of NC_134711.1, forward strand.
TTAGTCTGGTCTTGCTGAAACAAAAGACAGGACTATGAAGCACTTTAAAGACTAACAAGATGGTTTATTAGGTGATGAGCTTTCGTGGGCCAGACCCACTTCCTCAGATGAAATTGTGGAAGAAAATTGGCACGACCATATATACCAAAGGGATACAATAAAAATAAAGTGAACACATATAAAATTGACAAATCAGATTTTAGAACAGAGGGCAGCTGAGTGGGGGAAGTTAGTGTCGATGAGATTAGTGTCGATGAGCAGCTAATGATATTAGCTCTTTGGCACATGGAGCATGGATGCAGATGTTTGTGCCACACAGGATTCTGCTCCTGTCTAGGACCTCTGGTTGCTACTTTAATCTAAGTAGTAACTAATAATACGTATCATCTAACATTTTGCTATAGAGGCATTTCAATTTTCAGTAGCAATTACAGATTATTTGTTTATCCTTTGCTGATTGGAGTCCAAGTATAGACAAGCCACTTAATCAGAATACAAGTAAACTCAGTTTGCTCATGACCAGTTTATGAGGTTAATGCTGTGTCTCATTACTCAGTGACTCACTTTACTTTTTCTGGCATTCAAGTTGTACCCATTGGCTAGATGGATCTGATGCAGTTTGCTGCAGTGTGCTTCCATTGCCGATGAAGCGTAAGTGACTCACTGACGTGTGGGCTGACTAACACAACCGAATTGTCTAGCACTGAACCATTTCTTAATTGACTGTGACGAGACCAAAGATCTCTTTTCCTATACTATTTTGAAAGGGCCCAAGGCCAAAGTGTAGGTTCCTTTCCTTTGCGCAACTGTCTACTACTGTACATTTTAAAAAAGGAATAAAATAGCTTTGATTAGAAGTCACTTAAGACTAGAATATTGTAAGTAATATTTTATTCTATGCTAAATAACTAACATCGGGACTAGCCAAACAACTAGTATTGCTTCTTAATTAATTGTAAAGCTGGTCAAATATTTTTTCTCAAACATCCTGTAGAGGGTTTTATTATTGGCTAGACAAGTCATCAGGCATAAGGATGTAAAGCAATCAGTTTTGTGTGGGTCATTTTTCTGCCACGCATGGTTGCCCTCAACTTTATGGAATAATTTATCTGTGAATAATGAGTTAACACTGGATGACATGGGAGCTTTGTAACAAAAATTAAATGATGATTTAAAAATGAAGTCTTCTCTATTAGTAGAATATGCCCTTTTATGGGAATTGGACATGCTAAACACCAATGATTTATGTGAGTCCATCAATAGAAAAGTCAGTTTATGGTAACTTTTAACCCCTTCTCTACTTAAACACCATTTGGTCTGGAGTGTGGTCAGCACTAAATCTGCTAATTCAAGTGGCACACAAGTGACAATCACTAACCATTGGGTATTGCAGACATCTGTCCTCTTATATCTCAGTTGGGTCTCTTGTACATCTTTTTGTTCTGTGTTCGCGCCTAGCACAGCTGGATTGTGGTCTGTGACTGAAGCTCACAGGACTGAGGCAAACTAAATAATAAATCTCTCTCTCTTTTAGTGAGTTAGCTATACCCATTGTTGCTCCTGAGTTCTGTTGGCTGAGTGCTAAAATAATGTCTTAACTAATTGACAGCGTAGTTAGCTTGTCCAGGAAAGGAACCAGGTGAGGTAGACAGACATTTGAAGACTTAAATCAAGTTGGAGGATATATACTATTTACTGTATCATTAAAGTATATACAAATGTATGTATCTCTGCTGAAGAATAGAAAAGGGAGAATTTGCATCCGATGTAGCTCCATTTACGTGAAAGGTATTTTCAGCCTCTGCAGCCATACAAACTGACTTCCCCTCTAGCCAGGGGGTGCTTGATCCACCCCCTCCACTCCCAGCCCCACCCCGACTCCATCACTTCCTTCAAGCTCCCACCCACATCCTGCTTCTTCCTACTCCTGCTTTGCCCCATCCTGCCCCTATTCTGCCCCTTCCCCAAGCCTCTATCCCACCTCTTTCCCATCCCTACCTGAACCCCATCTCTATTCCTTCCTCTCCCTTCCAAAGCTTCCTGAAGGCTGCAAAATAAGCTATTCATGGCCCCCCGGAAGCACTGGAAGGGTAGGGGAAGAGCTGGTCAGCAGGACCACCAGCAGGCAAGAAGTGTTTGGAGGAGAAGGAGGTACAAGGAAACTTGGCTGCCAGTGGGTGCTCAGCACCCAATAATTTTTGCCCAGGGATGCTCCAGCCCCAGAGCACCCAGAGAGCTGGTGCCTTTGTAGGCAGCTTCAGAAATGAAACCCATGTAAACATTTCATAAGAACCTGTGATGTTTACCCTCATGTAAATAAATGTAAAAGTCCAATGGGATCACAAAGAGATTTGTAAGTAGGTATTGTGGTAGAGTGAATGTTAGCAGGCCTGAAAATAAAAGCTTAGAAAAATACAATGGAGGTTACAGAATGCTCTCCATTCACTTCTCACAAAATCAAGGTATATAGTTTGGATATCAAAATTATAAGTATGTAACAACCTGACAGTTGAAGAATCCTTAGCAGTCATTCTTGAAAATCACCTTCCCCCTTTAAAAGATAAGAAGAGACATGAGAAATACATTTATTCAGATGCTTTCTGCTAAGTTTAATGGCTAATAATGTCGATGCCATTAGCATTCATCTGTATGATCACTGAGTGATTAAAATGTGCTGTGCCTTTCAATATGTTGTCTGGGAGACAGAGAGAAGAGCCAAATTCTATCCCTCTCATTCCAAAATGCTTTTCTGTAGGACATCTCTTCGGGACAAGCAGCATAGATCTGTGCTGAGCTTTACACCAAGTAGGTAATTTGGAAATGGGAAGGGGTGAGGAAAAAAAGCCTTCAGGAAAGAGCACCAGCTTATTAGGTTATTAATAATTTGTATGGGACCATTCATTTGGCATCGCAAATAAAAACAATGGTTCCTGGGATTGGAGGGTTTCCAATGTAAGGTCCTGTTTCTGCCAGGAGTTCTGTGCAGATGGATGCCGATGCCTGTATAGATTCGAGGCCTGCATTCAACATAGTTGAAGGGGAGTGGGCAGGAGAAAGGTAAAGACAGTGAAATCTCAGAGAACCACTTCCCACTGCAGAGACATCTTGGCTGTGTCTAGACTGGCAAGTTTTTCCGCAAAATCATCTGCTTTTGCAGAAAAACTTGCCAGCTGTCTACACTGGCTGCTTGAATTTCTACAAAAGCACTGACGATCTCATGTAAGATTGTCAGTGCTTTTGCGGAAAAACTATGCTGCTCCCATTTGGGCAAAAGTCTTTTTCCGAAAGACTTTTGCGCAAAAGGGCCAGTGTAAACAGCAGAGATTTCTTTTCCGCAAAAAAGCCCCGATGGCGATCGGGGCTTTTTTGCGGAAAAGCACGTCTAGATTGGCCACGGACGCTTTTCTGCAAAAAGTGCTTTTGCGGAAAAGCGTCCTGCCAATCTAGATGCTCTTTTCCGAAAATGCTTTTAACGGAAAACTTTTCCATTTAAAGCATTTCCGGAAAATCATGCCAGTGTAGACGTAGCCCTTGTGTCTTACCAGTTCCTATTGTGCATTAATAGAGCAAAATTAGGTGATGCAATCAGGGAAAACGAGGAGGAGGAGAGGTCAGCACTAATCAAGAGAAATGTGTTCTAATGAGTGATTTGTAGCAGGAGAGTGAAGACTCCATGCAGATACAGGCAGGACGGAAAAGATTCCCCTTGACCCCCCCGAGGCAGAATTCTCCTTTACCCAATGAACCATGTAACCTCCTCTCCTTCTTCATACCCCATGTTGTGCTTCATGTCTCACTTCTGACCTCCACCACTAGCTTCTTTCCTGATCCTTAATTTATCTATTTTAAATTAATCCCCATCCCCACCCCACAGTGTGCACAGTAATCAGTGCATATCAGCAGCATTGGTTTCTCAAGAGTACCATTCTGCTTTAACCAGCATTAACATCCACTTTTCAGTTCCTTTGGCAGGAAAAGATGGTGAGCGGGGGCGCACACTACTTATCGTGGCATCTACCCTCCAGTTCTCCAACTTTGATCCCATTACCATGCAGTCAAATAACAGTGAACCAGATTCTCCACTGTATATAGGCAACTAACTCCCGTTGATTTCATCCCCCAGTGACTTCATTGGGCTCCACATGGGCACAACTTACCTCATGGGGACAATTACAGGATCCAGACCTTAGGTTGCTCTGTAGGGAAGCACTTTATAAAACAGTGATGGGCAACCTAGGTTAGTGAGAGGCCGATGAGTGGCCGTCCTTCATCTCAGTGGGCCACAACAATGTTGCAACCAAGATGGTTTCCTAGGATAAGGTAGTTTTGCTAACTGCGTTTGCATGCCTAGAATTCCTGGGGTGTGCCAACTGAGCTATGGCACTGTTTTGTTGGGTTCAGGAGCATATGTCTCTGAGGCTGTGTCTAGACTACATGGCTCCATCAACGGAGCCATGTAGATTAGGGTTATAGGCAAAGGGAAATGAAGCGGCGATTTAAATAATCGCCGCTTTATTTAAATGTACATGGCTGACGCCCAGAGCCGACAAACAGCTGATCAGATGTTTGTCCGCTCAGCGCGCTAGTCTGGACGCTCCCCTGCCGACATCAAAGCCCTTTGTCGGCAGCCCCGTTATTCCTCGTGGGATGAGGTTTACCGGGGCTGCCGACAAAGGGCTTTGATGTCAGCAGGGGAGCATTCAGACTAACGCGCTGAGCGGACAAACAGCTGATCAGCTGTTTGTCGATTCAGCGCGGCAGCCATGTAAATTTAAATGAAGCCGCGATTATTTTAATCGCCGCTTCATTTCCCTTTTTCGAATACACAAATCTACATGCCTCCGTCGATGGAGGCATGTAGTTTAGACGTACCCTGACAGTCAATGTTGTGTGCAACTGGCAGGCACCTCACTTCATGTGCCCTTGCATTACGTGCATATCACTTTATTAATACTAGTAGGAAAAACATTATCCAGATGGAACCAGTAGAATTTGGTAACCCATTTTGGGCAACAATAAACAAAATGTCTTGCGGACTACTCATGGAACCCCAACGGGCTTCATGAAGAGACCCACTGCTGGGGAGGGGCAAACAGGGCATTTGTCCTGGAGCTTGGGGGCCTTTAAATCACAGTGCTAATTGCAGTGCTAAGAGCTGGGAGGGTGGTGCACCGTGCTCCAGGCAGTGCTGGATTCTACCTCTTCCACCCGTGGCCCCTCCACTTCTAGGTGAGCAGAATCAGGGCTCCACCTTGCCCAGGGTCCTGTGGAGTTTGTCGATTCCATTGGGCATGCAGCCTTCAGGCCACAGGTTACTCACCACTGATATAAAAGAAAGTAAGTGAGAGAATGTATTGAAAAACTGATTTTTAAAATAGCTACTTTATACTGTGTCAGAGAATGATGGGTCCTTGTGCCGACAGAGCCACTTTGATGTGATCTTACCTACCCCAGACCCAACTTTCTGAGCCAAATTCTGCCCTGAGTTACACTCGTGTAACCCCATGAACAGTAGAGCTGTTGCTGATGGCAGATTTTAGCACCTTTGCCCATCAGGAATGGAAAGCAGAGAATGCTACTCCAGGGTGAAGAACACAAACGCTTTATTTTTTACCTGTAATTTGAATATTTGTCAGTTTAATATTGTTTCCAGGAGAATTAAAACATGAAGTTGGTAAAAGAATCATTCCTTACTGCCTGGCATTCAGAAGTGAGTAAAGAGTTCATAGTTTAGGGTGGGTGGGATTCAGACTTTAAAAAACACAGACAGCAGCATAAACCAGGAACATTTGTGTGTGGCATGTTTAATTAGTATAACAATATTCATTTAATGGGTGTCAATGGCCAACAGCACTTTCATTACAGATATAAAAATTATTCACTACCCACATCTATTTTGAAAACCGTATCTATTTCAATCTAGTCATGTCTATCTGAGTGTCCTCCACTTCTAAATCCTCAGGAAACGAACCTTTTAAAACACTTTGATTGCTCAGGTCTTGTGAATCCTATGCTTCAGCAACTTGACCTTGGCTGCCTGTCAGCTATTCATATCTGGAAAGATGTTTCCACACCTGTCCCTAATTAGTTTGGATATTATTCTCAAATGACATTTTTATATTTAATCAGCTAATTAGATCCATGTAGATCTGGTGGCTTGCAATTACTAGAACAACTTCATCTGCAGGTTTCTGCCGAAACTACATAAACTATTTCTGCCACATGACCTGCTATATAACGAATTATTTATCTAATGAATATTGGCATAGCACTACAAAAGCATGACTTCAAATACAGATTCACCATGCTGAGGATTTAGATGTGGATCTTGCTATTTTCCATCGTGCACCTCGTATTTTACAGCCTGAACAATTATGATGAACATCTTTTTTTTTTTTAATAGCAAAAGAACTTCAAAGTGAAAGTGAAACAATTGAGGACTCCTGTGACATCTTAAGGAATACCACATTTATTTGGGCATGAGCTTTCATGGGCTGAAACCCACTCTGTCAGATGCATGAAATGGAAACTTCAGTTTGGCAGGTAACTATATATACCTATTCAAAGGTGAGTACATTGCATTACTATGGGGAGGACCAGTCCTAACAAGGTCAATTCAATCAGAGTGTATGTGACCCATTCCCAACAATTGATGAGAAGGTATAAATACCAAAAGAGGAAAATTAACATTTTTGTAGTGAGCTAGCCTATCCCAGTCTCTATTCAGACCCATTCTGCATATGAATTCCAGCCCTGCATCTTTACACTGAAGTCTGTTTTTGATTTTTTTTTCTGAAATATGACAACTTTCAAGTCTGTTACTGAGTGTCCAGGAAGATTGACGTGCTCTCCTAATGGTTTTTGAATGTAGATATGTGGACAGAGTTGGCAACAGTGTTTTTGAAGGGATTAATTATTAATTCCTTGGTTAGTGTTTGTTTTGTGTGGTGTGTAGTTGGTGGTGAGTATTTGCTTCAGACTGGAGGGTGGTGTCTGTAAACAAGGACTGGTCTGTCTTCTAAGGTCTGTGAGAAAGAGGGATCCTCTTCCAGGATAGTTTTAGATCCTTGATTACATGCTGGAGAGATTTTCAGTGGGGGTTGTAGTTGATTGCCAGTGGTTTTCTGTTACTTTCCTTGTTTGGCCTGTCCTACAGTAGCCTCCCTCCCCCCGCAAACACACACAAACACCTTGCTATGGGGCCTATGGCCTCTGCCTCTGTTTCTTCACTTTCCCAGGTGGGTGTTGTAATTTTAAGAATGCATATCTCTGTCTGAGGGATTGGAGTCAATGTAGTTGTATCTTAAGGCTTGGCTGTAGACAATGGATCATGAGATGTGTTTTGGATGAATGCTGGAGGCATGTGGGTAAATATAGCCATCAGCAGGTTTCCAGTATAGACTGGTATTTATGTGATCATCATTTATTTGCACTGTAATGTCTAGGAAGTGGATCTTTTGTGTGGCCTGGTCTAGGCTGAGATTGATGGTAGAATGGAAATTGTCAAAATGTAGTAATTTGCAGAATTCTTTGAATTGATTAAACCAATTTTCCTTTAAAAAAAAGTCTGAGAGTTCTGTGTAAGCTAAAGAACTTGTCTCTCACCAATAAGAGTTGGCCCAATAAAATATACCATCTCACTTGTCTCTTTAATATTCAGAGACTGACATGTCTTCAACAGCACTGCATGGAACAAAACTTATGTTAACATTTTCTTTGGACTTTAATGCAACCCACAGAGGCTTCTATCAAGCTAACCTTACTCACAAATGAAAGAAATAACTTGTACTAATGATTTAAATAACAAAATTTTAATCAAACATGGTAAAATAAGAGGTTGGGGCTGCTTAGCATGCAATTAGCCCTGCCCTTTGCTACTTTTGAGTGCACATTGATTTTAGAAGGCTTGATTATAGTATTGTAAACAGAATCACTTTAAACACTCTGCAAACGTGATGCTAACCAGAGAGTCCTGAAGAGAAGTTTCACTTAATCAGTTCCTATTGATTTATGTTTATTTTAGTCATGATGAGGTGGCCATGAAATAGTTTATTTCTTCAGCTCTTTAAACATATTGGCTGCGTCTAGACAGACAAGTTTTTCCGCAAAAGTGGCCATTTTTGCGAAAAAACTTGCCAGCTGTCTACACTGGCCACTTTGAATTTGTGCAAGAACACTGACGATCTAACGTCAGATTGTCAGTGTTCTTCTGCAAATACAATGACTCTCCTGCTCGGGAAAAAGACCTCTTGTGCAAATGCTTTTGTGCATGTAACCCTTCTGCCGGATAGGCCTGGCAGTAACCAGGGCTGGGTTCAATATCTTGGGGTCAATTTCACAAAGAACCGGCTCGAGCCCCCACCCAGTGATCTGGGAAATTCACGCACCCCGGGCGCCTCTGAGAGGCAATGCTTCCCCACTCGCAAGCACTGAGTCTGAGTGTAGGAAAAGAACATTTAATGAAACAGAGAGAGAATTCATACGGCATTAGCTTGGGGAAAACACCACAAACAGAGTTCATAACCCAAACATGAGCCAAGCCCCCACCCCAGCCAAGAATCACCTGAAGTCCACAGAGTCCAACTCCCCAAAAGTCTCTGTCCTCAAAAGTCTCTGTGCCACCCAAAGTCCCAAAGTTCACCTGCAGGGTTTCACCTCCCAACCTGGGTAGAAATGGGGGTGGGGGGATAGATAGAGGGCACCTTATATGAAACTCCGCCATGCTTCACCAGCTGTCTCGTCCCACACCTCTGGATGCTCTACTGGGCACCTGTCGCCGTTCCTCGCCTGCTGCTGCTCCACACTACACCGCTGATGGCTGCTCCTCGCCTGCCGCCGCTCCACGCCACACCGCTGGTCGCCCCCACTTCACTGGCTGCAATAGGTCTGGCTCTCAGCCAAACCAGTGATTTCAGCTCAGTGATTTCAACTCTCAGCCAAACCAGTGATTTCAGCTCCCAGTGACTTCAACTCTTTAGCCACCAGCTGGGCTGTCAAATGAATCCAGCTTTCACTGGACTAGCAAACAAAAAGGCTCCTGAGGGAGTCTGCTTTAGGTCTGTCCTTAAAACAAAGGGGGAAAGGTACAGGCTGGGCCAGTCTTATAGCTCACACCTGGCAGGTGTGAAGCAGGCTGACTCAAGTCCTTTAACTCTTTCCCCCAGCTCTGTCTACTCAACTCTGGAAGGGAGGAGGCTTGTTCTTCTGAGACCTCTTACCATGATGGTGGTGTCTCTCCTGCAAGCACTGGTGGCATGTTTTACAGTTCCCACATTTAGGGGTAGCATAATTAGTTACCCCCACAACAGTACCAAATTTTATACAATTCTCCATATTCCATTCCAGCACCGCCCCTCCATCAGCCCTGGCTGAATGGCATTTACATAGCCACACCTTGGATTCTCTCCTGAGCAGTATTTACATGTCAACAGTTAACAGTTAATTACCTTGCAGAGCTAAACAATTGTAGTGGGCACACCCACCCCTCCTTTTAGCTGGCTGATAGCAAGCAGCAGTTCAGCCCCTGCTTACACGCAAGAGGGCCAGTGTAGACAACTGAGAACCGTTTTGCGCAAAAAAGCCCCGATGGCGAAAATGGTGATCGGGGCTTTCTTGCGCAAAACCGTGTCTAGATTGGCACGGACACTTTTCAGCAAAAAGCTTTTGTGCAAAAGCGTCCATGCCAATCTAGATGCTCTTTTCCACAAACGCTTTTAACGGAAAAACTTTTCTGTTAAAAGCATTTGCGGAAAATTATGCCAGTCTAGACATAGCCATTAAGTAACTTAGATCTCGGTGAGCTAAGGAGGATTTTCTGGGCAATTTGATGGTGAAAAACACAGCATGAACTAAAAATGAGATGTGGTGGTCTCTTTGCCCTCCAAGAAATACTCTTGACATACAGGGATTCCCTGGCTGACAAAGAGTCAGAGTAAAGATTCTAGGTTAAAAGTGGCAATAATTTTTGATGGGGGGCCACCCCAAGAATTTGGAAATTAGTCAAGGGACGGAGTCTTCCATGATATTAGTGGAGAAGTTCCAGGGTCTGTGATGACGTTTGGGTGCAGAAGGGAGTTTGTGATAAAGGATTGGGGTGCAGGAGAGAGTGTGAGATCTGAGAGGAGTAGGTGAGATTCTGTGGCCTGCACTGTGCAGGGGGTCAGACTAGATGATCATAATGGTCCCTTCTGATCTTAAAGTCGATGAGTCTATGAGTCTATGAGGAAATCTGGGTAAAGAAGGGGGTTGTAACACCAATCATGATTTTATAGAGCTCTGTCATATCCTCTCTTAGTCTCATTTTTTCTAAGATGTGAAGTCCTAGGCTTTTTAATCTCTCTTCATGTGGGAATCGTTTCAAACCCCTAATCATTTTTGTTGCCCTTTTCTGAACCTTTTCCAATGCCAATATATCATTTTGGAGATGAGGTGACCACATCTGTATACAGTATACAAGATATGGGTCTACGGTGGCTTTATATAAAGGCAATAAAATATTCTCTATCTTATTCTCTATCCCTTTTTTAATGATTTCTAACATTCTGTTTGTTTTTTTGATTTCTGCCACATATTGAGTGAATGTTTCTATAGAACTATCCACAATCACTCCAAGATCTCTCTCTTGAGTAGTTATAGCTAAATTAGTCCCCATCATTTTGTATGTATAGTTCATCTATGTGTCTGACAATTTTATTCTTTATTATAGTTTCAACTAATTTGCCCAGTACTGACGTTAGACTTACCAGTCTGTAATTGCCAGGATCACCTTGAGAGTCCTTTTTAAATATTGGCATCACATTAGCTATCTTTCAGTCATTAGGTACAGAAGTGATTTAAAGGGATTATACCATGGAAAGCAGTGTCATTTACACTGGCACTTTACAGTATCGTAACTTGTTGCACACGGGGGGAAGGCAGGGAGTGTTTTTTCACAGTCCTTAGCGAAAAAATTGCAGCATAGTAAAGTGGCAATAAAGTGGCCTAAGAGGAATGATGTGATCCTTAGCTGTAATACAAGGGAATATCGAGGAGGAGATGGTGTTGCCTTTGTCTATAGCATTAGCAAGATCACTACTGGAATACTGTGTCAGATTCTGGTGTCCATCCTCACAAAGAATTTGAAAACTTGGAAAGGAGTTAAGAAAAGATCTAATGATTCAAGGTCTGGAATATCTGTCTTATGGTGAGAAACTAAATAAATTCCATGTATTTAGTTTATCTAAGAGAATCTTAAGAGATGACTTGATCAGAGTCCACAAGTATGTACATACAGAAAAGATATCTAACAGTAGAGAGCTATTTAATCTAGTAGACAAAAGCATAACAACAAAGGCTGGAAGCTGAAGCTAGATATATTCATGTTAGAAATAAAGTGCAAATTTTTAACAATGACTAGAGTTATTAATCATTGGAAACGCACAGATTCTCCATTAGTTGAAATTTTTAAATCAAGTTTGTTGGTGTTTCCACTTCAGCCACAGGATACAGGCTTGATGCAGGAATTACTCAGTGGATTCCTATGATCTTTCTTGGGCAGAAGGTCAGACTCAGTCTAGTCATGAGTTCTCCACTGTCCCAAAGCAGCAGCAGTCTTTGCAGGACATGCATAGGAAAATGGTGCCTTCAGTCACACTCTGAAGAAGATATCTGGAAAGTTCCAGGACTTGGCCTTTCGTTATGGGAGGAGGCTGGAGCTCAAAACTTTTTCTAAGTACATTTGGCATCAATTCTTGCCACTACTATCATCTTCCCAAGCTAGTATCCTGGGACTGAGCATGAGCTCTGAGAACATGGAATTCTTTTCCCTGGTGGGCCCTTCTCATGGAGCTCAAGGAGAGGTAAGAGTCCCAGAATCTAGGGCGATTTGCAGTGACCCTACTCACTTTCCATGAAGGACAGAATAATACCCCTTGATGTCATTAATGCCCCTTCAGCCAGTTGTATCCCGCATCAGAAGAAGGCAACTATGGGTATCTCTTATTGAAATGGTCATTGGCAATAGACAATAGTTGATTTCATTGTGTGCTCTGTACACCCATTATTTCACATTACACCCTTTGCTTAAAAACAAATCCACAAGGAAATTAAAAAAAGCTAATCGAGGTTACAGCAAAGACACATTTTGCACAAACACTCTTTCTGGTGTTTTAACAATTCTTTATTTCTAGATTTTTCCGTTAAGAAAATTACTAAATATAATGCTCAACCCACAAAGCAAAACAGCAGTCATTCAATACAGCATAATATCCATAGGGGCATAATGAATAACACTAATTAGAATGTTTCAGTGTCACCTTACTATAAAAGCTAAGAGGAAAGAGATGAAATTACAGTGCATCAGTTTTCTAAAGATAAAAAATTGGAAAGAAATACTGTACTATATTGCAGAAAGAGAAACACTTTGCAGCACCTGTAAAAGTGATGCAATTGACACAGAGTACATAAACTGCTTATATATTACGGTAATGTAGCCATTAAGTCTAGATGAACGATTAGAAGTAACTGACAGTTCAAAATATTTCTTTTATCTTAAGTCCACTAAGATGTCACTTATCCCCTTTTCTAAAGTCTAATGAATGATAAAATTCAAACATAAATTGAAAAGATTATTATTTAATTCAATTAGGGGTGTCAATTGACCTGCGTTAACACCTGCGATTAATGCAGGACAGGATTAACCTGTTAAAAAAATTAACGGGTTCATCGCAGGTATTAATGCTGCACTGCCTCTTTGAAGTGCTGCTCCAGCACTTCAAACAGGCTTTGCAACAGCAGAGCCTGGGATCAGCTGGAAACTCTAGCTCAGTGTTTCCCAATTGGTGTTCCGTGGAACCCCAGGGTTCCGCAAAGTGAAAGTAAGGGTTCCACGAGAATGCGGCATTGCCCCGCCCCCTCTTAAAGAGACAGAGTATTTTGCAGGGTTTTTTTGCTCAACCAATTCTGGCGGGGCTTTTCTTTTTTTTTTTTTTTTTTGCTTGCCAAATTGTTCTCTAGGAACCCCAGGGGTTCCTTGAAATTATTTTAAGCTGAAAAGGGTTCCGTGGCCAAATAAAATCAGGAAACCCTGCTCTAGCTGATCCCCAGCTCTGCTTGCACTGTCCCTTTGAAGTACCGCTCCGGCACCTTAAAGGGGCTGTGCTGCATGGACCCCAGGGTCAGCTGGGAACTCCAGCTGATCCCAGCTCCATGAAATGCTGCCCTGTTGAAACGCCGCTTGAAGCCCTATTTAATTGCCTTTGTCCTTACAACAAAGTGAGTGTATCTGAGTAACATTTTTCTGCAGGACACCCGTCCTTTACACCATATTAAATAACGTCTTGTTACTTGTCTTCAGATTTGTTTTCAGCTTCAAGTTATTCTTTCCCATCATTCATGCCCTTGAGTTCACCTCTCTGATTTTGTCACCCAATTTATAGGCCTGTAGGTCTCGGTCAGATCCTCAGTTGGTGTAAATGGTTGCCCTCCCACAGACTTCAGGGAAGTAACTCCGAAGTACAGAGTTGTGAACTCTTGAAATTTGATTAGGATTCTCAAGGTGCTTGGAGTTTTTCTTAAATCCTTTGTCCCTACAGTCCTGTAAAGACACCAGAACCTCAGCATACATTGCGAGTAAGCAAGTTTCTAGCTTTCATTGTTATGGAGTTAGGCTTGAAAATCAAGATAAAAAAGTAAAAAATGGCAGAAGCCAAACAATTTCAACCCCAAATATATTATTTTTTAAATCTGATTATTTTTAAGCCAACACAGGGTTTGTGGGTCCTGACTGAGGAGTTCTGAATGCCTGGGATTGGCAATACAGTTTGCACCAACTCAAGAATTCCCGCCTCCAAGTTAATGTCCACTTCCGAACATATTGCCACTGGTTTCTTTCCGCTCAGATCCAGAGAGTCTAATATATGCTTGCAAAAGCCAGTGGTCCTCATCCTCAGCTGAATATGGAGCCACTTTATGCCACTCTCTTGGCGCAAAGTGACTTTTAGGCTTGTGCATCTGGTTATGGGAGGATCTCCCCAGCACAAGCAGATTATTCTGGTTGCATAGAGCCTCCGTAATGGCTCCTAAGGAACGCCATTCCTTGTTGTCTGGGTAAAAGCAATGTCACTTTTTTGTCACACACCCTGCAGATCTTAGGATGCAGTGGCTTCTTGCTGCCATCATGAATTAGAGCAGACCGGAGGTAGTTTCAGTTACACGGGTGCACTGCACCAGGGAAATGAAGTTTTTTAGCCCTAATACACATCTGCCAACTGAGAATTTCTGGAGCACAGCAAGATTCCAGCCCTTCCCCCAGCATACCTCCTTCACTGCAGGATTCAGTCCTAGGCCTGTGACAGCTTTCCCAGATTGTGACTGCAACACGAGAACAGGATCTTTAAGCAATTGGAACAAGCAAATCCCAGCTTCCCAGTAAGGGACACGGCCTTTGTTCCAGCCAGAGGAGGGCTCAAAATACTATTTTAAAGTTGTTTATAGAGGTTTGTGATGGTTCCCTCTGACCCGTAGACTGTTGGATTCATGACACACATATCTCTACAGGTAGTGGGATGCAAATAATAATCTGAATCTTTTGACTTTTTTAATTAAACAAACTCTCTAGAACATCCTAACCCATTTTTGTTTAACATATGTAGCATATCAGGCTGTGCCATTGTGTGCTTTCTCATAAACGTTAGTTAGCCATCCAGGATTCAGTGCAGAGATTACAGAGCGTTGTCACCTAAATTTCTAAAGGACAGAATTCCAGTACTAGTACTAATTAGATAGAACTTTCATTAGCTCCAGCTGGACTCTTGCCTGAGAGAAGATTACTGGATTTGGCTCATGGCTTTTAAATTGTTCCATGCCCAAAGGAAAGCAAAACAAAACAAGCAGGTCTCTTCAAATTCAGCAGTCTCTGCTAAATCATCAGTTTAGGTTTGATAAAGCAGTACTGGTTCAGAGCTTAATGCAGACACCTTGTGTGATGGCATAAGTAAAATAACAGTCAAGCATGCCAGGCTTCCAAGATCACATCTTCTCCAGGCTTATTCCATCAAGTGCTGGACACTTTAGAAACAGAGGAATTTGTGCATGTTCAGTTTTTAGTCATAAATACAAGACGGGATTCATTTGCCTGGACATTTTCTAGAGGAGAGCGATTCCAGCAGGTCTTGGGAAACTGGGTAAAAATAAAGCCTGCCCAAACCACTCTGTCAAGAAAGCAGCTACTTGCTGGAATTGTAATTGAATAAGCTTTTGTGACTGTATGAATAACAGGATTCAGATGACTAGATAAAACTGATTCTTACAATGTTTCTAAAATATTCCTGTCCATCCAGACATCACACAATATTGCTGTTGGCACTGCTCTGAACAAAACATAGTGACTTAATGGGCTGACTATGAAATCAAAGCATCTCTATGGCAAGCAAGTGTCCCCATAGGGCCATGTGCTCAATCCTCTATAACAAGTGTAAAACAGCTCTACAGTCAGATAACACGGTGCTAGCAATTCTGTATCAAAAGCTGTCTGCATTCTGAGAAACCAGACTGGCTTCTATCAGTGTAATTCATGGAACCTTCAAAAACACTTAAAGAGAAAAGAATATAAAGCTGGTGCTGTGTCTGCCACTTTCCTAAACACTGAATAACTCTGCAGGTAACTACCATGCTTTGGATCCCACATCATTAGCAAAAAAGATACAATAAAAATTAACAAGCATGGTAGGATTCTGAAGAGTCTGGGGCACAGTTAAACTCCTCTGAAAGGAAGAGATACTGTGAGTTTAATGTTCAGTGCAGAGGACTGGGAGAACTGAGACTTAGTTCTAGCCCCAGCTCTGGCATATATGGCTGGTCTCCCTATCTTATGCCCCATGCGTGGGAACCCAGGTTCAGTGAGTTTGGAAGCAAGCTGGCCTTGGGGAAACCAAGCAATGAGATCCTCTTCAGCTAGTTGGTTTTGGAAACCAGCCAGGGGATATTGACTTCACTCTGTATGAGTGCAGGGAAAAGTACAGTCGAGTCCCGAGGGGGAAAGCTGATCCTTATTTAATCAAGACTATTGATTAGCTGGATTTGGTAAAGCAGGGTGTAGTGTGACCCAACCCCTTTGCAAGCAAAATTCTGGAGCTGAAATCTGGTTCCTTGTTCAGTCACCGGCCACATGACACGATCGAGATTCTGTGGTTCTCTGAAGCAGCTAGTGGAGAAGGCCTAACCCACCGACTTCAAGTGCACACGTCTGCACAGCATTCAGTGCAATTCCCACTACTTGTTTGTTGTTAGTTGTTAATTATGCCATCAGTATCAAAAAAACAAAAAAACAAAAACAAAAAAAACCCAACCAGCACACCAGCCTCAAGTCCTCATAAATCTTCAGTTCACCTTTGTTTTTCTCACCTAAGTTGCACAAACCAGAACCTCAATAATAGGCCTGATTTTTAAAAATACTAGCATGCAGTTGCATAGCAAATCTGCATATACAATTATCATGACTGGACATACAAACCAGGTAGACAGAAATGCAAATTGTCATCTATTCATCAAACTGGTCATTCACATCCATAAAATAATTATTTGCTAAATATTGCTAATTAAAATAACATGGCTACTCATAGTCCTTGCTCTCTTTATGTGGCTGACCTTTATGGTCAGTCCTCTTTGCCGCATGCTGCCATCAATTACAGCTATGTAATCCCATAGACTTCAGTTGAACTTCACAAGAGTAGTTGCTGGAAAAAAGTGATCCATCATGCCAGTGTTTTCCTTCCTCCATTACAGAATTAGAATTCTCATACAGCACTTAATTTATTGTCATGACATTTAGTCAGCACCTGAATGATACCGTGTGTTCCATTTTCTTATTGCTCAGTAGCCTGTGCAGACTTTCCCTGGTTCATGCCAAAGGGTCTTAGATAAGCTTGGCAAGTTGCCTCCTTCACTTCCTGTGGTGCTAGATTAACAAAGGTCTCTTTGTGGTTTTGCTGATCTAATGTTGTTTTTACAAAATGGCAACAATTAATTGAAAGTCACAAAGAAGAATAAAAAGTTAAAAGAAAGTGCATTCAGATCTGGACTAATGAGGCATTCCTCTTGCCCCCTCCCCCCTGCATGAATTAGAACTGCCAGAGGGTGGAGCAGGAGTGCAAGAGTGGCTCTGTGGTACCAGAGGTCCTCCCATGAAGGGCTACATTGACTGTAGGGTTGCTTAACAACCTGAAGCAATCCAAAACAACCTCAGCTCACTTGTTTATTTGGCTTGTTGACTGCAATAGAAGCTTTACCTGCCTACCTGAAGGCAGAATTTGGCATAGTAATAATTCAGTCTGAGCAGATTTGAATACAGAATCTCTGAAACATGAACACTTCAGCCACCAAGTTGCAGGGTTTCATATTGCAGCTGTAGGAATTAATGGGTGTCACTCAAGCTAGGAAACAGCTCCTCTGTGGTTCCCCAAGCACAGTGGAAACATAATAGGAATGACAACTCCAATATCAGACAATGTATTTTGTCTTTTACTCCTTCAAACACCCAATGGGAGGCTGAGTGTAATGGGGCTCCCACTCACCAGAAGTGTGCTTCCTCATATCTACACCTAGGAAAGTAACTCTTGTTACATGGTGAGACCTATTCCAGCTCTCAGCTCACTCTCTGACTGGACATCTTCTGCTTGTAGTGGTGAAGAAGTCCATCAGGACCACTGTCCACCTTCGCTGGATGGCTTTCAGCCCCAGCTTGGAGCTTTGAGCCAGTATCCCATTAACTGGCAGGGGAACCCGGGTGTACCCATTGCTTTGGAGTTTGGGCCAGAGACCCTTTAACTAGCAATCTAGGTGTGCTCTGTCTCCATCCTTGGGGTCCTCCCTACTCAGCCTCTTGTTTCCCTTGCCTGTTTCTGGGTTTCTCACAGTGCTCTGTTCCTCATGGCTACTTTACTCCCTCCTTGCCTCTTCCTAGACTTCTTGATCCAGGAAAGTCTCTCAAGGTTTACTCACTTCTTGGACATCCTCCTCATTCCTAACCACTACCCTCATCACAGGGAGTGATTTCAGCCTCTTTGCCTTGTAGCCTTTCTGCTTTGAGCCTCGTGCAGGCTTCATAGTGCTAGGCCAGTCATTCTCCGACTGGACATCACTCTACATTAATTCCGGTCCTCCCTTTCTCAGGGATGCCCCACTTAGTGCAGTAACTCCTTCCACATGCAGCTAAAGGGAAGAACTATTTTACTGGGGCTGGCAGAATGTAGAAGGTTGCAGATACCACAGTTACACTGCTTAAACAATTGCAACTAAAATCAAAACAACAGCAGTTCAACAGAATTAGAGTTCCTCAAGTCAAATGCCTGTGGGTCTCTGTAGATCAGGGGTCTCAAACACCCAGCCCATGGGCCATCCCCGACCAGAGCAGTTGGGCAGTCTGGCCTGGGACTCACAACAGGGGTGGGCCTGTCCATTACTGGTACCCAAGCCCCATCCTTTCCCTCACCCATGGCACCCCATTCCTAAGAATCAGAAGTTCATTAAAGGGACACAAACAATGAGAAGTCCTGTGGCACCTTATAGACTCACAGATTTATTGTAGCATAAGCTTTCGTGGGCAAAGTCCCACTTTGTCAGATGCATGTCCAAGTGGGTCTTTGCCCACGAAAGCTTATGCTCCAATAAATCTCTAAGTCTATAAAGTACCACAGGACTTCTCATTGTTTATGTTCTCCTCAGTGACATAGGAGGGGCATATTTGGCCAGCCCGGGGGAAAGCTAGGACCATCTTTGCCCATACACAGAATATGGACCTGCATAATGCACCCAAAAATTCAAGGCACTATTGGGTCTTAATGTCCACCCACCCATCTCTTCCTATCCCTGTTCTGTGGCTCTGCTTCCTCTGGAGGAGATCTAGTTAACTTAAAAGTGAAAAAGCCTACCAGAGCTATTAGTGGAACATTAAACCTGTGAAAGAACCATTCAAGTGGTAACAAAGCCATTTAACAGGCATTTCCCCACCTCCGGTATATACTGTCCATTTCTGAATTTACTGTGTCAGTCAACAGGACCTTAGTTTACAATTTGTTTTCAAAATATTTCATGTGTGTGTTGCTGAAGATTATAAAATCTCATCTTTAAAAAATCTCCCACCACATCCTGGGCTGCCATCAGGCATAGAGACACCAGTTTAATAGTACTGTATAGGGACCCATAAATCCTAAGGACAGCCATGGGGACAGCATCCTGGCTTGCTGAATGAGCTGGCACCATGTTTGCAGGCATACGTGTCAGTGTACTTGTAGCTCCCAGGGTGGGGGCTGAGTACAGTGCTTTGCTGACAAACTTGGCTGAGAACCTTCACCGTGGAACCAGGCCTGTGGTCTTTCTCATGAATAACACTGAGGTCTGCTGAGTCAGCAAGTTGTGTCCTCTGCTCAGGCAGCTAACAGTGGAGCTCCAGGAACAGCAGCTCTGAGCTGCCATAAAAATTTGGCAGCAGTAACAACTTTTCTTGGCAGCACTTAACATTTCCCAGCTCCCCTGGTGCCCCAGACTGGTATGTGTAGGTCTTTCTGCAAACCTAGGTCAATTCTTCCACCTAGGTACAAGCTATACCATTTACCATACCTCTTCCCTACCCACCATAATGGCTATGCTTGGAGATGAGCTGTCTGTATCTACCTCATTCCATGTCCATTCCGGAGTCATTATACTTCCCACCACTAAAATGTAACCCCCTTGTCAGACTTCTGTCCCACAGGCAGCATAATATGTGGCCCATAGTCTCTCTTGAGAACCCAGAATGAAATTTTCAAAGGCTCAGTGGGAGCTGGACATGTAACACCCTTCAGCATCTATAAAAGTCCCATCCCTAGAGGATAAAGCAAGACACAAAAATATTAGGCCCTATGAATGGCCAAAGGAAGGTATGAAAATGAGCGGCCCAGAAAACTATAGAGGGAAATAAATAGTACAGCTAGATTTGTTGCTGCTGTTGTTTACAAAAGACTAGATAGTTCTGAGACTGATAGCATGTGTAGTGATGCGGGATAAGATTCCAGAAACCCTGCATCAGTGACATGGTTAGAAAGAGAAAAAACTATAAGGCAGAGATCAGCTGGCAGACATGTGGCTGTGTTTCCCTTCAACCAGGGGCTTGAGCTCTGGATGACAAGGCAATGGCACTGTGAGACTCTGAAGTCTGGGTCATGCTGATTTATGTAAATACTCTTGTCAATGTACCCAGCACTAGCCACAATCTGACTGATGATGGCTGAGAACATTCCTCATATATCACTGAGATCTAGCTACATTAACCAGTTGGCTCTGTATTGAACACAAGTCTGGGCTGATTAGAGAGGAACATTAGCCTAGAGAAGGCCAAGGAAAAGAAATGGCTGGATTGTTAATGATTATATGTATCAGGCCATAAATGCACACTTTGATTTACAGATCAGGAAAAAGCCTGTCCCTGTCCTTGAGGAGGAATTTGCACCCTAATTTTCCATAGCAAGACAACAAGGGATGACACATGAGAAGAACAAGGGCAACAGTAGTGAGAGATTGAGAGATGCTGCATTATATACAATGTCTTGTCAGTTTCGGTTTCTGAGAAGGATTTCTACATCTGAGCTCAGAGGCTGGAAAACCCAGCTCTGGATAGACTGGTGTGAATGTCACCATGGTGTCTAATAAAGTCAAAGAGAGACTCCCCAGAGAGAACATGAAAGGGCAGATAAGAAAGAGCAAGTCATCTTGGATTTTAGGGTGAAAAGAAGCCATCAAAATTATTGACCACCTGATCAGATGAGCAATAGTGACTATGAAATGCTAAGGGAGATTAGAGAGGTTATCAAAACAAAAAAACTTAATAATAGTGTGGGATTTCAGCTATCCCCTTGTTGACTGAGTACATATCACCTAAGGACAGGATGCAGAGAGAAAATTTCTTGATACCTTAAATTATTTTAATACCTGAATTTGTGCCACTGAAGTCCTCAGAGTGCCTAAGAAAATCTTTATACAACAGGGCTACGTCTAGACTCCATCCTTTTTTCGTAAAAGGGATGTAAATTAGACGTATCGCAATTGCTAATGAAGCGGGAATTTAAATCCCCCTGCTTCATTAGCATAAAAATGGCTGCCGCTTTTTTTCGGCACGGAGCTTTGCCGGAAAAAAGCGCCAGTCTAGACGCGGATCTTTCGGAAAATAAAGCCTTTTCCGAAAGATCCCTTATTTCTTATTTCAAGAGGGATAAGGGATCTTTCGGAAAAGGCTTTATTTTCCACAAGATCAGCGTCTAGACTGGCAAAGCTCTGTGCTGAAAAAAAGCGGCAGCCATTTTTATGCTAATGAA
Source organism: Pelodiscus sinensis (assembly GCF_049634645.1). Taxonomy (NCBI): domain Eukaryota; kingdom Metazoa; phylum Chordata; order Testudines; family Trionychidae; genus Pelodiscus; species Pelodiscus sinensis. The sequence continues at coordinate 306,360,809 of NC_134711.1, forward strand.
GCGGGGGGGATTTAAATCCCCGCTTCATCAGCAATTGCGATACGTCTAATTTACATCCCCTTTACAAAAAAGGGATGTAGTCTAGACGTAGCCCAGGTGTAATTCCCAACTCAGGCAGATGTAGACATGCTGCCTGGGCTCAGGCTAGCATCTAAAAATGGCCCTGTGGCACAGGCTACATCCAAGCAAGTACCTGAGGTGCCAATTAGAACTGGACTCGGATAGCTAGCCTGAGGCATTGCAGCCTTCTTGTAGTTTGCAGCACACTAACTGGAGCAGATAGCCTATGTGTGTCTACCCACATTGGAAACACACCTCCCAGCTGCTGTGGAGACCCACCCTAAATTTTTGCCTATTGGCATCTGCACTGTTGCATCAATCCTGAGGCCCAAGTTCCAGGGGGATGTGGTCTCCAACCTGGTAAAGTTAAATATTGTCTCATCTATCTTGCCTGCAGGGAGGCCACAATCTAGTATGCACATACTGATCACAACCAAGAAGAAGGAGGCAATCTCTCTTTCAACCTTGAGCTCAGTGGCTATGGTACTCACCTAGGGCATTAGCTCAATTCCCCCTGGTGAACTGCAGGGATTGGAACATGGGTGTCCCACCTCCCAGCAGAGTACCATAATCACTGGGTTACAGAGCTGTTCTCATGCTCTGCCCAACCTAACGGTTAAATAACGTGCCTGAGTAATTGCTACCATGGTGATGGTTGTAAGGGCATGGGCAGGTACTGTCCCTATTTATTTACAGATGTGTTTTGATGCCCCTTTTCCTATCTTCCTACTTGATTGAGATAGATAAGCACATAGCTATACGAAGGATGTAACTTCTAATGAAGATCCTGTGTGTAGAACAATGTTATCTTCCTTCTCTCTTGCCCTTTCCCATTCGCTCTGAAATATATATTCAGGGTCACATCTCCTTTCCTCCACCACCCTCACCCCATAAACTGCTGATTCAGGGAGTTTGCGGTGTGAGAACTTCATGCTTCAGCTAAAAGTGCTGTAAACAGTAAACAGGAGCAGGTATAGTTATATTCATTACATGGCTATTATTATTCATTCTATGAGTATTCACATTAATAAATAAGGGTATGTCTACACTACCCTCCTAGTTCGAACTAGGAGGGTAATGTAGGCATACCGCACTTGCAAATGAAGTCCGGGATTTGAATTTCCCGGGCTTCATTTGCATAAGCAGGGCGCCGCCATTTTTAAATCCCCGCTCGTTCGAACCCCGTGCAGCGCGGCTACACGGGGCACGAACTAGGTAGTTCGAACTAGGCTTCCTAGTTCGAACTACCGTTACTCCTCATTCCACGAGGAGTAACGGTAGTTCGAACTAGGAAGCCTAGTTCGAACTACCTAGTTCGTGCCCCGTGTAGCCGCGCTGCACGGGGTTCGAACAAGCGGGGATTTAAAAATGGCGGCTCCCCGCTTATGCAAATGAAGCCCGGGAAATTCAAATCCCGGGCTTCATTTGCAAGTGCGGTATGCCTACATTACCCCGCTAGTTCGAACTAGCGGGGTAGTGTAGACATACCCTAAGAGTTTAAGGGGAGTTGTAACAGATATATGTATTTACATACTAACTTGAATAAAAGAGTGTACCTGTGGTTTATTTGTTGTTCACTTAGCCAAGGTTTTTGGGGTCCGAGTTGGAACAAGTATCTGCAATAAAGAGTGAGTAGTCCCGTGACACCTTAGAGCATGTCTACACTAGGAAATAACTTACTTCAAAATAATAACTTCGGGTATGTCTAAACTACAAAGTTAATTCGAACTAACAGACGTTAGTTCAAATTAACTTTCATAGGCGCTACACTAGCACTCCGCTAGTTCAAACTTAATTCGAACTAGCAGAGCGCTTAGTTCGAACTAGGTAAACCTCATTGCACGAGAACTAAGCCTAGTTCGAACTTACTAGTTCGAATTAAGGGCTGTGTAGCTCCTTAATTCGAACTAGTGGGAGGCTAGCCCACCCCAGCTTTCGCTGGTTGCCACTCTGGGCACCACCAGGGAAACTCGTATGCCACCCTCCCGGCCCCGGAGCCCTTAAAGGGGCATGAGCTGGCTACGGTGCCCGTGCCAGGTGCAAGCCTGCCAGCACCCAGCCAGCAGACCCTGCACCTGGTACGCCATGAGCCAGCCACCCGATGCCCCCCAGCCCTCCGCCTCTTCCCGGGACCAGGCTGGCGGCTCTCAGGAGCCTGGCCAGGACCGCAAGAGGCAGGCACCCGCCTGATCTAGTGCAGACATCGTGGACCTCGTCCACGAACTCCGCACTAGGCACAGGAAAGTGGCCGCCTAGGGCAGGAGAGCTGCCAGCCTGGCCACCCAGGAACAGGTTGGCAGGAAAATGAAGGTGGTCCACTGAGATCCCCGACCCTGAGCCCTGAGCTTAGAATAGCCGTACTGGGTCAGACCAAAGGTCCATCTAGTCCAGTAGCCTGTCTGCCAACAGCAGCTAACCCTAGGTATCCTAGAGGGGATGGACCAAAGACAGTGACCAAGCCATTTGTCTCATGCCATCCCTCTCCAGCCTTCCACAAACTTTGGGCAGGGACACCATTTCTACCCCCTGACTAATACCACTCCATGGACCCAACCTCCATGACTTGATCTCTCTTCTCTTTAAACTCTGTTCTAGTTGTAGCCTTCACAGCCTCCTGCAGCAAGGAGTTCCACAGGTTGACTATTTGCTTTGTGAATAAGAACTTTCTGTTACTAGTTTGAAGCCTGCTACCCATTCCTTTCCTTTGGTGTCCTCTAGTCCTTCTATTATGGGAACTAATGGAGAACTTTTCTTTATGCACCCTCTCCACACCACTCTTGCTTTTATAGACCTCTATCATATCCCCCCTCCATCTCCTCTTCTCTAAGCTGAAATGTCCCAGTCTCTTTAGCCTCTCTTCATATGGGACCTGTTCCAAACCCCTGATCATTTTAGTTGCCCTCCCCTCTCCCACCCTCTCTCTTCCCCTCTCCCACCTCTTTTTCCCAGTCTCCCCCAGTTTTGTTCAATAAAGAAAGATTCTATTTTTGATCACACATTTTCTTTATTTTGTACATCAGGAAGAGGGGCTAGAGAAGGGTAAGTGGAAGGAGGTGAGGGAGGAATGGGGTACACGCCCCCGATGGGGAGGACTGGGCTGGCTCTGTGGGCTTCTCGGGGTGGAAGCTCTCCTGCAGCCCCCCAATTACCTCCTCCCCCCGGATGGCAGCCTGTGGCAAGTGCAGCCGGGGTGATGGCCGAGTGCTGTGATGTTCTGCGTGTGGGCACTCAAGGCACTCCAATCCAGGACTGCTTTGCAAGCGGGGAACCCTGAGAATTGTCTGTCCGGGGTGGGGGTCGGGTCCCTTTAAGCACAGCCCTCGGCTAGCCTGAGACAGCAGCTCCACGCTCTAAGTCCTCATCTGATGCCCTGCCGGCACTGCTTCCGGCCATCCTTAACCTCTGTTCAGGGTCCACTCTATGTGGACATGCTAGTTCGAATTAGCAAAACGCTAATTCGAACTAGTTTTTAAGTGTAGCTGTGCTAATTCGAATTAGTTCGAATTAGTGCTGTAGTGTAGACATACCCTTCCAAAATAAGCATTATTTCTCAAGATAAGCAGAAGTTATTATTTCAAAATAACCAGCCTGTTATTTCAAAATAAAGTACTTGGTAGTGTGGAAAACTCTGCTTATTATTTCAAAATAAGGGGAGTTATTTCAAAATAACTTCATAGTGTAGACCAGAGCTTAGAGACTTGCAAAATATATAGAATCATGAGCTTTCATGGGTAAAACCCACTTCATCAGATGAGCACCTATGAAGTGACTTTTGGCCATGAAAGCTCATGATACTATATATTTTTGTTAGTCTTTAAGCTACCACAGGTATACTCGTTTTTAAAATTATAGACAGGGCTATCCCTCAGAGACTGTTTTACAATAAAAAAGCTCATCTACTCCGTCCACCTCTGAATCCTCCTGTTCTTTTCCAACACCCAACAGGCAGAGGGAAGAATTGAATCAGTCTTCCACACTCTGGGCTAAAGGTGACAAGGAAATTGAGTGGCTATTTTGTATGGTCTTTGGTTCTGGAGGCCAAAAGAGAGTTCCCATTGTGCATCCCAAGTGGAGATAGGCACCTTGAGAGAGGTGGGATTTAGGACACATCCCTGTCTTTGCTATTGGGTAGTTAGATGCTTCCCTGCCCCTCCCCCTCAGCTTGCTGGATTTTGTGGATTACATTCATAGGTGCCTAACTCACCCCATGCATTGTATAAGGAGTTTATCGTACCCCAGGATTTGTGGATTCTGCTATGTGGCTAGCTGCCTAAAAATTAGGCTCTGCATTATTGAGTGTTGCAATGTCTAAGTCGCTAATTCAAACTTAGAGGGTGCACCCATTGGCACCAGTTGTCCTGCTCCTCATGAGGAGTAAGGGAAGCCGATGGGATCGTGGTTTCTCCTTTACTTCCCGTTGTGTGGATGGCGCCAAAACGCGATTTAAGGTGCTTTGACTTCAGCTATGTCGTTAATGTAGCTGGAGTTGAGTATCTTAAGTTGACTTTCCTCTTTAGTGTACAACAGGTATAGGAGACCAGAGTTATTCAGGAGTTGGAGATGGCATACTTTTGTAGCTATTGGTGATGCACTATTTGTTAAGTGCCACAGCATGCTCAGGAAAGCACTGCACACACATGTCTGTGTCCCGGTTCTTGTTGTTGAAATCAGGATGTATTTTTCGGACAGTGAAGAACTGACGCATTATATTCTATGATTGCGAGCTGAATAGGATTCGAGGTAAAGACATTGACTCTGTGTGGGAGGAAGGTTAGGCCACTGACATTGACTCTGTGTGGGAGGAACGTTAGAATCACCTCCTACACTTTGGCTGGTATGTGTCACACTTTGAAAAGGGTATTAAACATTAGGCAAGACAACACATAACCTTTTAGTCAGATATTTGATTTTGTTCTGACTGTAGTCCCTATGCACATCTTGCTTTCTCCTAACTGCTCCTTTTGGACAAAATTTCACTCTCTATTCAATCTTCCACTGATTTCAGAGAAGTTACTGCAGATTTATACTGGTGTAATTGAACGTAAGATTTGGGCCCACATGTTTCCACCCACTCTTACCTGTTAGCCATATTTCATGCTTGAAATAGCCTGCCACTTCTAATACTCCAATCATTTTCTCTCTCCTCTATCAAACCTCTTCTTAACTCTGGCTATGTCTAAACTGCATTGCTTTTCCAGGATATCAGAGGTATCTAAAAAAATTCTAAAAAAATTTCAAAAAAGCCAATGCGCTCTTTCGCAATCCCTGTAAACCTCATTCTACGAGGCATAATAGATGTGTCAAAAGAGCACTTTTTTCTGAAATTTGGCACCGTGTAGACACGCCAAATTTTGGAAAAGCCTCTTTTGAAAGTAAATCGGAAAAAGATACACAATTTGCATACCACAAATTGCGTATCTTTTTCCAATTTAACACTGAAGTCTAGACATAGCCTCTCTTATTTTATCAAGTCTTCAAAGCAAGCGTGTTATTTCAAAATATAATAGGCTCGCTATTCCGACATCCCTGGAAACCTCATTCCATGAGGAATAAAGGACGTTTGGGGAGAGCGGCTTATTTCAAAATACAAAATAAGCTATTTTGAAATAAGATTGAAATTTTTGCATAGCTCAAATCATTAGATACATGAATTGAGCTACGGTGCAGTGTAGATGCACCCACGGGGCATATCGACACAGCAGCATTATTTTGGAATAATTGATGTTATTCTGAAATAACAAAGAGTGCATCTACACAGCAAGCCATTATTTCAAAATAATGGTGAGTGGGAGGACTTCTTACCCTGACTCCTGTAATCCTCATTTCACAAGGAGTAAAGGAAGTCAAAGGCTGTTCTTCCTTTGACTTCCTGCTGTGTAGACAGCGCCAAAAGCTGAATTAAGCTACCTCAACTTCAGCTATGCAACTGACGTAGCTGAAGTTGTGTAGCTTAATTCAACTTTTGCCCTGCTGTGTATACGTGCCCATGTGAATTTCTGAGTAGGAATCAACAGAGTGCAGAGGGGTGCATGCTATGGAATATGGCTGCTCCATGAAATGCCTGTCCTCAAAATCTGTGGAGTTTCAACCTCACAGTCTTTCTACAGTGGGCTCCCCAACCCAGTTCCAGCTGATTTTCTCCTTGCAGAATAAACATAGAGGGGTTTTGGGTTCTGAATGTCAACAGTAAAAGCCCTTTTACAGCAAAGATGTACTAAACAAGACTTACTCTTTTACTTCTTCTCCAAGAAGACAGAGAACGTTTGGATACCTTTCTGAAAGGACATCACAGAAACAGACTACAGCAACAAGTATAAAAAAGAAATTTGAAGAGAACTAGGTTTTTAGTTTATTGTTGCCCAGGGAAATGGCACAATTATCAAAGCATTTAGGATCCCCCTAGATAAAGCTGTGGCAGGAGGCTTTTGTGTGCACTCTGTGCTTCTGCTCTGCATCAACAAAATAGTCTGTAACTCCAATGGGAAGAGCTAGGACATCATAGTCATTGTTTGTATAGTGAACAGGACCCACACTCACTGCTCTGATTCCTGGATAATAGAAGAATCCTTAAGGGAATTGGGAACACAAAATGCAATCTTTCAGAGCAATAACTGCACCCAAGATGCCTGTGCCTCCAGTGTGGTCACTCTAGTTCTTTGCTTTCTGTTATTTAGCTTCAAAGCAGTTGCTTTTACATTGGCTTTAAAGCACACTGCTGAGCAAGCAGAGATGGGTGGAGGGAGAAGTAAAGGCATGAAAATTCAACAATAAATATTAAAACCAGTGGGGTGTAGGAATCAATATGTACATTGTCAAGAGGAAACCCAGATGACATGTCACATGGTGCAACACCATAACAGGTCTCACTAGTAGAGTGTCAAAAGCAGGTGACCAAATTTAGAATTGCATTTCCATCCAAGTCTTTCTAAATAGTCTTTGATCTCATGCATAGTTAAGACAAGCTTTACGTCAAGAACAAACTTTTCACGTTCAAAGCAGCAGTGCAGCCTAATTAGACTGGAAAACAGGATACCTTAGCTCTTTCTTCCAACCACCCCACTGATTTACTATGCAGCTTTGGGCACGTCATGTAGCCTTTTGATACATAAGTCATTTTGCCCATCTGTGAAATATATTTTATGTGTCTGTTTCTTTAGAGCAGGAGCGGGCAATAATTTTTGACCGGGGGCCACTTCAGAAATTTGTGGCCTTGGGTCACCCCGGAAGGGATGGGGCCTCACGTGGAAGGGGCGGAGTCAGGACACTTCCGTGCTTTCCCACCCACAGACACTGATTGGTCTGGGGGAAGCGGAGAAATCTTTGCCCCTCCTCCCCCAGAGAACCACCAACTGTTCTGAACAGCTGGCAGTTCCCTGTAGGTGCCCACGCTCCTGGTGGTGGGAGGAGATGTCGCACGCACCCTCCCACCCCAAGTCAAACAGGGCCTGGGGATGGAGGGGGGTATGCAAAGTCTGCTCCTTGCAGAATGGGGGCAGGGTGGGAGGAGACTTCCCACACTTCCTCCCATCCACAGGCCCTGGGGATGGAGGGACCACAAAGTTTCTCACTCCCTGCTCTCCAGTGCACAGCACTTAGAGTCAACTGCCAAGATTAACCCTAAGCACCATGCGCTCCCCTGTCCCTTGGTCCTGATTGGCCTGGGGTGGGGGAATGACAGGACCTCTGTAGGACAGATCAATTGGCTTAGTGGGCCAGATCCAGCCTGCAGAGGCTCTTTTGCCCACCCCTGCTTTAGAGAATTACAGAAATACACCTGCAAGTAAGCACTGGCTGGTTTTACTACACCCTGCCTCCTGCTCTATGAGCCTGATGTTCACATGGTCCAGACGCTCTTGATTCCTTTGACTTCATAGAGTTACAAGGATTTGCAGATATGACTCTATATGGCTATGTCTAGACTGGCATGATTTTCCGCAAATGCTTTTAACGGAAAAGTTTTTCTGTTAAAAGCATTTGTGGAAAAGAGTGTCTAGATTGGCACGGACGCTTTTGTGCAAAACACTTTTTGCGGAAAAGTGTCCATACCAATCTAGACAGGATTTTGTGCAAGAAATCCCCAATCGCCATTTTCGCCATCAGGGCTTTTTTGCACAAAACGGTTCTCAGTTGTCTACACTGGCCCTCTTGCGCAAAAACATTTGCGCAAGAGGGCTTTTTCCCGAACGGGAGAGTCATTGTATTTGCAGAAGAACACTGACAATCTTACATGAGATCATCAGTGTTCTTGCGCAAATTCAAAGTGGCCAGTGTAGACAGCTGGCAAGTTTTTCCGCAAAAGCAACTGCTTTTGCGGAAAAACTTGCCAGTATAGACGCAGCCTATGAGTACTGCCTTTATCAACCATGTAGGGAGAGCTGTGATCTTTCTGGCAGTCAGAACCCAAACAATGGTGCACTAAAATACAGAAATAATGATACTCCCCCTAGCTCCTCTGGGTTCTGTTTAGGTATAAATATACCATAGTGCATCAATCACATGGTTAGCTATCTAGAGACATCACTTCTGTTCTGATCCTGCCTTTCTGTTGTTCTGACAATGGGTAAGTCATACAAATGTTTTGTGTGTCAGTTTTCCTAACTCTAAAATGAGGATGATAATGCTTGTCTTTGTGAAGCTCTTGGTGCTATGTGACCTGAATTAATTCGTGTCTATAAAGAGCTTTGACATACTCCTATGGCTTACCCTATACACTGGGTATGAACTATTATTATTATTATTTCTACCTACATCTGATTGGTACAGTGCATGACTGGTGTGATGATAGATATAGATATAATTTAACCAAGATAAAAATCTTAAATAGAGTTTATTAAGCAGCTGGGCATCTACATAAAGCAGATTTAGTTAACCAGGGAAAATCCAGAGAAGCTGCTAGCCAACAGTTAATATGTCCCATATCATTTTTTCTTACCAAAAATTACAAAAATATGGGAGTACTGTTTGTATTGAGTCTTTTCTTAGTTTTGAATTCAAAGTTCCTCCCTCTCCAAAAACTTGTCACCTGGAATTAGTGTGCAAATTTAAATCTTCCATCAGGCACCAGAAATGACAACTAATGTGTCTCTTAGTAGCAAAGAGTGTAATGCTCAGAAAATAGAACACACTTTCAGCTTATTTATAATGGGTGGGAGACTTGTCAAACCCAGCTTTAACAGAGGAAATAACTACAGTGGCAATAAAGCAATACATTGATGTGAATGCATTAAATTAGTTGTGGTGTAACTCAGCTCAGACACTGGAAATAAGGTCTGCTTACTCATCTCACTCAGGGATGTGGATTTTTTTAGTGCAGACCAAGCCTTACATAGTAAACTGATGCCTACCACATTGAGTTTGTGTTGGATCCAAGAGAGGGCAGTTCTTTGGAGCATCAGTCCTCCTGTTATTCTGAAATGACATAGTCAGTGTTTACACAGCAAGCAGTTATTTAGACATAATGTTGAAATAATGTCAAGCTGGAGGACTTCTTATTCTGACTCCTGTAACCCACATTTTACAAGGAGTAAGGGAAGTCAGAGGAAGAGTGCTCTAACTCAGACTTCCCGTTGTATAGACAGCACCAAAAGCTGAAATAAGCTATTTCAACTTAAGCTACACAATTGACGTAGCTCAAGTTGTGTCGCTTATTTCAGCTTTAGCCCTGCTCTGTAGACGTGCCCCTGGAGGCAACCCTAGGAGCAGGTGGCAAAAGTCTAAAGGGCTATGACACGTCTGGAGATAGAAAGCTGATCTGACTTAGGCCACAATGAACTAACAGATTTGTTCTCAATTTAAATCATACTTTCACAGATTGCAAGACCAGAAGGGACCACTGTGATCACCTGGTCTGACTTCCTGGATAACAGAGACCAGAGGAACAAAATAATTCCTGGCTGAACTAGAGCATATTTTTTTCCTTTGCCAAGTGCTGGTGTCTGTGGATGATAGCTATTTTGACTCATTACCCTCTGCAATAATTTCCCCATAAAAGAAAGGCCAATTCTTATAATAGTTAACAGTGCTATTAATTTCCAAATGACTTGCCATGTGACTTGAAAATACAGCATATGAGCTGCAGAGAGTTTCTAACCTGAGATTCCAAACCGTTTTCATGTTCATAGGTTAGTGAGTAGGTTTGGCAAATATGAGTATAAGATTTCTTATCCTCCCCAGTATTCTCAACAAACTGTCTGACTCTCCCAGCACATGAGGCATTGTAACAGACAAAACTGGGTTTAAAACAGTCCAATGAGACTAGATCGCATCAACCTACTTTGAGATTCGATGTATGGCCTAGTATTTAGGTAAAAAAAAACATAATCCTGTGCTGCAGAATTGTCTCAGCACGTTTCACCTAATTAGGGGAACTTTTCAGAACCACCACTAATCAGCAGGGTTCTCCCCAGTCACTTGTATTTGCCTTCTGTTCTACTGAACAAGAATAGGAATGTTCTGAGGCCACCTACTGTTTATTTTAAGGACCTACATGTGATACTTTAGGACTTTATCCAAGAGATCTGACATTTCTTAATGATTGAAAAGTAGGCCTCGTCATTTATTTATGAAGTCAAGATCAATTGAAAACAACAGCGTGAAACTCACCTACTTTGCTTTATGTAACCCCTGGCTGATATAAAAAGCTTTTCATAGGAGATAACCCTTGTTATACCCAAATCTATTTAGTTCACTTTGTCATAATGAATGCTCTGGGGCCATATAGAACCTATATAAGAATACAGTGAACTAAACTCAGATGCTCCCAAATATTCCACTTTCAAACATTCCTCCCTCCCTGCTCTAGAGAGACCTCAAGACACAGCATGAAATCCAGAGATTCACTGAAGTCAATGGGAGTTCTTAATCTTGATTCCAATGGGGCCAGAATTTCACCCATGCTGTTTCTCCCCCATCTGTTCAACAAAGCCTAAATTTGCTAACTTCCAGGTCATACTGCAAAGCTCATTTGTTCTCCCAGGCTTTCGTATTGGGAAGGGGTGAGTAGAGGATGAAGAAATGATGGCTACAGAGACTCACACCACTTCCAAAACTGTTCTGGATTGAAAGCCTCAAGCCACTCACAGACCAACCCAAGCTGCATTTGAATACCTGTCTTTGCACCACAGCACAAATGGAATTTAACCAGAAGCTCCAGCCCAGTAAGATCTAACCCTTCTGTCAAATGTTCTTAGCAGTAGCAAGGACTAGGCTCAGTACAATACTTAGAGATTCATTTTTAAATAGACTCTGGGCTTGATCCTCCCCCATTCACAAGGCACTCGAGAGTCCCTGGAAAGAAGGAACATGAACATCTACTTAGGAAGCAGATATACATCATAAGATGAAATTAGCAAATTCCAGAGAGAAGGAAGACCCCACACTCTGAGTCATTTTCAACTGTCTGGGATATAGAGAGCCTACAGCTCCTGTTAAAATGCAATTTCCATACACCTAAACCCCTGTACCACACCTATACCTCACTCCTCAAGCCAGGAAGATGAGGGACATTCAGTGGGAGGCTACGGCATACAGTTCTCCTCAGCCTATCCGTTCCAGTGCAATGAAGACAGTCCTAGAAGGTCCCACTATGGTCTGCAGCTGCAAGGTCCCACACAGCAAAGTCAGCTTGTTCCAAAGCTGCTGCTGCAATAAAAATGAATGCAACAGGGGTGTTAGGTGCATAGCCTGTACATATACTCCCCAAATCAAGCCCGTCCACATTCGCCATATTAAAACTGTCCTATGATTTCCATAGTGCTCTGGAGATGTAAGAGAAACAGGGTTACCTCTGGTTTAACAAAGTTATCTCCACCAGGTCTGCTACGCTTGGGCCTAGTTCAACAGAGTCAGCTCTAGCAGAGGTTGTGTATCAGGCCCACTTGTGCAGTGTCATCTGCACTGTGGTGATACAGATTACAAAAGGGTCATAGAAGCAACGAGAGGGAAATCTGCTCAGTGACTTAGAAGTATATGGAATAAAGAGCAAAACTGCAAGTGTTAATAAATAAGCTAAATTATTAATTAATTGGTATCATAGTGGAAAAAGTCTCATGACTGGAATACCTATATAGAGGGAAATAGCTTCCTCAGGAAGGACAAGAAGGATACAAAGGGAGGAGATATTGCATTATACATCAAGAATAGAGACACGTTCTGAGACCCTGAACGAAGTGAGAAGCGCACCAGCTGAAAGTCTCTGGATAAAGATCAAAGAGATACAAAATAAGGGTGACATCGTGGTAGGGCTTTACCATAGGCTCAGACTTTGAGGGCAGAAGGGACCATCATGATCATCTAGTCTGACTTCTTGCACATTGGAGGCCATAGAACCTCATTCACCCACTCCTGTAATGGACCCACAGTCTCTGAGGGTACGTCTACAATACAGAAGAAGATCAAAGCTGCCGCTATCGATCTTCCAGGGTTCAAATGAGAGGGTCTAGTTAAGACATCTAATTCAAACTGAGAGGGGCACTCTGGTCAATGCCAGTAACCCTGCTTTCGTGAGGAGTAAGGGAAGTCGAAGGAAGAGTGTTCTCCCTTTGACTTCCTACAGTGTAGACAGCGCCAAAAGCCAAGTTAAGGTATTTTGACTTCAGTTATGTAATTAACGTAGCTGAAGTTGCATGTCTTAATTTGACTTTGTCCCATAGTGTAGACATACTCTGAGTTTCTGAAGCCCTCAAATCATGATTTAAAGATGTCAAGCTACAGAGAATCCACCATTTAAATCAGCTGAAACCAGCAAGTGACCCATGCCACATACTGCAGAGGAGGTCAGCCTTGTCCACCCGATCCCCAAGGTCTCTGCACATCTTACCCACTGAAAATTCGCTCAACAAGGGGTCAGACAGACCATGAGTATTTGGGCAAAACCCACCAGCCAAACACCTGGGAAAGTATTCTCTGTAGTAATTCATAAGGCATTAACACATGTTGTAGGTGACCATTCAAAATGAAGTGAGCAATCAACACCGTGGCAGTTGTAAAAGGATGGGGGTTAGGAGCAGCCGTGAGGCTCTGTGGCTGCGGAGCCTTTATATAAAGAAACTGGAGCAGCCTGTAAGCTGATTTCTCGAAGTGGGCTATGGACCCAATTTGAGAAACACTGTTCTAAGGCTAGCATGGCCCAGAATGCTGTGAAAAATTCTTGGTGGACCAGCCACTAAGTGTTGTTCTTTCATAGCAGGTAAGCAAGTATCATCCCAATTTGTCAGAAAGTGAACAAGACTGGGAAGCAAAGGCCTAGTTTTTCATAGGAGTGCTGATGTCCAAGTTCTGGGAACAAATCAAAAGATCTGGATGTTCTTATACACCTAAGTTTCTTTCATATAATAAAGTAACCCAGTGACTCTCAACCAGCTATACATGCATAGGCACTGACTCTGTGGGAGCTCCAGGGCTGGAGCACCCACATGGAAAAAGTCAATGGGTGCTCTTGTACCTACCGGCAGCAAAGCTTCCTTTTTTGCCCCCTCCTTCCCTGTACTTCCCTCCTCCATGAAACAGCTGTTTCGTGATAAGCAGAGGCTCCAGAAAGGAGGGGGAGGAGTGAGGATGTACATTTGGAGGGAGAGGGTAGAAGGAGGTGTGGCAGGGGTGGAGTCTTGGGGGAATGGGTGGAGTGGGGGCCATTGCAATGATGGGTCATGCACCCCCCCCAACTAGAGCAGAAGTTAGTGTCTGTGGGTACATGTACCCTGGGAGCACACAGAGGCACATCAACTCATCTAGACATTTGCCTAGCTTTACAACAGGCTACATAAAAAGCACTAGCAAAGTCTGTACAAACTAAAATTTCATATAGACAAAGCAAAAAAATAAGCAATGTTTCATTACTAGTGTGCTATGATATTTTTGTATTTTTAGGTCTGATTTTGCAAGGACATAGTTTTTAAGTGAGGTGAAACATGGGGACACAAGACAAATCAGACTCCTGAAAGGAGCTAATAGTCTCGAAGAGTTGAGAACCACTGTTGTGCTGTTCGAGATCTTTCACTGAGTAGCGGCATGTATGTATCTCTGTGGAGAGGTTTTCACTAAAATCTGTCTTGCTGAAGGAGATAGGGTTATTTCCTCTCTTGCTGCCAAAAAATCACGGGAAAGTTAATCATATGATTCTTTCCTGAGATGGCAAAATTCTGTGCTTTTATTGTCAGAAGACTGACCTGAATACTTCAATGGTGATTCATTATCGAGTGCTATTAGAAACATGCTTACCTATTCATTGATATATGGTAAACTCATTATCTCTCCCAGTGATATCCTATAAATCAGCAGGAATCCTTATTAGTCAATTTAACTTTAGAAAATGCAAAGCCTCCTGCAGGAACAGGAGATACAAACCTCAATTTGATAGTGGGGCAAATATACATGGATCCAGGTCATAAAATAAATCTCTTTAGATCTCATTTGTAAATTTGCAAATACAAACATTATCATAGATTTGAATTCTGTTCAGGTCTATAATGCCTTGAAAGTACTTGTGGCTATTTTGTTCACATGAAATTAATATTTGGTCTCAGCCCTTTTCTTCCACTCTTCCACTAGCCAAAACACTCACATGAGATAACAAATAGCATCTTACATCTACTGCTACAATAACAGAGGATTTTACATCCTGATTGATGAAGTGGAGGGTTACATTGTCTGCTAGAGCAGCGAGGAGTCCTGTGGCACCTTATAGACTAACTGAAGTGTTGGAGCGTAAGCTTTCGTGGGCAAAGACCCACTTCATCAGATGCGTGTAGTGGAAATTTCCAAAGGCAGGTATAAATATGCAGGCCAGAATCAGTCTGGAGATGATGAGGTGGATCCAATCAGGGAGGATGAGGCCCACTTCTAGTGACTGATCTGGAGGTGTGAATTCCAAGAGAGGAGAAGCTGCTTTTGTAGTTAGTGAGCCATTCACAGTCTGGCTACGTCTACACTGGCCCCTTTTCCGGAAGGGGTATGTAAATTTCATGAGTCGTCATAGGGAAATCCGCGGGGGATTTAAATATCCCCCGCGGCATTTAAATAAAAATGTCCGCCGCTTTTTTCCGGCTTTTAAAAAAGCCGGAAAAGAGCGTCTAGACTGGCCCCGATCCTCCGGAAAAAGCGCCCTTTTCCGGAGGCTCTTATTCCTACTTTGAACCTGTCCTGGCACCCTGACCCCTCTCCCCTGTCCCCACTGGCACCCTGTTCCCTGCCCCAGAACCCACTAGCATCCCTCCCCAGTACTGTGTCCCCTGCTCCCAAATGACTTTTCTATGAGTCAGTGACCCCTGACTCAAGACAGGTTCCCTGCCATTCTCATAAATAAAGACAATGCAGAAACTTTTTGTGTTTAACATAGTATTTTATTTAAAAATGAAGCCTGGCCAACAAACCCCCAATTGGGGCCAAACCCCCATCTGGCCACAACCACTCCTGCACTTCCCCTTCCCCAGACCCTAGATCTGAGCCTATCAAACACTGGAGCCCCCTGCCCTGAGCCCCTCACATACTCCAACCCAAATTCCTGCACCCTCACATTCACAAGCCTGTGGCTTGCTTAGTATCCCAACACTGCCCAGCCTGAAGCCCCCTCCCCGAGCCAGTGTCCCCTTCTCCACCTCCTCCTGCATCCAGATTTCCTCCCAGAGCTTGCACCTCTCACCCCTTCCCACACCCAAATCCCTCATTCCCACCCCAGAGACTACACATCCTGTCTCAAGTATCAGAGGGGTAGCCGTGTTAGTCTGAATCTGCAAAAGCGACGAGGAGTCCTGTGGCACCTTATAGACTAACTGAAGTGTAGGAGCATAAGCTTTCATGGGCAAAGATCCACTTCGTCAGATGCATGTAGTGGAAATTTCCAGAGGCAGGAATAAATATGCAGGCCAGGATCAGGCTGGAGATGACCAGGTGGATCCAATCAAGGAGGATGAGGCCCACTTCTAGCAGCTGATCTGGAGGTGTGAATTCCAAGAGAATAGAAGCTGCTTTTGTAGTTAGCAAGCCATTCACAGTCTTTGTTTAATCCAGAGTTGATTGTGTCAAACTTAAAGATGAACTGTAGCTCAGCAGTTTCTCTTTGAAGTCTGGTCCTGAAGTTTTTTTGCTGCAGGATGGCTACTTTTAGATCTGCAATTGTGTGTCCAGGAAGATTGAAGTGTTCCCCTACAGGTTTTTGTATGTTGCCATTCCTAATATCAGATTTGTGTCCATTGATTCTTTTACGTAGGGACTGTCCTGTTTGGCCGATGTATATAGCAGTGGGGCATTGTTGGCACATGATGGCATATATTACGTTGGTGGATGTGCAGGAGAATGTACCAGTGACAGTATGGCTGATCTGGTTAGGTCCTGTGATGGTGTTGCTGGTGTATATATGTGGGCAGAGTTGGCACCGAGGTTTGTTGCATGGATTGGTTCCTGAGTTCGAGTTATTATGGTGCGGTGTGTAGTTGCTGGTGAGAATATGCTTAAGTTTGGCGGGTTGTCTGTGGGCAAGGACTGGCCTGCCTCCCAAGGCCTGTGAAAGCGAGAGATCATTGTCCAGAATGGGTTGTAGATCACTAATGATGCGTTGGAGAGGTTTTAGCTGAGGACTGAAGGTGTTCTGTTGGTTTCTTTCTTGGGCTTGTCCCATAGCAGGAGGCTTCTGGGTACACATCTGGCTCTGTCAATTTGTCTCCTCACTTCCTCGTGTGGGTATCATAGTTTACAGAATGCTTGTTGAAGATCTTGTAGGTGTAGGTCTCTGTCTGAGGGGTTGGAGCATATGCGGTTGTACCTCAGTGCTTGGCTGTAAACAATGGATCGTGTGGAGTGTCTGGGATGGAAGCTGGATCAGCCAGTAGAAGTGGGCCTCATCCTCCCTGGTTGGATCCACCTCGTCATCTCCAGACTGATCCTGGCCTGCATATTTATACCTGCCTTTGGAAATTTCCACTACACGCATCTGATGAAGTGGGTCTTTGCCCACGAAAGCTTATGTTCCAACACTTCAGTTAGTCTATAAGGTGCCACAGGACTCCTCGCAGCTTTTGCAGATTCAGATTAACACGGCTACCCCTCTGATAATTGTCTGCTAGCTAATTCTATAGCTGTGTGTGTGAGTGAGAGGCTATGTCTAGACTGCAGGCTTCTTTTGGAAGAAGCTTTTCTGGAAGAGATCTTTCACAAAATCTTCTTCCAAAAGAGCGTGCACACTGCAAAAGTGCATCAAAAAAAGATCTGTTTTTTTGAAAGATAGCTTCCATACTGAATGGACGCTATCTAGCATTTCAGCTGTGATTACAATGGACAAAGTGGCCACCAGAGCACCCCTGCTTTTTCCTCTTTTCTCTTCTTTTGAAAGAATATCCTCTTTCCCGTCCACACATGCCTTTTTCCAAAAGAGCTCTTTCGGAAAAAGGCTTCTTCCTCGTAGAATGAGGATTACCAATGTCGGAAAATCCCCTCTGTTCTTTCGATTTTTTTTCAGAAGAACACGATTGCAGTGTGAATGTAATTGAATTTTTTTTGAAAAACAGCCGTTTTTCTGAAAAAACTCTGTAGTGTAGACATACCTTGAGTGAGTGAGTGAGTGAGTGAGTGAGTGAGTGAGTGAGTGAGTGAGGGAGGGAGGGAGGGAGGGAGTGAGAGAAAAGGAAAGTGTATCTAAACAATCAAAAAAGAAATAGAGCAAAATAAATTAACCACTAGAGTAGGGACGCTTTTTCTAATCTGAAAATTATAAAGCATTTTGGAAGCATTAGAGAAATCAATCTGAGCCTAACTTTTAAGTACCAAAATTAGCTTATTTTGTGTTTTTTACACTCACGTTTACTGTTGCTTTGGCTGACTTGGAACACTCAGGCTTGTTTACACTGTGCTTTGCAATATTTGAAAACACAGATATTCTGGAACCAATTTGGAGGGGAAAAATTAAAAGTATTGAGAGCAATCCAGGTAACTGTTATTTTTTCATAACCAGCATTCTCTAGACAGGAATGCTGCAGGGTCTGCAGGTACCAGCAAACGGTGACATCTTTCTGGGCTGGACATTTCCTTAACTTTTCCTTTCAAGCTCAGTCTTCATTTTACCTGTTACACAGAGGCTTACCTGTTACACAAGACTTCTATGGACTGCAAATGAAGACTGTAGTCAAAGAACCATCTGAAAGAATTTCAGTTCTGAGAGAGAAATGATTGATGAGTCTAGGAAAACAATGAGCAGTCCTGTGGCACTTTAGGGTATGTCTACACTACAAAGTTAATTCGAACTAACAGACGTTAGTTCGAATTAACTTTGATAGGCGCTACACTAGCGCTCCGCTAGTTCGAACTTAATTCAAACTAGCGGAGCGCTTAATTCGAACTAGGTAAACCTCATTTTACGAGGACTAACGCTTAGTTCGAATTAGCTAGTTTGAATTAAGGGCTGTGTAGCCACTTAATTCGAACTAGTGGGACGCTAGCCCTCCCCAGCTTTCCCTGGTGGTCACTCTGGGCACCACCAGGGAAACTCATCTGCCCTCCTCCTGGCCCCGGAGCCCTGAAAGGGGCACGGGCTGGCTACGGTGCCCGTGCCAGGTGCAAGCTTGCCAGCACCCAGCCAGCAGACCCTGCACCTGGCACGGCTCGAGCCAGCCACCCGCGGCCACCCAGCCCTCTGCCTCTTCCCAGGACCAGGGTGGCGGCTCCCAGGAGCCTGCCCGGGTCCGCAAGAGGCGGGCGCCCGCCTGGTCTAGTGCAGAGATCGTGGACCTCATCCACGACCTCCACACTAGGCACAGGAAAGTGGCCAGCTAGGGCAGGATAGCTGCCAGCCTGGCCACCAAGGAGCAGGTGTGCATAAAAATCAAGGTGGTCCACTGAGAACCCCAACCCTGAGCCCTGAGCTTACAATGGCCGTCCTGGGTCAGACCAAAGGTCCATCTAGCCCAGTAGCCTGTCTGTCAACAGCGGCCAACACCTGCTACCCATTCATTTCATTTGGTGTCCTCTAGTCCTTCTATTATGGGAACTAATGAAGAACTTTTCTTTATGCACCCTCTCCTCACCACTCGTGCTTTTATAGACCTTTATCATATCCCCCCTCAGTCTCCTCTTTTCTAAACTGAGAAGTCCCAGTCTCTTTAGCCTCTCTTCATATGGGACCTGTTCCAAACCCCTGATATTGTAGTTGCCCTCCCCTCTCCCAGCCTCTCTTCCCCTCTCCCACCTCCTCTTCCCAGTCTCCCCCAGTTTTGTTCAATAAAGAGAGTTTCTATTTTTGAACACACATGTCCTTTATTTTGTACATCAGGAAGGGGGGCTAGGGAAGGGTAAGTGGAAGGAGGTGAGGGAGGAATGGGGTACGAGCCCCTGATGGGGAGGACTGGGGTGGCTCTGCGGGCTCCTCGGGGTGGAAGCTCTCCTGCAGCCCCCCGATTGACCCCCTCCCCGGATGGCAGCCTGCGGCAAGTGCAGCCGGGCTGATGGTCGAGTCCTGTGATATGCCGAGTGTGGGCACTCAGGGCACTCCAAGCCAGGACTGCTTTGCAAGCGGGGAACCCCTGAGAACTGTCTGTCCGGGGTGGGGATCGGGTCCCTTTAAGCACAGCCCTCGGCTAGCCTGAGGCAGCAGCTCCACACTCTAAGTCCTTAACCTCAGTTCAGGGTCCACTCAATGTGGACATGCTAGTTCGAATTAGCAAAATGCTAATTCGAACTAATTTTTTAGTCTAGATGCACTAGTTCGAATTAGCTTAGTTCAAATTAACTAATTCGAATTAAGTTAGTTCGAATTAGCGCTGTAGTGTAGACATATCCATAGAGACTAACAAATATATATTAATAATGTCATGAGCTTTTGTGTTCAAAACCCATTATTTCAGTTTAACTATGAAAGAGAAAACTACGAGGAGTCCTGTGGCACCTTAGGCTATGTCTACACTGCACCTCTATTGCGCAAAAGCCTATGCGAGTGAAGCATGGATTAGCATATTGCCACACTTCATTTGCATAATTAATTAGGGGCCATTTTTGCACAAGAGGCTTTTGTCTGAAAAAATGAGGAAGAATGGCTCTTGCGCAAGAGGGTTTTTTTGCGCAAAAAGGAGCCATCTACACAACTCCTTTCTGCACAAAAGCCTCTTGCACAAAAACAGTCCCTAATTAATTATGCAAATGAAGTGCAGCAATATGCTACTCCACGCTTCATTTGCATAGGCTTTTGTTCAATAGAGGTGCAGTGTAGACGTAGCCTTAGAGACTAACAGATTTATTAGGGCATAAGTTTTTGTGGGTAAAACCCACATCATCAGATGAATTGGAGTAGAAGTTACAGAAGTAGGAGTATATATAAGGAAGAAGTTGTTTGCATTAATGCAAGTCAGGGTGAAAAAGAATCAAATATTTTGCAGATCCAGACTATCATGTTTTCCCCTCTGAGACTTATGAAAGAGAAGCCAGTCTTACTTCTCACCTCCCCAGCTGTGCAGGACCTGCATTGCTTTGGGCAGATCCTTCTGCATGGAGGATAATAGAGCCAGGTCCTCACACAGTATAACCACTCGGTGAACCACGTATTTTTATGTTTGCAAAGCTCTTAGAGGGCATAGGGAAGGATGCCAGGTGTATTTGAAATTTGCATTTCTTAAAGGACAAATTTTACAGACCTTAGTTTTTCGGGTAAAATTTCAAATGTTCCTTGAAATAGTTATGCACGTCTCTGTAAGGATTTGGCCCTGAAGTTTGTGGAAGCTTAGAGCAACAATAAGAAGGGTACTGTTGGGATATTTTAAAAAGCAAAGAATCAAGTGCTCTTTGCTGCCGGCAGTTCCCTCATGCTCTACTGTGAGCAGACCCATAAAAATCCTTTCAGGTTTTACTCTCTGCAATTTTTTTCCTAAAGGATAATGCCCTGGATGTTTCCTAATCTATTGTAGGCAAGTGCTTCCCTATAATCATCCTTGATGTTATCAGCTAAAATCACAATTTTGGAGGCTACAGCATCTAAAATGACTCATATAATTGTCCAAGGATGTTTCATTTGGAGCTCCTTGCCTCTCTATTCCAACAACATCTGTGGTCCAGCATGATTTTCGTTAGCCAGATGTCCACTTATGATCACTCATGGCCAAGTTTCCTGAGGTCCCATAACGTTTGTTTACAGCCGCCAGCCCTGGCTCTCAGTGCTCTGTGCTATTATTTAGCTCTAATTTACCCCTACATGTCTTTTAAGAGCCCAGTAAGCAGTGAAAATGTTTGGTAATGTTGCTAGATGATATCAGCCTCCTGTGGTTTGGCAAATTCTCTGGTTTGGCACCAGTCAGGTTCTGAGTGTGCCAGACCAGAGTAGTTCAAACTGTATCAACAAATCTACTAAACACCCACACGGATACATTTGGGGATAGAAGGTGACATAAAACCTGCTTTCATGGTGCTGTTGGTGATGGTGTAAGTTGAAAGTGGAGCCTAGGATTACTGGGCAAGGTAAAATCCCCTTATCAACATGTGCACCAAGATTGCCATCAGCATCAACTATGGTGATTATCCAACAGTTCAGATATGGCTATTTCCCCCACTTCTTCTATCACATGTTAAATGAAAAAAAAAGCCAGATATCTTTGGTGGAAGGAGCATTAATTTGGTATTGACCAGAATACTGTTAGCAGTTAGAAGTGGTTTAATTGTGTTGATTGAAGCCATCTGTGTGGCCTTGGCTAGCTCAGAAATGAAACCGTGTCCTCAGTAGGTGTATATGGAAGCATTTAAAAGTAAGAGGTTTTCTGAGTTTTGAAGAGAGGTCGAGGATAAGTGATGTATTTCTCCTTATTGCATCAACTTCTCTCCCCTGATGTAAATGGCTGTTCCGAAAGAGCTACCCATATTGTTTATCGTCTGAAATAAAATGGCGCTTCTCAAATTGAATAATGATTTGTAACGGACTCAAAGATAACATATACATTCAAAGTCACTGCTAGGATGTGTCATGCCCCAAAGAGCTTAACAGCTAGACCTGAGACAGCAATGGAGCCCGTTGAAAGTGTTTTTAAAAAGCCACAAATAAACCCACAGTGCAAGAAGAATCACAGAAGTGTTTGTTAGCTAACCTATAATAATCAGAGAGTTTATTTAATAGTAATTCCCTCTTTGGAAAGTCGCTGTACTGCCTGTGGTAAGCGCCAAATGAGATGTCATGTATTCACAGAGTACTTGCAATGGGGAGCAGGGACAGTGGATGCTTTAACCACATAGCTCTGCCATGAGCCTGGCTCATAATCTACGGGGCCTGCCTCATAGGTGATAAGTCATGCTGCTTGTATGTTCATTCCATCCATGTTATTTCACATCTATGGGGGGCTGCTGGCATTGGTGACAGGATTACAACAGGGACTCCTCCTGACTAGCAAATAGCTCTCTGCCAATAATGACTTTCAGTTCCTTCCAAATTTACTAGGGGGCTGCATGCCCTGCTCGCTACACTCACCATCCCTCCTCTCTGTGAGGGTAGGTGTATGGCCAGTGGGGAGAGGGCAGGAGCAGAGTGGGGGCAGGGTGTCTGGCCAGTGGGGATGGGGCAGGAGTGGGCTGGGGATATGGGGTCTCGGCAGAAGGGGTGAGGAGGCTGGGAGGGGTCAGGCTCAGATGGTGGAGGGGATGTACGCGGCCCGGAGGGGAAGGGTCAAATGGCAGATGAGACTCAGCACAGTGTAGCTTCAGGGGGAGGAGTCTGGTTCAGATGGCAGAAGGGACCCTACTTGCTATGCTCCCCAACCCCTCTCCCCCAGCCACTACATGCACCAACCCTCCTCTAGCCCGCTATGCATGCCAAACCCCCCCGCCTCTGACCACTACTCTTGCCAATCCCCCACCATTCAGGTCTCTATACCCTACCACCAGCTGCTCCTGTACTCACCCTTGCTCCTGCACCCTCCCTCCTAGCCAGACTCTGCACTATCACCCCCTCCTGCATCCAACCTCCTGCCCAGATCCTGCATCCCCATCCCTATCCCACTCATTGGCAGAGATGAGAGGGGGATGGTGCATGCTGGAGGTGGGAGGGAGGAGGCCATGCAGCTCCCACCTCCCTGGAGCACTTGGGGAGGAAGGAAGCTGTGCAGCTCCCACCTTCCCAGAGCACCCATGTGTGGCTCTCACCCAGGTGTGGCTGCAGTGGCAGCTCCTCCAGGAGACGCGGGGTGGCCAGGAGGTTGGTCTGGAGGGGGACCCAGCCCCAGCAGCATCAGCTCCTCCCCAGCGGCACAGGCCCCTGAGGTGTGAAATGGTAGCCGGAGCGGGAACAGCCTATGCTTGGACAGGATGGTGCCAAGGCTGACCACAGCAAGCAGCTGAGGGCAGCAGCAGAGGCAGCTGTGGCAGCACATGAGGATGCATATGACGTGATGGTGTCACTCTGTCGCCCCACAGGAAAATATTTTTAAATATACATATAGAGAAAATAATGCAACATAGCTGAATATGCTGAAAACTTCATTCATTTTATGAACATTTTATTTTTCTGTAACACCGTGTCCCCCACATCAGCCACAGGAACTGAACTCTGGAATTTGGGATCTAAACATATGAGGCTCTCCTGTCCCAGATAAAAGATTTCCTATTGGACTCTAGCAGCCCCATTAACCTCTGTAGGTTTCAGCCAGGACTAGGGAGAAACATAACACTTCACAGAGTCAGTACCCATGTTTCCTAGTAGGTAATTAGGTTTAATGGCCGAAGTCAATGGCCAAAGCCTAATGGCCAGCATCAATTGATTTACCCCTGTCAGCGGGACAGCAAGGTCTGGCAGCCAGAGTGAATTGGGAAGAGAGTCACCATACACAAAAAAGGGGACCAGCAGCCTGAATAGGGGGTATAGGCTCTCCCTTTTCACCACACCCCAGTCCAGGACACTGGTGGTGCTAGGAACACGTGCCACTGAGTCAGCAGCAGGAGGAGATTCCAACCAAAACACACTGACTCAAAATTCTAGTTCGCTAACTGGCTATCAATTTCTCTGTAGAATACATACACCCTGTCCTTTATATCCTATGAGACATGGGGCATGCTCATCCCATACTGGATGGGGTTTTCCCCAACCCAATCACAGACACCTGGCATTGGCCACTTGCAGAAGACAGGATATTAAGCACAATGGACCTTTGGTCTGACCCAGTATGGCCATTATTATGGGAGAAAAGGACTATCTAAAATAGAAAATGGTTAACCAAGAGGAGATGAACAAGCCACTTTTACCTCTTTCTACCACCCTTTTGTCTTGTCTATTTAAGACTCCATTGTCAATCTCACATGCCTACGCAGCAGAGTACAGGGACAAAAACTGCCCATTTGTTCTTCTACTTGGGCAATATATGGGTACGTCTAGACTACAGGCTTTTGTTGACAGAAGTTTTGTCAACAGATACTGTTGACAAAGCTTCTGTTGACAAAGAGTGTCTAGAGTACATCCAATTTTGTCGACAAAGCAAGCCGCTTTGTTGACATGACAGTGTAGATGCAAAGGACAGTGTAGATGCAATAATGCCTTCTGTCCACAGAACTCTGTTGACAAAAGGCGTTATTCCTTGTAGAATGAGGTTTACAGCTGTCGACAAAACTGCTGAGTTCACTTGTACAGTTTTAATCCAATATAAAAGAGAGTCCATGCACAAAAGTTGCATCAATGTAACTAAACTGAGGTAAGTTAATTTCACTAACCAAATTACAGAGAGAGTCTGCAGAACTGGAATTCATCTACAGATTTGACACTGATACTCTGGGCTTGGATACCTGCATTTCCACATCAAAAGCTATGACACATCCAGCCCACTCAATTAGCCTCACGGGTCCTAAAATTGACAGGTACTTCTTCTGCTGTTATATAGATCTCTTGGTTTCTGTTATTTCCATTCCAATTCATCTGATGAAGTGGGTTTTATCCATGAAAGCTCATGATTCTGTAGATTTTGGTTAGTCTCTAATGTGCCACAGAACTTATTGTTTGTAAGTTAAATCAGTGAAATTTTGGTGCACAGACGTCTTCTTAGGGCTTGTCTAGAGAAGGAGATAGTCAAGAATAGCTGTTGTACTTTAAATTCATACCCTTCCTTAAGCGGAATTAACTTTTAGGAATGTAAGCAACTAGTCAACTATCTGATAAGCAGAAGCCAGAGGCAGCAAAGTGGGGTGGAGCAGGAACCGGTGCTGGGGCGGGGGAGGAGAGCCGGCTTAAAAGCCAGTTCCCCCCAGCACTGTCTTCCCAGAGGTAGGAGAGTTGCGGGGACTGGGCCTGAGCCCAGAATCAGCTGTGCCTCCGCTTTTTAAATGTATTAAGAGCCACCCAGCTCATAGTTCAGGGAACAATTCTTAGCCCCTTGCCCTAATTGATTATATCATTTCAGGGAGACGAGGCTCAAAAATCCACTCCCTTGAGCAACATAATTAATCTGACATAAGCCCTGGAGCAGACAGCACCAGGTGGATGAGAGAATCCTTCCATTGATCCAGCTTCCATTTCTTGGGGAGGCAGATTATCTACTTCAAAGGGAGAATCCCACCTGTCAGCATTAGTAGCATCTACACTAAAGAGCTACAGCAGTTCAAGTGTAAACACTCCCTTAGAATTACTATAGAAACATGAAGTACTCACAGTGGGTGATGTAGCAAATGTTAGGCCCTAGAAAAGAGGGCCTAAGGAAAACCAAAAAGAAGCTAACAAAGGTTTCTGGGTAATCCCTGAGCAGAACTAGAGCAGAAGTAAACTAAGTGAAAAACTGCATTCTTGTACTTGAGGTGGAGCGGAACCGCTTGTTCTGAGAACTGATCAAGGAACTCCTTGTTTCTATTCTCCCTCTGATCTTAACTCCCTGTTTTGCCCTCTGTTTGTTCCTGGTACTTGTCTTCTGTGATTGATAAGAGAGTTGCTGATGCATTATGAATTGTTTAAGGCCACATTGTATAGTTGGCTAGGTAAGCATGAATACTAGAAGCTTCTAACCGACAAAGGGGGGTGGGTTGCTTAATTGAGTAGTCTGTGACATGATGGAACTGTCTATATAAACCTACTTGTAACTGTGATCGGGGCTGGTTCTCTTTGGAGACGGGCCGCTCTCTATTGTTGTGTGCACTCTTCAATAAAGAGCTTGTGATTGGACCTTGCTGGTGTTGCCTGTCTCTTTGCAGTCAGACAACGAACCGAGGCCATCTGGGTTAGAGTCCCTGACCCCCACACAAGCATCCAGTGGAGCTAATACAAGATTGGGTGTCAAAGAGCTCTCTTCTAATCCCAGTTTTAGTGCTAAATCAAGATGTGTCCTTGTCAAGTTACCTAGGCCAACGTTTTCAACAAAGTGTGCCTAAAATTAGGCACTTAAATAAAAATGTCCTGCTCTTCAGACATACAGAAACCGTGATGATAGTACTTCCTCAAGTCAGTCCACTGTGTATTTTTGGGCCTATATTTGAATTTGGGGGCCTAGCTTCTGGGCATAGGTTGGAAATGAGCGAGCATAAATCTGCTTAGCTTAAATGCCTGAAATAGAACTTGGCCATTTTGCATCAGCTCAAGTCTTGGTCCACAGGGTTATTTGTCTGGCCTTCATGTCACCATTTGTAAAATGAGGATGATGCTGAAATCCATCCTAGGCCACGATGCACATTGGTATCTCCATGTTCCCAACAGCAAAGTTTCGCTGCAGGAAGAATGTTCTAGCCTGAAGCCTGCTGTACAGGGCTTAATATCAGTCCCATTGCAGCCAATGGCAAAACACCATTTGGTCCCATTATTTCTCATTCTTTCCCTTTATAGTTTTCAAATGCCCTTATACATATTTGTCTGACTCGACTGTACTTGCTCTGGCATAAATGATACTGTACTTCCATACACAGCATTCATATAGAGCCTGTCACTGACCATATATATTAGTAGTGCATGTTTGTAAGGAAAGGAGTGGGAAGTAGGGACAGTGGCATTTGAGGGGGGATTTAGATCCTCTTCCTTAATCCCTGTAATAATCAGTATGGTTGGTCAGTGTAGGAGCACCCACCACCTGCTCTCATTTTATAAGTATGTTTTCTGAGCTCGTTCACTAGGTGACTTGACCTTTGATGAGAGACGTGGCTGCCGAGTTTGCCAGTGGAATACAGAGTGACACACACGTTATTTTTAGGAAGCAGTGCGTTCAATTTCCTATTGGCCACAAGCACTCAGGGAGGATAAGGAAGTTCTGGATTTGACTGACCTGCTCACACCCTGCCTTTCTTCAAGCCAGGAGCTCTCCAATATACAGTTTTTACCTTTCTTGTGACTTTAGTTTAGCAATATACTGGCTTCTAAGCCATGAATTAAACACATTCCCTAGTGGACAATATATGTTCAGCTCAATTCATCGTCTCTGCTTCTAAGCACCTGAGCTGATAATCAGTGAACTAACCTCATGGGATTAACATTTGTTTATGGCAACATTCTTGCTACTATAGCCTGGACCCTAAATACTATACATTCATCATGTCCAAAAATATGCAACAAAACCTCACTTCTTTTTGCAGGATCCAGGCAGCACTCAGGCACTGAGAACAATGAGAGCTGCTGGGTGCTCAGCAGTGTTGAGAAATCTAGCCACACTTATTTATACTTTGGTATGTATTGTCCTTTATATTAAAAGATAAGGCCATTCCTCAGTTTGCTATGATAGGGACAGTGTTCCCTGTAAGCTGTGAGCATGGGCAGCCACCCGGGAGCAATTCAAATACCACCCAGCTGATTAGCAGAGTGCCAACAGGTAGCAGCCTGTACATCTACCAATGGTGCACATCTGCACATGCTTTGGTGCACATTACAAAATGTATTCCACACATGGCTGGCAAAAATAAGAGCAAACATTGGATGGGAGAGCAGTTTAGCTAAGGGAAGAGCATATACAGGGCACTGGAAAACCCTTTATGAATCCCCAGGATCTAAGTCAGATTTTTTTTCTCTAGCTTCTCTTCAAATGTGAAAAATGGCAGTTGAGTCTTCTTAGCAAACCAGCTAGGAAGAAAAACAAGGCTTACATAAACAAAGCCTTACAGGGCTGTAAGAGTAGAAGGAGCCAGGCATTTTAATGAACAATACCACTGCAATTCAGACAATACCACTGTTCAGGCACTAGTCTGAAACAAATCCATGTGCTGCTGACATCAGACACACTATTAGTAGACAAAGCCCACATGTACCTCGCAACGTAGGCTAGAACTGGGGTTTTTCAGCTCCACAGAGACAGACTGCTAGGACGCTGAGTTAAAAGAGGAACACATCTAGGTAATTGTGGGTGTGTCTACACTGCAGGGCTTTTTCGGAAAAATGGTAATTTTTCCGAAAAACTTCAGTTACGTCCACACTGCAATCGCATTCTTTTGGAAAACAATCCAAAGAACAGAGGGTTTTTTCTGACAGTGGTAAACCTCTTTCTATGCGAAGAATGCCTTTTCCAAAAGAGCTCTTTCAGAAAAAGGTGTGTGAGAACCGGGAAAAGAGGAAGCTGTATTCAGAATGTGGTGACCCTACCTCTTACTGTTTAGGAGAAGTTCTTGAACAAACGGCCTCTCAGACAGACACACAGCCAGATGCACTCTAAAATATATATAGAGATTACATTTTCTATTTGATATTTCAACTGATGCATCAAATAGCTTAGGCCTAGACTTAAAGTTTAATGACAATTCTACTGAGAGAATTGGTTTTGTGATTGTGTGAGAGAGATGTTTAAAAATGAGCAATCCTACAGTAACATGCATTTTTCCCTCTAAATCCAGGATATGGGGGAAGAGTTGAGTCGATAAGTAAAAAGAATGCACACATTCAAGAACATATTGTAAACAACTGCATGGAATAAACTATTTTTTTCAGAGCATGCAGAATCCATTGACGCACACGCTTTCTTTAAGCCCACTTATCCCTATAATGTCGTGTATTTCCAAGAAGGGGAAAATAGTGCATCTCTGCCTCTACAAACTCACTGCATTTAGTGAGTCATCAAATCAAGTGTCAATAGAGATGCCGGGAATCAAACCTTAACTGCGATGCAGAGGAGGGGCTTTGGTATAAGAACTTAGTATCATAATATCATAGAATACTAGAACTAGAAGGGACCTCAAGAAGTCATCATGTCCAGTCCCCTGCTCTCACGGCAGGACCAACCACCATCTCGATCATCCCTGACAGATGTCTATCCAACCTACTCTTAAATATCTACAATGATGGAGATTCCACAACCTCCCTAGGCAATTTATTCCAGTATTTCACCACCCGGACAGGAAGTTTTTCCTAATGTCCAAACTAAACCTCCCTTGTTGCAGTTTAAGCCTATTCCTACTTGTCCTATAATCCGAGGACAAGGAGAACAGTTTTTCTCCCTCCTCCTTGTAACACTCTTTTAGGGTATGTCTACACTTTATTTGCATGTTCCCGGGCGCCGTCATTTTTAAATGCCCCGTAGTTCGAACTACCTGCCCGCGGCTACACGCGGCACAGGCTAGGTAGTTCAAATTAAAGCTCCTAATTTGAACTACTGTTACTCCTCATTGCAGGAGGAGTAACGGTAGTTCGAATTAGGAGCTTTAATTCAAACTACCCAGCCCGTGCCACGTGTAGCCATGGCAGCGCCCGGGAACATGCAAATAAAGCCCGGGATATTTTATTCCTGGGCTTCATTTGCAAGTTTGAATGACTACAATAGCCACCCTAGTTCGAACTAGGGTGGCAGTGTAGACATACCGTTAGACACTTAAAAACCACTTTCATGCCCTCTCCCTCCTTCTCTTTTCTAAACTAAACAATCCCAACTCTTTCAGTCTTCCCTCATAGGTCATGTTCTCTAGACCTTTAATCATTTTGGTTGCTCTTCTCTGGACCTTTTCCAATTTCTCCACATCTTTCTTGAAATGTGGTGCCCAAAACTGGACACAATATTTCAGTTGAAATGCCCTAATCAGTGCAGAGTAGAGTGGAAGAATGATTTTTCGTGTCTTGCTCACAATACTCCTGTTAAGGCATCCCAGAATCATGTTTGCTTTTTTTGCAACAGTGACACACTGTTGACTCATATTTAGCTTGTGGTCCACTTGATAGATCATTTGGTCTTTCTTATTGGTTCCTGTTCTTTTTTCATAAAAATGGCTTTTTGAAATATAGTGCATGGCTTTTGACTCAGAACTTGGGGGCATGTCTGCACTACAAAGGTAAGGCAGCTTACACCAACCTAACTAGGAGGTGTACAATGCTTTCACTGGCCTCTTACACCAACCTAATAAAGCTACCTACATGAGAGGTACAGAGCTTTTTTCAACATCATTATAGGGATGCAGTGTCAGGATAGAAACTGTGTTGCTTATGGCCTCCCAGAGGTGTCCCACAGTGACCACCATGTCCTCTCTGGTCACTGTTTTGAATTCTGCTGTGCTGCAGCTAGGTGCACAAGCTACTTCTGGAGGAATTGTGCACATATGCAGAATTCATACCCCCCACCAATTCTTTGCTTTCCTGCAGAAAAATAACTTTCAGACTGGAAAGCAAAGGGAAACCACAAGAGCAGTCATGTGCCCCACCACAGCAGTGCAGGTACCTCATATCAGGTGCCCAGGGCTGTATATCTGAGGAAGGGTGAGGGGGGAGAGTAGCCAACCCATTACAGTTGAAGAGCCAAAATAGTGGTGGATACAGCGCAAAGAGCCGAGGGAAAAATGTTGGTGCAAAGAAAAAAAGAAAAAGAAAAAAAGCCCCGGCCACCATGTTTGGTCGAGCAAAAACAGTTTGCTCATTTAAGAGCAGAGCAGGCATTGCTCTTTTAAGGTGGCCATTTTAAGTCTGCACGGGATGCTGCGACTCCAGCTCTGTCTCTTTCAGACAGAAACATGCTGCCCCTTGAAGAGCCGTGAGCCTCGGGTGCGGGAGCTGCAATTTTTTCGTTGAAGAGATGCATGTGGCTCACAAGCCATGGGTGGCCACCTCAGTCTACACAGCACTTATTTCAAAATAGAGCACTTTTCTTCCAACTTCCTTACTCTCATACAATGAGGTTTACAGGAGTTGGAGTAATAAGTCCTCCAGTTTGACAGTATTTCGACATTATTTCAAAATAACTGGGTGCTGCGTAGACACAGACTAAGTATAATGTTGCTGTGTAAACATAACCTGAGTGAAAAAATAGTCTCCATATTACAACATAATGCCCCCAAAAAACCTTAATCCACCAGGAAGCTATTGTAATATGCTACCCCTATATTTTAAACCACCTTTGCAAAGTATCCCAAACAGAACTTCAATATTTTCCTAATAAAATATTAAACTTCTCCCCCTACTCCCAGTCTCCCTGTGTTAGAGAGCCTTGTGAATAATGTACAAGTACTTCAAATTGATATGCAACATTTTTCTAGTGCATAATTAGTGGATACTTTTCCCCTTCCTTATTCTCCTAGTTTTGTCCTTCTGGTTTCTAGCTCACTTTTCTTTAACCTCTAACAACCAGATAGATTAGGCAAAGGAAGGCTTCACTACATCAGTGTAAGTAGTTCCTGTCATCTGAGTCCTTTAGGAAAGAACTAAACCAAATATGTTTGCTGACTGTTACTTGATCTGCAGTTGAAGAGGTTCTTTGTGTCTAGTTCTTATTGTGATGAACACCTACACTTCAATGACTGCATTGTGCTTGCAGGCATTCAGGGAACCTATGTTGCTCACAGGTATTTACAACCCCAAGTAGTACATAGTGCTCCTACACAATACACACATTGCACACCCTCTTAGGAATTTGCTAGCTCCTGGAACTCTTCACTGAGTCTCTAAAGGCCTTCTGGAAAATAGCTCCAGAGCCTCTAGACATCATTTGCCACCCTGTTTGAGTCTGGGGACAGAATAGACTGGAAACTCCTACAAAAGCCAATGGGGAGCTGTGGATGGACTGATTTGTAAAGAGAGTTTGTTGGCCAATGAGGAGCCAGGATTGCTTAGCTCCCCTCAGTCGGAGGGGAAAGGATCACTCAGAAACAAAGGGTATGTCTACACTACAACGTTAATTCGAACTAACTTAGTTTCAAATGTTTCCATTCGTTTTTTTCACTCCTCCCCCACTCCATTTCAGTTCACCATGGTTAGATATTGCTGGATCTATGTCAAATTCATGTCTCTGTTTTATCCAGGACAAATTTATTGGAACTTATTGTTAATTTAGTGTGCAATGTCTGCTTTGTGTCTAACCACATGCAGGTGCTGTCATTTCAGACACGAGGACTGCGGGACCTGATGATAGCCACTTCATCAAAAGACACTCCCATGGCTGGAAGTTGGGCCGTGTCCACACTCAGGGGTTCTTTCGAAAAAAGTAGCCTTTTTTCGAAAGAACTTCCCCTGCGTCCAGACTCAAGCCGCGTTCTTTCGAAATTAAATCGAAAGAACGCGGCTTTTCTTTCGACGGCGGTAAACCTCGTTTCACGAGGAAGAACGCCTTTTTCGAGGGAGATCCGTCGAAAGAACGTGAGTCTGGACGGGGGGAGCCCTTTCTTTCGAAATTATTGGCCTCCAGGAACAAGCCCTGGTGGACAATCTGGGCCATGGGTTGCACGTCTGTGGTTCCTGGCTGCAGCCATTCCTTAAAGGGACAGGCGCACCCTCACAGCCACTTGTTGCAGACAAGGAGCCAGAGCACACTGCGACCTTGCTGCAGCATATCACAGCCCCAAGAGCGTCCTGGCCCTTCCTCCGAGCCTTCTGGGGACCCAGCCAAGAGCTCCAAGCGCCGGGCACCATCCTGGTCCGGCGCAGAGATAAAGAGCCTGCTGGAGCTGTGGGGAGAGGAGGAGGCCTTACAGGCCCTCAAAAGCCGGCGGCGAAACGCCGACATTTATGGCCGCATGGCTGAAGCCCTGGCCCAGAAGGGCCACTACCCCCGCACCCAGGACCAGGTGCGCTCCAAAGTGAAGGAGCTGCGGCAGGGCTACGCCAAAGCCAGGGAGGAGAGCTCCCGTTCTGGGGCAGCCCCCCACTACTGCCCCTACTACTCAGAGCTGGACCAGATCCTGGGTGGCAGTGCAGAAGCACGCACACCACGGCGGTTCGTGCAGTCCGGACTGGCAGACCCGGTGGTGGACGCTCCAGAGCGGGAGCTACAGCAGTCTGGAGACGGGGACATGGGTCCAGAGGAGGAGGACACCGAGGAGACGGCGACCCTCACCCTGGAGCCAGTCACCCAGACCTCTGAGGCCTCCAAGGCGTCATCTGGCGCGGGAGAGGAAGCAGCAGGTGAGTACAGTGAGTTTGTGTCACACCCGGGGGGGGGGGGAGGTAGGTGGGTGGGTGCACAGTGGGTGATGCACAAGGGAAACCTGTCATGCTCAGGCTGATGCCCAGGTCTCACACACACACACACACACACACACACACACACACAGTGTGACCTTCAGAATGTCTGATTCCCCTGTCTCAAGGGAGAGGGCATGCCCTTTTGGACAGCTGTTGCACACATGACTGATTGTGATAGAAATGTAGCCGTGTTACTCTGATCTGAGGAAGTGGGTCTGGCCCTGGAAAGCTCATCCCCTAACAAACCATCCTGTTAGTATTGTAAGTGCTACAGAGTCCAGTTTATAGGACTGATTGTGTCTTCTTCTTTTCCTCCACAGCCGGACCAGCCGTGGAAGAGGGCCGCAGCACCCCAGCCCCACCTCCATCTCCATCTCCACCTCGGAGACATGGGAGCCGCAGACACAGGCGTGTCTACGCCGACATCCTCCGGCAGCACGTCGAGGCTGTGCAGGAGCAGAACGCCATCCTGCTCCAGAGGGCGGAGGCAGAGGAGCGGTGGCGTGATCGGCTCATGAATGAGCTGGTCCTGCAGCGCACGGTGCTGTACGCCACCCTGAGGGAGGTCAGCGGCTTGCCTGCTGCTGTGCCTGGTCCTGCTCCTCCAGCACCCCATGACCCCACCCCACCAAACCCCCCTTCCACAACAGCAGCCCTTTCCCCCCTTGGACCTCCCTCTCCCCCAGCCCCCCCAGCTCCCCAGCCCCTCTCTCCCCCTGGCCCTCCTCTCCCCCAGGCTTCCACGTCCCAAGAGCCCCCCAGCAGCCAGCCAACCGACAGGTGCATCACCCGATCCCGTAGCTGGGGAGCACCCCAAACACGAGGCCCAGCCAGGAAAGGGAAATCTGCCAAGCCCCGTTCAACCTGATCCCCTTCCCCCCTCCAGGTTTCCAGTCCCCTTCCCCCCTCCAGGTTTCCAGTCCCCTTCCCCCCTCCAGGTTTCAATCACCCCCATCACCCCAGTTAAAGCACAAACAAAGGGTTAAAGGCACTGTTTGTTTATTGTATATAGTTTGGCCACAACAAAAATGAAGAAAATTTTTGTTATTTTGCCACATTGTTTGATAATATGTACAAAATTATAAATAAGTAAAGAGAACATTTTATTTTGAAACACACCCTGGTGTAAGTGATGTGTCCAAACTGGGTCAGGAGATGGGTTGTGGAGGGAAGCTTCTATTGGGGGCCAGGGCCCAGTCCCCAGGCAGAAGCCCCTCAGTGCACTCAGTGGCCTCCACTGGAGAATTGCTCCCGGAGGGCCTCCCGGATGCCAACTGCAGACCGGTGAGCCTGGCGGATGGCAGCTGTCCGGGGCTGGGCAAAGAGCCTCTCCTGGGCATCAGCAGCTCTCCCCCACCCTGGTAGGAAGGCCTCCCCTTTCCTCTCCACGAGGTTATGGAGGACGCAACACGCGGCCACCACCTCGGGGATGTTGGTCTCCCCCATGTCGAGGCGTGTGAGCAAGCACCGGAATCTGCCCTTTAAACGGCCAAACGCACATTCCACCTGGTTGCGAGCCCGGTTAAGGCGAGCATTAAACTGCTCCTTGCTCGCATCCACCTGGCCGGTGTAGGGCTTCATCAGCCACGGCATCAGGGGATAGGCGGCATCAGCCACTATGCACACCGGCATGTGCACATCCCCAACCGCAAACTGGCGATGGGGGAAAAAAGTTCCTGCCTGAAGCCTCCGGTACAGGTACGAATTCCTGAAGATGCGGGCATCGTGTGCCCGCCCTGACCACCCAACACAAATATCCGAAAACTGTCCACGATGGTCGACCAGGGCCTGGAGGACCATAGAAAAGTAGCCCTTTCTGTTTATGAATTGGGCTGCTTGATGGGGCGGTGCACGGATGGCAATGTGTGTCCCATCGAGCGCTCCTCCGCAATTGGGGAAGCCGAGGGCAGCAAAGCCGGCCATGACGCTGTCCAGATCCGGTAGACAGATGAGCATGTTGAGCAGCTCTGAATTGATGGCCCTCACCACCTGCAGAACGAGACAGACAACAAAGTGTTAGAAGGGGTGCCTTATGTCTTAGGAGGAGAACCCACCGCCCACCTTCCCTCTCAAACAAACAGCCCGGGAATCCCCTCCTCAGAACCCCCCCCCCCCCACAATTCAGGGTGAGTGGAGGAGCTCCCTCCCACTCCCACTCCACTTGGCCCTTCCTGACAGTCTCCCTTCCCCCCACCCCAAACTGTGACTGTCCCCAGACAATGACTTACCTCCATCAAGACGGCCCCGACAGTAGATCTCCCCACTCCAAATTGGTGTCCCACGGAGCGGTAGCTGTCGGGGGTTGCCAGCTTCCAGAGGGCAATGGCGACCCTCTTTTCCAGGGGGATGGCGGGCCGCAGGTGGGTGTCTTGCCGTTGCAGAGCAGGGGCGAGCCAGGTACACAGCTCCTGGAAAGTGGTCTTTCTCATCCTGAAGTTCCGTAGCCAGTCTTGGTCATCCCAGATCTCCATCACGAGCCGGTCCCACCAGTCAGAGCTGGTGTCAAACCTCCAAACACGCCTGTCCACGAAAAAGTTCGGAGGCAAGGGCAGTGTGGCTGCCGGACGGGGGAACCCCTCGTCCCTCTGGTCTGGGTCCAGCTCGGGAAGGAGCCTCATGATTGTCTCACGAAGATGCAGCAACAGCTGCAGTATGGTGGTGTGGGGCCCTCGCCTGCCCAGGGGCAGCTCTGGCTCCATGCCACAAATAAGGGTCTGCAAGCAGAAAAACCTCAAAAGAAAAAAGCTGCTGGGGTGTCCCAGGAAGCTGAGCACTCCAAAGCAGCACTGCAATGCCTTGCAAAATTCCTCGAGGGACAGCAAAGGCAGCTGCAGGAGCAGAGCAACGGGTGTTCAGGAGTGTCCCTCTCACCACGCGTCTCTGCAAAGGGCAGGCAGGTAGCACCCGGAAAGAAATGCTGCCCCCATGCCCTGGCAGAAGCAGTTCCAGGTGGCTTTCAATTTCGAAAGAGCGTCCGGCAGTCTGGACGCTCTTTTTCGAAATAGCGGATCGATCTTTCGATCCGCGCATTGTAGTCTAGACGCGCTCTTTCGAAAGAGCCTCTTTCGAAAGATGCTTTCGAAAGAGGCTCTTTCGAAAGAAGCCTGCAGTCTAGACACAGCCTTGAAGCTAGACGAAGTCATACTGGAAATAGAGTGTCACATTTGTAACAGTGAGGTTAAATGACCACAGGAAAACTTAACAAAGGATGTGACAGATTCTGTATCACCTGGATTTTTTGGCTCAAAACTGGCTATCTTCCTAAAAAACATGCTACAGCTCAAATGATGCAGGAATTAGTAGGTGAGGTTTCATGGCTTGTGCTGAACAAGGGGTCAGAATAGACAATCATAATAATCCATTTTACCTTAAAATCTATGAAATGCAAAGTATGGTGGGAAGTGGCAGATTTTACACAGTATCTGTGAAGCACACATATTATTCTACTTATAGAGATATTACTATAACACACATGTATCTGAGAACAGAATTCTACCTTGGGAAAACAATCCATACCAGAAATCTTAAAATACTATATGCTACACCCGGGGAAATCTGTGCCACCATGTTCCCTGCTTTTTTTTTTTCTGCAGAAATTCATTCTGCTGGAGAGGCACTGTAGCTATGCGTTTTGATCACCAGGGATAGCTATGGTGTCAGAAAAGAGGCAGCCAGCCGCAGATAGAGAGGAGCACTATCTGTATTCCTCATAGCATACTACTTGTGGGGGGAGGAAAGGCAGTATGAGATATGGGAGAGGGAGACCGTGCAGGGCACATGGGCTGCTGGAGAAAGTCACATAGAAGGGCTAATGGGTGGGGGCAGATTGGGGCGGGAGCTGAATAGGAGTGGGGGTGGATGTGACAGGGCGGGAGATGCAGTGACACATGGAGACAGGAGGTAGGGGGGTGGCTGACTGAGGGTGCAGGGACACATGGGGTCAAGAGCAAATGTGCCTAACAGAATGCGAGAGGCTAGAGGATTACTTGTGATCTGTTTGGGGAGGCTCCACTACTCCCTAACAATGCTTCCCACCCTCTCCTGCCAAAAACCCCTGTCTCATTCTTCTCCTACCCACACGCAACAACTTTTCAAGTTTACTCGCAGGATTCTTCCCAGCAATTAATTCCCTCTCTTTCAACTCCTCTATTACCCCTGATTCCCCCAGATTTTGCACCATTTAGAGGGGCGTGGGAAATAGGTTTCTGTGTTGTAGTTTAAATCAAATATAAATCAAATTTCTTTATTGATATGCCTACTAATGAATCTATTTGTCAAAAAATTGCCCTGGATCTTTTCTGTTGTCTGAATTGTTACAGACATATTCACGGACAGGTATTTTAAAATAAAATCCCCAAATAATTGAAACTGGTGTGACTATACTGTATTATTTTGATAGACAAAATATGCAGACTTTTGCAGAATTTTTAATTTTTTGACTTAGAATTCCCTTCTGGCTATATTTACATATGCAACTTGCTGTGCTAATTTCAATGCAATGCAATTGCTTATTTGTTTTTTAATATAATCGACACAGAATGGCCAAATCCCAGTGAAGAGAAGAAGGTTACCACAGCTAGAGATTTTTGTTGCAGGAAACAATCATAATATCAAAAGCAAAAGACACCCCAGCTACCCCTGTGACTAATCTCTTAAAGTAAACTGTCTGAAGTAGCATCATACTGAGGTGCCACCTAATACCAGCTCTGCTTCTGAAATATTTTCCACCTATGCAGAGAAACTTCTTTCATTCCCTGCTTTACTTGTAAAATTAACCACAAGAAATAATGCTTTCAGGTCTCTCTATACTGAGATTTTTTTTTGTAACAAAATAAACATCTTCATGGTTCTGAACTAAAACACATTGTGCCTGGGATTTACCTATGACGAGTGCTCCCCCTCTTGGCATGCAGAGGCAACGAAGAGCTAGCTACAAAGCAATACAACTAGTTGCCCAGCAATGCAGATTGCACCAAGTCCTGAAGGGCAAAGCAGAAGGAGAAGAAATGGTGCTGTGCTATCAGAACTCCTTGCCATCATATTGGACTCACAACAACACTGTCCCAGAGCGAGTCTGGCATACACCCATTCACAGCCAGCCCTCCTCATGTAGTGCCTGTACTCAAGAGGAGAATGTTTTCCCATATCAAGGTGACAGGAAAGAGTGAGCTATTAAGGCCTTAAATTTTCAAAATACCTCAGCTGTGAGAATAGAGCTCCCAGTTCTAAGGTAAGGAGCCGGCAGATCCTACCTTAGAAAAGACAGCCATAACAGTCGCTCTCAGCCAGCTCCACATACAATGTCCCAGGACTGCAATAATCCCAAAGTGGGAGAAGCTGTTCAGAAGATGGTGTGATGGAAGTAGGACTTTCCTGTAATATTTTTATGAACAATGTGCATGTCAGTGGACTCATTTGTCTTGGTATTGCTCTGCAGCGGTGCAGAAGGGGTAAGCTGCTTGCCCTGGAAGAGAGGGAAGGCATGAGGTGTTTGGGTCACATGGCTGGGTGGGGAGGTCTGAATGAGCCATCAACACATGGAATCATCACATATCAATGGAGAACCCCCAGAAGAGAGACCTGGAACCATATATGCCCTAACGATTATCACAGAAGAGGCAGACTGAACATGTGAACTTAGCATGGTTTTGGAGCAGAACAATGGACGGTAGGCGTTGGGAACCTGTGGTAAGACCAGGGTGCAAGGACACTCAGCAGCTCTCACTTGGGACTGACAGACAAGCTGAAGAAGAGCTCCCTATAGCTCGAAAGCTTGTCTCTCTCACCATTAGTGGCTGATCCAATAAAAAATAGCATATCACCCACTTTGTGTCTCTAACAGCCTGGGACCTACAAAGCTACAACACTGCATAGATAAGAAGTAGGTACTATTATTATTTTCCCTGCCTTTCCTTTTCTTCTCTTTGTTTACATATTCT
Source organism: Pelodiscus sinensis (assembly GCF_049634645.1). Classification (NCBI taxonomy): domain Eukaryota; kingdom Metazoa; phylum Chordata; order Testudines; family Trionychidae; genus Pelodiscus; species Pelodiscus sinensis. The sequence goes on from NC_134711.1 coordinate 306,400,073, forward strand.
TTTGGGTTTTTTCAGACAGACAGGAGGGCTCGGGCTAATAATAGCATACGCACATGCAGCCAGGAATTAAAGCGGGGACTGACGCAGGCTCCATCCTCCCAGGCAAAGGAGATGGGAGAATTGAGGAGGGAATCAGGTGGGCAGGCTGATGTCTTTGCACTGGACAAAGCTGACAGTTCTTCTTGCCTCATTGCTTCCTGGTAGGCGGAGAGATGCTGCTACCTGTCAGGACTGCTGTGCTCCCTGGTGGGAGGAGGAGAGGCATACGACAGCGAAAGGGAGGCGAGCACAGTTCAAGGATTCAATTCCCTCACAGTGATTAAAGGAAGGGAACCCCTTCCAGCACTCTTTGGGAGTCAAAATCTTCCATCTGCGCCTTCATTTCTAGGCATCCCCCTTTGGATGTTGCCTCAGCCACCATCCTCTCCCCAAATACAGTCAATATCTATGTGAACACCTTGGGGGAGATCATGAATCATCCTGGAGTACAATGCCAGCAACACTGCACAGATGAAGGTCAACCCTGTTACCTTTACATCAGGCACCAAACACAGCAGTAGGCACCATGTAAGAATGACAGTCAGATAAAGACAGATAGAAACTGGTCTCATATCCATAAGTAATTTAAAAATGCCGAACAGAAATACCGAGTTTAGCCCAGTTTATTGGTTGGGCCATTACCTCTGCCTTCTGCTGGCGAGTGCCAGATCTGCTCAGGTGGCTAGGACAGTGGTGGGCAGCCTGAGCACCAGATGTGACCAACCAGGATTCTGTGTGTGGCTCACAAGACATTTTGTTTACCATTGTTCACTCACAGGGTTGCCAGATCCTGCTGGGTTCCATCCGTGTCTTTTTTCCTACCAGCATTACTGAAGTGACATGCACATAAAGCAAGGACACATGATGTGAGGTATGTGCTGATTGCACACAACGTTGACTGTGAGAGCTGTGTGCTCCCTCTGCGTCCAATCAAAGCACTGCTGTGGTTCAACTGGCAAATAAGTAGTATTCATGAGCAGTTAGCAAAACTACCCTATCCTGGCAGACCTTCTTGGTTACAACACTCTTTTGGCCAATTGAGATGAAGAACTGGCAATCTAGGAAATCCATCAGGAAGCCAGGATATGTAATGCTCCAATGTTTGCTGGTAAGTTCTCAGACATAAGACCATAGTTTGATCAGGCCCACAGGTATGTTTATGTTCTCCAAATATCTACACAACATGCCTGAAATCACACACTTAAGTAGGATTCTTCATGGACACCCAGCACCAAATCTCACTGAAACTCTGTGGGATTCCCCTAGCCTCTTTGTAAATCTCAGCCTTAGCCATTTGCTGTTAAAGGAACTTAGGTTGAAAGCTATCATGGAATCATTGAACCACATGGTTAGATGTACCACAAGGATTGTCTAATCTACCCCCTCGACAGAATATGGGATTTATTGTGTCTACACCAGAAGTGGGCAATAATTTCTGAATTTGGAAAGTGGTCAAAGGCCGCACTCTTCCGTTATATTAATGGGGGAGGTGTGGGGTGTGTGATGAGGTTGGGTGCAGAAGGGAATTTGCAGTTAGGGACTGGGGTGTAGGAGAAGGTGAGGGGTCTGAGAGGAAGTTTGGGTGAAGGAGGGGGTTGTGATCTGGGGCAGGGGACTGGGCTGCAGGGTCTGGGAGAGGATATAGGTGCAGGAGCAGAAGATTTGGGTAATGTGGGATGGGGGGCAAGGAGTGAGGAAACGGAGGATGGGAGAGTCTGGGGTGCTAGAGGCAGGCTTTGGCTGGAAGACTTACCTGGATGACTCCCTCCCAGCAGGTTTCTCAGGCATGTTCCCTGTCTACCATGCCCCTGCACCGGCTGCAGGGGCAATGTGGGTCTGTGAATAGCTGAAAGCCTGAGGGGAGGGAGAAGGGATGCTTTGTGCAATTGCCTAGAAACTGGCCAATGGGATTCTGCTGGGGGTGGGAGCAGCACATGAAGCCTCTCTCCCTCCTGGTAGGCTCGCAGCTTTTCAAAGAAAAACAAGGCTCCACAGCCACTTTTTGAGCAGTGTGAGGATGGAGCCTGTTTGAGGTTCCCCACTGCATCTTCATTGCATCCACAAGATTTGGTGGCTTGGTGAGCCAGATCCAGGGCTTGGTTTGTCCAGCCCTGGTCTAAACCATCCAAGACAGATGGCTAGCCAGCCCCATTTGAAAATGGCCAGTGAGGGAATTTCCACACCCTCCCAAGACAGTTTGAAGCTATTGAAGTATCTGATTGTGTATTTGTACAGTATCTAATACAATGGGGCCCTAATCCTGACTTGAACCTCTGGGTACCACTGTAGTACAAATAACACTAATAGCGTATAGCAGAGTTTTATGTATAGCCAATTTCAACACATCCTTGATTTTACAGATAAGTTTAAAAACACTCATTTGAAATTCATTGGTTAACCTCATTTTATTCCCTCTCTGAGGGTACGTCTAGACTACATGCCTCTGGTGACAGAGGCATGTAGATTAGACTACCCAGCATAGGAAACAAACAGCTGATCGGCTCAGCGCGGCAGCCATGTAAATTTAAATGAAGCGGCGATTATTTAAATCGCCACTTCATTTTCCTATGCCGGGTAGTCTAATCTACATGCCTCTAGCGACAGAGGCATGTAGTCTAGACGTACCTTCAGTGACTTATCTGTGTATGCAAGTATGGAGAAGCAGTTTTATGGGGTCAAAAACATGACAGGTTTGAACATCCCTTGAGTCAATTCTTCTGAACATTCAAAGTCTTTGTTATTTCTTCAGTTATGGTGAGTGATGAGTAATTTTCCTCCAGCTGATAAATTCCATTACCTTCTCCTCTTTAAAAGTAGTATCCTCTGCACAATAGGGATGTTAAGGACTAGTCGACTAGTTGACTATCTGATAAGCAAAAGCTTCTCGGATAGTCAGTCGACTAGTTGACTAGTCGATTTCCTCCCCCTTGCTGCCTCTATCAGATAGAGGTAGCAAAGGGGCGGGGGGAAGAAGAGTTCTGGGGAATGCTGCAAGGAACCCACGGTCAGCTGGGGAGTCCCCAGCTGTTCTCAGCTTCTGCTGAAATGCCGCACGGAGCCTGGGATTAGCTTGGGAGTCCTCAGCTGACCCCGGCTCCGCGTGGCATTTGAAATGATCAGTGCAGCATGGAGCCCGGGGTCAATGGGGGACTGCCACTCCCCCGCCTACCCTGGGCTCCATGGTGCGCTGATGATTTCAAATGCACAAGAGCCCCTGCTGGGGACTCTTGTATATTTCAAAGCTGGCACACCGACTTCCCACTGGCCCGGACTGCACACGGAGTCCCACATTCCTCCTTTGAAATGTACAAGGGCCCAGCGGGGGCTCTTGTGCATTTCAAAGCGGCAGCACAGCATGGAGTCCAGGAGCTCGACTAGTAAATTAACTGTTATGTAACATCCTTACTGAAGAAACCACATCAAAACAGTGATCTAATGTCAAAAACATCTCAGGCTTTAAAAAAAAAAAAAGGTGGAAAATAACCTAGCCACCTTCCTGACAATTCAGAAAATGGTTTCATTCCTGCTGCCGAGCACATGAGTAATTCCTTTGTAAATGATAAATCCACTCAAAAGGCATTTTCATGTAATGTTCTTGAAGGCTTGTGCTTTCATTATTACAGCTGGGAGGGTGAAACTTCCACATTGGATTACAAATTTGAATGCAAAATAAAATAAAATAAAATAAAACATGGAAATATCATTATAAACCAGCATTCACAATCAGAAACAAAGTTAGTGTCACCTACAAACACCAGACTATTAAAAAAAATCTTTTCAAAGTGTTCCCATGCCAAGACACAGTCTTTGCCAATATATTGTGGGAGTGGCTATAGTGTAGTTTATTCACCTCACTATTATACTAATAGATCCATAAAGGTTAAGGCCAGAATGATCATATAGTCTCACCTCCTACATAATACAGGCCAATCACCCTCACCTAGTCATTTCTGCATCAAATCCATGTTTTCCGTTTAAACTGATGCATATTTTTTAGATAAAAATCCAGTCTTAATTTAAAGGCGTGAAGTGGTGGGTGGGGCATCAACCATGTCCCTAGGTAAATAGTTTCAATGGGTGATTATTTTCCTTGTTAAAAATGTACATTTTAGTTCTTGTTTGAATTTGCCTAGTGTGAGCTTCCAATCATTGGCTCTTACTACGGGCTTTTTTTGTTTCAAATTAAAGAGGTATCTCCATGTAGTTATTTGTACACTGAAATCAAATAAAATCTTAACTCTGTCTTTGATAACATAATAGGTTGAAATTATTAAGTCTCTCACTCTACGGCATGTTTTCCAAATACCAAATTAGTCTGCTAGCTTGTTTCTGAATGCTCTCCATTTTTTCAATAGCCTTTTTTTGAAATGTGGACACCTGAACTAGACACATTATTTCAGTAATGGCCTCACTCATACCATGTACCATGCTACTAGTATCCTACATACCCCTACAATATTCCCTTTCTTATACATCTGAGTATGCATCTGCCTTTTCATGTATAGACACATTCTTGGAGCTTTGTTCAGCTGTTTGCCTACTATAACCCGAAGGGTATGTCTACACTACAGCGCTATTTTGAATTAGTTCATTTGAATTAAGTTAATTTGAAATAACGCATCTAGACACAAAAACTAAATCGAAATAGCATTTTTCTAATTCGAAATAGCACGTCCACATTGAGTGGACCCTGAATCGAAGGTAAGGTTGGCCGGAACCAGTGCCAAAAGGGCATCAGGGTCGGATTTAGTGTGTGAGGCTGCCGCCTCAGGCTATCCGAGATCCGTGCTTAAAGGGGCCCAACCCCCCATCCTGGACAGACAGTTCTCAGGTTTCTCTGCTTGCTGGGCTACCTCGCGGAGGGACAGCAAAGCATTTGTGTATTGGAGTGCTCTGCTTGCCCTCACTCAAGACATCATGGCACTCTGCAACATGGAACCAGACCTGCCCCTGGGGACTGTGCTGCGTCTCATGGACACGTTGCCAGCAGCCTGGCTGCACTGTCTGCAGGCTGCCATCCAGGAGGACCATCGAGGGCTGTCAGGATCCAGTGGGCCCTGTGGGAGAGCTTCCACCCTGAGGAGCACTAACAGTCTCCCTGGTCTGCCCCACTGGGGGCTTGTGCCCCATTCCTCCCTCTTGTCCTTCCACTTACCCTGCCCTAGCCCCCCCTTCCTGATGTCAAATAAAATACACTTATTTTCAAAAATAGAAACTGTCTTTATTTAACACAACTGGGGAGGGGATGAACCTCTGGGGAGACTGGGGAAAGGAGGTGGGAGAGGGCAGAAGAGAGGGTGGGAGAGGGCAGAGAGGGGAAAACTTGGAGGAGGGAGCTGGAAGGGGGAAGCAAGGGGAAGAAGGGGGAAGAACCTGTGATCTGGAAACTTCTCATAGGGTATGTCTACACTACCATCCTAGTTCGAACTAGGGTGGTAATGTAGGCAACCAGAGTTGCAAATGAAGCCCGGGATTTGAATTTCCCGGGCTTCATTTGCATAACGCCGGGAGCCGCCATTTTTAAATGTCCGCTAGTGTGGACTCCGTGCCACACGGCTACACGCGGCATGGACTAGGTAGTTCGGACTAGGCTTCCTAGTCATTTCACGAGGAGTAATGGTAGTCCGTGCCGCGTGTAGCCGTGCGGCACGGAGTCCGCACTAGCGGACATTTAAAAATGGCGGCGCCCAGCTTTATGCAAATGAAGCCCGGGAAATTCAAATCCCGGGCTTCATTTGCAACTCTGGCTGCCTACATTACCACCCTAGTTCGAACTAGGATGGTAGTGTAGACATACCCTATGAGAAGTTTCCAGATCACGGGTTCTCATGGGCGACTTTAATCGCCCTGATATCTGTTGGGAGACCAATACAGCAGTACACAGACAATCCAGGAAGTTTTTGGAGAATGTTGGGGATAACTTCTTGGTACAAGTGCTGAAGGCACTGACCAGGAGCCATACGCAGCTTGACCTGCTGCTCACAAACAGCAGGGACCTAGTAGGGGAGGTAGAGGTGGGTGACAGCCTGGGAAGCAGTGATCATGAGATGGTAGATTTCAGGATCCTGACCAAAGGAAGAAAGGAGAGTAGCAAAATACACACCCAGGACTTCAGAAGAGCAGATTTTGACTCCCTCAGAGAACTGATGGGCAGGATTCCCTGGGATGCTTACATGAAAGCGAAAGGAGTCCAGGAGAGCTGGAAGTATTTAAAAAAAAGGCTTATTAAAGGCACAGGAAGAAACCATCCCAATGTGCAGCAAGACAAGCAAATATATTAGGCGACCAGATTGGCTTACTGGGGACATCGTTGTTGAGCTTAAACACAAAAAGGAAGTGGAAACTTGGACAGATGAGTAGGGAGGAGTATAAATATATTGCTTGAGAATGCAGGAGAGTTATCAGGAAGGCGAAAGCGCAGATGGAATTGCAGCTAGCAAGGGATGTGAAGGATAACAAGAAAGGTTTCTACATGCGTGTTAGCAATAATAGGGTGATCAGAGAGGGTGTGGAGCCTTTACTGGATGAGGGAGGTAACCTAGCGACAGATGATGTGGGAAAAGCTGAAGCACTCAATGCTTTCATTGCCTCTGTCTTCACGGAGAAGGTCAGCTCCCAGGCAGATGCAGTAGGCAACATAGTATGGGAAGGAGGTGGACAGCCATTGCGGGGGAAAGAACAAGTTAGGAACTATTTAGAAAAGCTAAACACACACAAATCCATGGGCCCGGATTTAATGCATCCGAGGGTACTGAGGGATTTGGCAAGTGTCATTGTGGAGCCTTTGGCCATTATCTTTGAAAACTTGTGGAGATCGGGAGAGATCCCGGAAAACTGGAAAAAGGTAAATGTAGTGCCCATCTTTAAAAAAGGGAAAAAGGACAGAAAACTACGGACCTGTCAGCCTTACCTTAGTCTCTGGAAAAATCATGGAGGGGATCCTCAAGGAATCCATTTTGAAGCATTTGGAAGAAGGGAAAGTGATCAGGAACAGTCAACATGGATTCATGAAGGGCAAGTCATGCCTGACCAATCTGATTAGCTTCTATGATGAGGTAACTTGCTCTGTAGATATGGGAAAGTCAGTGGATGTGATATACCTTGACTTTAGCAAAGCTTTTGATATGGTGTCCCATAATATTAGTGCCAGCAAGTTAAGGGAATTGGATTGGATAAATGGACTATAAGATGGCCAGAAAGCTGGCTAGATTGTTGGGCCCCATAGGTAGTGATCAATGGCTCGATGTCAGGTTGGCGCTCGGTTTCTAGCGGAGTGCCCCAAGGATCTGTTCTTCAACTGGTTTTGTTCAACATCTTTATTAATGACATGGGTGAAGGGGTGGATTGCACCCTTAGCAAGTTCGCAGATGACACTAAGCTAGGAGGAGAGGTAGATACGCTGGAGGGCAGGGATAGGGTCCAGAGTGACCTGGACACATTAGAGGATTGAGCCATAAGAAATCTGATGAGGTTCAACAAGGACAAGTGTAGAGTCCTGCACTTGGGATGGAAGAAACCCAAGCATTGTTACAGGCTGGGAACCAAATGGCTAAGTAGCAGTTCTGCAGAAAAGGACCTTGGGATTACAGTGGATGAGAAGATAGATATGAGTCAACAGTGTGCCCTTATAGCCAAGAAGGCTAATGGCATATTAGGTTGCATTAGGAGGAGCATTGCCAGCAGATCCTGATAAGTGATTATTCCCCTTTATTCGGCTCAGGTGAGGCCACATCTGGAATATTGTGTCTAGTTCTGGGCCCCTCACTATAGATAGGATGTGGACGCACTGGAGAGGGTCCAGCAGAGGACAACCAAAATGATTAGGGGGCTGGAGCGCATGACCTATGAGGAAAGACAGGGATTTGGGTTTATTTAGTCTGTAGAAGAGAAGAGAGAGGGGGGGTTTGATAGCAGCCTTCAACTTTCTGGAGGGAGGTTCAAAAGAGGATGGAGAAAGCTTTTCACAGTAGTGACAGATGGCAGAACAAGGAACAATGGTCTCAAGTTACAATCGGGTCACTCTAGGTTGGATATTAGGAAAAACTCTTTCAACTAGGAGGGTGGTGAAGTACTGGAATGGGTTACCTAGGGAGGTGGTGGAATTTCCATCCCTAGAGTTTTTTAAGTCTCATCTTGACAAAGCCCTAGCTGGGTTGATTTAGTTGGGATTGGTCCTGCCTAGAGCAGAGGGCTGGACTTGATGACCTTCTGAAGTCTCTTCCAGCTCTATGATTCTATGAACAATTCTCAGAGCCTGGAACTCCCACTGAAGGGAGTGACCTCTGACTCCAGTGTGGCTGGTCAGCATCTCCCAGGATTTGTCATACAGCCTGTTAGTGTCATACACTTCTTTTTCACTGCAGGTGAGCTACTGACTGTGACTCCTTTCCACAATAAATACAGTGAGATTCAGGTGAAACCCAGTAGAGCATTGTAAGAGCTCTTTGTAGTTGTGTTTTTAACGTCAGCATTTTGAGTGATCAGAAGCACTTCATGTTGGGTACTGGGACTGATGGTGGTGTGCAGCTCTTGCTATAGAAGTAACTTGCAGAAAGTATCAGCTTGTCATAAAGGATATCAATGCTAAAAATACCCTTTATTTTTTTCCTTTAAATGTGCAGCTATAAGGTCTTGTCTTTAATATGTCTGTTGCAGGTGGAGGGCAATTATCAGGAGGAAATAAATGAGCGTATTACTATTCTCTTGATAATAGCAATGCTTGCATGCTGAACATAACACGCTATAACCAATAGTATATCCACTGGTTAACCTTTTACAATTCTAAAGCCATTAGTTTACCCTCTGATTAATGTAGGGATCTATGTATCCTGTTATAAGCACATTAGAAGATGTTATAAGCAACCTGTAGACCTATTAAGCTCTATAGCAATTTATTGTTGTCTATTAAACACCTATTAATTATGTATTCACCCTTTATAAAGTATAATTTAAAATATGTCCAAAACAAGATTTATTTTTTTAATCCAGCACAAATATACAAAAGGGCCATTCGGTTGAATTGCAAGTGCAGATTTGTGGAAGTAACCCATAGATGTGTAGGAATATAAAAGGTTAACAGTTCAGAATTATGATATTGATCTGTAAAAGTTTTGTGCAGAGTATTTTATTTAAATGTGGAAGCCTCCTGTTCTTGTGTATCAGTGTTTAGAAATTATAAATCCTTTTCTTCCTTCAAATATTGTAGATTGCCTTGTTTTCTAAATTGCAGAGACTTCATTTTCTAAAGGGTAGGCTTTTAAAATCATGGACACATCTCTTCAGTGTAAATGATTAGATACAGCTGTTCCAAACACAGAATGTAACCAAATAATTTGTATCAGAATCTCTCAAGCATTTGGGTAAGACATGTGCACACTAGGGTGGAAAAAACCCAAGAGATTGCTCCATGACAATTGGCCCATTGTAAAATCTCAGGGTGAAATCCTGGCCTGATTGAAGTCAATGGCACAACTCCTGTTGACTACAGTTGACTACGATTTCATCCAAGTATAGTCTTAAATTTTAGTTCTACTTTGTTGTAGCCATTAAAGTAAATTTTATGGGAAAGTCTAGGATTGACTTTGACCAATTATATTGTGGTGGAACTGCAGCTTGCCCCATTGATACTAATCTTTGGTGTTAGCTACTTCATTAGAAAACCTCTTTCAAGGTAGTCCAAATGCTCTCACCTCTCATTTGTGAATGTGTATGGGGAAGGGGGAGAAAATTGCCAGCCTCCCAGAAATGGTGAGGCTGCAGCGGAAGAGGCAGGGCTGGAGACAGCCAGCTCTTGGGGCCACCAAGACCATGCCACACCTTCCAGACAACCCTTAATGCCTCCTGGAGTGCACCACCCAGAGCTCCAGAGGCAAATTAAAGGGCCTGGGGGGGGGCAGGGAGGAGGGAGGGTCCAGCACCACCACTGCTGTAGTAGTGGTGGTATCCAGAGCCCTGTGCCTTCTTGAATCACTGGGCCCTTTGCCCTCTCCGCATCAGCAGCCCTGATCACATGACATCCCAAATGCTACATGACAGTGGCAACTTCAGAAAATGCAGCCTTGGGAAAGTAACATCTGGAAATTATTTAGATGTTAAATTATGTTTAGATTCTTTGAATGAAATTTAGCCAGAGACAAGGAGTTAGGAGCTGGGTCCAAGTGACCAGCACACACTTCATGACCGAATAACAGGTTTTCCACAGCCCACAGTTTAAGGACGACTGTTCTGTATGATCTTGAAAAACAATGAATAGCCTAGCAGCACCACCTGATATTATACTATGCAATGTTCCTTTAGTTTGCAAAGCCACACACTCCAAAATTAGGAAATGCAGAATTTTGATTGTCCATGTAACCTTAACCTCTGCCCCTCAGTCGTTCATTACTTGTGGCATATTGTTCTTAACGCAGGAGCCCAAACTCCTTCAGTGCACTTCCTGGAAGGAGGCAGCTGTTCAATACCTTTATCTTCTTCATTAATTAGTGGTTTCTGCCTTCTTTGATGCACATAGTCCAAGGCGTGCAGTGCACACATGATTAATCATTTCCCATGGCCTTTTCCAGGACGCTTCTTACTGTGGTGTCTGAGTGTATCGCAAAAAATGAATTCATTTACATGGAAACACAAGGTGGCATGATTAGCCTCATGGAAGAGCTGAGGAAACAGAGACAACAATAATTCCCTGTAACCACGCAGGCAGTGAATCACTGACAGAGCCCAGATCCTAGTTAAAACTGCCCTGACTCCAAATGCTGGGTTTACGCCTTCCGACCAGGCACAGCCACAGTGCTGTGTGTGTCTGGCTTCCGTTGACTTCAGCTGTAGTTGTGAGTCTTCTGCACTTCTGTGTCTCAAGGCCCAAGAGTTTCAAACTGGGCACCCTGAAAATGAGGGGCATACGCTCCCCTGACTTCTAAAGCAACTGAGGTAAAGATCCTACAAACAGACTCAGTCACTACACAACCCTGAATCATGGCCTGAGAACAGGCCAGATAGGTCTCCGAATAATGATTAATTCCATTTATATTGTGGTAGCACCTCAGAGTGATCTCAAGTCAGGCCCTGAGCTGAGTAACAAGATGGGAAGGACAAAATAGTAGTAAGGAGCCCCCAACCTGGGTTTGTCCCACCAACATCAGTGAACTCGCAATCCTACAGGAGTCTGTCCCCAGAAGGACCTGGGTCCCTCTCCCATGTGTAGGAGAAAGAAAGAGCCGGTTCATGGGCCTGGTGCCTGAAGCAAAGTAAGCAAGAGTTATACTATGAGGAACAGACAGGCCTTGCCAAAAGCAGATGTTTGCCTGCAAGTCAGTGTCTCTCGGCACTAGGACTGCTAGCACTGCTAAAAGCACACGAAATATGTAAATACATTCCACCAGGACAGGACACCCCGACTTAGTACATGATAAAATAGTTTGAAATAACAGGAGTGAAAATATCACAATGGGTGCTGAATAGGAATACTTTGGAGGAAAGTACAATGGGAGGTACCAAACGTAGCATTAATGCATAAGATGATACATAAGGTCTGTATCATAGATTGTTTATCTCCATATAAATGTTGGGGTACTTCAATTTAACTCTTTGTCTGGCCTAGGGGGCAATAGTGAAATCCATACTATTGACTGAGCTTGTCCATTGTCACAGGTACAAACGCATTGGGGCTCAGAGGCTGTCTGGCTACTGATGACTCTTAGTGTACTTTGTTCAAGAGTAAACCTGACTCGGGTGCCTTCGTATTTTATCTGAGTCTGTGGTCCTTGGGGGCTCTCTTGAAGTCTGTTATGCTAGCTACCTGCACAGAGCTGGAATGATATGCTGTGGGAGTGTATGAAAATGCATACAGCCAAGCGTTTATCATCACTGATGGAGCAGGAGACCTGTCAGGACATCGCACCAGTGAATCCTGAATTTACTACATTGCTGTCCTGACCTACTATATTGGTTACCCTGACCGCTAATCTGGTAAGTAAGTGAGCTGTCCGCTGTAGGAATTGCTATATAACATGACAAAACTCCACAACTCCCTCATCCTCTTCCTAAAAAGCCCTGCAGATAAGGTATGGACGTGCTGGGTGGCTAGCAAAATAAGTCCATATGAATTTATAAAATATAGTGGGGGAGAAATAGGTAGAAAGGTTACCTGCAGAGTGGGCATGATATATTGAGGGAGCTTATGAAAAAGCACGCAGCCGAACATTTATCATCACTGATGGAGCAGGAGAGCTGGCAGGACTCCACACCAGTGCACCCTGAATTTACTGCATCGCTACCCTGACCTATTACAAAGGGACAAAGCTGGCAAAGTTTTCTCTGTGCTGGTTTGGTTACTGAGAGGCACCCTGCTTTGTTGCTTGTTATTGCTTATTTTCTCTATTCAATGAATAGCTACTTAATAATAATGGAGAGTTCTTTGCTTGTCTGCGGTATTACACCCCTTTGTGTGTGAAAAGAGCCCGTGTGATGAATCGTGGGAGCATGACCCTGAAGCTTAGACAGTGAAGCTCAGTTATTAGCAAAGGCCCACCAGCCCTTTCTTTCACCAGACTACCACTTTTAGTAATTTTGCAATTGTAATAACTTGGTGTTCAAAAGCCCCCTAATTCATACCTAGAAACTCCTTGTTCCTGTCTATACTCTGCAGCTCTAGTTCCCCCATTAGGAACAGTGTCCAAGGAAGGCTGGGCAGCTGGCTGAAAGGCATGATGTGCCCCCTTCCCCCTGTTTCTAGGTAATGGACTCCCAGGCCTGGCGAAGAAGAACCACAGAGGTGAGTAAGTACAGCAGTACACTGGGGCTTCCCGACTGCAGCGTGCAGACAGCCTCTTTGCACTGCACACCTGTAGGGTTTGGGTGGGGCACAGAAATGGTCACATCTACTTACTAGACATCCTAGCATCCAGTGCTAGGTACAGGAGCAAGTTGCATCCTTTTAAAACAGGCAGTAAGTGGTACCAGTGAATAAATTTCCCTCACTCTGTCCTATGCTTGGGCTCTTCACCTGTCCAGTTCCATCGCCCTATAATTTAGCCCTTTCTTTCAAGTGCCATGTACCAGTGACTGTGCCTTTTGCTCTGTTCTGTTCAGCACCAAGCCCAGTAACTATTCTCAGTTAATAATCAAATGGAATAAATTGCAGTATTACAATGAGATTGACATGGTTAAAGTTCCCTGACGTCCAGTATAGAGGGAGTCAGTCCTTCAACAATGAGAGCTCACCAGCATCACAGAGCTCACCAGCGTCGGTAAAGCTGCTGTGCAGTAGCACTAAATGTGTCCAATAAAATAACAAATGCACGAGGTAGGGTTGAGGGCTTGATCTCAGCACACAAATAGTAACATATTTATTAAACTGTACATTTAACCGGGTAAACAGGGACCGAAAAAAATATGGTTGAAATGTTGGCCCCTCTGAAGTCAATGGGAGTGTTGCTTCAATGGAGCCAGAATTTCACCTTTTATATGTTTAGTGAAGCTGAATTAATATACTTGTTGCAATCTGCCCTCCTGGTTTTGGAGACTAACAATGTATTACTCTGACATTATATTAATAGTTATCTATACATTTAATTCCCTAAGGGTATGTCTACACTACCACCCTAGTTCAAACTAGGGCAGTTAATGTAGGCAACCAGAGTTGCAAATGAAACCCGGGATTTGAATTTCCCGGGCTTCATTTGCATATTGCCGGGCGCCGCCATTTTTAAATATCCGCTAGTTCGGACTCCGTGCCCGCGGCTACACGCGGCACGAACTAGGTAGTTCGGATTAGGCTTCCTATTCCGAACTACTGTTACTCCTCATGGAACAAGGTGTACCGGTAGTTCGGAATAGGAAGCCTAATTCGAACTACGTGGTTCATGCTGCGTGTAGCCGCAGGCACAGAGTCCGAACTAGCGGACATTTAAAAATGGTGGCGCCCGGCAATATGCAAATGAAGCCCGGGAAATTCAAATCCCGGGTTTCATGTGCAACTCCGGTTGCCTACATTAACCACCCTAGTTCGAACTAGGGTAGTAGTGTAGACATACCCTAAGTTCTTTTAAAGAAAATATATGGTGAAAGGTGACCCTGCAAAAGGAGAAAAGTAAGTGTTGAATGTGCATTTTTTTTGCTTCATGGTGAGCTATACACACAAAGCAAGGCATCCCATGGTGCACCCACCCAATTGATCATCACATGGAATCTGAGGGCCTAATTCTCTGCTAAGCCTGTGTGCAGCAGCATTTGGCCCTGGGATCCAAGCTCATGACACTTATGAGTTAAAACAACTAGTGACCAGATAGAAAAAGCTGAATTTAGTTCTACACAATACTGCACTTCTTTGGGCTTAACAGAATTCTCTGCTCTCCAGAGGACCTAGGACCATTGACTCTACACTGGTTCCCTCTACTGTTTTCAGTGGAGTCCCTCCTGATTTACATTGGCATAAGGGAGAACAGAAGCAAGGCATAAAATATTGGAAATGAAAATCCAGATTCTTTTTGGCAAATTGAAGAAGCTGGCATCAGCAGTTGCCGGGAAACAAGTGTTATCCAGGAAACGGAAAGCCAGAGTGAGAGAGAGGCCTTGTCATGTCAGGGGAGAAAATACCCCCATGAGAGTTGAACTACTCTAGAAACAAGTCATAACTGAAGTTATTCCTCCCTCTGCTGCTAGACTGTTCTTTCCTCTTACTGGCCCCTGGAATCTGTTCCCTGTGGTTTGTAGCCCTTATTTATGAGAGAGGAACTGGGGCTCGGAAGTCTCTCTTCCTTACAGCATCTAACTGCTGGTAAAGAGCAGGCAGGAGGTTTGTAAATTACTGTTCCCACACTGCAGAGAGAGTCCCAGTTACAGGGGTGATTTATTTTTAACTGGGCAGGGGGAGGGAAAGAAGCAGGAAACAATACTACCAAGAGTGGAGTCTTCGATTTGAAAATTGGGACACTCAATTAAGTTTAATGACCCTACAGTCGGTTTTTGCTGCCATTTGGTCCCCCACAGAGGACTCTGCAGTCTCTATCAGTGGGATGCTGAGATATTACAGCCATGGGGGACCGAAGAGCATTGTTAGATAAATGGCTTCTTTTGCTGAAGGGAAAAAAACCTGGCGACCCATCTCATAACTCTTGTTCTTCAAAATGTTTTGCTAAGTCCATTCCAGTCAGGTGTATTTGCATACATGTGCACAGTAGCTTGAAGATTTTCCCCTTAGCAGTTATCTGTGGGATTGGTCTGGATGCCCCCAGCATGGTGGCTTTATGGTATCCAATAGAGAGCTGCTGCCCTGCCCCTTCCTGAGTTCCTTCTTGCCAGCTACCCCAGTAGAAGGGTAGGGGGGTGGGTACTGGAGTGGACACATCTCAAAGAACAACTGTTACGAGAAGTCGAGTAACCATTTTTTTCTTCAAATGCTGCTCACGAGCAGTCAAATCAGGCAACTCACAAACTGAAGTTCAGGAGCCGGGGTTGGAGTCTTGCACTGACTGGAGCATTGCTTGTCCAAATGCTGCGTCATCCCTAGCCCGACAGGTGACTGCACAATGCACAGTGAAAGTGTAGATGGAGGACCAGGTTGCTGCTCTGCAGATTTCCTGAGTAGCTGAGCCAGGAACAGAGAGGCCTGTGCCCTGGTGGAGTGTGCAGTGAGTGGAGGTGCCGTCAGTTCTGTAAGGTAGTAGCAGTCCCGAGTGTAGGACATTAACCAAGATGAGACACACTGGGATGATACAGGCTGGCCTTTCATTCTGTTTGCCACTGCTACAAATAGCTGGACTGAGTTTTTGAATGGTCCCATTCTCTTGATATAAAAGGCCTTGCAAGGAATGGAGTCTCTGTTACCTGCTGCTAGAGTACAGCTTAGGGTAGAATACCAGAAAGAAAATGTTCTGGTTTATGTGGAACCATGACATGACCTTCAGGAGGAAAGCAGGTGGAGTCAAAGCTGTACTCTGTCCTGATAGAATACAGAGGGGGGGAATGGGAGGGGCTCCGATGTTAGGGCCCTGAGCTCAGATACCCTTCTGGCCTAAGTTGTTGCAACTAGGAATGCCTCTTTGTAAGAGGGTTAGAATAGGGAACATGTTGCCAGTGGTTCTAATGGAGGTTAAAGATGGACTAGACCTTTCAGGTCATCTAGCCCAATGGTTCTCAATCAGTGGTACAATGACCCCTGCAGGGACACAGAGATCTTCCTGGGAGTACATGAACTCATCTGGATATTTGTCTAGTTTTACAACAGGCTGCATAAAAAGCACTAGCAAAGTCAGTACAAACTAAAATGTCATACAGAAATCTGCTTGACATGTTAGTACTGCTCCAAGTACCACACCCTAAAATAAAGTACAATATTTATATTCCTATTGATGTGTTTTATAATATGGTAAAATGAGAAATTCAGCAATTTTTATAGTGTGACACTTTTAAATTATATAAAACTTGAGAGTACTCAAGACACATCAGACTCCTGAAAAGCATACAGCAGTCTGGAAAGGCTGATAGCCACTGAGATAGGTTTTCCAGCCCTTGCTCAGTTTAGTCATAGACGTGTCACACTACTTAATTGGGATACTGTAATAGTACTTTTCCTCAGGCTGAGTCCTAAATTCACCTTCTTTAACCTCATCTCATTACTCATACTTATAAGCATAGTTTTATTGTCTCACATACCTTAGTAATTATGTATTTTAGAAAGCTTGTTTGTCTGTTTGGTCAAGAACTTCTCATAAACTGAAAGCTAGGACAACCAAATTCGGTATACAAAAGCTTCCTCTTATCATAACTTAAAGCAAGATAAGAGTTTGATTGTGCCAGGAAAATGGAATAGAATTATGTCTAATAACATCAAACAGAAAAGAGACAGAATCACCAAATCAAGTACAGGCAGTCCCCGGGTTACATGGATCCGACTTACATCGGATCCCTACTTACAAACGGGGTGAGGCAACTCCGCACTAGCTGCTTTTCCCCCCAGCAGACCAGGGAGACGCGAAGCTAGCGCCCCACCCAGCAGACCAGAGAGATGCGGAGCGGCTTCTCTCAGCAGACACCTCAGCTTGAGAATAAAGGACTGAGGGAAGTGAGGTGTGGGAGAATAAAACTGAGCTCTGGAGAAATGTTTGGCTAGAGTTTCCCCTACAATATGTACCAGTTCCGACTTACATACAAATTCAACTTAAGAACAAACCTACAGTCCCTATCTTGTATGTAACCCGGGGTCTGCTTGTAGTCCTAAAAATTGACCTGAGTGAATCTTAAAAGAGACTGACCCAATATGAACCAGAAACATAGGATGAACCTGGAATAGGATTGCTTCTCAAAAAACATTACAGAAAAGAGAGAAAATATGAAGTGGTCCTTTGTTTTGGCACAGCTAAGTCAAATAGGTTTGAAAACTAGAAGGCAATGTTACTGGAAACCAAATTAATTATAGCCCTTTTTTGTTAAAACATAGCGAATTATAAAAGTTGATAGGGATGCAGAAAAAATGCACCTGATGGAATTCTCATTTAAAAATACTAAAATAATTAAGCAGACATTTTAACAATCCTTTTTTTCCAATATCTGAATTGAAAATTAGCTTCATAAAAATAACACTTGTGTTTTTGACAAATACAAGCATTTAAATAAAGCATGTACATGTTATTTGGAAAATAAAAGACCTTGAGTTAAGGACTCGAGCAACTTTGGATAAGTCTGAAAATAAATTAAACAAAATAAATTAATATGGTTCAAACAAAGGCCTTGAACCATAACAAAAGCTTTATTCCCTTGGGGGCTACAGATGCTTTGTTAGGCCCAGGGATGGGTGGGCAAAGGAGGCAACTGCCCTAGGGCACAGAGGCCCTGGCCACTGCTGCTACTGTGGCAGTGATCTGAGCCCTGGGCCATATAAATTGATGCCAGAGCACAGCGCTGTGTGGCCTGGGCAGCACTGAGGGCTGCCTGGGGGAGGCGTGGCACCCCCTGGGTGGTGCTGAGGGCTGTACAACCTGAGCCTCTCCCCTTATGCCCGAAGCCCTGCCTATTCTGGGGACACAGAAGAGCCTTCCTCCCAGGGCCCCAGAATGTGTTTGAAGGGTCCTGAAATATTCTTTGTTCTTACTTCGAACTGGTGTTTCCTCTCAGCACATGGGGAGCAGGTTGGTCAGAAGATCTCAGCAAATGTGTCTAGAGTTAAGTGAATGATGTGGAAAGAGGAATCCATTAAATTCTGAAGTGGTGAACACCTGTACACAAAACTTAGCAGCCTGAAAGATCTTTCGGAGGGGGACCTTTTTTTAAGTAATTGTGTACACATTGCCTAGCACAACATGGTCTCACTCTGTTATTGTGCTACAACAATATTGAAGAATCTGAAAAGTGCAGTACTTTCTGGATTACAATATGCATTGCAGTGTGGATTTTCCCTAGACTGCTAGCAGAATTCAGAATGTGCCTCATCTAAATATTTCTTTTCAAAATGTGTCCTAAAGTAAAGATCAATAAATAGTAAACACGGTAGGTTTTTTTGTTTTTTACTTAAACTTGTTTTAACCATCAACTTTAGCAAATTTTGGCAGTTACAAACCTGTACACTTTTTTTATTTTATAGCAAAAGAACACAAGACAATACTGCCAATAGCAATTATGAAGGAACAATTAATTGTCAGATGGGGGTGAGATCCACTCGAAGTGATTACCTTCTCCTCTGCATAAGGTTGGGCTTTTTTGTCAATGAAGAAATGATGCATCTTAAAAGCTACTTAACATGGCATAATAGTCATGTTTCTAGTTTTTGTGCAAAACACATTGATTTAAAAAAAGTCAATAAAAAACATCATCTTCAAAACAGAAAAAGTTAAATGAAAAGAGCTGAACCAAAAGGAAAGTTACAGTACATTTGAAATGATTATAAGTACCATTATTTAAAATCTAAAACATTTTTTTGCCATTACCTTAAAAGTTTAAACCAAATTGGATGACTCTCTTTTAATTATCTCAAACAAAATTTAAAGCGACCTGATTGGCATCAAATATCTACAAAAGCCTGGTAACTTGAAACCATTATATACATTATTTTATAAACTTTTTTTTAAACACCAAAACATACATCTTTTACAAACCAGCCTGCTTGCCACAGGTAAAATTTACACGACAATCCCTCTGATACAGTGCTTTATGGAGAACTGCTTCCATTTCCCAAATGCATTGTCACTTCCTGAAAAGCAGTAGTATGGGCTCATAACATTGTTAAATAGTAGCAATTCAGGTATCCATATGACAGAAGAATAATTACAGTACTGAGGGTTCCAATCTCTTTCCCATAATACAATTCAAGTGCATCCTTAACACTGGTAAAGACAAGTTATGGCCTTTGTGTAATACTACGTATTTGTAATTATTGCTTTTTGTTATTACATAAAGAAATGAATTTCATTTTATTCTTTCCCCGCCCACCCACCGGTTCCTCCCCCATTAGATGTGGAAATAAGTAAATCAACGCCCTTTCTGTTCATGGGTGACTTTATAAGTCTAGGTTACAAAATACAGGCTAAAGGCAACAGATAATAATATGAATACTGTTAATTTCTAGGGCTTGTATCACTGGTGTGTACTGTGAAGACAGAGATGCAAACTGGCAAAAATGCAGAGAACTAAATCATAGAGCATGTACCACCATGAACCTCAAGAAATCCCTCTCCCCTTTAGAATATTTTAACATCCATAATTAGGTATGTAATAATTTTTAAAAAGGTGAAAATGGTAATATTGATCTAACAAAGACGCATTTCCGCTATTGATTAAAATAGCTATTTTCCTTAATTATTGACACACCCTTTTAAAAAAAAGCATTGCAAACATCAACAGTAATGATCTACCATACCTTGAGCCACTGGGTTGATGGATTAAAGTTTGTGGCATGATTTTAGGAGTATGACATGAATATACGCACCATTCCTGCTGAACCTGCTGGAAAACTGTATGAGGCACAACAACAACCATTGCATAACATATCAAAGGCTTCATAACAGCCTAGAATTTTTTTGTTGAGCACTTTAGTTGAACAAAACTCTGAGGAACATACACCTGGTGAGATTTTGTGCTGTGCCTCTGAGAGGTGCAGCCCAAGTGGAGCTGGGGACCATGTATTTTCTTGACCATGAGCTACTTCTAAGAGCCTGTCTTCCAAATCTTGCCTTGAGAAAGGACCCTTGGGAGGACAGCCTTTTGGCTGTCTCCTGCAGTGCTTCTGCCAGGCAAATCCTCCTCCACCTCCACATGGGACTTTTAGGCCCTCTTACTCAGTGTAAAGGAGCCAGAGCATTAGCGAGTTTTTCCCCCTCAGAAGCTCATAAACTGGAGGCAAAATATTAACAATAATTAAGAAAAACATACTGGCCAGATTCTCCTTTATGCTTTAAAGGCTGCTTTAGAAGGTTCTAACAGGGAAAATGGCATTGACATCCATTTTAAGACTGAAAAGGAGCATTGGTGTAAATGAGAATCTGACCCCGTGTCAAAAATAGAAAATTTGCATCATGTAACTAAGACCCAGAAACATCATGGAAGTCTAAAAAATTCTGATAAAGATATGAGTTTATTTTCTGACCAGTTCCTGCATTCTTTTAAGAAATAAAAAGCAAAGAGGGTGTTCACCATCAGTGACTGATTTTGTGCAGAACAGCATCCTCTGATATTCTAGTAATTCTATGAAAATCCTCTACAGAGGAATCCGAAGGGAAATATATCATGGAACCATTTACTGGAATGTGAACTGTGATACCACACAGGCACAAATGACAATAAGTCAAGACTAGCAGGGATTCTGAAAAAAAGGCTGACTAGGCAGCTGAGAAGACAGCAACAGAAAAAAATCATAGGCCAGAGTAATACAGATCAGATGGAACAGCGTAAACTACCTATTTCTGCAATCACTTGGTTCATACTGTCACTTCTCAGGTGAAAAATCATGATTAATCAAAGCACACCATTAATTAAAAAAACAAACAAACAAACAAACAAGATGCTGAGTTGTAGTGCCAAGCAAACAGAAAGTAATGCAAGAATATTACTACATGCTGTACTGCTCGGGAAGGTTGTCACCATGAGATCTGCATTAAGGTTTGGTCACTGAAGAGAACTAGAAGAGAATCAGAAAGGCAACAAAAGTGAGGATAGGCATTGAGTGGCTTCTGTCTGAGGAGAGACTGAATACAAGACACCTATTTAGTTTGGAGAAGAGGAGATATTGAGGTATATAAAACATTAACAACACAGAAAAGTTTAATTAGGTGTTCCTATATCCCCTCCCCATAGTACATTAACAAACTGGCGCTTGATTAAATGAAATGGTAACAGAATTTAAGAGAGAAAAGGAAGTATATATTGAAGCTATAAGTATATACTGAAGCCCACAAGATAATGCTGAGGCAACAAGCTTAGTAAGAATCATTTGTCTTTTCTGGTATGCCACTTACCATGTTACCAATCATGTTTCCCTTTGTGACACTTTTGATATGTTCCTACAAAGAAAGTAAGTGAAGATACCCGCGTCTCAGGGATTTTTTTTCTGCAGAGGATGGTGAGTATATTCAATAACTAGTTAGGGGCAAAAAAAAAAAAAAAAGTTCATTGCATCATAGTTCAAAATGTAGAATGTCACAACTGACTTGAAACAAACCCCATGTATGTCACAGCCATGTGCTAAAAGTATTAAATCATAGAAATTCATATCAGCATTAAACCTATTGCACAAGAGCTAAACTTGCAGCTTTTACATTTAAAAAAAACCCTCAAATATTCCCGTCCTTGAAATAATACTAATCTATTCCTTGCAACCAATGTAAACTTTATGAGCAAGGCATGGTCATGCTGCATAACTGAATCTGTGCCTTGGCCTTAGCCAAACTATTTCCTGGTTTGTAGGGAAATCCCTCATTTTCCTTGCAATCGTGATATATTGGAAATCTGTATTTTTCTTTAAAATGGCAGGAGAGTGGGAGGGAAGGGGAATTAAAATGTACAATGAACACATATAGAACATACCACTTTACAGAAACATGTCTACTTTGAGGAGACCAAGTGACATTCATAAATTCAATGAACAAGAACTAAATGCAGGCAAGTACTTCATAATATTGTATGTGCAGTACATTCTCTTGCCCAACGTCCACTTTATTAATTGATGTACCTCTGCATACTGTAACTGGATTGTTTTATAATGAAGAACTGTTGCATGATCCAAAGAAAAACAATCTTCTACTGATGCATGATATACTGAAGGGGAGCACTGAAATATCAGGTTTATACTGCACATTTTAGAGATGTTTTATTAAAAGTGCCACAAGCTACCCAACTATTCAACTCATATTCTCAATAACCTATTTTCTTTTGGGGCAATTTGTGAATAATCACCAGTTGTATGGAAAGAAATAGCCAACAAGTAACTTATGATAACCAACTGGGTAAAATTCAATACAGTCAAGAATTTCTCTTAAAAACTATCCAGTTAACTTATTTGACCAAGAACAGGATAAAGCAGCAGCATGAAAAAACTGTAAGAGCATCCATTCATCCTTAACTTATGCTATTCAGTAAACTTTCAGAATGTTTGAGTTCGGCTAGGGAAAGAAGAGAGTAATAAAACATCAATGCAACGTGACGACCTCTCATTCAATTTACAATGTATAGCCACAGAGATGTACAAATGCTGCAGAAGTACTCATAACTGTAGTAAAAATATCTTCACAGGATTGAGTAAAGGGCACATATTTTTACTACAGGGAGTGGAAAAAAGTTTTTCATATTGCAGTTAGCCTGCTCGGGATGATTAATGTAAAATGCCAGTCAGTTTGAGGGAAGTGTAAAATTAACCTGATGTGTTGTTTCTGTATTTTACAGTATTATACAAAAGTTATTTTAACTCTGGTGAATAGTATTTGGGAGTTCTGAACCTATCAATCCCTTTAGGGAATACAGGGACAGATACTGAGCTAATATTGATGTAAATCAACATACCTCTATTGATGACATCAGTTTACACCAGTTGAAGATCTGTTCCACAAACTTGAGCACTGGATATTTTTCAACTGAAGTTGATCTCGTAACTTAAGATTATAGCGGAATGCATGTGGAAAATAATAAAACCTAATCTAACTGGAATATGACAGCATACTGAATGTTCTTAAAAAGCTGTAAGGACACCCAAAATAAAAGTATTAGAATTTGGCCATTAGCGAGGGAAACTCCTCTAGGGTTAAATGTCACAATATTTGGAATTTTTTAAAAATAAAACCAATGGAATTGTTTAACATAGAAGACTTAATGATCTTTTTTACCCCACTCTTTAGCTGACCTAAAATTCCATGCAACAGTGCGTTTTGGAATCATCCTCCCATTTGTTAAATACTGCAGGGAGAGATTGTAACACTTTTAATAATACAATACCATGTAAAATAGCAGGATGAAGAACAGGAATTTAAAAGGTGAAATTGTTTATCCCCTCGGAAACTCTGAGTGTACTCTTAGAAATAAATAGAAGGTACATAGTCTCCAGAATGTCTGTAACAATTCTGTGGCACAGAGCTTAACACAGCCGATCTCTTTGTGTCTGCACATACAGTATCAGTTCTGAACAAGTTAATAGGTTATACTGTATTTTTGCCTTGCCCAATATACAGAGATATATCTTTAGCAAAATGTCTTCTTGGTATTTAGATTGTTAATTGGACCAAATGACCACACACAAAAAAAGTCTCCTTTACACTTGTGTCTGATGCTGGGTCTCCACAAATGGAATGTGAACCTTATCTAGGATGAGCTCCTCCACGCTTTCAAAGTCACTCATGGCTACTTCAGAATCGTCAAAGCCACAGCCGGCGGAGATGTCAGATGAGGAAGCATCCAAGGAGTTGTGCAAGGATAAGGGCAGCTTACCAGCACTAACGTTTTCTGCACTCTGGCCTGGGACAACAGCAAAAGTACTAAATTCATTCACTGTCTGAGACCCAGCAGTGTCCATCTCATTGGGGAACTGGTGAGGAGGGAGGTATTGGCTAGGGTGGAACTGTGGTCGTCGTCGGCAATCCGGGCTGAGTGTGCTAGCAATTGAGACTGGCTGTGATGGCGGAAGGGTTGCATATTGGTCTGGATAATCCTCTGGCAGAGGGGGCGGTAACTGGTCCTGACTTAAAAACTCCTCTTCGTGAGGAGGAGGGTAGTCGCTGTCAATGTCATAGCCACCAAGGTAGTAATCCGTTTCCAGCTCCCTGTTACTTCCATGATGCACTGAGCCCCCATCTGCTGTTTCATAATTGGGCACTTCCTCAATGTCAGACAAACGAGCACTTGGCATCCAGTCAGACGTGTCCCAATGATAGGCTGTAAAGAGGAACAAACTCTTTAGGATGGAGAGTAACTAATAAGAACAAACCTATTGCATGCACCTGTTACAGAGCAAACCCTAAATATTCACAACACATTTCAGCCATAGATGCAAATATCAGCATGCTCCACAGCCCACTAAAACTGTTCAGCCATGCTCTCCCCAGAGGCGGAGAAAAACAGCTTTACATCATGATGCCAACACAAAGGTTAAAAGAAACAACACATGACCATCAGAAAGCATTCCATACTGAAGGATGCAAGGAAGTGTATTAGAAATTATGAGTTGAAGAAACCAAAATACTAGAAATCTGTGAAAATTTCTCACAAGGGATTAAAACAAAATCCAGCATGCTCAAAATAGCACGTTTGTCAACTCCTTAAACAACTTTGTGGCAGGAGAGAAAATATACAGGACGCACAAAGTGAATGGCTGAGAGATCGAAAAATATCGACAGCCCCTGAAATAACACTGGATGGAAAAATTCTCATGCATGCAGAATTTGGACATAATCTAATTCAGAAGAGGGAAAACAGATGAAGCGTATCAATACTGAGAAAACGCAAACGAATGCCCTCCCCACCCTGACACAGAAAGCATCTCAGAAAAGTCACCTCTGTTGTAGTTCTGTCCTTGATCCATAACAGACACTGTTAGGTACAAAGTGAAAAGTAAAAGCTGGTAATTCAAAGCTTGCTACCAGCATTTTGTTACAGGTGAAAATACAACTCTTAGCATACGTCTAAGATACAGATGGCTGTATGTGGTTTTAATAGCATTTTGAATTGCTCCTTAATTTAACATCCTAGATAAATTTGTCCAGTCACACACACATATATGGAAACACTATATTACTTCTATCAGTAAGTCATATTCTTTTGCTTTCATCTTCTTAATGATCTACACTCCCTTAACAAATATACAATTAAATTAAAGCTGGAATTCTAAATATGAAAGGGCCACCCAGAGACAGAAAGGTTTATAACTATATAAACTCTCTCTCTGGTTGACTTTGAAATGGAAAAATAAGAATCTACCATGTCCAGGGCCAGTTCAAACAAATCTGGGCCCACCTGAGCTTAGATAGCCTGGTGATGGGCACAGTATAAGGAGCAGAAGAGAATACAATAGCCATTCAATGGGGTCATTGGCCATACTGCCCAACACTGTATGTTCCCAAATCCCACACACTTGATCCCCACACTCATTAAATCATCATAAGGGCACTTTCTGGCCTTAACATTTACTGGTCCACGAATCCAAGGTAGGGCTGAAATAAAAGGGTGTGCACGTGCAGGGAGGAACCATCCCGTTCCCAGCAGCGCTTAAACTGTAAAGTGTAGGCAAAGCCTTAGTCATGCAAATATTGTCCAAAAAGAGCCTGGAGTGGTCCCCAAATGTTTTACCTTGTGCCCTCATCCCCAGCCAGGTCTGAAAGCAGGGCTGTGGCTCTGGGAGGTGGGGGACATGGATAGGCTAAGGCAGCTGAGGCTGGGGCCACACCGCTGGGGGTGGGGCTTGGAGTAGAGCCTTGACCAGGCCAAGGATGGAGCTAGGCAGGGGAGCTGACAGTTTCGCCAGGTCCTGGGGTGTGTGTGGGTGGGTGTGTGTCAGCCCTCAGCACAGCTCACTATGGTCCCTCCCACTCCCAGCCAGCCCTCAGAACAGCCCATGCTCCAGTAGCGATTTAAAGGGCCCCAAGCTCCAGCTGCTACTGTGGTAGCAGTGGCCAGGAGCCCCAGCTCTTCTGAATCAACAGGCCCTGAGGCAAATGTACCCTTTGCCCCACCTGTTGATGGGCCTGGAGCTAGGTGGCACTCCCTCCCCACCCCCTGTGGGGGCTGGCCCTGACCCATCTGTGTTCCCCTTGACCCCCCCCGAATGTTCCTTGGGGGGATGTGCCCCACAGTTTCAGGACTTCTGGATTACACTAACAGCACTCTTTGTAACCGGTATTATGCTCTCCCCAAAGCGGACTTTAGTCAGTGAAATTATACTGTACCCTTGGTGTACCAGGTCCCTTAGCAGCTTCATCTTTTCACTACCTACCAGAACCAGGGCCGGATTAAGGCGGGGAGGGGGCTAGCCGGGCAGCTGTCTTGGGCACCAACCTATGGGGGACGCCTGATGGCAGCTGTAAGGGGTGCCGTGCACCCGGCTGCGTGGTGCTCCTTAGAGTTGCAATCAGGCGCTGCGCGCCCAATTGCAGCTGTAAGGTGAGCAGCACGCCGGGGGCGGAGGCGCACATGTGTCACACGCCTGCTGACTGGGGCGCAGGAATGGCTCGAGTTGGCCCTGACCAGAACCTCCCTACTTTGTGACCTGGCTCACCCACAATTCTCACATGAAATAGTGCTCTCTGCCTCCCTAGCAGGGATTTAACAGCAGGCCTTGTTGTGACACGGAATCCATTGTTTTTACCAATTCTACCACAAAGCATCGAGGGCAGGGGTTTGGAGGCGGGCACAGCATTTTCAGTGGAGGCGGGCACAGCATTTTCAGTGGAGGCTTCTGAAATTTACTTCTACACTGGCTTGAGTCAACTGACCTTTAGGTCATGGTGTGCAGCCAATTTGTTTTTCATGTTTTTGTCTTGGGACACTGAGGTATTGGCATATTTTTTTTAATTTGGGGTGGAGCCTATTTCATTAGTTAACATCAATTATCTCATTGTGTTGATTTTATAATATTACATAACTTAAACAACTGCTAAGAGTATATCCGTAGATCTCAGGAAATAAGTAAGTGTACAAATACTTTCAAGTACCATACCATAAACAATTCAGGCTAAATGAACCTTCAAAAACTGCCATGAAAATATATTAGCCAGGCACAAAATCAACTAGCTTACCATTTATTGTCATTATAATAAAGACATCAGTATTTGATTTGTCCATCCTTGAACATTACTCAGCCTAGGCTAGCAGCAGTCTGTAAGGCTGCACGAAACTATACTTGCTAAATAAGGGTGAAATACCAAGCAAGCCAGACTGGATCAGCTTTGCAAATAAAGAACAAAACCTAGCTCTTACATAGCATTTCTTATCAGTAGAGCTCAAATTGTTTTACAAATGAGGAGAGTATAATTGTCCCCATTTTACAGGTGGGGAAAGTGAAGCACAGTGAGGCCACGTGACTTGCCAAGCAAGTCAGTGTTCCAGCTGCTCCTCAATCTCAGTCCAGTGTTTTAATCAATGAGGGACAATGAAACCATAATGCTGAAAGTCAGGACATGTTTCTGTTAGTAGCATACCCATGGTTTTCTGCACAATCTCTGTGCTGGCATTGTGGCATCTGGGATCATCTGCCTCCTATGCTCACACCTACCTTCAGACTCCCCATCCTCCCTTTGTGGGTCCTGTGGAGTGCAGAGCTGCAGAACTTAGCTCCTCTGCGATCAGGTGTTAAACAATCCCCATGCATAGTCCGCTAGGCACAGTAGTGTGGCTACATCATGAGCTTAATCCTGCTCTGATTCAAGTCAATGGAATAACTCCCATTGACCTGAATGACACATGTGACTTTCTCTACCCTGGATGGGACTCACAACTACCAAAATACATTCTGTGATGCATCATCTTAGTTCTTATTTTGCTTTGGTTTTTGTGACCTTGCTAATTTGCAAAGCTATCATCTGGTATGGGTTTTCTAGTCAGCGTAGATTAGTGAGGTTCTGCTGTTGTATTTCAACAAAGAATAAAGGAGGTAATTTTGCAGAATAATAATAAAAAAATAAATACCTTCATTTTCTATAGTGTCAACTACATTGTTGACAAGCTGTATGACAGTCACTATGGAGGCTTGTGGAAAAGGGAGAACAGAAATAAAGGGAGGGGAAGGACAGCTTTAGGTTAGTATTTAAAAACACACATAATATGTTACCACACATTAAAATTTCTCAGACAGAACTGGCATGAAAAAGGCTGACAAACAATTCACGAATTATTCAGCGGCTTGCAACACATTTCATTTCAGACAATCACATGGTGATAAATTCCAAAGCAGCATTTCCAAAAAGGCACCTGCAATGAATAATATCGATTTGAAAATTCAAACAGGACTGCCCAGCTGATTCAATTAGCTAAACAGTTTTACCTGACACTAATCTCTAATTAATTCTTGCTCAAAGACCTCTACAGAGACTGTGGTGTGCGGCAATCACAAAGAACAGAAATGGCGTTAAGCCTTCAACTTAATCTATTTCCCCATCAAGATATTTTACTTATTTACTGTGTGAACCCTGTAGCATAATACCCAGGGGATGTCAAGCAGTACTACTATAATTAGGACTCCGTCAAGTAGTTTCAGTCCAAATTTCAATGTGCGTTAAATTAAAGATGTTGAACGTGCTGTGGGTTCTACACTAGTGTTTTACCAGTAAATTAACTGAGACCAGTCAAGGTTAAATACAAGACCAGAAAACACTGTACAACATGGACTTCTTGACAGTAGCAATGAGTGGATTCCAAAAAGTTCTGGATTTTGGATGAGCTACTCCACATTCAGATGCTTACCTGAACCATCTCCAGATCTCACAGCTTGGCAAAACAAGACTGGACATTTATTGAGAACAAACTTTTATAGGAGGTTTCTGAATAAGCAGCATTATATTGATGAGTATCCTATTCCTCTCTTGCTGAGGGGCTATGCCTCTGCACTTGAGGCCACTGACATCAGTGGAAAGGCTTCCATTAAATTGGTGGTGGAGTAGGCCCTTCATGACTAATAGCCTTTCCCATCCCTAATTGCTACGACTCAACTTAATACTCTTGGGAAGGGGCCCCCTTATTGAGCCAGAAATACCCATCTCTTATTGACAGTCATTTAGCAGAGGAAGCCCTGGTTAACCAAAATAAACCATATCCTTCAGCTGTGCTGACCTCATAGACTGATTCACTATGATGGGGTCATAGTGAACAGGGACAGTTTTTGTGGAAAAAATCAGTGATCTCAGCAAATGATGCCTCTGATCCTTCAAGCAACTAACCCACCCTAGACCCCCAATACAATAGTAACCTGCCAATGTCCATTTTAAGTTTGCTTCTTTGCCCATCCATTGAATATTCCTTCTCACAGGAAACAGTAACTTGCCTTCAGAGTGTGCTCTCAAAACCTTTGTGCTGAGAGCGGGGATTCTTTTTCCCATAAAGGTTAATAAGGAATTTTAAGACCTCGTTTCCCTTTTTTATCACAAAAATTAATGCTCATTTCTCTGTGCATGACAAACTGAGACAAGCACTTTAAACCCATTCAAAATGACTTAAAGTCACCTTTTAAAAAGCCACGCACATTAAATGTTCACAATAAAAAGCATTCAAAATAAATTAGAATTGTGAGATGAATTCATCAAAGCTATGGAAATCTATCAAGCAGGCCCCAAACCAACACTCCCTGGGAATGGATGCTTTCTACCCATGTTGTGATACAAACTGCAAGAAGAGTATGATGTTTCTCTCAAGAGGAAGTAGCAATAGCTTATGTTTGTAATGGCACTTCTACAGGAACTATTCCCTGCTCCAGCAAGATGAGCTCTCTTCCTTCAGTATGAGGAACGAGCTTTCTGAGTCAATGGAAGATGAAAACTCTACACACTTTTGCTAATAATTTTCACTACAGGACACAACATATTGCCCGGTCTCAGAACAGGACAGTCAGTGTTGCAGGCAGGACTGTTTACAACGTTGATGGGAAAGAGTGTAATAATGACTCCTCCTTTGTCTCTTCTTGAGGACATGGCTGGGGAGCATCTATGCAGTCTCAGGGGCAACAACTTTGACCTTTGCAGGACTGATTCATGCACTACCTTTAGAATGGAACTACAGTGTGGTAATGTGAGATGCTGAGTCATTCCTGAGCAAGAGCCTGATTAAACCACTGGCAGATTTAAATAATCGCGGCTTCATTTAAATTTAAATGGCTGCCGCGCTCTGCGACCAGCTGATGATCAGCTGTTTGTTGGCAGATCGGGGCAGTCTGGACGCGCCGCTGTCGACAAGGATGCCTTTGTCGACCAGCGCAGGTAAACCGGTGCAGGTAAATCAGCAGCTGGTCAGCAGAGTGCGGCAGCCATTTAAATTTAAATGAAGCCGCAATTATTTAAATTGCGGCTTCATTTCCCTCTGCCGATTAGCCTAATCTATATGGCTCCATCGACGGAGGCATGTAGTTTAGACACACCCCTGAAGATACACTTAACAGTTTTAAATAGTGTGTGAGGGACCAAGTGTGCACCTTTCTGTGCACTTATTTAGGGTTCAGACTAATAAAAAAATCACAAAAACCAGAATACCCCACACTGCACTGACCTCTGTGAGATGACTCAGACGACTTAAAGGGCCTACCTATTCTCTCTGAAACTCTCTGAGCCTTGATTTCAGTGGATATTGAAGGAGAATTCTTATCCTTAAAGGACATATTTTACATTCTGCTTCCATAAAATTTGTGCAAACACAATGGGTCCAATCCACCTCCCAGTAGGAATTTTTACTATTGACTTAAAGGATTAGATATCTGAAAAGCCTGCACTTAACACTAGTTAGAATGTGGTTGGCATAAAATGTAATTGCATGTACATGCACATATATGTTTTGCATATGCTGCAGAAGTGAAGCAAATAATGCAGGATTAAATAGCCAGTTTTGAAAATTTGATCTCATCCTGCATAGAAGCTTGACATCCTTAACTGCAAGGAAACTGAGTCTTTGCTCCTTCTGTTTTAAATAAAAATGTACATCTTTTTTTCTTTTACTTATTTTGAGAGGGAAGAAACAAATAATCAACTGTATAAAAAAAGATGAATCTTTCCAATTCATTCAGCAGTAACGGAAAAGGAAAACAATCATTTGTTTGACAGCAACCATCCAGCTACAGTCAGTCTTTTTTGTAACCTATGAATTAAAAAGATAGCCAAATTGCTATCCTGTCTGCAAAAGAATGAGTAAATTCTCCCCTTCATGCTATGGTAAAAACCTCAATTATATACTGTGCACCCATTCCACACTGGGATGTGGATCCAAGAGGAGAATTTCAATCTAGCACTGGACAACGTATGACTGGGACCATTTACTTTTCATCATCAGGAACACATGTTCTGAGCTTTTTATTGTGTTTATACTTTTGGGTTTGAAAATTCTGCACATCTTACGATGGAAAGAAAAAGGGTGATATTTGTTAAAGTACTTCACTGAGTTTCAGGAGATTGTAGATTGACACATTTGTTCCAGGCTACATCAGCCTTTTCCTGTGTGATGCTTAATAACACTGTTCCTCAGTTTACTCTCCTGAAAAGTGGGGATAACACCATTTTACAAGGGAGTAGAGGATATATTCATTCCTGTGTGGGAGGTGCTCAAACAATATGAAGACCACAGAAAAAGTAAAAATATCAACATTTCTATTTTTAAGGTATGGGTAGAAAAATGGTGAGTCAAGTGAGTAAGAGGTGGTTTCTCACCTGCAACTGGAGGTCCTTTTAAATGTGTGGTCCCTCTCTGTACATTCCCTTGTGAGTTATGCATGTGCACCATAAGACCAGAGCTGGAGAATCTGAAAGCTGTGTCTGTTGGTCCATGCATGCTTACCCCCTGGCTTACCTCACGAGTTTGTCTGAAGAGACAAAGGATGGGTTGGACTGACCGCCACTCCAGTTGCTTCTCTACTATAAATCAGATAAGATCCAAAGCAGAGGGGAAGGCGAGTGGATAGCAGAAAATAGATGGGGTCACATATTTGAAGACCCTCCAGTTAGAAGTAAGTAACTTCCTGTTCTTCTTCTGGTCAGATGTGATGGTTCCAGCTGTATTTTATGGGGGTGATTGACAAGCAGTGAGTGAGTAGGAGGGCGTGAGGGTGTAGATTGTAGGACTGAATGGAGTAATGCAGTCCCAAAGGAGGAATCAACAGAAGAGTCTTGCACAAGGCCATAATGTCTGACAAACATGCAAATTGATCTCTCGCAGGAGTGCTTTACAGATGTCCAGGATGGGTACCTCCTGAAGAGATGCCCTAGTTGCTGCTTGTGGTCTGGTGGAATGAGCTCTTTCCCCATGAGGTGGTGGTAGGTTCAAAAGCTGATAGAGTCGATTGCAGCCAGAGATCTATTTGGTGACTCAATGGGTGGAAATGGCAAGGGCCCTTTGTCTCTTTCTGCTATATATGAACACTCTCAAGGACTTCCTGCTTGGTTTTGTTAGTGGGTAAAAAGCCAAGGACCACTGGACATCAAGGGAGTGGAGTCTTGGTTTCTCTGTGGATGTGTGTGGTTTGGGGAAGAACACAAGTAAGAGATTGGATTGGTTAAGGCAAAATTCCAAAACTTTGGTAGGGGTGAATTTGGGGTGTTCACATAAAGAATCTTATCTTTATAGAATATACTGCATGGAAGATCTGCCATCATCACTCCAAGTTTGCTAATCCTTCTCATTGAGGTGATGTCTACAAAGAAAGCAACCTTCCTGGAAATGAGAAAGATGGAGCAAGTAGCTAACAGCACAAATGGGGGGAGGGAGTTTATGAGTACTGAGAAAACACATTTTAGGTCTCATTGGGGGGCACAATTTTGAGTGGATGGGAAGGTTCTAATTAGGTCTTTCCAGAATCTATCGGGAAGTGGTGAGGCAAAGACTGGATAGCTCTGAGAAGGTGGATGGTATGCACTGACGCCTGCCAAGTGCACTTGCAAGGAGCTGATGGAAAAACCTGATGTCTTCAAATATAGGATATAGTCGAAGATGAGAGGATATCTGTAGTCTCTGGAAGAATGCTTCTTTGTTTTGCACAAGAGAACATTTTCTAATAGAGTCCTTTCAACTATTAGAGAAGACATTTTGTAGGCTGTGTAGCATGAACTTTCTAAGAATAATGCCCATCTAAATAACAAGCCCTCGGGTGGAGAATATGCAGACGGGGGTGACTGAGCACTGTTCTGCTGGGTCAGAGCCTTGGGGAGCAGTGGAAGATGCTTAGTGGTTGGGATGCTATGTTGGAACAGGAGGTTGGAGGGGAGATGTATTCTGTGTATGGCACAAGTGATACGCTCCTTCCAGCAGTCAGTTCTGTCGGAGGTGATATTATTCCCCTTGGAACTGATGGGCCTGATGCAGAAAGAGATTTCGATCCAGGAGACCAAAATGTCCTGTGGGGTATCAACAGATTTGGATCTCCCCAGTGTGAGAAGGTTTCTGCTTCTCAGGGCCATTGGAGCTGGTGAGGAGGGTGGTATTTGAGGCTGGTGATGATTGGACTTCATCAGTGCCATCAGATCCCAGAGTTTGGAAGAGGCTGGGGAAAACAATACCAACAGAGCAGGGTCTGGTACCAGTGGAGCCCAATGTTTCTTGTTGTGTCTCTGGGACTTTGGGCATACTAAAAAACCCATGAGCTGAGCTGGTGAGATGCCTTAGAGCTGTTTTCAGCTGGTCTGAGAAGAAGTCATAGTTGCATGCTTATGAGAATGTTTCCTAGCTTCCCGACAGGTCCCCACTGTAGGGGCCGTGGAGGTAGATTGTCCCACACCAGAGTCAGACTTTTCAGAAGGAGGCACACTCCTCGCTGAATCAGGCCGATGTATGCGGGAGGGTGGTCCGAGGCCTGGGTCCACCTGGGGCCTCATGTTCTCCATGAGTTATTTAAGGAGATGAAGTTCCTTTCCTTCTGGGGAACAGTTATCAGATACTGCACCTTGTTGCAAGGTGAACTTCCTCACAGCAGCACAGGTGGTCACCACTGACTAAGAAGAATGATGAGCAGTAAGCACAGAGTTCTAAAGCCTGGAGTCCTGGGCATAGTCCAGGACCCAAATGGGGTATGTTAATAGTTTTAAACATTGTTTGAAGACTATTAGAACTGTTAAAATTGAAGCTGTGGACAGTAAAGTTTGCTACCTGGACATGCAACACTGGGAGAGGCTAGAGAGGTCGTTCCTCCATCCCACCTTGGCTTGGAAACAGAAGGCGAACAAAGGTGCATGCATGGACCAGTGAGCACTGCTTTCAAATTCTGTGGCTCTAGGCACAGGGTGCGCATGTGTAACCCACAGTGGAATACACTCAAAGAAGCAGCTGTGTGATCCAATGACGAGAAAAATTTCCCCTCCAGGAAAAGCACTTGGGAGTGCAACAAAAATAACTGCTATGCTGCTTGTGAGTAAAAGGCCATAGCTTAACCAAAAGGAGTTGTGAGTGCACTTCACTTTAAGTGCTTTTTCTAATATTTAAGAGCACTGAAAGAGCTGTACAAGATGACTGGGGAACTAAATCTTCAGATGATTCATTAATTGACTGTTGAAGATTCTAAGAACAATTTCTTTGTGATAATCATCTTGATGTATCTGAATAAGGTTTCTACTTTCATGGTAGAAGTCTCTAGCCTTTTTTTCAAACCACTGCTTAACATACCCGGTCATTACAAATAGAGGTTTGATCAGTTGCTTAATTTTAGGTCCCAGTTATTCATGCCTTGTATAAACCTATGTCAACCACTAAGATAATATTCAAAGATATGAGAGCAGGCCACTAACTTTCTCTGATTTGGGATATAATGGTATTGATCATTCATAGAATAGCTGTCACTGGTAGCATGAAAGTCACCACAGACAATCCACTAACGGTAGTGGATTTTCTTTTTTTTGTCAGGAATCCTAAATGAAACTTGCAAACCTTATAGGATTTTCCTTTGAATTGACTCACGATACATGAAAAAGATTGTTCCGAGGTTGAAAAATGTTATTGCTTTTGCGTGGTAGAAATTCTATATCCAGGTCTATTACTCTCCTTGGGTTTTGGACTTTGGCTCCACTGTAAAGCTCCAGACACCAAGATTTTAATGATTCTTCCTTTAATTGAATAAAAGAATCACAGAGTGGTTTAGAACCTAGGAGCTCCGTGCTCCCAAATTCAGATTGCACGAGATTTTCTACCAGACTCCAGCCCTCTCTCTATAATGGCTGTGGATGGGTTGACAACATGTGTAAACAACTAAAAACAGTGGCAATGTCAGCTGTCCACGTGTCCCCAATACAATAATACTGTAATCATTTCTTACCATTATCATCACCTGAGTCTGACTGGAAGGAGCTGAGGGACTGAACTTCAGAGTTGCTGCCTTTATTACTTCCTGCAAAACAGGTCACCTCTTCAGCGTCATCAACCTCTTTACCTTCATTGATAGCAAAAAACAAAGCAAAATGGTACTGTGTGGATATGCACTTATGTTTTGTTATACCTCTGAGAGTGAGTTCAATGTTGCAAATAGGTTCCTCTTGCTTTTGTTGGAATAAAATTATTTACTTTAACTGTGGAAACAGCGTAATCCAGGGGCAGATAATAATTTTTGATGAGGGGCCACTCTGAAGATTTTGGTAAGTGGTCAAGAGCTGAGCTTTTCTATAGGGGTGATGGAAGGTCTGGGATGGAGGTTGGGTGTGGAAGGGTGCGGAAGGGTGCTTGAGGTAAGGGAATGGGATGCAGGAGAGGATGTGGGGTCTGAGAGGGAGTTTGGGTGGTTGTGACCTGGGGCAGGGCATTGGGGTGCAGGGTCTGGGAGGGGTAAGGATGCAGGAGAAGATTCTGACCTGGGGCAGGGGTGCAGAAGTGGGACAGAAGGTTTGAGTTATGACCTGGGACAAGGCATTGGGGTACCCAGGGGATGCAGGGTTGTGGAGGGGTTATGGGTGCAGGAGAGATTCTGTCCTGGGAGAGGGTTGTAGGAAGGGGTGCAGAGTCTGGGAGGGAGTTGTAACCTGGGGAAAGGGCATGGGGGATGTAGACGTTTGGGTGGTGACCTGGGGCTAGAAGTTGGAAGGCAGGAGGGGTTAGGGTGCCAGATGCAGACTCTAACCAGAAGGCACTTACCTATGTCCTCAGGCAGGCTCCCTGTCTGCTGCAGCCCCAGGCCACTCAAAGTGACTGGCTGCTGGGTTCCCTCTGTACCACTTCACATGCTGCTCCGTCCCAGCACAATCCTACGCCAATGGGAGCTGCGAGGATTATGCTGAAGGCAGGTGAAGTGCACAAAGTTTCACCCTTTCCTCCCTGCAAGTGGTGCTCAGTGCCTAGAGGCACATGGTTTCAGCAACAAGTCGTTTTGAGTGGTCTGAGGCTGTAGCAGGCAAGGAGCCTGTGTGAGAGTCCCGGTGAGTGGAATACAAAGGCTTGGTGGGCCAAATCTGGCCCATGGGCCACCACTGACCTAATCCATTGGTCAAGAGGTCAGCCAATCAAGAGATGCGAATTATGCTTTTGAAACACCTGTCCAATAGCAAACAAAGTTTTAAATGACTAATGACAGCACAAGCATTGAAGCAGCAGCTGTTTTAAATTTTCCCAAATGACTGTTGTGTGGGATCAGAACCAATTACAATTATGATTTAAAATGGTTGGATAAATATCTTGTATAATAGATTATTGATCTTTACTGTTCACTGTCATGGGACAGGATCTCACACTGGGCTTGCGCTATAGTGTACTGAAGTTAATGGGAATCTTTCCATTAACTTCAATGGCCATTGATCTACTTACTCTGCCTTTGGAGAATAGTTCTCAGTGATTATACCTTCCACTCACAGGGCCTTTCCTCCAAAGATTTTCAAGCATTAGACAATTTCTCCTAACTCCTAAACAGTTTATGAAAGGTTCTTTATTTAATTGCTGAAATATATCCTCTCTCCTCCACGCAAAAATACAAACACACCACATAAGACATGTAATTAAGCACTGACAAATATACAGTCAAACAACTGTCATTTGAGCCATTATTAGAAGTGGAATAATTAAATTCTGTAATAATGTTACTTAGGTCTGTATTCTTTTGATCAATGTTTATAGGTAAGAAAAACATCTATACCTGCACAAACTGTTGTCTGAAATATAAGTGGCAAATCAAAAATTAAAACACTACCAGAAACTATGAGAATTATATGCTCAGTAAATAAAGAGTATTCTTGTGCAATGCTAGAAGTATATTCAGCCAAAATTCTGACCTCATCTACACTACCCAATTTAAGTTAAGGGTTGCAACAAGTGTAAGCTAGTTTTAAATATGTCCCTTTGTTCTCAATTAATAATTTCCAAACCAATGGAACTTCCTATCTTATGATAAAGGTTGTAGCATGGACTCCATTTGGAAGTTTCAGTTTAAACCAGACAATAGCGGTTTTTCAAGGGGTAACAGAACAATAGGATGATGAAATTACTCAGAAGAAAAAAATAATGAGCAAAATGAAAACCTTGAGGACCCTCAAGGTATCTATCAAGAACTGCCTTAAAATAAAGGCAGAGGGACATATGGCCTAACATAGGGCCCTTGGAAACGGCTATTTCCAGATGCGTATTATGTCCCTAAATCTAGATAGAGCACACAGAAATTGAGGATGTACTTTATCAGTGAAAAAGGAGCACAAATAGTTTTTGTACTAGGAGCACAATAGTATTTGTACTAGGAGCACAAATAGTTTAAATATGAAGACAACAGATTGTGCAAGGTTTTAACATTCAGCACAAATGACAAAGTAATAGATTGAAAATGTGGTTATAAAAGCAGCCTACACTCTTCCAATGAGCACTATAAATATTAGAGATAGAGAATACTTATTAATTCATTTCCCTGCATTAATTTTTAAGTGCTTTGTCTAGCCTAGTTCTAAATACCACTCATGAGACTGATTGCCCAAGCTCAGAGAGCTCAGTCATGAAATTTAGCCTGAAATTTTCCTTTTCAGTAGAAATGCATTGCATCATGTGACAGGAGTCCTTCCTCAATAAACTATCTGAACGCATATAAAAAGTAGGTGGTTAGTCATATTTTGATGTGTCTAAGTAGAACACTTGTATACCTAGTCTAATTATACCTAATTATATCCTTTCAGAACTAAACAATCACTTTCTCCGTGAAATGTAACAACTGTAAATACCTAGCCTATCTCGCTTTCAACAAGACTCTTAAAGTGTTACCCATCAAACTTATCTAGGCTTGACCAATCAGTATATCCCAGTTCATTCTGCCACCATTGAGCTAATATAACAGCTGTACTCTGACAACAGCGGTTATAATATGCATTAGAACAGGAAAGTAACACCCTGCATAACAGGGAGGAGGAAGGAAGAATAGCTCAGTGGTTTGACCATTGGCCTGCTAAACCCAGGGTTGTAAGTTCAATCCTTGCAGAGGCCACTTAGGGATTTGGGGCAAAAATCAGGGATAGTACTTGGTCCTGCTGTGAAGGCAGGGGACTGGACTCAATGATCTTTCAAGGTCCCTTCCAGTTCTAGGAGATAGGCAATCTCCATTATATTATATTAACATGGCACTACTCACTTTCAGTACCACCATCCCAGGTGCTCTTCCTGATGGAGTCGCAGTCGGATCGGCAGGGAGACACTGCTGGCAGGTTGGGAGCCACACTGCACACTACCACACCCCGCCTTGCTGTTAGTATCCGAGGAGACTCTGGATGAAACGTTGTCATTTCCTGATGCTCAATTCCAAGTCCATCCACTATCTTGTCTAAATTGTTCCGCGACTCACTCTGGAAGCAGGGGGTGTAGGCCATGGGCCGCACAGGGACTTGTGGTGGCCCTACCTCTTGGTAGATATTGCGACTGTCCCCAC
This sequence comes from Pelodiscus sinensis, assembly GCF_049634645.1. Taxonomy (NCBI): domain Eukaryota; kingdom Metazoa; phylum Chordata; order Testudines; family Trionychidae; genus Pelodiscus; species Pelodiscus sinensis. The sequence goes on from NC_134711.1 coordinate 306,439,062, forward strand.
TGTTCCGTAGGTTCTTGAACTGGATCCCGTTACTCTTGTTGAGCAGAGCAGCAGTAGCCGGATCCTGAACCAGGGTGATATTGTTGCGTGAGTAATTTTTCCTGAACACTTTTTTGCGGAAAACTATAAAGAGGATGATCAACACAAAGATGACAAAAAGTACAACTGCTATTCCGATTAGCTCTTCTTTGCCGACGTAGGAATGTCCGGCTTGTATGTTGGGTACAACCACAGGCCTGAGGCCACAATACTGTCCCACATATCCAGGAGTGCAGTTACATAGAAACGAGCCAAATACGTTGACACAGGAGCCACCATTTTCACATTCCTCTCTTTCGCATTCATTGACATCATCTTCGCACCTAAAGAGAATAAGACATGGGTATACATTTCAGAGAAGAATCCTCAGCAATTATTTAGGTAGATGGTCCAAGCAGTAACTGTGTTTTGTACTCTGCCAGTGCTTGAGAAATGATCATATTATTATCCAGCCATGTTATAACATTTAAAATCTTCTAAATATGGAAACAAGTTTGGCTGCCTTTTAAGTTAATCTCTCTCTCTCACACACACACACACAAACACACACACACACACAAAGCGCAGGAGAAAAGAATTGATTAATCTAAGTCCTACTCCTCAGGGAAAGCCTAAGATTGATTCACTATTCCATAATTTCCAAGTTTTATGCCAGTGCAACTCCATTGATTTCAGTGGAGTGAAACTGGTACAAAACCAGATGAATACAGCAACGAATCTGGCTCACAGAATGTAATAAAAATGCTAATTTTTCTCTAGGTGTTTAGGATCATCCCAGGAGACTCAATACAAATTAATATCTCAGCTGTACAATTCCAAAGAATAGTTCAAATAATTTATCAAAAGGTTGCCATTGTCTATTAAATTCTATAATATTTTAGATTATTTGGGAAGAGAAAGGGAATGGAAATAGAAGAGACCAAATGGGGGGAAAGGAGATCTCAAAATTGTACAAATTCACGCAAGGTGTGAGTAATAGGGAGTATAAAAAGGAATTTAGGAATGGAGATAGAATTAGCAAATGTTAGAAAAAGCAGAAGAAATCAGAACCAGAATCTTAAATACAGAGGGGAATTGGTGAGCAGTGAAGCTGAAGGAATTATAATAAGAGAGAAGACACATAATATGGGCAGCAAGTTGAGGGGCAGGTTGGGGGATTTTTCTCCTTCTGCAATGGATATTTGCTTAAGGACAAGATTTTTTTTTAAATGATGTATTGAGTGAGGCTCCTAATTTTTAAAACTGATGAGTACTCAGTAGCTTTCCTTGCCTTAATGGGATTTTCAAAGGAGCATATGGGAGTTAGGTGCCCAAATTCCAATGAAATCCCTGCTGTAAAGAACCATTTAGGGATAACATTTTAAATACTCACTTTTGAAAACTCTGGCCTCATGGATTTCTTGGATTATGTTAATATGGCTTCTTGGTAAGCCATGTGCTTTGACTATACTTTGTTAAATAACCAGAGGCTTTTGCATACAAGATGATCTATGTGAAAAAGACCTTATATTAAAATGATTCAAAGATGACATTTCTCCACTGGTGGCTCACTTACGTGACTCCTGTCAGTCCACTTCTGCAATTGCAGATGAAAGCATTGCCTATTGGGTCACACGACCCTCCATTCCGACATGGATTTGGAAAGCAGGCTGTGATCTCTGATTCACAATTTCTTCCTGTGAATTGAGAGAGGCAACTACACTGATAACCTGGGAAAATAAAAACAAAAGCAACAACAGGAGTCAAAACAAGGTAGGGTCTGGATATATTAGTAGCTGTCGGGTCAAAACAAAGTACAGTCTGGTTATACCAGCGTCAAAACAGGTAGAGTCGGGTTATATTATTAGCTGTCAGGTAAACTGAAAGAGTTACATGGAGTCCTAGGCGGTGTTGCACAGGAATTCACATTAATAGTAGTGTGAGAGTTTGTCCCCTGCTGGTGAATAGACCGTATAAGAGGCTTATTCATCTGCAACTGCCTGTGCCCTAATGGAGCTGATGCTTTTGTTCAAGGAGTGCAGCCAAATGTTTTTACAACTAGAATCCTGGATTCAATCCCAACAGGTGACACCCCCTAAGTACTTCCGGTCAGTAACTTATCCTTAACTTTCAGATAAAAACTGTCCTTAAAAAAAAAATTCTCTAAGATTCTACAACATGGCAGCATTTCTTACTCTTTGAATGGGTTGTGCCCACAAAAGCTCATGATACCATTTACATGTTTTATTAGTCTATAAAGTGCTACTAGACCAGTTTTTGTTTTTTAACTTTATCTTTGAAAAGAGACTTTGCACATGAATGGAAGCAGCCCACACATATCTCAGGGCTTCTCTACAGAATAAATAAATGAGTTGAGGCTCTTAGCAACTATTTTTTAATTCAGTCATTTATAAGGATGGTACACCAGAGTTTACTAATCTCATCACTAGAACAGAAAACTGCATTATACTGATTTGATAACAGAGCTAATGGTACTTAACATTTCTATCTAATCTGTCATACAAGAGATTTCTCGTGGTTTACAAGCAGTAACTGACCCACCCACTGCCTGAGGGAGGTGGGAAAGCACTATGACACCAATACTCCAAGCTAACCCACAGCAGCACGTGGTTAAGAACCTGAATAATTACACCCTGGTATAAATCAGGATTTACTCCACTGAAATTGATGGAACAGCATGGATTCAAAATTGTAGTCTGGGCCCCAACTTTCCTACTCAGTCTCACATTGAAAGTGGATTGCAGATAGAAATAGAATCCAGCAGTTACTAGAACTTCCAGTTCCTCAGCACAAATCTTATATTGTTAATGCTGCTGTTAGGCCTAGTAGACAACTGCAAGTATCACAAAACCACATATTTCCCGTGTTGTAGTGTCAGTGCTAAACTTTCAAGAGGAGGCAGTTGGTGGGTTCTGTTTTGTTTCAATTCAGACATTCTGAACATTCAAAGATTTGGACACACAAACAAAGTGGCCTAAAGAGATGCAAAACTGACCACCATTGGATTTATATCATGATTCCAGCCTATTAGGAAGATTTCTTGTTAGCTAGAAAACATACTTGCTTACAAATAGTTTGGAAAAGAATCACTGCACAAGTCATCAAGCTTATGTCAGTTCCATTCCATGACTCAATAGTGACATCTATAGTCCAAAACACTAAAGTGTTTCTGTTTTTATATGAAGCATTATAATCTCTTTGTATTTAACTTAACAAAAATAATTTATTCAAAGCATTTTATCAGAAAAAACAACAAGGAATCTGGTGACACCTCAAAGACTAACAAATTTATGAGGGTATTAAGTTTGTTATGTGACAATGTAAAAGCTGAACTAACATTTTTAGTAGATTTGTGACCTAATTGTTATCAGACAGTATGAAACTAAATAAAACATTTTTATAAATCAAATTTCTTTAAGTTACTAATAATTACCAAGAATTATATTAAAATACGATTTTCTTGTTACATTTTGCATTTTTCCAAGCTTGAAAAGAAGTTAGTCAATTTACTTTTCATGTTCCCATGCAATAAAGCCTGATGCTACAATGTTTGCACTGCAAAAAGTAAACCTATAGCCACTGGAAATAAAAAAAAACATTGAATTTTGTTTGTTGTTTTAATTCCATTTGTATGAGAGCAGCATTTGTAAAACCTGAACTCAGGATGGATTAAGCTTCATGGTGCAAGGTAGTGTATAAACAAAACAAAAAAGTTTGTCATATAAGCTTATACTTAAACTGAATTTTATTGCTTTATATGGCTTTTAAAATGCATGCAGGTGCTAGCCTAGTACACTAAGCAGCACAGTATCTAACTGTAGGGATCAATTTCTTGCGTTAGGAAAAAAACGCATGCAAATCCCAAGATATAGATTCCATATTTGTCTCTGATTTAATCTTAGGGCCTAATTTTTCTAATATCTTGAGACCAAAGGCAGTGAGGAGAAGGCTTTTCTGTTGTACAGCTAGTCCAAGCCACTGAAAACACTTTCAAGAGGATTCCACTGATTTCACATGTGGAACTATAGAAATGAAACACTGAGCATGCTGGTGCAATTGTCAGCAGGACCGTGCATAAAGCAGATTCCCGGGGCTGAAAAACTGGCCAGTCCCTTTACTCCTTCCTATCCCTTCAAAAGTGTCTGTGCCCTTGTTTTATAGCAGCAACTGCAGATCAGGACAAAGAATCCCATACCTCCCTTTATGACAAGGTTTGACCCTGAAGCAAACCCCCTTTGGCTTATGTCCTGATGTGGGGCTCAGATTTCAGCCCCCACAGAGGAGGTACAATATATATTGTATTTGACAGTACACACCATGTGATACAGTTAGCTATTATCCCACTGGCATTATGGGAAGTAAAAACAAAATCTACTTCCCTCACAAAGGCAGGCAAGCTTAGAGGAAACACTAACTACCATTTACTTTTCTGCACTGAAAAAAAATACATTTCAAAGAGACTAAGGCAGGGTTTCCCAAAATGTGCTCTGCAGAGCCGCAGGATGGGTCCAGGGGCTCTGTGAGAAAATTGAGTTGTACGGCGCACTGATTTTTGATAAAAATTGTTAAGACTGGTTTTATAAATAACTTCTTATACTGAAAATTATTGTAGCAATATTCAATAAACAGGCCTGACATTGCAACATGAAATGGGGGCACAGGATACTTAAAACTATGCGTAGCTCAACGAAACACTGAGACTACAGCTGACAGTAGAAGGCACGCTGCAGCAGTATATAGCAAGTTGCATGCAAGCTGCACGCCTGATGATTTATAGTAGATGCTTCAAATTCCCAGTTTAACCATCTGGCCTAGCTTGTTACAAGTCAAAGATTTAAGATGATATTTACTTCCTGCATTCTTCGGACAGTAGTCCGCTGCAATACAGTGCTCTTCATGCTGTGTTTTCATTGAATTTTTCGCAATACTATACATTGTAGCCTGCCCTTACTACCAAACTTATTCTCCATGGACAAGTGGCTAAAAAAAGAAACTTTGGCTTCTAACGATTGGAATTTGGCAGGAAGAAATGAGTGAAATGCCAAGACAGGAAAAGAAAGACAAATGCAGCCTTTTGTGATTGAAGAATCAGAAAGTGAGCTGTCTGAGGGAAACCGCACACATCCACCAAATTAGCAGCAGGCAACCAGGAACACAACTTGATGAGAGTTATTTCTCTTTTGGATTTATTTGCATGCATTGGAAATTAAGATGCTCCTAATGTGCAGTGTGTGGTGTGCAACAAAGTACTTTCCAACATATCTCAGATACCTGAAAAAATTATGGAGGCATTCAGAAATAAATCATTCTGAACACCAAGAAAAAAGCACAAGTGGTTCCCCCCCCCCAGCAAAAGCTTGATGCATTTTCAAACAGTAAACTCTCAGCAATGAAAACTATTAAATCAAACAAAAAAATGCAAGAGAAACATCCTAAAAAGTGAGCTACTGTATTGCACTGGCTGGAGAAGAGCATACAATTGTAGAAAAACTCATCAAGCCTTGTGCAAAAGATATTGTAATGTTTACGCTTCGTGAGCATTCTAGTTAAAAAGTGGAAGCAGTGCTGCTGTCAAACAATACTGTTACGTGCTGCATTCAAGATCTTGCTGCTGGCATCAAGAAAGGGCTGGTATTTATTGCAGCTAGACAAGTCCACTGATGTGATGGGGCTTGCAGTGTTACTTGTGTTTGTTGATTATACGTTTGATAAAATCATTGAAGAGGACTTGCTAATATGTGAATCCTTGCAGAGCAATATGATTGGTAAAAAAAATATTTAACTGTATTAACAACTTTATTACAGGACATGAAATTAGTTGGGAAAAATGCATTGATGTGTGTAGTGACAACACCACGGTACTGTAATGGTTGGGAAAATGACCAGAGCTATAAAATCAAGGAAGTGGCTCCAAACTGCACCAGAAACTGTGTTCTCAACAGACGAGTTCTTGTTCTTAAGAGGATGCCTGTACCACTTTAAAATGTTCTGGATGAGGCAGTGCAAATTACTAATTCTATAAAAACTAGACCACTACAATCCAGACTGTTCAAAATTATGTGTGAAGAAACTGACAGTCAGCACACAATGCTCCTTCAATATATGAAGCTGAGGGAAAGTGGTCATAAGGCTTTTTGAGCTTTGTCGCGAAGTATTAGTTAACTTTGTAGATCAAAACATGAAATGTCTGCTTGTTTGACAAATTATTCATGTCTGCTGAGACTTGCGTACCTTGCAGATATATTCATCAAGTTGAATGAAGTTAACGTGTCATTGCAAGGAAGAGCACAAACATTTTGACTGTAAAAGATAACATTTCATTGCTATTGTGGAAACTGGAATTTTGGCCATTGTCTCTAGAAGAAAAGAACTTTGACTGCTTTTCTATGCTGAATTACTTTTTTGACAAACCAATTCCATTCTTGATGAAAATATTTGCAGTGATTTTGTACAGCACTTGTGTGACTTGCTCTCCTCTTTTTTAGAATACTTTTCTCCCACCACAAATTACAACCATTCTTGGGCGAGAAATCTATTTTTAATAACAGCCAGTTGGCTTATCAACTCAAGATTACGAGAGTTGACATGACTTCTGATTACCAACTCAATCAAAGTTTCAACAAACATCTGCTAATTCATTTTTGAAGCGACCTGATTCAAGAGTATCCAAAAGTTGTGAAATTTGCAGTTTGTGAGCTCCTTCCTTTTGTTACAACATATTTTTGTGAAATTGGATTTTTGTATCATGCCACACCAAAAACAAAAGATAGGAGCAAACTTGATGCTGCTCCTAAGTATAAGAATCCAGCTTTCCAGCATTATTCCTGATACTAAACGGATTTGCAAAGAAAAACAACCCATATACATTCTTTCCATTAAAGTATGAAAACTTGTATCTCAAATAACAAGGATCCCATTATTTTCTGATTTTTTTAAAATTCAGTAGAAACAAAACTATCACAGTATTTTAAGGGCTCTGAAGCCAAAAACATTTGGAAAACCCTAGTCTATGGTTTGATCCTGCTGCTACTGAACCCAGTGGGGGAGAGGCCTTGCAGACTTCAACACCTTTTCAAGTCAGGTCATGTATTCTGGTGTCTAAAGATGGATTTAAATGCTTAGCTTTATGCATCTGTGCTTGAAAACATTGGCCTGTATACTTCACTGCAGTATGAGTCACTGCTGATATTTCCAAAGGGATCAGAGGAAGATGACAGATAAAATGTGTTAATTTATTGTTATAAATAGTAACATAGATACTAACATAGAATCATAGAACACTAGAACTGGAAGGGACCTCAAGGCCTCATCAAATCCAGTCCCCTGCCCTCATGGCAGGACCAAGAACCAGCTAGATCATCCCTGACAGAGGTCTATTTAACCTGCTCTTAAATATCTCCTGTGATAGAGATTCCACAAAGTTTCTTCCACCCTGACAGGAAGTTTTTCCTAAAGTCCAAGCATCTTCAAGCAGACTTTGTCATGCTGGTGCTTTTTAAAGTGCACATATTCAATATAGCACTTCTCTGCTATACATCACCCTGCAAACATTGGGCCAGTTCTTCAGCTGCTGTGAACAGAAGCAGTGCTTGCTGACACCAGCTGAGGAGGTGTTCCTTTGGTTTTTAATTAGGCTTTTACCATCAGCCTGCCAACCTGCATCTCTCCTCAAGCCACCTCACTTTGACTTCAGCATCTTCCTTTCCTCCACTACTCACCTCTCCCTTTCTGGCGATATAAAGTGACTGGAACTATCAAGTAAAACTTCCGTGTGGTCGCGGATGAGGAGCCTGCAGTAAGCGCTGACACTTGCGTTACTATGCAGGCTTCCATCTATACATGTAGGTTGCTTGGCTCTGGTGTAAGTTGTAAGCAGGGAGTCACCGTGCCATTGTAGCAGAGGGGATCATTCCATGCAGCCATCATGCAGAGTGTCTGCTGTTGGTAGATTCTCCAGCCGGAATCTCTGAGCTGCTGCCTATTCTTAGGTTCACTTGATGCTCCAAACAGCTGCCAATTCTTTTTACCATGAATATGCTCCTGTTTTCAGTTATTACCTGCAGCGTGAGCTGGCCTTCTTTTGTGGCATGTTTCAAATCAGTTTCAGTCATTTTAGAGGCTTTTCAGTAGCTTCTATTTTTTATCAAACTCCAACTGTTTGGGTTGAAATTTTCCATGCGGAATGTCTGCTTCAGTCTGAGTGTTCGGGTAAACACTCAGCTGACACAGTGCATAATTCTCCCCCTTCTTGCCCTCCCCCCCCTCCAAAAAAGCAAAGGAAAAATATGTTGTTTAGCCCATGTTAAACTTTTCCAACAACTGTTCTTTGAACAGCCCCGCTGCCATCTTTATTTGGAGTTAGCCTTGAAATTTGCAAAGGACAGGCCTTTGTGTCAGGTATATACACTTTTTGATCACTGTGAAAATCCAACCAAGTATGGCCCAGCTATATGCCTTTGAAAAAACTGGACTTTGGGCATACCTGGAAGATAAGGTGACCAGATTGGCAAGTGTGAAAAATCAAGACAGAGACGTAATAGGCACACATATAAGACAAATCCTCAAATATCGGGACTGTCCTGATAAAACCAGGACATCTGGTCACCCTATCACTAGAAATGAACTAGATTAGGGGTTCCCAAACTTTTTGATACTGGGGACCAGTAAATCCATTCATGAGCTTTCGGAGGACTGGTAATATTTATTTGCATATTTGTATATTCATCATTTGCTTAATTGTTAAAATTGTTTCTGGTCCTCCCAAAGCCCCCAGTGCCAACTTTAGCAAAGCTTCTGAGACGGTCTCCCACAATATTCTTGCCAGCAAGTTAAGGGCATATGGATTGGATAAATGGACTGTAAGATGGATAGAAAGCTGGCTAGACCAGGGTTTCCCAAACTGTTTACTTTAGTTGGAACCCATTTTTTTTCAGTACCTTTTTTTGCAGCCCAAAAATATAAATACATATAAAAAATGAAAATGAATAAATGTTCACGTACAATAATAATAGTACGTAATATAAATCTTGATATAAAATATTGCCTAACTTATTGTTATTACCTTAATTACAATTTAACCAGTAGAATTTTAACAGTTGTAAAGTTTATTTATAATTTAATGAGTCGAATATAAATCATTTATTATGAGTACACTTTATAGCTTTTAAATAACTAAAAAGAGAACTAATGGCAAGGGTGATGTTGTTTTGCATCACATAGCAACTTTAAGTCAGGAGCAAAGGAAGAAAGTTTTATCCTCAAATCTGGTTCGACATTCAATCTATTTCTATATTTATTTTTGAAGAAAACCAGAGACAAGAAACTAGTTTCACACTTATATGTCGTGACAAAAGGCATTAAGAATTTGACTGCTTTCTCAGATAAATGTGAATATTCATTTCTACAGCTCAACCAAAAATCAATCAAGGAGAGTTTATCAAAGTTCTCTTTTAAGGCAGAGTCACAGGAAAGTTCAATTAATTAATCCACTTCTGATGCATTCAATTGTAATATTTCTTCATTTTCGGTGTCAACAGTAAACGGGTTCTTAATCCACATGTTACTGGCATCAATTGTAGGAAAATATTCATTTAAGCTTGATATTAGCCCCAAGAGATGTTCTTTGATTGCTGCAGAAATCGCATCTGAAATATTAGTTTCAGCATATTTTTCTTGTAATTCAGTTAAATTACAAAAATATTTAAAGTTTCTCTTAACTCGCTCTGCCCATAAACGAAGTTTTTTAATTGTTGCCTCAACTTTTTCGTGAATTTTGAAAATATTCATTTTAGTGTCTTGTAAATTCAGACTTAAGTCATTTAAAAGACAAAATATGTCAGGGTACGTCTACACTACAGCGCTAGTTCGAACTAACTTAGTTCGAATTAGTTAATTCGAACTAAGCTAGTTCGAACTAACGCATCTAGAACTAAAAACTAGTTCGAACTAGCGTTTTGCTAGTTCGAACTAGCAAGTCCATATTGAGTGGACTCTGAACAGGGCTTAAGGATGGCCGGAAGCAGTGCCGGCAGGGCATCAGAGGAGGACTTAGAGCATGGAGATGCTGTCTCAGGCTAGCCGAGGGCTGCGCTTAAAGGGACCCGACCCCCACCCCGGACACACAGTTCTAAGGGGTGCCCCGCTTGCAAAGAAGTTCTGGCTTGGAGTGCCCTGAGTGCTCACACTGGGCACATCACACCACTCGGCCATCAGCCCGGCTGCACTTGCCACAGGCTGCCATCTGGGGAGAGGGAGTAATTGGGGGGCTGCAGGAGAGCTTCCACCCCCAGAAGCCCGCAGAGCCAGCCCAGTCCTCCCCATCGGGGGCTCGTACCCCATTCCTCCCTCACCTCCTTCCACTTACCCTTCCCTAGCCCCCCTTCTTATTGATGTACAAAATAAAGATAACGTTTCTTCCAACATTGACTCTGTCTTTATTGAACAAAACTGGGGGAGACTGGGAAAAGGAGGTGGGAGAGGGGAAGAGAAAGGCTGGGAGAGGGGAGGGCAACTAACATGATCAGGGGTTGGGAACAGGTCCCAGATGAAGAAAGGCTACAGAGACTGGGACTGTTCAGCTTAGAAAAGAGGAGACGGAGGGGGGACAGGATAGAGGTCTCTAAAAGCAGGGGTTGGGTGGAGAGGGTGCATTCAGAAAAGTTCTTCCTGAGTTCCCATAAAGAAGGACTAGAGGACACCAAAGGAAAGGAATGGGTAGCAGGCTTCAAACTAGTAAGAGAAAGTTGTTCTTCTTTACAAAGCAAATAATTAACCTGTGGAACTCCTTGCTGCAGGAGGCTGTGAAGGCTACAACTAGAACAGAGTTTAAAGGGAAGTGAGATAAAGTCATGGAGGTTGGGTCCATGGAGTCCTATTAGCCAGAGGGTAGGAGTGGTGTCCCTGCCCAAAGTTTGTGGAAGGCTGGAGAGGGATGGCACGAGACAAATGGCTTGGTCACTGTCTTCGGTCCATCCCCTCCAGGGTCCCTAGGGTTGGCCGCTGTCGGCAGACAGGCTACTGGGCTAGATGGACCTTTGGTCTGACCCAGGACGGCCATTGTAAGCTCAGGGCTCAGTGTCGGGGGTCTCAGTGGACCCCCTTGATTTTCATGCACACCTGGTCCTGGGTGGCCAGGCTGGCAGCTCTCCTGCCCTAGACAGCCACTTTCCTGTGCCTAGTGCGGAGATCGTGGACGAGGTCCACGATGTCCGCACTAGCCCAGGAAGGTGCCCGCCTCTTGCAGTCCAGGGCAAGCTCCCGGGAGCCGCCAGCCTGGTCCCGGCAAGAGGGGGAGGGCTGGGGGGCATCGGGTGGGTGGCTCTGTGCCGTGCCAGGTGCAGGGTCTGCTAGCTGGGTGCTGGCAGGCTTGCACCTGGCACGGGCACCGTAGCAAGCCCGTGCCCCTTTAAGGGGTCCGGGGCCGGGAGGGGGGCATAGAGTTTCCCTGGTGTTGGCCAGAGTGGCCACCAGGGAAACCTGGGGAGGGCTAGCCTCCCACTAGTTCGAACTAAAGGGCTACACAGCCCTTAGTTCGAACTAGCTAGTTCGAACTAGGCGTTAGTCCTCGTAAAATGAGGTTTACCTAGTTCGAACTAAGCGCTCCGCTAGTTCGATTCAAATTCGAACTAGCGGAGCGCTAGTGTAGCACCTATTAAAGTTAGTTCGAACTAACGTCCGTTAGTTCGAACTAACTTTGTAGTGTAGACATACCCTCACATAACTAAGCCACCATTGTTAACCAATCAAATTCATGAAACCTGTCTTTAAATGTAAATATAACATCTTTTGCTGATGGAGGGTGTCACTCCAAGAACAATAAAACTTCATCCTTCATTTCAAAGAGTCGTTTCAAAATGTTTCCTTTCGACAGCCATCGAACCTCACAGAATAGTAACAGATGCTCATGTTCACTTCCTAATTCATTGCACACAGCAGTAAAGATTCTGGAATTCAAAGGACAAGATTTTATATCATTTATAAACTTCACACATTCTTGAAGAGTGGAACTCAAAAGTGATGGCATAGTTTTCACAGATAGTGCCTCTCTGAATCCGTGCACAGTCTGGCACTAGAGCTCGAATCCAAGGGACAAGCGCAGTGTGAGCCCCATCACTGCTCAGTCCAACACATTTTTTCCAGTCAATATTGCTTTGAATAATAAAATCATCAATTAGCTTAAAAATTTCGGCAGCCGTTGTTCTTGTTGGAGGTGGTTTACAAAATAAGAGATCTTCTTGAATGGAGCTTTTGTAATCATGTCTAACAAAACACACCAAATTGGCAGCGTCAGCTCTATCAGTGCTTTCATCCACTTGTAATGCAAAAAACTGACTATTCTGTATTCGACGTAGGAGAGTTTCTTCAATATTTTTCACCATATCTTTAATTCTACATTTCACTGTATTGTTGGATAAAGACAGAGAACCCAACTGATTTCCCTTTTTTCCTCCATAAATACGGGATGTAATATGCAATGCTGGAAGTATTAACTTTTCGCCAACAGTATGTGGATAACATGTCTCCGCTATTAGTTTTGAAACTTCATATGAAGCCAACACAAAGTTTTCATTTGAAGAGCACATAGAAAGTGCACTTTTCATGCTTTTTTTAGCAGAAGATAATTCATTTATCTTATGAAAAAATCGATGGCTTACTTGTATATTCTGGATGTTTGCATTCCAAATGGCGTTTCAGTTTTGATGGTTTCATGCACTCATTGGATAGTTCTGCATGACCAATTATACATAATGGCAAGTGATTATCACTACCAACGCTTATAAAACCAAATTTCAAATACTCATCAGAATAACTGCAGGTCTAAGGAGTTTTTATCTTCTTATTCTCACTTGTATTAGGCTGCACATCATTTGGACATTTGTTAGTTGTATTTCCAGTCACATTCTTCAGCCATTTATCCAATATCTTTATTAATGTCTGGATGAGGGGATGGATTGCACCCTCAGCAAGTTTGCAGATGACACTAAGCTAGGGGGAGAGGTAGATATGCTTGAGGGCAGAGATAGGGTCCAGAGTGACTTAGACAAATTGGAGGATTGGGCCACAAGAAATCTGATGAAGTTCAACAAGGACAAGTGCAGAGTCCTGCACTTGGGACGGAAGAATCCCAAGCATAGTTGCAAGCTGGGGACCAACCAGTTAAGTAGTAGTTCTGCAGAAAAGGACCTGGGGGTTACAGTGGATGAGAAGCTGGATATGAGTCAACAGTGTGCCCTTGTAGCCAAGAAGACTAATGGCATATTAGGTTGCATTAAGAGGAGCATTGCCAGCAGATCCAGAGATGTCTTTATTCCCCTTTATTTGGCTTTGGTGAGGCCACATCTAGAGTATTGTGTCCAGTTCTGGGCCCCCCCACTACAAAAAGGATGTGGACGCATTGGAGAGGGTCCAGCGGAGGGCAACCAAAATTATTAGGGGGCTGGAGCATATGACTTAGAGGAGAGGCTGAGGGAGTTGGGTCTGTTTAGTCTGCAGAAGCGAAGAGTGAGGGAGGATTTGATAGCAGCCTTCAACTTCCTGAAGGGAGGTTCCAAAGAGGATGGAGAGAGGCTGTTCTCAGTAGTGACAGATGGCAGAACAAGGAACAATAGTCTCAAGTTGTGGTGGGAGAGGTCCAGGTTGGATATTAGGAAAAATTATTTCATTAGGAGGGTAGTGAAGCACTGGAATGTGTTACCTAGGGAAGTAGTGGAGTCTCCATCCCTAGAGGTGTTTAAGTCTCGGCTTGACAAAGCCCTGGCTGGGTTGATTTAGTTGGGATTGGTCCTGCCTAGAGCAGGGGGCTGGACTTGATGACCTTCTGAGGTCTCTTCCAGCTCTATGGTTCTATGATTCTATGATCCATATTGAAGATGAAAACGAGAAGCTATTTAATTGAAAATAAACTAAGAAAACTTAAGCAGTTAACTTAAGAAGACGTACATGTTGTTGCAAAGCGCAGAAACAAACCGAGACTGCTGTGTCATGTGACATGAAAACCAATGACATAGGCTCAGCCGCATGAAAATGCGTGCGCATCACACGGGAAAATACAAAATCCTCAGGGAGCATATTGAAAACAAGCACACACACAACAAAGTTCACAAAGAGTGAACGTGACACATTGTTGCTATCTGGCTTCATGCAAGGAGGCAGGCTGGCACTCCCAGACCAGGTAGCCCCTCACTGCCAGCCTGGAGCTGCTGCACGTACTTTGCAGCATGCCGGGAATGGGAGGGGAAAGCGGTGGCTGGTAGGCTTCCCCAAGCCCCGAGGCAGGGCAGGTGGGAAAAGGCAGTTACTGCAGCACCTCCCCATGCCCGGCACGCAGGACAGACCCCGGCCCGGCTCGTTGTACTTACAGGACTCATCGCCCAGCAGCGGGGAGACGAAGCCCCGTTCCCGGGCCCTACTGCCACCGGCGTGGCCCTGAGGATGAGCACTGACCTTGCCAAGTGGCCTGCGCTCCCCTGGCAGTGACCAAGCGCTGTGCTGCAAGCACAGAGAGATTGCCCCTGCCTCTTTCGCTCTGGAGGAGCCAGCGGGCAGCAGGACACTAGGACTGGGCAAAACTCGTTCAACCACCCACCGAGGAAGTAAGTGCTGCCTGGGATCCTGCTCGTTATTCCGAGCTCTGGTGGGGAGATGCACGGGGATCGCTGCCACCCAGCAATCCCAGCTGCATCTTCCGCCCAGCCTGGCCCAGGTCTTGGGGGAACCCAGCACCGCATAGGCAATCTGGGAGCCCGGAACACCCTGGCAGCGCCAATCTGGGCTCCCTCCCACCCTGCCAGTAAGCAGCCATCCCACCACCGTGCTAGTTAATAGGATCGTTCGCTGAGGACTGGTATTTTTTTCCCAAGGACCAGTACTGGTCCATGGACCACACTTTGGGAAACACTGTTCTAGATGTTTAGTAGCTAAAAATCTCACAAGACTTCATCTAAATGTGTGCCATCTCTTCACAGCTTAGGGCTGACCAAAGTGTGTATGGTGCGTTCACACACAGCATGGTTCCTTCAGTCCATGGCTACAGGGATTTCCCCTGTAAGGGCTGCTCTTGGCTAATGGCAGGGTAGGCATTGAAACTAAGAGGATATATAATTGGGCACTCAGAATTACTGGAAACTTTTGACTTTAATCGCTCTGTGCCTCATTTCCCCATTTGTAAAATAGGGACAATGCCACCTCTTCACCTCCCATGGGTTTTGTGAAAATAAATTAATGTTTGTAAAGAACACAGCTACTCTAGAATCATAGATAAAGTCACAAGGGACCTCTGGGATCATCTGTTCTGACCTCCTGCACAACACAGGCCAGAGACCTTCCTTGAATTAATTCCTGTCTGAATTAGAAAAAAAAATACAATATTGATTTAAAAATTGTCAGTGATGGAGAATATACCACCGCCTGTCCTGTGTTAAGCTGTTCCAATGATTAGTTACCCTCACTGTCAAAAAGTAATATTTTACTTCCAATCTGAATTTGATTAGCTTAAACTTCTATGCACTGGCTTTTCATTTACCATTGTCTGCTACATGTGATGTATGCCACAAAAAGCCAATAGGAAAATTAGTAATTCTGTATTTAGAACAGGGCTTGAATTAATAGTGTGCAGCAAATAAAGCATGAAGCCATACAGTGAACAAAGAGAAAACAAAATACTGAATAGCAGCTAATTAAGTGAGCACTATATAACCTGTGCACTGATTGAGGCAAGAGTCCTGTGGAAAATATAGCATATGATCACATATTTAAAGACTTTTACAATAATGCACACACAAAGGGGACCAAACAGAGGTTGCAGAGCCAATCTTTCTGACAGGTTGGCTTTGCATCTTAACGATACTATTCTTATGATGATGTTTTCTGCAGTATAGGCCAAGATCACTAGTCTCTCTGAAACATTAATGAATTCAGTGGAATGCCCCTGCAAAGTGATGCTATTCCCATTTATTTAAACAGTTGGGAGATTGAGGTCTTGGAAAACTGAAAGTACATCTACACTGCAGCTGGAAGTGAGCCTCCCAGCTTAACACATGCTAGCTTTGCTCAAGTTAGTGCACTACAAATAGCACTGTGGTCACGCCAATATGGTAGGCAGCATAGGTTAACTGTCTCAGCACAAAGCCAGCCACACCCCCTAGGTCTGTATTCAGGTAACTACCCTGTCCATACCACATTCTCCATTCTGCTATTTTCCACATGCAATCTTAAGCAAAGCTAGCTTATGTCTGTCTACCCAGACTGGGATGCTCTCTCCTGACTGCAGTGTAGACATTTCCTGGCCTAAAGGACAAGTAGAGAGGCAAGCATCAAGTCTGTGGCAAATCCAGGAATTAAACCTAGCTCTCCTGAGTCCCAGTCCAGCACATCTTTCTTCCTTGCCATGATCAGTTTAA
The DNA here is from genome assembly GCF_049634645.1 of Pelodiscus sinensis. Classification (NCBI taxonomy): domain Eukaryota; kingdom Metazoa; phylum Chordata; order Testudines; family Trionychidae; genus Pelodiscus; species Pelodiscus sinensis. Next base: position 306,455,498 of record NC_134711.1, read on the forward strand.
CTGATCATAATCCTATGTGAGCGATTGCTTTGGCCCCTAATACCTCATGTCAAGGACTTGATATTAAGGTTTTAGATTCTTTTGCACATGTATTCCTTACCTGGTTAGCATTATCCTATGGACCATATGCTTAAGCTCCATCCATGAGCAGAATGCCTATACAGGTCAATCAGAAGCTGTTATCTGTATTGGTGGGGAGTGCCATACATAAACAGCATGTGGTCTGCAGGTTCTGAGCTGCTCATACATTACATTTCTACCTTTAGGGTCCACCATACTTTAATTTTGGAGAACCTATTGCAAAAGGCCTCTGGTCTCAGCCCTTCTCTTTATCTTTGTAATAAGATTTGATCTGTGGGAGTAATCTTTTTTCTCTTCATACACATTATCGCTGTCTCTCTAGGGTGTCCAAAAATGGCATGAGATTCAATGCAGCTTATCAAGTCCTAAAATGCCTCGAAAGCTGTAATGGCAGGGGGAAGCCAAAGTTGATCAAATGCAGGTTTTATTGCCAGCGAACAGACTAGGGTTGCCAGGTGTCTGGTATTGACCCAGACAATCTGGTATTTTTGCCTCCCGTCCGGTAAAAAAATGCAGAAAATACTGGACACCTAAAATGTTTTTTTCCCTGCCAGGAGGTGAAAATACCGGACACCTGGCAACCCTATGACACACACAGCAACTGGGCTAGCTCCTGCCCCTCCCCCACTTACCTGGTTCAGCAGGGAAGCTACCTTCTGGCTCAACCAAGAAAACAAGATGGCCACCAGCAAAAAGCCTAAAGACCTGAAGCAAGGGGAAGCTCAACTTGTCCTCTTGCTATCCCTATTCTGACTCTGCACGCCCTTAAAGGAGCCATGCTTTATCCCTATTTATTTATTTATTAAAAGTTATCCCTCTTTCTTTCTTTCTTTCTTTCTTTCTTTCTTTCTTTCTTTCTTTCTTTCTTTCTTTCTTTCTTTCTTTCTTTTAACTCTCAGGGTCCTTTTTTTTTCTTTGCTCAACAACTTTGGTCTCCCCCTTTTTTCCCCCCTCAACAGAATTTTTTCCCTGGTGTTTTTATTTTGGGGAGGGGTGAGGGGTGTTCCGTATTTTTGGTTAAACCATCTGGCAACTCTAGAAACAATCAGACATTTCTATTCAGGAAGGAAGGTATCACCTCAAGGATAGCATTATGGTTGTCTGCATTATTTTACATAATTAATGCAAATTATATGTAAATCAGGCTTGACCCTCAGGGCTCCTGATACATTGCTGATAACTCTGACATTACAATGTTTGTTTGTAGCTATAAATCTGAGCTCTCTTCTTTTTCTCTTAATTTCACTGTAAATCATAGCAGAATTATTATAAGAAAAGGGACCTCACAGTTGTATGTAGGCTACTCCGGAAAATGCAATTCAAAATTTATCGAACTGGGTTCTGCTCTTATACTGAACTCCATTCTCTTTCGTACAGATTCCAACACCCTTGTTCATAGTTACAACTTGCTCCAGAGAGTTCAATGACCTTCTATGTGGTGTAATGTGCAATGTTATCTCTATAGTCTTTGACTTAACTGGACCAGAACTGAGCCCTGTTGATAGCAAAACATATTTGGGTGTGCTTTTCTTCCAAAGAAAAGCTGCCATCTCCTTTCCTAAGATAAAAATGAAGCTTTATTTTATTTTATTTTATTTCAAATCAATTGTAGGTGCTACCATCTGTGCCAGCAAGAGCAATGTTCTGCCATCCTTAAAAGCATGTTACAATTTGTGGTTATATAACTAGCATTTGACATGGTGTAGGGCTCTTCTTTCAACCCAATTTAATTATATGCTCTTTTTATATACTGAGGATGGCTCACACTAACAGGATTGTTTTGCCTAGTGGAAAAAAAATAGCCATGACTTGCCATAGTGGGCTGGTTTATAGAGCCATTGATGTATAGTTAGGGCCCAAAGCTTTGAAATTATGATACTATAACAATCCTGTATTTACATATATTGCTGAAACAGTAAAAAGAGCAAACAGATTTCTTAACTAGAGACAGCTGAAATATCCCCTCTGGGCACTTGCTTCCTCATTGAGGCAATAACATGCAAGTCTAAATAACTTCAGCGCCTGGATTCCAGAAGTAAATTATCTTGACTTGAACCGTTTATGTTATTCTAATAATAAAATGGACTCAACATTTGAAGCCACATGCATTCCTTTCACAGTCCCCAAGTAAATTGGCAATACATAAGGTGTCGGAAAAAAGAATTACCATTACCATAAACAGATGCTAGCAAAATCAATAGAAAGTGTAGCTCCTATTTTTCCCATTTTGCTAACGTAGTGAATATCTGACCTAGTTTATCATATATGGAATCTGAGTTCAAGTTTTATTTTTACATCCTGGGGCTTTAAATAATCTTGTTTAGCTGTTTCTCAAAAGCCACTGCCTAATTTTCACTCAGAATTATTTTCTTTCCCTCTCGCCCTTATTGTCTGCAGCTTATTTTCTTCCTTTACGTTTGCAGGTAAAGACCTTATCCATGTATCTGAGCTGCAACATTTGTCTTTGTGCTGCACATCAAAGCCTGATTGCCATGCTTGGTGGTAATGCAAGTGCTGTGGGTTCATTTCTTTTAACTAGCTTTGAACTTGCTTCATTGACTGTAAGTTTACAGCTTCCCCAACACAGCCCTGATTAGGGATTTAAAATATTATTTAACCTGTTAATTAAGGGAGGAAAATGGGGGTAGGGAGTGCTCCGACCCAGCTGCAGCAGCCCTCCTGCGTGTCGCTGGGCTGGAGCAGCCCCCACCAGTTAACCTGTTAAACCTTTACATCCCTATCCCTGATCTTGTCTGCTGTGAACCACGCAAACTAGGAAGTACTATGCTAAATACTGGGATGTCAGCCAGGTGATGTGGGCTGAATTAAAAGTCCCACTAGCAGAGCTGTGAAGAAGGTACCTTACACAAGCAATGACATCTGGAGGCCATTCAGGGTATGTCTAAACTAGAAGCCTCTTTCAAAAGAGAGCGTCTAGACTACAGCCAGTATTTTCAAAAAAGTGAGCTGCTTTTTTGAAAGAGAGCACCCAGGCAGTCTGGATGCTCTCTTTCGAAAAAGCACAGTTTGCATTATATAGCGCCTTTTTTCGAAAGAGCACTTTTGAAAAAAGGCTTTCTTCCTCATAAAATGAGGTTTTCCGTGGTCAAAAAAGCTGCTGCATTCTTTCGATTTAATTTTGAAAGAATGTGGCAGCAGTCTAGATGCAGAGGAAATTTTTTCAAAAAAAGGCCACTTTTTAAAAAAATCCTTTAGTCTAGACACACCCTAAGCGTGCCCCTCCATACGCTGATGGAGCCCAGACTGACCAGTTATGGCTGCCTTCTGCACAAGAGCACCATGGAAAGTGCTTACACAACCTCTTCCCTATGGCAGTCAAAACCCAGCTCCTGTGTTTTCTTGCAATACTGCTGAAGCTCAATCTTGTTTGTATACAGTACAGAGGGAATGACACTACAGCGTGCAAGTTTCCTGCAGATTTTCTTCCATTTCTAAATGTGAATTTCAGGTCAGTTGAACTATTTAATTTCTGAGCAGGGTTGGATGCTAAGTAACACTATTACTAACAGGTCCTTGTTGTGGTAGGTGCAGACTATCTAATATCAGAGCCCACAAAAACAATGAAAGGCTTCCCCTCTCAGGTGAAGGAGGGACCACTGTGTCCTGACATCAATTGATTACAGGGGGCAAAAAAGGAAAAGCAAGGACAGGCATGCAGGTCACAGGGTCAGCATCAGGGCTCCAGAAGGGGCTACCAAGCAGAGAACCCCAGATAGTGCCCATGTGTCTAAGGAGTCCAAGTGGATACTGCACAGAGGACCCCTACTAGATGTGTGAATGGAAGGAGGTCTGGGGAAAGGGCCCATTATCTGAGGGAGCCATGTAGCCTTGCCGAGAGGAGCCTGAGGAGTAGGCCCTGGGAATTTGTAGGGCCACAGCAATGGCGTGCACAGAGGTGCCAACCTGACAGTATGAACCTGGAAAATGAATCACTGAATTGGCACACACAGCAGTTTGTTGTTTCCTGTGCTGCAGACTCTGACTGGGAGGACCCAGACTTAAAAATGGGGCAGGTAGCTCTGCCTCCACACCCATTCAAGACTCTCTCACTGACAGGACTGCCAATGCTTCCAGTGTTTTGTGATTTGGACAACTGGTCATTGGGAATTAGCTTGGGATGCTACAAAACCCACTTCACACAAGCTGTCAAACTGCATCTAGAGAGGAACAGTCAACTCCAATACAGGTGAGAGTCAAAACAATGGCCTGCTGGCATTGCCCCGTACCAAGATCCTAAAGAGTTCAGTTCCCCAGAGACATGATTTTTGTCTCCAGTTTTATAATACTATGCACACACAATTTAATATACAGATATATAATCAAATTATGTACTGGAGATTGGATGATGGGTGTCTGTGGAAGTCTACATAACAATCTGTGCTGGGTTATACAGAGAAAGACAACCGCATTGTTCAGCTAGTGATGGATATGAGATATCACCATTTTCGTTTGCCGCCTATGTTGCTGTAAATGGATTTTGAATGTCTTAGCAGAGCACTTCAATAATTGTTATGCTGCTGGTGTCTGTATAAATAGGATTATAGTAACACCTAGTAAAAAACAATCTCTCCTTGAATACTAACACAGTGAGAATGGATGAGTGCCATTTAGTTGCTGTTTATGAAGCAGCTTTTATAAATTTTGCCAACCCCAGAAAAGGCCTTTGATAGTGTTTATGAGACTTTTGCAACATGTTTCTGCATTGAAAGACTTGTGATATAGACTCAATGAGAGATAAGAAGGGTGAGGTAATATCTTTTATGGGACCAATTTATGCTGGTGAAAGAGACAAGCTTTGGAACTCTTCTTCAGCTCTGTGATGCATGACAGCTTGTTTCTTTCACCAACAGAAGCTGTCTCAATAAAAGATATTACCTCACCCACCAAGGCTCTCTAATATCCTGGGACCAACAACACTGCGATAGATTGAACAAGACACAGACCTAATGAGACACAGACTCTATCCCTCCCTCCTTCCCCCGCTCCAGCAAAAGTGAAATGTAATTCAAGACATTTACCACCAGATGGCAAACTAGTACAGCTCCCTCCATTCTGGCAAGGATTTCTCTCACATGCATCAGGGTACAGAACGCAGCCAAGCTTTAATTCAGTCAGGCCAACCACTTCTGCAAAGCTGCTGCGCTTGTTTTGGAGAGGCAGTTCATTGTTGTTCAGGACAACGGAATCCAAGCAGCCCTGAAAACCACTCAAGACCTGGGTTGTCCTCTTGTCAGTTAGGCTCCGTACATTATCCACTTGCACCTGGGCTCCAAAGTAGACAGAGCTATCTGTACTCAGGGTCTGGAAGTAGAGGGGGGCTTTGCGCCGTTCCACGTAACTATCATCAAGTGACAAGCTTGTGAAATTCCGATTAAGCTCCAGGAAGACTGAGTGCCAGTTCCCATCGTTAACAGTCCTGCCAGAAATTCCCAGAATGCCTGGGCCACTTCCACAGTCCAACTGGAACCACAATTTGCCGTCCACAATCTGTGAGGGTAAAAGCAAAGAAACATTGATCTTACAGTTCTTCTTTTAATGTGTCCTTAAAACTAGTCTGATACACTCCATAGCTATTGTGGTTTACTGTAGCAACCATTCACCCTGGCACAACTCACAGACATACACCGTGAGGGTGTGTCTAGACTAAATGCCTCCATCGACGGAGGCACGTAGATTAGACAGATCGGCAGAGGGAAATGAATTTAAATTTAAATGGCTGCCCCGCTCTGCCGATCAGCTGTTTGTCGGCAGATCGGGGCAGTCTGGACGTGCCGCTTTCGACAAGGAAGCCTTTGTCAATCGGCTCAGGTAAACCTGGTTTCACGAGGCATACCTGCGCCGGTCGACAAAGGCTTCCTTGTCGACAGCGGCGCGTCCAGACTGCCCCGATCTGCCGACAAACAGCTGATCAGCAGAGCGGGGCAGCCATTTAAATTTAAATGAAGCTGCAATTATTTAAATCGCGGCTTCATTTCCCTCTGCCAATCTGTCTAATCTACATGCCTCCATCAACGGAGTCTAGACACACCCTTACTGTACATTAGCGGTAGAAGTTTAAATAAGTTTCACACTAAAGGAGAGGATCGGGGCAGGGTAGGGGGAAAGATGGTGTAAATCCAGGGGACAAGGCAATAGGCTGGGATACCTGGCTTCCATTCCCAGCTCTGTCATGTAACTTTGGGCATCTCTGTGCCTGTTTCCCCTACCATCACGTGCCACTCTTGTCTGCTGGAAGCTCTTTGGGGCAAAGATTGCCTTGCACTGTACATTAGTTCTGTGCCTGTGCATAGGACAATAGCGCTCCAATCTCAGCAGGGGCTCTTGGTGCTAACACAAACAGAAAGGATTAATGGAGTTTACATTTGTTGGGTGTCAGATTCTGCTTCCCTGTAGCTTTCAGGGAGAAGCAGTGTTTTTGTTGTTTTTCCAAATGTCACAAGTTCACTCCCTTCTATCAACAGTGAAATCCTGGTTAACCAGAAGTCAGTTGCGTCCTGTGGAGTTTCTTTCACTGCACTCCAGCTGCAACATGGAAAAACGCAAGAATGGCCAAAGAGCTTTTACTTTCTTTCCTTCCCTGATATTTGTATGGAGCTCATCACTGTGGTGTCCACACCTTTAATTCAAACATTATCAGCACCACAAGGTAAAGGTCCAGTCTCCTCCCTCTTCCCTTTGAGGCAGCTGGGGATTCATTGATGGTGGTGGTGGTGATTTATTACCATTTCTCTTGCTCCTCTGCCTGCCTGCAGATGAATGGAGCAGCTGGCCAGACCACACTAGGAGTTAGGAACAAGGAGGATGGATTAGAACTCAGGAGACCTGCATTTGATTCTTGCCTCGGATTCCTTGTATGACGATGGGGAAGTTATTTGATCCACCCTGCACCTCAGTACTCCATTGATAAATTGAAACTAATACTTTCCCCTATGAAAGGGTTGGGAGCATATAATCCATTGAAAACTGTGAGAGGACTAGTGCAAATACTGACATAGTGATATGTGGAAATGTATGCCTGGGTTTCCCTGAACCTGACGCTCTATCAGAGAGAAATTTTGCCAACACTGTGAGAAAGATGAAAGTCTTCATGCCCCAAATGCAGAACACAAAGACTGGCTTCCTGGAGTACCTGCTTATGTAAAGGTTGTGAGCATTACCGGAGGACCAACTGTAATGGCTGACAGAGTTGAGGATCATTTTCCTGAATGTGTTAATACATTCATTGGGCCCACATGCTTTTAAAACCCTTGTCATTGTTTTACTTTTATTTCTCAGAAAATTTTGTCCTTGAAAGGACATATTTTGTCCTTGTTGTGAAAAGACAGGTCCGCCCTCTCACCAGGAGCATGGTGACTGATACAACTGACAACACAGCCTCTGATTTAGCTGCTGCCAGAAATACTTCTTCCCTTAAAAGTCACACAAAATGGGCACATGTCTCAGCTTTCAGCTCTAGTGTAGAACAAAGAAAGGAAAATGGCCTTCAGGCCTTAACTAACGTAGCCTCAGGGTAGAAACAGACATTTGGCAGAATGAGGATGGTACCCTTATTCTTTTAGCCCTAGAGACTTAGATTAGGCTACTGGTGAACGTTTGGTGGTTTCTGTTGATCCTTACTGCATGCAGTGCAGCTTTATTTTGAATAGCATCTGCACTGCAACCTAAAATGCATTATCACATTCTCTAAATAGTCTTTATCTTCAGCAGTCTCATTTTGGAACAGCTCTGTCCTTGTGTGTTTACCCCCCACAGAACATGCACTTCCCAGCATTCCAGCCAGCAGAAACTCTACTAAGTGAACTTTTGGTGTTAACTTACACTGGCAGAAGCTGGCATCAGCCCAGGCTGTATGTGGTTTATATATCTGGCCATTATATCTATTTTACACATGGGGTAAAACTGAGGGAAAATAGCTAGCTGGGCTGCCAAAGGTCAAAATGCAAACTGGGGCAGAGTTGAGAAGAGAAACCAAGAGTGTTGACTCCAACTAGTCTGCCTACAGGTTCCCAAAGCAGCTCATTCGAGAGAGCTGGCAAGTCACATGTTGCTGGCTCCACCTCGTTTGGTCTAGCCACTTCAACAGGCCTATCATTAGGAAGAAGAGCATGGTTAGAAGCAGTTGAAAACAAGAAACAAGTGTCCGCCTACCTGCTTCTATTACAGGGTTGGGCAAATACAGCCCGGGGGACAGATCCGGCCTGTGAAGCCACCAGATCCGGCCAGCAGACCACCCTGCTGGTACCCTCACACACACAGAGCTGCAGTGGGTTTAAGTGCAGTCCGATGGCTCTCTACTCTGGAAGGAGGAGGAAGCTTCATATGATCTCCCTGCCCCCAGCTCCTATTGGCTAGAAACAACTGGCCAATAGGAATTGAGAATTGGCCTGGTGGATGGAGGCAGCACAAGCCCATTCCTCCTCCCGAGCTGAAAGCCTCATGGAGGGAATAGCCTGCAGCTCTAAGTGATCTGGGGCTGCAGCTGGTAGGGAGCCCAGCCTGCCTTGGGGGTGCTGGCCAGGAGATGCTTAGGTAAGCGCCTCCCAGCCAGAGTCTGCCTCTGGCACTCCTGCTCCTCCCACACCCCAACTCCCTCCCTCAGGTCCATCCAAACCCCCTGCACTCCCTTGCCCCAGGTCACAACTCCCTCCCAAGCTCTGTACCCCCTTCTACATTCCTCCCCCAGGCCAGAATCCTCTCCGGCACTCAAACACCCACCCAGACTCTGCACCCCAATCCCCTGAACTAGGTCACAACCCCCTCCTTCACCAAAACTCCCTCTCAGGCCTCACATCATCTCCTGCACCCCAGTCCCTTACCCCAAGCGTCCTTCTGTACCCAGCCTCCATCCTAGACCCCACACCTCCTCCATGGAAAGGTGTGGACCTTGACCGCTTTCCAAAATTTTAGAGTGGCCCCCCACCAAAAATTATTGCCCACCCCCTGCTCTATCAGTAGCTGCTGCTAGATAACAGGAAGAGAAGATGGAACAGGAGCAGCTCCTAGGGACTGGAGCCAACCACACAATGACCACAGGTAACAAACTAGAGGTGGGGAACCTTTTTAGGGTTGGGGGCTGCTGAACCACAGAAAAATCAGTTGGGGGCCATACACAAGTGAGGAGCAAAACAAAACAAAACCACGAAACCCTCACTAATGGGGCCCCTGGCTGAGAAGGAGAAAGACACCCCCCACATTCCCTTTGTACACCAGAGCCTGGGAAACCCAGGCTAGTAAATTTTGTGTGCTCCAGCCCCATGGGACAGGGGAGCAGTGAGAGGGCTGGAGTGCTAGTGCTGGCTCCCCAATGTTGGTGGGGAGGCCTGAGCCTTGGGGGTGGATTCAGGCAAGGTGGGGGCCGCATTTGGCCCACCACTGCAAACACAGCTGCAGGTAAACAACTGCTGCAGTTGGCAATGAGATATTGTACAACAGTGAAAGGGAAATAGTTTCCTCTGATCAGTAAAAGAGAGGGGTATTGCCCATTAGCACTTATTCTGTCTGTGATCTACACCACAATATAGTCACTAGATGCACTCACTGAAATGTGTCTGGCTGTGCACAGCTTGGCTCTAGAGATTGTGCTTTAGGTTTTACTTTCTTCCAAACTTGGGTTCACCCAAAATATAAATGACCACATGGGATTTCCCCTCTGCTTGACACTCATTTTTTCCACTTCCCGAGTTTTGGAAATCTTGTTGAAATATTGGGGACAAAGGTATGGGCTGAATCCCCAGCTATGGCCAACTTCTTTACCATCTATATGCCCCGTCCCTCTGAGCGTCTAACCCCGAGACAGGCCAGATTTGGACTTGCTGTGAGTATAATGGGCCTGCTTCGATTTATGCTAGTGGAAAATGGCTCTAAAGAGGCCGTTCCACTGCCTAGCACTAAGATGGTAGGGGCACAGCGCTGGTGAGCTGACCATATGTCACATAGGGACTCTCTTCAGCTGCTTTACATGCAGGAGGTGCCTAGCAGATTAAAGGGACAGAGGCGAAGAGAGTTTGGCCTTATCAGTTTATTAAGAAGAACCCTTTATTTAAAACTCCTTACCACATAAACCTGCAGGAGTCTGATGGGATTAAGGAAGATTGGAAATGTGTCTAACACAACAAACTTAACTGACAGAGTTTGGAAATCTAAACTGTTGTCTTCTACACCCAAAGATAAAAAATTAAAAAAAAAGCTGAGAGGTGTACATAAGAATAAGTCTCGATTTGTCGTCCATTTCAAAATCTTATCTCAAAGGGCTTAAAAATTGGCTGTTAGCATGTAACTTTAAATTAAAAACTGGCCTAATAAGCTATCAATTGAAGAGGAATCTTTTGATCATGAAGATGGCCCCACGATCTATAGTAGTTATTTTTAAATCAAGAAGCAGCAGGTTTTTTCCCCCCCATGCAAAAAATAAACACACCAATTCTATAGGAGCAGTTTAGATAGGCAGTTTGAAAGTTTGGCCTGGCATAGTCTAAATATAAAATACAAATGGTGGGGTGGAAGGTAGAAGAGGTGCTTTGAAAAGTAGCCATTACATGAGCAGTAAATACAGTTCTTTCCCTAAAGGCTTTTACTATGAAGTCTATTCTCCTGCATATTATATACATACAGCTCCCATAAGGCTCATTATACCCTGACAAGCCCATTATGGACATGACTTTTACCGGTATCCACGTAGCATGCTTTTCCAATTATTTATCTAAATACAGCACCATACACATGCTCTTGGGACAAACATGACGTTATCTGAGAGATAATGTTTTAAAGGATCTGACGTTTAAAAATGCTTTACACATCATCTTCTGTAGCTTCATCTTCTGTTTCCTTTCTTTTTCATCTCTTTATTCTTCCCTGCTGGTATATTTATTAAATATTACTGCTTCTCTGTATTCTCTGAAACATCACGTCCATTTAATTAAATAGAAAATATACGCAGGGCAAGACATGGGGAGAGGAAGAATGGTCTAATGTTACGGATCTAGCCTAGGACTTGGGAGACCTACATTCAAGGCTCTGGTAACAAACTGATCACTTAAATAGCTGTACGTCACCAGGTCCAGATGGTATGCAACCAAAAGTTCTGAATGAAGTCAGATATGAAATTGCAGAATTGCTGTGATATGTAACCTATCACTTACATCAGCCTCTATACCAGATGACTGGAGGATAGCTAATATGACACCAATTTTTAAACAAGACTCTAGAGGCGATCCTGGCAATTAGAGGCCATAAGCCCAAGTTCAGTACCAGGCAAACTGTTTGAAAGAAGAGAATTATCAGACACATGGATGAACATGATTTGTTGGGGAAGAGTCAATACATCTTTTCTAAAGGGAAATAATGCCTCAGTTGTTTATTAGAATTCTTTGATCAATACACATGTAGATAAAGTGATCCAGCAAATAGTTACTTGGGACTTTCACAATATCTTTGACAAGGTCTCTCACCAAAAGCTTTTAAACAAAAGAAGTTGTCCTAAGATTAGAGGACTGATCCTCTCATAGATCAGTAAATGGTTAAAAGCACAGGGGGAAAAAGTTTAGGAGTAAATGGTCAATTTTCAGAATGGAGAGGTAAATAAGAGTGTCCCTTAGGGTCCTGTAATGGGACCAGTGCTGTTCAATATACAGGCAGTCCCCGGGTTACGTACAAGATAGGGACTGTAGGTTTGTTCTTAAGTTGAGTCTGTATGTAAGTCGGAACTGGCGTCCAGATTCAGCCGCTGCTGAAACTGATCAGTTTCAACAGTGGCTGAATCTGGACGCCAGTTCTGACTTACATACAGATTCAACTTAAGAACCACAGGCATCCCCAAGTCAGCTGCTGCTGAAACTGATCAGCGGCTGATTCCAGGAAGCCCGGGACAGGGGCTTCCTGTAGTCAGCCACTGGTCATTTTCAGCAGCTGCTGACTAAGGGACACCTGGGGCAGAGCAGCTGGGGTGCTGCTGGGTTGGTCCAGTGGCACCCAGAGTGGCGCTACGGGACCAACCGGCAGTGCCCCAGCTGCTGTACCACAGGCGTCCGGAGCAAAGCCGCGGAGCACGGGAGCAGCGGGACAGCCCAGACGCGCCGTGGCTATCCTGCTGCCCTCGGGCTCCGTGGCTTTGCTCTGCTTTGCTCCCCGTCCCCCAGGTCTGCAGACCAGGGGGAGGGGGAGCAGAGTAGAGCAGAGCGGCGGAACGCGCGGCCAGCTGACAGCCCAGACGCGTCTGGGCTGTCAGCTGGACGCGTGCTCCGCTCTGCTTCCCCCCCCCCCATGGTTTGCAGACCAGGGGTAGGGGGAGCAGAGCGGAGTAGAGCAGAGCAGAGCGGCAGAACGCGCGGCCAGCTGACAGCCCAGACGCATCTGGGCTGTCAGCTGGCCGCGTGCTCCGCTCTGCTCCCCCCCCCTGCAGATCAGGGGGAGGGGGAGCAGAGCGGAGCACAGCAGAGCGGCGGAACGCGCGGCCAGCTGACAGCCCAGATGCGTCTGGGCTGTCAGCTGGCCGCGCGTTCTGCCGCTCTGCTCTGCTCTGCTCCGCTCTGCTCCCCCTCCCCCTGGTCTGCAAACCATGGGGGGGGGGGAGCAGAGCGGAGCACGCGGCCAGCTGACAGCCCAGACACGTCTGGGCTGTCAGCTGGCCGCGCGTTCCGCCGCCGCTTTGCTGCCTCTCCCTGGTCTGCTCGAGACCAGGGAGAGGAAGTGCCCCGTTCGTAACTGCGGATCCGACGTAAGTCGGATCCGCGTAACTCGGGGACTGCCTGTATTCATAAATAATCTGTAAAAGGTGGTGAACAGTAAGGCGGCAAAATCTGCAAATGATAAAAAATAACTCAAGACAGTTAAGTCCAAAGAATAATGTGAAGAGTTACAAAGAGTTCTCACAAAACTGGGTGACTGGGCAACAAAATGGCAGATGAAGTTCAATGTTGACAAGTGTAAAATAACGCACATTGGAAAACATAATCCTAACTATGCATACAAAAATCACAGAATCAAAATTAGCTGTTACCTCTCAAGAAAGAGATTTTGGAGTCATTGTTGATAATTTTCTGAAATATCCAATCAATGTTCATCAGCAGTCAGAAAACTAGTGGAATGTTAGGAACCATTAGGAAAGGAACAGATAAGATAGAAAATATCACAATGCCTCTATACTTTGAAAACTGTGTGCAGTTCTCATCTCAGAAAAGATATATATGAATTGGAACAGGTACAAAGGAGGGCAACAAAAATGATTCAGGGGTATGGAACAGCTTTCTGTCGTGTAGCAGGTCCTTTTGACCACGGCCTCGTGCGTATTGCCCATACTGCCAGACAAAAGCCCCTCACAAGAAAAACACAGGCCGCGGAGGCGGATCCAGAGACAGAGCTTGAATTCCCTTGGGTGCTCAGCACAGTTCTCAGTAAACGGAACTGGACTTGGCAAGCACCCGGGCCAGGGGCCTTGAAGCCCCAGCGCAGTCCCCAGTAAACGGAACTTGAACTTGGCAAGCACCTGGGCCAGGAAGATAAGAATAGGGAAAAAAGTTAGGTTACCGAGCACTAAAAACAGGACAAGATAGGAATAAGAGAAATGAGCTGTCTTAATACACCAGTTAACAAGCACCTGGAACAGGGAAAGGAAAAACATAGCTAGCTTTCACGTGTGCCAGTCATGTCTGCATCAGGCACTGACCACAATGCCTTGAGGCAGACGTCATATCAAACAAGAAGGAACCCTAATATGGTACCGGATATCAAATCATAGTATCAACTAAAGCTGAACCCTAATATGGCACCGGATGTCAAAATTATAATATAAAGCACCTTGAGCCCGAAGCTCGAGGAGGTTCCGTATCAAAAAATAGAAGGCACGTATCGTCCAGCCTGGATGAGGGGTTGATCACCCAAGGCCGCCTCCCACCCACCGAATCACGAAAGGGTGTACAAATCTGGAGCATGCTACGCGTTGTTTTGTGTCTGTGCATTGTAATCGTTTCTGGGCTTGTGAGTATTGCTTACTATATTGTATTAACCATTTCATATTTAGAGGTTGTTAAGTAGATGTAGATTAATGACTAACTCCACCAGCTGTTCAAAGATAACCATAGAAGGATTGGCTACAGAAGGAGTTTTTATTATCGCTGTATTGGTTTTATTTGTTATATTCTTTTTTTGCATGCTGCGCTGTCTAAGACGAATCAGAGAAAGTGACTTAATATAATCAAATTGTAGTTAATAAAGTTTGTAATTGGTTAAGTGCATTTAAATCTCGGGCCTTCCTCCTTCACAGCCCCAGTCTCTTGCCACAAAAAACTACCCCTAGACAATCCTCAAACCTCTGGTTCATCACTTTCATAGATAGATTTAAAAATGGGACTTTTCAGCTTGGAAAAGAGAAGTCTAACAGGAGATATTATAAAATCATGAATGGTGTCGAGAAAGAACAAGAAAGGAATACAGAATTTACCCCTTGACGTAACACAAGAACCAGTGGACACCCAATAGAATGAATAGGCAGCTAGTTTAAAACACACAAAATAAAGTATTGCTTTACACAAAACAGAGTCATCAGTGGAACTCATTGGCAAGGGATATTGAAAAGGCCAAAAGTTCAAAAGAATAAGATAAGTTGATAGAGGTCAAGTCCATCAAAGATATTAGCCAAGATGATCAGGAATGCAACCCCATGCTCAGAGTGTTCTAAGTCTCTAAGGGTATGGCTACACTACCCCCCTACTTCGAACTGGGGGGGGGGGGTAATGTAGTTATATGGAGTTGCAAATGAAGCCCGGGATTTGAATTTCCTGGGCTTCATTTGCATAAAGCCGGCCGGCGCCATTTTTAAATGCCGGCTAGGTCGGACAGCTAGTTCGGATTAGGAAGCCTAATTCGAACTAGCTAGTCCATGCCGCGTGTAGCCACGCAGCACGGGGTCCAACCTAGCCGGCATTTAAAAATGGCGCCGGCCGGCTTTATGCAAATGAAGCCCGGGAAATTCAAATCCCGGGCTTCATTTGCAACTCCGTATGACTACATTACCCCCCCTAGTTCGAACTAGGGGGATAGTGTAGACATACCCTAACTGCCAGAAGCTGGGAATGGATCACTTGATAATTGCCCTGTTTTGTTCATTCCCTCTGATTCACCTGGCACTCACCACTGTCAGAAGACAGGATACTGGATTAGATGGACCTTTGGTCTGACCTAATATGGCTGCTCTTCTGTTATGACCTGCTCTGCTACAGACATCCTATGTGACAATGGGTGTCTAAGCTTGCCATCTAGGAAATGGGGATAATAGCCCTACATTGAACACATTAAAGTTTGTGAGTTGTTCAGACACAAAATGAATGGAGGCCATAAAGTGCTTTGGAAAGACAAACACACTGACAGTTAGAGCTTGCAAGGGAAGTAAACTGCTCAAATTGTGACATCAGAGCATGAGCTATCTGCGATGAGCAAGTGGGTGAGAAGGGGCTTGAGGGAGAAGGAGGTCTGGCCCCACACACTTTACTTGCTGTCTACAGGGTCTGGATAGACACACAGGGAGGAGTGAACTGCTGCACAAAACCAGGTGAAGCCAGTTTCTCCTTACCCCAGAGCAGGCAATGAGTATAGGAGAAATTGTGGCTCACTGAGTCACAATTCACCTCTGGTCTCCACCTACGGAGATGGTGTTGCCCTTATTTAGGACAAGTTGTCAAGGTAGAATTTAATTTTTGGTACTGCATTGAGAGAGATGGGGAAACAAAGCTAAAGTTGTGTCTGAAGACAGTAAATGCTAGCAAATGTTATGAAAATGAAATTAAAGACGAGTGCTCACGTCCAGTTCTGCAGATTCCCAGGCCAATAGCTTTTATGCTGTTGGACCTAATGGGATGACCATCTCAGAACTGAGCCTCTGATTCTATTTGTGCCCAGACAGCGATGTGCAACTGCGCCATCCTGTGGTAGTACAAACTGGGGCATCTCTGTGGAGACCCACTCAGGTCAAATTAAAGGATGATGCTATAGATTCACAGCAGGGCAACCAGTGTTTCTTTAAATTGGTTAATTCCTGAACAGCTGAGTGTTTCCTACCTGAGTGTTTATAGTCTCTCTCCTTATAGCTGCATGTGCTGCAATGTCATTATATAGTTGGATATAAATACGTGTCCTAGCAAACAAATATATAAAATTCATGAAATATGGGATATTGGCAGAGAAGTGCATAGGCGCTTCCAAAGGGTGATGCAATTTGGCTCATTTCAATTGTATCATTCAATAAGCAGAATGAATACTGTAAATTACATTACAATCTTAGCTTAGCACAGGGGGTTGGATAACATCCACATCAACACAGATAATAAAATGATCAAATGGTTCTTCCTGAACTGCCTTCGGCTTGCACAGTGCATCTGCAGTCACATACCCTGGATACCACACAGTGCCCACTGATCTATCCTGGGAAATGGTTTGCCAGTGGGCTTACATTTCAGGTTCTTGGATGTAAAATGGGATATTTCATATTGAAATATTTGCTTCAACTCTAGCAACACCTGAGATTACACCCAAACTTCAATCTTACCTTGCACAAGGTGATGTTGTGGTAATACGTTAAAATGTATAAAATTCACTTAAGTAAGTGTAACCCTTCTGCCAGGACAAGTTAATTACAGAAAGGGCCAGGTTCAATATCTAGGGGTCTCCTCCCAACAACATAATACAACGCCGGCTCGAGCCCCCACTCAGTGACCTGGGAAATCTTACACACACCCCTGGGTGCCTCAAAGAGGCAATTCTTCCCCTCTCGCAAGCACAGAGCCTTGGTATAGCAGCAAATCTTTAATAACACAAGGTAACCGACATCAGCATTGAAGTGGGAAAACACCACAACTCAGATTCATAAACCAGACATGAGCAAAGACCCACCCCCAGCCACAAATAACTCAAGGTCCCCAAAATTCCAACACCCCAAAAATCTCTTGAGTCCAGCAACCCAAAAATCACCCAAAGTCCCAAAGTCCGACATCCCAAAAGTCTCTGCCCCGGGTCAGTGCCGCCCCAGGATTCAAAAGTTCACCTGGCAGGGTTTTACCATCTCAACCTGGGTGCAATGGAGGGGGCAGGGGTTGATGCACCTTACGCGGTCCACCGGTGGTTCCGCCTCTTGATAGGTTTCTGCTGCCGCCGTTGACGCAAATCACTCCACCACACTCCACCTGCTGTCCTGTGAGCCGCTCCAGCTGTTCCACGGAGCAGTGTCTGCTCCGCCAGCCCACCTCGGTCCATGCTCCCCAGCCACCAGCTGGTAGGTCCCACCGCTGCTCCACCGGCCGCCCGTCGCTTGTCCCTGCCAGCCGCTCGCCTGCATCCACCAGTTGCCCCCGCAAACTGCTCTGCAAGCATCCCACGATCTGCTTTGTTAGTAGCTCAGCAACAGTGATTTCAGCTCACAGTAGATTTCAGCTCTTCAGCAGTATGGCACCAGGCTCCCCTCAGTACACAGTGATTTCAGCTCTTCAGTTCAGTAAGTTCAGCTCGCAGTAGAAGAGCCTCAGTGCAAGTGCACCATTGGCCCACAGTAAAGCCAGCAAGAGAGGAGGAGGTGCAATCAGTGTGTTTTGGGCCCTCAGACAGGGCCCCCACCACCAGGTACAAAGACCTGTCCCCAGCCTCTCTCAGTCTGACTGGGTTTGGAACCCATGCCCCTTGTCTAGCGAGTGCTACAGTAAAACTCCATTGGTCCGGCATCTGATGGTCCGGCACTCCTGATGGTCCAGCACCATCAGGAACCCGGAAGTGGTCCGGGCGGCCGGACCATTGGAGCTGCTCTGCCCCCGGCTTCCCCAATTCAACCACTGCTGAAACTGACCAGCGGCTGAATTGGGGAAGCCGGGGAAAGAGCAGCTGGGGTCCTTCCGGGTTGGTCTTGCAGCGCCAAGGGGCGGTGCTATCGGACCAACCTGGCAGCACCCCAGCTGTCCCCGATTCAGCCGCCGCTGAAACTGACCAGCGGCTGACTCCGGGAAGCCCGAAGCAGAGCTGCTCTGCCCCGGGCTTCCCGGAGTCAGCCGCTGGTCAGTTTCAGCAGCGGCTGACTTGGGGACGCCAGGGGCAGAGCAGCTGGGGTGCTGCCGGGTTGGTCCGGTAGCGTCACTCCTCGGTGCTACTGGACCAACCCGGCAGCACCCCAGCTGCTCTGCTCCAGGCGTCCCCAAAATCAACTGGGGTGCTGCCGGGTTGATCTCGCAGCGCCAAGGGGTGGTGCTACCGGACCAACCCGGCAGCATCCCAGCTGCTCTGCCACAGGCGTCTCGATTCAGCTGCTGCTGAAACTGACCAGCAGCGGCTGAATCGGGGACACCTGGGGCAGAGCCGGACTATCGGAAGGGGGGGCTATGAGGGGTCTGGGGTGGCATCCCCCCCACACCACCATAGACCCCCTCATAGCTCCCCCTTCCGATAGTCTGGCATATCTGATAATCCGGCACCCTCTGGGTCCTAAAGGTGCCGGATTATCGGAAGTTTACTGTACTTAGTTTATGGCGAAACAGTTCCACTATTTGATTCACATAATCAGGGTAACAACACTTTATCCCCACTGCCTCAATAACAGAGAAACTTGAGATCCCGCAGTGGCCAAAGTGACCATTTGGCTGCTGAGAGCACATACTAGGCAGAGTGGGTGTGCCTATGCAAATGAATCAGCCCCTGAAATCTTTTTGCATCACTTGCCAAAGTTCACCCCCAGATGTAAGGGTAGAGCTTATCCTGACCTTGCTTACATAAGCAATGCAAAGTTTCACACTACCTGCTAGGACTGAAAAACATATGACTGCCCTATAAAATTCAACAGCTACATTCATTGCATGACAGGAAAACCAGCCTTTATTTTTAAAATCTCTTTGATTTTATAAAGCAAGTAGGACTTAAATGAGGAGTCTCATCCAAAAACAAAATGATCCAAAATATTGGTTAATCTTATTACTTTTCACTGACAGGCATAACACAAGAGAAAAGAACGCATTATACAGTTTTCTGCATGTGTAATCATTCCTAGAACATAAGAATGGCCATACTGGGTCAGACCAAAGGTCCATCTAGTTCACTATCCTGTCTTCCAACAGTGGCCAATGCCAGGTGCCCCAGAGGAAGTGAAGAGAACAGGGAATCATCAAGTGATCCATCCTGTCACTAGATAGAATGCTACTGAATGACATCTCTCTTATGTTGCTTCAGTATCTTAAAATCAGGAGGAACACATCTGAAAGAATTTACTTTTAGAATGGCTGACCTCTCTAAATCAATGGATAAATTGCTTCATTTGAAACAACAAAATATACAACACCTCTATTATGTTAACATACTGTAACTAGTAAGCTTTTCAGAGGATGGTAGACAAGCAGTTTGTTCAATGAAATTGATTATTCATAGAGGAAGGACACCGTGTTATGATTATGGAGCATTTCCATCCCTCAGGTTATCATAAATGTATGAGTTTCCAAAATTAAGCTGGTCATTTAAACATTAAAGAGCATATTGTGCTATCAATTTTTAAGTAGGTATCAGTGGTGGTGGGGAAGGCCTATTTAAAAATCAATTGTACAATATGCCCTTAATATCTTTCTTTTGGCCTCAAGAGAATTTCACACAAAGTCCTAAAAATCAGTAGCCTCAATACTGTTCCATTTTCTACCCTCAGTTAGGACTTGATTCTGTTACATGCTGATCATTCTGGCTCTGATCCAGCAATGCACCTAGGCATATGCTTAAAATTAATCACATGTATAGTCTCAATGACTTCCTGTGCATGAAATCAGGCAAAGGTTTCAGTGCTTTATTGGACTGGGCCACAATGCTCTTCCCGTTGCAGGTCAATCCATTTTCCCCTTCTTTGAAATATACTCTCATATTTAACTTAAATGAAAGCAACACTCCAATATTCTGAATAACATTATTGCACTTAGAGACCACAGTCTAATCTATTAATTTTAGATACTCAGATGACTGGCAGTACCATCGTGTTTGAATGGCTCACAATCTGTAATGCATTTATCCTCACATCACCTAGATAGCATCAATTTCTCAAAGTTGCTTAAGAGATTTAGGAGTCAAATTCTCTTTTCACAAGTGGCTCAGGTATGTAGGAGCCAAAGTCTCAAATGGGCTGAAGCGTAAGTGAGGAATGAAAATTATGAAATGCACAGACCAGTCAAAACCCAAAATAACACACTTTGCAAACAGTAAAAGAAGTAACTACAACCCTCCCCCCTGTATGTGTTGGGTTGGAAGATGGGTTGGGTGTGTTTGTGAGAATGACAGAGACACGCACAGTGTCAGAGAGTGACAGAGAGTTGCACTGCCAAGCTCCCTCCATTCCTTTTTCTCTGTGTGGAGACAGGGTACAGGAGTGGGGGGGAGGAGGGACACCCTGACAACAGCGCTTTGCCTCTTCTCCCTCCCACACCTGGCACAACAAGCAGGAGGCTCCCAGAGGGGCAGCTCCAAGGCAGAGGGCAGGAGCAGCATGACAGTGGGTGGAGGAGCAACTGAAGTGCCAGTGCTTGATAGCTTCCTGGCCAAACCAGTTAGGATCCCCTGTCAGAGACTCCAAGGTCTTCTGGTAGATCCCGATCTACTTGTTGGTGACCACTGTTCTAGGCAAAGCACTTAAACCAAATTTTTCACAGGTGACAAGTACATGTGTGTTCCTCATTTTCATAGAATCTAAGGATACTAGAACTTAAAGGGACTTCAAGAGCTCATCAAGTCCAGTCCGCTGCCCTCATGGCAGGATTAAACACATTGAGATCATCCCTGACAGATGTTTATCTAACCTGCTCTTAAATATCTCCAATGATAGAAATTCCACAACCTTCCTAGACAATTTATTCCAGTGCTTAACCACGATGACAGTTAGAATTCTTTTTTCTAATGTCCAACCTAAACCTCCCTTGCTGCAATTTAAGCCCATTGCTTCTTGTCCTATCAGCAAACATTAAGGGAAATACTTTTCTCTCTCTTCTTGTAATACCATAAAGCTAATATCATGTCTCCTCTCGGTCTTCTCTTTTCCAAACTAAACAAACCCAATTCATTCAGTCTTCCTTCATAAGTCATGTTTTCTAGACCTTTAATCATTTTTGCTGCTCTTCTCTGGACCGTCTCCAATTTTTTCCACATCTTTCCTGAACATTTTTTGGCTGCCTGATTTGAGACCTGGGGGGGGCTGAACTGCAGAAATCTGGCATTTTCTATCTTGGCATACTTGACTGAGAAAACTCAATAATGTTCTTTTAATGCAGTTTTATTTTTGTGATACATGTCTGAATTGCTATTTCAGACACCCATGGAGAGCCACCTTTGCAAGGAAATACAGCAGCTCTCTATTCATTATGAACCTATTAATCCTGCATCAGAACACCATAGAAAAAATTAGAATAAAAAATAAAATTGAGTATCCAATTCAAACTTCAATGTTGTTGTTTACTGGAACACATGTGACATTGAGATATATTCTGGATTCTACAGGTAATGTCATTACTCTTGAAGCTTACCATAGGTCTTTAAAAAAAAATCTGCCAAGTAAAGATAGACAAATAGACAGACAGATTACATAGAGCATAATGTCCATAATTTTCTAATAACTATAATGGTTATAGGGAAGAATTTGTTTTTACCACGCCCTGATTCTTTTACAACGGTAGTGTTATACAATAGACACATGATTCAAAGTCCTCCATCATCATCCCACTTCAGTTTGTGTCTGCGAATTTCTAGCAATTTTCAAGGGGCATGAGGTATCTTCCACCTAAGCCATCTGCTTGTTGTAAGTACTTTTCTAAGATCATATCATCACATGCAATACCCATTCCTGCTACAATTAACTGCAATGGAGAATTCAGACAAGATCTTCCAGGCTCCATTTTTGTCAGGCAAATGACATATGTTCAAGCAATGACCTTTTTTACATTTCCCTAGATTTCTGACTTCATTGGGTTTCACACAAGCCTAAGCTGTGCTAAGATTTCCCTGCTCTCCCTGCCTGCCAGGAAAGGCACAATATTCCTGCTCATGAATCAGAGAGCTAGCCATGTTAGTCTGTATCCGCAAAAATAACAAGGAATCTTGCAGCGCCTTAAAGACTAACAGATTTATAAGCTTTTATGGGCAAAACCCTGCTTCATTAGATGACCAAATAAATCTGTTGTTCCGGCTCATGAAATATTTTTTGTATTTAAGCCCAACAGCTAACGAGATATTTGCTGACCTTAAAAATTGCTGTAGCAGTTTTAAATTTCCCTGAACATTCAAACGGAACAAAAAATCTAAAAATTGCAAACACAAATACAAAAGGCTTTGTATCCTTTCTTTCAATGTTGAGTTACAGTACATGGAAAAGATACAATCAGTCACAGTTTTTTCATTCAGTTCCTTAAGGATTATAGCAGAAATATTATATGTGGAGGCTGTTGGAACTGTTTATTCTCCTCTTTTAACCTGCTCAACAGAAATCTGGCCATTCATCCAACCAGTTTTTAGGCAGTTCAGCAAAAAGTGAAAAAGTCATGGAGATGTCATTCAATATAATAGGTGTCTCTATCTACCCCCAGCCCTTTAGAAAAACAAACCTAACTCACTGATTACATAAGCCACCACATTCAACCAGAGCAGCTTTTTTTAAAAAATTTGTTTTTTAAATTAACTGTGATTCGGTGCTGTAAAGGCATATTTTCCAATCACATAGCTGCAAGGGAAAAACAGCCATTTCAACAAGTGTGTGTTTAGAATCCACAATCATCTGAATGGTGAGGTGGTACATATCAAGTAGATTAGCTACAGCATCTTGTCACATACAATGGTCATATAAGATACAGTTCCCAATGGTCCATATTCAAAGAATACTGCTACTACAATGCATCTCAAGCTGCTTTTTGTTTGTTGTTTGTGTTGAAATGGCTGTTTTTCCCTGTTACCATGAAACAGATCAATCTTTATCTTCTTAATCCAGAACAGAAATGAGAACAAAATTCCCCAAATCAAGAGCCAATGAGAAGCATATAATCAAAAAATAAATGTGGGAAAGTTAGCATTTTAATTACCTTCAAAATTATACAGGGATTTGCTCTGGTGTACATTATAATTCCATTGCTTTGCAAGGTTCTCAGACGCAGAGCCAGCTTAAATTCTTCTTTCTTGCTATTCTCAGAAACACGGTATTTGATGTAACTATTCCCAGCAAAGCTAAGGGAAGTGTGCCCTGAAATAATCATTTTGAGAAGATACATATTCTTTTAATATTCTGAAATGAGCAGAGACACATGAAATTATCCTAAAATTGCAAATGAAGTTAATTATGGAACATATGCAGGTAACGAAGAAGAAACTTTTAACTAAAACCCACCTTCGACTGATTAAAACTTGTCTCCATTGTAAACCATACACTATAGATTTTGGGAGAATAATCATAGACGCCCTTTTGATTTCATTGGAACTCTTGGAAGGTGTAAAGCGAGAAGGACTGAGCTCTAGCAGAGCACCAGAAAACACAATTTTCTTATTGATCTGCACCTTCTGCTTGTATCAGGGTGGTTCTGACTTTGAGTCCTACTGAAAGCTAATTGAAGTCAATGAAAATTATTTGCTTGACTTTGCAGCTGGTGCTTTGGTGGTTAACATAAGATGAGCAAAATGTCAAGGTTCAATAAATGTTCCTTTCAAGATAGCATCATATTTTTATCACAAATTATGACCAATATGATTATATTAGCATTACTGGTATCATGAATGTTAATAACAAGTAAAACCTTGAATTTATATAATATGTCTCCTAAAGGATCCCAAAATGCTTTGTAAGTAGCTGGGTAGTATCCAATAATAGTTCTTTAGAAAGAATTGTCTTCTCAAATGTCCCACATTTACTGGGTCGCCATACTGATCAGATTCATATCAATGGGAGCTTTGCTTATAGAAATAGGTATATATACACAGCATGAGATTTGCATAACCAGCTTCTTTTACAACACTCCTAAGAGGTATTGTGCATACACAACTCTCATTGACTTCAATACCAACTTCCCGTATTATGATAAAATGGCAGCACTTATATAAAAATCACACTTCAGAAGTATGTCCTGATTACTCCTTTGGCATAATCTGCACCTGAACATTCTCCAAGCTTCCCTGGTGGGCACTGGCAGATGAATGGCCTTCGACTAGCTTCATACCCCACGCACTGCATGTCCCCTGGACATGGCTTCTCCATACAGGGATCGCTGGACCCAGGACACAGCCCTCCTGTGATCAATAAAAAAAATGCAGTTAAGAATACAACATAAAACAGTGCTTTGGCAATGGGAAGCAGAAAGAGACTTAAAAATTGTAACAGAATTAAATGTAGATTGTAAAATTTTGAGGCATAGATGTCCTTTAAATAGGTATATGTACCGTGGACTGTACAATGGGGAGAAATTCCTTGACTGAGTGCTTTGGTATTGCCATAAGACAATTATGACCGATATGATTATTTTACCATTACTGGTACCTTGATGGCTCTGCCAATGTTTTCATTCCAGAACCCCTCTCTGGAGGGGATCTAGAGCTAATTCATAAACTACATTACTTGGGGCTACATCTTCCATCTGACTTGCCTCAAAACTCTGAGGCCTTGCCTACTCTAACCCCCACCGCTGATCTAATCTACATGGCCTTGGCTATGCAAAGAGTGTAGCTGAAATCAGTGTATTTAGAGCAGAGTCTACTGCGTGGTCCGGTTTGTGGGAGCTGCTCTCCCATCAACTAGGGATGTAAGCAACTAGTTGACTATCCAATAAGCAAGAGCTTATTGGATAGTCGACTAGTCCTTGACTAGTCACTTCCCCTCCCCTTGCTGCCTCTATCAGAGGCAGCCGGGGGGTGGGGGTGAGGGAGCAGGAGCCGGTGCAGCAGGGGGAGGACCTGGTGCTGGGGGGAGCTTGCTTAAAAACCGGTTCCTCCCACAGCACCATCTCCACAGAGGGGCAGGAGAGGCAGGGTGAGTAGGAGGGACTGTGCGTGAGCTGGAAATCAACTGATTCCCGATTCATGCCAAGTCCTAGATGCTGCGCCTCTGCTTTTAAAATATATTAAGAGCCTGCCAGCTCTTAATACATTTAAAAAGCAGAAGCACAGCCGGGGGGAACCCATGCGACCAGAACTGTTGATTCCCAGCTTATGCCAGGTCCCCTTGTTGTGCTCCAGCCATTTTACATTTAAGGCTGGTATGCATCAGGGAGAGCTGGCACGAGGTGGGAATCAGCTGGCCCAGCTCATGCCAGTTCCCCCCTGCTGCGCTCCAACCTTTTAAATGTATTAAGAGTCTACTGGCTCTTAATACTTTTAAAAGGCAGAGCTGCAGCGGGGTAAGCTCCCGGCCCCAGGAGCTAACCCTGCTGCGACTCCCTCGCTTATTGACTGATTGACTAGTTGATGGAAAATCCCTACTTGTTTAAACTAGAATTAGCATCCCATCAATAGCGGCTACTCTTCTTCTCCTGGTGAAATACCGGCATCGATAGGAGAGTGCTTGGAGATCGCTTTATTGTGCTTAAGCAGACGTGATAAATCGATGGTTGTTAGATTGATCATTGCCATGTTGATTTCTGGTGTGGGCTTCAGGCATGGAGAGTTCTATGCAGACAGGAGGGAACAGTCACCCTGTTCTATCTCCCGGAACCTACTGGAAGGGGAAAGCAATCCCATTTAACTGGAACTCCTGCTCCTAACCTCCCGCCTAATTATTGGCTGCATAAATGCCACTACAACTGGGATCCTGGACAAAGAAAGAGGAGTGCACAGGAATTTCGTCTTTGAAGCTAAATATTCTCCTACAAAGATTTCAGGGTGGAGACTTTTATTAAATTAAAAAAAACCAGATGGGTTAATTTAAATTATATATATTTAAGATAGGAGGCATTTGGCATTCTAAATAGCTAGCTGCAATTTAAAGACTTAAATTGGGCAAAATAATCTATAAACTATTCAAATTGCATTTAGTATTTAGAGGCATGTAAACGGGTTAAAGTTACTTAAACTTTGAAAAGTCATGACAGCTGATGCTCAGTCAGTACTTCCATGAGGGTTTTGACTAGGTTTGCCAACATAGGATACAATTTTGGTCTGACCTACATCTATGAAGGTCTCCTGCTGACTTCAGGGTTTAGTCTGGAGACAGAAGTAAGTCCCTGATTTGTAAATCTTGCTTAAAATCTTTTCTTACAACACAAGGCACTTGAAGCACTTAAAAAATTCCCTAAACATGCGAAATGAACCCAGATGGCTGCTAGGGGCTTGATTTAAAGCTGATGGAAGTCAATGGAAAGTTCCATTGTTGATGGATTTTGGATCAGGATCTACCCACCCCTTTTTAAAAGCTCTTAAATTCATATACAGTTAGATTATTGCAGTCTGACAAGGCATGTATACCCTGTAAACCACGATGCAAATCACCACACAGCCTCTGAGCAAACCATTGAAGCCTACCGCATCAATCCTCAAATGCTTCAACAAAGAGACACTTTCTTTGTTGCCCCTACAATGAAAAGCAAAGGAAATTAACATACACTGGGCTGAGTTCTGCTGTTGGATGAGTTTGTGGGACATTCTAGGGAAGTATGTGTGGTTGTGCACAGACTTGGAAAAATTGCATGCCTGCCTATGCTTGAGATTTCTTTGCTTCTGTGGATTTGGATCCAGGGCTTGAACACAGAGAGGGGGGGGATAGTGGTATGGGATGGAAGGATTAGCACTTTCTTGTCCGGCAAACACAAGGTATATACACATCAGAGCAGATTTAACAACAGGAGAGCCGCCTTTATTGAATATCAGCTGTCCCTGCTTTGTATCACAATCTTAATGTTACTTTGATGTCATTTAATGTAATTTTGAACATGTGTATATTTAGTGTATTTTATTATAGTGAATAATGAAAGTAACAAAGTTGTAATACGTCAATCCAACCCTCCTCCGTTATGAAAGTGACTATGTTACTGCTAACAGACTTTTGTACAAGCCAAGCATGGCTAAGGCTAAGCATAGCTCAAATTACCGGGGACTATAGTTCTGGAAACAGAAAAATTATTACTGTAGGTTTTAAAGTGGACAAATATGGCAGAGAGTACAAATATCTACACTTGATGTGCAACACAGCCAATTTAATCTTTTAACAGCTCCCCGCCTTAGTCAAACATTTGAGAGGTCTGCACAGTAAATGAGCACTGATGAGAAATTATGAATCTTTATTAATCAGTATAATAGGGTATATTAACATGCATAATAATGAAAAAAAGCACTGCATAAGCAGGAAACTGTCTCTCTTGCACCATCAGAAATTGGTCAAATAAAAATATTATTTTGCTCTCCTAGTTTCTCATGCATAACAATAGTAATGTATTGTTACATTTCAACTCCTACCTTCTTATCAATAAACCAGGGAAATGCAACAGAGGTGTGGATACCATAAGATGGGTGCATAACTGGCTGGTTAATCATTCTCAGAGAGTAGTTATCAATGGTCCACAATCATGCTGGAAGGGCATGACAAATGGGGTTCTGCAGGAATCAGTTTTGGGACTTGTTCTGTTCAGTATTTTCATCAATGATTTAAATGGTGGCAGAGAGAGCATGCTTATAAAGTTTGCAGATGATACCTTGCTGGGAGGGGTTGCAAATGCTTTGAGGATAGGGTCATAATTCAGCACAATCTGGACAGAGTGGAGATGCGGAGAAATTGGAGACGGTCCAGAGAAGAAAAAAAAGATTAAAGGTCTAGAAAACATTATCTATGAGGGAAGACTGAAAGAACTGGGTTTGCTTAGTTTGGAAAAGAGAAGTCTGAGAGGGGACATGATGATAGCTTTCATATACCTAAAAGGATGTAGCAAGTAGGAGCGAGAAAAAATATTCTCCTTAATCCAGGATGGGCAATAATTTTTGACAGGGGGCCACTCCAAGAATTTGGAAAGTAGTTTGAGGGCCACACTTTTCCATGATATTAATGGAGGAGATGCAGGGTCAGGGATGGATCAGGGAGCTGCAGAAGAGAGCTTGGAGTAAGGGAGGGAGTTTGGGTGAAGGAGGCTGTTGTGACCTGGAGCACTGGACTGAGGTGCAGGGGGTTGGATTGTGATCTAGAGCAGGGAATTGGGGTACAGAAGGGGTGTCGGGGGTTGGGTTCTGAGCTTGGGCAGGAGGGGACTGTGACCTGGGGCAGGGGATTGGGGTGCCAGATCTGAGAGGAGTATGGGTGTAGAAGGGGCAGAGGATTTGGGTACCTGGAGTAGGGGCAGGAGTGGGGGGCGGCTGGGGTATCAGAGGCAAGCTCTGGCCAGGAGACTTACCAGCTAGCAGCCCATTCCTGAATAAGCCTCCCTGCCTTCCCCATCCCCACACAGGCTGCAGCCAATGTGCTCTGTGAATAACTACCAGCTCCTTGTGCTTCCTGGTTGCCTGGTATTAAAAGAGGCAACTCCCATAGGTTTCTGGCCAGAAGCCGGCCAATTGGATTGTACTGGAGGTGAGAGCAGCTCCTAAAGTCTTTCCCTCTCCCCTCCAGGCTTCGTTTTTAAAGTGAAACTGCCCCACAATCACATTTCTGAGCGGCGTGCGGGTAGGGCAAGGCAAGTGGGGAGCCTGCATAGAGCTCTCTGCAGCACGTGCGGGCCGGATCCAGTGGCGGCCTGTGGGCTGTATTTTACCCTGACCTGCCTTAACCTCTGATGAGAGGATAAGAAGCAATGGGCTTAAATCGCAGCAAGGGAGGTTTAGGTTGGACATTAGAAAAAACTTCTTGGCAGGGTGGTTAAGCACTGGAATAAAGTGCCTCAGAAAGTTGTGGAATCTCCATCAGTGGAGATGTTTAAGTGCAGGTTAAATAGACATCTGTCAAGGATGATCTAGTGGTGCTTGATCCTTCCAGGGAACTGTGCCAGGGGACTTGACTTGATGAACTCTCAAGGTCCCTATCTGTTCTAGTATTCCATGATTCTATGATACTAATGGGGAGGAAATCAACAGACTTAATGGAAATTTAATTTAACAGGATTCTATAGAAAATACTGTAAAACTAAGAAGTTAACTGAGAATGTGATGTTTTCCACGGGTGGTTTTGTTTATTTTTTTAAGCAACAATCCTATAGAATTCTCTAGCAAGGACATAATTCTCTAGAGAATGGCTCTATAGAAAGGTAATAATTTATTGTTCAATTCTATCAGCTATTTTAATCCATTTTTATTAGGTGTATATCTGGTTTTGAATACACATGACACTCTCTGAAGCTGACAAATAGACAAGCCACTGGGGCAAAATCCCCAGAGCCTGTGAATATGCTGAGATTTCAGAATGTGGCACTGTACATTTTCACAACCCTTCACCGTTTAACCAAAATCTCTGACATTAAGCAATAGATCAATACTTGGCTTCTCTATCAGCCTCTGCCACTTTTTAGCTGATTCTGACTCTTGATTCATAGCTCAGATTCATCATTCCATGTCCAAAGGCATATGGAAAAAATCTCATACATTCATTACCCCTGTGAAGATGTAAGCTTACCCTGGCAGACCACGAATGGTTCTTTTAGGCAAACTACAAGCAAATCAACTTTGTATTAATACTGCTGCAGTGGATTTCATAGCTGTGACAGAAGTTTTAAAATATTCAAACTGTGAGAAGAAATATTTTATGCCTATCTGCATGGTTAGAAGTGCATAAGTGACAAATAGTGCACTATTGCATTGCTTTAGCTAACATGCATTTTCAGACAGATTTAGTAACTATACTGAGTAAACTTGTAAAATAATGTGAGGATACTTTATTTGCTGTCAAAGATTTAGAGCCAGTATTGAAATACCATAATTGAGATAACTTAAACAACGAATAGTCCTGCAGCACCTTAAAGACTAACAAAAATGTAGATGGTATCATGAGCTTTTGTGGGCACAGCCCACTTCCTCGGATGAATGGAGGAAGGGATCCCGAGGTGTGTATCTGTCGAGGAACATTTTAACCTGCTGGGGCACTCATTAATGGATCTAAAGGTGATGATACTACTGCAAAGCAATTTAAAAAACCAGCTGGAGAGAGAAGCTGAGGAACTTGCCTTCATTTACAAATTTGACATCTTTAATCAAGGTTGGAACACAGACCTGAACTGGAAGTGGAAGTAAGGGTTCTGCAAGAACCTGACCTACCCCACAAAGGGATAGAGCGGAGCCGGTGCGCCAGCTTCCACACACCTACCTTCCCCCACTGCCACTCTGGGTTGCCAAAGCCCTCTTCAGACATGTGTGACTGCATTTTGGCCCCCAGGTCCACTTTCCAGGGGCTGTTTTTTTTTTTTTGCTCGACAAAATTTCCTGGTGGCGGTAGTGGCTTTTTCTTTTTGGTTCGACAAATTTTCCCCCCAGCTGTAGGGTTTCAGCGAAATTCTTCTGAGTTTACAAGGGTTCCATGACCAAATAAAATTGGGAAACACTGCCCTAATGACATCAAAAGCTAAGTACTGGACACTTACAGCCCACTCTGTTAGCCTCATTTAGCATGGACACTCTGACAATTTTCCCCCATTTTTTTCCTTCTCTTTCCCACCCTATCCCTTCTTTCACTGCTATTTATTTTGCAACCTTCACCCCTTAACTGCATCTGAAGAAGTGGGTTGTGCCCACGGAAGCTAACGTTATGTACATTTTTGGTTAGTCTCTAAGAGCACGTCTAGACTACATGGCTCCGTCGACGGAGCCATGTAGATTTGTTTACTCGGCAAAGGGAAATGAAGCAGCGATTTAAATAATCGCCACTTCATTTAAATTAAAATGGCTGCTGCGCTATGACGATCAGCTGATTGGTGGCACAGCGCTGTAGTCTGGACGCTCCGCGGTCGACATCAAAGACATTCGTCGACCTCCCCGGTAAACCTCATCCCACAAGGCATAACGGGGAGGTCGACAAATGCCTTTGATGTCGACCACAGAGCGTCCAGACTACAGCGCCGTGCTACCAAAGAGCTGATCGGCACAGCGCGGCAGCCATTTTAATTTAAATGAAGCGGCGATTATTTAAATCGCCGCTTCATTTCCCTTTGCCTACAGCCCTAATCTACATGGCTCTGTGGACGGAGCCATGTAGTCTAGACATGCCCTAAGATGCTGCTAGACTATTCACTGTTTTTTAAGTTTTTTCAGTAACAGATTTACACAACTACCCCTCAGAGACATTATTGAAATATGACATTTCCACTCTAAAATCCAGTATTTTTACCATTCTTTGTTCTTTCCAAAAGAATTTCAACAATATCGATTAGGATTGATTTTCTTCTCCCTCAGCAAATCCTCGAAATCCATGGCATTCTCATTGCTAATCATAAAACTGTTTCCAAAAAACTATTGCACAGAAACATGGAACTAAGGTCAGCCAGTAAATGCCAGGAAATTATAGGAGGGGTCTGCCTGATTTTGACTGATGATCTCTGTTTATTGATGTAGAAATAGGTAGAACTACTCCAATGTCCCTGCCAGTATGATGAAGGGGAGAGTATTTTCTCACCTCTAACTGTGACAACTACTTCATCTCTGTACATATAAGCAGGAATCACCCAGAACCATATAATCACATATGCAGTGTTGGCATGTCTTGGTGTTTGGTGTTTTTCTGAAACCCTAGATCCCAGATACACGTGATTACTTATAAAATCTCAGATCTCATTTTTTAAAAAACAAATGTTTAAGTTTCTTGGTTGCAAAGGAAAATCTGAAAGTGACTCTTAAGGGCTACAGATATACAGATATAGAAGACAAATAAAAATAACGCAATCTTATTATTGGAAAAAAAAACCCCTCATGATTTAAAGCAATCTCATGGGGTTTTTTGGGGGTGGGGTGAAAGGGACATGAGTTTTGAATGCTTAAGGGTTGGCTTGACTGCAGTTGTACTCGTGGATTAGGGTGACCAAGAATCTTCATCTTTTCTAACTACCTGGGAATTATTCCTGAAGGAAGAGAATCTGGACACCATATGTGAAGCAAGCAAGAGACTTTATTACACACACAGCGCTGTCGGAGTGTCACGTCGTTTGTTAGAGCTCAGTGAACACTGCCAAACCATAGGTTACAACTAATTATATAGGATGCTCAATGAGCAGATCAAAGTGATGCGGGTAAAATCCTGGACCCCTGGGTAGGTGCTAATTGTGAGGTAAAGTAAAAGCAATAATATAAAGTTACATAGTTTTTCCAGTAAAACAAGTATTTAAACAAAGCAGACATCAATTATCAGTTACGTGTTAAGTGGTGATATGTCTGTCAGCTTTAAGAAGGTATCTCTGCAGGATGTGGTCCATCTGGGGATTTAAGCAGAGCACTTGACAACTGTGCATTTGTTCCTAGTACCATTGAATGTGTCCTGTCCTGTCTCACATCCATGGCTAGGTGTGGGGGGTAACCATCATGTACTGTGTTTGTGTCCCAGTCCCAGACTCCAAATTTAGAATAGGGGTTCTTAACAGAATATCATAGCCTGCCTCAGAAATTTGTATCCTACAGTCCCAAGGTTAGTGGAACTGGCTGGGATGTTTGACCACCTCTCCCTGATCCAAATTCTCCTAGCTATTTCCAGTCTGCAGCAATTTCCACTCTGCCTGTCTCTACTTGCTTCACACACCTCTGGGTCTCATTCCTCACATTTTATACCAGCTCTCTGTAACACTTTCTACCTCAGAGCTCTGAGTACTAACAGCAGCTTCTCCTCAGTCAGACCCATTATGTGATACAATAAGGGAATCCTACCCTCTAATCTATAAAGGAAAATGTTTGTATGTTTGTGCTCTAATAAGGGCAAATATTGTGCCCATCTATAAAAAGGGGAATAAGAACAACCCAGGAAACTACAGACCGGTCAGTTTAACGTCTGTCCCAGGGAAGATAATGGAGCAGGTAATTAAGGAAATCATATGCAAACACTTGGAAGGTAATAAAGTGATAGGGAATAGCCAACAAGGGTTTGTGAAGAACAAGTCATGCCAAACTAATCTGATAGCTTTCTTTGATAGGATAACGAACCTTGTGGATAAGGGAGAAGCGGTGGATGTCATATACTTAGACTTTAGTAAGGCATTTGATACGGTCTCGCATGATATTCTTATTGATAAACTAGGCAAATATAACTTAGATAGGGCCACGATAAGGTGGGTGCATAATTGGCTGGATAACCGTAGTCAGAGCGTTGTTGTTAACGGTGCTAAATCCTGCTTGAAAGGGATAACAAGTGAAGTTCCTCAAGGGTCTGTTTTGGGACCCGTACTGTTCAATATCTTCATCAATGATGTAGATATTGGGATAGAGAGTACGCTTATTAAGTTCGCAGATGATACCAAACTGGGTGGGGTTGCAATTTCTTTGGAGGATAGGGACATAATTCAAAATAACCTTAGCAAGTTAGAGAAATGGTCAGAGGTAAATAGGATGAGGTTTAATAAAGAGAAATGCAAAATGCTCCACTTAGGAAGGAACAATCAGTTCCATACATACAAGATGGGAAGCGACTGTCTAGGAAGGAGCATGGCAGAAAGGGATCTAGGGGTCATAGTGGACCACAAGTTGAATATGAGTCAACAGTGTGATGCTGCTGCAAAAAAAGCAAATATGATTCTAGGTTGTATCAACAGGTGTGTTGTAAGCAAAACTCACACCTGACTCGTGAAGTCATTCTGCCGCTCTACTCTGCACTAGTTAGGCCTCAGCTGGAGTACGGCGTCCAAGTACAAGCAATGACTCGTGAAGTCATTCTGCCGCTCTACTCTGCACTAGTTAGGCCTCAGCTGGAGTACGGCGTCCAGTTCTGGGCACCACATTTCAAGAAAGATGTGGAGAAATTGGAAAGGGTACAGACAAGAGCGACAAGAATGATTAAAGGTCTAGAGAACATGACCTATGAAGCCAGGCTTCATGAACTGGGCTTGTTTAGTTTGGAAAAAAGAAGATTAAGGGGGGACATGATAGCGGTTTTCAAATATCTAAAAGGGTGTCACAAGGAGGAAGGAGAAAATTTGTTCCTCTTGGTTTCTGAGGACAGGACAAGGAGTAATGGGATTAAAGTGCAGCAAGGGAGGTTTAGATTGGACATTAGGAAAAAATTCCTAAGTGTCAGGGTGGTCAAATATTGGAATAAATTGCCAAGGGAGATGGTGGAATCTCCCTCTCTGGAGATATTTAAGAACAGGTTAGATAGACATCTGTCAGGGATGGTGTAGACAGAGCTTGGTCCTGCCTTGAGGGTGGGAGGCTGGACTCAATGACCTCTCGAGGTCCCTTCTATTCCTATGATTCTATGAACTTGGACAGTATAAGATCTACCGCAACCAAACTTTCCATGGGATAACCTTCCCTCCAGGAGAAGGTTTTAAGGTACTTTTGGACCAGATTGGGCCAGATCTCAACATGTAAAAATAAAAAATAGCCCGTGGTGCTACCCTAGGCCATGTGCCCGCCACCTGCAGCCCCCAGCACCGTCCGGGACTCCCTCTACCCATACGCGCAAAACGGCGCGGGCACACGCCCTGTCCCCTGTGGCTATGTTTACCAGGTAGTCCAAAAAAACCCACAAAAAACGGACACACTTGATTGGGGGCAGGGAAGGAACCAGCTGGGAGGGGAGTGGGGCTGCCCGAGAGGAAGGGGTAGGGGCTGGGAAGCAGAGCTGGTTGAGGGGGAGGGGGAGGGGCAGCGGGGCTGGCTGGGAGAGATGGGGGGGGCACTGCTGGCAGGAAGCAAAGGTGGTTGGGGGAGATGGGGGTGGGGGGAGGCCGAAGGGAGAGGGGCTGGCCAGGGGAGATCGGGAGGAGGAGAACTGGCTGGCAGGAAGTAGGGCTGGGGGTGGGGGAAGCTAATCGGCCAGCAGGGAGCGGGACTGAGCAATGCCAGGTAACTCCAGCTAGTATCTGATACAACCCAGTGACAATTCCTTTCTCCTTCTTAAAAACAGGACCCTTTCAATCCAGGGCAGACTTTCTTAAACTGTATCTCTTCTATACCTGGATTCTGCTGATACCTTGTGTGGCACAGAATTCCACAGGCTGATTATGCTATGGGGGGAAGTCTCACCCTGCATGTAATCTATACTTTTGTATCTTAAAAGCATTGTGCTTCAAAGAGAAATGGAATCCAGCCAACTTTCTCCAACCATGGGAGATGTATTGGCTTCAAAAAGAGGTTACATGTTGTAGGGAAGAGACCTCGGTATTAATGCAAAAATGATATTAATTAGTATCTATTTTTTTTATTAATTTCAGAGGTATAGCTGTGTTAATCTGTAACTGAAAATCTTAAAAGCAATTAATAGTCCTGTTTGTTAGAGACTAACAAAAAATGTAGATAGTATCATGAACTGGCATGGGCACAACCCACTTCTTCAGATGACTGGAGATAAGGGGTCCAAGTTGCAAAATAAATAGCAGAGAAAAAGAGGATGGGGAGGGAAAGAGAAGGAAAAAAATGGGGAAAAAATTGTCAATTAGAGTGTCCATGGTAAATGAAGCTGATAGAGTGGGTTCTAAGTGCTTTTAAGTACCGGGTGCTTGGCTATTACGTCATTAGGATGTGGAATGTACTGGGTAATCCAGTTAAGTTGTTTGTTTAAACCTCTATTGCAGGTGTCAAATTTGTAAATGAAATTAAGTTCTGCAGCTTCCCTTTCGAGCTGGTTTTTGAAACTGGCTTGTGATAATACAGTAACTTTGAGATTTATTTAAGAGTGCCTGCAAAAGAGGTTTAAACAAATACCTTAACTGGATTACCTGCTACATTCCACATCCTAATGACATAAATAGCCAAGCATCGGGTAAGGATGTTAAATTTAGATTAATTAAATAATCAAATAGTCAGTGGGATTTCTATCAACTGTTTGATTAGTATATAAGGGCGCTCTTGCTACAGTTCAAACGAGGAAGACCCGCAGGGAGCGCAGGGCCAGTGGCGGACTTTGAAATGTATAAGAGCCTGCGCTCCCTGAAGGGCTACTACTTCTGGCCCCACACTTCCTGTCATGCCTGAGCCTTTGAAATATACAAGAGCCCACTCTCCCTGCAGAGCTTCTGCTTTTTGGCTGGAGCTCTTGTACATTTCAAAGGCAGAATCACAGTAGAAGCAGCATGAGCAGAAACTGCTTCAGTCCCCACTTGCGCCGTTTCCTGCTGTGCCTCTACTTCCCTGCCCCCCACGGAGACGGCGCTGAGGGGAACCAACTTTTAAGCCAGCTCCCCCCAGCACCAGCTTCCCCCCACGTTTGCTGCCTCTCTCTGATAGAGTCAGGAAGGGGGAAGAGGAAGTGACTAGTTCCGTCACTAGTTGACTATCTGATAAGCTTATGCTTGTCGGATAGTTGACTACTCACTTACATCCCTAGCACTGGGTACTTAAGAGTACTTCGAACCCACTCTATCAGCTTCATTTAGCAAGGACAATCTAATTGACAATTTTTTCCTTCTCTTTCCCTCCCCATCCCCTGTATTTCTCTGCTATTTATTTTGCAACTTGGACCCCTTTACTCTAGTCATCTGAAGAAGTGGGTTGTGCCCACGAAAGACGTACTGTTCAATATCTTCATCAATGACTTAGATATTGGGATAGAGAGTACGCTTATTAAGTTTGCGGATGATACCAAACTGGGTAGGGTTGCGACTTCTTTGGAGGATAGGGACATAATTCAAAATGACCTTAGCAAGTTAGAGAAATGGTCAGAGGTAAACAGGATGAGGTTTAATAAAGAGAAATGCAAAGTGCTCCACTTAGGAAGGAACAATCAGTTCCATACATACAAGATGGGAAGCGACTGTCTAGGAAGGAGCATGGCAGAAAGGGATCTAGGGGTCATAGTGGACCACAAGTTGAATATGAGTCAACAGTGTGATGCTGTTGCCAAAAAAGCAAATATGATTCTAGGTTGTATCAACAGGTGTGTTGTACGCAAAACTCGTGAAGTCATTCTGCCGCTCTACTCTGCACTAGTTAGGCCTCAGCTGGAGTACTGTGTCCAGTTCTGGGCGCCACATTTCAAGAAAGATGTGGAGAAATTGGAAAGGGTACGGAGAAGAGCGACAAGAATGATTAAAGGTCTAGAGAACATGACCTATGAAGCCAGGCTTCATGAACTGGGCTTGTTTAGTTTGGAAAAAAGAAGATTAAGGGGGGACATGATAGCGGTTTTCAAATATCTAAAAGGGTGTCACAAGGAGGAAGGAGAAAATTTGTTCCTCTTGGTTTCTGAGGACAGGACAAGGAGTAATGGGCTTAAAGTGCAGCAGGGGAGGTTTAGATTGGACATTAGGAAAAAATTCCTAACTGTCAGGGTGGTCAAATATTGGAATAAATTGCCAAGGGAGGTGGTGGAATCTCCCTCTCTGGAGATATTTAAGAACAGGTTAGATAGACATCTGTCAGGGATGGTGTAGACGGAGCTTGGTCCTGCCTTGAGGGCGGGGGGCTGGACTCGATGACCTCTTGAGGTCCCTTCCAGTCCTATTATTCTATGATTCTATGATTCTATGATACTATCTACATTTTTGTTAGTCTGTAAGGTGCTGCAGGACTATTAATTGTTTTTTATTTGTATTAGATCATTACAAGCTTGTTTGCACCCTTACTGACTATTAAGTTATAGCTACATGTATGTTACAGTCAGAATGGTTGGGAATATAATAATACACATGTTTAGTTAGTTACGTTACAAAATGTTAAAACTAACCAAAGAACTTGAGAAAGATTTCTATTCCTATCCCCCAAGAACAAACATCAAGATGAAAAACCATGTAAAATATTCATTTTCTAGGAGAAAACCTGAATGTGATTGGAATGTAGGATGTGTGTTATCAGAGCAATAAATCTAGGTAACATGGGTTCTAACAGCCCCCACTCTCTTGCAAGAAAAATGTCTTGTGTTCTTAAAAACTTGAGAGAAAAATATGTTGTTGAAGATGCTTGAAGCTTTTGTTTATTTCTTAAATGTAGAAAAGGAAAAGTCTTTTGAGATGTGTGCTTACACACATCTAAATGCAGGAATAATAAGATGTTTAATGTACAAATATAGCAAGGTCATTTGATGCTATAACTGCTTACTAATATAAGTAATCATTTAAGTATAGAATAGTTATATTAATGGGGTGCTAATTAAATACTTGTATTGTGCAAGCAAACCTCATCTAACTCCAGAAAATGAGACAACGCTTCAAAAATTATTATAAGAATCAACATTTGTTTATATTAAGCTGTAAAAAAACTTTCTAAGAGTTATTTAATTTTAAAAGACTGTTTGGAGAACTAAAACCTTTTAAATAAAGGAGTGTTTGGACTTTTTATAAATAGAATTGCATTTTCTGTCAAAATCTAATAAAGTTGAAAGAATATCTCATACAATGGATCACATAAAAAGAAACAGTTAAAACTAGCTTTGAAAGTCTACAAGAAGAACAAAGGCAATGAAAGAAATGTTGTATATTCATTAAACAGATTATATATCCAGGAGCTGAATGCGTCATCTAAGCCAACCCTGAAGGCATCAAGTCAATGAAAGGGTGACAGCAACCAACTTTGAATCTGAACAAGCCAGTGTGTACTCCTATTTTTATGAATTTATAGGAAGTAGATGCATATAAAAGACTCCAAAGTGAGCATCCCTCACATGCAACCCCCTCGTGCGTTAATTTATTTAACGCTTTCTTTTTCTCTCTTTAATAGTGAAATGATCATAAATAATAACTGTGCTTATTTTTCAAAAACAACAAGGAGTCCTGTGATATCTTAAAGACTAACTGATTTATTTGGGCATCAGGTTTTTTGGATAAAAATCACTTCATCAGATGCATTTGACAAAGTGGTTTTTACTCACAAAAGCTTATGCCCAAATAAATCTGTTAACCATAACATGGCAATAAGAGAAACAATAAGAGCTAGCTTACCATTTCTCTAAAATAAATATTTCTGGTAATTTTTAAAATAAAAATGATTTGGTGTCCAATAATTAAAATGACTCCCTGTGCCATACGTATTCTGCCCCTTGGGAAAAAATCAGGCAATTTTTATTTAATGCCTGTGTGCTGACTGAATGGGAAGATACTGTCACCTTCTCACATTCAGTATTCTTAGCTGAAATAACATGATGGCTTAACAAGAGGCAGGATCTGTGGGCTTTATGGGAGTCAGGAGGCCTTTTGGAGGAATCTGAATGAGCAAAGGGTGGGAGTCTAGCAACACTGATATGGGGATTTGAGTTCCATGGATGTAGGACTGGACCCATCAGACTCAGCATGAGAAGTACTGAGCACCTTTTAGCAGGTGTGGTGTGGGCTGAGTTCCTACAAGGGACCTAAGGAGGCACAGCATGTCTCAACGTTGAGCTCTTTTATTTATTAGTGGCAGAGTGTCCGCAGCATGTACAGGGTGTAACGCTACTAGACCTAATGCCTGGATTCTTTCTAG
Organism: Pelodiscus sinensis; assembly: GCF_049634645.1. Classification (NCBI taxonomy): domain Eukaryota; kingdom Metazoa; phylum Chordata; order Testudines; family Trionychidae; genus Pelodiscus; species Pelodiscus sinensis. The sequence continues at coordinate 306,495,044 of NC_134711.1, forward strand.
ATTTGGGTACAAGGCAGAGGAATCTGTGCCTGTCACTTTACAGAAGCAGCCATGAGCTCTCCAATATAGATGTGAGAGTTTGTACTTCCCTACAACACTTCTGAGAACAATGTTTGCAGATTCCTGAGTAAGGGTGCATCTAAACTATATCCCCTTTTTTATATTGTAAATGAAGCTGGGATTTGAATTTCCTGCATTTCAATTACATAATGGCAGCTGCAGCTTTTTTCCGAAAAGCCGCTTTTCAAAACCCCTCCCCCCAAAAAAACCCCAAAGAAACCCGCGGTCAAGATAGGGATCTTTTGACAGAAATGCCCTGTTTCAAAAGATCCTTTAACCCTCAATGAGGATCTTTCGAAACAGGGCATTTCTGTCAAAAGATCCCTGTCTTGACTGCGGTTCCCGCCCCCCCCTCTGAAAAGCAGCTTTTCAAAAAAAAAAAAGCCGTGGCCACCGTTATGTAAATGAAATGCAGGAAATTCAAATCCTGGCTTCATTTACAATTTTGATATGTCTAATTGATATCCCTTTATCGAAAAAGAGACGTAGTTTAGATGTACCCTAAGTCTGAACAACATTCAATGCTCTCCCCAATAGAAGCATATTTGTAACCCAAGGTTTGAAGCACTGCTTAGTGTAATGCAAACTCAGCTGCTCTGGAAAGTCACCTTAATCAGGAGTTAGAAATGGGATTGTGAACAAGATGTTAATGGACAAACTGGTTCCAACAAAACTAACCTACTTTCCCCCTAAAACTAAATCCAAACCAAATCTTTTCTTAGTTTTTTTTAAAAAGGATAATATAAAACAAATGATCATTTTGCTTCTGAAACCTGCCAAAAGAAAATGCAAATAGCTGGCTATTCCAGTCATTTTTCACATGACTAGAAGCAAAAATGCCAGAAATCTCAGGAGTTGGCCAGTTATTGCAAGATTTTTTAGTTATTGACGTTGAAGGTTCAGATTGAGACACTGGTGTAGCCAGAAGGGCTGGGTTGGCTTCAATTTCTGGTGGATGGGAAAGAATGGGTAACAGGGAGAGCAGGATAGGAGGGATGGGGCGGGGAGAGTCCTGGCAGAGGAGAGCTAGCCATGGTCCTGCTCCCTGGCCAGAGCGCTGGGACAGAGGGGTCAAGCCCCAACCCCGGTGACGGGCTTGCCAGGTGAAGCTGGGTAAACCCCCATGCTTGGATTTCGCTCCCTGAATGGTGCGCTAGATAAACTGGTGGGCCATAGCTCACACAGGCCCACCCATGGCTACGCCCTTGAATTGAGGTATCTGAGTTTTTGGATTTTATCCTACCTGAACTGAGGTGAGCTGCTGGATCTGTAGCGGTTCACATGTTACCTGTTTACTAATCTCTCAGTACCCTGATGTTTGATAGCTCAGTTTGCTCTTCAAGATAATCTGGTTTATGCACAGCTGGCATGCATAATTTGTACGTTTGTGGCATCTGCCAGTGGGAATGACATTCCGAATCTGAATGTGTGAATTACCTCAAACTCAGGCTTTCTGGGTCATAAATGAATCTGATCAGTGAAAAGAGATGTAATATTTTAATTGGTTTTTCATGCTTCAATTGATCAATATTTATTGGGCTAGATCATTAAACTACTCTGGAAACAAATACAGTTTCTGCTGAACATGTCTTCCAAAGCTATCACGGTAAAACAAATACATGATTCTGCTGAACATGTCTTCCAAAGCTATCACAGTAAAGGAACTATGAGGAAATTCATCCAGGTATTTTGTGCACTATTTTCCCACTTGCAATATTTATATGCCTATAAATATGCAGTCACACACATTATGCTTTATCATACACACATAAAGAAAGACCAATTACAAGAATTATCTATGGTTTGCTTTAACAAACATTAACGAGAATGAGGCAGCTTAATTTTCTAGAAGCATCAGAAGGAAGCAAATGACTAAGGTTAACTGCTTTGGGTGGTAAACATAGGATAGAGTTAGCAATAATGAAATTAAGAATGAGAAAATGTAGACTGAATATCAGGAAAAAATTCCTGGTCAGCGAGTTCTATCAATCTCCCGAGATAGGTGTGTATTCCCCATTGAAACCCTTCTGTTGTAATAGTCCTACACTGGCATGGGGGTGGGCTAGAAGATACAATAGGACTGTTCAGTCTATTCTATGAAAGTCTCAATTGCACAGATTTTGTATAGCTGCTAATAGCAGGAACTGCTATAAAATAGATCTAACGCTGTTTCAAACACTAACACGATCGTTTAACAATTAGCCAGGCAATTATTCTGCCCTTAAATGAGCATAAAAGATCTCAACCTCAATGTTCTGATCTTCTCACTGGTGCTGAACTATAAGGGCCCTATTATCTCCCCTCTGCAGGACTCAAGTGGCTGCAGCTGAAGTTCCATGCATTGGGGCTGGACCCAATTCCCTCTGAAGTCCACAGTAAGACACTCATTGAGATTAATGGAAGCAAGAGCAAGCCCTTAAGGAGGCTAGGTTATTGAACTGAAGATATGCCCTCTAGATCTGAGAGTAAATGTGGTGCACAGTCATTATGGACCAAATTCTTTGCAAAAGTGTTGCAGCTCCATTGATTTCACAGGAGTTTTGCCCATTGACAGCAGCAGCAGGTCCTGTCTATGTGTGTGTGTTTATGGGAAAGGAGTTTTAAATGTATTGATTTTACAGCAGCTTCTTATTTCACTCTTGAGCAAGGTGGAATAAGGAACAAGTAACTGGGCAAACTGAAGGAACAGCTTTATCATTATAACTGCTTTAGGTTTTTTTACCTAGCATTCAGAAGCAGATGGAAAACGGACAACTTAGTGAAACACTAAGTTGTCTGTTCCTGTATGAAATACCTTCATGAACCAGCCCTATAATGGTTAAAACAAAAACCAACCACACAAAAATTCACACACCTGGAAGCCCAAATGTAGGCCAAAAGGTCAGAAGGGCTACTTGCTCCCAATTACTTAATGAAATACGCTATTGGCTTTCATTCCCTCCACCCCCAGAAAAAGAATGAAAAAGACCTTTCCATCTTTATCTCATAGGTCAAAGGTCATCTTCACTTGAAAAAGGCTTAAGTGCAGTCTGTAAAGACACACTGGGCAGTTTCTGACATGACCACACTGCATGTACATTTCAGTACTGTGACTGAGTGGGTGGAAAACAATGGCAGAAGGTTTGTGGATAGCTCTGATTACCATGCCTCTAGTAAAGTGGCCTTTGTAACAGAAGGTGAAAGTTCACCATCTTCCATTTACATCAATAAACATGATCAACTCTTAAACAGACATAGAAATCAATTCCCACCACACATTTGCCAAATGCTCTTTAGCTAAATGAATTGATCTGCCCCTTCCAATCTGCATCAGAGAAATAAAAACTATCCTAACCCATAATTTGGGAAGACTGAAGGTGAGGAGGGAGTTGCACTCACCATTACATGTGCAGCGTACATTTCTGTAGAAACGGGGACACACAAAACTAATTCGCGCTGTGCTATAGGTCATCAGGGAATGGGAATCAATAGACAGGCTCTGTTCACAGTGCTGCTCCTGACAATCCAGTCCAGAACAATTCTTCTCCAAGATAGCCGAGATGCGAATCACATTTTCTAAGTGTCTCCTTGCATTGGTAAGCTTCTGAATCAAATAAGCAGGCTTATAGAATCCACTGTTGTGCATTTGCACTGCAAACAGCATATCAAGCTGACTGGTGCCAGCCACGGGCTGAATACTGATAATGTGAAGGCTATCTTGTTTCTGTGAGACCACTGCATTTCGCAAGGTGCGCCTGAATCCATGCATGTGGAGCCCCACAAAATCTTCTGGGGAAACTTTCTCAAATCGGATAGTGACCGTGTTCTGCAGCATTTCTTGAACCAGCTGTTCCACATGGACTATGACATCTATGGGCACTTGGAACCGGCCATCGCTGACCGAAACATTCAGTATATACTTGCCATTATCAAGCCCTCCCAGTGCAATGATCTTGCCATCATGGCTGTTAACCTTGAACAGACTTTTCTGCTCAGACTTCAGAGTATAAGTGAGAACATCATACACATCTTGATCCGTGGCATGTATCTTCCCAATGACACCCCCTGGAAAGTCATCTTCCATGGTGATTATAAAGATCTCCAGTGGAATGGCTGTAGGTTTGTGAATACTTTCTTCAATAACCCGCACCTGAATGTAAGTGTGGGACACCTGTTGAGGCTTCCCAGAATCTTTTGCCTAGGTTAATTTGGGAAGAAGCACACACATAAATCACAATCAATAATAACAATTCCTCATATCTTTCTTCTCCCTACTACTGTATTTGTATAGTCTGCCATCCTGAGACTCTTTCAAAGCACTTTACAAACATTATTTACTAACTATTTATATCCAGGAACACATTGCAATGCTGCCACCTCTGATGTGGAATACAAAAACATCTTAGGGAAATGAGGAAAACTATATCTATGTGAACTGCAGGTGGAAACATATCGGCAGACTGAAATGTAAGCAGATAGAACTTGTTCTTTGGTATTAAATGGGCTCTTTAATTACCATAAATGGTCAACTGTTTTTTTTATTTTAATCCTACTCCCATTGGAATGCTGGTCCCTCCTGAACATAATGAAGCTGTAGTTCATTACTTGACTGAAGGAAGAGTATGCCACACATTTAGGCTTCATCTTCACTGCCAGTTCTTCTGGCAGCAAATATGCTAATTAGGGACTCATTAGCATAAATCGTGATCTCATTAGCATATTTTCTGCCGTTTCGTTTTGCACAAGTGGTTTTTGTACAAAAAGAAGCAGTGTAGACTTTTTTTTTGCGCAAAGCCCCCGTTTTGTGCAAGATCCTTATGTCTGTCCCAGAGAGGCGTAAGGATCTTGCGCAAAACAGGAGGTTCGCGCAAAAAAACCCCATCCACACTGCTTCTTTTTGTGCAAAAACCCCTTGCGCAAAAAGAAACGGCAGAAAATATGCTAATGAGATTCTGATTTCGCATATTTTCTGCCGTAAGAATTGGCAGTGAAGACGTAGCCTTAATCATCAACACCGCTTTCTACAGCGATTGGACATGCTTCAGATGTTTCTGATTCACCTTGATCCTGCTTAGTTTATGAAGATCTTAGAAAGCTAGGGTTTTCTTTTTAATACTGCTTTCTGTATTGCTTTACCTAAATCAATCAAAAACCATGCCTGAAATAAAGAAAATGTATCACCCTCCAAAGATGAAATAAGATGCATGCTGTTTCTAACAATAAAATATGAGACTAGAACTGAGCTTGGACAGCTGACTCTGTGACCCAGAGCACATATGATAGCATCATTTGCACTTTTTATAGAGAGCAATTGAGCAGGTCTGACAAAAAACTCAAGGCCCTCCTGACAAAAGGCTGTGCAAACTTGGATCAATGTCCTTTTTGGGCAGTAATAAAAATGCTCCATTCAGCTCGCTATTAAGATTTACTACTTATTCTGAAGGGGAATAGAACAAAAGAACAAGACCTGCCACTTGATCTGAAGATCTTTACTGGAGAATTGAATGTGGTCAACAAGGAAAAAGAAAAAATACACAATACTATTAAGAATTAGGTATATCCCTTCAAAGGAACAGTGAAAATCATCCCTGCTTACCCCGAATAGGGCTGGAAAGCCAAAAAGATAATGCTGTTGATCTGTCCCTCCTCCAAATTTAATTTTAATAAAAATCAACGAAGGGCTGGTGGCAGAGTGGAGAGAGAGGCTCTTGACCTGACCTGACCTGACCTGTCAGATACACTGGTTGGTTCCAAACACTCCAATGTGAAAAAATATTTTAAAATTATAGAATCCTTTAAATAAGAAATGAATACGAAGGGTCTATGGAAGCCTCCAAAGGTCAGCCACAATGTTTTTCTATACATCCTGATACATTTTAGAATATGATGCCTGCCTTTTACTCCGTTTCTGTCACAATCATGGGTACACAACTAAAATCACAACCACATTTTCCATTGCATACACTATTTAGGACCACACCAGAACTTTGCTTAGGAAAATTATCTGGCCTGAAAACTGGCAATTTTATAACAAAGGCTAAGGAAAGGGTGTTTTTCTTTTCTATAAGGCTTGAGTAAAATTGGTTTCAATACTTAACAATTTTAGGTCCTTAAAACAATAATCAAACCATCACCACCATAGTTTGCAATTTTAACTAGACAGAACTAACATGATTATCCCTTCAAACTTTCCATGGCACCATGTCTCTGGAAAGAAGTGCACAGGCTATATTTAAAGAAATTAAGTAGAACAAAACAGTGGGAGAAGCTTGTGTTTTTGAAAATATGGGACTAGATTATTATTCCACTTCTGCCTGTGTGGCTCATATTGCTCTTCTGTTGCAATGAAGTTGCTGCAGCATGACACCCAATTGTTTTGCCCGTGAAGAGAAACAGACAAAAATTACTCTGATTACAAAGCTCTTCAGTAGTGATGTCGATTATTAACTCTATTTTCACCTCCCTTATAAACTAAACAAACTTGGACAAGTTTCATGAAGTCTTGGCCTGTTTCTGAAAATGTATTTGTGGACTTAGGTACTGATGTAATTTCCTTCCTTATAACAATATTTTCTTGTTGCTCTTTTTGTTATTTGTTTATATATGGAGAAGGTATTTTTCCTGCATATTCCATTTCCCTACTTTCTTTCTTTAGCTTTATAAAAAATAAATGAAAATCTTAAATCACATGCTTGAAACTCACAAATCCCATTCCATACAAATAAAATCAGCAAGGTGGCTGGTTACCTATTTATATGAAATTGAGTTTGTGAGCAGTGAAGGAAATGTCGTATTTTGTGCATTGTATACTGCAGTGCATTATATTGAGTCACTGAATAAAATCAATTAAAAACAAAGCAAACAGGCAACATAAAAACAGTGGCAAAAATAACATGACACTAAGAGATTTTCTTGGTGTGTGTTGATGTGCAATAATAAGGCCATACCTGCACGCAGAGCACGTATTCAGTGGCTACCATGTGCTTGAAGATAACTGCAGATCTCAAAACTCCATGTGGGTCCAGCATAAATTCCTCCTCTTCGTTGCCAGTCAGTATGGTGAAGGTAAAGGGGGGTCCATTGTGAAAAGAATCGTTGTCTGTCACTACCAGCTGCAAAATGCTTGTGCCCACTGGTTTATTCTCCTTTATGTATACACAGTGTATAGAAAGAGATTACAATGATATATCTTAATGTTAAAATTACGATTTATTTTGACAATGATATTGCTAAAATAACATTAAGAATACATAAGAAAATGGTTTTTTCGCAGCAGCATTCCATAGTTTTTACATTCCAATACCGTGTTCCTGTTACATACATGCAACACGACTGACTGGAAGGGGAGCACAGAGATGACGGAGAGCAGAATTTGATACACCATCTCTAGTGACATGACCACATTTGGGTTGGGTTTTTAACCAACCACTGTACACTGAATAAAGTGAAGAAAACTTTAAACTCTTATCTGCACATCACCCAGATTAGGATAGGGCCAGCCACTGCTACATGTGGCAGGACCAACATGCATTTACCATAGTGATCAGGGCTGGCTTGAGCCATTCCTGCGCCCCAGGGAGCGGGCACGTGATGTATGCGTGGTTCCACCCCCGGGTGCACAACGCATGTGCGGCCCCACCCCCTGGCACGCTGCGCACCTTATAGCTGCAGTTGGGCACGTGACACCTGATGGCAGCTGTAAGGGGTGCTGCGCGGCTGGGCTCACAGCGCCCCTTACAGCTGTCATCAGGTGCCTCCCATGGGTTGATGCCCCAGGCAGCTGCCTGGCTAGCTCCCCCCTTAATCTGGCCCTGATGGCGATGATGTGCTTTGCCAGTCAGAACATTTAACTGCCTCTAAAGCTGTTAGGGTAATCCTATCGTAATGCTGCTTCATAACATTTTTCATGACTGCATCCCCATGTGATCATGCGGCATTGTCATGCAATGTTCACAGCTATCCCACAGGAAATGCTGAAGCAGGTTTAGATCCTCTTCCAACTCCTCCACAAAAAACATACCTCAAAGAGAGCTCTGACCATATAAAGGGAGAAGTGCCAGAGACACTTTTATGGCTTTCCCATAAAAACAAGAATAACGGCAAAGGCACTGAGGTACCACAGTGACTGGTGGCAGTATACTACTCTAAAATAGATAGATCAGGCCTGCCAACGGAGCTTCAAAAGGGCCCAGGGCTCCCGGCTGCTTTAAATCACCGCAGTAGTCCCAGGCAGCATACTATAGGTGATGCTAAGAGTTGAGTGGGAAAGGTGGTGCTGAACTGAGGGCTGGCTGCAGACCTCCACCCCCTCTGACCAAGGCCTGCCCCTTCCAGAGAAAAGGACCTCGCCCCCCTTACCTAGGGGCCTGACAATTCTGACCATTCCCCTGATACAGACAGATCCATCTTCACAGTACCAAACATGGAAATTCGCAAGTTAAGGTTGCAGAATCTCTTTCCAGGAACATATGGGAACTGGAAATTCCAGACTTCTCCCATTTGCTTCTCTCTTCTTCTCCAAACCCTTCTGATCTAGGAGGGCTTGAAGTTTTTGTTTACAGTTTGAGCTAATTCTTTGTCTATCTGTGAGACGGGCAGGAAAGACACGAGAGTCCAAAATGGCAGCTGGAATAGCAATAATTGCAGAAGCAAAATAAAAAGGATTTCTGAGACAAAGGGAAAGTTTCTGGAAGAACTGGGCTAAATGGTAAAATATGTGGCAGATTCTGAGGCTGAGGATGCTCAGAAAACAGAGTCCTGACAAAGAGTTAAGAAAAACAGGCTTAGCCTTTGCTTGAAAGGAGACAACTTGATGCACCTTGGGCCGATAAATCATCAAAAGTAACTTAAGGGTAACCCAATGCTTTCGTGTTTAAAGGACAGATATGTTTTTCTTGTGCAAAATAAACTTACTTGAATTACAGCTGTATAATTGGCCGGTGTAAATACAGGGCTATTATCATTCACGTCAGAAATGTCTATGTTGACTGTTACAGATGATGACAAAGGAGGGATGCCACTATCTCTTGCTTGAATAACTAATGAATAACCAGACACCTGCAAAAAGGTGAAAACATTAAATCAGTGTGAAAGGGATTCTACGTTTCAGCTATCATTCCTTCCACCCTGTGTGCCACATGCCATATTCTCTGGAAAGCTGTCTGGGCTCATTATTTTTCTTGCCCTCTGTATAATATTTCCCTCTTTAATGCTTCACTGTGGCCCAAGCTCTGTTTTATAAGGTTATCAATAATCTGAATAGCTGCACCATGTTAAAAGAGCTTCAACAGACAATGCATACTGTACATAATGGCATACAGGCAGTCCCCGGGTTACGTACAAGATAGGGACTGTAGGTTTGTTCTTAAGTTGAATTTGTATGTAAGTCGGAACTGGTACATATTGTAGGGGAAACTCTAGCCAAACATTTTTTTTAGTTTTGGATAGCATAGGGAAAGGTTAACTCCCCTCTAATGTTTGTTTTGCTGTCTGTTCCCCTGTTCAGAAGATTTCACATCTATTTCTGTCCCTGTGACAAACTCAGGACTAAAGGAGTAACTCATCAAATACCAAACAGCTCTGCACCATGCTTTGAGCTAATAGCTTTATTTCCACACACCACCCAGGGTTCTAGGAGGAGGGTCCTTTTTTTGCTAACACAATGAGGCCAGCACTTTGTTTGTTTTGGTGGAGTCTTTGTTTGCCCAGGGAGCCCAGCATGTATAGGGGGAGGAGGGGCAGAGAGGCTGCTTTTGTCTGCTGTTCGGCAGCCTGTTGCTCAGGGGAGGGGGCAGCCTGTTGCTGGCAGGGGGGAGGGGGGAGGCGTGCAGGATGCGAGGCCGTGGGGGGGGGGGGCAGCGGGCGTGGGGAGGCACTTTTCCTCTGCCCGGCAGCTCTGCGGGATCCCTGTCCCTGTGGCCAGCTGCTGCAGGCAGAGGCCAGTTGGAGCCGGCCGAAGAGGAGGAGGAGGTGGATTCTAGGACCCAGGTGAGCGAGCCCCGGGGACGCTGCTGTGCTCCAGGAGCCCGGCATGTATAGAGGGGAGGAGGGGCAGAGAGGCTGCTTTTGTCTGTTCGGCAGCCTGTTGCTCAGGGGAGGGGGCAGCCTGTTGCTGGCAGGGGGGTGGGGGGGGCAGCGGGCGTGGGGAGGCACTTTTCCTCTGCCCCGCAGCTCTGCGGGACCCCAGTTGGAGCCGGCCCGAGGAGGAGGAGGATCCTAGGACCCAGGTGAGCGAGCCCCGGGAATGCTGCTGCGCATGTGCGGGAGTTGCCTCACCCCGTTCGTATCTAGGGATCCGACGTAAGTCGGATCCACGTAAGTCGGGGACTGCCTGTACTTAGAAAACTAACAGCACAGTGTCTTGTGTTTAATATGCAAAATAAGCCATTACTACTTTAACTTACAAGCATGCACAGAAAATACTTCCTGGGTGTCAACTGCAGCATGTTAGTCAAATTCTAATCAAACTGGAATTTCACGAATAGTTTCCAAGACACTTTTGAGAGCATGTTTGATTACCTACTTAACATGAAACATTTCTAACAGGACATTTGCAAAGTACCGAGGTGTAGTCCATAGAGAGGTGGCCTAATGTTTTGAAAAACACTTTGTAGAGCTAGTAACATGCATGCCTTTGTATCCCCTGGCTTAGAGAAGTGGTTTGCATCTGGATATCACATACTTTCCACTAAAAAGACAGACATTTCCGGGTACTTACTAGAAACATCCATACAATACCTGTCATTAGGGGAGCAGTTGTCAGTATGCTTTTGGGACATGTCTTTACCTTAGATTACAGCACAGATCACTGGGTGCCTGTGACATTAGGCTCCAAACATGACAACAGAATCTGGGGAATGGGTTTTCTTATTTCCCTGTATTTTAGGCTATGACTGATTTAGAGTTGGTTGTTGGAGATTCTTCCAACAATATTATTTTCTGGTTTTGTCTTTCCAGTCTATCATTTGCTTTAGCTTTAAGAACTGAATCTGCCTGTATGTTTACTTCTTTGAAATGAGTACTGTTTCTTCTCCTTCCAAAAGTTTAGCCAATACTAAATTAGGATGCCCTATTTTGATGTCCCAGAGCAGGGGTGGGCAAATACCGGCCTGAGGGCCAGACCCCGTGTGCCAGGGTTAGCCCTTGGCAGGCCTACCACAGTATTTACCTGCACCTCTACAAGTACAGGGGATCACAGCTCCCGTTGGCTGACAATGGGAGTCATGATCACCTTAAACTGTGGAGCTGCAGGTAAATATAGTGGCAGTGGCCCACCAGCGGCTACCTCTAGTGACCCATTTCCATTTTATTGCCCACGCCTATCCTAGAGTATATCCTCTATTCTATGAACTTAAAAAAACAAGAAATAGACTAGTAGCACCTTAAAGACTAACAAAACATGTAGATGGTATCATGAGCTTTTGTGGGCTCAGACCACTTCGTTAGATGATCCACGAAAGCTCATGATACCATCTACATGTTTTTGTTAGTCTTTAAGGTGCTACTAGACTATTTGTTGGTTTTTAAGTTTTTCCTGTTATAGACTGACTCGGCTACCTCCTGAAGCTATATTCTACATATTTCAGAGTTGGGCTTGTTGTATTGCCTCCAAAGAACATGAGAGACAATGAGCCAAATTTACTATTGATGAAAGCAGGCACAATTCTGCTCACATCATTTAGTTGCCCCTGCCTGTACTAGTGGTGAATTTGGTCTTACATACATGTTTGTACAATGTGCGTGTGTGTGTAGTTTGCCGCTTACTAAACACAGATATTACATTCATGCAAATACAAAAGTTAAACTGTACAATTAAAAATATATAGCACCTATCTACCACAGCAAAGAAAAGAACACACACAGACACTGCCCTCATGACTTCTGTGTCCTTACCATCCCTAGGGTTACCTACACTGTTTGGGAAGTCAGACAGGGATTTCGCTATGTGCTGTAAGATTATTGAAGCAACTTTCTCCAATGTACACATTAACACTAGGCAAACCACCTTTGTTTGTCAAGCCCGGTTATCTGAAAGGTGTATGAAGTAGTGATTAAGTAAGTCATCTTGAGTGAATGTGTTACTGGGGTAAAGAAAATAATGAGGTCTGTTAACTATAGCAGTGTTTCTCAACCAGTGGTTCGAGTACCCTTAGGGGTACACGAGAGAAGTCTGGGGGGTACGTCAACACAACTGAAATGTGGAGAAAACTGAATTTTTGTTTTAAGTTTTACAGTGCTTTATTATTTTTGTACTTTTTACACCCCAAAATTTCATCGCCCATCCGGCTACAATTAAGTTGTTTAAACAAATGAGTTGCAATGGTAGAAAAAAATGTTATGTGTCTGAAAACTGTAGGTACTTATAATTTGGTTTTAAAAATGGGTACTTTATAAAAAAGGGTTGTGAAACACTGAGCAACATTACACCCTATGTCTACCTGGTAAAGCTTGGCTAGGTCACAACATAACCTTGCTAATGATCAAAAGCTTCAGAGGGGTAGCCAAGTTTGTCTGTAACTGGAAAAACTTAAAAATAATGAAAAGTCTTGCAGTGCCTTAGAGACTAACAAAAGATGTAGATAGTATCAGATGACCCTGTGTATGTGTGTTTGTGAATGATGGAAACAGGGTGGCAACTATTAACACAACAGTGTTTTGCATTGTCACACGTTTGTTTTTTTTTATCTGATCTCATGCCAATAGAAAGGGGAGCCTTTTGAGCTCAGTTTGCTTGCAGAAGGTGTGGGATAGGAGGAGTGAACTGAGAAATATTAGAAATGGATGACAGAATATTTTGTAGTGACAATGGCAGACTACATTAACGACAAGCCTGCAGTCATGCAGAAAGCCAGTAGCACAGCTAAGTCAACAGACATATGCAATTTCTAGTAAGTTTAGAAAAAAGTCCAGCTCATGTTATCTTACCCTTTCTCTGTCCAATTTCTTTTTCACCTTTATAAGTCCCAAAACAGAATCAACTGAAAATTCGTTGTCTCGATCGCCATTCACTATGGAAAAATGAATCTGGCCATTGGTAGGACTATCCTGGTCTTCTGCTATCAACTTTTTGAGAAAAGAATAAAATTAATTATACAGATTAAGAACCATTTCTATGGCACAATACACGATCAAAACTGCAGAGGAATAACTTTATGTAAGTGGGGGAATGGTCCCACTATTGTGGGGAACTTGCCTGGCTTCTATACCACCCCGGTGAAATGGACCAGCGAAAGGATCTGAGTCCCCGCTCCCACTTCCTTTACCCCACGGCTTCCTGATCCTGAGGGCTCCCCCTCCACTCTCTTGAGTAGCAGAGCCCTCGAAACCCCAACAAGGCTGGGCCCAGGTTTCCTGGGGCTTAATCCCCAACCCTGTAGTCACTAGGGGCAGGAGTTAGGGTGTCCCCACTCCGAGGTGCTCTCTTTACACTGCATGATTTCTTGGCCCAGTGATCACTTCATAAGGTTCAAAGCAAATACAATTTATTAAACAACAACTGATTAAAGAGAAAAGAATAAGAAAAAATGAGGATGGTTAAATGAGAACACACAGCCCTGCTCTGTAGCACAGGGACATCAAAACAGCAGCCTGCAGGGTGTAAGGACAGTCCACAGTCTCTTCTTTATAGGCCCCTTAGAGGCCCTGGATGTGCTGCAGGGGGCTGCAGGCAGGGCACGCTTGCTCTGGCAGTGACCACACAGCCTCAAGCTCTAAGTGGCCAGACCTCTCTCCCCACACTTTGCAGGTCCCAGCTGCTCACCACATCCAGCTGCAGAGTGTGCTGCTTGGCCAGTCTCCAGCTCCTTGCGTTGCTTCTCTGTTCCTTTTGGCTCTCTGAGCACTGCCAGTCTGCTGCTCAACACAGGGTCTGCGCTCCTTGAGCTGTGTGTGTCTGGCTCTGCTGCTGCAAAAACTGTCTCTCCACACAGCTTGCACTCCTTGGGCTGTCTGTGTCTGGCTCTGTTGCTGTAGGACTTCTTCTCCACACAGCTTGCACTGCTCTTAGCTGTCTCCCAGCTCTCTCCTTGCTCAGAGAGACCCTGAACAATCCCAGCTCACAGGGAGGACGGGTCCTGGCCTCTTGCTTTTCTCACTGGCCTGTTCAACTTGTCAATCAGGCTAGCTGGAGTGTTGGCTGCTTTCCATTGTCTCTGGGGTCTGTCAGTCTCATGGACCCTTCCCCTTTTGATACGGGGAGCTGGCAAACCAAAAAACTCCCACAGAGTTCTAGTAAGGGGCTAACAGTCCCCTTACATTTACATTCCATTAGGTTAGTAGAAATAACTTATTGGACAGCACAAATTTATCTAAAAGTTTTCTCATCATGAATTTGGAATGGGACAATTACTTGCAAGAGGAAAACCCGTGTGTGTGTGATATAAGTCATAAGAAATAAGTACCAATGAGCATTCCTTATTGCTACAAACAAACATACATTTTGTTTAGGTCACAAAGAATTACAGGGTTAGAAGGGACTGCAAGGATCATCTTGTCTAACTCCCTGCCAACATGCAGGATTTGTTATGTCTAAACCATCCAAGACAGATGGCTATCCACATTTTAGAGAGAAGTTATTTTAGACATTTTTTTGACAATCTAGACTGGGATTTTCAAAGACATTAAGTGACTTTTAAAGGGAGCTAGATGTCTAGCTCCTGTAGGAGACTTTTAAATCTCTGCCTTAAAACCTTTTAATGCTATTAGTTCAAACAGCCCTCCCCTATTGGGGTCAGGTGTCTCAGATACAATAGAAGGTATTTTAAAAACAATGAGTAGTTCTATGACACCTTAGAGACTAACAAAATAGTGAGTTTGAGGTATGCTATGCTGTGCATCACCAGGGCTAGAGTCCAACACTTTTTATTTCACTGGAAAGCCATACATTTTGCTTCTTCAACGAGAAATTGTATGTGTTTCTAGCCATTAGACACACCAGATTTCACTTCCCAATAGATATTAGACTTCACTTTCCACTAGACATTACATTTCACTTCCTACTGGTCCAGGGTAGATTGCAATACTGAGAGGGAAAAAAACTGGTAATAGGCAGAAGCTTTGAGAGCTGATTGGCAGTTTGGAACATTAATAGTTGGTCTAGACAAGACAGATAACCAGAAGGACTGCAGAGCTGTATCTACATTGGTGCGATTTTGCGCCAAAGCAGCCGCTTTTGCGCAAAAACATGCTGCATGTCAACACTGGCGGGGAGTTCTTGCGCAAGAACACTGATGTTCTAATGTGTGAAATCAGTGCTTCTTGAGCAAGAACTATAATGCTCCCACTCAGGAATAAGCCCTCTTGTGCAACTGTTCTTGCGCAAGAGGCCAGTGTAGACAGGCAACATGAATTTCTTGCGCAAGAAAGCCCGATGGTTAAAATGACCATCAGAGCTTTCTTGCGCAGGAGAGCATCTACACTGGCACGGATGCTCTTGCGCAAAAGCACATCTCTTGTGCAAAGGCACATGCCAGTGTAGACGCTCTCTTGCACAAATACTTTAATGCAAGAACTCTTGCGTTAAAGAGTATTTGTGCAAGATCACGCCAGTGTAGACATAGCCCAAGTGAGGTGGTAAAAGGTATAGTGGCTACTATAGCTTATCATCTGCACAGCCACAGAAAAAATGTCTATTATATACTTATGCACACAGGTATTTATTGCAACACTTTGTCTTGACTTTCTGTCTGAAATCACATATACACACTCACCATAATCACGGAATCAGCAACTGCTGCATCCTCACTGATGACTGCACTGTAGGCCTCCTGATTGAATTTTGGTGCATTGTCATTAACATCCGTTACATTTATGTTCACTGTAGTAACAGCACTTAGGGCTGGCATCCCACCATCTTTGGCTTCCACTATTAGGTAAAAGTCTTTACACATTTCATAATCCAGAGCTTCAATTACAGAAATGGATCCTTTGAAAAAAAGAGAGAAAACATCAACAAATATAAAGAAGCAAACTCTGTGTACAGTAATATTAACAACATTAGTGATGGCTGGAACATATTATAGAATAGAATATTTAGCACCGGAGCAAAATACCACATAATGCTACTCAAACGACAATGCCAGTAAATCCAAGGAAAATATACAATTAGACATCTGCTTTTCTTCTTATATAAATTTAGTTAGATACAATAACTTGAGCTTAAATATCACTTCTCAGGACAGGACCTTAAAGTGGTTCAAAGTGATTAATGATTGTGACTCAAGGTAGCTTTTATTACAGTAATGCCATGATAGGTAAACTGAGGCAGCACACTTTTATGATTTTCCTGGGCTCACAAAGAGTCAGTGGCAGAACTGGAAAAAGAATTCAGAAATCTTGAATCACCTTTCAATGTTCTGAACCCAATAAACATCGTGGCCAAAATTTTCAAACCTACATGGCTAAATTGATCTTTAAGAGCCTAAATACAAGAAGTCTGATTTTTCCAAAGCATTAAATATCCACAACTTCACCCAAAGAGGGAGCTGGTGAGTGATCAACAGCTTTGAAAATCAGGCTCTTTTTATTGAGGTATCTAAATATGGACTTAGGAGCCTTACTTCAGGTACGCAAATTTAACAACACTGACCCACATCTCACCACACTGCAGCAGCAGAGTTTCTCTTTGTCCAATCATTTGAATACATTTTCATCTTATTAACTTCATGAACCGGTGCTACCCTTGGGAGGGAATCACTTTAAATACAAGCCATTAGCCAGAGGTTTGTTTGCACAGAGAGAAAGGGGTCTGTAGCAGCCCCAGCTAGATCAGCAAGCATGACTTCCTGAGAGCAGGCATGTTGAAGAGGACGGTGGAGAAGCCTATACTTGCCTGAAGGAAGTTCCTACTGATAAATGGCATGACTGAGGGGAGTTATTTTTCAAGCCCCGACTGGCATGTTACATCAGTACATGGCTGTCTAGAATCTCAGCTCCAGCATCTAAACTGGTGATAATGAAGCTGTCACGCATTAATGAATAATAAGCGCTCTTTTCTTCCTGTACGATTAAACTGCACCTCTGTCTTTTATTGATTCATCTCCTTGGTTTCATTGTCAAATGCAAATTTAACAATATTTAAGTATCTCTTTCCATGGTATAAATTCACCTACTCTTGGCTGGAATAAACAGATGTTAAAACACACTTCCATTACTTATTTTTATACAGCTCTTTAGCTGTAAGTGAATAATTTCCACAGAGAAAGAGAATTTATGACACAGAATAGTGTAAACGAGTGAACTTGTCATTCTGAGAATTTCTAGGCTACTGGATACATTTATAGCTGCCCCTAAACAACTGTTACTTTCAGCCCACAAACGGCAGATTAATCAGGCAAGAAATTCAGGTGGCAAGTCCATATGGTTCCTCCTGAATATTGCAGGATGAGGGAATCCTAACTGGGAGAGGTACACAAAGATATGACAGCTCACTGCTGTTACTTAATGGGGATAATGAATAGATCTCAACCAGGAGACTGAACAGCAGTAGCCTTTTGGAATACCCTATGTTTCTGGGTATTTGAAAAAGCCACGCCATCTGTTTTTACAATGAAAACATAAAGGTTTAAGTCTACTTTTGCAATAGTGTGTAAGAGGAGCAACCTTACTGAAGTCAATGCTGTTCTACAGAGGAATAACTGTAATGTCAGAGACAGGTTCTTCGTGTAGGCATTGCTCTGTCCATTGATCAGTTTTCTCCCATTCTACTGAGCATCAGCAGCAAGACATCTGGTAGCACAGCACGTTAGTCCTCAAGGGCAGGATCTCAGAGCCTTTGCTCACACCAGCAGGCACCTGAGCTGCTCCACTGTAAGGCTATGTCTACTGCAGGCTTCTTGAGTGAGAACGGCTGTTCTTGCGCAAAAACTTGAGAAGCATCTACACTGCACACATGTTCTTGCGCAAGTAAATTTACAGTAAGGCGTCAGAACAGAGGGCTTCTTGCACAAGAGTTATTCCTTTCCCTACGAGGAATAAGCCCTCTTGTGCAAGAGCTCTTGCGTAAGAAGGCAGTGTGGACAGGCAACAGGGGTTTCTTGCAGAAGAAATACCTATGGTTAAAATGACCATCAGAACTTTCTTGTGCAAGAGAGCGTCCACTCTGCCATGGATGCTCTTGCACAAAAGCACAAGGTAATGTGGACGCACTCGTGCGCAAGACCTTTTGCGCAAGAACTCTTGTGCAAAACAGTTCTTGCGCAAGAAGCCTCCAGTGTAGACGTAGTCTAAATGTTTGTGAATATGAATCTGGGCCGCATAGTTGGGCCCCAAGGACTAGGTTCTGCTATTCTACAATCTAGGCCACTGATTCATGAGTACCTGTGGCTGCATATGGCCCTAAATCACACCGCTCTTTTTCATTTGGAACTTGTGTAAAACTACTTCCACAATGAAAGGCTGGAGAGAGCTGTCCTTGTAACTCACGGAGTTCTACAGATTGCCCCAAAGCGCTGACTTAGAGAAACTCTTTTTGTGGGTGTTGTATTGCAAACCTGTCTTTGAGTTGATCCTGAATTTCCCTTTCTCATTCCCAGACCTGATGAGGTAGGTAATTTCTGCATTGGTACCAATGTCTTTGCTTGTTGCGAAAACAGCTATCACTTTGGTGCCAGGTGAGGTATCTTCAGGCACTGTAACGAGATAGTCTCTTCTCTCAAACACAGGAGGGTTGTCATTAATATCCAGCACTGTAATGGTAACTGTAGCAAATGAAGACAGGGTCAACCCAATGCTCTGGTCCGATGCCTTTACAGTGATGTTATAGGAAGGCTGCAGCTCTCTATCAAGTGGATGCTCCAAAATGATGATTCCAGATGATCTATCCACAGAGAAGTAACCATCTGCAGAGTCCACTAGGGAATAGACCACCTTTCTGTTCACACCTGAAAGAGAAGCAAAGATTCATTACAAAAAATTCTTGAAAGTTGCGATCTTGATACTCAAGGAGGTAGTGATTTAGGGGCTGTGTCTAGACTGCAGGGTTTTTTCTAAAAAAGTAGCCTTTTTTCGAAAAAACTTCACCTGCATCTAGACTACAGCTGCGTTCTTTCGAAATTAAATCGAAAGAATGCGGCTTTTCTTTCGACAGCAGTACTCCTCATTTCATGAGGAAGAACGCCTTTTTTTGAAAGTGCTCTTTCGAAAAAAGGCGTTCTTGAATGCAAACAGGGCTTTTTCGAAAGACAGCATCCAGACTGCCTGGGTGCTCTCTTTCGAAAAAGCGGCTCACTTTTTTGAAAGAAGAGATTGCAGTCTAGATGCTCTTTTTCGAAAGAAGCTTTTTCGAAAGTATCTTTCGAAAAAGCCTCTTTCGAAAGAGGCTTGCAGTCTAGATGTAGCCAGGAGGAGAAGCCACGTAGCCTTTCTTACACCAAAAATTCTGGGTGAGCTATCTGTGAAATCCTTTACACCTGATCATAGGGAGTGGATTCAAAAAGTATGGTAACCCTTTAGCAAGATCAACAGGCAATGCAGTCCAGAAGCAAGGCTCAGAAATGAGAACCAGTGACTCCTGAGATCTAACCCATTCTCTGGTGCTGACTCTGTGGCTTGAGCAAGTAAATAACATTTCCTCTCATTTTCTCCATTTGTATGATGGCAATATTAATACGAACTGACTTCACTGGGGTTGGATAGATTAATATTTGTAGAGAACCTTAAATTGTAAAGTGACGAGAAAAAATATTTTGTCATAATTGCTGTGATAAATGTTTAGGGTCCAGTTTTTACTAAGATCACTTCAGCATGAGCTTAGCCTGAGTAAGGATGGGCCCTTATCCTGGGCATGTAAAAGTTCCCACGAATTACAACAGCAGCTGTTGTACATCTATTTCTCCTATCCCAAGGTGTTAATACAACATTCCAGTAGTGACTACTGAAATCAAGACCAGGGCCTCTGGTTTTGTGCTATGTATTGTACAAATCTTGGGAGAGACAGTTGCTATCCTGAAGAGTTCATAATAGAACAGAATATGCTGAAAATGCATTGCCTGAAAGAACATCTTTGGGAAACAGCCATGTATAGCTGGGAAAACAAATAGAGCAGTGCTCCTTTGTTTTATCGAATTGGGAATGGAGTTTGATTGGATAATCAAAAATTTGGATAATCTACAGCAGGGGTGGGCAAATTACAACCTAAGGCCTGTATCCAGCCTGCCAGGTCTTTTAATCCAGCTTTTAGGATTACTAGTCTGATGGCACATTGGGGCTAAGGAAGGATCCCTGGTTCTGTGCCACTTATGGAAGCAGCTGGCATGTCCCTGTGGCTCTTGGCAGAGGGGACAGAAGGCTCCACACACTGCCTACACTAGCAGGCAACATCCCCACAGCTCCCATTGGCCAGGAACATCAGATGGAGAACTACATTCATTCTTTCATTACCAACTTTGCCTGCATTCCATTGCACACACATCATAGAAGTTTAAAATGTATTTCGAGGAACAAAACATTGTCTCCATGGGTTGAAATCTGTCTAAGGGTATAGCTGCCCCATGTAGGAGGAAGAAAGAGCCTGAAGCCTGGGCCTGGTGCAAGAGTTATACTATGAGGAACAGACAGGCCTTGCCAAAAGCAGATGTTTGCCTGCAAGTCAGTGTCTCTTGGCACTAGGACTGCTAGCACTGCTAAAAGCACACAAAATATGTAAATACATTCCACTGGGACAGTACAAGGACACCCCAACTTAGTACATGATAAAATAGTTTGAAACAACAGGAGTGAAAGCATCACAATGGGTGGTGAATAGGAATACTTTGGAGGAAAGTACAAGGGGAGGTACCAAACGTAGTATTAATGCATAAGATGATACGTAAAGTGTGTATCGTAGATTGTTTATCTCCATCTATAAATGGTGAGGTACCTCATAAGAACATAAAAATGGCCATACTGGGTCAGATCAAAGGTCCATCCAGCCCAGTATGAACCGAACAGGTAATGATCAAGCAATCTCTCTTCTGCCATCCATCTCCACCTTCTGACAAACAGAGGCTAAGACACCATTCCTTACCCATCCGAGCTAATAGCCATTAATGGACTTAACACCTCCATGAATTTATCTAGTTCTCTTTTAAACCCTGTTGTAGTCCTAACCTCAACTTAACTCTTTGAGTAGCCAATTGTCCACACAGTGAAATATTGGGCATCTCTGTCTGTGAAAGTGTATGACCACCATTGCAAATATTTTTGTGAATACTCTTGGGGCCATGAAGAGGCCAAAGGGGAATACCTTGTATAGAAAGTGTCCTTGGCAATGTTGCGGTGGAGGAGGCCAGGCATATTTTTTATAGGGTGCCGGAGTATACATCATTCAAGAGCTGAGGATAGTGTGAGTGATTTTAGAGTACACAGTGTCCAGTTGGTTTTGTTGTTAGAGGCTGCTACTCTTTGGGAACACTGAGATCTGCAGCCACAAAGCCCTTCTCATGACTACTGAGGTAGCCAAGGAGTGTGACACTGTGTTTGTTCCATTGGGAAGATCCTGAGACTAACTTCTTCCAGGAAGGAAGTTCCCAAGGAACTTGATGTAATTCAATATTTCGACATCCAAGCTTTGTAATTCACCAGCGGGTCTAGGTGAGTGGAATGGGAGCAGATGGATGATAGTCAGACTAGGGCCTCATGAGAATTTCGTAAGGTGTCTCTGGAGCGTGAATTCGTGAGACTTCCTGGTATATGGCAGGGAAGGGACATGAACTTCCCAGAGGCAATACAGGCAAGTCTTATGCAGGTTGCTCATCAGGAAACCCCAGGAGCAGGCAAAGCAAGGCTTCAAGCCTGGAATTTTGCACATAATAGGTTCCTGAAACGGTGGTGGAATTGGTGGGTGGAACTCTCCACCCAAAATTCCCAGCTCGCTCACTGTCACTACAAGCTAAACTCTCCGAACTAAAAGTGCTATCTATGGGTATGTCTACACTACCCCGCTAGTTCGAACTAGCGGGGTAATGTAGGCATACCGCACTTGCAAATGAAGCCCGGGATTTGAATTTCCCGGGCTTCATTTGCATAAGCTGGCCGGCGCCATTTTTAAATGCCGGCCTGTTCGAACCCCGTGCCGCATGGCTACACGCGGCACGGGCTAGATAGTTCAAACTAGCAAGCCATTCCGCACTATCTGTATGCCTTGTTCGAGGCGTACAGATAGTGCGGAATGGCTTGCTAGTTCGAACTATCTAGCCCGTGCCGCGTGTAGCCGTGCGGCACGGGGTTCGAACAGGCTGGCATTTAAAAATGGCGCCGGCCGGCTTATGCAAATGAAGCCCGGGAAATTCAAATCCCGGGCTTCATTTGCAAGTGCGGTATGCCTACATTACCACCCTAGTTCGAACTAGGGTGGTAGTGTAGACATATCCTATAATATTTATACATTTGATTAAGAAAATCACTCAAGAGAAAAAATTGACACAGAGGCTGAGGTCGATGTTGAGCCCAGCTCATGAGTGGTAGAAAAATAATTTGTACCACTCTTTATGCTATCAGTGGTGTTTTTAACAGGGGATAGGATACAAGCCTCGACCAGCAGACATTGCTATTAAAGAATTTCTAATCCTGGGCAAACTTGTGCACCTACACTGAATATCCTTGGGGAGCAGCGCTCAAAGATTGCATAGATGTGTATGCTAAAGTTGTCAGCAGTAATGAGGTCTGAAGGGAAGGTGCCATATGGTTGTTTGCTCTTTCTACACTTTAGGAGGATAGCTATTTGAAACCTTTGTAAAAGTGAATGCTGACTCAAGCCCCTCAAGTTCCCTGGCTGCTGGTTTATTTTATGCCCAGATCCTAGGAACTGCAATTAGAAAATATTATTAAAACACAAAGATCCACTGAGTTGGAGATTCCCCATTCTTAGCATCTCTCAGGTGCATATTTGTTTCCCTTATTGTCTGAGAACTTTTCAAGCCTGACATTAATCAAACCCACAAGAGCTACCAATCCCTTCTAGGCATATTTTGTTAATTTAAAATTTGTGACAGTATTATTCTGCTTTACAGCAGTAGAAAAGCATTACAAAAATGACTGATCAAAAGCCACACAAATCACATTTGTTTTCTGCTTGACAGAGTAGGAGTACAGTATTCACGCCAGGGGGAGCTGAGGGACTCTATTTTCTCCAACCGAGCTTACATAAAAGCAATGGCAGGAATAAAAACAGACCCCATTTAAATTGCATTAAGATTAGCTGGCTCTTCAGAGAATAAGGTTTTTATGCAGTCCTTGATAACCTATGGTGTGGTTTAAACATTCAAATGTAATTAAAAACTAGACATATAATTGCCAGCATTATACTCCATTGTTATTTGTATTACCATAGCCTCCAAATGTACCACACTAGTTAATCCTTCTCACCACCTGAAATCAGAGCCTCATTATGCAAGACCCAGTAGAAAAATGGTCCTTGTCCCATCTAAACAGACAAATCGTGGCAGAAAGGAAGTATTATCTCAGGGATGGGTAATAAAAAAACCAGCAGCCCACCAAGCGTTACTCCTAGCAGGTCACCGCTACTATATTTACGTGCATCTCCGTAGATATCAGGCAATCGTAGCTTTCGTTGGCCGCATATCCCTGAAGACTGGATCCAGCCCATGGGCCGGAATTTTCCCACCCTTGTATTATCTGCATTTCACTAATGAGGCACTAAGGGCAGCACAGAAAGACACAGAGTCATGTGCTCAAGGTCACACAGGATGCATGTGCTGAATTTGGAACTGATCTCAGATCCCTTAAGTCCCAGACCAGTGCCATCTTTACTACATACATGGCTTAAACTGCAAGGTCGGGGGGCAAGGGCTATTCTGTGTATGTACAGCTCCTAGCACAACAGAGTCCTTGTTTAGTCTTAGGGTGGGCAACCTACAGCTCGTGGGCCAAATCCAGTCCATCAGCCATTTCAATCTGACCCTCGAGCTCCCATTGGGGAGCAAGGTCATGGGCTTCTCTGGTCCACCCATACTGTGACTCCTAGCAGTTCTTGGAAGTACAGGCATGTTCCCCCTCCGGCTCGTACACGTAGGGGCAGCCAGAGGACTCCACATGCTGCCTCCACCCCACGTACAATGCTCGTAGCTCCCATTGGCTGGGAAGCATGACCAATGGGAGCTGCAGGGAGTGGTGCCTGTGACAGTGTGCAGAGTCGCCTGCCAGCATCTCCATGTAGGAGTCAGAACGATGTGTTGCTGCTTCCAGGCACTGACTGAGCTAAACACTGCTCTGAGCCTGTGTCCCTGAGGTCCTCTTCCACACACAACCGCCTGTGCCGGCCCTAATCCCCCTTCTGTTCTCTAAACCCCTCAATGGCAGCTGAGAGCCCCCTCTGGCATTCCAAACCCCTCATTCTTAGCCCCAAATCAGAGCCAACACCCCTGAGAAGAACTGGAAAATCCAAATCTTGTTAAATCTTAGAGGCAGATACTATGGGTTCTCATGGCCCAGACTAATGGCACCTGCAGCACTTGCTCTGCTGTGTAAGACAATGGTGATCCTATCAAGACCCGTCTTTGTTGCATGAGAGGATGCTGGAGAATTGCTGTTTGTGGAAACAGGACCAGAAGCGGTAGTCACTCCTTGTGAAAACAGGCTGCTAGACTACACCATCAGGATTGCATTATGAGTCTGAGAAATCCAACTGGGACCTTGACAGATACTGTTCCTTGGTGGGTCTCAAACTACATCTAAAAGCAGAACAAAAGGAGTTTGCAAGCAGCGCACTTGCAGCCTTTCTGCCTCATCCCTTCCATGGATCCAGATTTTGATGCTTGATTTTGTGGGGAAAATACATGTAAAGAGAAGCTGCTGCACAAACAGAAAAGAACCATGAAGAAAGCTTCACAAAGTGCAACAGAGACTGACTCCATCTGGCTTCGTGTCTGAGGGAGTAAATACACTTGATGGGGCCAAAGAAGGAGTGCAAAGTTTATTGACACAGTTCATATTTCTAATGTCCTTAGCAGCATTGTACATGAACTACTGGAACATACAAAGCTCTGCAAGTATTATTATTACTATAAAAGGATTCCACTGTAGTTTTAATAAAGGAATAAGCCAGGAAATTTTATACGTAGATTTTGTACTGCACTGTGATAGACTATTGCCCTTTGTTATGTGAACACATGCCAAGTCTCTAGCATGGAGACATTGTGTAATATACTAGAGATGTAAATGACTAGTCAACTAACCAATGAGCAGGAGTTTATTGGTTAGCACTATCGACTAGTTGCATCCCTCCTCCCCAGCTGCGGCTCTGCAATATTAAGGGATGGGGGGCCAGAGTGTGAAGACGCTGGCTCAGTCCCTGCTCCTGAAGGTCTCTAATCAAACTTCAGAAATCTGCTGGAGCAGGGACTGAGCCAGTGCCTTTGAGTCCTGGCCCTCCTATCCCTTAATATTGCAGAGCCACAGCTGGGGAGGAGGGATGCAGCTAGTCGATAGTGCTAACCAATAAGCTCCTGCTCATCGGACCCAGTGCGAGGCAGGACTGAGTCCGGGTTGCTGGCCAGCCTGCTAAAAAATTTACTGGCAAGGGGGTGGAGGGAAAATGCGTGTAGTCTATAGCATTAACCTATAAGCTTTTGCTTATCAGTTAATCAACTACACTATTACATCCCTAGTTCCTAGTGTAACTCCCATGATGGAGCAGCTCCCCTTCCTCCAACTGAAAGACCAAACAAACCCTCAGGCAACATTAGGTATGTGCATCTCCACAACATACTTCACCTGGAAAAGGGAAGTTTAAAAAGGTGACACAACAGCAAAAAGCTACATTTGTTTTGTAGGAAAGGCCACTATGGACTTCCAGGAAACTCATGTAGCAAAGGGAATCCAGTCTGGGGTAATGATGCAAAGTTAGGAAGTATTGCCAATGTGGAGGAGGACTGGAACAGCATACTGGAAGTTTTGGTTGACCTTGCAAACAGCAAAGTGCAAGATCATGCACTGAAGGACTAACAACAACAATTTTTGCAGCTGTGTAAAAAGCTTATGCAATCCCACGGCGTGTCAGGTAAGACAGAAGCAGTAACGATACGGAAGTGTTGTTACCATTGTACAAAGCACCGGTGAGCCTTTATCTGGAAAACCATGTGCAATTCTGGTCTCCCATATTTTAGAAGGATGGATTCAAATTGGAATAGGTAAAGAGAAGGGCTATCCAGATGATCAAAAGAATGGACCAAAGGAGCTTTGAAGGTTAAAGGGAGATAGGATTGCTCAGTATAAATACATCAGAGGAACAAACAGCAGGGAGCAAAGGGAGTTACTTAAACTGAGGGCCAGTGTTGGAACTAGAACAATATAAACTCATCATCAACAACTTTGAAATTACATGAAGATTTCTAATCCTTGGAGGAGAGAAATCCTGGAACAGCCTTTCGAGGGGAAGGATGGCATGACAAGGTTGCACATAATAGTGTGTTACAAATGTTATTACCAAATATCTCCAAGAGCCGCAGATGGAACACTAGATGGGGAAAGCTCTGAGCTACTACAGAACACTGCCGAGTGTCTGGCTCGATATCTAACTGATCGCTATATTTAAATCAAGAAGGAATTTTCCCTTAGATCAGACTGGCAGAGACTCTGCAGTATGGGGCACAGGTCACGTCTAGTTTCACCTAGAGTAAATGGTGGATTTTCTGTAACTTGAAGTCTTTAAATCATGGCTTGAAGACTTCAGTAAATTGGCCAGAGATTAGGGTCTTTTACAAGAGCGTGTGGGTGAGGTTCTGTGGCCTGCAATGCGCAGGAGGTCCCACTAGATGATTGTGATGGCCCCTTGTGGTCTGAAATCAGTGTTGGGCAGCCTGAGGGCCACAATGCAGCCCTTCAGGGTTCTTGGTGTGGCCTGCAGGACATTTTCTTTACCATTGCTCACACACAGGGTTGCCAGTTTCTGCTGGTTTCTGGCCATACTGTTTTTTTCATACTGGTATTACTTGAGTGACATGTACACATACATAATGTAACAGCACATGAAGTGAGATGCATGCTGACTGTACACAACGTTGACTGTAAAAGCGGTGCATTCCCTCTGCATCCAGTCAAAGCACCACTACAGTTCAATGAGCACACCTTGCAAATTCTAGGCAAGCACAGTTCGCAAAACTACCCTATTCTGGGAGACTGTCTTGATTACAACAGTCTTGCAGCCCATTGAGATGAAGGAGAGCCACTCATGTGGCCCACTCACTAGCCTAGGTTGCCCACATCAAAGCCACTGAATAAGAACAGTGTGATGACACAACCTTTGGCTATGCTTGTGAACAAGGGGAATATGAGAACAAGGATACAATGGGACCCTCAGCACCTGAGACAGTACCCCCCACTTTGTGCTAGAGAAAAAGCAACTTATAGAGTGGAGCAAAACTAGCTGTTGGGGATAGTAGGTACTCCGTTACTCGGCCTCTCCATAAGTACTGTCAAGCTACAATACAGCTATCTCATTATATTCACTGTACAGGGCACCTATATCAGGAGATGACTCTGGAGTGGTTACTGGCCTTGTTTTTCTGCTTGGGGGCACATCATGAGATTAGGGAATATTGTTTTTTCTGCCCCAAGCATTCAGGAGCTAAGAATGCTCTGAACAACCCCCTTTCTCCCCCCCCGATTCCAATGCCTTTAGTGCCCTTACCCTAAGGGCCCTGGACTGCAGCCCCTACAGCCCCTTTCTTTATCTATTCCTGCTGCTGAGGCCAGAGGGGCATGGCTCTTTCCCAGACATGGGAGCTCCTTGCTAGGGATGGAGGAGGGCTCCTCCAGCTGGGCGAGAAGAGGCCATGGCAGCTCCATGTGTGGTAGCCCTGAGCCACTACATGGGGCTTATTAGGCAGTTGCGCAGCTTAGAGGGATCCCAGCTTGGGACTGGCCTGAAGCTCGAGCAAGAAACTTCTGTGGTCTTGGAGGGGCTGTGGGAGATGGGACACAGCCCTATCCTGCTGCTATATAATAAGGCTACATCTACACTGCAGGCTTCTTGCGCAAGAACTATTTTGTCCAAGAGTTCTTGCGCAAAAGGTCTTGCACAAGAGCATGTCCACACTGCCACGTGCTTTTGCGCAAGAGATGTGCTTTTGTGCAAGAACGTCCATGGCAGTGTGGATGCTCTTTTGCGCAAGAAAGCTCAGATGGCCATTTTAGCCATAGGTTGTGCAAGAAACCCCTGTTGCCTGTCTACACTGCCTTCCTGCGCAAGAGCTCTTGTGCAAGAGGGTTTATTCCCCATGGGGAGAAGAATAACTCTTGCGCAAGAAGCCCTCTGTTCTGACGCTTTACTGTAAATTTACTTGCGCAAGAACACACGTGCAGTGTAGACGCTCTGCAAGTTTTTACGCAAGAACACCTGTTCTTGCGCAAAAAGCCTGCAGTGTAGATGTAGCCTAAAGATGTTTGTGCATGCAGGCAGCACTAGTTAAGCACACCTGTAGAATGGGCTCCACCTGGAGAAGGGGAGCTTAAAAAAGTGAGGCTTGCCATAAGAAAGGAGGGAATTTACCCTGGAGGAAAGGCTACCAGGGGTTGCCAGTGTGCTAGAGAAGCAAGAGGAGCACCTAGATTTCCCTTTCTCTTCCTGCCTTGCTTGGGGGCAGATGGGCATTGCAAGCCTGATATGGGCAAGAAGCCATGTAAGGCTGCAATAAGCCAACCCTCTGTGGCAGCAACAGGGGAGCTCTGACAGCAAGGATGGTAACTAGACTCAGAATGGACCCTGGGCGTAAGTGCACGCATGGGAAGTTCTCACAGGGACTCGGCAAAAAACGGAAAGAGACTATAGATGAGCCCAGGCTGAGGGACTACCAAAGTCAACAGTGTCACACAAACGATTGACCTGGACCAAGATGAGTAAGAAATAAGGATTATCAAATAATGCCTCGAGCAAGTTTTCCCTCTGGACATGCTATTGATCTGCTTTTCTGTGGTTGACAGTGCCTGCCGAGGACACCACACAACCACTTTTTCTTTTAAACATTAAAGATTTACAGCATGTTTCTCTTCCTTGTTTTAATCCACCTCCATCAAGTAATTAAAAAAAATGTGTTCTCCAGGGAAGTTAATTTACTGAATTATAACTGAATTTCCAAAAAGAGTTCTCTACTTTTTGTCAGCTAGCTTTCTCTCTTTTGTCTTGTTAAATACATGAAAGAAAAGAAAACAAAAAAAGAAGGTTGAAATATTTTTTTTGCCACAGATAAAAATCACACTGTTAAAGCTCAACAAAAAGAAATGACAATCATAATTAAAAATAGGCTATGAATATGAAAAAATAGAAGGCTATGCCATAAAGAGATTGGTGAACTTTTCAAGTTACCATTTTTTTGTAAGCAAATTATTGTAATTATTAATCTTAGGATGGTTCCCCTGGCCTTTCCTATTACCCCAAATTTTAATCAAAACCAGAGACAACAGGGCAGGGACGGGTGGTGTTATGTCATGGAGAGTTTCACAGTATAGGAAGAAATCAGTGGAAATGCAGAGAGCTTGAGTAGTTGCAAGTGTCCATTTTATTGCATTGTACAGAACTAACTAGAACAAGCCCAGACCAGCTGGGCTGACCCCAGTGACCTACTCAGTTACTATAACAACAAGATCTATATCTACAACCCAATTCACAACAGGTGGTGCATGGGGTCTTGTTCATTTCTCCCCCAATTTCTTCCATTTAGCAACAGCTTCTTCCCAGTGGACTTTTTTCCGGGGGGAGGGAGAGCAGCAATGCCAGCTGGCTTGGAAGCTTGGGAAGGGAGTACCATCTGCATCCTTTGACTCTCCTCTGTGGGCCACCCAGCCTGTGCAGGTTGTGGGTGCAACCAAAAACTATAACTCAAAGGAGGGACTCAGTTTGAAATCACCCGGTATATCTGTGAGTGCATGTGTGTAATAGATATACTGTACATATATATAGCATACTCTGCAATCTGAAAAGGCAGAGATTGGGGAAAGACAGATCATAAAAGTAAAATGGATGGTGGGGAAATGACTGGCATGCACCTTGTCAATTTAATTCTTTACACATACACACAGATATGCATCTTGTTAACTTAATTCTTTATATGTATAGGCACACAAACATCAGAGAATTATCCACATCCCTGTGGTTAGAGGTATTTCATTTTTATTGGAGTTTTAGTAGTTCCCTTGGTACTCACAAAGGTTTAAACACTTCGAAAAGGAGCAGAACTTCAGACAGAACAGATATTAATTGTAGCTACTGAAATCTTTGCTGAAAATGTATCTTCCCCCCCAGCCAACACAGGGGAAAACTCAAAGAGAGGGCATGTTGAGGTAACTACAGGTACAAATTAACCATGCATAGAAACAGAAAACAACATATAATGAGCTTGATTCATTCTCTTTGCACCAGCTGAGGCAAATGCACCCCAGAAGGGACTGAGTCTAATGTGAGAGCAGAGTATGTGCACATCACCCTCATATTCGGGCGGGCAACTATCACTTACTTACACACAAGGCTCTACAAGAGCCCCAACTAGCAGAGCCTGCATGACATGGGATGTGCTGAATTTAATGCATTCCCTGAACTACCTGGATACCCTGCCTAAAAAGCACCACACACTTTTTGATGTTTGTAAGTGCACAATGCTGCTTTAATCAGACCAAGGGTATGTCTACACTACAAAGTTAATTTGAACTAACAGCTATTAGTTCGAAATAACTTTAATAGCATCTATACATACAAACCGCTAGTTCGAATTCAATTCGAACTAGTGGAGCGCTTAATTCGAACTAGGTAAACCTCATTCTACGAGGACTAACGCCTAGTTTGAATTAAGTAGTTCGAATTAAGAGCTGTGTAGCCACTTAATTCGCCCCCTAGCGCCCGGCAACCTTAAATGGTTGGGGACCACTGCCTTAAAGGGACATGGTCTGGCTACAGTGCTTGTGCCAGGTGCAAGCCTGCCAGCACCCAGCCAGCAGACCCTGCATCTGGCACAGCATGAGCTAGCCTCCCGCTGCCACCCAGCCCTCCGCCTCTTCCCAGGACCAGGCTGGCGGCTCACAGGAGCCTGCCCAGGGCTGCAAGAGGCGGGCGCCCCCCTGGTCTAGTGCGGAGATCGTGGACCTCATCCAGGTTTGGGGGGAGGCCTCCAACGTCCACGACCTCCGCACTAGGCACAGGAATGCGGCCATCTAGGGCAGGATAGCTGCAGTCTGGCCACCAAAGGCCACATGCGAACCCAGAAGCAGGTTTGCATGAAAATCAAGTTGGTCCAGTGAGACCCCCGACCATGAGCTTAGAACATAAGAACGGCCGTACTGGGTCAGACCAAAGATCCATCTAGCCCAGTAGCCTGTCTGCCGACAGCGGCCATCACCAGGTACCCCGGAGGGGATGGACCGAAGACAATGACCAAGCGATTTGTCTCGTGCCATCCATCTTCAGCCTTCCACAAACAGAGGCCAGGGACACCGTTCCTACCTCCTGGCTAATAGCACTCCATGGACCCAACCTCCATGAATTTATCTAACTTCTCTTTAAACTCTGTTATAGTTCTAGCCTTCACAGCCTCCTGTGGTAAGGAGTTCCACAGGTTGACTATGTGCTGTGTGAAGAACTTTCGCTTATTAGTTTTAAACCTGCTGTCCATTCATTTCATTTGGTGTCCTCTAGTCCTTCTATTATGGGAACTAATGAAGAACTTTTCTTTATTCACGCTCTCCACACCACTCATGATTTTTTAGTCCTCTATCATATCCCCCCTCAGTCTCCTCTTTTCTAAGCTGAAAAGTCCCAGTCTCTTTAGCCTCTCTTCATATGGGACCTGTTCCAAACCCCTAATCATTGTACTTGCCCTTTTCTGAACCCTTTCCGAGGCCAAAATATCTTTTTTGAGGTGAGGAGATCACATCTGTACACAGTACTGAAGATATGGCGTACCATAGTTTTATACTTCTCCTCCTCCTTCTTCCCCTGGCTTTCCCCTTCCAGCTCCCTCCTTCACCCTCTCTCATCCCCTCTCCCACCTCCTTTTCCCAGTCTCCCCAGAGGTTAATCCCCACCACCAGTTTTGTTAAATAAAGAGAGTTTATATTTTTGAACACACGTGTCCTTTATTTTTTACATCAGGAAGGGGGGCTAGGGAGGGGTAAGTGGAAGGAGGTGAGGGAGGAATGGGGCACGAGCCCTTGATGGGCTGGGGTGGCTCTGTGGGCTCCTCAGGGTGGAAGTTCTCCTGCAGGGCCTCCTGGATCCTGACAGCCCCCCGACTGACTCCCCCCAGATGGCAGACTGCGGCAAGTGCAGCCGGGCTGATGGCCGAGTGCTGTGATGTGCCGAGTGAGGGCACTCAGGGCACTCTAAGACAGGACTGCTTTGCTGTCCCTCATCGAGTTAGACAAGCAAGCAGGGAACCCTGAGAACTGTCTGTCCGGGGTGGGGATTGGGTCCCTTTAAGCACAGCCCTTGGCTAGCCTGAGGCAGCAGCTCCCCACTCTAAGTCCTATCCTGATGCCCTGCCGGCACAGGTTCCGGCCAGCCTTAACTTCGGTTCAGGGTCCACTCAATGTGCACATGCTATTTTGAATTAGCAAAATGCTAATTCAAATGAGTTTTTAGGTCTAAATGCACTAATTCTCGAGGTCCCTTCCAGTCATAGTATTCTATGATTCTAATTCGAATTAGCTTAGTTTGAATGAACTAATTCGAATTAAGTTAGTTCGAATTAGTGCTGTAGTGTAGACATACCCCTAGACAGACATTCCACTACCAGAGGCCTGCTGCTGAGGGCCTTGGCAATATCCAGAGAAATCCTAAAGGAATCAAACCGAGGAAACAGAATCTGAATAAAGGAAAACCAGAGAGATACTGAGCCATAGGAGTCATACAAGATGCAGAGCAATCAAGGTTATCATACAAAATAACCCACTGTGTGGATATATTCTTCAATCTGACAGATACATCTCAGAGCAATCTGTGGGTGTGTCTAGACTACAGGGTTTTTTTTACAAAAAAAGTAGCCTTTTTTCGAAAAAACTTCCCCTGCGTTCAGACTGCTGCCGTATTCTTTCGAAAGTAAATTGAAAGAATGCGGCAGTTTTTTCAACCGTGGAAAACCTCATTTTAGGAGAAAGAATGCCTTTTTTCAAAAGTGCTCTTTCAAAAAAAGGCGCTATGTAATGCAAACTGTGCTTTTTCAAAAGAGAGCATCCAGACTGTCTGGGTTCTCTCTTTCGAAAAAGCGGCTTGCTTTTTCAAAAGTACTGGTTGTAGTCTAGATGCTCTTTTTCGAAAGCGGCTTGCAGTCTAGATGTAGTCTGTGTTCTGCTGTGAGGCTGCGGTCTTTCAAAGGAGCAGGACAGATCTGCAACTAAAAGCACCACTTCACAAAACTAAGGGGATGTTTTGAAAATGCACCACAGAGATTGTTCACGATATGTTGCTTTATTGCCGTGGTCCCCAACACGGTGTCCGCGGGGGCATTTCAATGCGCCCGCCAGGTGCTCGGGGCTGGCCTGGCCCCGGGCACATGGCGCACGGGCGCTTGCGGGGGAAGCGCGCTTGGCGGGGGGAGCGCCGGGCGTGCGGCACTCGGCGGGAGGGGACGGGGGGGGAGCGCCAGCCCCGGGCACGCGGCACTCGGCGGGGGGGAGGGAGAGCGCCGGCCCCGGACGCGCGGCACTCGGCGGGAGGGGGGAGCGCCGGCCCCGGCCCCGGGCATGCGGCACTCGGCGGGAGGAGGGGAGCGCCGGCCCCGGGCACGCGGCACTCGGCGGGTGGGGGGAGCGCCGGCCCCAGGCGCGCGGCACTCGGCGGGAGAGGGGGAGCGCCGGCCCCGGCCCTGCAGCACTCGGTGGGAGGGAGGGAGCGCCGGCCCCGGGCGCGCGGCACTTGGCGGGAGGGGGGAGCGCCAGCCCCTGCCCCGGGCGCGCGGCACTCGGCGGGGGGAGGGAGCGCCGGCCCCGGGCGCGCGGCCCTTGGAGGGGGGAGGGAGCGCCGGCCTCGGGCGCGCGGCCCTTGGATGGGGCCCTGCCCCCGGGCGCGCAGCTATGGGGGGGCCCCGCCCCCAGGCGCGTGGCTAGGTGGGGCCCGCCCCCAGGCGCGCAAGAGTCCCCGCCCCCTGGCGCCTGGCGGGCAAACGGCCACGCCCCTTGGCGCCCGACAACCTCGAAAGGTTGGGGACCACTGCTTTATTGTGTAGACAAAACTTTTCTTTATGCTTGTAGAAATCGTTCCCAAAGCTGCACACTTACACTGTATCTATGATGTTTCACCCATCCCAGCACAGATAATCCTTAGGCACGTCTTCACCTCAGGGGAGAGAGACATATGCTCCAAGGCTATGTCTACACTGGCACCTTTTTCCGGAAATGCTTAAAACGGAATACTATTCCGTTTTCAGTTTTTCCAGAAAAGGAGCGTCTACATTGGCAGGCTGCTTTTCCGGAAAAGCCCTTTTTCCGGAAAAGCGTCTGTGGCCAATGTAGACGCGCTTTTCCGGAAAAGAGCCCCGAGCGTCATTTTCGCGATCGGGGTTTTTTTCCGGAAAAGATTACTGGGCTGTCTACACTGGCCCTTTTCCGGAACAGTGTTCCGGAATAAGGACTTATGCCCGAGCGGGAGCAGAATAGTTTTTCCGGAATAGCGGCTGATTTTGTACAGTAGATCATCGTTGCTTTTCCGGAAAAGCAAGCGGCCAGTGTAGACAGCTCGCAGCTTATTCCGGAAAAGCGCCTGGTTTTCCGGAATAAGTGGCCCAGTGTAGACACAGCCCAATGGTTTAGTTTGCTCTGGAGACTTCCAGCAACATGCTCTCTAAATCTTATTCCGAGTTACTGCTTCCCACATATGGCCTCCAACTCTGCAGTGCTGGCCTGCATTCCCTGTTCCTAGATGCAGATCCCAGCATTCAGTTATATTAAAACACATTATGTTTGCAAGGGTGTCCAAATGATTCAGATTAGTAGTATGACTGCCCTGTTCTCTCACTTTAGGATGCACTCCCTGGGGGGGATGGAGGAATGTTGAGGTGGGGGGGGGGGTGGCGGAGCAGCCCACTCCACCCATCTTGGACTCATCCACAAATTTTATAAACAGTGATTTTTCATTCTGTAAGGGTGAAAAGCCAGATGACAGATTGGGGTCAGCGGGAATTCTGGCATGAAAGAAGGCCTCATTTTATCTCTGTGATGTTTGGCATTGCCATAAACTGGAGAGCAAAGAATTGTACTAGCAATATAAACACTTAGCCTCAGTAGATAGCAAACAGTTAAAAGAGCTACACTTGCCGAAGATGTTGTGCAACTGAATGAACTTCCAAAAAGTAACAATGGGCCTGTCTACACTAGGAAATTATTTGGAAACAACTTATTTTGAAACAATAACTCACAAAATAACTATTTCAAAATAGCATGTCCACACTACAAGGGAGCCTCAAAATTAGTCCGAGGCAGGCTCCCTTAATGTGGCCACACTACCTCAGCTTAGAACCCCAGCAAGCACTGGGGAGTAATTATTCTGAATGACTCTGGGGAGTAATTATTTAGAAACAGCAGCAGTGAATCGTCCACACTAATGTTAGTTTGAAATAACTATTTTGAAATTAGCATTATTCCCCATGGAAAGCAGGAGTTATTATTTTGAAATAACGGGCTCGATAGTGTGGATGCTCCACTTGTTATTTCAAAATAAGGGGAGTTATTTTGAAACAACTCCCTAACGTAGACCAGAGCAAAGAGTCAATCTGGCAAACGCAGCAGGCCACATAAAGCTCAAAATTAGTTATGCTAAAATAAACATACCGGAAACCCAGAATCATCAACCAGTAACATCACACTAGATGGCAAAGATATAAAGGAAGCAGAATAGCTTCCTTATCAGGGCAGTACCAAAGTGGCCAGAGACTCAAGAAGAAAAGTACGCCAATGACAGGAAAGGCATCTACAGCAGTTACTAAACTCAACAACATATGGAAATCAATGATATCCAGAATCAAACCAAAACTGAGAATTTTCAATTCAAACATAAAGCCAGTGCTAACATATGGCTGTAAGAATTGAAGCTCTTTTGGACAAAAATCTAGATGTTTTCAAAATATGTACCTACGAAAGATTCTGAGCTCTGGTTGGAAAAACTATCGCCAAGGAAGAGATGCAAGAAATTATGAACAAGCAATTTGTTTCCATCAGAATCAGAAGAAAGTGCTAGATATATTTCAGGCATTTACTCCAGGTACTATTACTGTGTTTCACTGACAATAAATCTGGCCTGGTGCCTTCATCCCTTAATGGATCATGTGGTTGTTGGGCAGTTGCTTGAGGTCTGCTGTGCCAGCTCTCTGAACAGGGCTGGGGTGGCACACAGAGGTAACACATAAACACAGCCAAACATCTATCAAAATCTCACCACACTGTAGCCCACGACTGCTGATCTAGTAAGCAAGCTGTCCTCTATGAGAACAGTGATCTAACATGACTGAAAAGCACAAGCTAGAGAACCCTGTTATACCCTCCCTGGAAATCCCCACAGATGCATGCTATGGTATGCCGGACTGGAAATATGCAAATAATTGATTTTTTCCAGTACGAACTAGGAAAAGGGGGAATCCAATTTGCAGGGGTGCTAGCAGTTCTAGAAGCATTAAAATGAATAAAAACCCACTACAACAATTATGTGAACTAATTCTGTTTACAAATCTACCACCATAGGAGGTATATGGTGGTAGGTTTAAATTAAATTAATGGAGATTGCCTATCTCCTAGAACTGGAAGGGACCTTGAAAGGTCATTGAGTCCAGTCCCCTGGCTTCACAGCAGGACCAAGTACCACCCCTGACAAATTTTGCCCCAAATGGCCTCCACAAGGACTAAACTCACAATGCTGGGTTTACCAGGCCAATGCTCAAACCACTGAGCTATCCCTCCCCCCTTATGTTTCTAAACATAAGAGCTGTCAGATAGCCAGTTCTTAATCCATTTAACATGTGTGCTACTGATTTTGTATAGTTTGAATTTTTCATCAGAATTAGAATTGTCAAGCAATTTAAAAAAATCAATCATGATTAATAATGCGGTTAAACAATAACAGAATACCATTCAAATATTTCTGCATGTTTTCTACATTTTCAAATATATTGATTTCAATTACAACACAAAGTACAAAGTGTACAGGCCTCACGTTATTTATTTTTTATTAAAATATTTGTACTGTAAAAAACAAAAGAAAGCGTATTTTTCAATTCACTTCATTCAAGTGCTGAAGTGCAATCTCTTCATCATGGAAGCTAAACTCACAAACAATTGTACGTACAAAAAGCCAGTATTAAAAAATAAAACAATGGAAAACTTTAGGAACTACGCACCCACTCTGCACTACTTCTTGTTCAGTCAATCACTTCAAACAAACAAGTCTGAAGAAAAGTAGCTTTGTTAATCTGTATCTGCAAAAACAATGAAGAATCCTATAGTTTTTAAGGTGTCACAGGTCTCCTCTTAAGTCATCTTATTTAAACCAACAAGTTTGTTTACATGTGCGTTCACATTACACTGTTGTAGCCAGGATCACAAGATATTTGCATGCCAAAATGCGATGAAGGTTCATATGTCCCTTCATGTTTCAATGATCATTCCAGAGAACCTGCATCCATGGTGATGAAAGGTTTTGCTCAATAACAATCCAAAGCAGAATGGACCAACACAGGTTTTTTTTTTTTTTTTTATCATCTAATTGAAATGCCAACAGCAGAAGGTTGATTTTTTTTTTTTTTTTGGTGGTGGTTCAGTTTCCGTAGTTCCTGCATCGGAGTGTTGCTCATTTGAGACTTATGAAAAAATGCTCCATACCTCAGTCCCTCTCAGGTTTTGGAAAGCACTTCAAATTCTTAAACTTAGGTCAAATGCTGTAGCTATCTTTAGAAATCTCACATTGATACTTTCTTTGCATTTTTTAAAATCTGTAGTGAAAGAGTTCTTAAAATGAACAATATGTGCTTGGTCATCATCCAAAACTGTTATAACAAAATATATAGCAGCATGGAGTTATAACAGAGCAGAAGACATACACTTCTCCCAGAAGGAGTCAATCACAAATTTAATTAACACATTTTTTAAACGAGTGTCATCAGCATAGAAGCACGTCCTTTGCAATGGTGGCTGAAGCATGAAGGGGCACATGAATGTCTAGCATGTCGGGCACATCGGTACTTTGCAATGCCAGCTACAAAAGTGTCATGAGAACAGCGGTTCTCACTTTCACATGACATTATAAATAAGAAGTGGGCAGCATTATCTTCAGTAAGTGTAAATGAACTTGCTTGTTTTAGCAACTGGCTGAATAAGAAGTAGAACTGAGTGGACTTGTAGGCGCTAAAGTTTTACATTGTGAGACAGACAACTGGCTAAGCCAGAGCTTTGTCAGTACAGCCTGGCTGAAAAGGCCAATTACAGCCAGCTGAGCAAGCCCATGCCTGAGAGGCTAATTGGAAACAGCAGTGGGCCTTATTAGCCAGAGGGTTAGATAAGGCAGCAAGAGGGGGAAGTGGAAGGGAGGGGCTGAGAGTGGCCCCTCATTCCATACTGAGTGTGCTCATTAGCCAGCTAGAGAGGGTAGCTGAGTTAGTTGCTGGAAAAACAAAGCTCTGTTAATAGAAGGTGGTGGGAAGCTGGCACAGATAATAAAAAGACATGGGTGATTGCAGAAGAGAGAGTCTCCAGGTGATTTGTGGCTAAAGAAGGGGTCCAGGTTAAGGGGCCTGAGCGAGGACCTTGCCACACGTGGTATCAGGAGTGGGATTCAGTGCCGACAAACACAGCTGGTAGCCCAGAGATAGAGGAGACCCTGAGGTGGCTCATCAAACAACAAGAGCAAGTGCAGCAAGCCCTGACATTTTCCAGCAGTCCCACCAGGCAGAGAGACAGGCTTTGCTAACATGGCAGACAAAGCAGCAGCAAAGCCTGCAGGACTTTATTAAGTAGCAAAGCAAGGTGCAATGGCAGCTCCTGCAGCAAGTGGTAAGTCCCGGGGGAGGGGTTGATACCTGCCCACTAGGCCTAGGAGTCTGTAAAATGGGCCCAGCAGATGGCCCGGATGCTTTTCTGGGGATGTTTCAGTGGGTAGCCATGGACACCAGATGGGAGAGGGCTACCTGTGCCCTGCATCTGGCTCCTTACCTGGCAGGAGAGGCTCAAGCAGCCTACATGGCCTTAGGCGATGAACAAGCCCAGAAACTATGAGGTGGCGAGGGCAGCTCTTCTGGAGCGAGAAGGGTCTGTTCTCAGAAAAATACCATCAGAAGTTTTGGTCAGCCTGATGGACAGCAGCAGTGAGGCTCCAGACATTTGCCTACTACAGGCAGTCCCCGGGTTACGTACAAGATAGGGACTGTAGGTTTGTTCTTAAGTTGAATCTGTATGTAAGTCGGAACTGGCGTCCAGATTCAGCCGCTGCTGAAACTGACCGCCAGTTCTGACTTACATACAGATTCAACTTAAGAACCCCAAGTCAGCTGCTGCTGAAACTGATCAGCAGCTGATTCCAGGAAGCCCGGGGTCGAGCAACTGTGCCTCGGGCTTCCTGTAGTCAGCGCTGGTCAGTTTCAGCAATGGCTGAATCAGGACTCCTGGGGCAGAGCAGCTGGGGTGCTGCTGGGTTGCTCCAGTAGCACCGCTCCACGGCGCTACTGGACCAACCCAGCAGCACCCCAGCTGCTCTGCCCCAGGAGTCCTGATTCAGCCACTGCTGAAACTGACCAGCAGCGGCTGAATCAGGACGCCTGGGGCAGAGCACTTGGGGTGCTGCCGGGTTGGTCCAGTAGTGCCCAGAGCGGCGCTGCGGGACCAACCGGCAGCACCCCAGCTGCTCTGCCCCAGGGTCCACAACAAAAGCCTGGTCTGCTGGGGGGGGCACACTAGCTGCGCCCCCCCCCCCCCCCCAGCAGACCAGGGACACAGGGAGCAAAGCGGCAGCGGGGGGTGCCTCGCCTCTGAGGCTTTGCTGTGGCCGGACCGCTTTGCTCCCGGTGCCCCTGGTTTGCTGGAGACGGTCCCCAGCAGACCAGGGACACCGCGAGCAAACCTGCAGCAGCGGGGGGTCCCGTGCTTCTGAGGCTTTGCCAGAGCAAAGCGTGGGAACCCGCCGCGGCTGCGGGTTTGCTCCCAATGCCCCTGGTCTGCTGGAGATGGTCCCCAGCAGACCAGGGGCACCGGGAGCAGCTTTTCTCGCCCCAGAGCTCGAGGTGGCTGATTGCTGCCTGTGAGCTCCGGGGCGACAAAGCCCCGTTCGTAAGTGCGGATCCGACATAAGTCGGGGACTGCCTGTAGTTAGCAGACTGGGCAACCTGCTGGCTGAGACCAGAGACATGGACAGTGCAAGAAATAATAGACTTGCTCATAGTCGAGCAGTTGCTGCAAGCCCTACCAGAGAATATCCATGTGTGGGTCAGGCGTCACCAGCCTACACCAGCTAGGAGTATACCTAGGCGGTTCCCTGGAGAGAAGTTTGACCCTACAGGGACAAGGACCCATGGAGGAAGCTGGAGGAGCCCCTGTGGCAGTGTGGGAGGGCAGGGCATAGGAAGTAGGACTGCTTGGACAGTATGGACTGTAGGTGGACTCAGGCAGGAAGACCTGGTAAAGGGCAGAGTCTGCACACTGTCCCGATGTGGGTGGGGAGAAAGGTCTTGCGCGGGCTAATGGACTTTGTCAGCCCACTCACTAGTGTGGAAGGGACGGGTGAGGACGGACTGGATCGTCCCTGGAGCACAGGTGATGCTAGAATGTATTCAGAGGGACAAGAGGTCCTATCCTGTAGCCCAGGTGCCGCTGGTAGTGAGGGGAAGATTATGGCGGAAACGAGTGGGGGGTAGTGGACCAGGTACCATACCTGGTGGCATAGGTTGGGATTGGGACTGGCCCACCAGAGAGAGAGAGAAAGAGAGGAGCCTTAGGGAAAGGTAGGGGTGTGTGTTTGTGTGAGAGAGAGAGAGAGGCCTTAGGGAAAGGTAGGAGTGTGTGTGTGGGGGGGGGGGTGCCTTAGGGAAAGGTGAGAGGTCCCCTGGAGGGAGACTGAAGCATAAGCTGTCGGTGCTCTGGGTGTGGGGAACTAGGGCACATAGTGGGACGGTGTCCTAACCCTGTGGGGACAGACAGATGGGAAGCACGTCTGGGGGTGATAGGTAGCCTTAGCCCCTTTTAAAGAGAGGAGGCACAATTGGATCTCTCCCCAGAGCAGCCCCCAGAAAAGGCGATCTCAACCCTGGTTGGGGAGATAAGTAAACTGAGGCACAGATGGTACTGCACCAAGGGGGGCAAGACCTTGACCCCTCCCTCCCCCCAGTGCTGGCTGAAGCAGTATCGGAGGAAGAGCCCTGACAGAGGTCCATTTGCTGTGACGACCTGTGGGCAATGTCTGAATTTTACGGGCCTGGTCCCTTCCACTGTAACTTTTGTGGGGAGAGAATGAAAGAGCCTCCTGGAGAAGCCCCGAAGGGAGTACTTGGGCACAAGTGGGGATTTGCCCCAAAGGGATGCCTTTAGCAAGGGCCAGAGTGACCCAGGGAAGGTAGGACTCCCAAACAGGATCTCCAAGGATCACCCAGACTGGAGAAAAGGAACATCCCCTAAGAAAAAGAGGGGTGAGCCACTCCCAAGCATGGAGAGAATTAAAGACTGGTAGGCCACTCAATGCACTCAGCTGTGGGAGGTGTTGAGGCATCAGGGTAAGGGTCCCTGGGAGGGCTAGGGCAGGCCAGAACCTGGCGGTACCTAAGGGGGGAAGTGTGTGACAGACTGCTGGCTAAGCCAGAGCTCTGCCTGTACAGCCTGGCTGGAAAGGCCAATTACAGCCAGCTGAGCAAGCCCATGCCTGAGAGGCTAATGGGAAACAGCAGTGGGCCTCATTAGCCAGAGGGTTAGATAAGGCAGTAAGAGGAAAAGCAGAAGGGAAGAAGACAGAGTGTGGCTGAGTGTGCTCACCAGCCAGCTAGAGAGGGTAGCTGAGTTAGCTGCTGGAAAAACAAAGCTCTGTAAATAGAAGGTGGTGGGAAGCTGACACAGACAATAAAAAGACATGGGTGATTGCACAAGAGAGGGTCTGAAGGTGATTTGTGGCCAAAAAAGGGGTCCCAGGTCAAGGGGCCTGAGCGAGGGCCTTGCCACACTTGTTTTGTTTTGGAGTTCAGTTATATAACAAAAAATACCTGTAGCTGTGAATTGGACTTTAACAATAAAAGAGGCTGTACTACTGTACACATGAGCTGAATTGAAAATGCTATTTTAAATCATTTTTACAGTGCAAATATTTTCAATAAAAAAGTAATATGAAGTGAACACCAGTGTTCCCTTTAATTTTTCCCATGCATGCATGGAAGGAATTCTATTATGTCTGCACCAATATGAAGGTGATGTGTTTCATCACCTTCATATTGGTGCACATAACAAAATGCATGTGGCAGGGGTCGGGCTGAGGAGTTCAGAGTGTGGGAGGGGGGTCAGGGCTGGGGCAGAGGATTGGAGTGTGAGGACGGGATGAGGGCCTCAGTGTTGGGACAGAAGGTTAGGGTGTGTGGGGGGTGAAGGCTCTGGCTGGGGCCGTGGATGAGGGGTTTGGGATGCAAGCTGCCCAGGGGCTATGATGGGGAGAGAGGACTTACCCAGTTCTCTCTCTCTCTCTCTCCAGAGCAGCAGCAACAGCAGCAGGGGTGGGGGATAGGGAGGAGAAGCACCTCTCCTGTCAGCCAAGGCAGGTCCCTGCTGGAGCTGGGTTGAGGCCTGTAGAGGTGAACCTCTCTACAGCTGTGGCAGGTCCATGCTGGGGCCAGGGGAGGGGCTCCTACCTCTTGGCAGTGGCAAATCTGGGGCAGGTCCATGCTGGGACTGGCAGAGAAAGGCTTGTCTTCCCATCATGGCAGGCTGGAAGAGGGACCTCCCCATCGTGGGACCGGCAGGAAGAGGCACCTCTCCCTGTTGCAGCCCTAAATGCCTGTGCAGTGCTTAACAGCTGCTGTGCATCCACACAGCTTAGAGGAAATGTAGGTAAGTATTATTCTGTGTTGTAACTGAAAGCAAATATATTTGAAAATAAAGAAAAACTCATTCAAAATATTTAATAAATTTCAATTGGTATTCTATTATTTAACAGTGACTTACAACTTCAATTAATTGTGATTATTTGTTAATCACAATTAACTCTTTTTCATAAAACCTTGTTGATTGTCAGTAATTATATTCTTTTAGTACTTAATTAAATCACATATCTTTTCCATTATTTTGCCTGTCACTAATAAAGTCAAATTTGGTGGTCTGAGCTCTTACTGCTTAGGACGAATTCCGGAACACATGGACTCATGGACAGACAGACACACACAGTTTCTAAAATATATAGTAAGATATGGAGTTACCCTTGTGTTGGGTACAATAGCTTTTGACTTAGAAAATTATCATGTACAATTTCTAGAAATTGTAATGATGGTGATGGCTGAATGGTACCTCTAGTATATCATATCTCCCTTGATCAACTAACTAAACAAATAAAATGGTAAACTGACGGAGCTTGTTAGTCTTCTATAA
The DNA here is from genome assembly GCF_049634645.1 of Pelodiscus sinensis. Classification (NCBI taxonomy): domain Eukaryota; kingdom Metazoa; phylum Chordata; order Testudines; family Trionychidae; genus Pelodiscus; species Pelodiscus sinensis. The sequence goes on from NC_134711.1 coordinate 306,538,586, forward strand.
ATTGCCAAAACCACTAATACTGGATAAAGGAAATGAAAGTTGGATTAGCCACCAAAAATATTAAAGCTGTAGGGGCCAGAATTCTAGAAGATGTAGGCACCTGAAGATGAGGATGGGTACCTGCCTAATTGGAAGTAGTAGAATTTTTTAAAGTGTCCAGGCACATAACTCCCATTGGATTTCTCTAACAAGTTTTCTCATAGGGTAGGTGTTGTACAAGAGATTCCATGTATCATATTGCTATTGTAGTCTGCAAACCTGGGAGTTTTTGCACTACACTGTACAACTAGATCCCAAAGCCATTACATGGTATTTATTGTATCTAACCCATGGGATGAAGGATCATTTCACTAGCGTGTAGGATACAGGCAGCTCTGTGAAAACGCATGAATTTCCGGTATAAGTAGGGAGGATTGCCGTGCTATAATTTTAGTGTAACAAAAGGAGTTGTGTAGCTCATGTCCTTTCTTCGGGATGCCCAGGTAATTCACAGTTTGGACCATCCATATTTGCAGAGGAATAATATAAAAATGGAACCTTCCCTGTTTTTGAATATGCTCCTTGTTATCAAAAGCAATTCTCTCTGACCAAAAGTTGTAAAATTGGAAAGCACAGCCCTCCTCTTCTTGTCTCCCTCCAGCATGTGTGTCTGCCTAGTACTGTTGGGAGCTAGCAACTGTGTATCCAAGAGTTCAGTAGAACAACAGAGGTTTGATTAGTTCATTCTTACGCTTCCAGAACCAGCCAAGTGAACAAAAATCAGTGAATGTGTTAAACATAAATTAGTCAATTTAGGTTCAAATCCTGCATAGTGCTGAATACCATCTGTGATGCTGTCAAGCAGGTTGCCAGTTCCAACCAAGGCAACAGGTTAATTCACTCGCATGCTAATAGAAATCAAAGGAGTGTCAAAAGGCACTGTAATGTGATCAGGCCAATTCACTTGTATGCTGGCATGATTAACAAGGAAATGTGATGGTATTATATTAATTTATCTGTTGAGCGCTATTTTACAATATATATCACTGTTTTTAATTAACCCTAGATCAAAGCACATACTAGCATTCAGATGAGAATTTACTAAATGTGTAAAACTGCATGAAAACGAAAGGAGGATTGTTTCTGGCTATGACATTGTTCACGAAAACCAATTCAAGATTGGCGGATGGCTTTAACTAAATGTATTAGGCATGTCTCTGTAACTGAATTGCCTATTTACCAGGACTGAAGCCTTAGAACTATAAATGAAAAGTCTGCTAACTTCAAAGTCTGGGTTCCTGGCATCCAACAAAGGGAAATCTACAGACCCGTTCTGTGATGGGAACACGTGCCAGAATGCTTTCTCGGGAAAGCAGCTATAAAAATCTGCCTTGGGTGCAATGCTATATCTCTCATCTGTTTGCACACTTTCAGGAAGCATTCCAGATACAAGATAGAGATTCCCAAAGTGGTTCTTAGTAATCCTGAGAGACTTAAGAAAAAAAGAGAAGATTACTTCACCTCTGTTGATCATTTGCACTTACAAACTCTTGACTCACTTGTAATGTATTTTACCTACATTAACTTCTCAATAACTCTCATTTTTTAATTCTTGGCTAATAAAGCTCTAGATAGTGTATTACAGACCAAAACTGGTTACAGCATTGTCTTTGATGTGAGATAAGATTGTCCTTTGACCTGGGGTAAGTGATTGACCCTTCGAGATCAGGAGTGACCTAGTATGAAGTGATTTTTGGTTTTAATAATCGTTAATCAGTTCGTCTAGTTTGTCTTAGGGATGTTAAATTGCATTTAATCAACTAATCAATGGAATTAGTTGATTAGTCAATTAGTCGATAAGTGGGGGAAACTGCAGAGCTGCAGCAGGGTTAGCTCCCAGCCCTAGGAGCTAACCCCACTGTAGCACTGTAAAAGCTGGCTCTTAATACATTTAACAAGCAGAGGCATGGAATCTGGGACTGGGTGCGAGCCAGTAATCAGCTCCGCCTCTGCCTCCCTTGCCCCCCACGGAGAATGTGCTGGGGGGAACTGGCTTTTAAGCTGGCTCCCCCAACACTGGCTCCTGCTCCCCCACTTGCTGCCTCTGAAAAAGGGAGCACGGGTGGGGAAGTAACTAGTCGAGTCACTACTCAACTATCCAATAAGCTTATGCTTGTTGACTAGTCGCTTACATCCCTCGTTTGCCTGGGTGGCAAGATGCACTAGGAGCCTAACAGAACTCTCTTGGCCTCGGTGGTAAGATTAATATAGTAATCCAGCAGTGGTCAGTTGGTACTGGCTTGGTGAAATCTAATTATAGAATATACCACCACTTTGGAGCATATGCCCTGTTTTCTGACCAGTTATGAGGTACTCCAGACAACATGACACCCTCAACTTCCATATACTTCAAAAGGCTTCTTAGGAAATGCTTAGCACATTTCACGACCAGGTCCTTAACAAACAACAAAAGGCACATCTCTGTTTTAAATAATATATTGAGCAGCAGGTTCTGTACAACAAAAGCCTTCAATAATTTGAGTCATGGCCCTGACTCTTTCTACTGTCTGGAAATTGCTCTCAATATCCCAAAATTATCTGACCAATCTTCATTCAAGGTTATGCCAGTTTCCCCCTATGCTTTATTATATTTCATGGGACGAGTTCCTGTAGCCCACAACTTGTCTTGTCTTTCGAATTCTCTATGTTTTCCATGCTGGCATTCCTTTCTTCATTCTTCTGAAAAGTCCACAGGATGCAAGTTTTCCAAATCACAATTCTGCCTCCATATAGGCTGGGTCCATGGTTCAGCAAGGACTGAAGTAGGATAGGAATTGGCAGATGCTAACACTGAGGCTATGTCTACACTGCTGTTCTATTTCGGCAGAAGATATGCAAATCATACTCATTTGCATATCTTCTGCTGATCGTTTCTGCAGAAGAGATTTTGCTGCTAAAAAGCCCAGTGTAGACAGGGCCATTTGTCGGAAAAAACTCCTTTTTTGCAAGATCCTCATTTTTTCAGGAATAAGGGATCTTGCAAAAAAGGTTTTTTTTCTGACAAATGGCCCCGTCTACACTGGGCTTTTTAGCAGCAAAACCTCTTCCACAGAAATGAATGGCAAAAGATATGCAAATGAGAGTGCTATTTTCATATCTTCTGCCGGGAAAAAAACTGTCAATGTAGCTATAGACTGATTGTAAAATGCTCCATGGAAAATATGTTCCTGGGCTCATTATAAGCAACAAAGATATTTTCAAAGTGAGTGGAACCTTCAAATCTCTCCAGAGATTTAACTGCTTATGTTATGAAAAAAACTCATCATATCTTAATTCATTCTTTTCTACAGCAGTGGAAATATGTTTTTTAGTGATGACTAATAAAACTCTGAATTGTATTAAAATCAGTTTTATAAACCAGAGTAACCCTCACATTTTACACAGCCCTCTGCGATTTATAGCTCTAATCATTAAAAGGAAGTCTATATACCCATTCCTATTTGTCATCACACAACTACCTCTAAAAATGTGCAGTCTCAGAAAGAGAATGTAGCAATTACCTCCATTTTTTTCATAGTTCACCATCTCCTTATGTAAAGTTCATTTTAGCACAAACTTTCATTGACAACTTTTTTTCTTAATTCATTGCGGGTTTTTTTTTTAAATGTCGCTTCATACATGAGAAAAAAGGCTAATTAAAAGAGCAGTGGAAAATAAAAACACTGGGTTTGCAACACATGTAGTGGCTTACTAACAGTAATTGGCTTTTTTACTACATGATCATACAATGAACTATAACTGTGATTTTTTTTTAACCCAGGAGCATAATATGTTCTTTATAGATATAGTAATGAATGTCTGCAGCTCATTCTTTTAACTTTACTGAATGTAGCAGAGATCTTAACAGAAGACCTCATCTGCACCTATTATAATCCAGAAAAATATGACCAAAAAGCATTTTCCATTCAGTGGAAGAACCTGGTTTATAGGTAACATCACTCATGAGATGGTTTCATAAAACATCTCCCAAAAATAAAGCAGAGAACAGAAAAAAACTGTCAGACTCTATATTTATCTACATGAAACAAATTTAGATGAAAAATAGCAAAGACTTTTCCAATGTAACACTTGTGTTACAAGAAAAAAAATTGTGCTCAGATTTCATGATTAAGTCACTTGAATATCAAAAGACTGCAAATAAAAAAATCAGCAAGAAAATAACCAGAATATCTCCAGTGTATGTAAAATACTCATTTTTTCCAACATAAAACCATTGTATAACAGCCAAGTAAAATTATAACCGAGTTGTTATAATTTCTCTACCCAGGTATAGATTTCTACTGGCATATAGCCACATTGCTTTCATAATACCAAAGCAGGCATGGGAACTTCAGCTCTAAAAGAACTCAAGGCCATTGTAGCACAAAAGTTTAAACTTCACTGGAAATTCATCATAACAGCTAACAGCAATCACTACAGTAAGACAATAGTGACTAGTTCTCTCTGTCCATTGCAAAACTTATATGCCCATGCCGCACTCAACAATGTGCAGCAGCAAAGGGGCTAACAAAAGGGAGAGGGGGGGAAAAAAAGCAGAAGTGGTGAATAAAGAGAAAAAGAGGAGACGAAGAAGGTGTCATCTCTATCACAATTCCACTGTGCATTTTTCCTGGGTGCTAGTTATTCTCAGTAACATTACTTACTTACCTACATCAGGATCTGTGGCCTGGACTCTTGTTAACAAAGCTTTAGTGGCTGTATTCTCATAAACACATGCGGTGTAGTGATCAGTAGAAAACATTGGTGGATTATCATTAACATCTTGTAGAACAAGGTGGATTTCTGACTGGCAGAACCTTCCCCCTCCATCCGTTGCCCTGGCAATCAAGTTGTACACAGGGATTTTCTCTCTGTCTAAAAGAGCCAAGGTTTTCAACTCACCTAAAATTGGGTAAAAGTAGCAATCATCATTATTAATATAACAGAACATCCATTTCCAGATACTATAGTACCAGAAAGATCACATATTTTTCAGGAATTAAAAGAAAAAAAGAAGGGGAAAAGAAGCAAATAATAGTATCCAGCATTGAGTGGAATACAAAATACTGAAAGTTTCATTTTTATTTCTATTTATCCACCATAGTTAACTGCCAGTTCAAATGCAGTTGGGTAAACCATTCTGGATGACCTTCAAAGCCCTACAATTTCACCCTTGGCTGAGAGTATAATAAACAGTATTTTTCATGTCTGCCTTCTGGTTACTTTGAATCTCCCTGGCTCTCCAGATTTCCAAACACATAAATGCACTGTAAATCTACTGATGACAGCAGAGATAATCAAATGTAAAGGTCCGTAATTCTGAACTTTGCCAACAAACAGCTCAGATTCTCAGTAGGTGCCTCTGCCTTCCAGATTAGATCAGACATCTCGTTCTCAGGCACACAAACACATGCACCTTACAGGCCAAAGAATGGGTACAGATCATAGGCACTAAGAGCAACCCCAGGGTAGTTTGTTCATACTCAAGTTTTAAATATTATTTACTTCTTATAAAACAGATAAATAGTCTTCAACCATTAATATATCAGTAAAGCATCTGGTACTAGTTAGCAGGACTGATTCGGCCTTTTATATGCCAGATCCCATGTTTAAATGCATTACACTTTATTCTGATAGGGGACAACTGCCCACATTTAACATATTAATAACACCTCTCACTGTTTCAACCTCTTCCTTTATAGTACCAAAACAGTATGACCAATGCAGTGCCTCCTATTAGTAAGGCAGAAGCACTGTTTAAGGAAGGACTTGATACAGGCTTTGTTTACACTACAAAGATTTGTTGTCAAAAACGTGCCTTTTGGTGACAAAATAGTGAGAGCATACACACAGCAATAGGACTTTTGTTGGGAAAACTGCCCCAGTCTTGGTGACAAAACACTTCCGTTCCTACAAGAGACATTGTTTCTTTTCTTCTCCCTTTATTGTTGACAAAGAACCCATGTTTGCTTTGTTGACAGAACTGGCTTGTGTCAGTATCCCATAGTGTCTGACCTGATTACTCTGCTCAGCTTTGATTTAGCTGCCCTGCAACCATGTGCCCCTTAACTCCAAGAAGTGTCTGACAGCTGAGTTAGGTGCTCTGTTTGGGGAACAATCTAAGAGCAAATCATTGGACTGCTCCTGTTCTGCCCTGCATTGGGAACACAGTAGCAGTAAGACTGCTGTTATAGGAAGAGGACAGATTGTTGTGCTGTTTTGGCATTCCTCAGCAGGGAGAGCTCACAGAGCTACTCATGATGCTGCTCCCGGCAGCTGAAGAGGTTAGGGGAGAACTTAGAAGGAATCCCAAGATACACAGGGATCAGCTCTGCCTTCCCACAACACGGCACGGTGGGCTACATACCCACAGTTCATGGTTATATTGTCGATGATGGTACCCCTGGTATGGACACGATATGTCGACAGGGGGAGCAAGTGTCAACACACTCTGGCGATTTTACTTTTGTCGACTTTTGGGTGTCGACATCAGTTTTGTTGACAAAACCTGGCAGTGTAGACATACACTTAATGTGGTACAAGCCAGGAGCCTAATAATAAAAATGAGCTGGGAACCAGTATTTGTAATTAATTGTATTTACCTTATAACTGAAAGAAATAATCCTGGGCTGTGTCTACATTGGCATCCCTTTCCGGAAAAGGGATGCTAATGAGACACTTCGGAATTGCAAATCCACGGGGGATTTAAATATTCCCCGCGGATTTGCAATTTCGAAGTGTCTCATTAGCATCCCTTTTCCGGAAAGGGATGCCAATGTAGACACAGCCCTGGAGGTTTAAAAAAATCAAATAAAAAAGATTAATATGTTCCCACAAACCACATATCAAATTAGCAATATTCCCTCAACCCACACACATTACTTCAACGTTCTAACAAATACCATATCCATGGCCCTTCCTCCACAGAAGCCTGGATGTAAATATAGTCATTGCCTCATGTCCTGAAGATCAATATGTTTATGCTTTTGTGCCAAGTGGGCTGCAATTCAAAGCACTGATGGCCACAACTGGTTTGAAAGTCTTGCTGGGAAATGGGAGGATTAAATTCTGGCCCCACCCCTCCCATGCATCCCACGGGTTCCCTCCCCTTTACCGTCTTATAACTGTCACCTTCAATAAATGCCTGCAATAATATAAACTGACAACAGAAGTTCAGATGTCCATTTGTGACACTTTAATGGCAAATGCATTAGCAGTAATTGTCGAGAACTTTGGCCCCAACTGGTGGCCAGGGTTAGCAATGTCATGCGAAGACAAAAGACTTGTCACCTTACCGCTTTCTGGATCTAAAAAAAATTTATTGTTCCCAGGCCCAAACAGCGAATAGCGAATTTCACCACTGGACCCGATGTCTGCATCCTTGGCGCTGATCTTGAGGATGACTTTGTTTGATGGAATGTCCTCAGGAAATAATGTTGTGTATGCAAACTAGGGACAAAAGCAGAAAACATAGAGCATGCAATAGCAGCAGTTTATGTTATCCTTGCGCAAACATTATTTTACCAGGTTACTGTCTATGGTGCATGCACTTACAAGTACCTTCAACATTTTTATATAAAATAAAACTTTTCTTAAGGAACTTTAACGCAGTTGTATAACATCTTAAGCTTTTAAGTATCAAAACAACAACAAAAATTAAAAACATGAATAGGACTGCAAAGGTGGTAGGAATAAAATGGCAGACACACCTTATACGCTGTTTCCCTGACTTTTTCTTAAACTCTCCCCTCATTTCACTACTATCGCAGCACAACATCATCCTTGAATGTGGGAGCACAAGAACAAGACACTGGTATTTTACCACAGTATCGTCTATGCTCAGAGTAGGTTTAGACATCATGGTAGTTAAAATTCTGGTGGCTAAGCTCACTGCACTATAAGAAAACTACCAAAGTGGTGAAGGATTAGCTTCACTTCCTCCACAGCTGTGTTCTCTAAAATACTATCCTTTTGCCTGCTTTAGAGGAGCTATCTACTCCCACCATCATCTCCCAAACCACTCGAAGCCACTGAACTAAGAGCTTACCATGAATGAAGCTAAGAAATTAAGAGATATGAAACTGGAAATCAATGGCAATAATAGTGAACTCTATAGGAATACTGTATGTTCAATAAAATAACATTTGCTGACTAACCTGATCACAGACAGGACTATTATCATTAACATCAGTGACTATCACTTCCACAGCAGCTTGAGTTACAAAGAGACCATCAGTAGCTGTGATGTTCAGAAAATAAAAGTCTTGTTCTTCCCGATCTAGTGGTCTCTTCACATAAACCTTCCATTCATTCTGAACCAATCCCAAGGCAAATTTCCCTTTGGGATTCCCTCCTACAAAGAAGCAAGCAACAAAACAATGGTTTATGGAGGCTTTTCAGAGCTTTGCACTCATTCGAACATAAATATAGATGCAGATTAAAGGTGCCACAAGTAAGCAACTATCATTTTTTTCTCATACAATGATAACTGCTTTCAAACCAGCAAACTTGGAAATCTGTAATAAGATTATGCTCCCAGGCATTTGTGGTCCCTTGTATGAAAGTACAACCATAATATTAAACGAGAACAAAATCTTCTTTAATGCTCTTTAAGAACAATCAAATTCAAACTGTGAACAATCAATAGTCTTCTCAGGATGGTACAATTGTCTTTCTACTTAGTCTCAAGAGAGGATGTAATACACGTTTGCTCTTGTTACCAAGACAATTTCATTAGCTGTTGATTATGCAATCAAGGAATGGCAGTAGGTTCTATTAAGGAATCCTGTAATGAACGCTTTATCATACAGCTGTGCTGAGCTTATACTCATTAGGATTCTAGTTTAAAAAAAGTTTACATGACACAGGAAGACACATTAGTATTAAATAGCCCTAACAAGGGGTCATTTAAGGAGTAGTTCAAAGATAAGCATTGCAATTAGATCAAATTTATCAGGGAGTGAAAGCCAGCTAGGAGTGCAGGAGATGAAGCAGAACAGATTTTTATTATGCTGAAATACTGACACCAAACCTGGCAATATTACTTTTCCACATCATTAAATTGCATGGAGACAAAAGCAGCTTGTAGAAAGAACGACTTGCCCCCATGATCCTCAGAGAGGAGAATAATGTCATTTCACACACTGAGGATACAAGGAATTAAAAGTGATGTGAAAAGGGGCACAGTTCTTTGTCAATAACATTTCTAATGGTTACTCACACCTGAATTTGAAAAAGTATACTCCCCCAACTCTTCTATAAGACAATCACTGTCAAATTATCTTCCTTTCTTATAGCCTGTTCTCCAATTTTTGCCTTTATGTTGTCACATTAAATTGGAAATGTTTTCAGGTCAGGTTATTGTGACCTCCTATTTGTGCATACAGCTCCTAAAACATGTCTGGTCTGTAAAACTAGATGTATGTATTTACCACATTTAGGCAGAATGGCATCTGTTTATAATGAACTCAGACACTGCATGAATTCAATGAGGAGATGGAAAAGCCCCACATTGTTTCAATGAATAAGTTATAACTCAGGCTATACTGCTATTTAAGCTTTTTCCACTAAGCTAAGTTTGATACTGTTCTTCTTCTTGTTTTAAACCTTTGCAATCTCCCCTTTAAGAGAAGAAGAAGAAGAAGAAGAACCCAACAACAACAAAAAACCATAAGTGGGAGAGGAGTAGGGTCCGATGAGATAGGCCTTACTTCTTTGTGATGTACAAAAGCAGCCAAATGGTGATTTTCATGATTTTTTTTCTCCTTAGAAATATCAAGAATATAAAGTCTGATGTTCCTTGGCTTTGCTGGAGGGCTCACTCAGTATTTTAGATGTGTGCTGTGAGATCTCTTGGTCCCGAATGGAAAAGGTAAATTTTTAATCTTTTTTTCCAACTATTTATGTTTAGTGTTTGAGTAAATGGGTATTAACAAAAACAAAGAGCAAGTTATAAAAGTTATGAAATTTAAAAAATCTCCCCCGTGCTCATGCCAGTTCCCCATGAAGTCTTTCAGGGGCCTGGTCTACACTAGGAAATTAGTTTGGTATAACTACATCACTCAGGGATGCTCTGAATGACACACTTAATCTGACCTAAACCCCAGAATAGAGAGTGCTAGGTCGACAGCAGAATTCTCTTGCTGCCCTAGCTATTATCTCTTGGGGAGGAGATATACCTACGCTGACAAGTTTTCCTGTCTGCGCAGGCGGCATCTTCACTGAAGTACTACAGCAGCACAGCATTATAAGTGTAGGTAGGCCCCAGGGAAAAGAGGGCAGATGAGACACATTTCTGAACATAAAACCAAACAGAAATGCTCAATACATATGTTCAGCTTTGTGGGCTCATCTAGACTATATGGAAGATTCGAAAGAGGATATCCAAATTCCACAGGAATTTGCATATCTTCTTCTGATCTCACTTTCGAAAGTGGAGCTTCTAAAGTGAAAGTATTCAAGACACTTTTTTCTTCTGCAACCCCCTTTTTTGAAAAGCCGCTTTTCCTCAAAAAATTAGGTTTACACGGCTTTTCGAAAAGGGGGGGATTGCCAAAAAAAACCCACGTCTTGATTGCTTTTGAAAGTGAGATCGGAAGAAGATATGCAAATTCCGTAGGAATTCCTGTTTCGAATCTTCAGCATAGTCTAGATGAGCCCTCATGTGTGTATATCAATCATCAGACTATGAGGGCACACACTCAGTCCCACTGCCTTTATGCTTTAAATATAAATGACTTAGATACTCAAACTTTTGTAAATTGTCCTATTTCCATTACAATTAATGGAGTGACATCTGGCCCTCAGTCTTTATTAGTTATACAACTCTATTTGTATTATTTGATTAGAGAAATAACTTTGTGGCTCAGCTTATTGATCAGTTACATATCTTTAAAACCATTAGAATGTGTGCATTCATATTAAAATATAAAATCAGCATATCAAACCTTGAGCCATTTTCTGTTGATAGTGAACCATTGGTGACAGGCTCTAATCCTGCAAGACCTTCAACTTCCAGTGACTTCTGTGAAAGTACAGTTCTCTCACAGATCTCCCATGCTGAATCAGGCCTTTATTGAAGAAGTGTTGTGACAAATACAGTAATGGAGTTCCCCAAAAGAGAGTCCATTGTATTTCATTATGCGACATGGGCTGCATGCATCCAAAGTCTAGGCAAGTCACTGAAAGTCTGTCCACTCATTTTACTGAACTATGAAGAACATCCTAATCGGGCTGCCAAGAAAGGCAGGCACATGCAGATTAACGTTAAAATAGCCCCATTTAAGTACCGCATCCAGATAAAGAAGCATATTTTTTCTCCACAGCTAGTTGTGAACCAGCCAGAGCAAGAGTTCTGTTGAATATAACAAAACAGCCTTAAGTATATGTGTTTAACTTCATGGTGGCATCCAATGCTTTTCTGCACTATACATGTACTTTGGTTAAAGAAAATGATTAACAAGCTTCAGTTAATAGGAAGCTGTATCCCCAATTCATGTATGTCCAATTACTAAGTGAAGAGGCGAGATAAAATCTTTAATCGGTTGGGTGGCTGGTACTACTATAGTCATTACCACTGTGTTGTTCATGAAATAGCTTTTATATCATGCCCTGAGAATTATGGGAGCATGTATAACATTTTTGGGTCTTTAAGAGCCCACATTTTTCCCTAATGCTGTTAGAAGATTCATCTGAATGACCAAGAAACCTTAGTGATAAACAAAAAACATGTGAATCAAAGAGTTGATTCATACATCTCTTCCTTTTTTGTTATCATTATCCTTCCTTTCTCCATGGCTCAGCACTGGCACTACATTTTGCTGATGAAAGACTGAAGGCATATGATAAAGTGTTGCAGAAATAATGAGATGTAAACAGTAAAATACTGTCAGGGAAATATTCTCAAAAGGAAAGGGAAAAAAAAGCTGTGGATCAGGGAACCATTTTCTAGCACTGATATGTATGCCCTGCTGCAGATCTCATTCTGCAATGATTAATTAATTTTTTCACTAACATATTTAAGCAGGTTCTCTGTCCTAAGGGCGTTCTAATTAATTAGTTTTTCACTATGAATAATATAGAATTTTTAAATGGAAACCTCCTGACTACAAGTATTAATGTATTCTTTAAAATCTGTTGGCAGTTTTCCTATGTTCTGCTTTGAATGTCACAACATTGAAGTGTTTGCTACAAATAAAAGCAAATTTTTAGAATGACTGAGGCTAAAAGAATCTGCATTATCTTTCATCTTTTGTTATTTGAAGTTTGACTAATGCCCGGTTCCCTCATCCTCTAGCCAGCAAATGGTACAAAACTAACTTGGATTCAAGTTTAATGAAAGAAAAAACAGCTAGACACAATTAAATTCACAGACATTTTGATGCAAAATAAACAAACATTGATACACATCATTACTAAATTGTATCTACATAAGGTATAGCTAAAAGGCTAGCTGAAAACTAGATGTTGCCCGTATGAGTTTTCACAGTGTCTTCCCCATCCCTAGTGTAAACAGAGTGTTTTTTATTTTTTTTTTCTTCGCATTTCATATTCATTTATTTCAAAATTTCCAGTATCTATTTGGAACTGTAGGTGCTTTATGCATATTAAAACAAATAGTGTTTATACAAAATTAAAGACAGTGCACATACTTATTGAGCAGCCCAAATAATAAAGACAACCCACCAAATTCTATCTCTATGACCTTAGCTTTTTAGGACAATATTCTTAAACCTGCCAATATAACTCTTTCCCCAAATACCTGAGCTCCCAGGGCTCCTAGAAGTTCTACCTGAATGACTCTAATGGCTGGTCTTCATTAGAGGGAAATTGATACCATTGCAATCAGTGCAGCAGGGATCAATTTAGTGGGTCTAGTGAAGACCCACTGAATCAACTGCAGAGGACTCTCTGGTTGATCCCGGAACTCCAGCTCTCCAAGAAGATTAAGGTAAGTCAATGGAAGAATTTCTCCAATGCAGTGATGACACCGGGGTAAGTCAACCTAAGCTATGCTGATGCCAGCTATATTATTCACATAGCAGGAGTAGCATAACTTTGGTCTGCCCTGGTAGTAGAGACAAGCCCTAAGGGCATGTCTACTCTTCAAGAAAACACCTGCCACTGGCCCACATTAGCTGGCATTGGCTGTGGGGCTACAGCTGAGGTGGACAAATACAGGCCTGCAAGTTGGATCCAGTCCAGCAGCACTAGCCCGTGGAGGGCCCCCACACTGCTGTATTTACCTGCACTTCTGCAGGTACAGAGGGATTACAGCTCCCATTGGCTATGGACTGCTGTTCCTGCCCAATGAGAGCTTCGTACCTGCAGAGGTGCAGGTAAATATAGCAGCAGTGACCCACCAGGGGCTAACCCTTGTGAACAGCCACCGTTTTACTGCCCACCCCAGGCTACAGAATTGCAGTAAGATGCTGAGGCTTCAGTTTGAATCCCGGCTCTGAGACTCTGCAAGGGGGAGAGGGTCCCAGAGTCAGAGCTGCAGTGGATCTCAACCTTTCTAGACTCCAGTACCTTTTTTGTCAGGAGTATGATTTGTCTTACACATCCCAGTTTCGCCTCACTTAAAAACTACTTGCTTACAAAATCAGATATAAATATACAAAAGTGTCTCAGCATACTAGTAGTGAAAAACTGCACATGTTCTCATTTTTGCTGTATAATTATAAAATAAGCCTATTGGAACATGAATACTGTACTTACATTTCAGTGTGATACTTGAGCCTGATTTTCCATTTGTGAGTCTTGTCTGAAGCCTCAGCCCCACTACTTGCAGCGGGAGCATGTAGCTTAGCTTACCAGGGTCCCCTATGACGTGGGACTTCAGGTAATTCTTCTGCTTGCTAACCCTAGTGCCAGTCTTGCACTTGTAACACCCTAAATCTATCCTGCGACCCCCCTGAGGATCACAACCTCCACCTTGAGAAATACTTATCTAGACTTGTTGAATAGCTCCTGGAAGACCTCTGTGTATCCCCAGAAGTATGTGTATCCCTGGTTGAGAACCACTGATCTACATTACACTTTTATACCCAGGCAGCCCAAGTCTTGTGAGCACTAGTCAATATGGGCAGCCAGAGATTTACCACATACTCTAGGCAGACAACCGGTCTGACATCCTCAGGGTGGCTTACCTACTTGGACAGATGATCTGTCTAGACCAGTGCCTGACCGCTGACCCTGGCCAAGGATGAACTGGTTGATGCACATGGCAGATAAGACTAATGCTGGCAGATCCACAGAAGCAACCAGAAAATGTGCCAGAGATTATAACTCTGATCTAGCAAATCACCTGAACACATGGTTAATTTGCAAATTCTGTAGTACTTCCATTGATGTCGGTGGGACAACTAAGACCTTGTCTATATTAAACCCTGCTGCTGATCTAATCTATGTAACCTCAGCTATGCAAACAGTGTGTAGCTGAAGTTGATTTACTTAGAGCAACATCTTGTGTGCGGTAAAGTCAGCGGGGACTGCTCTCCCATCGTTGCCAGCTACTTGTCTCATCCTGCTGGGGTACCAGTCTTGATTGGAGAGTGCTCGGAAATTGATTTACTGCATCTACGCAGATGCAATACATTGATGGCTGGTGGCTTGATGGCTGTAGCATTAATCCCCAGCATAGTGGAGATGAACTCTCCGATGCCTAAGGTTAAACAGTGACTTAAGTACTGTGCCGGCTCTTAACAGCCTCAAACCATATCCTATGCCATGACTACATTGGAACACAAGGGAAAGTTAAAGTAAGTCAACCAGAGGTGTGATGTCAATTGCACGTGGTGTGTGGATGCCTTCATTAAGGAGTAAAGTGGCCTTAATTTATACTACGTTAAGGCCACTTCACCTTGTATCAGGCCACCCTGCCCTCCACCTTGAAAGTGACTTCACACCTTTTAGTTGATTTGCCTTAATTTTCCTGAGTGTCCCTGAGAAGACGAGCCCTCAGATACGTAAACACTTTTACAGGACCTGCAATATATGCACTAATAAGGGCACTACCCCACAGTAAATACAGGGTTCTGTTTATTGCATGCAACTGGCCAAAACTGCTCACCCAAGAAAAATGGCAGTGCCACTTACATTGGCAGCTATCACTGCCAGGAATTTTCTGATATTTAACAGGCAGCTGTGCCTTTCATTGATATGGATCCCAGACTGTATTACAAGGACTGTCAACAAATGTACACACAGGCATCACTTCTTCCATCAGTGAAATGCAGATGGCTCTGGGTTAGAAAACTGCAGCTATTTACCAGCACACAGCAAGCTTGAAAAACAGGTTTGAACTGAAGAACTGTGTCTATGTTAAACTAGAACTGGGAGAGGTATGCTGGAGGGTGTTATTATCTATATTAGAATTTGGCCAGAACACTGAGAATAATGACTGTATTTCTGGGAAAAGTACTACAGGATCTTCAGTCATCATAAGTGGCTGGAGCTTTGATTTTATGCTTCATCTAAAAGGTGATTTCCCCCCCACACATTCTGTGTGTGTTGCATGTCCTCGGGGACAGGTATGAAAGGCTATTTGGAGTGCACCAAATGCCACTCTTGTCATTTACTTTCTTTTCCTTTTAATTCAGTGATCCATAATTGTTCCAAGTGTGTAGTGAACGGGTCAGGCGTGACTGTATTTACAGAAAAATACTCTGGGTCTCAAAATACCTTCAAGATGAGACAGTCACTGAAAAAGACCCTTAGCTAATTTGATCTCATGAAGTGCACTAGTTGAACTCATTTTGTACTTGAAGTATTAATTGAATGTTTCATTAGTGAAAATGCAAACTGTATTTTAATATTTGTTTTTTAACCAATATAATTTACATTTTTCTGGGTGATTCATTCTACAATTTCCCATATCTAAGAGGATGTCTTAAAAATGAAGATAAAGCCTTGTTGATATTATGTTCTAGCATTTGTAATGGTATCATATATACCTTTTAAACCTCTTGTTTTTTCAGTAGCAGCATTTTGAGAGAATCATGAAGGGACAGTTTTGAAACTTTTAAGTCTTGTAGGAGGAGTCCACTGTTAAAATGGTATATTTTTGTCAAATTAATGAAAGTGGATTAATACATAATGTGTCTGTATTGTGCATTAGAACAGGAGATTTAAGACTTCAGGACAATTTATGCAAATGGGAAAAATGCTTGCTAATAAGTACCTCAGTGCTCTATATTACTCCTAATTTGAACACCACTGTTTTGCTGTTCTATAACACTTTCAATGTAAGGATCTCAAAGCTTCATAAGACAATTATTAAATAAATGTCACAAAGCCTCTAGGAGGCTGGCATAATTATTCCAATTTTATAAACCAGGGACAATGAAGCAGAGAATTGAAGTGCCTTACCCAAGTTCACACAGAAAGTGTGTGGCTGAGTCAGGAAAAGGACTCCTGCCTTTCAGTTTTGTTCCTTATTTACAAAACTATCCTGCATGTCCTATCTTTATACACTTTTATATGATACTCTATTAATACACTAGTTTAGCCTTTATAGGTATGGATGAATTTACTTTCCAACCGAATAAAGACTCAAAATGAATTATTAAATCATTTGAAACCTGTGGTATTTTGAAAAAATGTGAAAATAAATCCATGGTAACTGGGATTTCACAACTGTTGTTATATCACATGCTACAGCCATTCTTTATTTGACAGCAAAAGCAGGAAAATAATTCAGATCCTCTAGCTCTGAATACACAAACTTTGTGCCACTTGTGCTAAACAAAACTTGTTATTTTTACTCATTACTTGGTAGTTGGATTGAGTCTATGATAAAGCCCTGAGCAGTTTGAATTCTATTCATTGCAGAGAGTGGTACACACCTTAATAATCAGGTCATTGCAATATATTAGCAGCTCTGGCAGGATGGGAGACAGAGAGAACCAAAACTTCACTCCCAAAAATGTACTAGAGAATACAGACAATATAGGCATGGTGAAAATAACCACAACCTATTTCCTCCTCTACCTCCTTCCATCACCCTAAAATATACATTCATCTAATTCTGTTCTGGAAAAAAAGAATGACAATAAATATAACATGATGGGAGCCAATGCTACCACACTTGGAAAAAATATTGCTAATGAAATAACCATGTTTACATCGTACTATATGTAGCAACTGCACATCAATGAGGAGCCTCCCTGCTTTGTGATACAATGCTTCTGGTAACTGGGAAAAGTGAGGCATTCCTCCCTCCCTAATTTACTGTGCACATCAATTTTTCCACAGATAGTGATTTTTTAAATTGAATTTTTAAATGAAATTTCCTATCTGGAAGGGGAAGGGTTTAATTAAAAAAAGAGCGTGTAAGGGTTTTCCTCCTGAGAATAACTGCTCTTCATTTTCCCTGGTTGATGCATTAAGTTCTGATCCTTCCCATGCTGACACATCAATCATGGTGGGATACACTTCGTTACATTGCAGCACAGCATGAAATATCAGACTGGGAAATTGGGGGCTAAGGCGAGTAAGGGGGGTGAGTGACACACACACAAATCTCTGTCTCTCTCTCTGCTTCACTAACTACTAGAAAATTCTGGTCAAATTAAGAACAATAAATCCAAGAGAACAATAAAACCAAGAGAAATACAACTGACTTGTTTGCAGGCTCACAACGGTCCTGAAATCCAGCTAAATTTTTTACGCTAACCTGTACTAAATCTCAGTTCTTCAATAATGACAGGTTTCAAGAACAAAAGCCGTTTGCAGTTTCTTACCTGTGATATGGTAGCTAACCTGCCGGTTGACCTCAGACGTGTCTTCGTCCCACGTGCTGAGAACTGCCACTACTTCCCCAGGTGGGTCACTCTCTTTTACAGATCCTCTGTATACCCCATGTTCAAAGACTGGAGCATTGTCATTTATGTCTGTCACAGTGACAGAGACCAAGGTGGTAGATGAGAGGGAGAAAGCTTCCCCCAGATCTGAAGCCACCACTGCAAAAGTAAAAGCGGGATTCTTTTCATGATCTAGGTCCTTCAATGTGCTGATCCACCCACTGTTGCTATCGATTGTGAAGGTTTCCATGACCTTGTCCAGCTCTGATTCCGCTGCAAGCGTATATGTGACTTGCCCATTTGCACCCGAGTCTGCATCAATTGCTTTAACCTGGATAAGATTAATTCCTATTGGCATCCCTTCCATTATGACAGCTTCATAGCTGGCAGCTTCAAACACAGGCTTGTTGTCATTTACATCCAACACTTTAATCTCTACATCCACAGTTAATACAATGTCCACTTTGTCTAGCTGAATGGTGGCTGCAACTTTAAAGTGAAAAGCAGGATTTGTCTCATGGTCAAGTCTCTTATCTAGCTTTATGATTCCAGTATCTTGGTCTATAATGAAAATCCCTTCCTTATTGTTTTCGGCTAGTTCACCATTAACAGTGCTATACATAGCATCCTGACTTGGTAAAATATGCAAAATGTCAAGGGTTTTTCCTATGACAGAGTCTTCTGGTATTATGAAAGAATATTGAGGTTGGGAAAAGGAAGGTAAAACAGCTTCTGGAGGTAAAACATGGATATAGACAGGAATAAGGGAATGCTTCATGGGAATGCCACCATCAACTGCTTTGACGAAGAATGACAGAACAGTGTTTTTCAACTGGTTAAAGTTACCTTTGGTGACCATCCATCCATTGTCAGGATCAATTTCAAGCAGATCTGCCACTGAAACAGAAGCTTCACTATACAATGAATAGGTGATCCTTGAATTTACTCCATCATCTGGATCTAATGCTTGCACTTGGGTGACCAAATGACCTTTTCCAACATCTGCTTTGACACTTGCTCTATATTCTATTGTCATAAACTGGGGAGTATTGTCATTCTCATCCACTACAATCACTCTTACTGTGCAGAAAGTCATTCTTCCACCTCCATCAAGAGCCCTCAAAAATATACTGATATCCCCTTCCAAAGGGTTCTCTCGGTCCAATTTCTCAGTAGTTAGGATCTGTCCATTGTTATCAATGAAGAATCGATCCTTGGCAAAATCATTTATTATAGAGTAATTTATTTGGCCATATATACCAGAATCTCCATCTGTTGCTTTTACATGGATTACCTTAGTTCCAGGGGCGGCATTTTCTCTCACCTCTGACATATAAATACTCTGTGAAAACACAGGGCTATAGAGGTTAGCACCGAGGATCCGGATATGCACCTGAGCTGTGCTGGTGAATAATCCATCCGAGACAGAGACATTTAAGCTATACATTGGCTCCATCCGCTGTTTCCGATGGTTAGACAAAGTTATAATGCCACTCTTGCTGTCCATGATAAAGCTGGTTCGATCATTTCCAGACAGAATACTATACTCCAGTCTGTCAAAGTCGGAGCTGTCAGCATCAGAAGCTTGGACACAAGTCACAAAATGGCCCCGGGGGGCTAGTTCACTCACATAAGATTCGTATATTAATTGGTTAAAAACGGGTGGGTTGTCATTCATATCTGTCACATAAATGCTAACAAGAACTTCACTGCTCAGCGGTGGGAATCCATTATCAGTGGCTCTGACTTTTAAGCTGCACTGCTGTAGTAGTTCGTGATCCAACATACGGGCTGTTAGGATTAGGCCACTTGTGCTATCTATGTGAAAATAATCAGTGCTGTTAAAGGAATCCTGGACAATCTGGTACTGTATCATTTTATTATTTTCAGAATCTGCATCGGCAGCAACAACCTGCAACACAGGAGTCCCAATCAAAGATGCTTCAGATAAGGTGGCATTATAGGTTGAGTGATCGAAAACGGGAGGATTATCATTTACATCATTAATTATTAAGTCCACAGTGACCTCGGCCCGAGCACCAGTGAGAGCATCACTGGCACGTACTGTCAGCTTAAAAACAGAATTTACTTCGTAGTCCAATGGGCTGATGACACTCAGAACACCAGTATCAAACTCAATGTTAAACTGGTTGTAGGGATCTCCATCAACAATAATATAAATGATACCCTGGCCCTCTGGGCTGGTTGCATTTATGCTAAGAATTGGGGTGTGCATCTCTACGTCTTCATTTACTGAAGCTGTATAGAAGGGTTTATCAAATACAGGCATTGCTTTATTAACGATAGTGATAGGCAGTTCTACTGAAGCAGACAGGGACGGATTACCACCATCTTTTGCAAGGATGATAACTAAATATTCTATATTAGATAAATCAGAGTTGAAGGCTTCTCTTAAAGTGACACTCCCAGTCTGCCTGTCAATTTCAAAATGCCCGTAGTCTTCTTTCAGCAGATAGGAGACTTCACCATTTGCACCTCTGTCTTTATCAATGGCTGTCACTCGATATATTAGGGCACCAGGCTCAGCATCAACTTGTACAGCAGCATAGTAAGGTAGCCCTACAAACACTGGAGCATTGTCATTGATGTCCTCAATGTTAACTCTGACAACCACCCTGGCCACACGCAGATGATCTAGTTCACGACTTGCCTCAACAACCAGTTCATACAGCTCTTGCTTTTCTCTGTCAAAGGGGATGCCGGTTGTTTCAATAAGTCCCGAGGTGGATTTGATCTTGAACTTGTTCCCCGGGTTTAATATACCATATTTCAAAGGCTCATTGAGACGGTTTCCAACTGCATTCACCACGGCTACCTTTGTGATATTAGTGCTGTTCTCTGAGATAGAAGTGGAGTAAAAACTTTGTGTGAAATGTAGCCCACTATCCATGGCCTCTTTTACCATTATGGTCACCACAGCAGTGCTATAAAATTTCCCATCAGACACTCTTACTGTAAGCATATAATGATCTTTGGAAAGAGTATTATTTTTTATAGTGAGTACTCCAGTATTTGAATCAATCAAAAAATGATCTACATTGCCTTCAATCAGACTGTACATTAGTTCAGGGGGAACCCCTGAATCCGGGTCTGTAGCCTTGACTTTAAGAACCTCTACACCAAAATAGGTGGGCAGAAGCAAAACTGTCTCAAACACAGCTTGACTAAAGACAGGAGGATTGTCATTGATGTCAGTTACTTCAATGGTAACTTCAACTGGACTCTCTGCTGTGAGCTGTGGATTTCCGCTATCCCTAACATGCACGTGGAAATGGAAGTGGGCGATGGTTTCATGGTCTAAATTGGAAATTGTTCTGATTGCACCAGTGCTGGAATCTACAGTAAAATAGTTCTTAGCAGTAGATTCCACAATCTGATAGACCAACAAAGCATTCTGGTTACTGTCGGCATCCGTGGCTCTTATCACCAGTGGGTTGTTAGCTGAGTTCCGAACAATGCTGTTTAGAGGAGCAGCTTCGCTTATGCTGCCTGAGTATTGTGAGAAGAGAAAAACTGGCAGGTTATCATTTTCATCAACAATCTGAATGTTGACAGTGGCATTTGATGCCATGCCGGCCATGTTAGTTGCTTGAACGATGAGCTGGTAAGAGGAAGTGCGTTCGTAATCAAGTGCCTTTTGACTGGTGATGACTCCAGAATACGGGTTTATAGTAAAGGCTCCATCCACATTCCCATCCTTGACCTCATAAACCAGTGTAGACTGACTGATCGCAGAAATCAAAATGACTGAGGTTCCAATATCAACATTTTCATTAACTTCTGCCTGGTATTCCTTGTGTGCGAACTTGGGATGGGAATTATCAGACATGGTCACAGAAATGCGTACGATTGCTGTTGCAGACAGTGGTGGTGAACCCTGATCAGTTACTTTGACTGATAAAACAAACTGTCCCATTGTCGTCAAGTCTGGCTCCTTCAATACTGTGATGATGCCTAAAACTGGTTCAATCTTGAATGTGTTTCCAGTGTTCCCTAAAACAAATGTTGAAAGCTATGTTAGAAGTGAAATCTTGAAAATACTAAAAATCATATATTATAATAAAACTAATCTATGATTCCACCACTTTGTTCCACAAATAATTATTGGTAATACGGTATAGAATTAAAAAAAAACATGTGCGTAAATCTGGGCTCCTAAAGCCATATTTAGATACTCATATAAGTGACCTGATTTTCATGAATGCTGCGCATCCTGCAACTTTCACTTACAGGCAGTCCCCGGGTTACATACAAGATAGGGACTATAGGTTTGTTCTTAAGTTGAATTTGTACGTAACTCGGAACTGGCTCCAGATTCAGCCACTGCTGCTGAAACTGACCAGGGGCTGACTACAGGAAGCCCGAGGCAGAGTTGCTCTGCCCCCAGCTTCCTGGAATCAGCCACTGATCAGTTTCAACAGCGGCTGAATCTGGGGCCTGAGACAAAACAGCTGGGGCGCTGCCGGGTAGGTCCCCCTAGGATCAACCCAGCAGCACCCCAGCTGCTCTACCCCAGGCGTCCACAACAAAAGCCTGGTCTGCTGGGGGGGAGCACACTAGCTGCGCCCCCCCCCCCCCCAGCAGACCAGGGACACCCCGAGCAGACCAGGGACACCCGGAGCAAAGCCTTGGAGGCGCGGGACCCCGCCGCCTCTGTGGCTTTGCTTGGGGTGTTCCTGGTCTGCTGGGGACCCCCCCCCAACAGACCAGGGACACCTGGAGCAGCTTTTCTCGCCCCGGAGGACGCGGTGGCGGGACCACTGCGCGTCTGGGTGGTCCCGCCAGCCGCGAGTTCCGGGGTGAGAAAAGCCCCCTTCGTAAGTGCGGATCTGACATAAGTCGGAGCCGCGTAACTCGGGGACTGCCTGTACTTCTGAAAATTGAACCACTTACTCAGGTGCCTAAATATAGCTCTAAGAGCCCCTTTTTGAAAATCTTCATCTATAGATGTATTGATTAAAACCAAATCTTCTTCTCTGATTTTAAAGATTTAAAATAATCATAATAGTTATTGCAGGCATTCAATATTTCTGAAATTCACACTATTTCTTAGGTAGGACATTAGTTTAAAAACCTAACTTTAAGATCCCAGGTTTGAAAATCTGGGCAGTGTCCTGTATGCAAAAGTAAAATTCCACAAAATTATGGAATTAGACTGTCCAATATTTGCATACCTGAGACACAGAAAAAGGATCAAAGACTAATAAGCCAATTCCTTGATAAAAGGATAACAAGTCATGCTCTGAAATAAAGAGTCTATTAAGCAACTATCATGAAGATTATTGCAGCTCAATGCTACAAAGTGTTACTATAGAATTTAGAAAATGTACAAGGAACAAAAACATATAAAATAGAGAAAAATATTTTGTGGCAGAGAGGTTTATTATTTGATCTCTGGTGAAAAGAGATAGTAATAAGATTTTTTAGAAAATGTATTGCGATCAGTGTTAGAATGTGAATACAGAGAGGTCACTGACTAAACAAAGGAGAAAATAATGTGTTTGGATCAGAGTGTTTTTTTAAACTAATATGTGATATACTCTGAGACTGTTCTTCTGGAAACAGATGCAAAACTTAAAGGTCTGTCCCAGTTTTTACCTGTTATTACAGGCTACCTCTATTAGGTTATTTTTGTGAGTGTGTGGCATCTTATGTAGTTGCTTAAGTTGCATGTGTATATGTGTGCGCACTCATAAATATAAGCTGTTAGCTCCTTCTTCTCATTTTCATTCCAAAGCCAAAAAGACAATATTTATATACAATTCTGATCTTTATTTTCAACCTATTCTTTCTGTCATAGTAGATTATCATTGAAACTACTGTTGTGATCTTTTTGCCATAGAGAAGAGCCCATGACCCATGGGAGAACATTTCTCATACACTACTGCATGGAATCCATTGGTCAACAGAGTTGCATAGAGAGCAACATCTGTGGAAAATTCCAGCTTGGGAACAAACTATGTGGCTACCGCAAAAGTAAATAAAACCAGATTCTCTGAAAGCTGTAACTGACTGCTAAGACTACCAGTACTGAGGCATGGAGGCTAGTACAAACATCAGTGCTCAGTATGATAGTGGCTTCTTCCAGACAGATATAACTTAAACTCACACCCATGGGAGCTACAGCGGGTTAAGGGGATGTGCTCGCTAAACCAAACTTTGTACTATTCACTGAGGTCAGGTTTACATTAGACCCAGCAGCTTGGCTTTAGGTACCCAACTCCAGCTATGTAGAATACGTAACTGGAGTTGACTTACCTTCAGCCAAACTTAGTGACATCACCACAGTAGGAGGCCAACGGAAGCAAATGTTCCCGCCATCTTTCCTTACTCCTCACAAGAGCAGGAGTGGTAGAGGCTGAGGAGGGAGCCCTCCGCGTTTGATTTAGAGAGTATTAACTAGACTCACTAAATCAAACTCTGGAAGACCGATTGTGGCAGTGTTGATCTTCCATGGAGTGAGGATGTGGCCTGAAAAGCCAGGGTTACAGATTCCCATGAGGATGAGCACACTGATGACACTGAAACCATGCCTTCACTCCCCAGAAGACTGATGCTACATTTTCTACTATGTGTATTGGGATAGTACCTAGACGCCAACCAGACTGGGGTCCCATTGTGCTAAGTGTTGTACAAGTATACAATAAATAACAGTCTCTCATCCAAAGAGCTCCCAATCTCACAGACAAGATCAAGACAAATGAGTGGGTTATGGGACAGATGGGTTAATAAAAATAGAAGTAAAAATAGAAGGATGTGTGCAATTCTTGACCAGTTTGCTCTACCCACTTTAATAAAGCAACAGACCAATCTCAAGCCCTCACTCCATCCCCCTTCCTCCTTTGAAATCCCAATGAGTGACTCATGAAGGAAGAGCATGGGAGGAGTAGATGGCTCAGGTTATGGAACAAGGAGTCCTTTATCACTCAGTTGGCATCTGTGTCAGGTAGAATTTCAGGTCTGGTGACCTTGAACAGTGTTTTGTTGACCTTTGATCCCGCTAATGGAACAGGAGTCACTGGTTCTGTTGCTACCCCTGCTACTTACACTGGGCAAGTCTCTTTTCCCTTGCCTCACTCATTCTTTCTCTATCTTGACTATTCAAACACCTATTTAACAGCACAGTGATAGAGAGCTGGGTGCCCTCTCTCCCTGGGGTGATCCATTACGCAGAGGTTGAGGCATACTGGTGTGACAGTGTGGGTAAACTTGCCATGCAGCTGCCTTTATTATGTTTGTTCTGTGATAAGCAGGACTTATTTCTCCAGGGTTATTAATCTAGTGCCATTCCCAAGGGCTACCATAAATAAAAAATGTTCCATCTATTTCTCTCAAAGAGGCAAATGCAGAACAGTGTTATACTCTATGCAGAACTGTATTTTTCCATCACACTACATCTGAACTTAACGCTCTGTTGCATTTATTTGTGTGGCTGATAAGAGCACTGCCGAATTATCCATGCATAGAGCCAGATGTTCTGGCAAGGAGATGAAATTAAATCAGACAAAAAGAGCCACGGCTCTCTGTCCATAGAGCTTGAGATGAGGTCCTTCCCCAGAGAGTAAGTTGTCTGATACTCTGCTGGAGCTGCTCATCTCATCACTGGCTGACTATGCTGGAAGATGTTTACAAGAAGGACAGAGGAGACAAAACCAGTAGAGAGGCGGTATGAACCAATGGATAGAGTACCAGATTGGAACTCAGGACACGTGGCTTCTATTCCCACCCTGTCACTTACCATGGGCTAGTCACATCACCTCTCTGGGCTTCTGCTTTCACCATTTATCTGTCATGTCTATTTAGATCATAAGCTCAGATAGTTGAAGGGCAGAAGGGATCATCTTGTCTGACTTCCTGCATATGACAGGAACATCAACATCACCCAGGACCTGCACACTAAACCCAGCAACCAAATAACAACCCACGTATTACAGTCCATGGGAGACTAGACTTTTATGTGCCACAAACAGAGAACAGGAAAAGAATAAGGTACCCAAGACCCCTGCAATGGCAGGGAAATGACTGAGATACCCAGATCATCCTGGCAAGTGACTTATATGCTGCAGAGGAAAGCAAAAAATCCCACAAGGTCCCTGACTATCTGATATGAAAGAAAATTCCTTTCCCAATTTCCACAAGAATGGGAAAATTCCTTTCCCATTCCACAAGAAGCAATGGGCTTAAACTGCAGCAAGGGAGGTTTAGGTTGGACATTAGGAAAAAGTTCCTAACTGTCAGGGTAGTCAAACACTGGAATAAATTGCCCAGGGAGGTTGTGGAATCTCCAACTCTGGAGATATTTAAGAGTAGGTTAGATAAATGTCTATCAGGGATGGTCTAGACAGTATTTGGTCCTGCCATGGGGGCAGGGGACTGGACTCAATGACCTCTCGAGGTCTCTTCCAGTCCTAGTATTCTATGATTCTATGATTCAATGCCACATATTGTGATCACTGAGCATGTGAGCAAGAACCAGCCAACCAAGCACCTGAGTGAGAAAATACTTGGTGCCATCTTAGAGCAAATAGCCCTCCCTGGCCAATGTCCTACCTCCAACCATGGCTGTCCATGATGCTCCAGAGGAAAGACATTTAAAAAAAAACCCGAATATTCGGGGCGGGGGAAATCTGTTTCTGACCCTGCAAGGACTGGAAGGAATGCTGAAGCATGAGTTTTTAGGAACATTAAGAGAAACAGGAAGTAAGCCCAAGGAGCTCTGCCCTCCACCATCACACACAACCCCATCGCACAGGGCAGGGACTGTTTCTATGCAGCTGAACCCTGACTTGTGCAATGTGCCTGATCTAAGCTGGGACCTGTAGAGAATAGAATCGAATCGAATCGAATCATAGAACACTAGAACTGGAAGAGACCTCAAGAGATCATTGAGTCCAGTCCCCTGCCCTTAAGGCAGGACCAAGCACCGTCTAGACCATCCCTGATAGATGTCTATGTAACCTGCTCTTAAATATCTCCAGATGGAGATTCCACAACCTCTCTAAGCAATTTATTCCAATGTTTAACCCCCCTGACAAGAAGTTTTTCCTAATGTCCAACCTAAACCTCCCTTGCTACAGTTTAAGCCCATTGCTTCTTGTCCTATCATCAGAGGCCAAGGAGAACAATTTTTCTCCCTCCTCCTTGTGACACCCTTTTAGATACTTGAAAAAATGTGATATAAATAATAAACACACATTCTGAATACATACCTAAATAATATATATGATTACTGAGACTGTCAGCTTTACAGATCTGTATTTAACTGTTTTCTGTATTGAACAGCTTATGACATTATCTTCTTAGTGGCTTTAGTTCCTGTCATTCTTACAAAACCTCCAGAGTAGAGAGGGGTGAACGAGAATGGGGATCCCTTAGGGTGTGTCAACATGAGAAAGTTGCTCGGTTCAATGTACAGTATGTAGTGCATAGAGCTGTGCAGGCGCTCTTATTTGGATCTGAGAGGATCTTATTTCAATATAGTTAAACTTCTTCTAATTGACTTAACCTGAGACAGAATCAAGAAAATGTTTTTACTCAGGGCTGGGTAAGTAGCCTTGGTTGTTTTGGGAAGCCTAAGGCTACACAAATATCACAAACAATAAATATTCTGTGGCCACTGGAAAACTCTCTTGATATATCAATGTCTAGATATTTTGGCTCTGATGTCGAACTTTCTGAACCATGGTTTAATGGGTATGCTTAGTGTTTATCTATTAATAGGTTTATGCTACTAACAATAATGAGCAAGAACTTTGGCTGGTGTAAATTAGCATGGCTCCATCGAAATTCATGGATTTTGGGGAGAGCATAAATGTCACTTGCATAGATCATCCTGCAAGATCGGGATCTAATGTGTGAAGTTTGTAACTTGATCAATTATTGGGACCATCATGGAGTATGGGATTCCTTTCTTTGTCATCCACAGTTGGGAAGTGTGACTTAGGTGCCAAATATTAGTATTATTAAAATGGAAAACTCGCATTTCTGCAAAGTGCACAGTGCAACAGCAACACAAAAGCAATCTAAGAGATAGGAGTTTCTATTTTCTCACTTTTTCCAAGTGTTTCTATTGAATGCATATTAATTTCCGGCTTTGGAAATGGCTTCTAAACTCAAAAAACAATAAAATGTTCATGTCTTACATATATATGAATGCATACACACAGAGATGCATTAGGGAAATTAAACCATGAAAAATACTGCACTAGCATCCTTGAAGATTCACACCCACTATTTTTCCACAGCAGTACTACAGCAGGGGCAAAAGCAATGCAAGTTTCCCAAAAGTCTTGCTCAGTCCTAAACAGTATTTAAAATTTCTGCTCGTATAGCTATGCCAGCAAACCTTTTCAATGTAGACGCAGCTTATATGAGCAATAAAGTGCTACTGCTGGTATAGCTTATACCGATTCAGTGAGAATCGGCATAAGCTGTATCAGCCAAAACACGTTTCTATCCTATATAAAATGCCTCAATACTAGGGTCTTTGCATGCAGAGAAATCTTGGTTTGGAGGAAGTGGAATATCATATCCAATACTGGCAAAAGTGGCCTCAGTCTCCCTGCTCCTCTCATTAAATTGTCAACAAAGAAGACAGTCAGCACTAGCTGTCAAAGTGTTAGTTTATGATGAAGCCATCCTACCCACTGCACTAAAATGAAGCCAGTAAAACAAAAAATAGATGTCAGATGGAACAGCTTTCAGTCACTTACTTATTTATGGGTGATGACTTAGAGGCAAAAGGCTCAATAGCCATCTAATTAAATCAAGCCAGCTCTCTCTGACCAGTAGCTTAAACGTTGAAAACAGCAAACAAAAATTTGTACTCTTTGTACACTTTCATCTGGGGGATAGCTAGGATCAAGAATCCATAAAGATTTCCTAGAGTTACCCTATCTATGGAATAAAGCCAACATAATCCCTCTTTTCAGTTTACAGAATGCTTTTATGTTGCAAGCTTGTCAGTCCCTAACCTGCTTCTATAGTGTAGATAAGCTCTGCGTTTTCTCCTTTGTCTTTGTCCAAAGCAGTGACCTGCAAAACAGCAGATCCAATAGCTGCAGATTCATACACCGAGGCTTCATACAAAGGACTGGTGAAGTAGGGACTGTGATCATTGGAATCTTCCACATTTATGACGACTCTGGCGAGGTTTCTTCTATAAGGAAACTCCTGATCTCGAACCTATAGAAAAAATGCAGGAGAAACATCCTGAAATAACTTTATTAGCAGTTACAATGCACTGTACAATACAGAATTTTTCTACCTTATAGGCCATAAAATCTAAAAAAGATGGACAAAAAGAAGAGGTGGCACAAAGTGAGAAATCAAGAGGAGAAAAGGACATGGTGGGGTTTTTTTTTTTATTTAACTAATTATAAATTTATTCCTGCTGCCCTCGGACTGAAGAGAGAGATTTTAAACTCTCAAAAAATATTGCCATATCATCTCATTTGATGTTCAGTTTTGCATCTCCGTCTAGACTCCACAGGTATCCTGGAAAAGCTCTGTTGTGTTCAAAGACTGCGTCTGCTTTTCTGAAAAAAAAAATCGGAAAAGCAGATGCGGTTTTTTCGGCATTCCTGTAAACCTCATTTTACAAGGAAGAAGGGATGTTCCAAAAATTGTTTTTTTTCCTGACATTTGGTCTCATGTAGATGGGCCAAATGTTGGAAAAGCCTCTTTCGGAAGAAAAGCGGAAAAAGATACAGATTTTGTAGTTTGCAATTTGCGTATCTTTTTCCAACTTTTCTTTGTAGTGCAGACATAGCCTCCATGACAAAGGCTCAGCAATGCTGACAAATAAAATATACACTGCTATGTGCCATGAATGTCACTGTCACCAAAGTGTGGCAACTAACTACCGTGCACATCTACATAGCTTAATTCCGTTATTTCACAAAAAAAAGGTGACTGCACATACAGTAAACAGTTATGCAGTAATCTAATCATTTGCACATAAAAACCCACCACACAGGTACATGTGAATATTTGTATTGGCAAATAAGTACATTCATTTTTGAAGATCACAATACCCATGGTAAAAAGGAATGATTCTAGGAATGTTGAGCACTCTTCACTTAGACTGCCATCAGTGGGAATTGGTCAAACCTCACAGATCTGGGCCAATTATTTAGTCCTGTAGATTCTTTCACTCCCACATCCCAAATCTCAGCATTGGCTACAGCAAAGACCCTAGTGTCAGGCATAAGAGGACCCTGAATATTTTAGTGGTTCTTAAATAAAGCAAGCAAACTTTGCATCATATGGAGGTCAAACTAGGGATGTGAAGGTCTAGTCGGCTAGTGCTAGTCGCTTCCCCAGCCATTGCTGCCTCTATTAGTTAGAGGCAGCAAGGGGGGAAGGAGAACAGGGGGATACTTCAAAGTGGCAGCGCTGCACGGAGCCTGGGGTCAGCTGCTCTGTGCGGCGCTGCTGCTTTGAATGTCACAGGGATCCCAGCATCAGGTTCCTCACGGCATTTCAAAGTGGCAGCGCCACGTGGAGCCTGGGATCAGCTGGGGACTCCCCTGCTGACCTTGGGCTCCATGCAGCAGCACCTCACGGAGCCCAGGGTCAGTGGGGAGAGTCCCCAGCTGACCCCGGGTTTTGGCGCTTTTCGGAGGCACCCTTCAACTAATCAAATAGTCAATGCAAAAATGCATCAGCTATTCGATTAGTCAATTACCCGATACTTAACATCCTTAAGTCAAACACACAGTCCCAGCAATGATTTTCATGCCTCTGTTTCTTTTATAGCTGTGTCTGCATTTCTTCTTACTCCTGTCACATCCCACTCATAACAAGCCTGCCTTCTCTTGGAGCTCTGCTTGCCTGAAGATGAATAGAGGATGGTGCCTTGGTTGTTTCCTCCTAAAGCTAGCCTTGCATCTGACAAGCTATACAGTGCTGCTTCAAAGGGCTTATTCTGCAGGGCTCTTAGACGGCTAAAGAAAATTAGAAGGTTACAGTGTTTAAGCTAAATGAGGTTTTTGTTTTGAAATTAATCCCCACTTCATAATATGCGACCTCCACACTAAAACAGAACAACTTCAGCTCTATAATTTAGGCACATTGACCATACAAACCAACAATTAATTTTTTCTCTGCCTGCTCCAATATCTGAAAACATAGCTAAAAGCTGTTTGGTACGTGAATATTCTACTACCTTGAAATAAACCTAAGTACACTATAAACCACTCTGCCATGCTTCCAAAGGCTGCAGTTTTGTGAATGGCAAGAAATCAATCCTTCTATGACCAACCTCTCAAACAATTTTTAGCATCTCTTCAGAAACTCTACAAATTATCTCCAATGAAAGGACTAGTTGTCGAGACATAAAAATATTTCTTGCTTGTTCTCCCTCAAGATGGCAAACCATTTCACAATAGATAAAATGTTTTGGTAATATGTCTTGCAGAATTTAAATGAAAAATACAAAATCAGAGCATAGCAGTTCAGGAAAAGATTAATTTAATTACCATTTACCACACTGAAAATTCTCTGCTCATCCAAAGACTAAAGCAAATATACAACTTCAATATCAATGACTGTGTTCTAGGTATCAATCTTACATTCCATTCTTACCATTACATTAAGGATGTGCTTATCTTGAGCTTCATGGTCTAATCTCTCAGCAGTGTATAATACTCCTGTGCTGGCATCAATTCTAAATTTTCTCATACTGACTGAATCAATGCTGCTGTGAATAGTGTAGCTCAACTTGTGTTTCTCGTCCCTGTCTATAGCTTCGACCTGCAGTATCTCTGTATCAGGGAGAATGTCTTCTGAAATCGTGACGTCATAACTTGGTTGAGAGAATTCCGGGCCATTATCATTGTTATCCAATACTCTGATAAAAACCTACAGTTAACACAAAATAAATAGATAGATAAATCAACTCTGACTACACATTATTGAAATCAAGTAAGTTCACTCAATAGGCACTTAAAAATATTATTTGTTTAACACAACTGAACAGTAGGTTAGTCATATTTATGCTAGGGCACAGGAATCAAGAGACATTATTTAATCTTAAACAGTCACCTCCACAAACAAAATAAATAGCAAGCAAATTCTATGGGAAAGCTAACTGATCCTAATTAAAGTGACCTACCTTAGAGAGGACATTTAATTGGCTAAAAAAAAGATTCACAACCCCAAGGTTTCCAGCAAAAATTGGGGTGACTTAGCATTTTGGAACTTGGCATTGCTATAAAGAGATTAGCTTTGTGTGAGTTGTATGCACATTCTGAGCATTTTTTTCACATTATCAAGGCCACAAATCTGATCATTTTCCTGTGTTTCCTGTTCTCTTATCAGTCTAAGCATTCATTATATCCTGTATCCTTCTCTGTCCCCACATACTGCACTGTGATGTACTATCAGTCAGTATGTTGGCATCCAGACATAACAGTCATGGGTACTGCAGGTGTTCACCACATTCTAAGAAACAATCTTACTGTAGGAGTGGGAATTTGGGCCAACGATCAATTCAAGGCTACCCAGATCTATAATCAGGTAAACAGGACCACATTTCCAACCTAAGGGCACTGGCTAAACGGCACATTTATTTAGAAGTAACTTACATTTCCATCAGAGCGGTAGTCATGTTAGTCTGTAATTTTGAACACAATGAGTAGTCCTATTGTAGTCCCCTTACAAAAGGGGCCTTGTTTTTTTTTTTGGGGGGGGGGGGGAGGGGGGGTCTGGAAAAGACTGTGTGCTGCAATTCAGACTACAATTCCCATGAGCCCTTGGGAAAAACAGGAAGGAAGGACTCTGGTATGGAAGATCTCTCCCTCTCCATGTGCATGAGAAGAGAGGCCTAGCAGTCTGGAACTCAGCTCCTGGAGTTTGGAATAGAAGGGGAGCCAGGCTGCTGTGGAGCAGTTTGATCCAGTCCAGGGGCTGTTAGAGTGCAGTTACAGACTGGGACTAGATGCCTATGGAACTGGAATCTAGCAGGCTGCTTCTGATAGGCACAGCATGAGGCAGGAAGTAACTGGGCCTGGTTGAGAACGTGCTGCCTGGGACAGAGCTGCTGTCTAGCTTGGACTGAATCTCCACTACAGCTGCAGTTCTTCAAGCGCACCTACGCAAGCAAGAGTCTGGGACTGTGAGTCCAGGGGTGTGCACACTCTGGAGTGGAATCAATATTGTTAATACAAATGTTAGAAATATGAGTCCCAATTATTGTGTGCACTGTGTTAATGCTATTCAATGTTAATCTGTTAAACCCTGTTTATTTAAGTTAAGTAAAGATTGTTTATTTTAATGTAGTCTATTAGATGTATATGATTTGTTGTTGTTCTGGAATTAGATCCAGATTATAGCTGGAATGAGTATATTCCTGGAGGCTCTCAAGGCACACCACTGAGTGTGTACAAGGCCAGCCAGGTGGAGGCACTGCCATTTTACATTCATTATGAGCAAGGGACAGCAGCAAAGGGGTGGAAAGGGCTTTCCCCAACTAAACACCATCACCACTGGGGTGCTCAGGAACTCCTTTTTGGTTAAAACCATCAGGTGCCCAGGCATACTTATGAGTGTGACCTGCTCCCGAGTAACCCGGGGAGGAAAAAGGCACTATGGCACCTTAGAAACTATAAAAAATATATAGTATCATGAACTTTTGTGGGTAAGACCCACTTTATCAGAGGAGCTGGAATAAATAACAGAAACCAAGGTATCTATGACAGAAAAAGAAGTACCTGTCAATTGTAGGACCCGTATTAATGAGGCTAATTAAGTGGACTGGATTTGTCCCATTCATAGATGTGAAAATGTGACTGTCAAAGGCAGGGGAAATTGGCTTTGTAATGTGTTAACCAGTTAATGTTTTTATTCAAGCCCAGGGTAACAGTGTCAAATATGAAATCCCCTCCTGACTATGCTGTGCTTGGGGCATTAGCCTTTATCACCCATGTATTCAATTTCCCCTCACACACTTCTGTGCTTCGCCTTTACCCCTGTCCTTTGTCTAAAGCCTGGGAGGAGCCTCCCATAAAAATCTGAACAGACACTTCACTGCCCTCTTTAAATCCCTCCTTACAAGTCAACTACAAAGTGATGCCCACACAACACTGATCAGTGGTCTGATGAAAATGTTGGGTATTCTACTGTTGGTAATGGCTCACTGTTAACCGGCTCTATCTCCATGAGGTTATTGAATCCATCTGCTCCCTCTCCTCATAGGTTAAAGGCAGGGCTCTCTTTGCATATAATGATATATGCATGTGTAGTGCCAAGAACAAGAGGGCCCCAAATCCTGACTGGGAGCTCTAGATGCTTCCACAATTCAAATGGTTGATAATCATCACCCCCACCTTCAAGTTTTTGCCAATATGTAACCATAAGTATACCACAAAATGTGTCTAGCACTAGCTGAAGAATCAGACCCCTGCTATGGGTCTGGTTTCAAGCCTGCATAATCTATTGATTACTTCTGAAACCTTGGCTGCACAATCATAGAAGAGGGCAAAAAAAAAGTGTTTGTTACACTGACAACAACAAATACAGCTGCACCTTTCATTGCATTGGGGAAAAACATTCTCTGCTGCAGAGGATGTCTGGGAAACTCGATACACTTATACAAAGAATGCGTGTAACACTGTAGATGAAGAATAATATATCACAGGAGGGAATCCATCATTTAAAAAAAAAATAGTCCTCACAGGCTGCCAGCCGTAAATGGACTGATCCTATTATTCAAAAGTTTTAGAAAGAGATAAGAGAATGGACTGAAACACTGTCTAGGAGATGTAGTTATAAATAGGGGTGAAAGTAAGCTGGTGAGTCCTGACACCTTGCTCCAGCACAAGGAACTGGAGGGCTGGGACACTTTGCCACAGTGGAAGGCATGGCATGCTCCCAGCCCAGCTACCAGTCGGCTGCTGTACTAAGCAGCAGGCAGCCAGGAAGCTGAAAGGGACTGGCGGGAAAGAGGGGGAGTGGGGCACCCCACACCGGGCTGGGACTGCCCTAGACCCGAGCCTCCTCCAGAGTGCCACTTTGGAAGGGTGGGGAGGGGGTGCAGAGGAGGGAGGGGAGCTGAAGCTCCTCCCTCTCAGATTCATACGGGGACATGACTAGTTGTTCCCTTCCCATCAGGGAGCAAGGGGAAAGTGCAGTTTGCTGCATTCCTCTCACTCTGGCTGGGAATGGCAAGGGATGGACGAGCTGTGCACTTTCCTTTTGGCTCCCTGACAGCACCAGGAAGGGGAACAGCAAGCAGCATCCCAGTATGAATCTTGGGGGGAAGGGGAGCTTCAGCCCCCCTTACACTCAGACACTTGCCCTGAGCTGCTCCTCAGCCCCAACCCTGACTCCTGCACTGTCCACAG
This sequence comes from Pelodiscus sinensis, assembly GCF_049634645.1. Lineage (NCBI taxonomy): Eukaryota > Metazoa > Chordata > Testudines > Trionychidae > Pelodiscus > Pelodiscus sinensis. The sequence continues at coordinate 306,573,774 of NC_134711.1, forward strand.
CCACCCCAACCGCCTGCCCTGAACGCCTCCTTCACACTCCCTACCCTCATTCCTGCACTGCCAACACCTTCAGTTCCCTGCCCGGAGCCCTCCAGATCCACAAGCACCTGCCCAACTCCTGCATTCCCCCCCCACTTCCAGCCTCCTGCCCTGGGTCCCCCACACGTTCAAGTCCCTGCACAATTCTTGCATTCCCCACATTCCCTCTCCCTGCCCCAAGCTCCCCCACATCCCAACACTCCCCAACATCCTGCCTGGAGCCCTCCACACTCTACCCACACTTACATTTCTTACAGGTACTGTTGTATCATGACTTCGCCAACCCCATGCTCTGAGGTCCCTCTCCCCGGGACTGTTCCAATACAATAGGACCTATACGGAATTTAAGTTACTTTCAGCCCCGGTTATAAACCAAGTGCATGTCTGCTGGGTGAACTGCCTATCCTCTGGGACACTACCTCTCGCATTAAGAAGTGCCTCAACCTAGTCCTTGTGCACCAGGAAGAGTTCATTACAGTGCTGGATCCAGCCCAGCTCACCCACACTTTTTTGTTTTAGTGGAGGAAAAATGTGTTTAATCTGATACCACAGTACCACATGAAAAGACATTGGCCTCAGAGGGAAATTAAACTTTTGATTTCCAGGTCTGGAAGGCTTTCTTGAAGGGTTTCTGGAAGGCTTACTTTACCAGAGAGCACAAGCAGTTGCGAACACCAAACACAATGACCTAGCCTGAGGACTAAAAAAGCAGTTGCAATGAAATGGGCTATAACTAAAAGCTATTATAAAGGACTTAGCATGTGACTATGCATTTGGGAAAGTTTACGCTTTGATAGCTTATGTAGATATGGAGATGGGAGGAAGCTGTATTAGGTTATTTGTTGGTGGGTGACAGAGAGAAGTGTACTCAGATCTATAATTATGACTAATCTCCCATACTCTTTGCAGTTTGATTTTTGTTAATATACATAATGCATCGGGCTATGTTTCTAACCTCATTAAGATAAATTAATCCTTAAAAAAATGATGTAGCACTTAGAGATTTTAGATGTATTAAAACATGAGAAAAGATTTGAAATAAAAAAATAAAGGTCCTAATTCTGCTCTACATACACTCACAGTAAGGTTACCTGATCAACAGCTTGCTCCTTTCTTAGCATGGGAAGGAGACACTGAAGCAATGTGCATGTGGAAGAGTATAATGGGAATATGATCTCCAGCATCTAACACTTAATAAGAAAACTATTCAAATAGAACATTCCCTAAGAGCCATGACACTTTCAACCTTTGACCCATGCTACTGTAAAGCAGTATGATTATTTTTTGCTGCATTTTTAAACACGGACTATAAGGAAAAGAGATTTATTTTGGTACTGATTTAATTAGTGGCCAGGAGATTTGTCATACATCAGTTATTTTAGACATTCTAATTGAGAAGTGAACACTTTTCCAAACGTTAAACAGAATTTCAATGAAATGCTGAGTATATTAAATTGCACAGCTATTATTACAGCATGGATTACATTCATTTTGGGATCATTACTTCTTGCCACGTGAGGGTTTTTTCTAAACTAATGTTAGAGGTAGCTCAATCCACTCACTCCATAGGAAACAATGGCTATGCAAATGTGAGAGTTCACAGTGAGTAGTCTTTAACAGCACTGAATTACTTGCTACAAAGGGGACATTAAACCACCAACACCATTGTGGCTGTGTTGTGTAAGATTATACAAACTGCATGGGTGCCTCCTGCCAGTTTATGTGCAGGGTTTCTGCTTCCATTGTGGCAATCATTAAAGTAGGTGCAATATCCCAACCCAGTGATGTGCACATGCCTTGATTCACCACCTCAACTGTGCAATCACAACTCCTTCATCTATTATATCATTCAATCTCAAACTAAATAGTGCTTAGCTGGGTCAACATCAAAAGACCAAAATGTAAACCAAGATGCTACAGACGATCATAGCAGTAATTAATTAAGTGCATTCTCTCTGATACAGCTCTGAATCAATGCTCCAGTGCATTGTTAGGAACCACTGGGGTGCTCCTGGGATAACACATAAAAACTGAGATTTCAATGAGCTATGATCATTAAAAATCCCATGGAAATTTGCACTTTAAATGTCCTTGGTAGTTTCATAGATAGTTTCTCTTCACTTTCTGTCCTGAACTGTTATGAAATCTGGATAGTTGCTATTTAATGGCTGCCAACTTCCTTTCGAAAGATGACTTCATTTTAGTGGTATGCGAAGGAATCCATAGTTCAAAACGTACTATTTATTATGTACTTTGAATTTCTATAGCACCTTCCCATCTGGAGATCTTATAGCGTGTTACGGACATTAATGACTGAAGATGACACTATTAACTTCAATTTAGTCCATTAAATAGTAATTTTGGGTTCTGTCACCTGCCCATCTATATCCCTGCCAATTTGTTATGGTTTTATAATCAATTTTTCCTGTTACTTATCATGTTCTCTCCTCTATTGCTGTGTGAAAGTCCTCTCCCCACCCAAACAAAAACATTGGAAACTGACTGTACATCGGAAAACTGACTATACACAAACTGTTGCCAAATCCTCACACCAAACACGTATATAATTTTGTTTTTTCCAACTTCTTTACATTCTAGTAATTTTAGAAGTCACATGTTAAAATAATAGGTAAATCATTTAGACAGGTTTGATTTTTAAGCTGATGGTGTCCCAATAAGCCTCAATCTTTTGAAAGGTAAGCCAGCAGTCTGTAACATTACTGCTTAAAACCTGGTGCAAGACCTTTGCAATGACTATAGGTATTTGATTTCCTTAACTATTTCAACTCTCTCCTCTTTCTTTTCTTCTTATACAGGCAGTCCCCGGGTTACATGGATCCGACTTACATCGGATCCCTACTTACAAACGGGGTGAGGCAACCCCGCACTAGCTGCTTCCCCCCAGCAGACTAGGGAGACGTGAAGCTAGCGCTCCCCTCCCCAGCAGACCAGGGAGACGTGGAGCGGCTTTTCTCAGCAGACACCTCAGCTTGAGAATAAAGGACTGAGGGAAGTGAGGTGTGGGAGAATAAAATTGAGCTCTGGAGAAATGTTTGGCTAGAGTTTCCCCTACAATATGTACCAGTTCTGACTTACATACAAATTCAACTTAAGAACAAATCTACAGTCCCTAGCTTGTATGTAACCCGGGGACTGCCTGTAAATATTAATATTAGATACTACGGGATTGGCAATAGCATAATTATTGGGTAAGATTCTGAGTTATATCTTGATCTGGCTATGAGGCTGATTTGGGGATTAGAAGAACCTTTTTTAAAATAACTAGTTTTAAATAACTAAACATCATAAAGTCTAATGTCTGGGTGGTGAAATGAGTGCTGGAATGCCCTAAGAAACTACAGTCTGGACTTCTTTGTTAACCAGCGTGGTGAGATAGCAATATACTTTTGTAACTGACTTGGTATATCTAATGGAAGAATAATAGTCAGTCTGGGCGGCCTGTCCTATTTCTCAGCTGTTCATCCTGAATCTGGTGTCTTCAGCTGTGACCCATTAGGGCATGGCAATAGGCTGTTAAATGACTTATCTATTTCTGGGGCTGGGTCTGGGGCAGGGCTGGGAATGGAATCCAGATCACTTGAGTCTCAGAGGTCTATTTCTGATCTATTTCCTCGTTAGTCCTGTCACCTTACAAAGTTTCCTTATCTTGCAGAAGATTTCCTGCATTTCAGGATGACTTTTATACAATAAAAATGAGTTCCAGAGGGGAAAAATCCTTCTCTTCCAAAAGGGAACAATGTTAAGGTAACATGAACACTGCACACATACAAGTGGGTCTTGATTACACATATGTGGGTAACATTAAATAAGGTGAGCTGAATTCAGAATATTCATGTAGGGATTAATTGCGGAAGAACTTTGTATGTGCAAGTTTAGGGGTGGTGAGGCCTGCATTCTTTCCCCCCTTTCTCTATATCTGATGAGCCAGAAGCAAGTCTTTGAGAACATACGCCATTTAAGATAAGCATTGTTGCCAGTATAGCAAGAACAAGTATAAGATAAGGGTAAAGGGCAAGAACGCATAAGCAAATCTGTTTACCCTAACATACTGATCACGTAAACAAGGCCAAAGAACAAGTAGAACTAGATCAGAACCAGATCGATAACTAACAGCTAAGCCGTACATCAGCACGTAATGAGTAACCCCTGGAAATTTCCAAACTGCAAAACAAGGCAAGAGAACTGTATTTAAGGCTGCACCAAAAACCGGCAATTTGGACTTTACCAATGGGTTTTGGGTACCGGTGCCTCAGAAACTGAGACAACTTCCCACTTCGTCCATAGCCGACTTGGGATCCCCGGCAAGCAGGAAGGGACGTAAGATATGCCACTTCTTTGTTATGTTGCTCTTTTAGTTAAGGGGGGCAGCTGTTAGCTGTCAGGAAATAAACTACTTGTGTTTGACAGATACCTGTGTAGCGTCCTTTGTACTTTGAGAACCTAGTGTCGGATCTGAGACTTATTCTTGCCGACAACAACTCATGTGAGTAAAGTTACTCAAATACACAAGTATTTACCAGATTGTGCAAGAGTTGAGAAGTGAAATCCTGGACCCATTGACTTCAGTGCAGCCAGGATTTCACTCCTGAAGCCTTAAAACCTAACCATCCTACCATAAAGGAAGTGTCTTATGTTTTTAAAAGAATGACATCTTATTAAAAGAACTGGACCCAAGACTAACAATGAATGTGTTGTTGTATGTTTCAAACACGTTTCTTTTTTTCCCAATTGAAAAATCGGACATGAAACTGCCATTCATTAGTGTCACTTCATGGGTCAAGCAAGCTTGTAATCAGACAAAGATTCATTGGCACACCTCAAGACTGGCTTTGAAAAACATGTAGATACTAGCCAGGCCTGCTGATGGGGACGGGGAGTGGGACAAAGGGGAGGGCTCAGCAATTCAAAAGGGTCCAGGCTCCCAACTGCCGCTGCTCTTAACATTGCTGCTGGAGCAACGCACAGCATGCTCTGAGCAGCAGCTCTCCACGGTCTGGGCGGCCATGAGGACTGGCTGCCCCCGGCCATGCCCTTCTACCCAAGCCCCCCTCCTTCTGGAAGCATGGAACATGGCTCCCCCTCCCCCACACACACCTTGCCCTGGGGTTGACAGGGGCTGCTGGCTCCCTTGATACTAGATGCAGCTGCCCAAAGTTGTTGTCAATTTGATGGACAACAATCAAATGTTAATATCATAAGTTAGTGGAGCACTATGCAGTCACAATTCCTATTCTCTAAAATAAAATGATTTTTAAAATTCTACATTCTGTTTCCACAACGAGAGGCAATGAAAATTTTTAATGCTTGTGTTCCGTTAAATAGCGATGGCCTCGGGCATTCCTCTTTACTGAGGTCACCCATAAAAATCACTTTTCATATGCAAACGTTATCTGAAAGACTTTATCCAAGCTCATAAAGCAAACTTCCAGCCCAGCAATCCTTGCCCAGATATCCTTGAAACCTAATATCTTTTCCAATATGTAGCAGGCTCTACAAAAGCTTGCCCATTTCTGGTTACATTGTCCACGGTCTCATTTGCAGTCCGAACAAGTGTCTCGCTATAAAAGATCTCCTTCTCCCTACTCACTTCCTATTTCCCACAGTTAAAGCAAATTTCAAATAAAGGACCTCGTGGAGCTCCAAGCTTATAAATTAGGCAAAGTAACTCTCAGAGCAATACCAGAGACTTTGTATTCAAAATGGCAAGTGACAGGCCTAGAGAAATACAATCAAATCAAAGCAGAACAAAGCCTAATGCAGGAAGTCTCTCTAAAGCTGTTTTTAATGTTGCCCATCACAAATACTTCTGGTTGAGGGAAAACATAGTTGAATAAAAACTGGACACATGCCAGGAGCTGCTTTACAGATATTTGAGGCTGGAAGAATCCTCTTGGGCTAATTGCTTGGTCAGGGCACTATGTTGTAGTACAACCTATTAAGTGCCTGAATTGCTGCAACTCAGCTTACGCTTTTGTATGGGTTTTGAAAACCTACTTTGATTTAATATTGCTTTCGAAAGCATTACCACACAAGCTTATTTGCTACATCTTGAAAAGGTGTTTTTTTCCCTCCCGCTCTTCTAAACTTTGAATACAAATGCAAGCAATTCCTGCACCATCTTCAGTGGCCAGCCATTCATGCTTTAACATTGTTGAATGTATGCTGAAACAGAAATGAAACACTACACATGGCCTCCACTTTACAGACTGGCATGTGGTAAGATAGTTTCAGGGGTTGTGCATGAGGAAAAAGCATGGTTGAGGAGACAGGTGATTCTAGTTCTAGGGTACTGCCCCACCTAAAAAAGTAAAGAACTGAATTAAAACAAAATGTAACTTCATCTCAGTTCTGTGCACTACTGAAAGCTACTAATGTAACAGCACAGATAAGACTTCTAGAATTGTGATTCATCTGAGAACAGCTCTGACAGTGACCTAGAGCGTGCAACATCAGTGCCATCAGGAGACAGCAGAAAAAGGACTTCAGTGAAGGTTCCAGTTTGTTTAACAACTAGCAAGCTGGTGAAGGGCTGAAAGAAATTTTAATGTGCATACACAGAGCTATAGAGGGCGACAATGCTTCACCTATGTTTTGATCCAGAGCCACTGCAAGTTGAAGGCAAGCCTTTTGACATTATGCAACAACAACCATGTGAAAGATCACTATGATTTATTAGGTATTCACTTCAGCAAAACTCTTTCCTAAAATAAACATGTGCCCTGTACAAAGACAAGTTCTACATCCTGAATGTGCCATCTAAAGGATTCTAATGAGCAGAAAAATTCCATGGCTTTCTGCAGACAGGAGGAGAAAGATCCATGAACAATAGCTCTGTTGAGACTCATTCAACCGGAAGACAATTTGGCTGGGCTGGGCAAAAGCATTTTTAACAAGAACTACAAATATTGCTCATGGAAAAAAACGTGTGGGAGTAGGAAGCTGCAGTATTGCCAGCCCTAAGCATTCATAAAGCATGAACCAAATCACCAAAAATCATGAGACTGGTTTATAAATAATGAGATCTGTAGCTTAAAAACAATATATCTAGGCTTTTTTTTCTGTACGGTCTGTTTTTTGAGCCTTCAGGGTTCCTATTTTCTCTCAATTATGAGGAATACAAATTTTGTTCATTACAAAAACCAAGAGGAAGTAGTATTTCTGAAATGCCTGCAAGTTGCACGGAGACTACTTATAATCATCATAACAGAGGCTCAAACTAACTATATACTGCTTCTTAAAAAAAATGGTAAGAGGACACAAATATGCCACTGTGATTAAACAAGAGAGTAAAAGAAGTGGTGTTACCTACCAGCCCTGTGCTCTTGGGGAGCCAAGGAGTGACACTCATGGAAAACTATCCTCCCTCACCTTCCCTTAGGCCTTTGCTAGAATCAGACAAAGCAATGAAAAGGCCAGGGAAGACACACCTAAACTAATTAAGGAAACACCCCAGCCTCATCTGCATTGAAGATCAAACAGAGGGACATCTCATTAGCATACAGAATGGAGACCAGCTCTTCCAAGGCAGGAACCGCAGAGAACTATGGGATACCGAAAGCAGAGAAGCACTGCCTGATGGGAAATCTCTACTCCAGATGTTAATGAACCCAGGCCTGCTCACACCCAAATTAGTCATTATCAGACCAATTCTAGTAACTATCCTATTGACATCCAAAATACTGAAACTGCCTAGTTTCACTGTGAGCTCCTTCAAGGAACATCACCCATAACCAAGGTGATCAGTCTCTATTGTCTCACCTCTTTCTCTTTCAACTATTGTCCTATCCCTATAAAAACTCCTACCTTTGCCCAAGAAAAACTGTTCCGATACCTGGATTTAAACTGCATCAATTCCATAGAGACTTCTTCATCTCCTTTCTGATCATGCTGGGGGCTCTGCTCGTCTCCTGCCCTCTGGACCCCCGGCTACCATCATCATCTGGGAACCCAGATCTGTGCAAGCTCCAGGGAGTGGTGAGGTCTCTCTCTTCCTCACTTTCTCTCCCCTCCCCGCCCCTCCTCCAACTACCTATCTCTAATCCTAGCCTCCTGACTCTGCCCTATGTAAACTGTTATATGGTTAGCTAGCCCTAACATCTGTAATCAGTTCCAATTTAGATTTAATATTGTAACTGTTATGTGTGTTTGGCTCCCTATATATAAAATAAATAACTTTCATTGTTAAGCTGGTTACTTCTCTCTCTCTCTTTCGCTCACTCTTCCTCAAGGGGCGTTGTTGCAGAGCAAATGGGGAAGCCAAAAGCTAAAGATCCCTGTATTGCCCAAAATCTTGTGGGGTTTGCTCTTGTAATTTATCAGTGAATGACTGTGGTGTGAAAGTGGGGATAGGGGGTGCTGAACCTGGGGGCTTATGAGGATGGCAGCTTAAAGTGCTGTTTAATCCAGCCCACTGAGTCCAAAGGCTCATGAGGGTGCAGTGTGCCACTGTTGTTAACCCAGCCTGCTGAATCCAGGGACATATGAGGGGTCGCTTGTGAGTGCCGAGTACCCAGTCCTTTCAGGCGTGCTCTGTTAGTGGGTGTGAGCATCTGTGTGTGTTGCTAAGGTGGGAAGAACCTCATCCTGAGGAACCTAGTTCCTGCAGGAGAGCTCCAGTGGGAGGGGGAATTGACAGCAGGGAGAGAATTCAGCTCCATATGAGAGCACAAGTGAGCACAAGCAGCACACTGATAAAATTGTTAACCTCCCGCCAGTCCCATAAGAGTAACCCTAATAAATGAGCATACCTCAGAGTATTGGGCAAATCTGGTAACAGTGGTATGGGACAAAAAAGCAACCTTTAAAAACTAGAAGTCAAGCCCTACTGAGAAAACCAGAAAGGAACATAAACTCTGGCAAGTCCAGTGTGGAAGTACAGGTTGGACCTCCCTGGACCGGCGCCCGCAGGACCTGACCAGTCTTGGATGAGGGATTTTGCCAGACCAGGGGAGATCATATCTGGCTCCCCTGCTACTGGCTCCCTTGACCGGCTGCCGGCCTCCTGGCCCTCTCCCCCTTGTCAACAGTCTCACTGCCCTGCCACTCCCCCCACCTCCTTTCCTGCTACACTGGGCAGCCCAACTGCAGCCCTGCTCCTTGCATGCTGGGCTCCTGGCCCCACCGGGCTGCCCCACTATGCTCCTGGCCTTGCCAGGCAGCCCCTTTGGGATGTGCCTGGCTACCCAGACATGGTGCAGTGGGCAGCCCAGCTGCGGGGAGCCCAGCTGCCAGCCATCCACCTGGACTCTCTGGTCCTGGAACATCCATGGTCCTGCTGAATGACGGATGTTGCTGGACCAGGGAATCCGGGATAACAGAAGTTCAACCAAAAAATAATTTGAAGGGAAACTAGCAAAAGACACAAAACCTAACAACAATGTATTTAAAGTACATCAGAAGCAGGAACCTGCCAAACAACTATGGGGCCACTGGATCAAGGAGCTAAAATTGCTCCCAAAGACAAGGCATTGTGGAGATGCTAAATGAACTCTGTGCATCCGTCTTTGCTGCAAAGAATGTGGGGAAGATTCCTACACCTGAGCCATTCTTTTAGGTGACAGATCTGAGGAACTGTCCCACACTGAGATGCCAACAGAGGTAGTTTTGGGGAAAAAAATCAGTACAATAAACAGTAATAAGTCCCCAGAACCAGTAAGTATTTGCCCAAGAATTCTGAAGGAACTCAACCATGAAACTGCCGAACTGCTCTCTGTGGTATATAACCTATCACTTAAATCAAACTCTGTTCCAGATGTCTGGAATATAGCTAATGAAACACTAATTTTTAATAAAGGTTTCAGGAGAGATCCTGGAAAATACAGGCCAGTAAACCTAACTTCAGTATCAGGCAAACTGGCTGAAACTATAGTAAAAAACAGATTTATCAGACACATAGGTGAACACAATTTGTTTGTTGGGAAAGAGTCAATACAGTTTTTGTTAAGGGAAATCATGCCTCAGTAATCTCTCATTAGCTTCAGAGGGGTAGCCCAGTTAGTCTGTAACAGGAAAAACTTAAAAAACAACAAATAGTTTGGAAGCACTTTAAAGACTAACAAAACATATAGATGGTATCATGTGCTTTTGTGGGCATAGCCCACTTCTTCAGATGACTGGAGTGTTTGATGTCCAGAACCAATAATAAATGGGAGAAGGAGCAGGGGGAGAAGGTGGGAGGTGAGGGAAGGGGTGGAGAAGGAAAAAAATTTGGAGGGGGAGGGGAGAAAAAGAGGCAGTGGGTAGATAAGTTTCAAAGGGAAAGCAGAGCCAATTTGTAACAGGAAAAACTGAAAAACAACAGATAGTCTATTAGCACCTTAAAGACTAGATAGTTAAAAGAGGCTGATAAGAACCATTAGTTTGCACTTGAAGAGGAAGAATACTAACAACAGATTCTATACAGACATCAAGAACCATTGGCACCTTCATTGGTTGGTTGATAATATCCCAGCCATCTAATATCCCAATTTAAACCATCTGCATGTGAATTAAACGTGTGAATAAAGTGGAGTTCCTTTACTTCACTGTGTATTTGGAGGTTAAAGGGTTTCCCAACAGGTTTCCGTGTGTTCCCTTCTTGGATATCTGATTTGTGTCCATTAATTCTTCCCCATATGGACTGTCCAGTTTGTCCGATGTATATTGCAGTGGGGCATTATCTACCCACTGCCTCTTTTTCTTCTCCTCCCCCCCTCCAATTTTTTTTCCTTCTCCTTTTCCCCATTTATTCTTGGTTCTGGACATTCAACACTCAGGTCATCTGAAGAAGTGGACTGTGCCCACGAAAACTCATGATACCATCTACATGTTTTGTTAGCCTTTAAAGTGCTACCAGAATATTTGTTGTTTCTTAAATTAATCTCTCAATGTCCTTTGAGAGTGCCAACAAGCATGTGGAAAAATATAGCACCCCTGGACTTCCACAAGAACCCACACCAACGGTTCTTAAGGAAAGTTATCAATCTTAGGATAAGAGGGAAGGTTCTCTCATGGATTAACAACTGGTTAAAAGACAGGAAACTAAGGATCGGAATAAATGGACAGTTTTCAGAATGGTGAGAGGCAAATAGCGCTGTCTACCAGAGATCTGTACTGGGACTCATGCTATGCAAAATACCCATTAAATGGTCTGGAAAGTGAGCAAACAGTGAGGTGGCAAAGTATGCAGATGATAGTGGATTACTCAAAATTCTTAGCTCAAAATCTATGAAGAGTTACAAAGAAATCTCACAAAACTGACTAGGCAGCAAAGTGGCAGATGAAATTTGGTGTTGATAAGTACAAAATAATGCTCACTGGAAATAATAAGTATATTTACAAAATGAGAGAGTCTAAATTAGCTGTTGCTACTAAGAAAGAGTCCTTGGAGTTACTATGGCTAGTTCTCTGAAAACATGTGCTTCAAGTTCAGTGGAAGTCAAAAAAGCTAACATAATGTAGGGAACCATTAGAAAAGGACAGATAGTAAAACAGAAAATATAATGTCACTATATATATCCATGGTGTGTCCAAACCTTGAACATTGTGTTCAGTTCTGGTGTCTTATTTAAAAAAAAAGATATATTAGAATTGGAAAAGGTACAGAGAAGGGCAATAAAACTTATTAGAAGTATGGAACAGCTTCCATATAAAGATTAGCTCTGTTCAGCTTAGAAAAGAGACAACAAAGGAGCATATGTTAGAGGTCTACAGAATAATGAATAGTGTGGAGAAAGGGAAGAGGAAAGTATTATTTACTTCTTCACCTAACACACAAATTGAGGGTCATCCAATTAAATAAATGGGTAGCAGATTTTAAACAAACAAAAGGATATACTTCTTCATAGTCCATCCGTGGAACTGCAAAAGCAACAAGGAGTCCTGTGGCACTTTACAGACCAACAGATGTATCGGAGCATAAGCTTTTGTTGGGCAAAGATCACTTGCAGATCCAGACTAACAGGGTTACCCTTCTAATACTGTGGAACTGGTTACTAGGGGATATTGTTTACAGTCAATCTATGGAACTTGTTGATAGGGGATGTTGTGAAAGCCAAAACTGTTAACCTGGTTCAACCCAAAATTATATAGGTTAATAGAGAGTAGATCCACTAATGGCTATTAGCCAAGATGGTCAAGAACGCAACCCCATATTCTACATGTCACTAAACCTCTGATTACCATAACTTGGGACTAGGTGACAGCTTCATAATTGTCCTGTCCTGTTCTTTCCCTCTGAAATCTAGCACTTGCCACTGTCAGAGGACACTGATCTGATCCTGCAAGGCCATATTTATGTTCTTATGTTCTCATGTAACAGCACAACTCCAAGAGCTGGGGCGTTAAGAAAAACCAACTAATAAAGTTGCAAGATTGGTAGTACTGGACCTGAAAGAAATAAATCACTCCCTGTCTACCATTCCATAACAACTTCATAGGAATTCCAAAGAAACAGAAATTGCCCCTTAAAGATGCACAGATATTGGGATACTAAGGCAGATCTAGAAAGGGATTTGCTATCCTAAATATTGGAGAAGTGGCCAGTGAGGCTGCTGATTAGAGTTGGCTGAATTTTTATCACATAAGTGATTTTCTTATCCATTTTACTTTGCTAGAAAGTGTTCAATGTTCCATTGGAAAACATGAAATGGGGCTCTATGGCTGCTTGCCTCCTGGGAAGTCTCTTGTCAATTAGACAGTCTAACAGTGAAACTGACAAAAGCTTTCCCAAAGGGTGGCCAGCCTGGACACCCTGATGCTAGCCTCTCCCCCAGGGGCTCTCTGCCTCTCCAGTCGCCACAGCTGTGGAGGAGGCTGAGTGAACAGGGTCTCTATCTCTTCATCCCCTGTACTGCAGACGAGGCAGGAAGGATAAGCATTTGCTGTGGTTTTCCAGCACCTGAGTTGGAAGGTTCTTGTGAAATTGAGTAGACATTTCCAGGTGGGCAGCCAGAAAGCTGAATTTTTCTGTTTTAGTTCTCCTAAAATTATTTTTTCTTGAAATACTTTCTTGCAAAAAAACACCAACCCTCCCCCCTTCCCCCAAATCAACCCCCAACATTTTGTCCTGGTTTGTGACAACTTTCTTTTTAAATGCCAATTTTTTCATGGGAAGGGATTTCTGTTTTCTGGACAGCTCTATTCCTGATCTTATTTCATCAGGGCTGGTCAATACTGAGAAAGGAGTGTGAAACAGGGTACCATTACCTTGATTCCCTGCCAGCAGAAGCCCCTCTTTGTTCAACTGAAGACAATATACTCCATCACCAAGAATAGTTCCTATGGCCTGTGGCTAAAACAAAGTCCAAGGGCCTTAGTTCCATGGCTGATTCAAGTGTGGGAACAGCAGATATCCCCCAAAGACCAGTGTGACAAGACAATACGTAGAAGAATCGTATTGCTCACGAACTCAGAGATAGTGTATAACTTCAGACCTTTTATAAATTATCACATTGCCTTCAACAATGATGAATTAAGTGAAGAAAAAACAAAACCCCTCCCTGGCTTGCCCCTGGCTTAGCCTTCCCAGAAGTTAATCAATCTAATAGGTATCATCATACTCACAGTCCAAAAATATATCAAGTACATCAATATTCTTCCCTGACAACTATTGCTGCCACATTGCTTGGATCATCTCAAGACTGCATTCAAATAGATCTTTGCTGCAATTAAAATGTGGTGGCTGCAGCCTTGCTGGAGGGGCAACATGGTTAGTCGGAACTGCGCATTAACACAAATAGTGTCTCACCAATTTGCATGGATCTCTGTAACTTAACATCATTTTCCCCCCGCAAATATCCTCTCACTTACATGAGAAGCTTTAAAGCAGGGATCTCAAACTCCCAGTCCATAGGCCAGTCCCGGCTGGAACAACTGCATAATCTGGTCCGGGACTTACAGCGGGTGGGGGAGGGGAGGGTTGTCCATTACCGGTACCAAGTCCTGCCCTTCCTGCCATCGCTTTGCCCTCTCCTCCCTCCCCATGACAACCCATCCCCCAAGCATGCAGCTTCAAGGATCACTGGGGGAAGGAGCCTGGCACTGCGCAGCAGCAGTGCTTGTGCCCTCCCGTCCATGGAGGCAGGAGCTGCGGGAAAGTGGAGCACACTGGGCGGGCACACTCATTCCACTTCTCTACAGCTCATCCCGTTGCAGGGAGTACAGGTGGGGAGTAACTGCTGCTGCCACGTGGCACCAGGCCCCCCTCTTGACCCTGAAGCCACATGCTCAGAGAATGGGATTCCATAGGGGAAGGAGGCCAGGGTGATGGCAGGAACGGGCAGGGCTTGAGGGCCAGTAATGGTCAGCACCCCCTTCCGCCCTCCCCCGCCATGTAAGCCCTGGGCTGTGCAATCGTTCCAGCCAGCCGATGGGCCAAGAGTTTGAGACCCTTGCATTCAGGTCTTTTTGGGTTTCTTAATTTTTTTTTCTTTTGAAAACTAATCTCTAACACAACATGGTCACATACAGCATGAAAGACCAGGGGGCAAAGGAAGTCATAGTAGTTTATCCAAATTTAATAAGTGCACAGTCCTTCTACTGAAGAACCTGAAGCTGGTATACAGGTCTTCACTGCACATCAAATTACTGAACCAAGAAAAACTTTGGGATATTTATAATGTCATTTACCACTTCTGACTGCGTAATGCACCAAATTCCAGAAAGATATAAAGAAAGAACAAGTGCTGTGGAATAAAAGGAAATATGGTTCCATTAAGCATGATGAAGATCAGCTGTTTTGTAGCAAACCCAGCATGACTGGGGTGGATGGAAGTTGGCTTCTTTAACTTTTTTTTTTTAATGAAGGGAAGGAATTTATAAATGCAGCCACTCCTTTCTGCCCCCCCCCCCCCCACTTCTTCCAGAAAAGATTTCTGAAAGTAATATTAAAAACAAGGTGGTTCTATGCCTACAGTGTAATGTCCTGGAACTCAATAGATTCTACTATTCTATTATAAATGATATATTTTGACTTAACACATGGGCGTTATTTTGTTAAATAACTGAAAGTGAGTAACACAGCTCAGATCTTTTTATCCCTTTTAAGTTGGCAAATTTAAACTTTTTAAAAAGATAAAAAACCTCTGCACAATTTTTTTTAAAGAGAATTGGAGAATGTGACTATATGCAACTCTATTCAGTTTTATCCTATTATAAATTCTCATTTCTAACATTTCACACTATACAAGAGAATTTTTTTTATTTTAATTCCTATGTTTACATAAGAAAATATAATTTCCAGAAAAAAACTAGTCAGCATTGTTCATTCTACATCACACAGGAAATGATAGTTATTGCTGTATCTTAAATTGCTCCTATTATTGTAGTATCTGAGCACCTTACAATGTTAAATGTACTCTTGCTCACAATGCACTGGTGATTTAGGGATGTTCTACTTGAGACTTTTGTTACTTTTCAAATCCAGCCTGAGATTGCTCCCAAACTACATCCAACCAAAAATAATCTGTAATTATTATTTGTAATTATTTGAATAACTCATCCAACCAAAACCAGACATTTCTGATAATGGTAAGATTTTAAAAAAGTATCTGCCATGACATCTTTTTGCATGATAAAGAAACAAATAACACTACAAGCCTAATTTTTTCATTTCCTCCGCAGGCTACTTTTAATCTGGGAGTGATATTTCCGCTGCTGTAAATTTCATCCTAACAGAATGAGATATAGGCTTCATGCACATGTCACACTCATGCTTTTTTTCTGAGTTAGGAGTCAAGGCACTAACCAATCCATACCTCTCAACTGTACCTCACTTTGACAGACATCTCTCCTTTTAGTCCCAAAGCTGTCTATGTTTCACAAAAAATCATCCCCTAACTTTTATTGTTGAAAATTACTGACATATAGAATGGAGGTTGGATAGTCACTGACACTAAAAAAAGGACCCCCACAGAACAAGTTATCTGCCTGAATAATTTGTGTTTGTCCCTCATTTTGGGTCTTTGCCATACATTATGTACCACATTTAGGCCTTGGTAGGTTGAGAGGTATGAACAGTATTAAAAATAAAGGAAGGAAAAAATGAAAAGAGACAGAAAATAATCTGCAGTATTTTACAGTAATAGCCACACACACACAAGCAGAAATACAGTTGTAAGATGAAGTCTTTTAGAACATTGTTCTATGATACAAATCTGTGCTGTCAATATCTGTGCCTAGCTCCCATCGGATATATACACCCGCAGTCGTGGGTGGAATCTTGGTTGCAGTATTAAATGTGCAAATCTCTTCAAAGCAAGTGGAAATATAATTCAAAATATTCACCAAATGCCAAATCATTTAAT
The DNA here is from genome assembly GCF_049634645.1 of Pelodiscus sinensis. Taxonomy (NCBI): domain Eukaryota; kingdom Metazoa; phylum Chordata; order Testudines; family Trionychidae; genus Pelodiscus; species Pelodiscus sinensis. The sequence goes on from NC_134711.1 coordinate 306,590,117, forward strand.
TTGCTCCCCAGAGAATATTTTTTCATTTTGGATGGCACAGTTATTTTGTAAAATTGCACAGATTCCAGACACAAATGAAAAACATGCACATAAATAATATGACGGTGTACCTGAGTGGTTGCAACATTTGTTCCATCGGTGACCTCCACAGTCATGTTATATATTGACCTCTGCTCTGCATCCAAGGGCTTTGCAATGACAATAGTGCCTGCGCCCTTCTCAGCATCAAAAGAACTATCGAAATTTCCTCCTAATCGTCCACAAAAACACAATCCAATTAGCTCTCTCTGGAAACTTTCCATAGACAACATATCTATGAGTATCTGTGTACTGACAACCATGTTTAGGGCCTTCTTTACACATACCCACTCAAGAGTAGTGATACTTTTTGTTCTAAAATACTTTATGTTTCAAAGCACAGTTTTGCATAGTGTAACACACATGTTATAAAAATGCCCTGAATGCAAAAGCTTCAACAATATACTTAAGTGAAGCATAATTAACCGAGTTTATAAAAAAGATTGTAAGGGTTATAAACCCACAGCAAATGTGCCCTCCAATTCTTGTAATGAACAAGCATACATTTTGATTTAAGAAATTCATTGGGAGGGAGCAGGAGGTCAATTGTGTACATTTTATGTCAATGAGCTCAAGGACTAAAAGGAATAGTTTATGATGCATTAAAAAAACAGAGAAAAGTAATGCTAATTTCTAGGACATGTAAATATTTGTCAGGAGAGGTCAAATAATATCGGTCTCTCAGGAATAATTTAAAAGATTTGACAAGGAAGACACCAAAAAAAAAAATCTAAACCAAAATAAACCTCTAGCATTTCTCTCCATATTTTATATAAGACTTGTTCAAAATACACAATTGTGCTGCCAAACCAAATTACCTACAGCAGTGCAAAAAATATTCCAGCAGCTCATAAAGTAGAAAAATGCGAACAAAAGAATAAGGGGAAGCCATAAACAACCAAAGATTAAAGGGGTACCAAGAATATTCTACCACAGCTACACTTCATAAGTGAGAACTGCTCATTGTGCAAAGATGTATGATTGCAGTAACTGCTGCTGAGCCTTCTCTCCCTCCCCCACCGCAGGGTGACCAAATGTCTCAATTTTATAGGGAGAGTCCCAATATTCGGGGCTTTGTCTTACACAGGTGTCTATTACCTCCCAGTTTGCCTTCTGGCCATCCTACTCAACTATAAAGAGGAGTTTACTATAGTTCCGATGCTGATATTTTCTGAAGCTTGGGGAGAGGGAGGAGAAGCAATAAGACTAGGCTGAGAAAGAACTCTTACGCTATTTTAATTAAATATCAGTAGCATTCCAGGAGCTCTGCATACTGGTGAGATCCAGAGGAACCTGTCTCCTGCATTGGCCCACCAGAGAGCTAAGCCTCTCAGGCACAATGCGGGCCTCCATTAAAACACTGAAATTTTATCTGCTGTGATTTACAGAGAAAAGAAGGGCTCATATTTCTCATCTCCTTTCTGTATAGCTAAATCTCTTACTGTTCCAGCCGTTAAATATACTTAACACTTTTTAATTGCTTGTGAAACCTTAACTGTCCTTGACATTTAATTAAAGTTATGGAGATACCAAGTTATTTGAAAATCTCTGTAAGATCCTATGTTTAGGGGGTATTTTTAAGTTAACCTAAAAAAGAGAGAGGTTATTTCCCAATTAATGCTTTTAATTGATTTACTGGGGAAATACTGTGTGGAAAAAAAATCAACCACAAGGAAAAATTCTTTTGAAGAAGGGAGTCTATGGTTGCAAGCAAATCTGGGCTGAAACGAAGCTAGCCTTGGGACAGAGTGCACTTTTCAAAGAGAATGTTTCACACCAATATCCATGAGAAACAAAACGAAAGACTTTAATTCAAAATGCTTAATAACCATCTTAATGAGCAACAAAAAAATCATACGTTATCAGCTCACACTTCCAAGGAAACTCTGCCTTGAAAACTTCCAAGAAGTTAAAATTGAGACATTAACAATACAGGCAGTCCCCGAGTTATGCGGATCCGACTTATGTCTGATCCGCAGTTACGAACGGAGCTTTTCTCGCCCCAGAGGACGGGAGCGTTGGGACGCCCAGATGCGCTGCGGTCCCACCGCCCGCGTCCTCCAGGGCGAAAAAAACTGCTCCGCGTCTCCCTGGTCTGCTGGGGGGGCTTCCCCCAGCAGACCAAGGAGACGGGGAGCAAAGCCTCGGAGTACGCCGGCAGCGGGACAGCCGCGGCGCGTCTGGGCTGTCCTGCTGCCCGCATGCTCTGCGGCTTTGCTCCGCGTCTCCCTGGTCTGCTGAGGAGACGCGGAGCAAAGCCGCGGAGGATGCGGGCGGGACCGTGGCGCGTCTCGGCGGTCCCGTCACCCGCGTCTCCCTGGTCTGCTGGGGGGGGGGCACAACTAGTGGGGGGGCACAGCTAGTGGCCCCCCCCCCCCCCCAGCAGACTAGGCTTTTCTGGCCGACGACGCCTGGGGTAGAGCAGCTGGGGCGCTGCCGGGTTGGTCCCGCAGCGTCAGTCCTCGGCGCTACTGGACCAACCCAGCAGCACCCCAGCTGGTCTGCCCCAGGCATCCTGATTCAGCCGCTGCTGGTCAGTTTCAGCAGCGGCTGAATCAGGACGCCTGGGGCAGAGCAGCTTGGGTGCTGCTGGGTTGGTCCAGTAGCGCCGAAAAGTGGCGCTACTGGAGCAACTCAGCAGCATCCCAGCTGCTCTGCCCCGGGCTTCCTGGAATCAGCCACTGATCAGTTTCAGCAGCATCTGACTTGGGGACGCCTGGGGTTCTTAAGTTGAATCTGTATGTAAGTCGGAACTGGAGTCCAGATTCAGCCTGTTGAAACTGATCAGCGGCTGATTCCAGGAAGCCCAGGGCAGAGCAACTCTGCCTCGAGCTTCCTGTAGTCAGCCGCTGGTCAGTTTCAGCAGCGGCTGAATCTGGACGCCAGTTCCAACTTACATACAGATTCAACTTAAGAACAAACCTACAGTCCCTATCTTGTACGTAACCCGGGGACTGTCTGTACAAGTTTTTAAATGTCTTTTCCATGCTTGCTAAATATAGTGTTTAGGAGAAGGACAATGAAGATTGTATAACACTGTGCAACAAACAACTCTCAACTTTCCTTGCTCTACAAGTCACAGACAAGGTTGACCAGCTACATAATCACAACCCTAAAAGAAAGAAATGTAATTCAATTGGATTAATAGCATAGGCTCTCACATGGCCTTCTAAAATTATGTTCATGATATATTTCTCTCCCTCTCTCCTCTTCCTTCTGTCCCTCCTACCCATCAGTAGGGGTTGAGCTGTGTTTATTTTACATGATTCAGTTTTGTATTAAATAGTGTGTTAGTGAGAACAGGCAAGGTCAAAGAACTGGGTCTGTATTTTGGTATGAAGTTTGCTATCAGACCAATCTTTTTTGGGATTAAGGGCCAGATTTATGGGTAGCTTGTATTTAGCATCAGCTGTAGATAACGAGAATTTGTCACTTGATTATTTCATTTATGGGAGTGACCTCTCGCACAGCCTGATATTTTTGAGATGTGCCTCTCTTCTTTCATACACCAGAGAAAGACATTATTTTTAGGGCTTGGCTACATTATAAACAATCCCTCATGAAGTGAGTGATTTCAAAAGTGTATTGGAATGCCAAAGCCTTACTAGTAAATTAGCCAGACATTTGTAATTGTAACAGCTTGATCAAATGTATTCACTACATAGACAGACTCCAAGGAGGCAATGATAGAAGCACTCAATGGGGAACAGGTGTTTTCCAGAAACAAAATAATAAAAAGATTTTACTTCTGGAATCTGCCTTTCCCTGATTCAAGACTTCAGGGATGTAGAAAGCAACAATGCAGAAATTAGGGAAGAAAGACAAAAACAAATAGAACTTTTGCCTTCCCTAAAAATTAGCGGAATTAAATTATTTTATGACCAATGCTTGGGCCAATTTCCTTCCAAAGGATGCTTTTAGGGGAAGGCTAAGGAGGTGGCAGATTTCATTTGCAGTGCCTCCCCATCCACTACTGTGGAACATATTTAAAGGACTCCAATCCTCTCTTTATCTATTTGCAGCTTCAGCGATGCAGAGCTTCATACCTAGGTACAGAATAGCTGGAAACTTTCAAGACGAGGAATTTAGGATGAAAGGAGACAAACATGAAGAACAAGTCATGCCAAACTAATCTGATAGCTTTCTTTGATAAGATAACGAGCCTTGTGGATAAGGGAGAAGCGGTGGATGTCATATACCTAGACTTTAGTAAGGCATTTGATACGGTCTCGCATGATATTCTTATTGATAAACTAGGCAAATATAACTTAGATAGGGCCACGATAAGGTGGGTGCATAATTGGCTGGATAACCGTAGTCAGAGAGTTGTTGTTAACGGTTCTAAATCCTGCTGGAAAGGGATAGCAAGTGGAGTTCCTCAAGGGTCTGTTTTGGGACCCGTACTGTTCAATATCTTCATCAATGATGTAGATATTGGGATAGAGAGTACGCTTATTAAGTTTGCAGATGATACCAAACTGGGTGGGGTTGCAACTTCTTTGGAGGATAGGGACATAATTCAAAATGACCTTAGCAAGTTAGAGAAATGGTCAGAGGTAAACAGGATGAGGTTTAATAAAGAGAAATGCAAAGTGCTCCACTTAGGAAGGAACAATCAGTTCCATACATACAAGATGGGAAGGGACTGTCTAGGAAGGAGCATGGCGGAAAGGGATCTAGGGGTCATAGTGGACCACAAGTTGAATATGAGTCAACAGTGTGATGCTGTTGCAAAAAAAGCAAATATGATTTTAGGTTGTATCAACAGGTGTGTTGTAAGCAAAACTCGTGAAGTCATTCTGCCGCTCTACTCTGCACTAGTTAGGCCTCAGCTGGAGTACTGTGTCCAGTTCTGGGCGCCACATTTCAAGAAAGATGTGGAGAAATTGGAAAGGGTACAGAGAAGAGCGACAAGAATGATTAAAGGTTTAGAGAACATGACCTATGAAGCCAGGCTTCATGAACTGGGCTTGTTTAGTTTGGAAAAAAGAAGATTAAGGGGGGACATGATAGCGGTTTTCAAATATCTAAAAGGGTGTCACAAGGAGGAAGGAGAAAATTTGTTCCTCTTGGTTTCTGAGGACAGGACAAGGAGTAATGGGCTTAAAGTGCAGCAGGGGAGGTTTAGATTGGACATTAGGAAAAAATTCCTAACTGTCAGGGTGGTCAAATATTGGAATAAATTGCCAAGGGAGGTGGTGGAATCTCCCTCTCTGGAGATATTTAAGAACAGGTTAGATAGACATCTCTCAGGGATGGTGTAGACGGAGCGTGGTCCTGCCTTGAGGGCAGGGGGCTGGACTCGATGACCTCTCGAGGTCCCTTCCAGTCCTATTATTCTATGAAACAAGGATGACATTTGCCTCCACAGTTCAATTCTCTTAAGGTAAGCCAATAAGCATGAGGAAAAAGCACTCTAAGTTCCTGGAACAGCTGGTTTGCTGTGACTGTTCCTAATGCTACCAATTAGAACTCAAAGCTACTGGTGGGCCTCTTGCTGATTTCTACATCACCTTGAAATAGCTGCTTTCTGAGGTGGCCCCTGAAATGGAGAGGGTTAGTCTTTTTATCTCTAGGAAGTTCATGTTTTAGAAACTCTCTGATTTTGTCCCTGATCCTGAGCACTGTGGTTCCCCTGTGAAGAGATCAGGGACTTTTTTTTTTAAGCTGATGAGAGACCCATGTTCCTGTCAAATATGGAGAGGAACTTCTGGGTTGCTGGTTTCTTGTCATGGGCTCCTAAAACAGTACCAGCTAAGAATGGACACGTGACTTTCTAGATGGAATTAGCCTGGCTAAGGTTAGCATCAAAATGACCATGAACACCACTGCTGCAAAGGACAGGCTGAATAGAAGACTTTATAATGCTAAAGGCAATGTCCAGAGATGAACCTGAGAAACTGCCCATTGCAGAGCCCCATAGAGATGTATACTCTGGAGCTCGTGAGGAAATGTGGCTTTTCTTATACATTTTTCTGCTGCTTCTATTCTGGAGTTTTACTTTCCGCTTAGAGGGTAAAAGTGTAGTCAAGCCCCAGCCATGAAAGAAGACTAAACTAAGTTTAGGGAAGTATCTACAAAGGAGACTTGGCTGAAGTAAGGAGAGTTCTCAGCCCTTTCCCCTAGCACCCACAGGCATAATGTGCTGAACTCAGCTGCTGGGCAGGTTTTTGCACAGATGCAGCAACTCCGGGAGTTCAGGTTTGCCATGTTTTGCTATGATGTGGCTGGCAATAGAAAAGGAGTTTGGTGGGTGCTTCTAATATAGGGAGCATAAGCCCAAAATAATATTTCCCCCAGAAGTAGGGAGGGGGAACTCTTGCGTGGTCCTGCCCCAAAGTGAGTTATAAAACCTAGGAGGCTAATAGAAAAAATGGCCCAGCCGAACTACTGCCCTGAGGCATGATGATGGAAAGGAAATGGACAGATTCCAGGGTCCCAAGGAAGAATCAAACACTCTCTGGCATTTGCAGACAGAGAGATACAGCCCAAATCATATATATAGTAGCCCAGTGTCTGAGAGGCTGAAATGCTGGCTGTTCCCTCTCGGCAGCGCTGTTGTCTCAAATGCTGGCTGTTCCCTCTGGGCGGCGCTGTTGTCTGAAATGCTGGCTGTTCCCTCTGGGCAGCGCTGTTGTCTGAAATGCTGACTGTTCCCTCTGGGTGGCCCATGCTGCATGGGGAGTGCGGGTCCCAAATGGCCACTTGCTCCCCCACAGCGACCCGGCTGAGTGGCTCAGAAGTCAGCCGAGTGCCACAGTGGGAGGTGAAGGGGGGCGGGGCGGTGACGTGCAGTGTGACAGCGGCTCCAGGCCCCGCCCCCTGGCCATGAACGTCACCACCCCGCCCCCCTTCGCCTCCCACCGTGGTGCTTGGCTGACTTCTGCGCTGTTCAGCCAGGCCGCCGCGTGGGAGCAAGTGGCGCAAGTGACCGTTTGGGCTCCGCGCTCCCCATTCAGCAATGGGAGTCCGTAGCCCAAATGGCCATTTGGGCTCCGCAGTCCCCCGAGTGAGAGGCAGGAGGGGGAGGAGAAGTGAAAGAGAGAGACAGAGAGAGAGGCAGGAGGTGGAGGAAAGCTAAGAGAGGGAGAGGGGGAGGTAGTAGGAGGAGGAGAGAGAGCGAGAGACCGGAGCTCAGGAGAGAAGACCGACGTGGAGGAGAGACCCGAAAACCCTGTCTTATGACGGGCTAATTGGCTAGTTACTCAGACTTAGGGAGAGGTCAAGATGAGAAATGTAGCTTTCTAGTATTGATGGATCTAAAATTTATCTATATTAAGGATGTTAAAATGTGGTTACTTTTTATCAACTACTCAATTAGTTGATAAGGATCGCCATTACAATGCTCAGTCTGGCTTGCACCGGGTCCCAGCATAACCTCCCCCACTCCTACTCTGCACTATAAGGGACAGGGTAGCCGGCGCATCCCGTGTCCCTTACAATGCAGAGCAGCAGCAGGGCTGCCCAATGACCCACGGAAGCAGGGACTGATCCAGCGTCTTTGCGCCCCTGCTGTCCTGTCCCTTGTAATGCAGAATGCCAGCAGAAGAACTGGAGTTAATGCTGAGTCCCAGGATAAGGTACTGAGCCGGCATCTTTGTGCGCCAGCTTCTGACCCTTGTAATGCAGAGCAACCGTGGGGGATGTGGGAGGATGCGACTAGTTGACATTGCTAACCAATAAGCTCCTGCTTATCGGTTAGTCGATTAGCTGACTAGTTTCTTACATCCCTCATCTACATGCTGACAAAACAGGTACCAAATACTCTAAATTATACTGTACTATTCAGTTAAAACATGGCATATGTTAGAAATATTAGTAACGTAACATACAAAGCAAGATTTCATATTAGAACATTATCTTAGAAAGAGAACACTGCAGAAATATTTTGAAATTTTAGCAAAGTAGCTGTTGTTAGAAAATCCACGGCTGTGATTTTCCTGAGAAGCTGAAGATGGGGCAAAAACATAAGGTGTAGGGATACAAATGTCAAGAAATATTGTACATAAATTTCTCATCACAAAAGAAGCTGGGGAGTCGCATGTTTTTGGCACTCACTGAAAACTCGTTCAATGTGGTTTAAAAGAAAGGGAAAGAATTTACATTATTATAGCCAGGGATGCTGGAATTTAAGTCCAAGGGGTAGGAAGGTGCTGCTCTAGTTTTAAAAGATGCCTGTCCTTTGAAAGGCCTCTCTCAGGAGTAGGAGGAAGGGATGCAGAAAGATCCACTGGGAGAGTGTTGGAAGGGTTTTGTGCAACATGCTACTCAAGCAACAATCAGCCCCGTGCAGCTCAGCTAATGCGGTTACAGAAGCATACTAATTATTGTGCCACTCCCACCACCAACGCAAGGGGGTAAAAGAGACAAAGACAGAAAGAGGGCTCAGTTTACATGGGAACAAAAAAATGCAACTATCTTGGAGTTTCTATTCCATTGAAAATGAGTTTCTTATCAAATAGCGATTAAATCTAACAAAAACCGAGAAAATGGGCTCTTCTGTACAGGACCTTTACAATGTATTGCTGGGAGCCGGTGTGACCCAATAGAAATATTGAATACATGCTGAAAACAGGAATTGGGTTTGACTTTTCAACCATTATTGATTAGAAAGGCCCAACAGAAGGCAGCCTCCCATGTGAAGTGGTAAGTTCCAAATTAAACAAACAGGCAAGTGGATATGAGAAAAAAAATAATAAATCATAGAATCACAGAATAATAGGACTGGAAGGGACCTCGAGAGGTCATCGAGTCCAGCCCCCCGCCCTCAAGGCAGGACCAAGCTCCATCTACACCATCCGTGACAGATGTCTATCTAACCTGTTCTTAAATATCTCCAGAGAGGGAGATTCCACCACCTCCCTTGGCAATTTATTCCAATATTTGACCACCCTGACAGTGAGGAATTTTTTCCTAATCTCCAATCTAAACCTCCCCTGCTGCACTTTAAACCCATTACTCCTTGTCCTGTCCTCAGAAACCAAGAGGAACAAATTTTCTCCTTCCTCCTTGTGACACCCTTTTAGATATTTGAAAACCGCTATCATGTCCCCCCTTAATCTTCTTTTTTCCAAACTAAACAAGCCCAGTTCATGAAGCCTGGCTTCATAGGTCATGTTCTCTAAAACTTTAATCATTCTTGTCGCTCTTCTCTGTACCCTTTCCAATTTCTCCACATCTTTCTTGAAATATGGCACCCAGAACTGGACACAGTACTCCAGCTGAGGCCTAACTAGTGCAGAGTAGAGCGGCAGAATGACTTCACGAGTTTTGCTTACAACACACCTGTTGATACAACCTAGAATCATATTTGCTTTTTTTGCAACAGCATCACACTGTTGACTCATATTCAACTTGTGGTCTACTATGACCCCTAGATCCCTTTCCGCCATGCTCCTTCCTAGACAGTCGCTTCCCATCTTGTATGTATGGAACTGATTGTTCCTTCCTAAGTGGAGCACTTTGCATTTCTCTTTATTAAACCTCATCCTGTTTACCTCTGACCATTTCTCTAACTTGCTAAGGTCATTTTGAATTATGTCCCTATCCTCCAAAGAAGTTGCAACCCCACCCAGTTTGGTATCATCTGCAAACTTAATAAGCGTACTCTCTATCTCAATATCTACATCATTGATGAAGATATTGAACAGTACGGGTCCCAAAACAGACCCTTGAGGAACTCCACTTGTTATCCCTTTCCAGCAGGATTTAGAACCTGACTACAGTTAGCCAGCCAATTATGCATCCACCTTATCGTGGCCCTATCTAAGTTATATTTGCCTAGTTTGTCAATAAGAATATCATGCGAGACCGTATCAAATGCCTTACTAAAGTCTAGGTATATGACATCCACCGCTTCTCCCTTATCCACAAGGCTCCTTATCCTATCGAAGAAAGCTATCAGATTAGTTTGGCATGACTTGTTCTTCACAAACACATGCTGGCTATTCCCTATGGGTACGTCTACACTACAGCGCTAGTTTGAACTAACTTAGTTCGAATTAGTTAATTCGAACTAAGCTAATTCGAACTAACGCGTCTAGAACTAAAAACTAGTTCGAATTAGCGTTTTGCTAATTCGAACTAGCAAGTCCACATTGAGTGGACTCTGAACAGGGCTTAAGGATGGCCGGAAGCAGTGCCGGCAGGGCATAAGAGGACTTAGAGCATGGAGATGCTGTCTCAGGCTAGCCGAGGGCTGCGATTAAAGGGTCCCGACCCCCACCCCGGACACACAGTTCTAAGGGGTGCCCCGCTTGCAAAGAAGTTCTGGCTTGGAGTGCCCGGAGTACCAACACTGGGCACATCACACCACTTGGCCATCAGCCCGGCTGCACTTGCCGCAGGCTGCCATCTGAGGAGAGGGGACAATTGGGGGGCTGCAGGAGAGCTTCCACCCCCAGAAGCCCGCAGAGCCAGCCCAGTCCTCCCCATCGGGGGCTCATGCCCCATTCCTCCCTCACCTCCTTCCACTTACCCTTCCCTAGCCCCCCTTCTTATTGATGTACAAAATAAAGATAACATTTCTTCCAACATTGACTCTGTCTTTATTGAACAAAACTGGGGGAGACTGGGAAAAGGAGGTGGGAGAGGGGAAGAGAAAGGCTGGGAGAGGGGAGGGCAACTAACATGATCAGGGGTTGGGAACAGGTCCCAGATGAAGAAAGGCTACAGAGACTGGGACTGTTCAGCTTAGAAAAGAGGAGACGGAGGGGGGACAGGATAGAGGTCTCTAAAAGCAGGGGTTGGGTGGAGAGGGTGCATTCAGAAAAGTTCTTCCTGAGTTCCCATAAAGAAGGACTAGAGGACACCAAAGGAAAGGAATGGGTAGCAGGCTTCAAACTAGTAAGAGAAAGTTGTTGTTCTTGAGAAAGCAAATAGTTAACCTGCGGAACTCCTTGCTGCAGGAGGCTGTGAAGGCTACAACTAGAACAGAGTTTAAAGGGAAGTGAGATCAAGTCATGGAGGTTTGGTTCATGGAGTGGTCTTAGCCAGGGAGTAGGAGTGGTGTCCCTGCCCAAAGTTTGTGGAAGGCTGGAGAGGGATGGCACGAGACAAATGGCTTGGTCACTGTCTTCGGTCCATGCCCTCCAGGGTCCCTAGGGTTGGCCGCTGTCGGCAGACAGGCTACTGGGCTAGATGGACTTTTGGTCTGACCCAGGACGGCCATTGTAAGCTCAGGGCTCAGGGTCGGGGGTCTCAGTGGACCCCCTTGATTTTCATGCACACCTGCTCCTGGGTGGCCAGGCTGGCAGCTCTCCTGCCCTAGCCGGCCACTTTCCTGTGCCTAGTGCGGAGATCGTGGACGAGGTCCACGATGTCCGCACTAGCCCAGGAAGGTGCCCGCCTCTTGCGGTCCAGGGCAAGCTCCCGGGAGCCGCCAGCCTGGTCCCGGGAAGAGGGGGTGGGCTGGGGGACATCGGGTGGGTGGCTCTGTGCCGTGCCAGGTGCAGGGTCTGCTAGCTGGGTGCTGGCAGGCTTGCACCTGGCACGGGCACCGTAGCCAGCCCGTGCCCCTTTAAGGGGTCCGGGGCCGGGAGGGGGGCATAGAGTTTCCCTGGTGTTGGCCAGAGTGGCCACCAGGGAAACCTGGGGAGGGCTAGCCTCCCACTAGTTCGAATTAAGGGGCTACACACCCCTTAATTCGAACTAGCTAGTTCGAACTAGGCTTAATCCTTGTAAAATGAGGTTTACCTAGTTCGAACTAAGCGCTCCGCTAGTTCGATTCAAATTCGAACTAGCGGAGCGCTAGTGTAGCGCCTATTAAAGTTAGTTCGAACTAACGTCTGTTAGTTCGAACTAACTTTGTAGTGTAGACATACCCTATCACTTTATTACCTTCCAAGTGTTTGCATATGATTTCCTTAATTACCTGCTCCATTATCTTCCCTAGACATTAAACTGACCGGTCTGTAGTTTCCTGGGTTGTTCTTATTCCCCTTTTTATAGATGGGCACAATATTTGCCCTTTTCCAGTCTTCTGGAATCTCCCCTGTCTGCCATGATTTTTCAAAAATCATAGCTAAAGGCTCAGATACCTCCTCTATCAGCTCCTTGAGTATCCTGGGATGCATTTCATCAGGACCTGGTGACTTGCTGACATCTAACTTTCCTAAGTGATTTTTAACTTGTTCTTTGTGTATCCTATCTTCTAAACTTACCCTCTCTCTGCTTGTATTCACTACGTTAGGCACACCTCCAGACTTCTCGGTGAAGACCGAAACAAAGAAGTCATTGAGCATCTCCGCCATTTCCAAGTTCCCTGTTACTGCTTCTCCCTCCTCACTAAGCAGTGGGCCTACCCTGTCCTTGGTCTTCCTCTTGCTTTTAATGTATTTATAAAAGGTCTTCTTGTTTCCCTTTATGCCTGTAGCTAGTTTAAAGGGTAACCATTTCCTATGGTCACTCTGCTTCTCTTTTGTTTTATGAAGTCAATACGCACAAAAGTTGAACTCCAAGCTCTGGGCTATATTTGGCCCTTGCATATGCTGGCAGGGCTCCTGGAGACACACATGGAGATACAGGTGCAAAATTCAGATCAGGACACGGTTGCTGCTGTTCACAAAGAGATGTCTGGAGCTATCAGTCCCTTGCAGCTTACCATACGGTAACTGACACACGTTAGAAGCAGCTAAATTAATCTAACTGTAAAATACTTATATTGTAAGGTCTTTGTGTTAGACTATCATTTTGTTCTTTCTTTGCACAACACCTACTACGCTGGCATCCCAGTTCATGCCTGCTATTGCCACCGCATGTTGCTGCCTCTACATCAGAGGCAGCAGTGCGGGATGGCAGGTGGGAATAGGTCCACAAGGGGAGCTGATTTAAAAACCAGCTTCCCATGCAGACCGGCTCCTTCCTCCCGCCCCAGGCTGCTGCCTCTGATACAAAGGCAGCAGTGTATGGTGGCTGCAGCCCTGTTTGGGGGGGGGGGAGGTGCTGAGCTCCCCGTGGACAGAGGCTGCTCCATGGCAGCAGCCCCTGTCAATGAGGTATCAAGCTCCCCACAGACAGAAGCTGCTGCCACGGAGCAGCCTCTGTCTGCGGGGAGCTCATACCTCCTGAGGATAGGGACTGCAGCCGCAGAGCAGCCTCTGTCCATGGCAGGCCCTGGCTTGCTGTGGACAGAGGCTGCTCCATGGGATGCCAGAGTAGCCTCTGTCTGCAGGGAGGCCGGGCTGCCACTATGGGAGGCAGCAAGGGAGGGAGTAGGAATGTCTGTGGTGGTGACACACATGGAGGGCCATTTAAAAGCCGGCTCTCCACCTGTATTGGCTACCGCATACCCCCCTACTCCTGTGTGCTGCCCCCTCTCTATCAGAGACAGCAGCATGGGAGTGTTGGAGAAAGGCAGATCTGGTGCTTGTGGGGAGCTGTCTTAAAGCCAGCCCCCCATGGGCACCGGATCTTGCCTCCCCCCACTTGCTGACTCTGATACAAAGGCAGCAAGGCGGGGAGAGGAGGGATGTGTGTAGTCGATAGGATAAATTGATAAACCCAGGCTTATTGGTTAATCATGTAGTCGTCTACACATTGACATCCCTAACAGGCACTACTGAAGTAGAAATACTACTACTACTACAGTAGATGGCCACAAATGAAGACTAGGGACTCAGTCCTGCTCAGAAGTCCTATGAAAGTCAACTGATGTTAGGAACTTCACACTGCTTGGTATTGGCTCAGCATCTTCCAGCATCCAACCCCAGAGCACGTATCTCAAACTCATGGCCTGGTGGCCTAAGCACTTCCCCAATCTGGCCCATGAAAATTTTGGAAAAAGTTATTTTATCAGGCCTGCCTGGTCTTAGAGCAATCACAGTTGATAGTGATGCATGAGGCATCAGGTAGGAAAGCTCCCTGATCTGGCTTAATTCTAATAACGTGGTTGAGATTTTCCAGGAAAAAAAACCTAATTATCAGGAGGCTTGTGATCAAATCAATAGAGTTGGTACCATTGATATCTAGTCAGTTTCAAAACATGAGTTAATAGTTTCACATCTTACACCCATGGACTGGAAAGCTTTGCACACACCGCTCATGCTGCCACAGGGACATGCCGTCAGTGGCGTGGACCTAGCAGCTGGGAGCCTCTCTAGCTCTGTTGTGCTGCCAGTGGTGGAGGGAGTCCTCAGCAGGATTTAAATCTTCTGGGGGCAGTAGGTGCAGGAGGAGGCAGTGGGCAGAGATCCCCCCCCTCCGATACTTGATACCAGAGATGGTGCCCACTGGCCTGCTACGAGGATTTGAGGACTGTCACTGGCCCTAAGGTAAATTGAATTAGAGGCCCTACAGCCTTTAAGGACAATGTTAGGATTTTTTTGGGGGGAGAGGGAGGGAAATAAATTAAAAACTATTTTTAAAAGTATATAAGCTACTCTAGCTGTAGGTACCATATTACATTTCAAAATAAGGTCTCTAATTACCATGCATGCTCTTCATCGGCCTCTGAGCAATAACCATGTTGAGCACCATTACGAGGAGGTACCGGAAAAGGAATAGTTATAATGATGCGTAAGAATGTAGTTGGAAAGCAGCGGCCTTCTCTCAGACTTAAACTTGAGAGCATTATCATGAGAGTGCTGGAATTCACTGAACCAAAGACAAAACGGGATGAAGGGCAGAGTCCAACAAGAAGTTCAAAAGGTGTCAAAGAAGTCAGTGTGTGTGGGGGGGGGGTCCCCTGGGGAGGATAGGTAGGGTCAGCAAGAGGAAGGAAATGTAAACATAATGCTCATGTCAAGTGCTCATGCTGTGCTAAAACTATTGAAGAATGCTAAGGGAGACACTGGACCCCTGTTTTGCTCTTCCCAAAGGGCTAACAGGGACCCAAGAGCACTGTGATAGCACTGGGTTTAGTTTCAATGATGTTAGGGATCTCAGAAACCCAGTTACAGATAAGAAAGGAAACACAGACATTTCCCGTCCACCTCTGCACAAACTGGCAGGTAAGGACAGAAAGGTTAGAGAGATGTTAAATCAGTTGCCCAAAGCCAAACACATATACCAATGGCAGAGCTGGGAGCAGCTCTTAGGAATGCTGAGTCCTATCTCTGTTCCAACAGCCAAGGAATACTCCTCCTTCCTTCTTTTTCTAATATCCACAGACCTACTGCTTCTGCCTTCACATTAAGAATACCACCACTATCATGTCCTCTACTGCCTTTTACCAGACATGCTCGCTTTCCATTCCCCCACCTTTTAAAATAAAGTTATGGAAGGCAAATTAGCCAATTTTGAGCTTGAAATCTCACATCTAAACTTATTTCTCTTTTTTCAGCTTGCATTCAAAAGGATCATTTGGTGGCTCCATTTACAACCCACATGCTGATACTGCTCACACCTATTCCCCCCCCCCCCATTTTAAAGGGACAGCACTGAACTGTAAAACATTAACATTCTTTTTGTGTGGTGCGTGTTAAACTGTGAAAATCCGTGAAGAAAGGGATAATAATTGGATACGATAAAAGCTGTCAGAAAAAAGAATGTATTAAGTCCATCCTGTCACAGGCACTTAAGAAAGATGTAATATAATTTGCTTCAAAGAACTTGTAAAAAAAAAAAGGCAGCTTGGATAGTTGTATTTTAGCAAATGTGTTTGCACTAAGGGTACCTTCTGTTGAACAGTTCTGCCCACAAGCTGTCTGTAGAATATAGAACATCTCTCGAGCATGCTTGCCACCTTGAAGCAGGGCAGTCGGAAGCAGAAAAAAAAGAACAGAATGCAGAAAAAAAGGTGAAGAAAAGAGAGAAATGAGGGACAGCAAGTCTAAGTACCATAAATACATTTAGAAATGAGATTAGCAAAGTATGACAATAGAATTTAAATGACAGACAACATTAAGATTGCAGTAAATAACATACTATGAAAAAAAAAACAATTCAGCCAAATAGCGCTTTCTTTTCAGCTTAGCTAAGGGGTCATAACAAGAGCATGAGTATTATTATTATATTAAATTAGACATTTTCATTTCAGCATTTCACATTTTTAATTTGGGTGATAACTTTTGTTAGTTTTCTCACTCTCCAAACCACACATTACAAGATGTTTTCTTGATACTTATTTCATAGCAGCGGGTTCAAACTTACCAACTATATCAAACCACAAAGGTATGTTAGAGGGTTGCACAGACACCACTCCCACAATTTCTGTGACTCTATCACTTTCCATGACAGTGAAGTTGTAGAAGGGCTCATCAAAAGTCAGTGATACAGGTGAGGGTGCAGGTTTTTTAATCCACTCAATATGGAGACGTGCAGTTGAAGACTTCTGGGGTCGTCCATTATCCACTGCTTTTATCTATTACACATGGGGAGAACACATAGGGTTAGAGTTAACATGCAGGTCTGTCAATGCTCTTGAGTCTACTCCTGCCACCAGTATAAAGCTGAGTTTATATATCTGTGAAAATTTTCAACAAAAATGAAAAAATATTTTTTGTCAAAAATGTTCACGTAAAAGTTGATCTTTCAGCAAAACTCAAAATCATTTGATTTGGAAAGGCTGCTGGCCTCATGGGACTTGTACAGTGGAATGGGGGTTGCCAGTTAACTGAATGTGCCAGATAAGAGGATGGGGGTTGCAAATACAACTTCATGTGGGTGCTTTGGTCAGTTATGCCAATGTCCTGAGTGTTTGACTAGTTTTCCTTTATTTTAGGGTGTTTTTGAGTTATGTACTTTAGGATATATTGAAAAATATATATGATTATAGCATCAATTAATGTGATAAACACACTTTTTAAAAGATTGATAGTATTTGCCTGAAATACCTTATCCAGTTAGCCAGAGTTGATCTTTCTGGGAAATAGATAAAGGTGGCACGGTGAACTGTAACAGGTGGAATGCTGGGAAATAGATTAAGAGGTCCTGGTGAAGTATAGCAGGTAGCTTATTATTCTACTTGGATTTAAAGGAGGTGGGCTCTGTAGAGACAGAGGCTATGTCTAGACTGCAGGCTTCTTTCGAAAGAGGCTCTTTCGAAAGATCGCGTCTAGACTGCAGGCGGATCTTTCGAAAGAGCAATCCGCTTTTTCGAAAGAGAGCACCCAGCGAGTCTGGATGCTCTCTTTCGAAGACGGCCTATTTACATTGAAGAACGCCTTCTTTCGAAAGAGGAACTTTCGAAAGAAGGCGTTCTTCCTCGTAAATTGACGTTTACCGCCATCGAAAGAAAAGCCGCGTTCTTTCGAATTAATTTCAAAAGAACGCGGCTTGAGTCTGGACGCAGGGGAAGTTTTTTCGGGAAAAGGCTACTTTTCCCGAAAAAAACCCTGAGTCTGGACACAGCCAGAGAGAAGATCAGGGATGTATCCTGAGCAGTCCTGGGGTAGAAATCTTGGTAGGAAGTTAGCCTGGGGAGAAGACCTGAGCAGAACTTTATAATACAATATTTTATTATTAATTAAGCCAATTCCCTGGAAGTGAGTGAAACCTTGCTCTCAAGTCACAGTGTGAGATCTGATAGGCACCTGGTCACAGTGCTATTTACACTGACACCTAGATCCCCAATGAAGATGTAAAATAAGATGGGATGAAACATCGATTGATGTGGCACCCTACAGACACTAGTACCCACTCAATGTTTTGCAGTTTCTCGTTATCCTTTAAGTGCCTATCATTAATCATTTCAAATAACAGAAGATTGTTTCAATACATATGGATTTATGGATTTAATATGCCTGTAAAGTTGATTCTGTCAAGAAATGCAAGACATCTCCTGTCTCTCTTAGGCCAGGTCTGAACACAGTTTTTGTTCCCTTAACTATTTTGGTTAGGATTGTGATTTTGTTGTTGTTGTTGTACTGAAACAATTATTCCAATGCAACACCTAGTATGGATGAAGTTATACTAGTGTAAAAATGTTTTATACTAGTACACATTATTACAATCATAAACTTTATCAATATAATTACTTATATACCAATATCACTGTATCCACACTAAGGGGGGCTGTAGCAAAGTTAGAGCGGTATAATCATTGTGTGTATAGACAAGCCATCATTCTGTTTTTCCAATGCTCAGGGGGAAATGCAAAGTGATGCTTTCAAGATCTACCATTTAAACAATCTCTGTGCTAGAACACAAAAACATCCAGGGTAAAAAGAGCTCATTTCTTTATCTATAGTAACATATGAAGACAGCATTTCCTAATAGGTTAAAATTTTACATATAATTCCTAAATTAGGGAAAACTATGTGACATTATTTGTACTAACTTTAAAAAAATATTCTCGAAACATCAAATGGTGTGAGCTTATTCTAGTTAAGGAATTCTTACTGTTAAGATGTCATAATTCCCTGCTGTGAATTGCTTTCTGGAAGAAACCATCCCGGTTTTAGGGTCAATAAAAAATTTCCCATCATCATTTCCATCCACGATGCTGTAGGAAATTTCTGCATTCGGTCCTTCATCTTTGTCAAATGCAAAAGCTCTGTAGATTGGCTCCCCTCTTTTCTTGCGATCCCTCTCAGGCAACTTGACCTGATAGACTTTCTCTGGAAACTGAGGCTTGTTATCATTTTCATCCAGAACTTGAACCACTACCCAAATAGTAGATTGTTTGGGAGAGATACCTCCATCTGTGACAGTCACCTGGATGAAATAAGAAGAATTATTAAATGTAAAGAAATTTTGTAAAGAGATGGAATGACCCACAAGAAAAAAATAACTCTTTGGCAGTCAGCAAAGTCCTTTATGTTTATAATAAGAAATCCAACAATTTCATGTCAGCAAAAAAGAGCGCACAGAAAATTCTCCAACTGGGGTTCAACTCAGAACCTAGAGCCTCATATGTAGAAGTCTATTACTTTTACCAAAACACATTCTCCTGCCTCGGTCCCTCAAGCAGCCCCTAAATAGTGACAAAAGAACTGGAATTAACCACTTGCTCACCAAGGGATCACATTTGACCTTTGTACCACTGCAATTTTTGTATGTTTTTAGAAGTTTCCTGATTCATATAATTGTGATTTCTTTATAGTATTTATGACAAATATAACATATTCCTTCTTAAATCCTGAAATGATCACTGTCATTTTTTCATTCATTAACCAGAATCTGGCAGTGCATTAATGCCATGATCTGTATGGCTACAGTGGAAACAGAGATACATATATCACCATAACAAAACCAGAGACATACTTAGTAAAAATTCCTGTTGTATTGTGTAACTATAGTGTGAGCTAACAGTAATAAATAAGCACTGTAATCTGAGGAAAACAAGAGTTAAATAAGAAGTTGGCAGAGACTTAAAACAGAATTACTGATCATTTTAATTATGAAATATTGTGAAAATGAAATGATCCAAGATCAACAAGAGTTCATGAGATTCAGTAATACACTCCTATATTTTTTTAAAATCAATATACATTTCAAACTTTCCCTCTATCTTGTAAGTACAATTTTAACAAGCTAAGTAAGAAGACAGAAAGCGACTTCTGCTTGCATGAAAGAAATTTGTTTTTCAGATAGGGATGTAAAAAAAGGTTAATAATGTAACCGTATAACTGCTGAGAATCTTAATATTTATATGGTTACACGCTGTGGACTCTGCAGTGTAAAGCTTATATTGGAGAGCCTACAGTGCAGCCGGCTCGCCAGGAGCGGGGCTGGCAGCCAGAGCCGATGCATGCCGAGAGCCAGCTTATGCACATCAGTTCCCAGGCCCTTTCCTGGGGAGCAGGCTGCCACCCCACACTGTGGGCTCTGAGAGAGAGCGCCAGCAGCGTGGGACAGGAGCCAGCTCCCAGGAGCGGGGCTGGGAGCAGGCACATAACCATAACGGAAACCAATAAACTGTTACTTATTGGTTAACCATTTAAACGGTTACACTCTTACATCCCAACTTTCAATTAAATTTGCTAATATGCCAATTCCCACAGTAGCAATTTTTGAGGATGGTGAGCCAATATATTACATACTTTCTAGTCAGGCAGTACTGACCATTCACAGTGATAGTGCTACTGGGTTAACTGCTCAGTGGGTTATTTTGATCTAAATGTATTTTTTTTTTCTCCTTACCAAACAAAGTATCTCCTGGGCCTCAAAAACACCACACCAAAACTATTCTGGAAACTTGGTCCCCTGACATTGTTCACTCCATCCCATTAGAACCCTAGCTTTCGAGTAAATGCTGAGGAGATCTTGGGATCAGCAGCAGAAGCACAGCTTTGTCTAGGAAGGAAGGAAACTTATTTTCCTCTTTGCCTGTTGTTAACTACACTTTTAAAAACTGAAACCATGGAAATTGCTGGACTGACATCTGTGGAGCCTCAAACCTTCTATTTACATACAACAACTGCTAGAGCAGCACACATCAGCCATGCAAAATTGCCTACATCATCCAACCACTCATTTGGCGATGGGGACCTGCTCTAGAACTGTATGGCTACGTCTACACTGGCCCCTTTTTCGGAAGGGGCATGCTAATTTTGAAAGTGGGAATAGGGAAATCCGCGGGGGATTTAAATATCCCCTGCGGATTTAAATAAACGTCTGCCGCTTTTTTTCCGGCTTGGGGAAAAGACGGAAAAAAAGCATCTAGACTGGCCCGATCCTCCGGAATAAAGCCCTATTCTGGAGGATCTCTTATTCCTACTTCAAAGTAATTTAAATCCCCCGCGGATTTCCCTATTCCCACTTTCAAAATTAGCATGCCCCTTCCGAAAAAGCATGCCCCTTTCAAAATTAGCATGCCAGTGTAGACGTAGCCTTATCAGTCTTAGGCTTCTCTCTTCAGAGACTGTTAACCTAGATGCCAATTAGTGCCGGTTGGTACTTCAATCTCGAAATGTGAACACTTGTCTGCTGAGAACTGGACTGAGACAATCACTGTATTTCTCACAACCCACTAAACCGCCATCTGTCAGTCTTTACTGGAATGACCAGCAACCTAGAAGTGAAAGACTTTGCTCATTGCTGAAGAGCTCAGCCACACGGTTCCTCCTCACTGCACTTATTAAAAGACTATTTATAATTTTTAAAAGGCTGCATGAGTGGTAGCTAATCTGCCTCTCTCCTATTGTGCAGCAAACACCCCTTGAAGTAGCAGTTTCTTCACTCAATAAACCCATGAATACAAGATCATTTTTAAACAAAAAGCAATACCCCCAATCTATCACCAATATAAAAAATACACAAAAATATGCCATTGTTAAGGATGACCCCACCATACTTCTGCTCTCTTGATGCAGAGCAAAACAGGCAGTTGGTATGAACTCAAGTTAAAGAAATCCTATTCCAGGATTTCTGCTTCTAGTAGAGATAAAATAATCTATAATACTGGCAGTACAGCAAGAATTCAGCATACTAAACCAAAACTGAGACATGCTCATTTCAACACAAATCAAAATACAATGCAATGCTGTTTATTATTTCTACACTGTCCCTAATAGACAGAAAATGCCAGAAAATGCCAGAGTGGGGAAATACTGATGTTTGCATAATGAAATATGACACTATTACATTTTCCAAATCTCCAGTGGACCGCTGCAAATAATGGAGAATACAAACAAAAATATTATAGATATGTCTATTATAATATCTTGTTTTCACTGCTTACGACTTTGCCAAACTTTAAGGCTACATCTAGACTGGCCCCTAATTCCGGAAAAGTCATGCAAAGCAGGTAAGTCAGAATAGGGAAATCCGTGGGGGATTTAAATATCCCTCGCGGGATTTAAATAAACATGTCCGCCGCTTTTTTTCCGGCTTAGGGAAAAGCCAGAAAAAAGCGTCTAGACTGGCGCGATCTTCCGGAATAAAGCCCTTGAAAGTAGGAATTAGTGATTTCCCTATTCTGACTTACCTGCTTTGCATGACTTTTCCGGAATTAGGGGCCAGTCTAGACATAGCCTAATTGTCTGGGCTGAAATTTTCCTTGTTAAGTGTCTGTCTCACGTTGGGGTGCTATTTTTGCTTTGGTTTGATTAAAAAAAAATGTTAGCCAAAATTATGCAGCAGTTTCTGAAAACAAGGCTGAGAAAAAATTTGCAGTTTCACCCATGTCAAAAAGTTCTGAGGGCATTTTGTGAGATGAGCTCTAGTGCCTCACGAGCAGGGATGTGATATTTGGCAGAGGGATAGCTTTTATGTAGGGGATGGGCCTTTTACTGGCCCCATGAAAATCTGCCCAAATGGGGCTAAATTTATTAGACTGAAAAAATCACAGCTCACGCTTCCTCAGTAGAGACTTAGATCTTAGCAGCTAAATACTCTGAAGAATCCAGGCACAATGGGTTACATCCAAGCTTGGGGCAGGGCATGACTTTCCCTATAACTTCAGCAGGTTTGTGATGGGCTGAACATCTGAACTGCACCCAAATTTTTCCTCTGCTTTCAATGTTCCCATTGCCTATTGCAACCTTATTTCAGCCCCTTTGTGCATATGTACTACTTTTATTGCATGTTCACATGCTATTCAGACACAGGATTCCTGCTTCATTCATCACACAGTCTGGGCGTTCTCTGAACGTAGATCAGGGTTGTGTAGTGAAGAAGCCCCATCTGTTGGACTCCCTGATTCATTTGTTGCAGAATTTGAAAGGTCTGTAGTGCGTGAAGCAGGGGACTCCAAAAGGAGAGAAAAAAATATGGCTGAGGGAGTTGAATGTTGCCTTGGAGAAGTGGATTCTATCTCAATCTCTGCCACAGAGATCCTATGTGATACTCAACAAGTCACTTAATACAAAGTTTTTATAAATAGTAATTAATTGTGTACTACTCATTTTCTGATTGACTGACTTGAAACTGAGGGCTGATTTGCAGAAGTAATGAGCCACTGAATTCAACAGCAGCTGTGCTTTAAACATGTAAAATGCCATATCACCAGTTCCTGTGCATTTCCCACCAGGCACCCCAAATGAGTGGATACTTTTGACATTAATTTTTCTGTGCCTTAGTTCCCCTCTGCAAAATGGGGATAATAATAACCCTCATCTCACAGATGTATTATAAAAATACATTCATTAATATTTGTGAAGAATTCAGATTATATAATGATGAGACCTATACAAAGGTCACAAGGAAATTAAAAGAGTCTGCCTTTAGAATAGGGATTGAATAGCATGCAATAAATAAGGCAGGGGGGCACAAACGGGAGAAAACAAACCACTGAATAGCTGCTTATTATGGGAGTAACATCTAGTCACCATTGCATGAGGCAAGGGTCCTGAGAAAAAAATAGTATAAGATAACATAAGCAAAGGCTGTCATAATGCACATGCACAAGGGGGATGAATGCTGACATTTTCTACAGGTATGTCTACACTAGCCCCCTAGATCGATCTAGGGAGGCTAATGAGGGCGATTGAAATTGCAATTCAATCCCGAGATTTAAATATCCCGCGCTTGATTTGCATGTTCCTGGCCGGTCGTCATTTTAGAAATTGACTAGCCCGAAGTAGCTGCCCGCGTCTACACGCAGCACTGAAACGGGATTTCGATTTAAAGCCCCTAAATTGAATTAGCTGGTAAACCTCATTGCAGGAGGAATACCAGCTAATTCGAGTTAGGGCTTTAAATCGGAATCCCGTTTCACTGCCGCATGTAGACGCGGGCAGTTACTTCGGGCTAGTCAATTTCTAAAATGACAACTGGCCAGGAACATGCAAATCAAGAGCAGGATATTTAAACCTTAGGCTTGATTTGCACTTTCAGTCGCCCTCATTAGCCTCCCTAGATCGATCTAGGGGGCTAGTGTAGACGTACCCTAACTTTTCAGAACTTGACTTGGCAATCTGGTAATATTCTTTTAATGCAGTTTTTTGGTGCACATGGACAGAACTAGATATACATGAAGGTGCCCTTTTACTAGACAGCAGTGATTATGGAGTCAATTTCATGATTTGGAGTTGCTACAGAATCCATGTTTTTCTCTAGCTGCATTTTTGTTGTTTTTTTTTCCTTATAAAAATGTGAACTTTCTAGTTTCTTAAATTTACAAACCTAGCTTCTCCTCTTAGGAAGGGACTGGTACAGACTATATAGTTAAAAGCATATTGTGATTGCTTCTCAAAGGCGAATTAAAATCCTCTGTTTTATTCTTTACTAACTAAATCCAATGCCCAAACCTGTAACAAAAAGCTTTCAAAGTAGAATTGAATTTTCTATGTAATGTTTTGCAGTACAATATTCTTTAAGTCTAAGCAGAACATCTTTTAAAATATCCCTTTCCAAATTCTGGAATTCTTTTATTGAGATTTTTTTAAAGTCCAAGCCAGATGTACCATGGGCTTCACATTTTACTAATGTGGAGCAAGTTGTAGAACTGGGATCCATCTCATTTCTAGAGTATCTTAGACATTGTCTACAAAATGGGACATATAATAAATACATTTAAACAGTTATTTTTATTTTTTTTTCAGAACAAAATCTATTCTGCCAATGGCAGCTGACAGATATGACAAATTACAAGGGAACCCTCCGAACTCCACTAGTGAATCAAGAGGATGCTAGAAAATCTAATTATTATATAGCACCCACGATCAAAAAGAAAACTCCCATTAGGCTCAGTTTATATTTTCAATATTTTCTTAAACAATGAGTGCTAAGAATTCCCAATTTCCTCATCATTAAGAAAATGTTGAAAATATAAATTGAGTGTAATCAGGCTTTTCTTCGCCACCAGGGGGCTATCAATATATTAAAATGTGTAAACCCAATTTCTGGAACATCAATAGAATGAAAATATAGTCACATGATTCAAATTTATTCAAATAACTATTGAAGAGATGATGGCTACAATGTTAAATAAATAACAAATTAATGCATCCAAAGTAATCAATATACATTTTGCTTTAATTGTGAAGTTTGTTAATTCTGCTCAAAACTGTACACCCTGAAGGAGACCTTTACATTTAAGCTTCTCTTGGGTGACATAAGATTTTCAAATTGCCAGGTTCGAGCATCACATGGAAAGCTGTGAGTGTTAGACAGACGAGGCTGATGTGTTACTTAAAGTTTCATCTTTCAGGCATGTAAATGACAAAAACAAAAAAACAAACGAATAAACAAACAAAAACAAAAAAACGCCAACAGCCAAAGATAGGATTATTTAACTGAACTGTTATTCCAGTCCCTAACTAGCTCTCTTCTCTACTCTATTGATCTATTGCCAGCCCTGCTTTGTCAGATCCCACATTTAAAACAGATTAAAATAAGAGAGATTAAAATAAAAGATATTAAAATAAAACAAAACAACTTTCAAAGTCTGCCCCACCATCCCCCCCAAAAACTTTGCAAGTTTAAAGTTGCTCCAACGTCCGCCCACACACCACAAACTCTGAACAGCATGGAAACAAAAAGATACTTCCACAGTCACAACCAACAAAACACCATTCTCCAAGCACTAGCTTATTTACATCAGGACAATCCAACTAAGGGTATGTCTACACTACAACACTAATTCGAACTAACTTAGTTCGAACTAAGCTAATTCGAATTAGCACATCTAGACTTAAAAACTAGTTTGAATTAGCGTTTTGCTAATTCGAACTAGCATGTCCACACTGAGTGGACCCTGAACCGAGGTTAAGGATGGCCGGAAGCAGTGCTGGCAGGGCATCAGATTAGGACATAGAGCATGGAGCTGCTGCCTCGGGCTAGCCAAGGGCTGTGCTTAAAGGGACCCGACCCCCACCCTGGACAGACAGTTCTCAGGGGTTGCCCACTTGCAAAGCAGTCCTGGTTGGAGTGTCCTGAGTGCCCACACTCGGCACATCACAGCACTCGGCCATCAGCCCAGCTGCACTTGCCGCAGGCTGCCATCCGGAGGGGGGGGGTCAATCAAGGGGCTTCAGGAGAGTTTCCACCGCGAGGAGCCCGCAAAGCCAGCCCAGTTCTCCCCATCGGGGGTTCATACCCCATTCCTCCCTCACCTCCTTCCACTTACCCCTCCCTAGCCCCCCTTCCTGATGTACAAAATAAAGGACACGTATGTTCAAAAATAGAAATTCTCTTTATTGAACAAAACTCGGGGAGACTGGGAAAAGAAGGTGGGAGAGGGGAAGAGAGAGGGTGGGAGAGGGGAGGGCAACTAAAATGATCAGGGGGTTGGAACAGGTCCCATATGAAGAGAGGCTAAAGAGACTGGGACTTCTCAGTTTAGAAAAGAGGAGACTGAGGGGGGATAAGATAGAGGTCTATAAAAGCATGAGTGGTGTGGAGAGGGTGCATAAAGAAAAGTTCTTCATTAGTTCCCATAATATAAGGACTAAAGGACACCAAATGAAAGGAATGGGTAGCAGGCTTCAAACTAATAACATAAAGTTGTTCTTCACAAAGCAAATAGTCAACCTGTGGAACTCCTTGCTGCAGGAGGCTGTGAAGGCTAGAACTAGAACAGAGTTTAAAGAGAAGTGAGATCAATTCATGGAGCTTGGGTCCATGGAGTGGTATTAGCCAGGGGGTAGGAATGGTGTCCCTGGCCTCTGTTTGTGGAAGGCTGGAGATGGATGGCACGAGACAAATGGCTTGGTCATTGTCTTCGGTCCATCCCCTTCAGGGTACCTAGTGTTGGCCGCTGTCGGCAGACAGGCTACTGGACTAGATGGACCTTTGGTCTGACCCAGTATAGCCTAAGCTCAGGGCTCAGGGTCGGGGGTCTCAGTGGACCACTTTGATTTTCATGCCAACCTGCTCCTGGGTGGCCAGGCTGGCAGCTCTCCTGCCCTAGATGGCCACTTTCTTGTGCCTAGTGCGGCGGTCGTGGATGAGGTCCACGATGTCTGTACTAGACCAGGCGGGCGCCCACCTCTTGCGGCCCCGGGCAGGCTCCTGGGAGCCGCCAGCCTGGTCCCGGGAAGAGGGGGAGGGCTGGAGGGCATCGGGTGGCTGGCTCGAGCCGTGCCAGGTGCAGGGTCTGCTGGCTGGGTACTGGCAGGCTTGCACCTGGCACGGGCACTGTAGCCAGCCCGTGCCCCTTTAAGGGCTCCGGGGCCGGGAGGGGGGCAGACGAGTTTCCCTGGTGGTGCCCAGAGTGGCCACCAGGGAAAGCTGGGGAGGGCTAGCCTCCCACTAGTTCGAATTAAGTGGCTACACAGCCCTTAATTTGAACTAGTTAATTCGAACTAGGCATTAGTCCTCGTAGAATGAGGTTTACCTAGTTCGAATTAAGCGCTCCGCTAGTTCAAATTAAGTTTGAACTAGCGGTTTGCATGTGTAGCGCCTATCAAAGTTAATTCGAACTAATGTCTGTTAGTTCGAATTAACCACAATTTTACATCCTTAGGGTATGTCTACATTACAAAGTTATCTGGCTAATCGTGCAGTTGATACTAGGGGCCTGGCGTGCAGGAGGAGCGGTGCCTGCAACAGGGGCAGGCAAGATGAGGACCTCCTGCATTGTGCATGGAAGTGCGCTGCTGGATCTGCTCATCCAACAGCCTGTTGCGCCACTCGGTCTCTGCTGAAGGGTCCATCCTCTGCTGAAGGGTCCTATTGAGGTCCTGCAGAGCTACTACATGCTCCTTCAGCAGGTCTGTGTACACATGCCAGTGCCTGCGGGTGCCACGGGTCCAGGATGGTGGAGGAGCGGGTGTGGTGCTCCCCTGTTGGGTGGAGGGTCTGGCTGTGGAGGAAAAGAGGAGGAGACAATCAATGTCTGTGTGTACCCCCACTGTCCCCGAGGGCATGCTGTGGTTGTCAAGGGCTCTCCTTTGAACAGGAGACTCAGGGGTGTTACAAGTGACACTGTGTGTGAGTTGGGCAGCGGCTTGAAAGCCTCACAGGGGCCCCACAGTGGCAATGGGACTAGATGGCCCCCCACATTGCCAACCCGCCTGTGTGTGGTGACCCCTCAAAGCACTCACCTGATGATCCCTCCCCAATGTCCACGGATGCCTGGGAAGCCTCTGGGTTCTGGAGGACCGGCTCCTGGGAAAGGGTCCCTGCTGCCTCATTGTTCTCCTCCTCCTCTGAGTGCGGCTCTCCCGCCTCTCCTGCCCGGTTGTCCTCCCTCAGGGGTCAGTCCATGATGTGGTGGGGTAACCCGGACTCCACCACACACAGTGGAGTCTGGGCTTCCCCACCGCCCAGAATCTGCTCCAACTCCTGGTAGTAAGGGCAGGTCTGTGGGGCTGCCCCAGAGAGGGAGCTCTGGTCCCGGGCCTTGGCATATCCCTGCCACAGCTCTTTGTCCTTGGCCCTGACTTGGTCGATGGTGCGGGGGTGATGCCCTTTCTTGGCCAGTCCGTGCGCCATGCACCCATATATGTCCACATTAATGCAGCGCGACTACAAGGCCTGCAGGGCCTCTTCCTGGGACCAGAGCTCCAGGAGGTTTTTTATTTCTGGGCCAGACCAGGCTGGTGCCCGCCTTTTGGTGCCCCTGGGTGGGTTCTCCTCACTGTCCTGAGAAGGGCCAGTGGAGCCTTGAGGCTGGGACATGGCTAGCACGGGTGTTCTGGTTGACTTCCTGACAGCAATGCCTGTCTGGGTGCCTGTGCCTTTAAGAGGCTGCGACCAGGAACCACAGAGGTGCTCAACATGTAAAGGCTGGACTGTCCACCAGGACTTCTTCATGGATGCCTTTTTTTCCCCGAAAGAACTGGCTCCCTGTATCCACACACACCTTTTTTCAACAGATCTCTATTGAAAAAGGTTATTCCTTGTAAAACGAGGTTTATTGCTGTTGACAAAATCTCCGTGTTCTTTCGATTTACTGTTGACAGAACGCGATGGTAGTTTAGACGCAGGTATAGGTTTTTTTAAAAAAGGTCACTTTTTTCAAAATAAACCCTGTAGTCTAGACACCGCCACTGTGAGGACAGGGGACTGGACTTGATCTCTCGAGGTCCCTTTCAGTTCTAGCATTCTATGATTCTAAGTAGGGGCATCCTTTAATTACAGACATCCAAAACAAAGTAGATTTTATGTAAGTAGCTCCTCTGTCTTCCTGTGGGCACTAAGGTGTGGAGAAGATTTCTGCCAAAAGAAATAAAATGGCATCTGCTAACATTACATGACTAGTATTCAGAATTTGGTGAACTAATGGCTATCTAGCATATCTCAATGCAGGAGACATTAGGGATCATAGAATCATAGGACTGGAAGGGACCTCGAGGGTCATCGAGTCCAGCCCCCCGCCCTCAAGGCAGGACCAAGCTCCGTCTACACCATCCCTGACAGATGTCTATCTACCCTGTTCTTAAATATCTCCAGAGAGGGAGATTCCACCACCTCCCTTGGCAATTTACTCCAATATTTGACCACCCTGACAGTTAGGAATTTTTTCCTAATGTCCAGTGTGAATGAGTACCTAATGAGAACCTAATGTCCGATGTGCATGAGTACCAGTTAGCCAGTGCCTGGAAGCAGCCCCCCTGATCACGGCACACCATGGGTGGAGGACTGCTGCAGCCCCATGAGGGGGTTGGGAGTTGGCAGCCTGCTCCCACCCATTCCCCCCTTCCTGCATAGGGCTGCCGGCTTAGCTCCTGTAGCCCAGAGGTGCTGGGCTGGAGCAGCCCCCTGCTGAGATACTGTCCTTAATCAGTTAACCCAGCGGTTTCCAACTTTTTTAAGCACAAGATCACTTTTTGAATTTAAATGCATTTCAGGATCTACCTCAACCCAAATACCCTTGCCCTGCCTCCTTCCCACCCCTTCTCTGAGGCCCCGCCCCTGCTCACGCCGTCCTCCCTTCTCCAACCCTCTCTCCCTTTCACCAGGAGGGGCAGAGGGCTGGGGCACAGGCTCTGGTCTTGGGCTAAGGGATTTGGAATGTGAGAAGGGCTCTGAGCTGAGCCTGGAGCAGAGGGCTGGGGTGCAGGAGGGGGTTCAGGTTACAGGCTCTGTAAGGAGTTTGGATCCAGGGGGCTCAGGGCTAGGGCAGGGGTTTGGAGTGCAGGAGAGGGTTAGTGCAGGAGAGGGTTTGCAGATGATACCAAGCTGGGAGGAGTGGCAACTGCTTTGGAGGATAGGCTCATAATTCAAAATTATCTGGACAAATTGGAGAAATGGTCAGAGGTAAACAGGATGAAGTTTAATAAAGAGAAATGCAAAGTGCTCTACTTAGGAAGGAACAATCAGTTTCACACATACAGAATGGGAAGCGACTGTCTAGGAAGGAGTATGGCAGAAAGGGATCTAGGGTTTATCGTGGACCACAAGCTAAATATGAGTCAACAGTGTGATGCTGTTGCAAAAAAAGCAAACATGATTCTGGGATGCATTAACAGGTGTGTTGTGAGCAAGACATGAGAAGTCATTCTTCCGCTCTACTCTGCACTGGTTAGGCCTCAGTTGGAGTATTGTGTCCACTTCTGGGTACCACATTTCAAGAAAGATGTGGAGAAATTGGAGAGGGTCCAGAGAAGAGCAACAAGAATGAGTAAAGGTCTAGAGAACATGACCTCTGAAGGAAGGCTGAAAGAACTGGGTTTGTTTAGTCTGGAAAAGAGAAGATTGAGGGGGAACATGATAGCAGTTTTCAGGGATCTAAAAGGGTGTCATAAGGAGGAGGGAGAAAAATTGTTCATCTTGTCCTCTGAGGATAGAACAAGAAGCAGTAGGCTTAAACTGCAGCAAGGGAGGTTTAGGTTGGACATTAGGAAAAAGTTCCTAACTGTCAGGGTGGTTAAACACTGGAATAAATTGCCCAGGGAGGTTGTGGAATCTCCATCTGTGGAGATATTTAAGAGTAGGTTAGATAAATGTCTATCAGGGATGGTCTAGACAATACTGGGTTCTGCCATGAGGGCAGGGGACTGGACTCGATGACCTCTCGAGGTCCCTTCCAGTCCTAGTATTCTATGACTAGGGCAGAAGTTTGGAGCTGGCTCCATCTGGGCACTGCTTACCTCAGGTGGCTTCTGGGTGGTGGTGCAGTGGGGCTAAAGCAGGCTCATCCCTGCCCTGGCCCTGAACCACTCTCCAAAGCAGCCAGCAAGCTCCGTCCATCCCAAGCCCTGTTGTGGCCCCCCCCCCCCCGTTCTGTGGAGCTAGAATACAGGGTGGGAGAGGGGGACACCCTGGCATCAGCACCCCCTCCTCTCTCTTCCCTGCTCTGAAGAGCAAGTGGGAGGCTCCTGGGGGCGAGGACAAGCTCTAAAGCAAAGGGCAGGAGATGTGCAGCAGTGGGGGGAGCGGCGCTTGATAGCCTCTTGGACAAACCAGTCAGGATCACCTGTCAGGGACTCCAAGATCTACCAGTAGGTTCTGAGCTACTGGTTGGTGACCACTGAGTTAACTGGTTAACGTAGGATTTAACCAGTTAACTGATTAACCAGGATTTTACAATACTAGGATAAAACTGGACTTAGAGGCTACTTTACTGAAGGAAGACACCTGTCTGAATTTGCTAAGGAAATGAATTCTACGACCATTGTAAGAAAGACTGATCTGAATTAAAATTACAGTAATGGGTCTTATTAAACAAAATTCCCCAATGCATATAAAAACCTCATCTTATCATAGCTGATAGGAGACCTACATTAAAACGGGAAGTACATAATAGGCTGCAGGCATTCAGTCTGCAGAGGGCTATAAGCAGTAGAACGAGGTGCTAAAGTTGTGCTTTATGACCTTGCGAAGCTGCAGTAAGGTTGGTAACTTTAAAAAAGCATGTAACATTGGGATTTGTACAAAACTTCCTAACATTTACCACACAGCACTCCCGGAAGAATTCAAGGCTCTTTCAGTGGCTTAACTTGGTAATTAAATTATGGATTAGTTGACTTCTCATTTGGGGCCCAAGAGAGAAATAACTCCATCCAGTTAAGTTAATGCCTATTACACCCGCTGGCGTGTAGGGCAGCAACAAAAGTTCTCCATTTTTGTTTGTCTTTGGCCATTTTCTCCAGTGTGTCCCACTTGTAATTCATTCTCTTCATGTCTGCCTCAACAGTACACCACCATGTTGTCTTGGGCCTCCCATGTTTCCATCGTTCTTCTGTCGTCCAGTGAAGTGCTATCTTTACAATAGTGTCTGCCTCCCTTCTCATCACATGCCCTATCCATCTCCAGTGTCTTCTCATAAGGATAGTAGTCATGTACTCCTGGTGGCATCGCAGGAGCAGGTTGTGGTTGGCGATTGTTTTTGGCCAAAAGATGCGAAGTATCTTACAAAGGCTGGTGGTGTGAAAGGATGAGAGCTTGGCATGGCTGCACTCTGTCATCTGCCAGCACTCTGAGCCATATAGTAGTGTTGATATGACACGGCTCTGGTACAGCTTACGCTTGATGTGGACACTGTACCGTGTAGATCTCAATACATTGTTCATACTCCTGAGGACATTTCTGGCCTTACTTAGTCTGCTCTAGATGCCATTCTTGGTGCCTCCATCATGGCAGATGATGCTGCCTAAATACGTAAAGCTGTTTGTGCTAGGTAAGCCTGCAGCATCTATCTTGATTGGTGCTGGTGAATCTATATTGAGAATCATAATCTGTTTTCTTCTGGCTAACTTTTAGTTCAACCTGGCATCCAAAGGTGCATAGGCGTTGTGTCTTTTTCTGCATGTGTTGATGAGTATGAGAAAGCAATGCAAGGTTGTCCACAAAGTCAATGTCTTCCATTGTGGAAAAAGGTGTCCATCTGATACTCTTTGATGCATCTGCTGTTGTTCTCCGCATCACCCAGTCAATCACCATGTTGAAGAGTAGTGCAGACATGACGCATCCCTGTCTAACCCTGGTCTTGACTTCGAAAGACAGATCGCAGTATCTCATGCTACATGTGAAGTTGGTGTAAAAACACTTAATGAGCTGGACCACTTGTAGAAGGGTTCCGTAGGCTCTCAGAATGCGCCAACAATTTTCTCTGTGTATGCTGTCAAAAGCCTTCTCAAAGTCAACAAAGTTTATGTACAACTGTCTCTGCCAGTCTGTGCACTGGTCTATGATGTTTCTCAGGGTGAAAATCTGGTCTATACATCCTCTTCCCTTGCAAAATCCAGCTTGTTCTTTCCTCAGAGACTTGTTGACAGCATCTGAGATCCACTGGATGATGACCTTGACTAGGACCTTGCTGGGTACGGATAGAAGGGTGATCCTGCACTAATAGTTGCAGTTGCTTAGTGCTCCTTTCTTAGGAATCTTGATGATGACTCCTTTGGCCCAGTCCTTGGTTACTTCTTGTCTTTCCCAAATTGCTATAAACAGTGGTTGAAGAATAGTAGCGGCAAGTTCTGGGTCTGCTTTAAACAACTTCATGTCCAGGTTGTCAAGTCCTGGAGCTTTGCCATTTTTCAGGGATCTGATGGCTGCACTAATTTCTTCTTTCTCTGGTGGATCAATATTAATATCAAGGTCCTCCTCAGCTTCCTGAATGTCCACTTCTTCTTCAGATAGTGGTCTATTCAGAACCTCTCTGAAATGTTCTGTCCAGCGTGCTTCTTGCTCTTTCTCTGTTGACCGTAACTGCTCTTGTTTGTCCTTAACGGGGGCATTTGTCCTACCACGATACTTACCACAAACAAGCTTGGTGATTCTGTACATATTTCCTTGCTCCCCTCGATTAGCTGCATCTTCAGCTTTTGTTGCAAGGTCCTCCATGAAAGTTTGTTTGTCTGCCCTCACTAACTTCTTTACTTTTCGATTTGCCTCTCTGTAATTCTGCTTGTATCTTTCTTGAATTCTGGCTGATTTGGCATCTACCAGTCTCTTCTTTATGTCCCTTCTCTCTTCGATGGCTTTCACGTATCAGGCTTAATCCACTCCTTCCTCTTCTTTCTATCCTTGAAACCCAGACAGGCCTCGGTGCTCTTTGTGTAGACTGATGCAATCTGTTCCCATACCATGCTGATTTTATCTGTGATACTGGTAGATATGTCATCCCTTAAATCTTGCAAAGCTTGGAATCTGTTCCTCAGTTGAATGGTGAAGGAAGTCTTTGTGGTGGCATCTCATAGCTTTTCAATACTGAAGTGTCTTTATATGGATGTCTTAATATCTGTTCTTCGCAGCTTAAGTTTCACAAGTGCCATCACTAAACGGTGATCACCAGGGCTCGCCAATTAATGTAATCTACTCGCCCATGGCAAGTAGATTACAAGCCGGCACAGCCGCGCAGTGCGATCAGCGCATGCGCAGTGCGATCAGCGCATGCGCAGTGCGCCGAACCGCGTGGCTGGTGAGCGGGGCTCGTCGTGGTTTGGCGAGCCCTGGTGATCACTACCAACATCTGCTCCTCTCCTCACTTTCACATCTTGCAAGCAGCGTCTGCATGTACTGTTGATCATCAGATGGTCAATCTGGTTCTTGTCTCTGCCACTTGGTGAAAACCAAGTCAGCTTGTGAATGTCACTGCTGTCCTGATGCCCTGCCTGAAGTGCTTCACGAAGCCTTAAATGCGATTGAGGCTTCATTCAGTGCAGATGCGCCATTTCAAAATAAGCTATTTCAGAGTTTTTATTCTGAAATAATGCTGCTGTGTAGACATACCCAAAGGGGGCTTGTCAGGGGGTACGCCCCTGACGGGGGCTGCTGAACCCCTTATACCGACCCGCGTCTCATTCCGGGCCCATGCCGCACCCCAAAGTCCCCAAAAGTTCAGGCCCCTCTATCCGGGGATAAACGGCATCAATGTCCCAACACAAAGTCCAGGCCCCTCTATCAGGGGATACACAGTATCACTGTCCCCACACAAAGTCCAGGCCCCTCTGTCAGGGGATATACGGTATTAATGCCCCAACACAAAGTCCAGGCCCCTCTGTCAGGGGATATACGGTATCAAGGCCTAGTCCCTCTCAGGAGCCTCTTCCGGCCCCAGGCCTGGTTATCCAGGGGGGGCCTGCGTGGTAGGGGGACCCGGGCCCTCCCTCTCCACCGGGTCCCAGCCCAGGGCCCTTTTAGGCAGGGTCTGTGGCTCCTGCCGGCTGGGCAGGGAATCCGGCCGATACACGCCGAGCCAAACTTTGTATCCCCTGCCCTGGGCTGCTTCCTACCACGCCCTGGTTCCCCGGGGGCCCCCTGGCCTCCGAGGCAGTACCTGCTGGGGTTGTGGGCAGGTTCCGGTCTCCTGGAGTCGGGGTCTGCTTCTTTGGTGTCTGGGTCCAGCCCTGGCAGCGGCTCTAGTCCCGGCGGCTGCCCACACACTGACCTGGCTTGGTCTCCTCCTTCCCCCAGCTGTCCTCCTGCCTGCTGGGCTCCCTCTGCCTTTATACCTGGCCTCTGCTGGGAGCATGCCCAGCAGGGCCGGAAGGGCGGGGCCCTCTCAGCCAGCTGGGCCTGGGCTACTCCCAGCCCTGCAGTGCGGGGCCTGTTCGCCCCGTCACAGGGCTGAACCATGGAAACCAGCAGTTACTCTCCACAAG
Organism: Pelodiscus sinensis; assembly: GCF_049634645.1. NCBI lineage: Eukaryota > Metazoa > Chordata > Testudines > Trionychidae > Pelodiscus > Pelodiscus sinensis. The sequence goes on from NC_134711.1 coordinate 306,625,450, forward strand.
GAAGAAAGACAAGAGGAGAACAGAAGCCCTGTGATCCTATCCTTGAAGGAAGGGTTTACCAAGAAAGGTGGTGGAGCGGAAGCCCAGCTCAAGGAAACAGTAGCAATGTTGGGGATCATTTGGAACTTGACCTGTCATTCAAGAATCCCTGAGCTGGAACTTGAGCAGAGAGCAGGCTTGGGTTCAAGAGGCAGGGCATCCGTCTCCTGCCTGGTGTGGTATAGCCTCTGAGCTGCAAGCACACTGCTTTATTCACTACAATGCATCTGTGGACATTAGCACGAAGAAAGAAGTTAAAGATTCTGAAGGCTGAAGCATTGCAAGAAAAAGTTAAAGGCAGAGAAATGCAACATGTACCCGCACTTCAGAGGAAGAAGGTAATAGTTCCTACATTGTTCCAGAGGATTCATTTAAAACAATGCCTAGAATCCTTAAGGGTAAGAGCATAAACACAGTCAAACTGCTCTTTGGAGTTAGTGTCTGTAGAAGGTATGATTACTGTGTGATTCAGTGAAAAATAAAATGTCTGAGTGCTTTAGGGAACTCTAGGACAATAATTTTTGTAAAATATGTGATTTCTGTACTAAATTTAGGGCTTGTTGATATAAAAATCAACACACAAGAGATTTAAGAGATACGGGAAGTAAAACAGCCATGAGGTGGGCAGCTGTTTAGTTCATTTAATCTCATACAAATTCCTGAAAAACACAAACAACTCAACACTTATTGTAGATAAGACTGTCAGTTATAGCATTGGGATTCATTCCCGCTTCTCTCCCACTGGAGAGCTGTTAATCTGGTACTCTTATGTTTTCAATTATGAAAATTAATTACTCACTTTGGCCAGATTTGATAAATGAGTAATTTACAATTAAGTTTGAACAATAGACTGTTAAAGAGATAAACATTCTAGGTAGCTGATTAGAAAACCCACTGACTTTGGGCCACATTGAAATCGGAGATTGCAAACAACTGAGGGAATCTCTCCAGGATGACCAGTTAATCGCAGTCCTCTGGTTGGTGATGAATACTATAGAATAGAGACACCAGTTTTGTGTCTGATTACAATCATCAGAGCAGCCCCTTAACCATCCTTTGTCTTATGACCACAGAGTTGTTAATTGCACACTTCATTTTCAATTGTCCCTTGCTTATGCCTAAGGATCTGTTTCACCTTGAAATTAGCCATGACACTTTGATTATCATTCCCAGACCTGAAGAAGAGGTCTGTATAGCTCAAAAGCTTGTCTCTTTCACCTCCAGAAGTTGGTCCAATAAGATATTACTCCCTCATCTTCCTTCTCTCTCTCATTTTCTGAGATGAATGTAGCTAAAACACCAGTGCAAACAAAAGTTAAATACAGGCATTTATTGTATTGACCTAGCTGTTTGAAAGCTTAAGAAACAAACAAGACGAATAAACCATAAAAAGCAAATTAAATTTACATTTAGTTGTAATAATCTAAGTTATTAATAGTAATACAGACAAGGATTTTTAGCTTATAAAAATTGTACAGTATCCTTTTATAAATAAAATATGGTCCCCCGCAGACACTGGTTCAGAGGTTCAATACACTTGGAAACACTATCAATCTTTGTGCACTAAGTGTATTTACTGCACTCTGGAATGGAAAAGTGTAAAGCTTCAAAGAGATATTACTCCATTAACTTCTCATGACAGCACAGCAGTGTGCTACATGTCAATAGAAAATCCTACCTATTATCTCTCATTTGTTATCAAGCTGCCAATGCTTACCCATGATGCCAGAGCCAACTGTCCATCTGTGGAGTTTTCAAAAATATACCACCATGCTTTCTCCCATCCTGCCCCACATGCCTGGAAACATCCACAAAACTGCTATTCTTCTTCTAATTCCACCTCAAAACTCTCCTTTGCTGTGCTGCCTCTGTAAAATGTGACTTCAGATAAGCTGATATTGTGCAGGGACCACTGCCTATCATGCTGACCTAGAACATTTTGTTTTTCCTTGTTCTCACCCATCTGTCTATATCCATCTGTTGTCTTGTATTTAGACTGTAAGTTCATTGGGGCAGGGACTGTCTTTTAGTTCTGTGTCTGTACAGGACTTAACACAGGGAGGTCCTGATCCAGGACCAGGGCTTGAAGGCTCTACCGCAGGAGTGGGGAACCTCAGGCCTGGTGTGTGGACACAGCCCCCAGCTTGCCTGGATCTGGCCCCCAAGGCTCAGGCCCCCTCCCAGCATTGGGGAGCTCATGCTGGAGCTCCAGTACCCCTGCTGCTCCACGTGTGTGAAGCCCCTGACTGATTTTAATGCGGGTCAGCAGCCCCCAACCCAAAAAAGATTCCTCACTCCTGCTCTACAGCAATATAAAAAAATAAATAATATTAGAAAAACACCTTTCCTTTTTAATTAAAAAGTGGTAAAGGGACACACTGAAGAAACATGATGCTTATTTACTTTCAAGACAAACTGGGTTCGAAAGCTTTGCTGGTCATTTCCCTGAAGCCAAGTGTGTCATCTACTTGTCAATATGGAGCCAAATACAAATATCTCATCTTTAATGCAGAGTTGTGGCTTATGGAAACCATAGATCCTGCAGTCCAATATGCCATTTTAATCCTGCAGAGACTATGTACATCAATTCTGTGATGCTACAACCTATAGATTTTAGAGGCTGCCCCTCAACTCTATAGAGTGGGAGTTTGCCGACTACACTGTGAACTCCACAGGCATTTCTATCACCTTTTTATTAAATGGCATAACAAAATATGGTCAGTTAATGTACTGGAGGTTCAGAATTTGGGGCAGTCTGTGACAACTGCATCAATTTCAGTGTTTCTCTTGTTTCTTGGGCTCATTCTTTTCTTCGGCAATCACAGTAGATGTATAGCTCCTTGTAAGTCGCTTCACATACAAAGGGCGTAGCCTACATAAGCAAACTGTCTTTACCAATTTAAAGGGGGACTAGATTATAAAGTGAGGGTAAAAACACCTGAGGATCTCTCTCCCTATCCATCTCTCTCCATCTTTCAGCTAAGAAAACCAAATAAATGGTCTTTGGGAGCAGATCCTGGCCTGTGAATTTGGTCAGCAATGTTATTGGAAATCTGTGGTAGGGGACCCCACCTTGAACCAAGTCTAAAGCTTGTTAAATGTTAGTACTAGTAAGCATTTTATCTTTGTTTCACTTGTTATCATTTCTGGCTTTAATGCTTTATAATTGAACTCACTTTTAACTCTTCGGAGTTAAACTTGTTTTATTCTTTCATTAAAAATAACCCAGTGTTGTCTTTAAAGTGAACTGGGTGGATACCACTATTTAAACTACTGTATATTGATCCCCTTACAAGGAGGGGGAAACTGATCTCAAAGCCTTCCCTATGGGGGTATAGAGCCTGGGGCAACCCCACCCTCAGCACAGACCAAACCCCTGCTCCATCCTGCCCCGCCACACGATGAGTGCAGGGGGGACCCCCTGCTACCAGGCCTCCAGGTAATCCTTGGATCCCATCCATAGGATGGTTGAGATGACCACTGCAGGGTCCCTGAAGCATGAGGTATGAGACAGCCACTTGAACCATCTTATTGATGGGACGGCTCTGATTGATCAGCGTAGAACACATTGTAGAACAAGTGTTTGGGGCGGATTCCAGGACTGGGACTGTGTTGGAAACTAAAGCTGGTGGAAGCCAGAGTGTGACTCTCGTGGAGCTGGCAGGCTGCAACTATACACAGACACTCAAGGTGTAAGCTGCAGGCTGTCTGGCTGTTTGAGAGAAGTCGAAGGGAAAGCTACCCAGCAAAGCTTTTTGAGGCACCCAAGTTTGCATGGCAGGGTTGCCACAGCCTCGCACTAGTCTGCATTGCACCCTGAAATGTCACAGATACACAAGTAGGGTCATAATTCTGAAGGGAGTTGTAGATTTAACTGTGATCAATGGTCTCAAGAGATCATTTTAAATTACGAAGATGATCAACAGCATATAATTTATTAACCATGGATAAACCCAATAATCAAAATTGCAAACAGTAGTTACATTAGTGGTCACGGTAGGAATCATGTCTTTAATAGGCACAACAAACCTTACGTGGACTCGTGGCACTATATGGTCATGTTGGCTCACACAATAAGTGTGCTAGCTCCCAAGATGTCATATGTGTTTCTCTAGGATACAAGTGGAAGATGAAGGGGGGTTTAGATGGACTGACTGCATAACACTGAATATCACATTTTCTGTTAAACAAACCTTATCTCATTGGTGCCATATTCTTCTTCCTATCAGAGGACAACTGTTGACTATTGTGATAACAGAGAGTAGTTCAGAATACAATATGGGACTATCAGCTTGATAGGTTGCCGGATACAAATGGGGTCTAATTGAAATGTGCATGGTTAACAATGCATTTGTAACGTGCTAAGAAGGTGCACTAATACCAACCCTGAGAAAAGATAACAGCTTTCTAGAAGATGTTAATGACTTTGCAAATGTGCCAACAAGAGTTCAAACTGAAATCCTTGACAGTTGATGGTGCTTAGCATATTAGTCAGAAAGAACAAAGAGTCTAGAACTCAAATGACTCTTTATGCCAACATCAGGTTATATAACAAAAATAAAGAACAAAATACAGCACAAATAAGAATGTTTTTTCCTAATATTTAAAGTGAATCTACCTGATTACTTCTTGTCCAATGGCTTGTAACTTGGAGAATTGGTAATTCTCCTCCCCCTGATAGTCCTTAATGTGTCTGAAGACCATTCATGTCCCCCCTCAGCCTACTCTTCTACAGCCTAATTATCCAAATTTTTCCAACCTTTCCTCACAGGGAACATTTTCTATACCTCGCATCATTTTTCTTGCTGCTCTCTAGACTCTGCAAATTGTTCAGCTCTTTCCTCAAATGTGGTGCCGATAACCAGACACAATTTTAGTACACTCAAGAATTAATGCTGAAAACTAACTGGCGTCTGTTTATGGTATTTACTTGGCTCCTAATATCGGAGGGTCTGTCAAGGTTGTTACCCCCTCCGGCACGATGAATGCAGGAGTTGGGGCCCACAAGAGCACTCCAAAACCTTGCCTCTACAGGCACTGGTACAAAAACTTCCCGCCAAAATCCTAATATCCAGATTTTGGGAAATCCGCTGCCGTCATCAAGTGCTTTTGAATCCATAAGCAGGGGTGGACACTTGAAACCAACCCTGGGGATACCCAAAGTTCTTTTTCACCAAAAGAGATTGAAAAAGAAAAGAGGAAAAACAAGCTGCAGTCTCTGGCAGCTGATCCCTCAGTCAGGCATGCAGATATACACGGACAAACCGTCCAGGACACAAAGATCAACCATTACCGGTTAATTAGAAGAAAAGAAGCAATTGTTTATTATCAAAACAAAACTACAGTTGCAAGCATAGTGAATTGGCTAGATGGAAAGAGCCACCATTTGATATAGATACTCAGGGAAAATCCCTGGGCTGAAGACTTAGTTACAAAAGAAAAAAAAAACACTTAACAAGCTCAGACATTATTTCCACATCCCCAAACAAGACTAGCTAACCTTTTCCCTACTTACACATTGTAAGAAGTCCATTCTTGGAGAGAGGAGTGTCTCCCATCTCCCTCAGTACTGGGAAGAAACTGCTTTGCCTCTCAAACAAAGGAACAGAGAGAGAAAACCCCTGTCTTTGGCTACGTCTACACTGGCACCCTTTTCCGGAAATGCTTAAAACGGAACAGTTTTCCGTTATAAGTATTTCCGGAAAAAGCACGTCTACATTGGCAGGATGCTTTTCCGGAAAAGCACTTTTCCCAGAAAAGCGTCCGTGCCAATGTAGATGCGCTTTTCCGGAAAAAAGCCCCGATCGTCATTTTCGCGATCGGGACTTTTTTGCGGAAAAGAAATCTGGGCTGTCTACACTGGCCCTTTTCCGGAACAGTTTTCCGGAAAAGGACTTTTGCCCAAACGGGAGCAGCATAGTTTTTCCGGAAAAGCACTGATGATTTTACATTAGATCGTCAGTGCTTTTCCGGAAATTCAAGGGGCCAGTGTAAACAGCGGGCAAGTTATTCCGGAAAAGCGGCTGATTTTCCAGAATAAGTGGCCAGTGTAGACACAGCCCTCCAGTTTAAAATTCCTACCTGCATTGTTATTGGCTGACCACCCCATACCTGGCTAAGGACAGGAGACATTAGTTAATCCCTTAGTCACCAGGTGCTGGTCAGCACTCCTGATTATGACGGGGTCTCACAAACTTTAATTATACACCCATGAGGTAGGGAAACATTTGCATCCTTATTTTACAGATGGGGGATTTAAACACAGAGCTGCCGAAACCCAGATTGTTAAGGTTGTTCTGCTCAGCATTGTAACACCCAGATGATTAGGAATGTGAGTGCTATTGACTTTCAGTGAGACTCAGGGTCAGATTTTTAAAGACACCTGGACATCTGAATCTGAAGGATTTTGGTCTCTCAAATGCCGAAGTGTCTTGGGACTTTGACTCCTAAGTCAGGTGTTGCAACACTGAGACGAGCAACACCTAAAGGCTCTTAATAATCTGGGCCTAAGTCTCATTTTCAAATGTGATTTACGCACATAGGAGTTTCAGAACCACTGACCATGAGACTTAGCTCCTATGGGCTTGATCCATAAGGGGATTTGCAACATCTAACTGCAAATGCTGAGTTACCTAGTGGAATTCATAGCCCTAAGTTAGCTGCCCAGGCTCATTAGGCAAGGCATGGGGACAGCTAGGTGCATCAGAGTGCAATTCACCAATGCCAGCATGCCAAGATGGGAGCTCCCTAAACTAGTCACTAGGAAATGCTGAGGGGAAGGATGAAGCTCAAGTCATGCCCCTCAAAGGGAGTTAGGTACCTCAATCCAGTCTGGAGAGAGGCACCTCCCTGTGCTCAAGAATCACGGCTGTGAATACTCTTCGAGAATTAGGCACTTAAGCCAGCCCAGCCCTTTCTCAAAGGAAAATAAATAAGGACCAGCAGGAGGTGCCCCTCTTATACCTTACAGCCCAGTGAATAGAGGACTTGCCCAGGATGTGAGAGAGCTGGGTTCAAATCATCCCTCTGCCTGCTATGGTGCAGGAACTTGAACCCAAGTTTCCCATCTTCCAGTGGATACATCGCCAAGGTTTTTGTGCCCCCTCCCATCCTCTTTTCTCTCCCACTGAAGCTGTTCTGCTTTGTATAAAATACTGAAATGGTCATTGGGACAGATAGAGAATGAGACTGACTCTGTATCCAGGGCGAGGGTGTACACCGGGAACACACAGCTTTTAGTCCCTGCACCAGCAAATAATTATTTATACAAACTTCACAAGGTCACAAGGTTTTGTTGGCCTTTTCATGATCTCTTATACTATTCCCGTGGAAGAAATGTTCAGGTTTTACACATCTATGTTTAGTGCAAAGGCTGCCCCGCCCGGTAGCTCCTTTCCTAATGGAACATCTACTTTAGTCATTTGTGATTCTTCTATCTCTCGGGCTGAAGGCAATTTGTGATCAAATACTGACATTGAGAGCTGCTCTTGTGTATCCTGGCCTCACTCCACTTTCGTGGATAACTGTTTCCTTCAAAACTCTTATCTCTAAACCTCAGAAAATAAGAGTCACTCCCAGCCTGACACCTCTTAAAAGTCCTCATGCCTGCAGAGAGGTATGCATCTGCTACTCAGTTCATCACATTATCATTCTCACAGAGATTCATCTACCCTTCATTTTCTATTCATAAAGCTTTCCATGATTCCAATCTTCACTATCAGCAGGAACTAAGCACCCTTTTCAAAGTTTTCTTGGAATTATGATGATCTCTATTCATTTCTAATCTTCTCCCTTTCACATCGGCTAGCTTAATCTCTTGAGTCATTTAGAACAATTCTGCCATGAACAAAGACATAAGATTTTATTATCACTGTGAAAGAGTGTTCAACCCCACACTAGTCCTGGAAAGGTTAATAAAAGCAAGGGAGGCCAATTAGCTGGAGGCTGCACCTGCAGGGGATGTAGGCTGCAAGGAAGCTTAATTGTGGATAAAGCTCACCTGAACAGAAACAGAAAGGGTTTCTATAAAGCCAGGGAGCTGCAGTCACAGTCCCTGACACAAACGGGGGAAGCAGGAGCCTGTAATAGGCATTCAGGAAGCAGTCCAGGAGAGGAGCAGTTTGGCTGATAGAACAGACCTGCACTACCCATTTGAGGGCCCATGGACTATACTACAGCCCAGTGTAAGGAACGGTCCCAGCTTCCCCTACAAGCCATCACGGGAGTAGTGTGCTCAGTGCAGTGGAGATGTAGACTGCCTGAGACTGTGTGGAGACAGACTCTGGAGAGACCCCCCCAGGAGGGGAGGATGATGGGGAGCTGGCTGGAGGACTAAGCCATTAAGGAGAAGTGCGGCAACTCCTCATAGCAAGAGAAGGGTCATAGAGACAGATAGCAGACTAAGCAACTTGTGGATATGAGCTAATTTTCCAGGTGGGCCACTAGGATGCGCCTGAGCAGTGTTAAGAGCAGTGCCCTGTCACAACCGCTATCAACACGTTGCCTGAGCTGCACCCCCTATCTTGTGCAATTTCTTTTATGCTTTAACTGTCTCTATACAGGCAGTGAGGAGTATGATTCCACTTACCAGACAGTGTCAAAAACTAACCAACAACAGAAATGTCCTAGCTACAGTCTGCAGACACGCCATTTTTTTTAACTATTGCTCCTCCAAGCTAAGCAGGGTTGGTGTAGGTCAGTTTTATGGGAAACGTCCCAGAATTGTATTGATGATTTAATAAATAGCACTCTTCCTTCCGATTCATAATCAGCCAATGTCACTGCCTAGTGTAGCACTGTGCACATGCTGTAACGTTGGATGTGCTATCTCAGATGAGACACAATACAGATGTCCCATAGTCCATTTTCTTTAAACAGCCCTTGGCATTTATTGAAAGATGTGCGGTGTTTATTGTACTGTACTGACCAAATCCCACATTGGGTAAATATATTTTGCCCACCTAAATTCCCACTTCCGCTGCACCTGGGTAACAGCCATTGTGTCCTATAGTGCAGTACAAGTTGCACCTCTCTAGTCCAGCACTCTTGGGACCTGACTGGTGCGAAACCAGAGAATTTGCTAAACAACATGAGGTCAATATTGTCTAGAGGTTCTTAGAAGAAATTTAGGGGTATATTCAAGTTAAATAACAGCACAGAACACCGAGAGCCAGTACTGGGGGCTATAAACAAACTATGGGACTGCAGAAAACTTGGTCACACCCATAATAAGTGGACATCCAGCTAACTAAATTCATACTGGACCATGGATGTTGACGGACCAGAGACTGCCGGACTAAAGAGGTTCAACTGTACTACAATTAGCAAATGGTTGCCATGTCTCATGCCAAAAATAGCTGCATCTATGTGGATGATGCAACCTTGTGTGTAGTTCTATTATGGATGCTCTGACATTTAAAATGAAGCTTCTAAAGATTTTATGTTAAAAAACTCTGCTAGATAAAAAGATTTCTTATCAACATATGCATTCCAAGTAGAAAAGACCTATTTGATTATTAGTCCATTTCCAGGCGAGGCCAAGATTGTTACCTGTAACTCCAGTTATCTCTGTCTATGTCCTATTGGATACAGAGCTGTGCCACAACATTGTGAGACTATTCCAAAACCTACAACACTCAATCCTGAGGGAGTTTTTCCTGATATGCTGCTTATTTCTCAATTGTATCCCATAACTTTAAAATGAATGTTAGTCCAGAGGAATGAGGGAAAATCCCCTCCTGTAATCTAGTCTATTCTGGATTTTCATATGAACTGGCGGTCAATATTGCTAGTTTATTTCAGGATTAGCCTCGTGCTAGTAGTGGACAGGACCAAAAATTCCTTTCAGATACTGTTTTTGGAGAAGTTTATATCTTCATGATTTTTTTTCTCCTTTAATGTTGTTATCCGTCTTGAAAACCCAGTCTGGGAAGTGAAAGCCAAATTGTGTCAGGTTTGGCTCCCCTATTATGACCAGCACAAAGATTCTGCAACTGGAACTCCATTAACAATTCTATTGATGCCATGATAAATGCTAGCTTTTCCTTCCCACAGGTGCACTGGGTCTCCAGTTCTCACCAGAAGTAGCAAAATCATATTTTTCAGAGTTGATGTGGCTCTGAATACATTTAGGGACTGTTTCACTGTTGCCCTGAACCAGGTGTAGTCATTTTATTTCAGTTTTTATCTGAACATCCGAGATATGGTAAGATGGATGGACTGCGAGCAATACACAGCGAGAGGCTACGGGCAAGCAAGCATTTCCCTGTTGAACCAAGTGCATGTTGTCTAATGAACCAGATTTATTGCAATCTGCTCAGTGGAGAAGAACTATGTCAGATGTGAAATTCTGGTTCTTTGAAGTCAGTGGAATTGTTACCATTGACTTCAATGGGGCTAGGATTTCATCTCCAGTACTAACTTTCCTTGAGTGAACATATAGCCTTTGCCTAACCTTGTGCTCCATGCTGTACGCCATGCCAAACAAGTGCCTAAAGGATCCAAGCTTTTGTCTAAAGAAAAGGATACAAAAGATGTATACCACTGACAGGATACAGCACAGTAGATAAGGAAAAACAAAACATTTACACACTATGAAAAAGTATCCCTTTTTTGTTGAAAAATGTATCTATTTCTTATATACAAGATCAGTGATTTGTACTTAATCAGCTATTCCTGCTGGATCATTCTTCCCTCATAGAGGAATCATCTTACAAGCAATTGTTTGTGTGACTGACTTTCAGCATGTGTGCTGTCTCATGCTACTTACAGAAATAAATGTGTAGGATCAGGGCCTCTTTCTTGTTTTGCCTAATATAGGCAATCCAATCCCAAACACTTAAAATTCTAAATATCTTGCAAGAGATTTCATGTCCCAAAGGAAATGTCTTTAAGTTTCCATAAAAAGTTTCAGGACAGGAGATTATGTCTACAGTATGAGCTCAGGAATGGCATCTTTATAAACCTGAAAATTAAAAAAGAACAACCTTTCATTCCAGCAGGAGAGATGGAATTTTAAGACGACAGACATATAAATCTTTTGATTTTTTAAATCCCATTATTCTTGTGCTTCTATAGTGGGTTTTTTAACTATTATTTTTGCAAGGATCAATGAGACTTTAGTAGCGCATAGGCCCTTTACTAGCCCTCTGGAGACAGGTGAAATAAGCCCATAGTGATGAAAATATCCATTTATTTCCATGACCTGTAACCACTGATGCCAAGAATAAAGCTTTCACCGACTTCAGTGGAGCAGGATCAAGTCCTTCTTGTCTATAGTTACACTGGTTCACTCCTAAGCAATCAATATACGCAAATTCTCAGTAGGTATCTGTCCTTGTCTGACTTCACTTTCAGGACTTTTCAACTACAGAGCAAATAATTCCATTTTGGAATATTATCAATGAGAAAAAAATGCTCAAGCTTCACTCCTATAGTTTATGGGGGCACTATAATCCCGTGATGGATTTACATAGCCTCATTTTTCACCTGTTTATTCTCCCTGTAGTGTGCTAATGGGAGAAGCTGGTTACACATGGGAGACCAGAGGAGGAGAGTCAAAGATCAGCCAAGGTGAGTGATAATTGGATTCCAAGTCACAGAATGTGGCTGAAGTGTAAGGAGTATCAGTCCATGTAAATTTTTCACTATTGTGAAATGACAGTTAAGAGTACAGCCATTTGCATATAGCTCTGATTTATACGAGGAGGTTTGAGGGCCACGGCGAGTGGCATCCCAATTATCTTTTTAGTATAAGAAGCATCTAGTGCAATTGGTAAAATGACTGGTTCTTACAATGATGAGCAGGAGTGTCAGACTGAGACAACTTCATAATGCCATTACCGTTTGAAAGACTGCCATCAAACAAATGGGATCCAGGGGACAATAAAACACTGCATGAGTGTGTGTCCCTAATTTGATAATGCTGGACTGACACAAGGGAGAAGAATCAGAATTTATCTTGACTCATTTTATGGGCATCCAATTAATTCTTTAGCAGGATGAAGAGAGAGAATGGTCAGGGCAGAATTAATTGTTCTGAAACAAGTTGGTGGATTTTTTAGCACGACAGATTATAGAAGCAAACTTTCCAGCTGAGAATCGTCATGACACAGAACAAGTGTCTGTTGCCAGGCCCAATGCATCAATCTCCATTGCTAGGTATTTGGGTTAGAGGCATAAGAACATAAGAACAGCCATACTGGGTCAGACCAACAGTCCATCCAGCCCAGTATCCTATCAACAGTGGCCAATGCCAGATGCCCCAGAGGGAGGGAACACAACAGGTAATCCTCATATGATCTCTCTTTTGTCACCCACCTCCAGAGAAACAGAGGCTAGGAACACCATTCCTACCCATCCTGGCTAATAGCCATTGATGGACCTAACCTCTATGAATTTATAGAGCTCTTTTTTGAAACCTGTTAAAGTCATAGTCTTCACTCCATCCTCTGGCAAGGAGTTCCACAAGTTGTCTTATATTGTGGGAATAAGTAAATAACTTTTCCTTATTCACTTTTTCCACACCAGTCATGATTTTATAGACCTCTATTATATCCCCCTAAGTCTCCTCTTTTCTAAGCTAAAAAGTCCCAGTCTTTTTAACCTCTGTTCATATGTGACCTGTTTGAAACCGCTAATCATTTTTGTTGCCCTTTTCTGAACCTTTTCCAATGTCAATATATCTTTTTTGAGAGGAGGTAACCACATCGGTATGCAGTATTCAAGATATGGGCGTACCATTGTTTTATATAGAGGCATTAAGATATTTTCTGTCTTATTCTCTATCCCCCTTTTTTTTGCAGGAGGTAGTGGCAGAGTTCTACTATCCTCCACTACATCAGGGCCCATGAAGCACCCTACATCGGTGATGCAACAGAGCATCGTAGTAGCAACTCTAAATGATGTTATGGATGGGGCTGGCCTTGAGAATCAAAGAGCTTTAACCAAGCTCCTAATCATATAATGGTTAGTACTCTGTGCTGTGGTAAAACCAGCCTTAGTTGGATAGGTATGGTATCCCTAGTCTCTGTTTGTTAGAAGCTGAGAATGGGTGACAGGGGAGGGATCACTTGATTCCCTGTTCTGTTCGTTCCCTCTAGGGCACATGACTTTGACCAGTGTCAGAAGACAGGATACTGGCTAGACAGACCTTTGGTGTGACCCAGTATGTTCTTATGTTATGTTTTTATTAGCTCCCTGTTCCTCTTAGCCCACCTGCTATGGCAAGCAGAGCTCCAGCACCAGAGTACAGTAAACACATTGGCAAATTTCTGCATCTGCACAATTATTATTTGAGTGTGTAAAATTAGAGGCCAAAGTGATGCCCTCTTTCAAAAAGAGGCCTTAATTCATGGACTACTGACCTGACAGAATATTGAAGTCTCATTCAGGGACTATTGAGTAAAAGATAGGTTGTATAATTCAGAGAGGGTTTAAAAGACCTGCAACAAGTTAAGTACTGGAAAAGGTTACCAAAGAAGACTGTGGAATCCCTATCATTGGAAGTATTTCAGAACTGGACAAACACTTGGCCTAAGTGTATGTGGTCCTTTATCAGTATGGGAGAGAAGGCAGACTAGATGACCTCTTGAGGTCACATCAAACCCTATGATTCCATGAGTTTATGAATATTCATATTTCACTGCTCATGCACAGTGTGCTAAAAATGCTTGGGAAATGGTACAGAAACCTGCATTTTAAATCAGCCATTTAAATATCCCAAGGCAAGTCTATATTCTGGAAAGGCTAAAAGCAGAGATAAGCCCAAATCACAAAGTTAGGATGTAGATTTGTGATACCACCAAGCTTAAAGGATTAAGATACAGTGTTAAAATTGCCCTCTCTGCAACCAGGTGTGTTTAAACTCCTCCCCTTGAAAACCAACACAAATCTTTTTGGATTACAAAACATTAAAAAAACCACACCCTTCTGTCTTTTTTTAGTCCTTGCTTCTCCTCCCACCCCTGAGAAACAGACATTTGACTTGATACCTTCACACTGAGTCAGATTTTCAAGGACATGGCTGCCTGAGGATAAGAAATTAAAGCAAATTTTATTTTATTATTTTTTAAATGTCACTCCCTTGCTCAGACTTGGCCTCTCAGCCTGGAGTGAATTTGTACAGTCATACTATTTCGAGAGGCTTATAACAGAAACATTGAAAGATCCTTAATTATATCAGGACTCAGTAAATGCCACTAGTGTATGCAGAGAAGACACACCATGGCCTGGATTTGGATATTACCTTACATTTCACAAAGAAATAGTTACACTTGCAACTCACAAGGCTGTGGGGAGTTGGTTGCTTGTGATGGTTTTCCCATGATCATAGATGCAACAATGAGGGAAGGAATCCAGGGGACCTAAAACCCCATACCGCCCCCTTGTCTGGCTCTGGCCAGAAACACAGCAGCTGCCACCTCCCCTCCTGGCCATGCCCAAAGAAGTAACAAGGACCCACCTGAATGAAAAGGGGAGCCCTGGCTAGAGTCCTAGTGCTGTGGACTAGCAGGGGAGGCCATAGTCCCACTAACCTGTCGGCATCTTGCTCTGCAAGACACGTGCCAAGCTGAGCCAGGCCATGAGGCCAACGAGTACACACTAGCTTTCCACTGGGACAAGCATCCTACTGGAGAGAGATCCTCTCCCTGGGAACTCTCCTTCGGAAAATTTCTGTTCACATCTCTGCCCAAGTCAACAGGGTTTGGGCCAGGCTGGAAAGTGATGGAGGAGCGAGCACTAGCACCGGTTAATATATTGAACCCAGTGGTTTTATACTTTGGCTACTCTTTCATCCTGAAGAGGAGCAAATTAATCCTGAAGCTTTGAGTATGTCCCTCAATCAACAAATTTTATCAGGGAACTTCACCATCTCAAAGATGCACTTCCATGGAAATTATTATATAGAGTTTATACTTGAAATAAGTAACGATTTTCATAAATGCGTCCCCAGCACATGCCACAGTTTTAGTTACTACATGATTGTTGTTTGTTTCTTTAAAACCAGAAAATAACCAGTTTTCGCAGAACAGGCTTGGCACTCATTTACTCATATGATGATTTTCAAATTATCTGAAAAAGGTGGGGAAGGAAATAGAATCCACAGGGGAAATACATATATCTGAGGCTATGGAACAAAGTACAGGCAGTCCCCAGGTTACGTGGATCTGACTTATGTCGGATCCGTACTTATGAACGGGGCTTCTCTCGCCCTGGAGGATGCGGGCAGCGGGACCGCCCAGATGTGCCGCGGTCCCGCCGCCCGCGTCCTCCAGGGCGAGAAAAGCAGCTCCGCGTCTCCCTGGTCTGCTGGGGAAGGGGGCGGGGCAGCTAGTGCGCCCCGCCCCCAGCAGACCAGGCTTTTCTCTCTGACGCCTGGGGTAGAGCAGCTGGGGTGCTGCTGGGTTGGTCCAATAGCGTTGCTCCTCGGCGCTACTGGACCAACCCAGCAGCACCCCAGCTGCTCTGCCTCAGGCGTCCCCAAGTCAGCCGCTGCTGAAACTGACCAGCGGCTGACTACAGGAAGCCCGAGGCAGAGTTTCTCTGCCCCGAGCTTCCTGGAATCAGCCGCTGGTCAGTTTCATCAGCAGCTGACTTGGGGACACCTGGGGTAGAGCAGCTGGGGTGCTGCCGGGTTGGTCCCCGCAGCGCCGAGGTGCGGCGCTGCGGGAACCTACCCGGCAGCGCCCCAGATGCTCTGTCCCAGGCATCCAGATTCAGCTGCTGTTGAAACTGATCAGCGGCTGATTCCAGGAAGCCCAGGGCATAGAAACTCTGCCTCAGGCTTCCTGTAGTCAGCCACTGGTCAGTTTCAGCAGCGGCTGAATCAGGACGCCAGTTGCGACTTACGTACAAATTCAACTTAAGAACAAACCTACAGTCCCTATCTTGTACGTAACCTGGGGACTGCCTGTATTAAAATCTTCATTGTTGTAATAATTAATGATAAAATGCTGCTTTCATAGAAAATAAGCTGTAAAATACTAGACCAAGATTTTTAATGTTCAAAACTTAGATTTTTCCTATATTATTTGAAGGAAAGAAACCCACTAAATCTATGATGATATTTTGCAAATATTTAGTTCTGTTTATATGCCCATTCAAATACTTTGTGTTTCAAATGAGAGAGTGGGTTTGGTTTAGTTTTTTGCCAAACCTTGTATAACCCCTGTCATGATTATGAGGGTTAGCCAGCAGCCTGGAGATTAAGGGGTTAACTACACCTAGCCTGGTATTGTGACCAATAGGAATGTAGGTGGGACTTTTCAAACTGGGACAAAGGAATTTGGTTTTTTTTCCTTTCTTCCCTTTTGTCTCTCCTGGGAGAGTTCTCTGCAGCTACAGAGAGGGACAAGCATGTCTCTCTCTCTCCAAGACACCATTCTTCATTTTCTGTAAGTAGGGTAAAGTTTAGGTAGTTTCGTTAGGTTTTATTGTTTTAAGGATTGGGTATGGGATCTGATATCTGGCACTGCTTAAAGATGTTTTGGCTTTTCTTTGTAACTAAGTTCTAGGCCCATGGAGTTTCTCCATGAGTATATTTTGTTACCCTCCTATCTAGTCATTATGCTTGCAACATGAATATTGTTGTAATAATAAAAGTTCTTTCTTTTCTTTTTATTAACCTGGCAGTGGTTAATGGTGTGCCCTGATTTTTGTTTTAGGGGTAAGATTTCCCAAATGATCTTTCCCCTGATTTCTTTATCAACATTTGGGTGGTGGCAGCGGAAGTTTTATTCCCAAGATCTAGGTTTTTAAGATCTTGGGGGGAAGTCTTATACCAAAGCCTGGTAGATAAGGCTTTGGGGTACACTTGCTGGCCCCCACTTCTGCATTTATCATGCCAGTGTGGGGAAGGAGCCATGACAACCCCCACCCTTCACCCCAAACTAACACTGTAGCTTTTTCAGCATGAAAGATTTCCAAAGAGCAATATTATGTTTCAAAAGAAAGAGATTCATCTACTTCTTGCTGTAGGGTTTCTATACTTCTCTGTCCAAATTATATTTCAGGATAGGCCCCTGTTTGGTCTATGATTGTGATCAAGCTAAATTTCTTTTATCCATTCTGATGATGAATAACCATGTCAATGAAGTAGATACAAAGATGAATTAACCTACAAATTAGATTTTTTTTCCTAATCTCTCAACCCTATCATGTATCACTATTTTAGAGAGAATCCATTATGTTAGAGACAGCAAGGCAATAGGATTCTTATACTTTAGGGTAATAAGTTTAGGGAAAAATATTTATGTTTAGTATATTTATTAAATTGTATTTCCAACATGATTAGAGGTCTGCTTATACCCAAGATTTAGTACATATTTCATTTGTGTCATGTTACAAATAATGCTCACTACCTGATGTCTGTCGAAAAATACACCTTTCACTGACATAATAAATTATTTTGTAAAATTGAGAGATAAATAAATCCTATAGGATTCCAGGGTTTGTGACATATTCTACTTTTTCTTGGATGTCTTGTCTATTTACTTACCTAACTGTAATGTTGGTAGGAGAGGTGGTAATTTTGTAAGATTAAAGAACAGGTAAGTAGGGAGAGGCTTAGCTGGAAATTGGCTCACAGGTGATGTGATGGGGAAGAGGGAAATAAAGAACAGTGGGGTAATGTTTGGAATGATAGGTGAGGAAAAGGCACTGGATCCAGGACAGAGTTCTATGGGACATCCAAAGATGTGGGACAGAGAAGGAGTATCATCCGGGGGAAAGGAGCAGAGTCTGGAGCGTCCCAGGAGACGACAGCCAAGAGGAGACTTCAAGGAGGAAGATATGATCAGTGAGGTCAACCAGTAAAGGAGGCTGTGGATGGAGGCAGAGGTGCTGAGACTGAACTATAATGAGGTCACTTGAGTCATTGGGGAGACTTGTTTCTGTGGAGTAGAAGGTAGAAAGCAAAAAGGATTGAGGATGGCGCTGAAGGGGAGAAACGTGAGACAATAGTTGTCAGTCAGTACCAAGCTCAGTAAACTTAGTGGCGAGATGGAGAAGGGAAGCATGTGGTATATGGAGAGGAAAGTGGTATTTTTGTAGTCTCTGGAATGTCAATGTACCATTCCTTCCAAAAACTAAATTAAATTTTTAATTAAAATTAGAATCAAAATTATACCTATACCCTAACAGCTCACAGGAAGAAGTGTTCCAATTAAGAGTGAAGACAAAGTGCCCATGGGATAGGCAGTGATGTCCTATATGTTCAGAAGACAGAGAGAAGGTAGGGAATGTAAGCAGTGGCCATCTTTGCTAAGGGCAGCCTCCCTTGCTCTGAGAACAGAGATGGTATCTATTCTGAAAGGAAATTGTTTCTGTGGTTCTCTGACAGGGAACATCAGTGAAAACATTACCCTTCAGTCACTGACAAGGGAGAAACCTTCAGTTCTAAAGGTAATTTGTGGGGGGGAGGAAGGCAAAATGACAATTAAACCTACAAAAATCTTCACAAAACATATCTACTACACCAGATTGATTTGTGATTGATCTCTCTGTCGACTTCTGGATAGACTGAAAAAGCTCAAGTCAAAATCAGGAAAAGAAAAGCCTTGATACTTTAAGAAGGATTCATTTTAAAATTAATTTTAACTGATCAATAGCTTTGCTTGTAAATTCTCAGAACATTGATTCTGTACTGAAAAAGTAAGTGCTGTAATTTCCAGGAGGATACACTGTATTTCTAATACATAATGAGGAAACCGAATCCCTTGCTTTAAGTTCAATACTGAACTCAATCTTAACTATGAAGCTACAGTTGGAAACCTCCACAAAGAATGTATGTCTGTATATGGTATTCTATATAGTCAGAGATCAAAAATCCATGGCAGCTGTTAGGTACAGTAATTGATACAAAAACATGACATAGGACTAATGTAGATATGCTTCAGATAACACAACGGCTCTGTACATTCAAAAAGAATCATGTGAAAGATTCTCTGCCATTTCTGCAGAAGATTAAAACACCGGTACATTCATAAAAAACAAGTGTGAAGATTTAGTAAACCAAGATGTCCTCCACAATGATGTTTTGTTTAGGAAAGCATGGAGTGTGGCAAGAGGCTCTGGACAAGACACAGTAAGAGAATAAATTATACCATTGTGAACCTTTTGAGTGGGCTCCAATCAATAAAATAGAATGGCACATCTTCAGAAATGTACAATAAAGTAAAAACTTATGAATCTTGAACTAAACTCTGAGCTTATTCATCAAAAAGAAAGCTACAGCACTCAGGACTCCAAAATTATGACAAAACAAGAGAGAAATGAACTGCAGAATTTGCCTCCATAAGCTTACTTGCCAAGAAAAGGTTTAAAACAAAGAGGAAAGGAAAACCATTATTGTGTGTTCCTTTTTAATTCCTCATGGATGTAGCAAACTTCTAACAACCCTCACAAGGACACAAGAATGTTGGGTGTTTTAACAACAAAACACTTACCCACCCAGTTTAACCCTTTTAGCTTGTGGAATTGGCAACACACAGAAACCCATTGGGGAATATTTTAACTTGCCCAAGAACTTACTAATGGATCTCAAAATCACCCTATTGTTTCAGCCAATTCCACAAGCTAACTACACAGGGAAGCCTTAGAACTTAACTTCATTTACAGTTTTGATTCCTATGACAGAGGTATGAAGAAAGAAACTGGCCAGATGGTCCATTACATCCTACATCCTAATAACATAAAAACAAACAATGGGTACTTAAGAACACTTAGTACCTTCTCTATCAGCTTCATGTAGCATGGACACTCTAATTATTTCTTTTCCCTTTTTTTTCTTCTCTCTCTCCCCCATCCCCTATTTATTTAGAAACGGGATCTTTAATAACTCAATTCATCTGAAGAAGTGGGTTGTGCCCACGAAAGCTCATGATACCTTCTACATATTTTAAAGACTAAGATGGTTTATTAGGTGTGAGCTTTCATGGGCCAGACCCACTTCCTCAGATCAAATTGTGGAAGAAAATTGGCATGACCATATATACCGAAGGATACAATAAAAAAAAGAACACATATGGTCGTGCCAATTTTCTTCCACAATTTGATCTGAGGAAGTGGGTCTGGCCCACGAAAGCTCATCACCTAATAAACCATCTTGTTAGTCTTTAAAGTGCTATACAGTCCTGTTTTTTGTTTCAGCTAGACCAGTCTAACATGGCTACATATCTATTACTATTCTACATGTTTTGTTACTCTTTAAGGTGCTGCAAGACTATTCATTGTTTTTTAAGTTTTTCCTTATCTGTAAAAGACAGCTTGCTCTGTATAGCTAACTCATATTAACTAATATGTTCTAGAAACCACAACTTGCCTCTTACTGTGGGTAAGTCCATACTCATTAGTCCATACGCAAAGAGTGAGGTGATCTCTCAAAATATAGATCAGAAATAAAAGTGGAACTGGCTGCAGGTTCCCAACTCACACCATGATAAAGCAGGAATAATGGAGATCAATGGAGTTTAAAATTACCTAAATGGGCCAGTATTAATTAGAAAATTAGGTCATGTGAGAATATGAGCATGTCCACTGACATTATGATAAATGTGAGTGCCTGCAATGATGTATTATTCAACATGTCAGTTAACCAAAAGGTCATGTTCCTACACTATCTCATTTTCCAGTGAAGAGAAGCTCAGTGAGATCAGAATCCAGCCCAAGATGATGAGCACTTCTTGACATTCTCATTTATGAACCCCAGCTCTGAAGAGCTGCTCCACACTTCACATGATCAGACCCCTCACTTTTATAAAGCCAATGGGACATTCTCATGACAAGTGTGACAAAAATTTACGGTATTATTTACAAATGAAATATGATAAACGTTTTTGAATAAAACAGAATGCTTTTGAGGCCACAAGTCAGCTAAAACAACCAGTAAGTCATAAGGGCAATTAAAACAAACAAATACCTAGTAAAACAAGACACTCCAGTGCTCATGTTTCTCCCCCTGGGGACAGGAGAACAAACAAAACTTGACAGATGCTAGTCACATTGCTTAATGCATCTTGGAAAGGAATGCAGATAGTATGAAAATGAGCATGGGATAAGAACCTATATAGAACAGAAAAAGACAGTGCTGTACTCAAATTACCCTGATCATTAGGGAGGGAAAGGGATGTTCCAAATCGGAACCTGGATTAATATTTTGCAAACAACCTGTATCTTTATAATGAGTCAGGCTGAACCACTGGACCCAATGTCCACCTGCCCTCTCAAAGTATCAAATCTGGATCAAAATATTTTGCTCTCAGTTCATCTCTTAGAATCTTGTTGCCTGGTAAAATCTGATCTTGTGGAAATGCATTGCAGAGGAAGGGAGACCTAGGGGTCTCTTGACACTAGGGATATAAAATCCCATTTAATCAGTTAAACAGTTTAACATACTGCTAACACTGCATTTAACTGATTAACTGATTAAAAAGGGGTGGGTGGAGGGTCAATCCAGGTCCCCCACCTACTGGGATTGGGCTAAAGAAGGCCCTGCTGCAGGCAAGGGCTGCTCCCAGCCCCACACCGGGGGTGCCACTGCAGTTCCCGGTCTCCCTGCAGGGACTGTTAAAGGTGATGCTTAGTGGATAACCATTCAACTGATTACCTATTAACATTCCTACTTGATACCACCTGGAAGAGGGCACAAGGCTTGAATAAGGTTTTACAGAGATCCCCTGGGTCAGAAATATACATAAAAGTTCATCGAAGAGTGGTATTGGGTTCTAATGAGAGCCAGTAGCTCTTTGGTGATCACAATCAATGCAAAATATAAGTATGGATATCAAAGAGTTAATTTTAGCTGAGATATATATGTTCTTAAGGTCTTGGAGTCAAAGCAGGTCATCCTGAGGTTACATTCTTCAGAGATGGTATTAGACATCTATCTCTCTGTCTGTTCATTTATGCACTGTATGTCACATAATAAGTCCCTATCTGCATACAGAGTTACAGGCAAAAGAAGTGAAATCTACTAGGAAGGACATCTACAAGATGAAACGAACAGCACAGGGGTGTCCTGTTTCTGAATAAAGATAAAGGATTATTCTGGCATGCCCTGAGGTGCCAGAAAACAACTTGAATCCTACACCTCTGAGGCCAGCTGGCAGTGTACTTGTCTCATGAAAGCACTGTAAAGCATTGCAAGGATTTTAGAGGAGTAATATTCTACAATGCATGAGATAATCTTGTTAATTAAGTCTAGGTTCTAGAACGCATGTGATGATTTTGTTTTATATGTAACCATTTGTTTCCAATGTTACTTCTTGCTGCAGCTTCAACCTCTGTGTTTTGTTAAATACATTTGTAAGGAAGATAAAAATCCAAAGCCTAAATGAAGTAATTGGTTAATACTTTAAAATTAAAAGTTAAGATCTGCAGTAAACGTGAGTGGAACACAAAATTCCTCTGGGATGCCCCAATTCACTAGAGTTTATGGAAATATCACACACAAGCATTTTTAGGGTTTACAGTCATTCTCACCTAAAGGTATCGACTGTGGATCACAGTCACCTCCTAACAGATATACATACAGTCTCTTCTTGCTGTGGTAAAAATTATGCCCTCAGTGATGTACATACAGGCAGTCCCCGAGTTACGCGGATCCGACTTATGTCGGATCCGCAGTTACGAACGGGGCACTTCCTCTCCCTGGTCTCGAGCAGACCAGGGAGAGGAAGGAAAGCGGCGGCGGAACGCGCGGCCAGCTGACAGCCCAGACGCGTCTGGGCTGTCAGCTGGCCGCGCGCTCCGCTCTGCTCCCCTCCCCCTCTGCAGACCAGGGGGAGGGGGAGCAGAGCGGAGCAGAGCAGAGCGGCGGAACGCGCAGCCAGCTGACAGCCCAGACGCGTCTGGGCTGTCAGCTGGCCGCGCGTTCTGCCGCTCTCCTCTGCTCTGCTCCCCCTCCCCCTGGTCTGCAGACCAGGGGGAGGGGGAGCAGAGCGGAGCACGCGGCCAGCTGACAGCCTGGCTGTCAGCTGGCCGCGCGTTCCGTCGCTCTGCTGTGCTCCGCTCTGCTCCCCCTCCCCCTGATCTGCAGGGGGGGGGGGGAGCAGAGCGGAGCACGCGGCCAGCTGACAGCCCAGATGCGTCTGGGCTGTCAGCTGGCCGCGCGTTCTGCCGCTCTGCTCTGCTCCGCTCTGCTCCCCCTCCCCCTGGTCTGCAAACCATGGGGGGGGGAGGGGGAAGCAGAGCGGAGCACGCGGCCAGCTGACAGCCCAGACGCGTCTGGGCTGTCAGCTGGCCGCGCGTTCCGCCGCTCTGATCTACTCTGCTCCCCCTCCCCCTGGTCTGCAGACCTGGGGGACGGGGAGCAGAGCAGAGCAAAGCCGCAGAGCCCGAGGGCAGCAGGATAGCCACGGTGCGTCTGGGCTGTCCCGCTGCCCGCGTGTTCCGCCGCTTTGCTCCCCGTCCCCCTGGTCTGCAGACCAGGGGGACGGGGAGCAAAGCAGAGCAAAGCCACGGAGCCCGAGGGCAGCAGGATAGCCACGGCGCGTCTGGGCTGTCCCGCTGCCCCCGTGCTCCGCGGTTTTGCTCCGGACACCTGTGGTACAGCAGCTGGGGCGCTGCCGGTTGGTCCCGTAGCGCCGCTCTGGGTGCCACTGGACCAACCCAGCAGCACCCCAGCTGCTCTGCCCCAGGTGTCCCCTAGTCAGCAGCTGCTGAAAATGACCAGTGGCTGACTACAGGAAGCCCCTGCCCTGGGCTTCCTGGAATCAGCCGCTGATCAGTTTCAGCAGCAGCTGACTTGGGGATGCCTGGGGTTCTTAAGTTGAATCTGTATGTAAGTCAGAACTGGCATCCAGATTCAGCCACTGTTGAAACTGATCAGTTTCAGCAGCGGCTGAATCTGGACGCCAGTTCCGACTTACATACAGATTCAACTTAAGAACAAACCTACAGTCCCTATCTTGTACGTAACCCGGGGACTGCCTGTATACTTGTCACAGCAGCCTAAGGGGACTTAAATAAAATAAAAATGTCTGTTCACTTTCAGCAACATTCACATTATTTTACATTTCACACAACTTTGTCTTTTTGGTCTCGTGTACAATCTAACTTCTCAAGTTGCTATCTAAAAAACCCAACATCTGGAAACCACTGAAACTTGTGGTTATCAAGGAAAAAAAAATCTGTAGCACTGCCATGCCTTAGCTGTTTTGCAGGTTTAAATTATTGTACAGACCTTTTGGACAGATCACACTTAGTGAGCAAATGAAGTAGTCATATTTCCAGTCATGCACTTGATAACTCTTTGTGTTATTGGGTCACATTAGTAAGAGATGATGCTATAGTCCGTCTATGAGTCACTTATCATGGCAGACAGATGTAATCACAGCCAGACCTCTTTCACATTCTGCTCTGTAACATTTTATGCTTCAATACTCCTGAGAAGTAGTGTCCAATGTCATATGTAAATCTGGCTCTTGAGCAATGATTTTAACCTCCAAAGCCAGTCCCTGCCTTTGGAAAGTTTGTTGACAGTTTCTGGCAGCAAGACCTTCAGAGAAATGACATTTTTAAGTGTGTGCTACCACTGTGCTCAGGAGGGGGCACACTGCAATGTTTTAGTAAGTGGTCAAAGGCTAGATTTTTCTATGGATGGGGTGCAGAGCCTGGGACAGAGGTTGGGTGCAGAAGGGAGCTAGCAGTAGGGGACTGTGGTACAGGACAGGATGTGGGGTCTGAGAGGGAGTTTGGGTGCAGAAGGGGGTTATGACCTGGGGCACACAATTGGGGTACAGAGTCCAGGAGGAAGTATGGGTGCAGGAGAGGACTCTGATCTGGGGGAGAGGAGTAGGAAGGGGTGCAGGGTCTGGGAGAACTTTAGTCTGGGGCACTACCATGCAGGCTGAAGGCTAGATGCATGCAGAGACCTTACAGGTTCCAGACACCAGCAGAATCCCAGACAGAGGGGAACTGGAGATTTATCAGTGAGCCGAGACTGCTGAAGCAGGAAGCAGCCCAGGGATGGCAACAGCTACAGGGTGAGTGAGCGGATGATGGAGAGTCAATGGTTTGTGGCCAGAATTTTCCCCGCTAGAGCAAGCCACTAAAAGGGCCTTGGCCTGGGGTCCTTTGGAGTGGGAGGGCCTGGACCCCCCTGTTGGGGGATGTAAACCTTTCCCCTATCAACCATACTTTGCTAGACTCTGACCATTGGGTTGTATTCCCCCACAAGGAAGGAAAAATTATCGACTGGGGATATTGAACTGTGCTGCTCTGCAAACGGGCAAGTTGGACTGTGACCATTGGGTCATCCCACCCTGGGGACAAGGGGGCTGAAGTATACAGACTTTGGTGAGAGGAATTAGAGACATGGACTGGGGATAAAAAGTGAAGAATATGAGAGCGACCAGTGCAAGACGGGCACCCTCACCTCATCCTGAATGGGGTTTTCTCCCCAGCTGCTTGATATGGCCTACAACTTTCCTCTCTCTTTTCCTTGTGGAAAACACGGCAGAGCCATTGCAGAGAACTGTTAACTAAACAATTTTAAGGTCAAGTTATAAGTAGTAGTTTGCCTTCCTATACTACTAGTTTTCTCTTGCATCATTTAATGGTCTTCAATTTAAAAACAAAAACAAAAACAGAAAGGCATGTGCCCTCTTAGCAACACTTAAACCTCAGATTAAAAAGGCTGAGCCAGCTGAACCTTAGTTGATATCCCCATCACTAGTATGTCACCAAGAAGGAATGCACAGTTTTCTTTTCCAACAGTGAGCAAAGCTAAAGCTATATGACTAATAAATGTTAACATGAATTCATAATTTAATATTTAAATTAACTTGTCTATAGTACTAGCTGCATCTAAGAAGCTAAGCAAAGTTTAAATGTGTCAGTACATGGATGGGAGGCTTCCAAAGAAAACCAAGGAAACTTCAGAAAGTAGTGTTGGTGAAATGAAATTCTTCCATATGGCTCCATACCAAACCAATGCCCTGGCATAGGATTAGGAGGACACTGCACTATTTTAAGTGTCGTCTTTTGAGTGAGATGTCAAAACCAAAATCCTTACCCACTTGCGGACATCAGGGTTCCAATAACACTCTTCCTCAATCTGGTAATCAGGACAAATTTCAAATGGGATAGCAACGTCCCACATATCAGAATTCCCCTTTTGGTTTCAATTTTCCATTATAGATGAAAACTAACTTTTTAGAAGGATCTATTTCTGACTGCATTGCAGGGGTAATTATGTTTCCCTCTGATTACTGCACATAAATACACGCTACGCAACATAGATTATATATTGCTTTTTGCTACTGTACTCACAGTAAATGGAAACCAACATGTTTCACTGGACCCTGATATTTTGGCATTTACATTAGATCTGCCAATTTATCTTCATTACAGCCTCTTGCATGGTTACTGACATCCTTCTCAGAACTATACTAAAGCAGCACAGTAGCAAGATTGATGAGAGCGTTATTTCTACACAAGCAAGGCATCTCAGAGGTGCTGTTACAACATTCTGATTGAACAAAGTTCGTTAAAAGTAAGCAGGGAGACAGCCAAGACACTTTTTCCCTTTATTAATAATGGTTCTTGAGCTGAAATTTCAAGAGCCAAATCTGTCACAACAGCTTCTTAAAAACCCTTAAGTTATAACTCTTTAAGATAGTTAAATGTCACCCATGCTTATCTGCAATAGCTGTTAGCAGCTACTTTTTGTTCTTTTCTGAGACTCCACTGAAAATACTTTTTGATCAATTCCTGTGTTAAAAAAGTACTACTGTATAAGGTAAGAAACTACAGTGTCCCTTGTCAAGTATTTAAACATGGACAGACTACGGGTAAACTTTTAAAAGTGCCCGAGGGTGTGCCTACATTGCACAGAAAAACCCACAGCACTGTGTCTCGAGTCTGGGTCAATGGACTCAGGCTTGGTTTGGTCACCGAGGACTAAAATTAGTAGCATACGTGTTCCCACTTGGGCTGGGTCCTGGTCTCTTTAACCTGGCAAGGGAGTAGGGTCTGGAAGCTTGAGCTCTTGAGCTTGAGTTCTTAATCTATTTTTAGTTCCTCGTCCAAACCCCCTGACCCGAAGCCAACTGACCCAGGCTCTGAGACCTGGTGTCATGGATTTTTCTTTGCAGTGTGGAGGTACTCTAAGTGTTTAGGAGCCTCCTTCCCATTTTCAAATTTGACTAAGGTATTTAGGCACTTTTGAAATTGTGTTAGTGGGGTAAAAAGAAGAAATAACATTTTACTATAGCTTTTATGAACCTTCCAGTCATGCAGTGCTCAGGTTTTGGAGTCTCTGCTAAGAACTGTACACTGAAATCTGAATCTTCTCTATACAAAAGGCCAATCCCCTTGTTAAATACAAGGCTTGAAGGGCAAGAGAGTCAACAAAAATCAGCAAGTAAATTTTACAGATGCCTGCTCACAATGGCTTGAACCAACATTTGCAAGAGCTCATTCTGAAACTACTGAAATTGAGAACATATAGTGACTCAGATCTGTTTTACAGAATGAATGTAGAAATCAATGAGCTGTAACTTGGATTAAACAATCTCCCATCAAGCTGCACATGTACATAGTAGAGAAGAACAGGAATTATTTATATTCTCGGTGTTTCAGAGTAAACTGCAAAGAACAAGACTGTAGATCCTTCATGAAATGGTTTCTCTTTGGTGGAATTATTAGAACATGACAGAGACACAAATCTAGGACAGAGGAGGCAAATTGGATGAAGGCATGCAGAAGCAGCTGGAAAAGATTTATTAAAAATGTTGCAATGTCCAATTATTACAGGGGAATAAAGGTAGATTCTCTGAAAACTGTAATCACATCTCATTTTGAAATATAGGTATTTATTTTAATTCTCTTGCTTAACAAGCAGATAACTATCATAATTTCAGTTGATTTATCAGAGTGACATTTAAAGCATGGATCTATTTAAAATATTCCACAGAATAACCTAAGAAACTGCATTTGAGTTGTTGTATCTTAGAAAGTAATGTAAGAAGTTGATCATTCCCCCCTTATTTAAACTAGAAATGTCCTATTAGTAAGCATACAGTATAATGAGAAACCATGCAGTATGCGTTCCATTGAAACCCATTTACATCAGCCACACAAAATGCAACCAAGCAGTAATTACCGCATATACTCGAGTATAAGCCGACCCGAATATAAGCCGAGGCACCTAATTTTACCCCAAAGAACTGGGAAAAAATATTGACTCGAGTATAAGCCTAGGGTAGGAAATGAGGCAGCTACTGGTAAATGTAAAAAATGAAGATAGATACCAATAAAATTACATGAATATTTATTTCAAAGAAAAACAATAACCTAGCTCTGTAAGTGGAAAAGAGGGTCAACAAAAACAATATGGTTCTGCAGGCACGGCCACAGCTCAGCCCCCGCCGCCCCCGCCCCGCAGCCCCCACGTTCCGGCCCCCTCGCCTGCCAACGAGCCCCCTCTAAACGAGCCAGCGGGGGGGGGGGGGGGGCTGTGAGAGACCAGAGCCGGGCATCGATGGGCCAATGAGCCAGCGGGGGGGGGGAGGCTGTGCGAGACCCGGGCCGGGCGTCGATGGGCCAGTGAGCCAGCGGGGGGAGCGGGTGCCGGTGCTGGCTGGATTTTACCATAGGAGGGGAGGGGAGGGGAGGGGGAGCAGGGAGCAGCGGCTGGTCCTTGTGCACCTGCCCCAGAATCGGGCCCAAGCTCGTGATCAGGGCTCCCGGGCACTTCCAGAACAGACGCCCACGGTGCCGAGTCGGCTCCTGGCCCAGCTGTTCCCGAGCTCAGCGCTGCACCCGAGCGTCATGGCGAATGGCCCCAATCGCCCTTCCTCCCACGCGGCAAGGGCCCATGGTGCCGGGCAGGCAGGGGCTGGGGGGCCAGGAGAGTCAGGAGGGCAGGGGCTGGGGGGCCGAGGGGGCAGGGACTGGGTGGGCCAGGAGGGCAGGGGCTTGGGGGGAGAGGGGGGCCGGGAGGGCCAGGAGGGCAGGGGCTGGGGGGGGACGAGGAGACAGGGGCTGGGGGGGACAGGGGGGCTGAGAGGGTCAGGAGGGCAGGGGCCGGAAGGGCCAGGAGGGCAGGGGCTGGGGGGCCGGAGCTCCGGGCTCACGCGTCTAGACCCGGCCGGCGGCAGAGACGCGCTGAGCCCGCCCGCGAGCAGGAGGCTGACTCGAGTATAAGCCGAGGGGGGCATTTTTCAGCACAAAAACTGTGCTGAAAAACTCGGCTTATACTCGAGTATATACGGTATGTAATAAAGTTCTAAGCCCTAGAATTATGACATGATTTTACCAAAAACAAAAAAAGAAGAAAAACCCCACCATCTTTATTTTATCTTTTTAAAAAGAACAACATATGTTTCATGGAAGATTTAAAAGCTGTCTTTTTCAAAGAAATAAATAAGTGCATTTACAAAAAAACAAAAAAAACCAGTTTGAATCTTTTAGCCATTTTAGCTAGATAGACTTCAGTCTTTCTGAATTCCTATCACATAAGTAGGCTCTGAAAGATAATGTCTTCCTTTGCATGTATTCTTTGACTTGTGCAGAATCCTTTAACGACAGACATGGATGTTCATTATAAAAAGACACACACTGGAAGACAGATCATTACAAAACGGCATAGTCTATAAGAAAAATTCACTACAGGTTGAACCTCTCTAGTCCGGCACCCTTAGGACCTAACTGGTGCCAAACCAGAGAATTTGCCAAACCATGGGAGGTCAGTATTGTCTTGCAGCATAACCAATGCTTCTGCAGCTTAGACTACGTCTAAACTACACCCCTCTGTCAGCAGAGGGATGTAAATGAAGCACTTAGAAAGTGCAAATGAAGCAGGGATTTATATATTTATTTAAATATTTAAATCCCCGCTTCATTTGCACTTTCAAAGTGCTTCATTTACATCCCTCTGCTGACAGAAGGGTGTAGTTTAGATATGGCCTTACTGGGCGCTGAGAAGATAACCGGGCTAAATTAGAGCTTCAGCACAGAATGCTGAGAGCCAGGACTGGTGGCTGTAAACAAACTTTATGGGACTGCGGGAAACTTGGCCACACTTATGATAAGCGTACATCTGGTTAACTAAAATCATGCTGGACCACAGTTTGTGCCAGACCAGAGAGGTTCAACCTGCAGTTGGGGTTCAGGAGATCTGAGTTTAATGCCCAAAGCTTTCTCAGGCTCTGTATGTGACTTGGGGCAAGTCCCTTTGTGCTTCAGCTCCCCATCTGTAAAATGAGGATCATGATAAATAGCCCCCTGTCCTACAAGGTGTTGTGAAGATGAATTCACTAAATACTGGGAGGAACAAAACTATGGTGTGAATCAGGGGGCATTTAACAACCTAGATTAACAGAAGGATGCTTTACACTGGGCAGCGGTGTCAGAATGGAATAAGGATGAATGGAATAATGGAATTAGGAGACCAACATTGCCAGTAACTTATTCTGTGACCCCGGGCAAGTTGCTTGACCACTGTGTGCCCTATTTGCTCTGCCTATAAAGCACCAGTGTGAAGCCGTTGGAGAGCTATGAATGAATGTGCTACAACACTGCAAAGTATCATAGCTATTAGTCCCCACAATCACATTTGGCCTCGTTTCTTTAATAGCTATTGTGAATGGGGCGGAGATAGACCTTTTACCAATGGAATGTGTTCTCTACATACTGTGTTGTCTGCAGACAGTGCCTCAATCAAGTTCAAGTTGAGAAAAGGCCATGACGATTTAAAAACAATTAAAAGGCATTCTAACCAGGAAATGTCCATCAATGCCTCATACATGCACCGTGCAAGCGGAAATAGAGGTTGCTGGGTCAAGCTCTAATAAGATCCTTTCAGAGGGAGCCAGTTTTACTTTTTTTTTATGCCAGATAGTCTCTATTGGAAAGAGGACGTGAAACAAAGCCGGAAGGGTAATAATCATATTATTGGAAGACCATGGTAATCTTGGCAATTAAGGACTCCCTAGGAGGTTAATTAAACACATTGAGAGTCAAACATTTCACAAAATGTTTCAAGTGCGTCATAAAAATGTGCCCACATCAGACCGCTCAGTTCTGAATCATCAACAGCCTATTTGTTGTTGTTATGCTGAACTTGCCTCCAAGTATGCTGTAGAGATGGCAAATGTTAACTTTTCATTAGCAAATGAAAAAGACCTACTAGTCATCTACTTCATCTCCTTGCCAGTGTACAATTCTATTCCCTGCAGTAAGTTTTTGCTCAGTTTTCCCAGTTTAGTTTTAAAAGTCCCAAGGGGCAGGGCTCCTTCCACTTTCCAAGAGGTTGTTTCAGATCTTGCTGATTGCCTACACTTTTCTGGGCTCAATTTTATCCTATTAATCTCAATTCTAAACCTCATGACTCACCCTAAACACATCATCTCATTTCTTTACATATGCACCCATCAAAAACTTGTAGACTAATCAATATTTTCTAAACTGGACAAAAATCTGAGTAAAATTGTCCTGCTCAGAAAGCTAAAGCTTGAATTTTATAAGTAATATGAGAACATTCTCCTTATGCCATTAAAGATCATAGATTCATAGGGCTGGAAGAGACCTCAGAAGGTCATTGAGTCCGACCCCCTGCTCAAAGCAGCACCAGTCCTAACTAAATCATCCCGCCCAGGGCTTTGTCAAGCCAGGACATAAAAACCTGTAGGTATGGAGATTCTTTTACCTCCCTAGGTAACCCATTCCAGTGCTTCACCACCCTCTAGTGAAATAGTTTTTCCTAATATCCAACCTAGATCCCCCCAACTGCAACTTAAGACCGTTGCTCCTCATTCTATTGAGGATAGTCTTTTCGACATCTTCTTTGGAACCCCTCTTCAGGTAGTTAAAAGCTGCTATCAAATCCCTTCTCACTCTTCACTTCTATAGACTAAATAAGCCCAAATCCCTCAGGCTTGCCTCATAAGTCATATGCTCCACCCCCCTAATCATTTTCGTTGCCCTCCGCTGGACTTTCTCCAATGTGTCCACATCCTTTCTGTAATGGGAGGCCCATAATTGGACTCCAGATGCGGCCTCACTAGAGCCGAATAAAGGGGAATAATCAGTTCTCTAGATCTGCTGACAGTGCTCCTCCTAATGTATCCTAATACGCCATCTGCCTTGTTGGCTACAAGGGCACACTGTTGACTCTCATCCAGATTTTCATCCACTGTAACCCGCAGCTACTTTTCTGCTGAACGGCTGCTTAGCCAATCAGTCCCTAGCCTGTAACAATGCTTGGGATTCTTCCATCCCAAGCGCAGGACTTTGCACTTGTCCTTGTTGAACCTCATCAGATTCCTTTTGGCCCAATCCTCCGATTTGTCTAGGTCACTCTGAACCCTATCCCTACGATCCAACATATCTCTCTCCACTGTCATCTGCGAACTTGCTGAGGGTGCAATCCATCCCCTCATCCAGGTCATTAATAAAGATGTTGAACAAAATTGACCATAGAACCAATGGCTGGGGCACTCTGCTTGAAACCGACCGCCAATCAGACATCGAGTAGTTGATCACTACCTGTTGAGCCCAACAATCTAGCCAGCTTTCTATCCACTTTATAGTCCAATTGTCCGATCCATAGTTCCTTAACTTGTTGGCAAGAATACTGTGGGAGACTATCACAGTGGTCACCAACCAGTAGATTGGGATCTACTGGTAGATCTTGGAACCTTTGATAGGTGATTCTGGAGGCCATCATCAAGTGCTGGCACTTCAACTGCCCCTCTCAGCACTGCCGTGCTGCTCTTGCCTTCTGCCTTGGAGCTGCCCCTCTCCCCCGGGAGTTGCTTGCTTGTTGTGCAGGGCACAGGAAGAAGAGGAGGGGGTGCTGATGTCATGGAGCCCCTTCCCCCACCCTGTACCCCATCTCCACAGAGCAGATGGGGGGACAGGGATGTAGAGAGTTTGCTGGCTGCTTTTGGGAGTGCTGCAGGGCCAGAGTAGGAGTGAGCCTGCCTTAGTCCCCTGCACCACCACCCAGAAGCCATCTGTGGTAAGCGGTGCCCAGTTGGAGCCTATATTCCGAACCCCAACCCCAGTCCTGAACCCCAAAACTCTGCCCTAGCCGAGTCCCTCTGCACCCAAACTCCCTCCCAGATCCTGCACCCTGAACCCCTCCTGCACCTCAGCTCCCTGCCCAGGCTCAGCTCAGAACCCCTCCCACATTCCAAATCCTTTAGTCCAAGATCAGAGTCCACATCCCCCTCCTCTGCATCCCACCCCTCTGCCCCCCAGCCTGATAAAAGTGAGTGAGGATGGGGGAGGGAGAGAAGATGGAGTGAGCAGGGGGAGGGCCTCAGAGAAGGGGCAGGAAAAGGGCAGGGCAAGGATGTTTGGGTTGGAAGTAGATCCTGGATTGCACTTCAATTCAAAAAATAATCAAATGCTTAAAAAGGTTGAAGACCATTACTGCATCAAAAGCTTTTCTAAAGTCAAGGTATATCATGATAGAAATGTAGCCGTGTTAGTCTGGTGTAGCTGAAACAAAATACAGGACTATGTAGCACTTTAAAGACTAACAAGATGGTTTATTAGATGATTACCACACTAATACCAACCATGGTACTTTCCCTTGCAACAACCCCGTTGCCCGCTTTGTCCACATATTCACTCTGCTGATACCATTATTGGGCCTAACCAAGTGAGTTATAAGATCAAGAATACATATTCCTGCGCATCCAGAAATATAATCTATGCTATCATGTACCTTGGACAAACGTCTCAGACACTTCGCCAAAGAATCAATGCTCACAAAACAGATATTAGACAGGATCACAAAGAAAAAACAGTTTCTTGCCATTTCAACCAGAAAGGACACAGTCTCAACGACCTAATTACCTGCATCCTACTCCAGAAGACTTTCAAATCTGCACTTGAAAGGGAATCCTCTGAACTGTCATTCATACTAAAATTCGACACTCTCCATGGGGGGCTCAACAAAGAAACCAACTACCTTACCCATTACAAAGATAGCTTCCCCAATTATCACCTCTAATACCATTAGCTCACAGACATTTACCTTTCCCCACCTCTAATATCATTAACTCACAGACATTTACCTTCCTTCCCCTCCCCCTCCGCCCCGCATCTCCCTTCTGTTCTGAAATGTGATTTGTCCTTTTCATATGTGTTCATTTTTTTAATTGTATCCTTTGGTATATATGGTTGTGACTATTTTCTTCCACTATTTGATCTGAGGAAGTGGGTCTGGCCCACAAAAGCTCATCATCTAATAAACCATCTTGTTAGTCTTTAAAGTGCTACATAGTCCTGTATTTTGTTCAAGGTATATCATTGTATCTGCTAAAGTCAAGTCAAGGTAATTGCTAAAGTCAAGATGTATAATGCTTCCTTTTGGGGGGTGAATCCTTTGGAAAACTGGCATCTGGTGTGTTTCATTCAGATCTCCCGAGAAAACACAGATGCAAAAAGACTTACAGACTCAAATCTGTCCAATAAAAGATATTACCTCATACACCTAGTCTAAGACCCAAGTTTCTCATTAATAATACTTTAAAAATCTATGCCAAATTCACTTCTGCTGGCTATCTCCCCAGCAATAAAAGCTGAAAAATCTCTAGTTATCAAAATAAAGAATTACTTAGCTAACTTTCCAACTGAAGAAATCCCCTAAAGAAGAAAAAATTCCCTTTATACTTTTTCATTTATTTATAGCCTGGGATGTTTGGGATTGTGCAGAAAAATACAAGGAGAGAGAGGGAGAGAATAGCAGGTTGGGTAAGAAATTAACCCTCCTCTCTTGTTGCTCTGTACTAAGCCAAGAGCTCAGGAATTTCCCTCAAGCAGTACTAACCCTGGGAAGGAATATCTGAAAGCAAGGGATTATTACATTCTTCTGCCAAATAGTGAATGTAAAAACCCCACAATTCTGCTCCTGTAAAGTGCTTAATATATCCAGATATTCCCTGATAGTCTTTAGTTCACACTTCTATGAGGAAAGTTTCTGAAAACATTATATGGATGCCTGTGTCTACAGGATAATCTTACACAGTGGCCCTGGTTTTCCACTTGTACCATTATGAATCAGGAGTAATTTCAGTAAAATAAATTACAATGAAATCAGAGCCAAGACCGGTATATGGAAAAGGATGGAAACATTTTATCACATGGTTTTTAGAGTGGCAATACACAAATCACTTATTGGACTTGTCAATACACAGATACAGTTTTCTCAGAGGCACGCATATTATAGATAGTTATTCAGATGAGAGGACACATACTATTGAGAAATAGTAGTTGAAATAAACCTTCCACTGCAAAAAATAATTTCTTATTCAAACTGTAGTTGATGGGTTTAAATTTGAAATTTCAAAAATGAACCATCCTGATGATCCAGCCAAAGTGAGCAAAACCAGTTTTCACTTCCACTCGCATTATATGGTTTTGCATATAGATTCAAGATGCAATATTAGGTCTCACTCCTTCAAAGATTTAAACATGTTTAATTTGGTATACGGGGAACAATCCAATATCCTTCAACAGCAGCAATCACAAGGTGCAAAGATATCCACGTGCAGAATCAGAAGTTCATTAAAGGGACACAGTCAACTGAAAGATCAAATGCTTCTCTGAAATATTTTAACTTGTTGTAACAAGTAACAAAAACTTGCTATAACCGAAAGAGATTACAAAAAAAGGGAATATTTGTCTATTTCTACAGTTTAAAAGCATTATGTGGATTGTCAACTTAATTATTTCCCCTGCATAGTGAGTCAGATTCCTCCTTTGTGCAACTCTTTCAGACAACAGGAGAGGGTAAAGCTTTGCCTTAGAAATAGGGGGAAAAACCCTGATTTTATAATTAACAGGAAAATTAGACAACAGGTGTGGTATCAGAAACAAAGTTTACGCTGATTACTCAAAACTGGTAAGAACTGAAGACAGAGAACCCCCTGTATTCCCCATCAGAGTTTTACCTCAAGAAAATGCTCTGCCTGCTGCTCTCGATCTAATTTTCTTGATGTTGTCGTAATCAGACCTACGAGAAAAAGGAGAATGTTTGATTGTCAATGTCTCTCCCCACTGACGATAAGAAACAAGTTTATTTGCTTAATTCTCCAAAGTTAGGGCTAGTGGTTGGGGGAACAGTATCATGCCTAGTTTTCTTGATCTTGGTCAGCTATCACCACAATCCATGTTTGCCTGAAAATGAATCTGTAATGGGAAAAATATACAATGTAAAAACTGAAAATGTGTTATAATTGTGTTTATACAGTTAATACACTGTAGCTAGTGTTGTAAATTAAAAAACCTCAGTGAAGATTCACAAACTGTCTTGCAATTAGGAATTTCAATCATTTGCATATGAGTGTAATTTTACAGCAAGAACCCCATTAAAGATTGTAGACTTCTTGAACAATTGATGCTGATTACTTCTGTGCCAATGCAGAACAATGCATTCTGTTATTTAACTTTCCAATGTTTTTTATCTCTTTTTTGTTATTATATTTGACAAAGAAGTTTATTTCTGTAATAGCTACTTGTATGTATAATGATTTCCAGCTCTCGTACACTGAAGATTTTGTGCTGTAATTTCATCATTTTGTTCTATGTATAAAGAGCCTTTAAACAGAGTAACTTTTTTACATTAAAAAGATCAAGAAACTTTACTTTAAATAATGCTCTTCTATAAACTAATAACCTCATGCAGGATTTAGATGAAACAAAGAAAATATGAGACACTCTTACAGACTTTCCAAAATTTACTTAGCTTACTATTTTGTTAAAACAGTTATCGCTTTTATTTCTTCCTCATTGGCAATTAAAAATTTCCACCTTTACCTCACACAAAGTGTTTCTTTGAATAGCAAGATATACTGAGTGCTGTCTTGGAGGTAGATTTTGACTAGTACTAAGACAACTGAATCCCAGATGTATATATTCCCAGAGGTATATATTTTATTGAAGATAAATGTACCATATACTTTGCAAGTATTCATTTTTCATGTTCACTTAAAAACAGGAGCAGTAGTATCCCATTACTGAGCTAGAAGACATACTTGTTCAATGAGAGGATCTACCCTGATGATGACCTTGATCTGTTTTAATAATAAATAATAATAATAATTATTATTATTATTACACCTTATATTTATATAATGCCTTTAATGTCAAAGCACTCTACACACCGTCGCTTTCTACTTAAGTGGAATCACTTCATTCACCACTAAAACAGAGGTCATAATTATGAGGAGTAATCGGATTAAATTAACAATTACATTTTTCCTGATATTTCAGACTCACTGCAAGATCTATTAGAGTGAAAAACAGACTCCCAAGAGAAAGTGATTTAAACCAGACTAGACTTGACAAAACATCAGAACAAACTGTATACTGTTGTTATTGGGAATAATCCTGTGCTAGCAAAGGAATGGAAAAAATACAATAGACCTTTTCAATCTCAGCTGGATAGAATTCTGTTCTCTGCATTGAAAAATAACTGAAGTTGTGTGGGTTTAGTAAGGCGTCACAGTGGATGTCAGGTTTGTACTACTCATGCAACTCTATTTGGTGACACTGCAAATAATCATATATGAGAACAAGGAAAATGCTTGTTTGCAGCAACACTTTGTAAGGGCATGCACCCTTTAGGAGCAACCGTTCCCTATGGTGACTTACTGACATCCCCTAGAACAGCAACAGCTGCTTAAGGAGCAACATAGCAAAAGGGCACAATATGTTCCTACTAATGAGCATCTACTGTATTTAAGAAAATGTTTCAGTACCAACAAGATTTTCAAGTGGAACTCATTAAGGCCTTTTGTGGCATTAAGACACCACTACAGAAACCTGTGCTCAAGGCAAGGGCATGTATCAATGGCGCTTACACCATTGCTGAGGATATGACTCATCTCTTTTAGGCCCTCCCTCCTTCCCACTCTCTTTTTTGCTATAACACTATTTATAAATGGTGCCCAACTTCTTCTTAAGCCAGAAATGTACATGCATAAGGAGTATGGACGGAAGGTCAGATACTCGAATGCAACCCACACCTTTCCAAACACTTTTGCAAATGTGCTGCATGTCAATCATCATAGTTAGTGACATAGGCTCACCAACTTTCTAACCACATAAAACCCAGCACCCTGATCCTGCCCGATCTGAAGCCTCATTCCATCTCCAAGGCCACATCCCTTCATCCACCTTCCTCCCTCTGTTGCTTGCTCTTTTGCACCCTCACTCACTTTCACTGGGCTGAGGCAGAGGGCTGGGGTGGGGGAGAGGGTGAGGGATCTGGTGGGAAGTGGGGGCTTTATGGTGGGCATGGGGTTGGTGCAAGGATTAGGGTCCAGGATGGAGTGCAGCATGTTAGCTCTAGGAGGAATTTGGGTGTGGGAGGGGACAGGGCTGGGGGTTGAGAGATGTGCTTTGGAAAGGAGTTAGGATGCGGGAGGGGGTTCCAATGTGAGACAGAGGGGCTGGGGTGTAGAATGAGGTTTGGGGTGTGGGGTCCTGCCAGGCAATGCTTATCTCAAGCAAGTCCCAGTCTGTGGCACAGCAGGGCTAAGGCAGGCTCTCTGCCTACTTCAGTTTCACGTGACTCCCAAAAGCATCAGCATATTCTCCCTCTGGCTTATAGATGAAGGGGCATTGCTCATGCCTGCAGGCACCACTGCGGGATCCCCCACTGGTTACAGTTTCCAGCCAATGGGAGTTGTGGAGCTAGCACTAGGGGTAAGGGCAGTGCACAGAGACCTGCGGCTGCCCCTTTGCCTAGGAACCAGACATGCTGGCCACAGAAGCCACACAGAGTCAGGACAGACAACAAGCCTTTTAGCCCCAGTGTGCTGCCATCTGGACTTTTAGTGACCCAATCAGCACTGCTAACTGGAGTCACTAGGGTCCTTTTCAACCAGTGTTCCAGTTAAAAGCCTGATGTCTGGCAACTCTATTTATGATTTCTACCTTAAATCACGCCCTTGGGAAGAGCACACCTTGCTCTCCTTTTGAAATGAAAGTTTTACAATGACTATTCAAACAGAACTTTTAAATTGGTGAAACACCCTGACACATGCCACTGGACAGGCAAAAGGAATGGTCACTATGATCAATTCTCACAAGTGTGCTTTTTGTAAGGTTGTTGGGCTTTTCTTTACGCTACAGGCATTTGTGTTATAGTTCTATCCAGAGGCTCCAAGCAAATCTGGCTCCCATTCTGGGGTTTGGTTGTGCCAGAAAAATGGGCTGTGCCTAGAATGTGATTGTTTTCCATAACATGGAGGAACAGAGCTGATTGGAGGGACAGCAATACTGCACAGTGACCACTGGGGGCAGCGAACATGGGGGACAGTTCTACTGCAGAGTGACTACTGGGAGCAGCCACACCAAGAAAGGAGTGGCCGGCTGGGGATCACCATCTTGCTCTCTCCTGGGACCGGGCAGCACAGCCCCAACCCTCTCCTACAGGAGCTACAGCTCACCCCCATCCCAGCATCACCCGGCAACCCAGTGAAGCCATGCCAAGCTGGCCTGGCTGCATACACCCCGCCCCCAGACAGGGGGCATCCGCTGCAGGATTAACAAGTATTATCACCATCATATTACAGGAAGAGAAGCTGAGACACAGGTAAGTGACTCACCTTACATCTCACAGACTCTAAATTCCTGACTCCATGCCTACTGTTCTAACCACTGATCAGAGCAGAAATGGATAGCAATAATCAGGGCAATTTTATTATCCACAATGAGTGAGAGGCATTTTAAACAGTCTAAAAGCACATTCATCTAGCGTAATAAATTAGCAAATGACATAGTGAAATTGCATATCAAAGATAAATTACAGAATATAATTTAAATTTGGCTTGGAGATATAAACAAACATATCATTTTATATAATTACACATGTAAACCTCTAATTTAGAGAGAATGTATTCTGATCTTACATGAATGATACTATACTGAAGAAAATATTAGGAAGACCATGCAATTACTTTAAAGATTACCGCATTACTGGTTTTGCTGACATGACAATGAGAATGAAACAAACTCTTTCTTTGAAATAAGCTAAACATAAAATGCTACCATTTAAAAAACATTTAAGCTTTCTTTGTAACATGTGGTTAAAGTAAAATACAAGCAGCTCCTTCTCCCCCAAACAACTGAAATAGCACCTTTTCTTTTCAATTACTTGTCCCTGATGCATTTCTTGAAAGAAAGCTGCTTGATTTTAATGACAAACAGTGGATCAAATTCTGTGCTAAAATACACAGCTTATATTGCCTTCTATGGGTGTCTTTGGAACATGCATTCAAGGACAGAATTTGGCTTTTTATTTTTTTTTTGAACTAACCGTCAGAACTGGGGAGCCGATATGATTATGGAGGAGTGTTCTATTTTGTGCATTGGCTACAAAATTTCCAGTCAAGTTGTCATCCCACAATTCTCATAATAAGCAGCGCATGGAGCAAGAGGAAATGAGATAATTTTGATTTTGACTCACCAGCTTCAGCTTGTTGTGCTGGCAGTTAGAAAAATTCAGAAACTGCAACAATATTAATATGGAAATTATTAAATATGCAACATCAAGATGTGTGTGAGAGAGAATTTTGTGACCATAATTTTTTTGAAGTGTGAAAATAAAATTTAGAGCTATTTTCTGGTTACATAGTCTAAAATCTATTTAACTTGTTCATTCTTTTGGAGCAGAGACTCTCTTTTTGTTCTATGTTGGTAGAGCGCCTAGGACAGGGGGCTCCTCAGTGCTGCTACAATATTAAAGCCAATATTAATAATACTTGTAAATATACTAGTCCCACATTCTAGCCAATTAAGCTAATAAAGCTAATTCTGATGCTTACCTAAATTCATTTAATTGTTTCAAATGAATATGGTATTCCTACTAGATTGCATCTATGTTATTTTATAAGAGTATGTCTACACTAGCCCCCTAGTTCGAACTAGGGAGGCTAATGTAGGCATTCGAAGTTGCAAATAAAGCCCAGGATTTAAATATCCCGGGCTTTATTTGCATCTTCCCGTCCAGTCACCATTTTGAAATTTCACTAGCCGGACTAACTGCCCACGGCTACACGTGGCAGGGACCCGGTAGTTCAAATTAAAGCCCCTAATTTGACCTACCTGTTAAACCTCCTTGGAGGAGGAACAACAGGTAGTTCGAATTAGGGGCTTTAATTCGAACTACCGGGTCCCTGCCGCGTGTAGCCGCGGGCAGTTAGTCTCGACTAATGAAATTTCAAAATGGTGACCGGACGGGAAGATGCAAATAAAGCCCGGAATATTTAAATCCCGGGCTTCATTTGCAACTTCGAATGCCTACATTAGCCTCCATAGTTCGAACTAGGGGGCTAGTGTAGACATACCTATAGCTATTATTGTGCTCTGTTAAACAACTATCTATCCCAAAGACAGCTGCATTTATTATAACTACTTTCCAAGTTCCTCAGAGGGTGTTGTTGGGAGTTTTAGAAAACATGAAAAGGGCAGATTCCTTCAAGTAAAGAGATAATCAAAATTCTAAATTTAGGGTGACAAAATGTGAGGATGAATGATATCAGGTTGACATTTTCAGCATGTTTGCTCCTTGATGGCACTATTTCTCCATTTCTGTGGGGGTTAAGACATTTGTGTGAGTGTGTATAGACAGGGCCAAGTTTTCAAAGACAGATGCCTGATTTGTGCTAATAAAATTGGCACTCATACCAGTTGGGTGCACAAAGTCTGTAATTGACATGCAAGTCTGATACATGCACAGTTCTCTGTTTACACAACCAACTTCAGTTTTACAGGAGGCAGGCTTTGAAAATTTGGCCCATATAGTTTGATATCTTTAAAAAAGATAGTAAGCATATAAATGACAGCTTCTGAGAGGTGCTATGACAACAATTTCAGCCTAGGTGTTTCAAAATCATAAACAGTACTGGGACTCTTATAAAAAATGGTGGTTTTTCATATTCTATGCCAGGACTTGTGATGTTCATCATTAATCAAGATTAAAGGAGGGAGAAGTGTATTCACATGCTAGTATATTCAGTGTCTGTCCATTCCATATGCATTTTATTATCTCTCACTTTAAATACACAAATTATGTTACTTTAAAATATGTACCACATATCCAGGCTAAACATATATTCTAGTCTGCCTAACAAACTCTAAAACTGAAACAAGCCAAACCCATTTTTTTTCTAATGCAACCAAGTCTTTCACTATGAATATCAGCATATAATATAAAAGAACCACCACCATATAATTACAGTTCCCAGTGGCAAATTTGAAAGATCCATGTATAACTGTTAAAACAGGCATACAAGAAAAGATATGTTTATCCGACTGCAAACATTTTACTGAGGTTGCTAACACATACTACACAGAGGGTCTTCATAGCCACCTCATCTTCTGATACAAGTACATACTTACATTACAAAATAATCTCTGAGAACAGTAACATTAGAAGGAAGAGATACACAATAATAAGCCTTCTAGTAACTAGTCTAGCAGCCAGTTTGTCTTCTCAAGACAGAGAAAATTTGTATCCAAGGAAGCTTGCGAATACCATGGCGTTAGTTGTGTGTTAAAACCACTGTTTGAGTTATGCAGGTATAACAGAGCAAAATGTGACTTTTATATGCATAAACTGACTTTAAATAATTTATTTCTCATTCTCTTCCTCTAACTCTTGGATGGTATATTTAGAATATGCGAAGGGAACACAACACCAATATTCCGCTCATGAACTCCAAGATCCTCATATGTCAGCAGCATTTGTCTACTGGCCTATTTGGGAATTTATATCTGGTACTTGTGTTTGATGTTCCCTCAAAGCTACAGGGCAGCACAGCTTCACAGGTGATTAATCAGCCCCGCCAAGTCAGGGGTTCGGGGCTCCATGCACAAAGCTGACTGACTGGGCAGGGCTAATTAATCACCAGTGAAGCTGTGCTGCCGCACAGCTTAGAGGGAACACTGCTTGTGTTGCCCCCATTCTTGAGGTAACTGGGCATCTGACAATGTATTTATCCTCATGACACTCCTATGAGGCAGGAACTGCTATAAGCCCCATTTTACAGATGGGAGAACTGAAACAGAAAATCAAAGTTACTTACTCATAGACTTTAAGGTCAGAAGGGACCATTATGATCATCTAGTCTGACCCCCTGCACAGTGCAGGCCACAGAATCTCACCTAACCCTCCCAGAATAATCCTCTCACCTATATCTCAGATATTGAAGCCCTCAAATACTTTGAAGACCCCAAGATGCAGAGAATCCTCTAGCTGTGATCTGTACCCCATGCTACAGAGGAAGGCGAAAAACCGCCAGGGCCTCTGCCAATCTACCCTGGAGGAAAATTCCTTCCCGACCCCAAATATGGCAATAAGCTAAACCCTGAGCATGTGGGCAAAACTCATCAGCCAGACACCCAGAAAGTTCTCTATAGTAATTCCTATCATCCCTCCCATTGACCTATTTCCCATTGATAATGAATGGACAATTAGTTACCAAGATCATGTTATCTCATCAAACCATCCCCTTCATAAACCCATCTAGTTTAATCTTGAAGCCAGATAGATCTTTTGCCCCCACTACTTCCCTTGGAAGGCCGTTCCAGAACCTCACTCCTCTAATGGTTAGAAACCTTCGTCTAATCTCAAGTCTAAACTTCCTACTAGCCAGCTTATATCCATTTGTTCTTGTGTCCACATTGGTACTAAGCTTAAATAATTCCTCTCCCTCCCTGGTATTTATCCCTCTAATATATTTAAAAAGTGCAATCATGTCCCCCCTCAGCCTTCTTTTGGTTAAGGTAAACAAGCCAAGCTCCTTGAGTCTCCTTTCATAAGACAGGTTTTCCATTCCTCAGATCATCCTAGTGGCCCTTCTTTGTACCTGTTCCAGTTTGAATTCATCCTTCTTAAACATGGGAGACCAGAACTGAACACAGTATTCCAAATGGGGTCTCACCAATGCCTTGTATAATGGCACTAACACCTCCTTATCCCTACTAGAAATACCTCGCCTAATGCATCCCAAGATTGTATTAGCCTTTTTCACAGCCATGTCACAATGGCAGCTCATAGTCATTCTATAATCAACCAGGACTCCGAGGTCCTTCTCCTCCTCTGTTACTTCCAACTGATGTGTCCCCAGCTTATAACTAAAATTCTTGTTATTAATCCCTAAATGCATAACCTTACACTTCTCACTATTAAATTTCATCCTATTGCTATCACTCCAATTTACAAGATCATCCAGATCTTCCTGTATGATATCCCGATCCTTTTCTGAATTGGCAATAGCTCCCAACTTTGTGTCATCTGCAAATTTTATTAGGACACTTCCACTTTTGGTGCCAAGATCAGCAATAAAAAGATTAAATAAAATTGGCCCCAAAACTGATCCCTGAGGAACTCCGCTAGTAACCTTCCTCCAACCTGACAGTTCACCTTTCAATATGACCCGCTGTAGTCTCCCCTTTAACCAGTTGCTTATCCACCTCTCAACTTTCATATTAATCCCTATCATTTCCAATTTAACCAATAATTCCCCATGTGGTACTGTATCAAATGCCTTACTAAAGTCGAGGTAGATTAGATCCACTGCATTTCCTTTATCTAAAAAAATCTGTTACTTTCTCAAAAAAGGAGATCAGGTTGGTTTGGCACGATCTACCTTTTGTAAAACTGTGTTGTAATTTGTCCCAATTGCCATTAGCCTCAATGTCTCTAACTACTTTCTCCTTCAAGATTTTTTCCAGGATGTTACATACTACAGATGTCAAACTAACAGGCCTATAGTTACCCGGGTCGCTTTTTTTCCCTTTCTTAAAAATCGGAACTATATTAGCAATTCTCCAGTCAAATGGTACAACCCCTGAGTTTAGAGATTTATTAAAAAATTTTGCTAATGGACTTGCAAGTTCATGTGCCAGTTCCTTCAATATTCTTGG
The DNA here is from genome assembly GCF_049634645.1 of Pelodiscus sinensis. Classification (NCBI taxonomy): domain Eukaryota; kingdom Metazoa; phylum Chordata; order Testudines; family Trionychidae; genus Pelodiscus; species Pelodiscus sinensis. The sequence goes on from NC_134711.1 coordinate 306,670,384, forward strand.
ATGAAGATTATCTGGGCCCCCCGATTTACTCCCATTAAGCTGTTCAAGTTTGGCTTTTACCTCAGATATGGTAATATCTACCTCCATATCTTTAGTCCCATTTGTTAAGTTACCATTATCCCTAAGCTCTTCATCAGCCTCATTAAAGACTGAAGCAAAGTATTTGTTCAAATATTGGGCCATTCCTAGATTATCCTTAACCTCTACTCCATCCTTAGTAATTAGCGGTCCTACTTCTTTTTTTGTTTTTTTCCTATTTATATGGTTATAAAACCTTTTGGTTTTAATTCCCTTTGCAAGGTCCAACTCTACCTGACTTTTAGCCTGTCTCACTTTGTCCCTACATGCTCTAACCTCAATAAGGTAGCTTTCTTTACTGATCCCTCCCATTTTCCACTCCTTATATGCTTTCTGCTTTTTCTTAATCACCTCTCTGAGATGCTTGCTCATCCAGCTTGGTCTAACACACCTGCCTATAATTTTTTTCCCTTTTCTAGGGATACAGGCTTCTGACAGCTTCTGCAACTTTAACTTCAAATAATTCCAGGCCTCCTCCAATTTAAGGTCCATAATTTCTTTAGTCCAATCAACTTCCCTAACTAATTTCCTTAATTTATTAAAGTTAGCCCTTTTGAAATCAAAAACCCTAGTCTCAGATTTATTTTTGTTTATCCTTCCATTTACTTTGAACTGAATTAGCTCATGATCACTCAAGCCAAGGTTGCCTACTACAACCATTTCATCTATGAGGTCCTCGCTACTCATCAAAACCAAATCTAAAATAGCATCCCCCCCTTGTTGATTCAGCAACTACTTGATGAAGGAATTCATCAGCTATCACAACTAGGAAAATCTGAACCCTATTATTATTACTAGCACTTGTTCTCCAGTCTATATCTGGAAAGTTGAAATCTCCCATGATTACGCAGTTTCCATGAGTATTTACTTCATTAAAAACATTAAAGAGGTCTCTATCCATATCCAAATTGGATCCTGGTGGTCTATAACACACCCCAAGCACTATCCCAGGGGAGGATCTGATAGTTTTCTTTCCCAATGTGATTTTTGCCCAAACAGACTCTGTCTTCTCCGTTCTATCACTTTTTATTTCTTTACAAACTACCTCATCTTTGATATACAATGCGACTCCACCACCTTTACCCTTATTTCTGTCTTTCCTAAACAGCACATACCCTTCAATACCTGTACTCCAGTCATGCCTAGTATTCCACCATGTTTCTGTTATTCCTATAATATCTGGTTTCACTTCCTGGACCAATAGCTCTAGTTCCTCCTTTTTGTTACCTAGGCTCCTCGCATTGGTGTACAAACATCTTAATTTTTGCTGTTTGGCCTCATTCACATTCTTTACCCAATTTGGCACGGACGTTATACCTCCAATATGACCTATTAGACTAGTATCCACCCCACCCTTCCTCAGGTTCATTCTCTTACCCCCAGCAATATCCTTTCTTACTTCGTTTTCCTCCCTCTCAGTGTTAAAATCTGGCGTAGAGATTACCTGGGCATCTCCCAACCATCTCCCCCAAATTCTTAGTTTAAAGCTCTCTTAATCAATTGAGCCAGCCTCCATCCTTGTTGACCACTTGTTGAAGGTCACACAGGAAGTTTGTTACAGCAGGGAACCAACGGTGTGGTATTCCAAGGCCCTAACCATTGAATCATCCCTCTTTCTATCCTAACTGTTCTTAATCTAGTCTCTGAGGCTGTGTCCAGACTCAGGGTTTTTTTCGAAAAAAGTAGCCTTTTTTCGAAAAAACCTCACCTGCGTCCAGACTCAAGCCGCGTTCTTTCGAAATTAAATTGAAAGAACGCGGCTTTTCTTTCGATGGCGGTAAACCTCATTTCACGAGGAAGAACGCCTTCTTTCGAAAGTTCCTCTTTCGAAAGAAGGCGTTCTTCAATGTAAATAGGGCTTCTTCGAAAGAGAGCATCCAGACTCACTGGATGCTTTCTTTCGAAAAAGCAAGCCGCTTTTTCGAAAGTTCAACGTGCAGTCTAGACGCTCTATTTCGAAAGAGGCTCTTTCGAAAGTATCTTTCGAAAGAGCCTCTTTCGAAAGAGGCTTGCAGTCTAGACATAGCCTGAGAGCCTTCCAATATTATGGGAGAGTGGTAGCAATGCCATAGTAAGGCTGCCTCAGAAAACTGTGTTATTTAACACAGAAAGCAATAATATATATTTTTTTCTTTCTTCCCAGTTTGAAGAATCCTTAATTCATTGTGTGTGTGGTGTGAACAGGTGAGAGAGTAGATCCTACTCACAGCCAGCTAGTCCTGCATGGGATGAAGTTCACAGTCATTCTAATTTCTTCAGAGAGTGAGCTCACCTATTTGGGTGTAGCTTGGAAGCCAGGACCAACCTCATCGATGGCTATGAGCACCAGTTCAGAGACTTTGAACTGCACTCTCTATGCCAAGAGAAGCCAGCAAAGACAGCAGTTCCAAGCTGACTTGTTAGTTACTTCGTTTTGTACAACTTAAGACCCTTTTCAGGCTTTTTCCTCCTAGAGATATGTTGTAACAAAAATGCCTGGCTATCACAAACACATGGATCATTGAGATTAAAGCAGAGTTCAACGGAAATGGGTGCAATCCTTTCATTAGTTACACTAGGGGGGCTTCTCCCTGCTCACTTCCCTCACTAATCCCCCTCTCTCTGGCCACTTTTGCCACGTGACATTCTGTCACATGGCAGAAAAAAACTTTTGTATATACCGGGGGAGATGTGTATGAGGATAGTAGGATTTTTCCTTCTCTCTCCCATTCAGCCTTTCCACAGCTAGTTGGCCATCCATTTAAATAGTTATTAAATAATATGTATATTAGGGATATTAGATATCATGTAACTGAATAGCTGTGTAACCCCATGAAATCTTAGCAGTTACATGGCTCTTTGATAGAGGCAGCAGTGTGGGATGGTGGTGGAAGGACAGGCGGCACCATGGAGTCAGCGCTGGGGGGAACCAGCTTTTAAGTTGGCTTCCCCCGGGATGGCTCCTGTTTGCCCCCCAGCCTCTGTAGAAGCCGATACATGCAGGGAGCTGGCTTGAAATTAATCTGGTTATGTGTAACTAAATCAATTATCTGAACTACTCTGGTGCACCTTTTTCCCTCCTGTTCTCTGCCCGTGGCACACAATACTTTAATGTTCTGAGAGCTGTAATACTTTCATCTAATTCTGGTGGTGTGGCAGTGTTTAGTGGCTCATGATATACAAGAGAGCTTGTGGTCACTTGTAGCCTTCAACTATATCATTCTATACAGAATTTGTAAGTGCATTTATAATTTTAAAAATATAAACATATATTATAAGTGTCCAAACCTCCAAGGCCCTTCAATCACGCCATCATTAATGGATGATTTTGTGTTATCGCCTTCAATAGCCCAGAGACGTCTATGATAGCTTCAATGCCATGGAAGGATTGAACAATTACCCTAAAAAGTGGGGGGCTGTCACGGAGGACACAAGCTCACAGCAATGCTCCTCCACACTGATTCTCAGATTAAAGGTATGACAAGTTTCTTATTTAAAGATAAATGAATAAATAAATTAGAATAAAAACATTTGTCTCCTTTGTGTTTTCCCTTCAGAAAAAAAAAATCAGTGACTCCTAAACAACTAATTGTTAATACGATGCCTCAGTGCAGATTTTAACAACTCCTTAGGGTCATTCTTTCATTTTCAATGAGAAATTACAGCTTTCCATTCTGGTTGTAATTAGCATCTAATTAGTACTTGCAGAAGTAGCTATAAATATATCTAACTCCTGGCTAGTTTAGTATCTAATACACATGATCATTATACAATTTCCTTTAATTTTTCTATGCACAAAGGCCTGCTAATGCTGCAGAAAACTGAGTGAGCCTAGCTAGCCCATGGTTAGAATTTATGCCAATCGGTTTCACTCTTTAGAAAAGAAAAGCAAACTTGTACAACATGAAAGAGAGGAAAGGGGAGGTGATGGTGCTCTCAGCAGTAAGGAGATGTGCAAATTCTGCCATTCTGTTGTTTAATGCATTACCAACCATTGCTTGATCTTAGCTTCTAACATTTGACGACGCCATAAAAAGGGTGGGGGATTAAGTCCTCAGCCAGTGCTTTTGTTACCCATATGCATAGGTCACAGCATGGTGAAGCCTTGGAATTTTCTTTTATCAATTGTAGGGGAGGAGTGGACAGTTCATCCCCTAACAGAGCTGTCGCTTGTGCCTCCTAATCCAGACTCTCTTGTCACCTTTTAAAGGAAAGTGATTTTACGTTTTTCCACCCACATTATGAATGAGCACTATACTTGACAATTGGTAAACACCTCCCTCTTCTCCCAACTGTGATCAGAATAAAGGGATTGATTTCTTATTACAAGCAATTGTCTGCAGCCTAGCAAAGCCAAGGTTTATCTGAACAGCCAAAGCACCATGTTAGCAGTGCCCTTTGCTGACTGCCTATTATCAACATCAGGTAAATCCCATCTTCATCTCTAATAAAAATTCTTCCTTGGCGGTGTGAGCTTCCCTGAGCCAGAGGCAGAAGGCAGAGCTGCAAAATGAAGCCTCTTATCAAGATTTATGGTCTTATTTCATGACATATTTATCTCAGGAACAGACCTAATGAATACCCTGGAACATATAAGAACTGTTACCATTTGCAAAGTGGCTCATCGACTAGCCAACTGCTCTGGGAGACCTGAGATTCCTTCCCAGCATGTTATGTGACCTTACAAGAGTCATTTTGTGTTTCTGTGTCTCAGTTTCCCCTATAGTAAATGGGAGATAACAATGCTCTGCCTTGAAAAGTGCCTTGAGACCTATAGAGAAAAAACACTGTGTGAGCGATAGATATTATTACCTATTAGTCCTGCAAAGCACCAATGTAATACTCATTAATTGTTCTCTGAGGTAAATTGTTAAAGGGCTAGGGGAGGGCGGGGGGAGAAGAGAAAATCTTCAATTACTGAAATAAATTCCTTTTCTTACCTAGGGTTTATACTTTCCCTTGTCCATCAGAATAATCCCCAAATGACAAAAAAAAAAAAATTATTTCAATGGATTTCATCATAAACATAAAAACCATCTCAGACTTCAGATGTCCTGATAAATAATAACTTGGATATGAACAGCAGCAGCGGAGAACAGACTCTCTCCTCTCTCAGGTCCTACAAAAATCAATTTCTACCCCCTCCAAATGAAAATTCCCCACTTCTCCCCAGACAGCTACTCAGATGCATGAGCCCTGTAAAGTGCCTTAGGAGTGCCTGAGAGAGGGGCGAACAACACAGAGGTAAATAAAGGAGAAACAGGCCTGGTGTCTTCAAGAGAAAGGGAACTTAGTTGAAGCACATCCCCGCCATAAACATGGAAGACACACACAGCATGCCCCTTTGCTTCCCTTCCCCCCCAATCTAAGCCCTTACTTTGCCTTAAGTTATAAGAGGAAGCTGCATACCAACTTTGGCGGTCCTAGCTCCTACCATTTAGAAGGAGTTCTTGAACAAACAGACACACAAACTCTCTCAAATATTAGTAGATGAGAAATTCTCAAAGGGAAATGAAATAAGGAACTGAATGAGGAAGCTGTAAGGGATGGATAAACAAAAAGATGAGTGCAAGGGAGTGAACATGGACAGAAAAGAGGGAGCATGGAAAGAGCTGAGTTAAGGACCAAGAGGACTTGGATTCCAATTCATAAACTTTAAAGCCAAAGGAACCATTATATAATTTATGCTGGTCTCCAGGGTAACACAGGCAGGTGGTGGAGTACTGAATGGGAGAATCTGTGAGGGCAGCAGAAGGAATGTCCAAAAGCTGGGCTGGAATGCTGCTGGGGGCTGTTACAACTCCAAGGACACACCCATCTCCTTCTTCTTTAAAGTCTCTCCTCCTCCATCACAACATCGTTACTTTCAGCCATCATTCTTACAGAGCCTAAACACATTTCCATTCCCTACCCCCATTTCAGGCTTTCCCTTTTCTTTTTTGTTTGAGTCTCTTCCCCAATCTTTGACTTCATCATCCTCTGATGGTCACGCACAGTGACCTCTTCCATTTGGAGGAGGAAGGAGTATGGATGCTGCTCTTTCAATCAGACAACAGAGACCAGACACGTTCCCACTGTGCACAGTAGTGTTCCCAGCCCAAGGAGCAAGATCATGTCTACAGGCTGCTGTGGCTACATTTCCATCAACATCTCTTTTCCCATTATCTGTATAATTATTTCTCTTGCTCAATAATCTCTCTTTTTTCTCCATCTCCTCTCTCCTAACTAGGGACATAAAATCCTGATTAATCCGTTAACCGGTTAACTTACTAATCAGGATCCAGCCCTGGGGCGGGAGCTGCTGCTTTTGCTGTCAGTAAGCTTCTAGCCATGGCCCCAGGACTGGGAGACTGCCAGCCCCAGAGCTGCTGCCAGAGGCTGTAGGACACTCCGGTCCCGGGGCTAGGACTGTGCCATCACCTGGGTAATCAGTTACCTGTTCACATCCCTACTCCTACCTTCCTCTGTTTTTATTCTAGCCAGGCATTTTTGCTGTTTCATGGCTACTGCAAGGTCAGAAGCAGCAGCAACACCACATGCTGCCTAAGTAGTTTGGGTAAAACTTATTCAGACTCTTTTGCAATACTTCTTATTGCGCTACTGGATACTGTGATTCTGAGGCAAAGTGGAATGTTTGGTGTACTCATTTGCATCTCATTACCCAGCATGCTCTTCCTCCTCAAAGCTATTTTCATAGCAGCACTGTTGTCAGAACCCTGGGAACAAGCAGAAAGATTGGGGCATGCTTTTGGATGCACGGCATTCTTTTCTGCTTGCTTTGCTCTCCTTCAGTAAGTAATGAAAGGCTTTGTACAGTGGTCAAAATGATCCACTTTTCTATTTTACAATCTGTGTGTGTGTGGGGGGGGAGGGAGGGTTCAGTCATTTAAGTCATCAGGAACATATCTTGAACAAGAAACAAGATTACAGACATATACGCCTAATGTTCCTCTCTGTGAGGTGCTCAGGCCTGAAAGTTTTGATCGGGGAGTAAGAAATAAGTTTAAGTTCCATGTGAGTTAAGGTAGTTTGTATCAAGAACACATTCCACTAAAATGGGATTGCAAGCCCATTACTTGGCAAAGAGCAAATATCCTTGATTATAACTCCATAACATCAGCAACTTGCTTTGCACACGACATGCCTCAACAGAGAGCATGGAACATATCTGCTCCTTTCACTATCTACATCTAAAGGCTGAAATGATTTATCTTTGCCCAATTCATTTCAAAGCGTGTAGCTCCCAATTACAAGTATATGATGTCAGCCAGTACAGGGGTCTACAGTTTGAGCCACTGCAGTAAACTTCTGCTTTCTGGATGTTTTACAGCATCAAAGGGTTGATTTAAGGATCAGTAAAGCATTTTTTTAATCCCAAACCAGAAAGAACCAAAAGCGCTTCAGACATAGGACTGAAATTAACACTTAAATCACTTTAAGTTCTGTATTCTTTTCAATATCTTGGAAACTTGGACATTAAATTCAACTTGTGAATAATTTCATAATTTTTCAATTGACACTTCGAACAAAGAAGAGAATAAAAACAAACATGCATATCAGTTTTATTCACTTCAATGGCACCTCTCATCTAAAGATTACAGAACACTTCATAATCGTTAATGAGCCTCATAGCTAACCCCCTCTGAGGCCCATATTTCTCCCGTTTTATAGAAAGAAGAGACTCAGGTGCAGAGATAATGAAACAGAACATCTCTGGCAAAACCAGGTTTAAATCACGTATCTTCTGACTCCTAGGATTGTGCTTTAAGGCAAGCTCAGGACCAAGCTTGTTCTTTCAACATAAAAAATACATGGATACTGTGGGATAAAAATAATGCACAGAGAAGTCACAAAATCTGTGGGAACGTGAGATGTTTTCTGCCATAATCCAGCTCCCTTTTAAAATCTTCAGAGGTTTTAGTTTTCGTCAAGAAAATGGATGGTGACAGGATGCATAACATGGTGAATGCTAGTGGAAATGGGGTTGGCTTAGAAGTTAAAATAAAAGAACTAGTTAAAAATCACTTTGAAAAGTATGGGTATGTCTACATTACAGCTCTAATTCGAACTAACTTAGTTCGAATTAGTTAATTCAAACTAAGCTAATTCGAACTAATGCATCCAGACTAAAAAACTAGTTCGAATTAGCATTTTGCTAATTCGAACTAGCATGTCCACATTAAGGATGGCCAGAAGCAGTGCCGGCAGGGCATCAGATGAGGACTTAGAGGATGGAGCTGCTGTCTCAGGCTAGCCGAGGGCTGTGCTTAAAGGGACCCGACCCCCACCCCGGACAGACAGTTCTCAGGGGTGCCCCGCTTGCAAAGCAGTCCTGGCTTGGAGTGCCCTGAGTGCCCACACTGGGCACATCACAGCACTCGGCCATCAGACCGGCTGCACTTGCCGCAGGCTGCCATCTGGGGAGAGGGGGCAATTGGGGGGCTGCAGGAGAGCTTCCACCCCCAGAAACCTGCAGAGCAACCCCAGTCCTCCCCATCAGGGGCTCGTACCCCATTCCTCCCTCACCTCCTTCCACTTACCCTTCCCTAGCCCCCCTTCCTGATGTACAAAATAAAGAAAACGTGTGGTCAAAAATAGAATCTCTCTTTATTGAACAAAACTCGGGGAGACTGGGAAAAGGAGGTGAGAGAGGGGAAGAGAGAGGATGGGAGAGGGGAGGGCAACTAAAATGATGAGGGGTTTGGAACAAGTCCCATATGAAGAGAGGCTAAAGAGACTGGGACTTTTCAGTTTAGAAAAGAGGAGACTGAGGGGGGATAGGATAGAGGTCTATAAAAGCATGAGTGGGGTGGAGAGGGTACATCAAGAAAAATTCTTCATTAGTTCCCATAATAGACGGACTAGAGGACACCAAAGGAAAGGAATGGGTAGCAGGCTTCAAACTAGTAACAGAAAGTTGTTCTTCACAAAGCAAAGAGTCAACCTGTGGAACTCCTTGCTGCAGGAGGCTGTGAAGGCTACAACTAGAACAGACTTTAAAGAGAAGTGAGATCACTTCATGGAGGTTGGGTCCATGGAGTGCTATTAGCCAGGGGGTAAGAGTGGTGTCCCTGCCCAAGGTTTGTGGAAGGCTGGAGAGGGATGGCACGAGACAAATGACTTGGTCACTGTCTTTTTCCATCCCCTCCAGGATTCCTAGGGGTGGCCGCTGTCGGCAGACAGGCTACTGGGCTAGATGGACCTTTGGTCTCACCCAGTACGGCCATTGTAAGCTCAGGGCTCAGGGTCCGGGGTCTCAGTGGACCACCTTGATTTTCATACAAACCTGCTCCTGGGTGGCCAGGCTGGCAGCTCTCCTGCCCTAGACGGCCGCTTTCCTGTGCCTAGTGCGGAGGTCATGGACGAGATCCACGATGTATGCACTGGACCAGGCGGGTGCCCGCCTCTTGCGGTCCTGGGCAAGCTCCCAGGAGCCGCCAGCCTGGTCCCGGGAAGAGGGGGATGGCTGGGGGGCATCGGGTGGCTGGCTCGAGCCATTCCAGGTGCAGGGTCTGCTGGCTGGGTGCTGGCAGGCTTGCACTTGGCACGGGCATCGTAGCCAGCCCGTGCCCCTTTAAGGGGTCCGGGGCCGGGAGAGGGGCAATAGAGTTTCCCTGGTGTTGGCCAGAGTGGCCACCAGGGAAAGCTGGGGAGGGCTAGCTTCCCACTAGTTCGAATTAAGGGGCTACACAGCCCTTAATTCGAACTAGTAAGTTCAAACTAGGCTTAGTCCTCGTACAATGAGGTTTACCTAGTTCGAACTAAGTGCTCTGCTAGTTCGAATTAAGTTCAAACTAGCAGAGCGCTAGTGTAGCGCCTATCAAAGTTAATTCGAACTAACGTCCGTTAGTTCAAATTAACTTTGTAGTGTAGACATACCCTTAGATGTCTGCAAGTTACCAGGACCATATGAGATGCATTGTAGAATACTCAGGGAGCTGATAGAGAAGGTATCTGGGCATTCACCTATCATCTTTGAAAAGCCATGGAAGTTGAGAGAGATTCCAGAAGACTGGAAAAGGGCAAATATAGTGCCCATCTATAAAAAGGGAAATAAGAGCAACCCAATCAGTTTAACTTCTGTGCCAGGAAAGATAATGGAGCAAGTAATTAAGGAATCTATCTGCAAGCATCTGGAAAATAATAAGATGATAGGTAACAGCCAGCATGAATCATGTCAAACCAATCTGATGGCTTTCTTTAATATATCAGGCCTTGCGGATAAGGAAGAAGTGGTGGATGTGGTATACCCAGACCGGGGTGGGCAATAATTTTTAAAAGGGGCCTACTTCAGAAAATTTTGAAGAGGAGCGGGGCCTTGGGCAGAAGTGGCGGGGCCAGGAAACTTCTTATGCTTCCCCTCCTCCCTGATTGGCCTGGAGTAGGGGAGCACAAGAAGTCTTCCCCTTCCCTTTCCCATCCTGTCCCCTGGAGAGAAATGCAGATTTTTTTTTAAAACAGCAGGAGTTCCCTCTAGGTGCCCAGCCAAGAGCGTGCAGTGGCTAGAGAGACATGCCAGCTATTTTAAAACAGCCAGGGTCTCTCTCTAACTACTGCGCACCCCTGGCAGGGTGGGGCAAGAACTCAAGATACTTCTCATGCTCCCTGTCCCCAGGCCCTGATTGACCTGGGTGCGGGGAGTGCACAAAGCTTCCCCCTCTCCCCAAAGGTGTGCAGCAGCCTAAAATAAAATCCAGCTGTTTTAAACATGGTGTCTCTCTAGCCACCATGAGCTCTTGTGGGGGCAAGGAGACTTTGTGCACTCCCCCACCCCCAGTCCCTGATTGGCCTGGGGTGGGGGAGCAGCAGGGCAGCTGCGGGCCAAATCCAGTAGCTTAGCGGGCTGGATCCAGCCCACTGAGGGCCCTTTGCCCGCCCCTGCCTTGGACAAACAATTATCCTCCCACCCGCCCATATTATTCCTTTTTCTATCAGTATATTCCTACTAAAGCAGTAATGTGGACGTCCTGTAGGGCTCTTTCCATGATAGGCCAGCAACTGGCCCTTGAGGATCTAAAACAATTTTCATGTTCAGATTATACCTATTGAGAGTGACGGGAATATATACAATGTGGTGACACCAATGGAAATGCAGCAAATGGCACAGGCTAAACAAATTCTATTACATTGTTTTAAAAGGAAGAGAAACACTGTCAACCTCTCTAAGGCCCAACTCTCACATCCCCTATCATAGCAAACTTCATTCCCCGCCACTGGAGTTGGTGCGGGAGAGGGTCACACAAGAACACCGGATAGGAATTTCTCGGAAGCTGGCCCATGAATGTGGAATCTTCATGACGCAGAAATCAGAACGATGACTAATGTTACCACTTTTCAGAATAAACACACATTTTTTCCTCTCTATATAATGGCATCATAATAGAGTGATAAGACAGGGAATGCAACCCTGCACAATGTGGTTTGATGTACTGTAATTTTGTTGGTACCCAAACCCCACAGTGATGGCCCCAACAGCTACATATCTCTCTATAACACACTTCAGACCATGTCCAGCCCACTTAATGGCCATACTGGATAAGACCAGCAGTTCATCTAGCTAGCATTGTGTCTTTCAATGGTGATCAACGAGAGATGCTTCAGATGGAACAAGGCAATTATGGAGAGATCTGTCCCCTATTATCCAGTCCCAGCCTCTGGCAGGCAGTGGTTTGGGGACACCCAGAACATGGGGTTGCATCCCTGGCCATCTGGCTAATCGCCAATGATGAACCTATCCTCTATTAACTCATTCTTTTTCAAACACAGTTAAAGTTCTAGCTTACACAACATTTCCTGGAAACAAGTTTCACAAGCTTATAATGCTTTATGTGAAGAGACACTTCCTTTCGTGAAGGCTCATGCTGAATATGCCATGCCTACACTGCACCTTCATTTCCAACTATCCATGGATTAAGTATCAAAGAAAGCTAGTAATAAAACAGAACTGCAAAGCTACAGTTAACAGGTATGTTAATACATGATATTTGATACGGAAATCAACCCTTTGCAGAAGGCAGTCAATCTAGTTATTCGAGGACTTACTCATGCAGCCAGGAGATCCTAACCACACTGCACTGAACACCCTTCTTTGTGTTTCACTGGTGAGAGGGCACTGAAGGGTGCTTCAGATCTGTGCCTTGCAAAGGACTCTGTTCCACTGGCAGGATGAAGGTACCAAACCAAGGGCAAATGACAGGCACAGTGGAACAGTTAATGTTCACTAGTCCGCTTATTTACATTTTAAAACTTGAGCCATTATTTTTGTCAGTTAAAGCAAGAAAGGCAAATACAAATCAAATGAATTTATTTTTCAAAAGGAAAACATTTGTCTACCTACAAACCTTAGACAGTATCAATAGATGGAGTATTTTCCCTTTAGTCACACTACTGCAAGTCAATGGATCAACTGAGGGCAGAACTGAAACCTAGGAGACTTGGCTCTGACTCCTATGAGGTACAGTACAGAGGATGCAGCCTAAGGGAAGGAAGAACATACACCAAGGTGGCTGTATGCAACCTGAAGTCCCTCTAGATTATGGGCTGTTACAGACAGACCTCTGGTGTAAATCAGATCAGCTCTAGAATCTGCCTGTGGGCCGCAGAGCAGCCCAGGTTCTCCTGTTGCCTCTCCCATAGCCAACCCACTTTGTCCCTCCTCTGGCATTTGCCATTTGCCCAAGTCCTTTCAGTGGCCCGGTGTAATCTCTAGCCCCTTGGGACTTTTTTATGCTACTGGAGCAGCATATAAGGCTAGAGATGATCAGGAAGAAGGCAAAAGTGGTCCCTCTATCTTCAATCAAAACAGTGTAAATTATATACACAATTCCATTTATACATACACATGCCAGATAAAAAGAAAAAAGTGAGCACTCGGTCTGCAAGTTTCCATGCCACATTTTAGGCCTTATACTATGTCAATTAGGTGTGAAACTTAAAAAAATAGTTACACCAGGACAACCCCTAACGGACCCAATCCTACTGGTATAAAGGTGCCTTTTCATGGGTTTAAAATATGGGAATAAGCTATATGAGTAGAAGCACCTTATACTGCGTTCACACTAGGTGGAGTTGTACTGCTTTAAATATACTAGTGTCATTAAAGTGGCACCACTTGTGTGTACAGGCAAGATCTTAGCCTAATTGTAATTAACACTGACATTTTCAACTACCGTGAGCAGCTGAGGCTTACAATGGAAATAGCCACTGACCCATAACAATTTGCTGGAATATCAGAAGCCTCTATAAAACAACTCTACTTTCAATTGGTTTTGCCACATTTGCAGGAAAGAGAGTTTACGTGCTATTATGCCCCTTTTAGCATGAGGTCTCAAGAGCTAAAAGTTGCTTGTGATTTTTCTATTAGAACTCTGCGTTTGGACAGCAAAACAAAAAAATAATCAATTCAGCCAATGACATTTCTAATGAAAGGGCTAAGCTAACACAAAGGCACTGATAAAAGTGGCAGTTAACCCCGTGGTAGCCTTATTGTTCTTTATTCACAAACATTGAACACAAGAGCAGCACCAGGAGAGAGAGAAGGAGGTCTCCCATCTGTTGCTAGGGGTGACATCACCCCCTTTAGCTCAACCATTTCTTTTCAGGATTGTGTCTGCATCATTAATCAGTATCGTCCTGAGGCTGTTCCATTCAACCAGGCCTAAACTGTCAGCACTTGAGCTCTGCGGTTCAAAAGGGACCTGCCAAAATGCTTGGCCTTGTTTTTAAAGAGGCTTGGACCATGTGCTTGTCAACTAGTACTGGGAAAAATACTGCCTCTTATGGAATGTAATCTGAAGAATAAAGTAATCCAGGGTTAAAACAACCTCCAAACATATCAAACCAGATGCTGCTTTCCTTCTGTGGTTGGGCAAGCAAGAACAGTGCTTGATGCACAATACAACGATTTGCACCCATTCTCCTTACATTTATACTACGAGTCTTTTTCTCCAGGGTACAAGGAAATCTATATGGGAGAATCATGAATTCATTAGGTAACTCTGGGCCATTTTAAAAAGTGAATTTATCATAACTGGGTAAAAGGAGGAGAAAAACCCTCACTGCTGGAATTCCCAGGGATCCCAAACTCCCATGTGGTGATCTTTCACATTGCTATTAGGTATTGTGGTAGCACCTCAGAAACACAGTCATTAAGCAGGGTCTCACTGTGCTAGGCAGGTATGCACAGATTCCTTCTATCTAACATTGTACTTATGGTACAATACCTCAATTGCCACAGCATCTGAGTAGGTGACAAATTAATTTATTTGTCCACAGAAAGTGCTTTTATCCATACTTTACAGATGTGAGCTGAGGCCCAAAGTCACAAAGAAAGTCTGTGGTGCAGGCAGATCTAGTTTCAAGTCCCTGCTAACTCTAGGCTAGTGCCCTAGCCAACAGACCATACTCCCACAAAGATATTTACATTATGCACACTATTAACGGTAGATAAACTAATAAACAGTAATGATAAAGACACCTACAGGACACTTATGAAATTATGCTTGATGGATCTGGTCTATAACAACTCAGTACGTGAGGCTGGGTAAAAATAAATTAATAAATAACCTATAACATTGGTTTATGTTTTCCACAAAGTTTCTCAAGGGCAAAACTAATTCTTCCATCTCCCACAATCTTTGTAGTTCCAGCTGCAGTGCTATTCTTACTGTCTGGCTTTTTTGGGGGGTGGGGTGGAGGGTTGCCTCTCTCCAGCCGATGCCTAGAGTTCTAGGATTCATAGAAATAGAAGTAACGTTGCCATCAGAAACAGTAAGGGTGCCAGAATCATGCATGCAACAGGAAAACATTCAGCATTTTTTCTGAATCAGCTGGGAGAGCAATTTACTGTACATACTGCAAAAATTGTATCAGAGGGAAAAGCAGCAAATATAGAACTGATTTGACAGTGGGTCAAATTTGGCCTGGATTTCTGGACTCACTGGAAGGGAGTTGATTTTGGCCAAGTATGTCAGAAAAGGAAGTGGACAGAGCATTGCAAAGAGAATGGCATGGTTTCATTAGAGACAGGATTTTCACCAATTTGGGAATGGCCCAAATTCAGGCATTTACTCTGAATCTGGGATGAATTAAAATACATTTTAAAAATAAAATGGTTTTAGAGTTCTGAAGGTCATCTATAACCCATGACAGTATATTATCTGAGTGCCTGACAATTGTTAAACTCCCAGGACTCTTGTGAGATAGAGAAGTCTTATTATCTTCACTGTACAGATGGTGCTACCTACCTGTACCATCCTTCCTTGCCCGTGAAAGTTTGACTACATAGGAAAAAAAGGAAGGGAAGACAGATTTATAAGGATAACAATAATTGTTTGAGACGATGGAAAAAATAAGGCAAAAACAATCATATATAATTAAAATCTGATGTCAAACACTCTGGTTCATGGCATATGCAGAATTCCCATGCATTCTGTTTGCAAAGTTGAGGAAAACAAGGAGCATTTTTTACCAACTTGGCTATAAAAAGTCTTAAAATATTGAGAATCGAGGTGGCAGAGTATTCACCAAGCAATTCCAGACATGAAAAGTTACTTCAACAATTCCTCAAGCCAGTTCTTACATAGCCATGTAACTGCCAGTGTCAAAGGCATAGAAAAGCTAGACTGTTAACTTCAGGAAGAAGCTATTAAAAAAATGCCAGTGTGTACAAGAGACAGAAATATAACCAAGAATTCCATTAGCTCTACACATGAAATAACAGCTATATATTTAAGGAATTTCCATATTTAATTGGACTGGTATAAGTGACACTTTCATGACAAAACCTGACACAGAGGTTGAACTGGAGATCCCTCACTGAAAAATAGTTTAGCCCCAGTCTGATTTACAGTAAACTACTTATAGTCTGGCATGGACTATCCTCAAGAACTAGTAGATATGTACTATGTCATGCTTTACTACTTTGCTCTCCAAAAAACGGCAGTCTACCTTGCAAATCTCAGCAGAGATTTCATAGCCCCCCCCCCCTCCCCAAAAAATCAGCTGGTTGAAAATTGTGCATGAGTACTCTTTTTCGATGGAAGCTGGGGTTTCAATTAAATGTACTGTTGGGTGAAAAAAATCTCTTCTTTTCAAAGAAAATGTTGGTTTTTCAAGGAATGAAAACTAAACACCCAAAACTTGAAGAGTTTTCAGTTTCCATCCAAAATATTTCAGTCAAAAATTGAAATATTTAGATTTAGATATCTCAGTATTGAACCTCATGGGAGTTGTAGTTTGGTTTCCTCATGTCCCTATTTGCCTCTATGGGCTGGCCTTCTCATATGGATTATGTTGCTTAAGAAGCTCCCCAACCTGGGACTCCCACATTGCAATCACTTTTCATTACCCATGAGAAGATACTGTGGCATATCATGGGAGATGTCATCCAATTAGGGGACCCAGCTTACAGAAAGGAAAGGGAGCAGAAGACACCTGAACAGCAATTCCCATGAGGCACCACACAGCAGCATTCCCAAAACAAAATATTACAGTTTTCAATTTGTCAATGAAAATTTCAGGAAAAAAAGAGTAGGGCCAGATTCTCAGTCTTAGTGAGACCTAGGGTCATATCTGAGTGGAGCAAAGAGGACATAATTTGGCTATATATGGCCCATTCACCTGGCAGAGGGAAATTCTCATCTGACATGGAGCTGGCACTTTGGGACCATGTGCTGGAATAAAGGCATGAGGGAGGGTGGGGATGGGGCAGTCTGTATGTAATTGTTCTCAGCTACACTTTTAATAATTCACAAATCTCTCAATGAGGTGACCAGACAACTCAATTCTGCCTGTTCTGGTGCCAGAGCCAGATTG
Source organism: Pelodiscus sinensis (assembly GCF_049634645.1). Taxonomy (NCBI): domain Eukaryota; kingdom Metazoa; phylum Chordata; order Testudines; family Trionychidae; genus Pelodiscus; species Pelodiscus sinensis. Next base: position 306,687,256 of record NC_134711.1, read on the forward strand.
CAACCAGCCTTTGAATGGGTGCTCAGGGGTACATGAGGTATCCCCATCTAGTGTCCCATAACCAGTCAGTGGAGATATTTTCTACTAGCAGTTGCAGATCAGCTGCATACTACTGTTGGCAGTGCCATCATGCCATTCCCCCCCATATGCTTAAAACAAGCTCAGAAGCCAGTCAGTTTTTTTGCTCCCACTGCTTTTCTTGTAAGTTTGTTTGAGAACTTCACTCCTCTGATGGTTAGAATCTTTCATCTAATTTCTGGCCTAAACCTGCTGATGGCCAGTTTCTATCCATTTGTTCTTGCGTCCATGCTGGTGCATAAGTTAAATAACTCCTCTCCCTCTCTGGCATTTATTCCAGTGCTGTATTTATATACATCAATCCTATTTCCCCTCAGCCTTCTTTTTGTTTTGGCTGAATATGCCCATCTCTTTGAGCCTCCTCTCAAAAAGTGGATTTGCCATTCCTTTAATTGCCCTACCTGCTCTTCCTGTTCCAGTTTGAGCTCATATTTCTTGAAGATTGTGGGCCATGGTGGGACCTCACCTGGAATACTGTCTGTGGCATCCCACCACGGCCTTGTATAATGGTACTAATACGTTTCTGTCTCTACTGGAAATACCTCACCTGGTGAATACCTCACCTGGCACATCACACTGGTGACTCAGGGCATGTCTACACTAGGAAATTATTTTGAAATAACTTATTTTGAAATAATAACTACTGAAATGACTATTTCAAAATAAGCATTATTCCTCATAGAAAGCAGGAGTTACTATTTTGAAATAACCAGCCCCTTATTTTGAAATAACGGGTTTGGCAGTGTGGACGCTCCACTTATTATTTCAAAATGACAAGGGCTCACAGTCATCCTGTGATCAATCAATACACTCAGGTCTTTATTGTCCAAAAGATACAGTCCCAGCTTATAGTAAAAATTCTTGGTATTAGTCCCTAAACATATGACCTTGCACTTTGTACTATTAAATAAATAAGGAACATATTCTTAAAACAAACAAATACGTTTTCTCACTTTGCCTATCTGTAAAATTTCAGTTTGATAAGGGCTGCTCTGCAGAGCCGCAGCGGGGTTAGCTCCCGGAGCTGGCTCGAGTTGGGACTGAGCAGTCCTGGCTTGTGCTGGCTCTGGGAGACACCTGCACTACAGCTCTGCATTTTAAATGTAGTAAGAGCCACATTTAAAATGCAGAGGCGCAGCGTCCCGGACCAGTGCAAACTGGGACTTCTCGGTCCTGGCTCCCACCGAGTCCAGCAGCCCCTACTCTCAGTAGCCAGAGCTGGCCACAGGCAGGGCTTGCTCTGTCAACAGCCCTGTTGGCAGCCAGCCCTGGCCACTGTGAACAGAGGCTGCTGCCAGAGCAGCATCCCCTATCCCTCCCCCCACCCCACCTGCTGCCTCTGATAGAGGGGGAAGGCGTACTGCAGAGACGGTGCTGGGGGAACTGGCTTTTAAGCCGGATCCCCCAGCACTGGCTCCTGTTCCCTCCCACTTGCTGCCTTTCATACAGTTTAAACTCCACTTAACTACTTGATAAGCTTATGCTTATCTGGTAGTCAACTAGCTGACTACTCGCTAACATTCCTAAGCACATTAGTATTCAAAAGTCTTGTTTTCTTTTGGCAATTTAGTCTTGAAGTCTTACTGTTTATACAGTCAGACAATGATTATTATTACTGATGTGAAAACACGGGCATCTGCAGCTCTGCTTATGGCTAAATTCAGATTTCAACCTCAGCTGTCAACAGTTGAATGTCTCTCTCAATAAATAAATAAATAGCAGACTCTAATTATAGAGGGATTATTTTGAAACACGTCTGGAAAATGTGCACTGGACCTTTCCAGTCAGCAGTACTTCTCTATAACCTTCCTGCTGCCCAACAAGCAATGAAGCAGAAATAACTGGGAAATTCCTTTCTATGTCACTTCTCAGATTGTGTTTGCCACTTCTCAAACCTGTCATCACACTAGCGCCTGCTTGCAGTAATAGTTCCTGGCACAGAGCGTTCTCATCTCATACTACACTATTTGCCAGCTGTCAGATACTGGCAATTTGAGTCTAAGTACAACACAGATAGAGATGGGGGTAATAATATTGTTAGTTAGGGACAAATTATTGAACTTGCTCCACCCCCCAAAAAAAGTCTAAGACTGTATGTGTTTTTTCAACCAAGTGCAGAAACTGTGATTATGGGATGAATACCATCAGATTTTAAGAATGTACGTGCAAAGATTCTTAATATGGACCCACAGTACTATTCAAATTGCTATGGGCCAGATTTTTAAAGATATTTAGGTGCCTAATCTCCACAGATTTAAATGGAACCTAGATGTCAACATTACCTGTAAAAATCTGGACCTATGTCTTTAATTGGTCTTTAAATTCTTAAAGAAGGGCTTGTGTCTAATCTACACCATCATAAAGATAACACAGGATAAATCATGACTCACAACTACAACCCTGCTTCTTCCTTGCTTCCAGAGATGAGTAGTTTACTGTTGGTCTACGCCAGTAGTAAATTACTACATATCTTCCTCCCCCAGATCCCCAGTGCTAGCTAGGCTATTATAGTCAGTGAATAGAAAGGGCAGAACCAAGGTTCTACTTATGCCCTGCCACTTGTTGAAAGGATGGAGTAAGTGGGTAAATAGGCCTGCTTATTTGGACATGCTTGGAGCCAAGTTTTGGATAACCTGCCCAGATACATAATGAGGAGAGAGGAATTTCCTTTCCTTGTGTGAACACATACGGTGAGTCGCAGTCTTGCCTTAAACTCGTTTAATCCCTTTTTACCATCTCCAGGCTACTACCTGATCATCAGAGAGCTGAGCTTCAGCAACAGCATCCCAATACAAGTCATGGGGATAAACTTCTTAATTTTTAAGAGAAAGACGGATACATTTATGAGTGTGATTGTATGATAGAGTTGTCTTTGATGGGGCAGCCCTGAGCACTCCTGATGTATATTAGATGTTCGTAAAATCTCATACATCCAGAGCTTCAGCCAATCACATGCAACGGTCAGGAAAGGATTCTCCCACTGACAAATGTATTCTGGGTGTGAGAGGATGTAGTGAAGACCAGGACTTTAACTGGGTTAAAAAAAGAACTAGATACATTAATGGAGAATAGGTCCATCAATGGCTATTCACCAGGATAGGTAGGAATGGTGTCCCTAACCTCTCGTCACAGAAGCTGGGAATGGGTGACAGGGGAGGGGGAGGAGGGGGTTGCTTGACAATTTCTTATTCTGTTAATTCCCTCCAGAGTACCTGGCATTCGCCACTGTTGAAAGACAGGATACTGGGCTAGATGGACTTTTGCTCTGACCTAGTATGGCCATTCTTATGTTCCTACACTTTTGTTTTGTTTGTCTTCCTCCTCTGAAGCATCGGAGATGACTATGACTGAAGATGGGACGCTAGACAGAGTGGGCCAGGGCTCTGACAAGGAACTGAGCATTAGCTCCCTCATGCTTGGCTATGTGGTTCTTACTTTCATGCTTAGGGTCTAATCGATTGTCATATGTGAGGTGGAAAGGAATTTTCCCTCAGGTCAGACTGAGAGGGCATGTCTACACACCAAGCCTGTTATTTTGAAATAATTTTTTTTTAAAAATGGGCTTCCTACTCCAACTTCTGTAATCCTCATTTCATGGGGAATAAGGGAAGTCAAAGGAAGAGTGTTCTTCCTTTGACTTCCTGCAGTGCAGTCAGCGCCAAATACCAAGTTAAGGTACTTCAACTTCAGCTACGCAATGAATGTAGCTGAAGTTACCTATCTTAATTCGACTTTAGCCCACAGTGTAGATGTATCCAGATCTTGGAATTTTTCCCCCCACATGTATCCTATTCATTTTAATGTCTCAATCTGCTGGATCTGTATTTTGGTGTATGTATCACTCTTGTATGTAAGTTAGAAATATAGGATGTGGAATGGTCTATGGTTTTAAATGTGCAAATGAAAACCATCAAGACAGTTTCCAATGCTTGACAACCTGGGTGAGTAACTTAATTGCCTCTAAACCACTTGGTTTTGTCTCTTAAGTTTGAGCAGTGGTTGGTCCTAGATAAACATGTGACCAAACCAACTTCTGTTTAACCAGGTAATTTTCCAGGGTGTGTGTGTAGAAACAAATAATTCCCACCCAAAAGAAAGACTATTTACACTTAAAAGCTATCAGTCTCTTTGTTTTTGGCTGGCATGACACTCCCAATGGAATAGCTGGGGACCCTATGAAGAAAAAGATCTTCCCGGGATTGAAGGTTTGTCCAAAATAGAACAATTTTAGGTAAGTTTGAAATAAGCTTTAGTGTGTTAAAACTAGCTGCGTGTTTTATTTTAAATTTGTAATTTACTTTGCTCTCTCAATTTCCAATTGCAATCACTTAAATCCTACTGTTTGTACTTAATTATATTATTTGGGGATCTGGTCCCCTTTGGGGTTTGGTTTCCTGGGTGCAGCGTTTGCATTGCTCTTCAGGGGAGGGAGGTGGTGTTCATGGCTCTGTGCCTTGGCTGGGGGTGACCAGGAGATCTGGCCCAGGAGGACAGGTTGGTGAGGAGTCCCAGAGAACAAGAAAGTGAGTGTCAGTGGCTATATCAGCACACCATAAAGCAGCCCCAAGGGGTCTTCTGTGACCGCACCCTGTCTTAGTCAATAAAGTCCTTTCCCCATTTTCTGGACAGAAGCTTTTGTTATCTGTGCAGCCCAGACCTCCCCATGCTGCTCCAGGAGTGCATTAGCCATTGAGGAGCGTAACAGGCTTGGGCCTGGTGACTCCAGCAGTGAGGTCATGTTCTGAAGTCACGGTGACAATCACATATTATCAGGAGATCTTGAAGGAGACGCTGTCGACAGCCTAACACCATCTGCTCCAGGAACAGAAGGCTGCTGGGCAGGGCTGCTGCCCTATTCCCGAACTGCCTTCCACCTCAGCTGTGAGTACTGTGTGCACGTAGCAGCATGGGGCTGCTACAGCTCTCCACGCAGTCTTGGGGCCCCAACCCACTGCTGCTACTGCTTGCCTGACAAAGTAAGTGGCCAGCCAGGGAGAAGCTCTGACTATCTCAGCCCTTTAGGAAGCCTAAGAGGTGGGTAAGATGGAATGGGGTATTGTAGTTCCAGCTGCTGCTCCTCTTTGGGCAGCAAAAAAGGGAATATAGCCAAGATAAATATGAACAGAGCAGGTGGTCGGTACTGCAAATACTGTATCTTCTACAGGCAGCTTAGAAACTGTAACCTTCATTCAGCCTTTCTGGACAGGCATTGAACTTCTGCTGAACAGCAATGGGAAGAAAGTACTTTGATTCTATGATGACAGGTGCTGTAGCTATACCACAGGTAGATGATAAATTAGCTAGACCTTCTGGGTTCTCCCCTCGAGTGTCAGTTAAGAAGATTTTATAACATACATACCAGATAGAGCTGTCAGAATGTGAAGCATCCAGATACTTAGTGATCAGACTGACAACTGTATCGGCTTCTCCTTCGCCTGGCTAGCTCCAGTGATGAATCAATGTCTCTGTCATCCAGCAGCCATCATTAAAATTTTGTGATAATGAGCATCTTTAGTCAGTAGCTTCACAGTCATGCCTTTCGGTTCCTGCTTCTGTACCAAGGAAGCCGAAGCATCAGTCACATTCTCCCTTTGACAAGTTTACCAGAGGCTCGCATTAGTGCTTGCCCATTTGCTCTTATGGCACTTTTGAGCATCCTTCATGTTCTCTGCATCCCTAGCACACTTCCATCTCCTTTAACAAAGCTTATGTTAAGTTGCAAGTACTGAATGAGCCAATTTGCTCACTCTCTCCAAAAAAGAGATTTTAGAGCAACCTGCTTGTTTCTGTAAGGATGCTGAACTCCTCTTTCTCAAGCCAAAAAGCAAGAGAAGGCTACAAAACAATTTCACAATATAAATTTGTGCTCATTCACATGCCCAACAGCAAATCAAATGGGTGAGTTTTTGAGTAAATTCCCACCTACCCAATAATGTTAGGACATGACTCCGACAGATCTGGGTCCCACTGATCAATGTTTGGCTTCCAGAAAAGGCCAGTCTGAGCAGAAAGTTGATCACAGGTTTACTCGCTGATTACCCATTCCCAATATTTGCTGTCCTTTAAAAAAATAAAGTTCTCAGTTTTCAGCTGAGATGCAATTTGTATTACTGAGCAGAACTGTCTAGTGAATATAAATGTTCATTAAGAGATATTGTGAATTGTATTTTGCATATAGGTACATAATTTTAAAGAGCAAATACATACGAATATAAAGAGACAATATCTTAACATCTAGAGTACTGTACACAAAAGTACATTACATAAGCCACATTTTTCATCTCCATGGGATTTTCAGTGCCTCATTTCTCAACCTTAATAAATATAGCAAGGAACATATGCATGCAAACACAACAATACAGCCCACAGTTTTCAACAATGATTCTGGATGCTTTCATTTCTGAGTGTCATCCTCAAGACACTTTAAAAGGGCCTGCCTTCACCAATGAACCTCAGGCCCCTTTGAGTTGTTTTAGATTGAGTACCCCAAACCATTTTGTTGCTTTTGAACATATCACACACAAGTGAATCCATGCATGTGCAATTCAAATACAATTCATATTAAGACAGGCCCATATGTAGGAGTGTACAAAGGGTGTGAAAACACACAAACATGGACCTGCCACAGGGCAGATTTGAACCTGAAACCTCAGTGTAGGAGTCTCTACAGCTTGAACTATAAAGCCAGTTGGTGCTCAGTTTAGGCGCTAGAATAGTGGTAGAAATGTAGCCTTGTTAGTCTGGTGTAGCTGAAACAAAATACAGGTCTATGTAGCACTTTAAAGACTAACAAGATGGTTTATTAGATGATGAGCTTTCGTGGGCCAGACCCACTTCCTCAGATCAAATAATGGAAGAAAATAGTCACAACCATATATACCAAAGGATACAATTTAAAAAAAATGAACACACATGAAAAGGACAAATCACATTACAGAACAGAAGGGGGATGTGGGGGGGGGGGGAAGGAGGTGAATGCCAGTGAGTTAATGATATTAGAGGTGGGGAAGGGGAGATGTCTGTGAGTTAATAGAATTAGAGGTGATAATGGGGGAAGCTATCTTTGTAATGGGTAAGATAGCTGGGGTCTTTGTTAAGTCCCGTGCGGAGAGTGTCGAATTTTAGCATGAATGCCAGTTCAGAGGATTCCCTTTCAAGTGCAGATTTGAATGTCTTCTGAAGTAGGATGCAGGTTAGCAGGTCATTCAGACAGTGTCCTTTCTGGTTGAAATGACAAGCAACTGTTTTTTCTTTGTGATCCTGTTTAATGTCTGTTTTGTGGGCATTGATTCTTTGGCGAAGTGTCTGCTCCCTTGTTCTTATCTGGGTGTGTGGGTTACATAAACATGTTCCAGCTGGCCAGGGGAAAGCAGGAGCAGCATGCTGCTTGAGCCTACATCCCCCCCCCATGCTCTGGTCGACTGGTGGAAGGCTGGGGCTGATTTTCTCGCTTACTTGTAGGGCTATGAGGGTGCATTCACACTCTTGCAGTCCACATTTACAAAAAAAAAAAGGACCCCCCTTCCCCCCCAAGATTCCTGTGTACAGGCTTGTAAGAGTTTACAGCTTCCTGATCAATCTCCAAGAAATTCCAAACACTGATGGGAGGCTCCCTAAAAGTTATATGATTGGCTTTCTTGAATCTGAATATCGCTCAAAAGGCTTCTTAAACCAAAGGGGGGGGGAAGAGAGCAGAGAGAGAGAGATCTTCCCAGAAACCAGCACTAAAAGCTACACAAACCAAAAAAGAATTTGCAGCTTCTGTCAGTCAGAATTGAGGACCAGATCTTACGCTGGTGTAAAATGGCAAAACTTCATTGAAGCCAGTGGAGCCAACCAGACTTATATGAGTTGATGAACTGGTCTTCCATGCCAAAATTGTCAATGATTTGATAATCATTTATAAAGTTATAGAAATATTCTCTCTCTCTGTCACACACACACACACACACACCCCCTAAATTTTTGATAACTTTTTCCATGGCTCTCAAACTCCAAAATGGCATTAAGCAAAAACATTTCAAATGCGTTACCAATTTTTGTTATTTTGCTTAGAAAATGCAAGTTTTATTAGCTATTTTTTGCCAACTTTATTGGCAAGTGAAGAAAATCCCATGTCACGTAGACAAAGAGAAATATGCTAAGGATGGGGTCTGATAAAACACCTGGAACAGTGTCCTGTCTAGAAAATATACTCTTTGCATGCTGTATTGAATAGAAATAAATAAAAAAAATATGGTGGCCGTCCTGCATGAACATTTGGGATTTAACTCTTATCCTCCACTTCTATTGCCCCAAGAATGGCTTGTTCCTTCCAGAGAACTTGTGGGCTGGGGGATGCCACAGTGATAAAAGACAGGTCCTTTAAAAAGGAGGATGGAGACTGGAGCAGAATTGGAGAGGACTGAGATCCTGGACAGAAAGAGAGGAGCAGCCAAAGTGGAAGGGGGAGGGGAGAAGAGAAGAGACTGCATCACACAATATAAATGCTCTTCTCTAGCTTCAGCACTAGCTTGTGGCAAAGCCATTTACTTCAATCACCTTAGAAAACAGCAGGCCTATCTGTCTCTTTCACACACACAACAGCACTTTCACGACTAATCTCAAGCAATTTCATACAAACAGCTATACTCCCCCCTCATCCCAGAAGAGAACCAAAAAATGATTCCACATAAGCCCCCAAAACAATTTTAGTAATAACATAGTGTTATTTCCTAGCAGTCTTATATTAGGGATTAAATTCACACATTTTATTGTTGGCTCTTCTTGTTTAGCTTAACCTTTTGGATACCACACTCCTGGCTAGGGCAGAAGGCAATTTATTTTTTGTTATGTGATAAGATCACCAGATGATCAAAAGTCATAAAATGCAACTTCACTGTATATATTGTATCGCTGTGCTTCCAGGGAAGTCTTAAAAGGCACAAGTTTACTAGTTCACCCTGACAGCTTTCCACTGATGCAAAGCTGCTGAAACCCAATTTGACTGACCAGCTAAATGGGGTTTATGACTGTTATGCATGATTAGAAGGGAACAAAGCAGCTGGAGCGTCTCAGTACAATTGGTCCAAGGGAATCAACATTCCTAAAGAAAATATTATGAGATTTAATTATGGTCTTTCAAGGACACCATCATATTCAAATCTAGTCTTTCTGAAAGCATGAATTAAAACAACAACACATAGTTCTTTTCATTATCAGATCTTGAAGTACTGACGAGCAATTTTTCCTGTCCATATGCAGAAGACATTTTTTTTGCACACTTAGGCATGTGTAAATGTGCACCACCAGTAGAAACACATGTAAATATGCACCACCAGTAGAAACACATGTTGCCAACTATGGGCACACTGCTAATCAGACTGAATCTCTACTGGGTGGCTGCCCAAGTGCTCAATTTACAGGGAACACTGCTGAAGAGTATTTCAAATTACTATACCTACCAAAATTCTCCTGCCAAATGTTGTGATTTTCCAGGCACTTTTTTTTAATTATTCCCCCTTCTTCACACTGGGTGAAAGATCTACATGAAAAAAGACCTTCACGACAAGGATTGTTTCCCTCATGATTTGCATGAGTGTTCTTTTCGGCTAAAGAAATAAAATGGAAGTAACTAACTAAATGCCTATCATTATCCAGGTCACTTAGCCTGTATGTTGTAAGTGAGTTTCCCTCCCTATTTTTGTCTTTTTAGAATGGAAGACGAATAAGTAGAAACTGTTTTCTTTCAGTACATTTTTGGACAGGCAGGTAACAGAGCCCCTAATCCTGATCCATTCCAGAGTTCCCAGCTAATTAAAACAACAATAAAACAGCACTTCAAGTACAGATGTGAAATCTCAGCCTTTAAAACCAGAGAACAACCTGTGAAACAAAAAGCTCTCTCTCATTCAGTGAAAAGCATCCATATTCAGCCACTGGAATATCGTTTCTAAAAGCTACCTCTTAAGCACATTTGTTGCTTTATAATAAACATGAAACACCTCTTTCATATTACAAGAATTTGATGGATGTAACCACCAAGGAGAGATGTTTCAGGTAGTCCGCGTATAATGAGAAGTAAGAGGATGAATTAAGGAAAAGGAACCGTTAGCCTAAATCAGGAGAATTTTTCCAACACTGAAAGGGATCAGGCCCTTGAAATGATGGAGTCACTCAAAACCGGACTGAACAGAGCATTGAATAAATGGGAACCTGAAGGCTTTGACTCTAGACAATGCCAAAATCCTCAAGAGGATCTGCATGCTTCTGTTTATTATCCTACTCACAATTCATGCTAGATCTTCCCTGCCCCAAGGGTAATTCCATATATGACTCAAGGACTCTTGCTGCCAACTTCCAGAGGGGTAAATCAATGTGCAAAGATCCCATGAGTTCACCATAAGAGGCCATGGAAGTTTTCTACTGAAAGCAAGTATCACACTGGTCAGCATAATCTCTGTGAGATGTATGTACAGAAAGCATATGAAGTGTTATGTGTATATTCTAAAAATGATATACTCGAGATCAGCAGTGAGAAGGTCATGAAGTTAGTGTGTTTTAAAACAAACTTCTCTAGACCAGGATGGTAGACTCTCCTCTCTCTAGTGGGCCATTTTATATTGTGTTATAGGACAGAAGTTGCTTAGCGTGCTAAACCAAACGCCGGCAGAGACTTCAGAAGAACATTGACAGGAAGAAGTAAACAATGAGAAAGAAGGGAGGACCCTATTTTCAGATGAGCATCAAAGAGTGTTCTGATATATTTTGGTTATTGAGTGGAGTGATGATCCTGAAGTGAAACTAGTAAACTAGTGTGTTATTTTCCTTTGAAACTAGAGAATCAGAGTTCTATGAAAGGTCAGTGGAACAGACACTGGGTACTCCATAGAGTCACTCTGGGTACATTTAGACAGAGGGACTATGCCAGAGGTATCCCAAAATAGCTACCCCACGTCTTTGAAATGCACCCATTATTTCAAAGTATTTTTTGAAATAACGGGCACGCTATCCCAGCATCCTTGTAACCCTCGTTCCACGAGGGTTAAGGGATGTCTTGAAATAGAGCATTATTTGAAAATTTGGTGCTGTGTGGACATGTCGAATTTCAAAATAAGCTATTTCAAAATACAATCGAAATAAAATACGCAATTTATGTAGCACAAACTGAGTATCTTATGTCGACTTTACGATACTGTGCAGACACACCTTAGAGTGCATGTATACTGCAGGACTTAGTTCAATTTGCGTAGCTTATTTTGAGTTATGTCAATTGTGTAGCTTATTTCAAAATAGCTTATTTCGAAATAGGAAGCATTTACGCAGCACTTATTTCAAAATAGAGCACTCTTTCTCCGACTTCCCTTATTCCTCATACAAATGAGGGTTACAGGAGTCGGAGTAAGAAGTTGTCCAGCTTGACATTATTTCAAAATAACTGCCTGCTGTGTAGATGTAGAATAGTGATAGTTATTTCTTAATAGTGTTGCAGCGTAGACATACCCTTAGAGACTATGCAGGTTAATACGATCCTATCATTAACCTCTACAGAAAGATCAAGAATTGAGAAGGCCCAGAAGATGGTGTTTCTGTTGCCAGAGACTGGTGGAGTCAAGAGATAATCCACAGCAGGAACAAACAAGACTTCCATATGCTAAGGGCAGGTGGTAGCAAGGTGCACCACACACAATCCTGGTAGCCATGGTTAGTGTCACAACGTAGTTTGGAAGAATTCTACTGAAAAGCTTCAGCTGAAATGTTGCTTTGTTAGTTTTCAGTAGATTCTCAGCAAGATTGGTGGGAGGGATGACATGTAGCACACCTGCCACTCCTCCAACTTATGTGTGGCTCTCCCTAGGAAGCTGGATGGGTGCCACATGCACAGGAGTAAATGCTCACACACAAACCAGGGAGTCATGCTCCAGTCCTGAATAAGGACTTCAGAGTTCTCGCTATGATTCGAAGTAAAATTTCAAAGACTTAAAAACTGTTTCAAGGCCTGATGAACCCTGCCTCACATATTTAGAAATTATTTTATTAACATCAGATTATAGCAGAGCCCCAGCTAGAACTCAGGTAACACAGACAGCTGAGTTCAGTTAAAAAATAATGACTTGTTGACAGACTAAAATATTAAAATGTATCTGTAGTTCAGACAAAATACAGAATCTTTCACAACATATACCTAAAGCGAGTCAACACCTTGAAAATCCTAGGACAAAACCTTCCTCCAACAGGACTTTCCAGTACTACAGGTTATTCCCTAACCAGGACAGGATGGATTGCAACATAAAATGTCAACATCAAAACAATATCACAAAAATAATTACAGACCGTGTTAGTGTTGTAAGCTGATAAGGACCAGATGGTCTTTTGTATTTATGGTTTGCCTTGTGCATACAAATGCTTTTGGGATCTAATTAGCCTCCTACAAAACTCAAACTGGGTAATTACTATCATTATCCCCTTTTCAAATAAATCTGAAGTCTAAACTGCAATTAAGTTTTTTATCTTACAATTCATATCCACAGATTTTAAGAATTGTTCTTTTCACGAAATGTCTTTCAGGGACTGACATAAATAAAGTGCAAAAACTTAAAATACAATTTTTTTTAAAAGGTTCATTTTTGTACAAGGGAAGATTGGCTATATGGCTGAACATGCTTTCCAAATAACGGCAGCATTAATGGTGGAAACACCCAATTCTGCCATCATTTGTCATGTGGTACTTTATACCTTTTGGTAAAATACAGAATAAGGTAATAAGTATGGTACAGTTTTTAAGCTCTGTAAGGGAAAGCTGCTGATGAATTTATATGAAGAGCCATATAAATTCTCATATAAACAATGTGATCATATTTCATAGAATATGAAGTGGCAGTGACTGTAGTTAACTTTGTACTCTGCCCAAATAGGAAACACATAGGTTGATGATAGATTATGAAAGAGTAGTGGTGCAAATAACAAGCAAAGAATGTTATTTTTATTGGTTTCTTGCCCTCAGGACAGCTAATCACATGACAAAGGCATCACACTACAGGAAAGCTTGACATTGTAATAATGTGCACCAATTAACTCATTTAGTGGAGAATTAATCAAAATCTGTCAAAAAATAGATAAAAGATAAAATGACAATGTTACAAGTTAATCATGCTCCTGGACCAAAACAAATTATTACAGGTTACTGAGATGTCAGACTCAGAATCCTTCCAAGCAAAAAACAAAACAAAACCCAAAACCAAAAAAAAAAAAAAAAAAAAAAAAAAAACCAGCAAGTGGTAATCATCAGAAGCAATTCTTCCAACCATTAATGTGACCAGGCATTTTCAGAGCCCTGAGGTGTTCTGGTTTTGCTGCTGAAATGTATACACTTTACACCTTTGCTGCTGTAAAGAACATCTGCAATCTGGACACTGAAATCAACCAGAACACTGAGCTAAAGTGATACCATATGGTCATTTTATCATGGTCATTTTTCTAATATTAACCATTGTTGTATCTGTTTCCCTAGCTGCGTTCTTGTGTGCATTCTCCTTCCATCTCCCGCATCACCACCTCCAGTGCTATTTTGAGGGATATGCTAGAAATGTATTTTTATTTTGTTCCTGGAGGGGGACGTCTTTTAAATATATATTATCTGTTAAATACTGACAGAATGCTTGGTGTTCATGTGGAATAATTTAAATCACTTACTTAAAAAAATGTCTGATCTTCTGTGCTATTGCCACAGATTAAAATACATACTGAATTAATTTGTAAATGCTGCGGGTTTTTTTTCTGCAAATGTCACTAGTAGAGCTGTGAATCTTATTTGAATTTAAACACACCTCCCATAGGTTAAGTCCGTAATCAGGAAAACACTTAAAGCAGGTAACTAATAATATTCACATGAATAACCCCATTGACTTCAACTCCTGGTTAAGGGTACTTAAACTCTGGGGTAGGCTTCAAAGGGAGATTGTGGAATCACCATCACTGGAGGTTTTGCAGAACAGGTTGGAGAAACATCTGTCAGATGGTCTAGGTTTACTTTCTCCTGTGCCTTGCAGAGGTTTGCATTTAATAACTTTTTGAGCTCCCATCCGTCCCTACAATTCTATAAGCTTATTTATAATCAGAGGATACAACTATACTTGTATTGAAGCTTTCCCTTGGTGCCATAAAATCTCTGATACCTCAAAACAAAATCATGTTAGTATTAACAAGGAAAAGTTGGACTTTCAGTACTGCAATAGCGTTTATTGCATCTTTCTTCCTACCTACCTACCCACCCAGCCACCCAGCCAGCAGGGCTAAACTCAAAATAAGCTACGCAACTTGAACTACATCAATTGTGTAGCTTAAGTTGAAATACCTTATTTCGAATTTGGGCATGTGTACACAGCACTGATTTCAAATAGAGCACTCTTTCTCCAACTTCCCTTACTCCTCATCCAGTGAGGTTTACAGGAGTCAGAGTAAGAAGCCCATTATTTTGAAATAATTTTGAAATAACAGGCATGCTGTGTAGATGTGCAATCCGTTATTTCAGAATAACATCCATTATTCCAAAATACTGCTGTTGCATAGACATGCCCATATACACCCTATACAAGAGCCCCTAAATCTGTTTAAGGCACCTAAGAGTGAGAAATCACCTTTGTGACGTAGCAGTACAAGTACCAACAACCTCAAACTAGAAACCCTGATGAAGGAGGACAACCTAGTCAAAGTGTTTCAGCTTTCTTAGCTTGTGAGAATATAATTTTGGACATGGTGCTGATGCAAAGATAGCCCAGGCTGTTTGCTTATCAATGTTGTGTTTCAGTTTCTGTTCTTCTCACAGTAAGGAGGTTAATGAGGCCATGAATGTACCTTTGTCAGTGCAGATAAGCATTTTAGAAGTGATACTTCTTAAAAAGTCTGTCTGATTTAATAAAGCAGTGAAATAAGTCTAAAAGTAAACAGCCACAACCACAGTGACCCAGAATCTCTCACCTCAGAAGGAAATGTCTCAGACTGCAGAGCAGCAACAGATACTCCCTTTTATGCATCAAGAGGTCTTTTCAGCCATTGTGATACAAATACATCTGTGTGTAAGCTTCATGGTAGATAAGTAGATAGATTCTAATTTGCTGATTCTTAATTAAGAAATGCACTACCTCAAAATCAGCCCTTTCATGGCTCTTGTCTACCTGTGTATTGTGCTTCTTGCCTTTTTGATGTTTTTGGTGGGTGAGGGAATTTCATTCTACATAAAAAGGATTTCCTGTTGTTAGAAGTTTATAGCCGAAACTCTTTTTTTTTGTAACATCAAACTGAACTGTCATGATGGAGACATGGCTTGCAGCCAGTACTACAATTGTGCTGTGCCCAGAACAATAATTGACTTGACAGTCATTTTTTAAACTTGGGGTTGCAATATCAAATTGGTTCAGCTATTAATGCTGATGCTGCAGCATTCTGCCAGCTTTGCCTGCTTTTCTGGATGACAAGAGGATTTGTGATCACACCCTCATTAACGAGGGCCTCAGCTGCTGCAAGAGATTGCCTTGGTCATGGATTCAGGAACTTGTGCTTCAGCAAATAATACAGCACAAGAGGGAAAAATGGGTTTAAAAAAAAAGACAAGAGTCAGAACAAGGAATGGCAGGGGCTGCTGCTTCCAAGATCAGAGCTTTACCAGTTTCATAGATTCAGTCATCTAAATCCCTGCCTTAACACTGCATTCAAACTCCCACTGATGCTGAACTTTGGATGAATAGCTAGCCAGAACTGGAGCATTAAAAGTACACACTTCTCATGTGGCTTCATTTCATTTAACAATAAAGATTCCACTTAACTGGTAACCTTTGAGGGTCCAAAATGTGTTAAGTTCTTGAATGAGGAAAACAGCAGACATACTAAAGTCAGCAAAGCACATGCTTAACTTTCAGCATTTCCCCAAAATGCTTTCTGAAGTGTAGCTTAGACAGATCAATACATGCAAACAGGAATAGCTATTACTGAATGTGGCAATTCTCTAACTAAGGGGTGATCAGACAGAGCATGTTACATATAATATGTTGAATATCAACAGGTTCCAGGATAAAGCATAAGGAGTTGTGCTTCATCTTGAAAAACATATATGGGTTAGATCCCAATTGCCTGAGACACACTTCTCTCCCTGTATGGTACTTCAGTCACAATCATCTGAAGTAACTGTAATCCGCTTAGATGCCCAAGCTAAAGTGCTGCTTGCCCTTCATTCACCCTGGCCGTGTGTTCTTGGGTAAGGGCTTTGTAACCAAGAAATTCACATCTTTTCTTCCCCACAGCATGTCAGAAGCTCGATGGGGTGGCATTAAGGACATTCTGTAAATCTTGCTTGTTTCCTTGAGGATTTTAGGGGTTCCTCCTTCTTCATCTTGAGGGAATCAGAGAATCATACATAATTAGGTTTGGAAAAGACCTCAGACAATCATTGAGTCCAACCCCCTGCTAAAAGCAGGGCCAACCCCAACTAAATCATCCCAGCCAGGGCTTTGTCAAGCTGGGACTTAAACCTCTAGGGATGGAGATTCCACCACCTCCCTAGGTAACCCATTCCAGTGCTTCACCACCCTCCTAGCGAAATATTTTTTCCTAATATCCAACCTAGACCTCCCGCACTGCAACTTGAAATCATTGCTCCTCATTCTGTCAACTGCCACCACTGAGAACAGACGGCTCCATCCTCTTTGGACCTCTTTCCCCTTAAAGAGGTTGAAGGCTGCTATCAAATCCCCCCTCATTCTTCTCTTCAGCAGATTAAATGAGACCAGTTCTCTCAGTCTTGCCTCATAAGTCAAGCACCTCAGCCCCTTAATGATCTGGATGGGAAAGTTATTTCCAGATGGAGGTGTGTGAAAATGATGGTATGTTGGTCATTCTGCAGTGGGGAACATTTTGTTTTAAGAGCGTCTCCCTTCTCCCATCTTTTTTTAACTTGGCTTTGACTACTGATTTTGTAATGTACCTAAAGAACTTATAACCAGCACAAGTGGGAGAACAAATGAGGAATTCTTCCAAATAAAAGTAGCCGTGTAGTTTGTCCTAAATGGCCCATAATCATTATTGCAGTTAATACGTGTATTCATTATCAACAATACCACCTAACAACTTGTAAGTAATGAGGAATACTGTAATCAATAAAAAATGAATAGGGAATTTTAGGAAAACAACACATAATTATTCATAAGATACAAAAGATACTTCAGCAACCCTTGTCCTGCAAAATATAACAGAGGATCTTTAATGATCATGTGCAATAAGGACCTTAGGTATAAGTTTCATCTAGATTGGAGAATTAGGGACTGAATCTGATGGATCCTATTCACTTGTTTCCTTAATTATTATTTATGTTACTATAGTGTCTAGCACTCCATTGTGCAAGGTGTTACAAGATGTTATTATTTTCCATCTGCTGGACAGTGATGACTGACAGTTATGACAAGGAACAGAATCAATGCATGAACTAAATAAGGAAGTGCTACTTACTCCTTCTCATAACTCAAGAACTAGGGGTCACCAAATGAAATTAACGGGTAGCAGGTTTAAAACAAACAAAAGGAAGTATTTCTTCACAGAATGCACAGTCAACCTGTGGACCTCTGTCAGAGAGTGTTGTGAAGGCCAAGACTATAACAGGGGCTAAAAAAGAACTAGACACACACATTCATCACTGTCTGTTAGCCAGGATAGGCAGGGATTGTCCCCCTAGCCTCTATTTGCCAGGAAGTGGGGATGGATAATGGGATAGATCTCTTAAAGATTACCTGTTCTATTTCATTCCCCCTGAGACGCCTGGCATTGGCCACTGCCAAAAGACAGGATACTGGACTAGGTGGACTTTTGGTCTGATCCAGTATGACAGTTCTTACATTCTTATGACTACCAACTATTGTAACTCTTTAGGAAAAACTTGGCCTTATGTTACACATTAATGTCAGAATTACAGGAACTGATGGAGTTTGTGACTATGCAAGATACCTTCCCTGACAGGACTGATAACATTCCTAACGACTTCGGGGCATGCTAGTTTGCTTCTATGAAGTTGCTCAGATGTAAGTTCAGCGGACTTTTGGTGGGATCAAGAAGATCCAGGGCAATAAGATTCTAAACTTGATCAGCAGGAAGTGCACAGATAATCTTAAACAGTAGATATAAGTCACCTGCTTATTTGTAGCAGAGTTGTTTCATAACAAATTATGTGTGGCAAACTCGTGACAGCCGTAGAGTGAACAGAGACAGAAAAAATTGAGCGAGGACATAGAAACGCATTCTATAAACACACACAGACTTGGCTACATAAACTTTGTTTTATTCACTAATGCTTTCCAAGTTTGAATATCTAGCAACTGTGTTTTTTCCCTGTTTCTTTGCTCCATCTACACAAGATATTCAATATTATATAGCTCAGTTAATTTATTGCTGCTTTTATTATGGTTCATTTGCCTAATGGGGAAACTAAATCATCTAAAGATAAATACTTGGCATAAGCAGATGGAAGAGATGGAAAATCAAAAATAAAGGATTTACTCACCCTACTCCTCCTTCCCTCCCCCTGCCTCCAGCACCCTCCTCCCATTTGCTGCAAGGGCAGTGCTAGCTGTAGCACACAGGGACCCACTCCTCCCAAGGACATGGGCAACACATCTCAAAGAACAAGAGTTACAAATGACAGGTAACCATTTTTTATTCTTCTTGCTCATGTAGATTCCAATTAGGTGACTCCCCAGCAGGAACCAGGAGTCAGGGTCAGAGTTCTTGGGTTTGCTGGTTGAAGCATCACTCTGCTGAAAGCTACAACATCTTTAGCCTGCTGATTAGTGGCCTGATGTGAAATGAAAGTCTGGACTGAGGACCATGTGACAGCTTTGCAAATTTCCCGGGTTGGAACCTGAGCCAGAACACAGCTGAAGATGCCTGCACTCTCGTAGAGTGCATCATCAGGAAAGGGTTAGGTACTTTTGCCAGATTGTAGCATGTCCAGATGCATGATGTAATCCAGGATGAAATTCTTTTAGAAGATTGTAGGCCCTTTCATTCTGTCTGCTACTGTGGCAAATAGTTGAATGGATTTTTAAACAGCTTCAGCTATTCAATATAGAAGGCTAATGCCCAATGAACATCCAAAGAGTTTTTACATACAACTTGAAGTAAAAAACACTGGGAGAAAACTATTCTGATTAACATGAATCTGGGAGATGATCTTTGGGAGGGTGGCTGGGTGCTGCCCAAACTGAACTTTGTCATTATAAAACACTGTGTAAAGAGGTTCAGACACTACGGCCTTAATCTCAGATACCCTCCTGACACGTTATTGCCACAAACAAGTCTACCCTCCACGAGAAACAGAGCAAAGAGCATGTTGCAAATGGGTCAAAGGGGGTCACAATGGTTTGGAAAGAACCAGGTTAAGGTTCCAGGCCAGGATCAACTGCTATACTTGATGGTATCGCCTGTCAAGTCCTTTAAGAAAGCCTCCAACTATTGAGTTAGTGAAGATCAACTGGCCTTCTGCACCTAGGTGAAAGGCGGACATGGCAGCCAAGTGGACTTTTACTGATGACACAGAAAGCCCCTGCTGCTTCAAGTGCAGAAGGTAATCAAAGTTGAGTGTGTAGGAGAGTGTTTCTGCAATCACCAAATTGTGAATCTCTTCCATTGTCTAGGTAGGTGGCTGTAACAGATGGATTCCAACTGCCAAGGAAAACTTCCCTGTCTGAATCAGAGCAAGGAAGCACCATTAAGTTTGGCCATGATGATTCTAAGTATGATGGACAGATTAAAGGTTGGGGTGCTGAAGATGGCCATGGTCCTAAGTTATCAGTTTTGGGAGGAGCAGTAGTTTCCATTGACAGCTCCTGAAGATGTGTGTACCAGTAATAACATAGCCAAGTTGCAGCTATCAATATCACTGACGCTTTGTCCTTCTGAACATTGAGTAACAATTAGTGGAAGTAGTGGATGAGTGGAAATGCATAAAGGAGGTGGCCCTTCCACAGAAGAAGGAACGTGTCTACATCCTAGCCCAGGCTGTGATTCAGGAAGAAGAAATGAGGACACTTCCTATTGTGTCTTGTTGCACACAAGTATATTCGGAGAATTCTTCACAGTTGGAAGATGGTGTTCATGAAGACCATGCGGATGGATCACTCATGGTTGTGAAAATACCCACTAAGATGATTTGCCAACTTATTGTGAACTTCAGGGAGATGATATGCCTCCAGGTGTATTAAGTGAGCTATGCAGAAGTCCCAGGCTGTGTCTACACTGCACCCCTTTTCCAGAAAAGGGATGCAGATTAGACACTTTGGAATAGGCAAATCCGCGGGGGATTTAAATATCCCCCGCGGCATTTGCATTAACATGGCTGCCGCTTTTTTCCGGCTTGGGGATAAGCCGGAGAAAAGCGCCAGTCTAGATGTGATTCTCCGGAAAATAAGCCCTTGAAAGTAGGAATAAGAGATCCTCCGGAAAAGGGCTTATTTTCCGGAGAATCACATCTAGACTGGCGCTTTTCTCCGGCTTATCCCCAAGCCAGAAAAAAGCGGCAGCCATGTTAATGCAAATGCCGCGGGGGATATTTAAATCCCCCGTGGATTTGCCTATTCCAAAGTGTCTAATCTGCATCCCTTTTCCAGAAAAGGGATGCAGTGTAGACACAGCCCCAGAGTTTGAGGGCTTCCTGGCACAGAGGAGATGAGTTTGCCACTCTCTGTCTGTTTATATAAAACATTGCTGTTGTATAAGCCATCATGACTGATATACATCTCACCTCCAAGGGAGCTTGGAAGGTCTGGCATGCCAGACAAACTGCCCCCAACTCCTGATATTGATGTTGACTGAGAGCTCTACTTGGGACCAAAGGCCCTGGGACCTGAGCTTCCCTGAGATGTACTTCCCACCCCATCACTGATGTGTTTGTGACCAGGGAAAGAGATAGATGAAGTCTGGAGAAGGGAATTCGGCACATGCAGCTTGCGGGAACACTCTGAGGTTAGCCACACTTGAAGGGGTAGGAGCCTCAGTCTGGCATGCTGCATGATGTAAGTATAGGCAGCTATCTGACAGAGGAACTTCAGGCAATTCTTTGCCATGTTGGTAGGGAATTGTCTAAGGCTGTGTATGTCATTGTAAAAGGGCTGGAAACTGTGTCTCTGGTAAAAATGCTCTCACCTGTTTTGAGTCCAATATTGTTTCTATGAAATCTGTCCTCTGGACAGGGGACAGAGTTAACTTCTGCTCATTCAGTAGGAGGCCAATGTTACTGAAAGTTGCCCTTATCAGATATACATGCGCATCCACTTGTGCTTTGGAGTAGACTTTGATCAACAGTTGTCGACATATGGAAACACCATCACACGGTGCTTCTGCAAAAAAGCAGCCATGACTGCCATGCACTTGATGAACACGTGACCTGCTGCCAACAATCTTAAGGGGAGGATTGTGAACTGATGGAGATTGTGGTTCAACATGAACCTGAGGTACATCTGGGGTTACTGAAATATGGAAATATGTGTCCTTCAAATCAAGGGCCACGTATTAGTCTCCTGGGACCATTTAGAACTTCAGATTCTTCTTGAACTTGTTGAGGACTCTCAGTCCCAGGATGGGCCAGAGGCAACCTTTGTCTTTCAGAAATAGAAAATAACAGGAATAGAACCCCTTACCTCTTAGCTCTCAAGTAACCGCTTCCATGGCCCCCATGCTTAGGAGCATGAACACTTCTTATATTATAAATTGCTTGTGATAGGGGCCCCTGACGAGGGACAGGGAAAGGGGGTGAAATGGGAAGAAGATGACGAACTGCAAAGAATAACCCAGTTCTACCATGTGGAGTACTCAATAGTCTGACACAATTTGGGCCCACACAGGATAGTCAGCAGGAAAAGGATGAGGAGTTGGTTGGATCCAGTGTTCGAAGGGGGTGCATCTCCCTTAAGTGCACCTTCAAAAGGCTCGCTTTTGACTGGTGGACTCTTTCACTTGAACTGATGAAGGAGGAGGCTGCTTGCTGTTGTTTCTGTTACACTTACTAGAATACTCCGGTCTGTTCTGCTATGAAGCTGTGCATCTCTTTTATCAAAGAAAAGGGTCAAGCTCTCAAATGGGAGGTTCCTGGATGGTCTTTTGGACCTTATACAGGAACCCTGATGCCTATAGCCAGGAGCTTCTCCTCATGGCCGCAGCTGAATAGGCAACATCCAAGGTTATCTGGAACAAAACCCTTGCCACAAACTTGCCCTCCTCAACTAAGGCAGAAACCTCTGCCCTTGAGTCTTCTGTTAGAATCTCTTTGAATTTTGACATAGTGCTGCAGGAATTGAAGATATATCTGCTAAGGATTGCCTGGTGGTTGAAAATCTGAAGCTGGAGCCCCCTCAGTAGAACAGAATAGAGATCCAGCTTATTTGCATCTCCAGCTTTAGGGCATGCAACTTTGTGCCCTTAATGTTCCCATTCATTTGCCGCCACCACTATTAAAGAGTCCAGTGGTGGGTGTAAATAAAAGTATTCAAGCTTGTTAGAGGGGAGAAAAAATACTTTCTCCATCTTTTTTACCACTGGAGGCACGGAGGTGAGGGCATGCCATACTGTTTTGGTGGTATCTTGTAGGGTTTTAGGGCAACTCGGGAGGCTCCACAGGAGGCCAGAATGTCAACCAGGGTGTCCAATGACTCAGATGTCTCCATGACCCGGAGGCCCAGGTTCTGAGCCACCATCTTCTGGAGCTACTGCTGGATCCTACTGTCTTCAAGTGTAGGAATCACAGTGGTTCAAGGCACTACCTTGCCTGGTGAGGATGAAGACAATGTTCTAACTGGGAAAAGTTTTTGCTCCTGGCTCTCAGCACTGAGGGGACCATGTGGGGGTGAGTCTTCTGGTGTAGTGGTCTGTATGGTATGGGGCAGCTGCACTGAGGGAGGTGGGGGAGACATATGGGATTCTGAGGCCACCAACACCAACCTTACGGAATAGAAACCCTGGCTTTGATGGAACGCCCAGTGACTCCAAAATGGCAACTGGCTGGGGTCTGCCATTGTGCAGGCCACGGCATTGGGGGAAACTGCTCTCTCTTTTTGTCCATCCTCAGGCATCTGTGCTCCAATCTGTGCTGGCTCTGCCTGGACACAAAGGCCTTTACCTTCAATTGGTAGGAGTCACTGTAGGGAGACCACTGGGGAGCAGTGCCCAATGTTGTCAGGGAGCAGTGCTGACAGACTGAGGGCTGGTGCTTCTCCCCTACAAGTGTGTTGCCAAAAAGTACTGGAGTTGAGGCAACAGTGACTGATGTGGAATCATCACTGGCTTACCTCAGGACAGCCTCGAGGTTCTCAAGGGTACTGTGATTTTTTGTCTCTCTTGGATGGAAAAGGTGGTACCGTGAAGGTGATGAGTTCTCCTGTAACTTCAAAGATCTCCAGCATGGAGGACAACTCCAATACCTCTCTGTGACTCTCTTGGGGCAAGCAGTCCTGACAAGTCTGACTTGATTGACCCCTTGTTGAGCCACGAGGTGCCATGCTTATTTGGCCCAATGCAAGTCTCACTGCCCTCAAATCCTTCAGTCCCAGTCTCTGTGTGGGTAAGCACTTCTCTGTCCAACAACAACTTCTTACAGAGCATCAGCGACTGGGAACGGTGCTGCACGCTGTGTGAAGCCCCTTACAAGGAACTTTGCTGATGGTGATTGTCTCTAACCAAGTCCTTTTTTGTTGCCAAAGTTTCCCATGTCAATGCTGGAGCACTGTGTACTGATGCTGAAATACTAGGTGCTGGCTAGGCCAAAGCCTGCTCTGAGTGAAGATGCAGTGTCATCTCCATCAGAAGGATCTTCAACCATTGGTCCCTTTCTTGTTGAATGCTGGGGTGGAATCCCCTACAGATCTTTCAGTGGTCCTTCTGATGCCATTGACCCCAGACACTTTGAGCAGGAAGACTGAGGGTCACTTCTGGACATAGGCTTGTTACGAGTTGTGCATATCCTGGGAACTGAGGTACATCTCGGGGGGAGGGAGGAGAGAGGAACTGTAGGTACCCCCCAAAACAGCTCCTTACCATAATTCTAAATATGTAATGACTAATTAACTACAGTTACTAACTACTGACCTAACTACTTACAGAAAATAACAATCTGAAGACTGATAAGAGAGAAGGCTTGCCAAAGTAACAGAGATGAGAAATTTGGCTAACCGTCACAAGCAGTAATAAAGAACCAAAGTGGCTGTGGATCAGCAGAGCTATATATATTGGGCCTACGCCAACCTGACTCCAGGGGAGTCTAAGCTGAGCCCACAGGTCCTGCTAGGGGAAAAAACTTCCAACTACCATGCATCTAGTGTGCACAAATACAATTGGAATCGACATGAGCAAGCATGGTTCTAAATCCTGCTGGAAAGGGATAGCAAGTGGAGTTCCTCAAGGGTCTGTTTTGGGACCCGTACTGTTCAATATCTTCATCAATGATGTAGATATTGGGATAGAGAGTACGCTTATTAAGTTTGCAGATGATACCAAACTGGGTGGGCTTGCAACTTCTTTGGAGGATAGGGACATAATTCAAAATGACCTTAGCAAGTTAGAGAAATGGTCAGAGGTAAACAGGATGAGGTTTAATAAAGAGAAATGCAAAGTGCCCCACTTAGGAAGGAACAATCAGTTCCATACATACAAGATGGGAAGCGACTGTCTAGGAAGGAGCATGGCAGAAAGGGATCTAGGGGTCATAGTGGACCACAAGTTGAATATGAGTCAACAGTGTGATGCTGTTGCAAAAAAAGCAAATATGATTCTAGGTTGTATCAACAGGTGTGTTGTAAGCAATACTTGTGAAGTCATTCTGCCGCTCTACTCTGCGCTAGTTAGGCCTCAGCTGGAGTACTGTGTCCAGTTCTGGGCGCCACATTTCAAGAAAGATGTGGAGAAATTGGAAAGGGTACAGAGAAGAGCGACAAGAATGATTAAAGGTCTAGAGAACATGACCTATGAAGCCAGGCTTCATGAACTGGGCTTGTTTAGTTTGGAAAAAAGAAGATTAAGGGGGGACATGATAGCGGTTTTCAAATATCTAAAAGGGTGTCACAAGGAGGAAGGAGAAAATTTGTTCCTCTTGGTTTCTGAGGACAGGACAAGGAGTAATGGGCTTAAAGTGCAGCAGGGGAGGTTTAGATTGGACATTAGGAAAAAATTCCTAACTGTCAGGGTGGTCAAATATTGGAATAAATTGCCAAGGGAGGTGGTGGAATCTCCCTCTCTGGAGATATTTAAGAACAGGTTAGATAGACATCTGTCAGGGATGGTGTAGATGGAGCTTGGTCCTGCCTTGAGGGTGGGGGGCTGGACTCGATGACCTCTTGAGGTCCCTTCCAGTCCTATTATTCTATGATTCTATGAATATATAATTCTGTAAAGAAAATAATCCAATTCTCCCCAGTTATTTTACTCTAGCTCCCTTTTCAGTTTCTCTGTATGTTAAAGCACTTGGCCATTTCTTTTACTTTCACTACCAAACCATATTTCATTTAAATAAAAAAATTAAATCAATTGTAGAACTCTTAATGCTCTGTCAACAACTGCCTGATTGTCAAAGGACTGGAAGCTGTCTTGCAACAGAGGGAGTTTTTGACCTCTCCCTTTCTTTACGGATTGTCACTTCTGTCCTGTTGTTGCACAGAAGAAATCACTTGAGAGCAAGCCAAATGATGAAGGGACTTGGCCTATATGCACTCCCACAATATTTTCCACTAGAAAATGCCTGACAGTATTCAGGCCCAGGGGTTTAGAGCACCACTACACACTTTAAACATGAAAGAATATGATCATACATTCACCCAGAGAATGCTGGAATAATTCCACTTTTCTTAGAAGTGTTTGTCTACAACGTCATAAGAATATGCAAGGGAATGCAGGTTTTTAGTGGTTCCATCATTTTATGACAATGACTCATGAGAGTTCATCTGTTCACATATGAGTGTATGCTTGTGTTTAACAGTGTTGTTTAATTAGTTCTCAACAAGAGTAAGGCAATGGAGCCTCACAGTTACAAGGATTAGAAACAGATATTATTATGAAAATATGAACTGTACTCTAGAGAGCAGTGAGCAGACAAGGTCCTGACCCAAGGAGCTTACAGTCTGATAGAATGAACACTACTATGCAGGAGCCGCATTAATTAGGCCACTTACACTTTGTGAATTTTGTCACAAAGCTAATGCTCTTCTGAGGGGGATTTTCTGCACCACGTACTTCACTAAGCAGCAAGAGTTTCACCAATGTTTATTCAATGCACACATTGTATCAGAGACCTCTTGTAAGTGCAGCTAAACATCTCAGTCCCATCTAAAATAATTGCCTTCACATTTACAGGGTTTAGTAACTTACCAGCTGAACAAATTCCACTGAGGTACCAGAGTTCAGAATGTGGGTGATGTTAGAAACAACAAAGTTTGAATGTTTATGGATTTCTCTCATTATGGTAAATTATGTCACCCATTACTGTATGAAGATCCTCAAATCTTTTCAATGTCTTCTTTATCCACAGTAGTGCTATTCCCGTATTAAAGATTAGGGATGTAAAAGCCCACTTAATCAGTTAACTGGTTAAACACTATATTTAACCAGCTAACTGAACAGAGGCAGGCTAGAGTTCCACCATGGGCTGGGGCTGTTCCCATCAGGCTGGGCCCTCCACAGACGGGTACTGCTCTGGCCAAGCTGGAGCGCTCGCACCCATGGCGAGCCCCACGGGGCTGGAGCAGCCCCCTGCCCATGGTGGCCAGTCGGTTACTCCAGCCCACCAGTTAACCATAACCGGTAACCATCACCCAGTAAGGGTGATGCTTACCTGTTAACTGGTTAGCCAGTCATATCCCTATTACAGATGGAGAACTGGAGAGGTAAAGTGACTTGCCCACGGTCACACAGGAAGTCTTGCAAAGCAGTGAATGGAATCATTCTTTCTAGTCAATCTACGAGCTCCTTTCTATTAGAGGTTGTTTCTCTCCTGGCAAGGCAATGTGAAAAAGCTCACTCTGTTGCTGCTTGTGTTGTATATTTTCTGTGGATTTACAGAAAGCTTAATTTCCCAGGAATGCCTATCTGGCCCCTATTACAAGTGTTACATATTCACTCAAAATAAACCAAACTGAATCCAGTGTTAGAAGATCTGTCTACTGCCAAGAACGGAGGCAACAAAAATGCATGGGATATACATGAAAGCTGCCTCCTCTGCTCGAGTGATAACATGCTCTTTTGAAGGGATAATTCAGAATTATCTTCCCCCATTACTTAAAAGCATTTAGCTATAATTTGTACAGCCAAGTCCACTTATCTTTCCTTGGAACGATTCACGCCAAGTAAAAAGGCAATTGCAGCTTTTATAGCAAAGAGGGGCATAACCATCTGGTTCACTGCTGCCTCCTAGAACAACCAAGCTCACAACCATCCCACCTCATCCTAAAGACACCTTACAAAAAATACTGTCTCTGCTTACAAGCGCTACTGTAGAAATTAACATACTATGCTGGTTCAATGGAAAATCCCACAAAGATTACCAATGTTGATCTTATCGATGTTGTCATTTTTAACGCTGCATTGATTTTGTTTTCGCTGTAGCTGTGATCATTTTTGCTTGATGGTAATTCCTTATGAATGCCCATAAGAGGTGGCTCGGAGCAGCTAACGTAGAAAGGTTAAAATAAAATTTATTCAGTTTCTGCATCTAATAGACCATTTTTTCTTTTTTGTCTGTGGCTAATAAGGTGACAATCCCATAAAAAGCAGTGGTAAACAAAAGTCTTTGCTACTCTGTGTTAGATTTTATTTGAGAAGCGGGCTAAAAAGTATTATTATCATTACATTTTGAACAAAGAACCAGGGGCCAACCCTTAGCCCTCTTTACAACTGACTGTCACAATGTAATATTAAGTCTTTCATTTTCCCCAACATTTCATATTGCATAGAGGGCAATGTAGCAAGAGAATAATACTCTGGAGTTTTGTTCTTAGCAGCTTTTTGCCCCTGTGCATAATTTACTCATACTGAAAATAATGTAGACACTTGTCCCTGAATGATTTATTAGGGGTTGTAAAAGGATGTTCATTTTACAAAACCTGTAATAATCATCTAGTATAGATATTGCTACTATTAATTAAGTGCAGAGACATCAAAAGTGAACAATAAGCATTAGCTTGGAATCGCTTTAGAAAAGACAGTAGCTGCAAGCAGCACAGCAGCGACTGAGTTAAACAGCAGCTCTACTTCCACAAACTTAACCATGTCACATGTTAGACAGAAAGCAGCAGGCACTCCTGGATTTCAAGCATTGGACAAATTGCTTCAAAATGCTTCAGGGTCAAAAATCCTTTAAAATACAATTCAGCCTAGCTTGAAACTTAAAATTTCTATCATGCCGTATACAGACAGCCATGAAACACTGCTGAAGTCATGCTATATATAGATATAATTGAGTGCTGGAATCCTACAGCACTGCGGATCATTTTACAATACAGTATGTTTGGCTTTATTATGCCTTTTAGTTTTGTGCTTTGGCTGAGGCCCATTTATACATTCTCTGGTCACTATTTCACCTATTTCCTGGTACACGTCTCACTTCCAACCTTAATAACCCATTTCTCTCTCTCTCTCTCTCAAGATAGAGAATCATTACAGGAATGAATTATAATTTAACACCTATCTCCACATACCCACACCAACAAAAAACTGGCACAATGTTGCTGCCAAACTGTATAATCAGAATCTATAGTTTTACCTTTGGGGTCTGAACTGTAGTACAGGAATTACCCTATTGGTTCAGCATCTGGACCCATGTAGGTTAGGGTGATCAGAAAGCAAGTGTGAAAAATCTGAACATGGGATGGGAGTGGAGGATAGGTAAAACCCTATGGGGATACAAGATTGGTGTGATGGACAGGAGGAGTGCTGGCCAGCACCCGGTGACTAAGGGGTTAAACTCAGGTAGCTAGCAAAGGTAGCGGGGGGGGGGGGGGGGGGGGAGAAGAACCAATGGGGATACAGTGCTAAAAGCTGAAATGAATATTGATACCTGGTCTGCTCTTCCTTTGTGTGGAT
Source organism: Pelodiscus sinensis (assembly GCF_049634645.1). Taxonomy (NCBI): domain Eukaryota; kingdom Metazoa; phylum Chordata; order Testudines; family Trionychidae; genus Pelodiscus; species Pelodiscus sinensis. The sequence goes on from NC_134711.1 coordinate 306,716,407, forward strand.
TCTAAGTTAAGGGCTGGATGGAGCAGATACAGTAATCAGAATTACCATGTCTATAAGAAATACTAGATATGGGAGTGAACTGGGACCTGGAAATATGGATTACCACGGGTAGTAAGTAAAGGGAAAAAGTGTATTCAGTTGTGATCCAGGTATTTTTCTTCGTTCTGGTTTCTTGGTTGCACTTATCTGTGTGAATCTATGCTTTCACTCCCTCATTCACTATTTAAGAGTTGTTCCCAGAGATTTTCTCTGTGTTTTACTTTGTTTTACTTGGTTGCTCTGTAACACCCAGCAATCAAGTATGCTTTAGCAAGTATATCTTTTGTTTTGTTAATAAAAATCGCCTTTTTAAGATGATGATTTGATTCTTCTATCCTGGAAAGTAATAGGGGGTCTGTGTGTCTGCCTGCCTAAGACTGAGTGGTCAGCTACCAGAGACTACAGATTGTTTTTCTCTTTTCAAGCCCTTTTGGGTCACTCCTGGGCTATGTCTAGACTGCAAGCCTCTTTCGAAAGAGGCTCTTTCGAAAGATACTTTCGAAAGAGCCTTTTTCGAAAGAGAGCGTCTAGACTGCACGCGGAACTTTCAAAAAAGCAAGCCGCTTTTTCGAAAGAAAGCACCCAGTGAGTCTGGATGCTCTCTTTCTAAAAAGCCTGTTTGCTTTCAAGAACGCCTTCTTTCGAAAGAGCACTTTCGAAAGAAGGCGTTCTTCCTCGTGGAATTAGGTTTACCACCGTCGAAAGAAAAGCCGCATTCTTTTGATTTAATTTCGAAAGAACGCGGCTGCAGTCTAGATGCAGGTGAAGTTTTTTCAAAAAAAGGCTACTTTTTTCGAAAAAACCCCTGAGTCTGGACACAGCCCTGGGGAAGGAATTCAAGTGTTCACTCTTGTTTTTTTCAGGGTTAAATCACTTGATGGTGGCAGCTTCTGTGATTGTGCCAGTGCATCTGTGACTGTGGGGAGTTTTTGTAAGCAGAGCCTATAGAGGCAAGGTATTTAAGGTTTCTGTGGGCCCCCATCTTCTGCATTCGGAGTGCCAGAGTGGGAACAGCTCTGACAGGGATGGGGGAGGGAGGTAGATAGAACCCTCCGGGAAAACAATATTGGAATCTATATCTGCATCTACAAAAATAAGTCATGGGTATACACACCGATATCTGCAGATATAAAGCAGGTATCTGCAGATATGCTGGGCTCTAGTGATATATTGCACCTGTACATAATCTCATTAATATCATAACTTTTTAAAAAAACTACTAAGTTCAATACATAGTGGCAGTTAGTTGCACTGATGATTTATGTAGTATTGTTTCTAATTCCCACTGCTTATTGCTTGATAAAATAAAATAATAAAAGCTGTGTGCTTAGATATTGTAAGACTCTGATTACCTCCAGTGATGTGCAGAACTCCCTTAGGTTCTGTGCAAAGAAAGGCCCCTACACAGCACCTTATAGGTGATACTTAGCACCAATAGTGTAATAAAGCCTACGCTGAGCAACTATTGTCCCCTAGCTGTCTGTTGCTGTTTCCCAAGACTCTATTAAGTATGTATACTGTACTTGTAGCCCAACAGTTCACAAACCAATTTCAACATTTAAAATATTAAGTGTTAATTCCTCTTCTTTTTTCTTTGTTTGCCCCAACACAGCAGTAATTTACAACCAGGCAGCAGACCCAGTTGGGAGCCAGTTGATTTTCATTAAAATATGCTATTTCAAAACAAAAATGATGAGTTCACTTTCTGAACTGACAAGCAGATTGTAACTGCGATGAAATATTTAATGACACAGGTTCTTTGCAGTTCATTTTTAAAGTCACTGACTCCTCTGAGAAAACTGTGGAAAACATACTAAAAAAAATCTGCTGATATAGTAGATATTCTGGAGGGGGCGGTGGGGGGGGGGACGTTTTCATTACTAGAGAAGTTAGCATGAAAAATCAGTTGGTTTGCATAGAAAGCCACCTACCTACCTCTGTTGTGCCTTAGACCTTACCTGAAAGCAGCCATGAGCACATGCATATGACTTCATAATCACCTCCACAACAATTTACAATAGTAGCCCCATTTTGCAAACTAATTGGGGATTGAGGAGTTCAGAAAGGTGAACATTTCAAAATTACAGTAGGAATGCTGCATAAATTGCAGTATGGTGTATATAGCATTACTTTCTTCCTATCCATCATACAACTGCAAACATATTTCCAGGACACAGAAGGCACTGGAATGGAAGAAATGTTGATTTGGTTCTTCATCATTATCACTTCCATTGTGTAGGGATTTTTTTTCATAGGGAAAAATGGTTTGTATAACTGGTTATTCATGAGACTGATTCTCACAAAATCGATGTTCTATTGTATTATGATGTTAGAATCAGAGGATTCCCAATGTCCAGTGAGGAATAAACAGAACAATAGAAGCAAATAAGTTCCAAAGCAACAGTGACCTTTTTTCATGTATATGTTCCTATAGGAACAAATTAACAAGCGAGACAGAAATATAATTTTATTTTGTAGGGTGCATGCGCTGGTACACACCCACACATACACCATTACAACACAGAATTAAATAATACTGTCCAAATAGACAATACAGAAGTGGTATTGATGAGTTTTAGGTCAACCTGCAAATAAGAATAAATGAAGCAGCAAAATGCAGCGAGAATGTAAGCCTATTGCAGGAACTGCAGAGGAGAAGGCTCTCACTCAGGCAGTAGTAAAATTATGTCAAGAAGCAGAACAAAGCTAGATGCTAAGATTAGTAGGAAAGGCAGGGTGGGAAATCAAGTGGCATGAGGTCAGGGAGACTGGCTTAAGGGCACAGAGGATATTATTAAAACACGAATTCTGAAAATAATAGAAGTGAAGCTGATGTTCTGAGAATACATGCTGGATCACTGAAAAATAAATACTTATGTTGTACATTCAATGTTTCCAACTATATATACTTTTCCCATGAGATGTCAGTGGGTCTTTAGAAGTAACTTAACCCTCATTATGTGAATATTCACTGTTTTCAAAATTTTCAGTATCAAACATTTGTGTATGCAACCGTCTGTTGAAAAGCTTCACCACAAATCATTAGAAACATTTCTGTACATTTGGGAAACATGGAACCCAAATGCATGAACACACTAGTTGCTGAGCCTAGGCCAAATGCTGACACATATTCACACATATGCAGTACATACATACATCCCCATTTACACAGCTTCAGTACCCATTTCACGTGTAGCATTCTGTCAGTGTTTTCTGAATTAATCTGGTTTACATTGTTGTTTCTATTGTTATATGCTTCCTTCCAATCAGCTTCGTATTTGGAGCATGCAGTATGTTTGTCAGAACATGTGTCAACAACTCTAGTATGAAATTTATCAAAAAAATGTGCTATTGTTGCTGGCTGACCAAATCCAGGTATAAAGGAGGGTCCACAGGTGAGCAGCTCTCCAGAAGCCTTTTAATGTTACAACTAGTCAAAAACAAAATCTAAAAATGAAGTGAAGAGAAAAGAGGAACAGAGGAGGAACACAGAGGAACTAGCTGAGTCTGAAAAGCAGCATTCCCTTTGCAAAAAGGCAAGTGGCATTAGCAAAATCTGTGTTTTTCTGTCTCCCTCTCCTGGAAGGAATTATAAGTGACCCATTGTTTCAGCTACAAAGAAAGAGGAAAGGCAGTAATAATGACAGGTCCATACTGGACTCAATACAATGAATACACGAGAAGCAAACAAGAACCAAGCTTAATAGCTGAGAAAGGCAATTGAGCAGAATAAATCTATCCTGACAGTTCTAATAATAGCAGTCTTACATATGTTCTGTACTTTATTGGTTAACTGTTTCTTTAACCAATAGAACCCAAACCTCTTAAAAATCACAGGGCTTCTGCTATGGGCTGTCTGTCAAACAAGCCATTGTGATAATATTCCTAAATTGCCTCAACAGGTTTCTCGTAGATGTAAAATATAATGCCTTTTAGTATGAACCAGCTGCCCAAGAATGTATGTTTTTAAGAGCTCTGACAATCATTTTAGGGGGCACAAGAACTAATAGAACCTGAAAGCTTGACACTCAAATATTTCACAAAAAGATTGGTTTACAAGACAACAAAAAGAGGGTGTTTTCTCATGGTCATTGTAGAGTTGGGAGGTCAGATAGTGCTGACATCCTGCTTTCAGTGGTTAACTTGCATTAAGACAGCTAAAAAATACATTAAACATCTTCCTAATGTCATTTTTCCATGTAATCAACTGCTAACGTAGTTACAGGGATGTTGTGTGATTCTGAATGTAAAGGGGATGTCACCATAGGCCGTTGCTCTATTAAAATGTGTTGCACCTTCTGAAAAAAAAATTGGGAATCAATGAGATATTTTTTTGTAGGAAACAACTTGCAGGGGAGACTTCAAGGCAGCAGCAGATATTCTCCAGAGGGAGATGTGATCATTGCCAATAGTTACATTAAAAGAAAAGTAAGAGTGAGTATGGTATCTACGCGCATTTATCTTTGAAATTTGACAGTAACAGCACTGCTCTCAGTGCTATCAGTTTAAGTCTTTTGAGGGCTCAAGCTGACAACATGATGGTGGCAAGTTTCAAGATACTAACTTTAGTAGCCTCGGGTGTCTTTCGCGGTGATGACAGCCGCTGTCTTAGAAGGCATGTATGTGTGCTGGGGGTGGGAGGAGGTTAAGACACAAATGTCAACATCACTGACTTACTGTGCGTTGCTAACAGAGAGCAAGTGCTGGCAGACAAAGCATCTGAATACACTCTAACCAGCCACCTCCCCATAAGTGCTGATAACACGATGTGTCAATAGCAGAGGCTGAAATGCCAATGCAAAACAGAATAAGAGGAAAAATCAGAAAGATCAGTGAAATGACCACTGATTCTATATTCTATAAAGAAGACACACAGAGCTCCATTCCACCTTGGCTTATAAGGACTTCAAAGGGGTTGTATATGTTTACATGCCAGGGAAGCATCTGTCCTTGATTTTCTTGGAATGCAATTTACCCAGGAAGAGAGACCTTTTCAAACCTACCTGCACCATGTAAGTGATGAGTCTGCATAGGAATGGGAGAAAAAGCTACACAGGGAATTTCTATCTGTTCTGTGCACTGCATAGGGAAATTCGTTATTGGCTCTGAACACAATGATGGGAAGAGGATCTCTGGCACAGATCAAGAGCGAAGGACAAAGATCTGTATTTAGGCCCAGATGATGGGCAGATCCCATGAGAAGGTGCAGACGCAGATGGCTCAGCAAGAAGCTTCCCCCGTCTCTGCCCCACAGCAGCACATAGGACATTCACAGTAGCAGTCCCTGAATTCCCAGTTCTGAGGAGCACAGGAACTACTAGCTCTTGTTCACCCCCACCCCCAATACACCACAGGGGGCAGGACACTCAACAGGGGTCGGAGAGGTGCATCATTACCTGTCCCCACATGGGTGATGTAAAATCCCATTCAGTTAACTGATTAAACATTAAGTTTAACTGGCTAACCGATTAAGTGAGATCCCACAGGTGGGTGGCAGCTCCAGCCTAGCTGGAGCATCCCCCAGCCTGTAGGACTATTATGGCTTCTGCTCCCAGCTCTGTGAGGCTGCCGGCTGCAAGGCCATCCTCCGCCCATATTAGGCTGTGGGCAAGGGGCTGCTCCATGTACCGGGGAAGAAGTTACCATAAGTATCACGAGGTAAGGATTAGGGATATAAAATCCCATTTAATCAGTTAACTGGTTAAACATTAGGATAACCAAACATTTAGCCGGTTAACCAGCTGGAACAGTCCAGCTGAAGCAGCTCCCAGCCCTATGCAGGAGCATGCTTACTTGGGGGACCACAGTGGGGTGCGTTCGCACCCTTCACAACCTGCACCCATGCATACGGGTCTGCTAATAACTAGAAATAAAGAGTCACACCTGGCTATATTACTATTAAGGCACGGGGGGTTGGGGGTTTTGTCCAATGCACCCCACTCCCATTCTCCATTCATTGTATTGTAGTTTAAATAAATTAAGAAAATAACTGAAATCCGCGAGATTATATTGTGTGATTTTGACAATCTTTAAAATAGTGAGTTCAGAATTTTAATTTCTGGCACAGAACTCCCTGCAAACCTACACAATGCATACCTCTCATAAGCCTCGAAAATGGACAATATCTTCCCTGACAAAAAAGTGTGTTTTCCAATGCATGTTAGCTATCCCACTGTAAAAATACAGCAGGGACATGGCACTCGGGGGGAACGAAGGGGAAACAGTGCTGAACTCATCTACTACATCAGGATAAACACTGCAAATGCCTTGTTTCCCCTTACAGTGAGACAAGTGACATGTGATAGCTATCCCACTCTGGAAAACACCACACTTCCTCTGGAGTGAAGGCAAAGTCTCCTTCTTATTCTTGCTGATACAGTGTGGTTCTGTACCACATCTATTCAGGACTTCTTTCTAAATGCCACAGTCTTCCCCTTCTTTTACTGTGACCCCATTTCAGCAAAGCACTTAAGCACAGGTTTAACCATTTTCCATTGGTGCTGTTTCCCCACTCTTTACATTAGCATGTACGTACTTTAAGGACTAATTGCAAATATTAAGATTTTAAACATGCCTCAGATTATTCAGAAACTGAATATCACAAGTTTATACTCTGCAACCTTTTGAGATCTGACAGGAAAAACAATATGAATGGAGCACTAACAACTTCCACTAGCATCTAATACTACAGGGTGATTTTAAAGATAAATATTTATTTTAAAACACTTTGTGTTTCTTCAGAACCACAAAGCGGAACAGCAACATTAGCATTACCACGTGCCTGAGATTGCTTCTTTTTATTAAAGCTGGCATGTTGCATGCAAATAAAATGAAGCAAACAAGTTGCCTCATGGATGTCATTACTCTGGATCCATAATTAAGAGCATAGAAGAGCTTTAAAAGTAGCTATGAAGACTGATCTGATTTCATGTCTACTAAAAGGTGGAATCTTGACTTTTTTTTTTGGCCTTTCCAATTGAGAGCTGTAAAAGGCAGCTGGGCTCTGTTGACAGTGAGAGGTTCCATGCTTGTTCAAAGTTTCAGATGATTACAAATGCCTGGAGTGACTTACCATTATGGGGAACAAATGATACAGTGATTGTTACAGACTGACATGTTTGCTCTCTACTCAGAAAATAACAGCTAGATCCTCAAAACACTCTGGGTACATCTAGACTATGGTGCTACTTCGGGATACCAGAGGTATCCTGAAATAGCTATTCCGTGTCTTTTGAACCAGCACGTTATTTCAAAATAGACTTCAAAATAATGGGCTCACCATTCCAACATCCCCTGTAATCCTCGTTCCACGAGGGTTACGGGGCATTTTGGAATAGTGGTCTATTTCAAAATTAGATCGAAATAAGATACGCAATTTGCGTAGCTCGAATTGCATGCCTTATTTTGACCTAGGGGTGCAATGTAGAGGCACCCTATGGGGCATACTGTCTGATACCCAAAAGCTTCAGAGGGGTAGCTGAGTTACTCTGTAACAAGAAAAACTTAAAAAACAACAAATAGTCAAGTAGCACCTGAAAGACTAACAAAACATGTAGATGGTATCATGAGCTTTCATGGGCACAACCCATATCTTCCAAAGACAGGAGTCTTAGAAGTCCAGCTCCAAGAATAAGCAAGGCTGATAACCATTTACTTTTATTCAGTATGCTCTGGCTTTAAGTTTTCTTCTTAGTACGGCCTTACCAGGAGAGTAATAGAAATGTAGCCGTGTTAGTCTGGTGTAGCTGAAGCAAAATACAGGACTATGTAGCACTTTAAAGACTAACAAGATGGTTTATTAGATGATGAGCTTTCGTGGGCCAGACCCACTTCCTCGGATCAAGTAGTGGAAGAAAATAGTCACAACCATATATACCAAAGGATACAATTAAAAAAAATGAACACATATGAAAAGGACAAATCACATTTCAGAACAGGAGGGAGATGCGGGGGGAGGGGGGGGGAAGGAAGGAAGGTAAGTGTCTGTGAATTAATTATATTAGAGGTGGGGAGAGTTAGATGTCTGTGAGCTAATGGTATTAGAGGTGATAATTGGGGAAGCTATCTTGGTAATGGGTAAGATAGTTAGAGTCTTTGTTCATTCCTTCTTGGAGAGTGTCGAATTTTAACATGAATGACAGTTCAGAGGATTCCCTTTCAAGTGCAGATGTAAAAGGTTACCAGGAGAAGGATTTTTACCCACTGGTAGAGGTACAGCTGTGAAAACTTCTAGGGTGAAATCCTGATTCTACTGAAGCCAATGAGAGTTTTGGCATAGACTTCAATGGCACTAATATTTCACCCTAAATGCAAAAACATTATATCAGTGAGCACCATGATTTGCTCCAATGCCGTGTGCCTACAATGGGTGCTGGCACTGGAGCAGCTACTCAGGTTACACTAATGGCTAAAAACTAAATGTAGACCTTGCAATGGTATAAAATCCAAAGATTTCAGTGGAATTGTACCTGATTCACACCAGCATATGTGAAAAGAGAATGCAGGTTTCCCTGTCAAACTATTTTTGACAAACCTAAAACACCTGATTTGGAAATTAAGAACGCACTGCTATCTGCATTCATTGTAACTGTATTTATTGTGCTGAGACGTTGGTGTGTTTATAAATAACTTCTGAATTAGTACACTATATTTCAGTAACTACCTCCTGAGGATGCTAATGCTTTGTCAGTTCCAGATGGAAGTTCTAAAAGAAAACACAATACTGCAGTGAAAACGACTTGTAATTCACAATTGCAACTGAAACAAACATTATCTAGGTCTTTGAAAAGTTACAGCAGCAGAAAACAAACATTCAGAAAATGTAGCTGAAAAGGAAAGTAAAAATATTATGGCCCAGGTGCTTTTGTTGCAGAATCATGTACACAAGTGTCAATTGGGATAAATCATCAACAGTCTGATTTATCAGTGTTTTATGTTCACTTTGCACTGGGGTACATGGGCTGGAGTCAGTGCAATTCAAAGGATTAAAGATCTCAAAATGACATGTTTGGGATATACAGACTGGAGTGGATGGCACCATTCTGATCCCGTTGGTCCGCTGGAGCTACAAAAACATTGGATTAAAGGGTCACTGTCAGCTTTAAAATCACAGAATATAGTATAGTAAATTCAATAATGCCTAAGATTACTGTAAATGTATTTTTCTTTGTATATCTTTCAGTGTTGTAACCTCACGTGTTCCTTAAAGCAATACCAAGAAACAATACTGCAGACATAATTGTGAATCATAAGCAGACTTTGTAACTATTTGGAAAAAAAAAGCCTAGGTGATTTAGGAACTTAAATCTCATACTAAAATCTCACACTACAATCTACACTAAAAATTGGGTTGAGCCAACTATGACACCCATGAGTGTGAACATTTCATATCCCCGAGAGACGTCATTAAGCCAGCATAACCCCTGGTGTAGACAGTGCTGGGTGAACAGAAGAATTCAACTCTCAGGGAGGTGAATTAACTCCTCCCATCACTGTAGTGAGTTTCTACACTGAAGCACAACAGTTTCAGGGTAGAGAAACCTTCAGACTCCTTGGTGCAGAAGTCACTTAGGGCCAAATTTCCATATTGAAATCAATGGAAGTTAGATGCCTAATCTGCTCACGTACTTTTGAAAGATGCCCATTTGCATCTTTAGGCACCTCAGTATATTTCTGAAAATCTGTTCCTTAAGCACTTTTCAAAATTGTCCCTGACGTTTCTTTAATAAGGTAAAATGCAGGTCCCATAGTTAAATGGTAGGAGAATCTCACTTTTGGTGAAAGAGCACAATGGTCCCTATTAAAAATCCATCAGCTACCAATAATTACCATTTCATGGTAAATATTCTTCAAAATGTCATAGCTTTAATACCATGCTCATCACTGTGATATCTGAGTATAGGTTGAACCTCTTTCGTCTGGGACCCTCAGAACCTGATCGGTGCTGAACCAAAGAATTTGCTGAACCACGGGAAGGCAATATGGTCTAGTGGCATTAGCAACACTTCCACTGCTTAATGGGTTTTTTAGAGGTAAATTAGAGCTAACTAATAGCATAAAACACCGAGAGCCAGAATTGGTAATAGTTAAACTTTATGGAACCACAAGAAATTTGGCCACACCCATGATAAGTGACTATCCAGCTAACTAAAATCATGCCAGACCAGAGAGTGCCAGACTAGAGAGATTCAACCTGTTCTCACCATCTTACAGGGGTACCATGGACAGCTTTAGGCGCTTTACCCTTAGGCAAGCAGGTTGCTACCCCCACTCTCCTTCTACCCTAAACCACTACCACCCACGCCCAACAGAGGAAATTTAAAAACATTTAAAACCTCCAATCCCTATCCCAAGCAGAATTTTGACCGCCATAGAGAGACACACTCCATGAAGACCACTTCACTATAGCTACTGACTTCATTTATCAGGGATGATCTAGGTCAGGGATGGGCAATAATTTTTGCAGGGGGAGGTGCTTCATGAATTTTGGTATGTGGTCAGGGGCTGGCTCCAAGCTCCCCCAGGAAGGAGCGGGGCCTCCTGAAAAAGTGGGGGGACTGAGGGCTACAGAGGGAGAGAAAGAATGTGTGAGTGTGAAAGAGAGACACTGTGTGTGTGAGACAGACTTTGTGGTACAGATTGAGCAAGTGTGGCACAGAGAACTGGAGAGTGCGTGTGTGTGTGACAGTGATATTGTGTGTGTGAGGCACAGAGACAGTGTGGCACAGACTGTGTATAACAGTGGCACAGAGTGTATGTACTGGCTGCTGATAGGTAAGTTTCTGAGAGAAGACACATGCTTCACTCAGTGCACAGTCAACCTCTGGAACTCCTTGCCAGAGGATGTGGTGAAGGCTAGGACTTTAACAGGGTTCAAAAAAGAGCTAGATAGATTCATGGAGGTTAGGTCCATCAGTGGCTATTAGCCAGGATGGGTAGGAATGGTATCCCTAGCTTCTGTTTTTCTGGAGGTGGGTGACAGGAGAGGGATCACAAGAGGATTATCTGTTGTGTTCCCTCCCTCTGGATATCTCGTATTGGCCACTGTCGTCAGACAGGATACTGGGCTAGATGGACCGTTGGTCTGATACAGTATGGCTGTTCTTGTGCTCGGTCTCTAAGACGGGGAAAGCTGTCCTACTCTGTCTCCTCACTTCCCCTTTCTGCAGAGATAGGATATGAGGAGATGTAAGTGTGTGTGTGCGTGCACGCGTACTTGCACGAGCAAGAGCGCACAACAACTGAAATCTCAGAAACAATGCACTGCCTCTTAAGACAAGGCACTCCTCTGAGTCGCTTATCCATACTTGAAATGTGAACAGCTTGGCTATGTGTCTTCCTCTCCCTGACATCTGCTCTGCAAAGATGGGGTACAGGGGCAGGGGGACATCCTGCCTACAGTATTTCCCCCTCTCCCCCAACACACATATAGCTAGCAGGAGAATCCTGGGAGCAGCTCTGCTGCAGATGGAGCAAGGTGGGGGTGCAGCTGAACACATGCGGCAGGCTGTAAGTATGCACCTCTGCTAATCCGGGTGGGCTGGAGAGAAATGCTTGGTGGGCTGGATCCAGTCCCTAGGCCTGATTTTGCCCACCCTGATCTAGATGGTGCTTGGCTCTGCCATGAGGGCAGGGGACTGGACTTGATGACCTTCGAGGTCCCTTCCAGTTCTAGTATTCTATGATTCTTCAGGGGAAAGTACTCAGATACCATGATGATGGGTATAAAACCTAAAATAGATACATAGGTTGTTGTGTAAAGCTCATGGCCATGGGACAGCATAGCCTGCATGGGTAAAAAAGTTGGTAAGAATCTTTACACTTGAGTGTTCTCAATGTCCCCTTTATGTCAGAAGCAATTATCCTGCATCTGTATGTTAATGAAGCAGCTGTTTCTTTGCTAATTGTTCTTCCAACAAATTGGGGTTTTTTTTGGTTGTAATTAAGATTTTATTATGGGATTTATCATTATAACCATATATATGTGTATTTCAATTTTGCAAAGACAACAGAAAGGTGAAATGATAACACTATTACACACAGACATAAATCACATGATGACTTTATCCAGAGTCCTTCAGGTGGTCAGGATGTGTGTGACTACCTTATTCACTGTTTCCCTTCACATATTAACTAAAGCAGTGTTTTTTTAAAAAACTGGCTTGCATACATTTTGGCACCTAAATAAATGGTGTGATTTTCAGAAATGATGACAGTGCCCATATAATGCCAACAGGCAAAACCAAACCTAGTACCTCTGAAGTTTAGTGCATGAGCCCCTACTGCTTAAGCTAAAAGCCAGCTGCCTCTCAGGCAAGGCTGTAGAGCAAACTCATTCTTTCTCTCTGTAAGTGGTCTAAGTGTCACTACATGGGACGTACCTCACACGCAGCAGGTGTGGAGGATTTCACCCACAAGTCCCACTGACTTCACTTTGGTGTCCTTGAAAATTTGGCACCAGAGTTTACGTTCAGTTTATGTCAAATAATTGCTTTTAAACTGCCTTCTACTTGGTTAATTTGTTTTAAGATTGTATAGCAAAACAGTAATTATCCTTTCAAATTTGCCAGAGGTGCGAAAAAATTCTACTCTGCATTATTTTTTAAAAAAAGATCAAATCAAAAGCATTTTATGAATAAACATATGTCTCAAAATTCCCATGGGAGTCTACCAAAGACTATGCAAACTAGGGAGTACAATGTTCTACTTCATGTTTCCAGACGTAATGAGAAAAACAGGACAAAAACTGGTGAAAACAGTATGTGGGTGCAATTTTCTGCCATTTGTTTTAACATTTGTCTTAGGTCTAAATTCAGAATATCCAATCCTAGCTCTGACATTAACTTCCTGAGTGATTATGAACAAATTACTTAAGTCCTTTGAGTCTTAGTTTTCCCAGATTTAAAAATGTGGGTACTGATATCTTCATATGAATGATGTGATGAATAAATGATAGTTGTAGTGTGCTATGTAAGGTCCTGGTTCAGTAAGGTACTTTGACATGCAGTTAATCCCCTCTGAAGCCAATAGAACTATTCATGTTTGAACTCAGGCACGTGCTTAGGTACAAAGTCACAGTGTTATTCAAGTCAATCAGGGGCAGAGATGGGAATAACTGACCATGGGTCTGGTTCCCACTAGACATTGTTCCCAAGATATATTAGGCAGAAAAAGTAACACAAATGTTGCACAATCAAATATAAAATAGGATGTTTTGTACAAATAAATAAAAACCATGTCAAATATTCTGTCTAGCTTTCAGTGTTGAGTGAAGTTTGTACTTTCATTAAAATTTCATCAAGCCACAGGTGCAATAAAACTTGTTTTTACCCTCTGCTGTAGATTGCTTGCTTGAAGCTCAGTTATTACATCCCACATGTGACAATAGGTGTCATTTGCATTGTATAGGATAAAATAGAGGAATTACAGATACACTGGCTATATTTTAGTGGGGAGAGCATCTTTCAGTCTCAGAACAGGTAAATACTAGGGATGTTAATGGTTAACTGGTTAACCAGTGGGAGCTGGAGCAGTTTGCTTAATTTGTTCATTTAAATGGCTAACACACTTCTAATTAGGCTGGGTAAATCAGTGCAGTGACTAAGTGAAAACAAAATGCAACTACTCAGCAGAGGGAAAACTCAAACTAAACAAGGTAACATAAGCAAAAAGAGTTCCTCCTCTGGGCATCAGCCCAGTCCTCATAGTGTGAGTACCAATTGGTCACCTTTTTGCCTCTTCAGCAACCTTTCTGACAACTCTCCTCAGAAACATATGAGTAAGGGGAATTTCACAGGTTGGCAGCTGGAATTAAGCCCTAGGAAGTGCTCAGTCCTGTGTTACAATCTGTTTTAAGTCACCAAATTTGTGAGTCCTTGAATCATTTTTTCTGACTGGTCTTGCTTCAGATGCTTTGTCTCAGATATGTGCCTTCTGAAAAGATTCAGTGCATTATAGACAACTGGCAGGTTCTCTCCTAATTTGCTATCTACAATAACATGGACCAAGGACAAGCCCCACTTCAGCTAATCAGATCAGATTCTATATGGGAGGCTCACAGAATTTCTATCTAGGAGTCAGGCATTTCACTGTTGGGGGCTAATATGAACAAAGTCTTGGTACAAATGCTGAAAATGGACGTGTTCTTTATTTTGTCAGAGACTATCCAAAGAACAGATGTGACAATTGCTATGCCTGCCCTTTGAAACAAACTATTAGGAACCTGTCTTGTTAAAGGTGACCTGCACAAGCTCAGAGGAAAATCCAGCAGCTTCAGAATCATACACTCAACATCCTGAGTAGCAAGGCTAAAAAGGGAAGTCAGCCTATGAAATGTACACACTGCTATTTTTTCCCCTTTCTCATTTTGAAGGTTCAAGATGTCACACCTTCCTGGGAACATTGCTGCTGACTAGAAATCATTACCAGGTCATGAAAGGATGTTAAATAAAATAGTATGTAGCACACTGATTCTGTAAAATCTAGGGATGTAAAAGATTAACTGATTAACAGGTTACCCAGGAAGCATTCGCCTTACCAATGCTTACAGGTAACTGGTTAACAGGAGGGACAGGCAGGGAGAGCAGTCTCCCCAACCACTGCAGCTTGGCTGGCCAGACCCTGGCCAACTGGACCAGTTCCCTCACTGTAGTGCAGCAGAACCTAAGCTGGCTGGAGCAATCCCCGATTGTGGTGTGGCACGGTGGAATCCTGACCAGCTGGAGCAGCCCCCACAAATGGTACAGCAAGACTCTAGCCAGATGGAGCAGCCAACACACACACACCCATGGAGAGCCAGGCTAGAGGAGCCCCCATCCCTCGCCCAATGGTGGGCTGAACAGATCTCAGCTGTCCTGTTAATGGGTTAACTTTTTTAATGGATATTTATAACCCTAGTAAAATCACCACATTTTTAGAAATATGATTTTCAGATCATTCTTAAAAACATATAGGCTACAATACTAAAATGAATAATAAAGAATAATTATTATTGATGATAATAATAAATAATAATAATAACAATAATAACAACAAGTTAAAATTATGAAGTTTTCATCCTGAGTGAATTCAATTGCTTAAAAACTATATGCAGTCCTGGAGCCTTCAAATTCCATCTCTACTGCAGAAAAAGGTGTTTTAGCACATTTTATTATTATTCTCAGGAACTCAGTGTCATTCGATGAAATTTATACTGTAGGAGAGGTATTACACTGAAGAACAGCCAGCATCTGAAGGCTTCAGGAGAGCTCTGAAGGCAGATTTTACAGATTTTGCATGAGGTAAAATATTGTGCTGAGTGGCTTGGCAAATTCCAACTATTAGAAAAATGCAACAGGCTCTAATTTCTACAAAGATCATGCAGAGTCTTTGGTTTTAAGGTCTCATCCAAAATAGGAAAACAAAATAAGCTGCATGGTCTGCAATTCATGTGCCAGCACAGGAAAAAGGACTGAGTTGATTCTGCCAACATCAAACCTCTAGTTCCAGAGAATCAAGGCATTTGCCATCTAATGCTTAGATCACTAATTGAACTCCCCTAGCTATTCATGTGTCATTCAGAAGCACTCCAAAGCATTTAAAGTACACAAAGCATCACACTTACTCCTGAAGTGCAGCAACTACCGCTTTGGGATATGAACATTGTCTTGCTGCTGGTGATAGGGATGTTAAGCTTAATGGGTGATGCTTATTGGGTAATAGTTAACTGGTACCTGGGGAGCAGCCACGCGCCCGCAGTCTGCCAGAGGGCTGCTCCTGAACAGGCTAGGAGTCCACAGCCGCTGTCTGTGGTGATAGGGCCACTCCAGCACTGTCTTCCCACACCTATCCCGATTTAATCAGTTAAACTTAACATTTAACTGGTTAACTAATTAAATGTGATTTTAGATCCCTATCCAGTTCTACAGGTAACAGTCAGAACTGAGACAGATACTGAGACTGGGGATGGGGGGGGGGGGGGGGAGAAGGGACAAGACATCCCTAGGTAAAAGATCAGAGTGAGCTTTACCAAATCCCTATTACATGTTTCACTATGGCTATGTCTACACTGCGAGTTTTTGCACCAGAAAATATGCTAATGAGGGACTCATTAGCATAAGTCATGATCTCCAGGAGAGGCATAAGGATCTTGCACAAAATGGAGTTTTTGAGCAAAACGGAAGAGGCTACACTGCTTCTTTTTTGCACAAAAACCTCTTGTGCAAAAAGAAATGGCAGAAAATATGCTAATGAGATCACAACTTATGCTATTGAGTTCCTCATTAAAATATTTTCTGACGCAAAAACTCACAGTGTAGACAAAGCCTATGAGTTATTGCCCCAGGAAGATGACAGTTTCTCTGATAGATCTATCAGGACAGGGATTGTAGTTACATATCCATTAGGGATGTGAACGACTAGTCGGCTATTTGACTAAATGCTTATCGGATAGGTGACACACTAGTCGACTGGTCGCTTCCCCCCCTTCGCTGTCTCTATCAGAAAGAGGCGGGGAGGGAGAGGAAGTGGCAGCGCCGCATGGAGCCCTGAGTTAGTTGGGGACTCCCTCGCTGACCCCTAGGCTCCATGCAGTGCTGCCACTTTGAAATGCCACAGGGAGCCTGACACTGGGCTCCCTGACGCTGGACTCCCTGTGGCGTTTCAAAACGGCAGCATCCCAGCTAAACCTGGGCTCCCTGCATCACTGCCACTTTGAAACCCTGTGAGGAGCACAGGGCCAGTGGGAGACTGCTTGAGTCCCCCGCTGGCCCTGTGCTCCCTGCAGCGCTTTCACTTTTCTCTTCAAAGGTGGAGGTGCCCTTATCAACTAATCGAAATTTTACATCGTTCATGTCCATGTTCTATGGTTAGGTGTTCTCGCAGCCAAAAGGAATAAAATAATACAATCTCTTTGAAGGAACTGCTTTATTGCATAAACTATGGCTTTTGTGACCTCTCTGTCTTGTGCTTTCCACAAATATTTCTAAATCAGAGCCAAAAACAATGTGAATGGGTGACAACCAGTGAACTCAAGAATAAATTATGAATCTTGTATTCCAAAGCACATATATTTTTATTCATTCATGTATGTGTCCTTCATTAATTTCTTCTGAGTTGCTCTCCTTAGATGGAGACAATGTCACGTCTCATTGTTTAGAAGAGGCTAAGAATAGTTTTACTGAAATAAACTAATGATTCATTTACAGTAGTCCAGCATTACATCTCCAAAATTGGTCACTGCTGGATGCTTCCTAAGGCATGTAAAACCCCCAGTATGTATCTGTCTCTGCAATACCAGGCATCCTGGAGAAAAAAATTATTTTTACCCAGTGGATGATCAATTGCCCCTGAAGAATAAAGACCCTATAACTTTTATCCTAGCAAGTATAACAGCTTCTGTGCAATTCTTAATATATGTGTCTTCTTTGTCGCAGTGGTGGTCTTAAGAAATAGGAGTCTTGTAAACTGCCAGAACTTCTGAATTTGGCTTATAGGAAGCTCTGGCAACGTAGCCCCTTCTACTTTAAAGTGTAGTGGGGAGGCTAAACTTTAAAGTAGAACAGAGTAAGCAGTGCTACTGTAAGCCCAAAGCTCTGCCCCTCTCCAATAAGAGAAGGCAGAGAACAGCTATCTCTGTTCTGCAAATGACTGCAAAAACAATACTGTGTCTCCAATCACTCTGTATCCTTTTACAGGTAAAAAGAGAAGTTTTTAAACAGCTAACCCTATACAGCAGGGGTCTCCAACCTTTTTAAGCACAAGATCGCTTTTTGAATTTAAGTGCAGTCCAAGATCTACCTCAAATATAAATACCCTTATCCCGCCTCCCTCCTGTCCCTTTTCCAAGGCCCCGCCCCTGCTCACTCCATCCTTCCTCTCTTGCCCATCCTCACTCACTTTTACCAGGTTGGGGCAGAGGGATGGGGTGCAGGCTCTGGTCTTGGATTAAGGGATCTGGAGTGTGAGAGAGAGGCTCTGAGCTGAGCTTGGGGCTCAGGCAGCTGGGAAGTAGGAGGGGGTTCTAGGTGCAGCCTCTGGGAAGCTGTTTGGATGCAGGGCTGCTCGGGGCTGGGGCAGGAGCTTGAGGTGCAGGAGGGGGTTATTGACTGGGGTAGGAGTTCAGGCTGTGGGCTCCAGTTGGGCCCTGCCTAACTCAGGTGGCTCACTGGGTGGTGGTGCAGTGGGGCTAAGGCGGGCTCACCCCTGCTCTGGCCCTGGCCCGCTCCCTAAAGCAGCCAGCAAACTCCATCCCAAGTCCTATTGTGCCTCATCTCTGTTCCATGGGCACCTTGACATCAGCACCCTCTTCTCCCTCCCCTGCCTTGCACAGCAAGCAGGAGGCTCCCCAGGGGAAGGGGAAGCTCCAAGGCAAAGGGCAGAAGAGGAGCAGCAGTGGGGGGGAGGAGCAGCTGAAGTGCTCGCACTTGAGAGCCTCTTGGCCAAACCAATCAGGATCACCTGCCAGAGGCTCCAACTGGTAGATCCCGATCTACTGGTTGGTGACCACTGCTATACAGCTACCTAAGTCATGCAATGGTGTCACTGATGAAGATCATGTGGGCCAAGTTTTGCCCTCAAAATATGCTTCTGAAATCCTTCAGGGCTATAAAGGAGAGAAGAATCTGTCTCCCAAACCAAGTGACATTAATGTAAGAAGGGAGCAGAGTTCGGCTTGGCAAATGGAATTTCAAGCCAGAGCCTGTCATGATGGTATGAGTTCAACAGAATCAAGACTGGACTCTTAGGGTATGTCTACACTACAACGTTAATTCGAACTAACTTAGTTCAAATTAGTTAATTCGAATTAAGCTAATTCGAACTAACGGATCCAGACTAAAAAACTAGTTCGAATTAGCATTTTGCTAATTCGAACTAGCATGTCCACATTAAGTGGACCCTGAACCGGGCTTAAGGATGGCCGGAAGCAGTGCCGGCAGGGCATCAGAGGAGGACTTAGAGCGTGGAGATGCTGTCTCAGGCTAGCCGAGGGCTGTGTTAAAGGGTCCCGACCCCCACCCCGGACAGACAGTTCTCAGGGGTGCCCCACTTGCAAAGCAGTCCTGGCTTGGAGTGCCCGGAGTACCCACACTGGGCACATCACAGCACTCGGCCATCAGACCGGCTGCACTTGCCGCAGGCTGCCATCTGGGAAGAGGGGGCAATCGGGGGGCTGCAGGAGAGCTTCCACCCCCAGAAGCCCGCAGAGCCACCCCAGTCCTCCCCATCGGGGGCTCGTACCCCATTCCTCCCTCACCTCCGTCCACTTACCCTTCCCTAGCCCCTCTTCTTGATGTACAAAATAAAGATAATGTGTCTTCCAAAATGGAATCTGTCTTTATTGAACAAAACTGGGGGAGACTGAGAAAAAGAGGTGGGAGAGGGGAAGAGAGAGGATGGGAGAGGAAAGGGCAACTAAAATGATCAGGGGTTGGGAACAGGTCTCATATGAAGAGAGGCTACAGAGACTGGGACTTTTCAGCTTAGAAAAGAGGAGACTGAGGGGGGACAGGATAGAGGTCTATAAAAGCAGGAGTTGGGTGGAGAGGGTGCATACAGAAAAGTTCTTCATTAGTTCCCATAAAGAAGGACTAGAGGACACCAAAGGAAAGGAATGGGTAACAGGCTTCAAACTAGTAACAGAAAGTTGTTCTTCACAAAGCAAAGAGTCAACCTGTGGAACTCCTTGCTGCAGGAGGCTGTGAAGGCTAGAACTAGAACAGACTTTAAAGGGAAGTGAGATCAAGTCATGGAGGTTGGGTCCATGGAGTGCTATTAGCCAGGGGGTAAGAGTGGTGTCCCTGCCCAAGGTTTGTGGAAGGCTGGAGAGGGATGGCACAAGACAAATGGCTTGGTCACTGTCTTCGGTCCATCCCCTCCAGGGTCCCTAGGGTTGGCCACTGTCGGCAGACAGGCTACTGGGCTAGATGGACCTTTGGTCTGACCCAGGACGGCCATTGTAAGCTCAGGGCTCAGGGTCGGGGGTCTCAGTGGACCCCCTTGATTCTCTTGCACACCTGCTCCTGGGTGGCCAGGCTGGCAGCTCTCCTGCCCTAGACGGCCACTTTCCTGTGCCTAGTGCGGAGATCATGGACGAGGTCCACTATGTCTGCACTAGCCCAGGCGGGTGGCCACCTCTTGCGGTCCCGGGCAAGCACCCGGGAGCCGCCAGCCTGGTCCCGGGAAGAGGGGGAGGGCTGGGGGGCATCGGGTGGCTGGCTCGAGCTGTGCCAGGTGCAGGGTCTGCTGGCTGGGTGCTGGCAGGCTTGCACCTGGCACGGGCACCGTAGCCAGTCCATGCCCCTTTAAGGGGTCTGGGGCCGGGAGGGGGGCAGACGAGTTTCCCTGGTGTTGGCCAGAATGGCCACCAGGGAAACCTGTGGAGGGCTAGCCTCCCACTAGTTCGAATTAAGGGGCTACACACCCCTTAATTCGAACTCGCTAGTTCGAACTAGGCTTAATCCTCATAAAATGAGGTTTACCTAGTTCGAACTAAGCGCTCCGCTAGTTCGAATTAAGTTCAAACTAGCGGAGCGCTAGTGTAGCGCCCATAAAAGTTAATTCGAACTAACGTCCGTTAGTTCGAATTAACTTTGTAGTGTAGACATACCCTTAGTTAACAATTCCGTCAAGGAAGCCCAAACCACACCTGAATCTTATTAAAATGTGCAAGAGAGAAATAAACAGAAACCCACCCTTTGGAAATGCATGTTTCCTTTAAACCATTTTTTTTCACTTTGCTCTTTTGGTCAGGGACTATGTTCACACCTGTGTGTTTGTACATTAGGGATCTAATAATGACTATGGTCTTTAACTATTTACTGTACATGATCCATAATAATCTTGAGATATTACAGTAATGAGGAGCATATAGATTGATATATTTCTGAATCTTGCCGGAAAAGATCAGCGGAGAGATAGCAGAAGATCAAATGTTCTCCCTGCCGTTAATGCAAATGAAGGGAGAAAAACTGCTTCCAAATTTAAGATTATGAAAACATTTGCAGTTTGTAGGTAATTTAATGTTGTAGTAAGTCTGTGACCACTTTGGGCTGCCTGGCTGTCCCTCAGCTTCACACCCTTGTCCTTTGTAACTTCATGGTGGCAATGGAGATATATTTTAGATTATCTTCTTTGCTTTTTCCAGCTTACCATATGGAGTGGATGGAGGCACTTGCAAACATTCTGTGCTGCGGCCAGCTGGCTCTCCTTGCCTGAATCTTCCATAATCCCTGGCCAGCAACAGTCTGTGTGGGTAGACTTGGCTGCCTTTTACAGAATAGACAAGTCACTCTGCTATGGGAAGATTTTTACTTAGCTAGCACCTCCCCAGCTTCAGTTGCGGCTGCACTTCAGTAGTACAGAAAAAGAGTTATTACTGAGGTGTGAAGGAATTATATGAGACAGATGACAAAACTTCTGCAGACACTCTACAGCAGGGGTGGGCATTAATTTTGGATTGGGGGGGGGCGACACTCCAAGATTTTGAAAAGTGGTTGAGGGCCGCACACTTCCATGATATTAATGGAAGAGGAGTTTTGGGATGGAGGCTGGGTGTAAAAGGGAGCTTGGGGTAAGGGTTTGGGGTGCAGGAGGGAGAATAGAGTCTGGGAGGAAGTTTGGGTAAAGGATGCAGTTGTGACGTAGGGCAGGGGACTGGAGTACAGAGGTTTGGGATGTGACCTAGGGTAGGAGGGGTTGTGATCTGGGGCAGGAGATTGAGGTGCCAGATCTAGGAGGGGGTATGATTGCAAGCAGGGGGCAGAGGATTTGTATATATTGAGGGGGGGCAGAGGGTTGGGGTGCCAGAGGAAGGTTTTGGTCAGACTTACTGGCCAGCAGCCAAACTAGCCTGCCTGCCTATGGAGCTAAAGGTTTGCAGGTCTCAGGTCTCCATACCTGCAGCCCTTGTTACATCTGCCAACTCAGTCCCCACTTCCTGGTCAAACAGGATATAGTGAAAGGCTGGCTCAGTGGGTAACATGCTTAAAACGTTTCCCAGCCAATCAGTCTCCTTGCCCAGCCATGTGCTTGTGTGAGGGTAGAGGGCATGGTTCTTCTTGGCTGCCTGTTATTCAAAGAGGCAGCTCCCATTGGCCAGTTACTAGCCAGAAAACGGCCAATGGGATTGTGCTGGCGGTGAGGGCAGCTCCTGAAGCTTTCCCTCCTCACCTCCAGGATTACAGTTTTGAAACAGAAATGGGTCCCAGCAGCCGTGTTTCTGACCAGTGTGCGGAGCTGTGGGGCAAGCAGGGGAGCCTTTCTGGGGCTCCCTGCTGCTTCTGCAGGCAGAATCTGTCCCGCGGGCCATATTTTTCCCAGGTCTGCTCTAAAGTAAAAGCCTAATTAAAGTGTGATTCTATTTTGTTAAATAAGAAACCCACTTAAGTAATAACCTATTTTAAACTTTGTGGGTTATTAAAAGTTGTTTTTTAGCTTTATTTTGCCTACATGCC
Organism: Pelodiscus sinensis; assembly: GCF_049634645.1. Taxonomy (NCBI): domain Eukaryota; kingdom Metazoa; phylum Chordata; order Testudines; family Trionychidae; genus Pelodiscus; species Pelodiscus sinensis. The sequence goes on from NC_134711.1 coordinate 306,738,876, forward strand.
CCACAACCCTATCTATCTGTGTGAGGTCTGTATAAGGTCCCCATTACCGCTGTACCCAAGTGAGTCATAATTTTTAAATGTAATTTTTCCTCTCAACACCCTTGTGAGGTAGGGAAGTGCCCCTTTATTACCTTTAGTGGTGAAGTAAGGCAGAGAGAAATTATGTGACTTGCTGAAGATCATACAGGAAGCTTCTGCTAGAACAAAGAACAAGCTAGCACGCTACTCACTGAGCCAGCCTTTCACTACAGGCAGTCCCCGGGTTACGTGGATCCAACTTATGTCGGTTCCCTACATATGAATGGGGCTTTTCTCGCCGCGGAGGACGTGGGCGGCAGGACCGCCCAGACACACCGCGGTCCTGCCACCCGCGTCCTCCATGGCGAGAAAAGCTGCTCCACGTCTCCCTGGTCTTCTGAGGGGGGGGTGCAGCTAGTGCGCCCCTTCCCCCAGCAGACCAGGCTTTTCTCGCCGGCGCCTGGGGTAGAGCAGCTGGGGGGCTGACGGGTTGGTCCCCCAGCGCGAAGGTGCGGCCGCTGCGGAGACCTACCCGGCAGCGCCCCAGCTGCTCTACCCCAGGTGTTCCCAAGTCAGCCGCTGTTGAAACTGATCAGCAGCTGATTCCAGGAAGCCCAGGGCAGAGCAGCTCCGCCTTGGGCTTCCTGTAGTCAGCCGCTGGTCAGTTTCAGCAGCGGCTGACTTGGGAACACCTGGGGCAGAGCAGCTGGGGTGCTGCCGGGTTGGTCCAGTAGCGCCGAGAAGCGGCACTGCGGGACCAACCCAGCAGCACCTCAGCTGGTCTGCCCCAGGTGTGTCCGATTCAGCCGCTGCTGGTCAGTTTCAACAGTGGCTGAATCTGGACGCCAGTTCCGACTTACATACAAATTCAACTTAAGAACAAACCTACAGTCCCTATCTTGTACATAACCCGGGGACTGCCTGTATATCCTGTTTGACCAGGAAGCGGGGACCAAGCTGGCAGATGTAACAAGGGCTGCAGCTATGGAGACTTGAGACCTGCTACCTGTTCCGCAGGCTCAAGTGCTGTTGGCTCTAGTGGATCCACAGGACATCCTGTCACAAACTTAGAGCACTCCAATACCATAACTTACAACTGGCTGCATATGAAAAAGCACAGTTCTTTAAAATCTAGTAGCAGGATTGTTAAAGATCTAACAGGTAAAAAACGATTCAGTTACTATTACCAGCGAGGCCAACCCATAGCTTGTGAGCCTCACACTCCTCATTTAAAGTTAAAGTGCAGTTCAAAGAGCCCTCCTTGCCACGCCTCCATTCTCTAGCTATTAAATTGCGGGGGTAGAGGAGGGTGTCCTAGGAACCTCTGTATTCCAGGGAGGTAGTGGGGCAGAAGCTTCTGGCAGGGAAGGAGGTCTTGGGTCTTCAGCCCTGCAGGGCACAGGCTAAAGGCTTCAGCAGAAGTGGAGTCAAAGGCCCAAATCCTGGCAGGCATATGATGAAGCCCCAACACCTGGTAAGTGTGCTTCTACTCTCAAACTTGTGAAGATTGAACTGTGTGGCTTGGCGGGCCAGTCATCCCTGCATTATATTATTTGACACATATTTGATGGACTCAGTTATGTTTTCAGGCAACTGGTCTCTACATCACACAAACAATCACCGTCTCTGGGATGGTCAAAGCTGGAACTTGTCACCAGCACAACATTTATATCAATGAGAGTGAAAAAATTGACCTAAAAGTGAATTTTAGATTAGACTGTATAGTATAAACTCTAAAGAAAATGAAGTGGGAATGACACATCAACTATTACTCTGCTTATGTTCCCTCTTGCATTATGCATTACCCACTTTTACTTACTAGGTGAAGTGCGTACTTTCAAAATAAAAAAACATCAAATGTCTGACTGGACAGAATCTATGCATTGTCTTACATCTTTAAAATTCGTGAAAGAGCTTATCACACCAGCTCTCCTAGGAGATAAAAGCTTGATGCACAAGGAAATAAAACAAAAAATCATTAATTTTTTCCCTATATTCTGCAATTGCATAGGGTAGACTAATTTAAAGAATGTATTTTAATTTCTTGAGTCTTCTCCATGCACTGAGTAAAATGATACACCGTGTGTGCTAATGAACTCCTTTAGCACAATTGAACAAAGAACAGAATCTCAAATCATACAAAACTAGCTTCCACCACAGTTACTCACACTGCAGCACAAATCGTACCCAGTACTCATTTCATCCAAGAGACACTACAAAGAAATGAGCACTGAGTTTGGTTTATACAGATTAAACCTCTAAAATCTGGGGCTATCTGGTCCAGCAACATCTGTGGTCCCGCAGGACCATGGATTATGCTAGACCAGAGAGCCCCAGCTCCCCAGTTTCAGAAGTGCAGCCTGAGCTGGGCTGGCGGTGGAAAGCGCATTCTTGGCAAGGCTGGCACGATGGGGAGAGCAGACCTGGCCAGAGCTGGCAGCAAGAAGCACAGCCCCAGCCAGGGCTAGAGGCAGAGGGGCTAGCAGCCAGGAGCACAGCCCCGGTGAGGCTGGTGAGGTGGGGAGCTCAGTTCTGGCCGGGGCTGGTACAGTGTGAACCATAGTCTGGGTTGGAGCTGCCATGGTGGGGAAGCACAGCCCCAGCTGGGGCTGGAGGCAGCAGGAGCGCAGTCCTGGCTGGGGCTGGCAGCAGAAAGTGCAGCCCTGAAAGGTGCTATAGTGAGGTGGGCCGGCAGCTAGACGCACAGCCTGGGCCAGCACCCTAGGGGGTGCAGCTCTGGCCATGATTCGAAACAGCAGGGCCAGCTCCTGTCCAGGGCTGGCACGGTGTGGGATGCAGCCCCAGGCAGAGCTGGTGGAGGTGGGGGGGCTGGAAGCAGCAGCAGGTGGCAGAGAGCACAGCCCCAGCCTTTTAATTTATGTTTAACTAACCTCCTCATTTTTGTGTAATTCCCCTTTTTGAAATTAAATGCCAGGGTGCTGGACTGCTGAAGTGTTCTTCCCACCACAGGAATGTTGAATGTTATTATGTTATGGTCACTATTCCCAAGTGGTCCTGTAATGGTTATTTCCTGGACCTGATCCTGCGCTCCACTCAGAACTAAATCAAGAATTGCCTCTCCCCTTGTGGGTTCCTGCACCAGCTGCTCCAAGAAGCAGTCATTTAAGCCACTGAGAAATTTTATCTCCGCTTCTCTTCCTGAGGTGACATGTATCCAGTCAATACGGGGGTAATTAAAATCCCCCATTATTATAGAGTTCTTTATTTTGGTAGCCTCTCTAATCTCCCTCAGCATTTCCATGTCAGTATCGCTGTCCTGGTCAGGTGGTTGGTAATATATGGCAAATGAAATTTAATGTGGATAAGTGTAAAGTAATGCACATCGGGAAAAATAACCCCAACTATACGTACAGTATGATGGGGGCTAATTTGGCTATGACAAATCAGGACAGAGATCTTGGTGTTATCGTGGACAGTTCTCTGAAAACTTCCACACAGTGTGCAGTGCGGTCAAAAAGGCAAATAGGATGCGAGGAATTATTAAGAAAGGGATAGAAAATAAGACCCAGAATATCTTACTGCCCCTGTATAAAACTATGGTACGCCCACATCTTGAATACTGTGTACAGATGTGGTCCCCTCACCTGAAAAAAGATATTTTGGCCTTGGAAAGGGTTCAGAAAAGGGCAACTAAAATAATTAGGGATTTGGAACGGGTCCCATATGAGGAGAGGTTAAAGTGACTGGGACTTTTCAGTTTAGAAAAGAGGAGACTGAGGGGGGATATGATAGAGGTATATAAAATCATGAGTGGTGTGGAGAGGGCGAATAAAGAAAAGTTATTTATTAGTTCCCTAAATAGAAGAACTAGAGGACACCAAATGAAATTAATGAGTAGCAGGAAAACTAATAAAAGAAAATTCTTCTTCACACAGCATGTAGTCAACCTGTGGAACTCCTTGCCAGAGGAGGCTGTGAAGGCTAGGACTATAATAGAGTTTAAAGAGAAGCTAGATAATTTCATGGAGGTTAGGTCCATAAAAGGCTATTAGCCAGGGGATAAAATGGTGTCCTTGGCCTCTGTTTGTCAGAGGCTGGAGACGGATGGCAGGAGACAAATCGCTTGATCGTTGTCTTCGGTCCACCCTCTCTGGGGCACCTGGTGCTGGCCACTGTTGGCAGACAGGATACTGGGCTAGATGGACCTTTGGTCTGACCCAGTACGGCCGTTCTTATGAGCAGAGCCTTACACCTGGATAGGGAGCCTTTACCTCCCCTTGTCCGGGAAACTCTGTGGTTCGGGACCACATAGGCCCTGAGGGTGCCAGGCAAGGGAGGATCGTCCTGTAATATGATTTTGCATTTCTAGAATTCATGGCACTGTCCCAGAAAGAAAGGAATTGTTTACAATACAGCACTGCTCCTTTATAGTAGTACATACAAACACATCATCTTTTAACCACTTCCAGCGTGCCTAGTTTGAACAGACAGAAAAAAATCTCACTCATATCCCAACAAGCAGTCAAGGCTACCCCACACCTAAATGAGACAGCTGACGTTCAGGCACACTGTGACACACCAAAAGGCAGATACAAGTCCATTCTCAAAAACAGTGCAGATACCCTTCTATTTCCGATATAACTTCCTGCACTTTGGGAGATGACCACTGAAAAGTTGTGTGGAAGAACCAGTGGTGCTGATATATATTCAGCATGGTTCCTTTCATACCAACAAAGTGTCTGCTATTTTTTCAGCAGGCCTTCAATAAGAATAGCCTCTAAAGATAAAAATGTCTTTTGTTTCAATTTTCTCACATCTACATGTTTTCTGAAATTTAGCAGCCCAAAAGTGTATCTAACATGAATAAATAACTTAGATTTAGTAATGTTACTTAATGAAGCACAGTAGTTTAATTCAAAATTTACTATGTAAATTCAACCTACCAAGGAGCTTTTTATACACAATTCGGGGTACCCAACAAATATAACAAGTGAAACAAGGGTGAAACGATGAAGCTGTCATGCAGATTTTTTCCTCTTTCTAATATATGCCACTGAAAAAATGTTATCTAATTACTACTACTAATAGAAGTAGCTGCTTCATTATGAAAAAGCATACCACTTTTCTTTCACTCATTCCCTCAATGTAGGAAATATTACATGGATTTTCTGTGTTTGTGTTGGGATTTTAGTGGATTATCCGAGTGGGCAAGGATTCAACATAGCTCTAAATCTATTAATAAAAAGATACAAAATATGGATTATCTTAAGCCATTGCAGAGCAAGCGACTGACATAAGGGGAAAAACCACAACAATAATAATGAAGGGATTTAACAAACTGATGTTCCAAGATAGTTAGATCCTCCTGAGAATTCAGATCTGTGCCATTATACAGTTACCCTGAACAGTCAAGACTAACCAACTTCAGTGAAGCAAACTTGTGGAGCATCTACTTGCAATACAGATTTTATGTAGCTTTGTGCTTATTAGCCTGATCCCGTATGTCCTGAAACAGTGGCAGTCAGCAGGCACAGATAACATTGTGACTTTTAAAAGCCTATCTCATAGAAAGCTCCTGCTGGAATGCAGTCCATTTCAGAAAACATATGGCATTTTGTTGATCACAGTATATCTTTTCTTGCCATCATTCCAACCCCCCAAATGATTTTACAACAGGAGTAATTCTGAATGACCCCTTCCTATTATTGCTATCTCATTCTCCATGTGGGGCTATTTCGATGACAAATCTCTACCATTCCAAACATTTGCCCCGATTTCAAAATGTGCTATGTTAGAAAATAAAAGTTTAACACTACTGACATAATATGTCATTAGGTAACATATTCAATGCAGCTTAAAATGTGATCAAATTACTTGTTCCATTCCCCATCAGAAACACCATTTGCTTACAGAAAATGAAGTCACACTTCACCTGATTGATTAGTTCTTGCGGTTTAAAACCTGATATCAAGATTGCTAGCTGAGAGTGGATAATGGAAGTAAAATGATTGTAACTAATTTACATTTAATTTAGAGGAACTAAGGAATAAAAGAATTCAACAGAATTAGCTGCCTTCCCATTCACTATCTTTAGTAGAACACCTGTATCATCCAAACAACTGAGGTTTGCATTTCCAATCCCTTTGAAATTTATTGGCAGTGTTTGAGTGCCTCTAATTACAATTAACGGTTTAACATGGATAAAACCTGCAGTCCTACATCAGGTAGGAAAATCCCCAAGTATGTGACATTCCCAATATCTGTGTTATCATTTTGTGCTTCCACCTTAAATTACAAAAAGAGAAAAAAAGACAGGTCAGATGTGGAATTTACTTTTTTCCATTAACAGTGGAAGGGGAAAATTCTGTACTGATTTGTAACACATCTGACTTAAACTGAGCCAATGAAGTTGTAATGAGTGCCAGTAAGCACAGAATTTTGCTCCCAGGCATCTAAGTCAGTATTTATTTTATACCTTTCTCTTTGCAAATCTGTCCCAAAACATACAAAGCAAACTGTCCATATGTGTCCAGCCAAAAGCCTCATAATCCTTCAAACAATAAAATAACCCACTTTTCTTAGAAAGGACTTTGCCCTCCATATTTGCTGGAGTTAAAACCTTCCTCAGAGAATGCCTGGAAAATTGCAATCATTTGCTTTGTGCACATCTTCTGTGGTTAGACTGTGCATCCCAAGATGAAACTAAGTCTGGGGAAGAACCAGAGTGGATGGGAAAGAGATTTGTGCATTCAGTTCCAAAAGGCTTTGGAAGAAACTGTCTGCTGGCATAATGTCACTGAATTCAATGGAATTATGCCAACAGAGAAGTTAGACCCTTGAATCATTCTGAAGTGAGGTTTAGCTATCCGTATGGCTTTCCAACACAGAGCAAGAACAACTGTGAGAGAAAAACCTTATTTCTAATAACATCTTTAGAATTGCACAGATTTAAAAGATATGAAGTATCTTTCTGAGGCTGTTTCTGTTCTTATTTCTAAATTTCACAGCAATTAGAATTTCCAGAATTAGTGAGTAAAGGCAGGAAAAAAGAACTGGGTGAGGTAATATCTGAAAGTTTTATTGGATTCTCTATTGCAAGTGCTACAGAGGTAAAAGTAGGATAGATTTCCGCCTGTTCCCAAGAAATACAAACACAAGTTGGGTCTCCAGAACATACTTTTGAGACACTCCCTCCGTCAATCTGATCAAGCAAAAATATTCTTACCTAGCCAAGAAGGTGATTTAAATATAATAATAGTATCTAAAATGAGTGCCTCTGCATCACAGTAAGCTTCAACTTTTTAAAAAACAATCATACATGCCATGTGCACTAGTACTATAAATTCTTTACAATTTGCTATAGCTCCTAGAGGAATCAAATACATATTACATTACCTCTTTCTTGTATATTTAATTAATAGCCCTAATAAGTCCCCCCCCAAAAAAAATCGATGGTTAATCCACTAGACTATTACTAAAAAGTGAACAAGTACAATACATCCAAAATAATGCACTGTCAGGCTTGCCTCAGGCAAATGTACCTCCTGACATACCATGAACTTCTAAACATCTAGCAGACCCTGCACCTGGCACGGCACAGAGCCACCCACCCGATGCCCCCCAGCCCACCCCCTCTTGCCGGGACCAGGCTGGCGGCTCCCGGGAGCTTGCCCTGGACCGCAAGAGGCGGGCACCTTCCTGGGCTAGTGCGGACATCGTGGACCTCGTCCACGATCTCCGCACTAGGCACAGGAAAGTGGCCGGCTAGGGCAGGAGAGCTGCCAGCCTGGCCACCCAGGACCAGGTGTGCATGAAAATCAAGGGGGTCCACTGAGACCCCCGACCCTGAGCCCTGAGCTTACAATGGCCGTACTGGGTCAGACCAAAGGTCCATCTAGCCCAGTAGCCTGTCTGCCGACAGCGGCCAACCCTAGGGACCCTGGAGGGGATGGACCGAAGACAGTGACCAAGCCATTTGTCTCGTGCCATCCCTCTCCAGCCTTCCACAAACCTTGGGCAGGGACACCACTCCTACCCTCTGGCTAATAGGACTCCATGGACCCAACCTCCATGACTTGATCTCACTTCCCTTTAAAGTCTGTTGTAGTTCTAGCCTTCACAGCCTCCTGCAGCAAGGAGTTCCACAGGTTAACTATTTGCTTTCTCAAGAACAACAACTTTCTCTTACTAGTTTCAAGCCTGATACCCATTCCTTTCCTTTGGTGTCCTCTAGTCCTTCTTTATGGGAACTCAGGAAGAACTTTTCTGAATGCACCCTCTCCACCCAACCCCTGCTTTTAGAGACCTCTATCCTGTCCCCCCTCCGTCTCCTCTTTTCTAAGCTGAACAGTCCCAGTCTCTGTAGCCTCTCTTCATCTGGGACCTGTTCCCAACCCCTGATCATGTTAGTTGCCCTCCCCTCTCCCAGCCTTTCTCTTCCCCTCTCCCACCTCCTTTTCCCAGTCTCCCCCAGTTTTTGTTCAATAAAGACAGAGTCAATGTTGGAAGAAACGTTATCTTTATTTTGTACATCAATAAGAAGGGGGCTAAGGAAGGGTAAGTGGAAGGAGGTGAGGGAGGAATGGGGTACGAGCCCCCGATGGGGAGGACTGGGCTGGCTCTGCGGGCTTCTGGGGGTGGAAGCTCTCCTGCAGCCCCCCAATTACTCCCTCTCCCCAGATGGCAGCCTGCGGCAAGTGCAGCCGGGCTGATGGCCGAGTGGTGTGATGTGCCCAGTGTGGGCACTCAGGGCACTCCAAGCCAGAACTTCTTTGCAAGCGGGGCACCCCTTAGAACTGTGTGTCCGGGGTGGGGGTCGGGACCCTTTAAGCGCAGCCCTCGGCTAGCCTGAGACAGCATCTCCATGCTCTAAGTCCTCCTTTTATGCCCTGCCGGCACTGCTTCCGGCCATCCTTAAGCCCTGTTCAGAGTCCACTCAATGTGGACTTGCTAGTTCGAACTAGCAAAACGCTAGTTCGAACTAGTTTTTAGTTCTAGACGCGTTAGTTCGAACTAGCTTAGTTCGAATTAACTAATTCGAACTAAGTTAGTTCGAACTAGCGCTGTAGTGTAGACGTACCCTCACATTTAGTCCTCAACACTCCTTTTTTAAACAACTTAAGCTCAGTATAGCAATAGGGTCCTGGTGATTTGTCCTGCTATTTCAATCATATCAGGACAAAATTATCCTCTCACTCTGCTCCGCCTTGCCCTCAGGTACATACTTGTTCGTCTTTGACAAGACCAGAGTTAAAATAATTGTGCACATTTGTATTGTATCTACTTTCTCATTTAAAATTGTTTGGTACTTTCCATTTTTTGTTGCCTATGGAATATTTTTGAAAGCCTCAGGCAAACCTGTCTCTTAGATTTACACATTCCTTTTATATTAAAGAGCCTCATATCTCTTCTTCAGCACTTCAGCGGCAGTGTAAGTTGTGTCTTTCATTTGCTCTTTCCTAGCAATATCAGAAGTCAAATCCAAGAACCTTAATATAAATATGAGAATCAGAATCGAGAGGGAGGGAGGGAGAAATGGGAAAATAGTATGTCCTAATTTTGCCCTATATAAATGGCTCATCTGACAAAATTTTAAGTTCACTGGATAGTGAACTTTGACTTTCACAAAGATGTTTCCTGAAGAAGAAAATCTTAAAAGCCAAAAGCTCTTGTAAGGTGACCTTCTTACTCCTACTCCCCGATTATCAGGTTAATTTTAATTTGAACCAACGTTCCCATTCTTTTATTATACAATATGCCTTCAAAAATACAATGATACAATAAGCATTTTGACTTACTCCTTTCAGATACGATTAAATATTGTATCACAGTTTAATATCCAACATCTTTTGTGGGGATACAATGATCAATCAAAAAGTCTTCTCCATCTCTAGTGTCTATGGGCTTAGTATATTATTATTTAAGCACTGTAGAAATAGTAGGCTCCATATATGACACTAAGGATAGTTTCTTCTCTGGAAAACAAGACTGTTATAGAGACACAGGATGTACAGGAAAGGCCAGAGAACAGAATGGGTCATTTTAAGTGAAGGTGGATGTAGCATTGGCTCTCTTTTTTTGAATATCACAAAATCAATGCCTTTTAAACACATAATCACAAATGTACTCCCAAAGACAATGGCTTTACTGGTTTTGCATGAACCTATTTGTGATGAGGTACTAAGTTGTACATGCAGGTGACAGAAGACTGCTCAAAAGGAAAGAATCTGAGTTGCAAACCCTCCCGACAATTTTTTGTCTTTTTACAAAGTGCAAATGATAGGAAATGGGTTGAACATATGTGGTAGCTTCCACAAGAAAGGAACACTAGAACCACCGTGACTGTACTTTGTATTGTTAAAACCAACTGAATGGATTTTTATTTTCAGATAAAGAAAGAGATGGACAAATTCATGGAGGAGGTTCATCAAGCTTCTATTTCTACAGCTATTGGCCAGGATTCATAGGAATGGTGTCCCTAGCCTCTGTTTGTCAGAGGCTGGGAATGAGTGACATGGGTGGGATCACTTGATGATTACTGTTCTGTTCATTCCCCTGGGGCACATAGCATTGGCCCTTGTCAGAAGACAGGATACTGGTCTAGATGGACCTTTGGTCTGACTCAGTATGGCCCTTCTTATATTCTATGAGTGTACACACTTAACTATGTATTTAACTTGGAACACACAAGGTGAGAGAGAGAGTGTCCCCGTCCCCCGTACAGTGTCATAATGGTAGACTGACAAGCAGTCTCACCCTCTCCTAAACCTCCATCAGTTTGTGTCTCAGACATATATCAGATTTTGTTCTATTTCAAGGACCTCGGGATGTTGAATCAATCTCAGTGTTGTGAAAATGAGAAGTTTGCCCTTTTATTAAACTTGCCTTGAGAGACATCTTCCCCAATTATATCTAGGGTCTGCTTGGGAAAACTCTTAACTATGTGTGCTTTGTAGCAAGGCATTTGATAACATGGCCAAATGACCGATGACTGCAAGTGCCACCTTTTCACTGTATCATTATGTCCTGTTTAAAGTACTATGCAGAGCTACAACTCCCCATCACTAATCCAGCTGCTAACAGAACAGACAGGATACTGGGGAGGTGTAGAAAGCTGTAGGAAGCACGCAGACAGATGTTATGCTAGTAGTGCTTCATGAGCACAGACCAGATTTGATTAAATAGAAGTGTGATTTCATATTTGGGTTCAAGTTCTAGACATGCTTTTGGATTAAAACAGTGCAAGAGGGTAGTGTTGGCACACAGAGATACAGTGGAAAAATTCATCTAAACAATGTTATCAGTATTGCCAACACAGATCTCAAAAATCATGTGTCAGAAAACCCAAACTCATGAGACTGGCATAAAAATCTTGAGTTTTTGTTTTTAAAATTTGGAGGGAGAAGAGTGGGTTGATCTGTCTTTGGAGCTTGCTAACTAGAGAATAAGGACCAGTCCCAACCCCTACTCCTGCAGCTCAAGTCACACCCTCTGTCCACTTTGGGAGTGACCAGACAGCCAACACAGGATAAGGAACCCTCTGAAGGTAAGGAAGTGGGGTGGGCTTTGGAGTGGACTAGGAGATCAGTCATTTGCCTGGGGAGTTTAAGATGGTGGGCTCGATTCCACCAACCCAGGCAGTGGCTGGGCAGCCAACATCAGCTGACTCAAGGATGGACAAAGCAGGACCCCCTGAAGGTGGGGTGGGTCCTTGAGTGGCCTTGGGGATAGGGCACTTGTCTGCAGGTCCTTATTCTCTAGCTTCTAGTAAGCTCCAAAATCTATCTATCTCCTACCTCCAGTTAAGGCTTCCTTTGGGGTTTTACCTCTGTTAATCCCTCTTCCTATACATTTTAGTGGGGGATGAGGCTCTCCCACACTGTGCCTCCTCTGAGGCTCTGCCCAGCTCAGAGTGCATAAGGCCACCCAGTACTACCTGCAGATATTACTTAAGACACCTTTTTGTTGTTGCAAGAATGCAGGAGCCTGCCCCATACTTAAAGTAGGGATGTTAGATAGCATGCAATCGAATAGTTGTATAACCGCGTCAACTTTTAGCAGTTATATGACTATTCAATAGTCCCCACCTCAATAGTCCCCAGAGGTGGGGCCGGCAGCCAGCGTGCTCCCAGCCTCAAACCTGGGGAGCCCCCTGCCACCTTGCACTGCTGCCTCTGTATCAGAGGCAGAAGCCCATGTCCACAGGGGTCTGAGTTCCCTATGGAGAGCAGCTGCTCTGGCCCAGAGCAGCCCTGTCCATTGGGAGCTCAGAACCCTATGGACAGGGGGTGCTGCTGCGGTGCAGCCTCTGTCTGTGGCGAGCCCAGGCCCACTGCTCCTTCGCAGCAGCCTTCCCTGCCCCTGCCATGCTTCTGCCTCTGAAGAGACAACAAGGGGAGCAGGTGTATCTATGGAGCCAGCATGTGCAGAGAGTCAGCTTAAAAGCCAGCTCCCCATGCGTGTCAACTCCTGCCTGCATCCCTCACCCTCTGCGCCACTGCCTCTCTATCAGAGGCAGAAGCATGGCGGGGGGGACCAGCTCCTGCCCCCCCCCTTGCTGCCTCTGATACAGAGACAGCATGGGGCAGGAGGGAAGCGTGTAGATAACAGGATAAACCGATAAAACCAAACTTTAGTTGATCGTGACGTCATCTACATATTGACATCCCTAAGTCAAATTAGTGCAACATTATCACACTTGCTAGGTGATGTCTGAAAATGGTAGGATTGATGTGTAACTATTTAATCAGAGTCTGTATTATTTCCCAAACTGATATTTCATTGCTTATTGGCCAGTTGCTATTTATAGATAACTTTATAGATTCAGAAATACATTTCATATGTTGGTGGCAAGCTCTGCCTTTATTTAAAGGTGTGGCAATGGAGTTTTGGGGAGGTAATCGGAATTTGCCCCATTAATATAATACACAGTGTGTGAATATTTGTTTTAAACCACATGCTAGTTTGAGATAGATAAAACAGCTAAAGATAAGGGGGAGGCTAAAGGCAACTGAGAAGTTGCTGAGAAGCAAGAATGTGCTGGGACTTCTACCAGAGTACTTTTTATGGGCCCAACCTGTGGTGGGCTTTCTTTTATACAGCCTGGTTAGGAGAGCTGTGAAGCTCCACCCTATAATTAACTACCATAAAGGGGACTCTTCTCCAAAGCCTCATTGGTATTGCAAGTAAGAAGGAATAGAAGATCCCTGTTACTCCAGTCCGTCCCCAGACTCTTTATTGTTGCAGTACGGGGAAGGAGCACATGATAGCTGAGATATCCCTCCCTTAGCCTCCTGGCTGCTGCAAAGGTTGGGGGTGGGAAGGAGTCTCTGACTTCATGTCTCCATTATTTTAGCCATTCAAAAAGAAAGAGCCTCCAATACCTATTGTATTGCTGCTATGGTCTTACGTGTAGCAGAATCATGAAGCTGACATAATCCTTGATGGTTTCACAGTTACCCAGGATACTAGAGAGCAGAAGTGAAGCTGAACACAGTTTAAAAAGCCCTCTCACTCTGCTCCTAACTCATCAATGCTGCCAGGCAGAAGCACCTGTACTGAACATGTGCAGAATTGCCACTATCAAAAACTGATGTGTTTAAAAATGACTGTACTTTAAATGACAATTTTATCTTCATTAATGCATAAGGTTCTGTACCTTTGAACTTGATTAATAATTTCAGGTCACTTTTCAAGCCAATGGGCAATGGCCTTTCGCTCTAAAACTTGTGAACAAAACTCAGTTCTCACATATATGCGGTGACTCTTAACACTAATATTCTACTATAACTACACACCTGAATCTCCTATTCCCACCATTCTGTGAGCTGTGCATGTGCGGAGAACAAAATATCATGAGAGCATTAAGATGTGGATCTAGGTGAAGAATTTTGATCTGAGATGGCACTTTTGCTATTTTATTAGATTCACTATAAAGAAAGGGAGAAATAGTAAAGTAGTGTTCTCTTCCGGCTCTGCCTCCCTTCAGTTATTAAACCTAATTACTAAATAGCTTTTAGCTGGAGCAATTCTTTTTTCTGGACATTATCCTTTGAAAGCCAGAGTCAAAACAATAATTGTATTTGCTGTGTAAATTAAATCTTGATAAGTCATACTTAACATGTTTTTTCATGTAACCTCTTCAGAGGGACATATTCTCCATTTTACATTTTCATTAACCTGCAGCAGCATAGAGGTTGAAAGGTTAAAGCTGCTTAATTGCTAGTATATGTTAATCAGTATAAAAATGATATTCTAACATGCCACTGCTGACAAAGATGTTCTATTTTCAGAAACAGCCCTGTATACTCTCCTTTTCTCATTAAGCTACAGTCACATGTATCACATAGGATATATATCTAGGATTTAAAGAACAGAATTAATTATTATTCCTCTAGACAAGATAAAAAGCAGCCCAAATCAAACGTGGGGTTTTTTTTTTTGGGGGGGGGGGGGCGCGGAAGGTATAGAAGTACTTGGTTCCTCACCAATTATTATTATTGTTGCTTATTTCTATTCTGGGAGCACCTTGGATCCCCAGTCATGAACTACGACTCCATTGTGGTAAGTAGTTGTAAGGGGACTGTTACCCCTTACTAAAACTCTGTGGGAGTTTTTTGGTTTACCAGCTTCAGAAGGGGAAGGGTTCATGAGACTGACAGACCCCAGAGACAATGGAAAGCAGTCAACACTCCAGCTCAGCCTGACTGACAGGTTGTAAGTGGGGATTGTTCTGGCTCTGTCTCTGAACAAACAAGCTGTGTGCAGAAGAGGTCCTGCAAAGACAGAGAGCTGAAAGAGGAGTACAAGAAGAAGTCCTGCAGCGACAGAACCAGACACAGACAGGCCAAGCAGTGCAGACCCTGTGTTGAGCAGCAGACTGGCAGTGCTCAGAAAGCCAAAAGGAACAGAGAAGCAACACAAGGAGCTGGAACAGCCAAGCAGCACAGCCTGCACCTGGATGTGGTGAGCTACTGGGACCTGCAAAGTGTGGGGAAAGGCTCTGGACTGGGAGAGGGGTCTGGCCACTTAGAGACTGAGGCTGTGTGGTCACTGCCAGTGCAAGCGTGTCCAGCCTGCAGCCCCTTGCAGCACATCCAGGGCTTCTAAGGAAGAGACTGTGAACTGTCCTTACACTCTGCAGACTGCTGTGTTGATGTCCCTGTGCTACAGAGCAGGGCTGTGTGTTCTCATTTAACCATTCTCATTGTTTCTTATTCTATTCTCTTTAATCAGTTGATGTTTAATAAATTGTATTTGCTTTGAACCTTATGAAGTGATCACTGGGCCAAGAAGGCCTGCAGTGTAAAGAGAGCACCTCGGAGTGGGGACACCCTAACTCCTGCCCCTAGTGACTACAAGGTCAGGGATTAAGCCCCAGGAAACCTGGGCCCAGCCTTGTTGGGGTTTCAAGGGCTCTGCTACTCAGGAGAGTGGAGGGGGAGCCCTCAGGATCAGGGAGCCGTGGGGTAAAGGAAGTGGGAGCGGGGACTCAGATCCTTTCGCTGGTTCATTTCACCGGGGTGTATAGAAGCCAGGAAAGTTCCCCACAAGAGCGGGACCATTCCCCCGCTTACATAATTGGCGTCACGAACAGGATCCCATTCAAAGGGTCCACCCCATTGGTTTATTTGTTGAGTTCTTGTAGCACCAGCCAGGCCTGGTCGAGAGCACAACCATGGCTGGAATTGAAGAACTACAGACCCAGGTTGCTGAACTTCAGCGCAGATTATCAGACCAAAGTGAGGTATTACAGCAAGCTAGAGCAGAGCATAGAGAAGCTTTATCACTGGCCAAGGCAGTTATAGACCAACAGGCAGCAGAAGCTAAGAAACCCCCTACTATTTATGTCCCACGGGAGCGGAAGGTTGCAGAGTTTGGTGGCTTCCCAACTAGGCCAGGAGACATTACGGTAGAGGAGTGGGTGAAGTCTGTGAAGGCAGCTCTGCATGTGCTAAGAATACCTGAAGAAGATCATGTGGATTTCATAGAAGAGCACCTCAAGGGCCAGGCCAAGGCCACAGTAAAGTTTATGGCAATGGCAGACAAGAAAGATGTGAAAAAGGTATTTGAACTCCTCCTAGAAGTGTATGGAGACAAGGTACCTATTGGAACCCGGCTAAAGGAGTTCTTTGAGCGAAAGCAGGAGCCTGGTGAAACTATCCGGGCATATGCCTATGAACTCCAGGAGAGAATGAGCAAAGTGGAGCGGCGAGACCCTCAACGAGTTTCAGATGCAGATATGGCGCTGAAAGAACAGATGGTGTTTGGGCTCCGGGATGACTCCCTCCGCCGTGAAATGAAGAGAAGGTTGAAGGAAGAGCCTGGGAAGAAGTTCCCTGAACTCATGCAGGCTGCCATTATGTGGTCAGAAGAAGAGGAGGCTCCTTTGGAAGAGACCGCCAAGCCTAACTCCCGAACACGGAGTGGGGGCCTAGTCAGTGCAACTACTGGGGAAAAGGCCCTGCCCCAAACACAGTTAACGTTGGAAAGTTTAAGTGAAGCTATCCAAAAACTGGCAATCCAGCAGGGGGAGATGCTGAAAGTAATGACTGAGGTGGTGAAAGAAAAATCCACCTCCTCCACTACTTGGCCAAAATACCCCAGGACCCCAGGGTCCCGAAGACCCCCACTAAAGGATGAGCTGGGAAGGTACATTTGTTACACTTGTGAAAGACCAGGGCATACTAGTCGAGATTGTCCACTGAAGAGGGGACTGGAATCCCGAGCGTCTGGAATCCAAGAGACACCAAGATCGAGTAGCACATCAGGGGAAGGCCAAGCGGGGACAGAAGGGTTCCTACGGCTGTCCCTCGGAAAAGGGCAGCATGCCAGCAGTAAGGAAAAGGACCCCGATGATGCTAGTGCATTTGATGACTTCTGTGGTCGAGCTTTTGGGGACTGCTTGACAGTGATGGTAAAAGAGGTATCACAAAACCTGGTAGAAGGTGAGGATGCAATAATCTCAGGGTATTCGTGGGAAGAGATTCGCACCCTGCAAAAAGAAGGGGACCTTGGGCCAGTCTTAGAGGCAGTCATGAAGCGGATGAGGCCAGACCGGAGCTTTGGGGACAAATACCCTCAGGCTAAGAAGCTGACCAGACAGTGGGAGCGACTTAGGTTGCACCGTGGAGTGTTGTTCCGTGTAATCTGTCATCCTCGTGATGGCGAAGAAGTGTGGCAGTTAGTGGTGCCAGTGTCACTTCGCCGACAAGTTTATGAAGCCAGGCATGACCATGGAGGGCATTTTGGAGACAGAAGCACTCTTGAGGTGATGAGGAAGAACTATTACTGGCCTACAATGGCTAGTGATGTAACAGCATGGATCCGTCAGTGTAAGCGGTGTGCCCTAGCCAAGGATGTGTTTCCGCCCACTCGGGCCCCTTTGACCTGCACTAATGTGACTGCCCCAATGGAGGTCTTAGCAATGGACTACACTCGGCTAGAGAAATCTTCAGAGGGGTTTGAGAACGTACTGGTTCTCACAGATATGTTTACCCGATTCACTGTTGCAGTTCCAACTAGAAACCAGACAGCGCAGACAACGGCTGAAGCCCTCCTAAAACACTGGTTTATGTATTATGGTTGTCCAGCACGGTTACACTCAGACCAGGGGAGGAATTTCGAGTCAGGGGTGATATCAGCATTGTGTAAACTGTATGGCATAGCCAAAAGCCGAACAACACCCTATCACCCACAAGGAAATGCTCAGTGTGAGAGGTTTAACCGGACAATGCATGACATGCTCAGAACACTCCCACCGGAAAAGAAACGAGCCTGGCAGGAGCATCTCCCTGAGCTGGTGATGGCCTATAATAGTCACATCCATTCGTCGACAGGGTATTCTCCTTTTTATCTCATGTTTGCTAGAGATCCCAGGTTGCCATTGGATATTCTGGACAGAGAGGGCCCTGAGGAAGATGATGTGACCAATCTGGATGACTGGGTCAAAAGTCACCATGACAGGCTGAAGAGAGCCTGTGAAGTTGCTCTCAGTACGTCTAAACAGGCAGCCCAAAGCAGGAAGAGGACTTATGATCGCAAGTCCAGGGGGGCTCTCATCAGGCCTGGTGATCGTGTACTAGTTTGTAATCATAGACACCGGGGCCGTAATAAAATACAGGACAAATGGGAGTCAAGTCCTCACATTGTAGTTGCTCATAACAATCCTGACCTACCAGTTTACACCATTCGACCTGAACGCGGAGGTCAGGAGAGAACAGTTCATAGAGACCAGCTAAAACATTGCACCTTTAGTTCAGTCAGGAATCCTAGGAGGCATAGATCAGGACGGCCTGAAGAGACTGAAAGGAGTTGGGGAATGGTTCTAGTCCCACAAACTGAATACCAAAGGGAACAGAGGGTAGCAACCCCAGTCCATAACGAGGATGACCAGATCCCTCAGGCTGAACCAGTATTACCCGAAGACAGGGAAATAGAAAATATGGGTAATGAACCACCTGTTGTAAGAAGGTCCCAGAGAACTAATAAGGGTGTATTGCCTGTTAAACTTAGAGATGATTATGTTATTGGTCCTATGTAATGGCTTAATGAGTGTCCGCATGTCCAGTAGAAATAAGATGTTAAGTATGTGGAATGTTTTTGTTAATTGTTAATGTTTTTTATATGGTGTGAATTTTGTGGCTGTGGTAGAATTCTAGCAAGGGGGAATGTAAGGGGACTGTTACCCCTTACTAAAACTCTGTGGGAGTTTTTTGGTTTACCAGCTTCAGAAGGGGAAGGGTTCATGAGACTGACAGACCCCAGAGACAATGGAAAGCAGTCAACACTCCAGCTCAGCCTGACTGACAGGTTGTAAGTGGGGATTGTTCTGGCTCTGTCTCTGAACAAACAAGCTGTGTGCAGAAGAGGTCCTGCAAAGACAGAGAGCTGAAAGAGGAGTACAAGAAGAAGTCCTGCAGCGACAGAACCAGACACAGACAGGCCAAGCAGTGCAGACCCTGTGTTGAGCAGCAGACTGGCAGTGCTCAGAAAGCCAAAAGGAACAGAGAAGCAACACAAGGAGCTGGAACAGCCAAGCAGCACAGCCTGCACCTGGATGTGGTGAGCTACTGGGACCTGCAAAGTGTGGGGAAAGGCTCTGGACTGGGAGAGGGGTCTGGCCACTTAGAGACTGAGGCTGTGTGGTCACTGCCAGTGCAAGCGTGTCCAGCCTGCAGCCCCTTGCAGCACATCCAGGGCTTCTAAGGAAGAGACTGTGAACTGTCCTTACACTCTGCAGACTGCTGTGTTGATGTCCCTGTGCTACAGAGCAGGGCTGTGTGTTCTCATTTAACCATTCTCATTGTTTCTTATTCTATTCTCTTTAATCAGTTGATGTTTAATAAATTGTATTTGCTTTGAACCTTATGAAGTGATCACTGGGCCAAGAAGGCCTGCAGTGTAAAGAGAGCACCTCGGAGTGGGGACACCCTAACTCCTGCCCCTAGTGACTACAAGGTCAGGGATTAAGCCCCAGGAAACCTGGGCCCAGCCTTGTTGGGGTTTCAAGGGCTCTGCTACTCAGGAGAGTGGAGGGGGAGCCCTCAGGATCAGGGAGCCGTGGGGTAAAGGAAGTGGGAGCGGGGACTCAGATCCTTTCGCTGGTTCATTTCACCGGGGTGTATAGAAGCCAGGAAAGTTCCCCACAAGAGCGGGACCATTCCCCCGCTTACATAATTGGCGTCACGAACAGGATCCCATTCAAAGGGTCCACCCCATTGGTTTATTTGTTGAGTTCTTGTAGCACCAGCCAGGCCTGGTCGAGAGCACAACCATGGCTGGAATTGAAGAACTACAGACCCAGGTTGCTGAACTTCAGCGCAGATTATCAGACCAAAGTGAGGTATTACAGCAAGCTAGAGCAGAGCATAGAGAAGCTTTATCACTGGCCAAGGCAGTTATAGACCAACAGGCAGCAGAAGCTAAGAAACCCCCTACTATTTATGTCCCACGGGAGCGGAAGGTTGCAGAGTTTGGTGGCTTCCCAACTAGGCCAGGAGACATTACGGTAGAGGAGTGGGTGAAGTCTGTGAAGGCAGCTCTGCATGTGCTAAGAATACCTGAAGAAGATCATGTGGATTTCATAGAAGAGCACCTCAAGGGCCAGGCCAAGGCCACAGTAAAGTTTATGGCAATGGCAGACAAGAAAGATGTGAAAAAGGTATTTGAACTCCTCCTAGAAGTGTATGGAGACAAGGTACCTATTGGAACCCGGCTAAAGGAGTTCTTTGAGCGAAAGCAGGAGCCTGGTGAAACTATCCGGGCATATGCCTATGAACTCCAGGAGAGAATGAGCAAAGTGGAGCGGCGAGACCCTCAACGAGTTTCAGATGCAGATATGGCGCTGAAAGAACAGATGGTGTTTGGGCTCCGGGATGACTCCCTCCGCCGTGAAATGAAGAGAAGGTTGAAGGAAGAGCCTGGGAAGAAGTTCCCTGAACTCATGCAGGCTGCCATTATGTGGTCAGAAGAAGAGGAGGCTCCTTTGGAAGAGACCGCCAAGCCTAACTCCCGAACACGGAGTGGGGGCCTAGTCAGTGCAACTACTGGGGAAAAGGCCCTGCCCCAAACACAGTTAACGTTGGAAAGTTTAAGTGAAGCTATCCAAAAACTGGCAATCCAGCAGGGGGAGATGCTGAAAGTAATGACTGAGGTGGTGAAAGAAAAATCCACCTCCTCCACTACTTGGCCAAAATACCCCAGGACCCCAGGGTCCCGAAGACCCCCACTAAAGGATGAGCTGGGAAGGTACATTTGTTACACTTGTGAAAGACCAGGGCATACTAGTCGAGATTGTCCACTGAAGAGGGGACTGGAATCCCGAGCGTCTGGAATCCAAGAGACACCAAGATCGAGTAGCACATCAGGGGAAGGCCAAGCGGGGACAGAAGGGTTCCTACGGCTGTCCCTCGGAAAAGGGCAGCATGCCAGCAGTAAGGAAAAGGACCCCGATGATGCTAGTGCATTTGATGACTTCTGTGGTCGAGCTTTTGGGGACTGCTTGACAGTGATGGTAAAAGAGGTATCACAAAACCTGGTAGAAGGTGAGGATGCAATAATCTCAGGGTATTCGTGGGAAGAGATTCGCACCCTGCAAAAAGAAGGGGACCTTGGGCCAGTCTTAGAGGCAGTCATGAAGCGGATGAGGCCAGACCGGAGCTTTGGGGACAAATACCCTCAGGCTAAGAAGCTGACCAGACAGTGGGAGCGACTTAGGTTGCACCGTGGAGTGTTGTTCCGTGTAATCTGTCATCCTCGTGATGGCGAAGAAGTGTGGCAGTTAGTGGTGCCAGTGTCACTTCGCCGACAAGTTTATGAAGCCAGGCATGACCATGGAGGGCATTTTGGAGACAGAAGCACTCTTGAGGTGATGAGGAAGAACTATTACTGGCCTACAATGGCTAGTGATGTAACAGCATGGATCCGTCAGTGTAAGCGGTGTGCCCTAGCCAAGGATGTGTTTCCGCCCACTCGGGCCCCTTTGACCTGCACTAATGTGACTGCCCCAATGGAGGTCTTAGCAATGGACTACACTCGGCTAGAGAAATCTTCAGAGGGGTTTGAGAACGTACTGGTTCTCACAGATATGTTTACCCGATTCACTGTTGCAGTTCCAACTAGAAACCAGACAGCGCAGACAACGGCTGAAGCCCTCCTAAAACACTGGTTTATGTATTATGGTTGTCCAGCACGGTTACACTCAGACCAGGGGAGGAATTTCGAGTCAGGGGTGATATCAGCATTGTGTAAACTGTATGGCATAGCCAAAAGCCGAACAACACCCTATCACCCACAAGGAAATGCTCAGTGTGAGAGGTTTAACCGGACAATGCATGACATGCTCAGAACACTCCCACCGGAAAAGAAACGAGCCTGGCAGGAGCATCTCCCTGAGCTGGTGATGGCCTATAATAGTCACATCCATTCGTCGACAGGGTATTCTCCTTTTTATCTCATGTTTGCTAGAGATCCCAGGTTGCCATTGGATATTCTGGACAGAGAGGGCCCTGAGGAAGATGATGTGACCAATCTGGATGACTGGGTCAAAAGTCACCATGACAGGCTGAAGAGAGCCTGTGAAGTTGCTCTCAGTACGTCTAAACAGGCAGCCCAAAGCAGGAAGAGGACTTATGATCGCAAGTCCAGGGGGGCTCTCATCAGGCCTGGTGATCGTGTACTAGTTTGTAATCATAGACACCGGGGCCGTAATAAAATACAGGACAAATGGGAGTCAAGTCCTCACATTGTAGTTGCTCATAACAATCCTGACCTACCAGTTTACACCATTCGACCTGAACGCGGAGGTCAGGAGAGAACAGTTCATAGAGACCAGCTAAAACATTGCACCTTTAGTTCAGTCAGGAATCCTAGGAGGCATAGATCAGGACGGCCTGAAGAGACTGAAAGGAGTTGGGGAATGGTTCTAGTCCCACAAACTGAATACCAAAGGGAACAGAGGGTAGCAACCCCAGTCCATAACGAGGATGACCAGATCCCTCAGGCTGAACCAGTATTACCCGAAGACAGGGAAATAGAAAATATGGGTAATGAACCACCTGTTGTAAGAAGGTCCCAGAGAACTAATAAGGGTGTATTGCCTGTTAAACTTAGAGATGATTATGTTATTGGTCCTATGTAATGGCTTAATGAGTGTCCGCATGTCCAGTAGAAATAAGATGTTAAGTATGTGGAATGTTTTTGTTAATTGTTAATGTTTTTTATATGGTGTGAATTTTGTGGCTGTGGTAGAATTCTAGCAAGGGGGAATGTAAGGGGACTGTTACCCCTTACTAAAACTCTGTGGGAGTTTTTTGGTTTACCAGCTTCAGAAGGGGAAGGGTTCATGAGACTGACAGACCCCAGAGACAATGGAAAGCAGTCAACACTCCAGCTCAGCCTGACTGACAGGTTGTAAGTGGGGATTGTTCTGGCTCTGTCTCTGAACAAACAAGCTGTGTGCAGAAGAGGTCCTGCAAAGACAGAGAGCTGAAAGAGGAGTACAAGAAGAAGTCCTGCAGCGACAGAACCAGACACAGACAGGCCAAGCAGTGCAGACCCTGTGTTGAGCAGCAGACTGGCAGTGCTCAGAAAGCCAAAAGGAACAGAGAAGCAACACAAGGAGCTGGAACAGCCAAGCAGCACAGCCTGCACCTGGATGTGGTGAGCTACTGGGACCTGCAAAGTGTGGGGAAAGGCTCTGGACTGGGAGAGGGGTCTGGCCACTTAGAGACTGAGGCTGTGTGGTCACTGCCAGTGCAAGCGTGTCCAGCCTGCAGCCCCTTGCAGCACATCCAGGGCTTCTAAGGAAGAGACTGTGAACTGTCCTTACACTCTGCAGACTGCTGTGTTGATGTCCCTGTGCTACAGAGCAGGGCTGTGTGTTCTCATTTAACCATTCTCATTGTTTCTTATTCTATTCTCTTTAATCAGTTGATGTTTAATAAATTGTATTTGCTTTGAACCTTATGAAGTGATCACTGGGCCAAGAAGGCCTGCAGTGTAAAGAGAGCACCTCGGAGTGGGGACACCCTAACTCCTGCCCCTAGTGACTACAAGGTCAGGGATTAAGCCCCAGGAAACCTGGGCCCAGCCTTGTTGGGGTTTCAAGGGCTCTGCTACTCAGGAGAGTGGAGGGGGAGCCCTCAGGATCAGGGAGCCGTGGGGTAAAGGAAGTGGGAGCGGGGACTCAGATCCTTTCGCTGGTTCATTTCACCGGGGTGTATAGAAGCCAGGAAAGTTCCCCACAAGAGCGGGACCATTCCCCCGCTTACATAATGAACAACCAAAGGAAAAAAAGAGGTCCCTCTCCTAGGATGCTTACAACATATCATTTGCTTTCTTTCGCTGGACCTGCATGTAGGGAACTTCATGTAGGGCTGGCTGCACATACTGCCCTACCCATTTGGTGGTGGGTCTCCTCTTCAAGGAGAAGCATGTGGGGCCCACTAACCAATTCCCTGCAAAAAGAAAAACTTGGGATCTCACTCCAGAGAGGACAGCAGCTCACCAAGGGTATGTCTACACTACCCCGCTAGTTCGAACTAGCAGGGTAATGTATGCATACCGAACTTGCTAATGAAGCCCGGGATTTGAATTTCCCAGGCTTCATTAGCATAAAGCCGGCGCCGCCATTTTTAAAAGCCGGCTAGTGCGAACCCCGTGCCGCGCGGCTACACGCGGCACGGGCTAGATAGTTCGAACTACGTAACCATTCCGAACTATCTGTACTCCTCGTGGAACGAGGAGGAATAATGGCTATGTAGTTCGAACTATCTAGCCCGTGCCGCGTGTAGCCACGCGGCACGGGGTTCGCACTAGCCGGCTTTTAAAAATGGCGGCGCCGGCTTTATGCTAATGAAGCCCGGGAAATTCAAATCCCGGGCTTCATTAGCAAGTTCGGTATGCATACATTACCCCGCTAGTTCGAACTAGCGGGGTAGTGTAGACATACCCCAAGCCTCTCCCGCAACAAGACATGCCATGTTCAAAACCAAACGTCACAAATTGTGCATTCTGCCTCTCCCTCTCCCAAAAATCAAGAGAGACGATTTTTAACCAGCCTTTTTTTCCCCTAAATAATCAAGGCTGAGTCTTTTTGACTCCTGAGTTTCTCAGGGCTCCTCTCACTCCTGGAGCAGGGAGTCCCAACCCTTAAAGTCCGGGTCCATCCCCAAAGGTTTCCCACCCCTGGGATTTGAGATGATTCAACTCCCTGATCTGCAGATTTCCTATGTGACATTGGGGGCAGTACAGGGAAAGACAATTCCTGGGGTTCTTCACACACAACCCTATCACTTACCAGGTCTGTTGTCACAGCGAGTGCTGGGAAAACAGCACAAGAGCTGTCCCAACTTCACTGCTCTCAGGTGAGGAGGGAGAGAAGTGAGCAGTTGCTGGGCTCTTTCTGCAAATCACTTAGCATATGCCTGCACAGCCCCTGGGAGATGTGAGTCCCAGCTCAGGAAGATGTACACACACGAGCTCTGCTTCAGATGGCATGTAAAAGGGGCAGAGTGGTACAGCAGAATGTGCAGTAGTCCAGAATACATGTTTACAGACAATTTGCCCAACCCTTTGGGTACATACTCGAGTGGCCATCCCAGCCACATACTCTTTAACACACTAGCTCTGCACAGTTACCACAAGCATGTCTACCCGGTGGGAATTGGAACTAAAGGTCCTGGAAGAGGAAGCACTATCCCTTACCTTAAAGCAGTGTTCCTCAAAGTCGTCCATTAAACCACTTTGAGAAACATGTTAACTGGCTGCGCCTGTTTGTTTACTTACCAGCACCATGGCCATGGAGCCTCGCAGCTCCCACTGGCTCTGGTTTGCTGTTTGCAGCCAAGGGGAGCCGGGGGAAGTGGCAGGCCAGCCCATGCCACTTCCCGCAGTTCCCCTTAGCTACAAATGGTGAACCAGAGTCAATGGGAGCCGCGAGGCTCCGTGGCCACGGCGCCGGTAAGGAAACAAACCGGTGCAGCCAGCTGCCAACTTTCTCAAAGTGGTTTCACGGACCACTTTGAGAAACACTGCCTTAAAGCAATAATAGCAACCAAATGCCTGACTTCCATCATATATGCTGCATACAGTTTCATTCAATGGCTTCCTGTACCCCACTGTGCACACAGTAGCCGGGAGGTATGATTTGCAACCATTCCAGCACTCCTGCTACTCAAGTTGCAAAGCATACCTCTCGGCTACTGTGTGCACATGTGATTAATCTCTTTGGGCCTCAGTTCCCCATCTATACAATGGAGGACAGGAGCACTGCCCTAGAGATGTTGTGAGGATAAATATACAGAAGACTGGGAGAAACCCACATAATGCAGTAAGGGTGCCAGATAAGTATCATGGAACAGAAGCATAGGCAGATGAATGTATTAGGCCCTGGACAGAAAGAACCTTGGGGCCCCCCACATCCCTCTCCACCACGGGGCCTTGTTCCTTGCTCTTCCCTTGTCCCAAGGCTCTGCCCCATATCCTGGACAGAAGCCAGGGGGTGGTAAGAGCTGCCCAGAGAGCCCGGGCCACCATGGGGAGCCGTGGACTTTCTATCTGCCCTGGCCTGTGTATCCTGGGGGCATGAATACAGGCCAGGAGCTGTTCTTGAGCACTCTGGTCACCTGTCCAAGACTGATAGAAGGCATGGCCTCCCCACAGCTGCCCAAGCTCCCTAGGTGGTTCCTA
The DNA here is from genome assembly GCF_049634645.1 of Pelodiscus sinensis. Classification (NCBI taxonomy): domain Eukaryota; kingdom Metazoa; phylum Chordata; order Testudines; family Trionychidae; genus Pelodiscus; species Pelodiscus sinensis. The sequence continues at coordinate 306,765,045 of NC_134711.1, forward strand.
GCTGCCACTGAGAACTGTAACTGTGGGGAAGAGCAGGAGGAAAAAAAGGTGACTGGAGGAAAAAGCAAGATTGAAGCCTTCTGTGAATGTGTAAGTGGAGACACTAGAAAGACGTCTGCAATGATCTCTTGTGTCCTGTGATAGTAAGAAATATCTATTGAGACTGGTGCTCAGAAGAACAGCCCAGATCCATGGATGATTACAGGAAACGACATTATCTTCTCATTTTAAAATCCATGCCTTCCTACCAGGGTTCAGATTACATTTCAGTCTCTTCTTTAAAAAGCTAATTAGATGGTAAGATTTTTTAGGTCAGTGACTGTGTCTCCATGGGCCCCAATCTTGCTCAGGTGCTGAGCAGTATAATATTTTTAATTATTCATAGCAAGTAAATACCTATCCAGAGATGCTAGCAGTGCCATTTAATGCAGTTCTGAAAGGCATTCAGCCAGCACGGTGACAGGTGTGTGATAAAAACCTGAAAAGAATAGAAAAGAATTTCATCTTGGCACTTCTAAAGTGCCCATCATCACAGCACCTCAGGCACGAATTTAGCAACAAATTACACTTGTGAAGAAACCTAATTGTCCTCGGAACTGACAAATGCCTCACAGTACATATTGCAGTTTTGCAGGGGAGCAGTACAGCTGGGCAAAGAAAGGGAACTCCCCTCACCCTCTTCTAGGCTGGAGGGGAGGGGGCAGCACCAGAGGACCTTCTGCACTTTCCCAGGCCTCGAATTGCTGGGAGGGAAGGGGGAGTTACAGATGAGCTGTCTCACCCCTGTGCATAAGGAAGGGGAGAGGGAATAGAGCAGCTGCTGGGCCCTTTCTCCTCCAGCTTTTCCACAACTCTCACCTAGAGAGAATAGCTTCCAGTTGTGCAGGGCAAGCAAGATCTCTGCTTACAGCAGCTTTCAGCTTTTTCTGATGCAGTAGATGATCAGAGAGCCAATCAATCAGTTCTCTCAGGCAGGGTTCAAATTCATGTGAGGGCTGAATCTTCTCATGTCATTGCCAAACTTGGCTCCAGCCCTGGGCAAAATGCTACCACTCAGGAAAAGAGTTGAGAGAGCTGACAACATTGGTCATGTTTTTAGAAAGGGGGTGGGGGGAACATACATACTGTGGACCAGATCCAACCCACTGCTTAATTTCATCCAGCTCACAGCAAGTCTCCGCACTGTGGGCCTGAGGCTAGGATTGACGGGCCGTTAAAAGTCCATTTGGCTACGTGCAACTCCCAGAAGCGGCCATATTACCCCTGCGCTTAGGGGCAGCAGGGACAATCAAGGAAGCAATGAACGCTGCCCCCATCCCCAGCGCTGACTTTACAGCTCTCATTGGCCAAGAACTGTAGCCAATGAGAGCTACGGGGCAGATGCCTGCAGGGGTGGAGAGTAAGCACTGTGCGGAACCACCTGGCCGCACCTCCATCTAGGAGCAGACATAGCAGCCACTTTCAGGAGCAGCCCAGAGCCAGGGTAGGCAGGGCTGGCCTTAGCCCCACTGTGCCACTGACTGGGAGCCACCTGAGGTAAGTGCTGGAGCCCTTACCTCAAACCTCCTGCCCCAGGTCAGACCCCCGAGCAAACCTAACTCCCTCCCATACCTAGTGCTCCCACCACATCCTCCTTCCCCAACCCAAGCTCACTCTTGCATTCCAAACCTCTCAGCACCAGACAGAGCTCCCATTTGCATCCCAAGCCCCTCATGCCCAGTTCCACCCCAGAGACCACACTCCCATCCGGAGCCCTTACATCCTCCTGCCTCAGCCCCGTCCTGCACTCTGAACCCTGAATATTTTGTCCCCACCATAAGTCTCCAGACCTTCCTGCAGAGCAGGAACCACAAGTATTAGCTCACCACAGTGCGGGGGACAGCTCTGAGGTTGCATGTTCCCCCACAGTCCTGTGTGCGGCCCACGATTGATTTTTTTTTCTGTGGGTCAATGGTCCTTATAGTAAAAAGATTCCCCACCCCTGGTTTAAAAGCGTGAAAGAGAGACAGAGAATGCCCTCTGCAGTCATTGATCCTGACCTGCCTCTCACTGATACCATTTTTAACGCTGGTTGCAATATCGCTGACCTATGTGAAAGAACAACTCAGGCAAGAGTGTTTCCACATCAGGTCTATCCTAAAACAACTGCCAGGTTTACGGCCTGCTACAGCAGCAACAACCTGGAACACAGATTAATAGATTTTTAGGCCAGAAGGGACCATTAGGTCAGCTAGTCTGAAACACAGACATAGAATCTCACCTGCATCAAACTGCATGGACAAATCACAGTCAGTAAACAAAAATTCACAGCCCGTGAATTCACAGAGGAGCTGTGAATTTTTGTTTACCGACTGTGACCTTTCCATGACTTGTATTACAAATACCCATAACTACATCCTGGATGCTCTGGGGAGTGCCAGGGGTACTGCTGTTACTCTGGAGGGAGGAGGCTCCAAGGCACCACAGGTGCTGATGGAGTGGGGGAAGAGGGGAAACAGTGCTGCAGCTTCTGGGTGTGGGGTGGCTACTGACGTTCCTGGTTGGCAGGAGGGTGGCCCAGGGCTACAGAGAAGCAGCTGCTTGGGTGGCCCCAGGGGTCAGCTGCATTGACTGCTGCAGAAGCTGCAGAGTTCCCAGAAAGTCTCGGAATGTGCAACAGCCTTACTCATGAGTAAACAAGATGGTCCTTATGTATAATGTGTCACCTTCTGTTGTTTGTAAAATGCTTTAGGTGTCTTTTGGATTAACACTGCTGCATGTACTAACATGTTTATCTCACACATAATGAACTGAACACCACATTGTAAGCAAAAGGGAAAGGATCCACTAGCATAGAGAAGCAACATCCACAGTCCCAGTGGCTAAACTTTGACAGGTAGAAACATGACCACTGTACCAAGGAGACAGATTAAACAAGATTGGACTATTCCTTTTTGTGGCACACAACATCACTCACCAATCATGATTGATAGACTCACAACCATGTTGGTCTGCAATGTATGCAGGCCTGAAACTGACAGCAAAGAAAAAACAAAAACAAATACAATCTTCCCTAAGAGTCACTACCTTGCAGTTACAGAAAAATACTAATTTTCAAAAATACCAGAAGCATGGTCTTCATCCATTCTTTAATAGTCAGAGAGAGCTGAGAAGTCTGGAAATTTAAATCAGCTGGCTAGATGTTCATGCCCCCAAAGAAATGGCTATTACAGTACTATGCATTTAGACATGGTACCAATTTTCCTTAGCTTTTGTCCGTAAAGGCAGCAATTGATGAAAAAGTGAAAAAAAACCTTCATCCCTCTAAATCTACTGTGCTTAAAAATAACGCAGTACAGTTTTCTTTAGGGTGAAAATCTATGCAGGATGACAAATCACTAAACTATATTCATCCATACTTTGAAAAGAAATAAAGTGGCTAATCAGTTCAGTTTGGGATACACAGACACCTCATCTGACATAAGTTATAATCTGCACTTGCTACGATACTCTGAGTTTTCTCTGTCTGAATTTCAGACATTAGTGCAGCTTCCCTGATCACCTCCGCACATAGGTGTTAAGGGGACATGCAGCCACTTCTGGGATTGTGGAGGTGCTGTGCAATGACAATAGAACTCATGGTCCTCCAAGTTACCAGAGAGGGCCAGGATATATTGCAAATGTAGCATAATAAAGGGAGGGACTGCCTAGCCTTTGTGTTTATGGCCTCACATTAGAGAGAGGTGCTTAGATAGCTTTGAGCCTCCATATGCAAGTTGGACCCTCATCCTTCCTGGCTATGAAAGGCCAGCAGGGAAGTTCTTGGGTACACTGTAATGCAACTGTCATTTGTTGCTTTGAGGAAGCAAAACGATGTACTGCTTCTTATCTAGAGGCCAGTTACAGTTTGGCCACACCTATGTTAACAATTAACATAGGTGTGGGCTTTCTCTATTTTCTGCATTACAGTAACATACTGCACCTTCCATAATGGGGTAACTGTTCATTACAGTGTTCAAGTACTTTCATGGGCAGAATACCTGGTACTAAATTGTTCTTTAACCTACCAGGGAAAGGTGTAACAAGAAACAATGACTGGAATTTAAAACCCAGACAATTCAAATGGTAAATATGGCACAAATATCTAGCAGCAGGAACGACTAACCACTACCAAGGGGACAAACTACCAAGGGAAGCAATGGATTCATTATCTTTTCCTGTCTTCAAATCAAGACCTGTCTGAAGACATGACTCAGTCAGATACAAGTTATCAGGATTAATGCAGGTAAGTTCTGGCTGAAATCATATGGCCTGTGATATACAAGAAGTCTACTAGTAAAAAACAGTTTTGCCAGTACAACTTGTGTCTGTGGTTAGTGACTTCTGCTGGGACAGCTGTCAGTCAAAGATCACACCTCTCCACACCACAAACGACATGTTTACAGCCGAAGTCTAATGTAGACATGGACAGTTTAATATAGACATGGCCTAAGAATTCCATACGGCCTTAGAGGAAATCTACCCAACGATAGTACATCAGTGCAGCTGCGCCACAGTAGTACGCCTGGTGAAGGTGCACTATGTTGGCAGGGTATAATCTCCCATGGGCATTATTACTCCATCTCAGCAATATGTCAGTGGGAAAGCGCTCGTCCATTAGCATAGAATGTCTTCACCAGAAAGGAATTCAAAGGCCATGTCCACATTACAGACTTCGGCTTCATCCATGTCATTCTGTCGTGGGGGAGAGGATGAAGGAGGCTTTTTCACACCTTTGAGCAATGTAAATTAGATCAACTTCACTAGAAGTGTGGCCCTTCCCTGAGAGATTATGCCAAAAGACTATCAGCAAAAATGCTGTTTCCTTATATTAAGTTTGTTTAAAAACAAAAAAACACAGAATAATCCCACAAATTATAGTACATATCACAAAACAAATAGGCAAAAATGTTCTCTGCCTCTAAATTACATACCCAAAGGAAACAAAAGTTTGGAAAATATCCATTCTTTAAAATACCTTAGAGGATTGTTTTTTCCATTTTCACTACATAATTTAAAACTAATTTAATATAGAGACACAGAAGCCAATTTAGACAGTTATCTTAGATGTGAATTTGCATCAAGCAAATTATTATTTTGCATACTCTCATTTTCTCACTTCACACTCAATTGGGGCTCAATTCTGCTTCTGGCTACAACAGTGGCAAAAATCCCACTGATTTATGGGAGCAGAGCAGGGATCTTAACCTGTCTGTATTTCAAGATAATCACTGAAACTTTTTTTAAAAAAACAACTATAAAATAACAGACAGAGACATACTTTGCTGTTGCAAAAGCAAGGGCAACACCACCCGTTACAACAGTGGTGCGGAACCTAAGGCCTGGGGGCCGGATGTGGCCACCCGCTTGCCTGGATCTGGAGACCTGAGGCTTGGAGCTCTTCCCCAGCACCGGGGGAGCCTGTGCTAGAACTCCAGCCCACTCCCACTGTCCCACTGTGAGGCTGGACTGCACAAAATGTACTAGCCCGGGGTCCCCCAAAGCTCTGGTGTACAAGGGGAATGTGAGAAGTGTCTTTTTCCTTCTCACTCAGGGGCTACATCAGTGGGGATTTGTTTTTCTATTTTTCCTTTTCACTTGTGTGCCCCCCCCCCCCAATTGATTTTTCTGTGGATCAGCAGCGCCATGTTAGAACAATGGAGGTACATCTCCTTACCACAGTGCTCAAATAGACTCAATTATCCTGGTGCAATCTACTTGTGTTTATCTTAGTTAAAATGCTGCATGGTTTCCAATGGCTGTATCTCAAGACCACATGCAACAACGTGCTAGTCAATTCTCTGGAAAAAAATAATGAAGGGTAAAAATTTTACACACCTAAATGACTTTGAAGACTACACTCTGTTTCAAAAATGACAAGTCCCATTGACCATCAGTTGCCGTTAGGCTGCTAGGTCACTTTTAGAAATGGGACTTTGTTGCTTTTAAATTTTACGCACGATCCCTTCTCCAACAATGCTGCAAATCAATTTTGTACTAAACACAATGAAAAGTACTGACAAAACTCAAAGCAGGGGAAGGATAATAGCTAAAGCAGTTAGATCATACAGTTGTTCATGTTATGGTCACATGATAATAGTTGCCTGATATGTGGGGGGGGGGGGGGGGAAGGAAAGGGGGAAGAGTCCTTTTAAAATTTTCTGCTAATAAAATCACTTTGCAGGTTCTGAAAACAGTGAATTTGTTACTTTTTTAAAAGGCAGATGAATATTTAAATGCACTTTTGTATTTTAAGAGTAATTTCTAATTACATGCATAATTACTCATCCATCTGTTTACGTAAATGTCTGTGGTTACGTATGCTTGAATAATTATTTAAAATTAAATAGTGTGAAGAGTCAAAATTAATTTCTCTAAGCATAGCAAATCACAGGAAGTCTGTAAGATGAAAAATATGTTGTTTGTCCCCAGAAAAAGAACAAGCCAGTCTTATCATATACCTCGTCAAATGCATCTACAGCTGCTTTGTACCTGATAGGGAACTTTTAATCTCAAATTTTTAACAAGAAAAGATTCATTACATTCTGCTAGCACTGAGTGATTTGAAAACAGTCTGCAAATGTTTGAGTATCACAACAGAAAGTATCATGTTTCCACTTTGAGGCAACTTGCCATTAAGACTGTTCTTGTAGCAGAAACATTACACACACCTTTATGGTAAATGTGCTGGGGTTATTTGAACAACCTTGCCCAGTATAATGGTATTCTAGACACACATTAAAGGAAATCTGTTATCTGAATGCATGAGATCTTAAGAATTATATAAAAAATTAGAGTATGCATCATTGATTCATTCATTTTTAAGGCCAGAAAGGAGCATTATGATCATCTGGTTTGACCATCTGCAGAACACAAATCATAGAATTTCAACAAGTCATTCCTGCATCCATCCCACATCTCACTGAGCAAGAGCATACCTTTCAGAAAAACACCTGGCCTAGCTAAATTGATGCAATGGTTAATCAACATCACTGTTAAAAAATGAGGAGCCTTATTTCTAGCCTAAATTTGCCTACTTTCAACTTCCAGTTGTCAGGCCTGAAGCCCTCTCTGGCACTCCAAGTGTAAAAGGGGGGGGGGGGGGGCGGTCTGCAAGAAACCTTGAATACCTTGATTCTATAGGCTCTGCTGACAAAAACTCCCCAGAGTCACAGATGCACTAGCTCTGAGAAAAAGCAAAAACAAAAGTTGCCACCATCAAGTGAACTACCCTAAAAGAAAATGAGGGGAACACTTGAATTCTTCCCCCGGGGGTACACCAAGCTCTTGCCCCCAAAAGAGCTTGGAAAAAAAAAGACGAAACAAGTTGCAGTCTCTGGTAGCTAACGACTCAGCCTAGGCAAGCAGACTTGTATACCTGTTACTTTCCAGCAGCTTTTCATCTGTAATCATCAACTTAAAAAAGTGATTTTTATTAACACAAAAAAAAGATATACTTGCTAAAGCGTACTTGATTACTAGGTGTTACAGAGCAACTAAGTAAAGCAAATTAAAACACAGAAAAAATCTCTGGGAACAACTCTTAGATAGTGAATGGGGGAGGGAAGGCATGGATTCACACAAAGAAATTCAAACCAAACAACCAAAATAAAGAAAAATAACCTGATCATGACGAGATACACTTTTCCCTCTACTCACTATCCATGCTGATCTGTATTTCCAGGTCCAGTTTACTCCCATGTCCAGTATTTCTTATAGTCCTGTATTTTGTTTCATGCCTATGTAGCACTTTAAAGACTAACAAGATGGTTTATTAGATGATGAGCTTTCGTGGGCCAGACCCACTTCCTCAGATCAAATAGTGGAAGAAAATAGTCACAACCATATATACGAAAGGATACAATTAAAAAAAATGAACACATATGAAAAGGACAAATCACATTTCAGAACAGAAGAGGGATGCGGGGGGGGAGGAGAGGGGAAGGAAGGTAAATGCCTGTGGGTTAATGATATTAGAGGTGGGGAAGGGAAGATGTCTGTGAGTTAATGGTATTAGAGGTGATAATTGAGGAAGCTATCTTTGTAATAGGTAAGGTAACTGGGGTCTTTGTTCAGCCCCCTGCGGAGAGTGTCAAATTTTAGCATGAATGCCAGTTCAGAGGATTCCTTTTCAAGGAATTTGAAAGTCTTTGAAAGTCTTCTGAAGTAGGATGCATGTGATTAGGTCATTCAGACAGTGTCCTTTCTGGTTGAAATGGCAAGAAACTGTATTTTCTTTGTGATCCTGTCTAATGTTTGTTTTGTGGGCATTGATTCTTTGGCGAAGTGTCTGAGACGTTTGTCCAATGTACATAGCAGACGGACACTTTCGGCACATGACAGCATAGATCCGTGGTCCCCAACCCGTTGCCCGCAGGCGCCATGGCACCCGTTGGGCCCTTTACATGCGCCCGCGGTGCAATCTGGGCTGGCCCCGCCCCCGGGAGTGCGGCAGGTGCCAGCCCCAGGCGCATGGCCGGCCCTGGCCCCGGGTGCGCCACGCGTGTCGGTGCCGCCCCTGACCCCTGCCCCTGGGTGCGCAGCGTGTGCCCTGGCCCTGGCCCCCGCACATGCCCTTGCTGGCCCTGGCGCCGGCCTTGGCCCCGCCCCCGGACGCGCCGCGCGTGCCCTTGCCGTCCCCGGCCCTCGCGCTGGCCTTGGCCCCGCTCCCGGGGGCGCCGCGCCAGCCCTGGCCCTGGCCCTGGCCCCGGCCCCGGCCCCGGCCCTGGCCCCGGCCCCAGCCCCGGGGGCGCCGCGCGGAACCTGGGCAGCCCCTGCCCGGGATCGCAGCACATGCCAGTGCTGACCTTGGGCGTGCGGCGCATGCTTGGCCCCGCCCCCAGTCACGTGGCCTGTGAGCGGCCCCGCCCCCAGGCGCCCGGAAGCCCCAAAACGTTGGGGACCACTGGCATAGATTATATTTCTGGATGCGCAGGAATATGTATTCTTGATCTTATAACTCACTTGGTTAGGCCCAATAATGGTGTCAGCAGAGTGAATATGTGGACAAAGCTGGCAACGGGGTTTGTTGCAAGAGAAGGTACCAGGGTTGGTATTAGAGTGTGGTATGTCCTATGGTTGTTGGTAAGAATCATCTTGAAGTTAGGTGGTTGTCTATAGGAGACTATGGGTCTGTCTCCCAGAGCTTCTTGGAGTTTAGTGTCCTGTTCCAGTATAGGCTGTAATTTATTGATAATGTGTTGGACAGGTTTAAGTTGGGAGCTGTAGGTGATGACAAGTGGTGTTCTATTATTGGTTTTCTTGGGTCTGTCTTGTAGTAGATGATTTCTAGGTATTCGTTTGGCTCTTTCAATTTGCTTTTTTATTTCTCCGGGTGGGTAGTTGAGGTTTATAAATGCTTGGTAGAGATCCTGAAGTTTCTGGTCTCTGTCAGTGGGATTAGAGCAGATGCGGTTGTATCGAAGGACTTGGCTATAGATGATGGATCGTATGGTGTGTGCTGGATGGGAGCTGGAAGCATGTAGGTAACTGTATGAGTCAGTGGGTTTTGTGTAGAGGGTGGTGTCTAATTTTCCATTGTTTGTACTGTGGTGTCCAGGAAATGGATCTCTCGTGTGGAATAGTCCAGGCTGAGGTTAATGGTGGGGTGTAGGTTGTTGAAATCTCTGTGGAATGTCTCCAGTGTTTCTTGGCCATGCGTCCAGACCATAAAGATGTCATCGATGTAGCGTAAGTAGAGAAGGGTAAAAGGGGACGGGAGTTGAGGAAACGTTCTAGGTCAGCCATAAAGATATTAGCATACTGTGGGGCCATGCGTGGACCCATGGCTGTGCCGCTGATCTGGAGGTATAAGTTGTTCTCAAACTGGAAATAATTGTGGGTGAGAACAAAGTTACATAGGTCTGCTATCAGGCTGGCAGTGGTTTCCTCTGGGATAGTGTTTCTAATAGCTTGTAATCCGTCTTCATGTGGGATGTTGGTGTATAGTGCTTCTACATCCAGGGTGGCAAGGATGGTGTTATTGGGGAGGTTATCATAGAATCATAGGACTGGAAGGGACCTCGAGAGGTCATCGAGTCCAGCCCCCTGCCCTCAAGGCAGGACCAAGCTCCGTCTACACCATCCCTGACAGATGTCTATCTAACCTGTTCTTAAATATCTCCAGAGAGGGAGATTCTACCACCTCCCTTGGCAATTTATTCCAATATTTGACCACCCTGACAGTTAGGAATTTTTTCCTAATGTCCAATCTAAACCTCCCTTGCTGCACTTTAAGCCCATTACTCCTTGTCCTGTCCTCAGAAACCAAGAGGAACAAATTTTCTCCTTCCTCCTTGTGACACCCTTTTAGATATTTGAAAACCGCTATCATGTCCCCCCTTAATCTTCTTTTTTCCAAACTAAACAAGCCCACTTCATGAAGCCTGGCTTCATAGGTCATGTTCTCTAGACCTTTAATCATTCTTGTCACTCTTCTCTGTACCCTTTCCAATTTCTCCATATCTTTCTTGAAATGTGGCGCCCAGAACTGGACACAGTACTCCATCTGAGGCCTAACTAGTGCAGAGTAGAGCGGCAGAATGACTTCACGAGTTTTGCTTACAACACACCTGTTGATACAACCTAGAATCATATTTGCTTTTTTTGCAACAGCATCACACTGTTGACTCATATTCAACTTGTGGTCCACTATGACCCCTAGATCCCTTTCCGCCATGCTCCTTCCTAGACAGTCGCTTCCCATCTTGTATGTATGGAACTGATTGTTCCTTCCTAAGTGGAGCACTTTGCATTTCTCTTTATTAAACTTCATCCTGTTTACCTCTGACCATTTCTCTAACTTGCTAAGGTCATTTTGAATTATGTCCCTATCCTCCAAAGAAGTCGCAACCCCACCCAGTTTGGTATCATCTGCAAACTTAATAAGCGTACTCTCTATCCCAATATCTACATCATTGATGAAGATATTGAACAGTACGGGTCCCAAAACAGACCCTTGAGGAACTCCACTTGCTATCCCTTTCCAGCAGGATTTAGAACCGTTAACAACAACTCTCTGACTACGGTTATCCAGCCAATTATGCACCCACCTTATTGTGGCCCTATCTAAGTTATATTTGCCTAGTTTATCAATAAGAATATCATGCGAGACCGTATCAAATGCCTTACTAAAGTCTAGGTATATGACATCCACCGCTTCTCCCTTATCCACAAGGCTCGTTATCTTATCAAAGAAAGCTATCAGATTAGTTTGGCATGACTTGTTCTTCATAAACCCATGCTGGCTATTCCCTATCACTTTATTACCTTCCAAGTGTTTGCATATGATTTCCTTAATTACCTGCTCTATTATCTTCCCTGGGACAGACGTTAAACTGACCGGTCTGTCAGTTTCTATCCCCCAAAGAAGTTGCAACAGACGTTTAAGAAGTTTAACAGACGTTAAACTGACCGGTCTGTCAGTAAACTATCCCCCAAAGAAGTTGCAACCCCGATGTTTTGTAGTTTCCTTAGGAAGTCAGTAGTGTCTCGGAGATAGCTGGGGGTGTTGGTTGCGTAGGGTTTGAGGAGAGAGTCTACATAGCTGGATAGACCAGTAGTGAGTGTGCCAATACCAGAGATGATGGGGCGTCCGGGGTGTCCAGGTTTATGATAATTCTGGTCCCTGCAGCACTTAGAATCCACACAAAGGAAGAGTAGACCAGGTATGTATATTCAATTCAAATTTCAGCACTGTATCCCCCATTGGTTCTCCTGCCCCCCTGCCAACACCCTTGCTAGCTACCTGAGTTTAACCCCTTAGTCACTGGTTGCTGGCCAGCACTCTTCCTATCCATCACACCAACCTTTGAGTCCTGTCTTTCTTTGCTACATAAAATAGTCCACTGCTATCAGAAATCTTTTTGCCACAAGGGTACTTATAAGGCCATATTGGGTCAGACATAAGGCACATCTAAAATACATTCCTCTGTCAAAAGAGGAATGTAAATGAAGCAAATCAAAAGTGAAAATGAAGCGCAAATTTAAATATCCCACGCTTCATTTGTATATTCATGTCCGACCACTTTTTTGAAAAAGGGTTTTTCGAAAGTGAAAACACAGGCTACACGGGGTTCTTTAAAAAAAAAAAAAAACCTTTTTCAAAAGAACCCGTACTCCTGAAAAAATGCGTATGGGTTCTTTCAAAAAAGGTGTTTTTTCTTTTTTTTTTTTAAGAACCCTGTTTAGATTGCGCTTTCACTTTCGAAAAACCTTTTTTCGAAAAAGCGCTCGGACACAAATATGCAAATGAAGCATGGGATATTTAAATCCGCCCTTCATTTGCACTTTCAATTTGCCTCATTTACATTCCTCCTTCGAAAGAGAAATGTAGTCTAGACATAGCCTAATTGTCCAGATAGTCCAGTATCCTGTCTACAGTATCTGACTGCTTCTGGCAGTCAGAGCTTTAGAGTCACCCTCAAACATGAGGATGCCTCCTAATCATCATGGTTAAGACTGATTGATGGACCTATCCAGCATGAACATATCTAGCTCTTTTTTTAATCCAGTTACACTCTTAGACATCACAATATACCATAGCAATGAGTTCCACAGGAAAATTGAGCATTATGTAAAAAAGAGCATTCTTCTTGTTTGTGTTGAAACTACCACCTATTAATTCCAGTGAGTGACCCTGGTTTTGGTATGGTAGAAAAGTAGTAACACTTCTCTACTCACTTTTCCCACACCATCTATTATTTTATAAACTTTTTTCATATGCCCCCACCATCATCTCTTTTCTAAGCTGAACAGCCCTAATCACTGTAGTCTTGCCTTGTACAGAAGCTGTTTCCTACCACCGATCATCTTTTCTTTCATTCTCTGAATCTTTTCTAATCCCACTCTAACCTTTCTGAGATGGAGTAACTAGAACTAGATGAAGTATTCAAGTGTATGGGTGCATTGTGAATTTATATAGTGGCATTATGTAATTTTTTCTACCCCTTTCCTAATAGTTTCTGAACTTCTACCAGCCTTTTTGACAGCTGCTGCTCACTGAGCTGAAGTTCTGAGACCTATCCACTATGCCCCCCCAGAATTCTTCTTGAGTAGTAACAGCTAATTTAGAACCCATCATTATACAGGTGTAGTTGGGACTAATTTTTTTCAACTGTGCACTACTTTGTACTTCTCAGTGTGGAATTTTATTTGCCATTCTGTTGCCCATTCACCAGGTTTCGTGAGATCTCTTTGGAACTCTTCACACTCTTAAGACTTAACTATCTAGAATAATTTTGTATCATCTGCCATTTTGCCACTTTGTTGTTCAATCCCTTTTCCAGACCATTAATGAATATGTTGAACTGAACAGATCCATGGTACAGATCCTTGAGAACAGGGCTATCCTGAGGGGGGCGCTGGGACTGGGGCAACCCCCCAATTCCCTTACCTCCTCAACCGAGCAACATGCCCAGAGACATTAAGGGGCCTTGGGACAGCGGCAGCAGCACAGGTCACTTTCCTCATCCCCTGGTGGCAGGAGCCAGAGTGACTTGGCAGCTTGCTCCACCCCACTGCCCTACCCTCCTCCGCAGTGAAAGGAAGTGCAGTGCCCTGGATCTGGAGTTCTCTGCTTCCAGCCACCATGGCGAAGCCACGTGTGGCCGGCTGGGAAGGTAGTCGGGCAGACCGGAACAGGCTGCCAGGACACTCTGGCTTCCACTGCCCACATAGTGAGGGCGGTTGGATGGGGATGAGGATGATCCCTGATGTCACCCCGCACCAGGCCCCTGTAATCCCTTGGTTCTCCCCATCCATAGGGAGGTTGGGACCTCTGGCACAGAGTCCTCAACAGCACAGGGCATTGGGTGGCCACCCCAACCACGCTATGGGCAGGATGGCTCTGCTTGGGAGATCCCATTATTCACCTCTCTCCATTTTGAAAACTGGCCATTTATGCCTATACTTTGTTTCCTATCTTTTAGCCACTTACTGAGGATTATGTTATTTTATAGAGCATGATCTATTTGTCTCTTCATCTCGAAGCCACCTTCTCTTTGTTAAACTACATAGATTGAACTTCTTTAGTCTCTCACTGTAAGGCAAGTGATTATTACACGTATAGCGGTGTAAACAATGTAACTGAATGTTCAGCCACCAAAGTGGTGAGTCCTATGGGGTATCCATTAATGCCTACAGCTAAAAGGAGGCATGTCCAATACCTCCTAAAGGAACTTCAGAGCTGTGGGTAAACATACTTTTCTAGCTTGTTTCTGCACCAGAATGAGAACACTGCAGCCTAATGTTCCACTATTCAAGAACATAGAAAAGCATATCTCAGTGCCTATCTGAGAAATCCAGCTGTTTCTTTACGAAAAAGAGAGACTGGGGGAGGCAAGAATTAGGGAAGTAAAATCCTGGTTTATCAATTAACCTTAGGTTTAATTGGTTAACCGATTAAGCAGGATCTCTCACTCTCTCTCTCTCACACACACACACACACACACACACACACACACACACACACACACACACACACACACGCTGCCGCCACTCTGTCCACACAGGGGAAGGTCCTGCAGAAGGAGCCAGCAGCCCTGCCTGCGGTGAGGGCTCCATTCTCCTACCCCTCCCCCGCCCCACACAAGGCTCAGGGAGGCCGATAGCAAGAGACAGCAGCCACACCAGTGGGGCAGCTTCTGCTCCTGCCCCTTCTAGGGCAGCTGGCTCCTGCTCCCCTCCATGCAGTGATCTAGCTCAGGACGTATGCAGAGCTGAAGCAGCAGCTGTTCACCTGAGGCAGGCCACAGGCAAAGGTAGCCAGTTAACTGTTCACACCCTTAGCAAGAATATGCTTACAATATACATTATATTAGCTTTAAAACACATATTATGTATGCATCAGTTGACCTAAAAGACTCTGAAGGAAAAGTGGTTCTGGGAAATAAACGTGCAGCAAGGTGATATGAGACATCAGCCAAATCCTAAAGCCTTCAAGTTCCCAGAGAAAACAGTGGCATCATCCCAGCTTGCAATGCCCTAAAACAAGGTTTTGCAATCTTTTCTAACAATCAACTTGGTCAAATCCATGTGTCTTTAAAGTTCATTGTCAATGTATACGTAAAAGCCCCAGTTCCACAAGATGTTTTAGCACAGTGTTTCCCAATTGGTGCTCCGGGGAACCCTGGGGATCCGCGAAGTGAAAGCAAGGGTTCCGTGAAGAGCCAGCACTCCCCCGCCCTCTGTTAAAGAGACAGAGCCACGGCGAGGGCTTTTTTTTTTTTTGCTCAACAAAATGTGGCAGGGGCCTTTTTTTTTTTTTTTAAGGCAACTATAGTGGTTCCATGGCCAAATAAAATTGGGAAACACTGTTTTAGCAAGTGACTAACTTTAAGCATGTGGAATGTCCCACTGAGGTAAACAGAACAATACTCATGTACAAAGGTAGGTACATGCTAAACTACTTGATAAAATCAGGGATGCAGACACTGAAACAAAATTAGATTTATTTCAAAATGTGCTCGGAGACCCCAGTTTTCAATTAAATCCCTACCAGCTACATGCTCAGCTGCTCTGAAAATCAGGCCACTTCCTGAATTTAGATGGCTTCATATGGAATTGGGAGGCTAGCCCACAGGAACGTAAGTGTAATTACTTTGGGCCAAGACTAAATTTAAAAATCATAATTTCAATTTTTTTTTTTACAATAGTTGCTATACCATGTCCACCCTGCCCTGTTTTCCAGCTGTAGGAAACACAAGGACTAAATAGATCCACTATGCAAGGGAAGTCTGTACTGTATTTGAGAATTGTATAAAAGCTGAAGGAGTAGAACTCAGCTTTGGCACAGGATTGCACTTATTTATTTTTTGATGACTGACATACTGTATATCTTGTCACAAAAAACACCCATAAAATACTGTTCAGAATATACTTCTATTCTAAGAGTACTCTAAATGCTAGACATGAATTTTAACAGTCTCCCATCATCTCTCACAAGTGAAGCTAAACATAGTATCAGAGCTAGCTCCTTTATTTATTCATGACGTTGGTTATACCACACTTTTAACATTACGAAAAAGTAGCTTGAAATCAATTTAAGTACAGTGTGCACACATTTTTCATGTATTTCTCAGGATTTCTTCTCAAAATATCCTTTTCTTTAGCAAACCAAGCAACATCATACTCTATCATCAGTGATTCAAACCTCAATCCTCAGAAGGTAGACTGCGCCCACACAGTTTTGCTATGTGTGGATTTTCACACATAGAGGTCTTGAAAATCCACACATAGCAAACCTGAAATACTGTGCACCCATTAGCTCTGTATGGTCAGAGTTATCCCTCAACCTTCTCATTGATAAGATAAATAGATGGAACTAGTTGAGTCTACCATTATAACTATTAGGCATGCTTTCTAACCCTTTTATCATTCTTGTAGTCCACTTTGAACCCTCTCCAATTTATCAACATCCTTCTTCCTTCCTAGAGAATACTCATCCTTCATAAGAGAGTATGATTATTAAGTTTGCAGATGATACCAAGCTGGGAGGGGTTGCAAGTGCTTTGGAGGATGGGGTCATGATTGAAAATGATCTGGACAAACTAGAGGTCTGAGGAAAACAGCATGAAGTTTAACAAGGACAAATGCAAAGTACTCCACTTCGGAAGGAACAATCAGTTTCACGCAAGCAGAATGTGAAGTGATTATCTAGAAAGGAGTACTGCTGAAAGAGATTTAGGGGTTATAGTGGATGACAAATTAAACACGAGTCAACAGTGTGACACTGTTGCAAAAAAAAAAAAAAAAAAAAAAGAAGAAGAAGAAGCAGCAGCAAGCCAACATTGTTTTGGGATGCATTAACAGGAGTGTTGTGAGAATGATATGAGAAGTCATTCTTCCACTCTATTCTGTGCTGATTAGACTTTAACTGGAGTATTGTATCCAGCTCTGGGCACCACATTTCAAGAAAGTTGTGGAGAAATTGGAGAAGGGTCCAGAGAAGAGCAACAAAAAATGATTAAAGGTCTAGAAAACATGACCTAAGAGAGAAGAATTGGGCTTGTTTAGTTTAGAAAAGAGAAGACTGAGAGGGGACATGATAGCAGTTTTCAAGCATGTAAAAGGGTGTTACAAGGAGGAGGGAGAAAAAATGTTCTCCTTGTAGAATCTCCATCACTAGAGAGATATTTAAGCGCAGGTTAAACAGACATCTATCAGGGAAGATCTAGATAGTGCTTGGTCCTGCTGTGAGAGCAGGGGACTGGACTCTGACCTCCCAAGGTCTCTTCCTTCCAGTTCTATGATTCCCAGGGTGGCATCCTCCATCATGTATACATGGCCTTCGTTCTTTGCTTTTAGACGTATATATTTGCAGTTAGCCATATTAAATGCATATTTGTTTGCATCAAGTATGCCAATAGATAGATATTGATTGCTCTTTTGGCAAGGACTGATTTCTTTCTTGTGCCAAGGACTGATCCTTTTTCTTATTTACAACTCCTTCAATTTTTGTGTCTTTGCAAACTTTATCAGTGATGGTTTTACATTTTCTCCCAGGTAATTTATAAAAATGTTAACTAGCACAGGGTTAAATACAGGGTTAAATACACACATGCTTGATTGTAATTTCCCATTTATATTGTGATATAGGCACATTATATTGTGACAATAGCACAAAGTGTTATTCCAAATATTGTTTGAGTGGTACTGTTTTAGTAATGAAGTTTTACAGTTTATTGATCACTGAAGGGAAAAGCTGCAAATTAAGTGAATGATTGTAAAGTGGTAGTAATTAAAAATACCAACAACTCTAGCTGATCTAACATTAGAATACTCGGAGCTCTGCCCTTAGTCCCCCTGCATCTCTGATCACAGCAAGAACTCAGCTGTTCAAGTTATCTATATTCCTATAATTCTCAAAAGTTCTCTTTCCGCCTGTCGATTTCTACTCTGACTTGCAGTCTTGAATTACAGAAGTGCATCATTATTGAAGGGTGTTTTTTGGATTTGGTTTCCTGCTATTAATAATAATAGTTTAGGACATAAAGTGAAAAATACCTTGGCGATATAGATCTTTTGGAAAAAATATACTGGCAAATGTTTAGTGTGCCTTTGCTTCAGGAATAATATTTTGCCGTTACAATTTATAGTATCTTTTATCCAATGATCTCAATTTTGTCTCCATCTCTGAAAACAATTCAATGAATATTATTCCATAAGTATATAACAGCCTTAATTACTAATCTTGGGTATCAGTGGGAGGTGAAAGACTGTGTGCAGTAAATCAAAGTGTAGCTATTTGCTTGACCATTTATGGCAATCATAGTGCCTCAAAATGTTACTAATAAAAAATGATACTAAGAGACAAAATAGCATTTTAGAACTAAGATGATAACCAGCATTGAATTGAAAAGGAGAGAGATTCTGGCTTGCTAATCTTTTGAACAGGGTAAGGTAATTGAAATCATTTACAATAATTTACATTCACAAGGAATTAATGCCAAACTTTCACATCTCAAATGGCTTTGAGATCCAAGTTCTGTATGGGCAGGAAGACCGAAAGGAATTATTTAATTGCAGGGAAGCATGCAGAGGGTGTCCCAGGATTAGGATCACTACTTTTCCTTTTTGAAAGGGATTGATCTTAAGTCCCGCTGAAGTCAACAAAAACGTTCCCATTGACTCAATAAGATCTAGCTATAAAGGTCTGATTCTGCCAACCTCCTTCCTATGGAACAGCAATTTCCTCTATAAGCAATATTAACTTATTTGTCTATATTATACCAATCTTTTTAAGAGTTCCCCACTGAAACAATATTCTGCTTAAAAGTTGATGGTAGAATTAATGATTGATGACACAATGATGTAATTAAATCAATATTCATGCTCATGGAGTGTACTACTACTCATCAGGAACAAAGGTGGCATCACTGAGATTTGCAAAATGTTCTGTGGGCCAGTTAAAATGTGCTGATTACAGAAAAATAGAGCTGGCAATTACGAGGAGTAAAAGCAGAGCTGTTGGTAAAGTTTTAAAAAAGAGAGAAAGTGGCGAGGAGTCCTGTGGTACCTTATAGACTTACTGAAGTGGGCAAAGGTGCCACAGGACTCCTCGCCGCTTTTGCAGATTCAGACTAACACAGCTACCCCTCTGATAAAAAAGAGAGAGAAACTCTTGCTATCAGGAACTTTCAGCAAGCTGAATTGCCTTTGATGTTTAACAAAACAAAACTCAGCAGAAACTACTCTAATCAGAGGAGACGGAAATGTTTTATTTATTATTGTATTAAAAGCAACATTACATTAGCACCACCTGAGATCAGGGCAGCATTACACACACTTACACACCATTCTCAGGAGAAATTTCAGTCACTAGATGGACTGAGAGAGGCAGGAAAATGAACTGTTTCCACCTAGAATCACATAGTAGGTGGGAAATCAAGCTGGGAACCAAATGCAAGGCTCTTAACTCCTGCTCTAGTGTCCTAGCCGCTAGACCAGCGATTTACAAACTCTGGATCACAGCTTGTAAGTGCAAGTCGGTAGCTAGCTACAAGATGCTTTATTTACCTGTGCTTCCACAGTTATTGGTGATCACAGCTCATGCTGGCTGCGAATCACCATTCCCAGCCAATATGAGCTGTGGGAAGCAGTGTCCCAGTCTGTACTGCTTCCTGCAGCTCCCACCAGCAATCTGTGGCCAATAGGAGGCACAATCGCCCATACCTGTGAAGGCACAGGTAAACAAGCATCTCACAGCCAGCTACCAACATGCCCTTACAAGCTGCAACACAGAGTTTGAAAACCCTTGTACAACTAGATTATACTGATTTGCTTTAGGGTGGCTTGAGATGAATCTTGCTTCCTGAGGCAAATGGCCTTGTATTTTTAAGCAAAATGCAGGACAATGTAGCACTGTAAAGACTAACAAGATGGTTTATTAGATGATGAGCTTTCGTGGGCCAGACCCACTTCCTCAGATCAAATAGTGGAAGAAAATAGTCACAACCATATATACCAAAGGATACAATTAAAAAAAATGAACACATATGAAAAGGACAAATCACATTTCAGAACAGGAGGGAGATGCGGGGGGGGGGGGGGGGGGGAGGAAGGAAGGTAAATGTCTGTGAATTGATGATATTAGAGGTGGGGAGAGTGGGATGTTTGTGAGTTAATGGTATGAGAGGTGATAATTGGGGAAGCTATCTTGGTAATGGGTAAGATAGCGTATTTTTAAGTAACTGTCAATTAGGCAACACTTTTCACCTTTCAAGCATTCCATGGGAATTAAGTCTGACCACAGTGACATGAAGTAGGCAAACACCATTCTTATTTCTAAAAATAGGGAAACAGAGAAGTTATAGGACTGGCTCAGACCAAAACCTGGATTACATGGAGGACTTAACTGGAAACATACTACAGGGAATAATGTGCATCAGCATGGAAATGGACTTGGTACCCTGTGTCTCTTCCATTTTCTAGTTTGTAGATGTAGACTGTAACTCTACTGGCCTTGAGATAGGGCCTCTGCCTAGTAGTAACAGCTAGAGGCACATCACCAAATAACACTGATCTTCTGTAGAAAAATACCAAACTGTATTTTTCTGTAGAAAAATATGCAAATATGTTTACTTTGGTATAGATAGTGATGCCCTTTGTCATGTTGATGAGCAGTTATACAAATAGCCTCAGTGACTGGAAGAGAAAGCACAGTCCTCTTATTTGGGCACTAGCCAGAGACTTGGGTTCAAACTCTGCTCTACCAAAGACTTCCTGAGTGATCTCGAGCAAGTCGCTTTATCTCTCTATGCCTCAGCATCCCATTCTGAACATAGCAGTCAAAAAGCTACACAAGCTTTTTTCCCCCTCTTGGAGGGAAATGGGATTAGAGTTACTACTACTCACAACCCAAAAAGCCAGAAGAAAAGCAAAAAACCTTTATTTGTGAGTCATAGACCACTAAATCAACCCAGTGTATCAACCTCTACAGCGTCAATCCACCAGTGGGGGAGACAAGCCAACAGTCTCATAATACAGCTTACCAATTGCTCAACACTCTTTATGGTTGGTCAGAGACATTTTATGTTTCTCCCAACCATTTGCGCTTCTGGCCTTCATTAACCCTATACAAGCTCATAGAGTCATAAAATTATCCAGGCCTTTCTCAGAATCTGTCTGTAGTACAGGCAGTCCCCGGGTTACGTACAAGATAAGAACAAACCTACAGTCCCTAAGTTGAATCTGTATGTAAGTCGGAACTGGCTTCAGCCGCTGCTGAAACTGATCAGTTTCAACAGCGGCTGAATCTGGACACCAGTTCCACTTACATACAGATTCAACTTAAGAACCCCAGGCGTCCCCAAGTCAGCTGCTGCTGAAACTGATCAGCGGCTGATTCCAGGAAGCCCAGGGCAGAGCAACTCTGCCTCGGGCTTCCTGTAGTCAGCCGCTGGTCAGTTTCAGCAGTGGCTGACTTGGGGACGCCTGGGGAGAGCAGCTTGGGTGCTGCTGGGTTGGTCCAGTAGCGCGGCCGCTACTCGGTGCTACTGGACCAACCCAGCAGCACCCCAGCTGCTCTGCCCCAGGCATCCTGATTCAGCCACTGCTGAAACTGATCAGCAGCGGCTAAATCAGGACGCCTGGGGCAGAGCAGCTGGGGGGCTGCCGGGTTGGTCCAGTAGCGCCAAGGAGCAGTGCTGCGGGACCAACCGGCAGTGCCCCACCTGCTCTACCACAGGCCCCCGGATTTGCTCCATGTCTCCCTGGTCTGCTGGGGGGGCACTAGCTGCGTCCCCCCCAGCAGACCAGGGAGACGTGGAGCAAAGCAGCGGAGGACCCGGCCGGACTCGCGGCGCTTCCAGCTGATCTGGAAGCGGCCGCGGGTCCGGCCCCGGGTGCTCCGCCGCTTTGCTCAGCGTCTCCCTGGTCTGCAGACCAGGGAGACGCTGAGCAAAGCCGCTGAGGACCCGGCCGGACCCGCGGCGCTTCCAGCTGATCTGGAAGCGGCCGCGGGTCCGGCCGGGTCCTCCGCTGCTTTGCTCCACGTCTCCCTGGTCTGCTGGCTCCCCCAGCAAACCAGGGAGACGGGGAGCAGCTTTTCTCGCCCTGGAGGAGGCGGGCAGCGGGACCAGGCGTCCCGCCGCTCCAGTCCTCCGGGGCGAGAAATCCCCGTCCGTAACTCGGGGACTGCCTGTATTTGAAAAGCCAGGTAGTTCCATAGCCAGGAAGCACTAAACTAAATCAAACACTGGGCTACATTATCATTTCCAATTATGTTAATGAAGCTCATGTTCCAAAGTAAGCACATATTAGTTTCAAAGGGGTAGCCAAGTTAGTCTGTTTCAGCAAAAACAGCAAAAAGTCCATTTGAGAGTGTTCTTGGTCAGGCACTGTTAAATCAAATGGAAAACACTAAAGTGTACTGGCAACACACCAAACAAATTAGGGCCAAATTTAAATTACAAACACATCAATATAAATCTGGTGTGACTCCATTAAAATCAATACTTACTTTGAATTTACGGTGGTATGAATGACAGTTGAATTTGCCTATAATCATATTAGTTAAAATATGTCTTAATATAATCTGCATTAGACTGAACAGAAGCCCATTAGATTTGTCCAAATAATCTGGAACTGTCCCTTCTTCTCTCCTTCTTCCCTCCCCACCCAAAAAAAGTAATGGTTTGAACTAAAATTCATCATTTCTTTCAGAGCACTAAAAAGTAATAAATCAGTGCAGTAAATTACTGCTATACTCCGCTGTGAAATTAACACCTACATACATGAAATAAAAATAAGAATTTACGGCCCTAATCAATCTTTTTTTATAACTCTCTCCTCTGATTTATTTTATCTTTTTCTACCATCTTCTCAAAGATAATTGATACTAGCTTCAATGTTAACTCTTCAGCATGGCCATGGAATTTCCAACAGTTTTCTTCCCTCACTGCACTTCTAGTAATGATTAGAAATTCAAGATTGACACTTCACACAACACCAAAGTTCTTGTCTGTTTTTATCTTTCACTCTATGATTTTATATCCATATGCACCTATAAATACATACAGATGTATCCCATGAGTTCATGAAGTTTATTTACTTGCCTCATATTAACGCTATGTCTAGACTGCAAGCCTCTTTCAAAAGAGGCTTTTTTGAAAGATACTTTCGAAAAAGCCTCTTTCGAAAAAAGGCGTCTGGACTACAACCAGTACTTTTGAAAAAGCATCCAGACAGTCTGGATGCTCTCTTTCGAAAAAGCACAGTTTGCATTACATAGTGCCTTTTTTCGAAAGAGAGCTTTCGAAAAAAGGTGTTATTCCTCATAAAATGAGGTTTTCCTCGGTTTAAAAAACTGCCGCGTTCTTTCGATTTACTTTTGAAAGAACGCGGTAGCAGTCTAGACGCAGAGGAAGTTTTTTCAAAAAAAGGCCACTTTTTTGCGATAAAAACACTGTAGTCTGGACACATCCTAAGGGTATGTCTAGACTACATCCCTCTGTCGCCAGCGGGTGCAACGAGGTTTACAGGATCAGTCGGAAAAGGCTTTCCTTGTCGACCGATCCCCGTCTAGACTGCTGCTTTTTGCCGGCAAATTGCCACGTCAGCAAAAAGCGGTGGCCATTTTTATTCTAATGAAGCGCGGGATATTTAAATCCCCGCTTCATTAGCAATTTCGGTATGTCTAATTTACATCCCTCTGGTGACAGAGAGATGTAGTCTAGACATACCCCTGTGTCAAAGTAAGACTGAGCTCTACCCCCTGCAGGGAGGACAGGCCAAGAAGGCAAACCTGCATGTGGGTGTGATGAGTCTAGCCATGAAAAAGGATGATACTATGGGTACATTTTTACAAGGTGCTCAAATATCTTAGAAGCTTAACTCCCGAAGCAGTTAGGAACCTTACTGCTTAGGGGTCAGATTTACCAATGTACTTAGTAACCTAACTTGATAGGTTTTACTAATGCTTTTATCTGCATTTTTAGAGGCCTAAAAACCTATGTAAGTCTGGCCCTTAGTCACTTTTGAAAATAAGACAAGGGGACAGATTTGAGGGCAGGTAGCCCCCTAATTACATCTTCAATAAGTGCCTATGTGCCTAAGTGAGATTGGAATCAATGGGAGTTGGGTACTAACGTGCTTTTGAAAATGTTACCTCTTCATCATACATATGCAAATGCACTTGCTGAGCAGCACTAATCGTGGAGACACATTCATTGCCATTTTAAGTACAGGTGTCTACAAAACTAGTTTGAACATGTTTCCTTATTTTGACCATGTCCATGCTGCAGCTACCATTTGTCCTTTCCTATTTGAAGTTCACGTCTATCCATGAAAAAGGTCAATATTGAATTTAAACAACCTCTGCACAATAAATCAGTAAAAGTCAGAGATGTCCTGTTAGCCTTGCTAAATTAAGTGAACACCATTCATTGTTCTACAGGAAAAATCAACCTTTAGTAGCTCCCTGAAAGAGAGCATAGATGATTTATGATTTCATACACACTCATGTACTACATTATCGGCTTGGTGCCTGTACTTACACATATCAGCACATCACAGCCCGCTGGTTGCCACTTAGCTATACAATGTAACAAAATCTAGGACATGAAAGGAGGAATGTAAATTTGAGGAAGCATTTGCCTCAAAATGCCTGCTGTGTTTTGACAGTTTCTTTTTGTCTTTTTCCTCTCAGGTGTAGAAACAAGGGTTACTGGAGCCAGCTGTGACATCCACACAAAAACATATACTCTGGAGCAAGGACCTGGAAGAAGTGACTTTTCAGGGTCATAATTTCCTCTTCATCCTCTTCTGTCAGAGCACAATCTACAAGAGGCGAGAATGGGTGGGGTCTCATATGCCAATCCCCAAAACATCAGAAAAACTTTAGGACTGCGCTAATGCCTTCCTATTTGTCATGACCATCTGGATGAAGTCTTCACTCTGTGATTCTTGCTCTGAGGAAGATTTCCTCATCCAGGAGGGGGAGGGGAAGTCTCACTTTAGAGTGAACTAAATTGATAGTATTTTTATTTGTACTTCATCAGCGCCTACAGCCAAGAAGAGGGCTCCATTTTACAAGGCGCTGCCTATAAACTTCAGAAATCTTTGCCTTTGAGTGCTTCTTCTGTACAGAGATGTGAGAGACACCTTGACTACTATCATTTCCATTTTACAGATAGGAAGCAAAGGGCTACGGACCAACTAGTTAAAGGTATCAAGTAGGGATGTTTGAGAATAAATGACTAACCATTGAACCGATAAGTAGATGTTTATCAGTTAACAGTATTGATTACACTCAGCAAATTCCGCTCCCTGGGAACCGGATGGGCAAAAGCATCCTGCTACACTCCCGGGGAGAAGGCCAGGAGCTGGGCTGGTAAGGGCTGATTGCCCTGCTCCTGGGGAGGCTTTGCTATGGGATCTGCAGTATAAAGCTTTGCAGCATGGGTAACCGTGTAACTACTGAGATTTTCAGCGGTTACCCTATGATATGGTTCTTAACATACCTGGTATCTAAGGATGCAGAGAGGCACTGCATGGGGTAATAAAAAATGCCTGAGCACCTGACTCCCACTGTTTTCAACAGGAGCGAGGAGCCTTGGGACTTGGAAAATGTCTTTAAGTAACGATCTGCACACTAAGTCAGCACCAAAATACCCCATAAAAAATCTCACCTTAAATCACTTGCCAAAAGCCTGAGGCGCAGCCAAGAATCAAACCAAAATCTCCAGCATCCCAATGGCATACCTCACCAGAGGTCCATTTACTATGGTGATGAGTGTATGATATTCTCTGGTGTAATATAAACATATGGATAGGTACTTGCAAACCCATCCCATCAACATTATACACATGTATATGACTGGCATAAGCACTGAAGAGGATGAAGTCAAGCTTAGAAGAAAGAGAAGGTGGAAAACTTGGCCATGTATGAATGGGTGAACTGAGTGTATAGAAACAGCACTATAAAACCAGAAGTGATTCTATGGAAATATGGCACAATACACACACCACAAAACAAAGCCAAGATTTGTTGAATTTATGATTTGTGTGCAAGAATACTCAGTGACTCCTTTCCATGTCAGTAGAGGCCTAAATTTGGCACTACTTTAATTTCCACCCACAAAGCCTGACTAGTCATAGATGAAAGATTATTATTGCTAACATTTTAGAACTGTATTGATCCGCAGGGCATAGCTGAATAGTCTTATTCTGAGACAGGAACACACAAACACTACTGACTTAGACTGCCACATCACCAACTGTGCTATATCTTGGTTCATATTAAACATTTTAATCTTTACTTATTTTACAACATATTGCAGCATATAAGTCTGCCTTGCAAAGAACTACATAAATTACAGCTTTGCGGAATGTCAGATAGCATATAAAGCCAGCATGCTACACAACAGTCTAAGACAAGTTTCTTCAGTATATAGTGGAAAATTATAAATATATTTCTTAATTACTAGAAAACACCATAACTGTGAACTTGTTTCTTATAAAAACAGTATCAGTGAGAAAAAAATTGTGGTTTGAGAGAGATTTAAAAGTAGCTTGGGCAGCTAGCTGAAGGCTACTTACTAAAGCTAACACTGTATGTCTCTCTCTCGGCTCTCTCCCATTGCTGTCACCAAGAACTGTGCAGCTAAACCCCACAGCACTTCAATAATTAATGAGACTGTGATTCCAATCCCCAGCTTTAACACTGAAAGCCTCCTTTCTCAGCACCACAGAACCACTACATACATATGCCATCAATCCATCCACAGAAGAACTTTTTTGAGGGGAGGGGTTGAGGAGGAATCCTGCCAAGATTTCAGAGTTTTTATTTGTCTTTAAGTAGGTGTCACAACAGGAGCAGATGTAGCCCACATGTACATAGTCCTTTGCAAATCATACACTAGCCAGAGGGTTCCCATAGCACAATAAGGTCCTTCCTGAGCCAGTGAAATATAAATGTTAAATATTAAAAGTTTTAATAAAAGTTTTATTTGCCGTCAGCACTACAAGATCTCAGAGTTTGGAGGGATTAGTGGGGAATGGCTGAAGCCTCTAAGTTCCAGCCATGTGATAGTTTTACCTTGTAAAACTAAGCACAGCAAGCTTCAAAGTGCACTCCCTGTTGAAAAGAAAGGAGGCACCCCTGTGAGAAGAAACAGTCCTGGTTCACTGATCGGCGGCTCTCTTCTAGTATTTTCATTACTATTTGTATAACTGTAGCCATCTTGCTGAACCTGAACCTCACTGTACAAGTTGCCGTCTAAACACAGAACAAAAAGATGGTCCCTGCTCCAGTGTGCTTGGCATCAGAGGAAGTGCAGTTCCACTGAACAGACTGGGCTGCAAGATTTGGGGAGCCAATGCAGGGGAAGCAAATGCATTATTACAATCCAGCTCAGTGGGATTTCTTTCACAATGGGGATTTGGAGGCAGGACTGATGGATTAATCCTCCTCTCCCATTCCTTATCATGGGAAGGGGTGAGATTTGGGCCTTAGGTTGTGTAAATGTAGCAGATACACAAGTGAGAGCACTTGTTAAGGCCAGCCCTGTAGGGTTATGCCTGCAAAGAATTCCACTGATTCTTTTACTACATATAGGCTGCCTGGCCAAATACTGAAAGTTATTTACCACCTGTTATTGCTCACAACTGACTGTATATACCGTGGAGTGCGCATACACCTTCTCGTTTTGCTCCTTTTCTACTTGAAAGCTAACAGATGTAAGTCCTTAAAAAAAGCGGAGTGAAGTTTATTTAAAAGCAGTGCAAGAGGCATTTGGCCATGCAGGCTTCCTTCATTAGAATGAACAGAGGCATAGGGAGGGGGAGGTGTGGAAAGTCCACACTGCTTTGAAAAATCTCTGCCTATTGCTATGAAATATGCTACCACTTTTGTGGCCACAGAATGTGCTGTCAATTGCACATCAGGCTAGGGAGGTTTGCAAGGCAGAGAATAGATGGGAGGCAGCTTGATAAACACAATAGGGTGTCCATTCTGCAGCAGCATTCATAGAATCATAGAATAATCATAGAATAATAGGACTGGAAGGGACCTCAAGAGGTCATCGAGTCCAGCCCCCCGCCCTCAAGGCAGGACCAAGCTCCGTCTACACCATCCCTGACAGATGTCTATCTAACCTGTTCTTAAATATCTCCAGAGAGGGAGATTCCACCACCTCCCTTGGCAATTTATTCCAATATTTGACCACCCTGACAGTTAGGAATTTTTTCCTAATGTCCAATCTAAACCTCCCCTGCTGCACTTTAAGCCCATTACTCCTTGTCCTGTCCTCAGAAACCAAGAGGAACAAATGTTCTCCTTCTTCCTTGTGACACCCTTTTAGATATTTGAAAACCGCTATCATGTCCCCCCTTAATCTTCTTTTTTCCAAACTAAACAAGCCCAGTTCATGAAGCCTGGCTTCATAGGTCATGTTCTCTAGACCTTTAATCATTCTTGTCGCTCTTCTCTGTACCCTTTCCAATTTCTCCACATCTTTCTTGAAATGTGGCGCCCAGAACTGGACACAGTACTCCAACTGAGGCCTAACTAGTGCAGAGTAGAGCGGCAGAATGACTTCACGAGTTTTGCTTACAACACACCTGTTGATACAACCTAGAATCATATTTGCTTTTTTTGCAACAGCATCACACTGTTGACTCATATTCAACTTGTGGTCCACTATGACCCCTAGATCCCTTTCCGCCATGCTCCTTCCTAGACAGTCGCTTCCCATCTTGTATGTATGGAACTGATTGTTCCTTCCTAAGTGGAGCACTTTGCATTTCTCTTTATTAAACCTCATCCTGTTTACCTCTGACCATTTCTCTAACTTGCTAAGGTCATTTTGAATTATGTCCCTATCCTCCAAAGAAGTCGCAACCCCACCCAGTTTGGTATCATCTGCAAACTTAATAAGCGTACTCTCTATCCCAATATCTACATCATTGATGAAGATATTGAACAGTACGGGTCCCAAAACAGACCCTTGAGGAACTCCACTTGTTATCCCTTTCCAGCAGGATTTAGAACCGTTAACAACAACTCTCTGACTACGGTTATCCAGCCAATTATGCACCCACCTTATCGTGGCCCTATCTAAGTTATATTTGCCTAGTTTATCAATAAGAATATCATGCGAGACCGTATCAAATGCCTTACTAAAGTCTAGGTATATGACATCCACCGCTTCTCCCTTATCCACAAGGCTCGTTATCTTATCTTATCCTTATTCATGCAGGATAACAAAAGTAGTCCAGGCTCAACCACCTATGCCATTCTTTTCTATTCCTGTGTGCTAATTCTTGGTCTTCCAACTAAGGTGTGGCACTTACAGCAGCCTTCTTCATCAAAGCTTTTAAGCACATGCAAAAGCCCAGTGATATCAGTGTGTATGTGCTTAAGTGTTCTGCTGAACTGGGACTCGGGTAAGCTAACAGGTGACTTCAGTGCAACTCAGAAGAATAGCCACATCGCAATGATAGCATCATATCTGTAACATCTCACATGCTCAGAACCCCAGCTGGTATTAGTCTGTGTAGATTAAGGACCCAAAGACCATTAGATCAGGTAGCCTGACCTGCTGTACAATGTATGCCTAAAATTGCATCCAGTTAACTCTTGTATTGAGCTCAATAACTTGCACTTGACAAATCTGGACTTGTGCAGTCTACAGCAGGCGTGGGCAAGAGGCTTCCCAGCAGGCTGCATCCAACCCGCAGCTGCACTGCCGGAACTCTTAGGCAGAGACAGCTCACACTTTAAAAAGCCAGCTGTTTTCTGCTCTAGAGGGCTGGGGAGCGAGGAGGGAGACTTGTCATGTTGTTCGCGCTTCCCCCCAGCAAAGTCTCTTAGCTCCCATTGGCCAGTCTCTCCATTTCTAGATAACAGGAGCTGAGTATTTTTGCTGGGAGTGAGGGCAGTGTAGGAAGCATTCTCTCTCCCTCCTTGTTCCCCCTCTCTCTCCCCATCTCCCTCTCCAGTCCAGTGCAGAGCCACATGCCTGCAGCAGACAGTCTGCCTCAGGTTTCTCCTGGTAAGTGCCTCCCAGCCAGAACCTGCCTCTGCCATTCCAACCCGTCCAGTCTACAACCATATGGGCTATGGCATTTTGTCCCATAAACTATAACAGCTCAAGTCCACCGGTAAATCTTCCTTAGCTGCATTAATTGTATTTAGCCCAGCAAAGTCCCATCCTTCAGGTGAAGTTGATGGGTAATACTAAGAAACTATGAAAAAATGAGTAAGAAAAATAGCATCATAAAAGCACACAGAAAACATTGTGATGTATCCTCTGCCAGTGTAGGTGTTTATGGTCACAAAGGTGTATACAACGACATCATGATCCTTACACGGCAGCTATGGTTACTGTCGTGCTAGTTAATCAACTGTGAAATTGAAACTTGACTGTTGGGGAAAAAAATGCGCAACAATTTTCCCTGAGCATTTTAAAAAAACAAAACTCTTTAACCCATCTTCTGAAGAGTCCAATGCAAGAGATACAGAGAGAAAACAGTTCTGTACAGGATGTGAATTGACCAAGAAACAAAATGGAGTGGGATCTCATTACCTGTTTTTGGATTGATAGCAAAGAAGTTCTGAGGATTTCCACTTGTAATCCTGTATGTCAGTTTTTCATTGGTGATTGAGTCGGGATCTTGGGCCTGGATCTGAATGACAGATACATCCTTTGGGGAGTTTTCCGTGACAGCCGGATAGTAAATGGGTTCAGAGGTCAGAGGGGCATTGTCATTCACATCATCAACTTCCACATAGACCTCAATGGTAGTGTAGAGTGGGACAACACCACGATCAGTTGCATACACTGTTAGCCAGTAGGATTTGGTTGTCTCTCGGTCAAGGACATCCGCAGTATATATAACTCCTGCAGGAAAGACAGTAAGCAGAGTATTATGTGTTACTCAAAGACAATGAAAGGTGCATCTTCACTTGGTGTTTAGCAGGAGTGTATGACACATATGTATAAAACATATCAATTACAAAAATGACTAAATCATTAAACATACATATGGACACTATGACACTAGGAATCTATCCTCAGCCATCTGTTCTCAAATGCTGTTCAACACCTCCATCCTTACCGTAAGGAAAAGCTGAGGAAACACTGGCCACATAACACCTGTATGGCCCTGAGGATGTCACGTGGGCTGCAGCTATGTGCTGATTGGGCCACAAGCAGCCCATAGGCCACAGGTTGAGAACGACGGCATCAGGTGACCACAACTGATGTCAAGAAGACAGTTCCCCTTCTGAAAAGGCTCTCTTAGAGGTCACTACAGAAGAGCTATACTGACACTGAAACAGACAGTGGATGAAGATTATAATACTGACATTGCTTTAAAATTAAAACAGTGATAACTTGCCACTCACTGTATATGTCCCAGCTAATCGACAGTCTGAAACATGAATGGTAGCAAATAAAACGATTTGCCATTGAAACCTATCAAACTCTTTATTAATCAAGGGTCAAACACTCTGTCTCCTGAGGATAGAAAATGTCACTAGGTTTCCTTCCCACTCTGAGTGACTATGTAGAACTGCCACCCTTTAGCACATATTCAACTATACCTAGGACCCTACCTCATTCATGATCATAAAAACATGGTGTGGTCTGAGAAATCTGGTCTCCTACAATGAAATCTGGTATTTTCTGTGCCTTTAACCTCTGATATACTGATTGGAGTTCTGACCCAAAAGGGAACTGTAGGGGGGACACAACATTATTTTGGGGAGGCTGTAGTATTTATTTCTGTATTGCTTTCAGAACTGGGCAGCTGGAGAGCAATGCCTGGTGGCTGAGTACCCCACTGAGGATGGCACCCTGTCAGCGGCAGCACAGAAATAAGGGTGGCAATACCATACCTGCCATCCTTTTTTCCGCACTGCTGCTAGTGGCAGCTCTGCCTTCAGAGCTGGACTCCCGGCTAGTCACCGCCACTCTCCAGTTGCCCAGTTCTGATGGCAATGCTGCTGCCAGCAGCTGCTCAGAAGTAAAGGCAGCAATACTGCAACACACCTACGATAACCTTTGGGATCCTACCACAACTCCCTTTTGGGTCAAGGCTCCTACAGTTACAACACAGCGGAATTTCAAATTTAAATAGCAGAAATCATGACATTTAGGAGTTATAAAATCCTGTGGCCATGAAACTGAGCAAAATGTACGATGAATTTGGTAGGGCCCTAATCATACCCCATGCATTTTCTTCTCCAAAATCCATCCATCCACCTTCAATTCAGTCTAAAGTGACATACGGACCCTTTTCTCTTCCACTAAAATCAGTAACACGTACTACATGGACTTCTGTAAAAGCATCCTAGGGCCCTTAAAATGTCCACTCCTGTGGCACAGAATTTCTTACATAGGTGCAATCCTAATTTCAGAATCTAACTTCCTATTGACTTCAGAGCAGACTCTGTGTTTAAAGAGTGACAAACATGTAGTGACAGTGCAATAATACCAAAATAAACACTTTCAGCTGTATTTTTTCCACCACTTTGGCGTGTATACAGAGACCATTCAGTTACCTTAACCCAATGCTAAAATTCTGGCAGAAACATCAATGCAGCTGACCGTGAGAATGAGCTATATTTACAAGAACAGTTTGGAGCAATGTAAGTCATGCTGCTAACAGAGAAGAATTAGTGAAGAAGCTATAGGGCAGGATGGTAACACAAGAATCTTGGATTTGGCCACAGATGCATTTTGTATTAGATAAGGAGTTTAAATGCATCCGTTTATCATTCAGGAGGCAGTTCTGTTCATGGGCCAACACTAATGGTCTGTTTTTGAATACCTCATAGAGCACAAGATTTTTCCATAGCAGCCTGAAGACTTATACAATTATTAAGCTAATCAGAAGAGATATGAGTCATCCTTTACAAATTCAGGGCTGCACTTGTGCCTTGGAGCCAAACCAGCCATTTTTTATGGGTGTTGATTCGGGTAGAAAGTCTGTGCTCCAGTGGGAGTCCCAAGGAAAAGCCTGACTCAATCACGATTCCAGCCTGTTGCAGTGAGATATCGATTATCCTTTTAAACGGGTTAAGTCTAGTTCTCCAGTACTAGCTCTAGTGGCGTGTGTGGAAGGGGACAAATCCATGGTCCCACCCTCACACCAAACTGGAGAGACCAGCACTGTGGCTAAGAAGTGGCTCTGCTCACCCACTTCACTTTGCTTCAGAGGTGTAGCAAGGGTGTTATATGCTCGGGGGCAAATGCCCCGAACCTGGTGCATGGCTGAGCCCAACCCTGGGAGGAGGGGGGAGAGCTTGTACCACATCTTCTCCCACCCCCTCCAGTTTGGGGCTGGGCCTCCGCATGCACTAACCCACCGGCAGAGATGGAGGAGGGTTGGGCTGGGGGAGGAGAGGCAGGGAGGAGGCTCCAGCCACCGGCATCAGGTGAAGGAGGAGCAGGCGAGCCGAGGGATGACAGGGGGAGCGGAGAGGAACTAAATTGGCACCTCCCCTACCCTAGTGCCCGGGGGCAGCTGCCACCTCTCGCTCCCCTCTCACTACGCCACTGCTGTGCATTGCCTTTAAGGAGAGAATGTGTTGCAGGAGAGGTAACTTAGTTTAAGAATAAATGAGCTTGCTTAGGTGGAGCTATGTGATAACTTGTAATTGTGAGCAATACACTCGTCATTGCCCTTCGAGAAAGCAAAGTGCAGGCCCGGAGTTTTAGGTAGACTGTTTGCTAGACATATCCGTGTAGATCAGAGCGCTGAGCAGCTTTAAAATCCCTGGTCAGGAGAGAGTGAGACGTGGATCTCAACTCAGGAGAAGTAGCAGTTGGGAGCCAGAAAATCCTAAATCAATGGTGGGAAACCTACAGTTTAATTTGATCCGGCTCAAGCCTTGAGCCTCAGCACATGCTCCCGCCCACAGGGCTGGAGCATGGTGCGTGTTAAGCAAAGTATGAGTGAGGTTTGGGTTTGGGGTTTTTTGCTTTCCACTTTGGGAGTATTGGGAGCAAGTGAATAATGAGGGGGTTTGGTGGTTCAGGTTTTCTTTCTTGGCTTCTCACTGGTAAGGGTGTTTTTGATTTTTGGATGGTGTAATTTATTTTTTTAAAGAGTCAGTGGCCACTCTCTGAAAAAAAATTCCTTGCCCCAGCTCTAAGTGGATGCCCTCGACAGGCCATGGAGGTGAAAATGCAGGTGCAGTTGCCCTGAAACTGTGACATATCCAGCACCCTCCCCACTGATTTCTGCTTGACACTGGAGAGACTAGAGTGCCCACACAGTGAGTTAGTAGAGGGTTTTGAAGTATGAATACTTGTCCACTATGGAGTATACTAAGGCTACCAACTCACTTCTGCACTTTAAAAGTTTTTAAATACAAAAAAACCCAAAACCTCTTTTACTGTGAACATCCTATATGATAAGAGCTCCCTAGAATTTCAATCCCAACCACAGATAGCGAGGGAGCAAATGGCATGAATTCCAGCAATATAAAAACATTTGGCAGCAACATCAGGCCCATGTCCTTACTGATCAGATACATTAATCACCTAACACAAGGAAGTAACACAGTGCTTCAGGACAAAGGGAGAGTCTATTCTAAATATCCCTTGTCAGCAAGCTTTGCCACATAATGACTTTCTGTAGAAACGTGAATGAAATATGTAGTGAAGAGTGATGGAAATACCTAGAAGTCCAGAAGAGAAATGACATTCTGCAAATGAAAAGAGCCCATAATAAACAACATGCTCTGGGAATAAACAAACAAATAAATAAATCCAACTTGGAAGGGATAACGAAAAGAGAAGCAGAATAAATAGCCACAGATATGTTAATTTATCAAAAAGTCAAGAGGTATTATTTGAGATACTTTAACAGAAATTGAAATGATTGATTTTTCTTTTCCCAAGGAGAGCAGAGGAATGTGCAGGGACATTAACGGCTGTTTATGAAGCTGAATTCCACTAGTATTGAGGTGACAATAAATGTATTTTCTGAGACCTTACTTAATTTTATGACTGCTGGCAATAGTAACTTTGCACTTCTGCATATTAGAGGGAAAGAATCACAAAATGAGCATTGGCAACAGCCAACAGGTATTTTCCAATGGATTTTTAAAATGATTTATTGAAATGCTTCAGCTACAGATTAATTTCCTTTACTTGGTATGTCTTGTCATTTCACCTACCACGAAACCAGAACTTGAGAAACAGGCTAAAGTTTATCCGCTTTTATTTGGATGTTTTCTAAATGGGGCTCCTCCCCATATCCTCTGCTAACACAGTCTTTTGGAACTCCCCACAAGAGTGCTCCCAAGTGAAGCCCAATAGTTTCTTCCACATTTATTACTGCTACAGAAACATCTACAGGATCCACTTAGGCTATGTCTAGACTGCAGGCTTCTTTCGAAAGATGCTCTTTCGAAAGCATCTTTCGAAAGAGCATCTTTCGAAAGATCGCGTCTAGACTGCAGGCGGATCTTTCAAAAGAAAAATCCGCTTTTTCGAAAGAGAGCACCCAGCGAGTCTGGATGCTCTCTTTCGAAGACGGCCTCTTTACATTGAAGAACGCCTTCCTCGTGAAACGAGGTTTACCACCATCGAAAGAAAAGCCGCGTTCTTTTGAAATAATTTCGAAAGAACGCGGCTTGAGTCTGGACGCAGGGGAAGTTTTTTCGGGAAAAGGCTACTTTTCCCGAAAAAAACCCTGAGTCTGGACATGGCCTTTGTTCCTAATACCTGAGCCAAAGCACAATGAAGTCACAGGAGCCTTTCCATTAATTTCACTGGGCTTTGGATCAGGATCCAGGGGACAACTAACAGCCCATCTGATGTTTGCTGTGATCTACTGGTGCCTTCTCCCACCCCACCTTTCAACAGAAAGAGAACTTTATTTTAAAACGTCTAAGCTCTATAGATGTGAAAACTTCTCAAATGTTAACCAATGCCACATCATCTTCTGAAAGATGGTGAACTATGCCTGGGCAGGGCGAAGCCAGAGGAAACTCTGGTGGAGGTCCGTAGCGGTCCTGACGTGCAAATCGGTCGTCCGACCTGGGTATAGGGGCGAAAGACTAATCGAACCATCTAGTAGCTGGTTCCCTCCGAAGTTTCCCTCAGGATAGCTGGCGCTCGTCCGTCTCCACAGTTTTATCTCGTAAAGCGAATGATTAGAGGTCTTGGGGCCGAAACGATCTCAACCTATTCTCAAACTTTAAATGGGTAAGAAGCCCGGCTCGCTGGCGTGGAGCCGGGCGTGGAATGCGAGTGCCTAGTGGGCCACTTTTGGTAAGCAGAACTGGCGCCGCGGGATGAACATCATCTAGACTGAAACTAATCATAAGAAAGGTCTTAGACATCCTGCAGACATTCAGAATGATCCAGTTCAGTGTGGTTTTAACTCTGGAATTGAATGATGACATTTCACTACCAATGTGTGCTGTTCACTTCATTGGCATGAAATCGGTGTGCATATCTCAGAGTGGTTGATATAATATTATCACAGACATTAGAAGGTGGAAAAGATTCTACTAGACAATTCAAACCTTGTCTTGAATGTATTCCTGTAATACAGGGGTTCTTAACCAGTGAGGTGCGCCTCCCCAGGGGAGGTGTGAAGGGGATACAGGGGAGGTGTGAGGTGCCTCCCAGAAAATTTATTGCAATTGCCTTCTCACTGGATAAAATTCTAAAGTTTAGATTTCTTCATAATTAATATTATGAATTAAAATTATAAACATTCATTTCTTATTAACTTCTAGAGATTGGCACACTACAATAGCAGTACAAATCAGTCAGGCCTATGTGACGACACACTACAATAACAGTACGCGAGCATTGCTGACTTTCATCTTCAAATATTACGTAAATTTGTTAGGAAAAGGTTCAAAGTAAAAAGCTCATATTATTCATTTAGGCATTGTAACGGGGTCACTCACCCCACAGCACCACCAGCCGTCGGACTTGGGAATTAGCTCAGTCGGCTGCGTCCAGCTAATTCGCCAGGTCCCAGGGTTCAGGCAGGCCTCGGGGTTCGAGCCAGGCCTTCAGCTCAGGCCGGTCCTCCAAATCGCCAGGAGCAGTAGAGCCTTGGGTTCCTCTAGGTCAGAGGGTAGCCCTGCTGGCTGGGTTGGCCAGGCCTCGGTGGCCCAGGCAGGGAAGCCTTCGCTGGCCTGAGGGAAGGCGGCTGTGGGAAGCCCTGGCCAGGTCTCAGCCTCGTCATCCAGGAGCTCTGGGCAGGCCTCTGTCTCCCACAGAGGCTGAGCCCTGACAGAGCTCCATGGCAGAGTTCTTATAGTCCTAGCCACGCCCCTTAGCTTCCTGTCAGGTGAGGGGGCGGGGCTAGGCTGTGCACAAAATGGCTCCGGGGGGGGAGTGTGAACATGAAGTTCACTTTCAGGGGAGGTGTGAAGGTAAAAAGATTAAGAACCCCTGCTGTAACAGCTGTGCATTAGTGAGAATGAATAAGGAAGGAAGAGTGGAGAATATGTATGAATGCAGAGGCTCAGAGAAGATTTCGCCCTCTTCAAAGCCGTAGCCACTATTTTACTCCCAAGCAACAACTTATATCCAAGGTAGTTAAAACTGTGAAAATATTTGCAGAATAAAGGAACTTTTTTTTCAATGGCCACAAAAGTAGAGAGAAGTCGAGATTTGTGCTTTCAGCTACAAGCTTTTTCATGGATGCGGTATGACATTATTCATGTCTGAGTTGCCAATACATTTTAAGAGAAATACAAGTGAGGCAGTCATCCCTGTTGTGAACAAATCAAGATGTGTCAAGGATCATCATCAGTAATACAGAATCTTTTCTTTATAGTGTAGGGGATGGTGGTAAAAGAGGTCTGAGTTATTTTCAGACCTTTTTTCAGCTGAACTTGAAAAACACTTTGACATACAATGTTCCCATCCACTGTCACCATGTTTTATGAAAGACTCACTAAATTTCTATAAATGACAGCTGAGTTCCAGATAGATAGTATACGAGAAGGCTTTTTGTTCTATCCACTGTGGAAGTTGTTAGATTTGTAACTACGTTTTTCCTATAACGTTTCTATAGAAAACAAAACTTTGCAAGCCCCGAAAAGCCTGATGTTTCATTCCCTAATGCATATGGAATCATCACAGAGAGAGAAACCCAGATACCAAGACGCTCGAGTCAGAAAAAAGACCATCCTTTATCCTCCCTTCCTTTCACTACAGCCCTCAAAGTACATTTGACCTGTGTGATTTGCAAATCACTGTGTGAACTAAGAACATTATAAATGAAAAACAACAACAATGTGCATTTATCTCTGATTAAAATCCTACGCACATTTCTCTGTAAATTAAACACAGCCCTTGGGCTCTTGGCAACATGCCAGCAGAGCCGTTAGTTCTGCAAAGGTTGTGTGCAACTTTTCATACCTTGAAATAAGCTATGAAATTGTATATTTCAAAACAGCTTATTTCGAAATTTGGAGCTGTCTACACAGCACTTATTTTGAAATAAATTGCTATTCTGGTGTCTTCCTTATTCCTTATGCAACAAAATTTACAGGAAACTGGAATAAACAGCCCGTTGTTTCAAATATATTTTGAAATAACCGTCTTGCTGTTAAGATACTCACAATGTTATCCCAAAATAGTGCTGCTGTGTAGAGGTACCCCTAGAGGCCAGTCTTCTCTCTTTCACCAGCCAAAAAAGAAAAAAAAAAGGGACAGGGGTAGCCATTTTCTCCATTGATAATGGTAAATCCCTGCCTATGGCATACACTGAAAAACTACACTAAGATGAAAAATATAAAATACAGCATGCATTATCAGAGGGGTAGTCTGCATCTGGGCAAACAAAATAGAATCCTTAAAGACTAAAATTTATTTGGGTGCATCTTACCTAGTATACCCTCAGCTGGGGGCATGAGTAGACGCACTATGCACATGCAGGTCAATGGACGCTGCTAACAAACATTTCTGGACTCAGGTGCACTGGCACCCATAGGTGGAATAAACATAGTGATCTTCATTCAAACAAGAAGAAATACTGTTACGGCATGCGAGAACTGGATTTCACTCCTCCACCTTTACTCAAAGTGGTCAAACACAAACAATTTAGGAACCAGAAAATCACTAGGCTCCAAATAAAAATGCTTATGAGCATGTGACTGCATTACACCAAAGTAAGCATGAATATAAACAACATGATAAAACTCTGTTTCGTCAAAGTTCACGCGCCAAAAAGAGATTAATTTTTAAATGTGGCTAGTTACTCATAAGCCTCTTCAAAGACCCTCAAAACACGTGTCACTCAAGCCTTGTTCCTTGCTAATGTTTCCTTGTTAGAAGAAATAAATTTAAGATTATTTGGATAATGACATCTTACAAAAGCTAACAACTTAAAAAAAAAGCCTTAATTTTATTATTTGTATAACTGTAGTGGCTAGGAGCCCTAGTCATGGACTAGTATCCTATTATGGTAGGTGCTGTATTCACACAGAAGCAAAACATAGTCCCTGCCTAAAGGGGCATACTACAAGCCATGGATCAGTGGTCAGACCACTCTCCCTGTCGGTACCTGGTCCAAGTAGTGGAAGGTAATGATCCAACCAGTAGACCAAACATGGTGATGAATCCCAGTCACATGCTGCCTGAGGCACATATTCTAAGAAGGAGGAACATAAAATCAAAGATAAAAGAACATCAGATGGATAGACAGGCAGACAGGGGAGTAGCAGTAAACAATGAGAAAACACGGTCAGCACGACAAGCAGTGGTTTCAGCGGACCAGCAGCTGCTGTTAAGTTTTTTGCAGCCATCACAGAAAAAAAAGAGTTTTAACGAGGGATGTGAAGGCAGATAATGAAGTCGCTTTGCAGATTTTCTTCATGAGATTCACAAATATAATCCCAAAGATCAGGCCTAGCTCCTACTCCTGGCATTAACCAATTATACTATTTTTGAAAAACTGGAAAGTAAAGATTATATTGAA
This sequence comes from Pelodiscus sinensis, assembly GCF_049634645.1. Classification (NCBI taxonomy): domain Eukaryota; kingdom Metazoa; phylum Chordata; order Testudines; family Trionychidae; genus Pelodiscus; species Pelodiscus sinensis. Next base: position 306,804,972 of record NC_134711.1, read on the forward strand.
AAAAACTTATAAGGCACCCCACTTTTAAAAAAGTAAAGAGTATCATGATTTGTAGATAAGATTTTTCTCCTGAAGATTAAGGAAGAAAATGTAGGGTTTAAAGAGAGCTAATATTATGCCTATCCCAGGTAATTGTCGCCTGGGTAGTTCTCATAAGCTAAGCCTTGATGTTTATAAATATAGTGTCTATACCTGTGGTGTGCAACCAGTGGCCCACTGGGGTTCTATGTGTGGCCCACAAGACGTTTTGTTTACCGTTGCCCACGCTCAGGGTTGCCAAATTCCTACCGGTATTACAAAAGTGACATGCACTTAACGCAAGGTTAGGTGAAGGGAGGCGTGCGTTGATTGCACACAACATGATGCACTCCTTCTGCATCCAATCAAAGGGCTGCAATGGTTCAATTAGCATATCCTGTAAATTCTCGGTACACAAGCGCAGTTAGCAAAACTATGCTTCCCAGGACATATGTTGGATATGACAATCTTGTGGCCCACTGATATGAAGGAGGGCCACTCATGTGGCCCACTCGCTGGCCTAGGTTGCCCCACACTGGTCTATCTCCTTCAGTAGATGTTTGATTATTTCCATTAGAGATAAACTGTCAATACAATATACAAAAGTAAATAGTTTCAGTCCAGTTAATATGCTGACTGCTCTTGATAACTACTGCAAGAGCTGGTTTGCATGATAAGGACCTGATTTAAAGCTGTTGGAAGTCAGGAGTACAAGGTAACCCATGTACTGTTTCCCATCTGTCTTTAGGGCCCTTCAAGTCATGAACCCCTAGCTACTCTTCTGAATGTTAGTGAGGTCCCAGTAAGCACAGAAACCAACCCAAGCATGCAGATGGCCGATAGCAAGCAGAATCCACTGCCCCCATTTCAGCAAGTTTGAATACCATGCCACTTATGTAGGTGCTTAAAGGTGTTTAAAAGCAGGATTTAGGGGCTTGCATCTTGGCTCCTGACTGAAAATTCGCCCCTCCCCACTTTTAATATATTATAATCTGTAAATTGTAGTGCATATTAAAATGCTAACCCAACTACCATTTAAATGAATGGGGAAAACTCCCATAAATTGAAATGAGAATCAGATCATGCCAAGGAATGGTCCCATAAACAACAAAAACTCCATACAAAGTTGTACATGTATAAAATTTTCTAAAGTCATTTTTCTCTTTAAATGCATAGATTAGTATTATATTGTTTATATTGTAAAGGCATACCAATGTAAACCATATGAAACATGCAATGGAAGCTAGTTAACATTCCTGCCAGAAGCTTAAATCTCTTACTTCTTGCCACTTTTGACTGTACACATTTAATGCTGCATCAACATGAAGTCCTTGCTTTTGCTACTATATTGCATTTGACAGCTTTATAAAAGAGAATTCAGGAGCCAATTCTCACTAATATAATTTCTACGGGTATTAAAGATTGCACGCTGATACGAAAATTCTAGCAATCACTTTCTTTGAACCAATTTCTTGAAAGCACCAAATTAACCAGGGTTAATCAGGGTTGCGAGCGGAAAATACTTGAAAAAAAAATTCCAGGTTTTCACGTCCTCCAAAGCCAGAGACCTCCATTTCATGGCCTCTATAACATCCCATTACTTTGGTGACATCACTTTAACCACTGTACATTGCCAGAATATGGCACTGACTAACAGGATCTTACTATTTATATTAGTCATTTAGCAACACATTCAATATAACTGTGAAGGTTATAAAACTAGGGAACTATAGTAAACTCAGCATTTATCTTACCCATGACCCAGTTAGGTACTATTATTGATGTAACCTCATCAGCACAGTGCATGTGGGAAGTCCCTCAGAGATCGAATAGAGGGTAAGCAAGCAGCATCTTCTCAGTAATAATACACTTATATAGCAGTATCCATCCAAAAGCATTTCAAAAACTGTGACCATGTGGGACTTAGCATCACTAAGCCATGTGGAGCTGAGTGGGGAGCCTGGCAGTTCTGTGCCAACCAAACATTAAATGGACCAGTCAGTGGGGGTGACGGAAGCCACAAGTGTCCCTCCTTTCAGAGCAGATGTTCCAGTCAAAAACTGGACACCTGGCAACTCTAAACCCCATACAACAGCTTAGGACAGGAAGTGAACCCTATCTTATCAAACTGAAACAGCAAGTGTCAGGAATCTGGGACTGCAGCACAGCTAGTCTCTGGGCAATCTAACAAACACAGCCGGCCTGACTGGTTGGAAGAGTCAGCCCAACAGCTCTTAAATCCAGCAGTACCAGCAGCTGATGAAAGCATGCGCGTATGGCTGTAACAGATCCCATGCCTGCTTGTTCCCAGCCTCCTGCCGTGGACCCAACCTGGCATCACTCCAGGTAACCCAGTGTGAGTCTGTAACTGAAAAAATAAATAAAAAATGAATAGTTCTGCAGCACCTTAGAGACTAACAAAATATGTACATGGTATCATGCGCTTTTCATCTGAAGAAGTGGATTGTACCCACGAAAGCGCATGATACCATCTACATGTTTTGTTAGTCTCTAACGTGCTGCAGAACTATTTGTTGTTTTGTAAGTTTTTTCAGTTCTATCCCATGGCTCTGTTCCTGACTCCTGACGCCAATTCTCCTGTTCTAACCACTAGGTATGACTCCTGATCTGATAAAGGGGGGTTGATTCCCACTTCCACCACTATGCATAGTTGCCCAAGCACCAGTAATGTGACAAGGGAAATCAGACAGGCTAAATATAATCATTATGCTGAAATTTGCCTCAGACATAATAGCCAGCACACTACCGATAGATAAATCGTCATGGGCTCTTTAATGGTAAGATTAAGTGAGAACCCTAGCTTCATATTTTAACTGAATGACAGAACCTCCAATAATTGTGCATTCGCTAGCATCATACATTGGTTTAGCAAAGTCTCAACATCGCAAATGCCTCCTAGTGAATCACCATTGTAATGTCCTGCAGGACATGGGCTTCCCTGAGGATCTCCCACTGATTTACTGGGCCTAATTTTGCTACATTTAGGAGAGCTCTGATGAGACAAACACTGAGGTTGCAAGTGGCAGCTGATATTAATTTAACTTTTCTGAGAAACCTGCATTTTGTAACACTTGAAAATGTGCAAGTCCCCTTCTTAAGCCACATTAGGTTTTCTATCATTCAAGGTTACGTTTTTTACAGACTAACATTCTATCCTTCATTACTCTTAAATAACTTAAATCAGACATTGTCTTTACCATATCATATCAATATAACAATTTCAATTCAAAATTAAGTACTATTTGAAAATGACAACTGCAACATCCACATCAATTCCAAAGCCATTTTCAAGCACATTGTCAAGAAACTGAATCACGAATTCATGTCAAAGACATTTTCTATTTTCTTTCTTGTACGAGTGAAACTAGATTATCTTTCCACAAAGATTTGTGAACATTTTCACCCTAGTGTGGCTTTTCATAGTTGCTGTATTTACCAACACAATCCTATACTCAAAAAAATTCTCATAATCAACTTGCCTTAATGCCAATAGTACTTTCTTGAGGCTCACTGGAAAGAAAACAGAATTTTATCTGGATGGAGCAAATGCCTGTTCCTTAAAGCACATTTGCTTAGGAGAGCCAGAAAAGAACCAAAATAGCTTTAACAGTATCAACTTGAGTGTTGCTCTAAACCATATAAGCTCTAGTGCATGAATAATCCATTCCAAAAGTGGCAGCCCAACACACTTCATCAGCGCTCAGTAGTGCAGCAAAATTGTAAAGCCTCCGGCAGAGAGGAAACCACAGTAATTCTTAAACTCTAACACCTATTATTTCCTGCTCAATATTCCTGGTTAGAGAACAAGGGATTGTGAAACTATTCTGACAAATCGGATGTGCAACTGGACTGCACTGCCATACACTGTCCGGAAACCATACACTGTTTAACCTGTATAGCCAAAGATCATTACTGTCTCCATTTCCAAGCAGACCTATTTCTCTTCATCCATTTTGTATCCTGCTCAGGGACACAACATAAATACTTGCTTTATGATATCTATTTATTTATGATCAATTTTATGCTATTTGCTGAACACTACTAGGCTGAAATTTGTAGCCAAAAATCGCAACACCTCAAATTTAGAGTGTTTTAAAACTACGCTAGGGATGTCAATGTGTAGTCGACTACATGATTAACTGATAAGCCAGGTCTTATCAGTTATTCCTATCGATTACATGTGTTTCCCCACTTCTTGCTGCCTCTTATACAGAGGCAGCAAGAGGTGGGAGGCAGGAAGAGGTGGGAGGCAGGAAGTTGGCTTTTAAGCTGGCTCCCTATGAGCACCGAATCCTACGAAGCCACCTGCCCCATCCCTCACACTGCTGCCTCTGATACAGAGGCAGCAGCGAGGTGAAGGGGGACTGGTGTGAGTTGCTACACATGGAAAATCAATTTTTAGGGAAGCTGGCTTTTAAATCAGCTCTCTGTGTGCACTGGCTCCCCGGAGCTGTGTGCAGCACCCCTCTTGCTGCCTCCCACAGAGGTGAGGGTCAGGCAGGAGCTGGCGCTTGGGGGGAGCTGTCTGCCCCCCTGCTCCCACACTGCTGCCTCAATCAGGGGTAGGGGAGGCTGCCATAGAGCAACTTCTCCCTGCGGGGGGCCTGAGCTCTTGCAACCACTAATATTTGATGCAGTTACACTATTATTCAGTTACTCAATAGCTAATATCCCTAAACTATACAGACTGATCTTTCTAAAAGGGGAAAATATGACACCCTGTGACGGGGTGGCGGGAGCCCGCGAAGGGCTAACCTCCGTGCCCCGCACTGACGCAGCGCTCTGCACCGGCACCGCGGCGCTCGGGCAGCTGTGTCCGGATTTCTCCACTGTAGCTGCGGGCGCCTGCGCAGTAGCGCCCTGCGCCGTTTTGCCAGCCAGCGGAACAGCACCTGCGCCGGCGTCCCAGTGGGAGGGCGCCAGCTTTGAAAAGCAGGCGGCCCCTCTGGAGAGGGGAGGACGACCAGGAGAAGGAGGACAGTGACTCTGGTGAGAGGGAGAGTTGAGAGATGACCGCCATGCTCAGGACTGGACCAGACTGGCGAGGGGGCAGTCAGACGGACCACACTGGTGGGAGCCGACTGGGTTCACCCAAAGGGAGCGGCACTCTGGAGACCAGCAGGAGGGTAGGAAGAAGTCCAGGACAGGGTGGAAGGAGAGCCCGCGGGTTGGTGAGTTGTGGGCACGGCCACAACGACCGAACAGGAGGTCATTGGCCCTGTTCTTAGGGTCCTGGGATGAGACCTGGAGTGAGGGAAAGCCCAGGTCTCCCTACCCTCCCTGCGCAGGAGGCCATGGACTACGCAGAGTGAGTAACTCTAGCATCATAGGTGGACACAAAGGGACTAATACCTGGTTAATAGGGAAGAGTCACAGGGTGAAGACCCCCCCTCCCCCACCAGGAGGGAGACCGTAACACACCCCAAAAGTAAATTATGAAATGTGGCAGTATCAATACTTCTTATATTATTGCTAGAGAAAAACTACTAGCTGCAAGGGCTAATAAGAAATAAACCACAGAAAATAAGAGTTTTACTATGGATGCACAGATGCGTGCTTACTGCTGGCTATGCTTTGCAGAGCCTTCTATCACTGCACCACATTTATCTGTGTCAGTAAAACTGTATATGCAGAAGTTTGTACATATTATACACATGCAGACACATATGCCAAATGTAAGGGAAGAAAAAGAAAAGGCAACATAAAAGAAAAATCAATGGCCAGGGCATACACAAGCCAACACTTCTTTTATCTGCATAGGCTCCCTTACAAATTAATATTCTTATTTAGATTACACTTTGATGAGCACTTGGCATTAGAATTTGCACTCTAGAATATTTTAGCTTTTAACAGCTTCTTGTACTGTTTGCTTTGTGACAAAACATATTTTAAATATTGTTTGTGCTTGGCCCAAAGCTAACCTAAAGGCTGTGTTTAAACCAGCAAAACAATGCCATTGGCTATTTACGTGGTATTTTAGATCAGGGTTCCTTTTTGTAAAAGGAGCGGCAATATGAGCAAACCATAGAATGCAATTTAATGTTATTTTATTGTTTTATTTAAAATGCATCTTTGCCAACTACAGTAGCAATAAAAAGGCAGGAAATTATCCCAAATCCAACAGCAGGAGAAACCATGGTTTCTTCTAATTGAGTTTCCTTCATTCTTATCTCCTATAGATCCCTTAGATCGTTTTCCAATTTAATTTACATTTCTTCCATTAAATGACTCTAACCTATGAACTGCATTTACCACACATTTATCTTCTGTTCTTAATTGAGATGTAATATGTCCACTTGCCCAGTTCTGAGCACCAGAGACTCTGACAACATGCTTGATACTAACTCATTTTACAAAGCTCACTTTGACAAGGTGAAATGCAAAGCTATATTCTTGGGAAGTTCTGTTCCTTTAAAACAGAATGTATCTTAAAAACCTATCAAGCAGAAGATCAAAAAAATGATCAGTTATGAGAAAAAGGCAGTTATCTTTGGAAATTTGTATTTGCTTTATTAGTGCACCATGGAAGTATATTATTTTTTATTGTTGTTGAGAGCAAATGTTTTGTTTGAAACATTTTGCAGTTTAATCATTTTTATTTTCCTTGCTGAATCATTGTAAAATTTGGATTATTTGATATATTTTAGAATTTGCAAATCAAACTTCTGCGTCCCTCTAAGTTTTACTTCACAGAAAGTGATGGAATTGATACATTTCCTATTAATTAACATTTTGAACTTCTACCTATCATGCCTTCCATCTAGGGATCTTGTACTCTTTTACAAATGTTAATTAAACGCACAAGACATATGAATTAGTGAGCCCATTTAATAGCCGGACAAATCTATGGCAGAGTCAGGAACAATACAACTTCACATCTCTCTCATCTAAAACATCTGGAAGAGATAAATGGAATTTTGAACTGTGCAGAAGCAATATTTTAGGCACTTAGAGTAATACAGTTAATGTAATAGGTAGTCATCTATACAATAGCGAAGTCTGAAGTTTGTACAAAAAAAAAAAACAAAAAAAACTTATGGTGGCCAGGCATTGAACCCAGCAAAGTAAATAAATAAATCACAATGCAGTTTTTGTAAAAGGCCCTGTTATTGACAATGGTACTAACTGAAACAGGCATATACAGGAATCCTTAGGGCCAGTGTCTGAGCGAAATTATTAAAATCTTGTGTACCACAATTTTTGTGCATTTATGGTTCTTTTCCCCAAAAATATGATCCAAAAGGACCTGTGGTCAAAACACCTGAACTTAGTCTCACTTTGCTGGCCAGACAAGGTTGGGAGTATCAGAAAGAAAATACTCTTAGCTCCAGAGCAGTTTTCCTGCAGTTGCTGTAATTGGCCCCAGGAGACATCTTGTGCCTTGTCTTCAAAGCCACAGTGGTGGAACTGGTGTTGTACATGTAAGCTGTATGGTTATAAACCCTGTCAAAAATGTAACATGGTGGACAGATTAGGGGGAATCTGAGAACAAATGGCAACCCTGAAATGACAGATCTTGGAATGCTGACAAGCATGGTGATTGGCAAATTCTTCTAAGAGGTCTCAAATGCAGAACTGATCTTCCCCATCTAAATACAATCAAAAAGTAATCCAGTGGCTAAGGGCCCACATATAACACAGAATTCCAAATGGAAGCAGAAGCTATGAGAAAATATCACTGCAGGCAGCAATGGTACTAAAGAGAACAATGCCATTCTCAGCACGAGTGCTCTTTAACATGCGCAGTACCAAACAAGCATCTGCTGCCACCTAATTAAAGCACCAGTTCCATTCAGTGACATCTAGCATCATGACTCAAATGAAACATCTGCTAACTCTTCCAGAGGCAGTCAGGATACGTAAAAAAGATAAACGCGCGCGCACACACACACACACACACAACTTTCCCAATGCAAGATTCCTACATTATTAACCAAGACTTCAGTGTATCCAAAGGTTTAAATATCCCTCCACCAATTGTAGTCCTGCAAGCAAAACGAGACACGTTCTGCAAAACTAGGTAAACATGTAACACCTCACACTGCACACTGTTGTACTGCAGTTAAATTTACCAGTGGGCAAACTTATCACAAGTTCATAAAGTGCAAAGGCATGCAGTACTTTTCACAGAAATGGTTAAAGCACTAGGGAAGACAGAAATCTCAATATATGCATCTGCCATCATAGCAAAGCACAGGTTATGTTTCCCTCCAAGGACAAACAGATGCTTTATTTTTATTTCCACTATAAATAATTGTTTTATTTTAAATAGGTAAAGATAATCAGGCATGTACAGGGTTTCCTGCAGAGCTGCAATATTAAACCACTATGTTACAGCCATTCATAAACTGATCACATGTCTGGAATTGCTTTTTGCTGTCCTCATTATCAAACCCACACCATAACAGTAAAATGATAAGACTCACAAGCATTTTTGAAACTCTAAGTGCCACTGTACCAGGCTATTAAAGCATTAAAGGACTCAGACCTTCTCTTTCTGATGACTACAGAGTTCTGAAAATTGAAATGCTTATAATTTATGGACCTGATTCTGGTCTCACACCACATCAGGTTTACAATGGTGAAATGTCATTTTCTTCAATAGATTTATCATCTATCATTCATATGATACACCTGATATGCCAAGGGCACTTTACTTACGATGTAAAAACAAGATCCCTGCCCCAGAGAGATTACTTTCTAAACTGAGTAAGGGAGAACCAGAGCACAGAAGAGAAATAAGCATCAGGCAAAGAGGAAGGAGTATACTGATCAAGGCATTGGCTGGGAAGCTGACACATGAGACATCATATCAGTTCAAGCCCTCTTTCTTTTTTAAAATGCATTTGTCATTGTCCAAGGGACTATTGGCAATGGGAGCTTTCAGTTGGAATTTGAAGTACAGGGACACGGCAAGGTGTTCAGACACAATGAGGGTAATTTCAGATGCAGTGGGTAGCACAGGAGAAAGCACTGAGATACTTGTGCAAGGAAACAACAAAGCAGGTGTGTGAGGAACAGGAACCGGAAGTTCACAGGCTCAATATATACTCATATTTCTGTTTCCTTGCTCCCTGCTTTCCCTTCCCTTCTGTTTTTGATTACACTTATTACCCGTAGTCTTAAGTCATACTGAAGGATATAAGGGCAGAAACTATAATTAGTCCCCATTCTTATTGGGGTCTCTGGAAGTTTCTAGAGTATAACTTATAAAAAAGGTGGGGAAGATGGGCTTTGCAGCAAAGTTCTTATGTGAGATGGCTGGCTATCAGGCAAAAAAAGACAGGTTGCTGTGGTCTATCTGGGACACAATGGCAGAAGGATGGATATCAGGGAATGGGATTTTGGAGATACTGCAGAAGCACAACAACCTGTTTGCAGGAGATACAGAGAGAGAAGTCAATGAGAACTGATACTGTAGTCAGAGGCAACAGGAAGGAGATCAGAGTTACTCACCGTTATGCAGCAGTAACAGTAGGAGTTAGGGGGCACTGACTTAGAATCACAGAGTACGAGAACTGGAAGGGACCTCAAGAGGTCATTGAGTCCAGTCCCCTGCCCTCATGGCAGGATCAAGCACCATCTAGACCATCCCTGATAGATGTTTATCTAACCTGCTCTTAAATATCTCCAGAGATGGAGATTCCACAACCTCCCTAGGCAATTTATTGCAGCGTTTACGCAATTTATTGCAGTGTTTAATCACCCCAACAGTTAGGAAGTCTGTCCTAATGTCCAGCCTAAACTTCCCTTGTTGCAGTATAAGCCTATTGCTTCTCATCCTATCCTCAGAGACCAAGAAAGGCTTCGGGGCAGTTTTTTTTTCAGAATGGGAAGACAGTGGCATATTTGAAAACAAAAAGAACAGATGGAGAAAATAAGGATGTGGGTGGTGACAACAGGAAGAATGGGAGACGTCAGAAGGGGGGTAGGGAGGAGCTTAAAACGAGCAGACCAAGGAGCTGGACAGTAAGAAGGACACTTCCGTATGAGGCTCATTTACAGACTAGCAGAGAACACTCAGTCCTTACCAGAGCAGGCTGGGTGCAGCCAGCCAACTAGTGGTAAAGGGTTCAACATAGCCTGCCACCAGACTCTGGAACCACTGAGAGACTGATTTGATACATCCCCTGTGTGGGAAACTTGTATCTTTTCCTTGTATTTTAGCACTGTCTATGGTAGGGATGTTAGCTACCGTATAATTAAATAATTGTGTAACCACACAAAATGTTATTGATTACCATGGGCTATTCGATAGTCCCTAGGGCAGGACCGACAGCCAGCGTGGTCCTGGACCCACTCTCGGGGAGCACCCTGCAACCCCATGCAACTGCCTTTGATATAGAGGCAGCGGCACGGGGTAGCAGCAGCCCTATCCATGGGGAGCCGTTCAAAGCTCCCTCAGGACAGAGGCTGCCTCTATCTGCAGGGAGCTTGGGACCCAGGCTCACCGTGCACAGAGTCTGGCCTGGGAAATGCAGACAGGGGCTGCTACTGTGAATTAGCCTCCCTGCTCCCTCCCCCCACTGCTACTTCTGACACAGAGGCAGCAAGGGGGGGATGTGAGTAGTTGACAAGATAAGCTTAGGCTTATCAGTTAATTGTCTAGTCAACTACTCCTTGGCATCCCTACTAGGAAGAACTAGAAATTTAGGAAGTTTTATACAAGATATAGTTACAGCACTTCTATAACATTCACTGTGACCACCCATCCTGACCCATACACATCTCCCATCCTGAAATTCCAGTATGCAAATAGAAACTAGTTTCTGTATGCTATTTATTAGATTTTGGTACAATCTTGACCTCACTGAAGTCAATGCCAAAACTTTCAACTTCAAAGGAATCAGGATTTCACCTTCAATTTTTAAAAGTCTCCTATAAGATAAAGAAAAGATCCTGCCAGACATGGATGGCAGAAAATCCCTAAAACATTTCTATGACATTCATGCATCAGTCAGCTTTGTTTCCTGCCTCTATATATTAATAATCTCCCTTAGGGACACTACTATTCACAGAACAGAATATGATTTCCCAACAGTTTCTTGTCATTAAGTGGAGAAAGGCGCTTTATGAACATACAAGAAAGACAGTGTCTCAGCCACAATTAAAATAAAATTACACTTGCTGACCCTGACAACAAAGGAAGTGTTGGGGGCAAATTCCATGTAATATTTTATGTCCTGAACTAATTAACCACCTCATTTCCTATATAGCCAGCTAGCAAAGATGAGCAGCACCTTCAGATAAAGAATTCCTATTTTGATCATACTGTAATGAGCATACAGCCTCAAAGGAGCAAGTCAATAAAAAAAATCTCCTGTCTGGAGGATGCTGAATGAAATTTGGACTTTTCTTAATTTAACACCAATTCCTTATTGCACCATTGTTAGCTCCAGCAATGGTCTCAGTTCAATTTTTCTGTAATACATTTGGAGACTCAAAAAAATAAATAATTCTGTCTCATCTTAATCTCCTAAATTCTTTCCCTTCACTTAGTGCTGACAATGATAAAGAACAAAATGTCACTATTACACCTCTGCATGCATTTTAAATTTAATTTATTAACTTGAGACAATATCACAACCAGACACTAGAATAAAAATGCCTTTTCTTATGTTATTAAATTGATGTTACACTTACACAGAGTGCCCAAGGAACACCACATTGTTGCTCAATTGCCCAAAGATAAATAAAAGTCATTTTCTCTCTTCCCCTCCCCCATCTCCATCCCTATGTGAACATTGTGCTTCTGGCAAAAGAGATTACCCTACTGCTTTCTCAAAAATAGCATACCTGAATCTGCTATAGCACATATGGCTTGCCAAAATTACCTCATTCAGGTGAGAGATCACTTTTCATTTAAAAAAAGCAACTCCAGTTAGAATAACTGAGCTAGGATATTTGCCTAATTAGCTGAACAAAACCAGAATTCATTAATGTTTCCAGACAGATTGTGGTAAATTAAGAGGGGAAGAGAGATCAAAGAGAACCCCAAAAGGAATTCTGGCTAACTTGGGACTTAACTAGCCTGCAAGTGGTGGTTATAGTCATAAGGACAAGTGGGCTAAACGTCAGACTTGGAATAAAGACCAAACTCTGATAGATCATAGATAAAGGTTGGAAGAGACCTCGGGAGGTCATTGAATCCAACCCCCTGCTCAAAGCAGGGCCAGCACTAACTAAATCATCCCAGCCAGCGCTTTGTCCAGCCCAGGCCTTAAAACCCTCTAAGGATGAAGATTCCACCACCTCCCTCACCACCCTCCTAGTGATGTAGTTTTTTCTAATATCCAATCCAGACCTCTCCCACTGCAACTTGAGACCATTGCTTCTCGTTTTGTCATCTGCCACCATGGAGAATAGCCTTGCTCCATCCTCTTTGGAACCCCTCTTCAGGTAGTTGAAGGCTGCTAGCAAATCCCCCTCATTCTTCTCTTCTGCAGATTAAGCCCAGATCCCTTATCTCCCCATATGGCATGTGCTCTAGCCCCTTAATCATTTTCATTGCCCTCTGCTGGACTCCAATTTGTTTACATCTTTTCTATATTGGAGGCCCCAAAATTGGATGCACAATACTCCACATGTGTCCTCACCAGCTAATCCTATAAAAAATTTTCAGAATTGAAGAATCTTTTAAGAACATTTTCAGATAGGCAATTGTGAACACCAACACCTACAAAAACAACAAGGAGTCTTGTAGCATCTTAAAGACTAACAGTTTTATTTGGGCATAAGCTTTTGTGAGTAAAAAGCACTGTCAGATGCGTGTACGCAACTAAGTTATATAGTGTCTAAACAATGCTCAAAATCTGCTGTTAAGGCTGTATTTAAATTCTGTGAGTTATCCCAGAAACAATAAAAATTTGAATTATTAGATAAATTTCCTAATGAAAGAGGTGTAAGTCATATTCATAAAAAAACTAAAATAAGAGATTAAGAAATAGGGGTGTTAAAATAGGGTTGGTTTTTTTAGATAAGCAGTTGAAATCTTGAGTTTAAACCATTTAAAATAGAATTCTGAATTAAATACAAAATATGTTAGGGTGTAAACTTATTTTGATCTCAAAAATTTAAATAAAAGTTGAATAATTTAAGTAAATATATTGAACCCATAAGCCTTACCAAAAGCTTTGAGTTAAAGGTTGCTTTTCTATATAAAGAAAGCATCTAGGGGAAACCATCTAACTTTTGAGCTTTATAAATATGGCACAATAGCTTGTGCACTGTATTAAGGGTTTGTTTTGTTTAATAAAATATATTTATATGATGTGTTCTGTGTTTAAATTCCAGTTATCATCCTAATACAGTCTGACAATGAACAAAAAATCAAATCATCTAGTAAATAAGCAACATCATTCGCCATCTTCTAGCATATTAAAAAAGTATAATTGCTTAATAAGAATCTGAAAATAGTAAGCGATATAATTGCTTAAACAAATGTATATAGGTATAATGCATCCCCCTCGGTAGCACAAAGATGTATAAAATCTATAATAAAGGCTCTATTTAGTTGTAAATCAATATATTTTAATAGTGATATCAGCCAATGTGAATGTACCTTCTAGAAAATAACTGAAGTACTAATAGAAAAGTTGATTAAAACCGATTATTTAAATTGAGGCTTTCTACTTGGGGATTTAAATAATTATTTAAATCACACTGATTTAAATCAATCCACCCCACTACCAAGCCTCTTTTTATGACCTTGGCTATAACCTCAAGCACTGAGCACCCTTACTGTGACGGAGATGAAGATGACGCAGGACTGATAATCCTTTCTCTTCACACTGAAAAAGAAAGAAAGAAAGAAAGAAAGAAAGAAAGAAAGAAAGAAAGAAAGAAAGAAAGAAAGAAAGAAAGAAAGAAAGAAAGAAAGAAAGAAAGAAAGCTGTGAAAAGTCATGCAAGAAAAACTAAGGATTTATTTTACAAAAACTGGCTTTGTAACCTTATATGGTACCAGCAGTCTTTCAAACCCTTCAAACTGACAGCCTTGTCTTTTCTCCTATAGAGTGAGTGTGTTTTTCTCTACAGATCACTAAAGCTAGATAGCCATCTGACTACACAAGTCTGAAATAAGAAACAAGCATATACCTAAAATATAAAGCTGAAATTCAAGCTGATTATCATTTAATTACATGTTACCTAGCTAAGAATTAACAGTGAACACAAAAGAACTGGCCTTTCGTCAAAAGCAATTTAATTAATTCCTAAGAAATGCATTTGTAGATGCCAAATCAGATGAAGGAATCAACAAGGGGATACATATACGTCTTCCATAACTGCACTCAAAATTCTAATTAAGACCAGAAACATAAAAGTGATTATGCAGGAAGGGTTATAGAAGAGAAATCTCAAGAGAAATCATGCCAGATTTTCCATTTCTTATTTTGGTGATTCGCTTATTACACATTCACACACACTCACACCCCCTCCTCTCTCTCTTTTTATCACAAACAACAGAGATGCAAAACTCTATATGAGAGGACCAGGACACAAAGTGACTTTGTAATCTTTTTCCACTCCACTGTTTTTTTCACTCCAGCTCATCTGAAGAAGTGGGTTTTTTCCACAAAAGCTCATGATACTATATATATTTTTATTAGTCTCTAACTCTTGTTTGTAATCCTTGTACAGATTGAACCATTCTAATCCAGCACTCTTTGGTCTGGCAACATCCATGATCTGGCATGATTTTAGTTAGTCGGATGAGCACTTATCAAGTTTTCAAAAGACCGTCATTACTTGAATTGAGCATAACCAATGTTGTGATATTTTGTCTGACCTAGCTCAAAGCCTAAACCAATAGTTCTGAGGTCTAAACTACCTTGTTTACTTCAATGGGTGCTAATTAAATTAGCTATTATGATATTTTCTATGCTAATCCTCTTAATTATTTCATATGAATCATAGCTGACTGAAAAAAATAAAAACATTTCAGACAACAGAAAGCCGCATTTTTTACTTACACACACACACACACACACACACACACACACACACACACACACACACACACACACACACACACACACACACACACACACAGAGTAAAAATTTAAAATAGCTACTTCAACATTTCCTAAACTGTGTGTAGGGGAAAAAAGAAAAGGAGGACGGGAAACAAGGAAGGGAAAATACTAAGTGGGAGGGAAAATGGCAAAGATTAAGATATGTAGGCCATCTTTAATATCACATGACAGTGATACAAAAGGATCCATGACTTGTTTTATTTTCCTGAACGGGATTTATCTTTCAAAAATCTGGGAAACACTGACCTATGGAAACTAGGGATGTGAATGTTTAACCGGTTAACTGGTAAGCCTCACCCTTAATGCATGAGGCTTAGCAGTTAAGGATAACTGGTGGGGAATGGAGCGAGATGGGGGGCTTCTCCAGCCCACTGGAGGGTAGGGGTACCCCTGCCCACCTTTAATCAGTTAACTGGTTAAACAATATGTTTAACCGGTTAACTGCTGGCTCATCACTCAGGATTCTAGGGCTGGATTAAACTTCAGGCTGAGAGAATGTTCTGTTCACTGTTTCTGGTTTCCAGTTAAATACATTTTTCTTTCTTTGAGAAGAAACCCTTGCTGAGTTCGACTCCTGTGTTTCTTCTGAGTCATCCCACCCACTTCTACCATGACACAGCAACAAGGAGGTTGCTGAAAACCTCCAGCTCGCTTCTCCAACACTCAGACCTGCCTTTAATTTGATGTCGGGCCAAATCGCCACCAGCAGGATTCCATATGGGAGCTCAGATGCTCGCAGCCATGCACTCCTTACCTATGTCTGTTTGATTGTCAACCCACCTTCAGACACTGGCAAAAAGATTTTTTTCTCTCATTGGGAAAAAAAAGATTATTATTTATTATTTGTTTTGGATAGCAGGCCCTGGGTGCTGGGAGATGTGAAAGCTCAAAACAAGATGGCCCTTGCCCCAAAGATCACATCAACTGAAGACAAGTGAAGGAGAGAGGAACAGGTTATCCCATTCAAACAGAGGAGACAAGGTGATGGCTGGCCCCTACTTGATAATACAGTGGAGTTTTGTTAGTTTTGGAAGAAGCACATAAAGACTATGCTCAACTGACCCTCAGCCTTTCCTTTTTATTCAGATAAGTTATTGGAGATCCGGGTGCTCAGCATCATGGAGATCTGAGCCCTAAATTATGACTTCTCAGCTAGAACTCTGCTATTGACCCCTGCCTGAGTAGTTTGGTCCCTTTGCTTACCTAGACCAGTCAGTCACAAAGCTGGATAGTGGCCTGCTTACATCCACACGGGGGGGAGGGGAGGGAGGGGGAGGGAGTGCACCATGAGTATCAGACTGAAAGTGTGCAAGAGGAAGTGGTCCCCACCGAACTGCTTCCCCACCCCCTTGCATAAGTGAGGAGGCCCTGCTACCCTACAGGCCATGGCAGCACGGCCATTCTGGTAGACATGTGCTGTAGGAATACAGAAGGGATGTGATAGTCTACAACTCATCAGTTAACCTTCATGGTTACATGCCAACTCTCCCTCTGCAGGCAGGGGCCAGTGCATGCTGAGAGCTGGCTTTTAAGCAGGCTCTCCATGAGAACCAGCTACCTGGAAGCTGCCTGCCCCCTGCACTCTAATACAGGGAAGTAGTGCAGGAAGGAGGAGGAGAGGCAGGAGTCCGAACACACGGGGAGTCACTTAAAAGCCATCTCCCCAGGCATACCACCTCCCATGGATCCACATCCTCCCCTCCTCCCCACCCTGAGGAGAGGCATGTGGGAGCCAGCGCTCACAGGGACCCAGCTTTTATCAGAGGCAGCAGCGTAGGGGAAAGGAGATGGTTTTAAAGCACTGTTGTAGAGTACAAGCAAGCTGATTGCTATTAGTTCAGGATTTTGTTATTGTTTTTAATGAGGGATTTAAGCAAAGATGCGGTGAAGGAATGCATGTTCAGGACTATTTTATATTTTCCATCTTCCAGGTTAATGGAAAATGTTCCACCCTTTCTTGCAGAAGATAGGCTGCATTTATTCAGATTAAATCATTTGATAGCCTCTCTCTGCATTATATTTAATTTAAGCCTTGTAAAACTAATAAACTGTTGTCATCAGCTTCAACCAATATTAACTTATAAATCCACAGATTTTCATACCAAGATTCTAATGAAAGACTCATTCCCAAGCCCTAAAGTAATTTCTCAGTTTACATCCATCCATCTTCTACTCTGTACTCTCTCTTCTAGACATATACAAAAAACACAGGTAGGCAGGGGAAAGATTAGAAAGGCAAAAGTACAAAATGAGCTCAATCTAGCTAGACACAAAGGATAACAAGAAGACATTCTATAAATATATTAGAAGCAAGAAGACGACCAAGGACAGGGTAGGCACAGTGAAGAGGGAAAAACAATAACAGGAAACTTGGAAATGGCAAAGGTGCTTAATGACTTGTTTGTTTCAGTCTTCACTAAGAAGTTTAATGATGAAGGGATGCCTAACATAGCGAATGCTACTGGAAGTGGAGTAGGTTTAGAATATAAAACAACAAAAGAACAAGTTAAAACTCACTTAGAAAAGTTAGATGTCTTCAAGTTATCAGGGCCTGATGAAATGCATCCTAGAGCAATCAAGTTGCTGATAGAGGAAGTATCTGAGCCTTTAGCTATCATCTTTGAAAAGCCATGGAAGTTGGGAGAGATTCCAGAAGACTGGAAAAGGGCAAATATAGTGCCCATCTATAAAAAAGGAAATAAGAACAACCCAGGAAACTACAGACCAGTCAATTTAACTTCTGTGCTAGGAAAGATAATGGAGCAAGTAATTAAGGAATTCATCTGCCAACATCTGGAAGATAATAAGGTGATAGGTAACAGCCAGCATGGATTTGTAAACAACAAATCATGTCAAACCAATATGATAGTGCTCTTTGATAGGATAACAAGTCTTGTGGATAAGGGAAAAGCAGTGGACCTGGTATACCTAGACTTTGGTAAGGCATTTGATACGGTCTCATGTGACCTTCTTATCAATAAACTAAGCAAATACAACTTACATGGGACTATTATAAGTGCATAACTGACTAGATAACCATTCTGAGAGAGTAGTTATTAACAGTTCACAGGCATGCTGAAAGGGCATAACAAGTGGGGTTCCATAGCAGTCTGTTTTGGGACCGGTTCGGTTCAATATCTTCATCAATGATTTAGATATTGGCATAGAAAGTACGTTTATTAAGTTTGCAAATACCTAGCTAGGAGGGGTTGCAAGTGTTTTGCAGAACAATGTCATAATTCAAAATGATCTGGACGAACTAGAGAAATGGTCTGAGGTAAATAGGATGAAGTTTAATAAGGACAAATGCAAAGCACTCCACTTAAGAAGGAACAATCAGTTTCACACATACAGAATGGAAGTGATTATCTAGGAAGGAGAACTTCAGAAAGGGATTTACAGGTCATAACAGACCACAAGCTAAACATGAGTCAACGGCGTGACACTGTTGCAAAAAAAGCAAACATGATTCTGGGATGCATTAACAACAGTTTTGCAAGCAAGACACAAAGTCATTCTTCTGCTCTACTCTGCGCTGATTAGGCCTCAGTTAGAGTACTGTGTCCAGTTCTGGGCACCACATTTCAAGAAAGATATGGATAAATTGGAGAAGGTCCAAAGAAGAGCAACAAAAATTGTTAAAGATCTAGACAACATGAGCTATGTGGGAAGGCTGAAGAAACTGGGTTTGTTTAGTTTAGAAAGGAGAGGACTGAGAGGGGACATGATAGTGGTTTTCAGGTATCTAAAAGGGTATTACAGAGGGGAGGGGGGAAACTATTCTCCTTGGAAGCAATAGGCTTAAATTGCAGCAAGGGAGGTTTTAGGTTGGACATTGGAAAAAACTTCCTAACTGTCAGGGTGGTTAAACACTGCAATAAATTGCCTAGGTAAGTTGTGGAATCTCCATCACTAGAGGTATTTAAGAACTGGTTAGACAGACATCTGTCAGGGATTATCTAGACAGTGCTTGGCCTTGCTGTGAGAGCAGGGGACTAGACTTCATGATTTCTCGAGTTCTAGTTCTAGTTCTTCCAGTTCTAGTATTCTATGATTCTATGATTTTAGAGTTTCAGTTAAACACCATTTTTTGTACTGATATACTGCAAGCTGGTCCTCTAGATAACAGAGACATTAATGTGTTACCTTTTGGCCTTCCCATGTTTAATGTCAATCACAGAGGTTAGTTTTCTTTCTAATACTGGTCTACTTTACCTTTTCCAAAATTCCCTTTTCCAGACACTTGACTAAAAAGCAACCGCATTTCCAAGGGGGAAAGCTCATATCATTCCTCTTCATCAGGAATTCTCTGCCCCCAACAAAATATTAAGGAAATACATCACAAATGACTTACAAATTTCAGTTCTGCAATCACGAAGATTAAGACTTTATAAGGTAAAGTGGACATAACAGAGATCCACATTTAATTAGGAGGTTGGCCAAATCCCACCATGACATGAGCCGTTCTTGCCTTTACTCCTGGGCTGTGTCTACACTCGTGGCTTCTTGCCCCAGAAATATGCAAATGAGGCTAAGTGTGGAATATCCCCAAGCCTCATTTGCATACCTAATGAGCTGTCATTTTTGCAGAAGAGGCTCTTGCGCCAGAAGGAGCTGTCTCCACTGCCCCTTCTTGCTGAACAAAAACCCTCTTGCACAATGCCGTTATGCCGATTACTTTTCAGGAATAATGGCATTGCACAAGAGGGTTTTTGTTGCGCAAGAAGGGGCAGTGGAGACAGCTCCTTCTGGCACAAGAGCCTCTTCTGCAAAAATGGCAGCTCATTAGGTATGCAAATGAGGTGCAGCGATATTCTACACTTAGCCTCATTTGCATATTTCTGGCTCAAGAAGCCGCAAGTCTAGACATAGTTCTGATGTTCTTTTAATGAACTGAAGTGCAGGAGAAACTGAAGTTGTATGTAGAGGATTAAAAATTTGGTATGTCCTATTGCTGATGGGGGAGGGGGGGAGAACAACCTGTTAAAATTAGTTTTTGAAAAATTAAATTTTTCCCAAAAAGTCTGTTTCTGTGGGAAATTTCTATTTTACATAGGAAAAAAAAGAACACTCAAAAGCTAAGACTTTTGGCCAAACAATTAATTTTTTAATTCATAAACACTATTCTGTTGCCTCATTTACCCCTTCTCTACTATGAGCAGGATAACCAGCCAGATTTTATCTACCCTAATACATGCATTGCTTCTCCTCACCAAACAGGCCGGCTGAGGAACTGACTGGAGATGCAGTCTGACAATTAAGCCTGGTATAGAGAGGACAATGGCTAAATACTGGAGTGAATTGCCTAGGGAGGTTGTGGAATCTCTATCTCTGGAGTTATTTAAGAGCAGGTTGGATAGACATCGATCAGGGATGATCTAGATGATGCTTGGTCCTGCCGTGAGGGCAGGGGACTGGACTTGATAATCTCTCAAGGTCCCTTCGAGTTTTAGTATTCTATGGTTTTATGATTAGACACTGTGTCAGCATTTCAGAATCTTATGTGTTTCACTAAAACATTTTTGCTGAAAAATGAAAATTATCAACTGGGATGGGGAGAAGACTACTTCCTAACTATTTCCTACCTTTCAAAGGATAGCAAATAAGACACAGAGCCTAATACAATGTCCACTGACCTTCAAGTGCTTTCGATCAGACCATAATCCCTGCTTGCAATTTCATGAAACAAAGGTACACACATTCCAAACAACAATGTAAAGGCATTCAAAAGTAATCTAGAATCAGCCAATACTCTCAATAAAGATACCGCTGCAAAAAACAGACCTGTGCAAGTAAATACATTTCATTTCACACTGGTGTGCTGTTTCTTTTGTTTGATGCATGTATTTTTACCATTAGTTTTTATTGAAGATTACTCTTTTCTGTATCACAGCAGTGCCTCAAGCCTCCATTTTCATGTGTTTGTGTGTCTGTATGCATGTGTATGTGCATGTAAGCACATCATGAAAGACTATCCCAGAGCTGCAAAGCTCACAGTGTAATAGACAAAACAAACAGAGGGGGAAAACACACAGAGAAGAAGTAAACTGGTCAAGGCCACAAAGCAGAACAGTGGCAGAGCTGGGAATAGATTAAAGATCTTCTGAGTACCTTTGTGTTGAACACCTTCTTGTTGGTACTGACTGCCCTTTGACTTCCACCAGGCATTCAGGTCCTAATGGAACTTACATTAAATCCATGGCTCCCATTGATTTCAATGGGATGCAAGTGTGTGTGTGTGTGTGTGTGTGTGTGTGTGTGTGTGTGTATAACATCTGTGCTGAATATAGATGGACTAAATGACATCTTAAGTATCTGGCTAAATTAGGACTGCAAGATCAGGAAAATGCATAATACAATTCTGATGCAATTCAACTTCAGTTTGTACAGAGCCTTACACACTATGTCCCAAATCAAAATACCTTATTGGTTTCAGAGAGAGAACGAGTGTAGAGAATGAGGTGATTTAAAACGACATGGATTCAGACAGTAAGCTAAAGAAAGACACTGTATAGGGATAAAAGTTGTACAGTTAGGAAATCCTGCCAAAGAGATGTTCTTACTGTGGTGTTTACATAAATTTGTAATCATGAATCTTGTTTCACATTCATGTAATAAAATATTCACAGATCAGCTCGGGGGAGGAATGCTATTTTAGAGTAATATTAAATATGTTCTTTTGACATACTCTTCACTTCATGATTCCTGTTTTCTTTAGATCAAACTGTCCTTACCTCCCACCCTCACACAAACTCTTCCTCTTATCCTAACTTAAAGCAAGGGTTGTGGCTTGGCTGTGCCAAGAAAATGGGATGCCTGGAATGGGACTGATTTCCATAACACAGAAAGGGAAGGGCTAATAGGAGGGATAGTTATACTGCAGAGTAAGCACTGGAGAAAGCAAGCGTAAACAATAACGATATTGTGGAGTAACTTCGGAGGAGGGGGGACAGAGCCACATCAGAAAGAGTGTGGCCAGCTGGGATTAGGGCTCTCCATGTTGCAAGCCTCCGACCCAGCTAAGTGGCCTCCTCACTCCCAACTCCTCCTTCCAGTCAGGGATGGGTCTGCCAGCTATCAGCCCCACCACCCCAGATCAGCACCATCGGGGACCAGGGCCAGAACCATCAGGGGTCGGGGCCAAGATGCACGTTTCTCTCCACCAGAGGAGCCCCACCAGAGGCCAGGGCTGGACAGTCCCACACCCTCCCAGAGGAGCCAGCGGCCAGGGCTGTTCACTGCAGCCCTCTCCCACCCCTAGGAACCACGGGGGCAGGGGGGGGGGAGGGGCGGGGAAGCCGACAGTTGCAATGCCATCTTCACCACTTTGGGCAGCTCCAGTGAAACACTCCCACCCCCCGACCTCACAGTTTCCTGCCCCGATTTCCCTGTCCTGAGCCCCTCACACATCTCGCATCCCTCTACATCTACGCCAGCACATCTACCCCCTGCCTTTATTCCACCCGCACACCCAAGCCCCTACCCTGACTCCTGCACTGACCACTAACTGTTGTGAGCCCCCCCAACTTATGCCTTGACTCCTACATCCCCCACACCACCAACCCTCTGCCCTGAAGGACCAGAGCAATTCCAGGTAAATCTTCTAGTAAATATATACATAATGGGTGAAATTCTGGCTCTACTGATATCAGTGGCAGCTTTCTCCGTGACTTCCAACAGGGCCAGGGTTTTATCCACTATATAGATCTATCTACATTTGGGGGAGGGGACTATGGCAGTGGCAGCCGGCAGGCCCGTGCACCGGGGGGACAGTGCAGGAGCAGGATCCCGTTTAATCAGTTAACAGGATAACTTGGTTAACTGATTAACTGAGATTTTACATCCCTATTTCAGATGTGAAAGAAGGGTGTATTGAAAGTATCAGTCTGGTCAAGGAAATGCCCCTGCTGTCTCAACCATAAATCCCTAAGTGTAGTATCCTTCATCGCAAGCAGTACGTAATGACACAAAAAGCCCACTCACTCATCAGAGTAGCTTAGTATTTCTTTTCCCGCCCTGCGTTAGAGAGCAAGTTAAAATAAGAGTTATTTTGATTAACCCCCTTCTGTTGCCTTCTCACCAGGGAGTCACACACATACTCTGAAAGGCTGGAAATAAATTGCTTTTATTAAATCACATTCAATTACAAGAATATTTATTAAAGCCAATAACTGCAAATGGTAAGAATCCCCTCGTGCTTGTTTCTGGGTATTTAAATTCAGTTAAATGCACAATAAACTTTGCATCATTTCAATTTACACCACCCCAGAGTCTTTCCATATCCCATAGGAAAGGTTCACATACTTATAAACTGCTATTAAACATGAACATATGGTGGACTAGGACGTCCTGCACCCCTCACCACTCATACAAGAGGGATGCAAAAGGCCTTGCTGTCTCTAAGTCCACTCAGAGAGCCTAACACAAGGGCAAAAATCCCCCTTCAGGTCAATAATGGTGCTTTAGTTCCAGCAATGACTCAAGCGAACAACTGTAATAAACTACTGTCCATAGGGGGATAGTTCAGCCTCTCATGTGCCCGCTTGGGGTTCTCCTGATACAAGTGTGACTCTGATCACCTCTCAGAAAGCAGTACTCCTCACACAAGCAGATTCAATAATTTCACAGTCGGAAGTTGCCACTGCGATAATCTAGCCCATCCTGCTTTCTGGGAAATGTCACGTCATTTCACAAGTGGTGTGGATCCCAAGGGAACACGGTGATTAGTGAAAGGAAGATAATTCCCATGTGGGCATTTTATCTCCTATCGACATCCCTTGTAGCTTCCTCTGAAGTAATGGGTGCTGGCTTCAGACAGGATATTGGACTAGATAGGTCACCAGTCTACCCCTTCTCTCTTGTTTTATTATTTCCCTACTAAAAGAAGAACATTTTAAAAAATTAACCCATCAAGAGAGATAAATTATTAATACTAAATGGATTTCTCATTTACGAATCACTTATGCCTTCCAATCCCTCTGTCAACACACACTATCTCTAACCTTCGCTTAGCTCTTTACCAACTTGTATCCTTCAATTATATAACCCATCTACCAGCTCACATTCACAATGGTATAGGGATCAACCATGATCTCCTTCCCGTGCCTGGAAAGACAGCAGCACACTTTGGGGCCTCTGTCCAGCAGGTCCAGTAAAATAGCGTTTAATTCACTATGTACTAACATTCTCTCCAGACTAGGGATGTAAGCAACCAGCCGACTATCCAATAATCACATGCGTATTGGGTAGTCGAGTAGTGACTTGACTACACACTTCCCCTCCCTTGCTGCCTCTAGTAAAGAGAAGCGGCGGGGACGGGGGGGGGAGGGGTAGGAGTCGATTCTGGGAGAAGGCAGTGGCTTAAAAGACGGTTCCCCCCCATCACCATCTTTGGGGGGGGCAGGGGAGTCAGAAGCATAGCGGGGGACTGGGAGCGAGCCAAGAATCTGCTGTCCCATCTCGCTCCTGGTCCTCCCAGCTGTGCTCTGCATTTTAAATGTATTAAGAGCTGCTGGGCTCTTAATACATTTAAAAAAGCAGAGGCACAAGTTGGGGGAGGGGGGAGGGAGGGGAGAACGGGACCAGAAGTGAGCTGGGACAGCTGATTCCTGGCTCGCTCCTGGCTCCTCCCCTCCCCCCCACACGTCTCCTTTTTAAATGTATTAAAAGCCCCAGGCTCTGAATACATTTAAAAAGCAGATATGCAGTGGGGCGGAGAGGGGGGGAGGGAGGAACCGGGAGCAAGTTGTGACAGTCCGGCGGTTCTTAATACATTTAAAGGGCAGAGCTGCAGCAGGGTTAGTTCCCAGGCCAGGAGCTAACTCAGTTGCCACTCTGCAAGTACCCTCCTTATCAACTAATCGAGTAGTCAATGGAAGTTCCATTGCTGATTACTCGATTAGCTGATTGTAATTTAACATCCCTATTCCAGACATCTAAGACTCCGTTCACCTTGTGTACCAAGATACAGAGAAGGGGAATGTGTAGTTTGCAGTACACGTTCCTCACAACTGACTGCTAACTCAATCAGTCTCCATCTTTTTGCCCACTAACTGCTATGATAGCGTCACGTTCATATTTAAGACAAAAGGAGGGCCACAGTTCTGTTGCATCATGCTCATTCTTCCTAGATCCATCGGCAGATCCTCCTCCTCAAATAGCTATAGTAAAGGCAGCAGCAACTACATCTTGTCTTTGGGTACGTCTACACAACAAAGTTATTTCAAAATAACAGCCGTTATTTCGAAATAACTTTACCAGCATGTACACAGCCAAACCGCTATTTCAAAATTAAATCAAAATAGCAGAGGGCTTATTTCGAAATCGGTAAACCTCATTCCATGAGGAATAACACCAATTTCGAAATTGCTATTTTGAAATAAGCGTTGTGTAGATGCTTATTTCGAAATAGGGGGCCTCCAGCCCTTCCCAGGGTGCCCTGGTGGTCACTCTGGGCACAACCAAGAAAACTCCTCTCCCTCTCCTCCTCCCCTCCCGGAGCTGCATCTGACCCAGTGGCCTCAGCATGAGCCAGACAGCCAGTGCCACCCAGCCCTCCACCGCTTCCCAGGACCAATCTGCCAGCTCCCAGGAGTCTGCCAGGGGCCAGAGAAGGCGGGCACCTGCCTGGTCCAGAGTAGAGATCAGGGACCTAATCCAGCATCCATGATCTCTGCACTAAACAGAGGAACGCAACCGTCTACAGGTGGATGGCTGCCAGCCTGGCCACTAAACGCCACATGCGAACCCAGCAGGTTCACATGAAAATAAAAGAGTTGCAGCAGGCGTATGCCAGGGCCACAGGGGGCAGCTCCCAACCAGCAGCAGACCCAGACCTCTGCCCCTATTTTGATGCCATGGACCTCATCCTTGGGGGCATGACAGTCCATGTATCCTGGGTGGTGATCAACTCTGGGGCAGAGCTTGCTGCCTCCTCAGCTACTGCTCCTCCTTCCACTCCTCCTCCCCCTCCTGCTTCTTCCTCCCCACCCTCTCCACACCCCCAGGGATACCGAGGCCCCTGCACCCACAGTAGTGGGAGACCCTCAACCCTGAGCCCTGAGCTTCTTCTCCACTTGCCTCCCCCTGCCAGCTCTCTCCTCCCAGGTTTCCCCCTCTCCTCTCCCACCCCCCCTCCTCCCCTCTTCTACCTTCTTTCCCCAGTCTCACCTCAGTTTCATTCCCACTTACCCCAGTTTTGTTCAATAAAGAGGCTTTTTTGTAATGAACACATGTGTCTTTTATTGTACAGCAGGAAGGGAGGTTAGGGAGGGGTAAGTGGAAGGACGTGAGGGAGGAATGAGGCACAAGCCCCCAGTGGGGCACACCAGGGAGACTGTTACTGACTGTAGAACATGTTACAAGGCTCGCAGCAACATGTCCAGGAGAAGCACCAGAGTGCCCAGGGGCAGCTCCGGCTCCTGCTGCAGAGTCGTGTGGTGTCCTGAGTGAGGGCAACCAGAGCACGCAGAGAAAAAAATGCTTTGCTGTCCCTCAGCGAGGTAGGCAAGCAAGCAGGAAAACATTAGAACCGGCTGTCCGGGTGGGTCCCTTTAAGCACAGGTCTCAGATAGCCTCAGGCAGCAGCCACACTCCTGACCTGATGCCCTGCCAGAACCAGTTCCGACCGGCCTTAAATACAATTCAGCGACCTATTAGTGTGGATGCACTATTTTGAAATAGCAAAACGCTATTTTGAAATGCATTGTGTGTGTAGACGCGTTATTTCGAAATAAGCTATTTCAAAATAACGGTGTAGTGTAGACATACCCTATGAAGAAAGCACCTCCCTTCTTCATTTTCACTTGTCACCTTCTGTTTTCTTACCTTTGCTCCTGATATCACCAACATCTATATCCACTTGATCTCTTCTTGTCTCAATAAAAGTTGCTGTTACCTGCTGAAAATCTTACATTATCTTTCTTGGATCCTTAGCTATCATTCCAACTCCAATCTCTTTTTTTCTCACTTATGCTTATTTTCCCTGCACAATCTCACTAAATGCTTTTAAGTTTGACTTCTGTCCTTCTAAAGGTTGAACTTCTCTAGTCCAGCACCCTCAGGACCTGACCGTTTCCAAACGAGAGAATTTTCCGGACTGTAGGAGGTCAATATTGTCTAGCAGTATTACCAACACTGCTTGCTAGGCTGTTAGAGGACATTTAGGGATAAATTAGAGCTAAATAGCAGCACAAAACACTGAGAGATAGGACTTGTGGCTGTAAATTAACTTTATGTGACTGTGGAAAACTTGGCCACACCCACAAAAAGTTGACATCCAGCTAACTAAATTCATTCCAGACTATGGATGTTTCTGGTAGGGATGTTAAATATAGTGTAACTGAACAGTAATGTAACTGCATGAAATGTTAGTGGTTACACAACTATTTGATAGTCCCCAGGAGCGGGACCAGCAGCTAGTGCACTCCCAACCCCACTCCCAGGGAGCCCACAGCCACATCATGCTGCCTCTATATCAAAAACGATGTATTTAAAAACCAGCTCCCCGTGTAGACCAGCTGCCTGCCTTCCTTCATTCCACTCCTCATTCCACGAGGAGTAACAGTAGTTCGAATTAGGATCTTTAATTCGAACTACCTACTCCATGCCGCATGTAGCCGTGGGCACGGAGTTCGGACTAAGGGGGATTTTAAAATGGCGGCGCCCAGGAACATTTAAATCCCAGGCTTCATTTACAACTCCGGTTGCCCTAATTACCCTACCTAGCTCAAACTAACGAGCTAGTGTAGACGTACCCTCCCATCCCTATACAGTATCAACAATAACCTTCCAAAGGTGTCCTACAATTAATTCCTTGCCCCAATCACAAAGTCCTGCTTGTTCTCCATATGGCTTTCAATTCTATCGCTCTATCCCCATCCAGGGCATGCATCAAAAAGCTGATGTCTGCTACGTATGGTTCTTTTTGTTTACATCTAAGATATCTAAACATCTGCTTCTCAATCTGAATGGATGTATATCACTTCTATGGCATGTCATCGTCCCATTCATGATCCTCCTCTTCTTCCCATCTATCTTCTCCCTCCCTCTCAATAGTAGATTTAACTTTGGACATCGCTTCTGTGTGGACAGTCAACCTTGTTTTTTAGTCTAATGACTGTATCTAGAACGCTACTGCCAAGGTCAGACACTTTGTAATCTTTAACATCAGGGTTTTTTCTTTCTTTTACACATTTCCTACTATGGAAATATCATTAGTTCCCATAATAGAAGGACTAGAGGACACCAAATGAAAGGAATGGGTAGCAGGCTTCAAACTAATAACAGAAAGTTCTTCTTCACAAAGCAAATGGTTTTTGTTAAAAAATAGAAGTTCAGAGAAATTTCAGAAGAAACCATATCCAATTTCACCATAGCAACAATCAACCCACAGCTTTAGTTGCTGCTTATTAATTGTAATGTTTTTTCCCCAACTGATCAGTGTCAAAACTAGCAAGGTACATGAAATGAGGTGCATGCTGACTGCACGCAACACTGACTGTTAGAGCTATGCCCTCCTTCTGCACGAAATCAAAGTGCTGCTACAGTTCAATGGAGTGGAGTGAAACCACCCTACTCTGGGATAGGGATGTAAGCGACTAGTTGACTATCTGATAAGCAAAAGCAAGAGGATGGGGAGCTGGCACTAGGGGAAGCTAGCTTTAAACCGGTTCCCCCCAGCACGGTCTCCGCAGGGGGACAGGGAAGTCGCCCAGTCCCAAATGCTGCACCTCTGCTTTTTAAATGTATTAAGAGCCTGCCTGCTCTTAATACATTTAAAAATCAGAAGTGTAGCAGGAAGGACCTGGCACAAGCCAGGAATTAGCTGTCCTGGCTTGTACCTGGTCCCCTGCACAGTGCTCCAGCCTTTTACATGTATTAAGAGCTGGTAGGCTCTTAATACATTTAAGAAGCTGGTGTGTAGTGTGGGGGACCCAGCTTGAGCTGGGAATCAGCTGACCCTGCCAGTTCTTAATACATTTAAAAGACAGAGCCACAGGGGGTTAGCTCCTGAGACCAGGAGCTAACCCCGCTGTGGCTCTTCTACTTATCAGCTAGTCGATTAGTGGATTAACTAAATTTAACATCCCTGTCTTAGAAGCATAGGGTTGGAAAAGATCTCAGGAGGTCAGGGAGTCCAACCTCCTGCTAAAAGCAGAACCAATCCCAACTAAATCATCCCAGCCAGGCATTGTCAAACTAAGACTTAAAACCCCCTAGGGATGGGGAGTCCACTGCCTCTCTAGGTAACCCATTCCAGTGGTTCACCACTCTCCCAGTGAAATAATTTTTCCTAATATCCAGCATAGACCACCCACACTGCAACTTGAGACCATTGCTCTTCGTTCTGTTATCTGTCACCACTGAGAACAGCCTCTCTCCATCTTCTTTGGAACCCCCCTTCAGGTAGTTGAAGTTATTATCAAATCACCCCTCACTGTTGCCCTCCACTGGACTCTCTCCAAGGCGTCCACATCCTTTCTGCAATGGGAGGCACAGAATTGAATGCAAAATTCTAGATGTAGCCTAACCAGTGCTGAACAAAGGGGAATAATCACTTCTCTAGATTTGATGGCAATGCTTTGACTAATGCCCTTCAATATGCCAATGGTATTCTTGGCTACAAGGACACACTGTTGATTCATATCCAGCTTCTCATCCACTGTAATCTCCAGGTCCTTTTCTGCACAACTGCTGGTTAGCCAGTCAGTCCCCAGCCTGTAACAGTGCTTGGGATTCTTCTGGCCCAAGTGCAGGACCGTGTTGAACCTCATCAGATTTCTTTTGGCCAAATCCTTCAATTTGTCTAGATCGCTCTGGACCGTATCCCTACCATCAGGCATAAGTATCCTGCCAGATATATGTTTGGTGTGATGAATTTATAAGGTCTGAGCTGAGGACTATGTAATATGAACAATGGACATTTGCCAAAAGCTCTGTGTGTCACAACATGCTACAGCGTTTCACCCAGTTACCTTGGCATTGAGTCCAATAACTTCTGTTAGACGGCAGCCTATTTTCCAGAACTGAATCCCGTCCTGACATGAAGACATTGTAAGATGGAGAATCCAATACTTCCTTTGATATTTGTTGTAATGTTTAATCATGCTCACTGTTAAAAACTTGGGCCTTATTTCTAATTTGATTTTCCCTGGCTTTTATTTCTAGTCACTGTGTCTTGTTTTACCATTCTCTGTTAGACTACAGTACCTTTAATACCAGGTACTTTTATCCTATGATATTTATACACTGTAATCAAGTCATTTTTCAATATTCTTTTTGATCAGCTTAACAGACTGAGCTCTTTTAAGTCTCCCACTGAAAAGCATTTTCTGCAGCCCTTAAACAAATTTTGTGTAGTTTTATCAATTCCTCTGGGAGCTCCCTACTGCCTCCCAGGTCTGATAGAGTCACTAAAGTTACTCTTGTCATGTGTATTCTGATCATTTAACAAAATAAGCACCAAAGCTAGGACCTGTAACATCCATCATCCTTCCAAGGATCATTAAATTAATCAAAATAACATTAGCTGGAAAAAAAATCAATGGGCTTTTCCAATACTAGAAACTGGATACTGAAAATCTAGGTAAACAAAACACCACATTGGTCCCTATATTACATACTGTGCATTTATCAGCCTTTCACCCTTCATGCCTGTAAACTATATTTGCTTGTTTGCTTCTTGATCACCAAATGTCTTGGCATACCTAGCATATCCATGAAGGAGCAGAATAAGAAGTACTGCTAACAGCTTTGGGCGACCCTACCTACAATAAAAACAGAAAGACACCCAAGTAGTTTGAATCCTGTAACAGTAATAGTCATGAAAAAAGTTCCATGAGGTTTTTTTTTTAAAGACAAAATTTGGACCTAGAATAAAAAAACTATTTAAAAACAAAGCTGAAAACATCCTTTAAAATGTGGGGCTTGACCTTTGTTTCATGAAACTATTGCGGTTCATGAAGCATGTTTTCTTATTCTCAGATAATGAAAAGCACTATCTGCTTCCTAAAGTCCATTTATAGCACACCATCCTTCTATTACTGGAACATTCTGAACTTCCAGGATCTTATGCGTAAGCCAACAAAACAAAACAACAAACAACTTTAACTCTCAAGTAAGAAGAAACCATCTGAAAGATTTTAAAAAAAAACCACACACACAAAGAAAAAGAGAGACTGAGAGATAAAACGAAGTACCCATTTCAAAGTGAAGGCTACCACCACAATCACTTGCGTTAAAATCAGAAACAACTAATGGCATGGTTGCTAGAACAAATGACTGCATCAGAAAAAGCATCATTTGACATATTGCTTTTGATAATGTACAGTCACAAAAACATTCAAAAAACAACCGTGGTGAGCAAACGGTGATGGATGGGCAGAGATATAACTCCAAAAGCCCACTATAAACACAGACGCCGACTCTCCTCTTGCCTATTGTTTGGAAGGGAAAGGCTATTTCAGGGATGAAGAATGTGCACACAGTTAAGGAACTGGATTGGGACTCACTCAGGTGATTTTGGTTCAATTACAGACTAACATCACAGACTTCTGCATGACCTTTTGGAATTGAATTAAGACTAAAATTTTAAAGGAATTTAGGCACCTAACTATTCCTATTGATTGCAACACAAGTTAGGTGTCTGAATACTTTTGAAACAATCCAACCTTGCATCTCTTAGTGCTTCAGCTTGCCATCTGGGTTGGTGTTCTGGTTTGTTATCGATTAAGCTTGAGCGTGGCAGCTTTTCTTTAAATTGCATCCATCAGAAGCACCTCTTACGTAACCTCACAAGATGAGAAGTCAGTACCACATTCGGGGAATGGTCTGCTGAGTACCATCTCTCTTGTCACACACAGACTTTCCCGCCTCTTACAAAATGCAAATTCAGGCTCAAGAAAGTCAAATATTTCTTGCTAGCAAGGGTGTTGGCAGGGGGCCTGAAGAACCAATGGGCATACAGTGCTGAAATTTGAATTGTATAAGACACCTTGCCAGCTCTTTTTATGGAGCGATGTTAAGCCATGAATTGAAAGACACTGAATTATTTAAACCAAGACAGGATTAACCATGCCTCCAAGGAATTCAGGGTATGGAAGTGGACTGAACCGGGAAAGGATCATGAGTAAATAAAGGGAAACCTGTATTTAGTTGCAATTAGGGTATTTTGCTTTATTGTTGTGGTTTGGTTTGAACTGCTCTGTGTGAATCCATGCCTCCCCTCCATTCACTATCTAAGGCTACCCCTAGACTATGGGGTTTTTCCAGGAGGTATCCCGGAAAAACTCCGCCAAGTCCAGGGAACACATCTGTGCTTCCACTTTTTTTTGCAGAAGAGCAGACGAGCTCTTTCAGAAGCCCTTTCTTCCTCCTCCCACGAGGAAAAAGGGCTCTTCTGAAAGAGGAGGATTTTCTGATATTTGGCCCAGTGTAGACGGACCAAATTTTGGAAAAACCTCTTCTGAAAAAACTATTGGAAAAAGGTACACAAATCGCAGAGCGCATTTTGCGTACCTTTTTTCGATAGATCATTGTAGTCTAGACATAGTCTAAGAGCTGTTCCCAGAGATTTTCTCTGTGCTTTAATTTGTTTTACTTAGTTGCTCTGTAATACCTAACAATCAATCGAGTATACCTTTGGTTTTTTTTTTTAAATCACTTTTTTTATTCTTGTGTCCTGGAAAGGAAAAAGGGCTCTCTGTGGGTCTGCCTGCCTAAGACAAGCAATCAACTACCAAAGACTGCAGCTTGTTTTTCTCTTTTCTTTTTTCAAGCTCTTTTGGGGCAAAAGAGTTTGAGGTACTCCTGGGGAAGGAATTTAAGTGTTCCCTCCTGCTTTTTCAGGGATAAGTCACTTGATGGTATCAGCTTTTGTTTATTTCTCAGAGCTAATATATCTGTGACTCTGGAGAGTTATGGTAAGCAGAGCCTAGAGGCAAGATATTTAAGGTCTTTGTGGGGCCCCACCTTATGCACTCAGAGTGCCAGAGAGGGGATCAGCCCTGACAAATGCGAACCCCAGGGCAAATGTTCCTTTTTTCTCTTAGCTATCACCGCCTATTTCCTCTCTTTTTACTCTCCTAAGCCAGAGTTGCAGCTTGAAACGACTGGTCAACATTAAAGGCAGATGAAAATCATGTTCAATCTGATGAAAAATGGCCCAAGGCTCTGCTGAACTGGTGGATCTCAAAAGAAAAATCAATTAGGTTAGACTGGTGGAAATTTTAATCTTAGAATTGTCACACTGCAGGAATAGACACACAACACACTCTGTGTTTGCTGGCAAGACTTAAGAAAAAGATAAATGGTTTCTCTGCTGGAACAAAAAATAAATTCTATGAACTAGACGGAGGGCAGAAACGGTGAGAAATGACTTTTAGGTAGTTGCTGAGGATTTAAATTAAACAGTTTTACTAAAAACAGGTTGAACCTCTCTGGTCTGGCAAGACCACGGATGTTGCTGGACCAGAGAGTCCCTGGACCAGAGAGTCCTGGGAGGCCAGCGACTAGCCCCGTAGAGGCTGGGGATGGTGAAGCCCAGGGCTGGCCGCAGAGCCTGCCAGCAGCACATAGGCAGCCAAGCCCAGCAGTGGCCCTGGGGCAGTGGAACTCACTGCCAGCAGCCCTAGAGCAGCAGACCCTGCCACCATTGGCCCCAGAGCAGTGGAGCTCATCATCCCAGGGCTGACTGCGAAGCACAGTGGCCAGGAGCCTGGCAGCAGCCCTGGGACAACAAAGTCCAGTGGCCTGGGGCTGCTATAGAGCCACATCCCACAGCTGCCTGCAGAGACCAGCAGCGGCCCTAGGGCTAGCCGTGGAGCTTGGTGGCATTGGCCCCAGGGGCAGGCGGACTGGTGGCTCAGACGAAGAGGCCTTGGGGCAGGTCCAGGGGATTGGGAGGGGAGCCTGGCTGAGTCTGCTGATGGACGACGAGAGAGCTCAGAGTCTACTGGCAGAGGGGCTGACCTCCCCTGGTCCAGCAAACTCTCTCTCGTTAGGGAAAGGTCAGGTCCTGAAGGAACCAGATCAGGGAGGACCAAACTGTAGTACTTTACAAAACTAGCTAAACGATTACCTTGGAACACAGGACAAGCGGGGTCCTCCTGGAAACTGAATCCCATCTCCTATTTCAGGCAGCCTCATCATATAATCCCAATTCTAAATTTACCGAGGCCCACTATAATACTAGTTAAATTGTTTGGCCTATTACTCCCATTGGGAAGTTATTCTGGAATCTTGTTCCTCTATTGGTTAGAAACTTTATCATTTCTAGCCTAAATTTATTCATGGCTAGTATATACCCATTTGTTTTTGGCCAGCAACGTCCTTCATCTTAAATAGCTCTTCACCCTCCCTGATGTTTATCCTCATGATGTATTTATAGATACAGGCTGAACCTCTCTAGTCCGGCACTTTCTGGTCAGGCAACATCTGTGGTCCAGCATGATGTTAGTTAACCAGATGGATGAGGCTAAGTTTCCCGTAGTCCCATAAAGTTTGTTTTCAGCCACCTGTCTGGGGTCTCAGTGTTCTATGCTGTTGTTTAGCTCTAATTTACCCCTAAATGTTTCTTAAGAGGCCAGTAAGCAGTGGATGAGTTGGTTACTGTGCTAGGCAATATTGACCTCCCTTGGTTCAGCATCATTCAGTCTCTGAGGTTGCCGGACTAGAGAGGTTCAAACGGCATTTTAATATTTATATACAGTGAACCCTCGCTACTTCGCGGTTCGACTATCGCGGATTCACGACTTCGCGGACTTTTTTCATTACATTATGAATCCGCGATGGTCGAACCGCGAAGTAGCGGTTACCAAAACTTTAAAAAGCCTCCGGGGAAGCCGGCGGGGGGGCATCCCAGGCGCGCCTGGGCTGCTCCCCCGCCGGAGCCCCTCCGCGGCTTTCAAAGCCTCCGGGGAAGCCGGCGGGGGGGCATCCCAGGCGCGCCTGGGCTGCTCCCCCGCCGGAGCCCCTCCGCGGCTTTCAAAGCCTCCGGGGAAGCCGGCGGGGGGGCATCCCAGGCGCGCCTGGGCTGCTCCCCCGCCGGAGCCCCTCCGCGGCTTTCAAAGCTTTGAAAGCCGCGGAGGGGCTCCGGCGGGGGAGCAGCCCAGGCGCGCCTGGGATGCCCCCCCGCCGGCTTCCCCCGAGGCTTTGAAAGCCGCGGAGGGGCTCCGGCGGGGGAGCAGCCCAGGCGCGCCTGGGATGCCCCCCCCGCCGGCTTCCTCCGAGGCTTTGAAAGCCGCGGAGGGGCTCCGGCGGGGGAGCAGCCCAGGCGCGCCTGGGATGCCCCCCCCGCCGGCTTCCCCCGAGGCTTTGAAAGCCGCGGAGGGGCTCCGGCGGGGGAGCAGCCCAGGCGCGCCTGGGATGCCCCCCCCGCCGGCTTCCCCCGAGGCTTTGAAAGCCGCGGAGGGGCTCCGGCGGGGGAGCAGCCCAGGCGCGCCTGGGATGCCCCCCCGCCGGCTTCCCCCGAGGCTTTGAAAGCCGCGGAGGGGCTCCGGCGGGGGAGCAGCCCAGGCGCGCCTGGGATGCCCCCCCCGCCGGCTTCCTCCGAGGCTTTGAAAGCCGCGGAGGGGCTCCGGCGGGGGAGCAGCCCAGGCGCGCCTGGGATGCCCCCCCCGCCGGCTTCCCCCGAGGCTTTGAAAGCCGCGGAGGGGCTCCGGCGGGGGAGCAGCCCAGGCGCGCCTGGGATGCCCCCCCCGCCGGCTTCCCCCGAGGCTTTGAAAGCCGCGGAGGGGCTCCGGCGGGGGAGCAGCCCAGGCGCGCCTGGGATGCCCCCCCGCCGGCTTCCCCGGAGGCTTTGAAAGCCGCGGAGGGGCTCCGGCGGGGGAGCAGCCCAGGCGCGCCTGGGATGCCCCCCCGCCGGCTTCCCCCGAGGCTTTGAAAGCCGCGGAGGGGCTCCGGCGGGGGAGCAGCCCAGGCGCGCCTGGGATGCCCCCCCGCCGGCTTCCCCCGAGGCTTTGAGGATCCTACTTCTACTTCGCGGATTTTCATCTATCGCGGTAGGGTTTGGAACCTATCTACCGCGATAAACGAGGGTTCACTGTAGAACCAACCAGCATAATATTTTCTTTCTGAATATCAAGAATCAGTACATTGAGATCAAAGTACATCATGTCCGATGAAAAGTCTCAGGGGGTAGCAGTATTAGATTGTAACTTTAAAAAAAGAAGAAGTCTTATAGCATCTTAGGGACTAACACACACACAAACACACACGCACACAGAAAGAGATTCATCTCGAAAGAGCTACAGGACTACATGTCTGATAAAGTCAGCCCGCATGAGTACTGGTTATCCATTAATTTCATGCTACTAACAGTGAGTGCAGTTCTGTCCGTCCCAATAAAAAATGTGCTACTGATACCAAAAAACAATTTTAAAAAAGGCATTCTATTTAATAAATAATTAATGTATGTAGGACAGACTATACTCTTTTGAGAAGTATATAGAATTTTCTTGCATAATTCAGGAATTTTTAAGCACAAAACATTTTCAGAGAGCTTGCATAGGACTTCATAAAGCATAAAAGAAAGCCCTGTGATGAATTTTCAAACACATGTTCACTATTAATTGCAACTACCCTATCTCATGCAAAATATACAATTAATAATATTTCAAACCATATCATACAAATTCTTTTTTTCCTTTGTTTTGCCAAGGAAAGACAGATGGTAAGTCAGAAAATGAATAAGGCACACACAAAAATCACAGAGAAAAATAAGTGTACAGTGGTCTGCTTTAATGAGGGGTAACAGAGAGTCCTCATTTTTATTACATTACTTGGAAGCAGTCATTTTCCTTGTTATCTCTATAAATACCAAAGAAGAATAATTTCGAAGCTCCCAAATTTTTGCTAGGTATTTTTCCAAAATATGTACTAAGTTGTTTCATTTTAATCAGTACATTGATATTGATGAATTAATGTGAAAATAATAAAAATTTCTTAAATATTCACATGTGGGTGCACCCGCACAAAAATAATATTATAGCCTAGGCAGGTAGTGCTGCTTAAAGTTAAGGTTGTCTGAAATATTCATTACAAGTAGAGGCCTACCAAATCCATGGTTCATGAAATCTGGTCTCCCCAATAAAATATGGCTATTATTTAGGGGGATTGTGGTATTGCCACCTTTATTTCTGTGCTGCCTTCAGAGCTGGGTGGCCAGTCAGCAGCAGCTACTGTCTAGGAGCCCAGCTCTGAAAGCAACCTGCCACCAGCAGCGGAGCAGAAGAGGGGGTGGACTGGAATATAATGTATGCAGACATCTACAAAATTTGCTCTTTATGCTTTGACCAACCCACAAACAATGTATGATTTCTCTGTGACTGAAGTAGACTCCTATTTGTATGACTTGGTTTTCAATTCAA
This sequence comes from Pelodiscus sinensis, assembly GCF_049634645.1. Lineage (NCBI taxonomy): Eukaryota > Metazoa > Chordata > Testudines > Trionychidae > Pelodiscus > Pelodiscus sinensis. The sequence goes on from NC_134711.1 coordinate 306,842,412, forward strand.
GTTGACATTTTTCATTCAGGGTGCTTCCTTCAGAGTGAGGGTCTTTTGGGGGGGGGGGCTATTTTGTTTCGAAAATTCAGCAAAAATGCTTCAACCCTTTATCAGAACACAATTGGGGAACAATATGTTGTTTTGTATAAGTTCTCAGACAAATGTCAGGTAGACAATGTGCTAATGTTTGGCTCAGTAGACAGTGTGGTAGTGTTTGGTTTCTCCATTCTGATTCTACCAACACTGAGCATGCTCTATTCCAGGGCTGCATGAACTGAGCAGGATTTTTCCTGTAACTGCTGCTCCCAAGTGCTATGGGCCACTGTGGTGTTGGACACAAGAAAATAGAAGAGAGAGTCTCTCCTCTACTCCCATATGTCCCCAACTGGTGCCCAGGCAGCATGAAGGAGCAATGGGGCAGCCTTGGGAGCAGTCTGAGATCAGGACTTTCAGAAGGTGGGAAGAAGACAGGAGAGGGGACAAGGGCAGAGGGTTAGTGATCTCTAGAACACACCCCCTTCCCATAGCTTGGAATGGAACCCACAATATCTTGGGTCTCACCATTCCTGTGCTATCATCAAACTTCTGTGAAACCTACAAGCAAGCAATGTGTTTCCCTCTAAGTGCTCGTTCACCCAGTGCATGACAACCTATCCCACTACCCACTATTTTGTTAGATCAAGTGGCTGTGGATCTAGACATTTCAGCCCTACCGATGAACCATGTTAGTATCTAAATAGCAGCCTACGACAGAATTTGTTTTTTTTAGCTTGCTTTTTTAAAGTCATAGAAAATTACATATAAAAACTATATTAAAGAACATTAAAGGCTACAGTCTAGTATTTAAAAGCTAGGTAATGCCTGAATTAATGTTGCCTTATTTTAGGAGCCTCATTTTAGTTACCTATATTTTAAAATGTTGATCTGTTGCTTAATCCTGCAATCAAACCCCTCCATTTGTTCAAAGCCCCATTGACTTTATTACAGATGGGCAGGCCTCTTCTACGCCACCAAACACACACACACACACACACACAGACACACAGACACACACACAACAGATGGGCAGGCCTCTTCTACGCCACGAAACACACACACACACACACACACACACACACACACCCCCCAATAACAAACATGAATGTAACTGTCCAACATACAGTGAAGTATTTTAGAAAATGTATCATAATTACCAGGTTTCGCTTACAGTAGGAATCTAAAATAGATTCTCATGCATGTAAAACCCGAGAAGATGATGTATGAGGTATGCAAACAGATGGTAAGCAAGAAAATCCCAAGCATGAGTGGGAAGGGATAGGTGGGATAAAATAATCAAAACTGAGATAATTAAAGAAACTGAAAACCTTGTGGATTTAAAGAAGTGCTCCACTGAACAGTAATTAATAACCTAAGGTTGTATTTACGTCTAATCATCTGTTTTATTCTAGTTCTATATGTTTGTAAAGTGCCTCATACACAATGGAATCCTGGCCTCTAGGCTTAGCAACATACACATAATGATAATTTAGAAAACCATACAACCCAATAATTCAATGGTAGCCTCTTTCAGAAAATGCATCAGCATTTAACCTTGTTCAGTATGTTACAACATTGCCTGATGTAACAAAGAGCTCTGACACCCATGCAAAGCGAACATGTCAGCATCTTGCGCATAGAAATTAGGGTTGTAAAATCCTGTTTAACCAATTAACCGGTTAAATGGAGGCATGCGGGGGGGGGAGAGTAGGGGGGGGGGAAGGAGAGGGACTCCAGCCTGGCAGGGATGGAGCAAGCCCTCTGCCCGCCACAGCTGGGCTGGAGTGGCCCCACCCCCCACCCATGGATGGGAGCTGCTCTGCCTGGGCTGGAGCATTCCTGCCTGCGGTGAGCTGGGCCTGCCACAGACTGGGGCTGCTCTGGTCAGGCTGACACGCCTTCCTCCCTGCACCGGGCTTGACCAGCCCTCTGCCTGCAGCGGGGGGTGCTCCTTAAGCCCAAGCCAGTTAATCATAAGCAGCGAGCATCACGTGGTATGCGTACCAGATAACCGTTCCCTAATAGGAATCTGCTGCATCATGGAAGTTAAACAAGACAAACCAATCAAAAAAAGAAAAATGTAAACAAACAGCATTTACGCATTATTTCTATTATAGCTCTGCAGCTTCAGTCCATCTGTTTTTTTTATTATTATTTTAATTCCTCTCTTCCATCTGCATTTATTGTGAGAGCTATGTAAAATGCTTCTGGTATTATAGTAGGAAATTAATTAGTCCTTTAAAAAAATCCTAATAGTGTTACTAGTTTTACTTGGTTCTCTCATACAAAGCAAAACAGAGTCTCTCAAGACTTTCATTAGGTTTCAATCAGTAGTTTGCACACGTGCACACAAAATAAATTGATTTAGCACCTTAGTCTTGAGATACTGAAGTCTAAATGGAGGGGGTTTTCTTCCTCTATGATACTCTGTCCGCAAATATTAGTTACCATCATGGAATATCACGGAAATCAAATAAGAGACTCTTTTTTCATAATCACACCAGCAGCTGCAGTGGCATGTTTCAATGGCTATCCACTGGAACTCATTAAGAAAGCATTATGTATAGTAAATTAAAATGCAGGGTCTCTGATCTGCAGACAAAAGAATGACAAATCTTATCAAACGTATGCCTTGGAGAAGGCTTTAACTGGCATTGTCCTCTTAGAACAGGTGACTGCACTCTAGAATATTTCTGTTTGTAATGAGCAGACAAGAGCCAGAAAATCTGTATCTGACTTTATGGACATTAATCTAAATTCTGTGAAGCAAAGATTTAGATTCAGGCTCAACAGAATTTAAAGACAGACAGTGTCCTCAAGGCAAATGCAATTACAGAACAATAAATCACAATAGTAATACTAATTGGTGGTAATCATAGAATCATAGAATATTATAACTGGAAGGGACCTCAAGAGTTCAAGTCCGATCCCCTGCCCTCATGGCAGGACGAAGCACTGTCTAGACCATCCCTGATAGATGTCTGCTAACCTGTTTTTAAATATCCCCAGTGATGGCAATTCCACAACCACCGTAGGCAATTTATTCCAGTGTTTAACCACCCTGACAGTTAGGAAGCTTTTCCTAATGTCCAACCTCAGCCTCCTTTGCTGCACTTTAAGCCCATTGCTTTTTGTCCTATCATCAGAGGCCAAGGAGAACAGTTTCCTCCCCGCTCCCAAACTGTGACACCCTTTTAGATACCAGAAAACTGCTATCATGTCCCTTCTCAGTGTTGTCCTTTTCAAACGAAACGAACCCAATTGCTTCAGCCTTCCCACGCAGCTCATGTTTTCTAGACTTTTAACAATTTTTGCTGCTTCTCTCTGGACCTTCTCCAATTTTGCCACATCTTTCTTGAAATGTGGTGCCCAGAACTGGACACAGTACTCCAGCTGAGGCCTGATCAGCACAGAGTAGAGCAGTAGAATGACTTCTTCTGTCTTACTCACAACACTCCTGTTAATGCATCCCAGGATCATGTTTGCTTTTTCTGCAACAGTGTCACACTGTAGACTCTCATTTAGCTTGTGATCCACTATGACACCTAAATCCTTTTCTGCAGTACTCCTTTCTAGACAGACACTTCACACTTCCCATTCTATATGTGTGAAATGAATTGTTCCTTCCTAAGTGGAGCACTTTGCATTTGTCCTTATTAAACTTAGTCCTGTTTACCTCAGACTATTTTTCTAGTTTGTCCAGATCGTTTTAAATTATGACCCTATTCTCCAAAGCACTTGCAACCCCTCCCAGCTTGGTATCATCTGCAAACTTAATAAGCGTACTCTCTATGCCATCATCTATCGTTGAAGAAGATATTCAACAGAACCAGTCCCAAAACAGACCCCTGCAGAGCCCCTCTTGTTATACCCTTCCAGCATGATTGTGAACCATTAATAACTACTCTCTGAGAAAAGTTATCCAGACAGTTATGCAGCCACCTTATAGTAGCCCCATTTAAGTTGTATTTGCCTAGTTTACGCAAGACTGTATCAGATGTCTTATTAAAAAGTCTAGGTATACCACGTCCACCCCTTCTCCCTTATCCACAACACTTGTTATCCTATCAAAAAAGCTATCAGATTGGTTTGACATGATTTGTTCTTTACAAATAATGTCAAGTTATCCGTCATAATAAACCTACCACCAGTCCCCTGCAGTGAAGAACCCAGGCAACACAGAGTAAGTCTTCTAGTTATACTTATGAAATCTGTAAAGCAGACAACTCCTCACATTATAATTTTAAGATTGCTGAGCAGCAATGATGTGACCAGTATCACAGCATTCAACCGCTACAAAGCAAACCCATTGTTATTATGCAACTGAATGAAAATCTGAGCAACGCTGCAGTAAAGGACAGATACAAACGGCTCCCAAAGCAACAGAAAAAAGTTAGAAACATTTCACAAAGTTAATTCTGTATTCACATGAAGCCCTATACTCTTCTTACCAAGTGCCAGTTTAGTTTAACAAGTCATGACCGCCTGTTTGTCATTTGTTTTTTGTGTTATGGATTGTTTCTAGGTGTACAACATGGAAAAAAGCTATTTTGAAAACCATTTCAAATCCAAAACCAAGGACATACATTGTCACAAGCTAACAGAGGAACACACAGAAATATTCATCAGATGGTTTTCCTCAGATGCATAATTAGCTTTGCCCAAAAGCTTCACTTTTGTGCTGGACTTGCACCGAACATGACAATGTAGGGATCACAGTTACGCTTCAGTAGAGCTCTGATTTTCCAGCGTCAGCTCCCTTCGAAGAACATCACTCATTTACTGCAAAATAAAAATAAAACAGCAAACTGCCCAGAACCAAAAAACTGCTTAACTATTTACTGCCTCTTTAATGCAACTAGAGTGTCAATGTTTATGTTCCTTGTCTTATCTGTGAATGAGGAAAAAATCTCAACCATTTTAAAAACAGTGGTCTAAGATTAATTTGGACCTGAATATCCAAATATAGCAAAATTTAGACAGGACGGGAGGGCAGGAGGACAGAAAGGTTAACAGCTGATTTTAAAAAAAAAACAGATTAGTTGAACATTGTGTTAGGCCAGGGGTGGGCAAAGGGCCCTCCACCGGCTGGATCTGTCTCACCAAGCCAGTGGATCCAGCCTGCAGCCGCCTTGCTACTCCCCCACTGCAGGCCAATCAGGGTCTGGGGGCAGGGGAGCGCACGCAGTCTCCTCACCCCTGCAAGAGTGCACGGCGGCTTGAGTAACACACCACTCTAGCTGTGGCGTGCTCTTGCGGGGACAAGGAGACTTCACGCACTCCCCCACCGACAGGCACTGATAAGGCTGGGGGTAGGGAAGCGCATGAGGTCTCCTCCTGTAGGTGCCTAGAGGGAACCACCAGCTGTTTTAAAACAGCTGGCATTTCTCTCTAGGGGGTGGGGCGGGGGAGGGAAGGGAAAGACTTCTCGCGCTCCCCCACCCGAGGCCAATCAGGTTAGAGAGGAGCACAAGAAGTCTCTTGGCCCCACCCCTTCCACCTGAGGCCATTCCCCTTCTGTGGTGGTCCATAGCCACTGAAGAAATTTCTGAAGTGGCCTCCTTTTAGAAATTATTGCCCACCACTGTCTTAGGCCCTGTTAAACCAAGGGAGAAGCATTTTGTACTCTAGTAATTGACTCTTATTTAAAATATATTTGATAGAACAAGCTGGCAAAGTGGGTAAGTAAAAACGTAGTACAAAACCAACAAACTTTGGCTAATATCTATCAAGTGTTCAAGATACACAACATTTTGGCATCCATTCACTAAAACAAAAGCAAAGTTTTAGTAGCACCATCAGACCAGTGTGCTTCTCCTAAAACCTGGAGCTTCACCTCTCTCATTCCTCCTAAATCTGAACGAGGACACCACTAAGGCACATGGAGATGGGAATCTTAGGAAAGCACACATTAATACCCCTTGACTGCAGAGTCAATAAATGAAAACCTGGGCTGCAGTTACTTTCCCAACCTAACTCTGTAGGGAGGCAGTGGCTGGAAACCCTTTGAAACTGGACTCCAAAGCACGACAAAGGTATAGTCAGTCCCTCAGGCTGAGTTCCAGAAAGCCAGCCTCCCTTCCCGTACATTAGAACTGTATCAGTGCTGCTGCATTTGGGATAGCGTGATTATGAAGGAAGGGGCAGGATGTGGTAGGAATGATATATATATATATTTGGCCAGCATGACATAATAACAATCTAAAAACCCATACAAATAAAGTAAGTTTCGGACTCTCCCTGCTGCAGAAATAAACTTTCAAATATGACCAGAATAACTGATGTCAGACTGAGTTTGCAGATAGCCTGAAACAATGACTCAGAGGTGTGAACTCCCAATTCTTATTAATTCACTGGTGTGTGAACACTAAAGTTAATAAGGATGTTTCAGTGTCGCCAATAACTATTTTACTGCTGATCATTTCAGTGGAAGGAAAAGGGGTGGAAGTGGGGCCCTCTAGGACACTGAACTGAGATTTGCTCAGGGAAAGAGAGGCACAGAAAGTTAGGAAGCAGAAAGAGGAGAGAGAGGAAAGAAGCAGCAAGTGGCCTAAATGGGCATACATTTTCTCTAAGGATGTTAAGAGGCAGGTAACTGACTAATCGTGTAACTGATACAATTTGTATCAACTACACTATTAGTCGAAAAGGGAAGACGCTCTGTCCCATTTCATCCTGGTCCAGGAGCTAACCCTGCTCCAGCTCTGCAGTTTAAATGTAGTAGGAGCTGGGCACACAGGCAGCCTGGCTCCTACTTTTAAACTTCAGAGGCACAGCAGGGGTAGGACGCAGACTGACTTGAGCCAGGACAGAGCGAGGACCGCTGCAGCTTTGCATTTTAAATGTAGTAAGAGCCAGGTGGGACATTTGTTCACCAAAGTCGTTTGCCAGTGTCCTGGAAAACATCTTGTGGGAAATCGAAGTGAAAGATGGATTTCTGACTGATGGCGAGGTTCTTCAGGTGCTCCTTTTTGCAGATGACATTGTCCTAAATGCTTTGAAACCCACAACACTGCAAACCCTCCTTGATGACATAGGTAAGAATGTGAAGGAGATTGGCCTGACCGTCCACGCTGGAAAAACTAAGTGGATGAAAAATGTATGTTGTTCAGAGTACGTCGTGCAGTTATATGGACAGACTGTCGAGCTCGTAGATCAATATGTATTGTGACAGACCACAACCTGCAAACTACAAAACTCTTATAGAAGGCAGCCAAAATGGGAGGTGGGTTAATGCTTTCTTGTTTCCAAATTAGCCTCACCTGAATACCAAGGTAGAAAATAGAGGCCTAATTAGGAGGCAGCTTGCTGCTGGGGTTAATTAAGCACCTGCTGCCAATTAAGGCCTCTGGGGTTCCTATAAAAGGATTCCTCCCAGGCAGTATGGGGGATTTTGGAAGGTGCACAGAAGAGAGCTGGAGAGCAGAGCAGAGCAAGGAATGCCGAACCCCAGGGACTGGCCTGTGATGAGAATGACTTGGTAAGCGGGGACCCTTGCCTCTAGGGAAATCCCAGGGCAACAAAGGGGACTCCATGAGTCTCTGAGGCACTCAAGTAACCGCCAAGAAGCACAGAAACCCCAGGGAACTACCAAGGGACTTTGTCACAGTATCTTGGACAAGCATTGCAAATAGACAATGAGTTGGGCCTGGAGTTGAGCAAGAGGAGGAGGTTGGGCTGGATTGTCTGTGCAATGTTTTTGTCAATACCAAACTTTCCACCACCACCATGAAAGCCCATCTCTTTAATATCGGCATCCTTCCAGTAATGCTCTATGGCTGCAAAACCTGGAACACAACACTTACAGAGGAATTAAAGCTCCAAATCACCCAAAGAGCAATGGAAAGCTGCATGGTGGGTGTAAGCAGGCTACAGCACGTTACTGTCAATTATTTGCGGATACGAAGCAGTGTAAACAATACCAGCCAAGTTATGTACGATCAGAAAAGGAGATGGGCTGGCCATGTAGCAAGACTGAAAGGTAACAGATGGACAGCACATATACTTCACTGGTATCCACGAGGTGTAAAAAGAACAAGAGGAAGACCTCCAACATGTTGGGTGGATCCTTTATGGATATAGACAAGAATTGTACAAAACAGGTTGGCATGGAAAAGTTGCAATCTGCATCAGTGGTGAGACTATTCTCATCAATGAAATTATGGCTCTTCCACGTATTCCAAGTAAGAGCCAGGTGGCACAAGGTGGGGAGACAGGTAGCACCTCGGAATACATGCTGGGTGGAACCAGCTTTTAAACCAGCTCTCCCCAGCACTGGCTCCGGTTCCCCCCACTGGCTGCCTCTGACACAGAAGCAGCACAGTGGCAGAGGAAATGAATAATCGACTACTTGAGTACTTGCTTACATCCCTAATTTTCACACTGAGTAATACGGAATGAAACTACTAGGTACTGAACAAATAATAAATGCAAGTTTACATACTACATAAAAACTGTATTCTTCCCTCACTCTCCCTGGAAAAGTCCCCACTGAAGGAAAGGTGTCTGTCACGTCATGTGCCACAGAGAACATTTGAGAAGACTTTAGAAGTTTCTACAGGGAGCCAGCTCACAACCCTACCCTACAGTCTCACCCCCTCCACTGAAGCCCCACCCACACCATGGGGAGGAGAGGAAAAGGAGCAGCATGCTGAGCACGGGGAGGGAATGAGCATGTACGCATGGACTCGAGCATCCTTGGAGCAGCGGGGAGGGAAGAGGATGCACAGCCCAAACTCCCCCCCCCCCCATGAGGGAGGAGGCTACATGCACTCACGCCCTCCCGCCACCACAGGGAGGGGAAGAGTGCGCGGGCACCCCAGCATCCCTGGAGCAGCGGGGAGGGAAGAGGCCACATAGTCCAAGTCTCCTCAATCTGACTCCTCACCTGGAGCAGTGGGGAATGAGAAGGCCCCACAGACCAAGCCGGTCCAAGCCTCCCCAGCCCCAGGAGCAGTGGGGAGAGAGGAGGCCGTGCAACCTGAGCCTGCCCAAGCTTCCCCGCCCTTGGGAACAGCAAGGAGGAAGGAGGCTACATGTACATCTCCCGTCAGAGAGGGGCAAGTTGTGCTAGTATAATGTTAAAAATCGTTTATTTGTGTAAACGTGTATCTGCAGAAATTTTCAGTGGATACATATTTACCCAGGGTGAGAGGGGAGGGAGCTGGTGCTAGCGGGGAGACAGCTTTTAAGTCAGTTCCCTGCAAGCACCAGCTCCTGTTCCCCAACCCTGCCGCCTCTGTATCAGAGGCAGGGGGAACAGTTGGCTCGGCTGGAGCTGGTATGCACAGGGATCACCTGTACTGGCTGCGGCCTGCCCTCCCTCCCTCAAGCTGCTGCTTCTGTATGAGAGGCAGCAGCACAGGTCGGGGAGGCAGCAGTACCTTGGAGGGGAGCCGGCTTTTAAACTGACTCCCCGCAAGCACCCTGCTCCCACTCCCTCCCTGCTGCCTCTTTGAGAGGCAGCTGGGGAGTGGGGGAACAGGCAACATCACAGGAGTTGACATGAGCAGGGAGCCAGTTTAAAAGCTGACACCCCCCCCCCCCCGCCCATGGGCACCAGAACCTGTTCTCAGCCCACTGCCTTTGATGCAGAGGTAGCCGGGGGAGGGGGCTGCATGTAACCAATAGGGTTAACCAATGAACCCAGGCTGATTGGTTAAAAAGCTTCTTGTCTACACAGCCACATCTCTAATATATAGCTATATATACACAAACACACAGTCCTGGATTTATTCACCCTCCCTGACTGAATTAACCTCGTTATCTCTAGCCTTATTCTGGCCTTCATATTTATACCTGCCTCTGGAAATTTCCACTACATGCATCTGACAAAGTGGGTCTTTGCCCACAAAAGCTTATGCTCCAATAAATCTGTTAGTCTGTACGGTGCCACAGGACTCCTTGTCGCTTTTGTGGATCCAGACTAACACGGCTACCCCTCTGATACTGGATTTATATCCTGACCCATGGGCAATTATTAAAAATGGCCCTCTCCTTTGAATGGCTTTGACACTCCAGTTCTACACAGATGAAATCCTCTCCCAGCTAAGTAGCAGAACCAGAACACACTTAAGTGAGCTGGCTCAGGGGATACCTCAGCTGCTCTCAAAATGCACCCGGGCTCATTGTAGCTCCTCAGAACACTGTAGCCTAACTTTCTCTGCGTTCCAGAGACTAGAAAGTGCACAATGAGCGTCTCAGTAATTCTGAATATTATCAGAGTCCTACCGAGATTCATTCTTCCGGAAAACACTGATGCGTTATAACAGAATGCATTACATCTTGTCAGTAAAAATTACCCACATAGGAAAAGTACTCCTTTCTCAACTACACTGGCCATTTAAACCAATTAGGTTCTGTTTGATCTTCCTCAGACCCACAAAGCCCAGCTCTCCTATTCTTCTTGACAGGCCTTAATGTTAGGATTTCTTTTGCTCTATTCCCCACCCCCAACTGTGAGAATTACCAGGCCTCTAAAAGTGAATAAATTTGATAGAGCTAAGCAAATAGCCTAGAATATGAAAAGTAAAATGATGCTTTCAGCTACTGCGCGCTGCTACAAGAGTGAGCTTTGACAGGTATTATAGCCTTTTATACAATCACCAGCTACAGAATTGCATTTCCACTGGGCAACTCTGTTTTCAAACATTGATATATTATTTTGTATTATTTGTTGAGCTCAGACAGAGAAGTCTATAGAGAAGAGAACCATTCTGTAGAACATAGGCAGCTGGGACCATGCGCTCAGACAATACGCAAGCTAAGAGCCTGATCCTGAAAACTAACTACATACGACAATTTACACAGTGTATAAATGCCTTTTGAAAAGCATTACTTTGGGCAGAAACTTTCTATGTAACTAACTTTGTGTAACTTTGAGCTAATATTCAGTTCAGCAAAGGAATGAGGAAACTGCTTTGAACATTTAAAACAAGAACCACAACCGCTACACCTACATTTGTTTACTTTAAAGACATGAGAGAAACAAGGAGAGAGAAAAGGGCCGACACCTGAAACTTTGCAAGGAAATAGTTTGGACTGTAAAAGTAGAGGCTTCACTGTCAGAAGTGAGAGAATGAAAGGTCCTACTGAGTCGTCATGTCAACCTCTCTGTCAGCTGAGAGAAGCGCATTAAAGCTATAAGTAGACACTGTGCATTATATCTGCCAAGACTTACAATTAACAAATTATTGTTATACATTTATACTAGGGGGCTGCACCCCCTGCTTGCTACACTCACCAACCTCCCTCTCTCAGGGGGAAGGGGTGAGTCCTGGCTGGCCGGAGCCATGCTTGTTGTTGAGTTGGTGGGTGGGCTTGGCATGGGGCAGTTCTGGCCACAGGGCTGGAGGGCAAGTCACTTTTAGCTGGGGGAAAGGGAAGGGAAATGGCAGTGTATGGAGCTGGCAAGGGAGCTCAGGGCTTAGAATCCTAGGCTGGAAGAGACCTCGAGAGGTCATCGAGTCCAGCTCCCTGTCCTATGCAGGACCAACCCCAACTAAATCAACCCTGCCAGGGCTTTGTCAAGCCAAGATTTAAAAATCTCTAGGGATGGAGATGCCACCTCCTCCCTAGGTAACACATTCCAGTGCTTTACCACCCTAGTAGTAAAATAGTTTTTCCTCAGATAAGCAACATAGACCTCCCGCACTGTAACTTGAGACCACTGCTCCTTGTTCTGCCATCCCTCAACTACTGAGAATAGCCTCTCTCCCTCCTCTTTGGAACCTCCCTTCAGGAAGTTAAAGGCTGCTATCAAATGCCCCCTCCTCTCACTCTTCTCTTCTGTAGACTAAGTAAGCCCAAATCCCTCAGCCTCTCCTAGTAAGTCATGTGCTCCAGCCCCCTAATCATTTTTGTTGCCCTCCGCTGGACCCTCTCCAATGTGTCCACATCCTTTCAGTAGTGGGGGCTCCAGATGTGGCCTTACCACTGCAGAAAAAAGGGGCATAATCACTTCTCTAGATCTGCTGGCAATGCTCCTTCTAATGCAACCTAAAATGCCATTAGCCTTCTTGGCCACAAGGGCACACGGTTGACTCATATCCAGCTTCTCATCCACTGTAATCTCCAGGTCCCTTTCTGCTGAACTGCTACCTGGGCAGTTGATCCCCGGCCTGTAACAATGCTTGGGATTCTTCTGTCCCAAGTGCAGGACTATGCACTTGTCCTTGTTGAACCTCATCAGATTTCTTGTGGCCCAATCTTCTAATCTGTCTAGGTCACACTGAACTCTATCCCTGCCCTCCAATGTATCTAACTCTCCCTTAGCTTAGTGTCACCCATAAATTTGCTGAGGGTGCAATCCATCCCCTCATCCAGGTTATTAATATAATGATGAACGAAACTGGTCTTGGAACCGCTTGAAACCGAATGCCAACCTGACACTGAGTTGTTGATCACTACCCGTTGGGTCCAACAATCTAGCCAGCTTTCTATCCACTGTATAGTCCATTTATCTAATCCATATTTCCTTAACTTACTGGCAAGAATACTGTGGGAAACCAATTCAACAATATTGCTAAAGTCAAGATATATCTTAAGGAAAGGTAGAAGGGAGACCAGCACAATTGAGGTAATGGATTTCAGGAAGGCAGATTTTGATAAGCTCAGAGAACTTGTAGGTAAGGTCCCATGGGAAGCAAGACTGAAGGGAAAAACAACTGAGGAGAGTTGGAAGTATTTCAAAGGGACGTTGTTAAGGGCCCAAAAGCAAACAATTCCGCTGTGTAGGAAAGATAGAAAATATGGCAAAAGACCAGCTTGGCTTAACAAAGAGATCTTGCATGATCTCAAAATAAAAAAGGAGTCATATAAAAAATGGAAACTAGGACAACTAACAAAGGATGAATATAGGCAAGCAACACGGGAATGCAGGGGCAAGATTAGAAAGGCAAAGGCACAAAATGAGATCAAACTAGCTACAGGCATAAAGGGAAACAAGAAGACCTTTTATAAATACATTAAAAGCAAGAGGAAGACCAAGGACAGGGTAGGCCCACTGCTCAGTGAGGAGGGAGAAGCAGTAACAGGGAACTTGGAAATGGCGGAGATGCTCAATGGCTTCTTTGTTTTGGTCTTCACCGAGAAGTCTGGAGGTGTGCCTAACGTAGTGAATACAAGCAGAGAGAGGGTAAGTTTAGAAGATAGGATACACAAAGAACAAGTTAAAAATCCCTTAGGAAAGTTAGATGTCAGCAAGTCACCAGGTCCTGATGAAATGCATCCCAGGATACTCAAGGAACTGATAGAGGAGGTATCTGAGCCTTTAGCTATGATCTTTGAAAAATCATGGCAGACAGGGGAGATTCCAGAAGACTGGAAAAGGGCAAATATTGTGCCCATCTATAAAAAGGGGAATAAGAACAACCCAGGAAACTACAGACCGGTCAGTTTAACGTCTGTCCCAGGGAAGATAATGGAGCAGGTAATTAAGGAAATCATATGCAAACACTTGGAAGGTAATAAAGTGATAGGGAATAGCCAGCATGGGTTTGTGAAGAACAAGTCATGCCAAACTAATCTGATAGCTTTCTTTGATAAGATAACGAGCCTTGTGGATAAGGGAGAAGCGGTGGATGTCATATACCTAGACTTTAGTAAGGCATTTGATACGGTCTCGCATGATATTCTTATTGATAAACTAGGCAAATATAACTTAGATAGGGCCACGATAAGGTGGGTGCATAATTGGCTGGATAACCGTAGTCAGAGAGTTGTTGTTAACGGTTCTAAATCCTGCTGGAAAGGGATAACAAGTGGAGTTCCTCAAGGGTCTGTTTTGGGACCCGTACTGTTCAATATCTTCATCAATGATGTAGATATTGGGATAGAGGGTACGCTTATTAAGTTTGCAGATGATACCAAACTGGGTGGGGTTGCAACTTCTTTGGAGGATAGGGACATAATTCAAAATGACCTTAGCAAGTTAGAGAAATGGTCAGAGGTAAACAGGATGAGGTTTAATAAAGAGAAATGCAAAGTGCTCCACTTAGGAAGGAACAATCAGTTCCATACATACAAGATGGGAAGCGACTGTCTAGGAAGGAGCATGGCGGAAAGGGATCTAGGGGTCATAGTGGACCACAAGTTGAATATGAGTCAACAGTGTGATGGGGAGGCCAGAGATCTACCAGAGGGAGAACAGGGTGGAGCAATATTGACCTGGTTTTGTCTGTAGACTATATAACAATTCAATACAATAAAAGCATAATTGCAATTAATGTCTTTGATTATAGCCTATGCATGAGATTTCACTGAGTTGTAGCAATATGGAAAGTTTGAAGAGTCTGCTATTTCATTATCATCATTTGGGATAAAAAAAAGTGTTTAATGAACTGCTAAATTTCTTAAAAGGACCCTTTTTCAAAATTAATTTTATCTCAGAAAACTCATTGTGCACTCAAGCCGCACGTTATCATTTTGGGTAGGGAACACTATTTTCTTTGCACATAACAAAAAATCCCTGCCTTACATGGAAAACTAAGCCTTAAATATGTGCTATGGTGTGTACCACCACACTTCGCTCACTCACACATGCATGCACGAACACAAAGAGCAATTCAGGGTAATCTCCAGTCAAAAATGACATATTATTGAAAATAAGCAAAATCCTGCTGAGTCTCTCCTTGGGTGCTTTATGTTTATTTACATTTATTTTCCAGTCACGGTCTACAAATTATTTAGATTGGGAGGGATTATTTTTTTCCAGAATGTAGTTTACTGTTGAAAGCTATTGGGAAGCCACGACTGTTTGTTGAGTCTCTTGGACAGAAAGAAACAGGCAATTGTTACTCAGAAATATCTTTGTCATTTATCACCCGCTCCCCCTCCCCCTCCAAAAATGTTTACACAGCTTGTGGAGATTTATTTTTTCGGGAAATTAAATCTCTGTAACACCTTCATCTCATTAGCACACTTGCCAATTATTCCCCTCCCTCTGATTCGAAAGACAAGCAGTGCTCAGAAAAATGAAGCAAATGTATTTAGTTTGGAAAAGCTATATGTGTCTACTTAACCAATAGTCCATTTATTACCTCCTCTGTGATAAGTGAAATCCACTGTGTAAAGAGTCATTTCTCTTACATGAACACTGCCCGCTGGGACGGTTGGTATCTCCGAGTTAGTTATATTATTCTCTTTCTAGACGTTTTGGAAAGTGAAGATGTCAGAGTAACTGTTGTGGAGATAGAATTACTTTATTCCCTCATATTCTACAAAGCAGGTATACTAAAAACTCCAGTAGTGCATGCTTCCCTATTTCCCTGCTAGGGTATTTCCAGGCTTGCTGAGACAGAACTCCTCTGGAAGTTGGAGAGCATTACTGTCCCCATGTTTTATTTAGTCTTCATCTCCACTGGAGAGGGTGCCAGGGAGGGGACCAGTCAGCGAACTGTCTGACTACTGATGGCAGCAGAAGTAATATTATGTTCCATTGCTACAGTATAAGGGCTTGGCTCAATCCTGCCAAGTGCTGAGCATTCCAGAGAAGCTGAAGCACATAAGTAATCCCCTTGCAGCTCTGCTCGACTGGACCACTGAGCTATGGGTCGAGTCTCATAAGTACCCAGAGAGCAATACTGTTGGAAGGGACCATTGAAGTTCAACACATCTCTCCTGGAACTTGGTGCACTGGAGTATTCCTCCTAATTGCTTGGTCTGGTTTCATTTGTCATGGGGCCCAGAAATTCCTCTGCTGCCAGAGACAACAGAGGAACGAATTGTTTGTAGGCCACGTGGTTTGTGCTGCTGGCCATTCTTGGCTCTCCCATTTTGTCTCCCTCAGTTTGCCCATGCAATTCTTTTCCAGGGCTCTTCAGAAAAGCCTGATACTGGCTATTAAGCACATAAATCTCCACAAGTCTTCCAAACTGAATATGTATGAGATGTAAGTGCAGGAGCCGCTCAGGAGCACAACTAAGCTGCTGACAATATCCTAAAGTTGACAGGCTGTAGCCATTGCAAAAAGGGCAACAGTGCAATTAAGCGTATTCAGCATAACACAGTATCCATTGCGCTTAGGATACCGAGGGGCAGATGCATTTGCCAAGTTTTTCAGAGAAGCAAATCTTATGAGGTGAGAAAGGCTTCATTGATTGACAATGGGATACAGAGCCTTTGAGTCTTAGCTTTTTTGATAACTTGATTTAAATCAATGAATGTCTGGTGATTTAAATAATTATTTAAATCAATGATTTAAATTAGTCCACCCACTCTGCAAGCAAATCTCTCAAAATGTGGATTCAATGCGAGACAGACAGATAGATTTTATTTTCAGTCCACAGACCGAAAATTGCATAATTATGAGGCTAAATGTATGATCTGAAGCTAAAACTTTTCGATCACAAACAAGCTATAATTAAATTTATTTTACCAACTGCTCATTTGGCACAAGCAGCTTCATAACTCTTGCTGGAAGCTGCTGAAATGCCTAGATTATTTACTGGGAAGTTTGGTGGACACTACAGGTTGCACCTCCCAAAACCAGAATTCTCTGGTCCCCCACAGATGGTCCTGGGTCAGAGAACCCCGGTAGCCTAGTGGCAGGAGAGCAATCCAGAAAAGGCTGGGCTGAAGCAGCAGGAGTTGGTGGTAGGCCCTGACAGCCTGCGGCACTGGGACCAGGTCGGGGAAGACCCTGGTAGCACAGGACTGGAACGGCAACAACCGATGGCAGCGCAGGGCCGGGGCCAGAGCCCTGGGCAGCCCATGGAAGAGGGACCAAGGCCAGAGCTGGCGGCAGCCCCCAGCAATATGGGGCTGGAGCCCCTGACAACCCCTGGAAGGGGGACCAGAGCCTGTGGGATACCATGGGGCAGGAGCCCACGCTCTTGGCAGCCCATGGCAGTGGGACAGGGTCTGGGGCTGGAGAAAGCCCCAGCAGCCCACAGAAGCATGGAGCCAGAGCCCCCCACAGCCCGCGGAAGCAGGGCCAGAGCCCACAGGCTGCCACAGGGATGGGACCAGATCCTGAGCCCTTGGTAGCCCAATGAGGGCCACAGCCAACCCCTGAAAGCCGATGGTAGTGTGGAGCTGGAATCTATGGCAGCGCGGACTGCTGGAGTGCAGCAGGCAGTCCGTCTGGGTCAGCAGCAGCAGGATCAGAAACCCAGCAGGCAGCCCGACAGGGGCTGGAAGGAGTCCCTCCACCTCCCCCCCCCCCCACACACAACTGGCAGAGTTGGCAGGTGGGGGTCTGTGGCAGGGAACCATCTCTATTCTGGCAAATGCCCTGGTTTGGGACCGGTCAAGTCCTAAGTGTGCCGGATCAGAGATGTCCAACCTGTATTCTTTTAATGATATATTGGTTCAAAAAAAGGGGTGCAGTGGCTTTGGCCACAAAATATTTAAAAATACTAGTACTCGGGGAAAGTGCAATTTGGAAAAACAGTAATTTTGTCTCAGGCTTCGCAACTCTAGCTACGAACAATTCATCTGCAGAGACAGAGTGCAATGTCACAGAGTACTGGTTAACGGAAATATGTATCCTATTATTGCCATAAGTGAGAAGATGTTTTGTTGGAATGTAACGAACACTGCCCAAAGATACTGACATAATCTCAGCCCAGAAGCCCTTAGCCTTTTTAACTGTGATTAAAAAACAGAATTAAAGGGAAATTCAGTCTCATTCCAACTGCTGTGTTCTGACCATGGGGCAAATTTTCGAAAGAAGAACCCAATGCTGTAAAATGCTAAATACGTATGCCTGGGTGAAAACTGTTAATTATATGTACAATTATCTGCTTTGTACATGCAACTAATTCATTTAGTTGTTCCATCTGTTTGAACCCTACTGTGTATTTTTGTGCATCCATGTTTTAAAAATAAGGCCCTAAATTAAAAAAGAAAATCAAAACATGAGGATTTATATCTATTAACTATTATGTAACCAATTATTTTATTAAATGTACAGCGAGAGAGTGTGTGTGTGTGTGTTTGTACACACTCACATACACACACACACATACACATGTGCAGGCAGGCATGTGCATACTTCAACTATGCTATGCTGGATGAAGCTTTTTCTAATTTATTTTCCTTTGGGGAAGGATATTATACTGTTTCAATATTTGTTCTTCTATTATTTATATTTCTCCTGATTTGCTGTAAAATCCTGCTTTGTATTAGACATTTCTGGCTAGGATTTGAATGTTTTAATAAATTTTGCAGAAATTTAATAACAAAAATCTAAACATGCAATTTACATACAATGGCTATTTTAAAAAACAGTAACTCACTTTAAATGTCTGGCAGTATACTTACCTAGCATGTTTTAATTTAATTCATATGTGTCCTAGAAAATAAAATGCATTTAGTAGTGTATATTCATTCCCAAGAAGTAATCAATTGCCCATATCCTTTAATTGCTGCATATTTAGCACTAATAAATATACTGAAGACCGACCAAGATATAACAATAACATTAATAATAATTTTATTTATAAAGTGCTCCTATCTCTGCATAATCCATGGGCACCTACTTACACAGTAAAAGGCAACCAACACATAAGATACAAATATAAAAAGCCCCTCACATAAATTAGACATAATTTAAATAACAAATGAAGGCAAAAGAATGCAAAATCATACCTCGAAATACCACCTTATTGTATTGGTTTTAATTGTGGTTAAATGTGTGATGATCAGGAAATACATGGACTGTACAGCACATTGTGCAGTATGGGGGGGAAGACTGGTTCGCTCAATCATGTATCGACACATCTCAAAATCTGACCAGCAGCATTCCAGCACTTAGTCACCTCTGAGAAGAAGCTACCAGTTGTAAAGAGCTGTGTAAGATTTGTAACATGGAGAAAAAGACCCTCTAAAAACTTAGCTAAGGTGTCCAAATTTCCTTAAATCTTTTAATTTCATTCCCATATGAAGTCAATGTGAGCCATTCAGTTGGCCCAGGATCAAGACCCTTAGCAAATAGCAATAGTCCTAATTTTTCTGGATGCATGCAATAGTCCCATAACACAATCCCAAGAAGAATTTCCTCGGATCCTTTAGCAGTTAGCTGAGCTTTCCCCTGATTAGGATCACTGCTGGCCTACCCAGGCTCATAACCCCAGACAATGTTTTCTGCTAGATCAGACTATTAGTGTTAGAAATCAACTGGCTCATCCTGGATTTAAAAAATAATTTTGTTATCTATTCATCTATTGTTCCGACTTTCAGTTACTTTAAAAAATTGATGTAAGTTCTCCTGCTGGTAACATCTAGCTGTATAAGTTGTCTGAATACAATGCCTGAGCCATAAACATTCCCTTGAACAACATAGCATGCATTTTTCAAGGCAGCAAAGTGTGCTCTTGGGGAATTTCAGTTACTGACATCTTCTGACGAGTGCCTGACAGGTGCACTAAATCAGGAAAGGATATTTTTAGGAAGGGGGGAAAAATTCTTCTTCTTAATGTTGTTACTAAGTCTTGCAATCAGACTTTGGCTTGTGTGTGTGTGTTTGTTTTTTTGAGAAAACCACTGCTTGTACAAAACCCATTTACTTATCTCTTGTTTTTAACACATATTTCCAAAACTGAATATTTTTATTTTTAGCGCAGAAAGTATATGCATCTCAGTGAAAACTAATATAGATTTGCAGTGAGCTCCATTTAAAGGGGATGTTTGCTACATGAGCTCTGTTTATTTTTTACTACAATATTTGTGGTAGCCCCTGCACCTGAAATGGGAAATAAGAAATATCAGCAGCAAATGCAATATTTAACAGTACCTCCTACATGTACAAGGCATCCAAACTTGATGGAACATTTTCCCAGTTTTCCCAAAAATCATATTTGAATCTAATAAAACAGAGTAGAGGCACAATAGGCTTTAACTATGAAACAATGGATTGAAATAAAGCAGTGCATAATGGGAACTACATGGTGTACCCTTCATTGTTATCTGTGGACTTCATTTTAGAAAAGTGTTTGATGTCTTATTTTGGTCAATCCTGATTTAAGTTTGGGTGCAATTCACAATTGATATTAGTAAACACTCCTATAAAGTGTTCAATCCCTCAGTAATGATTTACTGGCTTTTGATTACCAATTTTTCATTACCATCAAAAGAGAGGTTAAAATGTTTCAGAGGAAACTGCTCATATTAATCTCTCAAACACATGCACAAAGTGAAGCTGTCAGTCAGGGAAACTGTCATTCCAGCTGCCAAATAGCTATGGAAACAAGTAAAGATTCATTAAACGTAAATACCACTACATGAGATAGGCTATAGAAAGAGAGAAATTTGGCCAGCCAAGAAGATTTCTGAATGGCAGCCAAGAGATACAGATGGGGCCAAACTTCATTGGCATTATTATATTCATTTCATTTACAAAGGAAAACACATAAAAGCAATAAAACAATATCAACACTTCATATGACAACAATAAATACAGGGATTTATAAAATAGTTTTTACTTAACCTCAGAGACTAATGAATAATAATTAAGATGTGGTAAATTAGATAAACTGTATCAACTATTGCTTCAGTGAGGGATGAAATGGAGTTTTGCTTCTAAATATGTAACTGTAAAATTTATGGAGCCACAATGTAGTGGAGTGTGCAACTTTAGCTTCTACAAACCAGTTCCTGAATGAAGAGATCTGTTTTTTAAGGAGTTTGGGGGAATTTTTCTTAACTTCTTTGGGGAGGGGGGAAAAGGAGAGAAAAACTACTCTCTCACTCGAAATCATGCTGTGTGATAATATCCTTTCATTGCAGGAAAAACCTAAAAAGTTTGATTGGTTATTTTCAGATATTTTGCAAATATTGATAAAATCATGCTTATTAATAGTATCGGGAAATGACTGCATGATCTGCCAAATAGGTGAAAGTAAGCCCTGCAAGGACTCCAGTACCCTGGACACCAAAACTAAATAAAATCTATGCATATATTACTTTTACTTAAAGAAATAGACAAGATGATTCCTTGTCCTGTGCAACAGGATACAGGAGTTGTTATATCTGCCTGTCTATCCACCCTTAGGATTTCTACTTTTTCTTCTAGGAAACTAAATACAAAATTGTATTGATTTACAACTGGAGTCAAGAATGCATTTCAACTGTGATGGTGGCATCATTAGAAGGGATTCAACAAGGGGGAAAAAAGTATTTTATTGCTAAATCACTCTGTACTTTTTAAGCACATCATAAATAGTAAGCCTACCAAACCATTAGTGGGGACACCAGATGATAAAGGTGTTAAAGAAGCATTCAAGGCAGAGAAAGCCATCGCAAACAAGCTACATGAATTCTTTGCATAGCTCTTCACTGCCAAAGATGTGAAGGAGATTCCCACATCTGAACCATTCTTTTTTAGATGACAAATCTGAGGAAGAGTCCCAGATTGAGGTGTTAATACAGGAGGTTTTGGAACAAACTGCAAATTAAAGACCAAGAACTCACCAAGACCAGATGGTATTACCCAAGAGTTGTGAAGGAACTCATATAGGAAAGTGCAGAACTACTACCCATGGTATGCAATCTACCACTTAAATCAGCTTTTGTACCAGATGACTGGAGGATGGCAAATACAATGCGGATTTTTAAACAAACAGAGGTGATCCTAACAATTACAGGTCAGTAAACCTACCTTCAGTACAGGGTAAACTGACTGACTATTATTAGTTCTTCCCGTAATATAAGAATTAGGGGCCACCAAATGAAATTAATGGGCAGCAGGTTTAAAACAAATAAAAGGAAGTCCTTCTTTACACAGCGCACAGTCAACCTGTGGAACTCCTTGCCTGAGGAGGTTGTGAAGGTTAGGACTATAACAGAGTTTAAAAGAGAATTAAATATATATATGGAGGTTAAGTCCATTAATGGCTATTAGCCAGGATGGATAAGGAGTGGTGTCCCTCGCCTCTGTTTGTCCGAAGGTGCAGAAGGATGGCAGGAGAGAGATCACCTGATCTTCACCAAACTATTAGAATTCTTTGAGGGTGTCAACAAACATGCAGACAAGAGTACAGGTTGACTTCTCTAGTCCAGATCTCTGGTCCAGACACATCCATGGTCTAGAAGGATTTTACTGGATGTCCACTTTTCATGGGCGAGGACAAGTTTCCTGTGGTTCCATAAAATCTGTTTACAGCAACCAATGCTAGCTTTCAGTGTTCTGTCCTGTTCTTTAGCTGTAATTTATCCCTAAATGTCCTCTATCAGCCCAACAAGCAGCGGAAGTGTTGGTGATGTTGATAAACAATATTGACCTCCCATGGTTTGGCAAACTGTCTGGTTCAGAAATTGTCAATTCCCAAGGGTTTCAGATTAGAGAGGTTCAGCCTGCAATGAAGTGGATATAGTAGTATCCTTGAACTTTCAGAAAACCTTTGCAAAGGTCACTCACAAAAGACTCTTAAGCAAAGTAAGCAGTTGTGGGATAAGAGGGAAGGTCCTCTCATGAATTAGGTAGCTGGTTAAAAGGTAGGGGAAAAGGGTAAGAATAAATGGTCAGTTTTCAAAATGGAGAGCGGTAAATGGTGGTGTCTCTTGGAGATCTGTACTGGGACCAGTACTGTTCAATGTACTCATAGATGATCTCGAGCAAACAATGAGGTGGCAAAACTTGCAGAGATAAAAAAATTACTCAAGAGAGTTAAGTCCAAAACAGACCAAAAAGAGTGCTAAATAGATCTCCCCAAACTGGAGGATTGGTGTACAAATGGAGCTCAGTGGTTTGCACATTGGCCTGCTAAACCCAGGGTTGTGAGCTCAATCCTTGAGGGGGCCATTTAGGGATCTGGGGCAAATCTGTCAGGGATCGTACTTGGTCCTGCCATGAGGTCAGAGGACTGGACTCGATGACCTCTCAAGGTTCCTTCCAGCTCTATGAGATAGGTGTATCTCCATATATTATTATATTAACATTCAATGTTGATAAATGCAAAATAATGCACACTGGAACACATAATCCCATTTATACATAAAAAGGATGGGGCCTAAATACACTGTTAACCCTCAAGAAAGATATTGGCATCACTGTGGATAGTTCTCTGAAAACATCTGCTTAAAGTGCAGTGCCACCAAAAACGCTAGCAGAATGTTAGGAATCACGATGAAAGGAATGGATAGTAAGTATCATAGTCGCACTATATAAATCACTAGTACACCCACACATGAAAAGCTGTGTGAAGTTCTGTCATCCCATCTCAAAAATATAAATTAGAATTGGAAAAGGTACAGAGAAGTTCAATAAAAATGATTAAGGATATGGAACAGCATCCATATGAGGAGAAATTAAACTGAGTGGGACTATTCAGCTTTGAAAGGAGATGGCTAAGTGGTGATATGATACAAGTCTAAAAAATCTTGAGTGATAGGAAGGGAAGAAGGAAATGTTGTTTACCCCTTCACATAACACAAGAACCAGGGGTCACCTAATGAAATTAATAGGCAGCCAGTTTAAGACAAACAAAAGGAAGTTTTTCTTCACAAAATGCCTGGTTAACCTGTGGAACTTGTTCCAGAGAATGTTGTGAAGGTCAAAAAGATAACTGGAATAAAAAAAAAAGAATTAGGTAAGTGCATGGAGGATAGGTTCATCAATGACTATTAGCCAACATGGTTATGGATGCAACCCCATCCTCTGGGTGTCCCTAAGTTTCTGACTCCCAGAATCAGGACAATTTCTGTGTTCTGTTCATTCTCTTTAAAGCACCTGGCATTGGCTAGCATTGGAATACCAGGTACTGAGCTACATAGACCATTATTCTGATCCAGTATGGCCATTCTTATGATGTGCTATTCTTGCGAAGACTGGATTTCTTTCCTTTCTAGTTATAGGCCTGTAATGCCTTTACACGCTTCCCTCTCCCAGATATCTTTAATACCTGACTCTCAGCTCAACTCATAGCAATAACCAACAGGGGATAAAAAATCCATTTGCCTACTTATCAAAGCCATCTGTAGAATGTGAACTTCCACTCAAATGTAAAAAATTAAGCTCCTGCATTTAAAGGTTGCAAAGATAACCTTGTGCCCATTAACTGATCCAGAGCCTGCCCTTCCACATTTGCAGACAGATAACTCCCCTGTCCTGCTTCTGTTGACACCACTAACTTTCCCATAGTCAGAGCTAAATGGGCTAATCTTGAGCCAGTTTCACAAGTTATATCCAGAACCCTCTGCCCTTGCGTGAAATTGACACAAATCATGCCATTCTTCTCCCTGCCAGAGTTTTGAAAGGTGCTGCACGGCTCGAAAAGCAGGCTTTGAGGTATTCAAAGGGGAAGAGAACAGAAAATGGAAGAAGAGGCAGAGCAGCAGCCAAGATACTGGGGGAAGGAGAAAAGAGACCCCTCCATTTCCCACCCTTACACCAACAAGGAAGTCAGTGACGGGCAGCACAAATTAACTTCTGCCAAACTATCAATAGACTGTGATGTAGGGGAGGAGAGAGGTGCTGAGGGGGTGATGTGCCCAAAATATCACTTATTTACTAGACAGCAGGCTCTAGGAAAGATGCCATCCTGAAAAAAACTGAAGAGAGAATTCCAGTAGAAATCCTATCTACCACTTACTTGTTTGGACTGACTGCCTTCTCACCAATGCATTTACCTGGGCCATCACTAAGAGGCCCCACACCACTAAATAATAGCTAGTAGGTTTAGTCTTCTGGCTTGTTAAGAATTATGACACAGAAGGCCACTGGCGCCAAGAAACTCCTGTGGTGCTAAGCAATTCCTGCCTCAGACCTGACAAACTCACTACACCTAATACACCACTTTGAGAGGAAAATAATCCTGAAAGGGTAGTTGCATTGAATGCTTATAACTTTTCAATACTCACTCTGAGATGTGTATATAGGTAAAATGTAAGGAATAATGTAACTTTATTCAAAATTATACTTTTATGGTCTTGGAGTAAAAATGATTTACTGAGGCATCATGTGTCTTGGTGAGCATTTATTCAAGCAGGAGGGAGCTGTCACCCCTTCTTGGATAGCCAATTATATAACAAATTGCTCAACTGTCCACCACAGCAGCAACAGAGAAAAGTCAATAGAAAATCATCAAAAATAAACTATAAACCTCAAAACCATTTGGAAGTAAAAAGGAACATTGAAACAGACAGAGGATTGGCTTGTCTGTGAATAAAGAGACACAGACTGTACCAGTTTATCATAGAATGGAGAAAGACGCGTGTCTTTCTCTGCATCCATTCCCTGAGGAGCCATCTTGTTGAACAAGACTGTGTCCTGAAAAATTGGATTCTAGTTCCTGTGACACACACTGAACTTTGGAGGGAAAAGGAAATGTTACTCACCCTGTGAATTACTTGTAGTTCTTTGAAGAATGTCCCCAGTTGTAGGCCCGTTTGCATTTTATGACCAAAAAATGGTTACTTCTGTAACTGTTGTTTTTCGAGATGTCTTGCACATGTCCATACCTATGTAGGTGTGTGTGGGACCGCAGCACAGTCACCAGAACTTTTTCCCACAGTGGTATCTGTTGGTTTGGCTGTATTGCCCTCTGAAGCTGCACGCTCATAGTGCCGGTATGGCCAACTTCAATAGGAGGGGAAGGAGGGCAGGTCTTGGAATGGACATGAAAAACATCTCAAAGAACAACACTTACACAAGGTTAGTAACTGTTTGTTCTTCTTCAAGTGCTTGCCAACTTGCCACATAACCATTCCAAGGCACATGACTCCTGACCAGTTGTAAAAGAGGTGGGGGTTCGGAATACATGGACATGCTGTGACGTAGTGGGGGTACTTGCTGGGCTGTGGTGACCTCTGCTGTCTGTAGCAAGACCCAGCAGGGAAAACCTCATTATGCAAAGGTGACTCCAAACCTGTTGAACCAGCCACCCCCCATGGGGAGAAACAAAGGAAGGTGGAATGCTGCCCTGGCTGGGGGCAGGGCTTGGAGAGGAGGAGTTAGTTCCTGGCTGGAAAGCAGGGGAGAAGGAGCTGGGGAGGGGGGCTGGGACTCCCCTATCTCAAGGGGAGCACTGAGGCCTCTTAGCCCCCAGTTCCTGTAACCAGATT
Source organism: Pelodiscus sinensis (assembly GCF_049634645.1). NCBI lineage: Eukaryota > Metazoa > Chordata > Testudines > Trionychidae > Pelodiscus > Pelodiscus sinensis. The sequence continues at coordinate 306,868,440 of NC_134711.1, forward strand.
ACATCTGTGCTGTGCTATATCCTGGAGGGGCAATAAACAACCTCCATTCTACTGGCTGGTGGAGTCTGTTCATGCCATTTCGGGGGTGCAGGAGATGGGAAAATCCCGACACGCCGTCACACATGCCAACTACAATGCTATCTGGCCAATGCCAGTGTCATACCTACCCTGACAAGGTATGCATAGTGTGGCAAGAATGTGTGCACTGATGACCAAGTTGCTGCTCTGCAGATATCCTGAACAGAGACCTGCTCTAGGAAAGCAGCCAAGGAGGCCCTGCAGTCTCGTGGAATCAGCAGTCATGTTAGCTAGAGGTGAAACACCTGCCTGACTACAGCACAATCAAATGCACCATGTGATCTGGGATGAAATTCTCTGAGTGGAGATAGGGAGGCCCTTCATTCTATCAGCTACCACTCTATAAACAGTTGGTTAGAGTTACAAAATGACTTGGCCCTTTCTATGTAAAATGCTAGCACATCTCCGACATTTAAAGAGTTGCTCCTCTCTATTCACACATTAGTTTCGTGAAGAAAACCGGTAGCAATATTGTTTTTGGGTTTGTTTAGTCTGCAGAAGAGAAGAGTGGGGGGGGATTTGAGAGTAGCCTTCAACTTCCTGAAGGGAGGTTCCAAAAGAGATGGAGAAAGGCTGTTCACAGTAGTGACGGATGGCAGAACAAGGAGCAATGGTCTCAAGTTACTGTGGGGGGAGGTCTAGGTTGGATATTAGGAAAAACTATTTCACTTGGAGGGTGGTGAAACACTGGAGTGGGTTACCCTAGGAAGGTAACCATGCCATGACTCCTCCCATTAGCAGACTCTTACAGAACCTCACTTCTCTGAGGGTTGGAAATTATCTAATTTGTAGCCTAAATGTATTCCAGATTAATATTTATTCAATTTATATCCACTTGTTCTGTGCCAACAGCATCCTGTATCTTAAACCGTTCTCCCTCCCTCCCTGGTGTTTACCCCCCATTGATGTATACAGTTCTTTACTTGACCACTAAAGCTCCAAGGGTATGTCTACACTACAGCACTAATTCGAACAAACTTAATTTGAATTAGTTGATTCGAACTAAGCTAATTCAAATTAGTGCAGCTAGACCTAAAAACTAGTTCGAATTAGCATTTTGCTAATTCGAACTAGCATGTCCACATTGAGTGGACCCTGAACCAAGGTTAAGGATGGCCGGAAGCAATGCCGGCAAGGCATCAGGTTAGGACTTAGAGCGTGGAGCTGCTGTCTCAGGTTAGCTGAGGGCTGTGCTTAAAGGGACCCGACCCCCACCCTGGACAGACAGTTCTCAGGGGTGCCCCGCTTGCAAAGCAGTCCTGGCTTGGAGTGCCCGGAGTGCCCACACTCGGCACATCACTGCACTCGGCCATCAGACCAGCTGCACTTGCCGCAGGCTGCCATCCGGGGGGGGGGGGGTCAATCAAGGGGCTTCAGGAGAGCTTCCACCCCGAGAAGCCCACAGAGCCACCCCAGTCCTCCCCATCGGGGGCTCGTACCCCATTCCTCCCTCACCTTCTTCCACTTACCCCTTCCTAGCCCCCCTTCCTGATGTACAAAATAAAGGACACGTGTGTTCAAAAATAGAAACTCTCTTTATTAAACAAAACTCGGGGAAACTGGGAAAAGGAGGTGGGAGAGGGGAAGAGAGAGGGTGGGAGAGGGGAGGGCAACTAAAACGATCAGGGGTTTGGAACAGGTCCCATATGAAGAGAGGCTAAAGAGACTGGGACTTCTCAGCTTAGAAAAGAGGAGACTGAGGGGGGATATGATAGAGGTCTATAAAAGCATGAGTGGTGTGAAGAGGGTGCATAAAGAAAAGTTCTTCATTAGTTCCCATAATAAAAGGACTAAAGGACACCAAATGAAATGAATGGGTAGCAGGCTTCAAACTAATAACAGAAAGTTCTTCTGCACAAAGCAAATAGTCAACCTGTGGAACTCCTTGCTGCAGGAGGCTGTGAAGGCTACAACTAGAACAGAGTTTAAAGAGAAGTTAGATAAAGTCATGGAGGTTGGGTCCATGGAGTGGTATTAGCCAGGAGGTAGAAATGGTGTCCCTGCCCGAAGTTTGTGGAACGCTGGAGATGGATGGCACAAGACAAATGGCTTGGTCATTGTTTCGGTCCATCCCCTCCAGGGTCCCTAGTGTTGGCCACTGTCGGCAGACAGGCTACTGGGCTAGATGGACCTTTGGTCTGACCCAGTACAGACATTCTAAGCTCAGGGCTCAGGGTCGGGGGTCTCAGTGGACCACCTTGATTTTCATGCCAACCTGCTCCTGGGTGGCCAGGCTGGCAGCTATCCTGCCCTAGACGGCCACTTTCCTGTGCCTAGTGCGGAGATCGTGGATGAGGTCCACGATCTCCGCACCAGACCAGGCGGGCGCCCGCCTCTTGCGGACCCGGGAAGGCTCCCGGGAGCCGCCAGCCTGGTCCCAGGAAGAGGCAGAGGGCTGGGTGGCAGCGGGTAGCTGGTTCGTGCAGTACCAGGTGCAGGGTCTGCTAGCTGGGTACTGGCAGGCTTGCACTTGGCACGGGCACCGTAGCCAGCCCGTGCCCCTTTAAGGGCTCCGGGGCCGGGAGGGGGGCAGACGAGTTTCCCTGGTGGTGCCCAGAGTGGCCACCAGGGAAAGCTGGGGAGGGCTAGCATTCCACTAGTTCAAATTAAGTGGCTACACAGCCCTTAATTCGAACTGCTTAATTCAAACTAGACGTTAGTCCGCGTAGAATGAGGTTTACCTAGTTCGAATTAAGCGCTACGTTAGTTCGAATTAAGTTCGAACTAGCGGTCTGTATATGTAGCGCCTATCAAAATTAATTCGAACTAACGGCTGTTAGTTCGAATCAACTTTGTAGTGTAGACATACCCCCATTCTGCTCCCAAAAGTTCTCTCATTCCAGAATTCTTCACACAAGTTATTTCCCCCACAAGACTGCAGAATAAACCACACAAGGACCAGGGATTCCATACTTCCTCTGTCCACCACATCTGCTATATTGTAACTCAGTGTTATTTTACTATTAACATATTTATTATTTATTTAAAGTAGATTGTATAAAACTGTACAAACAGAAGGAGACATTCCCTACCACAAAAAGTTTGCATTCCAAAAGAGAGTAATAATATAGTCTGGACAAGCCAGCCAATATTTTCAAACCAGAGCCTCTCTGGTTAGATTCCCAAATCCCTAGTTAGACACCTGATTTATTTATTTCAATAGAAACTTCTGTGGATGAATATTTCCAACGATAGAAAGAAGCACAATGTACTGCAGAATCTAGGATCTAGATTCTAGCACAATGTACTGCACTCTGGTTTCTATGTCATGTTGACATACCATTTAAAAATCCAGCACGCTGGAGTGCACACAAAGCCCTCTTTCAATTTACAGAATAGGATTTTTTATTACTATTATAATGTTAAGTGATGGTGAATAAGTCAATGGCACACACTCGCTCTCTACTAATGCTTCAGAATAGACCTGCCAAAGAACACCACATTGGACCAAAAGAGCGTTGGCACCCAAAAGCAGATGAGCAGCAGGAAGTCAGAGGATTGTCTCGGTAGTGCAAGACCTCCTGATCTCCAAGGCATGGCCACTCTGAATCCCAGTGGCCACACAATTTTCTCTCCTACAAAGACCCAAGTGTTGTCATGCAGGGGGTGGGCTTACTGTAGAGCTTAGATCTACTATGCTGCAGAATCACGAAGCTACTACTGCAGAGATTTGGAATCTCCTCCTTCCGTAGCCCACCACTCCACTCGCCTAGCTCCTGAAAAGTTCTCTCTCTCAGGTTCACCTTTGGAGACTGAGTTGCTAGGCCCAGGTGCAGAGAACAAAATTAGTTGGATTTCCCATTGTATCTGATGGGGCACTCCCACACAGCTGGACACAGCAGGCAAAATATTTTCTGCCAAACACAGAGGAGCTACTTCTTGTGGCAAGCACATGGCTGTGGGAGTGGCTGCAGAATACCAGAAAACTTAGGGCTCCATCTATGGTTTGTACGTGCAATACATAAAAACACAAAAAAGTTATTGAAATTCACAGTTAATATCACTGTGTTCACATAAGCATGGAAGGGTTGACGGAAGCAAAAAAGCAGCCTTACAGATGTAGCGCCCCTTCTCCACCCGGTTACCTTCTTTAATGCCAATCTGCTTACAGGTTTTGATGGACAGGTCTGGGTTCTTCTGGATCCCACCATCCACTCAACTTTATTTTTTCCGATGGATTTATTTGGCGGTGCCTCCACCACCCTCACTCCTTCCTGGCAGGATCACTAGGGCAGCTTGGGAGGAAAATTCTAACCCAGGGTAATCCCCACGTACTTGCCAGATAGTTGGAGACTCCCAAAAAATCACACAAATACAAACACAATTATATTAAACAGGAGAGAAATATAACAGGGTAAAACACTATTTTTAGGGTCACCAGTGCCCAGCAACTGTAAGATTAGTGTCCTGTTGGTACGTGTACTTTGTTGGGGCCCTTGATGACTTATGACCACAAATTTCTTCTCTGCAGTGGTTTAGCAGTGGGGCTGACTGGGTCCAGTACAGCCCAAAGGACTCACATGGGAGAAGGCAGTAAATCCCTCCACAGGTTTACTATGCAGCAGGTTATAAAATCCTCAAACAAATTCCCTCACACACTCCAAGAAGGAGCCTCAGGTTCAGAGATGACTCCGTCACCGCAGAGCGGCTGGTCTCTTCTGGCAGGAATCCTCTTCAGGCAGGAATCAGGCTGCTACGGTCCCAGAATTTCCCCTCACCACAAAGGGGTGCAAGGCTCAAGGTGCAGGCCACACAACTGCACCAAAATTCAAACTGTAATCTCCTTCCCCAGCATTCAGACACACACAGCAGGCAGCAGCTCCGAACCAGCAGACAGAGCAGAGTTGACCATGCAGTGACTGGTCTCACCCAGGGAGCCTGAGAGCCAACTCAGCCTGGCTGGGGAAGCCTCCCAGCAAACTCCACAAACTGGGAATCAACAGTGGAGAAATAAAACCCAGCTGAGGGATCCTGCCCGCCAAGAGGCTAGTTCTCAGGGGGAACCCTGCATACAGGCCTGGGGCTTACTAGGTCCCACACAGCCAGTCCTCCCCTTGCCCTGGCTGGCTCCAGACTCCCCCAACAATGGCTCCTCCTTCCCCTCCTGAACTCCCTGGGAGGTGCATCTCACTCCCTATGGCAGTGGTCTCCAACCTTTTTACACCCAAGATCACTTTTTAAATCTCCAAACAGGCGAAGATCTACCGCCTTGCCCCTTCCTTGAAGCCCCACCCTCTCTATTCTCCTCCTGTCCATCATTTGCTATCCCCAGCCCTTACTTACACACTCTGATAAACAGTTTATTTTTAAATTATGCAATGTATAAAATTAAAATCACGTGTTTATAGTTATGAAATAAATGATCTGTTTTTTATTCATGCTATTTAAATCTAAAATGAAGCATTTATAATTATACATTTTGTGGGGACAGAGTTCTGTGGCTGGGGGAAGGGGAGAGGGGACAGGGTGCTGGGAGGGCAGAGGGCAGAGGTCAGGGTTCTGCAGCAGGGGACAGAGTGCCAGTGGGGACAGGAAAAGGGACAGAGTTCTGTAGCTGGGGCCAGGGGAATGGGGACAGAGTTCGGGGAGCGGAGGGAGGGGATGGGGACGGGAGAGAAGGAGAGGGGAGGGGAGGGGTGACAGAATTCTGTGGCTGGGGGGTGGGGAGTGGGGTGGCAGGGGAAGCAGAGAGTCCCCTGTATCTGCCCCCAGAGGGAAACCAGCGCGTGCCTGCCCTGGGGTCGACCCCCCGGCGCAGGAAAGCCCCGCGCGTGCACGCCTGCCCGGGGGGCCGATCCCCCTTCCCCCCCGGCGCAGGGAAGCCCCGCGCGTGCACGCCTGCCCCGGGGGCCAACCGCCCCTTCCCCCCCGCGCAGGGAAGCCAAGCGTGCGTGCGCACGCCTGCCCCGGGGCGGACCCCCTGGCGCAGGAAAACCCCGCGCGCACCTACCCCGGGGGCCGACCCCCCCGGTGCAGGGAAACCCCGCACATGTGCCTCCCCCAGGGCTGACTCACCCCTCCTGTGCGGTGCAGGGAGCTGATGCTCCCTCCCGCAGTACACCCAGCAGAGCAGCTAGCGCTACTTCCGGAATCTCCAGAAGTGTCGCTAAGCTGAGGGACTTCTGTCCATCCCCGGGAAGCCTACACTATCTCAATTTTCACTGGAGGTAGGTAGTGGGGTTTCTCGGGAGTGGGAGGGAAATGGGGGCAGGGCGGACAGGACGCCTCGCGATCGACTGGTCAAGGCCTCGCGATCGACCTGTTGGTGACCACGGCCCTATGGGTTGCCGGGCACCCTCTGTCCCTGGCAGGGAGGGGGAGCCAAGGCAAACTCAGCGTGCCTCTCCCTGAGCTGCCAGCAGACCGAGCCCCAGGAATCTAAGTAATCTCCTTGGGGGTTACACAGAGTTTAAGCTCAGCTCAGCGGCCCAGTCCTCCAAGAGATCCCCTAAAAGTTCTGGGATGAATACCATGGCTGACAACTCCATTCCTCAGGCACAATGGAACTCTGTGCCATAAGGATAAAGTTTAGACAGAGGGAAATGGAACACACTACAGTAAGGGTAAAGCTACAAGGTAGACAGAACTTCCTCAGGGCCTCAGCTAAGAACGAAGAACTAACTCTGCCTGGAGCTAAGGACAAGCCACAAACCTCACCACCGTTTGCCAGGCTTGCTTCCTGGACTAGCCTTCTCTAATGAAAACACAAAGTGACTTGAGCATTCAAAAACAAAACTAAAATCCTTCCAAACACTTATTGCACACACAGTTTTCCCACTGAATACAGAGTGAGAACCAGAACAAACCACACATGACAGACATCGATTAACGCACTACTGGAAGATGCTCAGATTCTGTGGTCAGAAGGGAGGTATAAAAAGCTACATAAATAGAACAGAATTGGACTAGGACATAAAATGATAAATTTTCAGAGAATCAGCATTGAAAGCCTAATGGGATTCATGTAAACAGGAGGAAATTGGTGTCAAAGTATGCTTAGATTAGATAAAATGCAGCCAGATGGTCTCTAGTTCTGAACAGGTAAGGATAAAGCTTGTATTATGTATATGGCATTGTTTATTTATGTAATGTTTGTATATTAGTTGCTGGCGATGAGGCTATGTTATTGTCATGAACATCTTTGATCTAATTGCTCATTTATGCTCAATTATATTTTGGGGTCTTTTTTGGTGAAGTGCCTAGATGCCTTTGGTCATACACAAGAATAAACAGGGTTGTATTATTATCATGCAGAAATTTCAATCTGAAATATTCTTTGAAATGTAAGAAGCAGATTTCTTAGATTAAAATGTTGTGGCTTGTAGCATGTGGAATAAGACCATTCTTTGGGAAGACACTGAACAAAACATCTCATGAGAAGAAGATTCACACGAGATTTTCTCTGTGACAAAACTATGCAAAGGCAACTCATTACACCAAAAGAAAATGAGTGTATTACTATCTCATTTGAGGCAAGAGCTATTTCATTCTTTAGCTAGCATCTGAAGTGGCATGTAAGCTCACCATTAAAGTTATCATCCCTTCCAGGAAAGATTAAAGAGCGATAGTTGATTATTATAAAACACGTTCTAGTTATTAACAGTCCTGCTGTTTGTTTCCTTAGGTAATGGGACTCAAGCTTCACAGACTATTTTTTGTAAAAAGCCCTAAAACCGTCAATATTAATTTTCTGCTAAGTGACCAGGGATTCTTTTAACATCTTCTGCTACAGGGCAAAGCAGCCTTGCGATTGGCTTGTTGAAGTTTAGTGGGTTTCCTATCAAAGCTTCCATTGATTCCCTTCTCACTTGGAAAAGCATTCACAGTTTGTCCTGGAGCAGGATAATTGGCAAGTGGTTAAGTACTTACACAGTTGTTTTCAGGAAGAAGATTGCAGTAAATGGGCACTTGCAAAGAGCCTGCCTGATTAACATTTTCCTCAAGACCCCTGTCACTGACTTTAATAAGCCTTTTAAAATATACATGCACTGTATTCCCACCCCGCCCCCTTACTTCCAATGCAACATCAACATGTTGCATTGGAAGTAAGGGGGCGGGGTGGGAATACAGTGTGAGCATGTCAAAACTTCCTTATTTTAGCAACACACAGAATCCCAATGAAATAGTATTGTCAAGCCAGTCATTCGTTGGTAAGAATGAAAGAAGACTAGGAGGCAGAAGGGGGAGGGATAGCTCAGTGGTTTGAGCATTGGCCTGCTAAACCCAGGGTTGTGAGTTTAATCCTTCCGGAAGCCATTTGCAGCAAAAATTTGTCAGGGATGGTACTTAGTCCTACTGTGAAGGCAGGGGACTGGATTCAATGACCTTTCAAGTTCTAGGAGATACACAATCTCCTTTAATTTAGATCCATGGTCTAACAGGTGAAAGCCAGAAACAAAAAAATGTACTTTAGCGCTGCAGCTGTGCTTGGAATCAGCATCCAGGAAGCCAACATTTGCTGTTATTCCCTCTATTACACACAAACACACACACTCCACAGAGGTAGAGATTAATGGGTACTTGGATAATTAACCCTCACTGTCATGACAAACATGATTAAATAATTTTATAACCTCTCTCACCCACACAAGAAAAGTTATAGGCACAGTGACATTCCCCGCTGGATCTGATGGTAATGCCCCTCCCCCGACTAATGACTGCCCCAGTCGTACTAATGGTAATGAATGCCCCAGTCCTGCTCTAATGGAAACAGAATCAAGACCTAAATGCATAGCATATTATCCCTGCTAGGTCCCCATTACTATGGCATCTGAACACCTCACCCTCTAACGTATTTATCCTCACAACAGCTTTGGGAAGGGGGAACTGCTATTATCCCCCTTTCATAGGTGGAGAAATGAGGCTCTGAATGGCTGAGGGGGAGGGAGGGAGCTGGAGAGCTCGGCTTCCTGCTGTTTCAGTGAAGCAGAGCGACTCGGCTGGGAGATGGCTGCTAGTTTGCTCTGGCTTCCACCATCACAATGAGTGCAGGGGAAGGGAGGGACCCCTTGCGGCCATCCCGTGCCAAGCCCCTCAGCAATCCCCCAAGTGGCTCTTGTCACTTGGAAGAATGGGTACAACCAGGGCAGGAGGAGGCGGAACAGGGGTGGGGTTTGGAGGAAGGTATGGAATGGGGCAGGTTGGGTGCAGAGACTGGGGCAGGAGAATTGTCCCAAGCCCCAAACCTGGGGCCGGGGTGGGGAGGTGTTGAGGTTGCCCTGGGCTCTGCACCCCCCTAGGAACCACCCTGCTCAGCATGACACACACTGTGGGTACGTCTACACTACAGCGCTAATTCGAACTTAGTTCAAATTAGTTAATTCGAACTAAGCTAATTCGAACTAACGGATCCAGACAAAAAACTAGTTCGAATTAGCATTTTGCTAATTCGAACTAGTATGTCCATAGTAAGTGGACCCTGAACCGGGGTTAAGGATGGCCGGAAGCAGTGCCGGCAGGGCATCAGAGGAGGACTTAGAGCATGGAGCTGCTGTCTCAGGCTAGCCGAGGGCTGTGCTTAAAGGGACCCAACCCCCACCCCGGACAGACAGTTCTCAGGGGTGCCCCGCTTGCAAAGCAGTCCTGGCTTGGAGTGCTCTGAGTGCCCACACTTGGCACATCACAGCACTCGGCCATCAGACCGGCTGCACTTGCCGCAGGCTGCCATCTGGGAAGAGGGAGCAATTGGGGGGCTGCAGGAGAGCTTCCACCCCCAGAAGTCCACAGAGCCAGCCCAGTCCTCCCCATCGGGGGCTCGTACCCCATTCCTCCCTCACCTCCTTCCACTTACCCTTCCCTAGTCTACCCTTCCCTTGTGAGAGGGGAGGGCAACTAAAATGATCAGAGGTTTGGAAGAGGTCCCATATGAAGAGAGGCTAAAGAGACTGGGACTTTTCAGTTTAGAAAAGAGGAGACTGAGGGGGGATAGGATAGAGGTCTATAAAATCATGAGTGGGGTGGAGAGGGTGCATCAAGAAAAGTTCTTCATTAGTTCCCATAATAGAAGGACTAGAGGACACCAAAGGAAAGGAATGGGTAGCAGGCTTCAAACTAGTAACAGAAAGTTGTTCGTCACAAAGCAAAGAGTCAACCTGTGGAACTCCTTGCTGCAGGAGGCTGTGAAGGCTACAACTAGAACAGAGTTTAAAGAGAAGTGAGATAAAGTCATGGAGGTTGGGTCCATGGAGTACTATTAGCCACGGGATAGGAGTGGTGTCCCTGCCCAAAGTTTGTGGAAGGCTGGAGAGGGATGGCACGAGACAAATGGCTTGGTCACTGTCTTCGGTCCATCCCCTCCAGGGTCCCTAGTGTTGGCTGCTGTCGGCAGACAGGCTACTGGGCTAGATGGACCTTTGGTCTCACCCAGTACGGCCATTGTAAGCTCAGGGCTCAGGGTCGGGGGTCTCAGTGGACCCCCTTGATTTTCATGCACACCTGCTCTTGGGTGGCCAGGCTGGCAGCTCTCCTGCCACTTTCCTGTGCCTAGTGCGGAGGTCGTGGACGAGGTCCACGATGTCTGCACTAGACCAGGCGGGTGCCCGCCTCTTGCGGTCCCGGGCAAGCTCCCAGGAGCCGCCAGCTTGGTCCCGGGAAGAGGGGGAGAGGTGGGGGGCATCAGGTGGCTGGCTCGATCCGTGCCAGGTGCAGGGTCTGCTGGCTGGGTGCTGGCAGGCTTGCACCTGGCACGGGCACCGTAGCCAGCCCGTGCCCCTGTAAGGGGTCCGGGGCCGGGAGGGGGGCAATAGAGTTTCCCTGGTGTTCGCCAGAGTGGCCACCAGGGAAAGCTGGGGAGGGCTAGCCTCCCACTAGTTCGAATTAAGGGGCTACACACCCCTTAATTCGAACTAGTAAGTTCAAACTAGGCTTAGTCCTCGTAGAATGAGGTTTACCTAGTTTGAACTAAGCGCTCCGCTAGTTCGAATTAAGTTCGAACTAGCGGAGCGCTAGTGTAGCGCCTATCAAAGTTAATTCAAACTAACGTCCATTAGTTCGAATTAACTTTGTAGTGTAGACATACCCTGTCTATGGTGAAGCAGGGAGAGAAGCCTAGTTTTCCCAATCCAGCAAGCTAACTAGAGAGCCATCCCTCTATCCCAAATCCTTTCCCTCTCCCCCAGAGCAACCTGGCGAAAGCACTCAGGAAAGAGCTCTGAATGGTTCAGGCTCACTGTGTGGTGAGTTACAGGTGGAAGGGAACAGCCATTTTTCATACCATTGCCTCCACCTCCCAAATCCATATGCAAACTCTTGGCCCGCCCAGCACCACAGTAACCGAGTTAGCAGCAATTTATAGGGATTTTTTCCTTCACAGTGTGAAGCAGAGATCTGGGGGCAGCAGCCAGTCAGACACACCCTGGTAATGTGCCTTTGCACTGAGGGAGGCAGAGTCAGATGGCAGACGGCAATGGCTATTTATCACTCCAGACTTGGACTAAAATTTTCACTGGATAAGAAGTGCTAATGAGTTTGATGGTTTCATCCATCTCCCTGTTTCTAGACTTCATAAAACCACCACTCCCCACGCCCCCCCACAACTGGTCATTTCTGCTCACAGTCTGGAACAATTAGGTGCAACAGAGCAAGACAGAAGAGCAGAGGAAAGTGTGGGCAGCTTGCTTTATTATTGCTTGCTTGGTAATAACCACACTCAATTCCTGGGGTAGCACTATCAATCTTTCATGTTCACGAAAAAACTGACAGTTTTTTTATAGTAAATACAGAATATTTATAAGTTAAAAATGGTGTTGGAAACATTATCCATTCAAAGCACTGAACACTAACTGGCAGAATGTGACAGTGAAGCCTTTGTAGCTTGGGAAAAAGAAAGGGAAGGGAAAGAAATGGCCCAAGCTCCAGATTCTGAGCTGGTATAATTAAATTAAATTGATCTACACCTGCTGAGGATTTGCCTATGTGCATGCAGGACACATGTGGGTATAGAGTACATGTACAGTGTTTTGCCAGTTTGTGCCTCCCTCTTTTTGGAAATTTCACATGATTTACACATTAGTTACTGGAGTCCCAAACTCTTTTTCAGCGTTCCAAATTCATACTAGTTGCTTTAGGCAATTCACATGGCACAAATCCAGTATGATATCCGTACTCATCAAACTCAGGCTACCCAAGGCCCGTTGTGGATTCTCCACTAGCAATTTTTAAATTCAGTCTGTATATTCTTCTAAAAGACAGATTCTGGGAATCATTTTGGGGAGGTTCTACTGTTGCCCATGTTGTAAAGGATTCCAGACTAGATGAGTCTTTTCTGCCCTTGGAAGCTACAAATCCCCATAGTGTATATGGAAATGATGCAAACCTCAGAAATCATAAAGAGCTTTGGATCAGACCCTAACAACAGAGCTTTCTTCCCATCTCTCCAATCTAGCATTATCTTCCTTCCAGAAATCATCAGTTTACAATTTAGCTTCTACTACAAGATTATAAACTCAATCCTTAACACATTAAAGAAAAGTCACCACAAAAATCCATTCAAAGCACAGCCTATTCAGCTCCTGGATAACCTGGGTAGCAGGGAGAGGAAAATATAAGTTGTTATGCAAAAGGGAAATATTAGATAGCTCAAAGAGCAGTTCAAATAAACTACACACATTATCTGCTATAGATCCTTTCATTAGCTATCTTTATATTTACAAAACAGTTACACACCCACAAAACATTAAAAAGTGAAGCAAATTCTACAAAGTACCAATGAATGCATCCGATGAAATTGTTAAAACATTAATATTAAATACATTTATATAGACAATAGTAAAAAAACCACTCAAATTTAGATTCATAGAACCATAAGGTTAGGAGGGAGAACAAGGGTTAGCTAGTCTAACCCCCTGCCAAGATGCAAGATTTGTTGTGTCTAAACCGTACAAGACAGATGGCTATCCAGTCTCTTTTTGAAAACCTACAGTAAAGGAGACACTTTGATTTCTATGAGTCAGTCTATTCCATTGTCCTACTATTTTTATAGATAGAAAGGTTTTTTTCCTGAGATTTAAACTCAAACTGCTAAACTGTAGTTTGGACCCATTGCCACTTGTTCTGCCCTCTGTGACAAGAGAGACCAGTTTGAAGACCACTATTATGTCTTTCCCTCAGGATCTGCTTTTGAACATACCCAGTTCCTTCAGCCTTTGCTCATATGTCTTGCATTTCATCTTTTTGATCATCTGGATCCTTTCCCATTTCTCTACATTCCTTTGTATACGTTGGTGACCAAAACTGGACACTAGACTCCAGCCAAGGCCTATTCAGCACCAAGTTGAGAGGTATTATTGTCTCTTGGGACCTGTATACTATGTTAATGCAACCAAAAACTTAATTTGCTTTTTTTTGCAAAGGCATAATTCAAAAGTAACAAGCTGACTGAAAACCCAAGTTTTTCGTTCCTTATAAAGCACCTAGTACACTACAGGCAGTCCCCGAGTTACGTGGATCCGACTTATGTCGGATCCGCAGTTACGAACGGGGCTTTTCTCGCCCCGGAGGACGGGAGTGGCGGGACGCCCAGATGAGCCGCGGTCCCACCGCCCGCGTTCTCCGGGGCGAGAAAAGTTGCTCCCCGTCTCCTTGGTCTGCTGGTCAGACCAGGGAGACGGGGAGCAAAGCCTTGGGGACGCCTGGGGTTCTTAAGTTGAATCTGTATGTAAGTCAGAACTGGCATCCAGATTCAGCCGCTGTTGAAACTGATCAGTTTCAGCAGCAGCTGAATCTGGACGCCAGTTCCGACTTACATACAGATTCAACTTAAGAACAAACCTACAGTCCCTATCTTGTACGAAACCCGGGGACTGCCTGTATGTGCCTTCTATAAAGGAAACAAGAAAATAAGATATTCCATTCCAGTTACTATATAACCTATACTGGATTGCTGGATTTTAAGTTTAGTGATTTTACAGTATTGTGTCCACATTGGTCCAAGGATATGAGGGGCACAAGATAGAGGAAGCCTCTTTTTTCTTTTTTAGGCTCAGACACACAGCTTCTCTCCCCAGACCTGAAGAGATCTGTGTAGCTTATACATTCCACAAAAAGAAGTTGGTCCATATTACCTTGTCTATTTTGTCTCTCTAGTATACAAAAAATAATATACAGTATGTCTGTTACTGATATCTGTTATATGAACCATACAGTATGATGACTGGATATGATATCAACATCTATCCTAGTTTCAGTTTCCTAAAAGTATCTTTTTACAACAATGATAGAGGTTCTACACAATTTTTTGGTGGGTAAAGTAGAAGCGGAGTGGGGGTGGGAAGTCAAAAACATATTGCCTTTTACCTGTGTAAATAAAAACACCACCAACTAACATTTTGGTGGAATTTATGAACAACCACAAAACAAGTACATGGTTCTCACTCCCTACATGAGCTTCAGCGAACAGGCAATTCTCCTCCCCGGCCCCCCAGACTCCACAGGACAGAGCCAAGAATTTTAAGCATGCCACAACAACTACATTTCTTTATTTCCAGCTCATATCTGTAGCAACTTGGCAATCCTTCTCTGATGAGCCCAGCACGGCTTCCAATCTGTTCCTAATTATCTGATTCTCATGAGCTGTAGAAGGGTAGAATACTGAGCAGAGAAAGGGATGAGACAGACCTAAGTAGCATGCAAGGCTTTAGAATAAATATTGAGGAAAGAAAAATTCAATTAATGAGAGTAAATGGAAAAGGAGATGTAATGCAACATAGGTTTTCCAAAGGTAGATCATTCCAGAATAACTTGAGATCCATCGTTCAGGTGATAACTGATTCTTTAGATTAGGGAAATGTAATAGTTTTAATATGCATGGGTTCCAAGAAAGCATTTGACACAAAACCTCATGGGAAACTATTAGTTAAATTAGAGAAGATGAGACTTCCTATGGGAATCAGTATACCATGTATACTAATAAGGTGGGAAAGGAACTGGCTAAAAGGAAGACAGAAGCAGGTTGTGCTGAAAGGGGGACTTTCAAACTGGAAGGAGGTTATTAATGGAGTTCTTCAAGGATCAGTCTTGGCAGTGATCTTATTTCTGTATTTTTATTAATAACCTTGACACAAAAAATAGGAGTATGCTAATGAAATTTATTCACAATACAAAGTTGAGAGGATCATCAGTAGAACTTAACTTCTATCAACAGAGAAGGATCAAATTATAAAGGAAGATCTGGATGACTTTGAAGATTGTAGTAAGAGAAAAGGAATAAAATTTAATAGCGCAAGGTGCAAATCACAAGCTTCATGTCTAATACCAAGTATTTCTGATATAAACAGAAGGTTTATCAGTAGGGAGCAACTGAGGGAGAAAAAGACCCGGCAGGGTGTTTCTCATTCACAGGATAACTGTGAGCCATCAATGGAATATGGCTGCGAAAAAGGCACATGTGATCTGAGGAGGTGTTAGAGGAGGCATGTCCAGTTGGTAGAGAACTATTAATAACTTTATACATGGCACTCGTAAGACTTCAGCTGGAATACTGTGTAGAATGTGAGTGACCAGAATTGAAGAAAGTTTAATTCAAACCAGAACAGTGCAGAGCTGAGGTACTAGGACCATGAAGAGCACAGAGAGCCGCTCTTACAAGACGAGACTAAAAGAGTAGGGTGTGCTTAGCCTAGTGAAATGCAGGTTGGAAGGGGATATTCTTACTCTTTACAAATACACAATGAGCATAAAAACCAGGGGGGATGAAGATCTTAATAATAAAACGATAATGGGGGCACTAGAACAAATGCATATATATTGGTCATGACCAAGTTCAGATTGGAAATCAGAAAGTGGATATCCTTCCAGTAGGAATTGTACGAACACACAACTTAAGTAGTTAAGAGAGAAGCAGATTAATTTAGCAATGAGATTGTATGGTGGGGTTGCTTGTGATGATGGAGACAGGGCTCAGCAGTCCTGAGGTTCCCTTCTGGTTCATGTCAGAATGCTCCTAAAATCTCAGGCTTCAAGGAGTCAGGAAGGGATTCCGCATATCCCCTGCATTCTGATATATTGTGCATTTGTTCAGGTTTTTGGTCTTCTACCTCTGAAGCATGGTCACTACAGGAGATAGTACACTGGAAGAAGAAAGCTTGTGCTCTGAGGTAGCACCAAACATTCTCTCTCAAGTGCATGGATGGGCTGTTTCTTCCTCACACATTAAGGTCTAACTGACTGTCATATATGGGGTCAGAAAGGAATTTTCCCCATATGAGATTGGCAGAGATTTGGGAGTTTTGTTGCCTTTCTCCACGATGTGGGTTGTTTGCCAGGACCATCTGGATCTCTCTCAGTATCTGTCTGAAGGCCGGGACCAGTGCTCCTTGGGCCCTTCCATTCTCTTCTTGTGACAATCTCCAGTGGGCTATCATACCTTCTTCAAAAACGAAGAATAGTCTTGCAGCTCCTTATAGACTAACAAAACATGCAAATGGTATCATAAGCTTTTGTGGTCACAACCCACTTCTTCCAACAAAAGGTCATGATACCAGCTACACGTTTTGTTAGTCTTTTAAAGTGCTGCAAGACTGTTGTTCTTTAAGTTTTTCCAGCTACAGACTAACTCGGCTACCCCTCTGAAGCTTTTATACCTTCTTCAGTTATCAGTGGTTGGGTTTAGTGTGTGGGTGAAAGGTGGTTTTGGTGACTGACACACAGATGGTCAGACTAGAGGATCTGGTAGAGGATCCAGCCTTAAATTTTACAGCTGTATGGTGAGTGAGAGAGAGAAACTGAGAGAACACAGTAAGTACATAAAGGGTAGAAAGGACAAAATGAAAAGCAAGAAAGGAAGTGAGATTTATAAACCCTTGGCACTCCATTACAAAAACAGCACCTTTTAAACAAAGTCTTTTTCCTTACATAAAACGTAACTCCATTCAAAGTACATTTTTGTACTGGCTACTTCAACAGCAGAACAAACAAACTTTCAAAACAGTCTAATACACACGCTCATTCTCAAAGCTCCCTGGAATAGCCCTTTGTTTACACTACTGCAGGGATTCAGAGACAATCAGAGCCCAGTGGGTTCAGGAGCAACTGCCAAGTGAGTGGGTGGGTCTCATTGCAGGAGGAGGAACAGTAGTTCGAATTAAGAGTGTTAATTCGAACTACCTAGCCCGTGCCATGTGTAGCTGCGGACAGGCAGTTCGAGCTACCGGGCATTTAAAAATGGCAGCGCCGGGGAACATGCAAATGAATCTCCGGATATTTAAATCCTGGGCTTCATTTGCAAGTTCAAATGACTACATTAGCCACCCTAGTTCGAACTAGGGTGGCTAGTGTAGCCATACCCTTAGAGAATAAAACATGAGTAGATTGGCCTTTGACTTGGTAGGGGAGCAGAGCCAGGGTTGTATTTACATTGTGGGAAAATCACGCATTCCTTCCCTATTCGAGTTCTGAGATGTTTCTCCTTGCATCTGTTTTCTGACCAATTTTACACTGAGAATGTATGTTTTCTCAGGATTTGCCCCAAACAGATTAACGTGTACTTACAAAATCATCTGGCAGTTTTGAAGCTCCCAAAGGAGCATTTGATTACCAATTACAATGTTTCTCCTTCCTATCAAATTGCTAAGAAACAGTAACTAAATTGATTTAAAATGATTTCTATCCCACATAGTCTATAAGCCAGGCATTCAGTTTATTATGATGGTATTTTAGTCTTATGATAGTATTTTACCCCATGAACTGTGTTTTCAATATTGCTCATAAATATACTCTGTTTGACTTCATATATTATTTTCTCAAGCTATATTAGTTGTGTTTCCTATCAGATAACTCTTCCTGCCTGTTGATACTGCATGGCTGAAAAGCAATATGTCATAAAAAAGAACAAACAAGTGCTTACGGGCTTACCTTGTACAGCTAAATTTGAAAACAAGCTTGTTAATTTATTGTTTTTGTTTAAAAAAATCATTGTCACTTTATTCACAATCCTGTGTTTACTGTGAAAGCAATTTACAGGCAGTCCCCGAGTTACGCAGATCCGACTTACGTCGGATCCGCAGTTACGAACGGGGCTTTTCTCGCCCCGGAGGACGGGAGCGGCGGGACGCCCAGATGAGCCACGGTCCCGCCGCCCGCGTTCTCCGGGGCGAGAAAAGCTGCTCCCCGTCTCCCTGGTCTGACCAGAAGACCAAGGAGACGGGGAGCAAAGCCTCGGAGGACGCCTGCAGCGGGACAGCCGCGGTGCGTCTGGGCTGTCCCGCTGCGGGCGTCCTCTGCGGCTTTACTCCACGTCTCCCTGGTCTGCTGGCGGGGGGTGGGCGCAGCTAGTGCCCCCTCCCCCCCAGCAGACCAGGCTTTTCTGCCCACGACGCCTGGGGTAGAGCAGCTGGGGCGCTGCTGGGTTGGTCCCGCAGCGCCGCTCCTCGGCGCTACTGGACCAACCCGGCAGCACCCCAGCTGCTCTGCCCCAGGTGTCCTGATTCAGCCACTGCTGGTCAGTTTCAGCAGCGGCTGAATCAGGACGCCTGGGGCAGAGCAGCTGGGGTGCTGCTGGGTTGCTCCAGTAGCGCCGCTCCTCGGCGCTACTGGAGCAACCCAGCAGCACCCCAGCTGCTCTGCCCCAGGCGTCCCCAAGCGGCTGAATCTGGATGCCAGTTCTGACTTACATACAGATTCAACTTAAGAACAAACCTACAGTCCCTATCTTGTACGTAACCCGGGGACTGCCTGTACTCGTCTAGATGCTTGTTGTGATTTTAACTTTTATTTCAGAATAACTGGATACCACGGAGTTTGTAAAGAAAGTTGTCTGACATGACAAGTTTTTCACTGCAAACATTTTAGAAAAGGGACATTTTGCTCCTCCTTCCAAATCCAACTTTCTCTTCTCCAAGTCAAGGTGTGTGTGTCAGTAAAGGATTAGATATGATCCCCTTTGTGGCTTGTTTTCATAAGAACTGTAGCATGGGTGCAAAACTTCCCTTAGTTCATAAACATCTGACAGTCACAGAATAACAGTATCTTGGAAGAAGTTAGCATGTCCCACTCCTCTGTAATACATGTGCTACGGGGATCTCTGGTTGCCCTTCTCCCACTGTCTGTTTCAGGTCTGGAGACCACCCCAAACAAATACCGAAAGGCCCTTATCCCACATTGCACCAGCATGTAAACTATAGATAGCAAAATGATTGACAGAGTTTAAAATGTTTTATGGAAATGTTTTTAATAAGGATTTTAGATATCATTTATTTTAGCAATCCTACAGCCACACAAATTTCAGAGGTTACACGGTTACTAAAATGCTTCCCCCTGCGGGGCAGAGCCGGCAGTCAGTGAGCTCCTGGCCCGACTCCTCGCGAGTCCCCTTCTAGGCCACACTGCTTCCTCTGTATCAGAGGCAGCAGCACAGGACAGCAGGTGGAGTCAGTCCATGAGGGGAGTCAGAAGCAGTAGTGCGGGGGTGAGGAGGCAGGCAGCTCCACGGGATCCAGTGATTATGGAGAGCCAGTTTTTAAGCTGGCTCTCCCTGAACACCAGGATCCCACCTACCCTCCGCACTGCTGACTCTGAGAGGCAGCAGGGATGGGGGCAGACAGCTCTCTGGAAACCAGCATACATGGAAACCAGCTCCCCACGGGCACTGGCTCTCGCCTCCCCCCCCTTGCTGCTGCTGATACTAAAATGAGATTCGCCTCCCCACCCCAAACCTTGAGAATTATCTGCTATTGTTGATAAATGTGCAACATTTTCATATTTCACCAGTCAGACCACAATACATACAGTGCTAACAGGGTATCATGTTTCAAGACCACTTTCATAGGGGTATCCAGTAGCTCTAACCATGTTGCCAATAAATCATAACTTCCCAATATATTGTTCATCCTGCTTCTAAGCCTGAACCTCTCCATATAATTAGCAAGATGTGCTGCTTTGTGCTCAGCCTAGATGAGAAGGGCAGAATGAGAAAGGAGCAGAGATTAAATAAAAGAGAAGCAATTCTCACACAATAGAACTGAAATGGACATTGACCAAAGTTTTCTAATTTGAGAGCCTATAGTAAAGCCCTTAGATCAGGGCTTCCTCAAAAAGTTCACAGGAAATTGGTTTCGATGGATTTTGGATTGTACTCTAGATTAGTGATGGATAATCTGCAGCCTGAGGGCCACATACGGCCTATCTGGCTTCTGTGTGAGATCTGAGAGACATTTTGTTTACCATTGCCCACATGCAAGGATGCAAGATTCTGCAGATTTCCATTCGTATAGTTGTTTTTTCCCCCCTCCTGGTGTGACTAAAATGATACACATATAAAGCATGGGCACATGAAATGAGGTGGGTGCTGATTGCACTCAATATTTACTGTGAAAGAAGTACGCTCCCTCTGCATCCAGTCAAGGTGCTGCTACAATTCAATTGGCACACCCCGCAAATTCCAGGTGCACAAGGGCAGTTAGCAAATCTGTCCTATCCAGGAACAGTCTTGGTTATGACAATCTTGCAACCCACTGAAATGAAGGAGGGCCACTTCTGTGCTCCACACACTAGCCTAGCCGCCTATCACTGCTCTGAGACACAATTTTCAAAGATACTGAGTCCTCCAACTTTAACTGAAGTTGGTGGAAATTGCAGGTGCTTGGCTCCTTTGAAAGTCAGGTCCCGTATTAGGTACTTAACATCAAAATCCCAAATTTAACATGTACCCATGTACAAAGTGATGGTAGTGGAAGTGACAGGGAAGGCAAAAGAGGGTGGACTTAAATAAAAAACCTTCAGGAAAGGGACCATGGTGCAAATGTTTACGTTATATAACTAAGGGTACATTACACTGCCCGACAAGTGGGACTATAGGTTTGTGAATGGCAATGTGCCCCATGTACTGTGTTGTAACTCCCCTGTGTGTACACTGTGAGTGCTACTAAAAAGTTTCTACTTCTCACTGATGTAATCCTGGCTGAGCATGTTAATGCAAAGCAGGAACTTTTCAGTTCACACCCAGAGCATGTGCAGGGGACACACAGCTACTCAAGCCCACACTGTGAACTGTGGGCAGGTGCAGACCTACTCACAGGTGAAATTGGCAGAAACCTGGCCCAGTAGCTGATGGGAAATAAAGCCGATTCATTCCCAGGTAATGGCAAGATGGGATGTGACTAAGTAGATATAAATGGACCTAAATAAGTATCAAGAAGTAATAAGTATCCAGGCTCTGCAGTAGGTAACCCCTTACTTAAGCTTGCTCAGAATCAACTTAAGTACTTTCAGCTAGGCCAGGAACAAAGAATGTTAAGAGGCAGTTAATTGACTAATCATGAAGTTGGTATGCACGATTAGTCGATAAGGGAAGGCGCACATTGGGTCCAGGAGCTATCCCCGCTGCGGCTCTGCAATATGAATGTAGGAGGAGCCGGGCATGCAGACAAGCTGGCTCCTATTATATTTAAACTGCAGAACTGCAGCGGGGGTAGGTCCTGGACCCAGTGCTAGCCTGGCTTGTACCAGGTACAGGAGCTAACCTCTGCTGCACTTCTGCAGTTCAAATGTAGTAAGAGACACCCGTCCTACAGCCCCATCCACAGAGGGTTCCACCTCCCCTCTGGGGCCCCCGGCTAATAGGGGCAACTTTGTGGGATGCAGAACAGCCTCTGCTCACAGCAAACCTTTTTCCCGCCACAGGCAGAAGTTGCTTTGCAGTAGCCTCCCCTGTCCCCACCCCTCATTGCAGGGGGCAGGGAGGCACCACAGACAGTGCTGGCAGGAACTGGTTTTTAAGATGCTCCCCCCAGCACCGGCTCCTGCTTCCTGATACAGAGGCAGGAAGGTGAGGAAGGGAGTGGGGAGGGAGGGGAATATGAGTAGTTGACCCAACTAATCAACTAGTCACTTACATCCCTACCAGGTACTGCTCAAATATTCTGTATTCAGTCTAGAGTTATTCAGGATAAATACTTTCTAACAGTGTACATGAACTTTTGAGAGAATAAAACAGCGTCTCTGTATTCTTACTCATGTGTGCATATGAAGAACCACCCTGCTAAGCATGACAATTGCTTCCTGAGACTTTGCAATTAGAAAAGTATTTAACTTCTGATATACTGACTTTTCTCACATTATAGGCTCAAAAACCTGTTTTAAAAAAACACACACTGTACAGCCACTTCTGTTTTCACTCAGCTGCGAACTTATCAGTGAAAGGTTATTTGATTTTACACATCATTTACAACAAACATTCAAATCTGTAAGCTAACACTAACATTCACGCCACCCTCAAACGATAAATATAGGCAGGTAAAGTAGAAAAGGCCAGAAGAAATGAATACAACTTCTGATTTGGGGAATATGTAATTTTATACACATCATTCTTATTATAGTCAGGGTTGGTAGCACGCCTATTATTAAGGTTGCCCAACATTTTCCATTATAAGATACTGTTTTCAATTTATTGTAATTTTGCCAAATTTTTAAGAGGTTGGGCTGAAATTTCCATGCCAGTTGCATGTCTCAGGGTGAGATTTTTTTGGATAATGTCAACCAAAACAGTTCAGCTATTCCCAAGTTTGGTTCTGCGGTCTGATTTGCAGAAGCGCTCAGCACTCACAACTGTGAATGAAATCAGTTGGAGTTGTACTTTGAACATACAGTGCTGTATTATTCTACATACACTGAGAAATCAGGTGTCTGAAATTGAGCACCCAACATTTACCAGATACTTGTGACTTTAATCTCACTGTACTTTGCTTCCCTGTCTGTAAAATAAATATAATATATGTTCATCCCATAGGGGCACAGTGAAATCAAGATGACGTTTTTGAAGCACCCAGATCGTACACTGATGAGCACCAGAAAAAAACCCAAGAGTAACTTAGTAATTCTGACGTTAGAGCTGGGTTTGAATCATATGCTGTACATAAGCACTAGGGTCACTTCATTGTCCATTGAGAGTAAAACAAAATCCATCCGGTCTGCCAAATGAAGCAAGAATCCTGCTGAAAAAATTGTTATGTTACCATATAATTAAAGGTTGTATAATACTGCACACCCACAGAGGCCAAATTAAGGTTGCCCAGGTAACCTTAATTTTGGCACTTACTAACTTCTGAGTACTTGATTTTGCAATCTCAATTATGTTCTGTTAATGTATTTTTGAGTGTAATACTGTACATGCATTTATGACTATATAAAGTAGATACTAAGAGAAGAGGTTTGCAAAGACACTCTGTGCTGGCTTTAATCTGCTTCCATTGTAGCAATGGTAATTTAGCCATGCTTTTGAAAAATCTCATCCCAAATTTACAATGTGACTTTATACAGCCCAACATTATTTTATTGAAATCATTCCTGCAGCTTCAGGAATTACATCCATAATGTCATGCCCTGAATGCCTATGTTAAAGTGTTTCTTTTGTCCTAATAGTTCATACAAGAACCCACCAAAAGCTGGCAACAATCCAAGAAAATCCAAGTGCAGTTAATCCATTTTTTAAAAAAAGAGTGGGTACTTCTGTAAATGCACTACCCTGCAATCTAAACTAGCAACTGTGAAATACAGTCATTATCTTACAACACTGATCTAATTTTCTACTGAATGCCCTAAAATGAGGGGTTTCTTTAAAATACAAAATACAAGGACTGAGACTTAAAAATGATAATTTGACAGCACTTAAAACAGAATTTATTTAGTTTTTACTCCCATCATATTAAATAACACCAACTGACAACAGCTCTACATGCTGCATGAAGGGAGATGCATTTGCTGACTGCAGGAAATCTCAGAGATATAATGCAATGGGAGACTGATATTATGCTCATTAGATCACTAGGCAGCAGCACTTATAAACAGAATATTTAACTAGAATCCTCAAAGATATTCTAATGCAGCTGCCATAATGCTCTTTGAAATTTTCCACCTAATGCAAAAATTCAGGAGACAAGAAATCATTTCCATTTCAAGTATGTAGGTCCAACGTGAATGTTACCTGATTAACTCACTTTGTTAGTAATTTAAATTAATAAAGAAAACAAATACAGTATGCTCCCATTATTAATGTTAATGTTGAGGTCATGTAGGAAGAATTCTGTATATCATTTGGCTAGCGGATTTTAGTTGGATTTAATAAAAGATCACAGGAAGAAATCAGGGAGTAGAATGACAGGAAAGGAGTATTTTCTTATGGGAATTATAAAAGGGCAAGAAAACAAGACAAGTATATTACATAATGTATAATTCATTAAGAGCCAACAAAACTAAAGTGAGAAAACAAAATTGATTAGTGATGTTCTTCTGAAATCAATGAAATAAACTATTTTCTGCTATATTCCATTTTTAAATCAATTCCAGATTCAATTCTCTGATTCAGTCCTGTAATTCGTACCCACATCATAACAGACACGAGCAAGACTCATTAAGGTGGAATATGAATTTCCCAGGAGACAGCCTGTATGATATTAGTCAGTAAACTTAGTCTAGTGCCTAAAATGAGTGTGAACGAAAAATAGGACTATGTAGCTCTTTAAAGTCTAACAAGATGGTTTATTAGATGATGAGCTTTCATGGGCCAGACCCACTTCCTCAGATCAAATAGTGGAAGAAAATTGTCACAAATTCTTCCACTATTTGATCTGAGGAAGTGGGTCTGGCCCACAAAAGCTCATCACCTAATAAACCATCTTGTTAGTCTTTAAAGTGCTACATAGTCCTATTTTTTGTTTCAGCTGCACCAGACTAACACAGCTACATTTCTATCACTATTCTAAAACGAGTGTGGTATCCACCCTTAGTGGGAAAGTACAACAGCAATACAACACGAAGTCTCAGTATAAAACCCCAGATCTGACTGCATATGAAGACTGGACAGTATCATCCTGCTCACATCAGGAAGAGATATTGTCCTCTAGGACAAGTTTGAAGTTCGGCTGAGCAGCATGGGGGAATTCATATTGCAGCAGAGACTTTGTCAGACCTTATCTGGGGATAAGCAGATGACGGCAGTCTCCATGGCTGTCAAACAGGCTCCTTTCACCAGCACTGAAATTAACTTTAAAAAAAAATTGTAAATCATTTGCAAAGTCAGGCGAATAAATGGAAAGTTAAATTGGCTGAAAAAAAAATCTGCAAAAGCTGGAAAGCAAAGATACATTCCCAAGGGGGATAAAGTCACAGTAAGCAAGGCATTCCTATCATTTCCTCTGATGCTCATTGTTCTTGCATTAGGATGAGGATGGAACTCTCCAGATATTCGTCTGGCAGTAATAAGCAATTCAGAAGGAATCCCATCATAATTTTGCAGGAATTAATGTCCACTTAATATAAAGCATTACCAAATCTGCTGCTTAACAGACAGCTATAACTGGAATTAATTGATGTCATCTGTACATGAGGAAGAATCCATTTGTGACCCAAATGTTGTGGAATTTAGCATAATTACACACTTTATCGTTTGGGTGATTTTTTTCATTAAATTAGGAGTTCACAGTGTGGTTACAGTCTAATCACTTGATTACATTTACCTCCTGGTGAGCATTTCCCTCCAACTAACCCTGAAGAGAACAACCTTGGCAATCCAGACATATGCACAAACTGTGAGCAATATGAAGGACATTTCACAGTTAAAAGTCAGGTTAGCCATGGCAGGTAGATAGGTGAGCATCCATAGTGCACCAAAGGAACCATGAAAAGAGACCACAGTGTGGGGGGATGCATGATAAATACACAGACCGAGACAATGAAATAGGACTACATTCTCAGGGACCTAAAGAGCTGTATTGGGGTTTGGGGATGTAGGAGGTACTCTGCTTTAATCAGACCTTCAGTGAGATCATGGTAGCATCCAAAAATAAAATACATGCTTAAAATATACATATTTTCCCAGCTAACCAGCTATAAACTGGGCCTCTTCAGTTGAAAGGTGATACAAATTCATCATATCTATGCAACATAAAACAGATTACAATAGGGGCAGTAAGAATCATGTTCCCTTTCAGTGTATGTAGCTAGGGAGGCACTGTGGCGTTTATTTAGGGACAAGCTAATTAGGTACAAAGCCAATAAGAATAGAAGCCCTCTAATGTGCTAAAAATACAATTAGGAAAGAAACTGAATGAACTGCAGTTAAAACCTTGTTCTTATGGGGAGCCAAGGGACACCTAAAGGCTCCAGCTCCAGTTCTCTGAACCACTGACTCATGAAACCGTTTATTTGTCTTCATGCCAGACAAGCTTCCTATGAATATAATGATGAAGCTATAGACTGTAGAGCCTGGTGGATCAAAAACGAATTCTCGATTAATTGTACTGACACAGTTATGGAAGTTCCATGTCACAATGTGGAGAGTCACCTGAAGAGAGAAGCAAGAGGGGCAGAGAAAGTGATTTGCTTTTTCTCATGCCATAAGGTATAAGTCTGCCTCTCAAATACCAGGAGGATAGACTCTTGCTTCAAAGAGAATAAAATTACCCCAAAATGACAGAAGTGGGAGAAGGGCAGACTTTAAGAGCTATACAACACTATTAGTACACAGAGACTTTCACAAATTATGCAGGGTGACACGATGGGCTAATTCCTGCTTTTCCCTCACTGAGACATGCTGGTAGCAAGGGGAGCAGAGATGAAACAATCAGCTAACAGTTCTCCAACCCTTCTGAAAGCACAAGGCAGCCTGTCTTTTAGGGCTCTGAAGACAGGCTGAGTGCCATCAGGCATAGCAACACTGAGATGCCAGTCAGAGACGATCACAACCAGGGGAACAAGCAGGAATGGAGCAGAGAGAAATAAGCTCCCTCAAGGAAAGGAGGAGCCTTAGAATTTATCTTCCAGACAGACACAAGGGGAGAGAACAGTAAGAGGGGTCTAAGCAGAGCTGCTGCTGATCTAAGCTGCCTCTCAGAGGTGATGAGGAGAAGGGATTCAGCAGAGCAGTGGAATAGAGAGGTCAGAGAAGCAGGGGGAGGAGAAGGGCTATGTACAGCAATAGAACAGGGAAGCCAGTCAGAAGGGAAGAAGCAGGAGCTGAAGAGTAATAATAACCCTATTAAGTTCCTGAAAGTATCATATGAAAGTGTGGTGCAGACCTGCAGAGCACCTGGCAAATTATAACCCTGGTTCTCTGCAAAAGGATCAAACCCACCACCTTATGCTCGAGCGTGCAATAAGCATTGCAAAGAAATTCAAAGAAGTCCCATTGCCAGAGACATTCAAAATTGGATTTAACAGAACACTCTAGATACACGTCAGGGGAAATATTGCAATGGGAAAACGGAGGGACAAGGCCAGAGGCTCAGTGTCATTTCCATCTCTGATTCCTAAGACTCTGTGAAGTCCTCCTTGTGATCATTATAAAAGTCTAAAATTGGATTCCTTTAACAAACAGACTAACAAAGTATTCCACAATCACTTATTTACTCTCACCCCAGCTGTCTACACTGGCCACTTGAATTTCCGGAAAAGCACTGACGATCTCATGTAAAATCATCAGTGCTTTTCCGGAAAAACTACGCTGCTCCCATTCGGGCAAAAGTCTTTTTCCGAAAGACTTTTGCCCAAAAGGGCCAGTGTAGTCAGCATAGTACTGTTTTCCGCAAAAAAGCCCCGATCGCGAAAATGGCGATCGGGGCTTTTTTGCAGAAAAACGCATCTAGATTGGCCACGGACGCTTTTCCGCAAAAAGTGCTTTTGCGGAAAAGCGTCCTGCCAATCTAGACGCGCTTTTCCAAAAATGCTTTTAATGGAAAACTTTTCCATTAAAAGCATTTTCGGAAATTCATGTCAGTCTAGATGTAGCCATACAGTGTGTGTCATGGAGTGTGACCAAAACAGACTCAACCCACTTTTTAAAAAACCCTGTTAAAATCAAAAGCATAATTCCTGTGTAGACATCAGAATCCAAAAAAAAATGCTCCTTCAGTGAACAAAGGCTTCCAGCCTCCCTTGAGATAACAAGATCATCCAATAAATTCTTGGATTGCATTGGAGACAATTTTTTTTAATAAGATTGAGAAAGCTACTGGGGAAAAGTTGTTCTAGATTTGATTTTAACTAATAGGGAGGAGCTGGTTGAAAATTTGAAAGTGGAAGGCAACTTGGGTGAAAGTGATCATGAATCAGAGTTCATGATTCTAAGGAATGGTAGAAGAGAAAACAAAATAAAGACAATGGATTTCAAGAAGGCAGATTTTAGGAAATAGAGAGCTGGTAGGTAGGGCCCCATGGAAAGCAAGACTAGGAGGAAAAACAACTGAAAAGAGTCTGCAGTTTTTCAAAGGGATACATTATTAAGGGCCCAAAAGCAAACTATTCCAGTGCATAGGAAAGACAGAAAGTATGTCAAGGGACCACCTTGGCTTAACCATTAGATCTTATATGATCTACAAATCAGAAAAGGAGTCATATAAAAAGTGGAAACTAGGTCAAATTACAAAGGATAAATATAAGAAGATAACGCAAAAATGGGAGAGTAAGATTAGAAGACAATGGCACAAAACAAGCTAAATCTTGATAACACAAATGGTAACAAGACAGTCTACAAAAATATTAGAAGCAAGAGGAAGACTAAAGATGGGTAGGCCCACTGCTCAGTGAAAAGGGAGAAACAGTAACAGAAAACCTGGAAATGGCAAAGGTGCATAATGACTCCTGAGTTTCAGTTTTCATCAAGAAAATTGATGATGACAGGATGTCCAACATAGTGAGTGGTATTGGAAATGGGCTAGGCTTCAAAGTTAAAATAAAGAAAGAGCAAGTTAAAAGTCTTCAACTCACTAGGGCCTGATAAAATGCATCCTAGAATAATCAAGGAGCTGATAGGGGAGGTATCTGATTTGAAAAATCATTCCAGAACACCGGAAAAGGGCAAATAGAGTGCCCATCCATACAAAAGTTAACAAGAGCCCAAGAAACTACAGACCTTTTCCTCCCGACCCAGATCACTCCCCTTTCCCCTCTCCCCCAGGATCCAGACCAGTCAGTTTAATTTCTATGCCAGGGAAGATAATGGAGCAAGTAATTAAGAAATTCATCTGGAAGTTAATACGGTGATAGGTAAAAGCCAGCATGGATTTGTAAAGAACAAACCACATCAAACCAATCTGATAGCCTTCTTTTTGATAGGATAAAAAGGGGTGAACATGGTAGATATAGACTTTTGTAAAGCATTTGAGACAGTCTCGCATGACCTTCTTATCACTAAACTAGGCAAATACAACCTAGATGGGGCTACTGTAAGGCGGTGCATAACTTGCTAGAAAACCGTTTACAGAGAGTAGTTATTAACAGATCAGATTCATTCTGGAAGAGCATAACAAGTGGAATTCTACTGGGGTCTGTTTTGAGACTGGTTCTGTTCAATATCTTCATCAACAATTTAGATATTGGTATAGAAAGTATGATTATTAAGTTTGCAGATGATACCAAGCTGGGAAGGGTTGCAAGTGCTTTGGAAGATAAGGTCATAATTCAAAATGATCTGGACAAACTAGAGAAATGGTCTGAGGTAAATTGGATGAAGTTTAATAAGGACAAATGCAAAGTACTCCACAGAGTACATAAGACAGAGAATATCTTATTGTCTCTATATAAAACCATGGTACACCCACATCTTGAATACTGTATACAGATGCGGTCGCCTCATCTTAAAGATATATTGGCATTGGAAAAGGTTCAGAAAAGGACAACAAAAATGATTAGGGGTTTGGAACGGGTCCCATATGAAGAGAGGTTAAAAAGACTTGAATTTTTCAGCTTAGAAAAGAGGAGACTAAGGGGGGGGACGATATGATAGAAGTCTATAAATCATGACTGGTGTGGAAAAAGTGAATAAGGAAAAGTTATTTACTTATTCCTAAAATATAAGAACTAGGGGTCACCAAATGAAATTCATGGGCAGAAAGTTTCACACACACAAAAGGAAGTTTTCCTTCACTCAAGCAAACAATCAACCTGAGGAACTCCTTGCCAGAGGATGTTGTGAAGACTACAACTTTAACAGGGTTCAAAAAAAAAAAGAGTTAGATAGATTCATGTAGGTTAGGTCCATCAATGACTATTAGCCAGGACGGGTAGGAATGGCATCCCTAGTCTCTTTTTGTCTGAAAATGGATGACAGGAGAGGGATCAGGTGATGATTACCTATTGTATTCCCTCCCTCTGGGGCATCTGGTATTGGCCACTATCGGTGGACAGGACACTGGGCTAGATGGACCATTGGTCTGACCCAATATGGCTGTTCTTATGAAAACAGATGACAATAACCTGCTCTCAAACTCTTAGTGAGGTAGGGGAGGGGATGGATCATCAACAACTCCTTTGGCACCCAAGCTGGTGTAAACTCATGCCCCCGCCTGTAGACACACAGAGGTTACCTGAACAGTCATGTGTTGAATAACTGCACAACAGCAACTGAGTCATAAAGGAAAATAACTGTTCAAGTTTTCAAAGGGGGTATGCTTCCAAGCCTGGTGCATGTAAAAGTGTATACGCACTGAGGCTGTTAAAATATTTAAAATGCAATTCACATACTAATGGACTCAATCATGATATGGGCTGGCTAGGACACTACCTACTACACAACCACTGAAGGTGCTAACAGCTCTGTGAGTGGTATCCTTCCTGTCTTAGCATCTATCTATTTACTTTGATCTACTTAGGTTTAAGTACCCATTTTCCAAATACTTAATGATGCTCTGTCTCACACACCCCTTCCTTTTTTCTTTTTCTCCCCCCTCTCCTATTTATTTTTAGTTTTCATATCCCCTACTCATAACTCCGGTCAGCTGAAGAAGTGCCCACGAAAGCTCATGATACCATCTACATGTTTTGTTAGTCTATAAAGTGCTACCAGACCATTTGTTGTTTTTTTCTGTAACAGTCTAACTCGGCTACCTCCTGAAGCTCCTAAAATGTCACTGTTACTCATGTCTATCATTCCTGATTGCAAGGGAAAACAATGGAAATGACCATGAGTTTGTAGAGCCCACATGAATTTGGGGTGGGATTTTTCAAAAGCACTGAAGGGATTGAGGATCTCAAGTCCCATCAAAAGGACTGAGAGAACTGTAAAAGCACAACGAGGGCCAAGATGGGAAACAGAAAGCAGAATCCCATAGAAAGTGCAAAGCAAGACCCTTTCAGGCAAGCTTTCACCCCATCTGCCAGCACTGAAGAGAAGAGACAGCAATGTCATAAGGAGAAGTAAGATGTAGCTGTTACAAAAGGTAGTTTGAGGATGTGACAGCAGCTCAACAGCAAGAATTAGAATGCATTTTAAGTGAAGGCAGAGGACATCCACACTGCATTGGCCCACTGCTCTACAAGAGCTGAAGTAACATCTACTTCAAGGTCAACAGAAGAGAGGCCAATAGGAGCTATAGCAAACAAAACTGTAGCATGTTCAACAAAGCAAATTAGACCATTTGCCACTGCCTGCATCAGTCAATGTGCATCTCCTGAAGACCAAATACATGAACTCAAAGCAATAAATGGCAAAAAAGAGAGAAGATAAGGGCTCATGCTGCACCAGGAAGGATAGTCTTGTGATTAGATTACAGAACTATAACTCTAAAGTTGTATGTTCAAGCCTCATTTCTACACAAACTTTAGGTGCAATGCTAGGCAAGCAACTTCTCTATGTACCTTAATTCACCAGCTATAAAACAGAGATTACTACACTTCCTTATCTCATACAAGAGCTATGAAGACAAATTCATGAAGACCTGAATTCAGCGAAGTGCATAACTAATCTCATCCTTGTTCAGCAAAGCACTTAAGTATGTGCTTACATCCCACTGACTTCAGTAAGGTTTAAGTGTTTTGCTGAATCAGGCCCTAATGTATGGGAGATGCTTAGATATTAACTGATAGAAAGGGCATAAAACTGCCTACAATGAGACAGGGCTGAGGACACTAAAATGCATATGAAGTAACTAGAAAATGTTCAGGAGAGAAAGGAAAAAGCACCGAAAATGCAATGCAACTTTCCAGTTAATTGAAGATCAGAGGTAAGTGGAAACAGAAAATAAATGGGAATGAATGTATGTTACGGTTCACAGCAAAAGCCAGGAGATTATTTAATATTCTTACACAATTATATTAATTCTCTGTAATCTTTTTATATACATTGTAAATAATATCTCTGTATCCTTGAAAATTACCTTTTAAAATCTGGGTAAATATATTAACTTATCTCAGAAACCCAGTTTAATTTTTTTTTAAACCAAAGCCAAGCAGGAAAGAGCTTTGTAAACAGTTTTGACCTTTAAAGAGCCCCCGCACTCTATATATTTATTCCAAAATTGGAAAACCCTTTGAAACAGCTAGGAACAAAATGGTCATTTACATGGAATTGGCTGTGTTATTGCTATAATTCATTTACAGTAATTAAGAGTTTGCACCTAAATGTTAACATTACACAGAGGAAAAAAAGCAAAACAACTATTTCCAGTAGCTAGAGACTGGGCAATTAGAGGGCTAAAACTCACTCCTGGTTCCTGGAGTATGGATTTAACATTAGATTGAGAACCAAACTAAAAATACAGTATGTAGGGGACAAAGTAATAGTGTTAACATTTATGGGTGGTTCACAGTTTACTTAGGGTTGCTAGCTTTCTAATACAGGTTGGACCTCCCTGGTCCAGCACCTTTGGAGCATGAGTGATCCCAAACCAGAGAGTTTGCCGGACTAAGGGAGGTCAAAGACATCAGCCCTGTGGTGGGATCTGCCCCTCTACAGCAGGCCTCACAGCCACCATCTCTCCCCCCCCCCCCCCCCAGCCGCCACTGGGGGTTGCACCTTCCTGCCTGGCCAGGACTCTTGGCTGTGACTTCCCGGCCTCAGCCCTCCATGCGCAGGTCTGAATAAGGTAAGCATGTTAAGTATCGGGTAACTGACTAATCGAATAGTTGATGCATTCTGCATTGACTCTTCGTTTAGTTGATAGGGTGCCTCTGCCTTTGAAGTGTAGCAACAACCCTAAGGCTGTTGTTGTGCTTCAAAGGCGAAAGCGCCACGTGGAGCCCAGGGTCAGCTGGGGACTCCCCTGCTGATTCCAGGCTCCAAGCGGGGCCGTCGCTTTGAAACACCGCGTGCAGCCTAGGGACACCCCAGCAGGCCCCAGGTTGCATGTGGCTTTTCAAAGAGGCAGCACTGCATGAAGCCCAGGGTCTTGCCCCAGGCTTCAAGCAGCACTGCTACTTTGAAGTACCCCCTCTTCTTCCCGTCCCCTTGCTGCCGCTATAAGATAGAGGACGGGGGGGGGGGGGGGGGGGAACGGGACGACTAGTCAACTATCCTGTCGACTATCCAATAAGCCTTTGCTTACCAGATAGTCAACTAGTCCTTCATATCCTTAGACTGGGGCTTCCCAACTACCACCAGCCCCTACATGGCTGGCTCGGCCAGGGGATCCCAGGCCACCGCCAACCCCCCGTTGGACTCCCATTCCCACCTGCCAGGGCTCTCTGGCCAGCAACATCTGTGGTCCTTGCCAGACCACAGATGTTGCTGGACTAGATAGTCCTGGATTTCAGAGGTGCAATCTGTCTCTGAAAATCAGACACTGTACCCTGACTCTTTCTTCGAGGCCCTGTCCCACACCACCTCTTCCCCTCCGAATTCCGACCCCCCTCTGCCTCTTCCCTCCAAGCCCCTCCACCACCCATTCCTTCCCCCACCCCAGTCTCTTGTTATTCTCCCCTCTCCTCACTGCTGAATCCTCTCCACCTCCCTCCCTCCACCAACTTCCCCCTCCCTTGCTTTTCTGCTCCAGGGCTAGGCCAGTAGCTCCAACTCCCAACGTGCAGCCTGTGTACTCATGAGATAAAAGTAGGAAGTAGTGTGGCTGAACAAGGGCTGGTGTGGGTTGATGATGTGGTGCTTCTCCTATCTAGGGTTGCCAGATGGTTGAAACAAAAATACCGAACACCGCCCCCCCCCCCCTCCAAAAAAAAAAAAAAAAAAAAAAAAAACACGGGAAAAAATTCTGTAGAAGGAAAAAAAAGGGGGGGGGGGACACCAAAGTTGTTGTGCAAAAAAAATTTTTTTCAAACAAAACAGCATTAAAACAGCATGTCCCCTTTAAGAGTGAGTGCAGGGATAGGAACGGGGAGCGGTTGATCACTAAGACCCAGGGGAAGCACTGCTTGGTCAGCAGCCATTTTGTGCCAGCAGCCTTGCGGAACCAGGTAAGCATGGGGACTGAGGATGGGGGCTGGGGGTGTTGGGGGTAGGTTGGTTCCGGGGGAAGCGGGGGGTGGGCACTGAGTGTTTGTAGGGTTGCCAGGTGTCCGGCATTTTCGCCTCCTGACCAAAGACAGAATTTTTTTTTACCGGACAGGAGGTGAAAATACCGGGTGACTACCAGACACCTGGCAACCCTACTCCTATCTGGTAACCAGACCTTTGGTGTCCAGTCAGTATATCTGGCCGAACACTGCCATTTTGACTGGACTTTCTGGTCGAAAACCATACATTGGCAACCCTATGTTTACTACTGCCAATAACCCTAATCATTATTGTCAATATTTCATCTAAAAATGTAGCCAGACTAATAGAGGATCATTTATGTCAGTTACTAATCATTAAAATCTATTTTTACTTATGCACTGCTTTAACAAGGAGTGCTGCACAAACCAGTGTATGGGATGCTCTGAAGTTACTGTGCATATCACTTACTCACAGCTGCTGGACAGAGTGAAATCTACTTCTGGGGTTGTGAGTATAGCACCCTTCAGTCACTGCACTAGGGATGTGAATGTTTAACCAGTCAACTGGTCGGGGCTGGAGCAGATCCCCATCTGCCGTGGGAAGCGGGCTGCTCCTCCCGTGGGCAGGGACTGCTCCAGTGAGAGCAGCCTCTGGCCATGGCAGCTCCAGTCACCTCACAAGAAGGAGCGGCTCCAGCCTGGCCAAGACAGTTCCTGCCTGAGGTGATGTGGCCACTCTAGCCAACAACAGCCACTTACCCCCCAAGCCCTTTAATCTGTTAACTGGTAAAACAATGTGTTTACATACTGGATTTTACATTCCTACACTGTATCAGGATGAAAATTTTACTCCCCAAACTCATCTTCTTTCACTTAAGTGACAGAGGTGTATGTTTTTAGAACAGAAAATCCTGATGTGTAATATCAGTGAAAATGTTCATTCCTGGTTTTTATTCTTCCCAAACTTCCAGGATGACACAAATTTCATTGCAGTGCTAGGAACCACATCACTATGATCACTCTGCTGGACACAGCACATGAGAACCAGAAATTAAAACTGAGAGAGAGAGAGAGAGAGAGAGAGAGAGAGAGACTAGCCTGATTAGTTTCATACTACAGTATGAAAGGTAGTAAGTAAATCAACAGGATACAATTAAATCCTATCCGGTAAGGCAGTCGCCTTCTTTAAAAAATTCCGTTAGCAGTCTGGACCCAAAACTCTGACACCATAGGTAGAGCCCTGGCCAGATACAAAAAATGCAGACCCACATCCAGTTTGCATCCTCCAGAATCAACATGCCTCCAATCCACAATCTACTAGCTGGCTTTTATGTGTATCTGCATCCACAAGCCTCCTCACAAGGGCTGGTGATTGAAGGAGGGTGGAAGCGGAGAGGAGTGTGTGTATGGAGGAGGGGGGCGGACTCTTGACGGAGAAAGACCATGTGAGGGCAGGAGCTGTGGAAAGTGGCTCCCAGGGACCCATGAATGACAGCAGCAGCTGAGAGTGCTACGCCACAAAGGGGCAGAGGGATAGAGCACCGGGGCTCCACCGTTCCAATCCCTGCAGGAAGTGGCATGGCAAATGGATGCTGGACAGCCCCAACTCCGGTCTGCTGCCCAATCCCAACACTGGCTGCTGGCCACTGGTCCCAAGTGCGCTACACCCCCTGGGCTGTCTGAGCTGGATGCCACAGGCCAGCACAGCTGGTGAGTAGAGAGCCCTGTATGGCTGTATCCACATCAGATCCACTATCTACAAAAACAGTCCATGGACATGGAGCAGATTTCTGCGGATTTGCAGGGCTCTAACTATAGACAATACTGATTTACTTCTTTCTGTTTCTAAGTGCTACCTTAATAACCTGGCCTGAAGCCCATAATATGGAAATCAGTTCCTGAGATTCATTCTCATCACCAGAAAAGTTCCGTGTATTGTACTGAAAACAAGAACATGACTTTTTATTGACAGGACAATTACTCTTAGAAAACAGCACTTAATATAAACTGATGGCTGCTGAAACTCTTTCATGGGATAAGTCAAGAGAGAAATATTGATCTCAAGTGCCTTTCCAAAGCTAAACAAAGGGACACTCTTCTTATTCTGTGTGTGTACAGTAGCTAGCACAATAGGGACCTGGTCCACCAGTGAGGCTCCTGGGGGCTAATGCAATACAAATAACAATCCATCATAATTACATTGGAAATCTGAACAACAAACAAATAGTTATAGACAGTGGCCTGGGGGAGGTTACAAGTTACAGGCCCACACGGGAAATGAAGTTTGTACATACCAAATTCTACAGGATCAGGGACTATATCTATAGCAGAAGTGGGCAATAACATGGTAGCAGTTTGCTGTGATTAGCCCCAGTGGGCCGCTGCCATTATATTTACCTACACGGCTGCAGGTACCAGCGACCTTAGCTCCATTGCCCACGGATCACCTTTCGCAGTCAATGGGAGAGCAGAGACTGGAACACTGCTTCCCCGCAGCTCCCATTGTCTGGGAATGGTGATCCGTGGCTAACAGGAACTGCAATTGCCTGTACTTACAGCTGTGCAGGTAAATATAGTAGTGGGGGCCCACTAGGGGCTAACCTTGATGAACAAGATCCAGCCTACAGTTCTGTTTGTAAAATAAGACAACAGAGACCAATAATAAGCAGGTTTGCGATTGCAATAACTTTAGTGGAACTGCTCCCAGGAAGTAAGGCATACTTGGAACAACTGGCAATTTATAGAAGGATCGTAATGGATTCTCCATCACTGGTAATTTTTAAATCAAGGTTTTTCTAGAGACACGCTGAAAAATTATTTTGGAGAAATTCCATGACCTGGCCAGGATAAATGATATCAAAGGTTTCCTTCTGCACAACCTGAATGGTCCAGGGGACACTATCAGACTGTTTCAAAAGGCAAATGTGGCCCAATAAAGATTCAAGCAGTTTTTTTTTTAAAGGCTAGGTTGACTTAGAAGCCCAACTCCCTGATTGCAGGTAGAGTTTTTAAAAGCATCTCAGTCTTCCCATAGGTGGCACAATTTTTCCTGCACAGTAAAAACCTTACATTAAAATTAACGTGTTGTTTTTAATGAACAGCACACAAATTTAGTTAACTGGGAGGAGGGGGAATTAATTATTTGGAATAAATGTACTATTTTTCAAAGGTTGTTGTGATTCAAAAGCTTTCCTTTGAGAACAGAACAGGAAAGAAGTGGGTTCCTTTAAAATCCTTTCACTGCAAGCAAACAAGCAACTGTTTTATACCACACTGTGCATTTGGATACTGACTTCCACCATAGGCACTCTCAGTTCTTTATAACTATTAGTCAAGCAAGCCTCCCAGCACTTCTGTGAAATGGTAATCATTAGACTCATTGTATAGATGGGGAAAGAGATGCATGAAAAGGTTAGGCTCATTGTCTGGGGGATGCTTTTCCCCTACATAATTTACTGTAAGTGACCCTAAATTTTCTATTTTTGTTTTAGAAATCACTATAAATAAAAGCAATAAAACCTAACCAAAATTCTAGGGGCCCTGCCATCACATATATTATTGCATACAAATAAGCAGCCCAATCAGCCTAAGCCCTTCACAATATCCAGCTGTAATCAGGAGTAAAACAGTCCAATAAAGCCTTCAGTCACACACCTTGCCCTATTCCATCTTCGTTCCCCTTTTCTCCAAAAGCCTGATGAAAACAGAGATCCTGGCAATCAGTTATAACTTCCAGTTCCTTCTTTCATCCAGCAGAGTTATAATGATGTAATCTTCAGTTTAGACAAACCTTTACAGTATCAGACACCCTTCTCTGATTGATCAGTCAACATAAAGAAACAAAGCCAGATGTCTTCAAATAATGAAAATTGTTTAAAACTTTCTACATAAACCTCCTAAAGTCAGCAATTTAGGCGTGGTGAAACAGAGACATTTTAAAAACATTTTATATTTTCTTAAATCAAAATGTCCCCAAAATTCTGACCATTTTAGGCCAGTTGAAAAATATCAAATGCCTGTCACAAAAATGAAGAAAAATCCCTACAAGAATATTTACACTGAATTTTGGTAAGTCAAACATTTTTACCAGCTCCATTCCAAAACACTTTAAACAAGAGGGTTCCTTTAGCAACAAACCTCCTTTAGAAATTGTGCCTGCATAGATGAGTTATGCGTGTGCCGAACCAAGTAGTAGTACAGCAGAAAATGTCTAATTAGTCTTCAAGCCAAGGAATAAAGTGACTATTTACACATTACTGCCCTTCCATCCCCCTAAGTTCTCTCTAATTGTTTAAGAATCATCTACATCATTAGTTTTCAAACTGTGGATTGTGACCCAGAACTGGGATGTAGTGAGCCAGGCACTGGGTTGCTTTGCTGTAAGGTGACCTATTTATAAATGATCTGGAGAAATGAGTAAATAGTGAGGTGGCAAAATTTGCAGATGATACTAAACTGATCAAGATAGTTAAGACCAAAGCAGACTGTGAAGAGCTTCAAAAACATCTCACAAAACTAAGTGACAGGGCAACAAAATGGCAAATGAAATTTAATGTTGATAAATGTAAAGTAATGTACATTGCAAAAAGTAGTCCCAACTATACATACAATATGATGGAGACTCATTTAGCTACAGCTACTCGAGAGAGAGATCTTGGAGTCACTGTGGATATTTCTCCAGAAACATCCACTCAGTGTGCAGCGGCAGTCAAAAAAGCAAATGGAATGTTAGGAATCATTAAAAAATGGACAGAGAATAAGACAAAAAGCATCTTATTGCCTCTGTATAAAACTATGGTACACTCACATCTTGAATACTATGTACAGACATGGTCACCTCATTTCAAAAGATACATTGGCATCGGAAAAGGTTCAGAAAAGGGCAATAAAAATGATTAGGGGTATGGAACGGGTCTTATATGAACAGAGATTAAAAAAACCTGGGATTTTTCAGCTTAGAAAAGAGGAGACTAAGGTGGGGACATGATAGAGGTCCATAAAATCATGACTGGTGTGGAAATAGCGACTAAGGAAAATTTATTTACTTGTTCCCAAAAGAGCTAGGGGTCACCAAATGAAATTAATAGGTAGCAGGTTTAAAACAAAGAGAAGTATTTCTTCACACAGCGCATGGGCAGTCTTTGGAACTGCTTGCCAGAGGAGGTTGTGAAGACCAGGACTTTAAAAGAGTTCAAGAAAGAACTAGATAAATTCATGGAGGTTAGGTCCATCATTGGCTATTAGCCAGGATGGGTCTGAATGGTGTCCCTAGCCTCTATCAGGGGCTGGGAATGGGTGACAGGTGGGGGATTGCTTGATGATTTCCTGTTCTGTTCATTCCCTCTTGGGCATCTGGCATTGACCATGGTTGGAGGACAGGACACTAGGCTAGATAGGTCTTTGGTCTGATCCAGTATGGCCATTCTTATGTTCTTGTGTAGGTAATCAGCAGGGGTATTAAGGTAGGCTTCCTATCTGTCCCGGCACTGTGGACTGTGTTCACCTCAGAAGCAGCAAGCCACAGAGTTTGGACGTGGGAGCCAATGAGAGCTGGTGGGGGGTGGGGAGGGCAGTGCCTGCAAGCAAGAGCAATGCACAGAGCCTCTTGCATACCTGCATCTAGAAGCTGGACCTGCTGCTGGCCGCTTCTGGAGAACAGTGCATACCACAGTACAAGGATAGGCAGGAAACCTACCTTCGCACCTCCGCTACACCACTGCAAGGGATCCACTAGAGGTAAGCCTGTGCCAAATCTGGACCCCTCTCCTGCAACCTTCATACCCAGCCCTACCCCAGAGCCTGCACTCTAGTCAAAATATATAATTATGTTGGGTCACAGGCATCCATAATTTTTTTCAACTAGGTCAGGAGAAACAAAAGTCTCAAAGTCACTAATCTACATTTCTTCTACCGGAAGTTAGGTTGCTCAATACCTTACTTACTGTGCTCTTTTTCAGGGCTTATTGGCACTGCAAGACATTGCACTTCTCTCCTCTCAAACCCTGAAACTTTGCTCATTAACTGTGATGCTTTTCCCTTCTTGTTCCTACAATTGAGTATCTTCATCTTTCTCTAATGCCACCTATAATTCAGAAAGGTCTCTGGTCAGGAGCGGCCCTAAACAAGCTGCCGGCAACTGGCGCCTTAGGCGAAATGTGCAATCAGCGTGAGATAGGCGCCCCCGCCTCCAAACCCCTCAACGGCTGTTTATTTTGGCACCCTAGGCAACCGCCTAGTTCACCTGTATTGACGGGCCGCCACTGTCTCTGGTCAAATCTGTGGGTTCAGTCTTGGAATTTCTTTCAGAAATTTCTTCTGCTTTCAGGAAGAGCAGAATGATATCCAGTCTTTGAGGGCACTGAATTTGGGACTAGATGGAAAGATTTGTTTCTGCATACTGGTGATATCCAGATGTCTGCATTATCTGAGCACCTTCTGACTACCAGAATCATTTCTGGCAGCATTCACATTCTAGCTAGACCTTCCAAGGCTGGGAACCTCAACTCTTTTAATTAGGGGGCTGAACAAAGGCCAGAGGGAGGAAAAAGGGTTAGTGCCCAAACACTTGGGAGACTTGGGTCCTAGTCCCTGCTATGGCACAGAAAACCTGCGCGAATCAGGCAAATCTTTTATTCTCTGTGGCTCAAATCCCAATCTGTAAAATGGAGATAATGGGGCATTATGAAGATAAACACTTGGGAGGGATTCAGATAGTGGGTTAATGGGCCTGAGAGATGTGAAGGAAGAAGAAATTTTCCTAGAGCTGCCTGAATTTTCCTTTTGTCCAAACCATCAAACGAAAGGTAGGAGAAAGTTAGTTTAGGTTTGGTGGGGGAGGGGGAGAAGGGCAGGAAATAGCTGAGGAGCCAATTTAAAAGAATGTTTCAGTTGGAGATTTTTAGTAATGAAGAAAGAAAACAAGTAGTCTCCCCTGCACTATAATAACGTAACAGTTCAGTAATTTGCCTGCTATCATGGCTTGTGGCCAATGAAAAGTAAGGCTAATAAAACTATGTGGCTCTCACTATCCTTTGTGTCGGTATGGCGAATGCAAAGTTATTATAGCATGAATTTAAAGTCCTATTTGACCACAAAAAAATCCAAGAGGACACAGAAGCTCAGGTGATCCCTAGCCAGAGAGACTTTCACCACTTCCTTGGCTTTTAATTATGAAATCTCTATCCCTCTCTCCATGATACAACAAGCTTCTGGGAGCACTGGAGAAAAGCCTCCACAAAACATCTCTCCACTCCCACACACATGGGAAGACCCACTTGGTTTCTGGCCCATGGGGAATGCATTGAGGGACGGTGAAGTACCTGTTCATGAGAAAATACTTCCCCAAGCTATTCTCCTCACTGATCAGCCCAGACAAGGTGAAATTCCAAACCACTCTCTGAGAATGACTTTTATAGCATAACACATCCTGTGACCCAAAGCATCAAAATTCATTCTTTCACTCACAGCTTCACCAGTCCAAACTGTAACTTTATTTACAAAATCACAACCCGGATAGTGTCTTATTTTCAGTGACACATGCCATGCTTTTAGAGTGTCTATAAACATGCTGAAAGGTTTCAGGCAGCACTCTGCTCTAGGAGTTATCAGTGGCTTTTATGAAATCTTCTTTATTTAACAGCTTTTGCCTTTTATTTAACTCAACTAAACACCAGCCCTACTCACTCTCCGCAAATAGCCACAGTCTCCTTGCAAACTGCCCCGTTTTAAACCACATTATTTCTTTTCAGTTATTTTTTTTCTGTTCTTTGTGAAGAAATTTCATACCTCCGGAGGTGCTCGCTCCTGAGATTCAACTACCTGTTAAAGCTAAAACTAGCAACAGGCTGTCAAGGAAGCAGACACTAACACATAGCACCAGATCTCATTAGTGCATTGGTGGTGACTACAACTCTGTAGGTGACATGATGCAATTCAGCCCATTTGTTCTGAATGCATGTACTGAAGGCACAGACTTTTCTATCCTCAGTACTGTTGGTAGAAATAATTCATTACAAATTGTCATTCCCCTAATGAGGGCCATGTAAGTAACTGGCTAGACAGATTCTGGCCCTGTTAAGGATTCCCAACAATTGGGACACTCCACCACTCAGCCAGTGGCCAGATCTGGATATTAATCATTCCTACTGGTGGCAAGTTCAAAAGAGACTGCAAATCACCTGGGAAGAAGTCCATGGAAATTAAGGGCATCTGGCAGGTCGCCAAAGGTGTGTTACACTGTTAAAGGGCAGACCTGATATCACACTGGAACTGCATTGAGAATAGTTGCCATGTGCTGACAGAGTTGCCAGCAGTCTCACAGTGTTACACAATCTGACTCACAGGATCTCTTTCAGAGAGTTGTGGCTCTACAATGTTGTCTCCCACTCTGAAAATAAAAGGCTTTGTCTCTAGCCCAAAGATACATATGACAAGAGCTTTTTGGACACACAGTGAGAAATTCCATTACCATTATCACTTAATTACAACCGGATTATAACAAAAATCAACACTAACATAGCTACCAGGGATGCTGCATATTGCACAATAAACTAACTGATCCAAACAGAACATCTCATCTGCCCTAGCGGGAATTTCTTACTAACCCCCAATCCCCGTCAATTTGTGGATGACCTTCAAAGCATATTTTCTCCTGTCTAATGTAAGGGTGCATGCTACCATTATCTGAATAAGTGTCTGATATATTTATCTGAGTCATGCAAAGCTCCTGGTCTTCATACTATGCCATAAGAATAATTTCCTGAGGTTAAACTGTCCCGAACTAAAACTGTCGTAAGAAAGTCCTCTCAACTCTCTTTGAAGTCAATGGCAGTTGAAGATACTCTGGACCCTACAGGAAATTCTCAGTACATTGCTGCATGGGGTCCGAAATGAGAACACCAAAAAAGTAAATAAGTAAATAAATATTATATATTTTAGAGAGTTTGTCTGTGTCTCTGAACAAGAACTCCTCCTATATGGCAAGAACTAAGACCACAAATTAGGTATGCAGCTTCCTCTTGTCATATCTTAAAGATTTGTTTGTGCCAGAAAAACAGAATGTGCCTGGAATGGGATTGCTTCTCATAAAGCCATACTGAAGAGGGACAGAATCACCAGATCAATTACAGTCCTCAAAACTGACATGACATTGACTGAATGTTGAAAGAGAGTCAACCAAGATGAGCCAGAAAAATAAGATGAACCTAGACTAGGATTGCTTCTCAATAAACCTTTCAGAAAAGTGATATTTATGGTAGTGCTTTGTTTTGGCACAGCTAAATTAATGTTTAAGGTTTGAAAACTAGAAGAAAATGTTATAGGAAAGTAAACTGACTATAGCCCTTTTTTTGTTAAACCACAGCAAATGATAAGAATTTATAGGGATAAAGGAAAAAATAAACTTGATGGAATTCCCATTTTAATAAAAATTACTTACAAATGGAAAAAACCTATAAGAAATCCATAATAAAATTAACTTAATAAAAATAACACTATTTAAACGATTGGATTTAAAAAAATACAAAGCACGTACATTTTCCTTTAATTTTCCAAAATTTAGCTACTTAACTTTATCATTCTTCATACAGACTCACACACGGTGGCTTCAGTGAAGTGGTCAGGTGTCCTCTTCACCCGTGCAGCCATTGACAAAGGACACTCCTCAGCCCGGTGAAAACGAGCAAGAGAGTGAAGGTG
The DNA here is from genome assembly GCF_049634645.1 of Pelodiscus sinensis. Taxonomy (NCBI): domain Eukaryota; kingdom Metazoa; phylum Chordata; order Testudines; family Trionychidae; genus Pelodiscus; species Pelodiscus sinensis. The sequence goes on from NC_134711.1 coordinate 306,912,339, forward strand.
CGGGAGGAGAAGTAATAGTGGAGGAGGGGAGGAGCGAGTGGGGTGGGTTCTCAGGGGGGGAGGCAGGGGGAGGGGAAGGGCCAGGGCGAGGGTGCTCAGTTCTGTTCGGTCAGAAGAAAGTTGGAAACTGTAGCCCGAGAGCCAGAGGAGAGCTGAAGTCTAGCTTGATGGAAAGGAGTGTTGAGAAGGGATTTAAAGGAAGAGAAGGAAATGAGATTCATCCTGGCATATAGGGACAGTGTGAATAAAAAGAGTGCAGCCATGAGTAGATGCAGGGAAGCATAAAGAGTTAACACAGCATCAACCAAGAAGTAAAAATAGCAAGACATGAAACACAAGTGAAGGATTGACAGTGAAGTTTGGCCCAGATTCCATGAGGTGAGTAGGTACTGAAGTCAATGGGAGTATTCATGTGCTTACAATTAGAAACACACTTTAAAAATATTCTGCTGCATGAGGGCCTTGGGTGGGTTGCTAGTGGAGAGATTTGAAGTTTGGCAGAGGGCGTGAGGAAAAGGGATGACTGAATTAAAGGAGAGAGAAAAACAAATCTAGAAGCAGCTTTTTTTAATGGACTGAAGGGAAGACTGGGAAACCTAAGAGGAGAGAGTTGTCCAGAGACTAGCAGGGCACAGACCAGAGCTTTGGGGCTCATGAGGAAGGGAGACAATGAAAAAACTGAAGCAACAGCAGCATTTGGTTACAATTTATACATAAATGCTAAGAATGATATAATCTGTAATCATTTCAGAAAGAGACCTTTCAAATCACAACAGACAGACATTTCTCCAAAGAAAGCCAGACTCAAATAATTTTTCCCATTTAAATATACAGCTGCATTTTTTTTATTGACCCTTCCTTATTTTCTATCAATTCAAAGAGCTATAGCTTTTAACCTGTGAACTAAAATATCTGGCTCAACATCAAAATGGAAAAAAGTCGTTTAATTAGTAGAAAAGCATTGGCTAACAGACGGAACTTCTCCTGGATTATTACCAGATGCAGTCCTACTCAAATCAATCTGAATTCAATAGTATTACAGCCAACAATGAACGCTACAAACAGTAGCATTTGCAGCATCAGGCCTTATAAATCTGCCTTTATCTTCCAATAAAATACAGAATTGTGTAAACTGCAGGACCACTGATGTGCTCACAGTAATTGAAATTGAGGTTTGTTCAGTTTTTAATTCCTGATCAGGGAGGTTATCCCCCTTACCCCGTCTAGGACAGGTCACAGAAGCAGAACACTATTATTTTTGTGCAGTGTGTCTTGACATCTCCATTAATTGAATGACATGTCAAACTTTTATATCTAATGCTATTTAAATTACTGATTAACTGGATATAAAAAGAAGACAGAACACAAAACTAGACAGATGGGGATTTTTACATACAGACTATCTTCGTGTGAAGAAAGCATGACTAAAACATGGGCAAATGCATATGAAAATGTAAGATCATCTTCGAAAGGAAGGATGTTATTTGGTAATGAGAGCTGGCAACAACCAGTGCAAAAAGGTGGACAGGCTAGATCCTGGTAATTACTCATGTTAAGTAGCTATAAGTCATCTCACCGACTTCCATGGAATCACTCGTGGAGAAATGAGGAATTAAATAGGAATGATGTTATCAGATTCTGCTCCTAATTGACTACCACAGCCTCGAAAACAAAGTCATTTCCACATGAACAGTGTGTGCGTGTGACAAACCTGGGGCTGCACTGTTATAATTTCTGAATGCAGTAAGTTGACCTGGTTATTGAGATGTTCACTATGGCATGTATTGGTTTAATTTAGTAGGAGGGTATAGAAAACCAAGCAGGACAAAATGACCAGGGCTACATATACCTGAAAGGAACTGCATACACCAGAACTATCAGATTTGTGGGCTAATCATGGTTGACATGCAGGGTACTGTAGTCCAGGACATAGTCTAAGAGTGGTAAAACTGCATAATTCCCCCAACACTCAGGAAAAAGCAGGAGGCCTGACTAGGAATGTTAGTGAGTAGTTGACTAGTTGGCTACCCAATAAGCATAAGTTTACCAGGCAGTCAACTAGAGTATCAACTACTCACTTCCCACCCCCACACCTTGCTGCCTCTACAAAACAGAAGCCAGCGGTGGAAGGGAGCCAGCTTAAAAGCCGGCTCCCCGCAGCACTGCTCTGGCTTCTCCTCCCCTTCCAGCCTCCTCCCCCCCCCCACCATCTTTACCAGAGACAATGGGGGGAGGATAAGGGCGGCTGCTGCAAAGTAGCCTCTGCCAGCTGCGGGCAGAGGTTCACTGTGGGTAGAGGCTGCTCTGGCATCAGCCCATGTCCGCTGGGATCCCAGCGGGAAGCTGAGTCCCTGCCCACAGACAGGGGCTGCTGCCACCAAGCAGCACCTGTTTATGGCAGCCTGGGCTGGCCCAGTGCAGGAGCTGCTTTGGCAGTAGCCCCTAGCCGTGACCACAATCTGCTCTGGTAGCAGTCCCTGTTTGCGGTGGCCAGCCTTGACTCCTGGACTCTGTGCAAGCCAGGACCAAGCAGTCCCATCTTGTGTTGGTCTGGGATGTTGCGTGTCTGCATTTTAAATGTAGTAAGAGCCCGGCAGCTCTTACTAGATTTAAAATGCAGAACTGCAGCACAGGTGGCTCCTGGAGCTGGCACAAACCGGGACTGCTCAGTACCAACACGAACCAGCTCCTGGAGCTACCCCTTCTGCGGCTCTGTGGAGCAGTCCTTATCAACTAATTGTGTAGTCAATATAAATTGCTTCAACTACACGATGAGCCAGATAACCGCAATTTAACAATCTTAGGCCTGACACTGCAGGGCATGCAACAAAAAGGTCATAATGGGAGCAGAAGTGCAACTAGACATGGAACTATGACAGGATGTGCCAGAGACAGAAACACTTGGCCACACACTTTTGATAATTTATTTCAAAGCACTAGAAATGCTCCATAAGTATGAACTTCCCCCTCTCTCAAAAACAAACAAACAAACCAACCCCACCGCCAAAATTCAAAGCTAGCCTTCCTTCCTGCCTTCAATATATTTGGATTCCTCTGTCTGACTGTCTTTTTTTTTTTTTTTTTTTTTGGTAACACATTAATGTTAGTAAGATACAGTAAGTGGTGACAGCTAAGGAAAAATATAGGTTGTGTATTCTTACCATATAGAATTATTTCAAATGATCTAGAATTAATGTTTTATTATCAGGAGCATCCTGGATAATAAAGGTGGTTGCAAATGACAGTGATGTTTGATGGCTCTCTAGTGGCATATTCCAAAGAAGGAAAAACATGTAAAATTACACACAGCTGTAAAAGTTGTGCATTATAAACCATTTTACATGGTATTAAGCTGTGAGTTGAACAGCTTGACTGGAATAATTTTGTGAAACTGACTCCACATAAGTGAACTTTCAAAATATGCCATAATTATATTAGGGCACCTTAAACATAAATATTTTAAAGGCTGATGTATGTTATAAAAGTTTAAATGATTAAAATAAAATTTCCCCTGTCAAATCAAGACAGACCTCATGCTTTTAGTAATTTTCAGTCAGCTGTGACAGCAAAATGTATATACATACACACGATTAAATCAAAGACAAATGGGTTTTTGTTGCAATTAATTTGAACAACAAAAGGATTATCTTAACATTAATTTTACAGAAATTGGTTGGATGCCATCAGTGGGGAAAGACTATATTCTGAAGCACTGCCAGAGAGAATTTAGAGCTGAACAAGAAAGTACTCCTATCGGCAGAGAAATGCGTTTCACAAGAATGCTGTACTCGCAATTGACACAGACAAAGCATTTTGATAGTGTTATTGTAGCCACATTGGTCCCAGGATATGAGAGATACATGATTGGTGAGGTATTATCTTTTACTGGACCAACTTCTGCTGGTGGAAGGGGCAAGCTTCCAGAGTCTCAGATTCAGGCCAGAATTCTGCTCCCTCAACCACACAGTGGATTTCACCTCTGAAATTCTGTTCCACGGAACTTCCACTATAGGCAATGAGGGCAGAATATCACAGTAAGATCAGATGCACAGCCCAAAGAACAGAATTTTGTCGTAACAAGCATTCTAATGTTACGAGGGGAAATAAATCATAAATATGGAGAAATGAACAACTGTTTGTGCATATACAATGAGAAAAATAAAAAATGGCTGTTATCCGTCACCATATCCCTTACAGTTAAGAGGTAGAAAACCTAAATTGTTCCTAGAAAAATGTCAGAAACATTAGCCTCCACACATGAACTTTACAAAGTTTTGATTTTATTATTACTTAAGGCTAAGTTAAAAGTTAACAGAAAGACAGAATCATAAAACAACAGGACAGGAAGGGACCTCAAGAGGACATCCAGACCAGTACATAGGTACTGGAGAAGAGAACATTGAAGGAAAACAATAAACAATGATGATACTACCACTTTTTTGTGTATATCAGAATCCTTATTTCCTCAGCAGTAGAGCTAGGCAGAAACATTGTTGTTTGTTTCCTTGTGGATATTTTTATATTTTTCTGGGGAAAACTGAATAGAAAAAATTTACTGCTGAAGACTTTTAGCTCAAATCCAAAAATTCAACGTGGAAAATGCTGTGGCTCTATCTGATGGGGGTTCTAATTCAGGTGCCTCATGCCCCCATTCTTCTCTGTGGGCCAAGCTCCCTGGCTGAACTACATGACCCAGCTTCCACTGACTTCCAATGAGAGACACTTTTATATACTTAATGTCATTCTTGAACATTGGAGTTGAGAATCTAAGTCAGCTAGGTACTTTTGAAAATTCCACCCCAGGTAAATGCCTTAATTTGACATGAAAACTGGGAGTATCCCATTATACCTAATAATGTGAATACTTGAACCAGGAATTCAATATAAATTGGATTGAAATCTGCATGCAATTCTTACATAAGAACAGCCATGCTGGGTCAGATGAAAAGTCCATCTAGTCCAGTATCCTGTATTCTGACCGTGGCCAATCTTAGGTGCCCAAAAAGGAATGAACAGAACAAGTAATCACCAAGGGATCTGTCCCGTCACCTATTCGCAGTTTTCACTTTTAGATTTAGTCAGCAAATACAAAATACTTTCATCAATAAAAATACCGTAGCTCATTTTCGTTTCATTTTCTTTTTCAATGAAACATTATGCTGGCACCACATAAATATTTATCAAACTCCATAATTCCTAAAGCTGTGATGATGAATGGCAGCATCCTTCAACTTGCATACTCATTATTTACAAAACTATTTTAGAAGATAGCAGTGAGCTGCAAGTAATCTGAAGCAATACATTTATTTTCTTCTCCAAATAGAGAGAACAGGAGAAGGCTTATTTTGTTGTAAACAGTATTTTTCCTGGTGTTTCATATTTCCATTGCATGTAAAATTAAGCCATAATATTGTCCAAATGTGACTGGCTTTTTTTTTTTTTTTTGGACTCTAGACACAGTTTGTCAGGATATTTCAATCACTCTTGAGAAAAAATTAAAGGCTTCAAAACTGTGCATCAAATTGCTGCACTAGTGACAGTGAATCACTATATATAATTTGTAATCATTTGAAATTCCATCTCCTTTAGTGGAATCCTTAATTTTTTTTTTTATCTTTTAGGAACGAGAAACATTTCTTAAAGCTAAAGTCTTGGCTTTGTTGGTCTAAAGTTTCAGGTAAAAAAACCAAAACCCTAGGACGACAGTTAATATCCTGACAGGGTCAACTCAGTTATTCACTCTTCTAAAAAGGAAAAATTCAGAATTAAACAGTATACTGGAAGTTGAGGGGGGTGACTTAGGCTCCTAAGTGATTTCTGAAAATAGGATTTAGATTCCTAAATGAATGAGCAGCTTTAGAAAATGTTGTCCCTCCTTTTCATGGATATTAAAGATCCCACAGGATTTTAACAACATTAGAGTTTTATCCACATCTATATATAGCTGTGACTTCACTGGAACCTAAGCACATGCTTCAGTGCTTCCCTAATCAGAGCCTATAAACTCTGTGCTTCAGTTTCCTCATCTGTAACTAGAGAGAGGATTGTTCTTTCCATCGGGGGGCCAGGAGGATACATTAATTGATGCACATGAAGTATACTGAGATCACAATACTAGAAGGCACTATGTGTCTCCTGTCTCTGTTTAAGAAATCATTTCATTTTGTTTCAACCATTGCCAATTCCTTTCACCAGGTTGGGGTAAATGCAAGCCTATTACCAAGAGTTTCATCACCTGGGCAAATTGTTGTGAGCAGATGCCAGAATGGAAGGCAGAGCTTGAATTTAAAATGGTGTGTCATCACACCATGGAAATATAAAAATGAGGATTTGAGAGAGTGAAGTGGAAATACTTCCATATTTACTGTCTAGATAAAGAACAACGGAGGGTATTGATGCAGGATACTTTCAAAATGCTACTCGTAGCCTTCTAAAGCTTGACCAATGTAAAAACCTAAGCACACTGTGACCTCACAAAAATACATAATAGAGCTGTGTTCATGTTACTTGTCTTAGTAGATTTCAGTATTCCAAATGATTCAGAAACCATTTGTACAGTTTTCCTCTGAAGGAGAAAGTAGTCATTGTTGACTAGATATAACCAGAAGATAAATGTATGAAAGTACCAGATAGGGAACAAGAGATCAGGTATGGGAAACACAATTAAATTGGTTTGAAGCCCATGAACTTGAGAAAACAGCAAGCAGCATCTGTCTTAGATAGTCTACCCTTTCAAGAGACAACGAGGGATGCAGGGAATGAGTTTTTCCTTAACTAGCATTGTTTTCCTGGAATCTAGAACCTCACATTAGTAGTAAACAGTACACATGTGGATGCCTCAGCGTCTACTGAAATACAACCACCGAGATTCCAACATTCGGATCCACGTGTAACAGCATTACACACAGAATGTAAATCCCAAGCATGTCTAAGAAAACTAAAGAGAGGGACACACCAACCCACTGCAAAAAGCAGTGTTGGCTGAGGAAACAGAACACGGTCATCAGACTCTGTAACAGCCAATATCATATCATGGGCTTTTTAATGGCAAAATATTGGCCTACAAACAAACTAATCAGAAGCAGCCAAATAAGAAAACTTTGGGTGCATCTACACAGCACCATTATTTTGGAATAACGGCTGTGATTTCAAAACAACAATGTGAACGTCTACACTGCAATTCCATTATTTCGAAATAACAGACTGTTTATTCCAACTTCTGTAAACCTTATTTCACAAGGAATAAAGCCTATTCCGAAATAGCAATTTTGAAATAGCAGCAGGGGAGCATCCACACTACAGCTATTTCAAAACAACTCCTCTCCAGGGCCATTCAAAGTAATTACTCCCTAGTGCTTCCTGGGTCTCTAAATCAAGGTAAGCTAAGCTATTTCGGAGTATTTCTTCCAGAATAGCTTATTCCAAAATAAGTGTGCAGTGTAGACATACCCATAAAGAATAGGCCAAGCAATGAAGAAGGGGGAAAAAAACCCATGAATTTGGAACTGTATACATGGAAAGGAGATAAACTGCCTCTCTAGTTAGCACATAGGAATGAAAAAAATTGTCCACAGAATCATACCGTTAGGAAGGGTGGCATGGGTCATCTAGTCTGACTCCCTGCCAATGCACAGGATTTGTTGTATCTAAGCCATCCAAGGCAGATGGCTATCTAGCCTCCTTTTTAAAACCTCCAATGAAGAAGCTTCCACAATCTCCCTAGACATCTGTTCCATTGTCCTATTGTTCTGACAGTTAAGAAGTTTTCCCTAAGTACTGTAATTTTAACCCACTGCCATTTGTCCTGTAGCAAAAGAGAACAGCTTTTCTCCATCTTGTTTTACGGCAGCCTTTTCAAGTATCTCAAAAGTACTATCATACTCCCCCCCTTCCCCTTTAATCTCTTCTTTTCCAAACTAAATGTATCCAGTTCCCCCGTCTTAGCTCATATGACTAGCATTGCATCCCTTTGACAGTCTTTGTTGTTCACCTTTGGATCCTTTCCAGTTTCTCGGCATCCTTTTCACATAACTGGTGACCAATCTGGACACAGAACTCCAGCTAAGGCCTAAAACCACCTCTGAGTGGAGCAGCATTATCATAAGAGTGCTGCATAGATACAAAAATGAGGAGAGGCCACAGCGATGGGCAGGTTAAACTACAGTCTAACTGGTTAACATTTTAAACAGGATTAAACATTTAATGCCTAGCCCTTACCCTCTGTTTGCAAGAAGCTGGGAATGGGTGATGGGGATGGATGACTTGATTATAACCTGTTCTGTTCACTCTCTCTGGGGTACCTGGCATTGGCCACTGTCTGAAGACAGGATACTGGGCAAGTATGGCTGTTCTAATGTAGCTTTGCTAGTAAATACAGCGATACAGACAACAGTGTAAAGTCGGAATTACATCCACTTACACAAACACTGGATAAGTAGTTCAGTTTAAAAGGTGACAAAGTATAAAAATATAAACAAACAGCTCTCTTCTTGTAAATGAATTCACTCTGTGGTTTCAGTGCTTCACTGCTTCTAGAAAGCTGAATCATGTTTCAGCTTTTTGGCTTTCACTAGCCCTACAGCAAAACTAAGGATATCACCCATTTAGCAAACAGACCAAATTCTGCGCTCAGTTTACAAAGGTGCAAAACTGGAGTGACTCCAAAACCAGGAAATCCACACAGCCTTGATGGCAACTGTAGTTTACCACCATTCTGGGTGGTAAAAAGCACCTGATTTCATTGAAGCTTTTTTTTTTTTTTTTTTTTTTTGAAGTACAAGGACAACCAAAGGAAAAAATATTTTTAAATGCTTTGCTGTGAGGTAATCCTTCAAAATAGTCTTATGAAATAATTAATATCAGGGAGTTGTTTGATTATGTGAAAAATATATTTATTTCTATATTTATTTTAAAGGGACTATCGTAAAGATTAATTAATTTAGGCTTCAATTCAGGAAAGCATGTGAGCAAGCACTTAATTTAAGAATCTACTTCAAGTCCTATTGAAGTCAAGCACATGGTTAATTAAGTATGCAATGTCTTTTGCTAATCTAGGCTATCAAATCTTTTAAACAAATTGGGATCCAGGATACAAAATAGATTATCTAGTCAAAGAGATTCTTCAGTGTTGCAATAATTAACTCTTCTGACAGTTCTCTAACAATTCCTTCCAGTTTAATGAATACTAAACTCCTAACTTCACCAGGTAACTTCCACTGCCCTTTAGCTGGGCTTGTTTGGCTCAACCCTAAATGTGACACTTTGGGGAATATGCACAGTTTATGAATTCTGTTTGATATTGCAGGCTCTTTCTAGGTATCTGTGTCAGGCTGCAAATTCCATTTTGAATGTGAGGCTTGCTATCTTTTCTGTTGTTCTTTTGACTCCATATTGGTCTGAAATTTCAAGTCAATAACGGTCCAGAGAAAGCAACAGAGGGTTGTTGAGCTTTGATGATCTTCTTTTCAAACAGAGGCGCTGTTGGACAAGGAGTTAGCTGCTACCCAGAAGCATCAGTCTACCCAGATCACCTGATGAGGGACTTTGATCAAGTTGAACAGTGGGGTCACTTGACAAAGGGGATGGGAAGTTATAAAAGAGAGCTTATCTCAGCAGTCATTTCAAGAAGAAACCACAAATAGAGGAAGCTCAAGAAGGGTCCTCACAGCAGAGGTCAGAGAGACTGAGATGAGAAAATACATACAGGTGTGGTTATTTTGTCTAAATCTGTGCATTTCTCATGCTATCCAAATAAAGACTCATGGGGCTCGTCTACACTGGCCCCTTTTCCGAAAGGGGCATGGTAATTTCAGAGATCGTAATGGGGAAATCCGCGGGGGATTTAAATATCCCCCGCGGCATTTAAATAAGAATGTCCGCCGCTTTTTTCCGGCTTTTAGAAAAGCCGGAAAAGAGCGTCTACACTGGCCCCGATCCTCCGGAAAAAGCGCCCTTTTCCGGAGGATCTTATTCCTACTTTGAATAAGATCCTCCGGAAAAGGGTGCTTTTTCCGGAGGATCGGGGCCAGTGTAGACGCTCTTTTCCGGCTTTTCTAAAAGCCGGAAAAAAGCAGCGGACATTTTTATTTAAATGCCGCGGGGGATATTTAAATCCCCCGCGGATTTCCCCATTACGATCTCTGAAATTACCATGCCCCTTTCGGAAAAGGGGCCAGTGTAGACGTAGCCATATTATGTTTAGCCACATTATCCTGTGCAAAGCCTGTCTAGTTGTCAGTTAGCTTTTACTGTCATGAACTATATACTGAGAGCCCTTACACAGCTGGAGTTCTGAGAGAAGGTGGAATCTGACAGATTAGCACAAATCCCAGGGACGATGCCGTTAAACCGTGGGGGTCTCAGCTACCAGGACGAAGTGCTAGACAAATGACCTGCCTCCTCCCCCGCCTCCACCTCCCCGCGAAGTGTGCAGAGACTCCAGCCAAGAGCTGTGCCTGGACTCTGCAGAGCCAAGAGACTGAAAAGCATATGGAGCTCAGTGAGGTGGGAGATCAGCACAACAGCATGGTGAGTGGCAGGTCAGAGGGAGTTCTACCAGAGCTCTGTGTGTGTATGTTTGTAGGATACTATGCCACTCGATAAAATTGTACACCGAAATTTTCAAACCTGCACCAGGAAAACAATGCTAGTGGACAGCATGGGAGAGTCGCAGCAGTCTCTGGGCAGCACTGAGGGCAGCACTGAGGGCTGCCAAGCCCCAGCCACAGGGTGCAGAGCTGGACTTTCCCATCTTGCCCTGGAGCCCAGAAAGGCTGTCGGCCCCTACCATGCACATCTAAAGCTATGCTCCTAAATCCATTTACCTAAATCAATGTAGGCCAAGCATCTACAGCTCCCATTGTCTTCAGCTGAGGAGTTCAGCACTTACAAAGAGGCTGTTTTAATGACAACCCTGAATATGGCTTCAGGCAACCACATCTGACTATTTTGGCCAAAGTGCTATAAATACATTGTTTGTGCCCAACTGCAGTGCATAGACTGTAGTTCAAACAGCTTTAAGATGATTTCAGTGCTTTTATTTCATATTAGACCCAACATCTGTTTTTCATAATGTTCAGTTTAGAATTTTGATATTTGATTAAATAGTTTGAATTAGCCAAAAGATACATTTTTAATCTAATGCTTTAATACCACATTCAAAATTAAAAGCTTTAGAAAAAAGAAACACATGGTTGACTTAAACCACAGCAAACCCAACATATTTAATTTAATTTCTTAAGATGCAAACTAATGTTTTCTAATTTCCACACTTAATCTAGTATCACAGCTGCACCATTATTGCCAACGGCTATTAGATACTTAAACAGCCAGCTTTAAAACTGTGTTTTACTACACAGTTTCTCCTACTTGATTTTTATGTTGTATAATGGAGGTGGCTTAGCAGTTAAAATCTTTTAAAACATAAACTTCTTAATCAGCATTCAAATATTGTTTTCTAATGTGCATGTCTGAAACATTAGTACAAAGAGAATCAATACTAGCACAAACTAAGCCATGTGTTATCTGAAAGCATATGATGCAGCATGACATATTGTTTTAAACTGCTGAATGTTAAGAAAAACAACAGCAAGCTTGCTTTATGAGTAATACCCACCACAGAAATAGGAATGATTTCATCTTTAAGCCTATTTCACATTCTTCATTTACTTTATTGGTTAGTCAAGGTCAAGAATGCAGAGACAGTCTGCAGGAGTGACTTGATTAATTTACAGTTATCAACAGATAAAATGATAGCTGTAATGGAATCACTGCATAGCCACCATTGCTTTTCAGTGGAACTGTATGTTAACTACAAAGTAATGTGTATTATACACCCACCGTGGTATGGATGTGTCCATGTAATGACCTTATCGCATTTATGTCTGAAGCGTTGATATTTACAAATTTATTTTGCCTATTATGAAGATCTGAACTTATGTTACATTCTCAAGTGAAAAAATTATCCCCATGCTTTGCTTTTGTAACAACGTCTATGAAGATTAAAGTCAATAAAATAAAGATTCTAAGCTTACCAGTTTCTTCATCTATGCTAAATCTTCCGAGTCCACTGCCATCCCTGATGGAATACTGGATTTCCCCATCCCTTCCAGAGTCTTCATCTCGAGCTGTCACTTGTAACACACTTGTTCCAACGCGGGCATTTTCCTTTACAGATCCAATGACTGCAAAGTCAGGAAAATAAGGTGTGTAGAGATTTTCATTAACATCCACCACTTCAACCTCTACAAAAGAAACGGAAGAGAGGGAAACTGGACGTCCTTTGTCTTTAGCACGCACGGTCAGGTTATAAAACTGCTGTTTCTCGTAATCGAGTTCTTTGTTCAAGCGGATGGTACCGCTAGCTTTGTCTATTTCAAATCGTCCATTGTAATCATTCACCAAAGAGTAGCGCACTTGACCTCCCAAACCAAGATCTGGGTCTTGAGTTTCTAGCCAAGCTATTACAGTGCCAACTGGCAGATCTTCAAGGACCTTCACGCTGTAACTAGATGGTATGAAAGTTGGAGAACAATCATTCACATCATCCAAAAAAACCTTAAGAGGAACAACAGAAAATTGCTGATGGCCATTCTCAGATTTGTCCCTGGCTTCTATCTTTAGTGTATAGTTTGCTTTCGATTCCCTATCTAGTTGGTCAGACACATAAACTACTCCAGTTGAACTATTGATGGCAAACTGCTGCGTGTCTGTCAATACTGAGTAACTCACTTCACCACTAGATCCTAGATCTTTATCTCTGGCTTCTACTTGGATAATTTCTGTACCGATACTTGTGCTTTCTAAAATATTAACTGAGTAACTATCCTGTAAAAAAACAGGACTGTTATCATTTGCATCTTCTACAGTTACAGTCAGTAGTCTCCACGTGGATTTCTGGGGATTACCTAAATCATAAATTGTAATGTTAAGGAGATACAGCTCTGTTTTCTCCCGGTCCATGGGCATAAGAACTTTAAGCAATCCGGTTTCCATGTCAATATTAAAGCAGCTATCCGTATTACCATCAGAAATTGTATAGATAACCTTCCCATTAAATCCAGAGTCCACATCATAGGCCTTTATTTTCAGGATACTAGCACCAACTGGAAGGTCCTCTCTAACTGTTACATCAGAGGGAAAGGATTTATCAAAGTATGGAGCTTGTCTGTTAATCGAATAAAAATCGAGGAAGCCATCTTCCAAATTCAACTTCATATTTGCTTTTGCCTTCTTGAGCAATTTCTCTGCCAGCTTCTGAGCAACTCTAGTCTCTCTACAGCTAAAAGTCTTTGAGGACACTTTCCCATGTACTACTGAAATATTAACGAACATAGCATCAGCAAAATTCTCTCCATCTGTAGCTGTGATCCTAAGACCGAAATTGCTGTTCTTTATACCAGAATTAACAAGAGACTTTTTAAGTTGCAGCACACCAGAGTCAGGATTTAAATAAAAAATCCCAAGATCATTTCCAGAGATTATTTTGTATTTCACCAGTTCTAGTTCATCTATATCTATTGCAGATACAGCCGTGATGTGACCACCAATGGGGAAGTCAGATGAAATCACTCCCTGACAAGCCACTTTCTCAAATAATGGTTTGTTATCATTGACATTGCCTATGTATATGGTAACATTAACCTCACTTTCATGACGATACGGAGAACCCCAATCTGAGGCTCTGACAATGAACCTGTAGCTCTCTGGAGAGGATTCAAAGTCCAGTTCTTCAGAGGTGCTAATAACACCAGTAAACTGGTTTATAGTAAAAGGCAGTGAATTCAGACTGGCAATGCTATATGTTATATATCCGTTTTCTCCCCTGTCCTTGTCAAATGCTGAAACGGACAAAATACTGGTTCCTACAGGAACACTTTCATTGACAAAGGAGCTGTACGAAGGCTGTGTGAACTCTGGAATGTGATCATTGGCATCTTCTAACCTGACAATAACTTGTGCTTTTAAATCACCACCTTTGTTTACTACTTCTAACTCATAGAGTTCATTCTCAATTATTTTCAAAGGGCAAGCAGTGACAATAAGACCTGTCCTGGGATTAATTTTAAAATACTCAGCATCCTGATTTGGAGATATTTTATATTCCACACCTTGTGGTTCAGGCACCAGCTTAACTATAGCAACTACCACTCCAGGGGGGGAAATTTCACTAATAGACACATCGTAAACTTCCTTTTCAAACTTTGCTGGGACACTTTCTCTCTTGGGACTAGCAATGTGGACCAATTTGACTGCAGAAAACTTCTGAGGAGACCCTTTGTCCTTTGCTTGAAGAGTAAGGTTGTAACCATAGGGGAAGCTGTCCCAGTCAATAGGTTTTCTCTCTTTGATTTTGTACTCATTCATCCATTTACCCTCCTTAGCCAGTAAGAACTGTTCTAAGGGATCTCCAGCTACGATGGAAACAGATTCAATCTCCCCATTAGCTCCTTCATCTAGGTCATCAATGTTAATAACAGCATATGTAGGCTCCTTGTCTAATGGAAAGGGTATGTGGGTTACCACATTTATGGTTGGGGCATGTTCATTTATACGTTCAATATGAACATAAAGCTTGGCAGTGCTGCTAACTCCATTGTTTCCATAAAGTTTCATCCCACGATCCACAGCCAGAACTTCAAGGTCATATCTGTTTTTCTCATCGTAGTTTAATCGGCCACTTAAAGAGATAACTCCGCTGGTTGGGTGAACTGAAAAGAGATCAACTTTGTTTTTGAAGTAGTAATAGAATTCACCGTTGGACCCAATATCTGCATCTGTTGCTGTCACCTGTGCAATACTAGTCCTTAAAGGAGTACTTTCTGCTATTGTTACAGAGTAAGTTGTTGGTGAAAACAAAGGTCTTAGATCATTCATATCCAAAACCTGGATATTCACTTTTGTCCATGCTTCTAAGTCCTCTCCTCTGACAGACCCTTTTACTATCAATAAATAATTGTCTTGGATTTCTCTGTTTAATATAGCAGAATTCCCACCTTTAGTTCTTATTCTGAGAAAGCAGAAGTCCGCAATTATGACTTCTTCTGCTTTAAAAAAGCCCTCTTCATCGCCAGACACTATCCTGTATTTGATATCCCATGAAAGATCTGACAAGGTAATGCCCATTCTACTGGGACTGTTGACATAGGTCCTCGCTGCTGAGTTTTCATACACTGTAGCATTGTAAATGGAATGTGTAAAGTGAAAGCCAAGTGGTATTGTCCCTTGAAGCCCCTGGCAAATGCAGGCCAAAAGCTTGACAAGCAGGAGGGTGAGGTACGACAATGGGGGCCGTGTGCCTGACCAGCAGCCCATATTCACCTCCATCACATCATTCTTTCATCCTAAGGCAAAAGAAGAGAAAAGAATAATTAATCAATTAATATGGGGGAGGGGAGAAATCATCACTGAAAAATGCCATTATTGCAAATAAAGTGTTCAGTAATTGCATTATTAAAAAATAATACATTCAGGTCGTGTCCAGACTCAGGGGTTTTTTCGGGAAAAGTAGCCTTTTCCCGAAAAAACTTCCCCTGCGTCCAGACTCAAGCCGCGTTCTTTCTAAATTAATTCGAAAGAACGCGGCTTTTCTTTCGATGGCAGTAAACCTCAATTTACGAGGAAGAACGCCTTCTTTCGAAAGTTCCTCTTTCGAAAGAAGGCGTTCTTCAATGTAAATAGGCCGTCTTCGAAAGAGAGCATCCAGACTCGCTGGGCGCTCTCTTTAGAAAAAGCGGATTTCTCTTTCGAAAGATCCGCCTGCAGTCTAGTCGCGATCTTTCGAAAGAGGCTCTTTCGAAAGATGGTTTCGAAAGAGCCTCTTTCGAAAGAAGCCTGCAGTCTAAACATAGCCTCAGTGGTGGCCTTAGCTGACAAATAAGTGTGGTAGAACTGAAGTAGAGAATGTTAGTCTAATAGCGAGAAACTTGTGGGAGGACACACCATTGTATCAACATATAGGACTATATATTACTGGATTATAAGCAACAGGAAATCAGACCAATCACACATGCACGTGCACACACCATCAAAAATAAAAAACACTGTGACAAACAAAATACCCACAAAACCCCAGACAGGATAATATAAGACAGGATAAATGACACACAGTGACTGCAGACCATTATCACTAGTAGATCCACAAGAGCCCAGACTTACTGACTTCGAGAGCATACTACAAAGCCCATCTTTTTAACCTGGTATTTCAGGCAAGAATGGATGCTATCCAAAGGGGCTATTACTAAATCTGTAATGATGTGGTGGGCAAGTATCAAATTGTGTGCAGACAGTGTAGAATGGTAAAATAGTAGGTTTCATTAGTTCCAGGAGCGAACAATGGTATACATAAACATTGACCAGTTTGTTACTATAATTATATATTCCTATACAAAATAATTAAGAACAAATTAAGATTGCTTAAAATTAAGGTTATTTGAAAGACATTAACTTTACCCCCTTGTGCACATATATTATGCTATAGCCTGCGATTACATGAGCACAAACTTTGTTTTTTCCATGTGCCTTCTCTGCCTCATTGTGTGTGCATGTAACGGAATGCACAGTGAATGAGCCAGGTTTTAAACATTTCTGCCCTCACTATTCTGTAGTTGCTGGTTGTCTTATTAATTGTACACTGTTCAAAACTTCATATTCATAGGGAACAACATCTCTGGAATTTCTAAATTAGGAGAATAGTAAGTAGTGAGGAGATTAGGTCATTGATATAGAGAGGGGCTAACCTTGAGGAACTGCATCTGGCCCACAGGGTACTTATTGCCCACACCTGTACTAAGCCATTATAAGATTGTGTGTGTACAGTAGTTAGTTTTCCTGCTTTGTCTTGTTTTCTCTAAAAACAAGCATAGGTGCTGGAAGTAGCAGTGCTACCACACCCACTGGTTTAAAGTTGTTTCCATCATATAAGATTCACCGTTTAGTTCAATGCATTCCAGCACGCCCCCAATACAAATTTTTCTAGCATCTCAGAAAACAAGCAGATTTCTTCTACAAAATTGTTTTAATAAAACCATTACACTTCATTCCAAGCACAATACCAAGGTATTTTGAGTATATTCACTAATGTATTACCATAACACTCCATATATATTATGAATGTCTACAATTAAAAAACATAAATACACAATAATGTACATTGCTGAAACATATTAAGAGTTATTGTTCCATGACACTTTCAAGATTGCTTCTACTTTATAATTTCTTGTTTTTAAAAAGATTTAGCAAATTCATTAGTAAGTTTACCAAAAAAAGTCAAGTAAGAAAAATTCCCTGTATACAGAACCTGACCTAAAAGCTATTTAAATCAATGGGAGTCTTTCCACTGATTTTAAATGTATTGGAGTTTTGCCATAATTAATATGAAATGGTATGTCAATATTGAAAAAACTGACTTTTTCAGGCACCTTAAGAGATTTTGTTCCCAATAGTTAGGAGACTAAAAAGTCTCTTTTAAAAGACAGTTACTATAAGACCCCCATTCCTCTGATTTTCACAGAAAAGGAAACATTTCAAAGCTGCTTGCAATTCTAATAAAGGAAATGTCAGAATATAGGGCAGAAATGGGGTAAGAAGAGTTGTTGATAACAACAAAGGTTAGCTCAAGTTTCCAATGGGAGTTCAATATTTATTGGGAGAGGTACAAATTGCATGTGAGTTTCAGAATGTGAATTCAAGTCAGAGTTAATACTTCCAGTGTAACAGTATGACAGTTGCACTTTTAAGTACTAAAGGCAATCAATGTATTTCACTGATGTTATGTTCATTTTACATACTTCAGCTTCCTGATTCCAGACTCTTTATTCTACAGCCTAACAGCTTAATCAATAACACTGATCAACTCTCTCAAGTTATTTTCATAGGCAATTTCTTCTCCCCATCTCACTCCCCGTCAGGTTTTCTTTTGTGTTGTATAAATGAGACAACAGAAGTCTCTTTTACTGGAGATAATACAACCTGCGGGCTGGGTCTGTTACTGAACAAATACCCCTGCACAGTTAGATTGGCTTCATTCTGTAATTTAAACATGAATATGATTATTAGGAGCATATCAAGCAATTCACAAAAGCAAATAACACTGTTAACCCCTGGATGCATGAAGTTATACAGAGGGTGCAGTTTCCTCATGGAAACATGCTTTAGGCATTTGCAAGCCCTGATTTATCAGAAATCAATAACCTGGGTGAAAAGTTAAGATGGCACTTTCTCTTCTGGTGAGGAAAGATGGGGCTTTACTGCCATCTCATGCATCAAAAACATTTGAGCAGTTGCTGTTCTTTGAAATCAGCAAACCCATTAAAACTTCAAAATAAGACTCCCTTATTTTTCACGGGACTTCATGTGATTCATTCCGGGAGTTGCTTCTAAAAAATGCTGCTTCAGCCTAGTGTGGCAGACACTGTTGTACAAGAGAAGGCGTCAGCAATAAACTCTGTGCCACTAAAAAAGTTGGCATGGAGGCTGACGTACAGAAACAGAAATTATAACATGTGAAAGCAAATTAATACCAAAATAAAAGGCTCTGTTGGTTATACGCTGTGGCATGGTTCAAATAATTTACCAGGCGGACCACTATTTTATGCCTTTGTCATAAGCGTGCTTTAGACTCTTCCCTTTCCACTGCAATCATGGCCTCAATCCACCACTCAAAGGAAATGTACCCCTC
Organism: Pelodiscus sinensis; assembly: GCF_049634645.1. Taxonomy (NCBI): domain Eukaryota; kingdom Metazoa; phylum Chordata; order Testudines; family Trionychidae; genus Pelodiscus; species Pelodiscus sinensis. The sequence goes on from NC_134711.1 coordinate 306,931,015, forward strand.
TGCAGTTACCCAAGTGAAATGTTTGCAGGTTTACAACAGAAAATGATTTTACATTTCAGCTGAACAGCAGCACTGCAGCCTCAGAGTAACACAGTGAAGGGTAGCATCCCACTTATACCCAGTCTGGTGGCCTAGCTCCCGCTAAGTCCACAAAACAGCTTCCTCCAACTAGTTTCTCTCTGCAACAGAGCCCATTCATGCTCATTACACATGTCCCCAAGACATCTATACTCAACTCCTTGAGAGGAGTTTTTCCATTATATTAATTACAGCTAATAAAAATGATGTACCACATGTTCACCCTTACATTCGCCAGACCAAGGGACCAACATGCTGCAGAAGGAGAAATAAAACAGATATTTATATTACAATGTACATTTATATTATCATAGAATCATAGAGCTGGAAGAGACCTCAGAGACCATCAAGCTCAAGGCAGGACCAATCCCAACTAAATCAACCCAGCCAGGGCTTTGTCAAGCTGAGACTTAAACACCTAATTATCCAAAACACCTAATGAAAAATTCAGGTAACTACCATAAGGCAGGGAACATATTTTACCGGCACCCAGCTCTCACCTTTGGCTCCACGTAGTTGCTTTGCATGCAGCAACGGCCACACCCCATGCAATGGCTTTGACAGACCATTTAAACCAGGTGAGTGTAACCGATCGGACTGAAACCCTCGGTGAGTTAGAGACTTGCTCACCCCAGCATGCGAAGACTGCTTCGACAGATCAGGCGGAGGAAATCCTTATGAGTCAACGGCTGAGAAGGCGTTGCAGCAGCGCACTGTGGAATGTGTGAGGCATGTCAGAGTATTTAAGGTGACATGGCCATCCAATGCAGCCTAGGTAGTCTCCAGAAGTAACGATTTTTTTCCTGCCACTAGATTCCGACTTCTGAGACCGAGAGAGTGGGATCATCTCTGTGCAAAGGCTTTCCCACTATAATAATATTTTTCACGCAAAGGTTATGTCGTGCAAAAAAAAAAGTTGGTAATGGGAGCGCGGAACATCCGTACGCTCATGGACCATGAGGATACAGTAAGACCTCATCGGAGAGCAGCCTTAGTCGCTAAAGAGCTTTCATGCTACGGTATTGATATCGCTGCCTTGAGTGAAACCAGGCTTGCTGAAGAAGGATTTCTCACTGAGTTAGCTAGTGGTTATACTTTCTTCTTGAAAGGGAAAGTGCAGAATGAGGATACGATTCATGGAGTCAGCCTGGCCATTAAGACTAGTCTGATGAAACAACTTTCGGACCTGCCTGTCTATATTAATGAGAGGCCCATGAAGCTATGCCTACCCCTTAGTCACAAGCGGCATGCAATAGTCATCAGTGCATATGCTCCCACCATGAACAGCACAGAGGAGACAATTGAACAGTTCTACATCAATCTCAGTTCCATTCTATGCTCAGTGCCAGCCAACAACAAGTTGATCTTGTTGGGAGACTTCAACGCCCAAGTTGGCTGTGACCACAGCTGATGAGAGAGAGAGTTAGGCAAACATGGTGTTGGTAAGATGAACAGCAACGACTTATTGCTGTTGAGCAAATGTGCAGAATACGACCTCCTCATTACAAACAGGATGGCAAACAGATACAAGACTACCTGGATTCACCCTAGATCAAAACAATGGCACATGGTAGATTATGTCATTGTTTGTCAGCGTGATATTCGGGATGTTCTTATCACCAGAGCCATGCGAGGAGCAGAGTGCTGGACTGACCATAGGCTTGTCCGCAGTATTTTCAAAATACACATTGCTCAGCATCACCCCAAATGCCCAAAGCTCATTCAAACAGCCTTTAACATTGCCAGACTCCAGCAGCCTTCTCATTTGCGCAAGTTCCAGTCAAGCCTTGATGAAAAGTTGACTGCCAACAGACCATTGATTGGAGGCCCAACTCAGAAGTGGAGCCAGTTTAGAGAAATCGTGATGAAGACAGCGAAGTCAGTGCTGGGTCCCAAGAAACGCAATCATCAAGACAGGTTTGATGAGAACAACAGTACTATTGAGGACCTGCTTGCCAAGAAGAACAAGGCATTTATGGAGTGGCAGAATGACCCAGGCTCCATCTCTAAGAAAGACAGGTTTAAGTTTCTCCAGGCCCAGGCTCAGCAAGAAATCCGCACTGATCGTGCATTTTGGTGGGAGAAGAAAGCTGAAGAGGTGCAACACTACGCTGACTTAAATAACTCAAGGGAGTTCTTCACCTCTATCAAGTCTGTCTTTGGTCCTTCCAAGTCTGGCTTTGCCCCCTTGTTGTCTGCAGACAGAACCACATTGATTAGGGATAAGGCTGGCATTAATAACCGATGGAAAGAGTATTTCAGTCAGCTCCTGAACCGTCCATCATCAGTCCATCAGTCAGCACTGGAACAGATTCCTCAGAAGCCAATCCTTGAAGACTTGGGAGATCCTCCATTTATTGACAAAGCTAGAAAGGCCATAAGGCAGATGAGTTGCAGCAAGGCATCCGGCAAGGATGGAATTCCCACAGAACTGTACAAGGCATTTAATGAGGAGTCACTTAAGGTTTTTCATAATGTCTTGACCAGTATTTGGGAAGAGGAAGAAATGCCATCTGTTCCCCGTGATGCCGTGATAATTGCTCTGTACAAGAATAAGGGTGCAAGGGTGCAAGAGCCGATTGCGGGAACTACAGAGGTATCTCGCTGCTTTCTGTTGCCGGGAAAATCTTCACCCGCATCATCCTGATCAGGCTGATTTCGACAGTTTCAGAAGAGAGTCTCCCAGAGTCACAATGTGGTTTCTGCCCGCAGTACTGTCGATATGATCTTCGTAGTGAGATGGGTGCAAGAGAAGTGCCTTGGCAGAATATGAATCTCTACTCTCTCTTCATTGATCTGACAAAGGCATTCGACACGGTTAACAGAGATGCATTGTGGATCATCCTCAGGAAGGTGGGTTGCCCAATGAAGTTCATCTCACTCATCAAGCTGTTTCACGACGACATGACAGGAGAGGTACTCTTGGATGGTGTGCCATCTGAGAAATTCAACATCTCCAATGGCGTGAAGCAGGGCTGCGTACTTGTCCCAGTGCTTTTTAACCTGTCCTTTGCTCCCGTCCTCATGCATGCTGTCAGAGACTTAGATCTTGGTATTTACATCAGATACCATTTGGATGGTTCACTGTTTGATTTGAGACATCTTACTGCAAAGACCAAGACACTGGAGAGGCTCATCACCGAAGCACTGTTTGCTGATGACTGCGCCCTTATGGCACACCAAGAGGACCACCTGCAGACCATCACTGACAGATTCTCTTAGCCTCGGAAAGACAGAAGTCCTCTTCCAGCCTGCACCAAACAGTGCTCCTCCACAGCCATGTATCACTATTGATGGTACACAACTGAAGGTAGTGGACAGCTTTAAGTACCTGGGCAGCACAATATCAAGTGATGGATCCCTTGACAAAGATTACAACGAGGATCCAGAAAGCCAGTCAGGCACTTGGGAGTTTGCGTATTAAAGTTCTTCAGCACAAAGATATTCGCCTGTCAACTAAACTCAAGGTATATAATGCTGTGGTCCTCACCTCTCTCCTGTATGGCTGTGAAACATGGACCCTGTACCATAGGCACATCAAGCGGATGGAGCAGTTCCACATGCGCTTCCTATGATCAATCATGCGAGTACGCTGGCAGGACCAAATTACTAATCAAGAAGTGCTTGATAGAACCAGCTTCGATGGTCTGGCCATGTTCTCCCCATGGATGAAAGTAGGATCCCAAGGCAGCTGTTTTACGGGGAGCTGGTACATGGTAGTCGCAAAGAGGGACGCCCGAGGAAGAGGTATAAGGATAACCTGAAGACCAACTTGCAGTGGACAGGAGTTCAACCTCGACAATTTGAACTAGTCGTTGCAGACAGGACTAATTGGCGTTCCTTTACGAGAAAAGCAGTGACAAAGTTTGAGGACAACTGCCGCCAACGCCTCGCAGCTGCATGTGAAAGACGACATAGAGCTGTGTTCTCTCCTGTCCTGACAACCGGCGTCCCATGCCCTATTTGTAGCCGCATGTGTGCTTCGACCTTTGGGCTCCAGAGCCACATGCGTCTCCACAAATGAAGTGCACAACATGTCTTCCTCAGCTCCTGAGAGACAACCAACAACAACATTAATGAGTGGATGTAGGGCCTGGGTTGGAGTTTGGGTGCAAGAAGGAACTTTGGGCAGGGGCTTAGAGGGCAGGGAGTGGGAGGGAGTTTCGGTCCAGGAGGGGGTTCTGATCGGAGGCAGGGACTGGGGCACAGGAGAGGGTGCCAAGTTCAGGCTCAGGTTGGAGACACTTATCATGGGTGGCTCCCAGCCAGCAGCACAGCGGGGCACTCGGGTTGCCCACATGCCACGATGGCCCCATGCCACTCAAAACTGCCGACTGCTGCTGGCAAGAGTGTTTCTGTGCACCAGTTGGGGCGTGGGGAGCAGTGGATCATCAGCTCAGCACAATTCCCATACCTGCAAGCACTGCCTCCCCACAGCTCCCATTGGCATCTTTCTGGCCAATGGAAGCTGTGAGGATAGTGCAGGGGCAGCACACAGAAACCTGCTGTTCCCCTTCCCCCAAAGGGCAAGCAGAGACATACTTGCCAGCAGTCTCTGGCCATGGCACTTCCAGGAGCAGTGTGGCTGGGGCCACGACAGGCAGGCAGATTGCTTGTTTAAACTCTGCTGCATCACAGGACATTTTCCTCTGGCCCAGTCTGGAGGGTCATGGTGGGCTGAAGGAAAAATGTTTGGCAGGCTGGATTTTGCCCATTCTCATGGTACAATGGTGAAATGGAAAGGGGGGTTCCTGATCTAGGAGTAAGACTCATAAGCACTACTGCAATGGAAAGAAACAACAGCAATAGTTACCAGAGGCAGCCTCTTCTTGTACACAATAGGGATATGAACATGTACTCATATACCAATGAGCCTGGTTCTCTGTAAGCTGGAGGTGTTTGCAGCTGCTCAGGAGACATTCCAATGTTGCCCAGCTTATTAGCAAAGTGCTCACAGCTAGACTTTGTTTCTATTGATGGTGCACATTCACACATGCCTATGTGCACATACAAATTCTACACATAGGTAGAAAAATCTGCATGCGGATGGAAAAGATTAGAGGGAACACTGATACACGGTAATCAACAACTGTCATTGTCTGTTCCTTAAGCAAGCTGCTGGTAACTGCACATCTTGAGGAGTACACTTAAAGGAAGGAATGGCATGGGGGTGTAGAAGGTGCAAAGGTGCAAAGACATGATGTGAGCATCTGACAATCATGTAAATGAAGCAACGTGGAGAGGAATGAAGGGAGGGACAGTGCTCAGAAGGAACTTAAACGTGAAGAAAGACAAGCTTGACCATGCTGTGGCAAGTCACAGTTCCACATTCAGCTATCCTGTTAGCAGCCACTCTGACAAACCAGTCAATAACTTCTATCACAGAGTGCTCCCATCTGATCCAAACTTCCTAGATCGCTGGAGCCCTTCATGGAATACAGTAGTGCAATGTCAGAGTGACATTTCCTTTTTTCCTCTTGGCTCCCACAATCTGGGCTGCAGTCTAGGTCAGATTGGGGGAGAGGGGTGAACTTGGCCAGTGTCCTCATGCATCTGAGTGATGCCTCTTAAAGCAGCGCCACCACCCACACAGTTAATGCAATGGGAATGTATGAACTGAGTGCTCAGAGACCACTGGACTGATTTGTCTACTGCGTCAGATGCTTTTGACCCAGGGGCTCACCCTACCTGTAAGGAATGAGCTTTTACTACTTAAGGGCAGTGATATATACACTTCTTGGATCATCCTGAATATCCTTAACAAGTGCCAATTAAGGGGCAGTCCATTCTTTGAGACCCTTTAAGCCAAATAAAAAGTCCATCAGATTAGCTTCTCGACCAGCTATAGTAGCCTCTTGTGCAGGCCATCTGCTACAGGTTGAACCTCTGTGGACTGGGATTCTCTGGCCCAGCAACATCCGTAGTTGGACCAAGGACACAGAGCCCTTGTGTTCTGGCTGGGGACACAGAGCCTCTGCTGGCTGGGGGCAAGGATCCACTACCAGACGGGAACAGGGAAGCCTCCGCAGCCAGAACAGGGAAGCCCCATGTCATGATCATGAGGGTTAGCCAGCAGCCTAGGGACTAAGGGGTTAACGATACCTAACTCAGGAAGAGTTAGCCAATAGGAATGTAAGTAGGAATCTCAAACTAGGACGAAGGGATTTTTGAGTTTCCCTCCTTTGTCTCTGGGTGTTTTTTTCTCCTGCTATTGAAGGGGACAGGATGTCTCCCTCTAAGAAAATACTCTTCACAGTCTGTAAGTAGGATAAAGTTTAGATACATCTGTTAAGTTTTATTGTTTGGGAAATGGGATCTGGTCTGTGCATTTAAAAATGGGTTTTGTTCTCCTTTGTAACTAAGGGTATGTCTACACTACCCCGCTAGTTCGAACTAGGAGGGTAATGTAGGCATACCGCACTTGCAAATGAAGACCGGGATTTGAATTTCCCGGGCTTCATTTGCATAAGCGGGGAGCCGCCATTTTTAAAACCCCGCTGGTTCGAACCCCGTGCAGCGCGGCTACACGGGGCACGAACTAGGTAGTTCGAACTAGGCTTCCTAGTTCGAACTACCGTTATTCCTCGTGAAATGAGGAGTAACTGTAGTTCAAACTAGGAAGCCTAGTTCGAACTACCTAGTTCATGCCGCGTGTAGCAGCGCGGCACAGAGTTCGAACCAGCGGGGTTTTAAAAATGGCGGCTCCCCGCTTATGCAAATGAAGCCCGGGAAATTCAAATCCCGGGCTTCATTTGCAAGTGCGGTATGCCTACATTACCCTCCTAGTTATGTCTACACTAGGTAGTGTAGACATACCCTAAGTTCCTGGCCCATGGTACATTTCTCCTCCCTGAGTATATTATTTTGTTACTATTCCATCTAGTCATTATGCTTGCAACAGGAATATTCTGGTGATAATAAAAGTTCTTTCTCTTTTCTTTTTTATTAACCTGGTATTGGTTAATTTGTGTGTTCTGGTTTGAACGTTAGGGATGAGATTTCCCAAGTAGTCTCTCCCTGGTTGCTTTCTTAATATTTGGGTGGTGGCAGCGGAGATTTTATCCCCAAAATCTAGGTTAAGATTTTGGGGGGAAGTTTTATACCAAAGCCTGGTAGATAAGGTTTTGGGTACTTTTGCTGGCCCCCACTCCTGCATTTATTGTGCCAGAGTGGGGAAGGAGCTATGACACCACGTATGGCTAGGAACATGGAGCCCGTGCCAGCTGCGAGCGTAGAGCTGCTGCTAGCCAGGGGCAGAGAGGCCCATGGACTGGAGTGGGGCAACAGCCGGGAGTGGAGCCCCGCCAACAACTGGGGACAGCACACTGGTTGGGCCGGTGGCCGAGGGGATCCCCAGAAGAGCCAGAGCTTTGACCTACCCTCATTCAGCAAACTCCCTCCTTCGAGGCCACTCAGGTTCTGAGGGTGCCAGACCAGGGAGGTCCAAGCTGTAGAAAGAGACAAAGACCTACATGGTCGTGGGCTGAGATGGCATTTCTACCAGCCAGCTGGCTGGATGTGATCATTTATGGAATTTGTCAGATTGGAGGACAGCTGCCACCACAGTGGAGAATTCCCTCAGGGCTGCCATGAGATGAAAGGACAAAGCAGAATGTTGAACATAGGGATGTTAAGAGACAGGTAGTTGGCCAATCACGTAGTCAATACAACTTGTTCTTACTACATTTAAAATGCAGAGCTGCAGCAGCGGTAGCTCCCGGTCCCGGTGTGAGCCAGGTTTGCTCATTCCCGGCTCGTGCCAGATCCAGCAGCCGCTGTCTGCAGGGGGAATGCAAGTAGTCAATTCAACTATCCCTTAAGACTAGCTTATGGGGTAGTTAACTACTTGAACAGTCGCATATATCCCTAGTTGAAAAGCAAGAGAAACTAATCTGTGCCTCAAACTTCACATACAACTCAAGAATAGGATGAGCCTCCAGCCCCACTTATCCTCCAAATGAGCTGCTGGGAGAGGAAGCTCACCCTGTTTCAAGAAGCAGGTATCGGGGGGCAGGGGTAAACAAACAGTTTTTGTCCAGCTTTGCCAATGCCAAATTCATTCCTTTTCTTCAGAGCCCTCGACTTGAACAGTGATCTGCTGAGAGAGTGGCCTATCACAGTAGACATCTGTAAAGTTTTTCTTTCCAGTGTGTGTGTTTAAGCCCTGCGTTAGCGATCTAATGTTGGCATTTTATGTTCTGAGACCATGCTCTTTAAATCAATAATTTAACAGGCTGATGAGTGCATGTGGGAATTGGACCTAACTGCCCTACAGATTCTAATGACAGCGTATAGGAAGTAGCAGAATTCTATTTCCTGATCAATGCTGAAGTAGAAATAACACAGCAATGTGACACATCCGAAGTATGACCAGCAGCTCAAGATTTTGTTAGAATCACCCTAAATCTTACTGAATCCTCTTTCCTGTCACTTAGACTGTTGTAGACAACACAGTTACATATCTGTTGAGACACTGTCACCAAGGCCCCAATCCTGCAGTTTCCACTTAGGCAGATCTCTGAACACATAAGGAACCCTATGGATGGCATTGGGGCTCTACAGTGGCACAGGGAGAACATCTTGCTTCTGGAAGAACTGGGAACCAATTATGTGCATTTCACCATAATAAAACAGGCAACAACAGCAGCAAAATAGCAAGAGGAAAAGATTTCTGTCATGATTTGTTGTCTATATTGTAACAAACTCACTAGTGTGCATGCACGCCATTGCCCTCAACTGGAAGGAAACAGTTTAACTAGGGTGTCCAGACTCAAAGTACATTTTTGGCTCCAACTGATTGGAGCTAAATCAGAAGTAGACCGGTTTGCAAGCACAAAGACCAGATTTCTACTCCTGTTACCAAACCATCACAGTGCACAACGGTGGAAGTTTTACTATAGGTTGCCAAGGATTCCTTAACAGTATTTACCTATTTACTCAGGGCCAATAATCTGCATTTTGTCAAATACCATATAGTGTGATGTGCAAAATGGAAACATTTAAAAGAAGTCTGCCAATGGGCAGTAACATATATGTTCCTTTCGTGACCCCCAACAATAGCTCAAAACAGATTAACAAGAAGCAATGGTACTATTGCCTAGGAAAAGAAATAAAAGACTGAAAACTGGAATTCAGGTTGCATCACGAGGCTTTGAAAAACTAATGGCTGGCCCCAAAACACACATATGAGAGAGAGAGAGAGAGAGAGAGAGAGAGAGAGAGAACGAACCTGACTGATGGTAGATATGCTACTGACGAGAAAATGACCTTTGCAGAGAGTAATCCCTTTGCAACAGGCAAGGCAGTAAATTCTAACCTCTGTCATAGCAGCAAATCCTTCTGCAGCCTGAATGTAATCTTGCAGGAGAAAAGCCCACTCAGCATGAAGGAAGTGTAATTCAAGACAGCCCCAAGCAAGCGAAGATTTAACCACTCAGCAATGTATTATGAATATCTTGCTTTGTTTTATACCAGGTGCAAGAAGATATTTCCATACAACACCAGTTAATGTCATATATCAGTCCACCATTAAATACTTCAAACTTACTAACATGATTTCAGTTATTTGTTGTCTTCCTCAGATGCTGGTATGGTGATAGAGCCTTTCAAATCTTTACCCCTTCTGTCCTCCCCCTCCTCCCCCCCCCCCTCCACAAAACAGTGCTGTGGAAAGAGAAAAAAAGGAATAATTTACTACCAAGTGAGCTGTGTTAGAAGGAGAATTCCACAGAGTGATCTTACTAGGGAATTTTAGCTTGTCCCCTAGTGGTCCATTTGGCAGGAAACAAAGAACGATATACACTTTTTCAGCTGTGTGTGTACCAATACCCCCTTCCCACATCCTGACATGTACTTTTCAATGCTGTCAACTACTTTAAAAGGGGGAAACTACTGAGCAGCTTCAAAATCATCAAATTAGTTCATGGGGCTACCTTTCAAAGGCTTTTTTTAAAAGCATATACCTATTTTGATTATAATACTTTGAGTTTTGTATTGACATTTCCTCCTATAGAAAGTGTGACGATATGGCATGGACAATAATTTTTTATCGGGGGGGCCACACTAAGATTTTGGTAAGTGGTCAAGGGCCACGCTTTTCTATGGAGGGGGTGCAGGGTCCGGGACAGAGACGGGATGCAGAAAGGAGCTCAGGGTAAGGCCCTGGGGTTCAGGAGAAAGTGTGGGGTCTGCGAGAGAGTTTGGGTGAAGGGGGGTTTGTAATCTGGGGCAGGGGCTTAAGGTGCAGGGCCTGGGAGGGGATATGGGTGCAGGAGAGGATTCTGGCCTGCTCAAAATGGCTGGCTGATCCTTGCGGCTTTCTGCTCTGGGCACGGAGGGTAGGGGGAGGCTTTGTGGGCTGCCCCCCCCCCTTAGCAAAATGTCTCAGCTCCCATTGGCTGGCCTCAGTGCTCCCAGAAATATTTTTCAGCTCTCATTGGTCGGTCTGATACAGAGGCAGCATTGAGGGGTGGGGGCTGGGGGCAGGCGGCTCTCCGGAATCCAGCGCTTGCAGGGAGCCTGCTAAAAAGCTGGCTCTCCATGAGCACCAGATCCCGCCTGCTCCCCACCTCTTCTATGCTGCTATCGGGGCGGGGGGGGAGGAGTCACATGTACCGTGAAGATTAACTGATGATCCCAGGTTCATTGGTTAACCGTTTAAACTAGGGATGTCCGATATTGTATAATTCAATACCTATGTAACTGTATGATTTCTTAGTGGTTACACAACTATTTGACAGTTCCTGGGGGCAGGGCTGGCAGCCAGTGTGCTCCTTGCCCCACTCCCAGGGAGCCCCCTATTTCAGAGGCAGGAGCATGGGGAAGCAGGCAGAGACTTTCCACGAGTGAAGCCAGTTTAAAAAACATCCCCCCATTAAACTGGCTCCCCTCACAGACCTGCTCTGCCTGCCACCTGCACCTCTGATACAAGAGCAGCATCCCCTGTCCATGGGGGGTCTGATTGTCTAGCTTGTGTCCAATTGGGCCCAGGCTTGCCATGGTCAGAGGCTGCTCTATGGGATGCGGATATGGGGAGCTGGGACCCTGCCCCCGCAGACAGAGGCTGCTTCGCAGCAGCCTCCACTCCGCCCCACTCTGCTGTCTCTGATAGGAGGCAGCAGCCAGAGGGGAGGGAGCAGGCAGCAGTAGAGAGCGGATGCTGGGAGGAACCAGCTTTTAAGCCAACTCCCTGCAGCACCAGTTCCTGCCTACTCCCGGCTGCCTTTTTACAAGACAGCAAAGGGGGGGAGGGGCACAGGTGGGTCTGCAGAGCCAGCAGGTGTGGGGAACTGGCGTGAAAGCCTGCCCCCATCACCCTCCGCGCTGCTGCCTCTCTATCAGGCACCAGCTCCTGCGCCGCCCTCTCCCGTCCCTTGCCTCTGATACAGCGTAGCGTATCTGTTAATCATGCCTTTGATACAGCCTAGGCTTATCGGTTAATCGTGTAGTCGTCTACATGATGACAATCCTAGTTTAAACTTGTACACGATCACATTCCTAGTTGTTAAACCAATATACAGCCCTAGGAAAGGGGAAGGAATTGACATAATGCAGCGTGAATGATTAGTATCTTGCAGTTCCACCATGTTCTTAATACTGACTTAAGGTACCCAGGAGAAGGGTACTGCTAGAGAATCCAAGGACAGGGTGGAAGCACAGTTGAAAGGATCAGGGAGGCTGTACTCCAGGAGTAAAGAGGTGGGGGAAGACCTAGAGGCAGAAGAACATAGACACACAGAAAGGAGAGTTCAGAGTCATGTGGCTTTGGGGAAGGGAAATGGGTCGGAGGAAATGTGGATGGCAATTAGACAAGAACTGAGAAGTACTAGACATTTTTTTCTTTTTTAAGAACTGTACATGAGGTAATAGGATAGTGTCATAGTTCAGGCATTGAACTGGGACACAAGTGGCTTTTTTACTGTTTTAACTACTTTCAAATAATTTTCACCTAAGAGCTATATTGCTGCTATATAGCAGTTCCAGAATCTCTGCTGGCCATGCTGGATGCTGAGGTATTCCCTAAGACAGCACACATGCTATTGTATAAACTCGCTGGTCACAGTACACAATAAGGAAAATATATGGGATTTACAACTACTGCTTCCAGGGTACAATAGGATAGTATTTGCGCTTACATAGGGAGAATCCTTTGAAACTCAAGAGGACTGTATACCTATTTCAGTAGCTGTATATGCAGAAATAGGGAAACTTAAAATGGTAGGTATGGGCCAGTCTATGGATAAAAGATGCTAGTACAATATTTATTGCACAAACACGTGGAATTTTACTTTTTATCTGTAATTGTGTGTGCGCGTGCATAAGTGTGTATACACAGAGTGTTTTAATAATGTTGTAAGCCACCTCGAAAACTTATAGAGAGAGGTGGGGTAAAAATATTTTAAATAAATAAATAAGTCAGAATTCATGTCACAAGCATAATCCCACTTAAAGGGTAAACAGGGAGAAGAACGCAGCTCAGATGCCTGTTTCCTGCTAGTGCAGGGTGCAGCAGCACATCGACCAGGATAGATTTCTATACCCCAGGCATCATTGAGATGCTGTTCCTTAGAAACAGCGGGACATGAATATCTGAAAGAAAAAAAAAAGTTTGAGAACTTATGACTCAAGCCATCTAAGGTGATCCAATCTGATTATTTGGAGAGCTGAAACACCAAAAGGAAGCTTACAAGAAGTGGAAACTTGGACAGATGACTAGGGAGGAGTATAAATATATTGCTCGAGCATGCAAGAGTGTAATTAGGAAGGCCAAAGCACAATTGGAATTGCAGCTAGCAAGGGATGTGAAGGGTAACAAGAAAGATTTCTACAGGCATGTTAGCAATAAAAGGATAGTAAGGGAAGGTGCGGAACCCTTACTGGATGAGGGAGATAACCTAGTGACAGATGAAGTAACAGATGAAGTACTCAATATTTTTTTTTTGTCTCTGTCTTCACAGACAAGGTCAGCTCCCAGACTGCTGCACTAAGCAACAAAATACGGGAAGGAGGACAGAACAGGTTAAGAACTATTTAGAAAAGTTGGACATACACAAATCCATGGGGCCGGATCTAATACATTCAAGGATGCTGAGGGAGTTAGCTGATGTGATTGCAGAGCCATTGGCCATTATCTTTGAAAACTCCTGGTGATTGAGGGAGTTCCCGGATGATTGGAAAAAGGCAAATTTAGTGCCCATCTTTAAAAAAGGGAAGGACAATCCATGGAATTACAAACTAAGTATGTTAAATATCGACTGACTGACTAATCGAATAGTTGAAGTATTTTTGGAAATGGTTAATAAGGGAGCTGGTGGAATCTCCATCCCTGGAGATTTTCAAGTCCCAGCTTGACAAAGCCCAGGCTGGGATGAGTTAGTTGAGGTTGGTCTTGCTGTGGGCATGGGGATGGACTTGATGGCCTCCTGAGGTCTTTTCCAACCCCATGATTCTATGATTCTACTGTGAATGGAGTATTTCACGATACTATTTTAGATATAGTCAAACCGTGAATGATCTTTGGCTATCCTATCCTCACTGAGCTAACCACTCCACAAACAAATACCACACTTCATCAGTAGTCTGACAACCAGTGACAAAGGCAAGCCCTCGATTCTGCAGTTCTACATGCAAAAACATCAATTAGGGTTAAGCACATGCCATCCCACCAAGAGGAATATGTCTCTTTGTCCCCTATTTGTGCCCTATGAATGCAGGCTTATAAATATGCTATTGCCTTCAAGTTAATGGTCACGGGTCCTCTCACTGAAGCTACAGACACCCTTGCTTTAGTACCTGACACATTTTTACACTGACATTTTACACGCACTCACACATACCACATACATGTGTGTTTCCTAAATAAAAATTCAAAGGGATAAAGCTTCATATTTTAAAAAATGTATTTATTGCTTGGCTGGGTTTTTTAAGCAGTCATTTATTGGTTTGTGGGGTATTTTTTAAAAAAATATTTCTAATATAAATCTTACGTTTAATTAACATTTTCAGGACAGTCAGTGAGACCAAGAGTACAATATAAAGCAGAAAATTAATAACAAAGACATCAGGATTTCAACAGGAGATATAGGCATTCTTTTTCTAGGAAAAATAGTAAAGGGGTTACTTTAAGAAGTCAACCAAGCAGTGTTACTGAGATCCTGCACAGGGATGTGAATGACTAGTCGACTATCTCATAAGCAAATACTTATTGGACAGTTGACAGGCTAGGCAACTAGTCATTTCCCCCAACACTTGCTGCTACTATCAGAAAAAGGCAGCGGGGAAAGAGGGAGAGGAGAGGGTGCTTCAAAGCGGTAGGGCTAGGCCAGACCCTGGGCTGCTCAAGTGCTGCTGAGACTCCGCATGGAGCCTGATGCAGAGATCCCTGTAGCGTTTCAAAGAGGCAGAACTGCATGGAGCCTGGGGTCGGCTAGGGACTCCCCAGCTGACCTCAGGCTCCATGCAACACTGCTGCTTTGAAATGCTGTGGGGAGCACAGGGTCAGCCGGGAACTGCTTGAGTTCCCCCCACTGGGCCCATGCTCCCCACAGTGCTTTTGCCTTTGAAGTGTAGCAACAGCCGTGGGCAGCAGCCTACACTTCAAAGGCAAAAGCACCCTTATCGACTAATCGAATAATCAAATCTTTACATCCATAATCCAGCATTTATTTCCCTCATGGCAGTATGTCATGCACCACCATGTAGTATTTTAGAACTGCATGATGACCACTGCCTGTGATATTACGTAAGACATCTTAAAAATACCTTAGATAACTACCGTTACTTGATATTAAAGGAAATCCTCTAAAACAGCATAATTTCATTTATGGGCCAGTTTCATAGGTGAAACAGTACCATTTGTCTTTTGTTTCTCATTAACAGAGCCATATCCTCCTTTTGGTTAAGGCTTGTAATCAGCTATCAAACAGGAATACAGCTTGAAGAATAAGCAGAGAACAGCATGACGAGTGTTACTGGTTGCAGAAAGTAAGCAATGCACATCCTTTCTCTTGGCAAGCTTTGTGTTCTAGTTAAATGTGCTAAACACTACAGCAGGCATGGAAAGCTTCAAATTTAGCCATGCTGGAGCACCGTGACTATTGCAAAACACCCTATCATATACTTCTTGAAAGCACTGAAGACACTGGGTAAAGGTTTCCAGAAGCATTTACGTCCCATTAACTTTCTGAAACACAGAACATATCACAACTTTGAAAATGAGACTTAGATGCTTTTGAAAAAGGTTTCCATTAAATCCCTAATCCTCACACACCATTGCATGAAAGGAAAATATTTCTTTTCCCATTTTACATTTTAGTAAACCAAGACAATTGGCTTTGCTCAAGAGCACACATGAAATTAGTGGCTGACTCAAGGTTAGAAATCAGGAATTCCAGGGCTCCCAACAATATGTTACCTGCCAGATCACCCTGCCTTCCTACAACACGTTCCAGTGTCTGCAAAGTTCTGTCCAGAAATGTTTCACACTACAATAGTACTCACACGTACTACAGGTGTCACAATTTCAAAAGAATGGATCGTGTCATTATTCCACCCCTCTCCCTTTTTTACAGTGACTGCTCTCTGACACTGTACATTTATCCACAGCGTGGTAACTGAGAAACTGCATTATTAGTTCCCTGTACTCAGAGTAAAAGAAAGCTTACAGCAGTAGGTCAGGCAGTGCTGCATGCGAACTGCTGCCTACACAATGGCAACCAGTGTAAAAACAAAAAAATTGTCTGACCCCAATATACTTGTAAAAAATCTAGCTGCAAATTCTCAATTCCTCCCTTGTAAATGGGCTCATCTCCTAAATACCCTATCACTTTCCAATGGCTTTCCTTGAGTCAGTTACTATCTGTGACCCAAGGTCAAACTGGCAAAAAAAAAAAAGTGGGTGTTCACTTCCAAGCTCCGCCCGCAAAGGACATCCTACCCACACAAGGCACTTGTCGCAGTAGCTTTTGCAGAAGTGCAAAATATGAACATAGGTAGTCTCTGGGATCATCTCCTCCTTAATGCAGTCCAAATACTCTCATGGTCTCTACTCCCCTTGGATTCCCCACAGTGAAGCTCAGGTGACCCCAAAGGGTTTTTTAATTCCTTATTAA
This sequence comes from Pelodiscus sinensis, assembly GCF_049634645.1. Classification (NCBI taxonomy): domain Eukaryota; kingdom Metazoa; phylum Chordata; order Testudines; family Trionychidae; genus Pelodiscus; species Pelodiscus sinensis. The sequence continues at coordinate 306,947,202 of NC_134711.1, forward strand.
CTGAGGGACCCTATGTGGTTCCTATTCTGGTATCACTAGCAGAGGGTATAAGATACAGCAGACCTTTATCTGTTCTTCCCTACACCACAGAGAACACACTTGTACACAGGTACCCAGGATAAAGGCAAATTGCTACTTATACACAACCTCCATCTACAGCAAACCTGTGCCACATGTTCCTCAGCGGCAGCCAAGGGTTTGCCCACCAGTTTCCGTGATAAAAGATGGAGGGGAAAAAACTAACAGCTGTTTTCTGGGACTCTCATATCCCAATGTAGATAACAGTGTTTTGTTCCACCTGCCATGGGTATGGAAAGGTTAATCACAGAAAACCCAGCTGAAAGTGATGTTTCACATGTTAAAACACAGTAATCCTTTACAGACAAACTGCTGTACAATGATTGGTTGTCACTTGTACTATTTCTCCATCCACACCTGATCATGCATGCCTTGCCCTGGCTAAGTGGTCCCTAAAGTCAAAAGGAACTTTGCCTGAGTTAAGGATACAATCTCAGCCTCCTTGGTTCTTTTGAGGCATGAGCAACGAACAGAAAGAAAGAGTTAAGACAGTAGGAATCTTAAATGCAGTAAGACAAATCTTGCAATAATATAAATACACACAGAAAAATAGCATCACAATTGAGCCATGCTAACTCTTATGGGTATGGAAAAAAATGTTGTAAACTTAATATATTTCTATACATCCTTTATAAAGAAAGGCTCTGAATAGCTTTTGGCATTTGAAAGCTACTATGAAGAGAATTTCTGTAAAGCAGAATGTACTACAAAAACACCATCTTACACCTGTTCCAGAAATTTATGTCCAAATGTTATTGTATTATTCTCTGTATTTTGTCTCTCTCTGGAATGATGACTATATTTTATTAAATGAGCTGTGATATACTGCCTCTACAGAGAAAATATAGGGAACTAAAGGAGACTTTTTAATGCTAAGAGAAGCTAGCTCCTACTTAAATCAACCCCTTTAAGGAAGTGGCCACATTTATTTAACATATATATATAATTTCAACTGAGTCCAACTGCAGTAATGTTTCACTGAACTAAAGACATTTAAGTAGAGTCCTGTATCTGCATATAATATACCAATATCTTGTAACTGCCACCAGGTAGATTTGAACCTGGGATCTCTGAAGCTTAGTTATAAGAGTCTCTACCACTCGAGCTAAAAGCCAGCTGTCTCTCAGCTTAGGCTGTAGAGCTCCCTTGTTCTTATCTCTTACTGTAAGTGGTCTAAGTGCCACTACCTGGGACAGTGAACCACACTAGGTGTGTGGGTTACATTCTTCCCCTAACTGAGGAAGCACATCCCTAGCTTCAGAGACCCAGTTGAGATCCCCAACGAGCCCAGAATTTATGACCACCATCAGGCAGATTCAAACCTGGGACCTCTGGAGCTCACTATAGGCACCTCTACAGCTTGAGTTCTAAAGCATGCTGGTGTGGGATACAACTGTAGGGTTTGAGATACAAAATTTATATCTGCATCTGATCTTTGATCCACAAAAATGGTCCACAAATTGCCACATCAACATTCATGGATTCACAGGTCTGTGAATATAAAGCAGATATTGGTAGAGTGGCCAGGGTCTACATTTAAGGGTTTAAATCCTTGTTGTGCTATGAAATTCTTAAGTCCTAAGCAGTCTCAAAAGAACAGTTAAACACTGATTGTATTTGACATATAAAATACTCTCCAATGAGTTCAATATTTATCAAGTACCATTTCCAATAAACATAAATGATGTGTGTAATAAGTATCGCAGAGCTATAGTTCTATCAAAAATCCAGATACACATACGTATGGCGTATACCACACATTCTGGTTGAAATTGAACAGCAGTAATCAGAGCATATTACAGAACAGTTAGTCCATGGTGGCCATGTCCACCAGGCTGATGTGTACACAGCAGGCTAGACTGCTGTCAATTTACAACACAGCTTGTTGCACACTACCTCTCTGTATTGATACGACTTTAGATAACTACAGCTTTCATCACCTTAGCTTAGGCACCCAAGTTTGAAAATACTGACTTACATTGATACTCACACAGTATGGGCTGAGGGAGAAAAGATTCTCTATTACAACAAACAGTAGTTACAAGAAACCTAACCAAAACTAGCAAGGTGCAGTCAAATAAATGCAATACTATTTTTAAAAAAAGGTAAATTAAGTATAAAACTACACTTCACATCACTCATTCTAAATGTGGCAGATTTTACTTGTCACCTAGCATTTAAACAGCTTCTCTTCACTGCTGTTACAGTCTACACAAACAAAGCAGCATGAATTTGAAGCTGAAATGAATAGTGGCACTTCAATACCTATTTAAACCCCATTCAACAATATAACTCCACTAACAACATACAAGTTTTGCTGATATTAGGAAACACAACCTGCTCTTGGTTCAAAGTAAGCTGCAAAAATTAGCTGACAAAATAATTTCCCTCTTGTTTTTCCTCTCTGGTAAAGAGAATAACAATCTTTCATGAACTAAGAGAAACCTTTATTAAAACCATTATAACAACCAAGCATCTTTAATGTTTGTCTTGTAATGATATGCTAAATGCTCAGTATCCAAGGAAACAGTGTTGTAATGAAGTTGGAGAGTACTGTATAAATGTACCTCCTAAATCACCTAGAATGTAAATTCCAATGCTGCTGGACAGTTTCTTAGCATGAAAACTGTCAATTCCTCTGACACAATGATAGCTTAGACATGCTATAGTTTGAAAAAAGCTAATAAGCTGCATATAAAGAAAGGACCATTTTGTCTGCCATGTATGAACAGTCCTCTCTTGGCATCTTGCTAGAGAGCCTCTGCATGAAGTATCACATGGCACATGCATCAGACAGTGTTACTTGCCTATGAGAGCTGTGTGCAAAATAAGTATTTAAATTTTGAGCCTCAATTAAATCTCACAACCAACAACAAATAATATCAAGACATTTTCATACGCACACAACTTCCAGGTGCATCAGTAGAAATTTTGCAACCTTTCACTGGAATTCTAGGGAACCTATTGGTCTGAAATGTATTTCTTTAATGCTGAGAAATCATCATTCATATTCATGGGCTGAGTTACAGCTGTATTACTAGAAGCAATTTAAAAACAAATATTTATTTCCCATCACTTTTATTCCACATACAGTGTTATTTTCTAGGCCCATGGGCAGCTTTAAGGACAGGAAGCCAATATAAAATCGATCTGCACTTCTTGTGGCTACCACTTGTACCCTCACACATTATTTCTGTTCTTGAAATATGTCTCAGGTTTTACTGAGGAAAACAAGTAGCTGCTCTCATCATTGCCCAAGTAGCTTGCTCTATATAACAACCTTTATTTAAAGAAATACCACATTAATTGACCCAGGCACTCTTTCACTGAGCTTTAGTGTCCTCTACTTTTAGCAGTGGACACAGCTCAGAATTCCAGTGTCTTCAGTAATCTCATCTTTCACCATGATCTTTACATCACCGTTAAATGCAGGTTTCTTCTTGGTGCATCATTTCCACGGATACAGTGCCTTTTATATAAGAATATAGCCATACATTATTTCATATCTCAGAGGGATAAACCATGTTAGTCCATATCTGCAAAAACAACGAGGAGTCCTGTGGTACCTAAAAGACTAACAGATTTATTTGGGCATACGCTTTCATAGTAAAAACCATTTCATCAGATGCATCTGATGAAGTGTTTTTTTACCCATGAAAGCTTATACTCAAATACATCTGTTAGTCTTTTAGGTGCCACAGGATTCCTCATTATTTCAAATGTTACTTCCAAAACATATAGCTAAGTGCTCGAACAATGTGCCCGAAGCTCCTATCCAAAGACATATTCTGTCACAGGACTCTGTTTTTGCTGCTGTTATGTGAGAAGTCTTAGCACCCTATCTTTTTTTACTTTTTCTCTTTCTTAGGGTGTGTCTGGACTACAGAGTTTTGTCGACAAAAGTGGGCTTTTGTCGACAAAACTATACCTGCGTCTACACTACCACTGAGTTCTGTCGACATAACGTCGACAGAACTCAGCAGTTTTGTCGACGCTGGTAAACCTCATTTTACGAGGCGTAACGCCTTCTGTCGACAGAGTTTCTGTCGACAGAAGGTGTTATTGCATGTAAACTGTCCTTTGTCGACATGGTAGTGTAGATGCAAAGCAGCTTGCTTTGTCGACAGAAGTTTTGTCGACAGTATCTGTCGACAAAACTCTGTAGTCTAGACGTACCCTTAGTGTTTTGGCACAGTTCTGAAGGCAACTTATCTGCCCCACTCTTTTGGCATCTTCTAGTGTTTAAGAATATTAGTCTTTTCATTTTGATGTCAGTAAATTGTGTCCTCACTGCACATTTCTTCTTCCAGATTACAGATATATAAATGTGACAATCCATCTGAAATGCAGCAATTCACTAATCTCTTCTCTCCATCACAAACAGTTCTTTCTCACAGATACTTAGGGATTGAATGGTTTCTGAAAAATCACTTTTATGCCATACTGGCTGATCCTGCTAGATTAATGTTTTTAGTGGGTGACTCTACCAAAGAACTTTTGTTAAAAGTTCTAGAAACTATAACCATAGGTTCCCCAGCAACTCCTTTTTCTTCTCTCTTAAAATATCTCATGTGTTACATATACCCTGTATTACATTAGAATTGCTGAATTCATGCTCATGGTCCCATAATGATGGGATTTTTCCCAAAATTTATTCCTAAACATATCTGATAGTTCTAGCTAGCTGGGCTAGCTAACCCCTACTTCATTCACACTGCCTGTCTACCTCATCCTTTTCTCCAGCATTGATTTCTTTCTTTATCTTTCTAACAGTAAGACTGGTCAAGGCAAATCTCCAGACAATTCCACTCAAATCAACATCTTCCTTACTATTCAGACCACTACAATGTCAAAAAAACAGCAATGGTCCATAACTTCCTATGCTCTGAATATAGTGACCTAGCTCCAGGCTCACAGTAAGAAGATAGAGTGCAGGTATCTTATTGCCCGTAGCAATTGTCCTTGACCCTGTGTCTTTCTTATGTTATAATCATACAAAAAAAGCAAGATTCCAGTTTAAGAATCCATCCATAAGTAATCAATGAAGATATTTTACTTTCTAGTAATCTACAGATGCCAATCTGTTGTGCCTATTTCAATATCAGTCATTAATGGACCGTTGGAACAGCAGGTCAAAGAGTCTCTTCCATATTGATAATAATAGGGGCTGCCTTAGTACAAAAAGAAAAGGCTGACACATCAGCCACTGAGTCATCCCCCTTTGTAAATCCTTATTTTCTTTTTTGTTGCAATTATGTAGCATAATGATTAGACATCCACGGGGGACTCCAGATTCTACTAGACCAGAGATACGGACTTCCCGCTTTCACGAGAAGTGCACAGTAAGGTCTCTTTTCTACAGGGATGTAGGAAGCCACTCTAATGTTCTTTCCTAAAGGTTAAAAGTGTGTTTTGCTGTATCATTCCTCTTTTCATTGTTTCAGCAATACCTCTGAATGGGTGGACTGATACATGCACAAGAATTTTATTCCCTGCCCACATCTTGTCTTCTTCATGATTCATACATGCACAGTACGGCAGTGGGGAGATTTGGGTGCCAGCATGGACTCCCCAATGCTGATGGAGGCCAAAAGCCTTGTGAGCTGGATCCAAGCAAGCCAAGGGCCGCATCCAGCCTCCAGGTCTGAGGTTCCCCACCCCTGCATTCATCAGAGGCTTTCTTCCGGGTTATCACACAGCACTGTTTTTCCACCCTTCATTTTCCAAGAGCTCTTCCGCTTTGGAAATGGTTTCACAGCTGCAAGAAGCTAAAAGATAACAGCAGAGAACTATAAATAGGGAAATATACCTCCATGAACTGAACTACAGCGGTACTGATCCTGCACTGCCTCCATATTGGATATATATATATATATATATATATATATATTTACACGTCTGATTTACTGGTATGAAATAGCAATGTTGTTTTGATGATGGAGGGTACAAGAGTTAATTAGAAAAATCTTCAGCCAAGTTACTGATGGCCTGATTACTGAGCACCTGAATCTCATATTCACTCTAGTAGGAATGTCAGGCACTCAGTACCATGAAAAATCAGGCTACTATCCTCTACGTGCTTTATCTTATTTATCTGTAAGTTGTGCTTACCACTTATCTACCTCACAGACATGTTGTGAGGTTTAATTAGTTTATGTCTACAAAGCACTTTGAGATCTCTTGATGAAATGCACTAAATGTATTCACGGTATTATTGTTGAATGCTAGACAATCTACTTGGTGTCTGAGGGATAACCAGCCCTAGCAGCTGAAAGAGGATTCCAGAGGGAACCAGTATTCCTTATTCAGCTGCTCCAATCTCGGTGCTAAAATGTCTGGGATTCCTAGATGTTTCCAAAAGATAATCTGTTTCAGAGGCAGAGTTTCAGCATAACGTGCGCTGGATTAGACATAGGATTTAACAGCAGTTACACCTTTAAGTTGGCCCTCGGAAGGAAAATTTACTTTTCTGGTTCTTTCAGAGAACATGGGGATGAACAAGAACAAAAGTACCATCCAGTATATATATTTTAACATCCCAAGTGGCTTAAAGTTGTTCACACTTCTGTATTCATTAATTGCTCAGGACATGGATTTATTTAGTTATGGCTCAGGAAAGAATTCACAGTTCTTAGTATTTCCGCACAACAAGCACCCCCAGTTCTGCCTGGCCACCTTAGCCAACTCACCATGCAGTTCTCCATTATAATGCTAATGCAGTTCAAACAACCAAACCCTGCATATTTTATTTATGCAATAAGCCTGTCTTTTGGCCACTTAGTTGTGTCAGTTTAAAATTCAACATTCCCATGCAGAAAAACTGATCTTTTATTTACTTATGAGGGAAGGGACTGCAGAGGAAAACACTTCTTTATAAAGATGTTCTTTTGTTTACTGGGCCTGATCCCACACCCACTGAAATACATGGGAATTTTTCATTCACATCTGTGGGCGCTGGATTGGGCCCATAGCAAACAATATGTTGAAGTTTTAAATAGTTTTAATTTAGTAATTATATTTATCTTCTTAAAATATAAAGCTCTCAACACATTTGGGTGCATAGACCCAGGCATACACAAATATACACTTTAGTAGGGCCTGATCCAATGTCTAATAAAGTCAAGGAAAAGGCTTCATTGATTTCAATGGACTTTGGATCAGTCTCTAAGTTAATTTAAGGCTTGAATCTACAACCATTATTCTTACAAATACCTCATTATTTCAAAAAGCTCCTTGCAAGAACAAACAACAGCTGTCATGAAAGGTGCTGAATTCCTAGTAGAGAGACAGACTTTTTTGCAATTAACCTAAAAACAGGGTATTTTCATGCTTAACTAAAAAAAACTATTTTTCTTTCTCTCTCTCTCTCTCTCTCTTTCTCTCCCTGAGTTTTCAGCATAATTAGGCCCATATGACTGAAAAAATAAAGACGCAATTGTAATATGCAACAATTCAGAGCACAAGATTTCCACACAGCCCTTGCAATAAGCTTCAACCCTAACCTGCCAGAAACACTGCAGGAAAGTTCTACCATCTTCTGTCTCTTTCGCCTCTGGGAACAGAACACTGACAAGGGGATGGAGTTATAATCAATTAGTGCCAACTGTGTGAGATGCACATCTGTCCATTTAGAACTAGAACAAGACCACCAACTTATATCTGCAATCCACTAAGAAACTAGTGAGTAATAATTTTGACTAATTACCATTGAGAATTACATTCAAGCCAACAATCAAGATATGAAAGCACCAGACCCCTTTATCAACCTCTCAGGTCATCAAGCCAAGGCAACACAATTCAGCTCCCACATCATGTACCACTGCAGGCTCGTTGAATGACAGAAACAGCAGCCCCATGGGGTTTGCCCTTAGTAGATGGCATAGATTAGTACAACAGCTTTAGCCAAAACTGCTGCCCCAGTCTCCCCAGTGCTAACTTTTCTGTTAGAGGCCTTCATCCTACAAATAACTAGGAGGGAGTTTGCAATATACAGAAAACTAATCCCTCCTTCAGAGAAACTTGGTACTCAGCTATAGCCCACACTAAAATAGAGTGGCTCTTTCCCCCCCTCTAGTGGCTGAACCACACAAGAGGTTTATGAATCTGATGCTGCTTCAAACAGATGGGCATGGTCCTTTAGCATGAGCAATGGACGTCTGTGGTTTCAGACAGATTCCCATTCAGTCCCCACAGATTAGGGCTGTTGTTACGCAATGAGAAAGCAAAGAGGCCAAATCATAACTTCTGAGGTAGATAAGGTCCTCCTGGTGCACTTGCAGTTTTTGGAATTAAGAGATCAAAATAATACTTGCTATGAATGCCTGCAGATGAGAACAAATAAACCGTTTTTCCCTTCAAGAAGCAAAAGTGAATCAAATATTCAGAGACCAAGAACATCTAAAATTCCCAAGTTTTAACCTAGCTTGAGAACTAAGTTTCCTGCCTGAAAGTTATGTGTGGGTCAATATGGGTCAAAATGAATCAATAGGAATTTTTAAACAATTCTGTCTCAATGATCTTTCTTCAATTTCCCCAAAGGCATGCAACCACATGGCCATATGATATCCTTCCATCTCAGAGAGGACAAAAACATTAAAAAAATCTTCACCAGTCATCATTTTTATGTGGAAATGTTCAAGTCGCTTTCCTTTCCCTTGGTTACCAGTGCTAAAATATGCTAACAACACTAAGGAAAGGGAAGACTTGCAAAGAGCTCACAATCTGTATTCAGTATAATTAGCAGATGCCAATTTTTAACTTATTACTGCTTTTTCATTTCTATACTCTAAAAAGGACGTCAGTTATCTAAATGACTGTTTTCTTTGTACTCATATAAAGCAGCAATCATGGGAAAATACATCACAGAGCATGTGTTAGCAAATATCCATCCCATCTTGTAATGACATTAAAAAAACCCCAACTGTTGTAAATGAAGAAATTCATGCCTTAAGACGGGCCGGCTGTCTTTTTCTTCACACCTTTGGATTTTAAAGCACTGCAAACTAAATGCATTGGACATTTGGCAGAATTTCCAGTTATTTAAATATGCACAGGCAAGACTCAAAGCAAAGTAAGATTAGTAAAGAAGCTTGCTCAGCTGAATCTACTACTGATCATTTTAAAACAGATGAAACAAAAGCACTTAAACAGATGCATTTTTCTATGCAGAGAACCAAAAACTATAAATGAATAAGATGGAGCCTTACAAATGCAGTACTTAATAAAGCAATGCAGCCTTTACAAATGTTACAGCTAAACCACCAAAATAAATAGAATATGTAACAGTTAAAGGGATTGATCAATAGTGAATGCATACACTTTCATTTTACAATGCCAAAATATGTTTCATAAAACAGAGCCCTCTGAGCTAAGAGCTTTTAAAAGGATGGACTTGGGCAAGGGATTTCTGCTCGTGAAGGTTATAGATTTAACAGGTTTCTGCAAAGATCACAATGATACAGCATCCTGTGCTGCTTTGTGTTTAGTGAAGGTTTTATTCCTCCCATAAAATTTGCATCACACACAATTATTTTTACAAATCTGATTTCGATTATAAAGAATAATTTAAAAAGCCTTCTAGGCTCTCCTTTTAGGTAACTACTCATTTTCTTCTGGTAACCTTCAATAAAAAACAATCCATAATTTGATTTTCTGTTCCACAGACATAATAAAACTTTATCATTATTGTGCACAATACATAAGAAGAAATAATATCTCACGTGCTTCTCTAAGCCCCTATCCATTCCCAGGATAGGATAGCTTCAATGCAACCATATCTTTTCCCTCAAACACCCCCAGTTAAACTGGTCTCTGTGGAAACTAATAACTTTCCACAGTATGCACTGTAATCCAATAATATTAAAACTGGCATAAGCTGCTGTCTGCTGAACTGTGGCATTCTTACCTTGCAGAGAGTATCTGAGTATATTTAATTACTGTAAAAAGAAATAATGAACAATATTTGCCAAATATTGTGTGTGTGTGTGTGTGTGTGTGTGTGTATGCGCGCGCACGAGTGAGAGAGAGAAAGAAAATGAATTTCTTAGTTGGGAAAGAGGAGTAGAAAAGGATAAGATGCAAAGTTTTTGGCTTGCCTTTATACCTCAACCAATATTAACGTGGGAGAACTACTTGTGATGAAAAGGAAAAAAATTCAGGAAACAAATTTTTTTCTTCAGAAATACATGGTGTATGTGCTAGCAAATATCCATCCTATTTTGTAATGACATTAAAAAAAACCCTACCCCAGATATAAAGGGCTTTGACTAGTTGATGTACAACATGTAAATCAAAAACTCTCATATCCTTCCTCCTCATGGACCAATTAGTTACAAACACCAAACAATCACTGCACAAAACAATGCACAAAGACTTTTAACAGAAACGTTACAGAAGCCCTTACCTTTTAGTCAGAATAAGTGACCAATAAGCATAATAAACTCAGTGGGTACAGTTGCTGTACACATCCCTCTGTGGACTTCTCAGTAGTGGTCCCAAAAGCACTGAACATAAAAAACTCAAGCCTGTCTGCTTCATTCTTCGGCAACAGAGATACATGCTACCACGGTAACGAGGAAAAGCAAAAAGAACTACAGATCTTAATTTCGAAAACCCTTGTGCTTACACAAGGAGTGAGAGGCAAAAAATAGTAATAGTTCCTTGCATTGAGAGGAACTGGCCTTGGCTATATACATAACCCAACTGTACAGGATCATTAAGTTTGAATTTCCCTGCTTGCAAGCTTTCTGGAAAAAAAATAAAGTCTGTCTTTAGGAAGGGGGGGAGCAAATGCCTGGATTGGGGGAAGGGGAGCAGAGGAGGAGGAGAGAGCTTCTATGTGACATACATATGGAATGAGCATTAGAACAATGCTAACAGGATAGCCAAGCAACTGCTCTCTAGGGCAGCAGTTTTCAAAGCAGAGCTCTGCAGTTTTGCAGGAAAGAGAGGAATACAATAAAACATATCATTTTTCCTCCACACACACAAAAAAGAGCTAATTCCAAAAATGAATGGGAATGAAACAGTAAGTTTCCAAATTCTGCAAAAAAAAAAAAAAGCCGTCTCCACTTCCAGCAATGCAGGCAGAAGCCTGGATATCTAATGCACTTATATTTTATGCAGTTCGCCTTGGGTTCGCCTTCCCCTCCCCCACAACAAAGCTCTGGGTCCCAGGAGAATAAGAATTCCAGTGGACCCAATTAACACTGTACTTTGCTAGCTCCTTACTATGATTGATCTAAAATAAGCTGTGTTTTAGCAGTGTTGAACAATAAAGCAGCCATTCAATTGGTGACTGTTAGAGTTTGGGGGGGGGGGGGGAACCACCTTACTCATCCATCTCAGGATGATCCAACAGCACAGAGAAAAATCCACCAGTGCAAGTGACAAGCTATGTTAACCATTTGTTAGAAACTTGAAAAAACCATAAAGTTGGTAACTTACTTCAATGAAGGCTCCACAGTATATATATCAGATCTTTCAAATCAATGGACAGAGTACAACTCTCAAACTGACTTTCACCAGGTCAATTTCTGTTGTCTAATGTACTCTTAAATAGACAGGAAGTTTGCTGACCAGTTTGGGGATTGTATCAGAAGCTCATTTGTTTTAAGTGGATTCCCCACACTATAATTGCATAGGTTGGTAAATGAAATGCATTAACAAGTTCGTTGCTTTAAGGGAATCAGTAATGTGTTCACTGGCTCATACCAACAGCACGTGCCACAATGCACTTTAGACTGCAAATTATTTTAATTTGAAGGGGAAGCGGGTAGGAAGCAGTAACCCTCTCTGGTCCTATTTTCACTGAACTATCAATCACAGATTGCCATGTAAAAACAATCTGCTGCAGGCTTTCACTATGGAGAAAAAGCAATTATTAGCCTTAACTCCTGCCATTGCAAATTAATACAATCCAATCTACAACTGACTGATATAATTTGCACAACACGCATTAATAGAAGAATGTTCTAACGTTGTGTTTAAATCTGACCTGCTTGTTTGGGAGTCTCAAGGTAAGAACTTTTCTCCATTGCACATATTTTCAATCCATATTTTCAAATCAAAGAAATGAAAGACAGTCACTAGCTAGGCAAAGGAAGACAGATATTTTATTTCTCATGGACTAGTGAAAATTCAGGCTAACAAAACCCAGAAGTGGACTTGCACACAAATACCAGTTTGAATTATCAGTATCGGCTATTTCCTTTTGTTTCTGGTGTGGTCCTAATCTACAAACCAACCACAATAAAAAAACATTGAGTTAGTTCATTGACTGAACAGCTGGGTTTACAGCAGCAGATTCAAATCCATCCTGTTAAATTAATGGGAGATCGCATTTCCATAAGAATAAGGTCAATTCAAAATGTTCAGACATTCATGCACAAGTGCTACTGAAGATACTGAAGAGTTAAAGGAATAAAAAAAGCCCATGATTAAATAATTTTAAGGTTATGAGACTAACTGAAGGGAGGAAAAAACAGAATAAAATACTGCAATTTAATGACTGTCCAACATTACCTCCATTCCATTTCATTCTTTTTGGCAGTTTCCTCTACATCTTATATGCTATTTAATAAGGTTATTTACGTTCAGATTATTTTCTTCATCTTTCTATGGTGCCCTCCATGTTTCTGAAAGGACTTCCGCCCTCAGTCGCCTTATAGTGTTATACTATAAGATACTACATTCTGCTGAGCTAAATGATCCTGGCAGTTTCAACTGGAAGTTCATTTCTTACCGTAAATAGCAATGTAGAGCTAACTCCTGTTGTTAAAAGGTAGTTACATACCTCTCCAGAAGTGACTGCACTTGAGTGGTTCACATAATAAGCTTTCGCTGTATACAATGTATCTCAGTTTAAGTCTATGATCTACCAAGATCTCTTCCAAACAATGCTTAGCCAAGCTGTCCTATTGAGGATACCCTCCAAACTTTCATCTCCCTTCCATAAGGCAGTAAGATTTAAGACACCAAACTTTGGATAGCGAGAACAAATCAGTGGTTCCATTTAAGGTTTACAAATGCAACATTTGAAAAACCAGGCACAAAGAGCACTGAAGAATTATTCTTCCTTCTCCCTGAGTCTATATGCCTGAACTCCACTGTGCATCAAGCTCCCGCTGGCCATGGATAGAAAAAACTGAGCCCAGGTGTTGACTCGCAAGCAAATGCATCATTCTCTTCCCAATACTTCTGTGTGGTAGAACAGTGTTAGCACCAGCATTCTACTGACAGGAAATCTCGGGCTCTGAAAAATTAGGTGGTGATTTCCCCACAGACATCAAGGAAAGTCTGGGGCAGAGCACAGCACTGAAACCAGATCTCTCAAGTCCCAGTCCAGTGCATTAATAACAAGACTGCTCACTTCATATGTACAGAAATATTTCAGATTTTAAAGTAAAGTCAAAAACTGTTAGCCCCCAAAACACTTCAGGCTCATTCTAGTCCATTTTATGGACAATTGAGGGACTGATTATGCTGGTGAAGTGCTGCTTCCTTAGAAACTTCCTTTTTATTCCAAATTGCAAGAATTAAAGGGCAATATGGCCTAAAGGACAGAAGCAGCTCCTATCAGTCCTAAAGGATGAACTCTTGTGAGCTGGCAGCTTACCATCCTCTGCAGAAGTTTCTTGCCAGTGAACACAAGTCCTCACATTCCCCACCAAGCATAGGCGGAATAAGCTTCACAGCACAGAGGAAATGAACACTCGGCTGTTCTCCAATTTTTAAAAACACACACATAGATGTGTTTGCCAGCAACCAGAGTGTGACTTTGGATTGGTTTCCTTTGTCTATTATGTGAAGTACAGTATACTTTTTTTAATATAGTACCCATGTATCACAATCAACAGCAGGCAGATTGAGTGCGCGCATGTGCAAGAGGAATTAGGTTACTCATGACAGTAAATAAAACTGCACATCTTGGTTTTAGTAGAACATTACACTGGGGAAATGGTGATTCCCTAGTGGAGATGTGAGAATCCGAGTCCCCCATTTGGTACTGTATTTCTGAGCCAGAAGAAAGGCCTGCAGAAGCAGCTCTCAGAGTTTGGTGAGAAGGCTGGAAAATGTTACCTAACTATAAACAATTCATTGGTGTCTTCCTGAGTCTACAGTCAGCCTCCTGCACAGAGAGAAGCAGCAGTTGCCAGACCCAAGGAAGATGGTCCTGGCCCCACATCTCCCACCATAACAGACCATGCACCTGCTGATCCTGATGGGTAAGAAGGCAGCTTTCCTTTGTCGATCCTGGCTTGGAGCAAGGGGTTCCTTTCCCACAGATTGGTCTCCCAGAAAGAAGTGCCCATAGGGTCAAACAGTCTTAAACCTGCCCTGCTCTTAAGATTCCCCCGGCCTCTGGCTTCCCATCACTGGAGCCTGAGTGCCTCACTGGGCTCTGCAAGACTGGCTACCTGGAAGCACTGGCTAGCACAGCTCATGGAGCCTGGATGTGCAATTGCAGGCTCTTCTCCTTTAGTGTCCCCTGCTGTTCTGGCCCTATGGAAGTCTGCTTCTTGCTACTCAAACCTTTCCTTTCCTCTCTCCCTGTCCAGGTTACTTATATGCCCACCCCTTCTGGGTTAAACCAACAGTCCATCAGCTTTCATGCTGGACCCTCAGTCCAAGCCTGAACTCTGCTTTCTATCCCTGGGACCAGGGAGTTTCAGTTGTCCTTACCCCAAGCTGGAGAAAGGTAATTCCACTCAGACTTCCTCCATGGACTGGTGGGAGGAAGCCAGGGTCCTCCCTCTCCACCGGCAATCCATGACTCAGCTGTCAGCTTCCTGTTCCCTGCAGGCCCCTCCACAAGTTCACCGAATCCTGAGTGGACTCACTTCCAGATGCTCCTTTCCAAGTGCTTTGGGTTCCCTCTTGGAGTTCCCCCCCTTCCAGGAGGCTCCATCTGCCAGCAGTTGCAACCCGCTCCCAGACTCCAGACATGCTTCTCTCATTGAGAGCCAAATATCTGCTCTCCTTCCTGGTCAGGCCCTACCTGAGCCAGGTTCAGCCTCAGGTTTTCACCCTCCAGGTCTGACACTTACTACAGATGAGTGGGGTGAGGCTAACTCCACCCACAGACCCTCTTTAGGCCAACTGTGGGATTGGTACATGCCACCATATTTCTCCCTTCACAGGATTCAGAGACCTCCTCTGCCCCGTGGTTCTGGGGACAGAGGAGAGGGAAGATAAAATGATGACAGTCTCAACTTCTACCCACTCATGACACCGCAATGAAATGCCACTGAATAGACCATACATATCTTAATGTTTGATTTAATATAGTTTAGGGAAAGGAGTGATAATGCAACATGAATCATCCTCTCCTCTCATCATCTGCACGGAAACCCACTTTACAAGAGAAGTAACAAGCATCTAAGTAAAAGTCCAAGCTAAAATGATTTATCAAAGAAGTAGGGCTAGTACTGAAAGAGAAAGGACAATCAGCATTCACTGCTTTGAAGGAAAGAACTAATGACCAGTGCTAATGGAGCAACACTGAACACTACAGAACTGTAATGCAAACATGCTAGGGATTTTCCCCCCTTTCTCTCTGAAAGAAGTTACATTAAAAAACGTCAGCACTGAAATAAACATCAGAAATCTGCAATGCATACATGTTTCTCCAACATCTTTGACCCTAATTACATGGGGAGATTAAAACGGTAAAAAAATGGACACTTTTATACCATGTAACTGCTAATTTACTTTATTACAAGCATCGCCAATTCTGCTCATTGCAACTTAACCGCTCCTGTTCTATAAGACTTAAAGCCCGAGGCAATATTTATTTAGGTTGTTTAGATGGATTTTAAAAGACATTGTTTTTGATGATTAAAAGGCAAATAAATTGGCGAATTTCTGTCTCTCTTTTCCTTTCAATTCTGTTTAGCACAATGTATCCTGCATATTCACAGCCACATAGCCAGACCACACACACACACATACACACGCACAACCAAATAAAATAAATCCTGACTTCAAAGCATTGACACTTTAAAATAGGAACAATGGAATATACATGCTGATTTGTCTTTATACAAGAATGAGAGAAATGTCTGAACATTTTAAATATTTACCAAATGAGGGGGGTTTGTGTCATGTTTCTGAGAATTGGTATATACATACTTTCCACAGAAATGATTCATTGAGATTAGTAAATTTGGATTTGTTCCCTTTCTTTTACATTTTAATAGAGGAATAAACAGAATGAACATGCAATGGTAGATTTAAAAAAAAAGTAAAACCAACCTTTTATGGAGCTTAACATCAGAGATGGTTAGCTAGATAATTACAATTTACAACTGCACAATAAACCACCATGCAGGTTCAGCTGACTAATGCTCTGATCTATTATGTAGCAAGTATCAAAGATAAAAGGCCAATTTCCTATTTAGAAATTGCATTTCAGGAACTTGCGACCACCAGCCGGTAGGTTAGATTATTAGACTCCCACTCTCATTAATCACGGAGGCCCACCAAACTGTTGTTAGGAAATTTCTGCACCTATTTCCACTCTCCTTCTTCTACCCTGCCCCTGCTCAGGAATTCCCTGTTAAACATATGTACTCCATGACTATACTGTACCATTCCCATATTTGTAGGTTTATTTTGTTTCCAGCCTACTGCAGGGTCTGAACTCAGTTATCTGTCAAACAACAATGCTTGCAGAGAAAGAACGGTCCTCCAGTTAAAGCTGTGAACCAGAATTCAGGAAATCTATGTACAAATCCTGGCTTTGCTACAAGACTTCATTTGTGACCTTAGGCAAGTCACACTCTCTCGGCAGCAAGTCCTCTTCTATTCCTCCCCCCTTCCTCGGTTATACCTCAAATTATAAATGCTTTGCAGCAGGGACTGTACTGTACCATACACATGCATAGTGCCTCAAACAAAGGTGCCTCAATCAAACCACCACATAGGCTTATTAACAAGGGAAGAAGGCAGGGAGAAGGAAGTCGAATACAAATGAAAGCTACAATACTAGATGTAATAAATTGCTATGTGGCATGTCAGTGACCCCACAGTGGGGCTGGAGGAATCCCAAAAGCAGCATGGAGTCCACATGAATTTTATAGTGACTCATGAAAGAGGGCAGAAATGCCCAAGTCATGGGCTTTAACTGACCAAGGAGTCTTGGTGGAAGGCACAAAAATAGTGCCAATGATAACAACAAAGATCCACATCCCCATGAAGAGAATAACCTTGTAGCCACATCAGAATCTGAGACCTACCTGCAGAAAAGAGGCATAAGGATTATGAATGTTCCCAGAGACACTCTGAAAGAGTGGAAAGACAGTGGGCAAAAGGAGCCCAGAACTGGCTGATGAGAAAAATCCAGTGCTCCACTGAAAGAAGGCATATGAGAAGGGAGAGGCAGGGATTATGGGTAGCTTGATATCACCGGAGAAAGAAGAACCATTCAGTAAAGGAGTGAGGCAGGAAGGAGTCACACACCTCACAAACTAATTTTCACTGGCGCATGATGACCTACTAGTAGTCAGAGTGGTAAGAATCAGTGGGCTTACTCAGTATTTCCATGGGGAAAATGAAAATGTTGCAAAGCGATGCTGGGGATTCAGTGGGTAAAGTCTTCTCTACAAGTCAATATTTAGAGCACATCTTCACTTGCTGTGCCAGAGATGGATCTTCTGGCATTTGATTTAGTGGGTATATCTAAGACCTGCTAAATCAAACACTAAGCATGGCTCCGGTACTCCTCATAGTCGTAAGAAATAAGGGAAGCCGACCAGAGCATTTGCTCCCATTGGCCTCCCTCCGTGAAAATTGCGCCAAGCTCAGCTGAAGATAAGCCGACTTCAGCTACTTATTTTACATAGCTAGAGTTGCAAACCTTAACCCGACATTCCAGGTCCAGTGTAGACCTGACTCTAGCCAACTAAAGCTATATTTGCATTACAGCTTATGTCCTCATAACTTATGTCACTAGGGGTGTGAATAAATCACCTACCTCAGCAATGTGACACTGACAGAAGTGCTGGTGTAGACAGCGCTATGTTGGCAGGAGAGCTTCTCCCATCGACTTTCAGCAGCTACATTAGAAAACTCAGGGCAGCGTAGCTGCACGGGTGCACCTGTGCTGTTACGAACTTACTAATGTAGCTGTGCCCTATGTTTCCCCAGAACACACTCCCCCTCTTTTAAGCTGACATTGGGAAAAAGCCAATGCTGCACTTCTGAGACATATACCAGAGAACTCACAGCTCAGGGGAGAAAGGGGTCAAGTAGTTCTAAAGGGATTTGTGGTTTTAAAGGTGGTCAAGATGGTTCTCCTAATCCAAGGTTGCTCTGGAGGCTGGAAAGAGGCCTAACTTATGGCAGCCTCACCAGGATGGTATATGAGCTGCAGCACTGCCTGATCTCTCTCTGTTTTGTAATGTGGCCAGCTCCATCGTCAACTCACTCTTCCTCTTCCTGATAGTGGGGCTTGTGTTAAGGTCCACAAAAGGCAGCCAATACAGCTATCTTCCACAGTCCCTGTCAGGAGCAATCCTCCCCACGTCAAAATACAGTCTTTAGGGGCCAGTTTCCACTGCTACATTCCTTTCACTGAGAGAAAAGTGGCCAGCACAGAGGTGAGATCTGGCCCCTTCACATCCCGAAGAAAAAAGGCTACCACAATCCATCCAACATTTGGTGATGAGCAAATCCTGACACGTTAGGAGTTAAATGAGATATCACACCAAACAGTCATGTGACACACAAATGAGTTTAAAGGAAAAACCAGAGAGCTCATCAATACATCCTGTGAACTCAATGGCATCCTCCAGGATGGAGACAGATGAGGAATGAGGCTCATGGTGCAAAAAGAATATGCTTTTGTGTTAAAGTCAACACCACACCATACATGTACTGTAATTAGGTTTACAGAGATTTCTTGGAAGAGGCGGTGGCAAGACTAGCCTCTCAGGGCAGATAAGTGATCACAGTTTTGTATATTTTAATATGTTAGTTCAGCATCCAGATACTACAGGCACTTAGAACCCTTTAAATAAATAAAGCATGTTAGAGTCATTCAGCATAAAAGATGCTATATAAATTCAAGTTAGCTGCTATCAATGGAAACTGTTATGGAAGATTTACACAGGATGTGAGGCTAATTTGAACAGCCAAAGAAGAAACTAATAAAAAAAATAAAAAAACTATAAGGCCAACAGCCGTTCAGGAAGCAACAGATCTGGCCAAAGATCTGAGAATAACTCAAGCAGCTACTGAGGGAGAAAATAAGCCACTACTCCTTGCTAAGATTTGCCCATGATAACAGAAGAACATAGGGCCCATTATAAGGAGCCCAAAATGGGAGATTTAGTAATCAGGAGCCAGAACACTGCAGTCATATATAATTAATACAAAGTACTCTGAAAATGAGCTAAGAATGTAGCCAAGAGCTTCCCTTTAAGGAATCCTTCTGTAGTACTTATGATCGGCCTTGCAAGAAAAGCAAAAGGTGAGGGATAGCAGTTTTAATCCAAAGGCTGTATTTTAAGAGCGCAAAACACTTGTCTAGACATTTTTACATCTTAAAGGCAAAATGAAGTTACAAGCAATAATTTACTAAGATTTTATTTCCATGGACTGCATGACTGAATTATAGAAATACCTGACTATGATGCAGCATTATTAAGCAACATCACAAATCAAGGGACATTAGCTATTTTGTTATCACATTCTAGCACTGTATTTCACTCCCTAGATAATTATAAGTTGCCCTGTGCACGTGCAAAGATAGTAGATAGTTAAGTGGCCTTCCATTTTGCAGGGTCACTAAAATAGTGTTCTTCATTGAATGCCTGTACTTCACATCGACATGAATTGAGAGACAAATATTCAAATAGCAGATCAGAAAACAGACTGCCAAAGTAAATAATGCATAATGTGATCAACAGAAACAAACTCTATTAACTGTAGGACAGAGCAATGAATAAACTGATTAAAAATGGAATATGTAACAATGTATCTGGTTTGTTTCCAGCACCTGCAATCAGCCACAGCATCAGGGAGTAGAATATAGCCATATTTACATGTTCACAGGCACATGTGATGGGGTACACAGGCCCCAGACTCATGAGGAAGGCATCTGAGGAACCCTATGTGCGGGGCTAGCCCCAGTACTCCAACCCTGGCAATCATGGGTGAGGCTAGTCCTGACAATCATGTATGGTAGGAGTCGAGGAGGCATTTTAAAAGGAGTAAACTGCAGTCATCGGGGGGAGAAATCACCCTAAGCAGCAAAGGGCTGGAATGATTCCCATGTAGGAGATCTCCATTGGTGTCTTTTGGAGAGTACAGCAAACTGCCAGGATAAGCCTGGCAGAATTAACCCCACACATACCCAACCTGGACTCCCAAAAAAACCGCTACACAGATATCCAAAAGTAAGAAATGTTGGCCTTCTCCCCTTTGAATTGGCTCTGGGAAGAACGGATTCTGGAGTTCATTGGAATACTCTGTTCCCTGTGAACTGTGCACTTGGGCTGCCAGCCAGGCAAGATTCAGCTGATCAGCAGAGCACCTACTGCTGCTCATGGCCAGCAGCATGTGTTTTTACTGGTGGTGCACATTTGCACATGCCTTGGTGTACAGAACAAAATTTATTCTGGACGTGGATGGAAAAAATTAGAGGGAATGTTGTTGGAACATTATTCTTTTGATCCCCCACTAGAAAAGACACACGCAGCCACACAAAGGGAAGGTTCCCCTTGCAAGGACTTAAAACAGGGCCCCAACATAAGCTACCCAGTGTAGATAACTATATGTGGCCACAGACTCCCACAGTCTGGGAGAAAAACCAAAGAGGGATCTTTCAGCCCCAGAAAATCCAATTTCAGACTCTCCAGTAGAGAGTCTGAAACAAAATAAACTCACGAATATGGAAATGCAAGTCAGGTGCAAATGTAGTTTCGCAAAGGAAAAATGCATTCCCTGGGGCAAATTTTGAAGGCATGTTTTCAGGAACAAGCTGAAAATTTAGAGACATTTCACAACTGGTCAGAAATAAGCATTACATAATTAAAGCTTTTAAAACAAATGCTATCAGTTGAAGGCACTTTTTCTAAGGATGTAATGGTTAATCAGTTAACCCATTACCTGGTAAGCCTCACCCTTAACAGGTGATTCTTACTAAGTAATGGTTAACCATTACCTGGGAATAGCCCCCATCTGTGGCCTGCCATAGGCAGAGGGCTGCCAGCTCGCATGGTGGAAGTGGAGCAGGAGGCTGCCGCTTCTGGCCCTGCATGAGGCTACCAACTCCCTACCCACATGGCAGACCAGCTCAGGGCTAGAAGCAGCTGGGTTGGAGCAGTCCCAACACATGGTGCAGGAGCTGCTCCAGCCCGGCTGCGCCATACAGGGGGGCAGCTCTAGCCCAGCAGGCTGAAGCTGCACCCTCTGCCCATCCCCATTTCATCAATTAACTGGTTAAACTTTACCTTTAACTGGTTAACTAATTAAATGGGATTTTACGTCCCTACCTTTTCGGTCATAATTTTCTATGAAAACAATTAAAGTAAAATACAGTCAATGGCTTAGTATTTAGAAGGCTGACAATCTTACGAGTGCTCTGAAAGAGTTAAGTGCTTCCCTACTTAGATCTTTTCCTATGTCTCATGGTAAGTACTGGAAGATTTATGTGCAATGAATTTCCAATTACTGATCTCCACCAGCTGGGCTGTCAATCAGACTGTCTATACACTGATGTCTTCACCTCCCCATTTCCTTGTTATGCACACATGCTCACAAAAGCATGTCATTCTACATGGAGATTCCCATCAGCTACAGTAGGTTAAGTGTCTTAGCCAGCCCAAGCTTCTGCAGTCCTCAGCTCTTGGCTTATTTTCTGCTCTGCCTGAACTACAAAACCCAGGAGAGCAATGTCAGTGGTGAATCTGAAAGCCCAAAAAGAAATTTTAAAAGCAGAATTGCGTTTTCTGTGACCTTTCTCCCATCAGCAGCCCCCCAAACGGGAACTGATGGATTGAGGGAGGAAACCAGGACTCTCTTCACATCAAGAGACAGATGAGAGATTTTTAAGCTGGTACCACAGTTGTTTGAACTCTAGGGCTGTGTCTACACTGGCATCCCTTCCGGAAAAGGGATGCTAATGTAGCATTTTGGAATAGGCAAATCCGCGGGGGATTTAAATATCCCCCGCGGTATTTGCATTAACATGGCTGCCGCTTTTTTCCAGCTTGGAGATAAACCGGAGAAAAGCGCCAGTCTAGACGTGATTCTCCAGAAAATAAAGCCTTTTCCGGAGGATCTCTTATTTCTTCTTGTCCACTTATCATGGGCGTGGCCAAGTTTCCCACGGTCCCATAAAATGTGTTCCAGACACCAGTCCTGGCTCTCAGAGTTCTGAGCTGTCATTTAGCTCCAATTTACCTTACGTGCCCAGTAAGCGGTGGAAGTGCTGGTAAGGCTGCTAGACAATATTGACATCCCGTGGTTTGACAAATTCTCTGGTTCAGCACCAGTCAGGTCCCAAGGGGCTGGACTAGAGAGGTTCAACATGTACTTCCCTTTCCCTTCCATCCCAGATATAGAGCCCAAATCACTTCACATGGAGCACAGCAGCAGCCACAGCTGGAAAGGGCCTTCATGTATCCCTCCACAGGATCACTTGTTTATTTCAGGAACATGCACTCTGGATTTCTCCCACCACTGGGATCCTCACTCTGCACTGCTGCTCACTGAGCACTGCCACTCCTTAGATATTCTCTCTTCCTCTAACCATCTTCTCTCCTCCTACATTTCAGCTCTGATTACCCCCCCCCCCCCGAAAAATCCCATAAAACTATGATTCTGTAACAAAGATTTTAATTAACAATGACACAAAATATGAATGACAAGTGCCCATAACCCAGCTGATCACCACTTTGTGGTATACCCTTCCCCCTGCCCCTTTGGTTGTTATTTGTCATTTTATCTTGCCAGCTATTCAGAGCAGGGGCCAAACCAGCCTACAAAGAACCCTGATTTCTGCTGGGTGGAAACACAAACATATATAAATAAATGATATGGGGAAAATGGTTAGCACCATGTTGTGGTTTAAAAAGGATCTTAGATGCCACTGTGGACAGGAATTCAAGAAGGTTTATGGGTCATTGTGTCTCAATTTAAAACTAATTGGAGCAGCCTGCATTATAGATCAACAACAGCTCACTCCACTCCCTCCTAGCAGGCACAGTGGCAATGAGGAAACCAATTTGAATAATACGGTACAGATACTGATCTCATGCTTTCAGAAGGAGATTCATGGAGGCTACAAAGAACTAGAGAGGGAAGCTGACAAAGCATTACAGTAAATCGACCCCTCTCACATATGAGCCAAAGATTCTGATTCCACAATCTATCCAGGTTCTACCAGCTTAAGGAACAACCAGCTAGCCAGATTCATTTGTTTTTAAGTAATCAAAATGAAAATCTGAATTTTTGTAAGCTCACTGATCTAAAAATGAGAGAACACATTTGTACCTTTACCTTAAGCTATATTGGGTAATCCCTCTTTTCTTACATTGGGTTAACTTTTTTTTTTTCAAATGATCTGCACGCTGAATTAGCAGGAAACCAAATTTCACAAATAAAATCTAAAACACTGTCTGCATTAGAGATGTGAACAACTAGTCAATTAGTCACTTCCCCTCACCTTGCTGCCTCCGTCAGAAAGCAGCAGCACCACATGAAGCCCGGGGCCAGACTGTATGCAGTCCCCAGGCTGTATGCAGCATTTCAAAGCGGCAGCACCATGTGGAGCCCAGAGTCAGCTGGGGAGTCCCCCACTGATCCTGAGCTCCATGCAGCACTACCGCTTTGAAATTCTGCATGGAGCCTGATGCCGTGTTCCCTGTGCCATTTCAAAGTGGCAGCACCACATGGAGCCCGGAGCCGCCTGGGGGCTCTGACCCCAGGCTCCATGTGGCACTGCCGCTTTGAAACGCCACTGGGAGCATGGGGCAGTGGGAGACTATTTGATTTCCCTGCTGGCCCCATGCTCCCTGCAGGGCTTTTTTCTTTCAAGTGCAGCAATAGGCCTGGGGCCCTTATCGACTAATCGAATAGTCAATGCAAATTCCATTCATATTCAATTAGCCAATTAATCTAAATTTAACTTCCCTAATCTGCACCTTGAGAGCACAGACCTGCTTCAGTACTTAAGACTGGATGTAGTAAGTAAAGGCCTAAAACTTAACCCCATGCAGCACAGGACTGGCCTGAGGAGCTGAGGCCTAGCTAACAATAGACAAAACATCTCTCACATAAAGCAAAGCTAAGCTGTGAGCAAGAGGAAGGCCCCTGCTCACAGAACTTGGCACAAACAGGACTGAGAGTGCAAAACATTAACTGTTAATAGGCCCGAGTGCAGAATAATAATTGGTACTGGTCATAAGTGGAAATCACATGGTACTACCAGCTCATTAAAAAAAGACCTTGGTACCCATTCCTCACAAATACAGACCCAGGTTCAGGAAAAGGTCTAAAATGACAGTATGATGGATAGAAATAATCTAATCAAACCACGAAGTACAGGGTGATGGGTGGTGTCTAAGTAGCGTCAGAGGGTGGCAACCTGACAGTGTCAGTAGTAAGGTGTGACTTGTTGTACCTTGTTGTACCATAAGGTGGTATCTTGGGGGGGACACCCTTTGTATGACCAGGAGGAGGGGAGGCAAGTGGAAATTTCCCACTGATTGAGTCATTCCATTGTGGCAAGTACATGTGCATAGTGGTTCAGCAGAGTCTTCTGACAACTGTTACCGTACTTCGCTCTACAATAAACCTGACCTGGCACCTTTTATCCGTGTCTGTTTTGTGGACTTTGGGGGCTCTCTTGGGGTCTGCTGTGATCATTGGGCCCACATCATTGAGCACACGTGCAAGCAGCCTTCTGGTTACCATCATCGACAGAGCCAGAGACCTGTGAAGACACCACAGCAGTAAATCCACCTAACTACACTGGGGTCCAAAGAAAATCTAGAGTGCTGGTTCTGACAAATTTCTACAGTCCAGTCAAGACTGGGGACTGTGTGTGCAAGACACTGCTGAAAACACAGAAAGACACAATTTCCTACTTCAGGCCAGGTCTACGCTGCAGGAGAAAAGTCGAATTAAGACATGCAACTCCAGCTATATCAATTATATAGCTGACATGGACATACCTTAATTCGAGTTTCCATACAGTCTCCAAAGCAGCAGGTCAATGGGATTTCCCTTACTCCTCACAAGCAGCATAAGTACCAGCGTCAATAGGGGGCACCCTCTGAGTTCGATTTAGCAGATCTTTACTATGAAGATCAACTGCAGTATCATCAATCTTCTGCATAGTGAAGACATCACCTTAGAAAACATGAATGTAAGAATTTCCTTCAAGTTGGTAGGGCACTAGAAGGCATTGAGCTCCTAGCAGTTGTGTCTTCTGAATGACACCTAAGGAATTAACGTCTGCAATATCTATACAACTGTTTCTAATGTGGTAGTGCAACCTCCGAAGTCTAAGCTGGTCCCCTGGAGATTGGCAGCTTGCTGCCACTGACTGTATAGATGTACCCTGAGTCTCACAGATAACGATTTCTACAGGGTGAACTACAGAAGCTGAAGTGCAGCAATCCAGGTCCTGCTATGAAAACACATGCATCCAACACATTCAGAAACTGCGGGCCTAAAACCAAGTCAAACTCAAACAGCTGAATCGGCACAAAAGCTGGAACCAGATGAGGCTTGAAGATAAATGAGTGTGTGGAAAATACAAAGGTGGGGGGATATGTAAGGCACCACTGAACACTGAGGGATGGTGTAAATATATATGGGAGATATCTGAAGGCCAGCTAGTAAAGCTTTAATTCTCAAGCACCAGCCGTTCCAAACCACTAGTTAAATAAATCCTTGAGACAACACCCAGCATTCCCGTTGGCACTATAAATAATCAAAGGAAGGCACCCAGGCCAAATCATATTTTTTAAAATAAGATCAATACCTGTATTATGACAACATCATATAACATTTTGATTATTAAAAGTAAAAACAGTTATATACAAAGTACACCAACTTCAATAGTGAAAAAAGAAATAAAAATGTTTATTTTTCATATCTGGAATTAATGCAAACTGGCCAGTCCCTTTCATCAAGTTCTCATTCATCAACATAGAGCAGCAATGTTTAGGTCACCTACATTGCAAGGATATGTTCATGTGCTGAAACAAATTTTTCCCTGGATTAAAATAACAAAACCAAACCTATTTCTAGTGCTGTCAAGTATTCTAGGAGCAAGTTTTACAAAAGCTAAATTTTGAGCCAAATTTGACTCAACATCATCCCTTGAAGAGTTCATTATCTTTTGGCCAAAAGCAGGGAACAGTGACAGTACAAATTTCCCCTACATTATCCCAGTAACACGGCAAGGCTGAACTGAGGGGCAATGGGATTTATTTTCCTGAAAAGAGGCTCACACACAACTTTCAAAAGTTTGTATGTATTAGGGATGTAAGCGAATAGTCGACTACTGACAACTAGTGGCTCCCCCCACCTTCCTGCCTCTGTCAGAGAGGGGCAGCAAGGGGGGGGAGAGGGAGCAGAAGCCGGTGCTGGGGGAGCCAGTTTAAAATCCGCTTCCCCCAAGCACCATCTCTGGAGGAGAGGGGAGCATAGGCACAATGGGGAACTGTCGGTGCTTCCTCCTTTGAAATGTAGCAAGAATGGGGCTCTTGCAATATTTCAAAAAAAAAGTACTGCGGAGAGCACGGGACGAATGGGGGACTGCTTGAGTTCCCTGCTCGCCCTGTGCTCCCCTTGGCGCTTCCACCTTTGAAATGTAGCAAGAGCCAGCTGGGCTCTCGCTGCATTTCAAAGGCAGACGCACACTTATTGACTAATTGAATAATCGATGCAAACTCCATCGACTATTCAATTAGCTGATAAACCCAAATTTAACACCCCTGGTATGTATAGCTAGAAAGGGTAAAATACCATGAGGTGTTTCTCTGATCTGATACAGCACTGAAAATCAGCTGCTACTCACCTTGGTCTATGAAGTTACAATGGTGTAAAAACGGTGTGAAGCAGAGTTAGACCCCAAAAAAATGCTTAATGAAGAGTGAGCTGGATGCCTGTAGGGGTTTTCCAAGTTGAATACCTTAGTATCAAGATGTCTTCTATATTTGTAATGGACAGAAGGCGTCCTGACCAGCATCTGGTGACTATGGGGTTAAACTCAGCGAGCAAAGGTGTTGGCCAGGCAGCCAGGAGAACCCATAGAGATAGAACATTGAAATTTGGATATAGATTCCTTGCCTGCTTTCTTTGTGTTGGAGAGATAAATCAGGAGTTGAGAGACACAGAATGATTAAAACCCAGACAGGACTACCAGGTCTCCACGGAATTCAGAGCATGGAAGAGGATTGAACAAAGAGAAAATTATAAGTAAAGGGGAAAGTGAATTCAGTTGCATTAAGGACATTTTTTCTTTATTTTGTGGTTTGGTTTGAACTACTCTGTGTGATACTATGCCTCCCTTCCCCATTTACTACCTTGCACTGTGCCCAGAGACTTTTCTCTGTGTTTTAATTTGTTTTCCCTAGTGCTCTGTAACATCTACCAACAAAGTATGCTTTATCAAGTTTATCTTTTTGTTTTGTAATAAAAATCACTTTAAGGTGATGATTTCATTCTTGTGTCCTGGAAGGTCTGTCTATCTGCATGCCTCTGACTGAGGGGTCAGCTACCAGAGACTGCAGCTTGTTTTTCTCTTTTCTTTTGGGGCAAATGAGCTTGGGGTATTTCTGGGGCTGATTTCAAGTGTTCACCCCTCGTTTTTAGAGATAAAAAGCACCTGATGGTGTCAGCAGTTCCCCAAAACCTGTGTATTGTGTTTCTGGGGGGAAGTTTTTTGTAACCAGTGCCTGTAAGAGGCAAGACTTTGAAGCTCTCTTGTGGGCCCTGACCTTCTACACTTGGGCTACGTCTACACTGGCCCCTTTTCCGGAAGGGGCATGTAAATTTCACCAGTAGTCGTAGGGAAATCCGCGGGGGATTTAAATATCCCCCGCGGCATTTAAATAAAAATGTCCGCCGCTTTTTTCCGGCTTTTAAAAAAGCCGGAAAAGAGCGTCTACACTGGCCCCGATCCTCCGGAAAAAGTGCCCTTTTCCGGAGGGTCTTATTCCTACTTTGAATAAGAGCCTCTGGAAAAGGGCGCTTTTTCCGGAGGATCGGGGCCAGTGTAGACGCTCTTTTCCGGCTTTTTTAAAAGCCGGAAAAAAGCGGCGGACATTTTTATTTAAATGCCGCGGGGGATATTTAAATCCCCCGCGGATTTCCCTACGATGACTGGTGAAATTTACATGCCCCTTCCGGAAAAGGGGTCAGTGTAGACGTAGCCTTGGAGTGCCAGATTGGTGAATGGCCCTGACAATATTTATTTTTGTTTACATCTTTTAGGACACAGGTCTTTGATTTCCAACTAGCATCCACAATCAACAAGATCAGTGACACTGAGTAAGCCCATAGGTACCGAGACAGTATTATTACATTTCTTGAAACACATGCTTTGCCAGACCTTAACTATCTAGAAAAATAAATGTCCCTCCTACTTACTGATTTGTTCAATTTTAGTTGTACCTTTACTGACAATAATATCAGATCATTCATTTACCATCTAAAATTGTTACAAGCTAAGAAACTGAATTATTAAACTTTCAAATACATCTCTCTTCTTTTGTTTCAGAGTGTCTTGATATCAGGGGCAAAGAAGAGCTTAAAATATCTGATACAATCACTCATCTGTGGTTTACTAAGGGTTAAAGTTTGAAAGTCATCCATCTAGGTTTGCAGTCTGTAGTTTGTTGCCACCATGACCAGCTGTGAAGCTTAGGCATTTTATCAGGAATTCAGTGAAAGGTTTAAAGTATACACATACATTTTCTGATTCCAAGTAAGCAGAAAGCATGCAAAAAATTATGCCATGACTAACCATTTCCAAACTTTATTCACAATGAGTTGAATCAAGAATATAAAAGTGGTTACAAAAATCACCATTTTTCCCTAAAAAAGGTGTGTGGGGGGAGGGGAGGGGTTTAAACCAGGATGCACAGCACAGATTTTTCTGGTTGAAAAAAATCTATTAATTTATGTTAACAGAATATTTGCAGAGTACTTAAAAAATGCTACAAGCACTGCAAATACTGCTCACATTTTTCCCCTGCATTGCTGTGAGGTAACAGAGAAGTCAGAATTTAAACAACTGTAAGTATCAGCATATTTCCCACATCGAAATAGCTGCCACCTGAGGGCATTAGGTGTGTTTGAGCAACCTAGCTCTGTTAAGATAACACACCACTGTGCAGAGGTATTGTAGCGCTTTTAGTACACAATACTTGTGAGAGGTAGGACATAAAAATCAAGGCGTAAAAATTGATCAGAAGAAGGAATGCATAAAATGAATAAGGGTATTAGCCATACAGACTGCCAACCAAAAAGCATGGCTGAATATACTCTTTTTATAAAAATATCAATTACTTCTATTCTTTTAACATTTTTTGAGAAAGAAAGAGAAAAACAATAGGGATCCGTTGTTGATTGGCACAGTGACACGTAAAGAAATAAAATTGAAAGCAAGCAGAAAAGTTGAAATTCCTGAACACATCTGAAAGGTCCCTGCTCCACGGATGCTTATGTTCTCTCCTGACCTCTGACACTGCCAGTTCCCAGATGGTGACAGAGTGGTACACAAGACACTCTTACAGGAAGTGACAGGGTTTCCTTGCAGAAACGGGTTGATTGGACACTGTCCTACTACTGACAAAAAAAATAGGGTTTCAAATGTGAAAAGTGGGTCATGGATAAATACAAACAGAAAAAGCCCAGTATAATAGAGCAGCACTCCTGGAGTCAAGACACTATCAGTGCTAATAGAGTAGTTACTGGCACTAAGCCCGAGGCATGTATTAGTGCTGTTATTATTACACACATTTCTGAATCACCCATCAACCCATCACTGCTGTGTTTGCGGGCCAACCTAGGTGAATTTCAGAGTATGTGCCCTCCCCTCCTTTGTCCAGTCCATGTCTGTTTTCTTTCAGTCTTATATTTCTATAGAGTGCAATAATTAATCACTCTTTCCATCCACCCCCAGCCTTTCTTCCTTTCAAGGCATTGTGCATTTCATCTTTCAGTTACTCTCTAGCGCCTCTCCTTAGCCTAATTCCCAGCAGTCCCAGCCCTCCTCTTTCCACCGTCCCTTCAGTAGTGCCTGTGTCTGTCTGTCTGTCTGTCTGTCTCTCTCTCTCTCTCACACACATCCTCCCCCTCTCTCTCGCCCGACTATCCCCCCCACCAGGAGTATCTTTCTCCTCAAGTCACCCACGCTCTCTTCAGAGGACCCTTTCTCCATCGCTTCTGACTCCCCCCTTCAATGTCTCGCCCTCTCTTCTGGTACTCCTCTCATGAAGTGGGTTTTACCCATGAAAGCTTATGATACTATATATATTTTTTGGTCTCAAAGAGAGCTGAAAGAAAGCAGGTGCGCCCTAGTGTGTAGCTCCGGCAAGAGCTGGCTGAGCTGCAGCAAAAGCCAGCAGAAAGCTATTTAAAGAGCTGGCCGGGGCCCAGGTTACAACAGGACAGTGCCTGTAAGAAATGTTCAGTTACTTTCATCACTGGTCTCAAAGGTGCCACAGTACTACTTCCTGTTTTTAAAGTTACAGACTAACAGAGATACCCCTCTGGGCCTCTCTTCTGGGGTTCCCTGCCCCCCATCACCAAACAGAGGAGGTGATCTGGAGTCAGGGGAGCGATGCAGTGCCAAGGGGAGGTCAGGAGCATTAATGAGAGAAAGGGAGAGTGAGAAGGCTCGGAGAATGAAGGCTGATGAGCTACAGCAGCTGCTCCTGAAAGTGAGAATGGGGACTGGGTCAGTCCATTCTGTGGGCAGCCCAGAGCCTTTCCTGCTCCCACACTTCTCTTTTCGTCTCAGAAGCACAGTGCAGGATCAGCAGCCACCATTATCTGGCTCCAAGGCTTGGCCTCATTCGCATGCCATGGGAGAGCTCAGCTCATCCTACCGTCTGCCAGCAGAAGCAGGCCTCTCTGCTGAGGAAGCTTGTGTTTTCCTAGGCATTCAGCAAAGTGCCTTAAAGTCTACTTGTGGCCACTCTGATGTAGCATCCAGCTGCCAAAGGGCAGGGCTGGATGGTATCGTCTGAATGAGGAGTTCAGAATCCGATCAGCAGCACTATGAGAGGAAAGGAGCAGCTGTGTGTCGGTATGTCTCACTGGCAGGGGGAGGGAAGGGACAAAGCACTGGTCTGTGAGCCAAGGGTACAGTTCCACAGCCTGAACTAAATTACAGACTTCCCCATTCACTCCCTTAGATATCATTATAGATTGTAATATCTGAATCCTTCAAAATTAGGAATAAAATCAGACTTCTTAAATACTGCTTAAATGATCCTCTGCCCCAAAAGAACTAAATTACCATTTATTGCCTATTCTTCCTATTAAAAATTTATCAATTTATTCATCACTTCTAGAATAGAGACCTTTCATTTGTTTTATAATGAAGAAACCTTTGATCTACAATTCTCCATGGATACTATTTTTTTATTCTTCAGTTCTCATTAAAAATAAATCTCACTGTTCTCCAAAAGGCAGTCACAGAGAACTCCAAATACCCACTTTAAGAAACTTAAGTTAGCCTTACCTTGATGATGTGCTCTGAAGATATTAGAGGATTTTTTTTTAAATGGGAACAGAGTTCTTCAGTAGAAAATGCCACTCTATAATATGCCAAAGAATTACCAAGACTGAAGATTTGCAATTAATCAGCATTTAGAAAGGGAACCAGAAGGACAGTTTCCCCAGTAAGTGCACACACAATGTCCTTGTCCTGGTGTGTGGGTTACACTAGCATAGCTCATCAGGATAATTTTAAGTCAATTTAATCCACTGAGTTCTCCTTAGTTACATCGCTAATGTTTATCAAACCACCAAAACCAAGGATTTTTATGTCCAAGCCATGGCTTCACAAGATAATTCACGGACCCCATTTTAGACAGATTTTTTTCCCCCCTCACCTTGTTCACTGTGGTTGGATGGACAAAGATGCTCCTAATAAAACAAGATGCCTTACAACGTAGCTGTGGCTGTCCACAGGACTATATTTATTCCACACAGAGCCTTACTCATAAGCAAGCACAACCTGTGTTTCGCTTTACATAAAAGGCCTGCTCCCACTGACCTCAATGGTAAACCTCTCAGGAGGATCAGCCCAAGTTTTCCATGGCAATAAAACCCTTGTTCAAGGCACAAGTTGGATCTGGTCACAGCATAGAGAAAGCACAATGACAGTAAAGCCCCCTTGACCCAGTCACATCTCTGTTCTGGTGCTCCAC
Organism: Pelodiscus sinensis; assembly: GCF_049634645.1. Taxonomy (NCBI): domain Eukaryota; kingdom Metazoa; phylum Chordata; order Testudines; family Trionychidae; genus Pelodiscus; species Pelodiscus sinensis. Next base: position 306,979,685 of record NC_134711.1, read on the forward strand.
GAGGCGCTGCCGCTTTGAACACTGCATGCAGCCCGGGGCACTCCCTAGCTGGCCCTGGGCTCCCCATGGTGTTTCAAAGCAGCAGCGCCACACGGAGCCCAGGGTAAGCTGGGGACTCATAGGGATCACGGGACCAACAGGGAACTGCTTAAGTCTCCCACTGGCCCTGTGCTTCCTGCAGCACTTTTGCCTTTGAAGTGCAGCAGCAGCCCTGGGGCTGCTGCTACACTTCAAAGGTGGAGGTGCCCTTATCGACAAATCAAATAGTTGATGCAAATTGCATCAACTATTCGATTAGCCAATTAATCTAAATTTAACATCCCCAAGGCAAACCACTGAGTTTGTGAGGAAAGGCAGAGTCCCACTACTCAGACATCAGTCCTTGCTAACAGACCGGCATTGACCCTCGGGGGAACTGCCAAGCGGCTTATCAGGGCTCTCTTCTCCACTTCCTCAACAAAGTCATAGCAAGTGGCTGCTAGAGTTAAGAGGAAGGGCAAACAGGAGGCATTAAAAACGACTACATAGAAGACCCCATTGCTAAATACTGTTAACTACATTTTTGGCACTAAATGCAAGATGAACCGAAAACATACCCTGCCTTCCACACAATGAGCACACAAGTGTGTAACCCAGAGGGAGAGTTCCATGCTAAAATGATTCATCTAAATAGAATCAAAATTTTCTGAAAATTAATTCATCGCTAACACAACCGATCTGTAACTGCGGATCACCAGATGTCTCAGACTATGAAACAGCCACTTGAGCACACTCTTCCCATGCACTGCACGGGAGCTGCAAGTGTTACATGAGTGTCCTGAATGGAGATTCCAAGCATTTATCAATCTGCAATACATATTATTCCCATTTGATAATCCAATCCTGCAATCTTGTTCCTGTGTATATTAAAGGTTGCTCAGCTTGTTCAATTTGGTACAATTCTTACAGCCTAATCATATGGCAAAATGAAGCCATGTTAACTGATAATAGCTTGCCCCTTTGCAAACAGGAGGCCTATACTAGTGCACTGTTAACTAGAAAAGTAAAAAGCAAAAAAAAAAAAAAAAATCAAATACCTACCGGTACATCTTTTTTATAACATTACAGCAGTACCTAGAGAAACCCCAATTAGATTCAGGATCCCACTGTGGTGGGACTGTATAAATGACCACACTGTACCTAAAGCAGGGAGGAGGGGGGATTTTCTGGGCTTACTGGGTTGGATCAGAAGCTTCTCCAACAATATGGGTGGGATCAGCATAGTGATGATGACTCATCCCCGGAAACATAAGGGTGAAAGGTTTTAAAAGGTGCAAGCCCAGATGTTTGAAATCCTTTCCCCAGACAGCAAACAAGGCAGCAACCACCCTCCCTCCCCTCGAGGTGGCCAACATTAGGTTTGGTTAGGACCTGCAGTGGTGTGGGCACTGCACCAGTCTCTGGAAGCCCTGAGTAGTTATTTGAATAAACATGGAAACTGCTTGCCCAGCTGGGTCATTGCAGATCCCTAACAATAACATTGTGGCTTGATTAAATCCATAAAGTGTCTGCTGTCCTTTTTGGTACAGCTGGACAATATACAGTAACAACAAAGAATAGAGACAAAACAAATCTCTTCTATTTCACAGATGGAGAACTGAGGCACATAAGCACAGAGCCTCAAAGTAGTTAGGTGCCTTACTCTCCTGGGAGCTAGATGCTCAAATAACTTTTGAGGCTCTGAGCCAGAGACAATAAGGTCACACACAAAGTCTTTGCAGAGTAAACAGCTCAATCCAGTCTCCCAAGCCCCAGTCCAGTTAACTATCATTCCATTTTTATCGAACCTCTGGTTATACAGGATACTCAGCTAGTCCCTTCTGGCCTTAAAAATCTATGGATCTATTCTTTTCATATTCTGAATCTAGGCATTCTGAAAAATTACTCCAAATGCTGCCTTTTGGGGGGCTTTAACACTTTTCTGAATCCTGGGTGTACATTACTCTCATACTTCTGTGTTACTGCCCTCAGAGATCCTGTAAAGGTTCAAGTCTCTCAAAATGACCCGTAAAGCAATACATACGCTCTATCAACCTCAGTTCGTGCTACATACTGCTAGCTTGTACAGGAACCAAATGCCCATATTTCCGATGAAAGGTCTAGCAGACGCTTCTTGTTAGCATATGCAAAGTGTTTTAAATATGCGGGAAGTAGGTCTACAGGACTACATTTTACATTTTCCCTAACTTGCTAATACTGCTCTCCAAAATTTGGATAAATTGTGTAAGCTGTGGGGTATTTCTGAAGAACATTGTCCCAGCAGGTAAAGCAACTACAATGTGATGGCCACAAGTAAGTTTACTTTGAGGGAAAGGAGCCTGAATATGGGAAATGAAGATAAATACACTTGGCTGCCTGAAGTTCTGTAAAAGGAGTACAGTAGAGTTCCGATAATCCAGAACCTATGGGACCTAGGTGGTGCCGGATTATCAGATATGCCGGACTATCAGGAGGTACTATAAACTGGTTATATATATACACTGTATACATTATATACTGTATATAAAGTGTTCTTAACCCTTTTTATTGTACATACTGTATACAGTATACTGTAATGTTTTAGGTTTAAGACTTTTTTACCCTTTTTGCTCAGTTCAGCTGCTGCCGCTGTTACCTTGTGACTCATTTTTTGCCGAAGCTCACTCCCTAGGCTCTTGCCATTTTGATGCCGGACTATCAGGAGTTTTACTGTATTAGGTACAACCAAGTAAAACAAAAGCCCACGAAGATGTAACTTTCAATACATTATATGCTTCCTATTACTTTCCTGGGTAAACAACTGCTACATTTGCCTCAGGATCGAGCATGAGACAGTCGGTGATCTCCGGTCCTCCTTCTGTTAAGATGTGCTCCATATAATGGGGGAAAAAATGTCTGAGACCCAAGGCTGTTCTTCCCTCCTGTATCACCTCATAGTAGGGCATGTCTCAATCAGATTCCAGGAATCATCCAACACTAAATTTCTAAGAATTGCAGGATCAGGCTTCAACCAACCAACAACCAACCAACAGTGAACTAATGATCACTTGGGCTCTTTTACAGCCCTTTTCATAAGCAGATCTCAAAGTGCTTTACAAAGACAGACATTCTCCTCATTCTAGGAGTTCACTCATCTACTTACTTTTGAGAGGGGCCCAGTTGGGTCCCTGCCTGACTCCCATAAAATAGCCACATAGACTCTTCCCTGGCAAGATGGAGCAGAAACTTTTCTGTAGCGGATTCCAGGTTGGCTGAGTTGAGGGGAGGTTTATGTGAATGTCTGTTTTCCATACTACAGGGTGTATTATGCTGTTGTAAGACTGCATGTTGGGGGTGCTTAGAACTCCTGCATAGGCACCTTCCCTATCACTTAAATCTAAACAAACAAACAAACAAAACTGGGACATTCACCTCTGTGAGGAAGACCCAAGCCAGGCTCAACAGACTCTTTAGAGCTTTGCATCAAGGACTGCAGTGTAGATGAGAACTCACACAAAGAGGGGAAATTCACAGTGATGCTACAATTCTGCAGCTATTTCTCAGAAGTACTGTGTCAAGACACTCATGGGGTTTAGAGCTGTAGTTTTGGGGACTCCATTATGTACAAACCTGATGCTTTAACTACTAAGCTATTCCATCTGGTACTAATCACAGTATTTATTATTTTTAATACACTGCCTTCAGGCACAGGCAAACAAAGTAAAAGAGAATGACAAGTCTCCCTTCAAAGTGAGCGTCAGCTGAAACAAAAAAGCTGTGCATGCCCTTTATACTTTTCACTTTAGAATGTGTGTGTGGCTCCTAGATAAAACATTACAGATACACTATTTCTGACTCTAACCATTCCTTTGTTTTTGAAGAGATACACAGAATGCCAGAAAAATTAAAGGCCCATTTTTTCCACAGAAAACAGGAAGCTTCTCATTAAAAGGAAAAAATAAGTGTTGAGAGAAAATGTCTCCTTTTAAATATCTAGTATTGTTCCTCTCCAAATGTGCTTTGGATAATACAAATTAAGAAAGTATTAAGAAGGAATGCTAAAGGAAACTTGATTTTTTTTAAATGGCATTCCCAAGAACTGTAATAGAAGTTTAATCTGATTAAAATATTAATGCAAATTTCAACGAAGACTAACCTTTTAATAAGGAAGTCTACATGGCATGACAGGTATTTTCACATTTTTGTGAACTGTAGATTGCTACATAACAGGCTATAAAAAGCAATGTGCTCAGTTAGCCATTGGACTTCTGATAGGCCTATAACAAACAATCCATACATCAGTGCAGAGCTGCCTCCCTCACTTCATACAAATGCATTTTTACATCCCTACACTAGACAATTCATTATTACTATGCAGGGGCTTGATCCACAGTATACTGATGTCTATGTAAGTCTTCCATTGTTCTGAAAGGGATTCGGATCAGTCCCCACGATATCTAATATATTAAGGAGAATGTTTGTAAGTCTGTGCGCTAAATAACTTGGACACTATAAGAGCTACTGCAACCAAACTTTGCATGGGATAACCTTTTATCCAGGAGAAGGTAATAAGGTACTTTTGGACCTGATCGGGCCCAAGCTCAATCTGTAAAAATCAAAAAGTAACCCGCCGCACTGCAGAGGCCGCCCCGCCCACCCTAGGTCCTGTGCCCACCACCTGTGGCCCTCGGCGCCGTCTGGAACTCGCCCCCTCCCACCTGCGAGGTTACATAAGTGACCCTCTTCTCCCCACCCTCTCCCCGCACTGGCATGCAGTGCCCCAACCCCCATGCGCACAATGGCTCGGGCACCCGCCCTGCCCCCTCATGGCACCTGCAGCCCTGGGCACAAGCTGGGGAGCCCCTCCCACGTGTAACCTCCCCTCCACCCGGGGTCGCACACCCCCTCCAGGGATGACACAGACCTATATTTTAATCCCTTTAGAAATCAGTGCAACTTTTCTCCATTCAAAAAATGATAATGGACTACTGTTTTTCTACATTTTGTTCCTCCGGTTTCCCGAGCAACATCAGGTAACTCCAGCTAGTATTAAATAAGATATACTTAAAGAAAGCTCAGAGAAGCAGTAACTAAGGACATGATTCTCCTCTTACTTACACCAGTGTAAATCTGTGGTTTTTAATGTAGTCTGATCTGATTTTACACGAGTGTAAGCAGGGAGAAATCTCACACAATTTCCTAGAAAGGCAGCTTAAAGTAGATTTTTCCATTAAAATCCTTTTTGAGGGGAAAGGGGAAAATTGGGGCATTGCAGACTCATATTGCAAATCATTGTTAATGAAATTTTCATGCACCTAACATTTTTGTTCACCCCTCAGTCCTTCATACCAGTCTTTCTAACAATTTATTACATCATCCAGATTCCCTCTAACTTTTGTTTGATTTACTCCAAGAGTCTATAACCACTTCGCTCATACATTTCTAAATTATTTTTGATAATGTGTAGGCTACTGTACAATTATTTACAGCTAAGTCTGCAGGCTATATTACTAGATCAATACACTTACCTAGTATTAAATGCTTTCACAGCAAGTCACAAATCTTCCTTTTATAATAATTCAAAGCCTAAAGTATCTGAGGTTCTTTTTTTTTAATTTTAAAGAAATCTCTACAGGTTTAGTAACTTATGAAAAGGTTTGGGTTTTTTTTAAGTGCAAGTCTTCTGATTCTATATTTCACTGTCTGCAATTTGTGTGTGTGAATTTAGCTCAGGAGAAGATATCAGAGCCCCAATCCTAGGACCAGTAGAGAGCCAGGATGAGGAGCAGTAGCTGTACAAATTTCTTCAAAACTATCCTGTCTTATGTTCTGCTCAAATGAACTGACAAACAAGAACTGACAAATTGCTCTTATGTAGACGTTCTCAGAAAAAGGGGAATCATGGACAGGTCAGAGGTCCATGCATGCCCTCTCTTTATTTATGGATAAAGGGGAGAGGGTGCTGAATTGGCTGGAAGAGGGAATCTCATAACTTCTTTCTGTGGTAACATAGGATCAGGGGACGGAGCAGGCTGAGAACCATTGCTTTATGCAATGGTCACCAACCAGTAGATCAGGATCTACTAGTAGATCTTGGAACCTGTGACAGGTGATCTTGACAGGTTTGGCTGGGAGGCTATCCAGTTCTGGCACTTCTGCTGCCCCTCGCAGCACTGCTATGCTGTTCCTGCCCTCAGCAGTAGGAGCCTCCTGCTTGCTGGGCAGGGCATGGGAAGAAGAGGAGAGGGGATGCTAATATCAGAGAGCCCCTCCCACACCTTGTACCACCTCTCCACAGAGCAGATTGGAGAAAGGATGGAGGGAGTTTTCTGGCTGCTGTTGAGAGTGGTGCAGGACCAGGGTAAGGGTGAGCTTGCCTTAGCCCCCTGCACCACCAATCAGAAGCCACCTGTGGTAAGCAGTGCCCAGTTGGAGCCCACATTCCAAACTCCAGCCCCAGGACTCAACACCCTCCTGCATCAGCCCCTAGCCCCAAGTCCCCCTGCACCCAAACTCCCTCCCAGAGCCTGCACCCTGAACCCCCTCCTGCACCTCAACTCCCTGCCCAGGCTCAGCTCAGAAACCTTCCCACACTCTAAATACTTTAGCCCAAAATCAGCGCCTGCATCCCCCTCCCCCACACCCCAGCCCTCTGCCCCCAGCCTGATAAAAGTGAGTGAGGATGGGGGAGGGAAGGAGAATGGAGTGAGCAGGGGCAGGAAGGAGGTGGGGCAAGGTTGTTTGGGTTTGGAGTAGATCCTGGATTGCACTTAAATTCAAAAAGAGATCTCATGCTTAAAAAGGTTGGAGATCACTGCTTTGTGTGTAATCCATGACCTATCTCCCGAGTCAACCAACAGGCAATCCTTCTCCTTTATTAAAAGGAAAGTCTGCTACATAAAATATTACACACATCTGATTTTCAAGAACACTGACTTTAGCTCTTAATGACAAGCTATTTTCATCCTAGTCATTGATCACACAGCAATTTCTTAAAGCCATAGAAACACAAGTGTAAGCTAACCAAGGTTCAGGGCTGTTCCCCACTCTGACATTCCAAATGCAGAAGGTGGGGGCTTGTAAGCGAGCTTCAAAATCTTGCCTCTACAGGCACTGGTTACAAAAACTTCCCCCCAGAATCATAATCCACAGATTTTGGGGAATCACTGCCACCATTAAGTGCTTTTTATCCCTAAAAAACAGGGGTGAACACTTGAAATTACCCCCAGAAATACCTCAAGCTCTTTTGCCTCAAAAGAGCTTGAAAAAAGAGAAGAGAAAAACAAGCTGTAGTCTCTGGTAGCTGACCCCTCAGTCAGAGGTATGCAGATACACACAGACTGAGAAACCTTCCAGGACTCAATAATCAAATCATCACCTTGAAAAAAGTGATTTTTATTACCAAAAAAAAGATAAAGCATACTTGGTTGGTAGATGTTACAGAGCACTAGGGAAAACAAATAAAAAAACAGAGAAAAGTCTCTGGGCACAATGCAAGGTAGTAAATGGGAAGGGGAGGCATAGAATCACACAGAGCAGTTCAAACCAAACCACAAAATAAAGAAAATTGCCCTGAACGCAACTGGACTCACCTTTCCCTTTTACTTACTTCTGATTTTCTCTTTGTTCAGGCCTCTCCCATGCCCTGAATTCCTTGGAGACATGGTAGTCCTGTCTGGGTTTAAATCACTGTGTTTCAATTCTGGTTTGTCTCTCACACAAAGAAAGCAGGCAAGGAACCTATATACAATTCAAATTTCAACCTTCTATTTCGATTGGCTCTCCCGGTCCCCTGGCCAACACCTTTGTTAGTTACCTGAGCTTAGCCCCTTAGTCACCGGGTGCTGGTCAGTATTCCTCCTGTCCATTACACCAGGAATGCCAGAAAGCAACAGTTTAAGCCTCTTAGGTCACAAACCTTCTTGTCAGATGGCACCAGTCAAAGTAGATGTAGCAAAAGCCTAAAAGCCTTAACAGGGTCCCTCAAATCAAAATATGACAATTATTTCTGTGACGGGAAAGACTAGGTTTTGGTCAAGTTATTAAAGGCTGTTTGAGAAAAGCTGCAGTATTGACTAACAGGTTACCACAGCCTAAGAATACAGACAGATCACTACAGGAGAAAAGCTTTCATCCTCCTTTCTCTGCATTCAGAGCAGATCACTACCAAAAAAGCTGTCCAAAGGGCATGCTTACTGATCTAAGCCGCTGGCTTGAAATACCAACTCTCTCAAACTGCAGCTTCAAGTCCCAGTAGGATCAACACAGCCCTTGCATCCTGAGTTATACGCTTTTCACTGTATGGGGAACTTTCAGATATGACCTTTAGAATTTTTTCTGCTCTCTGTGGGCAAAGACCCCACAGCACTTTTAGTAAGCAGAGGGATTTGCTAAGGTGTCACTGACCAAAGCTTCCCATCCCCTGTGCATCATATGATCCCCTCCCCCTTTCCAAGACTAATGGGGCTCCCATTTCTGTGATGCTGGATCTAAAGTGGAATGCTTTAGGATCTTCAGAATGAAATACTCCAATTAAACATACATTATTATTAATAAATAAGAATTATTCAGACATTGCCTTTAGAAGTGTGGAGGGAAGTGCTGTAGAAGAAGCCGTGATCTGGATGCTAGAATCCTGAAGACACAGGTCAAGAGGAAGTCCATCCAGTCACCTTTTAGATGTGTGAAATGGAGTGCCTGGGGACATGCAGGGGATGAGAAGAAAACCAAAGAAGGGATTTGTTTCAAATAGATGACAACTGGGTCATTACACACCCATAGCAGTGGAAGGGCACCTGCACAGAAGGTGGTCTTAGCATCACTTCTGGCTCTGTTACCTGCCTGGAACCCTTTATTAAGTAACCGCCTCCTTCTCTGAAATGGCTGACAACTTCACAGTTCTCTGGCAAATGCACAAAACCCTCACTCATCCTTCAGAGGACGACTCTGGCAAGCATTATCATTTTAAATTAATTCAATTGAATTCTTCTTCCTCCCTTCTGTGTCAGTCTAGGAGAGCCCTGGGAATTCCTTGCCTGTATTAAAAAAACCCTCAGGTGTGCCAGTGAGGCCTGGCTTTATCTGACATCACGGTGCCAGATTCTGCAAGGGCAACAAGTGCCCTCATCTATTGGTTTTAAAGGGAGCTGCTGGTGCACTACATTTTGAGGGAGACAAGTGTGCAGCTCATTGAATCAGGACCAGCTCCAAAGCCCAGGGATATCCATGAGGGTCTTTCCAGTCATTGTTATCATTAATTGTGTTGTCGTAGCACGGCGCCTGGACGCAACAGGGTGCCAGGCACTGCAGAACAAGAGACAATCTTTGCCTGGAAGCGCTTACAATCTACGTGGACAAGACAGACACGAAGAAAGGGAGCTGAAGAAACTTGCCAAAGGTCACACAGCAGGTCAGAGGCCCAGCTAGGAACAAAAACTAAGTTTCCTGCATGGGTGGTGGGTATCATAGGCAGGGGAAGGCATTGCCTTCCCAAACTCCCTCATCTGGCCCTGAGCATGCTCCGCTGGAGTCCCCCAAGTCCCTTCCCCCAGCTGTTCTTTCAGTGGCAAAGGCTGGGGGCTGCACTGAGCCTCCTGCCTTCCCAGTGCTGGGGCCACTCAGGCTGCCCAGTGTTGGAGCTGGCAGCTCAGCTACAGGGGGGGAGCATTCTTGGTTATGTTGGAGCCTGCAAGTAGTCTGGCGCTCTGGGGCAGGCTACAGCTGCTGCCTTAGGACAGAGGGCAAGGGCCAGCAGCCACATGGTACGGGGGCTGGCAAGGTAGTCTGGGCTCTGGTGAGCCAGAGATGAAGGGCTTGCCTCCCCAAGCCATGGTCTCCTGACTTTCTATCGAATGCCCTATCCATGAGATCACACTGTCTCAGGGGTCTATGGATCAGGTCCAGAGTCAGCAGTTTAGCACAACACCAGCAGGGTGCAGAGACAGAGGTAAAACAATTTATCTTAGGCCAATGCAGGAACTGAAATCATTTGAAAGCTGCTCTGTCTTCTGATGCCATAGAGGATTTTTGCTCTCCCCTAGCTGCAATATCATTAGCAGTAGTAAATGGACTAAATTGCTCCATTCCGAGAAAATGGGTTTCTTTTGTTTTTAATAAATACACGCACACAGATCACACAATGCAAGTTCCAGGTACTGCATTTTCCAGCTTCTAACATCAGAGTATCTTTGCATATCCTATCCCTGACCCAGCTTTCCTGCACACACTGTATTTTATGCATTAATTTTACACACTGGGAGTGAATCAATGCTTTTTGTTGTTGTTTTTCTTCTTTTAACTCTGTGACACCAATTCTATCATGATTGTCTTACATCATAGTTATTCACAGATTTATTAAACTGACACAAAAATGTTCTCCCTGATCAGAAAGAAGTGAACCCAATCAACTTTCTCGCAAGAAAATCAGAAAAAAACCCACCCTGAACATAAATAAATACAGAAGATTTTGTGACTATGCACTAAAACCCCTCTGGCAGGGGAAATGAAGTAGCTATATTTTAGCCACTCCTATGCAGCTAAAGGATAGATCAGTTTGAATTGAGGCCACCTCTAGGTGATGGGGTGAGAGGGCAAGACAAAAGAACCTGTGTTTCTGCCTCATTAGAAGCAAATATTTGCAGGCCCCTTATATTTCCTTGTCTTCCCTTCTCAATATTCCGACCCGTTCATATCATAACTGCATACCTGAACTCATGACCCTCAGCTCAGTGAGAATCTTCTAATTCACCCAGTTCAAAATGTTGAATTATTAAAGTAATATACTCCGACCTAGGGCTATTTAAGATATCACTGTATCTCCTCCCTGGAGGGATGGAGAATATGACTTGACATTCCATTCCAGCTTTACGCATGAAATATACTATAATCAATCTGTTCATTCTTTAATTTTCTTCCCAAGTAGGATTAAAAGAGACCAAAACTAAAAATACATTATTTCAAAAGAACACCCTTCTATATTCTCTAATGGAGTCTGCTCTTAAAAATGTTCCCACAAGCAAACCTCCCTCAATTAAAAAAAAAAAGTCTAAAACATACTGCAACTTGTATTTTAGTTGGAGCCCAGGAAAATATATAAAGCATTAATCAGAAAAAAATCTACTCCTGCACTCATGTCAGCTGACAGAGGGGAAAGAAATTATTGTAAAGAGCAACTTGAAGATTAAAGAGATGCTGTCAGCTAGATAACCACATTTCTATTTGAAAATGCCTGACCCATTTTTAGAATACTCCAGATTATTATAATAATTTGCTTGCATACTTCTTTTGTATTTCTCTATCTTTTCCAGTTTATTCACTCTGTGCTAGCCAGTTACCCTTCCAAATCTCATCTACTAGTCTTACAACATCACAGTCACATACTGGTCTGGGGCGAGACTTGAAATCGCTGCAGAAATCCTTTTATAGATTTCAGCAGCTGTTGTGTGGTTAGATATATGCATCTAAATCTATGAGTGCTCTACATTGCCAGCCTACCTCAACAGAGCACCAGACTAGGAGTTAGGAGCCCAGGGTTCTATAGTATTCCATTGACCCAGCACATGTGACCTAGGATGAGTCACTTATCTCGGGGAAATCCTGTCCCCACTAAAGTCAATGGAGCAAGTCACAGTTTCTCTATAGTCTGTCAGGAACCTGAGACACATCTGCCAACTTCCAACTATCTAGCATGCACGCTGCTCCTCTACCAATTGAGAGCAGGGGATAGCAAAAAAGAAACCTTAAAACCCCTCTTACTGGGGTTGTTAAGAAGTGGGTATTTGACTAATCATGGAGTGAGTAACATGTTTATCAACTACATGATTAGTCAATAAGGGAAAGCACCCAGTCCTGGCTCGTACTGGGTCCGTGAGCTACCCCTGCTACAGCTCTGCAATTTAAATGGAGTAAGAGCTGGGCGGATTGCCTGCCTGGCACTTACTACATTTAAAAATGCAGAGCCATAGCAGGGGTGGGTCCCAGACTCGCCATGAGCTTGGATTGAGCAAGCCCGGCTCAGTCCCGGCTCACACCACATCCAGGACCAACCCCCCTGCGACTCTTCATTTTAAATGTAGAAAGAGCCAGGCACCCTGCTCAGGACCCCATTGTGGGCAGGGGTTGCTACCAGAGCAGCCTCTGCCCACAGCAAACCTGGGCTCACCGCAGGCAGAGGCTGCTTCACACCCCCCTTGTCCCTCTGCTGCTGCCCCTGATAGAGGCAGCAGCATGAGGAGGGCAGGTAGCACCACGGAGATGGTGCTGGGGGGAACTGCTTTTAAGCTGTCTCTCCCAGCACTGGCTCCTGCTTTCCCCCGCCCTCCCACCTTGCTGCCATTGATATAGAGGCAGGTGAGGGGGAGAATACAAGTAGTCGAATACTCACTTACATCCTTACCTCTTACATTGATCAATTTTTTTTTTAAAAGGATACAAATAAATTCGGCTTATAAAGATACTATAAAAAGTGTATATTTTAAACTTTGTTAACCTTCCTCAAATTAAAGTGAATTCGAGTTAGCACTAGTTGGAAAATACAATTTTTTAAAAAAAAGTTGAATGCTTTCATAAGCTGGTCAAAGAAAAGGTAAGGGATTTTCCTTATATATTGATTTTAAAAAAAATTAGAGTAGGAAAACAAAAGTACTGAGTTTTTCAATTTTTCAGCATCAAAAACTGTGATAGACGCTTTACCAACAGACACAAAGATCACTGCCCCAAAGCTATCACAATCGAGTCTTTGATTGCATATTATCTTCTACCCAAAGTAGCTAGCCAAAAAACATGAATCAATAAAACAGATGCTTAGATAGGTTGAATCTCTCTAGTCCAGTGCTCTCTGGTCTGGGAACATCCATGGTCCAACATTATTTTAGTTAGCCGGATGTCCACTTATGATAGGTGTAGCCAAGTTTCCCATCAACCCATAAAGTTTGTTTGCAGTCACCAGGCCTGGTTCTTAGTGTTCTGTGCTGGTATTTAGCTAATTTACCCCTAAATGTCTTCTAAGAGCCCAGTAAGCAGTGGAAGTGTTTGTAATGCTACTAGACAATACTAATCTCCAATATTTCAGCAAATTCTCTGGTTTGTCGCCAGTCAGGTGCCAGACTAGTGAGGTTCAACCTGTATAGGCAATTCTTTGCAAAATCCCAAACATTGTGGAGTCTATTACCTTATTTGCATGCATTATGCTCTTATTGTTAATAGATGTCAAACATGTACTGATCATTGATACAAAGTAAACATTTCCCAAGATTTAACACATACCCGTGTCTCCAGTATCACCTAATGTTATTTCCGATTTTTCACATAGGATAAAATTATTACAACTGTTGACAAATTTTGACTTTTTACTGAGAATCCCCATACATACAGATGAGAGAAAATTGCTAAATGTAATCTTATGGTTTTAAAGCAATATAGCAAGCAAGCTAATTCATATAATCCGCAAAGGTATTTCTCCCAATTACTAGCCAAGAATTATGGACGCTGCAATGTTATAACACAGAGAGCTTTAGACATACTTTCAGCTGTGCTTTATTTACATATTGTGGTTGTATTTATCTGGCTGTTGCTATGATGCTTAAGGAATGATGCAGATGCAACCTAAAATAGTAAGTAACACAACACACAGTAAAGTAATTTCAGAAAGAATCACAACATTTCAGACATGGATTTATATTACTATTTCTCAAAGTGATCTGCAAAACCACTTTGAGAAATCTATTAACTGGCTGCCCCGGTGTGTTTACTTACCCATGCTATGGCCACGGAGCCTCACAGTTCCCATTGGTTCCATTTTGCCGTTTGCAGCTAAGGAGAGCGATGGGAAGCGACATGGGCTGGGCCGCTGCTTCCCGCACCTCTCCTTGGCTGCAAATAGCAAATTGGAGCCACGAGGCTCCATGGCCATGGCACCAGTAAGTAAACACACCAGTGTGGACAGATAGCAGGTTTCTCAGATCACTGTGAGAAACACTGTTTTATATCCGCAAATGCTCACCAAAATCATGCCATAGCACCAGGAAGCAGTTAATTTCAAAAATTGCAGGAACACGCCAATAGATTCCAAGGGCTAAAAATATACAGCACCACTTACAGGAAGCAGCCTCTGAGGTACAGGGTTGTGACCAACTATTCCACAGCATGCTCAGTTGCGGTGGATCATTCTGCAACAGTTCTCAAAATGTGGGTTGGAGCAGTGGTGAAAGTAACTTAAAATTTCTTACAAGTACTAGGGATGTAATAGAGTAGTCAATTAACCTAACCGATGAGCAAAAGCTTATAGGTTAGTGCTATAGACTACATGCATTTCCCCTTTCCCAGTACATTTTTTAGCTGGCTGGCCAGCAGCCTGGCTCAGTCCTGCATGTGCCAAGTCCAGGACCTACCCCTGCTACAGCTCTGCATTTAAAATGTATTAGGAATCAAGTGGGCAGGCAGCCAGGCTCACTGCCGGCTTGCGCCGGGTCTGAGAGCTCAGACACCCCCTAGACTGGTCTGCGAGGGGAGCTGGTTTTTAAAATGGCTCCCTTCACGAAACAGCTCCTGCTTGGCATCCCATGCTGCTGCCTCTGAGACAGGGGCAGCAGTGTGGAGTGGCAGGAGGCTCATCGGGAGTGGGGCCAGAGTGCACTGGCTGCTGACCTCACCCCTAGAGGCTGCACACGGAGATCCGCATTCCTCCTTTGAAACGTACAAGAGCCCCAGCAGAATGCAGAAGTGCCTATTGACTAGGCAAGTAGTTGATGGAAATTCCATCGACTACTCGACTAGCAAATTACTCGCTATTTAACATCTTTCCTCTGCAGTATATATAAGCTTATATGTAAATTTTCTACCATAGAGTCCGCAGCCCATGTAACCAGTAGCATATTTAGCGGTTACACAGTTACGTTTTTAAACAGCTTTTTACATCTCTAGCAGGCACCACCTATATGCTCCCTGCCAAGGCAGCGGTGCTCCAGCTTTGGCCCCTCCACACAGAGTGGTAGGCTTGGGTAGGCTCAAGTTTTTGTTATTCTGAAGGGGATCGCAGTGCGATGAAGTTTGAACCCCCATGTTAGGGGGTGTAGTGAGGTGCAGGTACCTGAAACTCCCATTGAAACCTGTATTTACCAGCATCAGGCTCAAATATTCAAAGTGCCATGAATATGTGGCAGCCTCCAATTTCTATTTGGTTTCTCTATAAAACTTGCCTCCTGCTGTAACCTCTATTGGTTATGTAATACATGCATCTTTTGGGAAAAAGTCTTGTTCTTAACCTTTAATTCGTATTTTGAAGCAATACAGCTCCTGATCACTGTTTCCAGAGTACCCTAGTCACTGCCTATAGCTCCAGAGCTCAATCTCACTTCCTATACCTCCTCTCCCCTTTCCTCTGGTCTCCCGGAGCCCTTTTATACTGTCCCTCCCTCCACCTGGAACATGACCTGCAGCTATTGAGGGGCAAGGCCTTCCCGTCCAATATTGTTCCATATCTTGCTCTGGTTTAGCGTGATGTCTGTAAAGCCATCACACTGAGGACAGGTTCCTTTCGATTTCTTCTTAATGGGACAAACATCTAGACACTTCACCCAAGAGTCTACTAAATCATGTCAGTCCTCCCCTATAAGCCCTTCGCACTGGGACAATTTCTCCTTAGAGAAAGACCCTAAGGTTTGTTCATCTTCTAGTCCTGTCTGGCTTGTTAATGCAGACAAAGATAACTAAATAATACCTGGACATTTGGCAAATACAAGGCAGGACTGCAATTCAATATTGTCGATCGGACAGTATTTGCACACAGCAGAAATAGAACTAGCCACATTACAAGAGAAATGAACACTGTCCAAACTTCTGCCTGCATTAACAGCAATGGCAAGTTCTATAGATAGATGCTGTTTAAAAAAAACTGATTTAGCAAAGCATTTGTAGTGGCAGGAACTGGAACACTAAAAGCATTCTTTTAGTTTTTTGAAAAAAAAATAGGATGCTGGAGATAAAAACATAAAATAGAACTTCAGACATTCGTACTCATTTGTGGAATGTTTTGTTTGTGGGTTATGGAGGGAGCTTTGCCTTAGCTTGGGAAGGGAAACGAGGCCACAGGTTAGTTTCACTAACTGTTCATAGTTTAACTTTCTAGCTTCAGGACTTAGCACAGTGCTATCCAATCTGAAGACAACGTGCTGCGGGGCCCTGGGATGTGTTTGTATTGCTCTGAAACTGTTGGCTCTTTACTAGGATCCTTCCCCCCCACTCTAGCTCAGCTGGAGGAAGAGGACCTGAGGAGTGAAGACCACTCCACTACCCGGTTCTATTTCTAGCCAACAGAGGGATCCATACTCTATCCGGTACAAATGGCAACAAGCCACCTGCACCCTTGTGTTTGAGGCAAATGCATCTCAAAGTCACTGAAGGCCAGTCTGGCCAGAGACAGCATCCTAAGAGCCAGCTGTGGAGAGAAGACTAAGCAGTAAGAACCCTGGGTGCTGGCACTTGAACTCTCACAGCTGGAAGAGATTTACCAGTTGGAGGACTGCAGTAGCTTCAGCAGCAGGATAAAGAACATCAGCAAAGTGTGGAGAGGTCAAACTGAGACATTTAGCCTTACTTCCCATACAGTGGACGGCCATTAGTGGTGGGTTGGGAACAGCTGGTTTGAGCTCTGGGTTGCAACAACGTAGCTGGGTAAGCATCAAATCTCTTAGAAACCTGGGTCCCCTTTTCAAAAATGACACTTTGGAACGTAAGTATCAATGTAAGCCTATGGGACTTTGGTGCCAAAGTGCCTAAGTCACTTTTGAAACTAGGTCTTCAGTACTTGTGAAAATGTCATCCATTGTGCATAAGGTATTTGCCCTTTTTACTTCTGGCAGTCGCCTGTTACTCAGTATTGGTGAGAACGCACAGAAAGTTAAGAGTCTGTAGAGCCGTGGTCCCCAACACGGTGCCTGCGGGCGCCATGGCGCCCGCGGGGGCATTTCTCTGCACCCGCCAAGTGCTCAGGGCTGGCCTGGCCCCCGGGCACGTGGCGCATGCGCGGTGCTGGAGCCGGCCCCGGGGGCGCCGCGGATTCACCCCCCCGCGGCGCATGGGGGGGGGGGGAGAGAAAGCGCTAGCACCGGCCCCGGGCGCACGGCGCTTGGGGAGAGAGCGCTAGCGCCGGCCCCGGGCGCGCGGCGCTTGGGGGAGAGAGCGCCAGCGCCGGCCCCGGGCGTGCGGCGCTTGGGGGACGGGGACGGGGGAGAGCGCCAGCGCCGGCCCCGGGCGCGCGGCGCTTTGGGGAGGGGGGGAGAGAGCCCCGGCCCCGGGCGCGCGGCGCGAGGGGGAGGGGGAGGGGGAGGAGAGAGCACCAGCGCCGGCCCTGGACGCGCGGCGCTTGAGGGGAGAGCACCGGCCCCGGAATGTGGCTATGGGGGGCCCCGCCCCCCCCGGCGGGCGAAGGGCCACGCCCCCTGGCGCCCGGCAACCCCAAATGGTTGGGGACCACTGCTGTAGAGCCTCATGCTTAGAACCCTATAGCAGTTGCTTCCAAACTCATGGCATGTGGCCTGCACTATCAGATGGGACTAGTGTAATCAACACTTCTTGCAATGGGAGCCCCTTGCAGTATGAAATCCACCAAGTTCCACCAATTCTACATAGGCATACACAAGATCAGAATAAGGCCTTTTTGATTTTTCCATCCAAAGCAATGTCAAAAATGTAAGAATACATTAACAAATACTTTACAAGCCCTACGGCTATTTACCTTTCAATTTATAATTGTAATGTATACCGGGGGAATTCTGCGCCACTGCACATACATAGAATTTATGTCCCTAGATTTCTTTGCTTCCCTGCAGAACAGTGATTTTCTGACAGGAAAGCAAAAGGGAAGTCACAAGAGCAGTCATGTGATCCTCCCCGGCTGTATGTTTTGGGTGCCCAGGAAGGGATGTCAACCTGTAGTCGACTACACAATTAACTAATAAGCCAGAGTTTATTCGTTAATCCTATCGACTACACACATTATCCCCCTGTGATGGATAGGAGGAGTGGTGGTGGTTCCCCACTGCACTGAGCCCCAACAAGTTGCACCTGGATCCCCATCCCACTGAGGCCCACTCTCCCAGCATCTGGACCTCTCACACTCAGGTACTACCCCCAAACCCCAGCCACCTTTACCTGGAGCCCTTTGCAGAGTCCCATTATCACTGCACCCAGAACCCCCCACAAAGCCCCTGCGTATCCAGATCCCACACACACCCAGATCCCCCACTGAGTTACTTGCACCCAAATTGCCCTACTCAGAAACCCCTCAATCCACACCTGGATCCCCACACACTAAGCCCCTCTACACTTGGATCTTGCCTTGCTGATCCTGCTTGTCCACACTGAGGGGAAGAGCTCGGAGGTGTTGCTGGGCCAGGCCCATGTCAGGATTGGATGCAATTGCACCGCTGAGTCCATGTCTCAAGGGAGCTGCACGGCCATTGCCCACCTCTGTGTAGCCAATGGCTTGTGCTCCCCACTGCCATGCTGGAATCTCCACATTTATATGACAAACAACATTTTCAGAATTTTGAAGAATTTTAAAATATTGGATGCAGAATTTTTGGTGCAGAATTTTTAATTTTTGGGCCCAGAATGCCCTCAGGAGTAATAGTTGGTCAATACTGCATCCGTTTTCCAGCCAAAACAGAGTGCTTGGAACTAATAGCAGAGTCTGAGGTAACGCCTATTGGCTTCCAATGAAGTGAGATCTGGCTCACGCTTTCACAATTTCTTCTTCATCTGCAAGACTTTGAAGAAAATACCCAGGACTTGAAATGAAACCTGATTGTCCCACATGGCACTGTCAAGTGTTGAATTATGAGGCCTCTTTTCCTGCCCCTTCATTTTCTTTTCATCTTCAATTTTGTTTGCCAGTGCTAACTTAATATACAGTATTAACAGGAGTTAATTTCTTTCCTGACTCGAGATCCCACTAGGGGAATACTGTGCATTATTGTGGCTGTTGGAAATCATTATTTCCAGTGAAAAAAATTAACTTGTGTCATTACACTAATCCTTTTCTTTATTTTACTTACGGAAAAAAAATACCTGTCTTATTAAAATCAGAGCTAGCACAATCTCTAATGCAAATAACTGAAGTCCCAACCACATTAAATATGCAAACATTTGCACTTATGAGAGTCCAAATGTTTTTCCAAATCAATATACTGAAGAATATGACCCTAGCGCCTCAGCTGAAGCATTAAATAAGATATCTAAAGAATTGTCCTGTTCATGTCAGAGATAGTTTTCTATCCCACCCGCTTTGATGACAAACAAGCCATTCATGTGAAATCAACTCCCCACTTAACTACTATATATATTTCAGAGTAAGATATGAGACTAAGCCCTAAAGGGATGCATGTTAAATGGATTGAAAAGGGAAGTGATGGACAGAAAACAACTGACGCTGTGGAATACACTGAATG
This sequence comes from Pelodiscus sinensis, assembly GCF_049634645.1. Lineage (NCBI taxonomy): Eukaryota > Metazoa > Chordata > Testudines > Trionychidae > Pelodiscus > Pelodiscus sinensis. Next base: position 306,999,127 of record NC_134711.1, read on the forward strand.
TAGTGGTTATATGAACTCTCATGCTCAACCTGTTAATCTGTAAGATCTTCTATGATGAAATACATGCCAAGTCTCACAAGGAAAAAACACTATCCAAGAAGCATCTGACAAGAACTGAGAGAACAACTCATTTTTCAATTTGATGTCTGAAACAACAGAGGGGAGGGGGAAGCTTTGCATGCTTCCCCCACCTCCAGCACAATCTCTCAGCTCCAAAACAGCTGCAAGGAACAGCCAGATGTTTTGAGTGGCCTGCTGAGCTGCTGGCCGGGAGTTGCCTAGGTAAGCGCCTCCTGGCCAGAGCCTGCCCCTCACACCCCATCCCTTCCTGCACCCCAACTCTCTGTCCCGGGTCACCACCCAAACCCACTACACCTTCTCACCACAGGTCACAACTCCCTCCCAAATGCTGCACCCCTTCCTATACTTCCTCACCTAGGCCAGAATCTTCTCCTGCATCCATACCCAATCTTGGACCCTGCAGCCCAATCCCCTGCCCAGGTCATAACCTTCCTTCCTTCAGCCAAACTCCCAATCAGACCCCACACCTACTCCTGAAATCCAGGCCCCTACCCCAAGTTCTTTCTGCACCCAACCTCCATCCTAGACCACGCACTTCCTCCATAGAAAAGTGCAGCCCATGACCACTTACCAAAATCTTGGAGTGGTCCCCTATCAAAAACTATTGCCTACCCCTAATCTAAAGCCTCACCATTGCCAAGAAGAGCGGAACATTTACCTCCTGTGTTTTATTTATGACAATCCTGTTAACCCACCCCAGAATTATATTAGCCTTTTCACAACTGCATCACACTGTTGCCTCATATTCAATTTATGATCCAGTTCTTCTTAGCATATGCACAACATACCTCAGGTAGCACAAGACCAGGATTCATCACCATATTTGATCTGCTGGCTGGATCATTAACTTCCTAAGCTTGGGTCCTAAGCTAAGGAGTGCAATGGGAAACCCTTGATTCCTTTACACAGTACTACTGCCTAGTCACTTGACTTGCTCCCCATTTTGTAGTTATGCATTTGATTTTTCCTGGCTAAGAGTAGTAATTCATATTTGTCTTTATCAAATTTCATCCTGGTAATCTCAGACCCATTCTCCACTTTATCATTGTACTTTTCAATTTGAATCCTATTCTCCCAAGTGCCTGCAGCCACTCCCAGCTTGGTGTCAATCACAAATATTAAATTTGCATTCTCTACTTCATTATCCAGGTCACTAATGAATATGGTGAACAGAACTACATTCATGACAGGCTCCCACAGGATCCTACTTGACATGCCCTCCCAGATTGACAGCAAATCACTAATAACTACTCTTTGGTTAGGGATGGAAGCAAGTAGTCAACTATCCAATAAGCCTAGACTGCCAGGTAGTCGAGTCGACTATTCACATTTTCATCCCTTGCTGCCTCTGTATCAGAGGCAGCAAGTCGGGGGAGCAGGACCCAGAGCTGGGGCAAGCCCTCTTAAATCTGGTTCCCCCCCAGCGATGTCTCAGTGGTGTTTCCTACCCACATCCTGTACTGCTGCTGCTCCCCAGTGGAGCCCAGAGTGGACAGGGGCTGCTGAACCCATGCGAACTGGCACTGAGCAAGCCCGACTCAGTCCCAGCTCGCACTGGGTCTGGAACCTAGTCCCGCTGCAGCTCTGCAGTTTAAATGAGGTAGGAGCTGATCACCCAGGCTGCCCAGCTCCTCCGACATTTAAACTACAGAGATGCAGCGGGGGTAGCTCCTGGACCTGGCATGAGCCAGTACTGAGCACCTTCCCCAATCAACTAATCGTGTAGTCAATACAAATTGTATTGACTGCACGATTAGCCAGTTACCCACTTCTGAACATCCTTACTTTGAGTACAATTTTTCAACCAGTTGTGCATCCATTTTATAATAATTTCATTTACACATTTACACCATTTACTTGTAAGACTGTCATGTGGGACTGTGTCAAATGCCTTATTAAAATCTGTGAAACACCCCCACAAAGTCCAAGCTGGTACAGTCTATGTGAAAGAGCGCATATGTGTTCCTTCGGAACCTCCAAGAATTACAGCCCTGCGATATACACACCCGTCTCACCTCTGCCAATCAGCCCCAAACAAATAGTCAGGTGGGAAAAATGGATCAAATTCTGGAAAAGACACCCCCAGTGCTACATAAACTAAAACTGGGATGGCTGGTCCCCGCAACTACCCCATGCACCATTTGCACAAAATCATGTGGAACACATGTTTACAAGACAAAACTCCTTTTTCCCCAAAGGAGTCATCTTTGATTTTAATCTGAACTACTCGTGACTGTTCCTAATCCAGCAGCCATACATTAGCTAGAAGCTCCATAAGACCCAAGATGACCAGAAAGCCTACCGAGAGTTTGCCAAGCAATATGCTGACTCCAGCTTTGATGCTTCGCTTGAACTCTGGTTCCAGTGCCTAGCAATTGCTCTGACCACTAGGCATGACCACACCACTATAGCTCCAAACAGTATTTTGAACTGCCTATGTCCTGGTCTACATCAAAAATCAAGCTATATCATGCCAATTGCTTCCTCTTCTCCCCTATCTACTAGATGAGTAACACTATCAAAGAAGAAAAATAGATTGGTTTGGCCCAATTTGTTCTTGATCAATCCACATGCTGGCCAACCTTGATAATTCTGTTCTCCTAGGTGCTTACAAACTGACTGTTTATCAGTTTGTTTCACTATCTCTTCAGGTATCAAAATTAGGCTGACTGGTCTATAATTCCGCAAATCCTCTTTGTTGCCCTTTTTAAAGAGAGATGCTATGTTTGTCCTTCTACTTTTCTTTGGGATCTCCCCTGCTAAACCTAAGAACTGTCCCAAACTGGTGGAAAACTGCAGAAACTAACCCCCTGTGACTCTGCACTTTTCTTTGGGATCACCCCCCCTTGTCTACACTACGTGGGAAGGTTGAAATAAGATACGCAACTCCAGTTACATAAATGACATAGCTGCAGTGGAAGTCTCTTAAATCCGCAGCCATAGAGTGGCAGTAGAGATGTTAAACTGCATGTAATCAGCTAATCGAGTAGTGATGGAATTTCCATTGATGACTTGATTAGTCGATAAGGTGGAAAACTGCAGAGTCACAGGGGGTTAGTCTCCAGTCACTAACCTCACTGCGGCCCTGCCTTTTAAATGTATTAAGATTTGCCAGGCTCTTAATACATTTAAAAAGCCCAGGCACAGCAGGGGGGACCGGGAGCAAGCCGGGAATCAGCTGTCCAGGCTTGCTCCCAGTCCCCTCCGCTGCATCTCTGCTTTTTAAAAGGTATTACACATATGATTCCAGGCACGCTTCTGGTCTCCCCTATCTGTGCTTCTCCTTTTAAACTGTAGCTGCTCCCTGACGGTGCTTAATACATTTAAAAAGTGTCGATAGTCTGTGTAGCGTAGACGTGCCCTAGCAGAGTGAAAATAGTTAAGTCTTGGAGGTTTCTGGTGCTGCTATTTAGAACCCTGGGCCTGATTCAAAGCTTCCAGAAGTCAATGGGAGCCTTTCTATTCATTTCAATTGTCACTGGATCAAGCTCTCAGGGAGGTGCAGTGGCACAGCTGCTGTTCACCCTGACCAGTGAAAACTGTTTTCAGGCCATGAATGTAGTTAAGAAAGTACCAACTTTATATTTGCAACCTCTTCCTCTTAATACCTCCACTCTTGTTTAGTCTTGTTTTATATTTAGATTGTAAACTCTTCTGGCCAACGAACATGTCTGTCTCAATTGATTGTGTAGCACCTAATTAAAATTATTAATGCTTAAAAAATTATTAATGCTTAAAAAAAACAAGATTTAAATGGTTGCCGGAAATGTATCCTGGGTTTAAAGAAACATTGTTGTGCTCCTATTTTAAAATCATTGTTATTGTTTTCAAGTAAAAAACATCAAGCAACAAGTCTATAATATTGATTTTCTTTTAGTCTAACAAAAACATTACTTCATCATCTCTCTTGTGCCTCTGTATTGTAGGTGACCAAAAACATTCATGACTCTGCATTTTTAGGCTAAAGTCTGAACCTTAGCTGGGGGTGGTGAACTCTGCATTTTTCAGCTCACATCTAACAACACCTAATAGGATTGTTTTTGTTTTAAATTAAATTTTACATATTCTTCCACCCAAAAATATGATTAGTCACAACCCCTCCGGAACCACCTTTTGATTTGTATCACTTTTCATATTCAAAAGTTCTACAGCTTCTATTTCACTGATTCCCATTTTACTGAAATAAACTACTACTATACTACCCAAACATAAGACAGTTGTCCTCCTCCTACTCAAACTGTTAAAAATCCACACAAAAATCGTACTGGATACCAGTCATTTAAATTCTTTTACTGACTGTCTGGCATCTTACATATTGGCCGAAAATCCGGGTGAATTGCAAAGCCTTTTAATGGGATTTGGGTTTCCTTATTTAAGAACCATTAGCGCATTCTGATGATTATGTGGACTAATTTGTCATTTAAAAGGCAAAGACAAGTTGCAGCATTCATGATAGGATAGTTAGCCACACAGATAGCCAAGCTGATAATTATCTGGAGAATGAAAAAGAGACTGTAAAAAGGTGGAGTGGAGACAAACAAAAATACATTGCAGTTTATGTTCTGATGGCTACAGAAAAACAGTTTAAAGAAACTCTTTCAAAATGCACAGATTTTTAAACAAGGAACAGCTTACAGATTCAGGACCTAGTTTCCAAAGGTGAGAACCTGCAATTTCCAAAGGTGAGAACCTGCAATTTCCCAAACACTTTACTGGGATTTGTGCTTTCTTAGCACTTCTGAAAAGCAGGCTACCAGGTTTTAGATAATCCATCGCATAAATGCAACTAATGGAGACTGAGCCAAATGTTTTCATGTTGCTTCCATTACATGCTTTTCTGTGGCTTCAGGCTAGACAGAGGGCTGGTAAGGTCCCTGTTTTTTCCATCTCAGATAACAGCTGTGCAGTGTTCTTCAGTAGATGTTAATTTCGTTTTCTCTCCCAGGAACAAAGAGCTAGTCTAAAGAAGCACAAACTCAGATTAAGGGAAAACTTTACTGCTCTTAGGAGCATGGCTCAATAGCCAAAGGGTTTTAGAAGGGGATAGACTAGGCAGAAGAACAGCAATAGGAAATCATAACCTTTCAAAATTCTAGGTTCTTTAAAAAAAAAACCACTTTCCATTGTCATGCAGTCTGCACTGGCTCACAACTATATGTGCCTACCTCAGGTCGGACTGTTGTAAGCAGCGCAAATACCCTGGACTGATGATATGTTCTATAATTACATTTCATCAACCCAGTAACAAATGTCAACCCCTGGATCACTCTAACCCAATTTAACCATGAAGTCACAGATAGTCCTGTAAGCTCCCCAGTCTATCTTGCCAGGAAAGCTGTACTTGGTGATAATTGGTCATCTACACTGAAGATCACCAAAATATTCATGTAACTTCCAGTCCCAAGGGACCAGTCACATACCTCAGATCACCATCAAAGATAATCCTTGTAGCCAATGCTGTAATAAATTACCTAAGGATTTAGTAATCAGAAAAAAATAAATTAGAGTTACTAAGAAGTTAAAGCAAGCAAGCATTGAATTTCGGTCTGTGATTCAAAGTGACAGTTATAGTATTCTGTCAATTCAAAGTGTCTTTCAACTGAGGGGATGAGTTTATGCCTAGGGCTCTCTTCCCTGGAGGGAGTTATGAAGTCAACAAAATCTGTCCTTTGATGATATGCGAAAATTCATTTGCCTTCGATGCGCTACGGTTGAACACTTTACCTTAATCAATGTTTCTTTTATTGTTTGATGAGTTACACAATTACAGAATGTTTACAATGCAAACACTCAGTATAGCTTTATATCATGGGCTATAGAGGTTATGAGTGACATCAATACCTGTAGCAGCCATACAAGCATTTTATAAAGTCAAAACATACTTTTATCAACTTAGCATCAAATATCTATACTGAACATAACACACTGGTTTCTGGTGATGTGTTCTTAAGAAGTGTTTAATGAGGCTTGGGGCTTTCACACGAGGTAATGCCCGGTCTACCAGCGTCACATGCATCCCCCTGCTATCCAGATTAGTCCTGGGGGAATTCTACAATTGTTGCTGTTGGAACCATAGTAAAATTGCAGAATTCCCTCAGGACCGATGGACAGTGGAGCAGATCAGCAAATGTTAAGTGTACTTTACGGAACTGCATTGCTTTTAATATTCACAAGTTTTTCCAACCTACAACCATCTGGAATACATCTTAGATGACTGAAGATGACTAAATTCAAGTTTCATGAATGATCCTCATGGGAGATAGTGTTGTCAGCTAAAGAAAAAAAAGTGTTCAAAATTTCAATGATAAAAGAAAATCCAACACTCCTGTTCTCAAATGTAGGGCCCAATGCCATCATCTTTACTCAGAAAAAACTTCGATTGGCTTCAGCAAATCACACAAAACATACATGAGTTCAAAGTGTGAACAGAAGGAACCAAGCACAGAAGGGTAACTGCAGGAAAAACAGAAGGTGAGGACTTTCTCTGTTCTGCCTTGCATTCAAAATAGCAGCCAGGGTAGCTACATGTTCCATTCCTGTCCCTGAGTTCTTTGATAGGTGGAAATCAAACTGGTAAGTGAAGAAGGGGAATCCAAACACGATGCCAGTAGCCTTCAGCCTGACTAACCTCTAGTCTTGCCTGTCTGTCCCAGAGGACAAGGAGAAACCTCATTGCATACCAAAGCAGCCCCGTATCTTGGAAAATCCTACAGAATTCAATTTTTGAATTCTCTATTTATACGTTTTCCTTTTTAAAACCTTCTTGTGGAATCTGATAGAGAATTATACCCCACAGTAAAACTTCTATATGAAGCATTACATTCTCTAACAGATTCTAAAGTACTTTTCTGCTACTGGGTCTGCAGGAGGTGATGACACGCTATATATTTTCAATTACAAAACTTCTCTGTTCTGAGCCAATTGGGCAAGGTACCTAATCCCACCGGAGGGGTGCTGAGCGCTCAACTACAGCTGAAAGTTGCAGGCCTGATCTCTCCGTCAACATACTGTTTTCATTAGCAGTCTCTCTTGTTCAGCAGCCACATCTCAAAATGCTTGCCACAAGACAAAATGGTTACATGGAATTATACAAATGTAGGGCTAGAAAGGATCTCAACAGGCCATCTAGAGTTCATCCTTCATCCTCACAATGAGGCAGGACCAAATACACCTAGACCATCTCTAAATATCTGTCTAACCTGTTCTTAAAAACTTACAAGCACAGGAATTCGTAAGTAACCTGTTTTGGTGCTTAGAAATCTTTTCATAATATTCAAACTAATTCATGCTTTTTGCAAACTAAGCTATTTAGTTCTTATCCTACCTGCTGTGGATATGTGGTCCAATTGACCATCATCCTCTTTACTGAAGACTTTTGTAGATGGTATAAGTTGGTATTTCACAACTACCCTCTATTAAAGGCACTCACTGCATGCTCAGATCTGTACCTGACCTGCCCCAAAAGAGTTACAACCCACTGGACAGAAATACTCTCCAGAGGATGGATTAACTTTCACAAATGTATCATTTGTTTTTTGGTCACGTCTCATGGTCATAGCTTCTAAGTGAAGTTCTCTGATGATTCTCATCTGGGTCTTATGTTCCTTTCCTTTGTGGGCTGCCTCCCATGTGGAGCTTCCAAACAGCACTTACATGGGGAAAGGCCATTTACCATTTGGTAGCTACGCAACTGTTGCACAGTCATGGCAGTCTTTTAAAGCCACTGTGTTGGGTATTTTTAAGTTCACTTTTTAAAAAAAAATGATGTATTGTCCTGAAACAAATCAAAATAGGCCCTCAGAGAGCAGTGAAGGGGATTTTTGCTTGTTGCTAAATGATTTCTGAATTTGGCCAGATGAGGGCAAGAACACAGATCTGTGTTCGTACAGAAGAGTTACTTATGCTTTTTGCTGGGTATACAGTGCACAAACTGTTCAGCTTCAAGGGGATCCAACATAATCAGAAAGCAAGTGCTGTCACTTAGAGAAGAGCTTCAGTTGTCCTCCTTCTAGTGCAACTTTGCAGTCCCCATCAGTGCAGATGAAATAGACGGATTCACAGCATAACCAGACTTTCTGCTGACCAAGTGGACTGCTTGGGGGCACAAGATCTAAAACCTCCCACAGCAGCCAAAGGCCAGAGGTCACTCTAGCTGGAAAAGCTACTGAATTCTAAGAATTCTAAATTCTGAACATTCACAGAAATGAATGTTACCAAATATTCCTTTATTACCTGCTGTGACCAGGGTCCCAAAGGAGCCACCTGAGATCACTCATTTTAGGGTGAACTGCAAAGAATGGGGCAGACAATCCCCAGTGCTGTTGAATATTCCAATGCATAGATTTACTAAGCTAGCACAAAACAGCTTCTATTACACTTTGCTGGTTACCCACAAACTAACAATACTAACAATACTTTAAGCAACCCAGCCTTAGACCTCCTCTAAAACACCCAAATCAAATATGAGGAGGATCGCTGAACATCTTAATCATCATATAAGTTCTACCATTCCCAAAGGATTGGACACATTACTTCCCAGGTTAATTAATATTCCAGATCTTACCCCACATACACACTAGAGCCAATCTTTAATAACTAAACTAAAATGTATTAGAAAAGAAAAAAGGAAGAGAGCATTGGTTAAAAAAAAAATCAACATGCAAACAGATGTTAATATGGTTTTGAGATGAGATTCATAGGAAAAATGTCAAGTATCAGAAGGGTAGCCGTGTTAGTTTGGATCTGCAAAAGCGACAAGGAGTCCTGTAGCACCATATAGACTAAGGGTATGTCTACACTACAGCGCTAATTCAAACTAACTTATTTCGAATTAGTTAATTCGAACTAAGCTAATTTGAACTAACACATCCAGACTAAAAAACTAGTTCGAATTAGCATTTTGCTAATTCGATCTAGCATGTCCACACAGAGTGGATCCTGAACCGGGGTTAAGGATGGCCGGAAGCAGTGCCGGCAGGGCATCAGATGAGGACTTAGAGCATGGAGATGCTTTCTCAGGCTAGCCAAGGGCTGTGCTTAAAGGGACCTGACCCCCACCCCGGACAGACAGTTCTCAGGGGTTCCCCGCTTGCAAAGCAGTCCTGGCTTGGAGTGCCCTGAGTGCCCACACTCGGCACATCACAGCACTCGGCTATCAGCCCGGCTGCACTTGCCGCAGGCTGCCATCTGCGGAGAGGGGGCAATTGGGGGGCTGCAGGAGAGGTTCCACCCCCAAAAGCCCGCAGAGCCACCCCAGTGCTCCCCATCGGGGGCTCGTACCCAATTCCTCCCTCACCTCCTTCCACTTACCCCTCCCTAGCCCCCCTTCCTGATGTACAAAATAAAGGACAATTGTGTTCAAAAACAGAATCTCTCTTTATTGAACAAAACTGGGGGAGACTGGGAAAAGGAGGTGGGAGAGGGGAAGAGAGAGGGTGGGAGAGGGGAGGGCAACTACAATGAGGAGGGGTTTGGAACAGGTCCCATATGAAGAGAGGCTAAACAGACTGGGACTTTTCAGCTTAGAAAAGAGGAGATGGAGGGGGGATATGATAGAGGTCTATAAAAGCATGAGTGGGGAGGAGAGGGTGCATACAGAAAAGTTCTTCATTAGTTCCCATACAGAACTCCTGGCTCCTGGGTGGCCAGGCTGGCAGCTCTCCTGCCCTAGACGGCCACTTTCCTGTGCCTAGTGCGGAGGTCGTGGATGAGGTCCACGATGTCTGCACTGGACCAGGCGGGTGCCCGCCTCTTGCGGTCCTGGGCAAGCTCCCGGGAGCCGCCAGCCTGGTCCTGGGAAGAGGGAGAGGGCGGGGGGGGCGTCGGGTGGCTGGCTCGAGCCGTGCCAGGTGCAGGGTCTGCTGGCTGGGTGCTGGCAGGCTTGCACCTGGCACGGGCATCGTAGCCAGCCCGTACCCCTTTAAGGAGTCTGGGGCTGGGAGGGGGGCAATAGAGTTTCCCTGGTGTTGGCCAGAGTGGCCACCAGGGAAAGCTGGGGAGGGCTAGCCTCCCACTAGTTCAAATTAAGGGGCTACACACCCCTTAATTCGAACTAGTAAGTTCAAACTAGGCTTAGTCCTCGTACAATGAGGTTTACCTAGTTCGAACTAAGAGCTCCGCTAGTTCGAATTAAGTTCGAACTAGCGGAGCGCTAGTGTAGCGCCTATCAAAGTTAATTCGAACTAACGTCCATTAGTTCGAATTAACTTTGTAGTGTAGACATACCCTAACAGATGTATTGGGCATAAGCTTTCATGGGCAAAGACCTACTTCGTTTTTACATGCATCTGACGAAGTGGGTCTTTGCCCACAAAAGCTTATGCTGCAATACAGCTGTTAGTCTATAAGGTGCTACAGGACTCCTTGTCGCTTTTATAGGAAAGATGGTGAGCTTTGGATTTGCAAAGAGTCCTCTAAGAATTAGTTCATAAGTTATAGTTCAATGTCCATATTCATAGAGCATTGTGTGGATATAAAAATGTGGATCCGCATCCAATACACATCTACTAAAACCAACATGTATCTGATCCGCTAGCCGTTCCCCGCCTATTATGCATATCCGCATCACCACAGCAGCAGCAAGCCACCTCGGAGTGATTATTCTCAGGAGTAGCATCTGTGTATGTGTCGGGGTGTTCCTGCTGAGGAGTAGGGCCAGGGGACGGGTGCTTGTCTCACTCTGCCCCGCCAGGTGCTCCTAACAGTGAGGGGGATAAGCACCCATGCCCTAGCCTTGCTCCTCACCCAGCGCATCCCAACTCCGCTCCCCAGTAAAAGCTGGGAAGCAGGGTAGAATAGGACAAGTTCCATGGTAGAAGCATTTAGAGAGCTCCTCCCCCAGCCTTTTTTGTATCTGCATCCACTCCAATAGCTGCACAAATGAACAGTGGGTATTCATGGATATAGAGTAGATATTGGTGGGATTACGGGGCGCTACAGATTCAGGGTGAACCCAGTTTAGGAGAGCTCAATATTGCAACTCAAACTTCCCCTGATGAAGCTTTGACAGATGGAAAATAAAAAGGATCAGATTGCAAGAGTCTTTATACAATCCCAGGCTGCTCTTCACAGTTCAGTCTTAAGGCCAGGTGTGGGGAACCTAAGGCCCAAGGGCAAGATATGGCCCCTGGCTTATCTGGATCTGTCCCCCTCCCCGCCCCCACCCCAAGTCTCAGGCTCCCCCCGCCCCCAGCATCGGAGAGCTGGATTTTGGCACTTCAGCCATGCCCCCCACCCCTACTTCACTCCTATACCCTACTTCCTGGGCAGACTCTTTACCCCCAGTCTGCTCCTCCACCCAGCTTCCCACCTCGACTCTGCATTTCCAGTCTGCTCCTGCACTCTACCACCCTCTCAGATCCACCAACCCCCAACCCACTCCTGTACCCTCTCTCCCACCCAGATCCCACACCCCAAACTTGCTTCCCAGCAGCCCTCTCCCACACATTGAAGCCCTCATTTTTGACCCCACCCCAAGGCCTAAGGGACCCACAAAATCTACTAGCCTGGGTCCTCCTAGGCACTGATGTGCAAGGGGAATTTCTGCTTCTCAGGTCAGGGGCCACATCAGTGAAGTGTTGGGGGTTATTTGGGGGGAGGCGTTTCTTCTCACCTCGGTGCAGCCTCTGATTGACTTTTCCATAGGTCAGTGGCTGCATCTAAATTTTTTTAAGCATTAATAATTTTATTAGGTGCTACACAATCAAATGAGGTTTACAGGATCTTTCAAAACAGGGGATTTCTGTCAAAAGATCCCCGTCTTGACCGTTTCCCCCCCCAAAAAGCATCTTTTCAAAAAAAAAAAAAAACACACCACACACACATGGACACCATTATGCAAATGAAGCCTGGTAAATTCAAATCCCGGCTTCATTTACAATTTCGATATGTCTAATTTACATCCCTTTATCAAAAAAGGGATGTAGTTTAGACATACCCTAAGTCCTGAGCCCAGGGGGTCCCCCTGAGTATCTAGATTAATTGGTGGCTCTTTTCCATCTAGTCACTATGCTGGCAACTATGGTTTTAGTTTAGAAAAAAAAAAGCAAACTTTTATCAATTAGCCTGGTATTGGTTCATTTTTGTGTCCTGGAAAATCTGTCTCTGGGGGTGTGTCTAGACTACATGCCTCCTTCGACGGAGGCATGTAGATTAGCCAGATCGGAAGAGGGAAATGAAGCCGCGATTAAAATAATCGCGGCTTCATTTAAATTTAAATGGCTGCCCCGATCTGCCGATCAGCTGTTTGTCGGCAGATCGGGGGAGTCTGGACGCGATGCCCCGACAAAGAAGCCTTTCTTCATCGACACAGGTAAGCCTCGTGAAACCAGGTTTACCTGTGTCGATGAAGAAAGGCTTCTTTGTCGGGGCATCGCGTCCAGACTCCCCCGATCTGCCGACAAACAGCTGATCGGCAGATCGGGGCAGCCATTTAAATTTAAATGAAGCCGCGATTATTTTAATCGCGGCTTCATTTCCCTCTTCCGATCTGGCTAATCTACATGCCTCCGTCGAAGGAGGCATGTAGTCTAGACACACCCTGGGTATCTGCATGCCTCTGACTCGGGGTAGCTACCAAAGACCGCAGCTTATATTCTCTTTTCTTTAAGCTCTTTGGGGAAAAGAACTTGAGGTACACCTGAGGTTTTTAGGGAGGAGATTTCCCAAGGGATCTCTTGCCTGGTTTTCTTACAATTACTTGGGTGGTGGCAGCGGTTTTTATTCTCCAAAATCTGGGTATTAGGATTTTGGGGGGAAAATTTTGTACCAAAACATGTAGAGATCTGGTTTTGGGGTGCTTTCGCAGGCCCCCACTTCTGCATTTATTGTGCCAGAGTGGGGAACAGCCTTGGAATATGTAAACACTCAAAAACACAACATTATCTACCACTGTGTCCTAGAGGTTGAATTTGGGACATTTATCCTGGAGGATGCTTACCCTTTCTTGGCCATGTGTCACAACTAAATAATGCTTAAATTTACAGTGTCCTGAAAATTCAGGTATACTATGAATGTATGGGCAGTATGTTATGTGTAAAGCTGTCAGTGATGGTATGTAAAGCAGACAGATTTTTTTAAGTGTTTACCAATTCAGCAGCGATGTAAAGTACTATTAGGGCACATTGGTATGATTAGTGTGTCTTTTTGTCCTCCAAGGCATGTTTGCACTTTACAATTATTTATTTAGCACCAAAAATTTGCTTTTCAAATCATTTATAACTATAGCTGCATCTTAATAATCCAGCTGTTTTCCAGTATTACCAGAATATGTGAGAAGGAAGTACAGTCACTTCCCATGTTCTCTATAGAAGCCCAACCCACATCCTCAGCTGTCACTGCCTTCTGCTCAGCAGATCCTCTGCAACTTAGGATCAGGTTTTCAGTCACAGAAAGAACAGGTTGCATTTTGTGCCTTTAGTTATTACTATAGAAACATACATAAAGCAAATAAGACCAGTCTGGAGAACTTATGGTTTACACTGATTTCTCTGAACTTTTACTACCACTATGGTGGTGTGGTACCATGCCACTGTAAAGCTGCCATTGAATTAGTATTTTACAATGATGCCAAGATGGATCTACAGTTGCATTCTTCTGGTACTCCATACCTGTAGGCAGGTCAACAGCTATAGGGACTAAACCTGAAACTTCTAGATCTAAAAGCATGAGCCTTTTCCATATCATCTAAGAGAACCAGGTTTCTTAGCCAAGTCTGTAGCAGGCCCATCACCATTTGCATGTGGCCCAGCCACTAGTAGAGAGAGACAGAGTAACCGAGGGTATGTCTACACTACCCTCCTAGTTCGAACTAGGAGGGTAATGTAGGCATACCGCACTTGCTAATGAAGCCCGGGATTTGAATTTCCCGGGCTTCATTAGCATAAGCGGGGAGCCGCCATTTTTAAATCCCCGCTGCTTCGAACCCCGTGTAGCGCGGCTACACGGGGCTCGAACTAGGTAGTTCGGACTAGGGTGCCTATTCCGAACTACCGTTACTCCTCGTGAAACGAGGTGTACCGGTAGTTCGGAATAGGCACCCTAGTCCGAACTACCTAGTTCGAGCCCCGTGTAGCCGCGCTACATGGGATTCGAAGCAGCGGGGATTTAAAAATGGCGGCTCCCCGCTTATGCTAATGAAGCCCGGGAAATTCAAATCCCGGGCTTCATTAGCAAGTGCGGTATGCCTACATTACCCCGCTAGTTCGAACTAGCGGGGTAGTGTAGACATACCCATATTGAGTAGGTGTAGGTTACACCTGGCTATGTAACCTGGAGTTGCATTAATGACATGAATGTTGGATAGCCAAGGTCTAATTCCTTAACCTGGATCTAATTGCATACAATTATCTACTTTACTTTCCAAGCACAATCTCTTAGTCTCTGGTGCTACTGCCATTTGCTCCATAGAAAAAGGGATTTATAAAACTGTTTCACTACATCCTAACAAGCCACCTGCAGCTATGCTTATGCACTTTCTGCCCTGGCAGGCCTCCAGCACAGATTTCTGGGGACCCGAGCATTTTGCCTTCCCCTTTACTGTCATTAACCCCAAACAGGACAACTGATAAAAAAACATGCACAAACTTGTCCTCTTTGCACACTTCGAGCAATCCTTTTAATCCAACTTCACTGTTTGGGGAACATTTGCGTAGGGTAAATGACAATTGTTTTACCAATGTAACCCTTATGCATCAGTCCCTACAGCCCTGAAGAGATGCCTCTGTTTTTGCTGGTTGTAAACATCCCATGGAATTACCATCAAGCATTCCTGACAGAGTTTACTTAACGCAGAACCTATATGGGTCTGGAGGCTGCTGTGTTAGATACAGTGCAGGGCCCCTCCAGCGCCTTTTTGGAGGCACTAAAACAAAAGAGTAACTGTAGCCTGACCCATCTTTTCCAGGGCATAATCATGAGAAATACGGCTAGTGTCTAGGGCAGATACTGATGAGAATAAACGCAGATGCAGTATCACACAGTAAATAGTATTTTCTTTGTTCTCCAAGGCAGCCTGCTTTCTTTCCAAGTAGCAGATGCTCCTCTGGCCCAAATTATGGAATATCTCCCTTTACTATATATATGCAGTAGTTCTGGTAATAACATATTGATCAGTTTTGACATTGGCTACAGCAGTGGGGCTTCCAGCAAAACTTTAAGATAATCTTGTCAAACCTCTTGGAGCTACCAAAACGTGCAGCAACATCACTGAAAGCAATATCAATAACCCCTATAACTGCTTATGCACACACTCAGCTTTACTCAATAGAGCAGCCCCACTGATTTTAGGGGAATAGCCCCAAGTTGATAACCAAGGATTTTGTAAATGCTTATGCACATGTTTAATGATTACATCATTTTGATTCTATACAGCACTTAAGTTCAATGAACTGGCTAACTATATTGTGCAGTGAATGTTTCTCAGGGAATTTCACTTTTCTTCTATTAAGTTTTATGTTACTATTTTGATAAGTGGGGAAGGGGAGAGAAAGATAATGAGGTGCTATGGGGAAAAGCCAGAACCTAGTTCAGTATTTTAGAAATAGCTTGGTGTTTTATAGGTACTATGTAACAATGACTTGGGGTGCTTTTCCCTTGGCCTCTTGTGTGTCCTTTACAGCCATGCAGCTCAATACATCTACCATCTTGGTATTATCCAATCAATCCCCTTTGAAAATGGCATCTAGCTGTTTGAGTAACCATTTCACCCTAAACAGCATTAAGCAAACAGAACTGATGCAAATGAGTTTCTCCTAAAAAAAAAAAAGTGAATCTTATGTACCCATCCATAAAATTGACACAACTGATGCCATAAACAAACCAGTTGATAAAGAATGAATGCAAGCTATAACACTGAGTGAGTGCCCTGGTGAGATGCAGCTATAGGAAACACACCTGGCTCAAGAATGCAACTGAACCAAAAGTCACTGTATTCATTGCTTTGCAAGCAAAACCTCCCTGGAACAGGATTATTCCCACACTATAATAACCGGGTAGTTTACAGGGAGGTTCATATCCACTAACAGGATGTACAGAAAATAACTGAATGAAAGCAAAAAATGGACCTGATCCTGGCAAGGTTTTCCACACATTTTAAGACTAGATGGGACTCTTATTCTGATATTGTGCATAACCAAGATCAGAGAATTTCATCAAGTACTCCTGCATCAAACCATGATTTCTAGACAAGCTACAGTATCACTACTGAAAAACATCCAGTTTTGAATGAAAGTCTTTAAGTTACAATGTGTATACCACAACCTCTAGAGTCATTGTTCCACTGGTGAATTACACTTGCTGTAAAAAAAAAAAAAAAAGGGGGGGGGGGAGGAGCCTTATTTCTACTCTAAATTTGTCTAGCTTCAACCCATCTTCTGAGTCTTGTTACACCTTTGTCTGCTTGATCAAAATGCACTCATCTGAATTCTTCTCCTTATGTATGTACTTAGATACTGTGAACACTTTCATTTCCTCTCTTAACCAGGATTATTTAGATTTCCTAAAACCAACAAATCCTTTTCTTTTGCAGTAATGACATTGTTGGGTTTGGAGGCACCGGATAAGATTTTCTTAAACTTCCACTTTTGTTTTGTTTAGATGTTCTTCCTGATCAGTTTTGCTCACAAGTGGTGCTAGCTGCAGAGATCCTAACACAGAAACCAAAGGAACTGAAGTCTGCTCAGCAACTTGACAGACTAGGATAAACATGAAAAAATTGAATGGTCACCATGCATATAATTAACAAGAACATAAGAATGACCATATGACTCAGATCAATGGTCTATCTGTAGGCCTGATACGAAGTAGTAATTAGTATTTTATAGCTTTGCTTTATGTACTTATATAGATTTTGTTTCATAGACTTTGTTTTATAGCAGCTGCTAGGTATTAATATATATTTTGTATTAGGTATTATAAGTTAATGAGAAATTAGTTATTATAGGTACTATACATTTGTAAGAAATGGTTTACAAGTTGTATTAAACTTTGTAAGTACATTCTGCTTGCTCCTTTCTCTGTAATGAACTGTCCTTTGTGAGAGAAATGTGTGAAAGTGGGAAGACAAGAGTCAGAAGATTCCAGAACCACATGGTTAGAATGGTTAACAAGGAGGCGTGAACACAGGAATCGGTCAAATTCAGGATGGCTCAAGAGAGGCAGAATTGAGGACTCTAAAGCAAGGGCATACACCTGTGAACAAGGTAAACCAGCTGCAGATGCTCCCAGGATATTCATCAAAGTACTGATGGAGCAAGACAATGGAAGCAGCCTTCAGGTAAAAGAATTAGATGACTTCAGCATGACACTGCAAAACCCCATAGACTAAAGTTGGGACTTACAACCATTAAATTGGGGTGTGTAGCCGTGAAATTTTGGGTTAGTCCTATGAAGACAACTTCAGAACATCAGACTGCAACTTTTTAAACAGAACCTGGCTTCTTTCTCATGCCCAGCCTAACTGGCCACTAAGCGGGCACAAGCACCAATAAGACTGACACCAGTTACTATCACAAAGAGGCAGCAAGGGTGGGGGAGGGAACAACAAGGGTGCTTCAAGGTGCTCCACTGCTGCTTTTAAACACCATGTACGGCCACATGGAAGCCAGGGTCTGCTGCTTTGAAACGCTGCGTACAGCCCGGGGCCAGCTGGGGAGTGGCTGACGCTAGGTTCCATGCAATGCTGCTGCTTTGAAATGTTGTACTCCCCACAGCACTTTTGCCTTTGAAGTGTTGGGGCAGTTGCTACACTTCAAAGGTGGAGGCTTACAGACTAATCAAATAATAGATGCAAATTCCATCAAATATTCGATTAGCCAATTAATCTAAATTTACATCCCTATTGCAGGCCCCCACCTTCTGCACTCAAAGTGCAAGAGTGAATAGCCTTGACATACCTGCTGATTTCTATGCTCTATTTACAATAAGTGTGGTGTACTGCCTTTTCCCCCTTTGAAAAAGATCCCGTTTGCTTCTTAAGTATAACACATCTAGACCAGTATCCTGTCACTGACAGATGTTTATGGCAGTTGTAAATTTAGGGACATCAGGGCATAGTTGCACCCCTAAATATCCTGGATGGTAGACCTATCCTACATGAAATTATCCAGTTATTGTGTGAGCCCATTTATACATATAACATGATTATTTTATTGTATACAGGAAAGCAAGCAAACCTTACACTGACTCCCATGGCAGGTTTGCCTTCCAGAAACACAGGTTTTGGTCCTCAGTTCCTTTCCACGTTGCAATGTTTTAAGAGTTGGTGTCAGCCCGTTAAGAGCTGCAGACAAACCTCTAAATTCAGCCTGCAAACTCCATTAAGAAAATGGCAGCTAAAGATAAGGTCATTACTGAAGATTATGCTGTCAGTGTACTAACACTTCATTTTCTCTTCTCCTCTCCCCTTTCTCTTCTTAGAGAAAATGTAACTCTTGACATTGAACATACAAGTGATTTCGCCCTACCCAATAACTGAGAGGACAGAAATACAGTTGAAAAGTGAAGACTGCTTTGTGATTTTCAAGAGTTTCAGAATGATGCAGCATACATATAAAATTGCTATCGCATTTTACACTCCTGAGTGAAGATTCAATCTAATCCAAATGATACTTTCAACTTTAAAACAACCCTGATTCCAGACATGTTAAAGCACTCTGAGAATAAATATTTCAGACAGAAAAGCTCCACTTCATTTTCTTGTCATCTCAACCAAGCAACATGGAACAAAACAAAGAAGTCAAGTATCCTAATATGACATATTTTCTCTCCCCCCCCCCCCCTCCCTCCAAGAACCATCAAACATGGTTAGTTACAAATGCTATAGTTAGTATATGGAATTATTTTAACCACACATGAAGGCATATTGAAGTCTTTTGAGTAAAGAGTTCACCTTTCACCCACATATGGAAATAAGCTGTATTTACTCATGTGCTTGCTTAGTAACAAACACCAGGCGTTAAGCTTGAGGAACAGTTTAAGTGATTATCCATCAAAGATCCTCTTCCCCATCTTCACACATTTCTTCACTTAATGCAAAAATTCACTTTTCAGACTTTTCCCCAGCCCTAATCTCTGGCCAAAGGCAATTTTGTTGGTTTTTGTTCTTGTTACTTTACAGAATCCCGTTAGCCCTGTTGAAATTCTAAAAGGGTGTGGTTAAACCCTGGATGATCCTAAATAGATTACCTTTAACAGCCACAACAGGAGATAGTGGCTGATATTCCTTTTTAGGTACATGAACCTGAACTCTAAGACTATCTTCGGCTCTCACTCCTGTATTTACAGGATCAGGGCCTAAGTAGTTTTGTAACAGGACGCATGCGAGTACAGGTAGTCCACGAGTTATGCGGATCCGACTTACGTCGGATCCGCAGCTACGAACGGGGATTTTCTCGCCCCAGAGGACTCGAGCGGTGGGACGCCTGGTCCCTCCGCCCGCCTCCTCGGGGCGAGAAAAGCTGCTCCCCGTCTCCCTGGTCTGCTGCGGGAGCCAGGAGACCAGGGAGACGGGGAGCAAAGCGGCGCAGGACCCGGGGCCGGACCCGCGGCCGCTTCCAGATCAGCTGATATGGAAGTGGCCGCAGGTCCGGCCCCGGGTCCTGCACCGCTTTGCTCAGCGTCTCCCTGGTCTGCTGGGGGGGGGGGACGCAGCTAGTGCCCCCCCCAGCAGACCACAGAGATGTGGAGCAAAGCCCGGGGCCTGTGGTAGAGCAGGTGGGGTGCTGCCGGTTGGTCCCACAGCACCGCTCTGGGCGCTACTGGACCAACCCGGCAGCACCCCAGCTCCTCTGCCCCAGGAGTCCTGATTCAGCCGCTGCTGATCAGTTTCAGCAGCGGCTGAATCAGGACGCCTGGGGCAGAGCAGCTGGGGTGCTGCTGGGTTGGTCCAGTAGCGCTGAGGAGCGGCCGCGCTACTGGACCAACCCAGCAGCACCCGAACTGCTCTACCCCAGGCGTCCCCAAGTTAGCCGTTGCTGAAACTGACCAGCAGGTGACTACAGGAAGCCCGAGGCAGAGTTGCTCTGCCCCAGGCTTCCTGGAATCAGCCGCTGATCAGTTTCAGCAGCAGCTGACTTGGGGACGCCTGGGGTTCTTAAGTTGAATCTGTATGTAAGTCAGAACTGGTGTCCAGATTCAGCAGCTGAATCTGGATGCCAGTTCCGACTTACATACAGATTCAACTTAAGAACAAACCTACAGTCCCTATCTTGTACGTAACCCGGGGACTGCCTGTAGTACAATTCAACTCAACAGGAGCACTGGCTTGCAGGATCAGGGCCTCAGTTTATAATATCACAGGAATGGACACAAAAGGACCAACCCAATGCGTACTACAGAGCACAATCCCTCTCCCTCATCTCCTCTCGGATCTTCAAATATAGGCAACTTCATACTACCACACTCAATTCAGCAAAGGTAAGATTTTTGGCCTAGGTTCTTGAGGGTACCTAAATACCATTGATTTTAATTAGATAAGTTGGATAAGGCAGTATTTTTACTGGACTAACTTCTGTTGGTGAAAGCCCTACATAGATCAAAAGCTTGTCTCCTTCACCAACAGAAGCTGGTCCAACAAAAGATATTACCTTTACCATTTTGTGTCTCCAATATCTTGGGACCAACACAATTATAACACTGAAAACAATAATTTAAATGGCACCTAATTCATTTTGAGAATCTAGGCCTTTGTCTTTAATTCTGCATTTTTTGTATTAAGCATTCCACTGATGGGCACAGTCAATCTGCTTTTGTGGCATCTGTTTTATGTAAAGTCACTTTGCATGGCCAGTCTTGCGCTCTATTATGATGCTGCATGCAAGAAGCTCTACTACATCACTAAGGGCACGTCTTCATGTTGCGTAACTTAGATCGACGGCCCGTGGTAATAGAGATAGACCTAAGGAAAAAAAAGCAGGGCAGCTGAATCTCCCCCTGACTGTGAGAAGAGTATCAATCTTTCCATATACCAGAAACAAAACACAAGACAAAGCAAAGTAAGAGGCCTCCCTAAATAAGGTGATTTATGAACTGGTAAAACCTAAGAAGTCAATCACTAGGTAATGAAGTAAAAAGCAGATGTGACAGAATGCTTGGTAGATGCCAATTACTGACATGTCTGGATTGAAAAGATTCAGCTCATTCACACAGAAGTTCTCCACTTATAACTGCTGACTGATATGCAAGACGCACGTGCATTTTAGTGCACAAGTTTGACTTGTTCTTTTTTTCCCCTCTTTAACACACAGTTACCACAAGTCATGGTGCCTCTGTGCACGAATAAATTCCTTTTCTTCCTTTATCAGGCTCAGGTTTCTATCAGCATATTAAATATCTGTTCCTGTTTGTTTCTATTATTGAACTGCAGTCCCTGTAGACCTACATGCTTATTGTCGAATCAGTTTATTCAACCCAGTGCCTATAATGAGACACAATGCACTTTAGGGTCAGGTTAATATTAGAAAGAGCTTCTGTGTTCCACGAAATCATTCTAGCATACAAGTATATCTGTGATTGAGTTTGAATGAGGAAAGATCTAAAGTCTGGACCCTGACATATCCCCAGCTTCTGAACATAATTGTCCAGTCATCTTTTCCTTTTTCTTCAACAGCTGTAATACCTGCAATTAAAAGCCGAAGCAGTGGGGGCTGTTTTAAGAACAAAGAAGGTATTTCAGTTCAGTGAAGCTCTGCAAAATCTAGAGGGATACGCTAAAATCAGCATTCCAGTTCGTTAATTCCTTCGCTCTAACAGCATTTTGTAAATGTACATACACAATGCAGGGGAATCATTTGCCACTCAAGCATAGCCAACTCTGAGTTGGAGTGACAGCCATCATACACCACTAATCTACTTTAAAAATGTTTGATTGGAACTGAACAATGCACTCTCTAAACTTAAACTATAAGGTGAAATTATAGGGAGCTAGCATTATTTTTCCCTGAAATTTGACCAAAAAATCATGAATAATTTAACACCCTTCATGCTTCCATGAAGTGTCATGGAAATTCTTTAATGAGCACACAATCAGGAATTTGGGGGATTTTTTTCAGGAAAAAAAGTCTGGATCTGCAAAATGGCTCTTAGTATTTTTGGAACTCCTTTATACCCCCCTTGGGGGTACAAATGTGTGTTCTTCTGGGTACCTGCAGACTGAGCCTTAGGTATCTCAAATGGGGTGCCAAAATTAGTAATTTACTAACATCTAGGGATGTAAAATCCGGCTTAGTTAGTTAACCGTTAAATATTAAGTTTCACCGGTTAACCTATTAAACAGGTTCAGGCAGCCGGGCTAAAGTGGTCCCTACCTGTGGTATGCCTGGGCTGGACCCACCACAGACAAGGGCTGCTCTGGTCAGACTGGAGCACCCCCTGCCCATGGCACAGCGCCAGGCAGCACTCGGCTCCCCTGGAGCTGGTCCACACTGGGAGCTAGCCTTTAAGCCGGCTTCCCTTGCATACCACGCATGCCCCAGGAGCCAGCTGCTGCCTCTGGTACATCCTCCCTCACATCTCTAACTCCTATCATCACATAACTGGATAATAAACTAAAATCATTAGCTACATCCTAAAGCATAACTTTTAGAAAAAAAATCCAATCTTGATTTAAAAATGTCAGTGACAGAAAATCCACTATGACCCTACAGTAGAACCTCAGTTTCAAACCCTTCAGGAATGGAGACTGTTTGTATCTCAAACATTTCATAATTCTAACCAAACATGTTACGGTTATGCTTTCAAAAGCTTACAGCTGAGCACTGACTTAATACAGCTTTGAAACTATTAAGAAAAAAATTTCTTCTGCATTTCTTTTTTTAAAAGGCAGTTTAACACAGCACTGTATTTTGTTTGTTTGTATGTTTATTGTTGTGTGTGCGAGGGTGGGGTTTCTGTCTGCTGCTGACTGATTCTGTACTTAAGTTTCTGAGGTGTCTGGTTGATAGCCAGTTTGGAACTCTGGTATATGTCACTCTGAGGTTCTCCTGCAAATTCTTTCAATGATCTCACCATTGGGATTTTATGCCTGATTACCAGTCTGAATTAGTCTACCTTAAACTTCCAGCCACTGGATTGTGTTACACCTTTCTCTGCTAGATAAAAATCTCCTTTCAACTCATCCTCATTGAATACTCCATTGAGAAAGAAACCCTTCCCACTTGTTAACCAAGGAGTACTCTAGTTTAAAATGAAACAGCTTCAACTGAGTTCTCATTCTGCAAGGGTGGAGAGAGTTAAAGCATTACACTGAGTGAAGACAATAGCTGGTTTCCCTCTACTCCACAGGTAAGAGATACAGAGCAAGAATGGGGAAACTGCACCTCCCAGGCCAGATCTGGCCCACTGCTTCATTTCATCCAGCCCGCAGGAATTCTTTGCACTGCACCCTCGGGAGCTGCGAGCGACACCTCAATGGCATGTCCCGGAGGCCCCTAGCAAAGGCTCAATGGGGATGCCCCAAGTGCTGCCCCCATCTGCCAACACCAGCTCTGCCACTCACACGGACCAGGAACCATGGCCAGTGGGAGTTGCAGGGGAGGCATCTGCAGGTGTGGGTAGTGCACATCACGCAGAGCTGCCTGCCTCTCCATCTAGGGGCCAGACTTTGCGGCCACTTCCAGGAGCGGCATGAACCAAGGCAGGTAGGGAGTCTGCCTTAGCCCCACTATGCTACCAACTGGGAGTCACCTGAGTCCACACCCCGAACTCTTCCTGCCTTCCAACCCCCTGCTCCAAGATGTGGGAGGGGGTTCCAACTTAACTCCCTCTCAGACCCTGCACCTACACTCCAAGGCTGAACCCGCACTTCCATTCAAACTCCCTCCCAGAGTCTGCATCATGAACCTTGTCCTGCATCCCAACCCCTACCACAGAGCCCACAACCCCAGCCAGAGTCCACACTATCTCTGGCACGCCAACTCCCATCCACTGCTTTGAGTCCCCTCCTGTACTCCAAGCTAGGGCTATTAATATAAGTTTATTTTTGTAAATGGGTAATGGTTGAAATTTACCAGAGGCAGCAGCACAGGGGGCAGGTAACTCCACAGGAGCCAGCAAGCATGGGGAGCTGGTACCAGCTCCTCCCTGCCCTCTCTCCCACATTGCTGTCTCTGTATCAGAAGCAGCAGCATGTGGAGGAAGCAGGGAGTTAGCTTGAAAGTCGGCTTCCCTTGTGTACCAGCTTCTGACTCCCCCACCTCACTGCCTTGGATACAGAGGGTGCGTGTGTGTGAGTGTAATCACGTGGGTTAACCGATGAGCCCAGGCTTATCAATGAACCATGTACATGTTAACATCCTGAAAATTACAGAACACTAGAACTAGAAAGGACCTTGAGAGATTATCAAGTACAGTCCCCTGCCCTTATGGCAGGACCAACCATCATCTAAAACATCCCTGATAGATATCTATCCAACCTGCTCTTAAGGATCTCCAGTGATACAGATTCCATAACATCCCTAAGCAATTTATTCCAGTGTTTAACCACCCTGACAGTTAGGAACTTTTTCCTAATGTCCAACCTAAACCTCCCTTGCCGCAATTTAAGCCCATTGCTTCTTGTCCTATCCTCAGAGGCCAAGGAGAACAATTTGTCTCCCTCATCCTTGTAACACCCTTTTAGATACTTGAAAACTTCTATTAGGTCCCCTCTCAGTCTTCTCTTTTCTAAACTAAACAAGCCCAATGCATCCCTGTTAATGCATCCCAGAATCATGTCTGCTTTTTCTACAACAGTGTCACACTGTTGACTCATATTTTGCTTGTGGTCCACTATGATCCTTAAATCCCTTTCTCTTACTCCTTCCTAGACAATCGCTTCCCATTCTGTATGGGTGAAACTGTTTGTTCCTTCCTAAGTGAAGTACTTTTCATTTGTCCTTATTAAACGTCATCCTGTTTACCTCAGATCATTTCTCTAGTTTGTCCAGATCATTTTGACCCTATCCTTCAAAGCAGTTGCAACCCCTCCCAGCTTGGTATCATCTGCAAACATAATAAATGTACTCTCTATGCCATCATCATCGATGAAGATACTGAACAGAACCAGCCCCAAAACAGACCTTTGCGGAACCCCACTTGTTATGCCCTTCCAGCATAATTGTGAACCATTAATAACTAGTCTCTGAGAATGGTTACCCAGCCAGTTATGCACCCACCTTATAGTAGCCCCATCTAGTTTGGTGTGACATGATTTGTTCTTTACAAATCCATGCTGGCTGTTACCTATCACCTTACTCCAAACCCACTGACCCCAGCTCAGAGCTCCCTCCTGCACTCAAAACGGCTCATCCCAAACTCCACCCCTGAGCCTGCACCCCAGTCGGAGCCCTCACCTCCTCCTGCAGCTCAACCCCCCTGCTCTAACCCAGAGCCCCAACTCACAGCTTGAATGTGTCATTTCTGGCCCCACCCCGAAGCCTAGGGGAAGCCTTGAGCCTCCGGCTGCTCCCCTCAGGGCTTCTGTGTGTGGCTCCTGACGGATTTTTTTTCTACGGGTCAGTGGCCCCAATAGAATAAAGGTTCCCCACTGCTGGCTGTAGAAAAATGCCATTCTTATGTAAAAATATGACTGCTCAAGTAATTCCTTAGCTCCTAGGTGGAAAACTGAATGCTCACGAGTTCTCACTGCTGAGTTTTTAAAGTCATTTTAAAAAATGTGCTCCCTCCCTCATTAAGAAAAGCCTATTTCTGCCCACAAAGTTTCACAGTTTGAGTCCACATATTATACAGTGCCTGTTATAGCCATTAGCAATCTTCTAGGGAGCTTGTTGAAAACAGCAGTGCCATACCTGGGGTATGTCTTCAGTAGAGCCAATTGGAATATTTCCAATTTTCCAAGCTATACTAATTTTCACAAAATTTCCATTGGAAATTACATAGGGAATCATAGAATCATAGAATCATAGAATAATAGGACTGGAAGGGACCTCGAGAGGTCATCGAGTCCAGCCCCCCGCCCTCAAGGCAGGATCAAGCTCCGTCTACACCATCCCTGACAGATGTCTATCTAACCTGTTCTTAAATATCTCCAGAGAGGGAGATTCCACCACCTCCCTTGGCAATTTATTCCAATATTTGACCACCCTGACAGTTAGGAATTTTTTCCTAATGTCCAATCTAAACCTCCCCTGCTGCACTTTAAGCCCATTACTCCTTGTCCTGTCCTCAGAAACCAAGAGGAACAAATTTTCGCCTTCCTCCTTGTGACACCCTTTTAGATATTTGAAGGAAAGAGACTTTCTATAAGTGAGTGATCAGGGAGAGCAGAAACTTGAAGTTAGGTCTACCATGCCAGACCAGTGCCCTAACCATGAGACCTCCCATTTGTTTCAGTTCTGAAAACTCAGAACCTCATTGGAAATGGAACTGTCACTCTCCAGTCAGTTGTAGTCTTCTCTACAGAGTTAGCTTGGCTGATCAGCAAATTACGGCCTCTTCACTAGTGCTGTCCTCACCCATGTGTAACTAGGGGTATATCTACACAGCAACATTATTTAGAAATAATTAGCATTATTTTGAAATAACTTAGTCCGCGTCTACACAGCAGGCAGTTTTCTAAATAATCTCAAAATACTGTCAAGCTGGAGGACTTCTTACTCCGACTCCTGTAAACCTCACTGTACGAGATTAAGGGGAAGAAGAGTGTTCTACTTCGAAGTAAGTGCTATGTAGATGCTCCCAGTTTTGAAATAAGCTATGCAATTGACATAGCTCAGTTTGCATAACTTATTTTGAGTTAAGTCCTGCTGTGTAGATGCACCCTAAGACTGTGGGGGCACTTCAGAGTGGAGCAGCTCTGTGTGATTTTCCATCCAATAAATTGTGAGAGAAACTGTCCTTCCAGGCACATGGGTGGGAGAAAGGCACTGGACAATATTAGCATTTGAGTGAAACTGCAAAAGGAGATTACTAGCCCAAATGAAAAGCCATCAGATTTCTATCCCACACGTCCCAGCTGGTGAGCTATCCTCATCAGAAAGCACCACTAAACTAAGGGGAGAGGTTTGTGCGTGGATAGAAGGGGGATTAGGAAATGCCCAGGCTAAATCTGCAATGAAGACAGCTGCTCTACCTAGCTCTTCATTCTCCTGAGGGAACTGGTGCAGCATTCATGTCATCCACAGATCTCTTTGCTTCACCCCAGAAAAATTACTTCCATGGGGAAGCAAAGGAAAGCCACAAGAGCCATCACTCACTCCTCCCTGACAGCCCAAAGCATCCAGGAAACATAATCAGCATCGTGTGTGGTGTGGTGCCTGGGCATGTTTGTGTGAGGAGACATCAATCACTATAGGGGGTAGGGATGGACAGGCCTACAAGTGAGTAAGCAAGAGACTCTGTCTCTGGCTCATGATTGCAGCATGCCCAGCAGAGAGAGGCAGGGCTTTGGGGTGTTTCAAAGCAGGCATGAGGCAGGCCCTGTCCCCTCAAGCAGAGCATAATGTAGCAGCTTGCCTAATTTGTTGTTCCCATTCTTAGTGAATTCTTGTAGGAGGATAAAATGGGTGAAAAAGTTGCAACATCCCTTTACACTGCCAGAGGGCATAAAGGAAGCATCTTGTAAATGAAAGTGGAGTGTTATAAATGCTTATGATGCTTTAATGATTATAATTGGCATACATTTTCAGACTGAAAATTTTTCAAGTGAAAATGTACTCTGCGATCTGTTTACGAATGGCCTTTCTGGAGATGGTCAGCTGCCAATATACAGGAAGTCCCCAGGTTACGTACAAGATAGGGACTGTAGGTTTGTTCTTAAGTTGAATTTGTATGTAAGTCGGAACTGGTACATATTGTAGGGGAAATTCTAGCCAAACATTTCTCCAGAGCTCAGTTTTCTTCTCCCACACCTCACTTCCCTCAGTCCTTTATTCTCAAGCTGAGGTGTCTGCTGAGAAAAGCCGCTCCGCGTCTCCCTGGTCTGCTGGGGGGATGGGGCGCTAGCTTCACGTTTCCCTGGTCTGCTGAGGGGAAGCAGCTAGTGCGGGGTTGCCTCACCCCGTTTGTAAGTAGGGATCTGATGTAAGTCGGATCCATGTAACCCGGGGACTGCCTGTATATAGTGAATTTGATTCTCCAGTACTTTGCCTATGATGTAATACCGAGAATATGGCTACTTATATTTGTTGACTAATAATTAGAAATAAAGATTCAAACCTAGTTACATTACTATTAGACAAAGGTAATTTGAGGATTTCCTCCAATCTCCACACTCCCATTTTCCATTAATTTTATTTTAAATAACTCAACAAAATAATTGAAACTGGCATGATTAAATTGTGTTATTTTGACAAACAAAATATGCAGAATTTTTAAATACTGTTAATTTTTAGACCAAGAATTCGACCAGGAGTATGCCTCAGTATCGGATGCTGAAGTGAGTGGGGTAACATCTGGACAGTCACAGCATTAGCTCGGTTTCTCTCAATATTACACTGTATCCTGAAGTCTCAGGGGTCCTAGGAGTTAGGAATTTAGATTCCAGCCCTCACTTCTGTGGCAACAATAGTTCACCACAGCAGCCCTCTCACTAAATGATGTCCCTTTCAGTATAAGCAGCAGAGTTTTCAAAGAGCCAAGGGGAAATCACTCCTTAAAATGCAATATTGGAAAAGTACAGAGCAAAAGGCTTATCTAAACGTACATGGAAGTCCACCTCACATATCTTCATAAGATAAAACTAAAAGGATATCATGTTTTAGAAGAACATTAGCAACATTGTGAACTTATTCTAAGTTTCTTTAGTGTAGACAAGATCAAGCAGATTAGATGTTCCATGTGTCAATTGGCTGCCTGCTCAATTTTTAATTTGCTGTTGCTCTTCTGAGCAGACACAGATATAGCATCGTGGGGATTGGTGTGCACATTAGGGATGTTAAGGACTATTCGACTAGTCAACTATCCGATAAGCATTTGCTTATCGGATAGTCAGTCGACTAACTGATTCCCCCCCTTGCTCCTCTATCAGATAGAGGCAGCAAAGAAGGGGAGAGGACAAAGGGGGTACTTGAAAGTGGCAGGGCCAAACAGCTGAGTTGGGGATCAGTTGTTCGGCTGCCCCTTTGAAACACCGAAGCGGCGTTCAAAGGGGCAGTGCCGCACAGCTGATCCCGGGATCAGCTGTGTGGTGCTGCCACACGTGGAGCCCTGGGTCACCTGCAGTCTCCTCAGCTGATTCCGGACTCCAACACAGCATTTCCATGGAACCCAGGATCAGCTGGGGAGTCCCCAGCTGCCCCCAGCTTCTGGGGAAATGCTGCGCAGAACCCGCGGTCAGCTGAAGATCCCCAGTTGACCCCAGCTCTGCGGGGCATTTCAGAGGAGGAATGCCGAAGTGCCCATCAACTACTCAACTAGTAAATTAACTGTTACTTATCCTTAGTGCACATGAGGAAGTGAGGAGTCAAAGTACAAGAGACCAAACACAGCAAGTGGCAATCCACAAACAAGCAGAAAAAAAAAATACAAAACAATTTCCCACTAACTTCTTACAGTTGTAATGATCTTATATGTTACCTTTAACTAAGGGTGTTAAAAACTATTATTTTTGTAACTGTGTAGCCGCTAAAAATTTTAGCGGATACACATTGGCTCCCCAGGAGCGGGGCCAGCAGCCAATGAACTGCCAGCCCCACTCCCAGGAAGCCAGCTGCTGCTCTCCACTACAGACTCTCATACAGAGATAGCAGAACAAGATGGCAGCTGACTACCTGGGAGCTGGTGCATGTAGGGAGGTGACTTTTACGCCAGCTACCTACACATACCAGCTCCCACCTGCAGCCACGCTCCCAGGCACCCAGCTGCTTCCCTGTGCTGCTGCCTCATGGGGAAACAACCAGCTTACCAGTTACTCATTTAAACTATTAGGGTATGTCTACACTAACTCCTTAATTCGAGCTAGGTAGGCAAATCAGGCAACCGGAGTTGCAAATGAAGCCCAGGATTTAAATATCCCGGGCTTTATTTGCATGTTCCCATCCAGCTGCCATTTTTAAATCCCCCTTAGTTCAAACGAACTGCCCGCAGCTACATGCAGCAGTTTAAAGTTAATTCGAACTAAGTCCTTAGTTCGGATTAACTGTTACTCCTCGTGGAATGAGGTTTAACAGTTAATCCAAACTAAGGACAGGTGCTGCTGCCACCCCTCACTTTATCAGAGGCAGCAGCACAGGGAAACAGGTCCCCACAGGGCGCTGGTTTTTAAACTGTCTCCCCTCGTAGACCACCTGCCACCTAGCACCCTGCACTCCTGCCTCTGATACAGTGGCTGCTGTACAGATTGTCAGGGGACTCCTCAGGAGTGAGGCCAGAGTGCCCTGGCTGTCAGCCCCATCCTAGGGACGATAGAATGGTCGAGTAACAGATAAGAATCCATAAGGTTACTCAACTATTCAATTAACCAATATTTAATATGTGATAATATGAAGCACTTGCAAAGTGCTTTACACTTTTAAAATTCAGAATAAATATTCATACCTGTATTATAGCCCCACAGTGTGTAATTAAATGGTTAATGCTTTTGAATGTATTCTGCAATGAACATTTAGGAACAAGTTTGCCCACTGAATACAACAGATGACCTCTCTGCATGCATCTCATTTACATTTTAACAATGTGTGACAAAAGCACTGAGTCACAAAGTATAATTTCCTTTCTAATCCTTGCTTTGGTCTGATTCCACTGTAGGCAGTGTTCAATAGTAAGAAAATGTAAATGCTTTCACGAAGGGAGGAAAAGTTGCAGAATAGCTTATGACTAACTGTGAACTTAAAGTATTACTTCATTTTTCTTCTCTTGAGTCTAGCAGTGCATGATAAAAAAAAATCATGTCTCTGGAACACTTCCACAATGAGACTATGCAAATAAATTACCCACTTACATTGATTGATGAGAGTTATTTTGGCTGAAAACAATGCAAGTCACCCCCACTTTACAAAACAATATATATCAATAAAATGAGTCAGCCACACTAAAGAAAATATTTGTCGTAGCCTGAAGCTATTTTTACTGAACCTTCAATTACACTTTTTAGAGAAAGTGTGCCACTTTCATGCACCTATTACCAACTTAAAATGAGACATGATTCTCCTCAAATAATAAAGCGCCTCTTAAAATATTAACTAAAAATATACATGGGAAGGTTATGAAAAACACATTATCATCCTTCAAGATTCTAGCAACAAGTGGTGGAAAAACCTGAAGGCACTCAGAGAACTTTACAGAAATAGCTTTCTATAAATAAGTTTTTTTTAAAATATTTCAGAGCATAGGTTGTAAAAATTTCACCCAGCATGTTTTTCAAAATCTAGACATAATTGCAGGAGGAAGAAAAATATAACCCAGTTCAAACAAAGCATCACCAAAGCTTAAAAATGCTTAACAGCACCTTCCAAAAAGTATCACGCC
Organism: Pelodiscus sinensis; assembly: GCF_049634645.1. Classification (NCBI taxonomy): domain Eukaryota; kingdom Metazoa; phylum Chordata; order Testudines; family Trionychidae; genus Pelodiscus; species Pelodiscus sinensis. The sequence continues at coordinate 307,030,606 of NC_134711.1, forward strand.
CTATGCCAGTCTCTATACGGCGCTCAGACAGAACACAGGAAATGTAAAGAGGTTTCAGAACACTAGGGGATAATTATCTTGCCACAAGACCAGCACAAGCCTCAGCACAGAAGGCATACATCTAAAGTGCTGCTGGGACTCTGGGCTGCAGAGAAACCAATAGGCAGACCTGAGGCTGCTATGCTTTATGTTGAGAGGTCTTTCCAACCTCCACAATAGCCAAGAGACTAGAGGCACCACACTGTGCCATTCAATTTCAGAAAGGGGAATTACACAAAAATGAGGTTAGTTAAACAGAAATTAAAAGATACAGTGACAACAGTAAAGTTTCTGCAAGCTGCATGGAAACTTTTCAAATACACCATAAGGCTCGACTTAAATGTATACCCCAAATTAAAAAAAAACACACAGTAAACAAAAAAAGTGCCACTATGGCTTAACAACCAAGTAAAAGAAGCAGTGAGAGATAAAAGGATATCTTTTTAAAAGTGGAAGTCAAATCCTAGTGAGGAAAGTAGAAAGGAGCATAAACGTCATCAAATTAAGTGTAAAATACAAGAAGAAACGCCAAAAAAAGAGTTTGAAGAACAGCTAGCCAAAAACTCAAAAATAGTAAACTGTTTTTAAGTACATTAGAAGCACGAAACCTGCTAAACAACCAGTGGGACCCTTAGATGATAGAGATGCCAAAGGAGCATTCAAAGATGATAAAATCATTGCAGAGAAGTTAAATGAATTCTTTGCTTCGGTCTTCATGGCTTAGGTTATTGAGGAGATTCCCAAACCTGAGTCATTCTTTTTAGGTGACATATCTGAGGAATTGTCCCATATTGAGGTGTCATTAGAGGAGGTTTTGGAGCAACCTGAGAAACTTAACAAGTCACTAGGACCAGATGGCATTCACCCAAGAGTTCTGAAAAAGCTCAAATGTGAAATTGCTGAACTATTAACTGTGGTTTGTAAGCTATCCATTAAATCAGCTTCTGTACCCAATGACTGGAAGATAGCGAATGTGACGCCAATATTTAAAAAGGGCTCTAAGAGGTGATCCTGGCAATTACAGACTAGTAAGTCTAACCTCAGTACTGGGCAAATTAGTTGAAACTGTCGTCAGACACATAGATGAACATAATTTGTTGAGGGAAAGTCAACATGGTTTCTTCTTTGAGAGGAATCAACAAACGTGTGACAAGGGGGACCCAGTGGATATGGTATACTTAGATTTCCAGAAAGCCTTTGACAAGGTCCCTCACCAAAGGCTCTTTAGTAAAGTAAGTTCTCATGGGATAAGAGGGAAGGTCCTTTCATGGATTGATAACTGGTTAAAAGACAGGAAACAAAGGATAAGAATAAATGGTTTCAGAGTGAAGAGAGGTAACTAGTGGGGTCTCCCAAGGGTCTGTCCTGTGACCAATCCTATTCAACTTATTTTTAAATGATCTAGAGAAAGGGGTAAACGGTGAGGTGGCAAAATCTGCAGATAACTGTCTTGAGCAGTTTGGTAAGACCAAAGCAGACTGAAGCACTTCAAAAAGATTTCACCAAACTTAGTGATTGGGTAACAAAATGCCAAATTAAATATGTTGATAAATGTAAAGTAAAGTACATTGGAAACATAATCCCAACTATACATACACTATGACGGGGACTGATTTAGCTACAACTAATCAAGAGAAAGCTCTTTGAGTCATCGTGGATAGTTCTCTGAAAACATCCACTCAGTTTGCAGCAGCAGTCAAAAAAGCAAATAAAAAAGTTAGGAAACATTAAAAATGGGACAGAGAATAAGACAGAGAATATCTTATTGCCTCTATATAAAACCATGGTATGCCCACATTTTGAATACTGCATACAGATATGGTCGCCTCATCTCAAAAAGATATATTGGCATTGGAAAAGGTTTAGAAAAGGGCAACAAAAATTCTTAGGGGTTTGGAACGGATCCCATCTGAAGAGAGATTAAAGAGACTGGGACTTTTCAGCTTAGAAAAGAGAAGATTAAGGGGGGATATGATGGAGGTCTATAAAATCATGACTAGTGTGGAAAAAGTGAATAAGGAAAAGTTACTTACTTATTCCCACAATACAAGAACTAGGGGTCACCAAAAGAAATTAATACGCAGCAGATTTAAAGCAAACAAAAGGAAGTTTTTTCTTCACACAACACAGGGTAAGCCTTGGAACTCCTTGTCAGAGGGTGTTGTGAAGACTTTAACAGGGTTCAAAAAGATCTAGATAGATTCATGGAGGTTAGGTCCATCAATGGCTATTAGCCAGGACAGGTAAGAATGGTGTCCCTAGCCATTTTCTCTGGAAATGGGTGACAGGAGATGGATCACATGAGGATTACCTGTTGTGTTCACTCCTACTGGGGCATCTGGTATTGGCCACTGTCAGCAGACAGGATACTGGGCTAGATGGACCTTTGGTCTGACTTAGTATGGCCGTTTTTGTCTTTTGTAGGAAAATTACGAATCCAGACAAGTCTGAAAATGCATAAATATTTGGAATCATCTACACAGGGTAGGGAATCTCTGGCCCATGAGCTGGATCCATTCCCCTGCTTAATTACATCCGGCCTGGGGCAAGTCTCCATGCTGCAGGCCAGAAGCATAGAGTTTCATTCCCCCTGCTGGGCTGGTGCTGCAAGCACCTGCTAGCAGGGATCAGGGACCCCCACTTGCTGGCACTGCTTCTACAGCTCCCACTCGCCAGGAACCACAGCCAATGGGAGTTGCAGGGATAGTGTCTGCAGGGGAGGGCAGCATGTGGAGCAGCTAGCTCTCCATCTAGGGGCCACACCAAACACTTCCAGGAGTGGTGCAGGGCCAGGGAAGACAGGGAATCTGCTTTAGCCATGGGTAGCGATCAACAGCTCGATTTCTGGTTGGCAGTTGGTATTAAATGAAGTGCCCCATGGTTCGGTTCTAGGGCTGGTTTAATGACCTGGCTGAGGGAATCAGTGTTCCCTCTAAGCTGCGCAGCAACACAGCTTCACAGGTGATGAATCAGCCCCATCCAGTCAGTCAGCTCCCTGCACTGAGCCCTCAGCCTCTGACTGAGTGGGACTGATGAATCACCTGTAAAGCTGTGCGGCCACTCGGCTTAGCAGGAACGTTGGAGAGGATGGACTGTGCCCTCAGCAAGGTTTGCAGCTGACACTAAGCTAGGGGGAAAAGGTAGACACACTGGAGGATAGAGATAGAGTATGGAACGACTCTATTGGAGAATTGGGCCAAAAGGAATGTGATGAGGTTCAACAAGGACACGTGCAGAATCCTGAACTGGGCACGGAAGAACCCCAAGCATTGTTACAAGCTTGGGACCAACTGGTTAAGCAGCAGTTTGGTAGAAAAGGACCTGGGGATTAGAGTGGATGAGAAGCTCAATATGAGTCAACAGTGTGCCCTTGCAGCCAAGAAGGCTAATGGCGTATTAGCAGAGGCATAGCGAGAGTGTTATGCGCCCGGAGTTAAAGGCAAAATTGCCCCCCCCAGCCAAATGGTGAGCCCCGAACCTGAGGGTGGGCTGAGCCTGGCCCTGGGAGGAGTGGGGGGAGTTTGTACCATGTCTTACCTGACCCCCTCCCGTCTGGGGCTGGGTTCCACACGCGCTAACCCTCTGGCAGAGGTGGAGGGGGTCGGGCTGGGGGCAGAGAGGAGGTAGTTCCAGCTGGTGGCAGCAGGCAGAGGGATGACAGGGGGAGTGAAGGGGGACTATACTGGCACCCCCCCGCACCCTTCTCACTACACCACTGTAAAGAAATCTACTTCTTAGAATATTTGTTTAATTACTTATTTTACTAACTACAGACATATAAATTATAAAGTTTTGTAGTTTACATTGTTAAATATTTTTTCTCTCTTTAATTTGTTCATATCCCATTCTCATTAGGTTCATGACTTTTACATGAAAAAATGTCAAATTCTGAAATATGTACGTTTTAATAGAACACAAGAGAAATTAATGTTATACAACCTAAATATGAATTTCATCAATATATTTCATTCAACCATTTAAAACCACTGCTACAGCAAATGAGTAACACATTGCTTTAATTAAGTAAAAAAAGATGTATTTATTGTAATAGAGAGGTAGCCATGTTAATCTGATCTTGGTAAAACAAAAAGAAAAAAGTTATGAAGCGCTTTAAAGACTAACAAGATACCTAATAAATTTATTGTAAGCAATCTGTAATGGGGGCGGCCTGTGACTATAGGACAACTCGGCCGTCGCCTAGGGCGCCACCTTCAACAGCGCCCAATGATGATGACATCACCCCTTTGACGGCCGTGCAGGTGGGGGCGCCGATCGCGCGTTCCGCCTGGGGAACCAGCTGCCGCAGCCCGCTTTGAGCCACTCCTGTCTGTAATGCTTCCTACCCATTTACTTACCTAGTTAACTCAATTGTTTTTCACGTTATCGCACAGCAAAAAACTACATGAAAGTTATGAATGTAAGAGATTAACTTCCTTGTTAAAATAACACTTTGAAAAACGTATATAAAATTAACACAACACAAGAATCACCCTCATTTTGTTGAAGGCACTTGAAGCAGTAAGTAGCCTAAGGCTGAGGATACCCTACAAGCGTGGCTTTCTGTCTGCCATGAGGACTTGTTCCTTCAGGCTGCAATGATATTCTATCCTTAAGTAAAGGAGAGAGGTCTCTCTGAGTTGCTCTTCCAAATTTCATACAAGCCATTCAACTGAAGCCATAGATATCAAGATTCAGGGCCAACTTTGCCTTGAGCAGACTGCCTCTCCAGGTGTTCACAATCACAACATCCAAACATGTATAAAACTTTTAGTTGGGATTAACATGGGTTTCTCAAGTCTCTGCTATGACTGGGAGATGGAAAATCTGCAACAAAATGTGGGGTGATCTATCACTTCAGTCATGCCAACTCCTTTAGAACGGAGGCTCTGATTATCCAGTACCAGCTGAGGTAGAGCGGGCACTGTATGCACATCTGATACATTTTACTAAAACTCCTGCCTGCCCAACTTGCCAAAGGAGAAAGGAAACAGGGAGGCAAAAAGAAATGGTATAGTACAGAACCCTTTTTTATCAGCTTCAGAGGGGTAGCTGAGTTAGTCTGTAACAGGAAAAACTTAAATAACAAAACAGTCTAGTAGTACTTTTAAAGACTAACAGAACATGTAGATCAGAAGTAGGCAAAAAGGCATTCGTGGGTTGGATCTGGTCCACCGAGGCCCTGCTGCTCCTCTGCCCCCAGGCCAATTATGTCTTGGGGGCAAGGGAGCATGTGAAGCTTTCTCTGCTCTGCCCCCACCCTGAGAGCAGCACATGGTGCTTCCAAGCGCCACATACTCTTTGCAAGGCAGGAGGAGGCTTCTCGCGCTCCCCTGCCCTCAAGCCCTGATTGGCCTGGGGGTGGGGGAGCGCCAGAAGCCTACTCCTGCCCTACATGGGTCCAAAGTGGGAAGGAGGGGGCAAAGGGGCTCCCCTACCCCAGACAAACCATGGTCTGGGTAGCCCCACCCCTTCCTCAGTGACCCAGGGCTACTTCAAAAGTTTTGAAGTGGCCTCTGAGCAAAAATTATTGCCTACCCCTTACGTAGACAGTATCATGAGCTTTTGTGGGTGGAAGTGGGTTGTGCCCACAAAAAGCTCATGATACCATCTACATCAGGCATGTCAAGCAGGCTTCTGGCGGGCTGCATATGGCCCAATCAAAATTTTTTGTGGCCTGCCACTACATTTTATAAAATAATATAGTGTGGCCCGCTGGCCGCTGGGAGCACGTGGCCGAGTGCAGATCACGGCTGGCCAGGCTGCTCTGCACAGACACCAAGTGCCTGCTCACAGCTGGCTGCTGTGCTCATGCCTCCCCAGTGCCTGAGGAAGAAATATGTGGCAGCAACACTGGCTCAAGGACCCAGGCATTAGGTATTGGGGGAGGGGCTGTGAGTGCCTGGATCTGGGAGAGGGAGGAGGCATTGGGTTAGAACGGGGATATGGGAGTGCTGGGGAGTGGGGGGATATTTTGTTAAAATGTTTTGGTTTTTTATTTAGTTATTTCCAAATAAAAATCACAAAATGTATATTACTTTTATATTAAATATGTCAATTTTTTGCAATTGCACGAATAATTATTGTTTATGCAAAATCTCAAACTTAAAGTATCTGAAATTTTCACAGAAGCCTGTTCTATTTGATTAACCATGGTCTATACTTGTTTTTATTTCAACAAAACAAGTTATATATCATATACAAAATTTAAAAGTACCTTAAATTTATATTTAAATTAAAAAATATTTTATGAGTAAATAATTTTACACACCACATTATTCTATTATATTAAAACAAGACCTGAAGAAATATTATAATATACCTAAAACATAATCTATAATAATAAATAATTACAACTTTCCAACGGAAGTACATTTTCTTTGGTATCCCTGAAAGCTATCAGTTTTCATTTGTGTGGCCCTCACTGGGCTTCAAGTTTTACATGCCTGATCTATATGTTTGTTAGTCTTTAAAATGTAACCAGACTATTATTTTTTAAGTTTTTCCTTTTGTTATAAAGTATCTTTTATTTAAAAAAAAATTATAAGTAACCCCAATGCACCCACGTATCCCCCAGAGCCAGCCCTTCCCCAGCATCCCAATGCACTCACCCCTACCACAGAGCCAGCCCCCCCATCCCAATGTACTCACCCCTCCCCGAGCCAGGCCCCCCCAGCATCTCCCCATCCCAATGCACTCCCCTCTCCCCCCCTCCCCGGTGACGGAGGACGGAGAGACGCTGTTCTCAGTAGTGACGGATGGCAGAACAAGAAGCAATGGTCCCAAGTTGCAGTGGGGGAGGGTCTAGGTTGGATATTAGGAACAACTATTTCACTAGGAGGGTGGTGAAGCACTGGAATAGGTTACCTTGGGGGAAGGGAAGGGAGAGGGGAAGGGTAGAATCTCCATCCCAAGAGGTTTTTAAATCCCAGCTTGACAAAGCCCTGGCTGGGATGATTTAATTGGGGTTCGTCCTGCTTTGGGCAGGGGGTTGGACTCGATGACCTCCCGAGGTCTCTTCCAACCCTCTGATTCCATGACCCAAAAGCAGGAAGGCATTGCCTGATGGGAAATCTCTGCTCCAGATGCTAATGAACACATGCCTACATGCACCCAGATCATACCAATTCTAGTAATAAATCCTCTATTGGTATCCGAAATACTGAAGCTGCCCAATTGTATTATGAGCTCCTTGGAAAGAATACTGCTCATAGCCAGGAATGGCCTGAGTCCGTCCATCCGTCCCTCCCTCCTTCTCTCTCCCCCACTCTCTGCTTCCAAAAGAAGATATGCAAATTCAAGCTGAATTTGCATATCTTCTTCCAATCCTTTTTTGGAAAAAGTGTTTCACACAAAACTCTCCCTTTTCCTAAAGAACCCTTATTTCTCACAAAATGAGGTTTACAGGGTTCTTTTGAAAAATGGGAGTTTTGTGCAGAACCCCCCCTATCTAGATGGCTTTTTTTCCCCAAAAAAAACCTCTTCTGAAAAAGGGATCAGAAGAAGATATGCAAATTTGTGTGGAATTTGCATATCTTCTTTTGGAAGCTGAGGGTAGTCTAGACCTGCCCTCTAAGTATAGTCTATCGACCTTGCTTTATGTGATCAGTTATGGTTTGCTAGCCCTGACTTTAGTCATCAGATTAAATTTAGATTTAATATTGTGACTGTATGGTTATTGTCTGGAAATAAATAACTTTCCATTCAAGGATGGGGGGGGGGTTGGCCTCTCCATTTGCTCTGCAGCAACGCTCCTTGTACCTAAAATAAAAATCTCTACAGCACCCACAAACCATGTGGAGTTTGCTTATTGACTAGTTTACCGTAGAATAGTTGTGTTATAAAAGTGAGGATAAGAATACACTGAACCGGGGATGGAAGCTTAAGAAGTGCTAGTCAGCCCAGCCTGCTGAGTCCAAGGCAACTTGGCACTACTGTCCAGTTAAATCCTATTCAATTGGCTAATCCAGGGCTGGGCAATAATTTTTGCAGAAAGACCCACTTCTTGAATTTTAGCAGTGGTATTTTCTAATTAAATTAGTTTTATTATCATCATGAGTATCAGTACATAGTTGTGTACTGCCTGACCGGTAGACACACTCATGCAGCATGAGCGTATCTACCAGCCAGGCGGTATGTAACTACGCATGGGGGGGGCAGGGCTGGAGCAGGATGGAATCCCCGGGGCTGGATTCATTTGTGCACCCCACTGGGACAATGCGCAGGACAGGCACCGCCCCAGGATCTGCGTGCACCCAGACCAGCTCCCTCCCCGCTGACTGGTTCCCCCCCAGCCAGCCCAGCTCCCTCCGAGCCCCCATGACCAGCCCTGCTCCCCACCAGCCGGTTGCCCCCGGATCTCACCCAGCCAGCCCTGCTCCCACCGACCCCCTCCTGACCAGCCCTGCTCCCTGCCAGCTGATTCCCCCCCCCCATCTAAGATCAAGTGTATTCAGTATTTTTCTTGAAACCATCTGGCAACCCTATCTCCCATCCCCACCCTGCCTGGGACCCGCAGCACCTAGAGCGAACCACAAATTGCTTCCATCTGGTGCCATGCACCCCAGGTGGGGAGAAGAGACTTTGCATGCTCCCCCATTCCCAGGTCTCAATTGGCCTGGGGACGGAACACCAGCAAGACAGCTGGGGGCCAGATCAGATATCTTAGTGGGCCGTGGACTCCATCTTCCCACGCCTGGGCTAACCAGTTAAACATATTGTTTAACCAGTTAACTAATTAAAGGAGGGATGAGCAGGGGGGCTGCTCCAGCTCTGTCTGAGCAGTTCCTGCCTGCAGAGTGCCCGGGCCCACTGTAGACAGACATGGCTTCAGACAGGACACCACAACAGCTCCTGCCTGTGGGGTGCCCAGGCGCACCGCAGGAAGGAGCTGCTCCAGCCTGGCCGGAGAAGTCCCGTCCACAGCAGAGATCCCACAAGGCTGAGGCGGGAGCAGATACCTCAACTTAGAGCCGCAGGAAGCACTGGGGAGTAAATACCTTGAATGACTCTGGGGAGTAATTTCTAAACAGTAGCAGTGGAATGTCCACACAACTGCTGTTTTGAAATAAACTATTTCAAAATAAGCATTATTCCTTGTGGAAAGAAGGAGTTGTTATTTCAAAATAACCAGCCCTTTATTTCAAAACAATGGGTTTGGTACTGTGGACACGCCACTTGTTATTTCAAAATAAGGGGAGTTATTTTGAAATAACTCCCTAGTGTTGACAAGGGCTCTGGAAACACAAACAGCACATGGATAGAATTATCAAACCCCACCCCAGCAGATTAACCCTAATAAATGAGCATACCTCAGAGTAATGGGCAAATCTGGCAACAAAACCTATTAGCCCCAGCCCAAAGTCCCCTCCTACATCCTGAAAACCTTATCACGGCTCTACCCCAGAGCCTACACCCAGGTGGAGCCCTCACCTCAAACTTTTGCTCCAGTTTAGAGCCCCCTCCAGCATCTTGATCCCCTTCTCTTTGACCCCAAGCTGGAGCCTATGGGAAGTCCGGAGTTTTTGCAACTCACCTTCACCCCAACTGTGCAAAGGCTGTGTGTGGCCTACAACTGATTTTTTCGGAGAGTCAGTGACCTCTTAGGAAAAAGATTCCCTGCCCATGATCTACAGTCATGATACCTAGGGGACATCAAGCATCTGGATAACACACAAATGTCAATGGATATTTGAGACCAGCCGACTCCAAGCATGCTGGTTTCTGCAGAGGCATCACCCCACTTCGATGCCTCCCACAGAGCCAGCATTGCAGGTGGCTGGTAGGAGCCTGTGCTCGGGGGAGCAGGCTTTTAAGCCAGCTCCTCACAAGCACTGAATCCCACAGAGCCGCCTTCCCCCTCCCTTCCCTGGGCTGCTGCCTCTGATACAGAGGCAGCAGCATGGTGGAGGTGAGGCAGGTGGGATGCCAGCGCAGCCTCTGTCCACAGCAGCAGCCTCTGTCCACAGGGTGCCTGAGCCCCCCTTGGATGGAAGCTATGCCAACATCCTGCCTGCCCCCCATTCATGGACCAAGACCTCAGTGTGACAGGTGGTGCAGAAACAGAGAATCAAAAGACTGCCCTTGCCTCAAAGAGCTCTTAATTCGCTACAAGAGTGAGAGCTAGGAAATCAGTAGTTTTTTTAAGTGTAAGCTACAATTCTGCAAAAATTGACAGCTTAGCTCTACCCCTCCTCTCAGAGAGAGAGAGAGAGAGATACTAATTATAGATGGGGAGTAGATTTAAATCTTGATATTTTGGCATAACAGCTCTAAGACACTGACCCCGTTACACATGCAATGGGAAGATTTCTAAGCTAATTTTTTTTGTAATGATGAGTATAATAAATACTATGAAACCTGCACCACTTTACGCTATTAGTCTTACTGAGACTACGTGATACTACCAAAGATCAGAAGAAATGACTTGAGCAAGTTTTCCTCATGGCAAAGAAATTAATTTTAATGAGATGGAAATCATATGCACCACAAATTAGCAAATGGAGTGTGGGGCTAAATTAACTCACTGTAATGGAAAGAATACTTTACAAAATACCAGAAAACTTAAAACTTGTAATAATCTCTGATCCATATTCTTTGAACTACAAATATATTAAAAGATGTAACCTAATATGTATCTTATTCACACATTTTTCTTCCTCTCACTTCCTCTTAGATATGAATATCAAATTATCTCTATATATCTTTAGTTCCAGAAAGTAATGAAAAAAATACACTTGCTGTGGATAGCTTAAAACTAAATTCTAAGGAAACCTGTATCCAAGGGTTGTGTTTTTATTTTTCTGACTAGGCTAGGTAGGTATTTACCCAATACAATGCACACCACTGTATGTCACAATGATGAGGTTACATCAGAAGATCTAGAATCTTTTCAAGTACAATCCTCCAATAGTCCCTCGGCAATGGAAAGTACGAAGAGAGAAGGTAGGCATCTCCAAGACCGTCATGTTAATTAGAACACAACTGTTTGGTTTTGGCTGCAAATTTACACACTAATAAGCTGCTGCTATTTCATTTGATATTTCTCTATTTAAAATTAAATAAAGAAACAAGACACATAAGTTTCCTGCTGGTAAAATTTGAAATTCTGAACACAGAGACTCACTGAGCCTATGAAAAAAATCTGAAATGGGCAAGGACTGCAGAAAGGAAGAAAATTAGTTCACTGCATATTAGATCTGGAAGTAGAAACATCCCTAATGCAGCAAAATTAGACCTACAACTTGTATGACAATATTTGTGGTCTACTAAATTGAGGACTCCTCCTCCTCCATGTTTTTCTGATGACATTCTGTACAAATTACATTATAGAGTTTAATGAGGGTGGTGTTTGGGGAAAATGGAGAGGCAATTTTATCTCAGAATCTTTTATCGTCAGACTTTAAAAGTGAAAACAAGTATTGTAAATAATTTGATCTGCAAACTCTGCCTGGGATCTGTAAAACAAGCTAAAAATCTTTCCTTTTTAAATAGCAACAGACCACAGATTTTGCTAGATAAAGTCTTCCCTCAGTTACACCCCAAGTTGGTGCTAACACACTTCCATAAAAGCAATTGAGGGTATAAACTAAGGACAGAGATGCAGAGGGTGAGAGAGTCTATGGGCTATATTCTGCTCTATCATCATAGGAAATGTGTGTGTGAAAAAATAAACCCAGCTAAATGTTAAAATCCCAGGGTTAAGCATAGAGGGCTGCCAATGGACAAAAATGCCATGTTTTCAGTTATAAATTCATCACATCTGTTAAGGAAATGGCTGAGACTTAAAAAAAAAATGGACTCCAAAAACAAAAATCTCTTTTCAGAATAGGGACATTAAACAGCAGTTAGGAAACTAATCAAGTAGTTGATGGAATTTCTATTGATTCCTCAGTTGATAAGGGGGTTTGCTGCAGCTCTGTTTTTTAAATGTAGTAAGAGCCACAAGGCTCTAACTGCATTTAAAAAGCAGACACACAGCATCTAGGACCCAGCGTGAGCTGGGACTGCTCAGTCTCAGTGTGTGCCATTTCCTCTGCTGCGTCTGTCTCCCTCGTCCCCTGCAGAGACGGTGCTGGAGGGAAATGTCCTTTTAAGCCAACTCCCCCAACACTGGCTCCTGCTCCTCCCCCCAGCTGCCTCTGATAGAGGCAGCAAGGGGGGCAGGCAACTAGTCAAGTAGTGACTACTACCCGACAAAGCTACGCTTATCAGGTAGTCAACTAATTGAGAAGTCGCTTACATCCCTATTTCAGAATAAACCTGCACTTTAAGAAATAGCTGGGAGATTACAACTGTCAGAAACAGATGCAACATACTCCTAGAAGGCTCAGTCTGGGTTGTCTGATTTGTTTGGGGAGGATGTTGTGGGAGATATAATGGGTCATTTCATTCCTGTTATCAGCTTATTAATGTACAAGGGGTGTGTGAATTTGTCCCACTATTTTTCTGTTCTCAGAATACTAAACTTACCTTGTTGTCACTGTTACTTAGTGACATGACTACAGATATTTTTCAACCAATTCCAGTATATTACTGTGTGTTAAATCAAGAATGGTCTCTCTTGAATGCTCTGGAATTAACTATGCCCACAAGGGAATCTTGTAAGGCCATGGTAGTCTCTTATTTTTTGTCAAGGTCTAGACTACAAAGAAATTAATAAATAATAATGATGATAACAAGTAAATAAAAAGATTTTAAAAGCATTTGGTGGAGTATTTCCTTTTCACCAGAAAGTTTCCCAATAGCTAACAGAGTTAATACCTTCTTCTCATCCATCCATGCATTGAGATCTGTGGGCTCCACCTTTATATCTAGCCTTTCAGAGAGTGCACTGATAGGGTTACCAGGTGTTCGGTTTTGAACCGGACAGTCCAGTATTTGAGCTTTCTGTTCAGGAAACAAATTGAGAAGATATACATGAGAAAATATAAACGTCCGGTATTTTCTAAATAAGATGTAATGTGGATTGAGATGTAATGTCAAGTGTGTCCAGTATTTTTGTTGAAACCATCTGGCAACCCTATGCACTGAGATTTGTCTAAATCTCCATTTAGGCTCAAACTAGTGATGTGAAAGCTTAACCAGTGGAGGCTGGAACAGACTGGGCCATCCAACCTGGCCAGAGCAGCCCCTGTCCATGGCAGGTCTGCAGGGGGAAGAGGTGGACACCGACAGGGGCTGCTATAGCCAGGCTGGAGCGGCCTCCTGCCTGCTTCTCCTTTTAATCGGTTAACCAGTTAAGTATGGTTACCTCCCTAGCTCAAACAGTGCTCAAGGTCACAATGCCTGGTTAATTATATTGCTATTTCATTTCCCATCACCACAGACTGTATCCACCTCACAACTGCAATCTCTGCTATCAGAGCGCCCTCCTCATTCTGTGAAGTATAATCAGCTTCTTCTTCCTGGGCCTGAAGAAGGCATTTAGTCCCTTCATTCCATCTTAGTTCCTCTCCCAACCTGAGACTGGCTTCCATAACCAGAGCATTGGGGGCATCCAAGTTATCACGGGTCCCCTCTCCACAAAACGTCTGTACAACAACGGTCTCTCTGGTGCTCCTCTTCACTAGCTCTGGCATCAGTACGCCGTACTTCCACTCTGAGGGTCACAAGCCGTTTGCATCAAGCACGTATATACAACCAGTTGGCCACAAGGCCAGCAGCACTATACTATGAACTCTGTTTAATAATCTGGGTAGTTCCTGCCATGAGTAATCTACTCCCGGCCTCTGCCTCTACAGCAGAACTCGATGGGTTTCTGCTCTGCATCTGGATAAACACTGGAGCTGGATTTTATCTTTAGCTGTAAGTTAGAATTTATGGCCTTCTCAGTGGCTGAGTTTATTTAATGGATTTCTTAACACTGGATCATGAACAACCAATTAAACCACCTACACCATCTCAGTGCCAGATTCCCCCAGGCTCATTCTGTCACTGCTGCAGCTTGCCTGGGGCCTCTTTCAGCTCACTGAGCTACACAGCATTGGGACAGAACTAGATGGCTCTTTTTTCCCTTTCTGATTTCTCTGTTGCTTGATAACTACAGACTAGTTACCTCAGTCCTAACTTGCTGCAGGTCTTAAGTTCCCCCAAAATACAAAAAAACGACACCACTTTATGAAAACCAAACTACTCTACACTAGGGATGTAAGAATATAGCTGTTTAAACAGGTAACCAATAAGCACAAACTTATGTGTTACCCAAACGGTTACATACATCTCCTGGTCCAGCTCACGGGGAGCCAGCAGCAGTGCAGGGCAGCAGGTGGGAGCTGGTACTCGCCAGGAGCTGACTTAAAAGTCTGGGGAGCCAGTATGTACTGGTTGGAGCCAGTATGTACAGGAAGCTGCCACCTGCTGCCCCACGCTGTTGCCTCTATATAAGAGGCAGCTTAAAAGTTGGCTTCCAGCAAACACCAGCCCCTGGAAATCTGACTACCACCCTATTCTGCTGCCTCTGTATCAGAGGCAGCTGGCGCAGACCGCATCTGGCTCTCTGGGAGTGGGATGGCAGGCAGGAGCCGATGGGCACCAGGAGCCAGCTGCCACCCACACTACTGTCTCTGATACAGAAAAGGCAGTGCGGAGTGGCAGCCAGTGCACACCACAAGCCAACTTACAAGCTTTCTGCAAGCACACATTCCCAAGAAGCTGTATGCCGCCCCGCATGTAACCACTGAAATTTTCGGCAGCCAGTTACACAATTGCATGCATTTTAAGATCCCTATCCTACTTTACACCTTCTACAGCATGTGAACCTAGAAAAAATATCCCCAGCAGTTAAACACTCTGGCTCTTTAGTACAAAAGAAACCTAGATAGTGACACATCTGCTTTTCCCTGTCCTTAAACGGTCATCAATCATCACTTGCGTACCCATATAATTCTCTATTGAATGATAGATGCAGTATGGTATAACAGACTCAGCACTTAGATATGGCTCTTGACTGCCCTAGAGTTTATACCCAGACAACATATCAAAAAACTCTTTCATCTAAAGAACCGTAAGATAACTACCTTTTAATAACTTCTTATTATCTTTATATTATTATTAAAGGGTTCTTAATGGGAAAGAAACACCTAAGTACAATCAATACACGCCGTCTGTCCCAACTGATTAGCATAATTCTTACTTCAGTGACACGCTGGAAATGTGCCAAGCTTACCTTGTGCACAATTAAGTGTCTGCTAATGCCTGCTGCTACTCAGCAAGCCTCACTAGCTAACAGTAAAAGAACTGGGATTTATGTTTCCTCTCTCCCATCCCCTCCACGTTCCTCTCTGCTCTGTTTTAGCTCACATGCACACAGTGCCTGAAGAAGACAGCCAACTATAAAAGGAAATGGTTACAAAGAAAGAAAACTCGGAGCACACAACTGTCCCGGTGTTTGTGGTACTCAGAGCATACAGCTAGATTCTTCTATGAGCCAAACTATGCCTGGCAATAAACATGAGTTTCTGGAAGCAAAGATGTCTTAAACCTTTGCACTCTTATGGCTATGTCTATACAACAGTGTTATTTCAGAATAACATAGCGTGCATGTACACAGCAAGTAGGGTTGCCAGATGGCTGAAACAAAAATACCGAACACACCCCTCCCCCCCCCCCCAAAAAAAACCAGGAAAATATGTTGAAGGAAAAAAAAAGGGGGGGGGGGAAGAACAAGTAGTTAAAAAAAAAACCCCACAACAACAACAACAACTAGACATGCTTCATTGGGGTGGGGGGAAGGTTTGAGAACCGGCCAGGAAGGGGGGGGCGGGAAACAGCCGGGGGGGGGGGGCAATGGGGCTGGCTGGGGAAGATGGGGGAGCCAACGGGAAGCAGGGGTGGTCGGTGGGGGAGGGGAGGACGGAACGGGGCTGGCTGCGGGATATCAGAGGAGGGGGAGGCGCTGGCCAGGAGTAAGGGGGGCAGGAAGAACAGCTGGGGGGAGCTCGGGGGCCACGAGGAAGGGGGGGAGCAGAGCTGGGGGGGGGTGCAGCGGCATTGGCTGGGAGGAAGGGGGGGCAGGGACGGGGAGAAGTACAGCAGCGCTGGCCAGGGGAGATCAGGGAGAGGAACAGGCCGACGGGAAGCAGAGCTGGGGCGGGGTGCAGGGGAAGTGGGGGAGAACTGGGGAGGGGGGGAAAGAGGTGAGCAATTTGGCCAGCGGAGAGCGGGACTGACCTGGGCCCTTTGCTGCCTGTCCTGCGCAGGCTCCCAGCGATGCAGGAGTGAGGAGGAGGCTTCCCTTCCTCCTCCTCACACTCAACCGAGGGCTCCCAGCGGCAATCACGGCCCCGCCTCCCAGCCGTGACTCCCAGCCACTCCCCCACCCACGCCAAGCTTCTGTCAGGTGCGCAGCCAGAAAAATCAGAAAATACTGGACATTGCACATGTCCGGTATTTTCTGATTTTTTTTTTTAACCAGGGCGCGCAAATACTGGACTATCCAGTACAATACTGGACACCTGGCAACCCTAACAGCAAGCCCACTATTTCGAATTAAATTCCCTGCCCAAGAAAACACCTTCCAGACAGAGCACCTGCACCTGGCATCCCATACCCCAGTCCCCTACCCTAAGCTCCCTTCTGCACTAGGGACGTAAGTGAATAGTCGACTATCCAATAAGCATAAGCTTATTGGATAATCAACTAGTCACTTACCCTCCCCTTGCTGCCTCCAGCAGAGAGAGGCAGCCGAGGGGTGGGGGGAGAACAGGAGCCAGTGCTGGGGGAAACCAGCTTAAAAGCTAGTTCCCTGCTGTACCATCTCCACGGTAGGCAGTAGAGGTAGAGGCACAGAGGGAAACGGCATGAGCGTTCACTGAAGCAGTCTCCCCTTGCACCAGTTCTGCTGCAATTCTGCATTTCAAAGGCTCAGGCAGAGTGTCTCGCAATGGCCCTGTGCTCCCTGCAGGGCTTCCACTTTTGAAATGTAGCAAAAACCTAGCAGTTCGATTAGTCGATAAGGGTGTCTCTGCCTTCGAATAGTCAATAGAAATCCCCTCGACTATTCAATTAGTTAATTAATCTAAATTTAACATCCCTATTCTGCACCCAACCTCCATTACAGATCCCACAACCTTTCCATAGAAAAGTGCAGCTCTTGAACACTTACCAAAATCTTGGAGAGGCCCCGCCCCATCAAAAATTATTGCCCACCCCCATCTGGAAGATAAGGTGATACATAAGAACAAATCAAGTCAAACCAACCTGATAGCTTTCTTTGACAAGGTAAGAAGCCTTGTGAACAGTGGGGAAGTGGTGGATGTTGTACATCTTGACGTTAGTAAATCTTTGGATACAGACTTGTATGACATTCTCATAAACAATCTAAGGAAATACAACCTAGAGGGAGCTACTATAAAAGGTGGGTATATAAATGGTTGGAAAACCATCCCGAGTAATTATCAATGGTTTACAGGAGGGATGTTAAAAATTTAGTTTAATCAACTCATCGACTAGTCTATAAACAGGTGAGCTGCAGCAGGGTTAGCTCCTGGTCCTGGCGGTTGACCCCACTGCAGCTCTGCCTTTTAGATGTTTTAAGAGACAGGGGTGTGGAACCTTTTTGGGATCAAGGGGCTGTGTCGGGCAGCTTCCCCAGTAAAAGCTGGTTAATACATTTAAAGGACTGAAGTGCAGCAAGGGGGACCTAGCACAAGCCGGGACAGCTCATGGCTGCTTGCCATGGGTCCTACCTCCTGTGCTTCTGATTTTTAAATGTATTTAGAGCTGGTAGGCTCTCAATACTTTTAAAAAGCAGATTTGCAGTGTCTGGGACTGGGTACAACTTGAGAATCACCTGATTCCCGGCTCGTGCCTGGTCCCCGCCACGCCTCTGCCCTCTGCACAGACGGTGCTGGGGAGAACCAACTTTTACTGTTGAACTGGGGAAGCCGCCCGACACAGTCCCTTGTTCCCAAAAAGGTTCCGCACCGCTGGCTTATGCTGTACTACGTTTGTCTCTGAGGTGCCACAGGAGTTCTTGTTGCTTTTGGTTTTCATAAGACATACCTGATCAAATGCCATGCCACAGGACATCTTAATTTAGAAGGATGTTTTGCTAGCTCTCCCACTGCACAGCATTTTAGAGAGAGCTAAATTCTATCCTCAAATGTAACCATGTATTATAATTCCAGTTGTTTTCATTAAGAGTTGCCTAACCAAGCACAGGATTAGGCCCTTAATTAAAGTTCAGGTTAATGTTTTAAAATATTTGCTATCATTACTTCTAAATATTTGGGTGTGAAATTCAAACAACGTGATAAGTATGAAGAGTAAGTCATCTAGTCTCTTTTGGCAGGGAAACACACACATGAAAAGGCATTCATGTTTCCTTTTGTCTAAAACTCAAAAAATCAGTCTAATCTCAATTAGGCTGCTGTAAATCTACAGCAACTCCACCAATGTCAAAGCAGATGCTGTAGATTTACATCAGTTAATGGAGATAAGAATACATTCTAAATCATTTTATCACCTTTTAGCAAAGTTTTAACTTTCAGAAATAAATATATTTATGTACTCAGAACAGGTAAAATGCTCCCATAAAATTCACTCTATAGATCCGGGGTGGGGAACCTTTTTTGGGTCGGGGGCCACTAACCCACAGGAAAAAAAATCAGTCAGGGGCCATGCACAAGTGAGAAGCAAAAAACAAACCCTCACTGATGTGGCCCCTGACAGAGAAGGACACTCCCCACCAGCGGTTCCCAACCTTTTCCAGATGGGGACCCATTTTGACAATTCAGGAAGACTTGGGGACCCGGGGCAATTTAAAAAAAAAAATGGGTGAATGGCTCTTTTAGAGCCATCTGGCAACCTTTTTGAAATGTAATGGTGACCAATATTTGCGTCCCGACCCATAGTTTGGGAAACCCTGCTCCCCACATTCCCCTCGCACACCAGAGCCTGGAGAGGTGCCAGGCTGGTAGACTGTGTGTGCTTTAGCCCCACAATGGGGAGGGAAGGGGAAGGGGGAGAAAGCACCAGCACAGGCTCCCCAACTCTGCGAGTGAGACTAGCTCTTGGGGAGCAGATCCAGGCAAACTGGGGGCAGCATCTGGCCCCTGGGCCTGAGGATCCCCACCCCTGCTGTAGATCTTGGAATTTTATCATCGGTGATTTTAAAACCTTTAAGATCTCTTAAGCACAGCTTTACTTACTTTATAAAAATATACTGCAATAATATTTATGAACCCTATCCTGCAAGCGCTCTGTGCGTAGAGCTCCCATTCCATACACAGAGCACTTTAATGGATTATGCCGCATATTGTTTCTCATAAAGATCTGATTCTGTAAGCATTATTCATATGACTGTTCCAATTAAGTCAATAAGGTTACTCAAAATGAGCAAGGAAGTAAGCCTGCTCCTCTTTCTTTAGTATCTAACATTGAGGAAACAAATTACTTTTCAATATATGCAGGATGTGTTTTCCATATTGACCTACTGTTCTTTTCCAACAGAATTCTCGTTCATATACCAAATACACACTAGTCTGTGCAAAAATAAAAGGGAGGAGGGAGCACATATCATTAGAGAATGTTTCTAAATCATTCTCTTGTCAGTTATCCTTTTTGGGCAGATTCAGAGTACACCAGAATGACTAACTCTGGGCAGCGCATGCAGTTCAAGCAGACTGTGAATGATCAGCTATGTCTGCAGGAATGATGGAATGCTAGATTTGTTTTAAAAACATTCTGGGTAAGAAACATTTATAGAGCAGAGAAATAATAAAACTGAAGATTTCTCCAAAGTGACCGTTAGCTTCCAAATTAACATTTAACTTAGTAAAACCCATTTACAAATGGACTTTCAAATGTAAGCTAGTCCAAGTGAAAAATCACGCCTGGGCTTATATGAAAAGGATTTTAAAGTAGCCTTAGTCTGCTCATTACAATGAATATGCACGGCTCTCTTCTTGCAAAGATTCCAAATTGCTTTAAATAAAGTTAGACAAGCCGAAGTATCCCCATTTTGTAGATGAAAATACTGAGGCAGAGAGAAGTTAAGTGACTTTCCAAAGTCACCACCAGAACTAGGAATTTGAGGAATACTCTAAACAGAATTCCCTACCCACTAGACCACACTGCTTCCCAGATATTATTGCATACACAAACAAGTTTTCTGCTTGCAAATATAATAAATGACAAAGAAAACTGAAAATATGTTCTATACTAGCTCACTAATATTTCAAATAGTATAACATTACCCATCTAAAGTTTTCCAAGTGTTAAGTCCAGAAAATGTTACACTTCATATGGATAAGAATCTTTTCCTATAACTGTCCCTTTTCATGCCTTCCTCCTACTTCCTTTCTGTAGTCCCCTTACTAAAGGTGCCGAGGACTTTTTCCTGAGATGATCCTATGTGCTGCAATCTAGCTCTAAAGACTACAATTCCCATGAGCCCTTGAGGAAAACCAGAAAGGAAGTTTTAGCCTGAGGCTCCCCATGTGGAGAGAGACTCTCAGGAGTCTGTGGATTTGCCATTGTTTTTGGAACAAAAGGGAGCCAGGCTGCTGTGGAGGAGTTTTATCCAGTCCAGGAGCATTTATGTTGCAGCTACAGACTGGGACTGAGAGCCTTTGGAACTGGGATCTAGCAGGCTGTTTCTGATTGCCCTGGAGGGGAAGAAACTCTCTGGCAGTGCCTGTGGCTCAGAAGGACTCCATTACCCTCTCAGCCTCCTCTGTGTGCTGGGTAATTGGGTTCTTTGGGAAAGTGCTGCCTGGGACAGACCTCAGAGATACAGTAATTCCTCACTTGACACGTTTTCGTGATTCATGATTTTTTTTGGGGGGGAGGGGGGCATTTTTCAAACACAACCCCGTCCCCGCAATAACACGATTTCCCTTAGGGCCGGCTGGTGGCCAGCAGCTGAGCGAGGCTTCCCCTGCCTCCCTGCAAAGCGGCACAGGTTTGCCGCTTGCAGCGCCATTCCCCGATGACCCCCTCTGGCCGGACGCAAGGCATCTGGTCAGAGGGGGTCACCGGGGAACTGCATGGCAAGCAGCAAACCACTGCTGCTTTGTAAGGAGGCAGAGGAAGCTCCGCGCAGCTGCCAGTGACCAGCCAGCTGGGAAAACCGAGCCGCCAGCTGAAAGCTCCCTCCCCTGTCCTTCCCTTCCCCAAAGCCAAACACTTCCCCTCCCTGCTATAACCCAGTCTCCTTTCTCCCCTAACCCTAGGTCCCAGTCCCAGCTGCTAATAAGTGCAGGCTGGAGCTGCGAGCGCACGTGTGCTTGAAACACAACCCCCACCTTTTCCATTATTTTCAATGGGAAAATTGACCCCGCATAACACGTTTTCACTTAGCACGATCATTTTCTGAAATGTATCCACCGTGTTAAATGAGGAATTACTGTATAGACTAACTCTGGGTCCAAAGAAAGGCAGAGAAGCCAGCCCAGTGAACCAGAGCTGCTGCATAGCTTGGACTCACATACACACACATCAACAACAGAGAAACTCCACTACAGCTGCTGCTCTTCAAGCGCGCCCTTGCAAGTGTCTGGGTACGTCTACACTAGCCCCCTAGTTTGAACTAGGGAAGCTAATGAGGGTGACCGAAATTGTAAATGAAGCGCGGGATTTAAATATCCTGCGCTTCATTAGCATGTTCCCAGGCGGTCACCATTTTGGAAATTGACTAGCCCAGAATAACTGCCCGCGTCTACACGCAGCAGAGAAGCGCTATTCTGAGATAAACCCCTTAGTTCGAATTCCATGAGATTTAACTGTTAATTCGTTAACTGTGTAGACACGGGCAGTTATTCTGGGCTAGTCAATTTCCAAAATGGTGACCGCCCAAGAACATGTTAATGAAGCGCGGGATATTTAAATATCCCGCGCTTCAGTTGCAATTTCGGTCGCCCTCATTAGCCTCCCTAATTCGAACTAGGGGGCTAGTGTAGACGTACCCTCTGGGACTCTGAGTCCAGAGGAGTGCACACTCTAGAGTGGGATAGGTGGTGGCAGTGCAAATGCCTGCTAGATAAGTTCCTGTTACTTCTGTATGCTTTGTTAATTGTTGTTATTCACTGTTAACAACTCAAAGAGAGTTTAAGTAAAAGTGTGCTCAATTTCATGTAATCAATTATATGTATATTATTTATAATTGTTCTGGAGTTAGATCCAGATTATTGCTGGAATAATTTTATTCCTGGAGGCTCCCAAGGCACATCATTAAGTGTGTACAGAGCCAGCCAGGTGGAGGCACCGCCACTGTATATTCTTTATGAGCAAGGGACTGTGGATAGGTTTTCCCCAACTAAACAACATCACCACTGGGGTACTCAGGATCTCCTTTTATGTTAAGAGCATCAGGCGCCCAGGCACACCTGTGCATGTGACCTGCTCCTGAGTAACCTGGGGAGGAAAAAGGCAGTTACATTTTAATGCCCTTTTCTGTACCGTTCCATCACCACACCCAAAAACTTTGCTATTGCCAGATTCCTGCTCTCCTGCAGCTGCCCTCTACTAGTTCCAAGGCCAGGTAGCACCCTATGCACCATCTGTATCACTCTTGGACTGCTATCCCTCCACATTTCCACTTCATCTCCTAGCCTCCTACCATTCCAATTCATGTCTGTAGTCACCAGCAAGTCAACTGACATTTTATAGACTTTTACCTCATTCAGCTTTGGTGAGGCTGCATCTGGAGTATTGTGTCCAGTTCTGGGCCCCCCACTACAAAAAGGATGTGGATGCATTGGAGAGGGTCCAGCGGAGGGCAACCAAAATGATTAGGGGGCTGGAGCATATGAATTATGAGGAGAGGCTGAGGGACTTGGGTCTGTTTAGTCTGCAGAAGCGAAGAATGAGGGGGGATTTGATAGCAGCCTTCAACTTCCTGAAGGGAGGTTCCAAAGAGGATGGAGAGAGGCTGTTCCCAGTAGTGACAGATGGCAGAACAAGGAGCAATGGTCTGAAGTTGCGGTGGGAGAGGTCCAGGTTGGATATTAGGAAAAACTATTTCACTAGGAGGGTGGTGAAGCACTGGAATGGGTTACCTAGGGAAGTAGTGGAGTCTCCATCCCTAGAGGTGTTTAAGTCTCAGCTTGACAAAGCCCTGGCTGGGTTGATTTAGTTGGAATTGGTCCTGCCTAGAGCAGGGGGCTGGACTTGATGACCTCCTGAGGTCTCTTCCAGTTCTATGATTCTATGATTTAAAACCCTGCTCTGTGTACACAGAAAGACAACTGTGTTCAAGTGTGACCCATGCAACAGATGTTGAGAAGAGAAAATGGTTGGGGGAGGAACAACAAAAAGGAACCAAATCCTACACTGCTTTAAGGCATACCTACAATTCTGCAGTACTTTTCCAAGCCCCAGCCTAAAGTACAGGACTCAAAAGGACACCAGCAAAGAAGCTTGTGACCTCCTGAAGAGAACCAACAATATATAGCCATTCCTAGTTCTTCCTGACTGTATTGCATGGCTGGGCAAACACTATCTAGGTAGCACAGAGTAAATACACGTAGCACTAATTATACATATCAATGTACTTTTCAGTAATCAGATAAAACTATCCCAAGAGAGTCTTCAACTGGGATTTGAAATATTCTTCTGCACAAATAACTCAGGCTAAAAACCCCTACCAAAACAGGAGCTGCACCAAGTACTTGGAAACTGCAAACAGAAGATACAAGATCAAGACTAAAGCCTAGTCCACACTATGCCCCTGTCCCTTGATCTACCCCACCCAACTTCAGCTACACGAATAGTGTAACTTAAGTTGATATACTTACCATAGTGTCTTCTATGCAGTAAGGTCAGTGGAGGCAGCTACTCTTCTTATCCTAGAGGAGTACTGGAGTTGACAGGAGCGCTCTCACAGATCAATCTATTGTGTCTAAGTAGACATGATAAATCAATCACTGGTGGATCAATCACTGCAGCATGGATCCACCATGTAGTAAGGATAAGCCCTGGAAAAGGCCATAAAAATATGGCAAATAGCACAAACCTGAACCATAGCACAAAGCGCATTCATAATTGGGGGGGGGGGGGGAAAATCACTAAAACGTTGATGATTGATGGCAAGATTTTAAAAACGCTTCCCAATTTTAAAAGGCAACTAATAACTGCACAAATTACGAACCCATCAAAACAAATTAAAAGTGCAGCTGGATTCTGTATCGGCTTTTAAAAAAAGGAACAGTCAGCAAGAAGAGCATTCCCTAAATCAGGACAAAACCTGTATGTCAACCACAGATGGAGGCCACACTATCCAGATAAGATGCAGAAAGATACAAGACCTGAACATCCCAATCATACCTAACCCCAGGCTTCTGGGAAGCAGTGAAGGCAATGGGATTCTTACCAGAATGAACAGCCTCTCGCTAGTAAGGTCTTTAATTAAATCTGAAGCCTTCTTCTGGCCACAGGAAAAATAATTACATTTTCCTCTCTTCCTGTTCAGACGTTGGATGAAAAATCTTCTATTTCAAATGTTTTTGCAGAAGTTGATGTTCCTTCCCCCACCTTATTCACTTGAGAAATTTCAGACTTCCTAGCAGAGAATGAAGTTTCTGAGATGTGGCCACTACAACAGAAGTAACATAGGCACAGAGACAATGAGGGCACAGAAAGTAACACAGGCTATCCAAAACACTGATGATGCAAAGAAGCCAGTTGAGATTTTCAAGGTGCCCAAGGGATTTAGGCTCCTCCTCTTATGATCTCAGCAGAAAACATTAATCTTTAGATGACTACTTCAAACTATTGTAACAAAGCTAT
Organism: Pelodiscus sinensis; assembly: GCF_049634645.1. Taxonomy (NCBI): domain Eukaryota; kingdom Metazoa; phylum Chordata; order Testudines; family Trionychidae; genus Pelodiscus; species Pelodiscus sinensis. The sequence goes on from NC_134711.1 coordinate 307,055,371, forward strand.
AGGGGAAAGGAGTAGATACTTATCCCTCGTATGCATTACAGTGCAGCACACACACACACACACACACACACACACACCCCCATAAAGATAGGTCATTCCAAAGAAATAACAGCTGACAGCCCTACTCATGCCATATGATTCACAGCTTACATGACTCCACATAGCCCAACTAACAACAGCATGAGCTGCCATTATTTAATCGCCATTTAAAGGAAACACAGAATTCCAAATCCCAGTCTTAAAAATAGCCATGTACATGTCAAAATTATCTCAACATTTAAATCTGAAGAGTCAACAGAACATTTCGCCCTATGGCAGAACATAGATATTCTAGTTTAAGACGCTCTAGATGCCATAATCTGTATAAGCAATGGGAGACATCATGATGTTTAACATTTAAAAGAACAGTGCAACATATCTGATGGCAAAATGGACATTTATACCATCATTATATGCACTTGTCACTAAATTTAATCTGCATTACCCTAAGCAGTGCTCAGATAGTTATATGGCAAAATGTAGGTTCTAAATAAAGTTGAAGTATTAATAACCTCCTCTACTTAAAAATGTAAAGCACTAATAGCTCCTCTCAATATGGCTCACTTTTAACCTTTAACAACATTCAAGTGGTTGTAATTTCTATCAGATTGTTTGGAATTTGATTTAATTCGAGTCCTGAAGCTACAATTAAACTCACAGCTACCTTTTGTAACTATGTTTCATTCAACAACTAGAATAATCTTTTAAGTCCGGGGGGGGGGGGAGGGGGAGAGGAGCAGGATTCAAAATGCTATTTACAACTGGTTTGCACAATACACATCAGCAAGTTGTGTTACGTATTTTCAGAGTTGGTGGAAAACAAACCATTTCTCACCAGCACTGGAGGAAAATCATCAAAATGAATTCCTCTCCCCATCTTTCACTCCCTCCAACCCACATGCTATTCAGAACTGAAACCAAAATTGCTGTGTAATTTTCCTGGGAACACGCACAAAGGGATTTGCAGAAGCCCACAGAATTGGCCTAACTGTTCTCTCACAGAAGTCAATGGTAAAATTCCCCTTGATTTCAATGGGCAAATTAGCCAACTCTGAAATTCTGAAAACTCCACCCAGTAAATTTAAGGATCAGGCACTAAAACTGTACAGAATGATATACTCCTATTACAACCCAAAAAAATCCACTAAGTTAACTGAAGCTAGAAGGGAATTTCAGGTCAGTCAAGCCATCTATGGATGGATCCACAAAGAGATTTAGGCACCTAACTCCCAAGTTTGCCTCCACTGCAATCCACAAAACTCCTACCAAATCTGCAGGCACCTAAATACATTTGGCACCTAAGTGTTTCAAATAAGAGTCCCCCTTAGAGTACATGCATTGCTGCCTCCCTCCAGGCACCTGTTTCCCATCCCAGAGTGATTCATGAACCAGAGAAAAATGCATCTTCTGTCACCTAAATCACATGTGGAGCCAAATCTGATGAGCAGCCTCTCAGCACGGGTCCCACACAAACTCTGGTGGCAGAAGGATTTGGGCCCAATAATTAGAGCACAGCTCTTTCTTCTGTCCCTGAACAGGGAGAGAGAGGATATGAAATAGGGGCTCCTCTCAACCCACAGAGCTTTGGGATGTTCTGATGCAAGGTTTCCTCAATCCCTCTCACTGAGCTTGTTGCACTCCAGTTAAATTAAAAGCAGGCCATCCCTCAGGAGGCCTGCACTGCCGTGGCACAGCAGAGTGCAGCGGGCTGGAAGAAGGTAGTGGGGCAATGCGGAGCAGGCTTCTAGGTTACTCCGACTCCTGCTGCCACAGTGAGTGGGAGGGCAGCTCTTGCTGCTGCTCTGTACCAGGCCCCCCAAGTAATCTCCCAGGGCTGCCCATAGCATGATTAAGGCAACTGCCATGGACCCTGCCCTCCCCAAGCATCATACAGATGGGACAACTCTGATTAAAAGTCTCCCACCTCTCATAGAGTTCCCTAACCAGTCACTGCCCACATAGCTCCCTAACCACTGGACTACACAGTCTCTGACTCTCTAGCCCTAGCGACAGTTCAGCTGTGGATAAATACTTATATGGTCATTGGATCAGAGAGAAAGAGCGCGCATGTGACAACAAGCAGAGAGATATGGGGGGGAAACAGAAGGGGCAGGCTTCATCCCCCCCAAATGCTGTGGGCAGTAGGGGAAAAGGCCAGAGCCTCTGGGCAGACCAGGGGACTAGCCAAGAGGGGCTGGCACCAGCACTCCTGCAGTCACCGGAACGGCAGGGTGAAGCAGAGCAAGGTGGCTACACTCCCCTGGCTCCCACCTGCGTCACTCACGGGAGGGGCAGGACCTCACCTCCTCCCCGCAGTCACTGGTGGGAAGTGGAGCGACACTGCAATAGGAGCAGAGCGAGCTACAGCCATGCTGCTCTACTTCCCGCACCACTGCAGGTGAGCCTGACCCCTGCTGCCACAGCCAGGACCCCGCTAGTCCCGCAGGCCATGTCGCTCAGTGAAGGTGTTGGGGGAAGGGGAGAGAGAGGCAGGGCAAGAAGAAGCAGGGTAGGAGCAAGGTCTAGAACCAAGGGGACATTATCCCAGGCCTCCCCCAGGCTAGAGTTGGCATGGGGAGGAGTCACATGGGGGGCAAAAAGGCTAATGGCATATTAGGTTGCATTAAGAAGAGCATTGCCAGTCAATCCAGAGATGTGATTATTCCTCTTTACTTGGCTCTGGTGAGGCCACACCTGGGCTGTGTCCAGACTCAGGGGTTTTTTCGAAAAAAGTAGCCTTTTTTCGAAAAAACTTCACCTGCGTCTAGACTGCAGCCGCGTTCTTTCGAAATTAAATCGAAAGAACGCGGCTTTTCTTTCGATGGCGCAAAATCTCATTTTATGAGGAAGAACGCTTTTTTTCGAAAGTGCTCTTTTGAAAAAAGGCGTTCTTGAATGCAAACAGGGGTTTTTCGAAAGAGAGCATCCAGACTGCCTGGGTGCTCTCTTTCGAAAAAGCGGCTTGCTTTTTCGAAAGTACCACTTGCAGTCTAGACGCTCTTTTTCGAAAGAGGCTTTTTCAAAAGTATCTTTCGAAAAAGCCTCTTTCGAAAGAGGCTTGCAGTCTAGACGTAGCCCTGGAGTATTGTGTCCAGTTCTGGGGCCCCCACTACAAAAAGGATGTGGACGCATTGGAGAGGGTCCAGCAGAGGACAACCAAAATGATGAGGGGGCTGGAGCATATGACCTACGAGGAGAGGCTGAGGGAGTTGGGTTTATTTATTCTGCAGAAGCGAAGAGTGAGGGGGGATTTGATAGCAGCCTTCAACTTCCTGAAGGGAGGTTCCAAAGAGGCTGGAGAGAGGCTGTTCTCAGTAGTGATGAATGGCAGAACAAGGAGCAATGGTCTCAAGTTGCGGTGGGAGAGGTCCAGGTTGGATATTAGGAAAAACTATTTCACTAGGAGGGTGGTGAAGCACTGGAATAGGTTACCTAGGGAAGTAGTGGAGTCACCATCCCTAGAGGCATTTAAGTCTCAGCTTAACAAAGCCCTGGCTGGGCTGATTTAATTGGGATTGGTCCTGCCTTGGGCAGGGGGCTGGACCTGATGGCCTTCTATGATTCTACTCTAATCTCCTCTTTCATAATTTCTTCATAATGCAGCAACTTCAACACGAGAGCTAAAAGGAAGCCCCCATCTCAGACTAGCCCATAGCCCAGTGGTTAGAGCGGTCATGAGAGGTAGGAAATGTCTATTCAAATCCTTCCTACCTCGATCAGAAGGGAGAACTGACCAGTGTCTCCCACACTCCATGTATGTGCTCTCACCACCAGTTATAAGTTGGGCAGCTGCACCACGATCTCCTTCTCCATTATCTACTATATGTGTGGGCATGAGGCAAGCACTTAATCCACCTGCCTGAAGGCAGCCACTTGTGGATCACTAAGCAGAAATAGAGAGGGGTGCAGCATAGGACACAACCATCTACCACTGCTTAGCATAAATGGCCATCCGCCTAGTGAGATGGCTTTTGTAGATCACTTTCTTCCGGACCGCTCTCCCCACCAGCAGTGGATTACAGTGCTGTTGTGTAAGTGCCGAAAAGCTGGGTGCTGTGACAATGAGCACTGCAATGCCTACATCCCTTTGTGGATCCCACCCCTGGTTCTTATGCCTCCCAAATCAAGTTTCTACCCTGGTAAGAAATTCTTTTCAGGCTTCTCCCAGATCACAAGACAGATCAGGAGTTCATGAAAATCAGAGAGAAGATGGTTGAACCAGAAGGAGTGGTACTTTGCATGTGGGTATGGATCAGGGCACAGCTATTGACCTCAATGGGAGTTATGTGCATGACCTAAGAACAGCGTGATTAGAAAAGTTATAACCCAGGAAGAAAAAGTGGCTGACTGGTGATATGCATTTTATGTATTTGACATTTAGGCTGGCACTCAGGCAGATCACCAGAAAAAACAACAAAATTCAATATCAACTAAAGATAAAAGAGAAATTTCCAACACAGAGCCCAGAACACATATCCTTCTTCCCCCTACCCACCCTCAGAGAAAAAACAAAAACAAAACAAAAAAAACCACCACCACAGAGTTAAATCCAAGCATTATTGACATAAGTAGATTTTTTTCCCCAATCCATTTCAGTAGGGCGAGGATTTTACCCAAAGCAAATAAATAAAATTTGCAGCTTGCTTGAAGTGTCAAAAATAGGGCTCTGCAACAGTCATTGGACAACCACAGTAAGTGACCTGCCTCCAGCACCCAGAGCTACAAGATCTGAGACTGAGGTGTTATCAGGGATCAGGTTAGAACACAAGGAAAGGAATGGCCTTCAGGAGCCACACAACCCAAACCACAAAAGGCTTTAGAGATCAAAATCAACTCCCTGCACTTGCACACAGGAATGAGCTGGGAGTCTGTGCAGTCCAGGGAAAGGAAGTGGAATACTAGATCTCAGTCTCTTTCTCATAGACCTGCCCTATTGTCTTTTGTGTTTATGCTGTTGCTACAGTCGGTGGGCTAATCTCACACTTCTTTTGCACTGGAGTTGATTTAAAATCAACTCTAATGATTTTAAATGGACTTGCACTGAATGCTCCTCTCTCACTTAAGTTAACGATAAAATTAACAGTGCAAGACCAGGCACTTCCACTTGTTTAAGTGAAAGGAAAATCAGGCTCATTCTTTTTTAGTCACTTTTTTCCCCACAAATACACCTCTTAACCGAACAAAATTACATTTTTAAAATAGGCTTTTAAGCTGGTTCCCTGTGTAACGGCTCGTGGGGAGCCGCCTGCCCCCTCTGCTACTGCCTTTGTATCAGAGGTGGCAGTGCCGGGGGGCGGGAGGGGAGAGAGAAGCAGCAGGCAAGAGCCAGTACATTCAGGGAGCTGACTTAAACCCCAGCTTCTCATGCGCACCAGCTCCCCATGCACACCAGTAGTTATATGGTTACTTAATGAATACAAGCAGAGAGAGGGTAAGTTTAGAAGATAGGATACACAAAGAACAAGTTAAAAATCACTTAGGAAAGTTAGATGTCAGCAAGTCACCAGGTCCTGATGAAATGCATCCCAGGATACTCAAGGAGCTGATAGAGGAGGTATCTGAGCCTTTAGCTATGATCTTTGAAAAATCATGGCAGACAGGGGAGATTCCAGAAGACTGGAAAAGGGCAAATATTGTGCCCATCTATAAAAAGGGGAATAAGAACAACCCAGGAAACTATAGACCGGTCAGTTTAACGTCTGTCCCAGGGAAGATAATGGAGCAGGTAATTAAGGAAATCATATGCAAACACTTGGAAGGTACTAAAGTGATACCAGCATGGGTTTGTGAAGAACAAGTCATGCCAAACTAATCTGATAGCTTTCTTTGATAGGATAACGAGCCTTGTGGATAAGGGAGAAGCGGTGGATGTCATATACCTAGACTTTAGTAAGGCATTTGATACGGTCTCGCATGATATTCTTATTGATAAACTAGGCAAATATAACTTAGATAGGGCCACGATAAGGTGGGTGCATAATTGGCTGGATAACCGTAGTCAGAGAGTTGTTGTTAACGGTTCTAAAACCTGCTGGAAAGGGATAACAAGTGGAGTTCCTCAAGGGTCTGTTTTGGGACCCGTACTGTTCAATATCTTCATCAATGACTTAGATATTGGGATAGAGAGTACGCTTATTAAGTTTGCAGATGATACCAAACTGGGTGGGGTTGCAACTTCTTTGGAGGATAGGGACATAATTCAAAATGACCTTAGCAAGTTAGAGAAATGGTCAGAGGTAAACAGGATGAGGTTTAATAAAGAGAAATGCAAAGTGCTCCACTTAGGAAGGAACAATCAGTTCCATACATACAAGATGGGAAGCGACTGTCTAGGAAGGAGCATGGCAGAAAGGGATCTAGGGGTCATAGTGGACCACAAGTTGAATATGAGTCAACAGTGTGATACTGCTGCAAAAAAAGCAAATATGATTCTAGGTTGTATCAACAGGTGTGTTGTAAGCAAAACTCGTGAAGTCATTCTGCCGCTCTACTCTGCACTAGTTAGGCCTCAGCTGGAGTACTGTGTCCAGTTCTGGGCGCCACATTTCAAGAAAGATGTGGAGAAATTGGAAAGGGTACAGAGAAGAGCGACAAGAATGATTAAAGGTCTAGAGAACATGACCTATGAAGCCAGGCTTCGTGAACTGGGCTTGTTTAGTTTGGAAAAAAGAAGATTAAGGGGGGACATGATAGCGGTTTTCAAATATCTAAAAGGCTGTCGGAAGGAGAAAATTTGTTCCTCTTGGTTTCTGAGGACAGGACAAAGAGTAATGGGCTTAAAGTGCAGCAGGGGAGGTTTAGATTGGACATTAGGAAAAAATTCCTAACTGTCAGGGTGGTCAATTATTGGAATAAATTGCCAAGGGAGGTGGTGGAATCTCCCTCTCTGGAGATATTTAAGAACAGGTTAGATAGACATCTGTCAGGGATGGTGTAGATGGAGCTTGGTCCTGCCTTGAGGGCGGGGGGCTGGACTCGATGACCTCTTGAGGTCCCTTCCAGTCCTATGATTCTATGATTAATTAAATGCATTTTAACATCCCTACTCCACAGAGGCTGCGCCTCTGCCTTTTAAATATAGTAAGAGCTGGGTTACCTGCTTGCCCAGCTGCTACTACATTTAAACTGCAGCAAGGTTAGTCCCTGGATCCCAGCCTCCTCTTATCGAATAATCGTGTAGTCGATACAAATTATATTGACTGCACGATTAGTCAGTTACCTACTTCTTAACATCCTTACCTGGGGCAAAGCTCCAACTGACTTCAGTGGAAGCAGGATTTCAGCGCTAGTAATGTGAACTAAAGACAAGTCAAGAAACCCTTCACATAAACAATCAAAGAGCCAGAAGACGGTTAAAAAACCCCAAACCTTTCTGTCATTATTGACCTGTGCTTGATTTAAACCTTCATCCAAGAGATGAAAGGTACTGGGACCACATAGGATAACAAATCCTATTCCACTACACAGATATTTCTCCTATGAGTAAAAGAAAACTATTAATCTGAGCAACATTTGTACTGGTTGTGTGCATCAGAAACATCAGAGAACTCCAAATATATTAATGCTCATAATGGAATAAGAGCTACTAAATCATATCAGCAAGTAATGGCTAGACACTCTACTCAGTTATAATTGCCCACTTCATTCTATTTGACATAATCCATCCACTACATACCATCTGGTCACATTGCCGTATTTGATGATAGCAACAATGAAAACATAACTTGATAAAATAAAATGCACTTTTCAGAAACAAGAACAGCATTAAAGGAATCTAGCATTTCATCCTGCCATTCATCACAGCAGTAAAATAGCAACCCAACACACAAGTCAATGAGCGTCTTCAGTTTATTGCTAGTTAGTATGTATTACTATACAGATATTAAGATTCCAAAAGATACAATCTTTAATTAGAAAGTCTCTGGCTCATTTAAAAAGCTTGACATCTAAAGGCAAGTACAGTCAAGGCAACTTATTGAGTATTTGTGACACTAGATGCATAGTTGACATAAAAAAATATGCAGCACCATATCGCAGGTTTCTGGAACACCAGTCAAATGGTTTTAATTTGGGCTTCTCAACCTGCCTGCAACATCTTTTCAGCACAATGATAATGACACAGTTCTCCAAACTCTTTCACAGCAGCATTTTGAGAACACAGACTGGCTTCAGAGGGATTGTTTGTTCCTTCCCTAGTGCCATCATCGGATTTTTTTCAAGGAAACAAGAGTAACTTTGGCTAAATTGAAAAGATAAACTCTGCATCAGCAAAAAAGGGCAGCAAGAACTGGACCCGTGCTGTTTTGTGGCATCCTGGTTTCTAAGCTGAGGTTTATACCCCCTATATAACTGCTTCAATTCAGAACTAAGCGACCAGGGAAAGCACTCCCTCAGCTGTTAGAGAACAGTGCAGAATTTCTCCCCTCTAATTCACAGAGCGCGCTCTCAGCTTCTAAATCCTCTGCCAGGAACCTGATCATTCATAAAGCCTCCCTTCAACACTAAAGGAAGCTAAATGTGGAGAATACATTCTCTACGGGGCAGAGTTAGATTTTTTTTTAAAACAAACCCCTGAGCAAATGCCGCTGCTCCTTTCTGAGAGCAATGCAAGGGGACAGAAAAGGAGCGCAGAGGGAAAGCTCTCATTTCCCGGAGCATTTTCTTTGCAGGAAGGGAAGCTTGCGGCTCTGCAGCGCTCTCACAGTGCCGGGGTTTTTAATCTTTTATGTCCCTCTTACTTTCATTTATTGTAATGGCATTGAGGACAATCGCCAAACCTTAATTCTCCAAACCACAAAGCAAGGGCACGAAGCCGCCAAGAACACAGTACAAGGCACACACCGATACGGCTCTTTAGTGCCTGGTTGTTCCCCCCCGCGTAAATAATCCAGCAGGGTTCAAGGAGTTGCAAAAGAGGTTGGATTTTCTTCCTCACTGACGCTAGAGGTGGGAAGGCCCCATCTCCCAGTCCCCACACCAGGGCAGCGGTAGATCTCTCCGTGCCTAGATTTACCAGCAACTGGAAACGCGGTCATCTGATATTTGCTTCAGCCCCTTGATGTTGGCCAATGGCAATTCAGTCCTATTTGCAAACCAATGCAGCGGGGATGGAAACGGCCCGCCCCAGCAACCCTCCCGCGGCTGCCCTACAAAGGTTGAACTAATCATTAACTGCAGAAGGCAAAGCGAAGGCTGCTCTCTGGCCAGGCAGCAGCCGAGGGAGAGGCGAGCGGTTACTGCCAGGCTCAACCCCCTCCCCCCAGCAAAAACCCGAACTTGACTCAAGCGTGCAGCAACCCAAGTGAAAGCGATCGGCCCCAGGGCTCAATGGGGAGCAGTGGGGGAAGCTGCCTCTCCTCCCCCCAGCACTGCCCACTGCACGCACTTCCCCTGGGCGACCCCCACCGGGCGGAGTCCTCGCCACCAGCCCCGAGCAGGCAGCAGCTGAGCGTGTCTTCCCCCGTCTCAGCAGCCGCGTCGCCACCTCCCGGGGAAGCCCGCGCCCATGCGAGCCGCCGCACGCCACCCGGCCCTTCCCCCGCACCTCCAGCGAGCAAACCGCGCCGCGAGACGCCGGCAGGAAGAGCGAATCCCCCTCCCACACGGGAGCCCTCGCCTGCTTGCTGCAAGCCTCAGCCAGGCACCGCGACCGGCTTGGCTAGTCACAAACGCAGCTGAACAGCATAAGCACAAAGCTCTCCCTCCCCCCCAAATACACACACACAGCACTCTCCAGCCTGCGACTGGGCTTAATGCGGAGCAAGGCAGGATTGCATTGCACCGCACCGGGCAGGGGGATGGAGGAGCACTTGCTCTCCCCCTTTGCAAAAGCACAGCTCGGCCAGAGCGCCGCGGCACTTGCTCGGCGGTTTCCGCTGCCCGCAGGGGACTTTCTCCTGCTTTACCGAAACCGAACCGGTTTAAGTTTGGCAACTCGCACGTGCAAACTTCCCTCTCGCGCCGAGCCCCTGGGAGCGTGCACGGGGCAGCGGCTGCATCTTCCTCTGCGGCCGCTCGGGCGGTGCACGCCCAGGCAAGTTTGCAAGGTGGAAAGTTTCCACGCGCTTTCCCTCCGCGCCCGCCCGGCTCTGCCGAGGGGCCGGCCCACCCCCAGCAGCAAAGGCGACGCACCCTTCCCGCCAATGGCATCAGCTCCGGGGCTCCCCGCTCTGCCTCCGCTGCCCGGTCTCCATGAGGCAGCAGCACGAAGCCGGCACTGGGGCCAGGCGGGAGGCGCGGCGCGCTCGGCAGCTCCGGACTCTGCTTGCCTGCGGGCTCGGAGCGCAGGGGGAAGGGGGCGAGCTGATCACAGCGCAGCCTACCGGGAGAGAGCCCGCTCCAGGGTATCCGCCTCCTCTCCCCCCCCCCCCCCCCATCGTTAACCCCCCGTGGAGCCTCTCCAGCCGACAGAGCCACACTCACCGCGCTCCCGCCGCCTGCTCGCTGGGAAACACGGGCGCTCAGCCTCCGTGTCCGCTCGGCTCAGGCAGGAGACGCGCACACGCTCCCTCTCTTCCCAGTCTGCCGGCTGCCTCCCACCACAGACACACCGCTCGCTCCGTCTCCTCTCGCACGCCTGCCGCCTTCCCGTCAGAGCAGACACCGAGTTCTCGGTCTCTCCCGTCCCCTGCTGCCACCCTCCTACATCCTCCCAGCTGCCGCCACCCAGCCCACCGGCGCACACCCTCAGCTCAGTGCAACAGCACTTCAGTGGCAGGCAGGGCGAGACACACTGGGCATGGAAAAGCCTGAGCCCAGGCCAGGAGTTCCCAGTGCGTTTCTGCTTTTATCCCCTGGCCCATTGGTCCTTACTGTTTATTCCTGATCCCCTAGCAGGTGGGCTGTGTATGATGAGTCACAGCCTATGGCCCCCTCTCACAATATCTAATGTGTCTATCCTGCCAACACCTTTGTGAAGGAGGGACCTGCTATCATCCCCGTTTTAGAGCTAGGGGACTGAGAGACTTAGCATGAGACTTCCAAAAAGCACCCATGATGAGTTCCTAATGCCCATGAAAAAAATGGGAGGTAGGTGTCTGAATCACTTAGGCACTTTTAAAAATTGCTCCCTGAATGATTTACCTAAGGCCACACAGGAAGCCTGGGGTGGAGCAAAGAACTGAACCTATATATTCCATGAACCAGGCTAGCAGCTTAATTTTAGAACCATGCTTCCTCTTTTACTGCTTGTTTTTCTTATAGCAGTTTTCCCCTTTTTTTCTTTTTCGATTTGAAAAATCTTTTATCTTGGTCCATAATTACGGGAAATATCTTTTTCATGCTGTCTTGTATGTCAGACAGTGGAGTAGGTGTCTCCATTTCTTTTCTGCCCTATTGGTTCCTATTGGGGTTGAATGGGTGCTTAAGGGTTTTCAGTTTTCATGTGTAGTGTGTACTCCTGGATTCTACACTTGGTAAGAGTCCAGCTTAGCTTTGCTAGTTTCACTGCAGTAGTGAGGGTAGTCTGCTGTGATAACTGCACAAGGATTTGTAGCAGTCTAAAGGATTGATTCCCCCCCCCCCCCCCAGTGTTTCATATATTGGTATTAGGTAGGGCACCGTTTCCCAAACTGTGGGTCCTGACCCCCCAGGGGGTCGTGAGCAACTTAGAGGGGGGTCACGATAATCAAAAGTCTGAGAACTCCTGATGTAGGGTCTAGCATTGAGCATTTTCAGGTTTTTACTCCATTGGTTGGCAGTTTCCGGTTGTTGAGAGCAGGAAATATGAGAGTAGATTATGCCTCTGTAGTTATTTAGGTTGAGAGCCTCTTCATTTTTGAGTACTGGGATAGGCTTTTATATACTATGGTACTTACTATTTGTTACACAATAAGAATATTCCTCTTGTTGAACTGTGGATCCATTATGGCACCTTTGCTGCTCTTAGGGTAAATTTGCCCTAAGGCACCTCTCTTGTTCTACCGTTCAGAACATTTTTATATACTTATCAGCTTCTTTCCATTTGGGATGCTCAATTATCCTTATTTTTGTGGGATGTTACAGTAAAGGTACATCATCTGTAAATTGAGTTTGTCTCTCTTTGTAGAGCTGGAGTCCAGTTCCCTGCTGGTACAGTTGCTTCCTTATGGCTTACACAATGCATCTGAGAAAGACAGCTATCATCAGTGCAAGTGCTTTGAAGTGCTAATTTAGTTTATTTTCTAGTCTGTTGCTCTTTCACTCTTTTCTTGCCCAACCCTTTACTGCTGGTCACAGTTGCTAAGCATGACTTCTAATCAGAGGACAGGAGAAAAGTTCCCCATGAAAACCACAGCATGTCTTCCTTCACAGATCTCAAAAAACACTCTGGATGCATTGGGCAATCTGAGATTATAAATTAGTGTAAAGGTGAGGGAAAAAACAGCAAGCCCATATTAATCACACTATACAGGCTATACTGACAAATCAAAAAACAAACATCAAACACAAATTGTTTATTTAAAAACTCTAACTACAAATACAAATAAAATAATACATAAAAATGTTACCTTTTACTAAAACAAAAATACACTACAAGTCATTTTATATTCATGTTTGTTTTTCTCATAATGAGTCACCCAGTAAAACTTATTATTACTACTAAGAGCTTACTAATATTTGCATTATGGTAGTCTGAAGAAGTAACATCTGAGACTAGGAAGGCATTGTGCTAGCTACTATACAAACACCAACTAAGGAATAGTTCCCGTTGCTAAGAGTTTACCAGTATATTCTGCACAGACAAGACAAACATAAGTAGGAGGGGAAATATAGTCTATTACAGATGGCATTGGGAGAAAAACTGATTTAGCCAAGGTCAGGCAAGAAGTCTGTGGCAGAGCCAGGCAGTGGCAAATTAGCCACTGGTCAATGGGGTGTATGCCCAGGGCCCCAACCACTTGGGGGGGCAGAAAAATGGACACCCCCATACTCTGACCCCACTCTCCCTTTTTACCCAGTGCTCCTGTCAGGGAATAGGGTCAGGTTGTAGGGTCTTGCCCCAATCCCTTTGCCAACTGCTCCTGTTGGGAAGTAGGGGAAGCTAATGTTCCCCTATCTCGGTCCCCAGCAGAAGCATCAGGCACGGGGGCGCGGCAGGGTAAGACTCAAGCCTTGACCCTCATTTCTCCTGCAGGAGAAGAGATGGAAGGGGGGACTGCGAGTGGAAGAGATAGAGCAGGCCCTGCCTTTCTCTGACCCAGGGTCCCACAAAAATCATAATCCCCCTCTAAAGCCAGGAACTCAGAGCGCCTCGGTCCTAGCGTACAAATAGTGCTCCTTACTTTCAAAAAAACTTGTGAATAAATGTAGCCTGTTTTTTAAGTTTTTGAGGTATTGTGTGTTTTTCTTTATATTTTTGAAATGCCTGTATGGGTGAATGATAACATTCAAAAAACATAAATAAAGCCAAACACAAATTCCTCTAACTAGAAATTAAAATACTAGGATAAAACATATTAGATTGTGCTCCAATGAGCCAGTCTGGTTAGTGTATGTGTACACCTATGCCCTCTACTGGATAGAATCAGAACTGTGTGTCAAAGTTCTTATACTGCTTATATTTACCTTCAGCTCAAATGGGAGGAGGCTGTGTTTGTTGAGTAGGGAGACTGCAGTGCCCTAAATTTGTTACAATATTGCACAATCCTTTGTTTACTTTTCTTTTAAATGTCTCCTAGAATAGGGTTTAGTTTATTAAAACTGTTCCACAAGATCCAAGATTATGGACTTCACAGTCAGGGCTGGTTCTTTCTCTATTCCATCTATCCCCACCCTATTTGGCCTTAATTTCTGTTGTCTTAATTCTACCCTTTGGTAATGCACCCTACATATATTTACAGACTTATATCTGTATAGATCTCCTTTGTTGTTATTTAGCCAAACTTATACACATCAGCTTGGAATTTATTATCAGTAAATGTCAGTAAGCATTGATTTCACCATACACAGCAAACGGATGACATAATACTTCCACTGATAATTAATTAAATTTAAATATAAGAAAAGTAAAAACACTGCTGCTTGAGAACTTATCAGAGCTTGATTTAAAGATATTTACTTTGTGTATTTTGACATATGACAATTTGTGTTTTAACAATTTGAATTTCAGTGTCTTCTGTCATTATATAATTGTCACAGCCCCATAATTTATTGCAACTCTGAACATTTTAATTGCTAAAAATAGAAAAAAGTGCTTAAAAATAAACATTGATATTATCTGTCAGAATTATAAAAAAATAAAAAGTCTAGTTCTGCCAAGCTTCCTTTTATATATTTACTGAGTGTTACAGTAGATAAATGCTAATGAGTATTAGTGGTTAATTCAGTTTTTCCTTATTAATCAATCCCTCCCGCCCTGTAATGATTTTTGCTGCTCTTCTCTGAACTATCCACTATAGGGAGGGAATTCTGTTGATTAGCAATATCACTTTGTATGGATGTAGGATTTTGTTCATTTGTAGATTACTTTCCTAAAGGAGGAAAACAGTTTGCATATGGAGTAACTAAGGTATAGAGGACCAGACTGTCCTTTCATATCAGCTTTACAACAGTGTAACTTCATTAACTTCAGTGGAATTACCTGGATTTACACTGCTCTGAAAGCAGAATTAGGCCCAGAGAGGTTAAATGAGTTGTGTCAATCAGCAGCTGAACTTAGGTGTCCTGACTCCAAGTCCCATCTCAGTCTAGTTGATCCAGCTGCCCCTAAACATAACCATCTATAGAATTACTATTCAAAACAAAATAATACAACTATCATGTCTGATTTATTATGTAATCACACTCCACATACCATTCTAGAAATAGCTCTGTGCTTCCCATATGCCATCTTCTACAAACAGCAAGCGAAACACCTTCCTGCAAAGATGACCACATTAATGAAGATCTTAATAACCCACTACAGGGATATATGATCTTACTTTTAATCTAATTCATGGTGAAAATGTAGTTATTGATTATTCAGCTAATGTAAATTTAAAAAAAAAAAATAAAACGAAGTGAGACAAGGCTTCCAAGTGCTCCAAGAAAGGACAGACTGACTTTATATCTGATCTTAAATGAACCTGCAGCATACTATTAAAAATAAATCTCAGCATATTGTCATGAATTATGAAACACTGACATTTCATTTTGAATTAATGCAAAGGGCTGCTTGTACACTATTTTAGAGTCACTTGGTTAGGCAAATTAATCCACATTTTACTTCACCAGAACAAATGTTAGCAACCCTGCTATTTTTCAAAACATCAAACTATTTGCATAATGAAAAAATATCTTAATAGAAGTTGTTCCCCAGGGCTGTTGTGAAAGTAATTTTGAAAGGAATCAAATCTGATATGAATTGCCAATTGCTTAATTCAAAATACTACTGATTATTTTTACACAGGTGTAAGAAATTACTCATTGCCCAGCCTGGCCTTTCTACACTGAAATTAAAGACTCATCAGTGGCCTGTGCCCACTGACTTAGACTCAGATTAATGGCCTGTTCAATTGTGATGTAGACTTCCGGGGCCCGGCTGGTACCTGGGCTCTGAACCGTAGGAGGGTGAGGGTCCCAGAGCTCAGGATGCAGTCTGACCCAGAATGTCTACACTGCAATTAAACAGGTCTTTAGCTTGAATCCTACAAGCCCTGAGTTAGCTGGCATGGGCCAACCATGGGTTTTTAATTGCAGTGTAGACATACCTACAGTTTACTGAGCCTCAAGCTGCTAAAGGGCAGGGGGGATAATTGGGCCCTATGCCCAAAAAGGCATGAAATTTTTTTTAAAAAGAGTTGTTTTAACTTTTGGCAACTATAATACCAGAGGTAGACATGAGGGATGCCCATTTACTGAATTTGCATGAGTCCACAAGCAGCCAATAGCAATGCTGATCACACTCTTAAGATACCTTTACTATATCTGCCTATAACAGATACCACAGTGCCATTCTACTGTTCATATACACCAGCTTTGTTTTTGTTTTTTTTAAAAGAACATCAAAACTGAAAATATTCCAAGTTTAGTTTTTTATCTCATAAGTAATCAAGATTATATCTTACAATCTACTGTTTAAAGCATCAATTCAGAAAGGCACATGCTTTCAGCATATGGGTGAATACTTTATTAATGGATTTAGGGACATGTGTAATGGCTTTGCTGAATAGGGATCTAAAACAGTTATTTGAAAAAATCATCTGACAGGATGAAATTAAGGAGTTGCTTGGCCAATGCTCTTGTTTTCAGTTTCATCATTTGACAAAAAAAAATCCATTTATTTCTATATCAATTGGCCATCACTTTTTATTTCTCTCAGAGGCAAAATCACCTACATCAGTAACAGATGTTTGTGGATCTGCAATCAAGAAACAGAAGCATGTCCTACAGTTTAATTTCTCATCATATATTCTGAACCTAGTTGGGAGGTGATAGAGCATGGTACTCAGTGACCAGATGATGCTACAGAACTAGGTGCAAACTTCCCACTCCGATTTGGATTTCTTCTCACATCTGCTGGTAGTGAGAGATATTTTAATTATAACACTAAGTCAGTGTTAAGAGTTAATAAATTGTGACAAACTGTAACAAATTGCTCTACTTTAGAAACAAGATGTGGAGGCACAATTCAGCTAAATGGAGCCCACAGCAGAAGTTTTCCTTAGGGACATTTGTCCGCATGTCTTTATACTCATCTTGGCATACTCTCTCTGAGAAGGAACTGCACCACAGGCTGATTTTCAGTAGTGCCAACTATTTAATAAGGTACTGGGCTCAACACAAGTGTAACTGGATGAAATTCTGTGGCCTGTGTAATAAAGGAGGTCTGGTTACATGTTTTCAGTGGGATCTTAAAAATCTATGAAACTAACAAGGGACACACTAGCCATTAACAACTAAGGCTTTAGCTAAATACTTTGGATTTAAGGATTAATGATCCCGCCTAAAAATCTTCCTCCTGCCAGCAGGGGAGCCAACAGTCTCACCAGGCCCCTGGGCAAGATGAGGACAGCGGCTCTGCATTCCCAAAAGGGGCAAAGCCTCAGTCTGGAAAGGGTGGGGTCAGAGTAGCCAGCCCTCAGCACCGCCCAGACAGTGCTACACCCCCACCGTCAGAGTCATCCAGAGCACACTGTGCGCGGCTCTGGCAGTAATTTAAAAGGCCTGGGGCTCTGGCTGCTGCTGCAGTAAAGGTGTCCAGGAGCCCCAGGCCCTTTTGAATTGCAAGGCCCCAGGACAATTTGTCCCCACCATCCCCCCTCCTTTGTCCCCACCATCAGCAGGCCTGCCTGCTATCTTGTTTCACTCTCTCATAATCCTTCTCAGTCAGGGAAAATCTTTGTGTTATTTGTTTTGCGCAGTGCCTAGCACAATGATACTCTGGTACCTCGCTGGGCCTTTAGGTGTCATCATATTAGTAATTGAGGATGGGTGCTATACCTGGATTATCTTGATCTGTAATTGCCATTTAAAAAGGAAGATCCTCAGTTCTAATACAAAAGCCATTGCAATTGCAATTAAGTACAGGCAGTCCCCGAGTTACGCGGATCCGACTTATGTCAGATCCGCAGTTACGAACGGGGCTTTTCTCGCCCCGGAGGACGGGAGCGGCGGGATGCCCAGATGCACTGCGGTCCCGCTGCCTGCGTCCTCCGGGGCGAGAAAAGCTGCTCCGCGTCTCCCTGGTGTGCTGGGGGGGTAACCCCCCCCCCCCCAGCAGACCAGGGAGACGGGGAGCAAAGCTGTGGAAGACCTGGGCGGTGGGACCGCGGTGCGTCACGGTCCTGCCGCCCACGTCTCCCTGGTCTGCTGGGGGAGGGGGGGGCGCAGCTAGTGCGCCCCCCCCCCAGCTGACCAGGCTTTTCTCCAGACGCCTGTAGTAGAGCAGCTGGGGCACTGCCAGTTGGTCCCGCAGCGCCGCTCTGGGCGCTACTGGACCAACCCAGCAGCACCCCAGCTGCTCTGCCCCAGGCGTCCCCAAGTCAGCCGCTGCTGAAACTGACCAACAGCTGACTACAGTAAGCCCGAGGCAGAGTTGCTCTGCCCCCGGCTTCCTGGAATCAGCCGCTGATCAGTTTCAGCAGCAGCTGACTTGGGGACTCCTGGGGTTCTTAAGTTGAATCTGTATGTAAGTCGGAACTGGCGTCCAGATTCAGCCTGTTGAAACTGATCAGCGGCTGATTCCAGGAAGCCCGGGGCAGAGCAACTCTGCCTCGGGCTTCCTGTAGTCAGCCGCTGGTCAGTTTCAGCAGCGGCTGAATCTGGACGCCACTTCTGACTTACATACAGATTCAACTTAAGAACAAACCTACAGTCCCTATCTTGTACGTAACCTGGGGACTGCCTGTATTATTGTGATAGTAACTGCAGTTCCCCTCTGACTATTTCCTTTCATGAGGACAATGATATCATGCATCCAAAAATTGATTTTGACAGTTCAAGTCAAAACACTTCACTGGTATAATGATAGATTGTGATTTTCAGCACAATACTATTAACTTCCCTGGAACCATATTAAAGGAACATTAAAGGTTTGACTTAAACCCTCAACAGTGAGGTCATTCTGAGTAAAAGGGAAACATAAGAGTGGACTTATCTCCTTAATTGATGCCATTGCAAACAAGGAGACAATGGGAAAGGTAGAGGCAGCAGTCAGCTCAGATCTTTTTAGCCTTTCCTTTCTATTTGTTCCCTTTAAATTCCTTCCACAATCCATCAAGAATCGCTTTAGCATAACTGGGCACACCACAAACTCTAAAAGGAGTGTATCTGATTAGCCTCTATCCTAGGTTCAAAGATATCAGATATGCCAGTTTCAAAGAACAGATTCTGAGCTGGGTTGACCTTAGGAGATACATATTTGTGATACCAGAACACTTCCTTTCCAATGGGAGGGTATCAAATTTGATAGCTTTTTCCATGAATGAATCCTGTTTACAGAGTTGAAACCAGGGGTTGTACCATTTTTTCTTTTAGGGAGTTTGAGAAAGCAAGAAGTACTTTTTCAGGATTAGACCATGGAATACTAAGTGAAGTTCTAAATTCTAGTCACAGCTCAGTCACTGAGTTTTGGCGCAAAAACGCAAAAACCTGCAGAGCGTCCACACCTCAAGCACATTTTTGCGGAAGAACATTTACAGTAGAACGGCAGAAGAGAGGGCTTTTTGCAGTGTAGGTATACCTCCTTCTACGAGGAATAACTCCTTTTTGCGCAAGAGTTCTTGCGCAAAAAGGTGTGTGTGGATGCTCAACAGGGGTTTCTTGTGCAAAAAGAGCCTATCAGAAAAAGCACAGGTGCTCTGATAGCCATTCATAGAATGGCCATCAGAGTTTCCTTGCGTAAAAGCGTCCATGCAGTTTGCACACTATCTTGTGCAAAAGCACATCGCAAAATTAGTGTGGATGCACTTTTGCTCAAGAAGTTTTTGCAGAAGATCTTTTCTGCAAAAAGTTTCTTGCACAAAAAGCCTGCAGCAAAGATGTAGCCTGATTTTTGCAGTGTAACCCTTGCAAGTCCCTTAACCTCCCTTTTAGTTTGCTTGGCTATAAAAGCAGAGCACTGAAATATTACACTGAAGAATACCCATGTAAGACCTTGATTAAAAAGCAGAATGGTGTTATAGATATGCTACTAGTTTGACATGCAAGATATCTGACTTGAAATCCTGAATTAATACTGGACATTTTGTGTGACTCAGGTAAACACCTGTATGAGGGGAATAGCTAACTTGCTGTGCTCAGGGTGGTGGCATATTTTTTTACACCCCTGAGCAAGAAAGTTACAGCACAGTAACTTGCCAGTGTAGACAGCCTCTAGTGTGTCTCTCTACAGGGCCTAGCACAATGGAATCTTGATCTTGCGATGGGGCCTGTAGGCCATTATAACAATAATAAATACATTGAGAAATAATTATGAGGCTTATTTAATGCTGAAAAGATTATTTAATGCTGATCAGATGAAAGATTTTATAGAATAGCAAAACATGTTTGACATGAAAATAAGAATAAAAAGTTGATGATAATAAAAGAAGCTGATTTTGTGGGTGCTGTTGCAATGCAAACACCGACAACTCTAGAATTCAGGACATTATACAGGGTAGTCAAGAAGTTACTGGATTTTCTGAGGAAGCTATTGTATCCCCAGTAGCTCTGTGCAGTCACTTCAGTCAGTCCTTTGGGCCAAGGTTCCATGCTTACAGACACTTGCACACACTTAACTTTATGTGGAGGAATAATCCCTTTGATGTCACTTTTAATGTAAAGTTAAGCATAGGCATGACTGTTAGTAAGATCAAGTCCACAGCTTGGGACTGATTGGTCCATAACACCAAAGTGGCTTCTTTGGGTGTTTCCCAGGTGTAGTGAAAACTACAGTATGGACTTGAGGTGTGATCCAGCATCCACTGAAATAGGAGACGCTCCATTAACATCTGTGGGAGTTGTATTTGACCCTTAATGGGCAACAACGTTTTTTTTCATTGTCAAAATGCAAAAACAAATACAATCTGAATTAGTGTTGTAAAATACTCGTTTCCTGTTTAAGACTTGAGATTTTATACATCAAGTTTCTGACCAGAGCAAAATTTTACCAGCTGAGCTGTAAGCCACTGAAAGTAAATTTCATTGGGTGACCCTTTTTGTGTGTGGTATATTAAAGGGTGAATGACATTTTCTTATTCACTTTCAGAACACCAGTCATGATTTTATAGACCTCTTCCATATTTCCCCTTAGTCATCTGTCTTCTAAGATGAAAAGTCTCAGTCTTTTTAATCTCTTCTCATATGGAAGCTGTTCCATACCCTTCAGTTTTGGTACCTTTCTTTTTTGACTGCTGCTGCACATTGAGCAGATGTTTTCACAGAACTATCCACGGTGAGTCATTGTCTGTATGAAATTTTAGTTTGTACCGACTTTGCTAGAGATTTTTATGTAGCCTGTTGTAAAAGTAGGCCTAAGTCTAAATGAGTTGACTTATCCACTGGACGACCTCTGCGTACCTCTAGGCCAGCAGTTTTCAAATTATGGGGTCGTGACCCAGACTAGGTTTCATTGCTGCAGGGAGATCAGGTGACCAGCAGGGGTGGTAAGTCAGGCTACCTGCCTAGCCTGGTACCACAGACTGTGCAACAGGCCCACCTCCTTGGTTGAGAGGAAAGGGCAAAGAGAGCACACAGGGATCTGCACACTGCTCCTGCTCCGAGCACTAGCTCCACACTCCCATTGGCTGGGAACCTGCTGCTGGCTGCTTCTGTGGTATAGCATGGTCTGCAGTGCCAGGAGAGGCAGGAAGCCTGCTTTAGCACCCCCACTGCACCGCTGACCAGGGGCTGCTCAAGGTAAGCCCCTCTTGCCCCAGCTCTGACCCCTGCAATTCCAAAGCTGGAGCCCTCTCCTATACCCCAAAGCTCTCTTTCTCAGGCCCGCTCGAGTCAAACTTGGTTGAGTTGCGAGTTGCGAACAATTTCCTTCAACTGGGTAATGAGAAAAAAAGTTTGAAAAGCACTGATCTAGGGGTATTGCTGGTTGAAAACCAGTGCTTAGGGTTGCCAGATGGTTTCAACAAAAATACCAGACACACTTGACATTACATCACAATCTACATTACAACTTATTTAGAAAATACCGGACATTTATAAATCCTCATTTATATTTTCTCAATTTGTTTCCCGAACAGAAAGCTAAAATACTGGATTGTCCAGTTCAAAACTGGACACCTGGCAACCCTACCACTGCTTTAGCTCCTCTGGCCACTTGCAAGCTGTATTTTGAACCCTGGTTCTCCCTGAGTTAGCCCCACCCTGTTGCCAAAGGTGCCTAAAAGAGCTAGGGATCAAAGGTTGGCAGGCTAAAGCCTTGTTAACAAGCGTTCAGCCTTCCCTAGCAGGCCACTAGGCTCAGTACACAAGCCCCTACACCAGTGGTCTCCAACCTTTTTAAGCACAAGATCACTTTTTGAATTTAAGTACAATCCAGGATCTACCTCAGACCCAAATACCCTTGCCCCGCCTCCTTCATGTCTCTTCTTTGAGGCCCTGTCTCTGTTCACTCCGTCCTCCCTCCCTCCCCATCTTCCCTTTCACCAGGCAGGGGCAGGGGGAGGGGGAGGGGCATACAATATGTACTTGGGCTAAAGAATTTGGAGTGATAGTGGGGCTCTGAGCTAAGCCTGGGGCAGGGAATTGGGGTGCAAGAGATGGTTCAGGTTACAGGCTCTGGGAGGGAGTTTGGGTCCAGGGGGCTCAGGGCTAGGGCAGGGGCTTAGGGTATAGGGGGGTACATGACTGGGACAGAGATTCGGAGCTGGCTTTGTCTGGACACTGCTTACCACAAGTGGCTCCTGGCTGAGGTGCAGTGGGGCTAAGGCGGGCTTGGCCCAGCACCACTCTCAAAAGCAGCCAGCAAAGACAGAATGTACGGTGGGAGGGGGCACCCTTACATCAGTGTCCTCCCTCTCCATTCCTTGCTCTGCACAGCAAGCAGAAGGCTCCTGACAGGGGCAGGCAGCTCCAAAGCAAAGGGCAGGAGATGCACAGCAGTGTGGGGAGGGGCAGCTGAAGTGCTGGCATTTGATAACCTCTGGGCCAAACCAGTCAGGATCAGCTGTCAAAGGCTCCAAGATCTACCAGTTGTTCCTGATCTACTGGTTGGTGACCACTGCCCTACACAGACCTCACTCCAACAGTCACATAGCTACTCCTCCTTTTCTTGGAGAAGTCCCTCACAAAACTCCTGTTTGCAGGCTTGAAGCTAATAATTAAGAGAGAGTAGGGTTCACAGGTTTTTCCATTGTTGTAGACATTCACAGTACCTAGTTTTAAAAACTATACAAACAATATATATACAAGTGCCAACATTTCATGGTCTCATTTCATAGCTGTCATCTCCCATTAGGGGAGACATCTATCAGTAGGGATCTATGCATGCCACTTTTCTTTTACAGTTATTGATGCTTCATTTTTTTTCTTATTGAAAGCTGCTCATAAGAGAATTATTGAATTAGAAACTAGTTATTGGTAAAAGCCTTGATACTTGGCACAATTATTGCTGTATATTCATGTTCCTTTTATTATATTTTTATGTTTGCAGCCGTTATCAGTGACAGCTTGGCAGGTACAATCTAAGCCGTTGATTTTTATTTCCCACCCACTTCTGTCTGCTTCCAGATGTGTCATTCCCTACCAACTTCTTCAGTACGTGGTGGTTGCTTATGCTGGATGACACTTGATAATAAGTAGAAATGTTGGAGAGAAAGAAAAATAAGACAGAGAGAGGAAAAACGTTCTATTACTTGGTCAAGTAATAAGACTGTATCAGAGGGTGATCCTCATACTTCCCAGTGTGCTACTCTGCCTGGCCTGTGTGGGTGGTCTCTTAATCACAATTAGTGATGCAAAAGTTCATTTAAAAAAGCTAATCATGTAACTGCTGAAAATCCTAGAGGTTACACAGTTACATGCTGTGGGCTCAGCAGTATAAAGCCACTCCCCGTCTGACAGCCCCTGTGCTGTTGAGGAGGAGGAAAGTAAATAAGCTTTATACTGCAGAGCCCACAGCAAGCAGAGTAGGCAAGAGATGCCGCCGGCCCTTCTCCTGGGGAGGAAGCTTTGCTGCTACAGGGGAGGCTGTGCTGTGGGCTCTGCAGCTTGCTCCCCAGGAATGAGGCCAGCAGTCCCTGCTGGCTCCACTCTCAGGAAGACAGCATCTAACCTGCGAGGTGTGGGGAGTCAGGCTGGGCTTGCCACGTACAGGGGCTGTGCTGGCTGGCCGGAGCAGCCCTTCCTGTGGCGGGTCCCACAGGGCTGGAGCAGCCCCCTGCCTGCAGCAGGTAGAGAGCTGCTCCAGACCTTACAAGTTAGCTGGAACCAATAAGCCTCTCCTGTTAAGAGTGATGGTAACCGGTTAACCTTTCACACCCTTACTCACAAGATGCATGTACTCTGCTACTGTGAACCAGCACTGCTCTGTTACAAGCACTACAGAACACAGTACATGCATGGGTCCAGTGAAGACCTCCACTCAGTGTGCTCCGCCACAGCCAGCAATTAGATATCTTCCCCTGTTGGGCTAATTACTTCAGTGCCCCTACAAGTCAACATTTCCTCCATAACAGGCTAATTGCCCCCCCCCCTTTAAACCTGTAATCTTCTCTGTTACTCAATCACTTGGATACCCAGGGAACCACAGTTGGCACTCTGTCACGGACCCACTCACGGGCAGTTTATTCATTTAGTAATGGTTGAGAAAGATGATTAATGTGGCCCAAGGGAAGTTAAAGGACACTTTACACACCATTGGTCCTTATCGGACAGACCAAGGACAATGTGGAGGAATGGAAAAGAGTCAAGGGCTTTGCGGGACATGGACATCCCCTCTCTACAAAGCTAACATGCCTGCCCTAGAAAAGAATGTACATTACCACAGGCCAATTGCCACGGAGGTGGGCAAAGGTAGATGGTGTGCTGAAGTGCCTCTATTGCAGTGGCGTGGGCTCTTTCCTTGTCAGGCTGGCAGAAGACTCCAAGGAGTACTGCCTCCATGACTCTCACTCCCAGTTCAGACCGGCAGTCTACCTGTGGAGCAGGAACACTAGGGCTACCTCTGTACTGCACTGTAGTTTGAAATAAGATGCGCAATTTGAGCTATGCAAGTTGTGTATCTTATTTCGATCTTATTTCAAAATAGCTTATTTCGTAATTTGGCGTGGGCTACCAGGCGCTAAATTTTGAAATAACCCGCTATTCCGAAATGTCCCTTACTCCTCATGGAATGAGGTTTACAGGGACGTCAGAATAGCAAGCCCAAATAATGGGCTTGCTGTGAAGATGCAGGATAGCGATTTTGGGATACTCCAGTATCCCAAAAAAGTGTTGCAGTGTAGACATAGCCATAGGACTGGAATCTTTATAAGTGACTATTTTGTTTGCCTCAGCTTTTGGTTGGACAGCTTGAGACACCTTAGAGGCTGAGCAAAAAGGCCTTGATTCTACATGTTTTGAAACTCCTATTAACTTTTAGAGATGTCACCCTTGGTTTTTACATTTATTTTGATTTCCACCTAAGAACAACTTTACCCGAAAGGATGCCTGTCTAATCCGCTGGCTGTTCTTACTGTACATTGAAAACTACAGTACTGGAGGAGTTGGCAACATAAATCATGTAAAGCAACAGCTCTTCTCCTTCTTCCATAACACATCACATTTGGACATTACTCAACTCTCTCTTCAAGTGAGATCTCCCATCTAGAGATTGTCAGCCACCACCTTGTGTCTTTTCCAGTTGCAATAGATAAAAAAAAGTCCACTCTTCTTTGGAGACTAGTCCATAACTCAATGTTTGTGACATAACTAGCTCTCTTTTTTCCTTCTCCTGGTTTACCTATTGTCTGCAAAATAATATACATGAAGTGAGAGTAGCAAGACAGCAATACCCATGATCTAGGTGTAGCCCAACGTCCAGTGTGTTTCAGCAGCAACCCTGGGAACTACAAGTTATGGACTATAAACTGCAGCATGTTGAGAGAACTTCCTGGTTCCTGCCAGGATGTGCTCTCTGCTCCCAGCAGGGTCTCAGCAAGGAGCTCGAAGCAGCACATAGGCTGCATGCTGAGAGGAGGGGCTGTTGAACTGTGATCCTGTTTTATGTTTTGTACAGAATAAAGCCTGTTCCTGGTGATTTGTGAGTGGGTCCAGTCTGAAGTGCACTCACACAAACACAATACACAACACAGAGCACATCAAGCCTCCCACAGTGGTGTAAGAAGTCACAAGGCTTCCCCAACTTTTTTCAAAGAGGGCCAGATTTGATGAAGTGAACATGCGTGAGGGCCGACCATTTTGCCTGACATTCTTTGAACCATTAAAATTAAATGCAAATTAACTATTTTATGCAAAGTTTATTGCAAACAGCATACTTTTCATTTCGTCACATGGATGACAAATCTAAACAGGTGTTAAATCACTCTGCCTTTCATATCTGAAGGCCAGATGAAAAAAAAATCCAGGAAGCTGAAATATATGTCAGGAACATTGTAAAGTACATTACATATTATTGGTAATAAAGGTTGTCTGTCAACTTTTAAGTTAAAGAAATATGAACAGGAACATAACACCAAGTATACATGTTGTGTCCAAATATATTTATAACTGATTTAGACCAACTGACATTAACTGAGATTTTACAATGTATTCATCTCAATACATATGGATTCGTTGGGGGCCATAAAAGATAGATATTGCCAAATTACCTGTGGGGCCGTATTAAACCGGAACACGGGCCGCAATTGGCCCGTGGGCCGGACTTTGGACATGCCTGCCCTATGCTGAATAACCTCACAATGGCTAGCCAACAGGAGGGCTTACACAAGCACTGGCACATGATTGATTATGTTGTTGTCTGGGATCAGGATCACAAAGACATGAGCATTACTCAAGCTGTGACTGGAAGTGATGGCTATTGTACCAATCACCACCTAATCCACTTGATCATGACCATCAGATTGGCGCCAAAGTGATGGCTTCAGTGGAAATAATATAGACAAAATCTATATGGAGGCATTCAAGGTGCAGATAACTTGTGATCTCTTCCGCCAGCACCTTAGTGAAAAACTGACAAATCTGAAAGAAAGATATCTGGAATGAATCAACTGTACCGAGGATGTGTTCACATTAGGGATATGAATGATTAACCGGTTAACTGGTAAGCATCACCCTTACTGGCTGATACTTACTCTTCTAGGTGTTTCCTACATTTCTTAAAGGACCAGCTCGCACTGTGTTGGTTTTCTATTCCCTTTTGGGTCTAATTTCACTCACAAGAATGCATGCCATATTTCCTGAAGAAAATTATTGTAACCCTCCTCATGATAACTTATTTCGACTATGATACCTACAAGCAACAGGCTAATTAATAAAAGCATGATGGAGGAGACATGAGGGGATAGCAGTCTATATAATTAATTGGAGGAAGGATGGACTTGTGTTTAAAATGCTGGCCTCAAACATAGGAGATTAGGGTTCAATTCCCAGCTCTTGTCTAACCTTGGACAGTTGCTTAATTTCTCTAAAACTCAGTTAATCTGAAAAATAGGGATAATGACTTTCTCCCAGCCTTTGGTTGTCTTCTCTAATTAGACTGCAAGTTGGTCAAGGCAGAATCTGCCTCTCATTATCTGTATATACGGCATCAATGGAACAGGGCCTAATTCTAATCATAATTATTAAGACCCGGTGCAGCAAGGTGGTTTGTTTGTTCAGCTCTGTGATAAGGCAGATGTGACCGCACTGCGCTCGCGCCCTGCACTATCCGGGGGGGAAGCCGCGGGACACTCTGGTGGAAAGAGGCCCTCCCCTCCTCCCCAGGCGTTGTGTGGCATGCACCAGGGCCGCTACTGGTGCAGATGTCACGGCTCCGGTGCAGGTCATAAAACGTGGCCGGAATGCGCTAGGGGAGGGGTGGGAGGGCGAGGGGTCAGTCAAGGTGTGTGAGCATCCTCGCCTCTTGGCAGGCAGCCGGCGGGACAAGGGAAGGTGGTGAGGGGCAACTGACAGGCAGAGGTGACTGCCCTGGTGAGCCCAGGGGCCACGGCGGCTGAAAGCAGTCCCTGGAAAATGGAAAGTACTCCGAACGTCATAGCGGAGAAGGCGGTAGGAAGCGACCCAGGGCAGGGGTAGAACAGACTGACTCCCAATAGGGAGAGACCCCGTGGGCTGGTGAGTTGTGGGGTTGGCCCCCACCAGCCGAGCAGTGGAGCAAAGCCACACTCTTAGGGCCCTGGGTCGGGATCTGGAGGGGAGGCCCAGATCCCCCTACCACCACCAAGGGCAGATTCGGGGGAGACAGATCAGCTCCTCAGGAACTGACTCGTAGTCTCCTAAGAAGCTCAGTTTTGGACTCGAGTTACAGATAGTGCAAACTGGGACATTGCAAAAAGATGTATGTGTGGGTGGGGGGGCAAAGGACACACAAGGCCCAGTGGGTGGCTGGGTCCTGATAAGCTCTATTCATCTGGGCCTCTGACACCGGTGTGTCTGTTAGTTCAAGGTGACAGTCAGGGCTGATCCCCTCTCTAGCACTCGGAGTGCAGAAGATGGGGGCCCGGAAGAAACCTTGAATACCTTGCCTCTATAGGTTACAGTTAATCAGTGGACTGGAGCAGCCCCCTCTGCCTGTCTTGGGCAGGTAGCTGCTCCAGTCCTATGGGGCCTGCTGCAGGTGGGGAGTGCTTCAGCTAGGCCAAAGCAGGGCCCAACCACATTGGGTGCACCTTGGTCACAGCAGCCCCCACCCGCGGTAGGGGAGCGGCTCCAGCCACACCTTGCACCACTGTTTAATCAGTAAACAAGATAAAGATGATGGTTAACTGGTTAACTGATTAACTGGGATTTTACATTCCTAGTTCAGATGTAGCATTCTCAATGTCTGTGAAGTCATGCTAGAATTCTCTACTGGGAACCATCAGGACTGGTTTGATGAAAATGATTGGGAAATACAAGACCTGATTGATCACCAATGTAAGGCCTTTTGTGCCTGGCAGAAGGGTATCAATTCTGTGCTAAAGAAGTCTCCTCAGCAAGAAGTAAACACAGAGATTCAAAGAAGGTGAAGACCAGGGGATGGGTTGGTAAGTCAAATGAGCTTTAACACCTCATTAAACCTATGATATGCACGGGTTTTCCAATGCCATTAAAACCATTTGTGGCCTGTGCATCTGAGGGCCAGCCACTCTGACACTGAAGGCTGGAGAGAAGTTAAGCAAAGAAAGGGAAGCTGTCAATGCATGCTGGAACGGGAATTTTGAAGATCTCCTCAATCAAGATTCTGCTATTGACAACAGTATTTTCACCATCATCCCATAATGGCTGACCTGAGATGAACTCCGGATACCTCCAGCATGCAGTTTCCCTGGCTCTGGATGATGCCCACTGATTGTTGAGGTGAAATGGCCTCCCACTGACCCAGAGCAGGAGGAGGGACTGCCACTAACCTGCTGAGGGGGGACTTGAAAGAACAGAAGGTGAGCAGTCAGGAGTAAGCCTCAGAATAGTGGGGTCAGGCCTGCCGATGGGCAACTGCCTGGTGATATAAAAAAAAAAGGGCAACTGCCTGGGTGGTATACAACTCAACAGCAATGGCTGGAGCCTTGGGCCCTTTAAATCACTGCCAGAGCACCACGCGGCATGCTCTATGCAACACTGAGGGCTGCCTGCGGGAGGTGCGGCACTCTCCAGGCAACAATGAGGGCTGCTTAGCTCCAGCCCATTCCTTCTGTCCCAGGCTCCATGCCTTCCAGGGTGCAGAGCAGGCCCTCCCTCCTCCCCATGGAGCCAGGCTGTCAGTCCTAGGGAGAGGGGTAGAGAAGGAACTTGAGCGAAGCACAAAGGGTAGGGGCTGCCTGAGAAACAAGGTTACTGGGAGGGGAGCTGAGGTCAGAGAAGAAAGCCATGGAGCTGAGAAATTTGAGAGGAGCAGCAGAGAAAGTGCATCTTAGAAATGGCCAGTAGAGAGCAAGGAGCAGCTGATGAGTAACTGGAAGGAGGAAGGATGACAAATAGATAGCAAGAGGTACATGCAGTTGCTTTAGGAATTACCATATTCAGGGCAGTTGGAAAACAAGAATTGCCAATGTGGATCTGAATAAAAGTCCTTCTAATCCAGCATCTTGTCCCTGGCAGTGGTCACGAACAAGTGTTTCAGCGGAAGGTGTAAGAAGTCCTGCAATAGACAATGATGGAATAACCTGCTGAGAGAGAAAGTTTTATCCTGCTGACACCAGACAATTTGCGATTGGCTTATGCACTGAAGCTTTAAAGTTTATATCTGTAATGTCTTTTTATCCCATCTAATAAAATGACAGCTGTTGCCATTACCTGGCTAATGGCCATCAAGCTGTAAAAATGTACAAAATAGAGAGAGTCACTACTGATAGGGAGCCACCTCTGAAGTGAAATGCAGCAGTTGTTCAACATCCCACAGCTATTAATAGCCCTCAGCAACTGGACATTGCAGTTTAAGAATGGAGGTGACAAATGGCATATCCAGTGAAAAGTGTCTAAGGAATGTGGGGACTCAGAGTGTAATTGTCCCAGCTGCGATTTGACTGGAATTTCCATTTGAACTGGAGTTTCCATTTGAACTGGGGTCCTCAAATCCTCAAGAAGTGTCTCAGAATCTTTTATGATTCACAGTGGTTAGCATATTAATTGGACATCTGCTGAAATACAGGAATCCCACCTGCACAGACCGCACTAGCACCATCCTGGGATGTTGGTTCAGTGCTGACTTAGAAAAAGGGGTACTTGTGAATCAATGTCACAACCTTCTGCAGCTCCTAGTATCCCTCTGAGGTTTTTATTCAAGTACGCCACCACCCAGGTTTGTGAGATCTGATAGGATCCCTGAACAAGGTGAATGGCTCCAAGTGTATTTCTTAAAAAAAGACTTATTTCAGGACTAATACCCATCTGAAAAGAAAAGTACAGGCAGTCCCCGGGTTACGTACAAGATAGGGACTGTAGGTTTGTTCTTAAGTTGAATTTGTATGTGTGGGTATGTCTACACTACCCCGCTAGTTCGAACTAGGAGGGTAATGTATGCATACCGCACTTGCTAATGAAGCCCGGGATTTGAATTTCCCAGGCTTCATTAGCATAAGCGGGGAGCCGCCATTTTTAAATCCCCGCTGCTTCGAACCCCGTGTAGCGCGGCTACACGGGGCTCGAACTAGGTAGTTCGGACTAGGGTGCCTATTCCGAACTACCGGTACACCTCGTTTCACGAGGAGTAACGGTAGTTCGGAATAGGACCCTAGTCCGAACTACCTAGTTCGAGCCCCGTGTAGCCGCGCTACACGGGGTTCGAAGCAGCGGGGATTTAAAAATGGCGGCTCCCCGCTTATGCTAATGAAGCCCGGGAAATTCAAATCCCGGGCTTCATTAGCAAGTGCGGTATGCATACATTACCCCGCTAGTTCGAACTAGCGGGGTAGTGTAGACATACCCTAAGTCGGAACTGGTACATATTGTAGGGGAAACTCTAGCCAAACATTTCTCCAGAGCTCAGTTTTGTTCTCCCACACCTCACTTCCCTCAGTCCTTTATTCTCAAGCTGAGGTGTCTGCTGAGAAAAGCCACTCCGCGTCTCCCTGGTCTGCTGGGGGGAGGGGGGACGCTAGCTTCGCTTCTCCCTGGTCTGCTGGGGGGAATCAGTTAGTGCGGGGTTGCCTCACCCCGTTTGTAAGTAGGGATCCGATGTAAGTCGAATCCATGTAACCCGGGGACTGCCTGTATTTTCTTTTTGGCTGTTACTACTGCATACCATTTGGCATCTGGAATCATTGTCAATACTGTATTTCTTTAATTCTGTGTCATACGACATTATCCCTCCCGGAAGGGGGAAAAGCCATAATTAAAATTGAAAGTGATATCTTCTTTCACAGCAACATTTTTCAAATGAGAGTAAAATGTAACTCCAGAAGCAGCAAAACCTCTGTGTCCTATCAAGGGAAAGGAGTATCTGAAAGACATGTAAACAGAGTTAAAAAAAATTAGGCAATCTGGCAATGTTTGCAGAAAAGCTACGTTACATTCCAAAACTACACACAGTGAACACTTTCCCATTTCTGTTTGCTTTGTGGAGTGGATAAGCATTTGATGTAATAGTCTGTCACAGTTCAGGGCAACTGCATCTGTATTCCCCTTCTATGATCCAGCAAAGGCTTCCGGCTCCCTTGCCATCTCTCTCCCTTCTGACTGGGATATTTCCAGACTGAACAGCTCCTTGACTATACTGTGACCTACCTGGAAAACAAAACAAAACAAATAAAATAAACAGACTGTCTACATGGGCCTGTTCCCTTCTCTCCCCAGAGACAGTACACAGTGTATCTGCCACAATTAAGTAACTGCCACATAGCCCTTTCTAAGTATGCACATTAAATGTTATGGAAGAAAGAATACAAAACCAAGGGATAATTAACAAGGTGTCCAGTTATGGCCATCCTCCTCACTATAGAAAGGATGTGGACACATTGGAGAGGGTCCAGCAGAGGGCATCCAAAATGATGCAGGGGTTGGAGCCCATGACCTATGAGGAGAGGCTGAGGGAGTTAGTTTTATTTAGTCTGCAGAAGAGAAGAGTAAGGGGGGATTTGATAGCAGCCTTCAGTTTCCTGAAGGGAGGTTCCAAAGAGGATGGAGAGAGGCTGTTCTCAGTTGTGACGGATGGCAGAACAAAGAGCAATGGTCTCAAGTTACAGTGGAGAAGGTCTAGGTTGGATATTAGGAACAACTATTTCACTAGAAGGGTGGTGAAGCACTGGAATGGGTTACAGAGGGAGGTTGTGGAATCTCCATCCCTGGAGGTTTTTAAGTCCTGGCTTGACAAAGCCCTGGCTGGGCTGATTTAGTTGGGGTTGTTCCTGCTTTGGGCACGGGGTTGGACTCTATGACCTCCTGAGGTCTCTTCCAGCCCTATGGTTCTATGATTAAGGTGAAATCATTTCAGAGAAAACATTCTTAAAACACCACAAAAACCAAAGCACATGCTGATAAGCTCACTAGAGATCACCCTGTCATTCCAACAAGGGCTCTGGTTGGTGATTAGACCCCACAGAGATTTTTCCTGTGGTGACAAGTTCATCACAATTTCAGATTAGACCCAGCATCTACGTTTTCAACCGCCTCAGTAGGTCAAAAATCTTCCAACCCTTTCTTAAGGATTGGGCCTCCTCTCCTCTCTCCAGCTGCTGGGTGGCTGCTTTCTCCAGTGCTACAACCAGAATGAATTTGCCTACACCCTCTTCCCCTTCCTCTATCCCACAAACACCATTGATTTTAGTTCCTGAAGGGCTGTGGTCCCTCTTTCTCATGGAAATATGTAAGCTCCCCCATAGTGCATACACATTTGCATTTTTAATTCAATAAACTCCTAAACAACTCAATTCAGTAAAGTTTAATTCAATTAAATAATGGTTTGTCTGGGGTATTGTTCTGTCTGCTACACTGTTATGAAAGGAACCAAATAGTTGTGTATCGTTGCTTTGTATATATAGCTTTTAATCTTTAAAGTGTCTTGTATACATTAACTCGCCACTGCCCACATTTCACAGATTGGGAAACTGAGGAAGCAATCTTGAATGGGAAACTGAGGAAGCAATCTTGAATAAGTGACTAAGGTTTCATGAAGATTCAGTATTTAAATCTGGTTTAGAAAACAAGCGTATGTCTACACTGCAGAATTTTTCTGGAAAAACAGCCATTTTTCCAGAAAAACTACACTTATGTCCACACTGCTATTGCGTTCTTTCAACAGAAAGTTGAAAGAATGGAGGGGTTTTTCTGACAGCAGTAAACCTCTTTCTATGAGGAAGAAGCCTTTTTCCAAAAAAGCTTTTTCAGAAAAAGGTGTTTGTGGACATGGGAAAGAGTGTTTTTTTCGAAAGAAGAGGCCTCCAGGAAAAAGCACAGGTGCCCTGGTGGCCACTGTGGCCACAGTAATCACAACTGAAATGTGAGATAGTGTCCAAATAATATGGATGCTATATTTTGAAAAAGCAGATCACTTTTTCGTTGTGCTTTTGCTATGTAGACGTTCTCTTTCGAAAAAAGTTTTTTCTGGAAGTTCTCTTCTGGAAAAGCTTCTTCCAAAAGAAGCTTGCAGTCTAGACTTAGCCCAAGAGTACTAGGCTTTGCGTACACTTCTAAGATTAAAACACAGTTGTGGCAGCGCTTTATGGTAGCAGTGTGGTCACAGCAAGAGCACTAGGAGAGAGCTGGCTCAGAGCTCAAGACACCTCCATGAGGGAGCAGATAACAGTGCCTGGAGCCTGTTTACACTGGCACTTTACAGTGCTGCAACTTGCTGCATTTGGAGGTGTGTTTTTTCCCATCCCTGAGTGAGAAAGTTACAGCGCCAGTGTAGAGGAGCCCTTCGTCTCCAGTTCCTGTGCTTGAACCACTAGACTGTCTCCCTTAAATATAGACAATCACAGCATCCAAGTGAATCAGATGACAACATTAATTTTTTGCAATGTAATTAGAGCTTTACGAAAGAGCACTCACAGAAATTACAAAAGTAATATAAAAATTAACACAGACAAAATGTAGTTCTTTATTCTAAATGTCTTTGATGATGGATTAAGTATTTTTCTTTCACCACTCAAGTATGATCTTGAGCCTATTTCTTGTGTTATTTACTTTCTTAAAATGAATGTAACATAGAGAATCTTTCCATTGCTCTACTGATGTTTTTGTCATTTAATTCAGGCAGGTTGCACTCCAAAAATAACATGCTGATGTCTAGGTCAGTGCACTTTGTATTTTTCCAGTTCATACCTATAATATAATATCAAGATGACTTAACATCCATAAAGCACGTCCATGCAAAATATTAGAAATAATGGCTGCAAGGAGGGGGATGGCTCTCATTACGATGCCCCAATTAAGTCTGGTGAGAAAATTTAACGTACGCAGGGTGAGGATTAGCAATGGAATAGAATAAAGGAAACATTTTCTTGCGGTTAGAGGTGACACAGCTATACCAGCTGAGGCCATTTCAACTCACAGCAAATGAGCTTCTCATATCTTGTAATGCAGTAAGTGAAAGGAAGAGTTTTTGCTAGCAGATTAACAAGAGATAGTGGAGGTGAACTGCAGATTCAGCCGTCAGTTTCAGCCAGACAGGCAATCTGCAGGACCTTGGGTATAAACAGGCATGCACCACTAAACTCCATGACATACAGTTTTTAATATCCTGTGTGTGACATTTCTTGTGGCAACTGGCAAGTAGTTTAATTCTTCAGAAGGCCTTTTATTAACCCACTGCTATGTCTCTCTATTTAACAGCATCCCCTGTGCTAGTGATCATATTGTATGTGTAAAAGGCATGTCTGCTAGGAAGATTAGAAGTCTACTGATGCCAGGGGAAGGGGGAGAAAGAAAATAAATTGGTCAATGTGTCTACAAGTGTCAGAATGCTAAGGGAAGCCCCATTCAGGAAGGCAACGGCAAAACAGGTTCAATAGGGCTGCAAATTAACACTGATGAAAAAGCTTTTTTTGCTGTTAATAGAACCCTGTCAGACCACTGAAAATAGATGATTTTCAGACACTGCATTTGAGTTCCAGGCTGCTAATGGCAGAACACAGATTGTAAGACTTAGACTTCAAGCTCTTAGACTTCAAGTCATCTTTTTGTTCTATATATGTACAGCTCCTAGCACAAGTGGGTGCTGCTATTTGACAGGGGAACCAAGGCACCACCACAAGAGAAATGATGGACAACATATCTTGCGTGTATGTGGGAGGAACAGAGACAAATTCAGAGGGTATGATAAAACAATATTAAACAATGCCAGAGAGTATCTCTTAAGGATTGTTTCCCCCTCCCCACCCCCCAAAACCTGTTGTCTTATCTTGATCCATCATTTATCATATCCGGATATCAGAAGATTCTATAAATCTACAATGTTTTAAAGGTTACATATTTCCATAGATTTTAAGGCCAGAAGGCACCCTTATGATCATCTAGTCTGACCTAATGCTTAACAGAGGCCATTGTATTTACTTAGCCAAGTAAGAGAGATGGTGTGGTTATGGTAGGGGAGCTCCCTTTACAAACAAACACACTGATTATTTTGGTTCTCAGTATGTCTGGAAACATTTAATTGAAAGATTCAAATCCACAGGAATCTGCCCCAAGGGAAAATAAAAGCCTATGAGTCTTTCAGTAGCTTGGCCATACTCATTGATATAAAGCCCTCTTGCAATGGAGTGTGTCAGATGAGTGATCCCTCTCTCCCGACTGCCCTAAGGGAAAAATGTGATTAGGACCCACATCCTTAAAGATATTTATGCACCTAATGCCCATTAAGCCTAATGCTTTTCTAGAGAAAGGTCTAAATTTCCATGGGCAGGTCAGTGGACTCAGGAACCAATAGATTCAGGAATCATTAGACCAGTGGCCACCAATTGGTGGACTGGGATTTACTGGTAGATCCTGGAGCCTCTGACAGGTGATCTTGACAGGTTTGGCTGGGCAGCTATCAAGTACCCACACTTAAGCTGCTCCCCCCCACAATCTACCTCAAACACAAATACCTTTGCCCCGCCCCTTCTCCAAGGCCCCGCTCCTTCCCCACCACTTCTGTGGCCCTGCCCTGATTACTCCCTTTCCTCTCCCTCCCCCATCCTCACTCACATTCACCAGCCTGGAGCAGGGGGTGTGGAGACTCTGTTCTTGGGACAAGGGGTCTGGAGTATGGTAGGGGCTCTGGGCTGACCCTGAGGCAGAGGCTGGAATGCAGGAAGGGGTTCAGGGCGGGGGGTCAGGATGTGGGCTGGGCACTGCTTACCACAGGCATCTTTCAGATAGTGGTTCAGTGCCCCGTGCCTCGGCCCTGCACCACTTCTGAAAGCAGCCAGCATGTCCAGCAGCGGCTCCTGGTGGAGAAGGGCAGAGCCTCATCATCCCTGACATCAGTGACTCCTCCACCGTGCTTAGCAAGTGGAAATCTCAGGGTGGGGACAGTTCTAAGGCAGAGGAGGAGCATGGCAGTGCCGGGGAGGAGCAGCTGAAGTGCTGGTACTTGATAGCCACCCGGCCAAATCTGTCAAGATCACCTGTCAAATGCTCCAGGATCTACCAGGATCCTGATCTACTGGTTGGTGGCCACTGATCTAGATGGTACTTGGTCCTGCCATGAGGGCAGGGGACTGGACTTGATGACCTCTCAAGGTCCCTTCCAGTTCTAGTGTTCTATGATTACTTGATACATTTTATCATCAGCCCAACATGGCAATAAGGGCAGCCCATATCTAACAGGGTAGTAGTACAATTGTTACAGGAGGAAATAGAGTGGCAATTATGCAGATAGTGGTGGAGAAAAGGGATCATCACCAGCCATATCTCGTATGATGTGAACCTCTCTAGAAACGAGGGAGAGGGCTCTATTGTTAAGATAGAGATGGGGGCTCAACATGTAAGAGAACTTTGGCATGGGAATGAATTTACATTTAATTCTCTCAGTTTTCTATATATTAAATAGAAAGACCATATTCAAACAGGCCTGGTATCAGATAAAACCTTACTTTAAGCTATGAGCACCATTAACCTTCTGACAAATGCCATTGTGACAGCCTCCATCTTGGCCAACAGAACTGGAACCGGCTGGGACCGCCAGAGCTAAACCCATGAGCTACCAGTG
The DNA here is from genome assembly GCF_049634645.1 of Pelodiscus sinensis. Classification (NCBI taxonomy): domain Eukaryota; kingdom Metazoa; phylum Chordata; order Testudines; family Trionychidae; genus Pelodiscus; species Pelodiscus sinensis. Next base: position 307,092,569 of record NC_134711.1, read on the forward strand.
CTCGCTCACTTGCTCTGTAACTTAGGGTGTGGAGTCTGTGGATTGGGTCCAGATTTGGAAGAGGGCTTGTAATACAAACACACTAGTGGATTACATCGCTATTGCTTGGAATACTAAAAATGTGAGGTCAGAGTCACTGGTATGTTCCAGCTGCTCGTTTTACTCTGGTGATGCAAAGCAGCTCTAATTCTGGGGAAATGGTCCTGAGCCAGCTGTGTCCTTTCAGAAAGATGCTGTTTTTGTTAAAAGGATCATTACTGGCAGGCCAATGAGACTCTTTTGAAGTTTCTAACTGGTGTGTGCGATGCTTCTTTCATGTTTTCAAGATGTTCTGCAGAAACACAAGTGCTAGAAACATAATTATTGTTTTTAACCAAAAGCTTTGAGTCTGGAGTAGCCATTAACTTGTCAAAAATATTTGTCAACCAACATCGTGATGGAGAAGGAAAAAAAAACAAGTTATGATGAAACTTGTCAGTACATCAAAATTAACACAATGATAAAGTTTGAAAGTAGACTTTTCTTCAAGTGCTGATGAAATTTACAAGCAAGTTGATTTTCAATTTTCAGAAATCAGTAATTAATTCATGAGTCCAAAAGTAAAAGTTATTTAAGCAGCAATTTTATAATTAAGTATAAAGAGAACCTTGTGATTCATAGAATCGCTATTCACAATTTTGCATATTCAGAGGTCTCTCCTGTCCCCAAACCCCGCCTCTTCCTCCTGCTGCCCTGCCCTGTCCCCCCATTACACTGTTTCGCCATGGCTCCCAGTCACCATGGTGAGTGCAGGGCCAGAGAGAGGCCCTGACTATGGCATCCAGGAGCTGCGGGGAGTTCACTGCAGCAGCTGGGTGCCACGGGGAAACAGAACATTCACTCCGCTTCGCCCCAACCCCAGTATTTGCAGATTTCACCATTCGTGTCAAGAACACATCCACTGTGAATGGCGAGGGTTTACTGTAATGCTAAACTAAGTAACAGCCTTACTGTAAATCTTGAAAAAAGTTAATCTTTCCTCACAGATGACGTGCTGTACATTTGAAGGAAGTAGTCTGTATTCTTCAGACAAAATAAAGAGACGGAATCCCTGCTTTAAGGGAAAAAAAGAATCCTGCCTTACCGCCTCCAGTGTTCAGAGCCAGCAACTCAGATTCTCTCTTGTGCCAAAACCTGCTTGGTCCAGGAGAAAGGGTTGGGTCATCACAGGGATGTGCACATGTGTGAGGAGCAAGGAGAGGCACAGCCCCCCACCACCTAGTATTCACTGGGGACACAGAACTCCAGTGGCTCTGTGCTGTGGTGGAGGGACGGTAGAGAGAGCAAGCTTCTGCGGGCCCAGTGCAGGGGATAAGAAAGAGTGATCTCCTGACAGAGTTCGGGGTGGAGGGAGGGAAGGCAGAGGGAGCTACTCCTGGGGCAGGGGAGGGATCAGCACAGAATGTGCCCCTCCAATAGGGGCCATAGTTAAATGTCTGTGTAGGCCCCTGCCTCTTTCATTCTTTGCACTAAGAAGACCTAGTCACAGCATAAGTTAGAACAGGCTAGGATCTGCTTGTGACCTACATCATCTTGCAGCAGTGCCAAGGGACTGTCCTGGAGCTATGAACTGGGAAAAAAACATTAATATTGTTGTACCTAAGCCCAACACATGGCCTAATTCAGATACACATGAGTTGAGAGCTCCCCATCACAGGAGGAATTTTCAGCTGATCACCTCTCTGGCTCCTTTGGATTAGTTTCATGGCACCAAACAGACTTAAACTAGTAAAGAAAGGGCATGCCAGAGAGAAAGGGCTCTGACTCAGATGCTGTGGTATCTAGCTGAATTACTAAGAGCCCTGCGCACCTGCTATAAAAATAGAGCAGACTTCATTCTGTTTTTCACTAGAGACTGGGCTGGCACACTCACTGCCAGGGAAGTATGCAGGTAGATTATCATGACTTTTGTCCCTTTCTTTATCCTGCATGAAATGCAGGTCAGATGGCTCAGATAATCTGATCCATAGCGGGCGTGCTGGAACAATTTTATGTAGCAGAGGTGCTGATGAGGGAAATCATGAAAACCATGTACAGTATTTGGGTTTTGTTGTTACTACAACAAGCCAGGAGGTGCAGTAGCACCTCTACTCTAGCATCAACTCATAGTCGCTAAAGTGCTTTGAGATTCTCAGTGGAAGGGACTATATAAATGGAAGTCATTCCCATGGTAATTTGTTGCAATCGTTAGTCTTGTCATTAAAACATTGTGTTTCATTTCTAATTTGAATTTGTCTGGCTTCTACTTCCAACCACTGGTTCTTGTGGTGCCTTTATCCACTAGATTCAAGACCCTTTTAGTACTTGGCATTTCCTTCTCATGAAGGTAGTACTGTAATGAAGTTATCTCTCAATCTTCTTTCTGATTAGATAAACAGATTGATTTTTGTAAGTCTCAAACTTTAAGGCATTTTTTCCAGCCCTCAAATCATTTTGTGGCTTTTTTTTACTCAGTCCAATTTTTCAGCATTCTTTAAAAAAAATGTTGACATCAAAGCTATATGGAATATTCCACCAATGCTTTATAACACCAAATTACTCCTATTTGCTACTCCTGTTTATACATCCAAGGAGTGCATTAGGGTTATTTTGGCCATAACATAGCACTGGGAGCTCATGTTGAGTTGCTTATCCACTAGGAATCCTAAATCATTTTCAGAATCACTACATTCCAGGATACAATCCCCCATTCTGTAGTAATGGCCTGTGTTCCTTGTTCTTAGAGGAGTAGCTTTGCCTTTGGCCATATTAAAACACATTTTGTTTGAACTGGCCCCATTTATCAAGCATTCCAGACTGCACTTTCCTTATCATTATTTACCACTCCATTAATTTTTGTGCCAATCACAAAACAAAAAAATCACCAGAGTGATTTTTATATTTACTGCCAGATCATTAGTGAAAATGTTGACTGTTGTCATGCCTCATACGAACCCTGTGGAACCCCATTAGAAACATTAGAAACTCAGTGATGTTCCCTGTGACTGCCTTGACCCTCCCTTTCCTATCTGGGAGAAAGGGGGACGGGAAGATGCGAGTCCGCCACGTCTAGACTTGCCCGCGTCGTCCCCGTCCTGGGACGTCAGGTCTCCCATAAGCGAGGTTCTCCAGCCCCTCACCGTTGAGTGCTCCTCATCCGACATGTTCCCCCACGCGGAGGGGGGAAAAGGGAGGTCCGGGCCCACCCTCACTCACGGGCCCCAGCCCAGGGCCCTAAGGACTCCGACTGACTGCCAGTCTGGGTCCGGCTGATGCGGGTGTGCCCCTAAACGCATCAGCCCACAGGCTTCCTCACCGCCCTGCCCTGGGCTACTTCCTTTTCTCCCTTCCGTGGTCCTTACCCCGGCGGCGGCGAGTCTCAGCAGGGCGACGGGTCAGGGAATGCCAAGGTCCCTCCTGGTGAGTCCCGTCTCTCCGTCCTGCCTCCCCTTGCTCGCGTTGCCCGGTGGTATTTGACGCTCCTGCCGGGCCGGCACACCGGCGCTCGTCCTGCCCCCGATCTGGTCAGCGCCGTTGATTGGTCTTTCGGCCCGTTAGGGCTGGCCCCAGCACCTCTCCGGCGGCGTCTTGGCGCTCACCCAGCTGAGCCACGTTTTCGCTCAGCTGAGCCGCGGGGCTGTCCTGCCAAGCCGCGCCTCCGCTCAGCTGAGCCGCGGCGTCTCTGCTCAGCTGAGCTTCGGCGTCCCTGCTGAGCCGCGGCTTGGGAGCAGCCAGCACACAGCTGGTATCTGCTCCGCGGCTTGTCTGCCAGGGCACAGAGCCCCTGGCTCTCAGTGCGGGGTCTTGATGCCCCGTCACATTCCCCCATTGACAAGTCTGTGAGAAGTCAGTTGGTTCTTAATTCTTATATATGTGCTTCCTGTGTGAAATTTTAACAACTGTTCTCTAAAAAAATGTATATGGTACCAGAATAAAACCCCCCAAGTCTTTTTAAAAAAAGAGGAAATACAAGTCTAAATGGCTACATGAAGAGCAAAATTTTAATTAAAATTGTATTTGTGCCTGTCATAATCAGGAGCGCTGACCAGCACCTGGTGAGTAAGGGGTTAACTCAGGTGCCTAGCAAAGGTGTTGGGCGATCAGCCAATAACAATGCAGATAGGAATTTCAAACTGGAAAAAAGTTTTTTCTCTCTCTCTTCTTTGTTTGAGATCACAGCAGTTTCTCCCAGGTATTGAGGGAGATGCTTCTCTCTCCAAGAACAGACTTCTTAAAATGTGTAAGTAGGGAAAAGCTTAGATAGTCAGGATTTTGTTGTTTTCCTTGTTTAGGGGTTTGGAAACCATGTCTGAGCTTGTTAATTATTTTTTTTCTTTTATAACTAAGCATTACAGCCCAGGGGTTTTCCCTGGGTATTTATATCAAATGGTGTCTCTTTCCATCTAGCCAATTTACTATGCTTGCAACTGTAGTTTTGTTTTGATAATGAAACATTTTTTTTTCTAATTAACCGGTACTGGTTGATTCTTGTGTCCTGGAAGGTCTGTCTGTGTGTATCTGCATGCCTCTGATTGAGGGGTCAGCTACCAGAGACTGCAGCTTGTTTTTCTCTTTTCTTTTTCAAGCTCTTTTGGAGAAAAAGAGCTTGGGGTACATCTGGGGTTGATTTCAAGTGTCTACCCCAATTGTTTTATTTTGGGGTCCAAAAGCACTTGATGGTGGCAGCAAGTCCCCCAAAATCTGGGTATTAGGATTTTGTGGGGGGAAGTTTTTGTACCAAAGCCTGTAGAGGCAAGGTTTTGGAGTGCTCTTGCGGGCTCCCAACTTCTGCATTCATAATGCCAGAGTGGGGAACAGCCTTGACAATGCCACTGATGGCGTATCAGAAAGGTGTATAAGGCCTTGTCTACACTAAAAGGAAGATTGCCACTGCCACGGTTGATGGTCTGTTGTTTGATTTAGTGAGTTTAGTTCAGATTCGCTAAACTGAACACAAAGACCTCTGCTGTGGGGACACTACCAAGCTCGGCTTAAGTAAGTTGACTCCAGCTACGTATTCTGCATTCTACAGGGTGTCCCTGCTATAAATTGTCCTGGTATACATCTGTTCCACACTAAAGTTGTTGACGCTTGTAGGAACGGATGCATTATAAGTCCTCCCATTCCCTGCTCTTAAGTTGTGCAGACCCCTCCACCCTCCCAATTTGTGTAAATGGAAGTCAGCTGCTGGAAAATATTCCCCACTTTCAGTTGTTTTGCTATAAGTCCAAGTTTTTTCAGAATGTATCTTGGACTTATAGCGAGGATGACCCATATTCTCAACTCAATAAGACCTGGAGAAAAGCCTCATTTTCCTCCTCTGTAAATGAGTATGACACATACCAAATAGGGGCATTAAATGGCTTGATTAATGTCTTTAAAGTCCAGTGAGATCCTTGAATGGAAGATACTATAGGAATGCAAAGTTCTTACATCATTTAAAAATTGTTAGGAATATGTGCAGAATTGCAACAGAAGCTTAATTTAATATAGCTGAAGTTGTGTATCTTAATTTGACTTTGTCCTGTAGTGTAGACTTCCTGGGTCAGAGAGTCCTGTCCCCTGTAGTCACAGGCTACCATATCATATAATCCCATTCATCAATTTATCAAGCTCTTTGATTCCACAGCTTCCCAACCAAATAATATATTTTTCCTTTTCTATATATTTTTTTATCTTCTGGGAACTATAATACGACAGTATGCAAATGCTGGTTTGCAGCTTTGAGATCTTCATATGGATTCCCCTTTTTCTAGGAATGTCCCAAATAAATCGCTTGATCTTGCTATTATTTTAGTCCCCTGAAGTATAATTCATATACGACGTGATCTGCATAATTTTGAAAGACTAAAGAGGAACAATGGTGTTAGGATGTAATAGGAGAGGAACAGCTTTTGGAAATATGTAGATGGGTCAGGGTGGCAGCTAATTATTCATGTTATTTTCATATTCACTAGGCCCCATTGATCTAGGCCCAGTAGAAACATAGCAAGAGAGAGTCCCTGTTTCAAAGAGCTTGTTGTCTCAGTAGAGAAGTTAGATAAATTGTGAGAGGGGAAACAGAGGCACAGAAAAGTGACTGGAATTTCACAATGGAATTTCACAACATGTCACATAGCTGATCAGATGGAGTAGAACTCTGAATAGCCTGAGTCTCAGGTTGTCCCTCATTATAGCCCTTAAACATTTGTTTCTTGCTCGGTTACTTTTGTGGCAATAGGTGCTTTACAAATTATTAGCTAAAGAAAGAGAGAATCATATTAAAAGAACAATTTTTATCTCCTAAAATGAGTCATTGTTTGCATTAAATAATCACTGAAAACTAAGAACTCTAAATTTGATTAATACTGTCTATTATATATTGATGGTGGAATAAGTGCAACTTAGCCCTGAATTCTGATTACCTGAGAGGTTCCACTTGTAGTTTAATTAAGAGCAACTCCATAATGGTGCTAGGTATATAACTGAATAATACATGCACCCCCTGCTGATGGAACTCAAGGCAAGGCATTCATTAAATACGATTTTTTTCTCTCGGTTATGATGTTGAGAGCTTATTGCACTTATAATGCTTGTTTACAATATTAATAGAGATGTGCCTGATCTGGGGCACTAAATCCAGACACCTTCATGCTTCAGAGGGTTTTGAAATCAGGATCTGAATATTGTAGGTCAAGCCCAACTCTGCTTGTTATTAGTTTCTCAGTTTTCTTCTTGTCATTCAATTTAGATATGGAAGTAGATCACTTCTGAAAATGATACACTTTGGAATAATGCAGTGAGTGGGGGTGGGAATGAGGATTAATATGCTGATGGTTGCTTACTACATATGCCCACTAGATGGCTAACATTGGTGTGGTCATTCATTACTTATTAAATTCTGTTTTTGAAGCTTTCTTTACTATGTGGTTTTCCAATTTTCCTGATCTCATTAAGAGAACATTTTGTATCCCTGCATCATTCCATCTGGTTTATAAAGTTCGTAAAGTTTAAGGCCAAAGAGGACCATTCAATCATTTAGTCTCCTGTACAACACAGATCATAGTATCTTAGCCCAATACCTTTCATCTCAAAACAATTTACAAACACAGATGATCTGAACCTCTCAACACCCCTAGAACAAAAACAAATAAGGCTGGAGTTTGCAGACACATATGTGCTTAACTTAGAATGTGCACTACAAGCAGTTTCACTGAAGTCAAAGAGACTTAAAGTGTGCTTAAAGTTAAGCATAAAAGAAAAAGGTTGTAGGATTGGGGACAGACATAGTAGAAACAGGATAACTGAAGGAAAGAGAAGCTAAGGCTCAGATCCTCAATATGTCAGCTCTTAATTTCCATTGCCCAAGGCCATATACCAAATGACTGGTATGCTGCTCTAATCAGTAGAACACTTTTTTGCTTTTGCTTCATATAGGTATTTAACTTTGAAATGCTACATTGGAATCATCATGATGCTGTTTAGTCACTGGTGACTAACGTCTAGCATATGGTTAGTGGAAATGTAGGGCTATCATTAGCATTAAAGTATGCCTAATCACATCTTGTGTGTGTTACATTAAACTGCTGACTTAATGGGAGTAGAGTTAGGCCATCACTCCACACTTTATATCACAGATGGAATTACAAATTACCAGCCACATGGGCAACTTTCATTGCATATTCAAGCATGCTGGAGAGAGACAGCATTATATGAGGACAAGCGCTGGCATCAGACATGTTTTGAGCTCCAATCTTGCCTCTGCCAAGGACTGACTTTGTGATGCCAGAGAAATCGGTATGTCTCTGCTTTGGCTTTCAGTCTCTGAACTGGAGATGCACCAGTACTGAAATCCAGCCTTACCTGTCGGAGAAGAGGGTGTTGTGAGAACACGAATGGATATTTGTACAATACAAAAAGTATTAACAAGGATTATTATATTAGTTATAGCACAAAAGTGCTCCCCTCCATATTTGTGACTTCAAAGACAAGAACAATTTATTTACAATAAATCCAGTATATTTTGTTCAGTTCAGAATGAAAATTCATATGAACAAAATGCACAATTCTGTTAAGTGCTGATTGCTGAACTCTCTCAGTTCCCACTCACTGCCTTGGATGGGAGCTAATGGCACTCAGTACCTCTCAGAATTGTGCCTAAATACATATTAGCAAACTTCTCCTTTAAATTGCTCTCATACACTAACTCACAGAGAAAATCTTCTTTTCTGTATCCGGCTTTTTCCCTTAACGAGGCAACAATCCTTTTGCTCCCTGAGGGCTAAGTCCGTAATTGGCTATGTGAAGCTTTAGCTATAGCATTCCCATCATGCAATGTAGCATTGTACATTCTGGAAAGTCATATAACCTATGACCCTACAGAATTTGAATACTTGTCCAAACAAAGTATATTTGTGTCAAAAGCATTATTCTCTAATTCCCCAGGAATTTAGAGAGAGCCGTTTTCTTAATGTACCTGATATCCATTTATTCTGTATTTGCACAGTCATATATGCAAATGAAGTAAAACACAGCTACAATGAATTTTTATAGAGTAATTATGTCAGGTCAGTAGTTTTTGCTTTGTAACTGTATTAGTAGTGTCTTGATGCATGTATTCTTTGTTCCTTGACTGTATGTATAATATGTCTATGCTGTGAGAGAAAACGCTAGCCAATGCACTTTTGTCAAGCTGACTGGTTCATATGACCTAGTGGCATGTCCTGCAGCCTTTTGCTTGAGCTGTGAAATGCATGATCTGCATGTGAACTGTAAAAAGGACCAATAATTTGAAAGAAATTAAAGCAAAATGGCAACAAGTTGTATACAAGTAGCTGCATGCTATAGAGGAACATACACAGTTTTAGGAACCAAAATCTATATTCTAATTTTTCTTTTCTATATTCTAATCTTTCATTAGCGCTTAAACACTCCAGTCAGAATTGGGGCCCCACTGTTCAAACACGTAAGAAAGTGTGCTACCCCACAGAAAGATAATGTATGGGAGAAAAGTATTATCATTCCCATTTTACTTACCCTCTGTGCCTCACTTCAGCATATGTCTACATTGCAGTCCTCCGAGAGAGGAATGCAAATGCAGACAAATGAAATTGCAAATGAAGCATGAATTTCCTGTGCTTCATTTGCATAATGGTGGCTGGCCACTTTTCCAAAATACCGTATTTCGAGAAAAATAAATGTGGTTATTACTAAAAGAAACCCTTCCTTCGAAATACCCTTACTCCTTAAAAATGAGGTTTAAAGATTATTTTGAAGGAAGGGTTTCTTTTCAAAATAACCCTATGTGGACTGCATTTTATTTCTTGAAATACGGTATTTCGGAAAAGTGGCTGACTGCCATTATGCAAATGAAGAGTGGGAAATTCAAATCAGCACTTCATTTGCAATTTTGTTTGTCTGTATATGCATTCCTCTCTCGAAGGAGGAATGCAATGTAGACATACCCAGAGAGACTGTAGAGTTTTCTCTGGTAATAACTTAGGGTATTCTACACAGCTGGGCTAAAATCAAATTAAGCTATGCAACTTCAGCTATGTCAATTGTGTAGCTGAAGTCGAAATAGCTTAACTTGTCTTTTGGCTCGGTCTACACAGCAGGAAGTCAAAAGAAGAACACTCTCCCTTCGATTTCCCTTACTCCTTGTGAAATGAGGGCTCCCATGAGTCGAAGTATGAAGTCCTCCAACTTGACATTATTTCGAAGTAATGGCTTGTAGTGTAGATGCACACTATGCTATTTCGGAATAACATCAGTTATTCCAAAATAATGCTGCTGTGTAGCCATACTCTCAGTGTTTCTGGTCTCCCTTCTGAATAAGTAAAAATCACCCACTCTGGGATGGATGCTACTGACCCTAATCATGCTTAGCAATAACTTAGGCTTTCATAAAAGAAAAAAAATGTGTGTTGGCAATGAGCCAAGTGTATGTGAGTGTGGTTCAGAAGAATCGTAGCTCTTAGGTAAGCTCAGTGGGCACGTGCAAGATTAGCAACCATTGAGCATGTGCAAAAATGTGGCCTGGCAAAGACCAGACTTGCCCAGGGAAAGGCCAGATGGTCAATAGTATCGTACTACTAAGATGTGCAGTACAGGGAGGAGTGGCAGAAATGTCAGTCAGTTAAGCCTCTCACTAGTCAGAATTCACTCATGCCAGCCAGAACTTGTTTTAAAGGTCAGAGCTGTCAATCAGAATTCTGAGGCAATGGTCAAGACTGAGCATGTGCGAGTGATGTAACTGTAGCTAAGATCCAGACGCTCTATGAAGACAGAGCAACAGTCTGTTTATGCAGCATAAATAGCCAGCATAAGTAAAAGAGTCCTGTTAATCAGTTGGGTGGCATCTGAATCTCTTCTGGGTGGCCGCTGAAGCACGCAACTTAGAGGGAACACTGACCCCTTACATCTGACCCAGTAAATCTTGACCCAACGCTTTTCTTCCCCCATTCAGAGCCTTTGACCTAGCCATTGTTCCTCAAAGCAGTAGTAATGATGGATGATTATCCCGTGGCATCTCCTTTCGCTATGGGGTAATTGATTTGGTGAGCAATAAACTTCTGATGATTGGTTGGCTAGAGGTGGAAGGGTCACGTATAACTCCTGGCTAGTTCCTCAAGCTGTGTGTGTGAGGAAGGGGATGGGCAGGTGACAGAGATGCAAACAGGAACTTAATGCAGCCCAGCAGCAGCTTAGCTGACCCTCCTCTCCTCCTGTGTACAAGCAGTGGGGGCCAGGGACCATGCAGCATGGCCTGTAGTACTCCAAGAAACGAACAGGAAGAAAGTTCTTCCTGTAGCAGCTGCTATGGGCAAAGCAATAATTGGTAAGCATGTGGTAACCGCCCAAGTGAGCAGCAGCAAACTTCATTCCAGCCTCAAAGAGTGCTGCACCTTTCAGCAAGATGTCAGAATTTTTCAGTGAACCCTGTAAAATTCCCTACAACCCTGTGCATAGATAGGAGTCCGAGAGACTCTAGGGAGGTGTAATGGTCCTCATTCAGGGTCTGGTTGGGGAATGTGGTCTAGTGGTCATGGCCAAAAATTCTGACTGCCAAAGGGGTTGTGGGGTTGGGATTCCAGGCCCTTCTACTCCACTAGGCTCTGATCGAGGGCCCTTTGGGCTACCAATAGTCTGGCAGCCAAGGCTACTTAAGGCTTTCTTCTCTGCCTCTGCCTGTCATCCCCTCCCCAGGACTAGCTCAGCACAAAGCCTTTGCCTGGGGGCAGGAACCAAACCAAAAGTAGTAAGAGGAAATTACCATTGTCTGAGATCCACAGGATACTTCTCTCTCTGGGCCCCTTTGGACAGCTGTGTCCCAGCCTTTAAGATGCTCTCTGCTCTGATGCTGGAGTTGTGGGTGGCAGATACACTCACTTCCAACTCTTCATTGTCCACCGCAAAGTTTTTATACCTCATCACCTTAGAGTGAAGATTCTTTGGAAACCATTCAGTTCCACCAGGAGTGACACCCAACTGCTTGTTTCAACCTTCATAATCAACTTACATTTTCTATGTCATCTTTGCATTAAAAAGAGCTTGAAACATACTTTTTATATGAAATGGCAGCTGAGATACTCCTTGAAGGAGGCCAGAGGCTGCTTCTGGCAACCAGAGGCTCATACAGGCCCCATCCAACCCATTGTATCTGATATTGACATTATATGTATTCAGAAATCATGGGTCAGACCTGCCCATGAAGTTGGCATTGAAATCATATAATTTTAAAAACACCATATTTAGTGGGGATGATGATGGGTTATTTGCTTTCAGGTTTTCAAGCCTTTAGGAGTAATGATGTCAAGCTTTTTTCCAGCACCAGGAAGACTAGAAACTTACATTAAATACAAACAGAAACGCAACTTACCCTCCCCCCAGATTCTTATATAATCTCATGACTCCCAGAGCTGCTGGAGATTTAAGAAAACTAGCAAGTGTCACATGACTACCAGTAAAATAGCAAGACTTTAATTTTAAAATGACCGCTCTTTGGGATCCACCCTTTGGTAAGGGGAACAGAGAGAATGGTGCCATCAGTTGAATCATGGGCCTTTTCGTTCTTACTGGGAGGTGAATGCCTGTGGATAGAAAACTAGTGACTTCAGCTCAAGAGTATTTTCTGTTCTCTCTGTACTAGCTGAATTCAAGGGGTTTATGTGCAACATACAAATGTGTATCTTCCCATTGACTTCAATGGGCTTTGGGTCAGATCCTAAGCTTCAGATCCTCGAAAGGATGTAGGTTTCTAAGTTCCATTAAAATTAATGGAAGTTAGAAGCTTAAATACCCTTTAGGATGTGGGCCTAAGTCATTGTACACAATCAGTTGAAGCTTAACCCTTCCTATCTCATTCCAAATATAGCACTCTAGTGATGGCGGGAAAAGGATGTTTTTTGATGAAAAATGGCTTTTTGAATGTTTAAAAAATATTAACAGAAAACTGGGAGTCTGGTGTTCATCTCAACCAGTTGAATGGAGGCAAAACTACAGCTTGCCCTGTCTACACCAGACTTTTACAGCACCTTAACCATCACATTTTAAATACCTCCCCCCTTTTCCTAGTATTAATAGGGCATAAGAGGGCTCTCTCCTTTAAACTCTTCCTTAAGCAAACTCAGGAGTCTGCATGCGGTTCCTCCTGGGGGAAGAGTTAGTATGACCTACCTGAAGAGGTCCTTTTATAATACTTCTCCCTCTTTGCTACAGAGACATGTGGATTTTTTAAAGACCCACAGGATGAAAGGGAACATATCGATAGTGGAAAATGTTGAGCCCCTTTGGTTTTTGAATTAGCTAACAGCAGCTTCCCCTGAGCTGTGTAATGTTGGAAGAGCCCCAGGAATGCTGACATTCAACTTGCTTAGAAGTGGAGGTACAGATGGCTACTGAGTCTATTTCTGTGAGCATGAAAATCCAGGGCAGGGAGAGGGAGCGAGACTAGCACAGCTTCTCCGTGTTTCCTCTCGATGTCCTGGGTGCCAAGCTCTGAATGCTACTAAACAGGGAAATCTTGTGGGAGGTGGAATCAGGAGCTCCCCCTTCGACCCACTGAAATGCATTAGATTAAAAGATTATTTTTGGATGAAAATAGAGAGGAGTGGGTACATTTCAGTGCTAATTAAGGCCAAAACAAAAACAAACCCAGCCCCCAAACAGGGCATTCTCTGCTAAATAGGGACAGCTGGAATGTACTGTACCATATGTAAAGAATCCAATCAGACTTTCTACTAGGGGGAAGAAAAACAACAACAAAACCCAATTTACTTGAGCAACAGCCATATTGCAAGAGAACAGATTGAAATACCCCAAAATATAATTTCTGATTGTTAATAGCAATGCCATTTTAATTTCCCTCTCTAGGATACCCAGGGGCTATTGACATCACATACAATGGCATTTCTCATCGAAAGGTGGGATGGATGCGTCTATTTTTTAGTAATATATTTTATTTCTTTTCAGTTTTCATAAACCAGCCTATACAAGACTGTATGGCTCTGTCTAGACTGGCAAGTTTTTCCACAAAAACAGCTGCTTTTGTGGAAAAACTTGTCAGCTGTCTACACTGGCCGCTTGAATTTCTGCAAGAACACTGACGATCTCATGTAAGAAATCAGTGCTTCTTGCGGAAATACTATGCTGTTCCAGTTCGGGCAAAAGTCCTTTTACGCAAAAGGGCCAGTGTAGACAGCTCAGATTTGTTTTGCGCAAAAAAGCCCCGATGGCGAAAATGGCAATCGGGGCTTTTTTGCGGAAAAGCATGTCTAAATTGGCACAGACGCTTTTCCACAAAAAGTGCTTTTGCGGAAAAGCATCCATGCCAATCTAGACGCTCTTTTCCGCAAATGCTTTTAATGGAATACTTTTCCATTAAAAGCATTTGCGGAAAATCATGCCAGTCTAGACGTAGCCTATGTGTATATAACCTGTCACACATTTCTTCATGAGACAAAGAATGAGGGAAAAGATGAGAATGGGGCTTGTTATGAAATGTTTGTATTAAACTAAAATGTTGCCGTGATGGATAGTGGTTTAGCCATATGTTTGGGGAGAAATACAGCAATAGAAAGCCCGATTCATCACAGGCCAGATCCTCCTACATACCTTTGGAGATCTGGGCCCATATCCCTTGAACAATGCAAGAACCGTCTCAATTCTAGCAATGAGACATATGATAACCTTTGCAACCATATTAGAGCAACTATATGGGTTCTTCAGAGACAGTGAGGCTACGTCTACACTGGCACCTTTTCCGGAAGGGGCATGTAAATTTCAGCAGTCGTCGTAGGGAAATCCGCGGGGGATTTAAATATCCCCCGCGGCATTTAAATAAAAATGTCCGCCGCTTTTTTCCGGCTTTTAAAAAAGCCGGAAAAGAGCGTCTAGACTGGCCCCGATCCTCCGGAAAAAGTGCCCTTTTCCGGAGGCTCTTATTCTTACTTCAAAGAATTTAAATCCCCTGCGGATTTCCCTACGACGACTGCTGAAATTTACATGCCCCTTCCAGAAAAGGGGCCAGTGTAGACGTAGCCTAATTGATTTCTATTAGATTAAAATCAAGGGCCAAATTCTGCCTTTGATTACATCGAGTTACTCAGGCTTGAGAATATGGCTGGAGAGGCTCGATTCTGCTCGATTCAAAATCGTGAACATTCTGGCTGCCGTCCTGCAAAGCACTTAAATATGCCTAATCCCATTTACTTCAATGGGTGTTGAGGACAGTCAGCACCTAGCAGGATTGAGACATAAGAGGACAGACCTGCTCTTTCTGAGATCAGTGGCAAAATTCCCATTGACTTCAATGGGTAGAAGAATGAGTCCTTGGTCCTGATTCTGAAAGTTGTTGAATGCCCTTAGCTCCTATTGAGGTTAATGTAATTACAATAGGAGTTGAGGATACTCAGCACTTTCCAGTACATGCTCAGTTCCTTTCAGGATCAGACCACAGTACTTTTATTCAGAAGGTATTTAGGGAACTGTGTCCTTTTGTGCTGGAGGGATCATGGTAGTTAGGGTTGGCTAGATCTCTTTGTTAAATGAATGTAGAGCTTAATGCAGGACCCAATTAAACCTGTCCTCTTTTCAGTTTTACTGACTATGTCCTCCCTGAATTACCTAAACCTAGGATGATCCCAAGGCAAATGTGATTAGAGCGAGCCCAGATATGGTTTATTACACCAGCCTTTGTTTGTTCTGGCAATTTTGGCTGAGTACATTTGGACCAAAGTCCAACATGAACAAAAACAACTTTCTGGCACATTAAATGTGATTTGAAATCCAACGGGTAGTTTTGACTGTTTGAACCGTTAATAGCCCATATGGGTTGTGCAATAGAAATCTGCCTGTTCTACTCTTGACTACAGAGTGTAAACACAAGCAGGAAGGATGGTTGTGTGGTAAAGACACTGGACCCAGGATACTGCCTGCTTGTGGCCTCTGTCACAAAGTTTGTGTGGTTTAAAGCAAGTCACTTAATATCTTGGTGTCTCAATGTTCTAAATCAGGAATTATGGTAATATGTATATGACATTTAGCTGACTCCCACCTCCCCATGTGGAATTAATGTACCCTATGTATCAGGGAAATAAGTCAATGTACTTAACAATTTTGTGCTACAGAATTCCTCTATCTGACTTACAGTACTTGCACAGACCATGAATTCCTATCCTTGCAAGAAACTACAGCAGGATTTTCTATAGGAGCCCTCAAAATATGGGAAATAGAAATTATAATAGGATTCACTTTCTTTCTTTCTTAGGAATCAACTGCCAGTCTTTAACATAAGACAGTTACACACACACAGGCTACGTCTAGACTGCAGGCTTCTTGCACAAGTCCGGGGTGCACATCCGGGAGGCCATGAGGTTCTCTCAAGCACTCCAGTAACTCTCCCCAAGGCCGCCTCCTTCCCTTCCCCACTTCAACCCCTCCTTTCCCCCCTTCCCTGACTTCACAATAAACACACCTCTTTGGTTTTCAGCAATAAATATTGTCTATTTATATTACATCAACAAAAGGTGGGTGGGGGAGGGGGCTCCTAACTGAGAGGGGCAGGGGGCTCCTAACTGGGAGAGGGACTCATAACTGTGTGGGGCATAGTGGGCGGCTCCATGTGCTACCTCAGGTGTGGGGTCCTCATTAGGGTTGTGGTCAGGTGGGTGCGGGGAGCACAGGGAGGTGGCCAGGATGGGGAACTAGAGCGGGGTCAGGGTTGGCAGGGGGGGCAGGAGAAGGGGGCATGGGCATCACCTGGGGAGGGAGCATAGGAACTGACCCTAGGTACGTTCTCGCCACTCGAGGTTGGCGCAGACCTTGTGTGCCAGGGTCTGCTCCATGCCCTCCAGGACAGTGATGTGCCACTGCATCAGCTTCTCCTGGACCCTGGCGCGCCTTCGTGTCCCCTGGGCTCTGGCAGGTGGCTGTGGTGGACTGGCTGGCCCTTCACTCCCGGCTGGTCCAGCTGTGAAGAACATACAGAGAGGGAGACACAGGGGGCACATCACTGTCCTGGAAGGCATGGAGCAGACCCTGGAGCACAAGGTCCATGCCAACCTCGAGTGGCAGGAACGTGATTGGGGCCAGTTCCTCGAGCAGTGTGACTGCGTGTGTGCCATCATGTCCAGCATGGCAGCACACCTGCCTCATGCCGCTGTTCCTGGCTCCCACCCTCCTGTCCCCCCCAGCTATGCTCATTCCACATCTGCCTTCTGCCCCTGCTATGCCTCTGCTCCCTCCCCAGGTGATGCCCATGCCCCCTTCATCCTAAAGTAGCAACTACTTTTTTGCAAAAACAACAAGGAATCCCCTGGCACCTTAGCCCTGGTCTACACTAGGACCTTATTCTGAAATAACCCTCCCCCTACAAGGTCGAATTTATAAGCGGTATGTCCATACTAGCAAGCCTGTTATTTTGAAATAACGGGCCGTGGAATTTGAACTCTGTACTCCTGTTTTTCACAAGGAGTAACACTAATTTAAAAATAGTAATTTCAAAATAACGGTAGTCTGGATTCTCCAGTGCTGCTAATTCAAACTTATTGGCCTTCATGAGGCCTCCCACAGCTCCCTGGGGTTCTAAGTCCAAGGTAGTGCATCCACATTAACGGAGCCTGCCTCGGACTAATTTTGAAGCTTCCCGGTAGTGGGGACATGCTACTTCGATTTTGTAAAATCTGAAATTAAGTCAAATTTAGTTATTTCAAAATAGTTTTATATTGTAGACATGGCCTAATAGACTAAGGGAACATTTAGACAGCAGGGCAAAAGTTGAATTAAGATGCACAACTTCAGCTACGTCAATTGCATAGCTGAAGTCAAAATAGCTTAATTCGGGTTTTGGTGTTGTCTACAAAGCAGGAAGTCAAAGGAAGAATACTCTTTCTTTGACTTCCCTTACTCCTTGTGAAAGGAGGGTTACAGGAGACAGAGTAAGAAGTCCTTCATCTTGACATTATTTCAAAATAATGGGTTGCTGAATAGATGCACATTTTGTTATTTCAAAATAACATCAGTTATTCCAAAATAATGCTGCTGTGTAGATGTACCCTTCAGATTTATTAGTGTATAAGTTTTTGTTGGTAAAACACTCAAGCCTCTGCACTGCTACCTTGTCTGGGAATATTTTCATATCAGCTCAGAGCAAGTATAAACAGCAGATGTAAGTGCTTTTGGCTTAACACCATGACATAAGTAAAAGAAAAGTTACATTAATGTTACGTTTGTTGCCATCACATTGCTCACTCTGCTTGTGTATTCTATACCTTTTGTGTGTCCTTAGATTGCAAGCCCTTTGGGGTAGGGTCTGTCCACTACTCTGTGTTTGTGCAGTACCTAAGACAATGAGGCTACTGTGTAATAAACATGATTAATATTAATCCTCAGAGTATAGGCAGTACAAACATTATTGCTATTACTACACTTGTTTTAATACATTTCTAGGCAGTAAATATGTAAGAAGAGCTGCAGAATTGCTGCTATTGACACAAGCTGCACTTGTTTATCATTTTAGAAGTATTACATCAGTGATTTATTTGCAGTGGAGTAAGCCAGAGAAATTCCTAACTCTGTACAAGTCTGTTCCTTGTCTCTGTGTATTGAAGAACCTCTGAACCAGGGGAATGAATTTCCTTCCTTTTTATAAATACACAGCCCAATGATAATGGAACCCACAAAATATAAATGAGTTTATTTATATTTATAAATGGATTCTATTATCGCAGAATGGATTACAATATGCTGTTTTCCTTGGTGTGCATTTTTTCATGACTTATCTTTTTATCTATCTAGAGTCTTATATGGTACATACCATTTTGGTACCTGTTTTATAAACCATACCCATAGATATATTTATCTCTTTCCCACTGCTCCACAGTCATTGGGGCCTGGACTTTGTTTTGTGCTGAGTTTTGTGGTTTTCTTTTTAAATTGCAATTTATTGATTTATTTTAGAAATGTGGCTTTACTGTGGTTAGAAGTAATGTGCTCTGCAGCTTTCTCTGACAGTGTTGTGGTTCATGTTTATTCTACTCTTTACTGGGAGTGAGTTCCAGATTTGTCAGCTGGTAGCTGAGCAAGTCCCATCTCCTGCACATGTGAGCTTTACAGCTCTGCTGTTCCAGAAGAATGCAGCCATGGCAAGAAGTCATGGTGTTGAAGGAACTGGTGGGATCTAGAGGTATGTCTACACTGCAATGCTATTTCTGGATACCATTATTTTGGGCTCCCTTTTCTGACGTCCCTGTAAACCTCATTCTACAAGGAGTAAGGGGCGTTTTGGAATAGCGCTTTATTTTGAAATTTGGCGCATGACAAAATAAGCTATTTCAAAATAGCATCGAAATAAGATACACAATTTGCGTAGCTCAAATTGCGTATCTTATTTTGAGTTATGGTGCAGTGTGCATGTACCCTAAGGTAACTTGGGCAAAGACCATGGAAGGCTTTGAAGATGAGAATTGAAATTTTGCATTATTCAGGGGAGAGAGAGAATGAAAATAAAGTACTGAGTTGATGTCCTCTTGAATGTGCTCTTGAATGGCCCATGTTGTTGAACTGGTGGGCTGTTGTTATCCTGAACTGATTGTTTATGCCAACCTTAATGAAATATCAGACCTATATACAGGGAAATGTCAGTAGCTGGGCAGACCAGAAGACAATTTCTAAAGAGCATCTGAACTAGCCCATTTGTTAATGGAATAGCAGAAACTGGGCAATGGCTGCAGTAACTGGTCATTTATTGTGGGGATAGTTGCAAATCTCTCTGCTCAAGGGAAACATTGATGATCTCTGTTAGTGGGGGCTCTTATTCAGCTTCTGCCTAAGAATTTCACAGATAAATTGCTAATTCTATTGGCTCTTTGGGACCGGAACCCCATTTTCTTGGGCTTTAGACCAGTTCTTCATCCATTAGACCACACTGCCTCCCTTACTCATGTGTTGTGCTATTTCACTATTGATTTTATTGTTGCGCATTTGCATCATCAGTCCTTACAGTGAAATCTATGGATATTAATCAGTTCAATCTAATGACACTTCTGAGAAGTAAACATTACAAATGAGTAAATGAAGGAAGGATTTGATTTTTCAGAGGTGCTAAGCACTCAGAACTCAAGTCGAAGTCAACAGGAGCTCATTGCTTTCCCCTGTATTTCCCTTTGCTAATGCCTTGCCCTTTGCAGACATCTTCCCAGGCAGTGTATTATTCTGTAGTGAGACTTCTAAGAATTGGATTTGTATTGATAAATTTTGGTCTACATTGATTTCATGTCACCCAAATTGATAAAAATATAATAATAATATATAGTATAAAAATGGAGATTTACAGATAGACAAAGGAAGAGAAATGCTTCTTGAGAATTTGTTAGTCAAAACCAGTGATTGAGACTTTGGATTTAGGCTTGTTACAGCTGGAAAAGTGAATGAATTAAAACAGGCGTGAAATAAAAAATGGGTATGATTTATTGATTTAAGGCTATTTATTTTGCATATTTTGATAGGTGATGTTGACAGTGTGTTTTAATGGTTTATAAAGCTTTAACTTTTTGAATTGCAGTGTCTACTGTCATTACTTGATTCCCCATAATTTCTCACATCTGTGAACATTTAAATAAATAAAAATAAAAACATGCTTAAATAAACATCAGTAGAATCCATCAACATTATAAAAATAAAAATTTGCCACGCCTGTTTATAGCACATTATTAATTTATGGATGTTTCTCCCCAGCATTACATGTTGTCTTGCAGTTACAATCTGTATCTTCAGCTCCCTATAAATTTCAATACTGGTAGCCACCACCAAATGGTGGTGTGATAAACTGTTAAAGTATGACATGCTTGGCATATAATGTCTCTATGGCAGGATGAAAGCTCTATGATGAGATTATATTATAGACTGTCTGTGGCTATGGGTGAATGCGTCTTTGACCCTTTAGATCAGGCAGGGACTTACAGCAAATGCAGTTCTGTGATCCACATTGGAAGCAAGAGTGTTCAATGTAATTTGGTAAAATTTATCCACAATGCAAGGAGCTAGTGAAGTCAAATGTCGTGTGCTGTTCCAATTGACGTATTACATAAATTGCACACCAGAAATGGGAACCACATAACAGAAGGCAACCAGAATGATAACACGGCTCAAGGAATCTGGTATTCAAAGAGAATGGAAAATGTACAGGGGATTCTTTGGAAAGTAGGAAGGCCTCATTAAGGTAAACACAATTCTGAGGGGAATAGAGAAGATAAATGCTACAAGGCTATTATTAGCTCATGTCAAATACAGGAACAGCAGGAGAACAGCAGGGGCACATACTTAAGTTATAGCCCAGGCGCTAAAAGCATTTAAGAGGAATTCCTTAGAGAGAGCACAGCTAATGTATGGAACGTACAGTCACAAGCAGCAGTTGAAACAAACAGGGTAATGCGTTTAAAGAACTAGCAGGAGGAAAATATTGGCCAAGGGTAACTTAATGACCTGATTCATCACAGTATTTAAGCAGGTACAGTAGACTTCCGATAATCTGGAATTGGGCTGTAAAGCAGGACTATACGCTATATGATGCCCTAAGGCTGAGGTAGACTGGTGGCAGTCCAGAGCAATGATTAAGTGTGTGCAGTTGTTGGATAGCTAGAAGGTCAATCAGTATCGGGGCCATCATGGGCAGTGGGGCCTGGTCAGAGAGACAAAGGCAAAGTCAGGCAAAATAGCAATCAGCAGGCAATGGTCTATTGCTCAGACAGTTTCCTCTTCCTGTTAGAATCTTCATACAGTCCAAGCATCCAATGACAATGCTTTCTGTACAGCCAATCAGAGACCTGGAGAGTGGCTGCAGGTCAGTAGGCCTTAAGCACTAAAACTGTTAGAGGTAGTGATTCAGTACAGGCAGTCCCCGGGTTACGTACAAGATAGGGACTGTAGGTTTGTTCTTAAGTTGAATCTGTATGTAAGTCGGAACTGGCGTCCAGATTCAGCCGCTGCTGAAACTGACCAGCAGAGGCTGAATCAGGACGCCTGGGGCAGAGCAGCTGGGGTGCTGCCGAGTTGGTCCAGTAGCGCCAGGGAGACGCGGAGAAAGTCCCGGAGTACACGGGCGGCAGGACCGCGAGGTCCCACAGTCCGTGTCCTCCGGGGCGAGCCTGGTCTCGGATCCGCGTAAGTCGGGGACTGCCTGTACATTGCTGTAGTGCAATGGATAAGACTACTGGATTGGTATTAGGGTCCTCACATAGGCCCGGGTAGCCTACCTGACTTAGTAGGTCTCTTCCATCTCTTATTTTTATAACTCTATAATATAGTTCCTAGCCTTCCTCTGTCCATAATTCCCAATGTCTCCAACAACGCCTATACCTCTTTAATAGTTAACACATGGTAAACTATCTCCACTTATAGTATCTTCCTCAATTCTTTTCAACAATTCATTCACAAGTTTAAGTCTCATGCTAATGGTTTAAATCGAGATATTGGATGGCTGGGACATTATTAACCAACCAAACAATGAAAGTGCCAATGGTTCTTTATGTCTGTGTAGAATCTGGTTTTAGTTCTCTTCCTCTCTAATTGCTAACTATGATTCTTATCTGCCTCTTTTAGCTATCTAGTTTTTAGGTGTTAAAAGACTATCTGTTGTTTTCCAGTTTTTCTAGTTACATACATACTCGACTTTCTCTTTTATAGTTATCTACCCTCTGCCTCTTTCTGTCCCCTCCCCCCCCCAATTTTTTCCTTCTCCTCCCCCTCCCCCCTTCCTTCCTTGTTTATTTTGGTTCTGGACATCCAACACTCTGGTCATCTGAAGAAGTGGGCTGTGCCCACAAAAGCTCATGATACTATCTACATGTTTTGTTAGTCTTTAAAGTGCTACCAGATTATTTGGGGTTTTTTAAAGTTTTTCCTGTTACAGACTAACTTTTCTACCCCTCTGAAGCTTTAGTATTTTATGACTGTGCACTGAACTGTCTACGTCAATGGTGCTCAACCTTTTTTAATTCGCGACCCACCCCCAGGGCCAGGAAGATTTTTGTTGAGCAAAAAAAAAAGTGCTGGTCCGCTCCCCTGCCACTCTCCCCGCCCCCAATGCATGTATGTTGGATGCTGAGCCGAGAAAACAAAATGGCAGCTGGCCCGGATCAAAGCACTGTGACCCCTCAGAAAGACAGCCATGACCCATGGGTTGCACACTGCTGGTCTACAGCTGCATTTTCATGCCATTTTTTCCCCTCATGTTACTTTCTACATGCTTAAAAAGTTGATTATCAGCATCATCCCCCAAGTCAATTAAATGTGATGTAGGTACATTAAAACAAAGGGCTTGGGATTCCAACTCTCTTGCTGTAGTACTTTCCTATTAAACATTTTTCCACTTCAAAAACAAAAGTTCTATTTGTGGCTCCATCTGTTTATTGTACTGTACAGTCAATTTTCAAAATAGTGAGAGTCAGAATGTTCTCCTACAATATTCATTAGATATTAATTTTACAAGAACTTTTTCAAGTGCATACTTGGAGTTGGAAGCATACAACAGCCACTGCAGCTCTTTTGTCTGACAATAGCCTGGCAGTGCTGTCGGTTAAGCGTTCCTGCTTTTAACTTGGATGGAAAACATATTATCTCATGTTGTTCAGGGGAATTATAGCTTCGTTTACTATTGATATTGCTTGCTATGTTTCTGCCTTTGTTTGCAGGGGTTAGAAAATTCTCCTAATCCATTTTCACCATGGTCATCATCTTCTGTGTGTCACAAGTCAATATCTAGCTTGTTCAGCCACCTAACTGAGAAATTGTTGAGAGTAGCAAGGTCTAGGAGTCCACCTTTGAGTCTTCTAATTTTACACTCCTCCACCACATATGACAGTTTGCATATCTGTTGTCCCTAAGTCACCTTTGTGAAAACTGAGATAAGCCAAATTTCTTGGATGATGTGTCTATTGCCTTCTTGTGACATTTCCTAGGAATAGTATAAAGTGAAATGAAAGTAGACAAAAGGCGGAACACATATTTGCATTCTCCATTACAGTCCTGTTCCAATCCTGATAAGATGCAAACACAGAAGTGCTAAGTTACACTGATGATTATTTTGACTCCATAGTCTATTTTCCTACCCTTTGCAGAGTGAATTTACAGCATATATGCACCTGTATTTCTTAAATATTTTATGCTGGTCGGAATAATCTGAGCTGTTTCAGACAATAACCTTCCTTGCCTTTATAAGGCCAACAGGCAGAACTGAACCTGGGGCTTCTAGAGCTTAATGCATGAGCATGTAGCGTGTGAGCTAAAAGCCTGCTGGCTCTCAGCGAATGCTGGAAAGGAAACTGATTATTTCTCTGTATAAGTGGTCTAAGTGCTACTATATGGGACAGTGAATCACTCCCAGTAGTCGTGTGCGTTGTAGCTTGCCCTATCCTGAGCCCTTCAACCTCTGCAGATGATAGCACCTCCATGGTATACCTAGACTGCAGCAGAAGCTTGAGTCAATGTACCTTCACGGACCATTCCCAGAGGAAGTGTTTCTGTGATGAGCTGTTGGTTGAAGTTCTGAAGAGAAACAGCAAGCAGGTTCAGTATCACGGACAGAGGGACTTACAGAAATAGAGAAGTCTGAGACTGGTTGCACAGCTTGGAGACAGGGTTTCAGCAAGGGAACGGGCACTTGCTAGGGGAGGATGATGGAGCTCAGCAGAAAGAACTGTCTGAGTAGCTGCTATTTCTAATGGCCACAAGAAGACCAGCTCTTGTTGTATCTGTACCATCCCCTGAAACCACTCTGTGGTTCTTGTAGCTCTTTGTGCCTATGATTCTTGTGCTATAGTCCAGAAACAACGTGTACAGCTTAAGGGCTGGGAAGCTCATGCAATCAGGCCCTGTGAACAGCTGGGCAGGGGACCTGTACCCCATGCAGTCCTCCATATTGATTCCTTCCCATGGATGCCTCTGCCCCTTTCCCTGGTGCCAAGTGGATGGCAAATGTGGAAGGAAGGCAAAGGAGAATGGGGGTCAGGGTGAAGACATGCAACAGTTGGGCGGGTGCTGTCTAGTACCTGGTTTCACTGTTTCCACTTGTCTGGACATATTATTTTAAGACTTTAGTGTTATTGGTGTTTTGGTGTGGCAGTGGCAGCTGGGCTGCTTGGCAACGGGTTAATGTAGCACTTTCCTAATACAGGCTTATGAATAAAGCTTTTTATTTTATTAAGAAAGCCTGTATTACATCGTACAAGGTATATTTTAAATAATAAAGGTAAACACTTGAATGAGGACCATTGAGAATATAACAGTGGGGGCAGTCACTCATTTATGACAATGCCATTTGGTGGGAATATCTTCCCAGCCAGTCCATGAATGTATGTTCCCAGTCAGCCAAAAACCCCTCTTGGCATCATGGACTTTTCCAGTGCAGTCCATGCCGACATTGTTAAATTGGACTCTGGGGTCCCTTAAGATCTGCTTGAGCATGGAACAGTACTCTCCATGGTTTATGTTTTTGTATTGCTGGAGGAGGGCAAATTATGGGCAGAGAAGTCCCATCAATGACCTGGTGCAGTTTGCAAAATCCATTGTCTCAAAACCAGCAATTACCCCAGAAATATCTTTGCCCACCAGCATGGGCCAAACCACACGACTGATTGCATCAGAAACCTCTGACACCACTTTACCACAGTTTATTTTCTAGCTAAAAAAAATGTAACCCCTCCTGTTGGCTAGCCCAGTGTGAGGTTATTCAGCATAGGGGAAGCCTTGTGACTTCTTACACCCCTGTGGGAGGCTAGGCCTGAGGCTGCTTGGTGTGCTCTGCGTTGTGTATTATGTGTGTGTGTGGGGGGGGTCCACCTCAGACCAGACCCACTCAGACAAATCACCAGGAACAGGCTTTATTCTGTAAAAACCATAGAAGAGGAAAACAGTTCAGCAGCCCCTCCTCTCAGCATGCAGCCTGTGTGCTGCTTCTAGCACAGTCCTTGCTGAGACCCTGCTGGGAGCAGAGGGCGCATCCTGGCAGGAACCAGGAAGTTCTCCCAACATGCTGCAGTTTGTGGTCCACAACTTGTAGTTCCCAGGGCTGCTGCTGAAACACACTGGACCTTGGGCTACAAACACCAAACAGCTTGGCAATGGATCTGTAGCAGTTCAGGGTAACCAGCTTCTACATGGTTAAACCAACCCTCTTCTAGACCTACATAGCAGCCCTCATGCAGATGTCTTTATGCTGGAGGGTGGGGACAGCTATTACAAAGCTCCAGAAATATAGCTTTCTAATGCAAAAGTTCTGGACCCATTACTGGTCATCCCAGCTCTACTAGATGATGTAGTTCTACCAGTCTGTGCCTGTGATCCTGATGCAAAAGCGTTCGCCTTATTAGGGGATATCAGGAGCTACACTGATAGCCATGAACAGCATCATTCAATTCACATCTGCCATGTCTGTGTCCTCTTCCTCTTGCTCCATCAGGAGCCCGTGGTGGGTCAGAAAATGCTCCCAAAATATCCACCTGCATCTCATGGAAACTCAGCCCAGTTTCTGACACAGGAGTGAAGCACAAGCAAGAGAAGTTGTTCAACTGGCACTTCCTCCATAATGCTGGTGTAACCCACAGACCTTCTGTGTGTGGTGTATTGCCCCATCTATAAGCACTGAGACAGACCACTTACATAGGAACTAATGAGTCTGCTCTACAGCCTTAGCTACCAGCCAGCTGGCTTTTAGCTCATGCAGTAGAGGCTCAAGCACCAAGCTCCAGATATCCCAGATTCGGTTCTGCCTGTTGGCATTACTGGGAGCCTGGCTCCTGTTGCTGGGAGTACACAGACCACAATGATCGCTCCGCAGGATATATTGGCCGGCTGTTCAAGCTTCCTATAACACGCGGAGTGGACAGTTAAGTTTTCCTACAGTGCCCCATGGCTAAAGGTCTAGAGCAGCCACATTTTAGGAGGATGCCAGGGAGTCTAGGAACTGGCTGGTTTGACGGAGGTCTGTGTGCTACAGTATGGAATCCAGAGCCACTGTTTCCATATCAGGTTAGAAGATTATTTACCTAAGGTTTACAATCAGTGTAGACACTTGAGCCCTGGGCTCTATCTCCCTGGGTTCACTGACTTGAGTCCAAGTAACTGTGTAAGCATAGTCTGGAACAAAACATCCACAGCTGGCCTGTATCCACTGGCTCAGGCTTGCAGAGCTCAAGCTGTGGGGCTATATAATTATAGGGCAGATGCTTGGGCTGAAATCTGAGCACTAGGACCCCATGAATGTAGACATTTACACTGTAATTTTATAGCCCCCGCAGCCAGAGTTTGCTGACACAAACCTGCTGTGTATGTTTTTCTTCAGTGTAGACATACCCTAAGGCCAGGCCTACACTAAAGGGGAAGGTCAAATCGAGAGACACTAATTATGTAGCTGGAGTCAATATACCTTGATTCAAGTTTTCGTGCCATCTCCACAGCAGGAGGCCGACAGGAACAAATGCTCCTGTTAGCTTTTCTTGCTCCTTGCAGGAGCTAGATTATTGGTTGCCAATGGGGGCGTCCTCTGACTAGACCCACTATGTTGAACACCAAAAGATGGACTGCAGCAGCGTTGATTTACCCCAGTGAAGACGTGGCCTCAGTGTCTGGGGTCTCACAGAAAGCCTGTGACCGAACCAGGAAGTGAACTAGGTAATCTGATTCCCAGCCTTGAGCTTTAGCTGTAAGATCAGCCCCTCTCCCAAAAAGATCTGAATACCCCACATTCCATGTGCCGACTTAGCCAGCTGTTTGCTGCAAGGGTATTTCAACTGCAGTAACTCAGCAGCTAATATAAATAAATAATAAAGAATGACCACTCTCCTCACTGGAGTGGCTGTCCTTTAAAGTCAGGGATAAAATTATCCAGTCTGTAATATAAGGGCAAAGCAGAGGCTTATTGTTATTTCCAGAACTCCCAGTTTGGTTTGCAAATATGCAAGTACAATGTATGAAGAAGTAACCTTAAGCTGCCAAGGAGTTTGGGCACTTCGACATTTCCCTTTTTTGGGAAGGAAGAAAGAATATTTTGCAGTGCTGAGCCGTTGCAAGCTGCAGTTAGAAATAACGGTCAGCTCCTGCCTGCTTGGCAAGGGATGTGCTCGTATATCTGCATGCATGGGAAGCCGTTGCTTTCTCAGCTATTGAGGAGGCAGATGGGGAAGAAAAGGGTTGTGGATTGGTTTTTGATTTTGTTTTAAAGCTCTGGGATAGTGGAATCTTACTGCTGGAGAAGAGAGAGAGTATTTTCAATTGCAAATCAGATTGAGCCCAATCCCTACCCCCAAGACACAGTCCGATTTTGCAGTTCAGTGTTATAATGGATCAGATGAACTTTGTGTGTGTGCATGTACCTGGCGTGTGTGCACAGAAATCGAGATCTCAATCCAAGTTCTCCCAGGGCTGTACATTCTGGTACCCACTGCCTTAGCGCCCCTAAGTGCAGGGGTTCTTGCTCTACTGCCCTCTGCAGGCCATGTGCCTTTGGGCACAAGTGAGCCTGCTGGCAGAGATGCTTCGAATTTAGATCCCTTTTGGGGTAACAAAATGTGAACTGAGGGTATGTCTACACTACCCTCCTAATTTGAACTAGGAGGGTAATGTAGGCATACCGCACTTGCAAATGAAGCCCGGGATTTGAATTTCCCGGGCTTCATTTGCATAAGCGGGGAGCCGCCATTTTTAAAACCCCGCTGGTTCGAACCCCGTGCAGCACGGCTACACGGGGCACGAACTAGGTAGTTCCTAGTTCCTAGTTCGAACTACCTAGTTCATGCCCCGTGTAGCCACACTGCACGGGGTTCGAACCAGCGGGGTTTTAAAAATGGCGGCTCCCCGCTTATGCAAATGAAGCCCGGGAAATTCAAATCCCGGGCTTCATTTGCAAGTGCGGTATGCCTACATTACCCCGCTAGTTCGAACTAGCGGGGTAGTGTAGACATACCCTAAGTGACTACGTTTAAACTAAGCCCAAAGTGTTTCAGCAAATCCCCTGGGCTTTGTCTTCATTGCCCTTTCTGGGGTACTCTGGAGTCTTCTCTCCAACTCTGGTATTGAGCACTGGCCTCTCAGACTGAGTTGTCCTGGCATGTCTATGCTCCTGGAGACACTCACTTAGGCCCCTTCCCATGAGTGTCTCCAGGGGCAGTGGAACTAGAGAGCCTAGGGGTTAGTGCCTTTGCAATGGAATTGCTGGGGGGGGGGGTCTCCACAATATTCCCCCACATTATTTCTGCTGTACCCAGGAAGGGGGTGAACAGGGCTGCCAGGACCCAGGCTCTCCTCCGGGCCAGCCCTGGCAGTGCCAGGGAGAAGGCTGCTGGAGGTGGGAGCAGGATCCAGACTGGGTGAGAAGGGGCAGCTGGGTGAAGCTGTGGTTTTGGGGGCAGGAGGAAGGGCTGTTTCCCTTGCCAGACAGGAGCTACTGCCAATTGACAGAAAAGCAGCAGCCAAACTGGGGCTGCCTGGGATGGCGAAGCAGGGGTACCATGCCACAGCTGCCCAGGCCAGGCCACTTTCTCAGCCTGCCTAGTATCACCCAGGCTAAGGTGAGTGCTTGCCCCTTTGCCAGAGCTCTGGTGCTGCCTGGGCAATATTTCCCCCCCAGGCTCCTTAGCACGCCCCACCCTCCAATTCCCCAAACCTAGGCCCCCAAAGGAAGTGTCCACCGCCTCTAGCTGTCTCTGCTCTTCCTGTCTCAACTAAAGGGGGTGGGACTAGTAGGGTCAGGTTATAACTTAATGGAGACACCTGCACCTCATAAAAGGCTGGGGGCATGTCTACACTAGGGAGTTATTTCAAAATAATAAGCAGAGCACCCACACTACCAAGCCTGTTATTTCAAAATAACAGTCTAGTTATTTCAAAATTGGTACTCTTGCTTTCCTTGGGGAAATAAGCTTATTTTGAAAAAAAGTTATTTCAGGAGTTATTATTTTGAAATAATTTCCTAATGTAGAGACGCCCTCAGCCTTTTATGAGGTGCAATTGCCCATTAAGTTATAACCTCACCCTATTAGTCCCACTCCCTCTGGTTGAGAAGCTGCTAAATTACTAACCATGCAGGTATAACAGATACTAGCCCATGATGGGGTATCACCTTATCACCAGGCCCATCTATAATTTTAGCTTAGTTGGATGCTGTTCAAACTTTGTAAAAATGTAGTTCTTGAATTGTCCGACAGGTCTATAGGGTTGGCCCTGTTGGCCCTGCCCCAGGGTTGGCCCTGCCCCAGTTCATATGGCAGTCCCTCCTGAGCAAGCAGTAGAGACTGTTTCAATCCTTATGTCACCGTGGGCCAAGAACAGAATGTCTATCTATAGCAGCGGTCCCCAAACTTTTGGAGGATTACACCCCCCCTCCTTTCCTGTATCCGTGCCTACCAAGGCTCCCAGAGCAGGGGCTAGGAATGGGGATGCAGCTTGGGAGGGGAGGATATAAACAGGGGTGGGGGGGCCAAGGCTGGTCCAGCTGCTGGGGCTACCTCTGGGTGTGAGGCCAGAGTGGGAGTAGAGACACAACTGGGTTGCAATGAGGGCTGACAGCCGGAACACCAACCAGGTAGAACTCAGCTTTTTACCCCAGGCTGGGAACAGAGCTGCATCCTGGAGCTGAGGCTGGGACCAGGAGCAGAGCTGTGCCAAGGCTAGGGGTGAGGCTGGTAGTCAGGAATGCTGCTGCAGGTGGAGACTGGAGCAGAGCTGGGAACAGGGAGGAGCTGGGTGGTGCAACCTACACTCCCCCCCAAGCAGAATGGAGGTCTATCCATTAGTCCACTCCAGAACCCACCCCACCTACCTACCTTCAGCGGGTCCCTTATCTTGCCTTTCTAATATGGGAGTCAGCTCCATCCCTGCGGCGGCCTGCGGTGGCTGCTGTCTGGCTGCTCCCGGGGTGGGTGGGGGTAGGGAGCGGGACTCAAGCCCCCAACCCTGCACTCCCCAGGCAAATGCCCTATCCCCTAAGCCCAGCAGATTGGAGACCTTCTGATCTGTGGTCCCTTTGTCTCCTAACTAGTGGACTATATATAGTGTGTGGGGAGGTACACATGACTCTGTTGCAAAGTATGTTCCATCTTCTGCCATGGCATGTGCTACTCCACTGCTGTCCAATGGATTCTGAGTTCCCTCCTCTACAAACACACACCATGAGCTTTGAGTCACAATTTTCAAACATAAGTGCCTACTTTATGCACTCAGAACATGCATACGCAGGCAAACATGCAGAATATGCGTTTGTGCACTCAAACTCTTGTGGTCTGCAAGCAAGTAGTGGTATGAATGTATGTGCACATGTGCTCTCAGAGGCATTCATATTCTGCAGGCACAACTTAGCTGAAAATCTTGAAAGTCCCACTCCGAAAAACCAATGGTAACATCTATTTTAAAACAAAGAGTAGATTTAGCAGCTTGAAGAAAATAGAATATTTCCACTACTGTGCAGTAATTTTACTTTGCTTTGTGACTGCATCAGCAAAACAGCCTTTTATTCTTATCAATAAAAAGTTAAACAGTGAATAGATTGGGAAGTGTGGGAACTAAATGTACATTATTTATTTTTAAAATATTTGCTGAGGATTCCCCTGAGACTCCAGGCTCTGTTGGCTTTCTTTCCAGGCTGCTGTAAATATATAAGAAGTCTGTTGGAGCTCTGGGAAATTGTATCACAGAAGTTTGAATGCCTCAGTTACTGCAGTTTGAAAGATAACATTCCAGAGATACCACTGACAATCACCAATATCTAAAGCACCACTAGAAATTGACCCCACACTTGTCATAAACAGATCTGTTGAGTATGTTTGTCAAAGATGTATGAGACAGTCTATTGAAACTCTTGATTTTGACATTTCTCCTTCTTTTTATGCTTCACCTATGGCAACTCTCACCCACAGAAAAATCTAAAGAATTATTAGTTGAAGAAAATTCTCTTTTCTCTCTATCATTACAGATGTGGTCCATTGTCCAGCCTCAGTGGGGACATTGCATTGTGGAGAAATTCATTGTTAAACATCTTCAGGGTTGCCTGCCTGAAGAATCAGGGTTTTTTTTAAACATATCTTCATCTGTTGATTTATGGTCTACAGCACTTACCTGACATGTATCTAAAGTGTTCTTTGTTCATAACCATACAAAATGGCTTGCAGATTTCATTTGCTCTACTGCAGGTGCAGCAGAATTTTAAATAAGAGCACAATTAAATGGAAATCTGAATGCCAGTCAGCAGGATGTTCACAATACTACAGTACACTGGTGTGCTCTGTAGTATTGATCCTATGATGGTTCAATGTGAAATGACTCAAAGCACAGTGACTATATAAAGATGTAGGTTTCTCATTAAAACATCCCTTCCATTATAATGGTGAGTTGTGCCAGGATCTAGGTTGAGATAATTAGTTCAGACGTAAAATCTAAGTGCAAGATAAAATGCTGCCTTGATTGTTGTTTAACTTTGTTGATGTCTCAGCTCTCTTGGCTTTGATAATTTCCACTTATTCTTTTACAGGTTTAAAAAACTGCAACTTAAAAGCAATTACTGGCTAGGAAGGAAGAAGTGGTAGGGAATTAAGACATGCAAAGATGTTTAAGAACAGAGGCTTTTACAAAGAACATTCTTTCTATCTCAAAACTGAACTACTGCCAAGAAATAAATTTGCTGAGCTGCCGACTGAGTTTAGTTGTCTATATAAAGGCACTAAACTTGCAGATGTAGATATTACAATTTGTACATTTGCTAGATTTATTCCTAAAATGTTGGCACACTAGATATATTGCCCATTGTACAGTATAAATCAGATTTAGGGCACAAACGACTTGCTTTTTTATTATAATAAAACCAAGGCAAGACATCTGGTTAAGAGATTAGGCTGCAGAACAAGGGAGAATCCAGAGGTTACAGGCAGCTGGTATGTCTATCACCATGTTTACGTTATGAGGAGAGAAATTTAGTGCTTGTGGGACCAGTCCCATTTTTAATTAATGGAGCCAACTTCAACACACTTTTAAATAAATGCAATGCCATTGACATCACAGATGATGTTGGCCTACTTTTTCGGAGTCATTTATGAACTCTCTGTGAGTCATTTGCCAAAAGAAGAGTTAACTGATGGCAGTCACTGCAGGCCCTCTTGTGTACACTGTTGCTATGGAAGAAGAAGGTCACACATGACTCCTCTATCCTGATGATCCATGGTGTTTAGCTTGGCAATGGCAAAGATACTGGAAGAAAGAGCAGCCCAGCCAGAGATGTGCCAGTGAATATCATCTTAGACTCAGACAAACCACCAAGAATAAAGTTTTATTCTGAGGTCTCTTCCAGCTCTATGATTCTATGAAACACAGACCAGGATTCCAGTCTAGTGGCCTCCTCTCTCTTTGCTGCTTGCTCACAGCTTCAGTTCTAAAACTTCCCTCTGAGAGGGCAGAGGGCACTTCCTGGTAGGTGTGACGGGGAGTATCAACCCTGCACTGGGCCACCAGGGGCCACAGGCCACTTACTGCTTTGCCCCTCATTAGGTGCTAATTTCCCTGTGCATCTGCTTTGTTCCAGCTCGGAGGCTACAGGGTCATAAATTATTTGTTTTGCCCACAGAGAAACTACAGACTATTGGTCTAAGTGATCCCATTAGTAGGGTTGGGACCCACTTGGCCGAAGTCACCTTAGCTTGGCACAGGGTCCCATCACAACAAGAATTGGGAAGCTCTCCCAACATGCAGCAGTTAGCAGTTCATATCTCATAGTTCCCACCACTGCTACTGAACCTCACTGGACTTTGTGGTACACTTCCCCCCTACTTGTTAAGAGGATGACCCAGTCCCTTTTCCCTGTCCAGTCTGGTTGTCCAACTCTTTCTGCCCTTCGATCCTCTCAGGTTTGTCCAGACTTTGCTCAGTTTGGTCTGTCTGCTTCATGATCCTTTCAGTCTGGTCAGGCTTCTCCAGGTGAAAGTATAGAGGGTCTGAGTCAAAATGGTCTGGGTCTGTGGCTTGTGACTCATTACACCATGCCCTAGCTCCCTTTCATTACATGACTCAGCCCGCATGCCCCACGTATCCCCAGTGGGTGTCACCCCCACCCCCACTAGTTTGCTTTGCCCTTTAGAACCTGGTCAACCTATGGAACCCCCAGTGCGTACTTTCCCTGCTGCTGACTCCAATGGGAAATTTCTCTCAAGTTCTGGCCATTTGTACCTCTCTGCCTGCTGATTGGTTGTTTTCACTGATAGGAACACACAATGGCTGTGTCTAGACTGGCCACTTTTTCTGGAAAAGCAGTTGCTTTTCCGGAAAAACTTGCCAGCTGTCTACACTGGCCACTTGAATTTCCACAAAAGCACTGACGATCTCATGTAATATTGTCAGTGCTTTTGCGGAAATACTGTGCTGCTCCCGTTCAGGCAAAAGTCTTTTTCTGAAAAACTTTTGCGCAAAAGGGCCAGTGTAGATAGCAGAGATTTGTTTTCCGGAAAAGCTCATCTAGATTGGCCATGGACGCTTTTCCGCAAAAAGTGCTTTTGCGGAAAAGAATCCTGCCAATCTAGACGCGCTTTTCCGAAAATGCTTTTAACGGAAAACTTTTCCGTTAAAAGCATTTCTGGAAAATCATGCCAGTGTAGATGTAGCCATGGGGTAATTTAATTCTGGTGTATCACTTGTTCCTCTCCTCCTGACTCTGAATGTACAGCACTGATAGGCAGGTCCCCTTGTCATCTGGTCACAACATAGGGGATTGGTTCCCATCTGTTCATCAGTCTCTGTCTTCCTTTATTCTTCCTGCCCACTAGCACCTTATTTCCAGGAGTTAGTGGGGAAGCCCTATGTCTTGCAGTCGCAGTGTTGTTTCTGATGATGTTTGGTGGCTTCAAGCATTATGATAATACACTCTCTCTATCATTCCCTCAACTAAAAAGCATAGGAAATAACCAGTGGACTCATGCTGGATTCAGTTATAGGCATGAGTCCACAGATTCAAGGTAGTCCTTCTAGTTCAGAGGTTGGCAAGAGAGCTTCTGTGGGCTGGATCTGGCCTGCCAAGCGTTGATCTGGCCTACAGCTACCCTGCCTCTCCCGTGTCCCCAGGCCAATAGAGACTGATTGCCTCCAAATTGGCAGTACTGGTAATGTTGGACAGTGGATTGTGGTCAATAAGCAATATATTTGTGCCCTAGAAGATAATCTCTGTACTTATCAGTGGTTGCCCATTTTAATGCCAAAACCTCCATTTTATGGACAGGATATTTTTTTCTAAGAGAATTAAGCCCCTGTTGGCATAAAGTCAAACTCTCTCCTTCCCAGACTGAACCTGAGTTAGTACAACTCCTAGCCCCTTCATGGATGCCTTAGTTTGGAGCATGAATGGTAAACTAATCAGAATACCCCAATCCTGGTGCAGTAGTGAGCTTTATCTTCAGCTCTTATAAGGCCTGGTCACATTACTCTGTCTAGGTGAAAATGGGTATCTTAATGAGAACCTCTGGCTTTGCTTTCTGAGCTGGGGTTCATCTGCAATTAATCTGAACAATGGGGCAACCAGGTTAGAGTATCCTTGGATGTCTCTCCTGTAGTAGCCGGTGAATCCAAGAAACTGTAACACTTTCTTCCCACAGGCAAGAATCTCCCCCGCTTCATTAGCATAAAAATGGCTGCCGCTTTTTTTCGGCATGGAGCTTTGCCGGAGAAAAGAGCCAGTCTAGATGCTGATATTGAGGATAATAAAGCCTTTTCCAAAAGATCCCTTATCCCTCTATGAAATAAGGCCTTTTCCAAAAGATTCCTTATCCCTTATTTCATAGAGGGATAAGGGATCTTTCCAAAAAGGCTTTATTTTCCTCAATATCAGCATCTAGACTGGCTCTTTTCTCTGGCAAAGCTCCGTGCCGAAAAAAAGTGGCAGCCATTTTTATGCTAATGAAGCAGGGGAGATTTAAATCCCCGCTTCATTAGCAATTGCGATACGTCTAATTTACATCCCTTTTACAAAAAAGGGATGTAGTCTAGACGTAGCCACCATTTTCTCAGACATTTATGCAGGGATTGATTGTGGATCACAAGGTCTAGTTAAGGGGCACTCTGTAACTGCACTGCTTCTGAACCAAACTGTGACTGATTCCTGGTTTCCTGTATAGCTCCAGCCTGTGTCTAATTTTAGCTAGTCATTTACACAGTCCATAACACCCTCAGTGGTGGGTCAGCTGCATCAGCCACTGTAGCAACGGTGGCGTGAGATGAAATGGGAGAAACAAGACCCCACACAGGGTATGTCTACACTACAGAGTTTTTTTTTTCAGAAAAACAGTGTTTTTTCTGAAAAAACTTCAATTACGTCCACACTGCAATTGCGTTCTTTCGAAAAAAATCGAAAGAACAGAGGGTTTTTTCTGAAATTAGTAAACCTGTTTCTACGAGGAAGAAGCCTTTTTCCGAAAGAGCTCTTTCAGAAAAAGGCATATGTGGATGGGGAAGAGGAAGTTCTTTTGCAGGAAGAGGAAAGAGGAAAAAGCACAGGTGCCCTGGTGCCATTCTGCCCATAGTAATCACAGATTACATGCGAGATAGCGCCCATTCAGTGTGGATGCTGTCGAAAAAGCAGATTGTTTTTTGATACACTTTGGCAGTGTGGAGCTCTCTTTTGGAAGAAGTTTTTTTTGGAAGATCTCTTCTGGAAAAGCTTCTTCCAAAAGAAGTTTTCAGTCTAGATATAGCTCCAGTCAGTGCTCCTGCCCATTCCTTGACCACCTGTATTCAAGAGATGGTCGCAGGCTCAAATTGACTCAGAATCTCACCATGCCATAACCAGAAATCTGGATACCTGCATGAGTAAGAAAGCACATAATATTTCCTTAATACCCTACATGTGCAGAGGAGAAACCACCATCTTCCGTATGGTATATGTATGGGTACGTCTACACTACAGCGCTAGTTCGAACTAACTTAGTTCGAATTAGTTAATTCGAACTAAGCTAGTTCGAACTAACGCATCTAGAACTAAAAACTAGTTCGAACTAGCGTTTTGCTAGTTCGAACTAGTAAGTCCACATTGAGTGGACTCTGAACAGGGCTTAAGGATGGCTGGAAGCAGTGCCGGCAGGGCATAAAAGGAGGACTTAGAGCATGGAGATACTGTCTCAGGCTAGCCGAGGGCTGCGCTTAAAGGGTCCCGACCCCCACCCCGGACACACAGTTCTAAGGGGTGCCCCGCTTGCAAAGAAGTTCTGGCTTGGAGTGCCCTGAGTGCCCACACTGGGCACATCACACCACTCGGCCATCAGCCCGGCTGCACTTGCCGCAGGCTGCCATCTGGGGAGAGGGAGTAATTGGGGGGCTGCAGGAGAGCTTCCACCCCCAGAAGCCCGCAGAGCCAGCCCAGTCCTCCCCATCGGGGGCTCGTACCCCATTCCTCCCTCACCTCCTTCCACTTGCCCTTCCCTAGCCCCCCTTCTTCTTGATGTACAAAATAAAGATAACGTTTCTTCCAACATTGACTCTGTCTTTATTGAAAAAAACTGGGGGAGACTGGGAAAAGGAGGTGGGAGAGGGGAAGAGAAAGGCTGGGAGAGGGGAGGGCAACTAACATGATCAGGGGTTGGGAACAGGTCCCAGATGAAGAGAGGCTACAGAGACTGGGACTGTTCAGCTTAGAAAAGAGGAGACGGAGGGGGGACAGGATAGAAGTCTGTAAAAGCAGGGGTTGGGTGGAGAGGGTGCATTCAGAAAAGTTCTTCCTGAGATCCCATAAAGAAGGACTAGAGGACACCAAAGGAAAGGAATGGGTAGCAGGCTTGAAACTAGTAAGAGAAAGTTGTTGTTGACAAAGCAAATAGTTAACCTGTGGAACTCCTTGCTGCAGGAGGCTGTGAAGGCTACAACTAGAACAGAGTTTAAAGGGAAGTGAGATCAAGTCATGGAGGTTGGGTCCATGGAGTCCTATTAGCCAGAGGGTAGGAGTGGTGTCCCTGCCCAAAGTTTGTGGAAGGCTGGAGAGGGATGGCACGAGACAAATGGCTTGGTCATTGTCTTCGGTCCATCCCCTCCAGGGTCCCTAGGGTTGGCCGCTGTGGGCAGACAGGCTACTGGGCTAGATGGACCTTTGGTCTGACCCAGGACGGCCATTGTAAGCTCAGGGCTCAGTGTCGGGGGTCTCAGTGGACCCCCTTGATTTTCATGCACACCTGGTCCTGGGTGGCCAGGCTGGCAGCTCTCCTGCCCTAGACGGCCACTTTCCTGTGCCTAGTGCGGAGATCGTGGACAAGGTCCACGATGTCCGCACTAGCCCAGGAAGGTGCCCGCCTTTTGCGGTCCAGGGCAAGCTCCCGGGAGCCGCCAGCCTGGTCCCGGCAAGAGGGGGTGGGCTGGGGGGCATCGGGTGGGTGGCTCTGTGCCGTGCCAGGTGCAGGGTCTGCTAGCTGGGTGCTGGCAGGCTTGCACCTGGCACGGGCACCGTAGCCAGCCCGTGCCCCTTTAAGGGGTCCGGGGCCGGGAGGGGGGCATAGAGTTTCCCTGGTGTTGGCCAGAGTGGCCACCAGGGAAACCTGGGGAGGGCTAGCCTCCCACTAGTTCGAACTAAAGGGCTACACAGCCCTTAGTTCGAACTAGCT
Organism: Pelodiscus sinensis; assembly: GCF_049634645.1. Classification (NCBI taxonomy): domain Eukaryota; kingdom Metazoa; phylum Chordata; order Testudines; family Trionychidae; genus Pelodiscus; species Pelodiscus sinensis. The sequence goes on from NC_134711.1 coordinate 307,130,668, forward strand.
AGTTCGAACTAGGCGTTAGTCCTCGTAAAATGAGGTTTACCTAGTTCGAACTAAGCGCTCCGCTAGTTCGATTCAAATTCGAACTAGCGGAGCGCTAGTGTAGCGCATAGGAAAGTTAGTTCGAACTAACGTCCGTTAGTTCGAACTAACTTTCTAGTGTAGACATACCCTATGTTATTTGTTCATAGAGACTTCTCTGTACTGCATTCATGGTACTTCCCACCAGTAACTTTGAAAATATGCAAAAGCGACGGGAATCCTGTGGCACCTTATAGACATGCATGCATCTGACGAAGTGGGTCTTTGCCCATGAAAGCTTATGCTCCAATAAATCTGTTAGTCTCTAAGGTGCCACAGGACTCCTCGTCACTTTTGCAGATTCAGACTAACACGGCTACCCCTCTGATATTTGAAAATATGTTCTCTTTTCCCATATGTCAATAATGGGCAACCCAGGCTAGTGAGTAGGCCACATGAGGGGCCCTCCTTCATCTCAGTGGGCACAAGATTGTCATAACTTAGATGTTCCCCTGGGACAGGGTAGTTTTACTAACTGAGCTTGTGTGCTTTGAACTTGCAGGGTGTGCGGATTGAACCAGAGCGACACTTTGGCTGGATGCAGAAAAAGCACAGGGCATCTCGCAATCTATGTCGTTGCAGGAAGCATGCACCTCACTTCATGTGTCCTTGTTCTCCCTGGGTGACATTTTAGTAAAACTGGTAGAAAAAAACTACACAGACAGAAACCAGTGGAATCTGGCAACTCTGCATATGGGCAATGATAAAAACACGTCTCCTGGGCCACACACAGAATCTTGGTGGGCCACATGTGGCCCTTAGGCCATAGGTTGCCCACCACTGCCATATGATGTCCCCGTTTAGATCCTTCAGAAAGGATCGGTGTGATTACTTCTAGAGAATGAAGTCATGCCAAAACTTTTGAAGGCAGCTAAGTGGCTACCAAAAATAGCTATCATTCTGCATAATCACAGAATCATAGAATACTAGGACTGGAAGGGACCTCGAGAGGTCATCGAGTCTAGTCCCCTGTCCTCATGGCAGGACCCAGTACTTTCTAGACCATCCCTGATAGACATTTATGTAACCTGCTCTTAAATATCTCCAGAGGTACAGGTTCCACAGCCTCCCTAGGCAATTTATTCCCGTGTTTAACCACCCTCCTCCTTGTGATACCCTTTTAGATACCTGAAAATCGCTATCATGTCCCCTCTCAGTCTTCTCTTTTCCAAACTAAACAAGCCCAATTCTTTCAGTCTTCCTTCATAGGTCATGTTCTCTAGATCTTTAATCATTCTTGTTGCTCTTCTCTGGACCTTCTTCAATTTCTCCACATCTTTTTTGAAATGCGGTGCCCAGAACTGGACACAATACTCCAACTGAGGCCTAATCAGCATAGAGTAGTGTGGACGAATGACTTTTTGTGTCTTGCTCACAACACACCTGTTAATGCATCCCAGAATCATGTTTGCTTTTTTTTGCAACAGCGTCACACAATAATGTGAAGTTATTCTTAAAAACTGGAATTTGTCAGTAGTGACCATGCACTGGTATATGTCACATCATCCTATTCTACCATTTTTGGAATTTACTGATAAGCCAGGTATTGGAGTGGCTCTGATTGGAGTGGAAGGATGGTGAAGTGGTACCTTAGAGCTCATGTTAAATTCCCTGCTTCTTGGTGACCATTGGCAAGTCTCTGCACGGTTCAGTTCATGTCTGCAGAAGGGGGATAATGCCTCATTGGGCATTGTCAGGATAAATATATTGCCGATTGTGAGGTGCTCAGATACCGCAATGCTGAGAATCGCAGCTGAGACAGATTGGTACCTCGGTATTGTATGTTGGTAAAGATGGCTTTTTAATGACAGTCACTGCACTGAATTCTAATTCCTTTTGCCTTGATGTCCCATCCACAACTGACTGCTGTCATGTTAATGTTGTCACACAAACAGGAGGTCCTGATTCAGGTAAATGTAAATGCAATTGTTTTAAGTGGGTGAAATTCACCCCAGACAGGATGGTCTTTGCGCAGCTTACATATTTAATAATAAACAAAAGTTCTTTGATATGGTGCTTGTCATCCACAGCTCTCAAAGGACCCTGTAAGGAAGAGAATGCCATTTCACAGAGGCAGAATCTGTGGTGGAAAAGGGACCAATTCATGGTAACACAACCAAGTGAGCAGCAGAATTGGGAAGAGGACCCAGGTCTCTTGAATACTCGGCCAATATCCTGTCTGCAGCACCACTCTGTCTCTCTGGAGGTCTCAGATGGTACTTATTCATAGAGCTTTTGCTGCCTCTCTTTGGGGATAGCACAAAGCAGCCTGGTTTCAGGCACAGTCAATTGCATGCACCTTATTTTAATTTATCTGCCAGCAGCAGTTTGGAATCAGATTTGTTTTGATATTAATAACAACTGTTTGTACAGTGTTCCTCTTAATTAAACTGAAATGTCACCACGTGCATTTGCCTGTGTGGTATCTTTATTCTTATCTGAAGTTCTTTCCCTTAGGAAGTGTCCTACTTTAAATCAAGCTTATGAAGAGAACTTTTTTTTTAGTAACTTTCAAATAAAATTATGGCATTTCAACTAAACATACTGTGAAATGTAGCTATTGATATGAAATTAAGCCCATTGCAGGAGACTTCGACAAACTTCCCCAGAGTCACACAGATCTCAGGGCTTCAAGGACCTGACATATGGGCAGATGATGAGGTGGAGTGCTTTGGACGTCGTATCTTAAGATCCGAAATTCTGGGGCAACCCACCAGGCAGATTGCCCTGTATTTGGAGACCATAAGGCTTCAAAAGTCTGTGGCCTGAGGAGAGGTGGATTATCTCTCAGTCAGAGACCCTGGTGCACTGAATTGAAAAGATTTGGGTTTTCATTTTCTGTTGGAATTAACCATATTTCATAATATTTAAATCCTCTGCAAAATGGAATGACCTCTCTCTGTATCACTGTAACAAGCACATGCTTAACTGCTTTGCTGAATCAAGGCCTTAATGAGTGTGTATACAGGAGGATGTTAGAACCTCTTCTTGCAGAACTTTATGGGCTGTATTATGGTCTGTGTGTGTGTGTGTACATATATCTAATATATAAAAGAGAATGTTTGTAAGTTTGTGAGCTAATAACTTGGACAGTATAAGAGCTACAGCAACCAAACTTTGCATGGGATAACCTTTCATCCAGGACAAGGTTTTAAGGCACTTTTGGGCCCGAGCTCAAGCTGTAAAAATAAAAAAGTAACCCGCCGTGCTGCGCTGCACGGGCTGCCCCGCTCTCCCTAGGTCCTGTGCCTGCCGCCTGTGGCCCCCAGCACCATCCGGGACTCACCCCCTCCCACCTGCAAGGTTACATAAGAGACCCTCTTTCTCCCCCCCCCCCCCGCGCCGGCACGCAGTGCCCCGACCCGCACATGCACAACGGCTTGAGCACCGCCCTGCCCCCCACGGCACCTGGAGCCCCAGGCGCATGCTGAGGCGCCCCTTCTGCGTGTACCCCCCCTCCAGGGATGATGCGGACCTATATTTCACTCCCTATAGAAATCAGTGCAACTTTTCTACCATTCAAAAAAAGATAATGGACTACTGTTTGTCTACATTTTGTTCCTCCGGTTTCCAGAGCAATGCCTGGTAACTCCAGCTTATATATATACTGTTCTCAAGAAGAGAAAAATATCCCCTGAGATATGATGTTCACTGACTTTTATGAATCTTTGAAAAAAAATATTCATCCCTCTAAACTCTCCAGAGAATGCCTTCCAGTCAAGCCAAGCTTAATAAAACTTGCAAATGTAGCTTACTACTTCAGACTATGATTTCACCCAGTTTCCCAAGTTAAACAATGTTAAGCCTAGTCCCTGGAAGCCTTCACTCAACTCAGCAAGTTGTAGGAATCGTGCTGGTGATTCAGTAGATGGCCCTCTTCCTTCCTACTCCCCACAGCAGGGGTGGGAAAACTACCTTAGGTTGGGGGCCGCTGACCGACAGAAAAATCAGTCGGGGGCCATACAAAAGTGAGAAGCAGAAAAACCCCACCTCACTGATGTGGCCTTCAACTGAGAAGCAGAAAGACACTCCCCACATTTCCCTCACACACCAGAGTCTAGGAGGAGTCCAGGATAGTAGATTTTGTGGGGCCCCTTAGGCTCTGGATAAAAAATTAGAGGGGTCAGTGTGTGGAAGGGTGCTGCTGGGAAGTGGGTTTGGGGTGTGGGGCCTGGGCAGGAGGAAGGGTGCAGGAAGGAATTGTGGGGGCTGGGAGGGTGACAGGATGCAGGAGTGGGCTGGAAGTGGGACAGCTGGGCTGGCAGTAGGATGCAGGAGCAGAGTGGGGGTATGGGATCCGAACAGGAGTGGGCTGGGGTCTGGTCAGGAGGTAGTGTGCAGGAGTGAAGTGGCGGTGGAGGTCTGGGCAGAAGAGGCTGTAGGTGTGGGCTAGGGCTTGAGGGGGTCTAGAAGGGCAATAGGATGTAGGAGTGGCGTGGGAGTGCAGGGTTTGGGTGATGGGGGAGATACTCTGTGTCACTCACTGCTCCCATGCACCACCTCCTGCTGCTCCTATTGGTTGCAATTATGGATGGGTGTCCAGGCGGGCTGCAGTGCTAGAGCACTGAGGGGGCCCCCCTAAGCTTCTGTGGATGGATCCAGGCAAGTGAGGGACCAGATCCAGCTCAGGGGCTGTAGATTTCCCACCCCTGCCCTACAGCATGTTTTGGGGGATACAGTGCTGTCTTTTGTGTGGGACATTTAAACAGGGACATTTGACCTAAACCTTAAAGTATCTTGGCACTTGTTTGCAAGAGTAGAAGAGCTAAAGTTTTTTTAATCATTCATTTTTTTAATTGTATCCTTTGGTATATATGGTTGTGACTATTTTCTTCCACAATTTGATCTGAGGAAGTGGGTCTGACCCACGAAAGCTCATCATCTAATAAACCATCTTGTTAGTCTTTAAAGTGCTACATAGTCCTGTATTTTGTTTCAGCTACACCAGACTAACATGGCTACATTTCTATCAAAGTTTCTTGTGGCACTGTATTAAAACAAACCAAGTAGGGGAACAACCTGACTTCAATGAAGTCAATGACAAAACTTGTAAACTCTCATTAACTTTAATGCAGACAGGACTTCTCCCAAGGTTCTTACAATACATTTCTGTCATATCTGAAAATTGTTTACAATATTCTTGAGAATTTATCTTCAACAACACAATCTTTACAAGGCAGCTGAGTATGTAAGTTCCTTGATCCAGAGCCGTTTCCAAATGCATATCTAAGACTGTTTAAAAATGAAACGTCATTCTCAGTGGAATTATAAGCAAGAGCTATTCTACTCAGCCAGATAAGAAAAACATCAGGCATTTCAGATATCACAGGCTTCTCTCTTCTTCACACAACTGAAAACTTTTAGCAATCAGCTTTGGGAACCTAAAGGAGAAACAAAATAGAATGATGACTGCAATGTGTTAGTATAAATCATAGTACACAGTCATACAGATTTCTACATTTAAAATAAAACATGGAAAAACATGACCCTGTTTTCCATAATTTCCTAGCCAATGCCTGTCTCCCAGGTTATGTATTGTAGTTTTTGCAAATACCCTTCTGTGATATTTTAACACACTCTTGTGAGCAGGAAAGGATTCCTTTTCCAATCAGAAGTTTAGGTGCAACATGTGTTTTACATGGTAGCACATCATGGTAAATGTATGAACCCTGACATTTCCTAAGGAACTTAAGGCTCCAATCTGGTACCTTTGAATTCAGTGGGAGCTTTGCTACCGAATGGATCAGGTCCTAAACAAATTAAGTGCTTATCTCACACTGAGAGGCCCACTCTTAGCAGAAGGGCATGTCTCCTGGGTGATGAGCTGGGGTTGAAATTGACAATCCTTTAGGATATGTCTACACTAGCCCCCTAGTTTGAACTAGGGAGGCTAATGTAGGCATTCAAACTTGCAAATGAAGCCCGGGATTTAAATATCCCGGGCTTCATTTGCATCTTCCCAGGTGGGTGCCATTTTAAAATTCTCTTAGTTCGAACTGACTGCCCGTGGCTACACATGGCAATCAGAAGTTAATCCGAACTAAGTCCTTAGTTCGGATTAACTGTTACACATTGCAGGAGGAGTACTGTTACACATTTGTAAGTTCGAATGCCTACATTAGCCACCCTGGTTTGAACTAGGGGGCTAGTGTAGACATATCCTTAGTCTGTTGCACACTCACTGGCTGGGTGAACCCTGAAGCTGTGCTACAGGTTTGGTAATGCCTTTTGCTGTAGGCTGGAATGCTCTGTATTAGGGGTGGGGAACCTTTTTGGGTCAGGGGCCATTGACACACAGAAAAATCCGTCAGGGCCATGCACAAGTGAGAATCAGGAACCACCCCCCCACACCCTCACTGTCATGGCCCCCGACTGAGAAGGAGAGACGTTCCCCACATTCCCCTCACACACCAGCGCCTAAGGCTCCTAGGCTAGTAGATTGTGTGTGCTCCAGCCCCACAGGGAGATGGTGGGGGCACTGGAGTGCCAGAGTGGGCTCTCCAATGCTGGAAGGGGTGCCCTGAGCCTCGGGGCTGGATCCAGGCAAGGTGCATCCAGCCCCTAGGCCTTAGGTTCCCCACCCCTGCTCTGTATGTACATTCCCATTTGTCATGTGCTGACTCTCCATATAGACAAGTTGAAAGTGCATTAATGTATGTAAAGTTGTACAGGTTGACCCTCTCTAGTCTGGCACCCCTGGGATCTGACCAGTGCTGAACCATAGAATTTACTGAACTACAGGAGGCCAATATTGTCTAGCAGCATTATCCACACTTCCACTGCTTATGGGGCTCTTAGAAGACACTGAGGGGTACATTAGAGCTAAATAAGAGCACAGAGCACTGAGAGCCAGGGCTGGCGGCTGTAAACAAACTCTTTTGTGGGACCACAGGAATCCTGGCCACATCCAGAGTAAATGGACATCCTGCTACCTAAAATCATGCTGAACCAGAGATGTTCCAGGCCAGACAGTGCCAGACTAGAGAGGTTCAACCTGTACTGATAGTTCAGTGCCTTATTTGCCAAATATTGATGCAAAGAGAAATATTTTAAGGAGACTCAATTTAAGATGAATTTAACCTTGACTTCAGTTTGAACTCAGTTAATCTGTTGCCTTTTGAGTGCTCGATTCAACCGTCATTAGAAAACTTTTCAAATAAAATGGTATTTCAAATAATGCATAGAAGCCAATAGCTAATCATGGAGTGGACAGGGGGTATAGGAGAAAAGGACTACACCAAACCACTCAGAACCAACTATTCCCTCTAATTTTTCTAGATATGTGTGGAATACATTTTGTTATGTGCACTGAGGCATATGCAGATGTGCACTACCAATAGAAACACATGCTGCCAGCTGTGGGAGGCTATGAGCACTCTGCCAATCAGCTGGGCAGCATTTGAATCTTTCTTGGGTGGCTGCCCAACGGCTCAGCTTACAGGAAGTGCTGCAAAGCCATCCCAAACCATAGGCCATCTGCTTAGCTTCAGGATTTTTTGTTACTCGATTTGGCTCTGTAAGGGTTGTTATGCTGTACCAGAATAGCCAGAGCACACTGTGAAGTAGTCATACCCTCCATGGCTGGGTGATGAAGCAAGGCCAGTGGAGAACCATTATGCTGTTTCTACCCTGGCTGGAGAACTTCTCTACAAGGATGGTATTTGTTGTAAAGCAGGCTTTTTCTGTCCACGGCCTTCGCGTATCGCCCATCCTGCCACACAAGTCCCCTCACACAAAACCCAGACCTCAGAGGAACATGGGAAGCACAATGCAGTTTTTGTGAATGGAATTTGACCTTACAGGCATCCTGGAACTCAGAGGCACCAGAAAATAGGGAGGTGAGCATGACTAGATAGTGCCCAGCTGCACTTACAGATAAGCCTCATTTGACCGTAGCTTGACCGGTCTTAGAGGCAAGAGAAAAAGAAAACATAGAGTAATAGAACACAACTGTCTCATACTAACTATGCCCCATCTGGTCCTGTCCACGAGGGGATCACGCATACATCATGAAAATTCCTATAGGGCAGTATTGTCATACTACCTCATCACTAGCCTATCAGGCCCTGCCAAATGCAGACCCTAGTATGGCATTAGACACCGAATTTTTATATAAAAGACCCTCTACCCCTTTGTTCGACGGAGGTTCCGTGTATTGAGGGCACGTGTCTTTTTTTGCTCGGCTAAAGGATTGATCACCCTGAGGCTGCCTCCCCACCCTTCGAGTCAAATATAGGGGTGCACGAGTCCTGAGCATGCTCCGAGTTCTAGTGTGTCTTTGTGTTGTTATTGTTGCTAGATTTGTAAGTATTGCTTAAATGTATTAGTTATTGGTTTAATTAATAGTTAAATTGTGTTAATTTCACTGTGTAATTCTGTAAAGCGTATCTAAGTTCTGTTAATCACACTGTGTAAATTGTATAATTTTGTGTTGTGTAGTAGTGTTGTATTTAAGCTAAGTATAAGTGTTAGAAATAGAAGCCCCGGAGTTGTTAAGTTGTAAAAGTAGATTTATGACTAATTCCACCAGCTGCCCTAAAATAACCATAGAGGAGCTGGCTTTGGACAAAGTTTTTATTATCCTTATATTGTCTTTGTTTTTGTATTTTTGTTAAGCAAATTAGAGACAGTGATTTAGTATGGTTGAATTGTAATCAAAGAAGTTTGTAATTAGTTAAGTACAGCTAAGTTTAGGGTTTTCTACCCTGTAAAAGTATTGATCAATTGCTAGTTTAAAAAAAACATTTGCTAATTGTTAGTTTTGATGAAAAAATCATTCCACTTAATAAAAATAATTTGTTTCACCATCATCCAGTAGTTTTCTGTGGGAAGTCAGCTTTAACCCTTGAGGCTCCCATCACATCATCGAACCAAAGTGTAACAGTATTTTGCATGGGCAATTTAAACCCCACTTATGGTCCCTCTCCTCCATCAGGCCTTTTTGTGTTACTCTATAGCAGTCTGTAATTACAAACATTTTAGTTATCCCAGTTTTTTCCATTGCACTTAGAGAATTAATTTCATATTGTAAAATATTGAATGCAGCCCTTGATGTCCAACATGTAACTCCTCTCTTCCATCAAGAAAGATCTGTGGAGAGCATTTGCTTTTGGAAAGTTTTCAGATTTTCATGTGCTGGCAAGACGTTTTCTTGCACAAAGTGTTGAGATTCCAAAATATTGCTTACTTGATTTTAACTTCACAGTTATTAGATGTAATCATTCCCCAAAGACAAAGCAGAGGGTTGGGGTCCCAATTAACTGCTATCATCTCTTTAGTTGCTTCTAAGATATTTTCCTCATCAGAACTGGAAGAACTATGGGGACATTCCCAAAATATCTGAAATGTTGCTTCTTTACAGAGGGTGTTAATTCCAGCAGTTGTTCTTTGGCTGTGCTCCCAGGCAGTGAAATTTAACAGGTAAGAAATAAAAGTCTGTGGGTGAATAAATAGTGTAATGGTCTAAATTTAGATGAGATCATGTGTTTTTTTTAATTGTCATTTTTTTCTGTTTTTCCTTGAGAAGATACAGAAAGATTTGTTGCAGTCTCCTAAAGGACTAAAGGGTATTCCAGAGTTTGGATAGAAAAACCCCAACTTCTTGCAAGATGTTTTAAATTGAAGAAATTAAATGCTTTGTTCAGGGGCCCTTTTGTCAAAAATACATATTGGAGTCAGTAATAAAAGAAGATCCAGTGCATTACTGAAATTGTAAATGATTCTTGAAGACTGTACTTAACTTAATTATCATTTTTCTGGCCTGCTTCTAAAAGAATATAGTGCGGTGTAGTTATGCTGTTCAACTCCCAGCCTTAAAAGGGTTTGCATGGAGAAATTCTTGAGTGTTATGGTTGTCCCATAAGTTCTGGAAAATGTATCTATCCTACAGAATATTTTAATTCCTTTCCATAATTGGATGAAATACTTCACTGTGCCTTGTTTTGGTTAGGGTTAAAAAGTGGTCACAGAATCTCTACAGCAGTGGTTCTCAAACTTTGTGACCCATAGACCACTTGGCTCAAGGCAAAACTTTCCATGGATCATCAGTATCTAATGGAAACTCATTGTCAGTTACATAATTGCGCCCAAGCTAGTGCTACACTAGGGAGAATGGTTTAATTTAAGTTATTAAGCAGATTAAGTGTTTTAACATTCTCATGTTTATCAAACTTCATTTTAAACATAGTAAAATATTAATTTATGCCCAACACAAAAGGTTTCAATCTTTTCTTTATTTATGGCAGGGGTGGGGAACCTTTTCTGGGGCCACTGACCTGCAGAAAAATCATTTGGGGACCACACAAGTGAGAAGCAAAATAACTCCTCCAAAACCCCTCAACCCTCACTGATGTGCCCCCAATTGAGACACCTCACTCCTCTGAAACTCCAGCCCCATGGGGTGAGGGGACGGGACACGGAAGACTGAGGTTCGGGGCTTCCCATAGGCCAGATTTAATTTTCTGGGGTTCTGGAGTTAGTGGATTTTGTTAACCCCCTGAAGTTCTGGGGTGGGGACAAAAATAAGGGGTTCAGTGTGTGGAACAGGGCTGCCAGTGAGTGGAATAGGGATGGGTGCAAGATCTGAGCAAGAGGTGGGGTGCAGGAAGGGGTGAGGGTACAAGGTCTGGGTGGGAGGTAGGGTGTAGGAGCAGGCTGGGAGTGGTGTATCTGGCAAGGATGGAGGGTGCAGGGCAAGGGAGGCTGAAGAAGCAAGCTGGGGTGCAGGGTCTTAGTGGAGGGAGGAGAGGGAGTGAGGGAGATTGGGGTGCATAGGTCAGGGCACGAGGGGGGGCACTTACCTGGCTTTGTGCCCCTGCTGCTTCCAAGCACTGCCCCTCCCCCACCCCACGCCTGCCACTCCCTTTGGCGGGACAATGGGAACAGCGGGGAAAGCCTCTGGACAGCATGTCACGGTGCTGCTGTTCCCCCAGCAGGGTGGGGAGTGGGGAACTCAGTCCCTCTCTTTCCCCACACAGCAGAGAGCCTGAGCCGGCAGGTTGCCCAATAACATGTTGACCCAGGAGCTGTCGAGGCACATCAGTGGTGGTGCGGTGGGGCTGGTGGCAGTGGCCACAGTCAGTGGGCTCAGCGCAGCAGCAGGGTCACCTGCTCACACAGCAGCCGCTGGCACAGCGAGCAGCTGATCAGCGCTGGCGTGGCGGGGGGGCAGGTGCATCACCTTCTTGCACAGGCGGAGTGCCAGGCTCTCGGCTGGCTCCCGCAGCTCTTCGGGCCACAGGCAGGCCAGGTGGGTGGCGGCGCTGTAGGCCTCCAGGGCCTCAGCCACGCAGTGGATGCAGGCCAGGGCGTCTCCCCGGCGCAGGCAGAGTCCTTGCTCGGGCTGTGGCAGCTCAGCCGGCTCTGAGCTGTACACCTCGGCTGCCAGCTCGAAGCTGCCACCGCAGAAGGCCTCTTCAGCTACCTGCAGCATCTCAGCAAAGGGCCCCACACTCGGCTCCATGCTGCCACCCACTGCACTTGCTAGGCCGCCCCGGCCTCTTCGCCCTATTGCACCCTCCTTTCCCACCTCCCCACCGTGCATCCTATGAGCCAGAAGCCGGAGCTGGTGCTACGGTCTTGCAGCCTGCGTAGCTGCAAGGCTGCAGCAACAGCTCTGGCTTCCAGCTCAGATCCTGCTGGGGGGGAGAAGGGAGAGGTGATCTGCTTCTCTCTGTGTGAGCTGGGTCTGGCGGGGAAGGTCGGGGTTTTCTTCACCTCCCACCCTGCGCACCCTTCGAGACAGAAGCTGGAGCTTTAGTGTCGCAAGGCTCGAGAGGAAGCGTGGGTTCCCCGCTGTGTGGGGGAAGAGGAGGGGGCTGAGCTTGAGCTTTAGACCACCTGGGAGGCAGCCAGAGACCACTAGTGGTTCGTGGACCACACTTTGAGAATCGCTGCTTTACAATGATATGGGAGGTAGGAACACTTGCTAATGTAGGGTGGTAGGCTGATGTTTTATGTGAGTCTCTTAAAAAGTAGGTTAAACACTATGGGTCAAATCCTTAGCCCTGCTAACGTTGTGTCGCAAGTGGGCAGCTGAGGTTTCCCCTTTCGTGCGGGAATTTCTGGCTGGTATAGGGGTTGCATTGGGAGTAGGAAGGCTGCGTCTGAGCATGATGCACTTCAGCTGTCCCAGATAACATCATGGCCCCATGAGAATCATTACAAATGGACATAACTTAGATCACCTCCAAGGCTCCTCATTGTGCATTACTTCTGTCAGAAAGGCACCATCAGAGGCCACAGAAAAGGGATTGGATTTGTCTCTGTATCTTTTGACCCAACCACAGAGCGTATGAAATTAGACTCCTAAACCTAAAAGAAGAGAGAGTCCTTTGTGAAAATCAGATCACATAATCAGCTCCAAGATAGGTAGCAAACTTGTTTTTTGTTTGTGGGAGTAAAAGCCATGCATTCTGATTTACTGCTGGAAGTTCAGTTGGTTGCTAAATTAATTTTATATCTGTCTATTTTACTAAGTGTACCAATTGACTTAATAGCTCAGGACAGTAAGTTGTTGGCTGAGTCTTGTATGAGTGGGGAACTTCACCTGCATAGAACCAGATGGGCCTTCCCATTACCCTTTAGTCCTGAAATGAGTAGATTAGTTGTCATCTTCTCAATGGGTGGAGGGATAAAGTTTATGACCCACAGGGGAGAGACTGCTGAAGGGAAGATATACCGTCATTCCTGTTTATTTGGTATGTGCATATAACTTGGGAACTAATCAAGCTAAAAGATAAAATAGGGATTAAACTTATGTAGAGCAGCATAAAAACTTGCCAAATCCAGAAAGAAAGTTTGGGGAGGGTGGCACTCCTGTACTCCTGGGGCCTGATGCTGCACATTGATTTTCAGGGGAACTAGCGTTCTTAAGTCACATAGGCCTTGTCTGTGCAAACACTAAGTTCTCAGCAAGTTGTAGTGTAAATCAAATCTACTTAGCGCTAGCTTGCTGCACACTAATTGCCGCACATCACAAGTTCCACAGTGTACTTTGATCTACTCTGTTGTGAAGCATGAATAAAGTGAACAGAAACAGGCCCACAAGGAGAGTGTGCAGCAGCAGAATCTACACAGGTAGTTAGTGTGGGGCAGGATAGTGTGGTTGTAACACACACATTTTCTGTGACACTGCCCCATCTAGTGACACTGAGACCACGTACACAGGGAATAATGAATCTACCCTACAGTTTTAACCAAGCCAACTGACTTTTAGCTCATGTAGAAGCTCATGCACTAAACTCCAGTGGTCTCAGGTTCAATTCCACTCAGAGACAACTGGGTTCTGTCGGTGTTACACAAACCTCAGCTTGCTGAGAACTAGGTATAAAGAAGCCCTTACACTAGAAGTAGGGAACCTGGGGGCTGGTGTGTGAGGGTATCTTTCTCCTTCTAAGTTGGGGACCACATAAGTAAGGGGTTTTTTTTGCTTCCCACTTGTGTGCAGCCCCCAACAGACTTTGTTGAGGGTGAGCAGCCCGGGACCCCAAAAAGGTTCTCCACCCCCGCCTTAGACACTTTTGGAAATCTTGCTCTTTTATATGAGAATGGACTATTCCATATAGTCCATTCCTGCCAGCTTCTTACTTTCTATCTGTAGAGTGTATTTATGAAGAACTAATGATTATCACACCTCTAGACTTAAAAGGATCTCCTGTTTTTAGGAATGAGTATATGTAGAACAATATTTGCCCCTGTTTTACGGGGAAAATGAAACTCTTAATGACTAGTGGGGAGGGACACAAAGGGGGAACCAGTCAAAGGGGGTCAGGTAAGGAGGTCACATGGGGAGTGCTTGTTTTGGAGGCAACAGACCTCTCCCTGAGAGCTCCCCATGTGTCTCCTCCATGTACCAACCTTAGACCGCAACCCATGTGCTTTCCCCATCCCCTTCCGTCCGCATCCCAGCATGTTATCTGGAGAGGTAGGGCTCTGTCATACTGTGGTGCACCGTGCCAGGCAGCATTTCTGCTCCTGGGCAGCTTAGCTGGAAAAGGAAAGGCTCTCTGACGTGTGATATTAGGCTTCACTGATTAAAGGTATGTGGCTGTAGTGTTTTGAGTCAATTAAAAAAAGTAAGCATCTAAACCTTGGAGACCATCTTTCCTCATGGAGTTTGAATGGAAATCTGTAATGAACAGAGTATTCTCAGCACTGATTAGCCTGTGAATTATTGTGCATTCCAATGTTCTGATTTTCTAATAAACTCTTATATTTTCCAATCATGGTGGCCTACATAGATGCCCTTAAACCTAACTGTTGTGTCACAAATCTTATTTATTGACAGATATAATCATAAGACTCAAACAACAGGAGGAAAGAAAAGCAGCTTTTCATGTTTCCATTTTCAAGGGCCAGATTCTGATATTCCTTACACCGAGTAGCTGTCTTTATTCCAGAAGCCATTTCATTGACTACAATGGGACTATTTCAAGGAATAAAAAACTATGCAGTGTGAATAAAGGTGGCAGAATCTGCTCCGAATGAAATTATCTGTCCGTGGTAATTATCCCACTGTAAAACTTTTTAAACATATAAAAAGAAAGGGAAAGGTTTTTATTCAGCTGAAATAATAGAAAATAAACTTCATTTCACAGACATGCATACCAGAAAAGGGATATACCCTCATAACCTTTTTAACGCTACTTATCACAACATTGTTAAAGACATAACTATATAAATGTGAGACTTCAAACTCGTCACTTGATAACCATTGTTAGAATATTAATTGCCATAGTTATATAACTGGCTGCAATTAGAGGAATTAAATCTAAGTAAAATCATGTGCCATGACATTTCAGGATCCTTCAGGTAGGTTGAAGTTCAGTCTCTGGGAGATAAACATGGGTTCTAATTCAGGCTGAGAGGGAGAGTAGATCAGAGCTCAGTCAATACGTGGCCGTTTTTGGCAGATGATTCTCTAGTGCCTCCAAAACAAGCAGTTATGAAAGTTGTGCTGCTTCCTGAAACACATGGTAGTGAAGGGACTCAGGCAACTGAACTGAAGTCCACACAACAGTGCTGATTTATAACAAATATGGATGTGGCTCAGCGTGTGGGTGTTGTGGAAAGTCAGTTCTGGTGGAATGAACTGTGGCTTCATATATACAAATTTTGTTTGCTCAAGGGGTAATAGTCATGTGCTATAGGTTTGGTTCTCACTGTGGCTCTAGAATCTTTTTGCACTGGACATTCTTTGTTACATTGAAATCCCAGAAAAGCTGCCTTGGGTCTCACATACCCTGTGATCTAGCTGAGGTCCCTACAACGATATGGCAAAAAATGCCTATGTTGGGAATAACGACCTCCTAAGGAGCCATTGTGATTACTGGTTATCTTGCAGGTCTGGATTATCTCAGTATAGCCTTGTGCACAACCCTCCTTCCTCTCTCCAAATATGGCCTGTTCTCTCTCATCTTATACTCAGATTGTAAGGGCAAGGGCCATTCCTTTGTATGTTTGTACATTATCCAGCACAATGCGGTTGGGGGTCTCTAGACTGAACAGCGACACAGCTAATAATGAGCAGGACATGGATAACAAAGCCTAACACATGGCTGTACTTGGCTTTCCAATCCTCTGCCATCAAATAAAGGCAGCTATCAAAGAGTTGGGGGGCTATAAGGCCAGTTCTTCAGCACCCAGGAAAATAACTCCAACCCGATAAGTTAGTGACAAGACACAGGAGTTCAGGGAAGGAGTAGTCATGGGATGGATCAAGGATGATCATTCCCAGTTCAAACATTGATTGATATACAGGCCATAAACACAAACAATCACTGTGTATCCCTTTGAATATAATGGGGCTGTAAGGATGTGAACAGGGAGGAATTTGGGCATGAAGTCCAGCCATTAGCCTTGGAGAGCATGACTAATTGGTCAAACTCAGTTTAGCTTCTGACCAATTAGAAGGCACAACATTCTCTTTCATCCCTCAAACCCTGAATAAAATAAACCTGATGGCTGTGTCTACACTGGGCCACTTATTCCGGAAAAGCAGCCGCTTTTCCGGAATAAGCTGCGAGCTGTCTACACTGGCCGCTTGCTTTTCCGGAAAAGCAATGACGATCTACTGGAAAATTGTCAGTGTTTTTCCGGAAAAACTATGCTGCTCCCGTTCGGGCAAAAGTCCTTTTCCGGAAAAACTGTTCCAGAAAAGGGCCAGTGTAGACAGCACAGTAGTCTTTTCTGCAAAAAAGCCCCGATTCCGAAAATGACGATCAGGGCTTTTTTCCGGAAAAGCGCGTCTACATTGGCCACGGACGCTTTTCCGGAAAAAGTGCTTTTCCGGAAAAGCATCCTGCCAATGTAGACGCGCTTTTTCCGGAAATACTTATAACGGAAAACTGTTCCGTTTTAAGCATTTCCGGAAAAGGGTGTAGACGTAGCCCATTAGTTTTTAAAGTAGGGATGTGAGTCCTCGACTATCCGATAAGCCTAGGCAGAGAGGGGTGGGGAAATAGGATCTTGTGCTTGGGGAGCTAGCTTAAAATCCATTCCCCCCCCAGCACTATTTCTGCTGTGCCGCCTGCTCCCCCGACACTGCTATATCTAAAAGAGGCAGCAGTGCGGGGTGGGTGGGCAGAGGAAGCTTCCACGAAGCAGCCCCTTTGCACGGTGGCCACAAACATAGGCTGATCCAGCAGCAGCCCCTGTCCACGGGGGATCCCAGCTCCCCTCTGGGACCCACTGAACAGGTGCTGCTGGACTCTGCACAAGCTGGGACTGAGCAATCCTGGTTTAGTCCCAGCTCACGCCGGTTACAGGAGCTACTCCTCTGCACCTCTGTAGTTTAAATATAGTAAGAGCTGGGCTGCTAGTGCACCTGGCTCTTACTACATTTAAACTGCAGAGGTGCAACAGGGGTAGCTCCTGGACCCTGTGCAAACTGGGATTGAGGAAGCCTTCTCTTATTGACTAATTGTGTAGTTGATAAAAATTTTATTGACTATATGATTATAGAATCATAGAACACTAGAACTGGAACGGACTTCGAGAGGTCATCGAGTCCAGTTCCCCACCCTCATGGCAGGACCAAGCACCATCTAGATCATCCTTGATAGATGTCTATCCAACCTGCTCTTAAATATCTCCAGCCCCTAGGCAATTTATTCCAGTGTTTAACCAGCCTGACAGTTAGGAACTTTTTGCTAATGTTCACTTTAAACCTCCCTTGCTGCAGTTTAAGCCCATTGCTTCTTGTCCTATCATCAGAGGCCAAGGAGAACAATTTGTCTCCCTCCTCCTTGGACTCCCTTATAGATTCCTGAAAACCTCTATCATGTCCTCTCTCAGTCTTCTCCTTTCCAAACTAAAAAAGCCCAATTCCTTCAGTCTTCCCTCATAGCTCATGTTTAATCATTCTTATTGCTCTTCTCTGGACCGTCTCCAATTTCTCCACATCGTTCTTGACATGTGGTTGCCAGAACTGGACACAAGACTCTTAGGATGCAGAAGCCCCAGTCTAGACAGGCGAAATGTTGGAAAAGCCTCTTCCGGCAAAATAATCAGAAAAAGGTACGCAAAATGCTCTGAATTTTGCGTACCTTTTTCTGACAAAAACTTGTAGTCTAGCTGTACCCCAATTGAGGCCTAATCAGAGCAGAGTAGAGCAGAAGAATGACTTCTCATGTTTTGATCACAACACTCCTGTTAATGCAACCCAGAATCATGTTTGCTTTTTTGCAACAGTGACACATTATTGACTCATATTTAGCTCGTGGTCCTCTATGACCCTTAGATCCCTTTCTGCAGTACTCTTTCCTAGACTGTCACTTCCCATTCTGTATGTGTGAAACTGATTGTTCCTTCTTAAGTGGAGTGCTTTGCATTTGTCCTTATTAAACTTCACCCTATTTACCTCAGACCATTTCTCCAGTTTGTCCAGATCATTTTGAATTTTGACCCTATCCTCCAAATCAATTGCAACTCCTCTTAGCTTAGTATCATCTGCAGACTTAATGGCTGTGTCTACACTGCACCCCTTTTCCAGAAAAGGGATGCAGATGAGACAAATCGGAATTGCAAATGCAGCGGGGATTTACATTTTCCCCGCTGCATTTACGTGAACATGGCTGCCGCTTTTTCCAGCTTGGGGCTGTGCTAGAAAAAAGCGCCAGTCTAGACGGGGATCTTTCAGAAAATAACGCCTTTTCCGAAAGGTCCCTTATTCCTGATTTTAAGAGGAATAAGGGACCTTTCGGAAAAGGCTTTATTTTCCGAAAGATCCCTGTCTAGACTGGCGCTTTTTTCCGGCAAAGCCCCGAGCCGGAAATAAGTGGCAGCCATGTTCATGCAAATGCAGTGGGGAAAATTTAAATCCCCGCGACATTTGCAATTCCGACTTGTCTCATCTGCATCCCTTTTCTGGAAAAGGGGTGCAGTGTAGACATAGCCAATAGGTGTACTCTCTTTGCCAATATCTAAATTGTTGATGAAAATATTGAACAGAACCAGTCCCCAAACAGACTCCTGCGGAATCTCACTTATTATGCCCTTCCAGCATGATTGTGAACCATTAATAAGTACTCTCTGAGAATGGTTATCCAGCCAGTTATTAGTGTATTACCCACCTCTTAACATCCTTATTCCAAAGTAGTTGTTCTTTGGGCAGGGAAAAGCAACACTGACAGGCACTTGCAGATTTGAAACAAGCACAGGTTTCAGACCACTACATTTGCTGTGTAGAAAGAGGGCAAGTTGCAAAGAAGCTTCATAAGAGTTATGTTATAAGTTTTAAACAACAAAGTGGATTTTACTGGAGTTTCTATTTATTCTTTAAGTTTTTTTTTAAGCATGTGGGTGGGAAGGAGGTATACCAGGTGAGAATCCATGGTTACAGTAAGTCTGTAGTTTAGATTGCTAATATCATTGCTATAACTGTTAAAACTTCAGAGATACAATTGCTGAAATCTCTCTGAAATTGGATTTGATTGCCAAACTTTTATTATTGCCATAACTATGTCTCTCAGCAGTCACTTTTTTCAGCTAGATAAAATAAAAAAATGCTACTAAATGATTCTGTAGATGAAGCGAACTCCTTCCAACTGGTTGGAAATGACTGTTTGGCCAATAGTTACAACTGATATCAATTTATTTAAAGTAACAGGAATATCAAAGCACAGGCTTTTGTCTTCTTTCAGGTATATTTTTTATACATTAATTTATCATTATTTCTATAACACACAATGTGTGTTGGTACATTATAGCCATGTAGAAGAGAGAGGGTTGTAAGAATGATAAGACCACTGCAGAGAAACTAAATCAATTCTTTGCATCACTCTTCACAGCTAAGGACGTTAGGAAAGCTTTCCAAACCTGAATCATTAATTTTTAGGTGACAAAACTGAGGAATTGTCCCAGATTGAGGTTCCAATAGAAGACAAATTCATAAATTTAATAGTAATAAGTCACCCGGACCAGATGGCATTCACTGAAGAGTTCTAGGTAAATGTGAACTCCTATGTGAAACTGCAGATCTTCTGTCATTTAAATCACCTTCTCTACCAACTGACTGGAGGATAGCTAATGTGACACTAATTTTTAATACGACTTCAGAGGCAATCCTTGGAATTACAGGCTGGAAACAAGCTGCATCATCCAGATACCGTGAAATTGCTGGGGGAAGTAAAGAAAAGTCTCAGTAGGGATATAAGAAATTTCATAAATGAGATTGCAGAAAGAGCAGAGGTAGCATCTAAATAAGGGGACTTGAAAACCCTGTATAATACAACTTGAGTCTTGAGTGGAAGGAAGAGAAACCCAAACAGACTGGCCAAAAAGAAAGATGGTCAGCTACTTATCTCAGTGGATGAGCAGCTAGCCAGATGGAAGGAGCATTTTGAAGACGTGTTAAACAGACCACCACCAACAAATCCAACACAGCTAGAAGCAGGAGAACCCCTAGACATCAACACGGGGCAATTACAAAAGAGGAAGTCTTCAAGGCTGATTTTAAGAGGAATAAGGGATCTTTCGGAAAAGGCTTTATTTTCTGAAAGATCCCCGCCTAGACTGGCGCTTTTCTCTGGCAAAGCCCTGAGCCGGAAAAAAGCGGCAGCCATGTTTATGCAAATGAAGCGGGGAAGATTTAAATCCCCGCTTCATTTGCAATTGCACTGTGGCTAATCTGCATCTCTTTTCCGCAAAAGGGGTGCAGTCTAGACAGAGCCCTAATGAAAGCCTTCAACAGTGTGGACAGGCAGTTCATCTGAACCATCATGTAACATTATGGAGTTCCAGGCAAACTGATTACCATCATCAAGAAACTGTATGAAGAATGCTCCAACCAAGTAATTCATGATCGAAAATTGTTGGAAAAATTCCAGGTCACAACAGGTGTACGCCAAGGCTGCCTTCTTTCTCCATTAGTCTTCCTGATTGTCCTAGACTGGGTCACAAAAACAGCATATGCTGACTAAGGCAGGAGACTCCAATGAACTCAGACTAGTAAGCTTGAAGATCTAGAGTTTGCAGAAGACTTAGCCCTGCTTGCAGATAAATTAGAGCATATGCAAGAGAAGACGGATGCCCTACAAGAAACAGCTGAGCAAGTGGGCTTAAAGATTCGTCAAGAGAAGACCAAGTTGATGCATATTAACAACAGACAGGAAGGTGAAATTACAATTGAAAGAAAAGCAGTGCAAGAAGTTGACCAGTTTGTATACTTGGGGGCTGTGTCTACACTGGCATGAATTTCCGGAAATGCTTAAAACGGAATACTATTCCGTTTTCAGTTTTTCCGGAAAAGGAGCGTCTACATGGGCAGGCTGCTTTTCCGGAAAAGCCCTTTTTCCGGAAAAGCGTCTGTGGCCAATGTAGACGCGCTTTTTCGGAAAAGAGCCCCGATCGCCATTTTTGCGATTGGGGCTTTTTTCCAGAAAAGACTACTGGGCTGTCTACACTGGCCCTTTTCCGGAACAGTGTTCCGGAATAAGGACTTATGCCCGAGCGGGAGCAGAATAGTTTTTCTGGAATAGCGGCTGATTCTGTACAGTAGAGCGTCGTTGCTTTTCCGGAAATTCAAGGGCCAGTGTAGACAGCTCTCAGCTTATTCTGGAAAAGCGGCTGATTTTCTGGAATAAGTGGCCCAGTGTAGACACAGCCGGGGAGTATTATTAGCAAGAATGGAAGAACTGAAGAGGACACCAGTGCAAGAATACAAAAGGCACAACAAGCCTTTACCATTCTACGACCAGTCTGGGGTACAAGAGCCATTTCAATAAGAACCAAACTACTCATTTTCACTTCTAATGTGAAATCAGTGCTGCTGTATGGCTCGGAGGTGTGGTGCATTGTCCAGAGCAACACTGAGGGTATGTCTACACTTGCACCCTATTTCAAAATAGGGATGCAAATGTAGGCATTCAAAATAGTAAATGAAGCCGGAATTTAAATATCCCGTGTTTCATTAGCATAATCGCGTCTGGGCACTATTTTGAAATAAAATGCCCTGTGTAACTGCATTATTTCAAGAGAAAACCCTTCTCTCAAAATAATTGGTAAACCTCATTGTATGAGGAATAACAGTTATTTTGAGAGAAGGGTTTTCTCTCGAAATAACATGGTTACACAGGACGTTTTATTTTGGGGTCAACAAGTGTGTGGACAAGGGTAGTTCAGTGGATACAGAGTATATAGATTTCCAGAAAGCAGGGGCAGATCAGAGTTTTGAGGGGCCCAGGGCGTGGAGCCTATTGAAGTGCGGGGCCTGGGGCAGCACAATTTTGCGCATGCGCCACGGCCACAGCTGACAGGTAGTAGCGCGTGTGCAGGGCCTATTGAAGCGCGGGGCCCAGAGCAGCATAATTTCGCGCATGCACCACAGCCACAGCTGACAGGTAGTAGTGCGTGTGCAGGGCCTATTGAAGCGCGGGGCCCGGTGCAGCCACCCTGCTTGCCCTACCCTATATCTGCTGCTGCCAGAAAGCCTTTGGCAAGGTCCCTCCCCAAAGGCTCTTAAGGAAAGTAACTAGCCATGGGTATGTCAACACTAGCTCAGTAGTTCGAGCTAGGTAGGGTAATGAGGGCAAGCGGAGTTGCAAATGAAGATCCTAATTTGAACTACCTAGTCTGTGCTGCGTGTAGCCGCGGTCACGGAGTTCTGACTAAGGGGGATTTTAAAATGGTGGCACCCGGGAACATGCAAGTGAAGCCTGGGATATTTAAATCCTGGGCTTCATTTGCAACTCCGCTTGCCCTCATTACCCTACCTAGCTTGAACTACCGAGCTAGTGTAGACATACCCCATGGGATAAGAGGGAAAGTCTTCTCCTGGGTCAGGAACTGGTTAAAAGATTGAAAATCAAGAGTTGGAATAAATAATCAGTTTTCAGAATGGAGAGAGGTAACTAGTGGAATCCCCCAGGGGTCTGTACTGGGACCAGAACTATTCAACATACTCATAAATGACCTGGAAAAAGAGATAAAGAGTAAGGGGCAACATTTGCAGATAATTCAAAAACAAAAGATAATTAAATCAAAAGCAGACTTCGAAGAGTTTACAAAGGGATCTCACAAAACTGGGTGAGTGGGCAACAAAATAGCAGATGACATTCAATATGGAGAAATGCAAAATAATGCATATTAGAAACCATAATCCCAACTGTACATATAAAATGATGAGGTCTAAATTAGCTGTTGCCACTCAAGAAAGAAATCTTGATGTTATTGTGGACTGTTCTCTGTAAATAGTTACTCAATGTGCAGTGGGAATCATAGCAGGCTGTTGGTAATCATTAGAAAGGGATAGAGAATCAGACAGAAAATATATTTTCTCTTTATAAATCCATGCTTATGCCTACACCTTAAATACTGTATATAGACTTGGTTGCCCCATCCCAAAAAAAGATACATTCATGTTGGAAAAGGTACAGAAACGGACATAAAAATGTTTAGAGGTGTGGAATAGCAGCAGTATGAGGAGAGAGCAATAAGAGAGGGACTTTTCAGCCTCAGAAAGTGGTGACTAAGGGAGGATACGATAAAGGTCTGAACAATCATGACGGGTATTCCTTCCCACTATACAAGAATGAGAGTTCACTCAATGAAATTAATAGGCAACAGGTTTAAAACCCCCCCAAAAGTACTTATTCACACCACACACAATCAACCTGTGGAACTCCTTGCCAGAGGACGTTGTGAAGGCCAGGACTAGAACAGGGTTCAAAAATAACTAAATCATTTCATGGAGGATAACTCTATCAATGCCTATTAGCCAGGATGAGCTGGTATGGTGACCCTAGTCTCTTTTTGCCGGGAGCTATGAATGGTTACAGAGAATGGATCACTTGATGATTCACCGTTTCTGTTCATTTCATCTGAAGCATCTGACATTGACCACTGTCAGAAGACGGGATACTGGACTATATGGACCATTGGTCTGACCCATAGGGATGTTCTTATGTTCTTTATACAAAGAACTTGCAGTTTTAGGATGACAAGAAATCTTTCTTGGTGTTTTGCATTGTTGTCCATCACAGTGAACAGTAAAGTGGACTACCTGGAAGCTCTTGATCTGTTATTTTTTATTGGATTAGATGATGATCTGCTGCTATTTTGTGGGGTAGAGAGATGGATAGTTGATGTCTGTAAGTTTATGGTGCACTAGAGAAAAGGGTCCACGGACAATTTGTAAAATCCCTTGCTCCATTAGACTTTATCTGCTTGTTCAATAAACCTAATCGAACCATGCAAATTATCTCTATTATTTATACACTAAGGACCATATTTTCCTGTTGAGAGGTTCATTGCTCTATCAGCAGCCACATTCATTTTTCTTGTAGAGTGACAGAATCTGTCTCAAATTCATTATTGACCCTAACTCTCCAACATTTACCCGTTTGCTCATTGCCTTTATACCTGGATTATATTTTAACGTGTTATTTTTAAGATTTAATTCTCTGCCTTCCCTCAGTCACCTAAGCTATCTTCCCCACTATCTTTCCCTCCCCCCGCCCCGGTTGTTATTATCCCATGCAATTACTTTGAGAGAAGGTCTCCACATGGAACTGGGGGTGTATGCTTCCATGCACTAGCTGTAATTTAGTTAGCATGCAAAAAGTAGCAGTGTAGTGGGGGAGATCACAGGCAGCAGTGAGTGGTGGCGTAGGCTAGCCATGTCAAGTACAACCCTCCTTGAACCCCATGGCTACGTCTACACTGGCCCCTTTTCCGGAAGGGGCATGTAAATTTCACTAGTCGTCGTAGGGAAATCCGCGGGGGATTTAAATATCCCCCGCGGCATTTAAATAAAAATGTCCGCCGCTTTTTTCCGGCTTTTAAAAAAGCCGGAAAAGAGCGTCTAGACTGGCCCCGATCCTCCGGAAAAAGTGCCCTTTTCCGGAGGCTCTTATTCTTACTTCGAAGTAAGAATAAGAGCCTCCGGAAAAGGGCACTTTTTCCGGAGGATCGGGGCCAGTCTAGACGCTCTTTTCCGGCTTTTTTAAAAGCCGGAAAAAAGCGGCGGACATTTTTATTTAAATGCCGCGGGGGATATTTAAATCCCCCGCGGATTTCCCTACGACGACTAGTGAAATTTACATGCCCCTTCCGGAAAAGGGGCCAGTGTAGACGTAGCCCATGGGTTTGTACTCAGCACAGCTAGCCCCTGCTATCTCTTTCTGCTGCCCATGTTACATTGTTGATTTTTAGTTCACTAGCTCATTGACGTTTGTCTGTGTAAGTTGGGAATCTCACCCCCTACCCAAAGTGGAGACTCTTTATTGGCACTGGACTGGGAATCAGAAGAGTTAGGTTCTCTTTTCAGTGCTGCAAATAACTGGCTGTGTGTGTAACCCACTCACCTAATGGGTGTGGTGCACTGTCCCATGGAGTGGCACTTAGACTACTTACAGAGAGAAAGAATTTGCTCTACAGCCTAAGCTGAGAGCTGATTGGTTTTTAGAGCAAGTGGTAGAAGGTCATGCACTACTACGCTCCAGAGTTATCATAGAACCATAGAGCTGGAAAAGACCTCAGAAGGTCATCAAGTCCAGCCCCCTGCTCTAGACAGGACCAATCCCAACTAAATCAACCCAGCCAGGGATTTGTCAAGCCAAGACTTAAACACCTCTAGGGATGGAGACTCCACTACTTCCCTAGGTAACCCATTCCAGTGCTTCACCACCCTCCTAGTGAAATAGTTTTTCCTAATATCCAACCTGCACCTCTCCCACTGCAACTTGAGACCATTGCTCCTTGTTCTGCCATCTGTCACCACTGAGAACAGCCTCTCTCCATCCTCTTTGGAACCTCCCTTCAGGAAGTTGAAGGCTGCTATCATATCCCCCCTCACTCTTCTCTTCTGCAGACTAAACAGACCCAACTCCCTCAGCCTCTCCTCATAGGTCATATGCTCCAGCCCCCTAATCATTTTGGTTGCCCTCCGCTGGACCCTCTCCAATGTGTCCACATCCTTATTGTAGTGGGGTCCCAGAACTGGACACAATACTCCAGATGTGGCCTCACCAGAGCCGAATAAAGGGAAATAATGACATCTCTTGATCTGCTGGCAATGCTCCTCTTAATGCAACCTAATATGCCATTAGCTTTCTTGGCTACAAGGGCACACTGTTGACTCATATCCAGCTTCTCATCCACTGTAACCCCCAGGTCCTTTTCTGTAGAACTACTACTTAGCTGGTTGGTCCTCAGCCTGTAACAATGCTTGGGATTCTTCCATCCCAAGTGCAGGACTCTACACTTGTACTTGTTGAACCTCATCAGGTTTCTTGTGGCCCAATCCTCCAATTCGTCTAAGTCACTCTGGACCCTATCTCTGCCCTCAAGAATATCTACCTCTCCCCCTAGCTTAGTGTGATCTGCAAATTTGCTGATGGTGCAATCCATCCCTTTATCCAGGTCATTAATAAAGATATTGAACAAAACCGGTCCTAGAACCGAAGCTTGGGGCACTCCGCTAGAAACCGACCGCCATCCTGACATCGAGCCATTGATCACTACCCGCTGGGCCCGGCCTTCTAGCCAGCTTTCTAAGCATCTTACCGTTCATTTATCCAATCCACATTCCTTTAACTTGCTGGCAAGAATATTGTGGAGGATTGTATCAAAAGCCTTGCTAAAGTCAAGGTATATCACATCCACTGACTTTCCCACGTCCACAGAGCCAATTACCTCATCATAGAAGCTAATCAGTTCCCAGGTTCAGTTCTGCTTGTTGGCATTATATGTGAGGGGCTCGTCTGGAATTTCAACTTATGTTTCTGAAACACGGGACACACATCCTGAGGTAAGGGAAGTATGTAACCCGCACATCTACTGCCAGCGTTATATGTGTTCTTTGGCAAGTCACTTAACCTCTCATTGCCTTTAATTTCTCTCTCAACCTTTATCTGCCTTGTCTATTCCTTTGTGGCAGGAACAGCCTATTATTATGTGTTTGTTCGGTCTCCAGCCCAATGGGATCTTGAGGTCCTGGGATCCTCCAGGCACTACTGTAATTTAAATAATAAAAATACTTCTCCCCCAGCAGAAAAAAATAAGTTATGAACATTTTTCTTTGTGTAGTAGAGGTAGTAGGGATGTCAATGTGTAAATGACTACACAATTAACTGATAAGCCTTGGCATATCGGTTAATCCTGTTGACTATATGCACTCCCCTCTCTTTGCTGCCTTTGCATTAATCACATGTATCACAGGCAGCAAGTGGGGGGAAAGGCAGGATCCAGTGTCCATTGTCCGGCTCCCCACGAGCACCAGATCCACCTGCCTCTCCACCCCGATACTGCTGCCTCTGATAGAGAAGCAGCAGCATGGAAGGTGAGAGGGGGCAGGCGGGAGCTGGCATATATGGGAAGCTGGCTTTCAAACTGGCTCTCCATGTGTGCCAGCTCCACGGACCCACCTGCCCCCCCTTGCTGCCTCCTACAGAGACAGCAGGAGGGTAGACCAGAGCTGGTACTGGGGGAAGCCAGCTCCCCCCAGCACCAGCTCTGTGGAGCCACCTGCAGCAGCATGTTGCGAGGGGGGAGGGGGACAGGGGAGGCTGCTGCCTCTGTTTGTGGTTGTCCCAGGCTCACTGCGGACCGAGGCTGCTCCACGGCAGCAGCCCCTGTCTGCAGAAGGTCCAAGTTCCCATGGACAGAGGCTGCTCTGGCATCCCACAAAGCAGCCTCTGTCCACAGCAAACTTGGGCACGCTGCAGACAGAGGCTGAATCAGAGGCAGCAGTGTGGGGTGGCAGGCTGAGCTGGTCGGCATGGGGAGCTGGTTTTTAAACTGGGTCCCTTTGTGGACCAGATTCCGCCTGGCACCCCACACTACTGCCTCTGATACAGAAGCAGCAGCGCAGGGTGGCAGGTGGCTCCCCGGGAAAGAGAGACACAATCCTGCAGACATTTTTGTGTGTTTAATTGAAGACTGTAGGTCCTTGTATGACAGTTGTGGTGCTACATATGGTGTCCTAGGAACTACTTTGGAGACATATGAAATTCCCTGGCTCTCTAGACATTTTGTATTTTCTTTACAGCTAAAAACTGGCTGTTCAGGATCCATGGCTTCACTGAGTAGAGCTTGTTCTTTCTTTATCAGGAACAAACAGTCTAGGAAAATAAGCATTCAGTGTGATGGGCAACGTGCAGAGGGGGAGAATAGCCCAATGAGCATATACTGGGTCAAAGCTGTTCTTTAGCTTAAAAAGTGAACATTAATGACACTTGTTCTGTGTTTCCTGAATCAAGTCATACAGAACACTGTGTTCCTGGGAAAATGTCTTCCTTTTTGAGAAGCACGCTCATGTTGAGGTTGACTCACAAGTTGGCAGTAGTAACAACACCCTGTATTTTTATAAGTAGATTTTTTTAAAGTAGTTTTATTTGTACAAGTCACCCTAAAGTTGTCACCACAAACATTTTCCAGTTCTTTATCTTGAAGCATGTTTGCCAGGGTTTGCAGGATTGGGGCCTCAATGTAGAACATAAGAACAGCCAGATCAGACCAATGGTCCATCTAGCCCAGTATCCTGTCTGCCAACAGTGACCAATACCAGATGCCCCAGAGGGAGGGGACACAATGGGTAATCCTCACATGATCCCACTCCTGTCACCCACCTCTGGAGAAACAGAGCCTAACTCAGTATCCTATCTGCTGACAGTGGCCAATGCCAAATGCCCCAGAGGGAGTGAACAGAATAGGGAATCATCAAGTAATCCCTCTACTGTCTCCCATTCCCAGCCTCCGACAGAAGCTAGGGACACCATTCCTACCCATCCTGGCTAATAGCCATTGATGGACCTAACCTCCATGAATCGATCTAGCTCTTTTTTGAGCCCTTTTAAAGTCCTAGCCCTTACCACATCCTCTGGCATGGAGTTCCACAGATTGACTATGTGCTGAGTGAAGAAAAACTTCCTTCTGTTTGTTTTAAATCTACTGCCTATTAATTTCATTTGGTGACCCCTAGTTCTTATATGGTGGGCATAAGTGTTTTCCTTATTCACTTTTTCCATACCAGTCATGATTTTATAGTCCTCTATCATATCCCCCCTTAGGCTTCTCTTTTCTAAGCTGAAAAGTCTAAGTCTTTTTAATCTTCCTTCATAATCTTTCTTTGCTTGGTCAGTAGCTAATACTAATCTGGTTCCCTCTCTACCGGAGAGTTGTGGTGGGTTTTTTGTTTGTTTTTCCTTTTCCTGAAGTCACTCTTTTCCTGTTCGCTTATGATATCGGGAGTCATGGCAGCACTTTAAAATGAAAGTGTGGCCACAGCAGGAGCTCTGGGAGAAGCTCTTTCAGCACTCTGTGTGAACCATCTCCCTGAGGGGAGTAGCTAACTGCACTTGGAGTGCAGCTCCCTGCGCTGGAAGCCCATTTACACTGCCACTTTATAGCACTTTTTTGTGGAGGAAGGGATAGCTCAGTGGTTTGAGCATTGGCCTGTTAAACCTAGGTTTATAGCACTGTAACTTGCTGCGCTTGGCCCTGTGTATGTTTTTTCACACCTCTGAGCCAGAAAGTTGCAATGAAATAAAGTGGCCGTGTAGACGTAGCTTTAAAAACAACTGCCATTTTGGCGAATAAAAACAAACAGACAAACAAACTCTGTAGATGAGAAAAAAACAGATAAAATGTTACTAAAGCACAGAGGCTATTACAGTGCATTATACTATAATTATTATCAAGATGGGCAAAGCAAAATGTATTGTTTTTATTTGTATCCCGGAAAAACACCGTAGTCTAGACGTAGCCAGAGAGAGAAAGAAACAGAGAGAGAGAGAGAAAGAGAGAGAGAGAGGAATACCCCTTTTCTTTTCATTACAATTCATACAGACTGAAGTGTAAGATATGAAGTTTGCTGGGTCAGAGTGCATCTTGCAAACACTACCTGGAGTCTCTTCATTAAAAATCGCACAGTGGAGACACAGAAGTAAAATTTGAGTTTAAGGAAACATTTTTCAGCCCTAAAACTTGACACTTCATTTTAACCTGCCTGAAGTTTTTCTTTCCTTCTGAACTTTCCTAAGGGTGACACACTCTCCCAGGGCCTGCTGGGCTTTTGGATTTACCATCGCATTGTCACAGCCCATGTTGGTGTGCAAACAGAGTATCAAATTTGCTTTTCTGACAAACATGCTAATTAAGGCAGTCATGGTAAAGACATAAACACTCTCATAAAATCATAGAATTATAGAGCTGGAAGAGACCTCAGGAGGTCATCAAGTCCAGACCCCTGCCCAAGGCAGGACCAATCCCAACTAAATCAACCCAGCCAGGGCTTTGTGAGGCCAAGACTAAAAAACCTCTATGGATGGAGATTTCTACCTCCCTAGGTAACCCATTCCAGTACTTCACCACTCTCCTAGTGAAATAGTTTTTCCTAATAGCCAACCTAGACCTCCCAATTGTAACTTGAGACCATTGCTCCTTGTTCTGCCATCCGTCACTACTGAGAGCAGCATCTCTCCCTCCTCCTTGGAACCTCCCTTCAGGAAGTTGAAGGCTGCTCTCAAATCCCCCCTCACTCTTCTCTTCTGTAGATTAATCCCTCAGCCTTTCCTCGTAGATTATGTGCTCCAGCCCCTTAATAATTTTGGTTGCCCTCCTCTGGACCCTCTCCAATGCATCCTCATCCTTTCTGTAATGGAGGGCCCAGAACTGGACACAATACTCCAGATGTGTCCTTACCAGAGACAAATAAAGGGGAATAATCACCAGAGACAAATAAAGGGGAATAATCACTTCTCTAGATCTGCTGGCAATGCTCCTACTATTGCACCTTAATATGTCATTAGCCTTCTTGGCTACAATGGCACACTGTTGACTCATATCCAGCTTCTCATTCACTGTAATGCCCAGGTCTTTTTCTGCTGAACTAGCCAGACAGTCTCCAGCCTGTAACAATGCTTGGGATTCTTCCATCCCAAGTGCAGGACTCTGCACTTGTCCTTGTTGAACCTCATCAGATTTCTTTGACCTAATCCTCAAATTTGTCTAGGTCACTCTGGATCCTATTTCTGCCCTCCAACATATCTACCTCTCCCCCTAGTTTAGTGTCATCTGCAAACTTGCAATCCATCCCTTCCTTCAAGTCATTAATAAAGATGTTGAACAAAACTGGCCCTAGAACCGATCGTTAGGGCACACCACTTGAAACTGACTGCCAACCAGGCATCGAGCTGTTGATCACCACCCAGCAGGCCTGACAATCTAGCCAGCTCTCTGTCCAACTTACAGTCCATTTACCCAATCCATACTTCCTTAATTTGCTGGCAAGAATATTGTGGGAGATCGTATCAAAAGCTTTGCTAAAGTCAAGGTAAAGCACTTCCACTGACTTCCTCATGTTCACAGAGCCAATTACCTCATTATAGAAGCTAATCAGATTGGTCAGGCATGACTTGCCATGTGTAGCTTATTGACAGGCTATATCTATACTCTGGGGTATCCAGACACCCAAGGAGAGACAGGCACGTCAACAGAGGTATCCCAGAAAAACTCTGCTGCATCCAGGGAACGTGTCTGCTCTTCCGCTTTTTATTGCAGAAGAGCATATGCGCTCTTTCAGAAGTCCTGTCTTCCTCCTTCCACAAGGAAGAAGAGGTCTTCCAAAAGAGGAGGTTTTTCCAAAATTTGGCACAGTGTAGATGGGCCAAATTTTGGAAAAGCTTCTTCCGAAAAAACTATCGGAAAAAGGTACGCAAATTGCAGAGCATCATTTGTGTACCTTTTCCCGATAAATCATTGTAGTCTACACGCAGTCACAGAAAACACAGCCAGAAGAAGTCACATTCAATGAAACACCAGGAAAGAGCATTTTGTTGGGTGTGGACATCGTTTCACTCTGTGCTTTGGGGTTAATAAGCCCTTTCAATTTTTTTTTCTTCTTATCTGGATTATACAGCAAGGCAAGTTTGCTTAAATAGGCTGCATCAATGTACGCACTGGAAATAAAATTTCAGAACAAAATCTTGGCCACCTGTTGCAAGTAATTTATTATTGGACAGAGCCCCTTTGCAATTTCTATAGCACAGCTTCAGATAGGAATAGGAGTCATGCATAACATTTTAATGCTCCTTTTATGAGATGCAGAGAAAATATTACTTATTCTTACTTTAAGGAACGGTGCACAGTTATGTAGCTATTTTATCCATTGTAATTAATTAGTGCAATTTATCTCCCACTATGTGACATTCAGCTCTTGTCATCAACACATCAGATTTTTTTTAGGTAAATGAAGTTTAATCACTTAAAATACTGCATATTAAGGAACCTATTTCAACATTTTGAATATCTAAAGCTATCTGTGATTGATTGTACAGCTAAAAGTAATGGTATGAAAAACTAATAACTTACTGGAAAATCTCATAAGTGTAATGCACACTTAAAAAAAAATCAAGCTTACCACAATGGGAACGGAGCTTATGCTAGAACACATCCTTTAATGGGGATGCAACTGTGCATGAAATGTCTGCATTGTACTTGGGCGCGTTGTTTTTGCCTGTTTGGATATCATGCACTCACACTGCAAATCTTTTAATGAATATTTATTATTAATTATCTATATTACATTAGGATCCATCCAAGATTGGGACCTCCTTGTGTGAGGCACTGAACAAACACCCAAGGAGAGATAGGCACAACACACACAGATTACAGTCTAAAGAGAGAAAAACAGGGAAAGAGTGAGAGGCACAGAGAGATTAAATGACTTACCTAAGGGAAAGAAACAACGAGTAATCCTGTAGCATCTTACCCCTGGTCTACACTAGGGGATTTGAATTAGGATACACAACTTCAGATACATTAGTTGCATAGCTTAAATCAACATATCTTAACTCAAATTTTGGCACCAGACACACTGCGGGAAGTCAAAAGGAGCACACTCTCCCTTCGACTTCCCTTACTCCTCATGGGAACAGGACTACCAGCACTGATGGGAGCACCCTCTCAGTTCAAACGAGCATGTCTTTACTAGTAGGATTGCCAGGTATCCGGTTTTCATCCAGTCCATTATTTGTTGCCCCTTTCTGGTAAAAACAACTAGAAAATATCGGACATGTAAAATGTCTGGTATTTTCTGTTTTTCTTGGACAGAAGGCCAGTGAGGACATTCTTCCCTTGCTGCGTCTGGCAGGGGTACGGGGAGCGGGGATTGTGGGATTTAAAGGCGCAGTGACCTTTTTTTTCCCCAAAAAATTTTTTTGCTCAAAGTATCTGCCAACCCTATTCACTAGCCCTGTTAATTTGAACCTGGAAGATTGACTGCAGATGCTTCAATCTTATCTGTAGTGTAGACATGGCCTTATAGTAGAGACTAACTATATATCTATATCTATATCTATATATCGAATCCTGAGCTTTCATGGGCAAAACCCACATCCTCAGATGGATATATATATTTTGTTAGTCTCTAAGGTGCTATAGGACTATTCATTGTTTTTTTAAAGTTACAGACTAACATGGCTACATCTCTGTGAACAAGGGAAAGAGAAAGTTAGCGGCAGAAATGAAAGTCTCTGGAATCTCAGTCCATTGTAGTGGCCACTGGACCACACTGTCCCTTCAGACAGCCCATTACTATCATTACAATAATAATATTTAACACTAATGGCGCTTTACATTTTTTCAGTCATTGACTATCGGCTCTTTCATAGTGACTGTAAGCATCTCTGCTCATTCTAAGTGATATCTCACTATAGCTGGCAGCACCAATACAAATATTTCATCCACAATGAAGCCCCATGAAGACACAATTTTTAAACCACAGAACCACCATATCCTCTCATTCTTTGTGTGCTTTTATTCTGGCTATATCCTACTTTATTTCCACTTTTGTCTTATTTTGCACTCAACTACCAGTGCACAATGACCCCTGCAATTTCACAGTAAAGCTATGAAGCCACTGAAAAATTCAACATGCTTTATTTGAATGGTAGTGCTAATGACACCAGCAGGATCCACACTGAGGTGATAATCCTTTCTTCACTCCTTTTTAATCAGCATCATTCATCTTTGGCACCACATATGCTAAAACCATCGTCAAGAGCAAATTTAGTTTGTTGACTTGATACTCAACTTTGTAATTTGACATTCCCCACCCGACAATTTTGACTTCAGCAACCTTCTTTTCAAGCCCCTGCAAACACGGATGATAAATTTATCTCCTAATGCTATTAATCAATTCATTGATGAAAAGCATTAGGAGCCAGTTAGCCAACAACCATGCCATGCTTCTGGGCAAGGTGGGGGAGGAGCCTGGCTCCATGCTTACAGAAGAGGCAGGACCTCGAGCACAAATGGCAGGGCCAGGGCAGAACGTGCAACAAGCCAGCCCCTCCCCAGCCCTCAGAACCACCTCGACACTAGTATGCCCCCCCCAGTTACTGTGGCATTCCAGTGGTGATTTAAAGGGCTTGGGGCACAGGGCATCAACACTACTGCAGTATCACCAGGCCCTGGAGCAACTATCCCCTGTGGCCCCCCTTATCCTTTCCCATTGGTGGTCCTGCATCCAGCCAAACAAAAGCCAATAGCCATTCTAAGTAACTGCACAAGTAGTGCTAATGCAAGAAGGAAGGAGCACTCTGTGGGATGTGAAGAATATGAAGAGAAGTTAATTGTAACTATTTTCTGAATGATGAAAAAGTACACCAAAATTCAACTTAATTATGATATAGCTGCAGTAGGGTATTTCCTTGTAAAATAACTTTCAACTGATCGTAGTGGTTGGATCACATACAGGGAGAAACTACAAGCACACAGTGCTGTTCTTTAGAGTTTGTGCATTTGTGTGTGTGTGGAGTTTGGGGTTTTCATTGTGAAAACCATTATTGGGAAAGTGTTGGCGTTGATTAATTTATTGTTTCAAAAACTGGAAACAAGTTTAGAGGTTGTCAAAATGTTGCATTTTGAAATTTTTGAAATGAGAAAGTCCATTTTTTGGTTCAAATGACTTTTTTTTATGAAAATTTAATCTAATTATAAGTAAAAAAGGAGGCAAAAATAAATACGCTTCAAAATGATCAAAATGAAGCATTTTGCTTGACCTGAACTCAATTACTGTTCAGGTGGTCTGTTTGCAAACTAAATGACTTTTTATCCCAATTCAGGATGTGAAAAGTTTTTGAAATCTCACATTTTCCTGGGCTGGAAGAGCAGTGCCCTTTGCAATCTAGTTTTTGTATATGAATAAAACTGTCTCCAGTATATAGTCAGATACCTGTGTTTACTCGGTAAATTTAGTTGTCACTTTGCTGTCCATGAGGGCAAGTGGACTCTCCACAGCAACAATAGGAGAGAGTCAGATCCAAAGTTCCCTCTAATTTTTTCCAGTCATGTGTGGAACATATTTTGTTATGTGCATCAAGGCATGCGCAGATTTGCACCATCAATAGAAACACATGCCACTGACTGTGGGCTCTGTTGGCACTCTGCTAATCAGCTGGGTGGCATTTGAATCTCTCCTGAGTGGCTACCCAAGCTCACAGCTTACAGGGAACACTGGTTAAATCCCCTTGCTCTAAAAGCACAGGCAGCTAGCTCTATAACACTCCTGACTAGTTCTGATTTCATCCAGTAGAGGGCAGTGATACATGCATGGTTTATTGCGATTATCTACATTTACTTATGTTTGTATCTATAAAAAGAACCAGTGCAAGAGGTCTTTCTTTCTCCCCATAACATGATAGTGATGGAAGTGCAATGACATTTACTTACTTTTACTGCAGGTAAGATTGAACCTAGAATCCCAGTCCTGTGGCTCATTTCTCTTGACTATGGGGATGGGCCCACTATTCTCAGGCATGAATCAGCCTCACAATTTTACATGGGAGGTGGTTCACTGTCATCAATTTTAATAAAAAAGAAAGTTCAGTCCTGAAACATCATGAAAAACCTATATTTCATCGGAATTTTCATTAAAATATATTTTCTAAAATACAGATTTTTTTTCACCCAGTTCTAGTTGGACGTGCCTGAATGATGGTGTTTTCCTGTCTTTTCTGTGTAACCACATCTAGATGCTGAGAGAATAACATTACTATCTATTGTGAGAACACACCACCGCTTCCCAATCATTTCGTTTGAAGAGAGATACTAGCTGTGAGCCATTAGTGTGTGTGGAGAGAGCTCATTAGGAGAAAAAGCAGAGATTAAACAAGAAATGTAATTTATGTGTGAAAAGGCAAAAGCCTTAAAATGAACATTTCATCCAGTTTATTTAATCATTTAATTGTTAAAATACAGCCTGTTAGGGACAAGTGGAAGGAAATGATGGCTCACTACTTCCTTGTGTTCCCCTGCCTGCCTGTGTCCTTTGTCTTGTACATATATTGTATACTCTCTGGAGAAGGGATTGTGTATTTGCTGTGTGTTTGTGTAGCATCTAGCACAGGGGTCAGGCAAAATACAACATGTGGGCTGCATCTGGCTCTCTTGATGTCTATTATGCTAGCTACCTGCGCAGAGCTGCTATGATAGACTGAGGGAATGTACAAAAACGCTGTCCTGAAATACTGTACATTCAGTATTATTTAATGGGTGGTTCTTGAGATGCATAGATGCTTGTCCAGCTTGCTGGCAGTTCAGCTGGTTTCCTGCTCTTTCAGGGGGCCAATATGAGACTGACATGAAAACAGAAACATTTCTAGCTTACACTAACACTTTTAAAAACATATATATTTATAAAGACAAAGATGGTATAGTTTGCCCTTGTTAATGCAGAGGGAGAGGTCGGAACCCGGAACAAAAGTTATTTAATTTCTGGGGAGGGGGGAGAGTCAGGAGGCTGTCATTTATAACAATTTCTTTTGTTGGAGGGTGGGAGCAAGAGGAAAAATGTTTTGTAGGACTAGCAAAGAATTCTTTGTTATCTGTGTAATTTCAATAAACTGTTCTCAGTAGATAGGTTTGCAAGAGTTCGATTTTTGTAAGTAAATGGCCATAAATGTCAATGTGAGGGAGCAGAGAAAGGAGGGTCCAGCACCCCAGGAGTTAAAGAAAGCCTCTGGGCCCAGCTAGCCTTGCCCTGCTTTACCTGCAACTAGTGCCAGGCCTGGAGAGAGGAGACAAGGAAGGAGCCTGGCTCAGTTTAGGGCTGACTTGCAAGGGGACAGGATCCCAGTTCAGCAGTCTCAGGGCATGAGCCAGAGCCTGTCCACTCAGCAGCCAGCGGAGCAAGTAATCTCCCACCCTATCCCTCTGGAAAAGGGGGGAACCTATTGAGAAGCCCCAGCTACGGGGAATCTGGACTCAAGGGGCCATTCCCCAACTTTAAGGACTTGGGTAGAGAGTGGTTCAGAGTTCCTGGGCCAGGAACACAAGGGGGGGGGCAGGGAGGCAGTGCCCCTCCTTTTCACCTGCTTGCTCAGTGACCTAGCCACTAGGCTACACAGCCACCAGGGGCTGGGCCACAAGTGATGGAGAATGTGGGCAGAGCCCTGGTCCTGCTCAAGGGACTGAACAAAGGAAAAATAAAAAGTGGGTGTGAGCCCTGCCTGTGAATGGAGATGGGGCTGTTGCTGAAGTGGATGGCTGAGTGAAATCCAGCAACAGCAGCAGCTCTTGCAGCACATAGTCTAGCACCAGCACCAGCTAATTGGTGAATTAGCAGCCCAACAACAGCAGCTGATGCAAGAGGCTGCAACCCACAACCCCAGCAGAGCTGCATGTTCCTGTGCCTGTGCCTTCACCTGCTCCTCTCAAGCTTGACAAAATGAGGCCTGATGATGATTCAGAGGCTTTTGGGGAAACATTTGAGCAGGGGCTGTGGTAGCTCAAGAACATCCTCTCCTCCTTACTGCTCCTGAAAAGCCTCGTGGGTTCAGGCATATCCACATGCCCCAACTCAATAGCACAGCACCATCTCCCTGTTTGGGAGACCATGGCTTATCTGGAGGCCCCTACTTAACCCAGGACTCGGGGAAGTCTGCTGTAACCCATCCTGCTGGGTACCCAGTGAAGATCCTTGTGCCACACAAGATTAGGACTGTGTTTTACGTGTGGTGGTTTGGGGCAGAGGCCCACGGACTATCCATACATGAAATACAACTTTAGAAAGCCCCGCAAACATGAGCACGCCTTCAGGATCCAGCAAAGCTGACCATCCTACTGTGGATAAGTAGGATGGAAGCTGTTGGGCTGATTGATTCAGGCTGTATTCAGACAAAAGGCCCACAAATAGGGAGAACCTACTGAGAAGCCCCAACTAAGAGTAATCTAGACTCTTGGGGCCACACCCCAAATGTAAGGACCTGGATAGGGAGTCATTTGCAGATCCTTGGCCAGAAACTCACCTGTATGTCTATACTGTGGCAGTTTGTCGGAAAAGGAAATGCACAAAACGGATTTTTTCCAACAAATGGCCCCATCTACATAGGGCTTTTTATCGCAAAAACCTCTTCTGCAAAAAGGATCAGAAGAGAATATGCAAATGAGTGCAAGATTTGCAAATGAGTGCTCCATTTGCATTTCCTCTTCTGACAAACTGCTGCAGTGTAGCTGTAGCCTCAGCAACCTAGCCACTAGGCTACACAGGCACCAGGGACATAGCCATAGTCAATTTCACAATACACATGCAAACCAGTGTGAAATATTTCCATCCATATTAATAAAAATTTACAGAGAGGAAAACTAAGAAAAGTGCTTCTTGAGAACTTTTTAGAATTTGATTTAAGGGTATTTACTTTGTATATTAGACATGTGATGCGGATAATTTGTGTTTTTGCATGATTATGATTATCTGACCAGCCCATAATTTCCTACAGCTGTGAAAATTTTAGTTGATAATTTAAAAAAAAGCTGAAATATACACAGCCATGTTATCCATCAAAATTATAAAAAATATTGATTTCTGCCTAGCCAATCTCTAGGTAGAATTACCACAGGGAGGGGATTTTCACAATATGGAGGTATCAGGAGAAGAACTGTCTAAATATACTTCAGTAGTAGTGGGCAAATTAAATTGCTTCCCAGATGTTCATATGGTGTGAACAATGAAAACTAATCAAACTTACTGCTACAATATATCATGTTGTCTGTTACAATTAGACATTTTTTCTGTCAAAAAAATGCAGTTTTGTCTAAACAGAAATGTTCTCAGGAAACCTGCCAGTTATAACAACATTCCAGGATGGCCAATAGTACTATAGCTAAGGAACTGACCTTGTAATACAGGCATCCCAGGTTCTAGTACTTTCTCCAAACCAGGCAGAGAAATTTTGAAAAATGAAATTGTTCAGCAGCAGTAAAAAATTGGCAAATAGTGTAGAAGAAATGGCTGACTTAAGGAGAGATTCCTTTGATATCATAACTACCTAAATGCCTGGCTTTCCTAAGTTAATGATGTGATGGGTCGCCCCTGGAACTGAGGTACCACTGAGCCCCCTGACACACCAGCCTGGGCCTCCCTCTCACACTGTACTGCTGTGACAAGCTGCAAAGCCCTCCAACCTGCATTTTTGCCAGAATTCACACAGGTAGGGGTGCATCCAGCTGAACTTATATGCAGGGTCTCTAACCACCAGTTTCTAAGCCTAAGGCCTCAGAGCAGTTCTGTCCTTCCCTGATCAAATCTGGCCAGTAAAGGGGTTTAATACCCCATCTGCCTCTCCCTAAATGTGAAGAGAAGAATGCACACTTGTGGTAAACAAGCAGAGATTTTCCGCAAGCATACCAGTCAAAGCTCACTGGTTCAGATTAAAGCAAAACAAGTTTATTAATTACAAAAGACAGATTTAAAGTGATAGCAAAGAGATCAATACCGATTACCCAGTAAATAAATAAACTCCACAAATTTACCTTAAGATACTAAGTAGGTTGAATATGAATTAGCAGATTCGCACCCTGAGAAATGATACAAGCATGCTGCAGATTCTCAAGAGGCAGGCTGCACTTGCCTTACAGCTTGGAATCAGCAGTCTTTCATAGGCTAGAAATCCCTTGAACCTGGATTCAGCACTTCCTGTCATGTTCCTCTGGTGTTTCCAGGAGTCCTTTAGCATGGGGAGTGAAGAACATCAGATGAGATCACTCCCTGCCTTATATAGCTTTAGCGTATAGTGGGAACCCTTTGTTTCAAAGCTTGGTTCCTACTTCAAAGACCAGTTTGGGGAAAAAGACTGACATCCCAAGATGTCCTTGGAGAGTCATGGAAGCCATTGTTTACAGGCTGTCTACACTTATCCTTACGAATGCTCCCCAGGTTGGAGATGAGCTTCTCATAAGCCCTATTGTTTTTTCTAATGTCTGATTGCCCTGAATAGACTCTTCCCCACCTTCTATCTGGACAGAAAGCATCTTGTCTCATGGGCATTACCTTGGTATAGCTACATTTGAAGTAGAGATACATAGTCGTTATTTATAGCTTCAGATACAAAAAATGATACATGCATACAAATACGATAATAATCTCCAGCAAATCATAATCTTTTCAATGACACCTTACATGACTTATCTTGCATAAAATACATCATCATTATGCTATAATCATATCATAATAATATTAATATAACAAATATAGAGTGGAGTGTCACAAAAGACAGCGGTAATAAAATAATACTTTATACCCTACAATACAGTGGCAGTGTGTTAGTGAGTGTAGAAACCAGCCTGCAATATCTTATCATTCCAGTTATCATAACTGAAGGACAGTTCTTTTTGGAGTGAATTACACTAAGGGGGCTCGTCTACACTGGCCCCTTTTCCGAAAGGGGCATGTTAATTTCACAGGTCACAGGTTCAAAGTAGGAATAAGATCCTCCGGAAAAGGGCTTTTTTTCCAGAGGATCGGGGCCAGTGTAGACGCTCTTTTCCGGCTTTTCTAAAAGCCGGAAAAAAGCGGCGGACATTTTTATTTAAATGCCGCGGGGGATATTTAAATCCCCCGTGGATTTCCCTATTACGACCTGTGAAATTAACATGCCCCTTTCGGAAAAGGGGCCAGTGTAGACGTAGCCAGGGTGTGTTTCAGTGCTTTGGCAGTGGGAAAAATGGATGTCAATGTAATTTAATAGCCAAAACAAAATGCAGAGGTTTTAAGTGAAAATGAGACTCAAGTGCCCCCTGATTTCAACAGAAGCAGAGGCAGGACTTTAGGACCTATTTGGCAAGGTATTGAGGGCTTTTGTGACAAGACAGAGGGATTTGAGGGCATATGGAATATGGAGCTAACATGGTTGATAGACAGGTCCTGATTCTTCTCCCTTGACAGTGTTACCCCAGTGTAACTTCCCTGATCCCGGTGTAGCTGGTTCTGATTTACACTAATGTAATTAAATACTGAATCAGGTTTATAGCAAACAAGAAATATGAAGGCTTTTGTAAAGCTTTGCATATCAGTATGCCAATTGTTCTTCACTGTTACTTCCCTGAGAACATTCACTGGGAACTACAATAAACATAATTAAACACATAAAACTGGATTATCATTGAGGTGACTATGCAGTCTCAAAAGGCCTGCTCAAAACAGAAATGTGGCAATGGTCCTGCCTGGTCTTGTCATCTTATTAATGAAGTGCTCTTCACAGAATGAGGCACAATTTTTTACCATCAATAGAGAAATTACCTAGCAAGCAGCTACTTAATTAAATGACATTCCGTGAAAATTGAAGTAGAAGAGAAAGTCAGTGGAGTGCGAAGGCTAGGATAGGCAGTTCCAAGATATCATTGGGATATAGATTCCAATTAATCTGAAGAATTATAAATCTAGACTTTCTATGGATTCAGATAAGCATCCTGTTTTTTATTTGTGGCACAGCAGAAGCCCAGAGATCTCAGTCAGGGACCCCATTGTACTGGTGCTAATCATAGACTAAAACACAATCTTTCTGTGAACAGGTCACAGATCCAGGCCCTGATTCCACAAACACTTAAGCACATGAATTACTTTACATATGTGAATAAACGTAGGGCTTGTCTACACTACAGAGAAGATAGAAACTGCTGCAGTTGAACTTTCAGGGTTCAAATTAGCTGGTCTAGTGAAGACATGCTAATTCAAACTGATAGGGCACTCCCATCAGGGCCAGTAGTCCTGCTCCTGATGATGAGCAAGGGAAGTCAATGTGAGCATTTGCTCCCGTCAACCACCTGCTGTGTGGATGGTGCCAAAACAGGATTTAAGATACTTCCACTCCAGCTACAGAATTAACATAGCTGGAGTTGCATATCTTAAGTCAACTTTCCCCTTTAGTGTAGACCTGGCCTTAGTGTCTTCATTGGGACAATATAATATACATACTTCACTTATGTGCTTACATTTTGCAGGAATCAGGCGTAGCTCAAGATAAGGTGACACATGGGGATACAGCACAGCAGCAATGGGGTAGCAATGGGATAGCAATCAGCATAATTTGTAGGTTTCAATTTAAAAAAGAGACATAAAGAAAGAGGAGCTTTAAGTTCAATACTGTTTCAAGTTTCACTTGGCAGACAGGAAACTTTCTAAAGCCTCTTAGAAATGTTAAGTCAACTAATATAACTGATTGAAGCTAGCTGCCAAATCAAATGGATTAACAATCAATGCAACTAATGCAAGCATTACAGAGATTGTAGGGCACTAATGTGAAATACACGGCAGCTGAAGTCTTTAGAAAATCTACATTTCTGTAGTAAATTGATGAGAAATAAGCTATCACCTTTCTGATACTTTTAAACTTTTAGTTACGTTAGAAAAGCACAAAGATCCAGCTGGCAATGGGCCTTTCATCTCATATTTGTTAGTGAACTAATGGTGATCACTTCAGATACTGTATTGCATGGAAAAGCAAATCTTCAACACAGTTTTCTTCTTATCTCTGTACATGAGATATTTAAACACATGTGGCCAATAGGTGACCAGTCTCACATTAAAGAGGACTAATGCCTTTGGAGATGGGCACATTTCCTATTCATGACAGTAAGGGCACTTCTAGACTGTCCACGGCTTTTGAAAGAAGATATGCAAATTCGATGCTAATTTGCATATTTTCTTCCGATCCTCTTTTTGGAAGATTTTTTTCGAAAAAAAAAAGCAATCTCGACGTGGTTCTTTTGAAAAAAAAAAACAACTCTTTTTCAAAAGAACTTTTTTCCTAAAAAAACGAGGTGTCTTTCGAAAAAGAGTTTCTTTTTAAAAAACTGCGTCTTTTTAAAAAACTGCGTCTGAACTGCTTTTTGTTTTCGAATAAACTCTTCCAGGATCGGAAGAAGATATACAAATTCACGCCAAATTTGCATATCTTCTTTCAAAAAACGCAGGCAGTCTAGAAGTGCCCTAAGAGTGATCTGCATGCATTTAAGGGCAGCATTTGGCTCTATTCTGTTTTATTTGGGTTTTTATTCTGTCTTCCTCACTGCAATATCTGAGGGCTTGTCTATGGAGATTGATCTTCTAGCATTTGATTTAGCGAGTCTAGGGTAGACCCCCCAAATCGAATGC
Organism: Pelodiscus sinensis; assembly: GCF_049634645.1. NCBI lineage: Eukaryota > Metazoa > Chordata > Testudines > Trionychidae > Pelodiscus > Pelodiscus sinensis. The sequence goes on from NC_134711.1 coordinate 307,173,617, forward strand.
TGAGGGCAGACCTGCTGACATCCTGTACTCCTTATTCCATGAAGAGTAAGGGCAGCCGATGGTGGCGTGTGCTACATTTTGTGTAGCTGGATGGCATAACTCAAGCTGATCTGCCTGGTTTAGTGTAGGCCAGGCCTGAGTATCCTAAGTGGAATGTTAAACATCTGTCACCTGTGATTTGCCCTGTCTCCCAAGCTCTGCCCAGGGAGAGAGCTGTGTGTGAAGTGGCATATTTTGTTTTGGAAGGCTTTTCTTTTTGAGATGCACCTGTTGCTCTAGATTTCTATTAGAGAAGACAAGCTGAAGAAGCAAGCCTTGCTCTTGGAGAGCAAGGTGGTGAAGTTTGGGTTGGCCCTTCATTCCACTGTCTGGGGCCAGCTGCCAAGAAATCTCCATCTCCTGCACAGAAAAGAGGTACTCTTGTGGTCAAACCTTAAGCTTAAAATGGGTTCATTCTCTAGTAGGATGAAAGACTGAATAAAGACTGATACAGTTATACAGATTATATAGTTAGCCTCTTAGTCCAACAGTGAGGCCAGGTCTACACTGGGGGAGAAATTCAATTTAAGGTACACAACCCCAGCTATGAGAATTGCATAGCTAGAGTTGATGTACCTGAAATTGAATTTCCCCGATAGCCCAATTGCAGTATGTAGATGGGAAAAACTCTCCCATTGACTTCCCTTACTCCTCACAAACCCACGGAATACCATGGGGGTGCCATCAGAATTCGATTTAGTGGATCCTTACTAGACCTGTTAAATCAAACCCTGAAAGATTGATCTTCAGCGAATTGATCTCCAGGTAAACATAGACAAGGCCTATGGTGGAGTTGAAGGAGCTCAGGGAGGGATGATGAGGCATGTTCCCCAATCCATTGCTAGCCAGTAAAGTAGGCTGGTGCAGAAGAAGAGTAGACCATAGCTTTTCTTCCTCTCCATCCCTCTGGCAGTGATTTGCACCCTGAGGATTGCACATTTCCTGCTCTGAGTGGACTGCAGTTTTCCATAAGCTTTAAAGAGAACACGCAGAAGCACAGGTTTTTGTATATCCATCTTGGCAGTTAGTGCAGGCAAGATGGAGGACAGTATCAGATAGAAATAAGCCATTATTTTATTTCTTCTTTTTTTCTCTTCATTAGATATTTAAACACACAGAACCAATCTCCTAGTCCTTCCCAGTCCTGCAAACCCTTACTGTAGGGCACAATGACTCAAAAGGCATTTTTCACAGCAGACCATCACTTGGAATATTACAGTTTTCTAAGATTGTGCCCTACCGGTGTAAGGACCCAATCATCCTGCAACTGGCTCTATGGAGGGAAAGGAGGAAGGACTTTAGCCCCTGTCCAGAGCCTGAATGACTCCAGTAGGGCTTTGTGTGGTTACAAGGGGCTGCTTGCAGGATCTAATTCCTAGTTACTAGCTGTGATGCTTATCACAACATGTGCTATGTGCTGAGAAAGCAGACTACCTATCAGCAGGTTTTATCTGGCAATAAATATTGGAATACATTTTCCTCTGAATTGAAAGGAGATTAGCTGTCTAGCACACACATTCCCCGTGGCTGGCGAGTCTGGGTATCAGCCTTTAACATGGTCAGAGGTTAACTTCTTTCAGAAAGAGATCAGTAAAATAGGAATGGATCTAAGATAAGACAAAGTTCCTGTCAGTCATATGGGAAGCGAGGATTTGAAGGATGAAAACGCTTGAAAGAAAAACATAAATTTATGCTTTTGAGTCACTGGAGGCTTAGGGCCTATTTGACTCATTTCACAAAAGTAAATATCTCCTTTTAAGAAATAACAGATGGCATCTGGGACTATGAGGAGTGCCCTCAGCAGGTGTAAGTGTCCAGTTAATGAAGCTTTGGTGGAACTACCAAATTTATACCATTTGTGGGTCTGGCCTTGTATTTTTCTGAACATCAGCAAACATAGCTCAGGGGAGCTTGCCAAAACCAAGGAGGAATAATTTTGAAAAACAGACCTTTAAAAACTCACAGATCTAAGTGATAAAACTATTTAATTATCACAAAATAAATCTGCCGGCATCAGCAACCTGAATTGTGACCTTTTGATGTTTAAAAAAATCTTAAAATAATTGAGTCAAACTTTCCATTGCTGATATTTATCCTACAGCAATTCAAGGCTGATAGTTTAATTGAATTTTGGTACATATGAAACAGATGCTATAAGCTTCCTTACATATCACTGTGAAAATGTTAGTCATGCAGATTTATAATAAAGCAATCCCTTATTGTTCACACCCACATTTATCTGCATTCTGTGCTACAGCTGATTTTGAAATTGTCTCTTTTAATTAGGAATATTGACAACAGTCACAGGATTTATGCATCTAATCAAGTCGCCTCTAACAGAGGAGTTTTTAAAATGGTTGAAGCTAAGAGACTAGTATGTTTACATGTATTTATATTATTTTTCTTAAACAAGTGGTAAGAGTAAAAATAATCTTTTTGCTTTTCCATACTCACAAGAAGTCTTTTTATTTAAACAGATTACATGAATATGCTGCAGACGTGAGTGTATGTGTATAAATTCATAAATAAAAAGAATGATAGATGGATATAAGCCATAGTTACAAGCAACCTTTTGACTTGTAGGATTCTAGAAATTGGTAAACAGTTTATTAAAACATCTGTTAATCATTTAATAACTTTTGACAAACTATTCATATACCTTTAACATAATTTAATACACAGTTTATGTACCTTTAATATAAAGCGTGAACCTTTTCATTTTGTCCACCAAAGATTAAATGGAAGAGATTTGCTGACTAATGATCTTGTGAGCAAGTGGAATGGGTTAGCTACTTCAGGAATTAGAAAAAATCCAGCTAATTAGTCAGCATGTTTTCCTTCTTAAGGTTTTATTGCACAGATTTTCTTATTGATTAGGACAAGAGAAACAAATTGGAAAAAACCAAGCCAGCATTTCAGTGGAGCACCTCTGTTACAAGTAGGAGTGGCTTTTGCCCTCACCTATCAAGTTCTGGTCTTATGGGGCTTGATTGTGTGCTCAGAGACATCAGTGGGTAAAGGATTAACAGATTTTAAGGAGAGAAGGGCCCATTATGATAATCCCATTTGACCTCCTGCATAACACAGCACATAGAACCTCACTCAATGATTTCTGTCTCTAATCCATAACTTTTGTTTCAGCTAGGGTATGTCTTTTAAAAAGATAACCAATATTAACTGAAAGATTTCTTATCCCATATCCTTATATAATCTATTCTAATGCTCATAAAGGTTCAGGATAATAAATTATATATTTTAGGGATTTTTTTTCATTTGTTCATGGAGTAACTACTATGAAAGGAGATAGAAATGTAGCCGTGTTAGTCTGGTGTAGCTGAAACAAAATACAGGACTATGTAGCACTTTAAAGACTAACAAGATGGTTTATTAGATGATGAGCTTTCGTGGGCCAGACCCACTTCCTCAGATCAAATAGTAATTGCTGTGAATGGATTTTCCTGTTATTTGATGTGCTTAGTATTATTATTATTTTTTAACGACATAGTGCAGTAGTGTCTAGAGAGATCTCAGTTAGGATTGTTTTAGGCACTATACAAAATACATAGAGATACTCCCTGACCTAAAATACTTGCTTTCTAATAAAGATGATATACACAGGGCAGAAGAAGATATAATCAAATAAATGACTCTTATATTGCATTTTATTTTAATTATAAGTAAAATAATTTTATTAATCCCTATCAGTTCCTCAATTTAGCCATCATTAACATTATTAGCTAACTCTCACAGGTTTATCATGAGGTTTTGAGATATTTGATGTATTTCCTGGATTCTAAAGGCAACTAGATAAAATCATGGAGGACAGATCCACTATAGCATCTCTAGCCTCTTTTGCCAGAAGCCAGGAATGGGCAACAGGAGATGGTCACTTGATGATTACCTGTTCTGTTTATTCAGAAGCATTGGACAATGTTAGAAGACAGAATTGACCTTTGGTCTGATCCACTATGGCCATTCTTATATTTGTATGTAAGCCCCAGCTCCTGGATTCATGTGACTATTTCAGAGTCTCAGATTCATTTTAAAAAAGTAAGTTTCTAGACCTCATGTTTGTAGAGAAAAGCTGACAAACACAAAGTTAGCAAATGTACAGACTAGGAAGTCAGAAAGCAACATTTATTGTTTCAATAAATCACATGATTTTAAGCCACTTGCATGATTTTTGGGGGTCTGCCTCATTATTTTTGCGTATTGAGGGTTAGCAATCCTGCCTTAACTGGCTGAATTTTTATAGGCTGCATGTGGAGGTGGGTCTCCAGAAGGAATTAAAGGAGGAGTGGGTCATGACTTTTTGGATTAATTAGTAAGGCATTTGATATGGTCTTGCATGATATTCTTATCAATAAACTAGGCAAATACAATTTAGATGAGGCTACTATAAAGTGGGTGCATAACTGGCTGGATAACTGTTTTCAGAGAGTAGTTATTAATGGTTTACAGTCCTGCTGGAAAGGCATAACAAGTGGGGTTCCACAGGGGTCATTTTGGGACCGGTTCTGTTCAATATCTTCATCAACGATTTAGATATTGGCATTGAGAGTATGCTTATTAGGTTTGCAGATGATATGAAGCTGCGAGGGGCTGCAAGTGCTATGGAGAATAGGGTCGTAATTCAAAATGAGGGTTTTTCAAAAATCAAAAAGGGGGTGTGATGCCAAAAAGTTTGGGAACCACTGCAGAGCAAACAAAAACATATAGAATCGTGAGCTTTTGTGGGTAAAACCCACTTCAGCAGATGAGTTGAAGTAGAAATAACAGAAACCAATATATATCAACTTTTGTGGATTTTACCCACAAAAGCTCATGATTCTATATATTTTTGTTAGTCTCTAAGGTGTCACAGGACTACTTGTTACCTCTGAATCTGACCAGACTGACATCTTGAACCTCAGATTTGCAGGAAGCCTAAAGGTAGTGGAAGTTGTGGTTTTGTTTTTTAAGCGGATCAGGGAGTACAGTATGAAAGTGGGACTCAGCCCTTCTGTGAACAAGGCAAATACTGTGCAGGCAGTAGAAGAAGACAAGTTGGTGTCCCCCCCCTCTCCTAAATTGGGCAAAACCTGAGACAATGCACAGCATAAGATCATGTGGCACAAACCTCATATTACAAGGGAGCAACAGGCCACATAAAGTGGTCCTCTCATATTCTACAGTAGCCCACTTCATTAAAAGGTCCTGGCTCAAATACAGTGGCAGAGGGTTGCTTCCCTGGCCTCAATGTAGTTCAACATAAGTGACCAAAGATTTCTTTTTTCCTTCACATGGGCATCTCTCCAGTATACAGGACTGGGCTGACAGCAAGAGTGCAATAAATTGGCCCATTGGCTTTTATCACAAAATCTATAGAGAGAATTTGGCCATATTGTGCTACCATTTAAAAGCAAAGCTGTTCATTAATACCAATGCTGAGATCTATTTAAAAGTCTATGGCAAGATATAGCCCGAAAGTAACTCAAAAGAATCAAACCCTTGTTCACGTAAACCAGAAATGGAAAGCAAAATCCAGGAGTACTAAGGAGAGGCATTCAACAAAATACTTCACAAATGGGGCTTAATCCTTGATTGCTGAGAAAACATCCAGTTTCTGCATCTGATGAAGGAAGGAAGGACCCCTTTTCCAAAAGAGACCATATATACACTTCTGTATATAAAAAGATTCCACATGGCTGCTGAAAATTTGGCAGTACTAATTGTATTTATTTGATTCCATATTATTTAAATTCATGTACCTTGTTAACTATCACTTGTTTTAGTATTATTTTGTTACCCTGAACATGAGTTTATGTTGACAAGGGCATACAAAATGGAGTCCATAGAATCTCCATTTTGTTGAAGGAATGCTTTTTCCTCAGATGCAGCTTCCTGCCAAAACCACAGCTTTGTGCACATGACCCCACCTATGCACCCATCTCTAAGCCATGTGCACTCATTTGTAACAGCTGCACTCAGCCCTATCATCACTGCACTCATTCCTAAAATGGGCACTCACTCCACCTCCACTCACCAGCTGTACATGGCCCTAATTCTGCACTCAGCTCATCAACATCTTTTTCCCACCTCAGAGTGAATATAAACTCTGGCTCGAGAGGCGTTTGGTTGGTTCCTCTGGTTTCCTTGATCTTTCCAAGTCCCTGTGGTTCCAATCCTTTTCCCCTGTCATCTTGGATTAATGGTTTTGATTTGGTGAGGCCTTGGTTTTGACACATTAGCCACCTTGTGTGTGGGAATGCCCTATGTGGAGGATATTTGGCTAGTCATTGGACTGAGACTGGACTTATCATCTACCACCAATTAACTTTTGGACCAGACGGTTTAGCTGAAGGGCGACCAGTACCGTATCCTGAGGAGCCATTCTCCAAGTGATTGAGGGTCCTTCCAGCATTCTTCTGCCAGGAGGTGAGGATTATTGCTTTGAGGGATCTCCTCGCTTGTCCTCCTTCAAGGCTTCCAATTAGCCACAAAGTAGAAGGTTGTGGGCACCAATCGCCACATGTTTTGTAAAGTATACCTTTCTTTGTATTTAGAATAGTGATAGAAATGTAGCCGTGTTAGTCTGGTGTAGCTGAAGCAAAATACAGGACTATGTAGCACTTTAAAGACTAACAAGATGGTTTATTACATGATGAACTTTCGTGGGCCAGACCCACTTCCTCAGATCAAATAGAGGAAGAAAATAGTCACAACCATATATACCAAAGGATACAATTAAAAAAAAAGAACACATATGAAAAGGACAAATCAAATTTCAGAACAGAAGGGGGGTGTGGGGGGGAGGGAGGAAGGTAAATGTCTGTGAGCTAATGATATTAGAGGTGATAATTGGGGAAGCTATCTTTGTAATGGGTAAGATAACTAGAGTCTTTAAGACCCTCGTGCAAAATGTCGAATTTTAGCATGAATAACAGTTCAGAGGATTCCCTTTCAAGTGCAGTTTTAAAAGGCTTTTGAAGCAGGATGCAGGTAATTAAGTTGTTGAGACAATGTCCTTTCTTGTTAAAATGTGATTTGTCCTTTTCATATGTGTTCTTTTTTTTAAATTGTATCCTTTGGTATATATGGTTGTGACTATTTTCTTCCACTATTTGATCTAAGGAAGTGGGTCTGGCCCACAAAAGCTCATCATCTAATAGACCATCTTGTTAGTCTTTAAAGTGCTACATAGTCCTGTATTTTTCTTTGTATTGGGATCTTTCCAATATTCTTGGATTCTAGGGATAGGGTGGGCGAATTGTGTTTATTATTCCTGTTTGTGTTTGTTTAAATTCAAAATACATGGTTTGGCCTCAAAATTTGTTTTGCCTCATTATTGGGTCCATAAATTGCCGGTGATAGAGATAGAGATTACCAGGCGAACCTCACTTTTGACTCTGGGATCAGTTACATCTAGTCAGAAGAGGTCTAATTTCACTCTAAATTAACATGTTACATCGTTCCCAGTGTAACACTTTCTTCCATAACATTTAAAAAACATATACAAGATATTTGTTAGTAACTGGTGGGTACCACAGTGACAGGTATCCGAAGAAGCACACATGATCTCGATATTGGTGCACAAGACAAAACCCACTCTGCTCACAAAAGGAAAATCTTAGAGAGAACATTGTTCCTATCCCAAAAGACACAACAGAGTATTAACATCACTTTACAGCTGGGGACCTAAGGTGTAGAGAAATTAAGTTATACAAGAAGTCTCCCAAAGCTAGGGCAAGATCATAATTTCTTTGTAGACTCTGTTAAAGGCATACTGAAGAAAAATGTAGGTTTAATTATACCTGTAGTTATACTATCAGCTTTCCATAAACAAAATAGTCACGCTTTAACAGCTCAAAAAGTAAAAGAATGTTATTTTAATTATTTTTGAAATCAACATGTAAATACATTTGCTAGTATGATGTTGACTGTAGGATCACAGAACATATGAATGCACTCACCAAGGTTTGTTTGAGGAGGAACTAACTTCAACATTAGGTGACAAACTGCACTGTTTTCAAGGAACTCAATACCCACAGGAGAGCAATGGAATCATTATCATAACAGATTACTATTCAACGGCTAATGTACTGTGTTTTTCATCAGTGTGTTTTTGGTATGACTAGAAAACAGACACAGATGTATTATTTTCCATTCCCCATGACAGTGTCTTGAGCTTACCATTCTTATCAGTGAAATGAATTGATAATATGATGAGAAAACTGTAACTTCTATCTGAGAGAGGCACATTCGGTGGCCATCAGTTTTGCATACTGTAATGGTATTTTTTACCCTTTTATTACTCAGTGCTCATGAAGACTGTCCTGCAAATATCCTATAGCTTTATTCATAGCCACTGAGCAACTATTTCTGGTTGCCAGTAAATTTTGTAAGTAAACAAATGGTAAACAAATCATTTTAGCAATAAAGTTGAAAAAAATCAGGCTATAGGAGAGTCCTGCAAGGTGACTTTACAATAAGACAGCTATCAAAATAGCAGGGATGTGACATGAATCTGAGCAAAAATGGCTGTGACAATAGGGTGCCAAATGATAGTGAAGTGACTTGTGCGAAAATCTATTTGTCTGCCACTTAAGCTTATACCAGTACTTGAATGCAGGACTTATTTGAAAGTTATAGTGTTGATCTTCTCATTTATGTTTCTACATCTATGTTTCATCCTAATGAGATGATTGTTATTTCTTCCATCCTCAGTTGAACAATTTGGTCCTCATGTCTGTCAGTCAAAAACATGCTTTCTCACAGTTAATGCTGCTAGTGTAATGACTTGGTACAACAGAAAGTCTCTGACTGACTTCAGCGATCTTTAAATCAATCCTTACAGTAATAAGTGAATGCTCTATTTAGTAGCCTCCAGACTTGTGATATGCTGCTTCCTTTGGTGACATAGTTAGTTACCGAAGACAGATAGAACTACATTTCAAAAGAGCAGAGACCTACTTGACCTAAAAATGCATGCAAATCAGGTAACTGTGCATGCAGGGGCTGCTTGAACATGCAATAGCCTGATACGTTTGCAAAAGAATGTGTGCAAAAGTCAGCATGCATTTTTTACATGTGCGAATGGACATGTGCTTTTTCAAATGTAGCCCTTAATTTACTCTGTCTGCTAAACCCAAGAGATAATTTTTCTAAGTGAACTTCCATATCCTAGTCTTGGAATCTTAAATGAAGTTGTCAGACTACTTGAAAGTATTGTTTCAACATCTTTTTTCAAAGCAGGTGCAGAGAAAGCAATTAAGTAGGGCTAGTAGAGAAAGAAACAATATAACCTTTACTTATATTTTTCATTCTAAGAGAAATAAGCCCACATATTCAAAGGATGACTGTTCAAAATGTGACTGACAGAACATTGGAAAAAAACTGGATGATCTAATAGGTCCTTTTAATCTCTTCAATGGATTTCAATGCTCTTGCTTTTATAGCTACTGAATAATGGATGGTCATGGTACATTTCTAGGCTGTGCTGAAGCAATGGGGAGATTTTGTGGTGTTGGCATATTGCTCACTTGCAGCATCATGAGTTCCAATTTCACAAAACATTATATATGAATCCATTGGTAATAGGTACCAATTTTGTTACTTACTTCCACTTGCCTTGGAGACAGGCCCAGTAGGTGATATTCAGATCTAAAATAATCTGGTTTTGATATTCCATTTGGATGTGCAATGTGCATTTGGATGTGTACTTTCTGCAAGACTCTTGTTAAGCCTTGCTGTCGCAAGAATTAGGAAATCTAATGCATATAGTTGCTCTCGTGAGGTTTCCCGAGTCTTGGGCTGCGTCTGACCTGGATTCAGCAAACAAACCTCCTTCCAATTTTGGATATATGCTAGGCCCCAGATTATATTGAGCCAGTTTAATATAAAGAATGTGAATAAATAACACTCACTCCTACTCCACACCATTTCAAAAACTCCCTTTTGTAAGTATCAGATCAAAGCATTCAGTTGAAATACATCCCTGCTAAATTGTTAATTAAATGCTGTTCTAATACTGACTCCTATTGTTTCATTAGTGTTGCTAACTTCAATATATAATATTGAACTAGCTATACTTTCCGTTATTAGCTAGTAAATCCATGAGTATTGTATTGACTATATAAAACTACCATGTTCCTTAAAATATAGAAATATTTCACGAGTCAGAGAGAAGTGCACTGCACTGCATGGTTATACAGATTATCGTGACTAAACACTGTTCCCTAATGTTCAGCTACTACCCATTTGGCATTTTATAGTTCCTTAAAATGGTTTCAAAGTCACACTCTTCCTAGTGAAGAGATGCCTCTAGAATTTTACAAGCCCAAGAGAAACCTGCACTCCAGAATTCATAAGATTTTCACAAGCAATGCTAGAAAATTTACAGGCCAGTTACTCCTCACTCCGGATGGAATAGATGGTAATCTTTGCAGCTCAACAAGAGTGGCTTCCTTTTCCCCCTACTTTTACAATTGTGCTTTACTTACCTCAAAGATTCCTCTCCAATAGAAATGGACTAACTCTGGAAAGAGGCTTGATAGGAAAGCATGAAACTTTTCTTTTCTTCCTATCATGTAGAGGGAGATTTTCAATGCCACAAATGGGAATTTGGATGTCAATGGGATTTGAGACCTTAATTTGGCCATTATGCCTTTGACAGTGTACCCCTAAGGAAATAGTACAGTTTTCCCTGGAGCTGAATATGTACAAGACTCTTCAAAATGGAGACTATGGCTTTTTTTACAAGGAAATTTGATGAATCTTCTTTTGGGCCAAAAATTTCAGTAACACACCCCACCTTCCTTTCCTTTTATGACATTCAGATGTTGTTTAATCAGTCTACACCAAAAGAGTGAGCATATCTAGAGAGAATGTAAGTAGCAGAGGTGGAAATGAGGGATCAAATTCTCTAGTTCTTTTCATGCTTTACTCCAAAAATCATCAGCAAGAGATTATCTGATTGTTTCCAATCTCTTTTAATAGCTAACTAAAGAAATTCCTTAAAGAAGCCAGAAACATTCACTGACTGCAAGCACAAAAGTGCATTCAGGGATTTTGTTTCTCAGCCCAAAGACAGTGTTCCAAATCTCCCTGATAAGATCTTTCTTTAGCTTTAATTTCTCATTAGAGAGGGCTTTAAAAAATCCAAAGTCAGTTTTCCATTGAATGGCATCTTGTGAATACAAGCTATTGTGCTGTTAAAGGATCTGTTAATTTAGAAGAACATGAGGTCTGGATGTGTGTGTCCAGTTGATCCACTCTTGATAAAGGTGTATTCTCTCAGAAGCCTTTATGAGCAGTTTCTCACCTTGCTCTTCCTCAGATGGGTCAGCTAATGGTCCTCAGATGGACAGGTACCCAATGGTTCTGTAGCTGCCTGGGCATATTCCTAATGCAATAATTTCTTGTGGAAAATTCATACACATGATTAGGGTAATGAGGCCCTTATAGTGCCCTTATAGTGGGGAAAGACACCCCTTTGCTTCCCCCTGTAAACTACTCTCATTTCTACTCTATGCGCTGGGAGGAAAGAAGCTATTGCAGGCTCCTACTTTCCCTCCCTACAGGTACATGGGCTGGGGCAAGAATGTGAGGAGGCTCCACCCACATAACTCACTGGCTAGCATCCCCACAGAGAGGCAAGTAAGATGAACCTCAGGTATAGGGCTGGGACAACTGAGTTCACCCAGAGTAGAAGAAGTGAGGAGCAACTTGTGACTTCCAGACACTTCTGTGCTGTTTGTTACTCCAAGCTTGAGCTAAATTCCATGGTGTAGCCCAGGGGTGATGGGTGTAGGGAGGACCACCCAGAGGGGCAGGGAAGGGACACGTGCACCCCATTTAGCAATTAAAAATTCGGTGTGTGCAAAGGGGGTGCACTTCCCAAGTGCTACCACAAATCACCTATGGTCTGCCCCCATGGACAGAACAGTTGTATAAATCAGATAATTGTTTAAACACGATTCTTAGGAAGCTATAGGATGACTTCTGCTTCATTGGTTCTGTGTTCAAATGTGCCTGGGGGCAGAAACTGGCCCTGTGGCTTGTTTTGAAGATAAAGTAAGCCGGTGCTGAAGGCTCTCAAACCTGAGCATAAGGTGCAAGACCCCCACACTAGGCTTTTCATGTTTATGTTTACGGTGTGTGTGAGGTGAAATGCTTAATTGTTATCTGAGTTGGAAGTAAATCTAACTCCACATTCAATGCAAATTATGAGCCCTCTAATTCATACAGCTTCTGCTTTTGGACACAGACCATTTGCCACTATTATTATTATTTATTCCTGAACCCTGGCAACATGCTTAGCACTGTGCAGTACTCAGACTGAGATAAGGTCTTTATTCTTCGAGGGCTATGAGGTTTGGATCTGTAAGGTGGAGTCCTGGTACCCATCCTCAAACCTGACAGGCCCCAGCAACTGGTTTTAGGTTCTGGTTCTGTCAGGTCTGAAACCAATTCAACACTCTCGGGCTTGGATTGGGTTAGGTGTCTCTGGTTGGCTCCTCCTGTCTGTGGAGCTGGTGCAGTAGTGGCTGCATGTCCTGTTCCTACTGGCACCACCACCTTGCTGCACTCTCTGTGTGCCTCGCACAGCGAGCATGCTGCCAAGTCACACTGTCTCTCAGGCCATAATCGGTGAGGCAAAGTGACGGACTAGAGTGGCGCATGCAGCACCTGCTGCACCAACCCCATGGGCAGAAGATAGCCAGAAATGGATGCAGTCATGGTGGACTGTGGGGAGCAGGAAGTCCCCAGGCTGAGACCCATGGATGAGGTGCTGGTGACGGCAATGACTCAAATTAGGGGGTAAGTGTTGAGTTCAGGCCAGTTAGCATTTGGGTGGTCTTGGCGTGGGCTTGTTTCCAGTCAGACTTTAAAATTAGGCCTAAGCAGACCTCTACTATGAGTAGCTGAGCTCCCTTGGCACCCATGAGACTATATAAATCCCCTATAACAATGCAGTGTAATTTTTAAACCTGGATGCCTGAAGTCAAGCTCCTAAATTGATATTTAGCCAGGTAAATAAAAGCAGCTTCATTTTCAAAGGTGCAGAGCAGCCATAAATCTGAGGCTGAGGACAGCTGCAGGTGTCCAGCACATCTGCACAGCATCTTACTTTTATTTAAGTGTTGAAACATAGAATTGAGAGCTTATTGTTAGGCACCCAGTTTGAAAGCTTTGACGATGTTGTAGGTGTCATGTTTTCAATCCCGGCATCCGTATTATAGACATGTCTCTCAGCAGCAGGTGCACTCCCCACAGTACAGAGCCAAACAGCCATTTTCACCCATAACACAAGTTGGGCATCCTGCTAACAAGTGCATATTTGTTTTTGCTCAGACACGTGACTGTCCTGGCAGAAGTGGAAAAAAACAGACTCTGGTAGAAAAAAATCCCTGCATCCAATGCCTTGCTTTATCTAAAAGGCAGGCCTTAATGTTAAATTGGCTGCTCAGGTCCAGTCCCATGAGGTGTGAAGTGTCTTCTAAGAGTGATGGGAATAAAGTGGGGTTAAAGTAATTGGAAATTAAAGACACTTCATATTGTTCCAGAAATCAGGTAGCGCCTCATCCATTTGCTCTGTCACTTTATCCCAGGTGGTGTCTAATACCTGGAATCGATTTTAGTAGTTGTTCTTATTATTTGTGTTCCAGCAGCACCTGGATCTCTAGTTGTGGACCAGGACCCCACTAAGCAAGGTGCTGTACAAACAGAAAACAAAAAAATTATCCAAGCTCCCAGAAGCTTACAATCTACATATAGGAGACCATAGATGGTGTGGTAGGGTGTCTGCCTCACACTGGCCCATAAGGGGGTAATAGAGCCCTTGGGAGGCTGCACAGGAGCAGCCAACCAGAGAGGGCCTGAGAGGAGCAGCCAATTAGGGCCAGGCAGGCAATACAAGAAGGGTTACAGAGCAGAGCAAGTTCAGTTGCTCCCTGGAGCCTGAGGAGGGAACTGGCTGCACTGCAGGAGGAAGAAAGATAGAACCGTGCTGGGCAGGGCCAGGGCAGTGAGAGCAAGCTCCTGGCTGATTGCTGATAGACTGAGGCCCTGAGACATGGGTGGAGAAGATGCTGGGGGCTGCAAGGAAGTGGCCTAGGGAAGTACAGTGCGCACTTGAAAAAGGACACAGCATACATTTGCCATTTAGAGGGTCTCTGAGTTGGGATTCATAGTAGTGGGTAGGCTCAGGTCCCTCCTCTGCCCCCACTTATCAATGAGAAAAGTGGCTGGACTGTCAGACTGCAGTTCATTCCCCCAGAAGGGGGGGGGGGCACAGAGTGTGTCACAGTCAGAGAGCTGTGTCATAAAGAGTACACCATGGCTCTGGAAGTGATGTGAATCCCTGGAGTAGAAGTAATGGGGCAATGAGATGCCACTGGAAGAGGGTGCACAGTTTAGCACAGCTGGCCCCTGTGGCATCCAGCAGGGGGTGCCACAGTGGTGAATTGCACCCTGTCACAGATGGCTACAGATAGATGGAAAGGGTAGTACATGGAAACAATGAGATAATATTGGCCAACATGACAAGCAGTGGTTTCAGCTCATCAGCCATTTCACTATGGGTGATTTTTTGGGAGACATCACAGCAAAGGAGAAGTCTGAAGGAAGTAGTGAGAGAGCTTGGTGCATGTTTATAGGGAGTGCCTCTGGAATGTGAGGGTAGCCTGGTGAAAAGCAGAAAGGCACTTATTTGAAAAGTTAACAAGTGAGCAACGGAGACTGGCACTCTGGGCTGATCAGAGTTGTTTATTTCTGAGGAAATCACTTCTGATTTTTCTCTCTATATGTAAATATTTGGCCCATTTTGCAAGCTGAATTTGGCTTCTACATACAGAGAGATTGTGTATGGAATTGGACTGCATCCATGTATTTGCAAAATAACCTGTTTGTTGGATACATAAAGGATGATTAATTGACAAGAAAACTCTTCTAAATTTTTAATCTGGTAGCCCATTTGTTTCTAATGATTTGATATAAATGATATGGTTCATTAATTAGTATGAATGTGTTACAAAGTGAGTGCTACAGGAAAACATTGCTTTATCCACTGCAGACAAAATATTTTCTAAACTCTGACTTAATTTAAGAATTTTCCTTTAAAATAATAAGTTACGTGTTTGTCACCTGAACATTAAATCCTACTCTCTTAATAATACCAACCGTGCTGAATTATACTTATTAATCACTGTTGTCATAGCAAAATGTCTGGAGGCAAAACAAGTCTGACGTGATTAAAACAAATGATGAAAGCTAGATGCAACTATTGCATGGACATGCTGACTTCAGTCCATAACAAGAATTTAAAAGAAACCCTTACATTGTGAGCAAAATGAAGCTAGTGGTCTCAGGTTATGCTTGATAGACTTTCATCTGCACCATAAAGTCATCCTAAAATCTGTCTCTCTTCTCAGGCTGTATTAAGATTGAGTTAGCTGGTATAAATGGGTGTTGCTCCATTGGTCAAAATTAAAAATCCACAGGCACACCATTAACATTAAAAACAATGTTTTTTCCCCCTTTATAGATGATATTAGAACTTGTGAAATGTGGTGAATAGTGTGCAAACAAGGGTTCTCTTTTTTCTGCTGCACAGGCAGCAGCAAAACAAAACTCCCTCTATATAATGCTGCAAAACTGCTGTTTGTGGAAAAAACAGATACCCAATTGACTGGTTCTCTATATATTCCACTGTGTCTTATACTGGTGGAATCCCACCAATATCCACCCATATCTTTAGGCACCTAATTCTGGAAGGTTTGGCCTGAACCCCCATTTTCCTCAGTTTCACTATTTGTAACTCAGGGATAATAAATTTTCTTTGCGCAGAACTTTGAGATCTGCAGAGGCAAGGAACTATAGAAATGCCATGTGGTATCATCTCAAATAATGAATCAAGGATAGAAAATATAGAGCAAGCTGCAAGATGAATTAAATCCTGCCAGAATAGCATAGCAAAGTGTGTGGGGAGAGTATTTTTAAAACGAATACCAAAAATGTAAACCTAATTCTCTCTGAGGGCAAGAACTAGTGCAGTTACTGAAGCAAAAGGGGCAATGTGGGAATTCTGGGAAGGGAGGAAAATGAAATGTGACGGAGCTTGAGTCCGTTGCAAACATGTAATGGATGAATGGAAAAGGCCAGCCAAGGACTGATATGATGCTTCAACTGAAAAACAGCCAAAGAGTGAGTCAGAATCTTGGTGACCATCATAATTCATATTTTGTGCAAGTTTAACAAACAAACACTAATGACACACTTCCCGCACTAAGGGTATGTCTACACTACGCCGCTAGTTGGAACTAGCGGGGTAATGTATGCATACCGAACTTGCTAATGAAGCCCGGGATTTGAATTTCCCAGGCTTCATTAGCAAGTTCGGTATGCATACATTACCCCGCTAGTTCGAACTAGCGGGGTAGTGTAGACATACCCTAAGGTTTTGATGTTGCACTCATGGAAGTTCAGAACAAAGTTTCTCTGGTGCAGACTCAGGCTCTGAAATGCTTCTAAATATTATAGCTGCTCTGCAAATATGTGAGTTAATGTGGTGGTTTGTGTGTACTGGTATCTCTGTCATTACTTAGCTGTGTGAGTACGGATCTGTTTTCTGATATGACTGTATGAGCTACATCTTGCTCCAGAAAAGGGTCCATAAACCAGTATACAGGGAATGATGTCAAAGTAACTCTCATTTGCTGTTGATGCATCTACATCTTTCCTCGGTCATGCACATCGGGGCCATTGCAGTGGGTGATGAAACTGCACCTTGAACTTGATGTAGCTTTAATTCCTTGCATCTATATCCAACAGGATAAGTCACTGAGATGTGATTTTTATTCATGGCCAGCTCTTTGTGATTGCTTTGGTACCAGGAAAAAAATCCTCTTGTCAGAGAGGAAGGAAAAAAAAAACCCCACAATAGTTTCCATGTTGATTCTGTCAGTGCACACAGGATACATTAGCTACAGAATCAGCTCAAAAGACAGAAAAGACCGGAGGGGATCATTTTTCTAAGAACAAAGTTTGCTTTGCAATGTCTCTGTAGAATAAAAGACGATGTTATCTAGCACCTTTCATTTTCACAGTGTCCCACAGCAGTTCACAATAATGAACTGCATCCAGTGACTCTGTAGGCCAATATGACTGGCATTGTGCTCTCTGCAGCTGCTTACAAACTTGGACATCACGACCATTTTTCAGTTGCAAGACAGGACAGAAGAGTGGACGGGGTTCATCTGCTGGGGGTCTGAAAACTTTTAGGATTTTAACTCAGGCCTGGTCTACACTAGGACCTTAGTCTGAAATAATCCCCAAGTTTGAATTTGTAAGCGGTGCAACCATGCTACCAAGCCCATTATTTTGGAATAATGGGCCATGGAATTCGAACTCTATACTCTTGCTTTTCACAAGGAATAACGCTAATTCAGAATTTGTAAGCTTGAAGTAACGTTTGTGTGGATGCTCCGGTGCCATTAGTTCGAACTAATTGGCCTCCGGAGGCCTCCTGCAGCTGTCAGCTCTGACTGCTGTGGCCACACCTGGCATCTCCACTGCTCTTCCTCTGCTGAGCTCTAAACATCCAGAGAACAGGAAAAGGGTCTGTCCCATGTGGCCAGCTTCGTGAGCCCTGTGTGAGTGAGCAGCACACCACGAGATGATCACTCCCTACATTCTCTCAGATACTCTGATGGCTGCCAGCATTTCTGCTTCCACAGTTTCTGCTGCACAGGGATGCAGAAGAACTCTAGCCCGGACTACTATGGAGAGACTTTTGGGGTGCGTTTAGACTACATGGCTTCGTTGACGGAGACATGTAAAGTAGTTTACTCAGCGTGACGGGGCGCCTTGGCCCCGCACTAAGCCTGTCCCTGAGCCTCAAGCCTGGGAGCGCGAGGGGGGGCTGAGCAGAGATGGGAGTGCACTGGGAAGCCCCAGCTGGAGAGCAGCGGAGACGAGCATGGACGGCAAAGAGGGGAACGCAGCCCGCCCGCCGTCGCAGATGCTCACGGATGACATCACTCGCGATGTCAAGCAGGGGATGCTGCAGGATGGGGGCGGGGACGTCAGAGGGGCACCGGTTCCAGACGCTGGGATGGGAGGTTTAAAAGGAAGCAAGGGGAGCCAGAGGGGGAGAGGCAGGTGAGCAGGAAAGGGGACCGGTTGGGAGAGACAGCCGGGGAGACGTGGAGACACGCACCCTGAACGCCGGGTGTAAGGACACGGAGTGGGGGAGGGCAGTGCTGAGTCCTGACCCCGACCTGGCAGACCGGGGTTAAATAATGGAACAGGGAAGAAGTGGCCCAGGGTGGGACTGCAAAACCCATGAGTGGAGGGTTTAGGGGCTACGACCCCCTCCACTGAGCAGGGATGAAGTTCCCCACCTTAAGGCCGTGGGCTGGGGCTCGGAGAGAGGGTGGGCCTGAGCTCTCTTCCCCAGTCTGAGGGGCCAACCAATTAAATACGTCCGAAGGGCTATATCCGGGATTAGTGTCTAATAGAGGAGGAAGAGGTTGAAGGGAACTAAAACGCAGGCGTCCACGCCAACAAACAATCTCAGCACTGTAAGGTGGGGGGAGGAGGAGACACCCCCAAAGAAGGAGAGAACTTATAACACTCGGCATAGTCAATGAAGCGGGGATTTAAATAATCCTTGTTTCATGAGGCATACCGGAGCAGTCAACAAAGGCTTCCCTTGTCGACCACACCGCGTCTAGACTGCCACGCTGTGCCGGATCAGCTGATTGCCAGCACAGCACGGTGGCCATTTTTATTTTAAAGAAATGGGGATTATTTAAATCACCGCTTCATTGACTATGCCGAGTAAACTACTTTACATGTCTCTGTTGATGGAGCCATGTAGTCTAGACGCATCCTTGGTGTTGGACCTCATCGAGATGTGGAGGGAGGAGTCCAGCCTCCAGGAACTCCCCACCAAGAAAAGGAATTCCAATATCTTATGGCAGGATCACCATCAGCCTGGCAGAAAAATGCTACAATAGGAACCTGGAGGGAACAGTGCAGGCTCAAAACAAAAGAGCTGTGCCAGGCCTACCAGAAGTCCAGGGAGCAGAATGGACAGTCTTGGGTGGCACCTCACACCTCTTGCTATTATGACCAGCTGGATGCCATCCTGGGAGAAGGACTGGTCACCTCCCCTGCCGTGGTCATCGAGTCTGGCCAAGATACACCTGGCATCAGTCTGCAGCAAGGCGGGTTGGTAGAGGAGGAGCATGATTATATGGAGGAGGAGGCCAGCCAGGCGATGATGCCAGAGAGCCAGGAGCTGCTCCTGACTTTGGAGCCAGTCCCCCCCTCTCAGGATGCCCCCCAGGCTTCCAATGACCCCGTGGAGGGTGCTTCTGGTGTGCTCTCTAACTTTCTGTATCTACAAGCAGAATGGGCTATGCGCTCCTCTCTTGGGGTATGTCTACACTGCCACCCTAGTTTGAACTAGGGTGGTTAATGTAGTCATTCGAACTTGCAAATGAAGCCCGGGATTAAAATATCCCGGGCTTTATTTGCATGTTCCTGGGCGCCGCCATTTTTAAATGCCTGGTAGTTCGAACTACCTGCCCGTAGCTACACGCGGCATGGGCTAGGTAGTTCGAATTAGAGCTCCTAATTCAATGCATAATCTTACACTTCTCACTATTAAATTTCATCCTATTGCTATCACTCCAATTTACAAGGTCATCCAGATCTTCCTGTATGATATCCCGATCCTTTTCTGAATTGGCAATAGCTCCCAACTATGTGTCATCCACAAATTTTATCAGGACACTTCCACTTTTGGTGCCAAGGTCAGCAATAAAAAGATTAAATAAAATTGGCCCCAAAACTGATCCCTGAGGAACTCCGCTAGTAACCTTCCTCCAACCTGACAGTTCACCTTTCAGTATGACCCGCTGTAGTCTCCCCTTTAGCCAGTTGCTTATCCACCTCTCAACTTTCATATTAATCCCTATCTTTTCCAGTTTAACCAATAATTTCCCATGGCTGTGTCTACACTGGCATGAATTTCCGGAAATGCTTAAAACGGAATACTATTCCATTTTCAGTTTTTCTGGAAAAGGAGCGTCTACATTGGCAGGCTGCTTTTCCGGAAAAGCCCTTTTTCCGGAAAAGACTACTGGGCTGTCTACACTGGCCCTTTTCCAGAACAGTGTTCCGGAATAAGGACTTATGCCCGAGCGGGAGCAGAATAGTTTTTCCGGAATAGCGGCTGATTTTGTACAGTAGAGCATCGTTGCTTTTCTGGAAATTCAAGGGCCAGTGTAGACAGCTCGCAGCTTATTCCGGAAAAGCGGCTGATTTTCTGGAATAAGTGGCCCAGTGTAGACACAGCCCATGTGGTATTATGACAGTACCTATAAGAAATGTAAGAGTGTTCGGTGCTCAAAGCTGGGGGTTGTGGAATTTCAGGGTGTGGGGGGCTCAAGGAAGGGAGCTAGGAGTGTGGGGGTACAGGAGTGATAGTTGGGGTGAGGAGGGGCTTAGCACAGAGGTTGGGGGGGTGTAGAAGTCAGAGTTGGGGGTGTGGAGGCTTGGGTCAGGGGTCTGGAGGTATACAGGGGTGCAGGTTAGGGACCTGGGCATGTAGAGACCCAGGGCAAGGGGTTGGTGTGTGTAAGGGTATGTACAGGGAATGCAACAGGGGCTGAAACCTCCCTTACCCCCCTCAAGATTCATACCAGGATGCTGATTGCTCTTCCTCTTCCTGTCCCTGTTTGTGAGGGAGAGGAAAGTGCACAGCTTGTCTGCCTCCTGCCCTTGCTAGCCAGAGTGAGGGGAACATAGCAAATTGCACTTTCCCCCCTCGCTCCCTCACAGCGATGGGAAGGGAAACAGGAAGCAATGTCCTGGTATGTATCTTGAATGGGGGGAACCTTGAGACTGAGGCAGTACCTCACCCATGGGGGGGTGCCTCTGCCCAGCCCTTTCACTCGTCTGTCTGCCTGCTGCTTAGCACAGCAGCCCATAGGAGAGCCCTGGGACCCAGACTTGGAGTGCCCCATGTCTCCTCCTGCAGCCGTGTGCCCCAGCCCACCAGCTCCTTCACCTCTGGGCCTCACACGAACACCTGATTACTACTGCCAGCTAAGACCTGATTGCGCCCCCGGAGTGGAAGGAGGAGACACATGTATTTGTTATGTGCCCTGAGCGCAGAGACTGCTTGCTCTGTGTGCCCCCTAGACTGCGACATTTACCCAAGTGAGCAAGGAGGAGATAGGACCACGCCTACCCCATACTTAAATGACATGCTTGGAGGGTCCCAAACCAAAGCACTCCTGTGAGGTACTGTGTTTCCTTTGCTCCCACTGTGAGGGTATGTCTACACTACAGCGCTAATTCGAACTAATGGATCCAGACTAAAAAACTGGTTCGAATTAGCATTTTGCTAATTCGAACTAGCATGTTCACATTAAGTGGACCTTGAACCGGGGTTAAGGATGGCCGGAAGCAGTGCCGGCAGGGCATCAGGTTAGGACTTAGAGCGTGGAGCTGCTGCCTCAGGCTAGCCAAGGGCTGTGCTTAAAGGGACCCGACCCCCACCCCAGACAGACAGTTCTCAGGGGTGCCCCGCTTGCAAAGCAGTCCTGGCTTGGAGTGCCCTGAGTACCCACACTGGGCACATCACAGCACTCGGCCATCAGACCGGCTGCACTTGCCACAGGCTGCCATCTGGGGAGAGGGGGCAATTGGAGGGCTGCAGGAGAGCTTCCATCCCCAGAAGCCCGCAGAGCCAGCCCAGTCCTCCCCATCGGGGGCTCGTACCCCATTCCTCCCTCACCTCCTTCCACTTACCCTTCCCTAGCCCCCCTTCCTGATGTACAAAATAAAGAAAACGTGTGGTCAAAAATAGAATCTCTCTTTATTGAACAAAACTGGGGGAGACTGGGAAAAGGAGGTGGGAGAGGGGAAGAGAGAGGGTGGGAGAGGGGAGGGCAACTAAAATGATGAGGGGTTTGGAACAGGTCCCATATGAAGAGAGGCTAAAGAGACTGGGACTTTTCAGTCTAGGAAAGAGGAGACTGAGGGGGGATAGGATAGAGGTCTATAAAAGCATGAGTGGGGTGGAGAGGGTGCATCAAGAAAAGTACTTCATTAGTTCCCATAATAGAAGGACTAGAAGACACCAAAGGAAAGGAATGGGTAGCAGGCTTCAAACTAGTAACAGAAAGTTGTTCTTCACAAAGCAAAGAGTCAACCTGTGGAACTCCTTGCTGCAGGAGGCTGTGAAGGCTAGAACTAGAACAGAGTTTAAAGAGAAGTTAGATAAAGTGATGGAGGTTGGGTCCATGGAGTGGTATTAGCCAGGGGGTAGGAGTGGTGTCCCTGCCCAAAGTTTGTGGAAGGCTGGAGAGGGATGGCACGAGACAAATGGCTTGGTCACTGTCTTCGGTCCATCCCCTCCAGGGTCCCTAGGGTTGGCCGCTGTCGGCAGACAGGCTACTGGGCTAGATGGACCTTTGGTCTGACCCAGTACGGCCATTGTAAGCTCAGGGCTCAGGGTCGGGGGTCTCAGTGGACCCCCTTGATTTTCATGCACACCTGCTCCTGGGTGGCCAGGCTGGCAGCTCTCCTGCCCTAGACGGCCACTTTCCTGTGCCTAGTGTGGAGGTTGTGGACGAGGTCCACGATGTCCGCACTAGACCAGGTGGGTGCCTGCCTCTTGCGGTCCTGGGCAAGCTCCCGGGAGCCGCCAGCCTGGTCCCGGGAAGAGGGAGAGGGCTGGGGGGCATCGGGTGGCTGGCTCTAGCCGTGCCAGGTTCAGGGTCTGCTAGCTGGGTGCTGGCAGGCTTGCACCTGGCACGGGCACCGTAGCCAGCCTGTGCCCCTTTAAGGGGTCCGGGGCCAGGAGGGGGGCAATAGAGTTTCCCTGGTATTGGCCAGAGTGGCCACCAGGGAAAGCTGGGGAGGGCTAGCCTCCCACTAGTTCGAATTAAGGGGCTACACACCCCTTAATTCGAACTAGTAAGTTCGAAGTAGGCTTAGTCTTCGTAGAGTGAGGTTTACCTAGTTCGAACTAAGCGCTCCGCTTGTTCGAATTAAGTTCGAACTAGCGGAGCACTAGTGTAGCGCCTATCAAAGTTAATTCGAACTAACATCCGTTAGTTCGAATTAACTTTGTAGTGTAGATTTACCCTGAGAGTGTTCAGCCCCTTGCAGACATGCTTAGCATCTCACATGACTGAGTCCAAAAGGGAAAGGCACAACTGAGCTCTAATGTAATTCGCCTTTAGCTCAAGCAGTACAGGGCTTGAAGGACCAAAGACCAAATTTTTAAGGCAGTGTCCTAGTGTGCATATGAGATTTACAGTATCACAGTAACTGTGTCTGTTGTCAGTGGACGTGAGAGAGGAGACATTCTTCTTCTCATGCCACCGTAGTACACAACAATCACAGCGCAGTTATGTGGGTTGTGTACATAGGGAAAGGAATGCTCCTTTGGGTTAAAATACTTGGAGTCATCATGAAATTTGATCCCACCCAAATATTCAGTGATTCTCACAAATGTTTTGGTTTCATACCAGATGTGGAATTTATGCTGCAGCAGAATTCCGGTGGTGTTTTAGGAACAGTCCACTATGTCCATGTGGACAGCCACAAACCAAGACACACATTGCGGAGGACTGCAAACTGACTCAGCTTCCTGGAAGGCTTTGTGCCTTGAATATTCTTGATAGGAGCACTGTGGCTTAATTTGACATATAGTAAATAAATACACAAATATTTCATGTTTGGTAATGTAAATTTAAAAAACAGATTCTTTTTAGAAATCTAGACCACCAGACATAAAGGCTATGTCTAGACTGCAAGCCTCTTTCGAAAGAGGCTCTTTCGAAAGATACTTTCGAAAGAGCCTCTTTCAAAAGAGCGCGTCTAGACTGCACGCGGAATTTCGAAAAAGCAAGCCGCTTTTTCGAAAGAAAGCACCCAGTGAGTCTGGATGCTCTCTTTCTAAAAAGTCTGTTTGCTGTCAAGAACGCCTTTTTTCGAAAGAGCACTTTCGAAAAAAGGCGTTCTTCCTCGTGGAATTAGGTTTACCACCGTCGAAAGAAAAGCCGCATTCTTTCAATTTAATTTCAAAAGAACGCGGCTGCAGTCTAGACGCAGATGAAGTTTTTTCGAAAAAAGGCTACTTTTTTCGAAAAAACCCCTGAGTCTGGACACAGCAGAGACAAGGGCAAGATGGCTCCCAGGTATTCCTTTTTGCATGAGGGATGACATGGCATTACATGGCATGTAGGTTATAAAGAACATGGAGTTTTCTGATCAACAGATTATTTTATAACAAAGACTGAGAAGTCAAATATTATCCCGTTTGTGCAATGACCATTGAACGCTTCTGTTTCTGTTCTCTGCTGTCCTGGGAGGTTTTGGGTTATAACTGCAAGAGGAAAGAGAAACAAATGAAAAGTATATCTAGGAAAGGATACATATAATTTGTGGTATATATGTATTTAGTCATTAGACTTCTTCCCAGAAGGCGCTCCAAAACAGACACTCTACATAAAAAACAATCAGAGTGAACAAAAGCCGATCTTTGATTCTTTCCATGTACAATTGTCCGCAAACAGAAACACTGTACGGTTGAAAAACATCTTGTTATGTTCTTGAAACAAGATGATGTGACAAGAAGCAACTTGTCATGTGTACTCTAGGACAAGGTATATATCTGTTATACATAAGCTGATTAGGTAGCTAACCTACTTTTGAAAATCCCATTTGGCACCTACTTGCATGGTTAGGTTTCTAGATTCTTTTAAAAATCTGGCCCTCAGTCACTTTTGAAAATGATACTTCAGAGCCTGTGCCATTTTCAAAAGCACTTAGGTGCCTACCTGTAATCCTTTGGGGATCTGGGTTTCTCATCTCTTCAATCACTTTTAACTATGACGTAACCACCATGAGAGAATAAACAACGTGACAAATGTTCAGTCACCCTGCTTAATGCCCTATTTGAGGGTGCTCAGAAACTATGGCATGGGAATCTATGGAGAATCGTTCACAGCATAGAATACAATGGGCTTTCAACTGCTAACACTAAACACAAGCATTGAAGAGTCTGTTGTTCCAACAGGATCTAATGGTGCTCTGCTCTTCTCAGAGTATGGCCCTAATTTTGGAACTCATTTAGCCAGTAAAGTGCATTTCCGTCAGATCACAGGGAAAGTTTTAAAAAATATTATACAAAACAAAAATGAAACTAACATGTGATGCTGTCTCAGGACAGTCACCTAGAAGGCCTGAGGAAACTCTCTTTTTTAAATGTTGATCCAAGGAGAAGATATTGAAGTGGAAAACCAGAGCTCTCCTACATATTTTACAAGCCACCTGGTCCTATGCTAGTGCTGTGAAATGTCCTCAGGGCTCAGGAGTCATTTTCAATCCATTTCTCCTTGCATTCCTTGTGTCTCAATAAGCACCCTCAATAAGCTTTATGAAAGTCTCAGAAACAACAGAAAACAGATAATTCCCTACATCTCACTCCTGGGGCAGACTGATAAAGCAGAGAACAGTGTACAACTGCAGGATGCTGTCATTGCAATGTACATCCTATAGATGCACTGCTGCCCTCAGATACACCTTGATTTAGGTAAACCAGCACTGCACCCTGATGTACACATATTGTCATGTTTGGAAATTGCCATTGACATCAAATGAGTTGTAATACTTTACAGCAGCTAGGAAACTGGCCTATTATGGGCAGCTCTCACTGATGGCCCAGGATGGTGTCCTCACCAAAAAAAGGTATGGTATCTTCATGTAAAATCCTAGTGGAGACAAGACACAGGTAGTTTTTGCTTCAGGGTAACTGGTCAAGGTCAGTCTCAGATGGGGGAACAGGACTTATCTCAGCAAGGTACATGAAGGCAAAAACTGCCTGGGTCTTATCTCCACTTGGATTATATACCAAAATAATGATCTCAGTGCAAACCCCACCCTTTTTGAAGTAAAGACACAGCTCTCACTGACACCAGAATGTGCCCCAGGCTTATACCTTAACCTACTACAGGGAAACACTGAGGCTGTGCCTAGACTGCAGCAATTTGTCGGCAGAGGTAATGCAAAGGAAGCGCTCATTAGCATTTCTCCCACTGTCATTTGCATAGTCTTTTCCGGTCCTTTTTGCGGAAGAGGTTTTTGCACAAAAAAAAAGCAGTGTAGGCAGGGCCATTTTGCGCAAAAAAACCCTTTTGAGCAAGATCCCTTATGCCTCAAAAAAGGAGGTATACTGGATCTTGCACAAGAGGGTGTTTTTGCACAAAATGGCCCAGTCTACACTGCTTTTTTTTGCACAAAAACCTCTTCCGCAAAAAGTATCAGAGGAAACTATGCAAATGACAGTGGGAGAAATGCTAATGAGCATTTGCATTGCCTCTGCTGACAAATTCCTGCAGTCTAGACGTAGCCTTCAGTGACTGCAATAAGAGGAATTCAGCAAGAACAATGTTTTGCTATAAGATTTAGTTACATCTTCTAGGAATAGCATGACAGCACCTGCCTGGACAGTCAGCCCCTAAGCATGGCCAGGAATGTGC
Source organism: Pelodiscus sinensis (assembly GCF_049634645.1). Lineage (NCBI taxonomy): Eukaryota > Metazoa > Chordata > Testudines > Trionychidae > Pelodiscus > Pelodiscus sinensis. Next base: position 307,200,205 of record NC_134711.1, read on the forward strand.
TATTCTTTATACAAGGTTACATTATTTAAGTATTTCTTTCTCTGAAGCTTCAGTGTACTCAGGATTGCTTCCATTAATTTTTTCTAACTGGACCAATTTCTGCCCTTGTTTACATCTGTTCAAATGCACCAATTTGCAAGGAGCCTACCAGAAGGCAGAATTTGTCCTTTTAAAGTTATGGACATAGGAACCACTTGTGTTGGGCCACTGCCCAGCCTGTTAGAGTTGCCAACTGTATAATCACAGAAACCCCAGGATCGTCTCTCTGACCATGATTGTCACCAGACGCTTCAGAGGGACGTGTGAGAAATGCCACAGGGGAAAATAAAAGAATAACTTACTTCCTGGAGATGTTTTGTACTATCCCCATCCATTACCGGTTGAATAATGCCCTAAAACATCAGAGTCTATCCATTATGGCCTTTAATCCTGTGTTTTGTGGCTGCAGCTGATATTATCCATACACCTAGTTAAGCTGCCCTTCACTTCGTAGTGAATATTGTTACAGATCTGCTGCTGGGTTTCCTTCATAGTGACAGTCATATTTCAGGGGCTGGCAAAGTGATCCCTGTACAGAGTCTGTACAAGTCTTTGAGACCCTTCAAAATGAAAAGCAACAGCAAAGGCTTCAGACACATGAATGTAAAAAGGAATATTTTGTCATCTAAGGCCTTTTTATATTTGAGAACTCAAAAGTCTGGATTGAGATCAAGCAGCTCATTAGTGTCTTATAGGACAGGGAAATGAACTCATGGTCTTGTTTTGTTCCCCAGAGAACAGGTGTCCATATCAAGACACCATCAACAAAATTGGCAGTCGCAGCAAATGAGCCAAAGACGAGTGGATATGGATGTTGAAATAACCTCAGTAAGTCATATTGGTGTGGTGTATGCAGGGTCTGAAGGAGGTTTCCCCTGACAGTTAGCTGAGAGGTGGAGAGACTTCAGGAGCAAACTATATTTACATCAGGTGTGACCAACCTGAGCCTGAAGAAGGAGCCACAGTTTACTAATGCACATTGCCAAAAAGCTACAATAATCTGTCAGCAGCCCCATCAGGTGCCTCCTCTCCCATCTCCAGCATCTTTTGCCCACCAGTAGCGCTATCAATCAGTGCCTCTTTTTCCTTCCCCATGCTTCCTAACCACTGCAATCAGCTGTTTCATGGCACACAGTAGGCTGTGGGGGGGAGGAAAGGAGCAAGGCACAATATCTTGGAGGAGTAGGTGGAGCCAGGAGTTGGGCACTGGAAATTTGGCACTTGTAGCTAGAGCCCCGGAGTTGGTGCCTGAGCAAGGAGCCACATATTAACTTCAGAAGAGCCATAGGTGGCTCCAGAGCCACAGGTTGGCCACCCCTGATTTACATGAACACACCTACCCTGCCAAGATAGCCAGCAGAGAGAGCTGGGTTTTGCAAAGTGATCAACTTTGGCTGAGGTTGGGTTACTAATTACTTTAGTGCTGAGTGCAGGGGTAGTGAAATGTTGTTATCAATGTTGTTGTCTTCATTGTATGAATAAAAGGGAGCAGAACTGTGCTTAATCTGTTCCAAATGAGGGGGTCGCCCTCAACTAGAAGGATCTCATTAATCTAGGGGCTTGAATGCCAGACCTCTGTGAAAGTGAGAGAGGTGGGAACAGGTGTCCCAGCAAGGAAATGTGGTTGTCCCTAAGGGGTCCTGGACTGGTTTCACCTGGTTCTCCCCACTGTTCAAAGATAGAGCTAAACAGCCTTCATTAGTAGCCTTTTGTTATTTCAAGTACTCCAAAAGCGCTCAAATCACTAATGGCGCGGCAGTGTCTCTGCCCAGCCTGCTAGGGTTGCCAACTGTCTAATCACACAAACCCCAAACCTTGTTCCGCCCCCTGTCCTGCCCCTTCCTTGAGGCCCTGCCCTGCCGTGCTCCTTTTCTGAGGTCCCACCTCACTTGCACATTCCCGCTCCCTCCATCACTTGCTGTCTGCCACCCTCACTCACTGTCACTGGGATGGAGCTGGGGGTTGGCTTGTGGGGCGGGGTGCAGGTTCTGGTGTGAGAGGATGCTCTGGGCTGAGCCTGGGGCAGGGAGCTGGGATGTAGGGGGAGGTATAGGGTACAAGTTCTGGGAGGGAGTTTGGGTGCTGAAGGAGGCTCAGGGCTGGGGCAATAGGTTCAGGTGCAGAGGGCAGGAGCAATTTTTAGCTTTGGCTGGGTGGTTCTTACCGCAGGGGCCTTCCATTCTGTGACACAGTGGAGCTGAGGCAGGCTCCCTGCCTGTCCTGGCCCTGCACAACTCCCAGAAGCAGCCAGGATGTCCCCGAGGCCCCAGAAGGGGGACAGGTGGTTCTATGCATTGCTCCTACTTGGAGGCACCACCCTAGCAGCTTCCATTGGCTGCAGTTGCTGGCCAATGGGAACTGTGGGGGAGATGCCTGTAGGCAGAGTCAGTGGATGGAGAACCCCATGCCTCGGAGGAATGATAAAGTTCAGTGGCTCATCAAATGGACTCTTAAACTCACAATGATGTGGGGAGACTCTTCATTACTCTGAATGGACTTTCCTGTGAATGTTGACTAGCATGTAGGCAAGAGCTTCTTTCTGCAAGGAATTGAGTCATGCCCATGTGGTGGCTCATGTGACTGGACACCATCTTGTGGACTAATTTTCCATAGTAAGGATAATGGGATTCCCTCCACATGGCAGAAGATATAAAAGGCCCTTAAAATGCCTCCTCCTTGCCTCTTTCCTGCTCCGGCTTCTCCACTGCTCAAGCTTCTGGACTATTAATTTATACTAATGGGAGCATTGTAACTAAGGGACTGAGGTCCTTCCAATGATTTGGAAGTAACCAGAATCTTGACTTAAGCAAGCAACTTTGCCCATTAGTGCTACAAAGCTGAATTAAGAACTCTGCAATTGCTGTATGTATTTAGTTCCTTTAACAATTTTAACTTTCTCTTCCATTTCTTTCTTTTATGAGTAAACCATTAGATTTTAGATACTTACGGTATGTCTACAATACAGCACTTAGGGTATGTCTACACTAGCCCCCTAGTTTGAACTAGGGAGACTAATGTAGGCATTCGAAGTAGTAAATGAAGCCCGGTATTTAAATATCCCGGGCTTCATTTGCATCTTCCCAGGCGTCGCCATTTTTAAATGTCCCTTAGTCCGAATTCCGTGCCCGCGGCTACACGTGGCACCGAGTAGGTAGTTCGAATTAGGATCTCTAATTCGAACTAGCGTTGCTCCTCGTGGAACATTTAAAAATGGTGGTGCCCGGGAAGATGCAAATGAAGCCCGGGATATTTAAATCCTGGGCTTCATTTGCAACTTTGAATGCCTACATTAGTCTCCCTAGTTCAAACTAGGGGGCTAGTGTAGACATACCCTAATTTGAACTAACTTAATTCGAATTAGTTAATTCGAACTAAGCTAATTCGAATGAGTGCATCTAGACCTAAAAACTAATTCGGGTAGGAATGGTGTCCCTGGCCTCTGTTTGTGGGAGGCTGGAGATGGATGTCACGAGACAAATCGCTTGGTTATTGTCTTCGGTCCATCCCCTCTGGGGTACTTGGTGTTGGCCGCTGTCGGCAGACAGGCTACTGGGCTAGACGGACCTTTGGTCTGACCCAGTACGGCTGTTCTTATGTTCTTATGTTCTAAGCTCAGGACTCAGGGTTGGGGGTCTCACTGGACCAACTTGATTTTCATGCAAACCTGCTCCTGGGTTCGCATGTGGCCTTTGGTGGCCAGGCTGGCAGCTATCCTGCCCTAGACAGCCGCATTCCTGTGCCTAGTGCGGAGGTCGTGGATGTTGGAGGCCTCCCCCCAAACCTTGATGAGGTCCACGATCTCCGCACTAGACCAGGCAGGTGCCCACTTCTTGTGGCCCCGGGCAGGCTCCTGGGAGCTGCCAGCCTGGTCCTGGGAGGAGGCGGAGGGCTGGGTGTCAGCAGGTGGCTGACTCATGCTGTGCCAGGTGCAGGGTCTGCTGGCTGGGTGCTGGCAGGCTTGCAACTGGCACAAGCAGTGTAGCCAGACCGTGCCCCTTTAAGGGCTCTGGGGCCAGGAGGGGGGCAGAAAAGTTTCCCTGGTTTGGTCCAGAGTGGCCACCAGGGCAACCTGGGAAGGGCTAGCCTCCAACTAGTTCAAATTAAGTGGCTACACAGCCCTTAATTCGAACTACTTAATTCGAACTAGGCGTTAGTTCTCGTAGAATGAGGTTTACCTAAATTTAAATTTGAACTAGCGGTTTGCATGTATAGCCGCTATTAACGGCTGTTAGTTCGAATTAACTTTGTAGTGTAGACATACCCTAAAGGATTGGCCACAGCATTATTTTGGGTAAGGTCTGAGTTTCACATTGACCTGGGCATATTGCTGGTCCTTTGGGATTAGAAGAACTTTTTATTTGATGAGACTGGTTTTTTTAACCACTCATCCATACAAGCGTTGCTGCTGGTGGTGATACAGGGGAAATGGAATGTCTGAGGGACTTGCTCGTATAACTTCTTGTTAGTTGGTGCAGAGAAACAGAAACTTGGTATGTCTACACTATCCCCCTAGTTCGAACTAGGGAGGTTAATGTAGTCATACGGAGTTGCAAATGAAGCCCGGGATTTGAATTTCCCGGGCTTCATTTGCATGATCCTGGCCAGCGCCATTTTTAAATGCCGGCTAGTTCGGACTGCGTGCCACGCAGCTACACGCGGCACAAACTAGATAGTTCGGATTAGGCTTTCTAATCCAAACTAGATGTACGCCTTGTGGAACGAGGAACGTGGAACGAGGTGTACAGCTAGTTCGGATTAGGAAGCCTAATCCGAACTAGCTAGTTTGTGCCGCGTGTAGCTGCGTGGCACGCAGTCCGAACTAGCCGGCATTTAAAAATGGCGCCGGCCGGGATCATGCAAATGAAGCCCGGGAAATTCAAATCCCGGGCTTCATTTGCAACTCCGTATGACTACATTAACCTCCCTAGTTCGAACTAGGGGGGTAGTGTAGACATACCCACTCTCTTTTGGGCTGGTTTGTGTGCCTTGTAAGTGAGGGACCACCAGTCTTGGGCTATGACTGCCCTGTCTCTAAACAGTTCATCCTGAATTAGATACTCTCAGTAGTGGCCCACCAAAGCACACTTGTTTACAGAGGTGCCCAAAGGTGGAGTGTAATCTTCTCAGGTAACTGGATGGGGTCTTGAGCTGGTTTTATGTTGTATTTTTTAAAAGGAACTCCTCGTTATTGGACCTGGGCCTGGTTGCTGCTGGCTCCACCCTATAGACGGTTAGAGTGGGAAGCTTGCCCAGCCAAGCTGTTCTATTGATAAAGGACTTTACTCTCATAGTGACATCCTGACATAGTTCACAATGACGACTGTCACTTGAATTGTTAATTATTATTTTTATGATTTATTTTATTATTAACCCCCACAAAATGGCATTCAGTTTAGACATCCAAATTGAGGGCCTGACTATTTTGCATTTTGCATATTCAGGCAATCAACAATCTGCATACACTTTCCGTTCTCCAGATAACTCGTATTTGCTCAAATAATGAATTCCAAAGGTTGCACAGAACTATACTGTGTGTACAGTTTTCAATTTACAATAGCAAACTTCTAAAAATTTGCACATGCAAATAGACCCAATGTTTTCTGTCAGTTTTTCATTGTCATTTAAGCCTTGCAGAGCACAAGTGAATAGTGTGCTTATTATGAAGAACAACCTCAGAAAAATTACAGCACTTTACATAGATTTTCTCTCTCTTTTTCTAATATTAAGAATGTACTTCCAGTATTATAGCCTAGCTACTCTGAAACTCCTTAGCAGTGCAGCTCATTAATGGCTTTCAATGCCATTTCTTTTCAAAGTGTTTTAGTCTATTAAAATTGGATACTCATGCATCTGCCCGATCATGCGGTTCCTATTCTTAACTTGTACAGACTCTTAATGACACAGCTCCAGAACACATCCTTCATCTATGTAGGCTATGAATGGAGCTAAAATGTTTGATACAGTAGACTTCCCATAATCCAGCACCCTTGGGACCTAGGTAGTGTTGGATTTTCGGATATGCTGGAGTACCAGGAGGTACTAGAAGGGGGCATACTCCCAACCCAATCCCCCCCCCCATCTTATGCTTGAGTCCCAGAGCTACTGGTACAGCTGTGCATCTCCCTCCAGGTGCTGGGGCATGTGTGCCGAGCGGCCGGTTTTTCAATGAGCTGGCCAGGATGCCGTGTGAAACCCAATCCCCCTCCCCTCCCCTTCCCTTCCCCAGAGCCAAACACTTACCCTTCCTGCTGTTACCCAATCCCCCTTTTCCCCCAACTTTATGTCCAGGTCCCAAAGCAGCTGCCTGTGCTCAGCGGCTGGCTGCTAGCACGTGCAGGCTGGACGCTGTGTGTGCTGGGGGCCGTTAGCGTGCATGCGGCTAACAGAGGCCCGGCCGTGAGAGCGGCTGACCTGCACAGTTCCGGGTTCCAGTTGATGCCGGACTATCAGGAGTGTCGGACAACTGGATGCTGGACTATTGGAATTTTACTGTATTAAACATCCTTTTGTATGTCAAGGATCTGTAGAATCTCTTGGAGCATTTTTTTTTTTTTTTTTGCCAGCAGTGACTGTATAATTTACAAAGTCTGTATTAAAGATAATGAGATGCAAAAGTATCAACATTTGCAAATTAAGAGTTAGAGATAATCCCTCGGAGTGAGCTCTTAGAAGCATAACATAACATACATAAGCGCTAATAAACATGTTTTCTGTAAGCTTCTTTATAAAAATATACACTCTTTTATGTTTATCCTATCAGTACATTTTACTTAGCAGATGGGTATTAACCAAAACCTGGGTATTCTGTATTATTTTTTGCTGACATTTTCCTCTTATGATGAGTTTTTATGAGAAGCAAAGTTTCAGTTACTTGAAGGATTCGATTTTTCTGGGACACCCCATGTCAAAGTGTAACTGGGGTTATATGGATGAAGAGGGCTGCTGGTGGTGGTGGTGGATGGATAACAAGATACTTTAAATAATTTGGTTTTGTTGTAAACGCCAAGCTCCTTGTTTTGAAACAAACATAAGGGAATAATTTTGCTTTTTCTCCATCATGTATTATGAATTTGTTCTGTTCACCAATGAAAGCCCCACTAACGGAATGAGCAAAATGTATCTGTATGTATGTCAGTTTGAGGGGAGAATAGAATAAAGGATCTGTAGTTGGGATCCATCACAAGATTCTGGCAAATTCATTTTGGCATATAGGTGAGAGAGCTATTCAGATGAGTTGGAACAAGCAGGCCAAATTCTTCTTTGTTACATCCCCAGCTTTGTTGGGATTCTACATGTAATGCCGCCAGGCGGAACTGAACATGGCATCTCTGGAGCTTATATATGAGCCAGTATCACATGAGCTAAAAGCAAGGTGGCTATTAGCTAAGGTTGTAGAGAAAATTCATGATTATCTCTGTAAGTAGTCTTAGTGACACTACAAGGGACAATACACCACACCCAGCAGATGTGTAGGTTATATATGCATATAAATGAAAGCAAAATTTGGCATAGCGTTTATTTACTAAACAACCAGATGGAGCCTAATTGATGAACTGAGCATGAAGCTGGGAATCAAAATAAATGTTAGTCATGTGGCCAGATGTCAGCCATTACACTTAATACACTACTGGAAGGTGTTCTGATACTGTGGTAATGAGAGTAGTGTAAGAGCCTACATGGAGTAGAATAGATGCATTGGTTTTAAGGCTGGAAGGGACCATTGTGATCAACCAGTCTAACCTCCTGTGTAACATGGGCTGTAGTTACAAAATACTTCCTAGAATTTAGCGTTTAGAAAAAAAAACATCCAAAATTGATTTAAAAATGGTCAATGATGGAAACACCACGGCGACCCTTGGGAAGTTGTTCTGATGGTTAATTGCTGTCACCAATAAGCATATATGCCTTATTCCCAGTCTGAATTCATCAATTTCCAGCCAGTGGATTGTGTTCTCCTATGTGGATGAAAAGTGCTGTTCAAGAAAAAAGTATGATTCATTTTTAATTTTTCACCAAGCCTAGAGAAGGTGTAGGGGAGAAGTTACTCAAGGAAATGGGTAGATTAGGCCATCCCTCTCCAATATGCAAGAAGTACTCTGTTCTAATGCTTCAGGTAACTACTGCTTATTGACAAAGTAAATCTCCTCCATTTATTCAATTCCACTGTCATCTTTTTGTCTTCGCTGCTCGAGCTTGTTGTATGTAGCAATCTGTTCCTCCTCATGGAAGATAAGTGCTTTGAAAAAAATCAAAGCATGTGCCAGGAACCTTTCAGATCTTAAAATGAATTGTTACAGGAAGAGGCTGAGGGTCTAATCTAGTCATCCCCAATCTTTTTCTATTGCCCTCCTCCCCCACCAGTGATGGAATTTATCTGCATCTCCTGGGAGCTGCAATTGGGAGCAGGTCAGGACCAGCAGCAGGGCCACAGTTTGGAGGTGGGGCTGAGAGCAGGTGCTGGGCACTTGAGCCATGGTCAAGGCCACAGCTGGGGGCTGAGGTGTGGTTGGGACCTGGGGCTGAGAGCAGAGCCACAGTCATGGTTGGGAGCCAGAAGTCCAAGATGAGGCTGGAGTGGAGCTGGGTGCAGAGTGGGGCAGGGTGACGCTCCCTTTCCACCCTACATGGGCGCTGGTCCAGGTCTTGCTGCACCCCCTGACTGCTCCCTTAGGCACACCCCACAGCTGGGGACTTCTGGTCTAACCCCCATTGATACAGATTGTTTCAGCATCAGTCAACAGATTATACAGTGGAAAAGTCTCTTTCCAGCATCTGGGACTGTAGTAATGTATTCACTGAATCTGAATGGCTTGCTTGGGCAGGTGGCAAGCTGAAACTATCATGCAAAACTTGATAATTTCTTGTTATCTTGTTCTCTCAGGGTATGTCTACACTACCACCCTAGTTCGAACTAGGAGGTTAATGTAGGCAACCGAAGTTGCAAATGAAGCCCGGGATTTGAATTTTCCGGGCTTCATTTGCATCTTGCCGGGCGCCGCCATTTTTAAATCCCCGCTAGTTTGGACTCCGTGCCCGCGGCTACCCACGGCACGGAGTAGGTAGTTCGGATTAGGCTTCCTATTCCGAACTACCAGTACTCCTCGTTTCACGTTCCACGAGGAGTACCGGTAGTTTGGAATAGGAAGCCTAATCCAAACTACCTACTCCGTGCCGCATGTAGCTGCGGGCACGGAGTCCGAACTAGCGGGGATTTAAAAATGGAGGCGCCCGGCAAGATGCAAATGAAGCCCGGGAAATTCAAATCCCGGGCTTCATTTGCAACTTTGGTTGCCTACATTAACCACCTAGTTCGAACTAGGGTGGTAGTGTAGATATACCCTCAGTGGTCTCTTCCACCCTTCCATGTATTGTTTCATGCAACTGTTGAGTCTTGGCAAATGCAAATTATACATCTTGTGAGAGAAGGGTGTCTTCTTGTTACTTGTCCGCACGGTGCTTAGAGGCTTTTTGAAAATCTAAATGCTAATGTAATAATATAAATGTAAGAGTAGAGAGGATCCCAATAGGTAGTATAATCAAATCCCCTGCACTGAGACTGGACTAAATATTATCTAGACCAGGGCTACTCAACACGTGGCCCGTGTGTTGCATGTGGCCCATGGTCTGTTTGTTTGCGGCCCACAGTGCGGTTTGGGTTAACATGCGGCTCAACACATGGCCTGTGGGTGGAAGCCAAAACAAAAAAGTAGTCAATATAATGGTCTTCTGTTAATATGCATTTTAGTAGTTAAATTCCTGGATTGTCATTGCTCATTAAAAGTACTGTCATATAGGTAGAAATTGGGTAAATATTGCATTTTATTAATATCAGCAACATGGACTTAAACATGGGGCCTGTGTGTTATGTATTCTTGCCTAAAATCTTTGTATTCATGTCTGTCAGTGTGAAAGAAGTTATTTGCATATATTTGCATATATATTTGCATGCATATACAACGACACTTAAGTTGTGTCCCTTGGCATGTGCTGTGAGTCTCACTATGGCCCCCAGGGCTTCCAAAGTTGAGTAGCCCTGATCTAGACCATCCCTGATAAGTGTTTGCCTAATGTATTTTTAAAACTCTTCAGTGATGCACACCCTCCATAAGTAATATTGTTCCACTGCTTAATTATCTTCACTGTTTGGAAGTTTAACCTAAATGTCCCTTGCTGCAATATAAGCCTATTGCTTTTTTTCCTGTTCTCAGTCACTAACGGTATGTCTACACTGCAGAGCTTTTCCAGGATACCTCCAGACCAGTTTCCAAAAAAGCAGATGCATTCTTTCAGCAATCACACAATGAGGAATAAGGGATGTTCTGAAAGACAAGATTTTTCTGAAATTTGGCCCCGTATAGACCACTTTTGTTGTTCTTCTCTGGACTTCCTCCAATTTTTTCACAATCTTCATGAGCAGAACTGGTCACAATGCTTTCTTGAGGCCTTATCAATGTGGAGTAGAATGGGAGAATCACTCGTCATGTTTTGCTCACAAGGTTCCTTCTAATACATCTAGAATTATATTCCTTTTTTGGGAAACTGTATAATATTATTGACTCTCATTTGGCTTGTGATCCACTGTAATCGCCAGATCCTTTTCTGCAATTCTCCTTTCTAGGTAATCATTTCCCATTTTGTATTTATGCAATTGATTGTTCTTGCCTAAGTGTGGTGCTTTGCATTTCTTTTCATTGAAATTTCGTGCTGTTAATTTCAGGCCATTTCCCCAGTTTGTCAAGATCATTTTGAATTCTAATTCTGGCATTCAAAGCACTTGCAACCCCTTTAAGCTTTGTATCATCTGCAAACTTTATAAGTATGCTCTTTATGCTATTATTCAAATAATTTCTGAATAAATCTACTTGTCTGAGACTAGTTCCCTTGCTTAATACAGAGAATACTAATGAAATAAGTAGCATTATAATAAGTGGAAGAAATGTTCATAAATGCATCCTCTGTGGATCCTCTGGAGGTATAAATGACCATGGTTCCCTAGAAATCAATGGAAAATACCTACTCAGAATATTCATTTTTCAAGTGATATTCTAGGCTTAATTTAAAAGGATAATGGGGACTCAAACTAGGCCAATATTAGACACTGCTTTTTGAAAGGATTTTGTGCTTAAATAATTTGTATAAATTTATTGTTATTGTTTGTTTATAGAGCAGGTTGAAACTCAGAATTTCCACTCCATAGGAAATTCTGGCATTTCCAAATGTTTTTGTTATGCATCAGAATAAGAACAAAAACAGCTGACATTTCCTGTAAAACAAAATTAAAAACATAGAATTAATTGCAGGCCATTTTAAAAACTCCCTTTCGATAAAATCAAAACATTTCACTCTGAGTTAGACTTTACAAATGAACATTATAGTTTATAATATAATACATTTCTAAATGAAAAATAATTTTGAAACAAAAATATCCTGTTTGGCTTTATTGTGTTCAAAAGGAAAGTTTAGATTTTGACAATATGATCTTTTCTTATGGAAAAATTCTCCATCTGAAAATGGTATGTATTATTTTTCAGGGGAGAAAAGAGCACTAGGTTCTTTGCAGAGCAATTAGGAATATATAGCTCTTCCTACAGAGAGTTTACAATCTAAATACCAATCCTGCATTTAGATTTACATGGGCAGACACCTGTTCTTATGTAGAGCCTTTTAACTTCAAAGGGAATATGTTTGTGCGTAAGGGTGCTCCTATATGTTTCAGATTGTAAATCAGAGGGTACACAACAATTAGGGCAATCAACAACAGGGGAAGAGGTGAGGAAGGAAGACAGTTGTGGCAAAACAATCATGCAATTACTTGATATAGGTATGTGCTGTGCTCATTGTCATGGTTCATCATAAAATCAAACTGAACAAAATCAGCTTGAAATTGACTTGAAACGAAAATGAAGACCAAGTTTACTACACTGTCCAAGCTAACTGAGATGCAAAAAGTGAGCAAACATGAATGAAACAGTGAAAGGCAATTAAATATGGGGAGGGGGGAGGAAGGGGTTGTTTTATCTCAACAATGCCCCTATAAAAGGCACGACTTATACAGTTGTGTTGTTTTCCCCAATTACTCACAATAAATTTTATTTGCAAACCTCTAGGATGACATTTCCACGGCAAGTTTCTTTTCCATTTCCCCCCTTTCTTTCAGTAAATATTGATTATTCTACTGAGCTTCCAATGAGCTTGAAATGAATATTTTTGTTAGTTTCTTCTTTTGTGCATTGACACGATGAATGATGCCAGCAGAACCTGAGAAGTAGAGCTTGAATCTGATTGTAAGTACCCTGGTATATCCTGGTATAACTTCATTGATTTCAGTGGACTTGTTTCTGATGTGCACAGATACGAGTGAGATTAGAATTAGTCCAGGCATTGTTCTCTATAAACTGTATGCTTGTGTAGCTGCTCAGGAGAAATTCAAATGCTGCCCAGCTAATTAGCAGAGCACCCACAGCTGAGTTATTGTTTCTACTGTTCGGGCACATTTGCACATGTCTTACAGCACATACAAAATTATTCTGCACACGGATAGAAAAGATTAGAGGGAACATTGGTTCTGAGAAAGTCTGAGGCTGCTGCAAATCATATAATATCAGGTTTGTGTAGGTTCTTCATATGGGCCCTTGCCCTGTTCGCATTGAAATTAATGGAAAAATTCCTAATAATTAAGGCCCTGCTTAAACTGCGGGATGATTGTCATAACATTGTGGCTGAGCTGTGAAGAAACCATGGAAAATTGCTGAAAAGTAATAAAGACTTTTATCATTTGTGGTAATAAACTCCATTATTACTTTTCAGCGATTTTCCATTGTTGGCCACTCAGGATGAAGGCAGGCCCCAGGGCTGACAACAGACATCCAGAGCTGACAGCATAGGCTCCTGCTCTCAGCCCCAGAGTAGCTGAGGATCCCACTGTCAGCCTTGTCCACTGAGCTACAGTGGAGATCAAGTGACTTGCCTTAAGTCACACAGGAAGAACATTGCAGAGTCAGGAACTGAATACACCAAGTCCCAGTGCTTTAATTGCAAGGCATCTTTGTTACAACACAACCAGTGTTGCCTCTAATTTTTTCCACCCAAGTGGAATGATGTTGTTATGTGCAGTGTGAAGGTGATGTGTGACATGGAGGTGATGTGCAGCACATCACCTTCATATTGATCTACATAACAGAATTCATGTGACGGGGATGGGGTCAAGTGGTTCTGAGTGCAGGAATGGGCTTAGGCCTGAGGCAGAGAGTTGGGGTGCAGGAATGTGAGGGTTCCAGCTGGGTGTGTGAGCTCTAGAACGGGATTGAGGGGCTCGTGGCTGGAACAGAGAATTGGAGTTCAAGAGTTCTGCCTGAGTGTGGATGCTGGCATAGGGTCAGAGGGTAGGGTGTAAGGCAGGCATGTCAAACTTGAAGGCTACTGAGGGCTGCACAAATGAAAACTGATAGCTTTTAGGGCCACCAAAGAAAATGTACTTCTATTGGAAAATCGTAATTATTTATTATTATAGATTATGTTTTAGGTATATTTTAAAATATTTTTTCAGGTTTTGTTTGACTATGATACAATAATTTGATGTGTAAAATTGTTGTTATTGGCTCATATATATTTTAATTTAAATATAAATTTAAGGTACTTTTTAATGTTTTATATGATAAATAATTTGTTGACATAAAAACAAGTATAGACAGTGGTTAATCAAATAGAACATGCTTCTGTGAAAATTTGAGATACTTTGTAAGTTTGAGGTTTTGCATAAACATAATTATGTGTGTAATTGCAAAAAAAGGACATATCTATTGATATAAAATTAATACATGTTGTGTTTTTATTTGGGAATAAATACATAAAAAACAAAATATTAGCAAAGTATCCTCCTCTGCTCCCCCAGAGTCAGGCATTCCCAGCCCCACACAACCTAATGTCTCCCCCTCCCCCAGAGCCAGGCACTCCCAGCCCTGCCCCTCAACCTAATGCCTCACCCCTCCCTTAGAGCCAGGCTTTCCCAGTCTCTGCTCCAACCGAATGCCTGGGTCCCGGAGCTGCCATCGCTGCCGCTGCCACCACAGTTCTTCCTCCAGGCGCTGGGGGGTGTGAGCAGAGTGGCTGGCGGTGAGCAGGTGCTTGATGCTGTGCACAGCAGCTGGCTGGCTGTGAGCACGTGCTGGAGCACCAAGCGGCCGGTTGGCCATGAGCATGTGCTGGGGTGCCAAACACAGAGTGGCTGGCCAGCCATAGCAGTCACTGGGGAGCTGTGCACAGAGTGGACGGCTGGCGGGTTGTGATCTGCACTTGGCTATGTGCTCAGAGCGACCAGCGGGCCACACTTTATTCTTTTATAAAAATGTACTGGTGGGCCGCAAACAACTTCGATTGGGCTGCATGCAGCCTACCAGACACCTGTTTGACATGCCTGGTGTAAGGTAAGGGGGGGCTCCAGGGCTCGGCCTGGAAAGGGGGCTCTGGTTCCAGGCTACTCCGGCCATGGTGAGATGGATGCTAGGTTGGGGGTCGGCCTTCCTCTGCACCTTGCATGGGTTCCTTGAGCACCTGTGTGGGACTAAGTAGGCAGTTTATGGGCGTGCCATTTACTGGGACCTTAGGCCACAACCCCCTTCTGACACGACCCCCCCCCCCCGACATGGGGGGGAGGCAAAACCATCCTGCAGGGTGCCATAATTTGAGGACTTCAGCCTTGGGAAGGCGTGGTTGGTCTTTGGCTTCAGCCCCAAGTCCCCCAAGTCTAATACAAGCCCTGGCAACCCATTAAAATGGGTCACGATCCTCTTTGGGGTTCCAGCACACAGTCTGAGATTTGCTCCAGAGTAGATCTGTGCCAGGAGAGGGGGCAGGCTGCACTCCACAAGGGTGTATAACTGTGGGTGAACTAGGGGTCTCTGGGAGACATTCCTGGGGGCTGAATGCTTCTTGGCATTCCCCTGAGGTACGAAGGCACTGTACTGCCCATAAAGCCTTGATCTAGTCCCTTCTGAGACCTGCAATGCTTTGCCATCACAAGTTAAGCTAGGCAGCTATGCCCCTTTCTCCTTCCTCCCTTCTGCCCTCCTACCCATATAGGGTATGTCTAGGCTGCATCCCTCTGTCGGCAGAGGGATGCAGATTAGGCAGGTCGACTTTGCAAATGAGGCAGGGATTTAAATATCCGGTGCCTAAATTGCATAAAAATGGCCACTGTGTTTTGCCGACTCAGCACTTTGTCCACAAAAAGCGGCAGTCTAGAGCGAGTTCTGTCGAGAAAGAAAGCCTTTTTAGAAAGATCCTGTAATCCTCCTTGCAGGAGGCACAAGGGATCTGTTTCACAAGGCATACCAGAGTGGTCAACAAAGGCTTCCCTTGTCAACCATGCCGCATCTAGACTGCCGCACTGTGCTGGATCAGCTGACTGTTGGCACAGTGCGGCAGCCATTTTTAATTTAATGAAGTGACGATTATTTAAATCCCCACTTCATTGACTATGCCGAGTAAACTACTTTACATGGCTCTGTCGACAGAGCCACGTAGTCTAGACACACCCATAGAGTATAACACTGTGGCGTAGAGGAATATGCAAATACTCCTCCCCCGCCACATCTATATATCTATTCCAAACCTCTTTGGTGTCCTTTGGTCCTTTCCTGTCATCTGCACCATCCCTCTGTGGGATGTGGCTCTTCTCTTCCTTTTGGGCATCCATGCAAGAATGTCCTTTGCAGGGACTGCCATATTGAAACACCCTGTGCGGAAATGGACCGCAGGGCAGGAGGTTGGGGGTCGATACAACAGTACTTGTAACAAATGTAAGCGTGGGGTGAATGGGAGGGAGCTCAAGGCATGAGGCTTAGGGGGGCTCAGACTAGAGGGTGGGGATGTGGGGGGGTGCACGAGTCAGGGTAGGGGCTTGGAGGTGTGTGGAGCTCAGGGCAGGGAGCTGTGTGTGAGGGTGGTGCCAGAGTCATGACAATGATTTTGGATGTTGTATGCAAGCCAGTGATAAGGAATGAGGAAGATGGGCATATCACATATACAACCATTGAGGTAATTATTTTGCTCTCCCCATCACTTCTGAGGCTGTAATTGTAATAGAACATTCTATGATGAGCATCAAGCTTTCAAGAGAGTTTGGGGGAGAGGAAGAAATCTGATGAAAAGTTTGAAAATTAGACCTATCGTGTTGGGGACAGTTAAGAGAAATAGGCCTCATCAGATACAAAGAAAAGAAAACTGAAGGGACACAGGCTAACAAGCCACAACCTCATAAAGAGATGGTACTAATCATGGCTCTTTGCCCTCCTAGACCACCTTTTTATTCTTCTTACTCATACTTGTTTTGTCATAGCACCAGTCAGGGTTTGTGTTATGCAGGAGGTGAGACTAAGTGGCCACAATGATCTCTTCTGGCTTTAAAAACTCTGGCTACGTCTAGACTGGCATGATTTTCTGCAAATGCTTTTAACGGAAAAGTTTTTCCATTAAAAGCATTTGTGGAAAAAAGTGTCTAGATTGGCACGGACGCTTTTGCGCAAAAGCACTTTTTGTGGAAAAGCGTCCGTGCCAATCCAGACGCGGTTTTGCGCAAGAAAGCCCGATCGCCATTTGCGCAATTAGGACTTTTTTGCGCAAAACAATACCGCATTGTCTACACTGGCCCTCTTGCGCAAAAGCATTTGCGCAAGAGGGCTTTTGCCCGAACGGGAGCAGCATAGTATTTGTGCAAGAACACTGACAATCTTACATGAGATCGTCAGTGTTCTTGCGCAAATTCAAGCGGCCAGTGTAGACAGCTGGCAAGTTTTTCCGCAAAAGCAACTGCTTTTTTGGAAAAACTTGCCAGTCTAGACGCAGCCTCTGAGTCTAGGACAGGTGTTAACAACAGCTGTACCAGTACAAAGAACCCATGGGTGCAGTCCTGAAAATGCTTACAGTCTTCCCTCCATGGATCTCAATGTGCTTAACTAACAAACTGTGAAAGAATAACTCAGAAGGTTGAACTTTGCTATTTTTCCCCTCTTGTTTAAGGTGGTTCAATACTAATCATCTTTAAATAGCATATTGCAAAACCATGTTAAGGAATCACAGAAAAGAGTTAATTTCTTCTAACATTGATCAATGAGCCTTATTAGAATCAGGAAAACCTTATTATCCCTACAACTTTGTCTCTGCATCACTCTTGAGCTTTTTAGAGCTTTTCCCAGCCCTCTTACTGCCTGGCCTCCTCCAACAGCTCTAAAGGAAGCAGTATTATGTCGGGCTGTCATTATGCTATGCTAATTGAAACCTCACATAGAAACAGCTGTACAAAACATTACTAAAATATTCTTAAGTAAATAGTCACATCTCTGGAGCTCATGCATAAACTCTTAATTAGGATGGAAGCAAGTCTGCAATTTAACTGTTTCTATTTTTGTTTTGTTTTGTTCCTATTCAACTTTTCCCAGGGTATCCAATTTTTTCTTGTTAAAATTCTTTGACTAATCTTCCTGGTGCTGAATTTTATGTTGCAAGAGAAAGCTGGAAATCAGTTAACAGAGAAACTATAGAACATTGAGGGTAGTTCTCCTAGAAGATAAGACACCCCACCAGTCAGACACCTCCATCAGCTGTGTCTCTGAGCACAGCCAGGACAGGGGAAATAGCTTCTAATTCCCCTATTACCGTGGTCTGGCTCAATGGGAGTATACCATATAATTGAAACAAACAGCATTTAGAACATGGTTAGGTCCGTATCTGGAGGCAGATTTAGCAAAGTTTGCCTTGTTCTATCTGGCAGACATAGTGCATCTTTTACTTATGCTCCAGTCTCAGTGAACACATAATTCAGCCTCTTTGGGCACATCTACACTGCATGGATATTTTGGGATAGTGGAGGTATCCCGAAATAGCTCCCCCACAGCTATACATATTTTTGAATATTTTCTGAAATTACGGGTGCTCTATTTTGCCATCCTGGTAAGCCTCGTTGCATGAGGGATAAGGGATGGCTGGAAAAGCGCATTATTTTGAAACTAGTCAATTAGCCCATCATAAGACAGGATTTTCAGGTCTCTCCTCCACGTCGGTCTCTTGCTCCGTCTCTCTCTCTCCTCCTCCTCCTACTGCCTCCCCCCCCCCAGCTCTCCTCCACCTCTTACCTCTCTCTCCGTCTCTCTCTTTCTTTTCTCCTCCCCCTTCTGCCTCTCACTTGGGGGACCGCGGAGCCTAAACGGCTGTTTGGGCTCCACACTCCCCATGCTGCATGGGGGGTGCAGAGCCCAAACGGCCGTTTGCACCACTTGCTCCCCCGCGGCGGCCTGGCTGATCAGTGCAGAAGTCAGCCAAGTGCCACAGAAGGAGGTGAAGGGGGGCGGGGCGGTGATGTTCACGGCCAGTGGGTGGGACCTGGAGCCACTGTCACGCCGCATGTCACCGTCCCACCCCCCTTCGCCTCCCACCGTGGCACTCGGCTGACTTCTGCGCAGCTTAGCTGGGGAGCAAGCGGCACAAGCGGCGCAAGTGGCCATTTGGGCCTCGCATTCCCCATGCAGCACGGGCTGCCCAGAGGGAACAGCCAGCATTTCAGGTAACAGTGCCGCCCAGAGGGAACAGCCAGCATTTCAGGTAACAGTGCCGCCCAGAGGGAACAGCCAGCATTTCAGGCAACAGTGCCGCCCAGAGGGAACAGCCAGCATTTCAGGCAACAGTGCTGCCCAGAGGGAACAACCAGCATTTCAGGTAACAGTGCCGCCCAGAGAGAACAGCCAGCATTTCAGGTAACAGTGCCGCCCAGAGGGAACAGCCAGCATTTCAGGCAACAGTGCCGCCCAGAGGGAACAGCCAGCATTTCAGGCAACAGTGCTGCCCAGAGGGAACAACCAGCATTTCAGGTAACAGTGCCGCCCAGAGGGAACAACCAGCATTTCAGGTAACAGTGCCGCCCAGAGGGAACAACCAGCATTTCAGGTAACAGTGCCGCCCAGAGGGAACAGCCAGCATTTCAGGTAACAGTGCCTCCCAGAGAGAACAGCCAGCATTTCGGCGTTACAGACTCATAGACACTGGCCTACTATATATATGATTTGGTGTTGTGTAGATGTCCCAAATTTCAGAATAAGCTATTTTGAAATAGATTTGAAATAAGATATGAAATTTGTGTAGTGCAAATTGTGTATCTTGTTTTGAGTTTAGGGTGCTGTGCAGATGCACCCTTAGGGTACGTCTAAACTGCATGGCTCCGTCGACAGATTTGTTTGTTTGGCAAAGGGAAATGAAGCCACGATTGCTTATGCTCCTACACTTCAGTTAGTCACGGCTTCATTTAAATTTAAATGGCTGCTGTGCTGAGCCGACAAACAGCTGATCAGCTGTTTGTCGGCTCAGCGCGCTAGTCTGGACGCTTGCCTGCTGACATGAAAGCCCTTTCTCGACCTCCCCGGTAAACCTCATCCTACGAAGCTGATCAGCTGTTTGTCGGCTCAGCGCGGCAGCCATTTAAATTTAAATGAAGCCGCGATTATTTAAATCTCAGCTTCATTTCCCTTTGCTGATCAGCCTAATCTACATGGTTCCATCAATGGAGCCATGTAGTTTAGACACACCCTAAATGGCAGGCATCATCTGGACTTCATTTATATTTGTACTGAAGCAGTAAGTCTAGAGAATTGACCCCTATGATGAATTATTTCACACAGCAACTACTTCTCAGATACTGATACATATCACTTATATCAGAGAGGTAGCCGTGTTAGTCTGAATCTGCAAAAGCGACGAGGAGTCCTGTGGCACCTTATAGACTAACTGAAGTGTAGGAGCATAAGCTTTCATGGGCAAAGACCCACTTCGTCAGATGCATGCATCTGACGAAGTGGGTCTTTGCCCACGAAAGCTTATGCTCCTACACTTCAGTTAGTCTATAAGGTGCCACAGGACTCCTCGTCGCTTTTGCCGATATCACTTATATGTGTGAGATCATGTAACTTCTCAGCTGGATCCCTCATCACCATTGTGTCATACTTACTGCCACTAAAAGTTTGGCTTCCAAAAGAAAACAATAGGGAGTGTAGCATTTGTGGCCTGTGGGTCGGCACCATGAAAGGCATATTGCTTGCTAGATATCTCTGTTTTGACCCTGTCCTCTGTGCACTGCCATGCCTTTCTTATAGCCTAGGCATGTCACTGATGGACTGCAGATCTGGGATGATCTGTCTTTCACTTCACATGCCTCTAGGTGGGGCATTCTTGCACTTTGGCGAACCCGCGTCTAGTCCATTGTATTCTCTCTCCTCCATAGGTTTCAGACAACAGGAAGGAAAGATGCTGCCTAGTTTACTCAGTGCACGTGTCTGAAATTCCAGTACGTGCTGGTGAATGCTCACCTAGAGAGCTAACATGGCATTTGTGTGTGTGCCCACTGAGAGGTGCTCCTTTGAAATGTCAGCAGCCATCCAATGGTATAAACGTGGAGATGGTTGGAATAATTTAGTCTAAAAAGTATGTTGGGGCAGAGGTAAGAGTAAAACAGACACTCCCAGCGTGGTGGTTAGGACACTGGATTGGGATGTAGGAACCCCTCTCTTCCCCCCACCCTACCTTCAAGTCATTGGTCTGTCTGAATCATCATAATCTAGAAGAGGGGTCTCAAACTCCTGGCTCACAGGCCTGTTCCAGTGGGAGAGATTGTGCAATCCAGTCCAGGACTCCTGGTGTACCGTTGGTGGGAGACTGGCGTTTACCAGCCCCCAAACCCCACCCCTTCCTGCCATTGCCCTGCCTTCTCCCCATCATGGCACCCCATCGCCTGTGGTTTTGGGGATAACCAGAGGAGCCTGGCACCACATGGTGGAGGTGGTTTGGACCGTCCCCCCACACTTCCCATGGCAGCAGGAGCTATGGGGGAAGCAGAGCGCACTGGATGGGTGCACTTGATCTGCTTCCCCCACAGCACTTGCTGCTGCATAACACTAGGCCCTCCTAGTAATCCCCAAAGCTGCGTGATTGGGGCATGGGGTGTCATGACGGAGAGAGGGCATGGCAATGGTGGGAAAGGGCAGGCCTTGGGGGCTGGTAAAGGATAGGACCCCCTCTTTCCTTATAGCCCACCAGGAGACCTGGTCTGGATCGTGCAATTACTCTTGGCAGGATTGCCCTGTGGGCTGGGAGTTTGAGACCCCGATCTAGAATGAAAAACTGCCCATGACTCAGGCAGGGTAGGGATGCTCCTAAATTGGGCAGGGTTCAGAGAAGAGCCATGAAAATGATGAAAGCCTTATTGGGCTCTTTAAGTCTATGTATTTATCTTAATAAAGGGCAGGTTAAGGGGTGTCTAGATCTAGAAGTATCTACCTGCAAAGCAAAAATTGATAATGGTCCATTCAGTGTCGAGCAGACAAAAGTATAACAAAATCCAATAGCTGGAAGTTGAAGATAAACACATTTAGCCTGGAAATAAGGTGCAGATTTTTAGCAGCGAGGGTAATTAACTGCTGGGATAATTTATCAAGGGATGAATTTCCCCATCACTGCTGATTTGGATATTTTTCTAAGAGCCCAGCTGTAGTTCAAACCGGAGTTATGCTAGGTAAGTTCTGTGGTCTGTGTTATGTGGGAGGGTCAAACTAGATGATTATAAAGGTTATAATAATCTATTAATTTTAAAATCTATGCATTTTCTTGCTAATCCTGTGGACATTTGGGTCAGATTCTCTGCCTCTTTGAACCTCTCAAGTTGTGCTGGAAGGTAAGTGGGTCTTGTCACCTAAGGATTACCTTGCAATGGAGGAGTTGGAGTAGCTGCCTCTTATGCCAACACTCCTGTAATCTATGTGGGTATGTCTATACTAGCCCTCTAGTTTGAACTAGGGAGGCTAATGTAGGCATTCGAAGTTGCAAATCAAGCCCAGGATTTAAATATCTTGTGCTTGATTTGCATCTTCCCGGCCGGTTGCCATTTTTGAAATTTACAAATCCGGACTAACTACCTGCGTCTATATGCGGCAGGGATCCAGTAGTTTGAATTAAAGCCCCTAAATTGAACTACCTGTTAAACCTCATTCCAGGAGGAATAAAAGGTAGTTTGAACTAGGGCTTTATTTTGAACTACCAGGACCTTGCCGTGTGTAGACACGGGCAGTTAGTCCGGACTTGTAAATTAAAAAAAAAAAAAAAATGGCGACCGGCCGGGAAGATGCAAATCAAGCGTGGGATATTTAAATCCCAGGCTTGATTTGCAACTTCGAAAGCCTACATTATCCTCCCTAGTTCAAACTAGGGGGCTAGTGTAGACATACCCTGTGGGTGAGTGGTTTGGGATGGGGAAAGTGCGTGATGAAAGCCTACTGCACTCTAGCAATCTGCATGTGGCTGACCACAACTAGGGGAAGTCAGCTATCAGACAGACTAGAGCCAGCACCATGCTAATCTGTGTTGAAGCCAGTACAGAAAATGTCCTCAAATTAAAAATACCACGAATAGCACAGGTAGGACCTTCCTTCTCAGCTGCAATTTGGAAGCCAAATGAAACTGAGTAGCTGGGCCTTTGGCCTTCAGGAGATTTTCCTTCTCCATAGAAGCAATATGGTGTATAGCATGAGGAAGATCTGCATGTTTTATTAAGAAAAAATTTGCAACATTCTGTCAATTCTACCCTCCATTCTACAAATCTCCTTTCTAATACAGTTTGAACAAGGTTTAACTGAGTAGAATACAAGCTGCTACTGTTCTGAGTGTCCTGAGATGCCCCATTTAACTGGACAGTAGAGTAACCATTTTGAAATCTTGCAGCAGCTACTACTTTTCATGAAGTTAATTGCCTATGTACTACCATCCTTTAAAGGAATGTGCCTGTGAGTGTCTGTGGATACAGATCACTAGTTTGTCCACTGCTCAGAAAGTTACTGTATAAAAACTACTGTATAAAAACATCACTGCTTGGTTTATATGTCAGAAAATTAAAACACTTCCTTTTCAAAGAAAACCTTTCAGTAGAGAGTGAACTTGGGGCAAAACGAAGAACCTGTTTTTCTGTCAAGAAGACTGTTTAAAGCCTCAAAGGCAAAGTTTTTATTTTTTATTTTTCTTCTTAATTAGATTTCCTCTGTGCCCAATAGCCAGACATTTCAGTGTGGGCACCTTAGAATGCCTTAGGGTCATGTGAAATACAGTGTGTTCATAGAAGAGCTATAACTATGCCCTTTCTTTGGTAATATCCAGTGTGCACTTGAGCACCTGCGGCCCAAATGTTTTCCCTACAATATTTTTATTTTCTTTTGAGTTGTGAAGGAGGCTCTGGAAGAGAAAGGACTACCCACTGATTTTAGAATGTAGCGTAAGGGAGAGGGTGATCTTGGAGTTAAAGACTGGACTGAGATGCAAGTGGTTTGTGTTTGGTTGCCAGATGTGGGACAGAATAACCCTGCGACTGTGGGGAACTCACTTAATTACTGTGCATCTCAGTTCCCCAGCTATAAAATGGGGAGCATGGCTAGCAGAATTTCTATTTTATGAACGAGGTGGGGATGGAAGAGTTCCTAACATTGAAAATGCATAAAACTGACCATAATGATAGTAGGGCCGGTGCATATGCTGCATGTTGGTGCATCACATCCCTTTTTTCTGGTCTCTCTAACCACTGAAAAGTGATTTCCAGTGTTCTGAAGACATCAGAACATGAAGAAGTGTTACCATCACTCATATTATGTGATTTTTTTCTTGTTTTCTAGCAAGAAAAGTGGCTTGTGTTACTGTTTTTTTTCAAAATTAGTGTTCATAAAACCAAGGTGTTACTGGACTCTCTTTCTTCCTAAGTCTATTTTATCTTTTCTTAGGGTCAGAAACTCTCTCTCCCATTTTGTCAATGTATAGTTCTTAGCACTATAGCACGCTGATCTCAGTTGGGGCCTTTTGGTGGTATTATTATATTAATAATGATCAGCAGGATCATTCTTATCTGGGTTCTTCTAGAATGCAATACTGCTGATATTCCTGTCAGGCATGCATGAGAACTGTTAGAAGATCTCCCATGTCTGCCATTAGTTGGATGTCATCTTGATCTTTATGATGCAAGGCTCAGCATTGCAAATATAGTTGCCTAAAATTAGGCACCTAATCCATATTTAGACATCTAAATGAAAGCTGACTCATTTTCAGAGTTAGGGAGAACTTGCAGCTCTCGTAAATTTCCCTGAGCTCTGTGGTGGTTAGCTTCTCTGCAAGTCAGGATGCTTTTATTTACATGCCTAATTATGGATTAGGGTCTACCTTTAGGTACCCAAGTTTGAAAACTTTGACACAACATATAGTGTTATCTAGTCATTTCATGATCACAAACACCATTTAAAATCTGGATTTTGACCTCAAGCTCAGTTTATCTGCCAGTGAAGTCAGTGGCAACACTTGGTTACTGATTTCATTGGGCACAGGTTCAAGGCTATAGTGCCTTCCCCAGCTGACCAAAAGCAGGGTAAAATTGCTGGGCTGTCATGCTTAATTTGCTATCACTATTAAAAAGCTGTGCTAGATGTCAAGAATCACATAATTGTGCATTTTACCCCCTAATTGCTACTTACTTTTCATTTTAACACCCATTTTGGGAGAAATAAAGTAAAAATTAAATAGTAATTGGGGGGAAATGCACAACTATGAGATTCATCAGTTCTGCACAATATAAGCCAGAGGATACTGATCTGGAAAAAAAATGCAAATATAAGCATCTCCATTTCCATACTGTTGTGCTGCTTTTTTAGCATACTGGGCAATGTATTGTAAAACTCCTGTTTCTCTGTGAATGTAAGCCACAAACCACCTTCAAAATGCAGCTGGTTTTACATTTTCAGTGTGAAAGCTGAGGCCTCCAATAAATGAGTAATAGTTTAATTTGCTTGCCAGCAGATAGAGAACTACCAGTTTAATATAGTGCATTAATTTGTCTGGCCCATGAACGTTTAAAACATGAACAGATGTAAGACTTGCAAGAAGTGATGCCTGATGATACAGGCTTTTAAAAATAAATATCCTATAGCCTTGAAACATATGTTTTCGCCACAAAAGTTTTCATCTCTATTAGTCTAAAATGTGCCCTGTAAATCATCTTGTGCTTAGAGATAGGCAAGATTTTGTTGATAAAATAGAATAGAATACTCACTTTGCCTACAAAAGGAAATGAGCAGGAAAACCTCCCCAATGCATGCACCAGAAAAATGTCTTGATTCTTTTTTTCCCCACTCGCTCCCCCGTACACTCTTAAAGAGCAAGGCTTCAGAAAACAGACAATTTGGTAAACTCCACTAATGAAAGATTAAAATGAGTTCAAAATGTCCTTGTTTGAGGAGGAAACATGGAATCCCAAGTGAAAGTGGAAAGTACTTGATATTCCATAGGAGACTGCTAGAAAGGAGTGAAAATGACTTTATGTATATGCATCTTGGATGCACATGACCTTGGATTCTTTTGCTTCCAGAAGTTTACAATAATTACTGACCAGAATGGTAGCTTATCAGTCATTTCCTATGGTGCAGAAATGCTTGCGTTTGTAGTGAAAACAAGAAACATCACTGGTTTATTAGGCTCCATGGTAATTAAAAGCATTAAACCCTTTTGTAATTAAGGCTTCATAGCAATCTGTTGCTGTTTCTGAGGTTTCTTTTATGTGTTCTTAGTCCACAATTGCAATCAACATTGTGAATATCTGTGTGTGTGTGTGTGTGTGGTGTAAGGAATAGTGTTAACAAGGATTTTATTTCAACCTGCAGGTGACATTGCAGACATATCGCCATATGGCGCTATAAACATTATAATGAATCAATGCTTATTTGCCAGATGTTGTTAAACTTAGACAGACAGTGGTTCAGATGCACTGCTATGATTTAGCAAAGTGAATCTTCCTAAATCGGAACATTTTAGTTGTCAGGCTGCATCACAGTGTTATTGGCTAGGTATTTAAAACAGGTGGGGAATCCTAGCTATTCAAAATTAAGCAGCTATAAATCCTATACAGGGCCAAACCAGTGGCATGACATCTCCTGGGGGATGTCTAACCATGAGCTCAAGCTCATTGTGGCTACACCAGAACTCTTAATCTCCCCCAGCCCTTCTCTGCTACCTCTTTTCTGAATCCCCCATGGAGACCTTCACCACTCCCATGACCTGCTGGGTGTCATCTTCAACTCACACCTCAGTCCAACTCCTCATGTCCAGGCTATGTCTAAATCTTACAGGTTCTTTCAGGATAAATCTCTAAGATATGGCCTTTCCTATCCATCCACACTGCTAAAACTCTTGTCATCTCACATCTTGATTAGTGCAACATTTTTTTCTCTGGCTTAAATGAAACTTGCTCCACTCATATCCATTGAGAATGCTACTGCAAAAATCCTTTCCCCAGACTACCACTTTTACCATGTCACCCTTTCTTTGCATTCCTACAAAGGTTCCCTCTTCTCTATTATGTCAAACAAAAGCTCCTTATATTCATTTTAAGGTCCTTTACAGTCTAACCCTATCCAACCTATTATCTCTATTTTTCATTAACAAGATGAACAGATTCATAGATTCCAAGGCAAGAAAGGGACCAGTGATCATCTAGTCTTACCTGCTATAGCACAAGCTATAGAATTTCCCTAAATAATTCCTACAGCATATCTTTCAGAAAAACATCCAGTCCTGATGCAAAAATTATGAGATATGGAGAATCCACCTGACTCTTGGTGAATTTTTGCAGTGCTTAATTACCCTCACTATTAATAATATTATGCCTTATTTTCAGTCTGAATTTGTCTGGATTCAGCTTTCATCCACTGGACCAGGGGTGGATATAGGGCAGGGCGAGTGGGGCGGCCGCCCCGGGCACCGCGCTTCAAGAAGCCCCGCGCATGCGTGTGGTGCCACCGTGCATGCTCCGTGGCAAAGGGGGGCCCCGCCAAATTGTGCTGCCCTGGGCCCTGCGAAATGGTCATCTTCCCCTGCACTGGACCATGTTATACCTTTCTTTGCTAAATCAAAGAGCCCATTATTATACATTTGTTCCCCATGTAGCTACTAATAGGCTATAATCAAGTCACACCTTACCCTTCTCTTTGTTATGCTAAATAGATTGAGGTGTTTGCATCTATTACTATAAGGCTTGTTTTATAATCCTCTTATAAGGATCATGGCTCATCTTAGAATTCTCTCCAGTTCATGAACAATTTTTTTGAAGTGTGGACACCACAACTGTATAGAGTTTTCCAGCAGCAGTTGCACCAGTGCCAAATCCAGAGTTACAGACATTCAAGGAGTTTGAAAAAATAATCTCCCTACTACTCCTAGAGATTCTTCTGTTTATGTAGTGCAGGATTACATTAACTCCTGGTCACATTGTTGCACGGAAATTTCATGTTCATCTGTTTGCCACTACTCCCTATCTTTTTCAGACTTACTGCTTTCCAGGAGAGAGTCCTTGGTCTTGTAGGTCTGGCCTACATTCTTTGTTTCAAGATGTGTTAAAATGCAAACTCTTTGTGCCCAGTTTACCAAATGATAATGACTTTAAATCAGTGACTTTATGTCTTTGTTATTTACCACTCTCCTAATTTTTGTGTCATTTGCAAAATTTGTCACTGATGCTTTTATGTTTTCTTCTAGATCACTGTTAAAAATGTTAAATAGCATAAGGCCAAGAACTGATCCTGCAGGATTCCATTGTTAAATTTGTTCAATGATGACTTCCTGTTTACAAATACATTTTGATACTCAACAATTAGCTATTTTAATCAATATAATGTGTGCCATGTTAATCATTTTGGTATTTTAATAAAAAAAAATTAATGTAGTACCAGGTCAAATGCATTAGGCAAATCTTAGTATATTCAATCAAGCTTGCAATTTCACTAAAAAAAGATATGTAGTTTGACAGGATCTATTTTTCATAAACTCCTGTTGTTTATCATTAATTACATTTTCCCTCCTTTAATTCTTAATTAATTGAGTCCCATATCAGTTGCTTCATTATCTTGCCTGGGATCCATGTCAGACTGACAGGCTTAGCATTACTTGGGTAATTTACCTTTTTAAAAATTGGCACATTAGCTTTCTTCCGGTCTTGTGGAACGTCCCTATTACTCCAGGACTGAAAAATCAAAATTAATGGTTCAGTGAGATCCTCAGCCAGCTCTTTAAAATTCTTAGAGGCAAATTATCTGAACCTGTTGATTTAAAAATATCCAACTTTAGTAGCTTATTTTTTGAATATCCTCCTGAAATACTAGTAGAATGGAAAGAGGAGTGTCACCATATAAAGAAGCTATATCATTTGTTTACTCTCCCAATATAGAATAGTAATATTTATTGAACACTGTGGCCTTTTCTTCATTATTATTGATAATTCTACCATTTCCTTCTAGTAATGGGCCCAATACCATTGTTAAGATTCGTTTTGTTCCTAATATATTAAAAAACTCCTTGAATGTCTGTAACTCTGCAAGCCATAGAGTTCTCTGTGTGTTCCTTTATTTCCCTTAGCAATTATCTATAGGTCCTAATTTCTAATTTATATTAACTACTACAAACTTTCCTTTCTTCTATTTGTTATACAGGTTGAACCTCTCTAATCTAGCACCCTTGGGTCCTGACTGGTGCGGACCCAGAGAATTTACTGGACCAGGGGAGGTCAATATTGTCTCGTAGCATTAGCAACACTTCCACTGCTTACTGGTCTCTTAAAAGATATTTAGGGGTAAATTAGAGCTTAATAACACATAGAACATTGAACGCTAGGACTGGTGGCTGAAAAAACCTTTATGGGACAATGGGAAACTTGGCCACATCCATGATAAGTGGACATCCAGCTAACTAAAACCATGCTGGACCAAGGATGTAGCCATACTAGAGAGTTTCAAGCTGTAGATGTTCTTAAATTATTCTCAGTTATCATTCATGTTCTGATTATATTGTTCCTGATAGCTAGTGAGTCTCATAACTGTTTTTAAATTTGTGAAACTAGACCTCTTAAAGTATCACATATATACGTATTACTGGTCTGGATTTTATTTTTCTTGCTTACGTATATATGATCAAGTCATAATCGCTCATACCTTAGCTACCATTGTAATTTTTAGTTCTGTGATCTGTTCCTCTTTATCTCGTAAGACAAGATCTAATAAAGATCTAGAACCTTGAAGACTGAAGTGAAAGAAATGGGATGAAAGTCATTAGTATAAAGTGTAAGGTTATGCAATTAGGGGCTAATCATAATAATTTATTTTATTAATTGGTATTGGGGGTAAAATAGGGAAACTGCATCATGAGTCTACCCAATTTAATGTTAATCAATTTTTGCCCTTACTTATACAATTTGAGACAGAATTATTGTCACTTAGGGTGCATCTACACTGCAGGGCTTAACTTGAAATGAGCTATGCAAATTGAGCCATATCAATTGTGTATCTTGTTTCGAAATAGCTTATTTTGAAATAGGGAGTGTCTACACATCACTTATTTCGAAATAGAGCAGTCTTCCTGCGACTTCCCTTATTCCTCCTACAATGAGGGTTACAGGAGTCAGAGTAAGAAGTCCTCCAGCTTGACATTATTTTGACACTATTTTGAAATAACTGCCTGCTCTGTAGACACAAACTAAGTTATTTCGGAATAGCGCTAGTTATTTTGAAATAGTGTTGCAGCATAGACACACCCTGTATCTGAAAACATTTATGCGAAACAACAACAGACGAGACTGAGTAGATAAATAAGACCAAGTTACCACATCTGGGGACTCCAGGAAGTATTTCCACTTTTCACGATAGTTGTTGCCTTCCCGATTGCCTGATCTGGTCTTGAATGCTCCATGCTTTTGTTTCCGGTTGGCTGTTTCTCCAATTGGACCCAAGTTCACTTGAGTCTTTTATACATTTCCACATTCCAAATTACCTAATTGGCTTTTAGCACATCAACCCTTTATTTTTTAAGTAACCTGTACATAATGCACATGCAAGCTTTGGTTCCCCGATTTCTGCATTTTTCTTGATGATTTTGAAGTTGATATCATATTTTTTGTATCAGCCTACTCTGGATCTTAAAAAGGGGGTTCTTTATCATTATCTTTTTGTGTATCACTTGGGTCTTCCAGCATAGCATGCTACCAATCATGCCAACAATATCACAATTTTAAACTAATCTGTTTTTATATAAATTTCTGAATTGGCAAAAAACACACTCATGCCAGGAAAGGCCTTTACCTAAGTGTTATTTTATTAGTACTCATTCGCTATCCATACTACAAATTATTAAAATATCCACATAAAATTATCAAATTATTAAAAATTAACAAAGCTTTAATTTTACAATTTAGCAAACTTTCATTTTTATTTCATTGTTCCAAATAAGTATTTATTAACCCTTTAATTTATTGTGGGGTAAAGGGAGGGTAGGAGAACACACACTGGTTCTTTACTGTCAATATTTTTCATCTTTTTAAAAATGGGTTTCAAAGTCCAGTTTTCTTTGTGACTCATTAAAAATAATGTCAATAGGAATTCTGTGTTGCATTTACAGAGCTATTGCAATCTGAAGACCTTGATATTTAGTTGCTTTTAATAGTAACCAGTGTTCCCTGTAATCTTTTCCATCCATGTGCGGATTTTTTCCATCCACATGCAGAATAATTTTTTATGTGCATGAGGCATGTGCCAATGTGCACCACTGGTACAAAATAACCTAGCTGTGGGCATCTGTAAATCAGCTGGGTGGTATTTGAATCTCTCTTGAGTGGCTGCACAAGTGCACAGCTTTCAGGGAATGCCCAATACTGGGGCTTTAGCCCTTGGAAGTGACTGAGAAGGAGAGAGTCCTGCGTGTATGGGTCAATCATAGGATGACTATGAGTCACCAATGTGTTGTGGCTGTGAAAAAGGCAAATGTGATCCTAAGGTGCATTAGGCAGGGCATTTCCAGTACAGAATGGAGAAGTATTAATGCCATTGTTCAAGGCACTGGTAAGATCTCATTTGGAATGCTATGCACAATTCTGGTCACCAATGTCTAAGAGAGATGATTTTAAACTTGAACAAGTGCAGAGACCAGCTAGTAGGATGACAAGGGGAATGAAAGGCTTATTTTAGGAGAGAAGACGGCAAGAACTTGACCTGTTTAGTGTAGCAAAAAGAAGGCTGAGAGGGGTTATGATTGTTCTCTATGAACCCATTAGGGAGATTGTTATGGGGTGGGTACTCCCAGCCCACCTCTGAGGCAGGGATTTAGGCCTTCCCGGCCTCTCAAAGTGTGCTCCACCTCATGAGTGTTCCAGTTTCTAGGGGCCCAGGTCCTTTCACTGCACTCCTCCAATATAACAGTGGCCTCCGCAGTTTGGTCTCTCCATAGCTCTTCCTGCAGCTCTTCCTGGTGGCAGCTCCTTTCTCTGCTGCGGTCAGCCCTGATTGAGCTGCTCCACTGGCTTTTATACTTGTCCTCCAGCTGTGGGGATGGGGCTCTCTCAGCCAGGTAGCCCTGGTTAACTCTTTCAGGCCCAGTGCAAGGTTGGTACATCCTGCCACGCACCCTCCCCCTGAAGAGGAGGGGAGATGCCTCCTCTCCGTGCTGACCAAGGGAAAAAAACAGCATTAGCATGGGGTTTCTCCAGCCAGTGTGTCACCTGAAAAGAGTAGGCTGGAGGGATAGGAACCAGCTCATGTTTCGCACATTCTTGTCTTTCATACTGTGATGCCATTTTAGAAGAGCATGGTCTGTGACGAGTGTAAAAGGGCTACCTAGGAGGTAATACCGGAGGGTGTTGAAGACCCACTTTACCATGTGTGCCTCCCGCTCTACGGTGGAATAATGGGTCTCACAGGGGAACAATTTACGGCTCAAGTTCAGGATTCAGTGTTCTACGCCTCCTCCCTCCTGGGACAGTACCACCCCTACTCCCACCCAATGAGCTGGTATACGAGCAAGAACAGATCCAGGAATCTTGATGCCTAGCCTGATAGTAACTGGACAACATTCGCTAAATGACAGGTTGCTTTTTCAGATCATATGAGAAGGAAACAGTCAATATGGTCACTCTACTTACTAACATATATTTTAATAGGAAAGGATTATTTTGCCTAGCATGACTAGTCATTTTAAAAAGATCCCAAGTTCATCTCATTATTTCGCCTTATTCTTTCATCTACCCTTTGTCTGGAGATACATTGAAGTATCAACTGAAATGACTGCCTTCAATACTCTACACTATGAATGCTCTTTTTCTTCTATACATTTATTACTTTTTAAAAGGAAAATGTCTTACTGTATCCAATTGCCCTACTTACTCATAGTTTGACAGGTACAATTGCAGCTCTTCATCACTCAAATTATGTTGTATGTTTAATTACAGAGTTTGAGAGATGATAACCTTCGCGGCCGGGTATGAGTGATTTGTTCAAAAGAGCTGAGGAGTACAGTTTTTAAGGAAAATAAACGGAAGCAGAGATAGCTATTAAAAATGCAAATATGAAGCATTACTAAATCTGATGAAGATGCATAGCTCCCTCAACAACATATGCAATTGATTCATGAGGACTCTTGCTCTTAGTCAGAGAAGCTGGTTTGAGATGGCATACATGACCTCCTGGGATGGGAAGTCAGCATGTACTGTACTCCTGCACATCAGCTGAGAAGTGATGTTGCGGTCTTAGTTGATTAGTAACAGCTTCCTCTCTTTTTTCTAACACTAGTGAAGCGGTGCTTGTTAACAGTTCTTCTCCATAGGGGGATTATAATATCATGGAAAAACTGTGCATTGAATATAATTAAACACAAACACTTGGATTGCTTTCAGGGAGGAAAAGGGAGAATGGAAGAGAATGAAGAGAAAGATCAAAATAGAAATGGATTATAAATCATTCAAGGCTAAGATTTTCTTGAAAACGTATTGATAATAATGGGTGCTGTACCCAAAGTTCAGAGCAGGAGCATACTAAGCACTTGACATCTAATCTCAGTGCTAGAGAAAGAACAGTTCTGAAATAAAGCTTGGATGTGAACAAGAGCTTTAGGAAAATTCAGCTCTGGATCTAAACACCATATTAGGAGCCTATCTCTGCAGTAGATTGCAGAAGGCAGGGCAGTGGCTCTCAAACTTTCCAGACTTCTGTACCATTTTCAGGAATCTGATTTGTCTAACGTACTCCCAAGTTTCATGTCATTTAAAAATTGCTTGCTTGCAAAATCAGACATAAAAATATAAAAGTGTCAGAGCACACTAGTACTGGAAAACTGCTTCTTTTATAATTTGTATCATATACTTATAAAATAAATCAACCGGAATATAAATATGGTACTTACTTTTCAGTGTATACTGTATAGAACAGTGTAAACAAATGATGGCATGAAATTTTAGTTTTTACTGATTTTATTAGTGCTTTATATGTAGCCAGTTGTAAAACTAGGCATAAATTTAGATAAGTTGATGTACCCCTGGAAGACCTCTTTGTGTATCCCTTGTTGAGAGCTACAGTGAAGGAGACCAGGGCACAGGTATTTTGGTCTATATATCAAAGCTGGGCAGGAGTTGAGGATAGCCACAAGGTGGAAGTCAGTGAACGGAGATTAGAG
The DNA here is from genome assembly GCF_049634645.1 of Pelodiscus sinensis. Classification (NCBI taxonomy): domain Eukaryota; kingdom Metazoa; phylum Chordata; order Testudines; family Trionychidae; genus Pelodiscus; species Pelodiscus sinensis. Next base: position 307,233,781 of record NC_134711.1, read on the forward strand.
TAACCACTAGATCAACTGGCAAGAGTGAGAGTCAGGACACTGATGGACACCAGAGGTAATTAACAGGCTGGAATCAGGAGGCAAGAGTCAGGCTGGAGTCAGAGACTGTAGATCAGAAATAATTCCAGCCCATAAAAAAGCCATGCTGGGTCTGATCAGCGGTGCATCTAGCCCACTAGCCTGTCTCCCAAGAGTAGCCAATGACAGAAGCTTTAAAAAGAATCAACAGAACAGGGCAGTTATCGAGATTCCTATATGCTGTCATTCAGTTCAGCATCTAGCTGGGGGAGCTTTAGGAACACCCACAGCATGGGGTTGCATCATGGGTACCCATGTCTGCTTGACCTCTCTCCCTGCCCCAAGCTGTGCCCCCAGTCCATGCCTTCCACTAACTCCCCATGCCAACTCTGCCTCTTTCCACCACTGCCTCTTTCTTCCCCTTCTCCCAAGTGTACTGTGTCCTCCCTCCTTCTCCTCCTCTCTCCCAGAGCCTCTGAATGCTGCAATCCAGTGTTTTGTGACAGTAGGAGGCACTGGGAGCAAGGGACAGGAGTTGGTAAGTGGGGCTGCTGTCAAGAGGAGGCACTGGAAGAAGGGGGGCAGAGGAGGGATCTAGGATTCTCGTCGGTGCTGAGTGCCTGCTAATTTTTCCTGGTGGATGTTCTGGCCTTGGTGGATCCCTGGAGTCAGCACCTGTGGGCTTCCTCCCTGACCATTTTGATTAATAGCCATTGAAGGACCTGTGCTGTATGAACTTATCTAATTGTTTTTGAACACGGTCATAGTTTTGGCCTTCACAACATCCCCTGGCAATGAGTTTCACAGGTTGATTGTGTGTTGTGTGAAGAAATACTTCCTTTTGTTTGTTTGTATACCTGCTCCCTATAGTTTTATTGGGTGATATATGGTTCTTGTGTTATGTGAAGGAGTAAATATTCACTTTGTCCCCACCATTCATGCTTTTATTGACCTCTGCCTGCTTAGTTTCTTTTCCAGTATAATAGTTCCAATATTTTAAAATTATACTCATATGGACACTGTTCCATACCCCTCATCATTTTTGTTGGCCTTTTTAATGCCTTTTCCAATTCTAATGTATCTCTTCTGAGATGGAGCAATCAGAACTTCAGGCAGTATTCAAGACGTAGATGAATTAATTAACTGATTAATATAGCAACACTATACATTTTTTGCCCTGTTATCTATCCCTTTTCCAATGATTCCTAACACTGTTAGCTTTTTTGACTGCCACTACATATTGAGCAGATGTTTTCTGAGAACCAGCCCCAATGACCTCAAGATTTCTTTCTTGAGTGGAAAGAGCAAATTTAGATCCCATCATTTAGTATGTAGAGTTGGGATTATGTCTTCCAATGAGCATTACTCTGCATTTATCAACATTGGGCAACAAAATGGCAGATGGAATTCGGTCACTCACTTTTGGGAGAGCACTCTGTAGGTCAGGGCTGCTCAACATGAGGCCCACAGCCCATTTGTTTGTGGCCTGCGGTTTGGTTTGGGTTTACGTGGTGCTCCATACATAGCCCGCTGGTGGAATCCTTTGAAGATGTCCTCCACTGGAAACATGCTCCAAAATGGTGAAGCATCTCCTAGGCAGGGTGAGCATTGAAAGACGTAAGTGGACGGGCTGGCTAGAACAGACGGGTACAGGGTGTCGGCATCTCTAGCCCCCAGGGAAGAGTTGCCGGGAGCACTGAGGTATTGTGGGAAGTGCTTTGTATTCATGCCCATCAGTGTGAAAGAAGCTATTTGCATATACATTTGTATGTCTATGCAACCAGACTTAATTTGCAGCCCTCAGTATGTGCTGTGAATATCATTGTGGTCCCTGTGACTTCCGAAGTTGAGTAGCCCTGCTATAGGTCTTCTCAGCCTGCTCTGGTCTCAAGTATCTTGAGTATTGTTGTATCATCTGCAAACTTTGCCACCTTGCCATTTACCCACTTCTCCCAGATTCATGATAGCACTGTCTCAGTACAGATTCCCCAGAGTATACCACTAGTTACCACTCTCCAATCTGAAAATTGCCCATTTATTCCTACCCTATATTTCCTGTTTCTTAAGCAATTGATGATCTATGAGGGGACTTTTTAGGAGGTCTAAAAAACGTCACAGGAATCAATAGCTTTTGGCTTGGATCTGGGCTTTGGACACCACTCAACTCTGACATGTGTGAACATTAACGAGTTCAGCACCCTTTTCACAGGAGAGGAGACCTTAATCCTTCTAGAGAAATTGCATTCTGCTGGAGCTGAGTGAATAATCCATAGCTGCTAATTTATTTAATGAACATAGGTTCTTTTCCTGTTCATGAATTGTTCACAAGCAGTTTATGCTTATTCTTGGATTAATCAATCAGTTAAAATAATTCACTAAATTTCCATTAATACTTTTCTGGTCTGTGGGTTATTCACAAACAATTCATTGCAAGTAATTATTATTCAAAATGTTAGGTATGTGGATTAAGTTGGATAAGACACAAAGTTATGTATGTATTGCAGCACTATTTTAAAAAATAAACTACTTTTTGCAGGGATATAAAACCTCATAATTCAGAGCATAAACCAACCTCTAATTAGTGCGAGTCAGGAAGAAATTTTCCCTGGGGCCAATTTATCCCATACTGGCCCACTGCAGGGGTTCTTGTACCTTCTTCTGAAGCAGCTTGTGTCAGCTACTGTAGATGGCAGGATACTGTACTGGATGGTCCACTGGTCTGATCCAGTATGGTCATTCCTTCCGATATCTGTTCCCTCACTGGATAACTGTAATTCTTATTAGATTCTGTTGCCAATGTGAATATTTACATCCATGATTTCAACATCCATGCTCTGTGAAGAATCTCTAATATTCACCTAAATGGGCTGCTTCCAAGAACATTCCTGCCAGTCCCTAGATTATTTGTGGCAAGGATAAGGATCGTGAACTATTTGATATGAATGCAACTCATATTGTTTGCCATAATCTCTTTGCTGGCCTCCAGATTAGATGTCTCTGGCCCTATTTGCTCCGAATGCAGCGGCAAAGCTGTTCATCAAGCTGATCTAGCATGATCACATTAGGTCTGCCATGTATTCTTTAAATTAGCAGCCTATAAGCACTTTAAATTGACCAAGATTCCTCATAGGAGGAAAGGAGAAAAGTTCCAATAAACCATACATTTTTCAGTTCCTAACCATTGCACAGTTCTAAAACCTCCTATGACAGCTTCCTCTCCTGCAACTAACAATCAACTAAAGAAAATAATGAAACCCTAAACAGGACTCTGAATTTTTTATTTCAAAACACCGTTTCAATGTTGCACCAAAATATCAAAGGCCAAGATCTTTCCAGTTAATACTTACGGAGATCTTTGAATACTAGATAAAGATGACTCCAAAGTTACACACGTACCTTTCTCAAACTTTTACACTGATAAGCATCAGAAAAGACTTCCAGGACAAAATTCTGTTGTTAGATGGACTCACCTGACATCTAGTAAATTCAATAGAAGCCATGAGTACATCCAAGGGCATGTATACATGCAAAAAACTTAAAGAATGTGAGCTTGACATATAACAGGGCATCCATTTTACATGGAAAGAGCCAAAAGGAAGAGGAGCAAGGAAGGGCATCAAACATGTTGGCACACAATTGCCACCCCTTTTTGGATTATAATGAGCACATATTAACTGCAAGTTGTGCTGTTGGGGGAACTAAAGAGACAAAAATCTTTCTGTAATCCCAAAAAAGTATGTTGCTTCCCAATAGTTGACTGTCTTTTGCTACATTAATTTGATACTACAGATATTTTATTAAGTGAGCTATAATAGCCTCTTGTCTAAAGAGTCAAACATCCTGGGATGTGTTTCCTTTTATGTATGTTGTGTTCCTTTTCTTCCCTGTTATTCATTTAAATGTTAGACGGGAATTCTGAATAAGTCAAGAGTACTTGCATTTTATATATGTTTTATCTTTTATTCTGTGTTGTACAGTTTCTAGCATGCAGTAGATTAGGGCACTGCATACGTGGATAGGAGTTTCAGGCTTTCAGAGATGCTAAAGAGTGGATGGACATGGAAGGAAATATTCTTTATTGATACTTTGTTATGGTTTGACTTTTTTTTATAGAAATGTGGGTTGACAGCTAGGATCTCTTCTCATTGGTTTGGAGTTTACCCTCTACATTGCAATAGTAGTTAGCCCTTCTGTACACCTTTCTTGACAATGTTCTTGCCTTTAAAACATGCAGTAGCATTTCACTGAAGCAGGCTTACATCTCTTCCTTCCCATGGCTCTTTTTTTTCCCTTCCCCATTATAATGGGTGCACTCCTCTCTGACACACCTCCTACAGTCTGGGCATGATACTACAGTCCTTTCCTCACTCCTCATGCTCTTAGCTGTCTGCTGTCTGATGTTGGTGAGTCTTCAGTGGCTTGGCCCTCTGGCCAAGCCCCAAAGTCCAAATGAGCCCCCATTAGGGTAGTAAAGAGTCTAATAAATGAACAGTCCCATTGCCCTTGCTAGGATCTTCAGCCCGTGCGCTTGCTCTTTAAGATTAGCCCATTCTTTGGGCTCTCAGATAAATCCAGTTCCCTTGTGGTTCATGCCACCGTGGCAGTGGGGAATCTGGGCCTGCCCATTACTCCAAGTTCCAGACCAGTGGACCTATACACACCAACCACATGCTGCTCGAGTTCAGTTCATTGATGCTTCTTTGGTAGGCCTCTTCCTACCCAGCCTATTAGCTCCGTAGAGCTGCGAACCCAGCTTGAGCACATGCAGCCAGAAACAAACTCTGGTTGTCCCTAAGCACTTTTGGCCAGAGAGGTTCACCCTTCCTTACCCATCTGAGCCAGGAACTGACCTTCAATACAGTGCAGCCCCTTTTATCTGCATCTGCTGCTGTCTGATTGGTGCTTCCATCAGAGCTCTCTAAAGAGGCCTGGAGGACCCACCTTTGGTTCTCCTTTCTGGTTACTTGACTGCTTCCTGAGGCAGAGTGTAGTGTAGGAGTGCAAGACTGCTGGTAGAGAGCCATAAAGGCCGGGTAGACCCCATCACACCTGTGCTTGACAAGCCTTTCCTTCTGTGAAAAAAAAATCTAGCGGCACGTTCCTTGATGCTTTTTCATAGCAAGAACTTTAATACACTACCAGGCAGATTTAAATCACATCAATTACATAGTTCTCTCAGTAATTCAGTCAATTTTTAACAAAGGCATCTGGGCAGCATTAGGAGACACCGCTTTTATTTTAGCTTTTGGGCATATGAAATTTGCAGTGGAGCATTTGCTTTGTAAGAGAGCTGAAATGCTTCCATAGGTGACATGGCCGTATAACAAAAGACTTACTAGAGATTCTTTGGGAAAGAAGAATCCTGAAAAGTTTGAAATACCTGGAGAGTCACATGTTCTGACCTCAGTTATGTCAAGCTATCAGTCTGAGCCTGCTGCCACTGATGCTGAAGCAAAATACCCCATTAACTGTAGCAGCAGTCACAGGAGCAGAGGGGTGGCCGAGCCATGCTGAGCACAACCCTGCCTGAAATTGGCGAGTGTGTACTAGGCAGCGCTTAGCCATGTACTACTTGTGCTTCGGTGGTAACACTGCTATTTATATTGGCTCTTCGGCTTGGCAAGCTAGCATGAGTTTGTGTGACAAAGCAGTGGAATCATACCCCTTGCTTCTGGTGTAGACATAGCCTAGGACAATATAATTTGGCAGCTGTTTCAGAGTGAAATGTGACACTATGTCCCATATATGTGATTGGCTTCAGTACAGATTAGGTCAAAACTTAAGCAAACACAACATGCATCATTGACTGCACTACAACTAACACAGGAGCTGTTGTATGCTCAGTGTTTCTGAAAAAATCAGGCCACTTTCCTAGGCATCTAAAAATGGAATAGCTGCCACTAACCTTTACAGGCTCATTTGCTGGCCTGTGTCAGGCACTGGGTTCAAGGCAGTCAGGCCTGTTGGTTGGCGCTGTAGCCAGGAACAAGTATAAAGGTTGAAACTGGATGTACAGTCAGGACTAGGCCGAGGGCAATACTGAATGAAGGTTTGGGGACAGGCTGTGAGTCAGGACTGAGCTCAGAGTCTGTAGGCAAGTCAAATCAGGATCGTGTTCAGAGTCCAGATGCGGGCCAAAAGGCCAAAGCTAGGTGAGAGTCAGCCCAACAGCTGGGGGAGGGGGGAGGGGAGGTTTGGAGGAGGGTGCAGGGCTGGAGCAGATGAGTAACGGAGATGGAACATGGTTGGAGTAGGGCATGGACCAGGCAGGAATGGGCTGGAATGAGGCTTGGGCAAGGCTGGGGCAGGAACAGGATCAGGGGCAGGCTGGAAGCCAAGGGAGGCTGTAACACTATGGGGGCTACAACAGGGTCCTGGTCAAATAGTTTTGCTGCACAGAGCTATTTGCAGCTCTGGACGGGTCAGTGAAATACGCATTCTAGTGGGTCACATGACCAAGGCCCTGCCCAGGGATAGGCTGCTGCAGCACGACAATGATACAGGGATGGACTTAGGGAAAATGGTGCCTTGGACAAATTTTCTTTGATGTCCCTTCGATATTGGTGTCTGAGCAGTGGGTGTCTGATGAGTAGACAGAGTAGCAGCAGGCGGAATGGTAGCAGTGTTACAGGTTCATGCTGCCAGGAGAATAGAGGGTGTGTGTGCATGTGAGCACTTGGCTCCTGCCTGCGCTCCCCCTTTATCTCCTCCCCCCACCTTCCAGGTAAGTACAGCCCTTCTGCAGCCACTTGACCAAAGCGTCCCCCGACCATGGCATCCTGGGTAGCTGCCCACATTGCTGAGCCATAAGGCCAGCCTTGGAATAATGAATCTCTGCAGGCTCTGTTGAAGAGGTGAGTCAGGGCTGAGTGAGCTGCCCTGCTTTGGCTGCAGGTGTGCCTTAAAAATCACAGCCTTAACAGCCACTTTACACCAGTATTGTTATTTAGTATTTGTATTGTGGTAGTACCTAGGGGCCACTACCGCAATCTTAATCCAAGATCGAGGCTCTGTTGTGCCAGGCACTGTGCACAGAGCACAGTTTGAAATTAGCATTCTGTGAGGAGTCACACTGTGCATTATTTGTGTGGCCCCATACTTTATCTGAGTACTGTCTCTCTTATATTTGTAACTCTTCTGCTCATTGGAATTGGCAGCAACAAGGACTAGGTTCAATATCTAGGGGTTCCTCTTCAACAATACAAACCTAGCTTGAGCCCCCAGTGATCTGGGACAATTACACACCAACCTGGGCATCTCTAAGAGGTAATACTTCCCTCTTGCAAGCACAGAGTCTGTGCGTAAAAAAGAAACTTTTAATAAAAGGAGGGAAGTGACCCAGCATTAATTTGAGAAAATACTGCGAACAGGAATAATAAACACAAAAGCATGAGCAAAAGCCCCATCCCAGGGTATATCTTTTGTTTTGTTTGTTCTTAAGTCCAGTGACCAAAAGTCCCTTTCATGTGCCCATCCCTTCTCTGCACCCTGCTCACAATTGCTGTCCTTGGTCATTGCAGACCCAGAGCACAAAGGTGCATCGGAAGAATTCACCTCCCACCCTGGGTAGAGAGGGACTAAGGCAGCACCTTACTCACTCATCACTTTTCTGACAGCCAATCAGCACTTAACTCCTTTCTGCCCACCACCCTGCCAGCCAATTGTTGCACTTCAGCTGCCCACTAACAGGGGCTGTGTCTACACTGGCATGATCTTGCGCAAAAGTGGCCGCCTTGCACAAAAACTTCCTGCCTGTCTACACTGGCCACGTATTCTTGTGCAAGTAAACTGATGTTCTAAAGTATGAAATCAGGGCTTCTTGCACCAGAACTCTGATGCTCCCATTCAGGAATAAGCCCTTTTGCGCAAGAGGCCAGTGTAGACAGGCAACATGAATTTCTTGCTCAAAAAAGCCCTATGGTTAAAATGGCCATCAGAGCTTTCTTGCGCAAGAGATCGTATACACTGGCAAGGATGCTCTTGCACAAAAGCACATGCCAGTGTAGACATTTCCGTTAAAAGCATTTGCGGAAAATCATGCCAGTCTAGACGTAGCCAGGATGTTTTCAGGTCCTACCACTTAACACAGCTCTCAATGATTTCAGCTGTTAGTGAGGGAGCCTCACTGCTGGTGCACACTAGGGAGTCTCCTGCTTCAGAGACATTGTTCCAAAACAAATCTAATGCTTAAGCATAGGTGTATGAAGTTCTAACCTACAGTTCCAAGCTGAGTAAGAAGATTCTCAATTGAGTTTTAATCAGACCTGTTATTGCACAATGAACAGATGCAGAGTTAAATAGTAAACAACACCCTTAAACAAATTCTGTTACTAATACCTATCCCCACCCTTTCTCTCACAGCTCACCAAGCTTTGGCACCCATGTCCCCTGTCTAGCAAGTGCCATTTAGCTGATGGTGAGCCCCAAGTACAGTTTGCTGCCATTGATGCACACAAGGATAACATCCCTTTATTACTCCTGCCCCCAATAACAAGGAGACTGGGGATCTAACGCCAGATAGAAGGGATCATTTGGGCAAACAATCCCATTATGCTGAGCACCTAGGCAGGATGGGTGTGTTCATGCAAATGAGGTCAGCTCCTGAAGGTCTCTTCCACAACTCATCACTAGATGTCAGGGGAGAGCTCATTCACACTCTGCTACACCATTAGCCTCACAACACTGCTATGTGGAGAAGTGCTAGCCCTGTTTTACAGAGGAGGAACTGAGGCAAAGGGAGATTAAAGATAAACTTCCTCAAACCTCCTACAGTTTAGGAATCCCAGATCTATTTTTAAGAGTAGCAATGTCACCTATGCTGCTACGTCCCATGGAAAGTCAATGGGACTCAGGTGCAGATCAAAACTTGATGCTCCTCTGCACATGCTTCTCCTTCTTCTGGGAGAGGATGAGAGAACAAACAGCACAAGAATAGATATATAGTCATATTGCCTAATGCACTGCTGGAAAGTGCTCAGATACTAGCATGAGCAGGATATAAAACTTAGGTACAATGGAAAATGGGACAATCATAGGGTGTATAGACCGTGTGTGTGCCTGGCAACCAAGGAGGTACTGCAGAAGCTGCCAACCAGTGCGGATTGGCAGCCTCATAGCAGCTGAGAGAACAAAAATGCTGAGAAGAAGAGATATGGGGCAGTTGCCAGAAGAGCAAGCAGGCTAGAGAAGGAGGTCTTGCCAGCCAGCTGGTGAGAAACTGCCCCAGATTGTCAACAACCAGAACCACAGGCTGCAGAAATTTAAGGACCAAGTGCAAGAACCTGAGAAGTAGTTAGTGAGGCCTAGGGGTTGAGGTAACCATGGTCAGTCCTAGTGACTGGGGCAAGGCTCAGAGCCAGGGGTCAGTGCAGGAACAAGGCTGAAGAAGGAGAAGAAGGAGCAGCCTAGATAGAGTATGAGCAGGAGTGGGAGTAATCTGTCCCACACCAAGCTATGCGGGGCTATTCCCAGCAAAGTAGCCATGCTGAGAAGACGGGAGTGGCTACTGTCACTGGAAGTCTAGTTAGAGTGAACTTATGGTCTGAGTCTTGGCTGATTGATGTGGCACCTTCAGGTAAGTACACTCAGGGATGACTCATCAGTCTCAATGCCTTCTTCAGGCTCACAGATGACTCATTACAGCAAGGGAGGTAGGATGGAGTTCAGGATACAGCAGGAGAATTGCTGGGGACTTATTCTGATTGCCTGGGTTAAAGGACCTAACCTGGAGCCTAGTGGAGTAGGTGGTCCTGGTTCCCAACCTACCCACTAACAAAGACTTAAGAACTAAAGGGTCTCCCAGGCCTCTCGAGGCCAACATGCAAATAACCTCAGCCAGTCATAAGGGGACACCCCAGTCAGACAGAAATTAATGACCTTAAGCCCAATATTCAGACAAGAAGGGCAGACCCCCTGGCTGATCGGAGCAGACTCTGTGCCATGCCTTGCCTGACCAGAGGTGGGTGCTGATGCACTGGGATGCCATTCCAGAGGGATTTAGGATAAACCTTTCAAGAGCATCAGAATGACTTGCGCAAGGTCACATAGAAAACTTAAGGTGACCCAGCAAACTGAAGCCAGCTCTCCCAAGACAGCCTTGCATCTTAGCCACTGGACCACCCTCCTTTTTGTAAATACTATTCAGTTGCTCTAAGCCAAGGGTTCTTGACTTATTACACATCGTGGGCTACATATGCAGCCCACAATGCATTGCCTAGGCTACAGGGGCTGGGTGGCAGGGCAGTGAAAGTCTGGATCCTGACCCCAATTTGGATCCATGTTGTATGGGGCCAGCCAGCTGCCGAACCTTCTCTGTGCTGCAGCCCCAGACCCCGTGAGGCCAACCAGAAGCCCCAGACCTTTGTCTTGTAATTTCCTCAGCCACAGTGGGGCTGGCCAGGTACCTTGGACCGCAGAGCTTGTGGGGGAAGGCTGGGAGCCCTGGACACAGAAGCCCAATGTGCTGTGGGCCAGCTGCCTGCTCTGGATTCTGCTGCATGGCTGTCCTGGACTTCAGGGTTCTTGGGGACAGGCCTCAGTTCCAATCCTTTGTGCTGAGTGGTGGGATTGTCTGGATCAGACTCTGTTATGGTAACTTGGCAGACCCCAGCTGGCAAGTGGGCCTTTAGATAGCTGAACTGGGCCACATCTGTGATGTTATTGGGCCACATGTAGCCCATGGCCACAAACAAGGACAAAGCAAATTACGTGTTTCAGTTTTATTCATTTCCACAGACCTCTTCTGTGGCTCTGTTTGTAAGAGTGATATGGGAAGGGCTGATTTAACCTGAATTAAAGTTTACATCTCTAACAGGTCATTAAATAAACAAATAAGTCTGAAATCCTTGAAGGCTGATTTCCATGAAAATGAGGTTTCCGCTGTTATTGTGGAATGGTACATAAATAATGGTGATCCATAAAGAAAGGGCATTAAAAGCATGGGTGATTCAGCCAAGCCTTTGGGCCTTTTATTTCCATTTAACAGTGATTTAGAAAATCATCATGTGGGCAGGACTTTGGGAAATACAGAAATGTATTAGATGCGTGAACACAAGAGTTCTGCAAAGACAGATGTGCTGTTGGCAAAGATGAAAATAAGGGGGTGCATCCCGGTGCTAAGCCTTGGCAGGAGTCAGCAGGGAGCTATTTAAAGATCTGGCTGGGAGATACTATAGAGCTGACTAGGGCTATATCTATACTGGCGGGTTCTTGAGCAAGAATGGCTATTCTTATGCAAGAACCCGCAGTGTCCACACTGTCCGCCCTCTCTTGCTCAAGAAGATTTACAGTACAGTGGCGGAAGACAGGGCTTCTTGCGCAAGAGCTATGCTCTTTTCTAACAAGCGTAAGCCCTCTTGCCCAAGAGCTTTTGCACAAGAGGGCAGTGTGGACATGCGGCAGGGGTTTCTTGTGCAAGAAAGCCCTATGGCTAAAATGGCCATCAGAGCTATCTCGTGCAAGAGAGCATCCATACTGCCATGGATGCTCTTGCGCAAAAGCACATGGCAGTGTGGACGTGTTATTGCGCAAGAGTTCTTGCACAAGAATCCTTGCGCAAAATGTTCTTGCACAAGAACTTGCCAGGGTAGACATAGCCTAGGGGTATGTCTACACTAGTCCCCTAGTTTGAACTAGGGAGGCTAATGTAGGCATTCAAAGTTGCAAATCAAGCCTGGGATTTAAATATCCCGTGCTTGATTTGCATCTTCCCGGCCGGTCGCCATTTTTGAAATTTACAAGTCTGGATTAACTGCCCACGTCTACACGTGGCAGGGACCCAGTAGTTCGAAATAAAGCCCTAGTTTGAACTACCTGTTATACCTCCTTGCTAGTGTAGACAAAAATATGCTAAGAATATACATGCCTTCCCAAAGGATGGCGGGTTGCAATAAGACAGTACCTGTAAGAAATTTAAGTTATTTCCCCCCCTGGCTTTTGGACTGTTGTGGATCAGAGTTATGGGAGACTGATATCTCTATTAGACAACAGGGCTACGTCTAGACTGGCATGATTTTCCGGAAATGCTTTTAACAGAAAAGTTTTCTGTTAAAAGCATTTTCGGAACAGAGAGTCTAGATTGGCATGGACGCTTTTCTGCAAAAGCCATTTTCGCGATTGGGGCTTTTTTGTGGAAAACAAATCTGAGCTGTCTACACTGGCCCTTTTGCGCAAAAGTTTTGCCCGAACGGGAGCAGCATAGTATTTCCGCAAGAACACTGACAATCTTACATGAGATCGTCAGTGCTTTTGCAGAAATTCAAGCGGCCAGTGTAGACAGCTGGCAAGTTTTTCCGGAAAAGTGGCTGATTTTCCGGAAAAACTGGCCAGTCTAGACACAGCCCAGAGGTGTCTTCTGACTCCAGTGGTGGATTTTGTTGTTGTGGATGGTACCTGTAAATAATTTTGTATCTGCTCAGTGGATGTTAACTTTGCTCCCTCCGTAAGATGAAAATCTCAAATGCATGTAGTGAGGCTGCCACTATTTTTAGACTGCAATAATTCTTTTATAAGGAGACAATACTTATACAGTATATATTAACTCCTCAGAAAGCCTTTACACATGGTGAAATAGATTTTGAGAACAAAAGCACTGAGCACAGCAACTTGAATAAGATGACGGCCTTTATTGTTAGCTTTGAAGCATCGAACAATGTCTGTGACTTGTTCTGCAAAAGAGAAAGGGAGAAAGAGAGACTTTCACCTCCATTTATATTCTAATTTTCTCTGAAAATAGAATTCCTCTCCGGCCTTTGAATAAATACCATGTGGTAGCTTGGGGATGTTACTTTAATTTATGTGGCTAGAGACCACAGAACTGGACTAAAATAGATGCTTTTATGAAATGTTTATTCCTGTAGTTTGGAGAGAGGCTAAAAATGAAACTGAACAGAAGCAAACAGCCAGGTGAAGAGTTCCAGCTCCAACATAGTTGTGCTGGCCTGACAAATCACTTCCATTCTGATTATTAAAATGGTACTCCAGCAAGACTAGTTATCACAATGGCCTTTTTCTTGCAATAAATTCCATGCTAAATGGGCAATATCCACCCCCCCCCCATCAGATAGTCTTATCATTTGCAGCAAGAGGTGTGTGTGTGTAGGGAGGGGGGAAGAGGGGTGGTAGCTGGAAGAGTAAGATGGATAATAGAAGGTGATGGCAGGTCTGGGTTATTGTTGTGGTATTCAACTTTCTGACCATTCATTTGTTTGATTAACAAACAGAAAATAAGCAAGCAAGAAATAGAAAGGGAATTGTTATATGAGGAAATCCAGATAGTGAAAAAAGTACATCTCAAGTGATATCCCACCCCTAACACACACATATTTATATGGTTTTTCAGTACAGTTGCTTTACTACATGATTTTGGCTGCTTAGCCCTTAATTAATGCCTCTGAAATAGTCACTTTAGAGCAGCAGACAGCATATGGGGATAAGCAAGAACTGAAAAATCATCCATCCTTTTACACTGTGGCAATCTGTGGACTAGTCAGTTCATATTAAAGCTACCAGCATGGTGTAAATGGCTTGCTCATGTCTGACCCGGGTTTTGAGCATTCTCATTTGGCATTGCTATTGGCTAAGAAGTATCGGAAAGAAGAGGAGCACTTGTGTTGGCAGTAGGATCTTGCTTTGTAAGCCAGTTTTATTGTAATATATATGGAATATACGTTTCCTAGTCCACTAACAACTGGATGTGCACAGAAAGAGATGAAAAGTTATCAGATAATCTCACCATGTAATATGAGCTGTATGCCGGCAGCATTAAGTGCTTATTTTTGTTCAGTGGTTAATATGTTAATAAAAAAAGCAATTGTGTGCACTTCGAAGACTCAGCTTTGGGTTTTCTAGCACACACACTGCGTGAGAAACCATTTCATCCCAGTCACTCTGTCCAGAAAACTTGTTTTCATAATCTCTGGGTGCTCTAAAAACAAAACAGAGCTTTTTTGGCAAGTGAGATGCTACCAGTCAACTCATTTTGTATCTATTCAGAAAGTCATGCTAAATTAACAGCTCCCACTCTATAGGGCATATTTGGCCGGCTGTGCAGCCAGAAGCCTCAAGTCTCATATGACTGTTTGATTCATTAGGCTTTTTCGTGTATGTGCGGGAGCGCGACAAAGACAGAGACTCTGTTTATGTCCATAGACAGTTTATTGTCTAGACTGCTCTGTATGTTTTCAGTCTGCAGTCCTTGTAATTTGGTATTGCATTCTTTTTGTGGGACCTAGTGGAAATGTAAAAGTGTTCTGATGTTTAACAAAAAATAACTTTGGGGGAGCTGTGGGAGGAAGAAAAAAAAAGAGAAACAAATCAAAGCCTCCAAAACTTGCTCTGCACCAAATAAAATCCTAAATTCTGTGTGGGGGACTTGCCAACAATGGCCAATGCAGCTGGACATGTGTTTATTTGATGTCCCCTCTGCTCTGCCTGCATGCTCCATGTATGTTGGTTATTGAGATTTACAAGATTCCTCTACCCTACTGCAAAAGGATCGGGCAGCTTACACGCAGCACGTAAGCAAATCAAAAGAAGGCCTGTAGCTATGATTTTTGGACTACAAGGCATGTCTGTGTCTCTTAAAGGAGTGGCAGGCAGCCAGACCCCTGTGATTAGTGATGGACCAAGATCAAATGGTTTGGTTGAATTTGGATAAGCATCCAGAAGTTTGGAAGCTAATCTGATGATTAGGGGATCAGTTATGAGCCTCTCTCTTCCTCACGCACAGCAGGAAGGTAACATAAGGAGTATTCTTACTCCCCTGTATGGGATTTTCGCCTTGCCAGACGTTGCTCTGGGAGGCCAGTACCTGCCAGTGGGTTGCTGCTCCTTCCTGCAGGTGGGGAAAGAGCTGGCAGGCAAATTGTGAAAGTTTCTCACTAATATTTGCCAGCTGAGGAAATTGTCATTTGGTTTTGCTGTTGTTGCTGTGCCAGCTGACCCATTCCATCCATGTACAGGCCACCCATGTGCTTTCTTGCCTGAGGGCTCTTGGGTGGAAGTGTAACAGATCACTGACTAGGGAGAGCAAAGTCTGCTGTGCAGCCTTAGCTGAGAGGCAGTTGGCTTTTAGCTCATGCTGTGGAGGCATATGGCTTTAGCTCCCAAGGTTGCAGGCTCAATCCCTCCTGCTGATGACTAGGGTCTGTTGGCTCTACAGAAGTACTAAATAATATTGTACAACTGTTGGCTACAAAGCTGGGCCTTTCTAAAGGAAAGAAAATAATTTTCCTGTATGTCTTAATGCAACTTGGAAGCATCACTAAGAACTTTTCTTAGTAATTGCACGTCAGTTGCATTGAAGACAGTCATGGAAAATTTGAATAATCTTAACTGCTTAGACTTTAATACCTGCCTAAATGCCTTCCTGCTTGATAGCTAAGATTTCAAAAACACCGTAGAGGGTAGGGGAAGAACAGAGGGGAATTTAGATAATATTAAAGTGGTTATATCTTTTCAATCACATTGAGCTGAAACCCCCTCCATTTTTGCTACCGATTTCAACTGGATCTAAGCAGCTGTCTTTTGTATGCACTGAACATGGACAGTGTTGATGTTAGAAGGTCACGAGAAAAGAGGATTAGAGATTTAAATATTAAGACAGGAACAAAGAGTTGGACCTGAGAAATGCTGGGGAAGACATGGCCTGGCAGTGTATGGGGGAAGGTCCAAGGAGCAGGTGAAGTTGCCTGGGAGACAGAGATGATTGCGGTGCTATCAAAAGAAACAGAGAATAATAGAATAATAGTAACGGGAGCAAGTGATAATGGTGGATGTATCACTGACAGAGAATTGTGGGAGTGAGGGGCACAACTGTGGAGTGACTGGGACAGAGAGTTGGGGGAGATGGTAGGGAAGACAGCTTTTGTTTTGGCCAAAGGAACAATGAGAGATCAAGAAGGAGACATCAGAACCCAGCTGAGATGTGGGACTGGAGTGAGAGAGAGGGGGCAGGTGTGGAAAGGTAGATTTGCAGGTTTTTGGCCTGAGGATGGTAGATGAAACTGTGTGAACAGAAATGGTCATCTACAGAACAGGGGAAAATAGGTCTCTTACGTTAGCAGTTGCTTGACTTCTCTGTTTTGTCCATCATTAACACAGATCCTTTTCATTCAGGCCCTTTTCCTGAGATGCTACCTAGCCACAACTCTAAGGGTATGTCTACACTACTCTCCTAATTCGAACTAGGAGGGTAATGTAGGCATACCGCACTTGCAAATGAAGCCTGGGATTTGAATTTCCCGGGCTTCATTTGCATGAAGCCGGCCGGCGCCATTTTTAAATGCCGGCAGTTCGAACCCCGTGCCGCGCGGCTACATGTCCTCATTCCACAAGGAGTACAGCTAGTTCGGATTAGGAAGCCTAATCCGAACTAGCTACTCCGTGCCGCGTGTAGCCGCGCGGCACGGGGTTCGAACTGCCGGCATTTTAAAATGGCGCCGGCCGGCTTCATGCAAATGAAGCCCGGGAAATTCAAATCCCGGGCTTCATTTGCAAGTGCGGTATGCCTACATTACCCTCCTAGTTCGAATTAGGAGGGTAGTGTAGACATACCCTAATTGATTTTGAACCACTCAGAAACAGGGTCTCAGAGAGTTCATGAAAACTATAAGCCAGAGTCTAAGGCCCAATACCAAGAGCCCTCAGTTTCCTTTTACTTCAAAGGCTTAGACCATAACTCAATGAATGGTTGAATTTGTCCTATGTCTGAGAGTTCCATTAATGTAATTTTGTAATTTACACAGAATTGGGCTTCCTCTTTACTAAAAAGAATATAATGAAACTCATAATGGACTTTCATTACAGAATGTTGCTGAAATGTAGTAGCCTTTGAAGCTCCCCCATTTTGCTCAAATGTTATAGGGTTTTTATTTTTAAGAAGGTAGAAGTGATACTGCATTATCACTGACTTTTTAGAACACGTCCTACAAAACTGAACAGAAGATAACTTTTGACCTATAAGAGTTATATCCCTGCTAATACGTGATAGGTGGTTTCTAAAAACAAGTCATGATTTATGCTAAGGGTTAATTTATAAATGGTTGACAAAGAGTTAATAAATGACTGATAGAGATCAGAACCATGTTAGAAATCTAAGTCTGTGCATTGTAGGTGATTATAAGCACATAACTCTAGTGTATTATAGATGTTTACAAGATGTGATCTATTGTGCTGTTGAACTATATAAAACAGATAGGAATTGATTATTTATTAAAACTTCTAGTAGTAATTTACTAACCGGCTGTGTCTAGACTGGCATGATTTTGCGCAAATACTTTGAATGGTAAAGTTTTTCTGTTAAAAGTATTTGCGCAAGAGAGTGTCTATACTGGCACGGATGCTTTTGCGCAAAAGACATCTTTTGCACAAAAGCATCCGTGCTAGTGTAGACGCTTTCTTGCACAAAAAATCAACTTGTCTGTCTACACTGGCCCTCTTGCGCAATAATCCCTGAGCGGGAGTGTTGGAGTATTTGAGCAAGAACCACTGATTTTGTACAATACAAAGTCAGTGTTCTTGCGCAAATACTTGTGGCCAGTGTAGACAGGTGGCAAGATTTTGCGCAAAAGCACTCACTTTTGCACAAAATCTTGCCAGTCTAGACGCACCCACCATGTATAGACTAGTTATCCATGGAACCTTAATCTACATAATCCCAAAATATGGCTATATTACTGTTTTCTATGAAATTCTGAAGGTTTTAAAAATATTTTCTTCAGAATCCTATCAAAATTATCCCTGTTCATTTGACGCACCAGATACTCGATATAAATTGGCATATCTCCACTGAAGTTAGTGGAGATTTGCCAGTTTACATCTGCTGAGGATCGGACCATATTGGTCTTTTTCAGAAGGAGAGCTGGTGCCATTCAGAAATCCTCTGGGTTGCTCTCTTCCAACTGATGAAATCATACATGCGTTTTGTGTATTCCTTTCTTCTCGGAGAGGAGAATTTTAAATATTCCCCATATGAACATAAATAATTGAGGTCTGGAAACTTTCCCCCTTTCTTATTAAAATATATTGCTATAGGAAAATGCTTCTGCATTTAATGCTGTACAGGAACTCTCTATTGGCAGGGTGGGGGAGGAAGCACATAACAAAACGGTGAAACAAACCAAGTAAATAATTTACATTCCTAAGTAATGCACAGTGGAAACAGTCATGCACATCTGACATCTTGTAAGATGGGGTTGATGAAATTTTCATAAATAAGATTGGTTGCGCAACATCAGGCACATACAGGATTGCATCATGACATTGAAGGTCACACTATTATGTTCCAATAAAACTGGAATAGGCATAGGCCCTTTAAATGTTCCCTGTGCCTCATCCTAGCTTCCCTAGTGGAGTAGAGATGGGAGGTGGGGTTTTGTTTATTCCCAGGACAGGGTCAATCATGGGTTGGGATTGACTTTACAAAACCTGAAGATGACAACAATTCATTGGGAATACGGAGCCAGCTCCTCAAGTTGCATCAAACAGTGTAGCTGTATTGACTTCACAGTGTTACTCCAACTGAGGATTTGGCCCAGCAAACAGACAGGATCATACTTTACACCCTCAGGAAACAAAAATCGTAAAGTCTCTTTCACATTTATGAAACTACCTGGCCCACACATCTCATCTCCCTGCTTCTTACCTTTGATCAGCCCATGCTGCTCAGCAAGCTACCTGGTAACCTTCCAAGAGCATTTCTTTTTTGAGGAGAACATCTCCCTGCTTATTGCTGTTTCTCCTCTGCCATCTGGAGCAGGAGTTCCAAATATAAGTTCATTTCCTCATTTCTAAATATAAGCTCTAAACTCCACCCACCACCACTCGTGCCTCATGGAAGGTGATGCAGCTGCTCTTTCAAAAGATGTGCAGGTGTGTCTGAGAACCTGAAGTGCATGCTGGCAGCAAAACCAGAAGCAATCCTAAAAGAGGATGAAAAGAGGTTCTAGACAGATCTCTGTCCTTGTGAAGAGGCTTCTTTGTATGCAAAAGAAAGGGTTGACCCTTTCCTTGACCCAGTTCCACTTGTTTATTTTCCCTTCACCCAGCAGAAGTGGAGCGGAGCCTTTGTTTTGGCTCTTGATGAGTTAAAGAACACGAATAAAGCTCCAGCAGCCAGTCTGAATTAAATCTGCAATGAAGGAATGGGGCTAGATTCGCAGCAAGTGTTAATTGGTGTAAGCAATGAAACTATATTGATTCACAACAATTGAGGATTAACCCTCCTGGGCTTCAAACATTATTGTACCACTGTAGTTGTCAACAGAAATTAGGGCCTCTAAAATATTCATTGGCTGAGAGAGCGCGATTTGATAGCCTGCTGGTTGGAGTACCCACCTGGGAGGTGGGCATAATAACTATTTAGGTACAGCTTCCATAAGAGAGATTGAGAGATGCATCCACCAGAATATTCCCTAGCCCAGTGTGAATCATGCTCTTCTGAGCTAGGCAGGAAATCCAAGTTCAAAATCCCAATCCTATAACATGCAGTAGAGATTTTAACCTGGGATCTCCCACATCCTGGATGAGTGTGCCGACTAGTATTCTAGAAAAATGATCTAGGGAAGAAAGAAAGTCCAGGCAATAGTTCCTCCTCAGCCTCCCACCATCTGGGGTTAGACATGCTCAGAAGACATCTACTGGATCAGGACCCCGAGGTCAGATGGGTGGGGAACGTCTAGGTTGAGAATCTTGCTGGGGCTCAGATGGGGCTGAATTAGGTGCTGGACTGCTGGCCAGTGTCAGGACTTAGGTGGCCCTATGTAGGCCCAGGTGTCAAAATGCAAGTACTGGGGAATTTAACAGTGGAAGCCAGGCACGTAAGTCCACATCTGCTGAGGTATTTAGGCTCTTAGTTGCCAATGGATGTTTGTGGATCAGGGACTTCAGGCAGTGACAGGGTTTGACTGCAACTTAGCAGGATGTGATGAAGTGGGGAGATTTTGCAATATTGTTATGAAGCCTATGTGTGCCTCAGTTTCCTTGTGTTGTTTCAAGTTAAAGGAAAAGAGCTGTGTACTCTTGGGGTAGGCTAAACCAAGGCGAGTACTGCCTTGCGGTCTGGTCCTTAATTCCTATATCAGTTGCACACTTGAGAAGGCAATGACAAACCCAATTGCCTGGACATGGACACCTAGCAACCAATGACCCAGAGAGATTTGTACTGACCTGCCTTTCAGGAGGGAGGGTGAGCTGCATCTCCTCAGCTCAGGGAGAAAGTACCGTGGGGAGAGGGGCATGTGTGTGAGGAGGAAGTTAAATGTGGGCTGTGGGAAGGAGGCAGGGCACACACCTGGGAGTTTGATGAAGAGGGTAAAATAGAAGGACAGACAATGTTTGGGTTCTGGCTACCCAGATTAGTCTGTGCCCAGGCTGCCAACATGGGGGGTAAAGTGGACAGGTGTCCAGGGCCCAGCAATTTAAAAGGGCCCAGGGCTGTCACAGGAGTCCTGGGCTCTTTAAATTGCCTCCAGAGTGCTGCATGATATGCTCTGGGTACCCCAGAAGGGCTGGCTAGCCCTAGCTCCATCCCTTCTGCCCAAGGCCCTGCCTCTTCTCTCTGCAGCCCTGTGTGTGCCATGGAGCACCCAAAGGGTATGTCTACACTAACACCCTAGTTCAAACTAGGGAGGCTAATGTAGTCATTCGAACTTGCAAATGAAGCCCGGGATTTAAATATCCCAGGGTATGTCTACACTACCCCGCTAGTTCGAACTAGCGGGGTAATGTATGCATACCGCACTTGCAAATGAAGCCCGGGATTTGAATTTCCCGAGCTTCATTTGCATAAGCGGGGAGACGCCATTTTTAAAACCCCGCTGGTTCGAACCCCGTGAAATGAGGAGTAACGGTAGTTCGAACTAGGAAGCCTAGTTCGAACTACCTAGTTCGTGCCCCGTGTAGCCGCGCTGCACGGGGTTCGAACCAGCGGGGTTTTAAAAATGGCGGCTCCCCGCTTATGCAAATGAAGCCCGGGAAATTCAAATCCCGGGCTTCATTTGCAAGTGCGGTATGCCTACATTACCCTCCTAGTTCGAACTAGCGGGGTAGTGTAGACATACCCCCAGGCTTTATTTGCATGTTCCCGGGTGCCGCCATTTTAAAATGCCCCGGTAGTTCGAACTACCTGCCAACGGCTACACGCAACATGGGCTAGGTAGTTCGAATTAAAGCTCCTAATTCGAACTACCATTGCTCCTCATTGCATCCAAGAGGGAAGGGGAGGAGCAGGGGAAGTGGTGGTGTGGGTGCAGGAAACTTGAGGAAAGGGGTGGAATGGGGGCAGGGTGGGGTGGAGCTGAGGCTGGAAGAAGCAGGGCAGAGGCAGGGCTTAGGGGAAGGGCTGGAATGAGGGCAGGCCCTGGGACAGAGCAGGGTTTGAGCACCCCATGCCTGGATGAGAAGTCGGGGCTATAGTCTGTGCTGTAACCTCCGTGCTAACCTAAGTCTTCCTGTGCTGCGTTCCACTCAGCTGATAAACTCTGGTTTTGACGATGCTGGCTGAGTGTCACTGCAGATGCTTGCGAGGGTGCATTGCTCCTTCATATTGTACACGTCACAGTTGGACTCACTGAGCAGTGCTCCTGGTGTGAAGGAGGAGTGCTGACGGCCCAGAGGCAGCCTGAGGAGATGGTGAGGCACCATGACTTACCCTAGTGGCAGAGAGGGACTCCTATTGGATCTTGAGCACTGTTCCAAAGTGGGCTGATTTTGGGGATCCGTGACACAGGAGTTTCGTGAATGCCAATGGCACCTAATTGTTGGACTTAGGTACCTAGGTCTCTCTTGTGAATCCCACCCCAAGTGCCCAAATCACTTTTGAAAATGGGATTTACACATATCTTAAAACATTTTCCCATAGCGATTAAAGTCCAGATCTTCAGAGGAATTGGGGCACTTAACTCCATTGATTTCAATGCCTAAGTACCTTGGAGGAACTGGACTTAAGTGACTGGCACAAGATCACTCTAATTGAGCGTCTCTCTCTTGAGTCTCAAGCTGGACTCTTAACCACAGGACCCTTCTTATTTTTCTTCATGCTTCAGAAGACAGCAGTTACCTGAATTCTCACGTATAAATGTTACCAAGGATTTGTTGGGGTTTTAAAATCATTAACAAGTTATTATGCGTGTTTGTGTCTTTTTCTAAATGGGAGTCCATCTAACACAATTTTTCTTTGGATTATATGAACAAAAGGATGAACCTGCTGTGATGACTCCTGTTAGGTAGGGCCACTTTACTCTTTCAGACTTAATTACAGCACAGCGTGGCTCATAGGGGAAGCATCTTGTTAGAAAAAAATAAATGTTTTACATAGGAGTTCTGTATCTGTGTATTTACAGGGAAGATCCTAAAATAAATACGTGATAAAGGAGCACCGCTGTTAAAGTAAAGACACTGTATGTTACTGTTGGAAGTATCTGCATTTTACAGTGAATATTATTGGGGGTGATTCTGGTATGAAAAGGACACAGAAATTATAGGCCTGAGTCTGCAATGGTTATGTACTGTATATTGAATGGCACTTACACAAACTAGCTCTTCCTTCCTCTTCCCTCTATCATTTCTATTGGAGAGGAAGGGTGGTCTTGTGGTGTGAAGAGACCTGGATTTAATTCACAGCCCTACCAGACTTTCTGGGTCCTGTAATCAATCCATGATGGTGATGGGTGGGCAGCGGCATATGGGATGTGAACAATTGGGTGAATCATTGGGGCTGGAATGTGAGAGCGGACGAGGCTTCACATGCTTCCCCACCCCCAAGCCAATCAGGGCCTGGGAGTGGGGGAGCTGCATGAAGCTTTCTTTACCCTGCCCCGGCCCTGTGAGGCGCCCATGGCACTTCAAAGTGCCACGTGCTCCTCACAGAGTGGGAGGAGGCTTCCTGCGCTCCCCGGCCCCCAAGCCTTGATTGGCCTGGGGGTGGGGGAGCGTGCCAAGCCTCTGCCAATCATGGTCTGGGGATGGGATAGCTGTTTAGGCCCTGCCCCTTCTAGGGTGGCCCAGGGCTACTTCAAAAAATTTTGAAGTGGCTCAGGCAAAAATTATTGCCCACCCCTGCTGTAGACTCTACTTCTGCGATTCTCTGTTGGACAACTCACAAGGGAACCCTGGTATGAAGAGTTCCATTGTCCTCAGTGGGCTTTTCTCCCACCCTTTGTGTGCCTTTTCTATTTAAACCATAAAATCATCAGGGCACAGACTCTCTTTCCTCGTGTGTTTGTACTGCAATAGGGCCTTGTTACTGTCATACAGGTGATAGTAACTGGGATGGCTTGTGTGCATAGGCGTTCCTCACAGTGATAAAGCATTGCATATTCAAGCCTGAGGTATGGTGTAGGGGAATTTAGTAAGAGTGGCAACTCTGTGGCTGTTGTTCCCTCTGCGACTTCCTGAGATGCAGTGGTCAAAAGACACGTTGATTATGCAAAGCTGGGCTGAACAGACTGCTTCAGAGAACAGGTGCTGCATAGAGCTTGAAAGTAGGGATCCAGGGATCCAAACACTCTGCTAGCTTGATTCATTTGGGTTTGTATTTTATTTGCTAGTTGTTCTGATCCAGTTCAAGTAATTGAACCAGATCCTGAGCTGGAATAGATCAGTCAAAGTAAAGTGAACTCAAGGAAGTACCATTGATTTACCCCAACTGAGATCTTTACTCAAGGGAGTACCATTGATTTACCCCAACATTGTAGAGAACTGAAAAGGCAGAGGTGGCTTATTGGATTTGGGAAGGCACAACTGAAGCATTCATTGTGAAAGCATCTGCTCGTTATTTCTTTGCATGGAAAGTTTTGTAGATGTGTCTGGCTCCCTGGCATGTAAAAATAAACCAAATGTGGCTTGGGGATATAAGTCAGCACAAATATTATCTAACATGAAAAGTTTCAATTTTACAATGCTGACTACTCATTTGACTAGCTGAGCATTAAGACCTCTATTCAGGAAAGCACCCCCATTCAGGACATCACTTAACCAGAACATTAAAGTCAGCATGGCTGAGTCTAGACTGGCCAGTTTTTCTGGAAAATCAGCTGCTATTCTGGAAAAACTTGCCAGCTGTCTACACTGGCTGCTTGAATTTCCACAAAAGCACTGACTTCCTACTGTAAGAAATCAGTGCTTCTTGCGGAAATACTATTCTGCTCCCGTTCAGGCAAAAATCCCTTTTGAGCAACGCTTTTGCGCAAAAGGGCCAGTGTAGACAGCTCAGATTTGTTTTCCGCAAAAAAGCCCCTATCGCGAAAATGGCGATCGGGGCTTTTTTGCGGAAAAGCATGAATAGATTGGCACGGACGCTTTTCCGCAAAAGTGCTTTTGCAGAAAAGCGTCCATTCCAATCTAGACGCTCTGTTCCGAAAATGCTTTTAACTGAAAACTTTTTCGGAGCAAAAGCATCCATTTCAGGAAAATCATGCCAATCTAGACGCAGCCCATATGTTTAAGTCTCAGTGAAGTCAATGGGAGTGAAGTATATGTGTAAAGTTAAGCACCTGCTCCAGTGCTTTCTTGAATCGGAAGCATAATATCTCAACCAATGGGGATTATATCTCTTTCTGAGAGAGAGAATCTTGCAGTTAAAGATCTCACTCATAGGCTAGGACTACACTACCAGAGAAAGATACGCAATTCCAGCACTGAGAATAGCATAGCTGGACTCAACTAATCATATTTCTACGGTGTCCTTACTAGACCTGCAAAATTGAATCCTGGGAGATATATTTCTGGAGTGTCGATCTCAGGGTAAGTGAAGACAATTTGGGATATTTGGCCCTCAGCCCACATTAGGTTTGATCCTGATCTCTAAAAAACAGAGATTAATTTAAGCTTTGAATTGCAAAGCTTATTGTCCCTTTTGAATTTTTGTTGTTAATTATGACTGGATATATCCATATAAATGTCCAATCCCTGTTTACATTGTGCTAAGTTCTGGGCCTCATTGACTTCCTGTGGCAGTGGTTCCACAAATTAAAGACATATCATGCCCATGGTGTCTGGAAGGCACATGCCCTCTCATGCCCCCCACACGTTGCCCCCTTGCTGCAAGATATACCTGGAGAAAAGGAAGCATTTGAACATTTGAACCTTTGAATTAAATTGTGTCTGGCAATGATTAGAGCACAGGGTCCACAGTTAGGAGTCTAGGTTCTGTTACTGATTTCCTCTGTAATGTGGTCAAATCATGTTACTTCTCTGCATATCAGCTTCTTACTCTGTAAAATGGGCAGAATTCTGCCAACCATCCTAGCCCCATTGAAGTTAATGGTAATTTTTTCATTGACTGTGATGAGACCGGATTTCACCCTTAGATTTTTGGGTGGACTGGAAGGGTCCATTGTAATCATCTAGTTTGACTCCTGCATACCACAAGCCATAGAATTATAGCAAGTGTATCTCACACCGAGCCATAACATGGGCCAATAGCTGTAAAGCTTTCCATTGAGCTTGGATGACAAATTAGGTAGAAAGTAGTGTTCACAAATCTGGAGGGTGTTTTTGCTCAGTAAATAATATAATTTAAACTGTAGGTGGAACCCACCTTGCTGATGCCTCCTTAGATCAGCTGCCTGATGTACTAAGCATGTGGAAATGTTCCACTGAAACATTTCATGCCAGAGGACATGAAAGAAACCTTGGCTGCAAGCTACCCAGCAGCTGGAGCAGAGGGTTGACCACAAAGCTATTAAAGTATTGTAGCTGATGACAGGCTGAGTGCACTTGATGACCTTTGATGCTGTGCAGTGGTGGGTACCAATGTTCCTTGTACGCTGTGCACTTGGGCAGCCACCCAGGAGCAATTCAAATGCTGCCCAGCTGATTAGCAGAGTGCCCGCAGCCAACAGCATGTGTTTCTATTCGTGATACACATCTGCACTTGCTTTGATGCACATTAAAAAATATCTGTACATGGATGTTAAAATTAGAGGGATCATTGTTGGGTACCACCAGTAGCTGTCTTTTAAGCAGGCAGCTTATATTTTTCTTAATGAAACAAATTTTCATTTTGCAAAGGATTTGTTAAAGTGGTCAAGTTTTGATGCAAATTTATGTTTATTGTTCCGGTCATGGTGGAGAAAATCATACAACTTCTAATTTGCAACTTACTGCAATTGAATGATGAATTACACTACCGTTTGGTTAATTCTTTTTGACCATAAGCATATCTGTATAATTGAGAGTATTGTAAAAACCCATTAATAACCTCAAAGAATTTTAATAGATGATGTCAGAAGAGTTTTACAGTGAGTGAGTTTTGTTTCCAAAACTATCACAATACAGTCAGCAAACATATTTGAAAGGAGTTATTGATTTTTCATGAAGTAAATGATTCTGGAAGATAAAGGAGCGGCAGTCTTTGAGGTCAAATTCCCTTAGTTAGTCACAGGACCACCAGAGCAAAAGTAGCAACTAAGTATGTTTTTATATCCCTGTAGCTTCTCCCACGGATGTAATGCAGCCCTCACCTGGGGGCACCACAGGGTTAAACATAGGCACTGTCTCCAAGAGTCAGTCTGTGGCAGATGCAAGTAAAGATGGGAGAAGTTATTGGAAACTACTCAAGGGATGCTTTGAGGTTGGGCCTGTTTCTGCTCTTGGTTAGCCCAGTTTAACACTGCGGTCAGTTCCATGCACTGCACTGGGATAAGTCTCAATTTAAACCAGTAGAAGAGAGAGAAGGCAGGCCCAGTGTCAGGATGAGGGTCTGAGATTAACAGACAATCTGGATGCTGTTTTGGGGGTCTGGCCTGTACCATCACCTAGTGACCAAGTATGGCACTTGGGGCACTTCCTGCCTCCATTCCCCTGGTTGGGTCTCCTCAGCTCCACCCACGAGACCAGGGTCTCAGACTCCTGGCTCATGGGCCATCCCCAGCTGGAGTGGTTGAACAATCCAACCTAGGACTCACAGGACTCCTCGTGGGCTGGGGGGGCTGTCCATTACCAGCCCAAAGTCCCCTCCCTTCCCACCATCACCCCAACCTTCTCTCTTCCATGGAACCCCATTCCCCTAGCAGAAAGCTTTGAGGATCACCTAAGGGGCCTGGCGCACCCCCCTGCATTCCACGTGATGGGAGGATCCATGGGGGAAGCTTAGCCCTCTGGCCCAGTCACAAATGAAACTTAACCCCTCCTCTGGGGTAGCAACAGGCCAAGCTAATAAAATCTCAACAAAGAAGGTGGCTCTTCCAGGTGACTGTTCAGTTACCATCCAATACTCCTAATTAATTATGGCACAGCTGTGGCTGGCTCCATCTCCCCTTAAAGGAGCCAGTCATCCTGTGATGGATACCTTCTGTGATGAGAGGACAATGTTTGAACTAGAAGGCCTTCACTTAAGCAAATAGGGTCCAGTCACCAAAGTTAAAATCTAGCTTAATTTCCACTTCAAAGTATATTGCATGTACTTCCAATTCGCTGTTATAGAGAAAAGGGAGATGTTCTGAGCCAATGTGAAGATGGGAATAAAAAGGAGGGTGATTGGCTTTACTGGCAAGTTCATAAACTTATAGATTTTAAGGTCGTCATGATGATGCAGTCTGACCTCTGCCTGACATAGGCCATAGCATGTCACCTACTGACTGCTGTAAGTTATGCATTGGGAAACAGATGTAAACTGGTCTGAGTGGGTGTCATGTATACGTTATACAGAAGGTGTAAGCTGCACAGTTTCACACTTACCCCTACATTTGGTCGATTGTTATACCAGGAATGAATGGTATTAGCAGCATGACTAAGAAGTGAAATGGAAAGACACACTGTGACCTATTGGTGAAGTGGAAAGGAAGAGTATGACCCAGGTGAAATCTGGCAGGATGATTCTCATGACTGGTATGTTGACACCGATAACTGTAAATACACTTTCTAAGAGACAGAAAAGGAAGGAGATATGGAAGGGTCAAATGGTAAAAAGTACTTCCCAAATCAACAAGATGCAATCAAGTAACCAGGAAGTTAGCAGGCAAGGATATAAGAAATGGAAAAACAAGAAGGAAACTGCAGCTGGTGGTGGCTGCAGACTCGCAGAGTGAGAATAATATGCCTCAGGATCCTGAATTTAGTTTGCACGTTGCCCAGGCCTATTGACATGAAAGGGGCAAAGGGGACAGTTGCCTTGGGGCCTGGCTATTCAAAAGGGCTCAGGGCTCCTGCCCATTGTTGCATGAGCAGCTGTGGCCAGAGCCCCGGGCTCTTTAAAGTGCCACTGGAGCACCACTGTAGTTCATTCCAGATGGCTCTGAGGACTGGGGGAGGGCCCAGAGTGGCGCGTTCCAGGCAGAACTGAAGGATTCCTTCGCCAGCCTCTCTCTTTCTGCTCAAGGTCCCTCCTCTTCTGGGAACTTGAAGCTGCCCTTCCTGCTTACCCAGGGGTGCAGGATGTCTGTGGGCACCCCTGACTTTACTAGTTTATTCCTGTGAATGTACATAACCCTTTATGGTGAATCCATGGACAAGGTGGCAAAATGAGGATTCACCTGTGGTTAGAGTATATATTTAATTGGGTCCTGGTTTAAAACAAGGGACCTGAAGCATAGAATTGCCTACTGTGACACCATTCTCTTACTGTGCTCTTTTCATTACCAGAGTCTCTGCATCAAGCAAACCTTTTCGGCTTTTGCCTCTCCTTGTTCCTTGTCACTGGACTGATTTTCTGTTTGTCTCACCTCATGCTGTCGGAAGTGGCACTGTTGATCAATGAACAGCTTGTCCAAGAGAACCAGTCTGATTTTCCTTATGTAACCGTGCTGAGAGCAGCTGCACATTTATGTATTGCACCACAGAGTTCTGCTCAGGGCATTTTGTGGAGATGTCTAGTTGTATTCGTAGATTAATCCAGTAGCTTGATAATGTATCTCTTTTATTGCAAACAGTAACTGAATTCACTGGCATGTTTTGTTTGCATTTTTTGTTTGTTCTGTCATGAACCAGAACCACACGGGGGCTATATCTTGCCCAAATAAAATGGTGGGAGCTTGAGGCATCATAGTTCATAGATTTATATTTAAGGGCCAAAGGATCCATCATGAGCATTTAGTCTGACCTCCTGCATAATACAGGCCCCCACAAGTTCATCCAATGCTGCCTGCATTAAGCCCATAACCTCTGGTTCAGAAGGTATGCTGTACAGCAGTGGTTTTCAATGTGCAGTCCCCAGACCACTAGTGGTCTGCAGCTGCCTCCCAGATGGTCCGTGGTGGGAGCTCACCACCTACTCTTCCTCCATGCATTGGGGAGCCCGTGCCGCTGCTGCAGCCTCACAGTCAGCTAGCAGCCACAAGGTTGTAGCACCAGCTCTGGCTGGCAGGTGGGAAAGTGAAGAAAGCAAACTCACACCTCCCCTTGCATGGGCTCAAGTGGAGCACAGTGGGCTGGGAGAGGGCGGAGCAAATCACACTGCTGGGCACTCTGGTGCCCCACCGCACTGAGTATGGGGGGCACCCCTGCTTCTACCATATGCCAGGCCCTCAGGCAATCCCTTAGCTTGCTTTGCATGGGGGAGCAGACAAGAGGGCAGAGCAGGGGAAGAATATGGGTGGAGCAGAGGTGGGGAAGGGTGGAGCGAGCCAGGGTGGGGTGAGCAAAATCAGAACGAAGGTAGGGCCTGCGGTAAGGGGGAGTTGACCTGGGCCGTGTGCATGGGGCACTGGGAAGTGATGCTCCAGGCCCCGCACTGCACTGGACAGGGCTCTGCACATGGCAGTACACTGCAGGGAATAAGACCATATTATCAGTGACAGTATCTATTCTGCACTAACTGCATGACTGGCTCCTTGATTCATTTTTTCTTTGTACAGGTCAGCGATTAAAATCATGCTCACCTCAATGAAGCACTTACTTAAGGAATAAAAAAAGGTGGATGGAAAGAAAAGAACTGCCCAGGCTGATTTCTAAGTTATTCTCAAAAATAAAAGTGCTGCAAATAAAGTACTAAAGACCCACTAAATGGCTGAGGGGGACACAGTCTGTACAGCAGCAGTGCTATGCTGAACAGAAGATTTACAGTCTCTTTTGCACAGCTCAGAATCATTTAATCAAGAAAATAAATAGTTGTAGAAGGTAACCAACCCAGGGAGGGTGAAAGAGAGAAAGAGAGAGCGAGATTGAGAAACAGCTTTCCAAATATCACATTAATTATTTCTGTGCCTTCTTGTTGGCTTTTTTGCATAGCTCTATAAAACCTGGTTGTATGTATGCCTTTCTTCTTCTCAGTGTGCTCCCCATGTAAAGAGAGCAGTGTATCATATCCTAGCTATTTATGCACATCACCATCAGTAATATCTATGTCAATATCTTGTAGAGAGAAAAGGGAAGAAATGTCCTTTAGAAATTCTGATTCAAATTAATGGTTACAGACTAGCAAAGGATGCTACACAAAGCGCTCTGCAAATATTTACTAGCTAATAGGGTTAGTCAAACCTTTTCTGTCAAAACAATTTTTCACCATAAAACTGGGGCTTGGACTAAACATTTTTTATTGTGGTTTCTGTGGAAAAAAAATTGATTTTTCACCAACCCCCTTCCTGTCAATGCCTAAACCCCCGGCATTCTGTCTGAAACTGAAATATTACACTTTAGAAATGCTGCCGTTGTGCTTAATAGGAAGTATAGTTCAGCTTTTCTCATAACCTCATTCTCCTCTCTGGGCTGGGCTACTCAGCCAGACTGTATCTCCCATGATGCACAATGGATGGTGCTGTTGGGTGTACAAACCTCCTTTTGAGCCATTGTGGGCTCAGCCAGGCCTGCAACAAATTCTCTATTTCCTGGAGGAATTAAAAGAGAGAGAAACTTCCAGCATGCAGGGTGCGTCTACACAGCACCCTAAACTCGAAATAAGATACACAATTTGTGCTATGTAAATTGGTATCGTATCTCAAATCCATTTTGAAATAGCTCATTTTGAAATTTGGCGCATCTACACAGCACCAAATTTTGAAATAATGCACTATTTCAAGCCATCCCTTATTCCTCGTACAACAAGGTTTACTGGGATGGCGAAATAGTGCACCCATTATTTCGAAAAATATTTCAAAATTACAGGTGGCTTGTTTAGATGCGAGGTAAGTATTTTGGGATACCTCTGCTATCTCAAAAGAGCCACGCAGCGTAGACGTTCCCACAGAGTGGAAGGAAGCCTAAAGGCTCTGACATCACTGTCCAAAGGTGCTCTTCCTGAGGGAAGGAGGATCCACACCAGAAACAACCAGTGAGGGAAGTATTCTGTGATGTTGGACGTTGGTAATTTCCTCTTACTACTTTTGGTTTGGATTTCCCCATCATGAGAAGACCTTGCACTCAGCTGATCCTGAGAGCGGGGGAGAAGAAAGGTATTACAGGAAGAGGCTTAGGGAGGACAGCCTTAAGCAGCCTTGGTTGCCAGACTACTGGTAGCCCAAAGTGCCCTGGGTTGCAGACTGCTGGAGTGGGAGTGCCAGGGCTCCCTTCCCCACAATACTCTTGGGCAGTCTGGGGTTGTGGCTGTGACCACTAGGCCACATTACTTAACTGGACCCTGAGTGAAGACCACTACATATGGACAGGGACTCCTATGCTGACCTATATTAGGTCAGAGCAAAGCTCTATCTAGTTCAGTAATCTGTCTTCTGACAGTGGCCAATGCCAAGTGCCCTAGAGGAAATCAACAGAACAGGTAGTCACCAAGGATATGTCTAAACTACATCCCCCTTTCAATAAAGGGATGTAAATTAACATATCAAAATTGTAAATGAAGCTGGGATTTGAATTTCTCATGCTTTATTTACATAATGGCAGCCAGGGCTTTTTTTTTTAAAGTCGCTTTTCGAAAAAAAAACCTGCGGTCAAGATGGGGATCGTTTGACAGAAATGCCCAGTTTCGAAAGATTTACAGGATCTTTCAAAATGGGGCATTTCTGTCGAATGATCCCCGTCTTGACTGCTGTTTTTTTTTCGAAAAGCCAGTTTTCAAAAAAAAAGCTGCGGCCACCATTATGTAAATGAAGTGTGGGAAATTCAAATCCCGGCTTTACAATTTTGATATGTCTAATTTACATATCTTTATCGAAAAAGGAGTGTAGTTTAGACATACCCCCAAGTGATCCATCCCCTGTTGAAGGTTCCCAGCTTCTGATATGATCCTTGCCCATCCTGGCTAAAGCCATTGATGGATTAATCCTCCATGAAATTATTTAGGTCTTTTTTGAATCCGTTTCTAGCATTGGCCTTCACAACATCCTCTGGCCGGGAGTACAGATTGACTGTGCATTGTGTTAAGAAATGCTTCCTATTGTTTTAAACCTGCTACCTATTAATTTCATTTGGTGACCCCTAGTTTTTATGTGATGAGAAGGAATAAATAATACATCCTTATTTACTTTCTCCATACCATAAATGATTTTATAGACCTCTATCTTATCTCCTCTTAGTTGTTTCTTTTCCAAGCTGAAAAGTCCCACTCTTATCAATTGCTTCTCATACTGAAGCTGTCCTATGCCCCTAATCATTTTGTTGCCCTTTTCTGAACCTTTTCTAATTCCAATATATATTTCTTGAGATGGGGCAACCACATCTGCACACAGTATTCAAGATATGGACATACCATGGATTTATATAAAGGCAATATAATATTTTTTCTCTTAAATCTATGCCTTTCTTTATGATTCCAACATTCTGTTTGCTTTTTTGACTGCTGCTGCACATTGGGTGGATAAAAACAACAAATGGTCTGGTAGTACTTTATAGACTAGCAAAACATGTAGTTCTCTGAAAACATCTACAAGCGGGGTGGGCAATAATTTTTGATGAGAGGCCACTCCAAAAATTTGTTAAGTTGTCAAGGGCCCTGCCTTTCCATGATATTAATGGAAGTTGTGTGGGGTCTGTGATGGAGGTTGGGTGCAGAAGAGAGCTTGAGGTAAGGGATTTGGTTCAGGAGGGGGTGTGGGATTTGAGCGGAATTTGGGTGGAGGGGGTTGTGACCTTAAACAGACAAAACAGACAAAAGGGTGGAGAAGAAACAGCAGCACAAAGGTGAGGTGACTTGCCAAGGTCACAAAGTAGATCAGTGGTAGAGGTGAGAAGAGACCCCCCCCCCCGCCTCCCACAAGGTCTCTATTAGTCCTTGCTGTCTCTCAACAATTGTCATTTCATCTTTCCTCCTCCTCCAGCAGACAGCACCCTAGAGAATTAAATAGCTCTGTGTAGCACGCACAGTGGAAACGAAATAAAGTAACTCTGCATTAGAGGGTTTATTACATTCTAAGAATATTGCTGGTAGCCAGTGAAGGCAGCACATCCAGAGATAACTGGGAGGTGCATTTTATAGAGGGTGCTAGTATAGGTTGTTCTTCTCTAGTCCGGCACCCTCAGGACCTGAGTGGTGACTCCATACCATGGGAGGTCAATATTGTCCAACACTTCCACTGCTTACTGGGCTCTTAGAAGACATGTTGGGGGTAAATTAGAGCTATATAACAGCACAGAACACTGAGAGCCAGGACTGGTGGATATAAACAAACTTTATAAGACTGAAGGAAAGTTGGCCATACCTATGGTAAGTAGACACCCAGCTAACTAAAATCATGCTGGACCATTGATATTAGCATACCTGACAGTGGCAGACTAGAGAGGTTCAATCTATATATTGTTTGCAGGAACAGCTATATTGTAATTGGATTAAAATGGAGTGGCAAATTTCCGTTAGGAAAAAAATTAAGTGTTTGTACTAAATGTCCCTGCAAGGTGAGGGTGTGTGGGGATTTTTTGGAGGGGGAGGGAGGTTTGGAATGCTGCTGCTGTGGAGCCTGCCAGTTCTAGGTATACAAGTCCTGTACTCAGTAAATACCAAACTGCCATCCTGAGGAAACCAGCCTGTTTTTTTGTTGTTGTATGGAGCTTTGCAGAAAAGAGCAGCATTGGGAAAGGGTTGAAAGGGTTAGTGTGGTCCCTGAAATAAGGCACACAGATGGTTCAGTTTTACTGTGACATTCCTGCCTCTGTAATGGACTCTGCTATAGATTCTAGCTTTTATAAGTATGTTAAAATGGCTCCTTTTACATGTGGCAGTTATGAGTGGCAACCTAGCTACTTTTAGAAAAGGAATCTCTCCATCATTTCCTGCTTGTGAATGCCACAAGGGTGATTGGCTTCTGTTTGTCTCCCTTCCCTCCCCCCAACAAAAATATTACTCTACCTTCCCCCAAATAGTTTTACATGTTCAGTTTGATGTTGTTTGCTCGCAAGAATCTTGAAGGGGACACCAAGATGCTGGGGTGTGAGCTCTTGACAACAAGAACAGAAAAGCTGGGTCATTTACTAATGGCCTTTGAAGCTTAGCAGCAGAGCTCTGAAAAACTCAGTGGTTAGCCCATATACTTCTCAGGGACAGGGACTGACTCTTACTATGCATTTGTACATCACACAGCACATTAGGACAGCAAGCCTGGCTCAGGAGCTCAGAGCCCTATTGGAGTATCAGTCAATGCGAGCTGCTAATGATAATGTGGTAGTTTTACAATATAAATACACCCCAGTCTGTTTTCATTGCTCGGTGTTATGCTCTGTTCACATTGCAATTTCTATCCAGTTATGAAACTGTACAAAAAATGTGCTCAGTGCAGCAGGTGGTGCAGCCCATCGGCTTGTTTTCAGTATCAATGATATTAGAGCATGGAGCTCATCTATAGTAACTGGTGGCTGGCAGGAGTTATGAGCTACCGTACAGTAAATGACACAAAATCTCATTCAGCAACAGATGGACCCCTGAGAAATGTGCAAGAGCAATTTCTCTTTTCATGGGCCAAGGAGCTAATTATCCCTTGGGGTCAGCACAGCAACAACTGGAATTTACTATCCTACTTCCTGCTGCAGGAAAAACCCCCATGAAATTCATCATATAGTTATAGGATATAATTTTCCAGACTGTTAATAGAGGAACTGGGCCAAATAGAGGTGTCAGTTTCAGGAGACTACTTCATTGTGGTTCACAGAGGGTACGTCTACACAGCAGTGTTATTTTGGAATAACTGACATTCTGAAATAACAGTCTGTATCTACATAGCAAGCCGTTATTTCGACATAATGTCAAAAAATGTCAAGCTGGAGGACTTCTTACTCCAACTCCTGTAACCCTCATTGTATGAGGAATAAGGGAAGTCAGAGGAAGAGTGCTCTTTCTTGGACTTCCTGCTATGTAGACAGTATCAAAAGCCGAAATAAGCTATTTCGACTTAAGCTACACAATTGATGTAGCTCAAGTTGCATAGCTTATTTTGGCTTTAGCCCTGCTGTATAGATGTGCCCAGATGGAGGACATAATCAAAATGCTATTTGAGGCAATGAAAAGTCCTTATTCTTATTCTTCGGTGTTCATTAACCCCTTTTATATATGTTTTGTACTTACTTCTGAAGAGTTTTGAATTAATAATATGTAACTCCATATAGCGCTATTTACCAGTAGACCTCAAAGTACTTCACAGTCTTTAATGTACTGTGCCTTTATAATATTCCTGGCAGGTAAGGAAGTATTATTGCCATTTTCAGGTGGGGAACTTTGGCACTCTGGCTACGTCTACACTACAGAGTTTTCTTGGAAAAAACTTGCGGACCGTCCCCATCCCATGTGTGTTTTTGTGCAAAAAAATCAAAAGAACAGAGGGGTTTTCCGGTGTAGGTATTTCTCATTCTACGAGGAAGAATGTCTTTTTGCGAAAGAACTCTTTCTCAAAAAGGTATGTATGGACGAAAAAGAGGGATTTTTTGCACGGAAAGAGGAAAAAGCACAGGTGCCCTGGTGGCTATTCTGTACATAGCAAACAGAGCTTACTTTCAAGAGAGCGTCCATGCAGTCTGGATGCTCTTTTGCAAAAGTGCATCAGTTTCTCAATGTGCTTTTATAGTATGGACGTGCTCTTGTGCAAGAAGTTTTTGCGGAAGATCTCTCCTGATAAAAGCTTCTTGCGCAAGAAGCCTACAGTCTAGATATAGCCTCTGAGTCTAAGGGACCTTGCCAAGATCACATAGGAAGTCTGGTCCCGATTTACTGGGCAAGTACCGTACCCTTCCTTCCTACGTGTTTCTGAGCAACAGACTTTACTTCTCTGAGCCTCTTTATGTGTCTGTAAACTGGAATGGATCGTAATTACTTGCATCATGATGTATGGAGCATTTTAGGATGTGCAGATGGAGGGCACTATAGAAAACAAAGTATTCATTTAAATTAAATATATATGCATATATATTTAATTACATATATTTACATACACATATTCTATTCTTTTACAATTGACAGTAACTCATATGCAGATAACAAAGAAATAAAAATAAAACTTAAATTCATATACAAACCACAAAAACCTTCATGAAGCGTAGAAGATAATGACAATACAAGCAGAAATGGCACTAAACATTAAACAACCTGCATACCAGTAATTCTCAGACTTGTAGTTAAAAGGCAAAATGTAAATACAAAACACATATAAAATTGCATACTGAACACCAAAGATTAAAGAAGAGGATGTGATGTAAAGGAAATGTATAACTATTTAGACCAGATTCATCCTGGGGAAAGCTTCCCTGGCCACATTTGAATTACTCTCCAGATGAATCTGAGTTGTTTCTATTTTTATTATTTTCTTTGCAAAAAAAGAACTATTTTCTAATAAAAAATTGTTTTTGTTCTTTATTGCAAATTATTTTCTCTGTCATATATCATTGCAAATTTTGTGAACTGTACATTTGAAAAGTGTTTAGTTTTTAAATGTTCATCTGGGTCTAATTAATGTCTCTAATAGCCAAACATAGACCTCCCTTGCTTGTCCCAGTATCATCCCAACCAGGACTACTCCTAGAGGGACACTGGGCCTAGAGCAACCCTCATCCCCTAGTGTCCCAGGCCCAGGGCCACCCTCCCATAGGTTCTGCCCCATCTCTGCTCCTGCTCCGCACCACTTCATCTCTTCCTCCAAACCCTGACCCTGCTCCTCCCCTTTGTCCGAGTCCCCTCCCCTGAGCAACAAAAGCTGGGGGATTACATTGAGGCGGCAGCAGGGGTTGTTCCCCCACCCCTACCCACACTCACTGCAGTGGCAGGAGCCGGAGTGACCAGATAGGGATAGGGCATTCTGCTTCCTGCTGCCATGGAGTGGGCTGGGGGAGGGCAGTGGGACAGGGCACAGCAGAGCAAGCTGCTGTGTCGTTCTGGCTCCTGCTACCATGGTGCATGCAGGGGATGGGAGGGGTGACAGTTATGGCAGCCCTGTGCCAGGCCCCCAGATAATCCCAAAGGTCCAACATGTTGAGATGGCTGCCACAGGGCCCCGCCCCCCAAAGCAAAGGGCCTGGGATGGCTGCCCCAAACCACCCTATGGATGGGGCAGCTCTGATTGCAACATGTGGGTTGAAATCCTGTCTCCAATGAAGTCAGTTGCAAAATTCCCATTGTCTTTGCGGAAGCCAGAATTTCACCTGTGGTTCTTAGGGTCTCACACTATTCCTAGCCAGATAACTTGCAAAAGGTAGCATAACCCAAGCCATCCTGTATGAGAGGCCTAGTGTGGATTACATTAACATGCAGAAATATCCTTGGAAGCTGTGCTCTCAAGGAGGCTGAGTGTAAAAATTAGGGCAGAGACTGCTCTTTTCTCCTGCAAGTTGATGTGCAGATCTCAGGGAATCTGGCTCTGGGGAAACTCCTATTGCTACAGGACAAACCCTGCCCATACTGCCACAATTTGGGAAAGAGATCCTGGTTGCCTCCAGTCCAGGCATTTCAATGGCAGAGCCTCAGTGACTAACTGGCACAAACCAACACGTCACGCTGATTTCTCATCTCCTTCTGACAACTAACCCAACCATGTGTTTTCTTAGCCAAACCATTGATGGTGGCAAGTAGCATTCAACAAGTGGAAGTGGGCTTGAATCATTCATTTAATTTCCTCCTTTTGGTGCAGACCAATGTTTCATTTCTAGGGATTCAGTACAGCTTTCTTTTAAACAGGCTTCAAGGAGCTAAAACTGTACCAGAAGAACAACTCTGTCTGGATACTGACTTTAGAAGTGAGACAGGATATGCAGATAACCACAATTCTTGTGTGACTCTTTGCACCCATATAAAATAGAGAGAGAGCATGTCTGTTGGTGTGCACACATGCCAAGATTAGAACTTAACCCGGAAATCAGTCTGGAATATGGTGAGTTTTTGATGTCACCAGTAAAGTAGAAACATGCTCAGTTTCTCTCAATCTTTAAAAAATAATACTATGAAACTAAAGTGCAGCAAGTCTAACAGGAAATATAGAATCCACATGTCAACCTGTCAGTGGGAAGTGTTTGGAAAAGCCAAAGGCAACTGAATAAAAAGGCAACAGAGGTATCAACATTTCAACAAAGGACTGGATAGGTTCACTGCTAAAGTAGCTCATTGGAATTCCTTTTTGGGAGGTGAGGGGAGTCCTGTTTAGTTTATGAGCGCAGCTCTCTTATTAGCTACGATACTTGTAAAGAGATTGCTTGTTAGTGGCCCCTTCTGAACTTTCTTCTGCCCGTGTTGTAAGTACGGCTTTAAAATGGTAATATAACTTTTGAAATCTGAGGAACGAAGCAGCCTTTGTTATGATATATTAACTCACTGAGCTCCACGGAACAAAGATGTTAACTAGTGAAGTAGCAAGCGGAGGGGGACAGGGGGAACGGGGATCATGCTAAGACTTTTATTTTGGTCTGGGCAGGCTTGCTGTGGGGGAGCAGAAGAGGGACAAACAGGGCAGTTGCCTCAGGGCTTGGTGATTCAAAGAGGTCTGGAGCCCCAAGCTCTTTAAATTGCCACCAGGTGACTCTCGGGGCTGCCTGGGGAGACAGGAGCACTGTGCAGCACACTCCAGGCAATGCTGTAGGGCATGCTGTGATCTGAGTGGAGCTGAGGGCTGGCTGACTTAAGCCCCACCCCTTTTGCTCTCAGCCCCACCCCTTCTGGGCGTGTGGAACCAACCTCCTCCCCACATTGCCCAGGGGTCAGCTCCCCTGCATCTGGGAGAAGAGTTAATTATTAGCCATTTAGAAGTATTTGTGCCATGGCTACCACATGAATTGTACCTCAGTCTCCTGATTGGGTCAAATGCCTCCCCTTTGGGTCTCAGGCCTCTAGGCATCTCCTGAGATGCAGGTGTTCTCTGGAATGTCACTTGAGCTCCATTGTTCTCTCGCTCAGGGGCGGATGAGAGTTTTGCGGGGCCCAGGGCAGCACAATTTCGCTGCCCCCCCCCCCTTTCGCTGGGAGAAAAAATAGAAAAAAGGCATCCCACCTGGGCCCACTCCTTCAGTAGCCCCACTCTGATCATGTGAGCTACCCCTCCTCATCCTAACACCTCCCTCTACACACCTGCCCTGCCTCTCTCCTTTGGTGCTAGTCCCTCCCCTAAGGGTGTCTGTCCTTCTGCTTCACCCCAGAATCCCCTGGCACCTGCACCTTCCCTTACCCCTGCACTCTCCTGGTGCCTCCCTCTTCCCTCACTGCCCCTGCACCCTTTGCCCTCTTTTTCCCTGATGCCCACCCTCTCACCACCCTCTGCCCCATTCCCCTCATGCCCCTGTGCCCTCACGACTTGCTCCATCTCCACCTTCCTCATGCCCACCCCTCCTTTCAAGCCTTCTCCCAGCACCTCCTCCTCCCCGCTTTAGCCCCCAATGCCCTTACCCTCTCCTCTCCCACCATCACATAAGAACGGCCGTACTGGGTCAGACCAAAGGTCCATCTAGCCCAGTATCCTGTCTGCCAACAGTGGCCAGCACCAGATGCCCCAGAGAGGGTGGACCGAAGACAATGATCAAGCGATTTGTCTCCTGCCATCCCTCTCCAGCCTCTGACAAACAGAAGCCAAGGACACCATTTTATCCCCTGGCCAATAGCCTTTTATGGACCTAACCTCCATGAAATTATCTAGCTTCTCTTTAAACTCTATTATAGTCCTAGCCTTCACAGCCTCCTCTGGCAAGGAGTTCCACAGGTTGACTACACGCTGTGTGAAGAAGAACTTTCTTTTATTAGTTTTAAACCTGCTCCCCGTTAATTTCATTTGGTGTCCTCTAGTTCTTCTATTTAGGGAACTAATAAATAACTTTTCTTTATCGGCCCTCTCCACACCACTCATGATTTTGTAGACCTCTATCGTATCCCCCCTCAGTCTCCTCTTTTCTAAACTGAAAAGTCCCAGTTGCTTTAACCTCTCCTCATATGGGACCCGTTCCAAACCCCTAATCATTTTAGTTGCCCTTTTCTGAACCCTTTCCAAGGCCAAAATATCTTTTTTGAGGTGAGGAGACCACATCTGTACACAGTATTTCAGATGTGGGCATACCATAGTTTTATACAGGGGCAGTTTTATACAGGGGCAGATATTCTGGGTCTTATTTTCTATCCCTTTCCTAATAAGTCCTAGCATCCTATTTGCCTTTTTGACCGCACTGCACACTGTGTGGAAGTTTTCAGAGAACTGTCCACGATAACTCCAAGATCTCTTTCCTGATTTGTCGTAGCCAAATTAGCCCCCATCATACTGTACATATAGTTGGGGTTATTTTTCCCGATGTGCATTACTTTACACTTATCCACATTACATTTCATTTGCCATTTTGTTGCCCAATCACTCAGTTTGGTGAGATCTTCGTGGAGTCCCTCACAGTCTGCTTCTGTCTTGACTATCCTAAACAGTTTTGTATCATCTGCAAACTTTACTACCTCACTGCTTACCCCTTTCTCCAGATAATTTATGAATAAGTTGAAAAGGATTGGTCCCAGGACTGACCCTTGGGGGACACCACTAGTTACCCCTCTCCAATCTGAAAATTTACCATTTATTCCTACCCTTTGTTTCCTGTCTTTTAACCAGTTCTCAATCCAAGAAAGGACCTTCCCTCTTATCCCATGGCCATGTAATTTACACAAGAGCCTTTGGTGAGGGACCTTGTCAAAGGCTTTCTGAAAATCCAAGTATACTATATCTACTGGATCCCCCTTGTCCGCATGTTTGTTAACCCCTTCAAAGAACTCTAATAGATTAGTAAGACAGGATTTCCCTTTACAGAAAAAGATCACTCTGTCCCCCCTCCCACTGACACCTCCCCTCCTGCCCTTTTCCTCATTGTCTCTACTTGGTCTCCTGGCATTTGTCTCTCCTCCACGCTGTCCCTTGGTGCCTTCCCCTTTTTTCTCCTGACCTGCCCTCCTCCCGTCAGCACAAGCCCCTTCCTCTGCCATCCACCTTCTGCCTTCCAGTTTGCAGGGTGGCTGCAACCCCGGCCCAGGCTCCAGACCACATAGTGAACCAAGCGGTGCAATGCTGGGCCATGCGGTTTTAAAGTCCTGTGCCGTGATGTCACGCTATGCCATGCCCAGGCATCTCCCCTCTCGGCTGTTGTACGGTGTCTCAGCATACCACGCATGCGCTCCTTTGGCCCCACATGGCCCGTACTGGCTGGCGCTGGGGAATTTAAAGTGTGGAGCTGCGGCGTCCTGTCACAATCTCCCTCCTCTTCCAGCAGCCGCCAGCTGGCCCTTCAGCAGACGGCCCACTGTGAAATTCCCGGTACCCCGCTGGGCCAGTCCACCCCAGCCCTGGCGCGGGGCCTATTGAAGCGCGGGGCCCAGGGCAGCCGCCCCATTCACCCTGCCCTATATCTGCTGCTGCTCTTACTGAAACTGGGTACGAGGTGCAGCCCCCCCAGAATGGACCACATCTGCCTCCAGGGTCTGATTTAGACTCAGCCCCTGCCATTCTGTTCCTGTAGGAAATAGCAGGGGCTAGAAAGCATTAAGGAAAGCAGCCTGGCTTTTATTAACTTCATGAGCCCTTGGGTTAATTTTAGACAGCTGAGGCTTCTCATCATCCTAGTCATGCTCTGAGGTTTAAAACAGGTGTCAGCATAGCCACTCTAATGGTAAGCACAAAGATTTCCAGACTGGGTCAGAGCTGAAGTCCATCTATTTTAGGTTTGCCAACCTACTAGGATTGTCCTGGAGTTTCCAGGATTTAAAGATTAATCTTTAATTACATGTTATGTCATGTGATGAAGTCACTGGCAATACAGCCAACTAAAACTGACAACCCATTTCTATTCCAGTGCCCTACCTCTTTGCTTGGATTGGGTGTCAGGCCTAGTACTTGGAGCAGAAGTCAGATCCTGGGAACTGGAGTCAAGAGGTGGAGCTGGAGTGAGGACCAAGCAGGGCGGGAGCAGACCGGTGTTGGAAAAGAACAAGGCAGGCGCAGGCATGATTGCTGCAGCAAGTGTAAGTGTTGAGCAGCCAGCAACCTGCTGCTACATTGAAAAACAGGCCTGCTGCTCCCCTTTAGCCATTCCTCTCGCCACCCACCTGGGATCCTTAATTGCCTGGAGACAAGGCTGGCTACTC
This sequence comes from Pelodiscus sinensis, assembly GCF_049634645.1. Classification (NCBI taxonomy): domain Eukaryota; kingdom Metazoa; phylum Chordata; order Testudines; family Trionychidae; genus Pelodiscus; species Pelodiscus sinensis. The sequence goes on from NC_134711.1 coordinate 307,276,181, forward strand.
CTCTAGCTCAGTTGAGGGTGCTAAACTCTGTCAGTCTCAGACAGTACTCAGTGGTGCTCCAGATGCTTCCAAATGATGTATCTTCATCTCATTTGCATAGCTGCCCCCCAAACAGCCATACATCATGTGACCCCACTTTGGGGCAGAGGGGAGTTTGTCCATTGGAGTCCTAGGCAGGAGTATTTCCCCGCTTACACATAATACAAGTGTATAGGGGGTACCATTGAGCGGCCTGAAGCACTTGCTTATGCCTAGAGTGTTCCTAGAATACTGTATTAACCATCAATAAATGACATAACCCCCATCCCCAACTGTTTAATTAAACCATCTTGTTAGTCTTTAAAGTGCTACATAGTTTTTCCTTTTGTTTTAGCATCCCCAACAGTGGTGGGGAAAACACTTGTGCCGCTCTGTAGTGAAGGATCCAACAGCTCTACTCAAACATCTCACACAACCTGCTCCCACCCTGTCCTCTCCACCCCCGCAAAGCTGGCATACAGGCACTCTGGGCAGGGCTGCATTCTGTGGCATGGATGGGGTGCCAGCCCGTCTGACTTGGCAAGGCACACCTTCCCTGAAGCCTGCTCAGCCCTGGACGCTAGAGTTAAAAGACCAAAGGATCACTTCCCTCCTCCCTCCCATCCAAGATGGAATTAAACTCTGTGGGGAGTCAGCAGGACAGCCATTATTTCCCAACGGGCTTCTAACACCTGTTAGAACAATATGGATCAGAAAAAGAACACAATCTCCCTGTTACATTTCCAGCCACATGATCTCTGTTCTCTCAATGGGAGTCACTGCCGCTCATGGTCAAGCACTGACAGTGGGCAAACTCCTCACATCTTTACTTGGGCATAGCTCCCATTGGAAAGAATGAGCATTTAGCAGGACTAGGATCGAGTAAAACAAAACAAAGCCAACGAAAGCAATGGAGCTTTTCCTTTTGGCATCGGCAGGAGCAGGATCAGACCCAGAATACTGAGAATGGCAAATATTTTCAGTGTGGAAATAGCCATGTACAGTAATACATCTGTGTCTCTGTCACCCATATCCACTGCCTCTACTGCATGTAACATAGGTCGCTGTCTACCAAAAATCTGCGCTTTGTTTAAATTACATTTATTCGTATCTCTTTTCCATGAGTTTCCCTGCTTCCACATCACAGTATGTTGTTTTTCATTCCAGTGAAAATCCACCTGTACTGAGGAGGCATAAAATAGGAAATGTCAGGCTAACTAGCACCCTGAATTTTTAAGCACTGCTATATCTAGGACACCGTCTGAGCATGGAACTGCAGCTTCCCTAGGGATCCTTGTTCATGTGGGTGCTTCAGTGGGAGCACTCATATCCATCTGGGCTAGTTTTGTAAGTAAGCGTGTACCCCCCCCCCCGCCGTAACCTTCAATGAGGGAACATTCACTTTTCTGAGAATAATTGTGCCAGGCACATGCACCTTGTGAGTGCAGCACACGGCCACCAGGTTTGCCCCCCCAGATCAGAACGCTAGCTCAGCAATGCAAGTGTTCTGCTCCTCACAGTGACTTAGGGGTACTTCCATGAATGTGAAGCTCTCTGGCTAAATTATTGGCTAAACAGGGAGTGTGGGGGATGGAGACACAGGTTGAGGGAATCCTGCACAGGAGATGCTTATCTGTGGTATGCTGTGGAGCACAGCTCTGCCACAGCTACTTTCTGCTGCCTGTACTGGTAGTGATAGAACAGGAGGGGGATGCATTAGGAGTGTTTCCACAGAATTCTTGACAGCAAGTTAAGGAAGTATGGATTGGATAAATGGCCCATAAGGTGGATAGAAAGCTGGCTGGATTGTCGGGCTCAATGTGATCAATGGGTTGATGTTTGGTTGGGAGTTGGTGTTAAGCGGAGTGCCCCAAGGGTTGGTTCCAGGGCCCGTTTTCTTCAACATCTGTATTAATGACCTGGATGAGGGGATGGATTGCACCCTCAGCAAGTTTGCAGATTACACTAAACTAGAGGGTGAGATAGATACATTGGAGGGTAGGGATAGAGTCCAGAGTGATCTAGACAAGTTGGAGGATTGGAACAAAAGAAATCTGATGAGGTTCAATAAGGACAAGTGCAGAGTCCTATGCTTGGGATGGAAAAATCTCAAGCACTATTACAGGCTAGGGACCAACTGGCTAAGCAGCAGTTTGGCAGAAAAATACCTGGGGATTACATTGAATGAAATTGGATATGAGTCAACAGTGTACCCTTGTAGCCAAGCCTAACGGCATATTAGGGTGCATTAGGAGGAGCATTACACGCAGATCTAGAGAAGTTATTATCCCCCTTTATTAGTCACTGGTGAGGCCACATCTGGGGCTCGTCTACACTGGCCCCTTTTCCGGAAGGGGCATGTTAATTTCACCTATCGTAGTAGGGAAATCCGTGGGGGATTTAAATATCCCCCGCGGCATTTAAATAAAAATGTCCGCCGCTTTTTTCCGGCTTTTAAAAAAGCCGGAAAAGAGCGTCTACACTGGCCCTGATCCTCCGGAAAAAGCGCCCTTTTCCGGAGGCTCTTATTCCTACTTTGTTTGTCAGCTCAGCGCGGCAGCCATGTACATTTAAATGAAGCGGCGATTATTTAAATCGCCTCTTCATTTTACTATGTCCGGTAGCCTAATCTACATGCCTCTGTCGCCAGAGGCATGTAGTCTAGACATACCCTTAGTCTGTAACTTTAGAAATAAAAAGTAGTTCTAGAATCTTAGAATAATAGAATACTAGAACTGGAAGGAACCTCAAGAATTCATTGAGTCCAGTCCCCTGCCCTCACAGCAGGACCAAGCACTGTCTAGAGCATCCCTGAAAGGTGTCTATCCATCCCGTTCTTAAATATTTCCAGAGATGGAGATTCCACAACCTCCCTAAGCAATTTATTCCAGTGTTTAACCACCCTGACAGTTAGGAAGTTTTTCCTAATATTCAATTTAAACCTCCCTTGCTGCAGTTTAAGCCCATTGCTTCTTGTTCTATCCTCAGAGGTCAAGGAGAACAATTTTTCTTCCTCCTCCTTGTAACCCCCTTTTAGATACTTGAAAACCACTATCATGTCCCCTCTCAGTCTTCTCTTTTCTAAACTAAACATTCCCAATTTTTTCAGTCTTCCCTCATAGGTCATGCTTTCTAGACCTTTTCTAGATCATGTTGCTCTTCTCTGGACCTTCTCCAATTTCTCCACATCTTTCTTGAAATGTGGTGCCCAGAACTGGACACAATACTCCAATTGAGCCCTAATCAGTGCAGAGTAGAGCAGAAGAATGACTTCTGGTGTCTTGCTCACAACACACCTGTTAATGTATTCCAGAATCATGTTTGCTTTTTTGCAAGTGTCACACGGTTGACTCAGTTTAACTTGTCATCCACTATGACCCCTAAATCCCTTTCTGCAGTACTCCTTCCTAGACAAATCACTTCCCATTTTGTATGTGTGAAACTGGTAAGGTCCTGTAGCACCTAAGGGTATGTCTACACTACCCCGCTAGTTCGAACTAGCGGGGTAATGTATGCATACCGAACTTGCTAATGAAGCCCGGGATTTGAATTTCCTGGGCTTCATTAGCATAAAGCCGGTGCCGCCATTTTTAAAAGTCGGCTAGTGCGAACCCAGTGCCGCGCGGCTACACGCGGCACGGGCTAGATAGTTCGAACTACGTAGCCATTCCGAACTATCTGTACTCCTCGTTCCACGTAGTTCGAACTATCTAGCCCGTGCCGCGTGTAGCCGCGCGGCACGGGGTTCGCACTAGCCGGCTTTTAAAAATGGCGGCGCCGGCTTTATGCTAATGAAGCCCGGGAAATTCAAATCCCGGGCTTCATTAGCAAGTTCGGTATGCATACATTACCCCGCTAGTTCGAACTAGCGGGGTAGTGTAGACATACCCTAAGAGACTAACAAATTATATAACTATATATAGTATCATGAGTTTTCGTTGGCAAAACCCACTTCCTCAGATGAGCAGAGACCAAATGGAAATTAGGAGCCTAAATAGAAGTTATACTTTTTGAGCATCCCACCTCTGTGCTTCAGTTCCTCATATGTACAATGGTGATTGTAGCATTGCCCTACCATACAGGGATGTTATGAAGACAAATACATTACATATTGTGAGGTGCTCAGCTACCTCATTTACGGCAGCCATACACAAGTAATCAAGATGGATGAAATGCCACGGAATATATGCTGTACGGTGAAGTATTTCCAATTATTTGTCTTAAGTTTGCCATTCAGTGATTTCAGTATGGGGCCTTCTTGTTCTCAAATTATGGGGCAGGAGAGGTAAAAAGTTCTATTGAAAAGATCTGAATGAATGATACTGAAACATTTTAGTTCATTATTCTGTAGTAATGAATGGTCTCTTTGTTGTTTTTGTAACAAACTGCAGTCATGCTTGCAAAATAAAACCTGTTGCAAGAACTCATTCTTTGGATCACATGTGTACAGTGCCAAACTAACAAGAAAGAACTCCAGTGTAATACGATTAACCCATATATTTCTGATCCCTGACATTTTAGGCAAGTTTAACTGACAGCTTCTGAGTCATATCTATACCAGGCTGTATACGAAATAGGCACTAAAAAAAAAATTGAGCTGTTATAAGCTCTGCAACTTTCTATTATTTCCCAGCTATATTATGCTAAATGTCGTATCTCTTATTGATTCACACAGTTATTAATCAGAAAAGCCTGAGTATATAATCCCACCTGATCTTTAGGTCCTTGGAAATGACAGCTATAGCTGGCAGCTGGCTTAGTGGAAGAATGGTAAGATGAAAAAAGCAAATGAATATCATGTTGCATTATTCATATAATTCCACTAACAGACACATAGGAATTCCATTAACTCATGTTGCTTATGAGTAGGCTTCACGATGAAAATATTATTGATAACACAAGTTGGAGGCTGTGCAAAAGTATTGCCATGGATGGTTGTTGAAGCTTCCAGTTGGGGAGGCAGTAGTTTCCCAGCCCAGGCCCTGCGACTTTCCCACTGTCTCCCTCATCTCTTCTCTGCTCATCCTGTGCCCTGCTCACTATGTGCTTGTCCCCTTCCAGCCAAATCCCTGAACCCAAGCAAATGATTTTTTATTAAAAATCTACACTTTTCTGAAATTTCTTTCTCAACAAAATGGAGCATGTTTTGTACCAGAGATGCAGAAGGTACTTAATTAAAAACGCAAAATTTGAGAATAAGAAATGTCAGTCACAGGTTTATGATATACCCTCAGAGCTGACATGTAGGCAGCTTGCAAATGCCCCAAACCCCTCTCATTGATCCCGGGGAACACAGAATGGCAAGCACCAGGTGAAGCTAGCTGAGAAATCTTTGTCCTTTCTTCACACAATCAAACAAAATGTCAGGCCTCACCCTTAGCTGGCCTTTGCCCCCTGACAGGAAGAAAATGACTAGAATCAGACTGCAAAAGTTGCCACTCCATTTTCACTTCTTCACACACACAAGTTAAGGGCTTCCTATGTTGATCGTTTCAACAGCAATAAGCACTTCAGATAATGAATAAGAATTGCCAAGAGAAATGCCAATAAAATACAGGCTGGCTGCTGCTTTTACAATAACTGCACCCATTCAGTTCACAGAACTAAGGAGGCAAAATGTCCCACTGATGGAGCATGATGGTGACAGCTTTATGCATCAGACTGGCAGACCCAATATCCCCAGGGGTGAAGGAGCCAAACTCCAGCCCTGTTCTCACCAGGCAAACATACTGTCACAATCACTGAAAAGAGTTGAGACCTCTCCTACCAATAACTTCTCGCTCCCTTGCTACCACTTCCCTCCTCCCTCTATCCCCCTTCTTTCTTCCATGTCCCTTTCTCCCCAGACTCTCACCACTCAAGATCACTGCCCTCCCCAACTAAGTGCTCCCCCTGCCCTGCCCATCACAGAATTTGAACAAGTAAAAAAACAAAACAAAACAAAAACCAAAAAAAAGCAAGTTGCCCCAGCTCAGGCCATTGCTTAGCTGTGGGAAAACTCTGAATGGCTCCTCTAGCCCAGGAGGAGGGGACTCCATTCCTTCTGACTATTTATTGCTCCCCCCAGTCCCACTTAGCTGGTCCTGGCCCTGAGGACAGGCCAGCACAGGGTACCTGCTGCCACAAATATTCCAGCCTTTTCTGCAGCACACACACAACATAAGGCTGGCTGGCCTACCTGCTGACTAGTCCTTTGAAAAGTGATAATGGGGGAGGCTGGGTGGAGCTGTGCTCTCACTACCCCTGCCTCTTCTGGCAAATTGCTCCAGCATCACACAGTGGAAGTAGGAGTCATCCCATAAAGTCCCAAATTGAAATTCTCCTGTAATCCAGGAGCAGTGGCTACTGCATGAATAAAGCAGAAAGAGTCTGAAATTGTAAAAAAACACTTTGCAAAATTGCACTTCTCAGCACTTTCCATCTGAGTCCATCAAAACACCTAACTAAAACCAATACATTCACATAAACTCCTGTGAGGCAGGCAAGTGTTATTATTATTATTATCCTTTTTTTGGGTGGACAAACTGAGGCATGGGGTAATTAAGTTCCTTGTCCACTTTTTTTTTAATCAGTGGAAAAATTCACCTTGAGACCAAGCCTTAAATGACTGTTACAATATCACACTGGAAGTCTGTGACAGGAGGGCCATTAAAAAAAACCCCTGAGCTTCGCATTTCTAGCAGAGGGGCGCATGGGCCACTGGCTGCATTGAGTTGAGGAGATCATCCTGAAACTCCCCACCTCCCTCACTCCTGGAACTCCACAGGTTTCACCTGACCCTGACATAATATAAGGGCTGGCCCTGCCCCCCTGTGCCAGGCATACTTGATGTGGCTGGGCTGGCTCAGCCCAGCATGATCCAAGTGTGAAGGGGATTATTGTGGGGGGATCCAGTGTGGAGCAGTCTGGGTGTGGGGGCTCATTAGGGGGTTCTGGGTGTTGGGGCAATGGGATTCTGGTTGAGCTCAATGGAGGAGCTGGGGGGAGGTAGGGGTTGGTGTTGGGTCCAGGTGCTGGGGAAGTGGAACTTGATAGGGTTGAGGATCCAGGTGCAGCTTGCTGAGGCTCAGTGGGGTGGAGGTCTGGGGATGGGGAGCTTGTTGGATGAGTCAAGTTGTAGGGGAGCAGGGCTTTCCAGGGTGAGGGTTAGATGAGTCTGCTTAACCAGGAAGCCCCAGCTGCTGCTGAGGGGATACCTCATGTTGGATTCCTGCCCTCCCAATTCCTCATCTCCTTTTCTTCTCCATCCCTCTCCCCTCATGCCACTCACTCCCCATTCTTCCCCCACTGCCTCTTCTCCCAACCTCCTCGCACCCCTTCCCTCCTCCCCCCACCAAACTCTACTGCCAGGCACAGAAAACAGGAAGCCTGTGGGGAGAGGACAAGAAGGGGAGGGGACTGGGCAGCTATTTCTGCAGGTCTCTTTGGGCTGGGATAGGCAACTCCCCCCCCCTCCCCACTCCACACACTAGCAAGGGGGTGGGGAGCCAACCAAACAGTGAGAGTACAAAAGAAGAGAAGTGGAGCAACAAGGAGGAAGCTCACCTTGCCCACCCTGGGCTGAAGTCAGGGAGGGGGCTGAAGAGGGGAAGAAACCATAAAACAGTAGCAACATAGGGAGCTGGGTGAGATGGTCTCTGCAGAGCACTCCTCTTGGAGACTATGGGCTGGAGAATGCTGCCGCAGCAGGGAGAGCCTAGGTGACTAACCTGAGCCTTGTGTCTGTCCCATGCAGGTTCAGGGACAGGCTGCTGAGGAGGCTCCCTGCTGCTCTGCCTTCCCAGCTGCCCTGGCCCTGCCTGAACCATACTGACAGCATTCCACAGCAACCCCATGTGCAAGTTTTGAGATAGGGAGGAGAGGGGCATGGCCATCACAGCCTTAGCGCTGGATAGGCAGAGCCTCCTTTAGCCTTGCAAACGAGATGCCCGTGAGCATTGTCAATATTTCTGTTTTAAAATACACTGCTCCACCCAGCCTCCCCCATCATCAGCTTAATTTGAAAGTTTTAAAGGCCAGTTTCTGTCTTGAATGTTGCAGCCACAGCTCCTGTTGACTTTCTTAGGAGTGGCATATTTATATACTGAGTGTCAGCCTAAGAAGCTGCATAGTATTCAAGAAAAACATTGGTTGCAACAAATTTTATATGTCCATCACTTACCATAAACAGAATAGGTTACACATGAAATAGCTAAGAAGGTTTAATATATTTTATTCCCAATCCTGAAAACCCACTTTATTATTATTACATGTTGTGACCAAGCCCTGGGCTCTGTTGCACAAAGTAGTGAAGAATACACCTGGAAAGCTTGCAATCCAACTAGAGAAAGGATGGGAAGGAGATTCAGAGAAGTGGAGTGGTTTGCTAATGTTAGAGAGCAGGTCAGTGGGGGTATGTCTACACTACCCTCCTAGTTCGAACTAGGAGGGTAATGTATGCATACCGCACTTGCTAATGAAGCCCGGGATTTGAATTTCCCGGGCTTCATTAGCATAAGCGGGGAGCCGCCATTTTTAAATCCCCGCTGCTTCGAACCCCGTGTAGCGCGGCTACACGGGGCTCGAACTAGGTAGTTCGGACTAGGGTGCCTATTCCGAACTACCGGTACACCTCGTTTCACGAGGAGTACCGGTAGTTCGGAATAGGACCCTAGTCCGAACTACCTAGTTCGAGCCCCGTGTAGCCGCGCTACACGGGGTTCGAAGCAGCAGGGATTTAAAAATGGCGGCTCCCCGCTTATGCTAATGAAGCCCGGGAAATTCAAATCCCGGGCTTCATTAGCAAGTGCGGTATGCATACATTACCCCGCTAGTTCGAACTAGCGGGGTAGTGTAGACATACCCTGATAGAGTTAGGACTAGAACCCACAGCTCTGAATTCTGTGACAGTGCCCCAGGCATTAGACCACAACAGGAGTTTTCAACAGCTTTGGAATGCAGTAGTTCTCTCTTCATAAACGGATGTTGAGCAAGTAATAGGCACACATGTATATTGGTATATAAGTTAGATATCCTGGTCAACATTTCTGAAGTGTGTGATTAAATTTCAACTCCTTAAAATCTGGCCAATTGTTCAAGTGTCTAATTAACAAAAATGTAGCACTCACTTGTTTCCATTGATTAAACATTTTGGTCTCTCATTTTGTTTCTTGCTTATTTTTCCAGGATTGTTTTTGTGTTTGTTGCTTGTCTATCCCATAGTTTTATACCTTTGATTTAAACTGCAGAAAGACCAAGACATATGACACACTATTTGCAGCCCTTTTATATATGGAATGTGATTACCAGGGGGGCACAAATGGCATCATGGTCCATGATCTTGAAGACTTTACTGCAAACACTTTACTGCAAACACTTTGCTGCATTTCAATGGGACACTTTTCCATGTCTGTAGCACATCTCACTGGCCGTAGCAATTTAATATGGGTCTCTACTCAAGTGTCTCACCAAACCTAGCTTCATTTTTTAACTTGAACTATAGAACCAGGCAAATAGCACAAGCTACCTCTCAGACTGGTAGCCTGATGTGCAGTGTATATACTATGAATAATGTAAATTCCATGCATAATTCTTCACTTTGGGTTTTGAAGGTCTGAGTTTCCGGTTTTCTATCCCACAACGTAATGACTAGATAAATATGAGAGATAGCAACAGTGTTTCTAAAAGCTGCTCATTTGTTTAATGAAAGCTTAAATAAACATCTCTCCCTCAGGCATGGAATGTTCTAGAAAGAAGCATGCTTTCCATGATTAGTGGGTACAGAACTCAGGTCTTATGTGAACGGTGGTAATGTCAGTTGCTCTAAACTATCAAAGTCCCTGCTTTAGAAGCTCATTAATTTCCCCCAATAAAAGGCAGATAGGAGGAATACCTTCACTAACACATTTGCATTTCCACTGAAAATTAGCTTTTCTGTTAAATGAATTAATGTTTAATAAACAACTGATAGGAGTTCAGATATTTATATGCAATTAAAATGCATCATGTTATTAAGACATTTTGGACTGGTTTTTCAAGAACAGAAGCCTCAGATAACACAAAAACGCACCCAGCATTGCATTCCTAATATGCATGCATGACAGCTGTAATTACAAATCACAAATCTACCTGGTCAATTCTACATACAAATCAGGTCCAAATAGTCATAAATGTGCATACAAATTAGGGACACAATTGGCCCTTCAAAAAGAAAGTTTGAGGCTCCCAATGTGACCTTCAAAAGGTTGATTTTGATATTTTCTGTGTCAAATTCTTATTTGAAATGTGCAATATATCACAGGTGACAACTTACAGTCATCTGAAGAAGTGGGTTGTGCCCACGGAAGCTCATGATATGATTTATATTTTTGTTAGTCTATGTGGTGCTACAGGAACATTGTTGGTTTTTATTTTTTTTTAGTTACAGACTAACATGGCTACTATTCTGAGACAGAATGAGGGAAATTTGGACAGTTCTGGACTACCAAGCCATCAGCTGCACTGTGGCTGCCTTGTGTCAGTTCTCTGGCACCAAACAAACCTACAACTGGAATATTTGGCTATGGGAGGGTCACTTCAGGTTATACCAGCACCCTTGCCAACTGCTGAGATGGGGCGTGTAGCCAGGGGAAAATGACTTGATTTCAGCAAGCACAGCTTGGGATATCAGTTCATGTACTGATATAATTTACAACAGGGTAGGATAGGTATACAGCCAGCCCTGAAACAGAGGACATAAAGGTGGCTTAAACCTCCCTTTGTGTGCCTCCTCTCCCCAGCGATTTATTCAGTGCTGCCCTTGGCCAATAAGCCAGATCCCATTTGAAACATTCCTTTTTACATTGATTTGTACAGAATGAAAAAAAAATGCACAAGGCAAATAGCATGGCACTTAGAAAACGTCCTTTGTATAAAATGCAATTTCTTTTTATTTCACACCTGTACTACACAGTATGTGAAAATGCTTTATAGGAACAGGTAGGTCTGAGATGAGAAACAAGTGGGTAACAAAAACACTTGTGCTGCCAGACAAGGACGGTAATGCACAGAGACAGAGAACAAGATGAAGGAAGGAAAAGCTCAAATTTAAATTCGATAAGGTGCCAGGAAACTATTCTTGCAGACCAGCTACAAATGACGGTGAAATAGAAGCAGGTAGGAGTGGGGCATACCATCACTCATAGGTTAAAGAAAACAAGAAGGTTTTAAGGTGAGATTTGAACACAGGGAGTCACTTAGTGGGATGGGATGGGGTGGGTGGGGGAGAAATAAAAGAGCTCCCAATAGATGGAGCAGCACAAATGGAAAACTAATCTTAAGTTGTGAAGAATCACAGGGAGATGATAGTGGGGAAAAGGTTAATTGAATGAGTGGGGAGTGATTGGATATGAGGCCATAGAGGTAGGATGGAGTGAAGCAAAAGACTACTTAATTGGATTCATCTATGCCTAGTAAGCTGAGTTGGTTACACAAATAAAGCAGCCCATGTGCACTATTATTGTTAACATTTACTACAGACTATTAGTAGAATTGGTTTTGGGTAACCTTACAAGATCCTGAGAAATTGCGATGCACCTAACTCTGAAAATCAGGCCCCTTTAACATGTCACAAGTTGAACACTCCAAAAATAGGACCACCAAATCCCTTTTGAAAACTTTGGCTATCAATACTACAAACAGAGCAGTCTCATAGAATCATAGAATCATAGAATAATAGGACTGGAAGGGACCTCAAGAGGTCATCGAGTCCAGCCCCCCGCCCTCAAGGCAGGACCAAGCTCCATTTACACCATCCCTGACAGATGTCTATCTAACCTGTTCTTAAATATCTCCAGAGAGGGAGATTCCACCACCTCCCTTGGCAATTTATTCCAATATTTGACCACCCTGACAGGAATTTTTTCCTAATGTCCAATCTAAGCCTCCCCTGCTGCACTCCTTGTCCTGTCCTCAGAAACCAAGAGGAACAAATTTTCTCCTTCCTCCTTGTGACACCCTTTTAGATATTTGAAAACCGCTATCATGTCCCCCCTTAATCTTCTTTTTTCCAAACTAAACAAGCCCAGTTCATGAAGCCTGGCTTCATAGGTCATGTTCTCTAGACCTTTAATCATTCTTGTCGCTCTTCTCTGTACCCTTTCCAATTTCTCCACATCTTTCTTGAAATGTGGCGCCCAGAACTGGACACAGTACTCCAGCTGAGGCCTAACTAGTGCAGAGTAGAGCGGCAGAATGACTTCACGAGTTTTGCTTACAACACACCTGTTGATACAACCTAGAATCATATTTGCTTTTTTTGCAGCAGCGTCACACTGTTGACTCATATTCAACTTGTGGTCCACTATGACCCCTAGATCCCTTTCTGCCATGCTCCTTCCTAGACAGTCGCTTCCCATCTTGTATGTATGGAACTGATTGTTCCTTCCTAAGTGGAGCACTTTGCATTTCTCTTTATTAAACCTCATCCTGTTTACCTCTGACCATTTCTCTAACTTGCTAAGGTCATTTTGAATTATGTCCCTAACCTCCAAAGAAGTCGCAACCCCACCCAGTTTGGTGTCATCTGCAAACTTAATGTCTCAAGTTTGTATGTATTGGCCACACACTATATGGACTTCAGTTTTAACTTTTTTCTGGGTGGGGATGATTGAATTTAAAAGATCTACAGCTGGTACCCTGCTTTCTGCTATAATGTGAAACTGTATATTTAGGCTAGGTTGTGCTTGGGGTCAGTAAGTCCTGGCAGAGTCAGGTTTGAGCTTTGATATTGTGGTAACTTTGATCTAAATAGAAAAAAAGAAGAATGGAAAGTTTCTGAAAAGATGGTCTGAGCAAAGAGAAGGCCTGCTTTGGTGAGGATTTGATAAAATGTCAGGGACGGTGGGGAAGGAGTATAAAAAATGCTTTTTATGTTTGGGATGAAGAATAAAAAAAATGGTTTGTTTGAAGAAATCAGGACAAAGATAGTTTCTTTTCAACAGAGACAAAGGGCATACTACTGGACCAGATTTTGCGATTTATATAGGTTTCAGTCTAGCAAAGTACTAAGTGCATGGATAACACTGACGCCAACTGGGCTAGGCACATGCTTAAGTGCTTTTCTGGAATGGGGCCTTCACCAGGATTGTAATTTCTTTGGGGCAGGGACTGTCCTATTCATTTCTATTTTTGAGTGCCTCATCCCTAGTGTAACCCACACACCTCGTGGGTATGGTTCATTGTCCCATGTAGTGGCACTTAGACCATTTACAGCAAGAGATAAGAATGACTGAGCTCTGCAGTTTAAGCTGAAAGCCAGTGAGCTTTATAGCTCAAGCTGTAGAGACTCCTACACTAAGCTCCCCAGGTTTGAATCCAGCTGGTGATGGTTACACCTAGCCCAATGGAGTCCTGGTCTGTGAGGGTACATCTACACAGCACTCTTACTTTGAAATAAGCTTTGCAATTTGTGGTATGAAAATTGTGTAGGTTATTTTGAAATTTGGCACTGTCTACACAGTGCCAAATTTTGAAATAAATCACTATTTGGACAAATCCCTTAACCCTTGTGGAACGAGGGTTACAGGGGTGCCAGAATAGCATGCCTGTTATTTCAAAATCTATTTTGAAATAATGAACGTGTTTAAAGATGTGGCAAACGTCCATTATCCCAAAATAGCTTCGCTGTGTAGATGTCACCTGACTGGGGCCCCTAGATGCAAGTGCAATACAAATCAGTAATACTAGACACAGTATTGGTGGGTGCTACAGAAATGCATGAACTACATACACAGAAATCCTGGTCCCACTGACGTAATTAGGAGCTTTAACGTTGACTTCAATGAGACCTGAATTTGACCCCATAGCTAATCTCTGAGGGTATGTCTACACTACCCCGCTAGTTCGAACTAGCGGGGTAATGTAGGCATACCGCACTTGCAAATGAAGCCCGGGATTTGAATTTCCCGGGCTTCATTTGCATAAGCGGGGAGCCGCCATTTTTAAAACCCCGCTGGTTCGAACTTCGGCCGCGCGGCTACACGGGGCACGAACTAGGTAGTTCGAACTAGGCTTCCTAGTTCGATCTACCGTTACTCCTCGTGAAATAGCACTCTGAGTCCCCCGCTGATCCCGGGATCCATGCTGCACTACCACTTTGAAATGCCACATGCAGCCTGGTACTCCCCAGCTGACCCCAGGCACTGCGTGGTATTCCCCAGAACCTGGGATCAGCTGGGGATTCATCCTGTGCTCTGAGCATCATTTCTGTGGACCTTGGCTGGGGATTCCCCATCTTGGGCTCCGCATGGCATTTCCCCAGAACCCAGGATCAGCTGGGTACTCCTCAGCTGACCCCAGTCTCCGCACACTTTGAAATGCCACACTGGAGCCTGGAATCAGCTGGGGAGTCTCTAGCTGACCCCAGGCTCAGTGTGGCATTTTAAAGCAGCAGTGCCGCATGGAGCCTGGGATCCTCTGAGGACTCCCCAGCTGATGCTGGGTTCTGCAGAAATGTCACAGGGAGCCCAGGGTCAGCTAGGGAGTCCCCAGCTGACACCAGGCTCCACGTGGTACTGCTGTTTTGAAATGCCATGGCAGCATTTCAGAGGGGTGGAGGCACACAGCTGATCCCAGGCTTTGCATGGTGCTGCCCCTTTGAAATACCATTGCAGCGTTTCAAAGGGGCAGTGCCTCATGGAGCCCGGGATCAACTCTGTGCGGCTCTGCCACTTTGAAATACCCAGGCAGCATCTGAAAGGGGCAGCAGCTCACAGAACCCGGGATTAGCTGTGTGGCGCTGCCCCTTTGAAACGCTGCCATGGCGTTGAAACTTGTGGTGCTGTGGCTTTGAAGTACCCTCTCTTCTCCTTTCCTCTTTTCTGCCTCTGTCTGATAGAGGCAGAAAGGGGGAGGGAGGAATCGACTAGACCTCTAGTCCTTAAAATCCTTAAGCAGGACACAGATTATCCAATAAATTCTTGGACTGCATTGGAGGCAATTTTTTTATTTCAGAAAGTTGAGAGAGCTACTGGGGGGAAGCTGTTCTTGATTTGATTTTAACAAATATGGAGGAACTGGTTGAAAATTGGAAAGGGGAAAGCAGCTTAGTGAAAGTGACCATGAAATCATAGAGTTCATGATTCTAATCTAAGGAATGGTAGAAGGGAGAACAGCAAAATAGAGACAATGGATTTCAGGAAGGCTGGCAGGTAAGGTCCCATGGAAAGCAAGACTAAGAGGAAAAACAAATGAAGAGAGTTGGCAGTTTTTTAAAGGGACATTATTAAGGTCCCAAAAGCAAACTATTCCACTATGTAAGAAAGATAGAAAGTATGGCAAAAGACCACCTTGGATCAACCGGGAGATCTTACATGATCTAAAAATGAAAAAGGAGTCATATAAAAATTGGAATCTGGGTCAAATTAGAAAGGATGAATATAAGCAAACAACACAGGTATGCAGGAGCAAGATTAGAAAGGCAAAGGCACAAAAAGAACTAAATCTAGCTAGGGGCATAAAGGGTAACAAGATGTTCTACAAGTATATTAGGATATGTCTACACTACCACCCTAGTTCAAACTAGGGTGGTAATGTAGGCAACCAGAGTTGCAAATGAAGCCCGGGATTTGAATTTCCCGGGCTTCATTTGCATTAAGTCGGGCGCCGCCATTTTTAAATGTCCGCTAGTGCGGACTCCGTGCCGCGCGGCTACACGCGGCACGGACTAGGTAGTTTGGACTAGGCTTCCTAGTCCGAACTACCGTTACTCCTCGTGAAGCCTAGTCCGAACTACCTAGTCCGGACATTTAAAAATGGCAGCACCCGGCTTTATGCAAATGAAGCCCAGGAAATTCAAATCCCGGGCTTCATTTGCAACTCCGGTTGCCTACATTACCACCCTAGTTCGAACTAGGGTGGTAGTGTAGACATACCCTCAGAAGCTAGAGGAAGACCCAGTTCAGGGTAGACACATTGCTCCATGAAGAGGGAGAAACAATAACAGGAAATTTGGACATGGGAGTGATGGTTAATGACTTCTTTGTTTCAGTTTTTGTCAAGAAGATCGATGGTCACGGGATTCGTAACATAGAGAATGCTAGTGGAAATGTGGTAGGTTTAGAAGTTAAAATAAAAGAACAAGTTAAACATTACTTAGAAAAGTTAGATGTTTGCAAGTCTCCAGGGCCTGAAGAAATGCATCCTAGATACTCAAGATGACATAGGAGGTATCTGAGCCTTTACCTATCATCTTTGGAAAATCATGGAAGTCGGGAGAGATTCCAGAAGACTGGAAAAGGGAAAATACAGTGCCTATCTATAAAAAGGGAAATAAGAACAACCCAGGAAACTACAGATCAGTCAGTTTAACTTCTGTGCCAGGGAAGATAATGAAGCAAGTAATTAAAGAATTCATCTGCAAACCTCTGGAAGATAAGAAGGTGATAGGTAATAGCCACCATGGAGTTATAAAGAACAAATCATGTCAAACCAATCTGATAGCATTATTTGATAGGATAACAAGTCTTGTGGATAAGGCGGAAGAGATAGACGTGGTATATCTAGACTTTAGAAAGGCATTTGACAAGGTCTCACATGACCTTCTTATCAATAAACTAGGGAAATACAAGGTAGATGGGGCTACTATAAGGTGAGTACATAAACGGCTGGGTAGCCATTCTCAGGGCATGTCTAAACTACATCCCTTTTTCGAAAGAGGGATGTAAATTAGGCAGATCAAAATTGCCATTGAAGTGGGGATTTAAATATCCTGCACTTCATTTGCATAATCTCATCACAGCATTCTTTTGAAAAAGGGTATTTCAAAAGTGAAACCGCTGTCTAGACATGGTTCTTTTAGAAAAAAAACCCTTTTTCAAAAGATCCTGTACTCCTCATTTTTTGAAGTCATTCTTCCTCAGTTACCTGTGTTGATTAGTCCTCAGGTCTAGAAAACATGACTTATGAGGGAAGACTGAAAGAATAGGGCTTGTTTAGTTTAGAAAAGAGAAGACTGAGAGAGGACATGATAGTGGTTTTCAAGTATCTAAAACGATGTTATAAGGAAGAGGGAGAAAAATTGTTCTCCTTGACCTCTGAGGATAGGATAAGAAGCATTGGGCTTAAATTGCAGCAAGGGAGATTTAGGTTGGACATTAGGGAAAATGTCCTAACTGGGTGGTTAAAAAATGGAATAAATTTCCTATGGGAGTTGTGGAATCTCCCTCACTGGAGATATTTAAGAGCAGATTACACAGATGCCTGTCAGAGATGATCTATTCTAAACAGTGCTTGGTCCTGCCGTGAGGGCAGGAGACTAGACTCAATGATCTCTTCAGGTCCCTTATAGTTCTATGATTCTATATTTCCTAGAGTGCAAGAAGCAACCTTTGGATACATCCTTCAAGTCAATGCAGCATGTGTTTGTTTGCAGGGCTGCTCAGCTCGGCTGAATGGTGTGGAGTCATAGTTTTGCTTCCTCTTTGTTGTATCAGTGTAGCTAGTGTCACTGCTAGAACAAACAAAGAACAGGCTTTGTGCTGCAAGGAGCACAAGGGCCACAAATGTGGATTCTGCTTTTGCAAAGAGTACAAGGCTCCCTGGGTTGGATTTACAAAGATATCTATGCAATAAAGATGAGGGCAGTTCGACATCTGCTTGGGGGGTGTCTGTAAGTCCTTTCCTACCCTCTTCATCGAGTGCATAAAATCTGCGGCTGGTTGAAAAACATTTTCTGGGGAATTTTCAGCAATTCAAAATTTGTTTTTGTTCCTAATCAGAAAGGGAACCCCCCACCCCCAAATTTGTCATAAAACAGAAAATCTGAAAAATTTGAAAAGCGTTGGACAAAATGAGCAAATTTTGATTTGCTAAAAGTATTTCATTTCGAAACATAAATGTAGAATTTTAAATAATATATACTTCATTTCCTATAGGAGATAATATAATTCGTTAATATTTAAATAGAATAGAAGACCTCTAAACTAAATGAAGGGAAACAGTTTGACTTTTTTTGCCTTTGAAATTTTGTCAAAAATCAACATTTTGGTGTGAAACATTTTTTACTGCTATACAACTCTATTTTTGGAAGGAAAATTGCTGGGCTAAAAATGTTTCAGATAGCTTTTTGAACTCCCTTCTCTGTGTGCTTTCCTCACTTCCCCACTTCTCCCACTGCTCCCTTACACCTGCATAAGGGCAGGGTACAATCTAGCCTATCGTTAAGTCATTTTAAAAATGTTTTTTCCCTTTGTGCAATATTTAAAGGGATCATTTCCCCCTTCAGACAACATACTTTAGTGGGTTTGCACAAAACAAAACTCTTGAGAAACAACAGAAGAATTAGCCCAGCTAAAAGAAAAAAGGGATAATAGTCCTACATTTGGAATAGTTTTTCTTTCCCTTTTTTGTGCTTCAATAGCGGTTAGAAAAAGGATTCCCTATTTATTTTTTAATCATGCATACACACAGCTGTGAAAAGGAGATGATTGCTCACTACTGTTGCTAGCTAATGTCACAGTGCCTTGCTCCTGCTGTTTAGCAATAGGAAGAGCTTTTTAACAAACCTGACATCTCCAGAAACCATGCTGTTTTTAGATAGTCCAGAACCATTGTTTAATGCAACCATAGGATTAGTTGCCTTCAAAATATATTGTTTGGTTTCTGGACATTCCTTCTTCAAAGGCTGCATTGTGATAAATGTCATAATTAAAACTATATGACATATTGCATGGTGAGCTTTCCAGCTAGGATTTTTTCCTCTTTGTTAATTGTGCAGCACTGATTATTTCTTCCACTGGGAGATATTTCTTCAATAGTCTGAAAATAACTCTCTATTCCTCTCCTTGGCACGTCACTTAATATTTATTTGTGTGTTTGTTTATACTGTTTATTCTTATTTTCACAGTGCTTAGCACATAATAGTGTCAGGAGAAGCTGACCAGATTGAGAAGGCTGTGAAAGGCATACAGGGTCCAGATATCTTTTAGGATAGGGTCCAGATATCTTTCTGACACCAATTCCCCCTGGAGTCATGGGCATATAGAGGCCTGTGAAGTCTGCATCTAAATTACCATAATAGTTAACTGACATCAGCTGAACTGCCACTGACTGAAAAGAAAATTCATAGTCCATGAACAGGATAATAATGATTAAGGTGCATAGCTTAGGAATAGTAGGGGACCCCCGCTCCCAGATTGCTATATATGAGGATGTAGAAAGAATGGCCTGATCTACTGTAGTTTCATGTGGCATCCTTTAAAGCTAAAGTGCTGGGGATTTTGTGATGGTAACATAATTTAATTTTCTGCTTTAAATTAGAAGCTGCAATTTATTTTTGTTGTTTATTTTCCAACAGTGCTCATAGGCCCATCTGAGATCAGGGTCTCATTTTGAACAGATACAAGCAAAGAGAGAGTCTATGCCTTAATGATCATACAGTCTAAATAGACAAGGCACATAAAGATTATGAGTAAAAACAACAGAAAAGTAAGTCCTGACCTGGTGCACTGCCGGAACTGGTTCCGGCCAGCCTTAAATGCGATTCAGTGTCCACTCAGTGTGCACGCGCTATTTTGAAATAGCAAAATGCTATTTCTAAATGTATCTTGTGTGTAGACGCGTTATTTCGAAATATCTTATTTCGAATTAACTATTTTGAAATTAGATATTTTGAAATAACGCTGTAGTGTAGATGTACCCTGAGAGACACCCTCCATACTGTGTCTTGTCACAGCAGTGCGGATGCTCTTGCAGTCACTTTTTTGGGGGACTGAATTTTTTGGATGGAATTTTCCACTAGAAGCATCCACCTTTGGCATCCACTCCCCTTGGTGGCCATCCAGAGATGAAGCCTTACCACAAGGCCTGGGACTCCCTTAGTTTATTTAGCCTTTACTGAAGTCTTTTTGTTTTTTGTTGTTTTGGCTTTTGCTTGTTGGGTCAGATCTGTTTTTTATTTGCTCTAACAGCTGGTTGAGGGATGTCAGCTGGCAACATTTGCAGTCATGGCCATTTTAGTCTGAAAACCCCGTAGTGGGTGGCACATATAATGTGTGCATGTTTACATTTTGTAACTGGCAATAGGGAACATGGAATTAATAACAAACAGGGGAAGCACACAACCACAAAAGGGCATCACCTGCCTTTTCCTGAAATTACAATCCCACTTGAAAGGAGCGAAGGGGCAATTTATTTGCTCCCATTGCACACCTGTTCCATCTGCCCCTTCCAATCAGACACCGTTAGAGACACATTTAACTGTCAGACAGCTCCAAAAATACAGTCCTGGGGCTTTGTTTCCAGGATGTGTTTCTTTCCCAGAAATCCATGTTATTTAATAGAATCTATCTTGAAACTCCCAAAGGAGAGGTGGAATCTAAAGTGCCAGAGACAGAGTTTTTTGCACAAGGAAGGAGCAGGGAGCAACTTTTTTCCCCTCAGTGCCACACAAGTGACTTCCATTACTGGGGGTATTACATAAGCACATGACACTCAAGTTTAAAAGCAATGCCTTGGTGAAAGCTGTGGGATGCAGGGTCAGGCAGCAAGTAGCCAGGACTATTCACATTTAAACAAGTTACAACAAATTTTGAGAGTACAAAGGTGCTTAGAGTTTAGGTGAAAATTTCCATTCACCTATAGTAGTGCTCTGTCAGCCTAAAGCATCTTCATTGGCTTTGTTGGTATTATTTATTATTTGAATTACAGCAGTGCCTAGAGGACCAAACCAGCGGGGGAGGAGGATGCTATTGTAATAAGTGCTGTCCAAATGCATAATATAAGACAATCTTTGACCATCACAGCTCATGATCTCAATTGACAAGATCGACAGAGAACTACTATCCCCATTTTACAGACGGAGAACTGAGGCACAGAGTGATTAAGTTAACTGCCTGGTGTCAGAGCAAATCTCTGTGGTAGAGGTACACATTGAATCCAAATCTTCTGAAACCTAGCCTAATGAATTAACCACTAGACTTTCCTTCTTCTCCTGAAACTCCGACATTAGTTTAACTCAGTGTGTCATGTCACCCCTTGTATTATGTACAGAACCAAAAATAAAAATACCATTCAATATGGTTTTTGTTCTCTGCTTTCTTTTTCACCTGTGGTATAGTTACCTGACTTGGTTCATTCGCTCTGTCTTGGATTTTCAGACAGTGCTTATCACCATGGTGTGTAAATAGTAGGAGGGATGACATGCCAGGAATCTCGTGATGGAGCTCTGAGCTCTGGGGATGTCTGTGGCAGGAGATCAGTGCAGCATTCTCTTCAAGAGGCTGTGGACTATGACTCCATGTACATGAAAGCCTGAATCAGGGGTGGGCAAACTTTTTGGCTTGAGGGCCACATCTGAGTAGGCAAATTGTATGGCAGGCCACACGTACTTGTTAGCCCGATTTCGTCCCAGTGGCAGATTAGCCACTTGACCGAAAGGGAATGCCTAGGGCCTCTGCCAACTGGAAAGCCCTGGAAAGCTTGGTGTCCCTGCACTGCCACCAGCTCCAACTCCAACCTGGTGATCAGCAAGTTCCTAATCCTCTTCCCTGGCTTGAATGGCAGATGGAGCGTGCCAAGCCTCCAACCCTGCTCCCCGGCTGCAACGGCAGGCGTAGTTGAGCAAACCTCCAACCCTGCTCTTTGGCTGGAGTGGCAGATGGAGGGGGCCAAGTGTCCAATCCTGCTCCCTGACTGCAGTGGTGGGCATGGCAGGGCAAGCCCTTGACTCTGCTCCCTGGCTGCAGCAGTGAGCGGATTGGGGCAAACCTGTGACCGTGCTCCCTGGCTGGAGGGGTGGATGTAGCCAGGCAAGGCCCTGACCACACTCCCTGGCAGGAGCTAGCAGGCCAGATGAAAAGGTCCCGTGAGCCAGAGGCAGCCCACAGGCTGCGATTTGCCCACCTGTGCTCTAAATCAAAAACACCGGGGGCAGCAGTAGCGAGTGAAACATCTTCAGATTCCCTTGGGTGCCAGTGGACAGATGAGAACTGCAAGCAGGAAGGGGCAGAAGAAAAAGTGACACAGACTAGACAAATGGTTGCTGCTTCAAGAGCTGAAGGAGATGGAAGAGGGGGCCAGGCCGGGAGAGATGGATCCTTTCCCTCAGCTGGAAGCATTGGTTTTTCCTGTCAGCATGCACTGACACCTCCATGGCTAGCCCTGGGAAATAAAAAAGAGTAATTGAATGTCTGGGAAAATCTAATCAATTTTACCCACATTATTAAAGAGCTGGAAAACCTCACTAGGTGGCAGCAGATTGGAGGTGAAAGGTCATCAGACCTCAGCTTCTGAATGTCTCATTCTGATACAACTAGATGCAAATGCGGTGTGGGGAGAGGAGAGAAGGGAGGATGAATAGGGAACTAACATGATGAATAGGGAACTAACAGCACAAACAAAATTCACCCTCAGCCTTACTATTGTTTTTGTGCTAAGGTCCAAGCATGCGCTTGGTGTGACATAACACCACAATGAGGCTCCTAAAGAGGGGAAAGCTAAGGCTCAGGAATGGCCTTTGCAGCATGGTCCCTGGAGCAGCCTGAGAGGGACAATGTGAATCAAGCGATTCCGTACACTGCCCCAGACAGTGGCTCTGTCATCAGGGGCACTGGAGGGACAAAGCCACATTTTACTAATGACCATTACAGCAGCCAAAACCTTGTAGCTAAATATGCCTGAACTTTAGCTGTTTGAATGTGGATGTAGGCTTACATCTATTTTGTCACTGTACAAGTCTGTACATGGTTCATATCGTAGCAGCTCAAAGCCCAGCCTACCCAGTCATACATAACACTGGGGTATTTTGAACACAGTGGATTTTCAGCATGAAATTTTGCACAGGTGTTATTGTAATTGCAATGCACTGGGGGGAAATCTCATACCTGCTGTGAGCTGACCTAGCACTTTTATATGCATGGCTGTAATTTAAAACACGCAGGAACACTGGCTGATTCCAGATCCACTAAGGGGGTTGCCTTACAAAGCCTTTATTTATTTGAGTGTGTTCCTTTGTTTCTACCTTAGGCAAAAGGAAACACATTTGGAAAAGGGACAGGAGATGAGGCAAGTCTTGTTCGTGGGTGTTTTTCACATTATACCCACCTGTCTTACAGTGACACAGAGGTCTGGGTATAATTAATCTCTTTTTTAGATTTACAAAATACACTAATGAGACAAACTGGCCTATGTGCAATTTTTTTTAAATGAGTGTTCACATGGAGTTTGGCATGATGAGTTTTGATCACACTCGGGCAGGTTTCTGGGTGGAATGTGTCCCTATGCTTAGGATCAGAAAAAGCATATGCAATGTATAGGTCTTAGCTTTTTGCACAGAGGCAAATTCTCCATTTGTATAGATTCCATGGCCAAAAGTAATCACTGTGATTGTCTGGCCCAAGGGGCTGCATAACATAGGCAGAGCCAGCTTTAGGCCGATTCCCCCGAATTGGGCCCTGTGCCTAAGAGGGGGACCCTGCGCCTAAGAGGGCCCCGCTCCCGGGCACGCGGCACATGTGCGGCCCCTGCCCCGGGTGCGCAGCCCATGCTCGATGCCCCATGCCCTAGGCACGCGGCGCATGCGTGGTGCTGTCCCGGGTGCGCACCACATACGCGGCCCCACCCCTGCAAATTGGGTCCCGCTCTTCCTAAAGCCGGCCCTGAACACAGACCATAGAATTTCTCTGAATTAATTCAGTCTTGACTCAAAAATTGCTAGAGATGGAGAATCCATCACTTTCTTACTAATGCTCACAAGTATTCAAGCCACAAGTGCTTGTGCACTTATATAATCAAAGATGAGAAAAAATACCATGTGATTTGATTACTTGACTAAAAGACCATATGGAAATGACAGCGTAGGAAGCAGTATTGCGGAAAGTGACCTGGGGGTCATAATGGACCACAAGCTAAATATGAGTCAATATTGTGACACTGTTGTAAAAAAGGCAAACATCATTCAGGGATGTATTAGCTCACCACCACCACCACCACCAAAGATCAATTCACACACTCAATCATTTCAGGTCTGACAAGAATGTAGTTTTACGCCCAGCTTCTAGGAACCCAACCCTCAAATGGGATCAGAACCCCAAATAAATAATTCAGGTAAGCCCCCTTTAACAATGAAAGAGGAAATGTACATACTGGTTGGTCCCACAGGCAACGATTATTTACATTGGGTTTGATAGAAAATCAAAGTGATTTTATGAAGAACAAACAGTAGGATTTAAGTGATTGCAGGTGAAAACAGCAAAGTGAATTACAAATTTAAAATAACAAGAAATGTTTTTATAGTTCTAACACGCATTCAAGCTTATTATTAACTCACCTTAAAACTGCTTTTATTTTGGCTAAACCTCCAACCCAGGGAATATTTGGTTCATTCTCCTGGGTGTGTCATGCCAGCCAAAGACAAAGGGACAGCTAGCTTCCCATTGTTTTATAGATTCCACTTTGTGTGGAAACTTGGACTTCTTTTCCCCACATTCTATGGAAAATTACCAGGTTAGACCCTACCAGTTGGGGTGATCATAGGACTTCCCAAGATCAGCTTCTGCTTAGACTCAAAGGACAAAAGAGGTTGTGTACAGGTGATCACCCAGGGTGTGTCTAGACTACATGCCTCCTTCGACGGAGGCATGTAGATTAGCCAGATCGGAAGAGGGAAATGAAGCCGCGATTAAAATAATCGCGGCTTCATTTAAATTTAAATGGCTGCCCCGATCTGCCGATCAGCTGTTTGTCGGCAGATCGGGGGAGTCTGGACGCGATGCCCCGACAAAGAAGTCTTTCTTCATCGACACAGGTAAGCCTGGTTTCACGAGGCTTACCTGTGTCGATGAAGAAAGGCTTCTTTGTCGGGGCATCGCGTCCAGACTGCCCCGATCTGCCGACAAACAGCTGATCGGCAGATCGGGGCAGCCATTTAAATTTAAATGAAGCCGCGATTATTTTAATCGCGGCTTCATTTTCCTCTTCCGATCTGGCTAATCTACATGCCTCCGTCGAAGGAGGCATGTAGTCTAGACACACCCCCAGAGATTAAGGGGAAACACCCTTTATGGTTTTCATTTACACATTTCAAACCATAAGCCATTTCATACTCCATATTTCTAACTTTACACACAAGAGTGATTCATACACCAAAGCAAGATATACTGATCCAGCAGATTGTGACATTAAAATTGATAGTTTACATGATATATTTTGTCCAAAGCATCTTCGAGCTATGCATATTTGTGTCCATCAGTCAATTGTGACCATGAGTCAAAAACATGGGTGTGTGTGTGGGGGGGAGGGGGGGTCCATCACAGCACTAACAGATCAAGGTCACTGGTTGGAGCAATCTTCATTGGGGTGTGTCGGAGAAAGAAAGAGCCTGAAGCCTGGGGCCTGGTGCAAGTTATACTGTAAGGAACAGACAGGCCTTGCCAAAAGCAGAAGTTTGCCAGCAAGTCAGTGTCTCTCGGCACTAGGACTGCTAGCACTGCTAAAAGCACATGAAATATGTAAATACATTCCACCAGGACAGTACAAGGACACTCCGACTTAGTACATGATAAAATAGTTTGAAACAACAGGAGTGAAAGCATCACAATGGGTGGTGAATAGGAATATGTTGGAGGACAGTACAAGGGGAGGTACCAAACGTAGCTTTAATAGGTAAGATAAGAAAGGTGGGTATCATAGATTATTTATCTCCATCTATAAATGTTGGGATACCTCAACTTAACTTTTTGTCCAGGCTAAGGGGCAATAGTGAAATTCATAATACTGACTGAGCCAAGTCCATTGCCATGGGTACAAATGCATAGGGGATCAGAAGCTGTCTGGCTACCGACGACTCTTTACGTACTTCATTTGACAGTAAACCTGACTTGGGCGCCTTTGTATCATATCTGAGTCTGTAGTATTTGGGGGCTCTCTTGAAATCTTCTGAGTAATGAAGATGGCATCCAGAAGGAAACTGCTGAGGTCACAATAAGATTGTGGGAGGGGAACAGGAAGTGGGGCACAATCCCCCTGGTTAGATGTGGGCTGAGAAGAGAAACTTCACAGTGTAACAAATCAACAACTGGGCCCCATTTTGTCTTCAGAATGTGGCCCCTGCACTTGTATGTACTTTACATGTATCTTCAATTTCCCAACATAAAGAAAGGTGGAAAATAAAACAAGCAGATGAAAATGCTTAAAGCCTGATTAGCAAAGGCGGTGAAGCTTGCTGGGCACAAACAAATATTGTAGGATGTACGCAAATGCATCGCACAATCATTGACCATGATAGGAGTGGGAGATTTATGAAAGCTCAGGAAATCTCCCACTCTCCTCACACCCTGATCATTTCAGTGGACACCAGCTGTGAATACTGAATGTCCAAATTACACACTTTTGGTTATATTAGTTCAACCCAGTTATCCCATTATTACCACAGAGTTTTTGTGTATTCTTTCGACACCAGAAGAGGGATGCATAATTATTAGGGTGATATTTCAGAACTGCCCCATCACAAATGCAAACTACTCTCTTAATTGGGTTCACATAAAGAATATGAAGTTTCCTCACTGGGCACTTTATGATTCTTATTCATGATTAATAACTTTCCTATTGATGCAGCAGTTAACAGATTAGATTGCTGAATGCTAAGACTTATCTCACAGACAATGGAAATCAAGTATCTTCTTAATCAATCATCTTGTGAGATATTTATCTGGCTTCATTCCTAAGAGGATCACTGGACAGTGGTGCCATTACTCAAAGAGGAAAAGGGGAAAAAACATCAAGGCATCGAAAATGCATCCATACATAGCCCCAGCTGCTCTTTTCAGGTACACAATATTGCATTTCTTGCAAGAGTCCCCTAATCAGTCATTGAACCTCTAAATGATGTGGTTTATAAGGTTTATATCTCTGAATAAACCAGGGAAGACATTTCCTTTCACATCTCCATTTCCCTCCATGGGATCTTGGAAATCTTTGGCAGGTTTATTCATAGGCAAAACAAAATTCCAGATATTTTTTAGGGCAATAAGAGCTGACTGGCTAGCTGCAGTATGCCAGAAAACGTTTTGTTTTAATATCTGTTTTCAGTGGGAATGTGCAGTAAATCTGATTGCCCACTGTCCTGCCCACACACTGATGCCAGACCTTCCCTTTTCCTCCTTCTCAAAGTCTAGTGAGCTGCCTATAACAGTGATAATCTCACTGAAACAATTACATTACACAAGCAGCTCTCTGTAAAACCTGGCTAACACAGTGTACAGTACTCTGCTTCCTCTGCAGAGGGATGTATGTTTTGTCCAGAGTTTTGCTTTCCATGTCATTTCTGAGAAAGACTTCAGCAAGGTCTGTTTTTTCTGAAATTTTATTCACTCTTAACATTCAGGTTCTCTTCTGTTCATAAATTTAATCCTGTACCCTGGAATTCTCTCCTTATTTTCTCAGTTATGATGCGAGCGAACAGCTGGACCATTTTGTAGACTTTGTTGACAGGGTTCAGTTGTTACTTTTTTTTTCAGACAGAGCCTTGCTCTCTTTGTCTGGCTACTGTCTGACATGTCAGCATATACTACTTCAGCTCCCAGCTGTTCTTTCTTTTCATGCTCTGGATTGTTCTTTGCATTATAGTCAAACATGTTTTTTTTTTTAAATGTCCACGGGTCTAATCTGTTTCCACAGCAACCTATAAAATGGAGGATTCTGATCTTAGAACTTTTCTGTTAAAGTTTTCACACGTTTGAGCACACACATTGCTGTTTGTCTTAAAAGCAATCAGGGCAGCTATGAATAAGTTCCTTTGGACACTGAGGTTGCAGAAACTGTTTACCTTAAACTAGCTACAAACTATACCATCAAATGTCTGGTTCTTGTTACACATGTTATGTAGAAAATGAAATAGGATGTCTTCCTTGAGGTATGGGTAGAGTTAAAAATGGATATGTGAAACTAAATTATTGGGGTATTCATAGTACCTGATCATGAGTGATTTCTATGTCAAATTTACAAGTCAACAAAAAAATTGGCTACTCAGCTGCCAGCATTGAAAGCTTACCCTGGACCTGAAATATCAAGCTCCTTCTTTTTGCTTTGTATGTCACTAACAATCAACATTCTGGAATCTAAACTTGCCTGACAGAGTTGTTACACGAGGAAGAAAAAATTATCACTTTACATTTAGAATCACCGTTTCCAGGAGTGATGCAAAGCAGCACAAATTTGCTCTTTGCCTGTCATCCAAACAGATATGATTTACAACAATGAATCTCAATCCCTAGTATACTCCCAATCTAATTGCCACGGTTGTATGCACAGATCTACAACTGAAGAATGGATCTGAAAGCATGAATTTAGTAGGTGACCATCTAACTAATGAGCTCCAGAAGCCAAACTTGTTTGCACAGCAGATGGAGGGCCTGTTTTTGAAAATTTGGCTCAACAGATATAAATCAAGAGGCACCATTTATTCCTCACTTCTCCTGACTGTCACAGCACTTTAAAAATGACTTTTATTGGCTAAAGACTTGAACTGCATGAATCCAAGAGGGCTACATGAAGCAGACCCTGTGCTTGATTCATTCATAGGGTATGTCTACACTACCCCGCTAGTTCGAACTAGCGGGGTAATGTAGGCATACCGCACTTGCAAATGAAGCCCAGGATTTGAATTTCCCGGGCTTCATTTGCATAAGCCGGCCGGCACTATCTGTACGCCTCGTGGAATGGCTTGCTAGTTCGAACTATCTAGCCCGTGCCGCGTGTAGCCGCGCGGCACGGGGTTCGAACAAGCCGGCATTTAAAAATGGCGCCGGCCGGCTTATGCAAATGAAGCCCGGGAAATTCAAATCCCGGGCTTCATTTGCAAATGCGGTATGCCTACATTACCACCCTAGTTCAAACTAGGGTGGTAGTGTAGACATACCCATAGAGGTTAGCGGTGGGCAGGCATCTTCAGCATGATATCATGATAGATTTCTACTGAACCCCAATTTCCCTATCTCTCTTCAGAGCCCCACAACTTGTCCAGTGAGGGTAAAGGGTTGTTGATTCCTCTCAGTTCTTCCCTTTCCATTTTGGGGGCTCGATTACTGTGAATTGCTTCAACGTTAAAAGGTTGCTTGCAGGACAGAATAAAGCCCACCTCATCACCTCTTCATGCCACTGGTGTGGCCAGGATGGGACACTTCAATGGGTCCTAATTTCAGGTGGGTGGACAATGGTGGGGGAGGGGCAGGAATGATCGGGGCAGAAGGGATCGGTGCTAATTCCCCCCATCCTCTTCAGCTGGCCTTGTGTGTGTGTGTGTGTGTGTGTGTGTGTGTGTGTGTGTGTGTTGGGGCAGGGTGATGGACACCTGGACAGGCCCCTGCCCCTGGGATCCAGGCTCACATCTAGGGAGTGGGGTTGGGGGTGGGGATTTGCCCTGCTCTGCCTGCCTGGCATTCCAGCTAGGGAGCAGGGTCAGGGAGCAGGGTCTTGCCATGATGTGCTTGCCCAGCACTCTAGCTGGGGAGCGGGTTCAGGGTAGAGGAGCTTGTGGGCATGGAGCAAGGCGAGCCCCTGACCCATTCTCTGGCTGGAGCATGAAACAGGTAGTCATAGTGGGGCTGGGTTTTGGGGGGAAGGGGCTATATGCTATGTGGGTGGACCATGGCCCATCCAGGCCCACCCATGGCTATGCCCTTGTTTCATGCAGAGGATCAATATTCCTTCTTTGGGTGTATTGGATGCTAAATTAGCCATTGAGGCAAGTAGCTACTCATAGACGTGAGAGGAGATCTGCACACTATGGCTACGTCTAGACTACAAGCCTCTTTAGAAAAAGAGCATCTAGACCAGGGGTTCCCAAACTTTTTGACAAGGGGACCAGTAAATCCATTCACGAACTTTTGGAGGACCGGTAATGTTCATTTGCATATTTGCATATTCATTAAACAAATTATGAATATTCAAATAAGTTGTTTCTGGTCCTCCCAAAACCCCCAGTGCCAGCTTTAGCAAAGCTTTTGATATGGTCACCCACAATATTCTTGCCAGTAAGTTAAGGAATATGGATTGGATAAATGGACTGTAAGACAGACAGAAAGCTGGTTAGACCAGGGTTTCCCAAACTTTTTACTTGAGTTGGAACCCTTTATTTTCAATACTGCTTTTTGCAGCCCCAAAATATAAACACATAAAAAACAAACTGAGAAAATACCAGACATATAACATGTCTGGTATTTTCTCATTAGGTAAGTTGTATTATTACTAGATGTATCAGTTTGTAGTTTCGAACTGCCTGGCTATTAAATGTGCTCAGGCTGCATGAGTGTGTCTACCAGCCAGACAGTTCGCAACTACTTGAGGGGTATGTGTGTGTGGGGGGACAATAGTAGTATGAACTCATGCTTTGTGCTTTGAGGGGGGGAGGGGGAACAGGGGCAGCGTCCCAAGATCTACATCTGGACGGGTCAGTTCCACTCCCCGCAGACTGATTCATTCCTCCCTCCTGCTCCCCCCGCTGCGCCTCTGGCCAGCCCCACTTACCCCAACCCCCTCCTGGGCAGCCAGGTCCCCCCAGCTTCTCCTCCCAATCTCCCTTGGCCAGCCCCGCTGCCCGCATCCAGCCCTCCTTCCGGCGGCCGCTTCTTCTCCCCCCCGCCCAATCTTCCCCGGCCAGCTCCCTGCCCCCAACCTCGCATCCCCTGCAGCCCTACTTCCACCGGCCGCACAATCTCCCCAGCCTGCTCTGATTCCCCCGTCCAGTGCTGCTTCTGGTAGCCAGCTCTCCCCTCCTCCTCACTCCAGAATCCCCTGACACCTTCACCTTCCTTTAGCCCTACACCCTCCTGGTGCCTCCCCCTTCCCTTACTGCCCCTGCCCCCTTTGCCCTCTTTTCCCCTAATACCCACCCCCTCAGCACTCTCTTCCCCATCCCTTCCTGCCCCTCTGTGCCCTCACACATGACTTGCTCCATCCCCACCTCTCTCATGCCCACCCCTTCTTTCAAGCCTTCTCCCAGAACTTCCTCCTCCAGCCCCCAATGCCCTTCTCCTCTCCTCTCCTCTCCTCTCCTCTCCTCTCCTCTCCTCTCCTCTCCTCTCCTCTCCTCTCCTCTCCTCTCTTCTCGCAGCATCACCCTGCCCCCTCCCACTGACACCTCCCCTCCTGCCCTGCCACCTCCTTGCCTCCGCCCAAGCCCGTTCCCTACCTTCTGCCTTCCACATTGCGGGGCCGGAGTCCGCTGGAACCAACGTGGCCCTGCCACGTGCCTCTGAAGACTTTTAAAATCCCATGCTGTGATGTCACGTCACACCCAGGCGTCCTCCCCACCCACGTGCAATGCTGCACATGGGCAGCAGCAGGTGGTGAGGAGGAGCCGTGCACGGTGGGGATGCTCTGGGGGCGGGGTGGGAGGACGTGTGGGGCCAGCGCGGCTGGTGCGGGGACCCGCGCCCGCTCCAGGCAGAGCCGGGGGAGAGACCCAGCTCCACATATTGGTGGAGCAGGGCCCCCGGCTCTGTAACTCCGGGTTCAGGGGCGCGGGCCCGGTATTTTTTTCCTGCGTCCCAGTACCGGGCCGCGGCCCATAGTTTGGGAAATGCTGATCTAGACTACAACCAGTACTTTCGAAAAAGTGAGCTGCTTTTTTGAAAGAATGCACCCAGGCAGTCTGGATGCTCTCTTTCAAAAAAGCACAGTTTGCATTCAATAGCGTCTTTTTTTTGAAAGAACACTTTTGAAAAAAGGCGTTATTCCTCGTAAAATGAGGTTTTCCATGGTTGAAAAAACTACCGCGTTCTTTCAAATTACAGTCGAAAGAATATGGCAGCAGTCTAGAAGCAGGGGAAGTTTTTCGAAAAAAGGCCATTTTTTTCAAAAACCCCCTGTAGTCTAGATACACCCTATGTGGGCATACTGGGCTTCCTACAAAAGAATCTAAGCCCTGGTCTATGCTACAGTGTCAGGTTGATGTCAGGCAGTTATGTCAAGACCCAGTTCACAATTGTGCTGGAAAGGGCATAACAAATGGGGTTTCGCAAGGGTCTGTTTTGGGACAGGTTCTGTTCAATATCTTCATTAACGATTTAGATATTGGCATAGGGAGTTTGTTTATTAAGTTAGCAGATGATACCAAGCTGGAAGGGATTGCAACTGCGTTGGAGGATAGGATCATAATTCAAAATGACATGAACAAACTGTAGAAATGGGCTGAGGTAAATAGGATGAAGTTTAATAAGGACAATGAAAAGTACTCCACTTAGGAAGGAAAAATCCGTTTCACACGTACAGAATGGGAAGCGACTGTCTAGGAAGGAGTACTGCAGAAAGGGATCTAGGGGTCATAGTGGATCACAAGCTAAATATGAGTCAACAGTATGACATGATAGCAATTTTCAGATATCTAAAAAGGTGTCACAAGGAGGAGGGAGAAAAATTGTTCTCCTTAGTCTTTGAGGCTAGGATAAGAAGCAATGGGCTTAAACTGCAGCAATGGAGGTTTATTTTGGACATTAGGAAAAAGTTCCTAACTGTCAGGGTGGTTAAACACTGGAATAAATTGCCTAGGGAGGTTTTGGAATCTCCATCTCTGGAGATATTTAAGAGTAGGTTAGAGAAACATCTATTGGGGATGGTCTAGATGGTGGTTGGTCCTGCCGTGAGGGCAGGGCCTGGACTCGATGACTTCTCAAGGTCCCTTCCAGTTCCAGTGTTTATGATTTTATGTGATCCTAACTCTTTACTCCGCCACTAAAATGTAGCCCCCTCTGAAATGATTTGCCCACAACAATGACTTAATAACCCCACTTCTGTGAGAGGTATAGAACTTAGGTCAATGTAGTTAGGTTAATGTAAACACTGCATTGTTTACATAGACAGTTGCTGCCCTTTAGAAGCTATCCCATGATGCCCCACACTAAAGTTAAATCACCACTGACAAGGAGTATACAGTGGACATTCAAAAACAAGTTAATTACTGTGGTGGTTGTATCTCATCCTATATCTTATGGCACGCCACCCTTGTTCCTCTAGCTATGTGAGAGCGAATGTCTCTAGTTTTATGGATTACCTTCTCAGGTTAGATTCAGGCACCTCCAGCCCACTCAAAACTTGGCTGATGGGGACATCAAGAACCACAAAAGAGGAGGAGAGTGAGGAAGCCATTGCTGACTAAAGCAGAAGAAGCAAGGCTGGGTTCTGAAGGGGAAGAAGGTCACTTGTTCTGTAGCACATGGAACACTAGATGTGTGTGAATAGCACCAGTCCTGATGAGAGGTGGATATTTGGAGGTAGGGATAGAGCCAGAACCCATCTTGATTGCAGGTGGGGGCAAGTTTTCCACCCTGTTCCACTGAAAATTAATTTGAAAGAAAATCTGTAAATGCAATCTGCAGAAAAACAGCATTCAGTTACGATTTATGTCACAAACCATGTATGTGCTGCTAATCTGGTCCCAGATCTCAATCATTGCACACAAAGCACCAAGAATATAATATTAATAATAAAATAAACCCAAAATACCCCTGGCTGACAAGTGATATTTCTGTTTAACATATTTATATATATCCAACCAATCTCAGAGAGAGTGCATTTCTCGATAGACCATTTCTATTATTTGAGACAGGAAGGTAAATCCCTTGGATAGAAAGAGCATATACTAATGATTTGATAAATTTCAGGTGAAAAAAAACCCCATGATTTATCTGTGCTGAGACACTGGTAGGGATTTAACTCCAAGGGTGCGTCTATACAGCACCCTAAACTCGAAATAAGATATGCAATTTGCGCTACAAATTGCATATCTTATTTCAAAACTATTTTGAAATAGCTTATTTTGAAATTTGGTGAATCTACACAGCACCAAATTTCAAAACAACCACTATTTTGAGCCATCCCTTATCCCCCGTGCAATGAGGTTTACTGGGATGGTGAAAAAGTGGGCACATTATTTTAAAAAGTATTTTGAAATAATGGGTGGCTTGTGTAGACGTGGAGTAGCTATTTCAGGATACCTCAGTATTGACATGCCAAAGCATGAGTGGAGTCATCTGCACTTCCTAAGGCTACTCAGAACCACTGGTTCAAATATTGTTGCCCCTTTTCAACCAGAGCAGCTAATCCAGGTTTGGAGCCCTGTGCATATTTCAGTTGTATGCAGGGATTGATGGAATCGTGGGGTTTTTTTTCAATTCAGTTTTGTCTATTTGCAAATCACGCATGAATATCTGTGTGTCTGAATGCAGAAGGACTCAAATAGCACGAAACAGCTTATTTTGCTCACAGCATCAAGAGCAGTGATATGTATCCTGCCCCAATTGAAAAATCTGCTTCTGGGTGCTGGCTAGTGCTGATGCTCTTTCTCCTCCGTCTCTTTCCTTTCCCTCTTTTCTTTTCCCTCCCGCACACCACTCCTCTCTCTGTCCCTCTAGTCTGTTCTTGTCTGACATCAGTTTGTGTGAACTTTCTCACTCACCAGTGGGGATCACACTAACAGTTATGTAAATTGAAGGGTGAGTTCCTTTCTCAGCAGGGTTTTAACTCAACTCATAACAGGCCTCACTCACCTCACAACAATATTCTATCACCAAACTGAAGAGAGAGAGAGAGTCTGTTTCTTCTGCAACTACTGCAGATCTCCTGAACATTACTGAAGCACCCCTTGTTAAAATACTTACCAGTAAAATAGCCTGGGCCATATCAATATTTAACATCCCAACTCCCTGTACATGCAGAGTTGCTAGTTCATGAGCAATCCCAGGCAGGGCCATCCCTAAGGAGCTGTAGGGCCTGTGGCACCCCCCTGCTTTGCCTCAGGTTACTTCCCACCCCTGCTCCGCGCTTGCCCCTTCCCATATCTGCTCCTCCCGCTCCCACCCCCACTGTGCTCCTTCTCTGAAGCCCCCTCCCTGAGCAACACAACCAGGGATTACCAGGGGGCTTGTCCCGGGGTGGTAACAGAGGTTGTCTCCCCTCCTCCTCTGCACATACTGAGGAGGCAGGAGCCTCAGGAAGTGGAATGACCCAGCAGCCTGCTCCATCCTGCCATCCCCCAGCTGAGTCTCTCTGCTGACGCTGTGGTGACAGGAGGCGGAGTGATCCAACCCGAGCTCCCTGAGCTCCATTCCCCAATCTACTCAGGGGAGCAGAGTGGAATGGGATCAGAGCCCTACTGTCGGCTCCAGCCCCCTTCTCCCAATAAGCTCTCAGGCCTCCTTTGGCCTCTGGGCTAACTTCAATATGGGGGATCGTCCCAACCAGAGAATGGTTGGGACAGCTGCTGTGGGACCCCCGAAGGGCAGGGTGTTGGGTGGCCACCCTAAACTGTCTTATGGAAGGGACGACTCTGATCCCAGGGGTGAGACGTCATTGATAGTGTGTCAGGGGATAATGAAGTACTTGGCATAGTGTTAGTTACCCCAGGGAACTGTGGCAGAGCAGGAGGATTTGGGGGTTTGCCAGATGAATTTGAGTCCATGAAGCTTCTCCCTCCCCCCCCCATTGATAATTAAATCACAAAACAAGACTTTTTTTCCTGGCTAATGAGGAACTTGGGCATCAGAGTCATAGAGCTTCGTCCAGGAGTCAGGCACCTCAGTGCTGCATTAGCCAGGGCCAGAGCTACAACAACGACCAGGAGAAGGGCATGTCCATGTGAGAGGAGGGCAGGAGGTAAGAGGCTCAGAGGAGGGAATGTGAATGCAGCATAGGTGCAGGAAGTAGGGGTCAGGGGGTGCCCAGGTTTTGCACCTGGATTCCCTGTGCCAAGAGGCTGGCCCTGCCTGACCATCAGCCCTGGGTCCTGGCCTCTGGGCAGCCTGTCCCGCTGACCTCACTGGTTTTGGCACCTCCCAGGGTCCTGTCACTTGCCATCCCCAGGGTCTGGGCCACCAGCTCTGTAGGCTTCCCTGCTGCTTGGGGTCCCACTGCTGGCCCAGGACTCTGCAGCTGTCTCTTGATGCGTCTAGTTTGCAAACTCTTCCAGCTGGACAGATCAGATGCCATTTGCGACAACCCTAACGGTGACCCCAGCTTGGGGTGGTGAGGGGCATGAACAGATGTAAGGGGGTGGAGCTCAGTGCTGCCACCCTAAAAATAATTCCAGCATGTCTGGCATGCAGGTAGCAGGACATGGGTGGTTGCGCTGATGGATTGCATGCTGGCACCTGGGCAGGGTCACTAACTGGGAGATTGCATGTAGGCAGTCGTTTGTAGGTTAGGAGCAAGGAAGGAATTTGGATAATGCAGAAGTACAAATAATACGGTTTTGCATAAATTGTCATAAGCCCACAAAAAGGCTAAGGCTGAGTCTTTTGGCTGGTAGAATTACTTTTATGTAGCTGTATTTCAAGTAATGATCTCAGTTTTTCTCTACAGACACAAACACTAGCAAACTGACAGGAGGAAGATGCTAGGAAGATGCATGTATTGATACATGGCCAGCTTAAAAAAAACCCCTGTATGTTTATCTATTTAACAACACTTCACAGTTGTCAGATTTACATGCACACTGTAGTTAGCCATGTACTAGAAATTATAACTCTCTTTTTAGGTATTATAATTCTTTCCTTCTGCCAGAAGAAAAGCATATGAAAAGGAGTAAATAAGGAAAAATTCCTCTTTGAACTATTGTGTTTTGCTTATCAGCTCAAATGGTCAAATATTTACTAGCACATAAGAATGGCCATACCAGGTTAGACCAAAGGTCCATTTAGCCCAGTATCCTGTCTTCCAACAGTGGCCAATGCCAGGTACCCCAAAACGAATGAGCAGAACACTTTGCCCATTCCTAGCTTCTGACAAACAGAGGCTAGGGAACATTCGTGCCCATCCTGGCTAATAGCCATTGGTGAACCTATCTGCCATGACTATATCTAGCTCTTTTTTGAACCCTGTTAAAGACATGGCCTTCACAACATTCTCTGGCAAGGAGTTCCACAGATTGACTGTGCATTGTGTGAAGAAATACTTCTTTTTGTTTGTTTTAACTTGCTACTTACTAATTTCATTTGGTGACATCTAGTTCTTGTGTTAGAGGAGCAAATAAATAATTTTCCTTATTTACGTTCTCCACACCAGTCATAATTTTATAAACCTCTGTCATATCCCCCTTAATCTTCTCTTGTCTATGATGAAGAGTTCCAGTTTTATTAATTTTTCCTCAGATCACAACTGTTCCACATCTTCAATAATTTTTGTTGCCCTTTTCTGAACTTTTTCCATTGCCAAGGTATCTTTTCTGAGATGAAGAGACCACCTCTGCACACAGTATTCAAGATGTGGGCTTACCATCGATTTATATAGAGGCAATAAGATATTCTCTGTATTATTCTTTATACCCTTTTTAATGATTCCTAACA
The DNA here is from genome assembly GCF_049634645.1 of Pelodiscus sinensis. Classification (NCBI taxonomy): domain Eukaryota; kingdom Metazoa; phylum Chordata; order Testudines; family Trionychidae; genus Pelodiscus; species Pelodiscus sinensis. The sequence continues at coordinate 307,313,488 of NC_134711.1, forward strand.
TTCTGTTTGCTTTTTTGACTGCCACTGTACATTGAGTGGATGTTTTCAGAGAACTGTCCACAATGACTCCAAGATAACAGCTAAATTGGTATAGTTGGGATTATGTTTTCCAATATGCATTACTTTGCATTTATCTACATTAAAATTCATCTGTTATTTTGTTGCCCAGTCACCTAGTTTTGTGAGATCCTTTGGAAGATCTTCATATTCCTCTTTGGACTATCTTGAGCAGCTTAGTATCATCTGCAAATGTTGTCACCTCACTGTTTCTCCAGGAACCTTTAGGAAACTTAATGGCATAGAAAATATTTCCTTGCTGCAAAACTTGCTTTGGTGGCTGTCTAGACACTGGATGCTTTTGCTCTATCAAATAGAAAATTGGGGCCAGATTTGCAAAAGCATTTAGGTGCCTCACTCACATTGATTTTAATGGAAGTTAGGTGTGTGAGCACTTTGCAAATCCAAGTAGGTGCCAACCTGCATCTTCAGGAGCCTAAATACCTTGGGAAAATATGGCTCTTTGCTTCTTAGGAACATTTTACTCCAGGTGAGGTACTATAAGAGACAACCTATTTTTCTACTTCCATAATTTACTGAAACAATGCTCCTTCCTGAGTGCATATTTCTGCTTCACATAATCAAAGAGTTAAATTTTCTTTCTTCCAGATGTGCATCACACAAATTACAATTGTGGCTTAAATACACATCCTGTAAGTTTTCCAGACATTACTCATCTGTGAGTTTTTGTAGAGTTTCATACCAGTTTCACCTACTTGGTAACTGTTACAAAATTTCTGATGGCTTTTCAAAGTCATTAGAGCTAATGCTTCTTGGATTGTTTTCCTTAGAGGACATGATCTCAGAAGAAAATCTTATGATTTGTTTAGCTTTGATGTTGAATTTCATGTGAAACATTATATATCAATTTCACATTTTTGAGACCTAAATGGAATTCCATCAAAGCAGTCATCATAGACCCCCAATGCCAACTCTGAGCTACTAAATGTGGAATGGTACAAAATCATATAATTGGAGTTAGACTTTATGAGCAATAATTATCAATAGTATTTCACAGTACTTTTGTCAGAATTTTATACCTCACTGTAGACATTTCTACTCTACCTGGCATATACTACCAGCATTCTTATGTTAATAGTGTTTTGAAGATTTTTTTTCCTATTACAACATGATCCCTTAGATAAAGTTTGTTTGACTCTCCATCTTTGTGTAACACTTGCAGAGTAAACTTCTAATTGGATAGTTCACTGAACAGAAATGTTAATACCAGAAATATGTTTGCTTAAAATTAAATCCACCATTCCTAAGATACCACTATATAACTTTGCTTTTCAGCCTTCTCTGGATTCCCACAAAGATATCTGCCATGTGTGCGCATCAAGTCTGGCTGATTATTATTCAGTGTGACAGTGGGATCACTGATAAAATAAATGAGGAAAATAAATAGAAGAATTAGTTTTTAATTTCTTTTTCTCTTGATTGCTCACAGTGTGTGTTTGTAGAGGCATGAAATTATGGCACCTTTTCTGTATTAAAAAGATGCCAAGAATCTGTCTAGATTCCCCAGTAGAAGGGTTGATCTCCCAAGACCTAATACAAAGAGGAAAGAAGGAGAGGGAAGCAGTTTAATGGAAACAAAAGAATTAAAACGGCCCCTTGCTTGAGTATTGCATATATTTACAAACATGTCAGACACTACTCTGACAATGTGGTGCTGGATTTAGGAAGTGCTGGTTATATGTATAATCAGTGCTTTTTTTTGTGATGGAAGTTCCTGGTACACAGTACTGGCACCTCCAGTCAGAGCGCAACAACTTTTCCTCTGGAGTACTGGCACTTTTTTTTTAACCAAAAGAAAAGCACTGTTTATACTGTACAATACTGTCATACTAATGTGTTTGTGTATGAGCAATATTCACTTAATTCAGTAGAAGCTTTGCCTGAGCAAGCACTACAGGTCTGGCACATAGACTCAGGCAATAAAAGGTAGAGTTGGTTGGAAAATGGAAATACCTCGTTGCCAAAAATTACACATTTTTTTTAAAAAAAGGTTCATCCTAAATTGGGACAAAAATATTACTCTTTTTTGTGGGAAGGAATTTCAGAGGAAATGATGTTTTCAGCTTGAGAGAATCCTGCCTGGAAAGTTCTTGTCAATTTTACTTTCTTGCTATTTGGGTTTTCCCCAAATGGACAAATCAATTTTTTGACAGTATTGAAATTTTCTTGGAAACCAAACAGAACAAACCGAACTCCAAATAACAAACAACAAGAACAACAACTACAATGAATGGGAAGTGACTGTCTAGGAAGGAGTATGGCAGAAAGGGATCTAAGGGTTATAGTGGACCACAAGCTGAATATGAGTCAGCAGTGTGATTCTGTTGCAAAAAAAGCAAACATGATTCTGGGATGCATTAACAGGTGTGTTGTGAGCAAGACACGAGAAGTCATTCGTTTGCTCCACTCTGCACTGGTTAGGCCTCAGTTGGAGTGTTGTGTCCAGTTCTGGGCACTGCATTTCAAGAAAGATGTGGAGAAATTGGAGAGGGTCCAAAGAATAGCAAGAAGAATGATTAAAGGTCTAGAGAACATGACCTATGAAGGAAGACTGAAAGAATTGGATTTGTTTAGTTTAGAAAAGAGAAGATTGAAGGGGGACATGATAGCCGTTTTCAGGTATCTAAAAGGGTGTCATAAGGAGGAGGGAGAAAACTTGTTCATCTTGGCCTCTGAGGGTAGAACTGCAGCAAGGGAGGTTTGGGTTGGACATTAGGAAAAAAGTTCCTAACATTCAGGGTTGTTAAACACTGGAATAAATTGCCCAGGGAGGTTGTGGAATCCCCATCTCTGGAGATATTTAAGAGTAGGTTAGATAAATGTCTATCAGGGATGGTCTAGACAGTATTTGGTCCTGCCATGGGGGCAGGGAACTGGACTCGATGACCTCTCCAGGTCCCTTCCAGTCCTAGTATTCTATGATTCTATGAATGACAAGATTTTGCTGGAAATGAATTTTCCATCAAAAATTTTTCTGATGGAAAATTCCTGACCATTCCTACTAAAAAGTTTTCATTTATTTCATCAGGGTAATAGCTCCTCAACAGTACTTAGACACATTCAGGTCCAGACTGTGGAGTCTGTTCTCACCTAGGGCATTTCTATACAGCAGAGCTAAACTCGAAATAAGCTACACAAATTGATCTACACTAATTGCGTAGCTTAAGTCAAAATAGCTTATTTCGACTTTTGGCGCTGACTACACAGCAGTTTTGAGATAGAGTACTCTTCCCCCCACTTCCCTTACTCCTCGTACAATGAAGGTGACAGGAGTTGGAATAAACAATCCAGCTCCACATTATTTCAAATATTATGTAGAAATAATTGCTTGTGTATAGATACAGACTATGTTATTTTGGAATAACCTCAGTTATTCCAAAATAACGCTGCTGTGTAGACATAGCCCTGGTGAGCACTTATTCATGTGAGTAAACATATTAGGTTCAATAGGGCTGTGTCTAGACTGGCAAGTTTTTCTGCAAAATCATCTGCTTTTGCAGAAAAACTTGCTAGCTGTCTACATTGGCCGCTTGAATTTCCGGAAAAGCACTGACAATCTCATGTAAGATCGTCAGTGCTTTTCCAGAAATAGTATGCTGCTCCCATTCAGGCAAAAGTCTTTTTCCGAAAGACTTTTGTGCAAAAGGGCCAGTGTAGACAGCACAGTACTGTTTCCCGCAAAAAAGCCCCGATCGTGAAAATGGCGATCGGGGCTTTTTTGCGGAAAACCGCGTCTAGATTGGCCACGGACGCTTTTCTCCAAAAAGTGCTTTTGCGGAAAAGCATCCTGCCAATCTAGACGTGCTTTTCCGAAAATGCTTTTAACGGAAAAGTTTTCCGTTAAAAGCATTTTCGGAAAATCATGCCAGTGTAGACATAGACTAGGGGTATCTGTGTAAGTGCTCATCCACATGAATAGGAGGTCAAGTCTACTTTTGACCCATATATTTAAAAGCTACATACTTCCATTTTTATGTATCTGTGCTGTAGATTGCTCCAGTTTTATGAATATATACTGGACAGATTAGATGAAGTACATTTAACTCCATTTATCAGATATTACCATAGTAATATTTTTAAGTAACGTGCTCATGAGAGATAAAAGAGCACCCACAAGTCTCAGTGGATTCTGTAAACCAAATCTTATCCTTGTTTTATTCCTTTCACAGGCAAATTTGCCATTGACTTCACTGTTTCTAGTACCAAGATATGAATTAGAGTACTACAGTATAGCTCTAGTTTTCCAATTTCCTTATCCAAAAATCATAGGTATTTTAATTTACAGCATACCCCCCATATAGTTAGAATTTACAGCCTACCTTCTCCTCCCACACCCGCCCCCCCCCGTTTGTTTGCCACATATGTTTACATTAACACACAATATTGTGAAAGTTTTGTCTATCTCCCAGGCCATTTGAATAATCGGAAGAGTACTCTACAGATTACACTTTGCAAGTGTTGGATCCTCATTGCCAATGTTGGCTTCTGGGATATTGTGAACATGTCTGTAGCGCAAAAATTAAACATGTAAGTTTTACTGAACTGTGACTATACGTGGCAGCTGTAATTTCACCAAACACTCCAGTTTATTAGATACAGTGTTATTCATTTTATAGTAAACCTTGGAGGGAGACATCTATTTCTTTTTTGTTTATAAAGCACTGAAAGCTTATTTTGGTACTGGATCTTTTACTTTACCTGGCACTCAAGATGTTGGTTATTAAAGTATGGTCTTTTAAACATGTCTGTTTATAGATGTGGCAGTTGTTGGAAATGGAACTTGAACCACAAAGGTAGGTAGATGGTATGCCTTTTGGTCACTACCAACCTGCCCTGCATGCTAATTAGCAGCAGAATATCCCATTATTATTAGTTCCTTGAGCTATCTAGTGACAGGCATGAACTCAGTTTATAATTGATTATTGATCTGATATACCATACTGAGTTTCCTAGCCCACTGCAGTCTATGGGGTTAATCTAGCTACTGAACATACAGACTGATTTAGCCCTCCCTCATGCTTATGCAGAACTCTTATTCACATTAATGGGAGCTATGTGCTCACCCTGAGGAAAAGAATACTTCTTAGGTTGCATGCTACAAATCCCAGAGAAATGATTGGTTTGCATGTCCAAGGGCTCAGTTTTAAACTGAATAGGTCAGCTGTATTTTCTATGTCAAAAAACCAAACCAAACCAAACCAAACAAACAAAAAACACTAGCTAGATTGTGTTACCAAGTAATAACTATATATTTCATTGTTATATCCCGCATAGTTTTGAGTTACTGTGCATAAGCTATTTTTACCCCCAAATATGCGAGTTTTTTAAATTTTGTTAGCCTTAGACTTATTCCAGCCACCTTGAAATCAGTACTGCACTCATTTCAATGGGAAGAAGATTGTGCCTTAAAATATGTACTACCCTTGTGCACAAAAATCATCCTGCTCTCTCCTGACATCCTTACATCTCACAGCTTAGAACTTTTAGCCCAGGTAGGCTTTTTATTGGCAGGCTGTGAACTCCTGAAAAAAAAGGGGAATGCACTGCTGACATAACATTCGATAGCAGGCCAAATTTGTTCCTGATGCAATTCAGTGATATTGAGCGAAGTCATATAGGCTATATATCTGTGAGCAGTGATGTCATAATTTACCTAATTACATACTGACATCACCAAGATATGTAATCTACCTGTCTTGGTGGCTTTAATATTATAGAATTTGGGCCAGAAATTCCATGGGAATTCTGTCCTGATTTAAGGGCAAGTGATAGTCTTGGTTAGATTACAAAAGGGTGTGGACATTTATTTTGCTAACAAGGATATCCAGATAAATGAATGTGTACTTGTTGCATTTGCACAGCCTCTCCCGCCACCCAACACTGGTGGGGGTGGGGGGGCACTCTCCATCCTCCCCGAAACAACTCTAGATAGGAAAAGGATAGATCATTGTGGGCAGAGGGCCCTGCCTGCACGCTATGTCAAGAGCTAACTGGCCAGATTAGGCAGGCTTGTGACACCTGCAGGACAAAAGCTACTGCAAGACGAGTATGGGGTGGGCTCACTTTCCAATTACCTTCCCTGGGACCTCCTATCCTCAGGGTGGGGAGACAGGAAATATGGGGGGCAATGCCATAGTGCATAGAGCCACAAAATTCTTTAATTCAGCACCACCACAGTTCTAATAATTAATGGCTAACAAATTTAGGGAACAATGTTAAGTCTCATACTGATCAGATCCTTAACTTTAGAACTAAGGAGGAACCTATGTGGAGAACAGCTTATCCCACATATGCCTAATGTGAGCTTTCTTGCATGCTTCTCTGATGCATCTAGTGATGGTCACTGTCAGAAACAGGATGCTGCAGTACATGGACCTATTGCTCCTATGTCTTGTGATGAATTTACAACTGATGTCCTCCAGTGTATACTTGATAGCAGATGCTTTCAAAAGATTATCTATTAAGGGTCAGATTCCCACAAGCATACTTATATTGATTAATAGCTTAATGTAAAGGTGGCAGAATCTGGCCCTGAAGTAATAGCTTATGCTTTGAAACTACCCAGATACCTACAAGAATAGGGTTATTCTTGTTATTTCAGAGTATTATATTTTTTCAAGCATCGAAGGCTTGATTTTCAGGCAGTCATAAATCAATACAAAAGTGGGGCACAAACAGTTATGTACTATAGATTAATAATAGTGAGGCTTTCCAGGGCCATATAAAAATAATCCTCAAAACAAAATATTCTTCCAGTGATTTGGCATGGTGGCCTTATAGATATTGAAAGCCCTAGAGTTGTTGATTTCAGGACCTGTGAGGCCAGCTCTGAATACCACAACAGTTGAATGCATATCTTTACTGTTATTTATTGCACATATTTGTTTAATCATATTAATAAATGAATGTTGCATAACACGACCTTTTTGGGTTCTTTTCTGTGTTTTTTCAGATTAGTTTTGCTCTTGTTCATGTTTGTACACGTTTCATTATTAATGAGCCTGGAAGTGCTTTTCTTTTTCATGTCATATTCCATCCTATGATTATTTATTTACACTTGTTTTGTTTTTACTCTGTGTGTGTTCAGAAAACATATTAAAATTCAAGCACTTTTATTGTAGGAAGAAAGAAGGTTCAAGTGTAGGTTACACACAAGGAGTTTTTAGAGAATTATTCCTAAACTGCCATTTAAAACAAACAGGCACAGAGCTTTACAGCATTTCAGCAAGTCTGCATAGCCCCCTCTTCAATACACAAAGTCCCTGTAAGGGTTCCTCCTAGTCAGTCTCAGAGGGAAGCCCTCTACTTCACTCAGCCACCTACCTATCAAGAGTCATTTGGCAGGTGATTAGCAAGGAGTAGGATTCTAGAATGCTCTAGGGTCCTGGCCCTTTGGGGAAGTGGCAGGTAACCAGCTGTCTGTAACCCAAGCTCCCTCTGGGAGGTCAGAGCAGAGAGCAACCTTTAACCGAGCCCTCTGGTTGGGGCAGACAGCAAACCAACCCAGGCTTCCCACATTGGTAGGCTGCCCCCAAAAGAGGTTGCCTTATCCCTTCCCCTCCCACCCCCGCTTCTTCACCAGGTACTGCGCCCAGGGCCTGAACAGTGGTGAGTGATATGGCCACTGGGATCCCACCGCAACTCCCTGTTACGTAACCACTGATGTCTGGTTTCTCAGGACCCACTTCCTACCCTAGTCTGGTTGTAGGACTCCATCTTTCACAGGTCCTCTGTCTCATTGAGGTATTTGGAAGTCAGCAGTCCAGCAGTTCCTCTCCGGCATTGGTCTCTGCCATGGTTTGAGGGATGCGCTGGGTTCTGGTCTGGGATTCAACAACAAGGCAGGGGCATCTGTCTCCTTCCAGGGCAACCATACAACTGAACTGGAGGCCCCCACTTCTTACACTTCCTATCTCACACCTCTGCTTCTGCCACAGGTGACAGGGTTTGTCTGGTTCCGCCCTCTAGTGGAAATCATAGGTGCCAATTTCATGGATGCTCTAGGACTGGAGCATTCCTGGGGAAAAATTAGTGGGTACTCAGTACCATTCTGCCACCAATTTGCACCCTTCTGACCCACTTCCCCTCAATGCTTCTTATGCGCTGGTGTCCACTCTGACATACTCCTCCCCCACCCTCCCAGCACTTCCAGAGTGATTCAAAGCAGCTCATTCACAGTGTTCAGGAAGTTCTGGGAGTGGGGGAGGGGGAGATGGGGCATACTCAAGGAAGCAGGAGCAGTGGGGGTGAAAAGAGTCAAGGTGAGGTCTGGAGTTTGGAGAATGGAGGTGAGGAAGGATGGAACTGAGATGGAAAGAGGTAGGGTGAGCAGTGGCTTGGGGAAAGGGGTGGAATGAGTGTGGAGTATGGATGGGACTTGGGGAGGGGTGGAGTGAGGTCGAGGCCTGGCATGAAGCAGGAGGTTGACCAATGGTTGGTTTGTTACCCAGCTCCTGGCATTGGTTTATAGATGACTAAAGAATTGCCTCTGCTCATTTCTTTGGTTCCTTGGTTAATTTTGTTCTCAACATCTCAGTTTTGTGCTGAATGCTCATAGCTTCCCTCTTTTTTACCTTCCACTTTTGCTATAACACTATCTTGACTAATTTACTCAGCCTGACCATGTGTCTGTTCAATTATGGTATGAATACAATGAATAAACTTGAAATAAGCTACACAACTTGAGCAGTCAAAATAGCTTATTTAGAATTGGGCACGTCTACACAGCACTTATTTTGAAACAGAGCACTCTTCTTCTGACTTCTCTTATTCCTCATATAGTGATGGTTAAAGGAGTCTGAGTAAGGAGTCCTCCAGCTCAACATTATTTTGACATTATGTCAAAACAACTGCTTGCTGCATAGATGCAGACTATGTTATTTTGAAATAATGTCTACTGCTGTGTGGACATAGCCTATTTAGGGCAAGTTTGGATTAGTCTGTTTAGGGCAAGTTTGGATTACCCTAAATTGAACTGAATGGACTAAACAGAGTGGTGATAACCTTACTGTGCTTGCTTAGACTCCTGAGCTGATATGTTCAAGTCAATTCCATGTGTGATTCTTTCTACTGCAATTGTTTTGCGAGACATAACTGGCAAACTCTTAGGAGAAATAGTGAATTAAGAGTGTGTGTATGGGTAAGAGACAAAAATACTCCTAATAAAGAATATGGAAATAATTTTTTAGAAAATATGAATTCATAAGTAGGAGGAAATTTTTGGCTGTTGACAGCCTTGAACACTCTTTTTCTCACTGTATTTCAAACCATATGCACTTATACATAGTGTTTTGATATCTCACACTCTGCAATGAATTTAGCACACCACCCTGGAGAGGGCAGTACAATTATCCTCCATTTGTAGATGGGGAACTGAGGCAAAGAGAGACAAAGTGACTTGTTTAAGAACTACTAGGGAACTGTGTCCCCAGCTTGCTACACTTGCCAACCCCCCTCTTGGCCAGGGAGGGCCCAGGGGCCAGACTGCCCTAGCCCTGGCTATTCCCACCCACCTGGCAGCTGGAGTGGACCCACGGCCACTTGGGCACTGGCTCCTCTCTGCCTCCCAGCTGCCAAGAAGGTGCTGGGGCAGCCCTGGTTCTTCCCCCGCCATCCGCTGGGGAGGATCCGAGGCTGCTCCGGCCCTAGATCTTGGGCCCATTCAGTGCTTTGCCCTCCCCCCCTCAGCTGCTGGGGCGTGGGCTGAGGCCACACTGAGTCTGGCTCTCCCCCTGGCTTCTGGGAGGGGGGACAGGGCCAAGGCTGTGTTGGGCCCGGCTCTCCCCCAGTTGCAGGGAGGGGGGGGGCAGATCCAAGGCTGTGTTGGGCCCAGCTCTCACCCAGCTGCTGGGAGGGGGGGCAGGGCCAAGGCTGTGTTGGGCCCGGCTCTCCCCCAGTTGCAGGGAGGGGGGGGCAGATCCAAGGCTGTGTTGGGCCCAGCTCTCCCCCCAGCTGCCGGGGGGGACTGAGCAGAGGTCAAGCCAGCCCTGGTCTCCCTCTCTCCCCGCCACTACTGGGGAGGGCTGGGCCAAGGCTGGGGCAGCTACAGCTCTCCCCCGGGCTGCTGGGAAGAGTAGGGTAGGACCGGGGCTATAGGCAGCCCCAGTTCTCCACATGGGCCCCGGGGAGGGCCAGGTTGGGAGTGGGTGGGGCTTGGTTGCTGTGGACGCAGAGTGACATGATGATGTCACTGTAGTCCCACAGGAAACATTGTTTTTACATATATATAGAGAGAGATGTGACCAGGGACTTGAATCTGGGTCTCCTGAGTCCCAGTCTGGTCCCTATGGGACAGTCCCTTGTTCCAGAGGAAAGAAAACCAGCCCCCAGCCCCCGGCCCAAGGTTCCTGCCAATATAGCCTGGGGAAAATACCCTTCCCAAGCCCGTATTTGACAATTATTTTAACTTTGTGCATTGAACAAAACTCACCAAAACTAAATCACGTCAGACTGTTATTGCATCAGATTTCATACAGCAGCTTTAACAGGGTGCCAGTTGGCCTAGTGGTTGGTGTGCCCAGCCTCTGGTCTCTTGTTTCCCTGGCTTAGGTACCTCCGTTTTTTAAGTGGAGGGGTAGGTTACCCAGGCCTTTCCTCTCCATTACATCCCAGCACAGGGCCTTGTGTGAGATAACCCATGAACATGGGGTCCGACAATCAGGAAGTCTATATCCACTGTCCTATTTATTTCCTACCACTGTCCCGTCAGTTTGGGGCATGGCCCTTACAGTTCAATTTGCAGGAATGGTTAGGCCTCCAGTAGTACGTCCTTGTGGATCTTCAACTGAACCCTACCACAGTCCCATGCTCCTTTGGGCTGGGCAGCTGTAAGTTTGGTGAGGCTCTGTGCATCAGTCACTCAGGGTGTGTCTACACTACAAAGTTAGTTCGAACTAACGGACGTTAGTTCGAACTAACTTTCATAGGCGCTACACTCGCGCTCCGTTAATTTGAACTTAATTCGAACTAACGGAGCGCTTAGTTCGAACTAGGTAATCCTCATTCCACGAGGATTAAGCCTAGTTCGAACTTACTAGTTCGAATTAAGGGCTGTGTAGACCCTTAATTCGAACTAGTGGGAGGCTAGCCCTCCCCAGGTTTCCCTGGTGGCCACTCTGGCCAACACCAGGGAAACTCGTCTGCCCCCCTCCCGGCCCCGGATCCCTTAAAGGGGCACGGGCTGGCTACGGTGCCCGTGCCAGGTGCAAGCCTGCCAGCACCCAGCCAGCAGACCCTGCACCTGGCACAGATCGAGCCAGCCACCCGATGCCCCCCAGCCCTCCCCCTCTTCCCGGGACCAGGCTGGCGGCTCCCTGGAGCTTGCCCGGGACCGCAAGAGGTGGGCACCCGTCTGCTCTAGTGCGGACATTGTGGACCTCATCCACGATCTCCGCACTAGGCACAGGAAAGTGGCCAGCTAGGGCAGGAGAGCTCTCTACCAAGCATTTATAAATCTCAACTACCCACCCAGAGAAACAAAAAAGCAAATTGAAAGAGCCAGACGAATACCTAGAAACCATCTACTTCAAGACAGACCCAAGAAAACCAACAATAGAACACCACTTGTCATCACTTACAACCCCCAACTTAAACCTGTCCAACACATTATCAATAAACTACAGCCTATATTGGAACAGGATACCATACTCAAAGAGGCTCTGGGAGACAGACCCATAGTCTCCTATAGACAACCACCTAACCTCAAGATGATTCTTACCAACCACCACAGGACATACCACACTAATACCAACCCTGGTACCTTCCCTTGCAACAAACCCCGTTGCCAGCTTTGTCCACATATTCATTCTGCTGATACCATTATTGGACCTAACCAAGTGAGTTATAAGATCAAGAACACATATTCCTGCGCATCCAGAAATATAATCTACGCTATCATGTGCCGAAAGTGTCCGTCTGCTATGTACATTGGACAAACATCTCAGACACTTCGCCAAAGGATTAATGCCCACAAAACAGATATCAGACAAGATCACAAAGAGAAAACAGTTTCTTGCCACTTTAACCAGAAAGGACACTCTCTAAATGACTTAGCCACCTGCATTCTGCTACAAAGACCTTTTACATCTGCACTTGAAAGGGAATCCTCTGAACTGTCATTCATGTTAAAATTCGACACTTACCAACAAGGACTTAACAAGTCTTTGAACTTTCTCACCCATTACCAAGACAGTTTCCCCAATTATCACCTGTAATACCATTAACTCACAAACATCCCACTCTCCCTACCTTTAATATCAGCAATTCACAGACACTTACCTTCCTTCCTCCCCCTTCCCACCCCCCCGCATCCCCCTTCTGTTCTGCAATGTGATTTGTCCTTTTCATATTTGTTCATTTTTTTAAATTGTATCCTTTGGTATATATGGTTGTGACTACTTTCTTCCACTATTTGATCTGAGGAAGTGGGTCTGGCCCACGAAAGCTCATCATCTAATAAACCATCTTGTTAGTCTTTAAAGTGCTACATTGTCCTGCATTTTGCTTCAACTACCCCAGACTAACACGGCTACATTTCTATCACCCAGGAGCAGGTGTGCATGAAAATCAAGGGGGTCCACTGAGACCCCCGACACTGAGCCCTGAGCTTACAATGGCCGTCCTGGGTCAGACCAAAGGTCCATCTAGCCCAGTAGCCTGTCTGCCGACAGCGGCCAACCCTAGGGACCCTGGAGGGGATGGACCGAAGACAGTGACCAAGCCATTTGTCTCGTGCCATCCCTCTCCAGGCTTCCACAAACTTTGGGCAGGGACACCACTCCTACCCCCTGGCTAACAGCACTCCATGGACCCAACCTCCATGACTAGATCTCACATCCCTTTAAACTCTGTTCTAGTTCTAGCCTTCACAGCCTCCTGCAGCAAGGAGTTCCATGGGTTGATTCTTTGCTTTGTGAAGAACAACTTTCTGTTACTAGTTTGAAGCCTGCTACCCATTCCTTTCCTTTGGTGTCCTCTAGTCCTTCTTTATGGGAACTAATGAAGAACTTTTCTGTATGCACCCTCTCCACCCCACTCCTGCTTTTAGAGACCTCTATCCTGTCCCCCCTCCGTCTCCTCTTTTCTAAGCTGAAAAGTCCCAGTCTCTTTAGACTCTCTTCATATGGGACCTGTTCCCAACCTCTGATCATTGTAGTTGCCCTCCCCTCTCCCACCCTCTCTCTTCCCCTCTCCCACCTCCTTTTCCCAGTCTCCCCCAGTTTTTTTCAATAAAGACAGATTCCATTTTTGAACACAATTGTCCTTTATTTTGTACATCAAGAAAAGGGGCTAGAGAAGGGTAAGTGGAAGGAGGTGAGGGAGGAATGGGGTACGTGCCCTCGATGGGGAGGACTGGGGTGGCTCTGCGGGCTTCTGGGGGTGGAAGCTCTCCTGCAGCCCCCCAATTGCCCCCCCTCACCAGATGGCAGCCTGCGGCAAGTGCAGCCAGGCTGATGGCCGAGTGGTGTGATGTGCCCAGTGTGGGTAGTCTGGGCACTCCAAGGCAGGACTGCTCTGCAAGCGGGGCACCCCTGAGAACTGTCTGTCCGGGGTGGGGGTCGGGACCCTTTAAGCGCAGCCCTCGGCTAGCCTGACACAGCATCTCCACGCTCTAAGTCCTCCTCTGATGCCCTTCCGGCACTGCTTCCGGCCATCCTTAAGCCTGGTTCAGGGTCCTCTTAATGTGGACATGGTAGTTCGAATTAGCAAAACGCTAATTCAAACTAGTTTTTAGTTCTAGACGCGTTAGTTCGAATTAGCGCTGTAGAGTAGACGTACCCTCAGTTACTTGAGCTGCTGGAGGGCTCCCCTGTCTCCTCTGCAGTTTCTCTTGTCCAGGAAAACCATGCTTACTCCCTGGTGTATGCTGCACCTAGGAAGTTAGTGAACTTACACTCCAGTAGGGAGACAGCTAGCTCCTGCCTCCTTGCCAGTTAGCACTGTACTGACCCAGGTTCTCTCCTTCTCTTCCCCCCTACAGGCCTGGCATTGGCCACAGGTTTTAAGGTACAGAGCTAATGAGGCTCAAAGGCTCTCTTCAAACCCTGCTGTGCTGGTGAGCAGTTTCTCGGTTTCATCTCAGCAGCCTTGCAAATCTGTCACAGAATTATATCAGCTCAGACACTAAATTAGCTAGCCTGCACTTCCCAGGAGAATGAAGGCAATGATGCAGACATTTCAGAGATTCATGGATGAATCCCTTCATCCAACACTCACTGAAGTGAATGGTAAAACTGGATGGGTATTGGATCCAGTCCATAGTTTGTAAATCCATTGGTAAAGTGAGTAATATGCTCCGGAATCCTTCAGAAGTGAGAGATCACCATTATCAACTCTAAGCATCTGATTCTGTTTATATGATGAGAATAATAATGGTAAGTAGCTGCCCATTAACTTCTGAGTCCTAGTCAGGTGGATTGTGCCAGAACCTTTTGCTCCTTTTATCAACACTTTGGCTGCATCTACACTGGCATGATTTTGTGCAAATACTTTTAATGGAAAAGTTTTTCTGTTAAAAGTACAGGCAGTCCCCGACTTACGCGGATCCGACTTATGTCGGATCCGCAGTTTCGAACAGGGCTTGCCCCAGAGGACATGGACTGCGGGACCTCGCGGTCCTGCCGCCCGTGTACTCCGGGACTTTCTCCGCATCTCCCTGGTCTGCAGACCAGGAAGACGCGGAGCAAAGCCGCAGAGGGGCTCGGGCAGCAGGGCAGCCCAGACATGTCTGGGCTGCCTTGCTGCCCGAGCCCCTCCGCGGCTTTGCAAAGCCTCGGGGGAAGCCGGCAGCGGGATAGCCCAGGCACGCCTGGGCTGCCCTGCTGCCTGAGCCCCTCCGCGGCTTTGCAAAGCCTCGCAGGAAGCCGGCAGCGGGACAGCCCAGATGTCCCGCGGCTGTCCCGCTGCTGGCGTCCTCAGAGGCTTTGCTCCCCGTCTCCCTGGTCTGCTGGTCTCCAGCAGACCAGGGAGACAGGGAGCAAAGCCGCGGAGGACCCAGGCGGCGGGACTGCGGTGTGTCTCGGTCCGCCACCCGTGTCTTCCTGGTCTGCTGGGGTGGGGGGGGCGCAGCTAGTACGCCCCCCCCCCCAGCAGATTAGGCTTTTCTCCGGACGCCTGTGGCAGAGCAGCTGGGGCGCTGCCTGTTGGTCCCGCAGCGCCACTCTGGGCGCTACTGGACCAACCCGGCAGCACCCCAGCTGCTCTGCCCCAGGCGTCCTGATTCAGCCGCTGCTGGTCAGTTTCAGCAGCGGCTGAATCAGGACGCCTGGGGCAGAGCAGATGCGGTGCTGCTGGTTGGTCCAGTAGCGCCGAGGAGTGGCGCTACTGGAGCAACCCAGCAGCACCGCAGCTGCTCTGCCCCAGGCGTTCCCAAGTCAGCTGCTGGTGAAACTGACCAGCGCTGACTACAGGAAGCCCGAGGCAGAGTTGCTCTGCCCCGGGCTTCCTGGAATCAGCTGCTGATCAGTTTCAGCAGCAGCTGACTTGGGGTTCTTAAGTTGATTCTGTATGTAAGTCAGAACTGGCGGTCAGTTTCAGCAGCGGCTCAATCTGGACGCCAGTTCCGACTTACATACAGATTCAACTTAAGAACAAACCTACAGTCCCTATCTTGTACGTAACCCGTTGACTGCCTGTATTTGCGCAAGAGAGCGCCTACACTGGCATATGCTTTTGCGCAAAATCTTGCCAGTGTAGATGCAGCCTTTCTGTTTAGTACCTGACTTTCAGTACTTATGGGAATAATTGAGATCAGCAATGAGAGTTATCCCTGTATTCAGAACCCTGCAGGTAATATGGTGATGTGATTTCCTGTCTAGATGTATCCCAGGAACATTTGCGCATACACTGAAGAATTGCCAATAGTAATTTTATTAGTTTGCTTTCATTTCTTGTAAGGCTCGATAGGCCTTGTCTGCTCATTATAGCTCTTATTTAACTCTTCAATTAGACCTTTATATTTCCAGGTCAAACAAAGGTCAGTCTTAAGCAAAAGCTGAGTGATAGGTACATGTATGAGTTGACCTGGGCCTCTCAAGATTTCAGGGACACATATATGCCTACACTGAAAAGCCCATGTAATTATCTATTATACAGTAATGACCAACATAGATTCCCTTACAGTACATTATCAATCACAGATGACATATCTTTTGTATGAAATTGTACAGTAGGCAGAGAACACATGTATCATCTTTATAGGTCTGGTTAAAACCAGAAGATAATATTAATTAATGACATGCTCTCAGAGGCTGTGAATCACCATTTTTATGTTTATATGCATTAAACAAATTGTGAATTTGCAACCTACGTGGAATGTTCACATGCATTGTACAGACAATACCCTATTCTGCACATGAAAATATAGTTTGGCAACAAGTCCATATGTAGTATTAAGGATCTGTTTCAAATCCTTGTATTCTTAAATAATTCTTTGCTATCTTATTCCATTTTATCTCATGTGCCCCTTACAAACTTTATCAGACTTCACTGCAATCTGGCTATTTTCTGGGTAGAATGCAATGGCTCTTTAACAGTGATTTGACTACAAAAAAGATTAGCACAGGAACTGAAAAATAATTCCTGATTCAAACTGATTTATTTATGCTGTTTAAAAATTCACTCATCTAGGTTTCCTCTTAGTGCAAAAAATGTTTAGCTAAAAAGTAGACTCCTGACATAATACATGAGATTATAAATAAACCTCTGTGAAACTCCCTGGCAAAATCAAGTGACATTTGGGCTCTTTTGAAACAGCAGAAGGGAATATCAGAAAAAGCATCTGTTAAATGTTCAGATCTAGGGACTGTGAGCAAAAATGTCCAATTCGTCCCTCAACCAGGGCCTGCATGGGGCTCCTTTCTAGGGAAGCAAAGGGCCATGCCACGTAGAGAGTAAGATTTAAAGATCAATTTTGTAACTAGATTTGCACCTGTAAGTCATCAGGAACCCAATGTAATGTATGGACCAATGTTGTCATGCGCAACTAATGTTGAGACAACATCAGTAAACAACTGGGCTGAGTGGTCTTCATATTTAAAATGTTGTATTATAGCCAACACTAAAATTAATAATATAGTATAAATATTAGTATCCAAATATTCAGTTACATCATTCATAAAAAGTCATGTTACGAGTAGGAAGCAAGTCTAGGGATGAGTGTAGATTATCTCCCAGTAATTGAGGAATTAGGATAGGTTGTCCCTCAGTAAATATAATCCATAAGAAAAGTGCTACAGTTGCTTTCTGGACTTCAGTGGCTGAGCAATTCATCATGGAAGTCACAAATGCTGTAACACAATTGAAAGCAGTGTAGTTGTAGTCATGTCCATCTCAGGATATTAGATTAACAAGGTAGGCGAGATAATATCTAGGGGATAAGTGCAAGGGGTTCAGGATCGGAGTATGGAGGGTGCAAGAGTGAGAGCAGGGGGCTGTGAGGTGTGGTGAGTCGGTTAAGGGCAGGGGATCGAGGTGCAGAGGCACTGAGAAATGTAAGTTATACTGATCAAAGCACTGATGCGGATAGCGTAATGCGGAGAGCTTCTCCTTCTCCTATTGACTTAGCTGCTGCCACTCACGGAGTTGGAGTAATTGAGTCAACTCTCTTCCACCAGCTTGGAGTATCTGTACTAGCAGTACTACAGCAGCGTAGCATGTTGCTGTAAGTTTTTTTAGTGTAGCCATTGCCCTAGTTATCAAAACCACCTGGAGACTCCAGAAACTATCAGGGATTGAGAGATACTGATAATCCATGAATCTTCTTACTGAAGGTTGAGTAAACCCCCTTCAATAATGGATGTAAAAATCCATTCCTGATGGACTCCCTAGTGACTTCCCTCAACCAGCATCACCCTGGCCTCAGCTGACTTGCTGTTATCCAAGACCCCGACACAGCTACGCTTTGGGAAAAGAGAGCCACATTGTCTGGCTATAAAATAAAAGAGAGAGAGAAAGAGCGAGGGGTCTTACAGGTGATGTGGCAGTCCAGACCATCTCATTGAGGTAGCTCTCTTACACACACACACATTGAAGAATGGGGTGAGGGACAGAAGCCTTGGAATCACCTATGAAAGATGTCAGGGGTTTTGGGGATGGAAGAGAATTGATACCATATCTCTCTCCAGGATCTCTCTAAGGAAGGAAAATTATCACTCAAGTGCACTCCTGCCCATTACTACTAAAGTCTGTTCCAAGTCAACAAAACAATCCTGTATAGAAGACTTAGCACCAGTATTTCCTGTAAGTTGTGTGGTAGTGCGGTCACTTAGAAGAGATTCAAATGCCATCCAGCTGATTAGCAGAGCACCCACAACTAGGTTTTTGGTTTTTGGTCAATGGCTATTAGTCAGAATGGTGTCCCTAGCCTCTCTTTGTCTGGAAATGGATGACAGGGGATGGATCACATGAGGATTACCTGTTGTGTTCCCTCCCTCTGGTGCATTACTATTGGCCATTGTCGGCAGACAGGATACTGGGCTAGATGGACCTTTGGCCGTTCTTATGTTTCTACTGGTGGTGCACATTCACACATGCCTTGGCGCACATAAAATTATTCTGCATATGGATGGAAAAGATTAGAGGGAACATTGCTGGGCACTGACCTAAAACAAACACATAGATAAGTACAATGCACTTCTTATATTCTATCAAGGACTAAAACTAGAATGTTAAGGCTCAAGAAAGAGCACACAGTAGCTTGCTGTAACTATCGCTGTCAATCTAGTCAAAAAGTGAAGTGGGAAGATGGGTTCTATTCACCCCTCTGCCTTGGGGATATCACTTTGCTTCCCTTTGGGGAGGAGATAGTCTTTTAGCTTAGGGTCACACTTAACTAGGCAGGTTGGCTTAAGGTATGCCATCCAGTTATGCAAAATGTGCAGCTGGATTTGGCTTACCTTAAGCCAAGCTGCTGCAGCATCTATATTACAGGAGGCCGATGGGAGCACACTCTCACGTTAGTTTCCCTTACTCCTAACAGAATGAGGAGTACAAGACATCAGCCGGGGCTGTCTTCAGTGTTCGACTTTGGGGTCTACACTAGATCCACTAAATCGAATGCTAGAAGATTGACTTCTCCATAGTGTAGACATGCCCTTACTGCTCTTACTAAACGCTTTCATAGGGAATGTCTAGACTGCACCCCTCTGCTGGCAGAGGGATGCAGATTAGGCAGGTCGAAATTGCTAATGAAGTGGGGATTTAAATATCCTGTGCTTCATTAGCATAAAACTGGCCGCTGCTTTTTTTTAGCACGGAGCTTTGTCGGAGAAAAACAGCAGTCTGGAGGGGGATCTTTTGCTAAAGACAGCCTTTTCCGATAGATCCTGTATACCTCATTTTACGAGGCATAAGGGATCTATCAGAAAAGGCTTTCTTTAGTGAAAGATCACCCTCTAGACTGCCGCTTTTCTCTGACAAAGCTCCGTGTCAAAAAAAAGCGGTGGACATTTTTATGCTAATGAAGCACGGGATATTTAAATTCCCGCTTCATTAGCAATTTTGACCTGCCTAATATGCATCCCTCTGCCAGCAGAGGGGTGCAGTCTAGACATACCCATAGAGCCTAGCACAATAGGCCCCCTATCTTTTCAGTGCACCTGCAGTGGAAATTAATAACCACTAAATTACTTTGTTAATGTGAAGACTGAGTTTTTGAGTAAGAGCATAGTGACAGTTTGAAGGATTTTGTTTGGCACTTCTCTGCCCTAAGGAAGATTTCATTGATCTCTAACAACAGACAGTACTTATCTGTTTGCGTTTATTCATCATGTAGGCAGGTATCCTGTGCACAGGTAGCTGTAGAACACTCTTGGTGCCCATGTAGATTCTATCTGGTGCTGAGGGAAGCCACATGGCCTAGTATGTAGCTTAGAATCTATAAGACCTGGTTTCTAGTCCTGGTGCTTCTGTGTGATTTTGGGGTAAATCATTTCACCTATCTGTGCTTCAGTTTTCCCAATGGGGCTAAAGATATCAACCTCTTTTAAGTACTTTGAGATCTACTGGTGAAAAGCTCTGTGTAAGATCTAAGGCTGTGTCTAGACTACACCTCTCTGTCAACAGAGAGATGTAGATTAGGCACGTCGAAATTACTAATGAAGCAGGGATTTAAATATCCCATGCTTCATTAGCTTTTTTTTGAAACAGAGATTTTTCAGAAAAAAATGGCAGTCTAGATGGGGATCTGTCAAAAAATAAACACTTTTTCAAAAGATCCTGTATTCCTCAAAAAATGAGGTTTACAGGATCATTCGAAAAAGGGTTTATTTTTCGACAGATCCCCATCTAGACTGCCGTTTTCTTCGAAAAAGCTCCATTTTGAAAAAAAAAGCAGCAGCCATGTTTATGCTTTTATTTTATATTTTAATCCCTGCTTCATTAGCAACTTCGACGTGCCTAATCTACAGCTCTCTGTCGACAGAGAGGTGTAGTCTAGATGTACCCTAAGTGTTACTGTTTATCATCATGAAAACTCCTCTCCTTCCTCACTGTAAGGCCCTATGTAATCTTGCCATTTGTATTTGGTTTAATTTATGGTGCTCTGACTCCAATCCTTAAATTCTTCCTAATCCCTTCACCTCACTAATCTCTTCATTTATTTTCCCAGCACTTTGCTTACTATGCTGCCCCTATGCCTGGGACAATCTTCCTTCATTTGCCTGATAAGGACCCCGTCTCCTACACCAAATCACTCCTTAAAATTCATCATTGCAGAAAGTCCCTCCTCCCATCTCCTCACCATTCATAAATCTACACCCTACTTCAAGTGCTCTGTTGACTTGTCTTGTGGGTTCTTCACTTCTCCTCTCCTCCTCCCAGGAAATGCTTTGGGGTCAGTGAACTTGTCTTAATCTGTTTGTATAGTTCCAAGTACAGTAGGGCACTGATACTGTACAAAAGATTTCTAACAACAAAATTCCAAATAAAAACACTTTCTTAGCAATGGAATTCTTGATTTCCCAGATGATCCAGAAGCCGGAAGGATTCAACCACATGCATGAGAATTGGGGGCAGTGTTACAAAGAAGAATGTAGCTGTAGGGAGAATATATTGTAAGTAAGCAGAATTCAGTTACCCAGCTTGGCTTAGTAGGCACCAGAGACAATACTCCCTTTATCATAAAGCATGCAGAGTCCCTTTACTGACCACAAGTGGTAGTACTGTGGCTTTATCTCACATTTCAAAGATGCTGCTCTGTCTGTGTTTCTTTGATTGTTAATGTCCTTCATCTACAGAGCTATGAAAATAGAGGCCATCTGGAAATAGTGAAATAAACTGCGGAAATGGATCAGCAGAGCAGGAATGAGAGCTGAAATGTGTAGATTGAGTAAGTTCCTTGGGACAAGGATTGTATCTTCCTCTATGTATATGGACATTTCTATAAATCTGAGTGTAACTGTGAGGCAAATAAGGAATAATAATAGAGGCATGTATCTGCTTGTGGATAGAAAGGTCCCAAGCAACTAGTTTGTTAGGAAATAACTAAAGCTGTTCCTGTCGTTTTTCTTTTTATTCCCTCACCATAGAATGTTCAGTCACTGTACTGACAAATCAAAACAAAGTGGGTTATTACATACCAGATGGCATGCAAAGATTATCATTGGCTATTAGATGTCAGAAGAAAATCTGAATCAATTTACTGAATGCATACAGCATGTTAGAGTTTACTAAATTATGTCCCCGTCACTTGTCTCAATTGGCTTAAGTAACAGTGTCTTAGGAGCTGCGTCTAGGAAATGTCTCTTTATTCAGCCACTCATCTTTAGCTGTCAACATGTACAGTAACAATTGTTGTTGTTACTGTCAGAACTGACATGAGACGTCAGCCAGAGTACTGGATTAACTTTCCTTTGTGTGTCTCACTCACTGCAGCAGTACTATCCCGCACCAGTAGAAATTCTGTCTTTATCTTATTTCCACATGCTTAATTTTTATGTCTCTTTTTGGTTATTGAGTCTTATCCTGATTTATTATTCTAATTAGTTGCCTTTCCCTTCAAAAATTGAGAGTAGGCTGTTCAATGCACATAAATCTCATCCTGACACTGGAGAGTGAGAGAAGAGATGACATGACATTTGTCTAGTAAATCCCAGAGTGCCAAGTCATTGCTCTAAGTCTCTGTGCAGAACTGACAAACAGGATAAGAATCTGTGCTCTGCTCAAGCAAGCATTAAAGCCATTGTTCCCCACTGTACAACTTTACAGTGAGCTCCTAACTGGTGTTCTCATAAACTACTTTTACAACTGTTACATAATGACAGAAACAACCCAATATCATAAAGTCCAGCAGACAGTCCTGAATGCAAACCTGCATTTAAACCTGAGTGCCATGCCTAGGAGATGACTCCCTAAAAAGATGTAATGAGCCAGTGGACTCTGTGTCTCTGGCCAGAGGCTAAGATCTGTGTCTCATTTCCTAGTGTTGGTCAAGAAAATGACCAATTCAGCTTCTAGGGAAAAGAAGATTTGGTTTTGATACTGTAACAATAACTTTGAGGGTGCCTCATAATTTATGAGGTAATAACTGTATCCTTGGATGTATAAACTCTGAGGGCAAAAGCAGAGCTTTTTATAGCAGATCAACTCAGACGATAAAGGCTGAGGAACTTTTTTAAGTTCAGCACATAGTGCTGGATCCAAATTCCATTTGGAGTTTCTCTGTTGACTACAATGGACTTTGGCTCAGGCCCTAATAATTGCTATATTGGGTGTGCTCTAGCTACAATTGTGAATTTTCAAATGGAAGATTCTAATTTTAAATGAAAGAGAAGAGAATAAAACCTCTACAACAATGAAAATGTATATTGAAATGTGAAGAATGGAGTGCACACTGCACAAAACACCAGCCAACTTTCCATAGATATCTACTTATAGCACAAAACATGAAGCTTTCAAACTAGTGCTAGTGGACAGGGACGCTTCAATTTATATAGCTGGGTTGAGTACCACTTGCTCAGGGCCTGATCCTGGTAGGTGTCCAGTGACATTTTGCATGAGAGATTCAGCTGAAATCCCAAAGAAGTCCAGTGGAACTGAGGGATCCAACCCTTTGTATTGGGTCTTGGGCATAGGCAGGACCCTTGGTGAGCTGAGTGATTAATTTAAGATGTTGAGCCTGAACCTCATTCTCACTTAAACTGGTATCAAAGAGGTAGCTGTGTTAGTGAGCAAATATAATGAGGAGTCCAGTGGCATCTTAGGCTATGTCTGCACGTCAGCGTTATTTTGGAATAACTAACATTATTCCAAAATAACACAGTGCGTGCGTACACTGCAAGCCATTATTTTGAAGTAAATGTTGATCTGGAGGACTTCTTACTCATGGTAACTCTCATTTCACAAGGGCCAGGTCTACACTACAGAGTTTTTGCACAAAAACTCGCGGCGTGTCAACACCTCAAGCGTATTTTTGCTCAAGTAAAATGAAAGAACAGAGGAGTTTTTTCTGGTGTAAAATTACTCCTTTTTGTGAAAGAGCTCTTGCACAAAAAGGTGTGTGTGGACAGGGAACAGGTTTTTTTTTTTTGCGCAAAAAGAGGAAATTGAAAAAAGCACAGGTGCCCTGGTGGCCATTCGGTAAATAGCAATCAGAGTTTCCTTTCAAGAGAACATCCATGCAGTCCGGACACTTTCTTGCACAAAAGTGCATTGCTTTTTCAATGCCCTTTTGCAGTGTGGATGAGCTCTTGCACAAGAAGTTTTCGCAGAAGAGCTCTTCCGCAAAAGCTTCTTGCACAGGAAGCCGGCAGTGTAGACATAGCCAAGGAGTAAAAGAAGTCAAAGGAAGAGTGTTCTTCCTTTCACTTTCTGCTGTGTAGACAGTGTCAAAAGCCGAATTAAGCTATTTTGACTTCAGCTGGGCAATTGACTTTTGCCCTGCTGTGTAGATGTGCTCTTGAAGACTAAGGGCACATCTACACAGCAGAGCTAAAGGTGAAATGAGCTATGCAATGAGCTATGTCAATTGTGTAGCCTAAGTTGAAATAACTTAACTCGGCTTTTGGCACTGTCTATACAGCAGCAAGTCTGAGAAAAAGTACTCTTCCTCTGACTTCCCTTACTCCTCATAAATTGAGGGTTACAGTAGTCAGAGTAAGAAATCCTCCAGCTCAACATTATTTCGACATTATGTCGAAATAAATGCTTGTAGTGTAGATACAAACTATGCTATTTCCAAATAACGGCCTTTATTCCAAAATAACACTGTTGTGTTGACTTACCCTAACAAATTTATTTGGACATCAGCTTTCTTGGGTAAAGTCCCACTTCAGTCAGTCTTTGCCCATGAAAGTGTATGTCCAAATAAATCTGTTAGTCTTTAAGGTGCCACAGGATTCCCTGCTGTTTTTACTTAGACCAGTGTAAATCAGGTGAAACTCCATTGAAGTTCTCAGCTGGTTTCAATTGACATAGCTTCTTTGGCTCTACCGGTGCTGTGCTGACGTACACCCACTCAGGGTCAGCCCCAATCGAATTCAGCTGATTTAATCACGTGTAAATGAGGGGAGAATCAGGCCTGTTAATGCTTGTTAATACAAGTTCATTGGCAGATTACACAGGATACATGTGCAATATAAACACATTTTTGAAATCTAAATTTACATGGTTCATATACATACAGCACCTTTAAATAACATTAAATGGGAACAAACTATGGGTCTAATCCACTTAATTGAGTAATTGCCCCCTCTGAAGTCAATGAGTCAAATTGTGATCTAAATTACATCTGTAGGAACTGGATGTCAGCAAAAAGATTCCTGACTTATCTTGGTATTAGAGCAGAATTTGGCTGAGGGAGTATATTCATGTGAGTAAGGATCCATAAGGAAAGGGTTGAGATTGAGAAGCATGTGTCAATGACTGACAGCAGAATTTGATTCTCTGAGTTTATATCCAGAATGTAAACTGTGCAACAGCATTTTTTCATGCTCTGCATTTTTTCAAGTTCCGAGGAACAAGCTTATACAGGCCTCTGCCAATGGCAATAACACACTTGATGCAGACTTACTATTCATTACATTAGAGTATTATATTATCAGTTAAGCTGTATTTCTTGTATCCTCTGCCTCTTTTGTTTGTGCATTGTTGGGCTTGTCTGGCTGCAGTGCTGATGTACCGAGGAATGGCAGATTCTTCCATTTACAGTGTAAATATTCATTTTCACAAAGGATAGGTATTTTTCCTGGTGAATTCAGGCTCCCAGTGACATCATGTACATGGTGCTTAAAGGAAGGGCTGACAACACTAATAATATTTCCTCATACCTGCAGTTACCAAACAAAATAAATGGGAGTAATCAGAGGGCCCTCAGTTTGATGGTTAACCCAGAAAGCCTTGTTTAAAAGATTCTGTGCTTATAGCCAGCAAGATTTTGCTTTCATTTAACAGGCTTTGGACAAGAGATTTTCAGGCTGATGTCAATCCGCATAATTCCATCGACTTCAATTGAGTTACACCATCTTACAGCCGAGGATCTCATCCTAAATACTAATTTTGCATGTGACAATTTCATCATAAGTGGAAAGCAGCTTTGAGGCTGTGCATGATTTTCTCTAGAGCATCTTTTCTACCTCCTGCTCAATGGAGTTGTGGTCCTTTATTTTACCCAGCTACTAAGGCTGGCTCAACCCAGTCAGGCTCTAACCTGTTAGTTGTTGTGACAGGCCCTGCCTCCTATTTGCCAGTGGGAGAAGAAAAAAAAAATCCCACAAATATTCAGATACCTCTGAGAATAACCTCTTCAGGGGATGTACTGACCAGGACAAAGGTCACTAGCACTGCCTTCCTTCAGCTTGCTTCCAAAGCAGCTTTGCACAGGGCTTCCCTGACAGAGTAGCAGCCCCTCCTGATTTGGCTTTCTTTAAAAGATGGGGATAGTTTTGTGGGGTGCTGACAATTTTCTAAGGCTTGAGAGTTTTTAACATGGGGGACATTTTTCTCACTGCTTTGGGAACTGTTCTATTCACTCCTTGCTGTGAACTACACAACTATGACCTTCATTGACTGCAATTTCCACCTTTTAAAGCCCTCCTTTCTATCATGCATGATTGTCAGAGGCAGAGTTACCAAAACCTCTTTGGCCCCTTCTCTGATGTTGTGGAATTTAAGAACCCCACTTCAGGGCCCCCCAAACCATGCAAGAAATCCCAGTGGTGTTTTCCCCAGTCACCATGTTGCCAATGTGTTTTATTTTATATCATTTTACATGATTATTACAATTGAGAGCTTTCTATTTCTGTGGGAAATAATTAGGTTTTCTCTATCTAAGGTACATACTAAAAGAAGAAACTGAAATCACATATTTGTGGGTCCCCCTCTGCTCCCTGCGAAAACTGTCAGTCTTTGCACATGAAAAGTGCTGCATTTTTTGCCTTGGTTTGTTATCCTT
The DNA here is from genome assembly GCF_049634645.1 of Pelodiscus sinensis. NCBI lineage: Eukaryota > Metazoa > Chordata > Testudines > Trionychidae > Pelodiscus > Pelodiscus sinensis. The sequence continues at coordinate 307,339,952 of NC_134711.1, forward strand.
TCGAAAGTTTCTCCACTAATAGGTTGCACCATCTGTCGGGCAATTTGCCCGAGTGCCATCTTGCTTGCAGCACTGCAGTAGTCATGTTGCACTATGTGCTAATGGGCTAGATAGACACCTGTCTCATTTCTCCCTGTGTTTGATGGCAAAGTCTGATTTCTTTTTGTTTTAATATTTTCATCATCTTCCATTTTTGCTTTTTGTGTCTAGAATATGAAGACAGAATTGAGTCTGGGCATCAGATCTGAGCCTCTGGAAAGTAGGACCAGGTGAAATTTTTCTACTGAAACTTTATTTTGATCAAAAATGGGATATGTGATAACAAAAAAAATCACAGGAAGTGCGTGTGCTTTCATGGAAACATTTTGATTTTTCATTGGAAAACTACCCCTCCCCAACTAGAAATTTCTAGCAAAATACAAAACCAAACCCTTTTTTTCCTTCAGCAATTTCTGGTCAAACTTTTTCAAGTTTCCAATTTTTGATGAAAAGTTGACATTTTCAGTGGACAGGACCCATTTTCTGACCACCTCTTTTAAAAACCCAAACAAACAGTCAAGGCTGGTCCCATATAGGTTAAAAACCTTCACAGGTTAAATCATACAGATTCTCCATTATACTTGAGCCAGACGGTAGTTAGACATAGCAAAAATATGGATGTCACCAATTGGGGCAGATCTCAGAATTCTTGCCAATCACAGGAAGGTCTAGTACCTCTGTACTACTTTCCAGATTTCCTCCAGGGTCGTGCTGCTATGTTATCCCTTCTGGCAGTGGCAGGTGATCCAATAACCTCTTGGGCTAGGAAGTAGTTTTACAAAAGGAAATGAGAAGCTATGGACCATTATACTACCTGGCTTCAAAAGGTATGGACCATTATACTAGCAATTTTGGTTGTGGGAGAATGCCAGAGAGAACTGCCATCCTCTGTTCTCATTGCCTTGTGTTGCAGGAACATAACACATACTGCTGCAAAATCCCACCCCTGAAGGATCAGGATAGAGGGACTTATGCAGATGAAGAAAAGCCTGTCATTGATTCATTGCTGTCTCCTCTGATGGGCAGTTCCTGCTATTCCCCGGCACATGCATTAGGAAAGAACATGTAAAAAAAAAAGGGACAATGGGAAAAACCCCCAACAGAACATAGACTGGTGGGTGTGCAAAGTGAAACATTAAGACAGTAGGAATGTGAAGTAAAGATTAAAGGGAGGTAGAAAGAGAGAGAGAGAGAGATTAATGAAAAAATAAGGAAAGTAGTTGTGACAGAGAGGATATCCACTTATACCTACCTACTTATTTGTCTCGAATAAATAGCACAGAATCACTGCTATCTAGAAAACATCTCTCTCTCTCTCTCTCTCTCTCTCTTCACACACACCCAACACCCACACCCTCCACGGAAAATAGTTGGTTCAAATTACAATGAGAAAACTTGATTACCCATTGGGGTGAAGGCTCTTGGTGTCTTTGCTTGTCAGAAGAAAGAGCAGCGTTTGTCCAATGTGGGTGGGATTGGCCAGCCATGAGATGCATAGATTCAGCTTTTTCAATAGACAGGTCTCCCTCAGTAAGGCTCCTATGAAAACCCAGTCAGAATTTAATATGTCCATTCTTCCCCCTAGGATGTATCTCCTCTCCATTGCAGTTGCATCCCTCTTGGTGTCTGGGTAGCAAACTGTACTCACTGGGGTGAACATGGAAAGTGAAAAAAGTCAGACAAGTATGAACTAAACATAAGTATGAGTTCATGGAGGTCATTTCATTGTGAGTCTATGCAGAAATTTTCCCATAGCAGTCGTGTAGCAGTATTTTCATTTAGAAGTTAGGAAAAGTAAGGAGGGAGGGTGAGAACAAGGGAAGAAAATAAGCTACCAAAGCCCTTTCGCTCTTAGACTTTAAAACATTCTGCTTCTTTTTCTGTAAGTGACAAACTTGCATTCCCAGAGTGATGCCAGAGCACAGTATGTGTTTCCTTTTAGTCCCTTGGTGCCTCAGTCAGAGAATTCTGCCAATCTCTCTCTCTCCCTCCTGCCTCTAAAATGTTGCTTTAAGCAGCCATGTCGGCTGCAGGTTTTATAAACACAGTGCTGGCCCCCACCTTAAGGCTCTAGACAAGTCAGGAGGAGAACACAATATTTGCAGCTGACCTCTCAGAACACCCCACAGAAATGATTGACTGCTTGTGCTCAGCCTAAATCTCAGGCTTCCAGAGAGTGCAGCTCAAAGCCACTTCTTATTCAGTCCTTATAGGCGCATTAAATGCCTCAACCTCATTCTAAAGTTACTAAAGTCACAAAACTTCCTATAGTGCAGGTTGTTTTTAAATTATACAGAGTTAAACAAATTGCCCTTTCTCATTCTCCTCACTAGATAGCATGTGGAATATGTCTTCAAGAGACCCTACACTTTCTTTCTATCCCGATTAAACCTAATGTGAAGTTGCATTTAAAATTAACATGTCCTCCACAGAATAGTCTAATAATAACTGGTTAGGAGTTACTGCTGTTCAGGTTTAATATAATCCCATGTGAAACACGGTAAGGGTGCTCCTGTATGCTATTCCCGGCTGTGATTTTTCTTGCTGCCATTCAGCTACATCATTGAGGAGGGGTGGATTGTGCCCAGTAGTCTTCCCTTTCAAAGTATGAGATGCGTTCTTGTGCACTGGCCTCTATGAGGACAGGCTGTGCTTTTTAACATGGCACTTAGCCTCTGTGTGGAGGTCAGGGCCCATTTGCACAGAGCAGCTTGCAGAATTAGGCCCAGATCCTCAAAAGTAGTGAAGCACCGAACTCCCATAGTCTTCAATAGGAGCTACCTTTGAGGAACTGGCCGTTAGATTCCAATATTTATCTACACATGGAGGATAGCTCACATCACAGCAGTAACATTTGACATTTATACAGGATAAATCATCCTAACGTACCCTAAAGAAACATAAACAGATACACAGAGATAGTTTCATCTGCCTTTGAAATGCAGCCACTTTTGGTGCGCACGAATGCACAGAAACAATATGTCATGATCTTGGCCAGACAGTGAATATCCCATTGGAAACTGCCAGGGGGAAATTTACATTGGTAAAATAGAATTGCCTGGGTTGTAACTTGGGCAGGGATTAATCACCCGCATCTCAGAAAGAGATGGGCATTGACTCAGAGTGGAGTGACTCCTACTGAATCTTCAATGCCCGTTCCTTCAGCCCCTGAATTTTGCTTTATTTTGCTTGAAGCTCACCCATTCAGCCACTATCTCCAATGTGACCCCTTGCATTTGTCTCATCTGTCATCCTTACTCTTTGGGTTTCTCCCATGTTTTAATCCGATGGCAGCCAAACTGCCAACAGTACCTTATGGAATGGTGCTCCCTGCACAGTACTGTTAGCTAAGGGTATGTCTACACTACCCTCCTAGTTCGAACTAGGAGGGTAATGTATGCATACCGCACTTGCTAATGAAGCCCGGGATTTGAATTTCCCGGGCTTCATTAGCATAAGCGGGGAGCTGCCATTTTTAAATCCCCACTGCTTCGAACCCCGTGCAGCGCGGCTACACGCGGCTCGAACTAGGTAGTTCGGACTAGGGTGCCTATTCATACCCTAAGAGCGTAAATTGGGCTTAGGATCAGCCCTTGCAGGCAGTAGCTGTGATTGTGATGTAAGGATGGGGGTTTGGCTGCCAAGAACAAAGGTCATCTTCAATTTTGAACAATGTGCTCTGAAATGGTATTGAGAACTATCTTTGGACTACTTGGAAGCTGGGTCTTGCTCATGATATAACTCAGGGGTGGGAAACGTCTGCCCTGTGGGCCATGTGTGGTTCATCAGGGTTAGCTGCTGACAGGCTGCCAGATGGTGTTTTTACTGAGCATCCACAGACAGGGTGCCTCACAGCTCCCAGTGACTGTGTTTCACGCTTCCCAGCCAATGGGTGCTGCAGAAAGTGGCCTGGGCTGGGCTACAGCTTCCTGCAGTTCCCCTTGGCCCGAACAGTGAACCATGGCCACTGGGAGCTCTGCGGCTCCATGCTGGTGGACACTCAGGTGAACAAAGCATCTCACAACCCACCAGCAGCTAACCCTGCTGGACTAGCCCACCCCTGAGCTAACTGGTCATCAGAATCTGGAAGTGGACTGCTTGCCTGAAAGTGATCATTAATTATAAAGCCCATGAGTCTTAGCTGTCGTAGCAGGGAAAACAGCAGAATAAAGAGAATGGATTTCAAGAAGGCAGACATTAGTAAACTCATGGAGTTGGTAGATAAGATCCCCTGGAAACCAAATCTAGGGGAAAAACACAGAGAAGTGACATTTTCTCAAAGGCATGAGAGGGAAACTAACCCCTACTTAGGAAAAACAGGAAATATGGCAAGAGATCAGCATGGTTTAACCAGAAACTCAAAAAGACGCCTATAAAAATGGAAACTAGGTCAAATTACAAAGAACGAATATACACAAACAAAACAAGCATTGAGGGACAAAATCAGAAAGAGCAAAGCAAAAAAACAGATCAAATTAGTTAAAGACATAAAGGAAAACAAAGACACATTCTACAAATACATCAGAAGCTGGAAGCAAGAAGATGATCGAGGGAACTCAGGATGTGTCTAGACTGCAGGGTCTTTTTTTTAAAAAAGTGGCCTTTTTTCACAAAAACTATACCTGTGTCCAGACTACCGCCGCGTTCTGTCAACAGTAAATCGACAGAACACAGTGGTTTTGTCTACAGCAGTTAACCTCGTTTTACAAGGAAGAATGCCTTTTTCTACAGATCTGTCGAAAAAAGATGCATGTGGATGCAGAGAGCCATTTCTGTCGGAAAAAAAGGCCTCCAGGAGGAAGCCCTGGTGGACAGTCTAGCCTTTACATGTAGAGCACCTCTGTGGTTCCTGGCTGCAGCCTCTTAAAGGCACAGGTAGCCAGACAAGCATTGCTGTCTGGCAACTAGCCAGAGCACCCGTGCCAGCCCTGCTAGCTATGTCCCAGCCTCAAGACCCCCCTGGCCCTTCTCAGGACAGAGAGGAGAACCCACCCAGGGGCACCAAAAGGCAGGCACCAGCCTGGTCAGGACCAGAAATAAAAAACCTGCTGGAGCTCTGGTCCCAGGAAGAAGCCCTGCAGGCCCTGCAGACTCACCACAGGAATGTGGATATCTATGAGCGCCTGGCCCAGGGACTGACCACCGAAGGGCATCTCCGCCGCACCTCGGCATAAGTGAGGACCAAGGACAAAGAGCTGCGGCAGGGATATGCCAAGGCCCGGGACCAGAGCTCTCGCTCCGGAGCAGCCCCAGAGAGCTGCCCTTACTACCAGGAATTGGAGCAGATCCAGTGAGGTGGGGAAGCCCAAACTCCACTGCATGCGGTGGAATCCAGGTTAGCCCACCACATTGTGGACTGACCCCTGAGGGAGGAAGACGAGGCAGGAGAGGCGGGAGAGCCGCACCAGGAGGAGGAGGAGGATGAAGAGGAGGCAGCAGGGACCCTCTCCCAGGAGCCGGTCCTCCAGACCCCAGAGGCTTCCCAGATGTCCATCGACATCGGGGAGGGAACATCAGGTGAGTGCTTTGAGAGGTCACCACACATAGGCCGGTTGGCAGTGTGGGGAGCCATCTAGCCCCATTGCCACTGTGGGGCCCCTGTGAGGCTTTCAGGCCGCTGCCCAACTCACACACGGAGTTATATGTAACACTCCTGAGTCTCCTGTTCAAAGTCCAGTCATGGTATGCCCTCAGGGACAGTAGGGATGCACACAGACATTGATTGTCTCCTTCTCTTTTCCTCCACAGCCAGACCCTCTATCCAACAGGGGAGCACCACACCTGCCCCACCACCATCCCGGACCCATGGCACCCGCAGGCACTGGTGTGTGCACACAGACCTACTGAAAGAGCATGCAGTGGCCCTGCAGGATCCAGCTTCCACAGGGCAATCGCGACCCGCTTCTGCAGGGGGGTGTTGGGCCACAGGTGGGTGTGCTCATGTTCCAGAGCAGGGGTGAGCCAGGCACACAGCTCCAGGAATGTGGCCTTCCGCATCCAGAAGTTGTGGAGCCAGTGGTTGTAGTCCCAGAGCTGCATGATGAACCGGTCTCACCAATCCGAACACGTCTCGTGCCTCCAAATCTGCGTGTCCCCAAAAAAGTTTGGGGGCAAGGACAGAGTTCCTGCATCCCAGAGGAGGGTCTCCTCTGTGCAGTCTGGGTCCATATGGGGCAGGAGCTTCATGACAGAGTCATGCACATGCAGCAGAAGCTGCAGTATGGCAGCGTGGGACCATCGCCTGCCCAGAGGCAGCTCAGGCTCCATGGCCAAAAACACGGTGAAAAGCAGAAAAAAACCCTGCAGATAAACTGCTGTGGTGTCCAAGGAAGCGGGGCAATCAGAGCAAGCTCTGCAGCAGCTTTGCTTTCTCTCAAGGAGGTAAGCAAGCCAGAAGCAGGAGCAGAGCAATGGCTGTCCGGGGGGATCCCTGTAAGCACGCATCTCTGCAAAGGGCTTGTAGCAGCACCTGGAAATAAAGGCTGCCCCCATGCTCTGTAAGAAGCACTTCCGGGTGCCTTCTTTTTTTGACAGAGCATAGCTGCTGGATCTAGGAGTGCTGGTGATGCTGCTGCACCTTGACCCCTGTCTTGACCCCCTCGCGCCTGGCTTGAAGTTGTCTCCATCATATGCAAGCATCTAAACGGAGTTGGGGGCTGAGGAGCAGGCACCAGCAGCAGACAGGGAAAAGTCACCAGCTTCTTGGAACTTGGCTAGGAGACAGGGACTCAAGAGGAAGGTGGGAGACATGTGGCACTGCCTTCAGAGCTGTCCCATTCTGGTTGCAGTGCTGCCAGTTAGAGGCAAAGCTCCATTTGTCTCCCCCAAAGTTCACCCATGCTTCCTCAGCAAATAGGTCTGTAAATAGTAGCTCTTATGAAAGGATATATGCTGGAGCCAGCTGGACCTGGAGAAAGCAGTCCATTGAAATTATAGAATCATAGAATAATAGGACTGGAAGGGACTTCAAGAGGTCATCAAGTCCAGCCCCCCGTCCTCAAGGCAGGACCAAGCTCCATCTACACCATCCCTGACAGATGTCTATCTAACCTGTTCTTAAATATCTCCAGAGAGGGAGATTCCACCACCTCCCTTGGCAATTTATTCCAATATTTGACCACCCTGACAGTTAGGAATTTTTTCCTAATGTCCAATCTAAACCTCCCCTGCTGCATTTTAAGCCCATTACTCCTTGTCCTGTCCTCAGAAACCAAGAGGAACAAATTTTCTCCTTCCTCCTTGTGACACCCTTTTAGATATTTGAAAACCGCTATCATGTCCCCCCTTAATCTTCTTTTTTCCAAACTAAACAAGCCCAGTTCATGAAGCCTGGCTTCATAGGTCATGTTCTCTAGGCCTTTAATCATTCTTGTTGCTCTTCTCTGTACCCTTTCCAATTTCTCCACATCTTTCTTGAAATGTGGTGTCCAGAACTAGACACAGTACTCCAGCTGAGGCCTAACTAGTGCAGAGTAGAGCGGCAGAATGACTTCACGAGTTTTGCTTACAACACACCTGTTGATACAACCTAGAATCATATTTGCTTTTTTTGCAACAGTGTCACACTGTTGACTCATATTCAACTTGTGGTCCACTATGACCCCTAGATCCCTTTCCGCCATGCTCCTTCCTAGACAGTCGCTTCCCATCTTGTATATATGGAACTGATTGTTCCTTCCTAAGTGGAGCACTTTGCATTTCTCTTTATTAAACCTCATTCTGTTTACCTCTGAGCATTTCTCTAACTTGCTAAGGTCATTTTGAATTATGTCCCTATCCTCCAAAGAAGTTGCAACCCCATTGCAAAGACTTTTGGAACAGGAGTTTTGATTTAGCTGAAGTTTCATTTTAGAGAAAAGCTTGAGGCAAGAAGGTCATGTCTCCTTCTGACCTTTCGAGAATGAACTGGTTCCATGTTGTGTTGAAACAACTTTGTTTTGATTTTTTAGAATTTTGAATTCACTGTAAAATAAATAAAGGCAAAATAAAAACCAAATAATCTGAGTTTGTTGAAATGAAACATTTTAGTTGACCTGAAACAGAAACTTTGGGTACTTTCTTTCCTAGAAGATTTTGAAATTCAGGTTTCATTCCTAATTGGAATGAAGATGAATATCAAAATACTTCACAAAATGAGATTTCTGTCCTTTGCATAGCTCTACTAGAAGCTTGACCTCTTAGACCATGTCTACTCTGGGGAGTTATTTCAAAATAACTCCTCTTATTTTGAAAAAACAATGTGAGCATCCACAGTACCAAGCATGTTGTTTTGAAATAACAACTCCTGCTTATGAAGAGGAATAAGCTTATTTCGAAACAGATAGTTTAGGAGTTATAATTTTGAAATAACCTGGTTAGTGTAGATGTAGCCTTAGGGTGCATCTACACAACACCCTAAACTCGAAATAAGATACACAATTTGCGTAGTGCAAATTGTGTATCTTATTTCGAAACTATTTCAAAATATCTTTCTTTGAAATGTGGTGTGTCTACACCACCAAATTTCAAAATAACATGTTATTTCAAGCCATCACTTATCCCTTGTGCAATGATAGTTACTGGGATGGCAAAATAGCACCCCCGTTATTTTGAAAAATATTTTGAAAAAATGGGAGGCTTGTGTAGGTGTGAGATAGATGCCATGAAGTGTAGACGTAGCCTTAGAGAATTAGTTATTGAAGTGTCTTATAAATGCTGAAGGAAACAAGGTCAAGTATAAACGGTTCTTGCTCTGTTATGATTGCACTGATATTGTTAGCAGCATCTTACAGATACAGTGAGAATTAATATTCTCACCATGACTTGAGGACCTTGACTAAAATATGCTATAGACGTTCAAACCATTGCAGAGCTGTGCTTAATAAACATTTTGCTGAATATAATGCTTTTAGTGTTAGTTCTCAGATTGCTTGAGGACAGTGGAAAGCATCCTCCCCATTTTATAAATGGAGAAACAGAGGCACAGAGGAATTAGAATACCAAATCAGCAAGATACTTAATCACATAAGTAGTCGGCTGATCTTAATGAGACTTCTCCAGTGCTTAAAATTAGACCCATGCTTATACTCGATGTAAGTGACTTGTTAAAGGGAACACATTGATAAAGGCTCGACTAGAACCCAGAACTATTGCATCACTGTTGTTTGCCTTAGTCACTGAATTGTTCTGCTTTCAAAAGTTTGATTGGCAGCATTATTAGCCTGCTTCTGAGGTACACTTCAGCTCTTCATGCCAATGCAGGACAGCTGTTTAGGTGTCACCAAACCTCAGTTAAAAGCCATGTTAAAAAGACTTCATCCATTGAAGCAGCTATAATATTTCCTTATGACAAAAACTGCGATAAGAAACTAGGGTTCAGTTTTTTTATAGGTTCCACAAGGCAAAGTTAGAGACAATTTTTACTCTGTTGTTACCCTACTTGCTTATACATCTATATGTGGAAACCCTGAGATGCAGAGCTGGGGACATAGCCTTAATTGTGTCTGGTTTAAGGTGACAATGTAAGTGTCTAGCCCTTTTGTAATGAAGGTATTAAAAAGAGTAGATATGACTTTCGATGGCTGAATTGTTCTTTTTCAAGCTATTTTAAAAAAAAATCAGATATAATTGGTTTTTGCTTTAGAAAAGTGGTAAGAATTACTCTGTAATTGCATGGATAAAAAATAGTTTAGACAGTAATAAAAGTTCAACCTCAAAAGGATTGACACATAATGCCTCTGAATTACAAGATAATCTTTTAACCTGTCACCTGCAGTATCTTGTCTTTAGCTGAGACTATAGCAGTCACCAACATTTAGAAGGAATGTTAATAAATAATAACAAAATACTATTCTTTTTGAATGCACATCCTCCTAAATTCCCTAGGATGCATGATAAAAGTGCTACTATACAAATCTTCAAAATCACCACGAACATGTGAGTAATAAATATGGTACAGCTACAACACTCAGCATTCCCCCATCTCAATTACACGATGGCTACGTCTAGACTGGCCCCAAATTCCGGAAAAGGGATGCAAAGCAGGTAAGTCAGCATAGGGAAATCCGCGGGGGATTTAAATATCCCCCGCGGATTTAAATAAACATGTCCGCCGCTTTTTTTCCGGCTTGGGGACAAGCCGGAAAAAAAGCGTCTAGACTGGCGCGATCCTCCGGAATAAAGCCCTTTTCCGGAGGATCTCTTATTCCTTTCAAGTAGGAATAAGAGATCCTCCGGAAAAGGGCTTTATTCCGGAGGATCGCGCCAGTCTAGACGCTTTTTTTCCGGCTTTTCCCCAAGCCGGAAAAAAAGCGGCGGACATGTTTATTTAAATCCGCGGGGGATATTTAAATCCCCCGCGGATTTCCCTATGCTGACTTACCTGCTTTGCATCCCTTTTCCGGAATTTGGGGCCAGTCTAGACGTAGCCAATATGTTACCAATCTTGTTAAAGTACTATATACAGTACAGATGAAAATGAAGATCCAGGTGTTATTATACAACCTGGACTTGCTGCTGCCCACGCTACCCCAATGACACTACTATTTTTAGCACAGTAGTTCAATGACAACTACATAAGAACATAAAACGGCCAGACTGGGTCAGACCAAAGGTCCATCTAGCCCATTATCCTGTCTTCCAACCATGGCCAATGTCAGAGGGAGTAAACAGAACAGGGAATCATCAAGCAAGCTCTCTCCCGTCACCCATTCCCAGCATCTGACACCATTCCTACCCATCCTGGCTAACAGCCATTGATAGACCTAACCTCCATGAATTTATCTAGTTCTTTCTTGAACCCTGTTAAAGACCTGGTCTTCACAACCTCCACTGGCAAGGAGTTCCACAGATTGACTGTGCATTGTGTGAAAAATACTTCTTTTTGTTTGTTTTAAACCTACTGGCTATTAATTTTGTTTGGTAACCCCTCGTTCTTATGTTATGGTAATAAGTAAATAACATAAAGCAAGCATGAATATGTCTACTGGGAGCTGGGAATCACATCTCTAATGTTCTGTGAGGGACCTAGTACATATTTAGGCACTGGATAAATAATGCTGCAAGAAGAGCTTTCCAGACTCACAATCTTTCAATAGAAAAGCCCCTGGTTCTCATAGACTCATAGACTTTAAGGTCAGAAGGGACCATTATGATCATCTAGTCTGACCCCCTGCACAGTGCAGGCTACAGAATCTCAACCGCCCCTCTTAGAATAATCCTCTCACCTATGTCTCAGATATTGAAGCCTTCAAATACTTTGAAGGCCCCAAGATGCAGAGAATCCTCCAGCTGTGATCTGTGCCCCATGCTACAGAGGAAGGCAAAAAACCTCCAGGGTCTCTGCCAATCTACCCTGGAGGAAAATTCCTTCCCGACCCCAAATATGGTGATCAGCTAAACCCTGAGCATGTGGGCAAGACTCACCAGCCTGACACCCAGAAAGTTCTCTATAGTAACTCCATTGACCTATTTCCCACTGATAATGAATGGTCAATTAATTACCAGGATCATGTTCTCAAACCATCCCCTAATCATAGAACTGGAAGAGACATCAGAAGGTCATCAAGTCCAGCCCCCTGCTCTAGGCAGGACCAATCCCATCTAAATCAACCCGGCCAGGGCTTTGTCAAGCCGGGACTTAAACACCTCTAGGGATGGAGATTCCACTACTTCCCTAGGTAACCCATTCCAGTGCTTCACCACCCTCCTAGTGAAATAGCTTTTTCCTAATATCCAACCTGGACCTCTCCAACCATAACTTGAGACCATTGCTCCTTGTTCTGCCATCTGTCACTACTGAGACCAGCCTCTCTCCATCCTCTTTGGAACCTCCCTTCAGGAAGTTGAAGGCTGCTATCATATCTCCCCTCACTCTTCGCTTCTGCAGACTAAACAGACCCAACTCCCTCAGCCTCTCCTCAGAAGTCATATGCTCCGGCCCCTAATCATTTTGGTTGCCCTCCGCTGGACCCTCTCCAATGCGTCCACATCCTTTTTGTAATGGGGGGGCCCAGAACTGGACACAATACTCCAGATGTGGCCTCACCAATGCCGAATAAAGGGGAATAATGACATCTCTGGATCTGCTGGCAATGCTCCTCTTAATGCAACCTAATATGCCATTAGCCTTCTTAGCTACAAGGGCACACTGTTGACTCATATCCAGCTTCTCATCTACTATAACCCCCAGGTCCTTTTCTGCAGAACTACTACTTAGCTGGTTGGTCCCCAGTTTGTAACTATGCTTGGGATTCTTCCATCCCAAGTGCAGAACTCTACACTTGTCCTTGTTGAACCTCATCAGATTTCTTGTGGCCCAATCCTCCAATTTGTCTAAGTCACTCTGGACCCTATCTCTGCCCTTAAGCGTATCTACCTCTCCCCCCAGCTTAGTGTCATCCGCAAACTTGCTGAGGGTGCAATCCATCCCCTCATCCAGATCATTAATAAAGAGATTGAACAAAACCGGTCCTAGAACCGAACCTTGGGGCACTCCACTAGAAACCTACCGCCATCCTGACATCGAGCCATTGATCACTACCCGCTGGGCTCGGCCTCCTAACCATCTTTCTATCCATTTTACCATTCATTTATCCAATCCACATTCCCTTAACTTGCTGGCAAGAATATTGTGGGAGACCGTATCAAAAGCCTTGCTAAAGTCAAGGTATATAACATCCACTGACTTCCCCATGTCCACCAAGCCAGTTACCTCATCATAGAAGCTAATCAGATTGGTCAGGCACAATTTTCCCTTTGTGAATCCATGCTGACTATTCCTAATCACTTTCCTCTCATCCAAGAGCCTCAAAATGGATTCCTTAAGGATCCCTTCCATGATTTTTCCAGGAACCGAGGTAAGACTGACTGGCCTATAGTTCCCTGGATCATCCTTCTTCCCTTTTTTGAAGATGGGCACTACATTTGCCTTTATCCAATTGTCCGGGATTTCTCCCGATCTCCACGACTTTTCAAAGATAATAGCCAAGGGCTCCACAATGACATTTACCAACTCCCTCAGTACCCTCGGGTGCACTAAGTCTGGACCCATGGATTTATGTACGTTTAGCTTTTCTAAATAGTTCCTAACCTGTTCTTTACCCACCACGGGCTGTCCATCTTCATCCCATCTTGCGTCACTTAGAGCAGAAGTCCAGGAGCCGACCTTGTCCGTGAATACAGAGGCAAAGAAAGCATTGAGTACTTCAGCTTTCCCCACATCATCTGTCACTAGGTTACCTCCTTCATCCATTAGGGGCTGCACACCCTCTCTGATCACCTTCTTCTTGTTAACATGCCTGTAGAAACATTTTTTGTTATCCTTCACATCCTTAGCCAGTCGCAATTCCATTTGCGCTTTCGCCTTCCTGATAACCCCCCGGCATTCTCGAGCTATACCTTTAAACTCTTCCCTGGTCATTTGTCCAAGTTTCCACTTTTTGTAAGCTTCCTTTTTGTGCTTAAGTTCACCAAGGGTTTCCCCTGTAAGCCAATCCGGTCTCCTACCATGTTTGCCTCTCTTGCTACGCGTCGGGATGGTTTCTTTCTGTGCCTTCAATAAGGCTTCTTTAAAATACTGCCAGCTGACTTGGACTCCTTTCCCCTTCATGTTAGCATCCCATGGGATTCTGCCCATCAGATCTCTGAGGGAGTCAAAATCTGCTTTTCTGAAGTCCAAGGTGTGTATTTTACTACTCTCTTTTCTTCCTTTGGTCAGGATCCTGTTGTTCTGGAATTGGGAGAGGGGATGCTTCATCCTCCCAGATCTCACTTCTAAGAGCGAGGAAGACCAGTCCTGTGTTATCAAGGCTTTGGAAAGTAACACTAATAAGAAATTGCAACCTAACTCTTACAGGCCTTGCTCCAGTGCTCACTGAATTCAGTGGGAGCCTTCTGTAATGCTTCCAGCGAGCATGATCCTTCCTCGCAGTGTCCCAAGATGTCGAGCTCAGTTCAGTTCATAGGGTACAGGTATTACAGAGCCTCATGGACAAAACCCCTTTGTGCTGCTGGAGCTTTCAGAGAGATGACCAAAATAAAGCACACCATTCCAGAGGTATTGTTTTGGCCACCAGAGGGCTCTGATTTTTAATTCATCAACCTAATAGGAATATATGGAGACTAGAGAAAGAACAGTGAGGAGGTCAGTATAAGGGAAATAGTGTTCATGTGCATAATGTATGCCCTAGCTCCTGGGGAAGTACCCAGAGCCTTATTAAGGGGTCCCTCCTAGGACTGGGGAAGGATCTGACTCCCCGAAGCACAATTCCTTCCTAAGTGTCCTCTACAGCAACACCGTAGGAGCTGAGTTAAGAGGCTCAGTTTGGGCTGCTGTCAGATGCGCTGTTAGGGTAGACATAACATAATCCTATCTCACTTCCTGAGGCTTTTCACAAGCCCTGTATAGGCAGCATCACTGTAGGGAGAGCTGACTGGGAAATGGAATTGTCATTCAGTGTCAAATTCCAACTCTGAACTGGAACAAAATGCCAACAATTCCCACAAAATGAAAATTCCCTCAAATTTGATTAAAGACCATCAATAAGTTAAAAAGTTTGGATCTGGTAGTGTCATAACATCACCTCTTCCCCCCTCTTTAATAGATACTGTAACAGCTGTAGGTTGAAATAAAATGAATTGAAAAGAAAAAGATGGAATGAAAACTTGCCTTATAGAAACAAAACATACTAACAATGAAACAATGATCGAAAAGCAAAATTATGTGGTTAGATTTTTTTCCAGCCTAAAATGGCATTATAATGAATCCTGCAAACATTTCCATTCTGACGAAACTGCGTTTTTCTCGCAGGAATTGTTCTGTTAACAATTTTTGGACCTGCTCTATTTGTAATATAGAGACCTCTGAATTGAATGACAGCAACCAACTGCAGTTCAGTACTTACGGAAGATGTGTGGGAAGAGGTTCCTTGCTTTTTCCTTGTCTCCCAAGAACTGTTAGCTTAAAAACAGATTTTAAAAATCTGAATTAAAAGATAATACACTTTGTGTTTGTGATTAAGCATTTTTACTTACAGGATCATGGGAACTTCAAGAATCACTGGATTAAATCCTCTGGCATGTGTTATGCAGAGTCAAAGTAGATAGGCCAGAGCATTTATGAAACCCTCCAAATGACACAGATGAGGTGGTGTGTCTTCTAACCTCTGAGCCCTTCCATGTTTTGCCTTTGAGTGATTGTGTTGTGGTCAGACCCAATGGCACAGTCATGCTGCCAGTTCTCTTGCCAGCAACAGGAGAGTGAGCACTGACTTCTGTGAAAGCAGGCTTGGACTTACAAACCACAACTTCCCCATACAACCTTATCACACTCCTTTATTAACTTTGCTTCTTTTAAGATAATTGAGATATAGATGTTCATCTGTTCATGCAAGAAGCTATTAAAATATCTCCATATTCATCTCTGTCTATCAGTCAATGACAAACTTAGATGCATTAATACTGGGAGAGTTACAGTGGAATTCAATTAACTTATTAATGAGGCATCAGGATTTTTAGAGCTGTTAGCACTGTGCTTTGGGATATAATACACTCTGTGATGAACCTTCTAGAGTGTGTAAGGAGTAAGTGGACTTGATCTTCTTGTAAGTGACTGTGTGTAAGTGATATTACTTTCAAGAAAGAACGCCCGATCCATTACTGGCGCTTACTCATGCCACTGCCTTGTTGATAGCAACAGTGAAATCTCCAAAGCTTTTTGATGTCTTTACTCTCTTGTCATTTAACCCCTCCTCCCCCCAAATGACAAGACAGTGATGAAAATTCATCAGATCTGTCTACAGTACCGCTTCTGCAGTTGCTGCTTTCACTGGTGGGGTGACACTGGTGGGAATTTCATGCCTATTTCCACCAGTGTAGCCAAGGCTTAAGGGAATCCTGAACGCATTCTGGTTCCTCACTGAATTCAAAGGAGTGGTGCTCTGCAAAGCTGTAGTACTGGATAGCTCAGTAGTTAAATACTGTCATCACTGCAGATGCACATTTGCAATTCTTTATAGCTGACACTGATGGGGCCTGAAGGGATTAAAATGGCCATATGGGTCACCTACCCCTCTGCAAAGCACCTGGAAGAGGAATCAGGGAGCAAGGACAAATTAGAGAGAAGACTCAGCTGGACAGGACCAGGAAGAGCCTGTATAAAGCCCAGAAGCAGAGAGTGGAATGGGGTTGTAAAATGAGAAATTTCTGTCATCCTCAGGGGGAAAGAGGTTAAAACCCCCGGACACAGCAAGAAGGGTTGGGATTATGCAGATCTTGACTGCTTGTTGTAGGTTTTCTGGGCTGGCGCCTAGTGTAGAGTTTGGTTCCCCTACCAGCTACATGGTAGTGGTGTTTTTAAGGGGCTGTGAAAAGGAGGCTGCCTGGGACAATAGGTGCTGAGAGACTTTGATATCCTGGAAGTGGAAGGCAGCAGTGACTTGGCTGGAGACCCCAGCCACAAAGTGGGAGCAATCAGGGGGGCTGACAAAATTGCCAGGCCCCTGGACAAGGTAGCAGGGGGTGGCACTGAGCTTCCAGAAGGGGTGGGGTCTCCGGTGGAAGGGGTGAGACTGGAGGCAGTCAGCCCCTGGTGCCACCTGGAGTACCCTGTGCTTCTCCCAGCCAGCCCTGCAACAAGGCTCTGATGGTGAAATCACCAGGACTTGGGGCAGTGCCCCATTTATCCCCACCATTGGCCGGCCTGGGAGCAATCAAGTCCCAAGCAAACAGGATAGGGAGGGTAACAGAGGCTACGTCTTGACTGCAAGCCTCTTTCGAAAAAAAGCGTCTAGACTACAACCAGTACTTTTGAAAAAGCAAGCCGCTTTTTCGAAAGAGAGCACCCAGACAATCTGGACGCTCTCTTTCCAAAAAGCACAGTTTGCATTACCTAGCGCCTTTTTTCGAAAGAGCACATTAGAAAAAAGGTGTTCTTCCTCGTGAATGGGAGTGTTCGACAAAGGCTTCCCTTGTCAACCGATCCATGTCTTGACTCACATGCTGTGCCAACTGTCAGCTGAGCTGGCACAGCGTGGCAGTCATTTTTATTTTAATGAAGCTGGGGATATTTAAATCCCAGCTTCACTGACTATGTTGAGTAGCCTATTTCACATGCCTCTGTCGGCAGAGGCATGTAGTCTAGACATACCCAGAGTGAGCAACTGCAGGAAGGATGTTGGGCTGGCAGAGAAAATCCCCAGACATGGCCAGAGGGAGGTGCTCCAGCAGCGAGTAGAGCACCCTGTCACAATGGTTAGAAGCTAACCATTGTCCTAGATGCTATCCAAACCTATGATAGTCCCCATCCCTGAAAAGCTTGCTCTCTAAAACAAGAGAGATAAGATGGAGAGAGGCTGGATAAAAATTACGCATATTATTTTTGTTACCCTATCAGAGTAGAGAAGACCATCTCTATGCCATCCCCTACAACCTTCTCTTAACATAATATTTCCCCATTGTTTACAGAAATTTCACTGTGTTGAGTATTTAAAAACACACACATTATTAAAGTTCAGAGCCTGGAGAATTTAGACCATGATTAAAAACAGTAATTCATCCTTTATAAACTAGAAAAAAAATCTTATTTTCCTCTCTTAAACCAAAGGGAAAAGAACAATCCCATCCAATTTTAATTACATTTTTAAAAATCCTCCTTTGAGGTATAACCAATTTAATCTTTAAATATAATGCCCTTATATTTAAATATAATGTCACAAACAGGATGCTATAAGAATCCCAATTAAATTTTAATTGTTTAGGAAGCACATGCTTTAATGTCCAAAAGAAACAATTTCCCTTAAAAAACCCTCTTGGTGTTCTTAAGGAATTGCCTAAAGCAAATTTCCCTATCACATATACTTACAAAGGGGCAAATTTTCAGCTTTGTAAATCAGCATTTTTTCCATTTACACAGTCTGAGGAGTTGGCCCAAACTACACCTTGTACAGGGACATTAATCATGTACACTATGGACAAACAAACAAACATTGATTTTGACCACTGGCTTTCTAGATCGAGAGACAAACTCACAAGGGTGATTCAAGAAGCAAATTGACCCAGGGGAGAAATGGAGTGAACATAATGTGAAATCTGCTTTGGTGGACAAAATACCATTTACTTGTTCTCAAAAGCTTTCGTGTGGTCTGAAGTTTAACCCTTCCTGGAAATGGACAAAGAACACAAACCAACATTTCCAAGCAGCATGTTCAAACAGACACATACAAACTCTCTTATTTATTAACTGGGGCTTGGTGTGGCCAGATTTTCCCACATACTATTCTAAAATTGCAGTCCTAATGTCTGTGGGCATTTTTTATAATTACCTAGGAAAACAGGAAGTAAGCTACCGTGTTTGAGAATACCAGCCATCACAAAGCCTGGAACCATTTCTAATGGTTTAGGCTTGTGGCATAATTAAGACCTGCTCCCAAAGATGAACAATTCATGTCTCAGTAGCTGGTTAGTTACTCAGAAGTTATGTGTCCAGCACTATGTACAGGCAGTCCCGGGTTACATGGATCAGACTTACATCGGATCCCTACTTACAAACGGGGTGAGGCAACCCCGCACTAGCTGCTTCCTCCCAGCAGACCAGGGAGATGCGAAGCTAGCGCCCCCCCAGCAGACCAGGGAGACGCGGAGCGGCTTTTCTCAGCAGACACCTCAGCTTGAGAATAAAAGGACTGAGGGAAGTGAGGTGTGGGAGAATAAAACTGAGCTCTGGAGAAATGTTTGGCTAGAGTTTCCCCTACAATATGTACCAGTTCCGACTTACATACAAATTCAACTGTCTCTTCTGCTCAGTGTTGCTCACAGCCATATGCATCCAACCCTGGATTGTGTTAGCCTAATACAAAGGGATGTAAGTGACTCATGTCTTCCAGACATACACGGATGAATAGAATCTCACTATGGAAGCCTTCTACAACTTAGCTCCTTCCTACCATTTTGCCCTTCTCTTCTCCTGCCTCTGTGACTTCTGTGGCACTGCCCTTTGTGCCTGTCTTCCTAACTCTCTACTGCTGTAAGTCAGTCCTCACATAATTTTCCTGCAGCACATGTGGCATATATACCTGTCATGAGAGTCACTCACCGTTGGGCGTCTTCTTCAGGCTGTGCCTGGGGAATCAGCTGTTGGCTAGTCTGGAGCCTGCCTCATAGCCTCTCTGTGGTCCTGGGTTCTCTGTGTGACTTAGTCTTCTGGCCAGATGACTCTATAGTCCCAACTCCCAGGGTATCAATATCCCTGGGACACCCCACAGTGCTGGTAAGGGAATCTGGGCCTATTCACTATTCCAGTTTTCAACCCAGAGACCCTACATTCAGGAGCCAATATCCAACCTTGGTACTTTCCCCCTGGGTTACTTCCTACTCTGCCTCCTACAGGCTCTTTTCTCCATCTTTCTGGGTAAGCTCTTCCCTCTGGACCAGGACCTCTGTCTTCTCACCTCCCTGGGTTTCCACTTTTTCCTTCATTAAGCTCAGAAAGTGACTGTTGGCTTCCACATTGTAGCCCCTCTTGGCTACAAACTTCCTGGCTTTACACCGTATCCAGCTTCTCCCTCAGCTGCACTTTATCTGTGATTAGCCATTTTTAGTCAAGCCAGATTCTACCAGGAGCAGCCCATATCATAGAATCATAGAATACTAGCACTGGAAGGGACCTCGAGAGGTCATTGAGTCCAGTCCCCTGCTCTCATGGCAGGACCAAATACTGTCTAGACCATCCCTGATAGACATTTATCTAACCTACTCTTAAATATCTCCACAGATGGAGATTCCACAACCACCCTAGGCAATTTATTCCAGTGTTTAACCATCCTGACAGTTAGGAAGTTTTTCCTAATGTCCAACCTAAACCTCCCTTGCCACAGTTTAAGCCCATTGATTCTTGTCCTATCCTCAGAGGCCAGGAAGAACACATTTTCTCCCTCCTCCTTGTGACAATATGGTTAATTGGGGGCTTATCTATGCTACCTTAACCCTTCAGAACATGCATAACAGTGTAGTGTCAGGATACTATGGGCATTTATTTGGGACTCATTCTTGTCTTTGTCACTTGTGAGTTATGAAAGCCATGCTAAGCTCATGCTGATAAAAACTATGTACCCCATCATCATGTGGCTTATCTGTGTAGCAGTAAGATGATGTCCCTGACCTCTGTTTGCCAGAAACTGGGAATGGACAATGCTAGCAACAACTGAGGAGGAAATTTATAATTGAGTGTCATTGTTATACCTTTGGCACCTGAGCCCATGGAGTCTCCATCTCTGTGATAGCGGAGAGAAGAGAGGATAGTTTAGATCATTGTGGGATTCTGCAGGCCTGTGAAGAGAAAGCTTAGTTGCCCATAATTGTGCCCTGAGCTCTGCAACAGAGCAACAATTGGAGCCACTGTACTGGACCATTTACTCCTGCTATGTTACGTAAGCAAATTAGCAATACTGGATGGTCTACTGAGTCAAAAGTTGCAGAGAGATATTGGATGAAGACCTGTCAGCAGAGGGTGGGGTGAGGGGCAAAAGGAGCAGCTGCCCTGGGGCCCAACAATTCAAAAGGGCCTGGGGCCTCAGCCGCAGTAGCAGCGGTGGACAGAGCCCTGGGCTCTTTAAATTGCTGCCGGAGCCCTGGGTAGTATGGTGCAGGTGACACTAAGGACTGGGTGGGGGACATAGAATGGTCTGGGAGGTGCAGAGGGTTGGTTGCCCTGAGCCCTGCCCTTTCTTGGAGCACATAGCTGATCCCCCATCTTGCCAATTCTGTCAGTCCTCCTGACTGCATGTTTTAATTTTTGCTGGATTAGGGGACAGGGCTGACTATCTTGGCTCTAGAGATACTGTATAGTCAATACCCAAGAAACTATATGATATCTCCAGCTTTCTCATCTTTCCCAGTGTTTGCCTTCTTCTGCTGCAACTGGCTTGACAAATAGGCAAAATGTAGTCCTTGCTCAGGCAGATTCTCCACTGACATTAATGAGAAAAAGACTGGGCTTGTGATGATTATTGGCTCCCATATCAAATTTCCCATGAAATACTTTCAGTGTCTTTTATCAGCTTTTCCTCTTTTGTGATGATTTAGGCATGGATGTGCCTCTTCTTATGAAGCTCTTAAATATCTCCAAATTAATCTATCAGTCAATGACAAGCTTAGATACTTAATGGGGGGAAATTACAGTGGAATTCAATTAAGTTATTAATAAGACACTAGGATGTTTGAGAGCACAGTAGCACTGTGCTTTGGGATATGATGCACTCTCTGATAAGTCTTAGACTGCATACCAGTAAATAATTGCATCTCCACCCACAAAAATGAGACCTGGAATTCACTGTTGGTGCCTGCTGTCAGTGTAATCGTGGAAGATATAATGTAGACAGGGTATCAGCATTTTTCAGGACTCTGGTAATTTCACTTGGAGTCTTCTTTAATTAGGGGGCAGAATTTGGCTATTTGACTGTAAATTCTTAAGGGAAGGGACTCTACATGGATTTGTTTTGCAAAACACAATACCCATCTTTAACAGTTGATATTTACATAGTTGTAGTATACCAGCAATAATAGACTACTGTTTTCCTATGGAAAACATTGTGTAATATTTAATGTGTGTAAACTCTGAAGGCTGAGAGCTCTCACTCCATGAAAATATCTACCTTTTTCTCTAAATAATGATGTGACTATCTTTCATTTCTCCATATTCATAAAATAACCATGATCACATAATTTAACCCATAGCATACTGTCAGTTGGCAACTAGATCTATTTCACACAGAGTCTCATTTTACGCCTGAAAGCTAGAAGAATACCTGCTATAAAGGATGGTGCTAGAAGTGTTAATTAAATACTGATAATATTTGATGCCGACAAAATATAAAAGAAAGAGGTTGCTATCAGCTACACTCAGAAGACTGGGAAATCCAAGGGAACACTAGTGAACATATATAACACTAGGAGATGTACTCAGCGTTGCTCAGGTCCTTAACTCACTTATTTAAAAAAAAAAAAGGAAATGTACATGCTTTATTGAAATCACTGTATTTTTAAAAAAATATAATGTTATTTTTATGAAGTTAATTTTAGTAATTTTTAAAAATGGAATTCCATCAAGTGTAGTTTTATCTTCATATCTATAAACTTTTATTATTTGCTACGTTTTAACAAAAAAGGGGTATGACCAATTTAGATATGGAGGTATTCCTATCTCACAGAGCTGGAAGGGACCTTGAAAGGTCATTGAGTCCAGTCTGCTGTGTTTACAGCAAGACCAAGTACCATCCATCACAGACATACTTCAGATTCCTAAATGGCCCCTTCAAGGATTGAACTAATAACCCATAGGTTCAGTAGACCAATGCTCAAACCACTAAGCTATCCCTTTCTCCCTCTGCCCTGTCAATAACATTGTCTTCTAGTTTTCAAACCTTAAGCATTGATTTAGCTGTGCCAGAACAGAGTACTTCTCCAAGTTTCTCTGTTTTATCTCTTTTCTGTAAGGTTTATTGAGAAGCAATCCTATTCCAGGTTCATTCTATTTTTCTGGCTCATCTTGGTTCAGTTTCTTTCAACATTTGCTCATTTATGACAGTTTGTCGACTGTATTGGATTTGGTGATTCTGCCTCCTTTCTGTTGGGTTTTATGAGAAACATTCCCATTCCAGGCATATCTCATTTTCCTGGCACAACCAAACACTTTCCTTGCTTTAAGTTATGATAAGAGGAAACTGTATACCAAATTTGGTGGTCCTAGCTCTTACCATTTTGGAGGAGTTCTTGATCAAACAGGCAAACTCTCTAAAGGGCATGTTTACACTGGGGAGTTATTTCAAAATAACTCCCTTACTTCAAAATAAGGTGAGCATCCACTCTTTCAAGCCCGTTATTTTGAAAAAACTCGGCTTGTTATTTCAAAAAAATAACTCCTGCTTGTGAAGAGGAATAGCTTATTTTGAAATTGTTATTTTGAGAGTTATTATTTTGAAATAACTTATTTTGAAATAATTTTCCAGTACAGACATAGCCCATAATATATAGTAGACAGAGTGACCAGCTGTCCCATTTTTAAAGGGACAGTCCCGTATTTAAGTCCTTACTGCGTGCCAGCTCTTGGTCAGAAGAGGATTTGAACGGCGACCTGAGGGAGGGAGTTGGAGTGCAGGAGGGGCTGGGTGCCAGAGGCAGGCTCTGGCTAAAAGGAGCTTACTTAATCCAGAAACTCTGAAGCACCCCCAAGGCAGGCTGGGCTCCCTGCCTGCTGCAACCCCAGATCACTTAAAATTGCAGGCTGCTCCCTCCACGTGGCTCTCAGCTCTGGGAAGGGGAAGAAACTTGCGCTGCTCCCATTCTCCAGGCCAATCTCTTAGCTCCTATTGTTTCCAGCCAATAGGAGCTGAGAGATTGGCTCGGGTCAGTTCTTATTGGCTGGTTGTTTCTGGCCAATAGGATTTAAGGATTAGGCTGGGGGCAGGGAGATTGTATGAAGCTTCCTCCTCCTTGCAGAGCAGAGAGCCAGAGGGACTGAGCTTTAAAATGCACAGCTACGTGCCTTAGGGTCCCAGCAGGGTGGTCCATGAGCCAGATCTGGTGGCTTGGCAGGCTGGATCTGTCCCTCGGGTTGCATTTTGCCCAGTTCTGCTCTAACACATGGTCAACACCTTCCTTTCCTGGGTGCTTATATTTTATTTTGGTAACCACAGTGACATTTTGTCTATCACTTATAAGCACTTAAAATCTACTTTTTGTAATTAATACGCTTGTTTTACTGTTTGTCTCTTTGTCTTTACCAGTGATTTTGGTAAATCTGCTCCACTTTCATTGATAAAGTGGTGAACCAATTAACAAACTTGCATTGCTCAAGGAAGGGTCTTTCTTGAGGTATATTCTTGAGGTTCAACTGGAGCTGGGAGGATTTAGCTGATGCCTTTATCGGTGAGATTCTTGAGTGGCTTGGGAGCATTCATGCAATGAAGTTGGGTGTGGGGCTTCACATGTGGTTGTGCTGAGAGATACCAGTATCTGGAGGGCTTTGCTGCTTGTCCCTGGCAAAGCATTGTGACAGACAGCCCGGGCTGGAGATTTAAGAGGGCACAGCCATCCCACTGCCCCAGGCTGCACCCCAGGGACTGTGTCACAACTAGTTCTGCTGCCTCCTGTACTCCAACACAGGAGTTTGCATTATCCTCCTGCAGTGTTCATGACAGGTCTTAGAGGGAAGTAATTGCTCCTGCACGGATTTCCTCTTGGAAATACTAGAACAGGGTAGATAGATGGTGCCACATCTTCATAAGAACAGTCAGACTGGGTCAGACCAAAAGTCCATCTCACCCAGTATCCTGTCTCCTGACAGTGGCCAATGCCAGATGCCCCAGAGAGAGTGAACAGAAGAGGAAATCATCAAGTGATCCTTGTCACCCATTCCCAGCTTCTGTCAGACAGAGGCTAAGGACACCATCTCTGCCCATCTTGGCTAACAGCCACTGAGAAACCTATCCTCCATGAATTTATCTAATTCTTTTTCAAACTCTGTTAAAATCCTGATCTTCACATCATCAGCTATGTCTAGACTGCAGGCTTCTTTCAGAAGAAGCTTTTCCAGAAGAGATCTTCTGAAAAAACTTCTTCCAAAAGAGAGCGTCTACACAGCAAAAGCGCATCAAAAAAACGATCTGCTTTTTCAAAAGATAGCATCCACACTGAATGGCTGCTATCTCGCATTTAAGCTGTGATTACTATGGACAGAGTGGCCACCAGGGCACCTGTGCTTTTTTCTCCTTCCACTTCTTTTGAAATAACTCCCTCTTCCCTGTCCCCACATGCCTTTTCACGAAAGAGCACTTTCAGAAAGTCTTCTTCCTTGTAGAAAGAGGTTTACCAATGTTGGAAAAACTGTTCTTTCATTTTTTATCCAAAAGAACGTGATTGTAGTGTGGACATAAGTAAAGATTTTTCAGAAAAATGGCCCTTTTCCAAAAAAACCTCTGCAGTGTAGACATACACATCCTCTGGCAAAGAGTTCCACAGGTTGACTGTGCATTACATGAATAAGTACTTCCTTTTGTTTGTTTCAAACCTCTACCTATTAATTTCATTTGGTGACCCCTAGTTCTTATATTATGGGAACAAGTAAATAACTTTTCCTTATTTACTTTCTTCACACTAGCCACGATTTTATAGACTTCTGTCATATCCCCCCTTAGTCTCTGTCCTCATCCCTGGTGCCACCCTTAAGTTTCTTTGGAGTTGCAAGGCAGTGGCATCAGCACAGGGAAAGTGAAGTCATGGGAAAAGCAGAGTTGGAATGGTATGACGGAAGTCACATGTACGTATCATGTGTTGAAAGAGGGGTTTGGGAATGGAGAGATTCCTTCACATGTACGTGGTCAGCCTAGCTCCCTGGGATGCTGAGCAGCTGGAACGCCCATTAACTTAAAGACCATGTGTGGACTTGGACTAAATTATTTAGCATAATTAATGGTGAATTTTGTTTGAATGCAAGGCTTATTCAAAGCTCTTCTTGAACCACTTGTGCTCCACTACTGCCCTTGCCACAGGGCTTAAAAGGCATTTTATTTGTGCAGAGGTTCCCATGAGGGCACTTAGCACTGGGATTGATATAGTTCACTCTGCTGGATCTGTCCCTTGGAAGCTTGCAGTTCTGGTCTGTAAATGCACAACAACTTGTGGGGCCAAAGAGACATACCTGCTTTCCAAAGCTTGTTCCTGCTTGCTTTGGATACCCACAACTTGACCTCAGTACAAGTTTGGGACAAACATGGAATATCATGATTAAGGCCATGGATGAAATCCTGGTCCCAAGTAAACAGAAAAGTCAATGAAATGAGGATTTCACCCCATCTTAGTTTGAACATGTGTTTGTTTAGTTTTTTTTTTTTTTTTTGTCTAGGAAGCTAAATGTGCCACACCAATCTTCAGTCAGTATAAACTGACCTTGCTCTATCTAAGTCTATAGAGTGGTCTTGATTTATATTAGGTGAGTATCTTAGTTAGGGCTTAGCCAGAGCCATGCATTTCCAAAACAAAGTTGTAGGTGAATCTATTCCTCTGTTAAGTAGTGATTGAGTGTCACACAGCAGGGTGTAAAACTATTTGTTGCAATAGTCATGCATGTAATGCTTCAGATCTCCTTCCTTTCTGTCACAAGAAGAGGGGATGTTTCCGTGTCTATTTTGAACACAATTTGCTCCGCTTCGGTCTGGCAACTTTTCTTTCCTCACTGGGTAAACAACCCAAATACTTTATAAGCTTCTTCTCCCCCCATCTCTTCCATTCTCTACCATCATTCTGGCACTTCGCAAGGACTACATTTGTTCTTACTGCCAGTACGCTAAGCTGCTACTTTTATATATGTTACACTGATGCCACTATAGTCAATGCATATTTAATAGGTATTTTCCTCACTTTTCCTTATTTGTATTTCCTCACCTTACTAGTGTTGGAGTGTCTTTTTTCTTATAGATTAGTATATCAGTGATTTCAACTTATAATCATATTTGTCAATTTGTTACAATAGCCTCTTGTGGTTAGGTTTATTTTTTGTCCTAACCTGTTGTTTCAGTTCTTTAAAAGTCCCAAGTTGTGGTGTGCCTGGTCAGTTTAAAAGGGTATGAACTTAGAAAAGCCCCTTTGCCAACCTGCTTTAACAGCTCCCCTTTATTAAAGGACACAGCTGTGTATGGACCTTATGCTTTAGCTCATTACCACTGATCTAGGCAAAAGGTCTCAAAAATATGCATGTTAACTTTGCCTTAGCTCAACTTACAGGATGTGCCCTTCAGGTCCCTGGTATTACCGACAAAACGTAATAGTATAGATCTACAAACATATTATAATAAAACAAATAAACCCATAAGAAAACAAGAAGCTTATAAGATAAATAGGCAAGCCAGTAGGCTAGCTTTAGATGTATCTTCTGTACCTGATATGTATGTCAGTTTGTTTCCAGAACACTTCTGTGGTTGACTCATGTAACTGTGGTCAGAGCTTCTCCATAAACTCTATTTTCAGCTCCCCAAAGACTTAGGGTTTTCTGTTGGACCATTTATTTGAGCAAAGTTTATCTGTTCAAAGTTCATAGGCCTCAAGCCTTATGCTAACTTGCTGAAGCTAATGTCTTATGGGATACAGGCCTGTAGGTTTCTTGCATTACTGCTGAATATAATGCTAATCAGAATATAATGCAAAGCAGTAAATATAATAAAAGCACGTTAGACTACTGGACTACAGTAGCAGTGACTATAACAAAAGCAAATTAGCCCACTGGGCTACAAGGTAGCAGGTCTGGATGGCCTACTGGAAAGACTTGACTCTTACAAATGACTCTTCTAACATGATTCATGGAGAAAAGTCCCAAATCTCATTTGCAAACTTTTCCTCAAGAGGCAGCTTTCCCTGTTTGGGGACTACTGATTTTTCTTTGTCATATAATTTTACAGGGAAGGCTTCTTATCTATAAAAAAATAAGAATCATCATCTAAACAACCATTGAGAAGATATGAATCCATATTTAATAGATTTCTGAGCAGAGATCATGAACATTTTGACTAGGGCAAGCTAGTCAGTGCTTAACTCATTATGTACATTTAATTCTTTTTCCTATGTGTTAATTATTCTAGATTTTGGTTCATATAATCATAGAGCTGGAAGAGACCACAGGAGGTCATCAAGTCCAGCTCCTTTCTCAAGGCAGGACCAATCGCAAATAAATCAACCCAGCCAGGGGTTTGTCAAGCCGAGACTTAAAAACCTGTAGGGATGGACATTGCACCACCTCCCTAGGTAAACCATTCATACTTCACCACCCTTCTAGTGAAATAGTTTTTCCTAATATCCAACCTAGACCTCTCTCACTGTAACTTGAGACCATTGCTCCTTGTTCTGCCATCTGTCACTACTATGAACAGCTTCTCTCTATCCTCTTTGGAACTTCCCTTCACGAAGTTGAAGGCTGCTCTCAAATCCCCCCTCACTCTTCTCTTCTGTAGACTAAACAAACCCAGATCCCTCAGTCTCTCCTCATAGGTTATGAGCTCCAGCCCTCTAATCATTTTGGATGCTCTCCACAGGATCCTCTCCAATGCATCCACATCCTTTCTGTAGTGGGGGGCCCACAAGTGGACACAATACTCTGGATAAATTATAGAATGCAAGGCAGGAAGAGACCTCAAAGTCATCTAGTCCAGATCTTTCCACTGATGCAGGACCTAGTAATATAAACCATCCCTGACAGGTGTTTGTCCAGCCTGTTCTTAAAAAATCTGCAGTGATGGGGATTCCATCATCACCCTTGGAAGCCTATTCCAGAGCTTATCTATCCTTATAGTTAGGAAAAACTTTCTAATACATAATTTAAACATCCCTGGTTATAGGTTAAGCCCGTGGTCCCCAACACGGTGCCCGCGGGCGCCATGGCGCCCGCGGGGGCATTTCAATGCGCCCGCCAGGTGCTTGGGGCTGGCCTGGCCCCGGGCACATGGCGCACGGGTGCTTGTGGGGAGAGCGCGCTTGGTGGGGGGAGCGCCGGGCGCTCGGCACTCGGCGGGAGGGGGGAGCGCCGGCTCCGGACGCTCGGCACTCGGCGGGGGGGAGGGGGAGCACCGGCTCCGGGCGCTCGGCACTCAGTGGGGGGGTGGGGGGGTGGGGAGCGCCGGCCCTGGGCGCGCGGCCCTTGGAGGGGGCCCTGCCCCCGGGCACGCGGCTGGGGGGGCCCCCGGTCCCCGCCCCCTGGCGCCCGGCGGGCAAACGGCAACGCCCCCTGGCACCCGACAACCTAAAAAGGTTGGGGACCACTGGATTAAGCCCATTATTACCTGTCCTATTGTCAGTGGACAAAGAACAATTAATCACCATCTTCTTTATAATAGCCCTTAACATTTGAAGAGTGATTTTGGTTCCCTCCTCAGTTATCTTTTTTCAAGACTAAGTTTAACCTTTCCTTATAGGCCGGTGACCATTTTTGTTGTTGTTGCTGTTCTCTTGAATCTGTAAATCAAAAACAAGTTCCAGCCAAAGTACTATTCCCAAGCTAAGTATTGTGATTCTTGCTTTGAATGTTTGTTATTCATACTGTGGCTGGTGATCCAAGTCACATGGCAGTGTTCCTGCTCACTGAATGAACAACAAACTTATATGAACTGGAGGAGGGCTTAAATACGTTGCGTCTGGTGCAAATGCTCACAAGTATTAGTGCAATTTTCACTATCAGCAATATAGTTTTGGGGAAAAACGCACAAGGGAAGGGTAATCTTGCGATTTAAGGCACTGGACTGTGATTCATGTAATCAGAATTAAAATCTAATCTGTACGTTCAATTTACATTTCTTCTTGCTGCTCCCATTTCCTTAGTTTAAGCCTAAAGAATTTGTGCTGCCTAAAGAATATATGGCAGATTAATATTGAAAATGTAACAATGTTATGAAACATACTTTAACATCAAATGATCTGAATTATTGTTGCTGTGGATAAGTGTGTTAGATAATGTACATGAGTTAGCATTGTCAAAAACCAGCATAAACTAAGTGTTCTGAGTGGAAAGATGTGAAAATATTCATGTTGCGGGGTGAATTTTTGGATTTGTGGGTTTTTTTAGGTTCAGTGATATGAACCAATGTCCTTAGGAAATAAAACTGAATGCTGTTGGGGTCAGGCAGAAGAGGCAAGTACAAAAAAGACAATGAGATAAGATACCATAAGAGTCCGAATGATGCCCTTCCCAGAAATAAGCTGATGTTTGTCAGTGTAAACAGAAGCCTTTCCTTTAAAGCATAAAAAGTGGGAGGTGTAGAATTCTAAAGCTGGCAAGCATACAAATCAGCTGTGGTCATAGGAGTTACCTGCAAGAGTTGTGTGTGTGTATATGGGGAAACCCGTGTGTAGTGATCACAGATCCCCTCTCCTCCCAGCTTCCCACATTTAGGGTCTCCATGGATCTGCAGTCAGTGGGCCAGAAAGGATGTCAAAAGAATCATAGAATCATAGGATTGGAAGGGACCTCAAGAGGTCATCGAGTTCAGCCCCCCACCCTCAAGGCAGGACCAAGCTCTGTCTACACCATCCCTGACAGATGTCTATCTAACCTGTTCTTAAATATCTCCAGAGAGGGAGATTCCACCACCTCCCTTGGCAATTTATTCCAATATTTGACCACCCTGACAGTTAGGAATTTTTTCCTAATGTCCAATCTAAACCTCCCCTGCTGCACTTTAAGCCCATTACACCTTGTCCTGTCCTCAGAAACCAAGAGGAACAAATTTTCTCCTTCCTCCTTGTGACACCCTTTTAGATATTTGAAAACCGCTATCATGTCCCCCCTTAATCTTCTTTTTTCCAAACTAAACAAGCCCAGTTCATGAAGCCTGGCTTCATAGGTCATGTTCTCTAGGCCTTTAATCATTCTTGTTGCTCTTCTCTGTACCCTTTCCAATTTCTCCACATCTTTCTTGAAATGTGGTGCCCAGAACTAGACACAGTACTCCAGCTGAGGCCTAACTAGTGCAGAGTAGAGCGGCAGAATGACTTCACGAGTTTTGCTTACAACACATCTGTTGATACAACCTAGAATCATATTTGCTTTTTTTGCAACAGCATCACACTGTTGACTCATATTCAACTTGTGGTCCACTATGACCCCTAGATCCCTTTCCGCCATGCTCCTTCCTAGACAGTCGCTTCCCATCTTGTATGTATGGAACTGATTGTTCCTTCCTAAGTGGAGCACTTTGCATTTCTCTTTATTAAACCTCATCCTGTTTACCTCTGACCATTTCTCTAACTTGCTAAGGTCATTTTGAATTATGTCCCTATCCTCCAAAGAAGTTGCAACCCCACCCAGTTTGGTATCATCTGCAAACTTAAGAAGCGTACTCTCTATCCCAATATCTACATCATTGATGAAGATATTGAACAGTACGGGTCCCAAAACAGACCCTTGCGGAACTCCACTTGTTATCCCTTTCCAGCAGGATCTAGCACCGTTAACAACAACTCTCTGACTACGGTTATCCAGCCAATTATGCACCCACCTTATCGTGGCCCTATCTAAGTTATATAGACAGTTAACAGAACTCCGCTGGGGGTGAGGAGAGGACAGGATGATGGTGTGGGACACTCTGTTGGACAAAAGAAAGGAGGTGAAAGCCTTCAGTGAAAGAAGAATCATTCCCAACTCCATAAAAGGTGGGGACAGGAAGAAAACAGCAATCGTGAAGGAGAGGTAGAACTAGAAAGAGACGGAAATCACACCTGGCCAGTCAGGTGTAAATACCTGACCTAAAGCCCAGACTATAATGGAACCAGAGACAGGCCAAGGCACCACTTCTTGTCTCCTACTTTAACAGACATAGGGTTCTTATCTTACCACTCCTTGTCCTGCCACTTCCCACATGGCTTGGCACGGAACTCATGCACTGTGCCCAGTGGTACGCTGATTGTCGCAGCTTCCCACATGTTTCAGCCAGCCTCTCTCTCCAGTCAGTGTACTTCAGTTCCCCCTCTCTCTCCTCTGCCTTTTGGAGTTCCTCCGTCCTCAGCCTCTGGTGACCACGCTCTTCAGCATTCACATTGCTCTCTCCTCTTTCCTGCCGCTACCTCACTTCAGGGTTGCTGGAACAATTTGCATCGTGGAAGTGCTGAAAGCCATTGAGCCAAGTTGTGTACAATGAAAACCACTTCAAGTCAGGGGTTGCTGCAGCACCCCCAGAACTCCTAGCTCCAGCATCTATGCCTCATTTTGACTAAAACCAACCCATTTTTCAACTGAGCTCCTGCAATGAGCCTTCCATTTGGCCCTCTATTCCCAGTTTATTTGCCAACTGGATCATCATCCTGGAATTTCCTTGGTGCCCAGGAGGATTGGCTTTGGCAAGGACACTGGTTTGATTTGTTTTTTTAGTGCTCCTATGGGGGTTGGGCCTTTTTGATTTTCAAAAAGCCTGACTATGGGCCTTGGGCAGGACGTATCAGCCTCAAGTCAGGCAAAGCTCTAAGTTCTGTTGTCTTTGAACTCTAAGCTCAAAGTTCTTTTGTCAGTGTTGTTGGGACACCAGTGAAAACACAGATTCTGGCTTCTCTGCATATAGCAGAAGATGCTCCTTTGAAAAGACTTGTATGACCCTACAGAGCAAAACTCTGGCAGAACTGGGATTTACTTGACCCAAGGAACCCAGTCCATGGTTCTAGATACTACTAGAACCACATGCTTAATACCTACACACACACACACACACACACAAATGACAACTGGGACTGTACTTGATGAGATAGTTTGCGATGGGCATGGGCAGATTAATACAGATGAAGGGTGGGATACCTGCATTGCTAACAGGTGGCAAACAAAGATGAGGAGGCAAAAGCAGCAGAAAAACATACAAGAAAAGCCTATTTAAAAAAAGAAGAGTTTGGACACTGTGGGCCAAGACTGCTCTGGGGAATGACTATGTGAAACAGGGAATAATCTGAATGTACAATTCATAGCCAAGGCACAATAAAAACTGTCCACAATAACAAAATATGTAGACACCCTTATACAGGGGTGGGCAATAAGAGGCCCCCAGTCTGGACGCGGTTCACTAGTTAGCTCCTGGAGAACCGACACATGATTTATTTACCTGAGCATCTTCTGGCAAGGCTGCTTGCAGCACCCAGCCAATGAGAGCTGTGGGAAGTGGTGTCCCAGTCCATGCTGCTTCCACAGCCCCCATTGGCCAGGAGCAGCGATCTGTGTCCAATGGGAACTGTGAGTGGCTGTGCCTGTGGCTGTGCAGGTAAATAAAGCATCTGGTGGCTCACCAGGGGCTAACCAGGGTGAACCACATCCAGTCTTTGGATCAGAAAAGATGTAAATGTATTGCCCACCCTTGCCCTAATACACGTACATGCTTTCTTCTCCAAAGCTCCTATGGGAATAGCTTAGTCTCACAGCTCACAGCTTCCATTAGTAAAATTATCTGTGAAATTCTCAAGAGGTTAGGATGGTTTCAGTCTGCGTCAACTGCCCCAGAGGGAGCTCTGAGAGTCCTTAGCTCCAAAGAAATAAGATACACCCTTGTCCTGTATGTGTTAAACAATAGACACGCTGGGGTTGACATGAAGAAAATCAAGTTAGGCAAGCACTGTAGTGTTATATCGTCCAATTAAATCAGTGTGCTGGCAAGAACTTTCCCTCTGAGCCTGTTTAAGTGTGAACAATGCACAGCCGGAAAACTCTTCCATGTCGAGACTCTTAATAAAAGGTGATCGTGAGACCACTGAACCTGACAATAATTTTGTTTTTTTGTCTAGCTCATGTTTCTTGCCAAGGAATTTCAGAAACTGCAAATGCTTTTAGCAGGCACAGCATTTCACTTATGCATTTTACGTGATAGGGTTGTTACAGCAGCGCTGGCTGAAGACTAGGAAGGTGCCTGCTTCAAGCATCGTTTGCAAAAACATATGATCATATTTGGCAGAGGAATCACTTGTGGGAACCTCACCCATCTCTCTATTCTGACTGTCGCCCAAAGAGCTGGGAAAAGCTTGCAAAAAGTATTTCCACCCATCAGTTCAGATCAAAGCCATTGCTTTGCTTTGATGTTTTTGGCAGCAATGTTTTACTGGAGCACCTGGAGTACCAGAGTCAGAGCAAAGCCCTATTGTGCCCAGTGCTGTTCAAATACATAGCAAAGGACAGTCCCAGCCCTCCAAAAGTTTACAAGATAGTCATTGTGGGGGAAAGAAAGGATGATTAAACCAGTCTCCGGATGGGGAGCTGTGGCAGAGATGTTAAGACACTAGCCTGAAGTTGCTTGGGCTGAAGGCTGTGTCCGAGACAAGTGATAATCCCTTTCACATGTCCATTCAGTGCCTTAACCACACAGCCCTCCTCTCTCAATATTGTATGTACATTCACAAATGAGAGAGAGGAGAACTTGTGGGAAAAGGCAGGCAATGGCGTGGGCCTGATTCCCACTTATACTAGATACCCTTGTGACCATTCTGGCAGCATAAGAGGGCTTCAGAGTGGGTGTAAATAAGGCATCTTTATCCTCCATTGCCTGAGTGGTATAAAGAGGCCTTAGTGCAAGGCAGGCCTTGTTTACACAATAGCACTGTGTGGGCTAGGGGTGCGATAGTTAAATAAATACAACCCCTTGCATGGATGCAGTTATTTCTGTAGAAAGGCCTTTTAACCAGGTGTAACTATGTCCATATCAAGGGGGATGTAACGCGGGAGCCCGTCCTGCTCCCCGCCGTGAATCTGTTTGCCCCCTTTTCGACGTTCCCCTCACCACTTGTGCTCCTCCGTTCCCCTACTCCTCGTGTTGTGTGCCGCTCCTCCAGTGCCCTGTGCCTCCTTCCTCCTGTGTTCTCCTCTCCTCTCCTCCTCCGCTCTTTCTCCCGCCTCCGCTCTCTCCCCCTTGTCCGCTCCTTCCTCCTTCACTCGCTCTCCGACTCCCTCCTCTCCTCCTCGCTCCTCCGGGTTCTTCCCCCCTTCCTTCTGCCCCTTTCCCCTTTTGAATCCCCCGCCGGCGTCCGGCCCGGGTGACGCAACGCGCCGCGTCACCAGGCTCCGCCCCTGCCGTGCGTGCGCGCGCCCGGCGACGTCAGCCGTCACGTCGCCGGGGCTCCGCCCCCGCCCTACGCTGCTGTCCGGGCGTAGCCCCGCCTCCGCCGCGCCGCCCGTTATCCGGGCCGCGGCCAGGGAACAGGCTCCGCAGTGCCGCCGCGCTCCCTGGGTGGCGCCCAGGAGGGACAGCGCGACCGCGGGCTGAGTGCGGGGCGGGCCGCCGGACGGGGTGTGGGGGAGGCGCGCCCCGTCACACACCTCCCCCTCCAGGTTTGCCCGCTCCTCCCCTCGTGTCTCTGGGGTCTCCTCGGGTATCCTGGAGAAAAAGTCTGCGTTCCCGTGGTCTTTCCCTGCCCGGTGGCTCACTTTGAACCGGTAGGGCTGCAGCGCCAGGTACCACCTCTGGATGCGGGGATTGGCGTCTTTCATAGCCTGGAGCCACCGGAGGGGTGCGTGGTCGGTCACCACCGTGAACGTACTGCCTAGGAGATAGTACCGTAACATGTCAACAGCCCACTTAACCGCCAAAGCCTCTTTTTCTATCGTTGAATACTGCTGCTCCCGCGGGAGTAGCTTGCGGCTAACATATACTATAGGATGTTCTTCCTCTCCTTCCCCCTGGGATAATACCGCACCGAGTCCGCGCTCGGAGGCGTCCGTCTGCAAGATGAATGGGCGGGAAAAGTCAGGCTGCGCCAGTACGGGGGCTTGAGTTAGCCTCTGCTTTAGAGTCTCAAAGGCCTGGGCGCACCCGGGGTCCCATCGCACCCTCTTAGGGGCCGCGTTCCTGGTTAGGTCTGTCAATGGGGCCGCCACGGACGCGAAGTCGGGCACAAAACGTCTGTAATAACTGGCGAGCCCCAAAAACTGCCGGACCTGGCGCTTCGTGCTCGGGGGGGGATAATTTCGCAATGCCTCCATCTTCCCGATTTGGGGCCGTATCTGTCCTTCCCCCACCGTGTACCCCAAGTACGACACCTCCCGCTGGCCAAACTGACACTTCGCGGGGTTAGCGGTGAGCCCGGCTTCCTGAAGGGAGGATAACACCGCCTCTATTTGCCGCAGGTGCTCGGTCCAAGTTGCGCTGAAGATGACTATATCGTCGATATAGGCCGCTGCGTATGCCCCGTGAGGCCGGAGCACTTGGTCCATTAGCCTCTGGAACGTGGCAGCGGCGCCATGGAGGCCGAAGGGCATTCGTTTGAATTGGTACAGGCCGAACGGCGTGGAGAATGCGGTTTTCTCGCGGGCCTCCTCCGTCAGTGGGATTTGCCAGTACCCTTTCGATAGGTCGATCGTGGACAAGTATCGGGCATTCCCCAGCCGCTCCAACAACTCATCTATCCTCGGCATTGGGTAGGCATCGAACACAGACACCGCGTTGACCTTCCTGAAATCAATGCAGAATCGGGTGGTGCCATCCTTCTTAGGGACCAGTACGATGGGACTTCTCCACGCGCTGCGGGATTCTTCGATCACCTCCCACCGCAGCATCTTGTCCACTTCGTCACGTACCGTCCCCCACAGTTGCCTGGGCAGTGGCCTGACCGGCTCCCTCACGGGGCGACCGGGTGTGGTCACGATGGGGTGCTGGACCAGGTCGGTCCGTCCTGGCGTCTCTGTCAGGACCTGAGAGAACCTCCCCAAGGTTTCTTGTAGTCCCCTGCTCTGCCCTGGTGTGAGGCCTAGGCCCAGGTGGGGCCGTGCGGCCACCTCGCCTTCCCTCGGTCCTGAGCCCCACCCCGCCAGGGCCTCCCGGGCCCGCCATGCTTTAAGCAGGTTGACGTGATAAATGTTGGTTGTCTTCCGTTTCCCGGGCATCCTAATCTCATAGTTCACGTCCCCGACTCTCCTGATCACCTCGAAGGGGCCCTGCCAACTAGCTAACAGTTTTGAGGATTGTTCGGGCAACAGGAGGAGAACCCTATCCCCGGGCTGAAAGGTGCGCAACCGGGCATTCTGGTTATAGTAGCGGGCCTGCTTCCCCTGCGCCTCCTCCAGGTTGCGTTTGGCGAACTCGCCTACCCTACGTAGCCTTTCTCTGAGCCTCAGGACGTACTGTACTGTCCCTTGTACTCGGGTCTCCTGCGCCTCCCAGGCCTCTCTCACTATATCCAGGATCCCCCTGGGCTGCCTACCATACAGGAGCTCGAACGGGGAGAACCCTGTGGAGGCTTGGGGTACTTCCCTTATTGCGAACAGGAGTGCCGGCAGGGCTCGGTCCCACTCTTTAGGTTCCTCTTCCACGAATTTCCGGAGCATTCCCTTGAGTGTCCGATTGAACCGCTCCACGAGCCCGTCGGTTTGCGGGTGGTAGACTGATGTCCTCAAGGTCTTTACCCTCAGCAGGCGGCACAGTTCCCTCATGAGCGCCGAGGTAAAGTTCGTCCCTTGGTCGGTGAGGATTTCTCCTGGTATGCCTACTCGTGAGAAGATCTTAATCAGTTCGTTCGCGAGCGTGGGGGCGGTAGCGTTCCGAAGGGGGACGGCCTCGGGGTAGCGGGTTGCGTAGTCCACTACCACGAGGATATACTGGTACCGGTTTTTCGTCCGCTCCAAGGGTCCTACCAGGTCCATGGCGATCCTCTGGAATGGGACATCTATCACCGGCATTGCCACGAGCGGGGCCTTGGTTACCCTCCCTGGTCCCATTCTCTGGCATTCCGGGCAAGATTCGCAAAAGTCTTTAGCCGCCCGGTATATGCCAGGCCAATAGAACCGCTGCAGTAGGCGCTGCACCGTCTTCTCATACCCTAGGTGTCCGCCCCAGGGGTTGCTGTGGGCCAGGTCCAACAGCCGCCTGTGATGTAGCTTTGGTACGACCAGCTGCGTGATCACCTCCCCGTCCTCTCGTCCCTCCGTGATCCTGTATAGGCGGTTGTCTTGGATCTCGAAGCGTGGGTAGCCCCTTTCTCCCTCTGCCCCGGTGGTTGCGTTCTCCCATGCTTGCTGCAGGAGGGGGTCCTCCCTCTGTTCCCGGACGAAGTCGGGGGACCACTCACCCTCTATGTCGGTCGGGTCCTCCCCGGCCCTAGTTCCCGGCTCCCTCGTTGGGGCCTCTGTATCCTCCCCGGCCAAGGCGGCTTGATCTCCCTGCCACTCCCGGAGGGCCTGCCCGAACCCGCTCCAGTCTCTTCCAAGGAGCACGGGATATATTAGTCCCGGTACAAGGGCGACGTAGGCCCTCCCTTCCGAGCCCCCATCCTTCAAGCGCACCCAGACAGTGGGGTATGGCTCGACGCGTCCGTGTATGCATTGGACGAACACGGGGGGCCCCCGGGGCTCCCTGGGGGAGACTAGGTCGGCCCGGACCAGGGTCTGGCCGCAACCTGAGTCCACGAGGGCGGTGACTACCTGGCCCTCTACCTCCACCTGACGTAATATCCTTCCCGCGGGTTGGGGCCCCGACCTGCTCTGCCCTGTCATTACCTGCGTGAAGGAGCAGTCCATCAGCGGGCAGTCCCGCTTGAAGTGTCCCTCTTGGCCGCACTGGTAGCACGCTCCCCCGGGACCCCGTGTCGGGGGTGGGTTGATCTTCCGCTCTTCCTGGGCAGCTGGGCGGGGAATTGGCTCCTCCCTCACAGGGCGGCTCCACACCGGCGCTAGGCGTCTGCCACCGCGGCCGGGGCTGGGGGGGGCACCCGGTCCCCTTGTCTCCCCTTGCCGGGGCGGGGGTCTGGTCTCCCTTGCTGCCCCGCTGGAGTGTTCCCCTCGGGACCCGGGTCCTTCCCGGCCCCCCTCGGCCGACATATAGTCCTCCATTAGGGTTACCGCGTCGGCCAGAGACGTAGGGTGGTGCCGTCTCACCCACCGCTGCCCCTCGCCCGGAAGGATGTGTATAAACTGCTCCAGGACCACCGTCTCCGCTACCTGGGGTCCTGACCGCTGCTCGGGTTCTAACCAGCGCCAACACGCCTCCCTGAGCCGTTGTGCCACGGCTCGCGGGCGGGCCCCCGGGGTGTATTTTTCTTGCCGGAACCGCTGTCTATAGGTCTCGGGGGTGACCCCTAGCTGGTCCAGGACTGCCTCTTTCACTTTGTAATAATGTAGGGCATCTCGTGGATCTAGACTCCGATAGGCCAGCTGAGCTGGGCCGGTAAGGTACGGAGCTAGTAGCGTAGCCCAATGTTGTTCTGGCCACCGGGCGGCTGTGGCTACTCTTTCAAAGGTGACCAGAAAGGCCTCGGGATCGTCGGCAGGGCCCATTTTAGTCAATCTTACGGGGAGCTGGGCTAGGGCCCCAACCTCCGCCCCTTCCCCCACGACCGCTGGAGCTGGCCCCCGGCCCGCATTTTCCCACTGCCTCACCCAGTGGTCCTGTTGCGTCCGGAACTGCTCCGTCACGTCACGTAGTAGTTGGGCCTGCTGCTCCCGGTGTTGCGTGGCCAGCTGCTGGAGGAGGGCCGTCTGCTGTTGTTGCTGCTGGTGTTGATTGTCCGTGAGCCATTTGAACACGTCGGCCGCGTCCATGGCTCCTCGTTACGCTCAGTCGCGGTTCTACTCGGCTGTGCGTCCTGTTACACCGTAACCTCCTCCACCCGTGGTTTTTTTTTTTTTTTTTTTTTTTTTTTTTTTTTTTTTTTTTTTGGTGAGTTGTTTGGGGTTGTGCGCTTTTATCTAGAGTTCAGTACCCACATTCTCCACCACGTGTAACGCGGGAGCCCGTCCTGCTCCCCGCCGTGAATCTGTTTGCCCCCTTTTCGACGTTCCCCTCACCACTTGTGCTCCTCCGTTCCCCTACTCCTCGTGTTGTGTGCCGCTCCTCCAGTGCCCTGTGCCTCCTTCCTCCTGTGTTCTCCTCTCCTCTCCTCCTCCGCTCTTTCTCCCGCCTCCGCTCTCTCCCCCTTGTCCGCTCCTTCCTCCTTCACTCGCTCTCCGACTCCCTCCTCTCCTCCTCGCTCCTCCGGGTTCTTCCCCCCTTCCTTCTGCCCCTTTCCCCTTTTGAATCCCCCGCCGGCGTCCGGCCCGGGTGACGCAACGCGCCGCGTCACCAGGCTCCGCCCCTGCCGTGCGTGCGCGCGCCCGGCGACGTCAGCCGTCACGTCGCCGGGGCTCCGCCCCCGCCCTACGCTGCTGTCCGGGCGTAGCCCCGCCTCCGCCGCGCCGCCCGTTATCCGGGCCGCGGCCAGGGAACAGGCTCCGCAGTGCCGCCGCGCTCCCTGGGTGGCGCCCAGGAGGGACAGCGCGACCGCGGGCTGAGTGCGGGGCGGGCCGCCGGACGGGGTGTGGGGGAGGCGCGCCCCGTCACAGGGGACAATATGCTATTAAAAATGGATGGCCCAGGTAGGTTGCCAGATGGTTTAACAAAAAATAATGAACCCCCCGCCTCCCCTCCAAAAAAACCAGGAAAAAATTCTGTTGAGGAAAAAAAAAGGGGGAGACCAAAGTTGTTAAGCAAAAGTTGCACCACTCCCTCCGGTTTGGGGCCACACACTAACTCCCAATGCACCCACCCCTCCCCCAGAGCCAGGCTCCCTTACTGCCTCCCCCACCCCCATCCCAATGAACTCATCCCTGCCTCAGACTCAGGCCTCCCTATCACTCCCCCATCCCAATGCACTCACCCCTCCCCCTGAGCCAGGCATCCTCAGTGCTGAGAGTGCCCCGCCCCAATCAAATCCGCCCCCATCCCGCCCTCCAGAGTCAGGCACGGGAGGAACAGGATGGTCGGGTAAGTTAATCTTACTTTTAAAGTTGCTGCTCCTGCCGCCTGGCCTGGCTGCTTTAGCTTGCATTGTGTAGAGGGAGGCATCACGTGGCCAGCTCCCGGGTCTCTGCTGGTCACGTGGGCCAGAAGTGTGTGCACTCCGCTCCCAATCCAGCCCGGCGCCCCCCTAGCGTGGCGCCTGACAAGTGCTCCCTCCTGCCCCCCTTCACTACGACTTTGCCGCGCTCCTCACTCCCTCGCCAGACACAGCAGGGGAAAATTGTCCCCGCCGGGCTTCCATCTGAGGGAAACAGGAAATACTGGACATTTTACATGTCCGGTATTTGCTGTTTATTTTTACCAGACGGAGCTCTCAAATACCGGACTGTCCGGATGAATACCGGACCCCTGGCAGCCCTAGGCCCAGGTGTGCAACTACAATTGTTTTTCTGCATCCGAAAACCAAGTCAGACATTAGGGGATGGCAAACAAGGCAATTCCCTGGGGGCTGATGCCACAGGGGGCCCTGGAAAGCTAAGTTGCTCAGGCTTCGGCTTCAGCCCAAGTGGTAGCAGGGTCATCCCTAGGCATATATGAAATATGTGGCTGCATAAGGCACCTGAGAATTTTGGGCACCACATTTTCAGGTTCCCCTACATAGCCATGTGTTCTCGTATTTCTGAGGCTATGCCTCTGCCGGTTCCACTGAGGCCTTCAACCTGGGGCTGCTCTCTTCTATCCGCTGCAGGGTTTCTCCTTTCCCCCTTCCTCCATATGCTCTCCTCAGCCAGTATTAGCTGGCTAGTGACAGCTCCCTGCTGCCAGACTGGCTGCAGACAGGAGCCCCCAGCCTCTGCAGCCCCAGCCTCATGGGGTAAAAGGAAGCCTCAGGCCCCCTGGCAGAAACTGCATGTTGGTAGGTGGGCCCTCAGTTGCATAGGCTCCTGTAGTTTGTAAGGACGGACCTGAGTGAGGCAGTCCTGTATGGCAGGGTTTTGGTTTTCTGCTCTGGGCTCTAGTGAGTCTAATGCCAGAAGGCCCCAGAACACTGTTTGAGAACCACAGTTCTAGGGGATTCCTGATTTGTAGCCCCTCCACATCCCCCCTCTTGCCATTGGCCACATCAAGGGCTGGATCGAGCCCTGACAGCAGAAATCCAGAGCAGTTACTTTTTCCATCCCACTAGTGTAGTTGAACCTTATGGGCTAGATCAGGGGTTCCCAAACTTTTTGACACGGGGACCAGTAAATCCATTCACGAGCTTTTGGAGGACCGGTAACATTCATTTGCATATTTGCATATCCATTAAACAAATGACAAATATGCAAATACTTTGTTTTTGGTCCTTCCAAAGCCCCCAGTGCCAGCTTTAGCAAAGCTTTTGATACGGCCACCCACAACATTCTTACCAGCAAGTTAAGGGAATATGGATTGGAAACATGGACTGTAATCCAATAAAACCCTGCACCACCACATTGTGTATTGAAAAGGGGCCCATTTATTTTCAGAAAGCCGACACCATCCTTGGAATTTTTTATCCCTATTCTCATTCCGGATGGTGAATGCACCACGTTCTCTCCATTCTGACACATTGTATTGCCTTTAAACCTCA
Source organism: Pelodiscus sinensis (assembly GCF_049634645.1). Taxonomy (NCBI): domain Eukaryota; kingdom Metazoa; phylum Chordata; order Testudines; family Trionychidae; genus Pelodiscus; species Pelodiscus sinensis. The sequence goes on from NC_134711.1 coordinate 307,381,778, forward strand.
CTGTCAGCAGTGGGGATAGTTAAAAGGCACTGCTTTTACATTTTTATTCAGGATCTGCGTGCGCCCTGAACTGTCCCTCTCCCCGCTGGCTGATTCTCTCCCGATCTCTCCTGGCAAGCCCTGCTGCCCCCGCCAGCCCTGCTTCTGCCGGTCGGTTCCCCAGCCAGCCCTGTGATCTCCCCCAGCCAGCCTCACTGCCCCCGCCAGACAGTTCCTCCCCCTCGCGATCTCCCCTGGCCAGCCCCACTGCTCCCTCCCCTCCAGCCAGCCCTGCTTCTGCCTGCCAGTTCCCCCTCCCCTCCCCACCCCAGCCAACTCTGCTTCCGCCAGCTGGTTCCCCTCCCTATCTCCCCCAGGCAGCTCCACTGCCCCAACCCTGCTTCCCTGTGGCCCATATCCAACCCCTCCTCCCCCGCCCAGCCAGCAATAAGAGCTCACCTGGTAACCCTCACTATGTCTCTCCCAGGAGCCTGAAACATACGGCTGCATCGGCCCAGCCTGGCTGAGGGCTTGGGGAACCCGGCGCTGCACGGGCAGTCCGGGAGCCCGGAACACCCTGGCAGCCATGCTGAGGCCTGGTATTTTTTTCCCGCGGCCCGGCTCTGGGCCGCGGCCCATAGTTTGGGAAACGCTGGGCTAGATCCTCACCTGGTGTAAAGTGGCCTAGCTCCATTAAGTTCAACAGAGTTATACCAGTTCACACCAACTGAAGATCCGGCCCTATATTTTTATTCGCATATTTGGTTTGTTGCTAAAGTGTGGCTCATTTTTGCTGTGATCACTGATCCGTAAGAAAGGCAAAAGCCACACTTTTAATTCCTGCTCTGGTCTTGCTGATGTGAGATGTGCATTCCTCATCAAACAAAACCAAACCCATGAAAAACAGGAGATGAGAAATCTTAGTGCAGTCTTGTGATCTGAAGGAAAACAGATCAGAGCATGAACATCTTAGAGCTGAGGTATCACTCAGCCGTATGCAAACTGGAGAAGCTGGGAGTAGACCAGGCGCCACTCTGTTTACAGGATTCGACCGACAAATCAAAACTGAAGGACAAAGAAAGTTGAATGTTTAGTAATAAGAGTCTTTCAATGTGATATTATATATGCACTTCCAGAATTGTACTCACCTCTTCGATTCTCTTTTCCCACAGGCCTCGTAGCTATTGACACTCATTCACCTCATTAATATTCATATACTATTGAGTGCTTCATTAGCCTCATCAGTGTATTAATGGCAGCTGGGGGAAAATAACCCTGAGAGTGAAGCCTAGAAATAAAGAATACTTAGAGTGTGATCAATGGAATAAATAGAACATTTGAAATAACTAATTTTATTCCAATGACTGGAGTTAAAACTGACAGGAATGTTACCCCCAGTCAATACTGTGTCGTGAAATGAGCTGGCAAATGTTGTATCTCATGACCCTCTGCATTTCAGGGGTGGAATGGTATTTGTCTCAGTGTCCTCTTTGCTGTTGTTAGGAATCATGATGAGTAGTCAGGCCTAGTGGTCAGAGCCAGATTCAGGCGGCTAGAGTAAGGGTGGAGACAGTCTTGAGTACAAGCAAGGCTGGAACAGGACTAGAGCAGGCTAGGAGTTTGTTGCCGCTATTCATCTGGGGAGAGTCCCACTCTCTGGAGTGACACTGAACAGAGTGAACTGTTCTCCCTCCTTTGAGGCTTAAATACCCGCCCTGAGAGTCATTAGAACAATTCCTGGCTTGCAGATTGGCTGGTGCCTAGCACCGGAATGACTTGTGGCCTTGACTCATCATGGTATTACTTTCCACTCATGCTATAGTAGCCACAACTTGACTCTCTGAGTTCTATGGATGGAACACCAGCTGCATCATTGGCTTCTGCTTGTTCAGTGGGTGAAATGGCACATGAACCACTGTGTTCCTGGGGTGGAATAATATGCATGTCACTGCCCTCTGGGTGCAAGACATTGATCCATGGTTTGATCAGAAGTGTTCAATAGTGTGTCATAATTTCTGTAATGCCAATAGCTAATGCAGATTCTCTGTTCTGAGGGGTTGAATGTCTATTTTTAGAGCTGAAGGATTTGACTTCTTCTATCCCTACTGCCACAGGTCTAAAAGCCAGTGTAGACCAGGGGTGGGACTAGAGACATAGAATTCTAGTCCCATTTCTGCCCCGACCCACTCTGAGCCCCTTCACACATGTAGTGGAGTAATTGGGAACTTGCTGCCATCAGATCTGAAGCAAACAACGACAACAGAAACATACAAGACCGATTTTTATCCTCATCTTGCAAGGCCTTGTAATCATATGAAATCTTACATTGTGTGATTTACTGGAGTGTATGTGGGAGCAATGGAGTTCAGTTCAGTTCAGTTCAGTTCAGTTCAGTTCAGTTCAGTAACATATAGCACTGAGGCTTCTCCTGACTTTGGGGACCATGTGGAAAATGGGCGGTTGGCCTTACTAATGCTGTTGTGTAAGAAGAACTTTAACTGAACAAAACAGATACATTTCATGCAAATCTACAAGTTTTCCTTGAAGTGACTTAGTGCCAGCTTTCAGCCTGGGTATACACGATGAACACTGAATTCATTGAATTTTTTCTCAAGTCCTCAGCACTGAAAGGGATATTCCATTTCCAAGTTCAATTTGACCTTTGACATAGTTTTGCAAGTCAAACTAGACATTGCATTAAACCATATTCTTTCAAAGGCTGCCCTCTGCATTATGCAATCAATATTGTTTAATTAAACGATGATAATATTGATTCTAATTAACCAAAATTGCTTACTTCATTCATTTACAGTTTATATGTGGTTTTAGAGACAGGATGATTTAGTACTCTCAGCGTATGGGAGAGAGATGGTTATTTTTAAAACCCCTAACTCCGGCACTCAACTTTTGATGTGTCACATTTCTCTTGTGATAAATGGACAATTTCATGTGTATAAACATAATTTTACAATAATAAATTATGAAAGTGGGTGGCCTAAATGTGCAAACGTAGGACTTGGGAAAACTGAATTATAAAGTGTTGGAATCATGAAGGAACTGTGCTGCTATGAATGCCACACTTTAAAATACCTCAGAGCTAATATTTTTCAGTCCAAATAATGTCAGGAAATTAGTTTTGTGGCACGTGTGTGTATATTGTGAATCAAAATGTTTAAACTCAGAGTCTTATACACATATTTATCATTTCATTTGAAGAGAAGACTCTTGGTTCTAATGATACAGTATGCAATCTAATATGCACCAGGAAGTCATTTGTTACCTGTTTTCTTCATAAATGGAAACAGACATGTAATTGGAGATTAATGACTTCAAGTTCTCTGAAAAGCTATACTTTAATTCTTTTCAGATGATAATTTAAAGAAACACCCCCTTAAAAACATTTCTATAGTAGTCTCTGAACTAGTATGTCTTTACCATGGTGTGCTTAATTACTTTTTTTTTTTTTAAAATGAGTCATTAAACAGTAATTAAGAAATCATAATGCAGGCTGAAATTTATATTAGTTGAGGATCAGATATATGATCCTGAAGATTGTGCATCTTAGGACACAAGGGGTAATGGTGTTGGGAACCATTAACATGCTGAGAATCAGAGAAAATGTATTATAGAATTTATTATAATTTATTATAGAACAGAAATAAGCAAAAGCAATGAAAAACCAGCTGGCATTCTATGAAGTGAATATTGCAAGTGGCACTTGCACATGATTTATTTCTTTGTTGCTCTTTCGGGATCCTGAAAGTATCCCAAAATAGCAATGCCACATCTTTAAAAGTGCCCTCTATTTCCCAAAATAGCAAGCATGCTATTCCAGTGTCCCTGTAAACTGCAGTGAGGATTAAGGGATTTGTTGGAATAGTGCCTTATTTTGAAATTTGGCACTGTGTACACAGAACCAAATTTCAAAATAAGCTCTTTTGATTTAGATACGGAAAGGATTTTGTCTAGATGTACCCCTGGTGCGATTCCTGCTCTTAGAACCATCTCAGAACTGCTGTGTTATGATCGTCATGTAAAATGTCAGCAAAGCAAACATGGAAATCCCCAAAGTTTTTCTGACATAATTTGGAGCACCACAGTTGCAGTGGGTGGACAGTGCTGTGACAAGACATGCAATCTGGACAATTTAGCAGAGTACTGAACACATCTGCTAGATGCATTGTTGCTGTGCCAGAGAAGAAAACATTCACTTCAAGGATACACCTGGATGCTATGTTGTCTGAAAACTAACACACCAGGACATGAGCATAGACAGATGCTTGGGCCTTGATTTTGAAATGAACTTTATGCGGAGGGAGACCTGTTTTGATGTAAAGTCTCAGTAACTTCCAGGCACTCTGTCCTAGCATGGAGCCCCAGTATTTAAAGTCATATGGGCACCATGCAGGTATAGTGCTCTTCCCATGCAGATGCAGCTGGAAGGCCAGGGACCCTTACTGCGATCTCTTTTATTCCATTAGTGAATAGGTTGCAATGTCCAGTACAATGGGGCCTGGACCTTAATCTTAGCCTCTGGGCATTGCAAATAAATAACAACAGTACAGGCAAAGAAATAAGAGCTGTGCATTTTGGGGCAGACTGTCACTCTTTAGTCTTGAAAGCCTACTAGCTTTTACAATTCGATCAGAATTTTGAACAATCTTGTAGTAAAATACGAGTGCCTAAACAATCAACTAAATTGACAGTGGGTTGTCGTTGGCAGTGAAGGATGTCTGCCTACCCTTTGAAACATTTTTTGTGTGATTGTGAACTATTTCTATTCCAGTATTTTCCTACACACCATCATTTATTACTTTCCTCATATTTTGAGAGACTGTTGGCATATCATAGAATGAATAACTATGTAATGTATGGTCCTCTGTGTTTGTGCAATATTTAGCTTACTGAAAATCAGTCTGGGTATGTCTACATTACAAAGTTAATTCGAACTAACAGACGTTAGTTCGAATTAACTTTGAAAGGCGCTATACTAGCGCTCCGCTAGTTCGAACTTAATTCAAACTAGCGGAGCGCTTAGTTCGAACTAGGTAAACCTCATTCCACGAGGACTAAGCCTAGTTCGAATTTACTAGTTCGAATTAAGGGGTGTGTAGCCCCTTAATTCGAACTAGTGGGAGGCTAGTCCTCCCCAGCTTTACCTGGTGGCCACTCTGGCCAACACCAGGGAAACTCTATTGCCCCCCTCCCGGCCTCGGACCCCTTAAAGGGGCACGGGCTGGCTACGATGCCCATGCCAGGTGCAAGCCTGCCAGCACCCAGCCAGCAGACCCTGCACCTGGCACGGCTCGAGCCAGCCACCCGATGCCTCCAGCCCTCCCCCTCTTCCCGGGACCAGGCTGGCAGCTCCCGGGAGCTTGCCCAGGACTGCAAGAGGCAGGCACCCACCTGGTCCAGTGCAGACATCGTGGACCTCGTCCACGACCTCTGCACTAGGCACAGGAAAGCAGCCATCTAGGGCAGGAGAGCTGCCAGCCTGGCCACCCAGGATCAGGTGTGCATGAAAATCAAGGTGGTCCACTGAGACCCCCGACCCTGAGCCCTGAGCTTACAATGGCCGTACTGGGTCAGAACAAAGGTCCATCTAGCCCAGTAGCCTGTCTGCCGACAGCGGCCAACCCTAGGGACCCTGGAGGGGATGGACCAAAGACAGTGACCAAGCCATTTGTCTCATGCCATCCCTCTCCAGCCTTCCACAAACTTCGGGCAGGGACACCACTCCTACCCCCTGGCTAATACCACTCCATGGACCCAAGCTCCACGAATTGATCTCACTTCTCTTTAAACTCTGTTCTAGTTCTAGCCTTCACAGCCTCCTGCAGCAAGGTGTTCCACAGGTTGACTATTTGCTTTGTGAAGAACAACTTTCTGTTATTAGTTTGAAGCCTGCTACCCATTCCTTTTCTTTGGTGTCCTCTAGTCCTTCTATTATGGGAACTAATGAAGAACTTTTCTGTATGCACCCTCTCCACCCCACTCGTGCTTTTATAGGCCTCTATCCTGTCCCCCCTCCATCTCCTCTTTTCTAAGCTGAAAAGTCCCAGTCTGTTTAGCCTCTCTTCATATGGGACCTGTTCCAAACCCCTGATCATTTTAGTTGCCCTCCCCTCTCCCACCCTCTCTCTTCCCCTCTCCCACCTCCTTTTCCCAGTCTCCCCGAGTTTTGTTCAATAAAGAGAGTTTCTATTTTTGAACACACGTGTCCTTTATTTTGTACATCAGGAAGGGGGGCTAGGGAGGGGTAAGTGGAAGGAGGTGAGAGAGGAATGGGGTACGAGCCCCCGATGGGGAGGACTGGGTTGGCTCTGCGTGTTTCTGGGGGTGGAACCTCTCCTGCAGCCCCCCGATTGACCCCTCTCCCCAGATGGCAGCCTGCGGCAAGTGCAGCCGGTCTGATGGCCGAGTGCTGTGATGTGCCCAGTGTGGGTACTCCGGGCAATCCAAGCCAGGACTGCTTTGCAAGCGGGGCACCCCTGAGAACTGTCTGTCCGGGGTGGGGGTCGGGTCCCTTTAAGCACAGCCCTCAGCTAGCCTGAGACAGCAGCTCCACGCTCTAAGTTCTCATCTGATGCCCTGCCGGCACTGCTTCCGGCCATCCTTAACCCCGGTTCAGAGTCCACTCTGTGTGGACATGCTAGTTCGAATTAGCAAAACGCTAATTCGAACTAGTTTTTTAGTCTGGATGCGTTAGTTCAAATTAGCTTAGTTCGAATTAACTAATTCGAACTAAGTTAGTTTGAATTAGCGCTGTAGTGTAGACATACCCTCTTAGATGACTGAGGCCTGTGGGTATTGCTGCAATGCAAATAACAATGAAGAATCATCAGGCAAATGCTGTGCAGCAGTCAATAAGAGCCCCACATCAAGAGGAACTAGGATAGGGGATTGTAAACCATTGGAGAACTTGAGTTGGAGTTGGAAGAGTAATGATTTGATTTTGAAAAATAGGCCCTGAATTTTTTTCATGCAAATAGTTGTAGATATACTCCACAGCTCTCTAGCAGACAAAACACAAAATGGGAGATTATTTGGTGTCTGCTGCAGACCACCAAATCACACTAGGCAACAGCATTACTGGCCCTTTACTTATCTATCAATAATGTATAAGGAAAAAATGCTGTTTGACCATAGGGGACTTTAGTTTGAATGGTGTGTCTGGAGGTCTCATGTTGCCAGTAATATAACATCCTTGGAATTTCTAAATATTATAGATGACAATCACCAAACATGACCAACACAGGGAAATTCTATATTCAACTTTGTCTTGGTAGAAAAAGAGGAACCAATCACAGAACAAATGTTAATGGTAACTTAGGTACTAGTAATTATGACTTCATTACACTTATAATAATGTGCAAACAGAATCAAGCCCAGACCACTGATTACATACTTCACAGTTTAAAAGGGACAGTTTCTGAAGGCAGAAAACAATTATGAGTCAAATCACCTAGGAGGCAGAATTTAATTAGAAAAATGTGCATGATAACTGGGAATAATTTCATTTATTAGATGACTAAAAAGCTATAATCACAAAAGGAAAGAATGCCATATTGGTTTAAAAAAGCATGGCTTAGAAAGAAAGAAAGAAAGAAAGAAAGAAAGAAAGAAAGAAAGAAAGAAAGAAAGAAAGAAAGAAAGAAAGAAAGAAAGAAAGAAAGAAAGAAAAGGCAGATTTATACACGAATAAAATAAATAACAAATGTAAGTAAGGGAAAGTTGATGGTAATGAATATAAGTTTTAAAGCTAGGAATTGTGGAAAATTGATTAGGAAAGCAAAGGGATGCAAGGAGAAATCTACATCCAGCACTGTGAAGGCCAAGAAGGAAATTTTTAAGTATATCAGGAATAAAAAGAACCTTAATAACGATATTTTTCTCATCACTAGATGGAAATAATAGAATGATCAATAATAATGCAGAAAAGACAGAAGAACACTGGGGAAATACCAGAAGACTGGAAGAATATTGTGCCAATATTTAAAACAGGTAAACTGGACAACCCAGGTAATTATGTCTGATAATTATGTCTGTCTGATATCAATCCTGGACAAGATAAGGTAGCTAATGTGGAACTAGATTAATAAAGCATTAGAAGAGGATACTATAATTATTGCCAATAAATATGGGTTTATGGAAAACAGATGCTGCCAAAATAACCTGATCTCTTTTTTGATTAAATTATAAGTTTGGTTGATAAAGGTAATAGTACCAGTGTAAAATACTTAGACATCTGTAAGGCACATATCACATGACATTTTTGTTAAAGAAAAAAACCTAGGATAAGGGGCAGATGAAAGTGCTGCGGGGCCCTGGGCAGCGCTGCGGGGCCCCGGGCAGCATAATTATGCGCTCCCCCCCTTTGACACGGCGCATGTGCCATGGCACCACGGCGCATGCGCGGGGCTTCTGCAAGCGCGGGGCCTGGAGCAGCCGCCCCACCCCAAATCTGCCGCTGCCTAGGATGACACAAACTTATCATGGCTGGGAGCAAACAAACAATATGTGTTTAATATGGCTCAATGAACATGTGTACATCTGGTAATATAAGGAATAGTTACGTGATAAAGAGCTCTATCCTGGGAAGTAGTGACCCTGGAAAAGATTTGGGAGTCCTGCGTGGATAATACGCGGAACATGGCATCCTAGTGTAACTCTGTGGTCAAAAGGTCTCTAAAGTAATTCCTAGATACATAAATAAGGAAATCTCTTGTAGGAGTAAAGAGGTTATTTTTACCTCTATACTTGGCACTGTTGCCACCACTGCTGGAACACTGTTCAGTTCTGCTGACCAGATTCAAGAAGGCGGTTGAGGAATTGGAGAGGGTTCAGAGAAGAGTCATGAGAATGATTAAAGGATTAGAAAATCTGCCTTATAGTGACTCCAGAAGCTCAATCCCTTTGCCTTAACAAGAGAAGACTCAGGGATAATTTTATTACAGTCATTAAGTATCTATGTGGAGAACCAATATTTAATAATGAACTCTTCTATCTAGTAGAGAAAGGTATAACTGGAGCCAATGGCTGAAAATTGAAGCTAGACAAATTCAGACTGAAATTAAGTTGTAACATTTTAACAGTGAGGCTAATTAATTATTGGAGTCATTTACCAAAGTTTGTGGTGGATTCTCCATTGCTGGCAATTTTAAAATCAAGATTGAATGGTTTTATAAAAGATCTGCTCTAGTAACAATTTTGAGGACATTCTATGGCCTATGTTAAACAGGAGGTCAGACTTGGTGATCATAATAGTAATTTCTGGCCTTGCACTCTATGAACATCTCAGTAACCAATTCCTTTACTTACATTGCTGCTCCCACAATTCTAGTAGTTTAGTTGAGTAAATACTATGAAATACACCCACAGTCATTTGTAGCTGCAGAAATAGAGATGGCAAATTATTACTATTATTATTTTGTCATGGCATTTTGAGGGCCCTGTCAAGGATTTTTAAAGTTTAAATAAATTATATCAACCTTTTTTCTACTGTGTTATTGAGATGAAAAAGTAATTCTGATAAACTGTTGAGCCACAATGTTCATTTTCAGTATGTGTGACTGTTAGACCCTATTATACGATCATCATGATCTCCTAGGTGCTTTATTCTGTTTTAAATGATGGTTTCAGTGAATTTGCCAGAGACAAAAATAAGGCATCCCGGTCAGTCACCCTCTGTTGCGTCCAGGAGTTTTTAATAAATATAAAATAGGTTTGATCTGATGGTGAAGGGTATGCCAGTGGAGGGATGCATAAGGGAGATAGTGTTGTCAGAACAACAGACCAAGAAGATGAGTTGAGACTCTTTTAAAGATATGGGTATTAAAGCTGAGCATGGATGTTAACATTAGTATGTTTTACCATGCTGTATGTCTCTCTTTCTATGTATATGCATGTTTGCATATAGCCTCATTCACCAATCAATCCAGCGGGGATCAATTTACCATGTCTAATATAGACACCTCAAATCAACTGGCAATCACTTTCCTATCAACTCCAGTATTCCACCAGAAGGAAAACAGTAAGAGGAGTCAACGGGAATTTTTTTTTGTCTACCCAGCATGATATAGACCCTGCAGTAAGTAGATCTTAGCTACATTGATCTGAGTTACACTATTAATGTAACTCAAATCGCCTAGCTTAGATTGACCTGTCCCCATAATGTAGACCTGCCCTTGGTGGCATAATATACCTTTGCTTTGAGTTTGCCAGTTCTTTGTTTCCCATGTGTTGCAACCAGTTATCTGAATCCAGAGATAAATGAGCTATGCAGCAGAGAATTTCAGAAGTGTATTGATCTTGCTGGGAATTAGTAAAAAAAAAAAAAAATCAATTGGAGCATTTTGGTCACCAGCCAGAAAAATAGGATTTAAGTAGTGCAGACTTACTGCATGATGGGTCAGCTTAAAGGGTACCACTGATAACTGACCTGATAGAGAAGAATGGTTTTTGTGGGGAGGCAGCTATAATGTTAACAGAAATGCACAGGGATTCTATTTTTAAAAGGTAGAGAGTGACATACATTGTGATAAGTGCATCTTACATATTTTTCTAATGATGGCAGCAGTATTTTTGCTAAAGAAAGGCTGGGCAGTAAAGCCAGTTGATTACCTTATTCAATCAACTGATAGCTGGTAACATAGTCCAGACAAAGCTTGAGCAAATAATAAAAACAAACAAACAAACAAACAAACAAACCATAGAATCATAGAATACTAGGACTGAAAGGGACCTCAAGAGGTCATCGAGTCCAGTCTCCTGCCCTCATGGCAGGACCAAATACTGTCTAAACCATCCCTGATAGACATTTATCTAACCTACTCTTAAATATCTCCACAGACGGAGATTCCACAACCTCATCCGGCAATTTATTCCAGTGTTTGACCACCCTGACAGTTAGGAACTTTTTCCTAATGTCCAACATAAACCTCCCTTTCTGCAGTTTAAGCCCATTGCTTCTTGTTCTATCCCCAGAGGCCAAGATGAACAAGTTTTCTCCCTCCTCCTTATGACACCCTTTTAGATATCTGAAAACTGCTATCATGTCCCCTCTCAGTCTTCTCTTTTCTAAACTAAACAAACCCAATTCCTTCAGTCCTCCCTCATAGGTCATGTTCTCTAGACATTTAACCTTTGCTTTTCTCTGGACCCTCTCCAATTTCTCCACATCTTTCTTGAAATGCGGTGCCCAGAACTGGACACAATACTCCAACTGAGGCCTAACCAGCGCAGAGTAGAGAGGAAGAATGACTTCTCGTGTGCTGCTCACAACACACCTGTTAATGCATCCCAGAATCATGTTTCCTTTCTTTGCAACAGCATCACACTGCTGACTCATATTCAACTTGTGGTCCACTATAACCCCTAGATCCCTTTCTGCCATACTCCTTCCCAGACAATCGCTTCCCATTCTGTATGTATGAAACTGATTGTTCCTTCCTAAGTGGAGCACTTTGCATTTGTCTTTATTAAACTTCATCCTATTTACCTCAGACCATTTTTCAAATTTGTCCAGGACATTTTGAATTATGACCCTATCCCCCAGATTAGTCGCAATTCCTCCCAGCTTAGTATTATCTGCAAACTTAATAAGTGTACTTTCTATACCAATATCTAAATCATTGATGAAAATATTGAACAGAGCCGGTCCCAAAACAGACCCCGTGTGGAACCCCACTTGTTATGAGTATGGTTATCCAGCCAGTTATGCACCCACCTTATAGTAGCCCCATCTAAGTTGTATTTACCTAGTTTATTGATAAGAATATCATGCGAGACCGTATCAAATGCCTTACTAAAGTCTAGGTGTACCACATCCACCGCTTCTCCCTTATCCACAAGACTCGTTATCCTATTAAAGAAAGCTATCAGATTGGTTTGACATGATCTGTTCTTTACAAATCCATGATGGCTGTTCCCTATCACCTTGTCACTTTCCAAGTGTTTACAGACGATTTCCTTAATTACTTGCTCCATTATCTTTCCTGGCACAGAAGTTAAACTAACTGGTCTGTAGTTTCCTGGGTTGTTCTTATTTCCCTTTTTATAAATGGGCACTATATTTGCCCTTTTCCAGTCCTCTGGAATCTCTCCTGTCTCCCATGATTTTCCAAAGATGATAGCTAGAGGCTCAGATACCTCCTCCATCAGCTCCTTGATACAAAAATACATTTGGGTTTAAGAAGCAACATCATTATAAAAAAACAACAAATAAAGATAAAAGGGAACACACATTTGATTTCTAATAAAAATAAGAATGTGAATTAAAGCCCCATTAAGGTTCAAGGTATGCCATTTAAATTCCTTATGCAGCTTACACATGCCTATAAGGCTTGACTTGCATGGGTGAGAGCCTTTTCATGTACCATGAACAATTTCATTCCCCGTTCTCCAAGAAGTCCAAGATCTTCTCTCTAAAAGTGGGCAGGCCTTGCATCCATCTTAGTCCATGCTGGCTAGTGGAGGTGTCTGTTTGCATTAGAAGAATCAAAATCAGCAGCACCAGACCACCCTTAAATAGGCATGCTCCAACATAAAGAATTGGGCCCCTTAAAGTTAATAATAATCTATTATGTGGACTATATTAAACAAGACACACAAAGACACACAGAAAATAAATTTTCTAGCTGATCCAGACTGACCTGTTGCAGGTAAAGTTGGTATAGCTCTGATGGGAAATTTTTGAAAGTACATTCCTCTACACTAACCTTACTTTCTCCACCCCCTTCAGATGCTCACTTGTTTACATACCCAGGTCTCAGTATAGGTGCCCATAAATTGCCCATTGATTTACCTTCGGACTCTGAATTCATCCTGCAGAAGTGAGTCCTCCACAATGGAGATCTCAGTGCTCTCACTGCTGATTGCTTACACAGCCCAGTTCCAAAGGTGGGGGTTTTCAGCCCAGGCAACAGGGTATGTATTGGGATACAGTAGGGCTATGTCTACACTATGGGGGTTTTTCCAAGATACTGGAGGTATCCCAGAAAAACACTGCTGTGTCCAGGGAATGCGTCTGCTCTTCCGCTTTTTTTTTGCGGAAGAGCAGACGCTCTCTTTAGGAAGCCCTGTCTTCCTCCTCCCACAAGGAAGAAGAGCTCTTCCAAAAGAGGAGGCTTTTCCAAAATTTGGCCCAGTGTAGACAGGCCAAATTGCAGAAAAACCTCTTCTGAAAAAACGATCAGAAAAAGGTATGCAAAAGGGCGCAATTTGTGTACCTTTTTCTGATACATCAGTGTAGTGTAGACATAGCCTGAGAGAGATTAGCAAGTTACTTCCTTACATGCCATGGCTCAGAGGCTACACATCTGTCCCAGACAAAAACCAATATGCATGGAATTCATCCCTCCCTGCAGAATCCCAGGGAAAATGTACAGAGGCATTGAACCAAGTGGGATTGGTGAGAAGAGACTCCACCACTCTCAGCGTACAGGCAGCTCCTTTGCAGCTTTTTCAGCGTATACAGTGCAACCTGCATGTACCCATTAGATTTAAATAAAGCATGGAATCAGAGGGTCTTCCCCAGCTTTCCCACAGTGGTACCAGGTTCCAAAACCTGTGGTGAGCATGGTGGTGCAGATACCCTTTCCATTGTGACAATTCCCCTCAGCACCTTTCAGAAAACTACTGCCAATGTTGACCATGACAGGGCCCTCTTGGGTCCTTCTCAAGGATATGCTATGAAGAGAAAAGATGTGTTTATCATTCGGATGCCAGTGGTACGTTCAGGAGACCCAAGTTCAATTTCTTGCTCTGCTTCAGATGTTCTAAATTTGTATGTATTTGTACAACACCTGGTACAGTGGGGTTCTGATGGTAGTTTGGCACCCAAAAGTGATCTGTATGAGGATTTACCCACTTGCATTTATGTTGATTTAATACTCTTGTTTTAAAGTAAGCCAGACTTTATATGTGCAAATGTACAGATGAATGATAGAATTGGTCAGAACTTACAACTAATCAAAAATGAAATCTCATTGTTAAAGTGTTCTATTGTTGGTTTTCTTGGTCCTACCTGGAAGTAGATGGTTTCTGGGTATTCATCTGGCTCTTTATGACATCTTTATGATCTGGACCATCACTTATCATCACCTATAGCCCCCAACTTAAACCCCTCCAACGCATTATCAATAACCTACAACCTATACTGGAACAGGATAATACACTCCGAGAGGCTCTGGGGCTACGTCTAGACTGCAAGCCTCTTTCGAAAGAGGCTTTTTCGAAAGATACTTTCAAAAAAGCTTCTTTAAAAAAAGAGCATCTAGACTGCAACCTCTTCTTTCGAAAAAATGAGCCGCTTTTTCGAAAGAGAGCACCCAGGCAGTCTGGATGCTCTCTTTCGAAAAAGCCCTGTTTGCATTCTAGAACGCCTTTTTTCGAAAGAACACTTTTGAAAAAATGCGTTCTTCCTTGTGAAATGAGGAGTACCGCTGTCGAAAGAAAAGCCGCGTTCTTTTGATTTAATTTCGAAAGAACACGGCTGTAGTCTAGACGCAGGTGAAGTTTTTTTGAAAAAAGGCTACATTTTTGGAAATACCCTGCAGTCTAGACACAGCTTGGGGGACAGACCCATAGTCTCCCATAGACAACCACCTAACCTCAGGAAGATTCTTACTAATAACCACTGGACGTACCACATTAATACCAACCCTGGAACTTTCCCTTGCAACAAACCCCGTTGCCAACTTTGTTCACATATTTACTCTGGTGATACCATCACTGGACATAACCATGTCATTTATATGATCAGAAACATATATTCCTGTTCATCCAGAAATATAATTTATGCCATCATGGTTACAGTGTCTTTCTGCTATGTATATTGGATAGATTTTCAGACACTTCACCAAAGAATTAATGCCCACAAATCAGACATCAGGCATCTTCACAAGGAACAACCAGTTGCTTTTCATGTCAACCTACGTGGACATAGTCTTAATCACCTTACTACATGCATCTTACTTCAATGAGACTTTAACACCAGATTACAGAGGGAAACTTCAGAACTTTCATTCATGCTTAAATTTGACTCTTTACGAATGGGCCTTAACAAAGATGCTAATTACCCTACCCACTACAAAGACAGCTTCCCCACTTATCACCCCTGATTAGCCATTCATTGACTCATAAATAATTATTTCCTCCCTCCATCTCCCTCACCCCAGCTTCTATACTAAATCTGATTTGTCAGTTTAATAATGTGTTTACTCTTTTCATTGTATTCCTTTGGTATATATGGTCATGCCAATTTCCTTCCAGAATATGATTGGAGGAGTGGGTCTGGCCCACGAAAGCTCATCACCTATTAAAATATCTTGTTAGTCTTTAAAGTGCTACATAGTTTTTCTACTTGTAGAAAGGAAATTGAAATCTACATGGCCAGATCCACAGCCAGTGTGACAGTCTGTAGCTCCATTGATTTCAAGATGAAGTGCATAGTGCTGCATTGAGTTACACCAGCTAAAGATTTAGTCCCAAATGGTGCGAACAGAGTTCAGACAAAGAAAACTGTCATATGTGTTTCCATGACACCATGTAATACTAGCACAGTCTTTGGTACAGCTCTCCATCCATAGATCTCAGCGTGCTTTACAAAGCAGGCCAGTAGCATTCTCCCCATAAATAATATCTAGCGTGTATATGCGGCTTTTCATCCATAGATACCAAAGATATTTTATCAGCAGTTATTTCATCAAAAACTATCACCTCTGAGTTTACCCGTCTGCCTTGTGAATTTCTGACAGTCTGTCATTCTTCTGAGAGCAAGTCAAGACTAAATGAAGGTATTTTAACTGAATCGGGATAACCTGAGCAGCTTATACCTAGCTCTTATACAGAGTTTTTCCTTGTTTGATCCCTTTGGGCTTTAGCAAGGAGAGAAGAACCATCATCCTAATTTTACAGATGTGGAAATGGAGGCACAGGGAAAGGAAGTGACTTGCCCAAAATGCACAATAAGTCTTCCAGTCATTATGACCCTATCAGGATCAGGATCAGGATCATGATCATCATCATCATCATCACCATCATCATCACAGAGCTCAGGATATGTTAGAAAATGAGACCCTGTAAGTCAGCTGGCAGGATATATATGGTATAGAAATGGGCAATAATCATTACAAGTTCCTGGGCAATTGCTTCATTTTTTAAACTTGTTTGAAACCAAGTCACTACAAGAATGTGTAAATATCAGTTTTCTTCCCTCTGATTAATTTAATATCAAGCATGAGATCAAACCTGCCTGCTTTTTAAAATTTAAATGAGAGTGCAATGAACTAGAAAAGCAGCATGTATCAGAAGAAGCAGATGCAATGGATCCAATCCTATGAACACAATTTTCTAAACATCTGCTATGACTGCAGTGTATTGAAACCAAAAGACTATTACATTAGTAGCTCAGCTCACTTAAGACTGTGGCTTAGCAGGTAGAAGAAAATTGCACCAGATATCATCTTACAGGATGAAATATACCCAGTGCCAAGGACTAGAAGGACTGGAAGCCAGCTAACATAACACCAATATTTAAAAAGGGCTCTAGAGGCGACCCTGGCAATTACAGACCGGTAAGTCTAACGTCAGTACCGGGCAAATTAGTTGAAACAATAGTAAAGAATAAAATTGTCAGACACGTAGAAGAACATAATTTGTTGGGAAAAAGTCAACATGGTTTCAGTAAAGGCAAATCATGTCTTACTAATCTATTAGGGTACGTCTACACTACAGCGCTAGTTCGAACTAACTTAGTTCGAATTAGTTAATTCGAACTAAGCTAGTTCGAACTAACGCGTCTAGAACTAAAAACTAGTTCGAACTAGCGTTTTGCTAGTTCGAACTAGCAAGTCCACATTGAGTGGACTCTGTACAGGGCTTAAGGATGGCCGGAAGCAGTGCCGGCAGGGCATAAAAGGAGGACTTAGAGCATGGAGATGCTGTCTCAGGCTAGCCGAGGGCTGCGCTTAAAGGGTCCCGACCCCCATCCCGGACACACAGTTCTAAGGGGTGCCCCGCTTGCAAAGAAGTTCTGGCTTGGAGTGCCCTGAGTGCCCACACTGGGCACATCACACCACTCGGCCATCAGCCCAGCTGCACTTGCCGCAGGCTGCCATCTGGGGAGAGGGAGTAATTGGGGGGCTGCAGGAGAACTTCCACCCCCAGAAGCCCGCAGAGCCACCCCAGTCCTCCCCATCGGGGGCTCGTACCCCATTCCTCCCTCACCTCCTTCCACTTGCCCTTCCTTAGCCCCCCTTCTTATTGATGTACAAAATAAAGATAACGTTTCTTCCAACATTGACTCTGTCTTTATTGAACAAAAACTGGGGGAGACTGGGAAAAGGAGGTGGGAGAGGGGAAGAGAAAGGCTGGGAGAGGGGAGGGCAACTAACATGATCAGGGGTTGGGAACAGGTCCCAGATGAAGAGAGGCTACAGAGACTGGGACTGTTCAGCTTAGAAAAGAGGAGACGGAGGGGGGACAGGATAGAGGTCTCTAAAAGCAGGGGTTGGGTGGAGAGGGTGCATTCAGAAAAGTTCTTCCTGAGTTCCCATAAAGAAGGACTAGAGGACACCAAAGGAAAGGACTGGGTAGCAGGCTTGAAACTAGTAAGAGAAAGTTGTTGTTCTTGACAAAGCAAATAGTTAACCTGTGGAACTCCTTGCTGCAGGAGGCTGTGAAGGCTAGAACTAGAACAGAGTTTAAAGGGAAGTGAGAGAAAGTGATGGAGGTTGGGTCCATGGAGTCCTATTAGCCAGAGGGTAGGAGTGGTGTCCCTGCCCAAAGTTTGTGGAAGGCTGGAGAGGGATGGCACGAGACAAATGGCTTGGTCATTGTCTTCGGTCCATCCCCTCCAGGGTCCCTAGGGTTGGCCGCTGTTGGCAGACAGGCTACTGGGCTAGATGGACCTTTGGTCTGACCCAGGACGGCCATTGTAAGCTCAGGGCTCAGTGTCGGGGGTCTCAGTGGACCCCCTTGATTTTCATGCACACCTGGTCCTGGGTGGCCAGGCTGGCAGCTCTCCTGCCCTAGACGGCCACTTTCCTGTGCCTAGTGCGGAGATCGTGGACAAGGTCCACGATGTCCGCACTAGCCCAGGAAGGTGCCCGCCTCTTGCGGTCCAGGGCAAACTCCCAGGAGCCGCCAGCCTGGTCCCGGCAAGAGGGGGTGGGCTGGGGGGCATCGGGTGGGTGGCTCTGTGCCGTGCCAGGTGCAGGGTCTGCTAGCTGGGTGCTGGCAGGCTTGCACCTGGCACGGGCACCGTAGCCAGCCCGTGCCCCTTTAAGGGGTCCGGGGCCGGGAGGGGGGCATAGAGTTTCCCTGGTGTTGGCCAGAGTGGCCACCAGGGAAACCTGGGGAGGGCTAGCCTCCCACTAGTTCGAACTAAAGGGCTACACAGCCCTTAGTTCGAACTAGCTAGTTCGAACTAGGCGTTAGTCCTCGTAAAATGAGGTTTACCTAGTTCGAACTAAGCGCTCCGCTAGTTCGATTCAAATTCGAACTAGCGGAGCGCTAGTGTAGCACCTATTAAAGTTAGTTCGAACTAACGTCCGTTAGTTCGAACTAACTTTGTAGTGTAGACATACCCTCAGAGTTCTTTGAAGGGGTCAACAAACATGTGGACAAGGGGGCTCCAGTAGATTTAGTGGACTTAGATTTTCAGAAAGCCTTTGATAAGGTCCCTCACCAAAGGGATAAAATGGTGTCCTTAGCCTCTGTTTGTCAGAGGCTGGAAAGGGATAGCAGGAGACAAATCGCTTGATCATTGTCTTCGGTTCACCCTCTCTGGGGCACCCGGTGCTGGCCACTGTCGGCAGACAGGATACTGGGCTAGATGGACCTTTGGTCTGACCCAGAACGGCCATTCTTATGTTCTTATGTTTTTATGTAAAGGCTCCTGTGTAAATTAGGTTGTCATGGGATAAGAGGGAAGATCCTTTCATGGATTGAGAACTGGTAAAAAGACAGGAAACAAAGGATAGCTATAAATGGAAAATTTTCAGAATGGAGAGGTGTAACTAGTGGTGTTCTGTAAGGGTCAGTCTTCAGACCAATTCTATTCAACTTATTCATAAACGATCTAGAGAAAGGGGTGAGCAGTGAGGTGGCAAAGTTTGCGGATGATACTAAACTGTTCAAGATAGTCAAGTCCAAAGCAGACTGTGGAGAACTTCAAAAAGATCTCACCAAACTGAGTGATTGGGCAACAAAATGGCAAATGAAATTTAATGTGAATAAGTGTAAAGTGATGTACATTGGAAAAAATAACCCCAACTATACATATAATATGACGGGGGCTAATTTGGCTACAACTAATCAGGAAAGAGATCTTGGAATTATTATGGATAGCTCTCTGAAAACATCCACGCAGTATGCAGCGGCAGTCAAAAAAGCAAATAGGATGCTAGGAATTATTTAAAAAGGGATAGAAAATAAGACAGAATATCTTACTGCCCCTATATAAAACTATAGTACACCCACATCTTGAATACTGTGTACAAATGTAGTCTCCTCACCTCAAAAAAGATATTTTGGCATTAGAAAAGGTTCAGAAAAGAGCAACTAAAATGATTAGGGGTTTGGAACGGGTCCCATATGAGGAGAGGCTAAAGAGACTGGGACTTTTCAGTTTAGAAAAGAGGAGACTTAGGGGGGATATGACAGAGGTCTATAAAATCATGAGTGGTATGGAGAGGGTGAATAAAGAAAAGTTATTTACTCTTTCCCATAATACAAGAACTAGAGGACACCAAATTAAATTGATGGGTAGCAGGTTTAAAACTAATAAAAGAAAGTTCTTCTTCACACAGCGTACAGTCAACCTGTGGAACTCCTTGCCAGAGGAGGCTGTGAAGACTAAGACTAAAACAGAGTTTAAAAAAGAGCTAGATAAATACATGGAAGTTAGGTCCATAAAAGGCTATTAGCCAGGGAGTAAGGAATGGTACCCCTGGCCTCTGTTTGTCAAAGGCTGGAGAAGGATGGCCGGAGACAAATTTCTTGATCATTGTCTTCAGTTCACCTCCTCTGGGGCACCTGGCACTAGTCACTGTGAGCAGACAGGCTACTGGGCTAGATGGACCTCTGGTCTGACACAATATGGCCATTCTTATATTATGTTCTTATCTGCATAAGGCCCCATTTTTCAAGCCATATAGCTAGCTAGTGGCTTACAATGTTGAAGGGAAATTTCTTTATTCTATTTATTTTGCTATACATTGTGTGTGGCTCTATAAATCCCCTACCTTTGGCATGTGTTCAGATAACAAGCTACATCCTCTTTGCATAAACTGTCTGACTCTCAGGAGGGCAGGCCTGTTCTGTTGTTAATTATGTGCAATACAAGTTTCCCAGGGCTTGCATCAGTCTCCCTTCGTGTTTTTGGTTAGGTCTGTAAATGTCTGAAACCACCACTGGCCCACAATAAAATACAAAGATGGTGCAGACCAGGGATGTCAAAACCGCAGGAAAAATTGTATCTTGGATTCTGTTAAGTGAGGTCATGTCTCTTACATGTTTGAGGAGGGAGAGAGGGGAAATAATTTCAAAACAGATTCTTGCCCTCTAGAGTTTAGTACAGGATTATGTTTCTTCTATATTTTTAACCATCCCATAGTATTATATCCCCACTACAGATTTCTATAGGATGTTTTAAAAAATGATAGCGACTTTACCATCAACTTAAGGATTTTGGAGCAAATTCTGTAGGAACTTTTTCACCAAGTTCTGTAGGACATTTTTCAGAAGGGAGTGACTCTTGTAAGAATCTCCAGCTCATACCTAGGGTATGCCAGGCAATGCTGTGTTCTGATGAGTTAGCAATGATCTGTCTTAGGTGGGAAAAGAGACTAAATTGCATTTTCTGGTACACAGAGAGAAAATGCCCTATGGTTCTCCTACAATATAAATTGTAAATTTACTGACCATGCATTGTTGAGAAAATCTGAATATTCGGGCCTATGTTTTGTGTGAAAATGTTTTACTGT
The DNA here is from genome assembly GCF_049634645.1 of Pelodiscus sinensis. Taxonomy (NCBI): domain Eukaryota; kingdom Metazoa; phylum Chordata; order Testudines; family Trionychidae; genus Pelodiscus; species Pelodiscus sinensis. Next base: position 307,402,747 of record NC_134711.1, read on the forward strand.
GGTTGTCAGCAAGATGGATTCTCAGATATTCATTTTATTTTATTCTATAACAGCAATACCTCTACTGGGGCTGTGTAGGAGGCTCTGCAACCCTCCCTACTCTGGTCTCCGCTCTTATTGAGATGTCTATCACAGCTGATTCTGCACTGTCCTTGCCTCAGGTAAGCTCAAGGGCTGTAGTTATGACAGTCTTTTGCAGAGCATGGAGAGTGTGCAAGAGATTCTTTTTGGTCTTCCCTCACCCCCTGGTATCTTCTCATAGGCAACTTGTGGCGTATGTGCAAAATATCACCCTACCAGTGTCACATTCAAGCAAAAGCCAGAGAGAAAAGATGACTTTTGCATCATACTTCACATTGAAAGCAAACTTACATCCTGGTGTTTCCCGAACAATACTGTGTTTTTATTGACTGATCCTCTGTCTCATTCTCATTTATACTCTTCATTGGGGATACCATAAATATGTCCGTTTTCTCTGTCTTCAGGGTGTTTGTTCAAAATATGTTGCTCTCCTGAACTATATTTGCTCTAGTTACCAGCAACAAAAAATCCAGGGGAAGGAATGCTCAGTGTGATGAACAGTGTCTGAGGGGGGAAAAAGGGCTTTATGAGTAGACGTTCTTCAGACCAGTTGTTTTGCTCAAAGTGATCAACAATGCTCACTCTCTGGTGGATTAATTCAAAACATGTGGAAGCAGATTTTCAAAAGCACCCAAGAAACTTAAGAAGCACAAAGCCCTAAAGTTACAAATACAGAGGTAAATGAAGAAAACATGTGACGTCTGCTACCCCTAATAATCCAGGGCAATGAGGAGTCCAGAAGAGACACCATCTTAAATTGGACATGATCAAGGCAGGGGGCTAGAGCAATTTGTATTGTGGGAGTGCTGAGAGCCATTGAACCAAACTGATCTGGTTTACCCTGTATATGACAGAAACCACTTCAATCCAACACCTATGTTTCAAACCCATTAAGTCAACAGAAGGATTCCTATTGCCAAGGACGTCCTTACTAGTCTGGGTGCCCTATAAAGCCCAGGCACCTCTGGCCACTCTGCAGGAGTGGGCAGTAGTGGCTGCTCTGTGCAGGACAGGAAGTGCTCAAGGTCTGTGGGGATAGGAGCTATGGGGGCCAGGCCTGGAGCTGTGGGGATGGTAGAGGAGCTGAAGAGGGAACCTGTCAGGGGACCAGGCAGGAAGTGCGGTTGCCAAGTGGGGAGCAGCGTGAGCTCTGGGCCAGAGGTGGAGCAGGCGGGGGGAGGAGGCGCCAAGTCAGACAGGGACATGCAGCACTTTCCCCTTCCACCAGAAGGAGAAACAATTGTGAGGGGCAGCTGGGTGCAGTACACAGGGGCAGGGGACAGCTGGGGGATTGGGTTGGCTCCTGTAGCTGGTGCTGCACGCTGGTGCTGAAATTTGGGGCAATGGCGTTCAATATTTTGTGGTGCCCCATGCAGCTGCATATATTGTGTCTTGAGAGGGATGGCCCTGCCCATTGCCTCAGGCCCTACACAAGGGAAGGAAGCACTCCAAGATATTCCTTCCTCTCACCAAAAAAAACAACTCCTCTGTCTTGTCTCAGATTACTTAGCATGTGCTTAGTTAAATCCCCATCTTGGCCAGGCCTGGGAAAACCAGCCTAAAACTCCCCCCTGATTTTCACAATGGCTTTACATGAATATTGAACAGGAGCAACGGTTGGGCATAACCTTTAGGAACTTCTCATGAGAGATCATTTGAGTCTGGACAAGAAAATCTTGTGGGTAAATGATACCAAAGGCTGCTGGCAGCTCTAAAGGGAGAAGCACAAATACTTCCCTTTTGTCCATTGCTATGAGGAGATTATCTGTGAGAACAGTGCAATCCCCAAGCTGAAAAGGAGACTGCTACTGTTCAAGATGTCTGAAGATTTCAGATGACACTAATGTCTCAAACCCGCTAGCTCAATAATCTTCAAAATTTTGCTTAAGGCTAGGAGTGGCTGTATAAGCTATTTAGTAACTCCATACTGTTTCACTTTAGACAAGTGGGTTCCAGGTGCATGCATTACATTGAATGACTGCAAAGAGTGCAATCAGAGATGAATTTCAACATCTTTCTCTGTGAAACACAGACAGTAACAGATTGCTTCAAGAAATGGCAAGCTTTGCCAGGGAGGGAAAGCTGCTGGGAGTGTTAAAGTAACCTTGCAGCTCTGATTAACAAGCTTCCAGATGCTAGATTAATGATTGGATCTGAAAAGTTTGCATCAGCATAAGTTTCACAGTCATTGATAGCAGTTGGTGTTGGTATCATGCCACAGAAGAGGAGAATGATGACTGTGATTTGTAGAAGCACATTCTGGAAAAACACCACCACACTTACCACCACCTGGTGACTTCTAGATAATGCATCATGTCTTATTTAGTAGAAGTTTACATTAGTACAGTTTTAACAGTAACTGTCTCCAGCCTGGGGTGCTCATTTTCATCCCAAAATTACAATGAGCTGTAGAAGATGTATAGTCAGCTCACTTATGACCAGCTTTGCTCAAAATAATAAGCTCATAAAAAGAAGATACTGAATCAAAGCTAGTGTACATTTTAATATAAAAAAGGCAGGAAAGAACCTAAAACTCACTGGAGAAGTATGTTACATGTAAAGTGTGCTTTTATAGGCCATGGATCTTCAGTGTAGATCTGGCTTCCAGAAGATGTTGAATAAAAATCACAAGAAGTTAGGGGTGTGAAAAGTAGGAGTGAATCAGTGTTCCTCTAGTCATGAATCAGGCACAGAATTAACTCAGAACATATTACAGCCAGTCACACTGTCACTTCAAATTATTCAAGACGTTTTTGGGAAGAGCTTGCTATTATTCAGCATTTCACCATTGCAGGTTCATCTGCCAATAGAAGGATTCATGACATATAAAAAGCTGTACAAATAATAGGGAGCAGGCAGGAAGTGCGGGTGCCAAGTGGGGAGCAGCGTGAGCTGTGGGCCAGAGGTGGAGCAGGCCGGGAGAGGGAAGAGGGAGCATCAAGTCAGAAAGAGACATGTAGCACCTTCCCTTTCCACCAGAAGGAGAAACAATAGTGAGTGGCAACTGGGTGCAGTCCACAGGGGCAGGGGACAGCTGGGGGATGGGGTTGGCTGCTGTAGCTGGTGCTGCACGCTGGTGCTGAAATTTGGGGCAATGGTGTTCAATATTTTGTGGTGCCCCATGCAGCTGCATATACTGTGTCTTGATAGGGATGGCCCTGCCCATTGCCTCAGGCCCTACACAAGGGAAGGAAGCACTCCAAGATATTCCTTCCTCTCACCAAAAAAACAACTCCTCTGTCTTGTCTCAGATTACTTAGCATATGCTTAGTTAAATCCCTATCTTGGCCAGGCCTGGGAAAACCAGCCCAAACCTCCTCCCTGATTTTCACAATGGCTTTACATGCATATTGAACAGGAACAGCGGTTGGACATAACCTTTAGGAACCCCCCACGGAAGATCACTTGAGTCTGGACACGTTGAATATGGGTAAGTGGGATTATGGAATTCGCGATGTAGCTTGTCAATATATTTGGAGGCATATCTACCATTGGCCACCTTTAGAAAGTTGTGTTTTTGGGGAATGGAAGAAAAGATCCCCTTTGTCTTGTAGTCCTTTTGCTATTCTTGGAACTGATCATAGGATGAAGCATTTTCAGTTGCCTTAGTCTCCTCCTCTGAAATGTTTTTTTCATGTTTGGTTATGATGTGGGATTTGATAGGATTTATCTCTGCCTTTTTTACTGAGGTAGATTCCTCTGTCCGAAGAGACAACTTGGCTGCCTTTCGCATGCTATATATTTAGCAACACCTGCTGTTAGTTTATTGTTAATGTTTAACAGTCCAAATATTCCTTTGAGAAGAAGAAGGATTAAACTGAAATGGCAAAAATATGGTACCATTAGCACTGCAATTTATTTCCTGTTCAAAGACAAGATTTATTGGCAAGCAGATAATAGACTGCTTTCTCCAGGCTAATTTTGATTGTACTCCCAAATGTTTGGCTGACATTACGTGTGCTGACTAAGATTATGACGTGTTATCAGTTTTATGTAGTGCCAGAAAGCCTTTCTAGTAACCCAACTGTCTTTGCCATTTGTTTTGTGGCGCTCCTAAATATGGGCAACCAATTCAACTGCCTGAAGTAGGATGAAATTAGGAATGATCCCAGAGACTGAGTGGCCAAATTGACTTATAAAGGGCACATCAATCAGACTAGGTAAGAAGAGAATAAAATAAGGTGTCTTTATCCTCCTTGGAAAGAACCCAACCCCATCTCCCCCCAAAAAAATCTCCTCACAGATGTAACAACAGAAGTTACTAAGAACAAAGTCATAAAATACATTAATTCAAGTTTCTAGTAGGTGCACTAACAGCTCTAGTTCATATTTAGCATAAAACTCGTTCCTCTGAGGCTTTTTTTTTAATCTGCCTCCTATGCCTCTGGGAACCATCCATTTGACAGTTCACTGCAATGGGGATTTTGAGATGAGTTTGACTTATCTGCCCCTTCTTCAAGAGCCAGCCTACCCTGTCACTGGATCAAACTGATAAAAATCACAAGGAGAAACTACCTCAGTCAGAAGCCATCTCTTGCCCTCTGACCTCTTACAGAGGAATAGTTCCCAACTCCCCAGATATGGGTTCAATTCATCTCTCTGCTACTGCAGCCCTATAGCAGTGTTACATTAGGGCAGAGCTAGAGGAAAACATGGAAGGATCAGGCTTAATGATTCAAACAGCAAAGAGGCAAGATTTGTAGATAACTCCAGTGCATTGCCATCTGTGTGTTTGGTTGTTACAGGATTGCCTGCAGTCAAATTACAAAGTATTAAGATTAAAGAGCACCTAGGCAATATTATCAGGCTTTGTTCAGCAAGATCTGTCTCTGGGGATGATTAGCGCCTCCACCTGAACAAGTAAAGTCATCCCAGAGTCTAATTTTATCTCCTAATCTTTAAACAAGCAGTTGCTAAATGGCAGTTTGCAGCCTCCAAAGTACTTTTGCCCTGAAGCTGACAGTAGCCCTGCAACAAATAATAATATAAAGTGAAGTTCAGGAGAGGAAATCCTGTATTAAACAGAAAATGATTCTGTACAATAATTGAAGGTTGAAAACTCTTGTCAGTTTGCATACATGTCAGCCAACTTACCATCTGTGGAATCATCCCTCTGGTCTCCAAAGGTACTTATACATGTAGTTGCGGGAGAGAGTTTGTCTAATGCATTTGCTTGCCATCAACTGCTATTTGCTCTTTTCATGTCACTGCTGGATAGGCTTATGTAAAAATGAAAGGGACATCCCTTGACAGCACCGGCATTTGAAAATTTGTTAGAATGGAGAGATTGCTTGAGGGATTTAGGGCTTTTGCATCCTTTCTGTCACAAATCACATAGTGTTTCCCTCTCCAACAGCCACCTGTAGACATTTGAGTTAATGATAAATACAAATTAATAAACTAAGCTGAGCAGTGGGTTTTTTGAACTGCTGACTATGACATTTGAGATGGGAATTAACTGACTATTTACTGAACACCATTCTGCTGACCATCGCTAGAAAAATCCCCTTGAAGTTTTTTCTGAGATCACACCCACTAAGGAAACTCGTATTGCTTGCAGTCTTGTTAGCATGAACAGGGTTCCTGTCAGATCTCAGGATAGGTGCTTGGATGGCAGATTTCCATGGAGCATCCAGAAAGCCATCTAGGGGACTCAGTGGTTTTAGTCTATGTCTACACTGCAGGCTTATGTCAGGTTAAGGTATGTAACTTCAGCTATGTTAATTGGGTAGCTGAAGTCGAAGAACCTTAACTCAGCTTTTGGCACTGTCTACACAGCAGGAAGTCAAAAGAAGAACACTCTACTTTCAGCTTTCCTTATTTCTCGTTAAATGAGGGTTGCAGAAGTCAGAGTAAGAAGCCCATTATTTTGAAATAATTTCAAAATAACAAGCTTGTTGTGTAGATGCACACTTTGTTATTTTGAAATAACATGAGTTATTTTGAAATAAGTGTGCTGTGTAGACATAGCCTATTAGGGATTGACATACATAAGAGTTGGATGTGATGTTTTATGGATGGGATGTAAAATGAAGGTACTGACAGCTTAGGGTGATCACCTAAACTGAGAGTGTAACCTGAAAACAATAGGATTGCACAATTTGAAGTTAGTTAGCAATTCTCTTAGTTTTGACATCAGACGGGATCACTGTGCTTGTCAGTCAGGTTATTATTTTACCTGGTTATTGCTAATAAAATAATAATAAATAATACTTAGTTCTTAATATAGAACTTTTCCCTCAGTGAAACTCAAAGCACTTTTCAGAGGAAGAGTGGAAACTCATTTTGTGTTCACATGTTATTTGTTATATTTCAGTAGCACCTAACGGCATACCCTTTGTGCTAGATGCTCTCACGAGTGGGGTGGAGAGGGTGCATACAGAAAAGTTCTTCATTAGTTCCTATAATAGAAGGACTAGAGGACACCAAATGAAATGAATGGGTAGCAGGCTTCAAACTAATAAGTGAAAGTTCTTCTTCTTCTTCACGAAGCAAATAGTCAACCTGTGGAACTCCTTGCTGAAGGAGGCTGTGAAGGCTAGAACTATAACAGAGTTTAAAGAGAAGTTAGATAAAATCATGGAGATTAGGTCCATGGAGTGGTATTAGCCAGGGGGTAGTAATGGTGTCCCTGGCCTCTGTTTGTGGAAGGCTGGAGATGGATGGCGCGAGACAAATCGCTTGGTCATTGTCTTCGGTCCATCCCCTCCAGGGTACTTAGTGTGGGCTGCTGTCGGCAGACAGGCTACTGGGCTAGATGGACCTTTGGTCTGACCCAGTACGGCTATTCTTATGTTCTTATGTTCTAAGCTCAGGGCTCAGGGTCGGGGGTCTCACTGGACCACCTTGATTTTCATGCAAACCTGCTCCTGGGTGGCCAGGCTGGCAGCTATCCTGCCCTAGACAGCCACTTCCTGTGCCTAGTGCAGAGGTCGTGGACGTTGGAGGCCTCCCCCCAAACCTGGATGAGGTCCACGATCTCCGCACTAGACCAGGCGGGCGCCCGCCTCTTGCGGCCCCGGGCAGGCTCCTGGGAGCCGCCAGCCTGGTCCCGGGAAGAGGCAGAGGGCTGGGTGGCAGCGGGTGGCTGGCTCATGCCATGCCAGGTGCAGGGTCTGCTGGCTGGGTGCTGGCAGGCTTGCACCTGGCACGGGCACTGTAGCCAGACCGTGCCCCTTTAAGGGTTCCCGGGCCGGGAGGGGGGCAGACAAGTTTCCCTGGTTGTGCCCAGAGTGGTCACCAGTGCAAGCTGGGAAGGGCTAGCCTCCCACTAGTTCGAATTAAGTGGCTACACAGCCCTTAATTCAAACTACTTAATTCGAACTAGGCATTAGTCCTCGTAGAATGAGGTTTACCTAGTTCAAATTAAGCGCTCCACTAGTTCGAATTAAGTTCGAACTAGCAGTTTGCCTGTGTAGCGCCTATGAAAGTTAATTCGAACTAACGGCTGTTAGTTCGAATTAACTTTGTAGTGTAGACATACCCGTAGAGACAACAATGGTAATGATGGATTCAAGGATGGTGACTAAATTATTAAGAGATTTTATTTTGGAACACTTGTAGCATTATCCAAAGCCAGTCATATGCAAAGGATTTATATATCAGGATATTTGATTTTCTTTGTTAAATTATGTGGCATCATTTTAGTGGCTAGAAACAGGAGCCAAGAAAAACCCTATCCAATCTTATAATCACTTTGAAAGCTTACGTACTTGAGAAGCGCATTTGTGAGATTGTTGGGTTGGGCTATTTTAATTTTGTGTCATTTCTGAGGAAGAGAAATGTGGGCAGTACTGATGGTGAGTGACATTTTTGTGAGAGGGCCTTCCATCCAGAGATTTTGAAACACAGAATAAGATATGCATGCTATGCTCCCTGCCATTACTCACAGGGGAATCGGCAGAATTGCAGACAAATGCAAGGTGGGAGGACCTGCTATATGCTCTTGAAAGGGGTGGGGCTTCAGGTGGAAGGGGTGGGACTAGGATTGTCAGCCCTCAGCACCACCTGAACTGTGCTACCTCCTGCCAGTCATTAGCACTGCCTTGGGCTCTGGCGGCAATTTAAAGGGTGTGGGGTACTGGCCACTGACACAGTTGTGACATTGGGGGCTCCACTGGGTTCTGGGACAACTGCCCCTTTTACTCCTCCCTGTTGATGGGCCTGATTACCTAGCTCTAGGGAAAGAAAAAGCAGAATTTGGGGTACAGAGCGCTTTGTTAGAAGAGAGTTATGGTACTATACTTCGTGCTTTCTGGACACCTCACTGTGTCTACTCCCGGGATGGGGAAACTTTTCTGGGCCACTGACCCAGAGAAAAATCAGTTGGGGGCCACACATAAGTGAGATGTAGAAAAAACCCACTCACTGTGGCCCCCGACTGAGAAGAAGAAAGGCATTCTCCATGTTCCCCTTGCATACCAGAAACTAGGCAGGCTCAGTCTAGTAGATTTTGAGTTCTATAGCCCACCAGGGAGACAAAAGCACCAGCACGGACTCCCCAATTCTATTGGGGGGGGGGGAATGAGGGCTGAGCCTTGGGGGCTGCACCCAGGAAATCTGAGGGCTGCATCTGGCCCCCAGGCCTGAGGTTCCCCACCCTGGTCTACTCTGTGCAGTTAAGGCTTAGTAAGCTGTTTTTGCAGGGGAGTGGTGGTAAGGAGTTTTTTCGCTTCATACTAGAGATGTGAACGACTAGTATGCAAATGCTGATTGGATAGTCGACACACTACTTGACTAGTCGCTCTCCCACTTCCTTGCTGCCTTTATCAGAAAGTGGCAGCAAAGGAGGGGGGAGGACAAGAGAGGGTGCTCCAAAGCAGCAGCGCCACGTGGAGCCCAGGGCCAGACCCGGGCTGTATGTGGTGTTTCAAAGTGGCAGTGCTGCGTGGAGCCCAGGGTCAGCTGGGGACACCGTGCAGCACTGCCGCTCCATGCAGCACTGCCACTTTGAAACGCCGTGGGGAGCATGGGGTCAGTGGACAACTGCTTGAGTCCCCTGCTGGCCCTGTGCTCCATGCAGCGCTTTTGCCTTTGAAGTGTAACAACAGCCCTGGGGCTGTTGTTATACTTCAATTGTGGAAGCTTATGGACTAATCAAACAGTTGATGCAAATTGCATTGACTATTCGATTAGCCAGTTAATCCAAATTTTACATCCCTACATCATACCTCTGATAGGACCCATGAGCCAAAATCCATGCTGGAGTTAATACCTCTAAAAGCACCATTAACTGTATCCTCCTGCATTGCCCAGGATAGGAAGGAGCAGCAGCACTGCTCTCGAGGGAGCTAGGTGGGGAAGAGGAGCCTGCGGAGCAGCATGAAGCGTGTCCTCTGTGGGGGAGTCTCCAATTTTCGGGATAGGTTCTCCTGGGGAAATGGTGATGCAGAGATCCACACTGCATGGTGGATGTTATAGGAGAATTCAGAGAAATATTGTGCAGGAAGCAGTACTGGGAACAAAGACAAATTTGGTTCTGATATGGGAGGATGTTACTGCAGAGTGACCTATAATTTATATCAATAACAGCTATTGCCCTATTTCAAGGGGTTTAAAAAGTGACGCAAAAATAAATTATATACCAAAGACAAGTGAAGTATATCAGGTGTCCCTGGCAAGCGATGGGACGAAAATTAAATAAAAGCCCTTTAAGGGGATTTGAACGAGCAATCTTTCATGTTTTATAGTGCAGCCACTTGACCATCATTGCCATCGCACTACAGACGAGAAATGAGACACGCTGAGGGCTCTTGAGCCTTATGAATGAACATGGTGAATCAGCACAGAGTGATTTAGCACAGGTGTTCCTCCAATTGGGCTGATCTGGCAAAATCCTTAATATGTTCGATGGTCCTCAATGTCACCTTTCCAGTTTCATTATTTCCTCCTTTTGCATTTTTATGGTGCTTAGTTTGTTTATCCAGGTATGGTTATTTCTTATACAGAAAAAACTTTCAAAGCAATATAATAATAATAAATAATAAATAATGCAAATAGGCCCATGAAGCTCTCAGGAAGTTATCAGTGAAGTAGAATACGACCCTCCCAAGTTCACTGTCAAAGTTCTCTGCCCTGGAGAATCCTCAATATTCATCCTTTTGAAATCTCACTAGTTCTCTAACATTCAGGGAGTTGATATTAAAATCTTACTAATCATTCTAAAGTTTCACTGAAAATTAGTATGAAGGAGAATGAATCTGGAAAAAATAGAGAAGAAAAAAATGCATCAAGAAATATGAGAAAAAAGTGAAGGGAAAAAAAGAGACACCCACCCCCCAGGCAAATTTAGTTTTTTAGGATACTACTTAGTTTTTATGTATGTCAGAACTGAAACAGGATTGGGTCATATACAGGACTCAGAATACAGAATGCCATAGGTTAGAAGTAACATTTTGAACTTAATATAGAAATGAAATGGAACAATTAATGTTCTGCAGTCAGTCAGGACCTGGCAGAAACTCGGCACCATTTCCACCTGAAATTAGAGAACTAGGGCTTCCTTTTGTGTATTCGTCCTGCAATGTTTCACACATTTGGAATAAAAACTTTATACCCTCTTCCAAAGAAAGCCTCTACACTTGCAGGTAAAGTAAGCTTCATAGCAATTAGGTGGGTGCCCCTATGGAGTAGATAGATAATATTATCCCATTTTACAGATGAGGAAACTGAGGCAAAAAGAATTGTCAGGCAACTGACCCAAAAGGTTAGTGAAAGAGCTGGCACTAGAATGTAGGAGTCCTGGCCTTGTGCTCACACCAAAACTCATAGGAGCAAGAAACATGCCAAGGCCCCAGGGAGATATTCTACATGCCATGCTCCCAGACCATCTGTTAGGTAGTCATTTGGAAGCAAGCAGTTACCTTTACTTTCCAAACAGGAATTATTGCTGCCAGAGGCATGTACAGGAGCCTGCAGGTGAGAGTCAGCCCCAAGCACTGGGGGGATCATTTCATCCGTTGTTGGGGGTGGCCAATCCGATGCCGTTGCAGAGAGACCCAGAACTGATAGCAGGAGCCATGGTGGCTACATTTGATTTAAGATTCACTCTCAGCCCCTGAATGCATAGTTAATCATTCTTGTCCTTCTTATATGTGTAAGCGGGGTCAGGGTAAACTCTATCCTGACATCTGGTGGTGAACTGTGGCAAGTGGTACAAAGAGACTTCAGGGGCGTAGCCCAATTTGCATAGACACACCCACCCGGTCTAGTATGTGCTCACAGCAGCCCAAATGGTCACTTTGGCCACTGTGGGATCCCCAGTCTCTCTGTTATTGAGGCAGGGGGGAATAAAAGTGTTGTTACCCTGATTATACGAATCAAGGACAATGGACTGGTGGAACTGTTTATGACAGAGGGATTCACCATAAACTAAGTAGCACTCGCTAGACAAGGGGCATGGGTTCCAAACCCAGTCAAATTCAGAAAGGCTGGGGATAGGTCTTTGTACTTGGTGGTGAGGCCCTGTCTGAGGGCCTGAACAGCACCCATTGTACCCCCTGCTCTTTCCCCACTGTGGAATTTCAGATTTAATTTGGATTCCATTAGTAGTCTAGTTGTGAGCTGTAGAGTTAACTTCACTGTGGGTCAATAAAGCACTAGTGCTAAGGTTATGAGCTGAAATCACTGTTGCTGAGGGGATCCTGGTGCTATGCTGCTGGGCTACTAGCAGAGCAGCTTGCAATGGGCAACCAGCAAGCACAGGCGGACAGCAGAGTGGTTTGCTGGGATGACGTGAGTGCAGGCGGAAAGCAGATGTAGCTGGGGGGGGCGACCGGGACGACCTGCGGCTGGTAGGAGCAGCAGCAGACAGCTGGCGGGGCAGCAGACAGCTGGCGGAGGTGCGTGGACTGAGACAGCTGGTGGACTGAGACAGCTGGTGGACGGAGGTGCAGCTGGTGGACTGAGACAGCTGGCGGAACAGCGGCGGCAGCAGCAACCAGCTCACTGGCAGCCCACTGGACCACGTAAGGTGCATCGAGATCCCCACCCCTCCAGGTTGGGATGGTGAAACTCTGCCGGGTGAACTTTTGAACCCTGGGGTGGCACTTTTGAACCCTGGGGCGGCACTGACCCGGGGCAGAGACATTTGGGGTGTTGGACTTTTGGGACATTGGGGGGATTTGTGGCTGGGGGGAGGGCCTTGGAGGGCCTTTGCTCGTGTTTGGTCTATAAATCCGAGTTGTGGTGTTTCCCCAGTTTAATGCAGATGTCGGCTATTTACTGCTATTTACTCAGCCTGGCAGAAGGGTTACATATGGTTGCTTTGGAAATTCAGGGGTTTCCAAAACTACTGCACAGGCCAGAGATCCACTGACTTTCCTTAACTCTCAGGGGGTTCTATGATTTGGTTCAGCCTCAAGGGGACAAAGGACTGAGTGACAGCTTATCTTGGCCAACTGATGAGTGGTGCATGTGCGTGTATGGGGGGAGGGAGGGAGAAAGAAACACAAATCATATTTGCATTTCTTTGCATTTATACAAATCAAGAGATACCTGTTTTTAGTCAGTCCCCGTGGAACTGCCAGAATTTGTTTCTGCCACAAAGGCATCTTTTTAAAATTCTTTTGTTCAGAGGCATTTGGAATCGAGCATTCTCTACAAAAGAAAGGAATGTTGTTAGTGCTGACATAGCAGCGATGTACAAAAAACAGGTGTAGAGAAATAATGTTAAAAGAATATGGATCAAAACATCCTGAAATGTGTGTCTGTGACTAGTAAAACTCATGTTATATAAGTAGAGAAGCATTTTTTTTATCTTTTCCATTGACAAAGCTGTAAGGAATTGATGAACATGCTGTAAGAGTTATTCAGCATGAGTAGGAGTGAGGATTGCAGTGAAAATGGTGTACTAATACAGGTTGCACCTCAATAAACCAGAACTCTCTGGTCCAACAACATCCGTTGTCTGGCAGGACCACAGATGTTCCAGGATCAGAGAGTCCCAGTACTACAGTGGGGAGTGTGTGTATGTGCAGAACCCGGCGTATTGCCAGGGGAGAAGGGTCAGTGAGCGACCTAGGCCAGCTGGGCTGTAGTGGGGGGATCTGGGAAGCTGGGTGCATGGCTCAGCTGGGCTGTAGGGAGTAGGCTATGAACCAGTAAGCCTGGAGCACAGCTCAACTTGGCTGCATGAATCCAAGAGTTGGTGTGCAGCTCAGCTGGGCTGGGAGTAAGGGAGCTGAGAAGTCCTGGGGATGGAGGGGAGGGCAGGGGGCGAAGGGGGGACCAGAAATGACCTCCCCTGGTTTGGAAAAATCCCACATCTGGGACCAGTCACGTCCTGAGGGTGCCAGACCAGGGAGGTCCAACCTGTAGTTGAAAATGTTTTAGAGTTAACTAAGATCTGACATGATCTCTTCTCTTTACCTTGTACACAAAAAACCCTCTGGGTATGTCTACACTACCCCCTTAGTTCGAACTAGGGGGGTAATGTATGCATACCGAACTTGCTAATGAAGCCCGGGATTTGAATTTCCCGGGCTTCATTAGCATAAAGCCGGCGCCGCCATTTTTAAAAGCCGGCTAGTGCGAACCCCGTGCCGCGCGGCTACACGCGGCACGGGGTTCGCACTAGCCGGCTTTTAAAAATGGCGGCGCCGGCTTTATGCTAATGAAGCCCGGGAAATTCAAATCCCGGGCTTCATTAGCAAGTTCGGTATGCATACATTACCCCCCTAGTTCGAACTAGGGGGGTAGTGTAGACATACCCTCTCATTTTCAAGTGTTTGTTCAGTACCAGGAACATCAAAAAAGAACTGTAAAGAGCACAAGATGCAATTCATATCTGTAAAAATAACCTTACAGAAAGGAGTGGAAACTCAAAGATTAACAGGATAAGAGCAGCACACACTTATTTCCAGTGAATGTCAGACCCTGTACACTTTATTTTCCACTTTGCACCAGTTGAAATCAATTTCTAAGAATTTCCCAGTCTGCTGTTACTCCTCCATTAGCTGTTCTAGGACTGCTTCCAAGAGAGCAGCACAAGGCTAAAAACTCACTACTGGATTTCAAATACCCTATTGATCGCAAGTGTTTGGCTCAGGATTTTTGGTGTCAATTGCTTTTGAGGTAGGGCTATTTGAGAAATGTGCATCTATGATTCATCCACCTAACCGCAGCATTTGAGGTGTTAGTATCTATGGGTATAGTTTCTCCTCTCCATTTCTACCACATGAGCAAATGAAGTAACTGACAGAAGTAACAGGCTATTATCTTCTCTGTGGAGCCACCACTAGTGATGGATGGAGATGCACACTTTTTGATAGTGGATTTTACATCTCTTTGCTAACAGACCCTCAGGACCACTAGGTTCAATTCCAGGTTCTGTAGAAGAGTGCTCTGATGGTCACACACTCTCCAGCCCCTGCTCCCCTGCTTCTTGCTTCAAACCTTGCTGCAACCACCATTGTCTCCTGCCTGTTCCCCTCAGCCCTGATCCTTACCTTGCACCCCATTCTGCTTATTGCATCTCTAGCTCCCACCCTGATCTCACTGTGGCTTCTGCTGAGTCTGACAAATGGTAACTCCTCTATCCCTTGCACCTGTGCTGCTCAGTTTCCTCCCTTTCCTTCACAATGCCAATCAATAACTCATTCTGCCAATACTGTTCATATCCCTCATCTCTGCTCCTGCCCTCCTCAAAGCTCCTATCTTCCTGTCCCTACAGTCACCTGCAGCTATCTCCCTTCCCCCAGGCTCTTCTTTCCCATTCCTCAGGCCTCTGCATGTGCAGCAGGCTATTTCTTCTCCTCACTGCCTGGACAACAGTGGAGGAAGTCGTCAGAGCACAGGAGACACTGTCTCCCTGTCCAGTTCCAGTGCTCAGCATCACAGAGGCCTGCAGCAGCCAGCAAGAGCAATTGTGGGGATAGTTCTTTCAGAGCTGTGTAGTCCCAGGGCAGAGCATGCTCAGCCACTTGGTGCATATGGCACATACACTGTCAGGCTGGACACAGGAACAGTGATGGATGGAGAATGCTCAGTGCAGATGGAATCTCTGAAGAATCAAAATGCAGGACAATGTAGCACTTTAAAGACTAACAAGATGGTTTATTAGATGGGCAGACCCACTTCCTCAGATCAAATAGTGGAAGAAAATAGTCACAACCATATAAAATTATCCAATGTACATAGCAGACGGACACTTTCAGCACATGATAGCATAAATTATATTTCTGGGTGCGCAGGAATATGTGTTCTTGATCTTATAACTTGGACAAACATCTCAGACACTTCGCCAAAGGATTAATGCCCACAAAACAGATATCAGACAAGATCACAAAGAAAAAACAGTTTCTTGCCATTTTAACCAGAAAGGACACTCTCTCAATGACTTAACCACCTGCATTCTGCTACAAAGACCTTTTACATCTGCACTTGAAAGGGAATCCTCTGAACAGTCATTCATGTTAAAATTTGACACTCTCCGAGAAGGAATGAACAAACACTCAAACTATCTTACCCATTACCAAGATAGCTTACCCAATTATCACTTCTGATACCATTAGCTCACAGACATCCCACTCTCCCCACCTCTAATATCATCAATTCACAGACACTTACCTTCCTTCCTTCCTCCTCCCCTCCCCCCGCATCCTCCTCCTGTTCTGAAATGTGATTTGTCCTTTTCATATGTGTTCATTTTTTTTAATTGTATCCTTTGGTATATATGATTGTGACTATTTTCTTCCACTATTTGATCTGAGGAAGTGGGTCTGGCCCACGAAAGCTCATCATCTAATAAACCATCTTGTTAGTCTTTAAAGTGCTACATTGTCCTGCATTTTGCTTCAGCTACCCCAGACTAACACGGCTACATTTCTATCACTTCTCTGAAGAATGTTATCTATAAAGCTCTAACAAACCTCTACTGAGCATGTGTGAATTAAACATTTTCAGAGGCTTAAACCTGATGAAAGTTATTTCCCTTGATGGCAAAAGGCATATCCCTGACATTGGGGTGACTCTCTACAAAGTTTCAAATCCCTGATTCAAAGCATGGAGGCACAAGAAATTCTATATGGATTAGTAATAAGAATTTTTGAAATGTGGACAAAACAACATATTCCCTCCTAGCCTTATTCTCAGAATAAACAATTTCTGCTTATAGAAAAATACTGAGCCCAAGGCAGACATCCAGCAGGGAAAATGTATGCCTGAACAGTTCAACTTGGCAAAGTTATGAGTAAATGAAAACAGGGTCTAATAAAGGAAAGTGTGGAGCAACTTTAACTATCTGCATCAGAGCTTGTGTTGCCTTTAATTCAGCTTTGTTTTCTAAATACAGGCCAGAAATATTTTACTGTGTTTAATCTGAGATAATAAGAGGCACTTCCTCTCTCCATTTGTACAAATAGCTCAATTTTTTGCTGTCTTAGACAGAATGGATAATGTCCAAATCTCAGAGTCTGAAGTTACTCACACACTAGACAGTTTCAGACATTTTCCTGCCCCTAATGTCTTCCTGTCTTAAGCAGCCACCTGTTCTGCTTGTCTCTTGTCCTGTCTGCATTTACTTCCCATAATTTCTGTACAGTGTTCTTGTTGCCAGATATATAAGAATGTGCATAAGAGGTCTGTAGAGAGAGAAAAATGAACTCAGTTAAAATCATATGGATTAATCTGATTTCAGTGAGTCCTCAAGGCAAGCAAGTTCAGTGAAAACCAATAAAATCTCAACATTCATCACACAATGAGGGCCTAAACTGGTGTATCGAGGATCAGGAATCTGGCAGAAATTTGCATTTCTTCCTGTACAGATAACAGGAGACATCAGAAGTGGCACTTACCACCCATTAATTTCAATGTAAATTAGGTGCCTAAATATCTTTGAGAATATAAGTCTAAGTCACTTGGGAGTGACAAATGTCAAATCATGACTAGTATTAGTAAACACTTCACATGGCAAACTGAAAAATAGCCATACCTGTATTAAAGCCACATAAGCAACATCTCTCGTTGTTACAAGGGAAGAATCCATCCCTTCATAGAATGAAGGAATATATAAGTAAAGTTTTGCAAATTTCTGTCTGTCTATCTGTCTTTCTGAAGTTGGCTGTAGAAAATATACAGTTGTCTATGTAGAGCTAATTTTGTACACGCAAGTGCACGGTTTGAATGCACATATTTGAAAACAAATGGCTTGATTTTCAGTGCTCCCACTGAAGTCACAGGAGTTGTAGTGCTTTGACCATTAACCTATAGCATTTTTAATCAACTTACAGGTTATATGAGGTGAAAAACAGGAAGTTAAATAGGGATAATGCTATTGACCTGTCCCTTGTAAAACTCTGTGTGGTCCCTGGATGAAATATAATATATGATCTAGGCATCTACTTTTATTATTATTATTATTAGTAGTAGTAGTAGTGGTAGCATAATTCTATTAAAAGGGCCTATTATTGTAAAAACGATAACAAAAACAGTTAAAAAGCTAAAGAACCCTGCTTTTAGGAACACGAGTCTGAAAAAAAACAGCTATGAAGAATCCCACTTGAAAAAAAAAAAATGACAATGAAAGCTCTCCTACCTTGATTTAAGAGGAAAGACTAAACTGGCAGAATCTTGGTTGGTTTTTAGAAGCTGAAATGATGGGTTTTGCATATTTTTCATGATTTTGCACATTTGAATGTATTTTTCTATTATTTTTTTTGCCACGACACATCCAGTTTTAATTATAAACTGGGCACGTGCAGTGACATGACACTTGCCAAGGGTATTGCAAACCTCTTCAGTGGAGGATAAGTGGAAAAGCTATTCTGTAGCAAGAGAGACCGTCTGCCATCTTTGACTGACTTGTTGGGAAATCTGACAATGATGCTAGGGGATCCTTCTCCCTCTGTTAATCCCCTACAATACATGGAGAAGACATTGATTGGCACATTTACAAAATAAAGTATCCATCAATTATGCATATTAGACAGGTAAAGAATTGTGGGAAATAAAAACTTTTCCCCACTACACTATTCTAAAGAGGATGGGCTAGGCCCTCTGCTGTTGAAAACAGATTTCAGTGGAGCAATGCCAATTTACACCTCCTGAGAATATGGCCCTTTTTCTAAAAGAGGTACTGCAGACATTACAGAAAAAAGTGCAGCCTAAAGCCAATCATTTTGTCAGGGACTTTGTCAGGACACTCTTCACTTTTATTTTCCTTTTCCACTTGCCTCTCTCCCAGTAGCCACATACAGTAGTACCTCAGGTGGGGCTGCTTTCGTAGTTCAGTTTATATTCACACCAAAATGGAAGCAATGAAGACTGCTGATTATTGCTCAAACTTGTCACCTCAACAGCTAGAGCAGTGCCTTAGAGAAAATGCCTTCATACTGTGGACTTCCCTTATATCCCTAGGAATCACATCCCAGGTTCCTAAGAGCTGCCATATTGGATTTTACCACTGGGGCTTCTAGACCAGAAACGTGTGTCTGGAAGTGGTCAGTGCTTCCCTCTTCTCCCTTACAGAGTCCAAGTACTTGTGCAATACTCAGGGGGAGGAGGAAGAAAAAAAGAGGATATTCCTTACTAAGCACCACAGGTGACAGGTTTACATCTCAAAGCACAACATTTTATTACCTATGCCATTGTCTTTGCTAGTAGAGCAACGTCTGTGGTGAATAACACATTATCCAACCCTCTTAAAAAGCCTGGCCACGCTATTTGACTTAATGGTCTCCTGTGGCAGTAAATTCTGGAGGCTGACTACAGGCTTCGCAAAGTAATATTTCTCGGTATTCAGTTTAAATGGAATGCACTTTCATTTAAATGAGTGCCCGTTGTTCTCTTGGTATGGGGCAGAGTTACAGACAGCGACTGATCAGTCCCTTTGTCCTTCATATTTCTGAATACCTCAGCTGTGTCCCCTGCCTCTTTCTTCCTTTCCAGGCAAAAATAACTGTAAGCTTTTGTAACTCATTTTCACTACCCTTTCCCAGCATCATTTCAATCTCTGCTATTTGGCTTCTGGGTGTTTAAGGCCCAGTGGGATCACATGACTAATCCAACCAGCTCCGTCTTACTCACAAAAGACTCGTTAGTCATTTCCTATCAGCAATCAATTGCAATGCCATTTTTCCCAGGCTTTGTTTTAGTCAGAGGCTCTGAGGCAAACCCGAAGAGATTGTTTCCATCCTCCCTGCAAGGCCCTGATTGTGTCACTGCTTCAAAGTGGTGTGTGCATCCCAGGAATCTCTGGAACTTCATGCGCCATCTGATAAGGCTGACACTGATATTAATTGACTAACATTTCTACGGAAGCCCCCGGCACTCTCCTTTCCATTCTTTTAAACATGAGGTAATAATTTCAGCTGACAGCTGTATTTCGGGAGGGGGATTTCTGCAGGAGAGGAACTCAGTGGCATTTCCTCCAGGAAGATTATTTACAAGCAGTGGATCTGGCAGGCAAGGAACACAAACAGCATATGCAGAGTAGTGTACATGAAGGGAAAGGGTAGAATGATGTAAACACAAAAGTGAGGTAGCCATGTACAAAGACTGTTGAGTCTCATGGGGCAGACAATGTTGGAGGCAGGCGATGGGATGTAACACTTGTTAAGAATAAACCATTGTGAAGGTGTTTGGCGTCTCCCTTAGATACCCAATAACTTTGCTCACTATTCTCTCCCACCTTCACATTTTAAAATGGTTGGGCTAGGATATCACTGGAGCAGTGATTTCTCCAATGGGGATCTGCCCTATGCATTTCTGATGCATCTGGGACCCATATCTCAGTCATAGGAAATTGGTGCTGTCTGTGAAAACCTTAGGGGTAAGCCCAGCCAGATTCACTTCCTCTGCTCTGAAAATACAATCAGTTCTTTCCTATAGCATGACATTCAGTTGTGTATAGTTTTGGCTGGAGTGTCAATGTTAAAAGTACATCATGCCCTTTAGGAAAATGCACGACTCTCTTGCTGTGTTTCCCTTATTGCTGTTGGTAATTCTGCTATTACCCTCTCGCGAGGTGAACCAGCGAATGTGTAGAGTTCTCTCGTCTCCGGCCTGAGGAGCGCCTTGTCCCTGAATCGTCTTTTCCCAGCTGAAGCTTTTGGCAGCCTTCAGACTGCAGGCCCTGATGCTGTTACAAAGATGGATTTGTCTGATATGTGATGTCCCTTTTTCTTTCATAAGCCAAAGGGTGCTAATTCATTGTGCCTCACTACAACCTAATGTACTGACTGCACTTCCTACACCAGAGTTTTAGTTCTTACCTTCTTACATTTCATGTTTCACCTCTACTGCTGCTTATGAAATAGATTTTCTTTCCCCTCTGCTCCTGCTTTACCATTAAGATGGGGCAAGGAACTGCTGTTCATATCTGGGTCAGTCTCAGGATAGGTTTGCAGAGTAATGCTCAATATCAAATCAAGGTTGGGGTTGGATGAAATAGAACCAAAATTATGAAAGCGCTAGGTCTTTGCCATTTGGGGCTACCATCTGGCAAGGACAGCTATTAACATCAGATGGCAGCTGCCTCTAAATCAGAACTGAAAAATAGATTATTTCCCAATCAAGACCGTACCAGGAAGGAATACCAAGATGAGCTCAGATACGGGGGTGTCCTACAATTTGACAGCAGTCCCTATTGTTTGGTTTCCCATCTTTATCTCTCTTTTGCCAGCGGTGGGAATCCTTTGCGTTCAGTTTAAACTTTTCACACTTCCAGTGGAAAAATACAGAATGCAAAATGGGTTCCAGCATCAGGTGACCATGTCTTAGCAGGACCAACCATAATCCAGTGTTACAAGAAAAACAAGACACAGATCATTGTCCCAATTACTGGGCCATTTAGTTCCTTAGGTGCTACTAATGGCCCTCACTTAGCATATCTAAATTAGTAAACAGGTTTATACTTCACATTCTAACTTCAAATACAGGAATGGTACATGCACACAAATAGAATGTACGCATCCTGCAGATTTTAACTTTTCTAATGATATATTACAAGATGCATTTTGCATAAAGCATCTTCCAGTTATGCATATTTATATTCACAAGCATATTTCTATAAAGAATACGGGGTGCATCATCACACTGTGTTTCTGAGCTATAGCATTGCTAATGGGGAACAAATGGTTGATTATTGAAAGAGGACATTCACAGAATTATTGAACTTAACAAAACTTTTGACAATTTTTCATAGACCCAGAAAGTAGATAAAAATTGTACCCCTAAACTTGGGCGTTCATCTTACCTCCAGAGGAAGAGCCTTTATAAACTCAACATTTGCTATTCTATGATAATTGTAGTACTTTTGCACTTTTTACCATTGTAAAGATAAAGAAGAAGACATAACTGTTGCAGGCACTTGGGGTACTTAATGGCAAGCTCAGGGGGGTTGCTGAGTTTTTAATGAGATTGAGATTAGGGCTTGGGGTTATTTATTATTTCTTAACACTCTACACTAAAAGCAAATGTAAAGTTTTAGCATTTCGGTCCTCACCCTGATGTGACTTACATGAATGTCAATCAGGAACAGCTCCAATGATATCAATAGACATCAAGATAAAGCTGGGACAAGTGAGAGGAGATCATACCACAGCTTCCTCAAGGAAAGATAAAATTCTCTCACCGGGTCCAGGAACATACAATAGCTCCCTATATTGTGTAGTCATCATTGTTTTACATTGTCCCCCTTCCCTGCCCCAAATCTCAATTGTAAAAAAGTGTGCTTTTGGTAAAGTGTTCTTAGTGTACTTGGATTTTCCAAAAGCCTTTGGCAGAGTCCCTGACCAAAGGCTCTTAAGGCAATTAAGTAGCCATGGGATAGATAGAAGGAAAGATAGGAAATCAAGATTAGGAATGAATGGTCAGTTTTTACAATGGAGAGAAATGAACAGTAGGGTCCTGGAAGGATCTGTCCTGGGAATGCTGCTATAAAAGGGGACGAACAGTGAAGTGGTAAAGTTTGCAGATGATACAAAATTATTCAGGATTTAAGTCTAAAGCAGACTGCAGTGAGTTATAAAGGGATTTCACAAAACTGGGTAATTGGGTAACAAAATAGCTGATCAAATTCATTGCTACTAAGTGAAAAATCATGCACATAGGAAAACATAATCCCAAATATACATATGCAATGATGGGTTCTAAATTAGCTGTTACCACTCAAGAAAGAGATCCAGGAGTCACCATGTATAGTTCTATGGAAAAGTCTGCTCAATGCATTGCAGTGGTAAAAAATGCTAATGGTATGTTAGGAACTGTTTAAAAAAGGAATAGAAAATAAGACAGATGGTATCACAATGCCACTACATGAATCTGTGGTGTGCACCCACAGCTTGAATATTGTGTCCAGTTTTGATTGCCCCACCTCAAAAAAAGATATAGTGAAACTGGATAAGGTTCAGATTTGGACTACAAAAATGATGAAGGTTATGGAACAGCTTGCACATGATGAAAGAGTAAAAAGATTATGGATATTCTGATTATAAAAGAGACAGTTGAGAGGGGAAAGGATGGTGGTCTCCAAAATTATGAATGGTGTGGAAAAAGTGCATATAGAAGTGTTATTTATCTTTTCTCATAATACAAAAAACTAAGGGTCACCTGATGAAATTAATAGGTGGCAGGTTTAATACAAACAGGAGGAAGTTCTTTTTCATGCAACAGATAACTAACCTATAAAACTCATTGTCATGGGATGTTGTGATGCCCAATAGAATAACTGCTAAGAAAAGAACTAGAGGATAATCATCAATGGCTATTAGCAAAGATGCTGAACAATGCATCCCCATGCTCAGGTCAGTCCTAAACCTCTTACTACAAGAAGCCAGAAGAATTCCACAATTCTCCTATTTTGTATATTTCCACTGAAGCTCTGTTACGGGCCACTGACAGAGACAGTATATTGGGCAAGATGGACCATAGTCTGCCCCTGTATGGCAGCTACTTTGTGCTAATCATTCTTATATTAAAACGACTACGAGCATTTTGCTGCTTTCTCAAGTGAGCAGGTATGAATGAATAATTATTCAGACAAAAATGATGTTTTTATTTTAATTACAGAAGTCACACAACATGCTTAATTACACACCATTAACGGAGCATCAGATTGGAAAATGCCAGTTTAGGATGGCCTTGGAGAAGTAGCCTATAACCCTCACACACAGTATTCTCAGCAAGTGATGAAGACCTGGGGTAGGGTATTCTTGCAGTGCAATGTTGCACAAATGTATAGTGTAAAATAACAGACAATCTAATTCCAGGGACTTCAGCTGGCTTTTGGAATGCAAATTTCAACTGTCAAATCTTAATTAAAAAGTACCAGTCAGCACTATTTAAAAAGTGGAAGAGAACTAAGTGGTAGGTTGTTGGGGAAAATGTGCAACTTGCCTTCTAAATGCAGTAGGTAGGGTGACAGGTATGTAATTACCATCACATCAAATGAAGGACAAGAAATAGACTACAGTTCCTGAAGGGGTGGAGCTTCAGCAATTTTCAATGTGGCAAAGGGGTTCTTCAGTCAGAGTTAATTTATAATTCCCTTTATTTCAAAAGAGAATTTGCTTTTATGTTGAACCTCCCAGAACCTTAGAAAGTGGTGACATTTGCTGGGTTGAGTTCCTTCATGAAGAGGGTGGCATTAACACAAATGCACATGCTTCATGTGTCAGTTAGAGCTGAGTTGGAGGCATTGCATTATGTTCAGGTGTTTATCCACCTTTGTGCTGAAATGTATTACCTTTCAGCTACACTATAATCTCCCACTCAGTATACAGCCCACCAAAGGGACTGATCCAAAGGCCATTGAAATCTGAAGGCCTATATAAAGGACCTACTCGTTAAGCAGATTTGAGGTTTTCAGTGGATGGTACAGAATATCTTCCCTCCCCCTAAGCTCCCACCTTACTGAAGTGCAGAAGTTCTTAGTCACAGAGCACGCTGGGTTGCCTGTGAAAGATTTACCAACATATCCCACTCGGAGCTGCATGAGGACAATATGATGTATTCTGTGGTAATACCTAGAAAGAGCCCATTGCATTAGGTGCCACACAACACAAAACAAAATGATGGTCCTTGTCCCCTATTGAGTAGTGCAAATCAGCATTGACTCCAATGCAGTGGTGCTGATTTATGCCAGCTGAGACATTGGTCCAATATGCAGTCAATTAAAATTTGAGCTCCACATGCAAAGTATCACATCATGTTTCACAAGGAAGCAATTGATTCTCTGTCTAGTGCTGGTGGGACTCCACTGGGCACACTGCATTCTCTTCTAGCACTGTCTTGCTAGAAAGATACAGACAAATGGGAGGGAGTTCAGTGACAAGGAGCAAAAATGCTTGGAGCCTGGCTCACAAGGAAAGCCTATAAAAAGATAAATTGTAGCATGAAGCCGATGACTCAAACACTGGAAGTGGGGAATGTTAAGTGTACAAGTCATTTGTGAGTGCTGTACAAAGGAGGGCGAATACTTTGGAGGTGCAAAGAATGGGATGAAATTAAGAAAGGCAAAATTTAAGTCAAAATAGGAAAATATCCAGTCTGTAAGATATCTGAAACTAGGGAAGCCGTTCCTCTTAGAACTTTTGAAATTGGACTGGACAAAAGCATTAGAAAATACATGATTGCAAGGAGCAATCCTTTATTGGCAGAAGTATGAATAACAGGATCTAATGCCTTCCCATGCACGCACCCCGTCTCTAGATTCTAGGGCAAAATTTTGCCGTGGACTTTACTCATGCAAATACAGTTTCAGGGATAGATTGACAGAAGAGCCTGCAATGCCAAAAGGGTAAATGATTTATATTTCACAGTTGTTTAGAATTAAAAGCTTTGTTAAATGGGAGGGCTCAGGTCAGAGTTCACAGTGAAGGTGATGAGTGCAGAGTTTGGCCCAAGGTTTTTAGGACTGACACACAGCCAGATGTCAGCATGTACTTGTTTGGTATGCTGACACTGGCTGCTTGTGTTGGACACAGTATTTCTGCTCTCTTTTTCAGTGTGTGTGTGATTATCAATACACACGTGGCAAGTGGAAAAATAGACTCTGAAAAAAACCCAACAATTTGAATGATTACTCTTTGAGAAAATTATAAAGGAAATAATGCCAGGTTTAGCTTTGAATTTCCTGATTTTTGACACCTTAAAGTCAAAATGTTAAAATAATGAAATACCATTTTTATATTTAACTTGAATATCTGGCAATTCAGATTTAACAGTCAAATCTCGTGTTCAGAAATAACATCATTTTAAACTAATTTTCCTTTCCCTCCCATTTTAAAATGGGCATGGTTAATATATAAGCTCAGAAAGGCTCTGGACTATCCATCCTCTTCCGTAATTATATAAGCAGTTCTAAAGAAAAACATTGTATTAAATACTCAGTTGTCAGTCAAAAACATATCTGTTTAGAATTTAAATTACATATGTTTATATTACATATGCAATCTGTACCTGACAGGCTAGACTAGAACCATTATTCATACATAAAAGATGCATTATGCTACTTAATTACAGTGAGACCTCAGTGCTCCGAACCCCAATTAAACCAAGTTCAGTTCCATACGTGCTCAATGTGGTACAGAAAATAAGAGGCAAAACAGGGATAATGATACTTCCTTTCTCCCACCCTTTATCAGTCCTGACTATTGGAAATCTTTGGGGGCAGAGATTGCCCCCAAAGACACTGTATTGCAATGTCTAAAGAACACTAAATTTTCACATGCACTTGGCATTCCTGGAGCCCAGATTGCAGGGACAATGCCACTTAACTTAGTAAGAACCAGTAAACTTTAGGTGCTGTTGGTTTGTTTTG
Source organism: Pelodiscus sinensis (assembly GCF_049634645.1). NCBI lineage: Eukaryota > Metazoa > Chordata > Testudines > Trionychidae > Pelodiscus > Pelodiscus sinensis. The sequence continues at coordinate 307,428,587 of NC_134711.1, forward strand.
CTGGAAAATGTCAGTATTTGAATATTGGATGAAAAATTGAGTTTTCCACAGATTTCCCATCCCCCCCCCCACTATTTTTGACAAGTGCTACTGATTATATGATCTTCCTACCTCTCAGCTGTCTGGGGTTATGCATCTGAAAGAAAGGATAAGAAGGGAGGATTTGCTTTGTTTCCTGTAACCAAGCCACCAGATAGATATTTTTGTCCATTCTTTGTAAAGCTCTGGATTGCTGTCAGAAGCTTCATGTTGAGAGAGCAAAACATGTTTGGATTTTTGCTGAAAGTTCCAGGAGGAACCTAACACATTGACTTCACTAGAACAGTAACGAAACTCCAGATACATCCTATGCACAGCAGGCCAATTTAAAGATCATCAGCTAGAGTGGCAAATGAACAAAAAAATCCACTCCTGGGCTGAAGCTGTGTTTGTTGATGTTTAGCATAAGGTCAGTCCATATGGCAGGAGCATATGAAGAATATCCCTTGTCATTATCTTTGTTTACAACTGCAGGCGCTGGTGCAATCGTTCAGACCATTCATAAATATTGTCCATAGTGGAGGGAAAAAAAGGCAAAGATTGCATTCCAAGGAACGCTATGTGCAGAGGCAGGTAGTCCAGGACAGTAAAAAGCACTGGATTACCACCTCTCATTATGGAGGCTCAAGCTCACCACCAGTTGGGAGTTCAGGGGACAAAAGGGACAACTTCCCCGTGGACCAGTGATTAAAAAGAGCCCAGGGCACCCAGCTGCCGCTACTACAGCAGAGGCAGTGACTGGAGCCCCGGGACTTTTAAATCACCTCTGGAGCATCAGGCACAGTGCTCTGGGCAGTGCTGGGGGTTGGCTGTGGCTGGGAGGGTCCGTGGCATAGCATGCTTTGGGGAGCACTGAGGGCTGGCTGTCTCCAACCCAACTCCTTCCACCAGAGGCCCTGCCCCTTGTGGGAGCTCAGAGGTAGGCTCCCCCCAACCTTGCCCAGGAGCCTGGCAAATCTGTGACCCCTCTGGTGGAGCTGCTAAGAGATATTATGTTTCATAAGGGTCAGGTTCAGTCCAAGTCTACCCAATCTGATGCTGCTAGCTCAGCCTATGGAATTAAAACCATAAGTGCTGGCAAAACATTTTAATCTTTAATTATTGGATGAGTTTGGTGCCAAGGAAGGTGTCAGATTTACATCTGCACCTAGCAACTGAGATCTTCCGTTTACTAACATGATGTCAATCCGCAGAGCCAATTCTAAGCTTTGAGGTGCTGAGAGCCATTGAACCAAACTGTAGACCCTGTATATGATGGAAACCTCTTCAAGTCAGGGGGACAGAAGTACCCTAGTTCCACCACCTATGCTAGGCAAAGCTGACTACACAATTGCTTAGGGCACTGAGCAATTCTAGCCCTCCCATTTACTTTTTATTATAAGAACTTGCCTGTTTTACTATTATGTGCCCCCCCTCCCCGCCACTCCTGCTTGTGGCCCCCAGTGGGCTCCCTGGCTCTATTTTATTTATCTAATCTTATATTATCCATCAGGATTTTCTAGTGGCTCTGTCACCAGAGTATCAAAGCTCGGGAAGAGTGCACTGTAAACATAGATACCTCTTTGCCCTCCATCAAATCCCTCCTTTGCCTACAAAGAGCATTAGCAGCTGTGAGCTGCAATCACTGCCTATCCTGCTGACCAGTTCTGCCTCATTGTTTCCTTGTGCTCTTCTGTTTGTGTCCATCAGTTGTCTGTTGTTGCACAGTAAAGTCTTTGGGACACAGAAAGACTTTTTTATTCTGTGTTTACACAGGAACTACGGCAATGAGGTCTTTCTCCATGACGAGGCTTCCCATGTGCAACCTCATTGCAAATCTTCATCAAACGGCATTTCATACAGCTTCAGAGGGGTACCTGAGCTAGTCTGTAATTGGAAAAACAATGAATATTCTAGCAACACCTTAGAGACTAACAAAATATGTAGATGGTATCATGAGCTTTCATGGGCACAACCCCTAAGTAGGTTGTGCCCACAAAAGCTCATGATACCGTCTACATATTTTGTTAGTCTTTAAGGTACTGCTAGACTATTTGTTGTTTTTTAAACATTTCCTCCAGTGTGGGTTTCTTTAGTTGCCCTACTATTGTGCCTGAGCTCATTATGGGGTGGATGCTCAAACTCACATTTGTGCCTAGAAAGAATACTTGCATGTGCAAACCGGGTACTTAGGTATAAGTTACCCCAGTTGTGCATGACAGTCTTGCACAGTAGAACAAAAAAAGCAGTCATGTAGCACTTTAAAGACTAACAAGATGGTTTATTAGGTGATGAGCTTTCGTGGGGCAGACCCACTTCTTCACGAAAGCTCATCACCTAGTAAACCATCTTGTTAGTCTTTAAAGTGCAACATGACTGCTTTTTTTGGTTTACCAAGATCAGACTAACACAAGTACCTCTCTGTTACCTTGCACAGTAGAGTTTGCATGCATATGTGAAACTATTGCAGCCACTTTGAAAATCTGGTTTTTAGTGTACCTTATGCCACGATTGGGAAACAGGCTAATATTTTTGGTACTAGCAGAAAGGTCTCTACTCAGAGTGCAGGGCAACATTAAGCTATTGAAGTGGATTTCTAACAGGCAAGAACACCAACTCACCAGGAGAAAGTGAAACAGAAATGTTGCATAATGCATCAGGCGAATCTTCTTGGTGACACACAGTGGTCTGGACTGTGCTTAGCAGCTGAGCAAGGGCAAAGGTAGGTGGAAGGGCAAAATGTAATCTTCAGAGTCCTTTAGCAAAAAGGCTACTTATGCTTGGTACAGTTGCAGAATTGGACTCCTTGCAGAGGGTAAGGAGGGCTGACACTATTGGTGCTGGAACAATTTGTATATTAGAGATACTGGGAGCCATTGAAGCAAACTGTAAATTCTATATAAAGGCAGAGGGTCCTGCAGCATCCCACAACCTTTAGTTACAGCACCTCTGGGTGGCACTTTGGCCTTGCTCCTCCAGGGTGAAAATGCAGCCCAGAATAGAGTTTCTCACTGGGTGAGTGCCCCTCCTAGTTGCCTCCTGCTGTGAGATATGGCTTATTGCCACAAGTGAGATGCGCTGCACTGTTAAAAATAGACCCTCGTGAATGGTATTTACTGCATAATTTATTCAAGACATACCACAGATTTCCCCTCTCCCTCCTCCCACTATACACCCAGATTATGGAGCTAATAATTTGTGAATATTCATTGTAGGGCTTGTTCAACATATTTTCACACAGTGTTTCAAATAAAATCATTTGCCAAGATTTGCTCAGTGCTAATAAATGAATAGGGGCAATAGCCTGATTTTGGTTTAAAAACCAAAATGCCGTGGTGATTTATAGCTTTTCCCCACTTTGATAGTAGCAATAAAAGGCAGCTCCTGGCAAGGGAAGCCTTGTCAGCATTAACACACTGGAATAATGCTAATAGGAAGAGACAGGAACTGAGGGGTGGGTTAATAAAGGAGTCTATAAGGTCCAGACGAGGCCATGCAGATCAGGAAGGATTTGCAGATTCTTGGTACTGAATCCCCTACGGTCCTTTCATGGGGGACAAACCTACTATTCCTCCCCTGATTGAATGATCAAGAGGAAACTCTGCACAGGTTTCCTTCAGATGGGGCTGGATCTTCAGCTAGTGTAAGTCAGCTCAATTGGTTGTGCCCATTTATATCAACCAAGGATCTGGCCTCCTGGAGTTTATTTTCTACTACACAGGTTTTTCCTGGTGGGTCAGTCTGGACCAAGGATTTTTAAGACCAATTCAATATTTTTCTTCCGATTAAAACCGAATTACTAAAAGTGCAGATCTAAATCCATTGCAGAGGGTAGGGAAATGCAGCTAGAAAAACAAACTCTCATGGAGTAAAACATGTTGCCCAAGTGTGCCCATTAATGAGCAGGATTGAAAACTATGACTGCTGAGTTCTGTTCCTGGCTCTGACAATGAGTCACTGTGTGACCCTGAGCACATAGGCCAGCTCCTCAGATGGGGCAGATTAATATCGCTCCACTGATGGATCTATGGTGATTTCTTACATCATCAGACGAGCTGTCCAACATGCTGTGAGGCATGGACCATCTTTTTGTTGTGTGTTTGTACAGCAACCAGCACACTGTGTCTATGCCTCAGTTTACCCAATTGTACATATATTTTTTGCCTGAGCAAAGACTGTGGGGCTTGGCTATTCAGCATAATGTCTATAAAAAATGGTAATGCCAATTCCAAAGCCCACTGAAGTTTTTCAGCAGACTTTGGACGAGGTACCAACAGAACTGGCGCAACATCTGTTTTGTGCAGTGATGTACTGGACTGAGGAGAGGCACGGGAGACTCCTCACGGAATGGATTCACCTCCATTGTTCCACTCCTGTCTGCTCTTGGGAGGAGACAGTTTAAGAAGCAAAACATGTAGGCAAACAGTGTAACAGATGGTGCAAAGTATTATTGAAGAAACATTTGAATGGGTAATGAAATATGGCTGCAACCATCTTACAGTTTACACACGGAATACAAAACCAGACAGGCTGTTTTCAGCATGCCGTGGCTGTTTCTGCTTGGAGATGCCAACTGCTTTGGGGACAGCATAGGATCTTCTGCTTCCAAGTGGGGATTACTGTAGCAGGCACTCATGCAAGTGTACAGAGTTGTCATGTCTGGGTCCATGACAGCGCATCAGATTCCTCTCAGTGCAGAGGTGAAAAGGGGACATAATCGGACTAGTTACATTTTAATTTATTTAATTATATTACTGTAACACCTAGAGCTGGGGTGGGAAAGATCCAACCTGCGGGCCACATCTGGCTGCTGAACCTTTTCATCCAGCCTGTGGCCTGCCCTGCTAGGACGCTTGGCACAGAGCAGCTCCACACTGCTCAAAATGGCTGATTGCTCAATGGGGCTCTCTGCACCGCACTCTGGTGGGCGGAGGCTTCGCGCAGTGCCCTGCTTCCAGCAGTCTCTCAGCTCCTATTGGCCAGAAGCCTCCTATGTGTAGCGCAAAGAGCCACATGGAACAACCAGCCATTTTGAGCAACGTGGGGCTACTAAGAGGTGGGGAACCTGCCTGAGGGTCCTGCTGGGCTTCTGGCTGGGAGCCACCTATTTAAATGGCTCCAGGCCAGAGCCTGCATCTGGCACCCCACCCCCTCCCACCCTCTAACTTCCTGCCCCAAGTCACCACCTAAACCCACTGCACACCCATCCTGCCCCAGGTCACAACTCCCACCCAGACCCTGCACCCCCTTGTACAGCCCTCCCCCATGCCAGAATCCTCTTTTGCACCCATACACCTTCCCAGACCCCAATCCCCTACCCCAGATCACAACCCCCTCTCTCACTCTCTCAGACCCCACACTCCAGTTCCCTATCCTAAGTTCTCGTCTACACCCAACCTCCTTCCCAGACTCTGCACTCCCCCCCATAGAAGCGCGGCCCTTCACCACTTGCCAAAATCTTGACATGCCCCCCCATCAAAAATTATTGCCCATGAATGACCTAGTGGATCTCTCTGAGATAGGTGTCCCACTATGCTAGGCGCTGCACAAACACAGGCAGTGAAAGGTAGACCTCTGCTGCAGGTGTTACAATTTAAAAAGACACAGGCAGAGAGGCAAAGTGACATCGCTGTGGTTGTAGCCATGTAGCTAAAATGTAGGTTTACGCAATGTAATGTGCCTCATATACCTTACCAGTCATCCTTTCTGATTTGTAGAAAGGAACAGCCTAGTGCTGTTGGTAAGGATGTATTTAGCAGGCCGTTAGTGTTTGTTATTTAGGTTAAAGCAGAAATAGGCCAAAAGGGTCTATCTGTCACTATTGTCACTCTCACTATTAGGATTTTTTTTTTAATTTAAGAGTGTAAAACTGGTTTTTGTACTAGATCTGTTTTTATGGAAGTAACTAGGCAATTTTGTCTGTGTGAGAATGGAATGAGAAATGTGTATTAGAAGATAAGTGTGAAGGCCATCACCCGACCAGATGGCCTAGGGAAAAGCTGAGGACGGATGTAAAGGTCTGGGAGTTTGTTGTATACCCCCAGCGAGATGCACTTGTCAAATGGCAATTGATTACAGCAGAATGATGTAAAACTTACTAATCCCAATGAAGAAAAAATGCTAAAAAAGGGGGCTGCTTTGCCACAGTTTTGGGGTCTGTCCTGCCAAGACTAGAGCATTGGTCCGGGCTGATAGAGCTCTGCTCCTCCCTATCCATGATCAATCTGGTTGGCCGCCAGAAAGATCCAGACTGTGAACTGGTAAATATAACATTGATTGGTAGGACTCTGTTTGTGTGTGTGTGTAAGAGTGTCTGATCCTGGTTGCAAAAATACATGAATAAAATATATTAGTGTGAACATTTCAGAGCCTTAAGAAGGGAGGGGGAGATGGAGAGAGAGGTGATATGAGAAGAAGTTTGTGTGGTTATTTTTTCAAATTCCTTCAGCCATCCCTATTGCAAACATATAAGTGTTGACTTCCCCTCTACCTGGGGGGAGTGCTTGATCCCCCCCATCTGCTCCTGCTTCACCCCTACTCCACCTCTTTTCCTGAGCTACTGCCCTACCTCCCTGCTACGACCCACCATGCCTCTTTCCCCAAACTCCCACCTCTCCCCCGAGCATGCTGTGTCCCCGCTCTTGCCCCTCCCTCCTGGAGCTTCCTCCAATGCCATCAAATCTCTGTTTTACTGTAGGCAGGTGGCACTGGGAGGGAGGGACAGGAGTTGGTTAGTGGAGCTGCTGGCAGATGAGAGGTGCTGGGAAGGGCAGATGGGGAACTTGGCTGTCAGTGGGTGCTGAGCAGCCACTAATTTTTCTCTGTGGGTGCTCCAGCCCTGGAGCACTCACTGGTTCAGCACTGATGGGTATTGGCAACAGCTGCACAATAATGGTCACCAAAGCTGTGACTAGACTAAGCTTTTTTATTCTCCCTGTGATAAAGTCTCACCATTGCGGTGAAGGAATATTGACAAACCAATAGAAAACTCCACACTGATAACCCTTTCCTGCTATGAGAACCCAGGAGAAGTGAAGATGTAAGTCGCTCTGACCACACCAGGCTTTTTTCCCTTGAAAACTATGTTCCAACACTGCTAACACCTTTGGAGCGCCACTGCTGGGAAAGCTAATGCAGATATGGCTCCAGGCAGCTGCAGGAAATGTAAATATGTCATGCCAACCTGCTTAAAACTGGTCTCTGCGATACAGCAGTTAGCACTGTCTCTGTGTTAGCACAGGCCACTCTTGGCACAGTTGGAGCTGCATCAGTATTAGTAATGGAGGCATATTCTTCAGAAAACAACATACCCCAGCATAAGTTTTGTAGTTTATATCTTCATCTATATATGTCAGCGTTTCTCAAGCTGGGGTCCTCCGCGAGGCTGCTCCAGGGAGGCTGCTGGCCCTGCTGATCAACTCCTCTCCCTCCCTCCTTCCCTCCTGCACACTGGGGAAGAGCTGCTCAGTGGGGCTCAGCAGGTGCTGGGGGAAAATGGGAGGATCACAGATGGGGTGTGCTCGGGGAGGGGCAGAAAGAGGCAGGGAAGAGGAAGGAGAAGGGTGGAGCAAAGGTGGGAAGAGGTGGGGTGGGGACACGGGTTGGGGCAAGAGTCACAAAATGCAATCCTAACAATTTAACAATGTCTATCCAGTCCTGTTAAACTTACAAAGATACTGTTCATTTTCACCTCCTGTTACCTTTCCTTCCTGTCTCTCTGTATAATGTATATTGTTTGCAGATGACCCAAAGTTGGGAGGATTTGCCAATATTGAGGAGTATTGGAATGTTATACAAGAAGATGTGGGTGACCTTGAAATTGGAGTATGTATAATGAGATGAAATTCAATAGTGTTAAGTGCAAAGCTGTCCACTTACAAAATAGAACCAAAGTTTTTTGCTATAGGCTGGGGACAGATCAGTGGAAGTGACAAGGAGAAAGACCATGGTGTATTGGTTAATCACAGGATGATTGAGACAACACTCATCCAGCTTTGAGAAAGGCTAATGTATTACCAGGCTAATGTATTACCAGGCTGCATCAGGTGAGGCATTTCCAGCAGTAACAGCACAGTGTTACTCCCATTATTACAAAGCATCTGGAATACTGGAACACTGTGTGTAGTTCTAGTCTCCCATGTTTAAGAAATATGAACTCCAACTGGAACAGGTACAGAGAAAGGCTACTAGGATGATCAGAGGAATGGAGAATCTACCTTGGAAGAGAAGACTTAAGGAACTTGGCTTTCTTAGCCTAATCAAATGAAGGTTCAGGGGAAATAGGATACCGCCCTACAAATACATCCTGGGAATAAACGTCAGGGAGAGAGAAGAGTTATTTAAGTTAAAAACAATGTTGACAAAAGAACCAATGGGTATAAACTGTCCATTAAAAAGTTTAGGCTTGCTTAGTTGAAAATTTCTAATCATTGGAAGAGTGAAATTCTAGTATAGCTTTATAAGGGGAATAGTGGGGCAAACACCCTAGCTTGTTTCAAGATTGAGCTTGATAAGTTTACAGGGGGATGAGCACCTTGTGCAAAACCCAACCTTCGGGAAGTTTCATTTATATATTGCTTCTGAGCCATACCTCTGTGGTCAAGTGACTTCACTGAAACCAATGGAAAAACTCAGATTGACTTCAATGAAGCCAAGATTTTACCCTGGAAGTGCATGTGAAATCTACAGAACTCTAGTGTCACCATCACCAACTGCTGGAGCTTAATAATGGTTCTTGTTTGTTCCATTATTATTGCTCTATGAGGTGAAATCCATGCTGTCATGTAGGTATCACACCGAAAGAGTAATAACTAAAAATGGCTAAGAATGTAAAATGTGGGAAGTAACAGACCACAAATCCCAGTGATGATTCAACCTGGTGGTATTCAAAATAAAAAGGGCTCTCAACCATGGCTGTAGGTGTTATAGTCACTTGACACTGACTCAATAGAAGGCATTTGAGGCTTCAGAGTGATACAAAAACAGTGAGACAGTTCTGGAATCTCATTATATAGACTGTAATTACTTCATGTTGCGATGTCTGTAGATATGTGATTTAATATGTGGTCTTATTTTTTTGCTGCTTTTTGGGTTAAATGCTACAATCATTTAAACTGGTGTCAATCTAGAGTAACTCCATTTAGCTAATGGAGCTAACTCCAGATTTACAGCAGTATATCTAAGCATGTAATTTACCCTGTTACATTTAGAGTTGGTCAGACTAAACTGGCAAGCATTTGGGAAGAGAGGGAATTTGAAAGGACTAGGTAATTACAGCTACTCAATAGGGCTGAAAGTCACTTCTGGGCAAAGACATATATCAAGGACTATGGATCACTTAATTCCTATTTTTATCACATTGATGAACCTCCCTTAAATTCTATATATTCACCCCTCTTTCCCACCTTTCACCCCCAAACACAAGCTCCACTCCAAGCAGAACTTTCTGTAAAAAGAGAAGGGAAAGGAATCAGAGACTACATGAAATCTATTAGGGACTGGACTATTGCTAATCTAGTACAAATGGAACACTCTGACGTATTCTAGTGATGGAAGCAATACAAAACCCTCATATAAAATAGATTCTTAGGACTAGTGCTGGCCTTCTGCATAAGTAACAGTTTCACGAAGGCTGAATACTGGCATAAAGTTTAGGTATACACATTCTAGGAGTAATGGACTTGTGCTTATACAACTGTTTATTTACCCCATTTTTTCTGGGTTTGATTAATTTTTTTAAATAAACATTTTGAAAGAAATATATTTTTGCTTATAGTTAATTCTCTGCAATTCCAGAAAAAAAGATTCTGTACTTTTTGTGCAATAACAAGATCATTTTTAAAAAATGTTTCAGTAACTTTATTTATCTTCAAAAAGATTAACCCACGTCCTCATTATTCCTATTATGCTCATATAACACTGTATGGATTTATCTTCCTGGGACGAAACAGATTGACAGTGTGCTTTAAAAGCTGAGGCACTACTGAAAATAAGGAAGAATATGCAATAGGCCAGCCGATCAAAAAGAATAACTAGACTATGAAATAATTGCAGGAAAAAATCCAATAAGAAGGGTGGAACTGTGAAAAACATTAACTTTGATAATAATATTATGCTCTGAGAAGATGTCAGATTCATTGAACGCAATGAAATGGGATAAGATAGTGGGGGAGAGGCAGATAATTCAAAGGCAAATCATTTTGTACATAAAGATCGTCTTTGTAATAAAGTAGCTATAAAATCAGACCAGTGTGGGTGAATAAGAAACTCGTGAAATGATCAGGAGAAAAAAATTGTAGGCTTCCAAAAAGCTGATTGTAGAAGAACATTAAAATGGAAATGTGTACTAATAACATTTTAAAAGTATGGAAGTATGTTTAAAGAAGATTAAAGCAGTAAATAATATAATGATTTATGCCTTTTATCCCAAAGGATCCCATTGTGGTTGGTTGGGATTCTGGGCAGGTAAACTCAAATAAAAATTTGCTGTCAATATTGTATCTTTAGGCTCCCCGATCTGTCTGTACTCATCTGTTGTTTCTAGTCTTATATTTAGATTGTAAACTTCTTGGGGCAGAGGACATTTTTTATTCTGTGTTTGCATAGCACTTCGCACAATGGGGTTTCAGTCCATGACTCAGGTTCTTAGGTGCTATAGAAATACAAATAAATAAATAATAATAAATAAGGAGATCCTGTGTGAGTAGCCAATACTCATAATGCCAGTGGTATTTTGGTGACAAGTCTCAGAAGGGTAGCTGTGTTAGTCTGTATTTGCAAAAACAATAAGGACTCCTGTGGTACCTTAAAGATTGCCCAAATAAATCTTGTTAAAAACTAACAAGATTTATTTGGGCACTCTTTAAGGTGCCACAGGAGTCCTCATTGTTTTTGCTAGTATTTGGGTGCAAAATCCTTGGAGAATAGTGTACAATATTTTGATGCAGTTCAACCTACTCACAAACCCTAACCCTGAGTTTGGGCTAGGATAATGGGGATCTTCAGTCTTTAAATACTGCTCCAACCTACTCTAGAACAGTGCCTATCTGGCTCCTCCCTAATATTAAATTGACCAGGTAAGTGTGTCACAGATCCAGCTGGATGAGTCCTACCTGGTTATTCCCTGGATTGCTGCATGTTGTTCCTTTTGCCACTAGCCTCAGCCTAGCAGGGAGGCAAACAAATCACAAGGAAGGCAACAAATCACAAGGAAGGTATGTTCAGAATGGAGTTTGCAGCATGGTAAGATACATAGAGTTCATATACCGATGTATATGATGGTGGTGTTTCGCTTGAATCAGTTTTGGCTTCTTTGTTGTTCATATGAGTTATTTTTTTTCCATTGCACAAAGGAGGAAATGATCCACTCTAATAAGTGCAAAACCAAAATTGCAATTGTGGCCCATGCTTACAGTTAAATGTGCACACCATGTTGTAGCAAACAGATTAATGTACAGATGGCAGTGACTTTGTATAATGCCATGCAAGTTTAACAGAAATCCGTCAAAATACACAGCACCATCTGAAGACCTGATATGTCTGGAAGGATCAGCATTGCTTGTCATTCATTGCTGCGGGTAAAAAGTGCACAGTAGAGCTTCTCATGGATTCCCACAACACATTCCATGCTCCCCTCAGAAGCACTCCCCACTTTGAGAACCTCTGGTCTAGAATAATTACATTTCTTAATCAACAGCCCTCTTTTGTTGTTCTTTTGCCACTAGCCTCAGCCTAGCAGGGAGGCAAACAAATCACAAGGGAGGCAAAAGTCTGTATGTTCGGAATGGAGTTTCCAGCACGGTAAAGATACATAGAGTTCATAATCTTGCACCGAATGTATAAATGGTACAAACAGATTTCCAAATCACCAAAATCACTCCCCAAAGAAATTACTTTCCAGGAGATATTTCAGCAAGGGGAAAGGATAGAAAGCGCAAGGCTGATAATTCTGTAAAATTCCTCTCTTCTTCCACTAGAGTGTTAGCCTCTTCTAAAGGAGCCATGGTGTACCTGTTGTTTTTTAAAGCTTTGCATTGAAGATATAGGGTACACAGTGGGCATCCAAAAGGGTCATACAGATGCCGAATCAGGAAACACATGCTTTGTTGCCATAGTTCAAAAAGAATCCAGCATCAGAAACTTATAAAATTAACTCCAGACACTGACAGGCTTGTAAGCCTGAATTCTGCCTATGAGAAAGATGCTGGAAATTTTGATAAGAGATGGGAATTAAACAGCATTTCAGAAATGTTTAATATGATCCAGAAGAATGGGCTGGAGTTCAAGACAAGAAAGATGGAGCCAGATGAAGTAATTTTAGTCCTTTACGAACATCTCCTAATTAGGAGGCAGAGGTGAAACTGTGACATAATTTATTCAGATTTCAGGATAATTCTTGATATTGCCATGGATAGATTTTTCCCCTCCATAGAACCAGTAAATTGATTACAAGGACAATTAAAGGGGTGAATTTTTTAAAAAGCTCCTTTGATGCAAAACAGAAGGTTTTAGTCAGTGAGTTCAAAGGGATGAGACAAGTAACATGGAGGGCACTGACGGGTCAGTATGCATGCTTCATACAGTGAGGAGAATACCCAATATCAGTACCTTTAAGACAAACAATCATACAATCATAGAACACTAGAACTGGAAGGGACCTTGAGAGGTCATCGAGTCCAGTCCCCTGCCCTCATGGCAGAACCAAGCACTGTCTAGATCATCCCTGATAAATGTCTGTCCAACCTGCTCTTAAATATCTCCGGTGATGGAGATTCCATAACCTCCAGGCAATTTATTCCAGCGTTTAACCACCCTGACAGTGAGGATATTTTCCTAATGTCCAACCTAACCCTCCCTTGCTGCAGTTTAAGCCCATTGCTTCTTGTCCTATCCTCAGAGGTCAAGGAGAACAATGTTGTCATAGATATAGTCTCGTGATACTGAAGTGGAGGATGTGTAAATCAAGGAGGAATAATTAGAAAAAAAAAAAGGAAGAAGAAAGAAAGAATATGAACTAGTGTTTAGATCAGAAGTCTGGGAGTCAGGGCTTTTTGCCTATTCTTGGCTTTGCCACTGACTCAGGCTTGAGTAAGTAACTTATGCTCCCAGTGAGCAAAGCGCTTTGCACATGTGCAAAACTGCAAGCATGCACTGAAGTCTTATTAAAGCTTGCACAGGTGCTTAAGAATTTTGCTGAATAGGGATGAACTGCTAATTTAGGGCCCCAACTTATCTGTCCGTATTGAGCCGCAATGCACACACTGTAATAATTATTATTTGCCTCACAGAGTGGGTAGAGAGATCCTGGAGGGTGGGGCTGAGGCATATTAATAACTATTTATAAATTGCCTTATGAGGAAAGGTACAAAGTGTTCTTATGGTTTTATACATTTTTAAAATTCATTGTTGTACTGAATGAGATCTTTCCTAAACTAGAGAGAATATATGGCAGATCCTATTCTTTGTTTTCTATACATTGTTTACATCTTAGTCAGCAGTCCTCCACATAGACAAGTCATACTGAGAACTTACAGGATGTAATCATTTGGAAAGTGACTGAACTTCTTTACAGGGTAGGATTAAAAAAAATCTGCTAAAAGGATGCAACAAAGCTAGCTAGACCAAAAAGGATTTGGACGGACTGGCATTGTGAAATGTGTGGGAAGAGAGCTGCAGGGCTCAAATATATAATAGGGATTAGAATTTTGACTGGACAACAGCAGAGAACAGAAATTAAATAAGAGGCCAGATTGATGTTGCTTATGGATAATATGCTAAAAACATCTGCAGACGATGGCAAGAGATAATAAAACAAAAGAGAGAGAGAGAAAATATCATGTGTCAGCTTCCCAGAGTCTCAGGTCTGGAATATAAATCATCAGGCTATCTTTGGCTAGACAGTATGAGGCACTACTAATTAAATCCAGTTGTAGACCTGAGCCCACAGTCTTGCCCACTGAAGTCACAAGGAGTTTTGTCTGAGCAAGGACTGCTGGGCTAAGCCTTTAGAGGGACTGTCCGGAGACATTTCTACACTTGACCAGGTGCTAATGCCATAGGGCAAGGGTTCTCAAAGGTCTTCCAAGATGGATAACATTTTAATGTTCAGATTGACTCTGGAACCACCTGACTGCACACTTGCAAGCCTACATGTTAGCTCTTCTCCTGTTTTCAATGGCATGACATCACTTGGACAACTACAGCAACTATCTTCATAGAAAAAAATAATAGTAAGACAACATTTAATGGGGTATCATGTTTGGGTAACTGCTACCAAAGAGAGGGTATGTCTACACTACCCCGCTAGTTCGAACTAGCGGGGTAATGTAGGCATACCGCACTTGCAAATGAAGCCTGGGATTTGAATTTCCCGGGCTTCATTTGCATAAGCGGGGAGCCGCCATTTTTAAAACCCCGCTGGTTCGAACCCCGTGCAGCGCGGCTACACGGGGCTCAAACTAGGTAGTTCGGACTAGGATTCCTATTCCGAACTACCGGTACACCTCGTTCCTAGCTATCAGGGTGGTTAAGTGCTGGAAGAAATTGCTTAGGAAGGTTGGGAAAATCTCCATCACTGGAGATTTTTAAGATCAGGTTAGACAAACACCCATCAGGCATAGACTAGACGATGCTTGGTCCTGCCATGAATGCAGATATCTGGACTTGATGACCTCTCCAGGGTCCTTCCAGTTCTGTTATTCTATGGTTCTATGATTTTTAATGTGATTTACATTCTGTAAATAATAAGGAGATAGAGAAGCCAGTTCCATATGATCAGTGAGGTCTTCACAGCCTGCCAAAAAGTGTTCCCTTAATTTCTAATGGTCCAAAGCCCCAAGTCTTCTATCAGTGGCTACATGAGCAAATGGCACAGACTGCAAAAGGTGAAGACACTGTGCAAAGGACAGATGCTCTTATGGTTATGATGCTCACTTAGGAGAACTGCCAGAGACTTTCTGTGTGACCAGTCACTTAGTCTTTATGGGTATGTCTACACTACCCCGCTAGTGCGAACTAGCGGGGTAGTGTAGACATACCCTAACTTAGGGTATGTCTAAACTACATGGCTCCGTCGATGGAGTCATGTAGATGAGGTTTCTAGACATAGGGAAATGAAGCGGCAATTCAAAATGGCTGCCACGCTGTGCCGATCAGCTGTTTGATGGCACAGCGTGGTAGTCTGGATGCTCCACGGTTGACAAGGGAAGCCCTTGTCGACCACCCCGTTATACCTCGTGGAATGAGGTTTACCAGGCGGTCGACAAGGGCTTCCCTTGTCAACCGTGGAGTGTCCAGACTACTGTGCTGTGCCACCAAACACCTGATCGGCACAGTGTGGCAGCCATTTTTATGTAAATGAAGCGGCAATTATTTAAATTGCCACTTCATTTCCCTCTTTTGAGTACAGTAATCTACATGGCTCCATCGACGGAGCCATGTAGTCTAGTCATACCCATAGTGTCCATCTGTGAAAATGGGGATAAATGGGATTTTCTTACTTTTCAGGGGTGTGAAACACAGTGACTGTAGTTTTTAGATACTACATTGGTCAGTACCATAGAATTGCCTATAAAGCAAATGTAATAAGTTAATACATGAGGAAATTGAATCCATTTTGGGAAGAAGCTTCACGGACAGTCATTCAGTTTGGACTATGGAAGGTTGTTTCTACAAAAGATCTAGCTGTACACTGTTTGAGAGCCCAAGTGCTATATTGCACATGCTAATTGGATAATGATGAGCCTAACTGTGCTTTAGTGTATGCAGCAGTAGGGGAGGTTATTTATGCCACCAACACATCACTAATTTTGTTGGTGCAACTATCACATCCATAGCTGAAAATATGACTCTACATGTTGATTAAAAATGATTCTACTGGGTTTACATCTTACATTTTTTGTATCATTAGTATGGTATATGAGCGTTTTTTTGCTGTTGCTTGTAACTTAGTCCTAGAGACAGTTGCTTTAGAAAAAGAAATGCACAATGGAAATGATGCATACGTTGTCTGATAGGTTCAAAACAAAACAAAGAATGTGGTTTGGCATGATTGAGAAATAAAAATACATTTTTTTCTCCAACCTTAAACTTTGCTGTACTTATCCCACTGAGAGTTGACTTTATTTTTCAGCTCTGATGCACTGAGCATATGATGGAGCTTTGTTTTAACAAATTTTTGGAGCCTGAAGAAGATGCTAAAAACAGACAGGCACCTGGAAATGCCAAATGTAGAAAAAGTAGAAAATACAAAGCATTTCAATCACAGCCCTGGCATATATTATAATTCCCCCATGACACATAAAACAAAAAGTATAATTTGCCTCCTCCCCCACCTCCCGGGCTGCTCTCCTTTTAACTTTTCATGTGAGCTCTGTGGACAAAGTGAAATTTATTAGTCTGGTAATAACATTAATATTGCTGAACTTCGTTTTAGAGAAAGCTGGCAGGAGATTCCATTAGCTCTCCAGCGCCGCTTTTCTATTAACTTTCCAGAGCCAGACTCCTTAAACTGTAATGTCGGTATGGGGTAAACTAACCAGTATTTTTTTAAAACTCACCTGGAAGGAAATTTCTAGTTTCTAATTTCCTGGCATTGGAACTGCAAGCTATTGTGATTGCAATCTATGCAAGAAATATAAAAGATGCTCTTGTAATCCAAAGCAATATAAACTATCCCTGGATGCAGGTGACATCTTGATATTTCTTATTAATCTGTGAATCTCAATGACAATTGTGCTTGGTCTGGGGGAAAATGTTAATGTTATGTCCCAACATGCAACTGTCTGAAGTTGGCAAGTCTCAGAATTAAGTCCTAAGGAGGCATTGGGCACCAGGGTATACGAAACATCACTGCAGGGGTGCAAGTGAACCTGGGCAGGCAGGTGGCTCAGCAAGGGATGATGCCTTGGGGATGGAGCAGCCCCACTCTTCCTATGGGCATGACCTCAAGTGGGTGAAAATGCTGCTAAGATTCTGCCGGAGGGGCTACTTGGTAGCCTGCAGGGGTGGGGTGCGAAAAGGCTGGAAATTTCTCTCCCACCACCACTCCGAAGCGTATCTGTGGGGCTAAGCCTCATGCCAGCTCTGTGGAGGGCTTTGGCACATGCATGGTTCAGCTCCTCCTGACCAGCGCCCCAGGGTGGAGGGTCTTGGGCCTTCTTTAGGAGCCAGCTCAGCCAGAGGCAATGGGGGAAAGAAAGAACCTGCCAGCCAGGCTATTGGTGAGCTGAGCACTCTGACCAGGGGCTGGCTCTCTACACAGCATTGGGAGCAGGATGCACTCTGCTGGGGGAGGATTTGCAGGAGCAGAGGGGCTATGGGAGTAAAGGGGCAAAGAAGGGAGAGGACAATGAGAGGCAGAGCACATACAGGTCCTATGGGTGGGTAACAGAGGCTACATGTAACCAGCCGTCACCTGGAACCTGCCTTCACTCACCAGCTGCAGCGGTGTGTAGTCAGCACCAGCCGACATGGACCAGCAAGGGGAGTGGACAGCCCTGAGTACTGAATCTTTGCCCCCACCACTAGCCTTGCACTCCCACACCCATCATCAACCATTGGACCTCCCCTACTCACTGCTGGTAGACAGCCGGCTGGCGAGCAGTGATCCAGCTAGCAGCAGAACCTGTCTATTGGGGGAGATGGAAAATATGGAACAATTTGCCTATTCTTAAGAAACAGGACATCTGCAGTAGGGCTTGAATATGGTGCTGCCACTTTAAAGATGGGATGTCTGGCCCCCAAAAATCAGAATGATGGGTGTGCCCCAGATTAACCACATCTCAAACATTTTACCAGCCACTGCTGGCTCCAACAACTTCAGAGATATATCTTTATAGCTGAAAAAGGAACAAATCTGAATGCATCTACTCAGTTCCCAAGCAAAGCTTTCAATGAATGAGTGATGCTGGTGAGTAAGAGTTAATCTGCAAGTGAGCAGTGCTCCAGCTCAGGAGGAGTTAGGGATCGGGGTTCCTGGAAGCATTACGGTAGGTGAAAAGACATGTCAGTTTGTACAGTTTATGCCATTGCATTCACTTTAAAAAGCTTTTGTTCAGAACATTGTTTAGCACATCCTCTAGTATCCCTAGGAACAGTGGAGTCTTTGGCTTTCACGCTGATCTCATTTACAGTAACCTCGCTGAAAACGGGTATGAAACAATAAATGGAAACTGGGCCACCAGCGGCAGGGTTGGAGGGTGAGGGCAGAGAAGACAAAGCCCTGGCTGGGATGATTTAGTTGGGGTTGGTCCTGCTTTGGGCAGGGGGTAGATTTGACCTCCTGAGGTCTCTTCCAGACCCAGGATTTTATGATTCTATGAAGAGAACAAGGAAGGCAGCTGCCTCTGGGCCCAGTGATTTAAAAGAGTTTGAAGCCCCTGGCCTCCACCACCACTCCCTAAGCAGTAACAATGGCTGGAGCCCCAGACCTTATAAATCAATGTTGGAGTTCCCAACAGTGTCTACCTTCCAGCCCTGGTGGTGCTGAAGGGCTGGCAGAGGGAGACTACCACCAACCCCACCACTTCTGCCCAAGGCCCTGTCTTTTCTTGGGGGACCCAGAGCCAGCTCCCTGCAGGGCCTGTTGCAGACTCTTATCAGCTCTGGATGTAAATGAGATCAGAATTGGGCTTTTTGTATATTTTTAACAGGTACATTGCTAATTCTTTTTTTACCAGTATGACAATTAAGACCAAAAGGCAACAATACACTACTAAAAGATGTATTGAATATGGAATACATTTTGTATTTCTCAAAATACGGTCTTGTTAATACAAATATGTTGTAGCATTAGATGTGCCTTCTGCCAAATTTTCTCTGGTTGTAGTTACAGCATCATGTGACACTACATCAGTTAATGGTGCTAAGAATTAGTGAAGGAAGAACTGCGAGACTATTTCAGATCACAAGAATGATGGCAGTCTGGAAAATACTTCTTGGATTTGACCCTTTTTGGAAAAACAATGCCATACAGCAAGCTATTATTTTATACACATTTCTCATTTGTGATAAATCTTTTAGGCAACTTGTCTGGCTTTGTTAAAATGTAATAATACAACTGTTAAATATTGCCTGTCATCCAGGTATTTTTGTAATTTCTATAAAAACCCTGGAAAGGCTTAACATGGGCTCAGCCCTGAAATGTGCTAAGTGCTCTGATGTAGTGCTGAGAATCTTTAACTCTGTCTCTTCTTCTTAAACCCTTGTAGTCCGAGTGGAGCATAGGTCATCTACAAATTTCCTCCACTTCACTCTGTCTTGAGACAAAACTTCTAGCTGACTCCAGGAGTACCCCAGTTGTTGTCCTTCTGTCTCAGTAGATCTCTTCCACATTGTCCAAGGTCTTCCTCTTTTGCTTTTTCCTTGAGGGTTCTGTGTGAGAACTTGACGGACTATGCTGGATGATGCTTTTCTGAGAGTATGGCCTAGCCATCCCCACTTGATTTGAATGTCAAGTAGTTCTTGTCCTTCTCTGTTCCAAAGCTCCTCATTTGTGACAAAGTCTTGCCATTTAATGTGAAGGATGTCCCTCAGGCATCTGTTTATGAATGTCTGTAGCTTGTGATTTAAAGACTTTTTAGTATGACCGGTCTCGCATCAATGTAAGAACACACTCTTCACATTTGTGTTGAAGATTTGCAGTTTCGTCTTCACAGATATTATTTGTAAACTCCAGATGGGGTGAAGAGACTTGAATGTAGCTGTTGCTTTTTCTGTCCTAGCACTGATATCCTTGTCTGTTCCTCCATCTCTGCCCATAATACTCCCCAAGTATGACCAGGAACTGCTCCACATCTTCCTGGTCATTCCCTCCCAGTGTGATGTTGTTGTTGTTGGAATGGTTGATCTTCATTGTCTTGGTCTTTCCCTTGTTAATGCTCAGTCCAATCATTAAGGCAGTTTTTTCTAATGTTGCAACCTTTTCTTCCATGCTTTCATGTTGTTGTGAAAGGAGGTTGACATCGTCAGCAAAATCGATGTCCTCTAGCTGTTTGAAACTCTGTCTCAGTAGATTTCATATAGTTTAAGACTCAAAGTTCAAGACCCAAATAATCTGGTTTGGTATATCCCAGGCCAATACATTTCACCAAATTATCCCTGTGCTGAACCCAGTGGCACATGTTAGATTACCACATTCAGTCCTCAGGAAACTAAACAGTGTGCCATAGGCAGACAGGAAGAAAATCTGAAATGCCATTAATATCTGAGGCCTGCACAGAGGAGGACATTGACCAGGTAGGAATATGTCCCGATAATCGTAGCAGGTGATCTATATCCCATGCTCCAGAGTAAGGTGAACTCCCACAATGTTCCTATAAGTCTGATCTGGGGTAAAATCCCTTGTGACTCCAAATCAGAGGATTTTTGTGCTAACTCGGAGCATTAGTCCATCCTGTCCAGTCTCATATCTCTGACTATGGGCAGCTCTGAGGAAGATGAACCCTTACCCAACAAAACAAAAACCAAAAAACCAAACACATCAGGCCAATTGTGCAAAGGGGGAAAAATCCCTCCTGATCCTTCAGGCAACAAGCATAAGTCCTGAAGCATAAGATTTGATTACAGTCATTGTTTTAATGCTGAACTGGAAATATAATGTGCATGTTGAGGGCAATGTGGACCTTTCCATTCTGCCCCAAAGGAAATGAATAAATTGAGCATTTAATTGATTATAATCAGTAGGCCTGTAAATCAAGCTGGTGTAAATCACAAATAACTCTATTGAAGTCAATGGAATTACACAACCATAGTCAAATTAGCATCAGTCAGGGTGCATCTACACTACACCTGTAGCTCGAAATAAGCGACGCAATTCGAGCTACACAAATTGTGTAGCTTATTTCAAGTTTATTTCAAAATAGAGAAATAGAGCATTATTCTGAACATGCCTTACTCCTCATGGAATGAAGTTTACAGGGACATCTGAACAGTGAGCCCGATATATTTCAAAATAATGGGTTTGTTCAAAAGACATAGAATAGCTATGTCGGGATACTTGAAGTATCCCAAAATAGTGCCACAGTGTAGATGTACTCTGAGAGGAGAATCAGGACTTGGTGGGCTCAGCATCTTATGGGACTGAAAATCCATTAGGATAACTGATGTTGAAGAGAACAGATTGACATTCAGTTTGTGGCTTAGTCTGTCTTTTGTAGCCCAAACTGTACTATATATGCTGACTAGAGTCCTCAGCTTTAATAAGCATTCTTTTCCATTTTAATTGGGGAATCTGTGGTTCTGCAACAAAGTGGACATTAGCAGTGATTTTTCTAAAGAATGAGCTGGACTCTGATCTGATAGAAAAGGAGACTTTCAGAAAAGTGTTAGTTTAGAAAAGGCAAATGGGTATTTTAGGGGTATTTCTACCCAATTTAATTAAATTCTTTCTCTCTTTATGTTATGCTCTTTGTGATTCCAGAGACAAACCTTTTAACATAGAAATTGAAATGGTAAAAAAATTATTGGAATTGTTTTTCTGGCAATCAAAAGGTAGGTATAATAATATGAATCAGACAGCTGCATCATATTCAAATGTCATTCAGTCAAAGTTATTAACTCAGTTTTTATAATAGCACAAGAGGGAAGATGATCATGAAGTAATTCAATCACTAAGAACGGATCTTTTAACTCTTGTAGGAGCAACCCTCTAGAACTGATCTGCAGAACAAGAAGCAAATGACAAGAAAAGCATAGCAATTACCCTGCAAAGCAGAATATTACCAACACCAACTCAAATACTTTACACTTAAAATGGATGTTTTATATTTTAAGGGTGGTTTATACCAGACTAGAATTAAAGCCCAAAGAACTCAGTAAGAATCTTTCCATTGACTTTAGTGGCCGTTGGATCAGACAGTCCTACATATGGATGTAGCATGTGTTAGATGTTAATGAAGGGTATTGGAAGTTGGGAGATCAGGGCTCTTACTCTGCTCAAGCTACTAACTCCCTGTGGTTTTAGGTAAATCACCAATAGTTTTCTAATTTATAAAGTGGGATTAGGGCAGGAATTTTTTTGGCAAGAGCCAGGCCAGCTGCTGGCCTGCTTTCCAAGTAATTTAACTGCTAAGCAATCAGTGAGCCCAGTTACACTGCCTTGGAACTGATGGAGTCGGCACAGCACCTGCTTGGTTGCTGGCTTAGCAGCCCTGTTTAGAAGCCTGGCATTCACATCAGGTCAGTGACGGCTCAACATGTATCATGCATGCAGCTGGGTTTGCCTGCTCCTGCTGTTAGTCCCTGCTCCAGCCTTTTTCCAGTCAATGCTCCCATCCTGTTCTGCTCTAGGCTTATTTCTGAATTGCTTTTGCTCCATCTACTGCCTGCTCTGGCTCCAGCTTCGGTTCCCCTCTGACTTCTGACTCGGATTCTCAGCCCTGCCAATGGCTTATGATTTTGGCTCTACCATTTGGCTTCTGTTCCTCCAGTACTGACCGTTGGCTCATTTGTGGACTTTGTCCCCCCTGGACCCAGCTCTACTCAGTATACTGAGATCTTATTTCAAGCACTAGGCCTGACTGCTCTTGCTTTGTTGGTCACAGTCTCCAAGGCATATAAATGATTTAGGTACCTTTCATAGAATATTAGGACTGGAAGGGACCTCGAGAGGTCATTGAGTCCAGCCCCGTGCCCTCATGACAGGAAATATCCCCCATAATACTTCCCTAGATAAAGGGTGATTTGAGATCCTTAGGGGAACCATTCTGTGACACTGAGAATTATCATTGTTTTTGCACCAGTTGGTCTTCAAGATAAAAAAAATTGTACGTGGATGACTAAAATTGGCTCCTATATCCTGATTTAAGTACTTGTTTTAAGTAGACTGATTTTCAGAGCACTGAGCACCCACAAATCTCAGAAAGTCAATGAAAACTGCAAACATTCAGCACCTTTTGAAAATCAGGGCACTTTTATTTTGTTTACAAGCTTAACTTTAGTCATATCAGCTGCAACTTTTGACTTATCTTTTTGGGGTTGTATCCATCTTTGTAAGGACTTAAAGGCCATGTACAATTTGCACATGAAAATGGCTGGGTTTGTGATATCATGTGTTTCATAGTTCCTTGGAGACTGAGACCAGAAGAGATCACTAGATCATCTATTCTGGCCTCCTGCATAATACAGGCCATTAAACTACACCCATCTAATCCTGAGAAAACTAAACTAAACTGTGTGCCACTGCAGAAAATGAGAAAGGCCGAAGTGCCACTAATACCCATGGTCTCTGAAATGGCAGAGAATTGATTAAGTGAGATATGCTCAGATGATCCCAGCAGGCAAAGATGCAGGCATACATGCTGCAGAGGAAGGTGAAAAGCCTCCAAGATCCCAGTTAATCTGACCCAGGGGAAAATTCTATCCTGAGTCCAAATATGGTGATTAGTAGGACACAGAGCATTTCTGAGGCTATGTCTAGACTGCTGTGTCCAGGGAAGGCGTCCGCTTTTTCGGAACAGTTTCCGAAAAAGTGTGCACATTCTTTCAGCATCTTTGTATTCCTCATGTTATGAAGAATAAGGGATCTTCGACAAAAGGAGGTTTTCCTTAAATTTGGACCTGTATAGATGGGCCAAATGTCAGAAAAGACTTCCAAAAAAACAAGCGGAAAAAGGTATGCAAATTGCAAACTGCAATTTGTGTATCTTTTTCAGAAAAAGAAAAACAAAAACACAGTGTAGACGTAGCCTCAATTAATATCCCCAGAGGAATTTTCTTTGTTGTCCCAGAATCACTTTGCATGCCTGGATGCTACTTTAAAACTGTGTTTTGTCTCTTTAAATTGTCATCCTCCTCAGTCCTGATGACAGAAGTGTGTTTGTTAACGGGGATAATTTAATGGTGAAATTGGGATAAATGTACTCTTTTCAGGTGTTACGTTTTTGATGGAGGATGGGAGTGAAGAAACCATGGCAAGGAAACAAAAAGAGAACAAATACGAGATCATGAGTATCTGCTCTAGATTTGAACTTCAGAACATAAGAATGGCCATACTGTGTCAGAACACAGGTCCATCTAGCCCAGTATCCTGTCTGCTGACAGTGGTCAATGCCAGATGCCCCAAAGGGAATAAACAGAACAGGTAATCATCAAGGGATCCATTACCTGTCACTCATTTCCAGCTTCTGGGAAACAGAGGCTAGAGAAACAAGCTAATAGAGACCTAGCTAATAGCCATTGATGGACCTATCCTCCATGAGTTTATATCGTTCTTTTTTTAACCCTTTTCTAGTTTTGTCTATCATAACATTGTCTGGTAAGGAGTTTCACAGTTCCATATAAGAGCATCAATAGCAGTGTTAATGTTAAAATTACAATCTATGATTCATAAGCCTTTGATTTTTTTTCTCATATTCAAGCTAGTTCTGTGCTTGGTCTCCATTCCTATGTGATTTTTTTTATCAATTTTAACAAAGTTTGAATGAAAATAAATTAGTGGGATATTAGTCTTTGGGTCACAGGATTAACATGGTAGATTTTTTGCTATTGACAATAGTGCCTCTGAACTTTGCTTATCTAGCCACTCTTGACTTGCTCTTATATGTAACTGATAGAGAGACATATCAGAACAGCTTGAGACTGAAGTTAAATAATTTGGACTGGACTTGGTTCTGACTGCATCCCTTCTCCCCACTAATGTGCTGATGATATAATTTCACTGATTTCTTCTGATTCAAGGTTGCAGGGATCTGATTTAATTTTGCATGATTAGGGTCAAAGTATTTGTATGAGTGTTTATGGGCCTGAGCCATGTTTTGCTTACCCCAGCTTTATACTGAGGAAAGCCCATTCCCTTTAACAAATTTACAGCTGATATACATGATTGTATGTGGCTCAGACATCACATGGGCTGCCAATGTCCACGTGACAGAATGCAGAACCATGTAGCAAATTGTGTTTATCATGTATTTGTGACACATATCCTGCACTCTGCGCAGTAGACTGACTCCAACCGAACTGCATCTAATGTGTTCTGGCTGAGTTCCACAAAACCTTTTCTGTGCATGCTTCTTTTGTGTTAACTCTCTGTTCATATGCTGCTGTGCACATTTACTGTCAGGATTATTTCCTAAAATAGCAAATTTTAAGCAACTATTGCTCAGCATTTAAAAATATTGTTATTCTCGAATATTCTCACCAGCAATTTGAGTCTAACCATTATACTCTTCCTGTTAGAGAAGAAAAATACACCAGGCAAGTTGCCTCCAATCAGCTCTCAAACAGTTCTAATTATGAATACTCAGTGCTCAGAACAAATTGCTACCAAATGAGCCACAGACCAAGACAGTATTCAAAGAAATGATTCTACAAATAAACCAACAAATATATTTTGAAAGAAATGTATTTTGTTTACAGATAATTTGCAAGCCATACATTTTCCTGTTTATCTTTCTTAAGATTTTATACTCACCCATCATTAAAGTATCTGCTGAGCACTTTCCATTTAAAATCTTAGCAATAGCAAAATCTCTAGTGGACTTCAGGGAGTCTCTACCACTTCTCTCTTTTTGGGGTTATAGCCATGGTTCAGATAGGGATGTGGGGCGCTGGTACACACAGATTCTTCCTGCACACAGCCTCCCTGCCCCCTGAGCTACCCCCTGCCCACACACAGCCCCAGCTATCTCCTTCCTGCATCCAGAACTACCCCTTCCGTCCACACCACCGTGAGCTATGCCTTCTCTGCACCCTGAGCTACCCCTGGCTACAAAGAGCCCCTAGCTACCTATTCTCTGCAACCTATGCTGTTTTCAAATATTGAGCTAAGCTTTCCATATTTGAGTTATAATTTTAATTGTGCATCACCCTCCTCCCCAACCCAGACAGGCTGGGTGGCCCATTGAGGTAAGTCAAAAGCTGGAGGGTAAACTGTGCATTGAATTCATAAGGACATCTATGTCCCTGTTGATTTTTCAGGGTATCACACTGTTGCCTGAATGCTAGACAGACAAAGCAGGTGAGGTAATGTATTTTATTGGACCAGATTCAGTCAGTGAGTGAGACAACCTTTCGAACCACACAGAGTTCTACTTCGGGCCTGACCCTAAAAGCTGGTCTCTCTTGCCAACAGACGTTGGTCCAATAAAAGACATTATCTCACCCACCTTGTCTCTCTAGTATCCTGTGATTAACACGGTTACAACTACATTGTTGCCTGAATAGACATTTGAGCTGTAAAATGTTCAGGAAGTACTATAAACAGTATTCCCAACAAGAACGTAATGCTGACAGAACAGAAGTTGGAATAGCAGCCATGCAGGGTAACTGGGGATCTCCCTAAGGCTTTGAAGAAAAGTGAGACCATATGTTGGCTGCTAAGGTGGCTGCGAAAAGCCAGGAACCTTGAACTTCACTGATTCTCTGTGATACCCTCATGAAACTGCAAGGATTTTAATCAGCTGGATGCACAGATACATAAGGTTGCTTGCCCCCCTGCATAAGGCCCTTGTCTCACTAAATCAATTAAGAGTTTGCAATTCAGTCTGTGTCTATGGTGAGGGGTTGCTGGGTGCACATGCTGAAGATGAAGGAAACAAATGCATTTGTGACCACTCCAAGTAAATCCCTGGAGGTACTTGGATAGCACTCAAAGTACACTGCACTCTCACCAGTTGGTGGAAGGACTCAAGGTGAGGGATCAGAGTGGTCTGTGATTTCTTGCAGCATGATGTTTACTGTCTCCTTGATACAGACAGCAACGTTAGGCTATTTGGGTCTGAGCAGGCACAAATTCAGCAGAATGACTTGAGACTGAGGTCTCCCTTAAATTTGTGGCCCAGGAATTCTCCCTTAACTGGTTCTAAAACATCAGTCTTTTAAAAGAAGCCTAGCATTGACTAGGCCTGGAGAAATCAACAGCAGTTGGAGAGCAGTCATTTAAGTACTCCATACCCTTTTTGGAAGGGTATCTGATTGGCTATTGGAGGCATGTCTGGGCCATAATCAGTTGTTAGTCTGGAAAATTGGGACTAAAGTACTACACTGCCTCAAAGCAAGGTGCTGGGTGGTAGCTGCACAAAGTACTTGCCTGTATCGGGGAGGTAACTACACTAAGAGTAGAATTGAGGTGAATCATGATGGGCAGTGCTTAACTGAACACGCCTTGAAGATGCAAATGAACAGATACTCTGGTGGCAAGTGTTGTGGAAAGGCCTATAAATATATGCGCACAGCGTGTCTGCTGGGTGAGTATAGGTTCCTCATAAACTGCAACAATCGGTGGAAGTGAGTGGAAATTTTTCATTTGGTAACATTTCCCCTCCACTTTGCATGAGTGTAATGATGGTACAAGGTGCCAGGTCATGGAGAATCCAGCTGCCCCTGGAAATTCAGTGTTATATCTAATGACTGTAATGGAAAACGTTAAGTTTTGGCTACATGACATTCCTTTAGCACTGCAATGCCAAGATAAAAAACTGGTCAATAACCTATGGTGAAATTGTGGGTCCATTGGAAACAATAACAAAACTCCCATTGCCTTCAATGGGGCCTGGATTGTATTATTATTCGGTGTAATCTCTGTATTTCTACCTCATGCATTAGCAACAGAATTGTGAACTATGTTCCCAGTTTTGCCCTTAGGCCTGTGCAATCTCAGCACAGACAATGGGGCTACAGAAATGTAACTGAGGGCAGAATCACTGTTAATGAGAAGCCTGAAATAACATGACTTTGAGATTCCAGGTTGAATTTGCTGGGCTGCCTGTAATAAATACGAGACTGCATTAATGCCAATTTTATACCTTTATTTGTCAAAGAAGAACTATCCTTTAAAGGAGCTTTCACATGACTTTCATTCCTTCTTTGCTATATTCAAAGTCCTTTTGAAGTTGAACTGGTCAAGCTGAGTATTGGCACTGGCACAGCACTTAATGAATGAAGTTCCTTGTTCAGTGAGAGAAGGATGAGTCAGTAGATAATATAATGATCCCAGATGGCACATACAGCGAAGTATTTACTGTTTAAAGATAGACATTTTGTTTTCCCTGAGACACTAAGGAAAACAGCATTATCTTGAAAGTTCCTTTCTTTGCTTCACTGAGCAATCTTCCTCAGAATCTTACCTGCCCAAATTCCAGATACTGACTTTTTTCCTGGTTCTGGCCTTGTTTTAATACAAGAGCTGAGAAGTGCTGAAAAAAGTTGCTTGCCTGTGAAAAGTAGGAAACCTAGTGCAGTTGCTATAGCTGTGAGTTTACAGCTTCTTAGACTGATAGATATTTAGGTCGGAATTTAGAACTTGCATTCTGGCTCTGGTTTATTTATTTAATCTGACCTCTGGGCAGTTTCTGTTCTTAACCATGATTGTGGTGGTATGTTGCCTAGCTATCAGGAAACACTTGGGTAAGCAGGACTCCTTACCCCAATGTAAAGCCTGCAGCACGAGGTTCATAGTCCTATCGTTTTGCATTGATCTTCTGTGATTGAAATAGGTGTTAAGACTGAAATTCATAAGAGCTATTTCTTCAGTTGCCAGGTTAAGTTGAAGTCCACATATTGGTGGTATCTGTATAATATGTGTAAATGGGTAAGGTTTAATATCTATCCTCCCAGGTGAATCTAGGCATCTCTCGGTGAAAGGTTTATGGGGTGATATAAGAAATTAACAGGGTGTTGATCAAGGAATTGGGTGAGATTTAAAAAACATGCGGTCATGCTATAATTATAACAGGCCATTTCCTTCTTTCTCTGTGTTCATTATTTCAAGATAGTTCCCCCTCTCCCAAGGGAATTATCCTGAGAGATGCTAAACAGCTCCAGCTCTCATTGGCTTATTCTCTATTTGTTCCTGAATGACACTAAAAAAAACCCCAACTATTTTATGGAACCAAAAGTGACTTTTTAACATGCTTGTTGTGGCGGGAAGGGCTGCAACCTCACTACTCACAGCTGTACTAACAGATCCCTTTATCAGTCATCTTTCTCACCAGATCAGCTCAAAGCTTTCTACACTTTGCCTTTAATTTAATTAAAAATGCAAGGAAAAAAGTTACCCTTTTATGCACATGCTGTGAGAGGAACAAAAGATTGCAAGTGATGAACACACAATAATCCCATCTATTTTACAAGAGTGCAAGTTATATGAAAATGGGAAAAATGTTTTTGATCACAAAGGCATTTGGATTTAAAACAAAAGAGGTTATTTAAAAAAATCTTTAAAAGACTGGGTCTTTTAAATACATTTGTAAAGGAAATTGCCAGCCTACATTCAGTGATCTGTGTTAGCCAAATCAGTAATTTTGGCATTTAATAAAAATACCAGATCCAAACGTCTAGAACTTTGAATCTACCTGGAATATTTTTACAGATGTAATGATAAATCTGACTGTTTCTCCTTTATGTGCTATGCTCTGATATAAACACTAAAGTTTTCTTTTCTCAAAAAATGGAATACTTTTTTTTTCTGACATATGTGTTCATTTTTTTTAATTGTATCCTTTGGTATATATGGTTGTGACAATTTTCTTCCACTATTTGATCTGAGGAAGTGGGTCTGGCCCACGAAAGCTCATCACCTAATAAACCATCTTGTTAGTCTTTAAAGTGCTACATAGTCTTGTATTTTGTTTTTTCTGACAGTCACCCACGGCCCTAAGCATCATTCATGTAAATCTATTGTCCTGATTAATTGCATATTTGTGGGCTTCATACAATGATCTTTCATCATCTTGCTTGTAGACCCATCTTGTGACTAAGTTGTGCACCCATAAGAATAAAAGGTATAAGGGCATTTTTGTGTGTGATTACACTGTGCCTGCTGCAAAGCACTGGGAGCTGGTGTGTAACCTACATACCTACTAGGTGTGGTTTAGCATCCCATGTAGTGGCATTTATACCACTTATAAAAAGAAAGATTGAACTTGTTCAACTACTTTAGCTGAGAGGAAGCTGGCTTAGAGTAGAAGCTCTTGCAGTAAGCTCCAGAGATCCCAGGTTCAGTTCCAGCTGTTGGTGATACAGATGTGACATTACCATGGAGGTCCAATCTGAATGAGGTGTTTAGATAAATTTTTTCAAAGCCACACTAGATATGCCATGAAAAATAAACACTTCCTTTGTCTCCTTGGTAACAAGGTTGCCTAATATGTCTCACTCGTTGTTTAACAATCTTGTTGGATCTGAAGACTGAAGAAGTTGAGCTCCTCATAAACAGCAGCTTACACAGAAAGCATTTTATCAGCGATTAAAACCAATCTGTTGTCTTGTAAACAATTTATTTCAATTGCTTTAGTTACATTTACTCTTGGCAAATATTCCTTCTACCATGATCAAATGGGAAACAAATGTAATACCCCATCTTGCTACTAAGCGTAAAATAATTTGGCACAGTGCATCATAAAATCTTAATTGAAAAGCTACAATTGCTTGATGTCAATATTGCTGCTCATTCCTCATTAATCATCCAGCAGAACGATGGAAGACAAAATTGTCACTTAGGACAAAAAGAGATAAAAATCATGCTGGGAGTATGCTGAGTATATAAATGATGGTTTTGAATCTCTTTCATACATCATTACAAATCAGGAAAAACTCAACACTGGAAGATAGTGGAGTTGCTCTGGATTTACACTAGTGTAAATAAGAGCAGGATTTGGCTCTTGCATGCCTCAAACTCTACTATACCGAATAACTAAAGTATAGTATTAGCATTTGAAATGTGTTGGTATGGAGAAGACCAGCATGCATATTGAGCCATTTAGGCAAAGCCCTGAGTAGGAGGAGCTAAATCTGCCAGGAGTTGCTATCAGAATGATGGTCCTTCAGGAAGTCACAAGCTCCTTTTGGTGAATACGGCCATTGTGACACCACGCTATGATAAGAGGCTGTGACGGGGAGGCGGGGATCACGAGCCCCAACTCCGCGCCCCACACTGGGGTGCTGCGGGATACAGGCACCGAAACGCCTGAGCGGCTCTGCCAAGCTTGTTCGGCGGCAGCCGCCAGCGTAGGCGGGGGCAGGGCGGCGGGGATCGCGAGCCCCAACCCGGCGCCCCGCGCCAGGGGCGCCGGGGGAAATTGCCGCGGGGAAGCCTGAGCGGCTCTAACGCACCGGCCCAGGGACGGCAGCCGGCGCAGGCGCAGGCGCAGGAGTCTTTGCCCGGAGGGGCCGCCCACGCACGCGCCCGCCCCCTCCCGCAGGGCGCAGGCGTCCCTGAGCAGGGGTGCCGGGTTTAAAAGCCAGGCGGCCAGGACGCAGGGGAGGAGGAGAGAAGGGACGGAACCCTGGCAAGCCTGGCGCGGGGACTCGCGCCGGACGGCAGGACCATTGCACGGACCCAGACCGACGACCGAGCATCCTGGGACCGGAGTGGGTGAGTCAACCCCGAGACCCCGCTGAGCCAGACCAGGACCAGCAGACCTAAGAGGGAGGAGGAAGTAGCCCAGGACGGGGTAGGAACCCCGGGGACTGGTGCGTTGCGGCCGTAGCCCCTCCGGTCGGGCAGGACGTCTCATACGCACTCCCTTAAGGTCCTGGGCTGGAACCTGGAGAGGGGGTGGGCCCAGGTCCCCCTCCACCCCGGTTGGATACAGGAGAACCACCCAAGAGACAAAGCAGTGTAAGATAACGACCCTTCATCCCGGGGAAGGGGCCAGGATCGTTACAAGTGGTGGAGAATGTGGGTAGTGAACCCTTAGACTAAAAAGGGGTGACCCCCCCAAAAAAAGGAGGAGAGAGAGACTGGTGGTCGTCGATTAACCCCAACCGGGCACGGGATGGCAGGGAATCCCATAAGAGGTAGAGGATGCCATCCGCAAGCGAAGCGGAGGAAAGCCGCCGTCATGGACCCAACACAAATGTTTGAGTGGCTCAAGGAGCAACAGCTGCTCCAACAGCAGCATCAGGTGCAGTTGTTACAGCAGCTGGCCGCACAAGGCCAAGAACAGCAGCGCCAGCTGGTGAGGGAAATGACTCAGCAACAGGAACGGTGGCTGCAACAAGGGGTAAGTCAGGGAATCAGGGCCGGGCCCGTTGGAGATAGGGAGGAGGGACTTGGGGGAGCGGCCCAATTACCGATTAGGTTAACTAAGATGGGACCACTGGATGACCCCGAAGCGTACTTGGTGACCTTCGAAAGAGTGGCCTTAGCGGCCCGGTGGCCCGAGGACCACTGGGCCACACTGCTAGCCCCCTATCTCACGGGACTGGCGCAACTAGCCTACTGGAGCTTAAGCCCCCAGGAGGCCTTGAAATATTATAAGGTCAAAGAGGCCATATTAGACCAGATAGGGGTGAACCCCGAAACATACCGCCAGTGGTTTAGAGCTGAGAGATACCCGCAGGGGGCCCGACCTCGGGCCGTGGCACAAAAGGTAAAAGAGCTGGAATGGAGATGGTTGGAACCAGAGAAGCGAGAGAGTGCTCAGATAGCCGACATCGTAGCATTAGAACAGTTTTTGCAGAGTCTTCTCCCGGGGGCCCAGCAGTGGGTGTGCAGGCATTGCCCCCAAGGCCTAACGGATGTGGTCGCCTTGATGGAGAACTACATGGCGGCTGAGACGCCCAGAGGCCCCGGGAGAGGGGACAGAGAGGGTCGGGCGGACCGACCGCCAAAGGGCTGAGGACGTCCCGAAAGGGGAATTAGCTCCAGTGGAGAGAGCACTTGGGGCCTAGGCCGAGGGGTGGCCAGAAGCAGGCCCGAAATAGGAAAGGAGGGACCCCCAGCAAATACAAGTGGAGGGGGGCATCGACCAGAGGGAGCTGGCACGGGGACGGGGGAAGCTACGATCCCCCGGCCCCGGTGTTATGAATGTGGACAGGAGGGACATTTCAAGCGCGAATGCCCCTTCTTGGATTGCTCATTCGGGCAAGGGGTCTCTTTGGGAGTGCCCCCTTGTCGCAACCCGCCAGCTAGAGTAACCACCCAAATATGGGTGGAAGGGGTGCCGCGACAGGCTTTTGTGGACTCGGGGTGCGGACTGACAGTGGTCTGCCCGGAGTTAGTCCCGAGCCCCGAACCCGACGGCTCCACAATTCGGGTGCGGTGCATCCACGGCGACGTTCGACCCTACCTCACGGTGTGGGTGAGGCTACAGTGCCATGGGGAGGAAGGAATCTGTCAAGTGGCCCTGGCCCCACAGCTAGCCTACTCCATGGTCCTAGGACGGGACTGGCCCGGCTTCTGGAAAAATTTGCAGGCAGAGAACCCGTCAGGCGCCGACCACCCAGTTGACACTATGGAGGGGGCCCTTGGATCCGAACCCGACTGGGTCACCGCTCACGACTTCCTGGACGACCAGCGGAACAACCCATCCCTGGTACGGGCCTGGGAACAGGCGAAGGGAGGCGAAGAAAACGATGAAGCTGACCCGCAGGATACCCACTTTGAGGTATGAAGGGACCGGTTGTACCGGGTGACCCAGGAGGCCACGGGCCCGGGATGGGTCCGCCAGCTGCTGGTGCCCGGCCGTTATCGCAATAGGGTGTTAGAACTCGCCCATGCGAATCCCTGGGCCGGACACCTGGGCCAGGAAAAGACCTTGCGGCAGCTTACGCAACGGTTCTTCTGGCCCGGCATATACAAGGCTGTCAAGGACTTCTGCGAGTCCTGCCCCACCTGCCAGTGCATGCACTTACGACTGTGCCTGAAAGCCCCATTGGTGCCCCTCCCAGTCGTGGGTGTCCCCTTCGAACGGGTGGGCTTAGACCTGGTGGGCCCCGTGGAAAAGTCTGCCTCGGGCTACCAATACCTCATGGTCTTGGTCGATTACGCAACCCGATACCCGGAGGCCGTCCCTTTAAGAAATACCACCGTGGCTATGATTGCAGGGGAGCTAATCAAGGTATTCGCCCGAGTGGGGAACCCAAAGGAAATTTTGATGGACCAGGGAACTAATCTAACGTCCCGCCTAATACAGGAGTTGTGTAGGCTACTATGGGTTAAAACCCTATGGACTTCCGTGTACCATCCCCAGACAGACGGGGTGGTGGAAAGTTTTAATAAGACCCTAAAGGAAATGCTGCAACGATTTTTGGACGAAGAACCTCGAGATTGGGATAAAGCCCTACCCGCGCTGTTGTTTGCCATAAGGGAAGTACCTCATGCTTCCACTGGGTTTGCCCCATTTGAGTTATTGTACAGACGGAAGCCACGGGGTATCCTGGACCTGGTTAAAGAAACCTGGGAGGCACAAGAATCCCGAGTCCAGGGCACAGTAAACTACGTCTTAAAACTACGAGAGAGACTACGGCGACTGGGGGACTTTGCCAAGAAAAACTTGCAACAGGCCCAGGACCGCCAAGTGTTCTTTTATAACCAGGGCACCCAATTGAGGAAGTTTGAAGCCGGCGACTGAGTACTGCTGTTGCTCCCGATAAAAGAATCAAAACTGATGGCAAGGTAGCAGGGGCCCTTCGAGGTCATTCGCCGGGTCGGGCCGGTAGATTACGAGGTCCGGCTAGAAGGAAGGAAGGGCAGGTCCCAGATCTACCACGTCAACCTGCTGAAGAAATGGAAACCCCGGGAGGCCCTCCTAATCACGGCAGAGCTGGAAGAACCTGACTTTGGGCCCGTGACAAAAGCAGTGACGGAGCCAGCGAGACTCGACCTAGGTAAAGACCTCGCGGCCGCCCAAAGACGAGAGGTGAAAGCCATCGCCCAGGAGTACGCCGACACCCTCACCAAGGTGCCCGGGAAAACTTCAATTACCTACCATCACATCGCAACAAACACCGGGAAACGGGTCTGCGATGCGTTAAGACCCCTCCCGCGCCGGATGTGGGATGCCGTCCAAAAAGAGTTACAAGAGATGTTGCAGCTCGGCGTAATTGAAGAGTCGTGAAGCGATTGGAGGAGTGCGATCGTATTGGTGCCCAAGCCAGACGGATCTCTGCGCTTTTGCGTGTACTTTCGAAAGGTAAATGCCATATCCCGCTTTGACGCGTACCCTATGCCTAGGGTGGACGAGTTGCTTGACAGACTAGGACAAGCGAACTACATATCGACCCTAGATTTGACGAAGGGGTACTGGCAGATCCCATTGACGCCCACATCCAAAGAAAAGATGGCCTTTTCGACCCCATTTGGATTGTTCCAGTTTAACACCGTGCCGTTCGGACTACATGGAGCTGCCGCCACATTCCAGAGGTTGATGGATAAGATCTTGAAGGACCACCACGGTTACGCGGCGGCTTACATCGACGACATAGTCATCTACAGCCAGACTTGGGCAGAGCATGCACAGCACCTACACGCAGTGCT
Source organism: Pelodiscus sinensis (assembly GCF_049634645.1). NCBI lineage: Eukaryota > Metazoa > Chordata > Testudines > Trionychidae > Pelodiscus > Pelodiscus sinensis. The sequence continues at coordinate 307,463,802 of NC_134711.1, forward strand.
GACGACTTTACGAGACGCCGGCCTCACGGCCAACCCTGACAAGTGCCACATAGGACAAAGAGAGGTCACGTATCTCGGGTACATGGTGGGAAGAAGGAAGCTGCGACCACTGATAGATAAGGTGAAGGCCTTAGCTGACTACTCGTTCCCCGCAACTAAGAAGCAGGTGCGACAGTTTCTGGGCTTAGCAGGGTACTATAGAAGATTCATCCCCCAGTTTGCGACTATTGCGGCCCCCCTTACGGATTTAACGCGAGGCGACCAGCCAAAAAGGGTGGTATACTCCGTAGGAGCCGAAGCAGCTTTTAACAAACGAAGGAACGCGCTGATGGGGGCGCCGGTGTTGAGACAACCCGACTTCTCGAAAGAGTTTACAGTCCAAACGGATGCCTCTGCGGTGGGCCTGGGAGCAGTCTTGAGTCAGGAATGGAATGGAGAAGAACACCCCATTTTATACATTAGCAGAAAGCTGTACCCACGAGAGAAGGCGTATGCCACTATTGAAAAAGAAGCCCTAGCGGCTAAGTGGGCCATTGAGTCCCTCCGGTATTATTTGCTCGGGGGGTCATTTACACTAACAACAGACCACGCCCCCCTTAAGTGGCTGCACGTGATGAAAGAGACAAACCCCAGAATAACGAGGTGGTATTTAACATTGCAACCCTACAGGTTTAAAGTAGCGCACCGCCCGGGACGGACGCACCGCAACGCCGACTTCTTTTCCACAATGGACGAACCTGAGAGCGATGACGAAGGAAGAAAGGCAAGAGACTTAAGGGGGGGGGGGTGTGACAGGGCGGCGGGGATCGCGAACCCCAACCCCGCGCCCTGCACTGGGGCGCCGCGGGAGACAGGCGCCGAAACGCCTGAGCGGCTTTGCCATGCTTGTTCGGCGGCAGCCGCTGGCGTAGGCGGGGGCAGGGCGGCGGGGATTGCAAGCCCCAACCCAGCGCCCCGTGCCAGGGGCTCCAGTGGAAATCGCCGCGGGGACGCCCGAGCGGCTCTAACGCGCCGGCCCAGGGACAGCGGCTGGCGCAGGTGCAGGAGTCCTTGCCCGGAGGGGCCGCCCACGCACACGCCTGCCCCCTCCCGCAGGGCGCAGGCGCCGGCGTCCCTGAGCAGGGGCGCCGGGTTTAAAAGCTGGGCGGCCAGGATGCAGGGGAGGAGGAGAGAAGGGACGGAGCCCCAGCAAGCCTGGCGTGGAGACTCGCGCCGGACAGCAGGATCATTGCACGGACCCAGACCAACGACCGAGCATCCTGGGACCGGAGTGGGTGAGTCAACCCCGAAACCCCGCTGAACCAGACCAGGACCAGCAGATCTAGGAGTGCGGAGGAAGTAGCCCAGGACGGGGTAGGAACCCCGGGGACTGGTGCGTTGCGGCCGTAGCCCCCCGGTCGGGCAGCGCGTCTCAGATGCACTCCCTTAGGCTATGTCTAGACTGCAGGCTTCTTTCGAAAGAGGCTCTTTCGAAAGCATCTTTAGAAAGAGCCTCTTTCGAAAGATCGCATCTAGACTGCAGGCGGATCTTTCGAAAGAGCAATCCGCTTTTTCGAAAGAGAGCACCCAGCGAGTCTGGATGCTCTCTTTCGAGGAAGCCCTATTTACATTGAAGAACGCCTTCTTTCGAAAGAGGAACTTTCGAAAGAAGGCGTTCTTCCTCGTGAAACGAGGTTTACCGCCATCGAAAGAAAAGCCGCGTTCTTTCGAAATAATTTCGAAAGAACGCGGCTTGAGTCTGGACGCAGGGGAAGTTTTTTCGGGAAAAGGCTACTTTTCCCGAAAAAACCCCTGAGTCTGGACACAGCCTTAGGGTCCTGGGCTGGGACCTGGAGAGGGGGTGGGCCTAGGTTGGATACCGGAGAACCACCTGAGAGACAAAGCAGTGCAAGATAACGACCCCTCACCCCGGGGAAGGGGCTGGGATTGTTACAGAGGCAATGTCTGGGTTTTTGTTGTTGTTGTCATCATTTTTGGAGGAAGGGAGAAGATAGTAGGAGTGGAGGAAGCAAGCACTTACAGAATCACTAGACCCTAAGGCTATGTCTACAATACTAGGCTATTTTGAACTAAGTTATTTCGAAATAATAACTCCTGAAATAACTATTTTGAAATAAGCTTATTCCTCTTCACAAACAGGAGTTATTATTTCAAAATAACAAGCCCATTATTTCAGAATAACAGGCTTGATAGGCTATGTCTAGATTGCAAGCCTCTTTCGAAAGTGTCTTTTTTGAAAGATACTTTTTTGAAAGAGGCTTTTTCTAATGTATCAGAGGGGTAGCCATGTTAGTCTGGATCTGCAAAAGCGACAAGGAGTCCTTGCATCTGATGAAGTGGGTCTTTGCCCATGAAAGCTTATGCTCCAATACATCTGTTAGTCTTTCGAAAAAGAGCGTCTAGACTACAAGCAGATTTTTCGAAAAAGTGAGCCGCTTTTTTGAAAGAGAATCTAGACGCTCTCTTTCAAAAAAACACAGTTTGCATTCAATAGCATCTTTTTTCAAAAGAGTACTTTCGGAAAAAGGTGTTATTCCTTGTAAAATGAGATTTACCGTGATCAAAAAAACTGCTACGTTCTTTTGATTTACTTTCGAAAGAACGTGGCTGCAGTCTAGACTCAGGTGAAGTTTTATCGAAAAAACACTGTAGTCTAGACACACCCATAGTGTGGATGCTTGCCTTGTTATTTCGAAATAACTCCCCAGTGTAGACATGCCCCAAGAATCATGCCTGGAATCTGAAAAAATACATCAGCTGCTACTGAAGCAGACACCAGGGTGTATGAAGCAGAAGAGAAAGGTTTTGTGATTTCCCCTTTGCCCACCTCATAAGGACTAGGGACAACCTGGCTCTAAGTACATGCACGTTAGCATGATGTGTTCACAGAGACAGCCTCCTTATGTAATTGGTCACAGATTACAAACTGCTTGCTGCACATTTAGGATTGTCAGAATTTGGAGTTCTTTATAATTTTGACAGAAAATGTCAATGTTTATCTTCAAGTATTTTAATTTTTTATTTAAATTTTCAGTCACACAAAATTATGGATTATTTGAATTTTGTATTCACTTTTAAATGTTCCCAATTGTGGAAACTTGTGAGAAGGACAGACTTTTTTTATGATAGTAGATGTTGCCATTAGAAAAGCTAAAGCTTTATGACTGTTAAGACAGAAATTGTCATCATAATATATCAAAATATACATAGTAAATAGCCTTAAATCAAGCTCTTTTAAGTTTTCAAGCAATGGTTTTCTTACATTGCCTATCTGTAAATTTGTTATTATTGATGACAGCATTTTTTCATCAATTTCTACTGTGACATTGACATTTATTGACATTTACTGATAACATTCTAATCCTTCCAACCCCTGAGCTATTTTAAGTCCACCCAAGGATGATGCCTTGAAAAGTGGAAAAAGCTCCATGTGCTTTTCTAGTGACTAACATAAATGGCTAGTTGGTGAGATATCACTTGATCTTAAATAGTGTGGGGAAACTGACAAATGAAGCTCTTGCCTATGAGAACAATAGACGGCTTAGAAAAGAGGAGACTAAGGGTACGTCTAAACTACATGCCTCTGTCGGCAGAGGCATGTAGATTTGTTTTTTTGGCAAAGGCAAATGAAGCCGCGATTTAACTGATCGCGGCTTCATTTACATTTACATGGCTGCCGCGCTGAGCCGACAAACAGCTGATCAGCTGTTTGTTGGCTCACGCGCTAGTCTGGACGTTCCCCCTGTCGACATCAAAGCCCTTTGTCGGCAGCCCCGGTAAACCTCATTCCACGAGGAATAACGGGGCTGCCGACAAAGAGCTTTGATGTCAGCAGGGGAGCGTCCAGACTAGCGCGCGAGCCGACAAACAGCTGATCAGCTGTTTGTCGGCTCAGCGTGGCAGCCATGTAAATGTAAATGAAGCCGCGATCATTTAAATCGCGGCTTCATTTGCCTTTGCCAAAAAAACAAATCTACATGCCTCTGCTGACAGAGGCATGTAGTCCAGACACAGCCTAAGAGGGATATGATAGAAGTCTATAAAATCATGACAGGCATGGAGAAAGAGAAAAAGGAAAAGTTAGTTACTTGTTACCATAACATAAAAACTAGGGGTCACCAAATTTAATTAATAGGTAGCAGTTTTAAAACAAACAAAAGGAAGTATTTCTTCATACAGCGCACAGTCAGCCTGTGGAACTCCTTGCCAGAGGATGTCATGAAGACCAGGATTTTAACAGGGTTAAAAAGGAACTAGATAAATTAATGGTGGTTAGGTCCCTCAATACTTATTAGGCAGAATGGGTAGCAATGGTGTCCCTAGCCTCTGTTTGTCAGGGGCTGGAAATGGATGACAGGAGAGGGATCACTTGATTAACTGTTTCTGTTCACTCCCTCTGGGGCATCTGGCATTGGCCACTGTTGGCAGACAGGATACTGGGTTAGATGGCTCTTTGGTCTGATGCAGCATGGCTGTCCGTATGTTCTTAACAATGCCATGCCACTTTGTAAGTAAGCAGATTTTCACAGCTTGCATTCCTCTTCTATACTAGAGGGGGAAAGAGAAGTTCATTTCCCTGGTTTGCTCATATGAAAGGTTCATATGTTTGTGTATATGAAAAGAGGAATCAGAAAGGTTTTTTACTAAAAACTAGTTTCAATATTGCCACTTCTGCTGCTCAGACAGTAGAAAACAATACTGATATCAATAAAACATAATCTAATGGATGCCTAGTGTGTACACTGTCTCAGATAACAAGGTGTCATTCATTAAAGCATTTAAGGTGTCACACTATTTTCTTTCCAGTGCATCAGCTAAACTGCTTGCAGAGTAATGAATGCCAAAAATATATCAATTAAAAGAAAAAAAAATAAACCAGCATTGCAAATGCTAAGAATATAATGATGATGATACTGTACTACAGCCTCCCATCCACAATCTCCTTTATCCTCGGATTCTCTCTTGTTTTTTTTCCAAGGACAAATTTTGCTCTCTAGTGGCAAAGGAGCCCCAATTGTGACCCAAAGAACCTCAATGTGCTAGGTTCTGTACAAACAGAGTTAAAAGACAGTCATTGCCTAAATAGCTTGCAATCTATGTAAATGACAAGAGATAACAAATGGGTACAGACAGTGCAAGGAAACAATGTGACAATATTAGTTATCAAGAGATGGCTCCAGCTGCTATCTGAAAACAGCTGGCAAACCTCTCAAATTTTGTTTGGATTTCTTCAGCAAATCATTCTCAGCATGTAGATAGTCTGTGACTGGTTTGATGCTGCTGGCATAGATAAACCTCCTTTTACAAGGCATAACTTTCTTTTCGCAATAAAGCTGTTGTGCAAAAAAGCATGTGTGGATGCTTCGCAGGGCTTTCTTGCGCAAATAGAACCTATATGAAAAAGCACAGGTGCTCTGAAGGCCATTCTCCAACTGGTGGAGAACCTAGTTGGATTCAGAGTGTTAGGAGATATTTTCCCCCTCTTAATTCAATTTTCCAGAACAGCCTGCGAGAATACTGTACCTTCTATAGGCTGCACCTCTCTAGTCTGGTATCCTTGGCACCTGACTAGTGCCAAATAAGAGAATTTGTCAAAATATTGGAGGTCAATATTGTCTAGTAGCTTTATCAAGACTTCCACCACATAATTGGGCTCTTAGAAGACATTTAGGCTTTTTCTGGCATACGTAAACCTCCTTTTACGAGGCATAACTTCTTTTTGCCCTATAGCTGTTGTGCAAAAAGGCATGTGTGTATGCTTCACAGGGCTTTCTTGCGCAAATAGAACCTATATGAAAAAGCCCAGGTGCTATGAATGTGAATAGCCATCAGAGCTTTATTGTGCAAGAGCATCCATGCAGTGTGGACGCTCTCTTGCGCAAAAGTGCATCACAAAAGCGATTTGCTTCGAGGTGTGGACATGCTTTTGTGCAAGAAATTTTTGCTCAAGAACTCTTCCACAAAAGACTTCTTGCATAAAAACCCTGCAGTGTAGATGTTGCCTTAGGGTTTAATTAGAGCTAAACAATGGCACAGAACATGAAGAGCCAGAACTGGTGGCTGTAAACAAACTTTATGGGACTGCAGGAAACTTGACTACACCCATGATAAGTGGACATCTGGTTAACTAAAATCATGCCAGACCACAGATGTTGCTGGGCCAGAGAGAGCTGGACTAGAAAGGTTCAACCTGAACTATAAATCAAAGAGATTGACAGAAAGACAAATGATGGAGATGGGATGTAAGGATGGCCATATGCTGCGTGTGTAATTATTTTCTCATTACCTCCAGACTTTGCAGCCACAAAAAACTCTTTTGAAAGGAACTAAAATTGTCAACAAAAAAAAAAACAAAAATAGGAATTCTACCCCCATCCAATTTCTCTAAAGAAATGACTGCGTAACCCCTAGATTACCTCAGTGAAATTTAAAAATCTTAAAATCATAGAATACTAGAACCTTCAAGGACCTTGAGAGGTCATCGAGTCCAGTCCCCTGCCCCCATGGCAGGACCAAGCACTGTGACCATCCCTGATATATGTCTGTCTAACCTGCTCTTGAAGACTTCCAGAGATGGAGATTCCACAACCTCCCTAGGCATAGGCATGTGCACACCCAGGCACACCCTAATGTCTTGGGCCAGCTAGAAGGGGATTTGTGATGGGGCGCCATGGCCATCTACAGGGCACTATGGGGCAAAGAGAGCACGTGCACAGAATCCTCAAATGCCATGTAACAGGTGAGAGGGGAGACGCCCGGGTTTAGCGTGACGTCGCGTCCGGGACTTTAAAACCATGCTGCCCAGCTCCAGAGGCAGCTGGGACCCGACTACACATGCTAGCCTGAGCCATTTTTGTGGCCCAGACCCCCACCCCGCCCCACCCCAGCAGTGGCACAGTGCAGCCACCCTGAGGTGCCCCTGCCCTGCCGCACTGTGTGGCCTCCCCAGAGGTGCCCCCCCGGCCTGGCAGCACCACGTGGCATCCCTGGGGGCACCCCCATCCTGCCTGGCAGAACCGCGCAGTGCCCCTGAGGCGCCCCAGGCTATGGCATGGTCGACCTGTAGTTTGGGCCGACTGACTCCAGCCACGCAAGCTGGAAGGCAGAAGCCGAAGGTAAGGTAAGGTAAGGGAGGGGAGGGGGGAAAATAACGGAGGGGAGGGGGAGAGGAAGGAGGAAAAAATAAGAGGAAGGAATGGGAGAGGAAGGGGGGCAGGTCAGCAGAAGAAAGGGGAAGGCACCAAGGGACAGGGTAGAGGAAACACAAATGCCAGGGGGCCAAGTGGAGACAATGAGGAAAAGGGCAGGAGGGGAGGTGTCAGTGGGAAGCAAGAGGAAGACCAAGGACAGGGTAGGCCCACTGCTCAGTGAGGAGGGAGAAGCAGTAACAGGAAACTTGGAAATGCTCAATGACTTCTTTGTTTCGGTCTTCACCGAGAAGTCTGGAGGTGTGCTTAACGTAGTGAATACAAGCAGAGAGAGGGTAAGTTTAGAAGATAGGATACACAAAGAACAAGTTAAAAATCACTTAGGAAAGTTAGATGTCAGCAAGTCACCAGGTCCTGATGAAATGCATCAAGGAGCTGATAGAGGAGGTATCTGAGCCTTTAGCTATGATCTTTGAAAAATCATGGCAGACAGGGGAGATTCCAGAAGACTGGAAAAGGGCAAATATTGTGCCCATCTATAAAAAGGGGAATAAGAACAACCCAGGAAACTACAGACCGGTCAGTTTAACGTCTGTCCCAGGGAAGATAATGGAGCAGGTAATTAAGGAAATCATATGCAAACACTTGGAAGGTAATCAAGTGATAGGGAATAGCCAGCATGGGTTTGTGAAGAACAAGTCATGCCAAACTAATCTGATAGCTTTCTTTGATAAGATAACGAGCCTTGTGGATAAGGGAGAAGTGGTGCATGTCATATACCTAGACATTAGTAAGGCATTTGATACGGTCTCGCATGATATTCTTATTGATAAACTAGGCAAATATAACTTAGATAGGGCCACGATAAGGTGGGTGCATAATTGGCTGGATAACCGTAGTCAGAGAGTTGTTGTTAACGGTGCTAAATCCTGCTGGAAAGGGATAACAAGTGGAGTTCCGCAAGGGTCTGTTTTGGGACCCGTACTGTTCAATATCTTCATCAATGATGTAGATATTGAGATAGAGAGTACGCTTATTAAGTTTGCAGATGATACCAAACTGGGTGGGGTTGCAACTTCTTTGGAGGATAGGGACATAATTCAAAATGACCTTAGCAAGTTAGAGAAATGGTCAGAGGTAAACAGGATGAAGTTTAATAAAGAGAAATGCAAAGTGCTCCACTTAGGAAGGAACAATCAGTTCCATACATACAAGATGGGAAGCGACTGTCTAGGAAGGAGCATGGCGGAAAGGGATCTAGGGGTCATAGTGGACCACAAGTTGAATATGAGTCAACAGTGTGATGCTGCTGCAAAAAAAGCAAATATGATTCTAGGTTGTATCAACAGGTGTGTTGTAAGCAAAACTCGTGAAGTCATTCTGCCGCTCTACTCTGCACTAGTTAGGCCTCAGCTGGAGTACTGTGTCCAGTTCTGGGCAGCACATTTCAAGAAAGATGTGGAGAAATTGGAAAGGGTACAGAGAAGAGCGACAAGAATGATTAAAGGTCTAGAGAACATGACCTATGAAGCCAGGCTTCATGAACTGGGCTTGTTTAGTTTGGAAAAAAGAAGATTAAGGTGGGACATGATAGCGGTTTTCAAATATCTAAAAGGGTGTCACAAGGAGGAAGGAGAAAATTTGTTCCTCTTGGTTTCTGAGGACAGGACAAGGAGTAATGGGCTTAAAGTGCAGCAAGGGAGGTTTAGATTGGACATTAGGAAAAAATTCCTAACTGTCAGGGTGGTCAAATATTGGAATAAATTGCCAAGGGAGGTGGTGGAATCTCCCTCTCTGGAGATATTTAAGAACAGGTTAGATAGACATCTGTCAGGGATGGTGTAGGTGGAGCTTGGTCCTGCCTTGAGGGCGGGGGGCTGGACTCGATGACCTCTTGAGGTCCCTTCCAGTCCTATGATTCTGTGATTCTATGAGGGGACTGGGGGCAGAGGGTAGTGAGGGGGAGGGCGAGGGCATCAGGAAAAAAGGGGAATGGACAGTGAGGGAAGGGGCAGGCACCAGGAAGGTGCAGGGCTAAGGAAAGGTACAGGTGCCAGAGGATTCCGGGCGTGAAGCAGAAGGGCAGAGACCTGCAGGGGAGGGACCAGCACCAGAGTAGAGAGGCAGGGCAGGTGTGTAGAGGGAGGTGTTAGGAGAGAGGATGAAGAGGGGTAGCTCACATGATCAGAGTGGGGCTACTGTAGGAGTGGGCACAGGGGGGAGAGAAGGACTGGGGGAGGAGGGCAGGTCTCAGGAAGGCTGAGGGCAGTGAGAAGGGCAGGAGTCAGGACAGCAGAGGAGGGTGAGGGGTTGGGGGGCAGCAGGCACCACGGGAGCTGATGGACCAAGGGGAGGAGACATGGCAGCAGAGGGAAAAGGTAGAGGTTTGAAATATGTATTAATAACTTGAGTGCAGCAGTGGCACATCCAAACAAGCCACATTAACTCAGTACTGGTGCACAACACAAAAATAATTCTGCTCACAGGAGGTAACTTTTGGAGGGAACACTTCCCCCAGCCTCTCCATCCCCGAGTTAATGTCACACACGTTGGGTTAATGCAATTGCAGGATAGTTGCATGAGGAAGGTTTGGAGGGGGCCAAATTAATCCCTATTGGTAGGAGGATGGTGGGAAAAGTCCGGGGGGGGGGGGGGAAGGTGGTGTCACATGACATCTTTTACTTCTGGTCATGTGTCCATCTTGCCCTGAGAATGTTACCTCCAGAGGTGTGGCCAATGAGGCTCAGGGGTGTGGCCAATGGGGGTCAAAGTGCATTTTAAACAAAAATTCTTTGGGTGCACACCCTAATGAAATGTGCTGCACACACCTATGTCCTTAGGCAATTTATTCCAGTGTTCAGCTACCCTGACAGCTAGGAAGTCCAACCTAAATGTCCCTTACTGCATTTTAAGCCCATTGCTTCTTGTCCTATCCTCGGAGGCCAAGGAGAACAATTTTTCTCCCTCCTACTTGTCACACCCATTTAGATACTTGAAAACCGCTATCATGTCCCCCCTCAGTCTTCTTCTTTCCAAACTAAGGAAGCCCAATTCTTTCAGTCTTCCCTCATAGCTCATGTTCTAGACTTTTAATCATTCTTGTTCTTCTCTGGACTCTCTCCAATTTCTCCACATCATTCTGATACCCAGAACTGGATAGAGTACTCCAATTGAGGCCTAATCAGTGCAGATTGGAGCAGAAGAATGACTTATTGTGTCTTCCTCAAAACACTCCTATTAATGCATCCCAGAATCATGGGGTTTTTTTTGTTTTTGTTTCTGTTTTGGCAACAATGTCACACTGTTGACTCATTTAGCTTGTGGTCCACTATGACCCTTAGATCCCTTTCTGCAGTACTCCTTTCTAGGCAGTCACTTCCTGCTCTGTATGTGTGAAATGGATTGTTCCTTCCTAAGTGAAGTACTTTGCATTTGTCCTTATTAAACTTCATCCTATTTACCTGAGACCATTTCTCCAGTTTGTCCAGATCATATTGAATTATGACCCTATTCTCCAAAGCACTTGCAACCCCTCCCAGTTTGGTATCATCTGGAAACTTAATAAGCATACTCTCTATGTCAATATCGAAATCATTGAAGATATTGAACAGACCTGGTCCCAAAACAGACCCATATGGAACCCTACTTGTTATGCCCTTCCCGAATGATTGTGAACCATTAATAACTACTCTCTGAGAATGGTTATCCAGTCAGTTTTGCACCCATCTTATAGTAGACCCATCTAAGTTGTATTTGTCTAGTTTATTGATAAGAAGATCATGCGAGACAGTATCAAATGCCTTACTAAAGTGTAGGTATACTACGTCCACCGCTTCTCCCTTATCCATAAGACTTGTTATCATCAAAGAAAGCAATCAGATTGGTCTGACATGATTTGTTCTTTACAAGTCCAGGCTGGTTGTTACCTATCACCTTTTTTTCTTCCAGATGTTTGCAGATGAATTCCTTAATTACGTGCTCCATTATCGTTCCTGGCACAGAAGTTAAACTGACTGGTCTGTAGTTTCCTGGGTTGTTCTTATTTCCCTTTTTATAGATGGGCACTATATTTGTCCTTTTCCAGTCTTCTGCGATGTCTCCTGTCTTCCATGATTTTTCAAGGATGATAGATAATGGCTTAGATACCTCCTCTGTCAGCTCCTTGAGTATTCTAGGATGCATTTCATCAGGCCCTGGTGATTTACAGACATCTGATTTTTCTACGTAATTTTAACTTGTTCTTTTCTTAATTTTATCTTCTAATCCTACCTCATTTCCACTAGCTTTCACTATGTTAGGCATTCCTTCATCATCAGACTTCTTGGTGAAGACCAAAACAAATAAGTCATTAAGCACCTCTGCCATTTCCAAGTTTCCTGTTATTGTTTCTCCCTCTTCACTGAGCAATAGGCTTACCCTGGCCTTGATCTTCCTCTTGCTTCTAATATATTTATAGAATGTCTTCTTGTTCCCCTTTATGTCTCTAGCTAGTTTGAGCTTGTTTTGTGCCTTTGCCTTTTTAATCTTGCCTCTGCATACCTGTATTGTTTGTTTATATTCATCCCTTTGTAATTTGACCTAGTTTCCACTTTTTATTTTTAGATCATGCAAGATCTCCTGGTTAAGCCAAGGCAGTCTATTGCCATACTTTTATCTTTCCTATGCAGTGGAATAGTTTGCTTTTGGGCCCTTAATAATTTCCCTTTGAAAAACAGCCAACCCTCTTCAGTTGTTTTTCCTCTTAAACTTGCTTCCCTTGGGACCTTAACTACCAGCTCTCTGAGTTTATTAAAATCTGCCTTCCTGAAATCCAATGTCCCTATTTTTCTGTTCTCCCTTCTACCATTCCTTAGACTCAAAAAGTCTATGATTTCATGTTCACTTTCACCCAAGCTGCCTCCACTTTCAAATTCTCAACCAGTTTCTCCCTATTCATTAAAATCAAATCTAGAACAGCTTCCCCCGATAGCTTTTTCAACCTTCTGAAATACAAAATTGTCTCCAAGCATGTACTGGATAATCTGTGCTCCAATGTGTTAGTTTTCTAACATGTGTCTGGATAGTTGAAGTTTTTCATGACCACCAAATTCTGTGTTTTGGATGATTTTGATAGTTGTTTAAAAAAAGTCTCTTCCGCCTCTTCTACCTGGCTAGGTGGTCTGTAATAGACCCATAGCATGACCTCACCCTTGTGTTTTAGCCCTTTTAATCTAACACAGGGACTCTCAACATGACTTAGACCCTCAGGAAGCACTCTGGGGAGCTGCAGGAGGCCTCCTGGAGGCCAATAAGTTTGAATTAGCAGTACCAAAGTGTCTACACTAATATTATTTCAAAGTTACTATTTCAGAATTAGCTTTACTGCTCATGAAAAGCAGGAGTACAAAGTTCAAATTCTATGGCCCATTATTTCAAAATAATGGCATTGGTTGTGTGAACACTCTGCTTATAAATTCAAACTTGGGGGTGTTATTTTAGAATAAGCTCCTTGTAAGCCGGTCAGCTCTGAGAGGGGCACCTTCCCTTCTGGGTCAGTGGGTGGCCACTCCAACCCACTACGCCTGATTGAATCTCTGGGTGGAATTAGTAGTTGCCAAATAACTAGTCTGGAGTCCCATGCCCTTATCTCAGGGTGGGCAACAAAAGTAAACAACAAGGGCGGCCTGGGTTGGAGGCAGGTCAGCCAAAGGCACTCAAGGGCCTGACCTTAGTTCAGGGTGGACAGCCAAGTCCACAGTTCAAAAGCCCCTGCCTGGGCTCAAGGCGGGGTGGCAGGCAAAACAGTCTTGGAAGGCCTCAGTCCTGGTTCAGGGAGGGGCAGTAACCCGCAGTTTGTAAGCCCACAGTCTAGGAAGGCCTGGCCCTAGTTCAGGGCAGGGTGGCAAGCAGTCTGTAAACCCAGACTTTGGTCAGGGCAGAGCAGCAGGCAAACAGTTTGTAAAGGCCCCATCCTAGTTCAGGGCAGGGCCGCAGGTAAACAGTTTGTAGCCCTCCCTTAGTTCAGGGAGGTGGCAAGCGACAGTTTGTAAAGGCCCAGCCCTAGCTCAGGGCGGGGCAGCAGGGAAGCAGTTTGTAAGCCCATCAGTAAACAGTTTAAACAAATTAGACAATTGGGGTGTCCTTGCTCAGGAGTGCAGACAGCTGGCCCACAATGGCGGAGAGGGGGAGACCTCCATCCAAGCAGTGGGTGCTAGGGGAGGTGTAGGCCTGCCCACTCCACTACACCCCAGCCCAGGTCCCTAGAAGCAGCAGTATAGACTGCTGCTGAGTCAGCAGTGGCTCCAGCCCACAACACACTGACCCTGGTGTTTATGTGTCTGTGCTATTCCCTGGGCCACTTCCCTTCTCCCCCTCAGTGCATACCTGGATGTCCAGTAGGTCTCTCAGGGAGTCAAAGGGGTCCAGGTTTAGCTGCCACTCCTCAGCAGCTTGCAGGGACTCTGGAAAGCCTGGTGTGGTCAGCAGTCCCTCCAGGTTGTTGACCAGTACGGGCCTGTTAACCAGCAGGGACCAGTAGGAGTTCTCCACCTCTCCTGGGCCTTGCTCTTCTCCTGGATGCACAGGGGAGGCTTCTAGCTCCATCAATGGCTGGCCTCTCATTGGTCTTGCTGGCAGGCCTTTTATCTTTCTAACCCTGCTCCCTGGCTTCCAGCCAGGTGGATCATCAGGGCCAGGTGCAGCCCACTAAGGCTCTGGGAGGGGCACCTCCCCTTCGGGGTCAGTGGGTGGCCACTCGGAATCCCTCCAGAGTAGGAGGAGCAGGATGCAGATGGTGCTCGCCTCCTCTCCCCACTGTTCCTGCTGCCTGCACCAGCCAGAGCTCTCTCTGCCCTATCCAGCCTGCTGAGGCCCCCAGCTGCTTCCCCTGGACACTGCTGCTGCTGACTTACCACCACCAGCTGCTGCTGCCTGAGAGGGGAGGGGAGGCCTGCTGGTCTGCCCCCACTCCAGAGGAAGAAGACCCCACCAGCACCAACCACCCAGAGGCCTTCCCCAACTGGCTGCCACCCACCTGCTGCTGCTGCTGTTGTACCACCTGCATCCTGCTGAGGGAGAAAAGAAGAGGACCACTAGTTGGACTGTGGAGGGGGTTTGTTTTTTGGAACTGAACTTTTTCACCTGCTCTCGGGGTGGTGCTGGACTGTGTTGCTAAAAGGGGGGCTAGGGAAGAGATGCAGAGCCCTCTCCCCATCCTCTCCCTACTCTTGCCCCTACGGTGATGCCTGCTCCCCCTCCCCCTCCAGCGTCCCCACATCCTGTTGTCACTGCCACCATCATGGGGGCCGTCTCATTCCCGTTAGCTGTGGGCAGCCCTCGGGGTGGTATTTGTGTCCCCGGTCCCTAATCTACTAGGGGCTGCCATATTCCCTCTGCTGCCCCTGCCCTCGCCGGGGTTGGGGACAAGCAGCATGGCGCCATCGTTTCTGGCGTCACACCGGGGATTGGATCCCTGTTTGCCCATGTCTGTGGCCTGCGAGGTTTATTATGGGGCCCAGATAGAGGAAAGTCCAGCACCCCCTCAGTGCTGGGGACAGAGCTCCGCCAATTCCTTGCTGACACATGCAGGGCTAAGGGGAAGATGGAGCTGGCCTTTCAGCACTAGGGGGACTTTCATTCCATCCTGGGAGCCACAAGAGCCCTTTTTCAGGAGGGGAGAGGGACCAAGAGGCAAGACATCGCGGCCTACCGGCGGGCCCACAAATTCTGCAATGCTCTCCTCGCCTTCAATCTGTTGTGGGGCCTGCGGGAAGCCGACAATCACCCTGCCCATGAGGATCCACCCCAGCCCTCAATATGAAGTACACCACCATCGCAACACTAAATGCCCGGGGCTGTAAGGCGGGTCTCCACAGGAGCCGGGTGCTCTCCTTCCTTCGGGAGGGGGGGTATTTGGTGATTTTCCTGCAGAGACCCACACGACTCCAGCTGTCAAGGCTGGCTGGCAGCCAGAGTGTGGGGGGGTATGCTTTAGCCACCTCAGCACTTACACGGCTGTGGTACTCACCCTGTTCTTCCCTGCTCTACAACCTGAGTTGCTGGGGACTGCCGAGGTTGTCCCAGGCCACCTGCTGCATGTCCGGGCCCACGTGGAGGGACTGACGCTAAATGTGGTCAGTGTTTATACCCCAAATGTGGGTCCGGATCGGGTCATCTTTTACTGGCCAGCAGCCACCTTCCTCAGCACACTGGATCCTCATGAATGCTTGGTCCTGGGCGGGGATTTCAATACCACCCTCGAGAACCGGGACTGTGCAGGACTCAAGAACTGCCAGGCTGAAGCAGGTGTCCTCAGGGAGATCATGGACCATCACTCCCTGGTGGACATCTGGTGAGACCACCACCCAGACAACACCACCACTTCCACCTATGTCCGGGTGGAGGACGATCTGTAGAGCCACTCCCAGTTGGACCACATTTATTTATCATGGTTCCATCTGGCACGAGCCCACTCCTCTAGCATTTGGCTGGCCTCATTCACGGACCACCATTTGGCGGTCGTGAAAGCCTCTCTGAGTTCAGAGAGGCTGGGGCCAGCCTATTGGCATTTTAATAATAGCTTGATGTAGGACGTGGGCTTCTTGGCATCCTTCCGGGAGTTCTGGCTGGCCTGGCAGGGGCAGCGGCCTGCCTTTCCCTCGGTGTGGCAATGGTGGCACGTGGGAAGGTACGCGCCTGGCTCTTCTGCTGCAACTACTCCAGGGGTGCCAGTTGGAACAGGAGGTTTTGAAGCTTGAGGGGTGCCTGGCATCTGACTCCAAGGATCCGCCCCTCCACCAGACATATTGGGATAAGCAGGAGGAACTCCAGGCCCTCGAGGACCACCGGACCCGGGGCACCTTTGTTCGATCCTGCATCCAGCTCCTCCGGGAGATGGATCATGGCTCCCACTTCTTCTATGCCCTGGAGAAAAAGAGGGGGACTAAAAAGCACATCACCTGCTTTTTGGCAGAGGACGGCACCCCCCCTCACGGATCTGGAGGAGATGCGTGGAAAGGCCAGGGCCTTCTATGCCAGTTTGTTCTCCCTGGATCCAGCTGAAGCCGATGCCTGCAGGGTGCTCTGGACCAAGCTCCCAACCGTCAGCGTGGGTGACCAGGACCAGCTGGAGATGCCTCTCACTCTGGCCAAGTTCTAGGAAGCCCTCCATCTCATGCCCACCAACAAAACCCCAGGCATGGACGGGCTGACTGTAGAGTGCTACTGCGTGTTCTGGGCCGTCCTCAGCCCAGACCTCGTCACCATCTGGACTGAGTCCTTGGAGAGCAGGGTCCTCCCTCTGTCGTGCAGGTGAGCCGTACTGGCCTTATTGCCAAAGAAGGGGGACCTCCGCGACCTTCAGAATTGGCGTCCCGTCTTGATCCTCAGCACGAACTATAAAGTCATAGCAAAGGCCATCTCACTGAGACTGCGGTCTGTGCTGGCGGGCGTGATCCACCCCGACCAGACCTACACCATCCCGGGCCGTAGCATCTTCGATAATCTGTACCTGGTTCGGGATCTCTTGGAGCCTGGGTGTAGGGACAGTCTGTCGTTTGCCCTCCTGTCCCTGGACCAGGAGAAGGCATTTGACAGGGTGGACCATGGGTATCTCCTGGGTACTCTGCAGGCCTTCGGCTTAGGGCCCCATTTTGTGGGGTTTTTCCGTGTGCTGTATGCCCTTGCGGAGTGTTTGGTCAGGCTCAACTGGACCCTGACTGAGTCAGTCAGCTTCAGGCGGGGAGTATGTCAGGGGTGTCCGCTGTCGGGCCAGCTGTACGCTCTGACATTAGGAAAAGCTGCCATCTTCAATACCAGGAGAAGGATGCTGGATGAAGAGGTTCTCTGTGACTGTGGGGCCCGTTTCTGTTCCTCCCTGGTTTCACGTATCCGGGCATAGTTCCTCTGGGCGACGTCCACTGGCTCCATTGATAGCTTTGAGGAGCAATGGGTGCTGTCTGGGGTTCCCTGCTCGGTTTCCCCATCTGGTTTCCTCGATTTAAACCTGTGACCCACACCCCATGACCTTTCAGTCATTATTTGTCCCCTGTAATCAGTTGGACATGGGTCCAGTCATCCCTCCCGCAAGGGACGACTGTTTTCAAATAGGAACCCCACTACAGTCCTAGTGTAGACCAGGGCAAAGTGAAAAGCTGCATGAGCAGAGCAAAGTGAGTGTCATATCCTGTATTTAATCCCCATGACCCTTTTTGTATTTCGAAGGCATGCAGTGAGCAACAATATTCAAAACTGCAGAGAAGTACAACAGCTCCTCTTTGAAAACAGCTCTGCAGGATCATAGGGCCAGAGGAAATATTTTAAAAATATTCTTATTTATAGGCTCTTTACTTTGACTCTTCTAGTTCAAGTGTGATAGAAATATACAAGAAGTATCTTTATGCTTCAGGGCACAAACCATCCACTGACTGCCTGAGGATAGGAAGAAGCTTCTCTTCAAGGGCACCATTTATGGGGGCCTAGGGAAGCAGGTTGGAAAACTTGGATTTCATACTTGAGGTCTGCTTAAAGCTGCATGCTTAAAGCTGCCTCTGGAGGCAGTTTTTAAATGCAACAGAATTTGAGCCGCTTGCAGCTTTGGGGCAGGGAGTTTGTTATAAGAAAGGAGAGGCAGGTGATTAAGAATAACAAAAGGCTGAGCATTCTGGCAAATGAAGGATCGTTAGATCATCAGGAAAATATTGCTGAGTAGAAATGAGTGTTTTGCTGCTGGGATTTGCATTTGGATCACTGCTTGAAACTTACAAACACAAAACTGAGTGAATGGGCAACACAAAGGCAGTTGGAATTCAGTGTTGATAAGTGCAAAGTAATGCACATGGAAAAATATAATCCTAACTATACATGCAAAATAGCTGATACCATTCAAGAAAGACCTTGGAATCATTGTGGATAGTTCCCTGAAAACATCTGTTCAATGTGCAGTGGCAATCTGAAAACTAAAACAGCGAACAGAATATTAGGAATCTTTAGGAAAGGAACAGATACCACATTGCCTCTACATAAAGTCATTTTATTTCCACATCTTGAATATGGTATGCAGATCTGGTCACCCCATCTAAAAAAAGATCTGTTGTATTTGGAAAAGGTACAGAAAGAGCAAACAGAAATGATTAGGGGTAAGGAACAGCTTCCATATGAGGAGAGATTAACAAGACTGGGACTTGTAAAATAAATTACTAAAGGGTGGGGGGTATGTTAGATGTCTAGAAAATCGTGAATGGCGTGGAAAAATAGAATAAGGAAATGTTATTTATTCCTTCACTAGCATAACACAAGAAGCTGACCAATTAAATGTATAGGCAGCAGATTTAAAACAAACAAAATAAATGATTTTTTCAAAGTCAACTGGTAGAATTCTTTGACAGGAGATGTGAAAAAGCCCAAACCATAACAGGGTTCCAAAAAAGAACAAAATAAGTTCAAGGAGGATAGAGCCATCAATGGCTACAAGCCAGAATGGGTAAGAATGGTGTCTTTAGCTTCTGTTTGAATGGACGAAAGGGGATGGATCATGATGATTGCTTCTTCTGTTAATTCCTTCTGAAGCATTGGCCACTGTTAGAAGACAGGATACTGGGCTAGAAGGACCTTTGGTCTGACCCAATATGGACATTCTGATGTTCTTATATAGAGCTGAAATGTATCTGGCCCCTTGCGGTAACCCACTAGACTCCACTCCCCTTCCAGAGCTGAGAGCGAGCCTAGGAGTCCTGATGGGGTCTCTCTCTCTCCACAGTTAGTAACAAAGGGTATGTCTACACTACCCCGCTAGTTCGAACTAGCGGGGTAATGTAGGCATACCGCACTTGCAAATGAAGCCCGGGATTTGAATTTCCCGGGCTTCATTTGCATAAACTGGGCGCCGCCATTTTTAAATCCCTGCTCGTTCGAACCCCGTGCCGCGCGGCTACACGCGGCACGGAGTTCGAACGAGCAGGGATTTAAAAATGGCGGCGCCCAGTTTATGCAAATGAAGCCCGGGAAATTCAAATCCCGGGCTTCATTTGCAAGTGCGGTATGCCTACATTACCCTCCTACTTCGAACTAGGAGGGTAGTGTAGACATACCCAAAGTAAGAATATACATTAAAATTTAATGCTAACCAGTGTCCCTTAAGTGACTTGCCATAAGATGTCAGAATATGTTCGTGTTAGAGCTGAATGGGCCAAATATTTATTTAATTTTATTTTTTATATAGGAGTTAGATAAAGAACTCCTGTCAGCTAACTACTAAATTGCCTGCCAAAAAAGTAGAGTTTTCCAGGGTCTTAGTAGCCCCTGACTAGAGATGATGTATGCATGGGGGAGGGTGGATGGAGTTGGTTCTCCCCTCCCCATTTGGTGCTTGGCTTGTACTAAGAATGCTCAGTAACACTGCTGATGCCTCTGTTCTCAGTCTGCCCCCCCCCATGCCTTCATTCTCCCCTCCATCACAGCATGTACAGGTCATGCCCCCCCCCAAATCTGAAATGGCGCCCCTGCTTCTCTTATGAGCAGATTGTTCCATAATGCGGAACTCACAATTGGTTTGAAACAATCTGGTACTACCCACATTGGATGACAGAATGCTGGAGAAATAACTTGCCTGAGTCAGTATGGCAATTCCCGTGTTCTTTATTCAGTTACATTGACTTTTGCCATGTCTGACTGGCACAACGTATTTTTAAGGAAGAGGAAGAAATATAATATATGGCTTAAGGTTGTAACCTTCTAGGCAATCAGTCACATGAACCGCCGTTTACAGCATACTCTTTTTATTTTTAGGGTATGTAGTATCCAATTTACTACAGTATTATCTTTAGGTTACACAGTGGATTACATGACTTAGACCCCCAGGAAACACTCTGGGGAGCCAATAAGTTTGAATTAGCAGTACCAGATTTTCTACACTAATATTATTTCAAACTTACTATTTCAGAATTAGTTTTCAGAATTTCTCTGTGGTCTCACAACCACTATGCTTAATGTCAATTTTCATTCAACACTGTAATATAACTTCTGCATATAGTCAAAGCCCATCATGCTTTGCACTTATCCCAACTTTAACAAATGCTTAATGTTCTTTTCTAAAACTGCAGAAAAATGAACAGTCAAATTTTTAAACGTGCTTATAAAACCACTCTTACAAGGTTATACACAAGTAAATTGAGTACTTAGATATGCAAATACCTATTTGCAGGGTTCACATGACTAATCTGTGAGTGAAAATTTGGCACTAAAAGAGCATATACGATCCTCATGGTAATAAAACTTGGATAAAATGTTCAGAAACACCTTAGTGACCTAGGACCCTAAATTCTTTTGGATTTAAGTTTCTAAGTTATGTAGGTGCTTTTGAACATTGTATTTCTAATCATGAGAACTAAGAAGAATATAATTGGCTTCCATATTCAATGGAGGAATTCTGATGTCTGCTTTATATCTTCTTCTTATTTGTTATTTGTTATATGGCAGTAATGCCTAAAGGTCCTAAGGAGACCAGGACCCCTCTGTTCAAATACATCATAACTCACTATAAATGAACAGGGCAAAGGTAGAAGGGGAAACAGAGGTAGGGAGGAGGTGTGACTTGCCAAGGTCATGCAGAGGTCAGTGGCAGAAGTGGAAATAGAATCCAGGTGCCCTGAGTTCCTGTCCAATGCCCTCTCCTCTGTGCCTCTGTGTAGTCATATAGCTAAAATGCAGCCTTATGCAATGTAATGTGCCTCAGTGTACCTTGCTAGCCATCTTTTCTTACTAGCGGAAAGGAACAATCTAGTGCTGTTGGTAAATATGCATTGATCATGCTGTTTGCGTTTGTTATTACTGTTAAAACAGGAACAGATCAGAAGGGTCCTTGTAGCTCACTATTATCATCCTTTTATTTTCTTATTTAATTTAAGAGTCTGAGAATGTTGGGTTTTTTTGAATTATGGAAGAATTTGTAATAGCAATAGTTACTTTTATTTTAGAATATTTTGTACAATATCTGTTTTCACAAAAGCAACTAGGTAATCCTTGTTTGAGTGAAGCAACTGTGCAATTTTTGTTTGTGTGAATGAAGAATATGTTTGTTTCAAAAGAGATTTGTCTGAAGTCCCACACAGTACACAGATGGTCAGAGAAGAGACAGAGATGTGGGAGCGCAAAGGAACCATCACATATGACAATAGTATTTGGTGATGGATGAGGGGGAGATTGATGACCAAGAAGTTAGAAACAAGCACTCCCAACATGTGAAGATAACAAATCCCATCAAAACCAGGGTGGGGAAACACCCAGAAAAGTCATCAGCAGATTGATATTAAACAACAATGAAAACAATCTCCAGATAAAAATATATTGCAAAGTGACTGATTACAACACGATGCAGCAAAATCCATAGATGGGCACAAGAAGGGATTCCTATAAAAGATGGGATGTCTTGCATGGTTCTTAAGGTTCCATCCTGCCAAGATCCTGGAGCATTGGTCCAGACCAACAAAAGCAAAGCTCCTCCTTTGCATTCAACCTAACTGGCTGGCCGTTGAGCTAATGAAAAACTGTGTGTGTGTGTGTGTGTGTGTGTGTGTGTGTGTGTGTGTGTGTGTGCGCGTGCGTGCGTGAGCACATATTTTTTATTTTGTATTCCCAATAAACACGATGTAATGGCTTTTCCCCTAAAAAGATCCTGTACACCAGTGTTTTTCAATCAGTGGAATGAGTCCCCCTCAGGGGTACTCGAGAGAAGTCTGGGGGGGGGGGGGTACGTCAATACAACTGAAATTTGGAGAAAATTGAATATTTGTTTTAAGTTTTACAGCACTTTATTATGTTTGTACTTTTTACATCCAAAAATTTCATTGCCCGTCCGGCTACGATTAAGTTGTTTAAAGAAATGTGTTGCAATGGTAGAAAAAAATTTGGTGTGTCTGAAAACTGTAGGTACTGGGGGTACTTATAATTTTTTTTTTTAAAAAAGGGGTACTTTATAAAAAAAGGTTAAGAAACACTGCTGTACACCTCTTATAAGCATAACATCATCCTCTTCAGGCTCCCTCTGTCTTCACACAGTGCATGCAATGGCTGGAAAAACTGCTAATCTGTACAGTAACATACAAGGGGGATAATCTGAACACTTTGTATTTAGCAGCAAGCAGCCCAGTGCTATTCAAGTAGTCTTTCAATTTATTTTTAAATTTATAACAAGGCTCATAGTGTTTATTAAGACTGCTTATTTGCCTATCTTGGAATATGAGGTTATTACTGTTCATACATTAAGCTTCCATATCTGGCATACCCTCCCATGCATACGGATGACTTTTGTGAGTAGCATTGGATGGCTTTCGATAAGTGCCCTTCTGCCTGCCATATCAAGGTCAGCACTTCCATTATGGTCATGTTGCATGTCATGGATGACTGAGCTGAGCTCAACAGAAGGAGGATGAGAGGGCAGAGGGGAGTTCATAATCACAAGACAATGGCTTATGTGTGCCAGCATATGTGCTGAATAAAATGAATCTAAACAGTGACTTTTCAAAGGTAAGGCGTACAGTTTATAACATATAATGAGAGGGAGAAAATGACATTTAGTGCTTATAGAAGCAAACTGGGAGTCATAGAATACAAGAAATTAAACATGGGCAAATAGTTAGCTAGCGCCAGCTTTGTAAGGGTATTTAGGTGCTTACAGATGGAGATAGGCACCTCCTGAGATTTTCAAATACTTAGATGGCCCAACTCCTTTTGAAATCTGGTCCCTAGTTTATTCCTCTACCACTGAAGGATTACTGAATACAGCAGTGGTTCACTTGAATTGGCTTATTTGTTTTTCACTTGGGTTTTTTCTTCTGTTGCACATTTTAATAAGAGCAAAAGCAAAATGCAACTATGCTGGTTTACAATGAAATATGCACACTGTGTTATAGCAAACAGATTAACATACTGATGGAAATGACTTTGTATGAAACTTCTACTTAATCATCACTAAATTTGGTCTGCTAGTTGCATTTGTAGCTGTCCCAGGTTGAACAACAATGGGGAATGCATTGTGAACGCAATCTGGGCCCTCATCATTGAATATAACACTGTGCAAACTTAACAAATTTATCAAAATGCACAGCACAACCTAGAGTCAAATGCATAGCACCATTGGAAACCTTGATATGTCTGTAGTAATTAATTTTGCTTGTTATCCGTGAGAGTGGGTAAAACATGCTCCATACATTTTTCCCCCTAGAGCTTCTCATGCTACCCCAGAACACATGGTGCACCCACCCCAATGAGAACCCACCCCCCTAGTTTGAGAAGCTCTGGCCTAACGTATATGTCCTACAGCTATTAAATGTTGTTATTATTATTAAATGTTCCAAATTTTGGAGATCCTACCACTTGAAGAGCATTCCACAAACTCATGGAGGGGGCTGCTGACAGAACATTCTCCATGAAGGATGATGGTCCAGGAATGAGATTTGTAGTATATCCAGATTTGTTATCATTCCAGGCATGCCAGAAATCCCATATTTTCTCTCTGGTGTTTAGCGAAATTGGCAATGTATCGGCAAAGAGATTGAGATTAAGCATCATATCTGTCAAGTGATTTTAAGAATCATCACTGTGATTTTTACACAGAAAATGAAGCATGTACATAAATGTTTGCAAGACTGGGATCTAAGGAATAATTGTATGAGTCCTCATGACTGGGATTAGGATTTCTTCTTTTACAGGCCAGTTTATAATTTCATGTTTATGACATTGGAAAGTTTGAAGGAAACACATATAGCAATAATTAAATACTTTATAATTTGGGAGGTACCTCTGTCTTCAGATAAGTGCTACCTGATGAATTTAAAGTTGGATATATTTATTTTAATTTACTTAGAGCCTGTTGTGTAGTAGTGCATTTGAGAAGGCAATAATTAACTGAATTGATTGATAAGATATATTTTTCATGTTCTGTCTCCATTTTTCCAGAAACATGAGAGAAGTGAAAACATTCATGAAACTGTATCACAGAAAGGGGAGGGTGGGAAACTATCCTTCTTTTAGTTTGAGTAACTTTTTTTACACTTTTTCTTATTTAATAAAATATCATTTCTAAATTTACACAATTGACTCATAAAATACCTATGGTCACTTACTGATCTCATAATCTCCAAGATCCTAAGTATATCATTAAGACCCTCCTCATGCACATAACATGATTTTACAAATATGAGTAGCTCCATTGAAATGAATATGCACATAACTAAGTTTTTGCAGGATAATGGCCTAGCTTTACAAAGAAACCAACAGTAATAGTGTTAAGGGAAGACATAATATGAGAATGCAATGTTGAAAATTAAGGATGAGATCCTCACTAATGATCTTGCTATTCTACTCCAATTAAAGGGGATGTGGCAGGGACAGGACCTGAGATGCAGCACTGTGGAGATGGTAGGGAGACCTGCTGCACATAATCTACCTCTCCCACTCTCCTTCCCTCTTCCCCCCGGGCTGAATGCCCTGTGCTGTGCCTCTAAGGTTCTCAATTAACAGGAGAATTTAATATGGCAGACTTTTTTTCATACAGTTCAATACTAGCAAGATTAACCCAATTTCAAGAACCTGTATAGCCCTAGACTTCATATGAAAACTTTGCCTATTAAGTTCCCTAGATTTTATTACTTCACTTCTAATGATTGCTCCAGCTAAAGATTTAACACTTTCAATTTGAGTTTGAATTCAAGAATCTTATCAAAGATTCTCTTGAATTGTTTAACTACTGTTATAGAATCATAGGACTGGAAGGGACCTCGAGAGGTCATCAAGTCCAGCCCCCCGCACTCAAGGCAGGACCAAGCTCTGTCTACACCATCCCTGACAGATGTCTGTCTAACCTGTTCTTAAATATCTCCAGAGAGGGAGATTCCATCACCTCCCTTGGCAATTTATTCCAATATTTGACCACCCTGACAGTTAGGAATTTTTTCCTAATGTCCAATCTAAACCTCCCTTGCTGCACTTTAAGCCCATTACTCCTTGTCCTGTCCTCAGAAACCAAGAGGAACAAATTTTCTCCTTCCTCCTTGTGACACCCTTTTAGATATTTGAAAACCGCTATCATGTCCCACCTTAATCTTCTTTTTTCCAAACTAAACAAGCCCAGTTCATGAAGCCTGGCTTCATAGGTCATGTTCTCTAGACCTTTAATCATTCTTGTCGCTCTTCTCTGTACCCTTTCCAATTTCTCCACATCTTTCTTGAAATGTGGCGCCCAGAATTGGACACAGTACTCCAGCTGAGGCCTAACTAGTGCAGAGTAGAGCGGCAGAATGACTTCACGAGTTTTGCTTACAACACACCTGTTGATACAACCTAGAATAATATTTGCTTTTTTTGCAGCAGCATCACACTGTTGACTCATATTCAACTTGTGGTCCACTATGACCCCTAGATCCCTTTCCGCCATGCTCCTTCCTAGACAGTTGCTTCCCATTTTGTATGTATGGAACTGATTGTTCCTTCCTAAGTGGAGCACTTTGCATTTCTCTTTATTAAACTTCATCCTGTTTACCTCTGACCATTTCTCTAACTTGCTAAGGTCATTTTGAATTATGTCCCTATCCTCCAAAGAAGTTGCAACTCCACCCAGTTTGGTATCATCTGCAAACTTAATATGCGTACTCTCTATCACAGTATCTACATCATTGATGAAGATATTGAACAGTACGGGTCCCAAAACAGACCCTTGAGGAACTCCACTTGTTATCCCTTTCCAGCAGGATTTAGCACCGTTAACAACAACTCTCTGACTACGGTTATCCAGCCAATTATGCACCCACCTTATCGTGGCCCTATCTAAGTTATATTTGCCTAGTTTATCAATAAGAATATCATGCGAGACCGTATCAAATGCCTTACTAAAGTCTAGGTATATGACATCCACCACTTCTCCCTTAACCACAAGGCTCGTTATCCTATCAAAGAAAGCTATCAGATTAGTTTGGCATGACTTGTTCTTCACAAACCCATGCTGGCTATTCCCTATCACTTGATTACCTTCCAAGTGTTTGCATATCATTTCCTTAATTACCTGCTCCATTATCTTCCCTGGGACAGACGTTAAACTGACCGGTCTGTAGTTTCCTGGGTTGTTCTTATTCCCCTTTTTATAGATGGGCACAATATTTGCCCTTTTCCAGTCTTCTGGAATCTCCCCTGTCTTCCATGATTTTTCAAAGATCATAGCTAAAGGCTCAGATACCTCCTCTATCAGATCCTTGAGTATCCTGGGATGCATTTCATCAGGATCTGGTGACTTGCTGACATCTAACTTTCCTAAGTGATTTTTAACTTGTTCTTTGTGTATCCTATCTTCTAAACTTACCCTCTCTCTGCTTGTAGTCACTACGTTAGGCACACGTCCAGACTTCTCGGTGAAGACCGAAACAAAGAAGTCATTGAGCATCTCCGCCATTTCCAAGTTTCCTGTTACTACTTCTCCCTCCTCACTGAGCAGTGGGCCTACCCTGTCCTTGGTCTTCTTCTTGCTTCTAATGTATTTATAAAAGGTCTTCTTGTTTCCCTTTATGCCTGTAGCTAGTTTGATCTCATTTTGTGCCTTTGCCTTTCTAATCTTGCCCCTGCATTCCCGTGTTGCTTGCCTATATTCATCCTTTGTATTTGTCCTAGTTTCCATTTTTTATGAGACTCCTTTTCTTATTTTGAGATCATGCAAGATCTCCTTGTTAAGCCAAGCTGGTCTTTTGCCATATTTTGAGATCATGCAAGATCTCCTTGTTAAGCCAAGCTGGTCTTTTGCCATATTTTGAGATCATGCAAGATCTCCTTGTTAAGCCAAGCTGGTCTTTTGCCATATTTTCTATCTTTCCTACACAGCGGAATTGTTTGCTTTTGGGCCCTTAACAACGTCCCTTTGAAATACTTCCAACTCTCCTCAGTTGTTTTTCCCTTCAGTCTTGCTTCCCATGGGACCTTACCTACTAGTTCTCTGAGCTTATCAAAATCTGCCTTCCTGAAATCCATTACCTCAATTGTGCTGGTCTCCCTTCTACCTTTTCTTAACATGATGAACTCTATTATTTCATGATCACTGTCCCCCATACTGTCTTCCACTTTTAAGTTCTCAACTAGTTCCTCCCTATTTGTTAAAATCAAATCCAGAACAGCTTCTCCTCTGATAGCTTTTTCAACCTTCTGAAACAGAAAGTTGTCTCCAATGCAGTCCAGAAACTTATTGGATAGTCTGTGCCCTGCTGTGTTAATTTCCCAACATATGTCTGGATAGTTGAAGTCCCCCATAACCACCAAATCTTGGGCTTTGGATAGTTTTGTTAATTGTTTAAAAAAGGCCTCTTCCACCTGGCTAGGTGGCCTGTAGTAGACTCCTAGCATGACGTCACCCTCATTTTTTACCCCTTTTAGCTTAACCCAGAGACTCTCTACACAGCTATCTCCTACATTCATCTCCACTTCAGTCCAAGTGTGTACATTTTTAATATACAAGGCAACCCCTCCTCCCTTTTTTCCCTGTCTGTCCTTCCTGAGCAAGCCGTACCCTTCCATACCAACATTCCAATCATGCGTCCCATCCCACCAGGTTTCTGTAATACCAATGATATCATAGGTGTATTTATTGGTTAGCAATTCCAGTTGTTCCTGCTTATTACCCATACTTCTCGCATTTGTATATAGGCATTTAAGATACTGATTTGATCTTGCCTCCCTGTTGTGCCCTGACCCTCCTTTCTCCTTGCCATTATAGGCCGTAGTCCCCCCCATTTCGAACCCATCTCCCAGTCCCGCACATTCAGCACTTACCTGTGGGCTTTGCTCACCTGTCCCCGTCGAACCTAGTTTAAAGCTCTCCTCACAAGGTTAGCCAGACTGTGTCCAAACAAGGCCTTCCCGCTCCTGGAAAGGTGAACTCCATCTCTTCCAAGCAGTCCTTCCTGGAAGAGCACCCCGTGGTCAAGGAAGCCAAAGCCCTCCTGGCAACACCATCCTCGCAGCCAGGCATTCACCTCCAGGATGCACCTCTCTCTGCCTGGGCCCCTACCTTTGACAGGAAGGATTGAAGAGAATACCACCTGTGCCCAATGGTTCTGTTCATTGCTTAAAAATTAATCATTGGCTTCTTCAGATTGTTAATGGCAGCATTAAATGAGCACAGCCAGAAATAGAATACTGACTGCTGCAGCTTCCCATGGTGAACTTAGATGACCCTCATTATCATAGTACCTGAGCCCCTCCTAATTGTTAAGGTAGCCCTGTGAAGTAGAAAAATGTGTTATCCATATTTTATGGATAGGAAAGTGTGATGGGCCGTCAATGGTCCGCACACCGAGTGGCTCGACCCGCCAGGAGACGAGTGGGGCTGCGGGCACAAACCCCCCGTGCCGCAGAGCC
Organism: Pelodiscus sinensis; assembly: GCF_049634645.1. Taxonomy (NCBI): domain Eukaryota; kingdom Metazoa; phylum Chordata; order Testudines; family Trionychidae; genus Pelodiscus; species Pelodiscus sinensis. The sequence goes on from NC_134711.1 coordinate 307,492,316, forward strand.
ACCGGAGAATGGCGGCGGGGCCGAAACCTGCCGCTGCGCCTGTGCCAGCAGGAGGCCACCGGCCCCTCCCCTGGGAAGGCTCAGGGAGGGGCCGAGGAAGGGAGCGACAGCCGGGACGTGGCTGGGGAAGCCGCCACGTCACCGGAAGGGTGGGGCCTCCTGACCGCGTCTAGCCCGGCGGGCCATTTTAAAAAGGCCCGCTGGCAGAAGGGGGGGCAGCCTTCTCTCGGGGAGGTAGAAGAGACCGAGGGCCCAGGATGGACCGGGTGCATGACTGAGGCTGGCAGATGGCTCACCCCCATCCCGGGGACTCTCGAGACAACCCCCGCAGCCGGCGGTCAACCAGTCCTGGGTTGGAGGACGACCAGGACAAACCCCGCCGCCCACAGATAGAGCAGCTAGGCGGGACAAGATCCGCTGGAGCAAACAGACCCATGGGACGTCGGCGGAGCAACCCGGACCCCCAAATCCTGGTAGGCACCGGGGAATGGCAAGGTACTCAAGGGACCAGGAGAAGGGAGGAAGGAGCCTGGGGCGGGAGCCTTTTGGCGACTGTGGGTGGATGGGTTACGGGAGGAAGCATCCTCCGTCTGCCGTGCGGGGGCGAGAGCGAGCCCCTGCACTTAGAGCCCCGGGCTGGTACCTGTAGAGAGGGTGGGCCCGGGTGCCCCTCCCCATCCCCCTTGAGGGCCCAACCCCCTGTCAGAATTGGAGCACGCACAAACCAGTGAAGCGTGGCAGCTGGACGGTAGGGTCGGCCAGGGTATCGGCCCTTTGAGGCACCAGACTGGGGGGCGCAGGCCCCCACCCTGCTAAGGTGGGGTATAGACACAGGGACCCGGCTAGAGGACGAAGGGGTTCGCTGAGCCCCCCTTCCCACCTGGGAGGGAGTGATCGCACCCCACGGCTTGTCCACAGAAAGTGAGACATAAGGTAGATTAAACTCAAGATCATATAGGAAATGGGGTAACTGAACCCAGGTGTCTTGAGTTTCACACCACCCAGAGCCCTACTCACTGAGCCAGGCTTCCTACTATTACTGTTTGGATTTAAAAAAAAAATCCGGTAGAAAATTTTGAGCTTGTGGTAAAACAAGGAAATAACCAAAACAATTCAGGTAATTTTCATCAGACACTAAAAAATTGTCACACTCTCTCCCCCTCAATCGTCTCTTCCCAAATTAGGTGATCCCATTCAATTGAAAATCTGTTTTTTTTTTAATTTGGATATGCCACCAACGGTGGTGTCTGATGGGAGTTACTATCCAGGTGCCTCCTAGCCTGTAGCACTGGAATTGGAATTTTATAACTAATAAGTCAGTTATAATAAATGTATGTTATAGAAAAAGGTTTGTATTAAACTTAAATACAAGATGTAGGTCTCAGACAGGCCAGGCAGCTTTGTTAACTTAGCTCCAGCCCTGTTTGATGTTAGCATATTGAAGTGAAGAGATGGAATACTGTAATACATAGTGATGTTAATATTAGGCAAGGCCTTGTAATAGATAGAAAGAAGTTCAATGTTGAAAGACTTTGTAACTTTGTTAAAATGACTAGAAGTATCCCTTTGTTCCATGCTGCGATTCCGTAAATGTATTGTTTGTGTGAATTAGAGAGAGAATGTTTTAGGAGAGATAAATGTGAAGGCTACTGCATGCTCAAATGATCAGAGGAGGGGCCGGAGACTCAGAAGCACCAAATAATTATTAACTAAGTGAAAGCACACTGAAGACACTGACTACCGGGGCAGATTGACGAACCCTGAAGTTAGTGGCAAGCACCCCTTGATAGGAAACCGATAACTTTTCCTGGAAGGACAATACCCCCGAGGGGCCGTCAGCATATGGATATCAAACGACTGTGAGAACAACTTCTTCCTGATAAGCATATGTCGTAGGAAGATTGATTGTGATGCCAAGTGACAGATTAAGGTCTAACAAGGCAAAATGAATAGATTTGCATGGAAGGAAAATCCTATAAAGGATGGGGTGTCTTGTATGGTTCTTCAGGTTCTGTCCTGCAAAGAACAAGTGGAGCATCAGTCCAGACTGACGCAAACCTGGCTCCTTCCTCATATCCTACCTATCTGGCCAATAGGTTGGGCCGAGCAACAGACTGGTAGCTATTCCATCAGCAGGATGTATGTGTGTGCGTATGTGTGGCTGTGTCTAGACTGCAAGACTTTTGAAAAAGCCTCTTTCGAAAAAGAGCGTCTAGACTGCAAGTGGAACTTTCGAAAAAGCAAGCCGCTTTTTCGAAAGAGAGCACCCAGGCAGTCTGGATGCTCTCTTTCGAAAAACCCCTGTTTGCATTCAAGAACGCCTTTTTTCGAAAGAGCACTTTCGAAAAAAGGCGTTCTTCTTCGTGAAATTAGGTTTACCGCCATCGAAAGAAAAGCTGCGTTCTTTCGATTTAATTTCAAAAGAACGCAGCTGCAGTCTAGACGCAGGTGAAGATTTTTCGAAAAAAGGCTACTTTTTTCGAAAAAACTCCTGAGTCTGGACACAGTGTGTGTGTGTGTGTGTGTGTGTGTGTGTGTGTGTGTGTGTAAATGCATATGCTACTTTGTTATATTACCAATAAATGCGGCATGTTGACTTATCCCCCCCTGAAAAAGGTCCTGTGTTCTTCTTATAAGCATAACAAGCCCCCTCCTGTAGCCAGACAGGAACCCCCCTGTAACATCCATTTTTGCTTGCCTGGAGCATGCAGGGCACACAGAGCAGAAGGACCAGGCTGTGTGACCGTGAATGGCTGTAAACAGAGATATACCAATTGCTGACCAAGAGGCTGCCAAGGAGTGCCCTTGACTTAACCCATATTGATACGAACACATAGCCGTCCGCGGGGGGGAGGAATCTCTCGCCCAGTAAAAAAATGTCTAGTACTCACAATTTAGTTATCTCTCTTGCAAGTGTAAATTAATTTGAAACTTGCTTGTAAGAACTGGCGCCACAAAACGGACCAGTACAATTTGGCCTCTTAGATAAGAAAGAGGATACGGGCCCCCAGGGTTATAAAGATGGGTCCAGCAGCACATTTACTCTGAGTGTCAATCTACCATCTATCTGCTGGTCAGGTTAGGTGTTTGATCTCCCGAGGTTCCAAGGGGAAGCCCACCTCGTATTTGTCTTTCCTAGGAATTGAGAGACCGGCCCTGGCTTGACCCGCTGGAGTTGAGAGGCACAGAAAGGGGTAAAAATTGTACCTGGATGTGGTCCTTTGCTTAAGTGTACACATAGACTTAGAGCTTTTTAAAGATTAAGCTGTCACTTGGTACCATTATTTCTATTTTCTATCTTTATTTTCTTTGTAACCATTTTTAAAAATCTGTATTTGCTAACAGTTAAGAAAGAGAGCAATAGCCATTGTAACCATATGCTTTTATAAGTCTTTTTAATAAACCTGTAACTGTTTAAGTTTTAACCTGACTCCTTCAGTTGCTATAACAGAACCAAGCACAATTTAAAAGAACTTCAGCTGGTCATAAGGGACAAGTATAGGAAGAGCTTGGGCATTTGGATCTGTGTCACTCCCAGGTGACAGGTCCATTGGGGCACCTTTCAGTCTTTCCCTAAGGCTGCCCGCTGCGAAGGAATCTTGCATTCTAGCAGCTAAAATCTGAGGTTTAATAAGCTCTTCCTGTTGGCCTGCTGGCTACCCTCTGCAACGGGACCCCAGTCCTAGCAGTAAAGACACGGCTGTTAAACCTTTTCTCGGAAACACACACACACACACACACACACACACACACACACACACACACTGCCCTGACCGTCGGCTGACACCTCCTCTGAGGGCCAAGTTACCCAGCCGTAAGATACTGTGTATCATTTTCTTACACAATCAACCTATTCTGAGATTAGAAGAGATATGAAATTTGCCTGCATTGTTGTGGGGGCACAGCCTCTCTGAATCACTAGGTAACCCAAAAGTATTTTAAGTTGGCATATATATCTCACATTTAGCTAAAGCTTTCCCATATCATGTGGCACTAATCCCACTAACCACAAAACTACAAGAGTAAACTTAGCACCTTTCTCATGTAACTCAGTCCATAGAAGTCTAATTAAACATCAGTGAACCAAGTGTTTAAAAGGCAGCCAATGTAATTGCTGTAATTGTATGATTTAGATGAAGAATAAATGTGCTAATGATACTGTAATATTAAATGCTCAGCTTCATTATCAAAACTCAATTAAGATGTAATTGTAAAGCAGCAACCCACAAATAATGAGTGAAATACTTCCTTTTGAGCAGCATGTTGACAGGAACAAAAGAGGATCACCGTATTACATTTTAGCACCTGCTTCAATAATATAAAAATATGTAGTTAACATTTCATTGTATGCCAGTGAACCATGCATAGCTCAGATTGTGCCTTGTATTCCCAATTCAGAATGGTGAAGGATTAAAAAGGAAAAAGTATTATATAGTCATGTTATATTCTTTTCCGGTACCCTTTGTCTGTCTTGTCTCTATTTTCAATGGACTTAATGGCCTCAGCCTGGAAGAGCCTCTGGGATGAAAACTATGGTCAACAACTTTACTCCTCTGGCAATGATCTCTTCCAGGAACTAAGGACCTTCACAAAACTCACCACCTTCCGGTCTTAGGCTACGTCTAGACTGCATCCCTCTGTTGACAGAGGGATGCAAATGGAGCACATCGAAATTGCTAATGAAGCCGGGATTTAAATATCCCATGCTTCATTAGCATAAACATGGCCGCTGCTTTTTTTTGACACCGAGTTTTGTTGACAAAAGACAGCAGTCTAGACACAGATCTGTCGACAATAAACCCTTTTTTGACAGATCCTGTATTCCTCAAAAAATGAGGTTGTTATACAATGAGGTTGGGGGTTGAGGCTGGTATAAAATGAAGCTGAGGGTTGGTATACAAAGAATTCAGCTTGCTTCATACTATGACAAAAACTATTTGTAAGCTTATATTACAGACACAGAAAAGAAGGAAGAACAGTTAAAGCACTTGGAATGTCAAGAATTAAATAAGGCTTTCATTTTTACAACAGCCCTTGTTCCCTTTGTCTGCAGCTGATGAGAGTTTTAGAAGGAAAAACCTTCTTGTCTGACAGATTTGAGATGGTGTTAAAGATGATAATAACTGTCCTTTTGGGAAAAAGAAAAGTTAGTGGAGATGAGCTGCTGCTATTGCTGCTGCAGTTAATGTTTAATGCTGGTTTAGCTCAGTTGATGGTTGAGATTCAGCTGTAGCTGGTAGGGGTGGTGTTGCCATCTGGAGCCTCTCTTGGCTTGGTCAGGACATCTTTCAGGAGAGGGATGACAAAGGCCTAGGGTCCTTGGAAATGGGGGATGGTGCGGCAGTATCCATAACTGTCAAGCTTGCTTCAGCAGCTTCAACCTTTTTTTCCTCTATTTCCCCTCCTCTGACAAGTCTCATTCTTTAAAGATCCAAAAGGGAGTGATGGATGAAATAGTCCATTCCCTCATTATTTTGTCCAACAACTAGCCCTACTGTACAACGCATCAATTCTGATTCCATAATTTTCAATTTTACGTCTTTTGTATTTACCAAGCATGATTTCAACATAGTGCATGAGGTATAGTAGTACGCCTTTTTGATTTAGAACTACTTTAGTTTTTCTTTTGTGCCTTTTTATTAACATTTGTTACAGACTATTGTGACATCTTATGAACTTTATGGACTTTTCACAACTGAGCTTACAGTTGAAGTGAATTTGTAGACCCTAGCAACACACAAGGGGAGAAAGGGACAAGGGCACAATTTCCACTTCCCTGTGAACAAGGGATAATCCTTAACTTTTTCTCAAGGATCCATGAGTTATCCCTAACCAAGTGTAAACGTGTGGTCACAGTGTCCAACCTCTCTGCCTAGCCAAGATGGGAGTCTATAGACATCCTTAAGGATACCTCACTGATTTTACAGACAATAAGAAGACAAAATATGAGTACAGTTCTTGTCATATATTATTACTCTACTACACTGATGTTCATGTTTACTTTGTAAATTGAAACATGACTGATTTGATTCTCTTTATTTAGAGTCAGCTCCATTACTGGTTCCCATGTGCTTGTTCTATGCTTCAATGTTTGTTGCCAGCTTATGCAAATATACTTAAAATAATAAGAAAATCACACTAGAAGTCGGGTGATGTTTGCTCGAGAAAGAGAGACTGGAAAGGAGGAAGAGTATGAAGAAATACTGTCTCATTGTCCCTCTGTTCTCTCCTTTCCATCTGTCTGTATTCTCCTGTTTGCTCTTATCTTACATATTGGTTGAAAACTCTTTGGGTGTGTCTAGACTACAGGGTTTTGTCGACAAAAGTGGACTTTTGTTGACAAAACTATACTTGCTTCCACACTGCCTTTGAGTTATGTCGACATAACATCGACAAAACTCAGCAGTTTTGTCGACGTATGTAAACCTCATTCTACGAGGAATAACGCCTTTTGTCGACAGAGTTCTGTCAATAGAAGGCATTATTGCATCTACGCTGTCCTTTGCGTCCACACTGTTATGTCGACAAAGCGGCTTGCTTTGTCAACAGAACTGGATGTAGTCTAGATGCTCTATGTCGACATAAGTTTTGTCAACAGATTCTGTCGACAAAACTTATGTCGACGTAAGCCTGTAGTCTAGACATACCCTTTGAGACAGAATATCTTTTGGTTCTAAGTTTATACAGCAGTTAGCACGGTACAGTCCTACTTCATGGCTGGGGCTCCTAGGTCTTGTTCTCCCCCTTGAAGAAATAAAAAATCATCAGCAGCTGTTGCTCCAAAATAGATAGGAAGTGGTGATGGTCATTATGACTGAGTAGCTAACTCAGTGACGGCGTACGCATGCTGGATGGGGGAAGATGAGTTAGTTTATAAATAGAGACAAATAAAGGGAGCTTTATTGCAAGACCTTGCCCTGTTAATCATGGGATGAGTTGAAAGCAATGCTGAACTTGGAAGTAGAAGCTTTTCCCCCCTTCTCTCTCATTTAGTGGAATGAATCATTTCAAAATAAATACAGAAGTGCAATGAAACTTTTCCTAAGGACAGCCAATATATCTTAATAGCGAGTTTGTATCCTACATAAGCAATTTTCCATCCTATCAAATTAGCATAATTTTAATCTACTTTTGTCTTTTATATATTTTCTAATATGACTAATGTATAACCATGTTAGACTCTTTCATATAGAATGAAAAAATAATACTAATCAGACAAATAAAACACAGTGCAGAAATATTAAGCAAAGGGAATTAATTCTGTAGTATCTTGTAAGTTTTTCCACTCTCTAAAAGCTGTTGCATTTGCCTGCCCACAGAGGTTCAAGGAGAAAGAGGGTATGTTTCCTGGTTCATTCCCCACATGCTCATTTAAGTCCAACCCTATTCTGAAAGATACTAAAACATGAGCTCAACTTTAATCATGTACTGAAGTCCCAGTTCTGCAAATGCTTAAGTGTTCTCCTCACCCAGGGTCTAGGCAGGGAGAGTCAGGAAATACTGTCTGAAACAGTAATTACAGTCATTGTAAGTAATTGTTTTCTTAGAAAATCCCACCCTATAGTACCGATCTTGTCTTTCTGACATTTCCCTGTGGATTTCTGGGCCCCATTTTAACTTACAATAGCTAAAGCAAAATTCCACATATTTACACTCCAAACCTTCCCCCTCTCCTTTCTGGGTCACTTCAGGACAATCCCTTCCTCCTCCATCATTCAGGACCAAAACTTGGCCATCACCTTCAACTGGGTCTCTCGCTTTATACAGAAATCCAAGTTACAGCTAAGTCTTCTTGATTCATCCTGCAGAACATGGTGAAGATATGGCCATTGTTATCCATCCACAGAGTTAAAACTTTCTTCAAGTCTCTCATCATCTCACATCTCTATTACTGCAACATCCTCCTTTAAGGAACGAGCAAAAGCTTAGCTTTGTCTCTCCACCAATCAGGAAGTGAAGACAAGCAGATAGCTCCTGCCATGATAAGCTATGCCTCATGCATTGCTAGGAGATTGATCCTATTGTGCTGAGTCCCTGATGTAGGTGATTTGGGGCAAATCACTTTGCCTCTCAGTGCCTCTCTTTCTTCTCCCACTCTTTTGACTGTCTTGTCTATTTATATTTTAAGATCTTAGGAAGAAACGGTCTTTGCCCAACGTGTTTTGTACAATGCCTAGCACAATAGAGCCCCAGTCTCACATGCAGTTTTTAGGCATTAACATTACTATAGTATTAGTAATGATAATTGTATCCCATTTTTGTCAGTATACAACATATTCACCTTTGAGGATGATTTTAACTTGTGATATCACTTTCTTTGGATCAATAACTCAGGCTTAAGAATACACCACATAGCCATTGAGTTTGATCAAAAACTGGGGACTCCTATATTTAAAAGATACCATTTCTCTTTGACCCAATTTTTTTTCACAAGTAGACACTTTTTATATTAAAGTTGACCAACGATGGAGCCTTCCACTGACAGTAGCATTGTATCTCCTCAATACAGGTCACACCGCACTTCCAGTTACTTTTACATGAAATTCTCACCGGGAGTATGAGCACTGCTTCACTTAAAGAGCCTCATCCCACAGCATATTGAGAAAATAGATGCTGACTATTTGTGGAGGCAAATCATATTAGTGATAGCAATGCTCTTTTCTTTGATGAGATAGCAAAACCATTTTTTAGCAGGTTATAATCTGATATGCCTCTGGAAAACAATACAAGTAGTAGTCAAGACTCCTTTAGACCTCAAGGATAAGATAAGAACATTTCAGGTTAAATGTATGTATTATTTTAGACTTTAGGAAAATCTGAGATAGATGCTTCCAGATTGTCATTTAATGTTCTCGTAGAAGAAATTGTCTCAAAATTCAGTACATTCTACTAGATATAATTATTTTTCTCCCTATAAAATAATGAACCAGGTATTTTGTTAGCAATATCGACAAAGGGCTATATTCCATCCAGGGAATCAATTCCTGCAGTTATGAATATGAAAGGAGAATTCTTGTTTTTGAGTTGTGTAGGAAAACACACACACACACACACACACACACATATTTACAATTCTAAAAATAAGTATTGAGATCATTAAAATCTCCACCTAAGTGAGTGCATACTTTTATTGTGTTTCCATACTGGCTTTGGACCCAGGACAGTGGCTTAAAAATCATCCAGTTGAACAGTCATCTTTTCAGTTTGCTTATTCAAGTTCGATAAAATCCAGTAGTGTTCTGCTGAGTTTGGAGTGAAAGTCTTTAAGCTGTTGGTGCAGCCCTGATTGAATTTGGAGAATACAGTTTTGCTTTTATAGAAAATATCTGTTAGTGTTTGAAGGGAACTATTTTATAAATAACTTTGAACAACTCTGAGTTGTTACTCATAAACCCTACAACATCTGCTTAAAATGCTGGCCTCTCAGGTGAGCACTCCCCCTCCCCCATTCCTTTTCAGTTTAACCAGATAAGATTGTTGTGGTTTTAGGATTTTTCCACTCAGCCATTACTCATAGCTCTGTCAGATTTGCTTCTCACTCTTACTTCTGGGAGTCCAGGAAAGTCCAGGATTTGAAGATTTCCTTGACAGAGTTGAATGGAATCTGTTCCTGCAGGTTCTTTGCAGATTTGGCCTGATTTTGTATATTTCCATTAGCTCTGATACAATGTTTCTTCCTCTGGTAATTTTGCTTTAAGGAGTCAGGACAAGACCAAGGAACCTCTTTCTCCCTTACTCTTTGTCTTTGGTGTAGAACTTTTGTCGTAGGCCACCTACTCTTCTGTTTTCATTCTCAGCTGTTTAACTGATTTCACATTAGTGTTTACTTTCTCTTCTGGGCAAACATTCCTTTTCACAGTCCTGGGGAATCACTCTTTTTTAAATCTGTTTTCATTCCAAGTACCCTTTCTGAGATGCACTCATGCAACTTTTATACTTTGGTTAATGAAATCAAACAATATCTATCAAGAAGGCACCTTCTGCTTCTGTAGTGGGCAGGCATAACCAATTAAAATGGCAATATTGACTAAAATAAATAGATATCTTTAGATATGCCCCATCGAAGGGAGGCATCTCATCTGGGGGACATGGTCTCATGTTACTTTGCATGGCAGACATCCACCAGATCCCAAGAGGTCCAAAATAGAAGCAGACCTTGGATTTCCTTATATCAGATTCTGTAACGTTGCATGTCTGCTTCCTTTTTTGAAAGACTGAGATGATAAAGCTCATATATACATCATTTTGGCAAATGCAGGTCCTAACCACTGGACTGTGGGATATTGTGATATGACTTTCTCTCTATCTTTCCTATTGAAATTATTCCACGTTATTTGAATAATTAAATCTCATTTTCTCTGTATCGAGATCTACGTTGTTAAATTATCCGATGAAATGCTTTTCTCTTTAAACAAAGGAGGGGGAAGATTTCTGAAGTATGGAGACCAGACCTGAGCTCTTTCAGACTGACCAAAACTGTGGGAGCTTTCTTATAACTTTTAAAAAACACTGGTCTTGGTTTTGTTTTTAATTCTTTGAGGAGTAAGCATTGAAAGTGTTAGCTTAAACAGACTATTTCTTTTAGTGACATACAATAGCTATCTTCAGGACTGGAGTTTTGAGAGACTTTGCTGCTGTTTTAGGTTAGCTTCTAAGCATTTAGCCTTATTATGAGGTGATATATCCTCTGTTTTATATGCTGCTTAAATGTTTTGGATCAGGAGAGCTGTTATTTTTTATTGCTTGGGCAACCTTCAACACCTTAGCTCATGTGGACAGATTGGCAAGTTTGTTAGATGTATGTACTGTGCAGATGTTATCCAGTGACTCAGAGACAATAGATAGATGATTGATTCATTAACAACTCAGAGGGGTGGTTGAGTTAGTCTAACTGTAAAAACAACAAGCAGTCTGTGGTACCTGAGAGACTGACAAATTTATTAGGTAAAATCCACTTCATCAGATGAGTTGAAGTGGAAATTACAGAATTCAAGGCATACATAACAGCAAAATAAATTATCTGTCAACTGAAGGACCAGTGTTAATGAAGCTAATTAAGTCCGGGTGGATGTACCTCATTCTCCGTAATTGGTATAGAAATACAAATATCAAAGACAGGGAAATTGCCCTTTTAATATGTTAACCAGTTAATATCTTTATTCAATCCTAAATTGATAGTTTTGAACTTTTAAATGAACTTCAGTTCCACAGTCTCCCTCTGTAACTGAGGGTATGTCTAGACTGCACTCCTCTGCTGGCAGAGGGATGCAGATTAGGCTGGGTGAAATTGCCCACGCCCCACTGTCAGTCCCGTGTGAACAAACCCTGCACTGCGTGCTCCCCGTCAACCACCCTGCCCCGAGTCCGGCAGGGTTGGTCCTCTCCTACCGTCCTCTCCTCCGGTGCGTCGGCGGGCCAGCGAAGTGAGGTAGAGGGGCTTGGGCCCACTCCGTGCCCCGACCCAGGGCCCTAAGGACCGCGCCCCAGTTCCGGTTGGTGGGGGGAAGAATCCGCCCTGAAATACACCAATCCCCCCGGGTTTGCTACACTGCCCTGGGTTGCTTCCTACCTTCCCCGCCGTGCTGCGGTATCAGTCTTGTCCATGGGCCCCCACAGGGGTGGCTCTCGCAGACTCCACAGGACTTCCCGTCGGGCGTCTCGCTCTGTCCCCTCTGCTCTCTTCTCCTCTGTGCTCCTTGGCTCCATGGGCCTTGGCCCTCCTTGGCCCTGTCCACCTCTACTCTCCCCCCCTCTTCTGGCGGCGGTGCTCCTCTTAAGCGTCCCACCGTTGTGACGTCCGGTGCACCAGGGGAGGGGCCCGCATCCGCTACTCCGGCCGTTCCCCCTCCCTGGCTCTTGACTAACTCCGGCTGGAGCCACTGCAAGCCCTGAGCATGCGTCTCCTCCGGCTGTGCCGGCCCCGCGGCTTCCCTGCTCCCACCGGGGCCGTGCACGCTCAGGTGCTGTGTGCCCGTCCGCGCCCCTGGCCCCTCTCTGGAGCATGGTGGAACAAGCCATGCAGGGCCGGAGCCGGTGCGGAGCCGCCGCTTCTCCCCAGCATGCTGGGGACGGCACCTTGATTGTGAGGGGCGCGGCAGCCGCCCCGTCTCATGCTAAAGAAAGGCTTTTCTGATAGATCCTGTATACCTTGTTCTACGAGGCATAAGGAATCTATTGGAAAAGGCATTCTTTAGCGATAGATTAGCCTCTTGACTGCCGCTTTTCTCCGACAAAGCTCCGTGCCTAAAAAAAAGCAGTGGCCATTTTTATGCTAATGAAGCACGGGATATTTAAATCCCCACTTGATTAGCAATTTCACCCAGCCTACTCTGCATCCCTCTGCTGGAAGAGGGGTGCAGTCTAGACATACCCTGAGTGATAAAATTATTTTCTTGAAAGATGGCTACTTTTAAACGCATTTTTGAATGTCCGGGGAAGTTACAATATTTCCCTCCAGGTTTATGTGTGTTACCATTTCTGATGTCTGATTTGTGTTCACTTAACCTTTGGCATGGAGATTGTCCAGTTTGACTAATATACATGACAGAGGAGCATAACTCCCAAGCATGTCTATTGAGGTCATTTTTTGGGTTTTATCAACTTGTTTGACTGTCAGAGGTTGTGTGGAAATTAAAGTGGCTAGCAGTTGTACACCACATTGCATGATCTCTTGGCCAATGGCAGGGTAAGGCCAGACAACTGAAGGACTTTATGGCTGCATGTTTGTTTTTGGAATGGCCATTTCTTAGACCAGGTTCCTATTGTCAAGCAAATGAGCCTAGTTTGCACAAGCACAGCCCTATTAACAAGGATGTTTTGGAATAAATTCTCGTAGGCCATGAAGGCTACCTTCATAGCTACTGTTGCATCCTGGAGCTCAACAACCATACTTCACCCTACAAGGCAATCTCCCACTCCCTGTGTTTCCAACATCTTACCACATAGAGGAGGAGTTGGATTTGGGGGATGTCCCAATACTATTCCAGCTGAATCTTTCAATCACAGAGAACATCTTCTCAGTCACAAGATTTTTAAAATTCTTCTGTCATGACTGGCTTCAAGAAATCTTACTGCAGTAACCAAAAGATGCCAACATTGTTACTGTCTATACATGCAAAGGTTCAGAAATTGAGTATGTTAACTGTTGTGACATCTGCTTACTCTCCATGGACAGTAAGAGTCTTGCACAGATCCTCTTGAACTGGCTCCTGGCCCAAATTATTGACAATAATTCTTTCTGATACCTGTCTGTCAAACAAAACATTCTATATTCCAAATTAAGTTCTGGCAACAAAAAGCATGGGTTTCTCTGAAACAAAATCTTCACAAGACAAATACTTCTGACTATATCTTGAGCAACTAGTGACTGATTGTGTTAAATGGTGCCATGCCACAAGGGTGTGTGTCCACAACTTTGAGAAGAACTGTGTTACACAGCTGAAAGCACAGCACCAGGTATGAAAATAACATATAGCTAAATCAAATGGGTTTGTGAAGTAGAAGCTCTGAAGTTGTCTATGGATTGGTGCAAAGACCCATAGTACAAACTGAGACTGTTGACTTTGTCTTTGGAATTGAAGTGACTAGATTAATTATTAAATTAATTGTTCTGGAAAATTGCTCTGTCACTGCATCTTTGAACCAATAATATTTAATTTAAAATAATAGCTCGAGTGATTGCAATCCAGGCTACATTCTTTCTTGGTGGCTCACCAAAATCTCTTAAACAAAGTAAGCCATCATGGGATAAGAGGGAAGGTTCTCTTGTGGATCAGTACTGGTTAAAAGACAGGAAACTAGGTGTGGGAATAAGTGATCAGTTTTCAGAATGTAGGGAGGTTAAAATGTGGGTCTCCTGAGGATCTGTTCCACACATTCATCAATGATCTGGGAAAAGAGGTAAACAGTGAAGTGGCAAAGGTTGCATTGATACAACATTGCTTTATTAAGTAAAATCCAAAGCAGACTGAGATGAGTTTGAAGGGGATCTTGAAAACTGGGTATTGGGCAACAAAATGGCAGACAGTTTCAATGTTGATAAAAGAAAAGTAGTACATCCTGGAAAACATAATCCCAACTATACATACAAAATGATCGGGTCCAAATTAACTGTTACTACTTAAGAAAAATCTTGGAATCATTGTGTGTAGTTCTCTGAAATCACCTGATCAATGTGCAGCAGCAGGCAAAAAAGCTAACAGAATGTTAGGAATCATTAAGAAAAGGGTAGATGATAGACAGCAAATATAATGTCACTGTATAAATTCATGGTTGGCCTCCACCTTGAATACTGCATTCAGATTGATCACACCCATCTCAGAAAGATATATAATAAATGGAAAAGGTACAGAGAATGGTAACAAAGACAGTTAAGGTTATGAAATGGCTTCCATGTGAGGACAGGTTAAAAAGACTGTGACTGTTCAATGGTTGTTCTTGCAGCAATATCTCAAGGTAATGTCACCCACCAATGTCCAAAACTTAGCAGCAATATTGTAGGGGAATATCACATACTAGCTAGAGTCCAAGGAGTGCCTTGCCTGGTGGCATTATCACTGGGTAGTGTCTGCCACTGTCAAGTGAAGGGAGGATTGAGAAACCCCAGCCCCACCATGCCACCAACTTCTGACCCAGTGCCATTCAAAAAAGTGGCTACTCCTGACACAGGGTTCAGGTCCTATATGTCTATGCATGTTCCCTGTGTTTCTTCCTACCCTCATTCCAGTAACACCAATGTCATCTCAGGGATGCACGTGGAGTCCATCTCATATTCCCTCTGTTTTATTTTCAGTTTTTCCACCGTGACTGGCAACAGTGACTCATCCTCTTCAGCTCCTGCAATTGATTGGTTTTCTGTAGCATGTTTATGAGGCTGTGTTGATCCCTTGTGAATGCTCCCCACACTGGGAGCATGTTGAGTAGGAGCATAGCTCCTGAGTCCAGAGCAGTTCTTTAACACTTGCCTCTCCTATGTGGGATAGGTACACCTTATCACATGGCAGTTCTCAGTCCCCTCATCTTGGATTGCTGGCATGGAGCTTGGTATCGGCAAAGCTTTGCTCTACTATACTAGGGGCTCAGGGTATCCCAAGTCCTTAGGACCTGGGCATGAAGACTCACCTAACTTGGATGGGATTGTGCCATCGGACAGAAGAGAACCCCTGGCCTGGGTCTCACCGAGGCCTTATAGCTTTCTCCAGAGCATTAGATGCCAAAAATGGAATAATATCATGGGTAACATTTTCAAAAGTTTCAGTGACTAACATGCTTAAGTTCCATTTTCAGGAGTGATGTTGGGCCAGATCCTGAAGGTAGTTTGGTGCCTAACTCCTAAGATCTGGACCTTAAATGCCTTAAGCACAGCAAAATGGATAGTTTCACAATAATATGAGTGCCCTTTCCAGATAGGCTTTGGATTCCTCTACATTAGGACATGGATCACAGGGGGAAAATGTTGAGCAGCTGGTGCCTAAACCTTCTTTTTCTTTTTCAAATGTCCACAATGTTTTTAATTTTGTGGGCTGATTGAGGTAGGCAGGTGTCCAAGAAAAACACAGAATAGCTGTCTGAACAGCCACAGAATGCTCTTAGCTAAGCACAGCTTCTTGTTTTTAGCCTGATGGTATCGAAGCTATAGCACTCAGCCCTTAACATTTTGTACACAAATCATCTTAGGAAATGGGAAGCATATCTACAATTTCATGGCTCTAGCTTGCATAGGCTACAGCTGTTTGAAGTTGGAGACTGTGAATTGAAACTCCGGAGTTTTATTGCACAAAAATTACTTCCTTCATATAGTAGCTGCTTATGTTATACTGAGAGAGGAAATTAAGGGTTGAGAGGGAGGGAGAAGTTGCTAAAAGTGGCATACAAGGAGGAGTGCTGGGCTTCTTTAGGAGTCTTAAAATGGAATATTCCCTGACACAGATTCTGAAGGATTTTTGTATTATTATTTATAAGGGAGGGAGAGGAGGCTGCAATATTTTTTATAAGATAAAGATCTGCAGAGCTCCTGGGAAGTAACTGTCATGTCTGACTCCTAGGATGAAAGGTGGCTGGGGGTGGGGGAGTCTGCTGCCACAGCGCCGCAAGTCCCATTGGCTGGGAAACCTGTCCAATGGGCACTGTGGGGGCAGCATCTATGGGCGAGGGCAACATGCAGAGCCACCTGGCCACCTCTCTGTCCAGGAGCTGGACAGCAACCTAGGTTGCTTCCCAGGAGACATCTGAGGCAAGCACCACCCAGAGCATGATCCCTCTTCCATGCCCCAGCCCCTAGCCCTGAGCCCCATTCCCACACATATACGCCCTCCTGGAGCTCACACCCTGCACCTCCTACACACCCAAGAGTACACACGCTTAGCCAGAGAACTCATCTCCTACACCCCAACCCCTTGCCCCAGTCCGGAACTTCCTCCTGCATCTTGAGCACTTCATTTCTGGTCCCACCCTGGAGCTCACCCCTCAGCCACATCCCTTACACCTCCAGACCCCAACCCCCTGTTCAGTCTGTGGAGTAATTGGGGGTGGGGAAGAGTGAGGCAAGATCTAGACTACAGTTCTTTGTCAGAAAAGGCTATGCAAATTACTCTCCGCAATTCATGTAGCTTTTTCCGATAGCTTTTCCGGGAAAGCCTTCTCTTTCAGAGGAGCCCTTATTCCTCATAGAATGAGGTATACAGGGCTCCCTGAAAGAGTGAGTTTGCTCTTCCACAAAAAAAAGTGGAAAAGCAAACGCATTCTCTGGTATCCTGGAAAAACACCCCAGTCGAGACATACCCTGAGAGAGGGGGAATGGAGAGAGTGAGGTTGGGGCTTCAGAGATGGGATGGGCCCTCAAAGAAGGGACAGGTCAGGGGGTTGGGCAAGGCTATTTGGTTTTGTGCTATTAGAAAGTTGGCAACCCTACCAGTGTAGAAACACAGGGGGCTTCTACAGTGGTAATACAAGTGCTAGGGGAGTTAGGTGGCAGAGGAACAGGTGGTTTTGTGAAGGCTGCTGATGCCTAAAGAGGACATTAAATGCCTAGTCCCTTTGTTGCAGAAAACAGACACTGCAAAATACTTTGTTTGGGTGAAAACCTAGTTACTGACAAACAGCTTCAATGGAAAACTTTCAAGCAGTTCTGATCAGCTGCTGTTAAAATGACAATGTCTTGAGTTTCAGGCTCCTGTGGGTGCATGTGGGAAGACTATTATTCAGCATTTGAGGCTGTGTTTTGAAGGCTCCATACCAATGTGCCACACAGTTGAGAAGAACGTTATGCTGCCAAACCTCACATAATGCTTTCTGCTGTTCTTTTGTCCATACCTGCTGGTGCTGGGAGGCGCTGTTAAGCTTTTACAATGTTACAGATCTTCCGTCAAATAAAGACACTGAAGACAAATGGGGATCTATAGATATCGATGAAACAGGACTGCAGTATAGAAAGCTGTGATGTCTTGCACACAGCATGTTCAATGTGATCAAAGAAGGATAACAAGGGAGAGTTAATTAAGGGTCCCCTTCTCTTTATCAGTATCAGAAAATGATTATTCTGAGAATATTTTTGAAATGAGACGCTGTTTTCTGGTAATTACCGTATAAATAAGCATTACCGTATAAGTACCGTATACGGTTTTATGGTCATTACCATATAAGCACACCTCCCTAGTGTGTCAGCAGCCCATCTCCTTCTGCCTGTTACCTAACTCTTCAAAGAAGGGTTCATTAACTCTGACTGACAACACCAGGAGCTCAGTTAACTCTTTTGGGCTCAGAACACTGGGATAGCATAAGGATAGGCAACCGCAAAAGGGTGTGTGGGGGAGGAAGGGGTGGGATCAGCATGAACTGCTGCCCCTAAATAAAGAGATTTGTAAAAGGGGAAGGAGAAAAGCAAGGTAGGGCTGGGGAAGGAGGTGTTGGGGAAAGAGTACAGGCATTGGAGCACTCCAGGCTCAAATCGATAAGAATGCATGCAGTACAAGCAAGCAAACGCTGCTGGCTGTTTGCTTAGCTCATAATACAATGCTGCATTTTGATTTCTTTTATGTGGGTGAGCTTGTTGCTTATGACATATGTCAGACTGACAACTTTGTGTACTGAACGCCAATATTGAGAGCATGGGCAGAAGCCACCTATGCTTCCCCAGGCTGGTATAACAATGTGCTTCCACCAACACTCAGAGACACGCACCCTCCACCTCCTGCCCTCAGGATTCAGCTCCCATTTGATGCTTGGTCCCACCATTGAGACTACTATCAACAGGGTATTGCTTGTGTGTTCCATAGAATCGCTATGGATAGAAATTCCATGCTCCAATAATAAGAAATTAGCAGTAGGGCTATATTACCGACCACCTGACCAGGACAGCGATACTTACATAGAAATACTGAGGGAGATTAGAGAGGCTACCAAAATAAAGAACTCTATAATAATGGGGGATTTTAATTACCCCCATATTGACTGGATACATTGTAGTCAGACACAAACCCCATCTTAGTTTTCCACGAACCCCATCTTGTTTCCCCCCCCAGAGAGCAAGAGAAAGGCAGTCAGCCTTTGATGCCCTGGGAACGCAGGTGTGCTGCCTGTCCCTGACTCTACCATAAACAGAAACCAGACAGTAAATGGGCTAGCTGACGACCCGGGGCCTCCCGTCGCCCTGATGGCTAGTACCAGTAATTGACACGCCTGCACTGTCCCAGGAGAGGAATCTTCGCCCATCACATACCAGAGGTGCCCATTATCTGCATTTTCCCAGGTGTAAATTATGCTTTGCACCCTTCATGGGAAACTTGGTGTTCAAAGCCATTTTTCCTAATTGGCCACTTGAAACCAGGAAGAAGCCTACATGACCCAAGGGGTATAAAAGAGTTTCAGCAGCCCACCCCCTTGGAGCTCCAATCATCTATACCTGCTGGCAGGTATTGATCGTCTCCCGAGGTCTGTGGGACGCCCAACCTCGCCCTACTTCTTCCCGAGGGATTGAGAGAAAGACGCTGGCCACGCCAAGTCTGGAACGCAGGGGTGAGAATATATACCTGCTATGTGTCTATTTTGCATGCATGTAATAAGAGCTCAGAGAACCAAAAGGGTTGCATGGTACCTATAAGTGACTTATTAGTGTAATTTCTGTCCTGTCCTTTGTAGTGGCTGTGTTATCTGTAATACAGCAGTAGCATTTAACAACTAAGTTTACCCTGTAACAATAAAATAGTAACTGTTTAAGCTTTAACCTGACTCCTTCAGTTGCTGTAACAGAACCAAGCACAATTTAAAAGAACTTCAGCCGGTCATAAGGGACTCACTGCCCTGACCGTCGGCTGACATACATGTCACCTCAGGAAGAGAAGCGGAGATAAAATTTCTCAATGGCTTAAATGACTGCTTCTTGGAGCAGCTAGTGCAGGAACCCACAAGGGGAGAGGCAATTCTCGATTTAGTCCTGAGTGGAGTGCAGGATCAGGTCCAGGATATAACTGTTACAGGACCGTTTGGGAATAGTGACCATAATATAATAACATTCAACATTCCTGTGGTGGGAAGAACACCTCAGCAGTCCAGCACCCTGGCATTTAATTTCAAAAAGGGGAATTACGCAAAAATGAGGAGGTTAGTTAAACAGAAATTAAAAGGCACAGTGACTAGAGCCAAATCCCTGAAAGCTGCATGGAAACTTTTTAAAGACGCCATAATAGAGGCCCAACTTAAATGTATACCCCAAATTAAAAAACATAGCAAGAGACCTAAAAAAGAGTCACCGTGGCTTAACCACCATGTAAAAGAAGCAGTGAGGGACAAAAAGGTATCTTTTAAGAAGTGGAAGTCCAATCCTAGTGAGATAAATAGAAAGGAACATAAACACTGTCAAATCAAGTGTAAACATGTAATAAGAAAAGCAAAAAAAGATTTTGAGGAACAGCTAGCCAAAAACTCAAAAAGAAATAACAAAATGTTTTTTAAGTACATTAGAAGCAGGAAGCCTGCTAAAAAACCTGTGGGTCCCCTAGATGATCGAGCTATAAAAGGAGCAATCAAGGACAATAAAGCCATTGCGGGGAAACTAAATGATTTCTTTGCTTCAGTCTTCACGGCTGAGGACGTTGGGGAGATTCCTGAATCTGCACCGTCCTTTGTGGGTGATGAATCTGAGGAACTGTCCCGGATTGAAGTGTCATTAGAGGAGGTTTTGGAACAAATAGAAAAACTTAATGTTAACAAATCTCCGGGACCGGATGGCATTCATCCAAGGGTTCTAAAAGAACTTAAATGGGAAATTGCTGAGCTATTATCTGTGGTTTGTAACCTATCCTTTAAATCGGCTTCCGTACCTAATGACTGGAAGGTAGCCAACGTGACACCAATATTTAAAAAGGGCTCTAGAGGCGATCCTGGCAATTACAGACCGGTAAGTCTAACTTCAGTACCGGGCAAATTAGTCAAAACAATAGTAAAGAATAAAATTGTGAAGCATGTAGAAGAACATAATTTGTTGGACAAAAGTCAACATGGTTTCTGTAAAGGGAAATCCTGTCTTACTAATCAGTTAGAGTTCTTTGAAGGGGTTAACAAACATGCGGACAAGGGGGATCCAGTAGTTATAGTATACTTGGATTTTCAGAAAGCCTTTGACAAGGTCCCTCACCAAAGGCTCTTGTGTAAATTACATGGCCATGGGATAAGAGGGAAGGTCCTTTCTTGGATTGAGAACTGGTTAAAAGACAGGAAACAAAGGGTAGGAATAAATGGTAAATTTTCAGAGTGGAGAGGGGTAACTAGTGGTGTACCCCAAGGGTCAGTCCTGGGACCAATCCTGTTCAACTTATTCATAAATGATCTGGAGAAAGGGGTAAGCAGTGAGGTAGTAAAGTTTGCAGATGATACCAAACTGTTTAGGATAGTCAAGACAGAAGCAGACTGTGAGGGACTCCACGAAGGTCTCACCAAACTGAGTGATTGGGCAACAAAATGGCAAATGAAATTTAATGTGGATAAGTGTAAAGTAATGCACATCGGGAAAAATAACCCCAACTATACATACAGTATAATGGGGGCTAATTTGGCTACGACAAATCAGGAAAGAGATCTTGGAGTTATCGTGGACAGTTCTCTGAAAACTTCTACACAGAGTGCAGCGGCGGTCAAAAAGGCAAATAGGATGCTAGGAATTATTAGGAAAGGGATAGAAAATAAGACCCAGAATATCTTATTGCCCCTGTATAAAACTATGGTACGCCCACATCTTGAATACTGTGTACAGATGTGGTCTCCTCACCTCAAAAAAGATATTTTGGCCTTGGAAAGGGTTCAGAAAAGGGCAACTAAAATGATTAGGGGTTTGGAATGGGTCCCATATGAGGAGAGGTTAAAGCGACTGGGACTTTTCAGTTTAGAAAAGAGGAGACTGAGGGGGGATATGATAGAGGGCTATAAAATCATGAGTGGTGTGGAGAGGGCTGATAAAGAAAAGTTATTTATTAGTTCCCATAATAGAAGAACTAGAGGACACCAAATGAAATTAATGGGGAGCAGGTTTAAAACTAATAAAAGAAAGTTCTTCTTCACACAGCGTGTAGTCAACCTGTGGAACTCCTTGCCAGAGGAGGCTGTGAAGGCTAGGACTATAATAGAGTTTAAAGAGAAGCTGGATAAATTCATGGAGTTTAGGTCCATAAAAGGCTATTAGCCAGGTGATAAACAGAGGCCAAGGACAGCATTTTGTCAGAGGCTGGAGAGGGATGGCAGGAGACAAATCGCTTGATCATTGTCTTCGGTCCACCCTCTCTGGGGCACCTGGTGCTGGCCACTGTCGGTAGACAGGATACTGGGCTAGATGGACCTTTGGTCTGACCCAGTACGGCCGTTCTTGTGTTGTGATGCTAGATTAAAGACACCAGTTCATTTTATATTGGCACAGTGGTGCACAGTATAACAGGGTAGACTCACTGCCATGGCACCTCCTGCTGGTCATGCTGGGAATTGCTCCATCCAGTTTCTTGCCCATTGTCATTCTGCTCTCCTGTCTCTGCCCTCTGGCTCTAGACCTGCATTGCTCCCCTGGTCTGCTTCAGGATACTGCCCACCAATCCATTCTCTCCTGCTTCCATGTGTATCAGCAGTCCTCAGTCCATACATCTACCTGAGCAGCCAACTGCAGCCCCAAAGCCTAGGCCTTTGCCTCCGGGACAAGCTGCAGTTTGGAAAGGCCAGGCTCTGTGGCAGCTAGTTGTTTGCAAGGCAGAAGGGGGAGGGGGAGGAACATAGGCCTGCCCACTGGATCCAGATCCATGAAAAGGGGTGACATTCCAGTTCCTTCCCTCTAGTATGCAGGGAAGGAACTGGGATTTTGCAGTACAGTTCTGTCTCTGGTCTGCTCCTGGGACTGGTGCATTGACAGGTGGCCTTTTACACAATGTGGTTTGTGATGTGACCAGCTAGCCCAAGTGGAAGGGAGGCAGTCAGAGCCAGCACTTTACAGGTATGCTTTCCTAGAGGGGAAAGCTGCCATGAACTCTGCTTTAAGAATCAGACTGATTATAAGGATCTCTCAGCTTGAAATACATTTGTGTGAGTCTGTTCTTCCTGCAAGCAAGTATTGGAAAGAGTTATCTTGAGCCAGTTGGCATATGAGCAATGGCTGTGCAACCCTCTTCCTAGAGCCCTGCCAATGCAGGTGCACAAACTATGGGGAGAAGCTGAAGGTTGTGCAGTGAGGTATGAGCAGGGCTGGGATAGTAGCAACCCTCTTCATTTTGTAATGAAAGACACGCTCCTAATGAGTGTTTCTTTAGGAAGCAGTTGCTCAAATGGACTGTGATCTGCGAGACCTCGATTCTGTACCTGGCTCTGCCACTGACCTGCTGAAGAAACATGGACATATCCTTTTATTTAACTCTGCTTCTATTTCCTCTCCCACCTTTTGTCTGTCTTATCTCATGACATGGTAAACGCGACAAAGCACTCAATGTGGGATTACAGATTCTAGCCCATTGAATTCTAGCCCGGATCTCAGGGGCTCTATTGCAATACAAAAAAGTAATCTCTGTCAGTTGAAGACTCAGGTGAGGGCCCCCCCTCCATGCAGAAAACTGGTGCAAGGTCTATGCACCATGTTTAGATAATCTAGTACTGGCTCCTTGCTGCTTATGCTCCACTGGATGAATCTTTGCCACTCAGAAAAGGAATGAAACATGCAGGGAACTGGATTTGATGACCTATCATGGTTCCTTCCAGTTCTAGTATTCTATGATATGTGCCTTAATTAGAGAGACACAAATCAGGAATAAGCCACTACCATCTGCTTGGTTTAGATCCGCAGTGTCCAACACACTAGCCACTAGCCAGATGTGGCTATTTGGCTAGTTGAGCGCTGCTACTTGGTTCAAACTATGTAGCTATTTGGCCAATTGAGTGTGGCTAGTTCACTATAGCAGTAGCCACTGTGGGTATGACTACACTACCCTCCTAATTCGAACTAGGAGGGTAATGTAGGCATACCGCACTTGCAAATGAAGCCTGGGATTTGAATTTCCCGGGCTTCATTTGCATGAAGCCGGCCAGCGCCATTTTTAAATGCCGGCAGTTCGAACCCCGTGCCGCGCGGCTACACGCGGCATGGAGTAGCTAGTTCGGATTAGGCTTCCTAATCCGAACTAGCTGTACTCATCATTCCACGAGGAGTACACCTAGTTCGGATTAGGAAACCTAATCTGAACTAGCTACTCCGTGCCACGTGTAGCCGCGCGAACTGCTGGCATTTAAAAATGGCGCCGGCCGGCTTCATGCAAATGAAGCCCGGGAAATTCAAATCCCGGGCTTCATTTGCAAGTGTGGTATGCCTACATTACCCTCCTAGTTCGAATTAGGAGGGTAGTGTAGACATACCCTATAGTAGCTTCACAACTGGTTGAACACCTTGGGAGATGCCCAAATCTTTAATAGTGTTGATCCATAGAACCTGCTCTTCTCAATATTTTTAGAAACTTACTTTCAAAAGCCACACATGGGATAACTGGAGGAACACAATGGGCAGGGGAAAATTATTTGTATTATTTCCAAGGAAAACTGTTGGCATTAATTTGATGCAGAGTCTTTGTTATTTTATGAATAAGAAGTGCAGTTAATATATTATATATAATGTGTCTTCTAACCCTACCTAGAACCAAATTATGCTTTATGGAAAGTTAAGTAGGCAGTAAACTAAGTGGTATGGAAAGTACATACAGTAAAACATTGGCTACCAACACTGAACAGTTGTTTTGTCCTTATCCTTTGGAGAACTTCATAATTATACATTTAGTGCTGCTGAGAGATCCACTGTGTAATTACATCGCTCAGCAATAATGACACTGCTTACTGTGCGAATATAAGGTGCAATATGAGATTAAAATGAATGTTACACTTGTTACATAGGAAAAAGGTGGGAACTAATGCTGGGCCCAATTGCCACTCTTTTAGAAAAACCTCAGCATTTTGTCCCCACTTGTTCTGGTGGGGGTGAGGTTTGGCTGGGGTTTAACACTACCCAGAAACAGACAATAATACTGGACCAATGCCCCTGGGAATCCAATAGGATTTGTGGATGAACAAATATTCCAGCAATTTATATTTTCTTGCTTTACTGTAGTATCTGAACAGCTCACAATCTTTAATGTAGATACTCCCAAAATCGCCCATTCTACAGATGGGAACTGAGGTGCAAAGTGGCTAAGTGACTGGCTCAAGATGATAGAGAAAATCTGAGGCACAGGAGAGAATCAAATCTGGGTTTTAACAATGAGAAGTCCTGTGGCACCTTACAGACTAACAGATTTATTGGAGCATAAACTTTCGTGGGCAAAAATCCACTTCATGATATACATGGTCTTTGCCCACGAAAGCTTATGCTCCAATAAATCTGTTAGTCTATAAGGTGCCACAGGACTTGTTGTTGTTTATGCAGATTCAGACTAACAGGGTCACCCCTCTGATACTTGAAACCTGGGTTTTCTGAGTCATCATAGGGTAGCATGCTAAGCACTGAGTTTTCCTTCCTCAAACAGCCTGCTTTCTCTATGTGGGGGTTCATTGCAACAACTCCCTGACTGGCTGTGTGGCTGCTCCAGAGAACCTCCTGAAAGCAGTGGCCTTTTTCCGTCAGTGTCGCGCCCCCCCACTTATCATAATGAAACTTCCCTAGCTCTGCACAACTGCAGGAGGAGCTTGCCAGCATGAATCGGTCCTGCTGCCAAGTCAAGTCAGCGGCACTGCTATGAATACCTGCACAGCCCCACAGTGCGCCAACATATTTATGGCTGACTTAGAACACTCTTTCCTCAGCTTTCATTCCCTGCTATATTTGCAGTACACTGACAATATCTTCATTATCTGGACCCATGTGAAGGAGGGCCTTGAAGAATTCCACCACAATATCAACTTCAGCCTGGAGCAGTCCACACAAGAGATCCATTGCCTGGACACTGCAGTACAAATAAGTGATGGTACATAAACACCACGCTGTACTGGAAAACTACTGACCAATTTATTTACATGCCTCCAGCTTTCATCCAGAACACCTCACACAATCTATTCTCTACAGCCAAGTCCTAAGATACAACCACATTTGCTCCAATACCTCAGAGACAAACACCTACAGGATCTCTATCGAGCATTCTTAAAACTATAATACTCACCTGGGGAAGAGAAGGAGATTAATAGAGCCAGGCAGATAGCCTAGGAGATTTCTGGGTATGTCTACATTACAGAGTTTTTTTGGAAAAAGAGCCATTTGTCTGAAAACACTTCTGTCCACACTGCAATCGTGTTCTTTCGGAAAAAAAATCTAAGGAACAGAGGGGTTTTTCCAACATTGGTAAACCTCTTTCTACAAGGAAGATTTTTTTCCGAAAGTTCTTTTGAAAGAAGAGGAAAAAGCACAAGTGCCCTGGTGGCCACTCCATACATGGTAATCACAGCTTAAATGTGACATAGTGTTCATTCAGTGTGGATGCTATCTTTTGAAAAAGCAAATCGCTTTTTTGATGCGCTTTGGCAGTGTGGATGCTCTCTTTCAGAAGAAGTTTTTTGGAAGATCTCTTCCGGAAAAGCTTCTTCTGAAAGAAGCCTGTAGTCTAGACGTAGCCCTAGTATAGGACAGGTCCAACAAAGAAAGCAACAGAATGCCATTGGCTATTATCTACAGCCCCCCAGCTAAAACCTCTTCAGCATATCATCAAGGATCTATAATCTATCCTATATGACGATCCCTCACTCTCAAAGACATTGGGAGGCAGGCTAGTCCTTGGCTGCAGACAGCCCCCCACTGTGAAAGAAAAACTCACCACCAACTACATATGTCTCTGCCACGTGCATTGGACAAACTGGACTGTTGCTACACAAAAGAATAAATGGAAACAAATCAGACATCAAGAATAGCAATACACAAAAACCAGTAGGAGAGCATTTTAGCCTCCCTGAACACACAAATACAGACTTGAAAGTTGCCATTCTTAAGAAACCCTCCCCCCCCAAACCTTCAAAAATAGATTGCAACATACAACTGCTGAGCTGGATTTCATATGGAAATTTGACACCATCAGAATGAGTCTGAATAGGGACTGGGAGTGACTCTTTCATTACTATAAGTAATTTTCCCCTTTAGATGTTCTCACCTTCTTATCTCTGTTGCAAGTGGGCCACATCCATCCTGATCAAATTAGTCTCATTAGCACTGATGTAACACTCCCATCTCTATATGTATGAATAAATCCCTGCCAGCTGATCCTTTCACTTCATGCATCTGACTAAGTGAGCTGCAACTCACAAAAGCTTATGCCCTAATAAATTTGTTAGTCTTTAAGGTGCCACCAAATTATTCCTTGTTATTTGTCCTGCTCTGACTGCTCTTGCTGCAGTGCAAGGGGGAGCTATTCTCAAAGGGTATGTCTACACAGCAATTAAACGTCTGTGCTGGCCTGGGGCTGCTGACACAGGCAAGCCAGCCACAGGTGTTTAATTGCTGTGTAGACATACCCAGAGGGGCCAGAACTATATTGCTGCAGCTCTTACCTGATGTCAAAGCATCTCTTTAAAATCAGGCACCCTCGGTGACTGCTGATGTGGCATATGGCTAATGCTGTTACTAATTGTAGCTAGACACCTTCCTCTGCCCCTCTCACTCTGTATTAACTTGGCTTCATGCTGCCTTTCACTTCCTATATATGGAACAGCTCATTTCCCATGCACCAAGTGCTCACCTTCCCTCCTTCCGCTGATTCCTTCTCAAACCCTCCTCTTTGCAAAGCCTTGCTATGTGGCCTCCTGCCCCACCTCTTGTTCCATACAACAAACTTATCTAACAGACAAGTATGAGGCAGGGACCCAGTCTTTCCTTTTGGGCTGTTTAGATTTTCATGAATGTGGGGCACTATACAAACCAAACATTCTGCTTGTGTCTTTTTATTCTGTAAGATTCAAATTCCTTAGAGTCCTTCATTACGGGTTCAGCAAATGAAATAGCTTTATCCAGGCCATCTGTCCGAGACAGCTGTTACACCCTGAGATATATCATTCATTTAAATATGTCTTTGTTGATGAATAGGTTAAATGCTGGGTTGATGAATGACCATTAAAATATTTAGCTTGCATAAGTATTATCCAATAAACATCTGGAAATTCTCTACGTGCACTCTTTCAAAGTCCGTATAAATGATCACTTTCATTAGACCCTGAAGCCTAGGGAGAATGTGTGATTTAAACATTCCAGTGTTTTATTTTTAAATTGGTTTGTGGAATGTTATGTACTAACTTATGTATTTTATACATTAATTCTGAAAATTCTTTTTTTCTAGTTTTTCTTGCGGGCACTTCATAGATTGAAAACTGCTGTCTCTCAGCAACTGATTATTATGATTAATTTTAACAAAATTACTATGACACTTTCCTTGTATTCAGCTAGTTAATTGTAATGAAACTTTGAACATACAGTGCCTTTCATCTGAAGATCATAATGTATTGTGCATGCCTAAATCAATTAAGCTCCCAACACATTGAATTTACCCTTTCTTCGCTGATGTTTCAGTTAAATTCAATTGGAGACCAAGAACATAAGAACAGAATGGCCATACTGGGTTGGTCCATCTAGACCAGCATCTTGTCTGCTGACAGTGGCCAATACCAGATGCCCCAAAAGGAGGGAACACAAGAGGTAATCCTCAAGTGATCCCTCTTTAGTCACCCATTTCCAGTCAATATTTCTATACATCTTGTCTAATAGCCATTGATGGATCTAACCTACATGAATCTATCTAGCTCTTTTTTGAACCTGTTAAACTCCTAACCTTCATCACATTCACAAGGAGTTCCACAGGTTTACTATGCACTGAGTGAAGAAAAACATCCTTTTGTTTGTTTTAACCCTGCTTCTTATTAATTTCATTTGATGACACCTAGTTCTTACGTTAAAGGAACAAATAAATAACTTTTCCTTATTCATTTTTTCCACACCAATCATAATTTTATAGACCCCTATCATATCCGCCTTTGGTATTCTCTTTTCTAAGATGCAAAGTCCAAGTCTTTTTAATCTCTCTTCATATTGGATCTGTTCTGAATCCCTAATAATTTGTTGCCCTTTTCTGAACTTTTTCCAATGCCGATATATCTTTTTTAATATGAGGCGATCACATCTGTACACGGTATTTAAGATGTGGGCGTACTGTGGTTTTATAGAGAGGCAATAAGTCATTCTCTGTCTTATTCTCTATCTCTTTTTAAATGATTCTTAACATTCTCTTTGCTTTTTTAACTACCACTGAACACTGTGTGGATGTCTTCAGATAACTATCCACAATGACGCCAAGATCTTTGAGTACTTGTAGTCCTCAACATATTGTATTTATAGTTGGGATTATTTCTTCCAATGTGCATTACTTTACATTTATCAACATTGAATTTAATTTGCCATTTTGTTGCCAGTCACTTAATTTGGTGAGATCTTTTTGAAGTTCTTCACAGTTTGCTTTGGTCTTGACTATCTTGAACAGTTTAGTATCGTCCGCAAACTTTGCCACCTCACTGCTCACCCCTTTCTCTAGATCGTTTATGAATAAGTTGAATAGAATTGGTCCTAATACTGACCCTTAGGGAACACCACTATTTACACCTCTCCATTCTGAAAAATTTCCATTTATTCCTACCCTTTGTTTCCGGTCTTTTAACCAGTTCTCAATCCATGAAAGGATCTTCCCTCTTATCCCATGACAACTTACTTTACTTAAGAGCCTTTGGTGAGGGACCTTGTCAAAGGCTTTCTGGAAGTAAACCATATCCACTAGATACCCCTTGTCCACATGTTTGGGACTCAAAGAACTCTAGTAGATTTTGTAGTAGTTTGTTCCAAAACTTTCTCTAATGACACCTCAGTCTGGGACCATGCCTCAGATTTGTCACCTAAAAAGAATGGCTCAGGTTTGGGAATCTCTGTGAAGACTGAAGCAAAGAATTCATTTAGCTTCTCCCCAATTACTTTAAGCTTTTTTGAGTGCTCCTCTAGCATCTCTATCGTCCAAGGGCCCCACTGGTTGTTTAGCAGGCTTCCTGCTTCAGATGTACTTAAAAAACATTTTGCTATTACTTTGAGTTTTTGGCTAGGTGTTCTTCAAATTCCTTTTTGGCTTTTCTTATTATATTTTTACACTTAATTTGATAAAGTTTATGCTTCTTTCTATTTTCCTCACTAGGATTTGACTTCCACTATTTAGAAGATGTCTTTTTATCTATCAATGTTTCTTTTACTTTGTTGTTAAGCCACAGTGGCACTTTGTTTCTCTGACTGTGTTTTTTTAAATTTGGGGTATACATTTAAGTTGGGCCTCTATTATGGTGTCTTTGAAAAATTTCCATGTAGCTTTTACTTTCTCCACTTGCACCTTTTCATTTCTGTTTAACTAACCTCATTTTTGTGTAGTTCTTCTTTCTGAAATTAAATGCCACAGTGTTGGGCTGCTGAGGTGTTTTTCCCACCACAGGGATGTTAAATGTTATTACATTATGGTACTTTTTCCAAGTGATTCAGTTATATTTACTTCTTGGACCAGATCCTGAACTCCACTTAGGAATCAATCAAGAATAGCCTCTTCCTTTGTGGGTTCCAGAAACAGGTGCTCCAAGAAGCAGTCATTTAAGGTATCAAGAAATTTTATCTCTGCAACTCGTCCTGAGGTGACGCGTACCCAGTCATTATGAGGATATTTGAAATCCCCCACTACTATTGAGTTTTTTATTTTGATAGCCTTTCTAATCTGTCTTACAATTTCATAGTCACTATCACTGTCCTAATCAGGTGGTTGATAATATATCCCTAATGCTATATTCTTATTATTGGAGCATGGAATTACAATCCATAGAGATTCTATTAAACATTTTGGCTCTGTGACAGGGCGGACAGGCCCCACACAGAAAGGTAGGTGGTAGCCCAGGCCCAGCTGGCTGAGAAGGCCCCGCCCCTCCAGCCCTGCTGGGCATGCTCCCAGCAGAGCCTGGGTATAAAAGCAGAGGGAGCCCTGCAGCCTCTTTGGCTGCAGGATGAGGGAGTAGCCCAGGCCGGGCCGGTGTTTTTGCAGCAGCTGAGACTGGAGTCGCTGCCCGTGCCGGCCCTGGAGGTGCAGCCAGCAGCCGCCAACTCCAGGGAGGCAGGAGCCCCTGTAACCCCCAACAGCAGCCCTGGCAAGCACTGATTGGGAGGCAAAGAGGCCCCAGGGCGCGGTAGGAAGCAGCCCAGGGCAAAGGACTAAAAGCGCGGCTCGGCGTGTAGCGGCCGGATTCCCCGCTAAGCAGGCAGGAGCCATAGTCTCTGCCTAAAGGGCCCTGGGCTGGGACCCGGTGGAGAGGGAGGGCCCGGGTCCCCCTGCCACCCATTTTCCCTACTCTGGATAATCGACCCCTGGTCCGGGAGAGGCTTCTCTGGGCGGCTGGGCCTCTAAAACTGTATTTACCCTGATAGAGGGGCATGAATTTTATGTGGGAACTGTTAGGGCCGTATTTACCCCGACAGAGGGGCATGAACTCTCTATTGAGACAGTTAGTGTCATACTTCCCCTGATAGAGGGGCATGGACTTTATATTGGGATTGTTAATGCCGTATATGCCCGGATCTGGGGACCCGGGTGGGCAATGAGACTTAAGGGGGGGTGTTCACCCCGTGACAGGCTCATTTAAGATTCATACTTCAGTATGATCTGACCCATACTTCCATCCTGTCCTTCTGAGTAGAACACAGAGAATCTGTATTAATAGACCCTCTCCTAAGAGATGTCTCTGTCCGATCCATGTGCTCTTCTGCACCTGTTGGCTTTCTCCCAGCCTTTAGTTTAAAAAACTGCTTTACAACATTTTTAATGTTAAGTGCCAACAGTCTGGTTCCATTTTGGTTTAGGTGGAGGCCATCCTTCCTGTATAGACTCCCCTTCCCAAAACTTTCCTCAGTTCCTAATAAATCTAAACCCCTCCTCTCTACACCATTGTGTCATCCACACATTGCATTTCTGAAGTTCTGCCTGCCTACCTGGCCCTGAACTGGAAGCATTTCAGAGAATGCTGACATAGAGGTCCTGGGTTTCAATCTCTTTTCTAGAAGCTTAAATTTGGCCTCCAGAACCTCTCTTCTACCCTTCTCTAGTCATTGGTACCCACATGTACCACAGCCACCAGCTCCTCCCCAGCACCACACATAAGTCTATCTAGATGTCTCAAGATATCTGCAACCTTTGCACTAGACAGGCAAGTCACCATATGGTTCTCTTGGTCATCACAAACCTAGCTATCTATGTTTCTAATGATCAAATCCCCCATTACTGACACCTGCCTTTTCCTAATGACTGGACATCCCTCCCCTGGAGATGTATCCGCAGTGTGAGAGGATTCCATAACATCATCTGCAAGGAGGATTCCAACTATGGGATCATTTCCCTCTGCTCCAGTTGACTGTTCTCCTTCCTTGAGCCTTTCATCCTCCTTAACAGCACATGGGGCTGTCTGACTGGAGGTAAGACAGTTCTACAGTGTCTCAGACTGTACTAGGGTAGTTCAGCACTAGGATATGTCAGACCCTCTGTCTGACTTCATTGGGAGCCTGGTTGGGACTATTTGTGAGACAACTACATCATGGCCAAAAATACTTTCATGTCATATCCCTTACATTCTATCCACAAATAGCCTCATCTATTACTAGTTCCACCATTCTACATACCATCTCCTCCTACACTATGAATAATACATACTCATGGACTCACCTTCTTTACCTTTGTCATCTGGTTTGGAGACCAAACTGCTCCCACATAGCACTAGGGAAGTTCTACATGGTTGGGCATATAGTCAAAGAGAATTGATATTTGTTATGATTCATTGCTGATCATTTCAACATTTGAAAAGTTGCCCCAATATTTACCAGAGCCTACGCCAGAAGAGCCCAAGTGGGACACTTACAGTAACTTTAAGAGTGAGGAAAAATGGACAAAATCAGGCTTATAATAGGAGTCAAGCCACCAACTTAACTGAGGAGAAACTGTTTTCTTGCAATTATATCAACTTTACAGATGAGGAAAGTGAGTGAAAGGTTAAATGACCTATTCAGGGTCACACACTAGATCACTTTCATAGCTAAGGGTGTGTCTAGACTACCTAGTTTTGTCGACAAAAGTGGACTTTTGTCGACAAAACTATACCAGCGTCTACACTACCACTGAGTTCTGTCGACATAACGTCGACAGAACTCAGCAGTTTTGTCAACGCTGGTATACCTCATTTTACGAGGCATAACACCTTCTGTCGACAGAACTCTGTCGACAGAAGGTGTTATTGCCTGTAACGTTGCGTCCAGACTACGGAGTTCTGTCGACAAAGCAGCTTGATTTGTCGACAGAACTCAATGTGTCTGGACGCTCTTTGTTGATGGAAGTTTTGTCGACAGTATCTGTCGACAAAACTTCCGTCGACAAAACGCGGTAGTCTAGACTTACCCTAAGAGTCCTACTTTTGTCTAACTCCCACAGAGCTATAATTACTACTTCCACTGACTGGTTTGCAAATTCTTCAGTTTCAAATATCTGTCATCCTGGTTACTTGTTGCTAGTCCTTCCTGATGGCAATAGATTAGCTCTCCCCATGTTGAGTCTCATATTGCAGCTCAGGTTCCTCAGGTTTGAGGGGCTGTGTCTGGCTTTTAAAATGTCTCTCTTCTGGTTTTGCCATGGACTGGCACTGGATTTGCCCACCGGGTGGCTGGTTCTTGATCTTCCTTCTGATGTGATGCACCTGGCCCCATGAATGTTAGAGCTCCCCTCTGGTACACCTGGGTTTCCTTCTTTCCCTTTCAAATTTTATTGACAATCTAAAAAGAATAAGTGCCAGGCCATGTTCAAACAGTCTGTGGGTTCCTGTTTACAAAAGCTAAAGAATTCATTTCGATATACAGTTTTGGCCACAACTTCAATCACTGCAGACACTGGGAACTGAAAGTCTGGTAACGCAGTTAGCTGTTTGCTGGGATTAGTCCCAACCATGCTGGTTTCAGAAATCAGCTGTTGAAAACTACAAGGAGAAATTTACTTCTGTACAGAGAGCCCCCGCAAGGCCCACACTCAGATCCACGAATAGAAGAGGGAAAATGGGGTAACTGCCCTGGGGTCCAGTGATTTGAAAGGACCTAGAGTTCCCGGTCACTACTACCACAACAGCATCAGCGGCTGGAACCCTGAGCCCTTTAAATGGCTGCTGGAGCACTTCACAGTGTGCTCTGGGCAACTTTCAGGACTTTCTGAGTAGAGCACTGGCAGATCCAGTCTACCAGGAGAGGGGGGCACAGTGCGGCGTGACCTTCTGCCCAAGACCCTGTCCTTGGGTCCTAGCAAGTCTGACTCCACTGCCCATGTTCCTTTGCAGCCATCAAAATAGCTTTTGGGGAGTTTTTCAGCAAAACAAAAAGCTCCTAGAAAAGGGTTGATTTCAACACAACCTTCAGAGGGAAAGGGACACCCTCAGGCCCAGAATGAAATTACTCAAACAAGATGCCCAGACCTCAGAATAATAAATAGCCCAGGGTCTAAGCTACTCAGATAAGCACAGGTTTGAGCCAGATTCACATGCTCACACCAACTACATACCTCCCATACCCGAGGGTACTAATGAGGCTGTTGGTTATTCGGAGGTGGGATGGTCTGTTTCTCAGTTTTTGTAAAAAATTGCAAGAGATCTCAGTGTTCTTCTGTTGCAAAATGGGGGAAAAATTTGAAATCTCAATTTTCATGAGATGGGAAAATGCCTATCCAATCTACTTAAATGGGATTTAAGAAAACATATGCCTTGAATTGGCCTTTTAGAACAGGGTGAATTTTACCCTAAGGCTCTGAGCCTAAAAACATTTAGTTGCTTAACTTTTCTTGTGCAAGAAATTCCAGTGAAGCCAAAGTTAAGCACGTGCAATAGTTTTCAGAACAGATTTTCAGCTGCTTTCCAACTGTGACAATTTTGTTTTTCCTCTTGCAGAATCTTTTAGATCTATGTTGGGAACCAGGTGCCATAAAAATAATCTAGACAAGCAAATGCAGTAACAAAGGAACTTTGGAGAATCTTCTGATTTTTCTGGAGACATGATATAGCTTTCCATCAGTTTTTTAGCGTTGCCTACTTTGGAAACCAACAAGATCTAATTGCCATTGTGCTTTTTTTTATTTTCTTGACAGTTTAAAAAACTTGTGCTGATTTTGCTGTGAAAATGGAGAAAATGGGGTCTAAGTCATGGACTTGGGGGTAAGGAGATTGATTAAAAAATATTTCCAGTTTGATTTGCTGTGTAACCTTTGGCAAGTCAGCAATGAACTGACTCATGTCATCAGCATAACATGGACATTTTGCAATGAACTTTTGAGATCTATAAAAGAAAAGCAAGTTTGAGATTTTTTAATTGCGGTGTGGACATACCTGATATACCTATATGCAAGTCACTTCACCTTTTCTTTGTTTCATTTTGTCTGTCCTCATGAACACAGTTCATGTTTAGACTAAAACCTTCTTGGGGCAGGAAGCTCATGTCATTGTATGTTTGTACAGTTTCTGGCATAATGAAGGCTTAATCTTGACTGGTCCCTTCCGTACTATCATACTACACTGAAATAATAGTTAAATGGTTAGTTGTATATTTACGGCAGATTGTGTTATACAGTGTAGGACTCCGGTGCAGAAGATGAAATCAAATACTTTTTAAAATGTGCCACATAATTTCAGGACAATGAATAGCTGAAGCTGAAATGTATTGTTCCTCTTCCTCTAGTCTCTATGGGTATGACTACACTACCCCGCTAGTTTGAACTAGTGGGGGTAATGTAGTCATCCGCAATTGCAAATGAAGCCCGGGATTTGAATTTCCCGGGCTTCATTTGCATAAAGCCGGCCGGCGCCATTTTTAAATGCCGGCTAGTTCGAACCCCGTGCCGCGCACTACACGGGGCACGGAGTAGCTAGTTCGGATTAGGCTTCCTAATCCGAACTAGCTGTACTCCTCATTCCACGCCGGCCGGCTTTATGCAAATGAAGCCCGGGAAATTCAAATCCCGGGCTTCATTTGCAATTGCGGATGACTACATTACCCCCGCTAGTTCGAACTAGTGGGGTAGTGTAGACATACCCTATCTTATCTGTCTGTCCTTAGTGTCTAAGCTCCTCTGAGCAGGGACAGTTCCCTCTGAATCACTGGATAAAATGTTGAACACCTGTCATAAACAAGGCTGTTTCATTTTCCTTTACCTCAGTGCAGTAGTGATAAAAAAGGAAGCTAATCAAAACTAAACTCCACATTCCCCAAATGAGAGAACTGCATTTACTCAGGTTTACCCTCAACTACACTCAGGCCTTACATTCAGTGATACATTAGTTCTTGACTAGCCCCATCAATTTCTATGGACTACTCATGGAATAAGGTTATTTTCAGTGCTGGGAATAAACACTCTTATGCTTTGGGGGAAGAAGATATTAACCTGGTTCAGGAAGGAATCATACCTTTCCCTAATTTCTGGCTGTCGGGCCCCCCCCCCCTTGCCGGGGGTTGCCACCCTCCTCCGGGGCATCACTCACACAGCTTGGGCCTCGGCCCGAAGCGTGGTGCCCCTTTTTAGGGGGAATATGACCTCCCGGCCTAACCCCCAAAGCTCACTGCCCCCACAATAGGGGAAATACGGCCTCCCGGCCTAGTCCAAAGTTCACTGCCCCGGGATTGGGGAAATACGGCCTCCCGGCCTAGTCC
Source organism: Pelodiscus sinensis (assembly GCF_049634645.1). NCBI lineage: Eukaryota > Metazoa > Chordata > Testudines > Trionychidae > Pelodiscus > Pelodiscus sinensis. The sequence continues at coordinate 307,528,572 of NC_134711.1, forward strand.
AAAGTTCACTGCCCCTGCACTAGGGGAAATATGGCCTCCCGGCCTAGTCCACAGCTTGCAGGCCCAGAGGCCTAGTCCAAAGTTCTTTATCCCCACCCCACTCGCCGGGGGTCAGGGAAGGAGGGACAGGGGGGCCCGGGCCCTCCCTCTCCACCGGGCCCCGACCCAGGGCCCTAGTAGTGGCGGGTGGTTCCCACCACTGGCTCAGCGGGGGTTCCTCCCCGCAACGCCCCGAGCCCTCAGGGGCTTTTACAGCTCCCTGCCCTGGGTCACTTCCTACCCCCTGCCCCCGGCCCACAGTGGTCCCACCTGTCGGCATTGGTCGGGTGGCTGTACTGGTACTTCCCCGGTCAGCGTTGGAGTGGGCAGGGTCCGGTCTGGCACTCGGGTCACGGGGGGTCAGTCGGTCGGTCGGCGGCTGCGGCGTTGGGGACGAGCCCAGCTCAGGCTCAGCAGTGGCACGTTCAGCCCTCCTGGCGATTCCCTCTCTGGCAGTTGGACACTAGCTCCAGCTCGGGCTGCAGACTGCCTCTTCTGAGCAGGCCAGCAGCCTTTTGTACCTGTGCTCCCCTTGGAGCATGCCCAGTAGTGCTGTGTGGGTGGGGCTCTCTCCTCCCCCGGCACCAAGTGGTTTCCCTGGGCTTGAGTGCGGGGCGGGGCCACCCCGTCACACTGGCATTGCACAATTGTTTAGATGCATTATAGGGCTTTCCCACCTTCCTCTGAAGCATTAGATATCAGACAGTGCCAAAGTCAGAATTACACATTAAATGGAGTGATAGTCATAATTGTTTCCTATGAACTAATCTTACAGATGTTCTAACTTGCTGAGATCTCAAAAACTGCTGGTTAATGAGAAAGGAGCTAGTAAGCGTTTACTCAGACCATTCTCTCCAGCCACTTTATGACACCAGGAGAGACTCAGCTAGAAAATCAAGAGGGCAATGAATTAGATATGGTGAGACACATATGGTAAGCCTGGGAAGGAGAGGTGGAAGGACCTCCTGAGTTGAGCCCAAGTTGTGATTTGGTTTAATTTGGTTTGCACTGGTATAACTTTCCTGATATCAGTGGAATTACTTCTCTGATTTGCACTGGCCCAAGTGAGAATGGAATTAGGCCTATGCATTTTTAGATGAAGAGAAATATTTCTGTGACCTACACTTTTTCCTTAGGAATGATGATTTACACAAAGAACTGTAATAAATATATATGAGAGAGAGCTCTATATCAAGGTGAATAGAATTACTTTAGATTCACATCCACATGAATGAGATCAGAACCTGAACCTTCTTCTGTAGGTCTCTATTCCTGCTTCTGTTAAAATCAGGGGGAGCTTAGCTTATTGACTTAAATGGGAGCCAATCTATCTCTAGTCTAGAATCTTCCTTTGCAGGAGTTGGGGACAGCCATAGGCTGGGAAGGCAAGTTCTTACTCCCACTTATTTCCTTGCATAAGTGCTTAGCCCAAATCACAATTTAGCTTGCAACGTGGGTGGATTATGTAGAGGTCCAAGATCAATAGCACAGTGATGGTGTCCTACTTGAAATGCATTTGAATACGTTTCTCTTTCTGAAAAGAGAGGTAATAAATGACAATCCACTTGCTTGTAAATTATGTTACCATAGTGATGACTGTAACATAGCTAAGCATTCAAAAACATATGGAAGAGGGAAGAAGCACACATTTTTATATTTGAAAAAGTTAAGATAATATTTCTTATTGTTGTAAGTATTCTAAAATGTCCAAGATGTGTGGATGTTTGATGTTCTTGACTTATAGCAATGATCTAAATAACAAAATAATGGCAACAACAGTAGGCCTGCGCATACTACTCTTACCTTATACCTGGGGGTAGTGGATGGGAAGTTGGGAGAAAATGCAGCTACTGCAAGAGTAGCTAATTGGCTAAGGTTGATCTTAATACATCCCTTATATATCTGAGGACAGAGGATGCAGTTCAATTTCTTGCCACTATTCCTGCATGTAAGACCTTGATTGCAGCTCCACAATTTACTACATCTGTTATGAAAAACAGGAATTACTTTTTTTGTTTTTAAAAAGGTGGTGTAGTTGCAAGTGCACACAGATTTATTCCTACACATAGTTATTTGCCTCCCGTTACCATACTGTCTGGGCAACTTCTATCTATTTCATGCATCTGTAGGTGCTAGCAGCACTGCACCCAGCCCCTGGGCAGGGGCTTATGCCATTGTCTCCATCTTTTTTACTCACCCAGACCAGGGCACCATCTACCCCCTGGAATAAGCTCTGTAAAAATGGTGTCTGCAACCTTTTATAATGGTTTTAATCCCCTCTGTGCATCTATCCTGAACAGTGGCTCTAAAATGACACAGTGGGTCTCTCATGAGCGCAGATCAGTTCTACTCAATTTAAAAGCTTGAAGATTTGTTTGTCTGAGAGCTAATCATACAGACTCACTCTGGAAGCTGGAGTTCTCTCTGACTTGCCTTTCACTCACAATGATGTACGAATTTGGTTAACAATTGCATTGATGTTATGATATGGAAGCCAAAACAGTGACTCAGCTGCTTAACATAGACCTCATCATTGCAATGGTCAAATGCCTCACATCTCATAACACTCCTGTGATATATTGCTATACTCATTGTACAGATAAAGCACACACCTTAGACATCTTGCCCAAGGTTACGCAGGGAGTCCATAGCCGAGACAAGAATTGGTTGTCCATGGTACAACTCCATTGACCTAACCACAATTCCATATTTCCCCACTAACCCCTTTCTGCTATAATGTTGCTGGCTCTGTATCTGCAAACAGAAACAAATAGCAATAGGAAAGAGCTAAAGGGTAAGTATGCTATTGTGACAAGGGCCCTGGAGAGGTACTAGATGCCATTGTTGATGTAGTTTAGTGATGGAATTAGATTAAATTGTAAGAGGCTACCCATTTGTTTCAAAAAATTGCTGAAACCAGTATCTGAATGAAGGGCAGCTGGCAGCATCGGAAGCCAGGCAAGACTGTAGTAATTCAAGTGGGAAGGGGAAAGGACTATGAACTTGCTCCTTCTATAATATCCCCACTGTTGAGGTCAAGTTCATTGTTGAATTGATCTCAGACTTTGGGTCCCATTGGGCTCCTCAGTTCTAATGGTTGCTACATAACCATGCTCAGAAAAATAAATAAATGGCGATTTATACCTGCAAGTGGTGAGAAAATTGTGTCTTTTTTGCAGGCTCACGTGTCCCTTGTGACCCACATATTTATGACCTTCTGGATAGATCATTTCAATTCACAATGAAGCCTGAAGCCACACAAGTTGAGAAGTACCACCGTGTACAAATACAGCAACCCAGGTTGCCATGAACACATCACTTTGGTGGATCACTCTATGTACATCCATGCTTGGATGTCTCTGAATCCAGTTCAAGGTCTTTGTCCTGATACTTGGAGCCAGTCATTTTATGCTTCTCCCAACTATGACCTTCTGCAAAGTATTCCCCTGGCTGCATGCTATTGGAAATATGAAGCTGTCAGCTGGTAAGAAGAGCTCATTGGTGTACAGCATGGGAAATGGGTCTAAACTGTGGAACTCACGCCCAGAAGAGGTAACAAAGGTCATGGACCAGTGATCAGAACTAAAAGCAAAACTTGTTCCCACCATTCAGCTTTCCCCATGAAGTGTATAGTAAAGCAACATAGTTAATAAAATGCCCCACCCTTGTCTACAGAACAGTTGCTGCAATGACACCAGCTGAAAACTAGGATTTCTAAAGTTTTGACAGGGCAGACCCCGTTTGGGAGAAAAGGATCCCCTGTAACCCAGTCCCACATCTTTGATTGCCTGAGTTGTGGTGTTACCTAGATGGCTTATCATGTAATTTCATGCATTTCAAAAAAGATGTGGAGAAATTGGAGAGGGTCCAGAGAAGAGTAACAAGAATGATTAAAGGTCTAGAGAACATGACCTATGAAGGAAGGCTCAAAGAATTGGGTTTGTTTAATTTAGAAAAGAGAAGATTGAGGGGGGACATGATAGCCGTTTTCAGGTATCTAAAAGGGTGTCATAAGGAGGAGGAAGAAAACTTGTTCATCTTGGCCTCTGGGGATAGAACAAGAAGCAATGGGCTTAAACTGCAGCAAGGGAGGTTTAGGTTGGACATTAGGAAAAAGTTCCTAACTGTCAGGGTACTCAAACACTGGAATAAATTGCCCAGGGAGGTTGAGGAATCCCCATCTCTGGGGATATTTAAGAATAGGTTAGATAAATGTCTATCAGGGATGGTCTAGACAGTATTTGGTCCTGCCATGGGGACAGGGGACTGGACTCGATGACCTCTCGAGGTCCCTTCCAGTCCTAGTATTCTATGATTCTGTGTAATGTATTTATTACTCATTAGAAGATTTACCCAGCATTTCTTAGGTACTCAACTCATATAATTTTTGTTTTTTTCCATCTAAATCATTGCTTTGGGGTGGGGCTGCAGTTGAAGGGCTCACTATGCAGGCTATGCCAGGAAGAGAGGATGACTTCAGCCCTCTCTCACCACAGTAGCTTGGGGCCAGGAGAGAAGTGCCTGTCTATGACTGCTTCAGTGGACACAGCTGGGAGAGAGGTGCAAGGCCCCTGGCTGGGGGATACACATACACACAAACAGATGTACAAACAGACAAACTCTCTGAAATATGTAGTAGAATCAATCACTATCCCTTTCTCCATCCCTGCCCCCTGCTGGCCCAAAGAGATTATAGCTTTTTGGGTCCCCATCTCTGGCCCCTTACTGCCCTCCTGTGGTCATTTGGTAGCATAACTGTGCCCCCTCCCAGACCTCTCCCTTTCTATTTTATGAGAAACAATCACATTTCAGGTACATCCTATTGTCCTGACACAACTAACCCCCACCTTGCTTTAAGTTATGATAAAAGGAAGTGGCATGCCACATTTGGTGGTCCTAACTCTTACCATTTAGGAGGAGTTCTTGAACAAACAGACTCACAGACAGATGGAGAGACCGCCATACTACTACATTACTATTTCTCTTTTGCCTGTACAAGAGGCTCTCTTGCAACTCATGTTTTTGCACCTGAAAGAGCAGAACTAGAAATGAGATACATTGATCACTAGTGTAATTGTAATCATGGCTTCAAATTAGCTGCCTGTCTTTGCACACCAAGAAACAAATTATTAATTCATGGTGGGGAAAATCAAAAAGTGAATTAATACTATATGTCTTACTTCCAAAGCAGTATTTCCACCTAATCACCCAGCATGGTGCCTTTTTTCATTTTAAACAAAAGAAATTGCAAGTGCTATTGTGGTTCAAAACATTGTTCCAACCTTTCTACATTTTCTAGCTACAGGCAGTCCCCGAGTTATGCGGATCCGACTTACGTTGGATCCGCCGTTACAAACGGGGCCCTCCCTCTCCCTGGTCTCCAGCAGACCAGGGAGAGTAAGCAAAGCGGCAGAACACACGGGCAGCAGACAGCCCAGACGCGCCGTGGCTGTCCGCTGCCCGCGTGCTCCGCGGCTTTGCTCTGCTTTGCTCCCCGTCCCCCTGGTCTACAGACCAGGGAGACGGGGAGCAAAGCAGAGCAAAGCCGCGGAGCCCGAGGGCAGCAGGACAGCCACGGCGCATCTGGGCTGTCCCGCTGCCCCCGTGCTCTGCAGCTTTGCTCCGGACACCTGTGGTACAGCAGCTGGGGCGCTACCGGTTGGTCCTGTAGCGCCGCTCTGGGCGCTACTGGACCAACCCGGCAGCACCCCAGCTGCTCTGCCCAAAGCGTCCTGATTCAGCCACTGCTGGTCAGTTTCAGCAGCGGCTGACTTGGGGACGCCTGGGGCAGAGCAGCTGGGGTGCTGCTGGGTTGGTCCAGTAGCGCCGAGGAGCGGCGGCGCTACTGGACCAACCACGCAGCACCCCAGCTGCTCTGCCCCAGGCGTCCCCAAGTCAGCCGCTGCTGAAACTGACCAGTGGCTGACTACAGGAAGCCCCTGCCCCGGGCTTCCTGGAATCAGCCGCTGATCAGTTTCAGCAGCAGCTGACTTGGGGATGCCTGGGGTTCTTAAGTTGAATCTGTATGTAAGTCAGAACTGGCATCCAGATTCAGCCGCTGTTGAAACTGATCAGTTTCATCAGCAGCTGAATCTGGATGCCAGTTCCGACTTACATTCAGATTCAACTTAAGAACAAACCTACAGTCCCTATCTTGTACGTAACCCGGGACTGCCTGTACATAGAATCTCCATTACATCATCAAAGTTCTTCTACACTTTGGCTGTGTCTAGACTGGCAAGTTTTTCCGCAAAATCATCTGCTTTTGTGAAAAACTTGCCAGCTGTCTACACTGGCCGCTTGAATTTCCAGAAAAGCACTGACGATCTCATGTAAAATCGTCAGTGCTTTTCCGGAAATACTATGCTGCTCCCATTCGGGCAAAAGTCTTTTTCCGAAAGACTTTTGCACAAAAGGGCCAGTGTAGACAGCACAGTAGTGTTTTCCGCAAAAAAGCCCCGATCGCGATTGTCCATGGACGCTTTTCCGCAAAAAGTGATTTGGGGGAAAGCATCCTGCCAATCTAGACGCGCTTTTCTGAAAATGCTTTTAACAGAAAAGTTTTCCGTTAAAAGCATTTTCAGAAAATCATGCCAGTGTAGACATAGCCAATATGTCTGAGCCCTGCCAGATGAGGTTGATCCTTTGTATGGACAATCTTGACCTTAAGTGGTAGGAAGCTTTTGCTTATCGCCCCAGATCTGCCTCACCAGATCACCCACTCATGTGCAGCTGAATTGCATTGCACAGAGAAGAAGGTAAAAGCAGTAATGGTTCATGCTATTTCCTTGCAAATATATTTGGGGATGCTCCTTCTTTATAAGAACATCCATACTGGGTCAGAGCAATGATCCATCTAGCCCAGTATCCTGTCTGCCAACAGTGGCCAATGCCAGATACCTCAGAGGGAGGGAATACAACAGGTAATCCTCATGTGATCCCCTGGCACCTAAACAAACAGAGGGTAGGGATACCATTCCTACCCATCCTTTGATGGACCTAATCTCCATGAATCTACCTAGGTCTTTTTTGAACCCTGTTAAAGTCCTAGCAGTCACTCAACACTAAGGGTACGTCTACACTACATGGCTCCGTCGACCTCATCCCACAAGGAATAACAGGGCTGCCGACAAAAGGCTTTGATGTCGGCAGGGGAGTATCCAGACTAGTGCGCTGAGCCGACAAACAGCTGATCAGCTGTTTGTCGGCTCAGCGTGGCAGCCATGTAAATTTAAATGAAGCGGCGATTATTTAAATCGCTGCTTCATTTCCCTTTGCCTAAAGCCCTAATCTACATGGCTCCATCGATGAAGCCATGTAGTCTAGACACAGCCTAATTTCTGTAAAATTCTGCACTGGGCAATGGCACAGAATCCCTCCCAGGAGTAATTTATGGCTTGAAGTACACATTCATGCAAAGTATTAATTCTCCCTGCCCCACTCCTTACACCATGATGTGGCTATGCATACTTTGGGTCTAAGCACACAGAAGTACTCACTGACCTTGGGTATGTCTACACTACCACCCTAGTTCGAACTAGGGTGGTAATGTAGGCAACCAAAGTTGCAAATGAAGCCTGGGATTTGAATTTCCCGGGCTTCATTTGCATCTTGCCGGGCGCCGCCATTTTTAAATGTCCGCTAGTGCGGACTCTGTGCCGCGCGTGAAACGAGGAGTAACGGTAGTTCGGAATAGGAAGCCTAGTCCGAACTACCTAGTCTGTGCCGCGTGTAGCCGCAGGGCACAGAGTCCGCACTAGCGGACATTTAAAAATGGCGGCGCCCGGCAAGATGCAAATGAAGCCCGGGAAATTCAAATCCCGGGCTTCATTTGCAACTCTGGTTGCCTACATTACCACCCTAGTTCGAACTAGGGTGGTAGTGTAGACACACCCCATGTCACCTTTAGCAGATGGGCAGGGAATAGGCAGAGCCTTGACTCCAATCCCCACACTTGCTAGCCAACTTTGCTGAAAGGGAACGGGAGAGGTCAAAGTTGTGTCATAAGGGTGCATCATAATTGACTGCTGGCATAGGGAAGAAGTTGGTGAATTGCATTTAATTTATTCCTTTGTGTATATTTCATTGTATTCTCTGGCAGAAGTCCCACCGCACTGTATGTTCCAATCAAGGAGGATGGCAGACTCATATTGATTGGGGGCTGCTAACCTTATTACTTGTTACAGTAAGTGCTGGGGGTGGGTGCTTTTTAACAATTTACATGGCATCTAAACTCACCTTGGAATTATAAGCCTTGATTTGGGTTAGAGGTGAGGTTACAAAATAATTAAAAAGAAATTTCAGGGCCTCCAGGAGAATGTCATACAGGGACTAGACTGGCATTGCTCCTCTCATTGGCAATATCAGCAAGCTGTAGACCAGCAATAGAAAAAAAAAATCTCAGTTTCTGACAGTGAAAGCTCAGAGCAAAGTGAATGATTTTTCCCAGTTATGTGTGGGCTTCCTTTGTACTAGCTCCATATGTTACATTAATACTGCTGGTTATATAAAAACACTGCCTCCTCCTGGGATATAATTGGTGAGCTAGCAACAATGAATTCTCCCTTTGTCTTTGCTTCATTTTGACAGTGTTTCAGCATGGACTCTGTGCAGCCCTTCCTGTCTTCTCAAAAGGTCCTTTCTCTTTTCCCTAAGAAGCATGATGGTCTTGCATAAGGCTGTGATGTGGAATGCGTGTTGTGGATGCGGAGACCAGGACTTAGCTCCCAGTTCTGTCACAGATTCCCCAAGACAGCTTGGGCCAGTTGCATATGCATTCAATTCTGCACACTTTATGAGTAACCTCACTGAAACCAAGAGCTCCATTTGTGCACTAAGGTAGGGAATAAAATAGATTGAAACAGCATGGGGAGCTTTTGGCCCACCATGGATGGTGGATTTTTGTTTTACTGGATTTCTTCAAGTGCATAGTTTAGTTTTTTTTAAATTGCTTTTACTTTCCATTCTACTCAGAAATAAGTCACGTACTGGCTGCATGTGTGATAACTGGGTGCTCCCTAGAAAATTTTTGAACATCCTCTGAATAGGTGTTTTCCCATTTCAGGCTCTGGTATTGTGTATTTTAATTTAAATAACCAGTTACCTCTTCTTCACTTCCCAGGTTGTGGCTCAGCAGGAGAAGAATGTTTGTAGCCCTGGTCTTTGCATTAAGACTGGTCAATACAACTCTTAAGGAGAGAGTTCTGAGTTGAGAAATACCCATGGAAGAGAGGGACTAGAGGAAGGGGGATATGAGAGAGAGCAGAATTCTGGGTCAATAGGGCATATCCCTCTATTTGCAGTGATAGCTGCTCAGGCAAGGGGCCATTTAGTCCTCAGTTTGAAAAGCCACCTTGAAGAAGTATTCTGTGTGACTCTCACAAAGAGTACTGACTCCGAGTCACAGTGACCACAACATTCAGGGCTCCAGAAAGGCTCCAAAATCCACTGAAAAATGCTAGCACTGCTTGCTAAAATATGGCTGACATTTGGGGGTTCAAACTGACAGCCAGGCCCTTTCAGTTGGTATCTGCTCACCATGTCAGTGCCCCTTTGAGGACTGAAAAAATGTGTTCAGAGAGCTGCTAAGGATCCTCAACTTGTAATGACTTAAGAATGTAAGAATGGTCATACTGGGTCAGACCAAAGGTCCATTCAGCCCAGTGTCCTGTCTGCCGACAGTGGCCAATGCCAGATGCCCCAGAGGGAGGGAACACAACAGGTAATCCTCATGTGATCTCTCCCCTGGCACCCACCTCCAGACAAACAGAGGCTAGGGACACTATTCCTACCCATCCTGGCTAATAACCATTGATGGACTTAACCTCCATGAATCTATCTAGCTCTTTTTTGAAACCTGTTAAACTCCTAGCCTTCACCACATCTTCTGGCAAGGAGTTCCACAGGTTGACTGTGCACTGAATGAAGAGAAACTTTCTTTTGTTTGTTTTAAACCTGCTGCCTATTCATTTCATTTGATGACCCCGAGTTCTTATATTGTGGGAATAAGTAAACAACTTTTCCTTATTCACTTTTTTCATACCAGTCAGGATTTTATAGACCTCTATCATATCCCCCCTTATTCTCTTCTTTTTTAAGCTAAAAGGCCCAAGTCTTCATATGGGATCCGTTCCAAATCCCTAATAATTTTTGTTGCCCTTTTCTGAACCTTTGCAAATGCTAATATATCTTTCTTGAGATGAGGCAACCACATCTGGACACAGTATTCAAGATGTGGGCGTACCATAGTTTTATATAGAGGCAATAAAATATTTTCTGTCTTAGTCTCTATCCCTTTTTTAATGATTCCTAACTTTCTATTTGCTTTTTTGACTGCCACTGCACACTGAGGGTATGTCTACATTGCATTCCTCTTTCAAGAGAGGAATGCAAATGCAGATGAACGAAATTGTAAATGAAACACAGATTTGAATTTCCTGTGCTTCATTTGCATAATCGTGTCCAGGTGCTATTTCTAAAAAGGGTTTTATTTTTGAAGATTCCCATCTAAACTGCCATTTTTTTTAAAAAAGCCCCATTTCGGAAAAAAAGCAGCAGCTGCCATTATGTAAATGAAGCATGGGATATTTAAATTCCGGCTTCATTTGCAATATCAACGTGCCTAATTTACATCCCTTTACCAAAACAGGGATGTAGTCTAGACACAGCCATAGAAGTAACTGCATCTTCTGAAATAACTGCTTCTACACCATGGTTTTTTTTTTTGAAATAGGGTATTTTGAAATAGCACCCGGATGTGATTATGCAAATGAAACACGGGAAATTCAAATCTGCACTTCATTTGTAATTTTGTTCATCACCATTTGCATTCCTCTTTCGAAAGAGGAATGCAATGTAGACATACCCTGAGTGGATGTTTTCAGAGAACTATCCACAATGACTCCAAGATCTCTTTCTTGAGAACTTGTAGCTAAATTATTCCCCATCATACTGTATATATTGTTGGGATTATTTTTTCCAATGTGCATTACTTTACATTTATCAACATTAAATTTCATTTGCCATTTTGTTGCCCTGTCACTTAGTTTGGTGAGATCTTTTTGAAGCTCTTTACAGTTTGCTTTCATCTTAGCTATGTTGAGCAGTTTGGTAACATCTTCAAATTTTGCCACCTCACTTTTTATCCCTTTACCCTCACTGTTTACCTCTAGGTAAATAAGTTGAAAATAGGATGGGTCCCAGGACAGACCTTTGGGGGACCCCACTAGTTTCCTCTCCTCATTCAGAAAACTTGCTGCACAGTCAGAAGAAAGAACTAAAGGGAAGGAACTTCATTTACTATGTGCTTCTCTAGGTTCCAATTCTACACTACTTAAGTCAATGGGAGCATTATCATAGACTTCAACATGCATGGGGGTCAAATGTCTAGTGTCTAGTGTATTGGTGCTCAAGCTGGTGATGACTCTTATGTACATTCACAATGTAAATATTAAATAAAACACAAATGTGTAATCTGACATCATCCAGAATGGCTTGTCTATGTGTCTCTTTTCCATAGTATATACCCCATTGGCTATATAGTCTCTAAGATCTCCTGACCAGTGTCTTTGTGTTCCTACTAGTGTGTGTCTGTATGGTGCCTAGTACAGGGGTGGGAAAATGCGGCCTGCAGGCTAAATCTGGCCTGTCCCAGAAGGAGCCTCAGCATGGCTCCCTGCCTGGGTCATCCCTGCACACTCAGAATAGCTGACTGTAGAGCCACATGTGACTCTGAATGCTATGAGCCGGGGAGGCAGAGGGAAGAGGCCTTGTGTGCTGCCCTCAGCACAATCTCACAGCACCCATTGACTGGTTTCCAGCCAATGGGAACTTCCTGTTTGAAGAAAAGCATGCAAAGTACTGCTTCCGCCACCTGGGGCTCATAGCCTTCAGAGAAGCACGCATAACCCCTGCAGCTGGCAGGATGCATTCCCTCCCCAGGTCTAGGCCAGACATGGGGAGAAGCCAGGAGGCCAGGTGCATAGCCCCCAGGCTTCATGGAGAAGCTGGTGGGTGGGGTACATGGCTCATCCACCCTGGGCCAGCCCCAAGGAAAAGCCAGCAGCCATGCTGCCCCTGCCTTGAGACCCTCTCCCCTGAGCCCTCCAATCTCCCAATACCCTCTCTGACTCCTGCACCCCAATCCCTGCCCTGAGCCCTCCTCATATCCTAACCCTGACTCCCACCTCCCCCCCACAACACTAGCCTCTGGCCCTGGGCCCCTCCTCAACCCCCAACCATGACTCTTGCACCCTCAATACCCCCAGCCGCCTGCCCTGAACCCCCCACATCCTGAAGTCTCTATCCTGATTCCTAGACCTCCCACCCACCAGCCCCCTGTCTTAAGGATCCAAGTAACACAGGGTAAGTCTTTTTGTGACTTAATATAGTAGTTCCACAATGAGGATACGTCTAAACTACATGGCTCCATCGATGGAGCCATGTAGATTAGTTTACTCGAAAAAGGGAAATGAAGCAATGATTTAAATAATCGCTGCTTCATTTAAATAAAATGGCCGCCGTGCTGCACCGATCAGCTGTTTGTTGGCAGAACGCACCTCATTAAATCGCCACTTCATTTCCCTTTGTCGTCCTGCCTCATCTACATGGCTCCGTTGATGGAGCCGAGCCATATAGTCTAGACACACCCTGGGGTTATAATTTTTGCTTTGTATATAATTTTTGAGCTGTTTAAAAACAGGAAAAAAAATCGCTACCCTTTAGCTGACATTCCCTCCTCTCCAGAAATTTCTTTGTCAAATGATGATATTTAGTTGGACAGCTTTACTTGAAATCTCAATTTCATAATTTTCAATAAATCCTTCATAATTTGACTTTGATTGGTTCATTAGCCCTCATTTGTGAGTTTATAGTCCTTTAAGAAATAACTTGAAGAAGGGTGTGTGTTTGTGGGTGGTAGGTGGCAGACAAAATCATGAAGGAGATTATAAGCTTGGAGTGACTTTCCAGTGGGTCATGCTATGATTAAAAAACAATAAACAACCAAGAATGTTGTGGTTTGGTACCTTTAACAGTGAGGAGCAATTAACCATTGGATCAATTTACCAAGGGTCATGGTAGATTCTCTATCACCGGCAATTTTAAAATCAGATTGGATGTGTTTTCTAAAAGATAATGTCTAGGTATTATTTTGGGAAAATTCTATGTCTTGAATTATTCAAGAGGCCAATACATATGGTCATAATGGTCCCTTGTAGCCTTGGAATCTATTAATTTAAAATCTCTAGCATAAGCTGATATAAGGTTGATTGAGTCTGTAAATATTTAAAGCCTGTATTTCACCTTAAACACATGAGACTATCAACTAGTCAGTATCATTACTCCTATAATGAAAATTAAGTACATGAGTATTTATTTGCATTAACACCGCATGTTGCATTACTTGGTATTTAAGAACTACAGTTTCTTACCAAGAGTCAATTCAGGTCACGAAAGTGGCAGTTTTGATTTTGAAAACAATTCAAACTTTAAACATATTATATAATAGGTAAAATGGAGCCCCTTTGTGATCTGGAGTGAATGGGCAAACAAAGAGACATTGTCTGTCACTAAATATCAGGGAGAGAACTGCTAAAAACTGTTTGAAAGGCACAGCCAGTTGGGTTGTGTATTACTACATATTTGAAGTGGGTTATAAAATTAAACAAAAAAATATTGAATGGCAACCAGGCTGCTTTTATTTTTGACTCCACAGGGGATCTGCTACGAACAGCTGCAAGATACCACCTCCTGCCAGGGAGAACAAGGCAGGTAATGAGAAGAACAAATGTGAGAATGATTATACAAAACACAGTTTTAGGAATATAACTGAAGAAAATATCAGAAGATGTCACAGAGATAAAGGGATGGATTCAGATCTCAGTGAGTAGCAGTGGTGCTGATTCCTTATGAACTCAGTGGGCTTACTTAGGATTCACCCCAGTGAAAGTGAGAGCAAAATCTGGCCCAGAACTATCCTCCACAGGCTACAGAGCCAAGGGGAAAGTCAACATTGCAAGGACGGGTCCATCTAAGCTACACAATTTGACTACATCTAGACTGGCATGATTTTCTGGCAATGCTTTTAACGGAAAAGTTTTCCGTTAAAAGCATTTTCGGAAAAGAGCATCTAGGTTGGCACAGATGCTTTTCTGCAAAAGCACTTTTTGTGGAAAAGCGTTCCTGGCCAATCTAGACGAGCTTTTGTGCAAAAAAGCCCGGATCGCCATTTTCGCGATCGGGGCTTTTTTGCAGAAAACAAATCTCAGCTGTCTATACTGGCCCTTTTGCGCAAAAGTTTTGCGCAAAAGGGACTTTTGCCCGAACAGGAGCTGCATAGTATTTCTGCAAAAAGCACTGATTTTTTACAGTAGGAAGTCAGTGCTTTTGCGGAAATTCAAGAGGCCAGTGTAGACAGCTGGCAAGTTTTTCCGGAAAAGCGGCTGATTTTCCGGAAAAACTAGCCAGTCTAGACACAGCCTTTGAGTTACATTAGTAGCCTAACTCAAATGGATGTAGTTTAGATCTACTTACTGTGAGGAACACACTGTGAGGGGATGGGGAGAATTGACAGAAAATAGCCCTCTGCTGTTGACTCCCCTTACTTATTTTGTTCTGATGGAGTACTAAAGTTATCAGGAGAGTGATTGGTAGTTAATTTAGTGGGTATTTATTACACCTGCTGCAGCGTTGATCCACCCCACAGTGGAGAGAAGCCCAAGGAAAGGGTAACAGGCAAGAAGTACTGAAGTGCTAAGTGAAATCTGAAGGGTTGATAGTTAGTGAGACTGGCTGGTTTAGAGGCTAGATAATAGGTCCTATTGATAAATAAGCTAGGGTATGCCTACACTACAATGTTAGTTCGATCTAACGGACGCTAGTTCGAACTAACATTCATAGCCGCTACACTAGCACTCCGCTAGTTCGAATTTGAATCGAACTAGCGGAGCGCTTAGTTCGAACTAGGAAAACCTCATTTTACGAGGATTAAGCCTAGTTCGAACTTACTAGTTCGAATTAAAGGGTGTGTAGCCCCTTAATTCGAACTAGTGGGAGGCTAGCCCTCCCCAGCTTTCCCTGGTGGCCACTCTGGCCAACACCAGGGAAACTCGTCTGCCCCCCTCCCGGCCCCGGACCCCTTAAAGGGGCACGGGCTGGCTATGGTGCCCGTGCCAGGTGCAAGCCTGCCAGCACCCAGCTAGCAGACCCTGCACCTGGCACGGCACAGAGCCACCCACCCGATGTCCCCCAGCCCACCCCCTCTTCCCGGGACCAGGCTGGCGGCTCCCGGGAGCTTGCCCTGGACCTCAAGAGGCGGGCACCTTCCTGGGCTAGTGCGGAGATCGTGGACCTCGTCCACGATCTCTGCACTAGGCACAGGAAAGTGGCCGTCTAGGGCAGGAGAGCTGCCAGCCTGGCCACCCAGGAGCAGGTGTGCATGAAAATCAAGGTGGTCCACTGAGACCCCCGACCCTGAGCTCTGAGCTTACAATGGCCGTCCTGGGTCAGACCAAAGTTATTTTGAAATTACGTGTCTACACATAAAATGCATTTCGAAATAGCATTTTGCTATTTCGAAATATCGTGTCCACACTGACTGGATGCTGAATCGCATTTAAGGCCAGCTGAAACCAGTTCTAGCAGGGCATCAGGTCAGTAGTTGCTTTGCGTGGCTGCTTCCTGAGGCTATCTGAGGCTTGTGCTTAAAGGGATGCCCCTAGATAGCTGGTTCTCAGGTTTTCCTGCTTGCTTGCCTACCTCTCTGAGGGACAGCAAAGCATTTTTTTTCTCTATTTGCTTTGGTTGCCCTGACTCGGGACACCACAGTACATGGCACCATGGAGCCAGAGCTGCCCCTGGGCACTCTGGTGCTCATTTTGGATGCCTTGCTGCAAGCCTGGAAGAAATTGCTGGAGACTGCCTGGAAGCTTCTGTGGCAGACCAACCCCTAGGTCCTCTTCTGGAACCCCCTTGGGGCCATGGAGGAGCAGCAGCCAGACGCCAGCATGCCCTGCCGCATCTGGCGCCTGGACACCAGCAGCGACTAGTGGGACCACATTGTCCTGGAGCACTGGGGAGACCAACAGTAGACCCAGAACTTCAGGATGAAGAAGGACACCTTCCTCGAGCTCTGTGAGTGGCTCGCCCCTGCTCTGAGGTGATGGGACATGCACATGAGACCCACCATTGCCCCTCCACAACTGTGTGGCCATCGCCCTTTGGAAGGTCTCCATGCCGGATAGCTACCGATCCATGGGGAACCAGTTCGGCATGGGGAGATCCACCATTGGAGCAGTGCTCATGCAGGTACGGCAGTCTCTGGCCACTGTGGTGGAGGTGGGGTGCAAGGAAGGGATAGGCTGCCCTAGGGAAAAGAAGGGGAGGTGGTGCAAGTCCCCTTCATCGGAGGGTTTGTTCTGCCTCAGCCGCACTATAGACTGCCCACGGTGGCCAGGATTGCAGGGGGGGTTGCTCCTGGGGAGCACTCTCAGACACCCTGGCACCCCAGTGACTATTGGTGGTTTTGTGTGTCCCTCTGCAGGTGGTCAAGGCCATCAACAGAGTGCTGCTCCGCAGAGTCATCCGCCTCACTGATGTGGTCGCAATCATTGAGTGGTTTGGCGCCCTGGGCTTCCCCAGCTGCGGGGGGATGGGGGCGCAATCGATGGGACACACATCCTCATCTGTGCCCCGGAACACCAGGCCTCCCTGTACATCAACTGGAAGGGATACTTCTCAGTCATCCTGCAGTCTGTGTCTGACCCCGGGGCCAGTTCGTGGACATTAACGTGAGCTGGTCTGGCAAAGCACACGACGTGTGGGTTTACCGCAACTCTTCCGTGTGCCAGAGGCTGCATGCTGGGACCTTCTTCCCCGACCGCCACATCAGGGCTGAGGAAGTGGACATGCCTGTCTGCTTGGTGGGGGATGCAGCCTACCCACTACAGCTCTGGCTCATGAAGCCTTACACAGGACACCTCAACCCCTCTTGGCAGGCCTTTAATGCCAGGCTCAGCAGGACCCCCATTGTGGTGGAGGGGGCATTTGGCCTGCTGAAGGCCCGATTTAGATGCCTCCTCACCCGCCTTGACCTCTCCGAGAGGAATATTCCAGACATGGTGGCAGCGTGCTGTGTGCTGCACAATTTGTGTGAGCGGAAGGGGGAGGCTATCCTGCCAGGCTGGATGGCAGAAGCTGACCATATGGCTGGCCTGTATGTCCAGCACCGCATAGCTGCCAGCCAGGAGGCCCAGCGAGGGGCTACCAGTATCCGGGAGGCCCTGTGGGAGAGTTTCCAGATGGAGGAGGAGTGAAATCTCCCTGGCGTGCCCCACTAGGGCCTTGTGCCTTATTCCACCCTCACGTCCTTCCACTTTACCCTCCCTAACCCCCCTTCCTGATGTCAAATAAAAACACATGTGTTGCCAAAAACAAACTATGTTTATTGACCATATCTGGGGTGTGGAGGGGGAAAGAGGGTGGGAATGGGGAGGGGGAAACCTGGGAGCACAGAGCTGGAAGTAGGAGGCAACAGGAGGAAGGGGGAGGAGAAGCGCAGGGTTGTGGGGTCTTGCCGTCCCACCTGTCTCCCAGCACTTTGGGTGCTGGGGCCTCTGCATCCCCGGAGGGCAGAGGGTATGCAGGGCAGGAGCAGGGGGGAGGAAGAAGCGGGAGCGGGAAGAAGCAGGAAGCAGGAGCAGGAGCAGAGTGGGAGGAGGTGCGATAGCTGGAGTGGCAGCAGGGGCTGGAGTAGCAGCAGGCAGCAATCTTTGCACCATGGTCTGCAGGTGGTCGCGAATGGCACAGCCCTGGTCACGCAGCTCCCACAAGCTCTCCTGCCACAGCTGGAGGTCTTCCTGCACCCAGTGCTCCTGGCTGTGTACCTGCCTTTGCAGTAACCCTAGGTGCTGCTGCTGGTATCCCTCCTGGTTCCGGGTGAGTCTGCTGGCCTGGGTGCAGGAGGATGTCCTGGGCAGGGTGGTGCGCCCTGCACTCACAGCTGGTGCAGCTGTGGAGAATCCAGAGAGGTGGTCAGTTATCCCTGGGGACACAGTGGGTGAAGCCCAGCCCCCCTCTGCAAGGTGAGGACAGCAGGTCTCCACACCATCATGTCCTGCTATCCCCAGGAGTGTGAGCTGGCCCGGGACTGCACCCATGCTCCTGTTCTGTATATACTGTATGTGTGTGTGGGGAAGGGGAAGATGTGCCCTGCCTCTGCATAGAGGGGGCTTGTGGAGGGAGGGCATTGTGCAGTGTCTCTCCCTGGGGTACAAAGCATGTCATGTGCCTTCATACATACATGTGTGTGGGTAACAGGTCAGGGCCCCTGTGTGGCAGCCAGCCAGGGCCACATGGCCCGGCTGGCATGGCACATGCACAGGTTGCTCCATGATCCATGCTCAGCAAGGCCCACACGCATGGTCTCTGGGCTCCCTCTCTCCCCCCCGCCCCGCATAAGAGGACAGTGATGGTACTCCCCGGCCTCGAAAGACAGTAGTGATATTGCTGCTGGTATGCCTTGGGGGTCCAGGCTGAGTGCCACGCTCCCTCCAGGCTCCTGCGACTCCTGGCTGTTGTCCTCCTCTTCCTCCGTGTCCTGGTCAGGGCCCTCTTCCATAAGGTCGATGACCATCTTGGGGGCACGGACCGTCCAGCCCCCCAAGATGTGGTCCAGGGCCTCAAAGTAGGGGAAGGGGTCTGGGTCTGCCCCTGGTTGGGAGCTGCCCCCCTGTGGCCCTAGCATAGGCCTGCCTCAGCTCATTTATCTTCATGCGCACCTGCTCCTGGTTGCACATGTGGCCTTTGGTGCCCAGGCTGTCAGCCATCCATCTGTAGACGGCCTCGTTCCTACATCTAGTGCAGAGATCATGGACATTGGAGGCCTCCCCGCAAACCTCCATCAGGTCCATGATCTCTGCAATGGACCAGAAAGGCGCCCGCCTTTTGCGGCCCCTGGCAGGCTCCTGGGAGCTGCCAGCCTACTCCTGGGGAGAGGTGGAGGGCTGGCTGGCTCATGCTGGCAACTGGGTCAGGGGCAGCACCTTTGGGCTCTGGGCTGGCAGGCCTAGAGCTGGCACAGGCCCTGTGGTCAAACTGAGTCTACCCCTTTAAGGGGTCCGGGTTTTGGGGGGGAGGGCAGAGGAGTTTTCCGGGTTCAGCCCAGAGTGGCCAGCAGGGCACCCTGGGAAGGGCTGGAGGCCCCCTATTTCGAAATAAACATCTACACAGCATTTATTTTGATTTAGCTATTTTGAATTTGGCGTTATTCCTCGTAGAATGAAGTTAACCAAATTTGAAATAAGCGCTCCTGTGTAGACGCTATTCAAGTTAATTCAAAATAACGGCTGTTATTTCGAATTAACTTTGATGTGGAAACATACCCAGTGTGCTTTCCAAAGAGGAAGAAGCCTATTTTGGGTAGGGATACATCGATAGGTGGAAGTGATCTGCAAAAAGACACAGTAGGTCAGTGAAAGGAACAGAAATGCACTCTAGTGCCCTGCTGCTGATCTATGTTGCATCCCTAACAACAATAGACAATGGTCTAGCAAGATCTGATCAATGATTCATCTGCTTGTTCAGTCTGATAGACTCCAATAAATGTTTTAATTAAATGTAATGGTCACTTTAGCTGCTGTGTGATATAATTGTATAGGAGGCTGCTAGTGCTAAGGCTGCTAGAAAAAAGGGATTAAAACAAAAACCCTATGCTTTCAGAAAGTGGAGGCTCTTATTTGTGCTTCTAATTAACACACTAGTATTGAGTAAGCCCTTGTCTACACTAAGGAGTTATTTTGAAATAACTCCCTTTATTTCAAAATAACAAGCAGAGGTCCACACTACCAAGCCAGTTATTTTGAAATAAGGGGCTGGTTATGTTGAAATAACTACCTCTTTTTTCCTTACATGATGTGTAGGACATTATCTTTGGTTTGAACCAATGCACTTTGCTAACATGTGATCAAGCATTTGTGTCTGAGACTCATAACATACTGTGGAGAATAAGCCAATCATACATAAAAGCCCATTTAAAATAACACAGATGATGAATCCTAATTTGGTCCATTAAGATTTAAGTCATATGATCCATGTCAGTGTACAGATGCACCTGTGTCCTTCAAGCATACTTGTTTAAATTATGTACCTATGGTAATCCCAAAACAATGGAAACCATCCTAAAAAGTATAGAGGTTATCAGCTGAAAATAGACAAGCGAAGTGAAAGACAGATTTGAAATTCCTGTTTGCCATATTTGAAACCTAGCAACACTCAAACCTAGGTCTGAACTTCACAGCTCAGTCCTGTCTCTACAATTGACTGAAATCAGAAAAACAAGGCTCATTATGTAAAGTGTGCTGTATGCGTGGGTGGTGCAAATCAGGTGGGATGACAGTGAGTTATGAAGGATTGCATGGCAGCGGGGAATTGACTGCATGCCCTATTGTAATGGTATGGCAGTATTCACCTGAGAATCCATTTTCTTAGTAGGCTGTGGTAGTCCTGCCTGGAGATGTTTAGTATTGATTTACTAAGGTTATGTCTACACAATGGGAAAAGGTGGAATTAAGATATGCAATTTCAGCTACGTTAATTGCATAGCTGAAGTCAAAGTATTTTAACTCGAATTTTGGTGCTGTCCACATGGCAGGAAGTCAAAGGGAACACACTCTCCCTTCATCTTCCCTTCCTTCCTCTTAGAAGCAGGACTACTAGTATCGACTGGCGCACCCTTCTCAGTGGCAGCTTTGATCTTCTCTCTAGTGTAGCAGAGCAGAAAATGTCAATGGATTTTTGGTCCCTCTTCCCCCACAAACATTTTTTGGGAGTGACCAAAACTGGTTTTGAATTTTGATCCATTATGGCAAATAGTGTTAGTTAAAATAATTTAAAATGTTAAAATGGTTTGTTGTAGTGTTCTGAAATTAAACATTTAGGGTATGTCTAGACTGCATCCCTCTGTTGGCAGAGGGATGCAGATTAGGCAGGTCGACTTTGCAAATGAAGCGGAGATTCAAATATCCTGTGCTTAATTTGCATAAAAATGGCCACCATTTTTGCAGACTCAGCACTTTGTCGGCAAAAAGCAGCAGTCTAGAGAGGGATCTGTCGAGAAAGAAAGCCTGCAAGGAGGCATAAGGGATCTGTCGAAAAATGCTTTCTTTCTCGACAGATCCCCCTCTAGACTGCTGCTTTTTGCCGACAAAGTGTTGAGTTGGCAAAAACGGTGGCCATTTTTATGCAAATTAAGCATGGGATATTTAAATCCCCACTTCATTTGCAATTTCAACCTGCCTAATATGCATCCTTCTGCCGACAGCGGGATGCATTCTAGACATATCCTTAGTTTTGGAATTTGTCTGAAATTTAAAGATGGTTTAAAAACAAAAACAACATGAAATTTATTTCAGATTGAAAAAAAAATAATTTTTTCAAAGCTTTTTATTTGTTCAAGAAATTTGAACTTTTTTGTTTGGTTCAATCCTAAGCAGTTTTATATGCATTGTTTAGTTTAGCTTCCAAATTGAAAAATTGGGAATTTGCTCAGCTCTGCTTACTAGTGTAGGGTAGCTTGTAACCTGCCTCTTGTTATCTGAATATTAGGTAAGTGGGAGTGGCTCATTAGAAGCTAAGAAGGTCACAGGGGTGGAACCAGCAGTGCTTAAAGAGAAAAGTTAAAGGTGGGGAAAATATGTGATTAAACTTTCATATCTTCTTGTTATTTTCTTTATTTAAGAAAGCCAATACTCTAGAATGGGTGAGTTTTGAAAGTATGTAGTGTAGGGGTATCTATAGTATGTGCTCATTCTTAGTAATAAGCAGGAAACTAATTGAACAGTAGATATTTTAAGCACTTTCCTGATACATTTATTTTCAAGCCTTATTAAGCTGGACTTTATTTTTCAGTGATATGTGTGATATTGGAATTCTCCAATTCATACTCCCCTTCTCTCATTGTGTACAATAGAGAAAGCTTTGCTCATTTGTTCTTCCAGTAATCAATTGTAAAACATTTATTTCCCAGTAACTAAATTCTAATCACATTTAGTTTCCACAGATACACTCACAGCTAGATGAATTGAGTTCACTAAAGGACAACATATGATCACAAGCCAGTATGTTCCATGATGAAAAATAAGCAGTGATTATACAATTTGCAGTACTAATAGAAGACTCCCAGGACACCAGAAAGATAATGAAATGCAGTTGGTAGAAATAAAGGCAACATTGCCTTTCTCAAAAGTGAAATTATAAAGAGGGTAGGGGTAGGAGGTTAGCAACTATTTTCTTTCATCTGTTCTATTATTATTTACTATCTTTAAAACTTAATAGCAATGATGATTTAAAATTAAAATTATGCTGAATTACTTTTTTGTGAATTAGAAGGTGTCATTTTGAAAACAAACAAAAACCCCAAAGATGTGGACTCCGATGCTTCATGGGGATGGATCTCTGCTTCTGCAGAGAATACCATGGAGGGTCCAAACAGGTGGAATGAATTGCACAGTAGGAACCTTAGCAAAACACTAATATCAGTGGGATACTCCTGTTTAAAGTCTGTGCTTTGCATATTTTACTGGATCAGGGCCTGCCATGGAATCCACTCAACACTAGTAGTGCCTCCTGCTGGCCATTTTGGGAATTATTTCTTCAAGCTTGTGCTTCCTCTCTGGTTCTGTCTTGCCCCATCCTGTCTAGCAGAGCAGCCCCTGTCACCTCAGGAACTACAGTCTCTTCTCTGTGGCTAGGCCCTTAATCCAGGTCACTAATGTCCTCCCCTTCTGAGAAATTCATAGTCTTTCCAGACCTGCTGGCTGACTGGCATCTACAGTGCCCCAACCACTTCCCCAGTGGTTGGTGGGTGAACCCAGGCTTGCCTGCCACACTAGGTTCCAGCCCACGGACTTTGTAATGAACAGCCAAGGCCTCTATACTATCCTGCCCCTTGCTCCTGTTTCCTACCTATCTGGTTCCCTCCTCTCTGGGTTTGCTAGCCTACCAACTTCCTCCTCTCAGACCGTGATTGCAGGCTACTTCCTGCAGCCCCTGTTTGGAGACAGCTTCCCTGCATACTCTCGCACAGGTGAGCCTGTTCCTTTAATCAGGGATTTCCCATAGCATTCAGTGGCCCATCTGTCCTCCATTACTCCCCATCACAGGGTCTAATGACTAGCAAGTGTGAAAAATTGGAACGACAGTAAAGAATACTAGGTTTCTATACAAGACAAAGCCCCAAATATCAGTATTGTGCCTGTAAAACTGAAACATCTAGTCAACCTACTAATGATTGAGTGGGTGCAAATATATAGGTGAGCCTCTCACCTTCTTCCTACTGACAGTGTTTTATAAATAGCACTTAAGTATTGTGAATATTTGTTGGCATCTGGATAGATTATTTTTGTATATGAGGGAAAATTTTATGTTCTTGAATTTCCAGCAGCCACGGTGATTTTTGTGTGTGACTGCAGTGTTCCTGTTTTAAAAAATAAAACATAATAAAATACACACATGAAAATTAATGACACTGCACTCTTAGAATAAAAAAATTGGCTGCTACTTTGTAGTTTTCTTGATATGAGAGGCCACAAATACAAATGGAAAATAAGTATGTTGTTTTTCTTTGTGTGTGTCTTTTGCCTTCTTTAGAAATTCATTAATTTTGTTATGACAGAACAAATATGGGTATAACAGTTTGAGACACTTTAATATTAATCAATATAACATATTGCATATGTTTACTGTTTCAGTCAGAAAATATAGTATATCAGTCTGCCTTTTCAATTCCTTTATTAGTTTTATTTATATAATTTAGGTATGAATGGTCAAACATTGCAAGGTATATAACACCTCTGGCTTCCAATCTTAATCATTCTCTAACTATTAGGGATTAGGGTTAGGGTCAGATTATTGAACAACTGCATACTTTGGATTTCTTATTCCTCCCTTTGAGCATCTAGGACCTGAAATGAGCACAGGATGAACCCCCTGATGCTGGACAGTTTTGGGACATGTCTACATAGCAGGGCAAAAGTCGAATTAAGATAGTAACTTCAGCTACGTCAATTGCACAGCTGAAGTCGAAATAGCTCATTCTGGCTTTTGGCGCTGTCTACACAGCAGGAAGTCGAAGGAAGAACACTCTTCTTTCAACTTCCCTTACTCCTTGTGAAGTGAGGGTTAAAGGAGTCAGGGTAAGAAGTCCACCCTCTCTACTTTATTTTGGAATAACGGCTTGCTGCATAGGCTGCACTATGCTATTTTAAAATAATGTCAATTATTCCGAAATAACATGGCTGTGTAAACATAGCCTTGGAGACAGGAAAATGGAGCTGAAGGCCTGTGGCTCTGATGCTACTTGTTTCTACCTTATAATATTTGCTCACAAGAAATAAGGCAAAAAAGAGACAGTGAATACTTTTTCCATTAATCTCTTCAACCTCAGAGTAACCCATTAAAATGGGAATGGCTGAGCAAGAATAGTTATAGGATATAGCAACTTTCTTCATGCTCTGTTTTGATCTGTCTCTTGCTATATCAGCCAAGGCAAGTAAGGAAGAACTATTATACTAGGCACATTTTAACATATTTTCTAGATGGCAGGTAGACTCCACTGGTACACACTTTTAACCTTGACTGGATCCTCCAGAAATTATTGTTCAATTAATAGAGTTATATTTGGATCCTAGCTTCAAAGCCTGGACTGATTTCAGATAGGGAAAAATTTCATATCCTAAAGTCTTTTTTCAGAAGATTACCAAAAATCAGATACAACATATATATCAAAGGAGACAATAGATTTCACATCATTTTCCAGTGGATAAAATTAATTTTGCAGAGGCTTTCTATGTCTGATTATTTCAGTTTGGAAATTTTGCTTGCGGTGGAAAGGCAGGGCTATGATGTGAGACAAGATTCTGCATGAGCCTTTTTAATTAAGCCACTCATTCCATAGAACACAAATACTTTACATAGAAATAAGTTAATCTACTACACCTAATTAAGCATTATATATTGAAGCCATGCATCAGTGATTGGAGTTATATCAACGGACCATTTCATTTATCAAGGCTGACAGTCCAAGTTCTTAACTACAATGATAAATGACTTCCCTTCAAGGGAATGATATTTCACCTTGGCAGTTCCCTTTTTTTAAATGCTTAGAATCAGCTTAGAGTGAGCACTTCATAAACATATTAAACAGGCATTCTTCCATTTGGTCACTCTCCATAGTCTGTTTCTCTTGTTAAAGCCCTCAGGGTTATCTGGAGGTTACTCTACTTATCTTTATAGTCTAAACTTTACTGCATAAGAATAAATATAATAGAGTATTCTAGTACATTTCTCTAGCCATCACATCTCTTACTTTCTAGAGTAGCTTCAGAGACAAAGACCAAATTTTGCTCTCAGTTGAACATATGGCTCCATTTGATGTTAATAGGCACACACATCTAAGGACAGAATGGGACCCATTAGACCCACTAAACAGTACTAAAGAAAATTCTCTCTCTTCTTTCAGTTCAATCATTAATATCTTGGAAAAACCTAGTTCTGCTTGAATTTGATATAAATGAAATGAAACATGAATCTCCCTGATAAAAAGCAACACATGCTGCTTTACTTAAATAGGTCTTTAGGGCATGATGGAACAGACCACTTAAGTACTGTACATCCTTAACTTTGTGTATAAGTCCCATAGTGCCACCAAATTGTTTTTGTGCTTCAGGCTAAGCACAGGCATCAGTAACTTAAAAATACTGTACATTGAAAACAAAGGTTTACTGATTTCCAGAGACATAGGGTTGATCAAAATGCTTTCTGTTGTTGACAGAAGACTGGGTTTTGCTTTAGCAAAATTGAGAAAAGGTGTATACTTTCCACAGATTTAAAAAAAACTCTTTTGTGAATGCTGCTGTGGTGTCTTATAGATTGATTTCTTCGTGTTTTCATTCTTCTCTGTGGGCCAGGCTTCTTGGCCTGACTACATCTCCCATAATGCACTACCTTTTAAATATTCATTCTTTTCTTTACATCTTTTTCCAGGGGATCCAGTTTTGTTCAGACACTGTATAGCGTAATACAGTTTCAGAGAAATCACCGCCTTTTCCAGTTCTTTAAATGATTCCTCAGGCTTCTGTTGTCATTGAAAACAGTTTTAGCCTCTTCTAGCTCTAAGTCATCTCACATTAGTGCTGGTTAATGAAAAATTTAGACCTCTGGGCTTGCTTCTGTGAGTGTCTTAAGTGTATTTTTTTCTTTAGCGTGAGCTTTGTAATGTTTAAAATGTGTTGACAGAAAATGCCACAAAACCTCAGATTTGCCAATGAAGTCTGAATTTCTTTGGTTTCATTAAACAGTGCTTGCCTTGCTCTAATTAAAATGTCCTTCTAATCTTCTGAAATATATTGAGATATTAATAAAAGAAAAATTATCCTCTAAGCAGCACTGCTTCTGCATTTAATAAACAACGTGCTGGTCCTATCTCCACAAGACTATCAGAACTGCATGGGAAAACTAAGCTTCATGTCTTATTTACATATGAGAACAAGACATCCAGATATTTTAGGAAGGACTGAGGTACCATCAATTATCCTGGCTGCAGGCTCAAACATAAAATATTTAACTCTTATTAGAAACCAAAACTGAATTCCTGTGTAGTGCATAGAGCTGGAAATAGATAGCAAATTTCATATACTGATAGCAATACTTATTTTACAGTCTCTTAACTTGCTTTGATTTTAATGGGAAAAGAGGATACACAGTGATGACAAGGCTGAGGATGGAGGATTTTGAACCTCTAAATCTTAGGAGGGGTTCTTCTGTCTTCTAAGCTGTTCCAACAGAATATAAAGACCATAAAGCTTCAGTAAACATATTGGAAGAGAATCCCCTAAGTATAGGAGACATGTAGGACTAGCATAAGTAGACTGTGTTACCTCTCCACACCACAAACTAGGAAGCACATGGGGAGAGACAGGGCATGGTCCTACCATTCAGTGGTGTGGTGACTCTTGGCTATTGTGCAGGCCATAGGTAGCTGTGGAATGTGGTTTAAGCCAGAGCACCCCCAGAGCTGTCCTAACATATATTAGAGAAAGACATGGTGGGTGAAGTAATACACTCTGCCATTGAGACAGAGAAGCTTTCAAGTTTACACAGAACAGTTTGCCAGGTCTGGCAGGAGAGCTCTGTGTAAACTCAAAAGTTTGTCTCGCACACCAACACAGCTGGTTCAATAAAACATAATTCCTGCCCCACCTGGTCTCTATAATATCATGGCACCAACATCACATACTAACCTATGTTGGCATTTATCTGAGTCCCTGCAGCAGCCCAAAATCCTACAGCACAAAAAGTGGTTTAAAGCTACCTTTGTGTCTTACACTCCTGACTGTGTATTCTCTGCATTGCCTCTCAGGAGATGCAGCATAGAATCTGCACCTCTTATGGAGGAGGGTTGGTTGAGCTGTTAGCCTGGGATTTGGGCAGCTGGATCCATTTCTCTGCTCCAGATTCTGTGTGGCATTGGGTAGGTCACTTGTGCACCTCAGTTACCAAAAATGGGGATAGTAAAGCAAAGCTGCCCTACCTTCAAGATGGAGAGATGTTCAGATAGTACAGTGATGGGAACCACATA
Source organism: Pelodiscus sinensis (assembly GCF_049634645.1). Classification (NCBI taxonomy): domain Eukaryota; kingdom Metazoa; phylum Chordata; order Testudines; family Trionychidae; genus Pelodiscus; species Pelodiscus sinensis. Next base: position 307,556,242 of record NC_134711.1, read on the forward strand.
ATACATTACCTGCAATTTCAGTCTGCCAGAGAAGTTTAAAATATCCACTCAAGACTGAATGCATTTTAAGGTAATGGAGTTACTTCATCTAAGATAAACAGGTGACAGATTGAAGGCCGCTAGTGCTATGTGCCTACCCATAGTAGAATTACCCATGTTTAAAGTCATAGCAGCCCTGAAATGGCTTGTGAGGAGGATCTTCTTGAACAAGGGCTTGGGGTAAATTGTATTTCTTCTGGACCACTTTGAAAGGGAAGCTGGCAAATGGATTTACAGCACATGCTCAGAATTCTTTGAATGGTGTGGGTGGAATAAAGAGATAGCCTCACCTACTTAATAAAGGATGAGTTAGAGGTGTTTGTAGCATATGCTTGCTACCAGAAAATTGCATGCAGCAGAGATTACAGCTTTTGCCAAAAGAATACATAAGCATACCATTCAGTTGAGAACACTGGAACACGAATGCACACGCGCATGCACACACACACACATACACAAGGTAGTGCATTACAACCTGGAGACTCTCTGAGGACTTGTTATCTCAGACTGGACACTGCATGCCACCTGAGATTGAAAAGTATGTGACATGCGTGAAATCTATAGCCTGCACCATCTAAGGGGAAAAGGAAAACAGACAAATTGAGCTCTGCTGGCCTGTCCAGACTGGTTAGTTTGTGCTGTCACTGAAAAGAGCAGCTGAATCTTTGGCTGTAGTTCTCCTGTTGTCTTACATGACCACATTAGATATTTTTGACACTTCCTTGGAGTTATCAGTTGTAATTAATTTATACTAGCAAAGACCCTTCACCTTTGCTATGATAATTCCCTGATTCCCTCAGGCTTCTTAAATATTAGTAAATGCCATAAGCACAATGTATTGCTAGTGCTCCACTCCTGTATTTAGCTTTCTGATGGCCTCTAAATATATATGGTAATACACGTTTAATAAACAGGAATTCAGACAGCCCACCAGTCCAGATCCATATTTCTAATGCAACTCTTTGGTTTCAGTGGGATTTTTGCCTGTAGTGAAATGTCATTACACTGATTATAATAGGTTATCTTCAGAGACATAACCAAGTTCTGGCTGGGAAGATTAAAGGGGGAGTTTATTAGCTTCCCGGCTGGACTGATGCATCCATCCATCTTTTCAAACAAATTAATAACAGAAAAGGATGTTCTGTCCCCTTGACTACAGTCAAGTCCAATGAATAGCAGTCCCAATATGTCCAGTCAGATGCTGGAATCATTTTGTTTTGCATAATTGCTCTATTGCTCAAAGCTTATCTTCCATAGCCTAATAACTGGGACTTTGTCAGCAGAAAAGATGATGAAAAATAGAAACCACTGATTGGAAATGTGCAGTGTTGGTCTCAGGAGAATAACAAAGCCCAGCATTTACATGGTTATTTCTCAGCTATGCAAGCATAGAGTAACAAAGCATACATCGTACACTTCTTGCTCCCCACCTTTGGCATTTATTTGTGGCAATTTTAAATTCCAAGAACTGTCCTGCAAACGTAATTACTGTTTTGTGAAATGAGTTTGATGGTCTCTTAGTTTACTTCTAGCTAGATGAGGTTCTACATCACAAAAAAGCACTGTGACAATTGGCACTGGTTGGCTGCTGTGTTGACAGTCACAGAACAGACTCTATGAAGGGAATGCCCCCTTCACAGCACTATATTCACCCACACATCTAGTGAGGCCTGTGGCTACTGGGAAGTATCTGAAGGCACTTTCTACTCAACTGTTACCCACCACCTCTTCCTAGCCCTAGTGCCTGTTCAGAGCAGGCAGAGTGTCAGTGACTACTTTAGATGCTCAGTCGTCCAGCTTCTAACAGTGAGAATGTGTGCATGTATGAGTGAGGGATGGAGGGTGAGCATGAAATGGTATACACGTGATGGCTAGGGATAGAGGGAGGATATGTGTGTGATGGGAAGAGAGTGAGAGAGTCTGAGTGATGAGTCAACATTATATCGGGGAAGAACCTCTGGACTTTCCATTGTCAGGCAGTTATAAGATCAAGAATACATATTCTTGCGCATCCAGAAATATAATTTATGCTATCATGTGCCGAAAGTGTCCGTCTGCTATGTACATTGGACAAACGTCTCAGACACTTCGCCAAAGGATCAATGCCCACAAAACAGATATTAGACAGGATCACAAAGAAAACACAGTTTCTTGCCATTTCAACCAGAAAGGACACTGTCTCAACAACTTAATTACCTGCATCCTACTCCAGAAGCCTTTCAAATCTGCACTTGAAAGGGAATCTTCTGAACTGTCATTCATGCTAAGATTCGACACTCTACCTGTCGGGCTCAACAAAGACACCAACTACCTTACCCATTACAAAGATAAGTTCCCCAATTATCACCTCTAATACCATTAGCTCACAGACATGTACCTTTTCCCACCTCTAATATCATTAGCTCACAGACATTTACCTTCCCCCCCATCCTTCTTCTGTTCTGAAATGTGATTTGTCCTTTTCATATGTGTCCACTTTTTTTAATTGTATCCTTTGGTATATATGGTTGTGACTATTTTCTTCCATTATTTGATCTGAGGAAGTGGGTCTGGCCCACGAAAGCTCATAATCTAATAAACCATCTTGTTAGTGTTTAAAGTGCTACATAGTCCTGTATTTTGTTTCAGCTACACCAGACTAACACGGCTACATTTCTATCATTGTCATATAGTGCCCTAAAGGTCTTCCTCACCTAACTTTGCCACATTCCGTTAATAAATAATAATTTAAATAGTAAAAAAACATGCTAAAACCTTATTTGTTTGCAAAGGTAAATAATAGCCAGTTTGTAACATGAGTGAAGTAAGAATATTCCCTTTATACAAAGGTGTAGTGATGACCCTCATGCTAGAAGATAACTAATAATTCCATGGGTTTCTCTTGGGTGCCATTATTTTTTAGGAATGATATATTCCTCTTGGAGAAAATGCTCCAGAAAAGCTACAGCTGATATGTTTGATGCAGAAATGACAGCTCTTGGTCATCAACTAATTCATACTCTGCAGTGGCCAGCCTATGCTCACAAGAATAAACTCTTTGACTTCAGTGGAACTTTTCATATGAGTAGAATTTGCCCTACATTTACAGTTGTTTCTTATTATCCCAGTTCACATATTCTTTAAGCATCAATTAAAACAAATGATGGTCTCCACTTTGAAGAGCATCGGTATTGCCTAACCCAAAGCTTCAAATATCAAACATCAGCCTGCAAATAATCATGAGAATGCCTTAAAAACCATGAGTTTTTTCAAAAATATTTACTTGGGGCCCTTTTGGCTTTTGAGCATTTAGAGAGTATTTGGGTCACGTTTGCAAGCTTTACTTTGCAAAGAGGGTGAGACAATTCCAAGGTTTTTTTTAATGGAAACTGAGATTCTCACATAATTGTTCTAGATGGAAGCTGAAGTTTTAAGTAAAATGCCCAGTATCACGAGAACTGGCAACACTGGAGCATACAAACTAAATGTAATCAAGTACAAGAATTAAGAGCCCCAACAGGTCAAGGGGGATTGTGGGCAGGGAAAGGAAAGAGTAGGGTTTCAAGAGGATAACAGAATTACTGAATTATACCTCTTCCCTTGTCTTCTCATGTCTGATCCCTCCTGGCCCCGCAGGCTGCCAGGCCAAGTTTTTTGACTGACTTTTGATGCAGAATACTTGATTCAGTATGGCCTACACTTGTGATTTTACTATAGGTATTCTTCATAAAGTCTCAGCTCCCAGAATCATGTGATTACATGAGACTCTCAGCTTTCATTGGGGGAAAAAAGGAGAATATTTCTAGCACTCTTGGAAATTGGAACCATGACTCAAGTTTTAAGAAAAACAGAAGGCTGTTAAAATCACCCTAAAAGCATTGAATTAAATTCCCAATGTTTTTAAGACAATCTTAGAATGTTTGTATGCTTAGGAATGGCAATAGTGCCACGGATATCAATTCAGCAATGGGCAAATCCAGCCCCCTCTTCTATAGCAATTCCTCCAGGCAGTAGTAAATTTTTCTGAGCAAGTGACAGCTATCTGTATGGGGGGGGGGGGGGGGGGGGAAGCAAAGTTCTCTGCAACAAACTGAAGATTCCACAGTGAACCTAAAGGTGAATTGTGAAACTATCAACTCACTTCTCCTAATGCAGCATTGCATTACTATGTGACACTGACCCTACTTCATTTTTTCCCCATCATGCCAGAGCGAATACCCCCAACCAAGATTTAATAGCATTGCCTTATTAATTGGGAGGTGAGGAGGAGAAAGCGGAGCAAAAGAGTGTGTGTGCATGCACACATACATGCGCACACTTACTTTTACACAGTGGAACTTCAAGGAGACCTCCACACCCATGGACTGCATTTTGTATTTTACTCTATGTGATATTCCTGGAATAATGAAAAAGAATCCCACAATTAACTATGGTAAGTGAACCTATTTGAGAACAAAACAAACCCTCTCTGGGCAAAATCTTGGCCTTACTGAAGTGAATGGGAGTCTTCCCATTAACTGCAAAAGGGGCTAGGATTTCACCCATACTGTTTTGACTTAATTTTTGTCTGCGATTGTTCCAATGTCTAATGAGATGGAGTTATAAACTCCAGAAGGACCATCAAGAAACACATCCTCTCCCAAAAAGTGACTGCTGCCCTGCAGAAACTAGTGAGTGACCTCTCTACCTCATTAGAGCAACTTTGCACATCTGTTTTATTGTTCTGTTTCTTCTACAATTAGAATTCTTCAATTATATAAAATATTCCTCTGAGAGGGTCAGGGCAGCAGCTACTTTGGAGTTTATTTGACTTTTCCCTGGCTTTTTCTTTCTCCGCCTCTCATGATGTAGCAGGTAAGTGACTAATAAAGGGACACAGCCTGTGTGTTACATGTGTAAGGCTATTAATTTGAGTCCCTAAAAAGGATGACTTTCCAGTCCATTTTTCTTTGTTCCGTTGCATTCACAATTACCCTGGAGAATACAAAGAATGAAAAATGTAGCTTCCTCTCCTATCTTCTTTATAACTACAGGTACAGTGTATCATTTTCAGCCTTAAAACTGATATAAGGGGAACCCTTACGTTTGTCTGAAAACAACTGGTGGAAAAGTATAATAAGGTTTCTCTTTCTCCCTCTAATATCATTGACACGGTTTATCTCATATTATTTGCCAGTGTTGTAGCAGCAAGTCTGATTTCCACTACTTGAAGAATTTAAGAGGGAATACTTCATAGTCATCAGAAGAGAGTTATATTAATAGAGCCCCAACTCTGGTGTCAGGTCATTGAGCTACAATAACACATGCCTTTTCATGGTCTATGCTCATACACATTTATTAGGTTCCCACCTTGCTATTATGTAAAGTGCTGAGTTAGAAAATTACAGCTTGTTAATGGAAAGACAATAAACATTCAATATAAGGACAGATTACTGCAATGTCATTGTATTTTTTTTTAATTTTCAAGGTGTTGCTAATTTTGTGTTCATTCTTCTGTTCTTGCTGTAAAGAAAAGGATTTGTCTCACTCACCTTTTTGCCTGACTGCCACAAGGGCATGGGGCAGACAAATCCAGGTACACAAATCTTTATAATTTCCTAACTTGCAGGGGCAGGTGAGCTTAGAAGAGGATGAGGTCCCTCCAACCATGTGGATTATGTGGGAAAGTGCTCTGTATGCAGAGACACTACTCCTGTCCTAATAACCTCATTACTTGTCCTCTTGTCTCCACTACACCTATCAGTATGGCTGAGCCCTGTTTCACTGGATGGGGCCTGTTACAGCTGCTCAGTAGCAGCTGGGGAGGGGCATAGAAGGAAGCAGCATTAAGTCCCACTCAGATGCCTGCAGGTTCTATGCAGGGAGTACGGCAAAGGTTGTTTAACTACCTACCTTCCCAGGCTGAGGCCAGCTCTGTTCTGGAGCTCCATGGAAGTGCATCCCAGGAGCAGAGGAGCATTTGCAGCATTCCTGAGGGTCAGGGGTGATGATGTCATTATAAGAGAGCGCTCCCTTGCATGGAAAAAACCTGGTTACTAAGAAGAAGTAAATGGGAGATGCTGCCAAAATCCCTCTCCTAAGAAAGGATAATAAAGTCATTTCAGAAGCACTGCAATAGGAAACCCAAACTGGTGGCCTTCCGCTCCTCACTCAGTACTCTATTGCTTTGCTTAATTGCCCTTTTTTCCTTGCTTTCGTAAGAAAACCTGAGCCAGTTTTGGCCAGATCCTGCATTCAGCACACACCCAGAATGCTCAGGGGGACTTGGGAGTGTTCGAAGAGTGCAGGACAGGGCCTTTTCTGTTTCCTGTAGTCAAACTGGTTGTAGAGGAGGCTGCCAGCAGTTCGGAAATTGGGTTTTCATTGTTTCATGGAGTTTTATATGTTTTTAAATGCATCAAAATCTTGGTCTCTCTAGCTGTTCTGCAGCATTTGTGGTTTGTGTCAGCAGTGAGTAAATCTTTTTTTTTAAGCATTCTCTATATTAGGGTAACAAAATGTCTCACATCTCTCTCTATCTCCCTTGCATGCCCACTCTTTGCTTATGTTTTCAGTACAGCATGATCCCTCCCCATAAACGGTAACGTTCCGTAACTGAATAACTAAACATTACATGGGCTGTAAAATAGAGACTGATTCTCTGACTGATAACTGCACTGGCAAAATTCTTCTCTCTCTAAAAAAAGTTACAATTTATCCTTTTATGTCATGATTCCTGAAGGAAGGTGAAATTTCCTCACCATTGTTGCTTTTGATTCTACAACTGCTTTTAAAAAGAGTATCCTATCCTAATGGAGTTTGTGGCTTGTGAAATGCCTCCCCCCCCCCCCCCCAAAAAAAAATTAATCCTATGGCCTGCCCTATCCCAGAAACCTTTACAGCTGCAAAGGCATATGGGAGGGCTCAGGGTACCATGATATGGTGGAGGGTGCTGGACGTGAGCATAGGGTTAAATGTCTGTGCTGCTTGATGAGCAATTGGATTTGGAAGCTGGTGATGAGTGGGGGTCACTGCTGGGGTCACTCCTTATAGGGTTTGGTGGCTGGGCTTAGATTCTTTTGTAAGGAATAAGGCATATTTCGGAGGTACAATTATTATATCTAAACCAAATGACTTCTGTGCTCACTGTTCTTTTCAGCAGCTCTCAGTCCTGCTCCGTTCTTTTGTTTCTATTTATTGGTTTAACTTACTCTCAGAGGACAAGCCATGTGCTGGATTCAGCTGGAAAAAGCAGGAATATAAGAATGTACAACCAAAAGCTGCTGCTATTCTGAAGCAGAATCTTGAAATATTCAGCACAAAGGGAACCACTGAAAACCAGCTGCTGGGGCCTCACCATTATTCCTGAACTATCTCCCAGCAGGGCAATCTCACATTCATTGTACAGCTGATAAAAGAGAACAGAAGAGAACCACAGATAGGAATAGACTATAAAATAGCAGCAAAGACCTGCTGCAATTGTTTTCATTTAGGGCCTGATTCTGCCTATTCGACAAGTCAAGCACGAATTGACTTTCTAAAAATTCACATTACTTTAGGCATATTCCTGGGCAAGGAGTGATGGGTAATCCACACCATTGAAGGTAGGCACTGGTCTTAGGATATCACTGACTCCTCAAGCTTGGACTGTGACTCCCATCTGAAAGTCACAGACAGTCTCCAGGGCACGTAAGCAGCAGAGCAACCCAGCTGAGTGGGTTGCCAGTGGTGGTGGGAGAGGAAAGTGAAGGCAGGGTAGGGTGGCGATGGAGAGCTGGGATGAGGGCCAGGGTCTCCAAAAGGTCTATCTTCTCTGGCCACATGCCCGACCTCTAATTATATGCTGCTAGAGTGGCAGGGGGAGGAGTCTTTACAGCTGCTGTAGAAAAGCCATGGTGATTTAAAAGCTGCTTTGTCACTCTCCATTAATTTTTGGGCAGGAGCAGCAAAGGAGGGCCTAAGAAATTTGATTGTATTTCTCTACTGTATTCCATTCAATGAACGCTGTCTCTCAACAGGAAGGGGTCTAGAACCACTCTCAGTTGGACCTTTTGGTGCAGAGAAACCACCACAACAAGGCTCCTAAAAACATAGTTCTATGGGACTGAATGGCTAAAGGAAGATAGAATACCAGGCACCATTGGCTCTTTTTTGAACCCTGTTAAAAGCCCTGGTCTTCACAAAATCCTCTGGCAAGGAGTTCCACAGGTTAACTGTGCATTTTGTGTGAAGAAATACTTCCTTTTGTTTGTTTTAAACCTGCTGCCTGTTTATTTCATTTGGTGACTCCTAGCTCTTACGTTATGGGAACAAGTAAGTAACTTTGCCTTATTCACTTTCTCCGCAGGAGTGATGATTTTATATACACCTATCACATCCTCCCTTAGTCTCCTCCACAGCCACCCAGGGCCGGATTAAGAAAGAGGCTATAGGGGCTGTAGCCCAGAGCCCCTGTGCTCTAGACTAGCCCTGCCTAGTGGGGGAGAGTGATGTGGCATTGGATGCTGATATTCCTCCCCTCCCAACTGGAGCCACACTGCTATGAGCACCGGGAAGTTCTGCCTTCACCTCCTTCCTCTCAGCTCCCATTGGCCATGATTCCCAGCCAATAGGAACTGTGGGGTCAGACATGGGACCATTCAGAGCCACCTGTTCCCTGCAAATGAGAGCTGTTCAGGGAAGCACCACATAACTGAACACTTATCCCCCTCCCATCCCTCTCTAACACCCTCCAAGACCCTGCACGTCTCCTAGGCCATGAGGGAACCCGACCCACAACCTCACCGTCAGGGCGCCCCTTATCCCTCCTACCCCGTGGCTGACCAGTTTTGGCCAACCCAACCTGGGACGAGAACCCAGGACCTTGTTCTTCCCAAGCGAGCGCGTCCTTCCCAACCCAGAGCCTCAGTCCTGAGCCTGCTCTAGCACCCTAGCTCCCTCCTAGACCCCACCCACAAACCCTGAGCCCCCTTCTGCACCCTAACTCCTGCCCTCTGAGCTCTCATTTTTAACCCCACCTCAGGACGTAAGGGGACCCACAAAATCTAATAGCCTAGGCCCCCAGAAGAGTTAATCCACCTTGCTGCCATGCTCAGTCTTTTGCAAGGAGGTTTATCTCCAAAGCAGAGATTAAGAAACAAATATGCTGAGTCTAGACTGCATCCCGTTTCCGTAAAAGGGATGCAAATTAGACACATCGCAATTGCAAATGAAGCGGGGATTTAAATCCCCCCCGCTTCATTTGCATAAACATGGCTGCCGCTTTTTTCCGGCTCGGAGCTTTGCCGGAAAAAAGCGCCAGTCTAGACGCGGCTCTTTTGGAAAATAAAGCCTTTTCTGAAAGCTCCCTTATTCCTTATTTTAAGAGGAATAAAGGAAGTCAGAGGAAGAGTGCTCTTTCTTGGACTTCCTGCTGTGTAGACAGCACCAAAAGCCCAAATAAGCTATTTCGACTTAAGCTATACAATTGATGTAGCTCAAGTTGCATAGCTTATTTTGCCTTTAGCCCTGCTGTATAGATGTGCCCAGATGGAGGGCATAATCAAAATGCTATCTGAGGCAATGAAAAGTCCTTAGTCCTATTCTTTGGTATTCATTAACCCCTTTTATATAAGTTTTGTACTTACTTCTGAAGAGTTTTGAATTAATAATATGTAATTCCTTATAGCACTATTTACCAGTAGACCTCAAAGTACTTCACAGTCTTTAAATCATAGAATCATAGAATACTAGGACTGGATGGGACCTCGAGAGGTCATCGAGTCTAGTCCCCTGCCCTCATGGCAGAACTCAATACTGTCTAGACCATCCCTGATAGACATTTATCTAACCTACTCTTAAATATCTCCACAGATGGAGATTCCACAACCTCCCTGGGCAATGTATTCCAGTGTTTAACTACCCTGACAGTTAGGAACTTTTTCCTAATGTCCAACCTAAACTTTCCTTGTTGCAGTTTAAGCCCATTGTTTCTTGCTCTGTCCTCAGAGGCCAAGACAAACAAGTTTTCTCCCTCCTCCTTATGACACCCTTTTAGATATCTGAAAACGGCTATCATGTCCCCCCTCAATCTTCTCTTTTCTAAACTAAACAAACCCAATTCCTTCAGTCTTCCCTCATAGGTCATGTTCTCTAGACCTTTAATCATTCTTGTTGCTCTTCTCTGGACCCTCTCCAATTTCTCCACATCTTTCTTGAAATGTGGTGCCCAGAACTGGACACAATACTCCAACTGAGGCCTAACTAGAGCAGAGTAGAGCGGAAGAATGACTTCTCGTGTCTTGCTCACAGCACACCTGTTAATGCATCCCAGAATCATGTTTTCTTTTTTTGCAACAGCATCGCACTGCTGACTCATATTCAGCTTGAGGTCCACTATAACCCCTGGATCCCTTTTTGCTGTACTCCTTCCTAGACAGTCGCTTCCCATTCTGTATCTGTGAAACTGATTGTTCCTTCCTAAGTGGAGCACTTTGCATTTGTCTTTATTAAACTTCATCCTGTTTACCTCAGACCATTTCTCAAATTTGTCAGATCATTTTGAATTATGACCCTATCCTTCAGAGTAGTCGCAACCCCTCCCAGCTTGGTATCATCTGCAAACTTAATAAGTGTACTTTCTATGCCAATATCTAAATCATTGATGAAGATATTGAAGAGAGCCGGTCCCAAAACAGACCCCCACAGAACCCCACTTGTTATACCTTTCCAGCAGGATTGTGAACCATTTATAACTACTCTCTGAGTATGGTTATCCAGCCAGTTATGCACCCACCTTATAGTAGCCCCATCTAAGTTGTATTTGCCTTGTTTATTGATAAGAATATCATGCGAGACCGTATCAAAAGCCTTACTAAAGTCTAGGTATACCACATCCACCCCTTCTCCCTTATCCACAAGACTTGTTATCCTATCAAAGAAAGCTATCAGATTGGTTTAACATGATTTGTTCTTTACAAATCAATGCTGGCTGATGCCTATCATCTTGCCACCTTCCAAGTGTTTACAGATGATTTCCTTAATTACTTGCTCCATTATCTTCCCTGGCACAGAAGTTAAACTAACTGGTCTGTAGTTTCCTGGGTTGTTCTTATTTCCCTTTTTATAGATGGGCGCTATATTTGCCCTTTTCCAGGCTTCTGGAATCTCTCCTGTCTCCCATGATTTTCTAAAGATGATAGCTAGAGGCTCAGATACCTCCTCTATCAGCTCCTTGAGTATTCTAGGATGTATTATAGAGTTATATTGGGAAAAGATATGCAATTTGTGAACCGCAATTTGAGTATCTTTTTCCACTTTTTTTTTGGAAGAGGCTTTTCCAAAATTTGGCCCGTCTACATAGGCCCAAATTTTGGAAAAATCTCCTGTTTCGGAACATCCCTTATTCCTCATACAATGAGGAATACAGGGATGCTGAAAGAACATGTTCGCTTTTTTGGAAACTGTTCCGAAAAAGCAGATGTGAGAAGCTGTGCAGTCTAGATATAGCCCCTGTAGTGTAGATGTGCTATTTTAAATACGTTATTTTGGAAAAAGAATTTCAAAATAGCTTATTTCAAAATAAGCGTACTGTGTAAACATACCTCTAGTGTAGTTAACTGTCCCATGTACTGGCACTTAGACCACTGTGAGAGATAAGAACAAGTGAGCTCTACAGCCTAACCTGAGAGCCAACTGGCTTTATAGCTCAAGCTGTAGATGCTTCTATACAGAGCTCTGGAACTTCCAGGTTTAAATCCACCTTGTGGTAGTTACATAGTTAAACAATCAAACCAGACTCCCCACAGAAAAAACAAAAGAAAAAATACCAAACACTGAAGGAAAGTTTATATATTTTTCTAATAATTTATATAGGCTTGGCAGAAGTGAAAACAGAAGACACCTCGGAGATAAATCAATTAGGAGTTAAACAATGTCTGGGTGACTTATATTAAAGTCTAAATCCCACATTTGTAAGGTGGAAAGCTTGAATGGAGTTGGGCTATAAATCTGTGTTGGAGATTCTAACTTCCATAACAGTAGAAGTTAGGAGCCTAACTCCTTCTGCGCATTTCAACATTAATCTCAGATTTACAACATTTAATTCTTAGATGTATAGATGTTAAAGCCCCTATGGGCCATTATGATGACCTGGTCTGATTTCGTACTGAATATAGGCCATAGAATTTCACACAGCAATTCCTGCAATTGTCCTTCCTTTCTGAATTGGGTTATGTGGGCCAAATTCCCACTGAAATCAGTGAGAGCTTTGCCTGAGTAAAAACAAAGGGAAAAAAAGCAAGAAAGAGTTTTGAGATTTGGCCCTATAAGGTGTTACACAGAACTCAGTTTGCAGCTTTGGAAGTTCACGCCTGTTGTGGTATATAATAGCTGTGCCAACTTCAACCTTTTTGGCATACAAAAGCCACTGAGAAAAAAAAACATTACACCAAGGCTATGTCTACACTGGCATAATTTTCCAAAAATGCTTTTAACGGAAAACTTCTATCAATTTCTTGAATTTCTACTTTTTAAAACAATTTTATTGACACATTCTAATAGGACCTGCACTTTTCACCTGACTTTTTAAAAGGATGTGTGTGTGTTGTTAAAGAGGGACAGGTTTTTTTCTTTCTTTCCCTATTACTTGATTCCAGCTCCTTTAGAAAATAGTAATATTAAAGAACCTTTCTGCTGTATTGTTTTATTCTGCTTTGCACTTGTTTTGCTTGATGTATGGTAGCAGAGTGTGAAAAGTCAAATTGTGGTCAGAAGGAGCACGAGAGGCTTACACATCACTATACATTTAGTTTTGCTTGATAAATGATCATCATTCGTTCTCGGCAGTCCTTGCTTCACATGCCCCCTTTTGACCTTGTGGTGTATAAATAATGCATTCTCACCAAAGTGATTAAACTACCCCTTTTTTACTGAGAAGTCACTTGTACCAAAAAGAGTGATACACGGAATAGTGAAAAATTGCATTGCGGAATGAGGCCACTCTAGCTATACCTTAGGACTGAAGATAGGCTCCCATTAGACTTTCTTATAATTTCATTTAAACAATCAGATCCATCTGAAATTTCTAATGCCAGATCTCACTGAAGATAGATTGTTATTGTGAAAGTCTGGGGTAAATTGGATGGGGGACAGAGAATATCAGAAATGAAACATTATGGAAAATATCCTAATCCATTTTTTATTGCTACAAAATGGCTGGTCTTGAAATTCCAAACCTGCTTTATTGTGTTGGGCCCAGTGGAGAGTAAGTTCATTTGACAGATTTTGCTAGGGATGGGTATTGAATGTTAGCAGCAGTTTACAGGCACACAATAAAATGTACATTGCCTGTTCACACTTTCAAAGATGCATTATAATGCTCCTGAGTAGTTTCTAAGAAAGGAAGGGACACACTGGGACCTTTGGAGTCTGTGAAACCACTATATGTTGAATGAGCTGTCCTAGTTTTTAACCTCAATGATGAGATGACTGTGCATGATGTGATGGATGAGTTGATACTGCTTCAGAGTTTCTGGCTGTTTTCAAGGGGCTTGCTCCTGCAGAATTCAAGTCAATGGAGAAATTTTCATTGACAAGATCAAGCCCGAGGGGAAGCTACAAGAGCTGAATTCAGGTTGTTTGGATGACATAAGCTCCAGTATTTTGGATGGTTCTTGTAAAGTGGAATCTTAGTTTTGAAATTTCAGGCTCAACTTCATAGTTTTTGAGAAAGCTCCCACAGCATTTTCTAAAGGGATATTTGCCTGGATAGCTAATAGATTCTCCCATCCTTAACTTCAGTGTTTTGCCTGGAAACAACATATATTGATCACAGCACAAAAACAAGTATCCCACCAATGCACACCTCACACAAAAATAGATTGTGATGCCACCATGTAGTATTCTTTCACAACAGACTATTCTGTTGCAAATGAGCATTCCCACTGGTCCTTGCAGGGGAAAAAAATACCATTTACATGTTTTATTTCCTTCCTTTTTTTCTAACAGAAACTGTAACTGAAAAAGTGCTAAAAGCTGAAGTCTTCAGGAAATTGCCCTGAAACTGAAAACCTCCAGGAAATTGACAGAATACAATGCATGCAACATGGAAGGTATTGCTTTAAGAATGGTTTGGTTTCTTTTAGACTCAGTGCTAGTGGTTTTTTAAAGTACAGTACAATGCATGAGCTTAGATATCTTCTTTGACTATGTAGTAGCTGGCTAGCTCACAGGACAACAGTAACCTTATACCAGGAGGACTTCTTTTTTAGGGGTGAAGGGAATTTCTCTCCATAGCAAGACAGTTGTTGAAGGTTGTCTTTTAGGGGAAACCATTGCAACCATCCTCTACGGATTGTCTATTGACAGGACATTTGTCTATAAATATCCAACATTTATTATATAAATATATTTTAAGTAGAAAAACATTTTCTATTTATCTTCCAAACAGCTTTTTATATGAAGCGAAATCCTGCAGCCTTGCCTTCTAGTGTCCTGAATAATAATTTTCACTGAACAAGGACGGCAAGGTTTGTGACAGAGTTTCTATAAAACTTCATAGGCCTTGTTATTTCCCACCCCATAGAGATATCCTATCTTAAAGTTAGTTTTTACTACATTCATCAAAATTTTTTGGCACAACTCTGTCAGTCCCCTTCAGAGATTCAGCCAATTACAACAGGTTACCTCACATTGTTTCCTTTTTTACCTAAGACGATCAGTTCAATCTGTCTGCAAAACTTAGATCTGAAACTTGGGAAACTTCTCTCGGTTCTCTTATTTGGACTGGTTCTGAGCTAATGATATCTTCCAGATGGAATTTGCCTCACCAGTTCTTTATGGTGTCTCATAAAATCACATAATTGAGTTTATTTTACATTTCTCTGCTTTTGCAATCTACTACTTTGCTTGCTTGCTTTCACTATACTTATGAGTGCAAAGCTCTTTCTATAGTAATCCCCAAATCTTCCTTCTCAGTGTGCAATAGAAAGATTTAAACATCACTATAATATCACTCAGTGGGTCTTACTGAAAGTGCCATTATATCCATATTTGGCCAAAGGCAGACCGTAGCTGTACTTTCACATCTGTATTTTATGTTAGTGTGACTGCTGTTGATAGCACCCTATTCCTGGCACCTTTGCTGGGAATGTACTACACATATCAGGTGTTGTTGCTGCTCCCAGGGGCATGTGAAAGGGAAACAGACATTCTACCCAGAGGTGATGCAATAGCCCCACGTGTCATGAGATATTTTACGCTCAGTGAGGTTAAAGAGTAGTAAGGGAAGGATCACTGTGATGCCATATCTATGAATGAGGTTATGGCATGCAGCAGGATTTTCCAAAACACCCAGGAAGGCTGGCTTTTTCATAGAATTTTCCAGGGGAAAAATATCCCCTTGACATTTTCCTGTCAGAAAATATTTTTCCGGTGGGCATGTGTCAATGCAAAACAAAAAAAGTTTCTTTTATACATGTCACTATAAAAATACATGACAGGATTTTTTTTTGTTTCAAAATGTCAGTTCCAGGTTAAATGAAAACTGTTGTTTTGTTTTGACTTAAAATCATTTCAGTTTTTGTGGGAACTGAAAAATTGCAGATTTTCACAGTGGTTTCAGAATGATCAGGGTTTTTTTCCTCTGTCTTTTAATTTTCTCCACACTGGAAAGATGTGTATGTGGAGGAGTTGTTAAAAAATAGCCAGAAATGAGGGGAAGCCTACTTTAGCTTTCACTCTTTTAATTTATTTAAAGAAAGGAAGCAGGGTGAAAACACAATTTTTCACATTTGTTTTGCTTTTATGAACTATAAAAATAAAATAAAAAATCTTTCTTCCTTCTTCCAGGGGATGCAAAGATTAAAGAAAACCCAAAACAAAATGGAAAATTGAAATTTTTGGTTTTCAAAATCTAAAGCAACATGGAGTTTGGGTCAAAGTGAAACAATTTATTCAAATGAATCTAACTTGCTTTTATGCCTATGGATTGTTGGCAAGCAGAATGTGCTTTCCTATTAATTACTTCTCTCAGGTGAATAAATTGACCACTCCTGTACCTCACTATGGCAATGTCTAGATTACATCCCTCTGTTGACAGAGGGATGTAAATGAGGCACTTTGAAAGTGCGAATGAAGCATGGACTATTTAAATCCCTGCTTTATTTGCACTTTCGAAGTGCCTCATTTACATCCTTCTGTCAACAGAGGGATGTAATCTAGACGTAGCCTATGTGTTTTGGTAGGTGTGTCTACACTGCAAGGCTTAACTCGAAATAAGCTACGCACATTGAGCTATGTCAGTTGTGTTGCTTATTTCTAAATAGGGAGTGTCTACACAGCACTTATTTCAAAACAGAGCACTCTTCCTCCAACTTCCCTTATCCTTTGTACAATGAGGGTTACAGGGGTTGCAGTAAGAAGTCCTCCAGCTTGACAGTATTTTGACACTATTTTGAAATAACTGCCTGCTGTGTAGACGTGGACTAAGTTATTTTGGAATAGCGCTAGTTATTTTGAAATAGTGTTGCAATGCAGACATACCCTTAGATCTTAAGGTCCTTGTTTTTACTTAGCTTTTATTCAGTCATCAAGTAAGAAATTCCTATTGCAGAAGGATTTGGTTTAAAAAAATAAGAGGTTTGACCCATTATGAGTTCTTTGAGGACCAGTTCACTTCCTTCAATGGATTTTCTTCTGAATAACTTCAGAGTATGAACTGAGAAAAGGCCTTGAAATTTGGCCTCATGTGTACTTTTAATGTAACAAACTTTCTGTCTAAATTGTATTACAATCCAAAGTAATGATACAACAGACTCTTATGTTTTAAATAATGCATGTCTTTTTTTCCTTCAGCATGTGAACACTTAAACAAAAGAATGTGACATTGGAAAGGTGAGCTATACAGAAGTTATTTATATAGCACAATATGCCCACATCATAAGGATCCTACTCCATATAATATACACCTCAGTATGAAAGCTGTCAGAATCTACAAGAGCTGATATGTGAAAAAAATGTGATACCTACTGCTCAAAAATTGTTGCCTCATTAATACAACTTCACTGAACAGCATTGCTAATTTATTCTTCTGAAAAAATTAGCATCTGCCAGACCTACTTTTGCTGAGTTCTAGCCAGCAGAGGGATATAAGTTGGTTTACATGTGCTTTGAATCCAGTATAAGTGAACAGAAGTCCTCAGATTTCTCAAACTTGCAGATTGTTGCTTCTGTTTACATGATCCTATTAGGATGGAGAGTTGCTGTGGGATTTTAATAGTGGCACAGCATTCACCATCTACTGTGTGGCTGTTACATTTTCTTGATAAGGTTTTTTAAATGTTTTCACTGTCTTTGTTATTCAGTTAGATCAGTAAAAGGTTAAACATATTGCACTGAATGAAAATATAAAGTAAGTCACATTAAATTTTGAACTCCAAAAAATAATATCTTGACAGAGCTGCTTTTCTCAGGGAAGAAGATAAAAGATTAATTTAAAATGGGACAGAAATGGACCATTCTAGGAAAAGGGATATAGTTGTTACGGTGGCCAGGCATCCGGTTTTCAATTGGAACTCCTAGGTGAAAAGGGACTCTGGTTTCTCCACTCAGCATTGCTAACAAGGCCATTAAATGTCTGGTCAGCAGTGCAACAGGGCTAAGTCTGCAGCACCTGTGGATGGGGCAGCTTGTGGAGCTGCCTAGCTGTGCCTTTGCCTAAGAGCTGGAGGGAAATACCTGCCACTTCAGCAAGCCACATGAGATAAGCACGACCTGAGCCACAAAACCCCTCCCACACACAAACTCCTACCCCAACCCTGAATCCCCTCTGTGACGGTTCCTCGGGGCAGGTAGGTTAGCTGCCCCCCCCCCGAGTCCGGCACTTCCCTCTTTGATCCTTGTTGGGCGAGTCTGCCCTGACCAGCGCTGTGAGGCGTATTGGACCACGTTGAGGTCCTAGTCCGGCTAACGGGGTTGAGACCCTAAACGCGTTAGCCCACGGGCTTGGTTCACCGCCCTGCCCTGGGCTACTTCCTCTCTCCCTCCTCCCTGTCAGTACCTCTGCGCCCAGCCCTCCGTCCGGCTGGTTCCTCCGCCCTTACCAGTGGCATTCACCTCCACCTCCCTCCACGGTTGCTGAGGCCCCACCCGGCCTTACTGCGGACCCTTTCCTACCGCGCTCTCCTCTCCCCCTGCTACTCCATCCGGGCGGCTTTTGAATCTCCCGCCGCCCGGACGTCGGGCCGGACGTTGTCGCGACGTCACCGGCGTATCCCCGCCCCCCCACCATCTTGTTGCAGACCCAGCGCTTCCCTCCATCGGAAGCCGCGCCGGGGCTCCCCCAGCTGAGCCGCAGTGTGGGAACAGCTGGGGCACGGCTGGTAAGTGGGACCCCGATGCACCAGCAGGACACTTACCCCTCTTGGCCCAGTGAGGGGCCTCAGGGCCCCGTCACACCCTCCCACACACAAACTCCCTCCTAGAGCCGGCGCTCCAATCCTCTGCCTCAACTTGGAGCTTCCAGTGCACCCAAACTCCCTCCCAGAGCCTGTACCTCTCATCCCCTCCTACACCTCAACACTCTGCCCCATCGCTGAGCCCCCTCCCATGCCCAAAGTCCCTCACAGAGCCCACACCCTCTTCCATGCTCCAAACTCCTCAGTCCCAGCCCAGAGTACACACCCTGAACCCCCATTCCCAACCTCACCCCAGAGCCCACATCCCGATTGGGCCCTCACCCAATCTTGACTCCCAACCCTCTGCCCAGCACACTGTATAAGCAAGTGAGGATGGGAGATAGTGAGGGGTGGAAGGAGAGCAGGTGGACTGAGCAGGGGGTGGGGCCTTGGAGAAGTGGCAAGGAGAAGTGGCTCTTTCTTTCAATAAAAGATAGAACCGGGGACAGTAAACCACCATCATGCTGTGCTGTTACAAAAATGACCTAGGCAACATGTGGATAGTGGAAATAGAATGGGAGAGGAATTAATGGCAAAATACACAACATGGTGGCTTTCAAACCATCCTCAATAACCAGATTTTATCCTGGTGTAAATGAGTGTAGCTCCATTGACTTCCATAGCAATGCAAATATTGCCATAATGGTACATTGCCATAATGAATCTTTACATGTTCATGATAAAACAAGACGGCACATAAAACCTCCTGACCCATTTTCTCAGTGGCAGGGAAAGAGAGAGAAAAAGAGGAAGATGACAATAAAAAACACCATCATTCACATAAAATCACATGTAAAACTACTAAAAAAAAGTTTAAAAATTGCAACATATACAGAAAAATATGAATAAAATAAAGTTAAACTCTTCTTAAGTGAACATGCATCTTCATTGTTGCCAAGTTTACTCATAATTGTTAACTAATTCAACTGAAAAATTCCAGGTTCCAAATCAACTTAGAAAATGTGTAGTTAATCGGCAGTCAGGACACTATCAGTGCATCCAACTATCCTACCACACCTCATTGATCTACTCCAGTCATTCTATTCTGGTGAGGTTTCAAAATAGCTAGTTTTGCTTGACCTAGCAAAAGAGTTAGCCAGACAGGAAATGGGCCAAATGGGAGTACTTCAAGAACAAATAGGGGCTTGGAGAAAACCAGTCCCAAATGGATGGTAAATTGCTGCAGAAAAGCAAAAAGAGGAATTAATTGGGAGCAAAGTAGGACTAAATGAAACATCATGTCTGAAGCTGGCCAGAAAGGGCACTAAGCAGACAGCTCTAGGGTAATTTGGTGCACAGAACAATTGGATGTTACTATACTATGCAGGACCCTCAACTGAAAGTCACTGGAGCACTTAGGAAAAGAGGTTTGTACAACATCCTCCAATACAGGGCTGTAGCATCATCCAGGGGCATTCTTCAGGCTGTCTCAGGGAAATCAGGCAGAGTGGCATAATTCTACACCTTGCCACACATACCACAGAGCTGCTTCTTTTTCACAGTTGAAAAGGAACATTCAACAAACCTTTCTAGGGCAAAAATCTGCCTGCTTGCACAAGGATCTCACCCACAGAAAAGGAGGGAACTACAGAGGGGAACATAGGTGTCTCTCTCAGGAAGAATAGTTCCTGCAGAAACATTATGCAAATACTGAGCAGCCTGCTGAGGAAGTGCCACCTAAAATTTGGAGAGGACCTTATCTCAAAAATGCACAGATCTTGGTCTGAACAGCGAGAGCTGTCACCAACTTCCAGCTTGACCAGATAGGAACAATCAGGTGGGACAACTATGTCAACCCAGCCCAAGGAAAGTCAGAAAACAGGCTCTTGGAAGAGGCAGATTCAGTGGGAAAAGGTGTTTAAAAAAAACGGTGGGTCTTCCAAGAACCATAAACTGGAAAATGCCTGGTCCAACTGCACAATTCACAAAGTTGTCAGAATTAAAGGCTACTATAGAATGGTAGCAAATCTAGAATCTGTGACTGACTAGGTGTCAACAACAACAACAAAAATAGGAGAGAGTCAAAGCCCATCACCCTAAAATGATGGTGGAGAGAAAAAGGAAGAGAATTCCTGGTCCCTGGGGAGTCAGAGGATAGCAGCCACTGAACAAACTGAAGGTGAAAGACTGCCACCCTGCCGACTAAATCCCTCTTCATCTAATGGGAGGAACAGCAAAGCATGAATAGCAAAGCATGGCAAAACCAGTGGTAACTATTAAACAAAATGGCTAATACCTCTGAATCTGGTTCAAAAGGCCCAGGGAGGGTCCCTATATTAGCTAGTGCTATGACACTGAAGCTACAAGATTGTTGTCAATCAAACAAGAAAGCCCAGTAAGGAGTCAATGCCATATTTGTAGGCAGCCTTGAACCTTTTCCTCAACTCCTCCCAGATCCTTAACATATATGTTCAAATCTAAAAAGACCCCAACATCTTAATCCTAGAGGTGCCCCTTTACATAGTTCTGGAACTAAGGTGCTGGGGTGCTGCAGCACCCCCTGGCTTGAAATGGTTTACATTTATATACTAGGTTTACAGATTGGTTAGATGGCTCTAAGCATACTCCTCCCCCGTCTCCTGTATTCTGCAAATTGTTCCAATGTCTCCACCACATTGCAGATGTTAGGACAACAAAGAAGGACTCTTAGGGTGTGCCTACACATCTTAACTCGAAATAAACTACGCAAATTGAGCTACATCAATTGCATAGCTTATTTCGAAATTGGGAGCATCTACACAGCACTTATTTCGAAATAGAGCCCTCTTCCTTCAACTTCCCTTACTCCTCATACAATGAGGGTTACAGGAGCCAGAGTAAGAAATCCTCCAGCTTGACATTATTTTGAAATAACTGGCTGCTGTGTAGATACCAACTAAGTTATTTAGAAATAATGCTAATTATTTCAAAATAATTTTGCTATGTAGATGTACCCTTACGTTCCCACGAGCCCAGTAAGACTGATTGTACTTAGCCCAGTTAAAGCAGGCAGAAGATGCTGGTTCATACACTAGTAAACAAGTGTAAAGTTGTCTGCCTGTCACAGTCAGACATGATGAAAACAAAGATATCATCAACACAGGCTGATAGATGAATCAGGAAAGCATCTGGAACACTTGCCATAGAAAAGCCAGTCAGACCACTTGGGAAGAGTTGCAGGAAATGGCTCCAAACAAAGAGCATACATCCCCGACAGAGGACACCTCTGACAAATGTCTCTGAACTGAGAAGCAGTGGCTAAGACTTCTGCTAATCTTTAGGACACTAAAAAATATTCTGGTACAATAAAGAAATATATGAAGAGAACACTGATCTAATCTTGAAAGCTTCTAAAATGTTATAAGATAGCAATGGTTAACTCTATCAAAGGTCCTTTCAAACAAGCCTCACAGCCAGATTGCTATGTTTGCTAACAATAAACACATCATGAAATAAAAATAAATTATAAAATATAGAGGTTAGGAATCCAATATGTGTGATCAAAGTGTATCATAGAATCCAGTGTATCAAAGAATCCAGACAGCCCTTCAGCCAACCAGGGAGAAAAACAAGTCTCCAGTTCTGAAAGGCACCGACATCCCCTTTCCTGTGCAGCAGGGTGAGGGATAGCTCTTTCCCTTGGATGCACTCCAGCACCACCAGAAAAAAGTCAGGACTGATCAGATGCCAGAAATGCTTGTAAAATTCAGATGGCAGCTCATCAATACCTGGGGCCTTGCCTGAAGAGAGTTGCTAGACTGCAACAGGGAGCTCCTGCAGTGACCACGGGGTGTTCAGGCATGGCTGTTCCTCACCATTCAGATGGGGTAACCCCAGGTGCAGCTCCTCCCTTGCCAGCACATCACAGGCTTCAGGTGAGCAAAGAGTACTGTAAAATGAAACAGCTGCTTTCCGGATCTCTGCAGAGTCAGGCATCAGACGACCATCTGGAAGCTGAAGGCAAAAAATCTGCTGACAGTCTATAGATTGTTTTCCCAACCTGAAAAGGAACCTTGTGGGAGCATCAGTTTCATGGAGCAGAGTAAAACGGGCCTGAACTAGTGACTTTCTCTTCCACAAACACCTCCGGAGCTGGTACTTCTTGGTAAAGGTTTAGTGAATCAGCACTGGGATTCTCACACCAAGGTTGCCATGAAGATCCTGGATATCTTGTCCCAGGACACTTGTGGCCTGATGCAAAGACCACATGGAAACTTGGGTATTCTGCTGGCAGAGCAGTTGAATGTGGACCTTTCCGATATACCAGCACTGCCTCAAGGACTCAAACAGGAGCTTCTGCTATGGCAAACACTCACAAAACACAGCAAACATCAGGGTGAAATTCAAGCCCTATAACCATTTGACGTTAGGGCACCAGTGGGAAGCACAGGCAAGAAGAGGGAGAAACACACTGACAAAGACATAATGGTCAGACGAGTGAGTGGGAGACATGAAAGACCAAACAAAAATATTACACCGACCTTCAGGGTATCTAAGCGATCCAACCTAGCCTCTCAGATCTGATTGGGAGTAGCCATCAGCCAAGAGTACTGCCTAACAATGGGGTGAGAGAACCTACAAACATCTATGAGCCTAAAGGTCTGAAGGAGACGGTGCTGTTTCTGGGGATGACTGAAGAGGTGGCTCCCATTCAATACATACTCTACACTGAAGCTGAAATTCCCTACCAGGACAATAAGGGTGTGTCTAAACTACATGGCTCCATCGATGGAGCCATGTAGATTAGGCTGATTGGCAAAGGGAAATGAAACCACGATTTAAATAATCGCGGCTTCATTTATATTTAAATGGCTGCCGCGCTGAGCTGACAAACAGCTGATCAGCTGTTTGTTGGCTCAGCGCTCTGGTCTGGACTCTCCCGCGCCGACCTGAAAGCCCTTTATTGACCTCCCCGTTATGCCTCGTAGGATGAGGTTTACCAGGGAGGTCGATAAAGGGCTTTCATGTTGGCAGGGGAGCATCCAGACAGCCCCGATCTGCCGACAAACAGCTGATAGGCAGAGCGGGGAAGCCATTTAAATTTAAATGAAGCCGCGATTATTTAAATCGCGGCTTCATTTCCCTTTGCCGAACAAACAAATCTACATGGCTCCGTTGATGGAGCCATGTAGTCTAGATGTACCCTAAGAATGTCTGGGTCACAGACAAGTATTGTATAGACCAGGGGTTTTCAAACTGTGGGCCGTGGCTTGTAAGGGTAAGCCACTAGCTGGCTGTGAGATGCTTTGTTTACCTGAGCATCTACAGGCCATGGTATACCGTTCCCAGCCAATGGGAGCTGTGGGAACCAGTGCTGGCTGGACCACCACTTCCTGCAGCTCTCATTGGCCAGGAATGGTGAAGCACAGCTCCCGGGAGCTGGGAGCTGCTATACCTGTGGGTACTCAGGTAAACAAAGCATTTCACGGCCAGCCAGCAACTTACCTTTACAAGCCTCAACCCAAAGTTTGAAAACCCCTGGCATAAGCAAGTGTCTTTAGAAAATAGACCTGATTTTCCCCAGAGGAGGGACACACTGTCAGGAACCATAGCCTGCCGTGCAGCTAGTCTCCAGGCATGGCCTGTCACAGGCTTACTGATTAGCCATGCCACCTGGTTAGATGCAGAGTCCAGCTGGGCGGCTCTGAAACCAGCAGCAGCAGCAGCAGCAGCAGATTCTTCCCAGCTACTCAGTGCTCATGCCCATCACCATGTCTATTCCTGTGTTATCTTGTTCCTGCTGCCCCTGCTGTGTACCCAGCTTTGTCTCCATGCTCCCAAGCCTTGAACCCCACCTGGCCTAATGCCCTGCTTGCTCCAGTTTCTGCCTTCGAGTTTGAACTCTGCCCCTCATTTCCTGATTCTGGCTCAGTCAGAGCCCTTGGGATTCGGTTTCCGGGCTGATCTCTAGGCTCTCTATTTCCCCAAGAGGGGTAGGCAGAGCAGCCCTAGGGTGGGACCAAGCTCCACTGGAGCATGCAGGATCAAGGGCTTGAGGAGTCACCATGTCAGAAGACAGCACCCCATGGGGAGCAGCAGGCATGGAACTATGACCACCACAGTGGTGTACTTTTTAGGGTGCACAGGTCCATCTCTAGAGCCTGTCTCTGCCTCCTTTTCAGAGAAGTGTTCTTCAACCTCCAGGCCTCATTTCTGTCTTTGCACAAGGAATGGAGTCATAATAGAGGGATCCTCTGTGGGGCTGCTCCCTAGACCAAGGCAGACCATAGTCAGTGAGAGCAGGAGATAGAACCTGCCTCTGCTTTGTTAGATTCTGTCTCCTGCTGGTCCACATCCTTAGGAGGGATCCCTGACCCAGCAAGGACCCAGCAATGCATGGAAAGGATTTCCTCAAATGACGAGGGTCACCACACAAGAAAACATTTCACAGGCAGCAAGTACTGTGTAATCTCAATGTCCATGTAGTGCTTGAAAACCAGGTTCAAGGACTACTAAGGGTTATTTAGAACCACACATTTCTCAGCCTAAGCCTCGCTCTTGTTTCTAAATCAAATGATTGCAACAGCAGCAGTTCCACCTTTACAAACTTAATGGCAAATATGTTATTTTCAGGAGTAGTATTTAAAACTTTCAGCCTTGCACTTGACAGTGTACTTTGTAAATGCTGATCCTGTTAAAGAATCATTGCCACAGATAGATTAAATTAATTTTCACAGATTCGCTAAAGTTAAAAAAGTTCCATTAACACTCCTCACACTTCACAGTGTGAGCCCGCAGCAGCAAATATTCACTGAAGTTGCAGTATGAAAATACACGGAATGGTGGGAAAGCAGGACGATAGAACATAAAGTGAAATGCAGCCCATGCAGAGATGAACTGTTGCGATCTTTAATGGTGTTGAAAGGTATAAAGCAAGAGAATTAGCACAATTGAATGGGATTCTGGTGCACTCATTCCTAGCTGAATAATAATGACACTTGACTATCCAATGGTACAGAGAAGGGTTTCTCAGAAAAATCCACCAATTCTCTTACAGCTAATAGCTTTTTGAAATGGCCAAATAAGTGTCCATATCTAAAGAAAATCAACTGGAGGTATGGCTTTGTAACTACACTGCTTGGAATACATAATGCCAGACTTAAACTGCATCAAGTTGAGGTTGTTATAGTGCAAACTGACAAAAATGTTAAAGTTAAGTGTGGAAGAGTTTGCTTTCTCTGTGAAGATGTATCAGAGGGGTAGCCGTGTTAGTCTGAATCTGCAAAAGTGGCAAAAAATGCTCCTACACTTCAGTTAGTCTATAAGGTGCCACAGGACTCCGCACTGCTTCTGTGAAGATGAAATCTGAGGTCATATGATACTGGCCATCAGGCATCAAGCAAGTCTGAGTTGTAATCTGAAAATATCAGGCAGTCACTGTTCTCCATCAAGTATCAGTGTTTTTAAATTCAGAGAACCGTGGACAGCTAGGCTAGACTCTTGGTCCATCCCTTTTTTTCTTAGACCTGGGTTAAAGGTGGGAAATAGTAGCTATCAGCCACTTTTCACTCCCCAGGCTATGTCTAGACTATGGGGTATTTCTGGGATACCAGAGGTATCCCCGAAAAACTTCACCGCATCCAGGGAACATGTCTGCTCTTCCACTTTTTTTTTTTTACGGAAGATCAGACACGCTCTTTTGGAAGCCCTGTCTTCCTCTTCCCAGGAGGAAGAAGGGCTCTTCCGAAAGAGGGGTTTTCCGAAATTTAGCCCAGTATAGACGGGCCAAATTTCAGAAAATCCTCTTCTGAAAAAACTATAGGAAAAAGGTACACAAATAGTGGAGTGCAATTTGCGTACCTTTTTCTGATAAAGCCCCATAGTGTAGACATAGCATCAGCCTGATCACTGGCCAAGCCAGTTCTCCAAGTAATTTACAGCAGCCTATGAGCTGCTCTATGTTACATCAGATAATGTGATCACCCTAGGACTCCAGCCATTCCTACCTTTGGCCACCTTATTCCTGTGGCAGCTGGTGACAGAGCTAGTGAGACAAACTATGTTACCCCATGACACGTCCAGGGAATCCTCACCTGCCATGTAAGGAAAACTTTCCATCCCCTAGGCACCATGAGAGTGGCACAGAAAGAAAGCATCCTGCCTTCAGTTTATTGCCTCACCGAACAAAATTATTCCACAGAGTATGTATATATACTTTGACCAGTCTAGCTTTAGAGAACATTGAGGAGAACTGGCAGTACAAATATATCCATGAAGGATTTTTTTTCTAAAAAAATATTCATTTGGAAATAGACATAAAGCCAGTGGGCCTCTAGTTGAAAGGAAATGGCCCTTCCCCCATTGGAATCTATCCAGTTCAAAAATTTCCATATGCTAATTGGACTTAATTCACATAAAAAGACTACATGGAACATGGAAAATCCTGAAGTGATATACTGATATGTTTTCATGTTTTGAGACAAAAATAGATCATTTTAATCCAGTGAAAGAAGTGATGGAATGCCTAGATTTAAAACCATAAATCAAGGATTTAATAGGGAATTTAAAAACAAATGGCAGGACCAGGAACGAGACTGTTAAATAGTAAAAGTTTTGCTCGGCAATGCACACAATGTAAAATAATCAAACACAGTCCTCCCCAAGCACTGAGAGCTGGTAAAAGAATGACACCATTAATACGTTTTCCATGCAGTGCCACTCTGCAGTCAATCCCTTTCTTCTTCACAGAAGTTCTTAGACATGAACACAAGCTGCCCTTTCAAAACCCCTCAGGTTCCCAGCAAGGGATAAAACAGATAAAAACAAAACATAAAAACCTCTTCATCGCCTTTTAAACCACAGGGAAAATTGTTGCTTTTCCTGCCTCAGATTTTTCCACTCTTTTTATTTTCCTACTAGACCCAACTTCATCAATAAACACGGAATAATAATAACACATTAGTCAAGACACTTCTGTTCAAAACCTCTCCCATTAACACCCTAAACTTCCCTCCCACGGAATTAAAAGATTAAAAATAAACTAATTACCCAGAATTTAGCATCCTAAGCAAATGATTTTAGCCACCTGGCTCACAGCTGCTATGGAAACTGCTCAATTAATCAAAATACATTTTTCAGATTATTTAAGGGGGGGGGGGAACCCACATACACAGCAATAACAATATTGTCTTCCCCCTGAAATATTTAATACAAATTTTCATGATTTCAAAAAGTTAACATGTTAATGTTATTACTGTGGAGAAGCTGGAACTTAAAGTAAAGACACTGAAACATTTCTTTTGTCATACCATACCCAAGAGTATCACATTCAGGGTAATGCCAATGATTTCAGTGATATTTAGGTGCCTAAGTATCTTTCTAAACGTGGGCTTTCTAATACATGGTAAACACCATTCTAGCCTTTTCTTGTTCACTTCACCAAATTGTGCATCTACTGAATTAGACCTTTTCTAGCTAATTGTCCAGTCATCCACAAACATCACTCCCATCCCCTCATACTGCATGCATGAGTTTTGCATGCACAACGCATTGTGTAAGCATGTGTGGCAAGTTTGCACAAAGAAGCATGTTTTGCATGCACAGCTATTTCTGAGAGCAGTTTCGGAAGGCCAGCCTTTACAATCTGAACTTTAAATCATAAAGTCTGGGGTGCTCAAAGGAGTCTAAAGTAGGGACTTTGGCACCCAACTTGCATTGACTCCTTTAGAAATTCCAGCCACAATATTTTTAGTAAAGCAGGTTTGATAATGGAAGTATTCACAATCCACTGGATCTTGGAGTTTATTTAGATGGTACTTGTGGAGTTGGTTCTTGTGTGACTGTAACAGCATCCAAGAGGCTAGTTGGTATCTTGCAGTACATTTCCAGAGTGGCCAATGGATTTTGATGGCCCCTGGGAAAGAGGCAGGGGGACAGTTGCTGGCAGGACCTCAGGCAGAAGGGTGGGGCTGGAGGGCTAGTCTCCTCTAGTCAGTCTGTTAGCACCACCCAGTATGCACTGCCCAAGGCTCTGGCCGCTGCCATTGTTACTGTCCAGTGGCTGGAGCCCTTTTAAATCATCGGTCCCCAGGACAGCTGCTCTCTTTACACACCCCCACCCCATTGATGGACCTATACATTTCAGATGGCCTGATCACTTCTCTGTACCCTGATTCATTAAAGTCATAGACTGTAACAGATATGACTTGAGTTTAGTTATCATTGGAAAAGTCATAACAGACTGATCATTAGTATTCTTGCACAGTGATAAACACCTGAGGAACCATATAGAACTATAATGTGTTTACCAGACAATTCTGGGGAGTGAGTAAACAGACAAAGGACAAGCCAACTCCTCCAGCCCATTGTCATCAGAATCCATTAGCATCACATGGCAAGTGGCCATTCATTCACATAGGAAAGGGTAGGAACAGATCTATTCTCATGTTAGCAAACACCAGAGGGGAAGAAACCACCATGGAACTTCCCTCAGCATCACATTCTACGTCTCCTTCCTCACAGCCTGATGAACTGTATTTGGGGGTGTAGCAACATTTAGAAGAATCCAATTCAAAGGTTCATGGGACTATACGGGTATGTCTACACTACAATGCTATTCTGTACTTCTTCTAATGTGACCTATACCATCAAGTGCCAGCAATGCTCCTCTGCTACATATATTGGCCAAACTGGACAGTCTCTGCAACAAAGGTTAAATTGACACAAATTGGAAATGGTAATACTCAAAAACCTGTAGGAACACATTTTAACCTACCTGAGCACTTATTAATGGATTTAAAAGTAGCCATTCTTCTACAAAGGAATTTCTAAAACCAGCTAGAGAGAGAAATTGCGGAACTGGCCTTCATATGCAAATTTGAAACTCTCTTTCATGGCCTAAACAAAGACATGAACTGGATGGGCCATTATATTCATCACCCAAAGGATATCAAAAGCTAAGTATGTGGGACACTTCCAAATCACTCAATTAGCATCATTAGTGCTGGTACTAGAATTGACTGGTATTTTTTTCTCACCCTTTCCCTTCTTTTTCTGTTATTTATACCCCTTTTTCTCCACTTTCATCTGAGAAGTGGGTTTTGCCCATGAAAGCTCAATCTGAAGCCAGATAATTTGTTACTCTTATATATAAAAAAGAGTCTTATGAACCTTTTAGTGCTGTAGGCCTTTTGAGAATAAGAAAGAATTTTGACTAGAACAGGTTTTGTACTCTCTAACCCAGGCCTGCACAACAAATGGCCCATGGGCCGCATGCAGCCCGCAGGGGCTCACTGTGCGGCCTATGTTGACTACGGGCAACACAGCCCCATCCAATCAACCGGCAGGGTGGAGGAGTGGAGCACCACTGGAGAGGGGGAAGTGTGGCGATTCTCGCTGCTGGGCTGACTGCGTGCAGCTCCGGCGCGAGGAGGCAGGGCGTGAGCCAGAGGGTGGGACGCTGGCAGATGCCAGGATACTGGCATGACGTGGCGTCGTGATGTCACGGCCGGTGACCGCCGGATTCAAAAAGGCTCCGGCAGCCCCACAAACTGGAAGGCAGAAGCCAGGTAGGGGAACAGAAGGGGCTTGTGCTGAGGGGAGGGGACAGGTCAGGAGAAAGGGGAAGGCACCAAGGGGCAGGGGCAGGAGAGACAAATGCCAGGGGGCCAAGTGGAGACAATGAGGAAAAGGGCAGGAGGGGAGGTGTCAGTGGGAAGGGGGACAGGGTGATGCTGGAAGAGGAGAGGATAAGAGCATTGGGAGCCGTATGTTGTGCAGGCCTGATTTAATTGAAAAATTCTTAATAAAGTATCAACCCCCCCAAAAACCTACCCTTGTAGCCTGCAGCTGTTTTCTTTGGAGTAATATGGCCCTCGCCGCTTTCCAAGTTGTGCAGGTTTGCTCTAACCCATCTTTTCTGCAAGCAAAAGAATCCCTGGTACATGTGCTTTATTAAAAGTCAAAGGGAGTAATGTTGTGGTGAGTTTCAAATTAAAATATGCATAGCTCATCATTGTCACTGGCTGCTTAAATGAGAAATTCATAAAAAAAAAAAAAACTGTGATGAAAAAGACCATCCAGTCGATCTCTGTGCCAGTGTAGCAATCTAACATTGTATTTGCTAGTGTTTTGTCCAGTCTGATTTTAAACTGATGGGCTTCCACTATTTCTCCTAAAGCAAAATGCAGGACAATGTAGCACTTTAAAGACTAACAAGATGGTTTATTAGGTGATGAGCTTTCGTGGGCCAGACCCACTTCCTCAAATCAAATAGTGGAAGAAAATAGTCACAACCATATATACCAAAGGATACAATTAAAAAAATGAACACATATGAAAAGGACAAATCACATTTCAGAACAGGAGGGGAATCCAGGGGGGGGGGAAGGAAGGAAGGTGAGTGTCTGTGAATTGATTATATTAGAGGTGGGGAGAGTGGGATGTCTGTGAGCTAATGGTATTAGAGGTGATAATTGGGGAAGCTATCTTGGTAATGGGTAAGATAGTTTGAGTATTTGTTCATTCCTTCTCAGAGAGTGTCGAATTTTAACATGAATGACAGTTCAGAGGATTCCCTTTCAAGTGCAGATGTAAAAGGTCTTTGTAGCAGAATGCAGGTGGTTAAGTCATTGAGAGAGTGTCCTTTCTGGTTAAAATGGCAAGAAACTGTTTTTTCTTTGTGATCTTGTCTGATAGCTTTTTTGTGGGCATTAATCCTTTGGCGAAGTGTCTGAGATGTTTGTCCAATGTACATAGCAGACAGACACTTTCGGCACATGATAGCATAAATTATATTTCTGGATGCGCAGGAATATGTGTTCTTGATCTTATAACTCACTTGGTTAGGTCCAATAGTGGTATCAGCAGAATGAATATGTGGACAAAACTGGCAACGGGGTTTGTTGCAAGGGAAGGTACCAGGGTTGGTATTAGTGTGGTATGTCCTGTGGTTGTTGGTAAGAATCATCTTGAGGTTAGGTGGTTGTCTATAGGAGACTATGGGTCTGTCTCCCAGAGCCTCTTGGAGTATGGTATCCTGTTCCAGTATAGGCTGTAGTTTATTGATAATGTGTTGGACGGGTTTAAGTTGGGGGTTGTAGGTGATGACAAGTGGTGTTCTATTGTTGGTTTTCTTGGGTCTGTCTTGTAGTAGATGGTTTCTAGGTATTCGTCTGGCTCTTTCAATTGGCTTTTTTATTTCTCCGGGTGGGTAGTTGAGGTTTATAAATGCTTGGTAGAGATCCTGAAGCTTCTGGTCTCTGTCAGTGGGATTAGAGCAGATGCGGTTGTATCGAAGGGCTTGGCTATAGACGATGGATCATGTGGTGTGTTCTGGATGGGAGCTGGAAGCATGTAGGTAACTGTATGAGTCGGTGGGTTTTCTGTAGAGAGTGGTGTCTAGTTTTCCATTGTTGATTTGTACTGTGGTGTCCAGGAAGTGGATCTCCCGTGTAGAATGGTCCAGGCTGAGGTTGATGGTGGGGTGTAGGTTGTTGAAATCTCTGTGGAATATCTCCAGTGTTTCTTGGCCATGCGTCCAGATCATAAAGATGTCATCGATGTACTGTAGGTAGAGGAGGGGTGAAAGGGGACGGGAGTTGAGGAAACGTTGTTCTAGGTCAGCCATAAAGATGTTAGCATACTGTGGGGCCATGCGTGTACCCATGGCTGTGCCGCTGATCTGGAGGTATAAGTTGTTCTCAAACTGGAAATAATTGTGGGTGAGAACAAAGTTACATAGGTCTGCTATCAGGTTGGCAGTGGGGTCCTCTGGGATAGTGTTTCCAATTCCTGTTCTGAAATGTGATTTGTCCTTTTCATATGTGTTCATTTTTTTAATTGTATCCTTTGGTATATATGGTTGTGACTATTTTCTTCCACTATTTGATCTGAGGAAGTGGGTCTGGCCCATGAAAGCTCATCACCTAATAAACCATCTTGTTAGTCTTTAAAGTGCTACATTGTCCTGCATTTTGCTTCAGCTACCCCAGACTAACACGGCTACATTTCTATCACTATTTCTCCTAAGAATTTAGTCCACCACCTAATGGATTTCACAGTATTTAATGCTACAGTAGGAGGGTGTGTTTTCTAGTTTGCATAAATTTGCATCATGCTAATACAGCAAGAGATGACATGACTGTGAAAGAAATGACTGTGATACTTCGGTATAAATACATCACATACAATATACACATTACCTTTATCTTTGTAGAGTTGAAAGGGAATGTCAGTGATAATCCTGTACCTAACCCCAATATTGGGAAGTACAAAGCTCCACAGTCCTTGCCAACTCTGGCTCCTTTATAGTATTGGACCTTGAGAAAAGTTGACAGCTGCAGATGGTGTGGAAGGAAAACCACCTTGCAACACATTTTGTCAAGTTGCCGTCTCTGGCACCAGCCCAGGGCCGGTATTGCTGGAGACATGATGAAGTGTGAAAAGTACTGGCAGGCATTTTAGACAAATAAGAGATGGGAGGCAGGGGAAAATCATGACCAAAAGAGATTAATATTTGTGAAGTTTATAGCAAAAGAGGGAAAGCAATAGGAAGTAAAGAAATCCCCCGGGGGAATTTCTTGCTGCAGCAGCAGATTAGGAACAGGATGGGCCTGAAGAGGAAGCTTATTTTTCCAGCTGGAACCTTCAGCAGAGACCTGAGATCAATTTGTAGCAATGGTCAGAGAAAAATGAAGGAGTAATAATGACAGAATTTAGAGTCTGCAGGAAAGAAAAGAACTGAGAGGCTATGGGACAGGGAAAGGCAAGGAGAGGCAGAGTATAACAGAAAAGGCAAAGAAGACAAAGTGCTCTTTTCTTGTGTCTGTACAAACAGAGGATGCAGAGTGTTCCCAGAACATTCAGAATCAGTACTTCCCACAATCACTTGGTCAGATCAGCTGGCATCAGGAAATTGTGTTCCATTTGTATGCTGTGAGTGGGATGGGGTAAGGCAGACAGGGGAGTGTTGACCTGAATTTATGGACTCATCAGATCTGACCAGAAGACACTGAGTTTCTTGTCCTAATTCAGGCTACTGAGTTAGCAAATGCAGACAGTTAAATATCATGAGAGGACTCTTGGGTTGCGTTGCAAGGACATGTTAATTGAGGACAGTACCAACTTGATAAGACCTTTATTAAAATGAATGAAAGAATAACAAATGCTATGAAATACAGGGTTCCAAAGCAATAATACACCCTATAGTTCCTAATGGTAACACCTCTACTATGAAGAACTATTTAGAATAACATACTCATAATCTTCCCTAAAATCTGGTAGTAGGAGATAGAGGATCAGCCTCGCCCCGACATGCCTGACAAATTCAATGGTCCAGGCTTCCAGCTGGTAGGGATCAGGTTTGACAGTTAAGTACCTAAGGGTATGTCTACACTACCCCCCTAGTTCGAACTAGGGGGGGTAATGTAGTCATACGGAGTTGCAAATGAAGCCCGGGATTTGAATTTCCCGGGCTTCATTTGCATAAAGCCGTCCGGCACCATTTTTAAATGCCGGCTAGGTCGGACCCCGTGCCGCGTGGCTACACGCGGCACGGACTAGCTAGTTCGGATTAGGCTTCCTAATCCGAACTAGCTGTACGCCTCGTTCCATCAGTCTATGTCTACACTCAAAGAAACGTCCCTAAAGACTGACCCTGTGAGCCTAAATCAGCTGGCACAGGACTGCTGTGTGGGTCTAATTGCAATGTTGACATACCTAGTATCGAGGATTCTGAAGATGAGGATAATTTTGCTTTCGCTGGGTGTTAATAGGTTACATTTGTTAATAAAACATTTGAAAATGACAGGTCACCCTAGTCCAGTGGTTCTCAATCTTTTGTATGGGTGTCCTCTTTCACACAGCAAGCCTCTGAGTGTGATTGTCTAGATTAAAAACACTTTTTATTTTTTTCATATTTAACACCAGAATAAATGCTAGAGGGGAAGTAGGTTTGAGGAGAAGGCTAACAGCTCACATTGTGACCTTGTGACCCCTGAGGAATCATGAATACCAGTTTGAGAACCCCTGCCCTAATTTTTTTTATCCTGTTGCAGCAACACACGGAATGTTCCACAACTATGGGAAATACAGAGCCAATATAATCCCTGGTGGAATTCTAGTGAAAGCCAACTGAAGCCCGTTAATTTATACCAAAGATTAACAAAATCCATCCTTTCTTTCTTTCTTTCTTTCTTTCTTTCTTTCTTTCTTTCTTTCTTTCTTTCTTTCTTTCTTTCTTTCTTTCTTTCTTTCTTTCTTTCTTTCTTTCTTTCTTTCTTTCTTTCTTTCTTTCTTTCTTTCTGAAAAACCAAACAAAAAAGTCTCCATACACATGGTCTGAGAAGAGCTGGTCAGTGAATGTTATTGTTCCTTGGAAAGCTATTCATTTTTTTCACTGTTTTTCTTCAAAATGTTCCACATTTTTGTCAACAAGACAAAATTGTCCAGATTGTGTGTGTGTGTGGGGGGGGGGGGGGGGGGGGGGTTGGTGTTGGTTTGCAAGTATTCCATGAATATTTGAAAAATCTTTTTAAAATATATTTCCCACACTGAAATGATGAAGAAGGCCATTTTTGTGATTAAAAAAACCATCTAATGAACAATTTTGACCACTGGCTCTGATTTATGAATTACAGAACCATAAGCATAGCTCAGTGATTCCCACCTGTGGTCCACAGACCTCTGGTGGTCCAGAACAGTACTGTAGGGGATCCGCAGGAAGTTTAAAAGTAAGATTCAGGCCCACTGTGGAACTGGGACTTTCCACTTGGCGATTTTCACCCAGTGATCACTGTTTGTGACCATCCGTCTTCCTGCTGTCAGCAGTGCTGCCATTTGTGCTCCAGCTCTCAAACTGCTCCCAGTCCTGCAGTGGGCCCAATCTTACTTTTCTTTTCCTTTTCCTTTTCCTTTTTTTTCTCCTACAGGGCTCCATGCCTGGCCAATGGCAGAGTGCTGGGGTAGGAGCTGCCTTTGGCCACAAGAGCCGCCCTCCATCCTGCTGTATCTTCCTTGGCTAGGCAGGTGATGGAGTGGATGGGAGCTGAGGAAGCAGCGCAGGCCAAGGGATGTGCTGGCAACCACTTCCCCCTGCTTCCCTTTGACCCAGAACAGCAAAAGGCAGGGACTGACAGCATGCCAGTGGTTTGCCTTTCTGGTTGGGAAGTGATCTTGGGAAGTGCTGTGAACTCTGCTGTACTCTGCTGGGCCATTTGTTTCCTTGCAGAATCTGAGTTTGTTTGCTTGTAGGCACAGAGCCTCTCAGCTCCTATTGGCTGTCAACAGCGAACAGCAGCCAATGGGAGTTGAGAAGCACTGAGCTCTGCAGTCTACACATCCCTCAGCCAACACTGAAGCTGACAAGCTGCGACTGTATTCTGGAGTTATATTATTGGGGGGGATCTGTAAAATTGTAACAGTTTTAAAAGGGGTCCGTATGCTCAAAAAGATTGGGAACTACTGTTATAGCTCATTCAGCCCAACAGGTCCACCAAGCAGCAGCTCATAGTAAAGGATAATGTTCTCAAACATTCACCTAACCTTCAGTCTCTTCACATACCAAGTAAAGGAAATGGTCGTAAAGTTGCCACATTTGAATATTTTAAGTGTCAGGATTGCATTCCAGGGTATTGGTGCATTTATGGAGAAAACCCTGCCAGCCACCCTCTGTTTCAGTACTGTGTCCATTTAAATATAATTTATGGAGTGGGTCCCTATGTTCTGATGTTCCTTTTGAGCAACCAAAATTCAACTTATTTACAATGTATAGCTCTTTCCTCATTACCCTTCTTCCCTCTCTTTTTCCTTCTCTTTCCCACTAATCTTTGTTTGTGTCTTTCCCGTTCTGCTTCCAGCCCTAATCTCTTAGGGCTATCTGGCCTGAGAAACACTTCTGACACACCTGTCAGTTCTATTTCTCTCCTGCTGCTGTGGCTTGGGAGATTGGATATGTGGCTGGGTGACCAGGGCAGGAGAAGGGACAAGGTATAATCAGTTGAAGACAGAGGACTCAGTTGGGAGGCCAAGGATGCTTTGGGAAGCAGAAGGAAAGTGATTAGACATGGAGTTGGTTCGATTTGGAAAGTGATCTCTAGTTGGGGGGGAGGAGTATTTTTGGGGTAGAGGTAAAGGTGTAAGGAATTCCAGGAATTTAAACTGTAATCAGTTTCTTTTTGTTGGCTTCAAGTGCATGGCTGGATGGATTTTAAACAGGGATCTGAGATTTAACTTCCCTTCAGGTACTGTTGACTGCTCTGAAGAATTTCTCACAGTAAGCTTGCCCTGGAATTTTAATTGCCATATTGTGCAATGTGCTTCAGTCTCAAGTGCCCATGGCATGAAAAAGCCATTTATTAATAGGATATTGTTGAGGTTGCAGAAGGATGAAGACTCTTGAGTTCATTGCAAAGAGCTCGCTCAAAGGCTAAACCTCTTTAGAATGAAAAGGTGAACTCATACCTTTTTTCAACCATCAGTCAAGGCATTAGTACTAGAGCAGAAAAAGCAGCTTTAGAAACTGGGTTAAGTGGATGGAGAAAAGACTTAAGCTATATATTCTTTCTCTTCAGTGAGAGAAAGGCTGGAATTTCCTTACTAATCCTCTTCATTCAATATCTGAATTAACACTGGGGTTCCAAAACTCCATATGGCTCTCAAGATGACATGAGTTGGACTTGAGCTCCTCTCACTCCAACTAGTCTCCCACAGAGAACACATCACAGGTGTGTATCCCTCACACAGCTTGTCATATGTGAAGCATTGTGGGGAGATTGTAAATAATGCAACCCCCCATTCACATCCTCCTCTGAACTCATCCAGAAGCAGGTGGGCAAGGAAAACAAGAGCAATTATATATAAACACCCCTCCCCCCCAAAACCCTTTCTTTCTTCTACCAGTCAAAGAGACAATTCTCCCATTTCCTCTCAGCAGCCACAAGGAGGGAAAGTCTCTTACTGGGAGAAGTGGAGAGGAGAGATAGTGAAGGTATGTGTAGAAATGAGTCACGGAGAATGGTCTTGTAATCCCAATGCCATGTCTGAATTTCACTTCATTAATAACTTTATTAGACCTGTATCTTACTCTAGTGCCCAAAAAACTGAAAAATGATCAGCACCCCACTGGATAAATGTACAACTCATTCCTTGCCCGAAAGAGATTTCTATCAAATGCCTTGTTTCTTTGGGGATAGATCATAAGGGCAGACCCTCGTGCATATGTGCCATCATACTCAAGTCAATGGGGTTCCACAAGGGCACACAATTCTGCACATCTGGATAAATTACAGGGTCCAGGTCTATGCATCTATCTTTGCATCATGGAAGCTACAATAGCATATTGTGATGTTGGATGTCAATGGTGTTGCAGTGATGCCAGTCAAAATCAGGAGTCCACTGTGAGAGGAAAAATTGTCCCATGGCAAAGGCTTTGGCCTGGGTCTTGGTACTTTGTCCCTACTCTGTCCAAGACTTCTTGGCTACATCTAGACTGGCATGATTTTCCGCAAATGCTTTTAATGGAAAGGATTTTCCATTAAAAGCATTTGCGGAAAAGAGCGTCTAGATTGGCACGGACGCTTTTTCGCAAAAGCACTTTTTGCGGAAAAGCATCCATGCCAATCTAGACACGGTTTTGCGCAAGAAAGCCCCGATCGCCATTTTCGCCATCGGGGCTTTTTTGCGCAAAACAATACTGCGTTGTCTACACTGGCAAGTGTAGACAGCTGGCAGTTCCTTTTGTGGAAAAACTTGCCAGTCTAGACGCAGCCCTTGTGTGACCTTGAACACATCACATAGCCCTTTTCTCCCTCAGTTTCCCATGTTACCCATGGGGATGATAATAATATTTCCCCATCTCACAAGGGTGTTGTGAGGATAAGTACATAGAAAGTTAACAAGGTGTTCAGATGCCATGATAATGGAGGCCATGGAATGTTATAATCAGAAGCTTCAGAATGGGAATAGGTTTCTGCTCCCTATGTTGATGGAAAGAGAGCTGAGTGGCTACAGAGAGTCTCATTTACATATTTTACATAGCCATGATTCTGTCAGTCACACCTGGAAATCACCTGAACTGTACTAGACAGAGATGGGGAGGAAATGTTTGAACTCAGAAGAGAGATGGGGAAAGCGTTTTCTCCTGATCAGGAGAAATTCATCTCCAAGTAGCAAGGACTCTGCCCCAAGGCCCTAGGTGTTCTTGGCTTCCCCTAACTGAAGACTCTACAGTGGAGAGAGGGTTCTTCAGTAGACATTAGTGCAGAGACAACTTATTACCAGAGCCTGGAGGGGTAGTAGCAGAGCTGAGGAAATTTCAGTCAGGTTACAGAAACTGAGCTGAATCACAATTCTGGGTCACATGTTGACAACTCAAGGCAGAATTCAGCTTCAACTGAGTTATTTCTGAAAAGAGCAGCACCGTACACATCCAGACTACTACTGTTCTCTGATCTGAACTGAGAGCAGGGCTTGTGAGAAGTCTTTATTAGATGCTTTTTTTCCCCATGCTTTTTGCTCCTTTTTTCACAGTATCTCCTGGTGATACTAATTTAAGCACCTCACATGGGTGTTATGAGGTTTAATTAAGTGTTAATTGTTAATATTATGCAAACCACAAACCTCATAAAGTCTGAGTTGGACTTCTGAACCTCCGGTGTTCCTGGGGACTCTAAGTTAGCTAAACAAGCTTGCAGAATTTTGCTATATCCAAATGAAACTACTAGGGTACAATATATGCAACTATAATTCTCAACTGGAATTTTTCCAAGAAACCACAGACAACAGAGAAGTCCTGCTCTTCACAGTAAGAGGGGTTCAACTCCACAGCATAGACACTCATACCAATGCAAATGTGCTAATACCAGGACAGCATATTCCCATATAAGAAGGGGAATTAGCTATGGTAATATAACACACATTTGTATCAGTATAACTGCTTTGAATGTAAGAGGTGGTACCTATATAACTATGTAAAGAAACAATCAATCACATCCCTAACTGTCACAATAACACTGTGAAGACCAAGCCTTGGGCTCATTTAGGACAGAAGTTCTTTCTGAGAGGAAAGATCTTGTGTCTAAAGGATGGGATTATGCCTCAAATCTGGGTAGAATTCCCAGCTGGATACAGATAACCTGTGAAACACTGGGCACATCCCTTCATCTTTCTGTGCATTATTTTCCCATCTGTCAAATAGCAATACTGCTTCCTTTCTTCCACTCTTTGTCTGTTCAGATTGTAACCTCTTTCATACAGGGCTGTCTTATTATGAGTTTATATAGTACGTGTACGACTGTGGGCCCCACATCTCAGGGCTTGTCTACTAGGTGGGGCAACGCACACCATGGGGGTGTGATTTATAAAATGCACTAATGTGTTGCACATTAATTGGGATGTGTAATGGCTTGTGATGCATTTAACACAGTGTTGTTTGAAGCAGTATTACATTAAAGCACATTAGGGCTATGTCTATACTGCAATGCTATTTCAGGACACAAGAGAATCCTGAAATACCTATCCCACGTCTTCACAACAAGCCTATTATTTCGGGCTTGCTGTTCCGTTGACCCTGTATACTTCATTCTACGAGGAGTAAGAGACATTTTGGAATGGTGCTTTATTTCAAAATTTGGCACTGGGTAGACAGCGCCAAATGGCAAAATAAGCTATTTTGAAATGGCATCAAAATAAGATTTGAAATTTGTGCAGCTTGAATTGTGTATCTTATTTCAAGTTATGGTGCAGTGTAGACACACCCTAGGGGACCTTCAGTGCACATCAGCAGGGTCTACATGTACCAGTTAATACACAACAGTTTAGGAATCACATGCCCCCATAGTGCAGATTACTCCACGTGGAGACAAGCGCTGGTTACCTTGTGAGTCACACAAGACAACCTGAGCTAAACTAAAATAAACCATCAGTTAAGATATTACTTTAGTAGAAATACAAATGACAAGAGAATTATGAAGTCACTGGAAGAGAGTTTGTGCCAAGGTAGGAAATTATGCACTCAGATTTTCTGAGACATTTTGTAATTCAATTTATTTAAAGAACTTGAACATAAACAAAGATATCTAAACCAGAGATGCTGCAACTGTAAGAACATGCCTACTTGGCAATTTTCCTTTGTAGGTACAGATGATCCTTTAGTTTACTCAGGAAGGAAAAGCAAGTCATGACCAGAGGTAATACATTTTAACTTTTACTTTGAGCTCAGTATACTCTCTTTCAAGTATGTTTTTGAATAGGTGTTGGGGAAAGTGAAGTATATATCAGTCAGTTTGAAATTCACCTCAAAGCCCTTCTTATCAAAGTATACAGTAAAAATCAAATGCATACAGCCCTTTAAAACCTCCCCCAAGCACGCACCTTTGTTCAAACCTCTGTTTAGAGACAATCAGATCATTTCATATTTCCTAGGCTGACGTGCTATAAAAATTACTGCATCTCAACTGTTCATATCATTCACATCAAATGCTATTATGTGACAGGGAGGAATTTGAAAGGATACAGTGTTTTGACAAATATAGTTCGAAAAAAAAGTGGCTTTCCCCAATATGAAAAGCCATAAAATGAGGTGAGTGCTGGTGAATATTCAGTGATTTCTATTTAATTAGTCCTATGGGTAACTTTAAATAATTGCTCCTTTTGCCTGTGAGTTGTTTCAGTGATTCAGGATTGTTACCAGACTATCAGGAGGAATGACCAAACCAGGGCAAATATGGAGAGATCTACTCGTAGCTTCCCTAGCTTTTTGCAGTCAGAGGTTTATGGTCACTCTGAACATCCCTGACCATCTTGGCTAATAGCCATTCAAGAACTTATCTATTTCTTTTTAAAATCCAGTTATACTTTTGTTCATCACAACATCCTGTGACAGTGAGTTCCACAGATTAAATTTTGTGTTTGTGAAAGTACTTTCTCTTGTTTGCATTAAATCTTCTGTCTGTTAATTTAATCAGGTGACCCCTGCTTTTTGTATTGTGAGGAAAGATAACTTTTCTCTTCACTTTTTCCATAATATTCATGATTTGATAGCCTTCTATCATAGTTTCTCTGAATCGTCTAATTTTTTAAACTGAACACCTCTAAACTTTTTCAGTTTCTCTTTGTATGGGAGCCATTCCACATCTTGGATCATCTTCATTGCCATTCTCTGAACCTTTTTGAGTTCCACTATGTCCTTTCTGAGATGTGATGACCGGAGCTGGACACACTGTTCAAAGTCATATTTTCTATCCCTTTCCTAATACTCCCTAACACTCTGTTTGCCTTTTTTGATCCCAGCTGTTTACTCAGCTGATCCTCAGTGATTCCAAGTGGTAACAGCTAATGTAGAACCCATCGTTATATATGTGCATCTGCCATTTTGTTGCCCAGTTACTCAATTTTGTAAGATTTCTGCTTTAACTCTTACCTATCAGTTTTAGACTTAACTCTCTTGAGGAAGATTGTATCATCTGCAAACTTTGCTGTTAGCATCCCCCAGGTCCCTGCTGTCTGCCTCTCTCTTACCCCATTTTTAATATCTTTTAACCAGTTACTGACTCCTAAAACAAAATACAGGACTATGTAGCACTTTAAAGACTAACAAGATGGTTTGTTAGATGATGAGCTTTCGTGGGCCAGACCCACTTCCTCAGATCAAATAGTGGAAGAAAATAGTCACAACCATATATACCAAAGGATACAATTTAAAAAAATGAACACATATGAAAAGGACAAATCAAATTTCAGAACAGAAGAGGGATGCGAGGGGGGGGGGGGAGTAAATGTCTGTGAGCTAATGGTATTAGAGGTGATAATTGGGAAAGCTATCTTTGTAATGGGTAAGACAGATAGCCTTTCAGGAGTCATAGAAGCTTTCTAAAAACCCAAGTATGCCATATTGACTGGCTCACCCTTATCCATATCTTATTTGGATGTCAATTATCTAAAATGAGGTTCTGCACTGAAAAATGTCTCTGGATAAAAAGTTATGTGGGGTTCCAGTTTGATTGTGTCTCCTGACTCCAAAACAAAAGTTCTACAGTCTATATAATTGCCTTGAAATGCAAACTGGTATCCCAGAGTTGAGCTTTTGTTATTGCTGTTGCTTTTGGGGGATAGAGAAGGAGGATTGCTACCCATGTATCATCAGTGGAAAAAAAATCAGAGACTTAATTAAGCCCTCAGTTACACCTGTAAAGATTCACTAAGCCTGATTCTCGGGTAATCTCAACCTGCACTCAGGAATGGTTGGAAGCTGAGATGGCATGAAAACTACCATAGCATATCTTGTATGCTGGGTTAATGCAGGAAGAAGAATAAACTCCAGTGCAAGTCAGAGCAGTTCTGGGATTACTCTTTTTCTTCACTTCCCATGTGTGCTTTCCTGTCAGGCCTGCAATACTTCTCTTGATTCTAGAGTTGTCAGGTGTCCAGTATTGACCCGGACAGTCCGGTATTTTCACCTCCTGTCTGGTAAAAACATTCAGAAAATACCAGACACCTAAAATGTCTGGTATTTTCTGTTTTTTCATGGCCAGGAGACAAAAATACTGGGTACTTACCAGGTTCCGCAGGGGAGTTGTCCAGCCCAGAGTAGGGAGACAAGATGACAGATGGCCACTGGTAGTCTGTTAGGGCCAAAAAGCCTCAAAAGCATTTCTTAAAGGGGCCATGCTGTTTCATATATATATATTGCTTAACAACGCTTGGGGTCCCCCCCTTTTTTTTTGCTCAACAACTTTGGTTTCCCCCTTTTTTTTTCTCCCAGGTGTTTTTCTTGGCTGGAGATGGGAGGCAAGGGTAGCGGGGGTGTTCAGTATTTTTGGTTAAACCAGGGGTTCTCAAACTTTGTGATACTGAAACCCTCCTCTAAGTTGCTTGCAACCCCCGAGGGGGTCGGGACCCACAGTTTAAGAAACACGGAGTTAAACCATCTGGCAACCCTACTTGATTCACCTCCTTCACCAGGAACTGGGAGCAAGGAGTCTGGAGCTCTTAGACCAGATCTAAAGTAACTACAGGCAGTCTCATATTTTCCTGAATTCTTCAGGACATATTTACTAATGTTAGCTTATTTCAGGGTATTTTTCTTAATGATAACACATGCTGCTCCTATATTACTACAAGCCAGGTTTTGAACAGGAAATGCTAATGCAGGGCCAAATTCACTTTCCTGAAGGAGCAGTGCTGTGATTGCATTATCAGTTGATAATAGCCCTGTTAATGAACATCCCTACAGAACACCACATTGTGTGTTAGTATTTATGTTATGGTTTGATTTGAAAACTTCCCAAATGCTTGTGATAAGGTTGGAGGCTATGCAGCACCACATGGGAAAACATTCCTGTTTGGCTCTAAGTGTGTTTCTGATAATGTGAGTCCTCAGTTCTGGGCCACTTTCCTCACCATCTGCAGCAATCTGCATGGCCTGGGAAATTCAATCAGACATCTCGCCCATCTGTAAAACCAGAGCTGCTCTGTTACTGTTTCACCCTAATTAATGGGGTTTATTTCATTTGCTGCTTTGTTTACTGCTAGCCCTGCTCTCTAAATCCCATTAGCACGACTACAGAGCAGTTTCAGCACCTGAATACAAATTGCTTCTAAAAGTATTATATGCCAGGTGAAGAAGTGATTTGGAGTGGTAAATTAACTGTGTCAGGTGGGGATGTTGTGGGAATGGGAAACAGTTACAGTTTGTAATCACAGATTAAAATTATATGGTTCCTAATTTT
The DNA here is from genome assembly GCF_049634645.1 of Pelodiscus sinensis. NCBI lineage: Eukaryota > Metazoa > Chordata > Testudines > Trionychidae > Pelodiscus > Pelodiscus sinensis. The sequence continues at coordinate 307,600,316 of NC_134711.1, forward strand.
TTAAATTTATGGTAATTTTTAATATATTTCTGTTAAGAAGTGTGCTGTTATTTGGAATAAATGGGTTTTTATCATTATCATATGTAGCAAGTTGGATAATAAGGAGGCAGACAAATAGTGCCTGAATCAGCAGAATAAAATAAAGTCCAAACAACAGAGCATTGGAGACAGTGCTGCTGATGCATATAGCTGAATGTTAAAGATGAAACCAAGTTTGCTTTCCTATCAGTTTGCCTCACCCCACAACTATTTATCTAGAAAGGAATAGAGGCGAAAGTGGGGAAAAGGAGAGCACACAGACTTGAGAACTGCCATAATCACTTCTCAGGAACACATCAGATGACCCAGGGCTGTGCAAAAACACTATTTATCTTTCTACTTACCACAGACAATGGGATCGAATCCCAATCCAGCTATTGTCAGGCTAATTAAAAGCACTAATAAAATTACTGCAAATGTTAACTAACACAATCCTAAGGTAAACCATCTCCTGTTTTACCGAAATGTTGCAGCTGACCAGTAATATCATGTGTGATTCAAACAAAACAGCCGCCATATATATGCAAAGCCCAGCTCTCCTAGTTCATCTCTATTTTTAGGTTGAAACTGTTCATGCGTGGTAGCTTTTCTAAGGTAAATATATTGTTGAGGAAAATCCCTTCAGCTATTTTGGAGTTATGACAGCATAAATAAAACATGTTCTTCCTGCATACATTTTTTTTCTAGGGGAATAATTCACACAGGCCTCTACTTTGAAAATGTGACCTTCAGCCCTCCGTCAGGGACAGTGCTTTTGATGTGTTTGAAAAATAGCTCTTAAGAAGTTATGACCATGTAAATATGGCATGCTGTGACTGAGCAGTTGACAACTTCATTAAGATCTCATTTTTTCCAGTTATGCTGTGAGGGCAGGCCCTTCCTCCTGTTCGGAGCCCCATGGACTCAAATGCTCTGGGATCTGCCATATGGATCATGTGACAGGATCTGTCCCTAACTCTATTCTTCTGGGTGGATGCACTGTACAAGCACTCAGAGCCTTGGAAAGGGATATGCTAGAGTTCAGTGAAATAGCAACAGGCCTACCGAGGAAATAGTTGACTTTGATTTGGAACTGAGCAAACAACATTGTCTTGCTGAGATGATATGCACTATGCCTTGATCAGCACTAGAAAAATCGCAATATTAAGGCTGCATAGACACCCTTCACACCGTTGTAATTCTGCATGATTTCTTAAATTTTGTTCAATATCTTTATTAATGACCTGGATGAGGGGATGGATTGCACCCTCAGCAAGTCTGCGGATGACACTAAGCTAGGGGGAGAGGTAGATATGCTAGAGGGAAGGGATAGGGTCCAGAGTTACCTAGACAGATTAGAGGATTGGGCCAAAAGAAATCTGATGAGATTCAACAAGGACAAGTGTAGAGTCCTGAACTTGGGATGGAAGAATCCCAAGCATTGTTACAGGCTGGTGACCAACCAGCTAAGTAGTAGTTCTGCAGAAAAGGACCTGGGGGTTACAGTGGATGAGAAGCTGGATATGAGTCAACAGTGTGCCCTTGTAGCCAAGAAGGCTAATGGCATATTAGGTTGCATTAAGAGGAACATTGCCAGCAGATCCAGAGATGTCATTATTCCCCTTTATTCGGCTCTGGTGAGGCCACATCTTGAGTATTATGTCCAGTTTTGGGCCCCCCACTACAAAAAGGATGTGGATGCATTGGAGAGTGTCCAGTGGAGGGCAACCAAAATGATTTGGGGGCTGGAGCATATGACCTATGAAGAGAGGCTAAGGGAGTTGGGTCTGTTTAGTCTGCAGAAGCGAAGAGTGAGGGGGGATTTGATAGCAGCCTTCAGCTTCCTGAAGGGAAGTTCCAAAGAGGATGGAGAGAGGCTGTTCTCATTAGTGACAGATGGCAGAACAAGGAGCAATGGTCTCAAGTTGTGTTGGGAGAGGTCCAGGCTGGATATTAGGAAAAACTATTTCAGTAGGAGGGTAGTGAAGCACTGGAATGGGTTACCTAGGAAAGTAGTGGAGTCTCCATCTCTAGAGGTGTTTAAGTCTCGGCTTGACAAAGCCCTGGCCGGGTTGATTTAGTTGGGATTGGTCCGGCCTAGAGCAGGGGGCTGGACTTGATGACCTTCTGAGGTCTCTTCCAGCTCTATGGTTCTATGATTCTATGAACTAAGACCATACTTATAGCTTCTCTAAAGTATATCCTTTCAAAACACATACTGAAGAGGCCTAGCTGAGGTCTTCAGTAAATCAAGAGAGATTGATTATTAATGAGCTTCTCTTTGGAATATTAGTTCCTTAGGGAAGCTACTGACTTTTCCTGAATGTCTGGAAAATGCTTAGCATTTTATGGTTACTACCATTAATAAATAGTGAACAATGAAGGTTATATCAACAGAAAATGAACTGTCAAAAGCCTTAATTACAATAATCTAATGGGTTCATTAATATGCCAAAAAAAGCAGAAATATGTGTCCGAGTTTGAGATGTTGAAAATGTTTATAACTTTTAAAAAACATGAGAAACAAACTGGCTGCGTCTACACTGGGACACTTATTCCGGAAAATCAGCCGCTTTTCCGGAATAAGCTGCGAGCTGTCTACACTGGCCCTTGAATTTCCGCAAAAGCAACGATGCTCTACTGTACAAAATCAGCTGCTATTCCGGAAAAACTATTCTGCTCCTGCTCGGGCATAAGTCCTTATTCTGGAATTCTGTTCCGGAAAAGGGCCAGTGTAGACAGCCCAGTAGTCTTTTCCGGAAAAAAGCCACGATCGCAAAAATGGCGATCGGGGCTCGTTTCCGGAAAAGCGCGTCTACATTGGCCACAGATGCTTTTCTGGAAAAAGGGCTTTTCTGGAAAAGCAGCCTGCCAATGTAGACGCTCCTTTTCCAGAAAAACTGAAAACGGAATAGTATTCTGTTTTAAGCATTTCTGGAAATTCATGCCAGTGTAGACACAGCCACTATGTTTAGATCTGAAAAGCTTTTATAGACCACATTTATAGCTTTCTTATAGTGCTTCTTTTCAGTAGCTCTACAAGCATTTTGCAAAGGAGGTATCAGTGTCATGTTGAAAATGTAGTTTGTTTTCTTCATTTTCATGAATGAATAGTGGTGTGTGATCTGGGATTAAATAAATGTGTCTGCTGATAAGAGAGGTTTTGCCTGTTTGTTATTGTTGCTGTTTGTTTTTTTTAGGACAATATTTGGTGGAAAATGTTTTATAGGTCTGGTAAAAAATGCTAAGGTTGGTTCTAGAAACAAATAACTGCTGTGGATATAAGGAGCAGTTGGGCTTTGCCCAATTTTAAATTGCCTATAACTGAGTTCAGAAGTTATGAGGTTACTTACAGTTAATCAGTTGAGTTCGCATATACGCAATGAAAGAGTCTACTCATTTTTCACTAGTGTAATCCACCTGAGGGATGGTGCAAGTCTGTTAAAAGCATTTGTACCATGTCACAGAAGTAATGCTGGAGAAAGATCCTGAGACTAGTAATCCAGTGGGAATTATTGTTCTGTTTCTTGAAATTTATCCAGATTTTAGAATTAGACCAGGGACTTCACACATTTAGACACAAAACCTTTATGGATTTTTCTGGAATGCACAGACCATACCATCAAAGGGTATGCCTGGTCTCAAAGAACAAAAATAGATGCATATTTGATTCAGGTTAGCAAGTTAGCTGCTTGAGTTCAAGCATATAAGGAAATCTGGGGTTGGAAATGGAGCTGCCAATCTGATTTAAAAGCAGCAGTCCTCAAGTTTTCACTGCTCTCTTGTCCGGAGGCAAAGCTTACATTGACAAGTTACTGTGCAGTAAATCAGCCCCCAGGACTGTAACTTTCACTGTGCCCACACCGGCAAGGCGCTTAGTGCGCACTCGCTCTGCGCACTTGCTGCTGTCTAGGTAAACCACCCCTGCGGGAAGCGTAGAGCTTGCTGTGGTTTGAATACACAACGTCTAGAGAGGACTTTTGTGAGACATCCTGAGGCACGCTGAAACTGAACACAAACCATTGCAGGAGTGGAGGGACAGTGACAAGAGGGAGTGTAAGAAAAGCAAGCAGCAGCTCCTAAGCATCATGGAGTGGCAAGAAGACATGCTAAAGGTGCTGCAAAATGTCCCCTGCAGCCGGTGTCCAAAAACTGTTTCCCATACACCCGCCTCCTTCCCATCACCACCACTTCAACGTGGGCACCACCCTGCCCCAGGGTGTCACTCACCGCTCTCCAGACCTGCCCACTCAACACACTGCACTGTCATTCTGCACCTGCTCAGCCTGTTAATGAACAGCTCCTTGCCAAGGCTCTTTGTGCATGGTTTCATGAGGCATGGCATTAAGGGGTAGGCCAGGTCTCCAGGGATCACAATGGGAATTTCCACTTCCCCCATGGTGATATTCTGGTCCAAGAAGAAAGTCCCCGTTTGCAGCATCCTGAACAGGCCAGGGTTCCAAAAGATGCAAGCATCATACACCTTTCTGGACCAGCTGATGTTAATGTCCGTGAAACGCCCATGGTGATCCATAAGCACCTGCAGCAACATGGAGAAATAAATACCCTTTGGGGTTAATGTTCTCCCAGGGTTGGTGGTCTAGTGCCAGAATTGGAATGTGCGTGCCATCTATCACCCTACCACAGTTTGGGAAGTCCAAAGTCATCCACAATTTCATGCACTTTGCCCAGAGTCATGGTCTTTCGGAGCAGGCTGATGGCCCTGCACACTTCCATCGATATGAGTCCAACGCTCGACTTTCCCACTCCCAAATGACTGGCGATGGAGCAAAAGCTGTCTGGAGTAGCCAGCTCCCACAGTGCGATCTCCATGCACTTCTCCACAGGCACAGCAGCTCTCATTCGTATGTCTGTGCGTCACAGGGTTTAAGCTCATCACGCAGTCCCATGAAAGTGGTTTTCTTCATCCAAAAGTTCTGCAGCCACTGTTCATCCTCTCAGGCATTCATGACAATGTGACACCACTCAGTGCTTTTTTCCCCAGCCCAAAAGCGAGGTACCACTGTGATCGGCACCTTAATGAATGCCACAAGAAACCTTGTGTTGTAGGAACGCTGAACGGACTCCCCATTGTCATATTGTAGCTTCTGGGAAAACTCAACTGCCACACATGATATGTCAGTGAGACCTAACAGCATTTTCTCAAGCAGTTGTGGATCCATTTCTGCAGACCGAGGAGGCAGAGTGCGCAGCACAGGAGCCATAGAAAGATGGCATCCAATGCGGAAAAAGGACGCAGGCCATTGGGACAGGACCCAGGATGTCCCAAGCCTTCCCACAAGCCTCTGTGGTAGAAGAGGAAAAGACATTTCAGAAGGGTGGTACCAGAACCCCCCATACCAAGAACGCTACAAACACATTCCCCAAAGATAACAGGCACACACTGCCCATCCGAATGAAAAGGTCAGGATGACAGTGTGATGGGTAGAGATGTACAAGGTGCTGGGTGGTAACTGCCTATGTCAGGGGGTGTTAACTAACCATGTGAGAGGAGCAACACATAACTTGTTTGTTCTGATGTATAAAATAGAGTCTTGGGTGGGCAGGGGGAGGGGTGTTCTTTGGCCAGCCTAAGGGGCAGTGGAAAGTCCTGCCAAAGACTGAGATGAATCCATTGTTACAGGCATACACATATTTGTGGTCTGGAAGAATCTGTAGAATACTAGGACTGTGCTTCATCAGCAATAAACCTGGCTAGGTGCCTTTGTACCTTAGCAAATCTTGTAGTCATTGGGTGGTTCACTCAAGGTCAGCTGTGCTGTCTGCACAGAGTTGGGACAGCATGCAGGCAAAACACACCCACACAGCCATATATCTATCACCAGTAGCCAACCCCCTCTTCCTGAGTGCAGCCTTTCATCTCAGCTGTTGCTCATCAGCCACTTAACCACAGCGGTGCAACACTCTGTTGATTAACACATTTTTGGCTGCTCCACACATGTAGGGGGTTCAACACCCCATCTCAGCCCCTCATGCAGCACAAATGTGTCAGCTGTGGCCTCAGGGCAATTCCTGAACATGCTGACCTGGACAGTCTCCTTTTGAAAGAGGTTAAACTTTAATTTTGAGTAAGGTTAGGCTGCAGTTGAAATTGTACGGCTGGTTTTGTTGGTGCACAACGACAACTTTGTCCTGTTCAGCCTTGCAAATCAGGCACAATGTGCCCATAAATCAGGTCTATTGGTTCTCTGCCACTGATTCCAAATGTGAATGATTAGTATCACTCGAACCGAAGTGCATTTACATGTGTAATTCACATAGACCTTCCTTGCATGCGGCTGGATCCTGGGAGGAGCTGGGTGCATCCTGAAAGGGGCTGCATAGGTACAGGTACTGGAAGCGTGGGGGATGCTTCAGCACTCCCTGGCTTGAAGGGGTTCCCATTATATACAGGATTTACTGTTTGATTCCATGGATCACAGCACTCCCACTATAAAAATTGTTCCAGCGTCCCAGAGGGGCTGACTGCCCTCAAGCTCAAAGAAGTCAGTGGGAAATGAAAGAGCTCAGCACCTCACAGAGTGGGCCCAGCATGATGAAGAAAATGTGCAAGTTGTGTGTATCTAAATTGTACTGAATTGTGGTACAATTTCTACTGTAAGATAAGTTAATGAACCACAGCTGATTACTCCCTAGTTTACTTAATAGTTCACATTATTATTTAAATGTGAAGCAGTAAGTACTCCAGCCTGTAATTGTTTTTAGTATTTCTCTTTTATTGTAATACATCTGTAGTACGTGGTCTAATTATGCTTTACTTTGTACTCTATATGTAAATGAAAGAAATTGTTTCTTTTTTTGTCTTACATGTCACAAACAGTACTGGCACAGTATAAGACCAATGGTTTTATGTTTAAGGTACCACTATGGGAGTCAGGACACTTGAGTTCTTTTCGCAGCTTTGTCTCAGTGGCTATGGGCACATCATCCAGTCACCTTATCCAATCCAGTGGTGTGCCACTGCTAGAATTGAGCTCAAAGAGCAAATGATTATGCTCTGCTGGCTCAATAAGTAGGAGCCTGGATCTTTTAAAGCAAGGGAGCTGATGTGCCTCAGTCCTACCACCTTTGAAATGGGGAGAACTATATTCTAACCGACATTTGGGAATGTCAGTTGTTTTTTCACTGAACATCAGAGCAACTTACAACTTTGTGGCAACAGAATTTTAATCCCCTGGCTTCCAAAGCACAGGCCCCTGACGCTAACGCTAAAATAGGGCAATGGAGCACTCCATTACTAACCTGCCCTTACAGAAGACTGGGTAAATATGTTCTTAATGTTTTAAAAGCACTTCTGAGGGTGCATCTACACTGCACCCATAGCTTGAAATAAGCTACGCAATTTGAGCTATGCAAACGGCATTGTTTATTTTGAGTGTATTTCAAAATAGCTTATTTAGAAATTTGGTCCTGTCTACACAATGCCAAATTTCAAAATAGAGCACAATTCCAAAATGTCCTTGAATCCTCATGGAACGAGGTTTATAGGGATGTCAGAATAGCATGGCCATTATTTTGAAAGCTATTTTGAAATAACAGACACACTGTCAAGATGCAGAAAATGCTATTTTGGTATACCGGAAGTATCCTGAAATAGTGCCGTTGTCTAGATGAACCCTGAGAAGTAGGTCCAAAGTTATTACATTATACTGCAAAAATTGGAGAAATTTTATTAATTATATTGTATTAAGAAATTAATGTGGCAACATAATCAAAAGATGAGTTACAATTTATGTGGGCAAGAGAGCAGAAGGGAATCTGAGATAGTAGTCAGGACCAATCAGCATTTCTCGAATTGTGTGTGTTTACTTGTGCAAACTTCATATTTCATTAATGGAGCTTCCCTGCCGCCCTCCTTCCCTCCCTCCCTCCAAGTAATTTATCCTCTTGGAGACGAAATATATCTAAAGAGTCTAAAAGAGGGTTGAAATACATCTAGCTCAATAGATGCAGGTACAAGGCCGGAAGACAACCTGTATTTTGGTACTTTACAACTTTCACATCTGAGGTAACTGATGACTTTTAGGGAATAATTCTCATTCCTAAAGTGCAAATTAATTCTTCATCTTATTCAAATATGCATAATGCAGTACAGAATATGAAATAATGTCACTTGGTTTGCTATCCCATTGAACACCACAAATCTGATTAGTGCTGGATGAATAAATATATACATATTCCAAATCTTTCTGATCTAAAGACAGTGGGCATGAACTATAAAGAAAATGACTGAATTGAAATCCAGAGCTAGCTCTCTGTTGTTAGTATTATGATTAATATGCTATCGATGCTACTGCTTGTTATTGCTGCTGTTTTTTTCTTAGTTTTGTCTGACCCCTTCTATCACACCCAGTGTACCAATTAGACTAGACAATCAGAGATATTAAATAGTTAGAATAGCTGTCACCATGCTTGAACCCCAGTAGTGGATAGCTTTTATAAAATCTGACACAAAGCCTCACATTTTGTTTGTTACCCAGCCAATTGGCATTTGTCTCTATTTTTGTCATAGAGCTGTAAATTCAAAAACAGCAGTAATCACTGTTGGGCCACACTAAGCTGCTGGGATGGCCTTTTACTTTAAAGAGTGATATTTATGGAAGGCAGAGGGAGTGCTGTGATCAAGTGCTCATGGGGTGTAAGGAAAGGAAATAATCCTCAGGACGGATTACAGGGCATTAGTAAAAAGAGGTTTGTCCTCTGCTTTGAAAAGAGAAGGAAGGAAAAATATACTCACATCTGAAAAACTGACATCCACAATTCTTCAGACTGACTAGCGATTTTGGGCACCTCTGTTTTAGCTGTCACACTTAAAGGGGATCTGGTTTTCGAGGAAGGGTAGTCAGCACTTTCTCAAAACTAGACCGCTTTAAAATATCCTGGGCTCCTGAACAGAGACATTCCAAAATGGCTAATTGTTTTTGTGTTGGATGTTTGACAAGGTGGGTGAGGTAATACCTTTTACTGGACCAGCTTGTGTTGTCTCTATCACTAACAGAAGTTGGTCTAATAGCCAACATTACCTCACTCACCTTGTTAGGCATGCTGGCAGAGTAGGGCAAAGGGGCAGTTGTACCGGGACCTGGTGATTCAAAGGGTACGTCTAAACTACTGTGTTTTGTCGACGGACGTTTTGTTGACAGATACTGTCGACAAAACTTCCGTCGACAAAGAGCGTCCAGACACATTGAGTTCTGTTGACAAAGCAAGCTGCTTTGTCGACAGAACTCCGTAGTCTGGACGCAGTGTTACAGGCAATAACACCTTCTGTCAACAGAACTCTGTCGACAGAAGGTGTTATGCCTCGTAAAATGAGGTATACCAGCGTCGACAAAACTGCTGAGTTCTGTCGACGTTATGTCGACAGAACTCAGCGGTAGTGTAGACGCTGGTATAGTTTTGTCAACAAAAGTCCACTTTTGTCGACAAAACTAGGTAGTCTAGACACACCCAAAGGGTCTGGGAGTTCCTGGATGCCATTACCGCTACTGCTGTAGCAGTGGCAGCTAGAGCCTTGGGCCCCTTTGTATTGCCAACGGAGCACCTCTCCACCTTACTCTTGGGGGTGCATGCGTGGGTCTTTTTAGTTCTTGTGTGGGCGTGTAGAATTTTGGCTGCTGTTACATTAAGAATGTTTAATAAAATGTGATTTTGTTATAAAAATATCTATCTATCTATCTATCTATCTATCTATCTATCTATCTATCTATCTATCTATCTATCTATCTATCTATCTATCTTCATTCCCCCTGCAGCATGACTATGAAATCTGAATACAATAGTTGTATTTGAAAAAAGTGAACTTTAATTGTTACGGTGCGGTTTTTAAAGTGACAAGCCTCAAAGGGCTAAGAGTGACTCTTTGATCTTAAAAGGCTTGAAAAGAGACAGCTTTACTCCGTTCCAATATTTGCAGGTAATTGTAAGTAATTCGAATTGAGTCTCTGGGCTGCAAGGCTTTACATAAGTAATTCGTATTTGAAGAGCCTCTGAATAAACATGAATTCAGGCATCTTAACTGTTGTTGGGGAACTAATCACTTGAAACAAAATTTGGTTAACCATCAGTGGGCTGAAAAGCAGAAGCAGAAAATCACTGGGATTCCAGGGTACAAAATATATTGGAATGACAGATTATGTCATGCTGGTGGAGAGTGGCACTACGTGTGAAAGAAAACATAGAATCAAACAGTAAAAGTCTTAAATGAATCAAAGTGTATCACAGAATCTCAGCAGATAGAAATTCCATGCTTGAACAATAAGAGAATAGCAGTCTGAATATACTACTGAGCATCTGATCAGGATGATGATGATAATTGCTCAGGGAGATTAGAGAGGAAGAAAATCCAGGAATAATAGGGGGATTTCAACTATCCTTTAACTGACTAAGTACATGTCACCTCAGCAAGGAATGAAGAGATAAAAATTTCAAGACACCGTTAATGACTGCTTCTTGGAGCAGTTAGTCCTGGAATCCACAAGAGGTTGAGGCAATTCTCGATTTAGTCTAAAGTGGCCCAAAATGTGAAAATAACTGAACTGCTCAGTAATAGTGGCCATAGTGTTATTAAATTTAACTTCCTTCCAAAGGACAAACGCCAAAACAAAACACAATAGCACTGAAATAAGGCAAACTAAACAAAATGAGAAAGCTAGTTAAAAAGGAAATTAAAAGGAATAGTTACAAGGGTAAAATGCCTGCAAACTGCATGGAGACTATTTAAACACACTATAAAAGAGACCACATTAAATGTCTATCCTGAATAAAACCCCAAAGAAAACCATAAGAAGAATAAAAAATGCCACCATGGCTAAACAACAGAGTAAAAGTGGGAGTTAGATGCAAAAAGCATCTTTTAAAAACGGGAAGTGAAATCCTATTCCGGCAAGTCAAGTATAAAAGTATAATAAAGGAGGCCAAAAAATAATGTGAATAGAAACTAGCTAAAGGCACAGCTTCCCAGAATGAGGAGTTAATTGAGGAGGTTTTGGAACAAATGGATAAATTAAATAGAAGCAAGTCACCAGCACCAGTTGGTTTTGATGGAACTCAAATATGAAGTTGAAGACCTACTAAATGTGGTTGTAATCTATTGTTTAAATCAGTTTCAGTATCAGATAATATTGAGGGTAGCTAATGTAAAGCTGGGTTTTAAAAAAAGACTACATATCTGATTCTGGCAATGGGAGGCCAGAAAGCCTAACTTCAGTACCAGGTAAGCTGGTTAAAACTATGCTAAAGAACAGAATTATGAGGCATGTAGATAGACGCAATTTGCTTGGGCAGAATCAACATGGCTTTTGTAAGTCATGGCTTACCAATGTATTATCATTCCCTGAGGGACATAGATACAGCGTTTGGACTTTCAGAAATCATCCCTCACTATAAACTGTAGAAGAAACTATATCTACACAGCTAAAGAGCTAAAGTTGGAATAAACTACGCAACTTCAGTTACGTCAATTGCATAGCTTAAGTCAAAATAGCTTATTTCAGCTTTTGGCGATGTCTACACAGCAGGAAGTTGAAGGAAGAACACTATTCCTGCAACTTTCCTTACTCTTTGTGAAATGAGGGTTACTATGAGTCAGAGTAAGAAGTCCTCCAGCTCACCATTATTTCAAAATAAAGGCTTGTAGTATAGACACGCACTATGTTATTTGGGAATAACGTTAGTTATTCTGAGATAACGCTGCTGTGTAGACATACCCTAAGTGGCCATGGGCTATAAGGGAAGGTCTTTTCTTGGCTCAGGAACTGGTTGAAAGATAGGAAACCAAATGCTCAGTTTTCACAATGGAGAGAGTGAGGTTAACAGTGGAATCCCCCAATGATCCCTGTGCTGGGATCTGTGCTGTTCAACATGTTCATTAATGATCTGGAAAAGGGGATGGACAGTAAGGTGGCAGACTTTGCAGATGCTGCAAAACTACTCAAGACAATTAAGTCTAGAGCTGACTATGAAGAGTTGCAAAGAGATCTCACCGGATAACAAAATGGCTGAAGAAATTCAGTATTGATACCTGTGAAGTAATGCATGATGGCTAAAGTAATCAGAACTTTGCATACAAAATGATGTGGTCTAAATTAGCTGTTACCACTGAAGAAAAAGATCCTGGAGTCAGGTTGGATCAGGGCTGGGCAAAATACAGCCCAGGGGCCGGATCTGGCTCAGACCCACAGGATCAGGCCCGCGGACCACCTGGCCGGGACCCTCAGGCACATGCAGCTACCGCGGTTTAAAACACAATCCCTGTGACACTTTGCTCTGAAGGGAGGGGGAGACTTCATGCAATCTCTCCACCCCCAACCCAATCATCAGCTCCTATTGTCCAGAAACAACTGGCCAATAAGAACCGGCCTCAGCCAATTTCTCATCTCCTATTGGCTGGAAACATCTAGCCAATCAGAGTTGAGAGATTGGCCTGAGCGACTGCGGCAGCTGGAGTTGAGAGCCACGTGGAGGGAACAGCCTGTATTTTCAAGCAGGCTGTGGCTGCAGCGGGCAAGGAGCCCAGACTGCCTTGGGGGTGCCACAGCCCACTGGCAAGGGGACACACAGGTAAACTCCTCTCAGCCAGCACCTGCCTCTGGCACCCCAACCCTTCTTGCACCCAAACTCTCTCCTCCAAATCACCATCCAAACCCTCTGTATCTGCTACCCGAGGTGACAACTCCCTCTCAGACCCTGTATCTCCTCCTAAATCCCTCTGGCCAGAATCCTCTCCTGCACACACACTCCTTCCCTGACCCTACACCCCAATCTCCTGACCCAGGTCACAACCCCCTCATCTACCCTCTCAGACCCCAGACTGTCTCCTGCCCCCCACTCCCTTACCGTGTGCATCCTACTGCACCCAACGTCCAATCTAGACCCTGCACCCCCTCTACAGAAAAGATGCCTTTCACCACTTACCAAAATCTTGGAGTGGTCCCTGCACCAAAAATTATTGCCCACCCCTGGGTTGGATAGTACTCTGAAAACATCTTCTCAGTGTGCAGAAACAGTTAAAAAAAGCTAACAATGTTAGGAACCATTAGAAAAAGGATAGTTGATTAAACAGAAAATATCATAATACCAATACGAAAATCATGATACACCCATACCTTGGTTACTGCACATAGTTGTGGTCTCTCCATTTAAAAAAAATCTTATCATTGGAAAAGGCTACAGAGAAGGGCAATAAAAATGATCAAGGGAATGGGATAGTTCCCTATGTGCTGCTCTACACTAGTGAGTTCTTTCAAAATATCCCTCCCCCCTTATTGTGAAATAATAAATGGAGCATCCACACTACCAACCCCGTTATTTCGAAATAACGGGATGGTTATTTCAAAATCTGTATTCCTGCTTTCCTCAGGGAATAACACTATTTCAGTTTTGATATTTTGGAAGTTATTATTTCAAATTTAATTATTTTGAAATAATTTCCTAGTGTACACAAGCCCTACGAGAACATATTAAAAAGATTAGAACTGTTCATCTTGCAAAAGAGAGGACTAAGGAGGATATGACAGAAGGCTATAATATCATCAACGGTGTGGAGAACTGAATAGTATTTACCCTTTCACATAACACAAGATCTGTGGGTCATCAATTAATTTAATAGGCAGCAGGTTTAAAACAAACAAAAGGAAGTACAGGTTGGACCTCCCTGGTCCAGCACCCTCGGGATCTGAGCCATCCCGGACCAGGGAATTTGCTGGACCAGAGAAGGTCAAGACTAGCCTGCTGGCTGCCCAGCTGATGGTTCCTCTCCCTAGGGCTCCCAAGGCTGGGGCTCCCCACTTTACTTCTGCCCTGCTAAAGCTGCCCCAGCAGAGACTCCTGGCCCTGTTGCTTGCTAGCTGCACTGGGGGTTCCAGAGGTTCTCAAGCCAGGGCAGTCTGGCTGCTACCAGCCCCGCTATCTCCAGCAGTCCCTCAGCGTTTCCCAGCCCTGGGGCACCTGGCTATCAACAGGTCCGCTGCTGCGGCCTGGCCCTGCTGTCACCGAGGGTTTCCCCTGGTTCCCCAGTCACTGCCGGCCCTGCTGCCAGGAGCTCTCCGGCTGCCTGACCTCACTGACACCGGGGGTTCCCTAGTCGAGGCGGAGGCTCTCTGATGCCTCCTTGCTCTGCTGATGTTGGGGTTCACCTGCTGAGGCCAGGACTCCCTGGCTGCCACCTGGCCCCAATGCCAGGGTTCTGCAGCCAGAGCTCCTGAGCCACTTATTGGCCCCACTGCCACCAGGAGTTTCCTGGTCAGTGCCTGGCCATCCCAGCCCCACTGCTGCCGGGGGGTTCCCTTGCTGTCATTGGCCCCGCCGACAGGGGCTCTCTAGCCACCTGACCCCACTGACACTGCAGTTCACCAGTGTGGGTGGGGGGGGGGAGGGTTCCCTGATGTCGCCTGGCCCCGCTGATGCTGGGGTTTCCGTACTGGGACTCTGCAAACCCCACATTCTCTCAGCTGGCTCCTGCTCCTGGGGATTTTTGGACCACGGATGGATGTTGCCGAACCAGAGAGTCCCGGATTTGGGAGGGTCAACCTTTATTTCTTCACCCAGCACACAATCAATTGGTGAACCTCATTTCCACGGGATTTAGTGAACGCCAAAAGTACAAGTGGTTTAAAAAAGAATTAGAGGATAGTTCCTTCGATGGCTATTAGCCATGATGGTCAAGAATACAACTTCTAGTTCTGGGTGTCCTTATACCTCCAACTGCTGGAATCTGCAACTGGATGAGAAATGATGAGTCCCTCGAAATTATCCTGTTCTCTTGATTCTCTCTGAAGCATTTGGTACTGGCCACTGTCAGAAGACAGGATACTACATGGACCATTATTCTCACCCGCTATTGACATTCTTATGTTCTTAAGTCATGTTTTGAAATGGAGTATGCATAGCTCAATAGGAGAAATGATTAAATGGGGTTGAGGGAGGGCGGGGTAGCCTGCTTTGTATATTTCAGCACAGATTTGCAGGATGCCCTTTTTCTTAAATTAATGAGATCTGATAAATCAGAAGAATTTTACTTGATGAGCTAAATTCTGCATAAAGCTTAACTGCACAAGATGCAAGGGAGGAAAGTGGTGAAGTATCTACATGAAAGAGAACTGGGGTTCCACAGCACTGTCCTTAAGCACTGAAGAATCTATAAACTAGTCTGTCTGCAGTGCTGCAAAATCAGAGAATCCGTGCAGAATGGAAGCCTGTGTTCAAGGAATCCAAGTCTGGCCTCTGAGGAATTTGACACGGCACTAAGTCAGCAAGTGACCAAGGGCCAATTTCAGCCGTGGAGAAAATGGCCATAACTGTTTGTAGAGTGGGTGGCTTGAAAAACTTGTCAGCTGAACCATCCCACTCAAAAACTGAAGAAAGTCAGATTCACATTTTCATTTTTGTCCTGTCTTTCATTTTAGTTTGTGCCTTAACTTCTCCATGGACTATGAATGAGAGAGTTCGGGATAAACCACAGAAGATTTTTAAAATATAATCTTACTCCCAGATTTTGTTTTCCTGTTCTGTTCACTTAAGTTCAAGTTCAAGGTCTTTCCCCCCGCAATTAAATTGTTTATGTAATGATGGCAGATTCTCCATGGGGATTGAGGATGTCATGTGGAATGATGTCCCTGGTTAGTTTGTCTGTGAGGAATGGATTTGGGATGAGCCCATATTGCCTGAGGTTGAAGACTGGGAGTGAGACACACCCATACTTTGGACCCTTTATGCCAGGTAAATGGGATGAGGCTGGAGAGAGTAAAGAAGCTCAGAAAAGCTTGGATCTGACCAGAAGAGGATTTCCCAGACACAGGCACTGCTGAAGACTGCTGTAAGGCCAGGTATAGGAAGTGTACTATGATGGGAGTGGCAGGAGAACCTTATTCCCTGCAGGTTGAGGGCAGGACCACAGCCCATACAACTGCAGAGACTCTGCTGTGGCTTGTAGACAGTCAGGGACAGGCTGCCATCCCTAAGGCCCTTAGGGTTGTCTTAATTATACTGAGGACCTTGTAGAAGCCCTAGTTTGGGAGAGCACAAAGTTGGCTTAAAACCCTCACCCTTTTGCTGAGCTGTTCTTCCCTGGTCCTTTAGCTTGAAGGCAGTAGCTGACTAGACTCAAGAGTCCAGCCACTAGACAAGGTCAATGACCTACCTTTGTCTCTCTGTTAAGTCCTTGATGTTCAAAATCTGTTTGTTAAGAGCAATTAGTGCAAGTTCCAACTTCACTTTTAAATGATTTCTTGTTTTTTAACCAAATGATTACTTTACAAGCCTTAGAAGGGATGACAGGCACTTTCAAATCAGATGGAGCACACATAAGGGACTCCCAGCACAGCAGTTATTTTAATTTAGTCCCTCTCTTGAAGATAATTAAAATAACTGATGGCTGGTAAGTTGAATCTAGTTCTGAAACTTTCAAAGGGGGCGAGCTTGTTTTGATGCCCTCTAGAGAACAGATCTCAAGACTAACCCACTGAACCTAAGAGAAGGGGAAGCTTTTTTTCTTTTCATTTTGGGATTATGTCCCAGAGAAACAGCTTTGGAATGTGCTTTTTCCCCTTATCAGGCAATAGATTCATAATGTCAAAAATTTAAAATAAATAGATTTGATTTGAGCTTTCTGAGGGGAAGAGGAAGAGATGGGGACAAGTGAAGCCCAATCTGAACCCTAACAAATCCCACTTCATGCAGAGGGGCTGTCTGAATTTTGGATCAGAACGGAGAATGGTGGGGGAAAGTAACTAAAGCTCTGGTCAGTGTTAGGAGTGGGTGGGGAAGGTAACTAGAAGGAAAGGTGAGCGAGAATATGAGTGACTGCTGAAAATGCATTAAATATATTTCCCCATGTAAGCAATTATTGTAGTTGCTACACGAAAACCCAAATGGAAGGGGAGGGTGGCTCTCACACTGCGACTACATTAGAGGGTGTCCAAAAGGCACAACTCTCTGCAAAGCTGTAGTGTACACACCATGGGAAAAGTTGAGAGCACCTTGTATATGCTAATGAGAGGTGTGTGGAAAGCAGTGAATGTCTGGATGGAAAATATGTATAGGTGAGAAAGTGCTAGGACCAGAGATATTGCTAGAGGAGGTGAAATCTGCAAAGGGCAATGCGGGCGCAGTGATCCTTCTCACTACATGAGTCACTCTCCCTTCAGCTGCTTCAAAGCTCACAGAAGGAAAAGATGAATCAGGCCTAGAGGAGAGAAATGTTTGCGGATCACAGAACCAGAGACAATGCACACCTTTTTCCTAAGGGTGAAGACAGGCTAGAAAACTGGTGGATTGGTTTAGAACCTGGGACATTATCACTACAAACTGCTGAGATGGTTGTCAGTGAGTATTGCTTGCTTGCTGTGTAATTCAGCTATTTCCATATGCAACCAGTGTGTGAGGTCAGAGTGGAGCTTTGTTCCTTTCTAATTGTGGCTGGGCCAGCTAGAGATTGATGAGCCTGCTATAGTCCTGGTTAAAAATTCGTAATGCTGATCCACACGCAGGTATGGGCAGTGGGATTCAAACCTTGGACCCCTGGACTTTAATAAATCGTCTTGTCCTATATAAGCTGAAAGACACATGCCTCTTAGCCAAAATTGCTGCAGTAAAAATGAAACAGTTTTACCTTAAGGCAACAAAACTTTTCAATATTATTAAAACTAACTCATTCAATACTATCATAATAAACTACACTGATGTTTCCAAATTGAAATTTTTGGAGAAATGTGATTAATCATTGGAGCAGAGGGTAATCAATCATTGGAATATATTACAAAGGGATGTGGTAGATTCCCCGTAACTTGAACTCTTTAACTCAGGATTGAATCTTAAAAGACATGCTCTCTGTCAACCAAAATTGGTCTGAATTCAGGAACAACTGGATGAATTTCTATGGCTTATGTTGTACTGAAGGTCAGAATATATTACTCTAATGGTCCCCCCTGACCTTAAAATCTATAAATTACACACATAAATGAGATAATTGGGCATTATATATGGAAAACATTATAAATGGTCAATACAAATCAACCGAGAGGCACAAAAATTAAAGTCAATGCCAGCAGCATCCTGAAATGAGAATTTCCCGTCTTTTGTTCAGTTACCTGGAAATATTAAGATTGCTGTATGTAAATGTAAGGGCTTTATGCCAAGACAATGAATAGCTTGCAGAGAATATATGTTTGTTGGTTAGGTTTGGATTTTAAGCAGCAGCATATTCTGTCACAGAAAGAACAAATTCTGATTGTTTGGCTACATATTTTGGCAGTTTGGTAAATTGCAGCTCTCTCTTTCACTCAAGATACAGAAATGACTTCTGAGACTTTTTAGTCTTTGTATACCTAGTTAGTTAGACATATATAAATGTACTTTACCAGGTTAAATTTCTGTTCCATATAAATCTACATGTTAAAAATGAAATTCCATTCTATTTCTTTATGCACACGTACGTACAATAGTATGGGATCACCCACACGCTGGAAACTTCCACTCAGCTTACATACAAGTACATAGTTAGTATCAAAGGACCTGTATAGATTGTTAACTATCAAAAATATTACACATGCAAAGTACATTTTTAAACCCTTATGCAAGTTAGCTAAATTGAAATAGTGTTTATACCTAAAGACTGATACTCCAGCCAAATTTCTTGAGGCATCTCTCATCTCTCAGGTGGTGGGGATGGACAAACTCTGCACTTGTGCAGTGCCAGACCCATCCCTGGGATCCCTGAAACTGAATCCTTAGCGATGGGGTGCCATGAGGGGGGAGGGGAGGCAATGGTGGGAAGGAGTGAGGTTTGGGGGCTAATAACAGACAGATCTCTCCTCGCCCACTGGGAGTCCCAGGCCAGACTGCACAACTACTCTAGCCAGGATTGCCCTCTGGGCTGAGAGTTTGAGACCCCTGAGCTAGGACATGGGGAAGCATGGGAATCTTTCTTGTCAGTTCCCATTTTGGGGAAAGAATCATACAGCAGTGAGCACACTAGCCTAAGACATGAGAAGCCAAGTTTCAGTTCTCTGTTCACCACAGACTTCCTGCATGAACTTGGGCAAGTTGCTTAAGCCAAGATCTCCAACTGTATTTAGGCTCCTCATTGCCACTGCAATTGTTTAATTTCTGTGGTAGTGAGGAGCTTAAATACCCTTGAGGACCTAGGATGCTCTGTGCCTCAGCTTCCCCATCTGTTAAATAGAGATAGTAGCTCTTTCCTACTTCACAGGGGCATTGCAAGGATAGCTGCATGAAGAGATACTCAGATATTACAGTAATGAAGGCTTGTCAAAGATTATTTGTCATGGGTAAACTGGTGGAGTGAGCATTTAGCTCACCATTTTCTGGGGGAGAGCAATACTATGGACCTGTGGTACCCCATCTGCGGATGTAAAGTCAATCAAATGGAAAGTGAAACATTCCACAGCCTCACCCAAACAAGGGGAAACAGTCTTCAAGACCACTGAACACAGACACTGACATTCCAATGTGGTGGGGGATGCTTGAGCCCCGTCCCTGCATTTCGCCTTTCCCAAGGCCCCTTTCCCACTCATGCCCTGTCCTTCCCTGAGCACTTCTCTCCCTCTCCCAGAGCCTCCTGCATGCCGTGAAACAGCTGATTGTGTCTGGTGGGAGGTGGAGGGAAAGAGAAAGGTGCTGGGGAGAGAGGGGAGCTGATGGGGGCTGCCAGTGTGTGCTTGGTACCTGCCATTTTCCTCCATGGGAGCTCCAGCTCAGCTCCTATATGCCTGCACAGCTAATGCCAGGAAAGAAAAGAAAACCAGCCCATCTTTCTGAAAGTGTTCAGGTTGACAGCACTCCAGCCATTCCTCAATGAGTAACCTGTGCTCCAAAGCTGAGAGACCTGAATTCCAATTCTGCTTGTTTCTGAATGCCACCCACAATGGCACTGGCTTTCTCCCTTTTGAAGGTCCATCTGCCAAGCCTGAGAATCCGCACAGGTGCACTGGGGGTGGGTGGAGCAGAGTCTGACCACAAGAGTTCTCAAACCCCTTCTTGCCTGGTGCGGAACATGAGTCCCACCACAAGGCTGTCTAACTACCTTTTATAGACACCAGACACCTTTGCTGTGTCTAGACTGGCCAGTTTTTTTGGAAAATCAGCTGATTTTCCAGAAAAACTTGCCAGCTGTCTACACTGGTCGCTTGAATTTCTGCAAAAGCACTAACTTCCTACTGTAAGAAATCAGTGTTTTTTGTGGAAATACTATGCTGCTCCTGTTCGGGCAAAAGTCCCTTTTGTGCAAAACTTTTGCGCAAAAGGGCCAGCCAGTGTAGACAGCTGAGATTTGTTTTGCGCAAAAAAGCCCCGATCGCGAAAAAGGCAATTGGGGCTTTTTTGTGCAAAAGCACATCTAGATTGGCCATGGATGCTTTTCTGCAAAAAGTGGTTTTGCGGAAAAGCGTCCATGCTAATCTAGATGCTCTTTTCCGAAAATACTTTTAACGGAAAACTTTTCTGGAAAAGCATTTCTGGAAAATCATGCCAGTCTAGACGTAGCCCTTGTGTCTTTTATGATTTATTGTTACCTTCCTCCTTCCCACTTCCAGTCTATTCATTTTTTTCTTTCTCTGTTTGTTGCTCTGCTTGGTGTCAGACTGAACTTCTATTATATACATTTCAGGGAAAGAA
Organism: Pelodiscus sinensis; assembly: GCF_049634645.1. Classification (NCBI taxonomy): domain Eukaryota; kingdom Metazoa; phylum Chordata; order Testudines; family Trionychidae; genus Pelodiscus; species Pelodiscus sinensis. Next base: position 307,620,986 of record NC_134711.1, read on the forward strand.
GTCTCTTCTGAGACACCTAGCACATTTTGGGGCATTCCAGAACTAAGAAATAATAACTGAATTGCTGAAGATAAAGAAATAGAGCCAAGATTTCTTAGCTCTCTTGCTCCTATACTTTAATCACAAGATCATCTTTCTCTGAAATCATTCATGCTGCTGCATTTTACATAACTGTTAAATGAAATCTAGTTCCTATTGGGCTATTATCTAACATATACAATACCTGTCAAAAGACAAAAAGAGGCAGGTGGAAAGAATTCAGGTGCCCTTGGTATTTGTTTGCATAATTCACAGCAGATAATTAAATTAAAAATATGAATATGTAATTCTTCTAATCACTAAATATATTTACATAATCCCTTTTTCTTACTGTGATTATAGGATTTGTGAAGCAAAAATTGCTTTGAAGCTGCATGTTATTTATCTTTCCATTTGATATTCTATGTTGCAGCATGGAATTTCTACCCGCCTTACCCCCCGATTTGCTCTTGAATATACAACCAATGCTTTTTCCCAAGTAGTACTGTTCAAAGCTGAGATGCACTCTAGGGATTTAGCCTCACTTTATGTACTAGATTCTTAAGCGTTATGCAAAATAACTTGCTATCTGTGCTGAATATCCCAGCACAACCCTAAAATAAATTAGCATTTTCTAAGAATTACCTTGGTTTATAGGATGCTGGCACAGAAAAGCACAATGTAATGGTGATGTGTTTTCCCCTCCCCCGCTAAATCTTATTTCCAGGGACATGAGTAAACAGCACAATCATCTTGAATAAGCCTCCAGTTCAGCAAGGTATGTAGACATTTGTCTAATTGCTAATGTGAATATTTTCATTGACCTCAATATAACAACTCATATGCTTAAAGTGAGGCACGTGCGTAAATACTTTGCTGAACTGAAGCCTAATATGGTAGAATTTGTGCTTCTTCTGCAGCAGCAGTGCACTTGGGATGAAACGGGAGCAGCAGTTTCTCAAACTAGCAGTAATTTACATTGCATGTAGGAACATGGGATTTGTCATATTAGATCATACCAATGATCCATTTAGGCCAGTATTGTCCGACTGATCAGTGATTAGCAGCATATGCACCAAAGGAAGAGATCCTGCAGTAAGCAGTTACAGATTAATCTGTATTTAAGGAAAGTTTTTCTGAATTCCCATTAGAGGGTTAGTTTATGCTAACACCACTGTTGAGCCAAAAATAGTATGAGGCAGAGTCTGATGAAATACATCCTAGAATACTTAAAGCAGGGGTGGGGAACCTTTTTTGGGTCAGGGGCTGCTGACCCACAGAAAAATCAGTTGGGGACTGAACCAAAAATCCCTCACTGTCGTGGCCCCCAACTGAGCAGCAAAAAGACTCTCCCCACATTCCCCTCATACACCAGAGCCTGGGGGGAGGGGGGGGAGCTATCCTCCAGTGTGCTCCAGTTCCTTTGGGGATGGGAGAAGGGAGCTGAAGCACCAGCATGGGTTCCTCAGTGCTGGGGAGGGGGGGGGGAGACCCTGAGCCTTGGGGGCTGGATTCAGGTAAGCTGGGGGTTTCATCCGGCCCCCAGGCCTTAGGTTCTCCACCCCTGATTTAAAGGAACTGAGTGAAGAGATCTGAGTCATTATCAGTTCTCTTTGAGAACTTGTGGAGGACAAGATTGATCCCAGAGGACTAGAAAAAAGGGCAAGTATAGCACTTGTCTCTAAAAATGGGTTACAAGGACAAGCCAGGAAATTATGGACCAGTCAACTTAATTGTGGCACCTATCAATAGTAGATGGAACAAACAATCAATCAACTTGTAAGCTCTAGAAGATAATAAGCTCAAAAGTAATAGTCAACAGGGATTTGTCAAAAACAAATTATGTTAAACCAACCTAATATCTTTCTTTGTGGGTGAAGGGAAGCAGTAGATGTGAAATATATCTCTATTCTAGTGAGGCTTTGGATACTGTCTCGCAAGACTTCTCATAAACAAGCTAGAAAGATATCCTAAATGAGCCTACAATATGGTACGTGCACAACTGGCTGGAAAACTGTACCAAGAGAGTAGTTACCGATAGTTCACAATCAAGCAGGAAGGGCATATTGAGTGGAGTCCTCCAGGGATCTACGCTGGTTCTGGTTCTAGTCAATACCTTCATAAATGACTTTGATAATGAAATAGGGTATGTCTACACTACAAAGTTAGTTCGAACTAACTTTCATAGGTGCTACACTAGCGCTCCGTTAGTTCGAATTTAATTTGAACTAACGGAGCGCTTAGTTCGAACTAGGTAATCCTCATTCCACGAGGATTAAGCCTAGTTCGAATTTACTAGTTCAAATTAAGGGCTGTGTAGACCCTTAATTCGAACTAGTGGGAGGCTAGCCCTCCCCAGGTTTCCCTGGTGGCCTCTCTGGGCACAACCAGGAAAACTCTTCTCCTCTCCCCCAGCCCCGGACCCTTAAAGGGGTAGACTCTGGCCAGACGGCACTGGAGACAGACAGCCCTGCCAGCAGTGTCTGCCCCTGACCGAGTGGCCCCACCATGAGCCAGGCAGCCAGTGGCAGTGAGCCGTCCCCTGCACAGTCCCCGAGCACCCAGGGGCCAGCCAGGGGCCATAGACGGTGCGCGGCCCCCTGGACTAGTGCGGAGGTCATGCACCTCATTGAGATTTGGGGGCAGGCCCCCAATCTCCAAGATCTCCGCACTAGGAGGAGGAACGCGGCCGTCTACGGCCGCATAGCGACTGCCATGGCCCGCAAGGGACACAGGCGCTCCCGGGAGCAGGTGCGCATTAAAGTGAAGCAGCTGCGGCAGGGGTACACCAGGGCCACCAGGGGCGGCGCCGCTGCAGGGGATGACACCTGCCCCTACTTCCCCGCCCTCCACCAACTCTTGGGGGGCAGGGCGGTCCACACCAGCCCAGGAGGCAGCGAGCCGGGACCAGAGGGCCCTGACCCGGGCACACCGGAGGGGCCACCGCAGGATGTCCCAGCGTCCAGGGAGACCGTACCGGGTAAGTAGTTTGAATTAAGTAGTTCGGGGGGGGGGGAGGCGGGAAGGAGACCAGAGACCACACGCGTGGGCCATGCCTTCCACGGATCATGCAGACACCTGTGCACGTGCAAGCACGTGCCATGCCACCCTTGGGCAGATGGCTCCAGGTGTGTGACACCCAGGGGCCATGGCCCAATAGGCACATGCTTGTGCAAAGAGACCTGACATGCTCCCGACCCCGGGATGGGACCCAGCAGGATGCTTTCCCTTCACATGTCCCCTCTACACGGAGGCGGGGAGATGTCCCCCTCCCCCCTGCCGCCCCGGCCACACTATACATGGCACAGGGACATGGGTGTGGTCTTGGGGCAGCTCCCAGTCCCGGGGAGAGCCAGACATCCTGATCATGGCCTCTGTACAAGCACAGTGGCTGTGAAGGTGCAGGACATGGTCACCCTCACGTTGCGGGGTGGGTGAGGGGGCTGGGCATCATCCTCTGCGTCCCCAGGGAGAACTGACCACTTCTCTTCTTTCTCTACAGCTGCACCAGCTGCTCGTGCAGGGCGCACCACCCCGCCTGGGACATGCTCCCGCACCCGTGGCCTGCTCCGGACCACCACCACGGAGCAGGAGTACTGGGACCAGCACCTGGGGGCCCTGCAAGCCGTGCACCGCACACTGCAGGCCTGGATGCAGGAAGACCTGCAGCTCCGCCACGAGCTGCTGGCTGATGTCCGAGGGCTGAGCACAAACCTGCAGCTCCTGCTGCAGAGCATGGTGCCCCGTGCTGGTCCTGCGCCTGCTGCCCCCCCAACTGCTGTTCCTCCTCCCACTCCTGCCCCCCCTCCCACCTCTTCCTCCTCAACCCCCACACCCTCTTCCTCAATGTCCACACCCCCACCTCAACCTCCGCACCCTCCACCCCATCCCCCCAGGGACGCCAAGGCCCCCTCCCTCGCCGTGCTGGGAGGCGGTTGGCCCGGTGAGACCCCCACCCCTGATCCTTGAGTTTCCCCACCCCCTCCTTTCCCTTGCTTCCCCCTTCCAGCTCCCTCCTCCCAGTTTTCCCCCTCCCCTCTCCCAGCCTCTCTCTTCCCCTCTCCCACCTCCTTTTCCCAGTTTCCCCCAGTTTTGTTCAGTAAAGAGAGTTTCTATTTTTGACCACACGTGTCCTTTATTTTGTATATGAGGAAGGGGGGCTAGGGAAGGGTAAGTGGAAGGAGGTGAGGGTGGAATGGGGTACGAGCCCCCGATGTGGAGGACTGGGCTGGCTCTGCAGGCTCCTCAGGGTGGAATCTCTCCTGCAGCCCCCCGATTGCCCCCTCTCCCCAAATGGCAGCCTGTGGCACGTGCCACCAGCCTGATATCCGAGTGCTGTGATGTGCCGAGTGTGGGCACTCCGGGTACTCCAAGGCAGGACTGCTTTGCAAGCAGGGCACCCCTGAGAACTGTCTGTCCGGGGTGGGGGTCAGGTCCCTTTAAGCACAGCCCTCGGCTAGCCTGAGACAGCATCTCCACGCTCTAAGTCCTCCTCTGATGCCCTGCCGGCACTGCTTCCAGCCATTCGAACTAGTTTTTTAGTCTGGATCCGTTAGTTCGAATTAGCTTAGTTCGAATTAACTAATTCAAACTAAGTTAGTTTGAATTAACGTTGTAGTGTAGACGTACCCATAGAGTGTACACTTATAGAGTTTCTGGATGATATCAAACTGGGACAAGTTGTAAGCATCTTGGAAAATTTATCTTCACAAACTGGCGAAATGAATAGGATGAAATTCAACAGGAGAATGGTAAACTGTTCCCATTAGGATGGAAGAATTCATTGCACACTTACAAAATGGGAAATGGCTGCCTGGGAAGGAGTACTATGTTAGCCGGAGTGTCAAAAGATGGAATGTTCACCCACACCATTCCTGGAGAGGTCAAATAGGCTGGATGGGCCAATTAACCTCATAGGCGGCATCTGGAGGAGGTCAGGGCTCAATAATGCTTAACTGGGCAGGAACAGGAAGGACTTCTATAAAGCTAAGAACCTGAGAGCTGCAGGGGAATAGTGCTAAGAGGGAGCTATGTTAGAGATTACAGGGTGCGGCAAAAAGGCAAAGAGGGAGCAGAGAAAGCTAAAATGGCTCCAGGTTTCTCTACCAGCCACTACCAACACAGCCTTGGACATAGGATAGAAGACTTCCTGGAATGGCAGAGAGATTAACATACTCCCCAGAAGAAGAGAACGAATGTGACCTGGCCACAGAGTCAAGTCACAAAGACTATTACTACTCCGAGTCCTGGACATTGAGATTGAGGCAATGGTCAGAGTGACTGCGGTGAGGGGCGTCCAATTAGTGGAAAGCTAGTTCCTGATGTGCCACAAGGAGGGAGGTGTGCTATTGGTGGATAGTAGATCCTGTAACAGTAAGCAAAACACAAGAAGTTATTTTTCACTCTATCGACCACTGATAAAGCCTCCACTGGAGAACTGTGTCCAGTTCTGGACACAATACTGTGGGAAAGATGTGGATAAATTGGGCATGTACAGAGGAGAGCAACAAAAACTATGTGAAGTCTAGAAAACATGACCTACAAAGAAAAATTGAATAAATGGGGGAGGTGTACTCTGGAGAAAAAAACAGTGAGGGGGGACATAATAAAAATCTTCAAGGGTCCAAAAGTGTGCTCTAAAGAGAAGAGTGATACATTATTTTCCTTAACCAGTAAGGATAGGAGAAGAAGTATAGATCTTCAATTGAAACAAGGGATATTTAGATCAGGCACTAGGAAAATCTTCCCAACTGAAAGGATAGATAAATTTGGCAGAAAAGGACCTGGGTATTACAGTGGATGAGAAGCTGGATATGAGTCAACAGTGTGCCCTTGTAGCCAAGAAAGGTAATGGCATATTAGAGTGCATTAGGAGAAACATTTCCAGCAGCTCTAAAGAAGTGATTATTCCCCTTTATTCGACACTGGTGAGGCCACATCTGGAGAATTGTGTCCCGTTCTGGGCCCGCCACTATAGAGAAGAAGTGGACGCATTGAAGAGGGTCCAGAGGAGGGCAACTAAAATGACCTATGAGGCACATGACCTACGAGGAGAAGCTGAGGGATTTGAGCTTATTTAGTCTGCAGAAGAGAAGAGTGAGGGGGGATTTGATAGCAGCATTCAACTTGCTGAAGGGAGGTTCCAAAGAGGATGGAGAGAGGCTGTTCTCAGGAGTAAGGGATGGCAGAACAAGGAGCAATGGTCTCAAGTTACAGTGGGGAAGGTCTAGGTTGGATACTGGGAAAAACTATTTCACTACGAGGGTGGTGAAGTACTGGAATGGGTTACTTAGGGAGGTGGAAGAATCTCCATCCCTAGAGGTTTTTAAGTCCCAGCTTGACAAAGCCCTGGCTGGGATGATTTATTTAGGGTTGGTTCCACTTTGGGCAGGGGACTGGACTTGATGACCTCCTGCGGTCTCTTCCATCCCTATGATTCTATGATAAGTACTGGAATAAATTATCTCAGGAGATTCTGAAATCTCCATTACCGCATGTTTTTAAGAAAACATTAGACCACAGATGCCAACCTTTTCCTTGCCCTGATGGTGCTCAACTCTCACTTTGTCCCTTCCCCCAAGCTGCCACCCCACCCAATTTCTTCTCATCCAGTTCCAGTTCTTTCCCAAGCATGCCCTATCCTTGCTCCTCTCCTCCCTCTCCTCTTCCCCTACACCTCCTGATACTGAATAGCTGATTGCTTTGAGGGAGAGGGAGGAGGAGTTAACAGTGGGGTCACAATTGGGCAGGAGGCGCTGGGGGTCCCTTTTGGTCCTACATTTCTATTGTGCTATGCTCTGACCCCCAAGGGGTCATATCTGTTTGGAAACGCCTTTTTTTCTCCTAGTCTTTACTATTGTAATTAAGAAGTTACCCCTCCTTATCAGTCAGATCTTTGTGTGGATCCCATTAGTTAATATCTGGTACCAGTGAGTTCCACAGAGTAGCAATAGGGACATGGGTAAACAAATATTTCCTGTTAACATTTTTCTAATTTGGTAACTAGTGCATCATATTACTCTGTCTTGAGAGAGGATAATAATCCTCGATTCCCACCCTCCAGCTGGTCACATTCACCTGTTCACATTAGATCCATGCTAGAGAGTAGTCAGAAAGTTGAAAGCCAATGTAACCTCTACAGGAAAAATGCTGTCTTTGGTGGTCTTGAAGAAGACATTTGCAGAGGTTATCTTCCCTGTGAAAGAGGTTGTGAAAATATTCCTACAGTATAGCCCGGCAGGCAGATGACATATAGTAGATGAACACACTGGCATCTGCAGGATTGTCAGAGAGAACTCACTTAGCCTGGAAGTGATCCTAGAGACAGAGAAAAGTACCAGGGATGGCACATAACATTATAGCCTCACTGTGGCTGTGTCCAGACTCAGGGGTTTTTTCGGGAAAAGTAGCCTTTTTCCGAAAAAAACTTCACCTGCGTCTAGACTGCAGCCGCGTTCTTTCGAAATTAAATCGAAAGAACGTGGCTTTTCTTTCGACGGCGGTAAACCTCATTTCACGAGGAAGAACGCCTTCTTTTGAAAGTGCTTCTTTCGAAAGAAGGCGTTCTTGAATGTAAATAGGGCTTCTTTGAAAGAGAGCATCCAGACTCACTGGGTGCTTTCTTTCGAAAAAGCGGCTTGCTCTTTCGAAAGTTCTGCGTGCAGTCTAGACGCTCTCTTTCGAAAGAGGCTCTTTCGAAAGTATCTTTCGAAAGAGCCTCTTTCGAAAGAGGCTTGCAGTCTAGACATAGCCTGTGAGATGGAGGAACATGAGAAATTAGGCTGCTTTGTGAGGAGACACATAATGCTGGGAGGGGAACATGGACAGGTTTGCATTTATGCTAAGGCTGCTTTACTCCATTCTGGCAATATGAGGGCCCTTAGAATGGGGGTATATTTCATTGACACTTACTTTCAAGCCACCTTAAATGCTAGACCTCTAATGTAACCAAGAATCCGGCTCAGAGGAAAGAAATGCACATTGGGGAAAGCTCAGAGGAGGTCCCTGATACTCCTTTCATAAAATAACTTGTAAGGACACAGCACCGTCTCTTAGAGAAGCTTCTGATACTTTTGGCCTGTGCATAGACTGAAGATGGCTGGAATATTGATGGGTGCAATGGAACTCTTTTCCCCTCTGTGTGGACCTTATTCTGCATGAAATTACCAGGCTATCGCTCCACTCTAACATATGGTGTCATATTGGTCTGTAATGTGCAGAGTTATTGTATTACATGGCTATTTGTGACTTGTAAAATTGATGCCAAGTTTATTATGTGCAGCTGACATAGCTTCAGAGTGCAGATGTTATTAATCACAATAGAAGAGAGCCTAAGTGCAGGTTTGGGGCTGGTGGAGGAGAATTCAGACTGAGATTTGTCCCATTTGTAGGTTTAAAATGACTAAAGGTATCAACTTATTGAGCGTAACGTCTCACTTGTGAGATCTCAGCTCTTTAGCTAAATTTACTTTAAAGCCCTCAGAGTATGGCAGGCCAAGGATTGTGCCAATAGCTGTCTGAGTACCTGAGAAAAATTAAATCAAACTCAGAACTCATAGAAAAGCAAAATCTGGAATTTCTCAACAGTAGCATTAATTGCTGACATAGTCACATAGAATGGAGCTTTATAAAACACAAAGAGCCAGATTCTGATCTCAGTCACACTGGTATAAAACAAGAAAGAGTTGCTCCATTGACAGGCATCTAGTTAGACTAGTAAAAGCAAAATCAGAATCAGGCCCAGATCCAAATATCTTATAAGGGAAATGAGAGCATGCAAAGAATAAGCTATTCCAAGTATTACAGTTGCTGTGAGATTTTGGAAATAGGTAGAAAGATATTTGATGTTCTCCTCCAAAGTCCTAGCTCCTGGATTCATATGATTAAGTGAGACTTTCAATTTTCCTTTAAAAAACAAAAACTTTCTAGCTCATGGTCTAAATGTAGCCTAAAGACTCAGAAACTAGAAGTAAAAACAGTGACCCTACAAATTATCATTTTTATTTTAGAAAACCCTCATGATTTTTAAGACTATTTTTAACCCCTCTTGATTTTAACATTTTTTAACCCCTCTTGATTTTTTTTAAAGGACCGACTCAAGATTTTGGGTGCTTTGAGTTGGCAATATTATATAGAGATAGAAGAATGCTCTCTTTGCCTCATATTAATGACTGCTTCAAGAAGGAGGTTTCTAACCACATAATTATATTCTCTCTTCCCTGGCTATATTCCCAAAACCTGAAAGGATTCCAGACCTAAATATAGTGAAAATAATAGTTTTATGTGTTACCGCATTAGATACATTAGTTTCCTGCAGCATTGAGCTCCACTGCATTAAATGCTATTAATGTAGGGCAGAATTCTGCTTTAACAGCCCATGTGTCATGTCAGGAGAGCAGAATACTTGTGCCAGGAGCCACCGAGCAGAGCTGAGAGCAACATTTTGCTCTAGATGCATCTCTGAACATTGACAGATACTTTCAATCTAATTTTATTTTTCATAATTGTTGTTGGAAGGATTGCCCTGAACAACAGAGTAATCTTTGTTATGATGGGACAATATGCCTGGTATTATTCAGTGACTTCACTGAGAGAGTTCTAATTCTTGAGCTCAACAGCTTCTACATGATTGAAGTGCTCCTGAGCCAATGGGAAGAAAAAGTTGCTATTTGTGGTTTTGCCAGACACGAAAAAACAGGCATAAGTGGTCTCCAGTCAGGCCTGCTACCGGTTGCTAGCCAGAGATGTATGGCAGAATAGTTGTGAGGGACAGGAGCACTGTGATCTGTAGGCCATACCCTAGATTCAGTAACCATGCTGCAAGCTGGGTAAAGGAGAGGCCCCGGGGGGAGGACTATTGGGAACACCAGCGGATTCAGCTAGGCAGTGGCATGCATACACCTTTGGCTGCTCATACTGTGTGTTGAGACACATGATCATTAATGATCTGCAGGACACATAATTGTGGCAGGTAGGGCTCTGGTCTCATATCTTAGCACAAGATGCTTGGGTAGCACATACTTATTGGTCTGCCATCTCAAAAGCCTGCATAGAGCCATGGCAGTGAAGCATACATTTTAAGAGTACAGTCACAGGCTCTAATTATTCTCACAATCCTACTCTGTCTGAGGGTATGTCTACACTACCCTCCTATTTTGAAATAGGAGGGTAATGTAGGCATACCGCAATTGCAAATGAAGCCCGGGATTTGAATTTCCCGGGCTTCATTTGCATAAGCGGGGTGCCGCCATTTTTAAATCCCCGCTCGTTCGAACCCCATGCCGCGCAGCTACACGCGGCACGAACTAGGTAGTTCGAACTAGGCTGCCTAGTTCGAACTACCATTACTCCTCATTCCAGAGGAGTAACGGTAGTTCGAACTAGGCAGCCTAGTTCGAACTACCTAGTTCGTGCCGCATGTAGCCGCGCGGCACGGGGTTCGAACGAGCGGGGATTTAAAAATGGCGGTGCCCCGCTTATGCAAATGAAGCCCGGGAAATTCAAATCCCGGGCTTCATTTGCAATTGCGGTATGCCTACATTACCCCGCTAGTTCGAACTAGCAGGGTAGTGTAGACATACCCTGAGACACTGAACGATCGCCCTCATTTTTAGCTTAAGGACTTACATTAATCTGCTACCAGGAAGCCCAGAAGCCACCTGTCCAGAGGTGCCATTTCTTTACCTCTCACCCCACCACCAGTGATGGTATCTTCCAACTATCTCTTTCTTTGGAAAATCATCTGCTATAATGAGATGGTGTCCAGGAGTTTATCAAGGGCATTGTAGTGGCTCTCAGGAGACATATTGGCCTTGTAGCTGAGCCAACAACCTGAGCCCACTTACACCAACCTTCCACTAGCATGGGCTGAAGTATGTAAATGTCTCAAAGTTCAAATCCAATGTTAGCAGCTTTGAGGTGAAGGTATTTCATGCTATTCTAGTAATGAAGATGAAAGCAAACCCAGCTGCCTGGGCTGACAAACCGGTCTGGATGACTGTGATGTCTGTAACTTTTCTGAAGTGTTCCCTGACTTGTCATTTGGTGTTGTGTGATCGCGTCTTTTTGTCAGAAACTTGGCCTTCATGGACGAGCAGCACCTCTCTTTAGACTCCCATGCTGACTTATTGCAGCTCAGATTTCAGAGTGCCCTTGTTACCACCTGAAACATATTCCACACTTTGCACCAGGCTCTCTGTAAAAGATGCTGAAACCCTGATTTATGCATTCATAACACTAGGCTGAGATGATTATACCTGGCCTCCCTTCTTCCTCCATTAATCAGGAACAGATTGTCCAAAATGTGCAGCTGTTGAGCTGCTGATCTGGATCCCACCCAAGCAACATAGCATTTTTAATCATATACTCCTACTCTGTGGCCCTTTCCCCTATCAATTGCCTGTACCTTTTTTTTCTCAGCTGTCTTTCTCAAACAGTGGCTTTTTTCTGGCATTCAATAATATTTCATGTTTGAACAATCGTGTCTTCTGTTCATATCCTGCAGCTTTCAAATTTCTTCCATTGAGTTTCCATTACATCCATTGGTCTCTTCTTGCGTGCCTCATTGCAAAATCTCATTTAGTTCTGTAATTCCTGCTTTCTGCTGGGAAATGGCAGCTTCATTTTTTATTGAGGTCTGTTAATGATTGTTCATAGCTTCTTTCTAGACTGTTGCATTATACTTTGCAAATTCTATATAAAGATACAGTACTTACTTTAAATATAATAGCAGATCTAATCAAACAACTTCTAATATTGCACATTAACATAAGGCTCTCAAAATCCCAGCAGGGAAAATGTTCTTCTAGTGGTTAGTGTCAAGAGCTGGGACTTCTGGGTTCTTCTGTCCTGGCTCCGCTGCTGATTTGCTGTGTCAGTTTTGATAGCTGATGTAAATCAATGCAACTCCACTGAAGTCAATGGAGTTATGTCCTTTACAACTACTGACAGTTATGCCCTTAGTACTCAGGTCTTTCCATCTCTGACAGGAGACAAGTGAACCCTGAATAAAGTTTACAAATGGCTTATCCACTGATTTTAATTCAGTGAATTGTATTTCTTCCTCATGAAATTGGTTGTCTTCCGTTTTGGCAGCACTATGTGGCTAATTCAGGCTTCAGAGTCTGTTGGGGGTTGTCAAATGTGGACTGTTGACTCCTCCGCCCTTATAGGATATACTTGGGGGAAAAGCATGTCCAGGGCCCTGCACTGCTGCAGCAGGTATGAGGTGATCACTGCTCCCACTGCTGCCAGTTGGCTCTTCAGAACACAGATGAGCCCCAGAAATTAGTGGAGTTTCCCTGGATCGACAGCTGGGCAGCTGAGTTCAGGATTTGCCACACACTGATAGATTACACTTGAATTCCCAGTTATCACTTTGAGGGCTGGCAAGTTCTTGTCCCAAGATTAGGCTCAATATTGTTCAAATATTTAATAAGGACCCTGATTTGTACAATTGCAAAACTCACTCTATAGTCTCAAAGTGGTGGCTGTGTTAGTCTGTATCTGCAAAAACAATGAGGAGTCCTGTGGCATCTTATAGAATAATAGATTTGTTTGGGCATAAGCTTTTGTGGGTAAAAAGCACTTTGTCTGGAGTGGTTTTTACCCACAAAAGCTTATGCCTAAATAAATCTGTTATGCACTCTATAGAAACTCTTATGTGTTTGTATATAGAGTACTAAAACATTTAGCAAAGTCACAAACACTCTAACTCAGCAAAGCGCATAGGGAGACTGCACAATGCACACCTGCACATCTGTGCTCACACCATCTCTTGCGGAACAACCTGAAATGTTATCCATTATCTAACTTGTGAAAATCAAAAGCTGGTGTTAGCTGGTATCCCTATGGACAAACTTCACCTTCACACTCTATTTCAGGTACCAAAGGCCTCAAGCCTTATGCTAACTGCTGAAGCCAGTGTCTGACAGGATAAAAGCCTGTAGGTTCCTTGCCTTGCTGCTGAATATAATAAAGGCAGAATATAATAAAGGCAAAGCAGTGAATGTAATAAAGGCAAGCTAGCCCTAGGGGTACACATTTCTTGCTTTCCCTTCAGAAATACTGCAGCTTTATTAGAAAAATAAGGCAAATAGTTACAGGCTACATAGGCATCTTGCAATCTGCCCTGCATAAGAGGGAGTGTATAGTAATGCAGCCTCAGGAGCAGAACAGGGAGCGAATTCTGACTGAAGTCACAATTTACTCCTTGCTACCCTTGCACAGTTTGGTACATTGGGGGCTCCACCCACTCCATACACAAGAGAGGAGCAGAGTTCCCTCTAAGTTTTTCCATCTATGCACAGAATAAATTGTGTTATGTGCACCAAGGCAAGTGCAGATGTGCACCACCAATAGAAACACATGCTGCCGGCTGAGGGCACTCTTCTAATCTCAATCTCTCCTGGGTGGCCGCACAAGCACACAGCTTACAGGAACACTGGAGAGGAGTAGCAGCCCAGCAGCAGCTGCTGCTCACTCCCCAAACTCATACCCAGGGCTGTCCTTAAGAGGGTGCAGGGCCTGGGACAACCCCTCTGCTCCAGGCCACGCACCCACCCTGCCTCTTCCCACTCCTGTTCTGTCCCCTCCCACCACCCTTGTACCCCTGCCACAGAGTGTGTCTAGATTACAGAGGTTTTTTTTTTTAAAGTGGCCTTTTTTTGAAAAAACTTCACCTGCATCTAGACTGCTGCCACCTTCTTTCGAAATTAAATTGAAAGAATGCAGCAGGTTTTTCGACCGCAGAAAACCTCATTTTACAAGGACTAATGCCTTTTTTTGAAAGTGCTCTTTCGAAAAAAGACGTTATTGAACACAAACAGTGCTTTTTTGAAAGAGAGCATCCAGACAGCCTGGGTGCTCTCTTTCAAAAAAGCCGTTCTCTTTTTCGAAAATACTGGTTACTGTCAAGACGCTCTCTTTCGAAAGAGGCTTGTAGTCTAGACGTACCCCCAAAACTCCTTTCCCAGAGCTACATGATTGGGGCGAATACTGGGGGACCTTGCACAGGACAGCTGCAGGGTTTGAACCCATCCCTTCAGCCCTCACTCACTACAGCAGCAGGAGACCAGGAAATGGAGTGTTGGATGCAGCAGTCCGTGATGCTACGCTGTCATCTCCCTGCCAGGCCAAGTGATAAAGGAGCAGAACAGAGAGTGCAGGGTCAGGGTTCTCTGCTTTCTGCTGCTGTAGTGAAGGGAGCGACCGAGTTAGGAGATAGCCTTGGGGTGGCAGAGTCTATTACATGAATCACTCTGCTTCCCAGGCTCCTGTTGCCACAGTGAGTGTGGGGGGTCTGACCCCTGCTGCCGCCCACCACCAACTCCCGCACAGGTAATTTCCCAGCCACTCTCAGCCTCACAGACTCCCATCAGTATGGGGGAGTGTTTCACCCATAGGAAAGTTGGGGTGGCCACTATGGGCCACCACAGGGCTCTGCTGTTAACTGAGACACAGGGGCTATGTTTTCACTGGCAGCTTCTTGCGCAAGAACAGCTGTTCTTGTGCAAAAACTTGCCTGCTGTCTACACTGCACGCACGTTCTTGTGCAATTAAATTTACAGTCTAGCGTTGTAAAACAGGGCTTCTTCCAGAAGAGTTATTCCTCTCCCCACGAGGAATCAGCCCTCTTGCGCAAGAGCTCTTCCACAAGAGGGCAGTGTAGACAGGCAATATGAATTTTTTGCGCAAGAAGCTCCTATGGCTAAAATGGCCATCAGAGCTTTCTTGCGCAAGACTTTTTGCATAAGAACTCTTCTGCAAAACAGTTGTTGCACAAGAAGCTGCCAGTGTAGAAGTACAGGAGTACAGGCGGGTGAGTGAGCAGGTGCCTCAAACCCCATGAACATGTAGGCTGGCATCTGTAAGCATAATTGTATAGAATACCAACCCCCTATTGATACAGGGCTTTTGTCAGCGCTTTACAAAAGAGCATTACTAGTCCCACTTTGAAGCTGGGGAAACCAAGACACAAAAAGATAAAGCAACTAATTGGTGACAGAGCTGGAACTAGCACCAAGCTCGCCTCAAGTCACAGGCCATCACACAATCCACTAGACTACCTTGTTTAACACATATAGCAACACTGCTGAACAGTCCTGTCACATTAGGGCCTGATCCAGCACCAAGTAAAATCAATGGTAAATCTTCTCATTGATTTGAATGTAACAGAATCAGACCCTTAATGCTTAGCTGAATAAAAAGAGAGTATAATATAGGCTATGTCTACACTGTGGAACTTTTCCAGGATATGGGAGGTATCGTGGAAAAGCTCTGCCCTGTTCAAAGAACACTTTTGATTTTTCGGAACAGTTTCCGAAAAAGCGGACATATTCTTTCAGCATCCCTGTATTCCTCACTGTATGAGGAATAAGGGATATTCCGAGAGAAGAGGTTTTTCTGACATTTGGCCTGTGTAGATGGGCCATGTTGGAAAAGCCTCTCTCAAAAAAAAATGCAGAAAAAGATAAGCAAATTATGGTTCCCAATTTGCGTATCTTTTTCCGAAAAAACCCTGCAGTGTAGACATAGCTGTAGATACTTTGAGGAGGGTTCTTACTGTTCTGCCTTCTCAAATCATTTGTTTTAACAGCAGAGCTGAAGAATTGGTGGACTAGATATTTTAAATACAGCTTCTAGCTTGTTGTTGATATATTTTAAAAGGGTGGTGTGCTGAAATTTTATCCCTTATTCCTCTTGCCTTTCTTTTCCCCCTGACTCACACAATAAAAGTTGTAAAACATACTTTGAGTAGAGGCCATTAGATTTTTTCCCCTCTATTCTTGGTGTGTATGGTTTTAACCATTATTTTTGATTACCTGTTCTGGCATGATCGAGATTTCCTATCATATTTCTTCTTTCTCTCTGGGGATATTTTTGTCTGTTTCTAACATTGTTCCTTATTTTTCTTCTGTGAAAATGGAAGGCAAGGAATTAATTTAGTATTTTAGCAATATCTATTTCTTTGGTCAATAGTATTTTACCTTTAAAATACCTTTGCCTGCTGTCTTCTTCAGTGACCTTCTGCACCCAAGTAATTTCTTCTTATTTATCTTAACCAGTTATGTTAGTTTGCTCTTATTCTTTCTCTTTACTTTCCCTGTTTTTTTAACAGTCTTTCATCTCTCCTCTGTAACTGACATTTTACACCTCACATTTAGGCCTTTCCTAGCCTACTTAGTGTAGGGAATTTTATATTGCCACTCCTCTTTATTTCTGGCATATTTACTGAGAAATCTCTCAGGTATACTTGAATTTAATTTTGAATTTAATTTTGAACACTTTCCAATTTCCCTCAGTTGTCCCTTTCCTTCATGGTTTCATTTCTTTCAATTTTACCCAATTCTTTTCTAATCCTAACAAATTTTGCTCTGCTGAAATTGAACACTTTTATATTTTTCCTTTTTTATAGGCTTGCTTTCTCTCTCATTAGAAATGTAATTGGATTATCCTTCTATTTCCCCTGCTTCACACACTTGTATGCAGTCTTCAGAGACTACTCTGAAGGAACTTTATAAAACTCTTTTTTGTTTCTACTGTGCTGCTTATAAAAAGTTTCTTGTCAGTAATTTTTCTTCTCGCTTTCTCAAGGGTCCTTCTTTTTCCTCACTGATGCTCAGTTTTCACTAACCATTTATCTGCTTATTTGATCTGCTTCTTTCCTTTGTGCCACTGACTTCCATTTATACGCCTTCCATGGGTGTTTTTCCACTGAGTTCCACAAAACCATCATCTGGTCTTATATACCTTTTCTTCTGTGTCCATGAGCTTGACCTCTCAAAAGTGGAAAGCAAAGATTGTAAGTATTTACCCTATTACCAGCAATAAAATTGCTTGTACAGTTCATAAGCAGGGTTCAAACCCTCCCCTTTATCATATAGCCCTCTCTTGTATGCCGTATGGTTGGGCTGGATCAGTCCCAGAATATTAAGGAGACAAGGCAGGTGAGGTAGTATCTTTTTATTGGACTAACATCTCTTGGTGAGAGAAACAAGCTTTCAAACTTAGGCAGGGTTCTGCTTCAGGTCTGGGAGAGGTACTCCCTGGATCACAACAAAATGGAAGGAGGAACAGATTGTTTAGCAAGTAGTTAGCATGTACTTCAAGGGATCATTAACAGCTCTACAGTCATAGGACAAAAAGAAGGGGTCAATGGGTTACAGATTGTTGTAATAAGCCTTAAATGCAGCGTCTCTGTTCAATCCAGGATTTTTAGTCAGAGCAATACATTTAAGGTCCCTAGCTTGTCTTTTGAAAGTCTCCTGCAGGTTTCCTTTGAGGATGGGGACTGATGGCTTTGTGAAAATTGTTTATCTGCAGGAGAGAGGTTGTTGTTGCTTATTACAGTATCATTTTCCTGGGTGAGTGCATTTGAAGATGCGGTGATGGTCTGTGTTTACCCATGTTGTTGTTCTTGGGGCATTAGTGCAGTGGAGGAGGTACACCACATGTTGTCATACGCAAGTGTATGACCCATTGGAGTTACCAACTCTGACTGAAGCTGTTCTGGATGGGGTTTTCCACCAACATGACATAATGTCATTTTCTTTAAAATTTCTATTAAAATCTCCCAGATTGTTTTCAATAGTCCCTGGGAAGTGGATGCCAATTCTGGGACACTCCAAGCTAATCCTGGAGGGACGGTAACCCTAGGACTCAGGGATCTTGAAAGTTGTGTGGGGTGTTGATCATGGCAGCAGTGAAGATATGTCTGTATGTTTTATACCTGTTGTTCTGGCAGGGTCTGGTCCCGCTTTGCATGGGTGTGTCCTGAAAATAAGGAAAAAACAAACACGTGTCTGTGTTTGAACATGTTATATGTGACCTATCAGTCCTCATTCCCAAAGGAAACCTGCCCAACACTTTCAGAAGACCTTAAATTCATTTCTCTGAATGATCCATTCATTTTCACTTCTAGCTATCATGGACCGGATGGAAGCATTGGATTATTACATCCATGGACCACTCTACCTTGAATGGTCCCTTACAATATGTGCTACTATTTAAGACAAACAATCTGTTCCACCTTTCATTATGCTTTGATATAGGGGAACACTTTTCCTAAACCTGAATAACAGCTCTGTGTGGCTCACAAACTTGTTTTGCTCACCAACAGAAGTTGTTCTAGTAAAAGATATTTCCTCAGCCACCTACAGGGGCACAGATAGCCTTCGCGGGCACCTGGGCAAGGTGTGTGTGCTGGGCCCAGCTCCATGTTCAAGGAAGGGGCAGGGCCTCGGGTGGAGGTGAAGCCAGGGCAGCCAGCCCTTGGAACCTCTCAGAGAGTGGTGCTCCAGATCTTAGTGCTGCCTGGAGCATGCAGTGTGGCATTCTAGCAGAGATTTGAAGGGCCTAGGAGTCCAGGTGCCGTAGTAGCAGTGGCTGGGAACTCCAGACCTCTTTGTATCAGGGTGCAGGGGCACCCATTTTTCTGGGGCCACCCAATTGGCTGGGGCTCCTGGGCATGGGCCACTTTGACCCAGTGGCTAATAAGAAGCAGAAAGTCACAACTGCTGATTGGATTGTGTGTATACCTATGCCACTGTATGCACATTTCAAAATCAGAGGAAATAAAATGAGTATCAGATGGATGCTACATTAAATTTAATCCACATTCATTTCTAAGTGTAAATTCCCCTCCTAGTCTTTAGCAAAACTGTAGACACCCACCCACCTTCCTCCATGGTTTGTTGTCCTCACATCACACACACTTGTACTCCATGTCTGATGCTGCACTTGTTTGGTACCATGATGCTGTTTTTTGTTTGCTTGTTTTGCTTTGTCATTCTCCGTTGTGTTTCTTTTGCTGTTACCATTCTCTCAAAGTATCAAGACTCTGAGACAAATGCATTGCAAGTTTTTCCAAGCTTGCTAGGGGCCATAAAGTGTCTGGGACTAGGCAACAGAATAAAGGGACAAGGGGGAATGAAGAGAACTATCTTTACTTCCTTGCAGGGTTTGTCTGGTTCTTAGAGCCAGGAGCCAAGGAGTAAGCAAGACTACTCGCCCATCTATTTCCTCCTTGGAGCAGGTGGGTGAGAAGTGGGGAGGGGCATGGAATGGGCAGACCCTTGGCTTCAATCCTCTACTCACTAGCAGCCATGAGTAGGGGAGCCACAGCAGTAATGGGAAGCAGTCACATTGTCATAAGCCTGGAGTAAATCGCTGCCCCTCAGAATCCTGGAGGAACACATGGTGGCTTCTCTCTGGGTTACAATACTTCCCAAGGCCACTTCTGAGTTGGTGCAGGCTACTCGCCATTCCTTTCTCAGAGCTGTGCCTATCGTCAGACGCATAGTCTAGTCCTCAGTATTTATAAGGTCTGTTTTTCCCTCTGTATACTCTGTCCTGGCTGCCACCTCTCTATCCTCCAGCCTATAAAGGCAGAGCATCCTGGTTTTGGTGTGGCCAGTCTCATCCTATCTCTGAGGTCTGAATATTACATAGCAATATAATACCTTGACTCTCAAGATCAGCAGTCCCAGCTCTCAAGGAGCTCAACACATCAGCACCACATATTCAAGTAATTTGCCTTAGTTCTTTTCATTCAGGAAATATTACATCTGGTTCTGCTTGCAAATCACACACATGTATTCGTGTAGAGGTTCTTAATCCTTCAGACTCCCAGCACTTAATCCCACAGCTTCCCCTCCGCCAAAACAGAGGAAGAAAAGAGACCATAAAACAAAATATAAAGACAGCTCGTAACTCGTAACTTTTATAATAAAAGATCAGTACCATCTGTGGGATGGTTAAACTCAACAGTTTAATGTAACACACATACACATACATTAGTAATACCCATCTACTTGCTTCAAAGAGGCAAGGCTTTTGACACAAGCACTTTTCTCTTTGAGGGTTTTAATAATATTTAGTGATCAAACTCAAGCAAAAAGATTAAATAAATAAAATAAAATAAAATAAATAAATGTAAAGCATTCCATCTACATGTGCTCTAATTAAGCAGAAACTGACCCTCTTAGCTCTGCAGGAAGTAAATGTCTTCTCCTCTCAAGGTGAACCCTTAATCAACTTGTTTTAGCATAGTGGGTCTGATTCTGATCTCAGTCTAAATGAGTAACTCTATGGGTATGTCTACACTACAAAGTTAATTCGATCTAGCAGCCGTTAGTTCAAATTAACTTTCATAGCATCTATACATGCAAACCACTAGTTTGAACTTAATTCGAAATGGCGGAGCGCTTAATTTGAACTAGGTAAACATAATTCTATGAGGACTAACGCCTCATAATTCTATGAGGACTATGAGCGGCGACACCTGCAGCTACTGGAGCACCAGATCCGCATCCAGGAGCACTGGGTCTGGGAGGACCTGTGGCTGCAGCAGTGGAGCTTGGAGGCACTGAAGGAGGAGAGCCGTGCCCTCAGAGGGCACCTCCAGACCCTGGTGGACAGATTCCTGCCTCCTCCTGCTCCAGCCCCAGTGGCCGCCCCAGCTCTCGCTCCTCTTCCCACCCCTGCTCCCCCTCCCGCTTCCTCCACACCCCCTGTCCCTCCACACCCACTCCCCCCCGAAACCCCCGCACCCGCAGTGCTGCAAGATGGGAGAGCCAGCAGGACCCTCAACCCTGAGCTTTCCCTTCCCTTCCCTGCCCTTCCCTGCCCTTCCCTGCCCTTCCACTCCCTTCCAGCTCCCTCCTCCCAGGTTTCCCCCTCCCCTCTTCCACCCTCACTCCTTCCTCCCCCCATCCCAGTTATGTAAAATAAAAAGAGATTTTTGTTGGCAAAACAGGTGTGTTTATTTTACATTAGGAAGAGAGGGTTAGGGAGGGGAAAGGGGAAGAAGGGGAGGGTGGAAGAAGGCCCCAGTGGGGCATGCAGGGAGAATTCAATCCTCCTACTCCACCTGAAAGCTCTCCCGCAGGGCTTTCCGGATCCGGATGGCCCCCCGCTGGGCTTCCCGGATGGCGGTGGTGTGGGACTGCACGTTCTGGCCAGCCATGCGATCAGCCTCAGACATCCAGGCTGGCAGGAAAGCCTCCCCTTCAATTTGCATAAATTGTGCAGCACACAACATGCTGCCACCACGGGAGGGATATTGTGCTTGGCGAGATCAAGGTGGGTGAGGAGGCATCGGAATTGGGATTTCAGGCGTACGAAGGCTCCCTCCACCACGATGCAGGCCCAGGTGAGCCTGGCATTGAAGGCCTGCCAGGAGGGGTTGAGGTGCCCCGTGTAGGGCTTCATTAGCCAGGGCTTTAGGGGGTAGGCCGCATCCCCCACCAGGCAGACGAGCACGTCCTCGTCCCCGACCCTGATATGGTGGTCAGGGAAGAAGGTCCTGGCCTGCAGCCTCTGGCACATGAAGGAGTTCCGTAACACTCTGGCGTCGTGTGGCTTGCCGACCAGCCCACATTAATGTCCGTGAATTGGCCCCGGTGATCACACATGGCTTGCAGGAGGACGGAGAAGTACCTCTTGCAGTTGATATACTGGGAGGCCTGGTGTTCCGGGGCACAGATGAGGATGCGCATCCTGTCAATGGCCCCTTTGCAGTTGGGGAAGCCCAGGGCACTGAAGTCCTGGATGACCACATCCGGGTCAGTGAGGCAGACCACCCTGTGGAGCAACTCCCAGTTGATGGCCTTGATCACCTGCAGAGAGACACAGCAAACAGCGAATCACTGGGGTGCCCGGGTGGCTGGGAGTGTTAATTCCCTGGCACTGCCCCGCGCCCCACTCCCGGAAGCAACCCCTGCGGGCGGCATGTAGTACGGCCGGGACAGACTGAACCCTCCGGTGTGGGGCACTTTTGCCTCCCCCCCTTTTCCCTGGGGTGACCCATCCCCTCCTTGCAACCTCCCTCACCCCCAGCCCAGTGGCCGGTGGGTTCCGTACCTGCATAAGCACTGCTCCGACGGTGGATCTCCCCACGCCAAACTGGTTCCCAGTGGATCGGTAGCTGTCCGTTGTGGAGAGCTTCCACAGGGCGATGGCCACACGCTTCTGGAGGGGGATGGCGGGCCTCATGCAAGTGTTCCATCACTGCAGAGCAGAGGCGAGCCACTCGCAGAGCTCCAGGAAGGTGTCTTTTTTCATCCTGAGGTTCTGGGTCCACTGTTGGTCTCCCCAGCGCTCCAGGACGATGCGGTCCCACCAGTCGCTGCTGGTGTCCAGACACCAGATGCGGCGGCACACACTGGCATCTGGGCGCTGCTGCCACTCCTCCACGACCCCCGGAGAGGCCAAGGGGAGAGGCAGGGGGCTGACGTGCACAAGATGGTGCAAGGCAGCCTCCAGCCATTGCTGGCAGGCTTGCAGCAGCAAGTCCAAAAACTGGAGTAGCCTGCCCAGGGTGAGCTCTGGCAACATGGTGCCAACTGCGGTGGCGTCCCCAATGGGAAGCACCGACACAGGCAGGTGGAGAGGAAAACGCTTTGCTGTCCCGCAGCGAGGTAGGCAAGCAAGCGGAAAAGCTGAGAACCGGCTGTCCAGGGGGTGTCCCTTTAAGCACGAGCCTCAGATAGTCTCAGACAGCAGCCACACAAAGCAACTACTGACCTGATGCCCTGCCGGAACCGGTTTCAGTTGCCCTTAAATGTGACCCAGCGTCCAATCAGTGTGGACGCACTAGTTCGAATTAGCAAAACGCTAATTCAAATTAGTTTTTAGGTCTCGATGCACTAATTCGAATTAGCTTAATTTGAATTAACTAATTCAATTTAAGTTAGTTCGAATTAGTGCTGCAGTGTAGACATACCCTATTAGTGTAAAGTCAGTGTGACTTTAGAATCAGGATCATTACATTAGATTTGAGATAATACTTAGCTCTGCCACCACTGGACTAACCTAGAAGACCTCTCATTCTCAAAGTCCCTTCCAGTGTATGATTCTTCTGACAGCAGTGTAAAACTGGAGAAATTCTATTGAAGAGACTGGAGCTATTCAAACCTACATTAATGCGGGTGTAAGCAGGGACTGAAGGACTGCTTGCAATGCAGCTAGCTGAAGTTGTTTAGCCCTGCAAGATAATTAACTATTGATATGTAAATTCAGCTCATGCTGGGAGGGGGAAGGAAGCTGGGGTGTGGTTATGTAAATCTAATTCAGCCAGGGCTGATGGAGGATCAGTTGTTAGAATGGAATGTGGTGTATTGTAACTAATTTGGCTGTTGTGTGGTCACAAACCATGCCACCCCTAAACGTAAGAACTGTAAAATATGACACCAGTGCTTGCAGGAGAGACACCATCCTTGTAAGGGGACTCAGATAAACAAGCCTCCCCCTTCTAGAGTTGAATGAACTGAGTTGGGGGGAAAGGGTTTAAGCCAGCCTGCTTCATGCTTGCCAGGTGTGAGCTGTAAGAGTGGTTCAATCTGTCTTCTCTTCCTCCCCCTCCCCCACTTCTAAGGATAGACCTAAAGCAGATTCTATCAGGAGTCTTTTTGTTATTCCAGTGAAAGCTGGAATCTTTTTGCCAGCCTAGGTGGTGGCTAAAGAGTTGAAATCACTAAACACTGAAGTCACTAGTGTGGCCTGGAGCCAGACCCATTGCGGCCAGCAGAGAGGCTGGTGACAGCAACTAGCGGGCGGCCGGCAGGGCATCTGGTGGAGCAAGCCGCTGCAGGAGCAGCACAAAGGTGGCCTAGCCTCAGGCTCAATGAGTGGAGTCATCAGGGTGATGTGTCTGGGTCTGCACTGACTGGACAGAGCTGTAAGTGGGGCGTTTGAAGTGGGGTACGGAGAAAGCTTGAGTAGGTGAATGGGACCCTTACATTGTTGGACTAGTGGGGCAAAGGACGTTGCTCAATTCATTTGAGCTGGGATGGTTACTCATGGGTTGGTTCTGAACTCTGGTTGTGGTATTTTCCCAAGCTAATGCCACGTGACTTCTCTCTCTCTTTCATTAAAAGTTTCTTTTCTACGCTCAGCCTCTGTGTTTGCAAGTGGGGAAGCATTGCCTCTCAGAGGCGCTCAGGGGTGTGTGAATTTCCTAGACTACTGGGTAGGAGCTCAAGCTGGTTGTGTGTGAGATGGATGAAAAGAGACCCCTAGATATTGAACCCAGCTCTGACTACTGCTGGCTCTACCTGGCAGAAGGGTTACAGGGTAAGAATTGTGTTTCCTGTAATCTGTGAGCTTGGATGGCTACCCATGAGAGATTCAGGTGTTGCCCCGCTGATTAGCAGAACACACAAGCCGGTAGCTTGGGTTTCTATTGGTGGTGCACATCCACATATGCCACAGTGCACATAAGAAAATTTATTCTGCATATTAATGGAAAAAATTAGAGGGAACATTGGTAAGAATAGAGTCTAGCTGATGAATCTCCCTGAATGATACATGTCAGTCCTTGCAGTTTTATTTAACAGATCAAGATTTTTCTGACTCACGTGAAACAGATTTGTGTTCCTTGCAGGTAAAAATCAAGTTTATTTTACCATTAATTTTCATAGGATGATAAATCATCTGAAACTTTGACTACACGTGTTTCCCAATTTTTACAGTGTTGAGGACTGTGAAAATGCAAGAGCAGAATGTATCAAACTCTAAAAGTTCTTCTCCTAACTAAATAAAAAAAACCAGATGAAATCTGCTATCCATTTAGTTAGGAGGAATACTTCTAAATCCTTGATGTTGTGCACTGTAGAGGCAGATATTTAAGCTAGCTCAAGGATGGATTTTCAAAGGGCCCAGCTCCTGCAGTTGGAGAGAAATGTTCAAAATGGTTCAGCTCCCATTTAGGAACATACACAAAGGATGCATTTTCAAAAGAGTTTAGCCCCTGGAAACATAATTTGAGGCTTTCCAGAGATACAGGTTGGAAATGATGCAATTGAGGCATGTCCTTTCCATGCTCACTGCCTACTTTTGGCTGTGTTTTGGTTCTCTGTACCTAAAAACAAAGAAGAAGCTTTTACACTGAAAATCTGATTCTCCAAATTTCCCTGCTGCATCCCAAAATGTCTGATCTTATGCGGTTTATATCTTATTATAACATGAAATTGCATTCCTGTCTTAATATTGGCACCTTTTGGCTGAATGGGGATTTTGGTATAAATTAGCTTTTAATCTCGGCAAAAGAGTAATAAATAGAAATGAAAAATGAATGAAAGAAGAATTGTTCCTGCAGAGGGATTTTTCATTGCACCCCCCTGTCCCCTCTGGCAATACACAAGGGAACACATCAGAAGTTCCATTTCCAAGTTAAAAAATACATTTGAACATTTGAAAAGAAGAGAGATCTATTCCTAGAACCATGGGGGGAAACTGGGCAATTAATTAATTAATATGACTGATCTGAAAGAGAGAGATATAGATCCAGCCTCTGATACATTTATTCACATTGAAAACCCTCCTCTCTCACCATATAGTCCTATTCCTTTTAATGGGGATAGTTGGAACAAACTAATTGTTCCCAAATGTTTTGTAGGCATCCTGGCAACTGAGACTTTTATGGAGGGATTTGAGGAAGGATAAGGAGTTTATTTTGTACTTATCCATGGGGGCTGTCAGAACTGCTAGGCACCTGGGCCAGGTACGGGGAGGGCTGCTCCGTGCTCCCAGAAGGGGGAGAGACCTCAGGTAGAAGGGGCAGAGCTGGGGCTGGCTTCCCCCCACCAGATATTCAGTGCTGCCCAAAGCGCACTGTGTGGGGCTCTGATGGTGATTTAAAGGACCCCCAGGGCATTTGTACCCTTTGTTCCTCCTACCACTTCCCCCATCAACGGGCCTGCACCTGTTATGGGGAGTTCTATCCACACATGGGTGATGGTAGGAAAGCTTGTTTGAAAAGTTAACAAGTGGGAAATGGTGGCTGGCCTCATGGGGCGGAGGCTGATCAGCATGTCGCTAGCAACTATAGGTAGGGTGGGGCTTGGCTGTGAAGGGCTGTGGAAGTGAAGTCAAGCAGCTCATATTTGATATGATACAGAAAGGGATGCCAGGGGACCATTTTAATACAGAGGGGATGTGGTCAAAGAGGACAGGCTAGAGAGAAGGATGTTGCAAGAATTAACACTGAGATGAAGAGAGACAGGAGAAGAATTTTAGTTGTGTGGGTGGTCAGGAAAGGTGGTGTCTGAGAGATGCAAAGCAGAAAGAATCAATCAGACTTAGACATAGCCTGGCTGTAATGATCTAGAGAGAGGCCTGAGTTGAAGGTGGTGGCCAGCTTTCAGGCCTGATTGATGATAGGATGGGGATGTCATTCAAAACAAGCTATGCGTTTCCCTCTTTTGTTTTACCTTTGCAACCAGGCAAGGAAACCATGTGGGCTAAACAGTCAATTTTTTACCTTCTGTTGAGCTCTGGAGTACTCTGCTAATCAGTATGGATAAGAGCAACAGCATTTGACCATAAGAAGATGGCAAAGCTGTTCACATAAGATTTTTCAAAAGTGATGAGTGACTTTGGGTCCTGCAGTTGTTGGATGCCCAACTTAAGACAAATTAAGGAGGTCTAATTTTCAGAAAGTGCTGTGGACCCACACTCTGAAAATCAGGCACTTCTGAGGTATCTCAAAATAAGCACCCAAAAATTGAGGCACAAAAAGAAATCACTACTTATTCTTGAAGATCTTGGCCACAGAACCTAGCAAAGAGAGATGAATAAAGCAGGGTTGAACCTTCCAGCAAACCTGCTCCAAGTTCTGGGTGTTAGGTTTATTGTTACAGAATATACCCCTTCAAAAAGATGTGGTTTCAGCCTGCATCCAGGAAAATTCAGCAGTTTTTCTTTGAGAATTTGATGTGTTATGATCAGAAACTCAGGGGTACAAGCCAAACCTAACCCAAATAGTTTGGATTCTGAAAAGAAGAGGTAATTTCAATAAAAGGATTGCAATAAATAAGGAAGATTGGACAAGTAGTAATTTTAAGAGTAATGAGAGACTTAAGAAACACAGAATCATAAGATTTAATCTTCCTTTAAATGCAGAGCTTATTAAAGATGACCTCCTTTCTTAGAAAGTAACAGGCTTGAATGACCTTATTAGGAGAAAAAATTGTAAAGTTACCTGAACCAAAAGAAATACATGAAACTTTATTGCCCTTTTCAAAACCAAACAGGTTACTACATTAAAAGTGGGATGGGTGAATGGCAGTCTTCACAGTTCTTTCAAAATAAAACACAAAATCCAAGACAGGAAGCCATGTCATTGAGAAAAAACACTCATGTCATGTTCTGCCAGAGATCCCACAATATGTTTGGTAGCTACGCAAGATTAGCCAAAGGGAATTGGAATGACCTGCACTGGGGTTACCAGGTGTTCAGTTTTTGACTGGAACACCTGGTCAAAAAAGGATCCTAGCGACTCCTGTCAGCACTGCTGACTGGGGCATTAAAAGTTCATTTTGCGGGGCTGGCAGGTTCCCGGAAGAGGGTAACATGTCCCTGTGGTCCACAGATGGAGGAATGGTTGGGGTGGGTGTTGTGCTGGC
The DNA here is from genome assembly GCF_049634645.1 of Pelodiscus sinensis. Taxonomy (NCBI): domain Eukaryota; kingdom Metazoa; phylum Chordata; order Testudines; family Trionychidae; genus Pelodiscus; species Pelodiscus sinensis. The sequence continues at coordinate 307,648,408 of NC_134711.1, forward strand.
TCAGCAGGTCCCATTGGCTGGGAAACATGACCAATGGAAAATGCAAGGGTGGTACTTTGTGGTGGAAGCAGCATGCACAGTGCAGAGCTGCCTGAGCATATATCTGCCAAGTGTCTGAAGGACACATCATTGCTTCCAGGGAGCCGCCCAAAGTAAGTGTTGCCTGGAGCTCACAACTCCTGCAGCACCCCAATTACTTGTCCCCTCTCCAAACTCCTCAGACCCAGCCCAGAGCCCCTTCCTGTACCCCAAATCCCTCATCCTTGACCCCACTCCACAGCTCACCCCCCCAGCTGAAGCCTTCACCCCCTATCACACTAAACTTCTGACCCAGCCCCAAGCCCGCACCTCACCTTGAGCCCCTAATTTCTGGCCCCACCCCAGAGCTCACAGCTGTAGCCAGAGCCCTCATCTTCTCCCACACTCCAGCCCTAGCTCAGTGAAAATGCATGAGTGAAAATGGGGAAGAGCAAGTGATAGGAGGAGGAGGAATGGACTGAGATTCAAAAGTTGATAAAAAAGGAAGAGGACAAAATTCCTGTAACAAATTCCCCAAATTGTGACCAACATGGATATTGTCCAGCAACTGGAGAGTGCTTATGACCTCTTTGAATCAGAAGGCTTTTCTTGACTCTATATCTCTATGTATAGATAAATCCATCACATCTACCCAGTCTAAATTATCATACCGCGAGGTAACAATTGGACAGTTAAAGGAAGGTAGTAGCACTTATGTATAACAAGTGTGAAATTTACCAGACACTCATAAAGAGTAGAAGCAAGTTCAAATCCACTATGGCCTGCTGCCTTACTTCCAACATAATAAATGGGTGATAACTAGGGAATTAATAGCTGTGTATAGGGAAGCCTGTATGTTAAGTGAGTTTCACAGCATATAAATGATACTCTGAGATATGTGCTCCCATCTTTAGCCTTTGCCTTGCTACTAGACAGGACTAGGTAATTTAGGGGGAGATGTATCAAGTGCTCATTAATACAGGTGATACCTGTTCTGGGCTTAATTTTTTACCTTGTGTTGAGCCATACAACACTGTTACTGAGGAGTACAATATGAATAAAAGACTCCGGCATTAGGCTTGACCAATTGCATAATATTATTATATATTCTAGAAATGTGCATCTGTCTGTCTGTGAGTCCATTTGTTCAAGAACTCCTCCTAAATGGTAAGAGCTAGGACCACCAAAGGTATGCAGCTTCTTCTTGTCTTAACTTAAAGCAAGGTAAGGGTTTGGTTGTGCCAGGACAAAGGGATGTGCCTGTAATTTGATTGTTTCACATACAATGAAAAGGGAAGAGTATGGCAGGAGGGACAGTTATGCTGCAGAATGACCAGAGGGGGGCAGCAAGAGGTCAGAGATGGGGGCTGGGACAGTTATAATCTCATTGAGCCAACAGGGGGTAGGGGAAGAGAAAGGGATAGTGATTGATTCTCCTATATATTTCAAAGAATTTGTTCGTGTGTCTGGCTGTCCCTCATTTGGGGGACATGCACCCCACCCCCAGCTGTGTCTGCTGCAGCTGCAGCAGCCATGGGCAGATGCTTCTCATGTGGTCCCAAGCTCCTGTGGAGAGAGAGGGATGGGGCTGTCCTCTTTCCCTGGAACAGCCTGCACACTGGACCTCTCATCCCTGTCCCTCCTCCAAAGCAATGATTTAAATGAAGAAAAACAAAACTTAGTTGATTTACGGACCTGAGCAATGCTGGGTACATCTTCCAGTGAAGAATATATCAATAAATAATAACTCTCTCTTCTATAGCACTGTTCATCAGTATAGCTTTACAAAGGAGATCACTATCATCATCTCCATTTAACTAAGGCTCAATAGAGAGAAGTGATTTGCCAAAGTCACCTTGTTGGCCAAAGTCACAAGTAGCAGGCCAATGCCTGTTTGCTAAGCCACACTACATTTGTCTCATTTGCAGTCAGTCTCCTGGGCAGGCCATATTCAGATATGCGTATATGTGGTGGAGCAGACAAGACTTTTTAATCTGTTGAAAAGGTAAATGGTTCCCAGAAGTGTATGTGCCCCTGGATCGCTTTTTGGGACTCCAATTCTGCCCCTTCCCTTCTACTGAAACTGCTCTTGCTGAAGTCTTGAATGACCCGCTCCCTAACTGAAGTTCAGAACCAATGCTTCAGTCACACATTCCTTGAACTGGCAGCCTCCTTTGACACAATTGACCATGCTCTCTTCTGAAGTTTTGCTCTCCACTGACTTCTGTGTGTCTGTCCTTTCCTGATTCTCCTTTTGCCTCTCTAATAACTCTTTCAGTGCGATCTTCATAAGATGCTCCCCACCCTCCCTTCAACTCTGTGAGGGTTCCACAGGCCCCTGTCCTTGCATCTCTTTCTCTTCTTCTTCTACACCTTATCTTTGGATAATCTCAGTCAGTAACACAAATTCAACTACCATCTCTGAGCTGATAACTCACAGAGACTCTCTACTGAAAAATGTATCCTATCAGACAAGAGACAACATTTGGAGGTGGACAGAATACAAGAAGGAATCAATTAGGCAATACTAGTCAATACTGTATTCTGTGGGCTCAACACATTAGCATCCCAAATATTGTCAGATTTTTTTTGTGGGCATGTTGGCAGAGGGATTTGAAAGAGAACAACCACTTGATTCAATTATAGTGATCACGATAAGACCCACTAGAGAGACAGATTATTCTACAACTCCCTAATGCTGGGTTCTTACATCTTATTTGGAAATATCTGGTAGTGTCCATAGTTGGACACAGGATACTGGATCATGGATCTAATACACTCTGTCAATCCCTATATTCCCATGAATTTAATACCTAGACTACAGAATACACTTCTGAAGAAACCGAGAGGAGAGGAGGTAATGCAAAAGAGAGGACAAAGAGAATGAAGTGATTTCTAAATAATGTATGTACATTCAAAGGGACAAATGTGACAAGTAGTATTTTCATTGACCTTTTAGTGTAACCTTAGATACAAGCAATACTGGGAACTAGAAATGAAATATAGGTTACAAGAAGATTCATTTCTTGATTTACTGTTTAAAGGTCACAGTCTGGGAGTTTCACGCCTACTGTATATGACCTGCCTATTTAATATTTTTTGTCATCTCTCTCTCTTGCTCTTCTACTATATGCATCTGGGAGTAAAGCTTTCTTTGACTTTGTTTTTTTTAAGATCCTCAAACCTATTGCTGAGAAAAGAGCAACATCTGACACATAAAACATAGAGTGGATACATGGATGGATGGAGGGATACAGATTGTCATTTGGAAAGGAATAGGAGATAAAATATAGTGATTTATCCCATAATGGAACTGGGACCCTGATCCAGTGTGGCTGGTTTTCACAATCCATTATGCTAAAGTGTCCCTACAGCCAATAGAACTGTCCATGGGAAGATGAGTGTGATGTTACCTGGCTAACAGGACCTCTGACCCAACCTGGTCTCTCTTGATATGTCTACACTGCAGTGTTTTTCCAGAATAACGGCCATTATTCTGGAAGTTTAACACTAGGATGCACACTGCAATTGCATTATTTCGACAAAAAGTTGAAATAATGGAGGGCTTTTTACAACTGTGGTAAACCTAATTCTACAAGGAATAAGGGTTTTTCCAGAAAAGTTTTTCTGGAAAAAGGCATGTGTGGATCCAGAAGAGGGAGTTCTGTCAAAAAAAGAGGCCTTCAGGAAATAACACAGGTGCCCTGCTAGCTACACAGTCCATACTCATCACAACTCTATAGTTCCTGTCTCCTGGCAGCTCTTAAAGATGCAGGCCTTGGGTCGGGGGGAGGGGGGGAGGGGGGGGAGGGGGGAGGGGGGAGGGAGGCGGGGTGCAGTACCTTGTGTATTCCCTGTGATTTACCTCAGCATAGCTGACTTATACTCAGCACCTACAATTTTCTTCACTCTTGGAGCAATGACAGTGGTGTTTTGTAACCAAAAAGCTTCCTGAAAGCAAAGTAGTATTTATTTAGAATAAAATCATTTCACACTTTATTAAGATCTAGGAGTATGTCTACACTACCACTCTAGTTCGAACTAGGGTGGTTAATGTAGGCAATCGAAATTGCAAATGAAGCCCGGGATTTAAATATCCTGGGCTTCATTTTCATCTTGCCGGGCGCCACCATTTTTAAAGCCCCGGTAGTTCGGACTCCGTGCCCGCGGCTACACGCGGCACAGAGTAGATAGTGCGAACGAGGTGTAACGGTAGTTCGAATTAGAAAGCCTAATTCGAACTACCTACTCCATGCCGCGTGTAGCCGCGGGCACAGAGTCCGAACTACCGGGGCTTTAAAAATGGCGGTGCACGGCAAGATGCAAATGAAGCCCGGGGTATTTAAATCCCGGGCTTCATTTGCAACTTCGATTGCCTACATTAACCACCCTAGTTCAAAATAGGGTGGTAGTGTAGACATACCCAGTTTTCTCTATACTCATGCCAACCTCTCCCTCAGGCTCACCATGCCCTGGAACTGGGGAAAGCTGATGGATTCTCCCACAGGACCCGCTGTCTGTGTTAGAGTTTTGTGATAAACCCCTTGCCCCACCCATTTCAGGGAGGTCGCTTCAAATCTTAGCCGGTTGTTTATCTCCCCAGTTTTTGAAAGAACTAGTCACTTTTAAATATTTATAGCCCTATCATTTGTTAGCTTCAAGCAATTCTGGGGGCAGTATCTTCTGTTGTCTTATAATTGCCTCCCAAAGTTTATTCTAGGGTTGCTTATAGTTAGTTGATCATCTTGATTTCTTGCTTGCTTTCCCCATGGCTCACTGTGTTCATACAGGAAGTTTGATTGCCCTAGGGCTTGACAATTCAAAGGGGCCTGGAGCTTCCAGACATGACCATTGTTATTGCAGTAGCAGTGGCAGTCAGAGACTCAGGCCCTTTAATTTAAATTGTTGGTGGAGCACTATGCTGGGTTCTCCATGTGACTCAAAGTGCTGGGGGTGGGTATCGTGCTCTGGGCAGTGCTGAGGACTGGCTACACACAACTACGCCCCTTTCTGCCGAGGCTCTGCCCTTTCCGGGGCACAACACTGCCCTCCATGTCTTGCCCAGGGGCCCACAGTGGCTGTCAGCCCTCCTGGATAGCCCAATATACAAGTCACATGCAGTGTTGATAACATTGTCCTATCTCAGTATTCCTAGATTGGTACCTAGCAGCTCCACATCCATCACATCCCATGGGGTAGGAGGATTCTCCAGTGGCATAGAGACAGGGGAGCAGCTCTTATGCTATCCCAATCTGCTGCCAATTTAGAAAGAGTAGCCAGGAAAATGGGGTATGGATAGGTTTTCCTTGGGCAACTAATCCCTGGTGATGGCACCTGCCTCTTATGTGACTCTGAGTTACACAGTGACAAGTTTGTCTCATGCTTGGTCTGGGATTAGGAATGGAAAATCTGCTTTTGCAAATCCCCCTCCTGATGTAGTTGAAAATATGTCGTTTCATGTTTGGAGGCAAAAAGGGTCTAGTGTGTAGAGCAATGGACTGGGTTTCTACAGACATGAGTTCTCCTTCTGGCTCTGCCACTACTAGCCCACAGGATGATCTTGGGCAAGTCTTTTCCACTGTGTGCTTCAGATTCCCATCTATAAAATGAGGATAATGCTCCTAACCTCCTTTGAAGAGCACTTTGAAATCTACTGATGAAAAGTGTGGTATAAATACTAGGAAGGACTGGCTCTTTAATTTGAGAGTTGATAATGAAATGTAAATCATGATACAGATACACTTTGTAATGGAATATGACAAGCCTTTTCTCTGCCCTTTAACTTATCTGAACGGATATCATTATATTCTTTTTGATTCCTTCCTCTCGTTTTTTTTTAAACCCAGGATAATGGAATAATAGCAAAAAGTGGGGCAAAGGCAAAGCAGATCATGAAAATTTGCCTAAAGAATGTCTGCTTTAGGTACTATATAAACTATTCTGATTTTTTTTAATGTCAGACTTAGCAAGTCTTTCATAAGATATATTTTTTTCTTTGCTTTTACTTTTTTTTTAACTGACCTAGTTTTTAAATTCCTGCCAAGCAGCTGATGGTTAGTGTAAGGATACATAGTTTTTGTTTTTTATGAAAAATCCAGCTGGGGGAATGGTCATTCAAAGGAGGATGATAGACACTGTACTATCACCGTTAGCTACCATTGAAGTAATTAGCCTGATATGGATCTTTCACAATTCCTTATTGTTTCATGTGATGTTAGTACAGTAAAGAGTCTGAGTTGTTGCTGGTGGATGCTCTGCCTTATTCATCCCAGGATCCTTCATTAAAAATTCGGGGGCCCCAATCCTGCAAAGTGTCATTAAGCACATTCAACCAATCCATACTTAGTAAAGTTTTTAAGCTCATGCTTAAATCTTGCTGAAGTCAATGGGATTTAAGCACATGCTTAAGTGCTTTACTCAGTAGTGGTGGAATTAATCATGTGCTTGAAGTTAAATCCAGGCTTAAGGGCTTTGCTAAATCAGGGTCTCAACCAAGACATAAGAAGGCCATTTTAATTAAAACTCCTTTGGCCTCTCTAGCAATATGCAGCAAAAACATCATAGTGGGATCAAGCATAGAATATGTAAGGAAGGTGACTTTTCCCAAGTTTCCACAGTCATATGTATTGGCCCAGCTCTTCTTTGTTTTACACAAGGATAATTGTTTTGATATCAGTAGCGTTACCCTTGGTTTTCATTGCAGTAAGCGAGAGCACAGTCAGGCCCAACTGTTGTAACCATATTTTCTAAGTCAGTAGTTTTCCAACTTTTTATCTCATGGCCCAGTTGAAGAAAATTGTTGATGCCCATGACTCAGCATAATTTGACTAAAGTGTGGGCTCCGAGCTGGGGCTAAGTATGAGAGCTTTGGTGTGTAGGAGGGGGCTCCAGCTTTGGGGGAGCGGCACTGGGGCAGAAGGGGCTTAACTTGAGCGATTCCCAGTCAGCGATGCAGCAGGAGTGCTAAGGCTTCTTTAGACTCTGCTGTACCCCAGAAGCAGCCAGCTGCAGGTTCCCAGCCAATGGGAGTGTGGAGCTAGTGCTCAGGGCAGAGGCAGCACATGGAGATTTGTGTGCTCTTCCCCCCCCCCCCCCCCCATCACCACTTAGAAGCTGGGCCTGCTATCGGCCACTTCTGGAGCACAGTGTAGTCTGCAGTGCCAGGACAGGCAGGTAGCCTGCCTTAGCAACCCCCACTGGTCACCTGATCACCCTACATCCTGTCAGTCAGTAATCACTGTTGGTATAACTGCTTGTCCTCAGAAGATATCCTCTGCTAAAACCAACATTCATGTCTTAATGATCTTTCAGCTTGCCTAACTCAAACTCCTGCTCTCCCCTAGTGTCTAGACTGCAAAGAAAAGTCAGAAAAAGATATGCAAATTGTGAACTACAATTTAAGTATCTTTTTCTGCTTTTTTTTTTTTTTTTCAAAGGAGGCTTTTCCGAAATTTGGCCCATCTACACAGAGCCAAATTTTGGAAAAATCTCCTCTTTCAGAACATCCATTTTTCTTCATACAATGAGGAATACAGGGATGCCGGAAGAACGCGTCCACTTTTTCAGAAACTGTTCTGAAAAAGTGGACATATTCCTTGAACGTGGCATAGCATTTCCAGATCTGCAATGTAGACATAGCCTGAAATTCCACAACCCAGTATTGGGTCATGATCAATAGTTTGAAAACCACTGGTCTTCTTGTCTTCTCTTTTTTTAAAAGTGATAATACTTAAAAAAAAAATCAGTGGGCCCATCAGCTCAGCGCAAACATTGAAGATCTTTTGGCATTTGGGGAAAGAATATCCTATCTCTTCCTCATTCTTTTGTAGTATACAATGAACAGTTGCTGTCCTCCATCTCTGAGGTTACTTCCAAAGGTTTCAGTCCACCCTGAAAGTAGGCTGAAGAGATTAATATCCTGTACACAAGGGCTAGTTGTTACATTTGTCAAATGCTTTTAGATCTGTCATATGAAAGGTACTATGTGAATACGGGTTTAGGCACTTAAATTTAGGCAGCCACGTTCAAAAAAGAAACTTGAGGAAATATTCTCCAAGATAGTTTTCAATAGTACTAATGGTAAATGTTTGTTATATAGAATTGGTAGAAAAAAAGGTAAATGTATTCAATGAACCATTAAAAAAAAAAGAAAAAATATTTGTGCTTTGCTTGAAATTGTTTACAATTATGCTTAAATATTTTGAAACACAATTTTTTAACATTTTATTTTATTTAGCGAGACATGAGGGAGAAGCTTCTCGTCTTGCTTTTTAGCAACTTTGAAATAAACAGATGTCCGAGTAACAAAGTGTGAGAGAGTGAAAATTTCTCCCTCAAAATAAAATTTAAAAACACCCTTTTCATTGAGATTGTCAGAAACATTAATGATTCTGTTGAAACTTGAAATTTTCCCTTGAAAATGAACATTTCATTGAAAAGCCACTTTACACATACAAAAATGGACATAAAATTTCCTGCCATTTCTAGTATTATGACATAAAAAGACCCCAGACAGAATGTGGGCTCCCATTGATAATTTCATGGAAGTTAGGTTCATAAAAGGCTATTAGCCAGGGGATAAAATGGTGTCCTTGGCCTCTGTCTGTCAGCGGCTGGAGAGGGATGGCAGGAGACAAATCGCTTGATCATTGTCTTCGGTCCACCCTCTCTGGGGCACCTGGTGCTGGCCACTGTCTGCAGACAGGATACTGGGCTAGATGGACCTTTGGTCTGACCCAGTACGACCGTTCTTATGTTCTTAGTTCTTATTGAACTGTGCACTATGCAGAGAGAGAAAAATTTTCTCAAAGGCTTTACAGACTAAAGGACACAGACAGAGGGAAAGAAGTAGCCGTATACTGCCAAACATTAAATACACTTATAAACGGATGACTCATTTTTATTAATATAGTTAATTATTATTTTAAATTGATGTCTAGCAGTCCCTACCAAATTCACATTGTGCTAGTCAGTGTCAAAACATGAATTGGTTAATGAGAAGATGCAATAGGTAGGTGAAATAACAGAGGTTTAGGAATCTGATTGCACTGTTCTAAATGGGCTAGGATTTTAATCTCAGTACACATTGGTGAACTTTCTATTGTTTCAAAGAATCATCTCCACCAAGTGGAATGCTTATTTAAGTGCCTCTCATAAAAGTTCATAACTAAGTGAGCTGGAGGAAAGTAATAAATGGTTATCACAGACTCTCTGTTGTAAACGTTCATTCCTAATGGGACAACCGGGAGGCCTAGCCATAATGATATAATTCACACACATCTTAGTAGATAGAGGCTGTTCAAAAACGTACAAGCTAAAAATAAACGGTAGATAGCAAGCCTCTATTTAACATTACTGCTTCTCTTAAAATCACCTCTGAATTAATTTGTCAGCTGATTATTTTCATTTAGTCTGACCAGGGCTGTGTAATTTCAAAGGCAGCATTATTATGGTGGGCAGGTGATTCTCAAATCTAATTTGGGGGTAGTGACAGGAGAATGGAAATTTTGAAAAGAGAGGATCCCTTGAGATGGTCTTCCCATGGGCTGGCTTTCTCATAAAGGAAACACATAATGCTTTTGTAGAGAGGCAGAGAGAATAAATTGGATCACAGAGGATGCATAGCAAGAACAGCCACACCAGGCTAAGTGTTGTCTTGGGGTACATCTACACAGTACCCTAAATTCAAAATAAGATACACAATTTCCACTATGCAAATTGTGTGTCTTATTTTGATTGTATTTCAAAATTTGGTGTGTCTACACAGTGCCAAATTTTGAAATAATGTGCTATTTCAAGACATCCCTTAACCCTCATGGAATGAGGGTTACAGGGATGCCGAAATAGCGTGCCCGTTATTTCAAAAAATATTTTGAAGATACCAGATTGTGTGGTAGCTGGAGAATAGATGCTGAGGCCATCCAAAGGGGAGCAAGGCTAGATATAATTGAAATCAATGGAGCTATGCCAATTTACACCAGCTGGGGATGTGGCTCCATATTAAAAGTGATGGATGATTCACTTAGGGAAGGAAAATTCAGACCAGGTTGGGGAATTCCTGAGTGGAGTCCGAACTAGCTGGGGGTCACCAACGACCAACTTGACCAGACCAGGACTAACCTGAAAGGAGTCAGACTGGGTCTCTATACTCTATAAGGCAGAAGCCAGAAAAAGCATGACCAGTTCTGAGAGTGAACAACTATAAAGAGACGCACCATTTGGACAAGTGTATCTTTTCATGACACCCCTATATTGTCTATTAGACAAGTTTCTGATCTGTATTAAAGATGCGGAGGATCTCAGCTGTGTGTGGAGGTAGACAGCACGAACTCTGAATATTGCATTGCTCCTTACATTGCAGCTACTTAACATTCACATTTACATTAACATGCCCGTCATTCACATTTTGTGCGGGAGTAAAATACCCTTGATGCCTCACACTCAAAAATATTTCAGAATCAAGCCCTTTTGAGTGCATAACTCCAGCACCATTTTTTGATATTTTTCCCCATGTGCAACATTTCTCTGTATCTAAAATCTAATTATATAGGGTCTTTGTCTTCCATAAGAGCAACTTCTAATTATTAAATTCTGCTACCTGTAGATCCCACCTTATAGGTTCTTGAAAGCATCATAATAATGAAATAAAACTGCCTGTAGGGTGTAGCAGAGAAACCCCACACTGCCAGAGCAGGGAGTAAAGAGATCCTATGGGCTCTGTTATCTGTGCCCCTCTGTACCTGCAGCCTGCCATCCTTGCTGCCAAAGGGATGAAGGTCATAAAACTGCCCAGTGAACACAGAGGATAGAGATTTCCTGCTTCCCCTCAGAAAGACCTGCAGTCTCGACTGGATGCTAAAAAGGTCCACAAGGGGGTGCTACTTCAAGCAAACCATAACAGTCTGATTAAGAGTCTCTAGTCTTATTTCGTTCTCATCATTAATCTTCCTTAATTCTTATCTTAAGCCACTGATCATGACACATTATGGAGCTATTACATTGTATTATTTTGTCTACTCAAGAGCTAATATAGCAATGGAATATATGAGGCAATAAATAGTGTTTGCAGGTGATTAAACACTGAAGCAAAGCCTACTTCAATTCCATGGATACTAATTCTACTGCAGGTATAGCTAAGATCGAATCAGAACCTTAAATCTCAACCGTTCTGAATATTGCAGGGCATTGGATTTGAAACACATTAATCTATTTTTGGTTTCAGGGCAGACCCAAAATCTGAAGGGAATCTACTTTTCAAACCCAGTTCAGAGGTGGTAGAAATTGCTTATCTTCTCCACTGTTTGGGAGCAAAATTCCATGAGTACCAGTCCTATAATTGACAAATATCTTTTTTTCCTGTTATAAAATACTTGGCTTCTGTTATTCCTCTCCAGCTTAACATCTGATGAACTGGGTTTTGTCCATGAAAGCTCATAATACTATATATTTTGGTTAGTTCCTAAGGACTACTCTCTGGCTACGTCTACACTGGCCACAATTTCCAGAAAAGGGATGCAAATCAGGTAAGTCAGGATAGGGAAATCCGCGGGGGATTTAAATATCCCTCACGGATTTAAATAAACATGTCCGCCGCTTTTTTTCCGGCTTGGGGAAAAGCCGGAAAAAAAGCATCTAGACGGGCGCGATCCTCCGGAATAAAGCCCTTTTCCGGAGGATCTCTTATTCCTACTTCAAAGTTCTGACTGGTGGGACCTTTGAAGTAGGAATAAGAGATCCTCCGGAAAAGGGCTTTATTCCAGAGGATCGCGCCAGTGTAGACGCTCTTTTCCGGCTTTTTTAAAAGCCGGAAAAAAGCAGCGGACATTTTTATTTAAATGCCGCGGGGGATATTTAAATCCCCCGCGGATTTCCCTACTACGATAGGTGAAATTTACATGCCCCTTTCGGAAAAGGGGCCAGTGTAGACGTAGCCAAGGAGAGTCTGCACATGCATTTCTCCCATTTTAGGCTGAAAAATGTTTTGTTTGTTTTCATGGTCATTTTAGTATCTGTGCTTATGATGGCACTTGGTAAAAAACCATGTGTCAATATATAATTGTAATCCACATGCCTTCTGGGTGCAGTGTAGTTGCCCATGCAGCAGCATTTAGGGCATGTATACATTAGGAAATTATTTCAAAATAAACTATTTTGAAATAAGTCCCGAAATAACTATTTTGAAATAGCATGCCCATACTACAGTGGAGCTTTGAAATTAGTTCAAGAAAGGCTCCATTAATGTGGATGCGTTACCTCAACTTAAAGCCCCAGGAAGCACTGAGGACTGACTACTTTGAATGACTCCAAGGATTATTTATTTCGAAATAGCAGCAGTGGAGTATCCATACTAATGTTATTTCGAAATAACTATTTTTAAATAAGCATTATTCTTCATGGAAAGCAGGAATTTTTATTTCAAAATAACCAGCCCCTTATTTTGAAATAATTTTGAAAGTTATAATAACTTCCTAGTGTAAACTAGGGCTTAGACCACTTACAGAGAGAAAAAATGAGTTTGTTCCACAGCCTTAGCTGAGAGCCAGTTGGCCTTTAGCTCAAGCAATAGAGGCTCATGTACTAAGCTCTAGAGAGCCCAGGTTTGGTTCTGCCTGTTGGCAGTATACAAGCTCACCAAAAATGACAATAACGGGGCAGGAAAAGGACAAAGAGAACTATAAGAATTACTACAGGATGAAAGATACTTCAGTTCTATTGCCAGGGATGGCATAGGCTTGAGTGACCTTAAGTAAGTCAAACTTATTCAGATCTCATCAGTTGAGATCATTTGGATATATAAATGCTAAATATTAAGAATTATTTTTTCCTGGATTTGTTTCTTGTTTAGACTTTTGCAATATCTCATTGATCTTCTTATTGGCTATGCCAGGAACTTCGTCTGACTTGTATTGCTTAGCACTTGATCTAATATCTTGTAACAGATGGAATTCCTAGAGTTAACACTTATTCTTAGGTGCAGTACTTTTCAGAACTTAGGTGGTCAAAAGTCACAATGCATAGATTACTGAGACCAGATCCAAATTAGTCAAGATATGGTGTGGCCTCCTGATAGCCGTTAGTGGAAGAAGGATCAGGTGTATGAGGGGATCAACTTCTGTAGGTGAGAAACAAACTCAAGTGGCAAAAGGCATTTCTAGCAGCTATTGTGTCTGCGGGTCCAGTAGCACAGTGCATAGTCTGACTGTATATTTCTCCTCTGGCTCTGTATCATTTCAGAGTTAAAAGAATAATTTGAAGTAATTAATATATTTGTTTTCTGATCATGAACTGTCTGAAGACAGCTTGCAACCTTTGCAAATGTATTAGTTAATTGAAATTACCTACAGAATAATTTAAGTTAATAATTCCCAGTATATAGATTATTCCAAATGCAGTTTGAGTATTCATAATTCAAGTAGTGATGTTTGGGTTTGATTAGACATGAAGGTAACATTGTATGTTTCCATTTTTTAATTGGAGAAGTAGAAAACTTGTATTTCTGGTTTAAAATGTTGATTTTGTTAATCTTTCACACTCAAACTTTGTTCCAGAATTTCTGTTACTGCATGCGTTTGCTAGAGAATTTGTGATAGAGAATACAAAGGAATATTAACGGAGCCAAAGAGACTCGGTATTTTTATTCAAGTCAGAATCCTTTGCTCAGCTCCAGTCACTGCATTCAGTTAACTGAAGAATATTAATTTTATTGTATTGTATGCTATGACTATGGGGCACCCAATTATTGTCCCCTTCTCTCCCCGCTAACTGCTGTACAAATACATAACAAGAAAAATTCCCTTTTCCAAGGAGCTTATCCTTTTGTAGCAGCTCATGACTCACTGCCACAGTGCCGCCTGCTGGCCAGTCTGGGAATTAGCTCTTGGAGCATCCTCTCCTGGCTGGTTTCTTTTCTGTACCGTATCTGTCTACTGTTAATGTATCCAACACCTGTCAGGCCCCATCCTCTCCATTGCCTACCTCCTCAAGGGACAGCAATCTCTTCTCACTGTGTGCTCTAGTTGCCCTTGTGGATGCCACAGCACTTCTGGTATGGAGCTGGACCTGCTGCAAAGCAGTGCCAGGCTCTTAGACCTGCCATTGTAACTCCTTGTGCCTGGACCCCACCAAGGAACAGTTCAACACCAGGCTCAGCAGGTGCTACATCGTGGCAGAGGGTGCTTTTGACCATTTAAAGGGGTGATTCTGGTGTCTCTTCACCTGCCTGGACCTTGGCGAGTGGAACATCCCCAGATGGTAGCTGCCTGCTATGTCCTGCACAACCTGTGTAAAAACAAGGGGAGATGTTCCTGCCAGGGTGGGGGCTGAGGCCCAGTGGCTCACAAGAGTGTTGGCGCAGCCGCACACAGCTGCCATATAGCAGACCCGTTAGGGGGCTGTGTGCATCTGGAAGCCCTTGAGGGAGAGTTTCAGCCAAGACCAGCCATGAGATTCTCCCCTGGGCCTCCCCACAAGGGGCCTCTGCATAGGACCTCTGTGCCTTTCCTTCCACACCCCTCGCTTTGACTGCCCTCCCCTCCACTGCAGACCAAATAAATCAAACTTTTTGCTTTGAAACAATGAACTTTGGTTTGGTTTTTTTTGGGGGGGGGGGGAGAGAAAGAGGATATATAACTGGGAAGGGACTGATGAAAGAACCTGGGAGAGGGAAGAAAAGGGAAGGTAGGGGGAAGAGGGGTTCAGAAATGGGGGTGGGCCTGGTACCTGCCTTGGTGTGTTGAGAGGCCTTGGCTGCCTGAGAGGTTCCACCTCCTCATGTATGTGGCCCTCAGTGGCTCTGGGGGTGGGTTAGCAGGAGGGGCCAGGGGTGGGGTCAGGGGCAAGTATGGGAGGACTTGGGAAGGAACAGGTGTGTGGTTGGGCTGCTGGACTGCTCAATGGTGGCAACCAGGTAGTCAATGGTGGTGCTGTATACCGTGCATATGCCAGAGCCGGCCCAAGGTATGGGCGCGGTGAGCTATCACCCGGGTGCCCCCATTGTAGGGGGCGCTGCACGGGGCTGCCAGGCCGGGCGAGAGTGGCACCGCACATGCGCCGGGTACCCGGGGTGGGGCGGCACATGCATCGCACTCCTGGGAGTGGCGCCGCACTCCCAGAGCCCAGGGCACACAGATGGCTCGGGCCGGCCCTGGCATATGCTCTCGTGGCGCCAAGACAGCTGTTGCCAGATGGTGCACTGCAGCTCCTGGTCAGTACAGCCCTCCTCCAAGTCCACGTCCCGTCCCTGTTGCTCCCACTTGAGACACCACTGGAGGGCACACAGGTATGCAATGTGTTCCTGATCCAGGTCCTCATGGTGTTGTCTGTGCCGGCGGCTCTCATTGGGGTTTGGAGGATGACATGGAAGTGGCCCAACTGTGAAGAAGAGAGAAAAGGGCAGTCATTCCAGGAGACAGTGTGCATGAAGCCCAGCCCTAATCTCTGAGCCAGCATCGAAAGGTCTCTGTGTACTCGATGGAGATGTGCTTCAAGCAAGGCCATCTGTGGCCTAGACAGCAGGCACTGTCCTTTAGTGGAATCGACTTCGCAGGGAAGCCTCGCTACCTCCATGTCCCGGAGACAAACAGGCTTGAGAAGGTGCCAGCCAGGTCAGGATCCTGAGGACAGGAAGAGGGGATAGGGTGTCTCTCCTTCCCTCTGTGCTGTGTGTAACTAGTAGGACACGACCCCCTCCTCCCTCCTGTCCACTGGTGTCTTGCTGGCTGACCACACCCCTCTGCTTTCCCCTTTTCCTTGACCCTGGTTCTCTTCGTCACAATTTATGTTAAGTCCTTAACATGCCTTTGGTATGTTAACCCATAGTATTTACATTAGGTTCTTTTAGTATGTCAAGTGGTTCAATTTATGGCAGGTTCCGATTACTTAAGGCCATAAAGGTGAATTTGACCTAGAAACCATATTGTTCATGAATATGTATGTAACCTGTGGAAAGTGGAGGAGGTATGAATGAGAAATACCTGACCAAAAAAGCTATTTAGGTCCATAACCTTTTAAGACAGACAAAACCCCTGAAAGTAGATAAATTAACTGAGAAGCAGCCAGGAAGATCATCTCCTTTTGGAAGGGATGTAACAGCATGTGAAACCTGAGACTGAATCAGAGGCAGTAACCCTCCTGCAGATCCAAGGGACCCCAGGGATAGCCATGAGCCTCAGAGTTGGTCTCCAGGAAATTGATGCCTGGCCAGCTCAAGCCACCTGTGAAATTGGAAATTATCTACTCCACGTCTGCAGCCTACTTTCAACTGCCAGTATGAATGTGTGGTGTGTGAAAGTATCACCTTACCCTTAAGAATCTGTATTAATAAATTAGCTTTAGTATTGCTTCAGCTCACCCTTTGTCTGGGTTATTTCCTTGGTTGGTCTAGGGACTAGTAACACCATGCACATACCAGGTCCAGCACAGGCGGCATCCCGAAGAGAAGGGACTTCTATCCCCTGGAGGAATGGGGAAGGTTGTTGGGGGAGGTGTGTGTGAGTGGCAGACACCTCTTGTCAGGGAGGGTGCTACTGCGGTCCCCTCCACTTCCTTCCTCCTGGCAGGTTTCCATGGAGTGGCTTGGTGTCGTCCACCTTGCCGCACTTGACCAGGAGTGGATGTTACCCTGAGAGTGCAATCATGAGCCTGTGCTGTCTGCAGCACTGCAATGTGTTTCCATGTCCTCATCCTCCTTAGTGGTGGCTTGTGGTGGAAAGGTGTCCCATCATGGAGTCTGGAGTCAGGCAGGCCTCTTCATTAATCTTGTGAAAAGGAGCAACGGGTTCCTGTGTGGCAGCCTCATGGGTCTGTCTGCTTGGGACTGGTGCTCCATGTGCACCCATGTGCACAGGCTGCTGTGCAATCCCCAGGCCAAGAAGACCAAGCAAGGAGTGTGCACCCCCTTGTAGGCTGCCGCCTCCCCTCATTTGTAGATAGGGAAAGGTAGAGAATTCACCTGATGTGCCTTCCCTGTCCTCGTCCAAACCCTTGGAAACATCCTGGGAGGTGAATACTGGCTCCAGGGAGATAATGACATCCTGGTTGGTGAGCACTGTGTCCTGGCTAGCCTCCTCTTCCCCCTTCCCCTCTTCCTCCACAGCTCTTCCCTTCTGGATGCTGACAATGGGATCATTCCAAGCTAGCGCCAATGAGGAGAGCAGGAAGGGTATTGCCCCCCCTCCCAGGATGCAATCCAGCTGGTCATAGACGTGGCAGGTCTGGAGTGCCACTCCGGATTGGGAATTTCATTCCCTGTCCTTGAGGTTGGCCTGCCTCAGTTCTTTTATTTTTATGTGTACCTGCTCCTGGGTGTGTATATGGCCCTTTTGGGCCAGGCTTGCTGTCATCCGGCCATACACATCAGCATTCCTGCATCTGGTGCGGAGATCCTGGAGGTGTGTCTTCTCTCCCCAGAGCTCTATGAGATCTGCACCACTCCAAGAAGGGGCCCTCTTCTGCCCCTGCCAGGGGCATCTGAGCTGACTGCTGGTGGGCTTGCAGCCATGGGGGGCTTGGTGGGAGTGCTGGGGTCACTCATTGCAACAGGTAAGAGCAGTGCAGGGTCTTGTTGTGTGGCACAGTGCAAGCAGGGCCTGTGTCATGCCATAGGCACTTTCCCTTCTGTCTGCACCTTTAAAACTTGCAAGGGAAGGGAAACTTTAGAGTTTTGAGGGGTGTGGACAGAGTGGCCACCAGGGCAGCTGTGAGAAGCCCTGGAGGCCAATTATTTCCAAATACGCACAGCTGCGCCATCCACACCTATCCTGTTTTGAAATAGTTATTTCGAAATAGGTGTTATTCCTTGTGAAATGAGGGCTTACAATTTCAGAATAAGAAGCCTGTTATTATGAAATAATTTTGAAATCATGGGCTTGCCGTGTGGACACTCCCCTTGTTATTTTGATATGAGTTATTTTGAAATAATGCTGTAGTATAGATATGACCCTAGTATCTCCCTCAGGCCACTGTCGCTGGGCCTCAGCCTGGGGTTTATTCAGGCCCAAGCTCCTCTGGCTCTCCCTGCCCTTTCTGAGTACTGCCCTGTCCAAGATATCGCTGCTAGCAGGCAGATAGGACCTCTCCTTCCAGAACTGGAACAAGAGCGAGTTACCTCCGATTCGTAGTCCTTTTGTACAGTGCAGCCGTGCTGTGGTTGGCTGCCTCATGCCTCCATCTAATTCACTAGCCCTTTATAAACTGGAATGGAACAGCTACCCTGTTACACCTATGTAAAAAAAGAGAGACTACAGACCTGGGAGTAGAAGGAAACAAAGAGGTATTATGGGATAGCAAAATAAGCAGTGATCACAGCACAATCCTTGCCTAAGTTTTGTCAAGTTCTTTGTAGACATGATGGTATCATAACAAATAATATTTGGCAGCAGAATAAATAATGGACAGATTTTGAAAAATCCACAGTAATGGAATTCATGAATGGAAGTTCTTGTTTTCCTTTCACACCAGATTTATATGGCTGTAATTTCATTGTCTTCAACTGAGGGTACGTCTACACTACAACGTTAATTTGAACTAAGCTAATTCGAACTAACGCGTCTAGAACTAAAAACTAGTTCGAATTAGCGTTTTGCTAATTCGAACTAACATGTCCACATTGAGTGGACTCTGAACAGGGCTTAAGGATGGCCGGAAGCAGTGCCGGCAGGGCATCAGAGGAGGACTTAGAGCGTGGAGATGCTGTCTCAGGCTAGCCGAGGGCTGCACTTAAAGGGTCCCGACCCCCACCCCGGACACACAGTTCTAAGGGGTGCCCCGCCTGCAAAGAAGTTCTGGCTTGGAGTGCCCGGAGTACCAACACTGGGCACATCACACCACTTGGCCATCAGCCCGGCTGCACTTGCCGCAGGCTGCCATCTGGGGAGAGGGGGCAATCGGGGGGCTGCAGGAGAGCTTCCACCCCCAGAAGCCCGCAGAGCCAGCCCAGTCCTCCCCATCGGGGGCTCGTACCCCATTCCTCCCTCACCTCCTTCCACTTACCCTTCCCTAGCCCCCCTTCCTGATGTACAAAATAAAGATAACGTTTCTTCCAACATTGACTCTGTCTTTATTGAACAAAACTGGGGGATACTGGGAAAAGGAGGTGGGAGAGGGGAAGAGAAAGGCTGGGAGAGGGGAGGGCAACTAACATGATCAGGGGTTGGGAACAGGTCCCAGATGAAGAAAGGCTACAGAGACTGGGACTGTTCAGCTTAGAAAAGAGGAGACGGAGGGGGGACAGGATAGAGGTCTCTAAAAGCAGGGCTTGGGTGGAGAGGGTGCATTCAGAAAAGTTCTTCATGAGTTCCCATAAAGAAGGACTAGAGGACACCAAAGGAAAGGAATGGGTAGCAGGCTTCAAACTAGTAAGAGAAAGTTGTTCTTCACAAAGCAAAGAGTTAACCTGCGGAACTCCTTGCTGCAGGAGGCTGTGAAGGCTACAACTAGAACAGAGTTTAAAGGGAAGTGAGATCAAGTCATGGAGGTTGGGTCCATGGAGTAGTCTTAGCCAGGGGGTAGGAGTGGTGTCCCTGCCCAAAGTTTGTGGAAGGCTGGAGAGGGATGGCACGAGACAAATGGCTTGGTCACTTTCTTCGATCCATCCCCTCCAGGGTCCCTAGGGTTGGCCGCTGTCGGCAGACAGGCTACTGGGCTAGATGGACCTTTGGTCTGACCCAGGACGGCCATTGTAAGCTCAGGGCTCAGGGTCGGGGGTCTCAGTGGACCCCCTTGATTTTCATGCACACCTGCTCCTGGGTGGCCAGGCTGGCAGCTCTCCTGCCCTAGACGGCCACTTTCCTGTGCCTAGTGCGGAGATCGTGGACGAGGTCCACGATGTCCGCACTAGCCCAGGAAGGTGCCCGCCTCTTGCGGTCCAGGGCAAGCTCCCGGGAGCGGCCAGCCTGGTCCCGGGAAGAGGGGGTGGGCTGGGGGACATCGGGTGGGTGGCTCTGTGCCGTGCCAGGTGCAGGGTCTGCTGGCTGGGTGCTGGCAGGCTTGCACCTGGCACGGGCACCGTAGCCAGCCCGTGCCCCTTTAAGGGGTCCGGGGCCGGGAAGGGGGCATAGAGTTTCCCTGGTGTTGGCCAGAGTGGCCACCAGGGAAATCTGGGGAGGGCTAGCCTCCCACTAGTTCGAATTAAGGGGCTACACACCCCTTAATTCGAACTAGCTAGTTCGAACTAGGCTTAATCCTCGTAAAATGAGGTTTACCTAGTTCGAACTAAGCGCTCCGCTAGTTCAATTCAAATTCGAACTAGCGGAGCGCTAGTGTAGCGCCTATTAAAGTTAGTTCGAACTAACATCCGTTAGTTTGAACTAACTTTGTAGTGTAGACATACCCTGAGTTACTGCCAATTTACTCCAGTGCAAATGACAGGACGACTAGGTTCTAACATTGCTTAAACAAAAAACTGCTTTCTGACATCCTCTCCTTCAGTGGAGTTACTTTCACTTTCAACCTCTTTCACAGATCAGAATTTCACCTTTAGCATCTAATTATAGTTAAGATTTTGGAACATCAGGATCATACTTAGCTACTGGTTCTTACACAAAATGGTGTTTGAGTTAACGTGAGTTATTTGTGCAAAATGATGTCATGATATACCTCTAAATTTTATTGGGCTGTAATGAGATGCAAGTTCCCTGACAGTTTTTTGAAGACATTGGATCAGTTGAAGTGGCTAAAACAGGACAGGTCCTCTCCTGGGGATTGGAAGGCCAGTAAAAGGAGAACAGGACATGACCTCACATTGGCAGGAGGCTCTGGATGTGGTGCTTGAGAGGTAAAAAGTATGAGGCATGGGGTAGCTGCATACCAATCTTGCCACATACTCATGCTGCAGCAACAGATCCCCTGTCCTGTGAGGCTGGCTGGGCTTGGTTCCCCACTCTGGGCACTGAAACCTGGTCTTTGGTGCATGGAGCTGCATTGCTGCTCAGGACTGGACTGGCCCATGTGATGGAGGAGGAGAAGAGGATGCTGGCCTGCCTGAATTTGCATGACCTCATTTGCTAGATCACAATTCCACTTTGTCAAAGGTGTCTTGGCCATTCCCCCAACATCAGGAGGGCTGAGTAAAACTTGAGTGGCTCTGCTATCTTGTGCACCTGCAGTCAGATCAATACCTGGAGTAGAGATCTGAGCTCAGCTAGTCCCACATGACAGCCACTGCTTCAATCAGGAGAGGAGGTTAGTGGGTTAAGTCCCATAAATTCTCTGACTATAATGGAAAAGAATTTAGCCGTGTTAGCACTGGTACTCCACATAGTAATATAACACTCCCATCTTTGCATGTGCATATATACTTGCCAAACTAAAGTTTCCATTTCATGAATCTGATTCAGTGGATTCTAGCCCATGAAAGCTCATGTCCAAATACATTAGTTACTCTTTAAGGTCCCATAGGCTTCCTCATTGTTTTGACTCACATAACATTCATACAGTTAAGGGTAGAATTAGAAATAACAGGTCTGGTTTCTCTCTCACTATAACTGGTTTAAAATCAATGGAGTTACTTCTGATTTCTATGGGAGACAAACCAATGCAAAACTGATGGAATTTGAGTTAAGGATCCAACCCAAAGTGTGCAGTGATGATTATGAATGCTTTGCCATAAAAGATGCCTTTTTATAACCAGTTTTGAAATGTTCAACTCTTCTTTAAACAGTCTAAAAAAAATTTCCTTGTATGGAATGCATGATTCAGTTTGGACCTGCCAAAGAGAATTTCTTCTAGACTTCCTTTGATGGTTAACTACCTAGAACAATTTGCTGCCAGAAACAGAGGCAACGCCACTTTGAGTTTTAGAAATACAAAGAAAATATGCCTTGTTGTAACAAAGTTTCTGTTAAAAATGCCACACTTTCCCAACAAAATTAAACAAAAGCAGACATTGAGCAAAATGTCAGATGCACAAATTTTTTGTAATTATCTATCTGCCACACATTTTTGGCTGTGTTTTTTTTTTAAGACAAGAAATAGACCATTATATGAACATAATCTTTAGACTGCACAGCCTTTGAAGCTAGTGATTGTGCTTTCTTTTTCATGACTGGGCTGCAAATCCTGGGAATGGATGGCAGAGGACAGATCACTTGATGGTTACTTGTTCCATTCATTCCCTCGGGGGCACCTGGCATTGGTTACTTTGGAAAACAGAACACTAGGCTACAGCACGTTTGATCTGACCCAATATACCCATTTTATGTACTTATGACCTAGCTGTCAAAACCAAAGTCCACAGTCACAAGACAGGATATCAGGAGGTCAGAAACAAGAGACAAAATGGAAGTCAGGATAATGAATTAGATGCCAGAAGTCACACCATGTCAGGACGTCAAGGAATCAATGGCAAAGATGGAGCCCAATTGTTAAAAGCTTCCAGTTCCTGTTTTGCTGGCTTGAGTAGGGCCAGCAGGACAATCAGCTTATCTGGGACTCTGCCAATAGGACTGCAGGGGCGGAGTCTAAAACTGAAGTTGGGTTTCATGGGTCCCAACTACGCAGACTGTAAGATGGAGAGTTAGAGCATGACTGTGCTTATAAATTGTATGGACTCATGTCTGAGACCCCTGGGCCAAAGTGCTATTTTGCACATGTAAGGCGTTACTAGTATCCCATGATGCCTACAGGCACTCAACAAAGATAGGAGCCTAACTGTATGAGGTATTAAACATAGGGTATGTCTACACTACAGCGTTATTTTGAAATATCTTATTTCAAAATAGTTATTTCAAAATATCTTATTTCAAAATAACACGTCTACACACAAAATGCATTTTGAAATAGTGTTTTGCCATTTCAAAATTGCACATCCACACTGATTGGACTCTGAATCGCATTTAAGGCCACCTGGAACCAGTTCTGGCATGGGATCAGGTCAGGAGTTAGCCTCAGGCAGCAGCCACACAAGGTATCTGAGGCCTGTGCGTAAAGGGACCTCCTGGACAGCCAGTTCTCAGGTTCCCTGCTTGATTGCCTACCTTGCTGAGGGGTATTTTTTTCTCTGCATGCTCTGGTTGCCTTCACTCAGGACACCACAGCACTCTGTAGCATGGAGCCGGAGCCGCTCCTGGGCATTCTGGTGCTTCTCCTGGACGTGTTGCTGTGAGCCTGGCAGCATGTTCTGCAGGTAGTAACAGTCTCCCTGGTGTGCCCCACTGGGGGCTTGTGCCTCATTCCTCCCTCACGTCCTTCCACTTACCCCTCCCTAACCCCCCTTCCTGTTGTACAATAAAAGACACATGTTCATTACAACAAAGTCTCTTTATTGAACAAAACTGGTACGTGGGGGGAATGAAACTCTGGTGAGACTGGGGAAAGAAGGCAGGAGAGGGGAGGAGGGAGTGTGGGAGAAGGGAAGGTGAAACCTGGGAGGAGGGAACTGGCAGAGGGAAGGCAAGGGGAGGAAGGGGAAGGAGAAGCTCAGGGCTCAGGGTTGGGGGTCTTGCCGGCACAACTGTCTTCAAGCACTGTGGGTGCGGGGGCCTTGGCGTCCCCGGGGCGGGGAAGGGGAGGATGTGAAGGAAGAAACGGGAGGGGGAGAAGGAATGGGAGGAGGAGTGGTAACTGGGGAGGCAGCAGGGGCTGGAGTGGCAGGAGGCAGCAAGCTCTGCACCAGGGTCTGCAGGTGCTCGCAGATGGCACGGCCCTGGGCAAGCTGCTCCCACCAGAGCTGAAGGTCTTCCTGCACCCAGTGGTCGAGGGTACAGTGCAGAGCTTGCAGTGCCCCCAGGTGCTCCTGCTGGTACCCCTCCACTGCACAGGTGAGCCTGTGGAGTCCTCGAGTGCAGGAGGATGTCCCAGATGGTGTGGTGCGCCCTGCACTCACAGCTGGTGCGGCTGTGGAGAAACAAGAGAAGTGGTCAGTTCTCCCTGGAGACACAGGGGGTGAAGTCCAGTCCCCGTCTGAAAGGCGAGGATGGAAGGTCTCCGCACCATCAGGGCTGATGTGCTTGCACAGAGGCCATGTTCGGGATGTCTTGCTATCCCTGGGAGTGGGAGCTGCTCTGGGACTCCACCCATGCCCCTGTGATGTATATAGTATGGGTGTGGGGAGATGTCTCCTGCCTCTGTGTAGAGGGGGCTTGTGGAGGGAGGGCGTCCTGCTGTGTCCAACCCTGGGGTCAGAAGCAAGTCATGTCTCATAGACTCATAGACTTTAAGGTCAGAAGGGACCATTATGATCACCTAGTCTGACCCCCTGCACAATGCAGGCCACAGAATCTCACCCACCCAGTACTCACCTATACTTCACATGCTCGCACGTGCACAGGTTGCTGCATGATCTGTGGTCAGCAAGGCCCACGCATGTGGTATTGGTCTCCCTGCCTCCCTCCCATCAGGGGACAATGATGGCACTCACATGTTGTTGCTTCCCTGGATGACACCGGTGACAGGTCTGCAGGATCGGCTCGGGGGTCCTGGCTGCGCAGCATGCTCCCTCCGGGCTCCTGTGGCTTCTGGCCCTCCTCCTCCTCCCCTGTGCCCTGGTAAGGGCTCTCTGCTCCAGGGCTGATGACCACCTGAGGGGCACAGAACGTCCCACCCCTCAGGATGAGGTCCAGGGTGTCAAAATAGGAGCAACTCTCTGGGTCTGCCCCTGTTTGGGAGCTGCTCCCTGTGGCCCTGGCATACACCTGCCACAGCTCCTTAATTTTCATCCAAACCTGCTCCTGGGTTCAGATGTGGCCCTTTATGGCCAGGCTGGCAGCCGTCCTGCTGTAGATGGCTGCATTCCTTCATCTAGCACGCAGATCATGGACATTGGAGGCATCCCCCCAAACCTCAATCAGGTCCATAATCTCTGCACTGGACCAGGAAGGCACCCGCCTTTTCTGGCTCCTGGCAGGCTCCTGGGAGCTGGGAGACTGGGCCCGGAGAGTGGTGGAGGGCTGGCTGGCACTGGCTGCCTGGCTCATGCAGGGGCCACTGGGTCAGGGGCAGCGAATACTGGCTCTGGGCTGGCAGGGCTGGAGCTGGCATAGACACTGTGGCCAGACTCTAGCCCTTTAAGGGCTCCAGGGAGGGGAGGAGGAGAGGAGTTTTTCTGTTTGTGCTCAGAGTGGCCACCAGGGCACCCTGGGAAGGGCTGAAGGCCCCCTATTTTGAAATAAGGGTCTACACAGCGCTTATTTCAAAATAGTAGTTTCGAAATAGGCGCTATTCCCCGTGGAATGATGTTTACCAATTTCAAAATAAGCCCTCTGATATTTCAAATTCAATTCGAAATAGCAGTTGGCCTGTGTAGACGCTAGTACAGTTATTTCAAAATAACGGCTGTTATTTCAAAGTAAGTTTGCTGTGTAGACATACCCATAGACATTCCCTGGTGTTAGATGACGTACATAGATGTAGGGAGAGAGAGGCTGTGCTCTGAGGAGTTTAGAATATAAATAGCAAAACACACCAAAGATGGAAATGTTATTTTTGTTGTTTTGCCGATGGGGAAATGAGGATGTTAAATGATTTGCCTCATGTCATGTAGGAAATTTATGGCAGAGCCAGACTTTAAACCTGAGTCTGTATCTTGGGCCTTGATTACAGAATCCCTCCCTTCTCCCCCTTTAGAAGAACAGTGTGATGGATCTGCTAAGCAGAAGCCTATGTTGGGTTGCCAACCCTTCTGGAGTCTCCAGGAATTAAAGATTAGTCTTTAATTAAACATTAAGTGATGAAACCTCCAGGAATATGTTCAACCACAACTGGCAACCCTAAGCCTATAACTCTGGCACTTTCTCAAGGTTCTTAGCGCTATGGGTGACTTTGTTCCATCTTTGCCTCTGAGAGATTTACTGGTGCTAAACTGAGTGACAGCTCCAAGTAGAAGGAAGGACCTTCCTCACTCAGGAAGGGTATGTCTACACTAGAAAGTTAGTTCGAACTAACGGACGTTAGTTCGAACTAACTTTCCTATGCGCTACACTAGCGCTCCGTTAGTTCGAACTTAATTCGAACTAACGGAGCGCTTAGTTCGAACTAGGTAAACCTCATTTTACGAGGACTAACGCCTAGTTCGAACTAGCTAGTTCGAACTAAGGGCTGTGTAGCCCTTTAGTTCGAACTAGTGGGAGGCTAAGGCTTCCCAGGTTTTCCTGGTGGCCACTCTGGCCAACACCAGGGAAACTCTATTGCCCCCCTCCCGGCCCCGGAGCCCTTAAAGGGCCACGGGCTGGCTACTCACTTTGTGCCAGTTGCAAGGCTGCCAGCACCCGTGCCTGCACAGCCTGCACCTGCCACAGGATGAGCCAGCCATCCGAGGGCTCCCAGCCTCAAATGTCCACGATCTCCGCACTAGCCACCGGAACGCGGCCGTCTATGGACGCATGGCTGCCAGCCTGGCCGCCAGGGGCCACCAGCGCAGCCGGGAGCAGGTGCGCTGCAAGATTAAAGACTTGCGGCAGTCCTACTCCCGGGCCTGCCTGCCAGAGGCTGACCCGGAGGCCTGCCCCCACTTCCATGCCCTGGACCGCATCCTGGGGCCTCATGCCGTCCCTGCCCCCCGGGACGTGATTGACCCCGGGGCAGAGGGACCGCTCCTGGACACCGAGGAGGAGGAAGAGGGCTCTGAGAGCCAGGAGCCTGCCGCCAGCCTTCCCAGGACCCGGGACCCCCGAGGCACCCCACAGAGCCGCTCGCCTGCATCATCAGAGGCCGGGGAGGCGTCCACCTGTGAGTACCCTCGTGTTCCCCTTATGTGTACGGGGGGCTGGGGCGAGAGGGAGCCCCGGGACCGTGCGCCTGGGCCTTGCCCACTACGGAGCAGCAGCTGGGGATCCTGCAGGGGCCCTGGCCTTGCAGAGGGGAGCTGGGTTTCACACACCTGGGCCCCTGGGGTAATTGACCGCTGGTCTTCTTGCACCACAGCTGCAGCACCGGGGACTGCAGGGCGCACCACACCGCCTGCAGCAGCCGCCCGCGCCCGGGCAAGCAGGACAGCCAGGAACCAGGAGGACTACCAGAGGCGGCATCTCCGGTTCCTAGACCGACAGCTCCGTCTCCAGGACCACTGGGTCCAGGAGGACCTCAGGCTGCGCCAGAGGAGTCTGGAGGCCCTGGAGGAGCAGGGCCGTGCCCTGCGAGGCCACCTCCAGAGCCTGCTAGACCGCTTTCCATTTCCTCCTCCCCCTGCTCCCCCTCTTGCTCCCCCTCTTGCTCCCCCTGCTCCTCCTGTTCCTCCTGCTTCCGCTCCTGCTTCTGCTCCTGCTTCCTCCACACCCCCTGTCCTCTCTGCCCCCCCCTCCACAACCATTCCCCACCGACGCCCCCGGACCCGCAGTGTGGCGAGACGGGAGAGGCACCCAGACTCCCACCCCTGAGCTTTCCTTTCCCTTCCTCCCTTCCCTCCCCTCCCCTTCCACCTCCCTCATCCCAGGTTTCCCCCTCCCTTCTCCCACCTTCATTCCTCCCTCCCCCACCCCAGTTCTCTGAAATAAACAGACGTTTTTGTTTGAAAAACAGGTGTCTTTATTGTACAGTAGATAGGGAGGGGAAAGGGGAAGGGGGGGGGGTAGGGTGGAAGAAGGCCCCGGTGGGGCATGCAGGGAGAGGTCAGTCCTCCTCCTCCTCCACCTGGAAGCTCTCCCGCAGGGCTTCCCGGATCCGGATGGCCCCCCGCTGGGCTTCCCGGACGGCGGTGGTGCGGGGCTGACCGTAGTGTCCAGCCATGCGGTCAGCCTCAGCCATCCAGGCTGGCAAGAAAGCCTCCCCCTTCCGCTCACACAAATTGTGGAGCACACAACATGCCGCCACCACGGGAGGGATGTTGTGCTCGGCCAGGTCCAGACGGGTGAGGAGGCATCGAAAGCGGGCTTTCAGTCGCCCGAAGGCCCCCTCCACCACGATGCGGGCCCTGCTCAGCCTGTTATTGAAGGCCTGGCGGGAGGGATTGAGGTGCCCCGTGTAGGGCTTCATGAGCCAGGGCTGCAGTGGGTAGGCGGCATCCCCCACCAGGCAGACGGGCATGTCCACGTCCCCGACCCTGATGTGGCGGTCGGGGAGGAAGGTCCCGTCCTGCAGCCGCTGGCACACGGAGGAGTTCCGGTACACCCGGGCGTCGTGTGCTTTGCCAGACCAGCCCACATTTATGTCCGTGAACTGTCCCCGGTGGTCACACACGGCCTGCAGGATGACGGAGAAGTACCCCTTGCGGTTCACGTACCGGGACGCCTGGTGTTCCGGGGCACGGATGGGGATGTGCGTCCCGTCGATGGCCCCCCCGCAGTTGGGGAAGCCGAGGGCGCCGAATCCCCGGATGACGGTATCCGGGTCGGCGAGGCGGACCACCCTGCGGAGCAGCACCCGGTTGATGGCCTTGACCACCTGCGGAGAGAGACACAGCAAAGCGCCAATCAGTGGGGCGCCCGGGTGGCTGGGATCGTGCGTGCCCTGGCAGTGCCCCGCGCCCCACTCCCGGTAGCAACCCCCCTGGCGGCGTGTAGTACGGCCGGGACAGCCCGACCCCTCCGGTGCGGGGCGCCTTCGCCTCCTCCCGCCCCCCCCTTTGTCCCTGGGGCCGCCCATCCCCTCCTCGCAGCCCCCCTCCCCCCCGGCTCGGTGGCCGACGAGCGCCGTACCTGCATGAGCACTGCTCCGACAGTGGATCTCCCCACGCCGAACTGGTTCCCGACGGATCGGTAGCTGTCCGGCGTGGAGAGCTTCCAGAGGGCGATGGCCACCCGCTTCTGGAGGGGGATGGCGGGCCTCATGCGAGTGTCCCTTCTTTGCAGGGCAGGGGCGAGCCACTCGCAGAGCTCCAGGAAGGTGTCCCTCCTCATCCTAAAGTTCTGGGTCCACTGTCGGTCGTCCCAGCGCTCCAGGACGATGCGGTCCCACCAGTCGCTGCTGGTGTCCAGACGCCAGATGCGGCGGGGCACGCCGGTGCCGGGGCGCCGCCGCGGCTCCTCCACGGCCCCCAGGGCGGCCAGGCGGAGAGGCAGGGGGCTGACGTTCCCCAGGTGGTGCCAGGCAGCCTCGAGCCATTGCTGGCAGGCTTGCAGTAGCAAGTCCAGAACGTGCACCAGAAGGTGCAGGGCGAGCCGTGGCTCCATGTTGCCACCTGCGGCAGTCCCCCCCGAAGGGAAGCACCGACACAGACGGGCACAGAGACCGACGCTTTGCTGTCCCTCGGCGAGGTTGGCAAGCAAGCAGGAAAAGCTGAGAACCGGCTGTCCAGGGAGGGTCCCTTTAAGCACGAGCCTCAGATAGCCTCAGACAGCAGCCACACAAAGCAACTGCTGACCTGATGCCCTGCCAGAACCGGTTTCAGCTGCCCTTAAATGCCCCCCTGCGTCCAATCAGTGTGGACGCGCTAGTTCGAACTAGCAAAACGCTAGTTCGAACTAGTTTTTAGTTCTAGATGCGCTAGTTCGAACTAGCTTAGTTCGAATTAACTAATTCGAACTAAGTTAGTTCGAACTAGCGCTGTAGTGTAGACGTACCCGAAATGACTGGGCTCCTCTGATATTTCCCATCAATCCTCTGCCCACAGCTAGCAGCTGAAGAGAAACTGGATGCAGAGAGCAATCCCCAGGAACAGTATACAGAGTATACAGAGCCATGTCCTGAGCCAGCCATGATTGCTGGCCAGCATAACTGGGTATAGGTCTAAGTGAAATTATAGAGGATCAGCAATGGCTTGGGAGGAGCCAGTGCAGAGAGATTCTAATGAGAGATACTAACAGAGCTTGGCTTGGAAACCCGCAAGGTCATATATGCCTAACTATGATTGACTGGAAAGGGCACCAAACCTATAGAGCCCTCACTCTCATTTGGACTGCCCTGGGTCCCTAACAAGAGCTCCTATTACTCACTTTGAACTGTAACAGTTTAAGACTCTGTACCAAAAGTATTTGAACCTCTCCTCTTTCCTGACAGCCCTAGTAAAATGCCCTTTCATTTAGCCATTGTGTCTGATTCTGCATTGGACACAGCAAGGCTAGTTCTTAAAATGTCTAGCTGCACAAGTGCCTAAATGATTGTGTAGCTCAGAATGCAATTACATTACATTAGCACGTAGCATGCCCAGGAATCATCAAATGGATATTATTTTTCTGTGATAGAATTTTATTAGTTAAGCCAGTTGCTCTCACTGGTCTTTTTATCTTGCTCTCCCTGCTCATGTAGAACTTGTTCTTATTCATAGTCTACCACAGAGTTGTAGACGTTTGAGAATGGAAAACAGCTCAACATAGGGTATGTCTACACTACCAAGTTAGTTCGAACTAACGGACGTTAGTTCAAACTAACTTTCATAGGCGCTACACTAGCGCTCCGTTAGTTCGAATTTAATTCAAACTAACGGAGCGCTTAGTTCGAACTAGGTAAACCTCATTCCACGAGGATTAAGCCTAGTTTGAACTTACTAGACCCTTAATTCGAACTAGTGGGAGGCCAGCCCTTCCCAGCTTTACCTTGTGGCCACTCTGGCCAGCACCAGGGAAACTCTACTGCCCCCCTCCCGGCCCCGGAGCCCTTAAAGGGACACGGGCTGGCCACGGGGTTTGTGCCAGTTGCAAGGCTGCCAGCACCCGTGCCAGCACACCCAGCAGCTGACACCCCATGAGCCAGCCACCCGATGCCACCCAGCCCTCCCCCTCTTCCCGGGACCCTGCCCGGGGCCACAAGAGGTGGGCGTCCGCGTGGTCTAGTGTGGAGATCGTGGACCTCATTGAGGTTTGGAGGGAAGCCTCCAATGTCCACCATCTCCGCACTAGCCACAGGAACGTGGCAGTGTATGGCCGCATGGCTGCCAGCCTGGCCGCCAGGGGCCACCAGCGCAGCCGGGAGCAGGTGCGCTGTAAAATTAAGGACTTGCGGCAGTCCTACTCCCGGGCCTGACTGCCAGGGGCTGACCCGGAGGCGTGCCCCCACTTCCAGGCTCTGGACCGCATCCTGGGGGCTCATGCCGTCCCTGCCCCCCGGGAGGTGATAGACCCCGGGGCAGAGGGACCGCTCCCAGACACGGAGGAGGAGGAGAAGGAGGAGGGCTCCGAGAGCCAGGAGCCTGCCGGCAGCCAGCCGAGGACCCTGGACCCCCGAGGCACCCCACAGAGCCGCTCGCCTGTGTCGTCCGAGGCCGGGGAGGCGTCCACATGTGAGTACCATCGTGTTCCCCTTATGTGTACGGGGGGCTGGGGCAAGAGGGAGCCCAGGGACCATGCGCCTGGGCCTTGCCCACCACGGAGCAGCAGCTGGGGATCCTGCAGGGGCCCTGGCCTTGCAGAGGGGAGCTGGGTTTCACACACCTGGGCCCCTGGGGTAATTGACCGCTGTTCTTGTTTCACCAGAGCTGCAGCACCTGGGACTGCAGGGCGCACCACCCCGCTGCAGCAGCCGCCCGCACCCGGGCCAGCAGGAGAGCCAGGAACCAAGAGGACTACCAGAGACGGCACGTCCGGTTCCTGGAGCACCAGCTCCGCATCCAGGACCACTGGATCCAGGAGGACCTGAGGCTGCGCCAGAGGAGCTTGGAGGCACTTGAGGAGCAGGGCCGTGCCCTGTGAGGCCACCTCCAGAGCCTGCTCGACCGCTTCCCAATTCCTCTTGCTCCGGCTCCTGCTCCTGCTCCTGCTCCCTCTGCTCCCCCTCCTGCTCCCCCTGCTCCCCCTCCTTCTCCCCCTGCTCCCGCTCCTGCTTCCTCCACACCCCCCATCCCTCCTGACCCACCCTCCACAACCATTCCCCACCAACGACCCCGGACCCGCAGTATTGCGAGACAGGAGAGGCAGCTGGACTCCCACCCCTGAGCTTTCCTTTCCCTTCCTCCCTTCCCTCCCCTTCCAGCTCCCTCATCCCAGGTTTCCTCCTCCCCTCTCCCACCTTCATTCATCCCTTCCCTCCACCCCAGTTATGTTAAATAAAAAGATGTTTTTGTTTGAAAAACAGGTGTCTTTATTTGACAGTAGGTAGGGAGGGGAAAGGGGAAGGGGGATAGGGTGGAAGAAGGCCCCAGTGGGGCATGCAAGGGAGAGGTCAGTCCTCCTCCTCCACCAGGAAGCTCTCCCGCAGGGCTTCCCGGATCCAGACGGCCCCCTGCTGGGCTGACCGTAGTGGCCAGCCATGCGGTCAGCCTCAGCTATCCAGGCTGGCAGGAAAGCTTCCCCCTTTCTCTCACATAAATTGTGGAGCACACAACATGCTGCCACCACGGGAGGGATGTTGTGCTCGGCCAGGTCCAGACGGGTGAGGAGGCATCGAAAGCGGGCTTTCAGTCGCCCGAAGGCCCCTTCCACCACGGTGTGGGCCCTGGTCAGCCTGGCATTGAAGGCCTGGCGGGAGGGATTGAGGTGCCCCGTTTAGGGCTTCATCAGCCACAGCTGCAGTGGGTAGGCGGCATCCCCCACCAGGCAGACGGGCATGTCCACGTCCCCGACCCTGATGTGGCGGTCAGGGAAGAAGGTCCCGTCCTGCAGCTGCTGGCACATGGAGGAGTTGCGGTACACCCGGGCGTCGTGTGCTTTGCTGGACCAGCCCACATTAATGTCCGTGAACTGTCCCTGGTGGTCACGCACGGCCTGCAGGAGGATGGAGAAGTACCCCTTGCGGTTCACGTAACGGGACGCCTGGTGTTCCGGGGCACGGATGGGGATGTGCATCCCGTCGATGGCCCCCCGCAGCTGGGGAAGCCGAGGGCGCCGAATCCCTGGATGACGGCGTCCGGGTCGGCGAGGCGGACCACCCTGCGGAGCAGCACCCGGTTGATGGCCTTGACCACCTGTGGAGAGAGACACAGCAAAGCGCCAATCAGTGGGGCGCCCGGGTGGCTGGGAGCATTCGTGCTCTGGCAGTGCCCTGCACCCCACTCCCGGAAACAACCCCCCCGGGCGGCGTGTAGTACAGCCGGGACAGACTGACCCCTCCGGTGCGGGGCGCTTTCGCCTCCTCCCACCCCCCCTTTGTTCCTGGGGTGGCCCATCCCCTCCTTGCAACCCCTTTTCTCCCCGGCGCAGTGGCCGACAAGTGCCATACCTGCATGAGCACGGTGGATCTCCCCACGCCGAACTGGTTCCTGACGGATCGGTAGCTGTCCGGCGTGGAGAGCTTCCAGAGGGCGATGGCCACCCGCTTCTGGAGGGGGATGGTGGGCCTCATGCGAGTGTCCCTTCTGCGCAGAGCAGGGGCGAGCCACTCGCAGAGCTCCAGGAAGGTGTCCCTCCTCATCCTAAAGTTCTGGGTCCACTGTCGGTCGTCCCAGCACTCCAGGACGATGCGGTCCCACCAGTCGGTGCTGGTGTCCAGACGCCAGATGCGGCGGGGCACGCCGGTGCCGGGGCGCCGCCGCGGCTCCTCCACGGCCCCCAGGGCGGCCAGGCGGAGAGGCAGGGGGCTGACGTTCCCCAGGTGGTGCCAGGCAGCCTCGAGCCATTGCTGGCAGGCTTGCAGTAGCAAGTCCAGAACGTGCACCAGAAGGTGCAGGGCGAGCCGTGGCTCCATGTTGCCACCTGCGGCAGTCCCCCCCGAAGGGAAGCACCGACACAGACGGGCACAGAGACCGACGCTTTGCTGTCCCTCGGCGAGGTTGGCAAGCAAGCAGGAAAAGCTGAGAACCGGCTGTCCAGGGAGGGTCCCTTTAAGCACGAGCCTCAGATAGCCTCAGACAGCAGCCACACAAAGCAACTGCTGACCTGATGCCCTGCCAGAACCGGTTTCAGCTGCCCTTAAATGCCCCCCTGCGTCCAATCAGTGTGGACGCGCTAGTTCGAACTAGCAAAACGCTAGTTCGAACTAGTTTTTAGTTCTAGATGCGCTAGTTCGAACTAGCTTAGTTCGAATTAACTAATTCGAACTAAGTTAGTTCGAACTAGCGCTGTAGTGTAGACGTACCCGAAATGACTGGGCTCCTCTGATATTTCCCATCAATCCTCTGCCCACAGCTAGCAGCTGAAGAGAAACTGGATGCAGAGAGCAATCCCCAGGAACAGTATACAGAGTATACAGAGCCATGTCCTGAGCCAGCCATGATTGCTGGCCAGCATAACTGGGTATAGGTCTAAGTGAAATTATAGAGGATCAGCAATGGCTTGGGAGGAGCCAGTGCAGAGAGATTCTAATGAGAGATACTAAGGGTACGTCTACACTACAGCGCTAGTTCGAACTAACTTAGTTCGAATTAGTTAATTCGAACTAAGCTAGTTCGAACTAACGCATCTAGAACTAAAAACTAGTTCGAACTAGCGTTTTGCTAGTTCGAACTAGTAAGTCCACATTGAGTGGACTCTGGACAGGGCTTAAGGATGGCCGGAAGCAGTGCCGGCAGGGCATAAAAGGAGGACTTAGAGCATGGAGATGCTGTCTCAGGCTAGCCGAGGGCTGCGCTTAAAGGGTCCCGACCCCCACCCCGGACACACAGTTCTAAGGGGTGCCCCGCTTGCAAAGAAGTTCTGGCTTGGAGTGCCCTGAGTGCCCACACTGGGCACATCACACCACTCGGCCATCAGCCCGGCTGCACTTGCCGCAGGCTGCCATCTGGGGAGAGGGAGTAATTGGGGGGCTGCAGGAGAGCTTCCACCCCCAGAAGCCCGCAGAGCCAGCCCAGTCCTCCCCATCGGGGGCTCGTACCCCATTCCTCCCTCACCTCCTTCCACTTACCCTTCCCTAGCCCCCCTTCTTATTGATGTACAAAATAAAGATAACGTTTCTTCCAACATTGACTCTGTCTTTATTGAACAAAACTGGGGGGGACTGGGAAAAGGAGGTGGGAGAGGGGAAGAGAAAGGCTGGGAGAGGGGAGGGCAACTAACATGATCAGGGGTTGGGAACAGGTCCCAGATGAAGAAAGGCTACAGAGACTGGGACTGTTCAGCTTAGAAAAGAGGAGACGGAGAGGGGACAGGATAGAGGTCTCTAAAAGAAGGGGTTGGGTGGAGAGGGTGCATTCAGAAAAGTTCTTCCTGAGTTCCCATAAAGAAGGACTAGAGGACACCAAAGGAAAGGAATGGGTAGCAGGCTTGAAACTAGTAAGAGAAAGTTGTTGTTCTTGACAAAGCAAATAGTTAACCTGTGGAACTCCTTGCTGCAGGAGGCTGTGAAGGCTACAACTAGAACAGAGTTTAAAGGGAAGTGAGATCAAGTCATGGAGGTTGGGGCCATGGAGTCCTATTAGCCAGAGGGTAGGAGTGGTGTCCCTGCCCAAAGTTTGTGGAAGGCTGGAGAGGGATGGCACGAGACAAATGGCTTGGTCATTGTCTTCGGTCCATCCCCTCCAGGGTCCCTAGGGTTGGCCGCTGTTGGCAGACAGGCTACTGGGCTAGATGGACCTTTGGTCTGACCCAGGACGGCCATTGTAAGCTCAGGGCTCAGTGTCGGGGGTCTCAGTGGACCCCCTTGATTTTCATGCACACCTGGTCCTGGGTGGCCAGGCTGGCAGCTCTCCTGCCCTAGACGGCCACTTTCCTGTGCCTAGTGCGGAGATCGTGGACGAGGTCCACGATGTCCGCACTAGCCCAGGAAGGTGCCCGCCTCTTGCGGTCCAGGGCAAACTCCCGGGAGCCGCCAGCCTGGTCCCGGCAAGAGGGGGTGGGCTGGGGGGCATCGGGTGGGTGGCTCTGTGCCGTGCCAGGTGCAGGGTCTGCTAGCTGGGTGCTGGCAGGCTTGCACCTGGCACGGGCACCGTAGCCAGCCCGTGCCCCTTTAAGGGGTCCGGGGCCGGGAGGGGGGCATAGAGTTTCCCTGGTGTTGGCCAGAGTGGCCACCAGGGAAACCTGGGGAGGGCTAGCCTCCCACTAGTTCGAACTAAAGGGCTACACAGCCCTTAGTTCGAACTAGCTAGTTCGAACTAGGCGTTAGTCCTCGTAAAATGAGGTTTACCTAGTTCGAACTAAGCGCTCCGCTAGTTCGATTCAAATTCGAACTAGCGGAGCGCTAGTGTAGCACCTATTAAAGTTAGTTCGAACTAACGTCCGTTAGTTCGAACTAACTTTGTAGTGTAGACATACCCTAACAGAGCTTGGCTTGGAAACCCGCAAGGTCATATATGCCTAACTATGATTGACTGGAAAGGGCACCAAACCTATAGAGCCCTCACTCTCATTTGGACTGCCCTGGGTCCCTAACAAGAGCTCCTATTACTCACTTTGAACTGTAACAGTTTAAGACTCTGTACCAAAAGTATTTGAACCTCTCCTCTTTCCTGACAGCCCTAGTAAAATGCCCTTTCATTTAGCCATTGTGTCTGATTCTGCATTGGACACAGCAAGGCTAGTTCTTAAAATGTCTAGCTGCACAAGTGCCTAAATGATTGTGTAGCTCAGAATGCAATTACATTACATTAGCACGTAGCATGCCCAGGAATCATCAAATGGATATTATTTTTCTGTGATAGAATTTTATTAGTTAAGCCAGTTGCTCTCACTGGTCTTTTTATCTTGCTCTCCCTGCTCATGTAGAACTTGTTCTTATTCATAGTCTACCACAGAGTTGTAGACGTTTGAGAATGGAAAACAGCTCAACATAGGGTATGTCTACACTACCAAGTTAGTTCGAACTAACGGACGTTAGTTCAAACTAACTTTCATAGGCGCTACACTAGCGCTCCGTTAGTTCGAATTTAATTCAAACTAACGGAGCGCTTAGTTCGAACTAGGTAAACCTCATTCCACGAGGATTAAGCCTAGTTTGAACTTACTAGACCCTTAATTCGAACTAGTGGGAGGCCAGCCCTTCCCAGCTTTACCTTGTGGCCACTCTGGCCAGCACCAGGGAAACTCTACTGCCCCCCTCCCGGCCCCGGAGCCCTTAAAGGGACACGGGCTGGCCACGGGGTTTGTGCCAGTTGCAAGGCTGCCAGCACCCGTGCCAGCACACCCAGCAGCTGACACCCCATGAGCCAGCCACCCGATGCCACCCAGCCCTCCCCCTCTTCCCGGGACCCTGCCCGGGGCCACAAGAGGTGGGCGTCCGCGTGGTCTAGTGTGGAGATCGTGGACCTCATTGAGGTTTGGAGGGAAGCCTCCAATGTCCACCATCTCCGCACTAGCCACAGGAACGTGGCAGTGTATGGCCGCATGGCTGCCAGCCTGGCCGCCAGGGGCCACCAGCGCAGCCGGGAGCAGGTGCGCTGTAAAATTAAGGACTTGCGGCAGTCCTACTCCCGGGCCTGTTACCAAATTTGCCCAATACTCTGGGGTATGCTCATTTATCAGGGTTATCCTTATGGGACTGGGGGAAGGTTAACAGTTCTATCAGTGTGTTGTTGGTGCTTACTTGGGCTCTCATATGGAGCTGAATTCTCCCTGCTGCCAATTCCCCCTCCCACTGGAGCTCTCCTGCAGGAACTAGGTTCCTCAGGATGGGGTTCTTCCCACCTTAGCAACACACACAGACACTCACACCCACTAACAGAGCACGTCTGAGAGGACTGGGTACTCAGCACTCACAAGCTGACCCCCTCATATGTCCCTGGACTCAGCTGGCTGGGTTTCACAGCAATGCCACACTGCACCCTCATGTGCCTTTGGACTCCGTGGGCTGGATTAAACAGCACTTTAAGCTGCCATCCTCATAAGCCCCCAGGTTCAGCACCCCTTATCCCCACTTTCACACCACAGTCATTCACAGGTAAACCACACGATGAGCAAACCCCACAGGATTTTGGGCACTACAGGGATCTTTTGCTTGGGTACAAGAAGCGTTGTTGCAGAGCGAATGGGGAAGCCAAAACAACACCCCTTAAGGAAGAGTGAGCAAAAGAGAAAGAAAGAGAGAGAAGCAACCAGCTTAACAATGAAAGTGATTTATTTCTGAGTAGTGAATAGATATCAAACAGTTACAATATTAAATCTAACAATTACAATATTAAATCTAAATTGAAGCTGCTTACAAATGTTAGGTAACCATATAACAGTTTACACAGGGCAGGGTCAGGAGGCTATGCTTAGAGAGATAGTTGAGAGAGAGAAAGAGAAAGAGAGAGAGAGAGAGAGACCTCACCACTCCACGGAGCTTGCACTGATCGGGGTTCCCAGATGATGATGGTAGCCGGGGGTCCAGAGGGCAGGAGAAAAGCAGGACAGAGCCCCCAGCACGATCAGACAGGAGATGAAGAAGTCTCAATGGAACTGATGCAGTTTAAGTCCAGGTATCAGAACAGTTTTCTTGGGGCAAGGATAGGAGTTTTATAGAGATAGTTCAAAGAGAAAGAGGAGAGACAATAGAGACTGATCACCCCTGGTTATGGGTGATGTTCCTTGAACGAGCTCACAATGCAACTTGGCAGTTTCAGTATTTTAGATGTCAATAGGATCGTTACTAGAATTGGTCTGATAATGACTAATTTGGGTGTGAGCAGGACTAGGTTCATTAGCATCTGGAGCAGGGATTTCCCATCAGGCAGTGCTTCTCTGCTTTCGGTGTCCCATAGTTCAGTGCGGTTCCTGCCTTGGAAGAGCTGCTCTCCATTCTGTATGCTAATGAGATGTCCCTCTGTTCCATCCTTAATGTAAATGAGGCTGGGGTGTTTCCTTAATTGTATCACCCTTGTCTGAAGCAGTTTAGGTGTGTCTTCCCTGGCCTTTTCTTTGCTTTGTCTTTGATTCTAGCAGAGGCCTGAGGGAGGGGAATGGTTTTCCATGAGTGCCACTCCCTGACTCCCCAAGAGCACAAGGCTGACAGGTGACCATGTTCTGGTTCCCCAATAATCACAGAGCTGGTGGGTAACAAGTCCCCCCGTTGATGGGGTGCTTGCGCTGAGCAAGTATCCCCATCACATCCTTAGTCCATGATAGTGAGTTTGGTCTTCAATCCATTGTAGCCGTCGCATCAGTCGTTGGATCCAGCAAACCAGTAGAATCAGACCAATTACTAGTATAATTTGGAAACCCATGATCACCACAAGGGGGTAAAGCATAATATTTAAAAGACCAGTTGCACTGGGGCTCCACCCAAGCAATGTCTCCCACCAGGAGTGATGGCCTGTGTCTGCAACTGTAGCTGCTAGCCTAGAGATCTCTTGGTTATAGTGCCGAATCTCAAGTTTACCCTTTTCTCCCAGAGTTTGGAGCTTCTGAAGCTCAAGTTGTAAGGAGGGATGATTTAATAGTACCTTAATAACATTGAGACCCATTCCCAGTGCAATGGGAGAGATCTCCTTGTATAACTCAGGGTAGGCTTTGAGATGCTGTACAGTCCATATAGGCACAGTAAACTTGCTATCGCAGCTAACAATTGTGGTTACATCTAACAATTGTGGTTATATCACAGAAATGGTGATTAATGTAAGGCACCATGAGTTGGATCCAATGTCCATTAATTAATACAATAGTACAATAATTACAAAAGTAATTAGTACAGTCTTGTTTTTACACGCACACATGCTTTAACAATAGACAATAACAAACCCATCTTTCTAGATAACATCAAAGGAACAGTGAGATTTTATTTCCCAGTTGTGGGAAGAAACAATCATGTTCCTCCAATGCTTGGTCTCCACAATCCCGTTTGGGGGACCTTGCTGAATCAGGTCATGCCCCGCTACAGTCCAGTTCAGTGGTTCCCAGTTTACAAGGAACCATGTGATATTCTTGCTGATGGGTGTGATTAGAGACAGCTGCAGCATGGCTAGTACCCAAACTTCTGAAGAAACCAGGATTATTCAGTACCTTTCACCACCTGGAAGGCTGTCATTAGTGGCATCAGATGGTAGGTGTCCCTTTCGAGACCACAACGGCTTACAGAGTAAGGGGATGGAGTCCGGTGTGGTCTTAGTTTCATAGCAAAACTTGAGTGACTTTCCGGTGGCAACCTGTGTACAATTGGCCATACTTTCCCAGGAGTACCCTGAGGAGTTGCCAATAGCATGGACTTGATAGTGACACTGCGGGGCCAGGGGGGTTGCTCCATTTCAGCAGGCAGGCACCTCCATAGATTCAGGGGGATCACAGGTCCAGCATAGAGCTTGGGTAGCATCAGACTCCAGATACTTAGGGCCAGCAGAGTGCTGGGGCAACAGTGGGCTGTCATGGCTCTTGTTCAGGATCTGTGAAAGGGCAGAAAAGAGAAAACAAACTCCACACTCCCCCCGTATATACGGGGAGAATCGGGAATTATTATTACAGAGTGAACATGAAATAGTGGCCTATATAAGAATGGCCATAATAAGTCCAGTACTTCTTTGGCCTGTTCCTGCTTCAGCATCAGGGTAGGCACTGACAAGCCTAGCTGACATGTATTTTGTTTTGTTTTTTTTAACAGCCCCAAGCTGTTCCTTCTTGCTAATCAAGAAGGGTGGCTGGCAGGATGGAGAAGTCAGTTATGCTATTTCTTGGAGGTCAGGTGGTTTCCCCTTCCACTCTTTAAGCTGTGAAGAATGAAACCATTTCCTCCAGGGTTTCCCATTTTTCCCATTCAGGATTTCTACCTGGTAAACACTGGGGCTAGCCCGATTCACAATGAAGCAGGGGCCATCCCAGGTGTGTGTCAGAGAATGCTGTTTTGCTGAAAACTTTCTGTACATTACTGGTTGGCCTAATTCCCATAATACCGGAGATTTTCCCCAGCCTAGTTTTTTGTCCATGTTTTGCTGCACTATGCCTAACTGGGTGGCCACTTGCTTGTGCAATGCAGC
The DNA here is from genome assembly GCF_049634645.1 of Pelodiscus sinensis. Lineage (NCBI taxonomy): Eukaryota > Metazoa > Chordata > Testudines > Trionychidae > Pelodiscus > Pelodiscus sinensis. The sequence continues at coordinate 307,688,972 of NC_134711.1, forward strand.
TAGAGTCTCTACCAAGGTTTGCACCCACTCATCTGTTACCACTTTCCCTTCCCAGGCACCAGGCAGTTCTACTCCCAACCACCAGCTTTCAGGCATGCGCATTCGCCTTCCAGTCATAACTCTGAAGGGAGTGTACCCATGAATTGCTTTTGAGCCTCTTAGAGCCATCAAAATGATTGGTAATTTTTCATCCCAATCCTTTCCTGAGCTCTTTACTTGTTTCTTTAGAGCTTCCTTTAATGTACGATTTGTTCGTTCAACTTGTCCAGAAGACTCTGGGTGTCCTGCTATGTGGAAACGTTGCTTAATGCCTAAAGCCCTACATAGCTCTTGCATAACCTCTCCCACAAAATGGGATCCTAAATCTGAATCAATTTCTCTCGGAATACCCATTCTGGAGAAAACTATATTAAAGAGCTGCTTAGCAGTGACTGCGGCAGTGTTGGTTTTAGTGGGGATGGCTTCCACCCATTTAGAGAAGGGATCTACTATTACTAGGCAGTATTTATTCCCCCTACTTGTGGTGGGTAAAGGGCCTATGTAATCTATCTGGATCCGAGACCAGGGACCTTCTATTCTTTGGTGTCCTAATGCATTTTTTTGAACCTGGCGATCGGCATTAACCATGGCACACTGCAGACAATTATCACACCACTGATCTATGTCTGTTTTCATGCCTGGCCACCATCCTGTATCCTTGACTCTATTTAAGGTATCTTGTTTTCCTTTATGTCCTTGCTCATGCACAAATTGAATCAGGTCTCCCCGTACCTGATTGGGGATTATCCAATGCCTTTCACCACCTGCATCCACTGCCCACCAGACATCTTCTACCTGCTCAATCCTGTATTTTCCTGTGTGATCTTTCCCTTTCTTGGCTAGGGACTGAATTTCTGTATCCCCATCTTGAAGGGTACCCAAGTCTAAGGTATCTATTCCTTGACCTAAAAGTTTTCCCCGAGTAGTTACTGCCTCTATTGGCTCCACCTGGTCTGTGTCTTTGTTATGGTCACTGATAGCAGCAGCTTTGGCTAAGGCATCAGCTCTGTTGTTCCAATGTGCTTCTTCTGAGTGATTTTTCTGATGTCCCTTTGTGTGAATCACCCAAGTGTCTCCAGTTCTTTCCATGTCAATTCCCTCCTGAGCACAGCATTCTACTTGTCCCTGTAGTCTGTCTACTAGCAAGGGACCATCCTGCCAAACAGGTGCTTCCTGGATTTCTCCCCCACACCCACTGAGCTGAGCCTGTTTAATGGTGGGTCTCCCTCCCGAGATCCACCGAGGACTCAGAATGTTTACTGAGGCTCCTGTGTCCACTAGCAGCTGGGCTAACGTCCCTGGATTCCCCACTGTAGCCCTTACAGTTGGTCTCCCCCACCTGTCACAATGAAGTCTTGCAATCAGCTGGGGAGGCCCACGGGGAACAGGGCACCCCTATTGATCAGCTGACTCCCTTGAAAGCCTGCACTCAGAAGAGGAGGCAGGATTCTGGTTTTGACAGGGAGTGAGTGTTGGGGACTCACTCCTCACTGGAGCAGTGGGCCGAGGTGGAGCTCCCTCCATCAACTCTGTTCTCCGTGTAACCTGAGACAAAGCATTAATTAGAGTGCTGAGGGGCTGGCGATCATATTTTCTCATGTCTTCCCCTAACTTTACTAGCTCCATCCAGATCACATTCCTAAGGGTCTCCTTGGGTCGGCGTTGCCCAATACGGTGGGAAGTAGGGGGACTACCACTGGGAGTGCGACTGGCAGAATGGGGACCATTATTTGCAAAAGTAATAGCCTGTACAGGCTCACAGTTAGTCTTTTTGCTGATCTGTTTTTTTAAAACACCAGTCTCTCTTAACAAATCTCCCACCTGTTTAATTTTTGCCACTAGCTCATTCCATGTGAGGTGTTCCAAATCCACAGCCCCCATGGTCATTTTTGTCTGGGAATTTAGACCTGCATATGTGCTCTGTACCAATTCATGTCCCTGATACTGGTAAGTGATAATTCCGTTCTCTTCTGTCTGGGGCAATGAATCAGAGAGAGCTGCCAGCATCTTTTTGCGAATTAGGTAAGCTTCAGGGGCCTCTCCAGGTTTCTGCTCTTCCAGAATATAGAGTTTTTTAAGGGAAGAAGCAGGCAGTAATATTTTGAGAGCACTTATCATCCATTCCCGGGGCCCAGGGGCAGTCCGCTCCCATGAACCTATGCCTATGTCCAGAGCATCTGCATCACCAGGAGAAGCACATAACTGAGCCAACTGGGTAAGGTCCATGCCATCAGCAGAGGGGTACATTTGCCAAATGCGAGCCATCCATGCCACAGCTGTGTCACCGTTCAGTGGTCCCAGCCTCTCAGCAATAGCCTTGGCCTGGCTAGGAGACCACCTTGTTACATCGGTGACTAGCTCTGTTGTGGGAAGGTCAGTTCCTGCAACTATGTGTTTAACTTCCCTTGTGGAAACAGGGGCAACATTGTGCCTGTGAGACCACTGGAGGTTAAATGGGGCTTGGGGTTCAGTATCAGGGAGTATTTCTATTTTTGTAGGGGGTTCCCAATCACAGTCCTCTCTTAACCTTACAGCTGCTACCACCCCCTTATGGGCACTAAGTTGGGCATGTAGTTTACTGATCTCTGCCTCACACTTCTGATGGCTGGCTGCTGCCTTAGCTGCCTTGTTTTCATCTGCTAGAAAGCGAGTTGCTGCTCGTGCTTCCTCTAACAACATTTTAGTGTGAGACAACTCTTTTCTGTACTGTTCTGCAGCCATATTGGCCTTGTCCCTTTCCTCTTGCATATTTCTAAGTAAAGTCACCATTTTAAGCTTTTCTGCTATAAATTCACATCCATCCATCTCACATTTGTCCAAACACTGTTGTAACTGCTTTTTCTCCAGCTCCAGTTCCTGCCTTCCCTTTACCATTTCAGCCATGTCTAGACATGCATAAAACAATGCCCATGCAGCAGCTGCATCTTTTGCACTACCTCGTGGTTTAATGGTTGTGCAGTATTGTTCAAAGCTCACACTTGCTTCAAGCAGGGGATCCTCACCCTTAAAGCACCCTCTTTCCCAGGGACATTTCCCCTTCTTCATTACCCATCTCTCTAACCTATTGCTTTTCTCCTGTCTCAAGCGAGCAGTCAAAGGGGTTCTCTCAGACATCTCTACTTTCCTTATTTCACTAGTTATCTTTTACCTGCAGTCAATATAACTCTAAAACATTTACTTTCAAGCCCAATATTTAACTTTCAATTGCACAGTCCCACAATAATTCCAAGAACAATTCAGAACTTTACCACATTAATGCCTATTCGCACAGTTCTACAAAAATTCCAAGCACAATTCAGAACTGTTACCACATTAATTCCTAGTTCCAGTTCTACAAAAATTCCTAAATGCACAGTACTACAATAATTCCAAGAACAATTCAGAACTTTACCACATTAATTCCTATTCACACAGTTCTACAAAAATTCCAAGCACAATTCAGAACTGTTACCACATTAATTCCTAGTTCCAGTTCTACAAAAATTCCAAGCACAATTCAGAAACTTTACCACATTAATTCCTAAATGCACAGTTCTACAATAATTCCAAGCATAATTCAGAATCTTTACCACATTAAGTCCTATTTGCACAGCTCTGCAATAATTCTACAATAATTCCAAGCACAATTCTGACCAGTTACCACATTAATTCCAAGCACAGTTCAGCTACAATAATTCCAAGCATAGTTCAGAACTTTTTCAAGTATTCTATGTGAATAATAGAAGGAGCTCAATAAAAGGCTTAAAAAAAAAAAAAAAGATAGAAAAAAAACTGACTCAGGCCCCTGCCTCAGTTTCCCCACTCTAGAGCAACTACTCAGAACTTTACGAAGTAGTCTATAGAAATGATAGAAGCAGCTCACTAAAAGACAACAACAACAACAAAAAGGAAAGAGAAAAGAGGAAACAAAAAAAATAAAAACCTGTGCCTCAGTTTCCCCACTCTGCAGCAACTACTCAACAAGTACCCCGTGATCAGGATCACGTGCTGCCCACATTCCTCCACCAATTTGTTACCAAATTTGCCCAATACTCTGGGGTATGCTCATTTATCAGGGTTATCCTTATGGGACTGGGGGAAGGTTAACAGTTCTATCAGTGTGCTGTTGGTGCTTACTTGGGCTCTCATATGGAGCTGAATTCTCCCTGCTGCCAATTCCCCCTCCCACTGGAGCTCTCCTGCAGGAACTAGGTTCCTCAGGATGGGGTTCTTCCCACCTTAGCAACACACACAGACACTCACACCCACTAACAGAGCACGTCTGAGAGGACTGGGTACTCAGCACTCACAAGCTGACCCCCTCATATGTCCCTGGACTCAGCTGGCTGGGTTTCACAGCAATGCCACACTGCACCCTCATGTGCCTTTGGACTCCGTGGGCTGGATTAAACAGCACTTTAAGCTGCCATCCTCATAAGCCCCCAGGTTCAGCACCCCTTATCCCCACTTTCACACCACAGTCATTCACAGGTAAACCACACGATGAGCAAACCCCACAGGATTTTGGGCACTACAGGGATCTTTTGCTTGGGTACAAGAAGCGTTGTTGCAGAGCGAATGGGGAAGCCAAAACAACACCCCTTAAGGAAGAGTGAGCAAAAGAGAAAGAAAGAGAGAGAAGCAACCAGCTTAACAATGAAAGTGATTTATTTCTGAGTAGTGAATAGATATCAAACAGTTACAATATTAAATCTAACAATTACAATATTAAATCTAAATTGAAGCTGCTTACAAATGTTAGGTAACCATATAACAGTTTACACAGGGCAGGGTCAGGAGGCTATGCTTAGAGAGATAGTTGAGAGAGAGAAAGAGAAAGAGAGAGAGAGAGAGAGACCTCACCACTCCACGGAGCTTGCACTGATCGGGGTTCCCAGATGATGATGGTAGCCGGGGGTCCAGAGGGCAGGAGAAAAGCAGGACAGAGCCCCCAGCACGATCAGACAGGAGATGAAGAAGTCTCAATGGAACTGATGCAGTTTAAGTCCAGGTATCAGAACAGTTTTCTTGGGGCAAGGATAGGAGTTTTATAGAGATAGTTCAAAGAGAAAGAGGAGAGACAATAGAGACTGATCACCCCTGGTTATGGGTGATGTTCCTTGAACGAGCTCACAATGCAACTTGGCAGTTTCAGTATTTTAGATGTCAATAGGATCGTTACTAGAATTGGTCTGATAATGACTAATTTGGGTGTGAGCAGGACTAGGTTCATTAGCATCTGGAGCAGGGATTTCCCATCAGGCAGTGCTTCTCTGCTTTCGGTGTCCCATAGTTCAGTGCGGTTCCTGCCTTGGAAGAGCTGCTCTCCATTCTGTATGCTAATGAGATGTCCCTCTGTTCCATCCTTAATGTAAATGAGGCTGGGGTGTTTCCTTAATTGTATCACCCTTGTCTGAAGCAGTTTAGGTGTGTCTTCCCTGGCCTTTTCTTTGCTTTGTCTTTGATTCTAGCAGAGGCCTGAGGGAGGGGAATGGTTTTCCATGAGTGCCACTCCCTGACTCCCCAAGAGCACAAGGCTGACAGGTGACCATGTTCTGGTTCCCCAATAATCACAGAGCTGGTGGGTAACAGGCCTGACTGCCAGGGGCTGACCCGGAGGCGTGCCCCCACTTCCAGGCTCTGGACCGCATCCTGGGGGCTCATGCCGTCCCTGCCCCCCGGGAGGTGATAGACCCCGGGGCAGAGGGACCGCTCCCAGACACGGAGGAGGAGGAGAAGGAGGAGGGCTCCGAGAGCCAGGAGCCTGCCGGCAGCCAGCCCAGGACCCTGGACCCCCGAGGCACCCCACAGAGCCGCTCGCCTGTGTCGTCCGAGGCCGGGGAGGCGTCCACATGTGAGTACCATCGTGTTCCCCTTATGTGTACGGGGGGCTGGGGCAAGAGGGAGCCCAGGGACCATGCGCCTGGGCCTTGCCCACCACGGAGCAGCAGCTGGGGATCCTGCAGGGGCCCTGGCCTTGCAGAGGGGAGCTGGGTTTCACACACCTGGGCCCCTGGGGTAATTGACCGCTGTTCTTGTTTCACCAGAGCTGCAGCACCTGGGACTGCAGGGCGCACCACCCCGCTGCAGCAGCCGCCCGCACCCGGGCCAGCAGGAGAGCCAGGAACCAAGAGGACTACCAGAGACGGCACGTCCGGTTCCTGGAGCACCAGCTCCGCATCCAGGACCACTGGATCCAGGAGGACCTGAGGCTGCGCCAGAGGAGCTTGGAGGCACTTGAGGAGCAGGGCCGTGCCCTGTGAGGCCACCTCCAGAGCCTGCTCGACCGCTTCCCAATTCCTCTTGCTCCGGCTCCTGCTCCTGCTCCTGCTCCCTCTGCTCCCCCTCCTGCTCCCCCTGCTCCCCCTCCTTCTCCCCCTGCTCCCGCTCCTGCTTCCTCCACACCCCCCATCCCTCCTGACCCACCCTCCACAACCATTCCCCACCAACGACCCCGGACCCGCAGTATTGCGAGACAGGAGAGGCAGCCGGACTCCCACCCCTGAGCTTTCCTTTCCCTTCCTCCCTTCCCTCCCCTTCCAGCTCCCTCATCCCAGGTTTCCTCCTCCCCTCTCCCACCTTCATTCATCCCTTCCCTCCACCCCAGTTATGTTAAATAAAAAGATGTTTTTGTTTGAAAAACAGGTGTCTTTATTTGACAGTAGGTAGGGAGGGGAAAGGGGAAGGGGGATAGGGTGGAAGAAGGCCCCAGTGGGGCATGCAAGGGAGAGGTCAGTCCTCCTCCTCCACCAGGAAGCTCTCCCGCAGGGCTTCCCGGATCCAGACGGCCCCCTGCTGGGCTGACCGTAGTGGCCAGCCATGCGGTCAGCCTCAGCTATCCAGGCTGGCAGGAAAGCTTCCCCCTTTCTCTCACATAAATTGTGGAGCACACAACATGCTGCCACCACGGGAGGGATGTTGTGCTCGGCCAGGTCCAGACGGGTGAGGAGGCATCGAAAGCGGGCTTTCAGTCGCCCGAAGGCCCCTTCCACCACGGTGTGGGCCCTGGTCAGCCTGGCATTGAAGGCCTGGCGGGAGGGATTGAGGTGCCCCGTTTAGGGCTTCATCAGCCACAGCTGCAGTGGGTAGGCGGCATCCCCCACCAGGCAGACGGGCATGTCCACGTCCCCGACCCTGATGTGGCGGTCAGGGAAGAAGGTCCCGTCCTGCAGCTGCTGGCACATGGAGGAGTTGCGGTACACCCGGGCGTCGTGTGCTTTGCTGGACCAGCCCACATTAATGTCCGTGAACTGTCCCTGGTGGTCACGCACGGCCTGCAGGAGGATGGAGAAGTACCCCTTGCGGTTCACGTAACGGGACGCCTGGTGTTCCGGGGCACGGATGGGGATGTGCATCCCGTCGATGGCCCCCCGCAGCTGGGGAAGCCGAGGGCGCCGAATCCCTGGATGACGGCGTCCGGGTCGGCGAGGCGGACCACCCTGCGGAGCAGCACCCGGTTGATGGCCTTGACCACCTGTGGAGAGAGACACAGCAAAGCGCCAATCAGTGGGGCGCCCGGGTGGCTGGGAGCATTCGTGCTCTGGCAGTGCCCTGCACCCCACTCCCGGAAACAACCCCCCCGGGCGGCGTGTAGTACAGCCGGGACAGACTGACCCCTCCGGTGCGGGGCGCTTTCGCCTCCTCCCACCCCCCCTTTGTTCCTGGGGTGGCCCATCCCCTCCTTGCAACCCCTTTTCTCCCCGGCGCAGTGGCCGACAAGTGCCATACCTGCATGAGCACGGTGGATCTCCCCACGCCGAACTGGTTCCTGACGGATCGGTAGCTGTCCGGCGTGGAGAGCTTCCAGAGGGCGATGGCCACCCGCTTCTGGAGGGGGATGGTGGGCCTCATGCGAGTGTCCCTTCTGCGCAGAGCAGGGGCGAGCCACTCGCAGAGCTCCAGGAAGGTGTCCCTCCTCATCCTAAAGTTCTGGGTCCACTGTCGGTCGTCCCAGCACTCCAGGACGATGCGGTCCCACCAGTCGGTGCTGGTGTCCAGACGCCAGATGCGGCGGGGCACGCCGGTGCCGGGGCGCCGCCGCGGCTCCTCCACGGCCCCCAGGGCGGCCAGGCGGAGAGGCAGGGGGCTGACGTTCCCCAGGTGGTGCCAGGCAGCCTCGAGCCATTGCTGGCAGGCTTGCAGTAGCAAGTCCAGAACGTGCACCAGAAGGTGCAGGGCGAGCCGTGGCTCCATGTTGCCACCTGCGGCAGTCCCCCCCGAAGGGAAGCACCGACACAGACGGGCACAGAGACCGACGCTTTGCTGTCCCTCGGCGAGGTTGGCAAGCAAGCAGGAAAAGCTGAGAACCGGCTGTCCAGGGAGGGTCCCTTTAAGCACGAGCCTCAGATAGCCTCAGACAGCAGCCACACAAAGCAACTGCTGACCTGATGCCCTGCCAGAACCGGTTTCAGCTGCCCTTAAATGCCCCCCTGCGTCCAATCAGTGTGGACGCGCTAGTTCGAACTAGCAAAACGCTAGTTCGAACTAGTTTTTAGTTCTAGATGCGCTAGTTCGAACTAGCTTAGTTCGAATTAACTAATTCGAACTAAGTTAGTTCGAACTAGCGCTGTAGTGTAGACGTACCCGAAATGACTGGGCTCCTCTGATATTTCCCATCAATCCTCTGCCCACAGCTAGCAGCTGAAGAGAAACTGGATGCAGAGAGCAATCCCCAGGAACAGTATACAGAGTATACAGAGCCATGTCCTGAGCCAGCCATGATTGCTGGCCAGCATAACTGGGTATAGGTCTAAGTGAAATTATAGAGGATCAGCAATGGCTTGGGAGGAGCCAGTGCAGAGAGATTCTAATGAGAGATACTAAGGGTACGTCTACACTACAGCGCTAGTTCGAACTAACTTAGTTCGAATTAGTTAATTCGAACTAAGCTAGTTCGAACTAACGCATCTAGAACTAAAAACTAGTTCGAACTAGCGTTTTGCTAGTTCGAACTAGTAAGTCCACATTGAGTGGACTCTGGACAGGGCTTAAGGATGGCCGGAAGCAGTGCCGGCAGGGCATAAAAGGAGGACTTAGAGCATGGAGATGCTGTCTCAGGCTAGCCGAGGGCTGCGCTTAAAGGGTCCCGACCCCCACCCCGGACACACAGTTCTAAGGGGTGCCCCGCTTGCAAAGAAGTTCTGGCTTGGAGTGCCCTGAGTGCCCACACTGGGCACATCACACCACTCGGCCATCAGCCCGGCTGCACTTGCCGCAGGCTGCCATCTGGGGAGAGGGAGTAATTGGGGGGCTGCAGGAGAGCTTCCACCCCCAGAAGCCCGCAGAGCCAGCCCAGTCCTCCCCATCGGGGGCTCGTACCCCATTCCTCCCTCACCTCCTTCCACTTACCCTTCCCTAGCCCCCCTTCTTATTGATGTACAAAATAAAGATAACGTTTCTTCCAACATTGACTCTGTCTTTATTGAACAAAACTGGGGGGGACTGGGAAAAGGAGGTGGGAGAGGGGAAGAGAAAGGCTGGGAGAGGGGAGGGCAACTAACATGATCAGGGGTTGGGAACAGGTCCCAGATGAAGAAAGGCTACAGAGACTGGGACTGTTCAGCTTAGAAAAGAGGAGACGGAGAGGGGACAGGATAGAGGTCTCTAAAAGAAGGGGTTGGGTGGAGAGGGTGCATTCAGAAAAGTTCTTCCTGAGTTCCCATAAAGAAGGACTAGAGGACACCAAAGGAAAGGAATGGGTAGCAGGCTTGAAACTAGTAAGAGAAAGTTGTTGTTCTTGACAAAGCAAATAGTTAACCTGTGGAACTCCTTGCTGCAGGAGGCTGTGAAGGCTACAACTAGAACAGAGTTTAAAGGGAAGTGAGATCAAGTCATGGAGGTTGGGGCCATGGAGTCCTATTAGCCAGAGGGTAGGAGTGGTGTCCCTGCCCAAAGTTTGTGGAAGGCTGGAGAGGGATGGCACGAGACAAATGGCTTGGTCATTGTCTTCGGTCCATCCCCTCCAGGGTCCCTAGGGTTGGCCGCTGTTGGCAGACAGGCTACTGGGCTAGATGGACCTTTGGTCTGACCCAGGACGGCCATTGTAAGCTCAGGGCTCAGTGTCGGGGGTCTCAGTGGACCCCCTTGATTTTCATGCACACCTGGTCCTGGGTGGCCAGGCTGGCAGCTCTCCTGCCCTAGACGGCCACTTTCCTGTGCCTAGTGCGGAGATCGTGGACGAGGTCCACGATGTCCGCACTAGCCCAGGAAGGTGCCCGCCTCTTGCGGTCCAGGGCAAACTCCCGGGAGCCGCCAGCCTGGTCCCGGCAAGAGGGGGTGGGCTGGGGGGCATCGGGTGGGTGGCTCTGTGCCGTGCCAGGTGCAGGGTCTGCTAGCTGGGTGCTGGCAGGCTTGCACCTGGCACGGGCACCGTAGCCAGCCCGTGCCCCTTTAAGGGGTCCGGGGCCGGGAGGGGGGCATAGAGTTTCCCTGGTGTTGGCCAGAGTGGCCACCAGGGAAACCTGGGGAGGGCTAGCCTCCCACTAGTTCGAACTAAAGGGCTACACAGCCCTTAGTTCGAACTAGCTAGTTCGAACTAGGCGTTAGTCCTCGTAAAATGAGGTTTACCTAGTTCGAACTAAGCGCTCCGCTAGTTCGATTCAAATTCGAACTAGCGGAGCGCTAGTGTAGCACCTATTAAAGTTAGTTCGAACTAACGTCCGTTAGTTCGAACTAACTTTGTAGTGTAGACATACCCTAACAGAGCTTGGCTTGGAAACCCGCAAGGTCATATATGCCTAACTATGATTGACTGGAAAGGGCACCAAACCTATAGAGCCCTCACTCTCATTTGGACTGCCCTGGGTCCCTAACAAGAGCTCCTATTACTCACTTTGAACTGTAACAGTTTAAGACTCTGTACCAAAAGTATTTGAACCTCTCCTCTTTCCTGACAGCCCTAGTAAAATGCCCTTTCATTTAGCCATTGTGTCTGATTCTGCATTGGACACAGCAAGGCTAGTTCTTAAAATGTCTAGCTGCACAAGTGCCTAAATGATTGTGTAGCTCAGAATGCAATTACATTACATTAGCACGTAGCATGCCCAGGAATCATCAAATGGATATTATTTTTCTGTGATAGAATTTTATTAGTTAAGCCAGTTGCTCTCACTGGTCTTTTTATCTTGCTCTCCCTGCTCATGTAGAACTTGTTCTTATTCATAGTCTACCACAGAGTTGTAGACGTTTGAGAATGGAAAACAGCTCAACATAGGGTATGTCTACACTACCAAGTTAGTTCGAACTAACGGACGTTAGTTCAAACTAACTTTCATAGGCGCTACACTAGCGCTCCGTTAGTTCGAATTTAATTCAAACTAACGGAGCGCTTAGTTCGAACTAGGTAAACCTCATTCCACGAGGATTAAGCCTAGTTTGAACTTACTAGACCCTTAATTCGAACTAGTGGGAGGCCAGCCCTTCCCAGCTTTACCTTGTGGCCACTCTGGCCAGCACCAGGGAAACTCTACTGCCCCCCTCCCGGCCCCGGAGCCCTTAAAGGGACACGGGCTGGCCACGGGGTTTGTGCCAGTTGCAAGGCTGCCAGCACCCGTGCCAGCACACCCAGCAGCTGACACCCCATGAGCCAGCCACCCGATGCCACCCAGCCCTCCCCCTCTTCCCGGGACCCTGCCCGGGGCCACAAGAGGTGGGCGTCCGCGTGGTCTAGTGTGGAGATCGTGGACCTCATTGAGGTTTGGAGGGAAGCCTCCAATGTCCACCATCTCCGCACTAGCCACAGGAACGTGGCAGTGTATGGCCGCATGGCTGCCAGCCTGGCCGCCAGGGGCCACCAGCGCAGCCGGGAGCAGGTGCGCTGTAAAATTAAGGACTTGCGGCAGTCCTACTCCCGGGCCTGACTGCCAGGGGCTGACCCGGAGGCGTGCCCCCACTTCCAGGCTCTGGACCGCATCCTGGGGGCTCATGCCGTCCCTGCCCCCCGGGAGGTGATAGACCCCGGGGCAGAGGGACCGCTCCCAGACACGGAGGAGGAGGAGAAGGAGGAGGGCTCCGAGAGCCAGGAGCCTGCCGGCAGCCAGCCCAGGACCCTGGACCCCCGAGGCACCCCACAGAGCCGCTCGCCTGTGTCGTCCGAGGCCGGGGAGGCGTCCACATGTGAGTACCATCGTGTTCCCCTTATGTGTACGGGGGGCTGGGGCAAGAGGGAGCCCAGGGACCATGCGCCTGGGCCTTGCCCACCACGGAGCAGCAGCTGGGGATCCTGCAGGGGCCCTGGCCTTGCAGAGGGGAGCTGGGTTTCACACACCTGGGCCCCTGGGGTAATTGACCACTGTTCTTGTTTCACCAGAGCTGCAGCACCTGGGACTGCAGGGCGCACCACCCCGCTGCAGCAGCCGCCCGCACCCGGGCCAGCAGGAGAGCCAGGAACCAAGAGGACTACCAGAGACGGCACGTCCGGTTCCTGGAGCACCAGCTCCGCATCCAGGACCACTGGATCCAGGAGGACCTGAGGCTGCGCCAGAGGAGCTTGGAGGCACTTGAGGAGCAGGGCCGTGCCCTGTGAGGCCACCTCCAGAGCCTGCTCGACCGCTTCCCAATTCCTCTTGCTCCGGCTCCTGCTCCTGCTCCTGCTCCCTCTGCTCCCCCTCCTGCTCCCCCTGCTCCCCCTCCTTCTCCCCCTGCTCCCGCTCCTGCTTCCTCCACACCCCCCATCCCTCCTGACCCACCCTCCACAACCATTCCCCACCAACGACCCCGGACCCGCAGTATTGCGAGACAGGAGAGGCAGCCGGACTCCCACCCCTGAGCTTTCCTTTCCCTTCCTCCCTTCCCTCCCCTTCCAGCTCCCTCATCCCAGGTTTCCTCCTCCCCTCTCCCACCTTCATTCATCCCTTCCCTCCACCCCAGTTATGTTAAATAAAAAGATGTTTTTGTTTGAAAAACAGGTGTCTTTATTTGACAGTAGGTAGGGAGGGGAAAGGGGAAGGGGGATAGGGTGGAAGAAGGCCCCAGTGGGGCATGCAAGGGAGAGGTCAGTCCTCCTCCTCCACCAGGAAGCTCTCCCGCAGGGCTTCCCGGATCCAGACGGCCCCCTGCTGGGCTGACCGTAGTGGCCAGCCATGCGGTCAGCCTCAGCTATCCAGGCTGGCAGGAAAGCTTCCCCCTTTCTCTCACATAAATTGTGGAGCACACAACATGCTGCCACCACGGGAGGGATGTTGTGCTCGGCCAGGTCCAGACGGGTGAGGAGGCATCGAAAGCGGGCTTTCAGTCGCCCGAAGGCCCCTTCCACCACGGTGTGGGCCCTGGTCAGCCTGGCATTGAAGGCCTGGCGGGAGGGATTGAGGTGCCCCGTTTAGGGCTTCATCAGCCACAGCTGCAGTGGGTAGGCGGCATCCCCCACCAGGCAGACGGGCATGTCCACGTCCCCGACCCTGATGTGGCGGTCAGGGAAGAAGGTCCCGTCCTGCAGCTGCTGGCACATGGAGGAGTTGCGGTACACCCGGGCGTCGTGTGCTTTGCTGGACCAGCCCACATTAATGTCCGTGAACTGTCCCTGGTGGTCACGCACGGCCTGCAGGAGGATGGAGAAGTACCCCTTGCGGTTCACGTAACGGGACGCCTGGTGTTCCGGGGCACGGATGGGGATGTGCATCCCGTCGATGGCCCCCCGCAGCTGGGGAAGCCGAGGGCGCCGAATCCCTGGATGACGGCGTCCGGGTCGGCGAGGCGGACCACCCTGCGGAGCAGCACCCGGTTGATGGCCTTGACCACCTGTGGAGAGAGACACAGCAAAGCGCCAATCAGTGGGGCGCCCGGGTGGCTGGGAGCATTCGTGCTCTGGCAGTGCCCTGCACCCCACTCCCGGAAACAACCCCCCCGGGCGGCGTGTAGTACAGCCGGGACAGACTGACCCCTCCGGTGCGGGGCGCTTTCGCCTCCTCCCACCCCCCCTTTGTTCCTGGGGTGGCCCATCCCCTCCTTGCAACCCCTTTTCTCCCCGGCGCAGTGGCCGACAAGTGCCATACCTGCATGAGCACGGTGGATCTCCCCACGCCGAACTGGTTCCTGACGGATCGGTAGCTGTCCGGCGTGGAGAGCTTCCAGAGGGCGATGGCCACCCGCTTCTGGAGGGGGATGGTGGGCCTCATGCGAGTGTCCCTTCTGCGCAGAGCAGGGGCGAGCCACTCGCAGAGCTCCAGGAAGGTGTCCCTCCTCATCCTGAAGTTCTGGGTCCACTGTCGGTCTTCCCAGCACTCCAGGACGATGTGGTCCCACCAGTCGGTGCTGGTGTCCAGATGCTAGACGCGGCAGGGCACGCCGGTGCCGGGGCGCCGCCGCGGCTCCTCCACGGCCCCCAGGGTGGCCAGGAGGAGAGGCAGGGGGCTGACGTTCCCCAGGTGGTGCCAGCCAGCCTCGAGCCATTGCTGGCAGGCTTGCAGCAGCAAGTTCAGAAAGTGCACCAGAAGGTGCAGGGCGAGCTCTGGCTCCATGTTGCCACCTGCGGCGGCGTCACCCGAAGGGAAGCACCAACACAGATGGGCACAGAGACCAACGCTTTGCTGTCCCTCAGCGAGGTTGGCAACGAGCAGGAAAAGCTGAGAACCGGCTGTCCAGGGGGGGTCCCTTTAAGCACGAGCGTCAGATAGCCTCAGACAGCAGCCACACAAAGCAACTACTGACCTGATGCCCTGCTGGAACCGGTTTCAGCCGCCCTTAAATCAGTGTGGACGCGCTAGTTCGAATTAGCAAAACGCTAATTCGAACTAGTTTTTAGTTAGTTCGAATTAGCGCTGTAGTGTAGACATACCCATCCTTCCTAGAATTCAGGCAGGCTTCCAATCCAGCCACCCCACTTATTACCTGGGCCCCATTCTTTTGGAGGTATGCAGATTTGCTTCATACAGGCAAACTGATCTTCCCCTTTGGTAGCAAGACCAGAACAGAAGCTAGTAGCTACCTCTCAGACTGACCTCCTCCTCCATTGGTGGGAACAGAGAGGAGTTGTGATTCATAATCTAATTTCAGCACAGCATCTGGCAGTTTTTTTATTCTCTTTTCTTGATTTGACCTCACAAATGGTAAGGCTGACCTTAGATAGATTTTATAAAGATTAGAGTTAGAGGTGACCCAAATCCTGTATCTTCTTCGCAACAAAGGTAGCCAGAATTTGAACCAGAATTCTGTAGTTGGCCCATATGTCTATAAAAAGCTGAACCATACAAACATAATTGATGTGTATCTCTAATTAAACTAATCTATCTAGGTCTATGTGCCACATCTATCACTGTAATAATGCAAGTGCTGGATCCAGATCAGAAATATGCAATTATCTAATTAGGATCACTTTGACCAACAATGAAATGCAGCCCACTGCTATGTGGGATATTGCTGATATTTATGCTCCAGCAACAATGCTTAGAGTTAGCTTATAGGATATCAAGGCATTCCCCCCCCACACACACCCCACTTGTGTATTTTTCAATACAATTGCAAGTTTTCCTGAGCCCAATATAACTTTATCATTCAGATTTTATTTCTGACTGGTTGGCCTTGATTAGAGATTTTCTTGGAATGTGAAGAGTGAGGGGGAAGAGTACAACAAAAAGTCTTTGTAACCTTGGAAAGCTGAAGGTGCATCATTCCAATTATTTTGAAGTGTCTTGGGACTCTGTTGAATTAACAAATGAGATATGGTAAAATAGCAAGGGCATGCAATTAAAGACTTGAAAAAAATGTGAATTAATAAGTATTTCTCTTTTTAGCTTTATGTCTTCATATTTTTAAGTGGAGTTAGTGTGCTTGGCATGTGTTGGAGACGTTCTGGAGACAGGATTGAAAACTTTTACCATGTTGCCCTGCTAATATTCCTGCATGATAACCTGTTGGGAAGATTTCTAGGACTGAGAAGGAATGTCTGGATTGCCAGCCATGGAAAACAGGACTGACAAATGCCCCCTTTAGAAGATGGATCAAGATGATCACAAGAGACCTCAGAGACATTTTTCCATCTCTAGTTTCTATAATTCAAATAAGGAGGGAAAGAATCATAGAATCATAGGACTGGAAGGGACCTCATGAGTGCATCTGCTCCAGTCCCCTGCACTCAGGGCAGGACAAAGCACCATCTAAACCTGTGTTTCTCAACCCCTTTTTTTTATAAAAGTACCCCCAGTACCTACAGTTTTCAGACACATTTTTTTTCTACCATTGCAACGTATTTGTTTAAACAACTTAATCGTAGTTGGGCGGGTGATGAAATTTTTGGGTGTAAAAAGTACAAAAATAATAAAGTGCTGTAAAACTTAAAACAAAAATTCAGTTTTCTCCAAATTTCAGTTGTGTTGACGTACCCCCCAGACTTCTCTTGAGTACCCCTAAGACTACTCATACCACTGGTTGAGAAACACTGATCTAAACCATCTCTGACAGGTCATTGTCTAACCTGATCTTAAAAATCTCCAATGATGGAGATCCCACAACTTCCCTAAGCAATTTATTCCAGTGCTTAATCACCCCAACAATTAGGAAGTGTTTCCTAATGTCCAGTGTAAACTTCCCTTGCTGCACTTTAAGCCCGTTGCTTCTTGTCCTGTCATCAGATGTCAAGGAGAATAATTTTCTTCCTCCTCCTCTTAACAGCCTTTTAGGTACTTGAAAAGTGTTACCATGTCCTCCTCTCAGTCTTCTTGTTTCTAGACTAAACAAACCAAAGTCCCTCATACAGCATATTTCCTAGGCCTTTAAACATTTTGTTGCTATTTTCTGGACCTTTTCTAATTTGTCCACATCTTTCCTGAAATGTGACACACAGAACTGGACACAATACTTCATTTGAGGCCTAATCAGTGCAGTGTAGTGTAAAAGAATTGCTTCTCATGTCTTGTTCACAACATTCCTGCTAATACATCCCAGAATGAGATTTGCTTTTTTTGTAGCCCATATCCTTTCCACAGTACTTCTTCCTAGGTGGTCATTTCCTATTTTGTATGTGTGCAACTGATTGTTCTTTCTTAAGTCTAGTACTTTGCATTTGTCCTTGTAAAATTTCATCCTCTTTACCTCAGATCATTTGTCCAGTTTGACCAGATAATTTTGAATTACAATCCTATCCTCCAAAGCACTTGCCACCACTCCCAGCTTTCATTCGCAAACTTTATAAGCATTCTTTCTATGCCATTATCTCAATCATTGATGAAAATTTCTAACAGGGCCGTGTGGAATCTTACTCCTTGGCTTTGTCTGCACTGGCGTGTTCTCACGCAAAAACTGTTTTGCAGAAGAGTTCTTCCAGAAGAGAGCGTCTACACTGGCACGTGCTTTTGCGCAAGAGATGTGCTTTTGTGCAACAGCATCCATGCCAGTGTAGACACTCTCTTGCGCAAGAAAGCTCCGATGGCCATTTTAACCATCGGGCTTTCCTGCACAAGAAATTCGTGTTGCCTGTCTACACTGGCCTCTTCTGGAAGAGCTCTTGTGCAAAAGGGCTTCTTCCTGAGCAGGAGTGTCAGAGTTCTCGCGCAAGAAGCCCTGATTTTATACATTAGAATGTCAGTTTAGTTGCGCAAGAACACGCGGCCAGTGTAGACAGGCAGCAAGTTTTTGCACAAGAGCAGCTGCTTTTGTGTGAGATCCCTCCAGTGTAGACACAGCCCTTATGTCTTTCCAGCAGAACTATGAACCATTGATAACTACTCTCTGGGTATGTCTACACTACCACCCTAGTTCGAACTAGGGTGGTAATGTAGGCATACCGCACTTGCAAATGAAGCCCAGGATTTGAATTTCAAATCCCGGGCTTCATTTGCAAGTGCGGTATGCCTACATTACCCCGCTAGTTCGAACTAGCGGGGTAGTATAGACATACCCTCTGGGAATGGTTGTCCAACCAGTTATGCACTCCCCTTATAGAAGCTCCATCTATTTTGTGTTCCCCTAGTTTGTTAATGAGGTCATGTGAGACTATATCAAATGTCTCATTAAAGTCTAGATATACCACATCTGTTGCTTCTTCCCATCCACAAGGCTTGTTATCATGTCAAAGAAAGCCACCAAGTTGATTTGATACCATTTGCTCTTGACAAATTCATACTATTACTTATCACTTTTTTATCTTCTAGATGTTTGCAAACTGATTCATTATTTGCTCCATTATCTTTCCAGTTACAGAAGTTAAGTTGACTAGTCTGTAATTCCCTGGGCTGTACTTTACTTCCCTTTTTGTAGATGGGCACTATATTTGCCCATTTCCAGTCTTCTGGAATCTCACATCTTTCATAACTTTTCAAAGATAATAGCTAATGGAACAGATATCTCCTCACTCCGCATCCTGAATATTATAAGATGCATTTCATTAGATTCTAGTGACTTGAACATATATAGAAGAATATCTAAGTAATTTTTAATTTATTCTGTCCTTATTTTAGTTTCTGATCCTAACCAGTGTTCCCTCTAACATTTTCTGTGCTTGGGAGGGTTGAATTTTCTTTTGAGCGGGTTGAATTTTCTTATGTGCCCCACCAATATTGAGGCAGTGTGTCAAGATAGATAGATAGATAGATAGATAGATAGATAGATAGATAGATATTTTAAGCAGTCTGTATGTGTGGAATAAAATATATTAAAACAAGACATCTGTGACTAGCTGCTAGGAGGTACACTTAGTGACTACAAAGGTTCTGTACAAAGCTAGGGAATTAGCTTTCTTCCACTGGAGGAAGAGTAGAAGCCCCAGAACAAATTAACACATGGCTTCACGGTTTATAGACATTTGCATGTTTCAAAGAGCTTGCAAATGGGATTTCATCCTACAAAACAGCTAACATCACATCCAGAACTTGCTACTTCTAACTCATAAAAGCCAGAACTCTACCAGAAAGCAAAGATCTGACCTTAATGCAACACAATTTACCATGTATTAATTAGTAACACAGGATTTTTTAAAAAAACATTAAGTTCAGAGTTTACATATTTGCAACACTCTAAAAAATGCTATTAAAAAAATTAAAAAACAATCAATAGTCTTGCAGCACCTTAGGACTATTCACTATTTTTAAAATATTTTGTCAGCTACAGACCAACACAGCTACCCTTCTGAAACTGTTAAAAAATCTTTTCATTCTTATCCATTAATATGCAAACTTTGTTTGAAATGTAATCATGCAAATGTCCTCCTAGTGCAATGTCTTCCTAGCACGCGCTCACACACACACGCACATACACACCAGGCTTACCCCCTCTCCCTCCAGACCAGCCTAACAGAGAGGACTGCAGTGAGTCAGACACCCCAAACAAACTTCCCCCTGCCTCCACCCACAGAACAAATGCCAGTATTAAAGCACTCCCTCTTTCTCCCACCTATTTCATGCAATCAACCCCTTTTCCTCACCCTTCCCAGCCCAGGAGGACTGAAGAGACTTCTGGGAATCTGCCTCTGCCTCGCTCTCTCCTCTGGCAGGACTCTCCCCCAAGCCAATTAATTACTCCCTCCCTCCTCCCAGCCACTCATTCCCTGCTCATCTCAGTGGATTTTGTCTTTCCTTTCAAGCATGTGGCAGACAGCATTTATGGAGGCCCCATCCCTGCTGATCAGCTGATCTCTCTGCCTGAGCAAGGAGCTTTGGACTTCTGTGCAAGGCTCAGAACATAGCTGCATGGCCATTCAGTGGCACAGCTTAGAGGGAACTTTGATCCTAATGCATTTTCATCAGCATTCATCCAACCTTGTTGAAAATTGAAACAAAGTCATTAAACACCTCTGCCATTTCACATTTTCTGTTATTGTTTTTCCTTCTTCATTCAGTAATAGCCCTATCCTGTCCTTGGTCTTCCTCTTGCTTTGAAATACATTTGTAGAATGTTTTCTTGTTACCCAGGTCTCTATCTAGTTTGATGTCGTTATGTGTTTTGGCCTTGCTAATTTTGCCCCTATATACTTGTGTTATTTGTTTATGTTTGGCCTTTGTAATTTGATCTATTTTCCACTTTTTGTAGCACTCCTTTTTGATTTTTAGATCATTTAAGATCTCTTGGGTAACCTATGGTGGTATCTTGCAATACTTCCCATCTTTCCTATGCAGTGGGATAGTTTGCTCTTGTGCCCTTACTAACATCTCTTTGAAAAAGCTATCAACTATCTTCAATTGTTTTTCCTCTGAGATTTGCTTCCCATGGGATGTTACCTACCGACTCCCTGAATTTGCTAAAGTCTATCTGAAGCCTGTGCGTAGTTATGAAGACTATTAACATGCTTAAAGTTATACACAGGAGCTACGTCTACACTGGCATGAATTTCCGGAAATGCTTAAAACGGAATACTATTCCGTTTTCAGCTTTTCCGGAAAAGGAGCGTCTACATTGGCCGTGGAGTTTCCGTGATAACAATGCGCTTTTCCGGAAAAGCGCGTCTACATTGGCGGCATGCTTTTCTGGAAAAGCAAAAGCCCGGAACCATTTTGAAGAGGGCAAAGGCCACCAGACCTTCCCGGGGGCGGGGCCGGAGCTCCGTCCAGACGCGTGGTTAAAGGGGTCTCGCCGGGCAGCCGTTGGTCTCGTGCTCCCGTGCCTTAGGACCTCTGCCAGGGACTGGCACCCTTCACAGGGTCGGTGGTTGCCCTGTGAGTTTTGGGGACACCACCCTTTGGCCCCCAACTGCTTTTCCCAGCGTCTTCTTTTGTCTGCCTGCTCTATCTGCCATGGAGCCGTGGGTGGCCATGTACCTGCTCAGGCCCCTGTTGGACCTGTAAAGGTGCCTGGAGCTCGTGCTGCAGGCTGGTGCCCTGGCGTTCATATACCAGGAGGCAGAGATCGCCTTGGACTCCCTCACCAGGCAGGTCCTGGCAACCGCGTGGCATCAGCACCCGACCATAGACCGGCCCATCTGGACTTTGGAGACGAGCACCGACTGGTGGGACCGTGTGGTCCTCGGACAATGGGACGACCACCAGTGGATCCGGAATTTTTGGATGAGGAAGCGGACCTTCATGACGCTGCGCACCTGGCTCACCCCCGCGCTGCAGAGAACCGCCACCCGGCTGCGGGCACCAATCCCCGTGAACAAGAGGGTTGCCATCGCGCTGTGGAAGCTGGCCACACCGGACAGCTACCGCTCGGTGGCACACCAGTTCGGGGTGGGAAGATCCACCGTTGGAGTGATTGTCATCCAGGTAAGTCCCAGGGGGAGTGGGATGGGGGGAGGGTGCTCCACTCCAGGCCCAGGGACACCCAAGACTCCAGGCTGGGTTGCCCAGGGGTTTCGGCCGTCCCTCCCTTGCACAGGCCCGCTGGTGCGGGGGGGGGGGGCGTGGGCCGAGGGGGGCCCTGGGGTGCGTGTGTATGTGTGTGTGTGTGTGTGAGGACAGAGGGAATCAAGGGGGGGGGGGCCCAAGGGTATGTCTACACTACAGAGTTAGTTCGAACTAACTTAGTTCGAATTAGTTAATTCGAACTAAGCTAATTCGAACTAACGCGTCTAGAACTAAAAACTAGTTCAAATTAGCGTTTTGCTAATTCGAACTAGCAAGTCCACATTGAGTGGACCCTGAACAGGGCTTAAGGATGTCCGGAAGCAGTGCCAGCAGGGCATCAGAGGAGGACTTAGAGCGTGGAGATGCTGTCTCAGGCTAGTCGAGGGCTGCGCTTAAAGGGACCCGACCCCCACCCCGGACAGACAGTTCTAAGGGGTGCCCCGCTTGAAAACCACTCCTGGCTTGGAGTGCCCGGAGTGCCCACACTGGGCACATCACAGCACTCGGCCATCAGACCGGCTGCACTTGCCGCAGGCTGCCATCTGGGGAGAGGGGACAATTGGGGGGCTGCAGGAGAGCTTCCACCCCCAGAAGCCCGCAGAGCCAGCCCAGTCCTCCCCATCGGGGGCTCGTACCCCATTCCTCCCTCACCTCCTTCCACTTACCCTTCCCTAGCCCCCCTTCCTGATGTACAAAATAAAGATAACATTTCTTCCAACATTGACTCTGTCTTTATTGAACAAAACTGCGGGAGACTGGGAAAAGGAGGTGGGAGAGGGGAAGAGAAAGGCTGGAGGAGGGGAGGGCAACTAACATGATCAGGGGTTGGGAACAGGTCCCAGATGAAGAGAGGCTACAGAGACTGGGACTGTTCAGCTTAGAAAAGAGGAGATGGAGCAGGGACAGGATAGAGGTCTCTAAAAGCAGGGGTTAGGTGGAGAGGGTGCATACAGAAAAGTTCTTCATGAGTTCCCATAAAGAAGGACTAGAGGACACCAAAGGAAAGGAATGGGTAGCAGGCTTCAAACTAGTAAGAGAAAGTTGTTCTTCACAAAGCAAAGAGTCAATCTGTGGAACTCCTTGCTGCAGGAGGCTGTGAAGGCTAGAACTAGAACAGAGTTTAAAGGGAAGTGAGATCAAGTCATGGAGGTTGGGTCCATGGAGTAGTCTTAGCCAGGGGGTAGGAGTGGTGTCCCTGCCCAAAGTTTGTGGAAGGCTGGAGAGGGATGGCACGAGACAAATGGCTTGGTCACTTTCTTCGGTCCATTCCCTCCAGGGTCCCTAGGGTTGGCCGCTGTCGGCAGACAGGCTACTGGGCTAGATGGACCTTTGGTCTGACCCAGGACGGCCATTGTAAGCTCAGGGCTCAGGGTCGGGGGTCTCAGTGGACCCCCTTGATTTTCATGCACACCTGCTCCTGGGTGGCCAGGCTGGCAGCTCTCCTGCCCTAGATGGCCACTTTCCTGTGCCTAGTGCGGAGATCGTGGACGAGGTCCACGATGTCTGCACTAGCCCAGGAAGGTGCCCACCTCTTGCGGTCCCGGGCAAGCTCCCGGGAGCCGCCAGCCTGGTCCCGGGAAGAGGGGGTGGGCTGGGGGACATAGGGTGGGTGGCTCTGTGCCGTGCCAGGTGCAGGGTCTGCTGACTGGGTGCTGGCAGGCTTGCACCTGGCACGGGCACCGTAGCCAGCCCGTGCCCCTTTTAGGGGTCCGGGGCCGGGAGGGGGGCAGACGAGTTTCCCTGGTGTTGGCCAGAGTGGCCACCAGGGAAACCTGGGGAGGACTAGCCTCCCACTAGTTCGAATTAAGGGGCTACACACCCCTTAATTCGAACTAGTAAGTTCGAACTAGGCTTAATCCTCGTAAAATGAGGTTTTCCTAGTTCGAACTAAGCGCTCCACTAGTTCGATTCAAATTCGAATTAGCGGAGCGCTAGTGTAGCGGCTATGAATGTTAGTTCGAACTAACGTCTGTTAGTTCGAACTAACATTGTAGTGTAGACATACCCCAAGGGAGTGCACACTCACCCCTGGCTGTATGTAATGTGTTCCCTTGTGTTTCTCTGCACCCTTCTGCAGATTGTCCACGCCATCAATGATGTCCTGCTCCCGAGAATCATCCGCCTGCGCGATGTCGATGAGACCATGGCCGGCTTCGCTGCCCTCGGGTTCCCCAACTGCGGGGACGCCACCCACATCGCCATCCGGGCCCTGGAGCATCGAGCAGCCCACTTTATGAACCGAAAGGGGTACTGCTCCATCGTCCTGCAGGCCCTCGTGGATCACAGGGGCCGCTTCCTGGACATCTACGGTGGCTGGTCCAGCCGGGCACACGACGCCCGCATCTTCCGGAACTCAGGACTGTTTCAGAGGTTGGAGGCGGGCACCCACTTCCCCCGGCGGGACTTGACTGTTGGGGATGTGCCAATGCCCATCTGCATCATCGGGGACGCGGCCTACTCCCTGATGCCCTGGCTCATGCGGCCCTACAGGGGGCAGCCGGACCAGAACTGGGCCCGGTTCAACGACCACCTCAACCGGGTCCGAAACCCAGTAGAGCTGGCGTTTGGACGCTTAAAAGCCCGCTTCCGTTGTTTGCTCACCCGTCTCGACATGGGTGAGCAGAATGCAACAGAGGTGCTGGCCGCGTGCTGCGTGCTCCACAATATTGTGGAGCGCAGTGGGGAGGCCTTCCTCCCTGCATGGGTGGCAGCTGAGGCACAGACCTTGGACCAGCCCGACACAGCTGCCATCCGCCAGGCACGCCAGGAGGCTGTGCGCATTAGAGAGGCCCTGGTGGACATGTTTGCCCAAGCCCCGTAGCAGGGTCGCTTGGGTCAGCCCAGACTACTCTGTCCCAGCTCCTACCCTTCCCCACCTCCTCCCCTTACCTCCCCCCCCAATAGTATAGTAAAGCGTCGGGTCACAGCACATCGGCTGTCATCGAGTCTGTTCGTCGGGTGCGTCGGGCGTAGTTAGGGTTTTTCTTTTAAGTTAGGCTAGGGTTTAGGCCACCATCGTCTGTCCTGAAGAACAGCCAACAGGATTTGGGACTTGTGCGGAAGGCTCACGTCAGTGCCATCTTCGATGGATCTCCTGGCTCTTCCTCTCCTGAGGCCCGGAAGGACCAAAGTATTGACGTGGCCAGCTTCGCTGTCATCATCCGTCGAGGGATCTCCTCGCTCTTCCTCTCCTGAGGCCCGGAAGGACCAAAGGATTGAGGTGGCCAGCAACACCACAATCGTCCTCCCTGTGCCTAGACTATGTTTTAGAATCTGTACTGTGCTGCATCTTTTAACCATTTGTGCTTGTTTGTTGCTATGTACATATAGTTTGTGGTTTACATCTTTACTGAAAAGTCTCAGTATTTCTTTATGCACCGCAAACCAATGACCACTGAAAAATGGCCCACCCCCCCAGTGATAGAGTCATGAATTTGTTGTCCACAGTTTGTAACCCTGTTAAATTGAAGTGGCTAATTGGCATCTCACATAATTTCTTTACAGTTACTAAAGGAACATAATAACCACACAAGATTCAAGTGAAAACAGAACTTTTTATTTACAAAGGAGGGGGGGGGGGGACCTTTAACTGGGAGACGGAGGGGGGACCTTTAACTGGGAGAAGGAGGGAGGGGACCTTTAACTGGGAGACGGAGGGGGGACCTTTAACTGGGAGAAGGAGGGAGGGGACCTTTAACTGGGAGACGGAGGGGGGGCTGTTACTGGGACGGGTGGCCCCTGCGAGCGCCCCTCTGGGGGCGGACCTGCCCACGCTGGGCAGACCGCGTCGGAGCAGCCTGCACGGTGAGGTGGCCACGAGTAGGAACACGAGTAGGAGCACGAGTAGGAGCATGGTCAGGGTCAGGACCAGGAGCACGGTCAGGAGCAGGAGCAGGAGCAGGGAGAGGAGCAGGAGCTGGGAGAGGAGCAGGGATAGGAGGGGGCATGGGCTGTGCTCCGGGAGGGATGGCGGGGGCATGCGGTCCGGCCATGCCGTAGTGGATGGCATGTATTAAATGTGCCATCAGGGTGCCCATTGTGGCGCGCGTCTCGCGGCATTCCTCCAGGAACGCAGCCCATCCCTCCTGCCGCCACTCCTGGTCCCCCTGCACATGCTCCGCAATGGAGGTCTGGATCCCCTCCACCGCGGTGACGTGACACCGAAGCAGCTGGTCCCGGTGTCGGAGCCTGGGCCTCCGGGCTTGGGCAGCTGGGGGTGCCGCTGCTGCTGGAGTCGCGGGTCTGGTGCTGGGTCCCGCTGCAGGGAAGAGAAGAAAGGACGGGTCAGTCAGGCAGGCCGTCCACTGTCCCCACACCTCATGCCCTTCACCCCGGAGCCCAGGTGACTGCACAGTTGTGGCTTGGGCCCACTCGGTTCCCCTCCTGCTCCCATGTTGTATGTTGGCAAGGGGGACCGCCCCTGGAGTAGGGTCCTTCCTCCAGTATTATAAGCACGGGTCTGTATCCTGGCTCCGTGCAGAGCAGGAGGGTGCTTGTGCTGCATTCACCTGTGGAACTTCCTGCCGGTGGACACTGTGAAAAGCTTAGGGATAATCAGTGGTGTTTGACAGGGAGCGAGATGCATCCCCACGCAGTGCCTGGGAGCACACCTGTCAGTGGCGGTCTGGGCTCTCAGATCTCCTCGCGTGGGATATCTCCTGGACAGAACCAGAAGGGTGACTGGGTGGGGGGATGTCCCATCCTTGCAGCAAAACTCAGGGGCCCTTCTCCCTCCCACTATCCCTCCCGCAAGCCTGGTAGCCCAGGGACAGGTGTGGCCACAGTGGGGACTTCCCTTGGGGAACCTGCCAAGGCACTGGGAGCAGGTGAGGGGCTCGGTGGGGGTCCACAGTCACAGGACTGTGACGCTGCGCTTATCCCAGGAGCAGCTGGCTATGCCTCACAGCCAGGCCTGGGACAGTGTGCCATTCCCTGTGCTGCATCCCTTGGTGGAGCTGCGGGCTCTGGGCTGAGTCCCTGGGGCCCTGGCCGGTTCCAGCCGGCATCCACCCTTCCCCTGGTCCCGCCGAATGTGTGCGAGGAGCACAGTCCCAGGCATGCCCTGCAGCTGCCTGCCACGGCCACCTGCCGCTCGGTCACCAGGCTGCACATGGTTGCACGTGCTGCTAACTGCCTCATGCTACGCAGCGTGCAGCTCACGTGGCCTGAGTGACATGCTCTCTCCCTCCCCCCTCTGGGCACCTGGCTCTCCCTCCCCCCCCGCCCTCCGCCCCCTGCTCTTTGGGAGTGTAACCTGCAAAGACTCACCAGTGGGTTCCTCCCCGGCCACAGAGGAGCTGCTGGAGGGGGCCTGCTGGGTGGCAATGCTGGCCTCCTCTCCCGACGCGCCGCCACTGTCGTCTCCCTCCTCCGGCTCGGTGGGACGGTTGATGGGGGGCGGTGCTGGCAGGTGTCTACAGGGACAGCTGGGGCCTGCGGGGCTGGCTCGCCCAGAAAAGACTGCATCCTCTCAAAATAGGGGCAGGCATCGGGTTCTGCTCCCCTCCCCTCCGTAGCCCACACGTACCCCAGCCGCAGCTCCTTCACCTTGGAGCGCACCTGCTCGCAGTTGCGGCTGGGGTGGCCTTGCTGGGCCAGGTTCCGTGCCAGACGGGTGTATAGCTCTGCGTTCCGGCGGCGGGACTGCAGGTCATGGAGACCCTCCTCCTCCTCCCACAAGTCCAGGAGGGTCTCCAGCTCCCTGGGGGTCCAGGATGGGGCCCTGCGTTTGCGGCCCCTGGGGGCTTCCTCCCCTGCCCCGGGTGACGGTGGCTGACGACCACCTGGAGCTGCCATGCCTGCGCGGAGGTGGCTGGGCAGCACAGTTGCCAGGTGGCAGAGCTGGGAAGGGTGGTCTCCGGGGTGCTCCTGCCACGTGCGGCCAGTAGCGTGCGGGCTCTTTAAGCCCTCGGGTTATGCGGAAGTCCGCGGCTTCTACGGTGTCTCCCGCCATCCAAACCGCTTTTTTCCGTTTCTTCTGCTTTTCCGGAAAAGCTGTCTACACTGGCCCTTTTCCGGAAAAGCTTTTCCGGAAAAAGGACTTTTGCCCGAGCGGGAGCAGCGTAGCGTTTCCAGAAAAGCGGCTGATTTTGTACAGTACAGCGTCGATGCTTTTCCGGAAATTCAAGCGGCCAGTGTAGACAGCTCGCAGCTTATTCCCGAAAAGCGGCTGATTTTCCGGAATAAGTGGCCCAGTGTAGACACACCTATGCTTAAGAGCTTTGCTGTATGGGAGCCATAGTGTGTTAGAATAAAGATGTGTATAAGAAAGGAGAACACATGCTGTCTTATTACAGGAGAGATTTTAAGAGATGTAGAGGAAAGCTGCTTAGTTGTATAATCAGAAGGTCAGAAATGCCACCTCACACCATTTATTTTTGGAACATTTACACCATCTGGACCATCTCTTACTGAAAAAACAAAATGTTTTCCCAAGCTTCCTTAACATCCTCAAATTTAATGAGACGTCTGAAGAAAACAAGATACCAGACAGATCTGAGAAAGGGCAGTGGAGAAAGGTGTCCACATAGGCATATATACCACCTCATTAAATCGGGCATCTCAGAGTCGCAACCGTTCTCTTGATTGCTGATTGAGCCTGTCATTGGGATTCAGTGTATGCAGTTTTGCTGTAGCCAGGATGGTCCCAGGATATTAGAGAGACAGGGTGGGTGAAGTATTGGATCAGCTTCTATTGGTGAGAGAGACAAGCTTTCACACTTAGACAGTGCTCTTCTTCAAAGCTTGAAAGCTTAACTCTCCCACCAACAGAAGCTGTTCCAATAAAAGATACAACCTTACCTGCCTTGACTCCCTAAATGCACTTCAGTATAAGGTTTCAGGGCCTATAAAGAGATGTTGGATGTTTTAAGAAAATTTAAGCTTAATTTGAGGAAAATAAAAATATATCTAATAAGCCATCATTATGGTAGCCTTACCAAGTAATTTCCCTAACTTCAGTGTCCATGATCTAGGAAGCCATCTGAATTCTCCCATATGAGAATTGGAAGCAGCAGAATGAGGCCCCATTTGCTTTTCCATGGTATTATAAATAATATTTCTGTCAGTACACATTATCTGCAAATTCTTGCTGTTGAGACGTTTCCTACTTTCACAGATGTATTTGTTCTTTTCCCAGTGCCAGGTTTAGCATCAGAGTGCAGTCAAACATGGCTAAAACATTAAGACACTTCTAAGGAATTACTGTATGAATTAAATGGCCAATCCAATCTTAGTTCTCAGCTACAGCTGAGCTCATCCTTACTCAGCCTTTGTGGTACTCTGACCCAGGGGACAGCTGTGGGCTGAGTCCTCAATGACTGCTTTAAATTGAACTGCTTTGGTGCTAGCACAATGGTTCATTACACCAGTTGGGGCTCACTCACAAGCAGTGGCAAAGCGCCTTTCACCCACCTGTCCTCCCAACACCTCCCCGTACACTGCTTGCTGGGAAGTGGCAGCACAGCTGGCTTTGTACCACCAAGGGATTTCGTAACAGCAGAGGACTCCTAACTTGCCAGGTTAAGCAGAAAGGCACCATACCTGAGGCTAGGTGTGTATATTCATTTTCAGCTTCAGAGGTTATATCAGTACTGGGCAGACCATTTCCCAGGATCTCACTCTCTGTTCAAATGTCCTTCTAAAACAGAGAGAAATACTTTAAAAGTGACCTTGGCATTTTACTTCTCAGATGGAGCTAACCTAAGATAGCAGCAGAGGTCGTGCAGTGCTAGCAGGAGACTGCCAAATCAGACACTAATTTCCATGGAGTCATAACATTTTTAAAGTGCTGGTGACTTTTCTCTTGCACTGCAACTTGATTGCTTTAGTAATCCGTTTTTTTATCACAATTGTGTGGCAAAAAGGAAAATTCCTGCAGCTCCCCTGTTAGAATTTCTGATCTGGAGGCCCTGCTCTACATTGACCTTGTGAATACAGCATGGATAGGAAGTCAGCAAAAATGTTCTTCACTTAGTTAAATCTGTAGTGTAGATAATAGGTCAAAATGAAAAGTCTATATCTGCCAAAACAAAATGAGGAGTCCTGTGGCACCTGAGAGACTAACAAATTTATTAGGGAATGTCTACACTACAGTGCTAATTCGAACTAACTTATTTGGAATTAGTTAATTCGAAATAAGCTAATTTGAAATAACGCATCTAGAAACAAAAACTAATTCAAATTAGCATTTTGCTAATTCGAAATAGCACGTCCACACTGATAGTATGCTGGGTCGCATTTAAGGGCAGCTGAAACCGGTTCCGGCAGGGCATCAGGTAAGTAGTTGCTTTGAGTGGCTGCTGTCTGAGGCTATCTGAGGCTCGTGCTTAAAGGGACCTCCCTGGACGGCCGGTTCTCAGCTTTTCCGCTTGCTTGCCTACCTCGCCGAGGGACAGCAAAGTGTTTTCCTCTCTGCCTGACTGTGTCAGTGGTTCCCATTGGAGCCGCCACCGCAGTTGGTACCATGGAACCAGAGCTCGCCTTGGGCATGCTGCTTCAGTTTTTGGACTTGCTGCTACAAGCCTGCCAACAATGGCTGGAGGCTGCCTGGCACCATCTGGTGCATGTCAGCCCTCTGCCCCTCCCCCTGGCCTCCCTGGGGGCCATGGAGGAGCCACAGCAGCACCCGGACACCAGCGTGCCCCACCGCATCTGGCGTCTGGACACCAGCAGCGACTGGGGGGACCGCATTGTCCTGAAATGCTGGGTAGACCAACAGTGGACCCAGAACTTCAGGATGAATGAGGACACCTTCCTGAAGCTCTGCAAGTGGCTCGCCCCTGCTCTGCGGTGTCGGGACACTTGCATGAGTCCTGCCATCCCCCTCCAGAAGCGTGTGGCAATCGCCCTGTTGAAGTTCTCCACGCTGGACAGCTACCGATCCGTCGGGAATCAGTTCGGCAAGGGGAAATCCACTGTCGTAGCAGTGCTCATGCACTTATGGCACTCATTTTATTGTACATAACTGGGATGGGGGGAGGGAGGAATGAGGATGGGAGAGAGGAGGGGGAAATCTGGGAGGAGGGACCTGGAAGGGGGAGGAAGGGGAGGAAGGGAAGGGAAAGCTCAGGGTTCGGGGTCTTGCTGGCTCTTCCATCTCGCAGAACTGCGGGTGTGGAGGCATCGGGGGGGGGGGGGGAGTGGGTATGGAGGGTGGGGTAGGAGGGACAGGGTGTGTGGAGGAAGCGGGATGGGGAGCAAGGGTAGGAGGAGGAGCGAGAGCTGGGGCAGCCGCAGGAGCTGGGGCAGGAAGAGGCAGGAACCTGTCCACCAAGGTCTGGAGGTGACCTCTGAGGGCACGGCCCTGCTCCTCCAGAGCCTCCAAGCTCCGCTGCTGCAGCCACAGGTCCTCCTGGACCCAGTGCTCCCAGTTGCGGAGCTGGTGCTCCAGTAGCCACAGGTTCTGCTGCTGGAAGTCCTCCAGGTTGCGGGTGTGCTGCTGGCCCGGGTGCAGGTGGCTGTTGCAGGTGGGGTGGTGCACCCTGCAGGCCCAGTTGCTGCGGCTGTGGTAAAACAAGAGCAGTGGTCAGTTCTCCCTGGGGACACAGTGGGTGAAACCCAGCCCCCCTCTGCATGTGGGGAACGGGCCAGGGCCCCTGCATGACACCCAGCTGCTGTTCCATGGTGGGAAAGGCCTAGGCGCACGGTCCCTGGGCTCCCTCTCCCCCCACTCCTTCCATACACATAAGGGAAGCATGATGGCACTCACATGTGGAGCCCTCCCCAGCCTCAGATGACACAGCTGATGTGCTCTGTGGGTTGCCTCGGGAGTCCTGGGTCCTGGGCAGGTTCCTTGCAGGCTCCTAGCTCTCGGCATCCTCCTCCTCGTCCTCTGTGTCAGGGACGGGTCCCTCTACCCTGGGGTCGATCACCACATGCGTGAGCCCCCAGGATGCGGTCCAGGGCCTCATAATGAGGGCATGTCTCTGAGTCGGCCCCTGGCTGGGAAGCCCTGGAGTAGGCCTGCCGCATGTCTTTAATCTTGGAGTGGACCTGATCCTGGGTCTGCATGTGGCCTCTGGTGGACAGGCTGGTAGCCATGCAGCTGTAGAGGGCTGCGTTCCTGTGCCTAGTGCAGAGATCATGGACTTTGGAGGCCTCCCCCCAAACCTCAATGAAGTCTACGATCTCCGCACTAGACCAGGTGGGCACCCACCTTTTGCAACCCCGGGCAGGCTCCTGGGAGCTGCCAACCTGGTCCTGGGAAGAGGCGGAGGGCTGGGTGGCAGCGGGTGGCTGGCTCATGCCGTGCCAGGTGCATGGTCTGCTGGCTGGGTGCTGGCAAGCTTGCAACTGGCACAAGCACTGTAGCCAGACTGTGCCCCTTCAAGGGCTCCGGGGCTGGGAGGGGGGCAGAAGAGTTTTCCAGGTTTGGTCCAGAGTGGCCACCAGGGCAACTTGGGAAGGGCTAGCCTCCAACTAGTTTGAATTAAGTGGCTACACAGCCCTTAATTCGAACTACTTTATTCAAACTAGGCGTTAGTCCTCGTAGAATGAGGTTTATCTAGTTCGAATTAAGCACTCCGCTATTTGGAATTAAATTCGAACTAGTGGTTTGTATGTGTAGCCCTTATTAAAGTTAATTTGAACTAATGGCTGTTAGTTCGAATTAACTTTGTAGTGTAGACATACACTTAGGTCATCAGTTTATATGCGTAAAACCTACGGGCTGCGTCTAGACTGGCCAGTTTTTCTGGAAAATCAGCCGCTTTTGCGGAAAAACTTGCCAACTGTCTACACTGGCCACTTGAATTTCCACAAGAACACTGACTTCCTACTGTCTGAAATCAGTGTTTCTTGCGGAAATGCTATGCTGCTCCCGTTCGGGCAAAGCCCTCTTGCACAAATGCTTTTGCGCAAGAGGGCCAGTGTAGACAACATGGTATTGTTTTGCGCAAAAAAGCCCTGATCGCAAAAATGGTGATCGGGGCTTTCTTGCGCAAAACTGCATCTAGATTGGCACGAAAGCGTTTCCGCAAAAAGTGCTTTTGTGGAAAAGCGTCTGTGCCAATCTAGACGCTCTTTTCCACAAATGCTTTTAACGGAAACTTTTCCATTAAAAGCATTTGCAGGAAATCATGCCAGTCTAGACGAAGCCACATTGTATAATGAACTGGAATGGAAATTACAGAGTCAGGGGTTCATATACAAGTACAACAAAGAAGAGAGTTACTTATCAAGTATAGGACCAGTGTTAATGAGGCCAATTCAGTCTCGCTCACTCATAGCAGTTGATGAGGAGGTGTGAATACCAAGCAAGAGGAAATTTCCTTTCTGGTGAGATAACCAATTCAAATAATTATTCACTCCTAATTTGATTTATCAGATTTGTCAATGAATTGTAGCGTCACTATTTCCTTTTATAATCTGGTTTTCAAGTTTTTTAGAAAGTTGGCTAGTATTAAATCCATTATTGAGTGGCCAGAGAGGTTAAAGTGTTCTCCTACAGGTTTATTTATGTTACCTTTCTTGATGTCTGGTTTGTGTCCATTTATCCTTGGGCATAGAGACTGTTAGATTTGTCCAATATATATGTTAGAGGGGCATTTCTAGTACTTGATGGCATATATCATATTAGAGGATGTAGGGACCTAATCTAAAATCCACTGAAGTCAATGGAAACATTATGATTCTATAAAGGTTTTTATCCATGTTCACCATCTTGGTGCCTGAGCACCTTCCAGGAAAGCACAAAGTGGCATGAGTGCACACATGTCAGATGTTGGTTCTCTTCTCTCTCTGGAGGGGAAATGTGTATGGTAGAATTTGGTTTGGTAAGCAGCTATTGTTGTTCAGTGGGCTTTAGAACAAAAATTCAATCCTTCTGTCCCTTACTGCATTTCAAGGATGGTCCTTTTCCGCTCTAGGAAACTAACACCTGACTTGCTAACTACTGAACAATTCTCTTTATGGTTTAATCTCCTTTTATTGCATTGCGAATCTTCCTTTACTTTAGAACTTCCAAAATCCCCGATTAAAATATGTTGACATTCTTTAGTAATGATGCAAAAAGTCTTTAAAAACCCACTGCTCTGCTTGCCCTGGTCTACACTAGGGATTTATTTCAAAATAACTCCCTTTATTTCGAAATAACAAGTGGTGCATCCACACTATCAAGCCTGTTATTTCAAAATAAGGGGCTGGTTATTTTAATAACTCCTGTTTTCCATGAGGAATAATGCTTATTTCAAATAGTTATTTCAAAATAGCAGTAGAGTAGATGCTCCACTGCTGCTACAGGCAGTCCCCGGGTTACGTACAAGATAGGGACTGTAGGTTTGTTCTTAAGTTGAATCTGTATGTAAGTCGGAACTGGTGTCCAGATTCAGCCGCTGCTGAAACTGACCGCCAGTTCTGACTTACATACAGATTCAACTTAAGAACCCCAAGCGTCCCCAAGTCAGCTGCTGCTGAAACTGATCAGCGGCTGATTCCAGGAAGCCTGGGGCAGAGCAACTCTGCCTCGGGCTTCCTGTAGTCAGCGCTGGTCAATTTCAGCAGCGGCTGACTTGGGGACGCCTGGGGCAGAGCAGCTGGGGTGCTGCTGGGTTGCTCCAGTAGCACCGCTCCTCGGTGCTACTGGACCAACCCAGCAGCACCCCAGCTGCTCTGCCCCAGGCGTCCTGATTCAGCCACTGCTGAAACTGACCAGCAGCGGCTGAATCAGGACCTGGGGCAGAGCAGCTGGGGTGCTGCCAGGTTGGTCCAGTAGTGCCCAGAGTGGCACTGCAGGATCAATCGGCAGCGCCCCAGCTGCTCTGCCCCAGGGTCCAAAACAAAAGCCTGGTCTGCTTGGGGGGGGGGGCACACTAGCTGCGCCCCCCCCCCCCCCAGCAGACCACAGGCACCGGGGGAGCAGAGCCGCAGCGGCAGCGGGGTGCCGCGCCTCTGAGGCTTTGCTCTGGCAAAGTCTCAGAGGTGCGGGACCCCACCGCGGCTGCGGCTTCAGTCCCGGTGCCCGTGGTCTGCTGGGGACGGTCCCCAGCAGACCACAGGCACCGGGACTGAAGCCGCAGCAGCGGCAGTTCCTGCGCTTCTGAGGCTTTGCTCTGGCAAAGCCTCAGAAGCGTGGGAACCGCCGCGGCTGCTGCTTTAATCCGGGTGCCTGTGGTCTGCTGGGGACCATCCCCAGCAGACCACAGGCACCTGGACTGAAGCCGCAGCCGCGGCGGTTCCCCGCGCTTCTGAGGCTTTGCCCTGGCAGACGGTCTCCAGCAGACCAGGGGCACCGGAGCAGCTTATGAACGGGGCTTTCTCGCCCCAGAGCTCGCAGGTAGCAATCCGCCACCGCGACCTCCGGAGCGAGAAAGCCCCGTTCGTAAGTGCGGATCCGACGTAAGTCGGGGACTGCCTGTATTTCAAAATAACTACTACCCACAGTCAGTCAGAGTAATTACTCCCCCCTGCTTCCTGGGGCTCTAAGTTGAGATAACATGTCTACATTAAGGGAGCCCTGCCTTAGATTAATTTTGAGTCTTCCTGTAGTGTGGACCTGCTACTTCAAAATAGTTATTTCAGGAGTTATTATTTCAAAATAAGTTACTTTTTAAAAAAAAAAAACCTCTTCCGAAAAAGGGATTGGAAGAAGATATGCAAATTCAGCGTGAATTCGGATGTCTTATTTTGGAAGCCGAGAGTAGTCTATACGTGCCCCCAATATCACTATGGGCAGGGCATGGCTTACCGCCTAGACCACTAAAAACATAGGCTGTGTCTAGACTGGCAAGTTTTTCCGCAAAATCATCTGCTTCTGTGGAAAAACTTGCCAGCTGTCTACACTGGCCGCTTGAATTTCCGCAAAAACACTGATGATCTCATGTAAGACGGTCAGTGCTTTTGCGGAAATTCTATGCTGCTCCCGTTCGGGCAAAAGTCTTTTTCCGAAAAACTTTTGCACAAAAGGGCCAGTGTAGACAGCAGAGATTTGTTTTCCGCAAAAAAGCCCCGATCGTGAAAATGGTGATCGGGGCTTTTTTGCGGAAAAGCGCATCTAGATTGGCCACGGACGCTTTTCCGCAAAAAGTGCTTTTGCGGAAAAGTGTCCTGCCAATCTAGACGCGCTTTTCCGAAAATGCTTGTAACGGAAAACTTTTCCGTTAAAAGCATTTCCGGAAAATCATGCCCGTGTAGACATAGCCTTAAAGTATACTGACCATAATTTAATCCTTCTTTGATGATTCAGAAGGCCCTTGAGGAGTAACGGTAGTTCGGACTACCTAGTCCGCATCGCGTGTAGCCGTGCGGCACGGAGTCCGCACTAGCAGACATTTAAAAATGGCGGCACCCGGCGAGATGCAAATGAAGCCCGGGAAATTCAAATCCCAGGCTTCATTTGCAACTCTGGTTGCCTACATTACCACCCTAGTTTGAACTAGGGTGGTAGTGTAGGCATATCCTTAGTAAGCAAGTTAGAAAACACAACTCCATCACAATTAACATAGTAAAGAGGCACCTGACGATGCTTATTTAGCTCTGTTCTTTGAATAGTGAAGGACGGGACAAACCACTCCAAGCAAGGGAAGCCATAAAGCCTCCAGACCAAAATAACCTTTCCTTGCCTCACACAGAGCTTTGTAAGTCAAGCCCCTGCATTTGCAAGCTTCTTTCTGCTAACTGTGAGCCCTTTCATTTGGAACAATTTAACACAATCCTGCTTTCCTGTTTTCTCACAAAATTACAAACATTGGTAACAATACTTTAGGTATCCCTGCATTTAATACAAACATAGCTGGTAATGGGTTGCAAAATAAGTCAATTACAATAAGCAAAATACCACTCCATGTGCTGAATATCTAACAGACCTCAGCAAAGCAGAAGCAAACTCGTATTTACATAGACACACCCAGAATTTTCTCTCCCATTCCAGCTTGCTGAAATGAAAGCATTCCTTCAGATCCTGATTACATCTACATTAAGATTTGGGGAAGGGGTGAATAAAGACTGTGCTGGGAGCCTAATTATTGACCATAAATTGAAATAACAACCTTTCTATACTTTCTTATCTCCTCCCTTCCTTTAGAGGTGTATCTGCTAATGCCTCCTCTTCCCCAGAATGTTTGGTGTGTGGCTGGGAATTCAGGCAGAATTATTTTTATGCAACTTACAGAAAAATCAACTTCCCTCATTTCAGAGCCCTTTTTTATATTATCCATTTGATTTTCAAAATCTAACTGAAGTTCATGAAAGGTGGAAGCTTAAGTGAGTTCCAACAATGCTTTGTGATTCCTGGAAATGAGCCATCTTTTACAGTATCACTAGCCATAATTATATAGAAATACATATTCTCCTGAAGCACATATTCTGTAGTGGGAGTCAAATTCTTAGGTGATGTGTAGGTGGTGTAAGTTAGATCCCATTATCTCAGACTCCTGTAGACCTACTTACACCCATTTATTAATGTGTGTGGGGGTATAATGGATTCTAATCTGCTATATCTCACATTCTCAAGAGCTTAAAGAAGATTTAAAAAAATGTATCTTACTACAAGATAGATCAGCTTGTGTTTTAACTTACCACCATCCTACATCTTCCTGTTATTTGCTCGTCTTCGTATACAAATCCTGTCTGAGCACTCAGTGTATGAAGGGTCACCAATTTGCATTACCTTAGACTAATTTAGATGTCCTTGCAGTAACATCCATTAGATCAGTGTTTCTCAAAGTGGTCTGCAAAACCACTTTGAGAAAGCTGCTAACTGACTGTGCCATTGTGTTTATTTACTGGCTCCATAACCATGGAGCCTTGCGGCTCCCATAGGCTGCAAACGATGAACTGGCACCAATGGAAGTTGTGAGGCTCCGTGGCCGTGGCACCAGTAAATAAACACACCAGCACAGCCAGTTAGGGTATGTCTACGATACCCCTCTAGTTCGAACTAGCGGGGTAATGTAGGCATACCGCAATTGCAAATGAAGCCCGGGATTTGAATTTCCGGGCTTCATTTGCATAAACTGGGCGCCGCCATTTTTAAATCCCTGCTCGTTCGAACCCTGTGCCACGCGGCTACACGCGGCACGAACTAGGTAGTTCGGACTAGGCTTCCTAGTCCAAACTACCGTTACTCCTCATTCCACGAGGAGTAACGGTAGTTCGGACTAGGAAGCCTAGTCCGAACTACCTAGTTCGTGCCGCGTGTAGCCGCGCAGCACGGGGTTCGAACGAGCAGGGATTTAAAAATGGCGGCGCCCAGTTTATGCAAATGAAGCCCGGGAAATTCAAATCCCGGGCTTCATTTGCAAGTGCGGTATGCCTACATTATCCTCCTAGTTCGAACTGGGAGGGTAGTGTAGACATACCCTTAGAAGCTTTCTCAAAGTGGTTTCATAAACCACTTTGAGAAACTCTGTGTTAGACCAAAGGTTTGATCCATCTTCCACTGAAGTCAATAGAAGTCTTTTCTGAAGAGATGTTTAAGAATTGTGTGGGAGAGGCAGAGTGAACTGTGTATTGGTAAGTAAGTATGATTCAAAGGGTGAAATCTTAAATCTATTGAAGTCAATGAGAGCTTTGCCATTGACTTCAGTGGGCCCAAATTTCACCCCAAGTGATTCTGAGTAAATGTATAAGTTACATACAGATTGTAGAGGCCAGAAGACACTCTAAATCAAACCAGTGTAGCCTTCTTCCCACAACAATTTGTTCTCTTCTGAATTTGGCATCAAATGTGGGTCTCCTATTATTTTTTTAATTTTGCACTCTACTTTCTTTCCTCCTTTTAATTTCACACTCTTTCTTTCTTTCTTTCTTTCTTTCTTTCTTTCTTTCTTTCTTTCTTTCTTTCTTTCTTTCTTTCTTTCTTTCTTTCTTTCTTTCTTTCTTTCTTTCTTTCTTTCTTTCTTAGAATTATAAATAACACATTCTATTAGAGATATTACTTATGAGGAAAAAACCCAACAGCCTACTATCTTCTTTCTACCCAAAATACGCTATGTCTACACTGGCATGATTTTGCACGAAAGTGGCCACTTTTGCGCAAAAACTTGCTGCCTATCTACACTGGTGGGGAGTTCTTGTGCAAGAACACTGACGTTCTAATGTGTGAAATCAGGGTTTCTTGCACAAGAACTATGATACTCCCGCTCAGGAATAAGCCCTCTTGCGCAACTGTTCTTGCGCAAGAGGCCAGTGTAGACAAGCAAATAGAATTTCTTGCGCAAGAAAGCCCGATGGTTAAAATGACCATCGGAGCTTTCTTGCACAAGAGAGTGTCTACACTGGCATAGATGCTCTTGCGCAAAAGCACATCTCTTGCGCAAAGGCACAGGCCAGTGTATATGCTCTCTTGCTCAAATACTTTAACACAAGAACTCTTGCGTTAAAGAGTATTTGCGCAAGATCATGACAATGTAGACGTAGCCATAATGTACAACATACAAGATAAATATTGATTTACCATTTGGAAATTTGATCTTTAAAGTTTCAGCGTTAGCAAGCTGTCATCTTTAAGCAGTTATGCCTTTACATCTCCAAAGTGAGAGGCACGCATATGGTACTTCCAGGTTAAATCAGCTATGTTTAAGAGGGCTTTTGAATGGATAAATATGAAGATCTTGTATACGATGAAGTCCTCACTATCCTGGAGAGGTATAGTAAGGGCAGAAGTAATACATCAGATTGTCAGATGGAGACCTCTGGGAATAGTAATGGGCAAAAGATTTTCACCACTGATTTCCAGTTCAAAGCCTGTCCAAGTTATCACCACCATCTGATGGAGGTATGGTGGTTAATGCAAAAGGAAGGGATTATTTCAGTGCCATTCCCAGTAAGCAGCTGTACAGATCCCCCGCACTCTACTTGGAACATACCAAAGAGGGAGTTCATTATGAGTCTCAGTATTGCGTGGACAGGGAGGATCTCTTCTGTAGAGGTGACCCCTGCTGGTCAGGACTTGCACATACTGAGCAGAGAGAATAAGGAAACTTGTGGTGCTATGTACTGTAGATAAATGGAGAAAATCAGTCTTAGCACTTTCCTTTTAAACTATTTAAAATTACCACCATATTCAAGCAAGCTCTATGAAATTGTCATTGTGTGTCAGTCAGACTACTTTAACTGTCCTATTCCTACACACCCACCTCTTCTTTCAGCCCTTCCCTGCAATAAGTTAAACCAGGCATAGGAGAAATGATAAACCACCAGCAGACACAAACAGTACTGCAAGTGACATAAAACAACCTTGCATATGTCAACAGCAGGGAGGATTCAATCACGAATAACATTCCTGGCATCTAGGAGGTCCCAAAAATGCTCCTTATTGTGTGTGGCCGACTCATGGCACCTCTTCCTTCATGAACAGTGTAAATTACATTTTGATGGATATGGTTGATCATAACACCTAACATGAAATGACATTTACTTAGCATTGCTAGGGTCCTTAATTCATTTTTTTTATTTTTTTTTTTTAAACCATTGCTCTGGGGTGGGGGTGGGGATGAGGGGTTCAGTATGCAGGCTGCCTCAGGGAAGAGAGGACAATCCCTGCCCTCTCTCACTACAGTAGCTTGGGGCCATGCGAGAAGTGCCTCTCCAGGGCTACTGCAGCACCAGCAGGAACAGCTGGAGGAGGGATGTATGTCCCCTGGTTGGGGCAGGTAAAGGTTCAACTGCCCCCTGTGCTCCCCAGCCAGAGTAAGGTATGGCATAAACTGCACTTTCCCCTCACTCCCTGATGAAGGGGAACAGCCAGCAATGTTCCCATACAAATGAGGAGGGATTGTGGCCTTCCTGCCTTTCTTAAAAGATGCCCGGGGAGGGGAGACTCAGGGTGGGGGCAGTCTCAGTTGGAGAAGTTCTTGAACAAACAGAAGGACAGACAGATTC
This sequence comes from Pelodiscus sinensis, assembly GCF_049634645.1. Lineage (NCBI taxonomy): Eukaryota > Metazoa > Chordata > Testudines > Trionychidae > Pelodiscus > Pelodiscus sinensis. Next base: position 307,729,015 of record NC_134711.1, read on the forward strand.
ACTCGCTCGCTAACAGACAAACTCTCTCAAATATAGAGTAAATATGTGTGTATTCATATGTAGCCTTGTAGACTAAAAGGGTATGTCTAGACTACATGGCTCCATCGACAGAGCCATGTAGATTTGTTTATTGGGCAAAGGGAAATGAAGCGTCGATTTAAATAATTGCCGCTTCATTTACATTTAAATGGCTGCCACACTGAGCCTACAAACAGCTGATCAGCTGTTTGTCGGCTCAGCGCTCTATTCTGGACGCTCCGCAGTCAACATCAAAGCCCTTTGTCAACCGCCCCAGTAAACCTCATCCCACGAGGAATAACTGGGCGGTTGACAAAGGGCTTTGATGTCGACCGCGGAGCATCCAGACTAGCTCGCTCAGCCGACAAACAGCTGATCAGATGTTTGTCGGCTCAGCGCGGCAGCCATTTAAATTTAAATGAAGCAGCGATTATTTAAATTGCTGCTTCATTTCCCTTTTTCTACAACCCTAATCTATATGGCTCCGTCGATGGAGCCACGTAGTCTAGACACAGCCAAAGAACCCTAGACGCTCCTAGAAGGCAAACTAGAAGAATGCAAACATGATTATTATTACACACCATAAAAATAATCTTTATTAGCGTTTCAGTTGGTAAGAAGCCAGAGTTCATACAAATACAATTCAATGATAGCTAATAAACTAAACAGTGAGGTTTTATAATCAACAAACAAATAAATAGGAGGTGTCATTATTTATGGGGTGGGAAAAATCTGTCTGGCCAAAACAATAACAAGTTTTATACAAGTAACCTCCAGTACACTGTTGAAGTGATTTCTTCTTTAATTATACAGGAAACCTTTGTGCTGCCTACAAAAATGGCAGCTTTTCCTCTCCAGTGTTCCACTGCATTTGAGATCTCAATGCACTCTAAGGACTCTTAACTGCTCACTGTGCACTAAAGGCCTTCCATACAGTTCCATTGCATCCCACACAAGAAGCAGGGTGGTTTTTTGGGTTACTTTCCTTTTTGGAGAAATTCCTAACGTCACTCAAGTCATTTGTTCATAAGACCACATGCTCTAGCTTTTTGTTCAGGGTTTATATTCATCCCCATGGACTCATTTCCTTCTCGTCACTTCAGCACCCACTTTAGGGACTTCCCCATACTCTCCCAGGGTATGTCTACACCACAGCGCTAATTCAAACTAACTTATTTCGAATTAGTTCATTAACGCATCTAGACCCAAAAACTAATTCAAATTAGCATTTAGCTAATTCAAACTAGTGCGTCCACACTGATTCGATGCTGGGTTGCATTTAAGAGCTGCTCAGACTGGCTCCAGCAGGGCATCAGGTAAGTAGTTGCTTTATGTGGCTGCCGTCTGAGGCTATCAGAGGCTCATGCATAAAAGAACCCTCCCGGACAGCCCATCTCAGCTTTTTCACGTGCTTGCCTACCTTGCCGAGGGACAGCAAAGTGTTTTCCTCTCTGCCTGTCTGTGTCGGTGGTTCTCATTGGGTACACCACCACAGTTGGCACCATGGAGTCAGAGCTCGCCCTGGGCATTCTGGTCCAGTTTTTGGACTTGCTGCTGGAAGCCTGCCAGCAATGGCTGGAGGCTGCCTGGCACCATCTGGTGCATGTCAGCCCCCTGTCTCTCCCCCTGGCCTCCCTGGGGGCCATGGAGGAGCCGCAGCAGTGCACGAATGCCAGCGTGCCCTGCCACATCTGGCGTCTGGACACCAGCAGTGACTGGTGGGACCGCATCGTCCTGAAGCTCTGGGGAGACCAACAGTGGACGCAGAACTTCAGGATGAAGAGGACACCTTCCTGGAGCTTTGCAAGTGGCTCGCCCCTGCTCTGCGGTGATGGGACACTCGCATGAGGCCCGCCATTCCCCTCCAGAGGCATGTGGCCATCGCCCTGTGGAAGCTCTCCACGCCGGACAGCTACCAATCCGTCAGGAACCAATTTGGTGTGGGGAAATCCACCGACGGAGCAGTGCTCATGCAGGTACAGAACCCACTGACCACTGGGCCAGGGGAGAGGATGGCTGCAAGGAGGGGATGGGCTGCCCCAGGGAGGGGAGGAGGCAAAAGTGCCCCGCACGGGAGGGTTCAGTCTGTCCCGGCCGTACTACATGCTGCCCGCGGTGGCCAGGATCACAGCGGGGATTGCTTTTGGGAGTGGGGCGCAGGACAGTGCCAGGGAATGAACACTCCCAGCCACCCGGGCACCCCAGTGATTCGCGGTTTGGTGTGTCTCTCCACAGGTGGTCAAGGCCATCCACTGGGTGCTGCTCTGCAGGGTGGTCTGCCTCACCGTGTCTGACCACCGGAACCAGTTCACGGACATTAATGTGGGCTGGTCCAGTAAAGCACATGATGCCAGGGTGTTCCGAAACTCTTTTATGTGCTGGAGGCTACAGGCTGGGACCTTCTTCCCCGACCGCCACATCAGGGTCGGGGACATGGACATGCTCATCATCTCTGGCTAATGAAGCCCTACATGGGACACCTCAATCCCTCCCAGCAGGCCTTCAATGCCAGGCTCACCAGGTCCCACATCGTGGTGGAGGGGGCCTTCATACACCTGAAAGCCCGATTCTGATGCCTCCTCACCCTCCTCGACCTCGCTGAGCACAATATCCCTCCCGTTGTGACAGCATGTTGTGTGCTGCACAATTTATGTGAAAGGAATGGGGAGGCTTTCCTGCCAGCCTGGATGGCTGAGGCGGAACTCTTGGCTGGCCAGTACTCGCAGCCCCACAACGCCAACATCCGGGAGGCCCAGCGAGGGGCTGTCCAGATCTGGGAAGCCCTGCAGGAGAGCTTCCTGGTGGAGGAGGACTCTCCCTACATGCCCCACTAGGGTCTTCTTCCACCCTCTCCTCCTTCCCCATTCCCCTCCCTAACCCCCCTTCCTAACGTCAAATAAAGACACCTGTTTTGGCAAAAAAAGTTCTCTCTTTATTGTACATAACTGGGGTGGGGGGAGGGAGGAATGAGGGTGTGAGAGGCGAGGGGGAAACCTGGGAGAAGGGATCTGTAAGGGGGAGGAAGGGGAGGAAGGAAAGGGAAAACTCAGAGTTTGGGGTCTTGCTGGCTCTCCCTTCTCACACCACTGTGGGTGCAGAGGCATCAGAGGGGAGTGGGTATGAAGGGTGGGGCAGGAGGGACGGGGGGTGCGGAGGAAGCGGGGGGAGAAGCGGGGGTGGGAGGAGGAGTGAGAGCTGGGGCGGCCACAGAGGCTGAAGCAGGAGGAGGCAGAAACCTGTCCACAGGGTCTGGAGGTGACCTCGGTGACCTGCTCCTCCAGCACATCTAAGCTCCACTGCCTCCCAGACCCAGTGCTCCTGGGTGTGGAGCTGCTGCCCCAGTAGCCGCAGGTGCTGCTGCTGGTAGTCCTGCAGGTTCCTGGTGCGCCTGCTGGCCCAGGTGTCGGTCGTTGTTGCAGGCGGGGTGATGCACCCTGCAGGCCCAGGTGCTGTGGCTGTAGTGAAACAAGAGCAGTGGTCAGTTCTCCCTGGAGACAGAGTGGGTGAAACCCAGCCCCACTCTGCAAAGCGAGGTCGGCGTGTGGAGAACGAGCCAGGGGCCCTGCATGACACCCAGCTGCTGCTCCATGGTGGGCAAGGCCCAGGTGCACGGTCCCTGGGCTTCCTCTCCACTCCCCCCGTATCCATAAGGGGAGCATGATGGCACTCACATGTGAAGCCCTCCCTGGCCTCAGACGACATAGCCGATGTGCTCTGTGGGATGACTCGGGGGTCCTGGGTCCTGGGGAGGCTCTTGCAGCTCCTGGAATCCTCCTCTTCCTCTGTTTCTGCCCCAGAGTCGATCACCACCCGAGGGGCCTGGATTGCGTGAGTCCCTAGGATGTGATCCAGGGCCTCAAAGTGAGGGTATGCCTCCGGGTCAGCCCCTGGTTGGGAGGCCCTGGAGTAGGCCTGCTGCAGGTCCTTTATTTTGCAGCGGACCTGCTCCTGAGTCTGCCTGTGGCCTCTGGTGGCCAGGCTGGCAGCCATGCAGCCGTAGACAGCCACATTCCTGTGCCTAGTGCAGAGGTCGTGGACGTTGGAGGCCTCCCCCCAAACCTCGATGAGGTCCACGATCTCTGCACTAGACCAGATGGGCTCCCGCCTTTTGAGGCCCTGGACAGGCTCCTGGGAGTCGCCAGCCTGGTCCTGGGAAGAGGCGGAGGGCTGGGTGGCAGCGGGTGGCTGGCTCATCCTGTGCCAGGTGCAGGGTCTGCTGGCTAGGTGCTGGCAGGCTTGCAACTGGCACAAGCACTGTAGCCAGACTGTGCCCCTCTAAGGGTTCTGGGGCCGGGAGGGGGGGCAGAAGAGTTTTCTTGGTTTGGCCCAGAGTGGCCACCAGGGCAACCTGGGAAGGGCTAGCCTCCAACTAGTTTGAATTAAGTGGCTACACAGCCCTTAATTCGAACTACTTATATCAAACTTGACATTACTCCTTCTAGAATAAGGTTTACCTAGTTCGAATTAAGCACTCCGCTATTTCGAATTAAATTTGAAATAGCGGTTTGCATGTATAGCTGCTATTAAAGTTACTTCAAAGTAACGGCTGCTAGTTCGAATTAACTTTGCAGTGTAGACATACCCCCATAGTTTCATTACACTGAATGGAATTGATCCAAAGCCCACTGATGTGAAAAAGTGCAAGCTGCTTCCACTGTGAAAAAATCAGACCCCATGCCTGCCCAGCCAGAGGGCAGTTTTAGCAGGCAGACAGACATTCAGGAAAGAGGACACCTAAACCCTGGAGCTTGGAATTAAAAGCCTACCATAACATGAAAGGGTTAATCACAGAAATCATGGCTGGGACCATATATTTCCCTACCAATGAGATTTATTAGATTACAGATCCAGATCCTGAAATCCTGATTTTCAAGAGGCAGGTGTATGTCGGTATAATTTGCAATGCAGCTACTAAAACTATAAAGGCAATTTGGGTAACTGAATATGCAAATAGGCATTTTGCTATCTAATTTGCTCCCTCAGTCACACTTAATTACCAAAGCAGTTGCAAATATGGTGGCTAGGCACTCAGGTGGGATAAGTGAGGCCCAGGTTCAAATCTCTGCTCTGCCAATGTCAGAAATCTAACTAGCAAGCTATGGTGTTCATCTCTGTGTGGACTAATGAATATTGAATTATAGCTCTACAACGTAGTCAGAGAGAGTCCCAAACCCATAATACCCAATAGCATGGTGGTCAGGCCACTGATGTGAGAGACCCAAGTAAAAGTGCCTGATCCAAGATCTGGCAGAGCAGAGGCTGGAGCTTATGTCTGCAATATTCCCAGGGAGTGTCCTTATCATTTCATTGTGCATGAGTGACTGATTCTGGTGTTGATCCAAGAAACCTTTTTGATAAAATTATATTTCTGTCCAACCTTTTCACTTTCAAAAATGGCATTTTCTGATTAAAAAAAAACCAATTGACCAAAAAATTCCCAGCCAGCTCTAGTGGGAATGCATTTGTATGAAACCAACTGAAGAATATTGATTTTGGATATTGACCACTGATTGTTCAGAGCCATGACATAATGGGTAACTTCTAGTTTTGTCATTATAATACACTATCTACAGTAGATTATTTTCCAAAAATGCAATCCTTCTGTCCCTTACTGCATTTCAAGGATGCATTCAACATCCTTTTCCACTCTAGGAAACTAACACCTGACTTGCTAACTACTGAACAATTCTCTTTATGGTTTGAACTCATTTTATTGCATTGCAAATCTTCCTTTATTTTCGAACTTCCAAAGTCCCCTATTAAAATATGTTGACATTCTTTAGTAATGATGCAAAAAGTCTTTAAAAACCCACTGCTCTGCTTGCCCTGGTCTACACTAGGGATTTATTTCAAAATAACTCCCCTTATTTCGAAATAACAAGTGGTGCGTCCACACTAACAATCCTGTTATTTCAAAATAAGGGGCTGGTTATTTTAATAACTCCTGTTTCCCATGAGAAATAATGCTTATTTCAATAGATGCTCCACTGCTGCTATTTCAAAATAACTACTCCCCAGAGTCAGTCAGAGTAATTACTCACCAGTGCTTCCTGGGGCTTTAAGTCAAGGTAGCACGTCTACATTAAGGGAGCCCTGACTTGGATTAATTTTGAGGCTTCCTGTAGTGTGGACCTACTATATCAAAATAGTAATTATTTTAAAATAAGTTACTTCAAAATAATTTCCGAGTGTAGACATGCCCCTTGTGTTCTCCTTTACCAACTCTGTTAATAAGATCGGGTTAGTCCAGCAATGAAAAGAAGAGACTACACAACAAAGTTTGCATTCACATAAGGAAACCTTATGGGGCCAGATACTCTGCAACTGTTCTCGAAGTCAATGGCACTCCAATCAGTTTACATCAGATGAAGACTTGACCCTATAACATTTCCATTGAGGGTAACACAACCAATTTCTTCCAATCTCGTTTCTGTAGTCAGAAGCTCTAGTAATATTCTATGGCTGTGTCTAGACTGGCAAGTTTTTCCAGAAAATCAGCCGCTTTTCCGGAAAAACTTGCCAGCTGTCTACACTGGCCACTTGAATTTCCGGAAAAGCACTGACAATCTCATGTAAGATCATCAGTGATTTTCCGGAAATACTATGCTGCTCCCGTTCGGGCAAAAGTCTTTTTCTGAAAGACTTTTGCACAAAAGGGCCAGTGTAGACAGCACAGTACTGTTTTCCGCAAAAAAGCCCCGATCGCGAAAATGGCGATCGGGGCTTTTTTGCGGAAAAGCACATCTAGATTGGCCACGGACACTTTTCCGCAAAAAGTGCTTTTCTGGAAAAGCATCCTGCCAATTTAGACGTGCTTTTCCGAAAATGATTTTAACAGAAAACTTTTCCGTTAAAATCATTTCCGGAAAATCATGCCAGTGTAGACGTAGCCCATGAGTTTTATTGCTCTGTTTTGGCCCATTCCTACAGAATACTATAGTAAATTCATAAAGGTATGTTTTTAATTCTCTGCAAAATAATTTTTCCCTGTCATGGCGACACTGATTTTTGTTTTCTTAAGAAATTATTCTGCTTCATCATGCAGCCAGGGCATGCACTAGTAACTTGTTTTGTGTTGTGAGATTACAATCAATATTTCTTATAAAATGTTGGCGTGGAAAGAGTTTATCAACTTTGGAAATTTGTTTACTAATAATTATGGGTGTCAGACCCATTTGTTGAAATCTGGGCTCCTTATGGATAAAAGCTTTGGTCTGACTGGTTGAGCCTTTCTCTGAGTGAGCTGTAAAGTACAGTATGAGCTAATTCCTTTTCCCAAACATCTGCTTCTTAGCAAACCTTTCTCCCAGCTGCATCCTATATGTGCTGTAACTGATACTTTCTCACCTGTATGTAATCCCCTGATACAGTTCACTTGATTTAAACATTTACCATTCCTTCTAGATTCTTAGACTTTTATACATCTGAAATTGAGAAATAAAAGTGAGGTTTAAAATAAAACAGGTAGATTTAATAAGATATGTACTGTAAAAATTGCTTAGTGTAGAAATCAAGTTATGTTGCTAAATCATGACCCATTGCATTTCTACAGAGCCTTTAGCTTGACGATCTCAAAATGATTCACAAATATGAATGCCTTTGGCTGCCCAGTTTAAGGGAAGAACCAGGAATAGGGTGTGCAGGCAATTTGCATAAGGATTACATTTAGACTGAAATGTTTACAGAACAGGGAATCTGTATGTAAAGCATCTAGCACATTTTAACACTATTTAAATAATAAATAAAGCATACAGTAATGGTACAAATCCATGAACACCTTGCTCACTTAAGTCATCACTGTGTTGCACAGTGTAACCAGTTAAAGTCTCCTGGTGATAATAGGTAACAAAACTCAGAGCCTTATGCTCAAACACACACAGGGACAAAGTCTAAACAAGTATAGCTCCATTGAGGTCAATGGGTTTGATCCTAAGCTGACGTGTCTCTGTTGACTTCAGTGGAGGTATCTCAATTTTTGTGAATCAAGGATCTATCCCCATAAGAACATAAGAATGGCCACAAAGGTCAGATCAAAGGTCCATCAAGCCCAGTATCCTGTCTTTCATCAGTGGCCAATGCCAGATGCCCCAGAGGAAATAAACATAACAGGGAATCCTCAAGTGATCCCTAAAAGGAGGTTTACAGGGGGCTTTCGAAAGAGGTTTTTTTCCAATATTGGGCCCCGTGTAGATGGGCCAAATATCAGAAAAGCCTCTTCTGGGAAAAAGAAAACGGAAGAAGATATGGAAATTCAAGCCAAATGTGCATAACTTCTTTTGGAAGCCATGCGTAGTCTTGATGTGCCCTCAGTGTAAGAAGGTGTTAAGCCTACAGGCTGCCAGAAGACTCCATTCCAGGGATCTGATGTGAGCACAGGCTCAGAAACCAGATGAAACTGGAAAAGAGGAGGTAGTCCCAGGGATTTAGCAGTGGGATGGGAAGAACCCAAGACACTGTCCCTTTATAGGAGCTCTGTAGAGTAGGGTGGAGGCAGGACTCCCCTCTCTCACCACCAATCAGAAGAAGCTTTCAGAATTAGAGTAATATATATGTCCACTTCCCTCTCAGAACAGGAAGCACATAGACAGAGGAAGGAAGCCTGTGCTGGAAGGTCAGGATTCTGCTTAGCAGAATAATGTCTCCATGGATGACAAGAGCACTTAAGATGGGTATGAACCTTGTGTTTGGGACACTGAGGACTCTTTTGACAATTATTTTGGGCTGCTAATTCAGTTTGATAGGAGGGCAGATGCCATGCCCCCAAAGAGAGGGAGACCCTGAAGAAATATTTGTAGCCACAGGAGAGCTTCCAGAAATTTAGACCCTCTAACACTGTGTTACATAGTTTACATAATCTGAAGATTTGGTCCCACCTTATGTAGACGAAAAGAGATCTTCCATTAGCTGTTAGTAGACAAGGGTTCACAGCACACACTATTTATAGGCTTGGAAGGATTGGACTTTTATTGGTAAATGTTGGTAAACATTGATTTCACAGTACACACACAACTTGTTGAAAAAATATTCCCATCAACCATAATCAAAAATTTCAGATAGGCAAAATAGGAAGAATGCTGCTTGAGCATTTATTAGAGTTTGATTTAAGGACATGTACTCTGTATATGTTACTGTGTAATGTCAACAGTCAGTGTTTTAATGGTTACAAAGTTTTAACTTTTTGAAGCTCAATGTCTAATGTTGATAATTATTGTCTGAGCCTCTTCTTGTCTGATCCCTCCATAATTTCCAACAACCATAAACATTTTTATTAATATAAATTAAAAACTGCTTAAAAATATGAACATTGACATTGTCTGTTGAAATGATAAAACAAGAAAAATTGAATTCTTCCAGGCTAATTGTTGAGCAGTTCTGAATCCATCCAATGGAGGGAAACACTTGTCAAATCATTACAACAATAAAGTTGTTTCCTTAGATCTTTAGAAACTTGTGTTATTTTGGAAAGAGGAACTCCTAGTTGGCCCTAACGCAAGGTATTATCCAGGCACAGTGATGATACCAAATTGTTCCTTGTTCATGGTGTCAGTGTGGTTTCAGGAAGGAAAGCTCACAACCGAGTTTCCTGCAGCCATTTACTGGGCCACCGATAGATGACCCAGCCTAGTCATATGCATAGTCTATCTTGGAGACCCTTTCTGCTCTGCTAGTATTTGAGTCAGGATATACTAGTCACGAGGCCTGGCCGAGGGTGACTCGCACTGTAATGAATGCCATGTGTTAGACTTAGTTTATACACATCTCTGCCATCAGCATTCTCCTTTCTCAGGCTGGCTTGGGCAATGCAGTTCATAGTGGCTTTCCACTCATCAAGGTGCCTCCCCAGCAGCAAGAAATAAAAGAAGAAAATGATTGAAGCGTGGTAGAAGAGCATCTTAAGACATGTCAAGAAGTTTTGGCAGAAGTGGAAACAGACTGGCCATATTGTGTGAAACTGATTCACATGACAGGATGCAGAGGCCAAAAGCTGTCCACAGCACTTCCAGACTTCTGTGATTGTGTAAGTCGCTGGTCAGTGCATGTTACACGTCCCACTCTATGCCAGAGGAAATGAGATTGTTACAAGAGCAGGTAAGGAAACTTAGCTCCCTAGCGTAAAACAGTAGCAGACCATAACTTTAGCTCTGGAGGTCCCCAGTTCACTCCATGGGGTGTTATACAAGATGACGGCTCTCACAACTGCATTTTCTCAGTAACTATTCTGCTTTAGCAGAGCTGTGGTAAGGTCTTTCTTGAGTAGCCAGAAAAAGGCTGTGATGAATACTAGGGACTGACACTTGTGAATATGCATTACTGGAGCTAACACCGTATTTATTACCTACTGAATTTGGAAGGGTGCATGGGTTTGCTAAGAAATGGCATATAATGTGTCAGCTTTGCATATTCTATTTAGATGTACCATGAAAGGAAATGCTTGAAGAGCCTGATAATGCTTGTAAGCATGGATATTTCACTGCTCCTGGTTGGTATTATCCTTTTAGAGAAAATCTCAAATATTTATCAAGAAATATACCAATATGGCATCTTTAAAAAGTGATGTAATTTCCCACAATGAGGTCTTTTGATCCTTGACTGAGGCATCACAGCATTTCCTTGATCTTAATGTTGAGTAATAATAAGTCAAACATGTTCTCTTTAAAGTGCAGCTCTGCTCTGAAAATGACTCTGCCCTACTGAACTGATATGATCCTGAATGTCCAAGGGGATCAAAATAGCTGATGGTGGCAAAATATGTTTTTTCCCTTTTCTCACTTCTTGGTAACCTTACCACACTAGCATAGCTGAGAGAGGCCGTATAAAAGTCCATATAGAACACAATGTTAGATTTTATTCCTTCTTATGTGTCTTCTGAAATGTTTGCAAAAGTTACCACTATTGTTTAATCAGGAACACTTGTGCAAAGCCGTTGAAGGCAGTGGAGTGCCTCTGGTGTCAGCAATGGCATAATTTGGACTGCAGAATCTTTGATACTGTTGAGATGGAAATAACCCAGTGTGACTGTTAGAGCTCAGGCTGAATTTGCTGAGCTGTCAGGGAAAAACATTTTTTTTTTCATCTCTTCATTTTCACTTTGAGTTTGGCTTTTGAACATATATCAGCAATTAGTTGAAATGTAAGAAGTTTGCCAAACAGCCACTTTTGGCCTGTTCCAAATTTGTAACGAACCTGGATTAGTTTTGCATGATTTGCAGAGGAGATTCCCTTGAACAATTCACTTCTCTCTAAAAATAGCAACTGTGTTATCCATGACCAGTGAGGACTTCCTGGTTGTTAGTTGGCTGCACACTGTAACTACATGGAACTTTGTGGGTAGAATAAGCACAATATTCAGATTTATCTGCTCTAAAAGCACAGGCTCCTACTACCTAAACTTAAAGAGAACATCCTTAGTTATTAGCAGTACAGTGTTTAAGATAACTAGTTCAACAGTTCTGATTCCACCCTCTAGAAGACGCATTAGCCAATTTGTTACAAAATTGACCTTGTATATTGCATCTATTTGTTGACATAAGGAGAAACTCTGTTTGAATAGGTCTAGCTTTTAATGGTGACATATAATTTCACAAGTAATGGGGACTGTTGATTTGAAATTTTACCTCCTATGAAAATTGCATACAAGATCTCTTAAATGTAGTTTGCATGGAAGACATCTTTAAAAAATGCACAAGGGGATCTTCTTACTTTTCTGGCATGTAAAGCTAGCTGTAGAAAATAGCCCAGAGTATATACAAATAGATCAGAATCTTTATTCTTCATACCCCGTACAGAACTCAGTTCACAGTCTGCAAAAAAGTAGCTATAAGCTAGAAAATCATTCTGGGTAATAGCATGACAATGAGTATCCTTGAATCCAAAATTCCCCCCCCATATAAAAAGATGCTATTGAAAGTATCTCAAGACAGACAAATTTTTGGGAATATATCTATATCTATATCTATATCTATATCTATATCTATAGTAACAACAGGTTCCAATGATGTTTCTTTTGTCTTTCAAACATTGTTGATGTCATGAACAGAGATGAGAGGAGAGAGGTAATTTGTGCTGTGTGTCTCCTCCATTCTTACATCATTCTCCCTTCTTTTATTATTATCTGCAGCTGGGGAGGCAGCAGGCAGGCAATTTACACAGAAGCTCCTAGCTGTTCCATTTTCAATATGAACAATTCTCACTCACACCCTTTTTCCTCCCACAAAATGGCTGCTTCACAAGATGATACCCTTAGAAGGAGTTCTTGAACAAACAGACAATGAGACTCTCTCAAACATATATTACCAGGACAATAATGTCCAGCAGAAAATGAGTTTTCAAATGATACCTCACAAGGCATGCCTTCTACCAAATTTATCATACTGTCGAAAAATTGTCACACCCTACCATTCACCCTGTGACATCAGTGCTAGGAATGGGAAGTATAGAATTAGCTATACTAACTTCTAGCCACTCGGTCGTTCCCTTTTCTAAAGAGAATCCCTAACATCCACCCAGAAAAGTTTCCCCGGTATTTCATGTGGTCTGGAAAGTTCAAAGCAAATGAAAATTGGGGGCAGGTGTCTAGCCCACGTTGCTAAATATATCTATTAGATGAACACCCACCGGCTGTCTAATCTCAATATGAACCCAAGTTGAAAATGTGTCTCTAAGTGAGTCACAACATGTGTTTTAATGACAGTTGTATTCATTTGTCCTTAAGCAAGGGGATATGAAACAGTTTCACATGCATATATAATGAGTAAACACATCCAAGAGCTTTGAAAAATAATATCCTGAGTTGTGTGATGCAGATCTGTAAACTTATTGCATTAAATAGATCCCAAATTTTAAACCACTGCTACTCCTGGAATTTCAAATGAGGGCAACTGAGGTCTGGCAAGTTCCTCCCAATTTTTAGCAGAAATTTTCCTTCAGCATTGTATACTCTGATGCAAAGTCAATAGTTGGATAAAAAACAATTGAAAAATTTTAGGCAGAAAAGGGATTTAATTACGGTATAAATTTTATCAGAGATGTACCACAGATGTTCATCTAAAAATTCATAACTTTAAATTAGCATTTTTTGCAAATAAAAGTGATTCATCTTCAATTCCAGGTCTTCAACAAATTGTGTCACTTCTTACATGATAATCAGTCACAATTTTAATTAGAAGTTGTCATTCACCCCTATATGCAACGTCTCTGGCAGAGATCAAGTAAGATTTTGTACAGCTGCTACCCTGATTCTCCTGTCATATTTGACCTGACTTTGAATTTCTTCCCCTTTTTTCCTCTGTTTTAGATAATCTCCCTTCTTCTTCTCCTCACCCCCACTGAGCTGTCAAGACTTTCAATAATGCTGTGATATGAAATCACTGCCTCTGTAAGTCTACCAAAAAGAAGAACTTGCACTGGATTCTGGATTTTGATCAAAGAGAATCATTTATAAGCTATATGCAGCAGGAACCTCAGGGAGATATTTTAGCAGCAGGACCATTTGAAATGGGAAAGACAAAGCACCAGACTTTCAGACCCTTTTTTTGCTTATAATTACATGACAGAGATTTATATTGCATAAAGTTTGTCTGTTTTTTCTTTCTTTTTGAGACCTTGCTATTCAAGGCCACATCAAAGTGGGGTCAGGCACATTGATGTAACTCCAGTGAGCATGAGACAGCTCAGAAATCCAAGTATTGCAACACTGTCTTTTGTGAGGTACCATAGCAAAAATCAAATGAAAAGTAAACTATGGAGGAAGACACCTAACGAGGGGACAGAGGTTACCTCCCTGAGGCTGTAATGAGAATGGGTGAGGACTTTGTGTACCACTTCCCATTCTCATTTCTGTCACTTCTACAAGAACATATTTATGCTCTGCCACTTCTTGTTACCATTCCTGACACAGCAATGAAACATGGGAATGTTAATGCTGACTTTGTGAAAGACACAAGAAAGCTCTGCCAACCTGACTTTTTCAGTGTGCTGTTTTGTTATTGGTCATTGGCTTCATCTCTTCCCCACAGGTTGGAGAGGCCATGTTATCATCCATGGGACTGGATGCCCATTAAAATGAGGGGATACTGAAAAAGGGGCAGAATGATGAAGTTTGCTGTTATTTTTCCCACATTTGAGGAAGAACTTCACATTCCGATGGAGCCGTCTGGTGTCAAACATTCTAATGAGGACTGAAACAACATGCTGTGAATCTAGTCTTCAGGCAGGGATCAGTAATGAGGATGGCAACTAGAGAAATTCTAGCCAGTTTCATTCCAGTCCTGATCCTGTAATCCTTATGTGTCCCTCAGATGCAGAAATCTGATGGAAAACTTTTTTTTAAAAGGGGGAGGGGAAGAAGAGAGTCAAACACTGCTCCCAGGAATACCCATGCAACAAGGGAGCAGTATGCGTGTAATTGGATGGACAGTGTTTTATCATCAGCCTTTAAAAATGTAAGTATAAAATGTCTGAATGCAAATGCTGTGACAAACACACCCCAGAAGTGCCAATTCCCTGCAACAATCAAAAGACTTAAAAAGCAACAGTCTCCTCACACAATAAAACAGGCGAGGAATGGTTTTCTGCTACATTGGAGCAGTTATCCACCACCTACTGGTGCAAAGCTGTCTTAAATCCAGTTTATCTGTCCATTGTTAGACTCACCAGTCATGGAACCATTCTCATGGATTCCCCTCTCCCATCCTTGGGTGGCATAGAGCTGTCATAGCAGCTCTTTTCCTGCAGTGAGCATAGGGACAGGTGTGTGATTAGGACTTCATTACGGGAAAGTGTTCATTGGGGTCAGAAATGACCGGGGACCAAAGCAGTACTAGCATTTATGGATGACTTAAAATGGGTTTTTGCACCTCAATTCTGTGTTGTGCTAAATACTTGTAGCCACCCCTCAGGATATGGGCCTGTAATTGTGGGATATGACTTCAGAACCAAGTGTTATACAATTTCTGACTTTGAGAAGATTTACCTGAGGCAGTGGTCCAGAGGCAATGCACTGTGGCAGTCTCCATTGATGTGAATTAAACATTCTATATGGCACCTGAAGCTAAATTACTTTAGGGGAGGTGCTGATTAGCCTCACTGGCCATTCAGTTAAATAAGTCAGAGAATATCTGAGTGAATGAACTCAAAAACATGTTTGACAATAAATGTAGTTAATCCCTCAAAGGATGTCAAGCCGTACAGACCGGAATCCATTGGCAGCAGTGGTGTCCGTTCTGTCTGGTCTGATCAAGTTGGCAACTCTACAGGGATCCTATGTGCTGGCATAATTTGGAGCAGCCCTCAAACAGAATGCATAGCTCAGGGTTCTGACATAGAAGCAGGGAGCTGCAACTACTCTCCAGATGACCCACTCCCTCTCCTTTGTTGAGGAGATCTTGGTCACAAGAGAGAGACTCCTACTGGAAGGGATTTGAATGTTTGATGACTTGAGACAGAAAAGATTAGGGTTTGCTTCCTGGTTGCAGGATAAGCTCCAGCTAAAAGGAAATGGAGAGCTGAAGACCCTCTGTTTCCTGTTAAACTTACTTGGGTTGGAAATGCCCTGAGAGTTATCTCTCTTCAGAGTCCCTCAAAGGGAATAGGATTTGAGGCACTGAAGGTGAGGCCACTTCATCTTGGAGCCCTGCGAATAAGGGTCTCTTCAGAAGTGTGACAGCAGAAGTTATTCGGTATGGATGAACTTCTGAACGTCTATCGTGTTCTCCTATAACCTTCTGGAGGTATGGCCTTTTGCTGCATCTCCCCATGGCTCTATGAATTTAATTTATATGGCGTTGCTTGGGTCCATGACTCAAGTAAGTGGGTATTTTTGGAAAGGAAAATGTACATGCTTTTTTTAAATGATAACATTATTTTTATGAAGCTAATTTTTATTTGGGATTTCTTAAAATAAGAGATTGTTAAAAAAAATTCCATACAATTTGTTAGTAAATTTTTAAAATGGAAAATCCAGCAAGTGTTTTTTTCTTCATCCCTATAAATGCTTATAATTCTCTGTGTTTTAATTAAAAAAAAAGCTATAGTCAATTTGTTTTCCAATAACATTTTCTTCCAGTGTTCAAATCTTAAGCATTGATTTAGCTGTGCCAAAATACAGTACTATTCCACATTTATCTGTTTTATCTCTTTTTTGTAGGATTTATTGAAAAGCAATCCTATTCCAGGTCCATCCTCTTTTTCTGGCTCATCTTATTCAGCAGCTTTTAACATTCACTCAGTTATTTCAGTTTTGAGGACTATACTTGATTTGGTGATGCTGTCACTTTTCTGCTTGGTTTTATGAAAAGCAGTCTCATTCCAGACACATCCCATTTTCTGGCACAGCCAAACCCTGACTTTGCTTTAAGTTAGGATAAGAGGAAGCATCATGCTAAATTTTGTGGTCCTATCTCTTACCGTGTAGGACGAATTCTTGATCAAACAGACAAATAAACTTTCATATACAGGGGAGACCAAAATATATTCTCATGAGAAAGGGAAGGCAGTGGACTGAGGCGGGGTCCTAAAGATGGTTTGTATTAAACACTTGAGTTCTTCTCCCACACTGAAAAGTACTGTAACAAATCATACTTGAATTGTTAATACTTGTATTAATAATGTAGGTCTATATTGTGCTAACAGATGCAAGTACCTGGGGACATACCTGCATACTTCCCTAGCACATGAGAAGGCAGCTTGGCATATATTGGCTACATTTGGAATGACATTCAGTGCTGCTCAGTGTTACAAACACTGCATAAGTACATGTAATAGGAAACAGGTTGCCTAGACATTGCTCCTTTTCAGTATTGATTACCAAGAAATATTACTTTGCACAGCAACAACTGCCCTTCATCTGTAATTTGCAGTATCGTTGTAGCTGCATTGGTTCCTGAAACAGGGTAAATAAGGTAGTCTTGGACCAACTGCTCTTTGTGAGAGAAGCAGGCTTTCGAGCTACACAGAGCTGTTCTGAAGACCTGAGGAAGAGCTCATTTTAGCTTGAAATGTGTATCTTTCAACAACAGAAGTTGGTCCAACAAAACATAGACCTTCACCCACCTTATTTCTTAATCTGATGAATATTTTAATAATAAGAATGGGACTGAAGCAAAATTCCAAATGCAAACACTAAGGCTACGTCTACACTGGCCCCTTTTCCGGAAGGGGCATGTTAATTTCAGCGATCGTAGTAGGGAAATCCGCGGGGGATTTAAATATCCCCCGCGGCATTTAAATAAAAATGTCCGCCGCTTTTTTCCGGCTTTTAGAAAAGCCGGAAAAGAGCGTCTACACTGGCCCCGATCCTCCGGAAAAAGCGCCCTTTGAAGTAGGAATAAGAGCCTCCGGAAAAGGGCGCTTTTTCCGGAGGATCGGGGCCAGTGTAGACGCTCTTTTCTGGCTTTTCTAAAAGCCGGAAAAAAGCGGCGGACATTTTTATTTAAATGCCGCGGGGGATATTTAAATCCTCCGCGGATTTCCCTACTACGATCGCTGAAATTAACATGCCCCTTCCGGAAAAGGGGCCACTGTAGACGAGCCCTAAGGGTGTGTCTAGACTACATGCCTCCGTCGACGGAGGCATGTAGATTAGACAGATCGGCAGAGGGAAATGAAGCCGCGATTAAAATAATCGCAGCTTCATTTAAATTGAAATGGCTGCCCCGCTCTGCCGATCAGCTGTTTGTCGGCAGATCGGGGCAGTCTGGACGCGCCGCGTCGACAAAGAAGCCTTTCTTGATCGGCACAAGTATGCCTCGTGAAACCAGGTTTACCTGTGCCAATCAAGAAAGGCTTCTTTGTCGACGCGGCGCGTCCAGACTGCCCCGATCTGCCGACAAACAGCTGATCGGCAGAGCGAGGCAGCCATTTCAATTTAAATGAAGCCGCGATTATTTTAATCGCGGCTTCATTTCCCTCTGCCGATCTGTCTAATCTACATGCCTCCGTCGACAGAGGCATGTAGTTTAGACGTACCCTAACAGTGAAAGTTAGATTGGATCCATATTTGAGCTGTGTGGTAGGCATTCTGGATTAGATCTGCAGTTGGTATAAACTGACATAATCCTACTGAAGTCAATGGATCTATGCTGATTTACAACAGCTAAGGGTCTCGGCCCCTGTCTTTCTAGACGGACAAATCTAATCCATTGATCTGAACACCCCCAAGCTTTGTATGTGAAACTGAACTGTGTGGGTGCATATTCACGAGGACAAAAAGAGTGTTCTTAGCCTCAGGGCAGGTTTATACAACTAAAGCTTTGTTCACAAAACTTGTGTCAACTCCCAAAAGTTGACATAACAAAACCTGTTATTTCAAAATGAGGGGCTGGTTATTTTGAAATAATAACTCCTGCTTTACTTGGGGTATGTCTACACAACAGAGAAGAGTGAAGCTGCTGCTGTCCATCTTCCAGGGTTCGAATGAGAGGGTCTAATGAACACGCACTAATTTGAACTGAAAGGGGCACTCCATTTGATGCCGGTAGTCCTACTTCCACAAGGAGTAAGGGAAATTGAAGGAAGAGTGTTCTCCCTTCAAACTCCTGCTGTGTAGACAGCGCCAAAAGTCGAGTTAAAGTACTTCAACTTCAGCTATGCAATTAACATAGCTGAAGTTGTGTATCTTAATTCGACTTTATCCTGCAGTATAGACATATCCTTGGGAAATAAGCTTGTTTCAAAATAGTTACTTCAGGAGTTATTTCAAATTTAGTTATTTTGAAATAATTACCTAGTGTAGACATGCACTAGGTCTCTGTGCTTGCAATCCCTACCTGTAACATGGAGGGAAGAGCACTCCCATACCTCATAGGGGTGTTGCCAGGGTAAATCCATTAAGGATTGTGAGGTGCTCATATACTTTGGTGCCACAAAAGATAGATGTTAAGTTGAAAATAGCTTTGTCTTCTCTAGTATTCAATCACTTGTTAACTACTGTGAGAGCATACTTTTGTTTTTCCAGGAAATACAAGGGCTCTGGGTCTGGCCCAGGCCTGGTAATAAGCTAAGAATGTACACCTATGATGTAGTTCAATTAGTTGTGCTCTTTCATACCTGGCTTACATTGTACTTACATGGTGTGATTAATTAGTTCATTTCCTTTCTTCTTTTTTGTTGATTTGACCAGTTCTTGACTCCTGTCTCTTCTGACTCTTTGCATTATAGAACCTTGCATTCAGTCAAATCAGGTAAGTGAAAAATTTTCTTAGCAGCATTAGATGGCTGGAGCAAATTAGCAAGCACCCTTAGGGTCATTCATGTCAAGACGACGAGGAGTCCTGTGGCACCTTATAGACTAACTGAAGTGTAGGAGCATAAGCTTTCGTGGGCAAAGACCCACTTTGTCAGATGCATGTAGTGGAAATTTCCAGAGGCAGGAATAAATATGCAGGCCAGGATCAGGCTGGAGATGATGAGGTGATCCAATCAAGGAGGATGAGGCCCACTTCTAGCAGCTGATCTGGAGGTGTGAATTCCAAGGGAACAGAAGCTGCTTTTGTAGTTAGCAAGCCATTCACAGTCTTTGTTTAATCCAGAGTTGATTGTGTCAAACTTAAAGATGAACTGTAGCTCAGCAGTTTCTCTTTGAAGTCTGGTCCTGAAGTTTTTTTGCTGCAGGATGGCTACTTTTAGATCTGCAATTGTGTGTCCAGGAAGATTGAAGTGTTCTCCTACAGGTTTTTGTATGTTGCCATTCCTAATATCAGATTTGTGTCCATTGATTCTTTTACGTAGGGACTGTCCAGTTTGGCCGATGTATATAGCAGTGGGGCATTGTTGGCACATGATGGCATATATTACGTTGGTGGATGTGCAGGAGAATGTACCAGTGACAGTATGGCTGATCTGGTTAGGTCCTGCGATGGTGTTGCTGGTGTAAATATGTGGGCAGAGTTGGCACCGAGGTTTGTTGCAAGGATTGGTTCCTGAGTTCGAGTTATTATGGTGCGGTGTGTAGTTGCTGGTGAGAATATGCTTCAGGTTGGCGGGTTGTCTGTGGGCAAGGACCGGCCTACCTCCCAAGGCCTGTGAAAGCGAGGGATCATTGTCCAGGATGGGTTGAAGATCACTAATGATGCGTTGGAGAGGTTTTAGCTGGGGACTGTAGGTGATGGCCAGTGGTGTTCTGTTGGTTTCTTTCTTGGGCTTGTCCCGTAGCAGGAGGCTTCTAGGTACACGTCTGGATCTCTCAATCTGTCTCCTCACTTCCTCGTGTGGGTATCGCAGTTTACAGAATGCTTGTTGAAGATCTTGTAGGTGTAGGTCTCTGTCTGAGGGGTTGGAGCATATGCGGTTGTACCTCAGTGCTTGGCTGTAAACAATGGATCGTGTGGTGTGTCCGGGATGGAAACTGGAGGCGTGCAGGTAAGTATAGCGGTCGGTAGGTTTTCGGTATAGGGTGGTATTGATATGACCGTCACCTAATTGTATCGTGGTGTCCAGGAAATGGACCTCCCGTGTAGATTGGTCCATGCTGAGGTTGATGGTGGGGTGGAAGCTGTTGAAATCATGGTGAAATTCTTCCAGAGTCTCCTTCCCATGGGTCCAGATGATGAAGATGTCATCGATGTAGCGTAGGTAGAGAAGGGGTGTAAGTGGACGAAAGCTGAGGAAGCGTTGTTCCAGGTCAGCCATAAAAATGTTGGCGTATTGTGGGGCCATGCGGGTGCCCATAGCAGTGCCACTGGTCTGGAGGTATATGTTGTCACCAAATCTGAAATAGTTGTGTGTGAGGATAAATTCACAGAGTTCAGCCACCAGTTGTGCTGTGGCATCATCAGGAATACTGTTCCTGACAGCTTGTACTCCATCTGCATGTGGGATGTTTGTGTAGAGAGCCTCTACATCCATGGTGGCTAGGATGGTGTTTTCTGGAAGATCACCTATGCATTGTAGTTTTCTCAGGAAATCCGTAGTGTCACGAAGGTAACTCGTCGCTTTTGCAGATTCAGACTAACACGGCTACCCCTCTGATAATGTCAAGACACCATTCAAAAAAACTTGTGTCCAGTAAGGTCAGAAAAGATCATTTGAGTCATCCAGTTTTGGTACTCTCATTTTACATGCCTGCTTGCCACATCACCCCCATTAGCCTGTTATTTCACCTGGACAAACAACAGAACTTTGTGTTTCTGCTTCTGATTTACTGTAAATCTAATGAGTTCCAGATGATTGTTGTATATATAGTGTATGGGCCAGATCCTCAGTTGATGTAAATAAGGGTTGCCCATTAATTTCAATGAAACTACTGTAGCTCACTAATGGAGGCTCTAGTTTTGTTTTGGTTTTTGGAATACAGTCACCTGCAAACTTGTCCGAGTTCAGCACATTTATTTCACTCAGGCAACCAAGCAACCAAGAGATAGCAGCAACCTTCAATCTTCCCTGGTATGTGCTGGATTTTACTCACTCAACTACACCAGGGCTGTGTCTACACTGGCACCTTTTTCCGGAAATGCTTAAAACGGAACAGTTTTCCGTTTTAAGTTTTTCCAGAAAAGGAGCGTCTACATTGGCCCTGGAGTTACCGTTATAACGATGCGCTTTTCCGGAAAAGCGCGTCTACATTGGCGGCGCGCTTTTCCGGAAAAGCAGAAGCCTGGAGCCATTTTGAAGAAGGCAAAGGCCACCAGACCTTTCTGGGGGCGGGGCCAGAGCGCCGTTCAGACACGTGCTTAAAGGGGTCTCACCGGACAGCCTTTAGTCTCCTGCTCCCGTGCCTTGGGGCCTCTGCCAGGGACTGGCACCCTTCGCAGGTTCGGTGGTTGCCCTCTGAGTTTTGGGGACACCGCCCTTTGGCCCCCAACTGCTTTTCCCTGAGTTTTGTTTTTTCTGCCCTGCTCTGTCTGCTATGGAGCCATGGGTGGCCACCTACCTGCTCGGGCCCCTGTTTCAGTTGTACAAGTGCCTGCTGCTCGTGCTGGAGGCCGGTGCCATGGTGTACATATACCAGGAGGCAGAGATCGCCTTGGACTCCCTCACCAGGGAGGCCCTGGCAACCATGTCGCATCAGCACCCCACTGTAGAGAGTCCCGTCTGGAGTTTGGAGAGCAGCACTGACTGGGACGATCAGCAATGGATCAGGAATTTCCGGATGCAGCTGGTCCTTCCTGCAGCTGTGCACCTGGCTCACCTCTGCGCTGCAGAGAGCCGCCACCCAGCTGCGGGCACCCATCCCCGTGAACAAGAGGGTCGCCATCACGCTCTGGAAGCTGGCCACACCGGACAGCTACCGCTCAGTGGCACAGCAGTTTGGGATGGGAAGATCAACCGTCGGAGTGATCGTCATGGAGGTAAGTCCCAGGGGGAGTGGGATGGGGGGAGGGTGCTGCACTCCAGGCCCAGGGACAGCAAGACTCCAGGCTGGGTCGCCCAGGGATTTGAGCCGTTCCTCCCTTGCACAGGCCCAGTGGTGGTGGGGGTGGCCATGGAGGGCCCTGGTGTGTGTGTGTGTGTGTGTGTGTGTGTGTGTGTGTGTGTGTGTGTGTGTGAGAGAGGACAGAGGGAATCAAGGGGGGGCCCAAGGAAGACCCTGCCGTATGTGATGTGTTCCCTTGTGTTTCTCTGTACCCTTCTGCAGGTCGTCCACGCCATCAACGACGTCCTGCTCCCGCGAATCATTCGTCTGCATGACGTGGATGATACCATGGCCGGCTTCGCTGCCCTCGGGTTCCCCAACTGCGGGGGAGCCCTGGACGCCACCCACAACCCCATCCAGGCCCCTGAGTATCGAGCGAGCCATTTCATGAACTGCAAGGGGTACTGCTCCATTGTTCTGCAGGCCCTCGTGGACCACCGGGGCCGCTTCGTGGACATTTCCGGGGGCTGGTCCGGCCGGGCACACGACGCCCGCATCCTCCGGAACTCTGGACTCTTTCGCAGGTTGGAGGTGGGCACCTACTTCCCCCGGCGGGACTTGACTGTCGGGGATGTGCCTATGCCCATCTGCGTAGTCGGGGACGTGGTCGACCCCCTGATGCCCTGGCTAATGCGGCTGTACACGGGGCAGCCGGACCAGAACCGGGCCTGGATCAACGACCGCCTCAACCGGGCCCGAAACCCAGTGGAGCTCGCCTTTGGACGTTAAAAGCCCGCTTCCGCTGTCTGCTGACCCGTCTCGAGATGGGTGAGCAGAATGCAACGGAGGTACTGGCCGCGTGCTGCGTGCTCCACAACACTGTGGAGCGCAGTGGGGAGGCCTTCCTCCCTGCATGGATGGCAGCCGAGGCACAGACGTTGGAACAGCCCGACACAGCTGCCATCCGCCAGGCGCGCCAGGATGCGGTGCGCATCAGAGAGGCCCTGGTGGACATGTTTGCCCAAGCCCCGTAGTAGGGTCGCCTGGGTCTCCCCAGACTACTCCCTCCCATCCCCTATCCTTCCCCATCCCCTCCCCTTACCTCCCCCCCAATTGTAAAGCGTCGGGTCAAAGCACATTGGCCGTCATCGTGACTGTTCGTCGGGTGCTTCGGGCTTAGGTAGGGTTTTTCTTTTTAGTTTAGGCTAGAGTTTAGGCCACCATCGCCTGTCCTGAAGAACAGCCAAGAGGATTCGGGGTTCGTGTGGAAGGCTCAAGTCAGCGTACCTGATTCCAGTCGTCTTCCATCGAGGGATCTCCTGGCTGTTCCTCTCCTGAGGCCCGGAAGGACCAAAGGATTGAGGTGGCCAGCAACACTACCCAATTGTCCTCCCTGCGCCTAGACTATGTTTAATAATCTGTAGTGTGCATCTTTCAACCGTTCTTGCTTGTTTGTTAGCTATGTAAATATAGTTTGTGGTTTACATTTTACTGAAAAGTGTCAGTATTTCTTTATGCGCCACAAACCAATGACCACTTACAAAGGCCTCCCCCCCCACCCCCCCGGTGATAGAGTAAAGAATTTGTTATCCACAGTTTGTAACCCTGTTAAATGTAAGTGGCTAATTGGCATCTCAAATCATTTCTTACAGTTACTAGAGTAACACAATAACCAACACAAGAATGAACTGAAAAATAGACAACTTTTTATTTACAAGGGAGGGGGGGAGACCTTCAACTGGGACAGGGAGGGGGGCTGTTACTGCGACGGGTGGCCCATGCGAGCGCTCCTCCGGGGGGGGACCTGCACATGCTGAGCAGACCGCGTCGGGGCAGCCTGCACGGGGAGGTGGGCAGGAGCAGGGGTAGGGGCAGGGGCAGGGGCAGGAGCTGGGATAGAAGCAGGGGCAGGAACAGGGGCAGGAGCTGGGATAGGAGCAGGGATAGGAGGGGGCATGGGCTGTGCTCCAGGAGGGATAGCGGGGGCATAGGGTCCGGCCATGCCATAGTGTATGGCATGCACTAAATGTGCCGTGAGCATGTCCATAGAGGTGCGCATCCCTCTGCACTCAGTGAGGAAGGCAGCCCAGCCCTCCTGCCACCACTGCAGGTCCCCCTGCACCCGCTCTTCAATGGAACCCTGGATTCCCTCCATGGCGGTCATGTGGCGGCGCAGAAGCTGGTCCCTCTGACGCAGCCTGCGCCTCCGGGGTTGGCCAGCTGGGGGTGCCGCTGCTGCTGCAGTGGAGGGTCTGGTGCTGGGTCCCGCTGCAGGGAAGAGAAGAAAGGATGGGTCAGTCAGGCAGGCCATCCACTGTCCCCACACCTCATGCCCTCCACCCCTGAGCCCAGGTGACCCCACAGTTGTGTGGCTTGGGCCCACTCGGTTCCCCTCCTGCCCCTGTGTTGAATGTTGTCAAGGAGGACCGCCCCTGGAGTAGGGTCCTCCCTCCAGTATTGTAAGCACCGGTCTGTACCCTGGCCCCGTGGAGGGCGGGAGGGTGCTTGTGCTGCGTTCACCTGTAGAACTCCCTGTCGGTGGAGACTGTGAAAAGGTTTGGGCTAATCACTGGTGTTTGACAGGGAGTGCGATGCATCCCCACACAGTGCCTGGGAGCACATCTGGGCTCTCAGATCCCCTCGCGTGGGATATCTCCTGGATGGAACCAGAAGAGTGACTGGGTGGTGGGGTGTCCCATCCTTGCAGCAAAACTTAGGGGCCCTTGTCCCTCCCACTATTCCTCCCGCAAGCCCGGTAGCCCAGGGACATGTGTGGCCACAGTGGGGACTCCCCTCGGAGAGCCAGCCAAGACTCCGGGAGCAGGCGAGGGGCTCGGTGGGGTCCACGGTCACAGGACCGTGATGCTGCGGCATACCCAACAGCAGCTGGCTGTGCCTCATAGCCAGGCATGGGACAGTGTGCCGTTCTCCATGCTGCACCCTTAGCGGAGCTGCGGGCTCTGGGCTGAGTCCCTGGGGCCCTGGCAGGTTCCAGCCAGCATCCACCCTTCCCCCTGGTCCCGCCGAATGTGTGTGAGCAGCAGGGTCCCAGGCGTGGCCTGCAGCTGCCTGCCGTGGTCATGTGCCGCTCGGTCACCAGGCTGCACGTGGTTGCACGTGCTGCTTGCTGCCTAATGCTACGCAGCATGCAGCTCATGTGGCCTGAGTGACATGCTCTCCCCCTCCTCCCTCCAGGCACCTGGTTCCCCCTCCCCTGCCCGCCGCCCCCCTCCCTTTGGGAGTGCAAACTGCAAAGACTCACCAGTGGGTTACTCCCCGGCCTCAGCCTCGGAGGAGCTGCTGGAGGAGGCCTGCTGGGTGGTGTCAACGCTGGCCTCCTCTCCCCCGGACACGCTACCGCTGTTCTCTCCCTCCCCCGCCTTGGTGGGCCGGATAATGGGGGGGCGCTGGCACGTGTCCACTGGCACTGGCGGACCTTGTGGGGCTGGCTGGCCCAGAAAAGCGTTCATCCGGTCGTAGTAGGGGCAGGCGTCTGGTCCTGCCCCCCTGCCCTCGCTGGCCCGGACATACCCCAGCCGCAGCTCTTTGACTTTTGAGCGGACCTGCTCACAATTGCGGCTGGGGTGTCCCTGCTGCGCCAGGTTGTTGGCCAGCCGGGTGTATATGTCTACATTCCGGCGCCTGGAATGCAGATCACGGAGACCCTCCTCCTCCTGCCAGAGGTCCAGGAGGGACTCCAGCTCCCTGGGGGTCCAGGATGAAGCCCGCCGTTTGCGGCCCCTGGGGGCCTCCTGAGCTGGGGGTGCAGGTGGCTCACCACCCGGAGCTGCCATGCTGGGCTGTGAGGTGGCTGCTGGGCAGCACAGAGGCACGTGGCAGAGCTCAGGCCGCAGGTCTGAGGCACGATCCTGCCACGTGCACCCAGATGCCTCCGAGCTCTTTAAGAGCTCGGGTTACCAGGAAGTCCAGGGCTCCTACGGGGTCTTGCAGCGTCCAAACCGCTTTTTTCCGTTTCTTCTGCTTTTCCAGAAAAGCTGTCTACACTGGCCCTTTTCTAGAAAAGCTTTTCCGGAAAAAGGACTTTTGCCCGAGCGGAAGCAGCGTAGCTTTTCCGGAAAAGCGTCTGATTTTGTACATTAAGGATTGTGAGGTGCTCATATACTTTGGTGCCACAAAAGATAGATGTTAAGTTGAAAATAGCTTTGTCTTCTCTAGTATTCAATCACTTGAACGAGGTGTACCGGTAGTTCGGAATAGGAATCCTAGTCCGAACTACCTAGTTCGAGCCCCGTGTAGCCGCGCTGCACGGGGTTCGAACCAGCGGGGTTTTTAAAATGGCGGCTCCCCGCTTATGCAAATGAAGCCCGGGAAATTCAAATCCCGGGCTTCATTTGCAAGTGCGGTATGCCTACATTACCCCACTAGTTCGAACTAGCGGGGTAGTGTAGACATACCCTGAGTCATCCTGCCCCTTTCTATCCATTTTATGGTAATTACGGTTTTTTTACATCTACAGTTAATATCATTTATGGATTTTTATGGGACACGTTCATAAAAGAAAAGTCTTTAAAATAAATGATTATAAAATTCACTGTATATATTTATTCAAAAGGAACCTTTAAGAATTGTTCTTATCTTGTCCCAAATAGTTAGTTATTTTTTGACAGGAATACTGAAGGAACAAAGACACAGCACCTGCATGCTGTCTCCATTAAACTAAACAGGTTACTTGAAATGTATATAAAATAAAATAAATATATAGGATCATGTGAACCAATACAAAATCAACAAGGAACTTCAACTACAGGTTGTACCTCTCTAGTTCAGCACCCTCAGGGCCTGACTGATGCTGGACCAGAAAATTTGCAGGTCTACGGGAGGTCAATATTGTCTAGCAGTGTTACCAACACTTCCACTACTTACTGGGTTCTTAGAAGACATTTAGGGGTAAATTTAAGCTAAATAAGAGCAAAGAATACCTGGGAGCCTGGATTGGTGGTTGTAGACAATCTTTATAGTACTGTGGGAAACACCCATTGTAAGTGGACATTCAGCTAACTAAAATCATGCCAGACCACAGATGTTGCTGGTCCAGAGAATGCAAGGCTAGTGAGGTTCAAATTGTGGAAGATTCCCTATAATATTGTGAATAATAGGCCCATGAGTTCAAGTATGAGTTCAATCCATCCCTGTTCAGCACATCACTTAAGTATGTGCTTAACTTTCAGCATATGTTTACATCCTATTGATTTAGCTAGACTTATGAATCTAAGTTCCCTACTGAATCAAGGATTGGTTTCCTAAATCAAGATTCAAAACTTTAAACAAACATGATGAACATTATTATTTCACACAGCAGTTAAATTATTATTTCAATCTTAATAGGAAGTGTTGTTAGGTTTTCAAATGGTTTGCTCATTGAGGCTGTGTCTACACTGCACCCCTTTTCTGGAAAAGGGATGCAGATTAGACACATCGGAATAGCAAAATCCGCGGGGGATTTAAATATCCCCCGCGGTATTTGCATTAACATGGCTGCCGCTTTTTTCCGGCTTGGGGATAAGCCGGAGAAAAGCACCTGTCTAGACATGATTCTCTGGAAAATAAACCCTTTGTCGGAGGATCTTTTATTTTATTTCAAGTAGGAATAAAAGATCCTCCGGAAAAGGGCTTATTTTCCGGAGAATCATGTCTAAACTGGCGCTTTTCTCCGGCTTATCCCCAAGCCGGAAAAAAGTGGCAGCCATGTTAATGCAAATACCGCGGGGGATATTTAAATCCCCCGCGGATTTTGCTATTCCAAAGTGTCTAATCTGCATCCCTTTTCCGGAAAAGGGGTGCAGTGTAGACACAGTCTGACTGTCATGAAGTCTAATCTGTCTACAGTGGTGTCTGTGTTCTTCTATTCTGGTGTTGTGTATATTTTTTTCCATGGCAGCCTTTTCATATTTAATGCATCAGATTCAGCCAAGCTGTTACAGACGCTTAAGAAAATATTTATCTATTAAATTTTAAACTCATGGATTTTCGACACAATCACGTGAATAGATAAGAGACTTTTACATGTCCCCTGATGCTTTGTGGACTTACATATGCATTTAAGCTCTTTTTTCAAAATTTGGCAAGTTTTTTCAGGATCATTACATTTTTTAAAAAGAAGTATTTTGTATATATATTGAAAATGCTAACCCCTCTTTCCCTACTGAGTATCAGCATGAACTGGACCTCAATAATAAAATTTCCTCCGATTCAATAGCAGTCTTTCTGCCTGGCTGTGTCTTGGCTTGCATAACAATTTTCAAGTAAGAAACAGATGCATAATTTCACAGAATGTCTCGCACTTAAAGCTACTTCTCATTTCTAACGACTTTCATCATTTTATAATGTCATAAACAACCTGAATGCTAATGACTTGGGTTTCAGGCTTCTCAATTCTTACAGAAATAAGTAAAAAGCAATACTTCAAGTCTCCATTGTAGAGATGGAAATTATTACACAGTCACTGTGTTTGATTAGAGATAGTACTTTATTTTTACAAATTCCTTAATAACAAAATTTCAGCATTAATGAAAATGTGCAGCTGAGAGCACCAGACATATTGCAAGCACCCTAATGCAGTTAAGGAAGCCCTTTCATCTTGACCTGTACTATACCTGTTTTCTAATATTGTGCCTCTTTTAAGCAAAACCAACCCTGGTCTCCAGAGGGGAAACGCTAATGCATATGTTATTCTAGTCAGATTCTTTTTTATTGAGTGCTTTTCAGAAGCTCATTAAGGAACAGGAAGTGCTTGAAAAACTTCTCTCAAGAAGTATTTTTATATATTTTAGGTAAAGGGCTATTTCCTCAAAATGGAGATTTCTAATAGACCTGACTATTTCTGACCAAAGGAAAAAAAAGTGTAGACAAATTTCAGTGAAAACAAAATATTTTCAGGGATGGGGAAAACATTTTTGACCACCTCAGAATGTGACTAAGTGGCGCATATAGAGCTCTTTCAAAAAAGGCATGCTTCCTTGTAAAAAGAGGTTTACCAATATCAAAAGAAGCACTGCGTTCTTTCAATTTTCTTTTGAAAACGCAACTGAAGTCTGGATGCAAGTGAAGTTTTTTCGAAAAAACACTGTAGTCTGGACATACCCTGAGTGTGTGTCTGAGTGTGACACTGCAGGTTCTTTCAATCAATTACCCAGAATAGATTATTTCAAATCTGCTTTGTTAGTTCTTTTGACAAGGCACAGCTCAGTGAGTCATGCTAGCTCATGCCCACATGGGCCAATAGAAGAATCCAGGTTGGCTTTCATACTCCTGTTAAGATGGTCCCAAGACTCCTTCCTGGAACTGAGGTTGTACTTTAAATGGTCCCTCTCCCTTAAACCCAGAATCCACAGTTCTTCTTGGAGCTGAGTTGTAATTTAGCCAGTCCTTATGTCATTCTTTAAGACAGAACTCCTCAACTCTTCTTTCTGCTGCTGATTGTAACAGGACAACTGTAGCATCTCAGCCAGCTTCTTCCTCAGCTAGTTCCTTCCCGCAGATAGTCCAGGCTCACTGAATGCAGCCTACAGATCTCTCTTACTGATATCTGCCATGCTAGAAGGGAGGAGGCAGCATATATGCAAGCCCTTTTCACCCCGCTCATCTCCAATTAGTAGGGTGACAAGAAAGCTGTGTTTTTGTATTGCTGTCGCCTTACTTCTGGGAACAGTTTTTATAGTTTCTTCTCTTTCTTGTCTCTGAGAACTGATTGGTCCAGCCACAGTGCCAGTCTTTTGCAGTTAGTTCATATTTAATCATCCATGATGCTGGGCATGATCTTCCTGTGCTGGGCAAGAAACAAAGGGTTAGGCTCTTTGCCTAGGGTGAACCTGCTCCCAAAACAACCATATTTAGTCATTAGCTCTCTTTGAACACACGCACATTCCATTTCTTTGCAGCATGGAAACAAAAGGTCAGCCCTTTGTGCTTCCCCAGTGTGCATGTCATGGTGCTGGGCAGACTGCTCTTTACCAGTGGAAGGAAATTCACCCAACAAAAACTTCAGTTTTATTAAGCACAACATTTTCAGAACTGAACTAAGGGCTATTTAACTGTGTCACCAACTCAGAAGTAAATGGGAGAAATACAAAAAAGTCACCTTGGGCGGGGGTGTGCCAACCCCACAGTGGGCCAGAAGGGGTTAATGTGGGTAGGTGGGCTCAATCAACTGCCATAGTTGTCAAAGCTGGAGGGTGGATTTTAAAGGGTCTAATCCATTCAGTCAGAGGCTTCTAGGAAGGAGAGCAGTTCTCTGACTGTCACCGTGGGAGGGATGCCTAGCTGGAGTCAGAAAGCTGAGCTGGCCTGCTGGTGGACAGAGCATCCTTAAAGGAAGTACAAGGTAGTTTAGAAAGAAAACTGAAGGAGGTGAGTTGGCCTAGAGCAAAGGATCTACAGTGCAAGCATAAAACTTCAGTCTTGTTCCTCACTGCTTTGGATTGAAGAAACTTCCAAGAAACAATGAGATGCCAGCATTTTTGTTTTGTTTTTTATTAAGTTATTTAGGTTGAAAGGCTGGCACAGCCTACTGATACAACCCTTAGTTTGTATTCCTTTCCATCAGCATTTTAATTTAGACCTTTAAATGTTTTACATGCAAATCCCACGCAATGACAGAAAGCCCTGCTCCAAGTTTGTGCTGAAATTCTAATTTACACTTTGCAAATAATACTCCTTCAGGCAATCATTCATGGTTTAAGCAGCTGCAAAACTATGTCAGTGGAGATATTGCCATAAATTATGGAACTGCAAAATATGAGTTTTTGTTTATAAATGATACTGAGGATGACTTCTGCTTTGTGCAATATGTGTCTATATATATTTCCTGTTTCTACAATATTGGTAATCCCCAATTCCCCCTCTGCGCACCCCGGATGCCAAGTAAACAGAAAAATCACTTCAGGGATGTCCATTAATTTTCGGTAAGTTCTTTGAATTAAATTTCCTATATTGATATTAATATCAGGCTATTACAGAGTGGCATACATATTCCATGAAGGTATTTATCATTATCCTAAGGTTCAGAATAGACGTTGACAGTTTATCTCTTTGTCAGACTTAATGTGAAATAGGCCATTGTCATGAGCTGTAGGAGTCTTACAATTGCAAAAATCATTATTTTCTTCTCCAAAGCATAACATACACAAGCAGGTTTGGTCTTATTATCAATTCATTCCCAAGTGTCAGATAACATCATTGCTAGGGAAGAGTTGGGTTACATAGCTATTCCATTAAGTTTATCTACCACCTATCATGTCCATATCATGGTGACATTTAGGTCTAGTTTATCAGGAAATCTATATGCATACAAATTCAACAAACATCTTAGTTTGCTTCATAATTCCTGAACCCAGCACACTGAAGTCAAACCTAAAATCTCAAAGTGAAATTCATTGGAAAGCAGTGAGACTAGTGTAGTTTTGCCTCAAATCTATATGAAACCACTGGTGTTTTTATGTAGCTGAGACTCAAAACCTCTCTGGCACCAGAAACCTGGTCCATATATACTTGAAAGGTTAACTACACTGCCCCAAATCTGGGGTTTGCAACCTAATCTCAAATATCATTGTGTAATTGAACATTTATACAGTCTTATACAAATATTGTATAATCATCTCTCCATATAAACTTTTTGGGGCAGGAGCCAACTATTTGTTCTATGTTTGCACAATGTCTAGCACAGTGGGGTCCTAATTTATGGCTTGGCCTTCTAGGTGCTGCTTCAACTCAAATAACGTTATTGAAAACAATAATACTCACTATGTATATCAACTTTCAGGGGATTATTGCACCACAATTAGAAGTCTAGGCTGATCCTGCAAAGCACAGAAAACTTCTTGGGAGGTGCAGACCAACTTCAACACTTATGGAAGCTAAGCTGTCTTGAGGACAGGAGGGCCAATAGACTTGACAGGCCCCTGGGCAAGATGTGGGGGTAGGGCAGGTAGTTCTATGCTCCCAAAAGGGTGAGGTTTTGGGCAGAAGGCCCAGGGTGGGGACAGTCAGCTTGCAGTGCCATCCTGCCCCAAACCACTACTCCGTCAGCCTTAAGAGTGGCACGTTGCAGTGGTGATTTAAAGAGCCCTGCACTTTGGCCACCTCCGCACTTGAAGCAGCAGGTGGGAGCCCTGGGTCCTTTTGAATTATGAGCCCCTGAGGCAACTGCCCCATTTGTCCACCTTGTCAGCAGGCCTGCTTGAGAGTGACTCAGCAGCTTGTCAAAAGTGCTCACAGTACCTTGCAGGATTGCGTCCTGCCTGTACACTGAGCTGTGAAACCCAGAAGTGTTTCTATTAGCCCTTATTTTGCTGGGACTATAAGTATGCTCAAGAAATAGAAACAAATGTTGAGATTTCTTCCCTATAGCTTAGGTCTCGGTTCAGCAAAGCATCTGAGCATGTGTTTAACATTGAGCATCTGTTTAAAATCCCACTGCACTGAAGTCTCCTACTTAACTACTTTGCTGAATTGGGGCCCTAATAATGATAAAATCATGTCAATATTAATCCCAATAACAATGAAAAATCCTTTTCCAGATCTGAAGTAGAGCTTTGTGGAGATCCAAAGCTTTATCTCTTTCACCAACAGAAGTTCATTCAATAAAAGATAATACCTCACCCAGCTTATCTCTCACTCAGTGAAAACAATGACACAAATGGAAACATAGCAAATATACAGATAGGTACTCTTCAAACTGGATGTGTCCTA
The DNA here is from genome assembly GCF_049634645.1 of Pelodiscus sinensis. NCBI lineage: Eukaryota > Metazoa > Chordata > Testudines > Trionychidae > Pelodiscus > Pelodiscus sinensis. The sequence continues at coordinate 307,762,028 of NC_134711.1, forward strand.
GCTGAGCTGGCACTCACATACTACAGGGAAAGATGCCTTAGAAAGGCCTGGGATAGCTAAAAAACTGTCGTCCATTTTCTGAACTGTAGCATTGGTTTTGCCCAAAGCATCTCTTGAAGTCATTAACTCTTTCCTCCCCCAGGGAAGATGGGAAACTTAGTCCTCCTATAGCCTCCCATGTCTTTGCATTCAGATGGCCTTATTTATTACTGCGTAAAGCTTTTGACCCAGATCCTCACAGGGTTTTAGGTTCTTAATGCCTAAAGTTACCTCTTTTTCTTGTTTCAGTAATGGAGAGTGTTAATGTGTTTCAGAGTTGGAAATCAGCTAACTGACAATAGGCTACCAGCCATGACACCTCAGGCTTCCTTGCCATCCTTTTACTTCAGACAGCTGGAGATGCACTGTCCAAATTTCTGTCCTACTTTTGATGTATTTTTCTTGGACAAGGTTAAAGAAATACAGTCTCATATCAGGGTACTTTTTTCATCACTTTGGTGGAAATTATCACTTTGGAAAAAATGTCTACTCTGTACAGGAGGTCAAAATGTAAAAGTTACACTTTATGCATCTGGCTAAATTTAGATAAAATAATCTTTCCAAAACTTACTCTCAAACTTCTTGCAATGTGATAACTTTTGCTTGATTTTATTTAGATAATATCTTATTTAGATGTATGGGAAAACATTAATTTCAAGTCTCTTCGCTGTGTAATTTACTTCTTGGTAACAATGTTCAAGGAGCAGAAAATATCTCAGCTCCTTTCTATACCCATGGGACACTTTTGAAAGGCTCTGCATTAAAGTTTCTTAGCTCTAGACATTTACTTAGTTATGTCAAGTTTAATTCTTTATAAAGTGTAGGCGAGAGCTGCCAGATTGATAGTCTTGGAGCACAGAGACCTCTTCTTAGCCCTTCACAACACTAGGAATGTCTTGACAGAATAGTTATACTAGAATAATTATATTGGCAAGACTCTCTCAAATGCAGTTACATAGATATAAAAGTGCTTATATCCATATAGCACAAAGCAGTTCTCCTGATCGGCATAACCTCTATTGTTGTAACTGTAGTTAAACACTACAAGTTCATCTATACAAGGATTTTACCAACATAGTCAAGTTGGTAAAAAATCAAAACCCTAATTAACCTCACTATAGTAATACAATTTTTTATTCTAGACCAAGTCCAGGCCAGAGACTGGGTAAATATTGGAAATAGGAGCATGGTTTCCCTCAAATTGTCCCAAAACCTAACTTTAATGGTGAAAGTACATGGGAACACTATTCAGGCCTTGATTCAGCAAACCACGTGCTTAGTTTAACCTTGTACTTACCAGCCATACAGATTAACAGGATTTAAGAACATGCTTAAAGTTAAATGAATGTATAAGTATTTTGCTAATTTAGGGATCTGCTGTCTAGACCATTAGTTACTATTAGTGACTTCTAACATGGATGCCACCTTGAGACAATTTTGTTTCTCATTCAGAGATTATCCATCAGATTGCAATGTCTTTCCTTTTGGGCATAACCAACAAAGGTTGGGGTTGAGCTGATGATTTTGAAAACAAATGTTCTGCAGAATGCATCCAATCCCCTGAACCACCCAGCTCTTGCAACATTAACTTTTAGGCTACATCTACACAGCAGGCTTCTTGTGCAAGAACTTTTTGCAGAAGAGATCTTCTGCAAAAAGTTCTTGCACAAGAGCTCATCCACACTGCCATGTGCTTTTGCACAAGAGATGTGCTTTTGTGCAAGAGAGTATCCACACGGCCATGGATGCTCTTGCGAAAAAAAGCTCATTTGCAGAATGGCCATCAGAGCACCTGTGCTTTTTCCAATAGGGGTCTCTTGCACAAGAAACCCCTGTTGTCCGTTCACACATGCCTTTTTGCACAAGAGCTCTTGCGCAAAAAGTCTTATTCCTCGTAGAAAGAGGAATAACTCTTGCGCAAAAAAACCTGTCTTCTGACAGTCTACTGTGCTCTTTCTTGCACAAAAACATGCTTGTAGTGTGGACGCTCCGTGAGTTTTTGCACAAAAACTCTGCTGTGTAGACGTAGCCTTAGAGTCACAGACTTTAAGGTCAGAGAAGGCACCATCATAATAATCTAGTCTGACCTGCACATTTCAGGCCACAGAATGTCACCCACCCACGGCTCTATCAGGCCAATAACCTCTGGCTTGGTTACTGAAGTCCTCAAATCTTGTTTTAAAGACTTAAGTTGTAGAGAATCCCCCATTTACTCTAGTTCAGACCAGCAATTGACTTAGGTCCCATGTTGTATAGGAAGGCAAAAAACCGCCATAGTTTTTGTTCATATGTGACTCATGGTAGCACATGGGATGTGCACTGCTCCCCGTGCCCCTCCCAAAATTTCTACTAGGCAATGTCTACTATAAGAAATATTTCAAAATTACTAATTCTACTTAGTAACTCCCAATTTAAATCAAACTAGCATGTCCATGCTACGGGGAAGCCTCGAAATTAGGCTCCGTTAATGTGGACGCATGACCTCGGACATAGAGCCCTAAAAAGCACTGGGGAGTAATTAGTTCAGATTACTCTGGGGAGTAATTACTTCGAAATAGAGGCACCAGAGCATCCACTAGGGATGTAAGTGAGTAGTCGACCGCTCGACTACTCACCTCCAGCAGCAGCCTCTGTTTGCAGGGGGGTCCATCTCCCCACAGAGACCCCCTGTGGACAGGGGCTGCTGTATCTGGGAAGCAATCCCGGATTAGTCCCAGCTCATGCCGGGTCCAGGAGCTACCCTCACTGTGCCCCTGCAGTTTATATGTAGTAAGAGCCAGGCTACCTCTACACTTGGCTCTTACATTTAAACTGCAGAGGTGCAGTGGGGTAGGTCCCAGACCTGACACAAGCTGGGACTGAGCTGGGATTGCTCAGTCCCTACTTGTGCTGGGTCCAGGACTTAACCCTTAGTGCACCTCTGGAGTTTAAATGTAGTAGGAGTGGGGCTGCCTGATCACCTGGCTCTTACTACACTTAAAATATAGAGGCATAGTGGGAGTAGCTCCCGGACCCAGCATGAGCTGGAATTGAGGAAGTCTTTCCTTATTGGCTGATTGTGTAGTTGATAAAAATTGTATCGACTACATGATTAGCATATTACCCACATCTTAACATCCTTAGCATCCACTCTACTGTTATTTTGAAATAATTTTTTTTGAATTAGCCTTATTCCTGATGAAAAGCAGGAGTACAGATTTCGAATTCCATGGCCCATTATTGCAAAATAACGGGTAGTGTGGATAATCCATTTATAAATTTGACCTTGGGGGGTTATTTCAAATTAAAGTCCTAGTTTAAACCAGGGCTTACTAAATAGGAGTGCGCCTTCATGCCCCATCCCTGTTCCTCTGGGTGGCCTGTCCTGCACCCCTCCCCACATGGGCACCAGTCACTTATGGCTCTGCTAATCTGAACTGGGGGAAATTCCTTCTCAGCACCAAATATGGTGATCAGTTAAATCCTGGACAGGTAGGCAAGACCCACCAAGATGTCTGGGAAAGAATGTTGTGTAGTAAATCAGAGTCCTCCCCATCTAGTGTCCAGTCTTTGACAGTTGGAGAGATTATCTAATGGCAGTCACAGATGGGTCATGTGCCATTGTAGGCAATCTCATCATACCATCTTCACCATAAATGTGTCAGGCCCAGTCTTGGTTTTTTTACCCCCACTATTCCTCTTTGAATGCCATTCCAGGATATTATTCCTCTGCAGGTTAAAAACCTTCATCTAATTTCAAGCCTAAACTTATTGAGCGTCAGTTTACAACTGTTCGTTCCTGTGGCAATATTGCCCCATAGCTGTTCTCTCTATTGGTGTTTATCATTGAAAACAATCTGATCTTCCTCATCCTTCTTTTTTTTTTATGCTAAGACAAGCTCCTTAACTCTCCTCTCATAATGTAGGGTTCTTTTTTTTAACTGCTTACTTGCTCTCATGATCTGGTCAGTCTATCAGCTCCATGTAAAGTCCAAGGTTTAAATCCAAGGGCAATAAACATCTATTATTTCTGAAATCTTTGGCACAAATGTGAAGCACTGGGTACAGACTGTTCTGCTTAAAAGTAGTTAAAGACGTAACTTCCCCAGAGCTTGTCAACTGTAAAACAGAGGTATTGTTTTGCAGAGCTTTGTGATAAGTATAAATACAGGCATCTATTTAAACTTTAATTAGTGTTAGACACAAGCTGGACTAAATTAAATACATTCAAAAACATACATGCCTCAAAAATGTTGAGGGGAGATATTGATAATACTGTTACTGAAGATATTGCTGAGATCTTGGTGTGTGGTGGGTTTTTTTTTTTTTTTTTGAATATTTGAATACTTACCTCTGTCTGTAAAGCTTCCTAAGTCTCTCCTGTTTTTCATCCAGATGATTTGAAGACATTTGCCAGACTCATTCAAGGCCATTAACAAACATTATCATGTTGTTAAAAAACTTGCATCCTGTAACTTTGAGGTACTGCATTGTGCTGAGTGTTCTGTATATTAGACAGTCTTGTAACAGTTTGAGCCTTATGATCTGGATTTCTTGCCAACACTACACATTTGTGGTTTGCTGTAGCCTAAATACCTTGCCAGGCCAATAATACAGGACAACCTTCATTAATTTGGGTGTCTACTGCTGCCTGCATTGGCCCCTGGGCAAGGTGTGTGTGGGGCCTGGCTCCATGCTCCCAGAACCAGGCAGAAGGGGTGGCAGCCTCCGCACAAGCCCAAATCATGCTTCATCGGCCTCCCCCAAACCTTTAGAGCTGCACTGGAACACGCAGCACAATGCTCTGGTGGCAATTTAAAGAGTCCAGGGCTCCAGCCTCTGCTACTGCCTTAACAGAAGCAGCTGCAGCTGGGAGCCCTAGACCCCCTAGACACCCGGCCCTGGGGCAAGTGTCCACTTTGCCCTGTTGATAAGCCTGCTTTAGTGTGTTCTTTGATCCTAAAACAGCTGAGCTATTTACATTATTTCATATAGAAAATAAGGCTATTTCTGCTTTGTTTGCATGACTGAGACAAAGTTCAACCACATTGCCTTCTTTGCTATTGTCTAGTGTGCTGTACTCTTACTTAATACATCATGTGCAGCAAAGCTTGGCTAAAATTCCTGGCTAAAATTCTTAAGGAATATTGTACAGTGGTTAAAACAGAGTTCAGGGGCTCTGAAGTTCTAGGTCCTTTTCCTATCTTTGCCACTAAACTGCTGTTTTGATTTTGAGCAAATCCTTTGGCTGTAAATTGTAACTGTCCAAATATGTTTGGTATCCACCACAGAACATCGATGGCTTGATTTTCAGAGGTGTTGAGTACCCCTACCTCCCCAGGGAATAGTTTTGTGCATTTCTTTGCATATTTTTCCCAATTCTAGCTCTGATACTTAGAAAAACACATTTTTTTCTGATTTGGTGAGCTGCAAATAATATTGTTTGTGAATGCAATTGCTAGTTGAATGATAACATTTGGAAAGATTCTAATTTGAACGATTAGACATGTTAATCCTATCCACAAATAAACAAAGCACGGAGCACAACATTTTATTTTTGGCCACCCTTGACATTACAAGCTATGACTACACACATATTCAGGAAAATGAAGCGGAGCCCACTTTCTTTCTGAAAAGTAAATTTGTTTATCTACATTTTTCACTGAAGTCAGTAAATATGGATAATAACCATAGATTTGCCATTCAGACTAGAGCAGAACCATCAGACAATCTTCCAGATTGTCCCCTTGTTTCTGCATTGGAGGCACACTCAATAGAATTAAAGAGTAATACATTTATAACATGTAAAGGGTAGTATTGTAGAGCTTGATTCGTCAAGATGCAAAATGCAGTTGTGATGAGGACTTCCAATTCCACTGGTTCCAATGAGAGATGAGGGCAGTCAGCACCCCACAAGACATGCTCATCAACTCATTTTGGTAATTAAGCCATGGGATTCACATCTGCTGTAGAAGTCATTTAGATAGAGTGTGGCTCAGGGCTGGTTGAAAAATTTGAATTGAGGCTGTTTTGTGACTAAGCAACATTTTGGATGAAACATATCTGCTTTACACAGAGATATTTATTTGTATGAAAAAAGCTAACAGTTTAACTGTGAAATGATGCCATAGAGCCTCATGGGAGTTAAAGTCTGGGTGCCTCATGCTTCCATTCTTCTCTATGGAATTGAGATAGGCTTTATGTCTCCTGGGACTGCTGCCAATAATGCCCCACACCTCCCCTCACCAACGGCATGTCTACACTGCATGATTATTTTGGAATGAGCTATTTTGGAAGAAATACTCTGAAATAGCTTATTTCAAAATAGAGCATCTTCAGGGCATCAGGTCAGCAGTTACTTCCTAGAGCTGCTGATTGAGGCTATCAGAGGCTCGAGCTTAAAGAGACCCACCCGGTACATCTGAGTTTCAGGCTCCTCTTTTTTGTCTACTTCCTTGAGGGACTGCAAACCCATTCCTTTGCCTGCTGTGGATGCCCTTGCGGACACCTTAGCTCTCTAGACATGGAGCTGAAGCTGCCTCTGAGCACTTGACGGCTCTTATCTGTCATGCTGCAGTTCCTGCTGCAGTTTCTGCAGGCTACCTTCCTGACTCTGCAGGAACGCAACCCCCAGCTTATTGCAGAGAACTTCATCATCTCTCTGCGGGTGCAGCTCATGCAGCTGGACCTCACTGTTCAGTGGCTCCAGAATTTCTGCATGTGGAAAGACACCTTTCTAGAGCTCTCTGAGTGGCTCGCCCCTGCCCTTGATATGCAAGCTGCCACCCCCCTTGAGAAGTGGGTCACCATTGGCATCTATAAGCTTGCCATGCTGGAAAGTTTCCAATCTGTTGGGAACCAATTTGGCAAGGGGACACTGACCATTGGGGCCCTGGTCATGCAGGTATGGTGCTCTCAGCTAGGGTACGTCTAAACTACATGCCTCCATCGACGGTTTCACGAGGCATACCTGCACCAATCAAGAAAGGCATCCTTGTGACCGCGGCGCGTCCAGACTGCCCCGATCAGCCGACAAACAGCTGATCAGCTGTTTGTCAGCAGAGCGGGGCAGCCATTTAAATTTAAATGAAGCCATGATTATTTTAATCGCGGCTTCATTTACCTTTGCCGATCTGTCTAATCTACATACCTCCGTCGACGGAGGCATGTAGTCTAGACACACCCCTATTGTCCCAGGAGGGAGATGAAATGCTGGAAAGGGGTACCCTAGGGAAGGAGGGGCATTGTTGTTGGTGGTTTTTGAAGCCCTTTCCCCAGCAGGTTTTTCAGTCCCACCTTCACAAAGCCCTGCCAGGGGATGAGGTAAGTAGGGGGTTGCTCCTGATGTGTGTGGGGGAGAGGAGCCTCCGGGACCTCCTAGGGGCTCTGGCAACCCTGTGATTCTCTGTTTGTCTACTTCTATAGGTGGTGAGGGCCATCAACACCATCCTGCTGCATAGGGTCATTAACCTCGGCAACATGGACCCCATTGTTCCTGGCTTTGCCAGCATGGCCTTCCGCAACTACGGGGGAGGGAGGAGGAATATTGATGACACCCACATCCCCATCCAGGCCCCCGACCACCGAGCATTTACATACATCAACCAAAAGGGGCACTTTTCAATGGATCTGCAGGCAATCACGGACCGCCAGAGCCTGTTTACGGACATCTACGTGGGATAGTTGGGGAAGGTGCATGATGCCTGCATCTTCCAAAACTCCAGTGTCTTCCAAAAAGTGCATGCAGGCACTTTTTTCCCCAACCGCACCATCAGGATCAGGGACATGGACGTGCCAATCTGTATTGTAGGGGACCTGACCTACCCTCTGCTGCCCTAGCTAATGGAGTCCTACACTGGACACCTTGACCACATCAAGGAACACTTCGATGCCAGGTTCAGCAGGGCTCGCATGCTGGCGGAAGGTGCCTGTGGGCATCTGAAGGTGCAGTTCTGTTTCCTCCTCATCCAGCTGAACATCAGGGAGCAGAAGATCCCCCAAGCAGTGGCCCCATGCAGTATCCTTCACAATATATGTGAAAGAAAGGGGGAGACATTCCTGCAAAGATGGCGGGCACAGGCTGACCAGATTGGCAGGGCCTTTGAGCAGCTGCGCTGGTGGCTGTCAGGCCCATCAGGGGGCTGTGCGCATCTAGGAGGTCCTGAGGTTACAAGAACCCCAGTGACACTCTCCCCCTGAACCTCCCCACTATGGGCCTGTGTATTGCCCCTCTCTGCCTTTCCTTCCACACCCCTTCCTTCTCCCTTCCCCACTCACCTGCAGCAACAATAAACCACACTTTGTTTTGGAAAAATAAACTTGTTTTTTTTTAATTGGGATAGAAATAACAGGGGAGGGACTGGGGAAAGGGGAGAATGAGGGATGAGGGGAAAGGAGAGGGTCAGGCTGGGAGTGGCGCCTGGCTCTGACTGTCGTACCACCCAGGGTACGGGGATCTCAGCAGCCATGGGGGGCGTGGGTACGCGGAGAAGCAGGAGGAGCAGGAGCAGGCCTCATGCTGGCAATGAGTGTTTGTACAGCAGCAAGGATGGTGCTGCCCTGATCCAGCATCTCCCAATCGGTGTCTCACCTAGCTGGATGTCCTCCTCCGATGTCTGGTCCATGGTGTGCTGCACGGCTCACAGTGCGGAGATGTGCTCCCATTGGCATTCATCCCAGGTTCTCCTGCACCGGCAGGTCACTCTGGGTTGGGAAGCTGCCACAGGTGATGTTGACTGCCTCCCTCTCGCAGCTGGTTCAGCTGTGGAGAATAGAGAGAAGGTTAGTCATCCCTGGAGAGACAGTGCTTGAAGCCTTGCCCTCATCTGTAAGCTGAGACTGACAGTTCTCGGGTCATCAGGGCACCCGTAGGAAGGGCTGGAGGCCAATTATTTTGAAATAACTATAGTCGCTCTGTCTACACATGCACTATTCTAAAATAGCTATTTCAGAATAGCCGTTATTCCTCATAGAACAAGGTTTACCAAATCCGACATAAGCTGCTGATTATTTCTACATTATTTTGAAATAATGGGCTTGCTGCGTAGACGCTTGCAGAGTATTTTGGAATAACGTCCATTATTCTGAAACAATGCTGGTGTATAGACGTACCCCAAGAGGCAACTGTGACGCTCCATGGGACTTGAATTCTGACCAGAAACCCCTGCCTATAGAAGAGAATCTGAGCATGAGGCACCCAAATTATAACCCCCATGAAGTGCCATGGAGGCATTTCAGATTGACAGCAGTTTGTTTTTTAGCCAAGGTGTTTCAGTTTTTCAATTGTCCCCCTCAACTTGATTTTTATTCACAGAAAAGAAAAAGACCAGTTTTTCTGACCATCTCAGTTATCAGAAATGTCGGCGTAATCACATGACTTTTGATCATATTTGCAAATATGTGAACAAAGAAAAATATAAATGAGATGTAATCAGATACTTAGGGTGTGAATTGATGTGGTGGTATAGTCTGCTCTTCCTCTCTACTATTGACAAAACATAGATATAGTTTCCTTTGAAGCATCTATTGCCTCAGTCAGAAGCAAGATACCCCATTAATGGTCTGATCACTTATAACAATTTGTTTTTATTGTGAGAAAAGCAATCTTAAACATCATATTGGTTTGGAAGTATGCATGAGTTTTGCCTTGTAACTGAGCAATAACTATGTTATTTCCATGGCAAACGTAGTGTAACCGATTCAAAACAGTCACATTCTACATCTAATCTCTAAATATCCTGTATCACAAATCTTCTGTAAGGATTAGTCAGAAGAATAAAGTGATTTCCTCAGGTCTTGATTTGTGACATACTGTTCTTAGACAATTGTTTGTTTTTCACTACATCAGCTAAGAAGCTATCTTGTTTTATTTCCATATGAATTAATTTCAAAGGAACATACTTGGTTCTCCTTACCAAGTGTCTCAATTTGATTATTTCATTGGACCCTTCTCACTGATGTCATGCAAGCTGCTAAAGGACTCTGATATAATACAACTGTACACTTTCAACAACTCAGCCCATTGTTTGTGTTTTGTGGAGGTTTTTTTAATCAATGGGATTTTACTGAAGCAAGACAGTTGGTATATTACATGCATATTTAGTTATAATTTGAATTCCATGTGTCATATTATTAATTGTACCTCTCTGATCCTGTTGTGACTCTTCAGATGAGTTGCCTTTCATCCTTTTGCTGATGCTAACAACACATAGACCCCAATTCAGCAAAGTAATCTATCACTTGCTTAAAGTGAAGCATGTATTGAAGTCCTTTTGACTTAAACATGGACTTAAGTTTTTATCTGAATCACAATGCTTTCATATATATATATATAAAAGTTCTTTGCTGGATTGAAGCCTGAGTTCTCAAGTTTCAAGGCACAATGAAAGCAGGCTGTACATGTATTAGATGAAATATAGGCACTACGTGCCAGATCTTCCATGGTTATAAATCAGCATTGCCTCTTTTATTTTAATGGAAGGGAGCTGATTTATATCTCTGTAGGCTCTGCCCATGAGTGATTCTAGGGTGGAACTCACCAGGAATGAGTTGCCTTTAACTCCGGATTTTTGAGCTCACAAGGAGACATTTGATTGTTATGATTTGGAGAGAGCTGAAAGTCCAGATGATGAATTATTTAACACAAATCAAACAAAACACTTCAGTTCATGAAGTGCAGTGCCTGGAATTTAGTTTTTTGTCAAGTGCACAGGTTAAAGTTGCTTGTAGGCAGTTTAGTTTGTGAGGTTGGCATTTATGAAGCTGATAAACCATACAAACACTGACCCTGCCATCATCAAAGAGGCCAATATTAATGCTAGAATCAGCTGTCCATTTTTCTCTAGTCTTTTAGACAGAAAAGGTTAGAAGTAAACATCTCATATGCCTGTGCTTTTAAAACTCCTGAATATATATTTTTGAAGGAAAATTAGAACCATTGCAAGGGTGAAAAGTCTTTATTGGACTATAAGAGTATTGGGGGAATACAGAACTATGTTGCAAATAGTGTATGTCTTTCAGTGAGATTTTCACCAAGTGCCAATTCCAACATGGGTATTGATCTACAGCTCTGGTACCAGCTGTTGGAGCTTGAAATGAATTTTCTTCATCTTGTCATGAATTCCATTGTGTGACCCATCTCCCCAAAGGGTCACCAGCAGCACACGATGGTGAACCAGCTGCTAAAATGAGATTTAAGACAATCTCAAATGGTAATTTCAGAATAATCCGAATAGGCAATTGTCCACTCTTTGCTGCACAATCTGTAGTGATTGTTTACTGGCTGTTCATGGATGCGGTCTCTTTTCTTGCCAGATGCAACCTATAATTCCCAGTCAAAGCTGAATACAAATTTAGGACCTAATCCTGTAAATCCTCTGCACCAAACATACTCAGGCTTCCTAAAATCTGGCCTTAGCTCTGGGTCAACATCTTAAATTTGCGATGTACTCAATGTGCCTCAGACAGGGTGAATGAGGTCCTACCATTATGACCAACACACTGGATATGCAATAGAAGCTCAGAATTATGGACACCTCAGAAATAGAGGTTGTCTGTAACTCTGAACAAGATGTTATCAACTTCAACCAGGGGTTGGGGCTGCAGCTGTGGGTGGCTGGAGTCAGAACTCCAGTCAAGGGGAGCTAAGGGCTTTAGATCAGGGTGGGGGAAGCTTCAGCTCCATGGCTCCAGTCCTAGTTTCAGTCTTGCAGGGAAAGGCTGGGGCTCCGGGACTCTGACCCATGTTTCAGCCAAGGTGGGGTGCATACCATGACTCAAAGCATTAGCTAGGGGGAAGTGCTGGGGCTGAAACTGGTACTTCTCCTGCAGCTAAAGCCTCAAATCCTCCCCCCATCTTCACCCTGTGGGACTGAGGTGAGGAACGGAGTGGTGGGGCTGCAGTACTGACATCCAGCACTCCCCTGAATCTAAAGCTCTGAGCCCCAGTGCTCTTGAGAGTCAGAAGCCCCAAACGCACCCCGAGCCTTGACCCCCCCCCCAATATGTGGCTGCAACTCCAATCCCTGGTAGCTAGAGCCCTTAGCCCCTGGGCTAAAGCTCGGAGGCAGTATGGTTCTTGTATCTCCACTGGTGCCTAATTGATTACTTCCAGTTCCACTCGGTGTCCGATGGACCGGTAAGTCCATAACTCTGGGCGTTTGCATCTGTGAGGTTCTACTGTAATCGTTGTTGAACACATGTTTGATACATTATTTTACAGTGACCCTGAGGGTAGCGCTGATCCTAATAGAGGAAAGGAAAATAATATAGGGAGCAATAGCTCATATTACAGTTTTGGATGCAGTCTGCTGTATGATCCATCCCTTTGAGACATAAACAGCAATGATTCATGTGGCTCTACACCCACTGAGAAGGCACAGCTGTACAGTTTAGTTCTTAGATAAGAAAAACCTACCCTGGAAGGATTTCAGGATGACTGATTAGGCGAATGGTGGTTCATTGCCATATAACCTTGAGTGATGCCAAGAAGAAACTGTGCACATTTGAAGAATAATTTAAAAGCTTTGAATAATGGTGACTTACTAAATAGGGCTGACAGCTCCTTGATGTCTTTATTTTTCAGGAAATTCATAAGGAAAAAAATTAAATTAGGGGAGCATGACTACATCACACACACTGAGATGCAACCTCACCCTCAAACTGCCATATCTGCAGGTACAGCAAAGACAAAAATTATCTTTCCAGGCTGCCATGTAGTCATCAGTCTTTGCATTCTGTGTAGAAATGTCCTGTCCTAGCTAGAAAACAGGAAAGGAAGATGTCAACTTATGCTCATTAAATGGAACCGAGAAGTGCTGTTTCCTGATAACAAAGGAGACTGTGTATGTCACATCCTAAAAGATTCAGGCATAGCAAAAGGCCAAGAAAAGACAAATGAAACCTCTCCAAGGAGAATAATCTACATTTTGTTTTCTTCACAGAATCATAGAATACTAGAATTGGAAAGGACCTCGAGAGGTCATCACGTCCAGTTCCATGCCCTCATGGCTGGGCCATCTAAATCATCCTTAATCGATGTCTAGCCAATCTGCTCTTGAATATCTCCAGTGATGGAGATTCCAAAACCTCCCTAGGCAATTTATTCCAGCATTTAACCACCATGACAGTTAAGAAGATTTTCCTAATGTCCAACCTAACCCTAAACCTCCCTTGCTGAAATTTAAGCCCGTTATTTCTTGTCCTATCATCAGAGGCCAAGGAGAATAATTTCCCCCCATTCTCCTTGTAACACATTTTTAGATATTTGAAAACAGCTATAATGTCCCCTCTCAGTCTTCTCTTTTCTAAACTAAACAAACCCAATTCTTTCAGTTTTCCTTCATAGCTCATGTTTTCTAGGCCTTTAATCATTTGTGTTGCTCTTCTCCGGATCTTCTCCACTTTCTCCATGTCTTTCTTGAAATGTGGTGCCCAAAACTGGACACAATACTCCAACTGAGGGCTAATCAGCATAGAGTAGTGAGGAAGAATGACTTCTCGTGTCTTGCTCACAACACTCCCGTTAATGCATCCCACAATAATGTTTGCTTTTTTTTTCCAACTGTGTCACATTGTTGACTCATATTTAGTTGTGGTCCTCTATGACCCCTAAGTCCCTTTCTTCAGTACTGCTTCCTAGTCAGTCACTTCCAGCTTGTTATCATCTGTAAACTTAATGGCTGTGACTAGACTGGCAAGTTTTTCCGCAAAAGCACTTGCTTTTGTGGAAAAACTTGCCAGCTGTCTACACTGGCCGCTTGATTTTGCGCAAAAGCACTGACTTCCTACTGTCTGAAATCAGCGCTTCTTGCGCAAATACCATGCTGCTCCCGTTTGGGCAAAAGCCCTTTTCCGGAAATGCTTTTGCGCAAAAGGGCCAGTGTAGACAGCTGAGATTTGTTTTCCGCAAAGAAGCCCTGATCGCGAAAATGGCGATCGGGGCTTTCTTGCGCAAAACTGCATCTAGATTGGCACGGACGCTTTTCCGCAAAAAGTGCTTTTGCGGAAAAGCATCTGTACCAATCTAGACACTCTTTTCTGCACATGCTTTTAACCAGTCCCAAAACAGACACCTGTGGAACTCTACTTTTTATGTCCTTCCAGCGTGACTCTGAACCATTAATAACTATTCTCTGAGAATGGTTATCCAGCCAGTTATTCACCCACCTTACAGTAGCCCCATCTAGGTTGTACTTCCCTAATTTATTGATAAGAAGGTCATGTGAGACTGTAGATACAAATCTGTATTAATCATATATCTCTGTATTAATCATTTTCATATGACTGTGGATCTTCTTCATATAACTGTATTAATATAACCTTGTATTACGTCTTTCCATATATAACCTTCATTTTCATATAATTTTGTATCAAGTTGTCGGGGACTTTAACCCGGACGGCCTCCGTTCATTGTCTGACCGCACTACAATAGAGAGCAGCCCGTCTCCCAAGTGAACCAGCCACGATTTCAGTAACAAGTAAGATTATATAGACAGTTCCGTCGTGTCATAAAACATTTGCCCAAGCATCTCAGCCCCCCCTTAATTAGTTAGAAGCTTCTAGTGTTAATGTGTATACTTCATGGCCTTAAGCAATTCATAATACGTCAACAGCTTTCTTATCAGCTCAGAAGGCAAGTACCAAACAACAAGGAGACAGGGAGTTAAAACAAAAGAGGGCAGAGACAGTTCGTTAAGATCAGGGTGAGAACAGAAACAGGGAGTTACCTTATCAGTTCTCAAACTAGCTGTTCCCATCACAGGCGCAGCCTTTCACTTACTTTATTTTGCAACTTAAGCAAGTATGTAGGGATTGCCCCTTGCTTGAGCCATATTTCTAGTTCTGCTCAGGGACTACCCAGAAACCTTTGTTAATCTCTTTCCTTGATCTGTCTTAACATAACCGCACTGGGCCCAATTCTCTAGGGCCTAACAAAGTCCTTTTATATAGATAGACGCCTTGTATTAAATCTTTTTATATAGAAACATTGTATTAAGTCTTGGTATAATATTGTAGTCTCTAAGAATAATTAAGGTAAAGAGAATCTACTAGAATAGATTTCTCCCCTTTTACTTAATTGATTGCCCTGTTGAATGAATGAGGTATGAATGGATAAGGCGTGGAAGGCTAGCACCTCTGAACAGCTGCAACAGCTGGAAAGGGGATGAAAGCCAGATCCAAGGACAATAAGACCTGTCAAGTGAGCTCATTGAAAGAAGATCAGACATACTGATGGTCTTGGGAATCAGAAGCAAGTACTTTCTTTTAAAAGCACCCTTTTTGAAGATGAACGTGGCAGCATTAAGATAGCACCTGGAAAAAGACTCAATAGATGTCCAATTCACACAGACACAGATTTTGCATATGCATATAATGACTAACTAGTATAAATTTGCATTAGAGGGATGCTACTATAAATCAAAGGTGTCTTGCAGAGGGATACTGGGTGTTGTTTTGTCAACATCAGAGCATAGATTGGTAATGGCAGAAGCCCAGCTCCACCTCTACTTCATCTAAGTCACCTGGCCAGTGAAGGTAAATGGAACAACTAATTGGTAACAACAAAACAGAGTGTGTGAGTGTAATATATCATATGAATATGATGTAGTGATTGATATATGTATTACCAATAAATATGGAGTTTTGCCTTATCGCCCCGAAAAAGATCCCATGCAATACTTTTTTAAGTACAACAAGACTGTATCAAATGCTTTACTAAAGTCTAGGTAGACCACGTCCATCACTTCTCCCTTATCCACAAGACTTGTTACCTTATCAAAGAAAGCTATCAGATTGGTTTGACATGATTTGTTCTTTACAAATCCATGCTGGTTGTCACTTATCACCTTATTATCTTCCAGATGTTTGCAAATGAATTCCTTAATTACTTGCTCCATTATGTTCCTTGGCACATAAGTTAAACTGACTAGTCTGTAGTTTCCTGGGTTGTTCTTACTTCCCTTTTTCTTGATAAGTCTAAGGCCATGTCTTCACTCCAGGAAAGATCAAGGCTGCTGGGATTGATCTTCCAGAGTTTGATTTAGCAGGTCTAGTTAAGACCTGCTTAACTGAACTCAGAGGGTACCCCTAGTTGCAGTCCATACTTTTGCTCCTGTATGACGTAAGGTAAGCTTACTCCAGTTGGCCTCCTGCTGTGGAGACAATGAGGAAAGTCAAATGAGGATACGTTGATACCAGCTGTATAATTAACATAGCTGGGGTTGTGTATCTTGATTTGACCTTCCCCTTTAGTGTAGACCTGGCCAAAGAGAAACTCTGATGGGAAAGAACAGAAGAGGACCCTAGGCAAATTTACTGATTCCAGGCAATTTTATATAACCCATCCGCTCCAGATAAGTCTTTCCTTCAGATTCATTGAAGTCCTTCTGAAACTTAAGCAGTATATAAAAATGTTCAATTCAATTTAACTATCACCCCCCCCCCCCCATACTTCCTAATTTGTCCATAGCCATGAATATCCTGACTGTCTCACGGGCTTGTAAGCGACAAGAATGATTAAAGGTTTAGAGAACATGACCTATGAAGCCAGGCTTCATGAACTGGGCTTGTTTAGTTTGGAAAAAAGAAGATTAAGGGGGGACATGATAGCGGTTTTCAAATATCTAAAAGGGTGTCACAAGGAGGAAGGAGAAAATTTGTTCCTCTTGGTTTCTGAGGACAGGACAAGGAGTAATGGGCTTAAAGTGCAGCAGGGGAGGTTTAGATTGGACATTAGGAAAAAATTCCTAACTGTCAGGGTCATCAAATATTGGAATAAATTGCCAAGGGAGGTGGTGGAATCTCCCTCTCTGGAGATATTTAAGAACAGGTTAGATAGACATCTGTCAGGGATAGTGTAGACGGAGCTTGATCCTGCCTTGAGGGTGGGGGGCTGGACTCGATGACCTCTCGAGGTCCCTTCCAGTCCTATTATTCTATGATTCTATGATTCCTTAATAGAAGAACTAGAGGACATCAAATGAAGTTAATGGGTAGCAGGTTTAAAACCAATAAAAGAAAGTTCTTCTTAACATAGCGTGTAGTCAACCTGTGGAACTCCTTGCCAGAGGAGGCTGTAAAGGCTAGGACTATAAGGGCGTGTCTAAACTACATGGGTCCATGGATGGAGCCATGTAGATTAGGCTGATTGGCAAAGGGAAATGAAGCCGCGATTTAAATAATCGCGGCTTCATTTAAATTTAAATGGCTGCCGCGCTGAGCCAACAAACAGCTGATCAGCTGTTTGTTGGCTCAGCGCGCTAGTCTGGATGCTCCCGCACCAACCTGAAAGCCCTTTATGGACCTCCCCGTTATGCCTCGTAGGATGAGGTTTACAGGGGAGGTCGATAAAGGGCTTTCATGTTGGCGCGGGAGCATCCAGACTAGCACGCTGAGCCAACAAACAGCTGAACAGCTGTTTGTTGGCTCAGTGCAGCAGCCATTTAAATGTAAACGAAGCCACGATTATTTAAATCGCGGCTTCGTTTCCCTTTGCCGATCAAACGAACCTACATCGCTCCGTCGATGGATCCATGTAGTTTAGACATACCCTAACAGATTTTAAAGAGACGCTAGATAATTTCATGGAGGTTAGGTCCATAAAAGGCTGTTAGCCAGGGGATAGAAATGGTGTCCCTGGCCTCTGTTTGTCAGAGGCTGGAGAAGGATGGCAGGAGACTAATTGCTTGATTATTGTCTTCGGTCCACCCTCTTTGGGGCACCTGGTTCTGGCCACTGTCAGCAGACAGGCTACTGGGCTAGATGGACCTTTGGTCTGACCCAGTACGGCCATTCTTATGTTCTTGTGTTCTTATCTTCCTCCCCTTCCTTCCCAGAGCTTGAACAGCTGTGAACCGTTGATTTGCAGTGTTCTAATTTTGGGAGGGAGGGAGGGGGAGGAGCTGGGATGGAGCACATACTAGCAGATTAATGATGCTCCAAAAGTGCTGTAAGGGAGGGGGAGGAGTAGGAAGTGCACGGCTCCAGCGTGGGAAAGGCATGTAGGGGAAGGGGCAGACAGGGGGTCTGCATGCCGCAGGTGGGACCTCAGTGGGCTTCATTCAGCCCATGGGCCACAGGCTGTCCACCACTGAGCTACATTTATGTACCCAACACATTTGGAAGAGTCATGATCCACTTTTATTACAAGATTATCACTGGCCTCCTTCATATTTCTCCTTTAAAAAAAAAATCCCCAAAGCCTTGTTCCCATAGATTCTTCTTATTTCTTCACCAGTGTTCTATTTGCATGTTCAGCTGCACTTGTCTTGCTCTTTCTAATAATATACCGGGCTGCTCGATGGGGCGGTGCACGGTTGGGGATGTGCGTCCCGTCGAGTGCTCCAGCGCAGTTGGGGAATCCCAGTGCCACAAATCCAGCCACGATGGCATCCAGGTTTCCCAGGTGGATGGTCCTGTGGATCAGCTCCGAGTTGATGGCCGTGACCACCTGCATAAAGGGACAAATAGAAACATACAGAATAGGACATTAGAGGAGTTGGCTCAGCTGATGAGAGGTGCTCCCCCTCTCCCCTCCCGAATCCCAAGAGCCCCCTCTCAGACTACCCCTCCTCACTCCCTGCCCCCTGCACTCTGAGGCTGAGAGGGCTTCTACCTCTGCCACCCCGTCCCCAGTTCCCTGTGCCTGATCCTGACTGCCCCCCTCGACTGTCCCCTGAGAGTGACTTACCTCCATCAAGACGGCTCTGACGGTAGACTTTCCCACACCAAACTAATGCCCCACGGAGCGGTAGCTGTCGGGGTGGCCAGCTTCCAGAGCACAATAGCTACTCTCTTCTCCAGTGGGATGGCAGGGCGCAGGTGGGTGTCCTGGAGTTGCAGGGCAGGGGTGAGCCAGACACAGAGCTCCTGGACAGTGGCCTTCCACATGCGGAAGTTTCACAGCCACTGGTCATTGTCCCACTGCTGCAGCATTAGCTGGTCCCACTAGTTCGAACTGGTGTACAGCCTTCAAACTCGCCTCTCCATAAATAAGCTCGGGGGCAAGGAGCGAGGGGCTCAAAGCTGGGCTCAGAATCCAGCTCTGCCGCCAAGGTCATCATGCTTTCCTGAGCATGCAGCAGAACTTCCAGCAGAAGGGTGTGGGGCCATCACCTGCCCAGGGGCAGCTCAGGCTCCATGGCCAAAAAATCCAAAATAACACAAACAAAAGAACAGAAGAAACAAACAAACCAAAGAACAAAAATACAAACAAACGAACAAACGAACAAACAAAAAACCAAAAAAGCCAAAACCCAAACAAACACACAAACACACAAACAGACAAACCAGAAAATAAACTGCTTTGGTGTCCGACAAAGCAAGGCAACCAGAGCCAAAAAAACTGCAGCAGCTTTGCTTTCCCTCTATGAGGTAGGCAAGCCAGAAGCAGGAGCAGAGCAACAGCTGTCCAGGAGGATCCTTTTAAGCTCGCGTCTCTGCAGAGAGCATGCAGCAGTGCCTGGGCTTTAAGGTTGTCCCTGTGACCTTCCAGAAGCACTTCCGGGTGCCTCCTTCTGTCAACAGAGCGCCCCACAGTCTGGACGCTCTTTGTCGACAAAGCGACGTAGTCTGGACGCTCTTTGTCTACAGAAGTTTTGTCAACAGAATCTGTCGACAAATCTTCTGTCGATGGAAGCCTGTAGTCTAGACGTACCCATATATAGATAACATCGGCACTGGACAGACCTCAGTAGGCATGGAAGTGGCTCTCTGATAACAGTCTAAAAGTTTGGATGTTCCTCTGAATGGACCCTAACTCTTAGATAGTGAAATCTCAGAAGAATAAACTTTCCCATGAGATTTAAATGCATTCTTGATTACAGCCATCAGATGTCTCATGAAAATAGCCCTTGTTGGAGGGCTTCCTGATTTTCCAGATGAATGACAGGGAGGTAACAAAGGGAAATTAATGTTTTTAAGCCTTCACAAAGCTATGGTTTGAGGATGAGTTGTAGAAGATGATTAGGGTCAGTCCTTCTGAATTAATTTGTCCATCCTTTGCAAATTTAGAACTAAACGAAAACTTCCAAAATTCTGATTCACAACCTTTTCCTACTAAACATAACATCTGCATTACATTGCATTAGTCTCCCCACTCCCTTAATTGGCATTTTCCAACAATATATTTCAGGGGCTGACCCCTTAAATTTAGCGGAGCAGAGCAGCTGTTGCTCTGAAGTAGAGATTTTGCAATCTCTCTTGTCCAGCTGGTTAGCACCTGTTATGTTTTCTCTTTCTTAGTGCTGAGGAGATAACATGTTCTCACCTATTGATATAAATGACATAGTTTACATTATTTTTAAGGTGGAAAGCTTATTGCAATCAAAGGAGACAGGTAAAATCGTTTCCCAGCTAACCACAACTTAGATAGCTCTGTTAAAGAATAAAAATACAGTTTATGGAGTTCTGTGAGATTGTGTCCTTATATTTCTCAAGAAAAAAAAATCAATTTCCTTTACAATATTTTTCCTAAAAATAATAATTCTAAAGCAAACTGGTACGTTATGTGCAGCACCAAATGGTACTTTCCATATCAAGAACTGCAGTTTTGTCAAACTCACTTTGCTAGTAAGAAGCATTTCATAATAATAAATATAAGCTGATGTAATATACAACATAACGAGATAAAGTCATTCATAGGGATCAATTTGTCTCTTGGAAAAATAAAAGTTCTGCTTTTGGAAGAGTTTTGGGCTGTCAAAAAGAGACAATGTTGTGGCCTGAAGATATCCCCTGAGGCAATTCAGGGTCCTCACTGGAAGCAGGCAGCAGCACATGTATCACTATCTACAGCTTGGCTGAGAGTCCTAATTCGTCTAGTTGGGTTGGGGATATAGCTGCGTATATTAAATGCTGCTGAAGTATGCCAGGCCAGGATAGCAGGGGGAGACTATTATTTGCTGACATAAACCATTTCATTTTGAATGATTCATTGTTAAATGATTTCCTTGTGTGTTAAACAGCAGACTTCAGTATTTACTGTAGAAGAGCCTTATCATGCCAAGACCACTCGAGGTACTTCACACACAGAACGACCCGTGATTTAATAATACAGCCTGCCATGCCAAGATAACTGCATGCAAATGAAAACAAGCAAGTCCTGAGTTTTGATTTTTAAATGACCACTTCCTTGAGCATAGAATTATACAGAGCAAGGTGCTAAGTGACAGAACCAATAGCTACTCAATGTGGCATGTTTCAGGGAGAAAATGGCCAGGAACAGAACATATCTCAGCTCAGAGCCTGCAACAGGTGTAGGGCATTTTTAAAGTATGCAAATTGCTGTCTTGTATCCTCCTGGACAGCGTAACAATCCTGGGGATCCAGCAGGTGCCTGCCGGATCTGCTCCTTTTGTCTGGGAGTGTAACCCCCAGGTTCCGGGGTAAACCCCAAGGAGTGTGATGTCATCAGCCTTGTGGATGCCAGCTGCCTTGTTGGCTGGTAGCACTGCTTGGAGGCTTTGGGGATCCCTACATTGATGCAGGAGGTGGCTTGTGCTTACTCAATTCCATGATTGCTCTACACTGAGCCCTGGCTGCTAGGACCCCCCATCACACACTGAGATGACCCTGTAATGGAGCTGCAGTAAGTTCCACTTGTATTTTATCTGCCTCTCAGGTGATGGGCTTGAGGCCAAGAGTCAGGTAATAATCCTACAAGGTACCCGATCCTTGGATAAGAGGCAGACAAGTAGTAGCTCCATCCATTCAGAGACCTGCAGCAACTAAGACAGCTCCTGTAGGAGATCCAAGGTCAGAAAGCCTCTAGTGAGGTGCTGGTACGCTTGTGAGATGAGAAGGCTTGGACCAAGCTACCTGCAATCAGGGAGAGGAACCTTAAAGGAAAAGGCTACACGAAACAGCAGATAGTAGGAGTTGGGTTTTGTGGGAAAGACCAGTCAACAGACTAAAGAAACTGTAGAGTGAAGGGAAAGAGACTGTGCTTGATTTATGCTGATGTTGAACTGTGATGCTATTTTTATCCCCACTCCGTCAAGGTGGGTGCTCTATGCACAAAAGCCTGTATGTGACTGTTGGGAAACCCACAAGGGGAAACTGAGACAGGAGGCCTGTTGAAGTCAAAAGACCCCTCCAATCCCTATAGCTGTTCTGGCTGCTGGGAAATAGCTGGGATTTTTCTTGCAGCTTTGTCCAGAAGTGGCCCTATATTAGCTGCTGCTGGACAGGAACATGGAGTTGGCTCTGTGAATAGCTCAGGAAAGCCCCTTTGCTGGTGGAATTCAGGGTCTCTTTATACACCTGGCTCTGACATAGCTGGCACCAGGGTGCTCTGATGAATCTGGCCTCTAAGGCTATGTCTGCACTATCAGCTTATTTTGAAATAATAACTCCCGGAATAACTATTTAGAAATAATGTGTCCACAGTACAAATCCCCATCGAAATAGCACAGATCTCTATAAAAAAAATTGCACCCACACTCATTGGCACCTGAATCGCATTGAAGGCCCCCCAGAATCACTCCAGGCAGGGTGTCAGGACAGCAGTCACTTCCTGGACCTACCTGAGGCTTGTGTTTAGAGAGGCTTCTCTCTACAGCCATGTCTCAAATCCTTCTCCATCGCCTATCTCCTTGAGGGACAGCAAACTCAGACCACGTGCTCTGGTTGCCCTTGAGGACATCACAGCACTCCTACCATGGAGCTGGACCTGCTGCACAGCAATGTCAGGTTCTGAGACCTCATGTAGCACCTCCTGGCACAGTTAATGCAGGCTGCCCTCATGGCACTGCAGGACCAAGACAGCCAGCTCAGACTGGGGCATCTCCTCACATCCCACAGTCCCCTCCATCCTCCCCAGCACACCATGCACCACTGCTTCTGGCACTGGCACACCAGTTCCGACTGGTGGAACTGGATCATCTTGGAATGTTGGGACGACCAGCAGGGCCTCCAGAACTTCTGCATACAGAAGGACGCCTTTCTGGAGATGTGCAAGTGTCTCACCCCACTCTTAGGCAACAGGACACAAACATTTGACCCACCATCCCCGTCCAGAAATGAGTCATCATTGCCTCTGGAAGCTTGCCACGTGGGACAGCTACCACTCCAGTTCAGCATGGGGAGATTGACCATCGGGGCCATGCTCATGCAGGTATGACTCTCTTACTATTGTCCCAGGAGGGTGGTGAACTACTGCAATGGCTTCCCGGGGGGGTGGGGGGGGGAGGATGGAATTGCTGTCCCTAGAGGTTTTGCAGTCCCAACATCACAAAGCCCATCTGGGGATGGGGTAGTTGGGGTTCCTCCTGCTGTGGGGAGGAGCTAGGACTCGGGGACCTCCCAAGGGCTCCTTCAAGCCTGTAAATCTGTGTTCCTATGTTTTTACAGGTGGTGAGGGCCATTAACACCATCCTGCTGTGGAGGGTCATCACCCTGGGCAACTTTGACCACATCATCACCAGCTTTGCCCCCATGGGCTTCCCCAACTTCAGGGGGACGGGGCTTGATGATACCCACATCCCCATCCTGGCCCCTAACCATGAAGCCTCCAACTATATAAATAGGAAGGGGTAATTTTCAATGGTTCTGTAGGCCCTTGTGGACCACCAGAGCCGCTTCACAGACATTAACATTGGGTGGTTGGGGAAGGCACATATTTCCGCATATTTCAGAACTCCAGCCTCTTCCAGAAGATGCATGCTAGCACTTTTTTCCATGACTACACCATCGGAGTTGGGGAGTTGGACATGCCCATCTTCATCATGAGCAATGCAACTTACCCCTTGCTCCCCTGGCTAATGAAACCCTACATGGGACACCTGGACCCTACCAAAGAACAGTACAACATCAGGCTCAGCAGTGCTGCATTGTTGTGGAGGGTGTTTTCAGCCGCTTCAGAGGGAGATTCTGGAATCTTCTCACCTGCCTGGACCTCAGCAACCAGAACATCCCCCAGGTGGTGGCAGCCTGCTGTGTTCTCCACACTGTGTGAGAACAAGGGAGCGACTTTCCTGCCAGGGTGGAGGGCAGAGGCAGAGCAGCTTACTAGGGCTTTTGAGCAGCCAGGCTCTACTACCAGTCGGCAAGCCCATGAGGAGGCTGTGTGCATCTGGGAGACCTCGCGGAGGAGTTTCAGACAAGGCCACCAGTTTGACTCTGGCCCAGGCCTCTCCACAAGGGGCCTCTGCATTACCCCTCTGTGCCTTTCCTCCCACACCCCTCTCTTTCCTCCCCTGAAGATGAAATAAACCAGACTTTTTGCTTTGGAACAATAAACTCAGTGATTTTTATTTAGGGAATATATAACTGGGGAGGGGCTGGTGAAAGAACCTAGGTTGGGGAGGCAAAGAGGGGCTCAGGGATGGGCTGGGACTGACACCTGCCTTGGGCACCTAGGGACACCTCAGCTGCCTGAGAGGTCATACCGCCTTGTGTGTGGCCTTTGGTGGCCTTGGGCAGGGGGCTAGGAGGAGAAGCTAGGGGGCAGGGACAGTGTTCCTTCTAAGCTGCACAGCAGCACAGCTTCACAGGTGATTCATCAGCCCTTCACCCAGTCAGTGAGCTCCATGCACAGAGCACGGAGCCTCTGGTTGAGCGGGGCTGATTAATCACCTGTGAAGCTGTACTGCAGCTCAGTTTAGAGGGAACACTGGGTAGGGGTTGGTGCAGGGGCTGGAGGGTGGCCACTGAAATGCTCAGTGGAGGCGAGCAGGTGTTCCACGGGGCTGTGGAATGTTGCACACTGTGTCTCATGCTGCCAGGACAGCTGCTCCCTGTGGCACAGCTCCCGGTCAGCACGGTGCTCCTTTAGGTCAGTGAGCCATCCCTGGTCCTCCTACTCTAAATTCCATTGGAGGGCATGCAGGCACTGGAGGTGTATCCGTGCCAGGTCATCCTGCGGTTGCCTCCGCCTGTTGGTCTCATGGGGTCGTGCTGATGGTGCGGGAGGTGGTGAATGTACTGTGCTCACAGCTGGTCCAGAGTTAAGAAAAGTGAGAAGGGCAGTCATCCCAGGAGACACTGTGCATGAAGCCTAGCCCTCATCTCTGAGCCGACAACCAAGGTCTCAGTTCAGACAATGTCAATGTGCTTTGAGCAAGGCCTAGATAGCGTCCTGCAGGGTCATGAAGATCCTGTGGAAGCCTTGCTACCCTCACTTCCCGGGGCAAGCAGCCATGGGAAGGTGCTGGCCAGGCTGGGAGCCTACAGGTGTGAGGGAGGGATGGGGCGACTCAGCTTCCTTCCATGTCCTGGCACATGCTGGGTCTGGCAGTGTCTCCACTATGGAGGTCTAAGATTTAATAGGGTCTACAGAAGCAATTACACAAACACCTATTTCATTCACCCATTTAAGCAGACACTTGTTTATAAGTTGGACCTCAATCTCATTCTACAAGATCATAGTAAAGTAGATTCCCTTTTGGTAGGATTTAAATAAGTTTTCCATTTCAGATGGGCACATGACTGAACTGCCAAATGTGTCTTAATAAGAGGATTATACTGGATTTTATTTTACTTAAAGATCTCTTTTGTAGAGAGCAATTTTTAGCAAGCTCTTTGCTTTTGGGGTACCAGTGAGAATTCAGCATGTAGTCCTAATTGGCATGAGTTAATTTATCTCTTGCCAATCCCTTATCACGAAACCTCCATATACTGTATAATTTGACATTATTCGGAGACTCCATGCACATTACAAACCTAGTGCTTAGTAGGCATATAGGCAGAGCTTCACTTCTTGACCTTAGACGAGACAAGTAGGTTGAGTACAGCATCTGCATGAATAGGCTTAGTGGAGTGAGGTGTGTATTTTGTGGTATGTGTTTGGGCAGGCAGGGGTCGTATTTGTGTCAATGTGTGACCAGCACCAAAAAAAGGGCACTGGGGGAATCAATGAATGTCAAGAAGTGGGGTCTCTTTTAAAGAAGGTCATCAGGTGTATGAAGAAATGTAATGAAGAAAGTCCACCAAAACAAAAACTAGTAATTGCCCGTGCAATTGATGTGGGTGGACTGCAGTGTATACTCAGGCCCTCTGGGGCTGCAGTTAGCACATGTACTCTCAGGTGGAAAATCTGACCTAAGAGAGGATCACCCAGCACCATGGATCTCTTCAGTGATCACGGACAGGATTGTAATAAGAGCACATAGAGGAGCACTATCCAGTATGTTTGTCTCTGTATGTGGGCAGAATAAATTCTATAAGGTTCTGTTCCCTCCACTCCATGAAGATGGGTGGCAGAACCATGACTCCACAATATCATAAAAATGTGGGGGAAGAACTGATTTTCCCAGCCGGTAAAAAGCTGGTGTAGATTGTCTCATTGTTCAGGGAGGAACGTGACCAGGAAAGGAATTGACTTAGTCACAATCCTTTCCTTTGACTCCTCCTATGCACGGCCCAGCTATGCACAGCCCTTTACACAGCACTACGGTGGAAACGTATAACTAAAACCCTTCTTAAATGGAAAAAACACCGTGCATAGATTCAAGCACAAGCAGCTGTGTAATACGCATTGACAGCTCTAGTCCCTGAACAACTGGGGCCTCGTGTGCCACATCAGTTAAATACAGCCACAGCCACAGCCACAGCCACTTCTGAATTGAACAGCAGTTGCAAGGCTAATGAGGAGGAAGAATTAGAGCTCGAATTAACATTTACTAAATTCTACAATTTTTTACATGAATTCGGTGCATTGGAAAACACATTTTACGCAGGTAAATGAGCAATTCCTCTTCCATCACACTCTTCATAAGACCTTATCTGAATCCAAACTTGATAGATTTTTATCCAAATGCAAAATCCCGTTCATCTGCAGCGGTCACTGTTCCTACTTGCGACCACTTGGAACTACAGAGGCATCAGGGATAAAAAGTATGACCTTCCCTCTAGAGCCACTAATAAGGTCCCTCTCTAGAGAGCCACTTACAACTCACCAATAGCCTGTGTTTGTTTAATGAGCAGCACAGGGCACTGCGAGGCTGCAGAACCACAGTAGTTGTGCAGGGTGCTGGCGCATGCTCCCAAGCTCAGCAGAGCAGAAGAGTCCTGCCACCTTCGGAATGTCCTACAACTAATAGTTTCCATGCTACTTAGCTGTCAGTCGGGGCAACCCTGTAAGACAGTAATATTTTAATGCATCTCCACTCAAGAGGACATGGTGTACATAGATAATGGCCACTGACTTTAAGTTCAAGTACTCTTTAGTGGCTGACTGTGTGTAAGTGATTTAATGGTATATTTATTGCTAGCAGCATTGTTTAATGAATGAATACTTAATAAGTCTCCATTAAGCTTGGAAGTGGCCCTTTTTAAAACCATTAGATCATTATTTTAATAAGGTGTTTTCTGCTGCAGAGGAATTAAAACAAACATAGTGGCTCTTTGAAGCTAGATGGCTGCTCTAGGCACAACAAAAAAAGAAGAGAATTATTAAATCAGAGAAATAGAAAGCTCAGTTTAGGTTGGAAACCAGAGAGAGAAATGGAAGCTTTGATTTCTTCACTGTGCTTCATGGTTTAGAAACATGCAGTTTATATTGCCAAGATAAGTGCTTTGACTTTTACTACTGAAGGTGAAGATCATTAATCACGTTTCCAGGCCTAGATTTTTGTTCATGCTTTTGGAGACAGTAGGACCCAGGCGGGGCTACTGTTCATTGAGGATGAGAGATTTTGTGGGGAAAGATCCATCACTACTAAATCAAGGTGTTTTTTTCCCCTGGAGGATGGTTAGCTGCAAAGAGGGTGCAGCTGCTGTAGAAGTTTAGAATTTAGGTCCCAGTCCTGAGAGATGATGAGCATGTAAACTTCCAATTACTCCCACTGAAATCAAAGGTAAAATTTCACTCTCATCTTCAACAAAAGGAATACAGAATTCTAGACAGGTAAAAGAGTGCTATTAGGGATAAAAGAACAGATATATTATGTTGAGAGACTGAAGATGCTAGCCAAAGAAGTGACCTTACAACACTACACAAGAGAATCAAACAACTAACAAGGAAATTTAGCAGTACTGTCAAAGGGGGAAATGAAAGAACTTGCAGAACAAATGAAAATGGGCAGATCGTTTTCAGGATGTTTTAAATAGACCAAGCATAATCAAGCTACTGGAGATACATAATGAAGACCAACCACAAGAGCTTAATATTGATTCAGGAAGGAAGTTTAGAAAAGCTATTAGTAAACTCAGAAATAGGAAGGCAAATGTAGCTGATAACATTACTGGAGAGATGCTTAAAGCAAGTGATGAAACAGCCCTCCAGACTGGAGAAGCATCACATTACTCTCAGTGCCTGGGGAAATCACATGTAACCACATCCTAGAATGCATGAAGAAAAAAATGAATTAGAGAGGAACAAGCATCATGTAGGTCATTAAGATCATATGTAGACCAAATTGTTGATCTCAGATATATTAGTGAATAAAGTATGGAGTGGCAAGCACCTCTTGTGATAAACTTTGTAAATTCCCAGAAATCTTTAGATAGTGTACTCAGAGACAGCCTTTAGAAATTATGGAATACTATGGAATACCAGCCAAAATAATGTAAATAATCAATTAGTTAAATGATAATGCTGAAAATACAGGTGAACATGTTGACAATCATCAGCCACTAGCTTGCAATGACAAACAGTGGAGTGCTGGAAGGATGCGTTATATCTTTACTATTGTTTGCGCTATTCATTGATTGTCACGAGGAAAACCACCACAGAAAGCAACCGAAGAATTTTATGGAAAATGGCAAAACAACTGAATTATTGCATTTTTCCTGATGGCATTTTCCTCGAGTTCAGCATATTGGTTAACAGAAGACCCAGCTTTTGGCACACACCACAAAACTTATTGACAAGGGAAAGACAAAGAACATGGGTATCATTATCCCCAGAGCAACCATCAGATAGAGAAAGAATAAAAGTAAAACATTCTTACCTATCTAGGAATTTGAAAGGTGCGATGATGATGACACCATGCTAGATATGAAACAACAAACATAAAAAACAACAAACAACTTTCAGAAATGTGAAAAAAGAAGAAAAATAGTACAATCGACATACATAAACTCAAATTTCCAACACTGATATCACGTTGTCTCTCCGTCTTTATGGAACAGAGTCATGGAAAACAAATGTAAGCCAGGGGTCTGAAGGACTGCTTGCAATGCAGCCAACTGAAGTTGTTTAGCTCTGCAAGATAATTAACTGATGATATGTAAATACAGCTCATGCTGGGATGGGGAGGGTATCCGGGGTGTGGCTATGTAAATCCAGTTCAGCCTGGGCTGATGAAAGATCCATTCTTAGACTGGTATGTGATGTATTGTAACTAATTTGGGCTATTGTGGGGTTACAAACAATGCTACTCCTAAATGTAGGAATTGTAAAATATGACATCAGTGCTTGC
Organism: Pelodiscus sinensis; assembly: GCF_049634645.1. Classification (NCBI taxonomy): domain Eukaryota; kingdom Metazoa; phylum Chordata; order Testudines; family Trionychidae; genus Pelodiscus; species Pelodiscus sinensis. Next base: position 307,791,406 of record NC_134711.1, read on the forward strand.
AGGAGAGACACCATCATTGTAAGTTGTGTCAGATAAACAAGTCTCTCCCCTGCCAGAATTGAGTGTACTGAGTGGGGGGAAAGGGCTTGAGCCAGCCTGCTTCATGCCTGCCAGGTGTGAGCTGTAAAACTGGTTCAACCTGTCTCCTCCTCCCCCCTCCCTTGCCCCATTCTAAGGATAGACCTAAAGCACATTCCATCAGGAGTCTTTTTGCTATTCCAGTGGAAGCTGGACTCTTTTGCCAGCCTAGGGGGTGGCTAAAGAGTTGAAAAAACAAAGAGCTGAAGTCACTGGTTTGGCCTGGAGCCAGACCCATTACGGCCAGCAGAGTGGCTGGTGGGAATGACTGGTGAGCGGCTGGTAGGAGCAGTGGCAGGCGGCCAGCAGAGTGGCTGGCAGGATCAACCTGCAGGCAGCCATTAGAAGCAGCAGCAGGTGGAGCAAGTGGACCACAGGTGCAGCACAAAGGTTGCATGGCCTCAGGCTCAGTGAGTGATGTCATCAGGGTGTTATGTCAGGGTCTGCATGGACTGAAAAGAGCTGTAAGTGGGGCATTTGAAGTGGGGTATGGAGAAAGTTTGGGTAAGTGAATGGAACCCTTATAGTGTTGGACTAGTGAACCTGAGAGGCAAAGGACATTGCTCGATCCATTTGAGCTGGGACGGTTACTTGTGGGGGGTTATGAACTCTGTTTGTAGTATTTTCCCAAGTTAATGCCATGTGACCTCTCTCTCTCTTTCATTAAAAGTTTCTTTTCTTCACTCAGACTCTGTGCTTGCAAGTGGGGAAGCATTGCCTCTCAGAGGCGCCCAGGGTGTGTGAATTTCCTAGGCTACTGGGTGGGGGCTTGAGCCAGTTCTGTGTGACATGGATGAAAAGGGACCCCTAGATATGGAACCCGGCCCTGGCTGCTGCCAGCGCTACCCAGCAGAAGGGTTACACAAAAATAAAAATGGATAAGATCAATTTATTTCAAAGTAAATGCCTGCAGAAGATCATCAGTATCTATTGGACAGAGCTTCTCTCAATATCAGACATTTTCAGTAGAGAAAATCAACCTCAAGCATCAAATATAGTAAAAAGAAGATGATGGATATATTTAGGACAAGCTTTAAGGATGCCATCAACATGACTTCCATATCAAATATTAAAATATACACACACCGGGGAAGAGAAAAAGAGGTATCCTACAGAAACATTGCACAGAATAGAGAAAGAAGCAAAATCCATCAATTTGAGACTGAAAACCCAGAACAAACCAGCACAAAACCAAAATAAATGGTGGACAACTGATGGATACCCATACACGTTCTTAGTTACCAGTTACCAGTTTTTGCACCAGAAACCTGCCTGGGTAAAAATAAAGTGTATTTAATACAAAAACCATATATTCAAGGCAGCTATAGAATCATAGAATCATAGAATCATAGAATAATAGGACTGGAAGGGACCTCGAGAGGTCATCGAGTCCAGCCCCCCGCCCTCAAGGCAGGACTAAGCTCCGTCTACACCATCCCTGACAGATGTCTATCTAACCTGTTCTTAAATATCTCCAGAGAGGGAGATTCCACCACCTCCCTTGGCAATTTATTCCAATATTTGACCACCCTGACAGTTAGGAATTTTTTCCTAATGTCCAATCTAAACCTCCCCTGCTGCACTTTAAGCCCATTACTCCTTGTCCTGTCCTCAGAAACCAAGAGGAACAAATTTTCTCCTTCCTCCTTGTGACACCCTTTTAGATATTTGAAAGCCGCTATCATGTCCCCCCTTAATCTTCTTTTTTCCAAACTAAACAAGCCCAGTTCATGAAGCCTGGCTTCATAGGTCATGTTCTCTAAACCTTTAATCATTCTTGTCGCTCTTCTCTGTACCCTTTCCAATTTCTCCACATCTTTCTTGAAATGTGGCGCCCAGAACTGGACACAGTACTCCAGCTGAGGCCTAACTAGTGCAGAGTAGAGCGGCAGAATGACTTCACGAGTTTTGCTTACAACACACCTGTTGATACAACCTAGAATCATGTTTGCTTTTTTTGCAACAGCATCACACTGTTGACTCATATTCAACTTGTGGTCCACTATGACCCCTAGATCCCTTTCCGCCATGCTCCTTCCTAGACAGTCGCTTCCCATCTTGTATGTATGGAACTGATTGTTCCTTCCTAAGTGGAGCACTTTACATTTCTCTTTATTAAACCTCATCCTGTTTACCTCCGACCATTTCTCTAACTTGCTAAGGTCATTCTGAATTATGTCCCTATCCTCCAAAGAAGTCGCAGCCCCACCCAGTTTGGTATCATCTGCAAACTTAATAAGCGTACTCTCTATCCCAATATCTACATCATTGATGAAGATATTGAACAGTATGGGTCCCAAAACAGACCCTTGAGGAACTCCACTTGCTATCCCTTTCCAGCAGGATTTAGCACCGTTAACAACAACTCTCTGACTACGGTTATCCAGCCAATTATGCACCCACCTTATCGTGGCCCTATCTAAGTTATATTTGCCTAGTTTATCAATAAGAATATCATGCGAGACCGTATCAAATGCCTTACTAAAGTCTAGGTATATGACATCCACCGCTTCTCCCTTATCCACAAGGCTCGTTATCCTATCAAAGAAAGCTATCAGATTAGTTTGGCATGACTTGTTCTTCACAAACCCATGTTGGCTATTCCCTATCACTTTATTACCTTCCAAGTGTTTGCATAGGATTTCCTTAATTACCTGCTCCATTATCTTCCCTGGGACAGACGTTAAACTGACCGGTCTATAGTTTCCTGGGTTGTTCTTATTCCCCTTTTTATAGATGGGCACGATATTTGCCCTTTTCCAGTCTTCTGGAATCTCCCCTGTCTGCCATGATTTTTCAAAGATCATAGCTAAAGGCTCAGATACCTCCTCTATCAGCTCCTTGAGTATCCTGGGATGCATTTCATCAGGACCTGGTGACTTGCTGACATCTAACTTTCCTAAGTGATTTTTAACTTGTTCTTTGTGTATCCTATCTTCTAAACTTACCCTCTCTCTGCTTGTATTCACTACGTTAGGCACACCTCCAGACTTCTCGGTGAAGACCGAAACAAAGAAGTCATTGAGCATCTCCGCCATTTCCAAGTTTCCTGTTACTGCTTCTCCCTCCTCACTAAGCAGTGGGCCTACCCTGTCCTTGGTCTTCCTCTTGCTTTTAATGTATTTATAAAAGGTCTTCTTGTTTCCCTTTATGCCTGTAGCTAATTTGATCTCATTTTGTGCCTTTGCCTTTCTAATCTTGCCCCTGCATTCCCGTGTTGCTTGCGTATATTCATCCTTTGTTATTTGTCCTAGTTTCCATTTTTTATGAGACTCCTTTTTTATTTTGAGATTGTGCAAGATCTCCTTGTTAAGCCAAGCTGGTCTTTTGCCATATTTTCTATCTTTCCTACACAGCGGAATTGTTTGCTTTTGGGCCCTTAACAACGTCCCTTTGAAATACTTCCAACTCTCCTCAGTTGTTTTTCCCTTCAGTCTTGCTTCCCATGGGACCTTACCTACAAGTTCTCTGAGCTTATCAAAATCTGCCTTCCTGAAATCCATTACCTCAATTGTGCTGGTCTCCCTTCTACCTTTCCTTAAGATCATGAACTCTATTATTTCGTGATCACTGTCCCCTATACTGTCTTCCACTTTCAAGTTCTCAACTAGTTCCTCCCTATTTGTTAAAACCAAATCCAGAACAGCTTCTCCTCTGGTAGCTTTTTCAACCTTCTGAAACAGAAAGTTGTCTCCAATGCAGTCCAGAAACTTATTGGATAGCCTGTGCCTCGCTGTGTTCGTTTCCCAACATATGTCTGGATAGTTGAAGTCCCCCATCACCACCAAATCTTGGGCTTTGGATAGTTTTGTTAATTGTTTAAAAAAGGCCTCATCCACCTCTTCCACCTGGCTAGGTGGCCTGTAGTAGACTCCTAGCATGATATCACCCTCGTTTTTTACCCCTTTTAGCTTAACCCAGAGACTCTCTACACAGCTATCTCCTACATTCATCTCCACTTCAGTCCAAGTGTGTACATTTTTAATATACAAGGCAACCCCTCCTCCCTTTTTTCCCTGTCTGTCCTTCCTGAGCAAGCCATACCCTTCCATACCAACATTCCAATCATGCGTCCCATCCCACCAGGTTTCTGTAATACCAATGATATCATAGTTGTATTTATTGGTTAGCAATTCCAGTTCTTCCTGCTTATTACCCATACTTCTCGCATTTGTATATAGGCATCTAAGATACTGATTTGATCTTGCCTCCCTGCTGTGCCCTGACCCTCCTTTCTCCTTGCCATTATAGGCCGTAGTCCCCCCCATTTCCAACCCATCTCCCAGTACCGCACATTCAGCACTTACCTGTGGGCTTTGCTCACCTGCCCCCGACAAACCTAGTTTAAAGCCCTCCTCACAAGGTTAGCCAGTCTGTGTCCAAACAAGGCCTTCCCGCTCCTGGAAAGGTGAACTCCATCTCCGCCAAGCATTCCTTCCTGGAAGAGCAGCCCAGAAAGCAACCATACACAAGTTACATAGAAAATAAACAAAGTCCCAGGTGGAGACTTTAAACATCCATATTTGATACAATCTCCTTTCATGTGAGTTACCCATTGCCTTAGCACAGGTTCCCAGCATACCTCCTAGCTCTAGGAGAGATCAAGCATTCGGTCTCCTCCCTTGAGACCATTCTGGATGCTCTTCAGTTCAGCATTTTAAAGGGAGAGAGGGTTCATTGTTTTCCTTCAGTCACTATAGATATTCAAAATGGGGGGAAGACCCTCCTTTGTTTACAAAGAGTGGGGTTGTCTTTTCAGTTTCCAGCTGTTTCTGTTTGCTTTGAGGGTTCCTCAATGTTCTTCCTGAGCTGGACAACCAAGCTTGCCTGTTTGGAGAGGTAGCTCTTCTCTGCTTCATTACTTCACCCCCTGTTGTGAGGTGATGCTGAAGTTGCACTGCAGTCACAGTTAAAATTTTCTGTATTATACGCCTGCCTACTTTCATGACCATAACCTGTATGTGCCCCTCATAATGACTATTCACTTCAGTACATTACAAGCATTCATAAAAGATCTCACTCAATAGACTCTTGCAGGAAAAGGTCATAGTATGCAAACTAATGGTTTACATGCTTATTTGGCATTTAAGTCTTGTGTTCTTCTCTTGCAATGTCTGGACCCTGATTGTTACTACATGCAAAACAGACCTAAGCAATCATGTAGCCTTATCATGGTTCCCCTTGTTTCCATCTCTCCTGTCCATCTTGTACGTGCTCTTAGGCCCATATCTTGCAAAGTTCAATGCAAATGTTCAGCTTTAGGCTTATTAATAGTCCCCATTCATTTCAATGGGACATCACATACCTAAATCTTTGCAGGTTTGGGTCATTGATTTATAATTATTTGGAGGGAAAGGATTCTGTTTTTGTGTGGTTTTCTTTTTACTGTGCCAAGCACAACGGGTCCTCAGTTCTGATTGGGTCCTCTGGATTTCACCCCATAATCCAGCCCATGTAAGAGGGAAAGACTCTGCATTGCATTGGGAGCAGCCAGGAGCTAAGCCTTTCGATTGTGCACACTACTTCCTCCCTCTGTGCCCGACTCTGGTGGGATGACTTCAGGGCGTAAAGCTGTAGTTCTGTCCCTCTCCCACCCTTGCCCCCCTATTCTTCATTCACCTGCATAGGATGGAAGGTAGTAGCACCTCAGAGTTGCTTTCTTCCCTTTTTAGGTTTCATCTATGCAGCTAGGCCACCGGGGACTGATTCCCCTTACACCCCTGTGCAGGTATGCAGAAGGATTCAAAGGGAACTCATAATTAAATGTGGAAAATGTCTGAAAGGTACCTGCAGAAGATTAGAAATGGTTACAGGGAAGTCAGAAGAAGGCTAAAAGTGGGATCTATGATAGAGTGAGACATAAAGGCTATAAAATAATGGATTATAGTTACACGAGGAGAACTAGATTATGTTCTCCTGCTCCAAATCTGTTTAGTTGGGAGTGTTAGTTGCTTGGTGTGTCCTGTTATCCTTTCCTTTCAGCATTCCCAGTGGCCAAAATTAGCACATATATCCCCAAATAAAAAGTTTTGGTTACAAAATAAACACACACGCACACACGTTACACCTCTGCTATGCCAGGGCTGGCCTTACCATGAGGTGAACTGAGGAGGCTGCCTCATGTGCCAGACTGTGGGAGGGTGCCACTAGGACCCAGAGTGTAGAAAATTGTGTTGCTGGGACATATGTATTCTCTTTGTAGTACCATGAGAGGAGTAGAACAGGAAGAAGGCAGAATTGAGATCTTTCAAAGTTTTGGCCCAAGCGAGGGGATATGGGGGCGCCATTTGAACTCCCCGCCTCAGGTGCCAAAATGTTGTGGGCCAGCTATGCACCACAGAAACGGGAGAAATAGGGCATAAAATAATGAACGATCTCCATGCTAAGACTAGGAAAATAAGTGGCCCAAAAGAAAAGAGCAGGGAACCTGAAACTTCCATTAATCAAATCCCTGGGATCAGAAAACCAAGCTGCGTTATCTCTGTCACTCATTTCAAGAATAAAGATTCTGCAATTGCAATGCAGTTGACAAATTCTGCTGATGTATGAACCAGAATAGAACCCAGTTTCCTCTCTCTTAGCTGTGCTGGTTTTGAGGCTCAAAGGAGAGTAAATGGTAATAAAAAAAGCCCACCCTAATGTGCTTAGTAAAATAAGCAAATACAGTTTTGAAAATGCCCAGGGGTCAAGTGCCACTTTTATGGTCACTTTTTGGAGAACTGCCAAAAGCCTTAGGCTACATCTACACTGCAGGCTTCTTGCGCAAGAACGGTTTTGCTCAAGAGTTCTTGTGCAAAAGGTCTGCCACAAGAGCACGTCCACATTGCCATGTGCTTTTGTGCAAGAGCATCCATGGCAGTGTGGACTCTCTCTTGCGCAAGAAAGCTCTGATGGCCATTTTAGCCATAAGGCTTTCTTGCGCAAGAAATTCATGTTGCCTGTCTACATTGCCCTCTTGTGGAAGAGCTCTTACGCAAGAGGGCTTATTCCGCGTGGGGAGAGGAATAACTCTTTGGGAAGAAGCCCTGTTTTCCATCGCTGTACTGTAAATTTACTTGTGCAAGAACACGCATGCAGTGTAGACACTCTGCAAGTTTTTGTGTAAGAACAGCCATTCTTGTACAAAAGGCCTGCAGTGTGGAGTCATGTCAAGTCATTTTCTGGAAGACTTCAGGCTTAAACACTATGTATGGAACACAGAATTTACTTTGACCATTTTATGTATTTGTGTGACATTTCAAATATGCTATAAATGATAAAAGTTGAAAAATTCTCCCAGCTCCACTTATGATCACTTACAAACATTTTTAAAATTAAATATCCCCGTACTTTCCAAACAGAAACCAGCAGCACCCAGGAAACTGCTACAAAACAAATGAGTTTTTGATGGATCGGAATTCATTGGTTGGGAGTTGATAACACTAAAGAACCTTTGTAAGGCAAGGCACAGGCAACGCAATTCTTGGCTTTTGGGACTAACTGACATAATAAGTGTTGCTAGGTAGAATGACATCAGATTTGGAGCCGAGAAGCAGGAACTGCTGTTCTCATTAAAGCTGCCTGAAGAAAAACTAATAAAAGTCAGCACAAAGGCCTGACAGAAGCTACCAACTCCACTTTTATTGGTTTGCAGACATAACATGTTGGCTACGGAGTATTCCTTGCTTAAGAATTTGACTGTGGTCACTAGTTACCCAGGTACACTTCAGTCATATATTGTTCTACCCTTCAAATAATAAATACTGAGTCCTTACTTTCCCCCCGATGCTGTTGTTTTGGGTGACTTAGTATTGCAGAGCAGTTTCCATCTCTGCACGGTCATGAAAAGAATTGTATTACATGGTAAACTGTTCTTATTTCTTTGAGGTTATAGTCAACAGATGTTTTGCTTCCCTCACAGTCTCCAGTCTGCCTTCTTTATTTTCCTTGTTTTATTTTCTTTATAGCTTGTACTTGATGCTAAAAGGTAAAATGTAAACAACAGAGAAACTAAAATCAATATCTTTTAATGTACTGGGAGAGGAGACTTAAAATGTACCACCTTCACCTACTCAGTCTAGTAGCATATATATTGTGAAATGTCATAGAATAATGTAGATGTAGTTATGAGGGTCTCTGTATTTGCATTATAAACGCACCATTTTCATGTCTTTCCAAAATCTTAGATAAAAATTTACTCTCTATCAAAGCTTGGTGTATGAGATCATTGTAACCCTGAAACAATTTTACAAACCTATCAGGTCAGATCCTCCAGCGATATAAACAAGCATAGTCCCGGAAAGGAGCTATGCCAATTTACTCTAGCTGAAGATTGGGCCTATAAATTTTTATGACTATTGAAAATATTGAGGCTTTAAAAATATGATACTTTCTATGTAACTATCTAGGGTACCTTTATGTAGGGCTGTTCTACATTCATTATTACAGACCAAAAGCGTGCCTGTTGTTCACATATGTCAACATGATGAAGTAGCTTTTAGAACACTGAACTAAAACTTACATTAAGTACATCGAGAAGATTATTTTAAAGGCAAATAAGTATGCTGCTACAGAAGGCTTTATGCCTTAAAGGCTAGAGCCGGGGGCCAGTAAACCTGTATTAATATGAAGGCACACCTGGTTCCCCTTTAAAGGGCAGCAGAGGGAGAGCATAAGCTCTGTGTGTTTGAAGACTCATCCCGCTACTTCACACAGTTCTAAAATGAATAGATCTTAATTAATTTCTTTCATATGGTTTATTTTTGAGAGTCACTATAGGATGCACTAGTAAAAGACCATAGGATATCTTGGTCTATGGCTACACGGGGCAAGGGGTAGCATTTCTTTCCCAAGGTATCCGCAGCCTTAGGAGGTTAGGGTCAAATTTCAAAAGTGACTTAGGAAATTAGAAGGCATAAAAGACAGGAGCTTAACTTCCATTGGGAATAAGGCTTCTCATTGCCAATTATGCATTTGAAAGTCTCATCCCTGTGAAAGTCAATGGGACCTAACTTCCTACATCATTTCAATGCTTTTGAAAATGTTACCCGTGGAGTCTACAATAAGATCCATAGCTACAATGGGTTCATTTTAGCTATGTCTGTTTACACAGTCTGAGAGGCTGGACCAAGAACAAATTATTTTAGGGGCATATCCATGCAGAAGGAAAGTGCTTCAGCAAAACACAATGAACCCCATAAAGTACAGAGAAGGATACACTGGGTGGTCTGATTATCCCACTTGGCAGAGCTAGGAGATGATTACAAATGACTGGTCACTTTCATCCAATCTGCCGTTGAATATGCTGCCACTAAACCTAAGTGTTTATGTGTGATTTGAGGAAGAATTGGCCTCACACTGTCAGTTTTGCCCTTTGGATTTCCTTGCTTGTGTCAGTTTGTTTGAGGCCTGTTTTAGTTATTGAAAGAACAAGAAAAAATACCACCATGGAATGTGTCACAAAGCAAGGGACAGTCTGTAGCTCTCCCTAGCACCCCTGCCAGTATTATTTATGCTGTAAGCAAGGTCATTTTCTGTAAATTATGGGCATAAACTGCAACTTTAAAAATCCTCCTTTCTAGTAATATGCACTCATCAGAAGCCTTCCTGCATGACAATGAAGCATATCAGCCTCTAAAGAGCACAGGCTGTAAAATAATTACATTTAGTTTTATTAAAATATCCAGTCATTTGCTGCAAAAGAACAATTTGTGGTGGTAGAAAAAGGTAATTTGTTAAATAAGACATTCACTCAACTATCTATAATGTGATTTAATCAGAAGGTTATGTGCAGGTTTAAATATGAAATGTCCAAAATCAACTCAATGAATTATTAACAGCTAATACCTTTGGGGAAGGGGAAAATAGAATCCATCTTCATAATGCTGGGAAAGAAAGAAAAAACCCAAACATAATAGATCAACACAAGGCAATGTTTTTCTCTGTAAAACTTTCTCATCTTCCTGCTGAGCTCAGAGGGAAGGGCTCTGACAAGCAATTGACAAGCCAAACAATGGTGGACCCTGCATTGCCATGTTGTGTCCTTTGCGTATATCTTCTGCCTGGATCAGATTCCAAGCACTGAATACTATTTACTGGAATTTGCCAGTCTAATTAATACCAGCTCAGTGCTCTCTTCAAACTTGCCCTGCTCTATGTGTTTGTAGCCATGTGCATTTGCACTCCATGCTGGATCCTGTGATGTTCTAGAAGCTGCAGCAATACGGGGATGCCTGAGTCATTACTAGGCTTTGTCCCAGGTTGAAATTATTATAATTGGTCATGTCCCAGTGCCATAAATGGGCTTTAGGCCAATGGAGTTCTGTAGTGATATGGCCATGAGAAATCCAGGCATCTCCTCCTGTATTATTTCTCTGGCTAAGAAACATAACTAGCTGCCTTTCCTCATGTTTATAAAAGATATTTATCTCATGATTCTCACTCTGCTTTCTGGGTGAGTCCCTATGTCTCAGAGAGGTACAGCAGAGGAGACTGGGAAAGATTATGGTACACTCATCTAGATGTTGCAGCTGAAGTGATGTTTGCATGGGACTGATACTAGGGTACACTAAAGGGGAAGGTTGAATCAAGATACGCAAATCCAGCTATGTTAATTACATAGCTGGAGTCAATGTACCTTAATTTGAGTTCCCCTGCCATCCCCACTGTGAAAGGCTGACAGAAGCAAATGCTCCTGTCAACTTCCCTTACTCCTAACAGAAGTAGGAGAACCAGCTGCTGATAGGGGGCTCCTTCTGAGTTTGATTTAGCATGTCTTAACTAGACCCATTAAATCAAACTCCAGAAGATCGATTGCGGTAGCATCAATCTTACATTAAGTGAAGTCATGGCCTGTTTTAAACAGCTTTGCAGGATTGGACACAGCTTTGCTTGAACTGTCCCCATTAGTTATTATGATGAGCTCAAATAACATATGATCCACATACACTGGTGGTGGACACAGGAGAATCTTGGAGCTAGTTGCTCTACAAATGGATAATCTTAGGTCTGAACTTTGCATCTTGCAGCTAATTTAATGTCTGTTTTGGTGCTCACAATTCAAGAAGGATTTTCATAAATTGGAGAAGGTTCAGAGAAGAGCTCAAGAATGTTTAAAGGATTAAAAAAACATTTTATCATCAGCGATCCCTCGATTTGGGTATGATCTCTACCAAAGGTTTTCCTCTGGGTCCTGACTCAAGAGTGAAATTCTGGAACCACAGGTTACACATTCTCTCTCTGTCTCTTTTCAGTTTCCAGGGAAAAGTGCTTCTCCTTGAAGCAGGCCAGTGCCAGATGAAGGATGTGGTACCATCAGGGGAATGCCAAGACTTGTGGGCCCCTGGGCAAGGTGAGGGGGGCTGACCTCATGCTCTCAGAAGGGGCAGGGCCTGAAGCAGGTGTGGGAGCTTCCAGCCCTCAGCATCTCTGGGACTGTGCTCCCCCCTTCCAGCCAGCCCTTGGAAGCATCTGGAGCTCTGTGTAGTGCTTTGGAGAGGATTTAAAGGACTGGGACTCTGGCCATTATTGCCGTTGTGGCAGTGGTGGCCAGAAATTCCAGGCTTTTTGTATCGCCTGGCCACAGGGAAGTTGCTCTCTTATTTCCCCCCTGTTGGCAGGCCTGGGTAACATTGGGTTTGTTGGTGACTTGATCCTCCCATGTATTATAGTATAGACCCAATGGAGCTCAATCATTTTAGCTTAATAAGGAAACAGTTAAGGAGTGGCATGGTCCCTGATAATAAGAACCTACACTGGGTACAAAAATTGGGTTTTTCAAACTAGGCTTGACACTGAAGCTAGACGAAGTCAGGTTATAACTAATAAACAAACATTTTTAATAATTAATCATTGGAATAATGTACTGAGGGCTGTGGTAGATTATCCATCACAGGCAATTTTAGAATCAAGATTGGATTTTTTTCTAAGAGATATATGCAGGGAAATCCTCTGCCTTTTGTTGTACAGGAAAGCAGACCAGATGAACACAATGGTCCTTTCTGGCAAGGTGATCTATGACCCTGCCACCAATAATCATTGCTCTAATGAGCAGCTCGTTCCGTTGCCAAGAGGTCAGTTATGTGATGCGAGAGAATGTTTTGATTAGCTGTACATTAGTTATTTGTTTAGCAATGTGCCTGACACAACATAAAGAAGGTCCCCGATCTAATGAGCTCAGACTCTAAAGTAAAGACAGACAGGGCTGCTATAAGTTGTGTGGGTGAGAATGGCACTGCAGGGGAAGCTGACTGTATGCTAGCCGAAGCCTCTATAGCCCCCAATAAGTCCTCTCTACGTCTCAGAGTATCCTGGCTCCAGGCAGTAGGGTCAGCCAAGGCAGAAGTGGCCCTCTCTGTTTTGCCCACCAAAGTAGAAAACATTTTTGGCACCAACCCCGCATCCTTGAGTGACTGAGAGGAGACAGCCTTGCCTGTCCCTAGAACCAGCCTTGAACCTTGTCTACCTCTAGACTGACCCCCCTCTTGTGCAAGAGAATATGCAAAGGAGGCAAACTGGTGACTATTGCCTCACCTCATTTGCATACTTAATGAGCTGCCATTTTTGCGTAAGGGGCTTTTGCACAAGAGCCATTCTGCCACTTTTTTTCAGGAAGAATGGTTCTTGCGCAAAAGCCCTTTGTGCAAAAATGGCAGCTCATTAAGTACGCAAATGAGACATGGCGATATTCACCACTTTGCCTTATTTGCATATTCTCTTGCACAAGAGGGGGCAGTCTAGATGTAGACAGAGTGTATTAGCCCCATTTAGGCTCCATAATATCACCCAGCAGGCAAACACTCAATCTCAAACTTACGACCGTTGGAACCACAGTGTAGACTTCCCCAGCACCCTGGTGACTTCCATCTTGTGCATTTTCATGTGCACTGACTCAAATTAAGGCAAACTCAGACCCCTGTGTAGACAATCTCTTAGGGTATGTCTACACTACAGAGTTATTTCGAAATATCTTGTTTTGAAATAGTTATTTCGAAATATCTTATTTCGAAATAACGCATCTACACATAAAATGCATTTTGAAATAGCTTTTTGCTATTTTGAAATAGCATGTCCACACTGAGTGGACACTGAATCTCACTTAAGGCCGGCCGGAACCTGGCCCAGCAGGGCATCAGGTCAGGAGTTACTTTGTGTGGCTGCTGCCTGAGGCTATCTGAGGCCTGTGCTTAAAGGGACCCCCCTGGAGAGCCGGTTCTCAGCTTTCTCTGCTTGCTTGCCTGCCTCGATGAGGGACAGCAAAGCATTTTGTCTCTGTGTGCTCTGGTTGCCCTCACTCGGGACACCACAGCTCTCTTCAACATGGATCCAGAGCTGCCCCTGGGCACTCTGGTGCTTCTTGTGGATGCGTTGCTGTGAGCCTGGCTGCACTTTCTGCAGGCTGCCATCCAGGAGATCTATCGGGGGGCTGTCAGTATCCAAGGGGCCCTGTGGGAGAGCTTCCACCCTGAGAAGCACTAAGATCCTCCTTGGTCTGCCCCACTCAGGGCTTGTGCCTCATTCCTCCCTCACGTCCTTCCACTTACCCCTCCCTAACCCGCCTTCCTGATGTAAAATAAAATACATGTATTTTCATGAACACAAACTCTCTTTATTTAACAAAACTGGGGGGGGGGGCGGGGATGAAACTCTGGTGAGACTGGGGAAAGGAGGCGGGAGAGGGAAGAAGAGAAGGTGGGAGAGGTGAGGGGGAAACCTGGGAAGAGGGAGCTGGAAGGGGGAAGCAAGGGGAAGAAGCGGGAGGGGAAGCTCAGGGCTCAGGGTTGGGGGTCTCACCAGACCAACTTGATTTTCATGTGAACCTGCTCCTGGGTTTACATGTAGCCTTTGGTGGCCAGGCTGGCAGCTACCCTTCCATAGACAGCCACGTTCCTTCGTCTAGTGTGGAGATCATGGATGTTGGGGGCATTCCCCCCAAAGATCTCCACTCTGGACCAGGAAGGCGCCCGCTTTTTCTGGGCCCTGGCAGGCTCCTGGGAGCTGGCAGACTGCTCCTGGGGAGCAGTGGAGCGCTGGCTGCCAGTGGCTTGCTGGCTCATGTTTTGGGGCCACTGGGTCAGGGGCAGTGACTGCTGGCTCTGGGCTGGCAGGCTTGGAGCTGGCACAGGCACTGTGGCCAGAGTCAACCCCTTTAAGGTCTCCGGGGACGTGGGAGGGAGAGGAGTGTTTTCGGTTGAGGCTGGAGCGGCCACCAGGGCACCCTGGGAAGGCTGGAGGCCCCCTATTTCGATATAAGTGCCTACACAGCACTTATTTTGAAATAGCTATTTCCAATTTGGTGTTATTCCTCGTGGAATTAATGTCAAAATATCAGTTTGGATGTGTAGACTTCTAGTAAAATTATTTTAAAATAACGGCTGTTATTTCGAAATAACTTAGCTGTGTAGACATACCCTAAGATACAGAGTGCTCAATTGCCCATACCCATTGGATATAAGTAGCGGGTGCCACATGGTATTCGTCACTGACACAAGCCACATCAGGAAGTGATAGATTGAACCATTCCAGGTGAAGTAAGAACAGGTTCAGACTGTGGCTCAGCACTCAAGTCAATCATTTTTTACAGACTAGAAAATGATTTGTAACAGTGGGGAGGGATGGAGAGATAGAGGACAAGTTATCTTTCACTTCGGTGTGCCCCCTTGCTCTGCGGATTTCTAGCAAGAACATGAAGTGGATGTGCTGAAAGATTTTTAAGAAGCTGTTTCTGTGATTGTTCTAGGATATGCCAATGATTTCAGCAGAGAGTCTGTCCTCACCACATTATTAGCCGAGGTTAAATGGGCTAATTTGTAGAGAAACACTTCATGGCACTTATCCAAATTAGGCTGAACTTCCACACTGAAGATCTTTCATCACTTGTCTACAAATAGGTGCCATATATGCAATAGAGACCTCTACATGAGGATGGAATTTTTAAGAGTGCAAAGCTGACTTAGAAGAATGAGCTCAGTTGACTTTGAATAGGGCTTTTGCTCCTAAATCACTTGGGCACTTTTAAGAGTGTCTCCCAAAAGCCCGTTTTAATCTAATCTGCCAGACGAAAAATTCTCCATGAGTCACACCAAGGCCTGCCAAATTACTTGCACTGTTTATTACACTTGATTTTCTTCCCTGAGATCCCTCTAAATAGTTAATGTATCCCTTTTTTAACCCACACGCTTTCTTACAATTTCTTTTCCTGTTGGACAGTATATACTATAGGCTGCTCAGGGAGTCTCAGTGGCTTTATGGGGTCAAAAAAACCTACATGTTTTTTGCAAAATGTAGCACTTTTTTGTGTGTATGCATGACATTTATTGGAAACAAATTTGCCAGTTTTGCAGAGTTCTGATATATGATGTCTGTACATATAAGCAGTTTTCTAACAACATATGGTAGAGGAAAGAAATCTTTAGAAGTATTTCTTTTCACTCCAGCCACTTTTAATAGCCTGTAGAGATCTACAGATTTTTTTTTATCATCTCTAGCAGACAAAATACAGTGTTACAAAACAGGAAGCAATGCCAAAGACTTACAATATGCTGCCACTACATTTCTGTATGGTGTCTGGCATATGCCAAGCTGTATGCACAGGATTAAAGGCTTAAAAAACATAACTTGTTAGCTGAGTTTGTCAGTTTATTCGAAAAATTATAAGTAAAAATTCCTGCTTGTTCAAAAATAGCACAAATAATAAAGGCCTCTAGTACAGTATCATAGAATCATAGAATCATAGAATAATAGGACTGGAAGGGACCTCAAGAGGTCATCGAGTCCAGCCCCCCGCCCTCAAGGCAGGACCAAGCTCCACCTACACCATCCCTGACAGATGTCTATCTAACCTGTTCTTAAATATCTCCAGAGAGGGAGATTCCACCACCTCCCTTGGCAATTTATTCCAATATTTGACCACCCTGACAGGAATTTTTTCCTAATGTCCAATCTAAACCTCCCTTGCTGCACTTTAAGCCCATTACTCCTTGTCCTGTCCTCAGAAACCAAGAGGAACAAATTTTCTCCTTCCTCCTTGTGACACCCTTTTAGATATTTGAAAACCGCTATCATGTCCTCCCTTAATCTTCTTTTTTCCAAACTAAACAAGCCCAGTTCATGAAGCCTGGCTTCATAGGTCATGTTCTCTAAACCTTTAATCATTCTTGTCGCTCTTCTCTGTACCCTTTCCAATTTCTCCACATCTTTCTTGAAATGTGGCGCCCAGAACTGGACACAGTACTCCAACTGAGGCCTAACTAGTGCAGAGTAGAGCGGCAGAATGACTTCACGAGTTTTGCTTACAACACACCTGTTAATACAACCTAAAATCATATTTGCTTTTTTTGCAACAGCATCACACTGTTGACTCATATTCAACTTGTGGTCCACTATGACCCCTAGATCCCTTTCCGCCATGCTCCTTCCTAGACAGTCGCTTCCCATCTTGTATGTATGGAACTGATTGTTCCTTCCTAAGTGGAGCACTTTGCATTTCTCTTTATTAAACCTCATCCTGTTTACCTCTGACCATTTCTCTAACTTGCTAAGGTCATTTTGAATTATGTCCCTATCCTCCAAAGAAGTTGCAACCCCACCCAGTTTGGTATCATCTGCAAACTTATGTAAGTAGATAATGCAAATTTGATTTGTTAATCTTTTATACTACAGAACATACACTTCAATATAAGGAAAATCATTAATTTTATTTCTTCCTAGTCCAAAATTTGTGGTCCAGGGCATGACATCAGATTTAGGTTGATGTAGCTTCATTGATTTTAATGCAGTAAAACTTCCATAGAGCTGGTGTAACAGAGGGGAAAATTAGAGTCTCATGTTATGTCACTATAAAATGGAGTGGGAGTCAGAATGCCTGGATTCTAGTCCTGACAGCTGCTAGCTCACTGCATGACCTTTGTAAAGCACCTTGAAATTGTCAAATGGAAGACAAATCCTTGGGTGGTGTCAGATGAAGGAACTCTACCAGTTTACAAAAGCTGGCTCATTCGATACACATTAAGTAGCATCAGTGGTCCTTCTCTGGCTTCCACTAAAGTTAATGGACTTGTAGTATTGATTTCAAGAAAACAATAGTTAGGGCCTTTATTATTATCCGGACCAGTGTGAAATTTGACTAATATAATCAATTTCTCATTCTTTTAAGATTTTTCTTCTACCAGTTTAATTAAGATCGAAGGCTAGGTTCCAATAACTAGTTTCTATATCATGCTTTTCCTCAGTGGATCTCAAAGCACTTCACAAATGAGCTAAGTATCAGTGTCCCCGTTTTACTGATGGAAATGGAGACACAAGGACATGATGGAACTTTCCCAAGGTCACCCAGCAGGCCAGACGTGGGTCTAGAATCAGGTTTTTTAGGTGCTAATCTAGATCTCTAGCCATGAAACCAGAATTCTTAAAGGCTAGTAGGGAATAAGGGAACACCAGTCAATGGTAGTAATTCCAGAGCCAACATACCATTCTCTGCATTTTTAAACAATCTAATTCGAATTCTTGCCTGAATTTAACAACTGTGTAAGGACCAACCAAGGCCTCACTGAAATGATTGGCAAACATTCATGAGCCAGAAACACTCCTGAGCCTTCTGGCTGCAGGGAGGCCCTCTGTATCATGTCCAAGGCCTGAAGATGGGAAGGACACAATCCATATTTGAAAGGCCCTTTTCTCTGTGCTGCACCTTTGTTACCCCTGAACAAGCCTCTCTCTTCTTGGTCAGGTCATCATGGGGTGTATCCCCATACTGGCACTGAAAGGGGCAAGAGTAGCTGGAGAATTCATTACTATAGTGGCTGGTGACTACAGGATATGTCAGGTTCAAAAAAGGATAAGACTCAGCTGGGAAGGAGCTGGGGGGCTAGTACAAAGGAAAGGTTTTATAGTGAGGTGGAAGGACAGTCAGGAGACAGTCCACCTTGGGATGGTCTCTGGAGACAGTATGTCTCCTGGCCTTTTGCCAGTATCCCTAAGGTACAGCAAGTTCCTCTGGTGAATGTTGATCACTGGGCATGAACTGGGTTTCCTGGCAGAAAACTACGGGAAACGTTATTGACTATCAGGGCAGACAAGGACTCTGCAGAGCCTGAAAAGAGATTGGAGTAGGAGACTGGAGAGAAACCAAGATAGGACATAGTCCAAGGAAGTAGCAAGGACCTTAGCTGCTCACTACCGGGTTCCTGGACTGGGCCCCAGAGTAGAGGGAGTATTCCCATACCAATGAAGAAGGTGATGTGCAACCCCATGGCACAAGGGGTGAAACCATGTGACAAGTAGTATTAAGGCCACTGGGCCCAGAGTCAGGTCTAAAGATTTGTGGGAGGTTACTGGACCATTGTTCATCAGACTCTTGTGCCAGAAGGAGCAGGGCTGAACATGACCGGTCTGGAAAGCTGAGTCATGAGAAGACCACCACAGTAGGGCTAGGGGTTGCCAAATTTCACATACCGTAAAGAAGCGCCCGTCTTTTATAATAAGCCAAAATCAAGCTGATGCCATTTCAAAACAAGGCCAACAGAAGCCAACCCCTAAAAGAACCCCAACACTGTATGCAACTACATCCCTTTGGGTGTGTCTACACTACCACCCTAGTTCGAACTAGGGTGGTTAATGTAGTCATACGAACTTGCAAATCAAGCCCGGGATTTGAATTTCCCGGGCTTCATTTGCATGTTGCCGGGCACCGCCATTTTTAAATGTCCACTAGTGCAGACTCCGTGCCTGCGGCTACACGTGGCACGAACTAGATAGTTTGGAATAGGAAGCCTAGTCCAAACTATCTAGTTCGTGCCTCGGGTAGCTGCGGGCATGGAGTCCGCACTAGTGGACATTTAAAAATGGCGGCGCCCGGCAACATGCAAATGAAGCCTGGGAAATTCAAATCCCGGGCTTCATTTGCAAGTTCGTATGACTACATTAACCACCCTAGTTCGAACTAGGGTGGTAGTGTAGACATACCCTTAGGCATAAAGACTGAATTCTAGGATTGCGGACCACTATGCACCCTTTATCTCTGCTTGCCTCTTTACCCCATTCCCTTTATGCCCCTGCTTGCCAAGAATTAAAAAAATAAATGTAAAAAAAAGAAGCCAGGGAGGGAGGGAAGGCAGAGAAGCCATAAATTAAAGCAAGCAAACAGTGAAGCCTGAAAGAAGTCCAATTTACATCCTGGCATGCCTCAAGAGAGTGTGATGGTCTAAAGGACTCTCTGACACAGGTAAGCATAAAGCAAACTGTATGCTAATGGCTAATGTAATACCAATATTTAAAAAGGGCTCTAGAGGCGATCCCGGAAATTACAGACCGGTAAGTCTAACGTCAGTACCAGGCAAATTAGTTGAAACAATAATAAAGAATAAAATTGTCAGACACATAGAAGAACATAATTTATTGGGCAAAAGTCAACATGGTTTCTGTAAAGGGAAATCATGTCTTACTAATCTATTAGAGTTCTTTGAAGGGGTCAACAAACATGTGGACAAGGGAGATCCAGTAGATATAGTGTACTTAGATTTCCAGAAAGCCTTTGACAAGGTCCCTCACCAAAGGCTCTTACGTAAATTAAGTTGTCATGGGATAAGAGAGAAGATCCTTTCATGGATTGTGAACTGGTTAAAAGACAGGAAACAAAAGGTAGGAATAAATGGTAAATTTTCAGAACGGAGAGGGGTAACTAGTGGTGTTCCCCGAGGGTCAGTCCTAGGACCAATCCAGTTCAATATATTCATAAATGATCTAGAGACAGAGGTAAACAGTGAGGTGGGCAAAGTTTGCAGATGATACTAAACTGCTCAAGGTAGTTAAGACCAAAGCAAACTCTGAAGAACTTCAAAAAGATCTCACCAAACTAAGTGACTGGGCAACAAAATGGCAAATTAAATTTAATGTAGATAAATGTAAAGTAATGCACATTGGAAAAAAATAACCTCAACTATACATATAATATGATGGGGGCTAATTTACCTACAACTAATCAGGAAAGAGATCTTAGAGTCATCGTGGATAGGTCTCTGAAGATGCAGTGTGCAGCGGCAGTCAAAAAAGCAAACAGGATGTTAGGAATCATTAAAAAAGGGATAGAGAATAAGACGGATAATATCTTATTGCCCTTCTATAAATCCTTGGTACATCCACATCTGGAATACTACATATAGATGTGGTCTCCTCATCTCAAAAAAGATATACTGGCATTAGAAAAAGTTCAGAGAAGGGCAACCAAAATGATTAGGGGTTTGGAATGGTTCCCATATGAGGAGACATTAAAGAGACTGGGACTTTTCCGTTTGGAAAAGAGGAGAGTAAGGTGGGATATGATAGAGGTCTATAAAATTGTGAGTGGTGTGGAGAAAGTAAATAAGGAAAAGTTATTTACTTGTTCCTATTATATAAGAACTAGGGGCCACCAAATGAAACTAATGAGTAGAAGGTTTAAAACAAATAACAGGAAGTTCTTCTTCACACAGCGCATTGTCAATCTGTGGAACTCCTTGCCTGAGGAGGTTGTGAAGGCTAGGACTATAACAGGGTTTAAAAGAGAACTAGATAAATTCATGGAGGTTAAGTCCATAAATGGCTATCAGCCAGTATGGGTAAGGAATGGTGTCCCTAGCTTCTGTTTGTCAGAGGATGGAGATGGATGGCAGGAGAGAGATCACTTGATCATTACTTGTTCGATTCACTTCCTCTGGGACACCTGGCATTGGCCACTGTTGGCAGACAGGGTACTGGGCTGGATGGGCCTTTGGTCTGACCCAGGATGGCCATTCTTATGTTCTTATGTAGGTTTTCTTTCTAATCAATTGGATGCAGAAGCTGTTCTGATACACTGGTTCTAAAACACTGATAAGGAATGATGGATTGAATCCTAGGAAGACACTTCTAGATACAACATTGCCATAGATGGCTCTGTGGGTACATTTGAGAGTAGAGCTCCCACTGTTTACAGCCTCGTTTCAAAGTCAAAAGCCAGTTGCATCCTGGGTATAACACATGTCATTATGCTAAGGATGTTTTTTTCTGGGATGTGCCAGAAATTTCTGGAGAATCTCACAGTGTGACTCTGGAGTCTTTGCTCCAAAAAATGGAAAACCAAGACAACCAATTATATCCCCTGACTAATAGCCTTTTGTGGACCTAACCTCCATGAAACAGAAGCTAGATCATTTCATGGAGGTTAGGCCCATAAAAGGCTATTAGCCAGGGGATAGAATTGGTGTCCCTGGCCTCTGTTTGTCAGAGGCTGGAGAGAGATGGCAGGAGACAAATCGCTTGATCATTGTCTTCAGTCCACCCTCTCTGGGGCACCTGGTGCTGGCCTCTGTCGGCAGACAGGATACTGGGCTAGATGGACCTTTGGTCTGACCCAGTACAGCCGTTCTTATGTTTTTATGTTCTTATGAATGGTCCGTAGAGGTAAATTTGATAAGCACAAAACACACAGCAATCCAGCAAATTATACAATGTACCTGGACATACATGAGGCTGCTTTGCACTTGCAACCACTGGTGCCACACTTTGAAATCTAATTTACTGGGACCAAGGAAATCTGCTCCTTAATAATAAGAGGATGTCAGCGTGTTACTATTCAGAAGACAGCTCTATTGAAATGTGGATTAACTGTGGCAGACAGCAATATAGATTTGTATTAAAGAAAAGGCAACATAACATGTTTCTGTGATTGTCGATATGTATTATAGATTTCCTGCATAAGAAGCATCATTGAACCAGAACAGAAATATAATGATGTCATTGAATGTGGGGGGATCTTTAGATGAAACTGCTTTGTTCTCCAGAATCAATACTAAAATAACAATTGAGGTGCCTAAGTAGGGTTTGTAATGAAGTTCCCCTTGAACTGTCAGAGCCTCAATCACAGGACAAATAATTGATTTGGCAAAAAATCATCGTACTGATAGGAATTTAGAACTTGAGATACCAAATAGTAAAATATTTCAAAATGATGGTGTGTGATCACAGTGTGGAACTATCTGAAATGAGCCATGTTAACATGCCTGATTGTTCCTAATAGCTATAAAAATAAGGCTCTTTAAGCCAGATTTACTAACATTTTACAGGAGACCTGAACATTCCCCTCCCCCAAAAAAGGTACTAATAGCTTAGGTGCTTTTGATTAGGCTGGTACAAAAATAAATGTTGTGTTTAACAAACTAAATCCATTTGGTGGCTCTTTGAAGGCATTAAGTATATCAAGTAATTTGTGATAAATTAGTGTTTATGCAAGAGCATTTTCTGTATAGCACATGTTTAATTGCCTCCAGTATATCTGGAGAGTTACACAGTTTGATAACCATATACATGTTTAAAAATGAACGATTCTAAAGGGAGTAGGTAATGGTAAGGGTGGGGATTCCCAGGGTCTGAAGAGGGGTCCCATCAGCTATCCATGCACAGCTGCACAAACACAAACCCTCCCTTCTGTGAGGGTGAAGGAGAAATCAGTTAATCCCTTGGACAAGCTCAACACTCCTCTCTAACAGGGACAGAGCCAACAGCACACAGATATCGCAATCTCTAGTAAGGGTTACATCCGACTTCCTTACCCCAGCAAAACAATTCTCTACCTATGACTAGATGTGTGCAGACTCTCTGCCTCATGCAAATGCAATGCCCTGGAGTCAGCCCAATCTGTCTTTACGCTATGGTCTGGTGCTGGTTTGCTCTGTGAGCTCACAATGGTGAGACAATGACATGGTTTCAGCTCCTGGCTGAGTCCCCTTTTGCCAGCAGCTGGCTGTCCTCCAAGCAAGTCTCTCTGTCTTAGCTTAGGGGCCCTTCTGCTTCATTTTGTCTCCTATTTCCTCAGTTTTATCAGGCTGGTCCTCTCTCCTTCCCTGTCTCTGCATTGGCTCAAACCCACCCCGAGATCAGCATCTATTCTGAGAGTTTGACTGGCACCTACTCCCAATCAGTGCTGAGTAGCAGGGAGTGGGGCAAGAGTGGGAGAAAAGAAAGATGCTCGCTCTCCAGTTCCACAAAAAGATGCAAGTTACAAATGTGGCAGCTCGATTTTGCACATGCTTTATAGAAATATTCCCTTTAGAAGATTGTGCCTGGCAGGGCTATATATAAATAGCCCTGAGGTTCTAAGCAGATTAAATATCACTTATCACGCTTCAAGTACAACTATAGGAATAGAGTTGCACAGGTTTGCAAAATCTCAAAACTTCTAGGTTAAAATAAGTCAAAATGGTTTTAAGGATCCTATTTTGCTTTAAATGTGAGCTGTGATCTGTATTTCCTTACACAATACACGAAAGAGAATGCCTTGAATAGCTGAAACCAAGACAAAGGCAAAATTATGCCATAGGAAAAAAATTAGTTTTCTGTCCAAATCAGTAGACTTTTACACAAGGCCACATAGCCAAAATGAGCAGGGTTGATGGAACAATAGAAAGGTTATAATAAGCCTGTGAAAAACCGCTGTGCTAATGTTGCATATAATATTTCTATCCCCTTTCCTGTATCTCAGATTACATCTCTGTTGGGATACAGAGCAGGGTTTGTTTTTTTCAGTACTTTGACATAGTATCTAGATAGGTTACACAGAGCAAAATCCCTGAGACCAAAAGTCACGAAGAGCTGAAGGAAAAATATTTACTAAATCTGTGTGCATGTTGTGTGTAAATGCATGTTTTACTTAACCCAGGAAACTATTATGAATACTACCAATGCAGCATATTTTTTTAAGTAACACTTTTGGCGAGAGAAGAGGAGGCCCCACATTTTAGTACTTGTTCTGATCGCAAGCTGCTAACCATATTCCTCACCCCCCAGTGCTATTTTTAGCACACTCCCTCACAGTAGTGTAGATGTAGCTCCAGTCTACAGAAAGGTGTCCAAACTCCTTCATGCTGTGGAAACAATGGATAGTCCCACAGTCTTCTTGAAACTCCCCTGAAGTCTTTGCAACAATTGTCTGGAATTTGCACCATTTGCAACACTTCTAGCCCTGTTCTTCTGTACTGGGGTGATGGAGCTGTAGCCAACATCAAGAAAACTGGCAAAATCCCTGGAAAATAATCTTGACAGGACTGCTCCATTGCTGAGTCCTCCAGTCTTTTCCTTCTCCGCTGATCATATCCCTGCTCCTTGAGTTCTTATTGGTTCCACTCACAGATTGGTTCTGGATATGTCATGCAAGGCCGCTTGCACACAATAGAAATCACCCCAAAGCTTCAAATGCTAACGAACATACCTTCTGTCTGCCAGTTTCTGTATGATTCTTGCCCGTTCAGCTGATATTCTTCCCCTTCACCTCAGCATGCACACAAACACTCTCAGGGTACGTCTAGACTACAGGCTTTTGTTGACAGAGGCTTTGTCGACAGATACTGCCGACAAAGATTCTGTCGACAAAGAGCATCTAAACTACATCCAGTTCTGTCGACAAAGCAAGCCGCTTTGTCGACATGAGAGTGTAGACACAAAGGACAATGTAGATGCAATAACTCCTTCTGTCGATAAAACTCCGTCGACAAAAGGCGTTATTCCTCATAGAATGAGGTTAACCACAGTCGACAAAACTGCCGAGTTCTGTCGACGTTATGTAGTCTAGACACACCGTTACTGACAAATAGGAAGGTATGCAGCCCCCAAAACAAAAACAGGAAAGTATGTTTCCCAGTGCTTTTCCCCTTATTTACACCAATAAATGATGTAATGCAAGCATGTGTGTTACAGAGGTTTATAAAACAGGATGCCTGAGAAATACCATGATGAATGCTGATTATAAGAGTCATTATGGAGGAACTGGAGGGAGCAGAGCAATTTGGAAGGGAGACAATATGGTTAGATTCCAGTGATTGTTGAAGGAGGAAATTTGGGGTCATGGCAGTAAAAAGTCAGAACAAGAATAACTGAGGATAGATGTGTGTCTGGTCCTAGCCCTGTGCTCACAGAAAAGTGGTCTGAACTTCACATTGCCACAGTGCTGTATGCATTTCAGTATGGAAAAAGGATCAATGAATGAGACGTAGAAAGACAAGGAAGGACTTGAAACCAGAGCTGGTCAAAATTTAGTTCAACTCCAAGCTCCACTTGAAACTTGGAAACGCGTGCAATTAGTTCAATCCTGTAAAATAACCAGAGTATTTATGCTCTAGCCATAAAAAACCAGGGTAGGCTTGTCACCTCCCATTTTCAGCAATTGATCCCTTCATTAATCAAACCTAATTCAAGTTTAAAAAGTAAAAATAGAGCTTTCAATTTGTTTAATAAAAGCCATTATCCTGTGCCCCTTTGAGGGAGCCCCATAGCACTCATTGAAAATTAAAAAAACCCCAACATTTTCACCAGAAACTGAATCTTCTGATTATACGTTTGATAAAATGTTGTATCATTAAGGGATAATTTTTGTGGCTTTGTACTATACAAAGCAATAAACAGCTGCCGAGATTGAATTTGCCACTGCAAAGATGAAGCATTAAATCAATCTCAAAACCATTTATTACACAGCAATAGAGATTAGTCCTGTTCTACCCCACACACTAACATTTCAATGGTGAGGAAAAAGAAAAGATTCTGATCTTATTTACACTAATTTAAGGCCCTGCTTCAGGAAAGCACTTACACAGTTATTTAAAGTGAAGTGCATGCTGAAACACGATTTCATGCATAACTCTGTTTTTGTGAATTGGGGCAGCAGGAAGACCATTAAATTAATTATATTAAATCTGTGTACTTGAAATTGGAAGCTGGCTGTCGAATTCTTCCCTTCTGAAGGCTTGAATGTGTTGTATGTTTGTCTCTGGCATTCCAGTGGAGACAGTGCTCAGAGGAATAAGCTGGGCTGGCTGGAATATTCAATTTCTAAAAAAAAGTGTCATTTCAAAATTTGTTTTTGCCCAGTTGCAGAAGAAAGCCAAGATCTCTAAAAAATTTTCAGGGGGGGAGAGAAGGAAGATTAAGCTCCTCCCCGACCCAAGAGTCAGTAAGATGCAGGTTAGGGCATTTGCATGGCATCTAGGAGACCCTGTGTCAAATTAATGCTTTACCAGATTCAGTGCAGGGACCTCCATCCACATCACTCATGTTCCAGGTTCCCTAATGTACTTGCTGCTGGCTACTCTTTGAGCAATGTAGCTAGGTCAACCTGAGTTTTAGCTGTATACCAGGCCATGCTCTAGTAAACTATTGGATAAAGAAAAACTAGTATAAGCCTTATTTGTATTGGTGAAGTGTGTCTACATTAAGTATTTGTATTAATATGGCACCATTGATGTACAGGTTGGACCTTCCTGATCTGGCACTCCCAGGACTTGAACAGTCCTGAATGAGGGACTTTTCTGGACCAGGAGAGGTCCCCTGCCACTGGCATCTCACCCTGCCTCCAGCATTGCTTCCAGTCCCCGACGGTCCCCTCTGCTTCTGGTCAGCTGCAATGCTGTCCCTCGCCAGATCCTCTAATGTTGGGCTCCTGGAAGTGCTGCTGAACCTTCCACCCTGGGGCTCCCAGCTGTGCTGCTGGAGTCTCCCTGCCATGGGAGCCCCCTGCCATGCTGCAGGGCTCCTCACACTGCTAGAGCCCCATGGCACAGGGCTCCCAGCCCTATTGCAAGCTCCTGTGCCCCAGGGCTCTTGGCCAGCTGTCAATCTCCCTATCCCTGGGCTCTCTGATCCAGGAATGTCCTGCCAGACCACAGATGCCACTGGACCAGAGACTCCCACTTTAGGGAGGTACAACCTGTATTGATAGTGGTAGAAATCTTCTCTAAACTAGAAAAGTCCTAAGATAAAGGACAGATCCTCAGCTGGAATGTCTCAGCATAACTCTGTCAACCTCAATAAAACTATACTAGTTTATACCAGCTTTGGATCAGCCATTTACAGCTTAACACAGCTCTTTAGCCTTGACTCAGTCAGGGAACTGGGAGGTATAGTTAGAAATTTGTATTTAACTTTTGTTAAATTATTTAAACGTCGTAAAAAATTAACGTTAAATAATACAGGGAAAATACTGAACAAATGATTGCAGTGCGCAGCACAAGGCACCGTGCATACACTGACATGCACAGGAGGAATAAAATATTAAATAAAGACTGCGAGGATTTATACTGGCCAGTGAAAAATCATTATTAATTTATTAATGTTTTGAAAGGACTTAGAAAATAAAGGGCAGAATTCTTTGCCCCACACTTGTACATGAAAGAAAATCTCTGCAGGCCTGCTCTGAGGGACAGGGCCAGCAAGATTTGTAGAACGCAAGCTATCATGCAGAAATCCCAGAGGGCAAAAGGAAATAAGGATGCTGATGCAGTTAGTGCTGTAGTATCAAAGCTATTGGAGTGGAATGGAAATGGCTCCCTCTCAGCTATTCACCTGGAAATATTCTCTCCTTGATTACTCCATGGAATGGTTCCCTGTATATGTGAGGCCAGGTCTACATTAGACCCAGCAGTATGGCTTAAGGTACACAACTCCAGCTACAGAGAATACGTAGCTGGAGCTGGCTCACCTTAAGCTGAGCTTGGTGGCCTCTCTTACTGCTTGCAGAAGTACTGGATGCCAGCAGGGTTGCTCGCTAAGTTCGATTTAGCGAGTCTTAACTCGACTTGCTAAATCAAACTCTGGAAGATCAATAGTGGCAACTGCAATCTCACATTTAGTGTAGACAAAGGCCTGAGAGGAGACAATGGCCTGAAAAGTTCCATTAATTTTTACTCTTATTTATTAGTTGCTTTAACAGTTATGGGAAAACTCCCGGAGATTATTTTTATGTAAGAAGTTGAAAATTCTGTTTATTTTTAAAATTGTTTAATTTTAAAGACAGTTGAGTAATATTTTCAAAAATATCTAAGCTAATGTTTAAAGCAACATAGAGCCTCATTTTTAAAGGTATTTAGGTGCTTGAAGATGCAGATAGTTGCTTTCCATATTCTGTCTAGATACCTCTCTGCATCCTTAGGTGCCCCAAAAAATGAGCTCTAGGATGAAATTTTTGAAGGCATTTTCAGTAACACTGTAGGAACTTAAGTGCCTATGTTTATTCTGAAAATGGGATGTAGGCTTCTTAGGAACCTTTGAAAAAATCTTCCATATTCTTAACCAGGATCCTTCATTTTGTTGAATGGCTCTGTACCACAGTTATAAAGATATTTATAGAATGTCACAATGTACCTGCTGGTTCCTTGTCAGTGGGCTTGGGTGCAGAATCACATGTGTATGAAATGGCTTTTGTTGCAAGAAAAAAGAACCATAGGGCAGAGGTACTGTAAATGTTCACATGCACTGGAGAAGTCTTCAGATTTCATATCCAGAGTGCTGTTTGGATAATACGCTGGCCTTTTAAACCAATAGAATTGTTACAATATGTGGTCCTGCAAATGTACCCTCATTGTGAGCTCAGCTGTGGGAAAGTGGATAAACATTTATGACGTCACAGTAACCTATAAAAATGTTGATGGAAGAAGGTGCAAAAGGAGATTGAAGAAACTACAGATAAAGACTTGTTATTGTAACTCGCAGAATACGTTAACATCCTCTCAAGGAAACATGAGAAGCTCATGATCAGAACTCATTGAACCAGAACTGGTGCACCAGAAATTAAGCCTAATTGGTGAACAAACAAAAAAAAGGAGAGGAGAGAGTCCACCCATCACTATCTACTAGGGAGCATTGTATGAGATTTGGGAAGAACACTGGCAGAGCTCAGATTGAGATGGTGTGTGGCTGAAAGAAGGGGAAAGAATGAATTTTACCCCATTGTTTCATGGGACACTGGGGTCCACTATGATACCATTAAGTCTTTTGTCATCCAGATTCTGAAAGATGCTCTAACCAGAACAGGCCAGGAGAGGGAGGTGGTGATATTACCACCTTCTCTGGCTCCAGTTGACTACTACATGCCATCTAGGATGCAAGACTTTGCTCCTCGCCACCTGTTTACACACACACACACATGTGTGTGCACAATGTTCTTTTTCTTCCCTTTGTTTATTCTCTTTCCTAGCCCTCTCATTTTGTCCTCTGTTTAATAGTCCGACTTAGCCAGCTAAGACTGAGTAACTTGCAACAGTGCTGTAAATCTATGACCAGAAAGGCACCTACAAGCAAAGCCCTCTACTTCCAGAGATTGCTACAAGTTTGACAAGTCTTGGAGTAGCTGATAAAACTATGCATTGCTTGTGTATTTTCCAGCAGTGAGATTACACTTGAAAGTCGACAGAAGGCAGAGCTGCATCTTCTATGTGTGTTATACTTCTTTCTCCCCAGCTGTGTGAGCTTGCCTTCTTTTGTCTTCTAAGAAATGGGACTGGACATTAGCAACAAGAACTACAATAGCTCCAGTCCGCCCCAACTAACTTTCTGTTTTCCCAAAAAAGGCAGTGATTACCATCTCTAATAGTATCTAAAAGACTATAAGATAAGGAGCTTGCCCTTATAAAAATGTCCTCCAGCTAAAGGAAAGGGAACTTGTAATATGGCTGGGATGAAAGGCTTAATTTATATGTTATGTTTCAAATTATTATTATTATTATTTTTTTTTTTGCTTTTTCTCTATCTTTAAAGGATGTTTAAATATTGTGTTGACCACTGTGCAGGCTGATGTCTCTGCAAACCAAAGCCTGAACCTTGTTAAAAACTGTTTATTGTTGGATAGTTACACACTCATATTAAATCCTTTGATTCTTTAGGTCAATTTATTATAGTTAAATTAATAAAACGCTCAGCAAAATAACCGAGTTTAAACAGGACCACCAGGACTGAAGCAATGGAATTTGCCCTCCATAACCAGATTCTATACATTGAAAGCATAAGGAAAGTGAACTGACTTAAGGGTGGGATCTAGAGGGTCCCTGTAGGAGTTAACAGTCCAACTCCATTTGAATGTAATGTAATTGATTCATTGGGGCCTCTTTCAACATGGCAGGATAGTAGGCCTTTTTTTCCCCATGACTTTGGAGGCAAGTTAGCTACTCTATGGGTACGTCTACACTGCATGCTTACTTCAAAATAAGTTATTCTGGAAGAAATACTCCAAAACAGCTTATTTCAAAATAGCACGTCTACACTACAGGGAAACCACAAAATTAGTCCAAGGTAGGCTTCCTTAATGTGGACGTGCTACCTCAATTTAGAGCACCAGGAGGCACGGGGGAGTAATTACTTTAAATGGACCTGGGGAGGAGCTATTTCAAAATAGCAACAGTAGAGAGTCCACACTACAGCTATTCCGAAGTAGCTATTTCAGAATAGGCGTTATTCCTCATGGAATGTGGTTTACAGAAGTCAGAATAAGGTGTCCATTATTTTGAATTTATTTCAAAATAGCAGAATTGCTGGTTAGACGCTCACATTGTTATTTTGGAATAATGGACATTATTATAAAATAACGCTGCTGTGTATTCAAAACAGCAGGGTTTATTAGTCAACTGGAACACAACATAGGAAATGGTTGGGTTAGTGTAGAAGAAAAAAGGCTAAAGCAGAGTTCAATCAGGTTGGCTCAGAGTCCAGCCACTCTGTAGGGAACCCCATTATTCAAGGTCAGTCTTACGTCCTCCATCAGACTCCAGGTTAGAGCCTGACAGGAGCCAACACTTATCCTCTGCCTTGCACTTCTCCAGTCCTTTGCTCCCAAGCTGAGCCAGCAAGTCCATGGCTATGTCTATACTACAGTTTATGTCAGCATAATTTATGTTGTGCAAGGGTGAGAATAAGCCATCTCTCCCCTGCCAAGCAACATAAGTGACATGGAAATAGCATTATCCACATCAGTGCCTATGTCAATGGGAGAAACTCAGCTGCTCAGGGGGGCAGAGTAGTTCAGCTCATGAGAGAGCTCTTCCCCATTGGCTTAGTGTGGCTACATTAGCAGCACAGCTACATCAGTGCACCTGCACCACCGTAAACTCTCTAGTTTAGCCATGCCCTATATCTTCCTTGGCTGCTTATTATTAATTTTCAGGCAAATAGATTTACCATTATCTTTTCTGAGGCACCATTGATGAGGCTCCAAGACCCAGAGAGTTGACACCCATATCTGTCTCTTCACTGGGCCTGAGACCAAATTGCTTTTTTCCTACTTGTTTGCTGACAATGCATAGCAAAGAGGAAAACCGAGGCACATGGTCTTCATAAAACATTACAAAATGCAGATGCAACACATTGGGAATGAACAGAACAGGGCAATTATGAAGTGATCCATCCCCTTTCAAGTGGTTCCAGTATCTGGCTTAGAGACACCCAGAGCAAAGGGTTGTCTTCCTGACTATCTTGGCTAATAGCCATTGATGTATCTATCCTCTATGCACTTATCTAATTCTTATTTGAGCCCAGTTACACTTTTGACCTTCACTAGCAATGAATTCCACAGGTTGACTGTGCATTGTGTGAAGATGCACCTCCTTATATTTGTTTAAAAACTGATGCCTACTAGGTTCACTGGGTGATCCCCAGCCCTTGTGTTATGTGGAGGCTGTGGTAGCCTCCTCCTCTTCTCCCAAGAGCTGGGAGCACTGCTAGACGAGGATGTCACCATTTCCATGGGCAGCTTACAGCTTCAGTTGCACCTCAGATAGGACATGTCGGGCTGCCTGGGCAGTGGGGCTAATGATAAAGCACTTTACAAGGTTTGCATCCTTTCACAGGTAGGTTGCATTCCGCCCCGCCCCGCCCCGCCCCGCCAACTAGAGAAACTCCCTCTAGTTTTTGGATCTTCCCAACCTTTGTAGTTCCTGGCTCCTCAAATTGGCAGGTGTTGCCAATCTTAAGACAGGCACCAGGATTCTTCACCATCTTCAATCTACTCTCCCTGATAGGAGCTGGAAGGGCTGAGCTAATTGGGTTTTGCAACAGCACCCTGCCACATTCCCCTTCTGAAGTGAAATGCTACTGCTGTGGGCTTCCCACACACCCCCATATAAGAAAGTTAAAGTTAATTAGATGATGATTGCTATTAACAAATAGTTCATCTATATCAATCTATATCCTGTGCTCCACTTACCACTAAATCAAGAATCACCTCTCCCCTTGTAAATTCCAAGACTAGTTGCTCCAAATAGTTATTAATGATGTCTAGAAATGTTTATTCTCCATCCCACCCTGAGATACATGTGCCCAGTTACTATGGGGATAGCTGGCCCTACCCCTAACCTTAACAGTACTCTTTAATTTCCTATTTTATAGCCTGTCTAATCTCCCAGAGCATTTCACAATCACTATCGCCAACCTGGCCAGGTGTCTGGTAGCATGTGCCTATTGCTATTCTCTTATTATTCAAGACAATTTCTAGAGAGATGTGTGTCATTCTATGGAATGGATACTGGGGCAATAATAAAAGGGTAGCAGTGGGTCCTTTAACATGAGTGTGGTGGGATTGGCTCCTGCCCCAGCCAAATTTCTCTGGCACAATCAAGTCCAACCCAGTGCACCTGTGAGACATGCAATGCCTGGAGAAGAGTGGTCTCTTGAAGAAAAGCATCCTAGCTCAATTATTTGGTGACAGAATAAGAATAGCATGCAGAGTTCCCTGAAGCCACAGAGCTGGCTAGGAAAAGCTGCTGGTAATCATCTGCTGCCTCTAGATAAGTAGAGGGATCTTCTTTGTTTCTGTTTTTTTTTCTTCCAAGCCCAGAAAGCTTGTCCTGGGATGCTTAGCTCTGGGTTAGAGAATGCTGGCCTGGCAAGGAGAGGGAACTTCTTTCTCTCATTGAACTACTGTTAGTTTCCCTAAAGGTGTGTGTGGGAGGGATATCAAACTGCTGGATACTTGTAGCTAGAGCGAGAGAGAGGCCCCATTCCAGACTGGTCGTATCGTGACTGCTGCTATGGGACAAAACTGCTGGAGACCAAGGAAGCATCCATACTCACCCAAGGGGGATGCTTTAGAGAGAATTCCTACAACTGTGAGCAAATTGTCCCCTATACTCTGTTGCCTATTACCAACAAAGCTTCACATGCTTTGCACTGCTATTTTACAGGGCAGTGATTATAGCTTCTGAAAATAAGAGAAAACTGACACTAGAGGCATAAAATGATTGTGTAATGACATGTGGAAATTTGATTACCGAATCCTTTTGTCATTCAATGGTGTGTCCCAGTTTCTCCTAAGGGAAGGGGTTAATTTTCAAAGCTCCTTGCAGGGTTCAGCTGAGTGGCTCCCGCTGAA
Organism: Pelodiscus sinensis; assembly: GCF_049634645.1. Lineage (NCBI taxonomy): Eukaryota > Metazoa > Chordata > Testudines > Trionychidae > Pelodiscus > Pelodiscus sinensis. The sequence continues at coordinate 307,824,593 of NC_134711.1, forward strand.
TTGAAAACCCTCCCATTATGCTTTGATAATGTGGTGGCAAAGATCATTCTGTTTCCCTGAGCATAACAAACAGGCAGTTTAGAATTTCTGTCTCATGAAAACTGTTTTGCTGGCTGCTCTTCCCTTTTAAAGCTCATCAGTAAGCATGCAATTGTTCTGTGCTATGCAAGCCCCTCATCAAATAATACTGTGGCAGTTCCCTAATAATTTCCAAGTCATGATGATACATGTATTTGTCCCCCATACATTTAAACAATACGGCATGAAAGCAGCTTGTTTATTAGCCAAGATGGCTGTAACATGGCAAGTGTTCCACTTCTTTTGTTAAAATAAGACTTAACCATTAATCTTGAAGTTCAAATCCCAAAGATCAAATGGGTTATGTTATATTATTAGTGTTTTATTATTATAGTGCTTCAAGGCCCAATTAGGGTCTATTTTTGCTGTATATATGTGATGGATAAATGGATGTTTTTCAAAAGCGTTTACAATGCAGGGGCCTGTCTACATGGTGAGAACATGCACCAGATCAGCGTGTGAATCTGTAGGGCACCATCTTGTAGCACAGTAAATTGCCATGTAGATATGCACTGATTGTGTAGAAAGAGAAAACAGGTAGATCCTACAACAAGGCAAGGAGAACATAATGTTACAGTGGGATGACTATGATAAGTATATCAATCAGAATTCACAGTGGTCCATTGATGGTAACTTTACAGGCATCCCACCATAGGTGAGATTTCACCAGTTGTTGTGATGAGAATTCACCTTGGCTACATCTACATTGGCCCCTATTCCGTAATAGGGATGCTAATGTAGCACTTGGGAATAGGCACATCCGCGGGGGATTTAAATATCCCCCGCAGGATTTGCATTTTCATGGCTGCCGCTTTTTTCCGGCTTGTAGATAAGCCAGAGAAAAGCGACAGTCTGGACGCGATCCTCCGGAAAATAAGCTCTTTTCCGGAGGATCTCTTATTCCCACTTTCAAGAGCTTATTTTCCGGAGAATCGCGTCCAGACTGGCGCTTTTCTCCGGCTTATCTACAAGCCGGAAAAAAGCGGCAGCCATGAAAATGCGAATCCCGCGGGGGATATTTAAATCCCCCGCAGATTTGCCTATTCCCAAGTGCTACATTAGCATCCCTATTACGGAATAGGGGCCAATGTAGACGTAGCCCTTATGAATCCATACACAATGGCTGTGTCTAAACTCAGCTTTGCTGGACTGCCAAGAATAAGTCATATTGGCGAGTAACTTTCTAAAATCCCTTTTGCTCATCCCCTTCTCTAACGGTCTCTATTGTCTTTTCTTGCAGTATGAGTGCCTTGGGGCAGAGACTGCCCTCTTTGAATGTCTCAGAAGTCAATGCCATACAGTTGGGACTGCCATATTTAAAATAATTCTTAGTTTTTTCTTTTAATGTCTTCCCATAATGCTCAAGAAGGAGGAAAGAACAGAATCAAATAATTTGTCTCTATAATAAAAATTCAGGGTTATTTCCAGGATATTAGAGAGACAAGGTTGGTGAGCTAAAACATTTTATCTAAAATTGGTCCAGTAAAACACATTACATTCTTTGTGTATTACTCTGAAACCTATGATTTCTGAATCTCTGTGGTAGTCTAAGGGTTTGGACATAACAAGAAGCAAAGCTGAAAGGTTTTTTGTTTGCTTAGAATATCACCATGTTTGGTCATCACTGGGATTTATGATCTGTTACCATCCGATTCTTTTTAAGTTCTTGCCTTTTTTGGCTTTTTTATACTTTTATGAATTATACCTGTATGAAAGCTCAGGGTTTCACCTGGAATCATTATAACCCAGGTGGTATACTGAACATGATGTCATTTTATATGAGCCATCTATTTCCCTGGCAAGGCAAACAGAACATCAGCTAGGTAAGTGAGATAAGAGTGGAGAGAGAGGAAAAACTCAGAATAGCCTCGAAATTTAAATTTGTTGGAATTTTAAGATCTCTCTTTGTATTTTTATGACTAAGATCAGAATGGGAAAAGACAAACTTGAATCATTCCCATAGCAGTCTGTAGGTTCTGCTTTTGTGGGACTCCTTAATTTGTTAGACTAAGTTTACCTTCTGTTTATGATGCTACACTGCCTGCACATTATCTTCTAGGAGTGACTTTAGCCATGCAGCTACCAACTTCAAAGATAATGCTCTGTAGATTTGATGTATTTTTCTAGACGTGTTTTATGAAAAAAGTGAGCTGAAAACATTTTCAGCTGTCTGAAAGTAAATCTCTGTAGCAAAACCATAATCTGTACAAAGTAAAATAAAACCAGGGATCATCTCGACCTAATTTTAAACATGTTGAGGGACCAAAGAGGTTTCAAGAGTCCTGTGAAAAATTACTTTATCTGGGACAAAGCCCATATTTTTTTCTCCAACTATAAAGTACAGAATATTATTTGTATTGAAATACTTTTGCACCATGAATAGTATCTTATTCTGAAAAATCATATCCATTTTCATGAGCTCAGTGAATAATGAGTTCTATAGCTTGCAGAGTAAGGGACTTCTCAGCATAAGCATCAGAATCTGGACCTCAGCTGTTAGCCAAGACTAGCTTTCATTAGTAAGGGCGAAGTTTTTAATTTGTCCTATTTTTCAACACTAGTCAAAATGAGTTCAAGGACAATATTTGACCAATGCAGTTTGTATCATGTATCAGCAGCTTGAGATGTAGTATAGCACATGTAGCAGGGTCTGTCACTCCCCTTGCACCCCCTCATGGCCAATGGTACCTTTGAGCCCTTGCACCCCCTCATGGCCAATGGTACCTTTGAGCCCTTCAGGACTCTTCCATTACATTCCCACCACACAAACAGTATCCAGGCGTTTCTGTCTAGGCTTTTATTTCCCCTTCATTCTTGCCACACAAAGAATCCACAACTGCAGGCCGCAGGCTCTATGCTCAAAGGTTAATTTTCCAGAAGCAGCCTGGCAGTCTTGGCAACTCTTTACTGCAGTTTCCTGCTGCTTTTATAGTAGAACAGATTTGATCCAAACCAGGTAGGCTTCTTCATAAGCAGGCTTGCTCTACACCTTCCAGCCCTTCAGGGAAAGCAACCCTGATAGCTGCATAGAAAACTGAAGAATACCTTTTCCTTCATCACTCTAGTTGTTGTATGTACAGGGGCGGATGAGAGTTTTGCGGGTCCCAGGGCAGCACAATTTTGCGGGGCCCCCCTTTGGAGACAAAATAGAAAAAAGACATCAAATGCACAAATTGAAGGCTATTTTTCATATTAAATGTGAATTGGGTAAATTTGATAGAAACTTAATTTAGTTGGATAATTTTTATTTTAATTATATTGTAATTCATTCTTGAACACAATTCTGCATTAATAATTAAACATTTTCATTTGTATTTAAGTCTACTATAGCTGTCTAGTTCTTTTGGCAACACATTCTTCAATTATGTCAGTAAAGTCCATTTCTTTACACAGGTCATTTTCAATTGATATAATCGAAAGACCTACAAAATGCTTCTTGGCTCACAGTAGATTCTCTTTGGCTGCCCATGGCTGGTATTTGGCATGCAGCGGTGGGTGTTCGGCAGCCAGGCAGCATTGGGACTTGCGGGGGCCAGGTGTAGTGTAGGTGTTGAGACTGGGGGGGGGGGCAGGGCGCGTGTGGGTGTTGAGGCTTGGGGGGGGCAGGCAGCGCTGGGTATTGCAGGGAGGCAGCATTAGGTGTTGGGATTTGGGGGGCCAGGCAGCATTAGGTGTTGGGATTTGGGGGGCCAGGCAGCATGTGGGTGTTGGGACTTGGGGGGCAGGCAGCATGTGGGTACTCAGGTTGGGGGGCAGGCAGGGTGTGGCTACATGGAGGATGGCGCACAGATGGGCCATAGGGAGGACCAGCGGGCAGGGGTGTCTGACTCATCAGATAGGCCAAAATGACCATTTCAGCCTCTCGAACAGCTCTTAGCTGGTCAGGGGCAGCTGGAAACTCCCCCTGCACCCAGGGATGTGTGTGTGTGGGGGGGTGCTGTCTGTGGAGCTGGATTGCACTGCGCCCACAAGTGAGGGGAGGTGGGGACTGGCAGGAGGAGACGAGGTCTCCCTGGCAGGCGGGTCGCTCTACCCCTGGGCGTGGCGGGAAAGGGATCTGGGCTCCCCCTGGGGGAGAGACAGCCTCTCTCTGGGCGGGGCAGGAGGGTGGAGCAGCAGGATACCCGGGTGCCATGGCTAGGTGTCGCCCTTTGCCTCTCTGGCAATGAGTCGCTGCTGCGCACGCGCCACTGGCTAACGGAGCTGCTTGTGGGCTCGCAGCAAAAGGCAGCGGTGGAGGTGGCTCCAGCAGGTAAGGGCAGCAGCAGCAGATATACGGCAGGATGAGCGGGGCTGGCGCGGGGCCTTTTGAAGCGCGGGGCCTAGGGCAGCCGCCCTGCTTACCCTGCCCTGTATCCGCCGCTGAGTATATAGTCCTAAGGGATTATTATTACCTGACCTGAGTAATACACAGGGTGCAGCTGCAGGCCACTATGGTATAGGAATTAAGAACTGTATATTCAGGTTTTACAAAGTACATTGTAACAAAATCATTTCTTTCCAGCAATGTGCTTGCCACCTTACAGCCCATGCCATAAGGATGGTTCTGTCCCAAAGTGGAACACACATGGGGCTGCTGTAACTTTTGTTGGTGAGGATAGAACCCAAGGGACTGTTCCACTAACTGTGGAATGGGAAACAATACTGTACAGTGATCTAGCCTCAGTCCCACTCTGCCAACGCCTTGTCCTCGGCCAGCCCATGGATATTTTCTAAACTTAGCATGTTATATTTACTAAGCTATTCAGTCTTCTAGGATTTTTTTCCTACTTAGAACATTATCAGCATTGTTTAGACGATAGTTCTCTATTCACATAAAGAGGTTTATGTTCTCTGGCCTTTCCCCACACCTTACAAGTCACAACTGCCTGCATGCTATTTCAAACTGAATTTGTGTTTCTACATTGCCAGTTATTATGTGCTAGTGCCTTCCTAAACTAGCAATGTAATTATAAGTATCCACCTTCGGGTATTTATTATTAATAGGAAGATAATGAAGTGGGTGATTAAGCAGTCACAGGTTATTCCTGTAATCACTAGACTGGCCCCCTAAGGAAACTGGGTTCAATAACATGTCACTGAAGAGATAAAATCTTAATGAGTCATCAGCTAGAAATGCATGGTGAGGCTCAGCAGAGTTTACGTTCAATTTATCATAAAACAAAAGGGGATGGGAGAAGGAAGAGACAAAACACAAGATCTAGGGGTAGACCCGCTGCCATTATAAACTGTTACTGCACCATTGGACCTATGACAGTTTACACCAACTAAAGACTGACATATCAAGTCTCCCTCACTGGGTATGAGTCTCATTCATTGCATGCAATCTCACTTCCACATGTATTTCTAACCTTATCTCATGTGTGTAAAGATTTAAAATATTTGTACTCAGGTGCTGCAAGAAACAATACATTGTAGGCCTCAGGCCTGGGGCTTAGAGTCTGGAAAGTTGTTTTCAAAGCTTGTGTACTGGGGTAACCATAAAGACTACAGGCTTGAATTCTATACAAGGGTGAAAGGAAGTTATGTGAGAGTGGAGATTGTGAGCCAGTACTCGCCCTCCTACCCCCCAAAGAAAAACCTAGCAAGTCTTGATCAAAAGTTTGCGGGTTCTGCAAAATAAAATTCAAAATTTAAACTACTCTGGACACATCAATGTTCTCAGATCTCCAACCATCCGGGTTTATGTTCCAATAGGAAGAGTAGGGTTGCCAGGTGTCCGGTATTCTACCGAACAGTCCAGTATTTGAGCTTTTAGTCCAGTAAAAAAAAACCAGAGACTACCGGACATGTGCAATGTCTGGTATTCTCTGATTTTTTCCAGCTGCGCACCAGATGGAAGCCTGGCATGGGTGGGGGGAGCGGCTGAAAGGTGGGGCCACAAGTGGCGCTAGTACCCTGTGATTGCGCAGAAGCCTGGTGGGGGCGGGAGCGGGGGGAGTGGCTGGGACTCCCGCCAGGCTTCTGTGCAATCACTGGCTCCCAGCGCTGATGGCGGCACCACCTCCTAGCCTGTGAGTCCCAGCTGGGAGGCGGGGCCGCGATCACTGCTCTGGGCATTTCAGAAGCCTAGCTGGGGCGGAGGGAGTGGCTGGGAGTCCGCCCCCACCAGGCTTCTGCACAATCACCGGCTCCCAGGGCCAATTGTGGCCCCGTCTCCCAGCCTGTGAGTCCCAGCTGGGAGGTGGAGTTCCAATCATCGCTTATCCCACGTTTCTTTTTTTTTTCCCGCTACACCAAAAAATACCGGGTGTCCGGTATTTTTTGGGAGACCATCTGGCAACCCTAGAAAATAGGGTGTTTTTAATCAAAATCCCCTGGTTTGCACTACATGTAGAATTCTCACAGCTCACATTTTAAAATAAACTCTTGTGTGCTGGTTGGATTAAAAACTTGGACAACTGGATGTCACCAAAGACCAATGATAAAAGTCCCTGATTTAAGCCATAACTTAACCAGCCACCTGGAAAGTCTCATTCTTTGGCCTCTAATCTTATCTCACTCTTAAGAACAACCAATGCTTGACATCTCTGTAAAGGTCTGCCTTCTAGTATCTAGTGTAGCAAACAAAAACAATTATTCTAATATGACTTAATTGTCCCCAATTTAGCTCCTATGTGACAGATCTGCATTAATTCACAGGGTGTCCATTGTAGGATTTCTTTACTTCATAATCGGGTGGTCTACATAGAAGGAAAGGTTTAAGGAAAACAATGTTCAGGCCCTCTGGTACTTTGGATCTGCTTATACAGGCTTGTCCTGATTAATTTAAAACTCTTCTTGTTCTGGTAATCCTCTAGTTTCAAAGCCTCAATGTAGTTCTTCCATATCTTTTGTTGTCATTCAAGAAAGCAACCTTCAAGTATGTATGTTTGACTTTTTTCTTTCTTTTTCAAAATCCGACTGGTTTGGGAGCTGTGAAATATGTTATCTTTTCTCCATCTCTGTGTTCCCCCTGCCATTAATAATGCATTATGGAAAAAACCCTATAAAGCCTTGTAAAACAAAGGAGTGACAGCACATTCAGAAGAAAGACTGCAGGTCACATTCAAATCTGGTGTAAGCAGCTTCAATATCATTGAACTACTTCCAGATTATTCATAACACCAAGGCAATATGTCAACTAAGCAATAACAGATCCTTCTCCAACCTTCAATTAACCTTTATTCTTAAGCATTTAACATGCAAAGTAACACAAATGAATATACTGAGGAAGTGATAAACAGCGAATCCCTGTCTAAGGTTAGACCTTCACCTATATAGAATATTATATCTTTAGACTGCATTTTTATTTTATTTTATTTTATTGAAATTTTAAACAGAGCTGTGTGGAGCACAGAAGTTCTATTTTGTGAAGGATTTTGAGGTTTTGAAACTTGGTTTCATTCTGTATCTGAGAAAAGATTGAATTGTAAAATCCTCAGTGATGGGAAATTCAGAAAAAAATGTTTCGGATTTTTTAAAACATTTTATCTTGATTTTGTTTTAGTGTATTAGAGAAAATAATATAAAATAAAAAAATTGGAACAGAGAAAAAACTGAAAAGCTCAATTCCAAAAATGTCAGAATAACAATCTATTTCTTTAAAATAAAATGATAGAGAAATATACCAAATTTCAATAGTCATTGAAACTGCATATTCTAATGGAATGTGGTTTCTAGTATAGTCCTTACTTTTATATGTTTTTCTACACACTACTGGAAATATCATTTGGATCATGATTTTGCCTCTCCATGAGCCAAACCATCTAAAGTACTTATATAGGCTCTATTACCATAGTATCTCAGTTCATCACAATTATTGAAGCATTTATCTACACCTATGAATTACAGTCATTCCCCAAATTACAGATGGGGAATGAAGACACAGACACTTTAAGTAAACTGCCCAAAGGAACACTGTTTCAGAGACATAGCCATGTTAGTCTGTATCTGCAAAAACAAGGAGTCCTGTGGCACTGTGGAGACTGGGGGTATGTCTACACTACCCCGCTAGTTCGAACTAGCGGGGTAATGTATGCATACCGAACTTGCTAATGAAGCCCGGGATTTGAATTTCCCGGGCTTCATTAGCATAAAGCCGGCGCCGCCATTTTTAAAAGCTGGCTAGTGCGAACCCCGTGCCGCGCGGCTACACGCGGCACAGGCTAGATAGTTCGGAATGGCTACGTAGTTCGAACTATCTAGCCCGTGCCACGTGTAGCTGCGCGGCACGGGGTTCGCACTAGCCGGCTTTTAAAAATGGCGGCACAGGCTTTATGCTAATGAAGCCCGGGAAATTCAAATCCCGGGCTTCATTAGCAAGTTCGGTATGCATACATTACCCCGCTGGTTCGAACTAGCGGGGTAGTGTAGACATACCCTAACAGATTTATTAGGGCATAAACTTTCTGGGGCAAAATCCACTTCATCTAATGAGTTGGAGTGGAAATTTCAGAGGAAGGGGTATATATAAGAACAACTTAAGATGTTACTTGTCAAGTGTAAGACCCGTGTTAATGAGGCTAATCAAGTCAGAGTGGATGTGTCTCATTCCTAATATTTGATGCAGAGATGGGAATACCCTTGGCACCTGACTGGTCTTGGATGAGGGATTTTTCCTGACCAGGCCCCCCTACTCTGCCCCCCAACTGATCTTCCTGCCTTCCCCCCTTTCCCCCCCCAGCCCAGTTGAACCACTCCCCTGAAGCCCAGATGAGCTGCATGCTGGCTCTCCTTCCCCCGCAGCCCACCGTCACATTGAGGTGCTTCAGCTAAGAGCAGAACTAACAATGTCTTGATCCATTGTGATAAAGAACAGATGATGTATACTGGCAATTTCATCCTTTTGTTTACTGTTACCCCAGTTATTCCTGGTTCTTTAGAATTCACATGGCTTTGGAAAGGCATACATGCAAAGGTGAAAGGAAGCCAATGTGCTGAATTGGGGGCAGGGCTTTGGATGACCTGGCCAGCCCTACTGATCCAGCAGCCAGGCAGCACAGTGGATGCACTCCCAGGCCCGAGTTCCACACATCCCCCAGTCTCCTGCCTTGAGCCTCTCACACATACCCCGCAACCCTCTGCTCTGACTCTTGCACCACCCACACCCTGCACACTCTTGCCCCGAGCCCTGCCATACCCAATCCTCTGCCCTACTCCTGCCCTACACCCTCCACACCCCTGACCTAAGCCTCACACTCCCAGCTTGACTTCTGCACCTCCCACCCCTTGCCCTGACTCCTGCACCCCCTACATTCCCAATGCCTGCCCTGAACTTCCAAGGCCTCTACCCTGAGGTCCCTCGCACCCACAAATCCCCTAGCCCCTTGCCATGAGCTCCTAACATTCCATCCCACAATTAAATTTCTATCATAACCCCCAAACTCCTTCCCTCACCCCCAAGGGGGAATTGCAATGCAACAGTACCAGTAAGAAATTTAAGTTAATTTCACTCTGGATGTATATATACAACTGAGCCCTGGTCTACACTAGAGAGTTATTTCAAAATAACTCCTCTTATTTCAAAATAACAAGCATAGTGTCTATTTTGAAATAATGGGCTGGTAATTTCGAAATAATAACTCCCACTTTCCAGAAGGAATAATGCTTATTTCAAAATAGTTCTTTTGAAATAGCGGTAGTGTGGATGCTCTATTGATGCTATTTTGAAAAAAGCTACTCCCCAGAGTCATTCAAAGTAATTACTCCCTAGTGTTTCCTTGGGCTCTAAGTTGAGGTAGCGCGTCCACATTAAGGGAGCCTGCCTCAGACTAATTTTGAGGCTTCCCTGTAGTGTGGCCATGCTATTTTGAAATAGTTATTTCAGGAGTTAATTCAAAAGATGTTATTTCCTAGTGTAGCCATGCCCATATATTCATGTGTATTTCTGCTGATGGGTTCAAGAATGTGGTTGCCCTGTAATTTATGAATAAAGATTAGACTCTTCAATTTCCTTTAAAAATACAACTCTTTGAACACACAAGAGAACAGTAAGTACTTTTTCTTGGGAACATTGTTGATCAGTTCCATTAGTTACATATGTGCTCCTCTTGGGTCCATGTCTTCTGCCATGTTTTAAGAATAGATCAATGTTTTCCACCACTCTCATAAATCATCCTATAGGAAGAGGGTAAATCTTGATACAGTAACAATTGGGCAGGGGCATTGAGTCATTTGATTTATTGAAGAGTTTGGTTTTCCATTCTGTAGCTGAAAGAGCCATGTCTTTAATGTTCTCAGGGATATCAGCCTAGGAAATATGCTTGCAATTTCTTGCATGCTGGGCAACATCTTGAATTTCTCCTGCTAAATTTTTAGTACACTGGTGAAATGAGTCTCTTTGATGTTTGTCTATCTTTTTCTTGGGGAAAAATGTGAGACACTGAAGGTACCCTAAAGAGTTGAGGTTTAGTTATTTAAAGGAAATTGTTTGTCAAATGGTTCTCAGGTGGTCACCACTAGCTCTCATAGCAAGTGTTCTGTGAAAAATAGCTCTGGCTTTTATATTATTAAAAAACTACACACACATAATATATGTACTATGTATTCTGCAGAAAAATGCTTATATAGGAATGTTAGGGAGATTCTGCAGTTGTTCTTAGATCATGAATTAAGCCAAATTGTTTTCAAGACAACGTTATGATTTTTTTCCTTATAAAATGAAAGGTGTCATCTACAGGATTACTAAACATTCTCTCACAATTTGTAGCTAGTTCAGATGTCCTGCTTCCTTCCTCAGATCTGAAGAAGAGCTCTGTGTAGAGTAAAAGCTTGTATCATCCAACAACAGATATTTACCAACTAAAACAATTTGATCATGAGATGGTAGATTTCAGGATCCTGACAAAAGGAAGAAAGCAGCACAGCAAAATACACACCCTGGACTTCAGAAAAGCAGGCTTTGACTCCCTCAGAGAACTGATGGGCAAGATCCCCTGGGATGCTAACATGAAGGGGAAAGGAGTCCAGGAGAGCTGGCAGTATTTTTAAGAAGCTTTATTGAAGGCACAGGAACAAACCATAAGAAAAGCAAATATGGTAGGCCACCAGACTGGATTTCTAGGGAAATCCTTGGCGAGCTTAAATACAAAAAGGAAGCTTATAAGTATAAACTTGGGTAGATGACTAGGGAGGAGTATAAATATATTGCTCAAGAATGCAGGGGAGTAATCAGGAAGGTGAAAGCGCAATTGAAATTGCGGCCAGCAAGGGATGTGAAGGGTAACAGGAAAGGTTTCCAATGGCATGTTAGCCATGTGAGAGAGGGTGTGGGGCCCTTACTGGATGACGGAGGTAACTTAGTGACAGATGATGTGGGAAAAACGGAAGTACTCAATGCTTTTTTTACCTCTGACTTCACAGATAAGGTCAGCTCCCAGACTACTGCACTAGGCAACAGCCCTCAGTGGAGAAAGAACAGGTTAGGAACTATTTAGAAAAGCTAGACACACACAAATCCATGGGTTTGGATTTAATGCATCTGAGGGTACTGATGGAGTTGGCAAATGTCATTGCAGAGCCTTTGGCCGTTATCTCTGAACTCTCATGGAGATCGGGAGAGGTCCCGGATGATTGGAAAAAGGCAAATGTAGTGCCCATCTTTAAAAAATGGAAGAAGGACAATCCTGGGAACTACAAATCGGTCAGCCTTACCTCAGTCCCTGGAAAAATCATGGAGAGGCTCCTAAAGGAATCCATTTTGATGCACTTGGAAGAGGGGAAACTGATCAGGAATAGTCAACATGGTTTCACCAAGTGCAAGTCATGCCTGACCAATCTGATTAGCTTCTATGATGAGGTAACTGAGTCTGTGGACATGGGGAAGTCAGTGGATGTGATATACCTTGATTTTAGCAAAGCTTTTAATATGGTCTCCCACAATATTCTTGCCAGCAAGTTAAGGGAGTATGGATTGGATAAATGGACTGTAAGATGGATAGAAAGTTGGCTAGATTGACAGGCCTAATGGGTAGTAATCAACAGCTTGATATCTGGTTGGCAGTCAGTTTCAAGGAGAGTGCCCCAAGGATTGGTTCTAGGGCCAGTTTTGTTAAACATCTTTATTAATGACCTGGATGAGGGTATGGGTTGCACCTTCAGCAAGTTGACACTAAGATGACACTAAGCTAGGGGGAGAGGTAGATACATTGGAGGGCAGGGTTAGGGTCCAGAATGACCTAGACAAATTGGAGGATTGGGCCAAAAGAAATCTGATGAGGTTCAACAAGGACAAGTGCAGAATCTTGCACTTGCAACAGAAGAATCCCAGGCATTGTTACAGGCTGGGGACCAACTGGCTAAGTAGCAGTTCAGCAGAAATGGACCTGGGGATTACAGTGGATGAGAAGCTGGATATGAGTGAACAGTGTGTCCTTGTAGACAAGAAGGCTAATGGCATATGAGGGTGCATGAGGAAGAGCATTTCTAGGTGATCTAGAGAAGTGATTATTCCCCTTTATTCGGCACTGGAGTACTGCATCCAGTTCTGGGCCCCCCACTACAGAAAGGATGTGGATGCGTTGGAGAGGGTTCAGCAGAGGGCAACCAAAATGATTAGGAGGATGGAGTACATGACCCACTTGGAGAGGCTAAGGAATTTGGTCTTATTTAGTCTGCAGAAGAAAGGAGTGGGGGGGAATTGATAGCAGCCTTCAACTTCCTGAAGGGAGGTTACAAAGAGGATAGATAGAGGCTGTTCTGAGTAGAGAGGGATGGCAGAACAAGGAGCATGGTCTCAAGTTACAGTGGGGGCAGACTAGGTTGGAGATTAGGAAAAATTATTTCACTAGGAGAGTGGTAAAGTACTGGAATGGGTTACTTAGGGAGGTTGTGGAATCTCCTTCTGTAGAGGTTTTTAAGTCCTGGCTTGACAAAGCCCTGTCTGGGGTGATTTAGCTGGGATTGGTCCTGCTTTGGGCAGGAGGCTGGACTTGATGTCATTCTCAAGTCTTTTCCAGCCCTTTGATTCTATGATTCTAACTTGGCTATCTTTCCCCAAACAATCAGTTCCATACATACAAGATGGGAAGCGACTGTCTAGGAAGGAGCATGGCGGAAAGGGATCTAGGGGTCATAGTGGACCACAAGTTGAATATGAGTCAACAGTGTGATGCTGTTGCAAAAAAAGCAAATATGATTTTAGGTTGTATTAACAGGTGTGTTGTAAGCAAAACTCGTGAAGTCATTCTGCCGCTCTACTCTGCACTAGTTAGGCCTCAGCTGGAGTACTGTGTCCAGTTCTGGGCGCCACATTTCAAGAAAGATGTGGAGAAATTGGAAAGGGTACAGAGAAGAGCGACAAGAATGATTAAAGGTTTAGAGAACATGACCTATGAAGCCAGGCTTCATGAACTGGGCTTGTTAAGTTTGGAAAAAAGAAGATTAAGAGGGGAACATGATAGTGGTTTTCAAATATCTAAAAGGGTGTCACAAGGAGGAAGGAGAAAATTTGTTCCTCTTGGTTTCTGAGGACAGGACAAGGAGTAATGGGCTTAAAGTGCAGCAAGGGAGGTTTAGATTGGACATTAGGAAAAAATTCCTAACTGTCAGGGTGGTCAAATATTGGAATAAATTGCCAAGGGAGGTGGTGGAATCTCCCTCTCTGGAGATATTTAAGAACAGGTTAGATAGACATCTGTCAGGGATGGTGTAGACAGAGCTTGGTCCTGCCTTGAGGGCGGGGGGCTGGACTCGATGACCTCTCGAGGTCCCTTCCAGTCCTATGATTCTATGATTAAGGCTATGTCTAGACTGGCATGATTTTCCGCAAATGCTTTTAATGGAAGAGTGTCTAGATTGGCACAGACGCTTTTCTGCAAAAGCACTTTTTGCGCAAGAAAGCCCCGATCACCATTTTCACCATCGGGGCTTTTTTGCGCAAAACAATACCACATTGTCTATACTGGCCTTCTTGTGCAAAAGCATTTGCACAAGAGGGCTTTTGCCCAAACGGGAGCAGCATAGTATTTCTGCAAGAACACTGACAATCTTACATGAGATCATCAGTGTTCTTGCGTAAATTCAAGCAGCCAGTGTAGACAGCTGGCAAGTTTTTCCGCAAAAGCACGTGCTTTTGCGGAAAAACTTGACAGTCTAGATGCAGCCTAAAAGTTGACTGATTTGAGTTTATCTTTTAAAAATAAAGAGTGGCTATTTTTGGTAAGAGATCCAACTTTTTGGTGAGATTTATCCTAGATGAGTTGCCTCTGAGGAAAAATGGAATAAATAGTAGCTCATAGCATAGCTACATGTATGTATTTTTGGTAGTTTCTAAACCTGAGAGAATTCAGAACATCTGTGCAGTGAATATTTTTAAAATGTTGATAAGAATTCACTTTGAGCATATTTATTTGCAACCTTTAAGCAAACAAATATGCTAGCAGAAATGTTAGCAGACACAATGAATTTTAGGCAAACAATGTGGAATATTCATGGGGAATAAATGCAAATGCATAATCTACAAATATGAATAGCAATTAAAAATTACTTAAACATACCATGTGACTCTTGTGTCTAATCAAAGCAACTCAGTTTTTTAATATTAGATGCACAAAGAACCAGTAGCTAATGTACTAGAAAGTATTTGGTGAAGAGTTTATTCAAACTCAAACCATACAATCTCTCTGTTTGTTTACAGATAATGAACTACAAAGATAAAATGCACTCAACACATCAAAATATTGACCTAGATCCTTCTAAAGGATGCATTGCTACACAAAATCATTCTGTGAAAACCACATGGGTGGCAATGCTTTTCTAACAATAAAATTAAGAAACAAACCTGTTTAGTGACTGTTGATGTTTCAGCAGGAAAATGCCATCCATGCTATCCATCCAAAACCATTAAAGAACAGAAATAAGAAGTTAAGGGGCAAAAGTCATGCAGGGTACGTCTACACTAGCCTCCTAGATTGATCTAGGGAGGCTAATGAGGGTGACTGGAATTGCAAATCAAGCCCAGGATTTAAATATCCTGTGCTTGATTTGCATGTTCCCAGACAGTTGCCATTTTAGAAATTCACTAGACTGAAGACGAGGGTTTTTGATTTCAAAAGGGCTAACTTTAATAAATTAAGGAAATTAGTTAGGGAAGTTGATTGGACTAAAGAAATTATGGATCTTGAGGTAGAGGAGGCCTGGGATTATTTTAAGTTAAAGTTGCAGAAGCTGTCAAGCCTGTACCCCAAGAAAAGGGAAAAAATTTATAGGCAGGTGTTTTAGACCAAGCTGGATGAGCAAGCATCTCAGAGAGGTGATTAAGAAAAAGCAGAAAGCATATAAAGAGTGGAAGATGGGAGGGATCAGTAAAGAAAGCTACCTTATTGAGGTTAGAGCATGTAGGGACAAAGTGAGGGTATGTCTACACTGCCACCCTAGTTCGAACTAGGGTGGCTAATGTAGGCGTTCAAAGTTGCAAATGAAGCCCGGGATTTAAATACCCCGGGCTTCATTTGCATCTTGCCAAGCGCCGCCATTTTTAAATCCTCTTTAGTGCGGACTCCGTGCCTGCGGCTACACACGGCGCAGGAGTAGGTAGTTCAAATTAGGATCTCTAATTCGAGCTACCGGTACACTTCGTTCCATGAGGAGTAACGGTAGTTCGAATTAGAGAGCCTAATTCGAACTACCTACTCTGTGCTGCATGTAGCCGTGGGCACGGAGTCCGCACTAAGGGGGATTTAAAAATGGTGGCACCTGGCAAGATGCAAATGAAGCCCAGGATATTTAAATCCCAGACTTCATTTGCAACTTTGAATGCCTACATTAGCCACCTGTCAGGGTGCAAGCCCCCACCGTGCCTCAGTGCCCCCTGACTGTCCTCATCTAGCCCCTCTCAGGGCAAGTTACAGTCTGTCTGGGTTGCTCATCATTGGCATTTGTCTCAACGGCTGTGCTCACCTAGCTGGCCTCATGATCCACCTGCAAACCAGGGGCTTTATCTCCAGCCCCTAGCCAGGGAGAGTCTTGGCTGGCCCTCTTCCAGCCTTTGCTGGCTATCCCCAGCTTGTCTCCCTCTAAGGAGCTCCTGCTTTCTCTGCAGTCAGCCCTCCACTTGCTCTCCCTAAGCAAACTGTGCTTCTCCATTTACAGCTGTCAGCTGGGCTCTCACTCGCCCTAATAGCTTCAGCTGGCCCCTCCAGGCAAATTGTGTTTCAGCGAATAGCTATCAGCTGGGCTCTCCCTAGCCCAAACAGCCTCAGCTGGCCTCTCTGTTCCTAGCCCTGGCTCGGGGCTTGAGTCCTGGTCTAAAAGGGCCAGTGCAGGGCAGGCGCCCTGTCACACCACCCTAGTTCAAAGTAGGGTGGCAGTGTAGACATACCCTGAGAGAGGCTAAAAGTCAGGTAGAGTTGGACCTTGCAAAGGGAATTAAAACCAATAGTAAAAGGTTTTATAGCCATATAAATAGGAAAAAGACAAAAAAAGAAGAAGTAGGACTGCTAATTACTAAGGATGGAGTGGAGGTTAAGGATAATCTAGGAATAGCCCAATATCTAAACAAATACTTTGCTTCAGTCTTTAATGAGGCTAATGAAGAGCTTAGGGATAATGGTAACATAACAAACGGGACTAAGGATAAGGAGGTAGATATTACAATATCTGAGGTAAAAGCCAAACTTGAACAGCTTAATGGGAGTAAATCGGGGGGCCCAGATAATCTTCATCCAAGAATATTAAAGGAAGTGGCACATGAAATTGCAAGTCCATTAGCAATTTTTTTTAATAAATCTCTAAACTCAGGGGTTGTACCATTTGACTGGAGAATTGCTAATATAGTTCCTATTTTTAGGAAAGGGAAAAAAAGTGACCCGGGTAACTATAGGCCTGTTAGTTTGATATCTGTAGTATGCAAGATCTTGGAAAAATTTTTGAAGGAGAAAGTAGTTAGAGCATTGAGGCTAATGGCAATTGGGACAAATTACAACATGGTTTTACAAAAGGTAGATTGTGCCAAACCAACCTGATCTCCTATTTTGAGAAAGTAACAGATTTTTTAGAGAAAGGAAATGCAGTGGATCTAATCTACCTCGACTTTAGTAAGGCATTTGATACAGTACCACATGGGGAATTATTGGTTAAATTGGAAAAGATAGGGATTAATATGAAAGTTGAGAGGTGGATAAGCAACTGGTTAAAGGGCAGACTGCAGCGGGTCATATTGAAAGGTGAACTGTCAGATTGGAGGAAGGTTACTAGCGGAGTTCCTCAGAGATCAGTTTTGGAGCCAATTTTATTTAATCTTTTTATTGTTGACCTTGGCACCAAAAGTGGAAGTGTCCTGATAAAATTTGCGGATGACACAAAGTTGGGAGGTATTGCCAATTCAGAAAAGGATCGGGATATCATACAGGAAGATCTGGTTGACTTTGTAAATTGGAGTGATAGCAATAGGATGAAATTTAATAGCGAGAAGTGTAAGGTTATGCATTTAGGGATTAATAACAAGAATTTTAGTTATAATCTGGGGACACATCAATTGGAAGTAATGGAGGAGAAGAAGGACCTCGGAGTCCTGGTTGATTATAGGATGACTATGAGCCACCATTGTGACATGGCCGTGAAAAAGGCTAATACCTCGCCTAATACATCCCAAGACCGTATTTCCAGTAGGGATAAGGAGGTGTTAGTGCCATTATACAAGGCATTGGTGAGACCCCATTTGGAATACTGTGTGCAGTTCTGGTCTCCCATGTTTAAGAAGGATGAATTCAAACTGGAACAGGTACAAAGAAGGACCACTAGGATGATCCGAGGAATGGAAAACCTGTCTTTTGAAAGGAGACTCAAGGAGCTTGGCTTGTTTACCTTAACCAAAAGAAGGCTGAGGGGGGACATGATTGTTCTCTTTAAATATATTAGAGGGATAAGTACCAGGGAGGGAGAGGAATTATTTAAGCTTAATACCCATGTGAACACAAGAACAAATGGATATAAGCTGGCTAGTAGGAAGTTTAGACTTGAGATTAGACGAAGGTTTCTAACCATTAGAGGAGTGAGGTTCTGGAACGGCCTTCTAAAGGAAGTGGTGGGGGCAAAAGATCTATCTGGCTTCAAGATTAAACTAGATGGGTTTATGAAGGGGGTGGTTTGATGAGATAACATGATCTTGGTAACTAATTGACCATTCATTATCAGTGGTAAATAGGTCAATGGAGGGATGATAGGAGTTACTATAGAGAACTTTCTGTGTGTCTGGCTGGTGAGTCTTGCCCACATGCTCAGGGTTTAGCTGATTGCCATATTTGGGGTCGGGTAGGAATTTTCCTCCAGGGTAGATTGGCAGAGGCCCTGGAGGTTTTTCGCCTTCCTCTGTAGCATGGGGTACAGATCACAACTGGAAGATTATCTGCATCTTGGGGTCTTCAATCTATTTGAAGGCTTCAATATCTGAGATATAGGCAAGAGGATTATTCTAGGAGCAGGTGGGTGAGATTCTGTGGCCTGCATTGTGAAGGGGGTCAGACTAGATGATCATAATGGTCCCTTCTGACCTTAGAGTCTATGAGTCTATGAGAAGTAATTGTCCACGTCTACACACGGCAGTGAAATGGGATTCCGATTTAAAGCCCTAACTCGAATTAGCTGGTATTCCTCCTGCAATGAGGTTTACCAGCTAATTCAAATTAGGGGAATAAATTGCCCAGGGAGGTTGTGGAATCTCCATCTCCCTGGTTAAATGTTAGATAAATGTCTATCAGGGATGGTCTAGACTGTTCTGGGTCCTGCCATGAGGGCAGGGGACTGGACTCGATGTCCTCTCGAGGTCCCTTCCAGTTCTAGTGTTCTATGATTCTATGAAATTCAGGAACAGCCTCCCAATATGAGTGGTGAAGGCAAGAATCTTACTGTACTGCATCTTACATCCAGCCAAGTTGATTAATGGGATTATATGACAGGGTTACTGTGGATATTAGGAGACGAGCCTCTCTGACTGAGGCAGACCCTATCTTGCTTTCTATGCATTTGGGAAATCATTCTGCCTTACCACCACTGAGGTCACTGCTAAGGTTTTGCGTTAGAATACAAATGCTAATTTCCTTGGTGTTTATACAGCTAGAGGAGAACTGGACACCCACTTTTCCAGTGTGTTGCATAGTTAGCAGTAAAAGATGGGTGACTGGAAATCCGCTATCATGGACTCTGGGAGAGAAGTATGGTCTATGATGCTGTGTAAAAAATATGGATTTGGGTGGCAAACTTTAGCTCTTGGAGTTCAGACATTTTGATCTACATTTATTTTTACTCCTTGCCAGTTGTTGAAAATCTTACTAGGTGTTGATCTGCATTTTAGAGACCTAAAAACAACTGAAAAAAGGCCTATAATAACTTTTTGCTCCACATTATAGACCCAGATTCCATTGTCAATATTTTTTGCAAAAATCCAGAGAGGAAAGGGAAAATAGCATTTTATTTCAATCTGTCTAAAATTCAACCCACCTTGTCTGAATGGCTGATTTAGATGTCCAGTTTTTCAATATTTGCAGAACTACTGCTGTTTGATGGGTAGGGAATTTTGTCATGTGATGTCCCATTCAAAATTCCGTCTAACAAATGGCAAACGAGCCTATGTTTGTAACCCCTTCTTGAATACAGCTAATGCCTGCATTAGGGGTGGGCAAACGGGCCTCCATGGGCTGGATCCGGCCCGCCAAGTGGGTGGATCCGGCCCGCAGAGGCCCTGCTGCTCCTCCGCCCCCAGGCCAATCAGGGCCTGAGGGCTGAAGAACTGCGTAAAGCTTCCTTCACCCTGCCCCAGCCCTGCAAGGAACCCACGGCACTTTAAAGTGCCTCGTGCTCCTGGCAGGGCAGGAGGAGGCTTCCCGAGCTCCTCTGCCCTCAGGCCCTGATTGGCCCAGGGGTGGGGAAGCGCGCCAAGTGTCATCCAGGCAT
Source organism: Pelodiscus sinensis (assembly GCF_049634645.1). Lineage (NCBI taxonomy): Eukaryota > Metazoa > Chordata > Testudines > Trionychidae > Pelodiscus > Pelodiscus sinensis. Next base: position 307,844,540 of record NC_134711.1, read on the forward strand.
GGGTGCCTAGTGGGAAGAGAGGGCAAAGGGGCTCCCCTATCCCTTCCCATTTAGGACCCGCTCCATCCCAGGTGGCCCAGGGCCACTTCAAATATTTTTGAAGTGACCCCCCCTCTGACCTACATGGTGAGAGTGCTGGCCCATCCATGGATGCTGGATGGGTAGAATCCCTTTAGCATCAGGCCCTAGAAGGGCTAGGTGTGCAGAGGTGTTGTGGCCAAAATGTCCACTGAAGTGAACATGAAACACTTTAGATGCTTAAAGCTAGCAGTAGCCTGCAGTGACATCCATGAAAGTGGCTAACATTAGGGTTTGTTGTATTAGAGGCCTGAGTTCTTGTCCTCTAGTGACCTCATGTAGGCTAATTTTTGGAAAGCAGAGGTGTAGCTTTCCCTTAACTGTTTTCTGCATTAGGATTGATGACTTTACTCAATAATAGGAATAGGAGTAAACTGCATGAAAATTTAAGTTAAAAGCAGGGATTTAAATTCAAGGAGAGGGCTCCTTTTTCCCTAAATCAGGCAAATTAATGCTAGGCTATAGGAGTTTCTGAGGATACATGTCTCTTTTTTGTTCTGAGAAGTGAATGACTCACTTCACACTGATGTAGATGTTTCATCAAATTAAAATTCAGCAGGTGAGATTTAGATCACACATCTTCCACTAGGGTCAGAAGTTACAGAATATTGACCAGTACTACCAATGTACCACTGTTATTCTAAGAATCTGCATATAAGGAACTATCCTATTGCCAAAAAAGCAGGCTGCAGATTATGTTAGATCCCTTTCAAAAGGGATACCAGGAATAGTGAGAAAATTTAGTGAGGGAACAAACGCTCAAATGAATGAATGTTACATGCTTTTTATTCTGTCTGTATCTATAAAAACGGGGAGTCCCGTGGCACCTGAGAGAATAACAGATTTATTAGGGCATAAGCTTTCATAAGTAAAACCCACTTCATCAGATGAATTGGAGTGGAAGCAGAGGCAGGAGTATTTATAATATTCATTTTTCTACCATCAAAAATTCCAATAGTGCTCAAAGTTTATATTCAGCAGGGTGGTTTTTGCCATTTCCATGCAATTTTTCTGTAAAATTAAAGGCTTAAAGCATTTGTTAAAAGTGAGTTCAGTAATGCACTCTTTAGCTGCACATAATAATGTGTGTATGTCTGTTCAAGTACAAACAAGAAGGCTATTCACCGGTGGCTGAACTATAAGTCAAGAGGCCTTCCCCTCACAGGTGGCTAGTCCATCTCCCTGAACTACTCAACTGGAGTCTAAATCACCCCTAATCCACTTCAACTGGCTTAAACTCACTTTTTTGTTAGAAACCTAGCCAGAATAAAACAAATAAATAATACATGTGTATGCACTTCAGCCCAAAGCACAAGATATCAACTCATGAGTCAAAAAGGCAACAACATGGCAGTGTTTGTAGTTTAATTCATGCACTTAGAACATTTTAATGTGGGATTGTCAAAATTTGCAGATGACCCTAAACTGCTCAAGACAGCTAAGTATAAAGCAGGCTGTAAAGAGCTTCAAAAGGTTCTCACAGAACTAGGTGACTGGGCAACAAAATGGCAGATGAAATGTAATGTTGATAAATGTAAAGTAATGCACATTGGAAAAAATAATCCCAACGATAAGTGCAATATGATGGGGACCAATGTAGCTACAAGTACTCAACAGAGATCTTGGAGTCACTGTGGAAAGTTCTCTGAAAACATCCACTCAGTGTACAGTGGCAGTCAAAAAACAAACAGAATGTTATGAATCATTTCAAAAGGGATAGAGAATAAGTGAATGTTACATGCTTACTGCCTCTATATAAAACCATGGTATGCTTGAATACTACATACAGATATGGTCTCCTCATCTCAGTAAAGATATATTGGCATTGGAAAAGGTTAAGAAAAGGGCAACAAAATGATTAGGGGTTTGGTATGGGTCCTATATGAAAAGAGATTAAAAAGGCTTGGACTTTTCATCTTAGAAAAGAGGAGACTAAGGGGGGATATGATAGAGGTCTATAAAATCATTACTGATGTGAAAAAAATGAATAAGGAAAAGTTATTTACTAGTTCCCATAATATAAGAAATAGGGGTCACCTAATGAAATTAATAGATAGCAGGTTTAAAACAAACAAAAGGAAGTTTTTCTTCACACAGTGCACAGTTAACCTGTGGAACTCCTTGCAGAGGACATTGTGAAAACTAAGACTTTAACAGGGTTCAAGAAAGAGCTAGATAAATTCATGGAAGTTAGGTACATCATTGGCTTTTTACCAGGAGAGGTAGAAAATGGTGTCCCTAGCCTTTGTCTGGAAATGGAGAGGGATTATGTGATAATTACCTGTTGTGTTTACTCATTCTGGGGCATCTGGCATTGGCCACTATTGACAGATAGGACATTGGGCTAGAAAGATCTTTGGTCTGACCCAATATGGATATTCTTATGTTCTTAACCCCGTGCTACTGCAGCACTAGACTAGTGTGAGTGCCTGAACCCCTAGCTAATGCACCCCTTTACTACTTAGCTGGACGCTGCTATCTCTTCACTGTTGAATAGTTTACAGAGCAGATGTAGCAAAAGGGCATGGCCTTTCATGGAGAGTTGCAGTGTGGACAGGTCGTTGGCCCTCTGACAAAAAGGCCTGGGATGCCCTTCCTCAGCTACACTGCTACTCTCACCTATAAAACACTATGTAAGTTCAGACAACATAAGTTGTCCCATGGAGTTTAATGGAGCTGCTGGTGGAGTAAGGATTGTAGACGTAGGCCCTTAACAATTAGAAATATTCAATACTATATTATTAAACATGTTTATTATGGTAGTGCCCAAGCACCAATGAAGAATACAACCCCGCTCAGCGAGGCCTTGTACAAGCATATAATAATAGATGGTCTCTGCCCTCAATGAGATTACAATCAAAATGGACAAGATATCCCCAGAGGGTGGGGGAAGAGTTTGAAATGTACAAGTAGAGTGAATAATGTGATTGTGATAAATAGGAGTGCTGGCCAGCACACGGTGACTAAGGGGTTGAATTTGGGTAGCTAGCAAGGGTGTTGGTGGGGGTCCAAAAGAACCAATGGGGATACAGTGCTGAAATCTGAATTGTATTTAGATACCTTGACTGCTCTCTTTTGTGGGAGAATTCTAAGTTAAGGGCTGGAGGAATTCTAAGTTAAGATGCAGTAATCAGAATTACTATGCCTATAAGAAACATTGGACATGGGAGTGAACTGGGCCATGAAGTATGGATCATCATGGATAGTGAATAGAGGGGAAACATGTATTTAGTTGCGATCAAGATTTTTTTAAAATTTTGTTTGTTTGGTTAAACTTCTCTGTATGACTCTATGCCCTTCCCTCCCCTGTTCACTATTTAAGTTACAGGCTGAAGAATTATGGGTATGTCTGCACTACAGCATTATTTTGAAATATCTTATTTTGAAATAGTTAATTCAAAATAAGTTATTTCGAAATAACGTATCTACACACAAAATGCATTTCAAAATAGCATTTTGCTATTTTGAAATAGCACATCCACACTGAGTGGATGCTGAATCGCATTTAAGGCTGGCTGGAATCAGGTCCAGAAGTTACTTTGTGTGGCTGCTGCCTGAGACTATCTGAGGCCTGTGCTTAAAGGCCCCCCCTCCCCCGGACAGATAATTCTCAGGTTTCCCTGCTTACTTGTCTACCTCGATGAGGGACATCAAAGCATTTTGTCTCTGCATACTCTGGTTGTCCTCACTCGGGACACCACAGAACTCTGCAACATGGAGCCAGAGCTTCCCCTGGGTACTCTGGTGCATTTCTTCGATGTGTTGCCGCGAGCCTGGCTGCACTATCTGCAGGGTGCCATCCGAGGGGGTCCATCGGGGGGCTGTCAGTATCCAGGAGGCCCTGCGGGAGAGCTTCCACCCTGAGGAGCACTAAGAGCCTCCCTGGTCTGTCCCACTGAGGACTTGTGCCTCATTCCTCCCTCACATCCTTTCACTTACCCCTCCCTAACCCCCTTTCCTGATGTCAAATAAAATACACGTATTTTCATGAACACAAACTCTCTTCATTTAACAATACTGGGGGAGGGGGTGATGAAACTCTGGTGAGACTGGGGAAAGGAAGCGGGAGAGGGAAGAAGAGAGGTTGGGAGAGGTGAGGGGGAAACCTTGGAGGAGGGAGCTGGAAGGGGGAAGCAAGGGGAAGAGGGGGGAGTGGAGGCGAAGCTCAGGGCTCAGGGTTAGGGGTCTCACCAGACCAACTTGATTTTCATGCAAACCTGCTCCTGGGTTCGCATGTGGCCTTTGGTGGCCAGGCTGGCAGCTATCCTGCCATAGACGGTCACGTTCCTCCATCTAGTGCGGATATCATGGACATTGGGGGCATCCTCCCCAAACCTGAATAAGGTCCATGATCTCCACCCTGGACCAGGAGGGCTGGCTGCCAGTGGCTTGCTGGCTCATGTTTTGAGGCCACTGGGTCAGGGGTCATGACTGCTAGCTTTGTGCTGGCAGGCTTGGAGCTGGCACAGGCACTGTGGCCAGAGTCAACCCCTTTAAGGGCTCCGGTGAGGTGGGTGGGAGAGGGGTGTTCTTGGTTGAAATTGGAGTGGCCATCAAGGCACCCTGGGAAGGCTGGAGGCCCCCTATTTCGATATAAGTGCCTACACAGCACTTATTTTGAAATAGCTATTTCCAATTTGGCGTTATTCCTCGTGGAATGATGTTTACCAAATTCAAAATAAGCAGTCTGCTATTTCGAATTAATTTCGAAATAGCGATTTGGCTGTGTAGATGCTGGTAAAGTTATTTCTAAATAATGGCTGTTATTTCAAAGTAACTTTACTGTGTAGACACATCCTATGATTCTTTGTGGTTTTGAACTGTTTTTTCTTATTTGCTCTGTAACACCTAGCAGCCAAGTATGCTTTATCAAGTATATATTTTGTTTTGTTAATAAAATAATATTTTGTAAGGCGATGATTTAATCGTTGTGTCCTGGAAGGTAACAGAAAGTCTGTGTGTATCTACCTAGCCTTGGAGTTCAGCTATCAAAGATACAGTTTGTTTTTCTGTGCTTCTTCCTTCTTTTTTTCAAGCTCTCTTGGGGCAAAAGAGCTTGGGGTAGCCCTGGGGAAGGAATGTAAGTGTTCCTTCCTTTTTTTTCAGGGTTAAATCACTTGATAGTGGCAGCTACCCCCAAAAGTCGGTAAATCTGTGACTCTGGGGAGTTTTTGTAAGCAGAGCCTATACAGGCAAGGTATTTAAGGTCTCTTGCAGGCCCCCATCTTCTGTATTTGGAGTGCCAGAATGGGGAACAGCCCAGACAGTGATAAATGTCATGTTTGTGATCAAGTTTGGTTTAGTGAGAAGATCAATTACATGTAAATAAAAGTGAAGGCAAAGGGAATATAGAGAAAAGTAGGGTAAAGGAGACAGGGAAAAGGAAAAGAGGGAAATATTTATGCTTCATCTCCTGCCGTTCACACATTCCCTACTTTCTTTGCACCATTGTCCTTGCCTGAATAGGTTCTGGACTTGATCCTTCTTTACCTTCTGCCTTTCATAGTCATTTACGCCATCCAAATGAAAATAGAATAGCAGCATTTTACATCCACTTTCCACACAAGGTGCAAGGTGATGGGCATATCGGGCACCTTGTATCACGAGTTTGAATTGTAGAATATCATTTTAAAAATATATACATTTGCTCTTATAGGGAAGAGATTACATTGCAGTTTTGGCTTTTATTCTAGCTCAGTTATTTGTCTGAAGACAGAACAGTTAACTTGTGATATAATCAGCTATTTGAAATCTGCTATATTGGTTGATCAGAGCAAAAACAGTTTGACTGATGCCCCACTAGAACAAAAATTCAAGTCAAAGTTACCATTCAAATAGACACTTGTACTTTGAAAATTGAGTTATTTATTTCAGCTATTGAAGCAATTATTTCAGCAATAGGAAAAATAAATACCACTTTCATGGCAAACTTAATACTGCACAATTTATTTATAGAGTCTCACTCCCACAATACTTATGCACAACAAAGAAAATTAGAAATGGTGTCAGAGCATGAAAGCAGGCAGATTTTAAAATATATAAATACAAATAGTACCTGATATACAATTCTCAGAATCCGTGTAATGGAATCAGTAATTTATAGTCTTATTTTATTCAGAAATAGATGCATAATATGGTAGTGGACGTATGACAACACTGAAGATGGCATCCTTCAATTCAAATATGTAACCAAGTTTCCATTTGTCTCTTTCTGGTCTTTTTTTTTGTTCATATGCAAATCTACAGGTCTCATGATGCAGAATATCAGTCAATCAATTTTTATTTAGGAAGCACTTCCCATGCAAGATGCATCACATACCCCCAAAGAATGAAACATGGGGAATAAAATATCAGGGACAGATGAAGCAGTCAAAGAGCATTAGGTAGCATAAGAAAATACTGAAATGCTTTGCTGAGGAGAGGGGCTTCTAAGTTTGGTGTAAGCACATGGAGAGATGTGCCAGGCAAAACATGATGGGGCCGTGGCAATCTCAGACATATATTTGGGAAAGAATTCAAGAGACTGGTCATTTTCAGCAACAGAACATGAGCACAATCCTGTATGTCTGCGTGTGTAAAAAAAACATGAAGGAATGAAGATTGCAAGACTGATGGGGTTTGTCTACATATTATGGATATTGTGGCTTTGATGGAGGCTCAGGTTAGTTACCAGCATCCAAGCCTGACACACACACTCCTTGACTTGAGCTTGCCTGAGTGTCTACTGAAGCCACTATGTCCACATACTAGGCGCACTAGTTTGAACAAATCCAGAGCAACTCTGTTTACTCATGGCTGGAAGGCTCACTTCCAGCTGCCGTGTAGATGTACCCATACTACCCATTAGAGGTTATTTGATCCTATGAGGTACGGCACCCTCAACCCATTGGAAAGAAATTCCATCAATATGACAGAACATCTTTTGGGTTCTATACCTAGTTTAGCACTCATAGTGCAGATTCTCCCATTCAAACAAATTAAGCTTGACCGTATCTGTTCCTAGGGATTGGGCAAATTTATGATTATATAAAGACACACAATCCAGTGGTAGGAAGTTTCATCTAGATAAAATATTGTGCCTTTTTCCCAGTTCAACAGTAAGGGTGTGTCTAGACTACAGGGTTTTGTCGACAAAAGTCTACTGTAGTCTAGACGTACCCTTTGGATAAATGACCCTTATAGTAGTTTACTAAGGGATGAGATGGATTCACCATTACTTGAAATCTGTAAATCAAGATTAGATGTCTTTTTAACAGGTGTGAGATTCTCTTGTTACTGACACGAAGGATCTTGTACATGACTCTGGCTATGCAGAGGGACCTTAAAATTCATGTAAATATATGTGGAGCTGGCTGGAGGATGATAATTCTATTATGAAACTGAATCCTTTTGCAAAATGGATTGTGTCTAAACAAATATTGTCCGATCAAAAATGTCAGGCTTTCAATCTGTCTCTCTCTCTCTGGAAGTGTTCGGGCAGTCCACATGGGACCTCAGAAACCTTCCAGCAGCATTGTTTTTGTTGAAGTCAGTATATCTCCATAAAACATTTCTGCTTTGATGAAGTGTTTTGCCAAAAAACACTTAACTGAAAATGTTCCAACTAGCTGTACATATAAACAGTGGAAAGAGCTTCTGTAAATGCAAATAAGGCACATACTATTTCTCAGCCAATGCAAATAAGGCACATGCTATTTCTCAGCCACACGTCACTGGCAATTATAAACAGTCCCTTCCTGCCTTAACATCTCTGAACTTTTCTCCTTTTTTCAGTTCTTATATTTTCAGTGCCTGAGGCTTGCTCTGAGTTTTGGGTCCCAAAGAAATTAAACATACAAAATCAGTTCTGAGACCTTGTATTCTTCTAAAGAATTTATCCTCTCCGACATAAGATGGACCTGAATCAACCATGAATAGCAGAGGTAAAAAAAGATTCTTGCCCTGAAGATGGAACTGTAAGTATATATGCGGCATATAACTGTAAGTATATACTCTTAGGAGTAGTTTGCAGTTTTTCTTTTCCTGGCAGAGTAGGACAAAGATAAAATTGTCTTGAATTTGAAGGCAGGCACAAAATTTCATAAAGTAACCGCTGAAAATAATAGCAGCTATGTGCCCTTAGTAATCTTATCTCACTGTTTTACAAAATGGATAATATCTCCCACTGGGTGATGATTCATAGTCAGGATTTCTCTGGACCTGCATAGGGACTCCAGGATGATGTCTCTTCCCTTCTGGCATTTGTTGAAATAACCCAGCGCCTTTAACTTGGATATAAAGGCATGAGAATACCAAGGTAAAAAAATAAAAACTATTTGCAGTGTCATTATAGCTGTGTTGGTCACAGATATATGAGAGAGAAAGGTGAGTGAGGTATTATCTACTGACCGGACTGAAATTTGTTTTTTTCAGTGTTAGCAACAGTGACCCTCAGATCATGTTTCTTCTGAGGGGAAAGCTATAGAACTTGTTAGGGAATTTGTACAAAGTTATTAAAAACTTCAAGTAGTATTGTAAAGTGTCACATCAGTCACCTGACACTCATTCTAATCAAAGGAACCATTACTGTTAAGATGATATCTAACGTGTCTAACTGATCTCTTGCAGAAATGGATTTGAACTTCATTCATCTTCCTTTTTCTGCACAGTTATAAATCTATTGGGCGTAAGTGTGGTGGAAGCTGCAGTGTAGACATTGCACTTGCATGTATATCATATTCACATATCCAGGGCTCGACAAATTATACAATCTACTCGCCCGTGGCAAGTAGATTGTAACCCGGAAGAGCCAGGTTCCAGCAATCTGTGCATGCGCAGATCACCGGACAGCGTGGCTGGTGAGTAGGGCTCGCCACGGTTCGGCGAGCCCTGCACATATCCATAGTACACTTTATTGGAAAGAAACTTGGGGAAAGAGAGGCCTTTTTCATGGGGATAAGGGAGAGTTTTCTTCTCAGGAAGAATAGGTGTCCATATACTCTTTTAGGGCATGCCTACACTACAGAGAAGATTGACTCTCCAGAGGTTGCTCTTCTAGCATTTGATTTAGCAGGTCTAGTGTAAATCCCTAAATCAAATGATGAGGGCAGCCCCCGCCAGCATCCAGTATTCTTCATTCTGTGAGGAGTAAGGGAAGCCAGCAACAGTATGTGCTCCCGTCGGCCTCACACAGCGTGGATGGGAATTTAAGGCACATCGACGCCAGCTATGCAATTAATGTAGCTGGGGTTGGGTATCATAGGTCAGTAGGGTAGCCTTTTTAGCCTACAAGGGTACGTCTACACAGCACCATTATTTTGAAATAACAAAATGCGCGTCTACACATAAGCAGTTATTTTGACATAATGTCAAAATAATGTCCAGCCAGAGGACTTATTACTCCGACTCCTGTAACCCTCATTTTACGAGGAGTAAGGGAAGTTGGAGGAAGAATGCTCTATTTCAAAATAAATGCTGTGTAGACATACCCAAATTCAAAATAAGCTATTTCAACATAAGGTACGCAATTAGTATAGCTCAAGCTGCATATCTTATTTTAAGTTTAGCCCTGCTGTCTAGACGTACCTTCACTGAAAAATCATGCCAGTTAAAAAATTCCACTTACACTCTGAATATGGCTGAGTTGATGATCCACTGAAATATTTACAAATGGTAAAACTTTCCAAGTGCACAAATTCCTATTTTCAAAACTAAGTTTAGGAGCCTATGTTTCATTGAATGTCTGTGGGACATAGGCTTTTCATTCACTTTGACAATTTTACTCCATGTGCCCAGTCCACCTCCGATTGAAATGAATGGAAAGATCTCTATCAATTTCAATAAGCGTCGGAACAGGGCTCCATGTTAGTTAGTTCACTTTCTCCTGTAAGCATGCTGTGTGTGTGTGTGTGTGTGTGTGTGTGTGTGTGTGTGCACGCACGTGCACATGCACATGCCTGTAAAGCATGTTCAAATCCAAAGGACACCTTAAACATGTGTTTGATGTTCAGCACTGAGAACCTGTCAGGCTTTCATCAGGAGGACTGGGGAGTGCTGAGATGGTATACTAGCTTACTGCCACCCACTGTGAGGTGATTAATGTGTGAACACTGAAATGCTAGTATTCATTCTGCCCTGAGCTTCTAGGTATGTTTCCCAGGATTTGTCAGTTCCACAAATGCAGGCAGTCGGGTTTTACTGATTTTCATTTCAGAAGGCAAATGTCAGCAGAACTTTGAATTAGCAACCCAGGGGGGAAGGGTTATACTGGAAAGAATCCTCACAAAGCATCTGAACTGGATGGTGGTATATAATTGCCATGTGACTGTCATATTGATTTGCCAGAAAGAAGACTATTGTCTACATCACCAATGTACATTTAGCTGAAAATACCATAGGAGAGCTAAAGCCAAAGTCTTCTATCTTGTGACAGAACAAGAACTAGCTGCCTCATGCTCATCTGTACTTTAATCTGGTTGTGAATTAAACAAGAGGGATGAGTATATTGCTGTAGTCATCTATTTGTAATTTCAGTAGGAAAGAGTACAACACAGAGATTGTTCATTCAAGTTTTCAGTAACAGAGTGCTTTCAATGCTGCTTTGCTATTTCTCATTACCAAATCACCAACCTGCAAAATTCATATTTGACAGAATGTTTTCATTGCACAATTTGGAAAAGGGTATGCTTGGGAATGCACTGAAACTTGCATCAGCTCAAATGATGCAGTCCTTAAAGTGACTTGTTTATTCAGACATCTTGCAAAATATGGAAACTTGAAACTCAGCTGCATTTGTAGTTTTATATTCTCTTTTTACAATGTGTATTACTCCTTCTCTCTGGGGGTTCCTCCTAGGGAAGAAGAAGTGTTCTCTCTCCAAAGAAATAGGTTAGGAAGTCCAATAGTGTTTCATATCTCTTGCTATGCCCATTAATTACACTAACTCAAACATATTTAAAGAAAAGTAGCATTTCTCCCTCATAATTGCTTTGTTGATACTAATGAAGAAGTAAGTTAATATGAAAAAGTTGTCATTGAAAATATGGATGAAGAAATTGAGAAATAAGTTAGTAGTAGCATACAATTATCTACTTGCAGGAAGAGCTGTGCTAGGCTTTACTTAAGCAGACATTGTTATTAAATACTGATTTGCCAGAAAAAAAGAAGCTTGTCCACATAATATAATATTTAGCTGAAAATATCACGAGTGATTTAATGCCAAAATCTTCTATCTTGTGACAGACCAAACAAGAATAAACCGTGCCATGCATTGTGTCCCTCGTAATTGGAGAAGAGGGTTGGCTCTCTTTTTTGTTAATCTGCCTGAGCTAATATAGAATTGTGGATACTTCTTGTGCCTCTGCTCCATTCCCTAATTGGCACAGATGTTAGAACACTTTTCCTGATGCCTAATTTAACATTTCCCTTTTCTTGTTTTAGACCATTACTCCTCTTACTATTCTTAATTAACTGCCTTAAATATTTCTTCTGAAAGCATTTTCATGTTGGCCCTTATCATATCCTTTCTCTAAGTATTGTGTATGCATTGTTAAACTCCCAGTGTTGAGACATAATCAAAGACTCTTTGTCTCAGCACAGTTTCTCTGTATGAAAATAGCCTTATTATATCTCCAGTAATATGCACCTTCTATTATAAGAAATGTCCTAAGAGCCCACATGCAGCCCTCTGCTAATGCAATAGTAAGTTTGCAGATGGAAATATTAATAAAAACATGGGAAATTAAAACAAGATGAGCTCAGCTGCATAACACACATTGCATTTTCTGTCTCTGGTCCAACATATAATTCAGAAGTAGGACTCTCACCTGGCATGTAGGAGACCTCAATTCAAGGCCCTGATTCAATATCTGTCTTAACTAATAATTATTTATTAAAGCTTAAGTGAAAGCACAAGAAATGTGGAGCAGGGATCAGAATGGAACCTAAATCTTTTGCATTCTATTTCAATGTGTTAGCCATAGGACCATCTTTTCTGCCTTTCAAATATTGACAAAAGTATATTATAAAAAAGACATAACAACTCAGGCTTGTTAAAATTGCTGTTAGACACTTTTTCAATTTCTGGTTCTTAATATTCAGCATTTTAAGAGTTATCCTTATTGTTATATTTACACCAGGATTAGCTAGTTCCATACGTTGAATGGATAAGGCAATTGGCTTGAGTCTGGCGCAACTGTCATTCACTGGAGTGAGTATAAATCTTATAATAACTGTTAACTATTACCACAATGGGGTGACATAAGAGACTGCTTATCTTTAATTACATGTAAATTAAATTCCTTTTTCACTCCACCCCTACCCATAAATGTTATCCAGGAATGCTGTTCTTGACTCAGTTGTTTGATGTTACATGCCTTCTTCAAAGCAATAGCCCGTTGAATCCTAAATAGAAAAATGTAAACAGGGTAATTACCAGTTACTCCACTGGTCAATTGCTGCTCTTTCTTTTTAGTCTTCAAAAAACTGAGAAAGGACTCATTTCTTATTTTTTCTTTTCAGGAACATTTTCATGAAATCATAACAAATGAAAAGCAACTTGTTCTCTCAGTAGAGTCCAAGTAACATACAGTCTCAAATGGATTTTATCTTCACAATACACGTGAGGTATGGAAATATCAGTATTTTACAAATGGGAAACCAAGGCAAAGAGTGGATTGAATGATTTGGCCATGGTAATACAGTGGTCCTGAAGTTGAGATGGAATTTAAATGGTGGTTTACTGAGTGCTAGTCCTGCAGCGTCTTTACTAAACCATGCCTCCTCTTCTTCCCCACCCCATATTTTCACTGAAGAACATGCAGAGACTGAGAGTAAAAAGGAAAACTAGCATTAACTCTAGCAAAACTGAATAATTTGTCAGAAACTGTCATTTCAGGTGTTTCTTCTGCTATTTGTAATGCCCTTGCACTTACGTGGGGAAATTATTATAAAGAGGTCATGCATGCCAGTAACTGAAGCTTGGTTTGACTCTCATTAAGGCCAAAATAAGTGGGAAGAAGATGATCACCAGACATAATTAATGATGCTGCATTAAGCTATTATTTCAATGGTTAAATGTTACAGGCTAGCTCTAATTATAAAACATGTCATGCTTTTAGCCAATCATTTTTCTCTTGCTCTCTTTTTCTATTTTGCCTCCATACACATTATTCAAATGATCTGAATAAGTTCCTTCCCATCTTTGCTTCACAATACTGGAGAGACAAGGTAGTGAGGTAATACCTTTTCTTGGGCCAACTTATGTCATGGAAAGAAACTTTTGAGCTTACACAGAGCTCTGAAAAGAGCTCTGTGTAAGCTTGAAAACTTGTCTTTTTTCGCCAACTGAAGCACGTCCAATAAAAGATATTCCTTTGCCCATCTTGTTCTTCTAATATCCTGGGATGAACAAGGCTACAACAACACTTCAAACACAATGCTGGTCGTTTCAGTTTGTCTTTTATTCAGAGACATACCATAATACCAAGTGCAGTATAAATTTTATAATAAATATCTGATGAAGTCCAGGGTTATGCCCTGCACTTTTTCCCTGTCTCTAACATCTTTGATCCTCTGATCTTTTGTGTGTGCATTAGTGTTCTTGATCTTATGTTCTGCTGCTAGCTGAAGGTCAGTAGCGGCCTGAGCATTGGAGAAAGGGCTTGATCCAAAGCCCTCTGAAGCTAGTGGAAAATGCCTCATTGATTACGATGGGCTTTGGATCAGATCCAAAGTCAAAGGACAAATAATCAACTGAACTACGATGAGCCTTAGTGGTTTCTCCCCCTGTTTTGACAAAGGGCCTTGATGAGTTTTCACGGTCCCTTTAATTTGTGCTTAATAAACCTGGATGACAGGAAAATGCACAAAAGTGAGAAAAGTTCAATTTCGCTGAAATTTTTATTTTCTGTCTGCAAAAGCAAAATAAAATATTTCATCTTGGCTCAGCTTGACCTGAATGAAAATAACTTATGTTAATTAAATCCAAAAAACCCCTTTTGTTTTGAGCCAGTTCAACACTGAACTGCCTTTGCCACTCATACTGTGGTGGGTTAATGTCCTTATGCTCCCCTATGGACCGGGTTCCCTGGCTTCACTACATCTCCCATGATGCAATATGCTCTCCCCTCTGATCAAGTTTTGTGGTGCGTCATGAGTCACATCACAAGAGATTTATCATGAATGACATAGTTTGGCTGGGAAGCTCATCCCCAAGAAGAGAATAGGGGCACAAGGTGCCTGAACCACAACTCCTTTGTCATTGTTCCATTAGCAAAGAGAGAAGTGGAATGCAGGTTAAGCTGAACAAGTGGAACTTGTCCACATGGCAGAGTTGCTTCCAGCCTAATTCTACCTCTTCACTATTGGTGTCCTGGCAATAACTCCTCCTCCAGAGAACAGGGGCACTCTGATCCCAGTTTCACTGATCACAATACTACCAGGGCACTGGCACCACTGGCAGTTGCAGTTTAATGAACATCTGAAAGTAAGCTCACAATGTGACACGGTGGCCAAAAAAGCTTATAAAATCCTGAGATGCATAAAGAGAAGAAAAGCCCTTAAGGGTACTATTTATTGGGTATGCATTCCTAGTGTGCATATATAACCACCACCAGGCAGATTTGAACCTAGGACTTCTGGAGCTTAATATAAGAGGCTCTACACAGCTTCAGCTATAACAGGAACAGGCTCTTAGTCTAGGCACCAGAGGTCTTTTGCTCTTATCTGTTGCTGGAAGTGGTCTAAATGCCACTATGTGGGACACTGAACCACACTAGGGCTTCGTCTACACTGTAGCCTTCTTCCGCAAAAGTTTATGCAAATGAAGCGTAGAGTGGAATATCGCCATGCTTCATTTGCATAATTAATTAGCAGCTGCTTTTGCTCAAGAGGCTTTCGCGCAAAAAGGAGTTGTGTAGATGACTCCTTTTTGCGCAAAAAACCCCTCGTGCGCAAGAGCTGTTCTTCCTCATTTTTTGAGGAACATCCCAGGGAGAGGCATAAGGATCTTGCACAAGAAGGGGGTTTTGTGCAAAAAGGCAATGTCTACACTGCTTGTTTTTGTGCAAAAACCTCTTGCGCAAAAGTGGACTGCAAGAGATTATGCAAATGAAGCACAAGAAAATGCTAATCCGCGCTTCATTTGCATTGCCTCTTTCTGCAACACACACAGTGTAGCCGTAGCCTTTGTCTCAAAGACTCAAAAGAAGACACCATTTGATTCAGTTCCAGTCCAGATTGTAATGACTGAAAGTTGCTGCTACAAGGTGACTGTTCTGTGGCCAATATGAAATGTGTTGCTGGTTCCAGTCCATCATGTATCCACACCATGAGTAGAGAAAGCTCTCTCATCACCATGTTCATCAGCACCCTTGTGACATTCTGTCCCTATGGTGGGATGATTCTGTGCTAAGCCCTTTCCATGAAAACTCTGCGTTGATGCAGGGAGCAGCTCCCACAGGTACAGCAGTGAGATACTGTAGGGAGATGAGGAAGTAAGGAAGCTTTTTCAGCAACAGTATCTCTAGAGATCTGGAGATAGAATTGCAGTGTAAATGTGGCTGACTCCCAGTTACCTGGGTCTCAAATGAGGAGAAGATTGCTCTTGTTTTTGGCAGATCCTAACATTCTGGAGCCTGGGTATAAAGATCAGTTCAATGTGAATGCTGGATCGCCTTGCCCAACTATTGGAAGTGATTAGATTTGCAAAATTGGGCCAGAGATCTTACAAGAATTTTGATACACTTCATGCTTCCAGTTGACATAGATGTGCCATCAGAACAACCTTTCTCTAAGTACTCCCAGACTTCCGCTTCTGGACTGGGTAGAAATGGGAAGCAGGAGCACATGGGTTTGAATTAAAAGTAGTAATAGTTAGTCACTTCTTTTTAAAAATACCAAAAAGGGCCCAGGTTTCATATTTGCACAAAGGGTTTAGGTTAGATTTTATCTGAGCCAATTCCCCTCTTCCTTCAAATACAATAGGAGTTTTTGCAGCTCAGAGAAGAACTTGGAAATCCTTTATAAAAAGAATGGACACCTTTCCCCACACTACTCTGTCTGTGGTATCTCATTAGCAGGCCACTAGGGCCATCTCCCTCCAGAGCTGGAGTGACAGGACATTCTCCTCTCCTCCAGGAGCCTTTTTTACACAGCCTAGCTGAGCCCTGATTGGCTGACTTTAGCCCACCTCTGGCTCCTGGGACAGTCCTCTCCCAGGGCTGATTTTAACCCTTTATATCCTGGAGCAGGGTGGCTGCCCTGCTACATACAATTACATACTATTTCAATGAAAGCAGTGTTGGGTCAGTGCTGAGCAGGTTAGATAATTCTACCTTGCATATCAGAATTATTACCGTAGGAAATACAGGGGAAGGAGTGTAGCTTGTGCCTTAGGTATCAGATTCAAAGAATGATTTAGGCACCCAAATCCCAGACTGAGGCCCTACTGGGATTCACAAAAGTCCCTATAGGTGCGTAAAGTCACTTGGCACCTACATTTTTGCAGTAAAAGTTTCACAGGTAGCTATGTTTCTCCCTGGAGTATGAACACGCTGCAGCTCCATGCCAGGAATCCGAATACGCAAGTCCTAGAACAATGCACAAACCCGGAGAAGATAAGCATGCCTCCACCTTAAACAGCTGCTAGCATGGCCACTGGATCAGGCTTGTTCAGATGAGCTTACACCAAATGGCAAGAACTATCTCATACCTTCTAGCCAAGCGGTTAGGGATTGTCACCTAGGAGACACTTGAATAAAGTGCCTCCTCCACTTCAGGAGGAAAAGCAATTTGAACTGGGTTCTGCTACTTCATATATGACTGTCCTAGCCATTGAGCTATGGGATGCTCAAAGGTGGGACTCTGTCTCACTTGTTGAAGCTCTTCCACTGTGCTTAAATATGAAAGAATCCCTGGCCCAAAGCAAGAAAGCGAGCAGGAGAATGACTGTCCCCTGATGGTGAAAGCAGCTCCAGGAGAGACCCAGGATCCAGACCTTCAGTGCTGATGACTTATTAAAATTATTTATCTCAGTGGAACAGCTTTAACAGAGAGAATAAGGGTGTGTCTACTCTGCACCAGGGGCTCGAAATAAGCTACACAAATTGCATACCTTATTCTGAGTTAATTTCAAAGTAGCTTATTTCAAAATTCGGCACTGTCTACACAGCGTCAAATTTCGAAATAGAGCACTATGCTGAAACATCCCTTACTCCTTGTGGAACGAGGTTTACAGGGACATCAGAATAGTGAGCCCATTATATTTTGAAATAATGGGCTTTTCCAAAAGACGCAGAATAGCTATTTTGGGATACTTCCGGTATCCCAAAATCATGCCATAATGTAGATGCAGCCTAAGGGAGCACCACATCAGAATATCCCATAGCACAACAATTAAGGCACTCGTGACAGATTCTCATTCAAATCCTGCTCCCCCTCAGATAGATAGGGGATTTGAACTAGAAGTCTGCCACATCCCAGATAACTACCTGGACCACTGGGTTAAAAGTTACAAGAAAAGTCTTCCTCATAGGCACTTAATGCCAAGAGAAGGTTTGCAGCTGAGAAACCCAAGCAGACTACTTACCACTCACCTTGGCATCTCCAAATGGCTATTTTAGGCAATGAACTGGTTTACATGCTGGCTTTTGTGTATCCCAGTCTGCACTGCAGTGCTTGGTCTCTCCCCCACTCATTGTATGGGGAGCCTAGATGCTGAGATCAAAGTTTGTGAATCCCAGTGATTTTCTAAGTGCCTAAGTTAGGCACGGTGATAGTGAGTATCACCATGACTAAATCTCTCTGTAAATCTAGCCCCAGGTGTCTTAGTATTTGCACAGTTTCTTCTTTTTCTTTTACTACTACTCCTATTATCGTCATCATCACCATCATCTAGGGATCAAAGAAATCCTGATATAATAACTTTTAATATTCATCCTGGCTTTTCTGTGTGTTCCCATCACTTCCTAACATATATAACAAGATGTGCACAGTAGCAACTCATGATTTCACAAATGGTAAAACAAGACTTTCAGCAGCATGGAAATTTAATTTATTATGAGAATCAGATTCTTACATCATAAATTTGCATTTGACAAGCTGAGGAGAATGGGGTTTAATTATTTCACCTCGATTTTAGCATGAATTGGTACAGTTCTACCTCTGCAGAACTCTTATCTCTAAATTCCTTCTAGCTCATAACAGTTTGAAAAAGTTGAGATTTGCTCAACCTTTTGTTAATCTCCCGCAAACAACTTAGCTAATTTAAAGTTAATATTGCTAGACTGCATAGCCCATGAGCACAAATCATAAAGAGCAAAGAAGTCAGTCAACATCTCATTTTCAGCTAACACATTGGTTCAGATTCTCCGTTGGTGTGAATTGGTACAGGTCCATTGATGTATCTAATGAACGTAAACATATAAATAACAGTCAATATATGGTAGTATTTATGAGATAGGTTGTAAACTCATTTGGCAGGGATCATTCTTTTGTTCTGGGTGTTTAGAGCACCTAGTACAATGGTATCTTGGTCGTAGGCACTATCACAATGCAAATTAATAATCAGTGTATTAGATACACTTGGCCACAACAACTACTTTCCATTTCCAGCAGGAATTACTTCTAAGATTCCAGAACGCTGAGTGGCGTAAAACTACGCACATTTAAAAACACCCTTCCAATGAGAGATTGTCATCTTCTCCCTTCCCGCAGTTAAATACTGCTAGTGTAAGGTCCAGGATAAGATAGTCACCCTTCTCTATCACATCAAACATACGTTACTTGGTTTGATTTTCAAGTCCCTTCATAGCCTATACACACTTTATCTATTGTCCCTCATTCACGAGATAGCCAGATGTTTACCACAGTCTCCAGTTGGTCTATGATGACAGTCTCCATTATCCACTTGTCAAATTTTCAAACAAGTACCTTTTTATTTTCCCTCATTCTACCCCTACTGCTTGGGAGGAACTCCTTGTAAACAATCACAAAGCTGCCTCATTGTCCTCCTTCACATTCTTCCTTAAAAATTTTTTACAACACTACTCGCAAAACACTTGACAATGGCAAGGTGGCTCTTCTGCCAAGACCACTGATCATCATGCTGACCATTATCTCATTGGTTCCCTATACATCCACCTATCAGTGTATATTCATCTCTCACCTCTTCTTATTCTTAAATTGTAAGCTCTTTGACACAAGAACCATCTTTTTTTTCTCCATTTCTATAGAGTCTAGCATAGTAGAGTTCTGACACATGACTGAGTGTACTAGGCACTATGGTAAGACAAATAATAAACAACTCAGTTTTGGTCCAGTAAAAGTGTGAGCCTACGTCTACACTGGCCCCTTTTCTGATAGGGGCATGTTAATTTCACAGGTCGTAATAGGGAAATCCGCGGGGGATTTAAATATCCCCCGCGGCATTTAAATAAAAATGTCCGTCGCTTTTTTCCGGCTTTTAGAAAAGCCGGAAAAGAGCGTCTACACTGGCCCTGATCCTCCGGAAAAAAAGCCCTTTTCCGGAGGATCTTATTCCTACTTTGAAGTAGTCTTTCATGGACTTTGAAGTAGGAATAAGATCCTCCCTATTACGACCTGTGAAATTAACATGCCCCTTTCAGAAAAGGGGCCAGTGTAGACGAGCCCTGATGGTTTTCAATCTCTTCATCCATTAGGGCTTTGCCACTCTGGAATAATACAACTGTAACCCACAGATGAGTGAGTAGGAAAGGGCCTATTTTGTGCCTCGTCCATCAAAGATGAGTTTGTTAGAGCCCTATCTTGAGAGCTTTAGTTAATGATTTTAGCGTTCAAGATCCCCAATTCAGTCCCCACTTATGTTGGCCAAGATGGTGCCTGTCACATGAGTACTGAGAAAAATCTCTATATCAACTTATCATGTATCCTCTTTCTCTGTATTTAAAACTACAGTTTTACAGATAATGTAATTTAAAATAGTATGTGTAATAATAGGGACGCTAGACTCAATATTCCGCCTACATCCTTGAATGCTATTAATCACTAGGTTCAGACCTGCTATAAGTGGTTGTGTCTCTAGGGAATTTTTTCCCCAACAGAATATATTTATTTCTGGGATGTTCATTAGCACATTTCCCACAGCTGTACCTTTCCCCTCTTCTTTATTACTCATTGATTCTTCTAATTTTTAATAATAATGCATTCTTTCTAGTAGGAGCTATTTTGGTAATAATATCCACACACCAGCTGCTGTTTTATTTTCTTCTTGCTTTGTCAGGGTTTTTATTTGTGATTTAGTAACTTCTACAGTTTGCAGCTATATATTGCTTTAGCTAATGTTAAGGTCCCTTAAGAATTCCTTCTTTACAGTGGGATTGTTATTAATTCCACAAACAATCCCATTCTATTCAAAGAATCTTGTATTTCTCCAAACTTGCTAGTTTTACTTTTTCGTCTCTCTCACATATGGATCTATTACCCCAACTTGTCATTGCACATGAGTGAAAATTTGATGTCTTTCATGGACTATATTCTTTCTTGGAGTGCAATATTTATCCAATTTCTGCAAAGCCACAGCTAGATGATAACTTTGAACCTCATTTTCAAAGGTGAAAGAGTTCTAAATTTCCAATCTGGTTCCTCTCATTACACAGAGGGACAATGAAATCTTAACCCCCAATTCTTTGCTTCACTGAGCCCCCATTTACACAGCAGAGATACGAAGCTATCAATTAGGGAGCTGATTACACCTGATTTTTATTTTCAAGACATATCTGTACCACTCTGAGAGAAGCACGCTGGTCCAGTTGATAGAGTTCTCTGCTGACGATCATGAAACTTGGGTTTGCTTCTTTATTTCCTTTATTTTAATTCTTTGATTGTGCGTGCTTTAGATCATTGTTTCTCAACCAGTGATACGAGTACCCTTAGGGGTACTCAAGAGAAGTCCGGGGGATACAACAACACAACTGAAATTCGGTGAAAAGTGAATTTTTGTTTTAAGTTTTACAGCACTTTATTATTTTTTGACTTTTTACACCCAAATATTTCATTGCCTGCCCGGCTACGATATTAAGTTGTTTAAACAAATGTGTTGCAACGGTAGAAAATAAATTGTGTGTCTGAAAACTGTGTTTTTTTTAAAGGAGTACTTTATAAAAAAAAGTTGAGAAACACTACTTTAGATCAAGAACTGGTTGTATGCCACTTAGCACAATGAGGCTCTGGTCTCAGTTGGGATATTTGGCTGCTATTGTAATACAAACAATAAGTGAGAAGAATTAGTAATGAACCAGTATCAATGTTGTGCTTTCATTATATATATCCAGAACTGTTGTGACGTTTTTGAGAGTGATCATAAGTATTGGAGGAGTTTTCCTTCTTCACCCAAGTGGCACGTGGAAATTACTGTTTCATCCTTTGGAAGGATTGAAGCTGGTGTTTTGTTTCTCATTAGTGTTAGATTACATTTATTTCAGAATCTGGAATTCCGCCATTCAATTACCCTAAATCTCTGTAAGTCTAGCTCTCCTAGCTGTGCCTGTGCCCAATACCTGCTGTTACACTGTAGAGTCCAGCAGCATTTTGAATATAAATGATAAATACCAAGTGAAAATAAACCAAATGAAATATCCATAGGAGTTCTTTATTGGGAAGGTTTAAATATCTCAGTTGCTAAATTAAACAGATCGGGTAGGCTCCCTGGGATCTCTTTCAAGTCCATTTTGCTAGCAAGAGTTGCAAATGGAAAGGTTCCCTCACTCAGGGGCTGCCAAACCAATCCAGAAGCCTAGTGAGCCTGGAAGAGCAGCATGACCCTGGATCCATCCTGCTAAGGTGCTTTTATGGATGAGGATTATGCACAGATTCCAAGGTCAGAAGGGACCAGGACTTAATTTGTGCCAAGGCTTAGAACCTGGCACCTCTAGGCTTAGCAGTGCCTAGCTCCAGCACTTCCAGGCTCCTGGCCAATGACTGCAGCTCTCTGGGCACCCAGCTGTGTAGACAGCACCACTGCCAGCAGCAGCGCAGAAGTAAGAGTGGAGTAAGAGCAATACATGCTACCCTTACGTCCGGGCTGCTGCTGGCTGTGGTGCTGCCTTCAGAGCTGAGTGCCCAGTCAGCGCCTGCCATTCTTTGGCTAACCCAAAGAAAAATCAGTCGGGGCCCACATGCAAGTGAGAAGCAAAAATAAAAGAAGAAAAAAAGTCTTAGATGTGGTCCCCAAATGGTAAGCAGGGGGAAAAAAAAGATGCTCACTCTTTGCACTTGTGATGCCAGGGATCCCCTTGCACTCCAGCCTCATGGGGGAAGGGGCTCCAATGTTCAAGGCTTCCTGCCAGGGCCAGATTAATTCTCCTGGGGGCATGGGGCTAATAGATGTTGTGAGCCCTCCTAGGCTCTAGTGTGGGGACAAAAATGAGGTAGGTGTTCAGTGTGTTGGAGGGGCCTTCTGGGGAGTAGGCTGGGGATGGAGGTGGGGAGTCTAAGTGGAAGACTGGGTGCTGGAGCAGGATGGGGATGAAGGGTCTGGGCAGGAGGTAGGGTGCAGAAGTGAACTGAGGGTGGGAGTGCAGAGTCTGGGGGGGGAAGTAAGGTGCTGGCATGGTCTGGGAGTGCAGGATGCAGGTTGGAGGGAGGGTGCAGGAGTGGAGTGGGGGTTCAGGTTTTCGGCAGGAGGTAGTATGTAGGAGTGGGGTGAGAGAGGTCTAGGCAGGAGGATGGGTGTAGGAGGGCTGGGGATGTGGGAGATGGGTAAGAGGGAGATCCAGGAGCGGGTTGATTTGTGGGGGAGGGCCTTAGCAAGAGGAGGATGCAGAAGAGGGCAGAGAGTTGGATGTGGGAGGGGCAGAGGATTTGCCCTGGCGTAGCTCCCAGGGACACAGTTGGCTCCATACTGCCCTATACTTGTCGGTTCAGCCCCCCCACCACTCAGAGCCACTTCCTTCCCCTGCCGTAGGTTCTCCATTCTTGATCTAGTCTGACCTCCCATGTAGTATAGGGCACAGAACTTTCACAAAGTAATTCCTGGCGCATATCTTTAAAAAAAATCTAATCTTGATTTTAAAAAAAAATGTTAGTAATGGAGAATCCACCATGAGTCTAGGGGTTAAGTTGTTACCATGCTTAATTATTCTTCATGTGGGAAGTTTTAAGCCTCCTTTCCAGTCTGAATGTCTCTAATTTCAACTTTCAGCCAGTGTTACATCTGTCCCAGTGAAAGTCCCCCCACCACACCTTGTGGCATTCAGCTCAGCTGTGAAAACACTTACATCCCAGTTCTGTAACATCTGGAACTGATGCCAATCCCCACTTTGAGCTGCATGTCTTTGACCTTTTGGGGTGAGCACACTCAGGGGCAAGGAATCCTTATGCTCAGAGAAGAGAATCATCATGACAAGAAGGGTTAAAAAAAAGAGAGAGATGCAAATGGATTGGAGGAGGGCACAGAAAAGGTGAGGGTTACCATTCCGCTAGAACAGGGAGGGCCATCAGTTAATCAATAAGCCAGTAACATCTGCATGACATAATGAATCTGAGGACTGAAATATATTTGTACACTGCAGCACTTCTGCACTGATGCTGCTGCCAGCTGATTTGTTTATACTAATTTCTCTCTGCATGTAATGGCTCTGGTCCTACCTCTTGGTTTTGTATCCCATTGCACAATGGGAAGGATAGGTCATGCAGGTGGGATTTCTCACTGCTTGTGTGCCAGACAACAGAGCTCTACAATGGCATTTGCCATGGCAGTAAGAGGGAGATGGGTAAACACAGATGATGGAACTAAGGCTGAGCTGAGACACTTCAACTAATCCATATTCTCTGGAAATGTACGGTTTGGTTGGAATCAAAATGCTACACAAAATGAGCCCTTTTTGCCAGATGCTTGTTTTGAAAGACTATGGGAAACACATAGTCAGTGTTAAAACATCCTGTCCCAACAGTTTGCAATGAAATGTTTCAGTTTTTCATTTGGAAATAACACACTTCATTTTTTCATGTGATATTGTATAAGGCAAAATAAAAAAGTCAAAATCAAAGTGAAATATTTAACTTTTATCTAAACAAAATGTTTTGACTGAGGCCCTCTTCTACTTTTCCTTCCCACCATAACACAATTGTATTTTCCTTTGAGGAGAATGTTAGAATATTGGGCTTTTGTTCCTGGATGATAACTCCAGCAATGGCTATTAGCCAGGTTGGGTAGGAATGGTGTCCCTAGCCTCTGCTTGTCAGGAAATGAGAGACAGGGATGGGATCATTTGATGATTACGTGTTCTGTTCATTCCCTCCGGGGGCACCTGGCATTGACCACTGTCAGGAGACAGGATACTGGGCTAAATGGACCTTTGGTATGGCTGTTCTTATGTTCCATTTCAGAGCAAAGCCAACTTTCAATATCCTTTGTGAACAGAACTCCTGTGAAGAGGTGGTTTATCATTTTGCTTTGTGAGTTCATTTGAGAGCTCCATGATTCTCTGATTTCACCCACATAGTTGCTGCTGGAGCATTTAATGCACTGAATAAGGTAGTGATCACTATGTGTAGGACCAATTGATCTTAAACAGGTGTATTATGAGAGGTGTTGATCACTGGAACAATGGAAATATATCTGCAGGTTTTGCATCTGTTGTTCAGGCAAAGTCTGATGCTGAGTTGAGTTGGTATATCCTTCCCTGAGTGGAGCTTGCTTTTGATGGCTAGAAGTGGGGGTTCAGGAAAGATTTCTTTCAAGGAAGAGTCCTGTCAAATATGAACTATGTTGTTCAATACTCTGTGTGAGTTCCAGTCTGGGGTTGTAGGTGACAACTAGGATTGTGCAGTTGAAAGGAGTTTTATTCATTGAAGCAGATTCTTTTGGCTATTTTGCTGTTCCATTCCATGATGTAATCATCTTAACCAGAGGAGTTTCCATGTCTGGTGAAGGTAATTTTTGAGTGCTTTAAGGTATACATCCCAGACTTTCTTCTCCCAGGAATGATCTGGAGCCATGCAGCCAGAGCAAGCAGGGAGCCTGCGTTAGTTGGCAGCCCTGCTCTACCACCAGAGACTATGATCAGCTGAGAGAGTTCCCAGGATTGACCAGCTGATCATGATCAACCAGCTGGTGACCACTGATGTATAGGGAAATTACATCCACAGTGGCATGGGTGATGTTCTGAGCAAGATTGCTAATACTGCAAAGTTTGTGGAAGAAGTTGGTGTATCCTGGAGAAAGCTGGCCCTTTGTATCGTAAGTAGTTTGAGGATGGTTTCTATGAGTCCCAATATTTCTTCAGTAAGAGTATCATGACCAGATGTGACGGGTCTGTCTATGTTCCCTTGTTATGTATCTTGGGAAGCACATAGAAGATCATTGAGGTGAGTTTGTAGAGTTTCTCTTGGAGTTGTTTGAGGAAGGATTTAATGATATCCTTAAATTACTGAATACATTTTGGTGTGGGTTCTTCTTTGAATTATTTAAAATAAGTGTTATCTGAGGTTTGGCCTGTCTGGTGTAGTCATCATGAGTGAAGAGGAGTTTACAGGCCAATTCACCTTGAATGGTCCCTTGAAGTATGTGGTAACTACTTATACTAAGGCATCAGTGCCACCTTGTAAATAGCTGTGACAGTCAGTTTCCCAAACCTAAAAAAGAGCTCTGTGTGCTCAAAAGCTTGTCTAATTCACCAACAGCAATTGGTCAAATATAATATATTTCCTCACCCATCTTTACTCTCCTGGGAATGACATGGCTGCACGTGCACTGCAGTTAGCAAACATGCATGCACTTAGTACTGCTGACTTCAATGGCATAGGATTGGCCCTGCATAGCCCTGTAGGAATGGTTCTTCCAAAACATTATTGGGATGGGCTGTATATGCTACTATTTCCTGATTCACAAAGCATACATTCTCCAGCTAAACCAAGAATGCAACATTTCCACTGTTGTGATTCTACTACTCCTGGATTAACCAGACCAAATAAACAGAACAGCAAAATAGTAACTAAACTGTTTATTTCTTTTGCTGGAGATTTACACAAGAGTGAGGGACACATTGTTATAGCACCTAGCTTTTTCTTAACAAAATATCTGGGGGCAGTGCAAATATGTTGGGGCTCATATAACCTTATGACCTAAAGATCTCTCTTCTGTCGCTCTGTCTTTTCTGCAAGTAGCTAATTTTTAAATTCAGAAAAAGAAACTGAAAACTTACCCAAACTTCTCCCCAAAATAATGACCAATTTCTAGAAGCCCTTCAGCGGAGAGCTATTTCTGTGCGAAGGGAGCATTGCTGCCAACTGAACTCCAGTGGAACAGTTCTAGGAAACAATTATAGATTAATAGCATATTTTGGTTGAATGGGAGGAGTGCGGTTAGTCAAACCTTTTGTGGATTGATCCAAATCTAACATGACAAGCCCACAGCACTGTTGTTAAGAGCCGGCATCTAGAAAATTAGAGGGAAATTAAGCACAGTGATTTTTTACTGGCTAACCTCTCCTGGATATATGCATTGTATTATACCTTTCGGAGTGTGTCATTACTTCGGCAAGGTCCAATTGTTACAGCAGAGACATAGCCAATCATACTGCCACTGCACCTTCTGACATAAAATAGGAGTTTTCATAGTACAACTTCCCTACAACAATACAGGTATCTCAATATGCCTATCAAGGTAACACAGTCTGTAATGATAGTTTTGTGGATTTCTGGGCAGGCAGTGTGATAGTAGAAGTTCTAGACAGCATTAGGCATTAGAATTTTTCTCTAACTTAGTTAAAGGGTATTACTCACAATCCTGGCATTGTACCCCTCTGCAAAAAGAGGATAGCTCACTTTGACATCTTATATGAAGGCCATGTCCACTTCTGACTCCAACCATGCCAACAGCAGCTCAGATGAATAGAAGTCCCAGTAGAGATTTGAAGTTATAATATCTAGCTCTTACAATGGTCGCAGCCAAACATCTCAAAATGATTGGCAAAGGAAAATAAGTATAATTGACCAAGCTGGCAAGGCTCCATGCTCAACTTGATGGCATTTGTCTGCTTGTCTGCATGTAATACAACAAAGTTTGAATCTTACATTCAATCAATTCCAAAATTTCAAGGAATATTCTAACCATCAGTGGCCAGAACCCTATTGATGTTGTGGCAAACTGGGAAAGCAGAAGGGGGAAAATAGAGCTCATGGCATATGTTTTGCAGAACCATGTCTTCAGGAACCCCTGTAATTGTCTGTAGATTAGAGAACTGGCTGATGGTGCCTAGTAATATTTTCTAGTATGACAATAGCCTATCTTATTGCTTCTTGTCCTCCCAATAGAGTTTCATGTTGATACCTTGAATGGTTCTTCTTGTAGACAGAAATAAGAGCAATAATAATGGGAAGGAGAGGGCACACAAAGATCCTGACATGGGGGCCCACAGACTCATTGATGCTGGGAGATTGGGGGCCCTTGGTATAAGGAAAAGGGGGACACAGAGCTACTAGTATGATGGAAATGGGGGCACACAGAATGTTTGGCCTGGGACAATGGGAGATATGGCAAAAGGGAGAAGGGGTTATACAGAGTCCCTGATGTGGGGGAAAAGGAGGGATTCTAGTCTGAGGGGAAGAGATGATAAGGGACTTACAGAACCCCTGACATGGGGTTTGTGGGGAAAGAGGGATGTGGGGAGAGAATGTTGTACCTGGGGCTACGTCTAGACTACACCTCTCTGTTGACAGAGAGATGTAGATTAGGCACGTCAAAATTGCTAACGAAGCAGGGATTTAAATATCCCATGCTTCTTTAACATAAACATGGCCACTGCTTTTTTTCGAAACGGAGCTACTGAAACTGTGAAGTGTTAACCCCTCTAGTTAATCCTGTTTTCATCCCAGAAAACAGAGCTGAAGCAATTTGTCCAAGCTCACACTGAAGGTAAATGGTAGAGCAAGGCATAGAACTCAGGGCACCTGGCTCACAATCCTACCAACTGAACCATGTTGCTTCAGTACAGCCTTAAGCAGAGTGCTACTAAGGAAAATGTGCTGACAGTCAGAGATCCATAGGAAAGTGAGTGGAAGAGGAGAGAAAACAGACTTTTCCTCAAAAAATAAGATTTACAGGATTTGTCAAAAAAGGGTTTATTTTTGACAGATCCGCGTCTAGACTGCCAGTTTTTTTTTCTTTTCGAAAAAACTCTGTTTTAAAAAAAAGCGGTGGCCATGTTTATGCTAATGAAGCACAGGATATTTAAATCCCTGCTTCATTAGCAATTTTGATGTACCTAATCTACATCACTCTGTCGACAGAGAGGTGTAGTCTAGACACACCCTGGGAATGTGAGAAACACAACTTAGCCTGAAAGGGAGGGTGTTTCAGGGAGTCTTTCCAGTCCAGGGAGGTGGAAGGGTGGCACAAAGGGAGTTTGTGGGAGGGGGTCTTTCATTGGTGCGAAGAGTTTGGCCTACTGAAACTGTGTGGCCCTCTAGTTAATCCTATTTACATCCAGAAAACAGAGCTGAAGCAATTTGTCCGAGCTCACATTGAAAATCAATGGCAGAGCAAGGCATAGAACCCAGGGCACCTGGCTCACAATCCTACCAACTGAACCGTGTTGCTTCAGTACAGCCTTAAGCAGAGTGCTACTAAGGAAAATGTGCTGACAGCCAGAGATCCATAGGAAAGTGAGTGGAAGAGAAGAGAAAACAGACTTTTCCTCATATAGGAAATGTTAATTATTTTGGTGCAAATAGTTATTCTGAATCAGGATAAAAAGCCCAAAAATATTTTGTAGAAGAAAATAATTCTGAGAACCAAAATTGATTTTTGTGTCTTGTTCCCAGCTGCCTGATTCCTTGAGCAGTTGCTCTGTGTTGCCAACTCTTCAGGAAACCAGAGAATGGAGTTGCAGCCCAAGAGAAGAGCTGCTTGGGGGGAGCCTTGCCTGGCAGAAAACCAGGAAGCCAGGCTTGTTAGCCAGCATACATACCTTCTTGATTTCCAGTCACAGGGTACTTGACTCATCACAGGGGCACCACCTTCTGGCATGTCTGGGAGACAGCTCTATCTCATCTGAGGTCTTTCTGGTTTTCTTCTTGTCTGCAACCCCTCTCACACCGCAGGAGTTGCAAGGCTTCGTCTCTGTAAATCAAGGCCTTCCCTCCTTGTGTTTTCTCCTTCCAGGAGAAAGTTTCATCAGCTTGCCTCTGAGGGTATTTTCCCCACTCTATGAAAGCTATGCCACTTCCCCCAGTACCTTTTATGGGAACCCAGGCCAACCCTCTACTCCAGGTTCCAGCTCAGGGACCTGTTATTAGTGGCCAAGGTTTGCTCCTTTCCAAACCTTGCTGCCATTTCCCTGAGCCTTTTCCCATCCCCCCCCCTCCCCCTCCCCCTTAGGGTTCCATTCCACCGCCCCTCTGGGTAAACTCTTCCATCTGGGCCCAAGGTCCTGGGCTTCCGCCTTTCCCTCTCTTATGTCCCAAGTGACTGCAGGCCTTCTCATTTCACCCTCTTTGCTTTTAAAGGTGTAGCAGATTTAGCAAGTATAGCTGTGACTGCCACCTACTGCAGTTTTCAAAAAAGCAAAAATCCATATTCTCTCACCAAGGTCAGAGTTTCGGGAGAGTGTGTGTGTGTGGGGGGGGAGGGGAGGGCAGCAGCTGTGCACACTGGGAAGCAGTTTGCTTTTCATCCTGTTCCCCAGACT
Organism: Pelodiscus sinensis; assembly: GCF_049634645.1. Classification (NCBI taxonomy): domain Eukaryota; kingdom Metazoa; phylum Chordata; order Testudines; family Trionychidae; genus Pelodiscus; species Pelodiscus sinensis. The sequence continues at coordinate 307,874,266 of NC_134711.1, forward strand.
ATCAAGGTGGGCGGAGAAAGTACTCGCATGCCATGCATGCCTTTCACACCTGGCTGATGAAGGGAGGGGCAGAGGGGTAAATCACAGCATGCAAGTACTTTTCCCCTCCCTTGGTGATAGTCCGGGGAATGGAATGAAAAGCAAACCACATCCCAGTGTGCATGGCTACTGCCCCTCCCCTCTTGAAACTCCACCCTTACCTCTCACCTAGTCTTAGATCCTCAAAAAAGCAAATGAATGTTTTTGAATGCTATCCCACTTTCCCACTGCTCTCACCAGTCCTTTCCGATGATATTTTTCACCCTGAGGCAGCTCAGTTTTTCATAGACTCTTTCTGTGTAATTCTCCCTGCTTTGCCAGAGATGATGCTCAGCTATTTCTTAAGGGCTTTGCATGTGTCACATAACCCATTTTTGTGCTTCTTTAGTAAATGTGAATTACCATTCAGGTCACAGCAACTGGTTACCACTTTAAATATAATTATTTCATTTCTTTCATAGATACTAAGCACACCATTATCCTCAAGGTTAGGACATATTTCATAAAGCTTTGGCCTTTTTCTCTTTGGTCCATAGTTCTTGCCAATCCTACTTTAGTTATCTCATCATCAAACTTTTGAACTCCTCTTTTCTTGAAGGGATCTTCATATCAACCGCCTCATTTTTAAGGCATTTTAATTGCTTTATCTGACATTTCATTGCCCAGTATCACAGCAAGAGCCATAGTCCATGGAGTTACTATAGACATACCTAATCTTACTATTGCTGGAATTGAGAACACTATTTCTTTGATTGAATCATTCCTGCTTTGTGAGGTGCCCTTTCTCATCTCCATTATACCCAATAAAGATTCAGATAGGATAGCATACATCCCTTATCGAGGTCAGTGCCAACAGTATGCTCATCAAGTCAGCTATCATAATGGTCACAAAATTGGATAGTCCCATTGCTCTCTTAATTCCAAATCCAGGGATACAAAAGGCTTTTCCCCATCCATCTGTATTCATCTCTAAAACTATCTGCACAGATTTGACAATTCAGACTGCATTTGCCATGTGTAAACTCATAACTCTTACTCATCATAGTTGATGAACCTGCTTTTATCATATAATTTCAAATATACAACTTGAGAGATAACCATCAAGGATTTTAATTTCTTCCAGACTTTCTTTTCACCCACTTCTTTTACTCACCTTTTGATTCTATGAGCCTGTCAGAATTTGTAGCACTCAGTTACTTTTTGTCTATTTAATTGCCAACAGTCTTTGTACACTCTCATTTTCACTATTTCCATTAACTTTAGTCCAAAAGGTTAACTCTAACAATTTCATCCTTAAATTTATAGGCATTTCTCACATGCTACCAGCAGCACACACAACAGAGCTGCAATATCATATCACATGTGCTTCACAGAGCTTGGGCTTACATCAACTCCAATTTTGTTAGTATTGATTTAAAGGCTTGGCATCCATAATCTATAACTGGTCTTATTAATGTTCTATTACAGCATTGCCAGTATGTTCCTATCTGAACCTCAATTGTTCCCAATGACATGTTAGAGTAGTGTTTCTGCTTATCATTACATTTAGTCTTGATATTATCTATATGATCCTCCAAGTTAGTTGTTATTAAACATAATTCCTAAGATTGCAGACTTTTGAACCACCTATATTAGACCCATCCTGCTACCAATTTCCTGCCTTTATACCAGCCATGGCTGTTCCTTCTCACCTGGGCTCTATCTAGCCTTTTCTGGCTAGAATGGATGAACACCCCCTCACATTCCCATTGAAAGTTTTTTTTTCTGATGGATTTGACAAATCCATGTAAAATGTTTCATAGAATCATAGGTCCGGAAGAGACCTCAGGAGGTCATCGAGTCCAGCCACCTCCGCAAAGCAGGACCAATCCCAACTAAATCATCCCAGCCAGAGCTTTGTCAAGCTGAGACTTAAAAAACTCTAGGGATGGAGTTTCAATTCTGTTGAATCACCATTTTCCAACATAAGTGTTTCAGCAGAAATTTTGTGACCAGTTCTACTTAGGACCCTGTTTGGACTGGCTTTGAAAATGGACCAGTGGTTTTATCTCACTTAGCAAGTCTAGTGGTCTAATATGATCACCCCCATGTGTTCATTAGGGTATGTTAGGTGCCTCACCATCATCCTCCCACAAAATGCCTCAGAAACTGATGTGTATTGCAACCAAGGGACAGATTTCAAGGAGAAGCCAACTGAGACATTTCAAAAGTGCTTCCAAAGCTGGATGGGTTAATGGAGGACAAGGCCCCTATTGCCAAACAGGGTGGTCATAAGCTGAGTCATTGGCTGCTATTGCATCCAATATGGAACTGAAAGTTCTAGAGAAACAAGAACAGTTGGCAGCAGCACCATAGCTGGTGTCATCTATGCCCCGGGAGAAGAATGAGCAAGTCAATGTTTTTGATAAAGTGGATAAATTATTGTTGATAATTTGGAGAGGGTTCAGAGAAGAGCCATCAGAATAATTAGAGGATTGGAAAACATGCCTTATAGCGATATTCATAAGGAACTCAATATGTTCACTTACCAAAGGTTGAAGCTTGACTTCATCAGAGGCTATGAATACATGGGGAACATACATTTGATAATAGAAGGCTTTTCAATCTAGCAGACAAAGATATAATGTAACCCACCTATCTAGTGTGGGTCACTGTCCCATGTAGTTGCACTTAGACCACGTACAGTGAGAGATAAGAACAAAGGAGCACTACAACCTAAGCTGAGAGCCAGCTGGCTTTATAGCTCAATGGTAGAGATTTAAATCTGCCTGGTAGTGGTTACAATAACATGATCAAATGGCTGAAAGCTCAACCTAGACAAATGAAAAATAGAAATAAAGCAACATTTTTGACAGTGAGAGTAATTAACCATTGGAGCCACTTCTCATGAGTTATGATGGATTCTCCATCATTGGCAATTTTTTAAACAAAATTGTTTCTCTAAAAGATATGCTCCACTTCAAATCAAAATTAATTCAGGGAAGTTCTTCGGCTTGTGTAGTATAGAAGCTTAGAGGAACGGTTCACAATGGTCCTTCCTGGCCTTGGAATCAATGAACTGGGCGGGAGAGAATAAGAAAAGACCTAGTAGCACTCATGCAGAGATCAATTGAGAAAGGATCATGTCATTTCTCCTACAGTCATAAAAGGACACCTTTTACCTGGACCCTGGCATATCTGATAGATTGAATCACTGCTACCTGTCTTGGAAATACCAAGAGATGTGAATCCCATTTTGGCCTAGAAAAAATAGTATTCCTGGTTGAGTGGCTAAGGTTCCTCTGTTGTTCTTGTGCACACTCACTACCCACAAGGGGCTGTGGCATTTTATTTCAAGCAGAGTGTGGTCGCTTTACTCTGGCCACTTGTACTCAGTCCCCTTGTACTCTGCCCTCCCACTTCCTTTCTCTTTTGGCTTTGGATAAAATCTACTGTTCCACATCAGTGCATCTTTAGTACACATTCTGCAGAGTTCCTCGGAACCTGCTGATGTTTGAAGGCAGAAGAACAGTGGGAAGCCATCCCAGCTCCTCAGAAGTTGACTAGCTCCTTTATAATTTGCTTAATTTGTGCTTGGCATAGATAGATGGGCCTGGACTCAAGAAGGGAAATGTTGCCCTCTTTCTGAATGACCTCCAATCACATATCCATATATTGGCATATCCACATATCAAAGAAAAACCCATGGCTGGCCCATGCCAGCCAACTCATGCTAAAGAGCTCAGATGGCAGGGCTGTTTCATTGCTCCGTGGACTTCTGAGCTCCGTCTTAAGCCTGAGCTCTGGGACCTTCCCATCTCCCTGCCCACACCCAGACATCTACACAGCAGTGAAGCAGCCCTGCCACCTGAGCCCTATGAGCCTGGGTGGGCTGGCACAGGCCAGCCATGGGTGTCTAGTTGCTGTGCAGATATTCCACTGGAGTCCAGGCTTGAGACCTCTACGCTCTGCCAACCCAGGGAATGAATGTCCCCGCAATCTCGAGCATTGCTATGGGAGGTCTCCATTTTTTCCAGATAAAATAGTAAAAAGAGTAACAATGGATGGACTGGAATGGCTGATACAGTGTAGAAATTTGAATTGTTATAAGGATTTATTATGTTTACTGTGTCTGTTACTAAAAACTGCACACGCCTGGGCAAAAGTCTTTCCGCTGACTCTGCACACAGAAAATTTCCCTTTTGCTAAATAATGGAGTTTCTTTATTATGAATTACAGTAGTATAGTGCTGAGTTTTATATTATCTATAAACTAAGCTAGTTAAAAATAAATCACCTAGAACGTCTCAAGGTATAATATGAACAGGAAGCTTCTTGAATGTACAATTTTAATGCCCTCTAGTGGTCGGTGTTGCTTATTATGAAGAGGCGCAAGGGAGAGGAATTAAATCTTTGGGTACGTCTACATTGCAAAACTATTTCAAATTAACTAGCGCTATTCCGAAATAAGTTAGTTCGCGTCTACACAACAGGCAGTTATTCCAAACTAGTGTCAAGCTGGAGGTCTTCTTACTCTGACTACTGTAACCTTCATTGTATGAGGAGTAAGGAAAGTCAGAGGAGAGTGCTCAATTTCGAAAAAAGTGCCATGTAGACGCTCCCTATTTTGAAATAAGCAGTTTCGAAATAAGATATGCAATTGACGTAGCTCAATTTGCGCAGCTTATTTCGAGTTAAGTCCTGCACTATAGACACACCCTTTGGATAGGAATGTGTTTTTTCTTCTTTAGTGGCTAGAATCAGTCTCTAGCAGGTTCTCAGCACTTCAAACTGAAATTCACAAAATGTTCTGCCAGGCCATGGAATTTCTCAGCTAAACAACCTGAACACAAACCTTTCCTGGCAAGAGCTCCTCTATGACTGGTTAGCTGAATGCCATGCTCCACTCCATAATTGGGGCCATTTGTCCTGGTGTGATGCATTTTGATACTGTATTGTCTCAGTTCTGAAGAGGAAGCATTAGTGCTATGCAGCTGGCATGTGTTACATTCCTTCTGAAGCCCTGAGTTCTCAGTACCATATGTTTGTTGCTTGTCTAAATAAAGCTGAAGTCATAAGTTACAATTGAGTGGCAACTATATATGCAAATAATGTCCACGTCTTGGTAAGAGTTGTGGCTTATGCTAGTGAGGAAGCAGCACTTTCTATCTCCCCCTTTCCTTGCCTCTTGTGATCACCAAAAACTAGGGGCTTGATCATGCCATCAGTTTTTTAATCATTGTTATTAATGGGTATTTCAGAGTCAAATGGAGAGGTATGAATGAGCCCAAATAGATAGAATCCACCCTCATGTTTATATTGTTCAAGTAACAAAAAGTAAATATGCTTCAAATGTTGTTTGAGTATATAAAATAGGAGGAAATGAGATAGGGACATAATCATAATTTAGGGAGAAAGTTGCACAGGTATTTTCACTCTGTTAAATTGTTTTTCTGGGAGGTAAGCACATGGTATCAACTGCTCTTGGTCTGACTGTTCCCATACACTCCATTATTTTTTTCATTTTCAGGACATCCCTTCTTTTATCTCTGAGACATTATTTTGTCTCTAGGTAGGATGATATCTTAAGGTTACTTTGGGTGTGTCTGTAGGGATGCTGTAGTTAAAGCTGATGGGGTGCATGTGTGTGTGAGAGAGAGAATGTGTGTGGTTCAGTTCTTTGGGATCCTACAGGATAACAAGCACTGTATAAAGGTAAATACAATTCCTTGTTTGGTTTGAATTGACGGACCTTTGCTGCTGTTTCTTTGATTGGACAGTCAGCATGAATAGTAATTGCTCAAAATGCAGGCATACAATGCCAATGTCTAGCCCAGCCTCTGCTCATTTCTCAAGGCCCAGGCAAACACCCACCCCTTAAGGCAATATTGTTGATTATGGTGCTTCTGCAGTGTGGTTTACAAACAAGAAAGACAGAGTCAAACACTGGGCTGAGGTAAAACTTTCAAAAGCACTTAAGTACTGTGGGATCTTAACTCCCATTTTCAAATGCTTAGGCTCCTAAGTCTCGCTGAAAGTCAGTGTAGTCAACAGAGCTGTGTCACTGCACACCAGCTGAGAATCTGGCCCATTGCTTCTACCCATCTTGTTCAAGTCAAGGCCCTGATCCTGCAAGCCACTCTGCACAGGCAAATGCCTGCTTCTGACTCTCTGGGGCTTTCTGGGTATGTCTACACTTGTAATTAGGCACACATGCCTGGCCCATGCCAGCTGACTTGGGCTCATGTGGCCCAGGCTAGTGGGCCGTTTAATTGCACTAGAGGTATTCAGGCATGAAAGCCCAGAGACTAGGACTCAGCAATGTGGGAGAGTCTCAGAGATTAGTCTGGAGCCCAGATCTAAACATCTACATGACAGTTAAAGAGCCCCTTAACCAGAGCCCCTTCACCTGAGTCAACTGACTAATTGCAGTGTAGACATATCTTAAATGGCCACAGGGAAATAGACCACTCCAAAACAGAACAGCTTGCAGCCAGATCAGTGCCCGTGAGTTTAACCTAATTTACAAGCAACTTAGGGTATGACCTGTTTCTTTCCTCTCTCTGTAACATTCCATGTACATGTAGGGAGCTGTACACACGTGTTAAAGATTTGAATACAAGAAAGCTTTAATGCAAAAAACTTCTATTGTACATTTGGGTTGACCACGTTTATGAATGAAGATAAATGATAGACATAAAGTTAATCTAAATATTGTGGACCAGATTGTTAGGTGCCAGCCCCCATTTCTGTGGGTGCAACTAACTGTATGCTTAGAAGAGTCTGCACTGATATTGTAGGTTACTTAGATTTGTGGACACAATTTGAGTACAGATGGCAAAGCAACATTAACTGCTGGTGCAATTAACAGTGAGAACAAAATTGTATCAGCAAAGCTTTAGGGTTTAGTTAATGCCAGGTTAAAAAATGAACCTTAATTGTCTTAATACTGTCAAGTACTGTTGGATAAGCTTGGTGCCATTTCTTTTTGTTTTGTTAGCTGGTTTGCTGTATTTCTCTCTGACATTTTCCTCTATAGCCCATGGCTTTCTGGAACTGAACCAGTGATTTCCACTGGTTGAGAACAAAACGTCTTCTTATAATCATCAACAATATGGAATCTTGCCACTTCCATTGTGAGCCACTCAGTTGGCAGGTTGGTTTGACGACACAAGCCCCCCCGGCACAATCCATCTAGTTGTCTTTCCCCAAAGGGCAAAATCACTTTTATTGGAGGCCAAAAATGATACACACCACTGGGTTGAGAGTTGAGTGAGGTGGTGTTTTTTTTTTTAAAGACTTAACTAGCAGTGCCAAGAGTTAAACTCTGTTTTAGAAGAAAGCGATTGTTGCTGGCGCTGCACTATGAAGCTGATTCTTTTTCAGAATCTGATTCTTTCATCCAAATTTTGGCTATGGATAATAATAATAATACTTAGCACCTTTGCATTTTTTCAGAGCACGGTACAAATATTAGCTAATTAATCTAGGCTTTCCAAGATTGCTTGCTGTTGCTTCCTTTATGTAATTTTTCTTTTTGCAAATAAAAAAGGAGGATATCTCTGGACCAAAGTGCACCCATGACTAATCCCATGGTTCATTTGACCTGTTGGGAGGGTTGGGCCTTAAAAGGAGTTTAAAAATAATGTATAAAAGACTGTGGGAGGTTTAAGATCTTAGCTTTGCTACTGGACTACAGGAATTGCCAGCGGGGATCAGATCCATGATCCATCTAGGTCCACATCCTGTCTCCAACAGTAATCATCCTGAAATAATGTAATGGGAAGGTGTAAGAAACCCGGCAGAAAGCAACTATGGGATAAAGTGCCCTTCCCCAAGGCATCATCCCATCTTCTATCAGATTGATTTAAACTTGGAAACATGAGATTTTATATCATATTTGAAAATGAAACATTTTGCTACTTCCTTCCTCCCCCACCATCTTTTCTTCCTTTTGGGAAGCCCCTGCTCAGTGTGAGAATGTTCTAACACTGTTGGCATCCCTCTGATCCACCATCAGGAAATCTAAGGCAGAAAGAATGACACTATTAAACAAACAAATGAAAAAAAAAAAACCCTCAACCCTCTCTAAATGTCTGTCTGTGAAATGCTTGTAGCCTTCTCTGTCTCTTTCACTTCAGAGAGTTTGATCCATTTCTGATATTGTTAGACATAATGTACAAAACAGTAGTAGTGAAACAGTTGGGTTCATATTGTTATGACAGAAGAGCTCCTCGAAAGAGTTTAATTAGCAGTGCTTCTCAGAATGTTTTCACTGAAATTTTTTGGGGGAATTTTTGAGTTTTTGTCAAAACGAATAGATAGGTAGCCGTGTTAGTCTGATCTTGGTAAAACAAAAAGAAAAAATACATAGCACTTTAAAGACTAACAAGATAGTTTATTAGGTGATGAGCTTTCATGGGGCAGACTCACTTCTTCAGATCATACTCTGAAAGTGAATTGACATGACCATATATAACAAAGGAATACAAGGAACAAAGTGAACCAAAGGATGTTTGGCTGGAGATCAGAAGATTTGGCTGGAAATGGGAACTGTGCTTCCTGGAAGTTGTGGTTTGCTCCTTATGTCTCCATTCTTTACTATGGGCCAGCTGTCCTACATATCCCATAATGCACCATGGTCTCCCCCGCTGCTTAGGGGAAGCTGTGAAACATGGATTTGTTTTATGGAGGTTCTATGGCCAGTGTTATATATCAAGAGATCAGACTAGAATATCACACTGGTGTTATCTGGCCTTGGATGCTATGAATCAATGGAGTTGCAGGCCAGGAGTTCATATTCCTTCAAATTCATAGAAACGTCTGTGGATTCTCAAAATCTCTTTGTTCGATACATCTTAGACTGTGAAACTCATTACAACAATTTAATTGTGCATTTGTGAAAAACTATGTCATTGTATTGCCTCTTTCTCTCTGTATATACATTTACAGACTGTTCATTATTTGGTAATATGCTTATCATGTCCCTTCTTATGTTTCCTGTCTAATGTAAATATTCCCTGTCTTTTCAATATTTCTTATTGTATGGAAGCTTTCCCATGCCTGTAATCATTCTTGTTACCCATCTATGAGTCCCTTGTAGTACTGATATAATTTATGATAGAATAACCAGGGCTGAACATAGCATTCTTGTCAAGGACATGACAATCCTGATGTATAGAATGGCAATATAAGATTTCCAATATTTTCCTTCCTAACATATTGTTTGCTTTTTTTGGCTGCTGCTGTGTACTGAGTAAAGGACTTCACTGTGTTGAATAAAGGCATTGACCAGGAGCTGTTATGGGTAATTTAGTATACAACTGGGCAAGTAATAATCATCTTTATCATGCTAGTTTCAGTAGCTGTTTAGTATTTTTACGCCTGTTTGCCAGTACTGTAACTCAAAATGGATACATTCCAACTCCCACATTGCTTCTCGGACATCACTCATTAATACTTCATATTTTATCAGTCTAAAATGCATTTAATTAACAACTTACAAAACTTTCTCTTTAAAGATATAGGCAGGGGATAAAAGCTTTAATTATGCAATGCACATTTTATAGCACCAACATACTATTGGTTGCTAATTGCAGTAGAATATTTTTAGAGCAGCACTTTCTTCATCTACACTTTATTCTCTCTTCATAAAAGCCTCAGGAATAACGTAACCAGGGAAAGAGTTAAATAGCAAGTTGTAGTTCTAGGTGAAGAAGACACAGCAGCTGTCTTCACCTTTTCCAGACTGCTGTCCCACCTAAATCTTCGCAGTCCAAGATTTTCCCACTTTCTTAACTAACATGCATTTATCTGCAAATGTTTGCAATAAGGCAGTTAAAATTACTTTGCGAATTGTGTTGTATTATAATTCTTAAAGAGGTTTAAAATTGCTGCCATTACTTTTTCTTATTTCTGCCAGCAGTCAAGGATAAGGATTTTTATTAAATTTATTCCGTGTTTTTTAAAAAGTGCTCTAATTACTGTGAGATTTTTTTCTTTTAGGAAGAAACTTATGCCAAATTGTCTCACAGATGTTAAAGAAACAAGATGATACTCCATTTTTTAAATAAGGGTTAGTTTTTCAATGGTGCAAAATAAAGTGAATATAGACTAGCAGAATACATTAGAAAATATTCAGGAGACTTATTTTTCCCTGTTTTTTGTCTGACTAACATTAAGTCCAATACATAAATTAAAAAGTGGGATTGTATAAATTTTACTAGAGTATGTATGTAGAACTGTGGTTTTGTTAACGTGCAGGTAATGCAGGACATTTCAGGGACTCATATGCCTTCTGTTGGCAGCAGGTGTTTTACAATGACGCTCATGAACACATTTTGGGCTGATTTACAACGCAGCCTTCAGGGGCTTTGGGCTACAAATCAGTGGATGAAGTAAATCCCCTCACCTCCTATACTACAGCATGTTTTCGCCAAGTGAGGTGTTTATCCCCATACTTAGAGGACTTGCATGGGATATTGATTATTATAAAACAGCACATTCACATCATATAACTTTGATTTTCTGGCTTTCTGTGACAGAAGGTTATTTTTCCAGCAACCGTTATCAATCACTTTTATGCATTTTTTCTTTCTTTAATCTGTCTTTTTTAACATTTGGGATTATTCACTAAAAGGCAAAAGCCTGCTCCACAGCTGAAATGTATTATTAAAAAAAATGTAACATCCATTCTGATCACATTCTAATTCATGGGCTGTGATTGACTTGAAACAGCTTCCCCAGAGTGAAAGGGATGCCTCTGATTTCTTGATTCAAACTGTATCGCTCATGATAGAACCACTTGTAAAAGAAGCCTGATGTTTAAACTGTGCTATTTCTACAAATGTTTTATGCATCACCTGGGGGGTGCATTCTTTTCTTACTTCTTAGACAAAAATAATGGTATGAGGATACTTACAAATGTAGGCGCTTAAAATTTGATAAAACCATATTTTGGCACATAAATGGCCTAATTTTCAGAGAAGTTGGGCACCCGTGTCTAATTATTACTATACATTATTAATTTTATTATTTATTAAATATTTATTTTGCAGTAGCATCTAAAAGCCAGAACCAGGTCAGCACCCCATTGCTGAGTGTTGTACAAACATATAATAAATGACCAACTCAGAGCTTCCAATCTAAATTTGTTAAAGCCCAAGGGCTTAGGTAATACCACTCATTATATTTTTCTTGACACTGGCTCTCATATTCTAGGGACACTCCTAATAGGATCTTCTTAGGATTCAACCAGCAGGATAGATTATCACAAAGCAGTAGAGCCCCAGGTAAAATGGACTATCAAGAAAGTCCCAACAAGAGGCCAAACAGTTACTAAGGACAAATGCCATTGTGCCTCTTTCTCAGAACAGCAGGCACAGTAGTGCCACATGCACTAAGCTAGTACCGGGGCAACACCGGATACTGTTCTGTTTCTGCTGTGTCATCTTCATGAATCAGGTAATGCCATCAGATGGCTGACGCCTGGGTTGGAGAGACGTGCTCATCTTCAGCTCTGAGACTAAGTGAGAGCAATTCAAGTCAAATTAAGAGACACTCACATTAGCAGTGAGATCTTTCTTGTGGTCCAGACTGTAGGGCTATGTCTACATTGGCAGCTTCTTGATCAAGAACAGCCGTTCTTGCATAAAAACTTGCCTGCTGTCTACACTGCACGCGCGTTCTTGCGCAAGTAAATTTACAGTCTAGCCTTGTAAAACAGGTCTTCTTCTGGAAGAGTGATTCCTCTCCCCATGAGGAATAAGCCCTCTTGCGCAAGAGCTCTTCCACAGGAGGGCAATGTAGACAGGCAACATGAATTTCTTGGGCAAGAAGCCCCTATGGTTAAAATGGCCATGAGAGCTTTCTTGTGCAAGAGAGCGTCCACACTGCCGTGGATGCTCTTGCACAAAAGCACATCTCTTGTGCAAAAGCGCATACCAGTGTAGTCGCTCTCTTGTGGAAGACTTTTTGCGCAAGAACTCTTCTGCAAAGCAGTTCTTGAGCAAGAAGCTGCCAGTGTAGATCTAGCCTACGTGTAACTCTACAGTTGCAGTAGCCATTCTGTCTGTGTCATTGCCTAACCAAGTAATATTTTAAACCTTCTGCCACTGGTGGTGTGGTGGTGATGTTGCTGAACTCCACTCTGTGACCTTTTCTGGCTAGCCTGAATTTTGTCATATACACCTGAAGTCCTTCCTATTTCATACCAATCATCTTCATGTGCAAGAACTGAGATTTTTCATTTGTTGCATTGGGGAAATACATTGAGGCATGAGGACCATCTATCAGAAACTCTGGTGACACAAAGTTTCCTTGGTGCACTATACAAGTACTGTTCTCAGCTCCTTTCTGTTGCTTGGGTTCATGGCCTGACAATGAGGCCAATTTAATGAATGTGATATGAAACAATGAGTTTGTCCCTTAAAAAGCATATGTAATAAAAACAAACAATAACCTCAGGAAATGGACCACTGCTGCTCTCCATTTCTTGTTGGAGAAGAAATATTCAAATGTTTTTGCAAATATGAAATCTGATAAAAAATCACTTAAACATATAAATGCTGCCCTAGAAAGCATCTCAGGAAAGAACAAATTTCTTTTGAAAACCTCACAAAACATCCTTGAGCCCATCACCACCCTAGTCTGATAATTTGTTGTATGTGAAAATTGTCTTCTAGGAACAACTCAAAAGATGTATATTGTATAGGTGATCTGTGTTTACGAAGATATTTGTCAAAAAGCACTCTCCTCTCGAGAGTGCTCTCTTTCTTTTCCAATGTGTCTATTGTATGTAAACAAACCTGCAATAAATATTAAAGAAAAACAACTTGCATACACTGCTCTTCAATCATTTGTGATTCAACAGGAAACAACTATTACTGCCTTCCTACTGTATCTGATTTCTCTCCCAGATGATTGACAAACAGTGTGAGTTTATAGCCTGCAAATCTTCATCTGACTCCTCAGCTGGTATACGTGTATGTAGTTCCATGAACTGCTGTGCAGTTGTATTGACATGCACAAAATCTGGATTTTGCTCTTTAGCTCTGGGCTTGTTTGCATAAGCAGAAGCAACCAAAACTTGCTACCCAAAACCTATCACATCTGCAAAATTGGGCAAGAATACTGGCAAGAAAAGAACAGCCACACTGAGTCAGACCAATGGTCCATCTAGACCTGTCTTCTAACAGTGGCCAACACTAGGTGCCCCAGGGGGAATGAACAGAACAGTAATCATCAAGTGATCCCACCTCTGTCACCCATTCCCAGCCTCTGACAAACAGAGGCTAAGGACACCATTCCTACCAATCCTGGCTAATAGGCATTGAGGAACAATTCTCCATTAATTTATCTAGCTTCTTTTTGAATTCTGTTAAAGTCCCGGCCTTGACAACATAATCTGGCAAGGAGTTCCACAGGTTGACTATGCACCTCTTGTCCCCAGATGTCTTTTACTTCCTGTTCTGGACGTGCCCATAGCAATGATATCAGTGATGATGAGACTGGTTGTGTGCTCCTGAAAGGAACCCACTAATGCTCATGTGGATGCGGTATGCATGGCTGGAGGCCAGTTGTGTTATATGGAGGGGAAAAGCTGCAAATGCCAGGTGCTACTTCCCTCCTGCACAGATGGGCAAGAGTAGGCAGAATTTTAATTTCATCCTTTTTAATGCAACAGCCTATGTATTGGAGCAGGTGCAGAAGTACAACTCCTCTGTTCCAGTGAAAGGGCTGGTGGAAAATATTTCCTTCCTGTGAAGCAAGGACTAACCAAGAACTGGATTGTGACTAAGTCAGAACCTGATTTCCGCCCTGCTCATACACTGTCCCTTAGTCAGAATGAACTGTGGCTGTGAAATCCAGCCCCGATATGAGGATGGATTCTCTCATGGTGTGTATGTGTAAAATGAAAGAAAATAATAATCTTTCATGACACAATGTGAAAAGATCATTAGAGTTGCATAACTAAGGGTATGTCTACACTACAAAGTTAGTTCGAACTAACAGACGTTAGTTCGAAGTAACTTTCATAGGCGCTACACTAGCGCTCCGTTAGTTCGAATTTAATTCGAACTAACGGAGCGCTTAGTTTGAACTAGGTAATCCTCATTCCACGAGGATTAAGCCTAGTTCGAACTTACTAGTTCGAATTAAGGGCTGTGTAGACCCTTAATTTGAATTAGTGGGAGGCTAGCCCTCCCCAGGTTTCCCTGGTGGCCACTCTGGCCAACACCAGGGAAACTCTATGCCCCCCTCCAGGCCCCGGAGCCCTTAAAGGGGCACGGGCTGGCTACGGTGCCTGTGCCAGGTGCAAGCCTGCCAGCACCCAGCTAGCAGACCCTGCACCTGGCATGGATCGAGCCACCCACCCGATGCCCCCCAGCCTTCCCCCTCTTCCTGGGACCAAGCTGGCGGCTCCCGGGAGCTTGCCCAGGACCGCAAGAGGCGGACACCCGCCTGGGCTAGTGTGGACATCGTGGACCTTGTCCACGACCTCCGCACTAGGCACAGGAAGGTGGCCGGCTAGGGCAGGAGAGCTGCCAGCCTGGCCACCCAGGAGCAGGTGTGCAAGAAAATCAAGGGGGTCCACTGAGACCCCCGACCCTGAGCCCTGAGCTTACAATGGCCATCCTGGGTCAGACCAAAGGTCCATCTAGCCCAGTAGCCTGTCTGCCGACAGCGGCCAACCCTAGGGACCCTGGAGGTGATGGACCAAAGACAGTGACCAAGCCATTTGTCTCGTGCCATCCCTCTCCAGCCTTCCACAAACCTTGGGCAGGGACAATACTCCTACCCCCTGGCTAATAGCACTCCATGGACCCAGCCTCCATGACTTGATCTCACTTCTCTTTAAACTCTGTTCTAGTTCTAGCCTTCACAGCCTCCTGCAGCAAGGAGTTCTACAGGTTGACTCTTTGCTTTGTGAAGAACAACTTTCTGTTATTAGTTTGAAGCCTGCTACCCATTCCTTTTCTTTGGTGTCCTCTAGTCCTTCTATTATGGGAACTAATGAAGAACTTTTCTGTATGCACCCTCTCCACCCAACTCCTGCTTTTAGAGACCTCTATCCTGTCCCCCCTCCTTCTCCTCTTTTCTAAGCTAAGAACTCCCAGTCTCTTTATCCTCTCTTCATATGGGACCTGTTCCAAACCCCTGATATTGTAGTTGCCCTCCCCTCTCCCAGCCTCTCTCTTCCCCTCTCCCACCTCCTTTTCCCAGTCTCCCCCAGTTTTGTTCAATAAAGACAGATTCCATTTTTGAACACAATTGTCCTTTATTTTGTACATCAAGAAGAGGGGCTAGGGAAGGGTAAGTGGAAGGAGGTGAGGGAGGAATGGGGTACGCGCCCCCGATGGGGAGGACTAGGCTGGCTCTGCGGGCTTCTGGGGGTGGAAGCTCTCCTGCAGCCCCCCAATTGTCCCCTCTCCCCAGATGGCAGCCTGCGGCAAGTGCAGCCGGGCTGATGGCCGAGTGGTGTGATGTGCCCAGTGTGGGTACTCCGGGCAATCCAAGCCAGGACTGCTTTGCAAGCGGGGCACCCCTGAGAACTGTCTGTCCAGGGTGCGGGTCGGGTCCCTTTAAGCACAGCCCTCGGCTAGCCTGAGACAGCTCTAAGTCCTCCTCTGATGCCCTGCCGGCACTACTTCCGGCCATCCTTAAGCCCAGTTCAGGGTCCACTTAATGTGGACATGCTAGTTCGAATTAGCAAAACGCTAATTCTAACTAGTTTCTTAGTCTGGATCCGTTAGTTCGAATTAGCTTAGTTCGAATTAACTAATTCAAACTAAGTTAGTTCGAATTAACGTTGTCGTGTAGACATACCCTAAGTGCTTTGAAGCCAAAGTTAAGTTTGAATGCACAACCGCAATTGAGCCCTTTAGTGCATGCTCATTATAAAGCCATCTTTAATTACATGATGTGTTAGGGTATACAAATCTCACACTGGAGAATAAGGGGTTAAATAGTAGCTCTGGGTCCTGGCAGCCATGCCTACCCACACCTCCAAAGCCTGCATAAGCTGTAGGCGGCTCTTAAAAGAAGAACCAAAGCAGCTCAGAAGGAGGTGAACAGTGGAGGGGAACAAACATCTGGGGAAATAACAGCGCGGGAGCTCTTGTTGCCTGAGACCTGACCATTCTGACCTGTCCAAGACTACAACAGAGAAACTGATGAGTGTTTGGGATGGTCAGATACTTTATTTTCATTCATTTTTAAAAAATTAACCTTATATAAAACAAAGGGGAGCTCCATTAGGAAACAATCCAGGGAGGCAGCTACTTAGCAACCCAAGGTATAGAATGTAGTGGGCCACCATTGGTCCCTGGATCAGAACCCAGTGGGAAGGAAAGACCCAGGCTCCCATACCAATCCCTCAATGTGGTAGGAAATCCAGCTGGGGAAAACCCCGCATGCACAAAGGTCCAGACACCAAGTTCTTACACTAAGGACCATCAGGTTTCTCCATAGTTAGACTCTTCTTTCTGTATATCCTGAAAGGGGTGGGCTAGAATATGTGGTCTAGCTGAAGAGCTGGACCACAAAAGAAAGGACTGGCTCCACCGGACAATGGAGTGTAGACAAAAGGAGGATTGCTGTCCACACTCCTGCCTGACCACTAGGCAACACTGTCAGCAAGGGTCACCTTTCACACATGATCACATACTAACACAATGTAAGAGCAAGCAGCATATTTTTTCTGCAACTTTTGCTTTGCATTTGTAGTAGTATACACTGTATCCTGAAGTAGTGTATTCTGTATCTTTACCCTTAGTGACAAGTTAATTTGCTTGGATCAGTAACCTCTATAAATAACAGTTGTAACTAAGCTATCACCTTATCATCCATTTATCTTTTTCAGCAGAACAGTCCAATAAGCCAGAAGAACTCAAGAATTCCCTTAATCTTTTAAAGCATGCACAGTAACGTATTTCTTTTTCTACTGGGCAGCATTTGGAGGAGTAAAGAATTAAACAAGGGAAACTACAAAGTGATTGCCATAGATTTTAAGACCACTGGAATGATCTAATTTGAACTCCTGCATAACACATGCCATGCAATTGTATCCAGTAAATCCTGCACTGAGCACAGTAACTTATGGCTGACCTAGAGCAAAACTTTTAGAATAGCATCTAATCTTGATTTAAAGATGTCCAGTGGT
The DNA here is from genome assembly GCF_049634645.1 of Pelodiscus sinensis. Classification (NCBI taxonomy): domain Eukaryota; kingdom Metazoa; phylum Chordata; order Testudines; family Trionychidae; genus Pelodiscus; species Pelodiscus sinensis. The sequence continues at coordinate 307,891,447 of NC_134711.1, forward strand.
GGAGAATGCAGCACATCCCTAAGTAAACTGTTCTAATTCTTAATTATCCTCCCAGTTAAAAAAATCCCTTTATTTCCAGTTCAACAGTACCTAGTTTCAACTTCCAACCATTTGGTTTTGTTCTGCCTTTGTCTGCCAGATTAAAGAGCCAGCTACCATCAAAAATCATCTCACCATGTAAGCATTTACAGACTGATGAAGTCACTTTAACCTTCTTTTCTTATACTGCTCTTGGAGCAATAAAAAGGTAGGGAAAAAGGAAAAATTAAGGTCAAATTCTGTATCTAGATGTGGTTGGACAGCTCCCACTGAAGAAAATGGGTGCTACTGCTGGGTGCATCTGAGGATGGAATGTGGTCTTTTATTACTTGTGGAGTCTGGTTTTGGGGAAGTACTGTGAACATCAAAGGAACATCAATCTGCCTTTGTTCATGCTGGCTAAGTAGGTATCATGTGCCCTCTGCTGGGGTAGTAATACTGTGGTTGAATCAGATGTGGAGCAGTAGCTGTTGTCATTCCAGCCAAAGGGAAGATGCAAACTGCATTGATTTTAATGATAAAGGAGTAGCAGTGGGATTAATGCTATCTACCCTCTCTCTCTTATCCCCAAACCTTATTTTTTCAGCACCGCTCTTTGGAGCCTTTTTAAAGATACATTTTGTATTTCTCTTTCTTGATGATTTTTAGGTCAGAGATGACTTACTTTTTTGAAATGGCATCACAGTGAGCAATCTGCCTTTTTATGTTATTGATTAAAAAGTAACGCTTGGTTAGTAAGCATCTTAGGAAAGCTGTAACACTTTTAAGTTACTGCTGTAAACATTCATCTAATAAATTTAAATTAAAGGAGGCAGTCACTACTGGGACTGGAACACATGTATCCAGTTACCCTAGCCTAGCTGTCTTTAAGAACACATTTAATAGCTTGTGGCAGCAGAGATTCTGTTCTGCTTTACTTGAACATTAGATAGTTAGAAAACGAGGTTAATTCTGAACCATGTCCCTGTCTCATAGCAATCAGCATTCTTCATGAATCTGTTGCTGTTCAGCCTTCAGACTCACAATAACATACTGCAGTTTTTGAAAGGATCAAAATGATTCAAAGCGAGGGGGTTTAGTGCACACATGAATTTTGCTGTCTATCCTTTGCCTGTTCACAGCTAATGGCATACTCCATCCATGCTCCAGATTCAAACTGATCACGGCCCAAAACATAAGAACATCTATACTGGGTAGGACCAAAGGTCCATTTAGCCCAGTATCCTGTCTTCTGACAGTGGCCAATGCTAGGTGCCCTAGAGGGAATGAACAAAACAGGCAATCATGAAATGATCCCACCTCTGTCACCCATTCCCAGCCTCTGATAAACAGACATGGGACACCATTCCTACCCATTCTGGCTAATAGCCATTGATGGACCTAACCTTCATGAATTCTTTTTTGAACCGTGTTAAATTCCTTGTCCTCACAACTTCCTCTGGCAAGGAGTTCCACAGAGGACTGTGTGTTGTGTGAAAAAATATTTCCTTTTGTTTGTTTTAAACCTGCTACCTATTAATTTCATTTGGTGACCCCTAATTCTTTTTATGGGAACAAGTAAATAACTTTCACTTATGTACTTTCTCCACACTGGTCATGATTTTATAGACTTCTATCATACCTCACCCCTCCATCTACTCTTTTCTAAGCTAAAAAGTCCCAGTTTTATTAATCTCTCCTGATAAGGTAGCTGTTCCAAACTCCTAATCATTTTTGTTGCAGTTTTCTAAACTTTGTCTAATGCCAAGATATCTTTTTTTGAGATGAGGCAACCACATCTGCGTGCAGTATTCAAGATGTGGGTATACTATGGATTTATATAGAGGCAATAATATATTCTCTGTCTTTTTCTTTATTTCTTTTATTAATAATTCCTAACATTCTGTTTGCTTGTTTAACTGCTGGTGCCCATTGAGTGGATGTTTTCAGAGAACTATTTGCAATAACACCAAGATATTTCTTTTTAGCTGTTATAGCTAATTTAGTCCCCATCATATTGTATGTATAGTTGGGATTATGTTTTCCACTATGCATTATTTTGTATTTAGCAACATTAAAATTCATCTGCCATTTTGATATCCAGTTACCAAGTTCTGTGAGAAACTTTAGAAGCTCTTCATAGCCTGCTTTGTACTAAACTGTCTTGAACAGCTTAGAGACATCTGCAAATTTTGCTACCTCACTGTTTACCCCATTCTCCAGATCATTTATGAAGATGTTGAATAGGATTGGTCCCAGTACAGTACAGACACCTGTCGGACACTAGAAGCTACCTCTCTCCATTCTGAAAACTGACCATTTATTCCTGAATTTTGTTTCTTATCTTTTAACCAGTTTTCAGGCCTTGATAGGGCCTTTCCTCTTATTCCATACCAATTACTTTGCTTAAGAGACTTTGTGAGATAGCTTTTCAAAGGCTTTCTGGAAATCTAAGTACACTATATCAACTGGATCTCCCTTGTCCAAGTGCTTGTTGATACCTCAAAGAATTCTAGAAGATTAGTAACACATGATTTCCCTTTACAGAAACTATGTTGACTGTTACCCAACAAATTATGTTCATCTACGTGTCTGACAATTCTGTTCTTTATTATAGTTTCAACCAATTAGCCCAGTACTGAAGTTAGACTTACCAGTCAATAATTGCCAGAATCACCTGTAGAAAATTGGTGTCACATTAACTATTTTCCAGTAATTTGGTACAGATGCTGATTTAAAGCATAGGTTACAAACTGTAGTTAGTAGTTCCACAATTTTACATTTGAGTTCTTTCAGAACTCTTGGCATGAATGCCATCTGGTCCTGGTGACTTGTTATTGCTTAGTTTATCCATTTGTTCCAAAACCTCCTCTAATGACACCTCAATCTGGGACAATTCTTCAGATTAGCCACCCAAAAAGAATGGCTCAGGTTTGGGAATCACCCCAACATCCTCACCTGTGAAGATCAATGCAAAACATTCATTTAGTTTCTCCACAATTATCTTATTGTTCTTCAGTGCTCCTTTAGCATCTCAATCATCCAATTTAGTAGGCTTCCCTTTTCTGAGGTACTTAAAAAAATTTCTACTACTTTATTGAATTGTTGGCTAGCTGTTTTTCCTTTTTGGCCTTCCTAATTATATTTTTACATTTTATTTGTCAGAGTTTATGCTCCTTTCTATTTTCCTCACTAGCCAAGCCTACACAAGTGAGAATGGAGTGCTGGGTAAGCTTTTCATGTGCATGTCAGATTTGGATGCTCACTTCAGTGTCTTTGATATTCCCCTCTTTTTTCCCAGCTCCATTATCACAGGGGCTACGTCTAGACTGGCACAATTTTCCGCAAATGCTTTTAACGGAAAAGTTTTCCGTTAAAAGCATTTGCGGAAAGAGCGTCTAGATGGGCACAGACGCTTTTCCGCAAAAGCACTTTTTGCGGAAAAGCGTCTGTGCCAATCTAGATGTGCTTTTGCGCAAAAAAGCCCCGATCGCCATTTTTGCGATTGGGGCTTTTTTGCGCAAAACAAATCTGAGCTGTCTACACTGGCCCTTTTGTGCAAAAGGGACTTTTGCCTGAACGGGAGCAGACTAGTATTTCCACAAGAAGCACTGATTTCTTACAGTAGGAAGTCAGTGCTTTTGCGGAAATTCATGCGGCCAGTGTAGACAGCTGGCAAGTTTTTCCGGAAAAGCGGCTGATTTTCCGGAAAAACTGGCCAGTCTAGACACAGCCAGGGTGATTGGCCCTATTTCACCTTAAAGTGGACAACTCTACCTTGCCAGAATGAACAGCCTCCCAGACTGAGGAGGGCAGGACTTAAAGGGGCCAGGTGTTAGCCTGATGAACGTCTGGGCCTCATAAAAAGGGAAGAGAGAACTCTGAGAAGAGCTATAGTGATCACGTCAGCCAATGTGGAAGAGCTGACCCTGAGATAGGTCAGCTACAGTCAGTAACAAACTGCAAGAGGGACTCGAGGGATGCAGCCAGGGATCAGCACTCTCTGACAGAGCAGGGAAAACTAAAAAGGTAGCCAGGAGGACAGAAGAATCACTTCTTTGTTTGTCATCCCAGGGAAGGTTAAATTTGTTTAGGAACTTAGCCAGAGCTGAGCCATATCACCACACCCACCCATCTGGGGAAGGCTGAGAGGGCCACCTCAAGATTTGCAACTAAGGTAGGGAGCACCTGCAGTTCCAGGTTCAACCAGAAGAGGGTGCAATGGGACAGGCATACCTATGAGCCCCTTATTCTACAAGGCTAAACTAAGTCCTCCTCCCTCTCCTCTGCTCTCCACCATCCATTTCTCTGATTTGTAGCTGGCCCCTTGAATTGTCATCATGTGATCTGAGGCTTTCTCAGCAGAAACCCAGCTTCCTCAGCTCTGAAGACCCCTTTAGCTTAGAAGAGATGGCCAGACCTCCTGAGCTCCTGAAGGCACAAAACTTCAAGTGTCTTTTATACGATGCGTGAACTGTCTAGAGTTTTCCACCTTAAAACAAGAGTCTAACCTGCTATGCATTTTAGCCAAAAGCTCAAATGCTAGATCAAGCTGTGATGGGTCTAACTCTTATTGAAATGAACAGGAATGGTCCAGACACTAACGGGGCCATAATCTGGCCCATGCTGGTTATCTTTCTCTTCTTTTGACATTTGAAATTAAAAGTTTCTACCCTCTCTTTACTACTTATCTGCTTTTTTTTCAGCACATCTATGCTTATCTCCTGTCCCTGCCATATCTTTCCACTCCACATTGCTGCCCTAAGCCCTGTTTTTATATCCACGAACCTGGTCCAGTAGGTTTGTATACTCTAGAAACCAAGTGGTATTCTTCCACATGTGTAGTTGTAGACTGAGGCTCAAAAAACCACAGTAATCACCAAGGCTGCCTTTACCTATTTAAAAAAGGCTGTGTCACTGAAATTATATGCCAAGCAAAGCAATTTATAAATCAAGAGAGGGGTCTATCAGGGTTAGTTGCTGGCAGGCCACCAGATGGTTAGTTTATCTGAGTGTCCACAGGCACAGAACCCCGCAGCTCTCAGTGGTTGTGGTTCTCAATTCTCGGCCAATAGGAGCAGTGGCTGGGAACAGTGAACTGTGGCCAATGGGAGCTGCAAGCAGCTTTGCCTATGGATGTTCATGTAGACAAACTGCCTTGTGGCCAGCTAGCTGCTAACCCTGATGTACTGCATGCAGCCAGAATGCTGGAGGTTCTCTACCCCTGCATTATCTAATCTCCTGAGCTGTTTTTTATCTTAATCAAACCATCTAGCGGTGATGAGAGATCAAGACCAGATGTCACTGATGAAGAGATCTAGAGAAATAAGGATCCAATTCAGAGGAAAAACAGTTGAAACCTTGAGGGGCAATCAAAAGAGCTGGTGTAAATGCAATGCATTTTCTAAAAGGTAAAAAGGCATGCTACTGCAAATGATATCAATCTCAGTTACTTTTTTTTTCTGGAAGAAACTGACAAGCGTGACTTCCACCAGTGTTCTTGGTTTGTCATAGCAGCAAGTTTGGCTCATCTACCAAACATGTTTTAAAGGAGATTTGCTGCATATGTGCTCTCAGAAGAAGTTGTGATGATTGCTTATAAATCTAGCTGTTGCTGACTCGATAACAACTATTGCTCTTAAAAAGTCACATGAAATGCCAGGTTTCTACAGCTGTACAAATGCCACTGCTGATCTAACTACAGAAACTGCATATGCTAGTTAGGATGGGTTTAGAAGAGAATCTGCAGGAAAATATTCGACAAATGAAATGAGAAATATGGAATTCTTTACCTCCAGAGGTCCTGGCATAATCTCTTCACTATATTGCAAGAAAAAATTGACATCTTCTTGGATGCCTGTGTGATCCTGCTAACTGGAATTAGATGATTAATTCTGATGATTCTTGTTCATATACATATGAATTATCCAATCACTAGTTATGAGGGACTCTAGCAGAGATTTTTCACTGCACCGCTAAGTATGGATCATAAGTGATTAGATCCTGCTCTAGAGATTTTCTGTGGTTGCCAGGTATTTGGTGTGAAGGGAGATAATGGTAAATCTTGGCCCATTGGTCAAAATATATAGTCTTTCCTTTTCAGATTACAAGAAATCCAGAAAATAAATACCACGTGTGTTTTAAAACATAGACAATAAAGCAAAATGTTCTGAATATCTGTAAAATTAAACTATCAGTGAAAGGAAAAACAATCCCTCTCTTCCCCAAGCAAGCAAAAGCTCCCCATTTAACTTGTTTGTTCCTTACATGACAATACAAAAACACTACCCCCAAATTCTCCAGGCAGCCGAAATGCTGCATTTCCACGGCAGATCCCAACGGGGCAGTGCAGGGGGTGATTTTTCCATGGGACTTTTCAGGCTGGACAAGGTAATGAATGTGAGCTTCATTCAGCACAGAATAAGAGGTTCCAAGCATGTGTAGGAGTGCCACTGCAGGCCAGTTTAGAGTCTGCAGCTATGTTGTGCTGGAGCCTCCTCTTCCTGCCTTTTAAGTGGTGTGAAGATTCAGAGCACACACCCCCCTCACAACCTGCCTATCTGGCTGCTGCATGCAAATCCCCCTTTATTTGGGCCTTGTGCAAAGCAGCAGTGTTTGGCATTAGAAGCTGGTACTCCCCTGATTTCTGTGAGAATCATGCCAGACCTGGCAACATCAAAAATATTAAGCCTATTATGAAGCTTATACTTTAGTTTTTCATAAGCCACTGAACTGGATAAAAAAGCCAGTCATTTTTCCATAGATGGCTGAATTTCACTCTTCCAGTTGCTTAATGTGATTCTTTTAGCAGATATCAAGGCACTACTCCAAACTATTCATTGTGCTTTAAACATGGTGCTACTACAAAATATAAGGCGATATCTTCGGGCAAGAGTCATTTATATTCAGTTTCCTCTGAGATGATTGTTATAATTTTACCTTCAAAATCCTGGCTGTCATCACAGTTTCAGAGCTTTACACCTCCTATTGTTGTTAGTTTTATAGCTTTAACATTTATGAATGTCCAGGGCAACAGATGTTTAGGAGTGTCTTTCTCTATGTGCCTATTTGTCTTCCCCCTGATTTTGACCTCTGTTTCTTGTCCTTTCATGCGAAAACATGAAGGTGTAATTCATTAATGCTCGCAAAGAGTTTTAAATCAGGCTAGAGAGTGCATGCTATAGAAATGTAATGCCTTTAACTCCAATAAAACGTTTGGTTACGGAGTTTGTCTAAACTGTGCTGTTAGAAATCAATTGAATGCATTTGTATTGTGTTGCCGCTGCACATAATCCCATTTGTATGTCTTTCACAGAACAATGGGAAACAGCATAGAATACCTATTCCACATAAGAATACCTATTCCGGCACCAAATGTTTTTTTCCTCTGTGTCTGGACCTCCAAAAGCCTGACACAGCAGTACCTTTTCTGTGAACGAACTGTAGACTCAAATTCTCAGTGCCTTCAGATGCTAAATTCAATTTAAAACATAACTTATGAGTTATACGATTTATCTGAAATTCTTTCATATTAATAAAGGCTTAAATTGACAAATCTTGAGCCCGAACCTGGAGACTTAATATAAAAAGTCCATGCATGAGAAGGGGTTTCATGCCAATTGGGCTACAGTATATACAATATCTGTTCTTCAGATGCTCTGAAGCTATTGGCTACGTCTAGACTGGCATGATTTTCCGCAAATGCTTTTAACGGCAAAGTTTTCCGTTAAAAGCGTTTGCGGAAAAGAGCATCTAGATTGGCATGGATGCTTTTCCGCAAAAGCACTTTTTGCGGAAAAGCGTCCGTACCAATCTAGACGCGCTTTTCCGCAAAAAAGCCCTGATAGCCATTTTCGCGATCAGGGCTTTTGTGCACAAAACAAATCTGAGCTGTCTACACTGGCCCTTTTGCACAAAAGCTTTGAGTAAAAGGACTTTTGCCCGAACGGGAGCAGCATAGCATTTCTGCAAGAAGCACTGATTTCAGATAGTAGGAAGTCAGTGTTCTTGCAGAAATTCAAGTGGCCAGTGTAGACAGCTGGCAAGGTTTTCCGCAAAAGCAGCTGCTTTTGTGGAAAAACTTGCCAGTCTAGATGCAGCCATTGTGTTTTTCTTTTAAGGCTACAAGTATTTGTTCTGTGTGTCCTAGCTAATATGGAGGCTACAAACAGAAGCCAGAAGTTTACTTGATTCAGAGTAATGAAATTGTGCTTTTTTTTTTAAGAAGGAATCAATAAATAGGAAAAGTATAGCACCTGTCTGATTATTTTATTCCCAACAGAAGCAGAGAACAAGTGCAATCTCAAAAATGAGATGGGTTGCTCAGATTTGATGCCATTGTTATTTTCCCTTTCATCTGCTGTTATTAGAATATCCTTTGTGTGAGAATTTGTCAGACCTTTCTCTGGTATTTCAACAATGGCCATTCTGAAAAACTACCTACTTCAAATAACCAAACCAAACCAGTTTCATAAGGAACTAAAGGGTTATGCCAAATATGTATTAAAGTATTCTATGGTAATTGTCCCAAACTATTTAGCCTAAAACAGAGATACCTGCAGCATTTGACTATAGATAGATAATGAAATCCTGGCCCCATTGAAGTCAAAATGCGTTTTACCATTGGGATTTCACCAAGAATATCATAGCATGCTCCTGTATTACTGCAAGGGGTGGGTTGTTTCAGTTTGAGCAGGAAGTATTTTTGGCAGGAATCATATTAATTTCCATAGTGCCCAAGGGCCAGCTCAGCCTGCAGGCCTGTTTATTAGGCACTGTACAAACATAATGAGAGAGTCCCCACCACCTAACAAAAATGTCAGTCCATGGTGGTTGACCAGGGCCTGCAGCACCACTGAGAAGTAGCCCTTCCTGTTAATATACTGGGTTCAATGTTTTGGTGCGCGGATTGGAATATGGATTCCATCGATGTCTCCACTGCAGATCAGGAACCCTAGGGTGGCAAATCCTGCGACAATCAGGTCCAGGTCTCCCAGGTGGATGACCCTACACAGCAGGACTGAGTTGATGACCCTCACAATCTGCAGAAGGAGACAAACAAACACACAAAACAGAGAATGAGAGGGAGTGCCTGAGCCCTTGGGAGAGGCCCGCCCCCTCCCTTCCCTCAAACACCCTATGAGACCATCCTCCCCCACCCCCCAGCAGCAAGGCTGTGTGAGGGTGGGTTGGCACAACCCCCCAGGAATGGGGCTTCCCCCCAGCCTACCACTGCACCCTCCCACCCCCTTTCCTCAGGACTCCCCTTTTCCAGGACTCCCCTCTTCCCCCAGAGGGACTGCAGCCCCAGAGTGCCTTACCTCCATGAAGAGGGCCCCGATGATAGACTTGCCCATGCTGAACTGGTTGCCTACTGACCAATCACTGTCTGGGGTGGCGAGCTTCCAAGCGGCAATTGTGACCCAATTCTCCAGGGGGATGGCGGGTCGCAGGTGGGTGTCGTGTCGTTGGATGGCAGGGGTGAGCTAGGCACACAGCTCCATGATGGGGGGCCTTCCACATGCGGACATTTTGGAGCCACTGCTGGTCATCCCACCACTCCATGACCAGCCAGTCCCACCAGTCCAAACTGGTGTCCAGCCTCAAGAAACGTCTCTCTCCACTGTGGGGTGCAGCTGCAAGGGTCTTGCTCCTGCACACAGGGAAAGGATCTCAAGAATGAGCTCAGTGTAAAGCTCGTGCAGGGCCATGAAGGCAGCCTGCAGAAACTGCAGCATGTTCATGTGGGGCAGTCGCATGCTCAGGGGCGGCTCTGGCTCCATGGCAAAAAGAAAAATGCTGTGGCCTCCAAAAAAGCTGGGCAACCAGAGCGCACACTACAAGAGCTTTGCTGTCCCTTGAAGAGGTAGGCAAGCACACAGCAGAAGCACAGAAATGGCTTTTCGGGTGGGGGGGAGCTCTTTAAGTGCGTTCTCAGCTAGGCTTAGGCAACAGCACTCAGAAGCAACTGGGGACCTAATGCCCTGCCTGGACTGGTTCTGGGTGCCCTTATATGTGAGAGAGCATCCAGTCAGTGTGGACACCGTCTTTCGAAAAAGCAGATCACTTTTTCGATGCACTTTTGCTGTGTAGACACTCTCTTTCGGAAGAAGTTTTTCCAGAAGAGATCTTACAGAAAAGCTTCTTCTGAAAGAAGCCTGCAGTCTAGACATAGCCTGAGGCACATCTCTCTCCTCATGCACTAGAAAAGGAGTTTACATACCTAACTAATGCTTTGTGGATCCCATTATTTTTCCAGTGATTTGTCAGGCACCTAAATGTTAGGCCTTGCAACAGTCCTTTTGTTGACACAGTCTCTGTGCCCTACTTCTCTCTTCTGTGCTTGGGATAATGATGAGGACCTCTTCGCAAACCTTTGCTATTGACTGCTGAAAAGCACTATTTAGAAGCAAAGTGCTATTAGAGTCTAAGGTGGAACATGGCAGCTGGTTATCAGTTCATAGCAATACTACATAAGCAACAACAATTTAGGGCAGGAAATGAAGAACAATATGGTGCCCAATGGCAATTGCACTGGGAATGAAAATGTCAATAGAATGAATACAGTTCCCCAAATGAAATCTGCCCAGTCACTGTAGGTAACAGCCCCTCTCACAAAAAGTGCACTAGGATCTTTAGTGACCCATGCTGGCCCGTATGGGTACATCTACACAGCAGAGCTAAAGTCAAATTAAGCTATGTAACTTCAGCTATATCTACACTACGGGGGTATCCCGGAAAAACTCTGCCACATCTAGGGAACGCGTCTGCTCTTCCGCTATTTTTTGTGGAAGAGCAGACACGCTCTTTCAGAAGCTCTGTCTTCTTCCATGACGAAGAAGGGCTCTTCCAAAAGATGAGGCTTTTCTGAAATTTGGCCCAGTGTAGATGGGCCAAATTTTGGAAAAGCCTCTTTAGAAAAAACTATCAGAAAATGGTACACAAATTGTGGAAAAGTTTTCCGTTAAAAGCATTTGTGGAAAAGAGCATCTAGATTGGCACAGATGCTTTTCCACAAAAGCACTAGACACGGTTTTGCGCAAGAAAGCCCAGATCTCCATTTTCTCCATCGGGGCTTTTTTGCACAAAACAGTTTTAGCTGTCTACACTGGCCCTCTTGCGCAAAAACATTTCCGGAAAAGGGCTTTTGCCTGAACAAGAACGTCCAAGCTTTTGCGCAAGAAGCATTGATTTTGGACAGTAGAATGTCAGTGCTTTTGCGCAAAATCAAGCGGCCAGTGCAGCCGCTTTTGTGGAAAAACTTGCCAGTTTAGACGTAGCTGGTATGATGACACTGCAGCTAGGAGCTTGCTTCCCAACACAGGCAGACAGACACAACCTAGTATAGTTAAACAAAAAAGTAATGGAGCTGAAATAGCAGGAAGGGTGGTTTGGACTAGCTACTTGAGTATATACCAGGGTATCAGAGTTGGTTTGTACTCTGGCAGCTAGCCCAACCTGCCACCTAGCCTACCCACTGGCTACATGGCTATTTTCGCAACATCTGGATGCCTACCTCATCTTAAAATCATGCTCTCAGCTGTCGTGTAGGCCTAGCCACATAGAACAATGGGCAGCCAGATACAAGAGCAATGGTACGGCATGTGCCCAGTGAGCATAACACTCAGAGGGAGCATGTTTCCATAGCATCTGCTTCGGCTGCTATCTTATCCCTGATTTTGTGCTCCATTTAGGAGTGTACACACCCAATACTCTCAACTTAGCAAATATGGGACAGAAACACAGTGTGCAAGATGGAATAAAAACCTGGATGGGCGAAGTCTGAAACAATTTTGGATTTTTTTTTCAGAAGTGGGTTAAGTACTTGTAAAAGATGCTGGGTATATGACCGTGGAGAGGGAAGTACCCTCTGTAAGCTGCAGACTGGATATGGTATAATTAGTGCAAACGTTACCACACATTGAGGTGCTTTAACCATGGCCAGGTTGGGTGTGAGCATAGCAGTCTTCATACTCACTGAGACCTTGTACGTGAATGTTTGCAGCAGTGCAGTTGTGGAACCACCAGTTTCTTTCACAGAAGCTCCCCACACAGCCTTAAGGCAACTGCTTTCATTTACCAATGGCCTGGGCCAGATACAATCCACTGAACCTGGAACAAAGGGCTCAGATCACATATTACAAATGCTATGAGCCATGTAGTTCCCACTGTGATTTTTTTTTGTTTTGTTTTGCAGGCTTATTGCTTTCTTTAACCACAGTTTCAAGCTTCAGCGTTTCAAGGATTCACAGTCATGGGCAGAGTGAAAGCACCTGTTTGGAGGTGGTTGATCATGTAAGCACCCTGACCTCTAACCTTTCAGGGGACGCTCGGAGAGGTCCCTGATAGAGGGAAGGCAGTCTGCAGCACTACCGCCCTGAGGGATTTATAAATAAGATACCGTATGGCTACACTATAAGCCTTTATTCTGAAATAATGTCAAGCTGGAAGACTTACTCTGACTCATGATAACCCTCATTTCATGAGGACTAAAGGAAGTTGAAGAAAGAGTGTTCTTCCTTCAACTTCCTGCTGTGTAGACCGTGCCAAAAGCCGAATTAAGCTATTTTGACTTAAGCTGCACAACTGGGGCTATGTCTAGATTACACTGAACTATAGGAAAAAGGTATGCAAATTGGGCTCCACAAGAGCTTTCTTACGCAAGAGAGCATCTACGCTGGCATGGATGCTCTTGTGCAAAAGCACATCTCTTGTGCAAACACACATGCCAGTGTAGACGCTCTCTTCTGGAAGAGTTTTTGCACAAGAACTCTTCCACAAAAGAGTTCTTGTGAAAGATCATGCCAGTGTAGACATAGCCAAGAGCTGAAATCACTGATTTGGCTGAAAGCCAGACCCATTGTAGCCAGAGTGACCAGCCGGCGGAGCGGCTGGCAAGAACGATCGGCGGGCAGCCAGCAGAGGGCGGCCAGTGGAGCGGCAGGTGGGAACGACCGGCAGGCGGTCAGTAGGAGCAGCACAAAGGTGGCATAGCCTCAGGCTCAAGGAGTAGAGTCATCAGAATGACATGTCAGGGTCTGCACTGACTGGACAGAGCTGTAAGTGGGGCGTTTGATGTGGGGTATGGAGAAAGTTTGGGAAAGTGAACTGAACCCTTACCTTGTTGGACTGGGGAGCCTGAGGCTACGTCTACACTGGCAGCTTCTTGCTGAAGAACAGCCGTTCTTCCGCAAAAACTTGCCAGCTGTCTACACTGCATGAGCATTCTTCCAGAAGTAAATTTACAGTATAGCATTGTAAAACAGGTCATCTTCCAGAAGAGTTATTCCTCTCCCCATGAGGAATAAGCCTTCTTGCGCAAGAGCTCTTCCACAAGAGGGCAGTGTAAACAGGCAACATGAATTTCTTGGGCAAGAAGCCCCTATCGTTAAAATGGCCATCAGAGCTATCTTGGGGAAGAGAGCATCTACACTGCCATGGATGCTCTTGAGCAAAAGCACATGGCAATGTAGATGCTCTCTTGTGAAAGAGTTTTTGCACAAGAAGCTGCCAGTGTAGACGTAGCCTGAGAAGCCAAAGACGTTGTTCAATCCTTTTGAGCTGGGATAGTTACTTGTGGGAGAGGGCGCTACGAACTCTGTTTGTGGTATTTTCCCAAGATAATGCCATGTGACTTCTCTCTCTCTTTCATTAAAAGTTTCTTTTCGACACTCAGACTCTGTGCTTGCGAGTGGGGAAGCATTGCCTCTCAGAGGTGTGTGAATTTCCCAGGCTACCGGGTGGAGGCTCGAGCCAATATCCAGTCCCCTAGATATTGAACCTGGCCCTGGTTGCTGCTGGGCCTACCCGGCGGAAGTGTTACATTATTATTCACAGACAGCCTAGAGATTTGACTAGGTGTCTTGTTTGCATTTTTTTAATCTAAATAAATATAGATACACTGGTATGTTAGATTTAACAAAGAAAATCTGAATTTACAAATCCCCCCTCCACAATTTAGGAAAGTTTGGGAAACACGAGAGCCACCAATCTATTATTATTTTCAATTATTATTCTTGTCGTGCCTAGGAGTCCTCCACATCGACCCTGACCGTATTGTGCTAGGTGCTGTACAAGTACAGCACACAAATATGGTCTTTGCCCAAAGAACTCACCATACAAGACAAAAGATAACAGCTAAACATAGATACCTGGTGGAGTCCAACTACAGAATAAGATAGGATGTCTATCATTGTACATTATTTTTTAAAGATTGCTTTAATACACTCATTTGTCAGCTTGGTTGCTGATCATCAAAGTTCCCACTGTCACTGACAGCATCATGACAAAACCAGCAACATTCAAATCTATTATTATTTTATGGTCTTATTTATTGACTGTTTCTGTTCACATTGTGCAAGGTGCTGCACAAACATAGAGGTGGGACAATCCTTTCTTGATCAACTGAAGTGCTAAAAACATTGGACAATGATGGATAACTTCAATGCATCAGGCACAAAGGAATGGATGCTCTGCTCTGATCGTGCTCTGTTTCTACTCAGGTCTGAGCTGGTGGTCATAAGCCCTTGTTGTTGTTTTGGAGCTAGCTGAGGAGTGATGGCTTAAGCAAGACAGTCCAGAAGCCATTCTAATATATTCCCAGCTGTGTAATACAACAAGGGGCCATTCTAACACCTGTGAATGGTTAAAGTGCATAGGTATCCCACATACACCCTTATGTGTGTGTGGATTAGACGGGGCCTGACACAGAACCACTGTTCAAGCTCTTTCCCATTACAGGAATGTTCAAGTAACAGGTTAAGCTGGTTTTCCAGGTCCTTTGCACCATAGGAGTAGAAAATGGCTGCAACTCTCTTCTCTCCACAGGACTCCCAGCTGATTTGTGCTCCTCACCTCCAGAGCTCTCTTGTCCAGCAATATCCATGGTCCTTCCTTCCAGTCCACGGATGTCACTAGACCAGAGAGTCCCAGATTTGAGTGGTTCAGCCTGTACTGGAATATTGTGTCCAGTTCTAGTGTCCACATTTCAAAAAGGATGTTTATAACCTGGAAAAGCTTCAGAGAGCAGTCATGAAAATAAGACTGGAAAACATGCCTTATAATGATAGCCTCAGAAAAGTTTGGTCTATTTGCTTAGCAATGGGAAGGTTACATTGTGACTTGATGATTATATATAAGCATCTGCAAAGGTGAACAAGCATTTTAAAATGGGCCCTTCAATGGAGCAGACATAGTATAATGAGCTCTCATGGCTGGAAGTGGAAGCAAGACCAATTCATCCTGGAATTAAGGTGCACATATTTAATAGTGAGGGTAATTAGCCATTAGAACAACTTATCACAGGTTGTAGTAGATTCTCCACTACTGGCAACTATTAACATCAAAGAGTAGATGTTTTTCTAAAAGATATGCTCTATTCAAACAGGAAATTAATGGGGAAGTTCTATGACCTGTGACATGCAGGACATCAGACTAGATAATCACAGTGGTCCCTGCTGGCCTTTGAACCTCTGAAATTAATGGAGTTAATATAAAAATTGTGAGCGAGAACTCAGTACTGCAGTTTTTATTCTCTGTCACATAGGCTATGTCTAGACTGCAAGCCTCTTTCGAAAGAGGCTTTTTCGAAAGATACTTTCGAAAAAGCCTCTTTCGAAAAAGAACGTCTAGACTGCAAGCAGAACTTTCGAAAAAGCAAGCCGCTTTTTTGAAAGAGAGCACCCAGGCAGTCTGGATGCTCTCTTTCGAAAAACCCATTTGCATTCAAGAACGCCTTTTTTCGAAAGAGCACTTTCGAAAAAAGGCGTTCTTCCTCGTGAAATTAAGTTTACCGCCGTCGAAAGAAAAGCCGCATTCTTTCGATTTAATTTCGAAAGAACGCGGCTGCAGTCTAGACGCAGGTGAAGTTTTTTCGAAAAAAGGCTACTTTTTTCAAAAAAAACCCTGAGTCTGGACACAGCCATAGTATAGAGGTGACCCTGGTATTATTTACTTTTCCAAGGCAGTCACATAACAAATTACGTATGTTTTCTCTGCAGACCAGGGAGTCTTAAACTCCCAGCCCTTGGGCCAACTGTACCCAAGCACTTCCCCAGTCCATCTTCTCGTGTTTTGTAAGATCCTGGTCTCCGTCTGGGCTCCTGGACACAGGATGAGAGACATTATCAACTTGCATGTACTGTATTGCCAACTCTAAGTGTTCAAAACTCATGAATCAACCTCCCCCATTTCCCAAAAAGATATTTGCTTCTTGAAGTCACAGGATCTTGTTATTTGGCATCTGGTGTTTGAGGTCTTTGGCTCAACTCAGGGCATATTTTCTAGCTTTTCTCCACAAACCAAGAGACCCAAAGTCTTCTTTAAAAAAAATAAAAGCAAAGAAGGCTTGGGTTCTCTTCTAATGCCATGCACCACCAAAACAAGCATAATCTACTAAGTCAGAGTAATCATAGTTGATAGTGATGCATGAGGCATCAAGTAGCGAAGTTCACAGATCTGTCTTAATTCTCATAAGATGTGTCCACACAGCCGTTTTAGAATAATGGCCGTTATTCTAAAATAACAATGTGAGCATCTACATAGCAATAGCATTATTTCAGAATAACTTTGAAATAATTTCAAAATAACAGGAGGCTTATTCTAACTTCTGTAAACCTCATTCTACTAAGAATAATGCCTATTCTGAAATGATTATTTCAAAATAGGAGCTGTGGAGATGCTCCACTTCTGCTATTTCAAACTAGCCCCTGACCAGGGCCATTCTAATTTATTCCTCCCCAGTGCCTCATGGGGCTCTAAATCGAGATAGCATGGCTACATTAGGAAAGCCCGCCTCGGCTAATTTTGCGGCTTCCCTGCAGTGTAGATGTGCTATTTTGAAATAAGCTATTTCAGAATAACTATTCTGGAATAGATAATTCCGAAATAAATGTGCAGTGTAGACGTAGCTATAATATGGCTGGGGCTTTACAGAAAATAATTATCAGGAGGCTTGTGATCACATCAGGAGAGTTAGCATCACTGATAGCTAGTCAGTTTCACAACATGAGTTAATAGTTTCATGGCTTGCACCTATGGACAGGTGGCTCTGCACACACCTCCCCTGCGCCATAGGGATGTGCCAGTAGCAGCATGGAGCTAGCAGCAGGAAGCCACACTAGTCCTGCTGCACTGCTGGTGGTGGTGACAAGAGGAGCTGGGAGAAACATAGGGAGGGTGGGGGATACTCGGAGACCCTGCCTCCTTGGAATTCTGCCAGGGGGAGGGGGTGCCTGCTGGCCTGCTAGAAGGATTTGAGGACTGGCACAGGTCCTAATGTAAATTGAGTTTGAGACCCCTGCTTTAGACCCTAAAACTCTCTATTCTCCAATACAGTCACTGGTAGTTTGGGGAATAGACTCACTGGCTGTGTCTAGACTGGCGGTTTTTCCGGAAAATCAGCCGCTTTTCTGGAATAACTTGCCAGCTGTCTACACTGGCCGCTTGAATTTCCGCAAAAGCACTGACGATCTCATGTAAGAAATCAGTGCTTTTTGCGGAAATAATATGCGGCTCCCGTTGGGGCAAAAGTCCCTTTTGCGCAAAACTTTTGTGCAAAAGGGCCAGTGTAGACAGCTCAGATTTGTTTTGCGCGATCGGGGCTTTTTTGCACAAAAGTGCGTTTAGATTGGCCACGGACGCTTTTCCGCAAAAAGTGCTTTTGCGGAAAAGCGTCCGTGCCAATCTAGATGCTCTTTTCCGAAAATGCTTTTAACAGAAAACTTTTTCGTTAAAAGCATTTCCGGAAAATCATGCCAATCTAGACATAGCCACTGTGTGGCTGAGTGCAGATATGACAGCAAATCTTTCCGGCATCAGTCTCATTGGATGTAAATATTCTTACTCTCGGGGAGGGGAAGGGACTCTGCACAACTGCACAATGCTGAATTTCTGCAGAATTAATGTTCTGCACAGAATTTTATTTTTTTCCTTCAGAACTGAAGAGTTGCTGACTGCTGTTGGGACCCCTGGACCTAGCAAAGACCAACTCTCCAGCTCAAAATGGGCCGGCATGGGGGACACAAGCAGGCTGCTATTACTAAGTTTGTGGTCCTGCTCAATCACATGCATGACAGCTGCTGGAACTGGAGAACTGTTACCATGGAGAGAGGCAGCAGCAAAGCTGGAAGCTGCAGGAAAGAGCTTCTACTTTCCAGTAGGGAAGACTGAGGGGTAAGAGGAAGACCTGCCAGGGGGAGGTATGATACAAGTGATATGGGTCATCTCTGCCCAGTGGGACAGTAATACAGCTGAGTTGGAGGGGATGCAGATGTCTGGCCCCATGAGGGGCTTTGGGAAGGAGGGGGTACAAGTGTGTGGGGGGGCATGTGATCCCTTCCACCTTCCTTCTAGTGAACCCCAAACTATACCTTCCCTTCGCAGTGACCTCTATTTGGGAACTTGAAATATGATAAACGTACAGGGAGCAGGGCAAAAAAAAAGAGAGAGAATCAACTAAAAAAACGGAAAGGCAGATCTTACTCCCAAGATGTGGCAACTGGAACATGTGACACAGTCAGACTGAGGCACCGGACAAACGCATAACAAACAGGAACTGGGTTGTCATAGGTTTTTTTTTTTAATTCTGCTTTGGGGGAGAGGGACTTTTTTTGTCTGTATTGTTAGGCATAGTTCCTGAAATAAATTACCAAAATTAATTGTAACTGGCATGATTATATTTTGTTACTTTGACAAAATATGCAGAATTGTGCAGAATTTTAAAATAAAGTGTGCAGAAGTTTTATGCCAGGAGTAAAAAATGACATCTAGATCCACTTCTCATTAGCTTATCTTTTCCATCTTTACCATTCATAGCACTTCGGGGTGCAGATTTTTGAGACCAGACATACTGGCTGTGTCTAGACTGGCCAGTTTTTCTGGAAAATCAGCCGCTTTTCCGGAAAAACTTGCCAGCTGTTTACACTGGCCGCTTGAATGTCTGCAAAAGCTCTGACTTCCTACTGTAAGAAATCAGTGCTTCTTGCAGAAATACTATTCTGCTCCCGTTAAGGCAAAAGTCCCTTTTGCACAAAGCTTTTGCGCAAAAGGGCCAGTGTAGACAGCTCAGATTTGTTATGCACAAAAAAGCCCCGATCGCGAAAGTACTTTTGCGGAAAAGCGTCCATGCCAATCTAGATGCTCTATTCCAAAAATGCTTTTAACGGAAAACTTTTCCATTAAAAGCATTTTCGGAAAATCATGCCAATCTAGACACAGCCACTGAGTTCAGTGGAAGTCAAGGGAAGGGAGAGCAGAAGAGTAATCTTAAACTAACTTTACCCTTGCTTGTTCCGCAGCCTGCTCTGATTTACCCAGGTGCCAGCAGGAAAGGGTTAGCTGGAAACTTTCTGCTGGAGTTAATCTTGATGAAAGATTGGATTTTGCTTAATTTTTTCCATAAAAAGTGTTGGCACTCTGTGGAATGCTAGTTTTTAATTTAAAAAAACCTGCCCCCAACTCAAAATATTTTGGCTGAAAACTGAGTTATTTGGATTTGGAAGATCTTCCATGGTATCTCATGGAAGCTTTAGTTGAGTAGTTTCCTGGTCAACCTCCATGGCCAAACTACAGGTGCACCTACATAGCATCCTAAACTCAAAATAAGATATGCAATTTGCACTACACAAATTGTGTATCTTATTTTGAAACTATTTTGAAATAGCCTATTTTGAAATTTGGCACAACTATATAGTGCCAAATTTCAAAATAACGTGCTATTTTGAGCCATTCCTTATCTCTTGTGCAATGACGCTTACCAGGATAGCAGAATAGCATGACTGTTTGAAAAATATTTCGAAATAACAGGCAGCTTGTGTAAACACAGGGTAGCTATTTCAGAATAATTTCCCATAATGCAGCATGACTAGAAATTCCACCTATGTCCTGACTCTTTTTTCCAAAAGGGCAGACTGTAGGGCAGCCTAGGAGAGTGGGTGCTTGAAGAACCACACTACTACTCCGATGAGGCACCGTAGCAGCATTTCCAAAAATGGAAATATTTTAAGTTCATGGCCATAAATCCAAAGTTTCTATAGTGGGGAAAAAGACCCCCTACTTTTGGAGAAGCTCTATCCAAGAGCTGCTTTGGAAGCTGTGAATCAACCAGGATCAGAGTTACTTATGATTTCCCTTGATTATTCCAGGTCATACCTCTTAAACCTTGGGCAAGAGATGAAGAAAGAGTATAAGAATCTCTGCAATCTCTCTCTTATACTCATGTATTTCCATAGGCAAGGGGAATATTATACTGATAGTGAGGCTGAAAGAAAGCCTTGCATATTCAAGGGCTCCAAGGTGTTAGGCACTCAAAACTCAATGAACTTCAATAGAGTTTTGGTACTTAAAACCCTTAGGCTCATTTAAAAAATCTCAGTCTCTAGCCGGTTAATCATGATAACATCTGAAGTTTTATTATCACTATTTTAAGAAGGAGAAGAGGTGACTTGTACAAGACCTTGATGGGAGAAAGGCTCAAAGCTCTGATATGAGCTCAGGGATTCCTCCTCTGCTGCTCTGACTGTACCTCTTACTGATACCCATGAGAGTTGTTCTGAAAAACCATAGATATTATCTGCAATGATTGCTGCAAGAGAGAGTTCAGCTTGTCCCAGAGTTAGGATACAGTTAAATACTCTTTTTCCAGAAAAAACTTTTGAAATCACTTCATTGCTTTGATGAGGTGCACACAAGCCAGAGAGAGGCAAAAATATTAAGATAATCAGTTACCCAGTAGTTTTGGTCTGAAAATTGTACTAATTCATTAAAACCTCATAAAGTGCAAGTGCACACAATATTAAAAAGGTGTTGCTAATAGAGCCCCGCACAGATACAACATTGCAGCTGATCTGCAGTTCACAGAAATAGGCCACAGATAGCCACACCCCTAGCTGCGGGTCTCTATGGATCTAACACAGATAGCTGTGGATTTGTAGGGCTCTTGTTGTAAACAAGTGTCCTCGTCTTGGCCTTTGTGGCAGCCTTCACTTCAGAAGCTCTTTTGGGTCCCCAGTAACACCATACATGTTTATCCCCCAGTGCATCATAGTTCATTAACAAAAACAGTGTGCATGTAATATTTGAAACGCTGTTTCATTCTCCCCTGTAATGTGCCATTTCAGGGGGGGCTGGGTGGCATCTGCCATGCACTGTAGGACACAGCTTGCTTTTCATCCTGTTCCCTGGATGCTGAAGCAGTGAGGAGAAAGCGCTTGCATTCCTCTCACACCTGCCTGGTGAATGAGAGCTCACCAGCCAGGTATGAGAGACATACACAGAATGCACGTACTTCCCCCTAACTTCCTTAGCATCCGGGGAACGGGAATGAAAAGCAAGCCACATCCCAGAGAACATGGCTGCTGTCCCCCTGCCCTCCCGAAATGGTGCCCTTGCCTGTTCCATTGCCAGGACAGCCATCCCAGACCTTCCTTCTGAGGTGCAACCCCATCGTTCCTTTCAGGAGCTCCCACTGCCTCTCTGCTGGGAGCATCCATCACTCCCCCTGGCTGTCTCCTGGCTCCTGCTCTCCAACCAGGAGACATCAGTAGGAAAGCTGCTCCCCCTTCCTTCACTTTTCTCTAGCTCTTGGCTCTCTCTACTGCTCAGTTTAGAGCCAACAGGCATCTCTCTCGGTAGCTGCATTCTCTGCTGCCACTTCCCTCAGCCCTGTCTCTCTAGTCTGGTAAAATCAGCCAGCCAGCAAACCTATGTTGCCGCTACCCCACCTTCAGCCCTTTCCCAGGAATTGCCTCCCACAAGCAGCTCTCATCTCCTGCACTTCCTGACTGAGCCCATGTATTCTGACTCTCCAGTCCTTGGTTTAACTAGGCCTCTCATAACCCCCTAGTGCTGCTCTCTCTCTCTGAATTGGCCCAAACAGGGAGCACCTGGATTGAACTGAGAATACAGAGCCAGTTTCATTTCCCTGTTCCTGGTCCCTCGCTGCTTTTAGTGAATGGTGAGAGCATGAGGCAGGCCATGGGTCAACTTTACATGGAGTCATTGGGCCAGAGGCCTTGCTTTCCCACCTGAACAGGATTGTAGACCTTGGCATCCTCAGAACTTCCAGACATTTTAGCCATGTTCTTGGTTCAACTTCACAGTTCTTCCACAGACTCTCACTGACTTCAGATCTTGTCTATTGCAGCTTTGCTGCAATTGGGCCTGTTCTGGTTTCTGGAGGGAAGGAAGACAGGAGTTTGCAATCAATTAATCAGACTCCATATACATTCCTCTGAACATGTGACCACTCCTTCCACACAGGAGGAGCCCTAGACAAGCTGCCGGCAACTGGCGCCCTAGGCGAAACACGCGATTGGCACGCGATCGGCACCCCTGCCTCCAAAGTCCTCAACGGCCGTTTATCTTAGTGCCCTAGGTGACCGCCTAGTTTGCCTGTATTGACAGGCCGTCACTGCTTCCAGAGAAAGTGGCATCTGTCTTGCCCCACAGATTCTAATCCATATTTCCTGTGGCAGTCGTGTCACACACAGGAATCACAATGCATTGTGATGTTTTGTAAATCGCATGCTTAGGATGCAGTCTGATGCCTGGTCAAAAGACAGCAAGAGCAAAACAGCTGAGATGCCTGCTTGGAATTATCTTCTCTAAACCAAGTGAGTTGAGGAGTTGAGTGTATCACGTGATGCAGATTTAAAAGCAGCATATCAGACCAGACTGAAACTACTTATTTGTAAAAGAATTGAGCTTCTGATATAACTCTGGTAATTACAATTTGACATCGTTTTATGGGGGGAGGGGGGTGTTAAATCTTTGTGAACGCCTACAACAATTTTTTTTTCTAACCATAGTAAGGGCTTTCTTTTGTTCACATTAGCAGTTTTACATGAGCCTTCATAATTGTTTCTTATAAAATAAGTTGATTTCTATCATCCTGGTTAATGATGTGCTACATTGTTTATAAGATAATGCAATGAATGCACACTGAAATCATCCTATTATCCCATAAGTAATGCAATAAATTGCTTAACAGGGCAATTATATCAAGAGATGTGAGGTTAATGTCATTAGATAGTGTTCAAGAGCACCCAACTTTTTTGTTTGGGGAATAAACTTGCCCTCTGAAATATTGGAAAATGGACCTTATTAATGTTTATGTTTGTATCCCCTTAGGCACTAATCACACAGCTTTCCAAATGGGAGAGAACTCACATAGCCTCTAGTAACTTGTGACAGAGCAATGGATTTAATAACCTTGAAGATGTCCCGAGGGTATTATGCAGCAGTGTTTGAAGCTTGGAAGAAAAAGACATTTCATTATATACAGATGGGAGAAAATCAAATACATGAAAGAATATAAAGGTTAAATAAATTATATTGTTTAAAAAACCCTCAACCCACAGTATCAAACCTGATTTCAATTTTTGAAGGGGGTCTAACTGGATAGTTTTTTGGATGACATTAATTCCTTCTTTTGTACTTTAATAGAATTTCATTCCCCCCCCCCACCTGAAAATGTAATTTAAATACTCAGCACCACATGCAATTTCATTAGGAACAGTTCCAGTGGAATTAAATCTTTGTCGTGCATCTTAAGTCTATTCTAATGATTACTGCTCTACTGAGTATGTAATTTAAAGTCTCCTGTTAATACATTAGGTGCTGAACACCAGAAACGAGCTTCACAGTTGAGAAGTCATCTTGCTTGCTGCCAGAGAAGTCTACTTGCAGTTACATTTCAAGGGAACAGTGACATCTAATAGCTTCTACATTTAATCCCAGTTGTATATTCCCTGGCCATTTTAAGGGAACAGTTACCATTGGAGCAGGGACTGTCTTTGTTTTGTCTAGTGCCACAGAGGGGTGCTGGTCCATGAGTGGGGCTCCTAAGTGCTATGAGAATACAAATAATTAATTATTAATAATAATAAATAATGCTTTCTTTATTTGTAAATGTCAAAGAGAGCCAAAATTTTTAAAAGTGGGAAGCAAGGTTGAGGCTCTCTGTGTGGATCTAGATTTTGATACTAGTGCAGCCTGGGGAGTGTAGACATACCTTGAGAGTTAAATACCTCAGGCCATGTCTACACTGTTATCGGTATAACTTATGTCCCTTAGGGGTGCAAAAAAACACACCCCTGACCACATAAGTTACAGTGACAGAACACCAGTGTGGACAGCACTATGTTGGCAGGAGAGCTTCTCCTGCTGACCTAGCAACTATTACTCATAGAGGTGGTTTTCATATGTTGACAGGAGAGTTCTTTCCCATCCACACAGAGCAGCTACACAAGTGATCTTACAGTGGCACAGATGCATTCGAACAGCTGGTCTGCTGTCAGATTATCAGTGTAGATGGGCCTAACTCTCAATCAGGGAGTAGGTGCCTAACTCTCTGGGGACTTGTGGAAGTCTCATGTGTAACCTTCAGAAGACTCCAGTTTCACAAAAAATACCGAACATGGCAAAAATTAGTTGAGCAAAAAAAAAAAAAAAAAGGACCCGTGAAACACAGCAGGGGAAAAATGTCCCCGCTGGGGAGAAAAACCTGTATTTTCTGGTGTGTTTTTTTTAACCAAACAGATTATGTAATTTCTGGACTGTTCAGGTGAAAACCGCACACCTGGCAACCCTAACCACATGCAGGGAAGGAGGGGGGCAGGGCTTCCCTTTCCTCCCCCTCTTTGCAAGGGATTTCTTCCCCCTCCCCTCCCAGCCTTTCCCTCAGGTCCCACATACCTCCTTAACAGCTAAGGAGGCATTGCAGCCAGTGTAGGGCTAGCTAGGGCTACAAGACACTGCTCCTTGCTGCAGCCAGCCTATTGCAGAGGAGTTCTGGGGCTTGCCCAGATGTGGTCACCCCTTCCGCCCTAAATACACCCCATGCAGGGAAGGGGCTGGGGTGATTCTCTTCCTTCCCACTCCTGCAAGATATTCCTTCCGCCCTTCCCCCCCCCCCCGCCCCGCACCTTCCCTCCTGTCCTGCATGCTTCCTTAACTGTTAAGGCTCCAGTCTGCCAGAGGCTAGCCAGCCTATTCAGGGAAGGTGGGGGCGAGGAAGGGGAGAAGCTGTCCCTGCTGTGGCTTCCCCTTCCTTCCAAAAGGTGCTCCATGCAGGGAAGGGGCTCAGGGGCTTCCCTTTCCTCCCACTCTGGGAATGGATCCCCTCCCTCTTCTCTCCTCTCGTCCCCCACACCTGCTCATGGCAAAAGGAGTTTTGCTGGCAGCCTCTGCAGCTGTCTGAGGCTGGGAAGGAGCTACAGCCTCTTTCACTGCTGCCTCGCTGAAATGCTGCAGGGCTCCAGCATGTGGAGCTTCTCCCTCCGGCCAGATCTCCCATCCGGGCCTCTCCCATGTGCAGGAGAAGAACCAGAAGTATCTGGCCGTGCGGCAGGGGAGGCTGGGGGAAGTTTTAAAGTGGCCCCAGGGACACCTCCCCCGACACACACTAAACGTGGAAGGGAAAAATGTCCCTGCTGGCCTTCCGTCTGACAACAACAGAAAATACCGGACATTTTGCATGTCTGGTATTTTCTGGTTTTTTTACCTGACAGAAGATGCAATTACCAGACTGTCAGGGTGAAACCCAGACACCTGGCTACCTTACTGGTGAAGGAGATGCGTAAATATTATCCCTCTTTTCAGAGACTGAGCAAATTACCCAGAAAGGTGAAATGACTTAGCCTTAGTGTGTGATACTGGGTATGTCTACACTGCAGTGTTATTTCGAAATAACAGAGTGCATGTCTACACAGCAAACCGTTATTTCAAAATTATTTTGAGATGGCAGACTTCTTACTCTGACTTCTGTAACCCTCATTTCATGAGAAGTAAGGGAAGTCAAAGGAAGCGTGTTCTTCCTTCGACTTCCTGTTCTGTAGATAGCACCAAAAGCCAAAATAAGCTATTTCAACTTCAGCTATGCAATTGATGTAGCTGAAGTTGCATATCTTAGCTTAACTTTTGCCCTGCAGTGTTGACATGCCCCAAGTGAATGAAACATTCAGGATTAGAACTCAGGGCTTCCTGATCTGCCAAGCCACTGGATCCAGCCTGCAGAAGCAGCAGGGAGCCCAGAAAGACTGCCCAGCTTGCCCTGCAGCCCCACATGCTGTGCAAAAATGCTGCTAGCAGGGCTCTATTTCTGTTTTAAAACTGATGTGGAGTGGGGGGAGTTTTAGGAACCAGTCCACCCCCAGCACATTCCCATTGGCCAGTTTCTGGCAGAAATTGGCCAATGGGAGCTGTTTGTTGAACTAACAGGCAGCTAAAAAGAAACCACTACCCCTCTCCTGGGCTTAGTTATTCGTGATGCACATGGCCTGGCAAGCAGGCAGGCTGGGTACATTTTAACCTCTGCAAGCAGGCAGTCTAATTTGGCATCTGGCAAGTAAGTCTCTTGGCCACAGCCTGCTTCCGGCACCCCAACCCTTTCCTGCCCCAACTCTCTGCCCCCTCCCCCCTGTCAAGTATGGGTTCTCTTGGCCAGGCCTCGGGAGTATAGCTGTGATCTACCTCAGCAACCTCACCAGGTCACATGGATAGCAACAAGGCTTATCTACCAATAAAATGGAGCTTGTCTGAGTCCAGCACTCAACACCATATATGGGCATCACACCACACCCAGACCACTCCCATGCCACTCCCAGAGCTCAAACAACACCAAATATGGTAATAGGCAAGAACATAAAAACCTCTCTGCCCTTAGCTCTGGGAGGACTCCCGAATATTGGAAGACAGAATCTGAGTCTGGCTTAGGACTGATCACCCAAAGGCCGCCTCCCACCCACCAAATCTAAAAAGGGGTGCACGAATCTGAGCATGCTCCGTTTCCTTGTGTGTCTTTGTGTTGTTGTTGCTGAGTTTGTAAGTATTTAATTTACCCCCATTGTTGTTAAGTTGTTTAAAAGAGGTTAGAAAATATATTGCTCTGTGGTAACTTTTACCCTTGCTATTGTCAGTGTTAAAGAAACAGTTTTTTTAAGTGAGTATATATTTGACTTAGCTGTAACTTAGGTAGGGTTTAAAAGTTGTTGTATGGTAAATATTAGGTAGTTGTTCATTATATTAGGACCTGGGGGTTACAGTGGATGAGAAGCTACATATGAGTCAACAGTGTGCCCTTGTAGCCAAGAAGGCTAATGGCATATTAGGATGCATTAAGAGGAGCATTGCCAGCAGATCCAGAGATGTCATTATTCCCCTTTATTCGGCTTTGGTGAGGCCACATCTGGAGTACTGTGTCCAGTTCTGGGCCCCCCGCTACAAAGAGTATGCGGACGCATTGGAGAGGGTTCAGCGGAGGGCAACCAAAATGATTAGGGGTCTGGAGCATATGACCTACGAAGAGAGGCTGAGGGACTTGGGTCTGTTTAGTCTGCAGAAGCGAAGAGTGAGGGGGGACTTGATAGCAGCTCAACTTCCTGAAGGGAGGTTCCAAAGAGGATGGAGAGAGGCTGTTCTCAGTAGTGACAGATGGCAGAACAAGGAGCAATGGTCTCAAGTTGTGGTGGGAGAGGTCCAGATTGGATATTAGGAAAAACTATTTTACTAGGAGGGTAGTGAAGCATTGGAATGGGTTACCTAGGGAAGTAGTGGAGTCTCCATCCCTAGAGGTGTTTAAGTCTCGGCTTGACAAAGCCCTGGCCGGGTTGATTTAGATGGGATTGGTCCTGCCTAGAGCGGAGGGCTGGACTTGATGACCTTCTGAGGTCTCTTCGCCTTCCTCTGTAGCATTGGGCACAGATCACAGCTGAAGGACTCTCTGCATGTTGGGGCCTTCAAAGTATTTGAAGGCTTCAATATCTGAGACATAGGTGAGAGGATTATTCTAAGAGGGGTGGGCGAGATTCTGTGGCCTGCACTGTGCAGGGGGTCAGACTAGATGATCATAATGGTCCCTTCTGACCTTAAAGTCTATGAGTCTATGAGTCTATTAGGTAAATGTTAGGTAAATATTAGGAAGTTGTTCAGCTTAATAAATCACTCCTTCTTTAGCAAAACTTGTTGTCTTGCCATCATTCTGTATTTTCACTTGGTGTTTGGCCTTAAGCCTCTGGGACTCCTGCCATTTTACCGAACCAAGCACCAACACCCCCATTCAACATACCCAAACCCTCTGTCCCCACTTACACCAATATCCCCTCCCAGATCTGGCAATCTCCTGCCGCAGGTCACAATCCCCTCTTACCCTAGGTCATATCCCAAACCCCTGCACTGCAGTCCCCTGCCCTAGGTCACAACCACCTGCTTCATCCCAACTCACTCCCAGACTCTGCACCCCAGTCCCTTACCCCAAGCTCCCTTCTGCACTGAACCTCCATTCCAGACCCCACATCCCCATTAATATCACAGAAGAGTGAAGTCCTCGACGACTTTCCAAAATCTTGGTGTGCCCCCCCCATCAAAAATTATTGCCCATCCCTGTCCTAGTTGAAACTTCCAAGGCCTGATTCTGAAGTCCTGAATGAGCCACTGAAATCAGGGCCTTTATCTGGACTTCTGGTAAAGTAATAACTGCACAATGGAGAACTTCAGCACTAAACTCAAATGATTCAGTAGAGGTGACTTTAATAAAAAAAAACTTAAAAAAAAATGACAGCCACTGTGTAATATGGAGACCAAAGGTCCTGTGCATCACATCTGGGTTACTTTTTGTAAATGTCT
The DNA here is from genome assembly GCF_049634645.1 of Pelodiscus sinensis. NCBI lineage: Eukaryota > Metazoa > Chordata > Testudines > Trionychidae > Pelodiscus > Pelodiscus sinensis. The sequence continues at coordinate 307,920,085 of NC_134711.1, forward strand.
GTCTGCTAGCATAATTAACTAGCTAGTTCTAAAATGCAATTTATATCACTCAAACGGGTCAGAATTACATCGTGCTTTAGAAAAGTACAGTGAAATGGGAAATGCAAATTTGAACTCATGTTAGTTTTTTTTAAAGTGAACAATAAATCCTACCGGGACTCTGAGTATGACAGAAATATTATAGGAGTGATTCATGCTCAGAAAAAGAAATGAAGATAACAGGACTGCTCCTCAGAAGTCCTGAACATATGAACACAATGGGTCTGATTCCTAGTTAGTCTGTCCTACACAGATGGGGATGAAGGAGAGATTGGACAGGGTGAATTTAAACTACCTTTGTGCTCCCTGTGTTGCAGGGTCCTGGCTGACTTCCCATGAAAACTAGAGCAGCCACTTGGGTGCTGTAATTTATGCTGTGTCCAATGGCTTCTTATCGGCACTGGAGGCAGAGGATAGTCATAGTGCAATGCTCTTGAGCCACTTCCTCAGCCTGCCCCCTACACTAGAGGCTGGGAGACTTTACACTATCTGTACACTGATTGGGGAGGCCTTATTCACAGAGGATATTGCATGTAGTGTCCACCACCCATCGGCAGACCTCTTTGTGCTGCTCAAATGTCTTGAGCATACCTGAGGCTTAGGCCCCATGGATGAAATTCAGAGAGCCAGCACTAGGAGGGCATGTCAGTGCGACTCAGCTGTCACATAGCTCACAAGTGGGCCCTTTACCGAGGGGGAAATTCACCCACAGTGAACTGGGACTGCTCAGCACTTCTCTGAATTCAGTGCAAAGTTCGCAACAAACCAACAGAAAAAAGAATAATTCAGCCTGGCCTTTGACTAACAGGATGGGGAGGGGACTAGGCAGCTGCCCTGGTTTTATTTTGGCTGAAGTACTTCACCTTAGTATAGAAATTTGAAGAGCTATTATATTACAAGTATCTGTTTGGATTGTTTCCCTGCTGCCTTGCCAGGTATGCTTTATTTCCCCTGACATGGCTTCTCACCACCTGTTTCCACTGGGATTTGAATACCACATTACCATACCACCTAATTATTTCTGGTGTTATCTGTATACAGAGAAAAGGAACAGTTTCCCCGCCATGAGAACAAACAATAAACCGTGTCTGTCACTCCTCTACCCAGAGGCAGCTTGGATTGTTTAGCCAGAAAGCCCACAGAGGTGGGACAAGAGGCAACCTCAGAAACAGCTGAGTAAAAAAGGGCATTGAAAAATCTTCATGAATAGAATATGGTCCTGATTCCCTGCTTGGATACCCAGGTTTTCACCTGGCATAACTCCACTGATATCAATGTAGTTATTCCTGGCTTACACCTTTGTGAGTGAGAAAATGTACAAGTCCCTACATATTTGCTGAAGAAAATGTCACTGGCTTCGGCATCACTGTTAATGAGGCATGTCCGTTTTAGCACAAAAGGTCTTGAAGATTTGTACATAGTAATGGATCATTATTCTAGCCTCACATAGTGTGAGGAGGGAACCTGTTATTGATTCTATCATTGTTCTGTTCATAGGCTGTCAACCAAAACACCATTCACATTGACAGCGGTTGAAGAAAGAAAATCCATAGTATGATATTTGGTCAAAGTGAGATACAAATAAGAGTGGAAATGTAAATACTCTAGAGTCTTACTTCAGCTGGATTTTTTGGTATGGTTCCCTAGATAGCAAGGAAGGATGATCCAGTTGTGCTTTGCGTACTGGATTGATATTCAGAAGACATGGGTGAAATTCCCACCTTGGGCATCAATTTGCTAGGAGGCCTGGAGCAGATTGTGAGGGCTTGTCCACACTTAAAATGTTGCAGCCGTATCTCCAGAGTGCTTCAGTGAGGACACTGCCAATGCCGACGGGAGGGCTTATTCCTTTGGCACCATTCCTCCACCACTCCAAGAGGCAGTAGCCAAGTCAATGGGAGAATTCTCATGCTCATTACACCAGGGTTTAAGCTGCATTAACTAAGTCACTCAGGAGTGTGAGTTTTTCACATACCTGAGCGACGTAGATATAACAAACTCATTACCTAGTGTAGACCAGATATAAAATGGTGATTGCTCTCCCTCACCTTGCCAGATGGTTGTGAAGGTAAAATCCATCAGTGTTCGTGAGGTACTGATTCAGTGATGATGGCCATGTAACTACCAAGTGAAGCCGCATGGTCACATGCTGTTAGAACCTGCACAAGCTTTAATAGCTACATGTAGCAGAAACATTGGAACATGAAATATAATTCAGCTACACAGCAAAAGGAGTCAGAGAAAACCTTGGATGGCAGGTTAGGGCATTGCTAAGAAATAACGCTGGATAATTGCAGCAGGACAGTTTCTGTGTAACAGAATAAGGCTATTGGACATTTAATTGACAACATTTTACAGCATGAATTTTGCTGCAGCAGAAGTGCACACCCAGAAGTTGTTATGGTTTTATGTCTCTATGCCATGCACAGATTGTTTTTCTTCCAGCCATAAAGTGTATCTCATCATTAACCTTGCCTCCCCACCCCCAACATCCCTACTTCTTTCTTCCTTTCTTTCTGAACAGAGCCTGTTTTCTGCTGACTATGGATTGAGTGTAGATTATACCGATATTTACAGTTTCCACAATGCAATTTTCTCTTGTTTTTCTCTTTCTATAAAGGTGTCTGACTTCAGAACTCTTAAGTCCTGGATTAGAAAACTCCAGCTAATGATCTCTGCAGAAGAGTTCACCTATGGTTACACTGCAGCTTAAGTCGATGTAAGTTATGTTACTTAGGGCTGTGAATTAACAAGCAACACAACTTAGGCAGAATTAAGTGTGGAAAGCCCTCTATCAGCAGGAAAACTCTCCTGTTGACATAGCTACTGCCATTCACTGGGACTGAACTAATTAAAGTAGTTTACAGTGGTGCAGCTCCAGGCCTGGCCAAAGGGTTTATGCTCCAAGCCTGGCCAAGGCAGGATGCTGGGAGCGGGGCCCCGGGCCCAGCTGGTGGATGGTGACTACGCAGCAGCATGGGGCCCCGAAAGTGCAGGTCCCAAGGCATTTGTCTTGTTCACCTTGCCCTAGGGCCAAGCCTGTGCAGTTTTCTAGTGTAGCCATAGCCTTAGGAATACCTTATTCTCAGGGGTCACTAAAAAACAGCCCCACTAAGGTCACACTGAGGAAGGACATGCTATTTGTTCAGCTCTGGATTTAGAGGGCTGTGATGGGGTGTACTCTCCCTGCACTGAACAGGAGGGGGTTAACGCCATCTTGAGAGTGGAGGAGGCCACACCCCCTTTACCCTACTGGGCATGCTTGGGCTGCACTGCTATAAAAGAGAGCAGCTCTGTTCAGTTGGGGCTGGCAGCTGAAGGGAGAGACATGCCTCGTCAGCTCCCTGCAAGCCCTAATAATGACCCAAATGCCGAGATGCTACCATGCAGGTCGGAGACCCAGTGCATCCAGAGACCATGCAGGATTCAAAAGCAGGTGGGAGTAGCCAGATCCCAGAGGAAGGAGGGGAGACAGAGATCTGCAGTGCACCAAGACATTGGAAGCAGGAAGCAGCCCAGGGATGGCGATGGCCACAGGGTGAGTAAGCCGATGCTGGAGAGTCAGCAGATTGCAGTAGGAATTTCCCTGCTGACTCAGTTGCTACAGCAAGCCACTAACAGGGCCCTGGGCTGGCATTCAGTGGAGTGGGAGAGCCTGGACCCTGCCGCCACAGAATGTAAAACTTTCCCCTATTTATTTCCCCTTAAAACAGACAGACCATTGGATTGCATTAGGACTATGGACTTGTGCTGCCCTGCTAATAAGGGCGAATTATATACTTTGGCCATTGGGTCATATTGAGACTATTGAATTGTGCTGCCCTGCTGATTGGGGCAATTTACAGATTTTGACCATTGGGTTGTGTTAGGATTATGGACTTGTGTTGCCCCACTAATAAGGGCAAGATATAGGTTGGGACCCAAGGGCAGGAGTAATCTGACGTGGGCATGCAAGGTTGAAGGCACTGGCTGGGGGAGAAAAGGGGTGAATGCTGGCATGACAGAGGTGAGTCAGACACCTCCATCCCGCCTTGGAGGAGGTCCTCACTTCCGCCATGTGACAGAGGCCTTGCATCTCTGTCCTTGTATGGCAGTCATATGTTTATCTTGGTATCTTCAATGCTCCCTTCAACTTAGAACCTAAGAACTGAAGAAACTTATTACTCTCTCTCTATTCGTGTTATAGTAGTTCCTAGACCCAGGGAGGTGCTGTACAACACAAAACAAAAAAGGCGGGCTATGCCCTAAAAAGGTAATTGTAAGACCAGAGACAAGAGGTGGCTACAGTAAATGGACAGAAACAAGGACAAAGTATATATCCACCAGGCAGGCTGTGCTCTCAGCACAGCAGCTGTCTAACCACTGGCAGGCTTTTTGTAGCAATCATGGGAAAGGAGAGATTTGAAAGAGGACAATGTGATGGCTTTATGGAAGTGTACAGGGAAGTGAAGATCAACATGGGACTGTGACGTAGTGGGGGTACTTGCTGGGATGTGGTGACCCCTGCTGTCTGGAGCAAGACCCAGCAGGGAAAGCCTCACTAGGCAGAGGTAAGGCCAAACTTGTTGAACCAGTGGCCAGACGCCCCCCATGGAGGGGAACAAAGGAGGGTGGAATGCTGCCCTGGCTTGGGGGGCGGGGCTGGAGGAGGGTTAGTTAGTTCCTCGCTGGAAGGCAGGGTATAAGGAGCTGGGGAGGGGGCTGGGACTCCCCTATCTCAAGGGGGGGCACTGAGGCCTCTTAGCCCCAGTTCCTGTAACCAGATTACATCTGTGCTGCGCTGTGCTGGAGGAGCAATAAACCACCCTCAATTCCACTGGCTGGTGCAGTCTGTTTGTGCCATTTCGGGGTGCAGGAGATGGGGAACCCCCAACGCGCCGTCACACTGGTGTCAGGAGTGGGATCCACTGCACCCCGTGGATGAAGCTCCCAGCGGCAAGCGACAAGGCGCCGTAGAAGCAAGAGCCCTGGAGCCAAGCATGCTTGAGGCAGAGCGAAGAGGTTCCGGGGAATCGTGGGGCGCTGCAGCACTAGACTGGTGAGTCTGCACCAAGGGGACCAGCGGGCAGATGGCCTACGCCTAACTCTTGAAGGCAGAGCTGGTGGGGCTGTGCAGAGAGAGGGGCTTGCCTGTGCGGAAAGCAACCAAGGCCCAACTGATTACCCAGCTGGAAGATAATGACCAGCCACAGGGCCAGGATCTTGTCCCCAGGGGAAGCAGCCAGACCCCCCCTGAGAGTGTGTCAGGCTCAGAGTGGGGGAGGAGCGCTGGAACCCAACGGAGAGATGAGACAGCGTCTCCCGGGAGGCCTGCAAGCCGTAGCCCATCTAGGGCAGGGGCCAGCCCAGCGGAGCTGCGGCGGCTGGAGATCCAGCTGCGGATGAAGGAATTGGAAGTACAAGATCGAGAGAGGCAGCGACAGCATGAGCTGGCCATGGCAGAGCGGAGAACCTGCGGGGCCCCGGCTGCGCCAAGAGTGGATGGGCCCCAGGGTCCCGGGGCTGCCAGGCGCTTGGAGAGGCTCACGGTGGCCCAATTGAAGGACGTGGGCGACATAGATGGGTTCCTCAGCTCCTTTGAGAGGGCCTGTGGGCTGCAACAGGTCCCCCCAGCTGACTGGCTACAGGAGCTCGTCCCCGCACTGAACCAGGAGGCGGCCGGAGTGCTCAGTCAGCTGGAGGACCTACAGCCAGGGGATTACAACCGAGTCAAGGAGGCCCTGCTGCACAAGTTCGGGCTGACCCCCGAGATGTACAGGAAGAAGTTCCGGGGGGTACAGAAAGGGCCACGGGAGACCTATGTGGACCTGGCCTCCCGCCTGGCGCAATACTGCCGCAAGTGGGTGTCTGGAGTCGGAGCCCAGACCGCAGAGGAGCTGCTCAAGCTGGTCATGATGGAGCAGCTCTATGAAGCGTGCCCACCCAAACTGAGGCTGTGGCTCAAGGACCGGAGACCAGAGAACCCCCAGGAGGCCGGGAGACTGGCGGATGAGTTCATGGAGAGCCGGTCCGGGGGTGAACGGGAGTCCCGGAGAGAAAGAGAATCGCGCAGAGACCGGTTCTCGGCGGAGCAACGGAGAGAGACACCTCCGAGGCGAGCCCCAGGGACCAGGACCAGTCATCGATACCCCAGAAAACCAGCCAGGGCCCGGGCAGAGCCGACCCGAATGGGCCCACAGAACCTAACTTGCCATCGCTGTGGGCAACGAGGCCACAAGAGGGCTCAATGCACCAGGCGCAAGAACAGGTCCCATGACCTGGGACATTCCAGGGTTAACTGGCTGGGGTGGGAGGAAGGGCAGGCTGCCCCAATGGCAGGGGCTGGCTGGCAAACCTCCGCTCAGGGGGGGGGGAAGGATGCTCAGTGCACCCCCCCTGGGAGGTCTGACCCTCGGGAGACAGATTTATCCGTGCACCGGGTGGGGGCGGGGCGGCCCCTACGGAGGGACTGCCTCGTACCCCTGGAGGTGGATGGTAGGAAGGTTACGGGTTTCTGGGACACGGGGGCGGAGGTGACGCTGGCCCGGCCCGACATAGTGGCCCCAGACCGTATGCTACCCGACACTCAGCTGACACTGAGGGGCATAGGCGGCACCCCCTTTAAGGTACCCGTAGCCAGGTTGCATCTGAAATGGGAGGCCAAGGAGGGCCCCAAGGAAGTGGGGGTGCACCCGCACTTGCCCACCAACGTGCTAATGGGGAGTGACCTAGAGGAGTGGCCAGACGGACCCCACAGGACGCTGGTCACCACCCGTAGCCAGAGCAAGCGAGGGGCTGGCGGCCCAGAACTCGAGGAGGTTCCCCAACAGGGGGTCCAGGGCCCCGTCCCAGCAGACCTAGAGTTGGACCTAGGCAGTGGGGGGAACCACGGCCCTGTCCCAGCCCCAGCCGCTGAATTCCAGGCGGAGGTGCGAGCGGATCCCTCCTTGCAGGCCCTGAGGGACCGGGCTGACCTGGGTGCCGCTCAACCCCTAGGAGGAGATTGCCAGGAGAAGTTCCGGTGGGAGAGGGGATTTCTGTACCGGGAATGGCTTTCCCCCGGGACGGTAGGCAAGTGGGGGCTCCAGCGGCAGCTGGTGGTTCCCCAAAGGTATCGCCGCAAGCTGCTACACCTGGCCCATGACATCCCGTTCTCGGGACACCAGGGGATCCGGCGCACGTGGCTGAGGCTGCTCCAAAACTTCTATTGGCCGGGGATGTTTGCAGCTGTCCAGCGGTACTGCCGGTCCTGCGACTCCTGCCAACGGGTGGGGAAGGCCCAAGACAGGAAGAAAGCTGCATTGAGACCCCTGCCCATCATAGAGGAGCCTTTCCAGAAGGTGGCAATGGATATTGTGGGGCCCTTCAACAGAGCGACCCGGACAGGGAAGAAATACATCCTGGTGGTGGTGGACTTTGCCACCCACTACCCCGAGGCCGTGGCCCTGCCCTCCATCGAGGCAGACACGGTGGCAGACGCACTGCTGACCATTTTCAGCAGGGTGGGGTTTCCCCAGGAGGTTCTCACGGACCAGGGATCCAACTTCATGTCGGCCCTGCTCCGGTGCTTGTGGGAGAAGAGTGGGGTGCAACACACCTGGGCCTCAGCGTATCACCCCCAGACCAACGGGTTGGTGGAGAGGTTCAATGGGACTCTGAAGCAGATGCTACGGACCTTTATCCACAAACACCCGCAGGACTGGGACAAGTACCTACCCCACCTGCTGTTTGCGTACAGGGAAGTGCCCCAGGAGTCCATGGGGTTCTCGCCGTTCGAGCTGTTATATGGGAGGCGAGTGAGGGGCCCCCTGGATTTATTGAAAGACGAGTGGGAGGGGAAGGTCTCCCCGGAGGGTGAGCCGGTCGTGGAATACGTCCTGACATTCCGGGAAAGACTTGCCGAGCTCATGGGCCTGGCCAGAGAGAACCTGAGCAGGGCCCAGAGGAAGCAGAAGGTCTGGTACGACCGCAATGCACGGGCCCGCGCCTACGCTACCGGGGACCAGGTGATGGTCCTGATCCCCGTGCGGAAGAACAAGCTGCAAGCCGCCTGGGATGGCCCCTTCAAGGTGGTTAAGCAGCTGAACGAGGTGAACTACGTGGTGGAGCTGACGGGCCGGACGCGCGGCCAGCGGGTATATCATGTTAACATGATGAAGCCATACTGGGACAGGGAGAACTTGGTGCTGGCCGTGTGTAAGCCCTGGGAGGAGCAGGGGGAGGATCCCCTGGTGGGCCTGTTCCCTGGGACCGGAGAGGACTCTTCGCTGGAGTCAATTTCCCTCTCGGACCAGCTCACCCCGGCCCAGCAGGCCGAGATCTGGGAGGTGCTGCGCTCCCACCAGCAGCTGTTCTCCAACAAGCCGGGTCTCACCAACCTGGCTGTCCACCGGGTGCAGACGGGCACTCACCCCCCGGTGCGCTGCTCCCCATTCAGGGTCACAGGGAAAACAGCCCAGGACCTGGAGAGAGAGGTCCAGGACATGTTGGCCCTGGGGGTGATCCAGCCATCCTCCAGCCCCTGGGCCTCTCCCGTGGTGCTGGTTCCCAAGAAGGACGGGTCGATCCGGTTCTGCGTGGACTACCGGAAGCTCAACGCCATCACGGTGTCCGACGCCTACCCGATGCCAAGGCCCGACGAGCTCCTGGACAAGCTGGGGGGAGCTCGCTACCTCACCACCCTGGACCTCACCAAGGGCTACTGGCAGTTGCCGCTAGACCAGGAGGCCAGACTGAAATCGGCTTTCATCACGCCACTGGGGCTCTATGAGTTCCTGGTCCTGCCCTTTGGCCTCAAAGGGGCGCCGGCCACCTTCCACCCTCAATTCCACTGGGCAATAAACCACCCTCAATTCCACTGGCTGGTGCAGTCTGTTTGTGCCATTTCGGGGTGCAGGAGATGGGGAACCCCCAACGCGCCGTCACAGGGACAAAGCACAAAGGTGTTTTCTCATGTGAAATTGTAGCAAGTAGGTGTTGAATGTTGGCACCATTAGCAGGGCATGGGTGGGAATCAACATCTTAAAGTATATGAGAGTTACTTAGCAGGGTGGGGGCTGAGCCAGGAAGGGCCTTGAAAGTGAAGTCAAAACTATATCACAGAAAATAAGTCCTGAATAAATATGGGTTTTTTCTACCCACATTGCAGGGATGTGTTAATTTACAAATTCAAGGACCAATATGTAGGCATCTTTCTTGAGCAAAAATATGCATCTCAATCAACTGAACACATGGCTTAAATAGCCACAGAAACAGATTACCCTCTTGCCCTTAGAAATTGTCTGGAATAAGACACATTTTGGGGACCATGTACCCAATCTTTGACTTAAGTGCTATCAATCAGGTACCTTGTGTGAGCACTAGATTATTTCAGAATTGTCTCCAATATGAATGTCAGAAGATTAAAAGGTTCATTAAACTATCTAAGTAAAGAGGAGAATGAATAGAAAAAACACAAGAAAGAGGGAGTTATATACCAGTATTCATCCATGGGTATAGCTCCAACTGCAGCCAAAGGGGCTCTGGCCCTTGAAATCCAAAGCTATGATGCTGAAATTGTACAATTCTCTGCATTAGGAAAACCCAAAGAAGTTCCATGAAATTTCTGTTTTATGCACTACAGAGAAAGATATGGCTAAGAGAAGATCTATTTTAAGTGTCTGGCTGCAGTCATACCACTTTAGATTGTGATCTCATTAGACCTAGCTAAGCAGAGGAGAGATGGGAGAAAGGGCATGCTGAAGAAGATGGGCACAAAGAGAAAGAGCACATATGATAGCAAAATAAATATTATGTCAAAAGTGTATGCGCGTGTGTTGGGGGGGAGAATAGAGCAGGAAAATTGATTAAGGTGGTTTAAAAAAGAGTGGTGGGAGCCACAGAAATCATGCAACCAATTAAAAATAATTAGATTCTCAATGTGGTTTTCCACAGATGACTGTTGCTATGTAAGTACAAAGTCTGCTGATTAGTAATAGTACATAAGTATGCTTTTTGTTGAAGATTATCATATTTATACAGGCAAAAGTGAAAAACCAAGGGGTAAAAATGATGATAAAACAGTGAATCAACAGAAAATCTTGTGAATGAAAAGCAAAAAGATCAACAGAGTTTTCCATTTCTCCACTATTTCTTAAATCCATTATCTATTTGTGTTTAATACAATTGAATACCATTTTATTGATCTACAGATTTATAGGCAAACCGGTGTTTACTGGTAAAATGTTTCAGGGAGGATCCTTTGAGATAACACTAATTGCTTTTGACCTTTAAGGGCTGAAGTATTTCTACCATCATCAAATCTATTTTCTTGAAGCTTCCTTATTCAATATACAAATAAATACGTTACATATATATGGTGATAGTGAGTGCTAGGAGCCTGATGAGAAATAGAATGGATGATATAAGACACAGGTAAGGATATAGAAGATAAAAGAGAAAAAGGATGCTCTTATGACACTGAGCCTTTGATCAAAGAGGATCAGTGTTAAATAGCACAGTTTCTAGTGGCGTTTTGGTATTATGCTGATCCATTTCCTAAGCAATAATTTATGGATTTGATGCATCTTTGCAAATCAGACTTTTACATCACAAATATGGACTTATAAGTGTTTGAGCCTAATTCCTACCACCACCAGCAGTTAAATGTTACCCCTATCTAACTTTCAGTTCTACAGTATATAAGTGTAATTATATTTCTGCTATTCATTCTGTCCTGTTACCAGTTAATAAAGACATTACTGAGCTGATGAGTAGGAGCACGTCCCTGGCAAGTCTTTTCCCTGTATTCTTGAGTAATGGAAAGTAAATGCTGTTCTCATCGACTCAAGGATTTTCTATTACATGTCTTACACTGAGTCTGTTGTGCTGTGTAGACATAGAGATAAAATGTGGTCTTGTAGAGTGATTGATTTATTGCCCATTTGTTCTCAAGTCAAAGTTCAAGGGTAACCCCTTTCCGCTGCTGTTGTCAGTGAAATACCAGCAACCTTCTCTGCCCTTTTTAGCCCGTAAATCCAAAAGTTAATGCTGATAATATCATGCCTTTCTCTAGTGCCTTTTGTTCAATAATTTCAAAGTATTATCTGCATCTTACTATATCTGTGAGGTCAATAAGGGATTTAATTCAGAGCACTTCAAAACTCACTGACATATACCTTCATCTCTGGTGTGGAACACGCAGCATGTGTAACAGTACAATTCAACAGTTTTTAAGACAAAAATGAAGTGAAATAATGGATTTAATTTAATCTTCTGCCATTCTGCTTGATATAGCTCAGCATTTAGTACACTCATTGGCTACATCTACACTGGCATGATTTTCCGGAAATGCTTTTAACGGAAACGTTTTCCGTTAAAAGCATTTTCGGAAAAGCATGTCTAGATTGGCAGGATGCTTTTCCGCAAAAGCACTTTTTGCGGAAAAGCGTCTGTAGCCAATCTAGACACGCTTTTCCACAAAAAAGCCCTGACTGCCATTTTCACGATCGGTGCTTTTTTGCAGAAAATAAATCTCTGCTGTCTACACTGGCCCTTTTGCGCAAAAGTTTTTCGGAAAAAGACTTTTGCCCGAACGGGAGCAGCACGGTATTTCCGCAAAAGCACTGACAATCTTACATGAGATCGTCAGTGCTTTTGCGGAAATTCAAGCGGCCAGTGTAGACAGCGGCTGCTTTTCCGGAAAAAGTGACCAGTCTAGACACAGCCATTCACACCTCTGAAACCCCACTGATGACAATAGGCTGTATTCTGTAGGGGAAATCAGCAGAAGCTTCCAGTTACCCCAGATTTGTGATGGTGTGCATGAGATCAAAATCTAGCTAGGTGGCACGGCACAGATGGAACTGGAGGCAGAATGTGACTTGCAAAAGCTTTAGTACTCCAATTGATCCATGAGCCAGAACAATCACAGCTTGACTTTTAGATTCCAAAGTGAATTTACAGGGGCAACAATCAGAAAAAAATCTCATTTTACGTGTGAACTGACCAGATGTGAGATGAAGTCAGAGAGACTCCCAAAACATGGAACCCCCTCAGTGCTGGTCTTTACACAGTGATTTTATAGTGTAGACTTACACTTCAGGGTGAGCCTTTAAAATGCTCTGTACAGCTTCCGTCTTTTGTCTCCTGTTGACTTCAGTGAGAAATGGAGGCAGATAAAAGTACATGCAGTGCTTTGAAAATACATCCCCAGTGTGATTTAGCCTTTGCAGCAGTTTATAGTCATGGGATTTAGTAGTGACCCTGATCTGTAACTCCACATACTCTGCTCACCATCACTATTCAGAATGAGAGGCACATTCCCTATTAACTAAAATGGGTGTGCTGCTTCTGTAAGTACCACTTCAAAGCAGAGAGGTTCGGCATTTGACCAGAACAGAGGAAGTACAGAAATGCCAAGAGAGAGCAGGATTTCATATGTACTCATCGGATTTCTTAAGGAAAATATCTAAGGGTATGTCTACACTAGCCCCCTAGTTTGAACTAGGGGGGCTAATGTAGGTATTCGAAGTTGCAAATAAAGCCCAGGATATTTAAATCCCAGGCTTCATTTGCAACTTCGAATGCCTACATTAGCCCCCCTTGTTCGAACTAAGGGGCTAGTGTAGACATACCCTAAGAGGCCAATGTGGAGCATAGCTTGGAACTCACTGGGCAGCTTCTCAATGCATGTAAATTGTCATCAGTGGATTAGTGTCAAACTGCACACACCTACAGTTCATTTTCTGGTAGGCCTTGATCTGCAAATACTAGTGGCAAAATATATTCTATTGCCAGTTTTCCACAATCTCCAAATCTCAGGGTGGATGCCCTGAAGTACATCCCCATCCAGTGCAAATTGGCTTAGGCTCTGGTCTGCAGTTTCTTACTGATTCACATAAGGAATGGATACGTAGTAAGGATGCTTCCAAATTCATTTTACCAAGTGACAGATGGCTGATCTCCTCTTCCTCCTCTGTTGATAAAGAGAAGTTTTTGGGACAGATTTGTGACTGATATAAATCAGCATAGCTACCCTGACCTCAGTTGAGTCACACTGGGGCTATGTCTAGACTGCAGGCTTTTTGTGCAAGGAGCTTTTGTCGAAAAAGATCTTCCACAAAAACTTGTGCAAGAGCACATCCACACTGCAAAAACGCTTGAAAAAGTGATGCGCTTTTGCAAAAGAGTTTATCCAGACTGCCTGGGTGCTCTCTCAAAAGTAAGCACTGATTGGTATGCAGAATGGCCACCAGGGCACCTGTGCTTTTCCTCTTTCCTCTTTTTGCTCAAAAAAACCTTCTTCCCCATCTACACATGCCTTTTTGCAAAAGAACTGTTTCGCAAAAAGGCGTTCTTCCTCATAGAAAGAGGAATACCAATTGTGTAAAACTCCTCTGTTCTTTCAATTCTCTTGTGCAAAAACGTGCTTGAGGTCTGGATGCTCCACGAGTTTTTGCGGGAAAACAGCTGTTTTTCCGCAAAAACTCTGTAGTGTAGACATAGCCTGAGTTACATCAACTGGGGACTTTAATTAGCTGAATTGCAATAAACTCATCTCACCAGTTTTGTCATAGCTTTATGTCTCTATGAGACAATGAAGTTATGGCCCATAACCATAGGTAATAGCAAGACGAGGGCTTCAGGGCCCAGGGTTTCCTGTTAGTTTGAAACAACAAAAAATGATCAAAAGGAAAGGAACCCATCCCCTTAAGCAGGGAAAATGTCCTATGATCATTTCACTCCCTCACACCAAGAGAGGAAAATGAAAATCATCTGAAACACATTTGCCCCAGTGGCATTCTGAAGGGAATAAGGCTCAAATCTACCAAAAGGACTTAAGGCCCTGATCCTCTAAAAGGATTTAGGCACTTACCTTGCATTGATTTCAGTGTAACCTAGGCACCTCAGTACCTTTGAGCATGTTGCCCTAAGTATTTAACTGCCTCTTTAGGCACCAATGTCTAACATTTTGGTGCCACTGAGATCCTCAGAATCCCTGCTCAGTAGCTGCCAAGCTTTGGAGGTGTCTCAAATTCATAAGTGCCTCAATTTCCTCCACTGAAGCTCCTGAGGTGCTTAAGTTCTATGTGCAGCGGCAGTCAAAAAAGCAAACAGAATGTTAGGAATCATTTAAAAAGGGATAGAGAATAAGACTGAGAACATCTTATTGCCTCTATATAAAACCATGATACATCCACATCTTGAATACTATGTCCAGATGTAGTCCCCTCATCTCAAAAAAGTTATATTGGCATTGGAAAAGGTTCAGAAAAGGGCAACAAAAATGATTAGGGGTGAAGAAAGATTCAAAAGACTGGGACTTTTCAGCTTACAAAAGAGGAGAAAGGGGGGATATGATAGAGATCAATAAAATCATGACTGGTGTGGAAAAGGTCAATAAGGAAAAAATATTTACTTGGTCCCATAACATAAGAACTAGGGGCACCAAAGTAAATTAATGGGTACCAGGTTTAAAACAAACAAAAGGAAGCTTCTTTTCACATAGCGCATGGTCAGCCTGTGGAACTCCTTGCCAGAAGAGGTTGTGAAGACCAGAACTTTAAATAAAAAAAACTCCCTCTAGTTCAAGAAAGGACTAGATAAATTCATGGAGGTTTGATCCACCCTTGTTTTGTTCACTCCATCTGGGGCATCTGGCATTGGCCACTTTCAGCAGACAAATACTGAACTAGATGCTATGACCTTTGGTCTGACCCAGTATGGTCATTCTTGTGTTCTTAAATTGCTGTCATTAAGCATGTGTACACCTTAGTCCTAGTGTCCAGGGCCTACCTCATGCCTAACCCCCGGCAGGATGCTCAGATTAGAAATTCCCCTAAATAGATCAGCATTAAGGCCTGATCCTGACATTAAGGACCATATACATTAAAATATGCCAAAGAGAAACAATCGTTAAAGGTACAACAGGATTTAGATTTAAGGGGGGAATTAGAAAAACAAACAGGCTACATCTACACTGGCCCCTTTTTTGGAAGGGCATGCTAATTTTGAAAGTGGCAATAAGGAAATCCGCGGGGGATTTAAATATCCCCCGCGGATTTAAATAAACATGTCCGCTGCTTTTTTTCCGGCTTGGGGAAAAGCCGGAAAAAAAGTGTCTAGACTCGCCCGATCCTCCGGAATAAAGCCCTATTCCGGAGGATCTCTTATTCCTACTTTTACGCCAGTTCTGACTTACATACAGATTCAACTTAAGAACCCCAGGCGTCCCCAAGTCAGCCGCTGCTGAAACTGACCAGTGGCTGACTCCAGGAAGCCCCTGTCCTGGGCTTCCTGGAATCAGCCGCTGATCAGTTTCAGCAGCAGCTGACTTGGGGATGCCTGGGGTTCTTAAGTTGAATCTGTATGTAAGTCAGAACTGGCGTCCAGATTCAGCCGCTGTTGAAACTGATCAGTTTCAGCAGCGGCTGAATCTGGATGCCAGTTCCAACTTATATACAGATTCAACTTAAGAACAAACCTACAGTTCCTATCTTGTACGTAACCCGGGGACTGCCTGTACTCCAACTGAGGCCTAATCAGCACAGAGTAGAGAAGAAGAATTGCTTCTTGTGTTTTTCCTTACAACACTCCTACTAATGCATTACATTTTTTTGCAACAGTATTACACTGTTGACTCATATTGAACTTCTGATCAACTATAATCCATAGATCCCTTTCCACATTACTCCATCATAGGCAGTCATTTCCCTCTTCGTAAGTATGCAATTGACTGTTCCTTCCCAAGTGGAGTACTTTTCATTTGTCCTCATCTTAGAATTTTATCCTAGTTACCTCAGACCATTTCTCCAGTTTATCCATATCATTTTGATTTTTAATCCCAGACTTCAAAGCACATGCAACCCCTTCCAGCTTGTCATTGTCAGCAAACTTAATAGGTGTGCTTTCTGTGCCAGTGATAGGTGACTTACATTAGAGAGTGGACTGCATGAATGGCCTGCCTTCATCTCAGTGAGCCTCAAGATTGTAACCAAGATAGCGTCCCAAGGCAGGGTAATTTTGCTAACTGTGTTTGTATATCCAGTATTTGCTAGGTTTGCTGATTGAATTGTAGCAGTGCTTTGACTGAATGCAGAGGGAATGCACAGCTCTCATAGTCAATGTTGTGTGCAATCGGCACATACCTCACCTCATGTTTGCTCGCTTTACATATGATACTTTATAATACCAGTAGGAAAAAAAAAAGTTGGAAAGAAACTAGAAGAATCTGGCAATGCTGTGGTGGTCAATGGTAAAACAAAATGTCTCACAGGCCATACACAGAACCCCAATGGGCAGCATACAGCCCACAGGCTGCTCTATGCCATTATCTAGCTCATTGATGAACATATTGAAACGAACCAGACCTAGGACATCCCTGCAAAACTTCACTTGATATGCCCTTCTAACCTGGCTGTGAATCACTGGTGCATCTTCTTTGGTGATGGCTTTCCAATATATTATGACCCACCTTACAGTAGCTCCATCTAGGTTGCATTTCCCTAGTTTGTTTATGAGAAGGTAATGGGATATTATCCAGTGAAAGAAAACTATTATATTCATTTCAGATCATTTGCTCTTGACTAATCTCTGCTGTTACTTATTACATTATTATCTTCTCCATCTTTACAAACTGATTGCTTAATTATTTGTTCCATTATCTTTCCAGGTACAGAAGTTAAACTGACTCGTCAACTATTTCCCCAGATTGTCCTTATTCTCCATTTTATAGTTGGGCACACTATATTTGTCCTTTTCCAGTCCTCTGGAATCTCTCCCATCTTCCATGATTTTTCAAAAATGTGCTAATGGCTTAAATATCTCCTCAGACAGCTTCCTGAGTATTCTAGGATGTACCATTTTTTCCACTGTTTGTTGTGTTAGATGTCCAATTGCTATAAAACTTTTTAGTGAAAACTGAAACAAAAAATGTTTAGGCTTCTGTCACCTCCACATTTTTTGCTGTTCTTTCCCCCCTTCATTGAGTAACAGGCCTATCCTGTCCTTGGTCTTCCTCTTGCTTCTAATGTATTTGTAGATTTTTTTTTGTTTGTTTGTTTTCCTTTATGTCTCTAGTTAGTTTAATCCTGTTTTGTGCCTTTGCTTTTCTAATTGTATCCCTACATGTTTGTATTGCTTGTTTATATTAATCCTTCATAGCCTAGTTCCTACTTTTTGTAGTACTCTTGTTTTAGCTTCAGATCACTGAAGATCTTCTGGTTAAGCCAGGGAAATCTCTTGCCATACTTCCCATCTTTCCTACGCAGTGGGATATTTTGCCCTTGTGCCCTTAATGTCTCTTTGAAAAACTGCCAACTCTCCTGAAGAATTTTTCCCCTTCTACATGCTTCTCTTGGGATCTTACCTATCAACTCACTAGTCTCAGTATCCCTGCAGCCTAACCATTGTCAAGCTTTTTGTAAGTGTCGCTACACAGGAGAGTTTTAAGAAGAGATTTGCAGGAAGATAATGTGTTAATACAATTAAATACGCCTTGCAGTTTGCACTGTTCTGTAAGACCATATGCTGATAACATTGATTAGCTTTTGCTGCTTTGGGATGATCACTGATACCATAACTAATTGGCCAAAACTAATGGTGGAAGAAATTTGCTTTGGATCAATATCTCAGTGGCATTAAGAGTGACTTTTCAGCATAAGGGTGAGATAATTCAGACTAAAGAAAGCTTGAGGATTTACCTTGTTTTAAACAAGTACTATAAGGAAAGGGTGGATGATAAAAAATGAAAGAATGAGAAAATAAAGTAATTAATAGTATGCTGTGCTGCCTCTTACTCAAGTTTACTTCTTATATAGCATATGGGCCTTATATCTGGAAGACAATGTTTCAAAGAGCCTCTAACATTGCTTTATTGTGTCTGCTGTTTCATTGCAACCTATGATTAGTGGGATTATTTCATTTCAGAACTCATTAGCTCTTGATAACAAAGCTAATGTGAGTCCTGTGTAAGTACTCTATTCTCTGATCAATAGAGTGGAACGAGGAGTAACGATAGTTCGGAATAGGAAGCCTAGTCCGAACTCCCTAGTTCGTGCCGCGTGTAGCCACGGGGCACGGAGTCCGAACTAGCGGACATTTAAAAATGGCGGCGCCCGGCAACATGCAAATGAAGCCCAGGAAATTCAAATCCTGGGCTTCATTTGCAACTCCGGTTGACTACATTACCACCCTAGTTCAAACTAGGGTGGTAGTGTAGACATACCCTCTGAGTCTAGTTGCTAGTCCATTTAAAAAAAAGAGTCTGTATTTAATTAGGCATTGGTGTGCCCATCGTGCTGACCAATACTATCTGTTTCCTTATACTCTCCTATAGCTCTGTTTGTATCCATCTTTTGCTTCTTATTTCATAGTTAGGCAATGTCTACATTGCACATTCCTTACAGCAGCATGTAGAGCATTTAGGGTTCATCTAAACTACATCCCTCTTTCGAAAGTGGGATGTAAATTAGACATATTGAAATTGCAAAGGAAACTGGGATTTGAAGCAATTATGCAAATAAAGCACGGGAAATTCAAATCCCGGCTTCATTTGCAATTTCGATAAGTCTAATTTACATCCCTCTTTCGAAAGAGGAATGTAGTCTAGACATAGCCTTACACTGCACACCCTCTTACTACAGGTATAAAAAGCATTATAGATAAAGAGGCGCTGTTTAAGCCAATAAAGACTCACTTAATCCCCAGGATGTGTACCCTACAGTGCTCTCTATGGGTGTGTCTACACAGCAAAGTTATTTCAGAATAATGGCTGTTATTCCAAAATAACTATGAAAGTATTTACAAAGTCATTCCGTTATTTCAAAATAATTTCAAAATAATGGATGGCTTATTCCGGCTTCTGTAAACCTCATTCTATGAAGAATAATGCCTATTCCAAAATAGCTATTTCGAAATAAGGTATGTGTAGATGCTCCATTGCTGCTATTTCAAAATAGCCTCCAACCAGGACCATTCTAAGTTATTCCTCCTAGGGCTCTAAATCGAGATAGCACGTCTACATTAGGGAAGCTGCCTCAGATTAATTTTGAGGCTTCCCTGCAGTGTAGATGTACTGTTTTGAAATAAGCTATTTCAGAATAACTATTCCGGAATAGCTTATATCGAAATAGCCGTGCAGTGTAGATGCACCCTACATACCCAAGCCATGCTCTCCCCATCTATACTGCTAAATATAGCGTCCTGCAGCATGCCCACTACCAGTCTTTCCCCATCTCTGAGAATGGCTTTGGCATTGATAGAGGATTCTGGCATCTCCCTGCTGCCACAGCTTTTCTCTACTGACTCGAATAGGTACATACTGCAGTATGGATACTGCTTTTAACTGCACCGTGTGTGTATATGTACCCTACATACCATCACAAGTGGTATGTACATAGCCTTAGATTGTAAGCCCCTTTGAAGCAGAGACCATCTTTTTGGTCCATGTTTGTACAGTACAGTGAAGTCTGGAACTCTGTGACTAGAGTTACTAGAGGTATGTCTGCACTACCGGATAAGGTTGAAGTAAGATACGCAATTGTGTATGTTAATTGTGTAGCTGAAGTCGAAGTACCTTAACTTGGCTTTTGGCACTGTCCACATGGCAGGAAGTCAAAGTGAGCACCCTCTCCCTTCGACTTCCTTTACTCCTCATGGAAGCAGGACTATAGTCATCGACTGGAGTGCCCCTCTCACTTCGAATTAGCAGTCTTAACTAGACTTCTAATTCAAACCCTGGTAGATTGACAGGGCAACTTTGATCATTCTCTATAGTGTAGACCTACCCTAGGTGTAACAATAATACTATTTTAAATGGTAATTAGAGAAGGGGAGAATAAGGCTGGAAGAAATTTGAGAGTTATTCAGTCTAGGCTATTGGTTCAGGCTAACCTTTGGGTTGAGGGTGAACATCCTTCCCTGTGCTTCATGAATGTTTACCCATTCCAACAAAAGTATTTCAAAATCTGCAGTGCTAAAACAACTGTAAGCAATATAAGAAAGATTTGGGCTAACAGGAATCATAGTAACAATACATGTTATCTTAGCAGTGCTTGCTCCAGATCTTTCCCACTGCTGAAGGTGACAAGTGGTTTATGGTCTTTAGATTGTGCATTAATTATATAGGTTACTTAAGAATTCCATTATCGCTTTGAGGATTGACAGGTTCTTGTACCTAGTTCAGACCCAGTATCATTCAAATTATTATATATTTGGGAACCCTGATGTGCACAATTACAATATACACAGTGTAAGAACTCTTGTATATTTATTAATACATGCATCACTTTCACAAACTTCCCAGACTGGCAAAATAGATAGACATAGTACAGGATGCACACTTACACATTCGTATCCTCACACCATCTCCTGCAGAGCAACTGGAAGTGTTCTCCATCTCCAATGGCCATCATTCTGGCATCTCCCAAGGACTACATCTCTTTTCCCTACTGCCCCTAGGCTGGGATGCCACTTTTATAATAAGTTATGCTGACACTGCTGTGTGGTGCACATTCAGTAGGGGATTTTCCTCTTTTCCTTATATGTATTTACTCACCTGACTAATGTTGGAGTGTCTTTTTCTATAGGTTAGTATATCAGGGTATGTCTACACTACCCCCCCAGTTCGAACTAGGGGGGGTAATGTAGTCATACGGAGTTGCAAATGAAGCCCGGGATTTGAATTTCCCGGGCTTCATTTGCATAAAGCCGGCCGGCGCCATTTTTAAATGCTGGCTAGTTCGGACCCCGTGTAGACATACCCTCAGTGATTTCAACTTATTAAAAGGATATGAACTTAGGAAAGTCCCGATGCCATCTTTTTCTAACATCTCATGGCTGTGTCTACACTGCATCCCTTTTCCGGAAAAGGGATGCAGATTAGACACTTTGGAATAACAAAATCCTACTTGAAAGTAGGAATAAGAAATCTGCCGGAAAAGGGCTTATTTTCTGGAGAATTGCGTCTAGACTGGCGCTTTTCAAAATTCAAAATGACCTTAGCAAGTTAGAGAAATGGTCAGAGGTAAACAGGATGAGGTTTAATAAAGAGAAATGCAAAGTGCTCCACTTAGGAAGGAACAATCAGTTCCATACATACAAGATGGGAAGCGACTGTCTAGGAAGGAGCATGGCGGAAAGGGATCTAGGGGTCATAGTGGACCACAAGTTGAATAGGAGTCAACAGTGTGATGCTGTTGCAAAAAAAGCAAATATGATTCTAGGTTGTATCAACAGGTGTGTTGTAAGCAAAACTCGTGAAGTCATTCTGCCGCTCTACTCTGCACTAGTTAGGCCTCAGCTGGAGTACTGTGTCCAGTTCTGGGCGCCACATTTCAAGAAAGATGTGGAGAAATTGGAAAGGGTACAGAGAAGAGCGACAAGAATGATTAAAGGTTTAGAGAACATGACCTATGAAGCCAGGCTTCATGAACTGGGCTTGTTTAGTTTGGAAAAAAGAAGATTAAGGGGGGACATGATAGCGGTTTTCAAATATCTAAAAGGGTGTCACAAGGAGGAAGGAGAAAATGTGTTCCTCTTGGTTTCTGAGGACAGGACAAGGAGTAATGGGCTTAAAGTGCAGCAGGGGAGGTTTAGATTGGACATTAGGAAAAAATTCCTAACTGTCAGGGTGGTCAAATATTGGAATAAATTGCCAAGGGAGGTGGTGAAATCTCCCTCTCTGGAGATATTTAAGAACAGGTTAGATAGACATCTGTCAGGGATGGTGTAGACGGAGCTTGGTCCTGCCTTGAGGGCGGGGGGCTGGACTCGATGACCTCTTGAGGTCCCTTCCAGTCCTATTATTCTATGATTCTATGATTTTCTCCGGCTTATCCCCAAGCCGGAAAAAAGCGGCAGACATGTAAATGCAAATGCCGCAGGGGATATTTAAATCCCCCACGGATTTTGCTATTCCGAAGTCTACATTAGCATCCCTTTTCCGGAAAGGGGTGCCAATGTAGACACAGCCATATACCTTATGATTTAGCTTATCACCATCCAGGTGAAAGGTCCTGAACATGTGTACTGATTTGCTATCCTGGTGAAAGGTCCCAGATATGTATGCTAGCTTTGCCTTAGCTTAACCTATGTGATGTGGCCTGTAAGTTTCTTGCAATACAGCCAAAGTTCTTTAATATAAAAACTATAAACTTATTATAATAAAACAAATAAAACCATAAGAAATCCATAACAAAGATATATAGGGAAGCAAGCAGGTTAGCCCTATAGGATACCTACTGCTATCAGTGCAAATGAATCCAGTCTGTAAAGTTCTCACATGCCCATGTGCTTGCTCGGGACTCCTTTCCCATCTTTAGGTATCATTTTTCTGCTTCTATTAGTATGCAAAACCTAGATGCAGCTGGCTTCAGTCCGGTCAGAGCCTATGTTTTTGAAACGATGCATCATTTAGCTGCTTATATCTGAACTGAGTATCGTGGGTTTGTTCACATCATAGTTCTTGAGAACTAGAGCTATCAAGAACAAGAACTATTATGTCAGGAAATGGGTGACAGGGAAGGGATCATGTGAGGATTACTGGTTATGTTCCCTCCCTCTGGTGCCTCTGGTATTGGCCACTGTCAGCAGACAGGATACTGGGCTAGATGGACCTTTGGTCTGACCATTCTAATGTAAGAATGAATGACCATTCTTATGTAAGATAATTTCTTTTATCTTTTTAAAAGCAATTTCTTGATTTGTCCTCCACAGCCAAAATATCTCGGACTCTTAACAATTTGTTGAGTGGGTTTGTTACCGTAGAAGGGTTTTGCAGGTATCGACCAATTTCCATCCCCATTAGGCACATCAGTTCTGGTTGGAGTACTGGTTTCTTCAGTTGCTTTTACTTCCTCAGTGCTAAGACTGATTCGATCTTTGTTTATTGTCTGTCCCAAAAACTCATTTTGAGGGAGGCAGACAGTTCTAGACTGACTGATTAGGGTTAGGATTTGGTTGAGGGTTTTCTTGTATTCTTCAATCAAAAAATATTTGGAATATTGCCCATGAATACAATAACTCCATTAGTGTTTTTAAATGGTTTTGCCATCATTCTCTAGAAAATTTCAGATCCGCTGGTAATCCCAACAGGTAGTCTTTGAAAGCAAAATCTTCTAAAGAGTGTGGTAAATGTAGTCAGGTTAGCACTTTCTGTGGCTAAAGGAATTTGCCAGAATCTGCCTAAGGAATCTAGATAGCAGAATACTGTAGGTTTCTTTTTGAGGAGGAAGTCATCCAATGCAGAGAGAATAGACTTTTCTTGCAAAAATGCTTCATTAAGTCTTTTAAGAGGCACTTTTTAAAAATTGTTCCCATAACCAGCACCACTGGGTTGCATCATGCAGTTAGCTCAGATTTTTCTCAGTTATGCCAAATCCACTGCATTTTCTTTAACTCAGTCTATACTTTATGAAGTAATGAGACTGGAATGGAATCCTGCAAGATGTATGTGCACTCCCTGGATCAGCATTATCTCTTAAGGTTATTTACTGGATCTCCTTTCCAAGATCCAGTATCACCAGATAGTCCTTCAAGTTCTTCTAATTTTCTCACTTTGAATGTATAGCTTTTGTCTTTGTAAATTGTTTCTGTGGAAAATGGGCTATGCAGTTCAGAATACCTTCAGGGCTAGTAACAGCTGTCAGGTGACCTCAGCTGTAACTGAGTGGTTGAAGGTGATTATAAGTCCCTTCTGAGATGACCGTGACAGCAGCTTCTGAATCAATCCAATAATCAATAGCCTTGCCATTAATATATAATTTCACTCTACAGGCAGGCTCTGTGTCATCACAAGTGATAAATCCCAGAAGCAATGGGTCTTGATTGTCTGCGACATGAGTCAACTGCTTTACTGCAGCAAACTGATGCAAAATGTCTCTATTTCTTGCATTTATTATACCACATGCCTCTGGCTGGACATGCATAATCTTTTGGGATGACTTTTTCCATGCCTTGTGCATATAAGGTGAAATTTGTCCCTTTTAGCTTGGCAGTTCTGTTCCTTTGCCTGAAGTATTTTATGATACTGACTTTTGACATTTGTGTGTCTGTTTACAGTTCCTAAGCTAGTTTCAGAGTTTTTGAATTTGTCAAATTGCTTTAAATTTTCTGTCTGAGACAGCATACTCTCTGTATTGCTGTGGCTAGGGTTAAATCTCTCTTTAGCTAACGCTCCTGGGACCGGTTTTTACCTATTGGCCAGATAACTAGCAAGTCTCTGGTATTTTAATGTTTTGAATTTCCAAAAGCACAATTTTCTGCCAATGTATGCAGAGCTCTTATCAAATATACAACCTTTTCTGCTTGTTCTTGAATTCTCTGGTGAAAACATGCTCTTTCATAAACCATGTTACTCTAAAATATAAAGTATGCATCAAATGTAGGCAGAAGAACTCTTTCATAGTCATCTTGTGACTGACTTCAGTAAAGTCAAATGTTTAAAAATATGCTCTGTTTACTTCCTCCTAGCATAGATTAAAGAAGTACTTGTATATCTCCAGTTTCTTTGTAAAGGTTATTTGCAATTGAAAAACCTATCAAAATACAGCTTCTCGTCTGTCCACTGTGAAGCTGTGTCAACACTGAAGTTCCTTAAGGCATCAAAGAGTAGAATGTTGATAAGATCCTGCAACTTTTCTTGCTTTGTTCCTCCTTTTTGTAACCTCTGTTGTTGGTTTTCTTCTGTTTCTGTCCCTAGCAGAATTGAAAAATGGGCTGGTACAGCATACTGATAAGAACCATCCTCCAGTACTAGCCAATACAGGGCCAAACATCTCTGCCCCTTTTGCTCCCCACATACCTGCGGTGTTGCAAGTTGGTCTGCCAGTAGGTCTGCTACGCTGTTGTCATGGTAGTGCTTCATTGCCCCTTTTGCCCAGGGCAGACAGACTCCCTAAGTGATAGAATCGTATAATCGTAGGGCTGGAAGAGACCTCAAGAGGTCATCGAGTACAGCCCCCTGCCCAAAGCAGGACCAACCATAAGGGAGGGAGTCACTGTAAAAGTAGAAGCATCACTAGTCTATGGGCACCACCGCACAGTCATTGTTCCTGAAACCCAATGTGGCCAGGAATGTGCTTTTCTTGAGTGATTGGTGCAATTGTTTTTGGCATTTTCTCCCTGTTGGGAATCTCACAATAGTTATTTATCCATTTAATGTGGCTCCAGATTAGATTGACATAATAGACTCTGTATGGGGCTATCACACAAAAACAGCAGCTGATTCAGACTGCTGATTGTTTAGTAATGTTAGCCAGAAGAACTGTATGCATCCAGGCCTGCACTAGCTCCTTATTTCCCTCTAAGCATAACTCAAGGAGTTGAGAGTGATAATTATAATAACCTGTGTGGTCTGGGTTCTAGCTACTGGGGAAACTGCACCTTCCTCATGCACATTTACTGCAGCACGGACCAGATGACATGATTTTGCTAACAATTCCTGTAAATGAAGGACTGCACTCCAGTAGCAGGGTGCTCTGAAATTTGTTTCCCTAATTGTTTCAACAGACCCAGTATCTGCTGACCTTCAGGTCACAAATCTTAGCTGGTCTGTTTATACAGCTGTTTGCCTGAGATCATTATGATGGGGTATTTTATTTACCTTTATAGACTTTATGGGTGAGCATCTTTATATCCTGGCAGCCCACGAAAGCCTTAATTTTGTAACTGCCTCTGCCCAGATGGATCCTAGTGTGGGCATGGTTGGCTTCACTCCTAGTCCATGGCAATGCAAAGATTGGCCTATGGCAGTGTTTCCCAATTGGTACTCCGCGGAACCCTGGAGGGTTCCGCGAGGAGCCGGCGCTCCTCCGCCCCCTCTGAAAAAGAGAGGGACAGCCGGCTAGCCAGCATGGAGCTGGCCCCGACCCCGCGCGCATCCTCCCAGCCCGGCCACAGAGCGTCTCTCCCCCGGACCTGTCCCTGCCGTGCGCGACCTTCCCTGAAGGTGAGCGCTGGCCCCGGGAGCACTGCAGATTGGCCGCCCGCGCTCTGGGGGGGGGGGGTGGCGCCGGCCCCGGGCACGTGGCACTTGGGGGGCGCCGGCCCCGGGCTCGCAGCGCTTGGGGGGGGGGAGGCGCCGGCCCCGGGCGCGCAAGTGTCCCCGCCCTCTGGCTCCCGGCGGGTGAACAGCCACACCCCCTGGCGCCCAGCAACCTCCAGTGGTTGGGGACCACTGCACCAAAGGGACAGGGGTGGAGGAGAGACAAATGGCAGGGGGCCAAGCACAGACAATGAGGAAAAGGGCAGGAGGGGAGAGGAGGTGTCAGTGGCAGGGGGACAGGGTGATGCTGGGAGGGGAGAGGGTAAGAGCATTGGGGGCTAGAGGGGTGAGGGGAGGTGCTGGGAGAAGGCTTGAAAGAAGGGATGGGCATGAGGAAGGCTGGGTTGGAGCAAGTCGTGAGAGGGCAGAGGGGCATGAGGGGAATGGGGGCAGAGGGTGGTGAGGGGGGGGCATCAGGGAAAAATGGAGCAAAGGGGGCAGGGGAAGTGAGGGAAGGGGGAGGCACCAGGAGGGTGCAGGGGTAAGAGAAAGTGCAGGTGCCAGGGGATTCTGGGCAGACACCTGCCCCGTGGAGGGACCACCATCAGAGGAGAGACGCAGGGCAGGTTTGTAGAGGGAGGTGTTAGAAAAGGGGATGTGGAGGGGTAGCTCACATGATCAGAGTGGGGCTACTGGAGAAGTGGGCACAGGGAGGAGAGAATGGCTGGTGGAGGGGGGCAGGTTGCAGGAGGGCTGAGGACATTGAGAAGAGCAGGAGTCAGGACAGCAGAGAAGGGTGAGGAGTCGGGGGGCAGCAGGCACCAGGGGAGCTGACATGGCAGCAGAGGGAAAAGGTAGAGGTTTAAAAATATTTATTAATAACTTGGGTGGCACATCCAAACAATCCACATGAACTCAATACTGGTGCACAACACAAAATTCATTTTGCTCGTGAGGAAACTCTTAGGCTATGTCTACACTGGTTGTTTCTTCTGCAAGAACATCTTGCGCAAGTGTTCTTGTGCAAGAACACATCCACTATCCACTCTTCCATGTGCGAGCTGTGCTTTTGCACAAGAGTATCTATGGCAGTGTGGACACTCTCTTGTCCAAGAAAGTGCCGATGGCTATTTTAGCCATAGAGCTTTCTTGCTCAAAAAATTCATGTTGCCTATCTACACTGGCCTCTTGCGCAAGAATAGTTGCTCAAAAGGGCTTATTCCTGAGTGGGAGCATCATAGTTCTTGTGGAAGAAGCCCTGATTTCATACATGAGAACGTTAGTGTACTTGCGCAAGAACACACGGCCAGTGTAGACAGGCAGCAAATTTTTGCGGAAGAGCGGCCGCTTTGGCGCAAGATTGTGCCAGGGTAGACACAGCCAAGGGGAGGGAGGAAGGCAGGGGCAGGGAATCCGCACTGGCTCAGCATGTCTACATGGTTTGGGGGTAGGTGCAGGGAAATTGACCTCAGCTGGGTTGCAGAGTGGGGAGGTCTGGGGAGCTGGGCTGGGTGGTGGGGTTGGGTGGGGTGTGTGTGTGTGTGTGTGTGGAGCTCAGAGCTCAGTTTGACTGCAGGAGGAAGGAGGTGCCAGGAACTGGGGCTAGACTCAAGGGGAGGAAGGGACAGGGAATCGGCTCTTGGCTCAGCAGTTTTGTGGGGCTTGGAGGAGGTGCAGGGAAACGGGGATCAGCTGTGCTGTGGGGGAGGCATGCAGGGAACCAGTGCAGGGCTCAGCTGGGCTGAGGTGGATGGGGGAGGGCATACAGAACAGAAGGCCAGCTCAGATGGGCTGTGAGGGGCTACCTATCTGGTCTGCACCCTACCCAGACCTTGTCCACTTCCGCCCCCCAGCTCCCTCCCAAATCCTGCACCCCATCCCTATCCCGCTCCTTGGCAGCTCTGCCATCCACCCTAGCACCGCTCTGGCCCCAGCACCTTGCCTCACACCCCAGGACACAGCACCACCCTGGACCTGGCCCTGGCCCTAGCCCCAGCACCCTGCCATCCATGCTAGCACCCAGCAGCACCCTGTTCCTTGTCCCAACATCCTGCCAGTCACCCTAGTGCCCAACAGGACCATGTCCCTGACCCCAGCACCCTGCCACCTGCCTGACCCAGCACCTTGCCCCAGCACCCTGCCACCTGAGCCAGCATCCATCCACCCAGCAGCATCCTCTCCCCAGCACCCACTAGCACTCTGTCCCCTACCCCCACCAGCACATTTGGGACCACATTAGTGAGGCTTGGGGGTTTTTGGAGGAGCTTTTTTTTGTTTTTTTGCATCTCACTTGTGTGGCCCCAACTGACTTTTCTGTGGGTCAGTGACCTTTGACTCAAAACAGGTTCCTCACCCCTCTCACATATAAAGACAATGCTAAACCTTTTGAGTTTGACATAATATTTTATTTAAAAATGAAGCCAGGCCAACAAGCCCCCAATTGGGATCAAACCCCCATTTCACTGCAACATCATAACACTCCTGCACCACCTGACCCCAAATCTGAGCCTATCATACATTGGAACCCCCGTCCGGAGCCTCTTACATCCCCACACTCCTGCATCCCCACATCCTCAGTCTTCTGCCACAACATTCCTCCACCATCCACACATCACAAATCTGTGTCCTGAGCCCATCATACTCATGAACCTCTTGGGAGTCCCTCACATATCCAGCCCAAACTCCTGCATCCTCATATCCACAAGCCCTGGCTTGCTCAGCACCCCAACCTTCCACCTGAACCCAACACTCCCCAGCCTAGAGCCCCCTCCCTGAGTCAACAGCCCTTTCTCCTGCATCCAAATTCCCTCCCAGAGCTTGTACTTCTCACCCCTTCCCACACCCAAATCCCTCATTCCCACCCCACATCTCA
Organism: Pelodiscus sinensis; assembly: GCF_049634645.1. Classification (NCBI taxonomy): domain Eukaryota; kingdom Metazoa; phylum Chordata; order Testudines; family Trionychidae; genus Pelodiscus; species Pelodiscus sinensis. The sequence goes on from NC_134711.1 coordinate 307,948,938, forward strand.
CTCACTAGGTTGAGACAAGTATAAGGGCGGGCTGGGTATAGCAAGTGATGGAGGAGGGGAACAGAGCGGATGAGGCCTCACAGAAAGGAGATTGGGGGGGGGTCTTGGGTCATGAATTGGTGGGTCCCTCTCTCCTCCTCCGCCCCCTCCCTTTTTTTGCTTGACAAACCTAGGGGTTCCTTGAAATTTTGAAAAGCTGAAAAGGGTTCCTCAGCCAAATAAAATTGGGAAACACTGGCCTATGGGATTAGGACCCACCTCTGTTTTGGTTTTGAAGAATGCTTGTACGTGTGCCCAGAGACAAACATGGTAGATGCTTTGATTTAAATACATACGTGTTTGTAAAGTGCTTTGGGATCCTCAGGGGAAGGTACTGAGGCTGGTGTTTCACGCTGCTATCACTAACGCTCTCCCATGATGTCATCAGTAAAATGGCCAGCGTATATGGCCCATTACTTCCAAGTGCTTTTAGGTAATTTCTCCTCACTGCACCGCTGTGACGTTCCATAAATAATCTCGGACTCATTATTTTACTGCTAGGGAAGCAGGGAGGGCTCCACAGAGAGAACCACTCTGAGTCAGGGTTAGAGCTCAGGAAATCCTGTTTGCTCTTGTGGTCAAGCACAGGTGTGGACAGTCAGAAGGACTGATGAGAAGGGCCTTTAACATTTATTTTTTAACCTAATATAGCTCTCCTAACCCAGTGAATCAGGTGGGCACTGAGAATATTCAGTGGTCTCCAAAGCTTTTAAGCCAGTGATACTCAGTGGGGGAGGTGTAACGGTAGTTCGAATTAGAAAGCCTAATTTGAACTACTTACTCCATGCTGCGTGTAGCTGCAGGCACGGAGTCCGAACTACCGGGGATTTAAAAATGGCAGCGCCCGGCAAGATGCAAATGAAGCCCGGGATATTTAAATCCCGGGCTTCATTTGCAACTTCAAATGACAACATTAACCACCCTAGTTGATTTAAATACGTATGTGTATTAACCAATCCAAGCTATCAACCAATCAGGGTGTTTTTTACTCTGGGTATGTCTACACTACAAAGTTAATTCGAACTAACGGACGTTAGTTCGAATTAACTTTGATAGGCGCTACACTAGCGCTCCGCTAGTTCGAACTTAATTCGAACTAGCGGAGCGCTTAGTTCGAACTAGGTAAACCTCATTGTACGAGGACTAAGCCTAGTTCAAACTTACTAGTTTGAATTAAGGGGTGTGTAGCCCCTTAATTCGAACTAGTGGGAGGCTAGCCCTCCCCAGCTTTCCCTGGTGGCCACTCTGGCCAACACCAGGGAAACTCTATTGCCCCCCTCCCGGCCCTGGACTCGGCTGATAGCCGAGTGCTGTGATGTGCCGAGTGTGGGAACTCAGGGCACTCCAAGCCAGGACTGCTTTGCAAGCGGGGAAGCCCTGAGAACTGTCTGTCCAGGGTGGGGGTTGGGTACCTTTAAGCACAGCCCTCGGCTAGCTTGAGACAACAGCTCCACGCTCTAAGTCCTAATCTGATGCCCTGCGGCATTGCTTCCAGCCAGCCTTAACCTCGGTTCAGGGTCCACTCAGTGTGGACATGCTAGTTCAAACTAGCAAAATGCTAATTCGAACTAGTTTTTATATCTAGATGCACTAATTCAAAATAGCTTAGTTCGAATTAACTAATTCGAATTAAGTTAGTTCGAATTAGTGCTGTAGTGTAGACATACCCTATGTTACTAGCCAATTGTAGTTGGTAAAATAATAAAATTTAGTCAATCATTTTGCTGTGAGTTTAATAAATATTATCAAACAATGAATTCCCATTACATGGCTCGTTTGGGTAATGCTGATCACTAATTTGGCTCCAGAGCCATTGAGCCAACATCTGCACATCACTGCTTTAAGTGCTCAATGTGGCATTCAGGTTAGCTGCCATTAAGGCAGACTGAGCATCTACATCAGGTCTACTAGGCTGCTTTAGAAGGTGCACTGTTGCGGGTTGATTCATTTGTCCCTCTCCCAGGGGGAGTTGCCATGCCTGGATGCTTCATGGGACCATGACCAATCCCACGTGTACTGTAGTGCAACTGTGGTTACACACTCACACGGGTCCCACCGGGACTGTGTGTCCTAGCAGCTGGAGTCCCTAGTAAACGCCCCTTTCACTAGAGCAGTGCAGCCTAGCAGCCAGAGTCTCTGGTGATAAACAGGTGCTGGCCCCCTTGTCTCGGGGATTGAGGAGGTGGTAGGGGAACCCGGACCTTACCTATTCCACTGGGTCCCAGCCCAGGGCCCTATTAGCAGTAGCATGGTCAACAGCTTTCTCAGTGGGGAATCGCACCTCAAAACAGAACCATGCACTACAATATCCCACTGTGGGCTACTTCCTACCAGTCTGCTGGACTCCTTCCAGGGTCCTGCCTCCATATCCTCTGCTGTGGGGGTGGTGTATCGCTGGCGGGTTTCCAGGGACAGTCCCTCTGGCATTTCACCTGCAGGAGCTCAGGCAATGTCTCCTTCTCAGCAGCCCACCCAGTCTAAGCCTCTCTCCAGGCTATTATATGTGAGCTGTAGTCTGAGCATGCCCAGTAGGACTGCAAAGGCAGGGTTTCTTCAGCCAGGTGAGCCTGCTTAAGCCCAGTTTTCCGTGTGTGGGGCTGGTACACTCGTCACACGCACAAATGCATTCATGACTTTAGCTACAGCAAAGTTTGTGCAGCTTCTTATGCTCTGTCATGGGCATTTCCTTGGGCATACCACCATTACCATCAATGGGTGTTAGAGCAGGCCTCGTGAGAGCTACTGCATCTGCGTTTAAGCCAAGGGTCAAAAATGGTACAGTTTCAGATGTACTTACCCCTCATACATAAACTCGGCCTGAGGCATCACAGCCCGGCTATGAAATCAGGGAATGGGACAAAGTAAGAGCTCTGAATAAAGATTTACTTATGGAAAATAAAATTAGCAGGAGAAACCTAGCACGAAGACAAGGTTAACTGAAAAATATAATTAAACTTCACATTTGCTTTAATAAAATACAGTATTGACTTTGCTCTTTAAAGTAGATTATGCTGTTGACATTACAGCAGTACAATAAACAAACTGCTAAGCCTTTTACTAGCAGAACAGAAAATTAAAGCTGGTTAAGACAAGCTAAATAAAATGAGTTTATTCAGAACTGTATAAATCATCAATAAAAATTCCTAATCACTCTCCTGCAAAAAAGCTAGATTATTTGATCTGTAACAAAACTGGAGCTGTGTCAGCAAGTTGGATGCAAATCAAATACCATTCAGACATCTCAAAAATTCTGGAAGTGTGTGCTCAGAATACAGAAGAAGGCCAAAAACTCCATGAAGCCTTCTTAAGGTTGTGGAAAAATTAGTGAGACCTGTTTCCTGCACTGTGATCTATTTACTGAACCAAAATTCTATCATCAGCATGATATATCATACCCCAAACATCATCTCTGGTTTTTTGCTCTTATTCTCTGTGTATACTTTAACAAAGCCCTTTTTCTGTTTGATATCCATATTCTGTACATAGCACTTAGCTAAACTGTTCATTTTGATGTTTTATCACATTGCATTACCTTTTAATACAAACCCAAATGTCTGCTGAAACGATCTATGGTAATTTAAGGCTTGCCACACACAGCAGCACTCCTCTATGCAGCCATTTTTATATACAAAGTCTTTTTGTAAAGCTCGTGATCAATAACAATGTTCACTCAGGCATGGGGTGAGTTTGTGAACTATTAATATTTTATCATCAGGCCCCTTAAATCACAATATGCTCCTACCTCAGTAAAATGCATTTTCCAGACATGCTCATATCCTATAAATAAGGATTATGAAACCTACATTCTGAAGGAGCTACTAAAGAGTTTCCAAGCAAACTTCCAAAATAACAATTCATCATTTAGATACAGTATGAAAAAAAAATGCTCAGTTAAGTCTGTCGCCAAAGGCTTACATATTGTCTATATTGAAATCGCAACAATCACATATTACAAGATGGGTTTGTCTACACTGCAGGGTTTTTGTGCAAGAAGTTTTTTGCAGAAGAGATCTTCCGCAAAAACGTCTTGCTCAAAAGCGCGTCCGCATCTCAAAAGCACATCGCAAATGCGATGTGCTTTTGCACAAGAGAGCGTCTACGCTGCATGGACACTCTTGCGCAAGAAAGTTCTGATGGCCATTCACAGAATGGCCATCAGAGCACCTGTGCTTTTTGTGATAGGCTCTTTCTGTGTAAGAAACCCCTGTTGAGCATCCACACACACCTTTTTGCATAAGAACTCGGGGGGGACTAACCTCTGGGGAGACTGGGAAAAGGAGGTGAGAGAGGGAAAGAGAGAGGGTGGAAGGGGAAGGGGGAAACCTGGGAGGAGAGAGCTGGAAGGGGGAAGCCAGGGGAAGAAGGAGGAGGGGAAGTATCAAACTATGGTACGCCATATCTTCAGTACTGTGTATAGATGTGATCTCCTCACCCCAGAAAAGATGTTTTGGCCTTGGAAAGGGTTCTGAAAAGGGCAACTAAAATGATCAGGAGTTTGGAACAAGTCCCATATAAAGAGAGGCTAAAGAGACTCGGACTTTTCAGCTTAGAAAAGAGAAGACTTAGGGGGGATATGATAGAGGTCTATAAAAGCATGAGTTGTGTGGAGAGGATGCATAAAAAAAAGTTCTTCATTAGTTCCCATAATAGAAGGACTAGAGGACACCAAATGAAATGAATGAGTAGCAGACTTCAAACTAATAAAAGAAAGTTCTTCTTCACAAAGCAAATAGTCAGCCTGTGGAACTCCTTGCCAAAGGAGGCTGTGAAGGCTAGAACTAGAACAGAGTTTAAAGAGAAGTTAGATAAAGTCATGGAGGTTGGGTCCATGGAGTGGTATTAGCCAGGGGGTAGAAATGGTGTCTCTGGCCTCTGTTTGTGGAAGGCTGGAGATGGATGTCACAAGACAAATGGCTTGGTCATTGTCTTCGGTCCATCCCCTCCAGGGAACCTAGTGTTGGCCGCTGTCGGCAGACAGGCTACTGGGCTAGATGGACCTTTGGTCTGACCCTGTATGGCCATTCTTCTGTTCTTCTGTTCTAAGCTCAGGGCTCAGGGTTGGGGGCCTCACTGGACCACCTTGATTTTCATGCCAACCTGCTCCTGGGTCTGCATGTGGCCTTTGGTGGCCAGGCTGGTAGCTATCCTTCCCTAGATGGCCACTTTCCTGTGCCTAGTGCGGAGGTCGTGGATGTTGGAGGCCTCCCCCCAATCCTCGATGAGGTCCACGATCTCTACACTAGACCAAGTGGGCACCCGCCTCTTGTGGCCCTGGGCAGCCTCCTGGGAGCCGCCAGCCTGGTCCCGGGAAGAGGCGGAGGGCTGGGTGGCAGCGGATGGCTGGCTCATGCCATGCCAGGTGCAGGGTCTGCTGGCTGGGTCCTGGCAGGCTTGCAACTGGCACGAGCACTGTAGCCAGACGTGGCCCTTTAAGAGCTCCGGGGCCGGGAGGGGGGCAGAAGAGTTTCCCGGGTTTGACCCAGAGTGGCCACCAGAGCAAGCTGGGAAGGGCTAGCCTCCCACTAGCCTCCCACTAGCCTCGCTCTACACAGCCCTTAATTCGAACTACTTAATTCGGACAAGGCATTGGTCCTCGTAGAATGAGGTTTACCTAGTTCGAATTAAGTTCGAACTAGCGGTTTGCATGTGTAGCGCCTATTAAAGTTAATTCGAACTAACGGCTGTTAGTGTAGACATACCCATAAGAATATAAAAATGGCCGTACAGGGTCAGACCAAAGGTCCATCTAGCCCAGTACCCTGTCTTCTGACAGTGGCCAATGCCAAATGCCCCAGAGGGAGGGAACAAAACAGGGTATCATCAAGCGATCACTCTCCTGTCACCCATTCCTGGCCACTGACAGAGGCTAGGAACACCATTCCTACCCATCCTGGCTAACAGCAATTGATGGATCTAACCTCCATGAATTTATCTAGTTCTTTCTTGAACCCTGTTAAAATCTGACAAGGAGTTCCACAGGCCAACCATGCACTGTGTGAGGAAAAACTTCCTTTTTTTGGTTTTCAACCTGCTACATAATACTTTCATTTGATCACCTCTAGTTCTTATATCGTGGGAATAAGTACATAACTTTTCCTTATTCACTTTTTCCACATCAGTCATGATTCATAGACTTCTGTCATATCCCCCCTTAGTCTCCTCTTCTCTAAATGGAAACGTCCAAGTCTCTTTATTCTCTCTTCAGATGGGACCCATTCCAAACCCCTAATCATTTTTGTTGACCTTTTCTGAACCTTGTCCAATGCCGATATATCTTTTTTTAGATGATTTTTACCACCCAGGCTAGAGTTAAAAAAAATTAAATAAATTAAATAAAACCCAGACAGGTGCCAGTATTTAGTGCTTGAATTAATTGACAAATGTGCCTCCGTAGAAAGTATTGTAACAGTTTAACAGATTGTAAACTCAGAAAGTTAGAAAATATATTTTTAAAACTGTGCATGTCTCAGTGTGAGAGAAATATATTTCCATTGTTCCAGTGCTGTTATTTTCTTAAAATATTTTTGGGTTTCTCATTGAGACTGGCCCAGGTGCTAGAACTTCAGGTTCTGCGGTGATGCTGCATCTCCTGTCTTGAAGCAGTTTTCAGAATTTTCGGTTTGGTTAAATAGCTCCACGCACCCCCACTATATAAATTATTCTAGCACATCTGGAGACAACAAGCCCTGCTATAAAAGATTTTAGATGTTGGTTTTGCATCCAGCTATGTTTGTGCTTGGGAGCAGTATTTGAAATCAAAGGTCAAGTCTGCAGGCAACTGTGGTGGGAGACATTATCTGGCCTACTAAATGGTGTGGGTCTGAATGAAATGCCATCTGCAGCTGAGGGGGAATTCTATAGACTGGATAAAACTGTGGCTGGAGTATGACAATCTGAAAACATTTAGTTGGAAAAAATGACAGTGGGACTTTTTTCTTTAGGAGATAAATGATTAAAATATTTATGTTTAAAAATAAAGTGATTTACTCACCTCTAACCCTATTTGAACAAATTCCTTTTTAGAGGGGATGGATGACATGGATTGGGAAGCAGCTCTCAAAATGTGAACTTTTCTTCACCTTCTAACCAATGCATCAAGGCTGGTCTTGTGTTTGACATTCTCATTGTGTCTAGACTACAGGGTTTTTTTTTTTTTTTCGAAAAAAGTGGCCTTTTTTCAAAAGGCCTACATCTAGACTGCTGCCACATTCTTTCAAAAGTAAATCAAAAGAACGCAGCAGTTTTTTCAACCACAGAAAACCTCGTTTTATGGGGAAGAACATCCTTTTTTGAAAGTGCTCTTTTGAAAAAAGGCACTATGTAATGCAAACTGTGCTTTTTCAAAAGAGAGCATCCAGACTGCCTGGTTGCTCTCTTTCAAAAAAGCGGCTGATTGTAGTCTAGACGCTTTTTCGAAAGAGGCTTGCAGTCTATAGACATAGACAGTGTGTATTGAATGCAGGTTGAACCTCTCTAGTTAGGAACTCTCTGATCCAGCAATATCCATTGTCCAGCGTGATTATAGTTAGTTGGATGTCAACTTACCATGAGTGTGGCCAAATGTCCCATGGTCCCATAAAGTTCATTTACAGCCACCAGTATGCTGTACTGTTATTTAGCTCCAATTTACTTCTAAATGTCTTCTAAGAGCCTAGTAAGCAGTGGAAGTATGGGTAATGTTGCTAGACAATACTGACCTCCCGTGGTTCAGCAAATTCTCTGGTTTGGCACCAGGCAGGTCCTGAGGGTGCTGGACTAGAGAGATTCAACCTGTACTAGTAAAGTAGGGCTAGACTGTGAATTAGAGTACACACCCCTAGTGGTGGATAAGGGAATGGAAAGGGACAGTATGAGAAGTGCCAGCCATTTTAGTTATACCCAAGTCTCTGACAGGGAATTTCTTTAAAGCTTGAGCTAAAGAACCATGCAAAGGTAGCAACTGTGGAGGGGATCACTTTTAATCTTTCTGGTGACTGACTTAAGGCCCCTCATCACTATATCATAGGAAATATAACATTAGATTAAATCAGTGGCCTATGTGGCCCAGTCTTGTATCTCCAATAGTAGCCAGCCTTTAAATAGTGACCATGAAGTTTGCAGGCATTTCACTCTTGTGAATGTTCCTTTTAGTTTCCATTTAACTAGCTTGGAGTTCCCCTTTTTGAATTAAATGCCACTGCAGTGGGTTTCTTTAGCATTTTTCCCTATAGGGAAATTAAATTTGATTGTTATGTGGCTCTTACCATGTAGTTCAGCTGTCTTCCCCTCCTACACCAAGTCCTGTGAACTGCTTAGGACTATATCAAGAAATGTTTCTTGCCTGGTGGGTCCCAGGACATCCTGCTACAAGAAGCAATAATTAATGGTGTCAAAACATTTATTTCTGCATCCCTTCCTGAGGTGACGCCATGCTGTATGTAGTAGCTTATAACTGAATGACAACTGCAGGGCAGATTGTTAAAAAGAAGGGCAGGAACCTGGAACTGGTTGTGTGCTCTATAATTAAATTTCACCAATCCAGTAACAAGTGTGAACTCCTAAAGCACTGTAACAGTGTGACCACAGAGTCATAGGCAGTTCCCTTGGGCATGCCAGTCTATCTGTCCAGATTGTCTAGGTGGCAAATGTGATAAATGAACATTTAACACCAAAAATCACAATATTTGCATTAGTCTTACTCCCAAAGGACCTGTCACTTATCCTAGGTCATTTGTAATCTGATCTCAAACCAAAAGCAATGCCTGTAGCCAACCCTGTAATCAACTAACTAAAGATTTATTGACTAAGAAAACAAATGAGTTAGTTGCACAGTTAAAACAGGAAACACACAAAAATGGGTTAAAATCTTAGATTTAATAATGCAATATAATCCAACAATGCAATATAATCTATATTTGAGGGAGTTTGTGCATCTGTGCATGAGTCTGTCTGTGTCAGTCTGTTTGTTCAACCACTCCTCCTAAGTGGTAAGAGCTAGGACCACCTAATTTGGTATGCATCTTCCTCTTATAACTTAAAGCAAGGTAAGGGTTTGTTCAAGGAAAATGGCATGTGCCTGGAATGGGATTGCTTCTCATAAAACCATAGCGAAAAGAGACAGAATACCAGGCAGATGAAAGAATGTCTGGGAGCATGCCCTCCCACCTCATCCAGAACTGCCCCAGCCCCGAGTCTCCCATCCCCCAGGCACTGTTTAGGGAGGGCAAGGTGCCTCAGCTTCACCTCCTCCCCCTGCCATGTGTACAGGGACACATAAAAGCATAGAGAAAAGAGACAATCACCAGGCAGGCAAGAGGGGCTGGCTGGTGGCACATTCCCCCCTCCATCAAGGATTGCCCCACCCCTGAGCCTCTCACTCCCCAGACACCCTTCAGATAGGCCAAGGAGAGGGGAATTTCTTAGGAGGATACATAAAACTATATAGAAGAGACAGAATCACCAAGCAGGTGCAAGGGGCTGGCTGGGGGTGCACCCCATATCCAGGTCCGTCCTAGTCCAAGCCTCCCCACAGCACCATTTAGGGAGAGTGGGGGAGGGGGTCTGAAGCTCCCTCCCCCATTCATATGGGATCATTTCTGGCTTTTCCTCTTTGTCAAGGATCAAGGAGAAAATGCACAGTTGCTGCATTCCTCACTTTAGGTTAGGAATGCAGGGGGCAGACAAACCTGGACCTACCCGAGCCAGGGGACATGCAGCGGCCATAGAGAGAGGCTTTTGACTTGGCCCCAAGCTGCGGTGAGAGAGGCATGGAGCAGTTCACCTTCTCAGGGGCAGCCTGCATACTGAACCCCACATCCTCACTCCAGCTGACTTAAAACTGACCCCAGACAAGATCTGGTTTCAGCACAAGCCTCTGCATGACCCTTTCCGCATCTTTTGCCATATTTCACTCTTACATTATGTGCCGATCAATACACTTAAGGATGCTGATTAAATTCATTTTCTGTTTGGTTAAGAGTGTTTAAGGGACAAACATTCACCCCAGAAAGAAGGATATTGGCTGTTCCTGTTTGTGACAGCATGGCCAGCTTCCTCCTCCTCCCCTCACTTTTACCACCTCTTGTATGGGAAGAGCTTTAGTAATGACACTTGATGACAGGTAAACTTCCCTCCCTGTCTCCATCTGCGCATCCAATCTGTCTTTGCATCTGAAGCAACGCTAAAGAGTAAGGACCCAGTTCTGCCATCGAACACACCTGTTCCATTTCTACTGGAGACAATGGCCCAAATCCAATCCTGATTTACATCACCATAAATAAATTAGGATTGTTTAGGTGGTAAATGGGAGTTGTGCGTGTCTGGCTGAGGGCAGGATTGGTCCCTGTCTCTTTTTGCTGAAGCCTCTGATTGCTTTTCAGATCTCCTGAGATTTAAATATGTGCCTGTCGGGTGCTTTATGCACAGCGCCATCCCTACCGATATGCAAGACATGCAGCCATGTGAGGCACCACAAAATTTGTGGCACCCATAGGCCTAAATGTCCTTGTGCCGTATACAGCTAGGTGCTGCGTATGGGCTCCTGCAGCCCATCCCAACCTTGGCTGGGGTCCCCCCAGAGGCTTAGTGCCAGCCTGGAAGCCCCTAGCCCCATCCCTGGGCTGGGATCCCCCACGGGTTGTACCCAGCCCCTGCTCACCAGGCAGCGGTGAGTGGTGCGAGTGTAGGCTGGGGGACTCTGAAGGAACAGGGGTGATCGCATAGCTAGTGGCTGGACAGAAGCTGCTGTTTCCCATTCAAAGCACTTCTCTCCAGCTGGCTGTGCAACCACCCTCTGCTCCTCCTAACTCCTCTGGACTGTGCTTGCACCACTTGCCATTGCTTGTACCTCCTGCCTGCTCCCCCACGGCTGCAAATGAGCCTCCCTCCCTGCCATGCTCCAGGGTTTCCAACTTTCCTGGACCAGACAGACCAGATGCTAGTGCAGCAAATAGTGTCAGGTCTTGAAGAACTAGCAGGAAACCCTCTGCCCCCACAGCTTCTGCCTCTATAACCCCCCCAACCCCAAAGAGTGCCCATCCCCACAGGGAGGAGTGCCAGTGCTGGGCTTTGTAGAGCACCAGCAGTGGTAGGGTCAGCTCTACTTGACTTAGGGGTGGGTGACTCATGTGACTGCCTGGGCTTGGGGGTGCAAAGGGCTCAGGGCACTGTTAGTGACAAAAGGGAAAAGAGAACAGGTGAAGTAACATGCTTCAGAGAGTCTGTATGTGGATTCTTTTCCCGCAAGCCTCTTAGAATGTTCTGGGCCTTTGTAGAACCTTGTGGAATCATTCAGACTTTCTGGGAACTATAATTTTTTTCTTTGTTTATACAGGTTGGAACTCCCAAAACTGGGACTGTCTCATCCAACAACATCCATGGTCCGCCAGAACCACAGATGTTCCTGGACCCAGGAGTCCTGACTGGGAGCCTCAGTGGCAAGAGGTTTAGTGGCTCGGAGCCCAGCAGTAAGGGGGCTGGGACTAGGTCCATGGCAGCCCTGGTTGGTGGGCTAAGGATGTTTCAGCTGCGGCAACCCCTGTTATGAGTCCAGGGCTGGGGATGTGGCAGCTGCAGCAACCCTTGTAGCAAGGCTGGGGTCGGGAACATGGCAGATGCGTCAGCCCCGGTATCAGGGCTACAGATGGGGATGTAGTAGCCATGGCAGCTGTGGCACTCCCCTAGTCTGGCAAATTCCCACTTTCAGTACTGGTCAGGTCCTGAGGGTGCCAGACCAGAGAGGTCCAACCTGTATAGGGCATGAATAAATATAGATTTACAGATCCCTATCAGACAAATATATTGTCTTTTATGATAGAGATAAACCATGCATGCTTCCAACTGTGCATTATAATAATAAAACAGACTACAAATGCAATACAAAATAAGGTATTCAAAAGTTTAACAAATGGAAGGGTGGAACACTGAAGATGCTCCTTGCCTGGGACATTATTTTGTTTAGAGCTGGCCCTGGCCTTATTTGTTTCCTTCCCTCTCAGAGTATGCTAAGGGTTTGGTCCCACAACATACTAAATAATCTTGCAGGTTGTTGAATGCCCCCAACTCCTATTAAAGTCAGGGGTATTGATGACATTCATTACTTCAGAGAGGTACGTGGCACCTTGCAAGACGGAGCCTTACCTACAAAAGATCCCAGAAGAGGACACTACAATGATACTGACTGAAGGAATCCAATAACAATTAATACATCACCTACCTTGTTTACATTTTCTTAAGGGCCAATATGAGCTAAAAATGTTCACATTGATATTGTCTACTGTCTCACACAAAAGGTTAGTTGCTGATTTAAAATGCCCTGGAGAAAAAAATGTAGCAAATATACTATAAATATTAATAATTAATCTGTGGATCTAAATTTCTTCCAGTTAATGGAAAAGTCATGCTTACAACATCATCTCAAAAAGCTGATGCCAAAAGCAGCAGGCAAATGCTCCACTGTACCCATGACTTAAAATGGCAACAAAACTATTTGACAGAGAGCGCTCAGTGGTGCAAGCTGAGGGGCTATTTTATGTGTGTGTGTGTGTGTGTTTGCACGTGTGCACACAGGGGAGAGAAACAGAGATGAAGAGGGAGAGAGACATACAGTCACAACACATTCAGATAGAATATATGTGATTCCAAACTAATGCTCATTCTGACTTGGATGTTTTCCCAGTTAGGGTGGACACAGCAGCATAGAGGGCCCAAATAATACTGTACAGGTTATAGAAGAAAGTTAAATTGCCCTCCCACCCCCTGCAATAATATGCATTGCCCAGTAATTCTCCATCTTAAGGTTGCAAGTATCAGAGGGGTAGCGGTGTTAGACTGATTCTGCAAGAACAATGAGAAGTCCTGTGGCACCTTATAGACTAACAGATTTATTGGAGCATAAACTTTCATGGACAAAGAAGTGGTCTTTGCCAATGAAAGCTTATGCTCCAATATGTCTGTTAGTCTATAAGGTGCCACAGGACTTCTTGTTCATCTTAAGGTTGAAACACTATTCCAAGTGGGGCTGGGAGCACAGGAGCAATGAGGACATGGAAAACTGCCCTTGGATCCATCCTCTGTTGAAAACCTGTATGTACAGTAATAAGAAGTTCCTTAGGAGACATCCAAGCCAGTGAGACCAAATGTACATGACTGCAGTAAAAACACATGGACTCAGACAGCAGCTCGCTGGGCCAAAATTATCTTCTCCTTTTGGGTCACTAGGGTGTAAGACTAGGCCAAGCCAATCCTGTCTGCTGTTTTTATACCAGTGTTTTTATATATGGGCCTTTCCAAAGAAAGCTGTGACACCAACACATTAAAATGTTTAGCTTTCTTGTAGGATTTCTTAATGCTTCAAATCACCTGCTAGAATCTTTTCCTCAGACTTCTTACAGAAAACCTACTGGAAGCCAGTAAGTGAACATATGTATTTTATGGAAATATTCTCAGTATTTCATGAGGTTGGCATTGGAATGATCCCCAGACTGTTACTCAGAATTCAATAATTGGTTCATGCATTGCTAAATATAAATAATGGCCAGCTTTACTGTGATTAATTTAGCTCATTATTATAATACACTAAAACATCAATTTGCAAATGCACTCAGTGTTGGCCTAACTCTGCTCCTCTCATTGACCACAGTGTGAATTTTACCACTGACTTTGGTGCTGACTAAATTAGGCCAAAAGTGAATGTTTTTTAAAAGCCCAGCCCTTGCGTTGTACCCATGCCCTCCCAGTGTCAACGTAATATCTTGGGAGTGTGAGACTCGTAGAATTTGTTTAAACAGAAATTACATACCTCTTAACTATTTGACTAATGCTTCCCATCCCTACCTTACAATGCCAGCTCTGAAAAGACACTAGACACACAAACGATAGAGTAAGAAAAATGTTTGAAGGGAGACCTAGCAGATGTTTGTAGGATTTGAAACCATTTATGAGGTGTGAGTACCATGTCTTTCTCATTTTCTCCATCCCCAGTACACTCATAAACAGCATTACTATTTATGTATTATATTTATTACTGTAACTCCTAGGAGCATTGGTCATATACCAGGGACCCGTTGTGCTAGGCACTGTACACAAAGGTGCCCCTTGTGCTAAGTCAGGCCTGCACAACATGCGACCCGCAGGGGCTCACTGTGTGGCCCGTGATGACTATGGGTGGCGCGGCCGCATCCGATCTGCCGGCCGAGCGGAGGAGCGGAGCACCGCCAGGGAGGGGGAAGTGTGGCAATTCTTTCCATCGGGCTGCCTGCATGCAGCTCTGGCACGAGGAGGCAGGGCATGAGCCAGAGGGCGGGATGCAGGCAGATGCCAGGACGCTGGTGTGACATGGCATTGTGACGTCATGGCCGGTGACCGCCGGATTCAAAAAGGCTCCGGCAGCCCCTCAAACTGGAAGGTAAAAGCCAGGTAGGGGAGGGGAAGGAGCTTCTGCTGAGGGGAAGGGAGCATGTCAGGGGAAAGGAGAAGGAACCATAGGCAGGGTGCAGGAGAGACAAATGCCATGGGGCCAAGTGGAGACAATGAGGAAAAGAGCAGGAGGGGAGGTGTCAGTGGGAGGGGGGACAGGATGATGCTGGGAGAGGAGAGGGTAAGAGCATTGGGGCTATATGTTGTGCAGGCCTTATTTAATTGAAAAATTCTTAATAAAGTACCAACCCTCCCCAACTACCCTTGCGGCCAGGGTTGCCACGTGTCCGGTTTTCTACTGGACAGTCCAATATTTGTGCTCTCTACCCGGTAAAAAAATTCAGAAAACATCGGACATGCGCAATGTCTGGTATTTTCTGAATTTCCGGCTGGGCACTGGACGGAGGCCTGGTGGCGCCTCCTGTGGTTGCATGCTGAAGCCAGGTGGTGCGGGATTTTCTTTGTATGCCCAACACGTGTGGGAGTGGTTTTTTTTCTCAACAAAAATTTTTAGCCCGCGTGTTCGATATTTTTTGGGAGAGCATCTGGCAATCCTACTTGCAGCCCGCAGCTGTTTGGAGTAATATGGCCCTCGCTGCTTTCCAAGTTGTGCAGGCCTATGCTAAGTAGATTACAATCTAAGTATAAGATGGGTTAATAGGTGGGTACAGACCACTAGGGGCAGTACAAGGAAACAATGAGACCGTAATGGTCATCCTTAAGGTTAAGATTTTGTCACAGTAATTTTTAGCAAAAGTCACAGATAGGTCACGGGCACAGGAGTTGTGATCTGTCATTTTTTAAAAAGTGGAAAGGAAAAGGCTGGGTGAGGGTGGGAGACAAAGCTGGAGCCCCATAGCAGGGACTGAAGGCCACCCCCTCAGCTACTGGGAAGAAAAGGAAGCACCCAGCCCCAGTTGAAGCCACAAGGGGGAGGACACAATAATGACTCCAACCCCTGCCAAAACTGTTGGAGGGCAGGGACGCACAGCCCTGAATCCAGCCCTAGGTGAAACCAGGTGGGAAAGAGGACGCACAGGTGCAGCTCCAGCCCTGGCTGAAGCCACAGGGGGAGGGGGCAGACTCTCAGCCTTGGCTGAAGCCATGTGGGGCAGGAGGCACACAGCCCCAACTCTGGTCACAGCTAATGCTGCGGGATGGGGGCTCAAAGTCCCAATTTTAGCTGAAGCCATGATTCAGGGATGCATAGCCCAGACACCCCACCGCTGACAGCTGAATATGAAGTCACAGAGGTCTGGTAAAGTCACAGTAGCCATATTTTCCCTGATCTCCTTGCTTAAATAATATCCTTAGTCATCATGTTAGGCAGTAATCTCAGTGAACTTAACAGTCCAACTGATGTTTTGGAGGCATCACTGCAAAAGGGGGTTTTCAGGAGGGTATTGAGGAAAGATGAGGAAGGAGTTTTGCAGATGTTTCTGGGGCATGCCTCCCAAGCTTGCTGGGTGGCATGAAAGAGAGCACAAAGGTGCTTGTTTAAAATCATAACCAGTGCACAGTGGAAGCGGGCAACATGTTCTTTAGAGATCTGCAGAATGGTGCCGGCATTATTCAGTGTGCATTAGAGCTGAGCAAAATATTTCCTTGAAGTTTGACACACATAATTTTCCCCTTTCCAAGCTTGCTTCCTGCACTTGTCCCTCTGAAGTTTTTCATGTCAGCCAACATGCTGCCAAACTCAATCAAGATTATTTTTTGCCCCAGATATTAGGAGCATTGCAAAAACGTCAATGGGGATTCTCAAGACATACATTTAGATTCAAGTGTTGGCTGACTTCCATCACATGGTTAAAAACAGATAATTCATTTTCTGTGCCCTTGCCTTGCTGAGCCTGTTCACAGAACTCACTGGTCAGTGTGTGCCATGTGTTCACCGGTGAGCAGAGGACACGAAGCCTCTAGATACAGAAACTCATGCTTTTAGATGGAAGCACCCAGTTCCAGGCCCGCTCTCAGGGGGGCTGTGTCCAGACTCAGGGGTTTTTTCGAAAAAAGTAGCCTTTTTTCGAAAAAACTTCACCTGCGTCTAGACTGTAGCCGCGTTCTTTCGAAATTAAATCGAAAGAATGCGGCTTTTCTTTCGACGGTGGTAAACCTAATTCCACGAGGAAGAACGCCTTCTTTCGAAAGTGCTCTTTCGAAAGAAGGCGTTCTTGAAAGCAAACAGGCTTTTTAGAAAGAGAGCATCCAGACTCACTTGCTGCTTTCTTTCAAAAAAGCGGCTTGCTTTTTCGAAATTCCGTGTGCAGTCTAGACACTCTCTTTCGAAAGAGGCTTGCAGTCTAGACATAGCCGGGGAGACAAGGGAAGCAGTTGCCCTGGAGCCCAGGAATTCAAAAGGGCCCTGGCTCCTAGCCACTTCCATTGCATCAGCCAGAGTTCTGGGCCCTTTAAATCACTGCCAGTGTGCTGGATGGTGCAGCTTGGGTGACTCAGAGAGTTGGCTGGGGCAGGAGGGTGTAATGCAGCACTGAGGGATGGCTACCTCAGCCCTGCCCCTTCCCACCCCACCTTTCCCAGGAGCCTGGCAATTCTTTCAGCTCCCCTGCCTGATTCTGCCTGATTCTGCACATCCACCACAATGGGAGTTACCATATCAACAGCATCCATTTTGACTCCTTTTTTTCCCAGCTGCAAAGTGTGCTGCTGCCTCTGAGTCAATCAGGAAAAAATGTTGTGTCTGTTATTTTTCAAGTATTTGAGCCTCTAATAATTTTTTAATTATACATCTTGGGATTTGATTTCTTTTTTCCCCAGTATTTGTGATCCTAATTAAGCTATGCATTTATTATTAACACTGCCTCCTATTTTATATGAGGGAACAGCCCCTAGAGAATTAGTCCCTGAGGCTTTGTGTCTGTCTAATTATTGAGGCCTGCCTGTATTTCCCTCAGGCACTGCCCTGTTTAATCCCCATCACTTACACAGCCTGGGAAGAGTTTCTTTTCCTAGTATTTGAAGTTCAAATTAAGACTTATGTTTATTATTAGTGTTTCATTTCATATGGGGAACATAGGCCTCATGAGGAAGATCAGAGAGCTCTTCTGCTCTGTTGTAGTATCAGGAGCATTCCCCACAATGTGGAGAGGGTCAGCAGCAAAAAGCATAAACAAGAGGTAGTTTTAAAGTCAGAAAAGAATACAACACTCCTCCAAATAGGCTCTGTTATCCAGGAGCCACAGTAGGAGTATGTCTACACTACAAAGTTAATTCGAACTAACAGCTGTTAGTTCAAATTAACTTTAATAGTGGCTATACATGCAAACCGCTAGTTTGAATTTAATTCGAACTAGCGGAGTGCTTAATTCGAATAGTTAAACCTCATTCTACGAGGACTAACGCCTCGTTCGAATTAAGTAGTTCGAATTAAGGGTTGTGTAGCCACTTAATTAGAACTAGTTGGAGGCTAGCCCTTCCCAGCTTGCCCTGGTGGCCACTCTGGGCACAACCAGGGAAACTCTTCTGCCCCCCTTCCGGCTCCGGAGCCCTTAAAGAGCCACGGTCTGGCTACGGTGCTTGTGCCAGTTGCAAGCCTGCCAGCACCCAGCCAGCAGACCCTGCACCTGGCACAGCATGAGCCAGCCACCCGCTGCCACCCAGCCCTCCGCCTCTTCCCAGGACCAGGCTACCGGCTCACAGGAGCCTGCCCAGGGCTGCAAGAGGCGGGCACCCACCTGGTTTAGTGCAGAGATCGTGGACCTCATCGAGGTTTGGGGAGAGGCCTCCAATGTCCACAATCTCTGCACTAGCCACAGGAACGCGGCCGTCTACAGCTGCATGGCTGACAGTCTGGCCACTAGAGGCCACATGCAGACCCGGGAGCAGGTCCGCTACAAAATAAAGGACCTGCGGCAGACCTACTCCAGGGCCTCCCAGCCAGGGGCCAACCTAGAAGCATGCCCTCACTTTGAGGCCCTGGACTGCATCCTGGGGGCTCACGCAGTCCATGCCTCCTGGGTGGTGACCAAACCTAGGGCAGAGGGACCTGTCTCTGACACGGAGGAGGAAGAGAAGGACGCTGAGAGCCAGGCGACTGCAGGGAGGCTGCCCAGAACCCGGGACTCCAGAGGCATCCCACAGAGCACATCGTCTGTGTCGTCCAAGGCCGGGGAGGGCTCCACATGTGAGTGCCATCATGCTCCCCTTATGTGTATGGGGAGCATGGGTGGAGAGGGAGCCCAGGGACCATGCACCTGGGCCTTGCCCACCATGGAGCAGCAGCTGGGTGCCATGCAGGGGCCCTAGCCCGTTCCCCACACACCGACCTCTCCTTGCAGAGGGGGGCTGGGTTTCACCCACCGTGTCCCCAGGGAGAACTGACCTCTTCTCTTGTTTCATCACAGCCGCAGCACCTGGGACTGCAGGGTGCACCACCCCGCCTGCAACAGCCACCCGCACCCGGGCCAGCAGGTACACCAGGAACCTGGAGGACTACGAGCGGTGGCACCTGTGACTACTGGAGCACCAGCTCCG
Organism: Pelodiscus sinensis; assembly: GCF_049634645.1. Classification (NCBI taxonomy): domain Eukaryota; kingdom Metazoa; phylum Chordata; order Testudines; family Trionychidae; genus Pelodiscus; species Pelodiscus sinensis. Next base: position 307,967,865 of record NC_134711.1, read on the forward strand.
CATCCAGGAGCACTGGGTCTGGGAGGACCTGCGGCTGCAGCAGCAGAGATTGGAGGTGCTGGAGGAGCAGAGCTGTGCCCTCAGGCTATGTCTAGACTGCAAGCCTCTTTCGAAAGAGGCTTTTTCGAAAGATACTTTCGAAAAAGCCTGTTTCGAAAGAGAGCGTCTAGACTGTACACGGAACTTTCGAAAAAGCAAGCCGCTTTTTTGAAAGAAAGCAGCAAGTGAGTCTGGATGCTCTCTTTCTAAAAAGCCCTGTTTACTTTCAAGAACACCTTTTTTCGAAAGAGCACTCTCGAAAAAAGGTGTTCTTCCTTGTGGAATTAGGTTTACCACCGTCGAAAGAAAAGCCGCGTTCTTTTGATTTTAATTTCGAAAGAACGCGGCTGCAGTCTAGACGCAGGTGAAGTTTTTTCGAAAAAAGGCTACTTTTTTCGAAAAAAACCCTGAGTCTGGACAGAGCCTCAGAGGTCACTTCCAGACCTTGGTGGACAGGTTCCTGCCTCCTCCTGCTCCAGCGCCTGCAGCCGCCCCAGCTCTCGCTCCTCCTCCCCCTCCTGTTCCCCCTCCTGCTTACTCCGCACCCCCCCCCGTCCCTCCTGCCCCATCCTCCACACCCACTCCCCCCGACGCCCCTGCACCCGCAGTGGTGCGAGATGGGAGAGCCAGCAAGACCCCAAACCCTGAGCTTTCCCTTCCCTTCCTCCCCCTTCCAGCTCCCTCCTCCCAGGTTTCCCCCTCCACACTCCCACCCTCACTCCTCCCTCCCGCATCCCAGTTATGTACAATAAGGAGAGATTTTTGTTGGCAAAACAGGTGTCTTTATTTTACATTAGGAAGGGGGGTTAGGGAGGGGAAGGGGAAGGAGGGGAGGGTGGAAGAAGGCCCCAGTGGGGCATGCAGGGAGAGTTCAGTCCTCTTCCACATGGAAGCCATCCCACAGGGCTTTCCGGATCTGGACGGCCTCCTGCTGGGCCTCCCGGACAGCGGCGGTGCGGGGCTGCACGTATTGGCCAGTCACGCGCTCAGCCTCAGCCATCCAGGCTGGCAGGAAAGCCTCCCACTTCTGTTCACATAAATTTTGCAGCACACAACATGCTGCCACCAGGGAGGGATATTGTGCTCGGCGAGCTCGAGGCAGGTGAGGAGGCATCTAAATCAGGCTTTCAGGCGTCTGAAGTCGCCCTTGACCACAATGTGGGCCCTGGTAAGCCTGGCATTGAAGGCCTGCCGGGAGGGGTTGAGGTGCCCCATGTATGGCTTCATCAGCTACGGCTGTATGGGGTAGGCTGCATCCCCTACCAGACAGACGGGCACGTCCACTTCCCCAACCCTGATGTGGCAGTCGGGGAAGAAGGTCCCAGCCTGCAGCCTCTGGCAAACGGAGGAGTTGCGGAACACCCTGGCGTCGTGTGCCTTGCCGGACCAGCCCACATTAATGTCCGTGAACTGGCCCCAGTGGTCAGACATGGCCTGCAGGAGCACGGAGAAGTACCCCTTGCGATTGATATACTGAGAGGCCTGATGTTCTGGGGCACAGATGGGGATGTGTGTCCCATCGATGCCCCCCCCCCGCAGTTGGGGAAGCCAAGGGCGCCAAACCCCTGGATAACCGCATCCAGGTCAGCGAGGTGGACTACCCTGCGGAGCAGCACCCAGTTGATGGCCTTGTCCACCTGCAGAGAGACACACCAAACCACGAATCACAGGGGCACCCGGGTGGCTGGGAGTGTTCGTTCCCTGGCACTGCCCCGCTCCCCACTCCCGGAAGCAACCCCCCCCCGGGCGGCGTGTAGTACAGCCGGGACAGACTGAACCCTCCCGTGTGGGGCACTTTTGCCTCCTCCCTCCCCCCCATCCCCTCCTTGCAGCCTCCCTCCCCCCCGGCCCAGTGGCTGGTGGGTGCCGTACCTGCATGAGCACTGCTCCGACGGTGGATTTCCTCATGCCGAACTGGTTCCCGACGGATCGGTAGCTGTCCGGTGTAGAGAGCTTCCACAGGGCGATGGCCACACATTTCTGGAGGGGGATGGTGGGCCTCATGCGAGTGTCCCGTTGCCACACAGCAGGGGCGAGCCACTTGCAGAGCTCCAGGAAGGTGTCCTTCTTCATCCTGAAGTTCTGGGTCCACTGTTGGTCTCCCCAGTGCTCCAGGACCATGCGGTCTCCCCTGTCGCTGCTGGTGTCCATACGCCAGATGCGGCGGGACACGCTGGTGTCCGGGCGCTGCTGCCACTCCTCCAAGACCCCCAGGGAGGCCAGGGGGAGAGGCAGGGGGCTGACATGCACCAGATGGTGCCAGGCAGCCTCCACCCATTCCTGGCAGGCTTGCAGCAGCAAGTCCAAAAGCTGAAGTAGTATGACCAGGGCGAGCTCTGGCTCCATGGTGTCAACTGTGGCGGCGTCCCCAATGGGAAGCACTGACACAGGCAGGCGGAGAGAAAAACACTTTGCTGTCCCTCGGCGAGGTAGGCAAGCAAGCGGAAAAACTGAGAACCGACTGTCCAGGGGGGTCCCTTTAAGCACGAGCCTCAGATAGCGTCAGACAGCAGCCACACAAAGCAACTACTGACCTGATGCCCTGCCGGAACCGGTTTCAGCTGCCCTTAAATGCGACCCAGCATCCAATCAGTGTGGACGCACTAGTTCAAATTAGCAAAATGCTAATTCAAATTAGTTTTTGGGTCTAGATGCGCTAATTCGAATTAGCTTAGTTCAAATTAACTAATTCGAATTAAGTTAGTTTGAATTAGTGCTGTAGTGTAGACATATCCTAACTGATTGTTTTTCCCCTTCTTTTCCTTCCCCATCTCCTCTTTTCCTGCTATTTATTTGCTAATCTTGACCCCTGGCTCCATTCATTTGAAGAAGTGGGCCGTGCCCACAAAAACTCATAATACCATCTATATGATTGTTAGTTTCTAAGGTACGCGGGACCATTCATTTTCTTTTAATTTTTTTTAGTTATAGATGAACACAGCGACCCCTCCAAGACTTTCTGTCTCATTGTCATCATTGTTGGTGTCATGACACCAGTAGTAGCAGCAACCTGAGGAAGAGAGGCTTGCTCATTTAAAACCCCAGCGATCAATCAATAAAGTGTACTGATCAGATCCAGAGGAGTTCTTCGCTCTCTCTCTCTCTCTCTCTCTCTCTCTCTCTCTCTCTCTGTGAATCCAACTGTACCTGTACTTTTTTGTTCAAACTTTGCTTTCTGTGAACATACTGCTAGCTTTACTGTCTGTCAGTTAACACTCCTGCCCTATGTCACTGTGTCTTACTCATGGTAGCCTCGTGATGACTCTGTATCTGCTATCATAACTACTCCAACAACTTGAATTCAAGTGCATTATAAAAAGTACTACAAAAATGACATATTTTCATTAAAGGGATCTTCTCCCTGCATGTACCCAGTTACATCAGCTTATTTTTTACTCTTGTTGCTTTATCTCCTGTCCACTTTGCAGAGCGAAGGTAGAGGGGGCTGGAATTTATTTTAGTTGGCTCACCATTGATAGAATTGCTAACTAAGCTTCAATTGCAGAATCCTCTATGACATACATACTGGTGCATGAGTCAAGGAGAAACAAAACCACACATACTCAGTATGGTTTTCAGATCCCTGGTGGGGTCTCCAAAGCTGGCTGGAACCAAAACCATTTGATCACATTGAAATGGAAGCCATGAAGACACAATAAACTTGAAAACCCATTGTGCCTTTTTAGTCACATTATGGAGCTGAACAGCATTTTAATGCCAATCTGACTAAAACACTGGCATTTGATTTACTGGCATCTTTATCCGTAGACTTGAGGAACCATGAGATGATGGGAATTCACCTCCCAATCACCACAGCCATATAGATCAGTTGTTAGAGCACTGACTCCTGGGTGTGCCCAGTGCCTGAAATGGAGAAGCGACGAGGAGTCCTGTGGCACCTTATAGACTAACTGAAGTGTAGGAGCATAAGCTTTCGTGGGCAAAGACCCACTTCGTCAGATGCATGTAGTGGAAATTTCCAGAGGCAGGAATAAATATGCAGGCCAGGATCAGGCTGGAGATGACCAGGTGGATCCAATCAAGGAGGATGAGGCCCACTTCTAGCAGCTGATCTGGAGGTGTGAATTCCAAGAGAATAGAAGCTGCTTTTGTAGTTAGCAAGCCATTCACAGTCTTTGTTTAATCCAGAGTTGATTGTGTCAAACTTAAAGATGAACTGTAGCTCAGCAGTTTCTCTTTGAAGTCTGGTCCTGAAGTTTTTTTGCTGCAGGATGGCTACTTTTAGATCTGCAATTGTGTGTCCAGGAAGATTGAAGTGTTCCCCTACAGGTTTTTGTATGTTGCCATTCCTAATATCAGATTTGTGTCACAAATCTGATATTAGGAATGGCAACATACAAAAACCTGTAGGGGAACACTTCAATCTTCCTGGACACACAATTGCAGATCTAAAAGTAGCCATCCTGCAGCAAAAAAACTTCAGGACCAGACTTCAAAGAGAAACTGCTGAGCTACAGTTCATCTTTAAGTTTGACACAATCAACTCTGGATTAAACAAAGACTGTGAATGGCTTGCTAACTACAAAAGCAGCTTCTATTCTCTTGGAATTCACACCTCCAGATCAGCTGCTAGAAGTGGGCCTCATCCTCCTTGATTGGATCCACCTGGTCATCTCCAGCCTGATCCTGGCCTGCATATTTATTCCTGCCTCTGGAAATTTCCACTACATGCATCTGACGAAGTGGGTCTTTGCCCACGAAAGCTTATGCTCCTACACTTCAGTTAGTCTATAAGGTGCCACAGGACTCCTCGTCGCTTTTGCAGATTCAGACTAACACGGCTACCCCTCTGATACTTGAAATGGAGAAGATGATTTGAAGAGAAAATGGGTAGGAAGGCCAGTACTATAGCAGAATCCAGCAGGAGGGGCATCACATATATGTGAAGTTTCAAGAAAGCACATAGTGCTGATGACCTCAGTTAAAAACTTAGGGAGACAATAGTTGACTGGTCACCGAGGTCCTATGTCTGCTGGGAGATGCTTAATGATGAGTTTGTCCATATCCCTGGCTTTCTTCCCTCCCTCCCCCTTGAAAAGGATTGAAGGAAACTCTCCCCACATACACACAAACACACTACCACCACCACCAAAAAGGGTTGAAGGAAACTGGTGATTTCTGTTTAAAATTTCACAAATACAAAGCATTAATCCAAAGCAGAATTTTTACCTTTTTCAGGTGTGTCCGTGAAAAGGGTGTGGGGAGAGAACTCACTGTGCAATTTTACTGTTCTTTTTATTATTTAATTAATAAGCAACTTATATATGACAGCATTTCCATTATTCAAATAAAATGAATGACAGCTTGAAAGGGTACAACAAGAGGAATCATTAATGATCATCGTATAAAGTCCTACTCTTTCTCTTAAGTACTTTCATGACTTCCACTACTGAGCACCTCACAATAGTCAATGTATTTGTCCTCAAAGAAGGCAAGTTAGTGCTGTTTTCCCCATTTTATGGATGGGAACTGAGACATTGAGAGAATAAGTGACTTGCCTAAAGCCACGCAGGAAGTGTTTGGTCAAATGGGGAATTGAGAACAGGTTTTCCAAGCCCATAGTTGAGTTCTACCACAGAACTGTCCTTTTTCTCCTGTACATTTTGTCCTTACTTGATTCCCTACTGAGCATGAACCTGACTTGTTCATATAAACACATTTGTTAGGGTATACAGAGATGCTCACTGGAGGATGCTGAGACACTATGGCAGTGGTCCCCAACCTTTTGGGGCTGCTGGGTGCTCCGGGGCGGAGCCGCGCATGGGCCATGCACCCGGGGTGGGAGCTGCGCATGCACTGGGTGCCCGGAGACCAGGGTGCAAGAATGACTTGGGCCGGCCCTGATCACTAGATGGGTGCACATAAATGCCATGGCACCCGCGGGCACTGTGCGGGGGACCACTATGGAATCTCAGCAAAGAATTGGAAGAAAGCTTGCTACAATAAGTTTGTATACCAATTCAGAACACAGAACAGTGACACAGAACAATTTGAGATTGTTCTTGGTGTAACACAAAGTTGTGTATTATTCCCACTTCTGTTGTGCCTTGTCATAAAGAAGAGCAACAATTGCTGCCAAGGACACTAGTACTGTCTGAGCAAAAGCTAAAGCTCTGAGTGCTAGATTTTGCAGATAATCAACAGCAACTTGGATGGCATGAAAAGACCCTTTGGGGTCCATTGGGACTGAGTGACATACTGCATATTGATGATAACTGTGCTACCTCAGAGGGGGGAATTTTCAGAAGAAGCTGGTGTGCATTAGGAGCATATGCTAACTTTCTATGCCCTTTCATTGCCATCAAAAGGCATTGGATCAAGCCCACAAAGCAGCTGCATGTCACCAGGCACAGGCATGTACCTAGGGCTTTAGCTACAGAGCCCTTTATTTATCAGTGCATTGTCAGTGACCTTTTTCAATTCATCTGTGTCGGCTCAAAATCCCAAAAAGTTGCATGAAGAGCCTACCACATCAGAGAAAGATCATGTATGGAAACATAATCTCCTCCTTAGATATGAGTTTTTGTGCAGAGAAGATTAGAATATAAAAAAGAGAAGTGTTACTTTGGAGTGTAGAATCTCAGGGGTGTTTACACTGCACCGCAGTTGAAATAAGATATGCAATTTAAGCTATGTAAATTGCGTTATCTTATTTTGATCTTATTTCAAAAATCACCTATTTTGTATTTTGTCTACACAGCACCAAATTTTGAAATAACTAGCTATTCCAAAATGTCCCTTACTCCTCGTAGAATGAAGTTTACAGAGACGTCAGATTAGTGAACCTGTTATATTTTGAAATGATGGGCTTGTGAAGATGAGGGATAGGTATTTTGGGATACTCCAGTATCCTGAAATAGCGTTGCAGTGTAGACATAGCCTCAGAGGGGTAGCTATGTTAGGGCATGTGTACATGCCCATGTTATTTTGGAATAATGGACGTTATTACGAAATAATGTATTGTGCGTCTACATAGCTATATAAAGCAATAAGCACTACCCTATTACTGGTACATAAGACCTACACCCACCACAACATTTTAAAACTTTTTCAGTTTATAATATAATCCAAGAAAATATTTTTAAAGATGCCTAAGCGCAAATCATATACAGCCGATTTTAAACTATCTGTTGTTACATATGGAAAAGAAAATGGCAATAGAGCAGCAGGCAGAAAATTTTCCATTAATGAAAAGTCTGTTTGTGAGTGGATAAAAGAAGAAGCGGAGATTAAGAAATTAAATCCTTGCAAAAGAGCGCGCCAAGGAAAGAAAGCCAAGTGGCCAAATCTAGAAGAAAACCTGGTGAAGTAGGTTCTTGCACAGAGAGATAGCCAATGTGCAGTGTCAATGGTAGCCATAAAGCTCAAGGTTCGACTTATGGATATGGAGATGAAAATCGATGATTTTCATGGAGGCTCAGGTAACTGGGTTTACAAATTTATGAGATGAAACAACTTTTCAGTTCAAGCATGGACAAGTGTTGGGCAGCGGCTTCCTGATGAATGGAAGAAGATGGATGATTTAAAAGATTTTGTCCATAAAGAAATTAACAAGCTGGAACTGAAACCAAATGACGTCATTAATATGGATGAGGTGCCCATGTCCTTCGATATACCCATAACTTGGGCTGTTGCTGCAGTTGGAGTGAAGACAGTCTGTGTAGCAACCACAGGTCATGAACGCACCTGTTTTATGGTCATATTGGCATGCACAGCAGGTGGTGAGAAATTAAAACCGATGGTAATTTTTAAGAGGGTGATGATGCCTCAAGAAAAACTACCAGCCGGCGTGTCTGTGGTCTGTAACAAGAAGGGCTGGATGAACACAGAGGTGATGAAGACGTGGACAGACAGCTGTTTTCGTGCACGAAAAGGCAGGATTTTTAAACCCAAATTTCTGCTACTTTTTGATGCCTTGGCTGCCCATAAAGAAACTTTGGTTAAAAAACATATCATTGCTGTGGGAGCACATATTGCCATAATTCCAGGTGGACTGACCTGCAAGTTGCAACTGCTTGATGTAACTGTCAACCACCCATTCAAGTGCTTCATCCGTGAGGAATGGGACAATTGGATGACAAACTCTGGCAGGTCGACAGCACCATGCAACTTACACTGAAGTTTGCAAATGGGTATTGGCAGCTTAGGAAAGAATAACACTGTCTACTATTCGCAATGGATTCCATAAATGTGAATTTCTTCCAGAAGTCGACTCGTCTAGCTCTGAATCCGACTACAACAGCGAATCAGACGCAGCATCACAGGCCTCAACCATCAATAAAGCACGCCTAGCCAAGGTTATGGATGTTTTTCAAGACAGCAAGTATGATGAAAGTTTTGACAGTTTTGAAAATTCAGACGCTGAGGAGGATGCTTCTAATTATGACTCAAGTGATGCAGAATAAACTTATTTAGCATGCAGCATGTACTATTTATTTTATGACAATGCGTAGGATGGATTTTTTTTAAAGCTGCAGTATTGTATGTATTAACATTTATTTATTTAGTAGCTTCACGGTAAGTAACGTTTAAACTTTTATTTTATTTTTGTAAACACAACAACATTGCCGCTCTTTTTAAATTATTATTAAATCAAAGATGCTGATTTTATTATGTTGATCTTGTCTTCTTGTAATATGAGTAAAATTCAAATTGCATAAGACACGGACAGATATACCCCACGGGAGGGGTAGGTAAAAACATGGACAACCGGCAGGCTATATTCCCTAATTCACGGTAAGTACTTTGTTTGTGCAAGAGATCTTCTGTTCTATGTTTTCTTTCTGTCAAAGGGTGACCTGGCCCTTTAAAAGGGTGGTTGTGCTGCCTCACCTCTGCCACATGTAACTGAGCTTCCCAGGTGACAGGAATGATGGGAAAGACTAGATTGGGAGTTATTATTTCAAAATAAGTTATTTTGAAATAATTTCCTAGTGTAGACATGCCCTCAGAGAGAGTTTGAGAAGCCAGGTTCCAGGAGAAGGGTAGAGCTTCCAGACAGAAGACCTGGGAGTAGACCTGCATAATACAGTGATTTGTTGAGGGATAAGAGTCTGCTAGATGAAAAGCTCCACTTATGTGAATTGTAAAGGCCTTTGAGGCTAGAGGAAGAGCTAATGGAAGGGGAATGCCTCATAAAAGACAGGAAAAAAAGGATAGTAATAAATGGTAAGTTTTCAGAGTGGAGATAACTAGTGGGGTTTTCCAAGGGTCTGTCCTGGGACCAGTCCTATTCAACTTACTTATAAATGATCTAGAGAAAAGGGTAAATAATGAGGTGGCAAAGGCAGATGATACCAAACTGTTCAAAATAATTCAGACCAAAACAGACTGGGTATGTCTAGACTGCATCCCTCTGTTGGCAGAGGGATGCAGATTAGGCAGGTCGACATTACAAATGAAGCAGGGATTTAAATATCCAGCGCTTAATTTGCATTAAAATGGCCCCCGTTTTTGCCGACAGCACTTTGTCGGCAAAAAGCAACAGTCTAGAAGGGGACCTGTCGAGAAAGAAAGCCTTTTTCGACAGATCCTGTAAATCTCCTTGCAGGAAGCATAAGGGATCTGTCGAAAAAGGCTTTCTTTCTCGACAGACCCCCTCTAGACTGCCGCTTTTTGCCGACAAAGTGCAGAGTCAGAAAAAATGGCGGCCATTTTTATGCAAATTAAGCATGGGATATTTAAATCCCCGCTTCATTTGTACTTTCGACCTTCCTAATCTGCATCCCTCTGCCAACAGAGGGATGCAGTCTAGACGTACCTACTGTGAAGAGCTTAAAAAAGATCTCACCAAACTAAGTGATTGGGTAACAAAATCGCAAATGAAATTTAATGTCAATAAATGTAAAGTAATGCACATTGGAAAAAATAATCCCAAATATACATACAATATGATGGAGACTAATTTAGCTACAACTACTTAAGAGACACATCTTGGAATCATTGTGGATAGTTCTCTGAAACATCCACTCAGTGTGCAGAGACAGTCAAAAAAGTAAACAATATTAGTATTCATTAAAAAATGGATAGAGAATAGGACAGAGAATTTCTTATTTCCTCTATATAAAACCATGGTATGGCTAAATTGTGAATACTGCATACAGAAATGATCGCTTCATCTCAAAAAAGATATATTGGCATTAGAAAATGTTCTGAAAAGGGCAACAAAAATGATTAGGGGTCTCCATTTGAAGAGAGATTAAAAAAGACTTGAACTCTTCAGTTTAGAAAAGAGGAGACTAAGAGGGATATGATAGAGATCTATAAAATCATGACTGATGTGGAAAAAGACTGATAAGATAAAAATATTTACTTGTTCCCATAACATAAGAACTGGTGATCACCATATGAAATTAATAGGTAGCAGGTTGAAAACAAGCAAAAGGAAGTTTTTCTTCACTCAGCACACAGTCAACCTGTGGAACTCCTTGCCAGAGGATGTGGTGAAGACTAAGACTTTAACAGGTTTCCAAAAAGATCTAGATAGATTCATGGAGGTTAGATCCATCAATGGCTATTAGCCAGGATGAGTAGGAATGGTGTCCCTAACCTCTGTTTGTCTGGAAATGAGTGACGGGAGAGGGATCACGTGAGGATTACCTGTTGTGTTCCCTCCTCTGGGGCATCTGGTATTGGCTACTGTTGGAAGACAGGATACTGAGCTAGATGAACCTTTGATCTGACCCAGAATGGCCGTCCTTATTTTCTTATAAAAGAATGGGAAGACATTTGAGAATAGAAGGAGGGTTATGAAAATCCCAAAGCCCATTATAAACATAAAAGATTCCTCTATCCTTCAGAAGAAATCTAGAATATTTCGAGTGTTATTTTATGGTAGTAAACAACACACAGAAGAGAGTGGTGTATGGAGAACACCAGATGGTTTGTCTTGATACGAGATTGGAAGGTAAACTGGGGTAATGAATGGCTCCAAAACCCAGGAAGGGTAAATCTCTGCTACCATCCTCAACTGCAAGGTTCGGGAACCTTTTTGGGTCAGGGACTGCTGACCTACAGAAAAATCAGTCAGGAGCTGTACACAAGTGAGAATAAAAAAAAAAAAAAAAAAAAAAAAAAAAGAAAAATTCTCACTGACGTGGCTCCTGACTGAGAAGGAGAAAAATACTCCTCATATCCTCCCCCTCCCCTGCACACCAAAGCCTGGGGGGGGGGGCAGGCTAGTAGATTTTGTGTTTTCCAGGACTATGTGGAGGCAGCGGAGGTGGGGGGGGGGGATGGAGCACCAAGGTGGGCTCCCCAATCCTGGAGGGGGAACTCTGAACTCAGGGGCTGGATCCAGGCAAGTCAGGGGGGTGCATCCAGCCCCTGGGCCTTAGGTTCCCCACTCCTGCTCAACAGTATCCCATAGTTACCATTCTCCCTGCATATGCCCAATGGTTATCTGGAATCCAGGTGGAAAAACACACCAATGAATACAAATCAGTCAGTCATGGCCAGCCATGCAAGTAGGCCTGTGGTATGCCGTAGCAGCAAGACATTTCTCACCTGTATGGTATGCTGGGAAGACTGTACAGCTTCCATCCCCTCCACAGAGCTGCCTCCCCTCCAGTTCCATCTGTATGGAGCCCTGCAGGAGGACAGGGCTGGGAGGGAGGGCTGGGGCTGCTAAAGTCACCAGAGGAGCTGCTGACATTCTGCTCCTTTCCCCATTGCTCTTTCTACCCCAGCAGGGAAAGAAGCAGAACTCCCAGCTCCACTCCTCCCAGGCCTCTTCTCTAGCAGGGCTGCTGTTGTATGTAGCCGGAGGTGAGGCAGCTGTGTGGAAGTGCAGGGTGGTAGGACTGGGGCTTCTGCTCCTTTCCCTGCTGGTGGGGGCAGAGTGGGGAAAGTAGCAGAACTGCCAGCAGCTGCTCTGACTGTTACACCATCCCCAGCCTCCCTGCTCCCACCGATAATGTAGGATGGGAAGAAGAGAGGAAGACCGTGGTGGGGATGGGGGAGCAAGGGGGGGCAGAGTCATTTGGAGAGATCATGTGGCCCTCCCATACTGGTAAGATTTTTATTTTACTTGCACCACTGGGTGCCTCACTTTTTAAATTAAATTTACCCCAAAGCTACATGTGGTTACTGAGAGAAAGATGACAGTCTTGTCCACAAACCTCACCTTTCCATTTTGGAGCATTGTTACCTGTATGGCTTTACATAAGGGCAAACTTCTGCCCCATATCTGTATGTATAATCTCTTCTCTACTTTGCCTTCTCCTTTCATTGTGCAGTACTCCTCTTGATAAAGTGGCAGACCTGTGCTTGTTGAAATGACAGAATATTGAAGATGCGCTCCATCATGCAGATCTCAGCACAGAATTTTTGCCTTAATTAGCTTTTATTAAAATTAATCTATATAATAAACTACATTTACTAACAGGATATTTATTTCTAAAAATGGTTTCCTGTAACTTAGTGACTATCTTTAGATCAGACATTTGTAAAATAGATTATTTGGGTAATAAGAAGAGTTAATGAAATTCCCTTCCCGGTCCCCTCCTTTGGAGGACATTGAATTCAACAGGCTTACCTCTGACACTGACTAATGTCTCACAAGAGACGATTTGCATGGAAAGCGCTGGGGTCTCATTTTAGTCCCCATGACAAAACAGAACAGTGATTTTTATCATTTGTGAGCCATTTATATTAGCCTGGGGCTACATGACACAATGGTAATTCTCGTGAATGCAGCAATTCATCACAAGCAGTTCATCATCTACATAAGTAGCATAACTTTCACTGCTATGATAGGCTATGGGCGTGACAATAACATACATGCAAACCTTTTTTTATAAGGAAAAGGTCTAACTGAACATCTGTTTCCTAGAAAGAGTGATTAGTTTGTACAAGATGGTTATTTAGGTGGAAAAGGGGATGCATAGACCTGAAAACAATGCTTTAATCACTTTGCCAATCTAGTAACAGGTGAGATTTTTATTTTGTAATCTTTCTCAGTGGCATTTGCTCTTATTGCTTAATAAAACACCAACTCAGTGAGCTACCAAATTACTGCCATGAAATTCTTCTCATTTTAAGAAGCAGCAACTCACAGGAGACTCTAGATCTGGTTAAATCCTTGTATGGTGTAGAGCAGTGTTTCCCAATTTTATTTGGCTGAGGAACCCTTTTCAGCTTTTCAAAATTTCAAGGAACCCCGAGGTTTGTCAAGCAAAAAAAAGGGGGGGAGGCGGGGGAGGAGAGAGGGACCCACCAATTCATGACCCAAGACCCCCCGCCCCTTCTCCTTTCTGTGAGGCCTCATCTGCTCTGTTCCCCTCCTCTCCATCACTTGCTATACCCAGCCCGCCCTTATACTTGTCTCAACCTAGTGAGTGAAATGTGGGGTGGGAATGAGGGATTTGGGTGTGGGAAGGGGTGAGAAGTACAAGCTCTGGGAGGGAATTTGGATGCAGGAGAAAGGGCTGTTGACTCAGGGAGGGGGCTCTAGGCTGGGGAGCGTTGGGTTCAGGTGGAAGGTTGGGGTGCTGAGCAAGCCAGGGCTTGTGGATATGAGGGTGCAGGAGTTTGGGCTGGATATGTGAGGGACTCAGGGCAAGAGGTTCGTGAGTATGATGGGCTCAAAACACAGATTTGTGATGTGTGGATGGTGGAGGAACGTTGTGGCAGAAGACTGAGGATGTGGGGATGCAGGAGTGTGGGGATGTAAGAGGCTCAGGACGGGGGTTCCAATGTATGATAGGCTCAGATTTGGGGTCAGGTGGTGCAGGAGTGTTATGATGTTGCAGTGAAATGGGGGTTTGGTCCCAATTGGGGGCTTGTTGGCCTGGCTTCATTTTTAAATAAACTATTATGTCAAACTCAAAAGGTTTAGCATTGTCTTTATATGTGAGAGGGGTGAGGAACCTGTTTTGAGTCAAAGGTCACTGACCCACAGAAAAGTCAGTTGGGGCCACACAAGTGAGATGCAAAAAAACAAAAAAAAGCTCCTCCAAAAACCCCCAAGCCTCACTAATGTGGTCCCAAATGTGCTGGTGGGGATAGGGGACAGAGTGCTAGTGGGTGCTGGGGAGAGGGTGCTGCTGGGTGGAAGGACGCTGGCTCAGGTGGCAGGGTGCTGGGGCAAGGTGCTGGGACAGGCAGGTGGCAGGGTGCTGGGGTCAGGAACATGGACCTGTTGGGCACTAGGGTGATTGGCAGGGTGTTGGGACAAGGAACAGGGTGCTGCTGGGTGCTAGCATGGATGGCAGGGTGCTGGGGCTGGGGGCTGGGGTCAGAGCCAGGGCCAGGGCGATGCTGAGTTCTGGGGAGTGAGACAAGGTGCTGGGGCCACGGCGGTGCTAGAGTGGATGGCAGGGCTGCCAAGGAGCGGGATAGGGATGGGGTACAGGATCTGGGAGGGAGCTGGGGGCCGGAAGTGGACAAGGTCTGGGTAGGGTGCAGACCAGATAGGTAGGGTGCAGAAGCAGGCTGGATGTAGGGTGTCTGGCTATGAGGGAGGGTGCGAAGAGGGGACTTGGGTAGGAGTTGGACCTCCCTGATCTGGCACCCTCGAGACCTGACTAGTCCCAGATGAGGAATTTTTGGACCAGGGGAGGTCATTTCAGGGCTCCTGGTCCCCGCCCCTTCCCCACTAGGCTTCTTTGCACCTCTATCCCCTGAAACCGAGCTAAGCTGCCCACCCCTGCTGGTTCCCTGCACTTCCCCCAAAACCATCCCTCACAATCCAAGGGAGTGCAGCACCAGTTCCCTGCAGTCCCTCACAGCCCAGCTGAGCTGCCCATCTGTTCTATATGCCCTCCTCCATCAACCTTAGCCCAGCTGAGCCCTGCACTGGTTCCCTGCATGCCTCCCCCACAGCACAGCTGATCCCCGTTTCCCTGCACCTCCTCTAAGCCCCACAAAACTGCAGAGCCAAGAGCCGATTCCCTGTCCCTTCCTCCCCTTGAGTCTAGCCCCGGTTCCTGGCACCTCCCTCCTCCTGCAGTCAAACTGAGCTCTGAGCTCCACACACACACACACACCCCACCCCACCCACCACCCAGCCCAGCTCCCCAGACCTCCCCACTCTACAACCCAGCTGAGCTCAATTTCCCTGCACCTACCCCCAAACCATGTAGACATGCTGAGCCAGTGCGGATTCCCTGCCCCTGCCATCCTCCCTCCCCTTGTCTGTGTCTACACTGGCACGATCTTGCACCAAAGCGGCCGCTCTTGCGCAAAAATTTGCTGCCTGTCTACACTAGCCGTGTGTTCTTGCGCAAGTACACTAACGTTCTCATGTATGAAATCAGGGCTTCTTCCACAAGAACTACGATGCTCCCACTCAGGAATAAGCCCTTTTGAGCAACTATTCTTGCGCAAGAGGCCAGTGTAGATAGGCAACATGAATTTCTTGAGCAAGAAAGCCCTATGCTAAAATGGCCATCGGCACTTTCTTGGACAAGAGAGTGTCCACACTGCCATAGATACTCTTGTGCAAAAGCACAGCTCGCACATGGAAGAGTGGATGTGTTCTTGCACAAGAAACAACCAGTGTAGACATAGCCTAAGAATTTCCTCACATGAGCAAAATGAATTGTGTTGTGCACCAGTACTGAGTTCATGTGGATTGCTTGGATGTGCCACCCAAGTTATTAATAAATATTTTTAAACCTCCACCTTTTCCCTCTGCTGCCATGTCAGCTCCCCTGGTGCCTGCTGCCCCCCGACTCCTCACCCTCCTCTGCTGTCCTGACTCCTGCTCTTCTCAATGTCCTCAGCCCTCCTGCAACTTGCCCCCCTCCACCAGCCATTCTCTCCTCCCTGTGCCCACTTCTCCAGTAGCCCCACTCTGATCATGTGAGCTACCCCTCCTCATCCCCTTTTCTAACACCTCCCTCTACAAACCTGCCCTGCGTCTCTCCTCTGATGGTGGTCCCTCCACTGGGCAGGTGTCTTCCCAGAATCCCCTGGCACCTGCACCGTCTCTTACCCCTGCACCCTCCTGGTGCCTCCCCCTTCCCTCACTTCCCCTGCCCCCTTTGCTCCATTTTTCCCTGATGCCCCCCCTCACCACCCTCTGCCCCCATTCCCCTCATGCCCCTCTGCCCTCTCACGACTTGCTCCAACCCAGCTTTCCTCATGCCCATCCCTTCTTTCAAGCCTTCTCCCAGCACCTCCCCTCACCCCTCTAGCCCCCAATGCTCTTACCCTCTCCCCTCCCAGCATCACCCTGTCCCCCTGCCACTGACACCTCCTCTCCCCTCCTGCCCTTTTCCTCATTGTCTGTGCTTGGCCCCCTGCCATTTGTCTCTCCTCCACCCCTGTCCCTTTGGTGCAGTGGTCCCCAACCACTGGAGGTTGCCGGGCGCCAGGGGGTGTGGCCATTCGCCCGCCGGGCTCCAGAGGGCAGGGACACTTGCGCACCCGGGGCCGGCGCCCCCCCCCCCCAAGCGCCACGAGCCCGGGGCTGGTGCCCCCCCCAAGTGCCATGTGCCCAGGCCTGGCACCCTCCCCCAAGTGCCACGTGCCCTGGGCCGGCGTCCCCCCTCTTCCCAGAGCGCAGGCGGCCAATCTGCGGCGCTCCCGGGGCCGGCGCTCTCCTTCAGGGAAGGTCGCGCACGGCAGGGACAGGTCCGGGGGAGAGATGCTCTGTGGCCGAGCTAGGAGGATGCGCGCGTGCGCGGGGTCGGGACCAGCTCCATGCTGGCAAGCCAGCTCTCTCTCTCTTTTCAGAGGGTTCCGCGGAGCACCAATTGGGAAACACTGGTGTAGAGAATGTGGATTCAAGTTTCCATATTAAGTCTGTTTTGGCAGCAAATAAAAAGACCCGCCTCACAAGAACTAACCATGACATAATCAATCAATGGTCACATAATAGCTTCTAAAAATAAAGATCAGTAAAGGCACTTGTATGTTGGATTTATTATCCACGTGGACCTTTTAACTAATCAGCTCCTTGATTATTAAGATTTACTTTTTTAAGGTCTAGTTTCCAAAAGTCTGGTGTGGCTCCCTCTTTACTGACATTCACTTTTCTGTAGCAGACACATTTCTGTGTGGCATATCATTCTTAACAGTCCTGTTACTGAAGTTAGATTTTAGGCAAGAGGTAGATGTTCAAATGCATCAAAGAACATGGAGCTTCATTTTCAAAAGACGCTTAAGGCCAGATCTTCAATGTTATTTAGGTGTCAACAGAGGCAGATAGGTACCTACTGGAATTTGCAAAAGTGCCTGAGAATCAAACTCCCACTAAAATCAGTGAGGGTACGTCTACACTACAGCGCTAATTCGAACTAACTTAGTTAATTCGAACTAAGCTAATTCGAACTAACGCGTCTAGAACTAAAAACTAAACGGACGTTAGTTCGAATTAACTTTGATAGGCGCTACACTAGCGCTCCGCTAGTTTGAACTTAATTCGAACTAGCGGAGTGCTTAGTTCGAACTAGGTAAACCTCATTGTACGAGAACTAAGCCTAGTTCGAACTTACTAGTTCGAATTAAGGGCTGTGTAGCCCCTTAATTCGAAATAGTGTGAGGCTAGCCCTCCCCAGCTTTCCCTGGTGGACACTCTGGCCAACACCAGGGAAACTCTATTGCCCCCCTCCCGGCCCCGGAACCCTTAAAGGGGCACGGGCTGGCTACGGTGCCCGTGCCAGGTGCAAGCCTGTCAGCACCCAGCCAGCAGACCCTGCACCTGGCACGGCTCGAGCCAGCCACCCGATGCCCCTCAGCCCTCCCCCTCTTCCCGGGACCAGGCTGGCGGCTCCCGGGAGCTTGCCCAGGACCGCAAGAGGCGGGCACCCGCCTGGTCCAGTGCAGACATTGTGGACCTCGTCCATGACCTCTGCACTAGGCACAGGAAAGCAGCCGTCTAGGGCAGGAGAGCTACCAGCCTGGCCTCCCAGGAGCAGGTTTGCATGAAAATCAAGGTGGTCCACTGAGACCCCCGACCCTGAGCCCTGAGCTTACAATGGCCGTACTGGGTCAGACCAAAGGTCCATCTAGCCCAGTAGCCTGTCTGCCGACAGTGGCCAACCCTAGTCACCCTAGAGGAGATGGACCAAAGACAGTGACCAAGCCATTTGTCTCGTGCCATCCCTCTCCAGCCTTCCACAAACTTTGGGCAGCGACACCACTCCTACCCCCTGGCTAATACCACTCCATGGACCCAACCTCCATGAATTGATCTCACTTCTCTTTAAACTCTGTTCTAGTTCTAGCCTTCATAGCCTCCTGCAGCAAGGAGTTCCACAGATTGACTATTTGCTTTGTGAAGAACATTCTGTTATTAGTTTGAAGCCTGCTACCCATTCCTTTCCTTTGGTGTCCTCTAGTCCTTCTATTATGGGAACTAATGAATAACTTTTCTGTATGCACCCTCTCCACCCCACTCCTGCTTTTATAGACCTCTATCATATCCCCCCTCAGTCTCCTCTTTTCTAAGCTGAAAAGTCCCAGTCTCTTTAGCCTCTCTTCATATGGGACCTGTTCCAAACCCCTCATCATTGTAGTTGCCCTCCCCTCTCCCACCCTGTCTCTTCCCCTCTCCCATCTCCTTTTCCCAGTCTCCCCCAGTTTTGTTCAATAAAGAGAGATTCTATTTTTGAACACAATTGTCCTTGATTTTGTACATGAGGAAGGGGGGCTAGGGAGGGGTAAGTGGAAGGAGGTGAGGGAGGAATGGGGTACGAGCTCCCGATGGGGAGGACTGGGCTGGCTCTGCAGGCTTCTGGGGGTGGAACCTCTCCTGCAGCTCCCCAATTGTCCCCTCTCCCCAGATGGCAGCCTGCGGCAAGTGCAGCCGGTCTGATGGCCGAGTGCTGTGATGTGCCCAGTGTGGGTACTCCGGGCACTTCAAGCCTGGACTGCTTTGCAAGCGGGGCACCCCTGAGAACTGTCTGTCCGGGGTGGGGGTCGGGTCCCTTTAAGCACAGCCCTTGGCTAGCCTGAGACAGCAGCTCCACGCTCTAAGTCCTCATCTGATGCCCTGCCGGCACTGCTTCCGGCCATCCTTAACCCCGGTTCAGGGTCCACTCTGTGTGGACATGCTAGTTCGAATTAGCAAAACACTAATTCGAACTAGTTTTTTAGTCTGGATTCGTTAGTTCGAATTAGCTTAGTTCGAATTAACTAATTCGAACTAAGTTAGTTCGAATTAGCACTGTAGTGTAGACATACCCTGAGCGATTATAAGGTTGAAATAGTTTTTCTGCTATCTCTCATGGGGGGTTGGCAGTTAGTTATAATAACTGACTGCTACAACCAAATAGTGCAACCGACATCAGTTAAGGCTGGTGGGGAAGAAGGATTGTCCTTGTTAGGGGCGTTTTTATGCTGTTGTTCATGGTTATTGAGCATTAAGGCCTGATTATTATTAAATCAAACTTTCAGTTCTGTTACCTTATACACATACTTAATGTATCTATTAGCTCTAATATCTGTTTCCCAAATGCTCACACATGCTTCATTTCTTTAAAATTTTCTCTATGATTAGTGTCGGTTAAAATCTTCCCTATGAATGGTGTCATTTTCTCCCCCTGTATAGTAACAGGATTCACTCCACTCAGCCATATCTACTAAAATTCTTCTGTAAAATGATTATCCTACTTTGGGGCACAACAAACATGTGGGGGGTTTCACTGCTTAATGCAGCTCCTGCTCTAAGAGCACATCTACACAGCAGCATTATTTTGAACTAATGTCAAGCTGGAGGACTTCTTATTCTGCCTCCTGTAACCCTCACTTCACGGGTAGTAAGGGAAGTCAAAGGAAGAGTGTTCTTCCTTCAACTTCCTGCTGCGAAAAGCCGAATTAAGCTATTTCAACTTAAGCTACACAACTGACATAGCCGAGGTTGCATATCTTAATTCGACTTTTGCCCTGCTGTGTAGATGTACCCTAAGGGATAAGCAAGAGTAGTGCCTGTTAAAAGAGAGATCTGTGAAGAAGCATTCCCAGCTATCAATGCCTTTAATTTGCCTGACTCAAATCTGCAGTTTATTAGACCTTCTCTTTCATATAAACCAAAATAGCGTGAAAGTATTTATTGTTAATGAAAGCCTGATTTTACAGACCTAGATCTTCTGACTTTCAGTTGCAATCTTTCCAAATTGCCTGCCTCCCTCCACCCACAACTTCAGAAGTGGAGTTGGGTGAAATTGTCAGACAGAACTTTTTGTTTGTTTGTTTTTGGCTACAAATGTAGATTTGGGTCAAATGAAACATTTTGCTAATCCATGCTGAATTAATTTAATTGAAAAAATAAACTCCAAAGAAGTCAAAGCCTTTCTCCTTAGCATTTTGAAATGCAGCCACTTTGCATTTTGAATGTTACTTCAATTTTATTTTTAAAATGTTTTAAAAGGCAAAAGCTCCTCAAACAAAGTTGACCTGAGACACATTTCTGACTCTTTTGTTTCCTCTACAAAACTAGGGGAAAAAATGTTAGTAATTTCTGGTTTGCCACATTGTGCACTCACTATTACAGGATTTCTTAAAACAGCTTTTAATAGAACCACTTCCCATTTTTTACCACAGGCAATTTCCCTTTTCCCATTCTTGTGGGTGGCACATTAAGAAAGGATCTAGTACACTTTTTAATGTCTTTTAGCACAGTGAATAAGAAGGAAATAGTATTATGTGACCAACCAGCTCTGCAGAGCAGTGGCAACTGCTTCCCAGACAACGAATGGTCCTTGGTATACAGCTAGAGACCTCCACACTATTATAATTAGTTATTAATACTATGTGCACTAAAATGTAAACCAGTACATTATTCAGCAGCTGTAAAAATAAACCTCACAGAAATTGTTTAGGCAAGCTGTCCTTGAAGTTCAGTAGTATTTTGCCTGAATCAGACCTCAGTTAAGAACTGGAAGATTTGGACTCCTATTTATATTCACCTAGTTCTTCTATGTTTGCTCTGGTTATCCATGCAACAGTGTTCAGTATTTATATTAACCAGGTTTTTGCCTTGTTGAAGGTATTCTGGCTTCTGGATATTCTGCTTGAGCTGGGATTTACTTTCTGTCTCCTTTACTTTCTGTCTCCCTTCCTCCTTCCCTGCAGTTTGCCTCCTGCTGACAGTTGATCTTTCCCTAGCTGAGGTATTTTTCTCCAAGGGTGAAATTGATTCCAGATGACAACTGAGTGTGTCAATCACTTTCCACTTTTGTCATCTTCAAAGATTCTTCTCCCCCTTATTTAAATTGTATTTTCATAATTGAAAATTGCTTTCAGATGACTTAATGAATTCTTGCATTGTATTACTCTCGGAAAGAAAGGGAAATACTGCAAGATTTAAATGAAAGCTTTTTATAGTGAAGTATTTGCAAAGCTACTTGAAAGCAAAAATTAAAATGTCTACATCATATATTTGTTTACAAACACATTCACATCAAAGAAGGAAATTGGAGGAATGGTAGAGACAGCATCTTTCCCCCTTATGTAATATATTTTAAAACAAGTATTAAATTATATTTTGGTCTCAAGGATATTTTGTAAAGCTTCTGAATTCTTGCTGTTACCAGCAATTTCAAAATGGCTAATGTGGTCTATGGATTAGCAGTGATTTGTATGCTTTCCAGTTCATATAGTCCTGCATCTTTTTCTCCAGCATCTCTTTAGAAGGATAAGGCTGAATCTGGAAAACATAAATACGGATGGTAAAATATACTGTGTAATCTCTATTAGCCATCCACAGCTAATCTTATGACAGTAAAGTAGAGTGAGGCATATACTGCTTTCATATGACTACCAACAGTATCATTGATCACTGGGGCTTGAAATGCTGACTTGCTCAGTAAAGCAGTAGGAAGATAAATACAGCTGGACCATTAAACCATCCAAAAGCTGTGCATTGTAGTGATTGTTGTGCAAAAGAGTCTTCCCAAGTCCATATGCAGTATACCAGTGCATTGTGGGAATATTTAGGATTGTATATTGGATTAGACTGTAAACTAAGATTTTTTTATATTCTCCAAGTACCTCATGGGTATCCAGATTTGAAACTGAATGTCTCTTCACTTGAATCGAGGGCTCATCATGTTTCAGTATGCTGTTTTAATTCTGTATAAAGTCCCAGAATGAGACGACACGTTCAAATGGACTGAGCATATGGCTAAGAGCCAGGAACTCTTGAGTTCTAATCCTGTATTTCAGAGCAATTTCATGGGCCCAGTTCTCTGCTCACACTTACATATGAATCTGAAATAACTCTATCAAGGGCAATGGAATTAACACTGCTTTTATCCCGGAATAAGTGAAATCAAAGTCAGGTTCCTGGGCAAGAGGTGGAGGTGGTGGCTCTGGGCAGCCACCTGTATGGCTGGGGCAGCATTGCCTGGAATATGGTAAACCTTCCCCCACCCTCCCCCTCTGCAGCCAAACCGCAGATCCACCCAGAGCACACAGCACAGTGCTCCTGGCAGCGATTTAAAGAACCCAGGCTCTGGTAACCACCTCTGTTGCAGTTGCAGTGGCCAGGCTCCAGGACAATTGCCCCCTTTGTTCCTGCATCCCCCACCTCCTTTCCCGTCAGCAGGCCTGTCTCACTTACACCGGTTTTCCAATACTAAGGGCCGGATTCTTTGCTGCAAGGACATGGCCAGTGAAGAACTGACATTATGCAGGACAAATTCACCACACACACCCCAGCCAAATCTGCCTATCTGCAACCTAGTGTTGTTATGGAATCCCCCTGTATGAAATAAATTCTCTGACTGAACTATTCCTGACACACACAATGACCCCTTTCCTAGGCTTGAAACTATAGCCCTGGAATTGTACAGACTTACTCCTGGTTTAAATTCATTTTCATAACCAGATCTTGTTCCAGCCTCCACAGCGTTAGTTAAGGGAACACATATTTACCTACCTCACAAGGGCGTCATGTGGATAGATTAAATAATAGCACATTGAAAACACAGAGCCCTGTGGAAGGGCTATTATGATATTGCAACATAACCAATTAGTACCTAAATAGCTGAAAAAAATTAGCTGATGGATTTTCAGATCAGGCAGTACATATCTGAGCCTGCACAGAAAATGGACTCACTTGAGTAATCTGTGGAGTAAATTCAGCTGAATATATCTGGGCTTCTTTTTCTCTGTCAGCTTGTCACAGAATGGGTCTGTCAAACACAGAGCTAAGCTACACCCTTGCCGAACAGCCTTCCCTTAAATACCCTGCATGGAATTCTGCACTGTGCCTCTTAGAGGTGCAGCACAGATCTTCTTAGAGTGGTAGGGGGAACTAGTTTAATATACTACTAATCTTGGTCTGTGTTGGCTGGGGAGGCCTCCAGAAGAATTAAGACAATCCTGGGTGCCTATTTTGGTAGCATCCCAGCATGGGCAGTGGGTGAAGGTAGACCTGGGGGAGACAAGTCCCCAGCCCTGCCCTTTCTGCATAAGGCCCTACTCCCCACACAAGCCAAGCCCCCTGCTCCTGAGGGGGAAAGGTGGGCAGTGTGTGGCCCGAGCCTTCCTGGCCTGGATCACGTTAGGGTGCTCTGCCACAGTGTCCCTAGCCTCAGCATGCCTGAAGCCTGGGAGCTGTGCTGAAGCAGGGAGCAGAGCATGGGTGGGGCTATACCTGTAAGTTGGGAAGTCATTGCCTTTCCCCTACCTCTGATGCCCACCACCCATGTATCCCAGGACTGCCTGATGGGTCACAACACAGCCTGCAATGTGCAGCACTATTTGTTGCAGCTACACACCTCTACAACACAACAAGAGGGGCTTCAGCAGGCAGCTGTCTTTGGCAGTGCCTGCACTATCAGACTTTTCCCCCAGATAGACCCACGAGTCCCATTATGCACCTGCAGCCCTTTTACCCAGACCTAAGGCTCTCACCCCACATTTATAATAATATTGTATGTGGACACCCACAAATATCAGGAGTCTGCTTCTCCTAAGTGCATTTTGTGATGATATCCTGTTTGCTGGGAAAGGCTTAAATGGGGCAGATCACATATCATGGCTCACTTCTTCTGCCTCTATTTCTGGAGAACCTATAGGAATGCGGGCAGTTTGGGTTGCCATTAGCTGTGCAGTGAGATTCAAACACAGTATAACTGGCTTCTTGTCAAGCCAAACCTTTTTTTATATCAGACCCCAACAAATGGATAAAAGATTGCAAACCCTTTTGGTAGTAAACTAGGAAGGATTTGCACAGCTTCAGTAATCAATAAACTGAAAAAACAACAAATAGTCTGGTAGCACTTTAAAGAATAACAAAAGATGTTAAAGTGCTACCAGACTATTTGTGGTTTTTTAAGTTTATCCTGTACAGACTAACTCAGCTACCCCCTGAGGCTTCAATAATCAATGTTCTGAATGGTCCCTTACCAGACTTGACAATATTGCCCTGCACTGGTTGTCATTGTTGTGTGGTATGTTATTAAATGGATAGTTACTTATTAATAAATTATGGGAAAAGAGCATATAAATATTAGTTCAAAGCTAATAGTCCCATATTTGAGCCTGCCCAATATTTCAGCAAGTGATTTTATGTTTGGAAGGCGCTCCCAGGTCAAACTGAGAAGCAGTGTGGGCCATGGACACTGAAATAAGAGTCAAGAAAACAACGGTTCTGTTTCTAGCTCCATCACTAGTGGGTTGGATAACCTCTCAGGAGGCATTTCATCTCTCTCTATAAAATAAGAACAAAGACATTTCTCCTCATTTGCAAAGGGCTTGGAGATGTACGGATGAAAGAGGCTGTATAATTAAAATGCCATGTAATTCACATTGAGCAAAGGAATAGTAAACTGATTTTGTGTGTTTTGAACAGTATCAGTGCAAAATAAGCATATGGTGAAGAAATCTATCCTTTAGGTTTTTATACTATGCTCATCACTGTGATATCTGTGGCATCCTTTACTCACAGTTATGACACTACATATCATTATGGGCAGCACATGGTATATACCCAGATCACTAAAAATACACTTAACCCTTAAACTATACTAAACATAATTTAATCTTTCTTTAATAATTCAGAAGGCACTTCAGGATCTTACATTGCCTCAGGGTCATCATTATCTACATCAATTATTACTGTAGATGCAAAAGGTGTAGGAAATTGGGATGAATCTGTAATGACCCTCTGACACATCCTGGAAGTTGCTTTTTTGAATAAATCCCTAATTTCAGCTTGCTTACATCTCTTCTGCCTCTTTTGCATGAAAGTAGAGAGCAGAACATGCAATTCCATAATGCACTGGGCAGTATACTAGTCCAAATTACTACACTGAAGATTTGTATTGGGAGACATCAGAAATGCTAGTTAATTGAGCTTCTGCTTAATTGAGTGCTGGATAAGAGAGCTTTTACTGTTTTCTGTAGTAACTTCCATGATGACACAGGAACCACTAAAGTGTTTACACCACCATGTCTAATGCTTAACTGACTCATTAGGTTCTTGAGGGTTTTTTTATTCCACAGAAGAGTTAAATGCCGCAGAGTTGAACTTCCTTGACAATTTGAAGCCTTTAGATAAAATTAATCTGACAAAGAATGAGGCAATCATTCTTGCTGGAGAGATATGATGATGTGGCTATCAACAAAAAGAAAGGTAGTAATAATAATGATGATGATTAAAAAAAACTTTTGTAAAAAGACTGGAGTTTCTTAAAGACTGATTTAAGTTAAAGTATCTATCAAGCAGTACTAGTTGCATTTCTAAAGAAGTGCAATTAGGAGATTAGATGCAACAGCTTTTAGCTGTAACCAAATGAAGAAATAGCTAACACTTGTCAAGAGCTATTTCCTTTGTAGGCACAGTGCTTTAAGGAAGCCATGGAAGGAAGAATGAAATGTTTCTAAAACTAAATAACTTCTTTTTATTAGTGGTTCTGATTAATAAAAAGTTGTCATATAAAATCAAAACAATATCTAAATCTGTCTTGGACAGCGGCTAGTGCCAGATACCTCTAAGATAGGACTTTGGGGATTTATTCCACCAGATGAGCGCAAGGGAAGTGTCTTTCTACCCCTGGCAACTAGTAGTTAATGTCCTCTAACATGAGATTTGCTTTCTTTCTTGAATTATTATAGGAGCATAAGGGAATGAGGCAACCATCTGAATTCTATTGGAACTCTTTGAAAATACAGGCAATGTATCATTCTTTTTCTGACTGCTGCTTGCTTAGTCCTCATGACTTTGAGTGTCCTGGACTAATTAGATATTTAAAATACAGTTATTTTCAATTTTTAATATTGTTACCTTTGCCTTAAATAGAAAAGGTCTCTTTGTTCCTATGCCATGAAAAAATGGCAAATATGGGTGCTAAGTCTGGGGACTTTATATTTCTCAGTTTTTCAATAGGGACTGAATATCATAGCTAAACTAAACATCATTGAACTGCTTCTTTTTTACATCATGAAGGGGACATTTTAATGGTGATATACAGGGCAGCCTGCTTCAAGAAAGTGAGCGCTGCAACCTAAGATCCGTTAATATAATTACTGCATTTAGCTCATTTCTAAGCTAGACAGATCAGAAAGCTGCTATGCTGGTAGAGTAGCCTGCAGCTTCTTCAAGCTCTAAATGGCAAAATAATGTGAAAGCAGTGGGAAATAATGATCCACTATGCAATAAAGAACATTGATTTTTAATCCCCATCTTTCCTTCCAATAAACATACAGTATTTGATTTTTTCAAAATCAGCAGAACAAAAGAGGGTTCTTCTCAACTGCCATCTGATTTTAAGGTTGTGATTAGATGAACTTTACTCGCTTGTATGCAACACCAACAACTCTCAGCAAAGGCCTTAGGCATTTGGAGACATTAATCTCTTCTCATTTACCCCACAGCAGACTCCATTGACTGGAAATTAACTGAAAGGAGAATTTAGCCCTTTGAGAGTAAATCCAGAGTATGGAAAGTTGTTACATCTGGCAACAAGACCTCACTTTAAGATGAATCACAGTAGATGCAATTTCAACCTGATATGCTTTATTTCTTTGTGTTTAATTACTTATTTTGCAAAATTTAATTGTTTTATTTCTTATTTCACAAAATGTAGTTTTTACTTGGAGAGCAACTGAGAGAGATTTTCAGTTGCAGCAATGCAAGAGAGCTTATTTCTTGAAATGCTTCTCTTGTCACATGCTGGCAAAGTATTTGTTGCTTGCTGAATAAATTGAAGAAAGGAGAGGGTGTGATCTAAATGTTGATTTACTCCCAACGAAAGATAGAACCAAATACAAAACTATAGTTTTTACTCTGTTCTTTTCTTAATATAACCCAACGTCTAGGGCTGTAGCAAGATGGTCCCTAATGCTCTGATTATTCTGCAAATGCCAATGGGTCTACTTGTGCTAAAGATTAAGTGTGTATCTCAGGGCAAGGCTATACTAGAGAGTTTCCAGCAGTGCAGCTGCAGCTGTAAACTGGCTGCTCACAGTGAAAGGGAGAGAGTGCTACTGTGAGTTTAAATAATCCAGAAAATGGAAGTGGTGGTAGGTATGTTGGTGGGAGAAGCTATCTTGACAACATAGTAACTCCTGCCCCGTGGTTATGCCAGTGTGACCTATGTCACTGAGGCTAGGTCTAGACTACAGTCCTTTGTTGGAAAAAGCTACTCAAATTGTGCTCCGCAATTTGCGTAGTTTTTCCGATAGCTTTTCCAGAAGAGGCTTTCCACCATTTGGCCCCATCTGACGGCCAGAGCCGGAGCTGGCACGCCACAGCCTCAGCCTTCCCTGCCTGCTGGGGGCACAGCTGGGGATGGTGAGTCTCAGCCTCAGCCTTCCCTGCCCACTAGGGACAGAACCAGGCCTGTCTCAGCTAGGTGGCAGGGTATGTGTGTTAGGGTTAGGCCTCAGACTGAAGGAGAGGTGCAGTGGGGTGAGTGATGGTGGGGAGAACCCAGAGCCAAGGCTGGCATAGAGGAGGCGGGGAGAGCCAGGGCTGCCACAACCATGGCCAGGGAGAAAGGGCCAGGGCTGCCGCGACTGCAGCTTGCTCCTCTCTGGGGGTTGGGGGAGAGCCAGGGTTGCCTACTCCCAGAGAGAGAGGGGGGTTGGTGAGTGTAGCAAGCAGGGGGTGCCACCCCCTAGTTATCTTTACGTTAACTGCAGAGAGAACACAAATCTGATCATTTCCTTTGCGCATTTTCTCTTTATCTCACTGGAACTCACATAGCTGGGGAAGAGAACAAACTGAACCCGAGCGGCTCTGAAGGGCAGATGCCAGTTGTGTGCGTAATAGGGAAACTGACCACTTATTTGTCCCTGTTTAATAAAAATAGGACAGGCCCAATGTAGCACAATTTGAATGATTGTACACAGCAGAGTAATTACACAGAAGAGACTAAATGTAAGTCAGAGCCGGGAAGTAATGAATCCAGAACAGTTAATTACACTGTAAGCAAACACATTAAAAGCCTGCCAAAAATGTGACTGAGGGTGAAATGGAAAGCCAAAGGGAGGCCCGGCTTTCCAGCAGAATAACACAAAGGATTTTTAACAGCCGTCATGGCGGAATGAGTGTGACTGTGTGCATCACTAAATGTGTTTATTTCACATTCGCACATAAGCATTCACCACTTTCCACCTGCTGTTGCTGCTGTTAAGCAGGACTTTGACATTGCTGTAAAGTGCTGCTTCCCTTCTTGTTTTCCATTTGAAATTTCACTGCTACATGACACTGCTTCCAACTTATAATGGGTAGGTATGGTTTGGTTTCTATTCCAGTAGAGCTCAAGTGCCTGCGTCAGCAGCATGGCCCCACCTGTGCTAGATGCCATACAAGCCCAAATTGGAAAACAGTCCTTTTCTGACAAAGCTTAGGGCCTATGGCCTTGGTCTTGCAACTTAGCCTACAACTGACTTAAGTGAGGCTCCAGTCCTGCAGTCCATCTACCCTCGAGGATGGAATTAAGTATTGGGGCCTATATTCACACAAAACTCAGTTGAATGGGAGGAGACAGTCAAATGGGATTAGAGAGGGTAAGGATGACAGTGATAAGAATATGCAGTAACATGTTAGCCTAAGTAAAATGTTAGGAACATAGTATAACATACCGGGAGGAAGGATGGTTCAGTGTTTAAGATAATAGACTGGAACTTGGAAGATATGAGTTCAGTGTCCTGCTCTGGTACAGACTTCTTGGACAAGTTACACTGGCTCTCTGTGCCTTTACTTCCCCATTCCTAAAGTGAGGCTAATATCTCCCGGAGATGTGGGAGGATAAACACTTTTGGCCCAGACAGTCTTTTTCCTTGATTGCTGGAATCTTCTCTTTTCTGGCAGTCTCTAACCTTGTCTATCTCAAGTCCGTTTAAACTGCAGCTGCGATCATCTTCCTCTGTCACTCCTAGAGCTGACTGGAAAGTGTTTTGGTTTGGTTTTCTCTGTGGAAAATTTTGACCTTTCCCCACACACACAAAATGCTGAAAATCCTTGAAAACTTTAAAGTATAAAACTTCAATTCTAACAGACTGCCACAGACAGAACCTCCATTGAAGTAGTAATTGCTCCTATTCTCATTCATTGTCCAAGCTCTCTCGCCAGACTACATCTCCGAGGATGCGTCAAGATTCTTGCTGAGCCACAGCACAGAAGTCATCTGGCTGGGGAATGCGGAGGGCATGAACAGCCCAAAGTATAACTTCCATGTAACTTTGGGTAAGTCACCTTCCTCTTTATGTGCTTGTTACCATTGTCTGGTAATGTAAACTGAAAGCTCTCCAGGGCAGGGACTAAGCTCTACACAGCAAGAGCTATGTGGGGACTAGCCTAGCAACGCTAGTTTGAATCCAGTTAGCACAAGTAACAATATCAGTGAAGACAGTGCAGCATGGGGCCTCAGAGTGGACCAGTAAGGCTAAGACCTAACCAGGGTACATGCTGGCTTTGTAGTACTCACGCTGCATTGGATGCAGTGCTAGTGTTACTCGTATTGTCTGGACTTAGGATAGTTGAGGTAGGCTAGTACATGCACCCTTTTTGCTGTGTAGATGAACCCTGTGTTATTAAAGTGTATAGTACAATGGGACTCTGTCTCAGTTGTTACTTTGAGATGTTAATGTAATGCAAATAATTAATAAAAAGTTCCACTCTCCATTTGTTTAATCTGTAATATCTGTGATACCTTATTTTTGTGAGGCCTGTGCACCTACTGTCAGATCCTGAGATTGCTGAGCCGTATGTCTTAGCAGTGGTGGATTAATTAGCAAACCCATGCATAAATGCAGAATGTGTAGACAGTGATGTCTGGATGCACTTTCCTCAGGTGCCCTCTTCTGATGTCATCATAATCAAAATTCCGTGTGAATTAATCCTGTTTGAATTATGTTCCACTCTAGAATTTCTCACAGCCAATGTACTTCTCTCCCAAGGAAATGGTATTTCTCAGCTGAAAACACCACCCTTGAAGAGAACAGGCACAGATTATTTCTATTAGTCAGGCTCTTGAAGCATCCCTTTTTCCTCAAGTAGAAAATCTATCAACTGAGTTATCTTCCTCCACTGTTTAATTCAATATACTATTGGAAAATTCTTAGGCAGATTTATGAAAATGTATTTTTCCTAAATGTTTAATGGTATATAACAGATATTCTACACAAAATGTTATAGATAGATCCCCTATAGTATCTATGCTTTCATGAACAGCATTGATTTAAACCACTTATTGTAGCAAACAATTTTATTTTATTTTTTCAGCTACCTAAAGCCACCTCAGATATCCATAAAAAGAGGTGGTAGCAAAATACACCCAACATTAAAAGTTAAGGTACATTTTTAATATATAGCTTACTGTACAGGGATTGGATAGTATCCCTTCTAATAGTTTATAAGCCCTCTAGTGACACTGTCACTGTAGTCATCTACCAGAGCAGTAGTGGATGTGTAGTTAGGTCTTGCACGGTGCATTTCTTTAGTAAATGTGATTGTTTGAATTGCACTTTGCTTCTGTGGTTGCTGCATATTTTGTGTGTTGTGTAAGACAGATAGAATCATAGAATCATAGAATCATAGGACTGGAAGGGACCTCGAGAGGTCATCGAGTCCAGCCCCCCGCCCTCAAGGCAGGATCAAGCTCCGTCTACACCATCCCTGACAGATGTCTATCTAACCTGTTCTTAAATATCTCCAGAGAGGGAGATTCCACCACCTCCCTTGGCAATTTATTCCAATATTTGACCACCCTGACAGTTAGGAATTTTTTCCTAATGTCCAATCTAAACCTCCCCTGCTGCACTTTAAGCCCATTACTCCTTGTCCTGTCCTCAGAAACCAAGAGGAACAAATTTTCTCCTTCCTCCTTGTGACACCCTTTTAGATATTTGAAAGCCGCTATCATGTCCCCCCTTAATCTTCTTTTTTCCAAACTAAACAAGCCCAGTTCATGAAGCCTGGCTTCATAGGTCATGTTCTCTAAACCTTTAATCATTCTTGTCGCTCTTCTCTGTACCCTTTCCAATTTCTCCACATCTTTCTTGAAATGTGGCGCCCAGAACTGGACACAGTACTCCAGCTGAGGCCTAACTAGTGCAGAGTAGAGCGGTAGAATGACTTCACGAGTTTTGCTTACAACACACCTGTTGATACAACCTAGAATCATATTTGCTTTTTTTGCAACAGCATCACACTGTTGACTCATATTCAACTTGTGGTCCACTATGACCCCTAGATCCCTTTCCGCCATGCTCCTTCCTAGACAGATGTGAAAGGCTACATCATCCAGGGGTCCAGGAATAAATCTATTACAGGACAAAACACACACCCTAACCACATCTCTGGGTGAAATTAGTGTCACTATTTCCCCTGAATAATCAATACATCCATTTCTCTCTTGTTGAAAACACCCTGTCATCAAAAAAGCTGCATCTTATACACAGGATGACCATATTTGCAAAACCCAAAAGTGTACGTATGCAGGAGCCGTGCCCCACTCTGGACCCATCCCTGCTTCTCCTCTTCCCCCAAGACCCTGCCCCCTGGCCAGGCCAGAAGTAGGAGCGGGGCCATGGTAAGAGTTACCCATGGAGCCTAGGCTTTTGTGGGAAGCCCCAGACCCTTCATCTGCCCAGACAGCAGAGGCTGAGGTTCCCAACAGTAGCCCATATCCCTACTCCGGGGGCTGTGCCACCGAGGACAGGTGGAGGGTCTAGGGCTCCCCATACTAGCCCATAACTGTTCTCTGGGCAGTTCTTATTTCTTATCTGGCTAAGGGGTAGGCCTGGGAAGAGAGAAGGAACAGAGAATGGGGCCTCATGGCAAGGGAGAGCTATGGCCAACCTGAAGCTTCACCACTTAAAAAGAGTCTGGCACTGAGCCTCAAGCAGATGCAGAGCAATACCCCCAGGGAATCCAGAACAAAGACTGTCCTGGAGGCATTCAGCCCAGGACTGGGACTTGAACTCTGCATTTCCTGACTGTCCTGACCAATTCAGATGGGTTGTCACCCTACTTGGACAGCCTGTGTATGTGTCTATTTTCTATTTTAATTCCAAAAGGGATCACCCACTGCTGGACTTCAAATAATACTGGTTGCTTAGAAGTCGTAACAATAGTTTAAATCATGGAGAAAGGAGGGATTTGTTATTGTTTTCATACACTGATATATAGGCAAAAAGATCCCATCTAAGTGCAGATATTTTCACTCTACCTGAATGCCAAGCCAAACGCCCCTTGCCCAGAAGTATGTCCCATCTCAGGAAATCTGTACAATTGGGAATGAGCAGCCCCCACAAATCAGTTTCCCCATGTTCTTACAATGTTTCTGATGTGCTGTTTGATTGTATTGTGGCATTAGCAAAGAAAGTGGTATGACACCAAAGAGTAAACTTTTATAAACAACCATATGCAATGAACACCCATTTTTGGAAGCATTTGAATCACCTTGAGTAATTCTAACATTTCTAGATAATTGCCATGGTCTTAATGCTAGTATTCTAGACTAACAAGACTTACAACTGTGGATAATTTATGGAGATAGTCCTCATCCACGTGCCTTTTGAAGAACTCCTTTGATATCACAATACACTCGGCTCCATCAGAAACCAATGTCATGCTGAGTGTGTCTTCAAAGACAGCATATATCAGGCCCTATAAAAACATCAGTATATTATTATTATTTTATTGATATAGTACTAGTACCTATATTGTACCATTCTGGGTAGATACTCAACCCACCCTTGTCACCATCATATCTGAGTGTGATCCAGTAATATATTAAGCAATATGACTAACATCTGTTATGTGTGGTTCATTCTCTCTTTCTCTCATCCACACCCAACAGTGGCTCCATTACATTGGGCGATGTACAAATATAATGAGACACAGTCCCTGCTCCAAAGAGCTTATAATCTAACTGGGGAAGACAAATGAAAGGAGGAATGGAAGACTGAGGTAGAAGTGAAATGACTTGCTCAGTTACACAACTGGCTAGTAGCTGAAATGGAATTAGAACCCATATTTTCTGACTCCCAAAGTAAAGATTCTTACTTTGGAGTCAGAAAATATGACTGGATGATATTTCCTCCATATCACCATCTGTAAAGAAGATTCAGACAAGAGTTATTATATTTTAAACATTATTTATGTGAATATTATGAATTTGCATGAACCCAAATGTCCCCCCAAACTCATTTGCCATAAGCCTACCCCAAGCAGAGTTTGGACACTAAAAACGGAGAAATGTCAGAGATGCCATGAAATCTATTATCAGATTCTGCTATTGCTCTTGATTTCATGTGGAAGACACCACAATGCTATGCTGGAAGGTGGCATTATAAAATCCTAAAAGAGAAAATAAAACATGAGCTGTATCCAATAGACTCTTTTTACAATAGGAGATGCTCCTCAAGGGACTGAGCAAGCTGCTGGCATGACATACTCAGACTGTGTTGGTGCAGAAAGAAACTGGGCTCAAGAATGAAACTTGGATCATCTGCATGGCTCTGCAGAAGTACTGGATGAAGCACATAAGAATCTTTCAAAGTGAACTTTCAAAGCAGATGATATCAGCACAGCCAAGTAAGCTTGGCCTTAAAATTGCTTAAGATACTATAATAGGCCTTTATCACTCAGCATTCCAAACTTACACCACACAGGACCAATCCCAAATGCTGCACACACACAAAACTCTCACTGAAGTAACAGAGTCAGGCCCTGAGTGATGATTTTCTCCCTCATTCACCCTTCTCTTCCACCCTCCTCTCAGAGCTAGCACCATCACAATTTCTGCCAACACTCTGAAATGCCAAGGCCTGAAGATGACTAGGATTTAATTTTATTCCCCAAAAATAGTGTTGCTGTGGCACAGTGCCATTGTGTGGAAGTCACTTTGTCAGTAAATTGTCTCTCACAACTTCAGTTCCCAAAACCCTGATTTTGGTATTGCTGCTACTGATAAGATGATACAGAACATAGGAGAACCCATGATGCAGGGCCTATGTCACAGTCCTAAAAGCCTACGGCACCAAAAAAGGCCCCATAACTATCTCCTTCAAAGAAAGAAGTAAACAGCGCAGCTCATCTCCCTCAGAAATGCATTTAGATCTGACATGTCATACTAGCAGGACCGGAGGTAGAATTTTAATTCAGATCCATTCCTCCAGCTATACCTTATAAATCTCTATAAAATAAATGCTCAAGGTGATCAAGTGGTTATATCCAGCAGTACACTTTAAAAGTATCTCTTGGTGTGTGGAGTCAATGTTGATTGCTCCTATTGGAGGGAATTCTAGTATTACCCAGCAATTCTCAGTTTTGGTGGAGCCACTGTGTACAATGATATTCTTCCCTATTGACCATCACTTAGTACATTAAGAGAAAATGGCGTTGACTTTAGATCAGGCCACATGCTCATCTTCCTGATTAGAGAAATACAGACTCTGGCATGTGTAATAACTTTCAATGGCCAAGTATGGCAAGGGGCCAGACAGTGTTAAGCAACTTTATAGTCTAATTAATCCAGATTCAACCTTTAGAGACATTTTAACAGATAGATTCTTGAGCAAGAATCCGCAGAGCGTCCACACTGCCTGCCTGCTCTTGTGCAAGAAGATTTACAATACAGCATGGTAAGAGAGGGCTTCTTGCACAAGAGCTATGCTCTTGTCTAACAGGTGTAAGCTCTCTTGCATGGAAGCTCTTGTGCAAGACGGCAGTGTGGACACTGGGCCGGGGTTTCGTGTGCAAGAAAGCTCTATGGCTAAAATGGCCATCAGAGCTTTCTTGCGTAAGAGAGTGTTCACACTGCCTTGGATGTTCTTGTGCAAAAGCACATCTCGCACATGGGCAGTGTGGATGTTTTCTTGCGCAAGACTTCTTGCAGGAGAACCCTTGCGCAAGATATTCTTGCGCAAGAAGCCGCCAGTGTAGACATAGCCATAATGTTTCCTTGTGGTTTTATGTGTTTACATATGTATTGTTCGAATGTAACTAAACAGTTCCTATCTATTGCTGTATTCTGTTAATTCAGAAATCAAAAGGATTTGACTGACATGAACAATGAGTGAAATTATATTATTGTCTTGAATTTTCTTTCAAGTAGATAGCAAATCAGCTACAAATGGTAGGAGCTAGGCAATTGTTTTATGTTAATCCAGGTAGTTAATATCCAGTGATGTTTGGAAAATAGAAAGTTACTTCAAAGAAACTTTTGTTCACCCAAGCTGCCTGAAAAATGTATAAAGGGCTTTTGGGACCTGTTCTTTTAAACTCAACCCTGATTATGCTTCATCAGGGGAAGACACAAGATGGAGGTTTCTAGTTTCATTTTGGATTACCCTGGTGCTGAATATTGAAATGCAACCCCTGGACTAATTCCAAAAGAAGTATTTGGAACACTAAAGCTCACCATCTCTACTATGTTTTGGGCTTCCAGGTAACCAGTAATGCCTTGTGGAAGTTGTTTTGTTACTAGCTAGGTCAATTCAAGTATTTAAATAACCACCAGCTGTATGTCCCATTCTTGGCAGATTGCCCTAATTAAGCATACTCAGTGTGGCTTCCCTGGGTCCCCCAGTCATACCAAATCATTAACAAATGGGTACTGATTTTAGGTGCCTTAATTTTTGAAATGCCCAATTTGCCAAATCTTTAATGAGCGTATTGATCAGTGCGTGGCTGCTCAACCCCATTCAGGTGCCTCAAATATGCCACTACAAATCACTAGCCACTTTTGAAGTTCTTGACTGGATACTTCTATTTTCTATCACCTGCACCTTTGCATTTCTAAACTGTCTGTAGCAACAGTATCATTTTATTCTCAGAGTTATTAAAGCCTGCTGTGTAGGAAACAGATGTTCTCTCACAAAGACTTCATTTTTGTTCTTATTTCCATAATCTAAAATAAGAAATTGTAGACTGACAGTGTGTGTTTTGCTCTCGGTGTGAGCAGAGTTGTCAAAAGAAAATTTAAATGGCAAATACGTGCTGGGACAAGGTACTGAGGCCCACTGCAAATTGTCTAGAGACCTGTCTTTTTAGAGTCCAGAATAAAAATCACTCTAGTGTTCATCACAAGACAAGAAGCATTAAAATCTAAAGGCACATCCAGTCCATTAGCACTAAACTAAAAATAGTAGGATGGGCTTTTCTTAAAAATAGAGTTGTTCTGGAAGAAGACAAGAAGCAATACAAGCTACCCACAAGATATATTAATTCTCTGAAAACATTAAGGAATAGCAGCATCTTACTAGACATTTTGCCTGTGTATTACACACAACCACGCCTTTACTTAGGGGTAATATAGGTCCCCACTCTGGATTTCATTAAGGCAGACACAACACCATTCTCAACACCGTATGGCACAAGTGTAAGTGAAAGCAGAACGTTGAGGGTTTCTACAGACCCTTAATAATATTTATTGCTTATTTGTTTTCTTGTACTGGAATAATGCCAGGGGTTCCAAATGTGGATACCTGGGGTTCCAAATATGGACATCCCATATTCCTAGGCAGAGTAGCCCACAAATTACTGTATTTTGCTCTTTACACACAACAGTCCCTACCTCACTGTGAGGAGACAGGAATAAGAATACTCAGACCATCTCCAACAGATGATTGTCTACCCAGTTCTTAAAATCTCCCAAGGATGAGGTTTCCACGTTTCTCTAAGAACCTGTTCCAGTATGTAACTATCCTTATAATTAGAAAGTTTTTCCTAATATCTAACTTAAATGTCCCAGGTTGTAAACTAAATGGAATATTCCTTGGAAAGGGAGAACTACTGAGCATTCCCCCCCTTTATGATAGCCTGATTACCAGTTTTGCCTATTTGGTTTTCCCTTTGATATTTTTATACCCTCTGCTCCTTATTTCCCACCCCCCTTCAGTTTTTTTCCTTCCTCCTTCTCCATTCTTCCCTAGTTATTTTGGGTCTGCACATCCTAAACTCAAAACTTCAGTCATCTGAAGAAGTGGGCTGTGTCCACGAAAGCTCATGATACTATCTACATGTTTTGTTAGTCTATAAAGTGCTATTAGACCATTTGTTGTTTTTTAAGTGTATTAAGATATGGAATAATACCAGACCCAAGACAGACTCCTGCAAGATTCCAAGGGCACCATTTTGAACATGTAGGTGGGGCAGCAGCTGGGATATGGCTAGCTTTTCATCCCATTCCTCAGACTCTAAGGGAGTGAGGGGAAAATGTTTGCATTCCGTGCATTCCTCTCACACCTGGCTAGTGAGCATGCTTCATCAGCCAGGTGTGAGAGGTATGCAGAAAATGCATGTGTTCAAAATGTGTTCAAAATGGCCTGTGTTCAAAATGACACCTTTGTAAGATGCCACTTGGTATGTCCTCCCAGTTTGACAGCAAGCCACTGATAATTACTCTTAGAACACTATTTCAATAACTTGTGAATCCACCTAATAGTAATTGCATCTAGACCATATTTTCCTTGTTTGCTTATGAAAATTTAATGTGGGACTTTACCAAAGGCTGTGTGGGAAGACCTTGTATGTTTGTGGTGCTCCAACAACTTTATTCAGACTCCACACTGGCATAAAATTTCAGGATTGCTCATCATGAGCTGATTGCTGCAAGACCGGGCTCAGTCAATGTCTCCCCTCCCCATCCCTTTTCCATCCGCAATCTCCATCGACGCTGAGCTCAGTTCTGGGCTAGAGGGAGCATTGCTTCGAGAACCATTTTAAATAGTGTGTCTTCTGAAGCAGCACTGCCCCAGAGAAGAACAATGAGATGATGAGTAGTTGATTGGGTATAGGGGAAGAAAAAAGAGCAACTCTAGCAGCTAGCATCAGC
The DNA here is from genome assembly GCF_049634645.1 of Pelodiscus sinensis. NCBI lineage: Eukaryota > Metazoa > Chordata > Testudines > Trionychidae > Pelodiscus > Pelodiscus sinensis. Next base: position 308,006,114 of record NC_134711.1, read on the forward strand.
TGCCACGATCCTGATTACAATTCTATTCATTTCCCAGTGTAGTATCAACTCTCACACCCAGATACCAGCACATCTACTAGCCTCAAAAACAGCCTTATACCCAGCCCCCATCTCTCTCACCATCTCCAGTGCTTCCCTATCAAGCTCCCAGCCCCCAATCCCCAGCAGTGTTCTCTATGCTCCAACACTACTATCGTTTGCCAGCACAAAGTACTTGGTAAGACACTAAAGAAAACCCTGCCAGATAGTTTTGGGTCCTATGTGAAAAAGGTGAAGAATGACTGAAATAGAAGACTTCACTCTCTAAGGACTTAATTAAACGTTCAGTTGGGATTCAGAGACTTTCAAATGTAGCTCAGCAGCCAGAATTTAGCCCAGTGAATAGTTTGAAACTATGAGTTGTGCCAGTGTAAATGCAAATCAAGAATAATGCCGCTGAAATCACACTGAAAACTGTGTAAGTGAGAGAAGAATCAGACTCCAGGACTATACATTTTTCATATCTGACAAGCATTATATTCTCTTTGATTGATTTTAAATGGGTATATCAGTGTTCGCACATGTTGAACCTGTATCAAAAATTAAACAACTCCCAATGGGATTCTTCTAAGATTGCATCTGAAATTGAACTTCACTTGAACAACAGAGTTTAAATACCTGGGGATGGAGCTAGATTTTAATATTCATACAGAAGAGTAAAACACTGAAATGTGCAGTAAATGCAGTTTTGCTCCTTTTGCATATCATCTACAGTATAGGCCAAATGCATTATCGTTCACATAATTCCACTGACTTATACCAGAGACTAATTTGGCTCAGTATGCATAGAAGTTCCTGTACTAGTTAGTTTTGCTTTTGCATGTATGTTGGTGATATATGTACCAATCAGGATTTCATATTATCTGATCTGTGATCTTGGAATTTAACATTTGATTTACTGAACTGTATGACTTGTTACAAGATAGATATAGATATAGATATAGATATAGATATAGATATAGATATAGATATGTGTGTGCTATTTCAATTGTTGGACTTGCTTTCTATGGGTATGTCTGCACTACCACCCTAGTTCAAACTAGGGTGGTTAATGTAGTCAACCGGAGTTGCAAATGAAGCCCGGGATTTGAATTTCCCGGGCTTCATTTGCATGTTGCCGGGCGCCGCCATTTTTAAATGTCCGCTAGTTCGGACTCCTCGAGGAGTAACGGTAGTTTGGAATAGGAAGCCTAGTCCGAACTAGTGGACATTTAAAAATGGCGGTGCCCGGCAACATGCAAATGAAGCCCGGGAAATTCAAATCCCGGGCTTCATTTGCAACTCCAGTTGACTACATTACCATCCTAGTTCGAACTAGGGTGGTAGTGTAGACATACCCTAAAGTCTTAAATAGAAGATTACTGACATATCCATCTTTTTAGTTATCATTTGATTACCTGTAACAAATATTGATGGATTAGCCTTGTTGGATTTTTTGTTAAAGCATGCTGGATTTTCTGCTTTCTGTTCTAATACTGATCTTGATCAAAATGCTGTTTGGGGCAGTACATCTTTGGCATGCAATGAATTTCTAGTTAAAGTGAATTTTGTAACATCGTTGCTTTCTTTTAAGTGAAAACTGTTCCACTGGAATATGAAGTAGTGTAATTATTTGTAATTAATTATACACTTTTTTTTTTCAATTTGTATCCTTTAGGACCTACTTGAAACCAAGCATTATAACCTCAAGTGATTTTTTTTTCAGGCCAAGTACAGTAATTGGCAAAAATAAATACCACATCTGATTACTGTGACCTTCAGCACTTCACACTGCTCTAGTTAAACTGAAGGCAGTTCCTGCTCACAGGAAGCATACCAGAGACCTAATTCTCCTCTCTCTTAACACCTCCATTACAGCATGGGGAAGTTGTCTGGAAGAGGAAGTCAGTTCAAAACTGGAACCTATTATTTCTTCACATTTGCAAAATACATCAACATAAGGATTTCTAAGACATGGATCATGTGCAGCCCGCAAAGTCTATTACAACAAACAACATCACATTTGTATAATCTTCCCTTTTTCCCCAGGGTACAAGTTCAGTATAGTCTAGCTTGATCTATTTTTTTAAATGAAGAAATTATGGTTTGGGAATATTCAAGGTGCTTTTTCTTCTTTAGAGGTAAATGAAAATACAGCTCCTGATTCTCCATTATTTTCACCTGGCCTAATTATTTAGATCTATCTAAAATGAGCATCAAGTGGCTTGAAGACTGTACCAAACAAGATCACACTCACTTTGCACAGGTATGAACAGCTACCCAATAGGTAAGGCAGAAAATAACCAGCCCTAGCATCTTTATTTAAAACATGAGTAATTGCTCTAGATGGCCCCAGATTATTAAACTATTCCTGGTGCGCTTTTTCTGAAAATTACTTGCTTAAAACCCAAACTCTAGACCAATTGCCCTTCCTTACTGATAATAGAGTCAGGGAGCATCTACATTGCAGGGCTTAACTCTAAATAAGCTACACAAATTGAGCTACATCAATTGTGTATCTTATTTAGAAATAGCTTATTTTGAAATAGGGAGCATCTACACAGCACTTATTTTGAAATAGAACACTTTTCCTCCAACTTCCCTTATTCTTCGTACAATGAGGATTACAGGAGTCGGAGTAAGAAGTCCTCTGGCTTCACAGTACTTTGACACTCTTTTGAAATAACTATCTGCTGTGTAGATGCAAGTAGTTATTTCAGAATAGTGCTAGTTATTTCAAAATAGTGTTGCAGTGTAGACGTACCCTCATATAGGGTCCTCACAGAGTTTTCTTTGGGTCTCTTCCTGCTTGCTTTCCAGTTTTAGTTTTTAAAGAAATACGTTCATGTATCTATCTGCATGTTAATATGTTTCTCAGTTATGCTAAATTATATAGTACTTTTGGGCCATTAGGTGGTGGTGTGTGTAAAATACCATATTTAAGTCAACCTGCACTATACCTGGCAAAGCATAAAGAATTTTATGATGAACACATCTGGTGTGTATAAGGAAGTTCTGTGACCATTCCATATCTGGTACAGAAGTACATGCCAGGGTGTCAGGAGTAAACTACCGTAAAATCTTGAGTATAATGCACACTTTTTTCCCAGTTTTTTTAAGCATTAAAGTCAGGGTGCACATTAGCCATAGGAGGTTTTTTTTTTAAGTTTTCATTTAGCAGTTCCGCGGCAATTAATTAATCACAGGACACCAGAGGTTAAGTTGATTTTTATTAGCATCAACAAGCAACTATATACACAGTTTCAAAAAGGTAAGTTAAACAAATGAAATCAACATTGTAGTGCAAACAAGCAAACACTGGTATGTTAATTGATCATCTACTCATCTTCGAAGCCCTCGAATTCACTTTTGTTAGAATCTTCCTCGAACAGTTGAGCAATATCTTCCGGGGTATAGTCCTCAACATATTCATACAGGTAATACAAATCTTTGTCATCTTTGCATACCGGTAATTCGCCCTCGGCCGATTCATCGTCGCTCGGATCCATCCACAGGGCATCATCCTCGCTGCCATCCATAGCATTAGAAACCCCTTCCTTATCATATCAGGATCAAGTTCAAGCCATACATCCGCTATCCACTGGGTAACATCTTGCAGCTTTGGTGTTTCCATACATCCACCTGCAGTAAATGTATGTTCACCTTCCAACAACCAGGTGTTCCATTTCCTAAGCAGTACATCTTTTATTGGCTTGTTAACTGTCATGTCAAGTGGTTGCAACATTTTGGTCATTCTACCAGGAATAATTGCCAAGTCTGTTTTGTCATGCGGAAGCCTTTTCTTGACGGATGGCATACGATGACACCGAAATGCATCCAAAACTATTAGAGACCGCTTTCTCATAAGTCCACCCGGCTGCTTCTGTAAGTCTGTAGTCAATCAAGTATTAAAGCTTCATCAATCTAGCCTTTAGGGTGAACACGCACATGAACAGTGTTCGGGAAGATTATATTCCTTGGCATTGTCTTGCACTTGAACACAATATAAGGAGGCAGCTTCGTTCCGTCAGCCATGCAAGCAAGCATTACAGTAAACCTAGACTTTTCATGTGGTAGCAATGAAGACTGTCTTGGCACCTTTACATAAGAACATAATGAAATGTAATGAAATTTAATGGTGTCTGATCTGCGTTACCAATTAATGAAAGGTCGTAGCAGTGCTGCTTCCATAGCTTTATCATAAACTTTTGGAACTGCAGTAACTTAGTGTCTGAGTCCATTGGTAGCTTCTGTGCGATCGTTATTCGGTGTCGGACCAATAGGCCATGGCGATTCATGAACCAATCGCCTCAGCCATATGAAGCTTTAAACCCACCTGTGTTAGCGCACGTTTTGGCAATGGTCAAAGCCTTCATTCTAACCTCCACAATGCTAACACCACTGCCTTGCTGTCTATGCTCAGCAATCCATTCAACCAGCTTGGCCTCCAACTCAGGATATGCAGCACTTTTACCTTGCTCAGCCATCTTCATCCTAGACAGCACTTGCAGGTGCTCTTTCTGCTGTCTCCAAAACTGAATGTTAGACTCTGCTATGTTATCAAATTTATGGCTGGCAGATCTGTTGCCATGAGCCTCAGCATAGCTAACAACTTTCAATTTTTCAGTGGTCGTGCAAGATCGCCAACAACTCATGGCATCCCAAAGAGAGCATGGAACGCCATGCACTATATACTCGTGCGCTCACGCGTGATTACCCGGCAATACAAAAAGGCAAGACAAAATACAGCAAAGTCAGGGTGTGTGCTATAGATAAGAGTTCAGGTTATTCAGGGTTTCTGACGTTTAAAAGGTAGGTGCGCATTATGCATAGGTGCGCATTATACTTGAGATTTTATGGTAATACAAACAGTGAAAACAGCAACAAAGGTCACAAAAACAAGCAACAAAGGCTGCAGGATCTCAACAGTATGCCACCCTCCATTGCCCTAGAAAACTTCAGCTTTGACCAACCTTCCCAATGTTCAGACTGGAAGCAATATATTGCAAGATTTCAAATTGCAAATAGACTCCACAAGGAAACTAGAGCTATACAGGTGTCTTCTTTAATTTATGCTTTGGGGAAACAAGCACAGCATATCTTTAAATCCTTTGACTTTATGAAGTCGGTCACAAAGATGACTATGAAAGGGTTATGGCTATGTTTGATGTGTACTTTATCCTACAGAGAAATGTGGTTTATGAAACAGTATGCTTCCACCAGGGAATTCAAGAACTAGGGGAAAATATTGAATGGTTTATAAGAACTCTGCATACATTGACTGAAAACTATGATTTTGGGAATGCAAAACATGAAAATATCAGACAGGCTGGTTACTGAGTTAACAGAAAAAAGCTTTTCACAGCAGTTACAATTTATGAGAAATTTAACCCTAGCAACACCTATACAGAGAGCAAAGCATTTTGAGAAAGCAAAGCCTAGAGCAACCGGACAGACTTGAAAATCAAGAAGCTATCTTAAATGCTGTTAATATATGCAGCATGAGGGTTAAAAGTCATTACCATCAAACCCGTCTGCTGAGGAGGGTAATTTATTAGGCTAAGAGGGACAAATTCCAGCCTACATGCACACAGTGTAGAAAAAGTAATACCCTAAAACATGCCTATCCAATCAGAGGCACACAGAGGTTTACAGGATCGGTCGACAAAGGCTTTCCTTGCCAATCGATCCCCGTATTGACTGCCGCTTTGTGCTGCCAAACAACTGGGCTGGCACAGCACGGCGGCCATATTTATTCTAATGAAGCGGGGGATATTTAAATCCCCGCTTCATTGACTATGTTGGTATGTGTAATTCACATGCCTCTGTTGGCAGAGGCATGTAGTCTAGACATACCCACAGTGTAATAAACACATGAAATATGACATTTTGCCCCCACCCCCACCCCTACCCTTACCCCTCTGCTGCCTGATTGTGTACTTCCATTTCTGTGTGTGGTTGATTGGTCAGTTTGTAACTCTGATGTTTGTAACTCAGAGGGTCTCTTGTATCTTATTTAAGCTCATCTGGCAGAGTGTTAAAGGGTCTTATAATGAACATATCTGGCATGCATAAGCAAGCTGTTTCACAGTTATAGGTGACACAGTTGTCATTATGTGCCTTATATGTGCACCAAATCCTGCTCACTTTCTAATGCTTTGCTGGGTTTGTGGCTCCTCTGGCCCCAGGCAATGGGGAGAGATGAGATTTATATGTATTATGTGACTATCACTTGTGGTGTTTCCCCCTTCAAGATACAGAAAGGCCTCTGCACCTGTGAAGTTTGTCTCCAGTGGGCTCTGCCCTGCAGAAGCAACAAACACCAAGGTTTGTGTAATTTATTCTTATCATTTCCATACCTCTAGCATCTGTGGTTTGGAGAAATTGTAGAGTATACATGAGGATATACACCTATACCGAAAACAACCACTCTCTTTTCTGGCAACCAAATATCCTATTCATTTTGCACCTGAGATCTCCATGCTGTCTTTAATCAGATCATTTCTCATCCTCCCATTCAGCTGTTTCCCTAGTATTTATACACCTTCTTGTCATTTAATAAAAATCTCAGTGCTCCAGTCCAGCTTCTCCCTGCCCTGCAATCTAATTGTGGCACCTTCCATTAGTGTCCTAGGAAGGGAAGGAAAGGAAGGTGTACAATTGGGCAGAAAAATATAGTCTAAACCAGATTGCTCATCATTAGCTCTGATGCTATTCTGACACTGTTAACCTGGGCAATAAGAGTCCCTGGCTTTGAAAGCTGCCTTCTAAGCCTGTTAAGAAATAATTTGTTTGGGAAAATAATGAAATGGTGATCCTTCCGCAGCAACCAGAGTAGATATTTTGGAAAAGTGCACAGTGGAGCAATGTATAGGTGTGTTGCAATTGCCACAGCTTGTTTTCAGTCTAAACCCACAAATTAGCTGGGAACAAAGGCAATAAAAATGTCGCCTGTTGCAGGATTTATTCTCTTGCTCTTTGACAGAAAGGCTCTTTCCTCTTCAACCCTATCTCAAGAGCCAGGTGCTGCTTAGTTGTGAAGTACTCAAACATCTGAGTGAGCCAAAAACACTCAGCTACATTTTCATCCTCTGAAACCCCTTCTTATGCAGGAAGGTACTCAGGTAAGTTATGTGCAATTATTTTCTTGAGCCACTTACGGAGAGAATTATCATTCACATCTTTAAGCAAACGATCAAACATCTGGCTAGCAATAACCGGACAAGATAGTTTTTTGGGTTCTGGTCTGCCAACCAATAAGTGTCCATTCATAGAGGGGTTTTACTGCTGCAGGTACTAATTAAGACCAATATGTTGCCTGTAAGTGGAGGAACAATATTTTTTGTTAAAGGTAAATAACAGGTGAATGCAAAATGGAAAGAAAATAAAAGTTTCCCTTGAACTTTGCATCCTTGCGTGTCTATGTTGCCAGGTGGAGGGGATGGAACATAATTGTAATAGTTCCCAAACCAAAATCAATTGAAAGACTTGCACGGCCTTTAAAAGCTTTAATGATTTTAATAAATAGCTCCACCATTTATAGAGCCATCAATCCAAAGAAATTAATAGATGACAGATGAGTTATTTCATTCACCACTGAATTGCAGCTGCCTCTGGGGTGGAATATGGCAGCCAGTTAGCAGCAGTGCCACACTCTAAGGGTATGTCTACACTACAAAGTTAGTTCAAACTAACTGACGTTAGTTCAAACTAACTTTCATAGGCGCTACACTAGCGCTCCGCTAGTTCGAATTTGAATCGAACTAGCGGAGTGCTTAGTTCGAACTAGGAAAACCTCATTTTACGAGGATTAAGCCTAGTTCGAACTAGCTAGTTCAAATTAAGGGGTGTGTAGTCCCTTAATTCGAACTAGTGGGAGGCTAGCCCTCCCCAGGTTTCCCTGGTGGCCACTCTGGCCAACACCAGGGAAACACGTCTGCCCCCCTTCCGGCCCCGGCCCCGTTAAAGGTGCCCGTGCTAAGTGCAAGCCTGCCAGCACCCAGCCAGCAGACCCTGCACCTGGCACGGATCGAGCCACCCACCCGATGCCCCCCAGCCCTCCCCCTCTTCCCGGGACCAGGCTGGCGGCTCCCAGGAGCTTGCCCGGGACTGCAAGAGGCGGGCACCCGCCTGGGCTAGTGCGGACATCGTGGACCTTGTCCACGACTTCCGCACTAGGCACAGGAAAGTGGCCGACTAGGGCAGGAGAGCTGCCAGCCTGGCCACCCAGGAGCAGGTGTGCATGAAAATCAAGGAGGTCCACTGAGACCCCCGACCCTGAGTCCTGAGCTTACAATGGCTGTACTGGGTCAGACCAAAGGTCCATCTAGCCCAGTAGCCTGTCTGCTGACAGCGGCCAACCCTAGGGACCCTGGAGGGGATGGACTGAAGACAGTGACCAAGCCATTTGTCTCGTGCCATCCCTCTCCAGCCTTCCACAAACCTTGGGCAGGGACACCACTCCTACCCCCTGGCTAATAGCTCTCAATGGACCCAACTTCCATGACTTGATCTCACTTCCCTTTAAACTCTGTTCTAGTTCTAGCCTTCACAGCCTCCTGCAGCAAGGAGTTCCACAGGTTGACTCTTTGCTTTGTGAAGAACAACTTTCTGTTACTACTTTGAAGCCTGCTACCCATTCCTTTCCTTTGGTGTCCTCTAGTCCTTCTTTATGGGAACTAATTAAGAACTTTTCTGTATGCACCCTCTCCACCCAACTCCTGCTTTTAGAGAGCTCTATCCTGTCCCCCCTCCAAGTCCCAGCTGAAAAGTCCCAGTCTCTTTAGCCTCTCTTCATATGGGACCTGTTCCCAACCCCTGATCATTTTAGTTGCCCTCTCCTCTCCCAGTCATTCTCTTCCCCTCTCTGTCAGCCGACGGTCAGGGCAGTGTGTGTGGGTATGTCTCCTAAGTCTTTAACTGCTAAGACACGAAGTCTCGTCGCAGCGGGCAGCCCAGAAGGCTGAAAGGAGCCCCGAGTGTTTAACGTCCGTGACTTTACTGCTAGGACCAAGGTCCCGTCGCAGAGGGTAGCCAAACAGGCTAACAGATGCCCCAGTGTGTAGGAAGAGCTTATTACACCTTAGATTTTAACTGCTAGAACACAAAGTTCCTTCGCAGCGGGCAGCCTGGGAAAGGCTGGAAAGGTGCCCCAACGGATCTTGTCACCTGGGAGTGACACAGATCCAAACGCATGGTTTTAAGCAGACAAAGATGGATGTTAAAATGGGGCTTTATGTCTGGCTACACTCTCCCACCTCCTTTTCCCAGTCTCCCCCAGTTTTGTTGAATGAAGAGAGATTCTATTTTTGAACACAATTGTCCTTTATTTTGTACATCATGAAGAGGGGCTAGGGAAGGGTAAGTGGAAGGAGGTGAGGGAGGAATGGGGTACGCGCCCCCGATGGGGAAGACTGGGCTGGCTCTGCGGGCTTTTGGGGTGGAAGTTCTCCTGCAGCCCCCCCAATTGCCCCCTCTCCCCAGATGGCAGCCTGTGGCAAGTGCAGCCAGTCTGATGGCCGAGTGCTGTGATGTGCCCAGTGTGGGTAGTCCGGGCAATCCAAGCCAGGACTGCTTTACCAGGGGGGGCACCCCTGAGAACTGTCTGTCCGGGGTGGGGGTCGGGACCCTTTAAGCACAACCCTCGGCTAGCCTGAGACAGCAGCTCCACGCTCTAAGTCTTCCTCTGATGCCCTGCCGGCACTGCTTCCGGCCATCCTTAAGCCTGGTTCAGGGTCCACTTAATGTGGACATGCTAGTTCGAATTAGCAAAACGCTAATTCGAACTAGTTTTTCAGTCTGGATCCGTTAGTTCGAATTAGCTTAGTTCAAATTAACGTTGTAGTGTAGACATACCCTAACATATGATGTGAAGGGAAGAATTCCTTTCCACTTGAAAGTGCAGGGGGAGTTTAGCTAAGTGTACAAAAGATGTGGTTAGCACATCTCTCCTGGCAGAAAGATATGCATGAGTTCAGTGGCTATTTAAGATGCCTAAATAATCTTTTATTAAATACATAAGGGTATGTCTACACTACCCTCCTAGTTCGAACTAGGAGGGTAATGTAGGCATACCGCACTTGCAAATGAAGCCCGGGATTTGAATTTCCCGGGCTTCATTTGCATAAGCGGGGAGCCGCCATTTTTAAATCCCCGCTGGTTCGAACCCCGTGTAGCACGGCTACACGGGGCTCGAACTAGGTAGTTCGGGCTAGGATTCCTAGTCCGAACTACCAGTACACCTCGTTCTATGAGGAATAGGAATCCTAGTCTGAACTACCTAGTTCGAGCCCCGTGTAGCCGCGCTACACGGGGTTCGAACCAGCGGGGATTTAAAAATGGCGGCTCCCCGCTTATGCAAATGAAGCCCAGGAAATTCAAATCCCGGGCTTCATTTGCAAGTGCGGTATGCCTACATTACCCCGCTAGTTTGAACTAGCGGGGTAGTGTAGACATACCCTTAGATAAAATTACCTGAAGAATATGTGCAATATGACTACAAAGCAGAAAAGTAAAATAAATAAGCAATGTAGCAAAACCCTAAAATTACTAGAGCTGAACAAAAGCAGAGAAAGTGCGGCATTTTTAAATATCACTAGAAAATGTTCATAATTACATAGGGCAAAAGTGCAAAAGGACTCATTAAAAGACAAGCAGCTTCTTAAGTGATGTGTGGGCATTACAGGTCATCAGTTCCTTTTACTTCAGAATGAAGAACCCTCATGCAGCCTTTGGGGAGACAGGAGATCATCCAAAAATGCTCCTGGCATTTGAGAAGAGAAGAGAGAGCCATGCCTACTTCCTGCTGCAGCTGGGATTGACTGTTCTTCTCCAGGAGGTTGGGTGAGCAGGTAGCCAGTCAGAGGGTTCTTTCCCAACCCACATCCATCTCCAGGCAAAGGTGACATTCACGTGAAGGTTGAAGCTTCTGAGGTCAGTGGGAGACTGGTTCTAGTTCCAGCCAATATCGTGTAATTCATGAAAGTTGGCAACACATGGCCCCTTCTTTCCTTTGGGCTGTGGCTGCTTCTTGTGTGCAATGTTAGGGATGCAAAATTACAGCACAGTCTTCATATCTGCCAGTCCCTGATGGCTGTGGTCAGTACAGCACCTTTACAAAGTGAGAAAGTTTCTCCTTTCTCTTTCACCTTTCTGAAAGATGTTGGGGCTCTGCAGGGGCCATTGACCAATTCCCTTTCCATACCACTGAGGCTCCTTAAAAGCTTGCTCTGCTTTGATAGCCACAGTCAGAGGCCTGAACTCTTTATTATGATTCACTGGCTCTACTGTGGATACTGCACAAAGGCTAATTTCTGTGGGCATCTTTGGGGGTAGGGGGCTTGTCCATTTTAACCAGTCAAGTAAAATTAAAGCAGCTATTTTACATTTTTAAAAGATACCTAGAGCTCTGCCAGTTTCAACCCTTCCACCATCAAAATCTCCATTGTTAAGATGTAGGTGCAGTCTGGTAGTTTATCTAAATTACTGACAGCAGGATTATGTTGTCCTGTTTGGAATATGCCAATCACTTCAGAAGCACTTCTGGTTTCTTTAAAGTGGAGGAGCACACCTAATCATGGGGATGGTGGGTAATTGGCCACCTCACCTCTAATTATGATTCCATTTCAGCAGGAGTTGGCGTGAAATTTTCCAAGCACTGAAACAAACTTGTTTTTCTGTATTCTTGCAGATTTTACTTATGTTATCATCACGATGCCACTTAGCTCTGAAACACTCAGGAGGCACTTCATTGCCATCTCTGACAGACAGCTGTGATACCCAGAGTCAAACAAACAGACAACTGAATTATAAAAAAAACAACTGAGCTGCTACAGGCCTCTACCTTCACCCTGTGAATAATGGGTGAAAGTCACCTCTGTGCAGAGAGCCAGCTCCCAGTGAATACACCATTTGAGTCTGGCTTCAAACCTGTTTCAAGTGCTGAAGTGGGAGATCAGCAAGACCATCAGCAAGGAAGAAAACTTCACCTGACAGGGATAGAGACTCGATAGTTAGGAGGGGGAATCATAGAATCCTAGAACTGGAAGAGGTCATCAACTCCAAGCCCCTGCCCTCATGGCAGGACCAAGCACCATCTAGACCATCCCTGGGTATGTCTACACTCCTCATCCTCACTACACTCATTCCACGAGGAGTAACGGTAGTTCGAACTATGAAGCCTAGTTCGAACTACCTAGTTCATGCCCCGTGTAGCCGCGCTGCACGGGGTTCGAACCAGCGGGGTTTTAAAAATGGCGGCTCCCCGCTTATGCAAATGAAGCCCGGGAAATTCAAATCCCGGGCTTCATTTGCAAGTGCGGTATGCCTACATTACCCCGCTAGTTTGAACTAGCGGGGTAGTGTAGACATACCCCCTGACAGTTGTCTGTCTAATCTGTTCATAAATATCTCCAATGACAGAGATTTCACATCCTTAGGTAATTTATTCCAGCGTATGACTACCCTGACAGTTAGGAAGTTTTTTCCTAATGTCCAACCTAAACTTCTCTTGCTGCAATTTAAAACCATTGCTTCTTGTCCTAAGATGTACTACTGGTTAAGGCATTGCACTAAAAATAAGACGAGGGCTCAACTCCAGGCTCTACCACAGACTTTAGCACTGGCCTTGGGAAGTCACTTGGGGCCAGATTTGTAAAGGTATTTAGACCCTTAAAGATGCTTACAGGTGCCTCAGGGATTAGGTACCTGAATCTGCTTTTGAAAATCTCAACGAATATCTTCCTATATGTTTAGGTGCCCAAATACATTTAAACAAAAGGTCCTCAGTGATGCTGTGCCTCTGTTCACCATTTCTAAAATGAAGATGATGGAGAACAATGATGCTGTTTTTCTCCGCCCTTCCCCGTACCCCTTTTTCTGCCTAGACTGTAAGCTTTTCTGAGCAGAGATTATCTTGTACTATGTGTTTTTGCACAGTCCAGCACAAGGTGGATGGGCACAATCACACTTTGGGGCCTTTCATGACTATGTTTAAATAATAATAATAATAATACAGTACTGCCCATACCTGAATTTAATTATATGCAATTTGAAGGCATGGACTCTCTTCCATATTTGTAAAGTGCAAAGCCATAAATAAAAACAGATAAATAACATTAACTGCACATAAGTATGCCCCTCATATTCCAATAGAGGGCAGTGGCACACATGTAAAATAACCAATACCTTGTACACAATAATTCAGAGGTAAGATACAGATTGTTCTTTGTCTCACATGACACCATTTGATATCCTGAAGCATCACATCCAATGTTTGGTCCCCATTATGTATTGAACTGCAGCCCCATATTCTCACAACATATATGCAATCAATATTTATTAAAGGATACATGTGGTATTGACGTATAAACAATGGGAGTAATGGTTTACAAAATAAATTCTGCTGTTTGTGCAAACAATTGCACTAAAACTAGACAATAGAAGCAAAGGTAATTTCCATGCAAAAACAGCATGTCTCTCTGGGATTCCCATGTGTTTACAAAATGTTTACTGGGCTGTAGATAGAAGTGTAGTCTGCTTGTAATCTCACAGCATAGAGTGCCGTCAGCCCGTGTTTCAGGAAGCTAAAGGATTTTTGCTTGCTGGGCAGGTCTTAAAGTGTATTTTTCTCTTCCTGAGGAGGTTTGATCCCAAGCACACTTACACCAGTGTAATCCGAGGCAACCCCACGTACATCGATGATCTCCCATTGAGATCATTGGTGTGAGATATGAGTACAGCCCCAATACTGATTTTTCCACTACATTGTCAGTTGTATACCATTCACTCATGCGGAAACAAGTACAAAGTGGCTCTCCACTCCAAAAGCCTGATTCGCATTTACACTAAGACTTTATCAACAAATAAAAATTATACTGTTTTAAATATGCAAATATCATTGAAGCATTGTAGACCCTCTAGCTCTAGCATGGATGAAGTTATGAGTGCTTATACCAGTAAATATTTTTCCTGTGTGGGAACTGAAATAGGCGATAGCAGTATAACGCCATGTAATATACAACCTTTATCTAGTTGTCCTCCCTTGTGGCAGGATGTGGAGCTACATCACCTGACTCCATTCCTCCCTAGGCTGTGCTGGTCAAGTCCTTGTTATTTTTCAGCCCTCTGGCTAGGTCATAATAGTTGTTGAACAAAATTGTAAATCCAGTAAATGACAGAAACCATTTCTAGCCAGGGGCCACCACATCTGTATCTATTGTGCCTCCAGGTGATTGCAACTCTCACTGGCCGCGGATCGCCATTCCCAACCAATGGGAGCTTCAGGAAGCAGTATCCCAATCAGCACCACTTCCTGCAGCTCCTATTGGTTAGGAATGGTGATCTGCAGCTAACAGGAGCTGCAATCACCCATACCTGAATGGGCACTGGTAAATATAGCAGTGGCTGGCCACCAATGGCTAACCATGACAAACCACCACCATTTTATTGCCCACCCCTGGGCTAGATGGACTATTGGTCTGACCTGGTATGGCTGTTCTTATGAGCAAAAAAGCTTAACAAAAATCTCCACCAGTTGTAAGTTAAAGATATTGCTAAGTTTATTGACCCAACGTCACTAACAGGGCCGCTAAATTAAAGAGAAAAGAAAGACTAACACACAGCTACATCTTTAATTAAAGCAATTTTGTTGTGAAAACAGAATATAATTTTATAGCTTGAAAATTATCTCATTTCATTTCTAAGTGAGACTTTATAAGTACTAGCTTGGATCCCTAAGTATCCATTTCACAGCAAAAAAAAGGGGGGGGGAGCTTTTTACAGCAAGATATAAATCTTGAAGATCAGGATGGCTATTGCTTAGCTGGATTTTTGATACATACTTAAATATGAACAAAGAAAAACTATGTTAAAGGCAGAAACCCATAGCTGCTTTTTTAAAGTGACAACATAATATCTTGTCTAGTGGTTTTCCCATGACAAGTTGTTTTAATTTATTTTAATTACTGTAGCTTCTTTATTGACTATCAGTGCTACTCCCCTTAAAGCATGAGCCATGTTAGGCAACTTTTAATGACGAGCTTGAAATTTTAGATAGACAAAGATATCCAAATTAACTTAGGGAGTTGCAAAGTGAACTATGGTTTTGGATTGGGGATGGGGTTATAATCTAATATCTGTGTTAAGTAAAGAATAATATCTGTTTTTCTTTTCTTTTCTTGTCACTCCAGGCAATTCCTATGTTAAGCCGTCAAATACAAACATATAAGAATATAAGACGGCCCATACTCGGTCAGACCAAAGGTTTGTGTAGCCCAGTGTTCTGTCTTCTAGCAGTGACTGAGGCCAGATTCTTCAGAGGGAATGAACAGAAGAGGTACTCATCAAGTGATCCATCCCCTGTAGCCAGCTTCTGGCAAACAGAGGTTAGGGCAAGGGTGGGCAAAAAGGGCCTTCACAGGCTGGATCTGGCCTGCTAACTGGGCTGATCCGGCCTGCAGAGATCCTGCCGCTCCCCCGCCCCAGGGCCAATCAGGGATGGGGGAGCACATGGCGTGCCGTGGTGGTTGACTCTAAGCACCGCGCACCGGGGGGCAGAGAGTGAGAGACTTCAAGCTCCTCCCACCCCCAGGTCAATCAGGTCCTGGGGAGGAGGGAAGCTCGCAAAGTCTCCTCCCGCCTCCTCAGCACTCAGCGTCAACCGCCAGCTACTGCTCAGCTGGCGACTGACACTAAGTGTAGCTCTCCCTTGCAGGGTGGGGACAGACTTCACATGCTCCCCTCATCCCCAGGCCCTGATTGACCTGGGAGTGGGGGAGGGGGAACACGCTAAGTCTCCTCCCATCACCAGGGGCCTAGAGGGAACCACCAGCTGTTCAGAAGAGCTGGCAGTTCTCTGGCTGGGTTGGGGGCAAAGAATTCACGCACTCCCCCACCCACAGACCAATCAGGGGCAGTGGGTGGGGAAGCAGGGAAGCATCCTGGCTCTGTCTCTTCCGCCTGAGGCCTGCCCCTTCCAGGGAGGTCCAGGGCCACTTCAAAAATTTCTGAAGTGGCTCCCAGTCAAAAAATATGGCCCACCCCTAGGCTAGGGGCATCATGCCTGCCCATCCTGGTTAATTGCCATTGATGGACCTACCCTCCATGAATGTATCTAGTTTTTATTTGAATCTTGTTATAGTCTTTGCCTTCACAACATCTTCTGGCAAAGAGTTCTGTGGGTTATGCATTGTATGAAGAAATACTTCCCTTTATTTGTTTAAAACCTGCTGTCTAGTAATTTCATTTGTTGATCTCTAGTTCTTGTGTTATGAGGAATAGATTTCCTTATTTACTTCCTCCACACCACTTCTATCCCCTATTAGTCATCTCTTTTCCAAGCTAAGAAATCTCAGTTTTATTAACTGTTCCCCATATGAAAGCATTTCCATACCCCTAATCATTTTTGTTATTCTCTTCTGAGCCTTTTCCAAATTTTTTCCAATTCCAGGAGTGACCAGATCTGCATGCAGTATTTAAGATGTGGGTGTACCATGGATTTATATAGAGGCAATATAAAATTTTGTCTTCTTATTCATCTCTTTCCTAATGATTCTCAACATTCTGTTAACATGTGCTAGATTCTTATAGCCTACTCAGTGAGGAACAGCTACCTGTGCTAATAAACCCCCTGAAGTTAATGAAAGAGTGTTAGTACAATAGAACACTAATCAACAGTGAGGAGGTTGAAATCTGGCTCTGTGTAAAAGTTTCTAAAGTTTTCTCACCCCCTCTGAAAAAGGACACAGCAGACTTTTATTAAAAAGTCTTCAAAAACTAGATAACTTTTTATATTATGAAGTGAACTAGGCTCTGTGCTGCTTTGGGGCATTCAGTCAGATACCTTGCATAATTCAAATCCTTAAAGCCCCAAATAATCCAAGGCCATACTCAGTCTGCAGAAAACCAGCAGAGGAAAATAATGGTTCTGCATATTTCTAATCCCATATGGCAAACTGCATTTTCTGCCAGGAGGCGGCACGTTATAACTCCAAAGGATTTGTAATTATATTCCACTAATTATTCTTAACAGGCTTTCCTTTCTGTAAAAAAGGGAATGAAGTTCTATCTTTACCTGCTATGATGATCACTTGCATTGTATGTGTAACTGCTCTTAGAGGAATAGAATCTAAAAGGACAACTAATAAATAGGCACAAAACATGTATGAAATGAGGGGCACTTTTGCCTAAATTCTCCCTATCCAAGAGATATGACTTCTACAAGTATTTTACTATAAAAAATGTGCATCTCTCTGTCCATCTGTAAGTCTATTTGTTCAAGAACGCTCCCTAAATGATAAGAGCTAGGACCACCAGACTTGGCATGCAGCTTCCACTTATCATAGCTTAAAGCAAGATAAGGGCTTGGTTCTGCCGAGATAATGCGATGTGCCTGGAATTCAATTGTCTCTCAAAAAACTGAAAGGGAGTGGTCTGGTTGGAGAGAGTTATATAGCAGAATGACCACAGGGGGCAGCAAGAGGACAGAGATGGGGACCAGAATAGCTATAATTCCATTGGGCCAGCTATGGGTGGAGAAAGGGCCAACTATCTACTATATATTTCAGAGAGTTTGTCTGTTTGTGTGTCTGTCTGTTCCCAGCTGGGGGACATACATCTCAGCCCCAGCTGTGCCCACTGCAGCAGTCACAGACAGGTGCATCTCACTTGGCCCTGTTGCCTGTTAATCATAAATCAAGATCTGGGACATTATAATTATAAGGACATAAGAATCCAAAATGGAGTTTGTGGACTGAGGGACATTTAAAATGGAACTCAAAGGAGCTAAAAGACTTTTGCCACCAAAACTCTAACATCTGCACACGGCACATCACTGTGCACACCGCACCACAGTGCTGTACACAATGCGAAGATCTGCACTCAACACTGATTTGTTTGCACCCAACACCATTTTGTGCACTAGAAATGCTCCTGTGGTTTTCCCATCTTGGGATCTTTATAAACATGAGCCCCTGAAGAGATCGGGTTGGTTCTATCTTCACTCGCTTTGTTCGGTTTGTTAACCACCTGGACGTAAGCAGCCTGCAGTTCCTGAGACAGTGGTGAAAGCCCGGGACCTACTTTGGGACAGATCACCACCTCCAGCTGCTTACAGGGTGCTTCGACCCACCACTGTGGAGATTGCCCAGTACGGTGGACCCCAGCTACCTGCATCCGCAGAGTAACACCTTTGGACTCCTCAGTGTTCCCCCCCCGAAGCTGTCAAGCCAACAGGTAGCAGGTCCTGAGCCTCGGCTGTCACCTCAATCCTGATCCTAGACAGACTGAGTGTAGTTTATGTTCTCTGGTTAACTGTGCTATCCCCTATTATTTCCGAGGGTGAGGGGTTGGTTTTCTTTTACAGCGTTGTGTTCTGGGTTTATTCTTATGCTGTTATCTGTTATATACAATATATCTTTTAAATTGGATATTGGAGTCTGTGTTTATTCTGGACTGGAGAAATCCGCCGGTAACAAATACGGTGGTTTCTAGGTCGGACCACCTTCTGGGACAAAGGCATTTACCGTCTAGTTAGCCCCACACCAAATTTAGCTTACTAGTTGCTAACACCCAAGCTGCTGCAATGAGAGAGGGTTGGAGTTGTCCTATCTCCCTGGGACAGCCTGCATACTGAACCCTACATCCACAGCCCTACCCCAGAGCAATGATTTAAATGAGGAAAAATGAAACTTAATTCAGTGAAGAACTCGAGCAACACTGGATAAATCTTCTAGTCCTCCATGTTTTCTTTTAGGGTTGTTTGAGACCAAAGTGCATACTTACAAAGATATCACCTGTTTGCAGAGTTTGAATGTGAATGTATTTGTGTGCAGCTTCTCCTTCCTTTATTCTAGTGCTTTTCTCCATGTCCAAAGTCACAGCTTTGTGGGTGTCTCTTGATGCCGGTTGCTGGGGCTCAGCTGTTCTTTTTTCTTTCTGTAGTACTGGTAAGAGGTACTCCTCTTTATTTAAAGTGTCTGAGAGTGACTGAACCTTGCGATTGTCAGGTTCCCTCTGTGGAAATGATACATAAAGTAATTCACTTGAGTTAACGGATCTGGAATTGGCCTTTCAGAAATGCACTGATGTTGCCATTTCAAGAAGGAATTGATAATACATCATTATCACGGAGCTCAGTGTGGACAGCAATTTACAGACCTTCCTGCTTTCAGAACCAGAATTTATCTGTGAGACTGGAAGGAGAGCTCAGTAGTAACCCTGTCAGCACAGGAACACTGCATATCAATTGTGCACCACTTAATCCCTGTTTCCAGACCACACATGAGTCTAACGTGAAGCATAAGCTATGTGCTGACTATTCCACAGGAGAAAATTTCACTCACAGAAGGAAAATATTACACAGCTGATTCTTTACTAAGTCCAGCTGTGGAAGAGAGGTTTAAAAGTGGCTTACTGCATCCTAGAACATGGGGAAAGCCTGGTGGAAGAAATCTATTCTTCCCCTGATACAGTTGATGATGTCCCAATAAACTATAAGTAGAGTACCACTGGGATTAATACCAATTCATTGTTGGAACTGAGATGGTGAGGTATCAGACCAACAGTTCCTATGCTCATTTGATAGACAGATAAACTGAGACACAGGACATTCAATTGACCTGCCAAAGATTACAGAGCAAATCAGTGACAGAACTGGGAAAAGAACTCATGAGCCCTGATTCTCATTCTTCTACTCCTGTCACTAACACACAGCACCTGTCCCATATAGATGAGGCCCACAGCATAATTTGCATACCTCTGAGCAAGGAGACCTTCCTTAATAATTCCCAGTTGTGCATATCATTTATTATTATGTTCATTATTAATATTTGTACTGCAGTAGCACCTAGAGGCCTCAACTTGCTTAGCATTGTACTAGCACATAGTATGAGACAATCAGTGCTTCTAAGAATTTACAATCTGAATAGATGAGGTAGGAGGAAGGAGAAATGTTATCATGAGAAAATGACATGATGATTAGAAAAATGGGGTAGGTCTCTGTGGAAAATTTAAGGTTTTCAGTGAAGATTCAAATGCTGAATCTTGTCCAAAAAAAAAAAATGAAAACTTCCCCTTCTTAGAGAGGAGAGGTGGCTCATCATAGAGACTCTAGCAATGGTTCATCATCGTGTCATCTGACCAGGCAGCACTGCTCACAGAGAAGAAAAAGGATACGAGGCAACTAAGCTATATGTTCCATGTAGCATGGTGGTGACATATCTAAATAAAAACATTTAAGTTTTCAGAAAAATATGTGAGTTTCAGGGCTTTCAGGTTTCCTTTTGATGAAAAATATGCACTTTCCAGAGACAGTTTGACAAAATATTTAATTAAGTCCAACACCCAATTTTCTGTCAAAATGATTTGAGTGGAAAATTTCCAACCAGCTCTTTAGATAAGTGAACCATAGAGGTATAGAAGGAATAAGTGATTTGGCCAGGATCAAACAAGAAGTCTATGGCAGAATCAGGAATTGTACCTAGATCTCTTGTGGTCCATGAGATGATTTTAGTCATCAGACCATTCCTCCTCTTGCATACAACTAACATACAACATGTGTTCTTAAAATACATAACCTATTGTCCCACAGGTTCAATTTTTTTTCTCTGTTTAGAGATGGAATCCTCCAGTAGCACTGGGATAGCAGCTCTGGTAGCCTAGTGAGAACAGTTATGACTGCCAACGAGTCTCTTGGCTTTCTGTCTAGTATGTCACATTGTTATCTAAAAAATGATTGCTTCTCTTTCAGTGGAAAGTGGCAGTGCTACAGTGTGGCCTACTTCCAGCCAGAATTAACATCTTTTCTATTAGATTTTCACCATTAAATTTTAAGGCATGCTCTTAATGTTTCAAATTGTAAATATCATCATTCATTTTTAAGTTAATATGGTCAACCTTTCCTTTATGGAGAGCATTTACATGAAATTAGTGAAATGATCTACAGTACCTTGGTCAGGGCCTCATATGAATATTGTTCGTTGCTAATGGGCTCACAGTAGAACTGGGCTGTAATTAATAACATTGTTGGTTACTAACAACAAACATCATGAACTGAGTATGTGTCTATCATGATCAAAGCCTTTAAAATATAGCAGTCTATGGCCATTTGCTGTAACCAGCCAAAAGGACCTCTACACACTAGGCAGCTGGGAACCCAGTGAAACCCAGCAGCCTAGGGGGCCTTTAGCACACAACTGAGCTGGGCTAATTGGGCCGTATGTGGCCCACTAGTTGAAAACTGCGCCTCTATCTTATGTCAGGTCCACCCAGGGGAGCCAACAGAGTGTGCAGCCATTAGGAAAGGCAGGGGCGGGGGAGAGGGAGGCTGGCTCCACATTCCTGGAATGGGTGTGGCCTCAGGTGGAAGGGGTGGAGCTAGATGCAATCAACCCACCGCACCATGGTTCCAACAGCAATTTAAAGGGCCTGGGGCTCCAGTTGCTGCTGTAGTAACAGAGACAGCTGGGAGCCCCGGGCCCCTTTGAATCACCGGGCCCTAGGGAAACTTCCCCCTTTGTCCCCACCTGTTGGAAGGCATGGGTCCACTTGACCACACTGCCAGCACCGACAGGACATGCTGGCACCACAATATGCCTGTATCTTGGAACCAGAGCAGGTCAGAGAAAGGAAATTCCATTTCATGGAGGATTTAGATATTTCAAAATTTGTTTTTTCTCAGATTTGGAATGAAAATCAGGGCCAAGGCTCCCAGACTATCAACTCCCTGTTTGCCCACCAGGTAGGGTACTTACTAGCCAGGTGTGCGAGCTGCACCGGAACAAAGCCATTTTCACAATCCACCTGGCTGGCAAGATTTTGTCAGAATTTCCCCTACCTGTTCTAATTGGGAACACATTTCACAGGCTAGAAGGGGGAGGACAGTCTGAAGCACTGTTGAACACACACACACACACACACACACACACACCTGATTTACAATCACAATCACAAAATCCCTGGCTTGCAATAAAATTAATACTATCAGAAAACCCCTTTATCACACACAGACACACATGCACAACTAGCTTATGATAAAGCTAACACAATCAGAAACCCCCCTTCTGGACTAAATACAAGGAATGTCAGGATCACCAACATTGACAGCTACATGGCAGCCTCATTCATGGAGTTAAGCCTTGGACTTCCACACTGATGACTAACAGATTCTTTCGGTGGCCAGGGAACTGTGGATTCAAATCTAGCTGATAGTAAGATTTGGCCCCATATCTTTGCTCCTGCTTCTTTCCCCAAATGGGTTCATTAAGCGTTATAAAGAGGAAAATATTCTCCCCTTAGCTTCTCGACCTCAATTTTCATGTTACCCTACAGAAGCAGGATTCCTATTGATATCCATGGTAGCGCTTCACGTTTAGGAACAGCAAAATGCTGGGGGATGACATCTGTCTAGATGCATTTGTGATGAATATTTTGCCCAAAAGGAATGTGAAAAGAAGTTTCCTCACAGTGTGTGTGTTGTTCCTGACACGAAATGCTATCATTTCCTACACTATTCCAAAAGTAACTAAATGAAAATGTAAAAATAATATTGTGACAATGTGTTAAAAGAAAATTGAATCACCAGAGTAACAAATCATAAATAATAACAATGCAATGGCATAATGGAGTAGAAATTACGCCCAAATACTCTCAGGATACATCTAGACAGCACGCTTCTTTTGGAAGAAGCTTTTCTGGAAGAAACCTTTTGGAAACACTTCTTTCGAAAGAGTGTCCACACAGCAAAAGTGCATCAATAAAGCGATCTGCTTTTTCAAAAGATAGCATCCACATTGACTGGATGCTATGTTGCATTTAAGTTGAGATTACTATGGACGGAGCGGCCACTAGACAACCTGTGCTTTTCTCTGGAGGCCTCCTTGTCTTTCAGAAAAAAAAAACCCTCTTCCCCATCCACACACACCTTTTTCCAAAAGGGCTCTTTCAGAAAAAGGCTTCTTTCTTGTAAAAAGAGTTTTACTGCTGTCGGAAGAACTCCTGCGTTCTTTCGACCTTCTGTCAAAAGAACATAATTGTAGTGTGGACGTAAGTGTAGTTCTTCCGGAAAAATGGCCATTTTTCTGAAAGAATTCTGCAGTGTAGACATACCCTCAGAAGAAAGAATTAGCCTCAGCCACCATCAGGGCCCCATTATGCTATTTACCATACAGGAATAAGGGTACATCTACACAGCAATCACCTGCAAGTGGCTTGGGTCAGCTGACTCAGGCTTGCAGGGTTTGGGCTGCAGGGCTATACAATTATGGTGTAGATGGTTAGCTCAGCCCAGAACCTGAACTGCTGGAAAACCATGGTGGGGGGAGGGGCCCAGAGCCCACAAGTCAACACTATTGTTTTTAGCTGCATAATCCAAGTCCCACAAGCCAGAGTCAACTGTCCTGAGCCAGCTGTGGCCATGCCATTGGTCTTTTTATACCAGTATAGATGTACCTGGTCCCAAATTTTAAAGGGTATGTCTACACTACAAAATTAATTCAAACTAACAGCTCTTAGTTCAAATTAACTTTAATAGCGGCTATACAGGCAGTCCCCGGGTTACGTACAAGATAGGGACTGTAGGTTTGTTCTTAAGTTGAATTTGTATGTAAGTCGGAACTGGTACATATTGTAGGGGAAACTCTAGCCAAACATTTCTCCAGAGCTCAGTTTTATTCTCCCACACCTCACTTCCCTCAGTCCTTTATTCTCAAGCTGAGGTGTCTGCTGAGAAAAGCCACTCCGCGTCTCCCTGGTCTGCTGGGGGGGGGGAGGGCGCTAGCTTCGCGTCTCCTTGGTCTGCTGAGGGGGGCGCTAGCTTCACGTCTCCTTGGTCTGCTGGGGGGAAGCAGCTAGTGCAGGGTTGCCTCACCCCGTTTGTAAGTAGGGATCCGATGTAAGTCAGATCCATGTAACCCGGGGACTGCCTGTACATGCAAACCGCTATTTCGGAGCACACAGCCACCCGTGCACGTGCGAGCACGTGCCATGCCACCCTTGGGCAGGTGGCTCCAGCTGTGTGACACCCAGGGGCCATGGCCCAATAGACACATGCATGTGTGAAGAGACCTGACACACTCCTGACCCCGGAGCAGGACCCAGAAGGACACCCTCCCTTCACACACCCCTTCTACACAGAGGCACGGGACATCTCCCCCCGCCCCCACCCCGGCCACACTCTACACGGCACAGGGGCATGGGTGCGGTCTTGGGGCAGCTCCCAGTCCCGGGGAGAGCCAGACATCCTGACCATGGCCTTTGTGCAAGTACAGCAGCTCTGACGGTGCAGGGCACGGTCGCCCTCCCGTCGCGGGGGCGGGGGGACTAGGCATCATCCACTGTGTCCCCAGGGAGAACTGACCACTTCTCTTCTTTCTCTACAGCTGCACCAGCTGCTCGTGCAGGGCGCACTACCCTGCCTGGGACATGCTCCCACACCCGCAGCCTACTCCAGACCACCACAATGCAGCAGGAGTACTGGGACCAGCACCTGGGGGCCCTGTGACCCCTGCACTGCACCGTCCAGGCCTGGATGCTGGAGGACCTGCAGCTCCGCCGGGAGCAGCTTGCAGAGGACCGAGTGAGGAACTGTCACCAGCAGGCCCTGCTGCAGAGCATGCTGCCTCATGCCGGTCCTGTGCCTGCTGCCCCTGCAACTACTGTCCCTCCTCCAACTCCTGCCCCCCCCACCTCTTCCTGCTCAACCTCCACACCCTCCCCTTCAATGTCTACACCCCCCACCTCAACCTCCGCACCCTCCTCCCCATCCCCCAGGGACGCCGAGGCCCCCTCCCTCGCGGTGTTGGGAGACAGTTGGCCCAGTGAGACCCCTATCCCTGAGTGCTGAGCTTCTTCTCCCCCTTCTTCTCCTTGCTTCCCCCTTCTAGCTCCCTTCTCCCAGTTTTCTCCCTCCCCCTCCCACCCTCTTTCCTGCCCTCTCCCTCCTCCTTTCCCCCATCTCCCCACAGTTTCATTCCCCCTCCCCAGTTGTGTTCAATAAACCCAGTTAATATTTTTGAAAATACGTGACTTTTATTTGACATCAGGAAGGGGGGGGGGGGGGCTAGGGAAGCCTAAGTGGAAGGACATGAGGGAGGAATGGGGCACGAGCCCCCAGTGGGGAGGACCAGTGTGGCTCTGAGGGCTCCTCTGGGTGGATGCTCTCCTGCAGAGCCTCCTGGATCCTGAGAGCCCCCGATGGACCTGTCGGATGGCAGCCTGCAGCAAGTGCAGTTGGGGTGATGTCAATGACCCCACGAGATGTACCGGCGTGCCCAGGGACAGGTCTGGTTCCATGTTGCAGAGTGATGCGGTGTCCCGAGTGAGGGCAAGCAGAGCACTCCAAGACACGAATGCTTTGCTGTCCCTCAGAGAGGTGGACCAGCAAGTAGAGAAACCTGAGAACTGTCTGTCCAAGATGGGGGGTCGAGTCCCTTTAAGCACAGACCTCGGCTAACCTCAGGCAGCAGCCCCACACACTAAGTCTGACCCTGATGCCCTTTTGGCACTGTTTCCAGACAACCTTACCTTCGATTCAGGGTACACTCAATGTGAATGTGCTATTTCGAATTAGAAAAACGCTATTTCGAATTAGTTTTTGTGTCTAGATGCGTTATTTTGAATTAGCTTAATTCGAATGAACTAATTTGAATTAAGTTAATTCAAAATAGCGCTGTAGTGTAGAAATACCCAAAGAGTTTAAATTCTAGACAAAGAGAGGGAGGGGAAACAAAAGCCCAGAGAGCTGAAGTTACTGTTCCCAGGAGATATCTGAGAATAGAACATGGGTCTCCAGACTGGAGCTGGGTGAAATGTTCAGGACAAATAATTCAGTCACCAAGACTTGCAGTTTCAATTGACTCAAAACTATTCACAAATTTGACACAAATTCATTGAGTAATTTTGACCAGAAAAAAAAGAGACCAGATTCATGCTGAAGAATATATACTTAATTCAGTGGTTTGGACATCCTGGGATATGGAAGACCCTCATTTGAATCCCTGCTCTGGAACAGGGACTTGAATCCACATCTTTACCACCACCCTGGGGTGAGGTAGGGTGCCATAGCTACCTTCAGCCAATCCCTCACTCTCTTTCCCCACTTCCCAATGAATTAGGAATTGTATACAAAGTAGCAAAACTTCACCCACCTCAGAATACCCTATAGTCTGTGACGTATTGAGGACTGTGTTGGACGTGCAAGCCATCACTTCAAAATTAAGATTATGGGAGAAGGAGGCTCTTGGTCCTGCTTGTAGATTAGGGCACTCTGGAGAGCAACATGCAATCAGTCTGGGGAAAGCCAGCCTATAGTAAGGAGGACTAGGCTTTTCCTCCCTACCTTTTGGAGCAGCTTGCTTTATCTCTCTCTGGTTTGGGGGTGGGAGTTGTTATCAGTTTGAATTCTAAAAAATAAAGTGGTGTCAATTTGCAACCTTCCAACAAGAGTAATTTATATTTTTTATCTAAATTCTATCTTTGCATGTTGTGAGACATAATATTGGCCAGAGGCTAGAGAGTTGCCAGTGCAATCATTTGGCCAGTTCTGCTCCTAATCCAGTGCCAATCCTATTGGATCTTACTACCTCTGTGAGGCAAGCAGAAGCCTATAGCCTCGCTGGACCCCTGGGCCATGTGAGGGGGAGGCAGCTCCATACTCCTGGAAGGGCAGGACCTCAGGGGAAGGAGTGGGGGTGGGGCAGCCAACCCTCAGCATCACTGGGACTGTGGCACTATCCCCTCTGCCCTCAGCATTGCCTGGAGTGCACCCTGCCATGTCCCCACATCCCCAGGCAACCCTAAGAGCCACCCAGAATGTGCCATGGACTGCTCCAGTGGTGATTTAAAGGGACTGTTGCTTTGGGTGTTGCTGCATTAGCAGCAGCAGCTGGGAGTTCTGGGCCCTTTTGAAACACCAGGCCCTGGGGCAATTTTCCCCTTTGGCTCCCCTGTCAGTGGACCTGGAAGCAAGGAAAACTTGATGGGGCTGTTGGATATGCACTAGTGCAGCGGTTCTCAAACTTTTTGGGCTCTGGAGCCCTTTACATGCATAAAAAATTTTGCGGAGCCCCAGCGGTTCACTGATTATATGTGTTGTACCTATCGATGTTTCCAGTTTGACAGCCTTGCAGAGCCCCTGGAGATGTCTTGCGGAGTCCTGGGGCTCCACAGAGCACAGTTTGAGAAACACTGCACTAGTGTAATGTCATTGATGGTAGTGAATTTCATCCTGATTTCCACTGGTACAAGATCAGAAACAGATTCAGGCAAAAATATAGCATAAAAGCAATGGAGTGGAGGAACTGCAAAGACAAGTGAATGGGCCAAGCTTACAAGAATCTTAATCAAATGAATAGGAAGTTCATGAATACTGGAAGATCACTCACAACGTCTCCCCAGGCATGTCCCCAGACAAAGGGGATATCTCTAGTGAACCTTGTCAATGCATGGAATTTAGAACATTACATTACAGAATGGGATACTTTCAGAAGCTGATTAAAAAAAACACAACAAAAAACAAATGCTTCCATAAAAATGAAGACTTACGGTGTCTAAAAGACTTTAATGATAGCCGAGGTTTAGAAGATGTCACTGCCTTCAGGACCCGCAGCCTCCCCTGAAAGAAACAACTGCTTTTAGCTCTGTGTAATTGTAGGATGTCTTCTCACTCCAGAGTGAAGGGGATTATCTCTAAACATAAGACAAATAATAAGAAATTATCTTTCTCTTCCAGGCAGCTAATTAAACAGGCCCAATATCAACTGTAATTTCTACCTTATTATAGCTACAAAATTACTGTCAGGTACCAAAAAGCAGTAGTAATAAAGAATACATCTTTGAAACATGAGGTAATTATTAGCTAAATATATAGAAAAATGTCTTATGCTTGCAATGTAAATCTCTCAGTTATGGATTATCTGTTTCTCCCACCAATATTTATCATATTCTCTCTCTCTGGCTTACTCATTCTCTCTGTACAAGCCACTGTACAGTGCTTTCTGCCTAATACCTTCCTTAGGCTGAAAAGACAGTCAGCAGATGCTTTTCATAGAACCCTGTGAAGTCCAAAACCTTTTCATGAATTCACTGGCCAACTCAAGGAAGAAATGTGAAATTTGATTTCTGTGTCCTTTAAATGGAAATGTGCACAACAGAACTCTCAAGGATCTAAGTCAATTTCCCTTCTAGAATGTGAATACGTCTGGCTTCGTACAAAAAAGAAATTAGATCCCAAATATTTCAGAAGACAATTCCAAATGTATGTATGTCACATTACTGTTACCCTTTTAGGGTATGTCTACACTAGCTCGTTAGTTCGAGCTAGGTAGGCAAATGAGGGCAAGCGGAGTTGCAAATGAAGCCAGGGATTTAAATATCCCGGGCTTCATTTGCATGATCCCGGGCGCCGCCATTTTAAAATCCCCCTTAGTCCGAACTCCGTGCCCACGGCTACACGCGGCACAGAGTAGGTAGTTCAAATTAGGATCTCTAATTCGAACTACCTACTCCGTGATGCGTGTAGCCACGGGCACGGAGTTCGGACTAAGGGGGATTTAAAAATGGCGGCGCCCGGGAACATGCAAATGAAGCCCGGGATATTTAAATCCCTGGCTTCATTTGCAACTCTGCTTGCCCTCATTTGCCTGCCTAGCTCAAACTAACGAGCTAGTGTAGACATACCATTAGATCCAAGCAGCTAGTCAAAGTTTAAGGCCTTCAAGATTGAACCAGCTGGGAGCAGAAATTGAGAGTGGAGTTTAGTGTTGATGCAATCATGTTTATTAACAAGGAATGCACAAGTCCTGCTTCTTCAAGGACAGGAGGAATAAAAAGCAAAAGGAGCACTTTCTGACCATACACACACCTGGTCAGAACAATACTCTGGAACTCTGCACCCACTGCGTTCTCAGTGTTTTCTTTTCTAGTTCCCTTCCCCCCTCCAACATACAGGTTGAACCTCCCAATTCCGGGTCTCTGGTCTGGCAATATCCATGGTCCTGATGTTACTGGACCAAAGAGACCTGGCGGACAGGAGCGGGAACTGGCTGGGAGTCTGGTGGCCACTAGGGCTGGCAGCAGCAGGGCTAGAGACAGCCAGAAAGCTCTGGTCCCAGGAAGCCCCAGCCTGGCCAGTGGCAGGGGGGGTCAGAGTGCACAGTCCAAGCCCAGGAGCAGTGGGGGCAGAGCCTGAGTCCGACAACAGTGGCCGGAGCCCAGTGGCAGTGGGGCCAAGAAGACCAAAGTGGATCAAGCATCAGGGAGGGGTATCGGGCTGGGAGACTGGTGGCAGGAGACCTCATCTGGTCTGGCAAATTCCCTTGTATGGGACCTGGGAACTTCAACTTGTTGGGCCACCAGAGGGGCTTGAAGCTTTAATTCTGCAGGGCTAGGGCTTCAGCCGAGGGGTGGGATTCACAGGGATTTGGGGCTCTGAGCTTCTGCCCTGCAGTGGCACCTGAGTTCAGGACTTCAGCTCCATGGGAACTACAGGACTCCTGGCTTCAGCCGCACAAGGAATGCCAGGGCTCAGGGATTCAGCCCCTTGCCTCTGCCACCAGCTTCAGCCCCACAGGGGTCATACAATCTCAGAGCTACCCATGACTCTACTTTGGTTTCAAGCCCCTGGGGGCACTAAGGCTCAAGGCCCTGCACTTCTGCCACAAGGCCCTGCAGACCCCAGAAACCAGTTCATGGCCCCCCGGGGAGCCTCAGACCTCTGGTTGAGAACTGCTGCTCTGAACTGCCTTTTACAGCTGCCTTCAATGAAGGTCGTGTTCATACATCAGTTTTGTAGGCCTGACACATAGTAGTAGTTAAATAGGGTTTATTCAATAGCTTTGCTTTATTAAGTTATATAGATTTTGTTTCATAAGCTTTGTTTTATTGTAGCTGCTAGGTATTACAGTATATTTTGAATTAGGTATTAAAAGTTAGTAAGAAATTGTTTTAATTTTTTTTAACTTTGTAAGTCTCTAAGGAATCCCGCCTGTTCCTTTGTAAGAGAAATTGCTTTCTCTGTAATGAGCTGTCCTTTCTGTAAATGAGGAATGTGTGAATGTGAGAAGATAAAAGACAGAAGACTCCAGCACCAGATGGTCAAAATGGTTTACACTAAGGTCCTGTGAACTCAGGAACTGGTCAAATTCAGGATAGCTAAATTGAGGACTGTAAAGCA
Organism: Pelodiscus sinensis; assembly: GCF_049634645.1. Classification (NCBI taxonomy): domain Eukaryota; kingdom Metazoa; phylum Chordata; order Testudines; family Trionychidae; genus Pelodiscus; species Pelodiscus sinensis. The sequence continues at coordinate 308,036,298 of NC_134711.1, forward strand.
AGGGCATACACCTGTGAAGGAGCTCTGTGAATGAGATAAACCAGCTGCAGTTACTCCAGGATATTCATCAAAGTACTGATGGAGCATGACAATGGAAGCAGCCTGGAGGTAAAACAATTAGATGACTTCAGCATGACACTGCAAAAACTCATAGAATAAAGTTGGGATTTACAACCATAGGAATAGGGAGTGGAGCCAGGAAGCTTTGGGTTAGTCTTGTGAAAACAGTTTTGGAGCATCGGACCATGGCCCACAGAACCAAGGTTTTTGCTTGCACCCAGCCTCACTGGCCACTAGGCTGCCATGAGTAGCAATAAGACTGGTAACTATGACACTAGCTGCAGGACTTGTGTGTGTGAGAGAGAATGAATGTATATGCTGTGTTTGCAATAAAAGTGGCATGTTGCCTTCTCCTCATGAAAAAGATCCTATGTGCTTCTCAAAAGCATAACGGTACAACAGGGCTTTAACTTAACCCATAGCAAAGTTTAACCTAGTTTGTAACAATATAAGGAGAGATATCCTGTCAGTGAACATCAACATGTTTTTTCTGTTGCCATCGATGGAAGATACTGAATTTGATTTAATGTTAGTGACTCTTCATGGATGGTACCTTGACTGTTTCCCCCATCCCACCACCAATTGGTCTACAAAAAAGACTAGATGGGAACTACTTCACTTGCTCATGTTTCTCTGTGTGTCATACTTTTAATGCTGTCATTTTGGATGCCTCAGCAGCTGAGTTAAGTGCTCAGATTCCCTGTACAGTGAGGGGAGGGAGATGGATATCTGAGAATGAGATTCACAAAAGCCAGCAAGCTTAGCAGGCTGTCTAGTCTAGCCAATAAGGGATGCCAAGAAGAAGTATGTGTCCTAACCCCCAGGCTATGTCTACACTGGCGGGTTATTGCGCAAGAATGGTCGTTCTTCCCAAAAGCGTCCACACTGCCCACCCACTCTTGCGCGAGATTTACAGTACGGCGTGGTAAGAGAGGGCTTCTTGCACAAGAGCTACACTGTTTTTTAACAGGTGTAAGCCCTCTTGTGTAGGAGCTCTTGCGCAAGAGGGCAGTGTGGATGCTGGCAGGAATTTCTTACGCAAGAAAGCTCTATGGCTAAAATGGACATCAGAACTTTCTTGCGCAAGAGAGCATCCACACTGCCATGGATGCTCTTGCACAAAAGCACAGCTCACACAAGGCAGTGTGGACATTTTCTTGCGCAAGAGTTCTTGCACAAGAGCCCTTGCGCAAGATGTTCTTGCACAAGAAACCGTCAGTGTAGTCATAGCCCCAGTGAGCTAGAAGGCCTCTAAACACACTGATTATCAGGCCACACCCATGAGTTAGGCAGAGGAAAGCCTAGAATGAAGCAGTAATGAGCTTTTACTCCAAAAATATATCTATGAATGAGTTTAAGCACCAACAGGGGTAGGTGGGAGCTAAGGATTTGGAGCATACCACTTGTACCTAAATCTGGGGATTAGATGCCTAAATCCTGTTGTGAAACTAGTCCTAGCTCTCCACTCTTTCTAGAATTATATTCAAAATACCTTTATGTAGGCTAAATTCTGCCTTGAGCTGTAAAGAAAGCTTCAGATGGAAGTCAGTAGAAGTTTTGTGCAATCTGTTGCAATGTGCATCCCATTTTATTTGCAATTTGACTGTCCAATTGCCGAGTGGGGCTTTTTGAATTTAAAGTTAGACAAGTATTTGAGTCTAGAGTACATTATTCTCATCTGTGCACTCTCCCTCTTCCTCACATCCTCAGCTTGAGGTTCATCTCCATTATAAAACTGATAATTATTGTCAATACTAATTCATTCTGTGTCTCGGATTCCATTGTATGGAAGATACATTTCTGCTTTTCTCCACATCATTGATTTCTGTTCTAATTCCAGTCCTGTCTTAAATTCTCCCTCTCTTACCTTGAAGAACTCTGATTCCTATCCCCAGATGCCTTCCATTTAATCTGGTCAACTTTTGTGCTCATCGTTATTTAATGTATTTATTGATTGTTCATGGAACATGGAGTCTTTATGTGTTTAACTGATCACACTGTATATTTGAAACTGACTAATGCTGGTATGCAGCGAAGTGATTCTCCCCCCCCCCCCCCGCCCACTCATTTAAAAAGATGCCACTTAAAAACAAAATTACTTGGCTGTCATTTTTTTTATATCTACAGATTTTTACAAAATGATTTCTTCCTGTGTTTCAGTGTTTGACGTGCACTGTCATTAAGCTGCTTTTCAAAAAAAACTGCTTGCCAGACTCAAGTGCTCTTCAGCCTCTCCAGCATTCGAGTATCATGTCAGGGCACACAACTCCTAAGGAGCCATATGGCAATAATGTGACAATCCTGCAACAAAGGAAGGGTCTTTTCCAAAAGTGATGACATTTCCAGCATTCTGCTGCCTGCCCAATATAAAACCATTGTTGTCGGCTCCAGTGGCCCAAAGATACTGGCATGCCATTCTAACTGATGTTAATGAGTATAGGTAGCCAAAACACTATATATGAGCATCAAATATGTTTTAAGTAAATAAGTCAAAGCCAACAATATATCCGTGGTTGTCTGTCTTATGTAGGCAAGGAAAAAAACAAATTTGTGAGGGACAAAAGCATGGTAAGGATTAGAGGCTCTCAAAAATCACCCAATTTACAGCCACACTTGCAAAATACAGCTGTCATCATTGACTAAAATTCAAGAGACTCGCTGTAGGGTTATATATATATTATTGGTATTGAACACCAGAATAAGGTTGTTATTGGTACTGTAATAATCTCATTAGTGATAATGTATACCACTGCCCTCTGCTGGGTAGCAACAGAACTGCTAAAGCATAAGGATTCAAACGCCCTATCTTTCTATGGGTAATGTATTTTCCTTTAACTTGAAGGGAAAGGGAACAGAGCTTCTAAAGTGGAAATATATGTGAGTTTTATTCCCACCACTTTCCATTAAGTTATGTGTGGCAGCATAAAGATGGGTAGCACAGAGATAAATGAGTTTCTCCTAGATATTTTCAAAAAATAAATAAGAATTATATTTTTAAATTACTACTTCCCATATGAAAGTAACCCTGTTGTAGAATAATTTAAAACAAAATAATCTACTGCATATAAATCATTTTATAGAAAGTGGTTGACAAAAATGTTGACTAGACCTGGTCTAAAAATGAAGACATTTGAAAAGTAAAAAAAATCCTTTAATTTTTAGTAGAATTCAGAATTTCAAAAGTTGAAAGTTGATCAGAATTAAAAAAAAAATCCAACAAGCTCAAGATTGTGAGTGGGGGAGGATCCAGAAAATCTCACACTCTTAAATGTAGAACCAGCTATAATTCTGAAACTACAAATATACATGGAGCCTTGAGAATGACCTGGAACTCATCCATTAATTGTAACCAAAAAGTGTATACGCATTTTATATCTGGAAAACATGCACTTGGCTGAATAATTTTTTTTCAAATAAATGACTGAACAAATTTAATATCCTTCACCTTTTTGCATGCATCTGAGTGTAATCACACACTTCCCCCCATTCAGGAGGCAATGTTAACCATTTTTTAGCATGGCAGTGTAGAAATGGTTGTGACTTTCCCTGATTTGCATTATGTGGTGTGAAAATCTATATAATCCTGGTGGCGGTCTGTGCTTCCAAGAGAAGATTAAGGCCCAGGGTCAGCGAAGCATAAAAGCATGTGCTTAATTTTCAGCATGCTAGTCAAGTCGATAAGACAAGTCATGCAATGAAAATTAACCATGTGTTTGGCTGAATCTGGGATACAATCGATATGGTTGATACCATGGTCAACTTGACTCTCCTAGAGGTATTAAGCAGCTGGAATCATTCTCTGCATGAGGACAGTACTGCAGGAAGCAAAAGAAAAACACAAGTAAGGGAAATTTTGCTTTTTCTGTCCTGACTGGTACTAATCAGGATTATAACTGACAAACTTTTGAGGTGGAATGTGCTAGACTGTTGTGCATCCATGTCTGAAACCCTCACTTTGTAATAGGGTCAAAGAGTTTAAGGCCAGAAGGGACCACCAGATCTGACTTCCTATAAACCACAGGCCACTAGCACCACTCCGCACTTGCACACTGAACCCAACAACAGAAATCACACCACAGTAGTGTCACTACTTATTATTTAGCTGTGTTAGATGCATGATTGCCCTTCTGATTTTAAAAGCTTCAGGGGGTAGCCAAGTTAGTCTGAAAGAGTACATATACACTAGCTCGTTAGTTCAAGCTAGGTAGGGTAATGAAGGCAAGTGGAGTTGCAAATGAAGCCCGGGATTTAAACATCCCGGGCTTCATTTGCATGTTCCTGGGTGCCGCCATTTTTAAATCCCCCATAGTCCGAACTCCGTGCCCACGGCTACACGCGGCACGGAGTAGGTAGTTCGAATTAAAGATCCTAATTCAAACTACTATTACTCCTAATTCCATAAGGAGTAACGGTAGTTCGAATTAGGATCTTTAATTTGAACTACCTACTCCCTGCCACGTGTAGGGGGATTTAAAAATGACAGCACCCGGGAACATGCAAATGAAGCCCGGGATGTTTAAATCCCGGGCTTCATTTGCAACTCCGTTTGCCCTCATTACCCTACCTAGCTCGAACTAATGAGCTAGTGTAGACGTACCCTAACAGGAAAAACTTAAAAAACAACAAATAGTGTGGTAGAACTTTAAAGACTAACAAAACATGTAGATGGTATCATGAGCTTTTGTGGGCACAGCCCACTTCTTCAGATTTCTGATTTTAGTTTGTCCTTTACATGGCTAACGTCATATGTCAACTGTTCTCACAGTGCTTTTATTGCATGCGTGAAGAGGGGAGAGAAGGAGTTTAAGATACTTGCTTACTGTTGTTCCTCACCTTTTTTGGAAAGGTTTCTCTTTGACAATTAAGAACAAACAGGTTTCATGCCCAGAGCATTTTCATAGATTTATGTTGGCTTGATTTTGTTTCCTGTATTGCTTTCACTTTCGTGCCACTTTTGTTTCACATAAAGAAATACCCACAATCCCATTCTTAAACTAATTAAAATAGAGGCTATGCAAAGGACTATAAACATATGATTTGCCTGGGGTATGTTAAAATGAATAAGAGGATGCCATCATGGTGAACAAAAAACTCTCACTTCCATCTGCAGTTGGCCAGAAGATTACCCCCATCCTATTACACACAGTCTTGCCACATTCATAACCTCCAAGTTTGATTATTGCAACTCATTAGCTAGGAATAAAGCCATACATATAAAAAAAGAAACTCTAACTGGTACAAAACACAGTAGCCCTTCTGCTTATCAACACAAATTACCATTAATGATTCAACCAGGTGCTCTACTCTGTTATTTAAAGTGTGTCTTCAAATTGAAAGCCCTCAAAGGGATTAATGAGAGATTACATCATCTCTCCACTGCCATTTCCTCCTGTGATACTTGTATTCCATGGGAACCATGAAACAATGAAACTATCAGCCTAGATCAGGAGGCTTACAAGCCTGGAAAACAGAACTTTCATAGGAGCTGGAGCTAGACTGCGGAACTCATTGTCACAATGAATATACATGACCACAAAACTAAACACTGTTCACAATGAAAAGTAAAATATATTTCTCTGACTTAGCTTTTCCCACAACAATTTCCACACATGAAACAGAACACTTGTTCAGACACATGAACATAAAATAACATACTACAGGCTAGCCAAGCTATTTCTCTGGCTGTCGGCAAGAAAGAAAGAGACATGTAGTTTTTGTTTATAAGTACATGAAGAAACTCAAGCACTATTGTGCTAGGACCCTAGAAATACACAGAGTTGCCCATTGGTATTATCAGTGTATGGTGGGGAATTATCTGTCTAGGTTAGAGTGAAAGCAATACTCATGTACAACTTAAGTAAATTCTCAATAGGCCAAAGTCCGTATTTATGTTACAGCTCACCTGAAGTCAGTAGACTTACTCCATGTCAGAGATTGGTTAAATCTTGTAACAGGCACAATACAAGCAGGGACTGCTCTTCTAGGCACATGAAACAACTCTGTATCTCAATGCTTTCATTAAAATTCTGTTTCCAATGAGGCCTTTCATTGTTCCAGAAAGGTAACTTTTATTTTTCCAAATACACCTCAATCAGATGAGCCTGAAAGGATCACTTTCTTTAGCTTAGCCCTTCTTTTTTCTCATTCAGTCCTTTAAATGAACAGCTCTTGACTATACCCAAAAGTAATTTAAACTACAAAAACGTATTTAGGAACTTTGCTTCATGGCTGAACAAAGGAATCAAAAATCCCTTGACAAGACTCTCCTCTTGATTCTTAATCAATGTGCCTCAGAATTTTTTTTCCAGTCTGTCTGAATTTTTCCACATGCTGGTAGATGTGTTTGTATTAGCTCCATTAATGCTCTGTTCAGAATGCAAACAATTGCTAGAGGCTCTCTTCTTGATTCAGCCAATTAATCCCACTATTTATTAGAATGTGGGATTCATAATTTTTAATTACTATACTTAATTGTATTTTATTTACAACAAATCATATTACAATCAGGATAATAGTTACTACTAAAAACTGTGCCTCACTGCTGAAGCCATTCTGACTGTAGAGAGAGGCTGAAATTTAGTACGTGGGAAGTAATATGCCTGTACAGTACCAACTGCTGCATCAGAGCCTATAATTATATTATAATGAGTTTCTTTAGCATTAATTCTGTTCAGGATATGTATCAAGTATTGGTTAATGTTTGTATGGGAAGGTAAAGCAACAATTACTGGTATGTCAAGTGTCACCAGATGCTGTTAAGCATAGTCTTCCAAATTTTTTCTTAGTATCTGAGCAAATTTTCAGTCTTGGGAAGACATTTTTTAGTGGTGATGGTGGTCCTAGGTTTTGTTTTGGTGGATTGGTTTGTTATGTTAGTTACTTCAAAGAGTAAGTACTCTTTGGAGAGGGAGTGTGTGAGCAGCAGAAGAGTTTGTTCTCTGATTTGGGCTCTAAGAATTAGGTATTCATCTTGGGTTGAGATTTGCAGAAATTTTTTTTTGCTCCATATGCCTTTCGTTACCACCTTTATGATTGGATTGATGTATATTAAGCAAGATACACTTACCATAGATTATATTATATTTCTTAGTTGCCATTTGATTACTGCAGGTTCCATTTCTCACTGTCATTGCTAGTCTTGTGTGGATGGACAAATTAGTAGAGATTTATGACTACTTGGTCACAATATTGTGGTTTGTTACCCACTTCTGGATGTCTCCATCTGCCACTGGACCCTTTGTTGCCAAAGAGTTTGGCTTGTTTAGCCTAACAAAATTAAGACTGAGGGAAGATATGATTGTTCCCTATAAATACATCAGAAGGATAAACCCTAGGGAGGGAGAAGAGTTATTTAAGTGCCACAACAAATGGATACAAAATGGCCATCAACAATTAAGGCTTGAAATTAAATGACACATTTGAATCATCAGAGGAGTAAAGCCTTCCAAGGGGAGCAGTAGGGGCAAAAAATCTAACTTGTTTCAAGTCTGAGCTTGATATGTTTATGGAGGGGATGGTACGATGAGGTTGCCTACAACGGCATATGCCCCATCCACAACTGATATTAACAAATATCTACAATGTTCAGAGATGGGACACTTGAGTTACTACTGAGAATTCTTTCCCAAGTGTCTGTCTGGTGGGTTTTGTTCATATGTGCAGGGTTTAACTTGTCACCATATTTGGGGTCAGGAAGAATTTTCCCCTAGGTCAGATTGGCAGAGACCTGGGCATGGATTATTTGTTGGTTTGAAGTAGGGTAAGTGGTAGATTCTCTTTAAGTAGAAGTCTTTATATAAGGGGAGGGGATCTTTTTCAGTTGGGGGTCCCACACCAGTGAGAAGCAAAAAAACTAGCAAAAATTACACTTCACCAAACTGGATCCCAACAAGGATAAAATAAAATAAAATAAATCTTCATGGATCTGGTTACAACAAGCAACCCCTGCTCCCCACTGATCTAGATCAGGGGCTGCCGGAACTTGCACTCATAAGAACATAAGAATGGCCATACTGTGTCAGACCAAAGGTCCATCTAGCCCAGTAGCCTGTCTGCTGACAGAGGCCAGCAACAGGTGCCCCAGATGGGGGCTCCAGTCCCAGAGGGGAGCTGCTGAGGCTTGGGGCTGTCTGCTGCTCATGCGCTAGCCTGACAATGCAGGGGTGTCACTGAGGCTCAGGACTGCCCACACTCATGCTCCAACTCAGGGAGCTGCACTGACCAGATCCATGTAAGCTGAGGGCTGGATATGTCCAGCGGGCTGTACCCTCCCCATCTCTATTTGCTTTAAATCAAAATTTTAGGGCTTCATTAGTTCACCTAGAGTTTATGGGCTTGATATAGGAGAAGGTGTGTGAGGTTCTATAGCCTGTAATGTGCCCAACGTCAGACTAGATAATTATGGTAGTCTCTTCCGGCCTTAAAGTCTATGAGTCTATTCCATCTAGATGCAAACTTCCTGTTAGGATTTGTAATTGTCATTCCCAAATGAGACGGCAAGACTGGACATTGAATAATAATCCTACTAATACACTAGAGGTGCGTTTAGACTGACAAGATTTTGCGCAAAAGCAGCTGCTTTTGCGCAAAAACTTGTCAGCTGTCTACACTGGCTGCTTGAATTTGCGCAAGAGCACTGACTTTGGAATGTACAAAATCAGTGCTTCTTGCACAAATACTTTCCCGCTCCCGCTCAGGGATAAGCCCTCTTGCGCAAGAATACTTGCGCAAGAGGGCCAGTGTAGACAGGCACCTTAATTTTTTGCGCAAGAAAGCCCGATGGCTAAAATGGCCATCGGAGCTTTCTTGCTCAAAAGCACGTCTAGATTTGCATGGATGCTTTTGCGCAAAAGCACTTTTTGCGCAAAAGAATCCTTGCCAATCTAGACGCTCTTTTGCGGAAATACTTTTAACGGAAAAACTTTTCTGTTAAAAGTATTTCCGCAAAATCATGCCAGTCTAGACGTAGCCTAGGGTTTTAAAACTAGAAGCTAGCTTCTGAAACATTCTGTTGGCTAACAGCCACCAATCATACTGCTGATCAAGGCTGGTACTTCACAAAAAGTATAATATATAACTTATTGTTAGAGTATCAGCATTTTCTCCATGGCTGTGTGGCCTTTCCTGCTTTCAGCAGAAGTGGTAGTAAAATTATATATGAACCAGTAAATCAAACACACATACTGATGACCAGTGGAAGAACAGGAGCTTCCTCCCTAGTGGTAAACATTATGGATTTACTTACTGTTTTGATCACATAAATTTTGGAAGATGCCTTTGAATTCTTTGTAATGACTGTTCCTGGCCTAAAAAGAGATGGAACACAAATTAACTTCATGGCTTTAGTGATGAGTTTGTCCTGAAGAAAATAAATGCCATCAAGGAAAAGTAAAGAGATTATTAAAAAAACTAAAATGAACAGATCAGATTGTCACTTTAACAGCTAAAAATAAATAGTACCATTACTAACTTCCATTGCCCTTCACTAGGACTTGGAAGAACAACAATAATTTCAACAACAGTAACTTGTGAGACACTGAATCAAAGGACAGTACAGAATGGGCTGTCCTAATCAGTTGTTATTTTCTCCTTTGGAAGGACTAGAAAGTACATGTTTTGCAAAAGAGCCCCCTCTAGAATCTAATCATAGTTATTTCATTTATTTAAAACTTAGGTCACAATTTTCAAAGAACAGAATAAATAGACCCCTAGGCTACGTCTAAACTACATCCTTTTTTTGGAAAAGGGATGTAAATTAGACATGTCGCAATTGCTAATGAAGAGGAGATTTAAATCTCCTGCGCTTTATTAGCATAAAAATGGCTGCCGCTTTTTTTGGGCACGGAGGTTTGCCAAAGAAAAGTGCCAGTCTAGACGCTGATCTGGGGCTTATTTTATGTTATAGGGGCCCTATTCTGTACATCTTGTTCCACTGATAATACTCCTATTGATCCTCAATGGAAGCAGGACTGATCCCTAAGTATGCTGATAGAGTGCTGAATTACTGGTCAGGCTAGGATATATGTTGATTTCTGAATATGTGTTTGAGGAGCCATTTTATAACAGCCTTTATGTGTAATTGTGTGTGTTTCATTCATTGGGAAGGAAGACACATACTCCAAAAGCTCTTTGTATGGTAGGAGGATGGCTGGGATGACAACCAATAATCCTCTGAAGTTCTATAGAAGTGATGTTTTAAAGTTCACTTTACGCACGGCAACTTCACCAAGAACACACAAAATTGTAGCAGAGCAAGTGAGTCTAAGTGTCTGATCCCCAGTAATATGATACAACCTAGGGATGGGCAAAATATAGCCCGCAGGCCCAGCAGGAGCCTTGGGCAGGCTCTCTGACTGCCATGCCACCGCAGGCCACTCAAAGTGGCTGGCTGCAGGGGCCATGTGCCCTCTGCACATACAGGGGGGAGGCTTCACATGTTGCCCCTGAACCCAGCACAATCTTGCAGCTTCCACTGTCCAGAAACCAGCCAATGGGAGCTGCTTGAGCCATGTTTGTGGCACAGGCAGCATGTGAAGCACTTTTACCAAGGGGTGCACAGTGCACAGAGAGCACATGGCCCACACAACTGGCTGCTTTGAGTGGCATGTGGGGACATAGCAGGCAGGGAGCCAGCCTGAGGGTCCCACTGGGCTGCTGGCTGGGAGCCACCTAAGGTAAGCACTTCCCAGCCAGAGCCTGCACCTGGCTTTCCACCTCATCCCTACCCCCAACCCTCTGCATCTCTGCTCCTACATCCATACCCCCTCCCAGACCCTGCATCTCCTACTACACCCCACCTCCAGGTCAGAATCCTCTCCTGCAGCCATATGCCCTTCCAGACACTGCACCCCCTCCTGTATCCCAATCTTCTGCCCCAGGTCACAACCCACTCTGCCCTAGATCACAACCCCCTTGCAGATCCCGCACTCCCTCCTGCACTCCAATCCCTTGCCCAAGGTCATAATCACCTCCTTCACCCAAACTGCCTCCCATACCCTGCACACTCTCCTATACTCAGTCCCTTACCCCAAGCTCCTTTCTGCACTTAACCTCCATTCCAGACCCTGCTTCTCTTCCGTTAATATGGAAGAATGTGGCCCTTTACAATTTCCCAAATTCTAGGAGTAGCCTCACATGGAAAAATTATTGCCCACTCCTGATATAACTACTTGATATGGGACTGGGGCTGGTAAGATGGAGGACAGAATGTAGTGGGTGATTTTCATGATTCTTTTCATTTATTATCATCCGAGCCCTTTACGTAGCTTCAGTTGAGATAATGAAGGTTTGATAAAGAATTATGTAAAATTGTGTTCCTCTCATGTCTACTAGTTGGCTAGGAATCCAAGGATCAATGAGTGGGGCAAAGAGGTATATCTCAGAACTGTTTTTGAAGAGAACCCAGTGGGGGCAGACACAAAGAAGCAAAACTGATGGAAATGGAAAAATATTACTAGAGCAGTGCACTCAAACTATATTTCAGTAACATTTTAAAAGCAGAAAAATAAATAGATCTGACATTTATCCATAACATTTCCTACAGATGCTAATGAAAAATCTGCCTCTTAGTTATCCCTTTGCCAATAGGAAGATCAGCTAAAGTTAGTTTTTAAAAGCTGCATTTGTGGACTTCAGAAATCTATACTATTATAAAAGGAGAGGTGTCCATCAAAGAGAATACACTTGAAGATTTGAGAAGTTGGGCACTGAGGTAGGTTTTCCAGTGGCCTAATGGATGCAGTCTTAGTCTCCAGAGCCTGTGGTTGTAGATTTGAGTCCTGCTCCAGGGCCAGATGAGTAGTTACTTCCAGGTTCTCCAAGGCTAGAGCTACCACCAGCTGAGGGTAGGCAGGTGGGTTATCAGATTCTCTAGAGCTGGCAGAGACAAACTGCACAGAGCAAATCAGCCACTGGCCTGGGCAGGGGGGCTGCCCCTTGTTTTCTTATTACATTAGCTCCCAGTAATAAATATATACTAGATCTTATTGAGGTAAATGGGAGTCTTTCCAGTGGCGCCAATGGACGTTGGATTAAGCCCTTGGTGAATACAGGTTCACACATACCTGTAAGATCCCCAAAAGACAACAGCAACAACCTTGAAATCCCAGCTTGGTAGCTCCCAATGGGAGCTGTGAAGACAGTGCTGGTGCCAGGATGGCAGCAGAAGGCACCACGGGCCAGCCTGCAGCCAGTGGGGCCAGAATCTCTGATCAGCGAGATGTCTAGCTGTGGAGCCTGGTGGCCACAGCTGGAGTCTCCCACTCTGTATTCCGCAGCAGTGACAAAGGAAGTGGAGCAATGTGGCCCCAGCTTGCTCTCCTCTCCCGGCACATCGCTCAGGGGAGGGGACAGAACTACCCTGGCACTCACCGCCAAGTAGCAGAACAACATGGCCGGGGAGAAGAAAGAGCGTGGGCCACCTTGTTGCACTTCCCCACTGCTTAGTGAGTGCATGGTGGTGGGTTGGGAGGTGACACATAGAGGGACGCACAATCCCTTGTGCTCATGAACATGTGAGAGGGAAGGGCCATCCAGCAGCCAGCCCTAGGGCCATAAGGAGCAAAGCAACATGGCAGGTGAGCAAAGCAACAGGGGACAGAATGGCTTCCTGGCCCTACTGCTTCCCAGGCCTCGGTTGAGGGAAAAGGCAGGGTGGGGCTGAGGCAGGAGAAGGTGGGGAAGAGGAGGGTGGGGAAGCCAGGGCAAGAAGGGGAGATGATGGGGAAGTCGCAGGGCAGGGATGGAGCAAAGGCAAGGAGGGTGGAGCAAGGGACAGGATAGGGCAGGGAAAAGGAGGTGCCTGGGAGATAAGGGAGTTGCCCATGGCCGATGGCCTTCTGTGTTTCCTCTCACCAAGCCCCCCTACTTTCTGGCATCTGTTTCATTTTGAATGGTTCCAGCAGCAACGTACCTGAAAAAGGTGTAAGCACAAATTCTGGGGTTATTGTAAGGTAGCTTTTCAACAGGCCATCCTGAAAGCAGTTCAATTTTGTGCAGGAAATTCATGAAATCTGGTCCCTCACCAGATTCCCTGTTCAGAAATATGTTTAAAAAATCCTATGAAGAAGGAGACATAGTTAAATGCTAAAAAAGAGATCATATACAAGTCCTCGAGCCCTGACTACTCAGATATATCCTCTCACACAGCAACCTTTCAAAGAAGTAGAGTCATTTTTTTTTGTCTTTGACCAAAATATTTTTGAGAACCTACAAATCCTAACTTAAAAAAACAAAATAGATGATGAAGTAAACTGACCAGTAGGAGGGAGTTTGGTGCAAGAGGGGGGTCTGGGCTGGTAAAGGGGATTGGGATGCAGGAGGGGTGAGGGATGTGGGCTGTGAGAGGGAGTTTAGTGAAGGAGAGGGCTCTAGATGAGAACAGGGGAGAGGGTGCAGGGAGTGGGTTGTGGCCAGGACGCACTTACCACAGGTGGCTCCCAGCTGGTGGTGCAGCAGGATTCAGGCAGGCTTCCTGCCTGACATGTTTGCATGCTGCTCCTGGAAGTGGCGGGCTGTTGGCATATCTCTGTGGACTCCTTGGGGATGGGAGGCAGCAAGCATCACCCCCGTAGCTCCCATTGGCTGGAAAATGGCCAATGGGAGCTGTGAAGACAGTGCTGGAGCCAGGAGTAGCATGCTGAGCTACCTTCCCCCACCCTATCCTCCTCCCGCCCCCCAGAAGTGCACAGAGACGTGCCAGCAGCCAGACACTTCCGGGAGTGCTGTGGGGCCACTTCAGGTAGGCAGCCTACTTGAGTCCTTCTGTGCAGGTAGAATTTTATAGTCTGGAGACTGTGATCGACTGACAGAGACGCCAGTGACCACTGGTTGAGAATATAAAGAAAAAAAGTAAATTAAGGGTTGTTTTAGTTTAGTTTTGTTTTGTTTCAGAAAATGTCTACCCCTAGCAGGCAGCTAAAGAGCTATCAGAGAGCATCCAAAGATCCACATGAAACTTCGTAGCCGCAGGTTGCCAGGTCCTGCTCTAACATGACATGCCTAGATTAGCCACACCCCTAAGCAATCCTCTAAGGAGCGTTATGTCTTGGACACACAGCATTGAAACACCACTACTTGCTCACACTCATAATATCATCTACATTTTTTGTTGGTCTCTAAGGTGCAGGACTATTTGCTGGGTTTTTAAGTTTTTCCTAGTAGGGTGCAGTTTATCACTGGCCTACATCAGGAGCAAATGATTGCATGCCTACCCTAGCTCAGCTACTCTGGCCAGTGTTCAGGGAAAAGTGGCCACAAGAGTCTGCTAATTGCCCATTCATTCCCTACCACTCTCTGCTCCAGAGGGAGTAAGCAGAAAAGTTGCCCAGTTTACTCCCATTTGATTTGACCAAGGACCCAAGTAGACCATGTAGGAGTATTGTTAGGGGAACCTGGATGGCCTTGCCTTGACCACAGTGTGGATCCTTAAAAAGCAAAACCCAGGCCTGTCTCAAGTCTGGAGTATGTAAGCACACAGGCAAGGTTTGGGAGGTAGGAATATTTTCAATAACAATGCAGATTGAGCATGGTACGTGAGATCATGTCAAGAACACATGACAAGCAACCTTCTACTGGTACTTCTGTTTCTGATAAGCAAAAATTACAGCTGCAGCCATACAACTGTCAACTACACACATAGCAGCAACATGTACTCCAAATAGGGGCATTGGGCATTTTATATATATACACAATATGTAATCAATTGGTAAATATTATTAGAATGACCAAGTCTTGCTTTGCTATAAAATGGGCTTAGTAAGAAAAATCGATGGGAAGGAATGGGCAGGATTGACCGCAGGTCCTGATTGATGTAACTAAAAGTAAATTGGCCCTTCACAGCAGCGAGCAAGAGTGCACCAATGAGTATTCTGTGGTTTTCCTGGATGGAACAGGTTATTTTCCTGTCTCTCACTCTTCCTTATCCTGCTGAGGGGAGGTGGTAAGGATTGGCAAGGACAGAATAAAAATTCCTCACTAGGAGAACATAACATAAGAACATAAAAATGGCCAAAGTGGGTCAGACCAAAGGTCCATCTAGCCCAGTATCCTGTCTGTCAACAGTGGCCAATGCCAGGTGCTCCTAGAGGGAATTAACAGAACAGGTAATCATCGAGCGATTCTTCCCGTCACCCATTCCCAGCCTCTGACAACCAGGGTATGTCTACACTACAGCGCTAATTCGAACTAACTTAGTTTGAATTAGTTAATTTGAACTAAACTAATTCGAACTAATGGATCCAGACTAAAAAACTAGTTTGAATTAGCGTTTTGCTAATTCGAACTAGCATGTCCACATTAAGTGGACCCTGAACCGGGGTTAAGGATGGCCGGAAGCAGTGCCGGCAGGGCATCAGATGAGGACTTAGAGCGTGGAGCTGCTGCCTCAGGCTAGCTGAGGGCTGTGCTTAAAGGGACCCGACCCCCGCCCCGGACAGACAGTTCTCAGGGGTGCCCCGCTTGCAAAGCAGTCCTGGCTTGGATTGCCCGGAGTACCCACACTGGGCACATCACAGCACTCGGCCATCAGACTGGCTGCACTTGCCGCAGGCCGCCATCTGGGGAGAGGGGGCAACTAGGCGGCTGCAGGAGAGCTTCCACCCCCAGAAGCCTGCAGAGCCAGCCCAGTCCTCCCCATCGGGGGCTCGTATCCAATTCCTCCCTCACCTCCTTCCACTTACCCTTCCCTAGCCCCCCTTCCTGATGTACAAAATAAAGAAAACGTGTGGTCAAAAATAGAATCTCTCTTTATTGAACAAAACTCGGGGAGACTGGGAAAAGGAGGTGGGAGAGGGGAAGAGAGAGGCTGGGAGAGGGGAGGGCAACTAAAATGATCAGAGGTTTGGAACAGGTTCCATATGAAGAGAGGCTAAAGAGACTGGGACTTTTCAGCTTAGAAAAGAGGAGACGGAGGGGGGATAGGATAGAGGTCTATAAAAGCATGAGTGGGGTGGAGAGGGTGCATACAGAAAAGTTCTTCATTAGTTCCCATAATAGAAGGACTAGAGGACACCAAAGGAAAGGAATGGGTAGCAGGCTTTAAACTAGTAACAGAAAGTTGTTCTTCAAAAAGCAAAGAGTCAACCTGTGGAACTCCTTGCTGCAGGAGGCTGTGAAGGCTAGAACTAGAACAGAGTTTAAAGA
Source organism: Pelodiscus sinensis (assembly GCF_049634645.1). NCBI lineage: Eukaryota > Metazoa > Chordata > Testudines > Trionychidae > Pelodiscus > Pelodiscus sinensis. Next base: position 308,052,498 of record NC_134711.1, read on the forward strand.
GAAGTGACATAAAGTCATGGAGGTTGGGTCCATGGAGTGGTATTAGCCAGGGGGTAGGAGTGGTGTCCCTGCCCAAAGTTTGTGGAAAGCTGGAGGGCGATGGCACGAGACAAATGGCTTGGTCACTGTCTTCAGTCCATCCCCTCCAAGGTCCCTAGGGTTGGCCGCTGTCAGCAGACAGGCTACTGGGCTAGATGGACCTTTGGTCTGACCCAGTACGGCCATTGTAAGCTCAGGGCTCAGGGTCGGGGGTCTCAGTGGACCACCTTGATTTTCATGCACACCTGCTCCTGGGTGGCCAGGCTGGCAGCTCTCCTGCCCTAGACGGCCACTTTCCTGTGCCTAGTGCGGAGGTCGTGGACGAGGTCCACGATGTCCGCACTAGACCAGGAAGGTGCCCGCCTCTTGCAGTCCCGGGCAAGCTCCTGGGAGCCGCCAGCCTGGTCCCGGGAAGAGGGGGAGGGCTGGGGGGCATCGGGTGGCTGGCTCAATCCATGCCAGGTGCAGGGTCTGCTGGCTGGGTGCTGGCAGGCTTGCACCTGGCACGGGCATCGTAGCCAGCCCGTACCCCTTTAAAGGGTCCGGGGCCGGGAGGGGGGCATAGAGTTTCCCTGGTGTTGGCCAGAGTGGCCACCAGGGAAACCTGGGGAGGGCTAGCCTCCCACTAGTTCGAATTAAGGGGCTACACAGCCCTTAATTCGAACTAGTAAGTTCGAACTAGGCTTAGTCCTCGTACAATGAGGTTTACCTAGTTTGAACTAAGCTCTCCGCTAGTTCGAATTAAGTTCGAACTAGCGGAGCGCTAGTGTAGCGCCTATCAAAGTTAATTCGAACTAACGTCCGTTAGTTCGAATTAACTTTGTAGTGTAGACATTCCCCCAGAGACTAGGGACACCTGTAAGTGTAAAAGAACTTATGCACCCAGGAACAAAACTGCCCAAGCTGCCAACCATGGAAATAAGGCCCTTCAGAGGCTGCAGAAATGAACTGGGATAGGTTTGAATTAGGTCATATTTGGTGCAGAGGTGAGGTTGGCTTTACTTTGATCTAAACAAGATTGGCATGCTGAGCCCAGAAGCAAAATCTTGATGACCTGCCAACACACAAGGGTCTAAAGGAAACCTAACAAACTATCCTTTTCTTCGCTCTGTCCCATGAGGTGAAGACGGGTGGCCAAACCATGAAATCAGCATGTGATAAAATCTGAGTATCTGAAAGGTAAGGAATCCCTTGTAGCAGGAGGCCACAGACGAAAATAGCATGGCTGCATATTTTTTAAAAAGAGTGTATAATTTTCATGACAGATAATAAGAGTTGCAGTTCAATATGCTAAGATAGCTGCAATTAAATCTCTTTCAAGAAGGAATTTACCTCTGCCAGTCATAGCACTGCACAGGTATTTAATTGGATAGGTGTTTTTGAGCTGACAACGTGTGGGAATAGGGCAATGGCCTTGCTGGATCAAGGGCCTGATCTATTATGTTAATTCCTATGATCCTAAAAGGAAAATCACCACTTTTCTGGTGTTTTCTAGTCACATGTGGCATTAGCATAACCAATCAGGCAGAGCAAAAAGCAACAACTATTGCTCAGGGAATCAAAGGCAGGATCAGGGCCAAGGTACCAAGCTAATGAGGAGAACAAACATTAAATCAGCATCTCCAGGACCTGATGGGATTTGCTAACGGATGCAAAGTTAGGAGTCAGCATATTTTCTGGCAGAGATCCACAAGTCATTAAAATTAGAGATGCTATCAGAAGACTAGAGGATATCTGTAAGTAGTGCCAATAGTAAAAAATGGAGGTATAAAGGTAATAGACCCAAAAAATTAGCTTCTGTAGTGTAAATAAGTTGGAATTAATCCTTCATTAGAAATAAGATATTTATTAAAATAATCTAAAGGAGGAAATGTGCATATTGGTCGCTGTTCAAATAAACCAGGGTTTATCAACACTGATTGCACAGAGTCGACTGATTACTCGTGTCCCTTGACTTTCCACTTTACTTTAAAGGAGATACCTGTGTTGACTGTGTAGCAATGGTTGATAAATGTACACTACCATAAATTCCTATGTAACCCACACACCTACTGGGTGTGGTATACTGTCCCATCTAGTGGCACTGAAACTACCTACAGAGAGAGAATAAACTTTAAAAAAAATGGTCCGGTAGCTCTTTATAGACTAACAAAACATGTAAATGGTATCATGAGCTTTTGTGGGCACAGCCCACTTCTTCAGATGACAGAGAGAATAGTGAGTCTGCTCTACAGCCTTAGCTAATAGCTAGCTGACTTTTAGCTTATGTGGTAGAGGCTTGTGCACTAAGTTCCCAAGGTTCCCAGGTTTGGTTCTGCCTGCAGACAATCAGGATCTGCTGGTGTTACACCAACAGGGAGCAAAGGAAAAAAATCAATTTTGCAAAAGGCGATGAAAATGATACAAAGAAAGGTTGTAATTTCTCTAGTTTAGTGAGGCTATGTTTATAAATATTATGGAAGGAGTAGCAGAAATGGACAAAAATTAAAGTATCCATTGCAATGTGAGGTCATTGGTGGTGACTGGCCTCGCAAACAAAAGGCAGACAGTTGCAAGTAATAGAAGCAAGTCTATACAGGAAGAGAGTTAAGACAGAGTTCTTTAGCTTCCTATGTCTCCTGGCCACTGGCAAGGCCAAGGATTCGGTGCTGCCTCCTCTTCTTGGAGCAAGGAGTAAAAGCTTGAGATTGGGGAATCAAGCTGAGAAATCGCTTGCATTAGTGGACAGCACTATCATGAGGCCAACGAGCCTACTAATGGAGGGCAGCTGTTGGGGGAAATATATGCACGGAGACCCAGCTGTGAGAGGTGCAAGCAAGTCTGATTACATTACGCAGGAATCCATACACTGGAAGAAAAATGAACCGAGCTAGAGTCTGAGGCAGTATCAATCTTCCCCATTCCTACAGTATTACTGGAAACTATAAAGGACTCACACTAGAAATCATTTCCAGAGACAGAAATGGATATTAACCTGCTGAAATGGATGTTTTATCCCAACAGTCTGTGTTAATCATAGTGTAAACTGCTGCCTCTGTGAAATTCTCAGGGTAAACCTTAGGGGTGTCCTCATTACTGGATAATATGAGTTATGGCTCTGCCTGGCCATCCTGAGCATAGTGAGTCAGGAAACACAAAACCAGCATCACTTTGAATTTAAAGAGAGGTAACTTTGTTTATTGAAGAATAATGACCCATTCTTTTTCTCCCTAGAGTTGAATACTTATCTGTGATTAATTGCCTGTAATTGAGCTGATCAAATACTATGGCAGTAAGTGTCACAGTCATACTAATGTATCAAGACTAGAGGACTGCACACAGAGTAGCTTCCCTAAGCTGTACGGTATGTCCAATGAGAGAACAGCATGTGCAACAGCTGCCTGTGATATGTGTAGGAATCAGCAGGGAGTGACAGAATGTTTCCTCTCCTTCCAGCAATGGAAAGGGACCCTGGTAACTCCAGTTGGCATGGCTGACCAGACTGCTAAAAGTCTAGTTGGCAGCACAGTGGGGGCCTGGGGCTAATGCAGGCTTTATCCTCAGTGCAGCTCCCAAGTGTCTGTGGCCCCTAAGATAAGGGGCAGCCAAGAAGGCTCCATATGCTGCCTTTGCACCAGGAGGCACTGATCCCACCATTCCTATTGGCTGGGAACCACAACCAAAGGGATCTACAGGGCTGGAACCTGCGGGCACAAGGACAGTGCACAGAGCCTCCCTGGGACCCACCATGTGCCAAAGGGCCACAGGGACCTGGTGACCACCTCCTGGGGCCACAGTAAGCGCCACTGGGATCCTGCACCCCAACTCCCTGCCCCAGCCTAGATTCCCCTCCCAGGGCCCATCCCCCCTGAATTTCAATCCTCTGCCTCAACTCAGAGCCCTCTCACACCCCAGACCTACTGCAGAACTCACATCCCCCAAAGGCGCTTTCACCTCCCTCTCACTACCCAATTCCCTGCCACAGACCACTAAAAGTGAGTGAGAGTAGGACAGAGGGAGTGGGGATGGTGTGAGTGGGGGCAAGACCTCAGAGAAGGGGCGAGGCAGGGGCATGGTCTTGGGACAGCTGTGGCAGGGTATTTCATTTTGTGACTAGAAAGTTGCCAACCCTACTATCCAAACGAGTAATATGCACAAATACAACAATAATAATCACCCGGGGGAGTCAGGAAAATTGTTCTGTCTCTTCCCTTACCCCCATGTACAGCATTGTACAATGGGACAGTTGAGCACTGGAGTTGTTAGCCTTCCTGATTTAGACCAGCTGAGGTGAGATCAGAATCAGGTCCCGGATGGCTTGAAATTATGACTCAGCAAACACTACTGTTCTTTACTAATTTCAGGGGGTAAAGTACAATTCCACATGCATAAAAGTGGCAAGGTTTGTCCCCAAGTGATTTTACTGAGCACCTTCAATATTTCAAATTACTGTGGAGTAGTGGTGGGCAATCTGAGGCCCAAGGGCCACCTGCGCCCAATTGGGGTTCTATGTGTGGCCTCCGAGATATTTTGTTTGCTGTTGCCCATGCCCAGGGTTGCCAGATTCTGCTGGGTTTCGTCTGTATAGTTTTTTCCCCCTATTGGTATTACCAAAGTGACAGGCACTTACAACGAGGACATGCATAACAAGGTGAATTCTGACTGCACACAGCATTGTCAGAGTGTGTGCTCCCTCTGCATCCAATCAATGAACTGCTATGGTTCAGTGATAGAAATGTAGCCGTGTTAGTCTGGGGTAGTTGAAGCAAAATGCAGGACAATGTAGCAAATTGAAAGAGCCAGACGAATACCTAGAAACCATCTACTTCAAGACAGACCCAAGAAAACCAACAATAGAACACCACTTGTCATCACCTACAACCCCCAACTTAAACCTGTCCAACACATTATCAATAAACTACAGCCTATATTGGAACAGGATACCATACTCAAAGAGGCTCTGGGAGACAGACCCATAATCTCCTATAGACAACCACCTAACCTCAAGATGATTCTTACCAACCACCACAGGACATACCACACTAATACCAACCCTGGAACTTTCCCTTGCAACAAACCCCGTTGCCAGCTTTGTCCACATATTCATTCTGCTGATACCATTATTGGACCTAACCAAGTGAGTTATAAGATCAAGAACACATATTCCTGCGCATCCAGAAATATAATCTATGCTATCATGTGCCGAAAGTGTCCGTCTGCTATGTACATTGGACAAACATCTCAGACACTTCGCCAAAGGATTAATGCCCACAAAACAGATATCAGACAAGATCACAAAGAGAAAACAGTTTCTTGCCATTTTAACCAGAAAGGACACTCTCTCAATGACTTAACCACCTGCATTCTGCTACAAAGACCTTTTACATCTGCACTTGAAAGGGAATCCTCTGAACTGTCATTCATGTTAAAATTCGACACTTTCCAACAAGGACTTAACAAACATTTGAACTATCTCACCCATTACCAAGATAGTTTCCCCAATTATCACCTCTAATACCATTAACTCACAAACATCCCACTCTCCCTACCTCTAATATCATCAATTCACAGACACTTACCTTCCTTCCTCCCCCCACCCCCCTGCATCCCCCTCCTGTTCTGCAATGTGATTTGTCCTTTTCATATTTGTTCATTTTTTTAAATTGTATCCTTTGGTACACATGGTTGTGACTACTTTCTTCCACTATTTGATCTGAGGAAGTGGGTCTGGCCCACGAAAGCTCATCATCTAATAAACCATCTTGTTAGTCTTTAAAGTGCTACATTGTCCTGCATTTTGCTATGGTTCAATGATTCATACCCCGCAAACTCCAGGTACATAAGTGCAACTAGCAAAACTACCCTGTCCTGAGAGACCATCTTGGTTATGATCAGGGCTCAACAAATAGTGTAATCTACTCGCCCGTGGCGAGTAGATTACACCCCGGTACACTCCCGCTCCGACGTGGAGCGATCTGCGCATGTGCAGAACGATTTGCACGTGCACAGAGTGCAGACCCATGCGACTGGTGAGCAGGGCTCGCCGCCGCTCGACGAGCCCTGGTTATGACAATCTTGCGGCCCACTGGGACGAAGGAGGGCCACTCATGAGGCCCATTCAATAACCTAAATTGTTCGTTGCTGCTTTGGCAATAGTGCCACTACCGCCATTCATTGGAACAAAGCTACTCACATGGGCAGTTAAGTGCTTGGAGTCATCAGCCCTAATTGCACTGAGTGAGAGAATAATCATCTGCTCCCCCCACTAGCAAGGAACCACATATTCCTGCAATATGCTGAATGATCCTTAACCCCAGAGGAAGCCAGTGGTGGTTGGGAGAACCCAGCACCCTGCCAAATCAGGTCCCTAGTAAAATACAGTAAAATTATCATAATTAAGCCAAGTGTCTCACCTGAGGAAGGAACTCACCTGTCTAGAAACAGCCAGCAGGGAAACAGTATCATGACAGACGACTGTGGCATTTCTCTTAGCACCAGTTAAGATGGCAACATCCTACACAGAGGATAAACAATAGATCTGAATTATTAAAGAGACTGCCTATAAAAATGCCTTTTAAAATATAAGATAAAATAAAAGAATATTTCTATGTATATATTAGTGGGATAAATCATGGCTAACAAGCCAGTCAGAGCTGCAGGGAGCCGACAAACTGAAATCTCTATAATATCAGAAACAAATAGCCCGGAACTCAGAGAAATAATGGTGCAATGCATGTGCTGCTGAACCCAAAGGGGTTTTCTTTGACAGTGAAGGTTGCTCTTCTGAGGTCAGATCATATTTTCTTCAGGTCTCTGGTAGGCCTATTTGAGTTTCAATGTTTTATGACAGGTTCAATGTTTTGTGACAGTGGTTTTCAAACTTCATTGCACTGTGATCCTCTACAGATAACAAAAATTACTACACAACCTTACAAGGGGTCCAAAGCCTGAACTCTTCCAAGCCCCACCTCTCCAGATGGGGGTGGCTACATAGGTGCAGGAATGAGGGATGAAGGAGGTGCTTTTTGCACCCTACCCCACCCCGTCTCCTTGCCCAGTGCTCAGGGTTCCAACTTCCAGATTCTCAGCTGCCGCCCCACATGCCAGAGGCTCTGCTGCTAGCCCCGCATTTTGGAGTCCTGGTCTGAGTCCAGTACACTGGAGACATGTGCTCTCGGCTCGCTGGGGTCCTGGGCACCTCTGCTTCTGAGCTCGGCTCAGGGCGAGAGTGGACAGGGATAGGGGGCTCAGCATCCCCACTTCTAAAAATATTTCTGCCCCACTGTAGAACTAAAACGAAAGCCCAAGCCCCACCTCCATGGTGTGGGGTGGAACCAAAGCCAAAGTAACCCGAAACGCACCACCGAGGGCAAAAGCCAATGCACTTTTGCCTTGGCCCCGGGCAGTGGGGCCCAGGCTTTGTCTTTGGCCGTGAAACCCAGCAAGTCTAACACCAGCCCAGGTGACTCCATTAAAATGCTAGAGTGATATTGCTTTATGAGATGCCCTTGGAAGTATCCTGTTTATCATATTATGGTGCAGTAGTAGCAGCACCAGACTTAAGGTCACATTAAACTTCTCACTTCAGTGGAAAGATTCAAAAAGAAAAGTTTCCTGACCTGCAGCCCATGCAGGATGAATTTTTATGGAATTCAGGACCAAAGCTGAGCCCTCAGCTGCTACCAATTATTCTTAACATTCAAGGTTATTTCCTGGCAAAGGAATGTATAACCATGCTTTCTGAGCAGAGTATGCTACTGAAGGACCCTAGGAATTGACCCTATGTGCAGTGGCAGGCACCCTACTAACTCTACCTGATTTTAGGCCTAAACCTCACATGTCCTTTGAATAATCTTTTTTTTAAGGAAATTGCCATGGGGGATAAAATCTTAATAACATAAAATGGCTATACTGGGTCAGGCCAAAGGTCCATCCAGCCCAGAATCCTGTCTGCTGACAGTGGTCAATGCCAGGTGTCCCAGAGGGAATGAACCGAACAGGTAATGATCAAGCGATCTCTCTCCTGCCATCCATCTCCACCCTCTGACAGAGGCCAGGGACACCATTCCTTACCCATACTGGCTAATAGCCATTAATGGACTTAACCTCCATGAATTGATCTAGTTCTCTTTTAAACCCTGTTGTACTCCTAGCCTTCACAACCTCCTCAGGCAAGGAGTTCCACAGGTTGACTATGTGCTGTGTGAAGAAAAACTTCCTTTTATTGGTTTTAAACCTGTTGCCCATTGATTTCATTTGGTGGCCCCTAGTTCTTATATTATGGGAACAAGTAAATAATTTTTCACTTTCTCTACACCACTCATGATTTTATAAACCTCTATCATATCGTCCCTTAGTCTCCTCTTTTTCAAGATGAAAAGTCCTAGTCTCTTTAATCTCCCCTCATATGGGACCCATTCCAAACTCCTAATCAATTTAGTTGCCCTTCTCTGAACCTTTTCTAAATGATAAATCCTCTATCTCTTGGAGTCTTTTCATCAAGATTGGGTGTCTTTCTAAAGGGTATGCTTCAGTTAAACTACACATTATTAGGCTGGATACAGGAATCAGATGGTGAAATCCATTATGCAGAAGGTCAGATGAGATAGTTTGAATGTAGGGCTTGAGTCATGTCAGAGGACTCTGGAATGCCATTCAGGAGAGTTAGCGAGGCCTTCTGGGACTTCCAGTACTATCACTTCTGAGTATTGGTTCCAGAAGTAACAGAAGTGAATTCTGGGACTTCTGTATTTAGCACTTGCATGCTGCTATAATAGCCCCTTCTGATCTTAAAATCTAAGCATCTTAAAAGTTTGGTAGTATTGTGCCTTTAGACCTTGTCTTTCCCTTTGAACACAAGGGAGACAGGGTTGTTGTTTTTTTAATCTGTTGTTTATATAGGACCAAAGAGTGGAAGATTACAGTTTTACACAATGCTAAGCCTTCCACAATAAAAGTGGGAATGAGGCACAGAGAAGATTATTTTCTGGTCCCCCAAACACTGAAGAGGAAATCCTACTACTGAATTCCTCTGATTGTGACAGGTCCAATTATCCTACATTTTAAAAATCTATACACTTCCTTAAAAATCCCATAAGAACAGAAAATAAATATAGAATTAATTTATTTTTTGAAAATTTCCAGACCCTAGATTAAATTCAGGACCAGGTATAATGTTTATTGTATGTTTCTTATGGATACTAATGGAAAAGTTTTAAACATTTTTCTGGATGATGTTAGACCAGATCTGGTACTTAATTCTGTTCATGCAACCCCACCTATATCAGCAGTTTAACAGGGGTATAAATGACAGTAGTTGCTAGTAATAATTTGTTATATTGTGTGTACATCTAACAGAGGTACAACTGGTAAAAGGAAATCAAAGCATTCAGATTTCAACAATACAGTTATTTTTTCCACAGAAAAAATTGATGAAACCAAACAAGAATTTGTTGCCAAAAACCTGAAACCAAAATTGTTTTGTTTTTCAGGAACCATAACTGAATGTTTTTAGTAAAAAACAAAAAGAAATTGGGTATTCATATTCTGACCCAAAAGTCAGACACTGGCAAGGAGGGGCGGGGGCTGGGCCCAGTTGCCTAGTGTGTCTTAGGGTTCCCAGGTGTCTGATATTTTCGCCTCCTGGAAGGGAAAAAACCAGAAATTTTGGGTTTCAGGTGTCCGGTATTTTATGATTTTTTTTACTGGACAGAAGGTGGTTAATACTGGACATCTGGCAACCCTAGGTCAGAGACATCCAGAGCAAGGTCAAAGCTTCATAGAATCTAAGGCTAGAAAGGTCCACTGTGATTGTCAGGTCTGAATTCCTGTGTAACACAGAAACTAGAACTTCCCTGAATTAATTCCTGTTTGAACCATAAAACCCCCTTTTAAAAATCAAGTAAGATCAATCTAAAAGTTACCAGTGATGGAGATTCCATCATAAGCCATGGTAAATTGTTCTAATTTCTAATTCCCCTCATTGTTCAACAAGTTATGTCTTCCAGCGTGAATTTTGTCTAACTTCAACTTCCAGCCATTAGATACAAACTCCTCTTTCATCTCTTCTATGCACCATCCCCAGATCTGGAGCTTCCATTAAGATTAGTTCATAATATACAGGCAGTCCCCGGGTTACATGGATCTGACTTACATCGGATCCCTACTTACAAATGGGGTGAGGCAACCCCGCACTAGCTGCTTCTCCCCAGCAGACCAGGGAGACGCGAAGCTAGCGCCCCCCCCAGCAGACCGGGGAGACGTGGAGCGGCTTTTTTCAGCTTGAGAATAAAGGACTGAGGGAAGTGAGGTGTGGGAGAATAAAACTGAGCTCTGGAGAAATGTTTGGCTAGAGTTTCCCCTACAATATGTACCAGTTCCGACTTACATACAAATTCAACTTAAGAACACACCTACAGTCCCTATCTTGTACGTAACCCGGGGACTGCCTGTAGTTTATAGTGAAGTCATTCTATGACAAAATAACTTTCTTTTCAGTCAAATCCAAAATCTGGAGTCAGTGGAACTCTACCCATCAGTTTCAGTTTTATATCGGACTCTGTAAGTGTGAAGGGTTCTTCTATATATGCTTGGAACATTGGGTAAAGACAAACTAGCAAGAAAGTATGGATGTACCCCGAAGTATTTCCCTTTCTTCAGAAAGGCAACTGTCTTGGAGTAAAGCTCTCCTGTCTGTTTGTTGACAGCCATCTTGGTGACCACAGCTGTTCCTGAGAGTATCAAATAGAAATTCTGTGGGATATGGCCTTGCCTGATGACCACTCTTCCAGGTCCGAAACTGAGCAATTGAAAACAAATAAACAAACAATATTTTAAAATAATAAAAGATTCAAACTTGAATTCTGTATCTAAGCAATTTTTTTCTCTCCCTTGCTTTTAAGCCTTTGGATTGAGGACCAAAGAATGGCTGTATAGATTTGCACTAAATTATTTCAGAATAATGTCAGTTATTCTGAAATAATGCTGTTGTGCAGATGTACCCTAAGAGAGTTAGCTACTCAAATCCAATTGAAATTCAATAGAATTTGAGCATCCTAGGGTAAAAATTTCAAAACATTTCATAGAATCATAGAATAATAGGACTGGAAGGGACCTCGAGAGGTCATCGAGTCCAGCCCCCTGCCCTCAAGGCAGGACCAAGCTCTGTCTACACCATCCCTGACAGATGTCTATCTAACCTGTTCTTAAATATCTCCAGAGAGGGAGATTCCACCACCTCCCTTGGCAATTTATTCCAATATTTGACCACCCTGACAGTTAGGAATTTTTTCCTAATGTCCAATCTAAACCTCCCCTGCTGCACTTTAAGCCCATTACTCCTTGTCCTGTCCTCAGAAACCAAGAGGAACAAATTTTCTCCTTCCTCCTTGTGACACCCTTTTAGATATTTGAAAACCGCTATCATGTCCCCCCTTAATCTTCTTTTTTCCAAACTAAACAAGCCCAGTTCATGAAGCCTGGCTTCATAGGTCATGTTCTCTAAACCTTTAATCATTCTTGTCGCTCTTCTCTGTACCCTTTCCAATTTCTCCACATCTTTCTTGAAATGTGGTGCCCAGAACTGGACACAGTACTCCAGCTGAGGCCTAACTAGTGCAGAGTAGAGCGGCAGAATGACTTCACGAGTTTTGCTTACAACACACCTGTTGATACAACCTAGAATCATATTTGCTTTTTTTGCAACAGCATCACACTGTTGACTCATATTCAACTTGTGGTCCACTATGACCCCTAGATCCCTTTCCGCCATGCTCCTTCCTAGACAGTCGCTTCCCATCTTGTATGTATGGAACTGATTGTTCCTTCCTAAGTGGAGCACTTTGCATTTCTCTTTATTAAACCTCATCCTGTTTACCTCTGACCATTTCTCTAACTTGCTAAGGTCATTTTGAATTATGTCCCTATCCTCCAAAGAAGTCGCAACCCCACCCAGTTTGGTATCATCTGCAAACTTAATAAGCGTACTCTCTATCCCAATATCTACATCATTGATGAAGATATTGAACAGTACGGGTCCCAAAACAGACCCTTGAGGAACTCCACTTGTTATCCCTTTCCAGAAGGATTTAGAACCGTTAACAACAACTCTCTGACTACGGTTATCCAGCCAATTATGCACCCACCTTATCGTGGCCCTATCTAAGTTATATTTACCTAGTTTATCAATAAGAATATCATGCGAAACCGTATCAAATGCCTTACTAAAGTCTAGGTATATGACATCCACCGCTTCTCCCTTATCCACAAGGCTCGTTATCCTATCAAAGAAAGCTATCAGATTAGTTTGGCATGACTTGTTCTTCACAAACCCATGCTGGCTATTCCCTATCACTTTATTACCTTCCAAGTGTTTGCATATCATTTCCTTAATTACCTGCTCCATTATCTTCCCTGGGACAGACGTTAAACTGACCGGTCTGTAGTTTCCTGGGTTGTTCTTATTCCCCTTTTTATAGATGGGCACAATATTTGCCCCTTTCCAGTCTTCTGGAATATCCCCTGTCTGCCATGATTTTTCAAAAGTCATAGCTAAAGGCTCAGATACCTCCTCTATCAGCTCCTTGAATATCCTGAGATGCATTTCATCAGGACCTGGTGACTTGCTGACATCTAACTTTCCTAAGTGATTTTTAACTTGTTCTTTGTGTATCCTATCTTCTAAACTTACCCTCTCTCTGCTTGTATTCACTACGTTAGGCACACCTCCAGACTTCTCGGTGAAGACCGAAACAAAGAAGTCATTGAGCATCTCTGCCATTTCCAAGTTTCCTGTTACTGCTTCTCCCTCCTCACTAAGCAGTGGGCCTACCCTGTCCTTGGTCTTCCTCTTGCTTTTAATGTATTTATAAAAGGTCTTCTTGTTTCCCTTTATGCCTGTAGCTAGTTTGATCTCATTTTGTGCCTTTGCCTTCCTAATCTTGCCCCTGCATTCCCGTGTTGCTTGCCTATATTCATCCTTTGTTATTTGTCCTAGTTTCCATTTTTTATATGACTCCTTTTTTATTTTGAGATCATGCAAGATCTCCTTGTTAAGCCAACCTGGTCTTTTGCCATATTTTCTATCTTTCCTACATAGCGGAATTGTTTGCTTTTGGGCCCCTAACAACGTCCCTTTGAAATACTTCCAACTCTCAGTTGTTTTTCCCTTCAGTCTTGCTTCCCATGGGACCTTACCTACAAGTTCTCTGAGCTTATCAAAATCTGCCTTCCTGAAATCCATTACCTCAATTGTGCTGGTCTCCCTTCTACCTTTCCTTAAGATCATGAACTCTATTATTTCATGATCACTGTCCCCTATACTGTCTTCCACTTTCAAGTTCTCAACTAGTTCCTCCCTATTTGTTAAAACCAAATCCAGAACAGCTTCTCCACTGGTAGCTTTTTCAACCTTCTGAAACAGAAAGTTGTCTCCAATGCAGTCCAGAAACTTATTGGATAGCCTGTGCCCCGCTGTGTTAGTTTCCCAACATATGTCTGGATAGTTGAAGTCCCCCATCACCACCAAATCTTGGGCTTTGGATAATTTTGTTAATTGTTTAAAAAAGGCCTCATCCACCTCTTCCACCTGGCTAGGTGGCCTGTAGTAGACTCCTAGCATGATATCACCCTCGTTTTTTACCCCTTTTAGCTTAACCCAGAGACTCTCTACACAGCTATTTAATGGGACTTAGGTTCCTAAGTCCAGTTTTCTAAGTAATTGAGTCACACAGGACCCAGATCCTCAAAGGTATTTCAGTACCTATCTCTGTGTGAGTTAGGACACTGAAACTTCTTTGGGGCTCTAGACTCAGAATCCCAAGTCTCACTGAAAGTCAGTTGGGACCTCTAACAATCTTTCTTACCCCCAAATAATTCCTTTAGGGTATATCTACACTACCACCCTAATTCGAACTAGGGTGGTTAATGTAGGCAACTGAAGTTGCAAATGAAGCCCAGGATTTAAATATCCCGGGCTTCATTTGCATCTTGCCGGGCGCCGCCATTTTTAAATCCCCATTAGTGCGGACTCCGTGCCTGTGGCTACACGAGGAGTAGGGGATTTAAAAATGGCGGCGCCCGGCAAGATGCAAATGAAGCCCGGGCTATTTAAATCCCGGGCTTCATTTGCAACTTCGGTTGCCTACATTAACCACCCTAGTTTGAACTAGGGTGGTAGTGTAGACATACCCTTAGGCTGTGTCTAGACTGCATGACTTTTTTGACAGAGGCTTTGTCGACAGTATCTGTCGACAAGACCTCTGTCGAAAAAGACCGTCTAGATTACATTTTGCGGATCTAAAAATCGATCCTCTTTTTCAAAAAAGAGTGTCCAGACTGCCGGACGCTCTGTCAACAAAATAAGGCACCCAGAAGTGTTTCTAGCAGGGCATAGAGGTAGCCTTTATTTCCAGGTGCTGCTGCATGCCCTTTTCAGAGACGAGTGCTTAAAGGGATCCCCCTGGACAGCCATTGCTCTGCTCCTGCTTCTGGCTTGCCTACCTCCTAGAGGGAAAGCAAAGCTGCTGCAGTGCTTGCTCTGGTTGCCCTGCTTCCTCAGACACCACAGCAGTTTATTTTCTGGGTTTTTTTCTGCTTTTCACCTTTTATTTGGTCATGGAGCCTGAGCTGCCCCTGGGCAGGCAACAGGAGTGGCCTGAGGTGGGCTGCGGCAGCTGGCACAAGGCAGAATGCGCAATCAGTGCCCCCACCTGCACAGCCATCAATGGGCCATCAATGGGGTGAAATCGTCATCGGGCGGCATTGAAGGCGGCACCCTAGGCGATGGCCGAGTTGGCCTATAGCCACGGGCCGCCCCTGGCAGGCGATGGCCCCATGCTGCCATACTGTAGCTTCTGCTGCATCTGCATGATGCTGTCATGAGTCACCTGCCCCATATGGACCCGGACCGCACCGAGGAGACCCTCCTCTGGGATGCAGGAGCTCTGCCCTTGCCCCCTAACTTTTTTGGGGACAGGCAGATTTGGAGGCATGAGACAAGTTCAGACTGGTGGGACCATCTCGTCATGCAGCTCTGGACTACAACCACTGGCTCCACAACTTCCAGATGTGGAAGGCCACATTCCTGGAGCTGTGTGCCTGGCTCGCCCCTGCTCTGGAACATGAGGACACCAACCTGTGGCCCACCCACCCCCTGCAGAAGTGGGTTGCAATCGTCCTGTAGAAGCTGGCCACCCTCGACAGCTACCGCTCCATGGGAAACCAGTTTGGCATGGGGAGGTCTACCGTTGGGGCTGTGTTGATGGAGGTAAGTCACTGTCAGGGGACAGGCCCTGCTGAGTGTGTGTGTGGGGGGGGGGGGGTTGAGAAAGGTGGACTGCCAGACAAGGGCAAGAGGGAGTGGGGGACAGAGTGGCACTCGGAGGCTGCTCCTCGGCCACCCCTGCACTGATGTGGGTGAGGGGAGCATACTGAAAAGGGAAGGGGGGTTTGACGGGGGGAGGGTTCTCCTCCCAGGCACTTAGGTAACTTAACTCCCTGGGTTCTGTCTGTCTATTTGCCTCGTGCTGCAGGTGGTGAGGGCCATCAATGTGGACCTGCTGAAGAGGCTGGTGAACCTGGACAACATCATTGCTAGGTTTGCAACGCTTGGATTCCCAAACTGCAGAGGAGCCCTCAATGGGACACACATTGCAATCCATGCACTGCCCCATGGAGCAGCCCAATTTATAAACCGGAAGGGCTACTATTCAATGGTGTTGCAGGCCCTGGTCGACCACCAGAGACACTTTAAGGGCATTTGTGTCAGATGGTCGGGGCAGGCACATGATGCCCACATATTCCAGAACTCCTACCTCTACTGTAGGTTGCAGGCAGGAACATTTTTCCCCCAGCGGCACCTAGCACTAGGGGGCCTGCAGATGCCGGTGTGCATAGTGGCCGACGTGGCCAACCCCCTGATGCCATGGCTCATGAAGCCCTACACCGGCCACCTGGATGCGAGCAAGGAGCTTTTCAACATGCATCTTAGCCAGGCTCGCATCCAGGTGGAATGTGCCTTCGGCCAGCTGAAAGGGAGGTTCCGTTGCCTCCTCACACACCTGGAGATGGGTGAACGCAACATCCCGGAGGTCATAGTCGCATGTTGCGCCCTCCATAACCTGGTGGAGAGGAAAGGGGAGGCCTTCCTACCAGGGTGAGGGACAAGTGCTGATGATGAGACCAGGCCATTTCAGCAGCCGCAGATGGCTGCCATCCACCAGGATCACCAGGCTGGTGTCCAAACCCGAGAGGCCCTGTGGGAGAGATTCTCAGAAGGAGCACACTGACTCTCCCCAGGGTCTCCCCTATGGGGGGTTTGGCCTGGCCCACCCCTACCTGTCCCTCCACTACCCTCACCCTCTTCCCATGAAGAATACATACATGCCCGGTTTTCTTTGTACACAGACATTAGTTTTTTTATTAGAAACACTATCAGTAAAGAAAATGTGCTAACTGTTTAAAAAAATTCTCTGTATACTGTTCAAATGTGTAAAGGTAAATCTTTCACTCAAAAATAAAGATTTTGTTATATAACTGAAATGACCTTTAACTGGAGTGGTAGGGGACTGAAAACCTGGAGAGGAGAGGGGGGGCTCAAATAGGATGTTGCTTCCCTGATCACAGGGTCCTGCCACCTTCCTGTGTCGTGGTATCGCCACGGCCTTGGGATTGGGTGGAGCGAGACCTAGTCCTGGCCTGGGCAGGAGTGGGGGGCAGCTGTTGGGCCTGTGAGGGCTCGGGAGCAGGAGGGGCTGGGGGGGCTGGGGAGGAAGGGGAGAAGGAGGCCTGGGGGATCTG
Organism: Pelodiscus sinensis; assembly: GCF_049634645.1. Classification (NCBI taxonomy): domain Eukaryota; kingdom Metazoa; phylum Chordata; order Testudines; family Trionychidae; genus Pelodiscus; species Pelodiscus sinensis. Next base: position 308,069,313 of record NC_134711.1, read on the forward strand.
GGGGAAGGGGGGAAAAGGGAGTTGGAGGGGCTGGGGGAGAAGGGGGGCTGGAGGAGCAGGGGGAGCAGGGGCCTGGCGTGCAGGAGGAGTGGTGCCCGTGACATGGGGCAGGGGCAGGGAAGGTGAAGGGCTCCCACATTGTGGCACAGATGTCAGTGCACTGCTGAACCAGCTCATCCAGCAGCCTGGTACGCCACTCAGCTTCTGCCTGCACCCTCCACTGGAGGGTCCTGTTGAGGTCCTGCAGGGCCACAACGGGCTCCCTCATCAGGTCCATGTACACACGCCAGTGCCTGCGGGTGCCACTGGTCCGGGATGGTGGTGCGGCAGGTGTGGTGCTCCCCTGTTGGGTAGAGGGTCCAGCTGTGGAGGAAAAGAGGAGGAGACAATCACTGTCTGTGTGCATCCCTACTGTCCCTGAGGGCATGCCGTGGCTGTCAAGGGCTCTCCTTTGGACAGGAGACTCATGTGAGTTGGGCAGCAGCCTGAAAGCCTCACAGGGACCCCACAGTGGCAATAAGGCCAGCTGGCCCCCCACACTGCCAACCCGCCTGTGTGTGGTGACACCTCAGAACACTCACATGATGTTACCTCCCTGATGTCCACGGACTCCTGGGAAGCCTCTTGGGTCTGGATCCCTGCTGCCGCCTCTTCCTCTTCCTCTTCCTCTTCCTCTTCCTCCTCCTTCTGGTGCAGCTCTCCCACCTTTCCTGCCTGGTCTTCCTCCCTCAGGAGGGGTCAGTCCACAATGTGGTGGGGTAACCCGGACTCCACCACACACAGTGGAGTCTGTACTTCCCCATCGCTCAGGATGTGCTCCAACTCCTGGTAGTAAGGGCAGATCTCAGGGGCTGCCCCAGAGTGGGAGCTCTGGTCCTGGGCCTTGGCATATCCCTGCCGCAGCTCCTTTACCTTGGCCCTGACTTGTGATGCCCTTTGGTGGCCAGTCCCTGAGCCAGGTGCTCGTAAATGTCAGCATTCCTGCAGCGTGTTTGCAGGGCCTGCAGGGCTTCTTTCTGGGACCAGTGCTCCAGGAGGTTTTTGATTTCTGGCCCTAACCAGGCTGGTGCCTGCTTTTTGGTGCCCTTGGGTGGGTCCTCGTCTCTGTCCTGAGAAGGGCCAGGGGGGCCCTCAGGCTGGGACATGGTTGTCACGGCTGTCACGAGTGCTCTGGCTAGCTGCCGGACAGCAAGATCTCTGTCAACAAAGACGTTCTTCCTCATAAAAGGAGGTATACCACTGTCGACAAAACTGCCGCGTTCTATCAACTTGTTGTCGACAGAACGTGGTGGTAGTGTAGATGTAAATTAGGCCACTTTTGTCGACAAAACCTTGTAGTCTAGACACATCCCTATATTCCTCTGAAAATTCCAGCTTATGCTTGTTAAAAGCCTAGAGTGTGGGATAAACAGCTAGGGTATGTCTACACTACAGCGCTAATTCGAACTAACTTAGTTCGAATTGGTTAATTCAAACGAAGCTAATTCGAATTAGCGCATCCAGACTTAAAAACTAGTTCGAATTAGCGTTTGTAATTCGAACTAGCATGTCCATACTGAGTGGACCCTGAACAGAGGTTAAGGATGGCCGGAAGCAGTGCCGGCAGGGCATCAGAGTAGGACTTAGAGCATAGAGCTGCTGCCTCAGGCTAGCCGAGGGCTGTGCTTAAAGGGACCCGACTCCCACCCGGGACAGACAGTTCTCAGGGGTGCCCCGCTTGCAAAGCAGTCCTGGCTTGGAGTGCCCTGAGTGCCCACACTCAGCACATCACAGCACTCGGCTATCAGCCCGGCTGCACTTGCCGCAGGCTGCCATCCGGGGGAGGGTCTATCGGGGGGCTGCAGAAGAGCTTCCACCCTGAGGAGCCCGCAGAGCCACCCCAGTCCTCCCCATCGGGGGCTCGTACCCCGTTCCTCCCTCACCCCCTTCCACTTACCCCTCTCTAGCCCCCCTTCCTGATGTACAAAATAAAGGACACGTGTGTTCAAAAATAGAAACTCTCTTTATTGAACAAAACTCAGGGAGACTGGGAAAAGGAGGTGGGAGAGGGGAAGAGAGAGGGTGGGAGAGGGGAGGGCAACTATAATGATCAGGGGTTTGGAGCATGTCCCATATGAAGAGAGGCTAAAGAGGCTGGGACTACTCAGCTTAGAAAAGAGGAGACTGAGGGGGGATATGATAGAGGTCTATAAAAGCATGAGTGGTGTGGAGAGGGTGCATCAAGAAAAGTTCTTCATTAGTTCCCATAATAGAAGGACTAGAGGACACCAAATGAAATGAATGGATAGCAGGCTTCAAACTAATAACAGAAAGTTCTTCTTCACAAAGCAAATAGTCAACCTGTGGAACTCCTTGCTGCAGGAGGCTGTGAAAGCTAGAACTATAACAGAGTTTAAAGAGAAGTGAGATAAAGTCATGGAGGTTGGGTCCATGGAGTGCTATTAGCTAGGGGGTAGAAATGGTGTCTCTGGCCTCTGTTTGTGGAAGGCTGGAGATGGATGGCACAAGACAAATGGCTTGGTCATTGTTTCGGTCCATCCCCTCCAGGGTCCCTAGTGTTGCCCACTGTCGGCAGACAGGCTATTGGGCTAGATGGACCTTTGGTCTGACCCAGTACAGCCATTCTAAGCTCAGGGCTCAGGGTCGGGGGTCTCACTGGACCACCCTGATTTTCATGCACACCTGCTCCTGGGTGGCCAGGCTGGCAGCTATCCTGCCCTAGACGGACACTTTCCTGTGCCTAGTGCAGAGGTCGTGGATGAGGTCCACGATGTCCGCACTAGACCAGGTGGGCACCTGCCACTTGTGGCCCCGGGCAGGCTCCCGGGAGCCGCCAGCCTGGTCCCGGGAAGAGGCGGAGGGCTGGATGGCAGCGGGTGGCTGGCTCGAGCCGTGCCAGGTGCAGGGTCTGCTGGCTGGGTGCTGGCAGTCTTGCACCTGGCATGGGCACCGTAGCCAGCTCGTGCCCCTTTAAGGAGTCCGGGGCCGGGAGGGGGGCAGAAGAGTTTCCCTGGTGGTGCCCAGAGTGGCCACCAGGGAAAGCTGGGGAGGGCTAGCCTCCCACTAGTTCGAATTAAGTGGCTACACAGCCCTTAATTTGAACTGCTTAATTCGAACTAGGCATTAGTCCTCATGGAATGAGGTTTACCTAGTTCGAATTAAGCGCACCACTTGTTCGAATTAAGTTCGAACTAGCGGTTTGTATGTGTAGCGCCTATCAAAGTTAATTCGAACTAATGTCTGTTAGTTCGAATTAACTTTGTAGTGTAGACATACCCCTAGATAGAAGAAGGCAGATCACTGGGAGATGCCAACGGGCAATTCATCTGAAAAAGGACTCAGTAAAAGGACCACTGTTATCTTTATTAATGTGTTTCTTTATCTTCTTATACTCCCTGAATATGCTTCTTGATTTGTTGTATATGAAACATTCAGTGCAAAATGAAACTCCAGTCCCTCTTCACATTCCATTTTTCTCCATGTTTGGCAGTTATAAAATCAATATTGTTTAAATGGCAGTAAAACCTTTATGCCCCTTTTTAAAAACAGACCTGTTTAAAATACAAATGGGGCTATTACTGTATTGATCTGCAATACACCTAAACCCCCATAATGGCTCAGAAAAAGCCAAGGGTTCTGATTTTAAGGCCTTCTGCAGAATGTATTTGTATTTGGTTATAATACACTCATGTATGAATTTTCATTTGGAGTATGGGTTTTCTGCTCTAAACTCATCTTCTCAGTTGCAAGGGATCAAAAACCTACTCTTCACTGTGAAAGGAAATATTTAGAATGCAGTTAAATGTACAATATGCTGTCAGGTGAAGTGTCTTTGTAAATACTTAATTCTAAATCCTTGCTCCATTTTCCTGAGACCTGACAGCTCTCGCTAGAAGTAGAATTTAGGTCATCTTCATCATGCCAGTCAGAGGGTCATTTTCTTTGATCATGTGGAAAAGCTGATAAGAATAACTGTCACATACTGTTTTATCATCTTGGCAAATGTTGCAGGCTCTGTAACAGTCATCCTCAACCAGCATAAAACAAGGCATTTAACTGTGACAATAAGTCCATAAAATTCTGTGTGTGTGAGAGAGAGAGAGAGAGAGAGAGAGAGTACTAACGTATGAGAGAACCTATACACAGACTGACTTCAAGTGAGTTTTGCCATAAACTTTAATGGAACCAGGATTTAATATAAGTGATAAATGTACTGGTTAAATGTATCTACAATAAACAGAATTGCAACAACAGGATAATAAGTTAGATTTTAGTACAAGTATAGACAACAGTTCTGAAAAGATTTAATTGACTGCTTAATTTTTAAGCATGTGAATAGTCCCACTGATTTGAAACAGGCCCTAGCAAAAGGATTAGAACTTCAGGATTCTTTATTCCCTCTCTGCTGCCAACTACCCACATGGCAATAAGCAAGTCAACTGACTTCTCTAGACCTCAGTTTGCCCCTTGGTAAAATGGGGATAAAATTACCTACTTTACACTTCAGCTTTGGGATTTCATTCAGGTTTGCAGAGCTCCTAGCCTGAAAATTAGTATATAACAAAGTATTAATAAGCATGATGAAATAAGAAATTAAATGGCCTGATTTTCAAAGATGATGAATACCACAATGACGCTGAAGGTCATTTCATCTGGAAATCAGGTCAATAACTTCTGGGGCTTGATTCTACTTGATAGTATGTGGGCTTGCATTTCCACATACCTAGAAAAACCTATTATGCTTGTGCATGCACATGCTCGAGTGGATTTTCTGAGACTTATGGAGATATGTCTCTGAATATTGGAGAGAAAAATTGAGTCTTTTCATATCGAACTAAGATATAGAGCTTAATTTCCTTCTCTTTTTTTTCCTCATCTTCCTTTAAAGGCATTCATCCCTAGCCTTATTGTAGTTATCGCTCATGGCCAGTTAACACAAGTCTTTGGTGCCACTGGAAATAAACTTTCTTATTGTGGGGCTCTGTTACTGCAAGTTATAAAGTTATATACTTGTATCAGCATCACACAAGAAATGGTTTCAAAAGCAGCACCCAAGGGACTTAAAAGCATAAGTCTCATTTTCAAAAGTGATTTAACACTTCAGGCCAGATTCTTAAAAGGCATTTAGGTGCCTTAACCCTCAAGGGAGTGAGGGGCCTCAGCGCTTTTGAAAATCCATTAGATGCGGGATTTGCAAAGGGAATTTAGCTATCACAGGTGCAGTCTCTGTGGGTGTTCTTAGGTGAAGAACCCACAGGAAAAATGGTGGGGGCAGGACCCATAAACTCCTCCCCCTCCTCCTGTGCGTTCCGTCCTCTGATGGCCCCACTTTTCAGTGCCTCTCTCCCCTTTCCTCTCAACGTCTCCCGTCTACTGTTCCGTGGCATGCTGGGGCAGGGGAGGAGAGAGGGTAGGGTGTACTCGGGGGAAGGGATGGAATGAGAGAGAAATGGACAGGGGTCAGGGCAGAAAGAGGCAGGGTGGAGCTGTGTCCTGAGGAAGAGCAGGAATTGATCATCTCCCAGCACGCTGGAAAGCCTGTGCCTCTATTAGGTGTTGTGATGATGAGCCTAAATTTGAAGTACCTAAGAGATTCCTGAAAGTAAACTTAGGTGCTTAACTCCTTCTGAAGCATGGGGATTGCCAAGCACCTTGAGGCATAGTCCAAAATCCCCACTCTCCCTGATTTGGAGCAGGGACTTGAACCAAGGTCTCCCATCTTCTATGAGAGCATCCTAGCCACTGGCTTCTCAGGTATTAGGGAGTAGGTCTCAGTCTATCCTGTTCAAGTTGTTACACATTGTGTGATATAATTAAACACCTGGATAGGGCTCCTTAGGTGAGGTAGCACTTAGTTTGCAAATCTCATCACGGTTTATATGTGAACCAGGGTGCCGAGCAGTTGATGGTGTCAGCGCACAAATGGATTTGAACATGCCCACTGACAGAAATTTAGATGTCATGGGGGATTTGACAATGGAAACTCAGGAATTTAAAACTTTTATACACCTACAAGGTTCAGCGGCAGCTGAGAAGGGGTTTTGAGGATCTAAATTTGGAGGTAAGTTTCTAAAGTGGCCTGTGAGCATATAAATCATAGAATTCTGGAGGATTAGGATTAGAAGAGAACTCAGGAGATCATCTAGCCCAACCCCCTGCTCAAAGCAGGACCAACCCCAACTAAATCATCCCAGCCAGGGCTTTGTCAAGCCTGGTCTTAAAAACCTCTAAGGATGGAATTTCCACCACTTCCCTAGATAACCCATTTCAATATTGCACCACCCTCCTAATCAAATAGCTTTTCCTAACATCCAGCCTAGACATCCACCACTGCAGCTTAAGACAGTTGCTCTTTGTTATGTTATCTGACACCCCTGAAAACAGCCTAGTTACTTCCTCTTTGTGAAAAAAAGAATGGAATTCTTCAGCTCTTTTCACATCATGTCACTAGGTTGCCTTCCCCATTCAGTAAAGTCCCACACTTCTCTGACCTTCATGTTGTTGCGAACATACCTGTAGAAACCCTTCTTGTTACCCTTCACTCCCTTGCTAGCGGCAACTCTAATTGCACTTTGACCTTCCTCATTATACCCCTGAATGCTTGAGCAATATTTTTAAACTCCTCCCTAGTCATCTGTCTAAGTTTCCTCTTCTTCCAAGCTTTATTTTTGTGTTTAAGCTCTCCAAAGATTTCTCTATTAAGCCAAACTGATCTTTTTATGGATCTAGTTCTACCTGCCTATCTGCATCTTTAGTCCCCTACAATATCTTTAAAAATTTTACCCTGAATGTCCAACTTTCAGTTGAGCTTTCACCATTCCGGATCAAATTCTCCCCTCACATGTACCAGTTTTGTAGTCATTGAGGGTATGTCTACACTACCCTTCTAATTCGAAATAGGAGGGTAATGTAGGCATACCGCAATTGCAAATGAAGCCCGGGATTTGAATTTCCCGGGATTCATTTGCATAAGCAGGGCTCCGCCATTTTTAAATCCCCGCTCGTTCGAACCCTGTGCCGCGCGGCTACACGCGGCACGAACTAGGTAGTTCGAACTAGGCTTCCTAGTTCGAACTACCGTTACTCCTCATTCCACGAGGAGTAACGGTAGTTCGAACTAGGAAGCCTAGTTCGAACTACCTAGTTCGTGCCGCGTGTAGCCGTGCGGCACAGGGTTCAAACGAGCGGGGATTTAAAAATGGCGGAGCCCCGCTTATGCAAATGAAGCCCGGGAAATTCAAATCCCGGGCTTCATTTGCAATTGCGGTATGCTTACATTACCCTCCTATTTCGAATTAGAAGGGTAGTGTAGACATACCCTGAGTTAAGTGGTGTTAATGCCTGATATATACCAGTGTAAGGCTATGTCTACACTGCAGGGGTTTTTTGGGGAAAAGATATGCAAATTGTGAACCACAATTTGCATATCTTTTTCCGATTCTTTTTTTAGAAGAGGCTTTTCCAATATTTGGCCTGTCTACACTGGGGGAAATGTCAGAAAAAAACCTTTTTTTGGAACATCCCTTCTTCCTCGTAAAACGAGGTTTACAGGGATGCTGAAGAAACATATCTGCTTTTCCAAAAATATTTTCAGACACAGCAGAGTTTTTCCAGAATACCTCTGGTATCCCAGAAAAATTCTGCAGTCTAGACATAGTCTATGTGACAGAGGGTTTGTCAAGGCTGTTCCTCACTCTGACACTCCACCTGCAGAAGGTGGGAGCCCACAAGAGAATTTTACAATACCTTGGCACTTCTGTTTAAAAATTCTCCAAGGTCACAGATTCTCTGGCCTTGACTTGGTATTGCTGCCACCATCCAAAGGCAAAAACCCCTTGGAGAACCCAGGAAAGTGCATTTGTACCTACTGTATGCTCATTAACCTCCCTCAGGAGAGAGAATGAAAAATCTGTAATTTTTCTTAATAGTTGGCCTTGCAATATTAGTCATGTGCACAAAGAACCTCCTGCCTTCTAGAACATAGGAATCAGATTGTGATCTTAAAAAAGTGATTTCGTTAAAAAAAAACAAAGAAAACATACTTAGAGAAACATTACTTGATTGATAGGTATTACATTGCAACTGAAAAAATAAAGATTAAAACACAAAGGGTATGTCTACCCTACAGTGTTATTTTGAAATATCTTATTGCGAAATAGTTTTTTTGAAATAGTTTACCTTGAAATAACACATCTACACACAAAATGCATGTCGAAATAGCATTTTGCTATTTCAAAATAGCGCGTCCACACTGAGTGGACTCTGAATCGCATGTAAGGCTGGCCGGAACCAGTTCCAGCAGGGCACCAGGTCAGGACTTACTGTGTGAGGCTGCTGCCTGAGGCTATCTGAGGTCTGTGCTTAAAGGGACCCCCCCGGACAGCCAGTTCTCAGGTTTCCATGCTTCCTTGTCTACCTCAGTGAGGGACAGCAAAGCATTTTGTCTCTGCATGCTCTGATTGCCCTCACTCAGGACACCACAGCACTCTGCAACATGGAGCCAGAGCTGCCCCTGGGCACTCTGGGGCTTCTCTTGGATGCGTTGCTGTGAGCCTGGCTGCACTTGCTGAAGGCTGCCATCTGGGAGGTCCGTCAGGGGGCTGTCAATATCCAGGAGGCCGTGCGTGAGAGCTTCCACCCTGAGGAACACAAGGGCTACGTCTACACTGGCCCCTTCTTCAGAAGGGGCATGCTAATTTTGAAAGTGGGAATAGGGAAATCCGCGGGGGATTTAAATATTCCCCACGGGATTTAAATAAACATGTCCACCGCTTTTTTTCCGGCTTGGGGAAAAGCCGGAAAAAAGCGTCTAGACTGGCCCGATCCTCCGGAATAAAGCCCTAGCGGACATTTAAAAATGGCGGCACCCGGCAACATGCAAATGAAGCCCGGGAAATTCAAATCCCGGGCTTCATTTGCAAGTTCGTATGACTACATTAACCACCCTGGTTCGAACTAGGGTGGTAGTGTAGACATACCCTAAGAGCCTCCCTGATCTGCCCCACTGGGGGCTTGTGCCTCATTCCTCCCTCATGTCCTTTCACTTATCCCTCCCTAACCCCCCTTCCTGATGTCAAATAAAATACATGTATTTTCATTAACACAAAATCTCTTTATTTAACAAAAATGGGGGGGGGGGAGGGAATGAAACTCTGGTGAGACAGGGGAAAGGAGTCGGGAGAGGGGAGACGAGAGGGTGGGAGAGGGGAAGGAGGAACTTGGGAGGAGGGAGCTGGAAGGGGGAAGCAAGTGGAAGAAGGGGGAGGGGAAGCTCAGGGCTCAGGGTTGGGGGTCTCGCCAGACTGACTTGATTGTCATGCAAACCTGCTCCTGGGTTCTCATGTGGCCTTTGGTGGCCAGGCTGGCAGCTATCCGGCCATAGACAGCCATGTTCCTACATCTAGTGCAGATATCATGGACATTGGGTGCATCTCCCCCAAACCTGAATAACGTTCATGTTCTTCACCCTGGATCAGGAAGGCCCCTGCCTTCTCCAGACCCTGGCAGGCTCCAGGGAGCTGGCATACTGCTCCTGGGGTGCAGTGGAGGGCTGGTTGCCAGTGGCTTGATGGCTCATGTTTTGGGGCCACTGGGTCAGGGGCAGTGACTGCTGGCTCTGGGCTGGTAGGCTTGGAGCTGGCACAGGCACTGTTGCCAGAGTCTACCACTTTAAGGGCTCTGTGGAGGCGGGGAGGGAGAGAAGTGTTCTTGGTTGAGGATGGAGTGGCCACCAGGGTAGCCTGAGAAGGCTGAAGGCCCCCTATTTTGAAATAAGTGTCTGCACATCACTTATTTCGAAATAGCTATTTCAAATGTGGTGTTATTCCTCGTTGAATGAGGTTTACCAAATTTGAAATAAGCGTTCCACTATTTGAAATTTATTTCAAAATAGCAGTTTGGCTGTGTAGATGCTAGGAAAGTTATTTCGAAACAAGGGCTGTTATTTCGAAATAACATTGCTGTGTAGACATACCCAATGAATTTTACAGTATAAGCGGAGAGTAGTTATATGTGCTCTGTACAGAAAAGTGCAACAATCCCCAGAATAAAGAAAATAACCTGATCACATCTGACTAAATATTCCCTGTTCTACTCACATATTTGTTGTTCTGAGGTTTACTCCTTCCTTAGACATAGATGTCGCTGGCTGCCCCATGCCTGTTTTCCTGACTTAATTCATGTCTCCTGTATTGTCCTCTAGTCAAACAAAGACTGGAAGAGGAAGTTCACTGCTTCCAATTCAAAACCTCACACACTGTTTCCATTAGCTCTCCAGGCTTCCTGCCAACTCACTTTCTGCTTCTGTAGCATTCCTGGAGGCTCCCTAGGACTCACTGTTTATGGTTTTAACCCTAATAAGCTATTTAGTTATCTGCAATGTCCAGAAAAGGGTAGTACCTCTCCCATTCATCACAAGGTTCATGCCTAGTCAGTGTTTCCTTGGATAATTGGAAAGAATCTGAATCTAGTTTTGCTGGAGTAATTCCAGTGTTTTCAGTGAATCTTCATGGATAGTGGCACAGTTGAGATTGGAATCTGGATTGGTCTATGAAAAATCACTGCTTGAGGTTAATTTTAAAATCTCCATCTAAAGAACAGCACCAGGTAGAAAATAAGCAGGATATTCATGAATTACAGAAATGGAATACCAAGCATCTTAGCATCTGGGAGGTCCGTTGATTATTAAAAATACCAATGCATGTATTATGTGTTCATCCAGTTGTAAGCTCACATGAGCTAAGATATATAGATGCAATATTTCACTTTGCAGAAACGGTTTATTTCCAGCAGTAAATATGATGTTTGTGAAATGAGAATAGGTTATTTCGAATGTTATAAACCCGCCGAATAATTGAATTATTATTCATTGGGGGGCAAAGTAATTTGTTACCTGTAAGATTCCAGTGCTCTGAATCAAAGCAATTATATTCAAAGTGTCATTTAGTGAAATAATAGCACAAAGCTCTCCATGAAGAGAAAGCAATCACTGAATGGATTTTTTTTTAAATAATAGCACCAATTCAGCATTCCTCTTTCCTCATTCATTGTTACTTTATTATATGGCTAAATGGCTCATTCCACTCTGCTTCGCTGGAGTGACAAATCAGAATGAAAGAAATGATATCGATGGAAGAAAGACAGCACAACATTTAATGAAAAAATATTAAGTAGTCATTTTTAGGCCCATAAGTGAGCAAATGACCAAAGGCTGCAAGTTTTATAATGAAATAAAGATAAGGAAATTCCCCATGGGAAGCAGTTTGTTCTATGGGTGTTTTAGACAAAGAGGTACTGACTGGAGGTGGACATTAATGCTAACCCTCAATACTCAGAAATCATGAGCCAAGCCCTGGAAAATCATTAAGTTTGCTTGAAAATCATTAGACTTTAAAAATTATCAGTAGGGAGCTATTGCTATTTCTATCTAAGAGAAATAGATGCCTCCACCACCATCATAGTATTTGAGCACTTCACAAGTGAGAATGTTTTTCAGACTAACATCCTTATTGCAGATGGGGAGCAGAGGCACAGACACTCAATGACTGGCCCAAAGTCACACAGCCTGTGATGGAGCAGGAAATTACACCTGGGTCTCACATCCCAGGTTAGGCTTTAACATCTAAACCACCTTTCCTTCCCTGCTTCTGCGTTTCTAGAGTGCAGCTGGGTTATATTTGTAGGCTTTACTCCACAGCCCTGAGACCTAGAAATTGTGGGGTTATTACAATGAAATCTGGCACCTGAGCTTGAAGAAAATACCATATGACATGAGACTTGTGACAAAATCATGAGAGCTGGCAACATAGCAGAATACACTGAAAGCTAAGGAGAAGGGTTTACACTTGAGTTCAGTGTTATGGTTTACAAACATCCTCAATCAGTCTGTTCTAAGGTTTTGTAGATACATTATTGCCAAGTTATTGATGTTATATGTTAGTGCCCAAAGAGCTATGTCAGAATCAGGATCCAGTTTTTTTGAACTTTCTGTAAACACTTAGGAAGACTAGTTCCCTAGCCTGAAGAGGTAATAACCTTACTCCCAAATCCTACAGTCAGGTCTGCATGGGCAACCTGTCTCATCCATTTGGAAACCCACTGACTTGGAAAAAAGTGCCCACCTGTGCAGATTGAACTGTAGAATTTGGGGCCCAATTTAAGAGGAGATGTGATAAGACATATCAGACAATAGGAAGGAAAGAATAAAAGTAACAGCAATGAGAGTATATTGTTACATAGTTAGAACTAGCTTGTGTGCAGATCTTGAGAGTTCAGTCATTCAATTAATTATCTTAACTCATGCATACTTAGTTAATTTCATAGTACTTGCCTTCTTTGTTTTAATCTCCATCAATTGTCAATGGCATCCTATTCTTTTATTTCCTACCTCTCTTCAATTCCTGTTTGCTGCTTCTCTGTTTTCCCTTAATCTTTTGCCTATTTGAGATTAAACTCTGCCATCAGTTATTTTTCCTCTGCACTTACCAAAGTCAGCGGGAATTGCCATACATTTACCTTCATCTCCAGTGGTATCACAGTAAACTTACCTTTCATACCAACCCATCTGAGCTAGTTTTTCCTGGATGTGGACTGGGTATTCAGAGAAAGTGCTGACTGATGCCTGCAAAGACATCATGGCCTACAATTGGGGAGAGAGAAAAGAAGTGGAATCAACAAATTACACTGTTCAGATAAACTAGAATTGAGATTGAGGGAGAAGGTAGAGAGCAAAGGTGAATAGGATTGTTCTCCTTGGAGTCAATGGGGAACTGAAGTGTGCAAACAAATGTAGTTTTGTCTTTATGAACCAACATCTCATGAAGGTTTGATCCTGCAAAGTGCACTCAGAGGAAGTCAAGAACATTCAGCTTCTCAAGGAAGATGCTCAGCACTTCACAAGATCAGGCTTTAAAGAGTAGAAGTCACAAAGTTTAAAGGCCCACTGGCCAGCACTAGTGGGATATGGGTTACAGACAGTCAGGGTATGTCTACACTACAACGTTAATTCGAACTAACTTAGTTCGAATTAGTTAATTCGAACTAAGCTAATTCGAACTAACGGATCTAGACTAAAAAACTAGTTCGAATTAGCGTTTTGCTAATTTGAACTAGCATGTCCACATTAAGTGGACCCTGAACCAGGCTTAAAGATGGCTGGAAGCAGTGCCGGCAGGGCATCAGAGGAGGACGTAGAGCGTGGAGATGCTGTTTCAGGCTAGCCGAGGGCTGCGCTTAAAGGGTCCCGACCCCCACCCCGGACAGATAGTTCTCAGGGGTGCCCCGCTTGCAAAGCAGTCCTGGCTTGGAGTGCCCAGAGTACCCACACTGGGCACATCACAGCACTCAGCCATCAGCCCGGCTGCACTTGCCGCAGGCTACCATCTGGGCAGAGAGGGCAATCGGGGGGCTTCAGGAGAGGTTCCACCCCAAAAGCCCGCAGAGCCAGCCCAGTCCTCCCCATCGGGGGCTCGTACCCCATTCCTCCCTCAGCACCTTCCACTTACCCTTCCCTAGCCCCTTTTCTTGATGTACAAAATAAAGGACAATTGTGTTCAAAAATGGAATCTGTCTTTATTGAACAAAACTGGGGGAGACTGGGAAAAGGAGGTGGGAGAGGGGAAGAGAGAGGCTAGGAGAGGGGAGGGCAACTAAAATGATCAGGGGTTGGGAACAGGTCCCATATGAAGAGAGGCTAAAGAGACTGGGACTTTTCAGCTTAGAAAAGAGGAGATGGAGGGGGGACAGGATAGAGGTCTCTAAAAGCAGGAGTTGGGTGGAGAGGGTGCATACAGAAAAGTTCTTCATTAGTTCCCATAAAGAAGGACTAGAGGACACCAAAGGAAAGGAATGGGTAGCAGGCTTCAAACTAGTAACAGAAAGTTGTTCTTCACAAAGCAAAGAGTCAACCTGTGGAACTCCTTGCTGCAGGAGGCTGTGAAGGCTAGAACTACAACAGAGTTTAAAGGGAAGTGAGATCAAGTCATGGAGGTTGGGTCCATGGAGTGCTATTAGCCAGGGGGTAGGAGTGGTGTCCCTTCCCAAGGTTTGTGGAAGGCTGGAGAGGGATGGCATGAGACAAATGGCTTGGTCACTGTCTTTGGTCCATCTCCTCCAGGGTCCCTAGGGTTGGCCGCTGTCGGCAGACAGGCTACTGGGCTAGATGGACCTTTGGTCTGACCCAGGACGGCCATTGTAAGCTCAGGGCTCAGGGGTCTCAGTGGACCCCCTTGATTTTCATGCACACCTGCTCCTGGGTGGCCAGGCTGGCAGCTGTCCTGACCAAGCCGGCCACTTTCCTGTGCCTAGTGCGGAGATCGTGGACGAGGTCCACGATGTCCGCACTAGCCCAGGCGGGTGCCCACCTCTTTTGGTCCCAGGCAAGGTCCCGGGAGCCGCCAGCCTGGTCCCGGGAAGAGGGGGAGGGCTGGGGGGCATCGGGTGGGTGGCTCGATCCGTGCCAGGTGCAGGGTCTGCCGGCTGGGTGCTGGCAGGCTTGCACCTGGCACGGGCACCGTAGCCAGCCCGTGCCCCTTTAAGGGGTCCGGGGCCGGGAGGGGGGCAGACGAGTTTGCCTGGTGTTGGCCAGAGTGGCCACCAGGGAAACCTGGGGAGGGCTAGCCTCCCACTCGTTCGAATTAAGGGGTTATACACCCCTTAATTCGAACTAGCTAGTTCGAACTAGGCTTAATCCTCATGGAATAAGGTTTTCTAGTTCGAACTAAGCGCTCCATTAGTTCGAATTAAATTCGAACTAACGGAGCGCTAGTGTAGCGCCTATGAAAGTTAGTTCGAACTTACGTCCGTTAGTTCAAACTAACTTTGTAGTGTAGACATACCCTCAGGGACTGTGGAAACGGGTGCAGCCTTGGTGGAGGCTAGAGCAACCTGTAGTTTTTAAGATGTATTACCAAGCTTTTCAAACATGACTAGTGATTTTGGAGTATGTTAGATCACTAACTTGAAACACTGAAAATGCGCCTAATTTTTCAGAGGACAGGTGCTCAGCACTTACTGAAAATCCAAGCCTCCCTATGGATTCTCAAGTTGGGCTGACAAAAAGTGAGGCAACTGAATCATTTGTCATATTTGGAAATCTTGGTCCACATCAATAGTTTCCAACCTTTTCCATATCAAGATCTTCTTTTCTATACTGGGCTAACTAGTGTTTTTCCTAGGACTCCTGTTATCATCTAACCAGGATCTCTCTGAGACTCCTTCCCATTTAACAATAAGGGTCATGTCAGGTGATCATGTCATCCAGGCTGAGACCCCAGGAACTACATCATGCAAAGTACTGAATATTCCTGCAAGATGTTGTGCATCCTCAGCTCCCACTGACCTCGGTGGAAATTGAGGATGCCAAACATGTCCTTAATATTGGCCAGCTTCTCGGACGGTGGGGCCCAAAGACCAGTGAAAGTTACCCAGAGTTACAGGTGTTCAGCACCTTCTAAGATCCCAAGCCTCTTGGGAGTTGGCACTAAGATCCAAAGGTATTTTTCCCGAGAGTGCAGGTACTAGAACAATAGCTATAGTCTCTCATCTTATATTCCTACTGCTCTCAGGCACTGTTTCCTGATCTGCAGTTCTAACAAGGTGTAGAAATACCTGAACCTGGAGGGAGAGTCATCTGACCTAGGCTCTACACTAAGATAGACTGGTGCCTTAAGGCTGAGTCACTGCAGGCTCTGTGGGAACAGTGAGAGTAGTTCAGCTGGGTTGTTGCTGCATGCCTGAGACCAGGTCTACACTGAAGGGGAAGGCCAAATCAAGATACACAACTCCAGCTATGTTAATTATGTGGCGGGAGTCAACATTATTTGATTTAAGTTTCCCTGCTGTCCCCACAGTGGAAAGCTGATGAGAGGAAACACTCCCATTGACTTCCCTTATTCCTTGCAGTAGCTGGAGAACCGGACACCGGTGGGGCCACCCTTTGAGTTTAAATTAGTGGGTCTGAACTAGCTCTGTTAAATCAAACTCTGGGAGATCGATCTGCTGAGTGAAGACATTGCCTCGGGTGATTCACTGCAGCTCTGTGGGAAAGGGTCCATGAGTGAGTAGCTCTGGTATAGTCATGGGATAGCTTTACAACTGCAATTGATCTTAATAGCCATGGATGGACATGAAGCCATATATAGACCCCCAGGTAGATAGGTGCTCTACTAAATTATTTAGAATTTTAAATACTAGAAATAAAACATGGATGTGCACTTGCTCAAAAATAAGCAGTCACTTAAAGAGGAATTAAAAATAAAAGAGTAAGTCAGATTAATAGGAAATATGACAGCTGGCAGAGCAAAAATTACACCCTTTTGTGTTTCTCTTATTGAGTATAGAAGATCTATATAGACTAGATCGAAAGCTCAAAATCTCAGAACAGAAATACTCTCCTGGAGATCCAGCATGGCAGATAAAGGAGTCACTTATGTTAGGCACTACTCAGAAGTATCATGTAGAGTAATAGCTATCACACCTCATAGTTTAAAGGCTACCACATACAACACTGTGGCTTGTTTTCAAATTCTTTCTCTGTGAACATATTAATGTTCATGAAGGGAGCTGCATTCTGAAAATAACTCAGTTTACATACAGGCATGTCTGCTGTCCTGACAGTTCAATAGTGGTGTCTCATGACTACTGTGCTTCATGAATAAAAATTGGGTGAAAATAGCCTTGTTTGAGCACAACTCTCTGATTGCCTCCAAACAAATGGAAAGCTTGAAGTTAAATATACAGTAAAGTGAGTTATTTCCAAACACTCACAGCTCTGTGTCTGATCTGAACGGAATAAATCTGCCTGAGACAGCTGCTTCTAGTCCATTCTCTGCCAATGATATTCTCAATCTCTCTCTCTCTCTCTTGATTTTGCAGGGTTTTCACCAAGTCAAAACATCTCAGATCTGAACAACCCTCTAACTGGGGAGAAATTCAAAGCCAGAATCGATCTCTTGAGCTGAGTAACTCCATGGAAGTCCGCGGAGCTGTGACAATTTACAACAGCTCAAAAACTGACTCTTTGGCTGTGTCTACATTGGCATGAATTTCCGGAAATGCTTAAAATGGAATACTATTCCGTTTTCAGTTTTTCCAGAAAAGGAGCGTCTACATTGGCAGGCTGCTTTTCCAGAAAAGCCCTTTTTCCGGAAAAGCGTCTGTAGCCATGTAGACGACGCGCTTTTCCGGAAAAGAGCCCCGATCGCCATTTTCACGATCGGGGCTTTTTTCCAGAAAAGACTTCTGGGCTGTCTACACTGGCCCTTTTCCGGAACAGTGTTCCAGAATAAAGACTTATGCCCGAGCGGGAGCAGAATAGTTTTTCCGGAATAGCAGCTGATTTTGTACAGTAGAGCATCGGTGCTTTTCCGGAAATTCAAGGGCCAGTGTAGACAGCTAGCAGCTTATTCCGGAAAAGCGGCTGATTTTCCAGAATAAGTGGCCCAGTGTAGACACAGCCTTTATGTTTTGGTCTGGTTCCAAACACTCCCAGTACTTCTGGAAATTGAGGATCCATATTCATGCTTCGAAGCACAGTCCCATATCACTTGCATAACAACTCAGCTTTCTCTGGCCTTACCAGCTTGATGTCTTCGGAGGTTCGGTTTTGTGGTGGCCCTGAGAGGATGGCCTGAGCCTCACTGCTGATAGTTGTCTGAAATAGTAAAATGGAAAGAAAGAGCCCCAGTCAATTAGTTAGGGTTACTGAACAACCTACCCAACCCATAGTGTTGAGAGTCCAGGGAGGCACATGTTGGAAATTTACATGTGCAAACTAGGTCAGAAATCAGCCCTTGTGCTTTAAGGCATGAACTGGTTGCTTTTTAGAACTGGGAAGGGAAAGTCCTTCTTATGAAAAAACTAGCACTAGGCGCATGGGCGATAAGTGAACTCTCCTTCAGAGAGGCTAACCACTGGCCCATTCCCCTCACCCTCTGGAGCCCCAAGCACTACTCCTCCCCCACTGGCATCCCAAGCCCAGCAGAGCCCTGGCTGACCCTCCCTGCCACACCAGCTGTCCAGAGCCATCCCAGCTGTGCTGGCTGGCTCAACTCTTCAGCCAGCCCAAGCTGCTAGGTGGTCCAACCCCTGGGCTGAACTCCAGGCCACTGGCAGGAACTGAGCCCCCATTGGCTTATGGTGACACAGGTATGAGAACAGAGGCTCAGAACAGATCATGGGCAGGGCCACAGCCTGGGTTAGGGGAGGCTTAACCACTACTGGCCTTCAATACCTACCGTCCATGACCTGAGGCCTGGTGCAGCATATTTGCCTGCTAATAGGGTGAGGCGCCTTTCTCAGAAGCATCATGGATTAGCCAGAATTAAAAGTGAGGTATCAGTCAAAGACTTGAATTTTTAAATTTTTAAACATCCACAGGATTTAGGGGCTTAGTTCTCAATAGCATTGTAGTGCTTAACTCTCTTAAGCCGCAAAGAGTAGCAACTCTGTCAGGAAGAATAAACCCCATCCCAATGTTAGTTGATGGAACTACTTCAAGCTTCAAGTTAAGCATATGCTCACATGTTTTGCTGAATCAGGGCCCACATAAACAGCCATTTTACACCCACTGATAGTGGTTGGTAGAAACATCCAGTATGTATTTGTGAGGTCAGTGGAATGTATTACTTTTTTTCTGCAAGTCATCTTTAATCTTCAGAGGCTTTACACTGAGCAGAATACTTCTATTTTTCAGAAGCAGAACAAGTATCATCTAGTGAAGATGAGGTAGTTGGCAGACTTTCATTCTACAGTTATTCTTCAATCTCCAGGGTTTGAATGGTTTTTTGTTTGTTGGTTGGTTTGTTTTCTTCAGTAAGGAGCACAGACTCAACTAAATCTCACAAATTTTGGAGAGCTTTCCCAAAGGATCCCCAAGCCTTTGGCATGCCTTGAAATTATAATGCTCATAAAGCTGTGTTTCTAAAATCATTGATTTTATAAGTGCATCCCTGAAATAAATTGCTTTAAGACTTGTTCCTCCAGAGACCTCTGCACATGATCACCTGAGTAGTTCCTATTGAACGGTCTGCATAGCAGGGCCTGCTCATATCAGCAAAATGACTCACGTGTGCAGGATCAGGCCTTTCAAATGCAAGCTTCAATGATCCACCCCTTATTTAAACATGGTTACATACAGTACCTCTACTTTAGCTTTAAAATAAGAAGAGTCAAAAAGGAGGTTTTCAGTCTCTGTCCGGGATCCAGTGAACTGTAGTTGAGCAAAGGATAATAGTTCAGCTCTGGATTCTGCATAGTCCCTGCAATTAATACAACAGCAATCATAGAATCATAGAATACTAGGTCTGGAAGAGACCTTGAGAGGTCATCGAGTCTAGTCCCCTGCCCTCATGGCAGGACCAAATACTGTCTAGACCATCCCTGATAGACATTTATCTAACCTACTCTTAAATATCTCCACAGATGGAGATTCCACAACCTCCTTGGGCAATTTATTCCAGTGTTTGACCACCCTGACAGTTAGGAACTTTTCCTAATGTCCAACCTAAACCTCCCTTGCTGCAGTTTAAGCCTATTGCTTCTTGTTCTATCCCCAGAGGCCAAGATGAACAAGTTTTCTCCCTCCTCCTTATGACACCTTTTTAGATACCTGAAAACTGCTATCATGTCCCCCCTCAGTCTTCTCTTTTCTAAACTAAACAAACCCAATTCCTTCAGTCTTCCCTCATAGGTCATATTCTCTAGACCTTTAATCATTCTTGTTGCTCTTATTTGAACTCTCCAATTTCTCCACATCTTTCTTGAAATGCGGTGCCCAGAACTGGACACAATACTCCAACTGAGGCTTAACCAGTGCAGAGTAGAGGCGAAGAATGACTTCTCATGTCTTGCTCACAACACACCTGTTAATGCATCCCAGAATCATGTTTGCTTTCTTTGCAACAGCATCACACTGCTGACTTATATTCAATTTGTGGTCCACTATGACCCCTAGCTCCTTTTCTGCTGTACTCCTTCCCAGACAGTCACTTCCCATTCTGTATTTATGAAACTGATTGTTCCTTCCTAAGTGGAGCAACTTTATTAAACTTCATCCTATTTACCTCAGACCATTTCTACAATTTGTCCAGGTCATTTTGAATTTTGACCCTATCCTCCAGATTAGTCGCAATCCCTCCCAGCTTGGTATCATATGCAAACTTAATAGGCATACTTTCTATACCGATATTTAAATTGTTGATGAAGATATTGAACAGAGCCGGTCCCAAAACAGACCCCTGCGGAACCCCACTTGTTATACCTTTCCAGCAGGATTGTGAACCATTAATAACTACTCTCTGAGTATGGTTATCAAGCCAGTTATGCACCCACCTTATAGTAGCCCCATATAAGTTGTATTTACCTAGTTTATTGATAAGAATATCATGTGAGACCGTATCAAATGCCTTACTAAAGTCTAAGTATACCACATCCACCACTTCTCCCTTATCCACAAGACTTGTTATCCTATTAAAGAAAACTATCAGATTGGTTTGACATGATCTGTTCTTTACAAATCCATGCTTGCTGTTCCCTATCACCTTGCCACTTTCCAAGTCTTTACAGATGATTTCCTTAATTACTTGCTCCATTATCTTTCCTGGCACAGAAGTTAAACTAACTGGTATGTAGTTTCCTGGGTTGTTCTTATTTCCCTTTTTACAAATGGGCACTATATTTGCCCTTTTCCAGTCCTCTGGAATCTCTCCTGTCTCCCATGATTTTCTAAAAATGATAGCTAGAGGCTCAGATACCTCCTCCATCAGCTCCTTGAGTATTCTACGATACATTTCATCAGGCCCTGGTGACTTGTAGACATCTAACTTTTCTAAGTGATTTTTAACTTGTTCTTTTTTTATTTTACCTTCTAAAACTACCCCCTTCCCACTAGCATTCAGTATGTTAGGAATTCCTACAGATTTCTCAGTGAAGACCGAAACAAAGAAGTCATTGAGTATCTCTGCCATTTCCAAGTTTCCTGTTACTGTTTCTCCCTCCTCACTGACCAGTGGGCCTACCCTGTCCTGGGTCTTCCTCTTGCTTCTAATGTATTTATAAAAAGTCTTCTTGTTTCCCTTTATTCCCGTATATAGTTGGACCTCATTCTGTGCCCTTGCCTTTCTAATCTTGCCCCTGTATTCCTGTGTTGTTTGCCTATATTCATCCTTTGTAATTTGTCCTACTTTCCATTTTTTTATATGACTCCTTTTTTATTTTTAGATCATGCAAGATCTTGTGGTTAAGCCAAGGTGGTCTTTTGCCATATTTTCCGACACATCGGAATAGCTTGCTTGTGGGTCCTTAACAATGTCCCTTTGACAGACTGCCAACTGTCCTCAGTTGTTTTTCCCCTCAGTCTCAATTCCCATGGGACCTTACCTATCAGCTCTCTGAGTTTACCAAAATCCGCCTTCCTGAAATCCATGGTCTCTATTTTGCTGTTCTCCCTTCTACCCTTCCTTAGAATTGTGAACTCTATGATTTCATGATCACTTTCACCCAAGCTGCCTTCCACTTTCAAATTCTCAACCAGTTCCTCCCTATTTGTTAGGATCAAATCTAGAACAGCTTCCCCCTGGTAGCTTTTTCAACCTTCTGAAATAAAAAGTTGTCTCCAATGCAGTCCAAGAACTTATTGGATAGTCTGTGCCCCGCAGTGTTATTTTCCTGACATATATCTGGATAGTTGAAGTCCCCCATCACCACCAAATCTTGGGCTTTGGATGATTTTGTTGATTCATGCACAATTATCTGCATGAAACATAAGGAAAATTGTAGTAATCTCAAAACCTTGCTTTAAAATGTATATTTAGCAACATCCAAAGAAAGGGGTAATTTTATTCATTGCACCTTCCGCATTACACAAATAATTGACATTTAGCATAAGGTATAACCCTTTCTTGTCAATTATTGTTAGCTTTAATCTTTACAAAAATAGCTCAGAAAATGCTAAATCCCAAAATAGAGACTTCCAGATTTACTGGGAAGAAAAAAAAGCATGAAAGCAAGATTTAACAAAACTAACAGGAGGCCCTAAATGTGTCTATGAACAGTATGAAGTTTTTAGTATAAAACCGGCAGCGTTTACCTGAAAACTATACTGTGCTGATGACTTTGCTGGGAAGAGTTAAGCAGGTTTTGCTTATTCAGAGAGACACCTGGCTTGTCTCCCCACTAAGGCAATTAAGAAAGTGGGAGTAGCATTGGGAAAAAAGCGTTAGAGTTTGGAAAAAGAGATCTGAGACCTGGAACTTAGACCAAATTTTTGAAATTTGAATACTTAACATTAGGCCCCCACAACTGTATTTAATCGGACAAGTCTAAATTTTCCTAACAAAACATTTTTTCAGTGGGAAGTTTGATTTTCAATTAAACAAACACCTTTGTAGGAAGTGTCTGCTTTATTCAAAATTCATGATTTTTTTCCACCAGAAAGCCAAAAAGTCTCATACTAAACAATTTCAAATCTTTTTTTAATTAAAATTTGAAAATGACTACCAAAATACTTCAATAAAAATGATTTTATCATTTAAATTTTCCATTCAGACCTAATATTTAGACCACTATGTATAAGTGGACTAATTTTCTGAGGTGCTCTGCAGCCTTTCTTTTAATGAAGTCAATAGCTATAGGAGCTCAGCATTTTTGTTTAAATATAGACATAGGTGCCAAATTGTAGGTTCCAAAGTTTTAAAATATTGGCCCCTAATTACAACCAGAATGGAGGGAAAAGCCTTACATTGAGTAGAGTAACAATGATATAAACTAAACCAGATCAGAGGGCTGAGAGTGGACTTTTATGTTGAATTATTTTGGAAATATCTTTTTTGGGGGGGAGGGAGCAGAGCGGGAGGTAAATAATCCATACTCTAAGAATGGTGATTTTATTTTTCATCTCTAAGAATGTGACTTTATATTTCCTTTGGTTTACAACTTTTATTGAGACATGCCCAATTACAGGAAGAGAAAGAATGTGATAGTTCTTGGGGTCTGATGTGCAGAAGTGTTGATCAACCACATCTCCAGCGGAAGACAACTGGAACTGCAGGTGCTTTGCTCCTCTGGAAATCAGGCCAATAAATCCTGCTAGTTTCCCATTGACAGTTCTGACTATCTCTTCAATTGATGGTTGCAATGTTCGCTCTGCATTTATCTTCACATGCTCTTTACTGAACTTGAATTTTTATCACCAATAAGAAAAAAAATCAGTAAATTAAACTGTAGTTTCAGGGTACCTGAGCCTTTTAAAAACACATTCATTCTGTTTGGTGCTCCCTTCCTAGTAACTTAAAACTGGGTATTTTTTCAGTCCAAAATTTTTCTCATTCCCGTTTTTCAAAAATCAGGGCAGATTCATGGGCCAGATCTGAGACCAAAGGGAGGAAGCGTATACCTCCTCTATTCAGAAGCTGCAAAGCCAGCACTGCCCTGGGCACAGAATAGAGCAGCTCTGCTGGCTACCCTTTCCACTGCCTGAGATTCAGTGATCCTGTAGGACAGTCGAGGAACTCTGAATCAGCAGATTGCAAGCCTGCCCAAGCCATGCTTCCTGCCATTCCTCACAAGCCTCTTCCATTCAGTCCACTATGCCCAGCCCTCTCTCAAATGCCCCCCACAACAGGAGATAGTGACAAGGTCATTCTGTGCCTGGCACAACTCTTCTTTGCACCTTCCCTTCAGCCTCTTTGTGCCAGACTTGATTGCTGCTCTAAGGAGCCAGATTACAAGGAATCTGGCCCATTTTGCTGTGTCTCCTCCCTGCCCTTGAGGGGGGATCATGTAGCCATTGTTGGACAACAACTTCCTAATGTGTGCAGATGGGTTTATTGCAGAAATGTATTTTGTTTATCACTGAGATCACTGATAACCAATGTTTATGCCCTGGGATCACCGATAACAGAAGCTCAGCTCCAGTAAGAGGGGTTTGCTGCTGCTAAGTTAGCAGAGATAGTTCAATACATTGACCTGGGCTCAGCCCACAGTTCAAGCAGTGTTATCCCAGGGCTATCCCAATTCCCACCTCAAGTCACTCATGCTATGTCTACGCTAGAGAGTTTACAGCGGTACAGATGCACCAGTGTAGCTGCTCTAAGTTGATGAGAGAGAGCTCTCTCATCAACATAATTAATCCACCCCCAACAAGTGGCAGTAAGCAGTCATCCCAAACTAGTGTATATAAAACCTTTACACCATGATATAATAAATGCAAATAAAGCTATAGACAGCTGGGTAAGAAAGTATAAACATATTATTGTTAAAGCTGACCAAAATTTGGAATACGTATACTGTGGAAAATTCCAACATTGCAACAATTGTTTTCTTTGCTAATCAGGATGAAAAACTGAAAATTCACATTTCTTTTCAGAATCAAAATTTTAAAAAAATCCATTTGGCAATGTTAAAATGTGACTAATAGAATCAATTTCTCCTCCTAACAAATATAACCCATAAGACCTCAATTATTGGCTCATCGCTTGGGACAAAGGGGCAATAATATGAATGGTTTCAGAAAGGGAATTTTGGGCTCAGAAAACATTTATTTAATCAGAAACCTAAGCCTGCTTCATACACAAAAAGACCAAATTCTCTGCATAAATTACTTCTTGAAAATTGTCAGTCTGGTTTTAAATTATGGATACAAATATATGAAATATAAAATGTTCTCTGGCAGATGTGAATAGCAAACTCTTTATTGTGTGAATGTTAAACACATCATTATTTTGCTTCAACCTACTTACAATGCTGTCTGCTCATCTTTTCAGGAGTGGCTAAGTGTAAATCAAATATTTTAAAAAACCTGTTCAGTTTGATCTCTGTTATTGTTAACTGCAGGATTTCATTTCCATCTGCTGCAGAAAAATACTTACCTGTATATTTTAATGAGATTGCGAATGACCTGGATGACCAGAACTGCCCTGCGGAATTTATGGAGACACTATAACACAAAAGAAAACATTTTTATTAAAAGCTAATATAAGTATGTTTGTTCTAAATTTAATTATTTTCTACACGTTTCTACTACTTAACAAAATCATGTTTCTGCATTTATTTCAAAGAAAGAATGATAGAACTCAGTTGACAAGAATGAAGAACTTCATATGAAGCTATTTTTTCCTTATACTTTTGTGTTAACTAACATCAACACTGTTGATGGACACAGTTACACTCTTGAGCTAAACTTACTTTGGGTTGTATTTTCAAAAGAATCTAACTGACTTGGGCATCTAAGTCTCACTTTCAAAACTGATCTATTTAGGTAAGAGTAGAGCTGGGTGAAACATTTTGACTAATAGGATCTACTAAAATGTTTCTGGACTTCACATTCAAATTCGCTGAGTTGTTTCAGTTGAAAAACAAACAAAAAATGGGGAAAAATTGAACATTTTGTTTCGCTATTTTTTATTTGAAACAACTTTTAGCTTTGCAATTTCCTTTATCTTTTTATTAAATTGTTTAAAACTTAAAAAGAAGCTTGAAATTAAAACAAAATGTTTCATTTTGGATTGAATAAAAAGCAAAATTTGACCCAAAACATTTTTTTCTAGAGAACCAAACATCAGCTATTGGCAGAACTCTAATTAGGAGCCTAGTTCCCATGGACTTTCAATAAAATTCAGAGTTATTTTTAAATGATTTTTTTAAAGTGATTTAGGCATCTGAATGCCATTGACTTTGAATGGGACTTAGGTGCTTTCGAAATTTTTTCCTTTTGTGTACACAGTGCAAACCATTAAAACTCAGGCTCAAATGTGCCCATTGATCCATCTTCCCATCCATGCATTTCTAGTATGCTAATCACTGAGGCTCCAATTAATGAAAGTATTAAACCAGTGCTTAATATTAGGCATGTATTTTAATTATCCCTATATGGCAAAACATTTAAACACGTAATTTCAAGCACATACTTAAGGGCCATTGAAGTCAATGTGACTTAACCATGTGTTTAAGTGGTTTGCTGAATTAAGGACAAAGGGTAGGGTTGCTCATTTTCAACAAGAATGCCTGGTTAAAAAGGCATTGACTGAGCCATTAAAAATCCAGTTGGCTGCCTGAATGGGGACATGCAAGGTGCCTGTCCAGCTCAGTGCAGCTCTTGGAAAGCTGCTGCTGGCATCTGCATCTCACTCCTAGGCACAAAGGCAGCCACAGGGACTCTGTGTACTGACTCCCTCCCACACACAGACGCGCCAGTTCTGCAGCTCCCATTGGCTGGGAACAGGGGCCAATGGGAGCTGTGGGGGCAGTGCTTGCAGGCAGAGACAGTGCCTTGGGCCACTTGCACAGCCTTAGGCCTAGGAGTAAGGCATAGATGCCCCCGCCTCCAGAAGCTACCTAAGTTAAGCACAACATGTAGCCTGCAACCTAGACTCCCCCCCCCCGCCCCCTACCCCGCGACAACTCCCTGCCTTAGCCCACTGAAAATGACCAACGGACCAAGGGTGGTGGAGAATGAGTGATGGAGGGAGGAAGGATGAACTGAGCTGTGGCATGGCCTTAGGCAAGAAGTGGGGCAGCAGCCTTGGCCTTGGAAGCAGGGCCAGGGAGAAATGTTCAGTTCTCTGAAAACAGAAAGTTAGTAACCCTGACAAAGGCAAGAGAAGTATATTGCGGAATCGGTACTTGAGTATACATGTACGGTGCTATAAATTATTGCCTTATTAATAATAACTAATGCAAATTAATGATAATTTGTGATTATAGTCATTCCATTGGGAGCGCTGCTAATGCTGAAAGTCACTCTTACATAATTTTCCATCCTGTTTTCCATTTACAAAGGGATACTTTCAGTGATTTTTTTAAGTAGTGACCTAACAGCCAGATCTGAAATAACTTAATGTTGGCTCCATGACTGGATTCACAGAATATAAATGATGCTCTGGACCAGTATAAGAATAATTGATAAACACAATACAATTCTACAGCAGGTGGTATCCGGTTTGTCTAATATGAACTGTGTCTGCTACAGAAATATTCATGGCTTTTGTAATTGGTGGTCTGGATTAAAAATATCTTTCAGAACTGTGCCCTCTCCAAACTGAAAAGGGACTTGGTGTGAATTCATAATTATTATGGTAACAAGACTAAATTCATCCAAGGTATCCAAGGTAATCATTGGGCTAATGAGATTTTATGAGACACATTTTTCCTGCTAAAAAAACAAGCTTGTCTCAGTTCTTGAAGGTGACCAAGGGAGACATTTGAAATGTGGTTTGACAATGTGACCTGATGACAGGGAATGTGAGAAAATTGGGCTTTTTATGCAAAGGAGGCACAAACAGCTTAATCAATCTCTCAATTGTGGCAAGAAGTGATTGCATTTTCCCTAAGGTGATTTAATACATTTTGTAAGATGTTTTAGGAAGGTTTCTTGAACCCCCCTCCCCCCCCCCACACACACACACATACACATACACACACATACCAAAAATACCTATAAATAAGGGGCTCAAATGAACAAATAAATGTGTCTCTTACAAATATTACAGAGACACAATCATCTTTCATTACTCTACATCAGCTGGCTGAGAGGCAGCCCAAACATCGCTTTTATAATGAGTTTAGGCATATGTGAGTTGATAGTCGTATCATTTTGTACGCTTGCCTTTTCTCTTTAATGAGACAACCAGTGCTGGATAAATAGGGAGAAAAAAAATGTGCATGCTTTTTCTATTATTTGGGAATGCTGAAGTGAATTTTTGTTCAGCCATGTTTTTACACTCTTGGGGTATGTCTACACTGCCGCCCTAGTTCAAATTAGGGTGGCTAATGTAGGCAATCGAAGTTGCAAATGAAGCCCGGAATTTAAATATCCCGGGCTTCATTTGCATCTTGCCAGGCACCGCCATTTTTAAATCCCAGTTAGTGCGGACTCCGTGCCCACAGCTACATGAGGAGTAACGGTAGTTCGAATTAGAAAGCCTAATTTGAACTACCTACTCTGTGCCGCGTGTACTAACGGGGATTTAAAAATGGCGGCGCCCAGCAAGATGCAAATGAAGCCCGGGATATTTAAATCCCGGGCTTCATTTGCAACTTCGATTGCCTACATTAGCCACCCTAGTTCGAACTAGGGTGGCAGTGTAGACATACCCTTGCTTACTAAGTTTTGATGCCAGAAATTTTCTATCAAAATGATTTTCAGTTAAAAATGCAGTTTCTGCAGAATCAAAATTTTCACCAGGAAAATTTCCATTTTACTGATTTTTTTAACACGAAGATTGAAACAACATATTTTGCATTACATCAGGCACAAATTAAAACATTGCTGTTTTTCTAAAAGGAACAAAACTATTTTGTTTTGAGTAAATTGGACATTAAACTGCATTTGCTTGAGTGGTGTGGATGGAGCCTCATGGGAGTTGTAGTTTGGGTATACGACCCCCTCAATCTCTATTACAGTCTTGCCAAAGAGCTCAGACTGTTTCTCCCATGATGCACTGTAGTGTCTCCTCTCACTGAGTCATGTAATACATTTGTACTTTAGCCAGAGAGCCCAATCCATATGGAAGAATGGTGACAAGAATCTCCCAAATTACAACTCCCACAAGACACTGTGAGAGAGATGTAATTTAATATCAAATAGACTCAAAACAAAACATTTCCAATTCAGTTCAACATAGTAAAATGAAATGTTTTGATTCGGGAATATTGAAACGTTTCATTTTGATCGAAAAAGTATCAGAATGAAATGTGTTGACATTTCTAAATCAACATTTTTCTGAGCTCCTCCTTCTGTGAAAAAAAATGATATTTTGACTTTTTTGTGTGATTTGCTATAAAAACAAATGTTGAAATACTGGAATTTCCTCTGGGATGGAAACTATTATTTTCTAGTCAACTCTAATGGGGACATTTTATTTTTTACTTTCAGGCATATCTTCAAAATGTGAATTTCAAATCTTTCACAAATCTTAGCAAAAATATTTGTACAGCTGAAGATTCAAACTACAGGTTTGTTCTTCTTTACTCTTTCTATTTTAAAAAATTTGTCACCCAATCATAGAGCAGAAATGATGACCAAACTAGAAAAAACGTTATTTGGGAATGCTGAAGTGTATATTCGTTTTGAATATTATTCAAAGCAAGCAGCTTGACTGTCTCTCCCAGCAAATGTTCCTTTAAATCTGATTCACACCTGTGTTCCTTGTCTTCAGTTTATTTTTTATCACAAATGTTTTTTCACCCAAATTAAACCCTAAACTGCTGCTATGCAATCTCATGAGATTTTAAAAACCAATTCCTTAAAAACAAAATAAAATCCAATAAGGGGAACTCAGTGAGACTAATTGGTTTCACTTTGATATTTTTACATTTCCATGCAATCTCATTATTAATTATTAATTATTATTATTATTAACATTACAGTATTGCTTTATGGGGCCCTATCTATGATTGAGGGTCTCTATTGTATTTGGTTCTGTACCAACACTGGAATAGAGTCCCTCCTCTGAAAGTTTATACTCTAAACTTGACAGACCACAGTTTGGAGAGGTAAAGTATTCAACCAAGGTGTGATGAAGTGGGAATTTTCTGCAATATTTTATATGAATATTGTGTATACCTGCCATCCTCCTGCCCCACTGCACCCCGCATCCTGCAACCACAAAGAAATGGAGCTCAGTGGGTCAGGAGAGTGTGGCAGGGAGGAGCAGAGCAGGCTGCTGGACAACTCAGCTCCCATTGCTGTGGTGAATGGGGGGCCACCCCTACTGCTGCCCCATGCCCTGGTCCCATCCATGGGATGGTTGAGGGAGCCACCACAGAGGCCCCATCCTAGGGCGACTGTCCTGAACCGTCCTATGGACAGGGTGGCTTTGGTCCAAGAAGACAATGGTCACTCTAGTTGCCTGGATATTTGATACCCAGGCACCAACAATCTCTGATGGACGCCAGCCGTGTTTGCCTGGGAACAAGAAGAAATGACTGAGGAAGGACCAGAAGGGGGGTTGTTAAATATGGGCTTCTGGAAGCTAAAAACTCTGCTGAACTGGAACAAAAGAGGGGGCAGTGGACTCTGGGTTGACCAAGAGGCACCATGCTGTAACTGTCTGTTCTCTTGGCTTTCTACACGGCGTTCCAGACATCTAATAAACATAACTGCTTTTACAACGCTGGCTGAGAGCCCCTGCAGCCAGGGGGTATGAGTCTCACTCAGGGATCCAACTCGGGTGGATTCACTGAAGGAATCTCACAGCATAAAGCAGAAGTGTCAAAGACTCTTGAGATTTGGTCCAAGGAAGTGGTGAAGCCAAGTGGCTTACCTTACAATGTGACCCTAAGGGGTCTAGCGCACTAAGGGCATCTCCCAGGGACTACTCCAGAGCTGTTCAAAGCTCTGGATCTGTGGATCTGTGACACAAGGTCACAGAAAAGATCAGTGGCAAAACAAGCAGTATAACCCAGGCTTCCTAAGTCCCTATCCACCACTGACTTCAATGGACCATGCTTTTCCTCGTTGACACAGCTTTTTCACTATAGCTAAAACAACTGCTCTTCAAATCCCAGCCCTCCACATCCTCTCCCCTGAGCTCCCAACTCCAAACATAAAGCTACAACAAAATAAAATCCTCTTTAATGCCCACAGTCTACTGAAAACTCTGTCCAAACTTATAAGATATAGTTGACCTAGCCACTTATTAAGGGACCAACATTCCCACAGGCAGCTATTGATTTCTATGAAGTGAGAGGCAAACCCTCCAAAACAGAATGGCTAACTACCTATGGCAGCTGATGGTAGGACAATAATACTTGCAGGAAGAGATATTATGCCAGATCTCACAAAATTCTTGTAGTCAAGCCTGACTGTCAGGATGGGCTGAGATCTCAATGAAGTTCACAAGGGACCTTGCTATTGTGACCTAATTAACCAAGGTAGTGCTTACGTACCCAAAGGCACAAGCGAGGACCCTTAGATTGAGCACCAACCAGTTTGCAAGCAGCAGTTTTTCTGTGTAAACTGAAAAACAAGCCTCCTTTTGAATGAGCCAGCAGTGCCCTGACAAGTTCTTTTCATCATCCTTAATAAACGTTATACGTCATACATTTGAATGTTTTCAAACAGTAACTTCAACCTGAGCTCAGTGAGATTATTACTTGTAGCAGGTGTGGGTTGACCCAGGCTGGAATGTTGTGAGCATCTTGCGTTGTGTCTACATCTATCTTTGTAGCCAAGCAACAGTATTGGTCACTTAGGGTATGTCTACAAAGCAAAGTTATTTAGAAATAATAGCCCTTATTTTGAAATAACTTTCCTAGCATCTACACAGCCAAACTGCTATTTTGAAATTAAATCGAAATAGTGGAGTGCTTCTTTCGAATTTGGTAAACCTCATTCTGTGAGGAATAATGCCAAGTTCTAAATAGCTAATTCGAAATAAGAGCTGTGTAGATGCTTATTTCAAAATAGGGGGCCTCCAGCCCTTCCCAGGGTGCCCAGGTGGCTACTCTGGGCACAACCAGGAAAACTTTCTCTCCTCTCCCCCAGCCCCAGAGCCTTTAAAGGGGTAGACTCTGGCCACAGTGCCTGTACCAGCTCCAGTATTGCCAGCAACATAGCCAGCAGTTGTTGCCCCTGACCCAGTGGCTCCACCATGAACCAGGCAGCCAGTGCCAGCCAGCCCTCCACTGCTCCCCGGGCCCAGTCTGCCAGTTCCCAGGAGCCTGCTAGGGGCCGGAGAAGGTGGGTGCCTTCCTGGTCTAGTGTGGAGATCGTGGACCTCATTGAGATTTGGGGGGGAGGCCTCCAATGTCCACGATCTCCACACTAGATGGTGGAATGCAGCCATTCTACAGATGGATGGCTGACAGCCTGGCCACCAAAGGCCACATGCGCATCCAGGAGCAGGTGTACATGAAAATAAAGGATCTGCAGCAGGCCAGGGAGCAAAGCCTCAGAGGACACCGGCAGCGGGACAGCCGAGGCGCGTCTGGGCTGTCCCGCTGCCCACGTGCTCTGCAGCTTTGCTCCCCGTCTCCCTGGTCTGGTGGTCTCCAGCAGACCAGCAGACCAGGGAGACGCGGAGCAAAGCCACAGAGGACCCAGGCGGTGGGACCGCGGTGCGTCTCTGTCTGCCGCCCACGTCTCCCTGGTCTGCTGGAGGGGAGAGGGGCGCAGCTAGTGCGTGCCCGCCCCCCCCAGCAGACCAGGCTTTTCTCTGGACGCCTGTGGTAGAGCAGCTGAGGCGCTGCCAGTTGGTCCCGCAGCGCCACTCTGGGCGCTACTGGACCAACCCGGCAGCACCCCAGCTGCTCTGTCCCAGGCATCCTGATTCAGCCGCTGCTGGTCAGTTTCAGCAGCGGCTGAATCAGGACGCCTGGGGCAGAGCAACTTGGTTGCTGCTGGGTTGGTCCAGTAGCGCCGAGGAGCGGCAGTACTGGAGCAACCCAGCAGCACCCCAGCTGCTCTGCCCCAGGCGTCCCCAAGTCAGCCGCTGCTGAAACTGACCAGCGCTGACTACAGGAAGCCCGAGGTAGAGTTGCTCTGCCCCGGGCTTCCTGGAATCAGCCGCTGATCAGTTTCAGCAGCAGCTGACTTGGGGACACCTGGGGTTCTTAAGTTGAATCTGTATGTAAGTCGGAACTGGCGCCCAGATTCAGCCTGTTGAAACTGATCAGCGGCTGATTCCAGGAAGCCCGGGGCAGAGCAACTCTACCTCGGGCTTCCTGTAGTCAGCCGCTGGTCAGTTTCAGCAGTGGCTGACTCTGGACACCAGTTCCGACTTACATACAGATTCAACTTAAGAACAAACCTACACTCCCTATCTTGTACGTAACCCGGGGACTGCCTGTATTTCGAATTAATGTTGTAGTGTAGATATACCCTTATTGTCTAGGCCTCTTTTTTGCCCTCTACTTGCCCCATTACCTTGACCTTCCCTTGGTGACAGGTGTTGACATGGAGGAAGTGGAAACCATACCAGAGAGAATCTAGAGGAGACTTAGAAAGTCAGATGTGTCAGAAAAGGATAACTACTGAGTAGGAGGAAGGATGGGCCAATATTCAAGCTATTAGGAATCCCAAGCAATTTAAGAACATTTAATATTCAAGCAACTTAAGAATTCCAGGTTCAATTCCCCTTTTAGCCACAGACTTTGTGGCCAAATCACTGAGGCCAGTTATATAGAAGATTATTGTAAGACAGCTAAATACTTTTGAGGATCTTTACCTCATTCCCCCATCTGTTAAGTGAGGATAATAGCATTCCCCTACATCAGGGTTGTTGTGAGAATACATTTATTGAAGAATGTGAGATGTTCAGATACCAGTGGCCACCTTATAATTACCTAAGATAGATAGGAGGGAGGGATTTTTTCTGAGCTGGGAGACACAGTAGGATGCCTGAATGCAGAGGGAACAAAGCTTTGAGAAAGATATTCATGATGAGCTGATGCACTGCTGTGCCCAGTTCATCCCTGGATGAACATCTGTCTTCCACTATAACTGGGAGAGGGAAAGAGAGGAAAGAAACTGGAGGAGGGAATGAATAGGCAAATTTTCTTTTTTGCCTGGGTGCCAAGAAAGAGAAAATACATCAAAGAAACAAGAAAGGAGATTGTCTGAGGGGAGAGAGTGTGTTTCAAGAGGTGAAAGCAATTTACAGTCTGACATCTGCATTCTGCATTTTATGGGGCTTTACTGGAGAGAAACACACAAAGCTTTTATTGGGTTTTCTGTAAGTATGCACTGTGTAGGCAGTTTAGCACACGTAAGCCAATTAGGGGAGAACACCTGGTGTATATGTGAAGAACAATTTAGATCGAGACTAGCTGAGCATCGAGTTAGGAAATTGGTGGCAACACTGTGTTAATCTATTGTTAGAAATGATGACTTCAAACAGGGCCGGACTGAGGCATGGACGAGTCAGGCAGCTGCCCATGGCACCAACCGATGGGGAGTGCCTGATGGCAGCTGTAAGGGGTGCACAGCGTCCCTTACAGCTGCCATCAGATGAGGCGCGCCCAGCTCCCGCAGCTCCGGCCCTACAGCGCCGACCAGCAGTGCCCTTCCCACCATGGCCACAGGGCCCTGCATGGCCTAGCGCACACACCAGCAGCGCTGGCTGGGCCAGGCTGGGCAGCGCCTGTGCCCTGCGCCCCGGGGGCAGGCCTGCGCCCCACGGGCGGGCCCGCACATGCACCATGTGCCCAGGGGCGGTGCCGCGTGCCCGGGCCCAGGGCACCAAAAGGGCTTGGGCCGGCCCTGACTTCAAACAGTCTGTTGCCATTTCAGCATACGGCAAGGACTTTTTCAGTCTTCACCAATGCAGCTAGAGTAAGGATGTTTGCACTGGCAACCTAACAAAGACCAGTGTCACTAACATGTAGATTCAACATGGCCGTTCCTAGGCTGCAGCGGTAAACACACACCACTGCTTGACGTGTTGCAGCAGGCCCCTTTCCCACCCCAGGTTCTTCACAGTTTTGGACACCTCTTTCTTATCAATACCTCTGTGAGTTTCATTAATGTTACCATCTCCAAGTCCATCACTACCTCTGTGTAGCATGCCTAACTATGCTGTCCTTCAACCCTCAGCCTTTTCTCCAGAGGGAGCAATCACCAGTCAGAAACCTCACATCCTAATGACTTTGCCAACCCCTCCTCCTTCCTCTGCACTTTCTTCCAGTGCTTGTAACTTGCCTCCCAGCTGTTGGGATAATTAGCTGCTTAGCTCATCACTGGCCCGCCCCTAGAATCATAGAATCATAGAACCATAGAGCTTGAAAAGATCTCAGAAGGTCATCAAGTCCAGCCCCCTGTCCAAGGCAGGACCAATCCCAATTAAATCAACCCAGCCAGGGCTTTGTCAAGCCGAGACTTAAACACCACTAGGGATGAAGACTCCACTACTTCCCTAGGTAACACATTCCAGTGCTTCACCACTCTCTTAGTGAAATAGTTTTTCCTAATATCCAACCTGGACCTCTCCCACCGCAACTTGAGACCATTGCTCCTTGTTCTGCCATCCATCACTACTGAGAACAGCCTCTCTCCATCCTCTTTGGAACCTCCCTTCAGGAAGTTGAAGGCTGCTATCAAATCCCCCCTCACTCTTCACTTCTGCAGACTAAACAGACCCAACTCCCTCAGCCTCTCCTCGTAGGTCATATGCTCCAGCCCCCTAGTCATTTTGGTTGTGCAATTAAATACTCTCCTCCAGCCGGCTTTTCTTGGTGGAGTTAATGTTTAAGGGATGAGCGTATTGGGCCAGCTACTGGCTCTCAGCATTCCTCTCCCACTTGGTTCTTCAGACAGGCAACAAACTTGAGAAAAGCCTAGCTATTGGCTTGCAGTGTGTGCTCAGCTGAAAGAGTCCCTGAGGTTCTTCTCCCATTACAGTAGGCTCTTCTGTCTCCCACTCAGCAGCCTGCAGCTCTGTGCCAAGGTCTCCTCCTGGTCATGTGGGACTCCTGCTGTGCTGCATCCTTTTAAACTCTGCCTTCATTGCTAGCATGCCCAACAGGCATGGCTGGGCAGAGCTTGCTGGCCCAGAGCTGCTCCTTCACTCTTCTCTCTGTAGTGTGGGGTTTGTAGAACCTATCACAGGGGGTTACATCTAGATCTAAAAACATAAACCTCTCCTGCTAAAGGACAAGGTTCTATGAGCTTGGAGGCACTAGCAGACATGTGAACCTCTCTCTGGTCCAGCCATCAGGGCCCTGTCTCCTGTCTACACACATGGTGAGCTAGCTAAGAATGCTGAATTCTCAGTGACCAAAAACAACAGAAAATTCCTTAAGTGCATTTACGCTGGCTGGCTTGGAGAAGGTGGAGCATGCTACTGCCAGTAGAAAGGGATGGAGAGGGAGGTTCAAAGCAGCAATAGGATGGGAAATCCATGGAGCTTTTCAGGGGGAAAACTGTGGAGCCTATGGTAAGTCATGAGAGGTGATCGTCCAGATCAATTCACACGTTCTGTCCTCTTGGCTGGGTGTCAGAACCCTGGTGCCGCTGAGAAGGGAAGATCTTATAAGGGCTGCTTAGGGATTTGACAGCTATCCCTTGGGTCAGCAGCAGGGACTTAATGTGACAGGATCCCTGGAGTGCAGCCTTGAACAATGGGACTGCCAAACCCTCTGTCTCACCAGCCTCTCACAGGCAGTGACAAGCTGCCAACTTCTGGCAGGTACTGCATGTCCATCAGCAGGGACACACTCAGCTGAGTTACACAAACGCTTCTCCCAGCCACTCATAAACTGACAATAGAACAGCTCCTGCCAGTTCCCCCCACCCAGCTCCCCTGCCTTGTACTTCTGGGCTATACTGTCCTGTCCTGGCCAGAAGCCCGGCTAGTATGTGTTTAATTACCAACCTTGTAAAAGAAGCCAAGGTTTCCAAAGCACTTCAAGCAAAATACAGTGTATGAAGTAAAGTATAAAACAGATTTATTAAGCACAGAAAGATGGATTTTAAGTGATTGTGGGTGTGTCTAGACTACATGGCTCTGTCGACGGAGCCATGTAGATGAGTTTACTAGACATACGAAAATGAAGCGGCGATTTAAATAATTGTTGCTTCATTTACATCAAAATGGACGCTGCACTGTGCCGATCAGCTGTTAGGCAGCACAGCGGGGCAGTCTGGACACACTGCTGTTGACAAGGGAAGCCTTTGTCGACCACTCCGGTAAACCGCATTTCATGAGGCAGTTGACAAAGGCTTCCCTTGTGGACCACAGCACATCCAGACTGCCCCGCTGTGCCACCAAACAGCTAATCAGCACAGTGCGGCGGCCATTTTGATGTAAATGAAGCGGCGATTATTTAAATCGCCGCTTCATTTTCCTATGTCTAGTAAACTCATCTACATGGCTCTGTCGACGGAGACATGTAGTCTAGACATACTCTGTGAGTGGTATGCAAGAAAGCTCAGAGATAGTTACCAAAGAAAATAAAAGATAAACACACAATCTAAATTTTAAACCTTATTACCCCAAGCAGTATTTAGAGCAGCAGTTTTCTAACCCGACTGGATGTTACAGTTTACAATACTCTGGTTTCCCTGTAAACCTGGACCAGCCTCCCCAGATGAATCTTTCATCTTCTCTATATTCTTATCACAAAAAGGCAAAACCATGATGCCACAGTCCCTTATTTTATCTCCTCAGTCCATGTACTTAGAACAGCAATTCTCAAAGGGTATGTCAACACTACAACGTTAATTCGAACTAACTTAGTTCGAATTAGTTAATTGGAACTAAGCTAATGCGAACTAATGGATCCAGACTAAAAAACTAGTTCGAATTAGCGTTTTGCTAATTCGAACTAGCATGTCCACATTAAGTGGACCCTGAACCAGGCTTAAAGATGGCCGGAAGCAGTGCCGGCAGGGCATCAGAGGAGGACTTAGAGCGTGGAGATGCTGTCTCAGGCTAGCCAAGGGCTGTGCTTAAAGGGTCCCGACCCCCAACCCGGACAGACAGTTCTCAGGGGTGCCCCGCTTGCAAAGCAGTCCTGGCTTGGATTGCCCAGACTACCCACACTGGGCACATCACAGCACTCGGCCATCAGCCCGGCTGCACTTGCCGCAGGCTGCCATCTGGGGAGAGGAGGAAATTGGGGGGCTGCAGGAGAGCTTCCACCCCCAGAAACCCGCAGAGCCAGCCCAGTCCTCCCCATCGGGGGCTCGTGCCCCATTCCTCCCTCACCTCCTTCCACTTACCTTTCCCTAGCCCCTCTTCTTGATGTACAAAATAAAAATAACGTGTCTTCCAAAATGGAATCTGTCTTTATTGAACAAAACTGGGGGAGACTGGGAAAAGGAGGTGGGAGAGGGGAAGAGAGAGGCTGGGAGAGGGGAGGGCAACTACAATGATCAGGGGTTGGGAACAGGTCCCATATGAAGAGAGGCTAAAGAGACTGGGACTTTTCAGCATAGAAAAGAGGAGACAGAGGGGGGACAGGATAAAGGTCTCTAAAAGCAGGAGTGGGGTGGAGAGGGTGCATACAGAAAAGTTCTTCATGAGTTCCCATAATAGAAGGACTAGAGGACACCAAAGGAAAGGAATGGGTAGCAGGCTTCAAACTAGTAACAGAAAGGTGTTCTTCACAAAGCAAAGAGTCAACTTGTGGAACTCCTTGCTGCAGGAGGCTGTGAAGGCTAGAACTAGAACAGAGTTTAAAGGGAAGTGAGATCAAGTCATGGAGGTTGGGTCCATGGAGTGGTATTAGCCAGGGAGTAGGAGTGGTGTCCCTGCCCAAGGTTTGTGGAAGGCTGGAGAGGGATGGCACGAGACAAATGGCTTGGTCACTGTCTTCGGTCCATCCCCTCCAGGGTTCCTAGGGTTGGCCACTGTTGGCAGACAGGCTACTGGGCTACATGGACCTTTGGTCTGACCCAGGACGGCCATTGTAAGCTCAGGGCTCAGGGTCGCGGGTCTCAGTGGACCCCCTTGATTCTCTTGCACACCTGCTCCTGGGTGGCCAGGCTGGCAGCTATCCTGCCCTAGCCAGCCACTTTCCTGTGCCTAGTGCGGAGATCATGGACGAGGTCCACGATGTCCGCACTAGCCCAGGCGGGTGCCCGCCTCTTGCGGTCCCAGGCAAGCTCCCGGGAGCAGCCAGCCTGGTCCCGGGAAGAGGGGGAGGGCTGGGGGGCATCGGGTGGGTGGCTCGATCCGTGCCAGGTGCAGGGTCTGCTAGCTGGGTGCTGGCAGGCTTGCACCTGGCACGGGCACCGTAGCCAGCCCGTGGCCCTTTTAGGGGTCCGGGACCAGGAGGGAGGCATACGAGTTTCTCTGGTGTTGGCCAGAGTGGCCACCAGGGAAACCTGGGGAGGGCTAGCCTCCCACTAGTTCGAATTAAGGGGTTACACACCCCTTAATTCGAACTAGCTAGTTCGAACTAGGCTTAATCCTCGTGGAATGAGGTTTTCCTAGTTCGAACTAACGGAGCGCTAGTGTAGCGCCTATGAAAGTTAGTTCGAACTAACATTCGTTAGTTCGAACTAACTTTGTAGTGTAGACATACCCAAAGTGGGGCCCATAGACCTGTGGGAGTCCTGGAGAGCACTCTGAGTGGTCTGCAATTCATGTTTGGCTGCTGTCCCTGCTGGCCAATTGCATACTGCAGAACAGCTGTGGACTGGGGGCAGGCCCTGCGGCTGAGCACGGAGTCAACATTTCCAGTCTGTAAAAAGCAATAGAGGAAAGCACAAAAGCAGCCAGGGTAAAGCTGCTAATTGACCGGTGATTCTAAAAGCATGAATTCTGCATGCAGTTCCATTGGCTCAGGTGGGCCATTCCTGCTCCTCTCACAGCAGAGCGAGCCCCAAGAGAGGTGCTGGGTGCGAACCCATGCACCATGGGCAGCCAGCACTGAGGTGTAGGGACACAGCCAGGAGGGGCTTGGGGGAAGTGGGGCTGACTGGAGGGGCAGCGGGGGGGAGCAAAGCACAAGTGAGTCTGGCCCTGGGGATTCCATTTTGCCCCCCCCCCCACAGCCCTCCTCGAGTAGTTGTGAACTGTCTGGCTGGTAGACACACTCACGCAGCCTGAGCACATCTACCAGCCAGGCAGTTCGCAACTACAATACTAACTACAACTACACCTAATACTAATAAAATGTACCTAATGAGAAAATACCAGACATTTTATATGTCCCGTACAGAAGCCTCAAATACCGGACTGTCTGGTACAAAACCGGATACCTGGCAACCCTATCCTCCTTGCACTTTCCCTCCTAGCCAGATACCCTACCCCCAACCTGCTCCTGCTCCTGCTCCCGCTCCCGCCTCCCGGAGTGCCTGTGTGGCGTCGGGTCCCCCAAGCCCTGGCTCGGGCTGAGTGGAGGATGCAGACGGGTGAAACACTGAAAATTTAATTAATTTTTCATTCTTTTTTTAATGTTTATTTATATTTTTGGGCTGCAAAAAAACAGTACTGAAAAAAACCAGGTTCCAACTAAAGTAAAAATTTTGGGAAACCCTGGTCTAGCCAGCTTTCTGTCTGTCTTACAGTCCATTTATCCAATTCATATTCCTTTAACTTGCTAGCAAGAATATTGTGGGTGACAGTATCAAAACCTTTGCTAAAGCTGGCACAGGGGGCTTTAGGAGGACCAGAAACAACTTATTTGAATATTCATCATTTGCTTAATGTCAGAGGGATGGCAGGAGACAAATCGCTTGATCATTGTCTTCAGTCCACCCTCTCTGGGGCACCTGGTGCTGGCCACTGTCGGTAGACAGGATACTGGGCTAGATGGACCTTTGGTCTGACCCAGTACGGCCGTTCTTATGTTCTTAATATGCAAATATGCAAATTAATGTTATCGGTCCTCCAAAAGCTCATAAATGGATTTACTGGTCCCTGTGTCAAAAAGTTTGGGAACCCTTGGCATACGGAATGGGGCCAAATTAAGTGTGCCCACATAACCTTCATGTTTGTATATGTCTTATAATATCAAGTATGGGCCTGTGGTTAAGACACAGGCCACGGGAGATCTGAATTCTACTCCCAATTTTTCCACCGCCTTCTGGCATGACTTTGCACAAGTCCTTTAGGACCTGATTTTCAGAGGTGCTCCCCATAACTCCCATGACTCAACTGGAGCTAGAAGTGCTCAGCATTTTTTTTTAATCGGCCCTAAGATCTTTTTGTGTCTTAGTTTCCCCATCTCAGGAGCAGGGGTACTACTACGTCCCTCCCTCACTGGGGTTTTGTGGGCAGATCCATTAGTGCAGGGAGGCACTCAGAAACCCTGGCAAGGAGCAGCACAGAAAAGCCTAAAATAGGCAGAATACAAATTAACTTAAAACATAGCAAAAAATAAAAAAAACACCTTTTTATGGGCACCGATAACAGTAAAAGCAATCATGCCTCTACCTTCCATTAGAATATCCCCCCCTGACCCAGCAGCCTCGATTGCTTGGCCCACAGAATGATAAGGCTCTGGATAGAACTACAGATCAATGAAATCATTTACTAACTTGTCTCTGGGAAAGACAACTGACAAAGCAACTTAAACTCACAAGTGCTTATTTTGGAACAACACTCCACAGAGAAACCCTAATGCACATGGACTTGCCATTCAGCTCACCTGTATCTCCCTTTTTAGATTTTTGTTGACCACTTAATGGCTTAACTCAGGCTTTGAGTAGCTGTTTGTACCCAGAGCTGAAAACAGGATGGAAAATCCTACAAGTAAAACTTCAGGGATCGGTGAGGATGATAGAATTTGCAGGTTCTCAAAACCCCTGAGCTATTTTTTAAGTTTGAAGAGTTTGCAAAAACTAGATTTCATTTGTGAACTTCTATCAATTTTTTTCAAGGATGATTCATTTTTTAAAAAAGTATATTTTCTTAGCAGGAAGGAAGTTGCTGATACAGGTGTTGCATTTGGGATGGAACCTCTCTTCCTCACCCTCCACTTCACACCTCTCATCCTCTGCCACTAAAATTAAGCTGTCACAAATGGAAATTTGGTGACATTCATTATAACTGTTCTCTTCTCCATTTCAGCTCCTTTATTCACTGTCTCTCTAAGAGGAAGAATTCAACAACTTCCGACCTGAGTTTTCAGACATATAACTTGAGTAAGTCTGATATTGACCAAATGAGTTTTGCTGATCCATAATAGAGATTTTTCAAGTCAATTATACCTGTAACAATGGTACACTGGCATCAAACTCTCTTATAGCACTGAGCTTCTGGAGAGGCAGGGAGTGCAGTAGGAAGTAACTGAGGCTGGAGTATTGGCCATGCTGCAGACTTAACCTGCCAGTTCCAAGGCCTGGGGCTGGAACCTAATGGAGTAGTGGGGGAGGTGCATTCATTTATTGACAACCCACAGAATTGAATCACTAGGTGCTTCTGCTAATTGTGGACTTACACCACTAGGTGCCATTGCCAATCCATAGACTCTGAGCTACTAGACACTATTGCCAAATGAGGGACATGAGTCACAAGGGGTATAGGGAGCAAGTGTGTTAGAGACATTCATCACATCCACACTGAAAATGCAACCAGAGGCATCCATTGCATGTGTGTGGGCACACATACACACACACATTATATAATCTCCACAACAAAAACTTTACATTAAAATGGAGTTTAAATTGTGAGTACACATCAGTAGTTTATGGGTAAACAATTTTAGGGGGACATTGTAACTATCTTAAAACCAAACCCAGGAAATTCATAGTTAAAGTTACAATTAAAAGGAATCAGGAGGGGAGGGTCTGTGAAGCTATGGAAACAATCCTGAATGCCCTGCCGTATTGTCATAGATTAGCTATGGGGAATTTTAGTGTCTGTGATCCTAGATTCAATTAAGCAGAAAATAATATGAGTATCCTCCATTTGTGCCCTATTTCCAACCTGTTCCCATACACCAAAGCCCAATTCCTGTTGGGGATTTGCAGATTCTAAGCTCAGAAGGAATCCCTGTGATCATGCAGTCTGATCTGCTGTATCACATAGGCTGTAGCGCCTCCCCAAATAATTCTTAGAGCATGTCTTTTTAGAAAACATCCAACCGTGATTTGAAAATTGCAAAGATGAAGAATCTACTACAATTCTTGAGGAAGGTCTAGGTTGGATATTAGGAAAAACTATTTCACTAGGAAGGTGGTGAAGCACTGGAACAGGTTATCTAGGGAGGTGGTGGAATCTCCATCCCTAGAAGTTTTTAAATCCCAGTTTGACAAAGCC
This sequence comes from Pelodiscus sinensis, assembly GCF_049634645.1. Taxonomy (NCBI): domain Eukaryota; kingdom Metazoa; phylum Chordata; order Testudines; family Trionychidae; genus Pelodiscus; species Pelodiscus sinensis. The sequence continues at coordinate 308,111,957 of NC_134711.1, forward strand.
CTGACTGGGATGATTTAGTTGGGATTAGTTTTGCTTTGAGGCAGGGGGTTGGACTTGATGACTTTGTAAGGTCTCTTCCAATCATATGATTCTATCAAAAGGTTCCAAAGGTTAACTATCCTCACTTCAAAATGTGTGCTTTATTTCCAATCTGTATTTGTCTAACTTTCAACTCCCAAACACTGGATTATGTTATATCTTTCTCTGCTATATAGAAAAAATCTCATTGTGATGTTGTCACACCAGGTGCCAGCTCATTCCAAAAGCCCTAGGCCTCACCAAATACTGACAAATGCATAGCAGAAATGAGTTTGGCACAATTGTGTATTCACATTGTTAAAACAGATATTGGGTTTATAAGAAGGTGTTCAGTGTTTGGACTTTATTAAATGCTTGTGAATTGCTCCACCCATTAATCTCACTTACAATATCTTTATCCCATGTTAAGTGTTTACTGTGAAATTGGAAACCCCTTCAGTCAGGAGAGAAGGATTAGCAAATGTGAAATACTAATTTGCAACAAAAGGTGTCATCTCCTACCCAACATTAACCATTTTGAAATCTCAGTGAACAAAAGTCTTTGTTTATTGCTCCCACACACATTCACAAAGAGGGGAAATGCACAGACCCTCATCCCTTCATAATCTGAATCCTGGGGGAAAGGAATAAAAATCCCTAACCAGGAGGCACTGTATCACTGGAGAGGGCAGTATTTCTAAGCATAAGCAAGAGATCCTCAAGCTGCTAAACTTGGGTTAGCCCTAACCGGTCATATAGAGCTTGTACCTTACGTCAGGTTCTTACCTTTTGAAATCTGGAATGTTGGTATGTATAGACTACAGGGTTTTGCTGACAAAAGTGGCCTTTTGTTGACAAAACTATACCTGCATCTACACTAGGTGTGTCTAGACCACAGGGTTTTGTCGAAGGTGGTAAACCTCATTCTACAAGGAATAACACCTTCTGTCAACAGAACTCTGTTGACAGAAGGTGTTATCGCATCTACACTCTCCTTTGCGTCTACACTCTCATGTCGACAAAGTGGCTTGCTTTGTCAACAGAACTGGATGTAGTCTAGATGCTCTTTGTTGACAGAAGCTTTGTCAACAGTATCTGTCAACAAAAGCCTGTAGTCTAGACGTTCCCTGTAACTCATTTGTGAGAGTATATTTACCTGCTTTCGCCCTGTAAATAACATATTTCTTTTTCAGAGTTAATAAATCTTTAGTTGTTTATTACAGGCAAGGCTATTGGTGAGAGAGCTAAAGTACAATTGACCTTGGGAAAAAGACTGGTCTTTTAGGACTGAGCGTAACCTGAATGTGGTTGTGATTTTTGTGGTAAGGGACCATCTATCAGAAATGCAAACTTGGCTGGGTAGTAAGATAGACTCGAGTGCCCAAGGGAACTGTCTGCAACTCCAGGTCAAGGTCATGAGAGTGCTTGAGGAGTTCAGTTTTGATACTTGGTTTGTGGAATTTAATTCTAGAACACACAGCTAGTGTGGGGTTTGTGCCATGGTCTGTAACAATCTCCTCAGAGCTTGGCACTCACATCCAGACAACCTGACACCCATCACTAAATATTTGTTGTACTTACAGACTGTAATCAAATTAACCCGTTTTCTGAGAACAGGCACTCCCTCCTTTTGGGGGACCTATCATGTTTTTGTCACCTGTCAGTGGCACATTTAGTGGGCATTCAATAGTGACTCATTCATATGTGATACCAAGGCAGTACCATTCCTCCATTATTAAAATGTTGGGTGAGGCAGGCTTCTTTTTGGAACACATAAGTGTAACTCCCTATGAGTTTCCTTGTGAGCCCTGCTGGGTTTCCTCTGCAAAGGTAGAGGAGGATCATGTAAATATATCCTACCTATGCAATAGCGAGACCAAGACATCAGTGGACATCTTAAGCATAGATAATGACTTGATCCTCTGATCCTGGGAGGGGGTGCTCTCCTCCTGTTTCACACCAGGCACCACCCCACTCCATCCTTTCCCCAAGCTTCCACCCCCACTCTGCCTCTTCTACCCCTTCCTCGTCCCATCTTGTTCTGCCCTGTCTCTTCCCACCCCTGCTCCTTCCCTTACAACCTCCTTTTTGACTCTTGCACACCACAGAACAGCTGATCACAGTGGGCAGGTGGCACTGGGAGTATGGGGGGAGGAGCTGATCTTCAGGCTGACAGCGACTGCTGAACACCCACTATTTTTTCCTTAGGGGTACTCCAATCCCAGAGCACTCATGGAATGGGAGCCTATGATCTTAAACTTTTTATCTGGAACCCTGGGCTGTAAGTGCAATTGCCATGCCCTTGATATGGGCCCAGGTTATGATGTTGTCTATCAAACTCTCACAATGGGGACAATAGAAAAGTAATAATTGAGTAGCATTGCCTTAACTGCAAGGCCTGTGTTGCATCTTTTATTCCAGCTTTTCTTTTCAAAAGGATAGCTTTTCTATGAATGTTCATGTTGTTAAACGTACCTGTGTTCCCATAAAGAAACAGGACAGGCAACGTGGCTGAGTTAGCTCTACAACAAGAACTTTAAGCCTTTCCTACAGGAAACTCAATAGTGCATGAAAGAGCCTTTTGCTGTGGTCTTTGTGTGGGGTGCAAGTAATAGGGAGTCATTTGCTTCAGTTTGATGGGCTTGACTGCCTCTGCGCAGAAAGGGCCAAGGATTGAAATAATAGGGATAGCAAAGGTCCATAGCAGGCAGGGCAGAAGGGAGAGGAATCTTGCACAGTGCTTTGCCTTACTAAAGCGCTTTCATCTTCTTTGCATTACAGTTCTGTCTAGAGCCTCCAAGTAAGACCAGGGTTCCACTGTGCAAGGCATCATGCAAACACATACAAACACTCCCCTTCCAATGTCTTGTCCACTAGAACACTACAGCGCTCCTCTTGCAATGCTTACATTATCAGGGCTAGATCAAAAGCTCCCTGTAGCTAATGAAAAGTCTCCCACTGGCTTCAGTGGTATTTGGATCACTCTCTTATCCCTCTTATCCCATGTGTAAGGCTGAGCACTGAATTCCAGCGCAAATATTTATCAAAGAGAATGCAAAACATCCTATTAATTTTAGGCCCATTAACCTGATGTAACATGGTTGATTAACTGTGACCTATTTGGATAATTTTATGCCATTAATGAAGTTGTAGCCTTTCCATCCTGAGCACAGCATTACAGAATTACAGGAGTGCTGATTTGAGAGGCAGGCAGGCTGACAGACTCACCGGATCCCAGGGCAAGATGAGGAGGGCTGGCCCAGGGCTCTGCCCTGCATCACGTCGGACTCCAACAAGTGAAAGGGCCCAGGGCTCCAGTCACCACCACCACTGCTGCTGCAGTAGCACCAGCGATGGCCAGGAGTCCTGGGCCTCTTTGAATTACCAGGCCCCAGGTAGTTGTCCCCTTTGGCCTTCCTTTACCCGCCCTCCAGCCCCGTCAGCAAGCCTGTTGGGAAGGCCCAGACGCTTGTGCCAGATTTAATATTTACATCACTGTCTGCATTGTGAACAAAAAAAGCAGTCACGTAGCACTTTAAAGACTAACAAGATCATTTATTAGGTGATGAGCTTTTGTGGGGCAGACCCACTGAAGAAGTGGGTGCTACATGACTGCTTTTTTTGTTCTACCACAATCAGACTAACACAGCTACCTCTGTTGCACTGTGAACTACATTTTTAAAAGTGGGAACATATTTTCAGTCTGGTGTTTCATTTTCCCACCAGCTTATTTTAAGAAAAAATAAATAAAAAAGCAATGTTTGTAGGCTCTGCTGCCATTAATTTCAGAGATGGCATAAATCCTCTGGATCAGCACCTAAGGTGAGGCCATGAAAACAAGCTCAATGATTTCTTTTCAGTTCTTTCAGACAGGGAACATTTCATGCCCACACTTTAGCAGCAAAGAAGCTCAACAAATTTATTAATGCTCCAGAAACTGGCAATCAATCCCTTCAGGTCAGAGACGAGAGGTAGTGGCAGGCGTCATGGCTTAAACAGAAACCCTTCAGTAGGTCACTTGGTATTGGCTTTGGATTATAGGGATTCAGCTCCTAAAGCTAAAGATTCTAGTTTTTCTCACTTGGTCTTCCACTTCTTTTTAAAGGGAAAGGCTCTGTAAAAGGAGAAGTGGATTTGCTCACCTTCCTTCTCACCTTTGGATACAACTGACCTGTTCTCATTGCAAAAGGACCAGCTAATAATCTATGGCACAAAAGAACTTATAAAAATATCTGTATTGAAGTAAATTACACTTAAAAGCTCACATCCTGTGAAGGGAAAGAACAGTGCAAAGAACTTGACACTGTATTCTGTACCTTGTAGCTGCCATTCTTTGGATTCCCAGGCAGTCCGACGTAGCCACACTCAGAAGCCTGTAGAACAGGGAATTGAGGACGAAACAACTCTTGCTTTGTGCTCTCTGGTCTGCCAGAATGATTGCCATTGCCTTCTTTGTCAGTATCATCTCTAGCATCATCTCCATACTCTGTTTTATTCATCAGACAACTAGGAGCAGCCCAAGGGGAAAAAAATAAAGCTGATTGCAACTTAAAACAGATAACTGTGGCTTATATGTTATGTGCCATTTTAGTGTGTATTCAGAAGGTGGGGGATGATCACAGAAGAAATCTTTGCTTTCATGCTGGGACCTTCTAACAGATGCAATTTATTTTCTATGCTACCTGCATTCTCTAGTTAACAATGGCTGTAGATTAAAGCCTATTTAATCTTGGTATATTTCAGTTGCTGCTGAAAGGAAAGACAGAATAAATTACAGGATGCTAAGAATCAAATGGAAATCAGTGTATTGTATTTAAGATCATGATTTCTTTCTGAATAGCCTGGGCAAGTTTGGATGGCTCAGGACTAAACAGACATCACTTTAATTGGCATGGAACCCAGAGGAAACATGGAACCCAGAGGAAATATAGCATAAAGTCAGGTGTGGGAGGGGAAAGTCGGGGTTGCTGCAGACAAGTGTGTGATGTGCAGTTGAGTTCTGTGCTCCAAAGTGCATTGAAGGGAAGGGGGTTGTGGATGAACCAGGGAGCAACAGGTGTGTAGCCAGGGGAACTGCTAATATGGATCTACTGGACAAAAGCCCTTTAGAAGGCAATGTGCCGCAGGGCTTGGCTCTTGTATAGCCAAGGCTGGCACTAAGAGCTAAGAATAGCATGAATATGTGATATGCCTTCTGATTGGCAGAGGGGACTCTGCACTTATACCCAAGGGCTACATCTAGACTGGCATGATTTTCCGCAAATGCTTTTAACGGAAATGTTTTCCGTTAAAAGCATTTTCGGAACAGAGTGTCTAGATTGGCACGGACGCTTTTCTGCAAAAGCACTTTTTGTGGAAAAGCGTCCGTGGCCAATCTAGAAGCACTTTTCCGCAAAAAAGCCCCGATCGCCATTTTCGCAATTGGGGCTTTTTTGCAGAAAAAAAATCTCCGCTGTCTACACTGGCCCTTTTGTGCAAAAGTTTTGCGCAAAAGGACTTTTGCCCGAATGGGAGCAGCATAGTATGTCCGCAAAAACTCTGACAATCTTACATGAGATCATTAGTGCTTTTGTGGAAATTCAAGTGACCAGTTTTGACAGCTGGCAAGTTTTTCCGGAAAAGTGGCTGATTTTCCGGAAAAACTGGCCAGTCTAGACACAGCCAAGCAGATCCCTTCTATATCAAGTGCTTTTTCTCAAGCTTTGGGATCCACTCAGAAACTCTTCCATGGATTGCCCCGCTGGTGTCTTTCTGTTTGGGAACTTATTTGGCTGCATCTGAATTACACTTGAACCTGATGATTTGGGGTTGATATATGTATTTCTAATTGAAACACATTTGCTGGTTTAGTATCCCTCCCCCTTGAACAGCTTCAATAAGAATGTGTCATTTTGTTTTGCAATTTAGCAAACTCAGTAGGATTGTACACAGCTCCTGTTGAGAGCATAGGAATGGCCATAATGAGTCAGCAATGGCCCATCTAGCCCAGTTTCCTGTCTTCCTACCTTCCGACAGTGGCCAGTGCCAGGTGCCCCACAGGGAACGCACAGAACAGGAAGATGTATCTCAAGTGATCCGTCCTGTTGTCCAGTCTCAGCTTCAGGCAACTGGAGAACTATGGACACAATTTTGCATGGGGTTGCATTTCTGACCAACTTGCCTAATAGCCATTGATGGACTTATCCTTATGAATGCATTTTATTCTTTTTTGATCCGAGTCATACTATTGGCCTTTTAAACATCCCTTGGCAACAAGTTCTGCAGATTGATTCTGCACTGGGTGAAAAGTGCTTTTTTTGATTGTGGTAAACCTGTAGCTTACTATATTCATCGGATAGCCCCTAGTTCTTGTGCTATATGAAAGGGTAAAGAAAATTCCTTTATTCACTTTCTCTACTACATTCATTATTTCATAGTCCTCTAACACATTCATAGAATCATAGAATCATAGAACCATAGAGCTAGAAGAGACCTCAGAAGGTCATCAAGTCCAACCCCCTGTCCAAGTCAGGACCAATCCCAAGTAAATCAACCCGACCAGGGCTTTGTCAAGCCGAGACATAAACACCTCTAGGGATGGAGACTCCACTACTTCCCTAGGTAACCCATTCCAGGCTACCCTCCTACTAAAATAGTTTTTCCTAATATCCAACTTGGACCTCTCCCACCAAAACTTGAGACCATTGCTCCTTGTTCTGCCATCTGTCACTACTGAGAACAGCCTCTCTCCATCCTCTTTGGAACCTCCCTTCAGGAAGTTGAAGGTTGCTATCAAATCCCCCCTCACTCTTCACTTCTGCAGACTAAACAGACCCAACTCCCTCAGCGTCTCTTCATAAGTCATATGCTCCAGCCCCCTAGTCATTTTGGTTGCCCTCCCCTGGACCCTCTCCAATGCGTCCACATCCTTTTTGTAGTGGGGGCCCCAGAACTGGACACAATACTCCACATGTGGCCTCACCAGAGCCGAATAAAGGGAAATAATGACATATCTGGATCTGCTGGCAATGCTCCTCTTAAAGATGGGGTAATCAGAACCGCATGCAGAATTCTAGGTATGGGTGTGCCATAGATGTATATTTTAACATTGTGGTATTTTATTTTTGTATTTATCAATTTCCTAATGGTTGCTTACAGTCAGTTAGCTTTTTTTTGACTGGCCTGATCACTGAGCAGATGTTTTCAGAGAATTATCCACAATGACTCCAAGATCCCTTTCTTAAGTGGCAACAGCTAATTTACATGCCATCATTTTATATATATAGTTGGGCTTATGATCTCTAATATTCATTACTTTGCATTGGTCAACACTGAATTTCATTTGTCATTTTCTTGCCCAGTAACATTGTGAGATCCCTTTGTAACTCTTCTTAGTCTGCTTTGGATTTAATTGTTATGAATAATTTAGTATTATCTGGAACTTGGCCACCTCATATTTATCTCATTATTTCAGATTAATTAATATATTGAACCACACAGGTCCCAGCTATATTCCACTTTTTCATTTATAGGTTTCCTGTCTTTTAACCAGTTACTGATCCAGAAGAGCACCTTCCCTCTTATCCCATGACTGCTTGATTTGCCTAAGAGCCTTTGGTGTGAAATCCTCTTCATAGGCTTTTTAAAAGTCCAGGTACACTACATGTGTTGGAACACTCTCATTCACATGCTTGCTGACACACTAAGGCTACGTCTAGACTGGCCCCTATTACGAAATAGCCATGCTAATTTCCAACTTTGGAATAGGGAAATCCGCGGGGGATTTAAATATCCCCCGCGGGATTTAAATAAACATGTCCGCCGCTTTTTTTCTGGCTTGGGGAAAAGCGTCTAGACTGGCGTGATACTCCGGAATAAAGCCCTTGAAAGTAAGAATAAGAGATCCTCCGGAAAAGGGAATTATTCCGGAGGATCGCGCCAGTCTAGATGCTTTTTTCCGGCTTTTCCCCAAGCTGGAAAAAAAGCGGCGGACATGTTTATTTAAATCCCGCGGGGGATATTTAAATCCCCCGCGGATTTCCCTATTCCAAAGTTGGAAATTAGCATGGCTATTTCGTAATAGGGGCCAGTCTAGACGTAGCCTAAAAAAATTCTAATAGACTGGTGAGGCTTTACTAAAGCTGTATTGATTGTGCCTTAAATTATGTTAATCTTTATGTCTAATAATTCTGTTCTTTTCTATAGCTTGAACTAGTTTGCCCGGTACTGAAGTTAGGCTTACGAGCCTGTAATTGTCAGGATTGGCCCTGGAACCTTTTTTAAAAATTAATGTTACATTAGCTACCCTTCAGTCATCTTACACAGAGTCTGATAGAAGTAATAGATTGCCATATCTTAGAGACTACACCCTGCACTTGAATATATCGCACACCCGAATATACCCCGTGGATATGCTATTTGAGTAAAAAAAGTCTTGTATACCCCGTACACGAGTATAACCTATGGGGTATACAAGACTTTTCTTTCAAACTGTGCCAGGGGTATATTTGCTAATTTATTGTGCCGGGAGCCAGAGGGAAATTAGTCAGCATCACTGCTCTGGTTCCTGCAGGCACTCACACCCCAGACCAGCCTCCAGGCAGGGGAGCGCTCACCCCCTGGTTCCTGCACAGCCGCAGGAAGCACCAGCCTCTGGGCAGGGGAGCGCTCACTCTCAGTTCCTGTGCAGGTGAGTAAAAAAAAAAACCACTGTATACCCCGAGTACGAACATAGCCCATGGGCGGGGGAGGGGTGCAGGGTTTGTAAAAATGAATATAACCCGCGGGTTATATTCGCTAAAATACGGTACATAACACAGTTAATAGTTCAGCAATTTCATATTTAAGTTCCTTAAGAACTCTTATGTGAATACCACCTGGTCCTGGGACTTTATTTATTATTAATTAATTATTATTCATTTGTTTGTTTGTTTGTTTGTTTGTTTGTTTGTTTAATCGATTTGTTCCAAAAACACTTAACTGACCCCATCAGTCTGGGACAGTTCCTTGGATTTGTGGCCTAAAAAGAATGCCTCAGTGTTGCAATCTCCCTCATAACTTTTGTGGTGAAGATCAATGCAAAGAATTAATTTAGTGTCTCTGCAGTGGCCTTGTCTTCTTTGAGTGCTTTAGCACTTTGGTCACCTAGTGGAAGCATTAATTTTTTGGCAGGGTTCCTGCGTCTGATATACTAACAAAAAATGCTGTTAGTTTTTGTGTCTTTTGCTAGTTGCTTTTCAAATTCTTTTTTGGCCTACCTAATTATACTTTACACTTTGACTTGCCAAAGCTAATGTTGCTTTCCACTTTCCTCACTAGGATTTCACATACAGATTTTAAAGTATGATTCTTTGCTCCTAACCACCACTTTTATTTTGCCAGTTAGCCCTGATGGTATTTTATTGGTTTTCTTACTGATTCTTTTACTGTACAATTTTCTATGCCCATTGGCAAAGTGCGTAGTATAGCAATATGTATAGCAATATATGTATAGCAATCTGATGTGGTAAAGAAAGTAAAATTATTTCAGCAACATAAGAGGTTGAACAAAGGTTAAGCCATTCAATGGTGGGGGAACGACTTTTAATTCCCTAAACTATGTTATAGGCCCTGAATTGCGATGAAACAGGACACAAAGGATCTGCTTTTGCTGTCTCTTGTACTAATGTTACACTGGCATGATTTCATTGGAGTTACTCTTGACTTTCCCTGGCGCACACTAGAGCAGAATCAGATCCCAAATCTTGCAAATAGAGATTATTTTACATGAATCAAGTAATGTGTGGATGTGATTACTTTTTTTACCCTTCTGATATCTACTCAGAGTCCGTTATGTACGAGTCAGTCAATAAACTAATTCTCAGATTAAACAAACAGTATCGTTTAGCACATTGCTAATCTCAGTTTACTAGCTAGCATGGCAACCAAATCCCCTGTCTGTCCTTACAAAAATGATTCAAGCAGATTAAATCTGACAGGATAGCATGGGGTAATTTGTGCTGTGGTTGCATACAGTAGACTAGTTTTTAGATAAATTCTTATTTCCGGGGCTTTTGAACATTTAGCTTTCAAACTCTGACACATAAAAGGAAAAAAATCATTTGCTTTCTGTCTTTCTTTTCTCTCTCTCCCCCCCTTCTTTTTTTTTTTCGGTTAATTCCCATCTGAAACAGGCACAGGAAATGTAGATGGACTGCCATCTATTGGCATGTATATAAAATTCTTATTATGGGTGAACATTGCCTTGTCCAAAGCAGTCAGAGTCCACGATTTCAAATGCTGCATACTGTGGTAACTCAGAATGAGATGCAAGGTGAAGAGTTACCTACAATCTAATTTAACAAAGAGAAATAGTTTGAATAAGAGAATATATTTTTTCTCCCTTTTAAAAACACTTAGAATCAGTAGTCTGCATCTTACAACTAAACAGTCACATCTAGATTTGTCCATAAGTAGTATTATTATTTATATAACCATGTCAATGTGTGTAAATATGAAAAGGGAATTCAATGGTTTGGAACATATGGGCTAGAGATTCCGTTGGTTTTCATTGTGATAGCTCCATTGAAGACAATGGAGCTTGTGTAGTCTTATACCAGATAAGGTTCTGTCCCTTCCACAGAACAGATAGATCACTTCTGTTTCCTACTTCTTTCTCCAACCTTTCCTATATTGAATACCAAACCAAATGTGTCTTCAAGCCTTCATATAATGGAATGTTGTCCTGCATAATCCCAAAGTATTTAACCTGCCTGACTTAGACTGTAAACTGTTTAGGGCATGTACTATCCAAACAATATTTTTTAAAAGCTGAGTAGATGGCCTTTAGTTTCCAGAGCTCTTATTGTGCCCAGCCACCATATTCCTTTTCATAACAAACCCAGAAGAAAATACAACATACCTGCTTTCTGGAGAGAAACCTTCCATGACCTAACGTCTTCTGGCACTAAAACTGGCTGGTGTTACTACACAACCAGCGAGTAGCAATAAAGCATCTCAAATCTATTTACCAAGTTGATAGCTTGATGTTAATGTCTGTTAGATCAGCCTGGTAACAGCCTCTGGAGGGTGTGTAATAAACACTATTATCAGAAACTGGAGTGCAGGGAGTATCAGATTCCACTGCTGGCTGACAATGGGAGAGAATGGTTTATTTACTATTAGGAAACCAATTGGTACTGTTGTGGTGTTGCTATGTCTGTGTTTACTAGGAAATAATATATAGCTTTCATACTCATATGCTGTGTTACACTTCTCTCCTTGTCAGTTCCAAACAGGTAGGCAGCAAAGCAAATATTGTACAGGATGGCTTATTTTCAAATGATTTTTAAGCTCTTCATTACTGTGGAGCAGAAACCTGATCCCATCCACAGCTTACAACAATAATTGCTAATAATACACTTGAAGCTAAATTCAAAAAGTAATTATCCAACTTTATAAAGATATGCCTATTTTGACCATATTCATCTTCCTTTGGTCCAAATACAAGCATTACTAAGAACATAAGAGTAGCCATACTGGGTCAGACCAAATATTCATGTATTTCAGTATCCTGTCTTCTCGGGCTATGTCTACACTGCCACTTTTTATCGGAAAAAGGTACGCCAATTGCGCTCCATAATTTGTGTACCTTTTTCCGATAGTTTTGTTGGAAGAGGCTTTTCCAAAATTTGGCCCGTCTACACTGAGCCAAATTTCAGAAAAACCTCCTCTTTCGGAAGAGCCCTTCCTCCTCGTGGCATAAGGAACACAGGGCTTTTGAAAAAGTGCTTCTGCTCTTCCACAAAAAACGTCAGAAGAGCAGACAAGTTCCCTGGAAAAACTCCATAGTCTAGACATAGCGGCTACGTCTACACTGGCCCCTTTTCCGGAAGGGGCATGTTAATTTCAGCGATCGTAATAGGGAAATCCGCGGGGGTTACACATTATAGCTCCAAAGCTGCAGTGACCCCACAAGTCCATACAGACACCCAGTGCATAAGTACAAGAGCCAGCCCTCATTGAGGATGGCCTTTTTGCTTTGTGGTTGCTCAGCTTATATTTTTCTACTTGCCCCCCACCCATACTTCTAAAAAATAATAATCTCAGTGAACAATGACAAAAACCCTAGCAAACAAATCAAATATACAAGCTCACCAAGTGAGTTTTAATACCTTAAAATGGGAAACTGGCCAGATATTCCATGAAGTCCATTAGGGACTTTGATATTTGTTAATTGATTTTTACATGAAAGGCACTCTGATCCTGAGATGATGGGTGACAACTGGAAACCCTGAAGGTAGAAATACACATGATCATCACTTCTGAAAATCAAATCTTTAAAGTATTGGTGCTGCAGCAAAGATTACAGGGCTGAATCTCCTTTCACTCACCCCAAGATATAACAAGAATAACACCATAAACTTCAATGAATACATGAATGCCAAATTAGGCTATATGACAATGTCTTGGGAGAGTTGTGGGATGAACGGTCTGGCTGACTATTTGAACATCTGTTTTCTGGAACCCCATGGAAGCCATACACTGACCACATCTATGAGAACACTAGATTTAAATTGCTTTCTGCTATTGTTGTATAATAATTCTGTTTAAAATTACTCTCTGTTGATGTCAAATAATTTCTCTCCCATAAAGAAATATATTACCACTGGAATCATAGATTATAGATTCCAAAGCCAGAAGGGATGATTTTGATCATTGTGTCTGATCTCCTGTGTAACACAGACCACAGAATTTCCCAAAAAGAATTCTGAGAGTATATCTCTGTTCAGAAGCTTTGGTAAAAGCTTTGAATCACTGCCATGTCTGTCAGTGATAAAAACAATTCTCAGGAATCTTACAGAATGACTGATTGAGTTTAAGCATTTCAAGAAAATCTCTAGCAAACACTTAAGGGTGTAGAGCAAAGAGGAAACTAACATTGAATTTTGTACTCAAAAGAATGAAGATAAAATTTTCAAACGACTTAGAAGCCTAAGTCCCATTTTCAAAAGACATATAGGGCCTTATTTACAGGGATATTTAGATTCCTCAAGATGCAGATAGGCAACTAGCAGAATTTACAAAAGCACCTAAACTGAAAGTCAATGGGACTTAGGCATCTAACTCTCTTATGTGCTTTTGTAAATTGCATAGGCACCAATCTACATCTTTAGGCATCTTAATACTTTGTAAATTTTGCCCTTAGGAACCTAAGGCCAGGTCTACACTGGTGAAGAAAATCGACGCAAGATACACACTCTAACTACATGAATTGCATAGCTGGAGTCAACATACATTGCATCAATCTTCTGGGTCATCACCACAATGGGAGGTCGATGGGAGAAACACTCTTCTCAACTTCCCTTACTCCTCGCAACAGCCTATCACTGAAGCTATGCATCCTCCTAACCACACATTTTGACTCATGACATCTCAGAGCCCAGGTTAGCCAAAAGTGGAGCCTGCACAATAGCCTGCCACATGGATCAACTTAGCACCATCCCTTTTTAACATATATATAAGTAAGGTGACCAAAATGACATGCTACAAGTTCATCCATGCTGACAACCCAGCACTAATAACACAGGCTGCAACATACAAGGAAGCTGAGCACATTTTTATTGCTGATCTGAAGATGATGAAAAACTACTTTAGGTAATGGTGGCTCACAGCCAATTCCTTGGCATTCCGTCTCAGCAATTCAGAAGCTAAAAAGATGCTGAACATAAAGTTCTGTGGCAAGGCAACCATCCCAAATCCTAAGCCCATTTACCTACCAGTCACTTTTGATTGTAACCTTACCAGTCAAATTCATGGTAAGTGGATGTTGGATAACACATGGGTGGTGGATATAATAGACCACAGAAAGAAACCCCTGGCCACTCCACCGTCAGACACTTGGGGCATAGAGGCCCTGCCTGTACTCCGCCTTTTCCCCTGCTCCATCCCCTGCTCCCCTCCCCCACCTGCTGCTGCCTGGTGAATCTGTCCCTCCACTCCCCCACTCCACTGTCCTAGAGGTCTCCACTGCATACCTCCACTCTTCTATCCTGCACCTCTGCCAGGGTGGGGAGAGAGGAGAGATGTGAGGAGCAGCGTCAGGAAGGGTCTAGCATCAAACAGGGAGGTGAGGGGCTCTCCATTTTTATAAACTGTATCTAGGGCTACATCTGCACTACAGTGGGGATTGACACTCTGTGATCGATCCACCAGCAGTTGATTTAGCGGGTCTAGTGAAGATCTGTCATATCAACCACAGAGTACTCTCCTGTCTACCCTATTACTTCACCCCAGATGAGAAGAGTAGGGACAGTCAATGGAATAGTTTCTCCCATCAACACCCCATAGCATAGACCCCACAGTAACTTAAGTTAAGGTACGTTGACTCCAGCTATGTTATTCACATAGCTGTTTGAGTTTCTTTGCACCCTTTTCACCATGACCTTGTAAAACACAGATACAGAGGCTCATTGTTGATTGCACAAAATATTATTACACGCTGTATGAATAGTCTGAGGCATCTAATTAAGGGGCTGGAGTGAAGCATAGCCCCTTTAGAAGATGTCTCAAAAGAGATCCCCTTGCACCCTTAGAATGAGTTATGCAATGCTGCTGAGAATACTGAAATAAATTAATGTTCCTAATACACTAATCCATTCTGGAGTAGTATTTCAATACACATATGGATTTATTTAAACAGACTATTCGGCCTGTGCATCATTTTGCCTTAATGCTACAAGGAACTCTTCAGACAGGTTATCATTTTGGATAGAAGTAATTATAGAATTAATAACACTAGTTTCATTGTCCACACATTTTTCAGGAGTTTTCTCATCCCTGATCTTGAACCCCATATTTCAGTAAGCAATTCCATTGGCACCACTGAGGCTGCTTGTGTGAGGAAAGGTGGCAGGCACTGGCCCTAAATCTGCATTGTCCTGGCTTTCACTGGGTACAATGAGAGGGAATTTTTGCACATCTATGACTGGTCTAATCAGCACAGGAGAAGTGAAGATGTGCTGTCAGTGAAGACAAGATTATAAACAGTTGCATTATCCCAGTGTGGTACATGCATTCTTTGTTTTAATTGAAACATTGGTGTTAGACATTGTCTTTTAGTGACTACAAACTGAGTTGTCTTGACTAAGGTGTTGAGTAAGGGCTAAGGTTAGTAACCAAGGAGGATATGCTCAAGGTCAGCATTAACTACAACCAATTGCAGGGTAGACTACATGAAGGGAGACAAAAATAATTATTTTAGCACCAAACCTGCACCCTGCCCTGCAGGTACAATGGCTCCCTACCAGCAGAACCAAGCCCAAATCCTAACTCCAACTGATTTCAGTTAGAATTAGGCAACTAAATATATTTGGAAGTTTGGTCCAAAATCCCAGGGGCAGGAAGGAAAGAATCCAGGAGGGCTGCTCTGAACGAGCACATGCAGGGCCTGGTGTAGCCATCATGTGCACAGGGATAGCCTGTATGGCAGCACACTGTGAGCATGAGGGATGGGACATGAGAGGAGTGGGCCCAAACAATAAGCTGCCATGCTAATCTTTCTCCTCCACCTCAGGAAGAGTCACATAAGTGCCCATGGGAAACGATGTCAGCCTTTAGGTTTGAGCAGCTTGTTCCAAATGGCTCCACAGCTGTATGAGGGCATGCATATCTGCCTGGCAGCCTGGCAACCCAATCTTTGCCCTCAAGTGCCCAATCCTGTTGGTTATTCACAAAGCTCCTACTTACTTCAGCGGGGATTATGTGTACCTAGAGAGTGAAGGACGGAGCGCTAATTCAGTGTATTTACTGGTGGTTTAAACTTTTTTATATATTTCTTTCTGTTTATAAATTACCTCATCACACCTTCCTCTACACTGTCTGCTTCCGGAGCTCACACGTATTCCATGCACTGTGGCTGGAAATGAGCCACTGGTCTGGTGGAAAGATGTGGAGAATCAAGTAAACGAAGGATGTCATTTCGGGAGGGTAGGAGAGGCAGCAGCCATGCACTCTGGGACATGGCTTGCTTTTCATCCCTTTCCTTGGATACTAAGAAAGTGAAGGGAAAGTGCTTGCATTCTATGCATGCCTCTCACACCTGGCTGGTAAAAGGCGTTCCGGGGCAAGGGATGAAAAGCAAGCCACATCCCAGAGTGCACGGCTGCTGCCCCCCCTAGCCTTCCGAAAAGTTGCCCGTGTAGTAAAGTTTCAAGGACTGTCAATTTGTGAAGCACTCTGACTTCCACTTTGCTGTACGTGTGATTGTTATTTAGCATCTGCTGTTGTAAACCAGTAAATATTAATCAGCATTACTGATCACCTGTGTTTTTTCAAAAGAACTCTGACTTTTCTGTAGGCAAGTTCTTTGAACATCACAAATGGATGACTTTCTATGGTCTGTTGTAGCGGGTAATTAACATTTTTTAAAAATAAAAAAGAAAGAATCAGGCTTGCTTTGAAATGCATGCACTATGTTTTTTTTAAATACTTAGTCCTCGAGGACATATGGTGCAGAATTGAACAAAACAAAGGTGTGATGATATTCATTTAGTTTTGTGATTTTATTTGTGCTTATTTGTTATTTTTGCACAACGTGCTCAAGTGGAAATAATGCTGAACAAGAAAGAAACAACTACATTATTTTTCACACAATGGAAAAGACCATGTGTTTTTCAAGAGGGAAGCTCATCTATTCATAGATGATGAGTTAATTTCTCATTTATTTTACCAAAACCTGACATGTCTGAGTGTTCAGTTTGAGATGCCTGAAATACTGACTTCCTTGTAAAGCAGTTTGAGATCTGCAGCTGAAAAGCAGTATAAAATAAAAATAAGTAGGTATTATTTATTTTTTATTAAATGGGCTTGGTTTTCAGAGTTTCAGAGCAGCCACATTCTGAAAATCGAGCCCTTTAAGGCAACTCAGCTTGAGTATCCAAAATCACTAGTTGCTTTTGCAATTCTTCACACTAATGCTTGGACAACAGCTGCATAGTAGTTGAAACTTATCACATACGACCCATAAGAATGACAGGCACAAGTAGACTGACACATATAAAGCATAGTCCAACTTTTAAAGCCAGCACAAGCACTAATAGTTCATTACTACAGCGGACAGCAGTGAAAGTGAATCTTTACCAACAGATTAAAAAGTTTTTGTTGAAGCGAATGCTTTCAAAGTCATATCACAATACAGGTTAAAAGGCAACAAAAGTGTAGGGAATCTGGGGACACGTTTCAGGTTAGAGGGGAAGTACAGAGATCAGTATTCATGATGCACAGGATCAATTACAGAATGCGCAAGATCAGTGCATATAAACTGTTTACATATTGCCCAAGATCATATTACATCATGTAAGAGCCTGAATTTACATAGCACGTAAGATACATAGGTTAAGCAAGTCCCATGTTGCCCTGAATATACACAAGTTGTAGCACTTTCAGGTTAGCAAAGTACAAAGGCATACTGTATTGGGGGACAAATTTGGGATGGGGGGAGGTGCCAGGAAGGGATTACATAGTTTTCAAAACACATAATAAGCATGACCCACATTGCCCCGGATTGAGGATGTGGATGGGTGTTTTTAAAGCTCTATCAATTTAAGTCTTTGGGAATGCCGCCCACGGAGCGGAAAGAGTCTCTGTCTCCTGCCAAGTTCATAGGGTTATGGGTAGTGGGCATCCCGCAGCATGGTGTTGTGCAATGTACGTAATTGTCCTTTTTGTGGTAGTAAATATAGTCCATTGGGGAGGATGCATGCCCTTTCCCTGACCTTGTCCTTTCAAGTGTCTCTGGTATTGTTACCTAAATCTAAATATAGGAAATAACTATGGAATTTCTGATAACTTGTAATTTCTGGTGAATGCTGATCACCACATGTTCCTGGAGCTAAAAGGATGCAGGCATTGCCAATAAGAAGTAGGACCATTAGTGAACACTGAAAATAGACTCACGTGATGGAGACATCTGATCAGTTTTTAGCAGGAGTTCTAGAACCACATTTCCTGAATCTGCTGAAAGCTCAAGTGTCAAGGTCAAATTTTCTTCTAGTCTAACTGGGTGTCTGTTAAGAGCTGTAGTGATCAAATCAACCTGCTAACTACAGACATTGAAGTCTGTATTGTTTTATCTTTTAAACAAAGAGGTAGGTTAGCAAAATAATACTGAGCTGTTTTGGAGGCTGTCTTTTTAGAATGGAAGCCACATTGAATGGCTGCTGATGGACTGCAAGACAAAACATGTTGCTTGCTTTATAACTCTAAAAATATTCTTACTCTTTCTTACATGTTGTCTTTTCTAACAATGATACACATCTTTATCACAGTGTGATCTGTTTAGCATGTGTACCTCCCTTTTTCCTCCCCGGGTTACTCAGCAGCGGGTCACACTCACAAGTGTGCCTGGGCGCCTGATGGTCTTGACATAAAAGGGGAGCCTGAGTATCCCAGTAGTGATGTTGTTTAGTTGGGGAAAACCTATCCACCCCCTTGCTGCAGTACCTTGCTCATAAAGAATGTGCAATGGCGGTGCCTCCACCTGGCTGGCCCTGTACACACTTACAGGTGTGCCTTGAGAACCTCCAGCAATAACTTATTCCAGCAATAAACTGGATCTAACTCCAGAACAACAATTACAAATCATAAATAATATACATCTAATAGACTTTATTAGAATGAACAACCTTTATTTAACTTAAAGAAACAGGATTTAACAAATTAACAGTGAATGACATCAATTAACAAAGTACACAGAAGAAAAAGGAACTTATCTTGCTGCCATTTGCACTGCCAATATTTATCCCACCCCAGAGTGTGCACACCCCTGGACTCAGAGTCCCAGACTCTTGCTTGCGTGGGCGCGCTTGAAGAACTGCAGCTGTAATGGAGATTCTCTGTAGGTAGCTTATATGTGGGTCCCAGCTATGCAGCAGCTCTGGTTCACTGGACTGGCCTCTCTGCCTCTCTTTGAACCCTGAGTTAGTCTGTATCTCTGAGGTCTGTCCCAGGCAGCTTTTTCCCAAAGATGCCCAGTTACTCACAGTCTCCTTCTGTATGCTGGATGCAGAGTAGCTTCTAGCCACAAGTACAGTCAAAGGGCCTCCCCTCTAGGGCAATCAGAAGCAGTCTGCTAGATCCCAGTTCCAAAGGCTCACTGTCCCAGTCTGTAACTGCAATATAACAGCTCCTGAACTGGATCAAACTCCTCCACAGCTGCCTGGCTCCCTTTCTGCTCCAAAAACAGAGGGAAAAGTCCACAGATTGCTGAGTCTTCCTCCACACATGTGGAGAGACTCCAGATCTCCAAAACAAAAGTCACTTCCTTTCTGTTTTCCCCCAGGGCTCACGGGAATTGTAGCCTGTGGGGCTAGATTGCAGCACACAGGGTCTTCCCAGAAAATAAGCAGAAGCACCTTTAGTAAGGGGACTACATATGGAAACAGCGACTTCATTCTGTATCTCACACGGGCAAGGTAAAACCCCATTTAAACTACAGTTGTGTTTAACACTGGGTTGGGTTTTTTAAAAATTTTCTATTAAACAAGTTGTATAGGGGTCTTGTGCCTTTGGAGAGTAATATTAACAAAAAAGGCCCAAATAAATATGGGAGGAAACAGAATAACCATGTGCCATGTGTCCTTTTTTTTGTATAGAAAAATACGTGAATCCTCAGGGAAAGATGGGTACAAAAGTGTGAGGTTTTTAACAAGTATTTTGTTGCAAACTGTTTGGTTTTAATGCTTAAAACAGTGGGATTTTAATCTGTGCAAAATGTCCTTTGTGTAGCTTTTTAAATAGTTTTGAAAAAATTCATTTTAATGTTTAAATTGTCCATGATTTAGGGGTATGTGCATGGATAGGTGTGCAGTTTATTAAAAAGGGGGGGAATGAATGGGGGGAAAGTGTTTAGATTAAAAATGTCTGTCTTGTTCTGGAGAAACACTAGTAGTAGGGGAAAAAAACCCATACTAATAGTGATAGTGTTGTATGAAGGTGCTTGTTTTACAAGCTAACATGGGTTTTGTAAAGCCATAATTTTTATATTATTTTTAAATAGAAGGAAAATATCATTATTTATGTTTTATTTTTAAATTTTATAAGACTGCTTCATGTGTTTTGTACTAAGCCTCTCCTCTTCCCCACAGTTCAGTTAGAATAAGAGAGACCTTTCAACCCTAGTATAAATAAAGTAAAAAGTTAAAAAAAATACAGCTAAAAAGGAAAATTCTCCAATGTCAACAGATGACAGATGGACAAACCCTCGTAAATATATTTTGCCTATATTTTTGGTTGTTTAAATGGCTTTGTATTTAAGCAAGTACATAGGTGTGAATGGGTTTGGGTGACAAAGAGAGATTGTAGAGCTAAGGGGTGGGAAATTGTGTATGAATTTCATAGAATGTTTATTTGATGTAAAATTGGAACATCTGTTTTTTTAATCAGGCCTGTGCAACTCTCTTGGTGGTGTCACAGTCAGAGCAACAGAGACATCACCAACAGAGCCAACAAAAGAACCAGGAATCAGCATGAGACCTTTGACAACAACCTAACACAAACCAGCAGAAGAGCACAGAAAAAGCATCAGGACAGTCCAAAGCTTAGAGATGTCAAAACTAAAACTAAAACAGAAGATTCCTGTGAAAAGCAACAATGCAAATGCACCTCCATTTCCTAAGAAGTTGACATCACACCAAGCCCTGAGAAATCTGTGACTGAAAACACGAAGATTCACAATCTTGAAAAATGTGGTTTTAGAGGTTTGCCAATAAAAAAAAAGCAAAGGCTGAAAACTCATGTGATGCAGGAGTAACTCTTTATGAAATATCTGAAAATAGTTATGAACAATTCTCTTAGCTCAGGAAGCTAGGCATGGAGCTACATTATTCAGAAAAGAATTGGGGAAAACATTATGCTTTCCTCAGGGGTCTAAAAGAAAGAATGGCTAGAAACTATATAAAAAATGCAAGAGCTCTTGTGAGCGACTTTGAATGATACTTCAGCTTTCCAGAGTGTAGTTCTGGTTCTCAGCAGGCATAATTAGGTGTGGAAAGAGGCATAGGTACAGAAGCATTCTTAAAAGGTCCATATTAGCTGAGGGGTAAACAAACCGGGGACCAGTGTTCGTATTTACAGGGCTTGGGAGACAACAGACAGTTGCCAAAATGATAAGGGTGAGGGTCATTGTACAAGATTTTTAAAAGTTTACCAGAGATTATGATGAAAAAAAGAGATGCCTCCTTGTGGAGGCTCTCAAACTGTCATGTCTCAGAATGAGAGGGCTGCATCTGGCTCTGGGCTCAGAGGATACATCTACACAGCAGCACATACCTTGAAATAAGCTATGCAATTTGAGCCACACAGATTGCATAGCTTATTTCGAAATAGCTTATTTCAAAATTTGGTGCTGTCTACACAGCACTTATTTCAAAATAATGGGCCTTTTGTGTAGACAGCGCATAATGTTATTTCGGAATAACGGATGTTATTCCAAAATAACTCTGCTCTGTAGACGTACCCTAGGAGAGCAGTGGTGACTCTCAGAGTCTGATTCAGAAGATTCCAGAAAAGGTTCTGTAGAGAGGTTCTCTTCTCCTCCTGAGTATTCTCATGTTGGCCCCTTGGAGGCTGACTCTCAAAGGCTATGTCTACATTGGCACCCCTTTCTGGAAAAGGGGTGCTAATGTAGACTTCGGAATTGCAAATTCCGCAGGGGATTTAAATATCCCCCGTGGCATTTGCATTTACATGGCTGCCGCTTTTTTCCGGCTTGGGGATAAGCCGGAGAAAAGCGCCAGTCTAGACGTGATTCTCCAGAAAATAAGCCCTTTTCCGGAGGATTTCTTATTCCTACTTTCAAGAAAAGTGCCAGTCTAGATGTGATTCTCCGGAAAATAAGCCCTTTTCCGGAGGATTTCTTATTCCTACTTTCAAGTCATGTAAATGCAAATGCCGCGGGGGATATTTAAATCCCCCACGGAATTTGCAATTCCGAAGTCTACATTAGCATCTCTTTTCCGGAAAGGGGTGCCAATGTAGACGTAGCCAAATAGTGTCTGATTTAGAAGACATATCTAATGGATCTGGAAAGATAACACCAAACGCCTCAGCAATGCAGATGCAGACTCCCAAATAGGTGTGTATATGGAGCAAGTGAGAAGCTGGCAATGGAACTTACCTAGATTTAGGCCTGCTGGGTATTCTTAGGTATTTTGTTTTCCCAGTCTTGAATGAATGCATTCTAACCAGCAGGTTGTACAAGCCAAATAGAGGACAATACAGTTAATTTTTGAATATGTGTTATGACTATAGTTCTTGCTGGGCAAATATAATGCCTATTTAATATTTGGGAGTGGGACCTGCAGTCTTTCACCTGTAGGCCATGGAAAGTAATTTCTATTGTATTGCCATTAAGGCAGCAACAAACCTGAGTCCCAGAGTTGGGACAAGAGATGAAATCACCTCCACAGGCAGCTTGTTCCTGTGCAGTTCAGAAGCAGCTCTTTAAACAAGGCTGTTTAATTGCAAATATTCCATCATCAGTAGAAGCTGCCATTGGCCATGGTAAGGGGAGGAAATCCTTGAATGCTGTCTGACAACCTTTCCTGGCCCACAGGGCCTCAGCTCAGTTCCCAGTGCTCTGATGTCCATGTCACCAGAATCACCATTTAGAGTGGCCCCCATTACTAGCAACTTCCTGCAGATGGGGACTGACTGGACCTTCGCAAACTGACTTGGCAGGGCTGAGGCACATGGGCTGGGGGTAAATTACGTTGCTGCTGCCTAGACAGGACTTTTCCTGGGGACAATTGTGGGATTCAATTAGCAGGGACTGTCATCTTACAGCTTCACCATTAGTCAGTTGGGGAAAGGATACAGCCTCCCTCACATGACATTACTACTACTAGAAACCCACCAGCCCCCTCTGCTCCAGCTCCCTCCTTGCCCTACCTGGAAGGACTGGGTTGAACAGGAGCAATTCTGAGAACTTAGCTGTCAGAGGGAGGCTGAGGGAATGGAGACTGGAGCACTTCTCAGAAGCAAACATTTGAAATACAGCTACATAGCCAGGACTCATAACTTCATATAGAAAACTGGTGCTGGCATACAAATGACATAATCATAACCATTGAATCCTAAGCTTTACATAGACACCTCACTTGGCATACTTTGTACAGATTTGCTGCAAACATATAACAGTTGCGACAATGATCTGTCTATTTGTATTTCAATCACATAATGTTACAGTGGGAAAGAAGAAAATTCCAAAAGGCTCTTCCCCACACTCATGTAGATGAGCTTGAATTCTCTCTCTGTCCTCCAGGAAAAATCTCAGCAAGGACAGTCCTGCAGCAAAGACATAGGGTCTCTGAGATTGCCCCACCCTGGAGACTCTCTTATCTGCTGTGTCATGGGCTCTTTGTGAGGTCATGACTCCCAACTTCATTTGACCTATAAGCTGAAGTTTTGCACAAGGCCATTGTGATGGCACTGCCATACCCACCCTTGCCCTGTAGGACTCATGTCCAACCCCTGGCCAGCCCCTTCGGATGATAGAATCATAGAATCATTGAGATGGAAGAGACCTCAGGAGGTCATTGAATCCAAACTCAGGACCAATCCCAACTAAATCATCCCAGCCAGGGCTTTGTCAAGACATGATTTAAAAACCTCTAGGGATGGAGATTCCACCACCTCCCTAGGTAACCCATTCCAGTACTTCACTACTCTCCTAGTGAAATAGTTTTTCCTAATATCCAACCTAGACCTTCCCCACTGAAATTTGAGACTAAAATCCTGCTTCTCAAACTTGCATGAGCAATCTAGTTGGGAGTCAGAATACAGCACAAACTCCCCACTTCCAACTCACCCTAATGCCAGCACCCACCCACCCTCTCTTTCCCCCACCTACCCCAAACAATCAGCCCCTTATCTCTCCTTCCCAGCCTAGGAGGCTTGAGGAAAGTGCTGGGTTTCTGCCTCTCCCTCTCCTTGTGCAGAGGGGACTTCACAAACTCCCTTCCCCTTTTTCTTCTCCCAACCAATTACTCCCTCCTCCTCTCCCCACACGACCCAACGCTACAACTCTCTCCCAGACACTTATTTCCTCCTGCTTATCTCCCCTCCCTACCTGCTCTCTGAACTCCTCCATTGGAAACAGGCAGCTCTGTTTCAAGCTGCTCAGATGACTCCTCCCTCTTCCTCTCCCCCCCCCCACCCCCGCCAGTCAACTGAGCGCCCTGCCTGCGTGGGAGCTTTGAGCCTCTGAGCAGGGTTTATTAAAAGGCAGCTTATAGGGAAAATAGTCCTAGACACGTCCATTTTTGTTCCATAATCCCGATCCTATCAGTTTCTGTTTCATTTGCTTCCAAAGCTCTTCATTAGTGATATTTTTTTCTAGCCACCTGATACTGAGGATTTGTCTAAAGAAGCCATTTATAAAAATATGGAGTTTAGATAGTAGGGTCTTGAGAAATCTCAAAGTTTAGACTGCCAGAACTAGTTGTCAGTCCTGCAAAAGGAAATGAATTGACTGCCTTTGATACCACTAGGGAGAGTCCTGTTGACAATAGTGGGACCCTAATATAAAGACTTATCTCCACTTACTGGGAGATCAATGCTACAGAGATTGATCCCCCGGGGTTCGATTTAGCGAGTCTGGTAAATACCTGCTAAATCAACCACTGATGGTGCCGCTGCCTACCCTGGTACTTCACTGAGTCATGAGGAGTAAGAAAAATTGGGGGGAGAGTTTCTCCCATCAAGCCCCTGCAGAGGGTGTGCTGCAGAAATTTGACCTAAGGTAGATTGAATCCAGCTATGCTATTCTCATAGCTGGAGTTACATATCTTAGGTTGACTTTCTCCCACAGTGTAGACCTGGCCTAAACATGAGTCTGTGCAGGTCCTGCTGAAGGACTGGGGGCCTTTCTCTGTAGGCAAAAGTGAGCTGATATGTACAATCTGAAGAGAACTGACCAAGTCAATTTCAGTTACAAGTTATTAAAAAACACACACACCAAGCTGTCCTGATTCAAAACTGTGATGGCTACAAAACATCATTTCTGTAGATACTGCCCGCTAAAAAATGACTTCACTATTATTTTAGATATAAAATGCCATGGATGATGGTGGAGTGGATGATGGCAGGAATGACCAGCTGGCAGGAGTGGTCAATGAACTACAGGGCTACATCTGCCAGTGGCAGCTTCTTGAGCAAGAAAAGCTATTTTTCTGCAAAAACTTGCTGGCTGTCTACACTGCATGAGCATTCTTCCAGAAGTATAGTTACAGTATAACGTTTTAAAACAGGACTTCTTCCGGAAGAGTTTTTCCTCTCCCCACAAGGAATAAGCCCTCTTGCGCAAGAGCTTTTCCAGAAGAGGCCAACATGAATTTCTTGTGCAAGAAGCCCCTATGGTTAAAATGGCCATCAGAGCTTTCTTGCACAAGAAAGTGTCTACACTGCCATGGATGTTCTTGTGCAAAAGCACATCTCTTGTGCAAAAGCACATGGCAGTGTAGACGCTCTCTTGTGGAAGAGTTTTTGCATAAGAGCTCTTTCACAAAAGAGTTCTTGCGCAAGAAGCTGCCAGTGTAGACATAGACCTGGAGTAGCACAAAGGTGGCCTAGCCTCAGGCTCAAGGAGGGGAGTCATCTGGATGATGTGTCAGGGTCTGCACTGACTGGACAGAGCTGTAAGTGGGGCATCTGAAGTGGGGTACGGAGAGAGTTTGCGTAAGTGAACTCTGTTGTGGTATTTTCCCAAGATAACGTCATGTGACTTTTCTTTCATTAAAAGTTTCTTTTATAGCTACATCTACTATGTCTTGTGCAAGAGCTCCTGCACAAGAGGGCTTACACCTGTTAAAAAAGAGTGTAGGTCTTGCGCAAGAAGCCCTCTCTTACCACGCCATCCTGTACATCTTGCGCAAGAGCAGGTGGGCAGTATGGACGCTTTCCGGAAGAACAGCCATTCTTGCGCAATAACCCGACAGTGTAGACATAGCCCAAGATATTGAACCCGGCCATGGTTGTTGCCAGACCTACCTGGTGGAAGGGTTACACATGTAACAGCAGAACTGGATCCTAGAGAAAGCTGAATGTGCTGCCTGCAGCACAGTCTGAGGGAGGGGATTGGTTGCTGGGGTCTCTGGGAAGGGAAGGGAAGGGAAGGGAAGGGAAGGGAAGGGAAGGGAAGGGAAGGGGGTAGGGGTGGAAGAGCAAGTCAGGCATAGGGGCACCAGTTTAATAATCCCGCCTAGGGCACCATAAATCCTAAAGACAGCCCTGTTTCTTTGTCATGCATTGGAGGGAAACATGCCTGGGCAGTTGGTGAAGGTAGGACTGCGGAGGCAAGCCCTCAGCCCTACCCCTTCTGCTGAGGCCCCATCCCCCACAGGTGCCAAGCCACCTCCCTGCCTCCCCATCACAAACAGGGAAGAGAAGGGGAGAGGAGGAAGGTACCAGAGCATGGGAAGGAAGGAAGGAAGGTGCATGGCCCCATCCTCTCCACCCTAGAGCATGGGGAGGGTGGGCAGCATGTGGCTCCAGCCTCCTTGGACAGGAGCACTGGAGGCAGCAATACTTTGCCCCCAGAATGCCTACAGTAGGCGTTCTGGGGGCAGAGTGGGGGTGGGGCCAGGCTGACAGTTTGGGAAAGCAATGCCTTCCCTCACCTATTAAACTGGCCACCCATGGAAACCTGGCTCCTATGTAAAATATAGATTAAAAATAGCTGTTGGTTCAGCTAGTTTGTCCCTTGGGCATTGTATGATAATACCCAATAGCGTATTTGCTAGTGATGTATCCCTTCCAGATTCGACTATAATGGGGCACATTCCCAGGAAGACTATGTTATAGGAAGCTCATAATATATAGTTTCTTGTACCTTCAACAATAATTTACTAATCAGTACTCTCACAAAGTAAGCAGTCAACATGTGGAACTTCTTGCCAGAGAATATTGTGAAAACTAGGGCTACGTCTACATTGGCAAGATTTTGCACAAATACTTTTAACGCAAGAATTTTTGCGTTAAAGTATTTGCGCAAGAGAGCATCTACACTGGCATGTGCTTTTCATAGAATCATGGAATACTAGGACTGGAAGGGACCTCGAGAGGTCATTGAGTCCAGTCCCCTGCCCTCGTGGCAGGACCAAATACTGTCTAGACCATCCCTGATAGACATTTATCTAACCTACTCTTAAATATCTCCACAGATGGGGATTCCACAACCTCCCTGGGCAATTTTTTCCAGTGTTTGATCACCCTGACAGTTAGGAACTTTTTCCTAATGTCCAACCTAAACCTCCCTTGCTGCAGTTTAAGCCCATTGCTTCTTGTTCTATCCTCAGAGGCCAAGATGAACAAGTTTTGTCCTTCCTCCTTATGGCCCCCTTTTAGATATCTATCATATTCCCCCTCAATCTTCTCTTTTCTAAACTAAACAAACCCAATTCCTTCAGCTTTCCCTCATAGGTCATATTCTCTAGAACTTTAATCATTCTCGTTGCTTTTCTCTGAACCCTCTCCAATTTTTCCACATCTTTCTTGAAATGCGGTGCCCAGAACTGGACACAATACTCCAAATGAGGCCTAATCAGCATAGAGTAGAGCGGAAGAATGACTTCCCGTGTCTTACTCACAACACACCTGTTAATACATCCCAGAATCATGTTTGCTTTCTTTGCAACAGCATCACACTGCTGACTCATATTTAACTTGTGGTCCACTATAACCCCTAGATTCCTTTCTGCCATACTCCTTCCTAGACAGTAGCTTCCCATTCTGTATGTGTGAAACTGATTGTTCCTTCCTAAGTGGAGCACTTTGCATTTGTCTTTATTAAACTTCATCCTATTTATCTCAGACCATTTCTCCATTTTTTCAGGTTGTTTTGAATTATGACCTTATCCTCCAAATTAGTCGCAACCCCTACCATGCCAGTGTAGATGCTTTCTTACGCAACAAAGCTCCGATGACCATTTTAGCCATCGGGCTTTCTTGCGCAAGAAATTAATGTTGCCTGTCCTCTTGTGCAAGAACAATTGTGCAAGAGGGCTTTTTCCTGAGCAGGAGCATCATAGTTCTTGCGCAAGAAGCACTGATTTCATACATTAGAATGTCAGTGTTCTTGCGCAAGAACTCCCCGCCAGTGTAGACAGGCAGCATGTTTTTGTGCAAAAGGCATTGCTTTTGCGCAAAATCATGCCAATGTAGATACAGAGCTAGCTAGATTTATGGAGGTTAGGTGCATCAATGACTATTAACCAGGATGGGTAGGAATAGTGTCCCTAGTCTCTGTTTGTCTGGAAATGGATAACAGGAGAGGGATCACGTGATGATTACCTGTTGTGTTCCCCCCTCTGGAGCATCTGGTATAGGCCACTGTCAATAGACAGGATACTGGGCTAGATGGACCTTTGGTCTGACCTAATATGGCTGTTCTTGTGTTCTTATTAGGCCTCTCAAATGACAGTGATAATACCTACTCTTCCTCCTTATTCTCACTCTCCTGTTAGTTTTCTCTAAATTAAGGTTATAAGCTGTTTGCAGCTAGAGATTTAGGCCAAGATTTTCATGAGTTACTAGACTTATTTCAGATATACCAGCTTGGGATACCCAAGGTGAGACATCGTAAAAGGGCCTGATTTATTTTTAAGTGAATAGTCAGTGAGCACTTCCTGAAAACCTGACTCCTTTTAGAGCATTTGAAGTTGGGAGCCATGGAGCAGATTAAACAAACACTTAAGAATATGCTCAACTTTAAGCATCTGAGTAGTTCCACTTAGGCCAATGGAACTATTTACGTGCTTAAGCACGTGCTTAATTTCCATATTTTGGAAAACATGGCCTCTATCAGTGCTGTAAAGTGCTATATAATCCTGGATTTGTTGTAAGTAATATCAAATCAATCTAACAGTTTTCAGTTAGCCATTTACCCCCTGACATTCAATCTTCACTAAGCCTATACTTGATTCCAACTAATTATCTTGTTTTACCAGATTGAGCTATCCCTCTCCCTTTTATTTATTTATTTTTTTTAGTTTATATCTTTCAAATATTGTCAGCACATGGGTACTATAGAAAGAACTGCTTAAATATAACCTAAGATAAAGATTTTTATGATGATTTTCTGTTTAATTAACATCCAATTGAATTTGGGATCTCAGTGTGCTGGGTGCTCTAGCAACACAGAATGTAAATATAGGTAGATTGTCTCTGTTGTTGTATTTAATTTTTTCCTTTAACTGAATCTCTTTTTGGACTTTAAATCAACTCCTTCAAACCCTTCATTATTTTTCCCTCTTCTTTCCATACTGCCACAAATCATGTTATACTCGTTCAGTGGAGAAGGGGAGGGCACCCACAACAAAATAATACTCTATTGCTGTAATCTTGGGTGAATGTCAGAACATCAGCAGGAGGAAAATATGAAAGCAGCAGACATTGAGCTATAAGAAGCTGTCAATTTCAAAATGATGACACTGGCAGGCCTTTCATTTAGGCTGTTCCCTTCTGTTTGCCTCCCTCTGCAGCTCTGACAGCTTTGGTCTGCTTGCCTTATGAGATAGGTAGAGAGACTGGCTCCTGGTAGTGCCATTTCATTTTAGGGAAAAATAGATGACATGGAATGGTATTTTTTCTTTCTCTGCTCATTTTTATCATTTTACTCCTTCTTCACAACACATTAAAACTCTTCCTACTGTCTCCAAACTGTCCACTAAAAAAGAAACATGGCATTATTGCCATAGAAATTACTATCATTGAGATATAGAACAATTTCTTAAAGAAAACACAGAAGACTGGAAGAGACCTTGAGAGGTCAACAAATCCAAACCCCTGCCCTCACAGCATGACTAAGCACCATCCAGATCAGGGCTACTCCACTTTGGAAGCCCCGGGGGCCACAGTGATACTCACAGCACGTGCCAAGGGCTACAACTTAAGTATGGTTGCATATACATGCAAATATATATGCAAATATATGCAAATAGCTTCTTTCACACTGACGAGCATGAATACAAAGATTAAGGCAAGACTACACAACACGCAGGCCCCATTTAAGTCTGTTCTGATTATATTAATAAAATGTAATATTTATCCGATTTCCACCCATATGACAGCACTTTTAATGACCAATGACAGTCCAGGAATGTAACTACTAGAACGCATATCAACAGAAGGCTATTATATTGACTCGCTGTTGTGGAGTATGTTCCCAGTGGAGGCCATGTACAAAGGAGCCCATCCGCAAGCCACGTGATGAGCCCCACATAAAACCAAACTGCATCATGGGCAGTTGAGTAGCCCAGATCTAGATCATCCCTAAAGTAACATCTGTCCAGGACCAAGCTTTCTTGAAAGAGCCTCAGGGCATGTGGCTGAAGGAGAGAGGCTGCTTTGCCCAACCAGGGACACAAACCTTGGGCCCTTAGATCAAGGATCTGATAATCTCCTGACTGAGCTAGCCAGGCTTACTAGAAGAAACTAGGAGTCCTGGTCTCTCTTATTTTCACCAGTAGATTTTCCTTCCACCCACCCTCAGGGCTAGAACACAGGGTCTTGCATTTGTATGTCCACCGCTAATCGAGGGGTGGGCAATAATTTTTGGTGGAGGGCCACTCCAAGATTTTGGAAAGTGGTCAAGAGTTGCACTTTTCTGTGAAGGAGATGCAGGATCCAGGATGGCAATTGGGTGCAGAAGGGCCCATAGGGTAAGGGACTGGGGTGCAGGAGATGGTGTGAGGTCTGAGAGGGAGTTTGGTGAAGAAGGGGGTTGTGACTGGGGTGAGGGGACTGGGGTGTAGGGTCAGGAAGGGAGTATGGGTGCAGGAGAGGATTCTTGCCTGGGGAAAGGTTGCTGGTGGGGCGGGTGCAAAGTCTGGGAGGGAATTGTGACCTGGGAGAAAGGAAAAAGGGGGTACAGACTGCAGAGTGTTTGGATGGGGTAGGGGAATGGAGTGCAGGGTCCGGCAACAGCCCAAATAAACACAAGTTTCTGACTATCTGGCTTTGACAACACTGCATGGTTTTTATGCAAGAAGCTTTTTGCGGAAGAGATCTTGCACCAAAGCACGTCCACACCTCAAAAGCGCATCACAAAAGTGCTTTTGCTCAAGAGAGCATCCACACTTCATGGACACTTTTGCACAAGAAAGTTCTGTTTGCCATTCACAGAATGGCCATCAGAGCACCTGTGCTTTTTCTGATAGGTTCTTTTTGTGCAAGAAACCCCTATTGAGCGTCCACGTGCACCTTTTTGTGCAAGAACTCTTGCACCGCAAAAAATCCCTCTGTTCTGCCATACTGTAAATTTTCTTGCACAAAAACACACTTGAGGTGTGGACGCTCTGTGGGTTTTTGCACAAAAACAGCTGTTTTTGCGTAAAAACGCTATAGTGTAGATATAGCCTCTGTGTTTACTCTATGTGCGTGCACACAAGTGCATGTATAAGAGGGCCCCAGAAAATGAAATAATGCAATATCTGACCTTCTTGTGGCATCTCCATTCTCCAAAACCTGAGACGCCATGAGCAAAACAAACCTTTCATTACTTCAGTCCCGTCAACAATTCCCCTTTGGCATTAAGAAAAAAAATCTGTGAAAAAATTATCACAAACACAAGCAAATAATAGAACCCACATGCATTCCCAGCACACATTTCAAAGACAATTTCAGGCACTTTGCTATTAAATGAGGCTGCCAAAGGGGGGGAGAAAAAATCAATGGTCTTTGTCCTGGCTACTATGAAATGCTGTTCTGTAAAGTAATTCCATCCCACTGAATAGATCTGCAGAAAGACAACTGCTATTTAAGGAGAACTTTGCTGCCACCTTCTGGTTGACAGAAGCATTTATTTTACTTATTGTCCTCACTCGTCTTGTATCCTATGTTTTAATGTTCATTTGTTTCATATATTTAAAATATGTGCAGTTCTATACAGTTTTTTTGATAACTCATGAAATCCTCACTTTTCTGGGTGTAGACATGATTTCTCCTGCACTGCACACACGAGTTCTAGATCTTAAACTGTGTTATTTCTCTGGGATGTTGTTCTTTATATTTTCCCTGTGATCAGATAGATAAGATTTTTGCACTTGCAAAAAATAATTAATTTTATCCTAATAGGAGATTATAGTTATAGCCTTCAAAAGTCACCTAAGTGCTTTTTACTCATGGGAGTAGCTCCTCTGCAATAAATGGAAATACATGCAAAAATATTCTCATTAATAAGGATTTGTAGCATCAGGCTTCCTATCTTTAGTCCTGAGAATAGTCCCACTGAAGATAGATACCTACTTAAGCCCTAATTCTATAAAGACTTTCTATTTTTAACTTTGCATTATGTGTTATTGCCACTGACTTCATGATAGCAAGAACAAACATGATAGTTTTTTTGAGGATTGGGGGTGAGGGTAATTCAATGAGATTGCTCATAGTGCATAAAGCCAAACAAGTGCATAATTCACTGCTGGCTCAGGGACTAGATAGTGTTGCCAACTTTCTTGATTTTATATAAAATAGTTGAGGCTTTTCTTAAAGTCCCTGTTCCTTGAGTCGTGTGATTGCATGAAAGTTTCAGGTTTGCTTTTTTAAAGTACACTTCTATCCTTGATGGCTGAGGAGAAAAGCCTGAAGACATGAGAGTTCCCAAAAGGCTCAGAAATCAGATGTACCCCATCTCTATTTTTTTAAACTCATGATTTGTAAATCAATCTTACAATTTTGTCAGATCATGAGTCATGATTTGTTATTAAACTTAAAAAACAACAAATGGTCTGGTAGCACTTTATAGATTAACAAAACATATAGGCTACGTCTACACTGGCATGATTTTCCGCAAATGCTTTTAAGAGAAAAGTTTTTCCGTTAAAAGAATTTGCGGAAAAGAGCATCTTGATTGGCACGGACACTTTTCCGCAAAAGTACTTTTTGCGGAAAAGCGTCCGTGCCAATCTAGACACAGTTTTGCGCAAGAAATCCCTGATCGCCATTTTCTCAATCAGGGCTTTTTTGCGCAAAACAATACCCCATTGTCTACACTGGCCCTCTTGCACAAAAGGATTTGCGCAAGAGGACTTTTGCCCGAATGGGAGCAACATAGTATTTCCACAAGAACACTGACAATCTTACATGAGATCATCAGTGTTCTTGCGGAAATTCAAGCAGCCATTGTAGACAGCTGGCAAGTTCTTCCGCAAAAGCACCTGCTTTTGTGGAAAAACTTGCCAGTCTAGACGCAACCGTAGATGGTATCATGAGCTTTCGTGGGCACAGCCCACTTCTTCAGATGACCAGAGATTTGTTAATACTTTGTCTTGAGGAATATGCACATGAGCAAAGGGTTGCAGGCTCCAGAGACATATTGTCGATTTCTAACATCTATCATCTGATCCTGATCCTTATTAGCACATGGACTCACCAATCAGTGGCGTCATTTGAAAATTTCTTTGGGTCTCAATCAGTGTTCCCTATAAACTGTGTGCTCAGGTGGCCACCCAAGAAAATTTCAAATATGGCCCAGATGATTAGCAGAGTGCCCAAAGCCACCCACAGCTGGCAGGAATGTGTTTCTAATGGTGGTTCACGGCTACACATGCCCTGGTGAACATAAGAAAATCTATTCCGCTCTTGAGTGGAAAAAGTTAGAAGGAACATCAGTCTCAGTGTGGGTATTTTATGTCTGTTTAAATATATTCAGTCATGTATTATTTTAAATAGAGCAGAGGGAGTTATTTATACTTCTTTAAATTCCATCCTAGCATATATGTCTGTATTTATTCCCAGAAATCATTGCACTTCATCACTGTTTTGGCTGGGGAACAGAAAAAGAGATTGCTATAGCTAATGCATATCTGTAAGTATACTACACATTATTCATTTGCATAATTTTCTTTTAATTACAATTATAGCTTTGCAGCTATCAGTTTCAGTCTTTCTTCTGTTTCTGTCCAGTTCTCTGAAAGCAAGACAGAGACATCTCCCTTCCCTGCTCTGCACAGCAAGCAGGAGGCTCAGGGAGGGTGGTGGAGGAGGGACAACTCCAAGGCAAAGGGCAGGAGATGTGCAGCAATGGGGGAAGGGGCAGCTGAAGCTGTGCTTGATAGCATCGTGGCCAAACCAGTTAGGATCACGTGTCAGAGGCTCCAAAATCTACCAGTAGATCCTAATCTAGTGTCAGTGACCACTGAGCTAGGTTAAAGACAGCTTGGGTACGTCTACACAAGTGCAGACACAACCTATGATTGCAGTACAGACATGCCTTCATTGAAGATTTTATCCTCAAAATGGCTCTGTGAAGTAAGGAAGTATTATTTCAGTCCACAGGGGTGCGCAGAGGCACAAAAGAATTAGGGGTGACATTTTCAAAAGTGCCTATGTGACACAGGAGGTTAAATCCCAGTTTCAAAAGTGATTTAGGGACACAGACCTAGATTTTTAAAGGTATTCAGATGACTTGGGGTATGTCTACACTATCAAGTTTTGTCAACAAAATTTATGTGGACATCCAAATGTGAAAAAACAAAAATCACCAGGGGATGTTCAAAATTTCCCCCCTCTGTTGATAGATCATGTCCACACTGGAGGACATGTCCATCATCAGCAATGTGAGCAATGCACTGTGTATGTGTGCTGTGGGAATGTGGATCTGATCCCTGTGCATCTTGAGATTCCCCCGTAGTTCTCCGACAGCCTCTTCAGCTGCCGGGAGCAGCATCATGCATAGCTTTGTGAGGTCTCTGTGCTGAGGAATATCAAAGCAGCAAAGCAGCCTGTCCCACTTTCCCTGCAGCAGCAATTTGGCTGCTTCTGTATTCCCAGTGCAGGGCAGAAGAGAAGCAGTCCAATGATTTGCTTTTTGTTCCCCAAATGGAGCAACTTACTCAGCAGTCAGACACTTTGAAAGGGGAGGGGTTCATGCCTGCAGGGCAGCAGAGATCAAAGCTAAGCAGAGCCATCAGGGCAGGCATTGTGGGATACTGAGGGAAGCCAGTTCTGTCAACAAAACAAACAGGAGTGTCTACCCTGGCTCTTTGTCAACAATAAAGGGGAGGGGAAAGAAAAGTTTCTTAAGGGGTTGGAATTTTTTTATTGCTGAAACTGTGTGTTTTTCCCAACAAATGTCCCATTGCTATGTGTGTGTGTGGATGCGCTCACTGTTTTGTTGCCAAAAAGCAGGTTTTAATGATTAAACTCTGTAGTGTAAACAAAGCCCAGCTCTCACTGGCCTGCCTAATAAGCCACTTTTGAAAATGGGACCTAAGCTCTTAGGCTGTTTTGAAAGGTTTACCCTAAATCAGTGGTGTTCAACCTTTTTTAATTCGCGACCCCAAAGGCCGGGAAAATTTTGGTTGAGCAAAAAAAAAACCAAACCATTTTGTTGTGGCCCCTTTAATTTAAAGCACCAGTCCGCTCCGCTGCCACTCCCTCGCCATGCGTACATTGGGAGCCGAGCCAGGAAAACAAAAAGGCGGCTGACACAGCGCTGCGACCCCCCCAGGAAGACAGCCGCGACCCTACGGGTTGCCCATAGGGTTGCCACAGTCTGGTTTTTGAGCTTTCTGTCTGTGAAACAAATTGAGGAAATACTGGACATATAAATATCTGGTATTTTCTAATTAAGTGAGCTTTATTATTATCATGTGCATCGGTACGTAGTTGCATACTGCCTGGCTGGTCGACGCGCTCACGCTGCGTGAGTGTGTCGACCAGCCAGGCAGTACGCAACTACACAGTAGAGAAGAGAGGGGCGGGGGCGGGATGGAATCCCTGGGACCGGACTTGCCCGTGCACCCCCCTGGGACTGTAAACGGGATGGGCAGCACCCCGGGATCTGTGTGCACCCAGGCCAGCCCCGCTCCCTGCTGGCTGGTTCGCCCCCTCCAATCTCCCCCAGCCAGCCCTGCTCCCCCCGAACCCCTTCCGGCCAGCCCTGCTTTCTGCTGGCTGGTTCCCGCCCCTCTCCCAGTCTCCACCGGTCAGCGCTGCTCCCCTCAACCCCCTCCCAGACAGCCTCTCCCCCCCCCCCATTCTGAGATTATGTGTGTCTATTATTTTTTTGAAACCCATCTGGTAACCCTAGTTGTACACCACTGCCCTAAATGACTGTTTGAGGGTCACACTGGCCCCCCAAAAATCTATGGGGCAAAGTTAGGAACTGACCTACCACTTTCCTGAGTCACAGAGCAGCTCTTTAACACCAACCCCATCCTTCCCACTCAAAGCCAACAGGTGTTAGCATCAGGCATGGGGCATTTGAAACAAGACCTCGTTCCCCTCCCCCCAAGAAAAGCTGGCATTTTAGAAAATTGCACCAATCAATAGCAACCCCCCCTCCCCCCGAAAGTGACAACTCTTCTGAAAAGATCTGCTTCTCTCTGAGCTGTGACAGCTTCAAATGTTCTGCCTGTCAAGTCTGAGCACAGATGGTTGAGTTGGACAGTTTCTCACAAGCTCTACAGGTTTTAGAATCTCTTACCTTTCCAAGTATTTAAATTTTCCTTTCAAATCTCTCGTAAATATAACCTGATGTAGTTACAGCAGGAGAGATTCTTTTCTTAACACAGTTGAAAAATGCTAACAAACATTTATCTAGCTTGGTACTTACATGGCCCCCAATTACCATTCTATCGGAGCAGCCCCTGACAAACATTTGTGTGCTTATTCTGCCAACACTCCTGTGATGAAGGAAGCACAGATGAGGAACTGAAGCATAGAGAGAGTAAGGCCTAAATCCACAAAAGGACTTCAGCACCCAAGTCCAACACTTAGGGTATGTCTAGACTGCATCCCTCTGTCAGCAGAGGGATGCAGATTAGGCAGGTTGACATTGCAAATGAGGCAGGGATTTAAATATCCCATGGCTAATTTGCATTAAAATGGCTGCAGCGTTTTGCCAACTCAGCACTTTGACAAAAAGCAGCAGTCTAGAGGGGGATCTGTCGAGAAAGAAAGCCTTTTTCGACAGATCCCTTATGCCTCCTGCAAGGAGGTTTATAGGATCTGTCAAAAAAGACTTTCTTTCTCGACAGATCCCCCTCTAGACTGTCACTTTTTGCTGACAAAGTGCTGAGTCGGCAAAACGCCGAAGCCATTTTTATGCAAATTAGGCATGGGATATTTAAATCCCTGCCTCGTTTGCAATGTCAACCTCCCTGATCTGCATCCCTCTGCTGACAGAGGGATGTAGTCTAGACATACCCTTAAGGTGCATCTACACCGCACCCTAAACTCAAAATAAAATAGGCAATTTGCACTATGACTGCGCAAATTGCGTATCTCATTTTGAATCTATTTCAAAATAGCTTATTTTGAAATTTGGTGTGTCTACACAGTGCCAAATTTCAAAATAACACTATTTCGAGCCATCCCTTATCCTTCGTACCACGAGGTTTATCGGGATGGCAAAATAGCTCACCTGTTATTTTGAAAAATATTACAAAATAATGGGTGGATTGTGTCGATGTGGGGTAGAAATAGTCATGCAGAGTAGATGTAGCCTTAGGTGCCACTGAGATCCTCAGGCCACAACCCCTGCTCAGTAGTCAGTGCTGCCAATCCCTAGGTGCCTAAGTTTACACCATTAAAGTCTCCTAGGCACCTAAGTTTTCTGCCTATGACCATGTGCACAGCCAGTCAGGCCACTGATGGGCAGACATAAGGAACAAGTTGCCCCAGAAACAAGGGCTACAGGCCAATATTGCATGATCTTTAAACATTAATGGGCGTTAGGTGCCTAAATACATTTACAAATCTGGCGCTTAGACAGAATCATTCTATGAACATGAGAATAAATATCACCAGAGCAGTGTTTAAAAATAAAATCCAGGACATATTACTGGATGGGTTCTCAAACTGGACTTTTTTAGTCAGTCAAAATTCAAGTGGAAAGAGGCCCTTTAAATCTATGTAAACTAATATGTCCACTTGCAGTCATAATCATGAAACAAAATAATAGTAAAATAATTTATTGCAGAATATTTTGCTCTTGATGCACAGTCAGTGTCACTTGCCTCAGAATTTGACCACGTGTGCTAAGGAAATCAACATGTGAAATGCCAGCATACTATTGGCAATATATGCTATGTTTAAAGAGGTTTCATTTGAGAGAGAGAGTAGCCTGCATTAACCAATGCATTTGTCTTTATCCTTTAATATTTTAAAATTAACTCATCAGAAAGCACTAGAAAAACAATAATGTTTGAAAAAAAGAGTGCTAATAAGTGAAAAGAGTGGCTAGAGGGAAAGCAGGTGTATTGTTGCAGTCATCTGCTTTTTTATATTGCCACTGCATAGGATGAAGCAGGAAAATGTGGCCTACTGCTACTTATCTGAATATAACTGAATGCATGAATTTCAGTCTCTAATCACGTGAAGAGTTGATATATCATGCAAGCAAAGAACTAGTTGCATCTTTTCAGCTCCACAGATATCAATAGAAATGAATAGGTGAAACTGAGGGAGGTGGGACAAAAAATCATAGTTAAAACATTCATTAATCTTACCAAAATATGTACAATAAGAAGGATTTGTTTCTCAGCAGGACAATTTGAAACACTTGTTTTTCTGCTGTGTGTGGGTTTCCCTGGAAGTCAAGGTAACACTGACATGCTACAGCCCTCAATTACAGAATACTGGACCTATGGCAAGCCAATTTTCATTGTAGTTCATCTCCTGAGTTCATCATGTGTTTTAAGTCTATGAACAAAGTATCAGAAAGTTCAATGTTTGATGTATTCTCATAATATCATATATAGCTACATTTAAAAATATGTTAAAAGAATGTTACATTTCCAAAATCCAACACTCAAAAGCTAGGAAAAATGCCAAAAATTAACTTTGCCTGTGCAAACTTAATTTGACCCTATTGTGCACATAATCTTTCATTACATGATTATATCTTACTTTATCCACATGACCCCAGCCTCAATCAGTGCACAGAGTGGATCCGTCCTAAGAATTAATCCTGTGATTCTCCCACTCTCATGTCAGGTCCTAGGCTACAGCATTCTGTGATCAACTCTCCTTGCCTATTCCAACAGTTCCAAATGAGTTCACATTCTTGTAGCTCATTCCCTTGGGACCTGTGTTCAGTGGTCTATACAGTGATTCACGACTACACTTTTCATACCAATTACTGTGTTGTCTTAACATAGGAACAGAGCACAACAAATGGTTTTGAAAAAACAAAAAGTCTATTTGCATGTCCATTTCATGCTCATCCTACTTCATTGTGTTTCACATCAAGTCAATGTCATTATGCCTACGCAACCTTAATCAGACATGATGGGACATGAGCCGTGCCCACTTGATGATGTTGGTGTACCGTTGTAGTTGCTTGCAGGCAGCAGTGGCAGTTACAGAAAGCTATGTGCAAAATGCATTGTTTAAGTAATAATTTTTTTTGCAGTCTATCCGAAACAGAGATGACAAAAGACAAAGCAGCATGCACTCAGCAAGCCTGAGAGTAGCAGTCTCAGGAACAGTTGAAGGGCTGGCTAAAACCTGTTCAAGGAAATTGAAGACAGGCCTACCACAGTTACTGTAAAGCTGAACTGTCTGCCAAGGTGAGTGACATTAAAAAACACAGCCTTACCTCAAAATGTCTACAGGAGGTGCAGCCCTTTACAACTCAAAGAAAAGGCACATTAACGTCACATCTAAAGACAAAAAAAGTACCATCAACACATTGACTTGACGCCTGATGACAAACAAAAGGTACCATTATCGTAGAAGACAAACTTTCAGCGTTCATGGTGGGCTGCTCTATTTTGACATGTGATAATCTGAGCAATGTCTGCAAAAAAAGCATGTGGTGGCACAAAAGCAGCTCTCAGTTGACACTGCACTACATAAAATGTACAGAAATTAAAAAGGAAGTGCTGATGTTACACTTCAAATATGCTGTGCTAAGTGACTTAAGCAAAATAAAAAACAGCCTTATCCTGGATAAATCTACAGACATCAGAGTGTCAAAGCAATTAGGAGCAATGATGCGATATTTCAGTGAAAAGCAGGATAGAGTGGTCTCTACATTTCTGGAGCTTGTTTCATTACAATATAGTGATACAAAGGGCATCGATGTAACTGAAAAATCATAACTGATACTACAAAACCTGGCAGGAATTGGAACTGAGAAAGCATCAGTGATGATGGGAGTGTACAACGGGCTTTATGAAATACTGAAAGAGGAATATGGATTACCTCATCTAGTTTTCGTTTGCTGCATATATCATTCTTTTCAGCTTGAAAGGTCCCATGTACCTGAAGGGTCCTGTGAATTCCAATAAACGCCAAATTCCATCCAAAGCAGACATAAAATTGCTTTGCCTCATCACCCAGTCGACAAGAAGCATACTACCAGGTATATGAAACTATAAACTGCAGAGAAGAGCCTTTGAAGATTACCAAAATGAGCCCCACATGTTGGCTCTCTATCGAACCAGCCATAAGTAGGATTTTGAACCACTTCCAGGACTCTCAGAAGGATAGAAGCTACGTAGCTGAGATGCAGTTTTCCATGTGCAGTGATGAACACAACCACAAGTACTTAATTTACCTGAAGTCTCTTCTAGTGGAGGTGCAGCATGCAGTCAAGACATTCAAGGGTGAGACTATGGACCCCGCTCATCTTCTTGACATATTGATTGATCTCTAATTCTGTTTGTACAAAGGTTCTGATTCCTATGGCACAAATTGATGTTCTCACTACTTCCATCAAAAATCACTTGAATTCATCACCTTACTGAGGCTTCAGTTTTCAAAACTCAGTCATCACGTCCAGGCTCTCAGCAGAAAACTTCGATGTGCTCAGGAAAAGATGCATTGCCTTGACTGTCCAGCTCAGCACAAAACTTTGGAACTGTCTTCCACTGAACATGAAAATACTGCAAATAATGTCACTGCTGAGCTCTGAAAAGCACTTAAGACAAATAAAGGCATGCCGGATATAACTGATCTAGCCCAGTTCTTTGCATTCAGTTTCAAGGCCATTTACAGGGAGAGTTGTGACCCAGTGGAGAAATATACACTTCACCAGGTGGGAAAACACATCTCAAACCATTACTTTTGGGCCAAAGACAATACATTTAGTGATGCAGGAAACATAAATCCGTTTGCAGACCTTGCTCATTGGTGTTACTGGAACTTTCACTGTCTCATTCTAACGCTGAAGCTGAATGTCTGTTTAATCTCATGGATGTTGTCACATTAAAACTGCATAACCATCTGGGCATAAACACAGTGAACATTATCCTGACTGAAAGGACTGAACTGGAACTGTTCAGAGAATCACGCTGCACTTACAACCTTCCTGATTCTGTTACAAGACAATCTGAAACAACTGCAACTCTTTTAAGCAAAACAGCCATCTTGCAGCAGTCAGAAATAGGAGCCAGGTACCAGTAATCAAGAGCCATTTATATCCAAAGAAGGTAATGGGACTGAGACAAGGATACTTTGGAGATTTAGATATGCCCAGTGCTTAATTTGTGATGAAAGAGATGCCAAGGGGAATCAGCACTAGTAAGCCCCACACAAATTAAACACTACCCAGAGGCTTTGTCCTTGTCAAATATATCTGATTGGTGTGAGGGCCTCGCTGCTTTGAGGCTAATAAATATCCCCCTTTAATCTGAGTTTCGTTTATAAGCGACACTATGTTTTTGCAACTGTGAGGTTATTTTGTTTTGTTTTTAATTACAATTTGATCCAGAGGGGAAGTGGTTGAGGATTTACAAACCTCAACTGCAAGGACTTTGTTGTTTGTCTAATTGAGAGTTCATTTTCCACCTGCTTAAGGAGACCTGAAAGAACCTCCCCTGGCCTTGATTAAATGCTCTCCCCCTCTCCAAGGCTATTCAGCAGAACAAATTTTCCTCCAGTGATTCAGAAAGCTCAGCAGTGGCGAGGGGGGAAGGGAGCACTTGCTCCCGGGCGCCATGCTAGGGGGTACCAATTTAGTCCTCCTCTGCTCCCCCTGTCATCTCTCAGCTTCCTTGCTCCTCCCCCACCCACCGCCTCCTCCCTGCCTCCTCACTGCCAGCCCGACCCTAATCCATCTCCGCTGGCAGATTAGTACATGCAGGGGCCCGGACCCAAAATGGAGAGGGTGGGGGAAGACAAGGTACAAGCCCTTCCCCCCAGGTTCGGGGCCCTGCTGCACGGAGGGGGGGAGCACAAATTTTGCCTTTGCCCCCAAGCACGTAACACCCTTACTATGCTTCTGAAACTCAGTTCTTTTTCACTTGCAACTCCACTAACACTGCGTGGAAGCTGGCTTTGTATGTTTCTAAAATAAAGAGTAGGATTATCAAGGGGAACTTGGAAAGAGGGGAGAGAAACTTAGGCCCTGTGTATGCTATACAGTTTGGTCAAAAGTCAGGTTTCATCAACAAAACAGAAGAGGTGTACCGACATCATTTCTTCTCCCGCCACTTTAACTTTTCTGACATGCTGACATTGGCGTGTGCACGGGGTGTGCCAGGTGTGCCCAGGCACACCCTAATGTTTCAAAGGGCCGCCCTGGTGCACAGGGGAATGGACGCTGCGCAGGGTTTGTCACTCATGCATGGTTAAACCCGGTGGGTCTTAGAACCCCACGGAAACAGGCGGCAGAGAGCAGAATCATCACCCCACCTCCTCAGCAAGTGAGGTAAGTTTAAACCCCGGGCGGGAAAGCGGGAGGTGTGCCCGCCTCCGGCAGGGGATGGGAGCAGCGTGGTTAGGCCAGGGGTCGGCGCGGCGCGGCGCGGCTCAGGAGCAGCACAACTGGGGTTGGGTTGGGGCAGTGCGGCTGGGCTGGGCTGAGGGTGCTCGGGACCGGGAGCAGTGCAGGTGGCCCGGCCCGGCCTGGGGTTCAGGGGCAGCGCCGCTGGGTCGGGACAACGAGGCTGGCCGGGGGGGCTGTTGGGGGCAGCGTGGCTGGTCCCTGCCCCCCCCCCCCGGAGCTGCTTCGCATCCCCCTTTCCTCCCAGTCCCACGTTCCTCGACAGCCCCCCCCCCCCAGCTCTGCTTCCTGCATCTCCTTCCTCCCGGCCCTCCTTCCTCCCAGCCAGCCTTGCTGTCCCTGACCCCCGCCAGCTCTGCTTCCTGCCCTCCCCTTCCCCCTCCCCCACTAGAGGCTCCCAGTGCCGATTGCGCCCCACCTTCTAGTCATTCCCCCCGCCACTGCCAGGCTTCATTCTGGCGCCCAACCAGAAAACCAGGAAATACCAGACATTGAATGTGTCGGGTATTTTCTGGCTTTTTTTTTACCAGACAGAAGGCCCAAAAGTCGGACTGTCCGGTAGAAAACTGGACACCTGGCAACCCTATAAGTCGGACCTGGTGTGGGCACCAAGTGATGGGGAACCTGCCGGAACTTTGGGAACCAGAGACTGCGGAGTGGGTGTTTGTGGCCCAAGAGGGGGCTGAGAAACCTAAGAGAGGGTATGTCTACACTACAAAGTTAATTCGAACTAACAGACGTTAGTTCGAATTAACTTTGATAGGCGCTACACATGCAAACCGCTAGTTCAAACT
The DNA here is from genome assembly GCF_049634645.1 of Pelodiscus sinensis. Taxonomy (NCBI): domain Eukaryota; kingdom Metazoa; phylum Chordata; order Testudines; family Trionychidae; genus Pelodiscus; species Pelodiscus sinensis. The sequence continues at coordinate 308,155,457 of NC_134711.1, forward strand.
TAATTCGAACTAGCGGAGCGCTTAATTCGAACTAGGTAAACCTCATTCCATGAGAACTAACGCCTAGTTCGAATTAACTAGTTCGAATTAAGGGCTGTGTAGGCACCAAGAGGGAAACTCTTCTGCCTCCCTCCTGGCCCCGGACCCCTTAAAGGGGTCGAGCCAGCCACCCGCTGCCACCCAGCCCTCCGCCTCTTCCCGGGACCAGGCTGGCGGCTCCCAGGAGCCTGCACAGGTCCGCAAGAGGCGAGCGCCCGCCTGGTCTAGTGCGGACATCGTGGACCTCATCCACAACCTCCGCACTAGGCACAGGAAAGTGGCCATCTAGGGCAGGAGAGCTGCCAGCCTGGCCACCCAGGAACAGGTGTGCATGAAAATCAGGATGGTCCAGTGAGACCCCCAACCCTGAGCCCTGAGCTTACAATGGCTGTACTGGGTCAGACCAAAGGTCCCTCTAGCCCAATAGCCTGTCTGCCGACAGTGGCCAACACTAGGGACCCTGGAGGGGATGGACCGAAGACAATGACCAAGCCATTTGTCTCGTGCCATCCATCTCCAGCCTTCCACAAACAGAGGCCAGGGACACCATTTCTACCCCCTGGCTAATACCACTCCATGGACCCAACCTCCATGACTTGATCTCACTTCTCTTTAAACTCTGTTCTAGTTCTAGCCTTCACAGCCTCCTGCAGCAAGGAGTTCCACAGGTTGACTATTTGCTTTGTGAAGAAGAACTTTCTGTTATTAGTTTGAAGCCTGCTACCCATTCATTTCATTTGGTGTCCTCTAGTCCTTCTATTATGGGAACTAATGAAGAACTTTTCTTTATGCACCCTCTCCACACCACCTCTATCACCTCTTGGTCTCCTCTTTTCTAAGCTGAGAAGTCCCAGTCTCTTTAGCCTCTCTTTATATGGGACCTGTTTCAAACCCCTGATCATTTTAGTTGCCCTCCCCTCTCCCACCCTCTTTCTTCCCCTCTCCCATCTCCTTTTCCCAGTCTCCCCGAGTTTTGTTCAGTAAAGAGAGTTTCTATTTTTGAACACACGTGTCCTTTATTTTGTACATCAGGAAGGGGGATTAGGGAGGGATAAGTGGAAGGAGGTGAGGGAGGAATGGGTACGAGCCCCCAATGTGGAGGACTGGGGTGGCTCTGCGGGCTCCTCAGGGTGGAAGCTCTCCTGCAGCCCCCCGATTGACCCCCCCCCCCCCGGATGGCAGCCTGCGGCAAGTGCAGCCGGGCTGATGGCTGAGTGCTGTGATGTGCTGAGTGTGGACACTCAGGGCACTCCAAGCCAGGACTGCTTTGCAAGCGGGGAACCCCTGAGAACTGTCTGTCCGGGGTGGGGGTCGGGTCCCTTTAAGCACAGCCCTCGGCTAGCCTGAGACAGCAGCTCCATGCTTTAAGTCCTAACCTGATGCCCTGCCGGCACTGCTTCCGGCCATCCTTAACCTCAACCTCGGTTCAGGGTCCACTCTGTGTGGACATGCTAGTTCGAATTAGCAAAACGCTAATTCGAACTAGTTTTTAAGTCTAGATGCGCTAATTCAAATTAGCTTAGTTCGAATTAACTAATTTGAACTAAGTTAGTTTGAATTAGTGCTGTAGTGTAGACATACCCAGACAGAGTAGGGGGAACACCAGAAGGGTGACAGTCAGGGCGACCCTAGAACTCTGTTACAGACCAGCTGGCGACTGCTGGAGGAGGAGGAAAAAATAGGGGACAAGGGTCGGAGAGGAAGGGGCTTGTGCTGAGGGGCAGGTCAGGAGAAGAAAGGAGAAGGCACCAAGGGACGGAGTGGAGGAGAGAGACAAATGCCAGGGGGCCAAGTGGAGACAATGAGGAAAAGGGCAAGAGGGGAAGTGTCAGTGAGAGGGAGGACAGGATGATGCTAGGAGTAGAGAGGGGAAGGGCTTTGGGCAGTTTGAGGGGAAAAGGGGAGGTGCTGGGAGAAGGCTTGAAAGAAGGGGTGGGCATGAGGAAGGCAGGGATGGAGCAAGGCATGTGTGAGTGCACGTGGGAATGGGGGCAGAGAGTGGTGAGGGAGTGGGCATAAGGGAAAAAGAGGGCAAAGGGGGCAGGGGCCGTGAGGGAAGGGGGAGGCACCAGGAGGGTGCAGGGGTAAGGGAAGGTGCAGGTGCCAGGGAATTTTGGGGGTGAAGCAGAAGGGCAGACACCTGCAGGGAAGGGACCAGCACCAGTGGAGAGAGGCAGGACAGGTGTGTAGTGGGAGGTGTTAGGAGAGGGGATGAGGAGGGGTAGCTCACATGATCAGCGTGGAGCTACTGGAGGAGTGGGCACAGGGAGGAGGAAAAGGCTGGTGGAGGGGGGCAGGTTGCAGGAGGGCTAAGGACAGTGAGAAGGGCAGGAGTCAGGACATCAGAAGTGGGTGAGGGGTTGGGGGGGGCCAGCAGGCACCAGGGGAGCTGATGGAGCAAGGGGAGGAGATATGGCAGCAGAGGGAAAGGGTAGAGGTTTATAAGGGTATGTCTACACTGCCACCCTAATTCGAACTAGGGTGGCTAATGTAGGCAATCGAAGTTGCAAATGAAGCCCGGGATTTAAATATCCCGGGCTTCATTTGCATCTTGCCGGGCGCCGTCATTTTTAAATCCCCGTTAGTGCGGACTCCGTGCCCGCGGCTACACGCGGCACAGAGTAGGTAATTCGAATTAGGCTTTCTAATTCAAACTACCGTAAGAAATTAGAAAACCTAATTCAAACTACCTACTCCGTGCCGCGTGTAGCCGCGAGCACGGAGTCCGCACTAACGGGGATTTAAAAATGGCGGCGCCCGGCAAGATGCAAATGAAGCCCGGGATATTTAAATCCTGGGCTTCATTTGCAACTTCAATTGCCTACATTAGCCACCCTAGTTCAAACTAGGGTGGCAGTATAGACATACCGTAAGATACTTATTAATAACTTGGGTGCCACAGTGGCACATCCAAACAAGCCACAAACTCAGTACTGGTGCACAACTCAAAATTTATTGTGCTCATGGGAGGAAACTCTTAGAGGGGACACTTTCCCCAGCCTCTCCATACCCACACACCCCCGAGTTAATGTCACGCACATTGGGTTAAAGGAATTGCAGGATAGTTGTATGGGGGGGGTTGGTGAGGGCCAAACTAATCCCTATTGGTAAGAAGATGGTGGATAAAGTTCTTGGGGGGGGGGAGTGTCACATGACACCTTTTATTTCTGGCCATGTGTCCAAATTTCCCCAAAAGTATTACCCCCAGAGGCTTGGCTAATGAGGGTCAGGGAGTGTGGCTAATGGGGGTCAAAGTACATTTAAAACAAATTCTTTGAGTGCACACGCTAATTAAATGTGCTGTGCATGCCTATGCATGCCGGCATAATAAAACCACCTTGAGGAGTGGCACAGACCTTCTTGTAATGAATTAAGAGTGAAGTAGGGTTAGTGTAGATAGTATGTTTGCTTATGTTACCCTAAGTGGCTCCAGGATGTGTCCCATAATGCCCATTGTGACAGCCCTGGAAAGCAATTTCTACTCAGCTGCTCTGCAGCCAGGTAAACAAGCATGTGCGCCTCTCCCTTAAATCCCTGGGAATTTTTAAAATTCTAGTTTCCTGTTTGTTTAGCATCGACAGCTCACATTGCATCATCCTAGCTGACCATGCTGGCTTTCTGCAATAAATATGCTCCCTCGGAAGTAGACCATAGTTGTTCCTTGCCGCTTCCTCCCTGTGGCTGCAGGCATGTGCATCCATGTGGCGGGATTGGGGCTCTCCTTGTGTTGCTCCATCAGCTGGAGCAGCACATAGCATGGAGACACTACCCCTACTTCCCCCGGCTGCTGAATGCACATGCTGGCAGCCATGAGAAGCAAATGGTAGGGAGCTGCTCTAATACTGCACCATTGGTGGTGGGGCCCTCTCGGACATTTTAAATCACCTGGGGATGGCAGGCAGAGCCACAGGAAGGGCAGGGGGAGTGCAGTGTGGCAGAGGGAGCATGCAGGGGCAGCAGCACCCAGAAACCCCCACCCTCCCAGGAACCATTGCCAGAGGGGGTTGTCCATAGGTAAGCATGGCACCTCCCATCAACTCCCCCCACATCCTCTTGTGCATCCCATTCCCTTCAGAGCCTGCACCCTACCCCCACTACCATCCTGCCCTCAACTTTCACGCCCCCTTCAGCCTCCAGGACCCCCAACCCCTGCCCCAGGCCAGAACCTGAACTCCAGACCTCCATCTGCAATCAAGCTTCCCTACCTCATCCCCTCTGACAGCCAAACTCCTTCTCAGAGCCTACACTCCCTTCTGCATGCCAGTCCCCTGCTCCATCCCAGAACCTGCACCTACCACCCAAATTCATAAGAACATAAGAATGGCCATAGTGGGTCAAACCAAAGGTCCATCCACATCCAACCCAGAATCCTCTCTGCCGACAGTGACCAATGCCAGGTGCTCCAGAGGGAGTGAACTGAACAGGTAATGATCAAGCGATTTCTCCCCTGCCATCCATCTCCTCCCTCTGATAAATAGAGGCTAGGGACACCATTCCTTACCCATCCTGGCTAATAGCCATTAATAGACTTAACTTCCATGAATTTATCTAGTTCTCTTTTAAACCCTATTATAGTCCTAGCCTTCACAACCTCCTCAGGCAAGGAGTTCCACGGGTTGACTATGCGCTGTGTGAAAAAGAACTTCCTTTTGTTTGTTTTAAACCTGCTCCCCTTTAACTTCATTTGGTGGCCCCTAGTTCTTATATTATGGCAACAAGTAAATAACTTTTCCTTCTTCATTTTCTCCACACCACTCATGATTTTATATACCTCTATCATATCCCCCCTCATCAACTCCCTCTCAGAGACTTAGGCAGGTGCAGGGGGAGAGTTTGGGTGGAGGATAGATGCAGGCTCTGGACATTCTGGGAACCACCAAAATTTCTGCAAACCTGCCATTACTGGTTGCTTCATCTGTTGGGTCTGCAAGCAGAGGAGGCTGTGCAGTTGCAGCTCCCATCCAGCTGCAGTAACTTTCATATCCAGAAACAGATTGCTTATTGCATGAATGAGATGGGGCATGACAAGGACACACACAATGTTATGTTAAGATCAAGGAGCTGAGGCAGGGACATCAGAAGGCAAAGGAGGCCAACCATCATTCGGGTGCAGCACTGAAAACATGCTGCTTTTACAAAGAGCTCCATGCCATTCTTGTCGATAATCCCACCTCCACCATCAAGAATCCTGTGGATATTTTGGGGAGACTGGAGGCAGTGACCAGTGGAGTCAATCCAGAGGACAAAGTGATGGATAAGGAGGTCAAGTTGGAGGATGGTGTGAGACAGAAGACAGGGATATCAAATGATGTGATGAGCCAGGACCTCTTTTTCATTTGGGGAGGAGATATCTAGCCAGTCCCAGGAGTTGGGCTTTGGTGCTCCTGAGATGGGATCTCCAGAATGAACTCATTTTGCTTTGGTACTGCATGGTGACATGAGACAGAAGTTTCCTTTAATTTGTTACATGGTGCACACGGGAAAAGGGATAGAAATAACAAGACTAAGCACCCTTGCATCCGCTTCTCGTTCCCTTGCGGTGCTGTACCGGTGGGCCCTGAGGAAAATTACTGTTAGAAGAACCAAAGCAGCACACAGGAGAGCAGCATATGAACCCAATGCGAAGCAACACACATTATAAAGATGCATGCAAGCATCTTTGGTTACCTGCAGTAGTGCGATTTGTTTTGCACACGCCCACCTATGAAAAATGGTGCCAGTATTCAGAATAGTGTCCCTAAGCACTTGTAGTGATTCTCTTCTGAAACCACACAGACCCTTTGCCCTGTCTTGCACCTTCCCACCCTGGGCCAAACTCCCCATGTTTGATGCTCTTTCTATATTGTGTACTAGCCAAGGAAAAGAGAGAAAGAGATGCATATAACTTTTGACGATTCGAGACAGAGAGTGCACACACAACACTGATTTTGTGTACTGTGTTCTTTACTTGAAATAAGTGATGTGTATATATGGCCCATAACTTGAGCTATGTCTAGACTGCCCTCTCTTGTGCAAGAAAATATGCAAATAAAGTGAAGCGGTGAATATTGCTGCACCTCATTTGCATACTTAATGAGCCACCATTTTTGCACAAGGGGCTTTTGCACAAAAAGGATCTGTCTACACGGAAAACCCCCCTCTTGTGCAAGAGCCATTCTACCACTCTTTTTCAGGAAGAACGGCTCTTGCCCAAAAGTCCCTTGTGCAAATGGCAGCTCATTAAGAATGCAAATGAGGCATGGCGATATTCATTGCTTCGCTTCTTTTGCATATTTTCTTGCACAAGAGAGGGCAGTCTAGATGTAGCCTTGCAGTTGTCAAGTAAACTGAGGGAGCACAAAGCATCCAGCTTTAGCCCCCCCCCTCCCATTCAGCCAATCAGCATTGTAGTTCTGAGGGGTGGGAGGCTGAAGATTCTCCCCAGATGACCCAGAGGTGGCTCAGGTCACCAGTAGGGATCACTCTCAGAGCACTCTTCAAGTCCCATGTATTTTTGAGGGCCTCCTGCCCTGAGAGCTGGAGAGCAGCTCCTTCTGCACCAATTACAGGAAACCAAAAATGATAAGCCCCAGTGTCCCCAGTGAATGTAAGCAATAAAAGCTTCAATGGGAAAAATATTTTCCCACCTTCCATACCTAGAATTTAGCTGGCACGAGATGGATCAGGCTGAATAGGCACCAAACTTCTCTGAGACTCTTTCCCACAACTAATTTAGCTAGAAAACAGATGTCCTTGTGGAGAAGGAAAGTGGACAATTCCAAAGAGAGGCTTCCTTGCACTCATATTTGTGAATCTGATGGGTCTCTCAGTCCTCAAAGGGAGACCTCAAAATGGACACTGGCTGCAGCAAAGCCACAGGGATAGCTGAGATTGCCCCTGCCCTGCAACCTGTCCTGTCTAGCAGTTGTCATGGATTCTCTGTGAGGTCACCACCTCCCAACCTCCTTTGATTAATAAGGGGAGGTCCTTCAAAAGGCCCTTGTGATGTCACGGCCACACCCACCTATGCCTTGAAGAGGCAATGTCTTGGCCCTGGCTATCTCCTTTGCATGTTTCAGTTTCTCCCTCTGTATCATCCCTTTCACTCACTCTTAAATCTGGGGGTGAAGGAAGCTATACATGAAAATATTGGTGGCTGCTCACTGTGCTACACTCATGTTTTCATAGTGTTATAGCTGTAACCCTTCTGCCAGGTAGCATCAGTAGCAGCCAGGACAAAGTTCGATATCTAGGGGTGTGTCTAGACTACATGCCTCCTTCGACGGAGGCATGTAGATTAGCCAGATCGGAAGAGGGAAATGAAGCCGCGATTAAAATAATCGCGGCTTCATTTAAATTTAAATGGCTGCCCCGATCTGCCGATCAGCTGTTTGTCGGCAGATCGGGGGAGTCTGGACGCGATGCCCCGACAAAGAAGCCTTTCTTCATCGACACAGGTAAGCCTGGTTTCACGAGGCTTACCTGTGTCGATGAAGAAAGGCTTCTTTGTCGGGGCATCGCGTCCAGACTCCCCCGATCTGCCGACAAACAGCTGATCGGCAGATCAGGGCAGCCATTTAAATTTAAATGAAGCCGCGATTATTTTAATCGCGGCTTCATTTCCCTCTTCCGATCTGGCTAATCTACATGCCTCCGTCGAAGGAGGCATGTAGTCTAGACACACCCTAGGAGTTCCTCTCCATCCATCCAACACAGAACGGGTTCGAGTCCCCACCCAATAAGCTGGGCAATTCACACACACCCCTGGGTGCCTCTGGGAGGCAGTGCTTCCCCACTCACAAGCACAAAGTCTGAGTGTAGAAAATAAACATTTTATAAAAGGGGCAGGAAGTATCATGATCTGAATTTGGGGAAACACCACAAACAGAATTCAAAGAAAACACCACAAACAGAGTTCATTCCGAGCTGTTTTTGCACAAAACCCCCCTTTTTGTGCAAGATCCTTATGCCTCCCTGGGCAAAAACCCCTTGTGCAAAAATGGCTCAGAATAGATTATGCAAATGAAGTGCAACAATATGCTAATCAGCACTTCATTTGCATTGCCTCTTCCGGCAAAAGCCATAGTGTAGACATAGCCTCAGAAAGAGGTAGCAAGGGCGGGGAGAGGAGGGGCTACTTCAAAGCGGCAGCACTGCATGGAGCCTGAGGCTAGACTCCAGACTCCACGTGGCGCTGCCACTTTGCAACAGCATGTGCAGCCCGGGGCCAGCTGGCGTGTCCCCAGGGTGCATGTTGCATTTCAAAGTAGCAGTGCTGCATGGAGCTCGGGATCAGCTATGTTTCAAAGGGACAGCACCACACAGAGCCTGGGGGCAGTGTGTAAATCCCCAGCTGATCCCAAGCTCCCCGCAGTGCTGCCACTTTCAAATGCCGTGAGGAGCCAGACCTGGGCTCCCCCTGCAGCATTTTAAAGCAGCAGCACCACATGGAGACTGGGGTTAGCGGGGGAGTTCCCCCCGCTGATCCCAAGCTCCACGTGGTGCTGCTGCTTTGAAATCCCATGATGAGCCTGATGGCATTTCAAAGCGGCAGCATCACATGAAACCCGGGGTCAGTGAGGGAGTCACCAATTGACCCCGGGCTCCACAGGCACTTTCGCCTTTGAAGTGTAGCAATAGCCCAAGGGCTGTTGCTACACTTCAAAGGTGGAGGTGCCCTATCGACTAATTGAATAATCGATGCAAAATGCATTGACTATTCGATTAGTTAATTACTCGCAATTTAACATCCCTTGTTTTCATAATCTCTCATCCACATAAGGAGTAGGATTTATGGTGGCACAGGAGAACTGGAGTGTCTGAGAAAATTTCTTGTATGGCTTCTTGTTAGTGTGGTGAAGAGAAGTGCTTTGTGGGGGAAGACCTTCAGGTTTGGGCTGTAAGTAGCCTTCTCCGTAAGCATTTTGCTCTGAATTGACACTCAATAGTGCCCCCAGAAAACCCATAACTGTTTTTTTTCTGGGGGTCAGTTGCCCCTGGTAGGAAAAAGGATCTCCAACGCCACTGTAAATAATTCTGGGACTTGATATGTGACTGGGATGTTTGGTGCACCGCTAAGACAAAAGGTTACCATCTTTCCCAATCCTTACACCAACAAAATAGGTTCACTAGTAATCAAGAAGGACTTTAAGCACTTACTTATTATAAACCCCTAATATGTGCTTTAAAAGGTGGTAATAATCATGCAACTTAGGGCAGTGGACATTTAACCTGAATGTGGGCTCTTCCTAACATCATCCAACATGGGTTGGGACACATGAGTCATCGGTAACAAGCCAGTACCCCAGGGTAAAGAAAGATCTTATGGCCAAGATTTTAGGCAGTGTAAATGCAAAGTTAGGAAAACTGGTTGGAATTTATATGTTTCCAAACTGAAAATCTCTGGTAGGCAATGAAGGAGGGAAACAGGGGAGCAGCTGGAATGGGAGGAACACTCCTTAACAATATTGATGGTGCTGATAAAGAACATGAATGCAATTGGATCTTATATAAAAGATTTAGCTACTACACCTATCAACATATCATTTGGCCAATTAAGCTCTCTATAATACCAGGTGGCATGCATCCTACAATAGTGGGAGCCATCTCAAGAAAAAAAATGTTGCCTTTTGCCAACTTTCTCTGCCCTTCAGGCTAACGTTTCTTTGGCTATTGTATGTATTCAAATACAAGTGTGGATAACTGATGTGGCAAAACATGTGATCTGTAATGGCATGAGTGGGGTACTCCCAACAGAAATCAAAAGCAGTAGTTGGGAAAATTCTACACAAACTGAAAGGTAGTTACAGTCCTGGTGGAAAACAGTACATTTTCCTATAACAAGGAATCAGAAAAAAATTACAGTCTTCGCTTTCCTAATGTCAGAAGCAGAAATAACATGGGTCTCCCCTTACAGCTTTAGATTTCAATATTAATCAGACTGTGATGGAGCCCATAAATCATAAGAATGTGGGTAGTAAAAGAGACCCAGTAATGGAATACAGTGGAATTATAATTGTTTAGAGGAACCTGGAATTGGATATGAATGCAACTAAAATGTCCTCCAGCCACAGGATGTGTGTTTGGAAACAACAAAGGGAAAATGCCATTATACTGTTACCCTATTTGCAAATAATGACTCTATGCTTCTGTGTATAGTCAGTCACTACATCTGTCTTAGAAGCTGATGACCTATGCTTCTTATGAAATACATGCATAAAGTAGCTCATGATTATCTTGGGAATACATTTTTGTACTGTGGTAGTGTTGGGCCCAGAAAAACAAGGCCTGGTCAACATTCTGCTAAGGAAAGTTAACAAAGGCTAATTTCATAGGCCTCTGAGTATTCTTGACCAGAACCAGGAAAGTGGTTCAGAGAGAGGCGTACCATCCATTCTGGCTTAGGTTATAAAAGTAAGATAAGTGATAAATTACATATTTGTACCTACTGCGGCTTGCTTTGGGAACTGGTCAGAAACTCCCTGTTTTTGTTCCCCTTCGCTAATCTTACCTCCCTATTTTTTGCCCTTTGTTTGTACTCGACTCTTTTTTCTCCTTGTTCCTGGTACCTGCCTTTTGTGATTGATAAGAAAGTTGCTGATGCGTTATGAAGCGCTTCTGGCCACAATGTATGGTTGGCTAAGATATGCATAGATGTTAATAGTTTCTAGAAAGGGGGGTAAGTGGCTTGGGTGAAGAGCTTATGACGCAACGGAACTGTCTTTATAAGCCTACCGGTTACTAAAATCAGGGCTGGTTCTCTTTGGAGACAGGCTGCTTTCTATTATTGTGTGCACTCTTCAATAAAGAGCTTGTGATTGGACTTTGCTGGTGTTGCCTGTCTCTTTGCGGTCAGACAACGAACCGAGCCGTCTGGGCTTGAGTCCCTGATAGTAGCAACTCAGGAATGAACTGAACTTCAAGTGCCTTAACTTAAATATAATCAGTTAAAAGTGACAAATTCTTGGTACCCTGCTAAAACACCTGTACCCCTTGTAATGGATTACCTGTCCTGTTTGCAGAATCAGGTGCACATGCCAAACAGGAATGGTGCAGAGTCATAGTTACTGCGCATCATAACATCAAAAATATTAAACAAGAGTTTATTTGCAAAAACTGGCCAGCACCTCACACACCACTGGTGAGAAGTGTTATTAGAATGGTCGCCCACTGCCACAAGAATCTTTGACCCTAACGCCCACTGCAATAACTTAAGTGTTCCTAATAGTTGTCATTTTCTTTTCCAGTCTAATGACATGCTGAACTTGGTACAAAATTTGGCACTATAAGTCCCCCAACAGATAAGTTAGTGGCTACTTCTACACTTAGAAAGGGAATATGTTGGATTTGCCACCCCACTCTCAAAGGGGTAAAGTTGAAACTTGTCTATTCTAATCTGGTGTGCTAAGTTTGTGGAATCCATCAAAATCATTTGCTTGGTCTCAGTGACAGACTTTAGTTTTTGTTGAATTGTAGCTCTGGTGCATCCAGTATGAGAGTGATGGTGGTAACAAAATGCCTGGCTGACTGCAGATAATCACAGTATCAGTTATCATGCTTATTGCCAAAAGCAGCTAATCAGTAGGTTGTAACATAACTGTGGGGACAGGCTTACATTCTGTGACCTAGAACTGCTGTGACTTCTTATTCTCCTAGTTGGTCAATATATTATTTACGTTTTGGCAAGCAACAGGTTGCAACAGTTACAGGATCTGTAAAAGCCTAGAGAAAAAGATAAGGTATGAGGAGAGGGGATGGAGCTGTACTTTATTACAGAATCTGGTCCTGTATAGTCACCACGGTATCCAATATGAGCCAGCATCTCCTACTCAGGTCTTGCTCACAGCCCATGGCTGCGTGACTGTTTTCAGACTCTGACTCAGCTATTTCCTACTGTGCTTCCTTCTCCCACCCTGCTTTTCCCTTTTGTTCCTCCATGCCCTGCCAGGGGAGCCTGCTGAACGTGGGGCGGGGTGTCAGCCGACGGTCAGGGCAGTGTGTGCGTGTGTGTTATACACCCGAGACTTCAACTGCTGAGTCCGGGGTCCCTTGCAGCGGGCAACCTGGAGGAGGTTGACGGGTGCCCCAATTCTGCCAACCGACGGTCAGGGCAGTGAGTGGTGTGTGTGTTATACACCCGAGACTTCAACTGCTGAGACCGGGGTCCCTTGCAGCGGGCAACCTGGAGGAGGTTGATGGGAGCCCCAATAAGTTTACAGGGCGAGCTTATAACACCTCAGATTTTAGCTGCTAGGATACAGAAATCCCTTCGCAGTGGGCAGCCTGGGGAGGCTGAGAGGTGCCCCAACGGATCTGTCCCCTGGAAGCGACACGATCCAAAATGCCCAAGCTCTCCCTATATCAGTCCCTTATGACTGGCTGAAGTTCTTTTAAAATTGTGCTTGGTTCTGTTACAGCAATTGAAGGAGTCAGGTTAAAGCTTAAACAGTTACTATTTTATTGTTACAGGGTAAACTTAGTTGTTAAATGCTACTACTGTGTTACAGATAACATAGCCACTACAAAGGACAGGACAGAAATTACACTAATAAGTCACTTATAGGTACCATGAAACCCCTTTGGTTCTCTGAGCTCTTATTAAATGCATGCAAATAGACACATAGTAGGTATATATTCTCACCCCTGCGTTCCAGACTTGGCGTGGCCAGCGTCTTTCTCTCAATCCCTCGGGAAGAAGTAAGACGAGGTTGGGCGTCCCACAGACCTTGGGAGACAATCAATATCTGCCAGCAGGTATAGATGATTGGAGCTCAAATGGGGTGGGCTACTAAACCCCTCTTTATACCCCTTGGGTCACGTAGGCTTCTTCCTGGTCTCAAGTGGCCAATTAGGAAAAATGGCTTTGAATGCCAAGTTTCCCACGAAGGGTGCAAAGCATAATTCACACCTGGGAAAATGCAGACAATGGGCACCTCTGGTATGTGATGGGCGAAGATTCCTCTCCTGGGACAGTGCAGGCGTGTCAATTACTGGTACTAGCCATCAGGGCGACGGGAGGCCCCGGGTCGTCAGATAGCCCATTTACTGTCTGGTTTCTGTTTATGGTAGAATCAGGGACAGGCAGCACAACTGCGTTCCCAGGGCATCAAAGGCTGACTGCCTTTCTCTTGCTCTCTGGGGGGGAGGGGGGGTAAAAGATGGGGTTCGTGTCTGGCTACACGGGGCCAGGTAGGCAGGTAGCTGTCCCAAGCCAGGTAGATGTCTCCTAGACATCTTCCAAGACCCTTCAGAACACTCCATTTTAAGGATGTTAAGACTAGTCAACTATCTGATAAGCAAATGATTATCAGATAGTCAGTTGACTAGTCGATAACTCCCCCTTCCCCCCACAAAGGGGGGAGAGAGGGAGTACATTAAAGTGGCAGCGCTGCACAGCTGAGCATGGGATCAGCTGTGCAGTGCTGCCCCTTTGCAAAGCAGCAGCGCCACATGGAGCCCGGTGTCAGCTGGGGACTCCTGGGCTCCCCACAGCATTTCCGCGGAACCCAGGATCAACTAGGGAGTCCCCAGCTGACCCAGGGTTCTGGGGAAATGCCATGTGGAGCCCGGGATCAGTTGGGAGTCTCCAGTTGACCCTGAGCTCTACGTGGCATTTCAAATCGGCAGCACAACATAGATCCCAGGGTCAGCTGCCGTGCTGTGCTGCCGATTTGAAATGCATAAGAGCCCCCCACTGGGGACTCTTGTACATTTTAAAGCTGGCATGCCATGTGCAGCCCAGAGTCAGCGGGACATCCCACTGGCCCCAAGATGCATGCAGTGTTCCGCATTCCTCCTTTGAAATGTACAAGAGCAGCGGTGGATATAGGACAGGGCGAGCGGGGCGGCTGCCTCGGGCCCTGCGCTTCAATAGGTCCCGGGCCAGCACCGGTGTTTTTTACATGGGCAGACTGGCCTGGCGGGATTCCGGGAATTTCCCGGTGGGCTGTCCGCTGAAGGGCCGGCTGGCGGCTGCTGGAGGAGGAGGGGGATTTGTGACAGGGAACCCCAGCCCCACACTTTAAATTCCCTGGCGCCGGCCATTATGGGGCACTGTAGGGCCAAGGGAGCGCATGTGCGGCGTGCTGAAACACCGTGCAACAACTGGGAGGGGAGATGCCTGGGCGTGGTGTGATATCATGGCCCAGGACTTTAAAACCATGAGGCCCAGCATTGCACCACGCAGTCTGGCATGTGGGTCCGCAAACTGGAAGGCAGAAGGTGGGCTTGGGCTTAGGGGGCACCAAGGGACCACGTGGAGGAGAGACAAATGCTAGGGGGCTAAGTGGAGACAATGAGGAAAAGGGCAGGAGGGGAAGTGTCAGTGGGAGGGGGGACAGGGTGATGCTGGGAGAGGAGAGGGGAAGGGCATTGGAGGCTGGAGGGGGAGGTGCTGGGATAAGGCTTGAAAGAAGGGATGGCATGAGGAAGGTAGGGATGGAGCAAGTCATGTGTGAGGGCTCAGAGTGGCATGAGAGGAACAGGGCAGAGGGTGGTGAGGGGGTGGGCATCAGGGAAAAAGAGGACAAAGGGGGAAGGGGCAGTGAGGAAATGGGGAGGCACCAGGAGAGTGCAGGGGTAAGGGAAGGTGCAAGTGCCAGGAGATTCTGGGGGTGAAGCAGAAGGGCAGATACTAGAACCAGAGGAGAGAGGCAGGGCAGGTATGTAGAGGGAGGTGTTAGGAGAGGGGATGAGGAGGGGTAGCTCACATAATCAGAGTGGTGCTATTGGAGGAGTGGGCACTCTAAATTGAATCTAATAAAGAATTACTTAAGATCTACTGTGAGCCAGGACCGTTTTGTAGGTCTTTCGATTATATTGATTGAAAACGACCTGTGTAAAGAAATGGACTTTCATGACATAATTGAAGAATGTGCTGCCAAAAGAGCTAGACCGCTATAGTAGACTTAAATACAAATGAAAATGTTTAATTATTAATGCAGAATTTTGTTTAAGAATTAATTACAATATAATTAAAATAAAATATAACTAAATTAAGTTTCTATTAAATTTACCCAATTCACATGTAATATGAAAATAGCCTTCAGTTATTTGATGCCTTTTTTCTATTTTTCTATTTTTTTTCTCCGAAGGGGGGGGGCGCGCAAAATTGTGCTGCCCGGGGCCCCAGAAAACTCTCATCTACCCCTATACAAAAGCCCCTGTGGGAAATTCCATTGACTAGTCAATTAACCAATATTTAACATAATTACTCCATTCCTCTAGCCAGTGTTTCTCACTGGGCATGCACTCTTTGTCCTCCTTGGAATGGCAAACTCTCCTTTCTCTTTGGCGACATCTACACTGCAGATTCTTGTGCAAGAACTGTTTTGTGCAAGAGTGCTTGTGCAAAAGTTCTTGCACAAGAGAACATCCACACTGCCATGTCCTTTTGTGTAAGAGATGTGCTTTCGCGGAAGACGGTCCATGGCAGTGTGGATGCTCTCTTGTACAAGAAGGCTCTGAGGGCCATTTTAGCCATGGGGGTTTCTTGCCCATGAAATTCATGTTGCCTGTCTACACTGCCTTCTTGTGGAAGAGCTCTTGCACAAGAGGGCTTAATCCTCATGGGAAGAGAACTAACTCTTCCAGAAGAAGCCCTGTTTTCTGAAGCTGCACTGTAAATTTACCTGCACAAGAACGCACCGGCAGTGTAGACACCCAGCAAGTTCTTGCACAAGAACAGCTGTTCTTATGCAAAAAGCCTGCAGAGTAGAGGTAGCCATCAAGTTCTAGCCCCGCCCTTTAAAATCCCCTCCCCCCAACCTTCAGAAGCTCCTCCTCCTTCGTTTGGATCCCGCCCTTTCTACGCCTGCGGGTGCCACACAGCACATGCGCACTTGTCCTCGTGGGCAAACGCCTCCTCCCGCTTCTCAGCCCCACGCCCGCGCCTCTGGGCTATGCAAATAGGCCAGCTACGCGTGCGCACCTTCGCCCCGCCCCGCGCTCGTACGCCTGCGCCCGGCCTCGGGGCCTGTCGGTTTGTCCCGAAGTTTCGCGAAGCTTCCCGCAGGCTCCGCTCGGCTTTTTCCGGGGAGACTCGAGAGCGAGGCTTCAGCGCTCCCGGCCGCTTCCTGTCTCCCGGCGCGTTGCTGTTCCCGGCTCCCGTCATGTCCCAGCTCTGCTACAACCGGGGCTGCGGCCAGCGCTTCGACCCCGCCTCCAACACGGAAGGTAGGCGCCGGGGGCAGGGGCTTGCGGCGGCTCCGAGGCGCCCCCCTGCCGGAGGGGCTGTGGCGGCGGTTGGCTCGTGCCGCGCATTGCCGGGCGGTGGGCTGGCCCGGGCTGCGCTGGCTGCGGGGTGTGTGCAAGGGCTGCGCTCGGGGGGGGGGGGGGGGCGTGCTGATTGGGGGAGGGGGCAGGGCTGCCTCGATGTGAGGAGGGGCCTGCTCTGGGGCAGCAGCGTTTGCGCTGCCTGGGGGCCCCGGCAGGAGGCGGAGGGGCGAGGGGAGCCTGGCGGGGGGTGCGGCGGCGGAGGGATTGCGCTGACTTGGGGGGAAGCTGGGCTCTGGAGGGACAGCCCTTGTTTGGGAGTGGGGGGGGGGGGGGTGCAGGTCCGGATACCTGACAGCAGCGTTCGCCGTAAACGGAGTTTTTTGGCCACCCAAAAGAGGTTAAATGCCACCCAGTTAGTTGGCAGAGCACCCTCGGCCAGCAACATGTGGCTGTATGGATGGTGCCCCTCTGCACATGTCTCCGTGCAGGTAACACAATTTATTCTGTACATGGATGGAAAAAGTTAGAGGGGCCGTTGCCTGGCAGGAGGGCTTGCTCCTGAGTGGGATCTGGCCAGAGTGAGGAGGGACTGTGCTGGTGGGGAGGAGCCTGTGAAGTGGGGGACTGTGCTGATGTCAGGAAGGGGGAGTTGCACTGATATGATGGGGTGGCTGTGCTGATATTGGGGGAAACTAACACAAGTGTATAAGGGCAAAATTAGATCAAGGCACAGAACAAGATGAAATTGGCTAGAGACAAATAGGGTAACAGACTATGAATCTGGTGGCACTTTAAAGCAGGGGTGGGGAACCTTTTTTGGGTCCGGGGGCCGCTGACCCACAGAAAAATCAGTCAGGAGTTGCACATAAGTGAGAAGTAAAGCGAGAAGCCCCTGACTGTGAAGAAAGACAGACACTCCCTACATTCCCCTTGACCACCAGAGCCTAGGAGGGCCCATACTAGTAGATTTTGTATGCTCCCGTCCTGCGGGTGGGTAGCAGGGGGCTGGAGCGTCAGCACAGGCTCCCTAATGCTGGGGTTTCCCACCCTTGCTTTAAAAAGTAACAAATTTATTAAGTTGTTAGGGCATGAACTTTTCTGAGCTACAACTCACTTTGTCAAATGCTGAAGAGAAAAGTATAGCACAACTTCACCAAATGTTCTACAGCAGTGAAGGTGCATTGGTACAACTATAGTGCTGTAGCACTGTGGGGTAGACTAGGGATGTTAAATTTAGATTAATGGGCTAATCGAATAGTCAATGCAGTTTGCATCGACTATTCAATTAGTCAGTAAGGGTGCCTCTGCCTTTGAAGGGTAGTAGCAGCCCTAGGGCTGTTGCTACCCTTCAAAGGCAAAAGCGCTGGCGCTGTGCTCCCCACAGCATTTCAAAGCAGCAGTGCCACATGGAGCCTGGGGTCCTTGCTGACCCTGGGCTGCATGTGATGCTGCCACTTTGAAACACTGCAGGGAGCCCAGCATCAGGCTCTACACGGCATTTCAAAGTGGCAGCACCGCTTAGAGCCCAAGGTCAGCATGGGAGTCCCCTGGAACCCCCATGCTCCACGTGGCACTACTGCTTTGAAACACCACAGGGAGCCACTTCCCCCCCGACGCTAGCTTTGTGGTATTGTGTCCCCGTCCCCCCCCCCCCCCCCCCCCCCCCGCCTCCCACCGGGTGCTGCTGTCTCTAAAGCAGCAGTGGCGGTGGAGGACAGTGGAGGCTGCCATGAAGCAGCCTCTGTCCATGGTGGCCTGAGTTCCCCGCGGAGCAACCTCTGTCTGTGGCAAGCCTGGTCCACAGCAGTAGCCCCTGTCCGTGGGGTGTCCATGCTTCCAACAGACATGGGCTGTTGCAGTGGACCAGCATTTTGTTTGCGGGGAGCTCAGACTCCTGTGGACAGGGGCTGCTGCCTCTGTATCAGAGGCAACAGCGTGGGGTGGCAGGCAGACAATCTGTGCAGGAAGCTGGCTTTTAAATGGTCTCTCCTGATGGGCCAGCTCCTGCCTGCCACCCCATACTGCTCCCTCTGATATAGAGACAGCCGCATAGGGTGGCAGGGTGCTCCCCAGGAGTGGGGCCAGGAGCACACTGACAGCTGGCCCTACCCCAGGGACTATCAAATACTCATGTAACTGCTAAGATTCCATGTGGTTACATGAATATTCAATTACATGATATCTAACATCCCTAAGTAGGAAAAGACTTGATAACTGCTACTATGTGCACTGGATTAAATGGCCTAGAGAGGTTGTGGAATCTCCATCAGTAGAGATTTTTAAAGTAGTTAGACAAACACCTGTCTTGCATGGTGTAGATCAGGGTTACTCAACATGCAGCCCGCTTGTTTGTGGCCCACGGTGCAGTTTGGGTTTACACAGGGCTCAATATGGTGCCCATGGGTGGGATCTTTTGAACATGGCTTCCACTGGGAACACGCTCCACAACGGCGAGGCAACTCCAAGGCGGGGTGAGCATTGAGAGGTGCAAGCAGACAGGCTGGCTAGAAAAGACAGGTACAGGGTGTTGGCATTTCTAGCCTCCAGGAAAGAGATGCCAGGAGCATTGGGGCGTTGTGGGAAGTGCTGACTGCTTAGCCTTGTGGGCAGAGCATGAGAGGTGGCTGGCTCAAACTGGCCGCATTGGGTCTGGCGCTACGGCCGGGCAGCCCTGCCTCTGTCCTGCACGGAGCGACGGACTCCCGTATGGGGATGTCAGCCCTGTTTGGAATCCAGGATGGAGCTCCCAGGTACCTGCCCTTTTTTGCCTCTAATGTCCGGCCTGACTTGCTCAGCTCCCCGCATGCTGCAGGTTGGAGTTCTCTGGCTTGGAAACTTTTCTTTTTACAGTAAAATCACTCCAAGAAATGCACAACCTGAAGCTTCAAGCTAAACATCCAAAACACTGGTATACAATTTTCTTTTTAATAAGAAGCATTAAAAATAGCAACAAAGAAGAGAGGCTTATTGGATGAACTCTGGGTTTTCAACTCTGTTTGGGAGAGGGAATTCACGTTTGTAGAGATAAATGGAAAACCAATGTGTCTTCTTTTAAAGAAAACAAATCTGCAACGGCACCATGAATCTTGTCATGCTGAGTTCAAAGACTTGTATCCACCTGACAGCAATTTAAGAAAAACAAAGATACGTTCCTTAAAGGAAGGTTAGTAGTTAAATTCCTGGACTGCAATTGGTCTTTAAAAGTGCTGTCATATGGGTGGAAATCAGGTAAATATTACATTTTACTAATATCAACAGAACTGACTTAAATGGGGCCTGCATGTTGTGTAGTCTTGCCTTAATCTTTGTATTCATACCCGTCAGTGTGAAAGAATCTATTTGCATATATATTTGCATGTATAGGCAACCACACTTAAGTTGGGGCCCTTGGCACATGTGAGTATCATTGTGGCCCCTGAGTCTTCTAAAGTTGAGTAGCCCTGGTGCAGACAGTACTTAGTCCTGCCATGAGTGAAAGGGACTGGACTAGATGACCTCTTGAGGTCCCTTCCAGTCCTATGATCATAAGGCAGCTCACCCATCTTGTTTCTCTCATATAATGAGACCACATGGCTAAAATAACAGTGAATAATTACAGAGATCTACCCAGAGGTAATAAGTGGTAAATTATCACGACGATTCGATAGTTCCTGGAGACGGGGCTGGCAGCCAGTATACTTCTGGCCCCCTTCCTGGGGAGCTGCCTGCCACCCTGCGCTGCTGCCTTTGTATCAGAGGCCGCAGCATGGGATGCCATGTGGGAGCCAGTCTGAGACAGGAGGCTGCCTGCGGCCCCGTGCTGCTACCTCGGATACAAGGGTGGCAGTAGCCCCTCTTCATGGGGGGGCCGGGCTCCCTGCAGACAGAGACTGCACCAGGATCCCACAGAGCAGCCTCTGTCCACAACAGCATGGGCTTGCCATGGACTACATCGGCATCCCAGGGTCGGGATTCCTTATGGGAGGCAGCAAGGAGAGGGAGCCATGCAGCTCTGCAGAGCCAGCATGTGCCAAGAGCATGTGTTAAAAGCTGGTTAACAACATGTATCGGCTCCCCCCTCTCCCTCCCCCAGTCTATGCTGGTGCTTCCAATAGAGAGGCAGCAGTATGGGGGGGGGGGGGGGGGGGCAAGCAGCTGCACAGGAGACAATGCATGTGGGCAGCCTGCTTGAAAGCAGGCTTCCTGCATGTACTGGCTCCTGCCTGTCCTCTTAGCCCTCCACACTGCTGCCTCTGTATCACAGGCAGCAGCTTGGGATTGGAGGGGCAGGCGACTCCACGGGATCTGGTGCTCATGGACGCCAGCTCCCACCTCTTCCCCCCCCCCCCCCCCCTTGCTGCCTCTGATACAGAAGTTTGTGCAGCTGGGAAACTGATGCTTTATGCTATGATGGTTACGGTTTTGTCTCAGTTATTTTTAGGAAATGTCAAGGAGAGTCACAGACAACAAACAAAATGTCATTGAAGCTATGATCTGTGACTTACTAAAAATGGCATGAGTGGAAGGGAGAGATTGACTGCTGAGGTGGGGGAAGGGGGTGTCTAGCCACCTGTGGCTGATTTTACAAATATATTTTCTCTGCCATTATGTAAAGACAAGTGTACATGACAGCACTACATTGGTACAGCTGCACCAATTCACCTGCGCCACTGTAGAACATCGTGTGCTATAACAAGACACAACTATGCAGCACTTTAAAGACTAACAAGATGGTTTATTAGGTGATGAGCTTTCACGTGTCAGGCCACTTCCTCAGATCAAATGGTTTTCTCTTCAGCATCTGAAACAAGTTGTAGCACTCAGCACATATCTGAATTTGAAGGTCTTTTGAAGTGATGGAATCCATGACCTTTATTACAAAATACTAGTGAAGAGTAAAGGGGCTGCTAGCATCCTGCCAGCAGTACTGAAGGACAGTGGTTCCTTCCAGACTACTGCAGCCTTTTCAAGAGTGTGATTTGTCTTGCATACCCCAAGTTTCACTTCATTTAAAAAAATACTTACATACCAAATTTGATATAAAAATACAAAAGTGTCAGAAAAATTGATGAAAAATTGCACACTTTCTCATTTTGCCATATAAATAAATCAATTGAAATATAAATATTATAACACTCGTGTAAGTACACTTGAGTGTGTGTTTCACCTGTGAGCCTTGTCTGAAGTGTGAGCCACAGTCTTGAGGCTGAAGCCTGTAACTTAGATCCATGGGGGGCCCTTCTGACATGGGAACCCACGCAGATGCCCTGCTTGCTGCCCCCTAATGGCATTTAATTTAAAAAAGGGGGAACTACACAAAAGTGAGATTAAACAGAAATTAAAAGGTATAGTGCCAAAAGTAAGCTGCATGGAAACTTTTCAAAGACATGTTAATAGAGGCCCAACTTAAAAGTATACCCCAAATTAAAAAACAAAGGAAGAGAACCAAAAATTTGCCACCATGGCTTAACAACCAAGGAAAAGAAACAAGGAGAGATAAAAAGGCATCATTTTAAAAGTGTAAGTTAAATCCTAGTGAGGAAAATAGAAAGAAGCATAAACTCTGTCAAATTAAGTGTAAAAATATAATAAGAAAAGCCAAAAAGGTGTTTGAAGATCAGATGGCCAAAAACTCAAGAAGTAATATCAAAGTGTGTAAGTACATCAGAAGCAGGAAGCTTGCTAAACAACCAGTGGGGCCACTAGACGATCAAGATGCTAAAGGAGCACTGAAAGCCAATAAGGTCACTGCGGAGAAACTAATGAATTATTTGCTTCGGTCTTCACGGCTGAAGATGTTGGGGAGATTCTCAGACCTGAGCCATTCTTTTTAGGTGACAAATCTGAGGAATTGTCCGAGATTAAGTTGTCATTAGAGGACGTTTTGGAGTAAATTGATAAACTTAGTAGGTATGTTAAAATGGGGTTACATTCGTAATCGAGTAGCCAATAGAATTTTTTTTATTGGCTACTCAATTAGTTGAGAAGAGTAGGCAGTTCCAGCAGACAGTCTAGGTCCCAGCATAACCTTCCCTGCTGCTGCTGTGCATTATAAAGAACAGGGAAGTCGGCGTGCAAAGTTGCTGAGGCACTCCCTTGTCCTGTGGGGGTCTCATTCCTCAGCATAACTCCCCCTTCTGCTGCTCTGCATTATAAAGGGCAGGGAAGTTACAATCAAAATCCGGCGGCTCTTAACATACAGTATTTAAAAGGAAGAGCCGCAGCGTAGTTAGCTTCTGGGGTTGGGAACGAACACTGCTGCGGCTCTGCAGTTTCCCCATTAGCTGATTAAATGCATTTCAACATCCTTACTCTGTAGTATAAAGCTAAGCTCGCAACACATGTAACCACTAAGATTTTTAGTAGTTACACGGTTACTCTATTACACAATTTTTAACATTCCTATTAACAAGTCCTCTACATTTCTTCTCTATCTTATTGATTGTGATCAAGCCACTTCTGAACTTTCTCTTTGTGGAGCAAAACATATGGAGTTTGAGTCTCTGGGTCTAAGGTATGCTTTGCAATCCTGTAATCAAGTTTATGAACACCAGATAAAGTTTAAGACAGTTTGGAACCTTTGGTGCCTTTGGCCAGGAGGCTTGAACACATCTCTCAAACTGCAAACAATTGAGTGGAGTGCTGCAAAATTGAGTTGGCTATCAGATTGTCCTTCAAACGGACCAGGTGACACTTGTATCCAGTGAAAGGAGACCAGTTAAGGTTAGCTATATGTGAGTGCTGATCATGGCCTCCCAAAAGATCCCGTGATAAATTTAATAAGGGTAATTTTATTTATGGGCTTATATGCACTCAGTTGTGTATATGGAGAAAAAATAGGCTGTGCTTTAAAGAACTTAGTCAAAATAGGGTCTATGCTGCTTCATATATATTCTCTGAATGCTTATTCTGTCAAGTCTGAATGTGCTCTCCTGTGGAGTTTTCTTTGATTTAAAAGAGTGATGGGAAAAGGGTGGAAAGTCAATCTTATGTTTAATGTGAGATTTACATGTGTGCTGTTGTGACTGTAATTGTGTTTAGATTAATAGTTGCAAGGTAGGGTTTTTTGGTTCATTTAATTACATTCTCATTTAGTACAGCATTTTTCTTTGCTTTCAGATTCATGCACATATCATCCAGGTGTACCAGTTTTTCATGATGCTCTAAAGGTGAGTATGCCAGGATATAGCTAGTGAAAGGTTCTTTAAATCATTCAGTAGTGGTCCACCTTTGTTAATGATGTAGCAAATGTCTTCTCTCTGAAATGCAACCAAATGACTCCTGGAAATGGCATTTATGTAAAGTTGAAAGAAACTGAATGAATATTGGCTAGACTCAAGCAATAAGTATCAGGTATGTTATATGACCACTTACTGCAGCAATGATTATTTTTCTATTGGTAATCTCAAACCGAGCATGTTGTTTTAAGCATTACATATCCTCTATCGCTTTGTGGAAAATATAGTGCCTTGCCATAGCCATATAAAAAGCATTGAGTGTAGAACTGTTTTCAGTTATAGACATTTTAGAATTTCAGTACACAATCTTTGTTGTCTTTTTGCATTTTTAAAGGAAACTCAGTTTCAAGAATTGACTAATATACTTTGGAAAGGTTAGACTTTTTTCATAGTATTCTTACACCAGCAGCTCTTAAACTATGCTATCTGGATCATTGATGGTCTATTAAGTATTTGTTGATGACCTTCAGGGACCAGCAGCGAGGAGTCCTGTGGCACCTTATAGACTAACCGAAGTGTTGGAGCATAAGCTTTCGTGGGCAAAGACCCACTTCGTCAGATGCATGGGTCTTTGCCCACAAAAGCTTATACTGCAACACTTCGGTTAGTCTATAAGGTGCCACGGGACTCCTCGCCGCTTTTGCAGATTCACACTAACATGGCTCCCCCTCTGATTCAGGGACCAGGCTGATCCCGTGGTGTTGATTCTCAATTTTCTATACTAAGTTTAATTAAGACAGAGAAAATATATTAAATACTTCAGTTTGACCAGGTAAGCTATTGCTGTAGTTACCATGGAGATATGGTGTGGAAAAATCTGAAAATTCTTGGCATATGTACAGATCAAAGTCTTCAGGAATTATTCCTATCTGACTCTAAATGAGGCTAATGTGAAGTTTGGAAGTGGCAAAATAGTAACTTTAAAATATTGACTGCAAAAAATAAGGAATATTACATATGATGAGTATCTCAAACATGCAAAGTACATGAATTTGTGAGTGATTATTCAGTATGTGAGGGGACTTGAAAAGAAACTGCCTGGCATCAGCTTGATGTAAGTGTAGAGATCAGAAGTAAGTGGATTTGTTAGTCCACCTTCTGGCTTCTCTTCCTAGGACGAGTGGCATTTCCTCAAAACTTTCCTTCTTCCCAGTCTTGTGCTGACACACCATCAGAAACGGCCATGATTGATAAGGGAGAACTACTTATTGATAATGATAGGAATGAGCAGCACAGCTTCTTAGTTGGCTACGAATAGCTCTTGAAAAATTGGTTGTCTGAAACTGAACACCCAAATATCAGACAGAAATAATATTCAGAGTATTTACTAAGGGACAACTTGTCCTAAATTCTCAATTACTGAGGGGAAAATCTACACTCTCATTGCTGCATTTGCTTTTCACAAACTACTCTTAGTGTTTCTTTTTACAGGTGATGTACCCAAGTATTTGAATGCTAATATTTTTAATGTATTATTAAATTTCTTAGCTTTAATTTGGGGTATTGCAGATTACATATTATATATATTTTTATGACTTTAAACCCAACTTTGTACTTCAGGATAATTTAAGCTTTATACCCAAATGTATAGATACTCCTTCTTTAACCTGTGTATAAGATAATGTTAAAATTATCTTTAAGAAATTAAATGTGCTTTTATTACAGAACAACACATTCCATCTTAATTTTTTTGTCCCCTCATTTCCTGGTCTCTTTGAAAGTTATAGTGAGCCCGTTTGGGTGTAATTTTCCTTCTAATATGTGTCCTACATAAGCTAAATTATAAATGATCTTGTTTACAATATATTGGCTATGTAAAGAATGAACATTTAGAGGAAACAAGAAGCATTATGTTGCAGTAGTCTAAAGAGAGAATGTCTCATCATATCTTTTAGTTTGCTGCAGAAATACATTGTTTGTCAATGTCTTTTGTAATACCAAATTAAAGTCTGGCTCTTTGAGGTTTCCAGGTAAATTGTTTTGTGTGGTGAGGTAAGAGTCCTGATGCTAGAGAAACATCTATATCATCTGATAGAATAAATATTGGGTTTGAGTTGACCTTATTTAAGCAATTACTGTCTAAAGCAAACGACACCGGACAAGGGAAAATGAAGGAGGCTGATCTCAAATAAGTCTGTGACTTTCCAAAGATTAAAAAAAATTCTGTGCTATATTGCTCTTGAAAATAAGGACTGTGTCCATAGGATTAGCAGATTAACTCCACTTCAGAGATATCTATTTTAGTTACATTATTTTATCAGCTGTGTTAGTTTGCCTTTTTTCATATTGAATCAGCACCTCGAATAGCACGAGAGTATTGTTTCGGCAAGCTATGAAGGTGCTTTATGATGAAGTCAGCAAATGTGCAGTAGTGATGGCAGCTGTAGATGTTTTTATATTTTTCAAAATACAGAGATCAGCAACATCCAGAGAGAGGAGAGTGTTAAGACCATAAAGAAGCATATGCTCGAAAGAATTTTCATTAAGCTTTTGTTTCTCATGAACTTTATTGAACAGAGTGTTTGCATCTGTCTCATTATTCTTTTCCAAATTTTATAGGGCTGGTCATGCTGTAAGAGAAGGACAACAGACTTTTCTGACTTCTTGAGCATTGCGGTATGTTTTTTTTTTTTAATTAATACAATTCTGTATATCGTCTATTATGCTTTAAAAATCTTGCACAAAAAATCATAATTAACAGGGCTCGCCAAACTGCGGTGAGCCCTGCTCGCCAGCTGTGTTGTCTGGCGATCTGCACATGTGCAAATCGCCCGAACCCGGCTCCTCTGGGTTACAATCTACTCGCCATGGGCAAGTAGATTGTATTATTTGTTGATCCCTGATAATTAGATATTAAGTTATACTACTGCCATGTATTAAGCATATTTTAAATATGTCTTGTTAAACCAAAACCATTTTGAATCAAACATCGTAAAGACACTCCTTGTGGACTACGTAGCATTTTATTAATTGGCTTTTTCAAAATGTGTTATATTGTTAATATGAGACTCATGGAAGAAGATGGTGTTTTTACACTCATTCGTCTAAATCATAAATAATTAAAGAGGTCTTCCTCAAACTTAAAAACCCCTCATAACAAGCACTGAACACTTAATTTAAGTGTTCCAGACAGTTTGTTTATATATTTGAATAATTTTTCAACCTTACAGCATGTGTCACTAGAACTCAGCAAAGGGAGAAAGGGAAAGGTGAAGAAATCAAATTGCATTAATTCATTAAACTTGGATAATATGTGGTTTGTTTTTGGACTTCATATATGAAGTGTTTTGTTTTTTTCATGTATGTTTTTGTTTGTTCTCTACAATAGGGCTGTACAAAGGGTCTCCATAATAGTGAGAAACCCCCAGAGCCTGTGAAACCTGAAGTGAAAACTACCTCTGAGCGGAAGGAGTTAGCTGATCTGAAACCTAAATTTCAGGAGCATATAATTCAAGCACCAAAACCAGTGGAAACGATTAATAGACCAAGGTACAGAATGCTGAATCAAATGTGTTTCTAATGATTAACTTCGATTTTTTTTTTTTTTTGCTTACTGTTGATTTTATGTTGAAGATACTATGGTGATGAACAGCTGCCTTAAACCTTAAGATAGAAGTCAAGTGTATTCTTTTTTCAAGTCTGGTATTGACAGTATTTAAATTACAAGCTCACCTGAGTTACAAACATCCAATTTACAAAAAACCCCACATACGAACGCTTACCTGCAGCCTGAGGAGAGGTGGCAAGAGGCACTGGTGGCAATGATCATGGGCTGGACGACTGGCAGGCTCTCCTTTGTCAATTTTTGGTCTGGCTTGAATTAATCCCCAGCCAGTTGTACAATTTCATAATGAAACTTCAATCTCTTCCTTGAAATTATTTTGCAGGTAAGGTATTTTATAGTGGCAGAAGAGGCCTGAGAGGTATCCTTTGTCATATTATATCATTTATTTTGACCAAGATAACATTCATGTATTTAAATATTTTAGCCCAGATGAGCCAATGACCAGTTTACAGCTGAAAGTATCAGCTTCTCTGAAACAAGCACTAGATAAACTGAAACTATCATCAGAGAATGAAGAAGAAAAAAAAGGTAAGAACCTGTAATGACACAAATTGAGATACCTAAGACACGCTTGTTGCCACATCTTTAGATAAATGATAGAATGTCTCAAACATTTCAGTGTTTGAGAATTAATAACTATGCAAAAATATTCAAGAACCAGATATTCTAGTAAAAATTTCCTTCCACAGAAGGAAACTAGCAATTAAATTGAAACTGACACATGGAGAGAGACATTTCCTTAAGCCAGGAGTTCCTAAACTCTTTGACACGGGGACCAGTAAATCCATTCACGAGCTTTTGGAGGACTGGTAACATTCATTTACATATTCGTTAATGATGAATATGCAAACAGGTTGTTTCTGGTCCTCCCAAAGCCCCCAGTGCCAGCTTTAGCAAAGCTTTTGATATGGTCACCCACAATATTCTTGCCAGCAAGCTAAGGGAATATGGATTGGATAAATGGACTGTAAGATGGATAGAAAGCTGTGGTTGTTGGTAAGAATCATCTTGAGGTTAGGTGGTTGTCTATAGGAGACTATGGGTCTGTCTCCCAGAGCCTCTTGGAGTATGGTATCCTGTTCCAGTATAGGCTGTAGTTTATTGATAATGTGTTGGACAGGTTTAAGTTGGGGGTTGTAGGTGATGACAAGTGGTGTTCTATTGTTGGTTTTCTTGGGTCTGTCTTGAAGTAGATGGTTTCTAGGTATTTTTCTGGCTCTTTCAATTTGCTTTTTTATTTCTCCGGGTGGGTAGTTGAGGTTTATAAATGTTTGGTAGAGATCCTGAAGCTTCTGGTCTCTGTCAGTGGGATTAGAGCAGATGCGGTTGTATCGAAGGGCTTGGCTATAGACGATGGATCATATGGTGTGTTCTGGGTGGGAGCTGGAAGCATGTAGGTAACTGTATGAGTCGATGGGTTTTCTGTAGAGAGTGGTGTCTAATTTTCCATTGTTGATTTGTACTGTGGTGTCCAGGAAGTGGATATCTCGTGTAGAATGGTCCAGGCTGAGGTTGATGGTGGGGTATAGGTTGTTGAAATCTCTGTGGAATATCTCCAGTGTTTCTTGGCCATGCGTCCAGATCATAAAGATGTCATCGATGTACCGTAGGTAGAGAAGGGGTAGAAGAGGATGGGAGTTGAGGAAACGTTGTTCTAGGTCAGCCATAAAGATGTTAGCATACTGTGGGGCCATGCGGGTACCCATGGCTGTGCTGCTGATCTGGAGGTATAAGTTGTTCTCAAACTGGAAATAATTGTGGGTGAGAACAAAGTTGCATAGGTCTGCTATCAGGTTGGCAGTGGTGTCCTCTGGGATAGTGTTTCTAATTGCTTGTAATCCGTCTTCATGTAGGATGTTGGTATATAGAGCTTCTACATCCATGGTGGCAAGGATGGTGTTATTGGGGAGGTTATCCACGTTTTGTAGTTTCCTTAGGAAGTCAGTAGTGTCTCGGAGATAGCTGGGGGTGTTGGTTGCAAAGGGTTTGAGAAGAGAGGCTACATAGCTGGATAGACCAGTAGTGAGCGTGCCAATACCAGAGATGATGGGACGTCCGGGGTGCCCAGGTTTATGGATCTTGGGAAGCAGATAGAACAATCCTGGTCGGGGGTCAGAAGGTGTTTCTGTGTGGATTTGTTCCCGAGTAGCTGTGGGGAGGCTTTTAAGGAGACAGTGTAGTTTCTTTTGGTATTCCAAGGTGGGATCAGGGGGAGAGGTTTGTAAAATGTGGTATTCGAGAGTTGTCTGGTTGCCTCCTGGTTATAGTCGGTCTTATTCATAATGACCACAGCACCCCCTTTATCAGCTGGTTTGATTATAATGTCCAGGTTGTTTTTGAGACTCTGGATGGCATGGTGTTCAGCGTGGCTAAGATTGTGTGTCGCTTGTTGTCGTTTGCGAATAATGTCAGTCTGTGCGTTGTTGCGGAAGCTTTGTATATAGAAATCCATATTGTAATTCCGACCGTCAGGGGGAGTCCATATAGAATTATTTTTCCTTTGGTGTTGATAGGGGGGATCTGGTAGGTCAGATTGATGTTCATTGGTGGTTTGGAAATATTTGCAGAGGCAGTGAAAAAAAGCCTCAAGGTCACCACAAAATTGTATCCAGTTTGTGCGGGACGTGGGGCAGAAAGAAAGACCCCGGGACAAGACAGACTCTTCTGCTGGATTGAGTTTGTAGCTGGAGAGGTTAACAATATTATCTGGTGGGTTGAGGTAGTTGCTGTTGCAACCAGTGGTATGGAGCAGGTTAGAAAATTTATTGTCTTTTCTTTGTTGTAGGGAATAGAAGTGTGTTGTTTAGTTTAGAAAAGAGAAGATCGGGAGGGTGGGGGGGGGGGGGACACATGATGGCAGTTTTCAGATATCTAAAATAGTGTCATAAGGAGGAGGGAGAAAATGTGTTCATCTTGGCCTCTGAGGATAGAACAAGAAGCAATGGGCTTAAACTGCAGCAAAGGAGGTTTAGGTTGGACATTAGGAAAAAGTTCCTAGCTGTCAGGTTGGTCAAACACTGGAAAAAATTGCCCAGGGAGGTTGTGGAATCTCCATCTGTGGAGATATTTAAGAGTAGGTTAGATAAATGTCTATCAGGGATGATCTAGACAGTATTTGGTCCTGCCATGAGGGCAGGAGACTGGACTCGATGACCTCTCGAGGTCCCTTCTAGTCCTAGTATTCTATGATTCTATGATCTCTTTGATGTCCCATACTGTTTACTACAGAACTAAAGTCCTCTTTCCAAGGGAAATGGCCTTGGCTTTTAAAAAAACATATATTCATCGAAGTTCTAGTTCTCAATCTATCGCAATTAAATCATTGAATATATAAAAACAAGTTAATTGATCACTCCAAATTGGACTTATGCATTATATAATAGAATAGAGAACTTTCTTCTTTACATCAGCAAAAAGTATTCATTTATATACTGGAGAGTTTTAAATTCCCGGATCGTCCTGTATCAAGTAGTTATATTTCTAATGAGGTATCATGCTGTACAACATAATTAATTTTCAGAAAAAGGAGTTCATATTAAGGCATATGACCATTTTTTTCCTCCTAAAAATGCTGAGCATCAGCAGCTCCCAGTAACTTTTTCAGAACTGCATGAACTTTCCAGCATGCAAGGCGAGTGCACCCTCTGCTGTGCTCCCTTATATGGTGCACATTTCCCTCAGCATACCAGCTCAGTGTGCTTGAGGCTGAAGTGTATTGGAATCATGGTCCTGTGTTATCTCTGCTCACATTAGGGCACATAAAGGAAGTAGTTTCTCTGCATTTGACAGGCTTTTGTGTAGAGTGCAAAAAAATGAGGGATGCTCCTTGTACACTTCCCTCCTATAAACATATGGAAGAGTTTAAAACAACTGTTAGACTCTTAACTTTAAGCTAAACATTTGATATTTATGAAAAACATCTGTATGGCTTCATTTTACAGAAGAGGATAATGATGAGATCAAAATTGGGACCTCATGTAAAAATGGAGGCTGTTCAAAGGTAAATAGCTGTTTTATTCCTTCTGTTTATATTGCACCTATAGAACTCTAAGAATATGAACAAGTCGCTATTTTAAAACGCATGTAATTCCAAGTTTGTAGGTCAACAAGTCTGAATAAATAGTTACACATTTCAGTGAATTCAAAAGGTCAACATGTAGGGTTTTTTGGACCAATGAGTTAGTAACCTTATATTGAGGCCCATTCCTGAGGTTTCTGGTGCGCAAATAAAAAAAAAAAAGTTTGAGCATCTCTGATATGTCAGTAGTTAAAAAATTAGGTGGAATGAGATGGTACCAAACTATGAAGGACTTTATTGTTAAATACTTCAAATTGCTTCTGGCAATTAGTGGTGTATTACGGCAGTCTGAAGTATGTACTAATCATCAAACAATCTGTGCTACTTACTGAGTAACACTGAAAAAGGGAGCACCCACATCTTACATTTTCAACCATGAGACCATTCTTCCACTATCGCCAACAATATCTCAGAACACATTCACTGCAGTTAAAAATCTTCAGCTAGCCTTTGCCAGCTGACTTGGGCTCAGGCTTAGGGGCTGTTAAATTGCTGGGCTTGGGCTGGAACCCACCTCTAGGATTCTGTGAGGTGGGAAGGCCCCAAAGGTCAAGATGCACCTCAAGAGAGAATGTCTACACAGCAATTAAACAGCCGTTTAGCCTGAGTCCTGTAAATCAGATTCAGCTGGTGTGGGCCACACACAGGAGTCTTTAATTGAAGTGTAGACATACTCCCACTTTCTCCCATGATAGCCTTCTACTGAATAGGAGGGATGTACACTAAAAATCTTTAGCACCCAGCAGGTCTGATGGATTTTGTTCTTTTGTCATTGAGGCTCCACTGGTGAAGATTGTGTTTGCACATGAGTTTTTGAGACCCTCTTAAGTGGATTGCATTAGTCCTGTTAGATTAAGAGGGACTGATATTACAATTAAGTGATAATAGATCCTTATAAAGCTAAACACTTAATACTGTATTGGGCTGCTTCCTTTTGATGACTTTTGTGAATGACCTCATTTTAACCTTGCAGTCTTTTAATTGTACATCAAATATATTACTTATCGCCTACGTGTGGGGGTGCGTGCGTGTGTGGGGGTGTTTATATATATATATTAATTAATTACACACACACATGCACACTTAATTTCATTGTGAGAAATGTGAACACAGAGTTGAATAGTTTTGGCTTTCTCTGTAAGAAGTCAAACTTGCCTTTAAGTACTGATAGTGATAGTATCCAGATATCTCACTGATTCACTATAAGGGATTCTTTTAAGGGTGTTGGAGGTGGCTCTTTTTAGGAATGAAGATTTAATATCTCTGAGCTTATTTTGCAGCATAGGGGAAGAAAGACCATTTTTGATTTGTTTCAAAATCATTAATATGTATTGGTCAGTGTTCTCAATCTGTTTTGATAATTTTCTGTGATAGTAGCTTATTTTTATTTTTTTTAAAACAACACTTTAAGAAATTATTCTATTTCACCAGACATTTGAAGGACCACAGAGCACTGAAGAAATATGTATATACCATTCTGGTGTACCTATATTCCACGAAGGGTTAGTATTATGCAATTAATATTTCATTCCATGAGTTCTGTAAATCATTCTTTTTAAGTACTTGTTTGTTTGGTTATTTTTAAAGGGAAAAATGTTTATACTGTTAAAACTGTTGGAAATGATAAATTATTCCAAGTGTTTGAATTGTGTGTGTATTATGGCTAAGGTTAAGATTGTCGTGATTATTTCGAGTAAAAGACAGGGATTGGTCATGGGCAATAAACAAATTCATGGAAGCCTGTGACCTTTTCCTTACTTCTACTTAAGGAAACCCCCCCCCCCCCCACACACACACACACAAACTGAACAAATGGGGGAGTTCCTGGATCTGCCTGTATGCTCCAGGGGCCTCCACCGACAAGTTCCAGGGTTTCCCTGTGGCAGCTGGGAGCTGCAGTGGAAAATGAGATCTCAAGGAAGTCTCTGGAAGTTATATATTCCACAACTTCCATGATGCAATTTTAGCCTCACTTATGGCTTTTTAAATTATTTTCTTTTCAAATTTCCTTCAAAGGATGAAGTACTGGAGTTGCTGTAAGAGAAAAACTTCTGATTTTAATACATTTTTGTCTCAAGAAGGCTGCACGACAGGAACACATGCATGGACTAAAAAGGATGCTGTAAGTAGTTTTATTGATTATGTACCTTCATGTAGCTTTGACTTTTAAAACAAACTTGGTGTTTGTGGAAAATCTAAGCACTATTCTCATATTTTAAAAAAAAAAGGAGTATTTACAAACTTGTGTATTATGTAACGTTTTTAAGGGTGGCTTTAATACAATTTTTAACTTCGCCATTGGCTATTGATTGTCTTAAACTTCCCAGTCATTGAGAGAGTATGAAACTGGGCTGAATTCAATTTTAGTTACAGACAAATAATTCTCCTATTTCCTGAAGAATATAAATTCTCTAATGTAATGGAGCCTAAGATAATCTGAGTGAAATACTGTACTTCTCTGTACACAGTCACATTTTTTGAGGCATGTATTATGAAATAATATAATAAAATCTGTACACATCCAATAAATTTGTAAGGCTTATTGGGGGATAGACATCAGTACTTAGAAATGTTATACATATGCTAACAGAGTTCAAAAGATTTCACAGAGAAACATCTTCCTAAAACTAGGAAAGGAATACATTTAGATAGTCTAAAACAATCTTGCTTGACAAAATGTCATTCATACTAGATAACCCAGAAATAGTGAGTGTTCTTGAGGTAGGACTGATGGGAATACAGGCAGTCCCCAGGTTACGTACAAGATAGGGACTGTAGGTTTGTTCTTAAGTTGAATCTGTATGTAAGTCGGAACTGGTGTCCAGATTCAGCCATTGCTGAAACTGATCAGTTTCAACAGCGGCTGAATCTGGACGCCAGTTCTGACTTACATCCCCAAGTCAGCTGCTGCTGAAACTGATCAGCGGCTGATTCCAGGAAGCCCGGGGCAGGGGCTTCCTGTAGTCAGCCGCTGGTCAGTTTCAGCAGCGGCTGACTTGGGGTCTCCTGGGGCAGAGCAGCTGGGGTGCTGCTGCATAAGTCGGATCTGCGTAACTTGGGGACTGCCTGTACTGCTTTTCTCACTACACCATTCTTCAAGTGAGATTTTCTTTGAACTAAAGCAGATTGTGTTGTGTAGTTTCATTATTTGTATATTAGGACACAATGTGCGTTTTGCTTATAGCTGTTCCATAGCAAAGCAATGAATAAACTAGACTGGTTAGTATGAACTTGTAAAACACAGGAAAATACTTACAATAAAATGTGAAGAGGCTCTCTGAGGATGCTACAAAACTAGAGTGACATTATACTAAAACAGTGATAGAGATGCAGCCGTGTTAGTCTGGTGTAGCTGAAACAAAAGACAGAACTATGTAGCACTTTAAAGACTAACAAGATGGTTTAATAGGTGATGAGCTTTCGTGGGCCAGACCCACTTCCTCAGATCAATATGTGGAAGAAAATTGGCACAACCATATATACCAAAGTGATAGAATTAAAAAAAAAAAAAGTGAACGCATGTGAAATTGACAAATCAAATTTTAGGACAGAGTGGGGGTGAGAGGGGAAGGTAAGTTTCTGTGAGGTAGTGACATAGGGGTGATAATTGGGGAAGCTATCTTTGTAATGGGTGAGATAATTAGAGTCTTTGTTTAAATCCATACATAAAGTGTCGAATTTAAGCATGAATGACAATTCTGAAGCTTCTTGTTGAAGTCTGGAGTTAGTCTCTTTGAAACAATATGCATATTTTAAGGTCATTAAGGGAATGATCAGTCTGGCTGAAATGGCAGGCAACAGCTTTCTTTCTGAGAGAGTCTTATATCTGTTTAGTGTGCATTGATTCTTTGGCGAAGTGTCTGAGACGTTTGTCCAATGTACATAGCAGGCACATATGGCATAAATTATATTTCTGGATGCGCAGGAATATGTGTTCTTGATCTTATAACTCACTTGGTTAGGTCCAATAATGGTATCAGCAGAATGAATATGTGGACAAAGCTGGCAACAGGGTTTGTTGCAAGGGAAGGTACCAGGGTTGGTATTAGTGTGGTATGTCCTGTGGTTGTTGGTAAGAATCATCTTGAGGTTAGGTGGTTGTCTATAGGGGTATGTCTACACTACCCTCCTAGTTCGAACTAGGAGGGTAATGTAGACATACCGCACTTGCAAATGAAGCCCGGGATTTGAATTTCCCGGGCTTCATTTGCATAAGCGGGGCTCCGCCATTTTTAAATCCCCGCTTGTTCGAACCCTGTGCCGCGCGGCTACACGCGGCACGAACTAGGTAGTTCGAAGTAGGAAGCCTAGTTCAAACTACCGTTACTCCTCATTCCGCGAGGAGTAACAGTAGTTCGAACTAGGAAGCCTATCTAGTTCGTGCCGCGTGTAGCCGCGCGGCACAGGGTTCGAACGAGCGGGGATTTAAAAATGGCGGAGCCCCGCTTATGCAAATGAAGCCCGGGAAATTCAAATCCCGGGCTTCATTTGCAATTGCAGTATGCCTACATTACCCCGCTAGTTCGAACTAGCGGGGTAGTGTAGACATACCTAGGAGACTATGGGTCTGTCTCTTGGAGGGTAGTATCCTGTTCCAGTTTAGGTTGTAGTTTATTGATAATGCGTTGAACGGGTTTAAGTTGGGGGCTATAGGTGATAAGTGGTGTTCTATTGTTGGTTTTCCTGGGTCTGTCTTTAAGTAGATGGTTTCTGGGTATTCATTTGGCTCTTTCAATTTTTTTTATTTCTCTGGGTGGGTAATTGAGGTTTATAAATGCTTGGTAGAGATCCTGAAGTTTCTGGTCTCTGTCAGTGGGATTAGAGCAGATGTGATTATATCTAAGGGCTTGGCTATAGACGATGGATCATATGGTGTGTTCTGGATGGGAGCTGGAGAACATACAATACAATCTATCGTCTATAGCCAAGAGACTTTAACTCCAGACTTCAACGAGAAGCTTCAGAACTGTCATTCATGCTTAAATTTGACTCTTTATTTATGGGTTTAAACAAAGACTCTAATTGTCTCACTCATTACAAAGATCGCTTCCCCAATTATCACCCATATGTCACAACCTCACAGAAACTCCCCTCCCCACTCCCACTCTGTTCTAAAATTTGATTTGTCAATTTCACGTGCGTTCACTTTTTTTATTGTATCACTTTGGTATATATAGTTGTGCCGATTTTCTTCCACATATTGATCTGAGGAAGTGGGTCTGGCCCACGAAAGCTCATCACCTAATAAACCATCTTGTTAGTCTCTAAAGTGCTACATAGTTCTGTCTTTTGTTTCATTATACTGAAACAATGTATCTGAGCATTTTCAATTTTAAAGATACTGTCTGATCACATTCTGCCTTTAGATGTGTATTGACAACTCTGTTGTCGAAATTTGTGTCCCTGACCTATAGAGTAATATCCATACAGCACATGTAGATTGTTAAAAGAAAGAAAAGAAGTGTAAATTCGTGCTATCTTTTCCTTGTATCATTTTTCCCCAACCTTGCATAGTTCTTTGGAAATACAAAATCCTTGTCAGTTCTATACCACTTCATGATTGTAACTGAATTTTTTCTTGAAGTAGAAAAATTAGAGTAAAAGCTACTAGAATGTGCATGCAGGGGGGTGGAGAAATCCCTTTAAAAGGGTTTTATTTTTTTTAATTTTAGTTGTAGCAACTTAACTAAAATACCTAACTGGCTGAAATGCTGCGTCACTAAAGTTTTCATATAGCCAAGCAACTGCCTCACTGAGTCAACCACGTTATATCAGTTGCTTTACAAGGTGGCTATGTGAATTGTGTTGAGATCTACTGGTCTGCAGTGCTGTGTTCAAACTTCTTTTCTCTTTCTTCCAGCAAAGTTTATGTACCTTTGCCCTGGGAATCTAGCATCCTCTGTTTGTTCTTTAACTTCACGCTCTCACAAAACAAGACAGATGACCCAGGGAAACATCTTGATTTTGTTTTTCACCTGATATCTCTTGCCACATCATTCCATCTCTCCCTGAGTAACTCTGGTTTTTTCTTTAGGAAAGGAATTGGACATCTGGTTTCCTATCCCACTGTCTAGAACTGAAAGTACGAGGTTCAGAGAGCCCAGACTTCTGTTTGTTTTTTGTATTGCCATTGAATGGATTTAATCTTTCTTCATTCCTGGACACTTCCTACCTTCCTTTGTCCTGTTCTCTGTACTCTTCCCAGCAGAGGCTGCTGTGCAGTCTTTTGTGGAATATTTGTAGCGGCAGTAACATGAAGCACTCTCGGGTGCTCTTTTGTTGCCTTGTTCAAGTTTAGACAACAGGCAGTTACTTTTGATTTCCTACTGTGAGATTTTTCTCATTCCCACTAATACTTCAAGCATTAGAGAGGGTATGAACCTGAGTGTCTGTCTGATTTTGCACTATGGCTAGTTCATAGATGATATAAAAAAATATCTCATCTGGTATCCTCTGCATATTCACAGTGTAGGAGATATGTCAATATACCTTGAACTGGTGGAACGTTCTAGTAGTGCTCATTGGAATGGCTCTTGTACCTCCTTTCTGTGACTTTGTGGCTCTAAACTTCTTGCACATCTGTTCTCAAATTGGGCCAGGACCTCATTTTAATGGCATTTTCAGGTCTGGCTCAGGCTTCCCCTTCCTCCCCCACACCCTGCCTGCGGCTCTGTATAATATTTGTTTTCAGAAGGTGGTATGCTGCAGTGAAGTTTCAGAACCTCTGTTCTAGAGGATGGACTATGAAAGGGATAGGGGTGATAGTCTATTTGGGTATGTCTCCACTACCACCTTAGTTCGAACTAGGGTGGTAATGTAGTTAATCGGAGTTGCAAATGAAGCCTGGGATTTGAATTTCCCAGGCTTCATTTGCACGAAGAGTAACGGTAGTTCAGAATAGGAAGCCTAGTCCGAACTACCTAGTTTGTGCCGCATGTAGCCGTGGGGCACGGAGTCCGAACTAGCAGACGTTTAAAAATGGCGGCGCCCGGCAACATGCAAATGAAGCCTGGGAAATTCAAATCCCGGGCTTCATTTGCAACTCCGGTTGACTACATTACGACCCTAGTTCGAACTAGGGTGGTAGTGTAAACATACCCTTAGTTTTAATTTCAGCCACTTCTATTTTGCTGAATGGGATGTCTCCTTAATAAAATAGGATGGAGATATTTGACAAAGCAAAACTGTATACATAGTTTTTCTTCACTTGTAATACCTGTCTCCTCTAATCTATAATCCTTGCTTTTGTGTATACATCTTTATATTGCTAATGTTACATTTTTAGTTTGCTTGTCAGGTGACTGAGTTAAGTGGCCCCTTGCTGAAGAGAGATTTCTCCATTGAGATTTTTTTACTTTTGCCTAGAAGGTTGATCTGTCATCTTTTGTGTATGGAATCTTATCCTGTAGGAGAGGAGAGGGCCTTCAAGCACATGCCATTATGTAATTTTATCTTAACATTAGTAGGATTTCTGTGCACATGTCTAAATGCAGAATGTAGTCTTGTACTAATTACATTTATCATTACAATGTTGTCCTACATGACAATTTTCAGAGCAGGTTTTTTTAAACCTGTATCGTGACTGTAGGATTTTTCAAGACGACACCTTTGTTTTTTAGGGGAAAAAAGTAGTTCCATGCAGGCATGATTGGCATCAAACTGGAGGTGAAGTGACTATTTCAATATATGCAAAAAATTCACTTCCTGAACTTAGCCATGTAGAAGCAAATAGTACTATGGTGAGTATCTGTGGCTTTTTTATTTTAAATAGATAAATATTTCATTTTGTGGCTAAACTTGATGCTTAAATATAGCAAAATAAGTCACTTTTGTGTGTAAATATTAAAATACGATCTTTTTGCTTTATTAAGAAAAAACACAAAGTAAAACAAGATAGCTGTCTTTGTGAGACATAATTCTTAATTGGTTCAGTTTTGGTAGATCTGCAGGCATTTTTTTTCCTTTTTTGTTCATTTAGACAAACTTTTTACGTTTAAACCTTTACAGAACTTTTTTAAAAGAACTTTATATAATTACATTACCAAAATATTATTGTTCGGTTTTTAAAAGTAAGCAGGCTCTCTCACCATATGTAACTTTGCAGAGATACTGTGCTATTACAGAGATTTTTAAAATGAAATATTCTAATTTCTGATTCTGTAAATACACATTTTGCAAAATTGAATAGCCTAGTACTGTTATCACAGGTAAAAAATGTTCACATTTAATTGAGATCCTCCATCTCCTAGGATCCATTTGTAGATTTGTGTGTTTGTGTGAAGTCCTGGTAACTTTAATGATGTAGGATTAGTGTACTAATGTCATAGTTTAAATTAAAAGTAAGTCACTTGACAATAATAAATCTCTTCTGTATTTTTTCTCATTTAGTTAAATATCCATATTATATTTGAAGGAGATAAAGAATTTGATCGCAGTGTGAAATTGTGGGGAGTAAGTATAACCTCCTGAATGTTTTGTTAAGACTTTTAGTTCACTTTACCCTCAGCCATAGCTTTTTCAGAATAGAATTAGGGGGTTTTTTCCCCCTAAAACTACCACATTTCTACAAGTCTGGATTATCAAGAGAAGTTAATTTGTGCAGGATTTACTAGTTTTATCATAATTGTAATCTGAATACTGTAAAAAATTTATATGCCATTAGAAAAGATCTGGCCTAGAATTGCATACACCAGACTTGTTCATTCATACAGTAACATGCGTATTGTACATGTATATGCACACCAGTTTTTCTCTTCATGGCTTAGAGGAGGAGTGCTTAATAGATGAACAACAGGTCAAATAAGTACAGCCACTCACAGCAGAATTAGGGCTTTAGCCTGATAAGTAATTAACTCTTCACTTACTCATCTTTTCATTTGTGGCTAAGCCATAGTTAGAGCACTACAGAATGCTGCATCTGATGTAACCCTGCTTAAAATACATGAAACTTTTCCATGATCTTCTCATGATACTCTTTGGTGCTTTTGGAAACTACAAGGATGCCTTCTGCATTACCAGAACTCACTGTATTCTGATTGGCCTGGGAGCAGGGAGAGCGCAGAGAGAGTCTTGCCCCCTTTCCTCGAATTGCCAGCTGTTTTAAAACAGCTGGCAGTTCTTTCTAGCCACCCCTTGCCCCGGGCAGGGGGGCGAGTGACTTGGCACACTCCCCCGCCCCCAGACCCTGATTGGACTGTGGGCAGGGGGAGTGTGAGAAGACTTCCTCCTGCTGCAGTGCCTAAAGGGAACGGCCAGCTGTTTTAAAACAGCTGGCAATTCTCTCTGGGAACAGGGGGGGGCAAGACTTCACGTACTCTGCCACCTCCAGGCCAATCAGGGTCTGTGGGCAGGAAAGCATGGGAAGTCTCCTGGCCTCATCCCTTCTACCTGAGGCCCTGTCCCTTCTGTGGCGGCCCACGGCCACTTCAGAAATGTATGAAGTGGCCCCCTTTTAAAAATTGCCAGCCCCTGTGTTACACAGTGATCTGGTCATGTCTACACCATAATCTCCTCTCTTCAAAACCAGGTTTCTCTGGTACTGTACCAACATTTTCTACACCACTCGCAGTTTTCCAGCAATGAGCACAACAGAGCTAAGGAGGTTCTTTCCTCTCACTCCCCCCCCCCCCCTAGAACTCATTTAATAACAATACAAAACAGGTCTCAATCATCTTATGACATACCCCAGCAATTAGGAATAGGCAGTATAGGTACCAGCCATACCAACTCCCTTGGAGCCCCTCCTATCGTCAATGGAGGCCACATGAATGGCAACTGCAATGGCAAAGGCAAAAACAGCACTGACACCAGTCACCAACAGCAATATTCCAGCTTCTAACAATCAAATTTGAAACCTTAGTCAAGGATCTCCAAGATCTCCACCAGATCCAATGCTAGATACCAACATCCAACTCTTAGGAGGTTGTTTGCACCCTTTTTATAACAACTGAGCAGCTATAACCAACACATGGGTGCTAGATTTTATTCTCTTGGTATATACTAGCTCTTTCTTCTCCCTCCTCCACACTATTTTCTGGGACCCTTCTCACAAACTGCACTTTTATGTCCGAGACAGAACACTATCTCCAATTAGGAGTGGTGGAATCTGTTCCCAAACAGCACAGAGGCAAGGAGTTTTATTGCTGCTATTTTATTAACCCCACAAGAAAAGTGGAGGCTAGAGTCCCATCTTCTGTATCAGATGACTAAAATTTTTTTAAAGAAACAAAAATTTCAGATGGTCACTTGCCCAGATATCATACCAGTCAGATGGTCACTCTCACAAACAATCCACTGCTTCCACAAGATAGGCCTACAAAAAATACAGTGAAATCAATGATAGGACCTACACAGCTACAGTTTGTTGAAGCATATTTCAACTCCACAATGACTCGAGCATTCTTCTCACGCAGGTTTGGCTATATACAACTTTTAATTGCCTCAGTATGCAAC
Source organism: Pelodiscus sinensis (assembly GCF_049634645.1). Classification (NCBI taxonomy): domain Eukaryota; kingdom Metazoa; phylum Chordata; order Testudines; family Trionychidae; genus Pelodiscus; species Pelodiscus sinensis. The sequence goes on from NC_134711.1 coordinate 308,197,002, forward strand.
TTCCCACAAATGAATATAATACTTGGGATGCATAGCGGTGTTCCCTTTCATTATGTAACACACACCTGCACATGCAAAGCAGCCCGTCCCCAGCAGCCAAGGCTGGCCTGAACACAGACTGCTCCAGTAGCGGTTCCATTCCCAGGGGGTGGGGAGTGTTTTCCAGCTCACCACTGGGACCTCCCTGTGCACAGGGGCTGTTGGACCTGGCACAAGCTGGGACAGAACAAGCCCGGCTTAGTCCTGGCTTGTGCCAGGTCCGGGACCTACCTCTGCTGCAGCTCTGCATTTTAAATGTAGTATGACCTGGGCTGTCTGTGTGCCTGGCTTCTACTACATTTAAACTGAAGAGCTGCAGCAGGGGTAGCTCCTGGTCCTGGCATAAGCTGGGTCAGAGCACCTTCCCTTATTGACCAGTCATGTAGTTGATATAAATTGTATTGACTACACAATTAGCCAGTTACCTGCCTCTTAACATCCTTACCCGAATCCCTCTTCCCCTACAATGGGACCTCCTAACTCAATGAATGGGGCAACTAAAACACCCTGGTCTACTATGACTTCAACTCAAGGAGAACAAGACTGCTCAGAACAGGTGCAACATATCTTACTCCAGAGCAGAGAACTCTCCACTCACTCTACCTGTACTCACAAATGGAAGTGGCGCAGGCCCCCTTCCCGCTTATCCTGGGTTACCTCTTGGTACTCAAACAATTGGGTCTTTCCATTACCGGTAGTTCTCTGAGGATACATCTTGCGGTAATTACCACTTTCCATTACCGGTAGTTCTCTGAGGATACATCTAGTGTTAATTACCACTTTCCATCACAGGATTAATAACACCTCACTCCTAGACTAACCCATCACAAATCAGTTTCTCAATTATATCAACATTTTCTACCCTGGCATAAGACCATGTGTCATAACACGCAAATTTTAAGTTTACTCCATGCCATTATCTAAATAATTGAAGATATTGAACAGAATTTGTCCCAAAATTAATCCCAGTGCAACCACACTTGTTATGCCCTTCTAGCATGACTGTGAACCATTGATAGCTACTTTCTGGGAGTGGTTATCTAACCAATTATGTACCCACCTTATAATGACCCCATCTAGGTAGTATTTCCCTAGTTTATTTATAAGAAGGCTGTGAGATTTTATCAAATGCTTTATTAAAGTCTAGATATACTACATCTGCTGCTTCCTCCTTATCTGTGAGGCTTGTGATATCCTATCAATCAAAAATATCAGGATAACCTGACATGATTTGTTCTTTACGAATCCATGCTGATTGTTACTTATCACATTATTATCTTCTAGGTGTTTTCAAATGGGTTCCTTAATCATTTCCTCCATTATCTTCCCTGGTACAGAAGTTAAGCTGACTAGTCTGTAGTTTCCTGGTCAGTTCTCATTTCCTTCTTTATAGATGGGCACTACATTTGCCCTTTTCCAGTCTTCTTTTACTTTTCAAAGTAAATAGCTGTTGACTCAGATATCCCCTCAATCAACTCCTGGAGTATTCTGTAATGCATTTCATCTGTCCTGGGTCACTTGCGGGTATCTAACTTTTCTAAGTAATTTTTAACTTTTAACTATTTTAACTTTTGAACATACCTCATTTTCATCAGCATTCACTATTCTAGGCATACTGTCACCACCAACCTTGGTGAAAATAAGGAAGTCATTAAGCACCTCTGACATTTGTACATTTTCTGTTGCTGTTCTTCCCTCTTGATTAATGGTCCTATCCTGTCCTTCATCTTTCTCTTGCTTCTGATATATTTGAAGAATGTTTTCTTGTTAGAATTTATATCGCTCTAATTTGAGCTTTTGTGCCTTCACCTTTCTAATTTTTCCCTTTATATAATTTTGTTGTTTGTATTCATCCTGTATAATTTGACCTAGTTTCCACGTTTTGTAGAAATTGATGTTTGGATCATTCAGAATCCCCTGGCTAATCCAGGGTGGTCTATTGCCATACTTCCTCTCTTTCCTATGCAGTGGAATAGTTTGCTCTTGCACCCCTGATGTCTCTTTGGAAAACTGTCAAATGTATTTGGTTGTTTTTCCTCTTAGACTTGCTTCCTATGGGACCTTACCTATGAACTGTCCAAGTTAGCTAAAATCTTCCTTCTTGAAATCCATTGTCTTTATTTTTCTGTTCTTCCTCATACCATTCCTTAGAATCATGAACTCTATAATTTCATGATCACTTTCACTCAAGCTGACTTCCACCTTTAAATTCTCAACCAGTTCTGCCCTATTAGTTAAAAATCAAATCTAGAGTAGCCTCCTACTCCGTAACTTTCTCTACCTTCTAAAATAAAAAATTGTCTCCAGTACATTCCAAGAACTTGTTGGATAGTCTGTGTCCTGCTGTGTTATTTCCCAACAGTTGAAGTCTAGATAGTTGAAGTCCCCCAGTGCGTTGGATGATTTTATTAGTTGCCAAAAAAAGCTTCATCCACCTCTTCTTCCTGCTTAGATTGTCTGTAGTACATCCCCCTACTGGCTGTGTCCAGACTCAAGGGTTTTTTCGAAAAAACTTCACTTGCGTCTAGACTACAGCTGCGTTCTTTCGAAATTAAATCGAAAGAACGCAGCTTTTCTTTCGATAGCGGTAAACCTAATTTCACGAGGAAGAACGCCTTTTTTTGAAAGTGCTCTTTTGAAAAAAGGCGTTCCTGAATGCAAACAGGGTGTTTTTGAAAGAGAGCATCCAGACTGCCTGGGTGCTTTCTTTCGAAAAAGTGGCTTGCTTTTTCTAAAGTACTGGTTGCAGTCTGGATGCTCTTTTTTGAAAGAGGCTTTTTCGAAAGATGCTTTCGAAAAAGCCTCTTTCGAAAGAGGCTTGCAGTCTAGACGTAGCCACTATGAGATCGCCCTTTGTCCTTCCCCAGAGACTCTCAACAAGTCTGTCTCCCATGTCTATCTGAACATCAGTCCAGGTGTACACATTTATAATATATAAGGCAATCTCTCCTCCCTTTTTCCCCCTGTCTATTCCTACTGAGCAAACTGTACCCTTCTATACCAATATTGTTGCAAATATTTGTGAATGGGGTAAACTCCATTCTATACTTTTGTCAAACTCAAATGTTTGGAGATTGCCAAACTCTCCTAAAGCATGTTGAGCATATTGTAATTGTTTACGCATGTCCAACATTCTTCCTTCTAAATTTAAGTGAAACATACTTACTCTGTTCCAGGTAATTGATGTGAAGAGGAGTTATGTAAACATGACAGCTACAAAGATTGAGCTCACTATGAGGAAAGCAGAGCCCATGTTATGGGCAAGCCTTGAACTACCAATGCCTAAGATACAGCAAAAACAAAATGAAGATATTACAGATCAAGAATGAAATCCTAAAGATATATAGACTGTTTCCTTATCATGAAGTGGTGACTTGCTACTGTAATGCATTTCTTTTTAAGACTTTTATTTTCTATAAGATCACTTTTTACAATAATTCTTGCATTCCAGATCAGGGCAAACAATCCATTGTGTGAAAACCTCATGCTTGATCTAATCAAGAGTGCAAGATTTATTGTAAATTTATTGAAGCTCAGTCCATACTGTACACTAATATTTTTCAAGCATCCTATTTAGACTGGAGCTACCAGAGTAATCGATGTTGGACTATACCTTTTTTTCATCTTGTTTCCTGTAAGGGTACACGATATGAGTATGTGGAATGATAAACATGATTTCAGTGATTTAGAATACACAAATTTGATCTTCAGAAATCAGTAATAAATCCAGAGCGAAACTAGGCGCTATGCAGTTTCTTTCCTTTTACTTGTGACAGTAATGGCTGTATATTTTACTTGTACAATGGGTCACTAGTTTGTGAAGAACTTAGGTAATACTGGCTTTTTCACCATCTAGTTGTCTGGATCTGCTCTGAACAGTTTGAATGCATGTGGTAACAGTACTCATCCACTATCAACACTTGTTCTATTACCAGTAAAAGTGCAACAGCAGAAGACTTGCCAAAAATTTCCAAAGTAACCCAGAAGGGAAGAGGTTATTAAAATGTCCCTGCTCTATCCTTCTCATTTTGGTTTCTGAATTTTAAATAATCCTAAAACAAAAGGAATTGGATAAAGTGAAGCTACAAAAGCTTAGCCTCCCAGCTGTGGGGGAAAAAACAAACAGTCTCAAAACCACTAAGCCAGTTAATATGAAAATTTTGCAAGATACCTAATATATAACTATCCCTCCCTCAAATGCTCACAATTCTTAATCTTCCTCAAAGAGGGTAAATATTGAAGCAGGAGAGGATAATGTAGGTTGTGTTTGTGTCAGCTGGGCTGTGAGAAGATGATTAATGTTTCCATACAATATTTTTTTATTTCAAACCTTTTTAAATAAGGTTATTTAAATGTGTTTTTATTTTAACTTAATTTTCATCTGTATCAAAAAACAAAAAAAATCAACCTGTTTTTTATTTTCAGTTCAAGGTAGAGACCTTGCTGCCAAAAACTAGGGTATTGTGAAAATATGTGACTGAGTTCTAGGCCATAGCTGATGCAGTAATGCTTCTCGCCCTCACATCTCTAAAAGTAAGTTTGGGGCTGCAGCTGAAAAACACTCCCAAAAAAGTCTAAAGATATGTAGAGCACTATTCACATCCCCCTGTGTAGGCCAATTTCTACCTAATTAAAATTTACCATAGAAAACTTTAAAGTCCCAATTCATTTTACAGACCCAGGCTGTACATTGGAGCTGGAAGGTATAATGTACCAGAGGTCTGAGAAGACTGTAGTTGGTGTGGCTAGCTCTCCTCAGCCACAGCTATATTTCATGTGTGTATGTCAGTTCAAGCAAAAATCTAAACCTTCCATCTCCAGGATAGACATATTCTCTTTCATGCAGAGACAGACGTAGTTTGAGTTATATCACAGTTTCTTGATCCTTAGTCATTTTCCTGTCCTCAGAAGGAAGCCAAAAGAACGTTCACAGTTGGGAAGATGGGCATGTATCATGGGTTTGTATATAATAAGAGAAACAACTTCAGAACATAAAGACTAAAAGTAATTTAACCTTTAGAGTTTTGCAGCTGGGCTTAATTTATCTTTGTAGACTCGAGTTCAGGGTTCCATTTACAGCAATATTTAGACATAACTAAAGCTGACATGGATAAAAAAATAAAATAATACATATATACAGAAACACTGGCTTAGTGTTTGTCTGGGAATTTAAAGTCACTTAACTCCCATTGACTTAATGGGAATGTAACGGACTCCTTTAGGCTCCTTTGAAAGCTCCAGCTCTAGGTGCTTCACAAAACTGTGTAGTTTAAAACAAGGTGCAGATAAAAGAAATTTTATAATACTATTTAAAATGCCCTTATGGCTAGTATAACTTGTATACTCTTGAGCAGTGGCTTCCATCTTTTTGAGGATTTGGACCCCTTTTCAATCTATTAAAATGTTATGCGCCTCCTCTCCCCCCGACCCCAAACAATATAGCTGTGCCTGCAGCCTGCACATCCCTCCAGTTACGGTGCTTCCTGAATGGCGTCCCCCAGACAGCTGGGGAAGCAGCATGGGCTGAGGGACTTGCTGGTTGCTGACATGGGTCCTCAGAGGCTTCATGTCGGCAGTGAGCAAGTCCCTCAGCCCACGCTGCTTCCCCAGCTATCTGGGGGACGCCATTTAGGAAGCAGCATAAGCTGAGGGATATGCAGGCTGCAGTCACAACTATATGGTTTGGGGAGGGAGGGGACACATAACATTTTAATAGTGTAAAGGGGTCCAAATCTTCAAAAAGATGGGAGCCACTGCTCAAGAGTGTAGCCATTCCTTTGCAACTCTACCATCTTTGTTGCTTTGTGTATTACGAATATCTGTTTCTGCAGGACAGGCAGAATTCTGAACTTGGATACAAGGGCAAGCACAGTATAAATACTAAAATAAAATTCTGGTTTTGAAGGGTATGTCACTGGGCATCTATCTAATATTCTTATGCACATTCTGGTTAATTTTCTAAATCTTGAACACCTGAGATCATTTTTAAATCTTTGCATTTCATTTCAGTATCACTAGTTGATGCATCATGTCAAATCCATTTTAGGGACTTGTCAGCTAATTACAAGGCAAACATCAATCAATCTCCCACTGTAATGTGTGTCTAAGCAATTATCATCTTTACCCCAACCATGTTTATGATTTATGTTCTGGTAATACATAAAATAAGTTGGTGATAGTTATGTTTCAGAGTCTTATTATCAGGCTGAGTGCAAAACGGAAGCAGAGGTGGAATATTAATGGCTTGAGGGAAATGCTAAGAGGAAAGTTAGTAGTTTCTTGTATTCCAAGATTTAATAGGAAATTATAGATACTTTAGAGCTGCTTAATAAAAATCAAAGCTTTCCCAATAATATAGGAATCAGTTATTTAAAAAAAAAATTGTTTAAAGAAGTTCAAACTTAGTTTCTTCTCTTACAATTAAAAACAATAACATTGTTTTATATATAAACATAGCTTTCATCTGGCCATGATGTAATATTTAAGAATAAAAGGGCCAAACTCTGTTGGCATAAATTGGCATAAGTTCATTAGTTTCTCTGAAGTTACACTAACTTACATCATCTGAAAATTCTGCTTTTTTTTCTCCCCTACTCTTCTGCACGATCACCCAGCAGTTTGTTTTAGAGAAATAAAAATATTTTGATCTATTGCTTGTTTTTATTAGTGAAATTCATTTTTAATTTGACACTGAACTGTCAGCAATTGAGGGCAGATGAATTGAGGCTACAAGTACTACAACTATTAGATTACACCTCAGAACGCTACATTTAGAGGGAGAAAAAACAAAGTTTGTAAAAGGTTGAAGAGGAATTATTTAACAATAAATTTTTAAATATATTGAACTTGTAAATATCTGCATAAAATAAACCAAAATCAGCTTGGTTTGAAAGATTTCTGGCAGTCAAACTTTCCATGTCTCATAGCTTCATTGTGCTACTTTTAATAGGTTCAATTGCCTCTTGCAACTTGCAGAAATTAGTTTATTTTTATAATACACAGAATTCTTACCAAACTATACTGTATTTATTGTATATTTGTCACAGACTTGGCTATCCAGTTGCTTGTAAAGCTATTCGCTTAAAAAATGACACCACCACTATAGTATTCTTATAATTTCTCAAGTGTGATTTAAATTTTTCACAACTATTTTGCCTGCCCAATATTACATATGATTTCTGTTGTCTATTGAGTTTCAGAATATTCTCAACATCTGGTTGAGCTCTGGACCATTCAGTTAACATAACGTTTAATTCTACGGCATGTTAGTATAATTTTACGAAAAGTAGCCAATGAGAGTTTGTTTTAATACTTACCAAGTCACTGTTTTAGTTTAGTACTGTTTTGCTAGAAACTTTTTGCCTTTAAAAGGCATTCATGTATTCTGTGTAATGATGCAGTTCTTTGTGTTCTTAAATATGGCATGAGGATTGATAAATGTTATCTGTTAAATTCATTGTTTATTTTCTATTTTACTACTACAAATTGTACTTATCCATATTCAGAAAAATGATCCTTTACATTAATGAAGTTTTCAAGGTGTCTGGAACACAGTTATGATGGTAAATACATGCTTTTTGTAATGGCAAAATATTACTGTTTTGTCTGTTTTCTTCTGCAGGGGTGTCTCATTTCTTATTCATGTAAATTCTGGTTATGTAAACTTTTCTTGATATTCTCATGTCTTCATGCTCTAGTTTTCAATAAATTCTTACTACTGGCGGGGTTATACTTATGTTTCTGGTTACTCCTGTACAGAGGGAGAATTTTCTTTTGACTCTGCTGTAAGAGTATCCCAGTGAAGTATTTTTTTTTTTAGGTATTCAGAAGTTCAAGTGATTTTCCTCATGTCCATTCCACATGAAGTGTTTGTGCTTGCCACAAGCACTGTTGCCAGAAGTTTTTCTCTCTGGTACCGGTAGGGGAGCAGATCTGGTGCCCCCTTGAGTGCCACCTCCCATAGTGTGGTATAAGGCAGTGTTTCTCAACCTTACTTTTTTTTTTTTTTAAAGGGAGTAATTTATTTAAAAAAAAAATCCCCAGTACCTACAGTTTTCAGACACACAACTTTTTTTTCTCCCATTGCAACACATTTATTTAAACAGCTTAATTGTAGCTGGGCAAGCAATGAAATTTTTGGGTGTAAAAAGTACAAAAATAATAAAGTGCTGGAAAACTGAATTTTTTAGTTTTCCAATTTTCAGTTGTTGACATACATCTCAGATTTCTGTTGAATGCCCCAAGGTTACTCGTACCATTGGTTGAGAAACACTGGAGTAAGGGATGTTACACTCTTCCCACACGCTACCTTGTTTATAACTAATTTTTTTTTTTTTTTTTTTTGGTTAAAAGATCAGTATCACAGCAGTCATGAATACAGTTCTGAGATGGAGTTTTGTAGAAGTGGTGAGCTTTGCAGTTGCAAGTAGTTCTTCAAGTGCTGTCCCCCTGCGTGCTCCGCAGTTGGTGTCGGACTTGGCCCGGCACCACAGATCCGAGACTGTGAGAGCAGTGATTGGGCGGGCTGTGTATGCGCGAGCGGAGAGCGGTGCTCCCACCTTTGAAGGAGCGCACACAGCCCGCTTCTCCTCAGTTCCATCTTCACCGCCCTTGGCCACAGACAGAGCTCAATTCTCTCCTCCTCCATGCGCTCTGCAAGACAAAGCAGAACCACTTTATCAGCATAGTTAGTCCTGAGGCGCTCAGGACACCCTTCTCTTTACACAGAAAACAAACAGAAAAAAGCTGCTGCCAGCCTTTACTGCCATACAGTGGCAAGCTGCAGCAAGCCAAAGAAAAGAAACAGGAACCAGCACCCCATGAAGAGTCAGCACTGCTTGTACAATTACAGCTACCTTCTGGAAGACATGCCAGACTTTCTTAAGGAGAAAAGATGTGGCAAATGCTGTGATGTCCACAGCGAATGTATATGCTGTTTGGGAGGACACATCTCAGAAATGTGTCCATTGCTATAACCTAACACAGTGGTCCTCAATCTTTAGAGGCTCCCGGAGGGTGGTGCCACTCATGTGCCGGGTGCCTGGGAGCGGGGCCGCGTGTCCGGGGGCACACCAGGGAACGGGGATGCCCTTGCACCCGGTGCCGCCATGTGCCCTGGGGCTAGGGCTGCCCGAGCACCTTGGGCTGTGGGCTCGGGGCCGGCACCGCCGCCCCCGCCCAAGCTGCGTGCCTGGGGCCGGCACCAGCACTGCATGCCCGCATATGCCCCGGGGCTAGGGCCGCCTGGGGTGGGCGTCTCCCATGCGCCGCACGCTGGGCCAGCCCAGGTTGTTGGCAGGCACGCACAAATGCCCCAGCAGGCGCCATGGTGCCCGCAGGCACCGCATTGGGGACCACTGGCCTAACACAAGAGCTCACAAAAAAAGGGAGGGAGCACACAGCATGCACATAGTCTATGGATAGAGCCTTGGACCCCTATAATTATCAAGGGGGCAATAAGGACTTGCGTGCAATTTCTCCTCAGAGCAAACCTCCAAGCCCTTCACCTCAAAAAGCATGCTCAGAAACTAGACCTTCACCAGCCTGCTCTCTCCCCTCAAGAATTAGCAAAGGAGATGAGCCAGGCACTTCAGGCACAGCAAAGTCTTGAGCCTCCTCAATAATGGGCTCAAAGCTGTGCTCGAAACAGCCCTCAAAATCAGCTACCACAAAAAGGGCCCATAACAAGGGCCCTGTGGTGACAGGCACCACCAGCATTAATGGCACCTGGCTTGCCACAGGCACACACTCAAGAGCCCCAGCACATTGCCAACCTACAGCACAACATTCACCTGTGGCACAGAAAAATGACCAGGCTAGCTCCAGCCTCCCACAGCACTTCACACTAATTCTAGGTCCCCTGGGTTCACTGCTATACACATGCCACCACCACAAGCACCAACCAGCGTGGCAATGGGTCACAAGCCTGCATCCCACTGCTGTTCCTTGGGTCACAAAACACAAGTGCCACCAGGACATGACGGGGTACTGGGACCCTGTCCTGAGCCTTCACCATGACATGGTTCACGATCCCCACTACAAAGAAGGGGCTCGCCATGGTCACCGTCCTTATCAAAATTTAGTGCCTACCACACGGCTACAGGGAGCATGTTCTCCTCACAACACTCCTTCCTTGATAGGGAAAACGCACGTTATAGGGTATACAGACCACCATGTTATCAATATCCCCCGTGGCACACTGATTGGCATTACTATGATACTCATTGCAGCTGATGGTCCTCCTATTGTTACTGGGCACCATGACACACCTTCACTGCACCTTGTACGCTTGCACAATGGTGTCTGCCCTCTATGCACTCAGATACATCACATTCCCCATCTGAGGGCTTGGATCTAGAGGAAGGACAAATCGAGGATGACCCAACCGTCCACCGTTCTGATATAGCACAAATGATAATTCATCCTTCTCCTCCTAATGAAGTGGTTATTCCAAACGACCCAATACCCACTGATGATATCAAGTAATTCCAAGACCTATTTAAAAGGGTGGCTACCAGTTAGGAGGTAGTTTTATCAGAGGTCCAGGAGAAACAGCACAGACTCCTAAAGAATCTACAGCCCTCCCCGAAATCCAAAATCGCACTGCCTCTACATGAAACAATCCTCGAGGCAGCCGATGAAGTTTGGCAAATACCTGCCATGACCCCTCCAACTAACAAAAGGGCCGATAGGAAGTATTTTGTGCCATCTAAAGGCATGGACTTTCTCTACCTACACCCTCAGCCAAACTCCTTAGTGGTTGGTACTGCCAATCAAAGGTCCAAGAACCCACAACACAAAATACATACACAGGACAAGGACCACAAATGCCTGGATGTGTTTGGGAGAAAAGTGTACTCTTCATCAACCCTCCAGCTATACATAGATAACTATACAGCACTGCTTGCAAACCTCAGAGGCTCCATACACAGTTTTATTTAAGGACAAGGTGAAACTGTGCCCATATCCAGCGTTTTTGCCTACGGTGGTGTCTCAATTTCATGTAAACTTTCCATTTTTTCCCTTAAACCTCACAGTAATAAAGAATGAGCTCTCTACACTCTGGATGTGAAACATGTTTTAGCCTTTTATTTCAAGAGAACAAAACCCTTTTGATGCACTTAATCTAAGCTCTTCATGTCCACTGCTCCACAATCCCAGGAAAAAAAACATCTATAAGCAGACACTCTCTAAATGGGTCAGCGACTGCATGTTTTTGCTACCACCTGAAACAAGTCAAGCCTCCTGACTCTATCAGGACACATTCTACATGCTCTTTCTTTACATCTGCTGCCTTCCTATGTAATGTCCCGCTCGTTGACTTATGCAGGGCAGCCACATAGGCATTAATGTTTACTCAACATTACGTCCTGCTACAGGACACTGTATCTAATACCAGAATGGATCTGACACCAGAAAGAGCAGAGCCATTCTGTCTGCAGCCATCCTGCCTGATTTGAAGCCTCTACCTTTCTAGGGAATACTGCTTATAGTTACCTGAGTAACAGGGACATCTCTCGAAGAAGAGGAAGTTACTCACTATGCAGTAACTGGTGTGCTTTGAGATGGGTGTCCATGTGGGTGCACCACTCCCCACCTTCCTCCCCTCCACTTCGGATCTTAGACTCACCTGTTGTAAAGAAATTGAAGAGTCTTGGCCATGCACGAACAGAGAGATATCATGGGGCAATCACAGCATATGCGCCACCTGGAGGGGTACTGCTGTCAAAATCATAAGTGCTGGGACATACATTGACCTGAGTGGAACACCCACAGGGACACCCATCTCAAAGAATGTCAGTTAGTGCACAGGTGAATAACCTCCTCTTCTGCACAATGATTCTCTCCACTATGAGAATGCGGAGACACCAGTGAAAGCAGGAAGATGGCAGGAGACATACTGCCAGTTCACAGGGGAATTGTCGGGAGCTGGCCAAGAAAAGGAAGAAGTGGCTGAACTAGCCATATGCTGCAAGTAAAGGCATTGTGTCCTCCCTGCAAACTACTTAAAATCTATATTTGAAAAATGATCGTATGGTTAAATATCAGAATTGCAGACCTTGTTATTCAAAGCTGAATCTCAGCATAACCATACCTTTTACTTATTTCAAGTATTTTTTAGCACAAAGGTGTTTATTTTAGGAGAGTTTGGGCTTAGATAAACACATAGTAAAGTTAGAAAATTATAGTGATTTTGCTGCAAATATCAACTTAGTATAAAATGTTCCAAAACCTAACAACCAAATATAATCTATATAATTTTTTCTAGAGAAACTATAGTGATGTTTGTGTTCAAAAACAAAATAAGGCTTTCTGCTTTCAGGAGTTTCCTAAGTAGAGACTTTTTATAGCATCTAATGCTTTTTAAATAAATTGAATGGTTTTTAATCAAATTATATTGTGCTTCATGGAGAAAACATTTTAACCAGAACTCTGTGTGTCTTTCATTACATTTCCTTTATGCCCATTTTTGTGAAAGTAATTCATATTAAGGACACCCACTAATGAAAATTACCTAGAGTAAAAGGTAATTTTACTTGGTTCAGAATTATTCTTTAATGATAATGGCACAAATTAAGAGGATGTCAGCACTTCCATTTTGAATTGCTGGCTTCCAAGGTTTACACATTGTAACGAAACACTTATTCCAGCCTGATAGCTGCAGTATTAACTTTTTTGGGTATGTGTATACATACCCCAAAATACCACATACACAAAATAGATATACAATTAGAATAATTTACCAAGAGTTGTGGTGGATTCGCCATTAGTGACAATTTTTAAATCAAAATAGAATTGGTTTCTAATAGCTCTACACAGTGGTCCCTTTTGGTCTTGGAATCCATTAACCTATTTTCAAACTTTAAGGACAAGGATTTTCAAGCATACAATGGAGCCTGAGAGGCTGTGTCTAGACTACATGCCTCTGTCGGCAGAGGCATGTAGATTAGGGTTGTAGGCAAAGGTAAATGAAGCCACGATTTAAATGATCGCGGCTTCATTTACATTTACATGGCTGCCGCGCTGAGCCGACAAACAGCTAATCAGCTGTTTGTCGGCTCGCCGCTAGTCTGGACGTTCCCCCTGTCGACATCAAAGCCCTTTGTCAGCAGCCCCGTTATTCCTCGTGGAATGAGGTTTACCGGGGCTGCCGACAAAGGGCTTTGATGTCGACAGGGGGAACGTCCAGACTAGCGGCGAGCCGACAAACAGCTGATCAGCTGTTTGTCGGCTCAGCACGGCAGCCATGTAAATGTAAATGAAGCCGCGATCATTTAAATCGCGGCTTCATTTACCTTTGCTGAATAAACAAATCTACATGCCTCTGCTGACAGAGGCATGTAGTGTAGACGTACCCAGAGAGTGTGCCAATGTTCAAGGTTAATGCAATAGAATTCAAATGTTCCAGAAGGGAAAAAAATCTGAAGTTAAGGAACAGCAATACTTCAGTGATAGGTCAGGTCATACAAAACCATTCATAAAACTAAAACTCTTCTCTGTGTTGGTTGATATAGCTGCACAGCACTGCCACATGTATATGCATTGCATATGCACTTTTTAATATAATGATGCTACATTTTTTTGGATGTATGACCATTGGAACACTGAAGTGGGGATGGGCTAAGGAGTCTGCGTCTCTCAAAAAGCAAGAAATTGTGTCCAAATGTAAGCCTGCTCCATCTCCAGACAGTAAAAACAACAAAAAAAGGTCAATTTTTTTGTAATCGTAAATTTAGGCAGTGAGCTAAAGTGACCACAGAATGAGTGTCCTCTCCTTTATCATTTCCTTCTCCTTTAGTCTTGTTATTATTTTTAGCATGTGAGCTCTTTGGTCAGGGAATTCAGCTATATGTGTATTTTAAGTTTAATGCATACTTAATGGTGTATTTTATTACTCAACATTTATACTGAGAGAGAGGAAGGCCTTAACCATGTTGGGCCCATTATGCTAGTTAGAGTACAAATGTACATTTCACTGAACACAAAGTTAAGGTTGTAGTCAGCACCTCATACCTCAAAAAATGAGGAAGAACGGCTCTTGCGCAAAAGGGTTTTTTTGCGCAAAAAGGTGCCGCCTGCACTGCGCTTTTTTGCGCAAAAACCTCTTTGAGCAAAGGAAGAGGAAATGCAAATGAGAGTGCTCCATTTGCATTTCCTCTTGCAGAAGAGGCTCGTAGTTTAGATGTAGCCAAAGTGTGTTGTTCTTAAACCTTGGAAAACATAGAATAGAGGTATATTGGAGCAACCTTTACTTTGCCACCTGGAGTTGGCAAGAGCCACTGGAAGGCTACTTCTACATTGTGCTTTCTTGTGCAAGAACATATTGCGCCTCATTTGCATACTTAATGAGCCACCATTTTTGCTCAAGGGGCTTTTGCGCAAGAAGGAGCAGTTTATACTGCTCCTTCTTGCACAAACCCTGCCCCCCTTGCACAAGAGCTGTTCTGTCACTTATTTTTCAGGCAGAATGGCTCTTGTGCAAAAGCCCCTTGTGCAAAAGTGGTGGCTCATTAAGTATGCAAATGAAGCGCAGCGATACTCATCACTGTGCTTCATTTGCATATGTTCTTGCACAAAAAAGTGCAATGTAGACATAGCTGAAGTGTACTAAATTATCATGCATCCAGACTGTGCTATATTAAGCAGACATGAGGAACGCTGAAGTACACACAGTCTGCCATTTTGTGTGGCATGTTGTCCCACAGAACCCTATTCTCTCATTCATTTGCAGGCACTCCATATGCTAGCAGCAGGTGTATTAAATGGTGCAAGGAATCATTGGGAGAAGGCTGTCCACAGCTCACATGCTGAGATAGGCATGTACCCCTCCTTTCTGTGTTGAGTTCTACCCACTGAGGAGCAAACAATCTATTCTTGACAGGGGACTTTATAGCATTCTGGTAACATAAGTGACAGTGCCCTGTGAGATAGATGTGCAGGTGCCAATTCAGGGGGAATCTTTGGGACAAGGGTTAAAGAGTGATAACATCTGGCAACACAGAGGACTTGTCTACACTTATAGCTGTGCCGCTGTAGCACTAACCCAGTGCAGCTGTATTGCTGCAGTGCTAAGTGACGTCAGCATAGGTACGCCTTCCCGAGTACTATCTACACTTGAGGTTATGTCATTTATAGCTGTGTCCCCCTGAGGAGTGGAATTTCTATCCCCCTGAGCAACATAGTGATACCAACATGAGATGGTAGCAAAGACTAAACCTAATGTGGTTTGTGTAAAGTAGCTCAAGTGGTTGAGTACGAACCAACGACTGTTCACTAAGCCTGCTCTGAGGACAACTTCTGAATTAATGAGCACAAAATCTGCCAGTTTCTCTTACAGTTCCCCATCTACTGAGACACGGCAGTGCACTTATCCTCTGGAATGGCAGAGCTTTGTGATGATGGAATGGGCTGGGGAGTGACTCAAAGTGCTTGCCTACCTTGCAAATGATGATATTGTGGCCTGGGTAGGTGACCAGTGCTAGCTGTAATGCAGGGCTACTCAAATTTGGAAGCCCCGGAGTCCACAATAATACTCACAACACATGCCAATGGCGGCAACTTAAGTGCGGTTGCATATACATGCAAATATATATGCAAATAGCTTCTTTCACACTGGCAGACATGAATACAAAGCACTTCCCACAATCCCTGGTGTTCCCGGCACCTCCTCCGTGGGGGGCTAGAAATGCTGACACCCTGTACCCATCTGTTCTAGCCAGCCCATCCGCTTGCATCTTTCTATGCTCACCCCACCTGGGAGATGCCTCGCCGTTGTGTAGCATGTTCCCAGTGGAAGCCATGTTCAGAGGATCCCATCTGCGGGCCACGTGTTGAGCCCCACATAAACCCAAACCGCACCGCAGGCTGCAAACATACATGTTGCGGTCCGCACATGGCCCATGGGCCGCGTGTTGATTAGCCCTGCTTTAATGTAATGGGTATGTGTGACAACAGTGAAGATGTGGCAGCACAGAATAGCCACCTGAGTAGTGCTGCCAAGAAGCTTGGGTATGCACATAGGTTGCTAGCTCATGTCTTTACTGCGATGGTTAGCTATGCCAGCTAGAGTAAAGCTAGCAAAGAATGTCTGCACATGCTACACTCACACCTTCTATTTGCAGTGTAGACATCCCCAAAGAAGCTGGAGTTCAAGTTGAGGGTCATGATCATGACTAATGTGTTCATTAATATAAATCCCCCCAAAATACTGAGATCAATTTGATGGGCTCTGTATATCTAGAACCTTTGCTTACACAACCTCAGATTTTAGATTACTCCCCCTACCCAGCCCTCTGTGAGGAACAGCAATATCCAAAACAATGCATGTGAATTTTGAAACAATTAAAAACAACTGTTAAATTTCAACCTTAACTACAGTGGTATGACCCAATAATTAATGACAATTCCTGCTTCTAAGGGTGCGTCTAACACGGCACGGCTTAACTCAAAATAAGCTATGAAAATTGAGCTATGTCAATTATGTCTCTTAGTTTGAAAAAGCTTATTTTGAAATAGGGAGCAGCTACACAGCACTTATTTCAAAATAGAGCACTCTTCTTCTGACTTCCCTTATTCCTCCTACAATGAGGGTTACAGGAGTCAGAGAAAGAAGTTCTCCAGCTTGACAGTATTTTGACACTATTTCGAAATAACTGCCTGCTGTGTAGATACAGACTAAGTTATTTTGGAATAGTTTTGCAATGTAGACGTTTCCTAAGAGCTGACAGTCTGCAAGATCAAACAGATGAGCCAAACAAGCAGACTTAGGTTACAGATGAGAAAAGGAAGACTTGGCAACAAATAAATAAAATAGCGATTATAAAAATAATGTGCATAATTTTTATCGAAGCCGTAAGTATCGTAGGTCTCCGTTTGCTTAGCCAGGATGTAGTTTATTGGACACATTCTGGAAGAGCAGAGATGTGGGGAGCAACTTGGGAGGCAAGGTTGGTGGCTTTACAGATTCTGTCCTGGAGTTTTTCCCCCTTTATAAGCGGTATTATAGGAAAAAGCATTTGTCAGAGAAGCAGGCAATCGAAGTTGCAAGTATATTGACTGGATGAGTGAGTCATTTGAATGTCCTCACTTGTGGGTCTTCTCAAAGTTGTAACAGATTGCATGGTTGGGAGGGATAGGCATTTCTCTTTGGTGTGTGTCACTGCTGCACCATCCATTGGCAAATGGAGTATTGCTAAAGGGTAACTTTGGGTCCTCCGATAGCCTCTCCTACACTAGCCTGAGGAGCCTGAGATCTGAACATGAGCTCTTGCCACACAGAGATGGCCCTTATGTTAATCTTCAGCATTATTTGAAAGTTTCCCACTAGAATTATATTTGTCAGCAGGACTGATGACTCTGGATCTTGTAATTGGCGGAAAACTGATGTACAAATTGTGTTGAGCACTACACCTATGAGAGAGTTGAACTGTATACAAGTGAAATGGAACTGATGGTTTTATCTGTGGTGAATATGTCTCTGCTTCTGTTTGGGACAACTACCAGCGCATCCATCACTGTAGTCCCAGTCTTTGGAAAGTAGAGTGCTAATAGCCACAAACTGAGAAACACGCATAAAGCAATGCGGGAAACCTAAAACTTCCCCCTCAATTTGCTGCACCATTATTATTTGTTATATTTGTTGTAGAGCCCAGGATGTACTAGACACATTCCCATGCATATAATTGACAGTAAATGTGGGTCAGTGGAGATTCATCTGCTTTTCATATAGTGTGTCTAGACTACCGAGTTTTGTTGACAAAAGTGGACTTTTGTCGACAAAACTATACCAGCGTCTACACTACCGCTGAGTTCTGTCGACATAACGTCGACAGAACTCAGCAGTTTTGTCGACGCTGGTATACCTCATTTTACGAGGCATAACACCTTCTGTCGACAGAGTTCTGTCGACAGACGGTGTTATTGCCTGTAGGGTTGCGTCCAGACTACGGGGTTCTGTCGACAAAGCAGCTTGCTTTGTCGACAGAACTCAATGTGTCTGGACGCTCTTTGTCGACGGAAGTTTTGTCGACAGTATCTGTCAACAAAAACGCGGTAGTCTAGACGTACCCATAGGGGAATATGAAGTTGAGTTTAGGTTAGTTTATTCACTTTTGTTTTACCACTATACTACTGTGCTCTTCAGATGTACAAGAAGGAATGTTCCTACCACAATGAACTCACAATCTAAGGATGGACAAATAAGTGGGCAGAACTTGAGGAAGGGGAGCAATGAAAGAGTCTTATTATGTAATCAATAAGACAGTACTGTATAAGGAAGCACATATGAAATGGATTTTTATGGGCCTAAAAGTGGAAAGCATGGGTCTGAATCTATGCCCAGTGTCTCGTTTATAAGAAGATTCTCTCCCTTCTTTCTCTCCACTCAGTGAAGAGCATTCTGATTTAAATATTAGTAAACCAAGTTAATTAGAGTGGGTTTTAACATCAAAAAGGAATGGGACAATTCATCAGTGTTGTAATCCACTAAAGTCAATGAAAGTATGCCAGTTTGATCTATTATTATTTCTCCCAAAGCTGCTCACAATTGTTGACTGACCTCCATACATCACTGAGTTAGAAATATATTAGTTTTTGACTGTCAACTGCTCTCAGATAACACATAGGCTTTAATGTCAGACTTTTTTCCTTGGGGCAGTAACAGCTGGTAGCAATTCTTTGCTACCCAGATGCCCTATGGGTTACGGGAAGTTGTACTGTATCAGTATTTAGCTGTGGCTCAGGTTTCACTTGAAAATATGGCCATGTTTAGAGATGATGAAAATGGCAACATAAATAACATGTCAGTGACTTTGTTTCCATTTACCAGATTAAGGCACTGCCACAGCAGAGCTTTAATGCGATAGTCTGGTTGCATGCTAGCGCTGGGAGAAAGTTCTCCTAGCACTTTAATAAAATTACCCCCACGAGAGGTGTAGCTAACAGCACCGGACGCATGGCTCACAGCACTGGGCTCCTCTCTACATTGGTGCTTTACAGTGTTGAAATTTGCTCGGCTTGGGAGGGGTGTGTGTGTGATTTTTTCACCCCCCTGCATGGGAAAGTTTTCAAAGAAAATAGGTGCGCCTTAGAGCAGGAGTGGGCAAAATACAGCCCGTAGGCTAGATCCAGCCCACCAAACATTTTCCTCCAGCCCACCATGAGCCTCCGTGCCGCAGCTGGAGTAAGATGTCCTGCAGTCCAGGGGCACTCAGGCAATCTTCCTGCTTGCTGTGGCCACAGCCAATGATGCTCCTGGAAGAGCTACGGCCAAGAGGCTGGTGGCAAGCGTGACTCTGTGTGCCCCTGGGGGGGGGGGGGGGGAAGGGAGCAGCAGGTCTCCACTCTCTGCTCATGTTCCCAGCACCAGCCTCACAGCTTCCATTGCCTGAAAATGGAAGCTGTGAGAGTGGTGTTTGAGGGTGTGGACAGCCTGAGGAAACCTGCTGGCTCCTTCCCTCAAGAGGTGCACAGAGACATGCTTGCCAGCAGCAGCCAACAGCTTTGAATGGTGTAGGATGCAGGCAGCCTACCTTATTGAGTGCCCCGCTCTGCTGCCTGCCAGGAGCCACCTGTGCTGGTAAACCTCTCCTGGCCAGAACCTGCACCTAGCACCCCCTCCTGCACTCCAAATCCCCTGCTCCAGGTCACAACCCTGTCTTGCACCCAAGCTCCCTCCCAGACCTTGCCCCCCTCCTACAGCCTTCTAAACCCAATCTCCCTCCCAGACCCCACATCCTCCATTAAATATAATAGAAAAATGCAGCCCTTGACCACTTACCAAAATTCTTGGAGTGCCCTCTTCTCCCCCCACTGTGAAACTTATTGCCCACCCCTGCTTTAGCGTGTGTCCTGGTGGCCAATAAAGCTAGCCTCTCACAGCCTACAGGAAACACTTCAATGTACAGAATTCATCCTGAGGAAAATCCCTTGCCAACAGCTCCCCACCCACCTTGAAACCAGCGCATCAGTAGGTCAGCAACCTGCCTCCATGGCTCAGCACTGGCCATATCAGGTACAGACACTTTGAGGTATGCAGGTCCAAACCCATTTAGGGCATGTAAGTTCCATCGCTTAAATTTACTGTTGTAACTCACATTGCCTCTGTGTGGCATCAGGCCTGGTTCTGAGCTCTTACTAGATTTACTGTTGTGTCACTCCATTACTGTCAAGTATCAGAGGGGTAGCTGTGTTAGTCTGAATCTGCAAAAGCGGTGAGGAGTCCTGTGGCACCTTATAGACTAACCGAAGCGTTGGAGCATAAGCTTTCATGGGCAAAGACCCACTTCGTCAGATGCATTGTTTAGTCTATAAGGTGCCACAGGACTCCTCACCACTCCATTACTGTAATCGAGCTACTTTTGATTCTTATCTGTGTGAGACGGGAATGGTTTTAGGCTTACGACACAGTGGACTAATTTAATCACTGGTGAAATTTGTAGAGGCTTCTATGAAGTTGAACTAAGAATAAATTATTGCCCCATGTTCGTATGCATTACCATTTACCAGCTGATGTGCCATGGGAGACAGAAGTCACTCAAAAGATGCAACAATACCAGCAGCAACAACATTACAAATGAAATGCTCCTACTTTAAATATTATGTCTCATAGCTAAAGGGGTGAGTCTCTAACTTAGTTCAAGCTAGGGCCTCTTGTAAGGCTAAATAATAGAGATGGCAATTAAATGGTTGTTTTGCTACTTCTTTTTATGTTGATTCTTGTCCCATAGTCTACACTGCGACACTATTTCAAAATAACTAGCTCTATTCCAAAATAACTCTGTCTGCACAGCAGGAAGTTATTTTGAAATAATGTCAAAATACTGTCAAGATGGGAGACTTCTTACTCTGACTCCTGTAACCCTCATTGTACAAGGAATAAGGGAAGTCGGAGGAAGAGTGTTCTATTTCGAAATAAATGCTGTGTAGGCACTCCCTATTTCGAAATATGCGACACAATTGACGTAGCTCAATTTGTGTGGCTTATTTCGCGGTAAGGCCTGCAGTGAAGACACACCCTAGGTGGTTGATCACTGTCAACCTGGACTAGATTTGAACCTACTGTTTTACAATCCGCATCGACCCCATTAAGGCTGTGTCTAGACTACACCTCTCTGTCGACAGAAAGCTGTAGATTAGGCATGTCAACATTACTAATGACGTGCCTAATATCTCGTGCTTCATTAGCATAAACATGGCTGCTACTTTTTTTCGAAACAGAGCTTTTTTTAAAAAAAATGGCAGTCTAGACGCAGATCTATCGAAAATAAACCATTTTTCAAAAGATCCTGTAAACCTCATTTTTTGAGGAATACAGGATCTTTCAAAAAAGGGTTTATTTTCGACAGCTCCGTGTCTAGACTGCTGGGGTTTTTTTCCAAAAAAGCGCCATTTCGAAAAAAAGCAGTGGCCATGTTTATGCTAATGAAGCGTGGGATATTTAAATCCCTGCTTCATTAGCAATTTCAACATGCCTAATCTACATCTCTCTTTGGACAGAGAGGTGTAGTCTAGACGTAGCTTAGAGTAAGGCTCCTCCTATCTTGTTTCCACTGAAAATGTATTAAAAGGGCAGATGTACCCTATCTGGCAATGTTCCCCGAAGTTATTTTTCTGAGACATCTAGCAGACCAAACACAAGTTTCATCCAAGTTTAATTTTTTCAAACTGCTTTATTGTCCCCTTCTAAGCTTTAAATGCTGAGAGTCACAAACTTTAAGGCTACATGTCTCACAAATTGCTTCAGATTGGTTGAATAAATGGATCAAAGTGTAGGCACTGGATAAGTGGAGTTGTGAAGGGCAGTGTATATGATATTTAATATTATCCATTCATATTGACAGACTGATAAATCCCAAAATTCTTATCTGCAGTCAGAGTCACAGAAATATAGCCACCTCTGGGACCGAAGGTAACAATAATGTGCTATATTGCACACTCAGTGGAAAAGAAAAAATGTTGGTCAAGTCACGGAGGAAAATCCCTACTCCAAGCAACATTTGGTCCATTTTTAATATGCAGCATCTGGTTTCTGAGAAGCACTTCAATTCGCTTTTCATGTGGTCATTTTACTTTCTTCCTTCATCCTTGAATTTAAATTAACTTCTAAGGTGGCTGAAACTTGAGTTTTTGCAGGTAACATTAGAAGATAAAAATTGCGTCTACTTTAGTCCTCTAGAAGTTGAAGGAGAAATGCTGAGCATTCCATCCCTTCTACTCAGAACAGTAATTAATATCATTCTGGGAAAACATTTTTCACCTCTGTCACCAGACATCAGCTGGTGGGTGACGGCATGATATAAAATATCTTCCCCAATTAAAGAGGGCAGCTGTTACAAATGGAGCAGGTAGCTCATCACAGAAGGGACAGTGACATAAGCGCTAACTCTGTGGGTGCTCGCAGCTGTAGCACCCACAGGAAAAAAATAGTGGGCGTTCGGTGCCCACTGTCAGCAGAAACCTATATAGATAGAAATGTCTGCCCAGAGTCCTGTTGTGCCTGTCTTCCGCGGGTAGATATTTCTATCCATTTCTATCTATGGATCAGGGCCTCACCACACAGCGCTCTCTCCTGACGGCACTGCCTATAGATAGTGCTTTTCTACTGGCTCTTTTCCCTCTAAACACTACTGAATAGTGATCTTTTATAAATTGGGGTTTTGAAAAGGGAAATTTTAAAAGGGACTTTGGTGCTTAACTCTCCGTTCCCTTTGAAAATCTCGGCCTGAGGGCTTTCAAACTCCTGCACATAAAAATCTTTTTTTTTTTTTTTAGTATTTCATTTGATTATTAAAAATAGCATAAAAGCATCTGGACCTACAATGTCTAATGTTCACTGATGATGGGTGAGCAGCATGGGAGTCCTAGCGCTGGACTTTTCAGAGAAGGAGTGCATCCAATACCATGGAAGTAAGTTGGGACTGTGGTGCTCACCATCTCTTATAGACATAACCACAATCAAAGAGTATAGGTAAATCAGTCTCTATGAGGAGACAACTGTGAGTGTGTTGTAC
Source organism: Pelodiscus sinensis (assembly GCF_049634645.1). NCBI lineage: Eukaryota > Metazoa > Chordata > Testudines > Trionychidae > Pelodiscus > Pelodiscus sinensis. The sequence goes on from NC_134711.1 coordinate 308,220,050, forward strand.
CTTTCTCTGAAGCATGTGGTGCTGATCACTGTCAGAAATGAACCATGGGTCTGATCCAGTACTGTGATTCTTATGCCCTAAATCACTGTACACACTAGAGGAACATTTATACTTAGCGCAAGATTGATGCTCCACAGGTCAATCTAGCATTCGATTTAGCGGGTCTAGTGTAGACCCATAAATCAAACACTGATACTCCTCCTTTTGCGAGGAGTAAGGGAAGCTGACAGGAGTGTTTTCTCTGGTTGGGCTTCCGTTGTGTGGACGCCACCAAGGCTCAGCGTAAGGTAAGCTGATTCCAGCTATACATTTTGCATAGCTGGATATGTATACATTAAGCCAACATTCCTGGTCTAGTATAGACCAGGCCTAGCAAAATTAAGTGATAGAGGAACCTAATGCACAAGATACCTCAGGGGTAGAAGCCCCAGTGCAGAGTTCAGAAGTTCTTACCATGTTGTTTAGTCCTGCTCAGAACACCCTTAAGTCTGATGGTGTTAAACCCCAGAACCCTGTCCGTATTATAGTTTCTACCACTCACAAAACTGCATCAATGGCAGGTTCTAGTTTCTCTAGTACACATGCACTTTAAGACCATGAATTTTTAGAAGTACTGGAAACCCAAAAAATGGAGGTTCCCAAAATTAGTGAATCCTTTGGACTATATAAGCCATGTTATTATATATTATATAACTGACATTATTCTCCAAAAAGGCAAAATTGATTTCTTTTTTTCCTTCTAGAGTCTTTTTCACTGTTGTTAACACAGCAGTTATGCCAGTCTCAGAGAACCAAGAGACAGGGAGTTATTTAACTATCAGTCCCATAACCACAGCTCTCACTAACTCCCATGGGATTTCTGTATGCACAAAATTGGTTAGATTGCAACCCTGGTAAATACTCTGCACAAAGCAGAAATGGCATCACTCTAGTGTGTTCACTTCCATTTTTTAAGAGTTAGCCATGTGGCCATGTCTGCTGGTGTCTTATTCCTATGCAACGTCCTTCAGAGTCCCAGCTGCAGCCTGCACAGTGAAGGCTGCAATGGAGATCTGCCTCTTTACTTCTTCCCAGGCTTTGCGCTGATCTGCTTTGTTTTCAATATCAAACATGGCATCATAGATCCCTGGGAATGACTCTCCAGCGTACTTATTGTGGCTGCTCGGAGCAAAAACAATGTGTCTGTGGAGAAAGAGAAAAAAAGCCTTAGGCAAGAAGGAGGGACAGGGAGAACAAGGGGAGCTACTGAAACATGTCTGAGGGGAATCCCTGAGAGAGCAAAAATTGTGCTGGAATGAGACTAAAAAAAGGTAATTTTCAGTGTATTTAATATCATTTGGCGTTTCCATACATTTTTATTTCAGTTTTAGGCCAAAATTAAAAACTTTTGGCTCCCCCTTTCATTGGGAGATGAAAAATGTTTGCCTCAAGTTTAATTTTTCTGCTTAGATGAAATAGCAGTACACTTTGAAATGATGCAAAAACCTGAGTTGTCCAAACAGCCACACAATGTGGGAGGAAGGGGGGGATGGTAATGTGACCAGCTCTAGCTGAAATCCTTGCAAGCATGGGGAAGGATTTAGTATTGGGAGGGTGAATGGTTGCTTCCTTGGAGGCTAGTGCACCTGAGGAGGCATGAATGCCCATTTAGCTCACAAAGAATTACAGACTGGCTTTGGATTTCTGTGCGCCCTGGGATTGAAATACATTTGATTTGACCAGGGGTCATATCACTGGCATCCTTTTTCTGAAGTAACTGGGTACTTCAATGAAACTGAAGCACTGAGGCAAAATGAGGTACAGCCATACGCTTTACACCAAAGAGGCAAACTGCTCCATCACTATAGGTACATGGCCATAAATGTTATAAGTACAATGTACCCTTCTTGTGAGACAGAATAGCATTACTGCACTCAAGTGTAAAATCCTTCAAGGGTATAATCAATCCTTACCATGTGATAAGAAGGATGGGCCAGTGGTTAGTGCAATAGCACCGGCATGGAGAAGAGATGGGTTCATTTGCTGTTTCACCACAGGTCCTGTGAGACACTGGACATGTCACTTAGCCTCTCTGTGTCTCAGTTTCCTTTTTGTAAAAATGGGGCAATAACAGTCTTTCCCTACTCATAGAGAGGTTGTGAGGATAAATGTGTTAAAGACTATGAAGTGCTTTGAAATCTAAGAACAAAATTCAGACACACTTAATACTACTAAAAACGCAGTCCTACATCCAACAATGGAAACTCAATAGCCCAAATGTGCTGTTGAGCTACATAAAGAATTGCAACCTCAGTGTTTTTTGGCACCCTCTTAGTCTCCCAAATCTGCTCCATCACCAGGTGGGATGGAATCAGCAGAACCATGTCCTCACTTCTGTAACCAGCACAGTTATTTTCATCTGACTGCTTTAAAACTGCCCTAGTTACTGTTTCTTGTAACCAAGCACTCTCAGTGACACAGTGAAGGTGTAGGAGGTGTTCACAAAAAGAGCTCTATTTTAGGAAGCTTGTTCACAATATGAAAATGTTCAAGAGCAGTCTGAATAACTTGTTTTACCTGTAAAATTTCCTGCCTGGTAAACCAAGAGGATCGATGAAAGCTCTTTCCACAAACATCAGCTGATCATTCATGATGCGCACAGCAAGTGGACTACAGGAGATAAAGAAAGAACCATTGCACGTGACAACAATGCACAAAAATGCATGAACCATATGGTTTCCTAATACAGCTGGCTGGGAATTTTTCAGTGTTGTTTTTGTAAGCAGAAAATGCTCATTAGGTGACAAATGTTTTTCAGGTGAAGTTTTTGTCAAAACCAGAGAGGGAGACACCTCCAAACTTCAGAATAGGCAACATCCTTGTGGTACGGACACTCACCTGGGATGTGGGAGTCCTGGGTTCAAATTTCTGTGCCAAATTAAGCAGAGCAGGGTCTTGAACAAGTTCTCTTGCCTCCCAGTTGAGTGTCCTGACTATGACACTATTGGTTTTTCATTGAAAAACTTCAAAAGGTCTCAGTTTCATCCTGATGCAGAACAATAAACATTTCTAAACTCTGAAAAATATTTCTGGGATAGACAAACCAGTGCCAGCCCTATTCTAGTTTACAAAGCACTAATCAAATAATAACTAGTTAACCTTCCCCATGCACTTGACTGGGCAAACAAGTATTATGATGTAAAAGAGGAAAATGACACCCAGGCATTGTATGTGTTGCCCAGTTGCCCGGTGCTAAGGAAAAAGATCGGTTCTAAACTGTTATTAGAATTCAAGAATTCTTGGATCATCACTATGTGCTCTACTAAACACATGGGCTACGTCTAGACTACATCCCTTTTTCGTAAAAGGGATGTAAATTAGACGTATCGCAATTGCTAATGAAGCGGGGATTTAAATCTCCCCTGCCTCATTAGCATAAAAATGGCTGCCGCTTTTTTTCTGCACGGAGCTTTGTCGGAAAAAAGCGTCAGTCTAGATGCTCTTGAAATAAGGGAAAAGGGATCTTTCGGAAAAGGCTTTATTTTCCACAAGATCAGTGTCTAGACTGGTGCTTTTCTCCAGCAAAGCTCCATGCGGAAAAAAAGCGGCAGCCATTTTTATGCTAATGAAGTGGGAGAGATTTAAATCCCCGCTTCCTTAGCAATTGCGATACGTCTAATTTACATCCCTTTTACGAAAAAGGGATGTAGTCTAGACATAGCCATGGTGTTTCAAACAAGGACAGCTGAATCCAGAAGACACTGCTTCAGACTGATTACTCTTCACACAAACTAGAAGAATAAAAACTGCATATTAGACTGGGGGGAACTTTCCATTATATAAACAACAAATCGAGAGGCCACCCTTTTAAGATCAATGGATACCTGTGTTTTATTAAACAGTACTAGAAAGAGCCCATCAAAGAAAGAAGACACTAGCTTTCCATTGGTCTCCGCTCTTTTACGTGAAAAATGTGTTCATTGTATTATGTAAGATAGTCATTAAAATGATCATAAAGTTCATATGTTCTTTAGTCAGTGTGCCCAAGAAACAGAATGTGCTGAGGCTCAAATCCTGCAGCTCTCGCTCAGGAAAACTCCTAGGGTAAATTTATACAGCACCATTATTTTGGAATAATTGATGTTATTTCGAAATAACAAAGTGCGTGTCTACACACAAGCAATTATTTCAACATAATTTTGAAATAATGTCCAGCCTTCTTACTCTGACTCCTGTAATCCTCGTGAGGTCAGAGGAAGTGTGCTCTATTTCAAAATAAGTACTCTGCAGACATGCCCAAATTCAAAGTAAGCTATTTCAACTTAAGCTATGCAAGTAGCGTAGCTCAAGTTGCGTAGCTTATTTTGAGTTTAGCCCAGCCTTGTAGACGTACCCTCACAGATTTCTACGAGAATTTTTTCTGGTCGAGGCTTCATTCAGGATTGCAGGACTTTGTCCTCATCAAACAAAGTTGAGCAACATGGAAGTGAATTTGTCACAACTTTTTTTTTATAACTTACTTATTCACATCAAGCTCTTTGAGTCTTCTGTGAAAATCTGCAGCAGTTTCTGTGAAATTCATCACAGCAGAAAATAGGGGACCTAGAAATAGAAAGACCTTTTTTACTTCAGCTTCACACCAAGAGCTTTGAACAAAACACATTTCACTTACTGAGGAAAAACATGTATTTTTCTTTTTATTTGCCAATGAGAAATCCTTGGCTTTCCCATTTCTTCTGGATCTGACTTTTAAAGGGCTGTAGTGCCCTCTCATGACATGGAAAACCTATTTTATCCATGCCAGCAGTGCTGAGGAAAAGTGTCTAGTAACATTTCTACAGCAAAGGAATGAAACGAGTATTTAATGTAAAAATGCTGAAACCATTTCTTGGGGAACCTTCTGCAAAGGGGAAGTTCTGAGATTGGGGTGGATGGAGGGGAGGAAAACCCTGTATCTGCATTTTTAATTTTACTGCAGAGATTATATGACGAAGTGTGACATGTATCAAATTTCCTGCCCTTCTGCCTACCTGTGGAATGAGTGCATGGTTTTCACCTTAGGTGATTCTCCCCACCCTTTACTTGTTTTATGTGATCATTTTCTCCATCCACACTAAGACAAGCCTGGCTTAGTTTTTTTTACGAGGAGGATAAAAAGTTTTTTTACTAGGAGGGTGCTTCATCACCTTCTTAATTTTATTAGAAGGGTGGAGAAGCACTGGGAGAGGGGTCCGAAAAATGGGTGCCCCCACACCCTCACCTGGTCCACGTAGGGAGGTGGTGGAATCTCCATCCTTAGAGGTTTTAAGTCTCAGCTTCACAAAGTCTTGGCTCGGATGATTTAGTTAGGGTTGGTCCTGTTGTGGGCAGGCGGTTGGACTCGACCTCCTGAGGTCTCTCCCAATCCTATGATTCTAGTGAAATTCCAAGGGGGAAAACTTGCCCTGCCAAGGCGTAGAATGATGGTAAAGTCATTCTACAGATGCTACTCAACACCTGGATTGCCTCCCATTATGTGGGAGTCTAGGCCCATTGGATAATTGTAGTTGCAGAACACATACACATCCCCAAACTCCTCCTCACTTGTCCCTCAGCAACACATCCAAACCCTCTTAGCAGCTGCAGCAAAAATCCCAGAGGAACAGAGCTTTGTGGCATACAGGGTAGCCACGCCCTTGGGCAGGCTCTCCCTATGCAGCTGCAGAACTGTACTGGTTCTACGGCAGCCAGCATGGACAGGCCTTTGATAACAGTGTCTATTTCATTTCTACAGCTAATTTTCTTAAACCTTGACAAAATGAATGGTTCTGGGTCATTGAGTAATAGGGGCCAATTTGCAAAAAGGGTAAACTTCAGAACCTTGCAAAAAATACAATTTCTCTAGGCAAATAGGAAGCATCTAGAGTACTTCGTGTTTAACCGTGTGTTTCAGAAAACCCTGGCTAATCCAGAGTTGGTCCCTCCCTATAAGGCCATCTCCTCTCTAACTTGAATCACCTCTCTAAGGTCAAGTCTCTATGCTTGGCTGCCTCTGTGCAATGAATGGGAGTTATGTATGGCAAGGAATGAATGGCAAGGACAGAGTTTAGCCATCAGTGACATTATAGCCACCATTTAGCAACAGATCATGTTTCACAAACAGGAGATGGCCAAAGAGGAAAAAGGTCTCCTGAAAATATACACGTATATTTATCACAAACAAATCCAGTGCGGCTAACTCTAGTTCTTTAAAAAAAAATCATATTTACAATATTTGTTTCTTTAAGATCCACTTTTTGGAATCATGGGACATGGTGCTGAGGCATGGTGGTCAGAGGCCAGGATGGGGATATGGTGCTGTCTATGGCCCACCTGTAGTTGGGGAAGCCCACGGCAGCAAAGCCATCCACAATGGTGTCCATGTTGCCCAGAGTGACAACCCTCTATAGCAGCACGTGGTTGCTTGCCTTCGCTATTTGTATGAGCACAGCCCTGTCTGGGCATTTCCCCATGCCAAACTGGTTCCCCACGGAATGGTAGCTGTGCAGCGTGGTGAGCTTCCAGAGGGGGATGGCCATGTGTTTTGGCATGGGGGTGAGGGGTCTCAGTCAGGTGTCCTGTTGCCTGAGGCCAGAGGAGAGCCACTCGCAGAGCTCCAGGAAGGTGGCCTTCCGCATGCAGAAGTTCTGGAGCCACTGCTGGTCATCCCATAGTTGCAGGATGATCAGGTCCCACCAGTCCGAACTGGTCTCGTGCCACCAGAGGTGGTGTTCCACCGTGTCCAGAGGATTGAGGGGCATGAATAGCAGCAGAGCGCCAGGACCTAGGTGATAAGGGCCTGCGGTCTGGGCTGTTCCCCATCCTACTGGAGCAGTATGTGGGCAGTGTGGAAATACTGCGCCGTGAAGTGCAGCACGAGCCTCTTGAGCCTGGCACTGCTTTGCAGCAGCTTTGGCTCCATGGTGTGAGAGCTGTGGCATCCACTAAGGCCACCAGAGTACACTGCATCCATTTGGTGTCCCATGAGGGGGGAGGCAGTGGAGGAGTGGAATGTGAGGTGTGGCCATAGACAGGAGCCCCTGAAAGCACACACCACAGCTTGCCTGAGCAGCCTCAGGAAATCTCTGCCTTCCTGGTGTCCTCCCTTGAGTGCTTCCAGGGGCTCTAAGTCCCAGGCAGGCTCCAATCAGTGTGGACATGCTATTTCAAAACAATTCTGACTAATTTCAATGCTCCACCGTAGTGGGGACACACTATTTCGATTTTGTTATTTCAGGAGTTATTATTTTGATTTTACTTATTTTGAAATAGTTTTCTAGTGAGACATGTCCTAAGTGACTAGTCCAAGGGCGAACACAGCTGAGTCTGTAGTATAGCAAGGATGTAAAGCTGTATCTTTTCATTTCTAGGCTCTCATCACAACCACTAGACCATTCTTTGTCTACTGACGAAAGTATGATTCTGACCTAACAACACTTTGTCATATTAAGAAACTTCTTAGAGAGATTTTAAAATGAGTTGTTTTATTCTGCTACAAATCAACTCAAAGTTCAGTTTTATAAATATAAGTATTACCCTGGATTTTAGGGGTAGGTGTACAGCATAATTTGATCAAGCCAAATGCAACAAAATTATGTGCATTCAACCACCATAAATTAATAGAATAGAACACCACATAGTTAATTTTGAGTTATTTTGGTTAATTTGAAGTTTAAAGGTTAATTTGGAGTCAGATTTTCAGAAACAAGTTTCAGAAGCAACTAAGTACAGTCTCTGCTTATCAGATAGGAGGAGGAGAAATAAAGTGAACATCTGAGACAGAAAAAGTTGGTGGAAGGAAGACCTTAAGACTTCAAGTTTATAAAGAATTACAAGTTTATTAAAACTTAGAAAAAGTGATGATTTAGTAGGGGTCACTAAGGCCTATGTGTTTTATAGAATAATAGAACCATAGAGCTGAAGAGACCTCAGGAGGTCATCAAGTCTAGCCCCCTGCTCTAAGCAAGACCAATCACAACTAAATCAACCTGGCCAGGGCTTTGTCAAGCCGAGACTTAAACACTTCTAGGGATGGAGACTCCACTACTTCCCACGGTAACCCATTCCAGTGCTTTACCACTCTTCTAGTGAAATAGTTTTTCCTAATAGCCAACCTGGACCTCTCCCACCGCAACTTGAGACCATTGCTCCTTGTTCTGCCATCTGTCACTACTGAGAACAGCTTCTCTCCATCCTCTTTGGAACCTCCCTTCAGGAAGTTGAAGGCTGCTATCAAATCCCCCCTCACTCTTCGCTTCTGCAGTCTAAACAGACCCAACTCCCTCAGCCTTTCCTCATAAGTCATATGCTCCAGCCCCTAATCATTTTGGTTGCCCTCCACTGGACCCTCTCCAATGCGTCCACATCCTTTTTGTAGTGGGGGGCCCAGAACTGGACACAATACTCCAGATATGGCCTCACCAAAGTTGAACAAAGGGGAATAATGACATCTCTGGATCTGCTGGCAATGCTCCTCTTAATGTAACCTAATATGCCATTAGCCTTATTGGCTACAAGGGCACACTGTTGACTCATATCCAGCTTCTCATCCACTGTAACCTCCAGGTAATTTTCTGCAGAACTACTACTTAACTGGTTGGTCCCAAACTTGTAACAATGCTTGGGATTCTTCCGTCCCAAGTGCAGGACTCCGCACTTGTCCTTGTTGAACCTCATCAGATTTGTCGTGGCCCAATCCTCCAATTTGTCTAAGTCATTCTAGGCCCTATCTCTGCCCTCAAGCGTATGTACCTCTCTTTCCCTAGCTTAGTGTCATCCATAAACTTGCTGAGGGTGCAATCCATCCCCTCATCCAGGTCATTAATGAAGATATTGAAAAAACCTGGTCCTAGAACCGAACCTTGGGGCACTCCGCTAGAAACCGACTGCCATCCTGACATCGAGCCGTTGATCGCTACCCCCTGGGCCTGGCCTTCTAGCCATCTTTCTATCCATCTTACCGTTCATTCATCCAATCCACATTCCCTTAACTCGCTGGCAAAAATATTGTGGGAGACCATTTCAAAAGCCTTGCTAAAGTCAAGGTATAGCACATTCACTGACTTTCCCACGTCCACAAAGCTAGTTACCTCATCATAGAAACTAATCAGATTGGTCAGGCACGACTTGCCCTTTGTGAATCCATGCTGACTATTCCTAATCACTTTCCTCTCTTCCAAGTGCCTCAAAATGGATTCTTTAAGCATTCCTTCCATGATTTTCCCAGGAAACGAGGTAAGACTGACCGGCCTATAGTTCCCTGGATCATCCTTCTTCCCTTTTTTAAAGATGGGCTCTACATTTGCCTTTTTCCAATCATCCAGGATTTCTCCCGATCTCCATGACTTTTCAAAGATAATGGCCAAAGGCTCCTCAATGACATTTGCCAATTCCCTCAGTACTCTCAGATGCATTAAGTCCGGACCCATGGATTTGTGTACGTTTAGCTTTTCTAAATAGTTCCTAACCTGTTCTTTACCCACCAAGGGCTGTCCACCTTCATCCCATCTTGCGTCACTTAGTGCAATAGTCCGGGAGCCCACCTTGTCCGTGAATACAGAGACAAAGAAAGCATTGAGTACTTCAGCTTTCCCCACATCATCTGTCACTAGGTTACCTCCTTCATTCAATAGGGGCTGCACACCCTCTCTGATCACCTTCTTGTTAACATGCCTGTAGAAACCTTTCTTGTTATGCTTCACATCCTTAGCCAGTCGCAATTCCATTTGCGCTTTCGCCTTTCTGATAACCCCCCGACATTCTCTAGTTATACATTTAAACCCCTCTCTGGTCATTTGTCCAAGTTTCCACTTTTTGTAAGCTTCCTTTTTGTGCTTAAGTTCACCAAGTATTTCCCCTGTAAGCCAATCCGGACTCCTATCATATTTGCCTCTCTTGCTTCGTGTTGGGATGGTTTCCTTCTGTGCCTTCAATAAGACTTCTTTAAAATACTGCCAGCTGTCCTGGACTCCTTTCCCCTTCATGTTAGCATCCCAGGGGAGTCTGCCCATCAGGTCTCTGAGGGAGTCAAAATCTGCTTTTTTGAAGTCCAAGATGTGTATTTTACTACTCTCTTTTCTTCCTTTGGTCAGGATCCTGAAATCTACCATCTCATGATCACTGCTTCCCAAGTTGTCATCCCTCTACTTCCCCTATTAGTTCTTCCCTGTTTGTGAGCTGAAGGTCAAGCTGCGCAAGGCCCCTGGTCATATCCTTCAGCACTTGTGTCAAGAAGTTATCCCCAACATTCTCCAAAAGCTTCCTGTATTTCCTGTGTACTGCTGTATTGGTTTCCCAACAGATGTAAGGGTGATTAAAGTCCCCCACAAGAACCAGGGCCTGCGATCTGGAAGCTTCACTCAGTTGTCCAAAGAAAGCCTCATCTACCTCATCCATTTGATTCGGTGGCCTGTAGCAGACACCAACCACAACACCACTGCTGTTGTTTGCTCCTTTAAACTTAACCCATAGACTCTCAACAGGTTTTTCTCCCTCTTTATATTGGAGTTCAGAGCAATCATAGTGCTTGCTTACATACAGTGCAACTCCTCCTCCTTTTCTCTCCTGCCTGTTCTTCCTTAACAGTCTATATCTTTCCATGACAGCGCTCCAGTCATACGAGTCATCCCACGAAGTCTCTGTTATCCCAATTAAATCATATTTCCTGGTCTGAGCCAGGGCCTCCAGTTCTTCCTGTTTGTTGCCCAGGCTTCTCGCATTAGTGTACAAACACCTCAGGTAACCAGTTCATCGCCCTATCTTCTTCATTTGAATCAGTTGTCCTTCTTTCTTGCTCATTCCTCTCTGCATTTCTTCCCGGTGTCCGACTTTCCCACTCCTCTCAGAGTTTTGGTCATCATCCCCCAATGAATCTAGTTTAAAGCCCTCCTCACTAGGTTTGCAAGCCTGCCCGCGAAGATGCTCCTTCCTCTCTTCGTTAGGTGGATCCCATCTCTTCCTAACAATCCTTGTGCCCAGAACAGAGTCCCACATCGAAGAAACCAAAGTCCTCTCTGCGACACCACCTGCGCAACCACGCATTTACGTCCTCAATTCGATGATCCCTGCCCAGTCCTTTCCCTTCAACAGGGAGGATGGACGAGAATACCACTTGCACTCCAAATTCTTGGATCCTTCTTCCCAGCGCTACGTAATCCGCAGTAACCGGCTCAAGGTCATTGTTGGCCATATCGTTAGTTCCCACGTGGAGAAGCAGGAAGGGGTAGCTATCCAAAGGTTTGATCAGTTTGGTAAGCCTCTCAGTGACATCCTGAACGCGAGCTCCCGGTACGCAGCACACCTCTCGAGATTCCAGGTCCGGAAGGCAGATGGATGGCTCAGTCCCTCTTAGGAGGGAGTCCCCAACCAGCACCACCTGTCGTTTTCTTTTGGGGGTGGTTTCCATGGAACCCCCATCCCTAGGACTATGCATCCCATGCCTTGCAGTAGATGGTGTTCCCTTCCGGTTTCTTCCTTGTGAGGTCCCTTCCAAAGCATTCAGCACTGTAGAGCCTACTTACCTCTATAGCATCGGGGGATTCCCATGCTGGCCTTCCCCCCCTTCTAGAAGTTACATGCTGCCAGTTATCTGCCTGGTCACTGGCTCCTCCGTCTGCCGTGCTTGAAGGATTAAACGCTGCCTTCTATCGAGGAAGTCTTCATCCTCTCTAATCGAGTGTAGGGTCGATACTTGGGCCTCCAGTCTTCTAATTTATTCTTCCAAAATGTCGACCAGCTTGCACTTTGTGCAGATGAAATCCGTTCTTTCTTCTGGGAGGAAGACAAACATGGCACATGCTGCGCAGGTAACAACAGCAGACCTATCACCATCCATAGCTGCTGTCCTGGAGAAGGGATTTTAAAAGAAAAGCACGAGACCCTCGCCCCCTTCCCTCTCCCCTTCCAAACTCCCTCTCTAAACTCTCTGTTAGCACTCACCTGTTTGGAAGCTCATTGGTCGCTTACCCACTGCCTTATAAGGCCCTGGAGTGCCTGAAAGTCCCTCCCCCTACTAAGGCTCAGCCAATCAGCAGAGGCTTCTAGAATTCAAACTTTAATTAGAAGCCAACAGCTTTCACCTGCCAATGAAGGGGAGGGGGAGGGCAAAGGGGAAGTAAGGAGGAAAAAATAAGCCTCACTCTCAAACACAGGGGAAAAAACAAACAAAACAAAAAAAGAACATACACCAACCCTCACTCACAACCACAAGCTCAGCATACAGCAAGAATGCCCCAAACACAATACACGCTTCCCTCAAGAGTGCTGTATCTGCTTCTCCTCTACCTGGAGGACTCCCACTCTAAAGCCTCACTCAAAAACACAGAAAGAAAAAAAGAAGTTAGTTATAAAAGATTAGCTAATAGAGTGTACTTTGGAGCAATCTTCTGAAGCCATCTTGCACAATGTTTTTCCTGACATCTTTTCTCTTTGTTAGGTGAGCAGCTGGCCACTGAGAATTTGCTGTTAATTACTCAATACTGTTCCAGAATTTAAGTAAACATCTGGGATATTCTAAACTTACAGTTTATCTCTGTGTGTACTTAAATCTAATAAATTGCACTGTTAAACAAAACCACGCTTACTTGCATTTAATCTCTGATCAGATGGAATTGCTGTGTTCCCATTGAATTATTCTTTACACCACCTGTAATGAAATAATTAAGTTGCCTCTGCTGGGGGTTCTGAAAACCCTGGGTAACACAAGAATGAATATTTTCCCCTCTGTGTTTTTCTAATTGATGCACTCAGGATATGAAAATGTTTAATGGCTGCACGGTCATTACTCACCAAATGACACTCCATAAGTCTCTATCTGTTCTTCATATTTCTTAGCCAAATTATAGATTCTATTTGTATATGTCCTTAAGGCTTCTCCATAATCTTGGCAGTTGAAAGGAATCACCTGGGAATCAGCAAGTTCATACACAAGTCCTCCTCGTAACTGGGCAACAGCAAGCTGTTTCATGAACGTGGGGTCATAAAATCGTTCTACTAACTCAAAGGTCTCATATGTGGTATGGTAAACTGGGTAACTGCTGAACTTGTCTGCTCTCTGAAAGAGAATAAACAATTGTTCTAAATAAAGCCAATTTGAGGAATGAAATTGGTCAGACAATGGCCAACATAGATTGCTACAACTTTCACATCATGACAGCTCTTTTCCAGACACAGACGAATTCTCCTATCAGGCAAAAAGCAATCAGATTTTGTGACGTACTATGGAGGAACAAAAGTTGCATAGCAATTTTTACATTCTGTCTGTAGCGGCCAGAAAGAGGCCCCATCCTGAGCTCCAATACCACTGACTCATTGCCAAAAAAGTTAAACAATCTGGTAGCACGCATGCAGCACACGAGTCCCACTGGATCTTGTGCTATACAGCCACCTCCTACACCTCTTCCCTCATTTCCTCCTCATCTTGCCACAGACTATAATCTTCCCATTGTCTATTCTTATCCAGAAGCTGATTCTACCTACACTTCATTGAGGTCCCTCTTTGTGTAAATATAGGTTTTAGAATACACACATCACCAGCATGCGTGATGTATTCCTTCAGGTTTTGTTGTTTCACAAATTCCAAAATTGCATTTCTGTGCACACAGGAATAACACTTTGTAAAATTACTGTTGAACATGCCAGCTGTAGAGTAACTGTTCTCAAATAAAGTCAGACCTTGGTATCAACTGCTTTCAGGAACACTGGATGGCTTACCCTATTCTTGGTATAACGGACTCTGGCTGATGTGATTCCCAGCCGCTGAAAATAAGCTTCAAAATCACTGCCTGATCCCAGTTTGTTTATTCTACAAGCAGGAAAGAAAAAAATATCAAAATGAGGCTACAGTTAGACCCGGTATGAATGCTTACATAAGGAGTTGCTAGCAGTGTTTCCAAAGTTTTGTGAGCAAGACTTTTGATAAGTAAGGGTATGTCTACACTACAGCGCTAATTCGAACTAACTTAGTTCGAATTAGTTAATTCGAACTAAGCTAATTCGAACTATCACATCCAGACTAAAAAACTAGTTCGAATTAGCATTTTGCTAATTCGAACTAGCGTGTCCACACAGAGTGGACCCTGAACCAGGGTTAAGGATGGCCGGAAGCAGTGCCGGCAGGGCATCAGATGAGGACTTAGGGCGTGGAGATGCTGTCTCAGGCTAGCCGAGGGCTCTGCTTAAAGGGACCCGACCACCACCCCGGACAGACAGTTCTCAGGGGTGCCCCGCTTGCAAAGCAGTCCTGGCTTGGATTGCCCGGAGTACCCACACTGGGCACATCACAGCACTCGGCCATCAGCCCGGCTGCACTTGCCGCAGGCTGACATCTGAGGAGAGGGAGCAACTGGGGGGCTGCAGGAGAGGTTCCACCCCCAGAAACCCGCAGAGCCAGCCCAGTCCTCCCCATCGGGGGCTCGTACCCCATTCCTCCCTCACCTCCTTCCACTAACCCCTCCCTAGTCCCCCTTCCTGATGTACAAAATAAAGGACAATTGTGTTCAAAACTAGAATCTCTCTTTATTGAACAAAACTGGGGGAGACTGGGAAAAGGAGGTGGGAGAGGGGAAGAGAGAGGCTGGGAGAGGGGAGAGCAACTAAAATGATCAGGGGTTGGGAACAGGTCCCATATGAAGACAGGCTAAAGAGACTGGGACTTTTCAGCTTAGAAAAGAGGAGATGGAGGGGGATATGATAGAGGTCTATAAAAGCACGAGTGGGGTGGAGAGGATGCATACAGAAAAGTTCTTCATTAGTTCCCATAGTAGAAGGACTAGAGGACACCAAAGGAAAGGAATGGGTAGCAGGCTTCAAACAAATAACAGAAAGTTGTTCTTCACAAAGCAAATAGTCAACCTGTGGAACTCCTTGCTGCAGGAGGCTGTGAAGGCTACAACTGGAACAGAGTTTAAAGGGAAGTGAGATCAAGTCATGGAGGTTGGGTCCATGGAGTGGTATTAGCCAGGGGGTAGGAGTGGTGTCCCTGCCCGAAGTTTGTGGAAGGCTGGAGAGGGATGGCACAAGACAAATGGCTTGGTCACTGTCTTTGGTCCATCCCCTCCAGGGTCCCTAGGGTTGGCCGCTGTCGGCAGACAGGCTACTGGGCTAGATGGACCTTTGGTCTGACCCAGTACGGCCATTCTAAGCTCAGGGCTCAGGGTCGGGAATCTCAGTGGACCACCTTGATTTTCATGCAAACCTGCTCCTGGGTGGCCAGGCTGGCAGCTCTCCTGCCCTAGACGGCTGCTTTCCTGTGCCTAGTGTGGAGGTCATGGACGAGGTCCACGATGTCTGCACTGGACCAGGCGGGTGCCCGCCTCTTGCGGTCCTGGGCAAGCTCCCGGGAGCCGCCAGCCTGGTCCCGGGAAGAGGGGGAGGGCTGGGGGGCATCGGGTGGCTGGCTCGAGCTGTGCCAGGTGCAGGGTCTCCTGGCTGGGTGCTGGCAGGCTTGTACCTGGCATGGGCACCGTAGCCAGCCCGTGCCCCTTTAAGGGGTCCGGGACCGGGAGGGGGGCAATAGAGTTTCCCTGGTGTTGGCCAGAGTGGCCACCAGGGAAAGCTGGGGAGGGCTAGCCTCCCACTAGTTCGAATTAAGGGGCTACACACTAGTAAGTTTGAACTAGGCTTAGTCCTCGTACAATGAGGTTTACCTAGTTCGAACTAAGCGCTGCGCTAGTTCGAATTAAGTTCGAACTAGCGGAGCGCTAGTGTAGCGCCTATCAATGTTAATTTGAACTAACGGACATTAGTTCGAATTAACTTTGTAGTGTAGACATACCCTAAGGTCATAACTGTGAGGTAAGGCTATTAAGATGTAGACTCTACTGGAAAAGGTGACACATGGAGCCTGATGTGAGAGAGCTGAAGAATGGCACCTGGGGCATCTTGATGATCTCAAACATTAATAATCTACTGTTGACTGAAATCATTTGGGAGACTCTATATTAAGATGTGTTTATATGTAACAGACCACTGTATAATCAGTCTTGCAAATAGTTTCCATTGCAGAAGTAGCTGTTTGCTGGCATTAATTTCAAGTGAATATTGCCATCTGCTGGGCCGAAACAGCAACACAGAGGAAAGGAATAGCATACATAAACAAGTATATAGAGAAGGGAGAAAGCATGACAGTCTGTGTCATGCTTATGTATTTGCAAGTGTACATGCTTCTAGGAAATTAAATCTAATACAGGCCAGCTCTTCAAATTGCTTAAGTCAATAAAACTATATGTTATCGGTGGAGGAGCTGCTCATCAGTGGAGAGCAGGGGCTGCAAGACAACAGATTTAGGACAGATGACTCAAGTAACATTAGGGGCCAAATTCCATTTACTTTGCTGACGTGATTAGTCCCATCTTGCGAGAAGGAATTTTGACAGGCAGAAGCATGCAAACAACTGTATAATTTCCACAGAAATGTTTTAGTTTAGATAGCAAAATGTACTGTGTATTTAAAGGAATTTAAGTATACACGTATATGCATTTGTCATTACATTTAAGAGTCAACATAATCAAAAAAGCATGATTAGTGCAAGAGCAACCCTCCCTCTTAATTACTGTTGCTGTTTCTTTTAATGAAATATTTGTTCATCCTAACAAGAATCTAACACTAGATTATTTTCCAAAGTGTTCACAGGGCATTTAATTTTTTGTCTAGCAATTGGCAGAGGTTATCCCCCATGTGGATTTGTAAAAAACTTTTCCTAAAGTCATAGATACTGCTAGCTACTCACCTGCTACCAGACAATTTTGTATCATCACGATCAATGGTAATGATGATTTTAAAAATAACACATAGTGATGCATTTGAAACACTGCCTAGGGAGAAGGAACAAAATCCTCACAAACATTAATGATCTTGCCTGGGTTGACTTTTACGTTCTGTCGAAGGGTCCTTTTCAAGCCAGCTCTCATAGAGAGTCTTGCCTTCATAACCCTCGTCAGGGCTTGCAATCTGGGTAAGCAAAGCACACAAGGAGACACATACTGATAATCTGCATTATTCTTGATTTCAAATGTTAACATACGTGGCTTTACATGTGTCATTTACTATCTATGGGTCACAATCCTGAGTCACAAACATCATGTACTTGGAACAACTCAAAGGGGTGGGGCTCCTTGACCCCAGTCCAATGCTGGTACTGATCAGGGCATAGTCCAATCACTGGTGTAAATTAAAACAATGCTGAGGGTAGCTCTGACTTTTGCCCATAGGACTGTTGCCCTTACGGATGCTCTGAGTGGCAGGCTGGGATGCCTCACCACACTCCCTTCCCCTTGAGAATGACCCCTTTGCTAGGAGGAGACAGATGACTCAAGTTTTCCCCAGCCAGGAGTGATTTTCCTCCTGCACACATACTGGCTGAGCCTGCATTATGGCTGCTTTGTGTTATTGGAGGAGTGAAAAGCAAATGCACAGTAAGGCAGGATCTGGACCATAATAATAACCATAAGGGTAATGCCTTGAAGTTTTGATTGAGATTGAGGCTCCATTATATACAACATTGTATATAAACATAGTAAGAGTCTTTAAAATATTTGCAATCTAAATTGACCGGACAGACAAAGTCAGTATTATTATCCTCATTATACAGAGGGGGAACAGAGAAATTAAATGACTTGCTAGAGGTCAAATGGGGTGTCTGTGGCAGAGCTGATAACTGAACCCAGGTTCCCAATCACAAGAACGTTCTTCAAGAGTGAGAGGTAGATGGAATCCTGTATATTTAAATTCCTGTATATTTAAATTCCTAAAACCAAGGTGACTGACAAGCAAAGTATGCAAAAGCAGATTAAACACATTTACCTAGAAAGCTGGAGATTTCACAAACCCAAGCATTATGAGGCTGGGAGTGAACTGTTTCAGAATACTCAAGGGGCTCACTTTCTGCATTGAATATACAGTATATATCTCCGAACTGTATGTGTAAGCGTGTACGCACACACACTCCAAACTGAGACTCTTTAGGGTTCTGAGCTCTGAGATTGTGCCTGCAGTTTACAGAAAAACAACACACTTGTGAAATAATTGCCTGGTTGCTATCATTTCCTTAAAATGAGGGATAAGGGATCTTTCGGAAAAGGCTTTATTTTCCGAAAGATCCGCGTCTAGACTGGCGCTTTTTTCCGGCAAAGCTCCGAGCCGGAAAAAAGCGGCAGCCATTTTTATGCAAATGAAGCGGGGGGATTTAAATCCCCGCTTCATTTGCAATTGCGATGTGTCTAATTTGCATCCCTTTTACGGATGTAAAAGTTATTTTGGGGAGTAGTTATTTTGAAATAGCAGCAATGGAGTATCCACACTACTACTATTTTAAAATAAAAGTTATTCCTCGTAGAAAGCAGGAGTTATTATTTCAAAATAACCAGGCCTTTATTTCGAAATAATGGGCTTGGTAGTGTGGATGCTCCACTTGTTATTCAAAATAAGGGGAATTATTTCAAAATAACTCTCTAGTGTAGACCAGGGCAGAGAGAGGAGTGAGTAAATAAGGATCTCACTTGCATACTGAGGATCATGCTTAAGCCTATCCCTCTTCCAAAACTTCCACTCCTGCATGATACCCTTCCTTACAGCCTGCTCTCTTGGGTGTAAGGGACAGGGGTAAAGGGGCCTTAGACTCATTTTAACTCAGCATAATTGGCGGACTTGTTGCATCAAGACCTTGTGGTACATTTTCTTGGTTCTCAATTATTTTCCCCAAAAGAATGATATTTCAATTAAAATTTCAATACTGACAAATCTACTCGTTCTGCATCCCAATTATCTATACCTTTGAGGAAAGCTTCCATTGACTTCCATTTTCCAACCACTACCCAAGTGATTCCTTTACAACTCAAAGTACAACATGCACTGTTATCAGAGAGACAGAACATAAGAATATGAGAACACCCATATTAGGTCAGACTAAAGATCCATCTATCCCAGTATCCTATCTTTCTACTGGGGCCCATGTCAAATGCCCCAGAGGGAATGAATAGAACAGGGAATCATCAAGTGATTCCTCTCCAGTCGTCCATTCCCAGCCTCTGACAAACAGGCTAAGGACACATATTATTCCTACCCATCCTGCCTAATAACCATTGATTAAAATATAAACCAACAAACAAACGAACGAATGAATTCATACCAAAATGTTTTGATTTTTCAGTTTAAAGCATCTTTGTTTCTAAATTTATTTTAATTTTATCAGTCTAAATGGTTATTTTCAGTTCCAATGAAACCCGCTGTTAGATTTAAACAGACTTTTTATTTTCTTAAAATTGCCGGTGAACTGAAAAATCCATTATTCACACATTATTCTACTCCTGGTTACTTGGTGAACTTTTTCCACTTTAAAAGAAGATCTTAGACTACCTTTGGAAGAGAAGGCATCCTAAAGGAGCATGTAGAGGAAAGTGCCTTTGTGCATCTGTCTAGGTTTGATTTAGGACTGTCTGTGGCTCTTTGACCTCTCTGGTTGTAATGGACTCAAGCCCCTTTCCTGTGCTGATTTTCACCAGCCCTGCCCTGAGGAGGATGAAGAAATGAAAATGTGTTCCTCCACAAGCCACACAAGGTTTTGCCAGTTCCTTCCTGAGGAATTTATGAAGGTAAACAATCAGCTCAAGGACATAAAGGGTATGTCTACACTGCATGCTTATTTTGAAATAAGCTATTCCAGAAGAAATACTCTGAAATAGCTTATTTCAAAATAGCATGTCTACACTACAGGGAAGCCTCAAAATTAGTCTGAGGCAGGCTTCCCTAATGTGGATGTGTTACCTCAATTTAGAGCCCCAGGAGACATTGGGGAGTAATTACTTTGAATGACTCTGGGGAGAAGCTATTCCAAAATAGCAGCAGTGGAGCGTCCACACTACTGCTATTACGGAATAGCTATTTTGGAATAAGTGTTATTCCTTGTGGAAAGGGGTTTACAGTTTTTGAAATAAGCCATCCATTATTTCAAACTTATTTCAAAATAACGGAATTGCTATGTAGACGCTCGCACTGTTATTTTGAAATAATGGCCATTATTTTGAAATAACTGTGCTGTATAGATGCACCCAAAAAGACAACTGCTCTAATTAGGGTTCTATTAGCTTTAGCTGCACTGGAGGAATAAACACATCAGAGATCAGAATCTTCTGTTCCCTCAAGAATGATGAGGATATGCTTAAACAAAGCAAGAAGAAAGTGAAAGAAATAGAAAATGAACCATCTCAGGTCAAAATAGCAGGAAAAAAAACCCTGGAGAAACTGCTCTTTGCTGCTCTTTGAAGAAAAAAAGAGAAAGGAACAGAATCAGAATAATGCTGTGTCTTCATCTACAAACTAATTTAAAAATAAACCCAGATCATTTCAAGATCGATTTCAAACAGCTCTGAGAATACACAAAGTTTTCCAATTATTATAAGCACATCCCCAAGATAAATGAAGTATTGGAGAATGTGAATGAATATAATGTAGTACAGGGAATTCCCTGATACTGAGAGCATTCAATTACTTAGTGCTTCTGAGACCCTCTGTTTTTCTATGCTACACGTATGTATTATTCAAGCTGTTAACAAGAGCATGGGGGCTTTTTCCAAAAGAAGACATGCTCGTGTCCCACAAGCATTTGATGATATTTAGATGGAAGTTATCTACCCAAAGCCAAAGCTGACTAAATGCAAACACCTAACTTAGGTGTGGTGTGTAATGGTGGATGCACTAAGTTTTTCAACCAAAGCATTTTTAACCACTTCTCTTTGCAGATGGCTCCTTGGGTGAAAGAGGAAAGAAAGTAATCCTAATCTGGTTCTTTGGGCAGTTGGATTGTTTGCAAGTGAAACAGACTTTTCTTCATTGTGTGAAGTGTCACTGCTATGCTGATGGCCTCACAAACACTTCCCTTTCCTCCCAGAGAGAGAGAGAGAAAGAGAGAGAAATAGGAAAAGAACGCACAAGGAAACACAAAGTTGAAAGTGTTGAGGACAAAGAAGCACACATCTTGGAATCCTTGTGCATTACTGTGTCCACAAAGAAGTGTGACATATGCTTAAAAACAACCCAGAATGTGAAGAGTCTTTCATAGCATGGAATGCTGGATATTTCAGTGGGGTCTAATTTTTATGTCTGTGCCAACAGTTGACAACCACTGGAGGGACCAGTGAGTGGTGGTCTCAGTCCATTTCAGAAGTCCCTCAGAAATGTCAAAGACTGGAGATGGAAAATGAATTAAACCTTCTGCCTGTGGAGGTGGCTCAGGATAAGGCACTTTGTTGACTAAATTTCACTATTCGCCAGCCCAGAATTCATACAAAAGACACTTGTATGGCAAGATAAATCTTGCTCTAGTTAACTGAAAACTATTTATTCTCATTCTTAAGAATAGAGAGTAGAATGCATTCTCCCAAAAAGCCACATTTTATGTGTGTTCAGGCAAAAGCATCCTTTAATGTGCCTGCCACCTACAATAACAGAAGAGTTAAATGAGCATTATAAATACTGAAAGAGAAAAGGGTAGATAGCAGGAACACCAATTTTATAAAATGGGTGCATCTGACCCATTGGAAGAAATAATTTAATCCTTAGATAAATAATAAGGCATTTGGGAGGTGAGAAAAGATTTAGGGAGATAAGCTGAAAAGAAAAGAGGATACCATGCCAATTTGTTGAACTTAGATCTTTTACATTCTCAGGATTTCTTCTCAAATACCATTTTTATTTGTTTTCCACCTTCCTGGAGTCTATATACCACTTTTCCAATAATCTAGCTTTTAATGGGTCTTCTCAGTATTGTTTTAAATATACGCTGTAATACAGTTTTATTTGCTTTAGTAATACTCTTCATCTTTCACTGACCACAGAAGAGCAACTGTGGGCCTCAATCATGTTCTAATGAATGCAAGTTTGCTGTTGATGTTCTCAGGAGTACGATCAATGTCTCTGTAGACTACAAACTATCTGCAATAAGTCTGAGACTTCAATTATCAGAAAGACATGTATTGTAAACATTCCACTTTTGTACCTCTTCTGTCCGATTATACACCAATTTGTAGAGAAGGGGGCTGCAGTCAACTCTTAGAGTGTAGTTGCCTGAAAACCAAACACAGACAGGGAAATCTTTTTAAAGTGTCTTTGACTCCCTGCTAATGGAGCAAACCCTGATGTCCTTACCTGGACAAAGCTCTCCTTGACTCCAAGAGGAATTTTGTCTAGGCAAGACGGCAGGAGTTTGCACAAAGCACTTACAAACACAGATTGTCGAGTTAGATTTGAAATACATACAGCACTTCTCCTAAACTCATCTTTATGACAGATTCCAAACACAATCATAAAAATGAGATCTGCCATTGGTCTTCAGGCTCAACACCCCTAAAATATACACACTCTTACCACACATATTCTTGTTTGGTTCTTTCCCTAAAGCCTGTCTGTGCGAACAGATGCACACTGCAATATGTCCTGAAAAATGAGCAAATCTGTGCTGTTTTGGAGAGGGAGGAGGGAAAATGAGTTCTAATGTGAAAGTTCCCTCACAAAAGAAATCCTGCCAGCAGCTGCTTTCTCCTATAGTGAGGGATTTAGTGTTTGTCATATAATGAGACTTCGTTGACTACAACTGTAACAGTGAGACACTATGAGATAGACCATCACTCTAATAAGTGATCCCTGGACAACGTAGAATTTTATATGTAAAAATTAAGATGCTAATCTTCACCCAGAAAACAGCAGTGCTCTGTGATCTGCGCTGGCTGTCTGTTGTGTTCTTTCCACAAAATTCACTTCCTAACAAGAAGGTGACTGCAGGGGTGGACTGGCCCGGCAGGATACTGGGAATTTCCCAGTAGGCTGTCCTCCGAAGGGCCGGCCGAAGGGCCAGCTGGCGGCTGCTGGAGGAGGAGGGGGATTATGACGGGACACCGCAGCCCTGCACTTTAAATTTCCCAGTGCCGGCCATGTACAGGGCACGGTGGGGCCGAGGGAGTGCATGTGCAGCGTGCTCAAATGCCGCGCAACAGCTGAGAGGGGAGACACCTGGGTAGCATGGCCTGGGACTTTAAAACTGCCTAGCCCAGAGTTGCACCGTGCGACCCAGTTCCAGGCCTGGCAAGTGGTCTGGAGCCCCAGAAGCAGCTGGGGCCACAGCTGTAGTAGGAGACATGGCAGCAGAGGAAAAAGGTCAAGGTTTATAAGATATTTATTAATAACTTGGGTGGCGCATCCAAACAAGCCACATGAACTCAGTACTGGTGCACAACACAAAATTCATTCTGCTTATGGGAGGGAACACAATTCATTCTGCTTAGAGGGAACACTTCCCCCAGCCTCTCCACCCCCTCCACCCCTGAGTTAATGTCACACATATAGGGTTAATGCAATTGCAGGATAGTTGAATGAGGTGGGTTTGGTGGGGGCCAAACTAATCCCTATTGGTAGGAGGACGGTGGGAAAAGTCCTTAGAGAGGGGTCACATGACACCTTTTACTTCTGGTCATGTGTCCATCTTGCCCCAAGAGTGTTACTTCCAGAGGCCTGGATAATGAGAGTCAGTGGGTGTGGCTAATGGGGGTCAGGGGCGTGGTTAACAGGGGTCAGATGTGTGGCTAATGGAGGTCAAAGAGTAAATTTAAAAAAAATTCTTTAATGTGAAACAATGGGCCATTCTCAACCCATTTCCCGGGCCTATTTTGATTGCCAGTCCGCCCCTGCTCCTACATTCTACCCTACTGTCAGTCTGCAAGTTAATTTAAGTCAAGACAGACCACACTACAGCAAGCCAGTATCTGGGTGGCAGAGATATAGATTATGACAGCAAGGTCCAGAGGAAAAATAAATCAGAAATGATCTTCTAATCAGAAAAAAAGTACATAATGGCTTTCTTAGAAAATGTTAACATCAGCTGAGAAGCCAATAATACCCACAGACTGTAAATTCTAACAACAAATGGTAGGTACACAGGGATATATAAGGACTCTGCTGTATCTGATAGTTTATGTTTTGTTAGAACTATTAGCAGATTTTGATACTATTTTAGATACTGTGTTGTTTCTGGCTGAAGAGACATATGACATTCAACTACATTAAAGCTATAATGGAAAAGAACACTTGGTTGGTTACATTAGCTAAAGCAGCCAAGGTATTTGTCTATTTAGCAACTGGAAATCAGATGCAAGACAATGTTCACAAAGGACACCAACCCTTTTCTGTGCTAAAGGACAATGGAGAAA
Source organism: Pelodiscus sinensis (assembly GCF_049634645.1). Lineage (NCBI taxonomy): Eukaryota > Metazoa > Chordata > Testudines > Trionychidae > Pelodiscus > Pelodiscus sinensis. The sequence goes on from NC_134711.1 coordinate 308,244,238, forward strand.
ATAAATATGCTATGCTATACAAGGCACAGTGCAGAATGTACTTTGATGTACTAACTGATTCCTCCAAGGAATATAGATGCTATCACACCATTGGGGATTTATATGCCTGATGTCAGGAGGAAGAAAGCTAATATACTTAAAACAGAGCAGTGAAGCGTGGCACCAGTTTTGCTTATGATATGTTTCACAATGCTTTACTTTCATATTTCACTTTGATACGCAGACAAAGGCATCACTGCATAATCCAGTTTTGGAAGCAAATTGGCATTGAATGAGCATTTTGGCTCCAATTCGTCTCCAATAAATTTGTTCCAATACACACTGCGAATATGAAGTACAGATAAAGCTGTTATTTCAGCAGCAAGATCATCTGTAGGCGTGAAATGTAGGCTAAAAGCCTGCTCTATTTTTTACACAGCATGCAGGCTCTGTAACTGAAGCAAAAGCTCTGATTTCTGCCCCGGTCCCCAATTCTACAGAGCATTCAGAAAGCAGGGTTGGGTTTTGGTTTCCAATTATTATGGGACAAAGAGAATTCTCAGTTGACAAAAACAAAACTAAACTATTAAATATTTATGGTGAAAGCTACTTCACTCATGCAAAGAATCCAGAGTAATTGGGTTTACATAGACAAAGTGCAAATAGAACCAGGAAGGAATCCTCTAACAAACTGAGGCTATGGTGCAGCAGAGCACCCACTCCCCACTGGCTGCTACCCCAGGTATAGAAAGGTGACACTGATCTCTGGGATGTGCTTGGGTTTTGACTCCCTCCTAAGAGGGACTGCGTCATCAATTGCCATCCAGACCTGCAATCTTGAGACGTGTGCTGCTTACCAGGAGCTCGCATTCAGGATGTGATTTAGAGTCTTCCGAAAGTGATTAAACCTTTGGATCACTACCCCTTCCTGCTTCTCCATTTAGGAACTAACGATACGAACAAGAATGACCTTGAGTGGGTCATAGCAGATTATGTAGCAGATTATCATAGCAGGAATTTGAAGCTCAAGTGGTGTTCTCGTCCATCCTTCTGGTTGAAGGAAAAGGTCCAGATAGGGACTGTCAAATTGAGAAAATAAATGCGTGGTTCTGCAGGTAGTGTCGGAGAGAGGGCTTTAGTTTCTTCGACCATGGGACTCTGTTCCGGGCACAAGGATTGTTAGGAAGAGATGGGATCCCCCTAACCAAGAAAGGAAAGAGCATCTTCGCGGGCAGGCTTGCAAACCTAGTGAGGAGGGCTTTCAATTAGGTTCGTTGGGGGACGGTGACCAAAGCCCAGAAGTAAGTGAGGAAGTTGGATACCGGGAAGAAACACAAGGAGGAACGAGCAACAAAGGAGGACTCCTGATTTAGCTGGAGAAGGTAGGGCAATCAACTGGTTATCTAAGGTGTTTGTACACAAATGCAAGAAGCCTGGGAAACAAAAAGAAGAATTAGAAGCCCTGGCCCAGTCAAAGAACTATGATTTGATTGGAATAACGGAGACTTGATGGGATGACTTGCATGATTGGAGCATTGTCATGGAAGGGTATAAACTGTTCAGGAAGAACAGGTGGGAGAGAAAAGGAGGAGCAGTTGTATTGTATGTAAGAGAGCAGTATGATTGCTCAGAGCACCAGTATTTAGAGGGAGAAAAGACTGTTGAGAGTCTATGGTTTAAGTTTAGAGGTGGAAGCAACAGGAATGATTTTGTGATTGGTGTCTGCTATAGACCACCGGATCAGGTGGATGAGGTAGACGAGGCTTTCTTCGGACAACTGAGAGAAGCCTGCAGATCACAGGCCCTGGTTCTCATGGGGGACATTAATCCCCCTGACATCTGTTGGGAGACCAATACAGCAGTACAGAGACAATCCAGGTACTTTTTGGAGAATGTTGAGGATAACTTCTTGGTACAAGTGCTGAAGGAACCAACCAGGGGCCATGAGCAGCTTGACCTACTGCTCACAAACAGGGAGGAACTAATAGGGGAAGTAGAGGTGGGAGACAACCTGAGAAGCAGTGATCATAAGATGGTAGATTTCAGGATCCTGACCAAAGGAAGAAAGGAGAGTAGCAAAGTATACACCTTACACTTCAGAAAAACAGACTTTGACTCTCTCAGAGAACTGATGGGCAGGATTCCCTGGGCTGCTTACATGAAGAGGAAAGGAGTCCAGGAGAGCTGGCAGTATTTTAAAGAAGCCGTATTAAAGGCACAGGAAGAAACCATCCCAATGCGCAGCACGACAAGCAAATATGGTAGGCAACCAGATTGGCTTACTGGGGACATACCTGGTGAGCTTTAACACAAAAGGGAAGCTTACAAGAAGTGGAAACTTGGACTGATGACTAGGGAGGAGTATAAACATATTGCTCGAGAATGCAGGGGAGTTATCAGGAAGGCGAAAGCGCAACTGGAATTGCAGCTAGCAAGAGATGTAAAGGATAACAAGAAAGGTTTCTATGGGCATGTTAGCAATTAGAGGGCCATTAGAGAGTGTGTGGGGTCCTTACTGGACCAGGGAGGTAACCTAGTGACAGATGATGTGGGAAAAGCTGAAGTACTCAGAGCTTTCTTTGCCTCTGTCTTCATGGACAAGGTCAGCTCCCAGACAAATGCACTAGGCAATGCAGTATGGGAAGGAGGTGGACAGCCCTTGGTGGGGAAAGAAAAAGTTAGGAACTATTTAGAAAAGCTAAACACACACAAATCCATTGGCCCAGATTTAATGCATCCGAGAGTACTGAGGGAGTTGGCAAATGTCATTGTGGAGCCTTTGTCCATTATCTTTGAAAACTTGTGGATATTGGGAGAGCGGATGATTGGGAAAAGGCAAATGTAGTGCCCATATTTAAAAAATGGAAGAAGGACAATCCAGGGAACTACAGATCAGTCAGCCTTACCTTAATCCCCAGAAAAATCATGGAGGGGATTCTCAAGGAATCCATTTTGAAGCACTTGGAAGAGGGGAAAGTGATCAGGAATAGTCAACATGGATTCACGAAGGGCAAGTCGTGCTTCAACAATCTGATTAGCTTCTGTGATGAAGTGTTAGTACCTTGCTGGTTGCTGTGCTTGGGTTTGGGCTGTCGATGACCACTACTGGCTTCTGTCTGTAAGCACTGCCCAGCGGGGGGCTTCTTGAGGGCCCCCATGACAGTGACCGAACTGGTTCTACCAGTTAAGGGAAGGGATGGAACAAAAGAAGTGAGTGTTGGGGGAAGAGGTAGTCTTGGGCTGGAACCATGAAGGAAACAGACTAAGGAGGGGGCTGGAATCTAGGGGCCCAGGGACCCCATCTCAAAGGGGCTGAGGCATCCTGGCCCAGACTCCTGTAGACACATCACATCTATGCTGTGCTGTATCCTGGAGAAGCAATAAACCCCTTCTATTCTGCTGGCTGGTGGAGTCTGCTCTTGCTGCTACGGGGCTGCTGGATTGAGGGGAACCCCAACTGTGCCGTCACAGCTTCTATGATGAGGTAACTGGCTCTGTTGATATGGGAAGGTCAGTGGCTGTGACATACCTTGACTTTAACAAAGCTTTTGATATAGTCTCCCACAATATTCTTGCCAGCAAGTTACGGGAATGTGGATTGGATAAATGGACTGTAAGATGGATAGAAAGCTGGCTAGACTGTCAGGCCCAACGGGTAGTGATCAACAGCTCGATGTCAGATTGGCGGTCAGTTTCTAGTGTAGTGCCCCAAGGATTGTTCTAGGGCTGGTTTTGTTCAACATCTTTATTAATGACCTGGATGAGGGGATGGATTGCACCCTCAGCAAGTTCTCAGATGACACTAAGTTAGGGGGAGAGATAGATGAGCTGGAGGGCAGGGATAGGATCCAGAGTGACCTGGACAGATTAGAGGATTGGGCCAAAAGAAATCTGATGAAGTTCAACAAGGACAAGTGTAGAGTCCTGAACTTGGGATGGAAGAATCCCAAGCATTGTTACAGGCTGGGGACTGACTGCCTAAGTAGCAGTTCTGTAGAAAAGGATCTGGAGATTACAGTGGATGAGAAGCTGGATATGAGTCAACAGTGTGCCCTTGTAGCCAAGAAGGCTAATGGCATATTAGGGTGCATTAGGAGCATTACCAGGAGATCTAGAGAAGAGATTATTCCTCTTTACTCGGCTCTGGTGCAGCCATATCTGGAGTATTGTGTCCATTTCTGGGCCCCCCACTATAGAAAGGATGTGGACGCATTCGAGAGGATCCATATTTTGAAGGGAGACCAAAATGATTAGAGGGCTGGAGCGCATGACCTATGAGGAGAGACTGAGGGATTTAGGTTTGTTTAGTCTGCAGAAGAGAAGAGTGAGGGGAGATTTGATAGAAGCCTTCAACTTCCTGAAGGGAGGTTCCAAAGAGGATGGAGAGGCTGTTCTCAGTAGTGATGGATGGCAGAAGGAACAATGGTCTCAGGTTACAGTGGAAGAGGTGTAGGTTGGATATTAGGAAAAACTATTTCACTTAGGCTACATCTAGACTGCAAGCCTCTTTCGAAAGAGGCTTTTTCGGAAGATACTTTCGAAAAAGCTTCTTTTGAAAAAGAGCATCTAGACTACAATCAGTACTTTCAAAAAAGCAAGCTGCTTTTCCGAAAGAAAGCACCCAGGCAGTCTGGATGCTCTCTTTCGAAAAAGCACAGTTTGCGTTACATAGTGCCTTTTTTCAAAAGAGCACTTTCGAAAAAAGGCGTTATTCCTCGTGAAATGAGGAGTACAGCCATTGAAAGAAAAGCCGCGTTCTTTCAATTTAATTTCGAAAGAACACGGCTGTAGTCTAGACGCAGGTGAAGTTTTTTTCGAAAAAAGGCTACTTTTTTCGAAAAAACCCTGCAGTCTAGACACAGCCTAAGAGGGTAGTAAAGCACTGGAATGGGTTACCTAGGGAGGTGGTGCAATCTCCATCCCTAGACGTTTTTAATTCTCGGCTTGACGAAACCCTAGCTGGGTTGATTTAGTTGAGATTGGTCCTGCCTTGGGCAAGGGGCTGGACTTGATGACCTCCTGAGGTTTCTTCCAGCTCTATGATTCTATGATTTATAACCCTGACTGAAATCACATGGCTAGGGGCCTGCACATAAAGTTTAGCATCAGCATTCCAGTGTGTCACAACCTTAATACACCCTTCACAGCACCTGAGTGGTGTGGTATGGTCTTCTGAACCATGCAGATGTGCATCACTCTCTCTCTGGGCCACTCTCAAAACCCTCCCTTGTTGCTGACATAGGGATCCCACCCCAGCACATACAGAGCAGAGGGTGCCTATGCAACTGCTCCACTTGCACATCTCTGCACAGACAAAACACTGAGCATAGCTCATTGCAGTAGTCTGTGGCAGCAGGGTGAACTACATCCCCAGTGACATTAAATTGATAATATGAGTTGTCATGTGCTGCCTTAATTCATTACATAATATGTCCATATCGATCTATAATACAGTCTAATCCTGAGACATTGTAAAAAGAGTCAATCTAGTACAGTGAACATTGTCTTCCATAAACTATATAGCAAAGCAAACTGTATATCAAAGCAAATGTAGTTCTGAAATAGATTAAAATCCAAGTTAAACTGTTGAACTCATTAGCATATTTTAAGCATATTTATATTATCACTTATCTTTGGTCTAAAGGTCTCTACCCTACTACATAGCTCATTATGGTGCTATTTGTTGTAGGAAAATAATATGAAATCTGAGTTGGATTCTCTCTCCACTGTCCTCGACATTTGCCTCTGCCCCATGTATTCTCAATACAGGCAGTCCCCGGGTTACGTACAAGATAGGGACTGTAGGTTTGTTCTTAAGTTGAATCTGTGTGGGTATGTCTACACTACCCCGCTAGTTCGAACTAGCGGGGTAATGTATGCATACCGCACTTGCTAATGAAGCCCGGGATTTGAATTTCCCGGGCTTCATTAGCATAAGCGGGGAGCCGCCATTTTTAAATCCCCGCTGCTTCGAACCCCGTGCAGCGCGGCTACACGGGGCTCGAACTAGGTAGTTCGGACTAGGTTCCTATTCCGAACTACCGTTACTCCTCGTGAAACGAGGTGTACCGGTAGTTCGGAATAGGCACCCTAGTCCGAACTACCTAGTTCGAGCCCCGTGTAGCCGCGCTGCACGGGGTTCGAAGCAGCGGGGATTTAAAAATGGCGGCTCCCCGCTTATGCTAATGAAGCCCGGGAAATTCAAATCCCGGGCTTCATTAGCAAGTGCGGTATGTATACATTACCCTCCTAGTTCGAACTAGGAGGGTAGTGTAGACATACCCTATGTAAGTCGGAACTGGCGTCCAGATTCAGCTGCTGCTGAAACTGACCAGCGGCTGACTACAGGAAGCCCGAGGCAGAGTTGCTCTGCCCCGGGCTTCCTGGAATCAGCCGCTGATCAGTTTCAACAGGCTGAATCTGGACGCCAGTTCCGACTTACATACAGATTCAACTTAAGACCCTAGGCGTCCCCAAGTCAGCTGCTGCTGAAACTGATCAGCGGCTGATTCCAGAAAGCCCGGGGCAGAGCAGCTCTGCCTCGGGCTTCCTGTAGTCAGCCGCTGGTCAGTTTCAGCAGCGGCTGACTTGGGGCCGCCTGGGGCAGAGCAGCTGGGGTGCTGCTCTGCCCCAGAAGTCATGATTCAGCTGCTGCTGAAACTGACCAGCAGCGGCTGAATGAGGACGCCTGGGGCAGAGCAGCTGGGGTGCTGCCGGGTTGGTCCAGTAGCGCCCAGAGCGGCGCTGCGGGACCAACCGGCAGCGCCCCAGGTGCTCTACCACAGGCGTCGGGAGAAAAGCCTGGTCTGCTGGGGGGGGGGGCACTAGCTGCGCCCCCCTCCCCCCCCCAGCAGACCAGGGAGACGCGGAGCAGCTTTTCTCGCCCCGGAGGACGCGGGCGGCGGGACCGTGGCGCATCTGGGCGTCCCGCCGGTCCTGTCCTCCGGGGCGAGAAAAGCCCCGTTCGTAACTGCGGATCCGACATAAGTCGGATCCGCGTAACTCGGGGACTGCCTGTATCCTGTTAGGTACCTTTCATCACAAGTCCTTGATGCAGTAATGTTTACCTACATCTAAGAAGCCAATAGAGTTTAAAATATTATTAAACACACCTTCTATAGAAGAATCTGTGTTGATGTAAGCAACAGCCCGCTCCTGAAGAACTTTAGCATTCTCCTGTAGTTGTGAAAAGGGAAACACATCTGCTTTACTGATAATATGTGATTATGTGATATTGCAACATGATTACTATAAATAAAAAAGGGGTTCTGGACCAGTCAAAGTGAGAGAGACTATTAAATACCTAACTATGTTAATGAATAAGATGGACCAGTGATCTGGCATGAAATTGAGCCGTGTTCGTTGCGTTTTTTTAATGTTGATCTTCAAGCCATTCATAAAGTATTATGGGGCAAGTTGCAAGTGCATGAGAAGACACACGGTGTGCTGAGGCTATTGGTGGTAATATTATATGCATAGTGTTGTTACAGACTTGAGTTAAGGCTGTATGAGTGCCTTAATTGTGCATTTCCATGGCTTGATATGTCTGGATTACTTTCAAGGTCAATATTAAATCTGAATTTTGGGCTTCGCAACACTTGGTTTTGGAATAATTACAATATCCCTGTCCTGTATCTTACCCTGAATTATAGATATGGACTCTCAGCCTTAATGCTATTTTAACGAGAGCTTTTGAAATTTGGAATTTCTATGCCACAGGAAATGCTAACATTTAAAAAAAATCTGAATTGGAATGAAAAGTCAAAATGTTGGCGTTTCACAAGAAATAAAATTTCCAAGAAAGTTTGTTTCAAATAAACAAAACATTTAATTCTGGTCTGGACTATTTAAATGTAATTACTTTTACTTTACAAACTGGAAATTGATTTTAAAATTGGTATTCTGATTGTACCAATCTGCTAGTAGTTTAGTACTTCGAATTCTAATTGGTTTGATAATCGGTACTGGTCAATTGATAGTCTAACTTGTCTTTTGTAATCATGATACTTGGTAATTTTCTATTGTAAATTAGTATACAGGCAGTCCCCGGGTTACATACAAGATAGGGACTATAGATTTGTTCTTAAGTTGATTTTGTATGTAAGTCGGAACTGGCTCCAGATTCAGCTGCTGCCACTGAAACTGACCAGGGGTTGACTACAGGAAGCCGGAGGCAGAGTTGCTCTGCCCCCAGCTTCCTGGAATCAGCCTGATCAGTTTCAACAGCGGCTGAATCTGGAGCCTGGGACAGAACAGCTGGGGCGCTGCCCGGTAGGTTCCCACAGGACCAACCCGGCAGCACCCCAGCTGCTCTACCCGAGGCGTCCCGCAACAAAAGCCTGGTCTGCTGGGGGCGGAGCGCACTAGCTGCGCTCCCTCCCCCTCCAGCAGACCAGGGAGACCTGAGCAAAGCCGCACAGGCGGAGGGACCCTGCCGCCCGTGTGGCTTTGCTCCTTTGCCCCCGAGCAAAGCCGCACAGGCGGCGGGATGCCACCTGTGCAGCTTTGCTCCTGTCTCCCTGATCTGCTGGGGGGGTCCAGCAAAGCCACTGGACCCCCCCAGCAGACCAGGGACACCCAGCAAAGCCACTGGACCTCCCCAGCAGACCAGGGAGACAGGAGCAAAGCCGCCGAGGCGGTGGGAGTCCCGCTGCCTGGGCGGCTTTGCTCGGGTGTCCCTGGTCTGCTGAGGGGGTCCAACGGCTTTGCTGGACCCCCCCCAGCAGACCAGGGAGACCGGGAGAAGCTTTTCTCACCTCGGAGGACACAGGCGGCAACCCACCGCCCGTGAGCTCCGGGGCGAGAAAAGCCCCGTTCATAAGTGCGGATCCGACATAAGTCGGATCCGCGTAAGTCTGGGACTGCCTGTATTATAAAAATGATTGAAGAATCAAATGTAAATCAAATATGAATCACATGTGTGTATGTGTGTGAGAGTGGGGGTGAGGAAAGGAAGAGACAGTGTCCATGGAAAAAAGAGAGAGAAGAGGCCTGAGTGTGTGTGATATATTTAATTTAATGTAAAACTTGAAAATATCTATCTATCTATAGATACATGTAGCTATACATAGGCAGTTCACTAGCCACTTGATTTGAATTAATCACTTCAACTATGAACAAATGTTTCCAGAAGTATGAAGTGCTGATACATTTTCAGAGATTGTGGTTACATCCCTGACCTAATGAGCAAAGGGTTAATTTTCCTCAAGATTTAGTGGATGAAAAATTAATCAGGTAAATTGCTGCAGAGAACCTTTAACTGAGCATTGACTAAAGTCAGTCTAATCCAGGATTCAGAAGGAGGGATGTATGGCACCAAAATGAAGCTAAAAGATAATGATATAGAGACACTAGGGCTAAAGTCTGAGAGGTTGTTATAGTCCAGAGATTCAGTATGACTCTGCCATTTAGGGTTGCCAGATACTTTCACAAAAAATCCTGAACATGGCAGGGAAAAAAATTGGTTGACCACTCCGCCCCTCACCCCCCAAAAAGGGAGACGCTGTGCCTTTAAATTCCCACAGTCCCAGCTGGCCTTCCGTCTGAGAAAGACAGAAAATACTCACTTACACTTAAAGAATACATTTGCTTTATATATCCGGTATTTTCTGGGTTTTTTTACTGGACAGATTTTGAAATAGGTTGCGTCTACACAGCACTTATTTTGAAATAGAGCACATGGTGTTGATTTCCACATGGAGAGGTCCCAACGGGTGCCTATGGATCACCATGACATGATTTGGCGCTAAATTTTTGGAGGCCATTTTGCTTGCTGAAAAAACGTATTTTCAAACAGGACAGTAATTTACCATACTCTTCCTTAGTGTATTTGATTTAAAGCTGACATTCCTGTAGTCTTTACATCTTTAGAGGAATTACTGTGTGCATACCATTGTTATTAGCTAGCATTTATATTATGGTAGTATTTAGGAGCCCTAGTTAGGACCCTGCTGTGCTACAAACAACTGTACCCTAATCCTACAATGAGAACAGTATAGACAGATCTCCTCCCTAAATCTGCTTCGAGCGCCATTAATTTAAACAGGGTATGTCCACACAGAATTAGGCCCATAGAGGGAAACACAGAGCCACACATGTTCATCAGTTATGCTTTTGTACTATTCTTTATTTACCTCGGCCCACTCTGTGGAACCTAATAGTCCAAATTCTTCTGCATCCCAGCTAGCAAAAATAATAGTTCTCTTAGGTCTCCAACCTGTAATCACACAGTTAAATTTGATTTAAGGAGAAAAATTCAAATAGAGATTGCCACCATTGACTGAGTCACTTAAAACAAAACCCTTAGTACACCACAGAAAATTATGCATAATATGTATCAGTGAAATTCTTCCCCCCAAATTCTGTAGACCACTACAATATTTTTATTATAAAGGAAAAATCCCAGAGTCACAACTGAGTGACTTATTTTACACAGACAATGAAGGCAGAAATTCAAGCAGTTCACATTATTTGCCATGTTAATTGCAGATATATACATGTTTAGGAGCTCTCTAGGTGCCTCACTCACATTCATGTGTATGCACATGTTACAAGTTGCAAGGCCTATTATGTGAAATTCAATCCTATGCATAGCGCCAACATAAGGTATATGCATCTGCTTACTGGTAAAGTCCACTTGATTCCTCCAAATAGTGTTTTTCATAGCCCTTGAGTTTCACTTTCTCCAGTTACATAATAATAATAAGTTACCTTCCATCATCATTTTGCCAAAACTCCGAGCAACTTCTTGAAGAACAGCTGTACCGGTGGTTGGATCAATCCCACCAAATACCCAGGAATCTCTATGTCCTCCCAGAATAATATATCTGTCTGGGAACAAAGATACAGAATCAGTCTCTAATTCAGAATACACTCGGGGTACCTATAATTCAGTCTTTTCCTTTAATTTCATTCCCAACTTTCCCAACTATAATGAAAACTAATCACAGTAGACTTCCGATAATCTGGCACCTTTTGGACCTAATTGGTGCCAGATTATCAGATTTGCCAGAGAATCAGGAGGTCTGGTACAGCTGCATGGCTTAACAGCTGGCCAAGACACAATCTCCCTCCCTCTCTGCTCCCCTTTCCTCTTCGGGTCTCCTCTGTGCTGTAACCTGATCCTCCTCCCTCTCCCCTCCCCTTTCCCCTTCACTGAAGCAAAACGCTCTTCTCCATACTTTAACAAGATCCAACTCCCCATCTGCTCCCTCTGGTTACAGCCAGCAAGTGTGCTGAGTGGCAGGCTTTTTAATCATCTGGTCAGGAGCACTTGGCATGTTGATGCCGGAGTATTGGGAGTGCCGAACAGCTGGATGCCGGACTATCGGAGTTTTACTGTACAATGGTTTTTAAAAGCCCATGCTATAATTCCCTACTGATTGTGTTGCAGTTTACAATCTGACACAAATATTTTTTATTTGTTTTCCAGTTTATAACCTTTGTTCCTATGTAGATTTGTTTTAATAATCTTTTCATTCCTTATCTTGGAAATACGGTTAGAATAAAACTACCCACATCTAACTGTCTGATCAATCATAATTTTAGCAATTTTAGATTCTGTGTTATTGAGATGTAACCTAGGTGCAGAATTCAAATCAGGATACATAGTCAAATACCAAATATCCCAAAGTTTGTATCCAGGGTTTCCATTTAAGCCCCTATAAAGATACAAGCAACTGACAAATGAGGATGTAGACCTTGATTCAGATCCTGTATTTCCAAGTTCTGAATCCCACAACATCCTCAACTTTGTCTAGCTTATCACTAGTCCATTATACTTTGTGGTGTGTTAGAACATGCTGGTGTAAGATTGTACAGATGATATGATAGAAGTCCTACAGAAAATGAGATGTCCTACGCAAGGCTGTCCCAGTGAGTTTATTGTAGCATTCTCATCTATATACCACTTACAGTTCTCTTGGAGGAACACTGTGATGGCAAGGACAAAATGACCTAATAAGCCTTTTCCAGTTCTGATTCTCTCAGAAACATTAAACCTCATGCTATTTAAGAACAACTTCACCAAATGAAAAAAAATCACCTGGCTCCACGGCTCCATGGATAGTGCCAATGACATTGTAAATTCGTGTTATTTTGCTGTTTGTGTGGACATGCATTCTGACCTTTCTGAAACAAAAGTGAAATGAAGTTGATATCCATGACTTGAGGAGGTTTTTACTAGGGTAGGAGCAGTGCTAGATGAACCAATTTTAAACACATTTTACAAACACAATTAGAAGAAGCCCTTGCACTTGCTATAATAGCTATTTAAATATCATAATAAAATGAGGCTGGCTTAGCACCCACCAAAGAATTAAGTCAGGGGTGGGCAATAATTTTTGATGAGGGGCCACTCCAAAAATTTGGAAAGTGGTCGATAGCCTCACTCTTCCATGATATTAATGGAGGAGGTGCGGGATCTGGGATGGAGGTTTGGTGCAAAAGGGAGCTTGGCGTAAGAAAGGCAGTTTAGGTGAAGGGGGCAGTTGTGACCTGGGGCACTGGACTGAGGTAGAGGGGGTTGGCCTGTGACTTAGGGCAGGGAATTGGGGTACAGGAGGGGGTAGTGCAGGGATTTGGGTTGTGAGCTAGGACAGGAGGGGACTGTGTTCTGGGGCAGGTGATTGGGGTGCTGGATCTGGGAGGGGATATGGGTGCAGAAGAGGGTCAGAGGATTTGGGTATGTTGAGTAGGGGGCAGAGGGTTGGGGAAGGAAGGGACTCAGGTGCCAGAGGTAGGCTTTGCCAGGAGACTTACCAGCCAGCAGAAGTTCCTGAATCAGCCTCCCTGCCTGCCCTGCCCCGATACAGACAGCAGCCATGTGCTCTGGAGCCCCTTGTGCTTCATGGCTGCCTGTTATTGAAACAGGCAGGTTCCATTGGCCAGTCTCTGGCCAGAAACTGCCCAATGGGATAGTGCTGGGGGTGGGAGCAGTTCCTAAAGCTTTCCCCTTCCCTCCAGACTCACAGTTTAAAAAAAAAACCCACAGCTGCGTTTCTGAGTGGCATGCGGGTGGGGCAAGGCAAGCAGGGAGCCTGCTTGAGGCTCCCTGCAGCATCTGCGGGCCGGATCTGGTGGCTTGGTAAGCTGCATTCAGTTCGCGGGCCATATTTTGCCCAGGCCTGGGTTAAGATGTTGTAGCTTACCTCCATGTAGAGGGGATGAATTGCATTTCAATCCCCTCTTTACTTCCCCAATATAAATGTAGTTTTTGCAGACAGGAATGAATAAGGCCAACATAAGAAAAAAATGTGAAACAATGCTCTTGATGGCAAAATATTTAAAAGTTAATTAAAATGACTAATTACCAGGGCTCAACAAACTATGAAATCTACTCGCCCGTGGCAAACAGATTGCAACCCGGAAGAGCTGGGTTCGGGCAATCTGCTCATGCGCAGAACGATCTGCGCATGCGCAGATCGCCGGACAGCATGGTTGGCGAGCGGGACTCACCACGGCTTGGCGAGCCCTGCTAATTACCAATGTCAAAGTATCAAGAAAACTGTGAATGAAACTTAAAATAAAAAGGTGAGAACACAATCCATATATACAATTTTACTTTAATATTATAATCCAACAACACAGGGCAACCAATTCCCAGCACTGCTACTGGCTTGATACGTGACCTCATCTGACATTTCAACTTCCCCATCATATAACAGGAATAATGAAACTTTATTTCTGAAATAAACTGTTTTGCAATCTATGAATGAAATTACATCTACATGGCCAATGTGCTAAGCATGATTATACATCTTATTGGGCTGCAGTCATTTCCTTATATTTATTTGAAACTGAAGGATGATAAAGAAAAATTCCACCAAACACACAAATTCGTTGACTTTCAAAGTTATTTATGAAATTTGTCACAATACTTTCAAAGAGAGTCATGCCAATAATATTTCCTTTCAACACTTTTAAGACAGGATAGATTAACAACAGACCCACAGATCACAATAAAAAGAAAAATAGTAAATGAAAGTTCCTCTTGGTTTCTGAGGACAGGACAAGGAGTAATGGGCTTAAAGTGCAGCAGGGGAGGTTTAGATTGGACATTAGGAAAAAATTCCTAACTGTCAGGGTGGTCAAATATTGGAATAAATTGCCAAGGGAGGTGGTGGAATCTCCCTCTCTGGAGATATTTAAGAACAGGTTAGATAGACATCTGTCAGGGATGGTGTAGACGGAGCTTGATCCTGCCTTGAGGGCGGGGGGCTGGACTCGATGACCTCTTGAGGTCCCTTCCAGTCCTATTATTCTATGATTCTATGATTCTATGAAAGTATATTAAATATTGACCCCAAATTATAGGACAATATTTAATTATGGAAATGTGTTTTTAAAAATCTCATAAGAACATGATGCTTTTCTTTATAGAAAAATGATAAGTAAGTCTGATTAAATGGTAATTGGAGAAATGGTCATTTAAATTGCATGAAACAACTGAACAGTGAAAACATAGGAATAAACTGTTTTTAATTCTCCAAGAACATAAAGACAGCAGATCAGAGGGTATGTCTACATTACAGTGTTATTTCGGAATATATTATTTAGAAATATTTAATACGTCTATACACAAAATGCATTTCGAAATAGCGTTTTTCTATTTCGAAATAGCAAGTCCACAGTGATTGGATGCTGAATCGCATTTAAGGGCAGCTGAAACCAGTTCCAGCAGGGCATCAGTTCAGCAGTTACTTTGTGTGGCTGCTGCCAGAGGCAATCTGAGGCTTGTGCTTAAAGGGACCCCCCTGGACAGCCGGTTCTCAGCTTTCCCTGCTTGCTTGCCTCCCTCGCTGAGGTAGAGCAAAGCATTTTTTTCTCTGTCTGCTTTGGTTGCCCTGACTCAGGACACCACAGCACTTGGCACCATGGAGCCAGAACTGCCCCTGGGCACTCTGGTGCTCATTTTGGATATTTCGCAGCAAGCCTGACAGCAATTGCTGGAATCTGCCTCGCAGCATCTGCTGCAGCCCAACCTGCAGGCCCTCTTCTGGACCCTCCTGGGGGATGAGGAGCAGCAGCAGCAGCGCCTGGATGTCAGAGTGCCCCGCCGCATCTGGCTCCTGGACACCAGCAGTGACTGGTGGGACCACATTGTCGTTGAGCGCTGGGGAGACCAACAATGGACCCAGAACTTCAGGATGAAGAAGGACACCTTCCTGGAGCTCTGCGAGTGGCTCACCCCTGCTCTGAAGCGATGGGACACACGCATGAGGCCCGCCATTCTCCTCCAGAAGCATGTGGCCATCGCCCTCTGGAAGCTCTCCATGCCAGACAGCTATCGATCCATGGGGAACTAGTTCGGCGTGGGGAGATCCATCATCGGAGCAGAACTCATGCAGGTATGGCAGTCTCTATCCACTGTGCTGGGGGGGGGGGGGGGCAAGGAAGGGATGGGCTGCCCCAGGGAAAAGGGGGGGAGGTGGTGCAAGTCCCCTCCCCGGGAGGGTTTGTTCTGTCCCAGCCGCACTATGGATTGCCCGCGGTGGCCAGGATTGCAGAAGGGGTTGCTCCTGGGGGGAGGGATGTGGGGCAGTGGTGGGGAAGGAGCACTCTCAGCCACCATGGCACCCCAGTGACTTTCGATTTTGTGTGTCCCTCTGCAGGTGGTCAAGATCATCAGTAGAGTGCTGCTCCACAGAGTCATCCACCTCACTGAAGTGGACGTGGTCATCGAGGGCTTTGGCGCCCTGGGCTTCCCCAACTGCAGGGCGGCAATCGATGGGAAGCACATCCCCATCCGTGCTCCAGACCACCAGGCCTCCCTGTACATAAACCGGAAGGGATACTTCTCAGTCATCCTGCAAGCTGTGTCTAACCACCGGGGCCACTTCCTTTGAAGAGGGACATTAACGTGGGCTGGTCCAGCAAAGCACACGACATGCGGGTGTACCGCAATTCCTCCGTGTGCCAGAGGCTGCATGCCGGGACTTTCTTCCCCGACCACCGCATCAGGGTCGGGGACATGGACATTCCTGTGTACCTGGTGAGGGATGTGGCCTACCCACTACAACCCTGGCTCATGAAGCCCTACACGGGACACCTCAACCCCTCCCAGCAGGTCTTTAATGCCAGGTTCAGCAGGGCCCACATCATGGTGGAGGGTGCCTTTGGCTGGCTGAAGGCCTGATTTAGATGCCACTCACCCGCCTGGACCTCTCCAAGAGGAATATTCTGCACATGGTGGCAGCATGCTGTGTGCTACACAATTTGTGTGAAAGGAAGGGGGAGGCTTTCCTGCCAGGCTGGATGGCAGAGGCCACTTGGCTGGCCTGTAGGCGCAGCCCCATATGGCTGCCAGCCAGGAGGCCCATCGGGGGGCTGTCAATATCCAGGAGGCCCTGCAGAAGAGCTTCCAGACAGAGGAGGAGTGAAGTCTCCCTGGCATGCTCTACTGGGGCCGTGTGCCTTATTCCATCCTCACGTCCTTCCACTTTCCCCTCCCTAACCCCCCTTCCTGATGTAAAATAAAAACTTGTGTGTTGCCAAAAACAAACTCTCTTTTTATTGAACATAACGGGGGGGGGGGAGGGGGGGGATGAGGGTGGGAGAGGGGAGGGATAAACCTGGGAGGGGGAGGCAAGGGGAGGAAGGGAGAGGAGAATCTCAGGGTTGGGGGTCTTGCTGGTCCACCTCTCTCCCAGCACTGTGGGTGTGGGGGCCTCAGCATCCCCGGGGGGAGTGGGTACAGAGGGTGAGGTGGGTGGGAAGGAGGGGAGGAAGAGGCGGGAGGGGAAGGAGGAGCAATAGCTGGGGCTGCATCTGGGGCTGGAGTGGCAGGAAGCAGCAATCTCTGCACCAGGGTCTGCAGGTGGTCGTAGATGGCACGGCCCTGAGAAAGCAGCTCCTGCAAGCTCTCCCACCACAGCTGCAGGTCTTCATGCACCCAGTGCTCCAGGATGCGTACCTGCCTTTGCAGGATCCCTAGGTACTGCCGATGGTACTCCTTCTGGTTCCGGGTCACCCAGCTGGCCCAGGTGCAGGAGGATGTCCTTTGCGGGTGGTGCGCCCTGCACTCGCAGCTGCTGCGGCTGTGGAGAAATAAGAGAAGTGGTCAGTTCTCCCTAGGGACACAATGGGTGAAGCCCAACCCCCCTCTGCAAGGCAAGGACGGCAGGTCTCCGCACCATTAAAGCAGATTTGCTTGCACACAGGCCATGTTTGGCATGTCCTGCTATCCCTGGGAGTGTGTGCTGGCCCGGGACCGCACCCTTGCCCCTATGCTGTATATAGTGTGGGTATGGGTGTGGGGGAGGGGAGATGTGCCCTGCTTCTGCGTTGGAGGGGGATTGTGGAGAGAGGGCAACATGCAGTGTCCCTCCCCGGGGTCAGGAGCATGTCATGTGCCTTCATACATACACACATGTGGGTAACAGGCCAGGGCCCCTGTATGGCAGCTAGCCGGGGCCATGTGCCCAGAGTGGCATGGCACATGCACAGGTTGCTGCATGCTCCGTTGTCAGCAAGGCTCACACGCGTGGTCCCTGGTCTCCCTCTCCGCCTCCCCCGCCCCGCCCCGCATAAGGGAACAGTGATGGTACTCACATGTCAAGGCCTCTCCAGCCTCGGACAACACCGGTGACATGGCTGCTGTGATGCCTCGGGGGTCCTGGGTGAGTGCCACGCTTCCTCCAGGCTCCTGCAACTCCCGGCCATCCTCCTCCTCCTCCTCCTCCTCCTCCGCCTCCTCCATGCCCTGGTCAGGACCTTCTGCCCCAGGGTCGATGAGCACCTTGGGGGCACAGACTGTCTGATGCCCCAGGATGCGGTCCAGGGCATCATAATAGGGGTAGGGGTCTGGGTCAGCCCCTGTTTGGGAGCTGTCCCCTGTAGCTCTGGCATGGGCCTGCCATCACTCCTTAATTTTCATGTGCACCTGCTCCTGGGTGCGTATGTGGCCTTTGGTGGCCAGGCTGCTACCCATCCGTGTGTAGACGGCCATGTTCCTCCATCTAATGCGGAGATCATGGACATTGGAGACCTCCCCCCAAACCTGAATGAGGTTCATGATCTCCACACTGGACCAGGAAGACGCCTGCCTTTTATGGCTCCTGGCAGGCCCTGGGAGCTGGCAGACTGCTCCTGGGGAGCGGTGGAGGCAGGGGCGGCCTGTGGCTATAGGCGGACTCGGCCACCGCCTAGGGTGCCGCTGCCTGGGGCGCCCAATGATGACATTAGTCCACTGACGGCCCTGCAGGCAGGGGCGCTAATCGCGTGTTCCACCTGGGGCGTCAGCTGCCGCAGCTGGCCTCGGGCTGCTCCTGGGTGGAGGTTTGAGTGTCAGTGAGTTGCTGGCTCATGGTGGGCCAGGGGCAGCAACTGCTGGCTCAGTGCGGGCAGGCTTGCAGCTGGCACAGGCACTATGGCCAGAGTCTACCCCTTTAAGGGCTCCAGGGCTGCGGGGAAGGAGAGGAGTTTTCCTGGTTTGGCCCAGAGTGGCCAGCAGGGCACCCTGGGAAGGCCCCTATTTCGAAATAAGCATCTACACAGCTCTTATTTTGAATTAGCTATTTTGAATTTGGCATTATTCCTCGTGGAATGAGGTTTACCAAATTCGAAATAAGCGCTCTGCTATTTCGAATTAATTTCAAAACAGCGGTTTGGCTGTGTAGACGCTAGTAAAGTTATTTCAAAATAACGGCTGTTATTTTGAAATAACTTTGCTGTGGAGACATACCCAAAGTGATCAAGCTTCGCCAGAGCATAAAAAAAAATCATTCACTATTTAGGAACTCAGCAAAAGACAAAGAATATCCAGTCCTCTCTTTCTTTGTGAAACAAAAAACACATTTGTCTGCCCTGGGCAAAAATCCAACCAGGTCTCATTGGAAGTTATTTTCTCAGTGGCAAAGCTCTCTAGCTGTCAAAACCAATATCTTCTTCAGCACAACTAATGGACTGTTGCCCAGAAGAGATGGTAAACCCAAGGCTTTGAGCCTGCAAAAAGTTAAACATGTAACAATCCCATTGGACTCAATAGGACTATTCCCATCCATAAAGTTTACTCTGGTGCACAAAAGCTTGCAGGTTCATTGCCCTGAGCCTGTAACGTGGTGAAGCCATAGGAGCTTCTCCAATAACTGATTTATAAGGATACTGTCACGGGTGTCAAAAATCCTATGAATAAATAAGTAATCAAGAAATGTAATTAGCAACCTAATACATGTTCTGTCCATTTTAATATTGTTTTCCTCTCATTATACAGTTTATTGCTCTCCAGTGTGTTCAACACATTTTGGATCAGATCCTCAAAAGATTTTAGGTATCTAACTCCCACAGATTTCTATGGGAGATAAGAGCCTAGCTATCTTAAGGATCTTGGCTTTTGGAATCCTTGGCTTAAGGAATCCTTGGTGTTCCTCATAAAAAAAAAATACTGTTTGGTGTTCCTCGGTCTTAAAAAGTTTAGAAAACACTACCTTAGTCTTTAGAAAAAGAACTGAAGAAAAAGAAAGAGAAAGGTTTTAAAACATTTGCTTTTCTCTAGACATGGGGAAAAGTTAATAAAAAGGCTAGTTACTCTTGACCAATGTTAAATTTTGAAACTGTCAAGAAAATATTGACTGAAACTTAATGTAAGAGCAGAGTTGGGAGATATACATGGCTTTTATGTATATATGCCTGTTCAATAGCAGTCTTCTCATTGTCATGCAGGAGGCCCATTGTTTTGACATAGGATTTAAAGATTCTCATCCAGCTATACTGCCGTTTCATAGGGAAGTTAATTTCTCTGCTAAGCTCCAAGATGAAATATTCCTCAGACTCCTATCCTGAAAGGTTTTACTTGGTTTTGCAATGTTCAATAAATAGTTAAAAGTGTTCAAACAAACCTTGTAGAATAGCTGCCTGCAAATCCAGGACCAATGTTGTAAGACACATTGATGCTTCCCCTCCAGCTACTGTCTGGTGCTGCAGGTCCTCCCAGGAAGCTGTTAAGATAAAACCAAGACAAAAACAGTTAGCCAATGGGCTAAGAGTCGAAGTCTCTCCACAGAAGTAACACACTTGAAAATGAGTATGAGGAAGGATTACAAAGCTCTAGATGATTGTGTTGAACAAACTGTATGTGCAATTATTTACTATTTGCTAAGAGGGCCTGTGAATTAGCATAAATTCTTTAAAAATGCTTAGAGATATTCATACACTAAAATGAGGATAGAGTTAAGTAGAAAGACTAATAAAATAAACTTCTAGTCTTGTATCTCTTTTGGGGAAAATCTACAGAATAAAATTGTTCCCCATTTTGTCTTTCAGTAAAAGACTTACAGAGAACAATTGTTTGTATTTCTGCAGCATATTTAATGTGGATAAGTGTAAAGTAATGCACGTTGGAAAAAATAACCCCAACTATACGTACAGTATGATGGGGACTAATTTGGCTATGACAATTCAGGAAAGAGCTCTTGGAGTTATCGTGGATAGTTCTCTGAAAACTTCCACACAGTGTGCAGCGGCGGTCAAAAAGGCAAATAGGATGTTAGGAATTATTAAGAAAGGGAAAGAAAATAAGACAGAATATCTCACTGCCCCTGTATAAAACTATGGTACGCCCACATCTTGAATACTGTTTACAGTCACCTCAAAAAAGATATTTTGGCCTTAGAAAGGGTTCAGAAAAGGGTAACTAAAATGATTAGGGGTTTGGAACGGGTCCCATATAAAGAGAGGTTAAAGTGACTGGGGCTTTTTAGTTTAGAAAAGAGGAGACTTAGAGGGGATATGATAGAGGTATATAAAATCATGAGTGGTGTGGAGAGAGTGAATAAAGAAAAGTTATTTATTAGTTCCCATAATAGAAGAACTAGAAGACACCAAATGAAGTTAATGGGTAGCACGTTTAAAACTAATAAAAGAACATTCTTCTTCACACAGCACGTAGTCTACCTGTGGAACTCCTTGCCAGAGGAGGCTGTGAAGGCTAGGACTATAACAGAGTTTAAAGAGAAGCTAGATAATTTCATGGAGGTTAGGTCCATAAAAGGCTATTAGCCAGAGGATAGAAATGGTGTCCCCGGCCTCTGTTTATCAGAGGCTGGAGAAGGATGGCAGGAGACAAATCACTTGATCATTATCTTCAGTCCACCCCCTCTGTGGCACCTGGTGCTGGCCACTGTCGGCAGACAGGCTACTGAGCTAGATGGACCTTTGTTCTGACCCAGTATGGCCATTCTTATGTTCTTATGTTTTTATATGTATACTCGAGTGTGTATGTGTGTAACAGGCAGAAGCAATAAAAAGGGCATCAATTTACTAACTTTCAATGCAGAAAAGACTTTTTGCAGTGTGAACATGAATACTGAACCCAAGTACAAAGGATTGATCTCTACCTACTGTAATAGTATTTCTGCATCATGATATCCAATGGGGTGAACTGGGATTTTGGGAATTCCTACTCCTTCGTCAATATTGGACCTGAAGGTATATTCTGAAAAACCAAGAATATATTGGAATATCAGGTTTCCTGTCCTCATCAGTTTGTCTTTTAATTGAAATGGTTTTTGTAAAAAAAGAGTCCAACAGTCACATCTAGGATCAACGTACACTGATCCCTGATATATAACCTCTAGTCACCTACCATTTTATCACACATCAGGGATTAGTTCTACTGACTCCAGTAGCAACTGCTAGTTTTAAAGTAGAAATTTCAATCCATATAAACATAAACTGATGTTTTTCTGCTTGGCATTTATGATCCGCAAAGAAATATACATCCAAGCAAGATTATTTCTCCTCTTTGATGGTACGGTATAATCCAGTTTCAGTTGGTCCTCTTGAGAAACATAGTTCCTTGCAAATCTCAGTAAATCCAAACTCATTTTTACTGCGTGGTCTATGCACATTCTGTTTTATAAGTACTGTAAATGCTGGATAATATGCAGAGAGATATTTGCCAGAAAATGTTTTTACTTGAGGAAGGCCAGTTGGAATGAAAACGTGTTCCACCCTAGGAAAATAAACTCTTGTTGGAAATCCTCTTAAACAGCAGGACTTTTTTGATGAGTATGAACAACAGTTTAATCACTAGTGACAAGATCCTTTTCAACACCAGTTCAGAAAGTGTCCGATGTTTAGAGCTACAAATCTGTCACTCACCTTTTGCTGGATAACCTGGTGTGAGAGGATCCCCTGCCCCATTCAGATTTAAAACATTTCCACGCTGGGCTCCACCTCCAGGAAGATTCCAGCCAGATGGATAAGGATCTACTCCAGGGGCACAGTAGTCAGCAGGGTCTGAATACAGTATAATCCCTTTGGCACCAGCTAATATGGCATTTTTAACCTGCAAAATTATTTGTTTTTAAGAAATGTCAAAATGTGTGTATTTGGCTATGATATTCTAGGGCTTTGCAACACATCACCAATCAGGAGACACTTCAGAATTTTTATGTGGAATTATTAACTCAAGGGAAACATATGTCAAAATGCAGCATGATCTCAAGCATGGAGCATAAGTCTGAGGCAGGAGAACAAGGTACTATTGTCAACACAGCTAAATTT
This sequence comes from Pelodiscus sinensis, assembly GCF_049634645.1. Classification (NCBI taxonomy): domain Eukaryota; kingdom Metazoa; phylum Chordata; order Testudines; family Trionychidae; genus Pelodiscus; species Pelodiscus sinensis. The sequence goes on from NC_134711.1 coordinate 308,266,720, forward strand.
GCTGTATGACCTTAGACAAGTCATTTAACCTCCATGACTCAGTTTTTCCAGGTGTCAAAATGGGACAATACCTACTCCTTGAAAATGTTTTGAGATCTATGGATGGAAAGAGGCAGTAATGTTTACTGGTTGTATGGGCTAATAAATCCTCTTAAACTAATCTTTTGCAAGCACCTTCTGAGAGTGAATTCATCTCAAGTCACAATTTCAGTACTCCAAACCAGCCGTCTCACTTTCCTGTTTTTCAAGTCATTGTTAATACACATTATGAGCATACACTGCAGGCCTGATTCTTGGATCAGAATTGGCTCACATGTTCTAGTTTACAGTAAAACATTTACTTCATGGTATAAAGGAATAAAAATCTCTCTTTGGAAGGAACAACAGGGTAGTCAACAGGGTCTGAATACAGTATAATCCCATTGGCTCCAGCTAATATGGCATTTTTAACCTGCAAAATTATTTGCTTTTGAGAAATGTCAAATTTTTTGCATTTGGCTATGACATTCTTGGGCTTCTGTAGCGAGGGCTTAATGTTCAATGTAAGTGGCCTCAGACCTTTAATTTGCTGATCTAATTATGATTTGAGAGAGAAAGAAAGAAAGAGAAATGAACCCTACCATCCTACCCCAACCCTACAACTTACTTTGTTTCCTCTGAAGATTTTCCCATATCTGGCAATAACAATCTTTCCAGTACAGTTAATTCCCATCTCTCGCTCTAGCTTGAAAAAGTCTTCGGTACGGCCATAGTTCACATACATCAAATCTCCCTGTCCGGGGAAAAAAGAAGGCCAGAAATTAGAAATTATTCTGTTTTAGCCTTATAAACTATCTGTTTTTAAAATCACACAACTTTATTTATTGAACATCTCTTATACAGTACACACAGTATATACAGTTCTACACACTTGATCCAGTGCCCACTAAAATGAATGGCAAAATTCTCCCAAATTATTTGATAGAAAGGCTTGTTTCAATTCTTTACATAAACCCATGGTTAGAAGCATCCTCATTATCTGATGTTGAATACTACAGTACTCGATTGTTCTTCTGGCAAAGCACGCGCAAGCTGTTTATGGCATGAGTGCAGAAAAAATTGCTATTCCTAATACGCTGCTACTCAATAGACAGACTTCCTATTTTACTTATTTTAGTCCACTCATGAGAGGCAACATGTGTGTTGAATGTTTTCTGGTATTATTCCCCACAGAAGAATCAATCACATTAACTTTAGGAAGTATGGCCTTTCATAGCATGCGTGTGCTTCAGATTTAAAACAAACGAGAATTCTTAATGAATAAAGCAGATAAATTTCAGAGTACTTCCTGCCACCCTATGTCCTAGGTTTCCCCAGTAGAAGGAACAATATGAGCCTTACCTAGACAATGAAGTATCTTTCTAAATAGAAATTGTAATATCTGATTTGAATAATTTTAGAACATTTTTTGTTAAATGGGTAACTTCTAGACTGTATTGTATTCAGCACAAACTGTAGCTGTTCGTTAAGCTATAGCATAATGAACTTCAGTATTCACCTTACCTAACTGAGCTCTCTGCAAAAATATGCTAAGAAGTCAGAACAACAGATCGACAGTGACTCTTTCCCAAAATATGGTTTCAACCCTCAGGATTCATAAGAATTATTTTCCTACCTCTGGTACTCCTTGTGCAGAAAAAGCATTATATGGTGGCAGCACACCAGTAATGTTTTCATATCCCTGAGGAGGCGGCTCAAACAATGATGTATTGAAAATCTACCAAAAGAGCCAAGAAGAATAAACAGTTACTTTAATAAAAATTATATGGGAAATTCTCTCTCTGGGCAAGTTCAGTGAAGTCTTGGCAAAATTTTGTGCGCTAAATTTAGTTATTAAAACAGAACACCATTTTAGATGAAAATAGCAAAAAATAAATCATGTGTAATGAAGTGATAAAGGTATACATAGTTAGAACTTCATAACTGAATGAGAGTAAATAGATAGATAGATATTGGTGTGAATATAAGGTTTTATGACTCCTCTGAATCCAAACAGAGGAATAACTAAAGATTGCTGAAAATGAATGACAATTAGTTTGTGTCTGTTTTTATAGAGACTTTTTGTAATTTACTGGTGGCTTCCACTTATATTATTGCTCCCTCCTATTATTTCAGTAGTTAATCTATTCTCTGATTAGGTTAAGAACTTTTGTTACTATTCAGAATACTCCCATATATCTAAAGCCCATTCTACTCTCATTCATACACTGAAGCACTACTCAGTGTTAATAAGCGTGGAAGGATGAGGCGTTTAATTTGGATCTGATCATTATTATGTAAATATTTTATGTATTCATCTGTTTATTTATTTATTTATTTGTGTATTTAAACAAAATTAGTCCATGAATTTTTCAGGGTATGTTACTTTGAGACTGGTTGTCCACTTAGCAGAATAGTGGGATTTTCATGTGCACACACTAAGGTTGAAAAGTCAAGTACCCGAAAGGTAGGAAATGCCAGAGAATATGTGAACATACAATTAAAGCATGAGCACAATGGGGCTGAATTAACAATACGCAGGCAATCTTAATTCTGGCATTTCCTGTCTTTTCAGTGCTTGACTCTAAAACCTTAATAATGTTCTTTTATCCTAACTTGTGTGTGTGTAATTTCATAGACTGGAGGGGATAGTGCTCTAGTGGCCACAAACTGTCCTAACCATTTACTCCAAATTTCACCCTTACTCCCCTTCACCCTCCAGCCTATACCTGTCTTAGTCCTGCCTCTTCCTCACCCAGGCTCCTTATCCCTGTCCCATTTTCCTCATCTAGCCAGTCCCAGTTTCTACTCCACATGATTCTCATTTCAATCCCCATTCCTGTGCCAGCCACTTCTAATCTTCTCACTTGGAGTTTCTATCCCACTGTCCCTACGCTCCAGTGTTCCTTTCCCATCACTAATTATGCCAGGGTCATGCCCAATGCTTCCCTCACAGCATGGTTCTTTGTTTGAATTGTCTTCCCTTCCACTTCACTTGCTGCCAGTCCCAGTCTTCCTTACCTCCAACTCCTCAATTCACCTCAACTGCCCCCAACCTTAGTTCCCAGGATCTGTTTTCCCTACCCCCACAGGCTCCTTGTCCCAATCTCCTCTCCCTGTCCTCACCCTGGTCTGGCTCGTGTCCTCTCTCCATGCCATCCATGTGGCTTTCTTTTTTCCCCAGTTTGGAAGTCAACAGAGGGGGCTCTGTGAGCACAGGGGAGGCAGCTGCCCTACTTTCAGTCTCAAAGCCCAGCGTGCAGCATCCCAAAGTCCAGTAAACTCCTGCTCAGCCCTAGGCTGGAGCATGCTCCATGGATACAAAGTCTTCATGGACTTTAACTGTGAAGATATACCAAGTAGTTACTGATCATGTGTAAACCTCAATTCCTCAAAGGCTTATAACTTGAGCAAATCTAGATATATTTTTCACAGGGATAACAAAAGGCACATCCCTGACACAAAGCAATCTCTGCCAAAGCCCCTCTTCCAAATGTAGGGGTTTCAGAGCTTCTTAGAAAAAAGGTCACTAGAATTTAACATGGGCAAAACAATATACTTGTTCAGCAGAAATTTTTAAAAAAATATTCAGCATGAGGCAGACACCCAGCATGGAAAATTTCAGTCTAAATGTTTATAGTGTGGCAATGGCCTAAGTGACTGAAAAGAGGATCCTAGAATGGAAAGTGTTAGACAACCTTAATTATGGCAGTGCTACTTCCCCTTCTCTAACATATAAATGGAATAAACAAAGATTTCACTTTCATTTGAATGGTTATTTGATATTTCATATTATTTTCCAAACTCTTAATTCTGCAAGATTATTGTAGCTCCTCCATGATATTATTGTATTCTGCAGAGAAGGCAGGCATGTAATGCATTCATATGTTATTACATCTACTTCGGTGCACTAGACACTTTTAAGAGGGGAAGCCAGAAAAAAACCCTAATCATATGGAGGTGTCAAAATTGTATGTGAAAAGCAGTGAAATATTGGCATTGGATCTTAGGGTAGGGTTGGCTTTACCACACACAAAACCAGCCTTGTGCTTGGTTTGTTGCACAGCAACACAAAAAGGGTGCAATAAGCCAGTGGACAACTTTCATGTGTTTGCAGGATGTAAGCAATCTCCACTGATTTGTCCTGGCAGAAATCATTTCTAGTCATTAGTCCAAGAGATCTGGCCAATAGCGGACTTTCCTTTTTAAGGTTGAGAGTTTTCTTCAGATTATAAAACACAATAAAGATGTACAGGTATATATGTGGGTACTATCTGACCCTGTTTCTTTAAACAGCTATTCAACATATAGTTATTAAAATAAGATCACCTCATGCCCTTGATCATCAATAATTGAGACATAGTTGGGCTGAGTTTCATTTGGGTAAGAAAGGAGGACATCATAATGAACCAGCTCTGCTGAATCCAATCCAAATTCTTTCCACTGGGCTTGAATTTGCTTAGCTAGGTGAAGGTTCTGTTCTGTTCCTGCCAGGTGAGGGAGCTTTGTGAATAAACTAAAACAAAACAAAGTCATGGGTAAGCAGAGTTCAGAAAAGCAATTGACAGAAGAGTCAATAATCTTCACAACACATGCAAGGAGTAAATTGCTATGGTTAAGTCTCTTAAATGAAACACTGAGCAGCACAAGACAGTTATCAGAACCTGAGGTAGGGTAAAGTGCAGAAATCTTTCCTAAGATTAATCAGCTCAGTTTTTCTTTCTGAGTAACTTCCACAAGTGTTATGCCACTTTCCTAAGGAGGAGACTGCCTGCTGAAATCCTTTCTGCCCTTCTGACAAAGACGGGGGATTTTAACCAGGGTCTCCCATATTCTGGGTGAGTGCTCTAACCATTGTGATAAATATTATGAGATTGGTTGCACTGCCACCTTCCAAATTTTGAATGAGGTCTCATTTAGGAGGCAGACATTAATCATATGTACTATATTGAGCTCTGCTTCCAACTTAAGTGGATGAATGCATGTGTTCTGAACTGCTATAAGGCATAGGTGGGAGCCAGTTGGCTCAATGCCTGGAGGGAGGAGCAACATGCTTGCTGAGAGGCAGAAACTTAGGCACAGAGTAAATTTAGATGCCTACAAGTTTAGGGAGCAGTTTTGTGGATCACTGTGGAGACAAAACTGAAGTTGAGGCACCTAAATCATAGAATCATAGAACTGGAAGAGACTCAGAAGGTCATCAAGTCCAGCCCCCTGCTGTAGGAAGGACCAATTCCAACTAAATAAACCCGGCCAGGGCTTTGTCAAGCTGAGACTTAAACACCTCTAGGGATGGAGACTCCACTACTTCCCTAGGTAACCCATTCCAGTGCTTCACCACCCTCCTAGTGAAATAGTTTTTCCTAATATCCAACCTGGACCTCTCCCACCACAACTTGAGATCATTGCTCCTTGTTCTGCCATCTGTCACTACTGAGAACAGCCTCTCTCCATCCTCTTTGGAACCTCCCTTCAGGAAGTTGAAGGGTGCTATCAAATCCCCCCTCACTCTTCGCTTCTGCAGACTAAACAGACCCAACTCCCTCAGCCTCTCCTCATAAGTCATATGCTCCAGCCCCTAATCATTTTGGTTGCCCTCCGCTGGATCCTCTCCAATGCGTCCACATCCTTTTTGTAGTGGGGGGCCCAGAACTGGACACAATACTCCAGATGCAGCCTCACCAAAGCTGAATAAAGGGGAATGATGACATCTCTGGATCTGCTGGCAATGCTCCTCTTAATGCAACCTAATATGCCATTAGCCTTCTTGGCTACAAGGGCACACTGTTGACTCATATCTAGCTTCTCATCCACTGTAACCCCCAGGTCCTTTTCTGCAGAACTACTACTTAACCGGTTGGTCCCCAGCTTGTAACTATGCTTGGGATTCTTCCGTCCCAAGTGCAGGACTCTACACTTGTCCTTGTTGAACCTCATCAGATTTCTTGTGGCCCAATCCTCCAATTTGTCTAAGTCATTCTGTACCCTATCTCTGCCCTTAAGCGTATCTATCTCTCCCCCCAGCTTAGTGTCATCCGCAAACTTGCTGAGGGTGCAATCCATCCCCTCATCCAGATCATTAATAAAGATATTGAACAAAACCGGTTCTAGAACCTAACCTTGGGGCATTCCGCTAGAAACCGACTGCCATCCTGACATCGAGCCATTGATCACTACCCGCTGGGCCCGGCCTTCTAACCATCTTTCTATCCATCTTACTGTCCATTTATCCAATCCACAATCCCTTAACTTGCTGGCAAGAATATTGTGGGAGACCGTATCAAAAGCCTTGCTAAAGTCAAGGTATATAACATCCACTGACTTCCCTATGTCCACAGAGCCAGTTACCTCATCATAGAAGCTAATCAGATTGGTCAGGCACGACTTGCCCTTTGTGAATCCATGCTGACTATTCCTAATCACTTTCCTCTCATCCAAGTGCCTCAGTATGGATTTCTTAAGGATCCCTTCCATGATTTTTCCAGGAACCAAGGTAAGACTGACCTGCCTATAGTTCCCTGGATCATCCTTCTTCCCTTTTTTGAAGATGGGCACTACATTTGCCTTTTTCCAGTCATCCGGGATTTCTCCCGATCTCAACGACTTTTCAAAGATAATGGCCAAAGGCTCCACAATGACATTTGCCAACTCCCTCAGTACCCTCAGATGCACTAAGTCCGGACCCATGGATTTGTGTACGTTTAGCTTTTCTAAATAGTTCCTAACCTGTTCTTTACCCACCACGGGCTGTTCATTTTCATCCCATCTTGCGTCACTTGGCGCAGAAGTCCAGGAGCCGAACTTGTCCGTGAATACAGAGGCAAATAAAGCATTGAGTACTTCAGCTTTCCCCACATCATCTGTCACTAGGTTACCTCCTTCATCCAGTAGGGGCTGCACACCCTCTCTGATCACCTTCTTGTTAACATGCCTGTAGAAACCTTTCTTGTTATCCTTCACATACTTAGCCAGTCGCAATTCCATTTGCGCTTTCGCCTTCCTGATAACCCTCCGGGATTCTCGAGCTATACCTTTAAACTCCTCCCTGGTCATTTGTCCAAGATTCCACTCTTTGTAAGCTTCCTTTTTGTGCTTAAGTTCACCAAGGATTTCCCCTGTAAGCCAGTCCGGTCTCCTACCATGTTTGCCTCTCTTGCTACGCGTCAGGATGGTTTCTTACTGTGCCTTCAATAAGGCTTCTTTAAAATACTGCCAGCTGTCCTGGACTCCTTTCCCCTTCATGTTAGCATCCCAGGGGATTCTGCCCATCAGATCTCGGAGGGAGTCAAAATCTGCTTTTTTGAAGTCCAAGGTGTATATTTTACTACTCTCTTTTCTTCCTTTGGTCAGGATCCTGAAATCTACCATCTCATGATCACTGCTTCCCTGGTTGCCACCCACCTCCACTTCCCCTATTAGTTCCTCCCTGTTTGTGAGCAGAAGGTCAAGCTGCGCACGGTCCCTGGTCGGATTCTTCAGCACCTGTGTCAAGAAGTTATCCCCAACATTCTCCAAAAACTTCCTGGATTGCCTGTGTACTGCCGTATAGGTTTCCCAGCAGATGGCAGGGTGATTAAAGTCCCCCACGAGAACCAGGGCCTGCGATCTGGAAGCTTCGCTCAGTTGTCCGAAGAAAGCCTCATCTACCTCATCCACCTGATTCGGTGGCCTGTAGCAAACACCATCCACAATATCAATGCTGTTGTTTGCTCCTTTCAACTTAACCCATAGACTCTCAACAGGTTTTTCTCCCCCTTTATACTGGAGTTCAGAGCAATCATAGTGCTTGCTTACATACAGTGCAACTCCTCCTCCTTTTCTCTCCTGCCTGTTGTTCCTGAACAGTCTATACCCTTCCATGACAGCACTCCAGTCATGCGAGTCATCCCACCAAGTCTCTGTTATCCCAATTAAATCATATTTCTTGGTCTGGGCCAGGGCCTCCAGTTCTTCCTGTTTGTTGCCCAGGCTTCTCGCATTAGTGTACAAACACTTCAGGTAACCAGTTGATCGTCCTATCTTCTCCATTCGAAACATGGGTCCTTCTTTCTTGCCCCTTCCTCTCTGCATTTCTTCCCGGTATCCGACTTTCCCACTCCCCTCAGGGTTTTGGTCACTGTCTCCTGAGAAACCTAGTTTAAAGCCCTCCTCACTAGGTTTGCAAGCCTGCCCACAAAGATGATCCTTCCTCTCTTCGTTAGGTGGATCCCATCTCTTCCTAGCAATCCTTGCGCCCGGAACAGAGTCCCATTGTCGAAGAAACCAAAGCCCTCTCTGCGACACCATCTGCGCAACCACACATTTACATCCTCAATTCGACGATCCCTGCCCAGTCCTTTCCCTTCAACAGGGAGGATGGAGGAGAATACAACTTGCGCTCCAAATTCTTGGATCCTTCTTCCTAGTGCTACATAATCCGCAGTAACACGCTCAAGATCATTCTTGGCCGTATCATTAGTTCCCACATGGAGAAGCAGAAAGGGGTAGCGATCCGAAGGTTTGATCAGCTTGGTAAGCCTCTCAGTGACATCCTGAATGCGAGCTCCTGGTAAGCAGCACACCTCTCGAGATTCCAGGTCCAGACGGCAGAGGGATGGCTCAGTCCCTCTTAGGAGGGAGTCCCCGACCACCACCACCCGTCGTTTCCTTTTGGGGGTGGTGGCCGTGGAACCCCCATCTGTAGGACTACGCATCCCATGCCTTCCAGTAGATGGTGTTCCCTTCTGGTTTCTTCCTTGTGAGGTCCCTTCCAGAGCTTTCAGCACTACAGAGCCTGCGGAGAAAGCTTGAAAGCGATTGCTTACCTCTATAGCATCGGGGGATTCCCGTGCTGGCCTTTCTCTCCTTCTAGAAGTTACATGCTGCCAGTTCTCTTCTTGGTCACGTACTGCCCTCTCTGGTTCTTCTGCCTGCCGTGCTTGAAGGATTAAATGCTGCCTTCTATCGAGGAAGTCTTCATCCTCTCTGATCAAGCGTAGGGTCGACACTTGGGCCTCCTCTAATTTTTTCTTCCAAAATGTCAACCAGCTTGCACTTGGTGCAGATGAAATCCGTTCTTTCTTCCGGGAGGAAGACAAACATGGCACACGCTGTGCAGGTAACAACAGCAGACCCATCACCAACCATCGCTGCTGTCCTGGAAAAGGGATTTAAAAAGAAAGGCAAGAGACCCTCGCCCCCTTCCCTCTCCCCTTCCAAACTCCCTCTCAAAACTCCCTGTTAGCACTTACCTGTTTGCAAGCTCATTGGTCGCTTGCCCACTGCCTTGTAAAGCCCCTCCCCCTACCAAGGCTCAGCCAATCAGCAGAGGCTTCTAGAATTCAAACTTTAATTAGAAGCCAATAGTTTCCACCTGCCAATCATAGCACAAACTCCATCAAGGGGAGGAGGAGGGCAGAGGGGAGGTGGGGAAAAGAAAAAAAAAGCCTCACTCTCAAACACAGGGGAAAATAAATAAATAAATAAATAAACAAAAAACAAAAAAGAACACACACCGACCCTCACTCACAAACACAAGCTCAGCACACAGCAAGAAAACCCCAAACACAACACCCACTTCCCTCAAGACTCCTGTATCTGCTTCTCCTCTACCTGGAGAACTCCCTCTCTGAAGCCTCACTCAAACAGGGGAAAAAAAAAACCACACCACCACACACCAAACAAACACAAGCTCTGCTCACAGTTAGAAAGCCCCAATAACAAAACACACTTCCCTCAAGAGTTCTGTATCTGCTTCTCCTTCACCTGGAGAACTCCCTCTCAAAACTCCCTGTTAGTACTCACCTGTTCAAATCCAAGGGGTTTAGATGCTTATATACCTTTACGGATATGGGATACCGATATTCTAAACAAAATATATTAAATTAAGTTACATATCAGTAATGTAGGGTTGTCCCCTCCCCCCCCAAAATAATGCCAGAAACTTCAAAGTTAAAAGAAATCCATATGTTAAGGTATAGAAATGCACCTACATAAGCACCCAAAGGCTCCATGCAATATCCATACAATTATGGTTGCTCTATGTTAATGCTGGGAAATGAGAAAATATGACATACCCAAACTATCTCCATCCCATACAGCGTGCCTCAGAAAAATCCTCTGTTATCTTTTTGACCCAGAACAATCTCAAACCAATATCGATTGACACTGTGCAGCCAAGAGGATATGAGCACCCTGGAGATGGACTGGCCAAGTGCTTCAGACAGAAACTGATTCCACCACCAAAGTAGCAATAAGATGGACACCTGAAGGCAGGCAAAAATGAAGCTGGACAAAAAAACATGGCAAACAGCTGTGGAAACTGAGCTGAATAAACTGGAGCACATGTGGGAACCACTGAAAGATTTGCCAGAAACAAACTGGAGTGGAGGAGCTTCGCTGCTGTCCTAAACACAGGGCTGCCAACAGGGCAAGGCAAAGAGAGCAACTGCCCTAGGATGCAGCGACTCAAAAGGGCCCAGGGCTCCCAGCTGCTGCTACTGCGGAAGTGGCGGCATCCAGAGCCCTGGGTCCTTCAATTGAACTGCATGGAGCATTCCCAGCAGCCCTGAGGGCTGGAAGGGGGTGCGCTGTGGTTCGAGCAGCACTGAGGGCTAGCTGCCCCAACCTTGCCTTTACACCCAAGGCCACACCCTTTCCAGGAGCATGGAGCTGGCTCCCCCTACCTAGTCCAGGGACCCAGAAAAGCAGTTGGCTTAAACACCAGAGGCATAATGGGAACACAATGATGAAGATAATATTAATGCTTTTGGTCATATATTAAAATGATTTTTAAAGGTATATTAGAGTTCACTTCATGTTTTTTTTTTTTTTGTGGTGTCACTCTCCCCAGAGCAGTGATCAAATGCGTGCATCTTTTAGGTTATATGATATAGGAGTTATTACTTTTACCTCCATATTTCCTGGTTTTCTGATGCTGAAGTTTTGCTTTTCCCACCCGATGCAGGCTGACTGAATAGCTTCAGGGAATGAGGGTGTAATGTGGAAGCCTTAATTTTGTATTTAATTTACAACACAGTTAAAACAGTCTTTGGATAGTGAATTAACATAAACATTTATGCAATTCCTGCTTTTTAGTTTGATTTAGCAAAAATGTATAGAAGGTTTTCTGGCATGATGAAAGTAAGCAGACTAGATACTGATCATCCTCTGTGCCCAAAAGACTTCAGCATAATTACAGAGAAATTCCACACTGTTTTTTGGGTGTATACTTCTAAGACTTTTGTATGCTCTCCCTTCCTCCTTCTTTCTTTCTCACTTAGAAATTGAACTTTCAAGTTTACTGTGAGCAACAACAAGACAAGGTCTAAATTATGTATTTAATGGGCTCTAATTCATGTAAGAAGGAAAAGCACTTAGGTATAAAATAAATACATGTTTAGAAATCAAAATAGTCATGAGTTGTCATGAGCTACATCCTCACAGTCTTAACATATGTTACTAACCAAAGTTGATTTACATTGGCCTTTGGGATATGTTCGATTACATTATCTGAAAGTAAATATGTGCAAGAGCCATTGTATTCATTTCCAGTGACATTCCTGACAGATGTAAAGGCTACTGATGTGTCTTTTGCTCTTCACATAACAAACTTAGCATGAAGGAAGCACACAGCACCATGGGATCCAAATAATCCAGCTTACTAATGATGCACAATATGCAAGACCTAGTTACATATGCTCCAACAAGGGTACTGTGTCCTGTTGGCTTTTGAAACACGAAAGACATGGAAGTAGGGCTGACAGATGTCCAATTTTGAACCGGACAGTCCAGTATTTGAGCTTTCTGTTCTGGAAACAAATTGAGAAAATATAAATGTTCGGTATTTTCTAAATAAGACGTAATGTAGATTGTGATGTAATGTCAAGTGTGTCCTGTATTTTTGTTGACCCATCTGGCAACCCTACATGGAAGGCCACTAAAGGGCTCACCCACCATTTAAAGGGATACCATCCAGCCCCTATATACAGAGTACTTGTATAGAAAGTTAAATTTCATTTTTCCATGGTTAATATATTCCTATCTGATGAATTGCTTTCTACTTTGTCCTAATTGAATCACTGGATGTCGAAACACAGAGATTAATGAATCACTAGCTATATTATTTATCAAGTAATAGCTATCCATCTGCAACACATAAAACATTTTCTTTTTCCAGGGCATATGACTGAGACTAAAGCAGTGTTCTTTATTGATGGTAGGACTTAAGTAATGTAAGGTGCAGAGGGAAATGTTATACTGGCTGGAGTTCCAGTAATGGAAAAGCTTTCGTATAAAAAATAGAGAACTTACAGAAATGCATAGATGATCTTAATAAAAGCAACATAACTAACAGCATGAATTTTTAATGAGAAAATGGTATTGTTCAAACCAGAGATTTTTCAATACTCTGGGTGTATATAAGTTTTGTCTTTGCAGTCATTCAAATATATGTATATCTTTAAAATATACATTTATTTAGCAAGTATATCACAAAAAAACCTTTTACGTGTGTAAATGGAGATTTTTATATATAAAATCATATTCTCTACTTCACAAGCTTCATCCATCTAATTTGAGGAAAGGACACTTCGGTGTATAATAATTTCTAAAACATCAACTTTGAAAAAACATTGTAATGAGATCATGTGTTCTGTTTCTTTTTTCAATACTGTGCACAAACCAAGTAATCCCAAAACATAAAAGATGTAATAACACAGCCAACTAATGCTCTAGGGCTACTGTTACAATTTATGGCTTTTGTGGTTGATATAATTATTTGAAAACCAAAAAGTGCAAAGTTTACCGAAGAAACTGCTTGATGTTTTCTGCTTTCATTTCAGTCACAAGTTTCTGTCTCACATTTCGATAGGCATCTGTTGAACTAGTTGTTTTTTTAGTGGGTTTCATTAACCAGCCTGAAAAATATCATTAAAGGCTGATATTTACTAAGCCCTATAATGCTCAAGTACTTGTGAATATGCTTAACTTTAAACACAAGTAATCCCATTACAGTCAGTGGAACTATTCAAATGCTTACATTTTAACAGATGCCTAAGTGTTTGCTGGACTGTGGCCTAAAACATATAAAAGCATCTAGAAAGTAAAGTATTTATTGTTACTTTATCATGATGAAGTGGTAAGTCTCTCCTGTATTGATAAGAGCACGCACTGGTCAATATAGAATATCACTTAACAACATTCTTCTGTTAGTAATTTTAGACCTGTAGTGAGAGAGACTAACCCCTACCTAGAGAAACTGCCCATGTAATTAATGTGAAGCATACACATGTTCAGGATGAGAGCCTAGGATTCCATCATCTCTTGCCAGCCCCACAATAGTTATTGGGTGTTCAGAGGAGGAGGAGGGAAAGGAGGAAAGTTAAAAGTATTTTCAAGTAATGCACTGTCAAACAGTTACTTCTTGTAAATGTTTGTGGTGTTGCTCCTGTGTAGCAAAAAAACTCACAACGACGGGGAAATGACTGCAATTAAACTGACAATCCACAACAGTGATGTCAAGTGCACAATGGAAAACTGTGCATCTTTCAATAATAGTAGTCCATAGAGTAGGGTATAAAAAAGTTTCTTGTGAAAAGCTCCCCCCCCACACACACACACACAGGGGGTGTGGGCTGGTGGAGGAGCGGTGTGCAGGGGGCGCTGTGCGTGTGGAGGGACGACGGGGCTCAGCGCAAACGGTCTGTCACTCCCCGGTCCCACGCCTGCCTGAGCACTGGGGGCCCCACCGGGTGTCTGTCTCCTGCTCCCCAGCCGGAGCTGCCGGCCCTGCGGGCGGAGGGTTCCTGCCCAGCCGCGCGGGGCGCTGCGTACTCACCGCCCAGGAAGCCCAGCAGGAAGAGAGCCAGCAGCAGGGTGCAGCCCAGCCCGGTGCGCAGCGCGCCCTGCCTGCCGCCCATGGCTCCGGCCCGCAGGCGCTACGCGGGGCCGGGCTCCGCTCTGCCCGCAGAGCGCGCAGTGGTGCCCTGTCGGAGCAAAGCACAAGCCCGTGTGTGTGTGTGTGATGGGTCACGCGGAGGCCGCTGCCTGCTGGCCCGTCCCCTTTGGTTCCTCCTTGTTCCCGCTGGCCCCGCAGCGTGCCAAGGGAGGCTGGGCGGCAGGGCGCGGCTGCTCCACCAAGAGAGGCGCTGGGAGGAAATTCTTGCGGTGGCTTTGGGGGCTGTTTCTGTGATAAGGCTTAGTGGCGCCTTTGATCGAGCCCCTCAATCTGCTCCCCTCCAGCAGGGAATCTATCGCCTCCACAGGTGGGGAAATGGAGGTAGGGCGAGATTAAATGATGCCCAAGGCTGGACTGTAAGTGGCAGCACCAAGGATGCAGCCTGGTTCCCTTACATCTCTGCCCCCCGGTTCCTTTTAAAACTTGGAGGCAAAATGTATTCCTTTATGGACATTTAAGATCAAACAAGTGTATTTCTTTCACATTCACAGACCAGAAAATAGTAGCAAGAAAAATACTCAGGGAGACACAAAGGTCCATCAGACAATTTGTGTACCTTTTCTCCCCGGCTTTTATTTAAAAGTTGCTTGTTTCTATATTCATTTACCATTTGTTGTAGTGGAATGGGTTGTAACAGGAGATGAGGTTGATGAAGTTTATGTTGCAAGGGGAGAAAAGGCTGCCTCCTATGGTTTAGGGAAAACATTAAGGACTGTTACTGATTCTTTGTTATTTATCATCAGATTATTGCCAAGCATGTTATCAAACAGTTGTCCAGCTCTAAGTACAATGGAGTTCTGCTGTGAATAGTTGCAAAACTCATCCAATAAAGTTGAGTGAAACCAAAAGTTTCAAAATTGTTGCTTACAATCTGCAGTCCATGCATCATACCATGCATGATTGATTCTAAAGGCTCTTCCAACCAAATCTTGAAGTTTTTACTTAGCCAGATCTCCTATAGACTTGTTCCTATGTATGTGTGCAACTAGGTATAACATGCTGTGAGATAGGCCCAGGGATCCAGACACATTGCCTAAGGTAAGTGGAAGAGTTTCTAGCCAATTGCACACTTTCCCTTTAAAGCATTTTAGGGCCCTGCTCCTAAAGGTGAACTCCTGTATTCATGCAGAGTCTCACTGAAGCTAAGAGATGCAAAGACCTAACCACACTGGATCCAGTTATTGTATGAGGTTACATGTTAAGGTTGATGGTGTGAAAGCTTCCTGGAGACCCCTGGACATGGCCTGTCACCACCACATAGAAGGAGTGAGCCCAGCCAGGAACATTAAAAGAAATGGCTGGGCTCCACGTCTCACTCCTTCCTCAAGCACAGGCAGCTGAGCTGAAGACATTGAAAAGCAGGTGGAAGATCTGATTAATGTTCATATCACTTCCCAGGGACTCAGCAGTTCCTCTGCAGAACAATAATTACAGTTATATCACTTGGAGACTGTGGTCTCAATCACTCCATGGCTTTAACCCATCTTAGATCGTGGCTGGTTTTCTTGAACACATGAGAAACATGTCTAGTTTTGCAATTACTTATCATTGTTTGTAACCACTTGATGACAGCCTGCAAAGCTCCCTCCAGAAGTCAGAGCAGAGAAACCTTCATTTGAGATGCCAGCTGAAATTCCACCTACAGAAAGTAAAGGGATGGCATCACATGGTGTATTATTAGCGTATATGTAGCACCACAGGTGCCTGGGTGGCATTTAACAGACAGCATGCTAACAGATTTCTGCTTTTAGGCGTTTATAATTGAAGTCCATAATCCTCATGTGATGATGAGCAAGGAAGTGGGAGGGGAGGATGAGAATAGCAGTATCAACAGTTAGAAAGTACAACATGAATTTATTGCTATGTCTGGGTCTGTTCAGTGTCACAACCAATAGCAGGGGTCAACAATGGAGACTAAATCTTGAAGACCAAGTGTAAAAGCAGCTCTTCCACTTCAGCTAGTCTTAATTCCTTTATCTGACAGTGAGAGTAGACTCTAATCCAGTGTTTCTTAAACTGTGTTCTGTGGCACACTGGTGTGCCGTGGAGAACAGAGTTCAAAATGGCCACCCTTAAAGATGCAGGTGACCTTTTTTGGCTCAATAACTCCCCCCCCCCCCCCCCCGACCTTTTCTTTTTTTTGCTCAACAAAAAAATCCTTGGTGTTCTTCATAAAAAAAATTGTTTGGTGTTCCTCGGTCTTAAAAAGTTTAAAAAACACTGCTCTAATCTGTAGACTAGCCAATAGAAGGCCACAGACTCTTTAGCCATTTATTTATTAGTATAATATATTAAAATATTGTCCTGTGACTATAATAAAGGGTGAGGTGGAGATTGGTGTAAGGAGAGTTCCCAACCAAGCATCTATCTCACTCTCTCTCACACACACATAGCTTTTATAATCAAGAGATCATACATGTTACTGCTGATGTAAAAAAACCCTCACAATATTAACAGGGATGTTTTGTTAAGTGTTTGCTAATTATTTACATCCCTTGCTTGGCCTGCTGTAACTAGATGGCTCCATTAACTGGAACAAGTCAAATATTAAGCCTTGCTTCACTTTTTGTTTATAAATGCCCAATGTTATACTTATTCTTTCCATTTAAATTGTAATGCTGGAAAAGGAGGCAAACTGTAGAAAGTTATTCAGCACACTCGCCCCCTATTCCTGGTTGTTCCTAAGCCTCACGCATCAGCATCAGCATTCAACAGCATGTGTAAAGGAACTTCCAAACCAAAGAGTTATTCAGGCAGCTAGGCACAAGCTGGCTATGAAGGGAAGAGGAGCCACTGCTCTGCTCTTGTGTGTCCAATAATGCCACTGTTCACACTAGCCTGAAGCAGCCACGGAAGGAAAGCAAGGATTGTGTTGTGGTTGTCCAGTTTCTGTGTGATGATGGAAGCAAGAAGCAATTTAGAAAGAGGCCAACTCTTTGTATACTCTCCTCCATTTTCCCCTGAGACGTAATCTGATCTTTACAGGACTAGACATAATCTGACCTTTTACTTTTTAAAAAAATGTTGTTCAGGCACATCAGACAGTCTAAGGAATCAATTTCATTTTCCTGTGCTCACACAGCTGAGACCACTATAGAGAGCTGAGGTGAGGAGGGGGGAGAGCAGGAGGAAAACCCAGGACAGAGAAAAGGAATGCTCAGTAAACCACAGCTTTAGATAAACATCAGATACAGAAAAGCAGCTGGATGATATAATGTGCCAGACCTACTCCATTATTTTTAGCTACACAATCTGAGGGCCTCATTTATGAAGAAAGACTAAGAGCTAAGTATGCACAGCAGGGCTAAAAGGTAACTGTAGGTAGGGGATAACTATGTAACCAAAGGGTGCAAACATGAAGGAGTGAGAGGAATAGTTTATGGCGCAACAAAGAGTTTGAAATTGGGGGAATGTCATCATGAAAGTGAGATACTAAATATGGAAGAATCTTCCCAAGAGACCTGTTGGACACCTCATTTCCTGGGTCATTTAAAATTGGCATGTCAAAGGACAAGGAACAACCCCCAAAAGAGAAATCCAAGAGGCAGGCAATGGGTGAGGTGACATAACTTTAAAAGTGTTTCTCCCTCTGACTTGAGTTGGAACTACAGCTGCTGATCATATGAGTAAGCTGCATACCAGACTCATACACGTTTAAATTTCTGCTTTCTTCTTGAAATCAATTTTTTTCTTTTTCTTCAAATTTCACAGCAAGCAAGTGTGCTGTACTTAGAGCAAAATTTGAAAGGTGTATCTAAGGAAAACAGTAATAATTTGGCCTTTTCAATGTCATCTGTATTTAGGGTTGCCAGATGGTCTCCCAAAAAATACTGGACACATGGTATCTTTTGGTCAAGGAAAAAAGAAAAAAAAGGAATGCGGGATAAGCGGCGATCGCAACACCCCCGCCTCCCAGCTGGGACTCCCAGGCTGGGAGGCAGGGCCACTATCAGCGCTGGGAGCCTGTGACTGTGAAGAAGCCTTGCGGGGGCAGAATCCCAGCCACTCCCCCCGCCAGGCTTCTGAGCAATCAAAGGCTCCCAGCACCAATGGCAGCCCTGTCTCCCAGCCTGTGAGTCCCAGCTGGGAGGCGGGGCCGCGATCGCTGCTCTGGGCATTTCAGAAACCTAGCCAGGGCGGGGGCGAGTGGCTGGGACTCCCAGGCTGGGAGGCGGGGCCGCAATGGTTCTGGGAGCCTGTGATTGCGCAGAAGCCTGGCGGGGGTGGAGGGAGTGGCTGGGACTCCCAGCCACTCCCTCCGCCCCCGCCAGGCTTCTGCACAATCACAGGCTCCTAGTGCCGATCGTGGTCCCGCCTTCCAGCCACTCCACCCGCCCACGCCAAGCTTCTGTTCGGTGCGCAGCCAGAAAAATCAGAGACTACCGGACATTGCACATGTCCGGTATTCTCTGATTTTTTTTACCGGACAAAGCGCACAAATACCGGACTATCCGGTAGAATACCAGACACTGGGCCAACCCTATGTATTGCCTTTGCTTCTAATTGCTGGCACATGAGAAATACCTTGAAAAGAGCCATACAAATGCATTTAGGTAGAAATATCTTTTGCATAGATCAACAGATTATCATCTTCAGACTGAAAGCCTATTTTTGTTAGGCATTTCACGGCTGACATTTATTGCTCCAACCCACCTTTTTATTAATAGTGCCTGGCAGGTTTCTTGTTTAATCTTTTTTGAATGGCTTCCAGATGTTAAGAGAAAAGTAACCTAGATGAGACACCTGAGCTCTCAGCTCAGAACTCTCCATGATCACTTCCATTCACCTTGCCATCTGTGACATGGTTTCAAGAAGACAGTTCCATCTCATTGAGTGACTCCTTTTGTAATAGAGGAGTGGAAGGGGCATCTCCTATAGGATATTTATGTAACCCTACAGGAAATTCTAGAAAGTTAACTGATATGTTACAAAGTGCTGGAAATAAGCATGACTGTTCTGTCTTTACAGATCAGGCCTATAAACTAAATTAATTATATTGCACAACTATGAGACTAAAATAATTGTGATTTCTGCATTTTAAGTAGAGAGGAAAACAAGGGGGGGATGCATGTGGCTATTTGAAATGAATGTCTTTTAATTAGTAGTTCACTTCAACAATGATTTCAACTCCCCTCTCTCCTAACAGTTTCAAAGGAATCATATCTTATTAATATTGTTAAAG
Organism: Pelodiscus sinensis; assembly: GCF_049634645.1. NCBI lineage: Eukaryota > Metazoa > Chordata > Testudines > Trionychidae > Pelodiscus > Pelodiscus sinensis. Next base: position 308,285,856 of record NC_134711.1, read on the forward strand.
GTAATGAAAGTGAGTGAGGGAGACTGTCCGGAGTGTATTATTTTCAAAGAATGAGGTTTTTAACATAATTCTGCTCATGTCTCTAAATGCTCTGTTTCTGAGGACTCCATAGCTGTCAACTCCAGTCTTTCCTTTTTGATTATGTTGCTGATATGTCTATACTACTTCCTTCAGAGTCCCAGCTGCAGCCTGCACAGTGAAGGTTGCAATGGAGATCTGCCTCTTTACTTCTTCCCAGGCTTTGTGCTGATCCTCATGGTGGTCAATATCAAACATGGCATCATAGATCCCTGGGAATGACTCTCCAGCGTACTTGTTGTGGCTGCTCGGAGCAAAAACAATGTGTCTGTGGGGGAAGAGAAAAAATACTGCAAATTATGAAAACATAACAAAAGTTTGTTTTATGAATCAATCATTATCCAACAAATGTATCAGCTTTCAAAGCAAATCCTTGGTAGCAGGGATGCAGATAAATATCCTTGTGGCAATGATGCCCTACACTGCAAAAAGCAAGAATACAAATATTTAAGTACATCCACAAATGCACTAAATTAGTCCATGTGAATGCCAGTGTTGCAGAGGAGCAGAGATACAAATTATAAATGTTTTTTTTTCTTCCCCAGTATTTTTGATTAAAGGGAAAAAACAACCAACCAATCACAGTTGCTGGCAGCTCAAGAATACTTTGAGTTAGGAAGGCTGATGCTTAAAGGGTCAATAAACTGGCCTTCACAGATATTGTTGCTAACAGAGGTTGTTAAAATACAAGGATTGTAAATCTTAATCTCAGTTTTCTCTTGCCAGGCTGCTTGTTTCAAGAAAAGTGAATGTTCTGCACTGTGCTGAAACGGGAGAAAAATAGAGAAGGTTTTAACTAGTCTGCCCACAAAAAAAATTCAACAGTTCTGTTCAAATGTTAGAGATCAGCAAATATATTTTCCTACTTCTGCAATGCTTGTGCTTTTGTAACTGCCACCAAGCAGATTTGAACCTGGGACCTTTGGAGTTTAATAGAGGAGTTCCTACAGCCTGAGCTATAAAATCAGCAGAGCTCAGACTATCCTGTAGAGGTCTCTTGGTCTTACCTGTTGCTGTGGTCTAGGTGCCACTGCATGAGATAGTGAAACACACCAGCTAGGCTACATCTACACTGCAGGCTTCTTGCGCAAGAACTTTTTGTGGAAGAGATGTTCTACAACAAGTTCTTCTGCAAGAACTGCCACACTGCCATGTGCTTTTGCACAAGAGATGTGCTTTTGTGCAAAAGAGTGTTCACACTGCTATGGACGCTCTTGCTTAAGAAAGCTCTGATGGCCATTCACAGAGCACCTGGGCTTTTTCCTGTTGTCTGTCCACACACGCCTTTTTGCACAAGAGGTCTTGCACAAAAAGGCTTATTCCTCATAGAAAGAGGAATAACTCTTCCACAAAAAGCCCTGTCTTTTGATGATCTACTGTACTTTTTCTTGCGCAAAAATGCGCTTGTAGTGTGGAGGCTCTGTGAGTTTTTGTGCAAAACCAGCTGGTTTTGTGCAAAAACTCTGTAGTATAGATGTAGCCTCGGTGTGAGTTATACTTTCACTATATTTTGTACTACTATGATCGGCCTAATGCTAACTGTTCCAAGTGTTAGAGCATGATCCACTTTTTTTTTTTTAAAGAGAATGTTAAGGCTTGAGACTACATTGCTTTGAAGTTTTGGAGTGGACTTTAATGGGAACAGGAATAAATGCTCAGGACTTGATCCACTGAAATCAGTGCAAGCACTCCTATTAACTTTAACAGTCTTTGGATCAGGCTGAATTTTACCCCAATATTCCCTTTCTTTTTCATTATCCTGTTAGTCTTATTTATGTCCCCTTTTCCCATACTAAATAATACCTCTTCTTTCTTTTTCCCATTCTTCAGATAACTGTAAATCATTAATGGTTGACATTTTTCAGAATTCTTAGGCAAAAGAACAAGTAAAGTTTGATGTAGATAATGTTTTCCTACCTGTAAAAGGGCCTGCCAGGTAAACCCAGAGGATCAATAAAGGCCCTTTCTAAAAACATGAGCTGATCATTCAATGACCTTATTGTTACTGGGCTGAAAAGAAAACAATAGATTGTCTTAGCTCCACAGTACTCTGTATATGCACATCCTAGACTAAAATTTCCACAGCTTCAGATGTACAATATATATCTAAAAACAGTGTGCAGAATGTAATGAGTTTAACATCTGTGAAGTCAATCACAGTTAAGTCAATGGACCTACCTTAATTTACCCTGATGATCTGACAAATAATGTGGAGGTTCTGTAAGGCTATTCTTAGGTGCTAAGGAATGTGTTGTAAGAAGGAGTGGAAAACTAAATGTTTTCTCCCACACTGCCCCTTATACCAGAAACTTTCTTCTCCCATCAAGACAACTCCCTTGCCGTACAATTCCTTTTTTAATACTCATTTATTCCATGAACACTGTCAAAATCAAGCAACTTCAGAAAAAATGCATGTGTTTTTACTCCAATGAACTTCTCAACACCAAAAAAATGAAGTTAGAAAATTTTTGGGGTTGGTATGTGAATTGTGTTGCCTGAATTGTTCTCTGTGTTTATTTATAATGCAAATTTCTTACAGCAGACACCATGGTTACCAGTGTGCTTTGTACAGCAACAAGCACTCTACTGATGCTTAACAAACAATAGATAATGTATTTACCTATGGTACAGGAAAACAGTGTACAATGTGACATACTGCTGACCTTTGCAGTGGAATCCTTAGGGCAAAATCTTAGCTACCACAGCATAAAGCTGGAATTACTCCACTGTAATCACCTCCAAATGTACATCAGTTAAAACAAAAACAGAATTTGGTCACTGATTAACTTCAACTCAACTTCTGTTAATATAATTGCTCTTGGACTGATGTGTCCCGTTTGGCATGTGTTGCAACATACAACCCATTACAAATCTTTTGCTGTATGGAATGGTCAAGGTTAATAGTATTTGATCTTAAAAAAGACACCAAATGTCTCTTTTAAAAAAAACACTGAAATGAAGTTTAGCTAGAGTCCATTTGTTTCTACTATATTTCATTGGTTCCAGAAAATAAAACAGAGCAAAGCAAAACCAACCATTCTGCTAAATAAAAACATCCCAGTTGTTTACAAATGGCAAACCTTAAATGTAAGCCTTGTGACTGATAATGAACAGTAATTCATGTTCCTAGCATTAGGGAGAGGGGCTGCAAAAATCAAAATAAGTAGAAAAAGAGACAAGAAAACATCCTGTTATGTGCAAATAGGATGTAAAACAAACAGCTGACCTACTGCACAACCAGCTTTAATGTTAGGACTGGTTTAGGCTAGGACTGTCAAGCAATTAAAAAATGTAATTGCGATTAATTGCACAATTAATCGCATGCGCCTCCCCTTTGAAACGCTGCAGTGGCGTTTCAACAGGGCAGCGCTGCATGAAGCCTGGGATCATCTGGAGTCCCCAGCTGCCTCCTGGCTCCATGCAACGCTGCCCCCTGGAAGCGCCGCGGCAGTGTTTCCAAGAGGCAGTGCATTAGGAACCTGGGATCAGCTGGGGACTCAAGCTGATCTCTGGCTCCAATATTGCAAAGTCCCTTTGGGGCGGCACTTCAAAGGGGCTTTGCAACAGCAGAGCCGGGGATCAGCTGGAGTCCCCAGCTGATCCCAGCTCCATGTTGCAAAGCCCCTTTGAAGTGCCGCTCCAGCACTTCAAAGGGGCAGCTCAGCATTAATGCCTGCGATTAACGCATTACAAAAATTAACGTGTTAATCCTGTCTTGCGTTAATCGCAGGTCAATTGAGAGGCCTAGTTTAGACTATTAAAATCAGCAGCCTTTTAGAATTAATATGTTGCACCATCAGCACTCTGAGCAGCCCTAGTACCAAAGAGATAATCACACAAATTAGTCAAATTAGTTAAATTCAGAATAGCCACGATTAGAAGGCCAACAGCTATCCTAGATCTATTTCTACCACTAATTCTAGTAGTAAGGTCCTTTCCACCACTCTAGCTGTGGGTCATAAAATGAGATCATGCAAGTGTAAATAAGAATCTGGCACTCTTAATACAACCAAAAACTGGATCTACATTTGTGCTTGAATGGTGGTGACCCAATTATTTCAAGCCTTAAAAGGACCCAATTGGTATTACCCTCCCTTCTATTAATGGGCACTTGTCAATGAGATAGTTCATGCAAGTGTTCACAGCAGGAGTGAGGGCTGCCCAATTAGGCCAAAATAATTTAATTATTTGTTTTGATGGCTAAGGAACCTGTAGAACTTACTTATTGATGTCTGCTTGCTGCAGTCTTCTGTGAAAGTCAGTGGCTGCTTCCGAAAAATTCTTCACAGCAGAAAAGAGAGAGTCTGGAGAGATGGAGAAGGAATAGCTTGACTGTGAAGCAGTATTCCCTGTAAGTTGCATGCTTTTGTGGCTGCTCAGGAGAGATTCTAATGGTGCCTAGCCAATTAGCAGAACATCTGCAGCTAGGTTTTTTGTTCTACTGGTAGTGCACATTTGCACATTCCTCAGTTCACATAACAAAATTTATTCTGCACACTGATGGAAAACTCAGCATATGGATGAAAAAGATTAGAGAGAACATCGCCTTGAAGTCTGTTTAGCTTTGGCCAATGAACCAACAACATGATCATCCTAATTCTAATAAAACAAAAGGCAACATAAAGCATGCCTGCAGTTCATACACTCCCATGTCAAACATCAAAAAAGCCCTCATACTCTCATGATTGCATGAGATGGTGAGAGCTGACAGAGCTTGCATGAAGGTGCCTTTTTTTTTTTTTTTTTTAAAGTGATCGGTTTTTTGAAGAATGATTTAAAAATAAAGAAGGCCTGGCCTACACTCATTTTTTATACCAGTACAAGTCCTAGTGGAGACATGATTATACCAGTAAAAAGGTGCCCTATACTAGGGATGTGAAGGAGTAGTCAACCACCCGATAACCAGGAGTTTATCAGGTAGCACTATCGAATACTGTATCACTCCCTCTCTCTTCCCCCAACCCCCACTCTTAAAGGGACTAGGAGGAGCCAGTGTGCAAAGATGCTGGCTCATTCTCTGGTTCCCCGCCAGGTCTCAGGACAACCCTCACGTTTCCACTCTGCATTTTTAAAAAGGATGCAGCAGCAGCAGCCCCCCGCCATTCCCCGACCTCCCTGACGCTGGCCCCTGCATTGTTAAAGGGATGCAGCAGCGGCAGCCTGTCCGCTTGTCTGTGTCAGTGCAAGCCAGCTGCTGATGCTGTGTCTGTTTTAAAAATGCAGAGGGGAAGGTTGACGGGAGTCAGGGGGCCAGCTGCTGCTGCCGTGTCCCTTTAAAAATGCAGACTGGCAGCGTGGAAGTTGTCCTGAGACTCGGCGGGGGACCAGAGAATGAGCCGGCATCTCAGCATGGATGCATGTCCACTAGAATAGTGGTTGAAGCATGAAGGGACATATGAATTTTTAATGCATTTGGCATGTAAATATATTGAGACACCAGCTACAACAGTGCAATGCAAACACCTATAATCACTTTCAGGTGACATTGTGAACAAGAAGCGGGGGGCAGCATTATCCCTTACAAATGTAAACAAACTTGTTGGTCTTAGCGATTATCTGAACAAGAAATAGAACGGAGTGGACTTGTGCAGTCTGTCTTACTTTTGAATAATATTATTTTTTGTACATAATTCTATCTTTGCAAGTTCAACTTTCACGATAAAGAGATTGTACTACAGCATTTGTATTAGGTAAATTGAAAAATACTCTATTTTTACAGTGCAAAATATTGGTAATAAAAATATAAAATGAGCACTATACGTTTTGAATCCTGTGTTGTAACTGAAATCAATATATTTAAAAACAAGAAAATGAAATATTTAAATAGAGGGTATTTTATTATTGTTTCAGTGTGGGTAATCATGATTAATTTTTGAATTGCTTGACAATCTTGTTTTTTTTAAAGCAGCCAATTTTTGTATCTGCTTTGTTTTCTGGTGTTTGAGCCTTTAGTAATAGATTATTCTAAGCTTGTCCCTTCAACCAGCAGGACTAAAGATTTAATTTTTGTTTTAAATTAAAGCTAAGGTTTCCTCCACTGTCAGGCTTGTACAGTTACATATTGCAATTGCCAATTAGGTTGGGCTTTCTGCATTATAACAGGTTTATTTCAAGTGATATTCAAGGGCCTACAGAAATTAGGTACTTGGTTGCTTTTTTAAAAATAAACTGAAATAAAATCATTATTTTAATTAGATTTGTAATTTTCTGGGGGGCAGGGATTGTTTTGTTCTGTTTATGCAGCACCTATCACAGTGGTTCATGACTAGGGATTCTACTTGCTATTCCAAAACAAGTAATGAATAATAATAATAAGAGTGATCTGGCAGAGGGTTATACATACCAAATGACACACTGTATGTTGTCATTTCTGTTTGATGATTCTTTGACACATTATAGACAATTTCAGCATAGTTCCTTAAAGCCTCTGCATAATATCTGCAGTCAAAGGGAAGGACCACAGAGTCAGCCAGTTCAAACACCAGACCTCCTCGCACCTTTGCTACTGTCAGGTGATTCTTAAAAGTTGGATCATAAAATCTCTCCACGATCTCATAGGTCTCATAGACACTGTGGTAAACTGGGTAGTTACTGTATTTTTCCACTCTCTGAAAAAAAAAAAGAATTAAAAAAACCTGTTACTTATAATGCTGGTTTGGACAGCTTCACTATGCTGCAAAACATTTACGCTTGTGTGTCTGGATCACAGCCATCCTCTTTGTTTATATTTTCAATATTTCTCTTCATAGGGGAAGACCTTGTTAAATAGACTGTGATTTGTTATATTATTGCAGTTGTGCACGTCCCTCAATGAGGGCACACAAGAATCAAAACAATCATGGTTATAAAGAACCACCACTTCAGCATTCAATGATTCTTAGAACACCTAGCCATAAGCAATTCTGTGTCATTACCCTGTCATTTACTTTGAACTAAGTCCCCTTAACGTTTCAGTTAGTTGATGTCACAATTATTATCATCACAATGTATGAATTGTTGGGGTAACAGCTAGGTGCCTCACTCCTGGGGCAAGACCCCATTGTGGTAGATACTATACAAATGAAGAGCAAAAAAGCAGTCTCAACTCCAAAGAGCTGATAGTCTAAGTTGTTGACTCTCAGCTGATGGTATTCAGAATGTCACAAAGGACAGTGATGAGATGGTGGGACGACAGACTTACCCAGTTTTTGCTGTAACGTGCTCTGCCTGAAGCAATGCCAATCCGCTGAAAAAAGACTTCAAAGTCATTGCCAGAACCCAGCTTATTTATTCTTTTGACAAGAAAAAGGAACAGATCTTGAGTAAAATATTTGAATACAATTTTTAGTATGTTTCCAAGCCATGTATTAATGAACTCCTGTCTTGTCTCCTGCCAATTCTATCCCCTCTAGCCCACTTCAGGTCATTTCCCAGTACGCTCTTCCTCCAAACATCTCCTTAACATAATCTCTGACACTCCTGAGTCATCGATCACCCATCAACACTGCTGTTTACAGTGGACTAGACTCACCACATGGCACTTAGTGGAGTTAGTGCAGGGAAGAATTGTACAGTATGCATCTTCCTTACTCTTGCTCACTTAGGAGACTTTTTGACATGGAATCCTAGTCAAGCCCTGCCTCTCATCTGAGGGGGATACAACAGCACAGACAGGGCTGTTGATTAATGGGAGGAGGGGCATTTGCCTCAGAGCTGGGCAATTTAAAAGGCTCCAAGCCACCACTGCTGCAGTGGCAGCCGGAGCCCCAACCCTTTAAATCACAGACTGAGCCCCACGTACCAAGATTCAGACAGCCTCAAGAGCTGGCTGGGGGACGTGCGGCGTGGTTAAGGTAGTGCCGCGGGCTGGTTGTCCTAGCACCGCTACTTCTTCCTGAAGCCCTGCCCCTTTCCAGGGGGCCCAGAGTCAAGCTCTCCCCCCACACACACACACGTTGCCCAGAGCCTGGCAATGTCTGTCATCAGCACTGGGCACAGAGCGGGAATCTACAGAGAGCATCTGACAGATCGTGGGGAACAGACTCACCACTCAGAACCCCCTAGTCATGACTTACAGTATTGACATTTTATGTTATGAGGGGCAATCCTTGGTGATCTGAAGGGAGATAGTGCTATAAAAAGCATCCCTGTCCCATTCTATAGATTTCTATACCTCCCCAGAGATCTGCAGAGATCTTTACAGAGACAATTATGGGAGGTTATAGTGCTTGGGTCTTGTCTTTCAGAGACGCAGAAACAAATGGTGAAGTGAGAAAGATGAAAAATTGTTGAGGTGACCAGACCGAAGAAAACAACATAAAAAACCAAACACCAGTTCCAAAACATTTTGGCTAATTTTACTTCCTCCAGGCACCTAATAAAATGCAGACTTCCAAGTGCTGCAGCCTATTGCATTAAGGACCACTGTTTTCTTTCCACACACTGGTTATGTTTTCTCAGAAATAAGGCTAAATTGACAATAAAACTCTGCTTCCTACTTCTAACCATAGAACCAGAACAAATAGGCCTAATTTCAACCACAGATGGGCTATGTCGTAATTGAAACCATACCCACAAATGTTTTGGAAACAGACAATCCCATTTTAGCTGTGGTATCTTAGGGAGCTATGCAAATCCTAGAAGCTATGAGAAATTGTGCGGCTAAAGCCCTGCTGTACTGACAATTTATTCTGTCATACGTAATATCTCCAATTCTGAATACTTGGACAGATCCACACCTGGTGTAAATTATCACAAGTCCACGAATCTTGAACAATTACACCAATTCAAAGGATCTGCCCCACGGCTTCTATTAAGAGCTCAGCTTTCCATGTGGCTAAAAATACAAAGAAAAAACCTATGCTACAACCAGAAGTATCTTTTGAACCTATCCTTTGTCACTTACCTGGGGACATCTTTATATTCTGTTGATGGATTTTTTTCATTCCAGCTCTCATAAAGAGATTTGCCTTCAAACCCCTCATCCGGACTTGGTATCTAGAGACATTCATTTAAGAAAAAAGGACAGAGATACACCATTTTAAGTATTAGTAAGCAAAAAATTCAATCTATGAAGTCAACTAGTTAGAACAATGACTAAGTCACTACTTAGGTGCATTGGGCAAATCACTAAACTTTTCTGCACTTCTTTTTACTAATTTGAAAAATGGTTGTAATAATAGTGATCTTATCTTACAACAGTGCAGTGGGTCCTAATTACTGTTTGCACAGTAGATTGTGGTGCTCAGATGAAAGTCACTACAGATACATATAAATATTAGAAATAATTATGCTCATGTCATACTTCTATTTTTAGTGTGTCCTCTGACTTACTCTGAAGTTTCAACAGCTGAAGGTATATTTTTCTGAAAGATTGTTAAGTTTTATTTCTTTAAGTAATTACCCAACAATAATAATCCAGTACAGAAAAAGGCATTTGCATTGATCTCTTTAAGTCAAGATTCTTCATGGAGTAATATTGCGAAAGCATGTTGTCACACATTGGCCCAGGACAGGCGCGGTGTTAGTCCAGTATTGCTCAGATATTAGAAACCAATAGGTAGTGGTTGTACTACTGATCCTGTGTACTTGCACATGGTACTCAGTTTGAGTAGGAGTTGTCAGATCAGGTTCATTGTTAGGTAATTGGGCCAGCAGCTTCAAAAGTGTTCTGGGGGCTCAATTTGAATTGCCTTTGATCTGATTTGTAGAGGTGTTGAATGTTTACAGTTTCCATTGGCTTTAACCGGAGCTGTAGATGAGCCATACCAATGATACTGAGGCCAGAGCTGTCTCCAGTTGAGTACCCAAAAAGTGTGGCACCTAGCATTAGCAGGCTCTTTTGAAAATTTGGGCCACTGCAAATTGTGTCAGTTATTAGCAAAGACTATGTTGACTTGTCTGATGGCGTGTACAAACCCCACACTGGCCTGGAAAGGGTCCCGGACCTACTCCCACTGAGGCTCTGCATTTAAAACATAGTAGGAACAGGATGGGCAGGCAGCCCAGCTTAGTTCCAGCTCATGCCGGGTCTGGGACCTACTCCCACCGAGGCTCTGCATGTTAAATGTAGTAAGAACCGGGCGGGCAGGCAACCTGACTCATGCCAGGTCCAGAAGCTACCCCCGCTGCAGCTCTGCATTTTTAATGTAGCAGGAGCCAGGCTGCCTGCCCACCTGGCTCTTACTACATCTGAAATGCAGAACCACAGTGGAGGTAGCTCCCAGACCAAGCGTGAGCTGGGACTGAGCACTTTAACTGCCTTCCCTTAATGACTAATCGTGTAGTCAATAAAAATTCTATCAACTACACAATTAGCGAATTACCCACTTCTAACATCCCTAGTGGTCACAGTCATCCCTGCCCCGCTACACTTTGGAGGGAGGAGCTACAAAGGGAAACACAACCTAGCTGGAAACTAGATGGGAGGGAGAGCAGGAAGGCTTGGATGGGGTCAGAGACTGGCTAGAGGGAAAGCAGCTCTGAGGTGGGACTATTATTTTGATTTACTACCAGTGACTTGCTGAGTCAGAGTGCTGATAACAGCCAAATAAAGCCCTTTATCTTTTCATCCAGCTGGAGAAATAGCAGTTGGTTGTTGCGAGACCAGGAGCAACCTAGTCACAAGTTGATTTTCCCTTTGCATGCTCTTCCGAGATGCGGCAGCATATTGAATGAGAGATTCTTGGTCAAAAAGGGCAGATGGACATTCTACAAGTAGAGTCCAACCAAGTATCCATAAATATCCTGGGCTTTATTTGCATGTTCTAGTCCGGTCGCCATTTTGAAATTCCACTAGCCCGAAGTAACTGCCGCGCGGCTGCACGCAGCAGTGAAACGGTAATTCAAACTAACTCCTTAGTTCGAATTAACTGTTATTCCTAGGAAACCCAAAGGTTTCCTTTTACCCCTTCTGTGCCACACAGGAGTTTTCTGCTCCCTCAGGGTATGTCTACACTACAGCGCTAACTTGAACTAACTTAATTCGAATTAGTTAATTCGAACTAAGCTAATTCGAACTAATGCATCCAGACTAAAAAACTAGTTCGAATTAGAATTTTGCTAATTCGAACTACCATGTCCACATTAAGTGGACCCTGAACCGGGCTTAAGGATGGCCGGAAGCAGTGCCAGCAGGGCATCAGATGAGGACTTAGAGCGTGGAGCTGCTGCCTCAGGCTAGCCGAGGGCTGTGCTTAAAGGGACCCGACCCCCACCCCGGACAGACAGTTCTCAGGGGTGCCCCGCTTGCAAAGCAGTCCTGTCTTGGAGTGCCCTGAGTGCCCACACTGGGCACATCACAGCACTCGGCCATCAGACCGGCTGCACTTGCTGCAGGCTGCCATCTGGGGAGAGGGGGAAATTGGGGGGCTGCAGGAGAGCTTCCACCCCCAGAAGCCCGCAGAGCCAGCCCAGTCCTCCCCATCGGGGGCTCGTACCCCATTCCTCCCTCACCTCCTTCCACTTACCCTTCCCTAGCCCCTTTTCTTGATGTACAAAGTAAAGGACAATTGTGGTCAAAAATGGAATCTGTCTTTATTGAACAAAACTGGGGGAGACTGGGAAAAGGAGGTGGGAGAGGGGAAGAGAGAGGCTGGGAGAGGGGAGGGCAACTACAATGATCAGGGGTTGGGAACAGGTCCCATATGAAGAGAGGCTAAAGAGACTGGGACTTTTCAGCTTAGAAAAGAGGAGACGGAGGGGGGACAGGATAGAGGTCTCTAAAAGCAGGAGTTGGGTGGAGAGGGTGCATACAGAAAAGTTCTTCATTAGTTCCCATAACAGAAGGACTAGAGGACACCAAAGGAAAGGAATGGATAGCAGGCTTCAAACTAGTAACAGAAAGTTGTTCTTCACAAAGCAAAGAGTCAACCTGTGGAACTCCTTGCTGCAGGAGGCTGTGAAGGCTAGAACTAGAACAGAGGTTAAAGGGAAGTGAGATCAAGTCATGGAGGTTGGGTCCATGGAGTGGTATTAGCCAGGGGGTAGGAGTGGTGTCCCTGCCCAAGGTTTGTGGAAGGCTGGAGAGGGATGGCACGAGACAAATGGCTTGGTCACTGTCTTCGGTCCATCCCCTCCAGGGTCCCTAGGGTTGGCCGCTGTCGGCAGACAGGCTACTGGGCTAGATGGACCTTTGGTCTGACCCAGTACGGCCATTGTAAGCTCAGGGCTCAGGGTCGGGGGTCTCAGTGGACCACCTTGATTTTCATGCAGACCTGCTCCTGGGTGGCCAGGCTGGCAGCTCTCCTGCCCTAGACGGACACTTTCCTGTGCCTAGTGCGGAGGTCGTGGACAAGGTCCACGATGTCCGCACTAGACCAGGCGGGTGCCCGCCTCTTACGGTCCCGGGCAAGCTCCTGGGAGCCACCAGCCTGGTCCTGGGAAGAGGGGGAGGGCTGGGGGGCATCGGGTGGCTGGCTCCCAGGACCCCCTTTAAGGGGTCTGGGGCCGGGAGTGGGGCAATAGAGTTTCCCTGGTGTTGGCCAGAGTGGCCACCAGGGAAAGCTGGGGAGGGCTAGCCTCCCACTAGTTCGAACTAGGCTTAGTCCTCGTAGAATGAGGTTTACCTAGTTCGAACTAAGTGCTCCGCTAGTTCGAATTAAGTTCTCACTAGCGGAGCGCTAGTGTAGCGCCTATCAAAGTTAATTCGAACTAACATCCGTTAGTTCGAATTAACTTTGTAGTGTAGACATACCCTCACACATGTTTCAAGGTAAAATCTCAACACAACCTTAACTATGGATTCACTATTGAGCCCTCCATAGTACCAGTATGTAAGAAATAAGATTGAATGGGTAACTGAACACTTGATGGGCAAATTTTACTCTCATTACACCTGGGCAATCCCAATGGTGTCTAGGGTAGAACTGAGGTAAATGAGAGTGGTATTTGGCCGTTGAGGTTCAACTCTCTGATATGCAAAGAACAGATTTTATTACAATCAACAGAAGCCCTGACAACAGGGCACAATTTTGGCCAAAGTCTCTTTGTAACAAAAACAGTTTCACATTCAGTAGAATAACCAGCTCCTGTGGGTAGTTACTGTGGCTAGACTAGTTGATATATTAGTGTGTTTTTACCTCTTTGGTCAAGTTGTACACCAGGCTGTACATCAGCGGAGTACAATCAATTCTCAGAGTGTAGTTACCTGAAATACAAGGTCAGTGTTTAGAATAGAAAACCAAGTATGCCCTGTGTCTTTGTGGTGGGAGGAGGTACGTCTGTAATAAGAGGAGACATCAAGGCTAGGTCAACACTACACCCATCTGTCGGCAGAGGGATGTAAATAAAGCACATCAAAAGTGCAAATGAAGCGGGGATTTAAATATCCTGTGCTTCATTTGCATAATCACATTCTGGCGCTGTTTCGAACAAGCGCCATTTTGAAACTGGAACCGCAGTTTAGACGCGGTTCTGCCAACAGCGCGGTGATTTTTTGACAGATCCTGTACTCCTCATCCCCGCTTCATTTGCACTTTTGATGTGCTTTATTTACATCCCTCTGCCAACAGAGGATTATAGCGTTGACCTAGCCCAAGAAGGAAAAACAGGATCTCCAAAGTAGAGAGGGTTACCAACTGTAGGCTGCTCAGTGCATTCACATTGGGCTTAGGATTTGGGCTGAATCATGCTCCAACTAGCACAACAGCACAGGATCCTGCCTTGTGTCCCTGTGCAAGCTACACGTCACTGCTAGCCGCACAGGAGAGGATACTGACACTTCAGGGAGGGGTCAGGTCCCTGGTTCTAACCCCCATTTCCCCTTCCTCACATCACGTAACAGGTAGCATAGTTATATGGCCAACATAGCGTGCACGTCTCTGAAGCAGGAAAGCAAGTGTATTTCTGGGTTTATCATCTCCCTCCCACACTGCGCTCCTGGGTGAACATAACAGTGCTCTTTTCTCAGGGCTCATGGCAAAGCCAGCACTGAGCTTCAAGTGAAGCTGTTTCAATTTCATCTATGTCCCACCTGCCACTGCCATAGAAACACAAGTATACACCTTCGACTGCAGAATCTGCATTGATATACGCCACTCCACGGGCTTGTAATAGTTTGGCATTTTCCTGCAATGGAAAGGAAAAAAAACCCCAAATTGATTAACTTTTCCCACAAAATAACATTGTCAACTTTAACTTTAACCTGCAGTTTTCTAAATTATCACAATCCAGTCCACCTGGTTCACATGTCAGTCTTGTCTCCCAAAACAAATGGACTGACTGATACTTGAATCAGCTTCTTTCGGAGCAAGGTGAATTGCATACATGGGTTTTTGGACAAGTATTTAAAGGTGGCACTTGGGACCCATCCCAACCAAACACCGGGTTTTATTTAGTTAAACAGAGCAGGTTATCTAAACCACTACAGGTGGCCCCATCATGCCTTCTTTACTGTTAGGAACATATGAATGGACGTACTCAAATGGCCTCATTCCACACTTCACCATCAACACTGGCTAGTAACAATTAACTTAGGGGAAAGTGCAAGCCTCGTAATCCCAATAGTCAGAGGTTTGCTTATGACATACATGTTGGTAGTATTTATGTGCCTTCCAAAAATCTTGCTTCTTTGATATTTACTATTACAGCTCTGTAGCAGAATCTGTTAAACTTCTGGCCTCAGCAGTTTCATGCTGCAATGAGTTCCATAGGATAACTGTGTGCCATCTACTGTATATTTGAAATAAATTGTTTGTGAGTGACTGAGACAGTCTGTCTGTTCAAGAACTCCTCTGAAATGGTAAGAGCTAGTATCACCAACTTCCTCTTTCATAACTTAAAGGAAGATAAGGATTTGGTCATATAGGAGGAGGCTGAAGGCCCCCCATAAATATGGGGATGCATAAAACCATACAGAAAAAGAGATAGAACCATTAGGCAGGTGAAAGGGTCTGGCTGGGAGTGCAAGCCCCCCATGTAGGACTGCCCCAGCCCTGTGCCTCCCGCCTCACTGACACCCTTTAGGGCAGGCTATGGGAGAGGAAGATTCCCACCCCTATTCATATGGGAATATTGCTAGCTGTTCCCCTTTGTAAGGGAGCAAGGGAAAAGTGCACAATTTGCTCAATTCCTCATTCTGGCTTGTCCTCACTCCCTTTTTTGAGTTAAGGGCCCAGGCAATGCTGGGTAAATGTTCTAGCATGAAAATAAGTCATTCTATTAGTTTTGAATTTCCCACCTTTCATTTGCATTGAGTACAGCAGACTTCCGATAATCCGGCACCTTTTGGACCTAGGTGGTGCTGGATTATCAGATTTGCCGGAGAATCGGGAGGTCAGGTACAGCTGCACGGCTTAACAGCTGGCCAGGACACAATCTCCCTCCCTCTCCCCTCCCCTTTCCTCTTCTGGTCTCCTCTGTGCTGTAACCTGATCCTCCTCCCTCTCCCTTCCCCTTTCCCCTTCACTGAAGCAAAACGCTCTTCTCCATACTGTAACAAGATACTCCATACCGTAACACGATATGCTCCATCTGGTTACAGCCAGCATGAGTGCTGAGTGGCAGGCTTCTTAATTAGCTGGTCAGGAGCGCTTGGCATTTTGATGCCGGAGTATCGGGAATGCCGAACAGTTGGATGCCGGACTATCCGAGTTTTACTGTAGCTCCTTGTTCTCATGTTATGAGACAGGGAGAACAGAAGTTCCCAATCTCCCTTTTCTAGCTCATTCATTATTTATAATTACCATATCATCCAAGAGAGAATAAGAAGATTTTGCAGTAAGGTAAACTGTGGATGATAAAACTGCAAGCCAGTCATGCTGAAAAGGAATCTCCATGCAAGATTTATAGGCCTTTGGAATGATCTCAGTTAGAACAGACTCTAGTTTGACCTGGTGGATGCTTTTAAAGTCTATGAATTGGTAATTTCCTAGAAGTGGTTGTACAGAGAAATGATGCCCTCAATTCTGAATATTATTAATGCAGATGGATTTATGACACAGGGTATTTCCTCTCTCAGTACAGATCAAGTACATGGGGCAGAAGTCCCTCTTATACGCAACCATCAAAACCACAGACCTGATTCTGACAATGCTTACAGCAGTGTAAATCTCAAGCTGCTCTATGGAAATCAATGGAATTAAACTTATTTAAAAGCTCAGTGTCTCCATCTGGCAGGGTCACTACATACAAGTATAGGCGGGTACAGTAAAACTCCATTAGTCAGGCATCCAATGCTCCGGGACTCATGATGGTCCGGCACCATCAGGAACCCGGAAGTGCTGGGGCAGCCAGACAGGCTTCCCCCATTCAGCTGCTGCTGAAACTGACCAGAAGCTGAATCAGGGAAGCTGGGAGCAGAGCAGCTGGGGTGCTGCCGGGTTGGTCTCGTAGCGCTGCCCTTCGGGGCTGCGGGACCAACCCGGCAGCACCCCAGCTGCTCTATTGCAGGCATCCCCGATTCAGCTGCTGCTGAAATTGACCAGCAGCGGCTGAATCAGGGACGCCTGGGGTAGAGCCGGACTATCATAAGGGGGGGGCTATGAGGTATCTGGAGTGGCATCCCCTCTCACCCCACTCCAGACCCCTCATAGCCCTCCCTTCTGATAGTCCGGCATATCTGATAATCTGGCACCCCCTGGGTCCTAAAGGTGCCGGATTATCGGAAGTTTACCATATATTCTCAGACACACTTTGTTTTGAGATTTAGTATTGTTACTTTGGTTGTACAATAAGTAGCACATGTGGTCTCTTCAGATAAAATTCACACGGAGGTTGCTCATTGCTAAAGCCCAGAATAACATAATGTTGTTCGCAATACAACGTTGGATACTTTCTCATGTGTTTGTGTGTCTGAACATGCTTCACTGGAGCAGGTTCTAAAACGTGAGGGAAACTGTGCAGAACTCTCTTAGATCACTTAGGCCTGGTCTACACTCGACCTGGAGGGTTGGTTTAAAGTATGCAACTCCAGCTATGTAAATAATGTAGCTGGAGTTGGCGTACCTTAAGCCAAACTAGGTGCCATCTTCACAGTGGAACGCTGATGGGAGCAAACACTTCTATTGGCTTCCCTTATTCCTCACGGCTGCAAGGAGTACCGGTGCTGACTAGAGCCACCCTCAGCATTTGATTTAGCAAATCTTAACTAGACCCACTAAATCAAATGTGAGAGGACAGATCTCTGGGGCTGCAAGCATAGGTGTGGCCATATTCTTGATTTACCTCAGCCCATTCTGTAGATCCGAGCAAGCCAAATTCCTCTGCATCCCAGCTCGCAAATATCATTGTTCTTCTGGGTCTCCATCCTACAATGATTCAAGATGTAAAGCACCAGGAGAATTACTCTAGAGAAATATACCGTGACTGTGTATCAAACTGAAAATAAATTTTACTGTGAATACCACCACTTTGGCCTCAGCTGCAAGAGTGATGTATGGTGCAAAAGGTGCAATTGGGGAATCTACCCCGAAATGCTTTTGTAACTTTACTCATCGTTTGCAATACTATGCCTGATGCAGATTTTTGTCTCTGCTGAATGCCTGAGGAGATTGACATTTTCCTGAATTCAACATTTTGGCAGATAACTAGTGAAAATATTTTGCAAAAATGTTTTTTTAAAATTTTTTTACAACCAACTCCACTCAATACAACTATTAAATTACCGCTGTCTTTAATTTAAATGTGCATCCTAGCACTTCTAATGCCAAAAGTGCTTTCCCTGACCCTCCTCCCGAACACTAACTCTCAAATACTGAGGAATCCCCTCGGTGATTTTGATAGATCCATTTCTAAACAAAGATATTTCACTCTAAAAAGCTTTGCATGTGACTAGAAGCCATGGTAAACTGGAGCAGAGTATATTGCAATGTGTTTTTTTCCTGTATCTACTTTATCCAAGCTCTCCTTCATGCCACTACTATTACTCCCCTTCCTGTTTGGCTTCACTAAGCATTGTTTCATAATATGTTTGGTAACTAGGCAGTGAAAGAAACAAAATTAACCTCAAACAGATTTTAAATGCTGTGGTTGGACAAAGAAAGCTACCATAGCACAGTGTCCGGGTTATGTCAGGACCTCTGTTTCCAGGACTTCAAACTCAATAAAAAGAGACTCCATGTGTTCTGGAGGTTGACTTTCAATAGTGATGATGTTCCTCGCTACACTTCAATGTAATTAGGAAATATGTATTTTTAAATTTGTTCTCCCATTGATTTTCCACAGTGTATCCCTGTATGTATTATGAGTCCCATTCACACCAGCTTAATGCTAACGTACATATAACAGATTTGGGAGTTATAAATGTTGCCTTCTCAGATGCTTCCTCACTCTGTTATGCAGGGGTGGGCAAAAGAACCTCCACGGGCTGGATTTGGCCCACGAAGCGCGTTGATCTGGCCTGCAGATATTCTGCCACTCCCCCGCCCCCAGGCCAATCAGGACCTAGGGATGGGGGCACACGCAGCATTTAGAGTCAATCCTGGTGGTTGACTCTAAGGGCTATGCACCAAAGGACAGAAAGCAAGAGACTTCACACTCCTTCCACCCCCAGGCCAATCAGGTATGGGGGTGGTGGGAAGCACACAAAGTCTCCTTAAGTCCTGCAAGGGGCTCCGCACTTATACTCAACTGCCAGCTTCTGCTCAGCTGGCAGGTGATTCTAAGCACAGCACTTCCTTGCAGGGTGGGGGTAGAATTTGCATGCTCCCCCTGACTTCTAGGCCCTGACTGACCTGATGGCAGGAGGGGAGCACACAAAGTCTCCTCACACTGCCAGGGGCATAGGCACCTCGAGGGAACCGTCCACTGTTGAGAACAGCTAGCAATTTTCTCTGAGGAGGGTGGGGGCAAATACTTCACATGCTCCCCCACCCACAGACCAATCAGAAGTGTCCCAGCCCTGCCCCTTATGCCTGAGGCCCCTCTCCTTCTAGGGTTGCCCCCGGTCAAAAATTATTGCCCATCCCTGATGTTATGGCATAATTACATAGATTTTTTTAAGGCCATAAGATGATCCAGTCAGACCTCTTGTTATCAAAGACCACAGAATTTTAAGCAGTTACCCCACTAGTCATATTACAACAACATTCAACATATGATTCTATGATAAGGGGATGGTTGGATGAAATAACATGATCTTGGTAACTAACTGACCATTCATTATCAGTTGGAAATAGGTCAATGGAGGGATGATAGGAGTTGCTATAGGGAACTTTCTGGGTGTCTGGCTGGTGAGTCTTGCCCACATGCTCAGGGTTTAGCTGATCGCCATATTTGGGGTCAGGAAGGAATTTTCCTCTAGGGTAGATTGGCAGAGGCCCTGGAGGTTTTTCGCCTTCCTCTGTAGCATTGGGCACAGATCACAGCTGAAGGACTCTCTGCATGTTGGGGCCTTCAAAGTATTTGAAGGCTTCAATATCTGAGACATAGGTGAGAGGATTATTCTAAAAGGGGTGGCCGAGATTCTGTGGCCTGCACTGTGCAGGGGGTCAGACTAGATGATCATAATGGTCCCTTCTGACCTTAAAGTCTATGAGTCTATGAGTCTATGACCACTACTCTTTGAGGCCAATCCACCGGCAGTCGATTTAGAGGGTCTACTGAAGTCCTGCAAAATCAACCACAGTTCGCTTTCTGGTTGACCATGCTACTCTACCCTGGATGACAAAATAAGAGAAGTCAACGGATTTTCTTACATCAATCTCCGACCCCTACTCCCTCCCCCCGCCCCGCCACACACACAGTGTAGACCCCATGGTAACTCAATGTTGACTTCAGCTATGTTATTAACATAGCTGTAGTTGTGTCCCTTGAGTCAACTTTTTGTAACAGTAGCCTTACTTCCGCATCTTCCACACATTCCCATTTTTTTCCCCAGATAAAACCTCCCACACCCCTCACAACCTTGGGGACCAAGGATGCCATAACATCAGAAATTTGATTAATTAATTAATTAAGATAACTGATTAACCGTTGCAAAGCAGTGTAAAGACAAAAGTTGCTGTATAGGAGTTCAGTCATTTCTATAATTAGATACTTTAATTCCTTGCCAAAGTAAATTTGCCATACTGTGAACAACAGAGGCACACAGGCCAAGATCTACAAAGGAACTTAGGTACTGCAACATAGACCATGTCTTCTGATTCAGACTCCTGCACACAATTTAGGTAGCTGAATGAGTAACTACTGTGGTTTGTGAATCGTCCTGAGGCTCAGGAAGGAGCTAGGAACCTGGGCACCTAAAGTGAAGCTACAGGGTGCATGCTCATAAGCAAAATCATAGGACCTGAGAGAATATAGGCACCTATAGGATTAAGTGGAAGCTGATGGCCAGTTTTGTGGATTGCAATGGTGCCTAAAAATGGAATTTAGGATACCTTTGGACACCATAAGTGTCTCTGAAACATCTATAATAGATAACTGAAGAGTAGACTGCTCATTCCAAATATCAAGGACTAAGGCCTTGAATTACCAGAGATCTTAAGCCCGTACTTAACTATAAGGACATGCTCAAGTCACACTAGGGTTGCCAGGTGTTCAGTATTGACCCGGACAGTCCGGTATTTTCACCTTCTGTCTGGTAAAAAAAAAAAAAAAAAAATTCAGAAAATACTGGACACCTGAAATGCCCGGTATTTTCTGTGTTTTTCCCCTGCCAGGAGGCGAAAATACCAGATACCTGGCAACCCTAAGACACACTCGACAACTAGGCCCAGCCCCCGCCCCCTGGACCGCCTGCTTACCTGGGGGGGAGGGGAGAGGGAGGGGGCTTGATCAAGAAAACAAGATGGCTGCCAGCAAAAAGACCTGAAGTAAGGGGAAGCAATGCCTTCCCTGGGTCTTAGTGCTCAACCTCTCCCCTCTCGCACTTAAAGGGGCCATGCTTTTTTTTTTTTTGCATTTTTTTTCGGCTCAACAACTTTGGTCTCCCCCCCCCCTTTTTTTTTCTTTTTCCCCAGTGGTTTTTTTTGGGGGGCGGGGATGTTCAATATTTTTGGTTAAACCATCTGGCAACCCTAAGTCTCACTGAACAAAATAAATGCAACAGAGAAGAAATTTGACTCTTAGTTTAAAATAAATCAGTAAATGGCTCTGTTTGCTTTATTCTTTAGGCACATACCTTCCTTCTTCAATTTCCCATAACTTCGTACAATCTCGTGAACCACAGCTGCTCCACTCTGTGGATCAATTCCACCAAAAACCCAAGAGTCACGGTGGCCTCCCAGGATGATGAATCTGTCTGGAGATATTAAGTTTGGGGGTCCATTTAAACGATTTATTTCCTGCAGTGATAGCATCAATGGAGAGTAGCTATGAATTCTATGTAGGTTTGCTGACAACCAATACACCACTTTAACAGCTTACTTCCTCTGTGGCAGAATGGGAAGAGTCACTGTAAATCTCTATAGAAAAAAAATCAGGAAAGTTTATTGCTAAACTGCAGGTAGTTTGTCATTTATTTATATTAGCACCTGTAGAAGTTTTAAACTTAGTAGCACTGTAATCCTTCAGGATGTTTATAAGACACACTATAACAATAATTAGTTCCAACTGAAGTCTAAGTTTTTAAAGTTGATGGAATTATAAAACCTTTTCTGACATGCATCATTTTCCAATATATTCATCATTCAGGCTTTTGATTGTTCTGCTTCTTTCGCTGCTGGGATGGACACTGGGAAAAGATGTAGAATCCTGGCAACTCCTCTGGCTGCCTTACTGCTCCCAACCCCAGCCCCCAAACCTCAGCCCTGTACACAGAGACACGGCAGCTAATGGAGGCGGTGGGGATGGTGGGCAGGGAGTCTTTCCAGTACACTGTACTGTCTGAAAATAACTTGCCAGTATGGCGTGATGGGCTGTAGTGGTCCACTAGCACCACAGCCTGGTGTTCATATTTCTATATCATAAATGTTCTTCACAAGTTTTAAAATCACTGAAGTATATTTTCTTGCACTAGGTGATAGGTACATTACAATGATTAACCGAGTCACAACGGAAGATGTAGCTGACATGATATGGCATCCAAAATAATAAAATCCTGCTGTCTTGCTTGCAATGTTCCCTTTAATCATTTTCATCCATGTGTGTCTTTTATGTGCACCGAGGCATTTGCAAATGTGCACCACCAGCAAAAGCATAAAACTGACCTGTGGGTGCTCTGCTAATCAGTTGGGTGGCATTTGCATCTCTCCTGAGCAGACACACAAGCACCCAGCTTACAGGGAACACTGCTTGCTTGATGTTGTTATAATTATGATTCAGCCCAAAAGTGGCTATATGTGATTGCAGATGTAGTGATCTTACTTCCCTATAAATATCTGTAAAGTAGTTTAGGGGCTTTCAGATCATGCTGGATAAAAGATGCCATAATACAATGCACATAAAACATTATGAGGTTAAGTGATTTCATTGACAAGAACATGAATGTCTTTTCAAACTCAGAAAGATCTAAGCTTTCATTTATTATTTAATTCCCACAACTCTCCCATTTAAAAAAATCCATCAGAGAATGTACTTGCAATATTACTTGCCTGGATGCAAGTGTTTATGGCTAGATTATGTTCCACTTGGAAAATCAGTTTTATAATGAAAGTGCTGACGTAACTTAGAACTGTGCGAGTGCTGCTGTAGGAAATCCCCAATGTGTATGAATAGACATGCTCAGCAAGTAGAATACAAAGAAAACCCCTTTTCTCATCCTCCCTTTGCAATTACAATGCTTAATTAGGTGTATCTGCAGTTCACTGCACCCACAGACAATTTATAAGACAAACGGCTTTACCTGGTTCTGTTGCTCCTCTGATGGTTCCAATCACATTGTAAATTCTTGTCACTTTATTGTTACTGTGAACATGCATTTTCACCTTCCTAATGCATTGGAAAGCAAATTGAAAGAGAGACCTCATCAGATTACTTAATAAAATATTATATGCTTAAAAATGTGTAAAATGAAAAATACATTGTTTATAGCGAGAGATTAGGGAATGAATTTTGTTCTCAGTTAAACAAACCTGGTAAGAATCCAGTGATGTTGCTCTGGATTTATAGTGTTAATATTTGGGACACAATTTGGCACTAGAAAGTTACGTAATCCCATTGTGTGTGTCATATTGGTAAGGTTATTTTTACTGGTTGGTGCTATGATTTATACTGGTAACAAACTAAAAGCTCTGAACTTAAAAGAATGCTCTGAAAGCAGCTGTTTTTAATGTTGGGAAGGAGAAAGGAAAAATAATGCATTTTATAAATATTTTTACTAAATATAGGATTACTCTCTCACTTAGCCAGTGTAATTCCATGGTAAATTTATTGTAGTTAATGAAATCTCAAGGACAGGAGTCAATGGAATATCAGGCCCCAAAACAACAGGAGACATTTTAAGTTGTAACACAAAAATGTCTTTTATTCACTTATGTGCCAGCCACCTTGGGACAGTGTCTAGCTCTCTGTGAAGTCCTATGGATTTTTTTTTTAGTTTAATTTTCCTGATAATTTGACTATGAAGGAAGTCGAATGGTTCATCTGAGGTCATTGTAATAGCTCAGCTTGAATGAGAACTCCAGGATGCATGTGGATTCTCATTGTTGGTTGTAATTCTCTAGCTCGCATGGCCTCAGTCACATGAAGCAAAAATTAGGCCTTGCTATTTAAAGAACACACTGAATTAGAATTTTCAGAACTATGCAAACTTGAGGTTAATATTTTCCCTAGGTTATATGATGCAATAAGTGGTCCAAAAGCTGAAGACAGTTTAGCTCAAAATAGAACTGCATGCAACTTTTATTATGAGGCCTTTGACTTTGCCCAGAATGACCCGAGAGTTTGCTAAGATTGGAACCTTTCAAATGAAAATGGGTCATGGTTTGCTTGGAACTTGAGCAATGTGTGGATTTGCAACAAAACAGGGTTAAACTCAGCTGATGTTTTGCTTAGTCCAGAAGAAACAAGGTCATATGCCTTGATGCCAAGGAAAAAACATAAAGAGCTCTAGTTCAAAGATTTCATCAACTGTCGTTATATTTCCTTAGTTATATGTAATGCAATATATACGTAATGCAATGTAATTGCTTTATGTAATGCAAAACTGACCTTGTAGAGTAACTGTTTATGAAACCAGGCCCAATGTTGTAAGACACATTCAGGCTTCCTTTCCAGCTGCTGTCAGGTGGGGAAGGTCCTCCCATGTTACTGTTATAAAAAAAACCTCTGTTTTTATTTATTTATTTATTATTTCCGTAAGTATAGTGCCTAGGAACCACAGTCATGGATCAAGCCCTCATTGTGCTAAATGCTGTAAAACCCAGCAATTTCCTCAAAAAGCTTACCAATCTAAACTTTATCAGAAAATGTATCAAATGGGCCTCTAAAACTGAGGGGACCTTGGACTGTATGCACCAAGTGATCTTTTCTTGCACCACTGCCTATGGGCTAGATCTTGGTCTTAGTTACACCATTGTAAATCCAGAATAACTCCAAGCATTTGCATCAGTGCTGGATACACTAAACTGACCCTTCAGCCATACAACTGAAATTTAAATGTAACATTTCAGTGATAAACATGGACTTGTGACAAATGGTAAGAGGTAGTTAATTTAGCTTTAAAACCTGCAAGGGTCTTGGGAAAAAAATAAACACAGACTAGACCAGACTTTATTCTAAATGGCGAACAATTGAAAGCCCTCAGTTAAGTCAATAAAAATCAATGCCTGCTTAGCAGTCTGTTTGAATAGATGCCTTTCCAGCATTCTAGCCAATTTTTTTTTATTATTAATATATTTTGTTGAGTGCTTATAAGAATTAGGGTAATTGTCAGGGTCTATGAATGTCAGAAGGTGACCTCAGTTTTGGTATTCTGGCCCCAAATCTGTGTAACACTCAAGTGCATCCATATTCACAAAGCTATTAAACATATGCATTATGCCCAAGAGCCTATTGGATTGAAAATCTATACAGGTTGGATTTCCCTGGTCTGCCACCCTCGGGACCTGACTGGTCCCAGATGAGGGATTTTTCCGGACCAGGGGAAGTCATTTCAGGCCCCCTGCTGCTCCCTGCCTGCCTCTCTCCCCCAGGACTTGCTGGCTCCTTCCCCAGTCCAGCTGAGCTGCACACCAGCTCCCTCCACCTGGCCCTGCAGCCCAGCTGAGCCACGCTGGTCATCCCACAGCTCCATGACCAGCAGGTCCCACCAGTTGGAACTGGTGTCCAGCCTCCAGAAACACCTCTCCACTGAGGGTTGTGGTTGCAAGGGTATTGCTACTGAACCCAGGGAGAGGATCCCCAGAATGAGCTCGGGGTCGAGCTCAGTCAGG
Source organism: Pelodiscus sinensis (assembly GCF_049634645.1). Lineage (NCBI taxonomy): Eukaryota > Metazoa > Chordata > Testudines > Trionychidae > Pelodiscus > Pelodiscus sinensis. Next base: position 308,311,163 of record NC_134711.1, read on the forward strand.
ACCAGGAAGGCAGCCGGCACAAAGTGCTGCAGAAACTGCAGCATGGCCGTGTGGGGCCATCACATGCCCAGGGGCAGCTCTGGCTCCATGTCACAAAGGAAAAAGCTGTGGTGTCCACAAAAACTGGGCAACCACAGCAGGCACGGCAAGAGCTTTGCTGTCCCTCGAGGAGGTACGCAAGCACACAGCAGAAGCAGAGAAACGATTGTCCAGAGAGGTCCCTTTAAGTGCGTGTCTCTACAAGGGCTCTGGCACCAGCATTCAGAAGCAAATGGTGACCTAAAGCCCTGCCTGAAGTGGTTCTGAGTGGCCTTTTATGTGAGAGTGCGCCCAAATAGTCTGGATGCTATCTTTTGCAAAAGTACATCGCTTTTTCCATGCGCTTTTGTGCGTGGACATGTTCTTGCACAAGAAGTTTTTTCGGAAGATCTCTTCTGGAAAAGCTTCTTCCGGAAAAGCTTCTTCCGAAAGAAACCTTCAGTCTAGACATGGCCTCAGACACAATTAAAGGTAAATGACTATGTATGCTATATTGCCAACTACCTACTGGCTCATCGAATCATAAAAATAATGTTTTGAAACTTGCATCACTTTTTTATGAAAGAAGCATAAAACTGTGGGAAAATGATTTGCGAATACAGTATTCCTTAGCAGGTTGGCTTGAACTATATCCCTATATGAGGAACGGAGCAGTGAAAGCTAGGGAGAGACTGATTTTTAACTTCATGCAAAGAGGGCCTAATGTAGGTAGATAGCTCCTATTTGCTTCAGGGTAAGATGTGCACATACAGGTAGGGACAGAATTGAGTGCAGGAAGAACGCCTAAAATAAATTCGAAGACCAGTTATAAGCAAATTGTATGTAAATCCGAGACTGGCAGTGGCAATTATGCACATTATATGGAATTGCCATACATTTTGGATTTTTGTAGCTTTTAACATTGTATCTTAGATGGCTTAAATAGATGTAAAATTAAATATATGGGAGTTTCCCTGTCAGAAGCCAGGAAGTGTTATATCCATTGGATGTACAAAGGATGTACAAAGCAGAAAAGCAGCAATAACAACAACAACAAATGTGTGGGATTTTCAAAAGCAGTTATGTAACTTTGGAGCCCATGTCCTATTCCAATCAATGGACACTAAGTCACTTAGACACTTCTGAATTAAAAAAAAAAGACAAGTAAAAAGAGAAGTTTATGATGCAAATTCAAAATATCTATTTGTTTCTTTAAAAATAGAAACAAATAGCTTCCATTATGATACACCAAATATCAAAGGTTACTGAACACGGGAGACAGGGAAGGAGGAAGGGAACACACAACTTTACAATACTTCCAGGGCTCTAGAATTTGCATGTCAGCCTTGCCCATAATGACCCCAATGTTCTAATTTTTCAAATACTCTTGCCAAGGTATTTGTCAATGTGATCTTGGACCTTTGTGTTCTCAACTCTGAACACTAGCTTATTTTTGGCTCAAAGATTTCTGCAAGAAGGGGGAGGGAGGCGACAGAGAGAAGGGGGGGAAACTGTCGAGCAGGGAAATACAAGAAAAAGACTGAAGAACTTGTACCAGCACACAGTGTCCCCTTCACCACTGCTCACTTGAATGATCTCTGATGCCCAACCCATGTTAGAAGCTATTGTTTTACGATTACTAAGGCTTAGAATTCACAAATTAATTTTCATAAAGCTTGTAAGACAGACAGATACACAGACTTATTATACAGACACTGTAAGCTCTTTCAGGGCATAGATTTTGTTCACCTTTATTTTTCTGATCCTAAATATGCTTACACATGAGTCAGTTTATGTGAGTAGACCCATTGAGTTCAACAGGATTATTTATGTACATAAAGTTACTTGTGTGTGTTTGCAGGACCGAGGCTTGTTAGTACAATACACAGCACTACCAGACTCTGAGCACAATCATAATCAATATTAAATAATAACAAGAACGATAGCAATTCACATCCTACCAAAATCTGAAAGCAAAAGCTGATTGTTAGAGTATGTCTACACTGCAAGCTTATTTCAAAATAGAGCGTCCACACTACAGGGAAGCCTCAAAATTAATCCGAGGCAGGATCCCCTAATGTGGACATGCTATCTCGATTTAGAGCCCCAGGAGGCACTAGGGAGGAATAACTTAGAATGGCCCTGGTGAGGACCTATTTCGATATGGCAGCAGTGAAGCGTCCACACACACCCTCTTCCAAAATAGCTTTTTTGAAAGAGGTTTTATTCCTTGTGGAATGAGGTTTACCAACATCAGAAAAAGCCCTCCATTATTTCGATTTTCTTTTGAAATAATGCGATTGCTGTGTGGACGCTAGTGTTTTTTTCTGGAATAATGGCCATTATTCCGGAATAATGGTGCAGTGTAGACGCACCCTTAGACACATCCCAGGATCTGACCTCAGGGCAAATGAATGAACATCATGGAGAATTTATTTGATTAAACAAGGAATCCAATGGCCACTAGCTCTGACTATGTATTTGCAAACTGAGTACAACTTATCTGATAGTTTCCAGACTGAACCTAACAACAGTTGACTCTTGCCTTACAAAAAAATGTCTACACAGACATTTTACTGAATGACTGAGAAATTCTAGATGAAAACTGGGTCCAAGTTCTAGCAGATTAGCATCATTTCACATTTAGCTGATTTAATACACTGTAGGAGAGTGCCTGCAGCTAGCAACTCAGCTGGGGGACCCACCATTCAAATGTAGGTGACTTGACAGCCCTGCTAATTATTGCACTTTGATTACTTATTCAAATTAAGGTACATTTTATAGCTTCAATTAAACATATATTTATTCTGATTTATTTAAAATGCTCTGGGCACATGTCCAACATATACTTAATCTAATAAAAGGCTTCCTATGGTTTTTTTCCCCTTGAGGTTCCCATATCAGACCACTTTACTAAGCGTGCCAGAGAACAGTATGAATTATTTTCTCTCTTTCTTTCAAATACCTTCATGGATTTCACAAGACACACTAATGAAGCTTCTCCTTGTCCTCCATTTACTTACCGTAAAAACTGTTCAGCATCATTGTAGCCAATGGGATGGACTGGAATTTTTGGAAGACCTACAGCTCTGGCCTCCTCGTATCGATAGGCGTACTCTGGAGGTAGAAGACTGGTGTTTATTTTTATATTACTTTTAAGAGTGGGTGATACATTATGGAGCACAGCTCTACACAGACATCAAGAATAATACTCTGTTGTTCTAAAATGAGGCTAAGATTTCTCCAAGAACACTGTTCTCTACGTGGCAGAAAGACAGTGTCAGAGAGGCCTCAACTCACCCTTTTTCGGTGTCCACATCCCTGCATCTCCGATCAGCTGTGTGTACAAAATTCCACGTTTGGAAACCATTTCTCACTAGCAGGGGCAGATGACCATTTTGCGGGGCCCAGGGCAGCCCAATTTCGCGGGGGCCCCCGCTTGCCACGGTGCATGCGCAGCTTCTTGAAGCGCAAGGCTCGGGGCGGCCGCCCCACTCTCCCTGCCCTATATCCGCCCCTGCTCGATAGGGTTCCTTTGTTGGATGGCAGAGAGAAGGACTACCTTAACATGGGAGTGGGAGGAACCTTTGCTCGGGTAAAGGGCAGATGAAGCTTTCATGCAGATAGGATCACTGGGTCTTGTACAGAGGTGGTGCCTGATCTCCTGCTTTCTCCCCACTATCTTTTCCTGCAGCACTGAAAGGCACAACAGTAGGGCCACGAGGAGAAAGGGCCACAAACAGCTCTCCCGATAAGTGGTGCACCATCTAAGGGCCCAGTGGTTGAAAAGAGAAACAAACTCAGCCTTGTAGAGCTGCAGAGCTCAAGATTCCAATCCCTTTCAGGGGGATTATGCAGCTGGGCTCAGGCCACTCTCAGGCTGTGTCCAGACTCCATGCCTCCGTCGACGGAGGCATGTAGATTAGCCAGATCGGAAGAGGGAAATGAAGCCGCGATTAAAATAATCGCGGCTTCATTTAAATTTAAATGGCTGCCCCGATCTGCCGATCAGCTGTTTGTCGGCAGATCGGGAGAGTCTGGACGCGATGCCCCGACAAAGAAGCCTTTCTTCATCGACACAGGTAAGCCTGGTTTCACGAGGCTTACCTGTGTCGATGAAGAAAGGCTTCTTTGTCGGGGCATCGCGTCCAGACTCTCCCGATCTGCCGACAAACAGCTGATCGGCAGATCGGGGCAGCCATTTAAATTTAAATGAAGCCGCGATTATTTTAATCGCGGCTTCATTTCCCTCTTCCGATCTGGCTAATCTACATGCCTCCGTCGACGGAGGCATGGAGTCTGGACACAGCCTCAGTGTGCAGAAATGAAGGGGAAGAGAGAGAAGTTTTAATACGTACACACACATGTACACATATTGTCCTTACAAATCATGTGCACGTTGCCCTGTGACAGCTGGCCCCAGTGAGCTAGGAGTTGAACCAGCACAGAGCGTGTCCCCTACCAGTCCAGTGCTGCAGCTGTTGAGCATACCCTCAGCATTAACCCTTGCAGACTGATCTCTCCATGTGACAATACTTGGAGTTTCAAAAGCACAACACTGCCCACTCTGAATCCTCTGTCACCATCCTGCTTCCTCTTGTGAGTCCCATGCAGCTGCACTCTGTGAAGGAGGAGCCCAAAGCTGCTTCCTCCATACAATGGCAAGACCAGGTGAGTTTAGACCTCTTTGGGACCAGCTGGATCTCATCAAAGCTTGCTCTATGACAATGGCTTCTTCTCAATGTCACTTACCTGTTGCTGGGTAACCTGGTGTGAGAGGATCCCCAGCCCCATTCAGATTTAACACATTCCCGCGCTGGGCTCCACCTCCAGGAAGGTTCCAGCCTTTTGGAAAGGGATCTACCCCAGTGGCACAGTAGTCAGCAGGGTCTGAATACAGAATAACTCCCTTGGCACCAGCCAACTCAGCATTCTTCACCTAAAAAGCAAATCCCTTTTCCTTATTCATTGCTTGACAGCCTGAACTCTCAAGGCCATCATCCCAAAGCAAGGGGAGGGTACCAAGCACATCACAGAATAGATTCTTTGACTCTTTGCACTGAAGGAATGGTTAAAGCAGTATTCCCTTTTAGTCTCCTCAATGGTAGGCTGACAATGGTGACAAGTCCTAGCACCAGAATCTTGTTTATTACCATTCTGGCACTGCAAAGGGCTATAAATTACATGGACACCCACTTTAAGGCTCTTTGACACCACCCAAATGGTTTAAAGGGATTTTGGTGAAAATAAGAAACTGGCTCATAATTATTCTTGTCACATGCAATTTTCTGGCACTAGCAGATTTGGTATCCTACTGAGAAACCTGATATAACATGTGAATAAAGGACTTAGCACTACTTAGAATCCGAGGCAGGATATATATGCAAGAACATGGAAGAGCCATTTACAGAGTACAGGCTGAAACTCTCTTAACCAGAATTCTCTGGTCTGGCAACATCCATGGTCTGGCATGCATGGGAGTTGACAATGGGGCCGGCCAGTGCATGGCAGTGGGACTGCCCAGTGGGGCTGGGAGCACTGGGGCAGGGCTGTCCAGGAAACCCCAGCGTCTGACATGTGGGGCTGCTCATGGAGCCCCGGCATGGCGTGCACAGCTGATCAGGAAGCCTCAGTGCCTAGCACACAGTTCTGCCCAGGGAGCCCCAGCACGCATGCAGCTGCCTGGAAGAGCCACAGCAGTGATGGCTGCCCAGCAGGTCAGCGGGATCAGCAGCATGTGGGGAGCTGTCTGGGAGGCCAGCGGGGCCGGTGACAGGAGTACAAAAATGACCTCCCCGGGTTTGGCAAAATCCCTCATCCAGGACAGGGTGCTGAACCAGGGCGGTCTAACCTGTACTACTGTGCCAAGTGTAATTCTAGTTTGTGTCTGTCACTCAGACAAAAGTAAGCAGCTGATTACTGAAATATTCAGTGTACACTCTAAAAATCTTACAAGTGTTAACACCACTTGAAAGGTTAGTTGCTAAGTGAGAGATTTACACTGAAGATCCAGCAGGTTTCAGAACTGGAAATCTCATGAGATGGAAGAATGCGTTACTCCGGGATGTGAATCTTCCATTTGTTTGAACATATACATAAAGCCAAAGAGCAACAGTTTATCTTTAAGCTGACAGGGCAGCAGAAAAGCTCTGAGCTGTTTTGACAAAGAGAAAGTTTTTCATAACTCTGTTTCTGGCAAACAAAATCAGTGTTTAACTCTGGCCCCATGGATAGTGCTTTGAAATACTATAGCTCTCATTCTGGCTTCCTAATCTTCTTCTCCTTTTTTTTTTTTTTCAGGTAAAACAGAACAGTATAGTAAGAGAGAGGCAAATAATCTTCAGTTCAGGTTGTAATGTCCAGATAAACATAGTCAAAATTTACTACAGCGATTCCTAGGGCATACAATATTTGCCTTCATCCTATATCCTATGCAATTGTATAAGGAAATTTAATATAATCCACCAGACCAATTCACTGGGCCAGATATTTCTGGTCTAATTTGTCAGTAGGAATGCAACACTTCCAATAAAAACATGAATAAATGTGTGTGGTGTTCCTTTTAGTGAAAATTACTCCATGTTACTGCCAAGTCTTAGGAATGCAGCATGCTACAGGGGAATGCTACAAAACATGGGAATTCTCTCTCTCATTTTCCTGAGCCTTTCCTATCCAGATGGATTCTTGGTCATTTGGGGTACATCTGCACAGCAGCGTTATTTCAGTGTAACTGATGTTATTCCAAAATAACATCGTGCGTGTCTACACTATAAGCGTTTATTTCAAAATTATGTTGAGCTGGAGGATTTCTTACTCCAACTCATGGTAACCCTCATTTCACAAGGAGTAAGGGAAGTCGAAGGAAGAGTGTTTTTCCTTCGACTTCCTGCTGTGTAGATAGCACCAAAAGTCGAGTGAAGCTATTTTGACTTAAGCTCCACCATTGACGTAGCTGAAGTTGCATAGCTTAATTTGACGTTAGTCCTGCTGTGTAGACGTACCCTTGGTGATCTAGAAACAATTCAGCAAGATAGATTAATATGCATATTATTTCTCATTTATGAAAATGATACATATGAGTTAGTTGTCCCTCCAGAAAATATTCCTCAAAAGAATATCACAAATCTAAGTATCCCTAATAAAAGATTCAGCATTTGGATCGCCAAGTTAATGGTAAACTGTAAAATTAAATGTAAGGTCTAATCTTATTCAAATTGAAGTCAATTGGATTTTTAAGAGAAATATGACTACGGACATATTCATGTTTTCTATGGACTATGACCATGATTGAGGAAAGAAAGCACTCAAGCATGTTCTTAAAATTAAGTATATGTTTATGAACTTTCCTGAATCTGGACTTAAACTACTTGAGGAAATTCATAGGCTTTTAACTAAAAAACCCTCTGTTGGGTTACTCCCTAACCAATTTAAAGAAATCTTTAAACAGCAACATAGTAGATGTAATTTAAACAGCAGCCGACTCTGCAGAAAATGAGTAATTTTAAACAAATTGATTTAATTATTTACACTGTCATAGATGTGCTAGGATTTCTCCTAGTCATGAAATATCTTTGAGCATAGTTTGATAAACAACTCAATTATGCTAAGATTGCCAAAAGATTCTAAATAAGGCCATCAATTATAGAAAAGGCATATCTTAACCACAAACTGAGACTATATCTCAGTTGTAGAGTAGACACATTACCTTATTTCCTCTGAAGATTTTCCCGTATCTGGCAATGACAATTTTTCCAGTGCAGTTAATTCCCATCTCTCTCTTCAGTTTGAAAAAATCTTCAGTGCGGCCATAGTTGACATACACCAACTCACCCTAGAAGACGAAAGGTCCAGTGAGAACAGGGATATCAACGAGCCTAAGGAATGAGATGTACTCTAATGAGCGGTCAACCTGGGAGCACGAAACTCAAGTTATAAACCTGGGAATGATATGGATTGCCTCAGTGGTCACAGTCAAGTGACAGATGCCTTTAACCTGAAAAGTTTTGAGTACCCTCAATTCCCATTCAAGGTAATAATAGTAGAGAGGTAGCCGTGTTAGTCTGATCTTGCTAAAACAAAAGGAAAAACTACATAGCACTTTAAAGACTAACAAGAATATGATCAGAGGAAGTGGGTCTGGCCCACAAAAGCTCATCACCTATTAAACCATCTTCTTAGTCTTTAAAGTGCTACATAGTTTTTCCTTTCATTCAAGGTAATGGGAGATAAAAGTGCTCAGACAGCTTGCAGACTCAGGCTCTTTATCTTCCTAGTCCTGTGCCCAGTTAAGCCAATAGCAAAGCTTCCAAAGACCATGCCTGAAACCCACCAGTCTCCCCATCTGTAAAGCAGGGACAGTAATTAGCTACTTCACTGGGGTGCTAGGAGTCTTAATACATGAAGAACAAAAGCACAGCATAAGCATTTCTAGGTATGATTTTTTACTAAAGTAATGCCTTTGGCTTTGCTCCAGTAATTAGAGTATCTCTCATAAAGACTTCAGAAGAGATTAGTTCTGTGGGTGGATTGATAAAATGCTTGAAATCTTTTCCCCAAAGCTATTGGAACATCGCAGCAATTCCTCCTTTTCAATGAAATCTAGAAGAACATGGATTTGCTACGGATCTATTAGTAGTAGATTCATATTACTTTTACACTCACAGAAAATGAGGAGTCGATGCAAGACTCTGATAACTTTGAGGCCATATGTAAGTGGGCTTGTGGCAAAATGGACACAGTATATTTATTCTGAAGCAAAATGCAGGACTATGTAGCACTTTAAAGACTAACAAGATGGTTTATTAGATGATGAGCTTTCGTGGGCCAGACCCACTTCCTCAGATCAAATAGTGGAAGAAAATAGTCACAACCATATATACCAAAGGATACAATTAAAAAAAATGAACACACATGAAAAGGACAAATCACATTACAGAACAGAAGGGGGATGTAGGGGCGGGGGAAGGAAGGTAAATGTCTGTGAGTTAATGATATTAGAGGTGATAATTGGGAAAGCTATCTTTGTAATGGGTATGGTAGTTGGTGTCTTTGTTCAATCCCCCCCGGAGAGTGTCGAATTTTAGCATGAATGACAGTTCAGAGGATTCCCTTTCAAGTGCAGATGTAAAAGGTCTTTGTAGCAGAATGCAGGTATATTTATTCTGGGGAGCCTGGAAATCTTTATGTTGTTATTTTGGCTTGGTCTGCCCTGAAAAGTTGTGTAGGCATAGCTGCATAGGTCAGGGGTGTGAAAATCTAACCCCTCTAACTCAGGGGTGCTCAACCTTTTTCTCCCTTAGTCCTCTCTGTCCCACCACGCTATACAAACTCCAGTGCCACAACTACTTTTCTGTATGTAAAAGCCAGGGCCAGTGTTAGGAGATAGCAAGCAGTGCAGCTGCTTGGGACCCATGCCACAGGGGGCTCCTGTGAAGCTAAATTGCTCAGAGTTCAGATTCAGTCCCAGATGACAGACTTTTTGGCCCTAGGCTCCAGCCCCATGCGGTGGGGCTTTGGCTTTCTGTCCTGGGCCGTAGCAAGTATAATGCTAGCCCTGCTTGGCAGACCCCCTGAAAGCAGGTAGCACCCCTCCCCGCCGGGGACCCTGGACTCGTGGTTGAGAACCTCTGCTCTGACATAGCTATACCGACAGAAGCAGCTCTGTTGGTGAATGAGTGCACCTGTCAATGTAGTCAATGTAGTTCAGGGAGGTGATGTTCCTACACCAACAGCAACGCTGCTTCTGTTGGCAAAGGCTGAACTGATGCTAGGAGGCTGTGCTGGTACAGACTCCAAATGGACTGAGTCAAGTTGAGTTTCTTTGTATATAATTTGAGAGACTGAATTGCACGTTAGTTTATTATTATTATGCTCCTAAGCACCCCAGGATACTAGATGCTCTACACATACTTGAGCAGTCACGTCTGCTCCAAACTGCTTACAATCTAATGAGGCACAAAGGTAGGTACGACAAACAGCAGGCGGGAGGGACTAGGGACGACACAGCTAACTATTCTATATTATTTCTGTAATTTGAGCTGTGTGACAGGCACGTTTCAGACACTGGGTTAGATCCTTGGCAGCTCTACATAGGCATAACTCCAATGACGTCTACTGAAGTCAGGTCTGCACTAGACCTGAAAGGTTGGGATAAGGTACGCAACTCCAGCTATGTAAAATACGTAGTTGGAGTTGGCTGACCTTAAGCTGAGCTTGGTGTCATCATCACAGAGGGAGGCCAATGGGAGCATTAGCTCCCATTGGCTTCCCTTACTCCTCAAGACTCCGAGGAGTACAGTGCCAACCAGAGCCACCCTCAACATTAGATTTAGTGGGTTTAACTAAATGCCTGAAGATCAATACTGGGCACAGCAAGTAGAGACTGAGCTATGGCCTGAGCTATGACTCACCTGCTAAGTATCTGGTCCTGGTTACTGCCTGAAACTCATAGCCCAGATAGATATCACACAAATATGGAAATAAAGGAAGGAAGATGCCACGATGATGGAACATTGAGGCCAGTCCCTACTTTCTCCTTCTGGTGCTTACCACCCAGGATCTACCAATAGGGAACAGACTGCCAGAGGATGTTGTAAAAAACAGAACTTATACAGCAGTGGTCACCAACCTTTTGGGGCTGCCAGGAGCTGGGCCACTCACACGCCGGGCACCCGGGGGCAGGGCCACACATGCGCCCGGGGGAAGGGCTGCGCATGCTCCTGGGGGCAGGACCACCCATACGCTGCGTGCCCGGAGCTGGCGCCACCCATGCACTGTACTCCCTGGGCTGGCGCCACAACTGTGCTGCATGCCTAGGGGTGGGGCTGCCCATACGCCGCACGCCCGGGGCCGGAACAGCCCATCTTCCGTGCTCCCGGGGCAGGGCCGCCACTGCCCATACGCTGCATGCCCAGAGCCGGCGCCTGTGTCACTCGCCCAGGAGCTGGCAGCGCCCATGCGCCCCGCTTGTCCGGTGGCGGCGCTGCCCATCAGCTGCAAGCCCGGAGCCGTCACAGCTCTTGCACCGCTCACCCAGGGGCGGGGCCGCTCATGTGCTGTGCGCCCAGGGCCGGCACAGACCTCGCGCTGCGCACCCGGAGGTGGGGCCGGCTAACCGCTGTACGCCCATGGCCGGCACTGACCATGTGCTGTGCACCCGGGCTCAGCGCCGCTCATGCGCCCAGGGGCCGGCACCGCCCAAGTACCACGTGCCCGGGGCCTGCCCCGATCACTCCGCGAGCGCATAGAAATGGCCCAGTGGGCGCCCTCGCGCCCACAGGCACCACGTTGGGGACCACTGTTATACACGGTTCAAAAAAGAACTAAATAAATTCATGGAGGATGGGCCCATCAATACTTCTTAGCCAGGATGGGTAGGAAGGGTGACCAATCTCAACTTTTTTGGGGGGGAAGTGGCATCTGACTCCTTTGCTCTTATAATTAGAACTGAGTGAATAATTGTTCTGGGGGAAAAACCTGGTTTTATTTAAACCAAAATAATTTTTTTGAAAATGTTCATGGAATTGAAAAAATTTGAAATAAAAAAAATTAAATGTTTTGAAACATTAAAAATATTTTTAGAATATTTTCCCAGAAACTAATTGTTGAATGCAACCCAAATTAAGAATTCCAAAGACTATAAAATGAATTTTCAGCAGTTTCTAGTCCCTCCAAAAATTTCACCCAGATTTATTGACCACAAACACGACTCAAAATCTAATGCAGCCAAAGACAGTTGTGTTTAAAAATGTAAATGGTCATGGCACTAGTTGATTCTTAAAAACTTAACATTTAAAAACACTAGAACAGATAAAAGCAATAATCTTACCCCTTCCTTACACCCATTGTATATACTTAAGTATTTTCTTTCTTTTTTTATTTTCTTGTATTCTACAGTACTTCCTCTCTTCAGATCTCCTTAGGTCTAGGCTACATTACTGCAGCTGTCAATCTAAGTTATACAACTTCAGCTTCATGAATAATGCACTGCACTTCACTGCAGTAAATCAATATGCGATGCTCTCCCATCGATTCCTCCTATATTTCTCATTCTACTAAAGTATCGGACTCAATGGGAGAACACTAAGTGGTCAATCTGGCAGGTAGTGAAGACATATCCTTAAATGTGCAATGCTGTTACTTAGAGCAAATCTACACTACACATTTAGGTTGACTGAAATTACATTAACAGATTTGATTACACATCCACACTATTCTCCTTGTGACAGTGGTGTACTTCCTCATCAAGAGTGCTTGCACCAATTTAACTCCGGTGTGGAGCATTGTGGGACAGTTTCTGAAAACTGATAAAAATGATGCAATTTCTACATTGACACTGCATCGACCTAACTATATCAACTTAAGTGCTACATCTCCTGCAGAGATGGAATTATTAAGTTCGTATAGTGGGCAAGTTGCATGGATGGAGTGACATTTTAGTGTAGATACCTACACAGTTAACTTGACAAAAGCAGCATACATCAACCTAATTTTGTAGGATAAAGCAGGCCTCAGAGAAGGCCTTTTCTAAGGGTGCATCTACACAGCAGGGCTTAACTCGAAAGAAGATATGCAAATTGGGCTACGTCAATTGTGTAGATTATTTTGAAATATCTCATTTTGAAGTTGGGAGCATCTTCACAGCACTTATTTCGAAATAGAGCACTCTTCCTCCAACTTCCTTCTCGTACAATGAGGGTTACAGGAGTCAGAGTAAAGAAGTCATCCACCTTGACAGTATTTCACCATTATTTCAAAAGAACTGCCTGCTGTGTAGGCAGAGATTAAGTTATTTCAAAATAATGCTAGTTATTTCAAAATACTGTTGCTGTATAGACGTCCCCTAAGAGGTGGTTCTTGCACCTAGACCTGAATGTGGTCAGAAAAGCTAACAAGATGTTAGGCTGCATAATGAATAGAATGGTGAATAATAGGGAGACTATTACAATGTCTTTGTATAAATCAAGGGTGTGGGCTCATCTGAAATACTGTGTGCAGAACTGGAGTGATAAGGGTGATTAAAGGTGTGGAGAAACTGTGAAGACAGACGGAACAGATTGCAATCATTTACCTTAGAAAGCAGACAAATAAGATGGAACCATGACAAAAGTAAATGAACTAATGAATGGTCTAGAGAAGGGAGACTGGGAACTTCTGTCCTCCTTGGAACACAACAGCAAGGGAACAGTCAATGAAATTCAAAGGTGGGAAACACACGAAATATTTTGTACTTGATTTTTTGCACAGTTAAACTGTGGAAACCATTGCCACAGGAAGTCATTGAGGTAGAGCATTTTCTAAGGTTTAAAAGGAAACTGGATTTTTATCTGGATAACAAGAATACTCAGAGTTATGATTAATAACTAAAACTTTGGAAACCTAAAGCTTTGACATATAAGCCAGTCAGTCACTATTCAAAAGAACATAAGAACGGCTGTACTGGGTCAGACCAAAGATCCATCTAGCCCAGTATCCTGTCTACCGACAGTGGCCAGCACCAGGTGCCCCAGAGAGGGTGGACCGAAGACAATGATCAAGCGATTTGTCTCCTGCCATCCCTCTCCAGCCTCTGACAAACAGAGGCCAAGGACACCATTTTATCCCCTGGCTAATAGCCTTTTATGGACCTAACCTCCATGAATTTATCCAGCTTCTCTTTAAACTCTATTATAGTCCTAGCCTTCACAGCCTCCTCTGGCAAGGAGTTCCACAGGCTGACAACACGCTGTGTAAAGAACTTCCTTTTATTAGTTTTAAACCTGCTACCCATTAATTTCATTTGGTGTCCTCTAGTTCTTCTATTATGGGAACTAATAAATAACATTTCTTTATCAGCCCTCTCCACACCACTCATGATTTTATAGACCTCTATCATATCCCCCCTCAGTCTCCTCTTTTCTAAAATGAAAAGTCCCAGTCTCTTTAGCCTCTCCTCATATGGGACCTGTTCCAAACCCCTAATCATTTTAGTTGCCCTTTTCTGAACCCTTTCCAAGGCCAAAATATCTTTTTTGAGGTGAGGAGACCACATCTGTACACAGTATTCAAGATGTGGGCGTACCATAGTTTTATACAGGGGCAGTAAGATATTCTGGGTCTTATTTTCTATCCCTTTCCTAATAATTCCTAGCATCCTATTTGCCTTTTTGACCGCCACTGCACACTGCGTAGAAGTTTTCAGAGAACTGTCCACGATAACTCCAAGATCTCTTTCCTGATTTGTTGTAGCCAAATTAGCCCCCATCATACTGTACGTATAGTTGGGGTTATTTTTCCCGATGTGCATTACTTTACACTTATCCACATTAAATTTCATTTGCCATTTTGTTGCCCAATCACTCAGTTTGGTGAGATCTTCGTGGAGTCCCTCACAGTCTGCTTCTGTCTTGACTATCCTAAACAGTTTGGTATCATCTGCAAACTTTACTACCTCACTGCTTACACCTTTCTCCAGATCATTTATGAATAAGTTGAGAAGGACTGGTCCCAGGACTGACCCTTGGGGTACACCACTAGTTACCCCTCTCCAATCTGAAAATTTACCATTTATTCCTACCCTTTGTTTCCTGCCTTTTAACCAGTTCTCCATCCAAGAAAGGACCTTCCCTCTTATCCCATGGCCATGTAATTTACACAAGAGCCTTTGGTGAGGGACCTTGTCAAAGGCTTTCTGAAAATCCAAGTATACTATATCTATTGGATCCCCCTTGTCCACATGTTTGTTAACCCCTTCAAAGAATTCTAATAGATTAGTAAGACAGGATTTCCCTTTACAGAAACCATGTTGACTTATGTCCAACAAATTATGTTCTGGGTGAGATTTATGGGTGAGATTATCCCACATCAGTCTACTGAAGGGTTTATGGGTGAGATTATCCCACATCAGTCTACTGAAGGGTTCTTGCACCTTCCTCTGATGTATCTAGTATTGGCCACTACCTGAGACAGGACACTGGAATAGATGGAATTAGGTCTGATCCCTTATGACAATTCCCATGATCTCCTCTGTTCCATAGCTGCAGTTCGGACACTGAACGCTTTGTCTGCACATAAGAGCCTTATTGTGTGCCAGGCTAGTTGTGTTGTCCCAGTAAAGCACAGCTGTGTTAGAGGTCATGAATGGTTGTCTTTGAGGTAGCTTGCACTCATCCCGTTAAGTGCCTTGTGGACAAGGAACTTAGTCACTCCCACGACAGAGAGGTTAGCTGTGGAGCACTCAGCACAGCACTATGATGTGTCCTTACCTGCATTTGTTGGCTGGGGGAGTGCTGCTCCAAGCTGCAGGAGCTTCTGTTTCCCGCTAGAAGTCACATTTATACCTACAAAGGGCAAGTTGCCATCTTTTTCTTCAGTGCGCAGGCCCGCTGACAGGGGGAGGGGAGGACAAAGGGGACTGCTGCCCTGAGGCCTGGCAATTCCAAGGGGCCTGGAGCTCCCAGCTACTGCCATTGCTACAGCGGCAGTGGCGAGAGCCCATCCACGCCTTTTAAATCACCATCTGGAGTTCTGCACTATGACACGTGCTCCAGGCAGCTCTGAGCACTGGGGATGAGGTGTGCCATGCTCCAGGTGGCATTGAGGGCTGGCTGCCCTGGCCCTGCCCTTCCTGGAGTGCACACACACACACCCCTTGCCCAGAGGCTTGCAGAGGCTATCCGTACCTCTGGCAGTGTGTATGGGGCCAAATACACTGCTAGCATAAACTTCCGCATCAGAAATATTTGTATGTGCCCTAGGTATGCACCAGCCCTGATGGGGTATCAAGAGAAGGGAGAATTCTGTCAGAAACAAGGCAGTCACCCCAACCATTCTTTCATTTCAGTAACAGGATTGAAACGTGCTCCCTAGATCACGCCAAGGAAAAACCGCAAGCAGGATTTGGCCCCTGATTAAAATGAACTTGTAATGGGGTGGGGATCCCTAGCAAGAAAAGGACTCTTTGTCTTGTGCAGCTGTACCAACATTGCCCCTCCTAAAGGAGCCCGCATAATGTTTCATGAATGATACAAAAACGATCAGTGATGGTATTGAGACTAATAAGGAACTCATTTGCCTTGGCAAGGAAGAACTTGTGGCTGGGGCACTAGAGTGGGACTCACAAAACCTGAGTTTTAATTCCTGATGGTCACAGACTCTCTGTGGACCCTCAGCCATGTCACTCCCTTCTGTGTATCAGTGCCCCACCTGGGACTGGGGTTAATACTTCCTCTCTCCTACTTTCTGTCTGCTCAGATTGTAAGGGTATGTCTACACTAGCCCCCTAGATCGATCGAGGGAGGCTAATGAGGGCGACTGAAATTGCAAATGAAGCGCGGGATTTAAATATCCCGTGCTTAATTTGCATGTTCCCGGCCAGTCGCCATTTTAGAAATTGACTAGCCTGAAGTAACTGCCCGCGTCTACACGCGGCAGTGAAATGGGATTCTGAAATAAAGCCCTAACTCGAATTAGCTGATATTCCTCCTGCAATGAGGTTTACCAGCTAATTCGACTTAAAGCCCTAAGTCGAATTAGCTGGTAAACCTCATTGCAGGAGGAATATCAGCTAATTCGAGTTAGGGCTTTATTTCAGAATCCCATTTCACTGCCGCGTGTAGACGTGGGCAGTTACTTCGGGCTAGTCAATTTCTAAAATGGCGACCGGCCGGGAACATGCAAATCAAGCGTGGGATTTGCAATTTCGGTTGCCCTCATTAGCCTCCCTGGATCGATCTGAGGGCTAGTGTAGACATACCCTAAGATTGCTGGGACTGGGACTGCCTCTTGTTAGGTGTCTGGGGTCCCTACATTGTATGATTATACACATAATGAATACCAGGGTGAGGCAGTTTTCATGGAAGGAGATTGTACTGCTCTGGTTGCATGGGAAAACTAGAGATTTCAAGTTTCCAGGACTGCTAATCCTGGACTTCTCACAAAAGCTAAAACAAACAGTGTGAGGACTAGGGGGTAAAAGCAAATAATTATTATAAAAAGAAAATCCAACATCTGGAATTTTCTGATACGTAATGGAGCAGCCCATTGGAATACTTCATTGTTGACAGCACCAGCTAGCTGTATGAAGATTCTGCCAACAGTGTGACCACGAGTAAGGAACATTTGTCTCTTTTCAGAACAAGATGCTAGTCTGGTGTCTCTCAGGCATCATTTTTTTCCCCCTCAGATAGCATTCATTTTAATTAGTTTTTTGAAAAGGAGGCTTCAGCCTTTCAGAACTATTTGTATTAGTCCCCTATTTCCTATCAGCTATTGTGGCTCCCCAGAAAACAAATAAAATGACACAGCCATAGTGTTTTTCTCAGGATACTATTTTATGATAGATCATAATCCATGAGTGTTCCCATATATCTTGCTCTAAATGTCCTGCTGTCGCTCTAAAAATGTCATTAACTGAAAATACCCTGCTGAATAGAGATTATCTGGTCTGATTTCCCATCCTGAATATTAAATCAAACTCTGAGCAGGGTTCCTTTAATTTTCGAGACTTGTGCAGCCTATTGCTAAACTACACACGAAAACATCACAGTAATTAACAGCCTGAATTAAATAGTTAAGAAAGGTACTGTGCTCACATAAATCTTTTCTAAGCTTACAAACTGGTGACTAAATCCACTTATACGTAGTAAGGATACAACAAAGGAAAGCAACTGCTATATAGACCAGTTTTACAAGGAACCTTCTGTCCTTTGGAACCCTCTGCAAAATAGGAGGCACCAAAAATAACACTCCATGGAATGTGCTGAAGTGCCAATATCCATTAACTCGGGAACACTGGGATTTAACAAAAACTAGACTGTGCCTAACGCATGTGCAGGGGGCTGGGAAAGAGACAAAAAAAAAAACTTTTCTGAACTCTTCTGCAATGGGCAGCTGAACTGACTGAATGTAGAGGGTAGCATGATACTTCAGCCTAAGAGGTAGTGCTGTAAGAACAACCCACCATACACACTTATTTCCAGAGCCCTTTGGCATGGTCAGTGCCCTCACCCTGACAAGGATAATTTGCCAAAATTGTTTGCAACCAAAACTTCTCACACCACATAGAGGTCTGAGCCTTCATTCCTTTACACTCCAGCCACAGTCAATGGGAGTTCTGGTCACATAAGAAATGAAGAAGCCAGACCACGATGCGTGCCAAATGCCGTTTCATCATTCCTAGAAATGTGGTGCTTTCTTAGAATAACCTGGCAGTGAGATAGAAATGTAGCCGTGTTAGTCTGGTGTAGCTGGAACAAAAAACAGGACTATGTAGCACTTTAAAGACTATCAAGATGGTTTATTAGGTGATGAGCTTTCGTGGGCCAGACCCACTTCCTCAGATCAAATAGATCCAAGGAAGTGGGTCTGGCCCACGAAAGCTCATCACCTAATAAACCATCTTGTTAGTCTTTAAAGTGCTACATAGTCCTGTTTTTTGTTCTGGCAGTGAGAGACACACAAGATATTGCTGTGCTGGCACTATGGCAATGTTGTGGTTCACTGTCCCACATAGTGGTACTTAGACCATTTGCAGGAGAGAAAGAATGAGTTTGGTCTATGGCCTTGAGAGACAGCTGGCTTTTAGCTCAAGCTGTTGAGGTTCATGCACTAAGCTCCTGAGAGCCCAGGTTCGGTTCCCCCGGCAGCATTCACCGAAATACTGGCACTTTCGGAAACAGCCCAACAGTAAGGTACCTACATTCGTCTATAGGTTGTGTGATAGTATAGCCACAGAGACACTCATGTGTACCCAGCCTTTCATCACCAGCTAATACTTCATATAAATATATTTTGAAGAACCTTGGGTTGGACTAAACATGCATGGCTCATAATAAGGCTTGTGTCTATTGGGAAAATACATTGTATTAGAAAAGATTAAATTCATATCACTTAGATAATGTGATGTTAATCATTTTTATTTTTACCTTGAGAGGCCACGGGGTAGATTTTTAGAAGAACAAAGAGCACTTAACTTTTATTGAATTTCAATGGGAGCTAGAGACCAATATGCCACGTGACCCTTTAAAAAAATCTACCCACCATGTGTACCTTAGGAAAAGTATTCATTTTAACATGTCCTAGCTGATGTTCCCTCTTTTTCCATCCATGGGTGGAACAAATTTTGTTATGTGGACTGAGGCATGTGCAGATGTGCACCATCAATATAAACACATGCTGTGGGTGCTCTGCTAATCAGCTGGGTAGCATTTAATTTCTCCTGGCTGGCCACCCAAGCACACAGTTTACAGGGAACACGGGTGCTAGCTATCACATTAAAATGTAATATACATTAGTCCACTGTGCTTGCTGGTTAAGCTAATGTGTTTTGAAACATGACTGTTCTTGTCTACATGAAGGAAAAATTAGCATTTAACACTTCAACAGGGCCAGGATATCTTATGTTTATATGACATATTTATATGGCCATGTTCTGAGATATTGAAGCTAAACTGGCAACCCTGATGTAGGGCTGGAAGCCTGGAATGTCAGAGTTCTAATCTCTTTACCTCTGGTACCCCTTGAGCTGAGAAAGCACTGTAGGGAGGCACAACATCTGTAACCATCTCATATCCTGGAGGGGGAGGCTCAAATAATGATGTATTGAAGACCTAGTTTGAAAGAGGAAAAAAGAGACATAATATTAGAAAGAGGCCCAGTCCATATTTCTCAGGTAGTTATGGTTCAGAATTGAATCTAGTTCTATAGTTAAGACAGAGTTCCTCCTGACCTGTGATTCATGTTGCAGGCTTAGGCCCTGATCTTGGAAAGAGAGCAGATGGACCCAACCCATGCACCAGCATGAAGCCCCAATAAAATATGCATGGGCATGGTGGCCCACGCATGTGGCTCTCTTTGCACAATAGGTAACCAAGGGTTAGACAACACGATGGTAAAAGTGCCTGAGTTTTATATACATCACAGCTTCCACCAGTAAAGATGCTGCACTGGTGATGAACTACATATCCAGTTTTTTTGTATAGCTAGAGCCTTAGTCCCACACTCTAGCCCTAGAAACACATTGCCAGCCTTAAAGCTGCTAAGTCTGAACACCACATAATTACAAGTACTGTGAGTCATGATGCTGAACACAACTTTTTTCTCATGGCAGTTTAAAAATAAAGCAGTAATAATAAGCAGTTATGTAGTACTTCTTCCATCCGTTCTCAACACATTCGAAAAATATGGATAAGTGTTATCACTGACGATAAACAGTAGGGAAAATTAAGGTACAAACAAATTAAGGTCTTAGTTTTTCCCCCAGAGTCTGCTGACGTCAGTGACCATCTCTAATTACTGACTTCAATGAGCTCTGAATTGGCTCCAGTGTGATTTTCATACAGTAAATCATTAGTGCAACAAAGGTTAGATTCTCCCTCCTTGCATCTACAGTTTCTTATCCCAAGGTATCTGAAAGTGAGTTTTTCTTCTTAGGGCTTGTTTATGAAGAGCTAATCCTGATTAATTATCTCTGTGAACACTCTTATTTTGAATAGTTTTAATCCACTTCATCTTTCAATGGATTAAGATAATTAAGAATAAAGCACTCCTAATCCAGAATAAGGGCATCCACAAACAGAGTTAATAAGGATTAACTATTCCACTTTAGAGTCACATCCTACTCTAATCCAAATCAACTTTCCTGTATACACAACCCCTGAGTTGCAAAACTTTATGTTTTCTTTACCTCATTTCCATGCTCATCAATAATTGAGATGTAGTTGGGATTACTCCCATTAGGGTAGGACAACAGGACATCATAGGGAACCAGCTCAGCCAAATCCAATCCAAATTCCTTCCACTGGGCTTGGATTTGCTGTGCAAAGTGCAGGTTCTCATCTGTGCCTGCGAGATGAGGGCGCCGTGTAAAATTACTGAGGGAAAGAAATGGGCATTTAATACTAGGAAGTGGAGTTTGTAATTAGAAGTAACCTTCTTGGTCTAAATGGGAAGTACATTTTACAACATATTAAAAGCCAACAGAACTACCCAGAATAAACCAGCTCCCTAATCAACCCTGAACTTTTAGTTTTACATCAGTTTCATAAACATATATATCAAAGACTTCAAGTTCCCCTTAACTATTATGATCATCCCCTTCTGGGAAGCAGTATTACCTAGTGCACAGAACACTGCACTGAAACTCAGGAGACCTGGGTTCTATTTCCATCTTTGCCATTGGCCTCCTGGAAGAGTCCTTTCACTGCTTTGTGATTACGTTTTCCCATCTCTAACATGGGGATGGATAATGATACCAACTTCCTTTGCAATGAATAAGAGTGTTCATAGAGATAATTAAGAACTAGATATAATAATTATTCCCCTGTACTACAGCCCAACACTGAAGAAACTAATTTACAAATGTACTGAAAATCTGATCTCTAAATTTGATTTGTTACTGTTCATGAGGTCACATTATAGGCAACATCCATGATGGTCATCCCAAGTCTTCACGAATTTTAGCACTAATGATTATTTGTCCAAAAAGCTCATACTGTAAATTGACTATTACAGTGAGCCCTCGCTACTTCGCGGTTCGACCATCGCGGATTCACGACTTCGCGGACTTTTTTTATATCCGTATCATATCGTGCTTGCCTATTGTCTTTATACTTTCATATCATTCGTCATTACAGATGGCTTTTGTGCAGCATTAAAGAATGATATGGAATTACAATACAGTATAGGCTAATCACAGGGGAAACTTTGTAGGGGGTGGGGGGACCTATCGGTTTCTATTTACAGTACGTACATATGGTGTCCCTACTTCGCGGATTTTCAGCTATCGCGGTCGGGTTTGGAACCTATCTACCGCGATAAACGAGGGTTCACTGTACTCCTTGTCTCTTTAAAAAGATTCAGTCATCCAATCAGAGATCAAAACCAGTACTTTGTGATTTAGATGACTCACCACATATCATGAATAATTAACAGCGAATAGACAGAGAGAACAGTCTGCAAAAAGGTTGTGAACAACCATAGTTCAAAAACATTATTTATGGAGAGTACTGAGGCTTTGTGGTTAGGGCACTGGAAAGAGACAGTAGCTCTGCTACAGATTTGGGCAAGTCACTTAACATCAGATTTTTGTCTGTGTATAAACAGAGGAAAAGCACTTCCACAGAGCACAGAGGAGTTGTGGGTACAAACTCATCTACTGTTTGTGAGGCACTCAGATACTATCGGGGGGGGGGGGGGGGGGGAATACAAGTATCCAGATCTTAATTTGGCTAGTATTTATAACAAATCCACATGAAGAAATCACTATCAGCTTGATAGTGATTCACAAACAGAAACAATAAGTAAAGGCAAAAATTTCTAAAAAAAACTGTGCTAGGATCCTAAGTTCCATTTTCATATGACTGAAGCCAAAATATTGAAGGTATTAAGACACTTAAAATGCCTAGTGAAATTTTTCAAAATCACCTAGAAGCCTACCTCCCATTGATTTCAATGGAAGTTAGGTACCTAGGCACTTTTGAAAAAACCTGTCTGGATTTTTAGGGGCTTAAATATTTTTAGAATTCTGGCACCTAGGAGCCTAATTCGTATTAACTTTCAGTGACACTTAGGAACCTAAGTCACTTTTGAAAATGGGATTTTTAAGGGCCTAAGTAATTTAGGCACTTCAGAAATGTTTACCCTCTGTAACTAGTTCAAACAGTTCTGCTCTTCTCACTGCTTCTGCAGAGTGTTTCATGCTGCCCTCCTTTACCCTTCTTTGGGTGCACACAAATGATATGAGACCTCAGATCAGTCCACTACCAGGGTGTGGAACCTAAGGACCAGGAACTGGATGTGGCCCCCTGCTTGCATGGATCTGGCCCTCAGTGCTCCCCACCCAGCACTGGGGAGCCCATGCTGGTGCTGCACCCCTCCCCCCTCCCCCGACCCACACTCCAATTCTCTGTGGGGCTGGATTACACACTATCTAGTAGCCAGGCCCCCCAGGCTCTGGTGTGCAAAGGGAATTTCTGCGTCTCAGCTGGAGGCCACGTCAGTGAGGTTTTGTTTTTGGTGGTTTTGCTCATCACTTTGGTGGTTTTGCTCCTCTTTGTGTGTGGCCCCCAACTGATTTTTCTGTAAGTCAGTGGCCCCCAACCCAAAAAAGGTTCCTCGCTCCTGCACTAAACTGAAAGGTCTGCAGCTTTTTCCTCCTGTCTTGAAAACGTAAAATGTTGCTCATGTAACATTCAATGTAGATTTTTATTTAACTTTTACAAAAGTATAGTAGTATGAGAAGCTATTTATTAATGTGTATACATATCTAATGTTTCCTTCATTTTATATCACTTGATTAAATACTTATTTTTAACTAGATCTACCTGGCATTGCTCAGGACTGGTGGCTGTAACCAAACTTTATGGGACCACAGGAAACTTGGCCACATCCATAAGTAGACATCCAGCTAACTAAAGTCATGCAGGACCAGGGATGTTGCTGGACCAGAAAGTGCCAGACTAGAGAGGTTCAACCTGATTAGACTGATGTTGCTTTTTGAAAATACTAGATTAAGTACTTGTAAATACATTTCACATTTAGGGCATCCTTGTGCGCACTAGAATTTGAACCCTAATCTAGAGAGAATACCAGACATTCTAGCATTCTGGTGACAAAGAGGCAATTGAACTTTTATAGAGAGCAGTTACTAGCCAAGTCCTAGAGTCACTATATTAGTCAGTAATTCAATGTTATGTGAACTACAGAGATACAATGGTGATCAACTCTGGCCCTGGCTTCCTAGATCAGTGAAAAAATCTTTGCTCCTCTACTTTTGTCAAAACACTGTGGTGGGGTGACTGTTTTGATGAAGGTGTCAACTCCTGGATGACATGCAGAATTTAGACCCTGACCATATGTTATCATTAAAGATTCAATGGCAATTTATATTAAAGATTGGAACCTTTAAGTCTGCATCTTGGTTAAGGTCCATTTCAAGCAACCGAATTCTCTATCTTTACATTCCCTTTGCTGTTTTAATTGGATGTTGGATTCAATTTCCCACTTCAATTTGCTGTACAGTATTACTATTGTGTATCTACCCTATTCTACCCCAGCTGCCTGTGTTTCACACACTGAGGCAGCAATGTTTGCTCTGGACATAAAGGTGAGGGTATTCTGGTGGCAGAAAACAATCCTACGAAAATGATTATTAGCAACCATATTACTTTGATAATAAACAAATCCTGGTTTAAAATGTTATTGGCTGTACAATCCTTTAGTCCAATTTATGGTCATTACTTAGTAAAAAAGGAGCAGCTTCAGGGTAATTTAATAACTGCAATGAAAACATCCACTCAAAGTACAGCAGCAGTCAAAAAAGCAAACAGAATGTTATGAATTGTTTCAAAAAGGGACAGTGAATAAAACAGATAATATCTTATTGCCTCTGTATAAATCCATGTTATGCCCACTTCTTGAAATGGTATCCCTAGCCTCTGTTTGCCAGAGGCTGGTAATGGGTAACAGGGGAGGGATCACTTTATGGCTGCCTATTTTGTTCAGTTTCTCTGAGGCACCTGGCATTGTTCACCGTCGGAAGACAGAATACTGGATTAGATGGACCTTGGGTCTCACCCAGTATGGTCATTCTTAAATTATTATGTCTGTGGCAAACACATTTCTTACTATACCTATAAAATGTGTTTCCTGTGGGACAACAGTGACATCATCACTTCACTGTGCATCCCATAGGAACATGCCCTGCCCTCCCCCCACCTGACCCTTCCCAGTACCCATGTGGAGGATTGGGGCTACTTACAGCCCAACCCTTCCCTCCCTTTCCCAGTGGCCAGGCCCAGCCCCTCCTGGAGTGAAAACAGGGCTGGTACAGTTTGGGTCTGGCCCTTCCTGGAGCACAGGGGGAAAACTGGGCCTGGCTGCTGAGGTTAGAGCCAGGCCTGGTGCATGCTGCTGGCCAGCCACTAGAATTATGGATTGGACACGGTGGGGGGTGAGGAGAGACAAGAGACCCTGGCTGGCAGGGAGCTGAGGGGGGAGGGAGAAGGGACCCCGGCTGGTGGGGGGAGGGAGAAGGGGACCCTAGCTGGCTGAGGTGGGAGGGGGCAGGGAGAAGGGGGCCCTGGTTGGTAAGAGGAGAGAACGGGGCTGGCGAAGGGGGGAAGGGGAGTGAGGCACCAGGATGGTGTGGCTGCAACACGGCCTTCTCCGGTGGCTGGTGGGAGCATTGGATTGCCTGCCCCCCGTGACAGGAGGGTTGTCAAGTGCAGTGAGCAGGGGGCACAGCCCCCTAGTAATATCATTTCAGTGGAATTGCCATGGACTCACCAAGTGAGAGCTTTTCTAAGAACATTTGCACCTAGGTACACCATGTTAAAAGGTTGGGACTTAAGGGATTTGGCTTTGTGTTTAATTACTCTGAAATCACTGATACTTTTTTATGCTGAAGGTTAATTACCAGCAATAAACAAAGGTTTCTGGGCAGTTCCTGACTGGAATTAAGAATATAATTACTAACAATCAATGGATTTCATCAAAAGAATTTACCCAACTGCCTCACATAGATTACTAAATGTGTCTCAACTTTTCCCAAGTCAAAATTTCAAAAATAAATTATGGAAATTAAGGACTATTATGAGATTTTTTTATAATCTATGTTCCTCCCTTCTACAATTCTCTGAATTTTCAGGAGATGCAACGGCCTTCTAGCTAGGGCTTCAACACAGGGACAAGATTATTTTAAGAATTTTGGACCAGATCCTGAAACCAGTGAGAGCTAGGTGTCTACATACCATAGAGGACCTAGGCCTCTCTTCTTAGGTAGCATGGTTTGGAATGGGTGAGTGGAATAAGCCTTTTCCCTTTTGGATTAAACATATCCTTAAGAAAGAACTTGAAGGTGAGAGATCCACAGACCTAATTTTTGATAAGTGATCAGTTTTTAAATTGGCCTGCTGGTATCTACCCCATTTCCACATGCCCATATAAATAATTCTCATTACAAAAGATTAGAGTTTGGAGGCATGTCAAAGAGAGGATTCCAGGCATGGGATCCACATGGAAGGAGTTGCCAGACAAAAATGAGAAGGCCATGTGATTTTTGACATAACAAATGGTAATATGAGGCCAGAGCAGAAAGCGAGGGGAAGCTAACCTGCAAATAATCTAGAAGTCAAGAACCTGCTATCTAGTTCTCCTCTCATTTACGCTGATGTAACTCCGCTAACTTCAGTGGAGTGAAACCAGATTTAGGACCCCAATCTACTTTTATCTCTCTCTTTGAAGTAAGAGCATTGCCTGAAAATTGGTGCAGGGTAAACGCTTCCCTAAAAATGGAAACTGATTGAGGTAGGAAAGGCTGGGCTCTGATTCGGTGGCAGCATTAACCTCTAAGGCCTCTAAAATTGTTCACAACCCCAAAGAAGCACAGAGTGAGGGTCTGACCACACTGAAATCATTGAACCTTGCTCACTGTAGAGGAACCTTGTTTTCCACAAAAATTAAGAAGTGACAGGAGGCGCTGCGATGGATTCCACCATCAAGCATGGCTCTCAGACACTGTTGCCTCTAATCTTTTCATCCATGTGCAGATTTTTTCCTTATTGCACCAAGGCATATGCAAATATGCACCACCAGTAGCAACAAAAAACCTCACTTTGGGCATTCTGCTGATCTGCTGGGGGGCATTTGAATCTCCCGAGTGGCCGCACAAGCGTGCGGCTTGCAAGGAACACTACTCACAGGGCTATTTTCAACACAGGTTACAACCCCAAGTCTGTTCACAAACCTAGTCATTGTGCCAGTTAATCACAAGTAAATTTCGTGGACAGATAAATACAAATTTCACTTACTATAGAAACTGCTTGATATTTTCAGCTTTCAACTCAGCCATAAATGCCTTCTTCACTTTTTCATGAGAACTAGTGGCTGTCACCTCAACAGTAGGTTTTGCAAACCAGCCTGCAAAATATAATAACAACAGCACTAGGAAAACATTATTTCTATGGCCCATGACAATCTTTTTTAGTATCATTTCAAGATTTTATCATGCCTTTTATTAGTGGTTTTATTACACTAGTGTTTAGAGGCCCCAACGAAGATCAAAGTCTGACATGCTGGGCATTGAAGCAACACAAAGTAAGAAAGTTTATAGCCTGGATAGGTAGGATAGACTAGGAATGGAGGGGAGGGGAGGGGAGGGGAGGTAACATCTCTATTCATCAGTGCAACCCTACTTGACTGTGGATTTTGAAGAGTTCCATGTACCTTTCCATAAGCACCAAGCCACCAAATTATTGAGCACTTCAATGTGTATTGGTTCAATTCACATCAGACAGCATTTGCAGAAAGATGCACAGAACTGAAAAAGGATGTGGGTTGCACATTCATAGAGTGACATGTAAATCTGTGACAGTGGGTTCTGCATACTCTGGAATTTTCTTCTATGAAATATTTATTATAACATCACCTTAAACAAAAGCTAATAGTTGTAGTGATTCTTTTGTTTTTGATATTTACAGGGCAAGGATTTGTAGACTCATTCAAACTTCCTAAATAAACATTTTTTTGGGGGGGGGGAGGGGATCAGATAAAACAGTAAAGATTGAGGCTTTGACCCACCAAGGCCACCTGTAATAGAAAATACAATTTTAATAGTTCTGAGTTCCATTTTTAAAATGGCATCTCCATCCCCAGAGTTTTCTGTGTTAATAAAGCAGAGATTACATCTATAATTTCAAGATGTAATACTCCTGTCATCTGAAGAAGTGGATTGCGCCCACAAAAGCCCATGATACCATCTACATGTTTTGTTAGTCTTTAAGGTGCTACCAGTCTATTTGTTGTTTTTTAAGTTTTTCCTGTTACAGACTAACTCGGCTACCCCTCTGAAGTTTTAAAAATTTAGAAAGGGGAATATGAGGGGGGCAGGCTACTCAGTAGTGCAACCTGATACAGATTTCATATTTTTGTGAGCAGGGAACAATTCAGTCAAGGCTTTCTATTGACACAAACCATGACTACATAGCAAAAAAAAAAAAACCTCCCAAGATTAAAGGCAGGACTTGTCTTTAGGATTTTCTTATGCCTTTTCCCATTACTACTTTCCTCTAACCTGTGGAACTCGGAGTGGGGAAAAGGAAATGGAAGTTTCCTGTTGAAAACTGCTCAGTTCAGCAGTGGGGCAGACAAGTTAAAATAAAAATCTCCTGCTAGAAGAAAAAGCAGGTGCTCTCTAACAACAGGTCTGCAGCTATGCACCTGGGGCATGTGGTTTCAGTCTGTCAGCCTCCCTGTCTTGTCCCTGCAGTTCCTCTCCACGGCTCACTGTAAAACAACCTCCCTCCCAAACACACACACACACACACACACACACACACACACACACAAAACCACGCGGTTTAAAACTCCGGACTATTTCTGTCTCTCTTCCCCCGCTTGCTTGTGAGCACAGCTGCCGCGAATCAGGGCTGCTGGTCCGGGGGACTGCAAAGCCGAGCGGGCTTGATCTCCGAGACAAACCCAAACCCGACCTCATCTGAAGTGGCTCACTCCCTTTGTGGGCCCGGAGGAAACCCTGATCCCCCCCCCTGTTCCGCTACTGACCCCCACCCCAAGTCTGGCTCCGGGCACGCAGCGGGATGGAGAGAAGCAGCCCAGCCCTGCCCCAGTACCGATGAGAAACCCGAGTAGTAGTAGCCCGGCCGCTGCCGCCAGGCTCAGGGCATAGAGGCGACCCCTGCTGCCCCACGGCGAGCTCCGCTCTGCGCCGCTCCGGAGCGCGGTCCACATGCTGGCCCTGCCGGCCTACACCCCGCGGTGCGGCCCCAGAGTCTCAGCGCCGGGGCGAAGTCCTCTTCGCTCCAGCAGGCAGGGAAGGGAGATCACGGACTACGCCCCCCCCTTGAACCCAGCCCGAGCCCGGCCCCTCTCTCTGCGTAGCGCACGCACGGCGACTTCCCGGCTAGGCAGCTGAGCTAGTTCCCGGCCCGTTAAAGAAGCAGGATTTTGCACCGTCTTTCGATTAGAGAAGGGCTCAGATTTAATAGCCCCGTGAGATCCGGATCCCGAGTCAGACTTTGAGAAGTAAAAAGAAGCTGGGATTGATTTTCTAGTGGGAGGCACACATGGGAGAGGGAGAAGATGGTCTGACTAGGGTTTGGGGGAATGGCACTGTGCGAAGCCAGCGTAGCCCAGGGGCATTTTCTATTCCCTGCTTCCCCTCTTGCTTGCTTGCTCTTATGCCCCTATGTTTAAACCTGTCCACTCAGCTGGTGCAGACAGGCTTCGTTTCTTCCTCTTTGCTCACTGCTATACATTTACTTGCAGTATATTAATCAGCTGCTTATGTCTTTGTGTGCACTCAGGATTTCCATACTGGGCATATAGTCCCTGGTAAACAAAGGGGAATAAACTGGGACTCAAGCTGTGTGGAAATCTGGGTAGCTGCAATTGTGTTCTTTATTGAGTCCCCTCATGTTTGGGACCCTGGATTTCAGATATCATGGCATTCTCACCCTCATACCTCCATAGTGTTATAGAGTATCCTCCATTATCAGATTACTGAGGCTATGTCTACATTTCCAGGTTATTTCAAAATAAGTTATTTCAAAATGATAACTCCCAAAATAACTATTTTGAAATAAGCTTATTCCTCTTCACAAGCAGGAGTTATTTCAAAATAACAAGCCCATTATTTTGAAATAATAGTCTTGGTAGTGTGGACACTTGCCTTGTTATTTTGAAACAAGGAGAGTTCTTTCAAAACAACTCACCAGAGAAGACATGCCCTGAGCTTCAACCCTCAAAAAGAGCTGTTTATTTCACACACAGAGGCAGAACTGAACCTAGAACCTGTAGGCTCTGTCTACACTGTGAGTTTTCTCTGAAAGAAATATGCTAATGATGGACTCATTTGCATGAGTCGTGATCTCATTTGCATATTTTCTGCCGATCCATTTTTGCACTAGGTGTTTTACGCAAAAACAATCAGTATGGATGTTTTCTTTTTGCATAAAAACCCTTTTTCCCCACAAGATACTTATGCCCCAAAAAAGATGGTTTACCAATCATGCGGGAAAAGGGTTTTTTGAAATGTCCATGCTGCTTGTTTTTGCTCAAAAACACCTAGGCTGTGTCTAGACTGCATCCCTTTTCTGTAAAAGGGATGCAAATTAGACACATTGCAATTGCAAATGAAGCCGGGATTTAAATCCCCTCCGCTTCATTTGCATAAACATGGCTGCCACTTTTTTTCCAGCTCGGAGCTTTGCCGGAAAAAAGCGCCAGTCTAGACGGGGATCTTTCGGAAAATAAAGCTTTTTCCGAAAGATCCCTTTTTTTTTTTAAGAGGAATAAGGGATCTTTCGGAAAAGGCTTTATTTTCCAAAAGATCCCCATCTAGACTGGTGCTTTTTTCCTGCAAAGCTCTGAGCCGGAAAAATGCGGCAGCTGTATTTATGCAAATGAAGCGGGGGGATTTAAATCCCCACTTCATTTGCAATTGCGATATGTCTAATTTGCATCCCTTTTACGGAAAAGGGATGCAGTCTAGACACAGCCCTAGCGCAAAAATGGATTGTCAAAAAATATGCAAATGAGATTGTGACTCGTGCAAATGAGTCCCTTATTAGCATATATTTTGCCAAGAAAACTCATACTGTAGGGCTGCTTCTAGTCTGGCACGTTTTTCCGCAAAAGCAGCCGCTTTTGAGGAAAAACTTGCCAGCTGTCTACACTGGCCCTTGAATTTTCACAAGAGCACTGACGATCTGATGTAAGATTGTCAGTGTTCTTCCACAAATACTATGATGCTCCCGTTCGGGAAAAAGCCCTCTTGCGCAACAGTATTTGTGCAAGAGGACCAGTGTAGACAGTTCAGGACTGTTTTGCGCAAAAAAGCCCCGATGGTGAAAATGGCGATCGGGGCTTTCTTGTGCAAAACTGCGTCTAGATAGGCACGGATGCTTTTCTGCAAAAAGTGCTTTTGCGCAAAAGCGTCCGTGCCAATCTAGACGCTCTTTTCCGCAAATTCTTTTAACGGAAAAACTTTTACGTTAAAAGCATGTGCGGAAAATCGTGCCAATCTAGACGTAGCCTAGATGTAGCTGTAGAGCTTTTGTAACCCACATACCTAGGATGGTCTTCTGTCTCATGTAGTGGCCCTTAGACCACTTACAGCAGGAGATAAGAAGAAGGGCACTCTACAGCCTAAGCTAAGCGCCAGCAAGCTTTTTAGCTCAAGCTCAAGAGGCTCCTATACTAAGCTTCAGAGGTTCCAAGTTCAAATCTGCCTTGTAGCAGTTAAGTGTAGTGTATGATCCTGTACTGCTTGAGTTAAAAGCCCAGCTGGCTCTCAGCTCAGATTGTAGAAGAAACTTATTCTTTTGTTCTGTATGGGTGTGTCTAGACTACATGGCTCTGTCGACGGAGCCATGTAAATTAGTTTATTCGGCATAGTCAAAGAAGCGGGGATTTAAATAATCCCCACTTCATTAAAATAAACATGGCTGCTGCACTGTGCCGACGAACAGCTAATCCGGTACAGCATGGCAGTCTAGACGTGCCGCGGTCGACAAGGGAAGCCTTTGTCAACCGCTCCGGTATGCCTTGTTCACGGTATGCCTGTTTTATATCCAATTTTGTGATGGGTCTAGAGGCATAGAGAGGCGCAGTGACCAAACCTGACTAAACAAAATAAGTGGACCACAGGGACATTATGAGCTTAATTCAATCATATTTGTCTTGCACTTGTAGGCTCCTAAGCAGAAGGTGTTATGTGAGTGCAAAGTATTACACAGGATTACAGAGTTTCTTTGTGAAATCATGTAGCTAATTGGATATGTGGCTAAGGTGGGAAGTTATTATTTCTTTTCCACCTGTGATTTAGTGGAGAACTAAAGAGGAGTCCACCAGCTATTCTAATTCGTTAGTGAAACATTTGGGGTAGACACAGAATTATGTTTTTTTCTTTTTTTTTTCAAATGTGAATAGTTTGAAAGGCAAAAAACAAACAAGCAAGCAAACAAACAAACAAACAAACAAACCTTCTGTCTGTTAAGTTGCAGGACACAGGTAATCTCTTAATCATTCAGTCCAGTGTCATGCGGCGTGATAAAGTTTTCCCTAGTAAAAATAAAATCACTTCTGGTTTTATTATTTATATTGCATATCATCTAGGACCCTAGGTTTGCCAGGAAAACGGGACGTGTCATTTTCCATAACATGGAAAGGGAGGAGGCAGAAAAGAGGGACACAATACCGAGAGTGGCCACTGGGAGCAGTGAGAGCAGGGGAGAGCTATACTTCAGAGTGACCACTTGAGGCAGCCTCACCACCAAGAGAGTGGCGAGCAAGGCTGGAGATTGCCATCTTGTCTGCCACCGGACCAAGTAGGTAGATCCC
Source organism: Pelodiscus sinensis (assembly GCF_049634645.1). Classification (NCBI taxonomy): domain Eukaryota; kingdom Metazoa; phylum Chordata; order Testudines; family Trionychidae; genus Pelodiscus; species Pelodiscus sinensis. Next base: position 308,343,518 of record NC_134711.1, read on the forward strand.
CTGACCCAAACCTCTCCCGCCCATACCAGCCTTGGCTGCAGCACTGGAGGAGGGGAGAGAAAAGGCTTCTGGTGGCTGAGGGGTAGAGAAGGGCCCTGGTGACTGAGGAGGAGTTGGCGGGAGGGAGAGAGAATGCCCTTGGCAGCCGGGAGGCCTGGGGGGAGAGGGGGGCAGAGGATCCCTGGCAGCCAGTGGTGGGGGAGGGGAGAAGGCCCACGTGGTCAGATGGGCTGGGGGAGAGAGAAAGCCCTGCTGAATGGGACCCCCTGCTCTGAGCCCCTCCTCAACCCCCAACACTCACTCTGACATTCCCATGCCCCCAGCCTCCTGCCCTACACTCCCCCAGCACTCCAAGGCTCTGCCCTCTTACACCTACCAGGCCCTGCCCCATAGGACCTGGGCAATGCTGGGTAAGTCTTCTAGTCTACTATATATTTGAGAGGATTTATCTGTAAGCGAGTAAGTCTGTCTGTCCCTTTATTCAAGGACTTCTCCTAAATGGTAAGAGCTAGGACTACCAAATCTGGTATCCAGCGTCCTCTTATTCTAATTTAAAGAAAGGCTAGGGTTTGGTTGGGGGGTGGGGAGGAATGCAGAGGCTGAAGCTCCCCAGCCTGATTCATAAAGTGATGCATAAAAAGAACACCTGATAAATAGCAAGAGCTAGGATCAGCAAATTCATTATACAGCTTCCTCTTATCATCACTTAAACCAAGGTAAGGGGGAGCAGGGCTGACGCTCCCTCCTCAATGTGTACAAGGGATGCATAAAATCATACAGAAAAGAGAGAATCACCAGGCAGCTGAAAGAGGCTGGTTGGGGGCACCCTTTCCCCCATTCGGGACTGCCCCAGTCTTAAGCCTCCTGTTCCCCAGGCACCTGTGAGGGAGATGATGGGGACTACAGCCCTTCCCCTCCCAAATTCATTGCTGGCTGTTCCCCTTTGTCAGGGAGCAAGGGGAAAGTGCACAGTTTGCTCCATTCCTTGATCTGACTGGAGAGTGAAGGGGGCAGATGAACATGCACTCCTCCCCCAGCTGTGCTGGTTGGAACTGCCACGGCCAATGAGAGGTGCCTCTCACCTGGTCCCAAGCTGCTGCAGTGAGAAAGAGCTGAGGTGGTCCTCTCTCCCCAGAGCAGCCTGCATACTGAACCCCTCAGCCCCATCCCAGAGCAATGATTTAAATGAAGAAAAACAAAAAATAATTGAGTTAAGGACTGGAGCAACGCCAGTAAAACTTCTAGTTAATTCCAAGTGTGCAGTTTCCCTTTGCAGTAGCTGTGGAGCTTCTAGTTCAATCTCTGGTAGCAGTTGAGGCTGTAAGCATGTCTGCATTCATTTACTCTGAATATAGTCCATGAATGTTTGCTCTCTGGGGGCTCTCTGAAAGTCCGTCTACACTGCGGGGCTATTTCAGGATACTTCCAGTATCCTGAAATAGCTATTCTGCATCTTTTAAACAAGCCTGTTATTTCAAAATAATGGGCTCGCTGTTCCAATATCCCTGTAAACCTTGTTCCGGAATAGCAGTTTATTTCAAAATACACTTGAAATAAGCTACAGAATTTGCTTAGCTCAAAATGTGTAGCTTATTTCAAGCTACGGGTGCAGTGTAGACACACCTTGACAACCTGGAGATGGTGACTAATGCAAAATGCTCTAGAATTCCTCCACAGAAATGCCAGATAGGCCTGAGACACAGCCTAAGATGATGAGCCTGCCTTGCAGCCTATTTAAGGAAGAGTAAATGGTTACACTGCATTTAAACAGCCCCTAGCCTGAGTCAGCTGGCAGGTGCCAGCACTGGGTGTCTAATTGCAGAGGAGGCATACCCTTTATTGACTGCCTGGCAGCTGGGTATGGAGACAGGAGGTTGTCTTAGGAGCCTGGGAAGGTTTATTCTGCCCTAACAAACAAATCAGTTCAAGAGGCAGTGAGTTTGTTTTTGTTATCTACGTCTCATTCATAGTTTCTCTAGTAGGTCCATTCACTTCTGTGGGTCAACTTATGGGGTAAATTTGTACCACCACTAATTTGCAGTTAGGATCAGTAGCTAGCCCTGAATCCCTAGGTATAAAAAGACAAGTGTTTTCACATCCGATCTCCCACGGGTGTTGGGAAGAGATTAAATGTACTTTGCAAATGTAAGTGCCAAGTATTATTCTAAAGAGCCTATTAATTAAACCTGACAATTAAACCTCTGGAAGATCGTTTATTATTACACGCTTACATGAATTAAAGGAGGCATATACAGATTGTGTCAATAGGAGAGCAGGAAATGAGACGTAAGGGATGCATTCTCCTATCCTCCCTCCACCAAATTTGAATGATCCACCTACCATTTTGTACCTGTCAACACAAAGTACTGAAGCACCTTGTGTCTTATTTTTCACATGCAGGAGTTATTTCACTCCATCTCCCTTTCCTGATATATTTGTAATGCCAACAGGTGGAACCAAATCTGGGACTTCTGGAGCTTAGTGCATGAATCTCTAGCACTTCAGCTAGAGTTAGGGGTTTACTTCGAACTCCCATTTCACTGCCGCGTATAGATGCGGGCAGTTATTCCGGGCTAATCAGTTTCCAAAATGGCGACCGCCCAGGAACATGCTAATGAAGTGCGGGATATTTAAATCCCACACTTCATTTGCAATTTTGGTCGTCCTCATTAGCTTCCCTAGTTCGAACTAGGGGGCGAGTGTAGACGTACCCTCAGTGAAGTCAATTGAAGGCTTATAGTGGACTCCAACGACAGCCACAATGAACTGACCTCATAGATGTATTCTTGCACATAGCTTCAAAGACCATTTCAACAGCTGCACACCCCCAATTCCTCTCCTTTTCAACTCTTAGCCTGTATCTAGATTACAAAATACTATCGGAAAAAGATACACAAATTGCAAACTGCAATTTGCATATCTTTTTCTGCTTTTCTTCCGAAAGAGGCTTTTCCAACAATTCCCGTCTACACTGGGCCAAATGTCGGCAAAAAGCCTCTTTCAGAACATCCCTTCTTCCTCATAGAAAGAGGTTTACAGGGATGCTGAAAAAACACATTTGCTTTTCTGAATTTTTTTTCTGGAAAAGCAGACGCTTTCCTTGGACATGGCAAAGCTTTTCCGGGACGTACCCTCACTTGCATTTGGTATCATTAGCCTTTGTTTAATAAACAATGTTCAAGTTAGGGTGACCTGCTGAATTAGGGCTAGCTAAGTACACTGCCCCTCCCTCATACAATAAGGATAACAACATTTCATTACCCCTACATTCAATAGTAAAATGAGTCACAAACCAAAACAGCCCAAACTGATCACTTTGGCAATGCAGATCTATCCCTAAGCAAAGTAAATGTGTCTATGAAAATACATCACAAGGGTAGCCATGTTAGTCTGTAACTTTAAAAGCAACTAGTAGTGTTGTGGCACTTAGAGACTAACAAAAATATATAGAATCATAGCTTTCATGGGCAAAACCCGCTTCTTCATATGATGAAAATGCAGTCTGCTCCTGAGAACTTTCCTCTAGTCCAGGTCTGGGCAAAATACAGCCCGTGGGCCAGATGTGGCCCACCAAGCCATGGGATCTGGCCCATGAATGCTGTGGGGAGCCCAAGGAAGGCTTCCCTGCTTGTCCCTCAGCCTTGCACACTGCTCAGAAAAGTGGGTGAGAGGCCATTTCTCTTTAAAAACTGTGAGGGGGAGAAGGCTTCAGGGATAACTCCTGCCCCCAGCACAATTCCATTGGCCAGAAGCCGGCTAGAAACTGACCAATGGGAGCTGTCTGTTTGAATAACAGGCAGCCATGAATCACTAGTTCCCTCCCCTCCATCTTAGTTATTCACACAAGCACATGGCCAGGCAGCCTGTGCAGGTGTGGGGCAGGCAGGCAGAGAAACTTTTTATGTTCTTCAAGCATTTAGCCTGGCAGGCAGGCAGGCAAGCTGGTTGGGCTGCTGGCTGGTAAGTCTCCTGACTAGAGCCTGCCCCTGACACTCCAGCCACTCTCTTTCCCAATCCTCTGCGTAGGGCTGCCAGGTGTTCTGTTTTGAACCAGACAGTCCGGTATTTGAGCTTTCTGTCTGGGAAACAAATTCAGAAAATATTGGACATATAAATGTCCGGTATTTTCTAATTAAGTTTTTATTATTATCATGAGTATCAGTATGTAGTTGCGTACTGCCTGGCTGAGTGAGCGTGTCTACCAGCCGGGCAGTATGCAACTACTCAGTAGAGAGGAGGGAGGCGGGAGTGGGGCGGGATGGAATCCCCGGGGCCAGACTCACCCATGCGCCCTGCCAGGACCATGGACGGCAGTACCCCGGGATCTGTGTACGCCTGGGCCAACCCCGCTCCCTGCTGGCTGGTTCTCCCTTCCCCCAGCTCCTCTCCTGACCAGCCCCTCTCCCTGGTGTCCAGTTCCCCCCCAGCCAGCCCTGCTCACTCCAATCCCCACCCAGCCATGCCTGCGTCCTGGCAGCTGGTTTCCTCCCCCCTGGCCAGCACCACACCCCCCAACCTTCTCCCAGCCAGCCCTGCTTCCCAGCGGCTGGTTCTCCTGCGGCCAGCCCCGTTCCCCCTGACCTCCTCCCAGCCAGCCCTGCTTCCTGCCGGTCGCTCCCCCCCCCCCCCCCCCGATCTCTCCCGGACAGCCCCGCTCCCCCCAACCCCCACCCGGCCAGCCCCGCTCTCTTCCCGGCTGGTCTCCCCTCCCTCCCCCGATCTGAGATCAAGTGTGTCCAGTATTTTTTTAAACCATCTGCTGACCCTACCTTTGCCCCCCCTCCCCTCAACACACCCTGTGTCCTCCTACTGAATCCATACACTCTCCTAGATCTGGCATCCAAATCTCGTACCCAGATCACAATCCCCTTTTTCCCTAAATCACAAACCAAACCCCTACCCTAGGTCACAATCCCAGTTCCCTGCCCTAAGTCACATTCCAAAACCCTGCACCCCAGTCTCCTGCCTTAGGTCACAACTATTTCCTTCACCCAAACTCCCTCCCAGACTCCACTCTCACTCCTGTGCCTCAGTCACTTATCTCCAAGCTCCCTTCTGTACCCAACCTCCATCTCAGACCCCTCACCGCCTCCATTAATATCATGGCCCTCAACCACTTTCCAAAATCTTGGAGTGGCTCCCAGTCAAAATTATTGCCCGCCCTGTCCTAGTCCATCACTAGATGTCAGAAGATAGCTCATTCAAATCCTGCTTACATATATATTAGCTAGTGTACTACCTGCATGATTAGTGCCTTCCTATGTGTTTAACGAGTGTCTCTGATATCAAACATTTTCCCTCTGAAATCTTCCACTCAAAGGGTTCACAGTCTGAGCAGCTTTGATGCATTTCCTCAGAAGCACAGATCTGCTGCTATACCAAAGAACAAGGCATTAAAATTGAAAACAAGTTAAAATGTATTAAACTTTAAACTTTCATTTTATTTTGAGGTGTGATTGCAATCTAATGTGACATTAGGAATTTTTTTCAAACCTTCTTCAATATTTCAAAGCAAAGACGATACATGTGAATGGAATTATACGTGGTCAGCATGGTAAATACCCTTCAAAAGGAGTATTTGTTCCTTCAGTCTTACTTTTTCCTGAATTCAGGAGCAGGCCATAGGTTGAGACTATTAGTGTGTCTGTAGTTTGAAAAGTGACTGTGAGTAATTCTATTCAGTGTAACTCTCTTCAGCCATCTGTCTTGAAACAACATGAAGGAGGGCACTTGTTTCATTTTCAACTGAGTTTGAGGCACAATTACAGCAAATTGTTAAAGGTCTCAGAGAAGGTCATTGAGAACTAGGACTAGAACCCAGCTTTCTGGTTGCCAGGCCTATGTCGGATTCACAAGACCACGACTCCTTTCCTTGTGTATCAGTCTGCTTCCCTTACTTGTTAAATTGCCCGAGAAACTGGTTGTTGTGATTGTTGTTGTAGAGACAGGACAGCTCGGGAAAAGTGAGTTGAGTTCTCTTTGTACTCATGCACTGGCAACACCACTTCCAGCAATGTTCCAGCTGCTGGAATTTCATTTCTGAGAGAGCGAGTTCAGCCTTTGGTATTAGGATGAGTTTACAGAGTTACAGGGAAAAAACCCATTATTTTCCCTGACAACTGAACTCATTTGACACATCTGAAGTTATTGTATCAGACTACCAAAAACTTCAAGGGATATAGAGGCATCTAATGGTATCTAACTAGAGGCCTGATCTCACACCCATTGAAATAGGTGGCAAATTTACATGGATTTAAGACCAAATAGTATTGGTTCCACATGTTTGGTAAGGATGGGTCCAGAATGGGAGATGGGATCCAAATAATACTCCCCAATTGGGAGAAGTTCCAATCTGGATCCAAACGCCATGACATAGAAACCTGTCTAGAATGGCCTGAACTGTTAGCAGGAATCTGAATACTTTATGGAGTTTCCTTTCCAGCTCCAGGTCTGTACATTGGGGCCTGATCCACTGCTGCATGACTCCAATTTTATTCTCGTGTAGCTTCTTTCAGATCAAGGCAATTGCACTGCAATGGTAAATTCTTGGACTTCGTGGCTTTGTGTAATAAGTAGACTGGTACAACCAGACAAACTTGCAACCTGTTGAGTTAAAAAACAAAACAAAACAATTTGCTCCTCCTGCCTTTGGTGCAGTCTAGGAGTTTGAGCTCTGGGTTCTCCCTGGACAGTAACTGAAAGGCAAAAGCTGTACAAATCTGACAATAATGCAGCTATATCGGTAGAATTATTGTATTTAGGCCCACCAATGAGGTGTTGGGGCGGGGGTGGGGGGGAAGAATGCAGTTGCCCCAGGGCTCTCGGCTGCTGCTGCTACTGAAGCAGCAGCTGGAGCCCTGAGCCCTTTAAATTGCCAATGGAGTACCATGGTATATGGCTCTGAAAGCTGGGGGGGGGGGGGGGGGCGGGGATGGCAGCAATGTGGAGGGCTAGCTCCCTCAGCTCCACCCCTTCGATCCAAAGCCCTGCCTTTTCCAGGAGTGTGGATCCAGCCTCTGCCCCCACACACCCACCTTGCTCAAGAGTCCTTGGAGGCGGTCAGCACCTCTGGATGTATTTAGATATTAAGTGATGGAGGGAACAGAAATCCTCAGCTGCACAATCACACAGGATGCTGTGTTCAAAAGTTGGAGGAAGTACTTTCTGCTGAGCCTTGAAAGGCACACAGTTAGCCTACAGCAGCAGTGAATCGAGCAATAAAGCAAATTGATTGAAATACAGTGCAGGGAGATTGCAGGCTGATTGGAAATCAGTTCCTCTTCTGGGTCCTCTTTTTCCCTTAATCACTGCAAGATGAATCACTTCAGATGTAGATGGTTCTCTCACGCTTGCTGTGAGCAAGGAAGCTGTTCACAGAAGAGAAGAGAAGAGAAGAGAAGAGAAGAGAAGAGAAGAGAAGAGAAGGTTTTATGTTGCCAGCTCTGCTGAGGGTCAGTAAGACAGCTGAATCTACTGTTGTCCATCTCTCTGCCTCCAGTGAAGGTCAGTGCACACTGGTGATTATGCATAGTCTTAAATATTCCTACTTTCCTTCTGTGATATGCAAGGCAGATGCAATGGCTCAGAGCTACTATCCTATTTCACTTTCAAGTAGGAAATCACTGCCAAAGGTGTCCTTTCCAGCTGCTCCTATTGCTATGCAAGAGACATAAGGCTTGATCCGGCTCCCACTGAAGTCAATGACCAGATCAATACTATGATCAATGACTGAGGCTATGTCTAGACTGCAGAGCTTTTCCAAAATACCTCTGGTATCCCAGAAAAGCTCTGCCGTGTCCAAGGAACACGTCTGTTTTTTCAGAACAGTTTCCAAAACAGCGGACGTGTTCTTTTGGCCTCCCTGTATTTCTCTCGGTGAGAGGAATAAGGGATGTTCTGAAAGAGGAGATTTTTCTGAAATTTGGCCCTGTGTAGATGTGAGTGTGCCCCCACCGGCCGTGTGCCCTCCCTGGCCAGCCACTCCCCCCCCTTCCGTGCACCCTCCCCACAACTTCCCCTCCTCCGCCCTTCCCCCCCCCCCCCCCCACGCCTGGCTTGTGTTCCCCTGCCCACTGTCCTGCAATCCTTCCCTCTCCCACGCCTCCCCTGGCTCGTCCTCTGCCCAGCAACCTCACTTCCTGGCCCACTGCAACCCTGCTGGGACCTCGTCTCCTCTTCTCCCCCCCACCCCCGCCTCCCACCTGGATCCCCATCTCCTGTCTGGTTCTCTAAACAATCTCTCCTCCCCCTACTCTCTGGGCCTAACCCTAACCCTAACCCTAACCCTCCCTCCCACACCCTGCCCAGGAACCCAGCCCCCTTGTTTTGTGTCCTGACAACCTCACACCTGCCTGGGACTCAGGTGATTCTCCCTATCCCTTTGTCTGAGGAAGGGGAACTCTGGTGTGCCCATGTCCTCAAGTCCCTTCCTGTCTGGGCAGGAGAGCTTTATTAAAATTGGAATTGTGATCCCATTTCAATAGGCTTTGTTTTAAATAATATACCTTTAAAATTAAATTAAAAATTGTTATGGACTAAATTTATCATAACCTATTTAAATAGCTTATGAATTAAATTTAAACATTAAATAGAACATGTCTCCTGTCAACTTGTAAAGAAATTCTACCAGTTCACTGGTGTAAGTACCCAGAACCACTGTTTACATCCTGTTTACAACAGGACTCCTTGTCGCTTGTGTCTTGTTCTGGACAGTTGAGCTGGGGAGTTGAAACAAAAGTTCTCTGAATCCCTTTGAACTGTTTCATTCTATAGGGAGGCTGATTCTTGCCCATGGACACCAAGAGTTGGACAGCTTATGGGTTGGGGTTGGAGTCTGAGTGATTATAAGGCTTCTAATAATAAAATCCCTTTGCAGAGTGAGGAGTGGGTCCCGGACTCCAGCACTAGGTGATGTGAACAGCTGCATGCTTTGGAAGTCTTTAACTGACTTGCTGTGGATGAACCTGCCCTCCCATTGTCCTCACGTGGGGAGTCTCTGGCGCTCTCCTAGGGCATGAAGATGCCCCAGGTTTTGGGCTCCCCCTGAAGCGTGCGCCTCACCCCTAGGAAGCTGCACAAGCTGCATTTTTCACTCACACCCCCAACAAGCCGTGCAAGCTGCGTTTGGGCACGGACCTTACTCGGACAAAAAGGGGGGGGGGGGAGGCGGCCAAAAATGTTTTGCTTGGGGTGGCAAAAAACCTAGAGCTGGCCCTGGCTTAGTGGTGTGTTCAGTGCTCCATTGTTGGCAGTGCAAGTCAAGGCTGAATATGTGTTTCACATGGAAGCTGTAGCACAAATAGAAGTTGTGAGCTGGATACAGAAAATACTGGGTTAGGATCTTTTACTTCTACTTTGTGAATGGAGGAGTTTAGATAAGCATAAATCTGTAAGGATTGACAGTGCCTAGTAAAGCAGTAACTGCTTCCACATACCGATTAGAAAGATAATGATAATCTTGTACATTGAGACTCGAAATGACTGAAAATAAAACAGTTTATAACTACCCTTATAGAAAACTCCTAGAATTTAAGAGAACATATTTTTGAAACTGTTCTATGGAATTCATTACAGGATTCTTTCGTTGCTATAGAATTCCATGCACGTGTAGTAAACCCCAACATACCTACCACAACCATCCTTGCTCATAATACCCGCACACAGCAACTGCAACATCCCCTTACTCTGTAAGCCCCACTATCAACTAGTATTTGCCAACTACCTAGTACTCCAAAGCTACGTCTCTTTACCCACAGCCAGTCAATACTCCTGGCTCATAGTAAATGGGCAATGGTATGTATACGGGTTTCAGGATGGAAGTTATGGCAAGAAAAGAGCCCTGGTGGAGCATCTTGAGAACAAGTGGAAAAATGGCAATGTTTCCTGGGAGCAACTGAAGCCATAAAATGAGAAAGTCGGTGTTCTTGATCAAAAGATTTGTAAATAAGATAATTTATTAGACTCTCAGGTGCAACAGGACTGCTTGTTTTTTTTATTTTGTTTTGTTTTAAGTTACAAACTAACACTGCTCTCCCTCTGTATTTCTTATTTGTTGCTAGTACTCATATTAACCACCAGATGGCATCAGTAGACTACAAACTGAACTGATTTTCTATATCTCCAATGTAATCAGTTTGACCCGAGGAGAAATATGGAGTTTCTTTTCCTTCAAGGACCTCTACAAAGAAAAATGTTACTGTAAAATGAACAAAGTGAACCAGGTTCTGTTCTCATTTATACTGTGTCTATACTGTAGCTACTCCACTGTTTACACCTGAGTAGGATCAGGCCTGTCTGTGTAAAGAAATCTTAATGGAATGAGCTTAAGCCTAAATGAGTAAAGCCATTCAGAGTTGAGGTTATGATTGAGTTTTTCATGTACCTTTTTTATAAAGTGCAAATTGACAAAGCTCTGCATTCTCTTATACCAGCCAAGAATCAGGAGCTAGATTTCCAGGACGCTGTGATCAGTGTGACCTGTATTATATGCCCCAACACAAATGGCTGAATTGGCAATTCTTAATTTCTCTTAATTTCTCTAATTTTGTGACTTAACTGTATTGCCAGAAACCCCCCAAGGCTCCACCAGAGACAGGGTCTTATTGTACTAGGCATCCTACATGCTTATAGCAAGAGATAGTCCCTGCCATGAAGAGTTTACAGTCTACACAGACTACAGGTGGATGCAGGAAAACCAAGGCAGGGAAGTGACTTGTCCAAGGTCACATGATAAGTCAGTAGCAGAAGGAACACTAGGCTGCACTGCCTCAGTTGAACTTGGATCTTTAACAGCTTATTAAACAAAACATTTAGTCCTATTGTTTTCCTAAGCTCTGTAACTCTACTGTAGCTCCAGTGCAGCCAGATATTAATATAGAAATTATTCAGCTGGGCAACCGCAACCACAAGAATAACAAAGCCAGGGAGCAGAGTTTCCCCATGAGTCTGCTGATGTGTGATTTCTGCTTGGGGTTGGTTCTGCCTGTCTGCTCTATTTTTCTGAGCATACAAAAAAATTGAAATTTTAATCCCCAACCTTCCCAAAGGATGGCAGTGTGGGAAGGCAATGTATTATAGACACAGATGAAAGTTCAAATGAGACCAAACTACACAAGTGTAAATCGAGAGCAACTCCATTTTGGTTCATAGAGTGACTCTGGATTTACATAGAGGGAAATATAAACCCAGTTAGAGTCCAATCAGCTTCAGCAGTCTAAGAACAGTTTTATTTCTTAAAAATAAAAAAGCTTTCAATGGAAGTCTGAAGTACTTCTCTCAGTGGGCCTCACCTAACACTAGTCTTTCCATTGACTTCAATGGACTTCAGTCTGGCCTGTATTGTAGGGGGGTTCCTTCATGAGTGGATACTAAGCATGTGAAAGGTTAATCAGTTACTTGGTTAACCAGTAAGCATCACCTATAATGGGTAATGCTTGCCAGTTCCAGTTAACCAATAACCAGTGGGGACTGGAGCAGCTCCCTGCCTGCCGCAGACAAGGGTCTTCTCTCACCTCGCAGGGAGCCCATCGCAGACGGGGGCTGCTCCAGTATCTGGAACAGCCTCTATGCATGGGGAACCTGGGCACCCTGCAGGCAGAGGCTGCTCTTGCATTTGGAGCAGCCTCTATTCACAGGGAACCTGGGCCTGCTGCAGACAAGGGCTAATATGACAGGGACTAGGAGCCAGCAGCAGCTCCAGCCCCAGTGTGAGGATGGGGATGGGATCCCCACAGACTGGAGGCTGCTCTAGCCAGGCTGGAGTGGTTCCCCCACCCAGATCCTGCTTAGTTAGTTAACTGGTTAAATGTTAGAGTAAACTAATGTCTAACTGGTTAACTGGGTTAATCAGGATTTTACATCCCTAGTGGATACACACATTAGTTCAGTTACAGGTTCATCCTGGGAATGTGAACATAGTGACTATGGAATACTCTAAATCTGGGGTTATCAAACTTCACCAGGGTGGGTGAGGCTAAGCCAATGCCTCAACCCCACTGTTCCACCAAAGCGCAAAGATTTCAGCCCCATGCAGGGGGTCTGTAATCAGAGTCCCTCTGTCCAGGGCTGAAGCTCTGGGGCTTTGGCTTTCACCCCACATGCTGGAGCTCAGACTTCAACCCCAGGTCCGAGCAAGTGCAAGGCAGCCTTGGGAAGCCCATTAAAACTGTGAGAACTGCTGCACTGGGTTTAGTTCTGTTGAAAGGTGCCATATTGACAGCCATAAAGACTTCAGTTCTCTACAAAAGAGGTTCAGTACCAGTAACAGAGATGCAAGTTTCTGCAGTGAGCCCCACCTCCACCCAAAGGGGCCCTTGCTAAGGAAGGGAACGTGTCAACAGACATCAGTAATGGGGATAGCATGGGATAAAAATCTAGAGGAAATTATTTTCCTGTTAACTGGTTTTTAAATTGGGAAATATTTGGACTCCCTCTCTAAAATGTCACATGACCAATTAAATCCAAGAGAATTTGAATTTTCTCAAATAAATAAAGGTATTTTGTTGTGTACATCACAGTGGAAATCCAGATTGCTGCTACACTGGCAAGTGAAGACTATGAAAAACTAAGGTTTAAGAAGTATTTTATTAAAGCTAATGTTTTGAATCAAGTTCACTGTGATACAAACTTAAAAGGAAGTCATTGTATAGCTGAGGTCAAGCTTGGGTTATGAGGAATTACAAATATTGATTTATACAGTTAATGAGATACTTGGCGAACATAACAAGCATTGTCCCAGATTAAGCTGGGTGAGTTTTTGAAGGGTCAGTGAATAAGTGTTCTTGAGATGCCATTCATAGAGGGCATAGTGTGAGTCCGTGGCAGTAAAGTGCATAGACATATGGATGGAGGGTGTGTCTCGATCTGTTGGTGTCTGGTGGGTCTTCCATAAAAAGGATATAGTCTGTCAGGAAAGAAAGTGGATTATTTCCCTGACTGTCTCTCTGGTTGGCGGTCTTGTTCATTCATCTTGGTACTGATGGTGGCATAGGACATGCTCCATGTAGATGTCTCTGGACCACCAAATACTGTTGGACAACATCAGCTATCTCATGAGTGGGGTGAAGTGCCAACTGACACCGCATGTCCACAGCACTAGCTCATCATGGAAGTCACACATGCCCAGGGCTCCCACAATCAGGGCATGGACCTGTACCTTGTAGCCTTGCGTTCTGAGGGTGTTCACTAGTGGGATGTACTTCTCTACCTTAGAATAATAGAATCATAGAACACTACTGGAAGGGACACCGAGAGATCATCAAGTCCAGTCCCCTGCCCTCATGGCAGGACCAAGCATGGACTATTTAATCCCTGATAGATGTCTGTCTAACCTGCTCTAAAATATCTCCAGTGATGGAGATTCCACAACCTCCCTAGGCAATTTATTCCAGTGTTTAACCACCCTGACAGTTAGGAAGATTTTCCTAATGTCCAACCTAAATCCCCCTTGCTGCAGTTTAAGCCCATTGCTTCTTATCCTATCATCAGAGGCCAAGGAGAACAATTTTCTCCCCTCCTCCCTGTGACACTCTTTTAGATACCGGAAAACTGCTAATATGTCCCATCTCTGTCTTCTCTTTTTTAAACTAACAAGCCTTGCCTCATAGCTCATGTTTTCTAGACCTTTAATCATTTTTGATGCAATTCTCTGGACCTTTTCCAATTTCTCTGCATCTTTCTTGAAATGTGGTGCCCAGAACTGGACACAATACTCCAACTGAGGCCTAATCAGCACAGAGTAGAGCGAAAGAATGACTTCTCGTGTCTTGCTCATAACACTGCTGTTAATGCATCCCTGAGTCATGTTTACTTTTTTGGCAACCGTGTCACACTGTTGACTCATATTTAGCTTGTGGTCCACTATGACCCCTAGATACCTTTCTGAAGTACTCCTTCCTAGACAGTCTTTCCATTCTGTATGTGTGAAATAGATTGTTCCTTCCTAAGTGGAGTACTTTGCATTTGTCCTTATTAAAGTTCATCCTATTTATCTCAGACCATTTCTCCAATTTGTCCAGATAATTTTGACCCTATCCTCCAAAGCAGTTGCAACCCCTCCCAGTTTGGTATCATCTGCAAACTCAATAAGCGTACACTCTATGCCATCATCTAAATCATTGATGAAGATATTGAACAGAACCGGTCCCAAAACGAACCCCTGCAGAACCCCACTTGTTATGCCCTTGTTATGTTATGTCTTCTGAGCTCAGGCACCATGGATGACTGGAGTCCTGTTCTCAAAGAGCACCATGATATCCATCATGGTAACCCCTTCTGTTCCTCATTGCTCACAATGATGTCGGGTATCAGCATGATGTCCATTCTGGGGACAACAAAGTTGACAGTAACGCTCCCCAGGGTCAGAGGGGTAGCTTTGACCATATGGTCCTCAATGATGTTGTGGCAGAGCTGTACCTCCTGCACTGCTTGTTATGATCCCTCTGGTGGAGGGCCCTGTTGAGGGGAACACAATTGAACCTGGTAGATGAAATGCTAGTTGGTGAAGTGGATGAAGTTGCCCCAGGGAAGGAAGTGGTTGCTAGCATCTCACTTGCTGGTGACTTTGAACACCTTGCCCTAGTCTGGCTTCCACTTGAGGTTCTGTGTGTAGTGGCAGTGGATGTCATCTTTCAGGTTCCTGTCCAGCATGGTTCTTGTGCAGGCCTGGGATGCTGCAGGAAGGCCCAGGCCGACTCCGGACTTGCCCCACAAACTGGTCAGAAAAGCGACTGCAGGGCTGTTTCTCTTTCAAAACTGTGAGCCTGGAGGGGAGGAAGGGAGGCTTCAGGTGCTGCTCCTGCCCCCGGCAGAATCCCACTGGCTGGTTTCAGGCCAGAAACCAGCCAATGGGAGCTGCCTGTTTCAATAACAGGCAGCCACAAAGAACCATGCCTCTTCCCCTCTGGAGCTCATAATTGCACACACACATGGCCCTGCAGCTTGTGTGGGGATAGGGCATACTCCCTGCATGCCTGAGAAATGTGCTTGGCTGCTGGCTGGGAGTCACTCAGGTAAGTCTTCTTTCCAGAGCCTGCCTCTGGCACTCCAGCTCCGAGTTAGTCTGTAACAGGAAAAACTTTAAAAACAACAAAAAGACTAGTAGCACCTTAAAGACTAACAAAGCACGTAGATGGTATCATGAGCTTTCATGCCCGTGAAAGCTCATGATACCATCTACATGCTTTGTTAGTCTTTAAGGTGCTACTAGTCTCTTTGTTGTTTTTAAAGTTTTTCTTGTAATATGCATTTGTTATCCATTGTTCAGTGTTATGGCCCTTCTCCTGCTCTGCATGTAACCCAAAGAGAATGTCTGCTACAGCCCTTCCATCTGTGCTGTAGGTCTGATCCTGCAATGAATTGTATGCAGGTAAATCTTTGCATTTGTACAGGGCTCCATTGGCTTCAGTGGGGCTCTATATGGGCATGAGGCCAGCAGGATGAGGGTCCAGGCCTAAAGTCCTGATGTTCAATCTCTAAATTCTGGCTGATAAAACCATGACAATGCCAAAGGTTATCAGTTAGTATCTGTCCAAGATGTTCCCAATTTCCAGAAAATGGAAAAATGTAAATTTGTAAAATGTACCGCCCTGGACTTTGAAACAACATCAGTATTCATAGCGTGTCTCTGATTAAAATGAAGATAGTACCACCTAAAGAAGTGATGGAAAATAATATATAGGTATATTTTAATCAGGCACCATATATATGTATGCACCTAAAATGCTTTTCTTTGATTTATAGCCCTCTAATGGCTGTTCTACTGCAGAGTTCTTTGACTTTCATTAGTCAGATACTTAGGACAGGAGCTGAGCATGCTATGATGCTATTACTGTAAGGAACTCAAATTATATAGCACACTGGGAACACTAAATCATTTCCCTAAATGATCTCTCCTCCTTGCTTATTCATGGCTGGTTGCAAAGCCAAACCTAACAAGAAGATTACCATATGATACTACAGTAAATGCTCCATAGGGCTGGCCTAACCATGAGGTGAACTGAGGCGGCCACCTCAGGTGCCAGACTGTGAGGGGGCGCCACTAGGACCCAGAATGTAGAAAATTGTGTCTGCTGCTGGTGCATATGTATTCTCTCTGCTCTAGAGTAGAACAGGAAGAAGGCAGAATTGAGACCTTTCAAAGCTTTGGCCTTTCAAAGTTTTGACCTTTCAAAGTGAGGGGGCATGGGAGCATCATTTGAACTCCCTGCCTCAGGTGCCAAAATATTGTGGGCTGGCCCTGATGATCCTTCTACATTTAGGAAAAGTCCTCTCAATTGCTTATGTGTATTTATCATTGTACATTATTAGTTAAACTCATAGGGACAAAAAAACACTCTTGTAATTTTTTTTGTATCTGATCATAGGCTGCTGGGATATTACGTACTCATAAAAGGACATAGGGTTGCTGGTGGGGGGTGAGTACAGCTGTTAGCAGTAGTGCTCAGGAAAACAATTGCTTCTAACAGAGGAGTCCTTGCAGGGCAGTTTGAATTTTGTCCACATCTGCTATTTTGGGGCCTGATCCTGCCATCCTTACTCATATAAGCAGCCCTATTTGTGTCCTTGGGATTATTCACATAACTAAAGGTTGCAGGATGGGATCCTTTTGTGTGTGGCGTGGTAAGAAGGTTGTGGGAACATCGGACACTAACAGAGGAAAACAAGTGGTTATTTTTACCAGATGTTAGATGGAATTTCCTTGTGTTATATTCTTGCATATCAGTTTTTTTTTAAATAATAGAAGGCTAGGATGTTTCTGTTAGAGAAGATTTCTGTTTGTTTTCCAGAAGAGTAATATATTAGTGCTATTGCTTGGGTAGCACATTAAAATGACTCTTGTTTTAAAGCAGTGCTAATAGACTTTCTACATTATGTGCTGCTACTTATTACATATGTAATTCTCAGCTGCTACATGTTGCAACTGCTACATCATTGTCTGTTGGACAGAGCAGTATCATTGAGTCATTGGTCAAGAATATGAAAAGTAACTTATGATTTGGGAGCATAATTTGAGGCACCACAAAAGGGCATGGTTTTTTGACAGTGCCAAGCATTTGCCTTCTGAAAATTAGGCCCTTTTACAGTGATTTAGATCAGGTATGCAAAATCATGCTAAATCTTCGCACTTATTCCTTGCTATGTTCGCAGCTCTGACACTGACTTTCTGGGGGAACCTAATTTTCATTTGTCTTTTTTTGATAACTCATCTGTAGTATGGGTTTAATATCTAATTATCTCAGAAAGGTATTGAGAGTGCATGGACCTTTGTAAAACATTTTTGAGGGTTTTTTCCAGCTGAAAATCACAATATCATAGTAGCAATTAAACAGGCTCAATTCTCTACACCATTAAATAGGTGTAATATCATTGATTTTAATGGTGATCAAGGCCTAGTATACGGGCGGGCAATAATATTTGATGGGGGGAGCCAAGCCAAGATTTTGGAAAGTGGTCAAGTCCTCATTCTTCCATGATATTAATGGAGGAGGAGCGGGGTCTGTGATGGAGATTGGATGCAGAAGGGAGCTTGTGGAAAGGGACTTGGGTGCAGAAGGGAGTGTGGGTTCTGGGAGAGAGTTTGGATGAAGGAGGGAATTGTGATCTGGGGCAGAGGACTGGCCAACTACTCATTAGATGATTTAAAGTAACTTTAATTCAGAGAAGTGTCTGAGTGGACAAATAAGGGGCTGTGGGTTTCTGACCACTGAGAGCTCTTGCATATATGGATGCAGGAGTGGGGGCAGATGGTTTGGGTTATGTAGGGTAGTGGGGCAGGAATGTGTGTGTGTGGGGGGGGGGGAGATTGGGGAAGGCAGGGCCTGAGGTGCCAGAGGCAGGTTCTGTCTAGGAGTCTTATCTGAGTGACTCCCAGCCAGAAGCAAAGCACATTTTTCAAGCAGGCAGGGAGCCTGCTCCCTCCCGTACCCACTCCTCCCACAGGCTGCAGGGCCATGTGCGTGTGTAAGTATGAGCTCCGAAGGGGTGGGGGCATGGTACTTCGTGGCTGCCTGTTATTCTGGCCTGAAACCGAACCAAGGGGTTGTGCTGGGGGTGGGATCACAGTTTTGAAAGAAAAATGGCCGTGTGTGTGTGTGTGTGTGTGTGTGTGTGTGTGTGTGTGTGTGTGATTAACTACAAACCCCAAAGGGGAAGGGGCATGGTGCTTCGTTTCTGCCTGTTATTCAAACAGGTAGCTCCCATTGGCCAGGGAGGTACGGGGCTGATAGCATGGATTAAGTGAGGAAAGAAGGGAGGGTGGGTGCTGGTATCTCTGCAGTGAGGTGTAGGCAAGGGGAAGTTTGTTTGGGGATATCTGGCTCACTTGCTATATAGCCCTCTATGGCTGGGTTGAGTGGGGGCAGGCTGCATGTTGTGTGTGTGATGTACCAAGAGGACATTTGCATGATTCAGTTTCAAACAAAATGTATCCAAGTGTTAATGGCTAAAGGTAAGAAAGAAAAAGATTCTTTTAAGAGAATTTTTTTGGAGTGTTGCGGATATCTAAAACTCTGATCTTAATGATTGTATTAAATCTTGTGATACTAATTAATACATAGTATATTGTATTGCATTAAGGCCATACCCTTGCTATGTGGTAGAGTTCTGGCTCTTATGAGTCAGAAGTAGCAAGTACTAGCTGTTAGAAAGGTTGATACATGCACTCCAAGGGTAGTGTTAATTTTCTTTTTTATTTGATTTCATATTAAATACCATAAGCACTGCTTCTTATTAAATGTCCCCTGTTTTAATATATTTTTCTTCCACACGTGTGGACTGCTTACAATGACAAGTGTGTGTGTGTGTGTGTGTATGTGTTTTGTTTGTATTGTTGATGCACATCTGTGCACATCCACACACATACACTATCTCAGTATTGGGGTGCACATAAGATATTTCAATCTTCCCAAAAGAAAATATATATCAGACATATAGAAGAAACACTCCTCTGACCTCAATGCCAATGTATACAAAGAACACTGTGTGTCATGTCTTACAGAGCTTCACCCAGGGTACAATGTCTGCCTGTCTGCAGTGTCTTTCTAATTGATGCACATGTTGGTATTGAAGCACAAGGCGTCATTAATGAGAAAATAGGCAAATGGAAAAATGAACAGGTAAGGTATCTGTAATGGACATATAACCCATGTAGAGGTAAATCAGACCTACACTCAGTCACTCGTACATCTAAACACACAGCTACCCACATCCCAAAGTGTAAAGATTCCATGATGGAATACGGTACATTAAAACAAAGTAACATTCATTAGACAAGCATTAAATTACATCATGTGGGATTGTACCTGAAGGATGATAAAGGTGCAGGTGACAAATGCTTCCAGAAAGTCTAACTTGCTTCTCTTTTTACACTGTTGACTGTTCCCAGAAAGGAGCATATTGACTCAGAGACTTGTCTCTGGAAGCACTTTTGATGTGGATGGCCAACCCTACTCTTTCTTCAGTGTGCCCCAAAATTGAGCAAGCCAACATCTCCATATTATGTCCTTCCCATTAAGTTCCCAACCTGGCCCTCTGAGGTTAAGTGTATTTTTTGTCTGATTTATCGATTTTTCTGGTAAGCAGATTAAATATAATTTGTTATATCCTTTTTGTTGAATGTGCTCCTGGGCCCCATATATATCAATATTGGGGCCTCTAGTACAATTTCTATCAGTGATAGAAATGTAGCCATGTTAGTCTGGTGTTGCTGAAACAAAATATAGGACTATGTAGCACTTTAAAGACTAACAAGATGGTTTATTAGATGATGAGCTTTCGTGGGCCAGACCCACTTCCTCAGATCAAATAGTGGAAGAAAATAGTCACAACCATATATACCAAAGGATACAATTGAAAAAAAGGAACACATATGAAAAGGACAAATCAAATTTCAGAACAGAAGGGGGATGCGGGGTGGGGGAAGGTAAATGTCTGTGAGCTAATGGTATTAGAGGTGATAATTGGGAAAGCTATCTTTGTAATGGATAAGATAACTGGGGTCTTTGTTGAGACCCACGCGTAGAGTGTCGAATTTTAGCATGTATGACAGTTCAGAGGATTCCCTTTCAAGTACAGATTTTGATGATTTTACATTAGATTGTCAGTGCTTTTCCGGAAATTCAAGCGGCCAGTGTAGACAGCTGGCAAGTTTTTCCGGAAAAGCGGCTGATTTTCCATAATAACTTGCCAGTGTAGACACAGCCACTTGGTTTCCCTTTGATCCATCCTGCATTCCTACAAACAACATTAACAGAATCTTCTCTTTCCTGTAAAGGGACAAACAGTATTCTTTGAACTTATTCTATTATTACAGTATAATTCATCTTTCTCTTACAATATAATTCTTTCTACTTTCACAGGCATGAATAGTTCAGTTGAGCTACTCATGCTATAAACTGAGCATGTGCTTAGCTCCCAGGGGTATGTCTACACTGCCACCCTAGTTCGAACTAGGGTGGCTAAAGTAGGCATTTGAACTTGCAAATGAAGCCCGGGATTTAAATATCTCGGGCTTCATTTGCATGTTCACGGCACGGACTAGATAGTTTGAATTAAAGCTCCTAATTCGAACTACCGTTAAACCTCCTTGCAGATGGAATAACGGTAGTTCAAATTAGGAGCTTTAATTCGAACTACCTAGTCTGTGCTGCGTGTAGCTGTGGGCAGGTAGTTTGAACTACGGGCATTTAAAATGGCGCCCGCCCGGGAACATGCAAATGAAGCCCGGGATATTTAAATCCCGGGCTTCATTTGCAAGTTCGAATGCCTACATTAGCCACCCTAGTTCGAACCAGGGTGGCAGTGTAGACATATCCTAGGTTATCAGACACTTTGAGTGACTTTTTTATGCAAATATAGTTTGTTGGGTAATTTATTTTCAATGAACACTTGAGCCAGTTTAGTACTTAGTACTATTTCCAGGGGAGCTAACACATCACAGTATTTGTAGGGTGCGTTATTTACACTCCAGTCAATACTTGCCTGAACAAGGACTGCAGGATTGGGACCCATTTTAAGTAGTAGGCTGGAAAATTCACCAGCCTAGCTTTCTCATTCATGTTTAGATTCTCCTAGTTTCAGCTGAGCTGGAAATATCCCAGCTCAGCCTCTTGCATGATATTTTTGTCATAGGCATTTCCTGTCTGTCTGGTGCTTTCAAATGTGAGTTTTGGATGAAGATTTGTGTCTCTTAAAATCTAAATTGATTCACCTACTTGAGCCAAAACACTCTTTTTGTGCATCAGCCTCATCCACACTGGAAGTGTGACTTTGGCTGGCTACTCTTTCTAAATCAGTAGGACTTTATACTGTCACTACCACTACCAGAAAACACTGTCAGGGCCAGATGCAGACAGGTGTGATCAGATCCCAAGGAAGCCCCACTGGAGTTACTCAGCTAAGATAAACTGCAAAGAAAGGGACAAACAATCCCCAAATCTGGTGGATATTCCAATATGTAGATTTAGCAAGTCAGCACAAAACAGCTTCTATAACATTTTTCTGGTTACCCTGAAGCCAGCACCACATTTCCCTTAAAGCAACACTGACTTAGGCCTTCACCCAAGTCAAATATGATAAGGATCACTGATAATCTTATTAATCATATAAGAAAGTGCTAGTAATCCCAAAGGATAAGACATACTACCTCCCAGGTTAATTACTATTCCAGGTTTTATCCAAATATACGTGTACAGCTAATCCTTATTAATTAAGCTACAATTTACTAAAAAAGAAAAGAGAGCATATTGGTTAAAAGATCAGCATACATACAGACATTAATGCAGTTCTGAAATCAGATTCATAGGAGAGATGGTGAGCTTTGTAGTTGCAAAGCATTCTTTCAGAATTAGTCCATAGGTTATATAGTCCAATGTTCATATTCAGGGTAAATCCAGGTAGGCCTAGAGATCTTAGCTTTATGGATTAAGCTTCCCCTGCATGAAGCATCAAACAGATCTGAAATGAAAAGATCATGTCCCCAGAGTCTTTTATACAGTTTTCTAGCAACCTCTTGACCTTACAGTCCTGGGTGAATAATAGGCTTTTGATATAACCTTCTGGTTCCCAAACACCATGGTTATTAATTACATGGCTTAACATGCTTTATCACAAACTTTAAAGAGACATATAGATGATGAAATTAATCTAAGATTCATCTAAATGTTGTTTTTCCCTTTTGATCTTTTTATATGGCTAACATTCAACAGGATACAAGTAAACACATAATTAGCATCACCTCTAGTTCTCTAACAATGCAGATTTACATTTCAGAGTTCTAACCTACCTAATATGGAATGGCTGAACATAGAACATACTATTCTATGATCTCTTTAATGGCGGTCTCTGGGTCAATTATCCTGCAGAATGCTTAACCCTTTCTGGCCATACATCACACTTTGTATCAGATGTATTGCATTTTATATAACAATGGTAGCAATACTGATTTGCATGGTCATATTTTAATAAGATAACATCACAACAGGTAACAGAGGAATTTTCAAAAATGATTAAGCAGCATCTTGTCTGTTTTCAATGCTGGTGAAAATCCCACTAGATACTGAGCAGCAGCTTTTGATACCTTTGAAAATTTGGTCTTAAGAGACTTGCCCAAGGTCCAACAGGAAGTCTATGGCAGAGAAGAGTTGAACCTATGTCTACCAAGTCCTTGGGAACTGACATGACTAGCTTTCTCTCATTTAGCTATATAGATTCACTTTGATGAGGATGAACAATTACTACAGAGTGGGATGAGATCTCCAGAATTGTGTTGGTCTGTCCAAATACACAATCCAGCCCTCATTGATTGTTGACAATGATTTGTGCTGTACAAAATAGGATGTGGTCTTTGTCAAAGGAATGTGCAATCTAAGCCCTGAAATAATATAGTTTCAACAAAAACGATGCATCAGGTAATCAGAATGAGATTTATCATTAAGGGAGTTTAAATAAAATGGATAGAGTCAATAATATTAAATATCAAGGCTTCTATCAGTCTAAAGATTGATCAAATTTAGTCCTTAAACCTTTGACAAAAGTCCTAATTAAATGCATGAAATCATATTTCAAGAAAACTATCTTTGGTTCACTAGTTTGACCACATATGGAAGTGAAAAGCCTGTGCAGATATTTTGAGTAGGCATCTATTTCAGCACCCAGTGCAGTTACTTTTTCTTGTCAGCCTGTCACTTGTACAATAGAAAGATAGACATTCCTGGGGTCTTTGAACTAATGGTGGCAATACCATTACCGGCTGCATTTCATCATGGCTATCTGCACAATAGATGCTGTCATCTTTCCACATTAGCCGGGCACTGAGGAATATATTTTTCTGGTCATTATGTACATGTAACCCATATTGGACAGTTTGTTAACTTCACCACTCATTGATCAAGCAGTAATACAAGCCTGCTGGCTGTCTACCCTGGAAATGTAATCATTAAGGGTATGTCTACACTACAGCACTAATTCGAACTAACTTAATTCGAATTAGTTAATTCAAACTAAGCTAATTCGAACTAGTGCATCTAGACCTAAAAACTAGTTCGAATTAGCGTTTTGCTAATTTGAACTAGCATGTCCACATTGAGTGGACCCTGAACCGAGGTTGAGGATGGCTGGAAGCAGTGCCGGCAGGGCATCAGGACTTAGAGTGTGGAGCTGCTGTCTCAGGCTAGCCGAGGGCTGTGCTTAAAGGGACCCGACCCCCACCCCGGACAGACAGTTCTCAGGGGTTCCCTGCTCGCTTGTCTAACTCGATGAGGGACAGCAAAGCAGTCCTGGCTTGGAGTGCCCTGAATGCCCACACTCGGCACATCACAGCATTCGGCCATCAGCCTGGCTGCACTTGCCGCAGGCTGCCATTCGGGGGAGGGGGTCAATCGGGAGGCTTCAGGAGAGATTCCACCCCGAGGAGCTTGCAGAGCCACCCCAGTCCTCCCCATCAGGGGCTCGTACCCCATTCCTCCCTCACCTCCTTCCACTTACACCTCCCTAGCCCCCCTTCCTCATGTACAAAATAAAGGACACGTATGTTCAAAAATAGAAACTCTTTATTGAACAAAACTGGGGGAGACTGGGAAAAAGAGGTGGGAGAGGGGAAGAGAGAGGGTGGGAGAGGGGAGGGCAACTAAAATGATCAGGGGTTTGGAACAGGTCCCATATGAAGAGAGGCTAGAGACTGGAACTTTTCAGCTTAGAAAAGAGGAGACTGAGTGAGGATATGATAGAGGTCTATAAAAGCATGAGTGTTGTGGAAAGGGTGCATAAAGAAAAGTTCTTCATTAGTTCCCATAATAGAAGGACTAGAGGACACCAAATGAAATCAATGGGTAGCAGGCTTCAAACTAGTAACAGAAAGTTGTTCTTCACAAAGCAAAGAGTCAACCTGTGGAACTCCTTGCTGCAGGAGGCTGTGAAGGCTACAACTAGAACAGAGTTTAAAGAGAAGTGAGATAAATTCATGGAGGTTGGGTCCATGGAGTGGTATTAGCCAGAGGGTAGAAATGGTGTCCCTGGCCTCTGTTTGTGGAAGGCTGGAGATGGATGGCACGAGACAAATGGCTTGGTCATTGTCTTCAGTCCATCCCCTCCAGGGTACCTAGTGTTGGCTGCTGTCGGCAGACAGGCTACTGGGCTAGATGGACCTTTGGTCTGACCCAGTACGGCCATTCTAAGCTTAGGGCTCAGGGTCGGGGGTCTCAGTGGACCACCTTGATTTTCATGCAAACCTGCTCCTCGGTGGCCAGGCTGGCAGCTATCCTGCCCTAGACGGACACTTTCCTGTGCCTTGTGCGGAGGTCGTGGATGAGGTCCAAGATGTCTGCACTAGACCAGGCGGGCGCCCTCCTCTTGCAGACCTGGGCAGGCTCCCAGGAGCCACCAGCCTGGTCCTGGGAAGAGGTGGAGGGCTGTGTGGCAACGGGTGGCTCGCTTGAGCCGTGCCAGGTGCAGGGTCTGCTGGCTGGGTGCTGGTAGGCTTGCACCTGGCACGGGCACCGTAGACAGACCGTGCCCCTTTAAGGGCTCCGGGGCCAGGAGGGGGGCAGACGAGTTTCCCTGGTGTTGGCCAGAGTGGCCACCAGGGAAAATTGGGGAGGGCTTGCCTCCCACTAGTTCGAATTAAGAGGCTACACAGCCCTTAATTCGAACTAGTTAATTTGAACCAGGCGTTAGTCCTCGTGGAATGAGGTTTATCTAGTTCGAATTAAGTGCTCCGCTAGTTCGAATTAAGTTCGAACTAGTGGTTCGCGTGTGTAGCGCCTATCAAAGTTAATTCGAACTAACGGCTGTTAGTTCGAATTAACTTTGTAGTGTAGACATACCCTAACTGTCTAAATTGGTACTTTTTCAAAGGAAAGATCTACAGTAGCCCTGGAATGACTTGCTTTCCCCCTTTGGTTGGAAATTGCTATTAGGATGTTAAATATCAGTTCTGAATTCATTGCTGAGTTTCAGCAATCATATTGCCTAACTTTGCTGGCTTCATGTGGTTCTTTTGTGGGTTATATTTCTCTACGGTATCTGAGGTGATGATCCTCTCTATCGGCAACAGAAGGCTTCAGATAAACCAGTTTCCTGGGTTGCCTCTCAATATCTTCTATAATGGAGTCATTCCTCAGCTCTGCTGCCAAGAGGCAGTTGGTTTTAAACTGCAAAGTTGGTTTTAAACTGATAGTCAGAAATTAATCATAATTTGCTCTTGTCATCCCAGGGTCTTAAGTCACTTCTAAATATTAATTAGGGAAGACACAAAACACAACTGTAGCAGGTAAGTATAAATACTAGAGCAGGTTTAAATTTCCTATAACAAATTCTAATTCAGATAAAATTTCAGATTACAAATGCAATATTTCTATTCCTTTAGGCCTGGTCTACAGTACAAGAGAAAGTCGAAGTAAAATACGCAACTCCAGCTATGTAAATTATGTACAGGGAAAATGATGCACAGTGAGGTTAAATAGTTTAGTTAATTGCAGAACTGGGAATGAAACCCAGTTCCATCTTCTAATGTCCAGATAAGGCTCCCTCCTCAAATGTCCTGGAATGCCCAATCTGATAGTAACAAAAACTGTTTTGGGGGTGGGGAGGTTGTCATTTCAGTGGTAAAAGCCCAAGAGACTGAAAAGATTAAGCATTGATGGTGGAAGATGCGAGTGCAACATGTTTTTCTTGATTTAGTGAAATTCTGCACACTTGATTCTCCATGTCCTCCTAGAGGAACTGTTGTGGCTCCTGAATTTAGGAATTGCTTGGGATCAACACAAATTATGGACCTATACACTGGTAAAGGTTCTGACAGTGCAGGAAGGATTCAGATTCAGGTGTATGTATGGTTGAAATGAATGCACTATCAGCAGCTGCACTCCATCAGTCCAGCTAGCTGTCATGCTGAGGTTCACCAAAGCATAGATCATCTAGGGCTGTCAATCACTGTCAGACAACTGGATCAGTCTATGTCTGGGTTTTAAATATGATGCTCTGGTCCATCATGATCTTGAATTCTCAATTACTGAGGCTAGATTCTGCCCTGACTTTACCAAATGGTATCCCACTGACTTCAGTAAGTTGTTTGGGATGTAAGTTAAAATAAAGTTTGGTCCTTCGATGTTGAAGATATAAACTAAGGTCTAGACAGGTGCAGTTGGCTGTCATTCAGATTGAAAAAACAGTTAGTCCCAGTTAGCAGGGATGCTGTGCTGTAGGCTTGACTTTGATAGGCAGGATGATTGATAACTTATCTGTGAATTAATTAAAACCAAAATGTTTGTGATATACCAGCCACAGTAGGGGTGCTGCAGAACCTCTTTTTCTTGGCATAGATTCAGAATTCCCTCTAGCATAAACAATATGTATGTCATAGTGGACAGTATTATGCCAAATTTAGCCTCTATGCCTAGGGAAAAATAAGTTTCATAACCCACAAGAGGGCTTAATCTCTTATGAGTCATCGTTTCTTCCCTTTCTGAGGTAAAATTAATACTGTACATTTACATATAGGAGATTGTACCATTTGTTTCACATGTGGAAATCTTTTTAGAGACTTTTGCTATTTGGGAGTGGGGGTTTATTGCTTGCATGGAACAAATCAGCCAACATGAGTATTACAGTGCAGGGTTCAAGGGGAGAAAAGTAGTCTAATATATTTGAGAAATTTCTGGTATTTATGTGTACGTAAGATGATGGGAAAAGATTGCATAATGCAATATTGTATTCCAGTATTAATTCATTAACCATATTTATTATGGAAATGCCTGAGAGCCAACAAAGAATGAGGCTCCCTTGTGCTAGGTACTGTACTGACAGAGTATCTGATGGTTCTGGCCCCCAAAGAATTTACAATCTAAATTGACAAGACAAAGGATGGGGGAATGGGTCTGGGTCTAATACACAAGCTGAAGAAACACAGCGATGGTGGTGAACACTGTTAGTTCTATGGTATTTTTGGTGGGAGGGTGAGTTTGGTTAAAAGGGGTCTATCTTCTATTGTATGGCAATGAGGTGATTAGTAACACTCAGGCACATTTCACATTGGTAAATATACTGTGAGATTGACAAATCGATGGACATTTGTTGTGTTAATCAATCTCCTGTAACAGGAGCACCATGTGAAAAGAGCTACATGGAAAGAAAAGGGAAGGGAGCGTCAGGGGTAGGTGTAGAGTGAGATTCTGAGGGAGGTGGAAGGAGCATCAGTCACCCAGCAGAGGGCAGATCAAGACCAGTCAAGCTATAGCAAGTGCTCTGAATATCCAGGTGCCTGCTTTGTCTGCTTCTGTTCCTACGACTGGAGTCTCTCCGATTCTCTCTGCAGTTTTTTTCCCAAGGCTGCAGGGCAGTGGGAAGGAGAGGAGGTACCAGGCACACCAACATGAGGGGGGGGGGAAGAGGCAATTGCCTCTGGAGCCTGGTTATTGTAAAGAGTCCAGGGCTCCTAGATGCTGCTGCTATCGTGGCAGCAGCAATGCCCAGAACCCCAGACCCTTTAAATTGTTTCTGGAGTGCCATGCCACATGCTCCGGGTAGTTCTAAGGGCTGGCTGTCCCTCTCCCTCCCCTTCTACCCAAGCCCCTGCCCTTTCTGAGAGTGCGGAGCCAGCTCCCCCTGCTTGCCCATGGACCTAGCATGGCTGTCAGCTCGCCTGGGAGGAACCACTTGAGTTCTAGTGCTTTTAGAGTGGAAGGATTCTACAAGGACAGATTTAGGAACAGGAGACCACCGGGGTACCTGGCGTTGGTTGTTATTTTCATTATTAGCAATACAATAGAAAAGAGAACATGTGAAGTAACATGTTTCAGATACTCTGTATGTGGATTCATTTTTCACTAGCCTCCTAGAATGTTCTGGAGCTTTGCAGTATCTTGTGAAACCATCCAGACCTTCTGAGAATTACATGTTCTTCAAATCACCTAGAACTAGGGTGGCCAGGTGCCGGGTTTTGAACCGGATGGCCCAATATTTGAACTTTCTGTTCGGGAAACAAATTGAGAAAATATAAATAAGAAAATATAAATGTCCAGTATTTTCTAAATGAGATGTAATATAGATTGTAATGTAATGTCAAGTGTGTCTGGTATTTTTGTTGAAACCATCTGGCAGCCCTACCTAGAACAATGGTGGGCAACCTGCAGCCCATGGCTCATCAAGGTCATTGGATTGCCGGCCATGAGACATTTTGATTATTTTGATCATCTGCAGGCACTGCTTCCCTCCCCACCCCTCTTTTCCAGTGGCTGCAGTTTTCTGTCTCCAGACAATGGAAGCTATGAGGTAAACAGGGCCACAGGATTGTGCTTGTTGCAGCTTCCCACAGGAACAACGAGCCACGGCCACTGGAAGTTGTGGAGGGCAGTGCCTATGGACAGTCAATGTCAGCAAAATGTCTCATGTCCCACAATCAGATTACCTCGATGAGCTGCATGCAGCCTGTGGACTGCAGGTTAACCACCACTGACCTAGGTTTGTCACCCATGCGAGTATAAAGGGGCAGGATATTGCCAATTAGTCAGTGAGAGATAAGAATGAAGTGAACTGAGAGCCCAGCTGAGATACTATGAGCCTTCTTCTATTGTGTAACAGTGAAAGCGTGCTTGTGTTTAAAGACGTGAAGCGTGTAAGTAGTGACTAATAACGAACATATTTAATGAGATGTCACAGGTAGATAGCAGTTCAATAGCTATGAAACAGTTTTAAAAATACAGTTTCTTACTTTACAATGCTTAATTTAGAATGTTTAATGACTTTCTAAAACCGTGAAACATAGCCTTTTACTCTCCATAATGCGGTCTGTTTTCCACCTTAGAAAATAAAAGATGCCCCCATGCAAATGGTGCAACAAAGCCATGAAGTGCAATACAAATGGGAAAAAAATAAAAAAAGCCAAAAGTTTATCAAAAAAAGGGAGTCACCATTTGGAATAGAGTTGTCCTCGGGTTTATGGGTCCAACGGGATGGTGAGGAGAAGGGTGGCTGT
Organism: Pelodiscus sinensis; assembly: GCF_049634645.1. NCBI lineage: Eukaryota > Metazoa > Chordata > Testudines > Trionychidae > Pelodiscus > Pelodiscus sinensis. Next base: position 308,372,982 of record NC_134711.1, read on the forward strand.
GACTAAGACCCATTCCCTCACCACTCCTCTCATGCTGCAGTCCCTGCTTTGGCTGTTTCAGCTTGTGAAGAAGCGTGTGATCATATGTTTGACGATTCTTGAAATGTATCTCTACAAGGGAGCAGAGTTAAACATGTATGTGTAAACTTCAGCATGGCTGGTTTGGAATGTCTGACCTTTTACACACTGTAAACTGTATATTACTTTATATAGCGCACACGGCTCTTTATTATGTTTGCATATGAAACTGAGTGCCCATAGGCAACTAGACTTCACGTTATATTGTAAAATATTTTGTTTTTCTAGAAACTAATGACCTCCTAGAAATATGAAGGAACATTTATGCCTTTAATATGAGAGTGACAGTACTGCCCGAGGCCTGCTTTAATATAGATATTTCTCTACTGCTGTTTGTTGAGCTTTGACTGCAGTGTTTTCTGCTTTATTTCTGTTAGCTCAGTTAGAGGACTTGCTAAGGTTACTTATGTGGAATGGGTTTACAATAATTACCCCTCAGCTCAATTAATCTTTTTGCTTCCTTATTTTAAACTACTAGGATTATCTTTTTATTGTGTCAATCGGTCTTGGTTAATCTTTGTCTGCTTGTCCTCAGGTTACCTAGTATTGTTTCCCTTAATTCAAAAGAAAATCTATCAGCATTCGCTGTCACTCCCGTAGCATTCTATTAGAAAGTGTGTTGATGAAGTATGGCTGATGAATTCCTAGCACCAGCTGTTCTTTCCAACTGCTGCTGGATAAATGAGAACCATACACAAATACGTTGCACAGTAATCATTGTGAACTAGCAACATCTGGCCCATTTGCAGGTGCCCTCTACTGCCCTCATGACAAGGTAATTAAGGCATGCATTTTGTATTGTACCCAGGAAAAAATAGTTGATTCCATGGAAACCATTGTTTGATGAAGGGAAGTGACTAAAAATAAATGAGCTTATTTTGCTGTTGTTTCAGACCCAGATTTCAGATAATTGGGGTCTGGCCAAATGGAGTTTTTCTCTCTCTGTTTTTGTGCAAAGGAAAGTGTTTTGCTTTGAATTCCTTGATTTAATAACTACTGGCAATGAAGTCACAACTATGAGTCTTCTACTCTACATTTGTGGAAACTCTTAGACTTTTCAAAGCTCATCCTATCCCTGAATAGGAGAGGCCAGGCTATACCATTGTAAACTTGGAATAATATCATTGATGTCTCTGCATCTACACTGGTATAGTATCAGATTTGCATATGAGTTCTAGCTCTGCAGTTTTATGCTGAAGTCTGTTTTTTACAGTTTTTCATAAAAAACCTTCAGCCAAAAATACTTCAAAAACAGAATTCAGCATTTAACTGCAGAGCTGGAACTCATATGCAAATTTGACACTGAGGCTGCGTCTAGACTGGCAAGATTTTGCACAAATACTTTTAACGAAAAGGTTTTTCCGTTAAAAGTATTTGCGCAAGAGAGCGTCTACACTGGCACGGATGCTTTTGCGCAAAAGACATCTTTTGTGTAAAAGCATCCGTGCCAGTGTAGACGATCTCATGCGCAAGAAAGCTCCGATGGCCATTTTAGCCATCGGACTTTCTTGCGCAAGAAATTAACTTGGTTGTCTACATTGGCCCTCTTGCACAAGAATACTTGCGCAAGAGGGCTTATCCCTGAGCGGGAGCGTCGGAGTATTTGCGCAAGAACCACTGATTTTGTACAGTACAAAGTCAGTGTTCTTGTGCAAATACTCGTGGCCAGTGTAGACAGGCAGCAAGATTTTGCACATAAGCGGCCACTTCTGCGCAAAATCTTGCCAGTCTAGATGCAGCCTAACAGGCTGGGTCTGCAATGGAGACTGGGAGTGGCTATCTTACCACAAGTAGTAATTTTCCTTCTTTTGGCATTTACACCTTCTCATCAGCTGTTAGGAATGGGCCCCATCCATCCTGATTGAATTAATCTTAGCACTGGTTTTCACTTAAAACCCATTTATCCTGCCTCTTTGTTCTGTGTTTGAACTCAGGGTGTAGGGATTCTCATGACAAAATTTTGATGGCCTCAGAATATGGCAACAAAGTCTTGCTAGTGGCCACTCTGACAATTTTTCCTAAAATACTTAATTAACTCTAGGGAAAAACCCCAAATAAATATGCACATGTACATGTTCAACTCATTGTAATTTATGTATTACAGGGTCAGAGCAGAAGGCTATAAAAAAGTAGGGGAGGGGTAATCTATAAGCCTCAAACTGAGGAGATCTCTGTTCCCAGTGTAACAGGGAGGGGCTGGTTTAGAACCAGAAGAGGCAATCTGGGCAGTAGAACACCTGGGGCTAATTGACGAGGCCTGCAGAGTCAGGCCAGCCTAGGTTAATTAGGACACCTGGAGGTAATTAAGAAAGCCAGTTCAGACTGGCTATAAAAAAAGCTTTGCTATAATTGGGGCACACTTGTAGCTGAGAGGCCAGAAGAGAACACCACTGGGAGTATGAGGAAAGGAGACAACAACTGAACACTAGGAGGATGAACTGGAGAGAAAGAAGGTGCTGTGGAAGGTGTGGGGAAGTAGCCCAGAGGTCTTGGAGCTGTCTTACAGCATGTGTCGGATTCACACAGTAGCTACTATTACAGGGCTCAGGGCTGGAACCCGGAATAGAGGGTGGGTCCGGGTTCTCCCGCAATCCCCACCTCCTCTTTTCCACTCAGGGAAGAAGATTGTGGAGTTTATTCTCTGTTTTACTATATGCTGGCCAATGATGAAAAGAGCTCAACAAACTAATGCCGGGGGCATGGTACCCAAAACTGTGGGCTGTTGTGAGCCTCTGAGGCAAGCAAAATCCACCAGGAAGCACAGGACCCACCAAGTTTCAATAGGAATTTTGTCACAGTATGTAGAGGTTTTTTGGCAAACTTAACAGTACAACTATTGTAGAGTTGTCTGTATCGGACCTAAGCAGAATAGAAATAGAAATGAAGTGTTTTGCACATTCTCATCTTTTGTTGCTGCTGCTGTCTCTTTTGCTTTTTGCTTGCATTTTTTCAAAAAGATGTGTTAGTAAATCTGCTGCTGCATAAAGTAATATTTGTATGTTTGGTTTTTTTCACAGCAAACTTACTAGATAGTTGTGAGGCTGTGAAAAGTGATATTAACAAGCATACAAATATCAGTTTTCAATACCAATAACAGTTTTCACTGCAGACTAAGCCCTGGATGGGGGAGTGGGTAGAAGAAAATAAGGGCAACTTTTTAAGAGCAGCATCTAGTTTTTGGGTGCTTCTGTTCATGTGGTGCTCCAGGCGATTTTAGGCTCATTTCAACAGGTGCTGAGCTCTCACGGTTTCTGTTGACTTCGAGTGGATTTAGCTGAAATCAACTCTGAAAAGCAGGCACTCAAAATTACACACCGCTCTTAGTAATTTTGACCTTGGAGTCTAAAGGTGCATCTATGCTGCAGGACTTAACTTGAAATAAGCTACGTAAATTGAGCTACGTCAATTGCACAGCTTATTTTGAAATTGGGAGTGTCTACACAGCACTTATTTTGAAATGGAGCACTCATCTCCCAGCTTCCCTTACTCCTCGTACAACGAGGGTTACAGGAGTCAGAGCAAGCAGCCCTCCAGTTTGACAGTATTTCGACATTATTTTGAAATAAATGCTGGCAGTGTAGACACAGACATACCCTAAGACTCTAAAATCTCACTTAGCATTCTCATTTACTGCAGTGTTACTGCTCATGTTAAACACATGCCTAAGTGGCCGATGGATCATGGCATAATGGCCCATGCTTGCTCCCATTGAACACAATAGAAGATTCTTCATTATTTTCAATAGGAGCAGGCCCTCGTAGAGTAAAGACTTGCTTTAAAACATGGGTTTTATTTTGTTTTTTATTCAGTGATAATATTTTTTGCAAGGTACTTGATGCATGAAGACACAGAATAGTAGTATATATAGATATGCTTTATCAGAGGGTTTCTGCAGTTTAGTTCTAGGGAAACATTCTCTTATGTTTGCTTGATTCTAAATTATTTCTGGATAATTAGGCAATTAATGAAGCAAAAGTTCTAGACAGTTTTTACCTAATTACCTTTGTAATATCTCTATTTGCAAATTGCATTGAGACTGTTTCATCATACTGTCATTAAACCAAAACCTTTCTGAGTTTGCACCCTGCACATGTGCAGGCACTGAATTTTTTCTTCCTTTATTTTTATCACTGAATTCCAGAGAGATAAGGACTCCTTGTAGAGCCAGTGCCACCTAGACCAGTCCCCTTGAGTACGTCATTAATGTGGTCTGGCTGGATATTCAGTTTCTGTCCATCACTGACAGTCTTGTTCCACCCCTGAAGCTATTAGCAACCTCATGCTTACGGTGTCCGGGTGGCCAGTTTTGAATTGGACATTCCAGTATTTGAGCTTTCTGTTCGGGAAACAAATTGAGAAAATATAAATGAGAAAATATAAATGTCAGGTATTTTCTAAATAAGATGTAATATAGATTGTGACATAATATCAAGTGTGTCTGGTATTTTTGTTGAAACCATATGGAAACCCTATCATGATTGCTAGCCATGTAGTGGCATTCGTTGATTCACATGCTTCAGAATTCATTAGTCTTCCATTCTAATAATAAATCCATATAAAAAAGCCACAAAAACCAAACCACGGCTAATGGAACTGGTGATGAAGTACCATTTTCCTCATTTTGACAAGAAAGGGCAGCTTTAGCTGTTTCAGGTAATGTTTCAATATCCTAAACAACAGTTTAATATTTGCCATCAATGCACAGGGATGGTCCTTTCACAAAGTTCCCTGGGTTATTTTCACCCCAGCGGCAGTGAAGTTCTTGGCAATTTCTGCTAACAGGACCATTGGCCAGCTTGTTGTAGGTGGTGAGTTTCAGTATAAAAGACCTTGTGATGTGAACACACTGACTCCAAAGGCGTCCTTTATGTTTCTGCAGGCAGAGAAATAAAATATAAAATATAAAAAAATAAAATATAAAACATAAATCAAGGATGCTTGCAACAAGCTGACAGCAAAAAAGCAAGAGAATGAATTACATACATACAAAAACTTTCAAATTTATAATTAAAATAAATATCCACAAAACATTGGGTTACACATTCTTATATTGTGCAATCATCCTATAATAATCTTAAAATTTAGCATGCAAACTATGCAAAATGACTAACTGATATTTTATGTTTTTTCTGACCATGGGATATACACCTTCATTGATGACTGAACTACTTTGATCAGTTTTTTTATCATTAAAAATGCTAGTTTCTTTCAGATGAAAAATGCTCACTATAGATCTTGGAGCACTTTGTAAAACAATGTAAGTGTCATTTTATAGATGATAAAATGGATGCCTACAGGGGATGAGTGACTTGTGCAAGCTCATGCAGGAAGTTAGTATAAGAGTTACAAAAAGAAATAAGATCTCCTGGCTCCACCCTGCCTCTATATGAGATCATGGGCATGCACATTCCCACTTGCCTAAATCACACACTGCTTTCACACAAGCCTTTCGCTACAGCAGATGCTTTCTAATTGAGGGCTGTGCCCTCTTAGGGTGGCACAGAGGAACACTTGGCAGTGGGCAGGCCAAGAGTGTAGCCAACTCTGCATGGCAGGACTCGAGTGAGTGGCAACACCAAGTGAGACTTGGAGAGGGAGTGCCACTGTCACCCCCAACTCCCCTCAGCAGTCTATGCAGCATTGCATGTGTTTATTTGTGTCAGTGTTGCAGGGGCAACCAAAACCTGTACCAAAAGCAGGGATCAGCTCAAAAAGTTTGAAAACTACTGCGATGAAGGCTAATATCATATGCTTTACAGGAACTTCAGTTGCAGACCCATAACTTCATCCAGTGAGTCAGAAGCCATTCATATTTTACATGGTTTGCTTCACATCACTCCTGCTCTGCTGCACCTGCAAGGTGAATGATTTGGCTGTGGTTTAAAAGCAAAGGAGCGAGAGGCAGAATACCAGGGCTCTGGGGTTGGCTTTTCTCCAGCTCATTTTATCTTTTGTGCCTCTGTTTCAGCAACTTGCAGGATCAAGCTTTTATGGGAGCTGGCTTAATTCTATAAGTCCGAGAATGTAAGAATGGCTCAGTGGCTAGCCTGTGTTCTGGGCAGCTAAGATTCAATTCCTGCTCTACCAGATTTCCTGTGTGATCTGGATCAACTCCTTTAGTCTGTGCCACTGTCAGATGAGGATGATAATTATTTCCCTACCTCACTGGAGTGTTGTGAGGATACATATATCAGACACTGAGGAATACTATGTTTCTATGGCAGTGCTTCCCAATTTTATTTGGCCACAGCACCCTTTTAAACTCGAAAGAATTTCGCAGAACTACGAATAACAGTGTAATATATGGAGCTGAAAAAGTAGACCACAAATACGTAAGGATAATAATAAGCAAATGCTAAACAAGGTCATGAGATCAACATTTAGTTTAATTGCACATATTTAAAAACAAAAATAACATAATATGAATTATTATTTTTTTTAAACCAAAGAAATGTTTTTGTAATGGAATTTTCTTGCTGAACCCTTATTTTCACTTCGCGGAATCCCATTTGAGAAATACTGTTCTATGGTAAGACTGGGCCATACCTATGCCTAGATTGTGTTTACTAGTACAGGGTTGCAAGTGTAACCCATGTACTTAGTGGGTGTGATTATCTGTCCCATGTAGTGGCACTAGGACCGGTCATAGTGGAAAAAGACTCTGTGGCCTTAGCTGAGAGCTAGCTGGGTTTTAGCTCAAGCAATAGAGGCTCATGCACTAAGCTGCAGAGGTTCCAGATTCAGTTCTGCCTATTGGCATTACACACGCTCTCATTTTATCTTGAATTGCATAATATTTGGTGTTTTTCATAAAGTCTCAACTCCTGGTGTCAAATTATTATGTGAATTCTTTGTTTCCAATCTATAAACGTGTTTCTAGTCTTTATGGTTGCAGCGAAAAACTTTAATACATGAGTACTATGTGCCTTAGAAGCTCAAAAAAACCCAGAAGACCAACCAAAAGGGTTCTAGGTTCATTATTTAATCAAAAATCTCATTGATTTGAAGCCAATCCCATGAGATTTTGGGATCTGATTTAGGATTTTTTTAATGTTTGGGGATTTCACTACTGCTTATTGTAAAGAACCTAAAAAAAGTTTGCAAATTTTGTTTAAAAGTGGCATAGAAATTTTCAGAAGTGAAATAAAGAAACAAATGATTTTGCTAAAAAGTGAAAATAGTGCACTATGTAGCAATGGAATGTTAAAATTACACTCTGCTACATGCTATAGAAGTAGACAGATTTAGAGCCATATTTCTCAGGTGTCCTGGAAGAATTTGGATCCACTTTGCAATGTGTTCATAAACTGTCTACTGTGGAATTAGCCCCTAGGCAAAGTGATATTTTACTTCAATATGTGTTAAAAGGCAAGGGAATTTGGTTTTGTTACTGATTTATCTTAGAAATTCTGCAGTCTGATCAGATGCATCCCACTCAGGGGAGAAGAACTCTTTTGATCTGCAATAATTACTTATTAATTTGGTTGAATTAACAAGAAAAACTGAGAAGCTGCTAAATTTCCACATACAATGGAACAAGTGGCAGTTTGATCTCTGAAGCTCAAATTGGGATGTTCTCTCCTCTGAGTCAAGAGTGAATCTATCTGGAATTCATTTGAGTCACATGGAACATCTGGGGTCTGATTCTTCTCATACATTGGTGTAAGTGTGGGAGTCATTCAACTGAGCCTAATGGGGAAATATCCATGGAAAACTGGTAAGAAGGGTAATTAGTATCTTGACAAGGTAGAGAAGCTTCAGCCTGTGAAGGATTAACAGGTCCCAGCCAGTCACATGCTTAGGACAAAGATTAAGCAGTGCTCTTTCTCCTACTGATTCCTGGACCAAGGGTAAACAGGAAACAATAATTTTGTTAAAAAAAACACCTTAGAATTTTGAATTCAGTTTTTATTCTGCATCAGAATGAAAATGATTATTTGATAGGGGAGGGGAGGGGAAGGTGAAATGAAAAAGAGACCAACAATGACCTTCACCCCCAGAAAAGCTAGTGAGACTATCACCTATGCAGTGACAGGGCATGGGCTAGAACCCAGGTTTTCTACTGTGCCCTCATGCTCAGCCTATTGAGACAGTCTCTATGGCCTAATGAATATTAACTTCATAAATAAGGGGAGCAATTCAGCATAAGAGAGTGAACAATAGGTCCATCAATGGCTATTAGCCAGAATGGGAAATTTTGGATGATGTCCCTAAGTTGTATTGCCAAAAGCTGGGAATGGATGACTGGGGAGGGATCGCTTGATTCCCTGTTCTATTCATTTCCTCTGGGGCACCTGACATTCACCACTATTGGAAGACAGATACTAGAATAGATGGACCTTTGGTCTGACCTAGAATGGCCACTCATATATGTTATTTTATGATTCTATTGTTGAAGTCAGCATTCTACCTGAGGTGGTGTAAACAAAAGATTTTGCTTTTAGCTGCTCTGGAAAAGCCTTGCCACACCTTGGAGGGAAACTGAAAAAGGAGTTTAAACACTGTAACATTTCACCTCTCCAGATTGGCACAACAAGGGTACGTCTAGACTACAGGCTTCTGTTGACAAAGAGCGTCTACACTACATTCAGTTCTGTCGACAAAGCAAGCTGCTTTGTCGACATGGTAGTGTAGACGCAAAGGACAGTTTACATGCAATAACACCTTCTGTCAACAGAAACTCTGTTGACAGAAGGCGTTATGCCTCGTAAAATGAGGTTTACCAGCGTCGACGAAACTGCTGAGTTCTGTCGACGTTATGTCAACAGAACTCAGCGGTAGTGTAGACGCAGGTATAGTTTTGTCGACAAAAGTCCACTTTTGTCGACAAAACCCTGTAGTCTAGACACACCCCAACAGTGGTGACCGTATCAAAATGCTTTGACTTTGACAGAACAACCATTTGTTTTAGGATTAAGGCTTTATATAAGACAGGGCTACTCAACACGTGGCCCGTGGGTGGGAGCCAAACCGAAAAAGTCAATATAATAGTCTTCTGTTGATATGCATTTTAGTAGTTTAATTCTTGGACTGTCACTGCTCATTAAAAGTGTTGTCATATGCATGGAAATCGGGAAAATATTGCATTTTATTAATATCAGCAGTATTTACTTAAATGGGGCCTGTGTGTTGTGTAATCTTGCATTAATCTTTGTATTCATGCCCATCAGTGTGAAAGAAACTATTTGCAACCACACTTAAGTTGCGGCCCTCGACATCTGCTGTATCATTGTGGCCCCTGGAGCTTCCAAATTTGAGTAGTTTGTGTAATGGGCTCTATGAACCTGTATGTCTTACGCATCATGTATAATCTATGCATGCTATGTTTCCTCGATTGCCTGTGTCTTTTTAAAATTGTATTATGCCATTTTAAATGCTATGGCATTTAGAACATGATGTATCTTTCTTTATTTATTAAATATATTGTAATTGCTTATTTCCTTCACATAAACAATACTTTGTTTTTGAAGAATTACTGTTTGCATATCACTCCTTCAAGAGGAGAGCTGTATGCATGTCTTTCCAAGGGTTAGCGGGATTAGCCTGCTCTGGGGGATCCTCTCTAGGATGGAGACAAGGCCCTGGTAATACACTGGCAATTCTCTTAGGGAGGGACCACCACCTTACTGCTTTGGATGGAGTAAATTCCATTATTGTAAACAAACCATTATTGGAGTACTTGAGCTCCAAATTGTGGGCAATTTGAGCTGGAACTTGAACCTGGGTTTCTCACTTCCCAGGTGAATGATCTAATTTCCAGGACTATTGATCATTCAGGATTGTGTGGGAGGTCTAGATTGGATGTTAGGAAAAGCTATTTCACTAGGAGGGTGAAGAAGCACTGGAATGGGTTACCTAGAGAGGTGTGGAATCGCCATCCCTAGAGGTTTCTAAGACCTGGCTTGACAAAGCCCAGACTGGGATGGTTTAGTTGGGATTGGTACTACTTTTAGCAGGGGAGTGTACTCGATGACCTCCTGAGAGTCCCCCTCTCTCACATCAGAAATTCCATCCCGTACCTACAAAATTCTCAACAGAAAGTTTGTCAGAATAACGCACTTCAGCCAAAAGGTTTGTTTTTAACAGAGGCATTTTCATATGAAAATTTGTGGGAAAAAAATCCCAATTAGAGCCAGAATGGCCCATGTAAAAATTGGATTCAATACAGCCTTTCATCTAGTGTAGCTCAGGCAATCGATGTTTATGCTTTTTAGATCCTGAGTTTCAATGGCAGCTGTTGATAATTCCCCCAGGGGTATTTTGTTACATGAACTTACAAAAAAATGTGGATCCAAATCAGTTTATTATTCTACCTGATTTGTGGCCATACTCACAAAACCAGTTGAGAATGAAGGTCTTGAAAACATCTTTTTGAATCAACATAAAATACAATGGACACTGTCTGATTTTTTAATCTACGGTAGCTGAATGCAAACTGTGTACATTATTCTTTGTCCAAACTGAGATGGGCAAAAGACCTCACCTGTAGTAATAATTCCATAGCAAGCTCCCATGGTGACATTCACCTGCTACAGAGAAGCATAAAGTCTGTATGTGACTGCCTTCATTATTAATGATGGCACTGAACTGTCACAATGGTCTCATTTACATTGATGAAAATCTAGACAGAGTAACTGTATTGTTACACCATGATAACTGAGACCAGAATTTGCCCATATAAATATTTTCCTACTTACATGAAACAGGTGTTTTCTCTAGTGCTTCTGCATGATTGCATTTGAAGACAATGGAAATTAATTAGATAGTTATGTGCTGAAATTCGTGGCTATTATTCAGACTGGCCCCCTGTTAACAGACATTTACTCACACTGTCTCGTTCCTTCACTCATGGGGAGTCTTGAAATCAGAGCCACAACATTAAATTACACTTTGAATGGAGCACTATTGTTGCTGCTGGCTTGGTGCCAATTAAATCAAGCTGTACACATAAATAGTCCCAAGGGTACTTTGTTGTTGTTGCTATAATTAATGTAAGCTATTAACTTGAAGTCACAATAGGGATAACTGTATAAGTACTCCAGTACTATGTTAGGCTTTTTTTTGTGAACCTCTTATTTTGAACAATCTTAAGAAACGTAGGTGATGTTCTCTAATCCCACATGTAGGTCCTGTGCTACATTTGCTTTCTGTCCTACAAGAAAACTTCTGTTAGCTCAAAAACTTGTCTCTTTCATAAACAGAAGTTGGTCCAAGAAACGCTACTGCTTCACCCACCTTGTCTTTATAGTTTCCTGGGACGAACACAGGTAAAATAGTACTACAAACTCCAATGACAGTACACGTTACAGTACACGTTCTTGTTTTACTTTTACTAACTGTAAAACATAGGATTTATAGAGGCTTAAAAATAAGCCACTTTGTTTCAGTGGAAATCTCTATTAAGCATTGTCTCTTACTTAAGCTATAGAGAATGAAGACTACTTCATTACAAATTTGTAAGGAGTTTAAAAGAGGATAACAGTACTTCACTGTATGTCTGCAAAATGTTGAGCAGACTCACTTCCTTTTTCTAGACAAAGATTGATTTATCCTCGAGTAAATTGCTCTGTATGCTCTTTCATGCACCTATTATCTACTCTTCTGCCCTGTGCGCCACTCATATACAGGCAGTCCCCGAGTTACGCGGATCCGACTTATGTCGGATCTGCAGTTACGAACAGGGCTTTTCTCGCCCCGGAGGACGCGGGCGGTGGGACGCCCAGATGCGCCGCGGTCCCACCGCCCACATCCTCCGGGGTGAGAGAAACTGCTCCGCATTTCCCTGGTCTGCTGGGGGGAGCCCCCCCCCATCAGATGAGGGAGACGCGGAGCAAAGCCGCGGAGGATGCAGGCGGGACTGCGGAGCGTCTTGGCAGTCCCACCACCCGCATCTCCCTGGTCTGCTGGGGGGGGGTGCAACTAGTGCGCCCCCCCCAGCAGACCAGGCTTTTCTCACCGACGACACCTGGGGTAGAGCAGCTGGGGTGCTGCCGGGTTGGTCCCGCAGTGCCGCTCCTTGGCGCTACTGGACCAACCCAGCAGCACCCCAGCTGCTCTGCCCCAGGCTTCCTGGAATCAGCCGCTGATCAGTTTCAGCAGCAGCTGACTTGGGGACACCTGGGGTAGAGCAGCTGGGGTGCTGCCGGGTTGGTCCCCGCAGCACATAGGTGCGGCGCTGCGGGGACCTACCCGGCAGCATCCCAGCTGCTCTGTCCCAGGCATCCAAATTCAGCCACTGTTGAAACTGATCAGCGGCTGATTCCAGGAAGCCCAGGGCAGACCAACTCTGCCTCAGGCTTCCTGTAGTCAGCCGCAGGTCAGTTTCAGCAGCGGCTGAATCTGGACGCCAGTTCCGACTTACATACAGATTCAACTTAAGAACAAACCTACAGTCCCTATCTTGTACGTAACCCGGGGACTGCCTGTACCAGCACAATGACATATGGTTTGTAATGGTGAGGGTAATGATACTGGTAGTGTGAGAAGAGGGTAATATCCCATTCCTTACTGTGTCTCACTAACCCTGGTGAACGTGCTGCTAAGGAAATTAAACTAGTGGGACCAATGAATGTGCACAGTAAATGCATGCACTAAGCACTGATAATGGTGAAAATGGTACACCCAAAGATGCCTTCTCTAGTGAACCTGGATGAAATTCTGACCCCACTGAAGTCAATGGGAGCTTTGCCATGGCTTTTCTCCAGATTTTATTAGTTATATGAAGGGGGTTTAGAATGGGGTATGCACATCATTACCTTGCCGTGTTGTTTCCACAAATGCTGCCAAAGTGACAGCCTGGCAAAGCAAATATACACGTCACATGTTAGTACCTAAGGTTGCTATCCCTTTTCCATCTGTGGGTGCAAGAAAAGCACACAACCTTTACCTGTGGAAGCAATTTGTGTTTGCAAATTTTTACATGCTTAAATAGAGGCCAGAGTGAAAATTAGGGCTTAGTATGTCAGCAAGCGAAAGCTTGTTTTGGTAAGAAATTGAATGCTGGAGTCTACTTTGCTTTATCTGCCTTCAAGGTGTCAACTGTCTCTAAACAGAATGCACCATATTGTCAGTAGCACTAATATAGCACAGAGAATGCAATATAATTACAGAACAGAGATTTGGGTCGTGTTTGTGGTATATCTTGTGAATATATGTATTCTCTCTCTCTCATATGTCCCTACATACAGGAATTACAAGATAAAATTCTGTGCAGGAATTTGGACAAGATGTATTATATTTATTCCTTCTGTCTTTAAAGATGTAGATAAAGAGGATTCTTATTTCTCACTAGGGGAAGTGGGCAGAGAGATATTCTTGCTGGGCACCAGGCTGTATATTTCTGTGGGCTCAACAAGGATGATTGGTTCCTATTCCATTAGGTGCCAAAAGTTTGTCTTGGACAAAGGTTGGTTGAATCACAAGGTATCAATAAAAATCTTTTCACTTCAACCTCTGACTCATGATTCTACAGCTAAGGAAAATATTTCCTCCTTAGATTATGCTCACATTTTAAAGAAAGGAAATAACAAAGCTGAAGCCTTGTCTACTGTCATGATCAGAAGAAGTGCTGATCAGTACCCAGTGACTAAGGGGTTAACTCATGTACCTAGCAAAGGTGTCAGCGGGGGAAGAGGGGAGGGAAAATGTGGGCAGTCAGCCAATAACAATGCAGGTAGGAATTTCAAACTGGAAAAGAGGGTTTTTTCTCTCTTCTGTTTGAGATCAGAGCAGTTTCTCCCAGGTATTGAGGGCAATGGGAGACGCGTTCCCTTTCCAAGAATGGACTTCTTGAAATGTGTAGGTAGGGAAAAGTTTAGATAATCCATCAGGGTTTATTGTTTTCCTTGTTTGGGGGTTTGGAAATCATGTCTAAGCTGGCTAATTGTTTTTCTCTTTTGTAACTAAGGATTACAGCCCAGGGACTTTCCCTGAGTATATATGACAAATTGTGACTATTTACCATCTAGCCGATTTACTATGCTTGTGACAGTAGTTTTGTATTGTTAATAAAAGAGTTTTCTTTTTATTCTAATTAACTGGTATTGGTTGATTATTGTGAGTTTAGGAGTAAGTGCCTAGTTACAAGGGCAGAGTCTACATGGCTGCAGAGCAGCAGAGTTCAAACAGGTAAATAGAAATGCGATCCTTCCCCGGGCAAGCCCTGAGAACTTTAAAATCCATTTCATGCTGGATGGCTCACTGTAGAATGCTCCTCATGGTGTCTTCTCAGGGAAACAGGGTGGCTATTGCTTAAGATGCTTTCCTGCTTGGAGCACTGCAGAGCTATTGGATCTTATCAGTGTGTGGGCTGAAGAATCAGTGCAATCACAGCTGCGAATGACCCATAGAAACTGGGAAATGTGAGGTCACATTTCTCGAGTCCTATGTGAGAAGGGGTATGAGCGAGACACCCTACAATGCAGAGTTAAGATAAAGGAACTCTGTCAGTCATACAAGAAGGTTGAGGCAAATCGGTGGTCTGGTGCTTCACCCAAGACATACCACTTTTATGAAGAACTAGACACCATCTTGGGTGGGGACTCCATGTCCACAGGCAAGGAATCTGTGGATACTTCCCATAGCACAAGAGTCACCAGAAACAGGATTTCACCCAGTGGAAGAAGTTCTTGATGCAGAGGTAGGAGCGGGTAAGGAGACGGGGTTCAATATGGGATCACCTGGGGCGGTAGGCAGCCAAGAACTGCTCTCAAGTCCCAAGGCTCAAGTTGAGTCTCAGCAGCTGGAAGTGAAGCATGAAACAAGGGAAGAGATGCAGGGTAAGTAACTCTACTGCACCAGGAAGTGGAAGGGGGACTTTGGCGTATGGTGACTGGAGGCTTTGTTTCAATGAGCTGGATATGCCCTGCCTGGTTCAGCATTACATCCAAACAGGGCATTGAAGAACACAAAGATATCAATAGAATCTTTCATGAAGATGGTGTAGAATCTTTTCCTTGTCTACATATTAATTTCCCCGTCCCCGTGGTACAACACTCTCCCAAACCATTCCTCAATCTGTGCTGCTGGTACCAAGGCATGAGCACTCCCTGACAGTGTTCCCTGTAAGCTGAGTGCTTGGATCCTGCTCAAGAGAAATTCAAATGTTGCTTCCCTGCTGACAGGCTCCTTCGAGACTCAAAAAAAATATGGAGGACCTAGTGCAAGATGATTTGCAACATTCAGTGTTCCAATTTGAAAAAAAGAGAGGCAAGGTTGGCTAAGGATATGAAAGCAAGAACTGAAGCTACTGACCACATGCTAAAGCTCATGGAAGATGAACTGAGATGCTGAAGTGACTAATTAAGATGCAGAGTGAACAGAACCAAAGGTCTTCCTGTCAGCACATTTGACAGCTGGACGTTAACACAATTTTGAGGGTTTCTGTGATGGGGCGCCGAGACCCTGCACTGAGCCCTAGAGGGCAAGTGCCTTAGTGACGCTGCCGGGGACCGCCTACCGGCCATGCGTCGGGTGCTCCCGGGACGCAGCGCGACTGGGGAATGCCAGGGCGGCCACTGGAAGGGGGAGGAATGGACTACCCGGAACGCCGGCATAGAGGGCGGGGCTTATGCCGGTGATGTCAGGGGGACGCCCAGCCGGCATTCGGGCGGCGGGGGATTTAAAACCCGCCCGGGCGGCAGAGAGGGAGGAAGTCGGCGAGGGGGAGTTGACCCGCGACGAGGGTGGGTAGGCACCTGGGAGACGCCTCATAGGAGGGATTGGAAGAGCCGGTAAGGCTCCTCACAGAGGGACAGGGAGGGGAAAGGAAGTAGCCCAGGGCAGGGCGGTAAACCAAGCCCAGGGGCTGGCGCATTTAGGGTCGCAACCCAGTCAGCTGGACTGAGACTGCGCGGTAGTCTAAGTCCTTAGGGCCCTGGGCTGGGGCCCGCGAGTGAGGGCGGGCCCAGGCCCCCCTTTCCCCTCCTTCTCGGGTGGAGACCAGACTCTGCGGACTAGCTGGACAAGCAACGAAAGTCCACGGCCAGGCTTAAGAGGGCCGGATGCCCGGAAACTGGGTGGAGGGAGTGGAGGACCGGCAGACGCCGGGACCAACCCCCAGGGGCACGGTCACAGTTTCCAATAACCCTAACCTTCCCTTACCAACAAGCATTCACCCTGTATATGTGACCATGATTGAAAGGGATCAATAAAGATAAATCTGATTCAGATTTCAATGAGTTTATTTTGTATGACACAACCCTATGTTATGCTACGTTGTGCATTCCCACAGTGCTTAGTGACTGAAGGTGGTGTCAGGCACTGTGGGATGCATACCAATATTACTTTGCTCTTTTTGCACACAAATTCCCTTTTCCTGCCTCCACAATGGGCTGGTCTACCAATGTGGCCATGATGTGTTGATAGAGGGTAGCAGTGTAAACATGATTTGGCAACGTTCTTTTTGGCAACTTTTTCATGTTAACAGCACTTCCATTCTCAAACCTTTCCAATGTAGACATAGTATTCTGTTTTCATTTTGAGTAATACAGTAGAACCTCAGAATTACAAACACCTCAGGTAGAGAGGTTGTTTGTCACTCTGAGCTGTTCATAACTGTGAACAAATGTTATGGTTGTTCTTTCAAAACTTCACAATGGAACATTGACTTAATAGAACTTTGAAACTTTACTGTGCAGAATTAAAATTCTGCTTTCCCTTTATTTTTAGTAGTTTATGTTTAACACAACATTGTATTATTTTCACTTAATTTTTTTAGGCTGTTGCCTGGTTGTGTGCTTCTGGTTCCAAATGAGGTGTGTAGCTGACTGGTTGGTTCATAACTTTGGTGTTCGTTAATTTGAGGTTCTTCTATAGGCCAAACATATCCTTGTTGGAACTCCATTGTATTTGTGGCAACAAGGATGAATTTACATGAATGAGAAAAAGGGAAATGACATAACAGTGAGAAAGTAGGGTCCAGCTAGTTGGATGGTCTGTTTTTGCTAGTACTCTGCAAAATTCAGAAACATTTATGTCTGCACTCATGTATCTCACTCAGGGAGGCACATGTTGTCGTTGTTTTTCTTAGGTTGATATTCCAATATTTTAAAAAATCTGAACACACTATGCCACACTTACATCACTACTTTGATCTAAATATCTTGAGGCACGTTACAGCTATGAAATAATCCAATCTTGCTTCCTTATTAAAAATGGTGTTTTACATTCTTTACAGATAGGTAAACTGAGGCTTGGTGGTTAGGTGAGTCACTCAAGGACACAAAGCCAGGAAGAGAGCCAATTACTTCTCATGCTTTGCTTGAATCATTATCTCCCTGTCTGAATAGCCCATCTGGAGACTAGCAGCAGATGAAGAACTGAGAAGATCTGCAGAGCCTGTGTGATCAGTCAGTCAAATGGACTCTGAATGTCATGTAGGCTAATGATATACTGCCCACTCAGGACTACAGATTGCCCGTTAAGGAGAGCTAATTGGATAATGATTTAAGATGTGTGTTTATGGGCAGAGTGGAGCACAGAAGTCAGTGGTACCATCAAGAGCCTTTCCCACTGAGTAGATTAATATAACACACAATATTTTTTTTTCTCAGCAAGACCTCTCAGAACTGGCTGAGAAATACCATCTGAAACCCCTCAGTCAGATTTGGACAGCTGTACTCCACTGTTGAGTCATCGGCAAGAACACACATTTTGTTGGCTGCTTTCTACACCATGAGTAGCTCAGAGGCTGCATTGAGAGGATGTAGCATCATTATCAAGCTTGATTTTCCACTTTCTTCACCACTTCTCATGCTTCACAGTGCTACTGAATGCTAATGAGAACATTTTGTTCAATGCCAATTGACAAATGTTAAGTAATTTGGTCATGGAACCGAATAATCATCAAATTATTTTAAACAGAAAGTGGTCCCAACCAGCCTCCCTATCCAGGAAGTCATGAACCTGACAAACTAGATCAAGCCAGACCTTCATGGTTTGATCCATGTCTAAGATAGCTTTTAGACAAAAGCAGTCAGAGGATGATATGTAGGGTTTGTAATTATATGATAAGTATTGAATGCAACGTATGGTTGTCTTGAGTTCATTTTCATTTTACATTCATATTTTCAGAGATTAAAAACTTATTCTGGGCATTTTGAGGAAAGCAGTAGCGTGTGCCATATAATGACCAAGCAATGAAAGAATGCCCTCTAATCATACCACGTAATGGTTTTCTTGCATGTAGAATTAGACATGCTTTGGAAACATTACTTTATTGATTATTACAGTAATGCCTAGAGGCCCCACTGAAATCAGGATCCCATTGTGCTAGGCATTATGCAAATGTGTAGTGAACAATGGTCCCTGCCCCACAGAGCTTACTGTCTAAGTACACCAGATGGGCAAAGGGTAGAGAAAAGGGATGCATTAACAGCAGTGTCATATGTAAAACACAGGAGGTAATTATCCCACTCTTCCTGGCAGTGGTGAAGCCTCAGCTGTGTTAGTATTTCCAATTCTGGCCCACTATACTTTAAGATAGAAGAGAAAGTACAAAAGAGAGCTATAAAAATGATAAACGGCTTAGTGAACCTGACCTATGATGAAAGGTTAAATAAACTGAGGATATTTAGTCCTGAGAGAAGGAGACTGAGGAGGGACATGATAATCTTTGGCTATGATGAGTGATGTTATAAAGAGGAAAATGATCAATTGTTCTCCTTCTTCACTGAAGGTAGGACAAGAAGTAACGGGGTTTAATTTGCAGTAAGTGCAGTTTATGTTAGACATTTGGAATAACATAATTAATCTCTGGAATAGGCTTCCAAGAGAATCCTCATCATGGTGCTTGGTCCTCCTATGAGTGTAGGGGACTGGACTTGATGACCTCTTGAGGTCCCTTCCAGTTCTATGATTCTGTGATCATTAAAGGCTTTTAAAAACAGGTGAGACAAATATCCATCAGGATAGTGTAGGTTTACTTGGTCCTGTGTCAGTGCAGGGGATGGATTTAGTGACTTCAAGACTTTTCTAGATATTTCTGGTTCTATGGAAACACCAAGGGAATGATGAGATGACTGTCAACGGTCATGTTAGCACCTTAATTTTAATATTCTTTGTTTTAAATAATGAATCCTCAAATTGCTCCCATGGGGAAGTCAAGCACTAGGATAGTCCTTCTCCATACTGGAAAATGGAGGCATGTCAGAGAAGTGATTTGCCTAAGCTAATAGGAAGTTGGAGTGAGGAGTTTGAATTAGTCGGGTGAAATGTTTCGGACAAATAGTTTACTTTAGGACACTTTGAAGTCAAAACTTTGACTTCAAACTTTGAAGGAGGGTGAAAATTCATGTATCACACAGTGGGACAGATAGGTTGAATGCTGCTATTGTAATGGAATCTTCTTTGGTTTTCTGTAATTTCTGATGTAGAAGAACTAGCACAGGAGTAGTGGTGCAAAACTTGTGCATCAGGAAATAGACCTTCTTGGAGCTCTGTGAGGCACCTGCGCCAGCCCTCCAGTATCAGAACAGTCGATTCAGGGCATAAGAAACACATCTGAACAAATAACTGGTTTTCAGAGGTTGGTGTTCACAAACTGGGCAGCAGTCATACATGGCGCTCAGGTGTTCACAGTTTGTCTGCTTTAAGGGCTGAGTGTAAGAGCCTGCAGGGCTGGAATCTGAGGCTATAATGTTTTCCGCTGTTAATACTGCCACATCATCAGTGAAGGCTTAGGATAGATTCCCACAGCAGGACCTTGTTATGCTGGGCTTCACAGGAAGTACGACCCAGCAGGACTTGAGTGGTAGCTCCTTGGAGCCCATTGACTGCTTGGTACCAGTATAAGTCATGATGGGAAGCTGTGTGAGCAACAATGAAGACTACCTGCCTGTCTCTGCTCTAGAACCTGCTTACAGTAAACCCTAGACCAGCAATTGGCAACCTTTGGCTTTCAGCCCAGAAAGGTAATCCACTGGCAAACAGCAAGAGATTTTACTAATGTTGACCATCTGCAGGAGAAGCATCTCACAGCTCCCAGTGGCTACAGCTCGCCATTCCCAGCCAGTCTGTGCTGCTTCCCATAGGCTAAGAATAGCAAATCTTAGACACTGGGAACTGTGGAGGGCTGTGCTTGTGGGTGTTGAATGTAAACAAAATGTCTCATGGTCCTCCAGTGGATTACCCTTATGGGCCATGTGTTGAATGTTACCAACCCCTGTGCTAGTATACAAGCCCCAAGATATTTCTGAGCTGTGGGAGAGTTCATTCCAGCAAGATTTACCACAGCATTCAAAGATGTAGGTTAGAAAATGTGAGTCTCCTTCTACAATGAAAGATATCAGTTCACCATACAAAGGATGAAGTTTAATGAAGAGAAATGCAAAGTGCTCCACTTAGGAAAGAACAATCAGTTCCATACATACAAGATGGGAAGCGACTGTCTAGGAAGGGGCATGGCGGAAAGGGATCTAGGGGTCATAGTGGACCACAGGTTGAATATGAGTCAACAGTGTGATGCTGCTGCAAAAAAAGCAAATATGATTCTAGGTTGTATCAACAGGTGTGTTGTAAGCAAAACTCGTGAAGTCATTCTGCCGCTCTACTCTGCACTAGTTAGGCCTCAGCTGGAGTACTGTGTCCAGTTCTGGGTGCCACATTTCAAGAAAGATGTGGAGGAATTGGAAAGGGTACAGAGAAGAGCGACAAGAATGATTAAAGGTCTAGAGAACATGACCTATGAAGCCAGGCTTCATGAACTGGGCTTGTTTAGTTTGGAAAAAAGAAGATTAAGGGGGGACATGATAGCGGTTTTCAAATATCTAAAAGGGTGTCACAAGGAGGAAGGAGAAAATTTGTTCCTCTTGGTTTCTGAGGACAGGACAAGGAGTAATGGGCTTAAAGTGCAGCAGGGGAGGTTTAGGTTGGACATTAGGAAAAAATTCCTAACTGTCAGGGTGGTCAAATATTGGAATAAATTGCCAAGGGAGATGGTAGAATCTCCCTCTCTGGAGATATTTAAGAACAGGTTAGATAGACATCTGTCAGGGATGGTTTAGACAGAGCTTGGTCCTGCCTTGAGGGCGGGGGGCTGGACTCGATGACCTCTCAAGGTCCCTTCCAGTCCTATTATTCTATGATTCTATGAGGATATGAGAGACACTGGCATTGAAATCAATTGTACTGAAATGATGATGTAGTTCAACGTTTCCCAAACTATGGGCCGCAGCCTGGTAGCGGGCCATGGAAAAAAATATGGGGCCTTAGCGTGGCTGCCTATAGGGGAGCAGAGTGGGGCGGACTGGGAGGAGGTGGTGGTGGGGGGAAGAGAGAACCAGCTGCCGGGAAGAAGGGTTGGGGGCAGCAGGGCTGTCCCGCGAAGATCAGGGCAGGTGGGTGGGCGGTCAGTGGAAGCAGGGTTAAGGGTAGCAGGGCTGTCCCGTGGAGATCCAGGTGGGTGGGCGGCGAGTGGCAGAAGCAGGGTTGGCAGCAATGGGGCTGTCCCGTGGAGATGAGGGGGAAGGGGGTGAGCGGGCGGCAGAGGCAATGTTGGAGGCAAGGGGGCTGTCCCGCGGAGATGGGGGGGGCAGGCGGGCAGGTGATGGAAGCAGGGTTGGGGGCAGCGGGGTTGTCCAGCAGAAATCGGGGAGGGCAGGCAGCGGAACCAGGGCTGGACGGGGGGCGGAGGGGCTGTCCAGGGGAGAACAGGAGGAAGAGGATGGGAGAACCAGCTGCGGGAAGCAGGGCTGGACGGGGGCAGCTGGGCTGGTTGGGGGGGTTGTTGGGGGAGCAGGGCTGACGGGGGAGATTGGTGGGAGGTGGGGGGAACTGGCCGCTGGAAGCAGGGCTAGACGGGGGCAGCAGGGCTTGACTGGGAGATCAGGAGGAGAAGGGGGGGGAGCGGGACTGACCTGGGCACATGCAGACCCTGGCAGAGGAGTGAGTCTGCCTGGGGATTCCATTTTGCCCCCTACCCCACCACATACCCTCCCTCGAGTAGTTGCGAACTGCCTGGCAGGTAGACACTCAGGCAGCCTGAGCACATCTACTATTCAGGCACTTCACAGCTAAGGACCGATACACCTAATTATAATAAAACTTACCTAATTAGGAAATACCAGACATTTTATATGTCTGGTAATTTCTCAATTTGTTTCTCAGACAAAACCCTCAAATACCAGGTTGTCTGGTACAAAACTGGACACCTGGCAACCCTACACCTCCTTGCACCCTCCCTCCTAGACAGCTACCCTACCCCAAAACTGCTCCTGCTCCCACCTCCTGGAGTGCCCATGCAGTGCGGGGTCCCCCAAGCCCTGGCCCAGGCTGGGTGGAGAATGCAGCCAGGTGAAAACTGAAAAATTATTCATTTTTCATTTTTTTTTGGTATGTGTGTTTTATATTTTGGGGCTGCAAAAAACAGTACTAAAAAACCCAGGCTCCAACTAAAGTAAAAAGTTAGGGAAACTCTGATCTAGCCAGCTTTCTATCCATGTTACAGTCCATTTATCCAATCCATATTCCCTTAACTTGCTGGCAAGAATATTGTGGGTAACTGTATCAAAAACTTTACTAACGCTGGCACTGGGGGCTTTGGGAGGATCAGAAACAACTTATTTGAATATTCGCCAGTTGCTTAATGAATATGCAAATATGCAAATGAATGTTACTGGTTCTCCAAAAGCTCGTGAATGGATTTTCTGGTCCCTGTGTCAAAAAGTTTGGGAACTCCTGATGTAGTTGGTCAAATGTGTTTATGCAAACAAGTACAAGAACCTCTGTGCAATTCAATCTTAACAGATAGAGGATATCTCACAAACACATGGATATCCCAGTGGCAGCAAAATATTTATCAAGGCACCATATTAAAAACAACAACAACAAAACAGCTCCCCCAGCACAAGAAGTCAAGAGTTTGAGATCTGTTATGTTGCTTCGTTTCCAAGAGGAAAAATATCAACTGAGACTTGCACTGAAATTTTAATCTCTTTGAACAGTTAACCTCCTACTCAGTTGGCAGAGCAGTGAGGCAGGATAGCTCTAGGAGTCACAGCCACATTTCTCTGAAAAGGGACTGCAGTGGCTGGTAACTGCAAATTTCCCATCACATCTGCAGGCCCAGCATTGTTCCCCTGCCTGGTCAGGGGGCTATTGGGTTACAGAACTGCCAGTGTAACTGTACTATGGGTTGCAACTGAAGGAGGATGACGAAGTGGCTCGCAAGCTGATCCTGGGGCCTCAGAAGGCAAATGCTGTATTCTATTAGGGTATGTCTACACTACAAAGTTAGTTCGAACTAACGTCCATTAGTTCGAACTAACTTTCATAGGCGCTACACTAGCGCTCCGTTAGTTCGAACTTAATTCGAACTAACGGAGCGCTTAGTTCGAACTAGGAAAACCTCATTTTACGAGGATTAAGCCTAGTTCGAACTAGCTAGTTCGAATTAAGGGGTGTGTAGCCCCTTAATTCGAACTAGTGGGAGGCTAGCCCTCCCCAGGTTTCCCTGGTGGCCACTCTGGCCAACACCAGGGAAACTCTATGCCCCCCTTCCGGCCCCGGACCCTTAAAGGGGCACAGGCTGGCTACGGTGCCCGTGCCAGGTGCAAGCCTGCCAGCACCGAGCCAGCAGACCCTGCACCTGGCACGGATCGAGCCACCCACCCGATGCCCCCCAGCCCTCCCCCTCTTCCCGGGACCAAGCTGGCGGCTCCCGGGAGCTTGCCTGGGACAGCAAGAGGCGGGCACCCGCCTGGGCTAGTGCGGAGATCGTGGACTTTGTCCACGATCTCCGCACTAGGCACAGGAAAGTGGCCGGCTTGGGCAGGATAGCTGCCAGCCTGGCCACCCAGGAGCAAGTGTGCAAGAGAATCAAGGGGGTCGACTGAGACCCCCGACCCTGAGCCCTGAGCTTACAATGGCCGTACTGGGTCAGACTAAAGGTCCATCTAGCTCAGTAGCCTGTCTGCCGACAGCGGCCAACCCTAGGGACCCTGGAGGGGATAGACCGAAGACAGTGACCAAGCAATTTGTCTCGTGCCATCCCTCTCCAGCCTTCCACAAATCTTGGGCAGGGACACCACTCCTACCCCCAGGCTAATACCACTCCATAGACCCAACCTCCATGACGTGATCTCACTTCCCTTTAAACTCTGTTCCAGTTCTAGCCTTCACAGCCTCCTGCAGCAAGGAGTTCCACAAGTTGACTCTTTGCTTTGTGAAGAAGAACTTTCTGTTATTAGTTTGAAGCCTGCTACCCATTCCTTTCATTTGGTGTCCTCTAGTCCTTCTTTATGGGAACTAATGAAGAACTTTTCTGTATGCACCCTCTCCACCCAACTCGTGCTTTTAGAGACCTCTATCCTGTCCCCCCTCCATCTCCTCTTTTCTAAACTGAAAAGTCCCAGTCTCTTTAGCCTCTCTTCATATGGGACCTGTTCCCAACCCTTGATCATTTTAGTTGCTCTCCTCTCTCCCAGCCTCTCTCTTCCCCTCTCCCACCTCCTTTTCCCAGTCTCCCCCAGTTTTGTTCAATAAAGACAGATTCCATTTTGGAAGACACGTTATCTTTATTTTGTACATCAAGAAGAGGGGCTAGGGAAGGGTAAGTGGAAGGAGGTGAGGGAGGAATGGGGCACGAGCCCCCGATGGGGAGGACTGGGCTGGCTCTGCGGGCTTCTGGGGGTGGAAGTTCTCCTGCAGCCCTCCAATTCCCCCCTCTCCCCAGATGGCAGCCTGCGGCAAGTGCAGCCGGGCTGATGGCCAAGTGCTGTGATGTGCCCAGTGTGGGCACTCAGGGCACTCCAAGCCAGGACTGCTTTGCAAGCAAAGCACCCCTGAGAACTGTCTGTCCCGGGTGGGGGTCGGGACCCTTTAAGCACAGCCCTCGGCTAGCCTGAGACAGCATCTCCACGCTCTAAGTCCTCCTCTGATGCCCTGCCGGCACTGCTTCCGGCCATCCTTAACCTGGTTCAGGGTCCACTTAATGTGGACGCGCTAGTTCGAATTAGCAAAACGCTAATTCGAACTAGTTTTTAGGTCTAGATGCGTTAGTTTGAATTAGCTTAGTTCGAATTAGTTAATTCGAACTAAGTTAGTTCGAATTAACTTTGTAGTGTAGACGTACCCTTAGATACCAGTACAATTAACCATGACATGTACGTTCCCATTCTTAATGGGGCCCCTCCTCTTCCAGAACCAAAAGCTGCTTCTACAGAACTTGCTTTTCTTGCCTTCAAGAATTCAAACCACTCCTGATTTCTTTGTTCTATCACAGCAAATGTGACCCTTCTATGCCATCTTCTCCCACCTCTGGGGTTCTGCAGCTACCCTCTTGTTGGGATGGTTTCACTCTTTGGAGTTGAGGATCCTGCCAGTTTAATAATGAGGAGAGCATTATATTTTGGGCTTTGGGAACATCTAAAGACTTTCTCCAACATCATATAACTTTGCTTTAGAAAGCCACGGTTTTGATGCTTTTAAACATTTAAGGAATGTAACCCGCCTCCACAATCTGTGCCCTGGGCCTTAGAAAGCTGTTACTGCTCATGAGACACAAACTCACTGCATTTTTAACAAATTAAAACATTAACTATACACCAGGGAGTGGTGGTGGTGCTGAGCTGAAGCGTGGGGGCAGTAATTCCTTCCTGCAGCTTTGTTGCCAGTTACATTTTTTGTCCCTATAAGGCCGTTGGAGGACATTGTGTTACTTCTAGTACCTGAATGGGAAACAGAAGTGGCTGTTCAATCCTGTTGAGGGGATGCCCCAATCTGTGCCAGGGACATGTTTGTGACAGTGGTCACTTCACTGCACATGAAAGAATGGAGAGGTCTGGGTTATAAAGGTGCCCAAACTGTTTTGTCCTCCCATTGAACCACAAGGACCACGCAGAGTACATGCTGAATGAAAATTTGCTTGATAACACTTCCAGGACTGGGAGAAAAATAGAATGGAAATCAACATAATTCTGAATTAGGGTAGAGAGCTCTCATCCAAGGGCTGACTTTGCCCACACCCTATCTCCACCCATCCTCAAAAGCCCTGTCTAGGCACCTGACTGACTATTGTAAAAATGGAGAGGCAAGAAGAGAGATGCTGTACCTTTTCTGGGTCCCAGGACAATTAAGATAGTACCGTGACAACTTTAAAGGTACTCTACCCTGTTTCCTGTTCCCCTGTGAGATTGGACCATAACTCTCTTCCTCCATGTGGCCCCAGATGCCTGCCACACTGATAGGAAGGAAAGGGAAGAGTAGGTCACTGTCACTTTACTAACTTTCCTGTGACCCAAAATTGCTGTGGAAATCTCTCCTTCAGCTAACTGTAATCTTCCCCCCCCCCCCCCCCCCCGCCACACACACACACTCATCTGTGACAGTTGCTGCCTCACGGGTGGCTGAGAAATGGACAGGCGCAGGATCATACTGATTTTGTTTTTCCTTTCCAAAGTGATTCCATAATGTGGCATGCAAGGTAAGCCACATTGCCTATAATTGTGGTTCTTCAGAAATCAGTTCCATTGATGTTTGAGAAACCTATCTTGCTGGAGGACCATGTTAGGGCCAGGTGTACCAGGTGCTGATTGAAGGGGAAATGCTGCAGGAGGTCTCTAGAGGATTGGGTGGGACAGTGGTGTGGCTTCTGCATTTTACTGCACACACATAGGGGCACAGAGCAATGCATGGCATATTATCCAGGGAGGAAAAATATGTGCCCATACATTCAGATGCCCTTGGTTTTACCAGTGTGAGGTGGTGGTTCCTGCTAAGGCTAAACTAGTCTAAGGTGAAATACAAAATTATATTTTATTTCAAACTTCAATTTATTTCAATTGTCATTGAAAGATAGAGGGGAAAGTTGAAAATTTTGAACAAAATAAACACTTGTTACTGCGATGGATGAGGGGGGATGACAACTCAGCTCTGTTCAGTTTTCATCCCTTCTGTTCTTTTTCATCCTATCAGGGCACATTTAAAATATGCTTAAGATTTGTTCTAGTTTGGTCCAATGTCTCCAGATCCCTTTCATGTCTTTTTCCTTTCCTAACTACCCTCTAAAAAGGAACTTTTAAATTGTTTTAAAAAGGAAATGCATGAAAATGAAAGAATGAGAAATAGCATCTGACATCCAAAAGGTTTCCAGGCATTAGGCCTGTATTTTCAAAAGGGACTAATGATTTTTTGGGGAGGGTTCTCAGTTTCTTGGGTGCCCAACTGGACCACTGTAAAAGTTGTGATTCCAGAGGGCAGGTACTCAACACTTTCTGAAAGTCAGAATCTCCAGGAAGAAACATCTTAAGGAGACTACTAACTCAGCCAAAATCACTAGTCATGCCTTCAAAAAAAAAAAAGTCTTAAATGTTTAGTGAAGATCAGCAAAAGAAAAGAACTGTACATCACAAATACCAAGTGAAACAGCTGTGATAACATCTGCTGTATTTTTCATGTGGGCATCTCAAAAAGCATTTCATAGCCATTAATTAAATCTACCAAGATTCTTGTCAGATGACTTAGGCACAGGGAAACTAAACGTCTTGGACAAGGTCATGTAGCAAATCTGTGGTGAGAGGCAGGAGTCTCTGCATTCCAACAGCTACATTCCCTGCTGGTGTAAGAAGCAACAAAGCTTTTGATTAATAGGTGTTGGCATGGTGTCCCCTGTTCTATCCTCTATAAATTGCACAAGTCTAATCTTTGGTAAATAAAAAGTTTTTCTTAGATCTGATCAAGTATCTGATTTCAGCTGCAGGCTCTGATCACCAGGGTGTGTTTATGATTCCTAAGGAAGGGTCATGTCCTTTGAGGAGTGTTTCTTGGTCTATTGGAAAAATGTGTAGAGGAAAGTTTAGAGATGTTGCATGCTTACAGAACAACAAACTGGAGAGAAGAAGGGGGTTAATGGAGTAGCCTCTTATGAACTGTGTTTAGACTTGAAATTGGGCTTTCTTCATTTGTAATCTGACATCTTTGAGTCTCACTGTTACGCTGTTGTTATCGCTTCTTGGTTTAAATCACATAGAAAGAGCTTGCAGATGATGAAAATTGTTTTCTTCCCCACAACTGAGGCAGCAGGTTTGTTCTTAAATATGACTGTAGTTTGTTGCAGATCTTTCATTAGTGACCATTCCGCATCCAGTGTTCCTTCCAAAGAGTTTGCAGATATATTTAATTGGAGCGGTGTCCCTCAGCAATGGTAAGCCTTAGCAGAGTGTACATCTTTAGATATTTGTATTAATTTTAGAATGCTTTATGAGTTGGTATGAAAACATTGATATCTTCCTTCTGTAAACTGGCAGAAACTATAGTGAGTTCAGTGTATACATTTGGGGATCAGATATCAGTTGAGAAAGAATCATTCCTTTATCAACAATGACCTATTTGCTGAAGCAAATTGATTATAGTATTGTTTTAAAACATGCTACTAGATCTCATAATTCCTTGTTTGAATGGCTTGTTTTAGTAATCTACATTATAGTGACTCCTGGTAATGCTTGTTTGTGCCAGAACAGTCAGTAAAAACTGGACAAGAAATGGGAGAAGAGGAAAAGGCATTTGGGGAGTTCAAACTGCCATTCAAAAAGTTGTCAGTGTTACAGTGTGAATTAAAAATGGGAAATTTGCCAATGAAAAGATTTTCTTTAGAGACTTAATTAGTTGTCATGACTTGATTCTTTCCTCCTCCTGTGAAATAGCTGCTAATGAATCTCTTGAATGAATAGAGCACTTAGCCATTTAGTTTTGTTCATGCCATATGCCACTGTCTGTAAATCCAGAATCTTTCACAGCCTAATTCTCTGTTTATAGTTATTGTTCTTTCCATACACCTTCAGCTGTAGTAGTAATCAACCAGGGAACATAGTAAAGAAATAGATTTCCCCCCATCTTGTCCTGAGACATTCTGGTTAGAAATGGCATCAGCTGTGTCTGAACCTTAGGTAGTAGAAGCACTAGAGACTTCAGTTAGATGGGTTCATGAGAGGTGCATGCCATTAGAGCATTATAGCCAGCAATCCTATTCGCCTTGTTTTGTCATTATGGTGTCATCTGTGTAATATTAGATGAGCACAGAGGCCATTGTTTGTCACTGTGTTATTCCAGTGAGACCTATAGAGTGACACTGGTGTAGAAAATGGAATCAAATGGTAGTGAATCAGGCTCTTTTCTATGGGGTTTAAGTCAGTCCATAGTGAAGTGGCATGTATTTATTTTTATTTATTAGATTTAAAATAAACTGTCTCTCTAAGGCTCTATGCACCTTAACATGCAATGAATTTAAATACATTTAGTCTCAGCAGCATTACAAATCTGTTCCATAGGAACTGAACCAGCCAGTTATTCCTCCCAGCCAATACCATCTTATCTAGGGAGTACACCCTCACCCTTTTCCAGAGACTCTTCCATGCAAATGTTTTCCACAGTATTCACAGAAAGTCACCAAATGTGGGATATTTCAGACCGGGGGGTGGGAGGGTGGGGGGTGGCGTCAGAATTTGTAGAACCTTGGAATCCTCACAGAGAAAGCCCTGCCAGCTTCCCCCTCTCTTTTATAACGGGGGGCGGGGGGGCAACTGAGGTCCCCCTGCTGAGTACAGCCATGGCAGTATGGCATGGGGAGAGTAGTGGCCCTTAGATAGGCCAGCTCTTGGCTATTTATGGTTTACCATATCTAACACCCGGAACTATGCCCAGAGACCAACAGGCAGTAGTGGTTATGGTTGGGTGGGAAATGGTTCTCCAGTCCCAAGAATATTTTTGAGATTTCAAACATTACCATGGTCCACAACTGGGGCCAGACAAAGAAATACCAATCTATCCCAAAATAACCCAGTGGATGGGGCATCCAGCTGGTATGAGAGACATTCAGGTTAAGTAATCCCTCCTTTGCCTGATAGGAGCTGGCATTTGAGCACTTCATCCCCAGTGAGCCTATGTAAACATATTTTGTAGAAAAATTCCCTATTAAAATTGACTCCAGGCCCATTCTCAGTCGATCTGTGCCCTCTCTTTGCTTATTCTTTCACTTTGTAAACTTCAAGAGCCAACAAAGTTTCTGAACAGTGAGCTGGAGTCTCTTCTCTTTTTGAACATTAAGAAAATTATGTACATTAGAACCTCAGAGTGGGAAACATGAGAGTTGACTGGTTCACGACACGCCTTGCTTGGAACCAGAAGTATGCAAATAGGCAGCAGAGACAAAAAAGCAAATATTTACAGCACTGTCTTAAAAGAAAACTACTAAAAAAAGGAGAAAGTAAAAATAAAAATGTCACTGGAAGGAAACTGAGAATGTGCTTGTTTATTTCAAATGAAGATGTTAAAAAGCAGCATTTTCCTTCTGAATCAAATCAATATTCAGCTGTTAACTTCTGAAAGAACAAACATAATGTTTTGTTCAGAGTCAGAGATCCAAACAACCTCCACCAAAGTGTTCACAACTCTGAGGTGCTACTCTACTGAGCTTTGATTACATCTATGCAAAGAACAATAGGGTTTCACAGGCATTACCAAGGGCTGATTTGACCTGTAAAATGTTTAATAGTCTGTCATGGACCTGCAGTGTGAAGTCACTTCACCTTTCTTTCTGTTTCCCTTCTCAGTCCTTGTCTATTTAACAGTAAGTTCTTTATGTTTTGCTCCATATTTGTACAGCTCAGGGTAATGGGGTCCCACAATACAAATAATGTTTTGCTTTGAAATAACCACTTAGGAGATTCCACCATTAAACTCAAGGAACACACAATTTAAAAATTCTAAGAGATCTCAGCCCATTGTGACTTCCTCTTAATTATGCAACCAAAATTTCTTTAACGACTGTATTGTAGATGTGGTGGACCACTCTATTATCTGCCTAGCAAAAAGTTGCCTGCTTGTTCCATCTAACAGTAGATTAGTCCATTACTCAGGAATTATCCTGTACTTTTTGCAGTTTAGAGTAGTGCCTTGCACATTCATTTTAATGTCAAGTTTTCATTAAAATTATGCAATTGCTTCACTGAATTTAGGAAATGATTCTCTTCAGTCTCCATTTTTATAATATTTAAAGATCTGACAATTTACTAGCATTACACAGAAGGTATTTTAAATGTGTGAGCAGTGTTCAATATCATTAACATCTATTTTAGGAAAGTATAAATTGCTAATTATGTGTATAAATTACTCTAGCCCACAGATTCTCTTCCTACAAAATGGTATGAGAGGAGAAACTAATGTATGACAGTTAGAATCTGCTACCCATCACCTCCCAGTTCCATGAGACCCAGGGATGTGGTGTAATCCAGGGACAAGATTTAGTAAGACAATGAGGGTCTACCTTTGCCTGTGGAACATAGTCAGTAGCACAGAGGGATTATTTCTCTGCACTTCACCTAGGGTTGCCAGGTGTCCGGTTTTCACCCAGACAGTCCATTATTTCTGGCCCCTGTCTGGTTAAAAAAAAAAAAAAAAAAAAAAAACAGAAAATACCGGACATGTAAAATGTCCAGTATTTTCTGTTTTTCTTGGATGGCAGGCCGGCGGAGACATTCTTCCACTGCCGCCTCTGGTGGGGGCAAGGGAAGCAAAGAGTATGGGGTTTCTTAGAGGCTCAGCGACATTTTATTTGTTCTCCCATTGTTGGGGTGGGTTTTTTTGGTTTTTGGGGGTTTTGTGCTCAACCAATTTTTTTTGGTGAAAGCATCTGCAAGCCTATATCACTATGTTAATCTGTTCTTACCTGCACAGCACAAGTAACTGTGCTGCTAATAGTCACCAATCTCTAGCTGTGCTCTGCGATGCTGTAGAGGTGAGTCAGAGGGTACATCTACACAACAACTGTAATTTCCAGCTTCGGTACCTTAATTCTGTGGCTTAATTCTATTTGAATTAGCACGCCAAAATAGCAGTGTGCCCATGGCAGCATAGACAGTGCTTTGAACTAGCTGCCCACACCTGTTCCCCAAGGATTGGGGGGATTCTATTCAGACAGGTTGCCCAAGCTGTAGCCTGGGCCACCAGAGCCACACTGTTGTTTTTAGCACAGTCACTCGAGTAGAGCTAGCATGTATATCTCTGCCTGAGCTGGGAATCATGCCTGTCAGCTGCTGTGAAGACATGCCAAGAGAGTATTCAGTAGATGTCAGTGCCAGTTTGGGGGTTTTCCACAGACTTTTATTTATCATTCAACCCCAGTTTTGGGGCAGAACACTGACCCTTTTCCTGCATGGCATGCATTTTGCAGAGTGGGGAAGACACGATAGTGGCATAGGATGGACACAAAGAGGAAACAATTCCTTTCAGATACTTTCCCCTTCCATGTGTCCATGGTATTGTTTTTCTGTGGATTTTCTTTTTTATATGAACATGTGAGCCCCAATCCTGAAGTTCTAACTCAAGAGAAGACTTCCACTGGAATATCTTTCCAACCAAATCACCTGAGAGCAAAAGTACAAAGTAATGCCAAGGGAGCAATCAATACTTAACTTTGCTCCTTTCCAGAATAAACTACAGAGAAGGAACTACACATCTTCTTGATCCTAGCAGAGTGTCTGGACCCAAACCAAAGGTATGAACATTTTATGTCTGTCTGGCTCTCAGTCGGTGCCTTTTTGTACACCCTTCATCCCAACTCCTGGCCAGAGAGGGAACAAAGAAAGGACACAACAGCCAAGCACCAGGGTCTTTTTATCCTGAGCCTAATCTACTATATAATTTAGAGAGTTTGTGCATCTGTCTGTCTCTCTGTCTGTGTGTCTTTCTGTCCATCTGTGAGTCATTTGTTAGGAACTCCTCCTAAACGGTAAGAGCTAGGACTACCACATTTGGTATGCAGCTTCCTCTTATCATAACTTAAAGCAAGGTCAGGGTTTGGTTGGGCAAGGACAGTGGGATGTTCTTGGAATGTGATTTTCTCATCAAACAGAAAGGGAAGGGTATAATAACAGGGACGGTTATACCTCAGAATGACCACAGGCGGCAGCAATCATGGAGGACAGTTATACCCCAGAATGACCACAAAGGGCTAGCAAGTATCCTAACTTTAGGCAGCAACTGTTGGCCAACCACGCAACTTGCTGCACCCAGGCTAGCCACAGGGAGAAGCCAGTGGGCGGACCCACC
Organism: Pelodiscus sinensis; assembly: GCF_049634645.1. Classification (NCBI taxonomy): domain Eukaryota; kingdom Metazoa; phylum Chordata; order Testudines; family Trionychidae; genus Pelodiscus; species Pelodiscus sinensis. The sequence goes on from NC_134711.1 coordinate 308,406,099, forward strand.
CCCTGCTCTGAATCCCAAACCCCTTCCCTGAGTCTTTGCCCTAAGTCCCCCACATCCCCAAGCTCCTGCCCTGACTCCTGCATCCCCCATAGCCTGCTGTCCTGAGCCCCTCCTTAATGACCCCAATAACGCTGGGAAAATTTGCTAGAATATCATATTTATTTCTTAATTGTCACAAATTCTCCATTGTTTGTGCTCCATATGATCCTTTGTGTATCTCTTTGATCTGATCTTTTGTATATAACTATGTTAATGAAGGACATAATATTTATCTATTAGTGAGACAATGAAATAGTTCCTTTTGTTTTGACACAATTATACTGATACAAAGGTGCTTTGTACCTGTACAGCTTATTTCCCTTTCTGTTCAGGAACCCACTACACTAGTATAAATACATATATATCAATATAATCTCATTTATATCAGTGCAACTTAGTGGTCATATTACTTTAACAAAGCCAGTAACTCTTTTGTATGGACATGTTCTTTCTATAAAAGGCTTCTGCATCAGCAGTGTCATATATGGGTACATCTAGACTACAGGCTTTTGTCGACAGAGGCTTTGTCGACAGATACTGTCCACAAAGCTTCTTTTGACAAAGAGAGTCTAGACTATATCCAGTTCTGTCAACAAAGCAAGCCTCTTTGTCCACATGAGAGTGTAGACACAAAGGATAGTGCAGTTGCAATAACGCCTTCTGTCGACAGAACTCTGTTGACAAAAGGCATTATTCTTCATAGAATAAGGTTTACCGCCTTCGGCAGAACTCGGCAGTAATGTAGATGCAGGTATAGTTTTGTCGACAAAACCCTGTAGTCTAAACACATCCATAGTGTTCCTAACACTGTGGATGCTGTGTGAAACCTAACAAATGCTGGGTTAGTCCATTTAACATAGTTTGCATTTCCTGATGACAATATAGCATGTTCTTCCTTTAATGATGCATGCTACCAACAGATGATCAAAGATTTTTGGAGAGTCACTAATATCTTTCCTTGGATTTTGAATTAACTGTCAGTGATACAAATTTATTCAGCATATATAAATATACTTTACCTGTTGTTCTTTTTATTGTTGGTGGAACATACTGAATTTCAGTAAAATCATGCTGTTGGGGTTTTCTCTTTTGCTCAATATGCAAGCACATGGGGGTAAGATTTCAGTCATGATAAATGTAAATTTTTTATTTTTTTTAAATTCATGAACCAGAAGACTTGGATGCATAAAAGAGATCAGAATGAGAAAGAGATAACATTCACTATCACATTTTTTGGTGTTTTGCAGCTGGCAAGATTTCTACGTAAGCCCTATGGCCTGAACCTCACAAGGGATAGGGTATCTCTGCTCTCGTTTGTTAGTGAGCAAATGGAAGGACTGCCAGACAGCTCTTTCATCTACATAAGCTACTTAGCTAGCCATAGAGAAGCTCCAGAGGTAGGGTCTTTCTATCACAGTTTATTAGTGAATGGGGGGCGTCAGGAATTGGGCTATGGGTAGTTAGGTTCAGTGGGTAGAGCCATAGGTAATTGCTACTGTGGTGTTGAGCCAGAGTTGGTAGATGGGATCCAGAACCAAGGGACATGCCAGGGTCAATGGTTATGGACCGGAACTAAGGGTCAGGCCAAAGTCAATAATTAGCAACCTAGAGGTTTTTAAGTCTTGGTTTGACAAAGCCCTGGCTGAGTTGATTTAGTTGAGATTGGTCCTGCCTTGGGCAGGGGGCTAGACTTGATGACCTCCTGAGGTCTCTTCCAGCTCTATGATTTTAGGTGAGGAGGCAAGAACAAAGAGCAAGGCAGAGTGTGTCTCAGCAGCAGGGCAGGGATCTGCCTTGTTGCACATATGACTTCCTGATTCTCCCTCCTGGCCCTAATAGTACCAAATGGATGTCATGGGACGGGCTGCTGATCATCTCTACCATGGGCAGCACTTCCTGCAATGATTGTCTCCCAGAAAGCATGTTGCCCAGGCTGCTTGCTGGCAGTGTGGTAGTGCTGCAGTTAAAGACTTACAAATCCTCCTCGGGCTGGGGAAATATGACTCCAGAGAGAGAGCTTCATACATCTAAACTTTCTGACTAGAATTCCTGCAATAAGACTTGGGAAGTCACCATGGGTATGTCTACACTACAGCGCTAATTCAAACTAAACAAGCTAATTCGAACTAATGCATCCAGACTAAAAAACTGTGTGTTTTCCTAATTCGAACTAGCATGTCCACACAGAGTGGACCCTGAACCGGTGTTAAGGATGGCCGGAAGCAGTGCCAGCAGGGCATCAGATGAGGACTTAGAGCGTGGAGCTGCTGTCTCAGGCTAGCTGAGGGCTGTGCTTAAAGGAACCTGACCCCCACCCCGGACAGACAGTTTTCAGGGGTGCCCCGCTTGCAAAGCAGTCCTGGCTTGGATTGCCCGGAGTACCCACACTGGGCACATCACAGCACTCGGCCATCAGACCAGCTGCACTTGCCGCAGGCTGCCATCTGGGGAGAGGGGGCAATTGGGGGGCTGCAGGAGAGGTTCCACCCCCAGAAGCACGCAGAGCCAGCCCAGTCCTCCCCATCGGGGGCTCGTACCCCATTCCTCCCTCACCTCTTTCCACTTACCCCTCCCTAGCCCCCCTTCCTGATGTACAAAATAAAGGACAATTGTGTTCAAAAATAGAATCTCTCTTTATTGAACAAAACTGGGGGAGACTGGGAAAAGGAGGTGGGAGAGGGGAAGAGAGAGGGTGGGAGAGGAGAGGGCAACTACAATGATGAGGGGTTTGGAACAGGTCCCATATGAAGAGAGGCTAAAGAGACTGGGACTTTTCAGCTTAGAAAAGAGGAGATGGAGGGGGGATATAATAGAGGTCTATAAAAGCATGAGTGGAGTGGAGAGGGTACATACAGAAAAGTTCTTCATTAGTTCCCATAATAGAAGGACTAGAGGACACCAAAGGAAAGGAATGGGTAGCAGGCTTCTAACTAATAACAGAAAGTTGTTCTTCACAAAGCAAAGAGTCAACCTGTGGAACTCCTTGCTGCAGGAGGCTGTGAAGACTAGAACTAGAACAGAGTTTAAAGAGAAGTGAGATAAAGTGATGGAGTGGTATTAGCCAGTGGGTAGGAGTGGTGTCCCTGCCCGAAGTTTGTGGAAGGCTGGAGAGGGATGGCATGAGACAAATGGCTTGGTCACTGTCTTTGGTCCATCCCCTCCAGGGTCCCTAGGGTTGGCCGCTGTCGGCAGACAGGCTACTGGGCTAGATGGACCTTTGGTCTGACCCAATACGGCCATTCTAAGCTCAGGGTCGGGGGTCTCAGTGGACCACCTTGATTTTCATGCAAACCTGCTCCTGGGTGGCCAAGCTGGCAGCTCTCCTGCCCTAGGCGGCTGCTTTCCTGTGCCTAGTGTGGAGGTCGTGGACGAGGTCTACGATGTCTGCACTGGACCAGGCAGGTGCCCGCCTCTTGCGGTCCTGGGCAAGCCCCCGGGAGCTGCCAGCCTGGTCCCGGGAAGAGGAGGAGGGCTGGGGTGCATTGGGTGGCTGGCTCGAGCCATGCCAGGTGCAGGGTCTGCTGGCTGGGTGCTGGCAGGCTTGCACCTGGCACAGGCACCGTAGCCAGCCCGTGCCCCTTTAAGGGCTCCGCGGCCGGGATGGGGGCATACGAGTGTCCCTGGTGTTGGCCAGAGTGGCCACCAGGGAAAGCTGGGGAGGGCTAGCCTCCCACTAGTTCGAATTAAGGGGCTACACAGCCCTTAATTCGAACTAGTAAGTTCGAACTAGGCTTAGTCCTCGTGGAATGAGGTTTACCTAGTGCGAACTAAGCGCTCCGCTAGTTCGAATTAAGTTCGAACTAGCATAGCACTAGTGTAGCGCCTATCAAAGTTAATTCAAACTAACGTCCGTTAGTTCGAATTAACTTTGTAGTGTAGACATACCCCATCACTGTGTACACAGTCTGAAATGGTGGGGTAGTGGTACTAAAATGGGGGTGAAGTGAATGGTCCAATAAGGGCTCTGCATTCCAGTAGTGCTTCTCCCTGGAGCATCCAGCCCTTTTGCAAGAACTCTGTGTGGACAGACGAGTAGACTGAGGACTTTGTTGTGAGCACTTCTGAGATGATGAGCACTTCTGAGAGAGTTCTTCATCAAAGCCACAGAGGACATCAGCAGAGCTGAATGAACCCTGGTGAGGCTTCTCCTACCCAGCCTCTAAATAAAAATAAAATTACTATTTCTGAGCAGGTGTTGGAGTCTCAGGGCAGAAGCAGGCAGTGTTTTCCGAGGGCCTGGAAACAGGCCTGCTAGAGTGACCCTCACACGTCTGTGGCTATGCTACCCACTCATGCCAAAAGTTGAATGGGGTTTACTGGATGGCAGAGAGAGAAGACATGTGGACAAAGGACATTTACTTAGTGGATGTTCACTCCAGAGGATGGCAAACAGTACTGATTGACTAATGTTAAATTTACCATAGAGAAGTCTATCTTTCAGATAGAAATATTGTTGCTGTATTTTCCCAGGCTGGTGGTGGTGTGTTTTCTTTCTCCCAATAGACTTTGCCTTGTTTCATATGCAGAATTGGTGCTTTTGAATGGGGAAGAACTGTGTATTCCCTAAGATCTAGCTGCCTATTCATTCAGTTAAACAGAACGGGGGAAATATCTGTAATAGGGCCATCTAGTGCCTCCAAATAACATTATGGATTAATCACTTGGGCAATCAATTTACTTCTCACTTCTGCTCTGTTTGTCAAATCCCTGATTTTTCAAGGTACAGGCAGTCCCCGGGTTACATGGATCCGACTTACATCGGATCCCTACTTACAAACGGGGTGAGGCAACCCCGCACTAGCTGCTTCCCCCCAGCAGACCAGGGAGACGCGAAGCTAGCGTCCCCCCTTCCACTCCCCAGCAAACCAGGGAGATGCGGAGCGGCTTTTCTCAGAAGACACCTCAGCTTGAGAATAAAGGACTGAGGGAAGTGAGGTGTGGCAGAATAAAACTGAGCTCTGGAGAAATGTTTGGCTAGAGTTTCCCCTACAATATGTACCAGTTCCGACTTACATACAAATTCAACTTAAGAACAAACCTACAGTCCCTATCTTGTACGTAACCTGGGGACTGCCTGTACTCAGACATGTGCCTAATTGGAAGCACCATTTATAAACAATCTGTAATTTCAGCGGAACATCTTAAATCCTTCAAGTTTAACTACCTGGCTAACCTGGAACTTAAAGGCTATGTATTCTATCTATCAATGTATCGCAGAAAACAGCCTATAAGAAATATGCATTCACATTCTAAGACAAGTATTGAATCTTCAGAAAGTACGGTGGTAATGAGCCTTCTGCAAGGAAACATTCTGTAGATTGTATCACAGGATGTTTTCTTTATTGCCAATCAACCATCGATAGTCCGTCATCTCTTGCTATATTGTCTTTGGGATGGCATGGTAGGCAGTGGCTATACCACCATGACAAAGCGGTATGTATAAGACAATTGCACAATTCTTAAATCTAGTTTTTTAATAATTTTATTGTAAGAGAATCAACTATCCATGTGAAAACCTCAGACTGTTAACATCTGACTGTGATTATAGCCTCACATACTTTCCCTAGAAAGTCACCTAACTCAATTATGTTTAATAAAGCATTAGTCAGTAACCACAACAAAAAGTATGTATGTGTGTGTGTGTGAAAGAGAGAGTTTTAGGGCGGTTGAAGTAAATATGGAAGATATTAACCATGACAATAACACTGAGGCACCGTTTGGTGACAAGGCACTCTTTGGAATGAAGGTGTCCCTAGCAGACGTTACCACTCTTGCAATTAGTGTGAATGAACTCGTGGGAGCTTTCTAACAAAAGAGGTCAAAGCTTGAACAGAGAGTAACTCCAAGTGATGTTCTCTGCAACTCTGCACTGAGGGGCAGGGTCACTGAGGGTATCTCCACACAGCAAAATTATTTTGAAATAACAGCCGTGTCTACACAGCCAAACTGCTATTTCGAAATTAATTCGAAATAGCGGAGAGCTTATTTCGAATTTGGTAAACCTCATTCCATGAGGAATAATGCCAAATTTGAAATAGCTAAATCAAAATAAGCACTGTGTAGACGCTTATTTCGAAATAGGGCGCCTTCCTGGTCTAGTGCAGAGATCGTGGATCTCATTGAGGTTTGGGGGAGGCCTCCAATGTCCACGATCTCCACACTAGACAAAGGAACATGGTTGTCTACAGGCGGATGGCTGACAGCCTGGCCACCAAAGGCCACATGAGCACCCAGGAGCAGGTGCGCATGAAAATAAAAGAACTGTGGCTTTTTCCGGAGGATCGGGGCCAGTGTAGATGCTCTTTTCCGGCTTTTCTAAAAGCCGGAAAAAAGCGGCGGACATTTTTATTTAAATGCCGCGGGGGATATTTAAATCCCCCGCGGATTTCCCTACTACGATAGCTGAAATTAACATGCCCCTTCTGGAAAAGGGGCCAGTGTAGACGTAGCCTAGGTGTTTAGGTGGTCATCATCACTATAGTGTCTGATTTTGCATTGTATCGTTATCACTCATGGATTGACCTTTGTTATTCTCAAATGTAATAGAAAGCATCTAGTACTGCCCTATCTCAAAGGTGTTGGTAGGATACCTATATTGAAGCGCCCAGATACTACAGTAAGGGAGGTGATATTAAAACCTTAGAGCAATGTTTCTCAAAGTGGGCCATGGTCCCACTTTCAGAAAACCGCTAATGGGCCACTCCACTGTATGTATCTAAAGGCTGTATAGCCATGGAGCCTAGTGGCTCCTATTGGCTCCAGTTCAGCATTAGCTGGAAACAATGAATGAGATCTAATGAGAACTGCTAAGCTCTGTGGCTACAGCGCCTTTAGATAAACAAAGCAGAGTGGCCTATTAGCAGCTTTCCCAAAGTGGGCCCACAGCCTATTTTGAGAAACATTGCCTTAGAAAGAAGTAATGTGCCCATTTTACAGATGGAGAATTTAGCAGACTTGCCCAAAATCTCAAGAGAAATCTGCAGCAGAGCCAGGAATTAAACCCACGTCTTATCCCAGTGCTTCAGTTGCAATAGTATCCAGCACTTTTGGTGAGAGAAGAGCAAATGACAACATAATGAATACCCAAGTCCTGATTCCTTTGAATGTTCCTTGAGGGGGCCCTCCAGACTGGGCCCAAAGAAAATGTACTGCTTCAGTGGAATTCTATTAGATCGTGAGGAAAAAAAATGTGTAAAACTTTACTGCTGCTTTGGAAGGTAGAGGATAGATGAACCTAACTGTGATTAGCTCAAGGCCCAAGTAATTGCCCAGTGAAATTGTGTAAGTGGACTCGGAGTGAATTAAGTACCTAACTAAATAGTTTTAATCCAAATATTAACAGACCTCTTCAGAAAATGAACCACTTACCCTAATGGTGGGGCTTTTTTGTTTTTCTCCAGATCACTAAAATATACCACTATCTTTTGTGGGGGTACTTAATGGAATTCCTAATGTTCAAAAGCTTTTGATTTATTAATCAAATATAAAAATCTGTTCTCCCCATCCCATCCCCCACCACCTGAACAAAAATCCTCAGTTATGTCATAGAATCATAGAAAATTAGCGTTGGAAAAGAACTTAGGAGGTGTAATGTATCAGGTGTGTCTGGGCACAGCTGAGAGGGTCAAATCAGCATGAATTTCTCAGAACCAGGGCTACTTATAGCCCGAGACTGGGGTCCTTCCCACTGAACCAGTCACACAGAGCACTTCAGCTGCCCCTCAGGCCAGCAAGAAGCCTCACAAGCAAAACCCCTTAAACACCCCAGCGTTCCCTGTGCCACAACCACACGCACACCTTATACAGGTGAGAGGTTATAAAACACAATATCCCCAACTCCAAACAGGTTCTCCCAGCCCCAAATGACCAGCCACAGTTCCAGGTCAATTTATACCTCGGATCTTATGAAAAAGAGCATGCTGTGCCAATCCTTTGGAATTCAAAATCTAAAGGTTTATTAAGAAAAGGAAGGAAGAGGTTGAGAGTAAGATGTTAAAGAGAATACATTACATACATACATCATCAAGTTCTTGATATAGGTTCTTAGATGTAACAAATTCCCAACTTAAAAGTCTCTGGTGTAAATCATACAGGTATATGAGTAGCATACATAGAATATGTTTTCATTAGACACTCCACTTGGCCCACTTTGCACAAAATTTGGGGCAACCATATGACAGTGGGTGCAACAATGACCTGCAGTTTCCTATTACAACCCAATAACATGACAGGAGGTCAACTAGTACAATCCCTCTTCCAAGCAGGACCAACCCCAACTTAATCATTCCACCCAAGGCTTTGTCAAGCCTGGCCTTAAAAACCTGTAAGGATGGAGATTCCGTCACCTGCCTAGACAACCCACTCCAGTGCTTCATCACCCTCCTAGTGAAACAGTTTTTCCTAATATTCAACCTAGACTCCCACACACTGCAGTTTGAGAACATTACTTTTTGTTCTGTCATCTGCCCCCATTGGGAATAGCCTAGCTTCATCCTCTGGAATCCCCTTCAAATATCTGAAGGCGGCTATCATATCCCCCCCATCATTTTTCTCTTCAGCAGACTAAAAAAGCCCAGTTTCCTTAGCTTCTCCTCATAAGTCATGGTCTCTAGCTTCCTAATTGTTTATGTTGTCCTCTGCTAGACTCTTTCCAATTTGGCCACATCTTTTCTGTAGTGGGGGACACAAAACTAGACATAATACTCCAGATGTGACCTCACCAGTGCTGAATAGAGGGGAATATGCTCTTCCCTTGATCTGTTGGCAATGGTTCAGCTAATGCAACTCAATGTACTGTTTGGCTTCTTGGCATCAAGGGTACACTGTTGACTCTTATCCAGCTTCTCATCCACAATAATTCCCCAGTCTTTTTCTGCAGACCTGCCACTTAGCAGTTGGTCCCTAGCCTGTAGCAGTACATGGGATTCTTCTGTCTCTTCACTTGTCCTTGTTGAACCTCATCAGATTTTCTTTTGGAACAAACTTTCCATATCTCTAGGTTACTCAGGACCCTATCACTACTTTCCCTTATATCTATACTCCCCCTCCCCCAGCTTTGTGTCATCCACAAACTTGCTCAGGGTGCAATCCATCCCATCATCTAGATCATTAATTAAGATGTTGAACAAAACCAGCCCCAGGATTGACCCCTGGGATGCTCCACTTGATACCAACTGTCAAACAGACATCAAGCTGTTGATTGCTTCCTATTGAGCCTGAAGGTCTAGCCAGCTTTCCATCCACCTAATAGTGCATTTATCCAATTCATGGTTCCTTAACTTGCTGGCAAGAATGCTGTGGGAGACTGTATCAAACACTTTGCTAAAGTGAAGGCATATCTGGTCCACCACCTTCCTCATATCCATAGAGCCAGTTGTCTCATCATAGAAGGCAAATAGGTTGGTCAGGCATGCCTTGCCCTTGCCAAATCCATATTGACTGTTCCTGATCACCTTCCACAACTCCAAGTGCTTCAAAATGGATTCCTTGAGGACATGCTCCATTATTTTTCCAGGGACTGAGGTGAGGCCGACCAGCCTGTAGTTCCCTGGATTCTACTTCTTCTTTTTTTTAAAAAATGAGCACCGCATTTGCCTTTTTCAGTCATCTGAGACCTCCCCCAATTGTCACGTTTTTCAAAGATAATGGCCAATGACTCCGTAATCACATCAACCAACTTTCTCAGCATTACATGTCCAGCTTTTCTAAATAGCCCTTAACCTGTTCTTTCACTATTGAGGGATCCTACCCATACCATACTGTCCAGTGCAGCACTCTGGGAGCTGATCTTGCCTGTGAAGACTTAGGCAAAGAAAGCATTGAGTACTTCAGCATTTTCCACTTCATCTGTCCACTCAGTTGCCTTCCCCACTGAGTAAGTTTCCTTCCCACACTTTCCCTGTCCACCTTTTTGTTGCTAACATACCTGTAGAAACTTAAAAAACAACAAATAGTCTGGTAGCACTTTATAGACTAACAAAACATGTAGATGGTATCATGAGCTTTTGTGGGTACAACCCACTTCTTCAGATGACCTCCTCACTAGGTTAGCAAGCCTGCCATCAAAGATTTCTCTCTTCATTATGTGGATACCATCTCTTCCTAGCAATCCTTCTCCCTGGAACAATATTCCAAGGTCAACAAATCCAAAGCCTGGTCTCTAACACCACCTATGCAACCACACCTTTGCTTCCATAATTTGAGGATCCCTGCCTGGGTCTTTTCCTTCAACAAGGAGGAGGGACAAGAACATGACTTGTACCTCAGGTTCCATTATCCTTCTTCCCAGAGCTATGTAGTCTGTAGTGACCTGCTCAAGGTAGTATCATTGATGCCCATGTGAAGAAGTAGGAAGGGGTAGTGGTCTGATGTCCACCTAATGCTTACACCTAAACCCAGCTTTCACTGATTTTAGTGTAGTAGTATGGTAATTTAGCCTTCTTCATATATTGCTTCCCCTTTGCAAATCTTAACAATTCAGACAAGTAAATTGTATGACATGTTGTTTATACAGGTGTCATCAGTGCTTTTTTTGTGATTGTACTACCTGGTAAGCAGTACCGGCACCTCCAGTCAGAGCTCAACAACTTTTCCCCTGAAGTACTGGCATTTTTTTTTTTTTTTTTTTTTTTACCAAAAACAGCACTGGGTGTCATGCTACATAGGCCTGCCACATTCCCCCAAATCATGCTAAAGAGGCAGGAGTAAGACAGGAAGTATAAAAAGAGATCCTGCAGCTCAGTTGTGGCTAAGCCAGAGAAGGAGACAAATATCTGGGGTATGTCTAGACTGCATCCCTCTTTTGGCAGAGGGATGCAGATTAGGCAGATCGACACTGCAAATGAGGCAGGGATTTAAATATCCCATGCCTAATTTGCATAAAAATGGCCTCTGAGTTTTGCCAACTCAGCATTTTGTCAGCAAAAAGTGGGAGTCTAGAGGGGGATCTGAAGAGAAAGAAAGCCTTTTTCGACAGATCCCTTATGCCTCCTGCAGTCTAGACATACCTGGAACTCTCTGCAGGATTCCATAGCAGGCACCAAGCTGTGCCAATTCCTTCCACCATGGAAGACCAAGAAAGAAAAGGAGTTACCAGGAATGCTGACCTCAAAGTCACCGTGGACTCACTATTTATGGAGCAATGCTTATGGATGGTGATAGGAAGTAGAGCAAAGGAACTAAACCTTCATCAGGTTATGATGACAGGAAATGCGGCAGTGGAGTTTAGCTTGATCACTAGTCCAGTGGTGCTTGGTCTGGGACCTGGTGGAGTAGGGTAGATCTGGGTCCCCCAACCCTTTCTCCTTTGTCACCAAACCCACAGATGGGGATTGCTGCACACTCGTAGTAGGCCCTTAGTAAGCTAAGGACTGCTGACTGCTCTGCCCTAGCCTGTGGGTTGGAGGCAGAGCTACTTAGACCACTATACTAGGTCATCAATAGATACTGAAGGCTGGGGCCTGTGTTGGTGTGCTAGGGTGGAGCAGGAAATTTATCCCCATCATTTGTTTCCTGTTGTCAGAGGCGGCCATGATTATGCTGGGGCCATGCATGAAATTACTGCTGTCAATGGCACCAGCTTCCCCAAATGGATGCTCTGAAGCTATAATATAAGCTTATTCCCTTTATACTTTTCAGTAGAGCCAGGTCAATGGCACAGGCTTTATCTTTATCTATTAGCACAAGCTTTATCTTTTGAAAGCGTACTTCATTTCCCCAGAGCGTCTGCAAGAATTTCCGTAAATCAGCCAGAACTTCCATTACCCCTGTCTGCCTCATTCCCCGCCCCACAGAACAAGGTCAGTGCCTTATAGTCACAATCTGAACCCAGATTTTTCAAATGAATAATGTCAATTTAAACATGGATTTTTCTGACATTGATTGGGTGTGTCTGAGACTCTATGCACTTTAGACTGATACCTACATGTAGTATGAAAATAATAATAATCTCTCTCTATAAAAAACCTTTTTCTTTGGGATGACAGAGTGATGTCATCACCTCACTCTGCATCCCCAGGAGCACTAACCACATGACTGATCTGTGAAATGAGGGTGGAGGGCTTGGCTCCTTGGATCAGTGTCCGCCTGCCTCTGGACCCCTCCTTCAGCCTGCCCAGCACACATGCCTGCCATGTGGCTTTGCTTTGTGTGGCCAGGCCCCACCACAGCACTTGGGAACCATGTTGCAGGTCTCCCCCCAAGCAAGCGGCTCTGGTGTGTGCAGTGACCCAGGCCAGGCCCTTGGCTGAGGCGTGCTCTCTCGGGAGCTCCGTCTCCATGCACCCCCTGGAGCAGCATCCGCCTACCTCTGGGGCCAGCCATGTGCCTGCCATGTGGCTTTGCTCTGTGTGGCCCCGCCCAGCCATAGTCTTTGGGGCCATGCTGTCCCAGGTCTGCCACAAACTGGGGAGGTCTTGCACCCCCGGCCACTTCCCCAGGTCTCTGGAGTGGCCACTCTGTGCTTTGGGCTCCCTGGCCTCACCACAGAGCAAAACTGCCCCAACAGGCCCATGCGGAAAGGCTGGTTTGAAGGCAGGCTGGGGCTCCTGCTGAGGTGGCTGGGGCTGTGCTGCCTGGCCCGGTGGTGCTCCTGGGGGGGAGAGGTGGCAGCTTGATGAATTTGTGGGAGGGCCAGGGTGTGTGTAGGGAGGGAGGAGCAGGGGTAGGTTGTATGTGGGGATGGGTGGTGCGATAAGGGGGAATGGTGGAGCTGAGGGGGATATAGGAATGGAGGCAGGAGGATGGGCAGTGTGGAGAGGGAGAGGGGTTAGGGAAGGATGGGGGATTAGGAGTGGAGGAAGGAGGTGGGAGTGGGAGTAGGAGTAGGCAGTGTGGGGGAGGGAGGAGCTGGAGGGGATGGTGAGTGCAGGAATGGAGACGGGGATCATATTGAAGAACAGGTTGCTGGCGGAGATGGAGTGAAGCTGGGGCTGGCCTGGCCTTGGCTCTGCTCAGTGGCTGGGGTGGTGTGAGAGCTGGGGCTGGCCCAGGCTTGGCCTGGTGGCTGGGGGAGGGGACAGGCTGGGCTGCCACACCTCGGCCCAGCTATGCTTTGTGGCCGGGGGGAAGAGCTGGGGCTGCCTAGCCCCAGAGAAAGAGGGGTTGGTGAGCGTAGTGAGCAGGAGGCACAGTCTCCTAGTAAATAATGATAATAAATAAATATACTAAGCAGTTACAGCATTTGTCACTGTTAGAACTGAAGGTGAGTTTAAATGAGGGTAACTGTCATCAGTCTCATCTTGACAGAAAGAAACCCAGGCACAGAAAGAGGAAATAATTTCCCTACAGTCCACAGAGAGTCAGTGGCAGATCTGGGCAGAGAACCAAGCCCTATGTGTTCCTAGCCCAGTCTTCTGCCCACCTGGCTTTGCTGCCTTGTATCGCTGTGTATCCTTCTTACACACAGCTGGAGCTTCCTTCTTTGAAATACTGTAACAATATTAAAACTTAAGCAAAGCAAAATTAAAGACCTCCACAGCCACACAAAATGCCCTTTGCCTGTAGTTAAAATCAGCTCACAAGTAACTGGCAGCTGCTGCTGATACTGCAGTGAATTTTTGTTGTTGTTAAATATTCTGAGGTCAAGTACAAATACCTATCTGGATGCCAAGAGAAATCACATTATATGCCCATATAAGTCAACAGGGACATCTTTACTGAAGAGAAAGTTGAATTTCACTTTGTTCATACAAATATTTTTTCTTCAAATATTTAGTATTTAAGAAACATGACACAATTCGAGAATTTACTATAGGAAAAATATTACTTGAGCCTTTATTAAAATATACAATACTGATCTGACCCAGCCATTCTTGTACACTCTAAACTCTTAACAACTTGGGCTTGGTGCAGAAGAAATGAAGAATAGAGCCTAAAACTTATTGTTATAATTGAAAAGATCTGGTTCCCCCTAGGGAGAGTAATCTGTACCAGCTACATACTGAGGTAGATATTGCCCCTCTGCCCGCCCTGGCTCCACTACTCTGGATTATGTGTTATGGACTGAGAAATGGAAACCAGGCCTCTGTCTACCCCCACCTCTCTCCAATCTGTATGCACAAAAGATTGGTGGTAGGCCTCTGGATTACATGCTTCTTATGATACAGGTAGCCCAGGAAGGGGACTAAGTCAGAAACTTCCACCTCCTTCCTCTGACTGCATAATTGTACAGAGGAGTAAGTGACAATCTCTCCATAATTATATAATTAACAATAAGTCTACAGTTGAGTGAAAATAATTATATATACACTTGCATTCATTCAGCTTCATAGTCCTCCTGTGTAGTGTTTGTCCTTTTAATCTATAACAGTATAAATTATGCAATCCTAAATGAATCTATTGTTTTCCTATTTCTAAAGAATCTTCATCCTTACATCTTTTCAGCACAGCTGTTCCCTTTTTGAGGCTGCTGTAAGCAGTGTTTTTCTTTCCTTTTGTGACTTACCAGGGTTGTTATATAGTCTTTCTGGCAAAAGCACGTTAAAATATAATCTATAGGCTTGCACTTGTTTAACTGCTCTTTACATTGGCACTGGAAGGAAACATTCATCCATTATGTTTTATAGCCGTCTAGGTGAATTTAGGGATGTTCAGTATCAGTTAATTGAATAGTTGATTCACCTCATTAATTCTTAGCACTCCCAAGGAGATCCCTGCCACTCCATGCTGCTGCCTCTGTATCAGAGGCAGCAATGCAGGGTATGAGGCAAGAGCTGGTCCATGAGGGGAGCCAGTTAAAAAAACAGCTCCCCTTGCAGATGGGCTGCCTGTTGCCCTGTGCTGTTGCCTTTGGTTATGTTTAGACTACAGAGCTTTTCTGGGATACTGGAGGTATCCCGGAAAAGCTCTGCTGCATCCAATGAACACGTCTCCTTTTCTGAACATTTTTTTTGAAAAGAAGATGTGTTTTTTCTGCATCCCTGTAAACCTCGTTCTACGAGGAAGAAGGGATGTTCCAAAAGAGGGTTTTTTTCTGACATTTGGCACCGTGTAGATGGGCCAAATGTCAGAAAAGCCTCTTTCAGAAGAAAAGCCGAAAAAGATATGCAAATTGCAGTACGCAAATTGCAATTCGCAATTTGAGTATCTTTTCCCAAATTTTCTTTGTGGTATAGACATAGCCTCTGATACAGAGAAGCCCTTTTCTGAGGAGGAGGGGAGCTGAGCTCCTGCACCTGGTGTGAGCCAGGACTGAGGAGGGCTGCCTGCCCACCTGGCTCCTAATACACTTTAAATGTAGAGCTACAGTGGGGGTGAGTTGCAGACCCAATTGAGCCAGGACTGAGCCAGGCTGCTGGCCAGCTTGCTAAAAAATTTACTGGCAAGATGCTGGGGGAGGGGAGGAATGCATGTTGCCTATAGCATTAACCTATAAGCTTTTGCTTATCAGTTAATCTGTTAATTGACTACACTGTTATATCCTTAGGTGATTTACTTCAGTGAAGCAATGGTCACTGCCACTGCTGAACTGGTGTAACCTAGAAATTTCACGTGAAACATAAAGCTCTTCCATTAAAGTTGGATGTGACGCCATGCCCCATATTCTTTATAGAGATATTGATATGATACAATTATAGCATAATTAGGATGTATTTTATATGAGATTGATATCTCCCATGACCTTTGAAAAGGTTATGTTTTACTGAATATGATTATCCTATTTTTATGCATGCATCATATTTGTATCAGAAGTTAGGAATATTGTCTATGCCTTTAGACAGTTTACATCTGGGCAATGCCTGCTTGTCAGAATGCAATCAACCTAGATATCTGGCTGGGAAGGGCCATTAGGAGGAGCTATAGGTTTTAGAAGATGCTAATTCCCCACTGGAAAGCCTTGCTGAGGATGCCATAAACAGCCTCCAAACTATTGCTTCTGTGGCCCTACAGAGACATGTGTCCAAGTCACCTAATACTGGACTCCATCTTTGAGTATTAGTGCTTTTCTACTGTAAAGTGTGAGAATTAAAACAGGGAGGCAAGGTTTCCCAAGATACGCAAAAGCTATTTAAGGGGAGTGACATCATTGTGCTTCTTCTTCACTGACTCTTTACGCAAAGGAGATGCTTGCAAACTCCTGAGAAACAAGGATTAACCTAGGGGAGAAGGATTGAACCCAGCTCTGTGACTGGAATACCTGGGATTTTTAGATGCAACCAAAAGCAGTTTACCCTCAGGTAATCTCTGCAAACTGCCTAAAACATTTAGGGTGAGAATGTGCTACTCATATTAAATGTCTTTAGCATATTAAGCTTAGATTGTATTTTTGTTTTATTTGATAGGTAATCTGCTATGATCTGTTTGCTATCCATTACAATCACTTAAAATCCATCTTTTGTAGTTAATAAATTTGTTTTTGTCAATTACCAGTGTGTAAATCATAACTAGTGGAAAAGGGCCGTTGCATATCTTCCTCCACATTGAAAGAGGGTTGAATTTCATTAGCTTATGCTGTAGTTAGTTCACTGTATAGCACAAAACTGTAAATTTTGGGTTTACCCTGCAAAATAGGGGTGCAACTATGAAGCCTGTTAGCACCATAGTTGTATAGTCTTCCTTTTCAGGGACTGGTCAGAAACCCTGTCTGCATGTTATTACAGCTAGGGGGTCCCTACCTGTATGCTGGTGCAAATGTGAGACCAGGAGCATGTTTCCAGATTCACAGCATTACAGGGTGAATGGGAGTCCAGTTGGAGCATGCAGTGGTACCCCAATTACAGGCAGCACCCAAGGGGAGAGGGCTGACCCATCACATAGATATCTGGCTTCATTAATGGAGAAGAGAATAAGATGTGAGATTTTTACAATTTCAGGGTAATTTTTTCAAATGCTATATACAGCATTGTTGTAGCCATGGTTTCTGCAGAACTGAAAGAAATTGGTCAACCTTTCTTCTACCCCACTGGTGTTCACAGCCAAAACAATAGAAACAGGTCACTTAAGTTAGTGCGTATGCATCTGTGTGACAAGAAGGAGCGTATGTATTGTATCACTATATGCTAGAGTATGTATTCATTTCAGGCCAGGAATCTTTCAAGGTGGGAAGAAGAAACACAGTGAGTCCCAGTGATGGGAAAGGGAAAAGCCCTCTGTTGGACTGATCATAAGTGACTAGAAGGAAAGAAGCTACCTGGTGAATCAAGTTACTGTAACTTCCCCCACTGACTATTTCTGTTGAGAATGTTGTGTAATTACCTCCCAAATCACTGTAAAGTGGTCTGGAGTGAACAAAGTGGGCTGAAAAGTTTGCTATTGGAGGTGGTGGATATATTGGCAGAGTGCTTGCAGAAGTGGAAGAGAGAAATTGTTTGAGACACGTTGCTGCTGGTGGAGGTGATGGGAAGCAAATGAGTCAGGATTTGGAGGTGTTTCTCCCCAGAAGATTGGGATTCTGATCAGGGACCTCAACCAAGAATTATGAGAAAAATTGGTTTGAGACTCTGGAGAAAAAGGGACAAACGAGGAGGCTGGATGTTGACTGATCTTTGATGCCTTGGGATAGCAACCTGGGAAAATGAGAGGATAAGACACAAAGAATACACTCAATGACAGACTGAAAGAGATGAAACAAAAGACAGGACTATGTAGCACTTTAAAGACTAAAAAGATGGTTTATTAGGTGATAAGCTTTCCTGGGCCAGACCTACTTCCTCAGATCAATATGTGGAAGAAAATTGGCACAACCATATATACCAAAGTGATACAATCAAAAAAAAGTGAACACACATAAAATTGATGAATCAGAGTTAAAAACAGAGGAGGGGTGAGTGGGGAAGGTTATTGTCTGTGAGGTAATGACATTTGGGGTGATAATTAGGAAAGCTATCTTTGTAATGGGTGAGATAATTAGCATCTTTGTTAAGACCCATACGCAAAGTGTCAAATTTAAGCATGAATGACAGGTCTGAGCCTTCTCTTTGAAGTCTGGAGTTAAAATCTCTTTTAAGCAATATGCATGTTTAAGGTTATTGAGAGAATGGTCAGTCTGGTTAAAATGGCAAGCAACAGTTTTCTCTCTGTGAGAGAGCCTGATGTCTGTTTTATGTGTATTGATTCTTTGGTGAAGTGTCTGAGAAGTTTGTCCAATATATATATAGCAGATGGACACTTTAGGCACATGATGGCATAAATTATATTTCTGGATGAACAGGAATATGTGTGTTCTTGATCTTGTAACTGGCTTGGTTAGGTCCAATAATGGTGTCAGCAGAGTAAATATGTGGACAAAGCTGGCAACGGGGTTTGTTGCAAGGGAAAGTTCCAGGGTTGGTATTAGTGTGGTATGTCCTGTGGTTGTTGGTAAGAATCATCCTGAGGTTAGGTGGTTGTCTATAGGAGACTATGGGTCTGTCTCCCAGAGCCTCTTGAAGGGTAGTATCCTGATCCAGTATAGGTTGTAGTTTATTGATAATGCGTTGGACATAGAGATGAACTAGTTAGAACAGAAGTTTCAGATCAATATACTGATCCTTTCTTTTTTTCCCATGTTAAAAGTTTTAGTCCCCTTTTTTTAAAGATAAAAGTAAATTAAAATCCAATTGAGAATTTACCTAAAGCAAAAAGCCATTCATAAGTGAACTTGTCTCATTGCTCATGCTTCCTGAAGTATTCTGAATAACTTCTCATTGCTGGTAAATGTGTGCTTTGATAAAAATATCTGTAAGTAGCTAATACTCTATGGGCAAGGTAACATGATATTTTTCTAACTCTTGTGCATTTAAATGCTAAATATCCCCATTGTTGTTAACATGTGGGAGGGTAGTTGCATTGCCTCTACTTCTTTTTTAGATTATGTACAAGATGCTCAAATGTGGCATGTGACTGGGATTCATCAAATTTTGTCTGTTGGTTGGATCGTTAGTTTCTGTGATCCGAGCTGGATGCTGATGGGGAGTATAATGTGAACATTGATCCACATTCCCCCATTGCCTAATGAATTAGTCAATTCTTGGATGAATCTCTGGAGTAGGTTCATAGCTAGCTGACTTCTTAGAAATAACCAAGTAATGCAAAAATCATGTGAGGTCATTGTTTCCAGTGTCTGAACATTCTATGCTGTGCTACTGTTCTGGGCACATCCTCTCCTTCCTTAGGGACATTCTAGCCACATCCAGACAGGCAAATATTTTTTTAAAGAAACTCAACAACTTGATCCAGAAAAAAAAAAAACCCAAAGAAGCAGCCAGGAAAAAATAAATCATGAGTTTATATCAATCCAGACTATTTATTTCTGTTGGAGTGGTTGGCAGTTGTTTTTCTTCTGTTCTTTGACTATTTCTTCTCAAGAAGCTTGAATTCCGAAACTTCCTGAAGCACAAACTGTGATAGTAATAATAGCTATGCAACTTAAATTCCTTAGCTACAGCTACTTACAATACTAAGATTATTATTAAAAAAGCCCAGTACCAGTTCACCATTTCAATTTTCCTCTGAATTACTGGGTGCCTGCTAGTTTAAATCACTTTTAATGTATTGTTAAATATTTATGGTTTGATGATGGCTAGAGTGAGAGAGCTCTCCACAGTCTGAAAGTGAAATTTTCTCTTATTTTAGGCTTTGTCTACACTGGCAATTGATTGGTAAAGATTTGGTTAGTTCACAGGTGCTTAAGCCCCTCTCCCCCTTGAATAACCAAAGCTTTGGTATGGCAAGTAACTAGTGTAAACTGTGCTTTGTTGACAAAACCAACAACCCTCATAGAGAGTGGAAGACCTTTTGTACACAAAAGTGCTGAGTGTTAACACTTCCTGATTTTTAGTAATATGGCTTTGACACAGCTGTCACTGACTGAGGTCGATTGTTTAGCATTTGATTTAACATGTCTACTGTAGACCCTCAAATTGAATGCTGAGGGCAACCGCCGCAGGCATCCTGTATTCCTCATTCTGTGAGGCATAAGGGAAGCTGACAGGAGTGTGTGCTCCCGTCAGCCTTCTGCAGTGTAGAAGCTGTGGTGGCTCAGCTTAAGGTAAGCTGAATCCAGCTATGCATTTTGCATAGCTAGATGGCGTACCTTAAGCCAACCTGCCTAGTCTAGTGTAAATGAAGCCTTAGTGATTGCCATTAAAAAGGCAATATGTACCAACCACTATTACAAACTTTCCCTATACCTAGAATAGGAAATACCTGCTGATTGTTGAATGACTTGCTAATGGTACCCTCCCTTTGGGGATGTAACTATTAAGAGTACTATCCTGCTTCCTTTCCAATAAAGAGTGAAATTTTCATTGGTTTCAAAGGTTTAAAAGCAGGCCGTAAATGGAAGGAGCTAACTCTAGAAGGTGCCTTATAGTAAAGAGTAACAAAATCCACCTGACTGGACAACATTCATGTAACAGACAGTGGGGAAAGCGATGGCTCCACAAAGCAACACAGATTTTTAAAGGTATTTAGGTGTCCAAGTGCCTAGCTACATCTTGGGATGTTTAAATTCCTAAAAAAATCTGATTATGTGTCTGATATTTTGAAAAAGCAAATGCACTCCTGCTTCACTGCAGTGTGTCTCCTCTCTGTTCCATAGATATCCTTGGAAATATGATGGGTGCTCTTGATCTGGAAATTCCTTGTGAGGTTATATTCGGGGGCTGAACCTCTTCTCCTAACTCATCACAAAATCTTATTTATTCTATCTGGAGTGTTAAGTGTGGCAGTTTAGCTCTTTGTTTTGTTATTTTGGTTTATAGTACTGTCTACATCCTATGTACATTGCACAGGTTAAAATAAATGTAAAACTGGGTCTAAGTGATGTCACTTTTAGGTTACTAGGGTTGGGAGTTTTACACACTTAGTTTCTTGTATGATTCACACACACATCACTGCTTTGTGGAGGCAGCCACTTCCACCACACCAGGCAGGTGAGTCATCCTCAGTGAGCTGACCAGAGGTGCTCAGTTGGGGCTACATCCACACTGCAGGCTTCTTGCGCAAGAACTGTTTTGTGCAAGAGTTCTTGTGCAAAAGGTCTTGCACGAGAGCACGTTCACACTGCAATGTGCTTTTGCACAAGAGCATCCATGGCAGTGGGGATGCTCTCTTATGCAAGAAGCCCTCTGTTCTGATGCTTTACTGTAAATTTACTTGCGCAAGAACACGTGTGCAATGTAGATGCTCCGCCAGTTTTTGCGCAAGAAGCCTGCAGTGTAGACGTAGCCCTGGTGTGATAAAGGGGTGAAACAGATTAGAGTTTAGAGCTAACAACTGGGATTCAGATTCAACCCCCTTTCTTTCAAGCCCATTTCCCATGCTGGCACTTTAGACTTCTATATTTAAAGTCTAAAGTGCCAGCAACTTGTATGCCCATAGAGAAAAGTTTTTGAAGCAGAACCTCTTGATATTCTGAACCAATCATTCCCTCTAAGTTTGTTCCATGCATGGCTTTCCTTTTAACTCTAACGTCTAGACTGCATTGCTTTTTCAGGATACTGGAAGTATCCCTAAAAAGCAACGCTGCATCCAAGGAATGTGTCTGCTTTTTCAAAAAAAATTTTAAATGAACAGTCATGCTCTTTCACCATCCCTATAAAACTCATTCTATAAGGAATAAGGTATGGCTCGACAGAGCACTTTCCTTCGCAATTTGGCACTGTGTAGACGTGCCAAATTATGAAAAAGCCTCTTTCGAAAGTAAATCAAAGTTACTTTAGAAAGTTATCTTTTTTTGATTTAATAGTGCAGTCTAGACATAGCCGAATAAGTGAGATGCTCTTTGTTTTTTCTTGATCACTTTTGGCCATTGCAAGAACCTTTATGTATATCTTTGTGGATTTCTGTAGTGGCCTTGTGATTATTTTCACTCATTCTGCGGATTGCTTCATACAGTTTCATGTCTTGTTCAGCTACCCATAACTAGTTTATTTTTTGTAAGTTACAGAGACTGGAAGCTCTTCCTTTTGTTATTTCCCAGGGTCTGCTCTTCCAGTACTTTCCATTTACCATTTTCCACAGTTTCTTTCTAAGTAACCTCACCTTCATTCAAATGACCTTTCTGCTATTTCTCTGTAACTGGTTAAATATGAGTTGTGTTGTGATAATTATCATTCTTCTTTTCCTTTCTCCCATTCTGTCTTTTAGGTTAGCTTTGTGCTCAGCAACCATGTGACCTGAGTCTTGGTGTAGTTGCAGCTACCTGACTGGCAATCAAATATGTTTCTGACATCTCTTTACAGAATATTTCTTCAGGTTCTTTTGGGGATCCCTGATGGATTCTTTCCCCTCCTAAAATACGTCTTCTTGAAATTTTAGTATCTTGCTTCTCAGATATCCTTTGATATCAATTTTTCTTTCTGAAGCTACATTTTTTCCCCTTCTCCCTGTGTTTGTTCTCCCAGTAGGTCATATAGTGCCCTCAATTATGAAATAGGATTCTTCACTGGAATAAATGGAAAATTCAGTGGCATGGTATAGCCCAGTGTTGTTGTTACTGGGGATTTTTAGCTAAGTATTTTTCTACTTGCTAATTAATATAAGCTAATCTTTCTTTTGAGCACTGGCTGCTTACAATTATCATAGTGATCATATGTTTTTTCAAGTTCAGCCTTAATTTTCTTCAAAGTAGGTCTTTACTTCCGGTTGTTTCTTGGTCTTTTCTTTGAATTAAGCACTTGCATGAAGTTCTTCCTCAGAATCTTGAACACTTGGGGTGTGTCTAGACTACGGAGTTTTTTCAAAAAAAGTGGCCTTTTTTGAAAAAAAAAGTCCCCTGCATTTAGATTGCCGTTGCGGTTTTTTTTAATTAAATCAAAAGAACGTGGTGTTTTTTTCAAAATTGGTAAACCTACTTTTACAAGGAAGAACACCTTTTTTCGAAAGAGCTCTTTCGAAAAAAGGCATTCTTGAATGCCAACGGGGCTTTTTCGAAAGAAAGCATCCAGATTGCCAGGGTGCTCTCTTTTGAAAAAGCGGATCACCTTTTCAAAGGTCTTGTAGCTGTCTAGATAATTTCTTTCAAAAGAGGCTTTTTCTTTCAAAAAGGCTTGTAGTCTAAATGTATCCTTTCTTTTTTACTGCAGTACACTTCCCTGAATCACCATTTCTCTTTTGTTTGTTTCATTTATCTCCTAACTGGGATAGGATATCTGTAAGATAGAAGTTTAGTTTATCTTTTTCTGATATTTTCTTCTGGAAGAGTTCATTGTTGACTTTCTTAATTGCTAATATTTTCTTTCACAGCTTACCAGTGCCTTCTCATTTTGACCAAACCTTGTAATTTGTCTTTGCTTGATTTTACATTTCATGTCACGTGTCACTTTCTACATACTTGATTTAAATGTCTGAACTGTATTATCGTTTTAATTACAATTACAGAATCTCCTGTAGGACCCAATCAAAATCAAAATCGTTGTGTTACTTACTGTTCATTCATATATAGATACTTTTATATTCTTTGACCAACTTCACTTTATGTCAGCTCATTTATACATCACAAAAGTAACTCACATGGTAGCTTAAAACCCCTTTTTCATCACTATTCTCTCAAGTATGTTTGGAGAGCCAGGTGACTCCAGAAATGTGTGCCATGATTGTCTGCATTGCAGCTCCCTGACTTTCTCCAGTAGCTGCATGTACACTTGGCAAGAGACGGGTGTGAGCCACAACATGGAGATCCATGTCTGAACAGCACAAATTTTGGAGGAATTTGAATCCAAGATTTTTGTTTGGTCTACTATAGATATAGGAATTGACACAAAATTCAAGTCTGGATGCTGGATTGGGTTCCATAAGCTGATGTACAAATACAGATTGGACCTCTCTTGTCTGGCACCCTCGGGACCTGACCGGTCCTAGATGAGGGAATTTGCCAGACAACAGAAGGTCCCCTGATATCAGTCCCTCAGCCTGGCTCCTTCAGCCCAGCTGGGCTGTTGTGGGCCAGGCCCAGCTCTGGCTCTGCTGCTGGCTGGCTGGGCAGCTCCAGCCCCACTGCTGGAACAGCATGTTGATCGATTGGGCTGCAGCAACCTCAGCCCCACTGCCAGGTGGCACGTAGTCTCAGCCATGCTGATTTTGTCAAGCTGCCATGGATAGCTTCCCTCCTGGGTTGCTGTGGCCACAGCCCTGGCTCTGATGCTGGGCAGCAGGCAGTCCCAGTCCTACTGCCACCACCACCAGCACTGCTGCCATGGCTGCTGAAGCCCTGCTGCTTCCCAGGCTGATGTAGCCCACCCAGGCTTCCCCTCTTGGAATGCTGTGGTCCCAGCCGCACTACCAGGTGGCAGACAGTCCCAATTGTGCTTCGCTAATGCTGCTGCAGCCCTCTGCTAGCAGACTTGCAGGGTTGCACCAGGCTCCTAGCTGCTGCCCCAGGGCACTCTCATCCAGGAACATCCATTTTTCAAAGGGACAGTATTAAGGGCCCAAAAGCAAACCATTCCACTGCATAGGAAAGATAGAAAGTATGGTAAGAGACCACTTTCGCATAACTAGGAGATCTTACATGATCTAAAATTAAAAAAGGAGTCCTATAAAAAGTGGAAACTAGGTCAAATTACAAAGGATGAATATAAACAAACAACACAGGTACGCAGGGGCAAGATTAGAAAGGCGAAGGCACAGAATGAGCTCAATCTAGCTAAAGACATAAAGGATAACAAGAAGACATTCTACAAATATATTAGAAGCAAGAGAAAGACCAAGGACAGGGTAGGCCCATTGCTCAGTGAAGAAGGAGAAACAATATCAGGAAACTTGGAAATGGGAGAGGAGCCTAATGACTTGTTTCGATTTTTGTCAAGAAGATTGATGACAACAGGATGCCTAACATAGTGAAGGCTAATGGAAATGGGGAAGGTTTAGACTTTAAAATGAAAAAAAGAACAATTTAAAAATTACTTAGAAAAGGTAGATGTTTTCAAGTCTCCAGGGTGTGATGAAATGTATCCTAGACTACTCAAGGAGCAGATAAAGCTTTAGCTATCATCTTTGAAAAATCATGGAAGTTGGGAGGGATTCCAGAAGACTGGAAAAGAGCAAATATAATGCCCAAGTACAAAAAGGGAAATAAGAACAACCTAGGAAACTAAAGAAGTTTAACTTCTGTGGCAGGGAAGATAATGGAACAAGTAATTAAGGAATTAATCTGCAAACAACTGGAAGATAATAAGGTGATAGGTAACAGCCAGCATGGATTTGTAAAAAACAAATCATGTCAAACCAATCTGATAGCTCTCTTTGATTGAATAAAAAGTCTTGAGGATCAGGGAGAAGTGGTGGATGTGGTATACCTAGACTTTAGTAAGGCATTTGATACCATCTTGTATGACCTTCTTATCAATAAACTAGGGAAATATAACCTAAATGGGGCTATTATAAGGTGGTGCATATCTGGCTGGATAACTGGTCTCAGAGAGTAGTTATTAACAGTTCACAATCATGTTGGAAGGGCATAACAAGTGGGGTTTTGCATATGTTTGGTTTGGGACCAGTTCTGTTCAATATCTTCATCAACGATTTAGATGATGGCATAGAGAGTTATCTTATTAAGTATGCAGATGATACCAAGCTGGGAGGGGTTGCAATTGCTTTGGAGGATAGAGTCAAAATTGAAAATGATCTGGACAAACTGGAGAAATGGTCTCAAGTAAATAGGATGAAGATTAATAAGGACAAATGAGTTCAAATAAGAGCAACAAGAATGATTAAAGGTCTAGAGAACATGACCTATGAAGGAAGGCGGAAAGAATTGGGTTTGTTTAGTTTGGAAAAGAGAAGATTGAGGGGGGACATGATAGCCGTTTTCAGGTATCTAAAAGGGTGTCATAAGGAGGAGGGAGAGAACTTGTTCATCTTGGCCTCTGAGGATAGAACAAGCAGCAATGGGCTTAAACTGCAGCAAAGGAGGTTTAGGTTGGACATTAGGAAAAAGTTCCTAACTGTCAGGGTACTCAAACACTGGAATAAATTGCCCAGGGAGATTGTTGAATCTCTATCTCTGGGGATATTTAAGAGTAGGTTAGATAAATGTCTATCAGGGATGGTCTAGACAGTATTTGGTCCTGCCATGAGGGCAGGGGACTGGACTTGATGACCTCTCAAGGTCCCTTCCAGTCCTACTATTCTATGATTCTATGACATGCAAAGCACTCCACTTAGGAAGGAACAATCCATTTCACACATACAGAATGGGAAGTGTCTGTCTAGAAAGGAGCACTGAAGAAAGGGATCTAGGGGTCATAGTGGACCACAAGTGGAATATGATTCAACAGTGTGACACTGTTGCAAAAAAAGCAAACATGATTCTGGGATGCATTAACAGAGATGTTGTGAGCAAGACATGAGAAGTCATTCTTTTGCTCTAATCTGCACTGATTAGACCTCAGTTGGAGTATTGTGTCCAATTCTGTGCATCACATTTCAAGAAAGATGTGGAAAAATTGGAGAAGGTCCAGAGAAGAGCAACAATAATGATTAAAGGTCTAGAAAACATGAGCTATGAGGCAAGGCTGAAGGAATTGGGCTTGTTTAGTTTGAAAAAGAGAAGACCACGAGGGGACATGATAGTGGTTTTCAGATATGAAAGGGTGTCAGAGGGAGAGTGATAGAAATGTAGCCGTGTTAGTCTGGGGTAGTTGAAGCAAAATGCAGGACAATGTAGCACTTTAAAGACTAACAAGATGGTTTATTAGATGATGAGCTTTCGTGGGCCAGACCCACTTCCTCAGATCAAATAGTGGAAGAAAGTAGTCACAACCATATATACCAAAGGATACAATTTTAAAAAATGAACAAATATGAAAAGGACAAATCACATTGCAGAACAGAAGGAGGATGCGGGGGGGTGGGAAGGGGGAGGAAGGAAGGTAAGTGTCTGTGAATTGCTGATATTAAAGGTAGGGAGAGTGGGATGTTTGTGAGTTAATGGTATTACAGGTGATAATTGGGGAAACTGTCTTGATAATGGGTGAGAAAGTTCAAAGACTTGTTAAGTCCTTGTCGGTAAGTGTCGAATTTTAACATGAATGACAGTTCAGAGGATTCCCTTTCAAGTGCAGATGTAAAAGGTCTTTGTAGCAGAATGCAGGTGGCTAAGTCATTTAGAGAGTGTCCTTTCTGGTTAAAGTGGCAAGAAACTGTTTTCTCTTTGTGATCTTGTCTAATATCTGTTTTGTGGGCATTAATCCTTTGGCGAAGTGTCTGAGATGTTTGTCCAATGTACATAGCAGACGGACACTTTCGGCACATGATAGCGTAGATTATATTTCTGGATGCGCAGGAATATGTGTTCTTGATCTTATAACTCACTTGGTTAGGTCCAATAATGGTATCAGCAGAATGAATATGTGGACAAAGCTGGCAACGGGGTTTGTTGCAAGGGAAGGTACCAGGGTTGGTATTAGTGTGGTATGTCCTGTGGTGGTTGGTAAGAATCATCTTGAGGTTAGGTGGTTGTCTATAGGAGACTATGGGTCTGTCTCCCAGAGCCTCTTTGAGTATGGTATCCTGTTCCAATATAGGCTGTAGTTTCTTGATAATGTGTTGGACAGGTTTAAGTTGGGGGTTGTAGGTGATGACAAGTGGTGTTCTATTGTTGGTTTTCTTGGGTCTGTCTTGAAGTAGATGGTTTCTAGGTATTCGTCTGGCTCTTTCAATTTGCTTTTTTGTTTCTCTGGGTGGGTAGTTGAGATTTATAAATGCTTGGTAGAGATCCTGAAGCTTCTGATCTCTGTCAGTGGGGTTAGAGCAGATGCGGTTGTATCGAAGGGCTTGGCTATAGACGATGGATCGTGTGGTGTGTTCTGGATGGGAGCTGGATGCATGTAGGTAACTGTATGAGTCAGTGGGTTTTCTGTAGAGAGTGGTGTCTAATTTTCCATTGTTGATTTGTACGGTGGTGTCCAGGAAGTGGATCTCTCGTGTAGAATGGTCCAGGCTGAGGTTGATGGTGGGGTGTAGGTTGTTGAAATCTCTGTGGAATATCTCCAGTGTTTCTTGGCCATGTGTCCAGATCATAAAGATGTCATCGATGTACCGTAGGTAGAGGAGGGGTGAAAGGGGACGGGAGTTGAGGAAACGTTGTTCTAGGTCAGCCATAAAGATGTTAGCATACTGTGGGGCCATGCGTGTACCCATGGCTGTGCCGCTGATCTGGAGGTATAAGTTGTTCTCAAACCGGAAATAATTGTGGGTGAGAACAAAGTTACATAGGTCTGCTATCAGGTTGGCAGTAGTGTCCTCTGGGATAGTGTTTCTAATTGCTTGTAATCCGTCTTCATGTGGGATGTTGGTATATAGAGCTTCTACATCCATGGTGGCAAGGATGGTATTATTGGGGAGGTTATCGATGTTTTGTAATTTCCTTAGGAAGTCAGTAGTGTCTCGGAGATAGCTGGGGGTATTGGTTACGAAGGGTTTGAGAAGAGTGTCTACATAGCTGGAGAGACCAGTAGTGAGCGTACCAATACCAGAGATGATGGGACGTCCGGGGTGCCCAGGTTTATGGATCTTGGGAAGTAGATAGAACAATCCTGGTCGGGGGTCAGAAGGTGATTCTGTGAGGATTTGTTCCCGAGTAGCTGTGGGGAGGCTTTTAAGGAGACAGTGTAGTTTCTTTTGGTAGTCCAAGGTGGGATCAGAGGGGAGAGGTTTGTAAAATGTGGTGTTCGAGAGTTGTCTGGTTGCCTCCTGGTTATAGTCGGCCTTATTCATAATGACCACAGCACCCCCTTTGTCAGCTGTTTGATTACAATGTCCAGGTTGTTTTTGAGACTCTGGATGGCATGGTGTTCAGCGCGGCTAAGATTGTGTGTCTTTATGGCTGACCTAGAACAACGTGTGTCTTTATGGCTGACCTAGAACAACGTTTCCTCAACTCCCGTCCCCTTTCACCCCTCCTCTACCTACGGTACATCGATGACATCTTTATGATCTGGACACATGGCCAAGAAACACTGGAGATATTCCACAGAGATTTCAACAACCTACACCCCACCATCAACCTCAGCCTGGACCATTCTACACGAGAGATCCACTTCCTGGACACCACCGTACAAATCAACAATGGAAAATTAGACACCACTCTCTACAGAAAACCCACTGACTCATACAGTTACCTACATGCATCCAGCTCCCATCCAGAACACACCACACGATCCATCGTCTATAGCCAAGCCCTTCGATACAACCGCATCTGCTCTAACCCCACTGACAGAGATCAGAAGCTTCAGGATCTCTACCAAGCATTTATAAATCTCAACTACCCACCCAGAGAAACAAAAAAGCAAATTGAAAGAGCCAGACGAATACCTAGAAACCATCTACTTCAAGACAGACCCAAGAAAACCAACAATAGAACACCACTTGTCATCACCTACAACCCCCAACTTAAACCTGTCCAACACATTATCAAGAAACTACAGCCTATATTGGAACAGGATACCATACTCAAAGAGGCTCTGGGAGACAGACCCATAGTCTCCTATAGACAACCACCTAACCTCAAGATGATTCTTACCAACCACCACAGGACATACCACACTAATACCAACCCTGGTACCTTCCCTTGCAACAAACCCCGTTGCCAGCTTTGTCCACATATTCATTCTGCTGATACCATTATTGGACCTAACCAAGTGAGTTATAAGATCAAGAACACATATTCCTGCGCATCCAGAAATATAATCTACGCTATCATGTGCCGAAAGTGTCCGTCTGCTATGTACATTGGACAAACATCTCAGACACTTCGCCAAAGGATTAATGCCCACAAAACAGATATTAGACAAGATCACAAAGAGAAAACAGTTTCTTGCCACTTTAACCAGAAAGGACACTCTCTAAATGACTTAGCCACCTGCATTCTGCTACAAAGACCTTTTACATCTGCACTTGAAAGGGAATCCTCTGAACTGTCATTCATGTTAAAATTCGACACTTACCGACAAGGACTTAACAAGTCTTTGAACTTTCTCACCCATTATCAAGACAGTTTCCCCAATTATCACCTGTAATACCATTAACTCACAAACATCCCACTCTCCCTACCTTTAATATCAGCAATTCACAGACACTTACCTTCCTTCCTCCCCCTTCCCACCCCCCCGCATCCTCCTTCTGTTCTGCAATGTGATTTGTCCTTTTCATATTTGTTCATTTTTTAAAATTGTATCCTTTGGTATATATGGTTGTGACTACTTTCTTCCACTATTTGATCTGAGGAAGTGGGTCTGGCCCACGAAAGCTCATCATCTAATAAACCATCTTGTTAGTCTTTAAAGTGCTACATTGTCCTGCATTTTGCTGTCAGAGGGAGGAGGGAGATAAATTGTTCTCCTTGGCCTCTGAGGATAGGACAAGAAGCAACGGTCTTAAACTGCAGCAAGGGAGGTTTAGGTTGGACATTAGGAAAAAGTTCCTAACTGTCAGGGTGGTTAAACACTGGAATAAATTGCCTAGATAGGTTGTGGAATCTCCATCACTGTATATATTTAAGAGCAGGTTGGATAGACATCTATCAGGGATAATCAAGGCGGTGCTTGGTTCTGCCGTGAGGGCAGGAGACTGGACTTGATGATCTCTCAAGGTCCCTTCCAGTTCTAGTGTTCTATGGTTCTATCCATGGTCATGCTGGACCATGTATGTTGCTAGATGAGAGAATCCAAGATTTGGAGGTCGCAACCTGTAGAACAAAAAAGCTTATAGTGTAAATACAAAGAAAAGAGGCAACAGATGGACACAGACAGGGAAGTGCAAGGAAACAATGAGAATATTAGTAAGCATGATAGACAGTAGTCACAACATACTTATTGCCTAACTATTGTCAAGTTTTGTAGGCAACACAGCAGAGTGATTTGAGGCAGCTTTGTGGATGATTACTGGGAACTCTTCCTTCCTGAACATGAGAAGCAGCATGGGGAAAGCATGAAGAGGCTTGTTTGAATAGAAGTTGGCATAATGATAGAAGTGGGTGATAGAAGTTGGCATAATGGGTCCATCAGAGGCAGGAGCCAACATCTCAGCAGTGAATGGGAGATTATAGGTTGGGTGTGGGTCAATGTTCCATCCTTGTTCGGATTTTTTTCCCATCTATGTGCAAAATAAATTGTTTATGTGCACCAAGGCACACGCGAATGTGCACCACCAGTAAAAACAAAAAAAGCCTAGTTGTGGGTGCTCTGCTAATCAGCTGGGCATCATTTGACTCCTGACCGTGTGGCAAAAGGCTCTAGCAGAGACTTAAAAATGCCTGAAGTTCCAGCTGCTACCGTGGCTGTGGTGGTGGCAGCAGCGGCCAGGAGCCCCAGGCCCTGGGGCAACTACTTGTTTACTATCCCTACTCCTCTTCAGTGGCAGCCCTGCCCAGAGTAGATGCGGCTACCTCAATGGAAGAATGCTTCTGTGGACCTAGCAACCATTGTTCACACAGGTGGTGGTCCTCTGGTGATGGAAAAACCTCTCCTGTCATTGTAAAATGGGGAGAACAATGCTTGATGTCCTTACATACTGCTTTCAAAAACTAAACATTATTATGTTATTAATTTCCTTTCCAGACAATATACTCTGGGGATTACACACCCATCCAGGGATTACAGACCCATCCAGTGAAGCCATCCCTCACCAATTGCTGGATGTTCCATTCTCTGTTTTTGTTCTCTCACAGGTACAGATAGGCCCTCTACAATCAGACAAATATTAAAAACTCAACAATTTGGTACAAAACAACAAAAATATTAAACTTGGCCAAGATAGCAAAGAAATTAGTCTGCATAATCCAGTATCTGTTTATCTCAGTTGGAAAGGCTGTCGCTGGTTGATTATCTTTTTGTTTATTTGGCTGCTGCTTCTTCTCAAGGACCCTGAGTTAAAAAAATGATCAAATCTAAACTATTGTGGTGATAACTAAACATCCTAAAGCCCATAATTATGGCTATTTAAATAATACATAAATAGAGGAACTGATAAACTTTCTTCTAGATTTCTGGTGCTGTTCCATTTTTTCTGCTCACATTTAACTCTTTCTATTACTACTATTTAATGCTTTCACTTAGTTTTTCTTTGTCTTTTTGGCTACATTTGGATTGAAGTACTGCTTAGTGTTATTATTCCACATTTACTTTTGATTTAACGCTTTGCCTTTCAAGCCTATGGTAAATTTGTAAAAGCATCTTTCGACCACTCAACCATAAGTTTAGATCCTCAAAGATATTTAGCACCCTAATTTCCACTGATTTCAGTGGAATTAAAGAGCTAAATATCATTGAGGTTCTGGGCCAAAGTTCCAAGCCCCTGAGGCAGGGGCTATCTTTTTGAAGAAGTGAAGTTTTGTGTGTGTCTCCAATTGCTACTTAACTAAACAGTAGTCAGATACTCTGACCTGGCCAGGCCAGAGCAGCAAATTCCCTGCCAGTCTGCAGAAGTCAAAACTTTATAGAAGAGGCTTTTATTAGTGGTTTAGTCCTGAGAGGACACAAAGATGAAGGCAGGCCTTGACCTTGAAAAGCTTTTGCTGTGTTTTAAGAAGGGGGAATACAATAGGAAATTGTAGGAAGGGAATAATTGAAAGCTTCACTGGAAGCTAGGAGCCTAAATATCTTTGAGGATCTGTGCCTAGGTGTATAATGATAGGCACCTATTCCTGATACTCAGAATTGGCCCTTATGCAATTTTTTGCATTGACATTTTTGCCTTATCTCCCTAGCTATAGAATGAGATTGGTAATATTCCCTCATCGCACCAGTCTGATGTTGTTGTATTTGTATTCATGTTTATGGGGTGCTTGAATTTTCCAATAATGAACACAACAGAAAAGCTCCCCCCAAAATAAAATAGGCTATGTCTAGACTGCATTGCTATGTCGGGATACCAGAATTATCCCGAAATACCAACCCCGCATCTAAGGAACGCATCTGCTATTTCAGAATTTTTTTTAAAATAGCGGATGCACTCTTTTGCCATCTCTGTAAACCTCATTCTCCAAGGAATAAGGGATGGTTTGAAAGAGTACTTTATTTTGAAATTTGGCACCGTGTAGATGTGCTACATTTTGAAATAGTCTCTTTCAAAATTTAATTGAACATTACATCTTTTTACAATTTTATAATGCAGTCTAGACATAGCCATAGCTTCTATTCAGTGCCATTTAAATGGCACACAGAAATTAAGTCATGTGCCCTCACACTAAATGAAGAGGCTTTAACAGATAGCTGCCTCAGTTGCTGAGTTCTGTTCATCAGAAGGTCTAATTTAAAATGATAGTATTGAAAATAGAAAGAAATATCCGCTGAAAAAACTCCACATTACTAACTAGTCTTATATTTGGCCCAGATTAGTGTGCAACAGCATTTTTTTCCTTTTTCCATTCTGACCCTTTCAGCCTATTAACTTCTCATGCAAATTATTCCTCTGATTTTTCCTTCACAATCCTGTTAGACCCTTTAGGTTTATTTTATTTTACCATGCACCTCTCTAAAGTGGCATTCCTTAGGTCTGTCCCCAAAAGTCAATATACTTTAAACAGTTTCAGTTCCGCCTTTACATGTTGCTATTCTAGAAACAGCCTCCTTCAGCTGCTTTCTCCCCCTCTCTGCTCCCTCCCTTTCCTCTCTAACACTGAATGGGCATTAATGGACTACTGCATTTTGAATAGTCCCTTGAAATTAGAGATGTAAAATCCTGTGTAATTGGTTAACCAGTTAAACTTGAAGTTTAACCCCTGGGCTCACTGCAGATAGTTGGAGCAGCCCCTGCCTGCAGACCCCTGGGTCTGCCATAGACAGGGGCTGCTCTGGTTAATTGCGTAAGAGGTTAACTGGTTAACCTTTCATATCCCTACTTGAAATGTGTGTTAATTAATGCTAAACAATATGTTCCATCTTGTATATAGCAATGAGGTTCCCAGTACTTTTCTCAGACCTGAAGAAGAGCTCCGTGTAAGCTCAAGAGCTTGTCTCTCTCACCAGTAGAAGTTGATCCAATAAAAGATATTACCTCACCCATTTTTCTGTCTGTCTAAAGAATTTATATGGCCTTCATTACCAAAGTCTCAACGCCTCACAATATTTAGTGTTTTTCCTCACAAAACCTTGGGAGGTAGGTCGGTGTCACCAATCCCCATTTGACAAAGGAATAATTGACAGAGAAAAAACACAACAAAAGAAAGACTAGGTCCACAAAGAAATAAGTAAGTCATGAGAACATTTGCCAGGATGGGGGCGACCCTGGCTCAAATCCCTACTCAGCCTGACAGAAACAGAGTCTCACAGCAAGTTTCATAATTCTGGGGTCAGGTTTCAATCTCCTGCTAAACTGAAATAGCTTCAGCATGAGACACTAAGGCTATGTCTGTACTACACGCTTATTTTGAAATAAGCTATTTTGCAAAAATAATCTCCGAAATAGCTTATTTTGAAATAGTGCGTCCATACAACAAATGCCTATAGAAATAGCACTGAGCTATTTCAAAATAGAGCGTCCACACTGACTGGAGTCTCAATCACTTTTAAAAAACCCTGGAAGCACTTGGGGCAGGACATCAGGACAGCAGTCACTTCCTGGAGCTGCTGACTGAGGCCAGCTGAGGCTCGTGCTTGAAGGGAGCACCCTGTACAGTTATGTCTCAGGCTCTTCTCCTTTTCCTACCTCGTTGATGGACAGCAAAACTTTTTCACCACCTGCTCCGGTTACCCTTGTGGACACCACAGCACTTCTGCCATGGAGCTGGACCTGCTGGAAAGCAGTTGCTGGCTCTCAGACCTCCTACTGCACCTCCTGGTGCAGTTACTGCATGTTGCCCACATGGCTCTGCAGGAACAGGACCCGCCACTACTTGTGGGGCACCTCTCTCACCTCACATGCTGCTCATGCAGTACACCCCCTTTTTCCCTTCCCTGCACCTCCTACATTGCCACTTCTGGCGATGGGACACGAGTTCCAGTTGGTGGCATTGCAGTGTCCTGGAGAGATGGGACAACCAACAGTGGCTCCAGAACTTCTGTATGAAGAAGAACACCTTCCTGAAACTCTGCGAGTGGCTCGTCCCTGCCCTCCAGTGATGGGACACCCACATGTGACCTGCCATCCCCCTCCAGAAGTGGGTTGCCATTGCTATTTGTAAGCTCACCACACCGGACAGCTACCGCTCCTTCAGGAACTAGTTTGGCATGGGGAGATTGACCGTCGGGGTCATAGTCATGCAGGTATGGCACTCTCATGCAATTGTCCCAGGAGGGCAGCAAACTGCTGGAATCAGGCTGCCTAGGAAGGGTGGGGGTGGAAGCTCCCTTCCTGGAAGGTTTGTCAGTCCCACCTTCACAAAGCTCTGCCAGGGAAAGGGGTAAGTTAGGGGTTGATCCTGGTGTGTGGGAAGGGGGGTTTGGCCCAGGAAACTCCCATGAGTCCTGGCAACCCTGTGATTCTCCGTTTGTCTCCTTCTACAGGTGGTGAGGGCCATCAACACCATCCTGCTGCACAGGTTCATCATCCTGGGCAACATGGACCCCATCATCACTGGCTTTGCTGCCATGGACTTCCCCAACTGCGGGGGAAGAAGGACATTGATGGCATCCATATCCCCATCTGGGCATCAGACTACATTAAGGGGTATTTTTCCAGGGTGCTTGGGGAAGGCGTACAATGCCTGCATCTTTAGGAACTCCAGCCTGTTCCAGAAGATGCATGCTGGCACTTTTTCCCTGACCGCACTATCAGGGTCAGGGATGTGGACATGCTCATATGTATCCTGGGGGCTGCAGCCTATACCTGGCTTCCCTGGCTGATGAAGCCCTATACGTGACATGTGGACCCCAACAAAGAACATTTTAACACAAGGCTCAGCAGGGCCCACATTGTGATGGGTGCATTCGGCCATTTCAAAGGGAGGTTCCACTGTCTCCTGACCTGGCTGGACCTTGGAGAGTGGAATGCCCCCTCACGTGGCTTCAGCCTGCTGTGTTCTGCTCAACCTATTTGAAAATAAGGGGGAGACATTCCTGCCAGGTGAGGAACTGGAGGGGGGGGAGAATCTGAGGGGGGGGGAAGGGAGGTGGATGGGGGTAGAGGGGCTCAGGGATGGGACTGGGACTGGTGCCCGCCTTGGGCGGTCCCACCGCCTCATGTGCAAGCCCCTTGGCAGCCAAGGGTGGGGCTAGGGGGAGGAGTCAGGGGGCAGGAGCGGGTGCAGGGGGCGTGGTGCAGTGGTTGCAGTGGCTGCTAGAATGCTTAATCACTGTGACCGTGCAGTAGATGGCAGCACTATATGCCAGGCACATGCTCTGGGCCTCCTGGCACAGCTCCTGCTAAGTGGTGCAGCACAGATCCTGGTCAGCACGGTGCTCCTTCAGGTCCATATCCAACTTCCGGTCCTGCTGATCCAAAGACCGCTGGATGGAATGGAGGCAAGCAACGTGTTCCTGCTGGAGGTCCTGTGTTTTCATTGATGCCTGCGGGTCTCACAGGGTTGAGAGGCTGGCATGGGAGGTGTGGCTTGCACCTCACTCACAGCTGGTCCTGCTGTGAAGAACAAAGACAAGGTCAGTCATCCGAGGAAAGAGGGTGCATGAAGCCCTCATCTCAGCTGACATCAAAAGGTCTCGGGTCAGACAAAAGTGATGTGCTTTGAGCAAGGCCACCTGAAGCCTAGATGCTGGACCCTTTCCTGCAGGGGCATAGATGTCCCAGGGGGAAGTCTTGCTACCCCCATATTCTGGGGGCAAGCAGACATGGAAAGGTGCCAGCCAGGCTGGGAGCCTGCGGGTGGGAGGGGGGCAGCGGGGCGGCTCAACTTCTCTCCATGCCATGCACACACCGGGTCCAGCAGCGGTGACGTCCCACAGGGACAGGATGTGGATCCCTTCTCTCTGGAGGAGGGGAGTGGAGGGTGTTGTGGGAGGTGTGTGTGATCAGTAGATGCCACTTGCTGGGAAGGGTGCTACTGGAGTCCCCTCCACTTCTTCCTCCTCCCATCCCACGCTCCTGGCAGGGGCTCAAGTGTCCTTTGCCTCGCCATGCTTGCCTGGGAGTTGATGCTGCCTTGAGAGTGCAGGCATGCCCGGGTGTATGTGTCCATGATTCCATCCACCTTAGTGGTGGCTTGTGGTAGGAAGGTGTCCCACCACGGCGTCGGGAGTAAGGCAGGCCTGTGCAGGAACCTTGTGAGCAGGAGCGCGAGGTTCCTGTGAGGCAGCCTCATTGTGGGCTGTGTGCTCTGTATTGGCACTCTATGTGCACAGGCTGCTCTGTGATCCCCAGGCCAAGCGAGGAGCGCGGAGCCCCCTTACTGCCCATCGCCTCCCCCCGCGGGTGTGTAGGAAAAGTAATGGAACCCACCTGATGGGCCTTCCTCAGCCTCATCCGAGTCCTGGGAGTGGGGGAGGACAGCTCCAGGGACAGGCTGAACTCCTGGCAGGAGGGCATGGTGTTGGTGCTGGTCTCCTTGTCTTCCTCCTCCGCTTCCACAGCTACGTCCTTAGGAGGCTGATGACAGGCATCTCCAGCCCAGAGTCCACAACTGGGGAAGGAACTGACCCACCTCCCAGGATACGGTAGAGCTGATCCCTGGCCTTGGTATAGGCCTGCCTCAGCTCCTTCACCTTCATCCTGACCTGCTCCTGGGTGTGGCTGTGGCCCTTCTGGCCCAAGCTGCCAGTCATACAGCCATATATGTCCGTGTTCCTGTGCTCGGTGCAGAGATCCTGGAGGTTAGCCTCCTTTCCCCAGACCTCAATGAGATCCAGGATCTCTGCACCAGACCAGAATGGTGCTCTCCTCTTTTGTCCCCTGGCAGGGGCTTCGGAGGTGGCTGCTGGCTACCTTGCAGCTGTGAAGGGCTCGGTGGGAACACAGGGGTCATTCATGGCAGCATGGAAGGCAGAGCAGGCTGCTGGTGTGTGGCATAGGGCTAGCAGGGCTTTGCTTGTGCCACAAGCCCTTTTCCCTGAGGCTATACCTTTAAAGGCTGCAGGGGAAAAGGAACTATACAGTTTAATGAGTGTGGACAGAATGGCTACCAGGGCCCCTGTGAGAATCCCTGAAGGCCAGTTATTTAGAAATAATCACAGCTGTGCTGTCTACACACACCCTATTTTGAAATAACTATACTGAAATAGGTGGTGTTCCTCATAAAATGAAGGCTGCGAATTCAGACAAAGAAGCTCGTTATTTCAAAATAATGGGCTTGCTATGTAAACGCTCACTTTGTTGTTTCAAAATAACATAGTTCTTTCGAAATAATGCTGCTGTGTAGACATGTCCCGAGAGAAACTCAGCCTAGACCAGTGGTCACCAACCAGTAGATTGGGATCTACTGGTAGATCTTGGAGCCTCTGACAGGTGATCCTGACAGGTTTGGCCAGGAGGCTCTCAAGATCGGCACTTCAACTGCCACTCTCAGCACTGCCGTGCTGCTCCTGCCCTCTACCTTGGAGCTGCCCCTTGACCTGTGGGAGCCTCCTTCTTGCTGTGCAGGGCATGGAAAGAAGAGAAAGGAGGGTATTGATCTCAGGGTGCCCCTCCCTCCACCCTGTACCCCACCTCCGCAGACCAGAGGGGGGCAGGGATGGAGAGAGTTTGCTGGCTGCTTTTGGGAGTGGTGCAGAGCTAGGACAGAAGTGAGCCTGCCTTAGCACCCTGCACCACCACCCAGAAGCCACCTGTGGTAAGTGGTGCCTAGCTGAAGCCTGCATTCCAAACCCCAGCCCCAGTCCTGAATCTCTCCTGCACCCCAAACTCCTGCCCCCAGCTTGACAAAAGTGAGGATGGGGCCTCAGAGGAGGGATGGGAAGGAGGCGGGGCAAGGGTATTTTGGTTTGAGAGAGATCTTGGATTGCAATTAAATTCAAAAAGTGATCTCATGCTTAAAAAGGTTTGAGACCACTGGCCTAGACTATCCCATAGCCTAGTGCACTCACCTGGAAGATGTGGTACACAAGCAATTGGTGTTCTTAGGCAGAGTGAGGATAGGTATCTGGGTTGAGGTGAGGATAGGGATCTGGGTTGAGGTATTGTACGAAAGGGGGTAGGCATTTCCATCTTGTGAAAAAGGACCGACCTGCCTTAGACACCTAACTCCATATGAAAATTCATGGCATTAATCCAAGTGAGGTTAGGTACCTAAGTCCCTGATAAGAGCAGGGCTTAGGCTCCAGCCTTCTCAATAACGTTTTCTGTAGGCTAGCTTCCCAGCTTTTATGGCAGTCATTCTTTAGCACTTAACACTCCTCATACATTGTATAAGAAGCCTGTGTGCCTAACTCGGGGCTGTGGATTCCATGAGGCAGCAGAGCGGCTGAAGTTAGGCATTGCCACGCTGATTTTAAGTCCCCATTGGGAATCTGGCCACAAGTGACTTGCTCATGGCAAGAGAGGAAGTCTGTAGCAGAGAAGAGAAATGAACTTCCATTTCCTGAGGAGTAGGTGAGTGCCACTGAACCATTCTTCTAACCCATCCTTTATTTTGTTTCCAAACTCCAAAGCTGCCTATCTTTTCTGCTAGCCCTGACTAACATGTTTTTGCAAGTTAATTGGTTTATCTGAAGGTGTCACTCTGAATGCTTAGTCTGCATTTAAAGATGCTAGAGTCATGTAATCTTCCAGTTCATTCTTAACATTAATTCAATTCCCTATCAAATATACATTGTAGACAGATTAATTGATCTGTTACAAGTAGTGACAGGGATGGTTTGTGTTTCCTTAGATGCAAAACAAGTCTTTCAAGTTTAAAGTTTAAGATAGTTCATGTTGGGCTCTTGCTTTAAAATTCTCCCTTTAGAATTGAAGCAGAAGAGAATTTAATTTTGTTCATGCTACTACATCAATAAATTCCTAGAGCTCTAATCATTCTAATAGGGTGCACAGTCAGATTTAGCTGATAAACGAGTTCTCTCCTGTATGTCTGAGGATATTTTGAAACCATCACAGCCTGCTAAATTATTGAAATTCAGAATCAGAGTTATTAGTCACTTTATCCTTTGTTGTCATACAACCAGCTACATTTTTTATGTTGGCTCCTCAGGTTTATCTAATTCTGCCCTCAAGGGTTTTTGAATTTTCAACTAATTCCTTAATCTCTATTTTAAGTAAGAATATCATGCCATTCATTTATCTTTGCAGGGAGGGGGAAAATGAATTACCGTATTTTCCGGCGTATAAGGCGACTGGGCGTATAAGACGACCCCCTAATTTTCTAGTTAAAAGATAGGTTTTTGTCTTATACTCACCGTATAAGACTACCCCCCCTTAAGAGGCCAACTGGCAGCGCCCCAGCACCCTTCCGCCTCCCCGGCTTTGCTCCCGGTGTCCCTATTTTGCTAAGAGCCTAATCTATATACATAATTTTAGAGAATTTATGCATTTGTCTATCTGTGAATCCATCTGTAACTCCATTTGTTCAAGAACTCCGAAACAGTAAGAGCTAGGACCACCAAATTTGGTATGCAGCCTCCCCTTATTCCAACTTAAAGCAAATTCATGGTTTGACTGTGTCAGGAAAATGGGATATGCCTGGAATTGAATTGTTTTTCATAACATGGAAAGAGAAGGGGTCTGATAGGAGGGACAGTTATGTTCCACAATGACCAGTGGGGGATAGGGGATAGTTATACTGCAAAGTAACCGTAGCAGGCAGCCACACCAGGAAGAGAGTGGCCAGCTGGGGCCAGGGCTCTGTATATTGCCAGCCACCAGCCCAAGTAAGTGGCTTCCCTGCCCCCAAACTCCTCTCACCCGGGCCTTAGCTACAATGCTGGATGGAGGGAAGCCCTGCCAGTCATCAACCTCGCTGGCCAGCAGCTCCGGGCCCCTTGCTCCTCCTGCAAGGTGTTGCCCACCCAAACTGCCTGCTGACTGGGCAGCCCAGCCCTGCCTCCCACCAGGTCGGGGCAACCCAGCTCCTCCAACCCGAGGAGCTGCCATGGGGCTGGGTAGGCCAGCACCTCCTCACGCGAGGAGCTGCCAGGTGGCTGGGTCCCCTTCCCAAGCCTGTGAGGAGCTGCTGACTGGGCGCTCCAGCTGTGGCCCTCCCTGCCCTGCGAGAAGCCACTTGCTGGGGGACCGGAGAGGGGGGAAGTAGCCAATGTAGCCACTCCCTTTGAGGAGCTGCCAGGGCAGCACAGCCCCAGCTCCCCAGGATAGGCTGCTGTTGGAGTAGTGATACCCTTGCTGTCACACAGGCAGCCTCAATAAGGCCCTCCTAGCCATCTGCCCTGAGCCCTGTGGCCCTGTACCCCTACTGCCCTGAGCTCCTCACCTCCTCTTCTGACCACCATACCTTGACTCCTGTACCCCAACCCTGGCCTTCAGCCTTGCCACACCTCACAGCCTCCTACCCTGACTTCTGCACCACCCACCACTCCTGCCCTGAGCCTCTATCCTCTGCCCTGACTCCTGCAACTGCCATATCTCCTTCCCATTGCCCTGACCCGCCCTCATCCCAAAGCCCCTGCCCTAATTCATCCACACACACTCCACAGCCGCAGCCCCCTGCCTTGAAGAACTCAAGAAATATCAGGTAAATCTTCTAGTCTCGGTTATAAAAGCAAACAATTAAAAACATACGGTCTGAAAGAACATCTCTTTACCTTTTAAGAGCTCTCTTGAAAAAATGTAGGAATCTTTGCTCATTACTCAAGATTATTGCTGTGGTTCTTCACAAGGTATTATCACAGCCCTTCGTGTCCATGAACAACTTCTTTTGGGAATGTATAAAAGCCTCTGTGAAAGACACAAGGCAAATCACAATTCCTGTGTTTGATCTATTACTATGAAATATATATAATCGTGTTTGATCACAAATGGAATTTTTTGGGTATATTATCTGAATTTCTCATAGAGTTTACAATCCAAAAAGGCCAGTTTGAAGCTATACCTGAAACTGGTTCATGTAAAGATTTTCAAATGATCTTTAATTCTAGTGAATTTCTGGCTGTTGATAAGAAAATGGTAGCGTTTTCCATACTTTTCCCTGAGGAACAATGATATACCCCAATCGAAGGAAAGTGAAATGATATTTGTGCTAAGGAATGGAGGGTTATTAGAAAGATAGAACCCTCACCAGGGAAAAGTGGCATAATGGAAAGAGAAGCAGAGGCAAAAAAGGGAATGGAGGCATATTAGAAAACCTTCATATTTGTTTCAGTTTTCTTTTCTAGGTAATTACAGCTGCAGTCACTGTAGCTTTCAAATTATCACCAACAATACTTCCCTGTCTC
Organism: Pelodiscus sinensis; assembly: GCF_049634645.1. Lineage (NCBI taxonomy): Eukaryota > Metazoa > Chordata > Testudines > Trionychidae > Pelodiscus > Pelodiscus sinensis. The sequence continues at coordinate 308,448,266 of NC_134711.1, forward strand.
ACAACAGCAACATGAGGTATAGAAATATTGCAGACTGAGAAATGAGCAGAGACACAAAGTGACTTACCCAGGCTCTAAATGCATGGCAGTACAAGAACATAATCCAGATCGCATGCATCTCAATCCATTGCCTTATTCATAAGACTGTTCTTCCTTTTGATTGTTGTCATTACAGTGGTTGATACTAAAAGCACTGTTCCTAGCAGCTACTGTGTTCTAATGTTTGAAAAGTAGAAAATAAGCACAAATAGCTGTAACGATGCACACAAACGATGCAACTAGCAGCCCTGAGATCTCCAGCTAATTTGAAAAATTCCCCTGAAACATTTTTTCAAAGTTGGAAAATTTGCATGGGGTTTAGCATAACCACCTGTGCCCCTCTTTGAACTAGTAAGAGCAATTCTGTCTATCACATCAAGACAATTTTCTGCATGAGCTTAGCTTTATTATTTCTGAAATGGAGCCAATATAAAAGAAAACTTCAGGCTGAGATACCCTAGGGAGCTAATATTTGCTGTCACCAAGCCATCAAACCTTTCCAGTAAGCTTCTTGTTGCACTTTGAGTTTCTTCATTTTATATCTCAATGGAACACCGTCAAGATAATTCCTAGTGTAGCATACTAGTTAATTAGAAAATAATCTCTGAACAATATTGCAAGATTTTATTGTGGTGCTTTGGGTTTTTACCGGAGTGTGGGGGAAATGCAATATATATATATATATATATACACACACACACACACACACACACACACACACACACACACCTTAGTTTATTGCCCTGTCTTCTAAATGTTATTATTGTACAATAATAAAGGCATATGAAATGTCTAGTTAAATTAGTCACTTTTTCTACACTTCAGTAAACATATTCTTGAGAAAATACTACAAGTTGGCCTAGCAAGTGAATTTTCAAAGGAAACCAAGAGACAAAAAGGCAACAGTTATAACTGCACATGGATATAATGTCCATTCCTTTATTTACATTTCTCAATATGTCATTACACTTGTTTTTAAAAAGTAGGTGGTGATAAATCAGTTGTTTAAATCCACCATGGAACAATGTTCCAACTATCAAGTGCTATTTTTCGCCCCAAAATTCAGGAACTCTGCACACACAAGTTGTTCTCCCATTCTTTGTTCTCATAAAAACATTCCTTATGGGATATATGAGTATTTAGTTTCTTTCAGTCACAGGAGCTATACATAATAGTTGTTCATTGCTATAGGAGGAAAACAATAAAGCTATACAGGCAGTCCCCGAGTTACGCGGATCCAACTTACATCGGATCCGCAGTTATGAATGGGGCTTTTCTCGCCCCGGAGGACGGGAGCGGTGGGATGCCCAGATGCGCCGAGGTCCGCCGCCCCCGTCCTCCAGGGCGAGAAAAGCTGCTCCCCGTCTCCCTGGTCTGCAGGGAGACGGGGAGCAAAGCCTTGGAGCACGCCCGCAGCGGGACAGCCCGGGCGCGCTTGAGTTGTCCCCCTGCAGGCGTGCTCCGCGGCTTTGCTCCCCGTCTCCCGACCAGCAGACCAGGGAGATGGGGAGTAAAGCCTTGGAGCACGCCCGCAGTGGGACAGCCACGGCGCACCTGGGCTGTCCCGCTGCCCGCGTGCTCTGCGGCTTTGCTCCGCGTCTCCCAGGTCAGCAGACCAGGGAGACGGAGCAAAGCCGTGGAGGACTTGGGCGGTCCCGCCACCCCCGTCTCCCTGGTCTGCTGGGCGGGGGGGGGGGGGTGCAGCTAGTGTCCCCCCCCCCCCCCCAGCAGACCAGGCTTTTCTTGCCTACCCATGGGGTAGAGCAGCTGGGGGCTGCTGGGTTGGTCCCGCAGCGCCGCTCCGGAGCCAACCCGACAGCACCCCAGCTGCTCTGCCCCAGGCGTCCTGATTCAGCCACTGCTGGTCAGTTTCAGCAGCGGCTAAATCAGGACGCCTGGGGCAGAGCAGCTGGGGTGCTGCTGGGTTGCTCCAGTAGCGCCGAGGAGCCGTGCTACTGGACCAACCCAGCAGCACCCCAGCTGCTCTGCCCCAGGCGTCCCCAAGTCAGCCGCTGCTGAAACTGACCAGCGGCTGACTACAGGAAGCCCGAGGCAGAGTTGCTCTGCCCCAGGCTTCCTGGAATCAGCCACTGATCAGTTTCAGCAGCAGCTGACTTGGGGACGCCTGGGTTTCTTAAGTTGAATCTGTATGTAAGTCAAAACTGGTTTCCAGATTCAGCTACGGTTGAAACTGATCAGTTTCAGCAGCGGCTGATGCCAGTTCCGACTTACATACAGATTCTACTTAAGAACAAACCTACAGTCCCTATCTTGTACGTAACCCGGGGACTGCCTGTATTCCAGATCAAACATTATTTCGGCATATATCAGGCTATTGTGAGTTTCATTACTACATCTACAGCATCTTAAAGACCGTACAGTACAGTATATAAGCACATAAGACTCAAATATTTTCCTGCATATGACCATAATATCTCTATGTAGATATAGTAGTATATTTATCTAACAAAAAACAGCCATATCATGAACAGCAACCACCCAACAACTTCATAACTCCAAAGCACTGGGAAGTTTTATACAAAAATTGGCCTCTATCCTTTTATAGTTAAATTGCTAAGATCTTGAAAAATAAAGTATTAATGTAAAATCAGCGTTCCTGTTAAATATTTGGAATTGAATAAGATGCTGCTGCGATGCATTTGCACTCAGGAAAAAAAAAGTAATAAAATTTCAAAAACTTATTGAGCCTTTTTTTAATGTGATTTTATTTTGAATGTTTATGTCAGGGACGTCTTGACCATGACAAATGTGTACCCTTGCCAATAATAAAGTATCGTGTACTCATGCAAAGATATGGTCAGAGTCATAACATTTAAGGCCAGAAGGTAGGACCAGATCTGACCTCCTGTATATCACAGGCCACCAACATCATTGAGATATACTCAGATGATTGAGATATACTCAGATAATCCAGGCAAGTGTCCTGAACTGACACATTAAAGAGGAAAGCCAAAACCCTCCAATGTCACGGCAATCTGACCTGGGAGGAAATTCCTTCCCAGCCCCACATACAGTGGTTGGTTAGACCCTGAGCATGTGAAGAAAATCCAGCCAGGCAGGAATCTGAGAGAGAACAGAATGCTGGCATACCCAGCCTGATGAGGTTCAACAAGGACGAGTGCAGAGTCCTGCACTGGGGACGGAAGAATCCCAAGCACTGCTACAGAGTGGGGACTGATTGGTTAAGCAGCAGTTTGGCAGAAAAAGGCCTGGGGATTACAGTGGATGAGAAGCTGGATATGAGTCAAGAGTGTGCCCTTGTAGCTAAGAAAGCTAACGCCCTATTAGGGTGCATTAGGAGGAGCATTGCCAGTAGATCTAGAGAAGTGATTATTCCCTTTTATTAGGCATGGGCGAGGCCACATCTGGAGTACTGCATCCAATTCTTCCCCTCCTCCCCATTACAGAAAGGATGTGGATACATTGGAGAAAATTCAACTAGGGGAGGAGAGGCAACAAAATTATTAGGGGACTGGAGCACATGACTTATGAGGTGACACTGAGGAATTTGGGCTGATTTAGTCTACAGAAGAGAAGAGTGAGGGGGGATTTGATAGCAGCTTTTAACTACCTGAAGGGGGGTCCCAAAGGGGATGGAGAGAAACTATTCTCAGTAGTGACGGATGGCAGAATGAGGAGCAATGATCTCAAGTTGCAGTGGGGAAGGTATAAATTGGATATTAGGAAAAACTATTTCTCTAGGAGGGCGGTGTTGAAATGGGTTCCCTAAAAGGTGGTGGACTCTCCATCCCTAGAGGTTTTTAAGTCCTGGCTTGACAAAGCCCTGGCTCGGATGATTTCGTTAGGGTTAGTCCTGCTTTTAGCATGGGGTTGGACTCTATGACCTCCAGAGATCTCTTTCAACCCTATGATTCTATGTGCCATCTTTATCCATGGCTAACCCTGGAAGTAGATTTAAAACAAAACAACAAACAATTCCACCCCACCACCAACCAAATATCACCAAAACCAAACGCAGAATACATTGGGGTAGAGAGAAGAATCCCTTCCTGGACCCTGAAGGTAGTTGGCTGAAACTGTAAATCATGAGCAGGACTGGATTTATACCTTAAGCACCGCTAGGCACAGCATCTTCATCACATATGCCCCTTGCCAGATGCTGACCTTCATGTTTTCTGTAAAAAGTGAAACTTTTAACCCAATTTTAACTTTTAGGCACCCTAGAACACTGACACCCCTAGGTTCAGGCCTATTGTGCCAAGTAGGAAATCTGACCCTGAGCATGTGCTTTTAGGAACATAAGACATCACCCAGATGTGAGCCCCAGGCTGCTGGGCCTTGCCACCTGCCATCACAAGCAATTCTGTTGTACAGTCATGCTCATAAATTTGTCCCGCTCTCTCAAATCTAATTAAGTTGTTTGCCCCCCACAACTCCTACTGGGAGGCTGTTCTGGTACCTCATTCCACTGATTGTTAGAAACTTTCTTTTAATCTCCACCCTGAATTTGTTCATGGCCAGTTTATATCACATGTTCTTGTGTCAGCATTGTTCTTTAGCTTAGACAGCACTTCATCCTGCCTGGTATTTATCCCTGTAATATGCAAATATATCCCTCACTACCTTCTGTTTGATAGACTAAATAAGCCAACATCTTCTAATCTCTTTATAAAATAGATCTTCTATTCCCCTATTCTTCCTAGTAGCTATTCCCTGTACCTTCAAAATAACTGCAACCAGGCCTCATGATTTAAGACGTATGATGATTCTTGCTGTAAGCCACTTTAGCACTGATGTGTAGTTCATTAGACTATAATAACCTACTACTGCTGTTACCTGATGAAGTTGCTCCTTTATTTGACATGAAGGATATCTGTAGTATGGCTCTGAAGTCCTCAAACCCTGTGAGGTAGAAAGGTTACATTTGTAGTGGTCAAGAGCAAATGGCTCCACTTCTCCCATCCGTGCATCCACCCATCTGTACAGTAGTACCCAATAGGCAGTGTAGCTTATGGGATCACTAAATGATTTCTTTCTCTTTTACATCAGATATTGGCTACGCCTCGGAGAAAGAACGCCAGATTAATGCAGGATCAATAAAAGGAACATGGGATTTTCAATATTCCCAATAGGTTCTGGAAGGAAGTTTTGTTATCCAATCCTATTCAGAAATATAAGTCTCATTGACCCAAAATTTTCTTTGATGTTTGAACCATTAAACACATGAGGGTAACATTTTGTTAGAGTGCTAAATACTTTAGAACTGAATGATGAGCATGTGAGGTGTCTGAGGACAGAGCACCCAATTCTGCTTCCACTGAAGTCAGTGGAATTTTTATAAGTGACCTTGGGGCAAAGGGAAACAGGAGTATAACGTTTAATCTGGAAATAAATGAATTCCATGGCATTTAACCCTGCATTTTTGAAGTCAGCAAAACATACCAATGCTTTCTAACAGTGGCTACCTCCAGACTGCATCCCTCTGTTGGCAGAGGGATGCAAATAAAGCACTTCGAAAGTGCAAATGAGCCTGGGATTTAAATATCCTGGGCTTCATTTGCATACTCACATTCTGGCGCTTTGCTGATCATGTGCCATTTCAAAAGTGAAAGTGCTGTGTAGCTGCAGTTCTGACAACAGCGGGGAGCTTTTTCACCAGATCATGTACTCCTCAAAAAATATTTAAATCCCGGGCTCAGTTGCACTTTTGAAGTGCCAACAAAGGGATGCAGTCTGGAGGTAGCCAGTGTGAGGGATCTAAGCGATATAATGCTAACTTACTACTTGATGTGCTAAGATTTCAAACAAAATGAAGCTGAAATGAAGAGGTTTTCCATAGTGAAAGAGACATGAGATGAGATGAGAGGGAAGAAAAGAGCAGTTTTTGGAAATTTGATTACAGACTTTTTTGTTTTTAATGCCTTCTACCTAATTTTGGTCAGAAGAAGGATACAGTCTTTTGGCCCTACCCTGTGAATTCAGAGACCCAAATTAAATTCACAAACTCTAAAATGGGGGTGATAATAGTACTTCACTAAACAATCGAGCTGTTGTGAGGATAAACTCATTAATGACTGAGAGGAGATACTATGTGCTGGTAGGCATACAAATAGATAACTCCTTGATAGCAAGGTTGAATAGTTCTTCCCAAGATGTTAGCAATAAAAGGCAGAATACAATAAACTCCAGCAAGACTCCCTGTAGAGAATCTGATCAGGTGACCCAATACAATTCCTATTTGAAGTATTCATCTCTTTAAATACACAGTATGTATTGCGCTGTGTGTACAGAGGTGCAATTGCTCCATCCAGAGCTCAGGGTCTGTAAATCTTCCACTGTCTAGAGGCTTTTGAAAGGCAAAGGCTTTTGCCTTTATGATTGCTTTTCAGATAGAATTGAAAGAATTATGAATGTTGTTCTTTATATCCACTTTGGATATAAAGCAAAGTAACATATGAAAATGAGTCATTTAGGTAGGAAACCCATGTTCAGCTAACTAACATGACCAGCTAGTGAACAATCTTTGTTCAGGCACCTCGTAATACTGCTGGTGTTAAGGTTTTGGTTAAAAGGGTTTTGGTTTTGGCAAAGAGCCAATGATAAATAAACAATATAGATTTTTTCTACCCATCCCCTCATTCACACAACCTTAATCAGTGAGAGAATGTTAACATGTTTGAATAAGGGGGATTGGGAGAGATGGAACAAACTTGTCAGGAATGCAACTAGCAAATTTTGCATTGTACAAAATCATTACAAAACGTTACCTCTCCTTGACCCTTGGTTTTGATCATCCTTATGCATTGGACACTTGAAAGTTAGTTTTGTTTAACCCTTTTGCAATTGCCAGAATGTGTATTTATGGTTTCCTAATAGTATGTCAACTTATTTGGAGGCATAGCACAGTAAGAAAGCACTAACCAAAAATTTGCTCACAAGTATCTGTTATGTCATTTAGCACTTGAGTGACTTAAGGTACTTTGACTTGTGTGTATGTGAGTAGGGAAAGTCTTTTTATAACACTGAAGTGCAAAATACTAAGGCCTACTGCCTTGCTAAAGGGCCAGCAAAATGGAAAATAAATATCATCCATCTATTCTAGATTACCGAGTGTTCATAATGTCTGAGATGCAGAATGAGTGGTGGAAGATAAATTTCTACTTGGGAAATGAAGGCAATTTTTCTTCTAGGCATTCCATCTCTAATTCTAGAGATTACCTCCTCTCTCAAATTAGATAAAAATCAGAACTACTAGTTCTGGGAATCTGAACTGAAATTGTGGATATGTTTTCCAGTAGTTGTTCTTGGAGTGATATTTATGTCATGTAGAAGTTAGAACTGACATACATAAAGTTGGCAGTACTGAGCTTTTCAGTCAGATGGCATCAGGAGGAGAAAGCAAAAGATAATGTTTTGGAACCATGAGATTCCCTGGAATAAAAAGAAAAGAGTGTAATATTTCAAAGGCTGTGGGAGCTTAATGATTGTCTGAAAATCCAGACAAAAGCCCAAGCTATAATATATAAGACGTTAACAGTTATGCTGTTTGCCATTCCAAAGATAATTTCTTTCAAACTGGCAAGAAGGTATCAGAATAGACCTATGATCATGATACTGTTAAAATGCTCTATTACACAGTTCCTATGTCCACCCAAAGGGGTAGCTGCTTTTCATCAGTTTGTAGAGTTTGTAAGATGTTTTGGGAGTCATCTGGATTCAAACCACTACACACACTACCACCAAATGGGTTGAAAAAAGCTGGCATTTGCCTAGTTGTTTATACTGAGTTTAATTGCTAAAGAAATGCATGATTTGGAAGAGATGCTTCACAAATGTCTTTTACATGTAAACTATATATACACACACACATCAATCATAAACCTACAAAGAAAGTTGGAAATAGAAATTCTCATATTGGCAGCCTTCCATGCCCGGGGGATTCTAATGACTATAAAGTCACAAAGGGGTAGCCATTTTAGTCTGTAACTTTAAAAACAACAAGCAGTTCTGTGGCACCTTTGAGACTAACACATATATTATATCATGAGCTTTCATGTCTCCAACTGTAGGAGTGTGATCGCTTCCAAAGCTATTCAATAACTTTATTAACATCTGGAAGAAAATAAAAATCATTACTAGCTTCATATCCAGCTGACAATAATTGGTAGGGTGGTAAATAATGACTGTAAAAGATCAGTTATACAGATTGCTGTGGATCAGTTGGCAAACAAGGTTCATTTGAGCAGTGTGTTTTAATATACTCAAATACAAGGATTAAAACATCTAGAAACAAAGAATGTGGAGTTGTATCCTGGAATGCAGTGACACTGACAAGGATTTAAGGATCATGGTAGATAACAAATTGAACGTGATAGCCTAAGAATTCAAAAACAACAACTGGATGAAGGGGAACATCAGGTAAGAATAGGGAGGTGTTATGTCCATTGTCGTGATATTATCTCCATTGTCACTGGATAAGAGGGAAGGTTCTCTCATATACTGATAACTCGTTAAAACATAGTAAACAAATGATAGGAATAAATTATCAGTTTTCAGAATAGAGAGCTGTAACTAGTGGTGTCCCCCAAAGCTCTGTACTGGGACCAGTCCTATTCAACATATTTAAAAATAATCCAAAGGGCTAAACAGTGAGGTGGCAACATTTATAGATGATATTAAACCACTCAAGATAGTTAAGTCCAAAGCAGACTGTGAAGCACTTCAAAATGATCTCATAAAACTAGGTGACTAGCAAAATGGCAGATGAATTTTAATGTTGATAAATGCAAAGTAATGCAAATTGCAAAACATAATCCCAAGAATAGATATAACATAGTGGGAACTAAATTATGTTACCACTCAAGAGAGAGATCTTGGAGTAATTGTGGGTAGTTCTCTGAAAACATCCACTCAATGTGCAGCAGCAGTCAAAAAAGTGAACAGAATATTAGGAATCATTAAGAAATGAATAGAGAATAAAACAGAAAATATGTTAATGCCTCTATATAAATCCATGGTACACTCATATCTTGAGTACTGCATGCAGATGTGGTCACCGCATCTCAAAAAAGATCTCTTAGCATTGGAACGGCTGCCATATGAAGAGAGATTAAAAAGACAGACTTTTCAGCTTAGAAAAGAGGAGACGGGGGTTACGCCTGTACTGCACCTCTCTTGCGCAAAAACTTATGCACATGAAGCGTGGATTAGCATATTGCTGTGCTTCATTTGCATAATTAATATGGGGCCGCTTTTGTGCAAGAGGCTTTTGTGCAAAAAGGAGCAAAAGCCTCTTGTGCAAAATCAGCTGCTAATTGACTATGCAAATGAAGCACGGCAATATGCTGATCCACACTTCATTTACCTAAGCTTTTGTGCAAGAGAGGTGCAGTATAGACGTAGCCTAAGAGGGAATATGATAGAGGTCTAAAATCATGACTCGTGTAGAAAAAATAAATATTTATTTATTCCTTCCCATAACACAAGAACTAGGATTCACCAAATTAAATTAATAGTTAGCAGGTTTAAAACAAACAAAACAAAGTATTTCTTCACACAAAACACAATCAAGCTGTGGAACTCCTTGCCAGAGGACGTTGTAACGTTTAAGACTAACAGGGTTCAAAAAGAGCTAGATAGTTCATGGAGGATATGCCGTCAATGGCTATTAACCAGGGTGGGCAGGATGGTGTCTCTAGCTTCTGTTTCTCAGAAGTTGGGAATGGGTGAGAGGGGATGGATCACATGATGATTACCTGTTCTGTTCACACCCTCAGGGGCACCTGGCATTGGCCACTGTTGGAATTCATGACACTGGGCTAGATGGACCTTTGGTGTAACCCAGTATGGCCATTCTTATGTTCATTTATGGAGTTAGTAAGTAACTAAAATACTGTAACCAGCGCTCATGTCCCCATTTCAAAAAAGGATGTTGAAAAGGGATCAGAAAAAAACGATTTGAGGTCTGGAAAACATGGTTTATAGTAGGACACTTAAGAAGTTCAAACAATTTCATTTATGAAGAGAAGATTAAGGGGTAACTTGATCATGGTCGATAAATACCATGGAGAAGAGACTTCAGATAGCAGAGAGCTCTTTAATTTGGCAATAAAAGAACTAACAAAATGCAGTGATTAAAAGTTGAAGCAAGACAAATTTTAACCAGAAATAAGGCACACATTTTAATAGCAATGGTAATTAACTATTGGAAAAACTTGCTTAACGAAATGGTGGATTTTCCACCACCTAAAGTATTTAAATAAAAATATGGATATCTTTCTAATGATGTGTTCCAGGTCAACATATCTTTGTTGGCTCAGTACAGAAATTATGGGTGAGCTTCTTTGGCCTGTGTTATGAAGGTCAGGCTATATGAACATTAAGGTTCCACTTGGCCTTTAAAATCTATGAATGAATGATTATATTTAGTATACACAACTAAATTCTAATCTGTGTTTGCCTATTGTACTGGCCTTTTCTGCAAGGCTATGATCTTATTTACACTGAAGTAAGTGAAAAATCTTCATGGGAAATTAGACTGGGCCTTAAGCCTTTTAAAAACTATAAGGCTTCACCATCTTAATTTTCTTCTCGCTCTGTGGGTCAGTTCCGCAAAGAACTTCAAACCCAAGGGAAGCTTTACTATCAGTAGGACAAATGAATGTAGGTAATACTTGTCACTGTTTTTTCATGGAATGTATCGCAGCTGTAATTATTACACACACATTCCCTGCATGTGCTGCTTACTTGCATTCAATTATATTAATCAGCATTACTGCTGTGTGCTAGAGTTGGCATGCGCCCTTTTCTTGTTTGAAGTAGGAATGTGTAGGAGGTTATTTGAGGCCACAATGCTACATGACCTCATGCTATATTCTGTGATCCTTGTAGCATGGAGTTTAACAGAGAAAATTGCACTCAGTGGTATGGAGGGCTATTAACACAAGCAAAATTTACACTGCAAATGTCATTGCTAAATTTAACAAACACTTTCTCTAATGGTTTATTACTGGTTTTGCTATTTCTATAAGAATCAAGACCCATTAGTGCCACCTGGTGTTGCCCCACTAAAGTTACACTGATTTTACATGTGTGGAGGTTCTAATGCCAGCTCTTCAGAAGCAGCTATCACTTCAGACTCTAGGGAGACCATAGAGTCAGAAAGCCATTCCTAGCAGAGTTTATCCTTTTGAATGTAGCAGATGAAAAGCTCCACTTTCAAAAAATAAAAGAAATGATACAAAATAAAATGCCTTAAAGAACAAATGTCCTTTGCATAAGATATTCTTCTTACACAGCACTGATAACAAAAATCATTCAGACCTCATGACTTGATATTGAACCACACACGTGCCAAAGTATATCTAGATCAGTGTTTCCAAAACAGTGTTAAAAAGTGAAAATAAGGGCTCCATGAGAAAATTCCATTACAATAACATTTTATGATGTAAAAAATATTTAAGCATTTATGAATTTTATTTAAAACAATTTTCATTTGTGTTTGCCATGATAATTGTCCCTGTGTAATGCCAGCTTAGCCAGAAAGTGGGGATGATGATGTCACTACTCAGCACTGCACAGTCAGTCAGTGGTGCGATTACCTTATTTGTGGTCTACTTTTCCAGCTCCATATATAAGACTTATTAGTTAGGGGTTCTGCAAAATTCTTTTGAGGTTAAAAGGCCAAATAAAATGAGGAAACACTAATCTAGACTAATTAAGCAAAAAAAAATTAAGAACTTTACCCTTCAGTCCTCTCCAGGGCAACTCTGTCATAGTGGCTGGGCTGTGCCCTCTGCAAAATCTGAACGAGAGAGAGCAAACTTGAGTCAAGGGTTCTCAGCTGAAAATGGCTTGCCTCCCGCCTCCCTCTCATGTACGTTTTTGGGATGCTAACTCACATGCCTCAGCTGTTCCCAATGATTTGGTACATCTGTGGAGAGAGGCAGTTTGTAATTCAGCTAGGATCCAAACAGTGCTTAATTTGTGCTGGGGTTTGCTAGGGCTGAGCCCTGGTATCTCTTGGCTTAGTAGTTCTTAGTCCTAGCACCTCTAGTCTTGCTGTATCAGTTATGAATGTTAAACACTTGCTTGAGCTCCAGCACCTCTTTCATTACAAATTAAGCACGGGACCCTATTAAGGGCTGAAGTGAGCTCCTGGAAATGAGAGAGCAGCTAGTATAGTTACTGGAACATGTACCTTCTGCTCCATCTGAGGAAGAGTATTAAATAAGTGGGCAGTCAAGTGTTCTATTAACTGCATTTCCTGAGACATCTGCATAAGCCAGAAGTGTAGCATATGCTGAAGTCTGCAATAACACAGGTCAAATTATTTGCTTATTTGTCTATGGTGGTAGTGAGTAAAGCCTCCACCAGGACCTATTGTGCTAGGCAGTGTACATGTTGCAAATGTTATTTTCAATTCAGAATGTTTCCCAGGTAATCACCCTCTGAAATGATCATGGGGGGTGGGGGAGGGTGGCAAATGTTATCAATTGTCTCTTTGTAAATTGCTTCAGATTTTCTATCCATTCCACCAGAAATGGGGGGGAGGGAGAGAGAAAGAACAAGGCAGTTAAATAGCAATACCATTTTTCTGATATCACTGCTCTAGGCACAAATGATAGTTCTGATCAGTTTCCAGATTCAAGGTATGGTGTTTTTTGCTTACTTCCAGTATCCTTGCCAATAAGCACTGTTCAGTATAGCTGCCCTTTTGAGCCCTGCTCTTCAGGGTCCTCAGTTTAAAAATTAAGCAGCTGCCAAAATCACTCAGCATTCTGAGACTTGTCTTGGTCACAGCCAAAGAGGCAGTAGTAAACTCAGCATCCATTGCAATGGGACCACCTCACACCCAGCTGTGAGAGGGTGTGTTGCTCTCCTCACTCATTTCCTCCAATGCCCCATTCCTTTCTTCCAAGACTCATGGGGCAGGCTTTCCTACAGCTTGCACACAGAGGAGAGATATAGGAATGGAGCACATGGCTCTAGTGACTAATTCCCCTCTTCTGGGAGCAACATGTAAGGCAGCTTTTCCTCCAACCTAAAGGGCAAAAGTGCAAAGAGCCAGGCTGGACACTAGGCTTACCCTTATCACAACCCTGACAGCCATACCTCCAGGAAAAATAGCCTTCTGTTGCTCAAGAATTAGCAGTGTGTATGGATGCTAATGTGTAAGGTTCTGCGCACAAGGTCTGCTGGTGACCTTAGAACTGACTGCTTTTTAAAAAACCCTCGAGAAGAAAACACACACACACACACACACACACACACACACACACACACACACACAAAGAATTATGTTAAAAGAATGGCATTTAGGTTGCAAAGTCAAAAATAAGGAAGTCCCAGATTTACAGTCGCCTGTGAAGTTCTTAATTCAGCTTCCCTGTCTGTGGACATTATTTTGGTTAGTGTGTAAGGTACCACAGGACTACTTGTAATCACATAGGCCAGTGGTCCCCAACCATTTAAGGTTGCCGGGCGCCAGGGGGCGTGGCCGTTCGCTCGCCGAGCGCCAGAGGGCAGGGCCCCCCCCATAGCCGCGTGCCCGGGGCCGGCCCCCCCCCATAGCCACGCGCCCAGGGCCGGCGCGCCCCCCCCCCCCCCACGCTCCCGGGGCCGGCACTTCCCCCCAAGCGCTGCGCGCCTGGGGCCGGCACTCTCCCCATGCACCGCGCGCCCTGAGCGCGGGCGGCCAATCTGCAGCGCTCCCGGGGCCGGCACTCACCGTATGCCACGTGCCTGGGGCCAGGCCAGCCCCGAGCACTTGGTGGGCGCACACAAATGCCCCCACAGGCGCCATGGCGACCTCAGGCACTGTGTTGGAGACCACTGACATAGGCTATGTCTACACTGGCATGATCTTGCGCCAGAGCTATGCAAATGAGGCTAAGCGTGGAATATCACCAACCCTCATTTGCATATCTAATGAGCAGCCATTTTTTGCAGAAGAGGCTCTTGCGCAAGAAGGAGCTGTCTACACTGCCCTTTCTTGCGCAAGAAAAACCCTCTTGCGCAATGCCGTTATGCTGATTATTTTCAGGAATAACGGCATTACGCAAGAGGGTTTTCTTGCGCAAGAAGGGACAGTGTAGACAGCTCCTTCTTGCGCAAAAGCCTCTTCTGCAAAAATGGCAGCTCATTAGATATGCAAATGATGCTCAGCGATATTCCATGCTTAGCCTCATTTGCATAGCTCTGGCACAAGATCGTGCCAGTGTAGACATAGCCATACTGTTTTTTCCACAGGTCTTCTATCTTTCAGGCCTCAGAATGGACATTGAATGGGAGAGAAGTAAGACCATGTCAATAAAGATAAATCAGGCATTTCCAAGTTTTCAAGTGCTTCATTCTTTGAACATTGGTTATTCAATGTACAATAAATACAGTTAGATAATGCACAATCAGGTGCTTAAAATGGGGGTGTTTTTGTTAACCAGAACTCAGAAAGAGTGCAATGAAGGGGGGATGAAGTTGGGAGCCATGGCCAAAATCCCTGATCAGAGCTGAATAGTAAAGGCAAAGCCCCTTGCCTCTTGGCATGAGAAAGCGGTAGCTGGTCAAAATCTTAGCAGAATTGCTACAGCACAGGTCAGAGGTGTGTGTGTGGGTGTGTGTGTGGGAGGTGTTACATCTGCATAAAATCTCCTCGAGTCCAAATCCTCAAGGGTCTTTAGGCTTTTAATTCTGGGCACTAGGCTACACTTGGGAGCACAAGCCCCTCCATCACCCCCTCTCACTTTGACAACCTGCAGAAGGCTAGCCCCCTTCCCTGCAAATTGCATCCCCTCTCCCAGAGTTACTGCTGCTCTGCCACTGTCTGGCAATGGATCTTTCCGACCCCAGCCTCATGCCCCCAGCGCCACACCTTGCTGCCCTACTCCTTCCCCACTCGCCGGCCCTTTTGCCCTCCCCTGGAAGCTGCTTACCCCGCTTCCCACATTCCGTCCCCTTCCTCCTCCTCTCCCAGTCGCAGGGCCCGACGGCAACTACGGGCAGAGCGAGGGCAGGGGCTTCACAGGATGCAACTGAGCATGCTGCGCGCGAGCCGGCACCGGCCGGGCCCCCGGGGGCAGAGCAGAGAGGCCGGGGAGGGACAGCAAGGGGGCGGCGGCCGGAAGGAAGGGAGGGGGAGAGGCAGGACGAGCCTCGACCCGCAGAGGAGCAGCAGCCAGACCGGCAGCAACTCTGCAGGCTGCTCCCTGAAGCGCTGCCCCAGGCGCGGGACTCGCACCATGGCTCTGTGCGGGAAGAGCTGGCTGGCCAACGAGGGGAGCAAGCACCTCTGCCTGGTAGGATGCTGCGCCCAGCTCGCCGGGCGCGTCCCCCAGCGCAGGGCGCCGCCTCTGGCTGCCGCCGCTGCGAAGTTCGCCCAGAAACTTTGAGCTCAGAGCCCCGGGGGAGCGCGCGGGGCCGGGGCGCTGCGGCACGCGTGGAGCGGGAGCCGCTTGCCTTGGTCTGTGCGTGCACATGTGCCTTACGCGCCGTGCATGCATCTGGGCGCGCGGGGGGACGCCGTCGGGCCTGGAGGGCGCTTCGCATGCGTGTGGGCGTCGCGTGTGCCTGGGATCGCCGGGTCCTCTTTGCAGGCGCGTGCCTACTTGAGTGGGTGGCTCGTGCACGCTGTGGATGTGTGTGTATAAATGCATGCACGTCTGTGTTGTGTATGCGCGCTCCCATGTGTGCTATACAGGCATAGGTGTTGGACTTAGGGATGCTCCCGCACCCCCTGGCTTGAAGTGGGTTCCCTCATAGACAGGGCTCACAGTTTATTTCAGCGCCTGCACTTGAAAAACGGAATCAGTACCCCTGTAAATAAGGGAGAATGACTGTGTGTATATCTGTGCACAGGGGTATAGTCTCTCGCAAGAGGTGGGGCAGAAAAAACATGGATCTCATCTGAAAATGTAGTTTTCACTTACATATGACTCATTGTTTGTCTTTCCCACTGTTATTTTTTTATTCTTTGACTCTTTAAGAGCAGCATGTAACTCAATAAATGTTGAGAGACAGTTTGCATGCAAGATGCTACATAAGATTGTAAAGGACTGACTTTCCAATGCAAACTTTTGGGAGGCTGGCAGAGAACAAAAAGTTTTACAGCCAGCAGGGGCTGTTTTTGTAATGTCTTTCCATGAGTTTTTTCATTCAGCTGCAAAATCCTTTGAGAGACCATTGCCTGTGTGTTGTGTGATGAAAAGAAATATTGAAAAGTTCTGGACGGTATATGTGCATTTCACTTACATGTATTCTTTCTTGTTGTCTTGTTTGTTTTAGCTTTTCTGGTTCTCCCTCAATGTGGGGCTCTTCTGGAAAACCTTCCTGCTGTATTACCATGGGCCGCAGTACTACTACTTACATCAGATGCTAGGTGTAAGTCATCCTTTTTTCTGAGGCAGTGGGATAGGGAGCCTGGACAGGAGGGCTTTTTGAGGGAATAATTGGGCTGCTTAGTAGCCCTTGAAGGTGGGGGTGGGGACCAGTGGAGGATCAATAAGAAATTTACTAGGAGATTGTTGACATTTGGCGGGGGAGGGGGGCGGAGGGGGGGGACAGACGGACTAGGAAGTTGATATGTTGAAAACAATCACTGTGTTGGAATGAATAGAAAGTAAGGAGCCAGTCAAGTGGCTGGGAAAGCCAACTGCAGGCATGCTTATAAGATCTGACATTGTAAACATGATAGCATATGACTGGAGCTTTAGTTTTTAGTCATCATAACTTTATCAAGTTTATGGACTTGTTCCTATGAGCTTTTATGCTAGTTCTCATGATGTATATTTCTCAGGAGAGTCTTCTTTATTAACTATGTTAGGCTTTCTGCTTGTGCATCTCATCCTCATGCTTCCTTTGTGGTTGGATAATAAATAATTATAAGGAGCATACACGTTTGCTTTAATTTCTGGCTATCAGTGAGAAAAAGAGTGGCAGTCAGGCATCTACCAGTATAATACTGATGTCTCCACTTTGCATTAGGAACAAATGTTTCCAGAGGTGAAATTCAGGTCTTTTTCTTTCTTGAAGTTATCAGTATCTCCAGAGTAGGTACAATAAGCTTGTACTGTAAACTGTTCAGAGGGATGTACAAAGGGAAAAAATACAATAAGCAAAATCTAGCCCTTGCTCTGTCTATATCTTAGTCCCCGTCTGTAAAATGGTTATGATAATGAGAAAAAAAAGTTGATGTAGTATGTTGATGTTTATTTCTTGCTTGGAATATGTTTCCAGATGATAGGCTTGAAGTCTCATTTGCTGCTGCTTTATCAGGATAAAGACTTTGCTATTTGAGACCAAATTCTCACCACAGTTTTCTGGTGCTACTCCACTGAAATCTGTTTTTCCCACTAAAGTCTGGAGGGAATTAGACATCTTGGAACTTTGTTTGCTTTAAAGTGCTATTTTGTATTTAATTGCCTCATAACCAAGGCATGCCAGATGTGTTTATTAGTCTGCTTCTTCCAGTAGGTGTTTTGTGTAACAAAAATTGTTACTAGCAGCTTTTATTTTTTCCTTTGTTATTTAAGCTCCTCTTCCTGTTTTGGGATTTCACAATATTATTTAAAACTTTAACCCATTTGTCTGATTGCCATCATAGTCCATGTCTGATTTGGAGGCAATTTGCTGCCTACTGTAATTCTCTTTCTGCCATTCTGGTGTTTTGCAGAGTGTAACCCTTTTTTCTGTTGAGACTTTTTTGGATAGTCCACAATTCAATATCACTATTAAGGTTATCATCTGTTAAGAGTCAACCAACAGATCAAAGTACAGGTCTTTAACATTTATTGTTTGCTTTTTAAAATTCTTTTGCACTCCCGTGGCAGTATTCTCATCTAGGAGGTCTGTATGTCCTGCTCTCTCAGAGCTTCAGCCATCACAGCAACATTGGGAGCATGAATGCAGACAGGGCTCAAGTAGCCACCAGCATTTTTACCACTGTATCTAATAGAACTGTGGTAAAAATGCCGGAGTCCTGATCTATGTTACCACTGGAGCTTAGAGACTATGGCAGTGAACAAAGAGTAAGTACTTACATAGAAGAGAATAGGTACAGTGATGTCTGTGAAATGGAGAGGTATTTCCCATGATAGTCTAGCATACACAAGGTCTTAGAATGATTATACGCACATTAAACCTCAAAGAGCTAACTTTACTTTCAATCATTTTTGCCTTGGTGTCCCCAAAACTGAGATGAGTACAGTGTGTTTCCAGATCATTCCTGGTGTTTATATTATAATCTATATAATAAGGTGGGCAGCTAATGACAAAGGAGGATGAATTCAGCAGAAATATGGAAAAGGGGAATTTGGAGAAGGAGAAAATCCCAGAAATAGCAGCTCATCTTAATAAACCATGACCCAGACCATTGATAGGGTTACAGATCCAAACATCTCAAAGGAGAGGTCTCTGTGGACCTGATCCTGCAATCTGTGCCCTTTGAGGAGCTGAGCATTCTCCCACAACTGACTCAATGGGAATTTAGGGAACATAGTATCTGGCAGGATTATCCCTTCACAGTCTTCTGGTAAAGACTGTAGAGTTGAGCCTACTCTTCAGAAAGGAACTATGTTCCTTCAAAGGGTGTATGAGAAAAAATGCCCCATACAATAAACGTGTGCCTCACACAGGAGTGCTGACAAGAGGCTGATCTTTATTTTCATGTCACCGGAAGGCTACAAAAGGTGACTATTCCTATCACGCAACATCAGTCCTCTCCCCCAACTAAAATGGCTGAGAAATAAGGGTGAATCTAAATTACATTCCTCTTTTGAAAGAGGAATGCAAATGAGGGAAATTGAAAATGCAAATGAAGCTCTGATTTACGAATCTCGTGCTTCATTTGCATAATCTCTTCTGATCACCCCCCCCAAAAAACCCCTCCCTTTTTCGCAAGAACCCTGTAAACCTCATTTTTTTCAGGAGTAAGGGTCCTTTCAAAAAACGTTTTTTTTCCCCGAAAGAACCCCATCTAGACTGCTTTTTTTTTGAAAACATTTCTTCCGAAAAAGCGATTAGAAGAGATTATGCAAATGAAGCATGAGATTTGTAACTCAGCGCTTCATTTGCATTTTTGATTTCCCTCATTTGCATTCCTTTTTCGAAAGAGGAATGTAGTCTAGACGCACCCTAAAACACAGAGATCAGTATAGGCTCTGATGACTTCTGCTACACTTCAGAGAATGACTGTTACTTTGTTCAGGTAAATTGTGTCATTATCTTCAGCAGAGTTACAGAGCTCATATGGCATATGAATGTAACATATATCATGAGTACATGGGCTGGATATGAAGAAAGAAACAGACAAAACCCAATCTCATAGGAATGGCCTGGAGTAATGGGTTCCAAGTGGCATGGAAAGAAAATGACTCATACAGTTAGCCACAAGAATTTAGAGTTGCAGTATTGTTATAAAGACCATTCCCCTATGTTGGGGAATCAATTAAACCTGCTGCTGATGTTTGCTCCCTCCTATTTTCATCCCTATTTTGCACTGCATCAGGACCAGATTCTGATCTCTGTTACACCAGTGTAAAATTAGACTAACTTTTTTTATTTTAATAGTTACTCCAGATTTACCCCAGTGTAACTGAGATTAGAGTTTAGTCCCTAATGTTTATAGATATATTAGATATAGATGTACCTGTAAATATATGACCATATGTCAGGGTGGGCAATTATTTTTGATGCGGGGCCACTTCAAGAATTTGGAAAGTGGTCAAGGGCGGCACTATTCCATATTAATAGAGAAGGTGTGGGGTCTGGGATGGAGGCTGGGTGCAGAAGGGAGCTTGCAGTAAGGGATTGGGGTACAGGAGAGGGTGTGGGTGTCTGGGAGGGAGTTTGGGTGCAGCAGGACATTGTGACCTGAATGAGGGGACTAAGGTGCAGAGGTTTGGGTTGTGACCTGGGGAAAGGGTTTGGGATGCAGAATCAAGGAAGGGATATGGGGGGCAGAAAGGGGCAGGGTTATGTGGGTTAGGGGTGCAGGGGAGTGGGAAGAAGGTTTGGGTTCTGACCTAGGACAGGAGGGGACTGTGACCTGGGGCAGGGGATTGGGGTGCAGAATCTTGGAGGGGATATGGGTGCAGGAGGGGGGTATAGGGTTTGGTTTATGGGGGATAGGGGTAAAGGAGCAGGGGCAGAGGATTTAGGTTGTGACCCAGGACAGGAGGCGGTTGTGATATGGGGCAGGGGATTAGGGTGAAGGATCTGGGAGGGGATATGGGTGTAAGAGGAGGCAGAGAGTTTGGGTTATATGCGGTAAGTGTGGGGGGAGGAGGGGCAGAGGGTTTGGGTTGTGACCTAGGAAAGGAGGGGATTGTGACATTGGGTAGGTGATTGGGGTGCAGGATCTGGGAGGGGATATAGGGGCAGGAGGGGGGAAGAGAGTTAGGGTTATGAGAGATGGGGGGCAAAGGGTTGAGGTGCCAGAGTCAGGTTTGGGCTGGCGGACTTACTTGCTTTATCCCCAGCCAGCAGTCTTCTTAAGGAGACTCCCTGGCTGCCCTGCCCTGCCCCTTTCCTGGCTGCAGGGGCCATGTGGTTTTTGAACAGCTACCAGCCTGAGGGGAAGGGTGCTTCCTGAACTGCCTGTTGACAACAGGCAGCTCCCATTGGCTGCAAACCAGCCAGTGGGATTGTGCTGGGGACAGGGGCAGTGCACAAACTCTTGCCTTCTTCCCCAGGCTCACAGCTGTTCAATCAGAACCCTGCAATGGCTGCTAGGGTTGCCAGGTGTCCGGTATTGACCCAGATAGTCTAGTATTTTTGCCTCCTGTCCAGTAAAAAAATTCAGAAAATACCGGACACCTAACCTGTCCGGTATTTTCTTTTTTCCACCCCGCCAGCAGGTGAAAATACCGGACACTTGGCAACCCTACACACACACTCAGCAACCAGGCCCAGCCCCGGCCCCTCCACCGGCCCCCCTTGGACCTCCCACCAGGTCCTCCCCCGGACGTCCCCCCACTCTCCTCTTACCTGGTTCCGCAAGGGCTTTTCTTGTGGCTGGAATAGTAAAACAAAATGGCCTCTTCTTAAAGGGGCCATACTGATTATTTATTTATTTAGCTTAATAACTGCTGTCAGGGTCCCTTTTTTTTGTTCTCAACAACTTTGGTCTCCCCCCCTTTTTTTTCCTCAACAGAATTTTTTTCCCGGTGTTTTTTTGGGGGGAGAGGGGCAGGAGGGGGTTTGGTATTTTTGGTTAAGCCATCTGGCAACCCTAATGGCTGCATTTCTCAGTAGCGGGCAGTGGGCAGGCAGAGAGTTAGCCTAAGGTTCCCTGCTGCATCTGCGGACTGGAGCTGGCGACTTGGCGGACTGTATTCGGCCTGCAGAGAGTATTTTGACCAAGCCTTGCATTTGTCAAACTTTTCAAAACTGTATGACTCCAGTGTGCCCCAATGACTTAAAAAAGTTTTAAAAGAATTGCAGTTAATTGAGAATGGGATTACATAGCTCTCTTCTTCCAAAGAACCCTCTTTCAGAAACACATACAAGCTAAAATGAAGTGCTAAAACTTTCTGGTAGATTTTTTTCCCTCCCACTTCCATTTTCTGGAAATAAATACAGTCAGCCAGAAAAGCTGTTTTTGCCAGAGGTCCAGCAAAATTTGGCTGACTCTAGGGATCTGCAGAAATTTTCTTTAATAAGCACCTGACCTTAATCATGTTCAAACTCCAAACTTTTCTTTCATCTCAGGTTGTAAGATGTGTGATATTCACATGTACTCTGTGATCAGGAATAAGGAAAGAATAAACTGTATAAACAAAAGGCAGATGAGTAAAAATTAACTAAAGTATGCAGTGGAGTCTGCCACATCCCCAGAAATCCTATAAATAATTAAAAGTTAGAGAAACTGACTACTAAGGCATGGACAGAAGTTCACTGATGGACTCTTGAGTTTTCTTGGTCCTTTTATTTTGTGATTCCAGATGGGTTTAATGTCAAATAATACTCTAGTTATTGAGGTCTTATTTGTGATCTCCCTTCTAATACATTCCCTCAACTTAATATTAGGTTTCAGTGCACACAATTGTGACATTAACTTTCATCTAAAGAAAGATCTAAAGATGGGGACTGGGACAGCTGTAATCCCTTTGGGTTGGCAGAGGTGGAGAAAGAGACAGCTATTTACTATATACAGTAAAACTCCAATAGTCCGGCATCCGATTGTACGGCACTCCCTATAGTCCGGCATCAAAATGGCAAGAGGCTAGTGAGTGAGCTTCGGCAAAAAACGAGTCACAAGGCAGCAGCTGAACTGAGCGAAACCAGACGGGATCGAGTCAGTCTGCCACTGGCATTGTGACACGCTGGACAGTTAATAAAAAGGGTTAAAAACACTTTATATACAGTAGTGTGTGTGTGTGTGTGTGCGCGCGCGTGCGTGTGTGTGTGTGTGTGTGTGTGTGTATATATATATATATATATATATATATATATATATATATATATATAAAAACCCCAGCTTATAGTACCTCCTGATAGTCGGGCACCACCTTGGTCCCAAAGGTGTTCTGGATTATCGAAAGTCTACTGTATTTGGTCTGTTTGTCTGTCTGTCCCTCAGCCAGGAGACATGCACCCCTCTCCCAGCTGTACTTGCTGGAGCTGCAGCGGCCATGGAAAGGTACTTCTCACCTGGCCCCAAGCCTCTGTGTTGAGAGACAGGGCTTGTTCTCTCTCCCTGGGGCAGCCTGTGTACTGAAACCCTCATACTCAGCCCCACCCCAGAACAGCAATTTAAATGAAGAAAAACTAAACGAATTTGAGGAAAGGACCTGAGCAACGCCTGGTAAATCTTCTAGTATTATTGATAAAATAGTTTTAGTTCCTTCTAATGCTAATATTGAAATACCCTGCTTAACAAAGAAAAGCCTATTTCCTCCATTACAGCATTCCTCCAACATTCCTTGCAGCAGTACTCAGGGAACTAGGAACCAGTTATGACATCCTGGTTCTTTGGTTCCTCCTAGGTTAGAGCAGCGTAAGGACTACTCTGCAGTGTTCCCTCTAATTTTTCTATCCACGTGCAGAATAGTTTTATTTGCACTGAGGCATGTGTGGATGTCTACCACCATTAGAGACATATCCTGCTTGCTGCGGCTTCTCTGTTAATCAGGTGGATGATATTTCAATCTCTTCTGGGTGGCTGTCCAAGCACTCAGTTTACAGGGGACATTGCTACCCTGAAACACGTGCCAACTGGCAGTGGTCCCCATGGGACCCTGTGTTGCTGGGGATAGCTGGAAAGTAGCACACTCCACCTATTTCTGTTCTCCACCCAGATCTATCTATATATCTCTTCCCTCACCTGTATATACTTCCCTGCTCGTACTGGTTGAACTTCCCAAATCCGGGACTCTGGTCTGACAACATCCGTGGCCCGGAAAGAAAGACCATTGATGTTGCTGGACAGGAGAGCCTTGGAGGTGAGGAGCATGACCCAGCTTGGAGTCCTGTGAGTGCTGGGGATCTCCAGCTAGGCTGGCAGGGGCTGGTCCTATGGTGGGTGGGGAGTCCAGCGCTGGTGAGCCCCAGGCCAGGGAGACCCTGTGGCAGCTGAGAGGAATACCCAGCCTTGGACAGGAACCCAGGCAAGGAACTCAGGTGGCAGCGGGGCTGGTGGCAGGTGTGGGGAATCCTCAGCTGGGATCCCCAGCTTGAGCGTATCCGGCGGTGCCTAGGGGAGATCCCTGGCACGAGTGGGGCCGGTGGTGGCCAGAGGGAAGCTCCAGCCCGGAACGCCAGCAGCAGCAGAGCTAACGGGAAACCCCGTCCTGGCCGGAAACCCTGGCGAAGAGGAGCCGGGAGCGGGTGGGATGAATTCCAGCCTGAGGAGGCTGAGCCTCGGAGCCCTGGCATGGGGCCATGAGTGAGATGGCAAGCCCCTGGTCTGGAAAACTCTGTGGTTTGGGACCACTCAGGTCCCGAGGGTGCAGACCAGGGAGGTCCAACCTGGACTAGCTTTGTGTTTGCCCAAAGAGAAAAGGCAATCCAGTGTATTGGATGCTAGCACGGGACTCTGAGTTCAGTTCCCTACCGTAGTACAGGCTTCCTGTGTGATACTGGGCAGTCATTTTGGATACTGCTACATTGCAGAAAAGCACCCCATGGTGGTGAGTCTCTCATCCCAGATCAACTGACTGGTTGGTGGGGCTTTTGCTGTAGAGACATATCTGCTTGTGTTGTGCTCTGAGACCCTTCGCCCTTGCTGGGTCTCTAGCTCAAGTAGGAATGCTTACACTGCTGTTTTTAGCATGGTAGGAGGAGCCCAGTGAATCTGTGCCAGTCAGTTTTTTGCAGCAAAGATGTACATTTAGTTGCATCCTCAGTTCCTCGTCTGTAAAATGGCGATGAGAGTACCTCCCAGGAGTGTTGTGAGGGAACATACAGTAGAAGTTTGTGAAGTGTATGATGATAATGGAGAGCAGTTAAGTACCAAGAGAGACAGAGGACTCCTAGCACCAGCTGGTAAATTGGCTTCCTCTTTTTGCTCTGCATGAAACAATTTTATGTGCTGCTTATGTGAGGTAATATCTTCTGTTGCTAGACAATGCCAGTCTAGCAGGGGACAAAGAGCAAGGATGCCATTTTGGGAGGGTAGAGAGGTTGCAGCCATGGGAATCGGGATGCTGCTTGCTCTTCTTCCCATTTTCCTATATGGGAGCAAGGGGAAGTACACAGTTTGCATGCATTCCTCTCACTCTTGGCTGGTGAGGGGAGAAGAGAGAGGAGTAATTAATGCAAGCTGTGTACAGGCCAAACCATAGATATTGCTAGACCAGAGAGTCCCGGACAAGAGAGGTTCAACCTATACTTTCCTCTTGCTCTCTAATAAGGGAATGGAAAGAAGAGCAAACACCCTGGGGACTTAAGCCGTCCTGAACAAGGGAGTTTACTGGATCAGAGGAAGTCTCTCCCAGTGTCTGTCAGCAGACCTTGCCTGGCTCCCCTCCTGGTAGGTGGGCTCCACTGCTGGCCCCGGCTGCTGGGCTCTCTGCCTCTGAGCTGCCAGCCGGGCTCTCCTCTTGGCCATTGGACAGACTCTGCTGCTGGCCCCAGTCGCCAACTTGGCTCCACAGCCAGCCCCAGCCACCAGCCCTGGCTGCTAGGCAACTTGTCTCTGGCCAAGATCTGGGCCCTCATTCCCTGGGGCCTCTCCCCTAGCTGGGCTCTATGCCTCTTATTGCTAGGCTCTGCTGCCACTTTGGCTGCTGGGCTCCTGGCTGCCAGGCTATGCTGCTGACCTGGCTGCTACTGAGCTCCCTGCCTCAGGCTTCCCGACCCCAAAATGCCACCTGGCTCCCTACCCATGGGCCACTGGCCCCCGTGACACAGGACTCACAGCTGCCGGGCTATCTGGTCCGGCAACATCTGTAGTCCTGCCAAACCATAGATATTGCTAGACCAGAGAATCCCGGATAAGAGAGGTTCAACCTATACTTTCCTCTTGCTCTCTAATAAGGGAATGGGAAGAAGAGCAAACACATTCTAGTATGTGGGGTGCAGCCCCACACCCTCTGGAAAAGGTGCCCTTAGATGAGAGAGGATTGTATGCCTGCTATATTATAGTTAATTAATGGGGATATGTTCCTCTCTAAAACTATGATTTGCCTTGGAGCAATAATCTTCTCTCCCTCCATCACTGTTTGAAAATCCAGAGGTCCACTTTATTGAGCCATTTGTTACTACCTGATAGTTTTAAAGTTGCCCAGGCAGCACAAAGGAAGTCGGGAGACCATTTAGAGATCACTTGGAAAGAATGAGTTTCTTGGCGATATGTTTGAGTTCTCGGATGTTTATTAAGAGCAGATTTAGGTCTCTAGTTTATTTCTGGACCTTCTGTAAACTGTAATTCTAGACATTACTCATTGTGTTGCTTTATCCATAGTTTTCCAACAACTCATGAGCTTGTCACAGCTAGCACACTGCCCAATTTGATTGCTGCTCAGTAACAGCTTAAATGAAGCATTAGTGAATCCTCATGACATTTTTCATCAAAATACTTGAATTACACTCGGTTGGAACTGTTCTGCTTTTTTGAAAAGTAGTTTCACATTTTGTTTGTAATGATGATGATGGACATTAACATGAATTCATGTGAAAACAGGGTATTATATTGAATATTTATCAAATAACACTATGACAAAATACAGATAATTGTTGCTGGCCCATTTAGACTTCAACCTGATTCCAGCAGAGGGCACACCTTAATTTTTCATAGAAAGGAAGGCTGTTTCTCATGCTCCTCCACTCCTGCCTATCCTCCATCACTCTTCCTGTGATGTGGTAGACTAGGTCCAACCCTGTGTTGGAGACCTAAGGGTTCTGCCACATGTATTGTAGGAAATGGAGAGGCCCTCCAAGGAGGCTAGAGTGGCTGCAAGGGAAGTAGCCAATCAGAACCCAGCAGGGCTTTATAAAGGAGCTGCAGATCAGACCAATAGTTAGTTGCTGCTTGGAGCTGGAGGAGAAAGAGCTGCAGGCCTGGAAGAGCAGGCCATGGACTGCTCAGTGTGGGGAGGAACTGGAGAGTGAGATGCTCCTGGCTGGCTGCTAGGACTGAGTAGTGACTGAAGTTGGGCTACGGGATGATAGTGCCTTAAGAAAGGAAGCTTTGTGGATAAAACCGCATATCAGGACTGGACTACTTAAAGATGAAAGCTGGGGGGAGGGCAGGATTGCTTAATGCTGACCCTCAGGCAAGTAGATCTTGTGTGCTCCAGTCTCATGGTGGGATAGTGGGGAGTCTGAAGTACCAGATCCAGGCAAGCCAGGGGCCTCAGGTTCCCCACCCCTGTCTTAGAGAGAGAGAGAGAGAGAGAGAGACAAACCCTGACAGAATGTATATCACAGAAGGGGTCTGTGCTGGTTAACGTGCAGACAGTGTGTAACTCAGCCAGAGTGCTGAGTCACTGAAAAAAATGCCTGAGAACCCCTAATGGGGTCCCCAGAACTAAAGAAGTCAGACATACCCAACCAGAGGGAGGCACTTGTGAGCAGTGGGTGCTGACTCCATTAAGCTGTGCCATGATGTTCCTATGCAATTCAGTACTCTGAGATTTGGGACTTTGCACCATTATAACTCCTTTGCTTTCCGTGTTGCCTTTCAGATTTATACCAAAGTGAGTGAAGAATTTTTATGGCGTAGTCATGTGGAAGGCTCATACTGGGGGAGTATGAAGTTTTGGGATATGTGGCATGCATACTCATGAACTGGAGGAGTTATATGCTACTGAAGGGGAACATATGAGAGCAGCAAATGGGGGTGATGTCTCATTAAGTGAGAATGAGCTACTAGTGACCTACTTAATATCTCTAAGTAAGGGGAACCTGCAGCCTTCTTCCCAGTTATCCAGCAGACCATATACTTATTTCTATTCCAACTATACCTTGACATAATAATGCTGATTATAAGGTACTGGGTGATAGTAAAACATATTTCTCTTTCATCTGACTTAACAGAAATATTGTCCAAAGACTGTTGTGTGCCAACAGTAAAAAAATAATAGTTTTTTTATGGCAATAGTGATAAACCTTTGCTACATACAGATTATAATTGCTGTAAAAAAAAAGGCCCACTTCTCCAGCAGGACAAAAATGCACAAGAGTTCCCATTAGGGTATGTACAAAAAGCAGAACAGAGCTAAGCCTCCAGTAGGGGGTCCAGAATCTTTCTAGTCATTTTATGCCAATACATCACTCAAAGAGCCTGTTGCTTCTATCACTCGTGCTGACGTAACTGATCTGAAATGAGCAGAGTCATTCCCATGTAAAACAAATGTAAGTGAATTCTGAATTTCTGTGAGTTATTTCTGGGAAAAAGGGGCTGGGTAAAAATGTCTGTGTGACAGGACCCCGAGGGTCTAGGACTACGAGGACTATTGTGCCACCTTTACTGTCTGTTCTAGGTTGTCTCTCACAGTGCCTTATGGTGGCAAGCACTAAATCCCTCCAGGTGATGTTACCACTCAGTACTGGTGCATGTTAAGCCCCACACCCAGGGCCATCCTTAGGATTTATGGTGCCCTAGGCAGGATTATTAAACTGGAGCCCCTATGCCTGACTTGCTGTAGGAATAGAGAGCATACTGATCAAATCTGCAGTTGAGAAAGCTGGGGGGTTGCCAACCCTTTAGAGAATAGAGCTAATATTCAGAGGGATCTTGAAAATTGGAGAACTGGGCTAATGACAACAAAATGAAATTCAGCAAAGATAAATGTAAGGGTCTATCCTTAGGGAAGAAAAACCAAATGCACAAATACAGAATGGGGGATAACTGGCTTAGGGGAAGCATTGCTGAGAAAGACCTGAGAGTTGTGGTGGCTCACAGCCTCAGCATAAGTCAGCAATGTGATGCTGTGGCAAAAAAGAGCAAATGCTATTTTAGGTTGCATTAATGGAGGGACAGTATGCAAGTCATGGAGGTGATGGTACCACTCTAGTTGACACTTGTTAGGCCTCAGCTTGAGTACTGTGTCCAGTTTTAGTCAATAATGTATAGAAAAGACCTGGAGAAACTGGAAAGGCTCCAGAAGTGAGTGAGAAGCTTGCCAACCCTTTGATCATCTAAGTCATATGAGCAAAGACCGGAGGGCATGCTTAGTTTGGAAAAGAGGAGATTAAGGGGTTACATGATAGAGGTCTTCTACACTTGAAAGTATACAAAAAGACGGAGATTTTTTTTTTTTTTTTTTTTTTTTTTTTTTGCCAGAGAAGGCAGAAGAAGAGGCAATGGGTTCAAACTATAGCATAGAAGATTTAAGTTAGATCTCAGGAGTGACTTCCGAACTATAAGAACAATAGGATAATGGAACAGACTAGGGATGTTAACTATGGGTTATTTTACTAGTCGAGTAATCGATGGAATTTCCATCGACTACTCGATTAGTTGATAGGTACTTCTGCATTCCTCCTCGGGGGGGCACTTGTACATCTCAAAAGAGGAATGTGGAAATCCGCATGCAGCAGGGGCTCAGTGGGGTCTCTTGTACATTTCAAAAGAGGAATGCGGAACTCAGTGGGAAGTCACACTGACTCTGGGCTGCACGCAGGTGTGCCACCTTTGAAATGTACCAGAGTCCCCACCCGGGGCTCTTGTGCATTTCTAAGCAGAAGCACAGCATGGAACTCAGAGTCAGTGGAGACAGCAAGTCCCTTGCTGACCTTGAGCTCCATGTTATGCTGCTGATTTGAAATGCTATGTGGAGCCCGAAGTTAGCTGGCAACTCCCCAGCTGATCTCAGGCTCTGTGCTGCATTTCAACAGAACCCGGGATCAGCTGGGGACTCCCCAGCTGACCCCAGGTTCCACACTGCATTTCCCCAGAACCTGGGGTCTGTTGGGGAGCGACAGTGCCGCACAGCTGATCCTGGGCTCAGCTGTGCGGCACCAGTACTTTGAAGTACCCTCTGTTCTCCCCCCCCAGCTAGTGCGCCCCCCCCCCCAGCAGACCGGGATTTTCTCACCGCGGAGGACGCGGGCGGCAGGACCGCGGCGCGTCTCGGCGGTTCCGCCGCCCGCGTCCTCTGTGGCGAAAAAAGCCACTCCGCATCTCCCTGGTCTGCTGGGGGGGGGGTAGGGGCGCAGCTAGTGCACCACCCCCTCCCAGCAGACCAGGCTTTTCTCGCTGCTGGTCAGTTTCAGCAGCGGCTGAATCAGGACGCCTGGGGTAGAGCAGCTGGGGGGCTGCCGGGTTGGTCCCACAGCGCCGAGGTGTGGCGCTACTGGACCAACCCAGCAGTACCCCAGCTGCTCTGCCCCAGGCGTCCCCAAGTCAGCCGCTGCTGAAACTGACCAGCGGCTGACTGCAGGAAGCCCGAGGCAGAGCTGCTCTGCCCCGGGCTTCCTGGAATCAGCCGCTGATCAGTTTCAGCAGCAGCTGACTTGGGGACGCCTGGGGCAGAGCAGCTGGGGTGCTGCCGGGTTGGTCCAGTAGCGCCGAGGTGCGGCGCTGCGGGACCAACCCAGCAGCCCCCCAGCTGCTCTGCCCCAGGCGTCCCCAAGAGCAGCTGGGGTGCTGCCGGGTTGGTCCCGCCGCGCCAAGGGTCGGCGCTACCAGACCAACCCAGCAGCACTCCAGCTGCTCTGCCCCAGGTGTGTCCGATTCAGCTGCTGCTGGTCAGTTTCAACAGCGGCTGAATCTGGACGCCTGGGACAGAGCAGCTGGGGCGCTGCCGGGTTGGTCCCCGCAGTGCCGCACCTCTGCGCTGCGGGGACCAACCTGGCAGCACCTCAGCTGCTCTACCCCAGGTGTCCCCAAGTCAGCTGCTGCTGAAACTGATCAGTGGCTGATTCCAGGAAGCCCAGGGCAAAGCAGCTCTGCCTCAGGGTTCCTGTAGTCAGTCGCTGGTCAGTTTCAGCAGCGACTGAATCGGGGACACGTGGGGTACAATATGTACCAGTTCCGACTTATATACGGATTCAGCTTAAGATCAAACCTACAGTCCCTATCTTGTATGTAACCCAGGAACTGCCTGTATATGGAGGAGAGTCACCAACTATTGCAAACGCTGTGTAGGCATGCAACCTTCCACAATTTCCTTTCCCAGTATAGGGGACTTCAGGTCTCAAAGTGTGCAAAATTATCTCAGACCCTTCTAGATGAAAGGCACCATGTAAAATAGGATCATTGTTACCATCACCACCTTTATGTGGCTGGAAGGGATCCACATGATTTTTCTCCTCTATCCTTTAAACAATAATTCATAATCAATACTTAGGCATTTCTTCATCTGTCACTGTAACACAGCCCCTCTGGAGTGCAATATGGCATGCCTAAATTGTACACAGTAACTCTAAATAACAGTCCAGAAACTAGAGAATACTTTTTTCTGTTCAGACAATGGTGTAGAGCAGGGATGGGCAATAATTTTTTGCCAGGGGCCACGTCAGAAATTTTTGAAGTGGCCCCGGGCCACTCTGGAAGGAGCAGGGCCTCAAGTGGAAGGGGTGGGGTCAAGATACTTCTCTGCTTCCCCCACCCACAGACCATGATTGTTCTGGAGGTGGGTGGGGCACCTTTGCGCCCCCTCCCAGAGGTTCCCCCTAGGCGCATATGCCCCTGGCAGAGGGAGGAAACTTTACATGCTCTCCCTTCTGCCCCTGGGCCAATCAGAGCTTGGGTGTGGGGAAATACATGAAGTCTCCTTCCGCCCTGCATTCCTCCTAATGCACCCTAATATGCCATTAGCCCTCTTGGCTACAAGGACACACTGTTGACTCATATCCAGCTTCGCATCCACTGTAATCCCCAGGTCCTCTTCTGCAGAACTTCTACTTAGCCATTAGGTCCCCAGCCTGTAACAGTGCTTGGGATTCTTCCGTCCCAAGTGCAGGACTCTGCACTTGTCCTTGTTGAACCTTCATGCTTTCTATCCATCTTACAGTCCATGTATCCAATCTATATTCCCTTAACTTGCTGGCAAGAAGCGACCGTATCAGAAGCTTTGCCAAAGTCAAGGTATATCACATCCACTGACTTTTCCACATCCAGAGTCAGTTACCTCATCATAGAAGCTAATCAGATTGGTCAGGCACGACTTGCCCTTCGTGAATTCATGTTGACTATTCCTGATCACTTTCCCATCTTCCAAGTGCTTCAAAATGGATTCCTTAGGAATCCCCTCTATGATTTTTCTGGGGACTGAAGTAAGGCCGACTGGTCTCTAGTTCCCTGGATTGTCCTTCTTCCCTTTTTTAAAGATGGGCACAATATTTGCCTTTTTCCAATCATCCGGGATCTCTCCTGATCTCCACGAGTTTTCAAAGATAATGGCCAAAGGCTCCGCAATGACATTTGCCAACTCCCTCAGTACCCTCGGATGCATTAAATCTGGGCCCATGGATTTGTGTGTGTTTAGCTTTTCTAAATAGTTCCTAACTTGTTCTTTCCCCACCAAGGGCTGTCCACCTCTTTCCCATAATGCATTGCCTTGTGCATTAGTCTGGGAGCTGATCTTGTCTGTGAAGACAGAGGCAATGAAAGCACTGAGTACTTCAGCTTTTCCCACATCATCTGTCACTAGGTTACCTCCCTCATCCAATAAGGGCCCCACAACCTCTCTGATCACCTTCTTCTTGCTAATATTCCTGTAGAAATCTTTCTTGTTATCCTTCACATCCCTTGCAATTCCAATTACGCTTTCGCCTTCCTGATAACTCCCCTGCATTCTCGAGCCATATATTTATACTCCTTCCTAATCATCCATCCAAGTTTCCACTTTTTGTAAGCTTCCTTTTTGTGTTTAAACTCACCAAGGATGTCCCTGATAAGCCAAACTTGTCGCCTACCATATTTGCTTTTCTTGCTGTGCATTGGGATGGTTTCTTCCTGTGTCTTTAATAAGGCTTCTTTAAAATACTGCCAGCTCTCCTGGACTCCTTTTCCCTCCATGTTAGCATCCCAGGGAATCCTGCCTATCAGTTCTCTGAGGGAGTCAAAGCCTGTTTTTCTGAAGTCTAGAGTGTGTATTTTGCCACTCTCCCTTCTTCCTTTGGTCAGGATCCTTAAATCTACCATCTCATAGTCACTGCTTCTCAGGTTCTTACCCACCGCTACTTCTCCTACTAGTTCCTCCCTGTTTGTGAGCAATAGGTCAAGCTGTGCATGGCCCCATGTCAGTTCCTTCAGCACTTGTACCAAGAAGTTATCCCCAACATTCTCCAAAAACTTCCTGGATTGTCTGTGTACTGCCATATTGGTCTCCCAACAGATGTCAGGGTGATTAAAGTCTCCCATGAGAACCAGAGCCTGTGATCTGCAAGCTTCTCTCAGTTGTCCAAAGAAAGCCTCATCTACATGATCCGGTGGTCTTTAGCAGACACCAGCCACAACATCACCCCTGTTGGTTCCTCCTGTAAACTTAACCCATAGTCTCTCAACAGTCTTTTCTCCCTCTAAATACTGGTGCTCCAAGCAATCATACTGCTTTCTTACATACAATGCAACTCCTCCTTTTCTCCCCTGCCTGTTCTTCCTGAACAGTTTTTACCCTTCCATGACAGTGCTGCAGTCATGCGAGTCATCCCACCAAGTCTCCATTATTCCAATCAAATCATAGTTCTTTGACTGGGTTCTTCCTGTTTGTTTCCCAGGCTTCTTACATTTGTGTACAAACACCTTAGATAGCCTTTGATTGCCTTTTCCATTTGAGTCAGGGGTCCTCCTTTGTTGCTCGTTCCTCCTTGTGTTTCTTCCCCTTCCTCATTTACCTCAGGGCTTTGGTCACCATCCCCCAACGAACCTAGTTGAAAGCCCTCCTCACTAGGTTTGGAAGCCTGCCTACAAAGATGCTCTTTCCTCTCTTGGTTAGGTGGATCCCATCTCTTCCTAACAATCCTTGTGCCCAGAACAGAGTCCCATGGTCGAAGAAACCAAAGCCTTCTCTCTGACACCATCTGCGCAACCACGCATTTACTTCCTCAATTCGATGATCCTTACCCGGACCTTTTCCTTCAACCGGAAGGATGGACGAGAACACCACTTGCGCTTCAAATTCCTTGATCCTTTTTCCCAGAGCTACATAATCTGCTGTGACCTGCTCACGGTCATTCTTGGCCATATCTTTAGTTCCTACATGGAGAAGCAGGAAGGGGTAGTGATCTGAAGGTTTAATCACTTTTGGAAGACTCTCGGTCATATCCTGAATGTGAGGTCTTGGTAAGCAGCACACTTCTCGAGATTGCAGGTCTGGATGGCAGATGGATGACTCAGTCTCTCTTAGGAGGGAGTCCCTGACCACCCCTTCTTTTGGGGGTGGTGGTCATGGAACCCCCATCTCTAGGACTTCGCATCCATGCCTTCTGATAGATAGTGTTCCCTTCTGATTTCTTCCCTGAGAGGTCCATGCCACAGCATTCTACACTGCAGTGCCTGTGGAGAGAGCCTGAAAGTGGTTACTTACCTCTACAGGAATGGGGGAGTCCTGAGTTGACTTTCTTCTTCTTCTAGAGGTTACATGCTGCCAATTTTCTTCCTTGTCCTGTACTGCCCTGACTGGCTCTTTAGTCTGCTGTGCCTGCAGGAGTAAATGCTGGCTTCTTATCGAGGAAGTCTTCATCCTCTCTGATGGAACATAGGGTCAATACTTGGGCCTCAAGTCCTCTAATTTTTTCTTCCAAAATGGCGACTAGCTTGCACTTAGAACAGATGAAATCCCTTCTTTCTTTCGGGAGGAAGACAAACATGGCACATGCTGTGTAGGTAACAACAGCAGACCTATCACTATCCATACCTGCCTTCCTTCTGAGAGATGCCTCAGATGTTATTCAATGCCTCCTTGAAGGGCAGGAATGTAGCAAAAAGATTTTAAAGAATGGCGAGTGTATCTTGCCTCCTTCCCACTCCCCTTCCTAACTCCCTCTCCAAACTCCCTGTTAGCTGTCCCTGGTCACTGACTCCCTCCTTTATAAAGCCCTGGACTGCCTGATAGCCCCTCCCTCTGATTAAAGCTCAACCAATGAGCAGAGGCTTCTAGATTTCAAACCCTAATTAGAATCTCGCAGCTTCCATCTGCAAGCCACAGCACACACTCCATGCGGGGAGCTGGGGAAGGGGAACCCACCCTCCTCCCAAACAGCCAAACACAAGCTCAGCAAACAGCAAGAAATCCCCAAACAGAAACACACACTACAGACAGCCACTTCCCTTAAGGGTTCTGCATTAGCTTCCTCTTTCACCAGGAGAACTCCCTCTTCAAACTCTGACTTTAATATTTTATAATCACAATAAGGAGTTTAGATTCTAATTTTATGCCTCATCAGTAGGGCCATATCAAATTCATGGTTCATTTTGGCCAATTTCACGGTAATAAAACGTTAAAAACCGTAAATTTGGTGATTTCAGCTATTTAAATCTGAAATGTCATGGTGGTGTAATTGTAGGCATCCTGACCCAAAAAGGAATTGAGGAGTTACAATGTGATTGTAGGGAGTGTTGCAGGATTGCTATGTTACTCCTGTGCTTCTGGTAGCAACATCACTGCATTCAGAGTTGGGCAGCTGCACAGCAGTGGTGGCTGGACGAGAGCCCAGGCTCCAAAGGCAGAGCTGGCATCAACTGCAGCACTAAGTAAGGATGGTTTGGTACGGTATTGCCACCTTTCCTTTTGTGCTGTTGTTAGCAGCAGCTCTTCAGACCTGGCCTCCTGGCCAGCAGCTGCCAGTTTACATCCAGCATTGAAGGCAGTGCAGAAGTAAGGTTGGCAATACTGAGACCCCTATGAAATAGGCCCCCAGCAACTTTCTTTTCGGTCAGGACTCTTCATTTGAGAAGTGTGCTAAATCAAACTAACATGAGATGCTGCAAATTACTAAATGCTGTAAATTAGCAAATGGATGAGTAAACACAGTACAATAAGAT
Organism: Pelodiscus sinensis; assembly: GCF_049634645.1. Classification (NCBI taxonomy): domain Eukaryota; kingdom Metazoa; phylum Chordata; order Testudines; family Trionychidae; genus Pelodiscus; species Pelodiscus sinensis. The sequence continues at coordinate 308,483,655 of NC_134711.1, forward strand.
GACAAAATACAGGGTTAAGGCATCACCAGGTGTACTTTGCTCTGTTACTTGACATGTAGTTTAGGTTTAATTGCTTAGGATCTAACTGGACCAGTTAATGTTAGCTAGCAAATTTTATGAATTCTTAATGGAATGCTGTCAGCTGTCAAGTCCCCTCTTCTGATGGGGGTCTGAATTAGGACATGTGCTTATAAGCACTGTGTGTCTTCATAAGAAAGTACTATGAGTATATCCCAACAGTCTCTGAAACTTTACAATTATTTCCATTTTAGCTGAGTGAATGTATTACATTGTTCTTTGGCTCATTCATCACACAGTCATTAAATTTTAGTTAAGCAGCTAATGAGTATCTTCATGCTGTTTAATCCTTTCTTCCTCTTTAATATGGCTGTTTAACCCCTCTAGGTCTCTTAGAGGATGGTTGCTCTGTTGGCATGAGTGTTGGTTTTGATTTACTCCATTTCATGTGCTTGTGAGCATGCTTAGGGTGGCAGTTCTTTCCAAGTGAGACCTCAACTTTTGACATAAAAAGAGGCCAGTCCAACACCTACTGTAGTCAAAGTGATTTTTTTCCATTGTCTTTGCTGGGAATTGGATCAGGTCCATGAGTAGATTAACTAAATCCTCAGAAGTCTCAGAGGGGGAGCCCTGTAAGTCTGTGTTTGCAAAAACCACAAGAAGTCTCCTGGCATCTTAAAGACTAATCAATTTCTTTGAGCATTTGCTTTCGTGGATAAAAACTACTTCATCAGAAGCATCTGCTGAAATGTGTTTTACCCACGAAAGCTGATGCCTAAAGAAATCTGTCAGTCTTTAAGATGCCACAGGATTCCATGTTGTTTTTGTAAATCCTCACAGTAGATTTTTCTCTCTTCTTTGTAGCTAGGGGCAGAGCTATAGCTATAGTTATTTCCGGGGCTAAGTCTGGTTCCTTATAAACAATTTCCCAATTCTTCTGTTTTCAGAGGCAACAACTGGTCATCTCCAAGCTCTTCTAGGGAAGAGTAAAGAATTTTGCTAATTACTCTATAGGAGGGTGACCTGATGTCCCGATTTTACAGGGACAGTCCCAATATTTGGGACCACTTCTTACATAGGCATCTGTTATTCTCCACCCTCATCCCGAATTTTCACATTTTTGCTATCTGGTCACCCTACTTTACAGGGTCTTCAATATCATTCTTTTGGGACAAATTTAGTTCATTTTGTAAACCCACCTCAATTTTTGACACTAAGGATGTAATATATCTTTTGTTGCAAGCTATCATAACCCCCCATAACAATAGTATCTAAGCCAATCACAGTCAGTAGCACATTATCCCCACAACTTCCCTATAAATGAATAGGAATAGCTGAAGCTCAGAGAACCCAAGGTCACATAGGAAACCTGTGATAGAGCAGGGAATTGAATCTGGGTCAGCTTGAGTCCTAGCCTAACACCCTACCCAGTGGACCATTTTTTTCTCTTATTTTCTAACTCTTGCTCTATTTGTTCAGCTAGGATTGTGCATTAGCAGAGCTTCAGCATCTGTCCTCAATGTCAACTGCAGCCTGATCCTCTTACCGATGTGCCGTATTCTCCTGGCCTTCCTCCGAGGATCTCAGAAGGTAAAACAACATTTAGAACACAACAAGTTAACAAGGGCCATGCATGCAGACGGATTCCTAAGTAATATTAGAAAAGTGACAGTACGCACATATTTTGTTACTGTTCATTCGCTTGGCCTTATATAATGCTGTATAGAACCATTGTGTGTGTGTGGATCCAGTTCTAGATCTCTTTGAAGCCAAGGAAAGTATTCAGATTGCTCAGCAGCTGGTGTATCCTTTGACTATCAGCACTATTCCCACCGACCTTAAAACCGAGCAGCTCCACCCCAAGCCACATAGTGAGGAAATATAGTGCACCAAGAGTAGAGAAGTGGACAATATCTCCCTTGTTCCGTAGCTCTACGCTGCCTCCAGTGCAAGCGATTGGCTATAACTTGAATCCCAAATTAATAACAGATTTGGCATCCTGGAAAGAGAAATCTGACAAACTGAAGAAGGGTTGGTGTCTCTGAATATCTAGTAATTTCCAATGGTTGTGACTCATTTGCAACCCTATGACAAAAATCTAAGTAACACTATTCAGGTAGTGCAGATATACTGGATGCCTGGGCCACTTTTTTGAATGGTTGCAAATTGAAGATACCTGTTGTTTTTGTCCTGTGTCCTCTGTCTCCTGCCTGCCTGATATGAGGTGAGCAATAGACAATGTAAACAAATAACCTGTCCTGTGCTATTGATTGTTTATTCTAAAAAAAGTTCATTCACTTTTAGTGTAAGGACTTATAGATCATAGGGCCAGAAGGAGCCGTTATGCTGGTTGAGTCTGATCTCTTGAATCACACACAGAAAAGAACATCTTCCGGTAATTTCTGTATCAAGCCCATGGAGTTATCTGTTATCCCTAATCTAGTTCCTGTTAAAAAATGTGGGTGTTAAGATAAAATAGCATTAAGCCTCATATATAAATCCCCTCAAATTCACAGACTGTCTTGGTCAATTTCACAGTCATGGGATTGTAAAAATAATACATTTCATAATTTCAGCTATTTAAACGATAAGTTTCATAGTTTTGCAATAGATGGGGTCCTGACTCAAAACAGGGAGTTATAGGGGGAGGTGTCACAAGGTTATTGTAGAGGGGGTTGCACTACTGCTGCCCTTATTTCTGCGCTGTTGCTGGCAGTGGTGCTGCTTTCAGAGCTGGGCATCTGGAGAGCGGTGGCTTCTGGCCAGAAGTCCAGCTTTGAAGGCAGTGCCGCTGTCAACAGCAATGCAGAAGTAAGGCTGGCATGTTATGGTATTGCTACCCTTACTTCTGCACTGCTGCCTGTAGAGCTGGGCCTTCAGTGAGCAGCTGCTACTCTCCGGCCGCCCAGCTCTGAAGGCATCAGCACTTAAGTAAGGGTGTCATGTTATGGTCTCGCCCCCCTTACTTTTGTGCTGCTGCTGTTGGGGTGCTGCCTTCACTGCTGGGTGCCTGGCCAACAGCTGCCATTCTCCATCCACCAACCTCTGAAAGCATCCACCAACCTCTGAAAGAAGTAGGAGTGGCAGTACTGCAACTAAGGATGTAAGTGACTAGTCGAGTGACTACTCGATGAATCGCTTCCCCCCCCCCATCTGCTGCCTCAGTATCAGAGGCAGCAAGGGGAGGAAAGCAGGAGCCAGTGCTGGGGTCTCTGCAGCGTAGGGGGGTGGGGCAAGAGAGGCAGAGCCGCAGCGATCCTGGAGCTGGTGCAAATCCCGGCTCGCGCCAACCCTAGGAGCTAACCCGCTGTGGCTATGCACTTTAAATGTAGTAAGAGCCTGGTGGATCTTACTATATTTAAAATGCAGAGTCACAGTGGCAGTAGCGAGTGCCTCCCCTTATCGACTAATTGAATAGTCGATGGAAATTGCATTGACTACTTGATTAGCTAATTAACATCCCTAACTGCAACCCCTTCTAAAATAACGTTGTGATCCCCTCTGAAGCTCTATTTTGGGTCGGGATCCTGAATTTAAGAAACACTTGTTTTCCTGTAAAATCAATATAGTGCAGGGTGCAAAAGCACACTAAAGACCAGATTTCTCAGAGACCAGATTTTGTGGTCCATAATATGATTTTCATGGCTGTAAGTTTGGTAGGGGCCTTCTCATATAAAAGTTGATTTTACAAAGAAATCATGTCTAGAACATCAATTACTTTGTATTTTATTTTCCATTGCTTCATTTTAGAAGAGATTGCTTGAATTCTTCTTTTACTAGGTTGCCAGCAGGAAAACAAGAAGACTGTTGGATAAAAGTAAAACTTTCCATGTAACATGTGGTGTTACTATATGTGTCTTTTCAGGTAAGATTTTATTGTGCTGAGCACTAGCTCATGTGGGAAGCATATTAAACAATACAAGTCACTTGTGGCTTTTCTTGAACAATATAGGGTATTTTTTCTCTGTTTTATGTGTAGACATCTAAGTGTTTTCTCAGACATTTTGAAGCCTGGTATCTAAATCTGGGTGGAAAGATTTTTCTTAAAAGTTATAGGCTCTGAAGCATCAGTAGTTTTTCATGTATAAAATTAAATTAAAAGCTGCCTCCTAACTGATTACAGACCACATGTAATCAATTTATGGAGGTTAGAGATTAAAAGACCCTTTGTGAACATGTGGACAATATAAATAAGTATCATATAATATTTCCACTTCCAGTAAAGTACTAACTTAGTTTTGACAAAGTCCTTTGATTCAGTCTCCCAATCAGAGAATTATAATGAGAAAATAAATCATAGAACTTCAAAGATTCAAAGCAAGTAGCATTTTCATATCAGCCTAACTTACTTAGTGCAAAAATAGCATATGGTTGCTTAGGACTGATTTTGTTTCCCCTAAAGTGAATGGGTGTTTTCCAGTCAACTTCAGCCAGAGCTGGATCAGATCCATAAAGAAAGTTTTTATATAAAATCTGCAGGTCAGTAAATTTAATGTTTCAAATGTGCAAAGGAAAGTGCTAAAACAGGTAGTTTATATATAAAGGCTAAGAGTAGGACAGACTAAATTATGATGGAATCAGCCTAGTAAATAATGTGGGACCCTGATCTACAAACTAACATATGTAAAAACAGGGATCCACCTAAACTTACGAGTGATCAGGATTAGGGGCTTCACATAACCTTCAAAATGCAGTGTAATGAATTGGGTTTTGTTCTGGTTGATAGGCTTACATGTTGCCGCACACCTGGTGAATGTCCTGAACTTCTCTATGAACTATACTGAAGAATTTTTGGCTCTGAATGCAGCAAGCTACCGTGGTGAGGTGGGCGATATGTTCTTTTATACTTTCCTTGAAATAGATATAACTGGTGTGATGCCTTTACATAGTTTTCCATGAGTGATATGTATAGTCATGCTTGTCTTATATACTGTGAAAATGCAGTATCATGTTGGTATTTTTTCTTTCTTTCGATGGCTAGGTCACCTGACTATGCCACTAACTTTCTGAGCACATTACTTCACTTATTTGTGTTGTAATAAAAGAAAAAGAAAAAAAAATGTAAGAAGGAAGGGAAAGGAAAGAAAGGAAAGGGAGAAGGGAAGCAGAAGAGAGAAACAGTTTGGTTTCTACCTGCCTGGAACTGAAGATTTCTAAAAGATCAGACCTTATCTTTTCCAATTTGCCTTGAGGTCTCTCTTCTCCAAAATATTACCTGCTCTTCAGCTGTCAGGAGAGCCAAGTTGCTGAACCAGTCTTCTGTCCTTCAAGGCAGGCTACTCTTCTGTGTATGTAACATGAATTGTTTGGACATGAGTTATTTGGCTACTCTAGAGAAGTAAGCTTTCCATGGAGGTGGAGAGTTTCCAGTATGATGGAATAATTATTAAGCAGATATCAGTTATCATGTTAATTCTCCTACTTATGTCTAACCAAAAGGATTGATAGCCCCCAAAGGGGGAGCCGATGTGGCTTTGGGAGACCCACATCTCCAACAGCAGTTTTCGCCACTGCCTTGCTGTGTTACCTTTGGCAAGTCACTTCTCTGTTCTATGGCTTGCATTCTCCACGCTTACTGCTATTGGGTATGCCTTGCTGAACCCTTTATGCTGCTATCATTGGCCCTGTCATCAAACCGTATACAATGGGACAGGCAGGAGAAGGGATGCTGCATTTGCAGCATTACACAGACAGTGTAATATGACAAATAGATTGAAAGATGAGAAGATTTGGGCCAGTCTTGCTCTCATTGAAATCAATGGCAAAACTTTTATTAGTTTGAGTTGGAACTGCATCTGATACTTTTATTGTGGCTTTAGTTGTCTGCCTGAATTAGACTGGAAGCTACCTCATGCTTGCAAAATGCTGTACTCACCTCACTTTTCTACCTCTGAGGTATTCCCTCAAGTCCTATTGGAGTGTAGGGTGCAGGTTCATTTTGGGGAAACACTCTGGCCTTTGAAAGTCTTACAAATCTTCTCCTGCCTCTGCAGTGCCTACAGGACTCATGTTCCTGGAGGCTTCCTCACTCCTCTATTTATTGCTCCCTAAACTCTTCTTTGGGTGGTAGGCTCTGCCCAAAGTGGTGGGGGAATAGGAATTATTTAGTGCTTATGAGGTCAGCATTAATTTCTGCTCACAGAACCCTTGTGAAATAGAGAATGATTCCATGAAGGATGGCTGTCCCCTTTGCCACATACTAGCTTCTTCCTATAGCCTCTCACCCATGCTCCTCTCACCCATGTCCCACATGGACCTGGTTTTCACTGCAAAAAAAGGTTTGCTTTTAACTTGGGTTAATTAACCTGAGGCAAAACCCTGGTAGCAGCAAGGGAGTTAGAAGTTTTCACATGAGTTGGCAGTTGAGATAAAGCTTATGGTGGCGAGCCTAGTCTTTAACTCAACCTGCTGATTAATGCAAAAACTTATAACTGCCTTGCCTCCACTAGGATTTTATCTTGAGTTCGTTAACTCGAGTTAAGAACACACTTTTTTCCCCAGGTGAAGACAGAGGCATAGAACGGATTCCACAGGATCAAAGGGATTGTGGAAGCATGCGGTAGAGTTGGCACTTCACCCTTTACCCTCCACTGAGCTCTGCTGCTTTCCTCCCCGATCTCCCACAAGGAAGTGAGAGAAGCATTTGGCCTGATATTGTGAACTTCTCGTGGCAGCCATGTTAAGCTCAAGTCCTATTGGAATGTGGAGTGAGGCCTCTGATAGAACTCCACTTGACTTCACTGAGAGACACATGGGTGACTCTTCTCTTTATATTCAGCTTTAAAATCTTATCCCTCTAAAACTGTCCAAGAGCTAGAGAAAGTTGTTTTGTAAAATGTTTATCTAGGAAAGCGAAGAAGCATCTGATTGACCCATTACTCTGCTTTCTTATTCAGTGTGTAGTTGGTTTTAGCCAGGTTGGCAAAAGGTTCAGTTGACATTTTCCTTGTTACCTATTACCAGTTACATAGTCCATTTTCACAGCCAGGTTCAGGGATCAGCTGTCACCGTTTCTTCTTATAATGTTAGAGATTTAGAATATCAACCGATGTTTGTTTTGTGTCTGTTTTTCAGGACCCCAGGAAACTCCTTTTTACTACTGGTAAGTTGGTGATGTTCTGTGCAGATGTGATAAGTGGTTCAGATTTCATATGGCTATAAACTGAGAGATAAATGTTTTTGTTTCCGTCCTCAGATACGCAGACATAACTCCCACTGGTCAGTAGGATTTACCTCCATGTCTCTAGCAGAAAAGTTGGAATCACAGTGTTCCTAAGTGTTCTTATAACTCTTTTTCTATATTCACAGAGTATCGTATGAATGATAGTAGGGACCTGCCCTGCTCCTATTCCAGTCAAAAGCAAAACTTCCATTGGCTTCAGTGAGAGAAGGATGAGGCCTTTAGTTTTTGGAGAAGGAAAAAAAAAAGATGGACCTTCTAGGGCAGTTTTTTCAATACTTGGTCCGTAGAACTCTGTAGGCCTGCAGACTAAAGGGGTCTACAAAAGATTGTCATCAGTATCAGAGGGGTAGCCGTGTTAGTCTGAATCTGCATAAACAATGAGAAGTCCTGTGGCACCTTAGAGACTAGCAGATGTATTGGAGCATAAGCTTTCATGGGCAAAGACCCACTTCGTCAGATGCATGTCAAAATATTGTCGCTATCCAAACACACTGGTTTTTAATTTGTAGTTCATGAATCTCTGGAGGTCCACGGATTAGGTCTAAGATTTCTAAAGGAGTCTGCACCTCCATTTGAAAATTTTAGGGTCTGCAAATGAAAAAAGGTTGAGACCACTGCTCTAGAGCCTCATCTCACAGAGTAGCTTTGATGGAGACTTGTCAACTGTTGTGACTGGATGCAGATGCAGACAGAATAATTGTGGATGTCAGATCCAGTCTGTTGCACCAAGTTAATACAGGTCACTCAGTACTCTCTCCTGATATTTAGAAGAGGAGCAAAGGATGCAAATTCAAGGACTAAGTTATAGCCTGAGCCAGACTTGAGCGGTTTTTTGTTTTTACAGGACAACTGACCAACTTCTTTTGTTTTATCCATCCTTTACGGACAGCTCAGTCCTGCAAGGCTTAACACTTTCAAGGTATTGAGAAACCTCAACTTCCCTTCCTGACTTCCATGAGTATGCAAGGGTGTTCAGTCCTTCAGGGGTGAGATTAACCCTAACTGAAGAGAACGTTCTGTCTCACAGAGTGTTAGATATTAACCCCCCTTCCCCAACTCAAGATTGTGGCAGAGAGAATCACACTGCTTTAAAAAAGAAAACTGAATTAGTGAGGCTGTATAATACTCGATTAGCATATTTAGAAAACAGGCATTAAATATAATTGCTTGATAATGTGTTGCACTATTATCTGCAAATCAAATTATAACCCCCATAATTGTTTGACATTTTTCATCATCATGCTCCAGAAAAATATTTATTTTCTCTGTCCAGTATTACACAAATCTACCATTTGTTACACCAAGCACGTGAAGAGATTAACCTGGGTCTGCTTATTCAATACTCAGGAAAGAAGAGTTATAGAAACCCATGGAATGGTATGAGTAATGTTTTCAGTGCTGTTGTTCTGCAGATGAGTCATTGGAACATAGTTATTCTCAGACAGTGATTCTGCATAATATGAAAACCAAATTTCTAGGAAAAAAAAGAAATGTAGCCCGAAAGCAGACAGGTTGTCTCAGCTTGTTTCTGTAAGGATCAGTTCAGCTTTAGAATGATTAAACTGCAACATGAGAGCAAGCAACTATAATCGTAAAAATAAATGAGCAAAGAGGTTTGAACTGCATGCACACGACAGGGAGCAATGTACTCGCATTATGAAATGGATTCTCTGGGCCTGATGCTGGTATGCCTCACTCAAACACAACTCCCATTGGCACCTCTGGATCTGATTCTTCACTGCCTTTCACCTTGTGCAGCTACCCCTGTTCAGAGCAAAGACAGAAAGCTGCTATTCTTCTTCGAGTGATTGCTCATGTGCATTCCAATATAGGTGTGTGCGTACAGCGTGCATGCGCCATCAAAAGATTTTCCCTCAGCAGTACCCTTAGGGCCAGCAGGGACGCCTCCTGAAGTGGCACCGGTATATTGGCCCATATATACCCCTGCTGGCCCCCTCACCCACTCAGTTCCTTCTTACTGCTGTGACGGTCGTGAAAACAACCCTCAGCTTGTCAGCAAGATTATTCTCTTCATTCTTCTTCTTCTTCTTTAGCCAATCTTCAGTAAAGTACCTATGAATAGAGAATAGTGATAGAAATGTAGTTGTGTTAGTCTGGTGTAGCTGAAACAAAATACAGGACTATGTGGCACTTTAAAGACTTAACAAGATGGTTTATTAGATGATGAGCTTTCGTGGGCCAGACCCACTTCCTCAGATCAAATAGTGGAAGAAAATAGGCACAACCATATATACCAAAGGATACAATTAAAAAAAAGAACACATATGAAAAGGACAAATCAAATTTCACAACAGAAGGGGGATGCGGGGGGGAGGGGGTGGGTAAATGTCTGTGAGCTAATGGTATTAGAGGTGATAATTGGGGAAGCTGTCTTTGTAATGGGTAAGATAACTGGGGTCTTTGTTGAGACCCACGGGTAGAGTGTCGAATTTTAGCATGAATGACAGTTCAGAGGATTCCCTTTCAAGTGCAGATTTAAAAGGCTTCTGAAGTAGGATGCAGGTAATTAAGTCGTTGAGACAGTGTCCTTTCTGGTTGAAATGACAAGAAACTGTTTTTTCTTTGTGATCCTGACTAATATCTGTTTTGTGGGCATTGATCCTTTGGCGAAGTGTCTGAGACATTTGTCCAATGTGCCAAAAGTGTCCGTCTGCTTTGTACCACCTCTAATACCATTAGAAACCGCTCCCAATCACCGGTACCGCAAAAGAAGAGGCAGCCTAATGGGTCAGTCCCCGCCTAGGCACGCACCCTCCGTGCGCCCTACAGTAGGGCACATGGAGCCAGCTAGCTCTAAGCCTGCACCTTTTAGGTCAGGCAAATACTCTTCCCAGCGCAGGGATGTCAGCCCCTCAGAAAAGTTCCCGACCCCCTCCACACTGGAGGCCTTGGAGGCGGTGAGGTCCTCATCGAGTCATACCGCCCACCCCGGCACCTTCCAGGTGGCACAGAGATGTGCGGCACCGCTCCCCCCCAGGGTGCCAAACAATGGCGCCCAAACCCTACGGCACCGCACATGGACCGGCCACCGAGACAATGCTACCGGCACTGGATGCGGCTCCGGACCCGGTGCAGCATCATCGCTTGGCACCACCACCGGCTCGCGGGGTCCCAGCACCTACCTCCGTGTGGGACTCCAACACAGCCATGCCTCTCCAACACAGCTATGCCTCCTCCACCACCACCAGGACAAGCCAGAGTCCTTGTCCCGGTACACCGTAGCCCCGTCGGCGTCCGCGTCAGCACCGCTGTGGTCCTGACAGAGAATTTTAGTCTAAGGGTTCGGATGGGGATCCAAGCCCATCCCAATTAATTCCAGACACCCTTCTTAAGCAGCCAGCTTTATTCAGGAATGCATTCCAGGATAAAAATCTCCAGGATACTCTCAGGAAAAGTTTCGTAACTTCTCAAACAAAAGGCAATGTCTTTTGCACTCTCTTAGGGTATGTCTACACTATCACCCTAGTTCGAACTAGGGTGGTAATGTAGGCAACCGGAGTTGCAAATGAAGCCCGGGATTTGAATTTCCCGGGCTTCATTTGCATATTGCCGGGCGCCGCCATTTTTAAATGTCCGCTAGTGCAGACTCCGTGCCGTGCGGCTACATTCAGCACGGAGTCCGCACTAGCAGACATTTAAAAATGGCGGCGCCCGGCAATATGCAAATGTAGCCCGGGAAATTCAAATCCCGAGCTTCATTTGCAACACCGGTTGCCTACATTACCACCCTAGTTCGAACTAGGGTGGTAGTGTAGACATACCGTTACATAGTAATCACCCCTTTCCCACTGACCACGTACAGTTGCATGCATACGCAGGTCATGGCCCTTGCACCAAATACCCTCCAATCATTACCTACCCCTTAACATGACCTTTTCAGGCCTTACAACAGGTTCAAACTGGTAAAACAGGTTTATACCAGTTTCACCTATCCCCTCCTGGTTGTATACCTGTGTCTGAGCACGTACCTTTTTACAAATACCAGGTCTCTTCAGGCCCGTGAGTTCCTCCGTCGGCGATGCCTCTGGTTCAGTCCCCTATGTCGGGACACTCATTGTCTCCAGGCCAGTCATCTCTAGGATCAGGGGGGAATGCGGCTCTGGTGAGCCAGCCTCCCCGCTCTTCGTCCATGGCCACTTTGGACGATCCAGAATGCATGGATGCTCCGGTGGGTGATGTGCTGAAGGGGTCAACGTCTCCCTTCCCAGACAAGGCGCTAGCCGACTTTGCACCATCCATGGATGGTAGGGCCCATCAGGACCTGCTCCGCCACCTCCCACAAAGTTTGGGAGTACAAGCGAACAAGGTCTGCGACGATTCGGACCCCACTGTCGACATCCTGAACGCTGACACTTCCTCTAGAGTGGCCCTGCCGATCAATAAAGCGGTTGCCAAAATTTCAGCAAACTTGTGGCAAACTCCAGCATCCATTCCCCCCCACTGACAAGTGTGTGTAAAGGAGGTACTTTGTCTCCCAGGAGGGTAATGAACACCTCTTTCACCACCCCCTCCAGACTCCTTAGTGGTACAGGCAGTCAACCAAAGGGAGAGGCAAGGACAACCCGCTGCCACACCTAATAACAAGGAGGCTAAAAAGACTGACCTGCTGGGTAGATAGGTCTACGCGGCTGGGGGCATTCAATACCACATGGCCAACCAACAAGTCCTCTTGTCCTGGTATGCCTACAACACCTGGGCGTACCTCACTAAGTGGAAGCAGTTTTGCTGTTGGGTTTCTCAGAAGGGGGTAAATCTGAGGTGGGCTCCAGTCCCCCTGATCTTAGATGAACTTAGATGAACTGTTGGAGCTTAGGCTCCAATATCTTTCTTTCTCCTCCATCAAGGTTCACTTAACGGCCATCTTGGCCTTTCACCCGGGGAAGAGGGGGAAAACTCTATTTGCCAATCCAATGGTCAACAGGTTCCTAAAAGGAATGGACAGACTCTATCCTCATGTCCGCCAACCTGTTCCCCAGTAGGACCTAAACCTGGTCCTCTCCAAACTTATGGGGCCCCCATTCAAACCGCTAGTGATGTGTTTCCTCCTCCACCTATCATATAAGGTGTCTCTCCTAGTGGCAATCACATCCGCGAGGCGGGTATCTAAGCTTAGGGGGCTGACATCAGATCCCCCCTACACAGTGTTTTTTAAGGACAAGGTTCGGCTCTGCTCTCACCTGGCTTTGCTGCCAAAGGTGATATCTTCTTTCCGCACCTCCCAGGACATTTTCCTGCCAGTTTTTTTACCCAAAACCACTCGCAGCTGGGAAAGAACAGGCTCTTTACACTCTAGACGTCCATAGGGCGCTAGCCTTTTATTTAGACAGGACCAAACCGTTCTGTAAATCGCCACAACTTTTCGTGGCCATCACGGAACGCATGAGAGGCCAACCTGCATCCACTCAGGGGATTGCCTCTTGGGTAACCACCTGTATCAGGGAGTGCTACACCCTAGCAGGTGTCCCGGTTCTGCACCTTAAAGCGCACTCCATGAGGGCTGTAGCAGCTTCCACTGCTTTCGTAGCACAGGTTCCCATCCTGGACATCTGCAGAGCTGCCACATGGTCCTCAGTCCGTATGTTTACCAACCACTATGCGCTGTCACATCAGGCTAGGGAGGATTCCACCCTGGGTAGGGCTGTTCTCCACTCCTCCGTGGCTTTGACATCTGGTTCTCTTTCTTAGATTCTGCTTTGGAGTCACCTATATTGGAATGCACATGAGCAATCACTCGAAGAAGAAAGAATGGTTACTTACCTCGTAACTGTGATTCTTTGAGATGTGTTGCTCATGTCATTCCAAATTCTCGCCCACCGCCCTTTATCCGGGGTATATTGGTAAGAAGGAACAGAATAGGTGAGGGGGCCAGCAGAGGTATATATGGGCCAATATACCGGAACCTCCCTGCTGGCCCTAAGGGTACTGCTGAGGGAATATCTTCTGACAGCACGTGCACGCTGCACGTACACACCTATATTGGAATGGACATGAGCAACATATCTCGAAGAATCACAGTTATGAGGTAAGTAACCGTTCTTTCTGATATAGTAGGGCAAGTGTGGGGAACCTTTTTTGGGTTGAGGGCCGCTGAGCCACCGAAAAATCAGTCATACACAAGTGAGAAACAAACAAAAAAACACCTCACTGACGTGGCCCCTGAAAGGGAAAGACACTCCCCACCCCTTGCACACCAGAGTCTGAGGGGGTCAGTCTAGTAGATTTTGTGTGTGCCAGCCCCATGATGGGGCGGGAAAGGGGCTACCCAATGCTGGGAGGAGCCCTGTGGTAGGGGTTGGTGCAAGACAGCCAAAAAAAAAAGTTTCATTTGAAAGGACTGCAGGATGGGCTTCTATGTCTCTCACTCCCAGTGTACTTGATGGAATTATAAGTCTGTAGGAAACAGAGTTTTCAAAGGTTCTGATATAAATCCAGACCAGGTGTCAGTAGGTGCTGATTCCATAGAAAATCAGTGATGGTCTAGATGGTAGTGTGAGTCTGTTGGCTCACTGGCATGGATTCACAGACTTTAAGGCCAGAAAGCATCAGCATGGTCATCTAGTTTGACTTCCTGCACATTTCATTCCACAGAAGCTCACCCATGAACACCTATTTAGACCCTTATCCTCTGACTGGGTTACTGAAGTCTTCCATTTACGGTTTAAAGACGTCAAGTTACAGAGAATCCACGATTTATACTAGTTTAAACCTGAAATTGACCCATGCACTATGCTGCAGAGGAAGGTTAAAAAAAACCCTTAGGCTATGTCTAGACTGCAGGCTTCTTTCGAAAGATGCTCTTTCGAAAGCATCTTTCGAAAGAGCATCTTTCGAAAGATCGCGTCTAGACTGCAGGCGGATCTTTCGAAAGAAAAATCCGCTTTTTCGAAAGAGAGCACCCAGCGAGTCTGGATGCTCTCTTTCGAAGACGGCCTCTTTACATTGAAGAACGCCTTCCTTCGAAAGAGGAACTTTCGAAGGAAGGCGTTCTTCCTCGTGAAACTAGGTTTACCGCCATCGAAAGAAAAGCCGCGTTCTTTCGAAATAATTTCGAAAGAACGCGGCTTGAGTCTGGACGCAGGGGAAGTTTTTTCGGGAAAAGGCTACTTTTCCCGAAAAAACCCCTGAGTCTGGACACGACCTAAGTGTCTGTGCTAATCTGATCTGGAGAAAAATTCCTTCCAGATCACAAATACGGCATTCATTTGGATCTTCAGCATTTCACAAGACACAACAGTTAGACACCTGTAAAAGAATTCTCTGTATTAACTCAGAGTCTTCCTCATCTAGTGTCCCATGACTAGTCATGGGGGATATTTGCAGCTACCAGTCACAGATCAGCTACATGCCTATGTAGGCAGTCTCATAATACTATATCCTCCATAAACTTATCATTCTCAATCTTGAGGCCCTCTAGATTTCTTGCTCCTTCCTCCCCACTCTCTTTGGAAGAATGTTCCAGAACTTCACTCCTCTAATGATTAGAAAACTTCATCTAATTTCAAGCCTAGATTTATTGATGGACAGTTTATGCCCATTTGTTTTTGTGTCCATGCTGGCACTTACTTAAATAACTCCACTCTCACCCTGGTATTTATCCCTCTGATGTTTTTATAGAGAGCAATGTCATCTCCCCTCAGACTTCTTTTCGTTACGTTAAACAAGCCACACTCTTTGAGTCTCCTCTCATAAAGTAGACTCTCCATTCCTCTGATCATCCTAATAGACATTCTCAGCACCTCTTCCAGTCTGAATTCATTTTTACTGTACAGTTGGTAGTAGTTGTGCGGTTAGCATTGATCTGGCATTCAGTGGGGGTTCAAGGTGAGGGCTGTCCACATACTGAAGAAGAGGGAGGGGTCATCAAAACCAATATCGAATAGGAGGCACAAATAAAATATGTTCAGTGCTGCCTTATATACATGTATGTTGCATGCCCACAGCTGGTGTGGATACCTTGAGAGTTGTGTAAATCTTGGGCTCATGGAGGTTGAGCGCCTGCAAGATGGAACCCCTTTCTCCCTAAGGAAGCAAAGGGAAACCTTGTGTCATTTTCATTCCTCCTCACTTTTCAGCATATTCACTCATAAGGGATGTTTTTGCCTTATTCTGTAGCTCAGTAATTTAATAGCGTCCTTTATTCAGCCCAGTGTGCACAGGTGTTGAAAATACAGTAGTGGGGGGCAGGAGTTCTGGGCCCTTTAGAATACCCAGGCCCTTGGGCAGTTGCCCCCACCTCCTGCCCCTGCTGTCAGCGAGCTTAAGTAGAAGCAGGATCAGCCTCTTACGTCATAATCTTGCAAAGATTTAGGCACATGCTTGAGTCGTCCCATTGGCTTTATGCAATATTAAGCATGTAGCTTTGCAGCTTGAGTCCTTACATTTTAAAAATATGAATGGTTTGCTTTCTTTAAGGGGTAAAATATTCAGGTGTAACTCTTCATGGCTTTTAAGTGTTTGCTCATAATTCTTAGGACACAAGCTTTGAAAATCAAATGCCAGCATTAATTTAGGTAATTTAAAGTCTTTGTCCTCTCACTCTGGAATGCTGACAGAAGCTCATCCTCACAGGTTGTGTTCTGCAGTCAACAACTTCAAACATTATAGTATGTCATGAAGACTAATTGCAGCATTTTCCCCATTTCATGGTAAAATGGGTCTGCAAATGATCTTAGCAACAGCTGGCATCACAATTGATTTGCTTGAAATTCTCTTTTTCTGACCAATTTTTTAATTGTACTGTTTTGGAGAGCTTTGTACATTTAAAAAAAATAACTCTCCAAATTAAAATGCAAATGTTCTACAAGTAACTAGCTTTGAAAGAGATTTCAAAAGCTATCATAAAATTAGCGTTTACAGCAAAATGAAAACCTGTGCTGTTAGAAAGCTACCTGCTGAGATCTCAGCTGGTTCATGGTGCAAAGGGAGCCCAAGAGGAGAGAATTTTAGATGTATCTATATATACATGGACTAATACAAAGAAGAAAGTATACTTTCCTCCTCGAGGTGGAGAATAACAGTGAGAATCTATTTTGTACAGAATTCTCTGAAACCATGGTCATTTGGGAAATTGTCTCTTAGAAATATCAATGCATGTTTCGTGTTTTTGATAAAGTCCAGTCCTTTAAATGTTCATAACAGATGAGCGTACCTTTTCCTAATATTATTTTAAATCTGTCTGTGTTTATGTTGCAGTTCCAGGACTGACGGGAGTCTTGATGGTGTTAGTTTTATTTCTAATGTGTACAGCTTCTACATATGCTATCAGGTAAGACTTAATCTGGTTATTATCTTAAACATAATAGTCCGAGGAATCATATTCTTAGGCAGATTAGAGCAACAGCAGCGATCTGTAACAGGTGTTCATATACATGGAAGGAAAATATCAAATATCATATTCCATTTGTTGCGCTGATTTGTAGGTAAATTATCACACTAGGGTTTGGAATCAATATATGCTCAATTCAAATGCAAATTGGTGATGTTTTCAGAGCATAGATTTATGTAAGGTAAATGGTCATCTTGAAATCTAGAAAATTGTACATTCTCCTCTCACTATAGGAAAGATTCACAGAAACACAGGAAACTGTACAGTGGAAACAGTGACACTAATCACACAAAAAGTGCTGTCAAATGGACAAAGTAAATTGTTAGGAAAATCAGAGTTTTATGTAGTTTTTCTTCAACCTTTCATGGGTGTTAGTTGCGATAATCAAATGACAGGCTTTGATCCTGCAAACACTTACGTTTTTCATGTGTGACTTCTGCTCACATAGTAGTCCTTCTCGAGTACTCACTTGTGTTGATTAATGTTTTTTCAGAATCAGTAATCAAACATTTGCAGGAGTGGGGTTTTAGATCCCAGTTCACTCCATGCTCTATTATTGCCGCTTTGTCTTGATTCATTTCAATGGTATCTCCTCCTCTTTGATGTAAAGAGCAAGCTTCTTCTCCCCAAGCATTCCATAGCTCTACAGATACCTATCATGTCTCAGGTCATATCCCTCCTGATGTCCAACCTTCTCCTTCATGTCCTCTCTAGCGTCTGAAAACTTTCTGCAATTTCTTTCATACTGTCCCTGTATTTGAAATAGATGTAAAGGCGTGATACAGATTTGAGATTAAATGAATATGCAGTTTCTGATATGAATTTTAGAACAAAACCAGTTGAATACACTTTTTGAAAAATCTTCATTTTTAATATTTTTTCTTGCTACACCATAGCTCACCACTAGCTTGTAAAGCAACTCTCCATTTTTTATTCAAGAGATGTTTGCTAGGAGAGAAGCTGAATTAGCTGAGAGAGGAAATTATTATTACCCTTTTTTCAGCACTGGTGAGGTCACATCTGGGCTACGTCTAGACTAAAAGCCTCTTTCGAAAGAGGCTTTTTCGAAAGAATCTTTTGAAAAAGCCTCTTTCTAAAGAGAGGGTCTAGACTACAACCACTTCTTTTGAAAAAAATGAGCCGCTTTTCCAAAAGAGAGAATGCAGGCAGTCTGGATGCTGTCTTTCAAAAAAGCCCTGTTTGCATTCAAAGGTGTTCTTCCTCATAAATGAGGTTTACCGTGGTCGAAAAAACTTCCGTGTTCTTTTGATTTAATTTTGAAAGAATGCGGTGGCAATCTAGACTCAGGGGAAGTTTTTTTGAAAAAAGGCCACTATTTTTGAAATCACATATAACAATAGTCATTCACATTATTATCCTATAAACCACCACAATCACATACTCTTCCAGTGCAATTCTACACCCACTCACATACCAAGACTAATTTCCCAAACTGATTAAACCCACAATTTGAAGGACTTAGATTTCTAGAAAATTATATTTTCATAAATGTATATTTTGAATTGCAGATAGTAGAGAAGAAACAGTTGAAAGTGTTTTAAATAGAAAGCAAAAAAGTTCTGATTTAGTAAAAAACCAAAATTTATTTTTAGTCAATGTGCAAACAGATTTTTATGTAAAAAGGAGATGAAGATATTTCAAAGAGGGATGTAGTGAATGTTTGCAATGCCTTAATAATAGTTTGTTACATAGTTAGAGTTCAGATTTTGTTTTGATTTAATTGTTGTTTGTATTGTGGGTAGGGATAGGGATTTGTATTGAAAAAGAATATACTGTGCTGCTGTGTAGGGTTGGAATGTATTGTGTAGTTCATTTCAGAAGATAGGTAACATATGGGTCAATATTTCCTTAACTAGCGAGTTCCTAATATTTTTAAGTGTATTCATGGAGAAAGGAATGAAGTTTCCTTGTTTTAAAAATCATCAATAAAAGGAAGTTCTTCCCCTCTGCCCTGCACTCTTTGCACTTCTTGTAGCACTGCTTGTTCCCTGCAGTTAGCCTTGACATTCCCTGGATTCTGGAAACCATCTCTGTATGTCAGCCTAATTCCTGAAGTATCATCATACTACCCTCACTGTTGCCTCTTGCCTCTGTTCTCTGTCTGTGCACCATCGCTACTTGCATCTCCTTCACTTCTTCTCCCCTCTCCCTTGAGTCTCTGACAGTGTCCCCTCTGCATCCACTATTACCTCTTCCCATTCCACCCATCTAAATGTAAAATGCTTAATACTTACCTACGGTAAACGTTTAACAATATAAATGTCAACAAAAGCATCAGGGCAAGAGGTGTGGCCTGAGAGAGTCAGCATTGGGAAAAGAGCTGTGTATATCAGTGTGGTGCTAGGAAGCTATTATGGTAGCTGGGACGGTGAAAGAAGGCTGTGTAGAGACCTGGGAAAACTGGCTAGTCTCCATATCTTAGTTCCCTGAATTCGCTTAGTCCCTGCTTGTCTTCTCTCCCTTCCATGCCTGCCCAGTCCCCTGTCCTTCTTTCCAACAACTCAATGTGCAAATGTGTGAATATATTTTTTACATATATGGACCTCAGCTGAAGAGAATTTTGACTTTTCTGTGTTTCTAATTTTCACATAGCTACACAGAGCTGTTTATAATTAGCAATGACTGAGTGTAATATCTGAGATTGTCATTAATCTCCAGTTTATTCTTTGCAGGCTTTCAGACTATGACATCTTCTGGTACACACACAATCTTTTCTTTGTCTTCTATGTGCTGCTGATGGTGCATGTTTCTGGGTATGTAACAAAATAAATGGCCCCTGTTCTGTAAGCTCAAGGAGGAGGGTATAACTCCAAAAAATGCAACTGAGGCAGGGAGCTGAGCAGTGTTCTCTCTAAGCTGCAGAGCAGCACAGCTTCACAGGTGACTGATCAACCACGCCCAGTTAGAGTCTCAGGGCTCCATGCATGGGGGAGCTGATTAATCACCTGAGAAGCTGTGCTGCCCCACAGCTTAGAGGGACCACTGGTGCTGAGTGACATCTTCCTGACATGACCTTGTGGTGGCCTTTATTTCATGCTCAGGTAAAGCTTGTGTTGTGGTTGGCGCATCATTTGGTACAGCAGATTAGAACACAGTAGTGTTAAAACCTAAATCAAACCCTATTTATGCCCATTCCACCAAGTTCCTGTGATGACTAAAATAAATGTTTAGCTCTGGCCCCAGAACCACCCCTGGCTGGCTGCTGGGAGAAGGATGAAATAAGATCACCTTTTATTCACATCCTCGTTGCTGTAAACAAAATAGCTATTTTTCTCCCCCCCACACCATTTTAAACCACCATTCCGTGGGTGTAAATCACCGCGCAAGAGTCATGAGCAGGGGTTGGGAAGGCAGTCCTAGTGGGCAGGGCCAGTGTCCAGGGGCCTACGTCATTGGTCAGCATTTGGATTGAAATCTTAAAAGTGGGAGCTGGAGTTTGGGCTGGGACCAGGGTCCTAGTACTGATGCATAGGGCAGGGATGGAGCCTGCATGCAGAGGGCCAGGACAAGGTCTGTAGCCAGAGTCAGAGTTAAAGCACTGAACCCCAGGGTTGAAGTCACAGCCAAATTCAGGTACCCGAATCAGCGGTCAAAAGCTGGAGTTGGCTGCTCCATATTGAAGCCAGGGGTCAAAGCCTACAACAGAACAAGCACTGAAGAAGGGCTGGACTTGGAATCAGAGTTCAAGATTGCAAGCTGAGAATTCAAACCAGAGCCAAGATCTGAAAGTGATCAGAGAAGCAGATCAATCACAGTGACTGGCAGGGAAGTCAACCTCATTGCACAGATGATTCCTGGAATGCCTCCAGGGCATAGTGTGCCTAGACCAGTGGGGGCCATGCATCAAAGAATCATAGAATACTAGGATTGGAAGGGAGGTCCTAGGACTCGAGAGGTCATCGAGTCCAGTCCCCTGCCCCCATGGCAGGACCAAATACTGTCTAGACCATCCCTGATAGACATTTATCTAACCTACTCTTAAATATCTCCAGAGATGGGGATTAGACAACCTCCCTGGGCAATTTATTCCAGTGTTTGACTACCCTGGCAGTTAGGAACTTTTTCCTAATGTCCAACCTAAACCTCCCTTGCTGCAGTTTAAGCCCATTGCTTCTTGTTCTATCCTCAGAGGCCAAGATGAACAAGTTTTCTCCCTCCTCCTTATGACACCCTTTTAGATACCTGAAAATGGCTATCATATCCCCCCTCAGTCTTCTCTTTTCTAAACTAAACAAACCCAGTTATTTCAGCCTCCCTTCAAACGTCATGTACTCTAGCCCTTTAATCATTCTTGTTGCTCTTCTCTGGACCCTCTCCAATTTCTCCACATCTTTCTTGAAATGCGGTGCCCAGAACTGGACACAATACAGGCAGTCCCCGGGTTACGTACAAGATAGGGACTGTAGGTTTGTTCTTAAGTTGAATCTGTATGTAAGTCGGAACTGGCGTCCAGATTCAGACACTGCTGAAACTGACCGCCAGTTCTGACTTACATACAGAATCAACTTAAGAACCCCAGGCGTCCCCAAGTCAGCTGCCGCTGAAACTGATCAGCAGCTGATTCCAGGAAGCCCGGGGCAGAGCAACTCTGCCTGGGGCTTCCTGTAGTCAGCGCTGGTCAGTTTCAGCAGAAGCTGACTTGGGGACTCCTGGGGCAGAGCA
Source organism: Pelodiscus sinensis (assembly GCF_049634645.1). NCBI lineage: Eukaryota > Metazoa > Chordata > Testudines > Trionychidae > Pelodiscus > Pelodiscus sinensis. The sequence continues at coordinate 308,504,885 of NC_134711.1, forward strand.
GCTGGGGTGCTGCTGGGTTGCTCCAGTAGCGCCGCTCCTGGGTGCTACTGGACCAACCCAGCAGCACCCCATCTGCTCTGCCCCAGGCGTCCTGATTCAGCCGCTGCTGAAACTGACCAGCAGCGGCTGAATCAGGACCTGGGACAGAGCAGCTGGGGTGCTGCCGGGTTGGTCCAGTAGTGCCCAGAGCGGCGCTGCAGGACCAATCGGCAGCGCCCCAGCTGCTCTGCCCCAGAGTCCAAAACAAAAGCCTGGTCTGCTGGGGGGGGAGCACACTAGCTGCGCCCCCCCCCCCCCCCCAGCAGACCAGGGACACGGGGAGCAGAGCCGCAGCGGCAAAAGTGCTCCTCTTGGGAAGGAACAATCAGTTTCACACATACAGAATGGGAAGCGACCGTCTAGGAAGGAGTATGGCAGAAAGGGATCTAGGGGTTATAGTGGACTGCAAGCTGAATATGAGTCAGCAGCATGATGCTGCTGCAAAAAAAGCAAACACGATTCTGGGATGCATTAACAGGTGTGTTGTGATCAAGACACGAGAAGTCATTCTTCCGCTCTACTCTGCACTGGTTAGGCCTCAATTGGAGTACAGGCAGTCCTCGACTTACGTCGGATCCGCACTTACGAACGGGGCTTTCTCGCCCCGGAGGTCGAGGCGAGAAAGCCCCGTTCGTAAGCTGCTCCGGTGCCCCTGGTCTGCTGGAGACCGTCTCCAGCAGACCAGGGGCACCGGGCGGATTCCCGCGCTTCTGAGGCTTTGCCAGAGCAAAGCCTCAGAGGCGCGGGACCCCGCTGCGGCTGCGGCTTCAGTCTGGGTGCCTGTGGTCTGCTGGGGACCGTCCCCAGCAGACCACAGGCACCCAGACTGAAGCGGCAGCAGCGGCGGTTCCCCGCGCTTCTGAGGCTTTGCTCTGGCAAAGCCTCAGAAGCGCGGGAATCCGCCCGGTGCCCCTGGTCTGCTGGAGACGGTCTCCAGCAGACCAGGGGCACCGGAGCAGCTTACGAACGGGGCTTTCTCGCCTCGACCTCCGGGGCGAGAAAGCCCCGTTCGTAAGTGCGGATCCGACGTAAGTCGAGGACTGCCTGTACTCCAATTGAGGCCTAACCAGTGCAGAGTAGAGCGGAAGAATGACTTCTCGTGTCTTGATCACAACACACCTGTTAATGCATCCCAGAATCGTGTTTTCTTTTTTTGCAGCAGCATCATGCTGCTGACTCATATTTAGCTTGCAGTCCACTATAACTCCTAGATCCCTTTCTGCCATACTCCTTCCTAGACAGTCGCTTCCCATTCTGTATGTGTGAAACTGATTGTTCCTTCCCAAGAGGAGCACTTTGCATTTGTCGTTACTAAACTTCATCCTGTTTACTTCAGACCATTTCTCCAATTTGTCCAGATCATTTTGAATTATGACCCTATCCTCTAGAGCAGTCGCAACCCCTCCCAGCTTGGTATCATCTGCAAACATAATAAGCGTACTTTCTATGCCAATATCTAAATTGTTGATGAAGATATTGAACAGAGCCTTGCCCAAAACAGACCCTGCGGAACCCGACTTGTTATACCTTTCCAGCAGGTATAATATCATTCGAGGCTGTATCAAACGCCTTACTAAAGTCTAGGTATACCACATCCACTGCTTCTCCCTTATCCACAAGACTCGTTATCATATCAAAGAAAGCTATCAGATTGGTTTGACGTGATTTCTTCTTTACAAATCCAGGCTGGCTGTTCCCTATCACCTTGCCACCTTCCAAGTGTTTACAGATGATTTCCTTAATTACTTGTTCCATTATCTTCCCTGGCACAGAAGTTAAACTAACTGGTCTGTAGTTGCTTGAGTTGTTCTTATTTCCCTTTTTATAAATGCCTCTGTAACATCTTGGATACGGGCCCCCGGCAGACAGCATACCTCCTGAGATGAAATGTCAGGGCGACATATGGGCGCCTCCGTCCCCCTCAGAAGAGAGTCTCTGACCACCACTACCCTACGTTTCCTATTCGCAGTGGTGGCAGCAGACCTCCAAACCTTGGGAGTACGGGGCTTCTCCTCCTGTGTTGTAGGGAGTGATTCTGTATCTCCTGTATAAAGAAGAGCATAACAGTTTCCTAGTACCACGGCGGGAGGGTTTGGAGCAGGGGTGGAGCAGTGCCTGCTGCCAGAAATAACCACTGCCAGTGTCCACCCTGAGCCGTCTCCTCCTCCACCAGTGATGTGCCCGCAGTCCTGTGTACTGGGACAGCTACCTCAGCTGTCTCCTCATGAACACGGTCCAGGAATTGCTCGTGGATTCGGGTGCTCCTCAACCTCGCCGCCTCCTCCTGTAGCTCTCCCAACTGCTACCTGAGAGATTCCACCAGCAGGCACCTTTCGCATTGCATGATCTCCCCAGCGTGAGAAGATCACTTATCAGTATGTGGGAATTGCAAGCCACACTCCCTGCAAAACCACACCAGGATCTGGGTAGAGGCATCCATGCTCAGGTGCTCTGTTTGGCTACAGGCGCAGGTGGAGGAGACAGAAGCAGTGCTGGCACAGGTTTTGCAGATTTTCCTGACCATTGTAGGCCTCCCTCTGTCAAACTCCCTGCTTTCGCTCCCTGGTCACTCTGCCTCTGGCTTTTAAAGCCTGCTTGCCTAGGCCAGGCCTGCCCCCTCGTGAGTCATACAGGGGAAGGCTGACTAGATGCAATCAAGAGAACAATTGAGTGAACAAAGGGTCAGGCATGCAGTACCAACTGCCACAGCAGCTGAAACTGAACCTGCAGTCACCTGAAATCAGAATCAGAATTCAACAAACAGAATTCAAACAGTAGAGCAAACTCACTCACACCAAAAGCAAGTACTCTCACTCTCACTCTCACCAGGTAGCCTGTTCAGTGGTGGGATCTCTTGCGGTCCCTCTTAAACTCCCCTGTCTGCAGCCCCCTGTCCGCTTTCGCTCCCTGGTCACTCTGTCAGGGAGAGCCATGAAGAAAGCTATCAGCCTGGCTCTCTGTGGTGAAACTGCCCATATTTTTATTTTGCAGGAAGTATGTGGGGATTCCTATAGGTTACCCATTGCTGCTAGATAGTGGTGTGGAGGTGTCAGCCATATAGCAGACCTGGGTTCTGGTCCCATCTCTACTAAACTCCCAAGAAGTTTGCAAGACTGTGGAATTTTTCACATCATTTCAGCTCCGTTGGACCAGATCCCTAGTTGATGTAAACTGGCACAGTTCCATGTCAATTAAAGTAGCTGCATCACTGACATCAGCTAAGAGCCTGGTCATGTATAGTTTGTTGTTTTTTTCATTGTCACTCCATGGGAAGAAGAGAACTAGCCTTAATAACTAATTACGACAGTCTACTGCTGCGGTAATTTTTGCAAAAAAAAAGTACTTCAGTGGTCCAGTTGACTTCACTAGAATGACCCCTTATTTAGATGAGAAAGAAATAAGGTTTCAGGCTACACAAAGCTCTTTTTCAGGTCTTGGAAAAGTACCTAGAGTGACAGCTAAATACATAGAGGATTCGCATGGGTGTAATAAACTGAGTATTTTTTCCAGAACTGAAGAGCCTTGTGTAGGTTGAAAGCTTGTCTCTTTCACCAATGGAAGTTGGTTCAATAAAAGATGTTACCTCACCCAGCCTGTCTCTCTTGTTAGTGTCTGAAGGGAGAAAATAAAAAGACTAGTTGTTGGATTTTACAAGTTTTTAAATAGAACATGGTAAACTTGAAATATAGTCAATTTAAAAAAAAGAATTATAAGTAATTTCATTGACCATGTTTCTAATTGTTTTTGTGGTGTTTACTATGAGTCTTTCCATGGTTTTTCTTTTTTAAAAAGGTTCTTCTCTCTCACTCCTACACTGTTGCTGTGTCAAAGACCCAACAGTGGAATCTGAAAAGCTAAGGCCTTCCCTACCCCATCTCACACTGACTTAAAGGCAGATGGTTCCCTGTGTAGAGCCCTGTTGATTGGAACTTGCCTTAGTATCTCGGGGAATTGGTGACAATGACTCTGCACAAAGTGCTCTCTCATGAACTAAAAAAATCCCTTCAGAACTTTATTCCAAACTCTGTAAGCTATAATACATTTAAGATGTACCTTGGAAAAATACAAGCTAGAAACATTTCAAACAGAGCATTTTTTTTAATTCAAAGAATGTTTTTATTATGATTAGGAGCCCTGGTTGCAGTCTAGGACCCCAGACTGCTAGGAGCTATACAAAAAGATATTTGCCCGCAAAGAGTTTACAGTCTAATAAGAAACAACAGGTGGAGAGAAACAGGTGTGAACACAAGGAAACAATGAGATAGTGTTAGTCAGCATGGTAGGCTGTGGTATCAGCACACCTAAACTTTGTATAAAGTTACCGGTACCACTTCTTAAATTCCTGAGGCTAGATGGAACAGATAACGAATGTCTTTTTGCACAGTACCCTTAGCAGACAGTCCGAAGGGGAAGATTACGGTGGAACAGATATCAGGAGTAGAATATCTAGGTCACTTACTCAAAATCCCAGTGGAGTCAATGGAGGCCTGTCTCTCTCTCAGGTGGAAAAGCTGAAATATGCAGAAAATCTTGTGTGGGCAGCTTTTGAATGAGACCTTAAAATGCAAAGACCAAAATTATTTCAAAATAACAAGCTTCTTATTCTGAAATAATAAACACTCATTTCACAAGGAATAACACCTATTTTGAAATTGCTATTTCAAAATAGTGGTAGTGTGGACAATCCACTGCTGCTATTTCAAAATATCTCCTCTCCACAGCCTTTCAGAGTAATTACTCCCCAGTGCTTCTTGGGGCTCTAAATTGAGGTAGAATGTCCACATTAGGGGATTCTGCCTCAGACTAATTTTGAGGCTTCCCTGTAGTGCAGACATGCTATTTTGAAATAGTTATTTCAGGCGTTACTATTCCGAAATAACTTGTTTTGAAATATCCTTGTAGTGTAGACATACCCTCAGTGGCTGTAGCTATGATAATACTTGGTAGAGCTTTTCAAAGAATCACTGCCTGTGGACAATGATTCATGATGGTGTGTCATTTCTAGTACATAATATCTTGTGTATTGCACATAACGTGTCAAAATATATAATGTTCAAAGAACTGGGTTAGTCTTTCATTTCTATAATGTGCTTGTGGAGGTATTTCTAGTCTGTTTGTTCAAGAGTTCATTTTCAGTGAAAGCTGGGGCTGCCCTACCTAAAAACAAAAGTGCTGTTATCAAAATGAAGTTTCTATAAACTTGATATGACATGAAAAGTGACCAAATTATATATAATTATATATAACTTTTAAAGTGTGGAGAGGGAAGAATTTGTCTGTATAGAGAGGCAGGCATTTTGGTGTGCACTGCAGAACTTAACATGTGCTACAGCAGAGCCCCCATTGCCATTCAGTGTCTGGCAAACTGGAGTGAATGCAAGTGTGGATGCTATCTTTCGAAAAAGCAAATTGCTTTTTCGATGTGCTTCTGTGTGTAGACGCTCTCTTTCGGAAGATTTTTTTTGGAAGCTCTCTGCTGAAAAAAGGTTCTTCTGAAAGAAGCCTGCATTCTAGACGTAGCCTATTATGGATGCCTTATAAATGAATTGATTACCTTATGCCAAATGGTAGATGAGTTTATGCATGGCAAAGGAAAGTGCAACCATAAAGGACTTGTTTGTGACAATTTGGACAAATATTAAAAGTATTTTTTAGTATTACTATCCTGCTTTAGGTATTCCCTGTTTTAGAGGTGACAGAGAGCACAAAACTTAGCCCATCTATCTAGCCCATATCTAGGCTATCTGATCATGCAGGGAGAAGCCATAGTATGACTCTCAGTGCTCTGGTGGGATGAGTAGCTAGTGCTGCTCGTTTATCTGTCTGAGATGCTTTTATGTACCCTAATCACTAGTGTATCTTAGTACCCTCACTAGCCTTAATTTATCTTTTATCCTTAATTTATCATTATTCTTAATCCTTGTGAGGTAGGGCAGTGCCATTATCTCTTGTATGGGGGAGGGGGGGAGCTGAGGCAGTAGAATCTAAATGCTTTAGATTCTGTAATGTTAGGAAGTCTGTGATGAAGTTCGGTGTGTGGCAAAGGAGGACTTCAGCAGAACCGTAAGTTAGTTATCTCAGTTCTTAATTATTCACATATATGTGAGGAAGCCTAGTTTTCCTTTAGTATTTTTCCCCTTTCTCTTCTCTGTGTCTGTAAAGTCCTATCCCTTCACCTACTATATATTTGTCTGTGAGCGAGTGAGCCTATCTGTATGTGACTGTCTGTTCAAGAACTACTAATTGGTAAGACTTAAGGCCACCAAATTTGCTATGCAGTTTCCTTTTATCATAACTTAAAGGAAGGAAAGGGTCTGATTGTGCAGGTAGTGAGGGGGGCTGCAGCCCCCAGTTTGAGTGGGGACACATAAAACCGTAGAGAAAAGAGACAGAATCATCCAGGCAGGTGAAAGTGGCTGACTTAGGGGTGCCTTCTACCCCTGTCTGGGATTGCCCTGGCCCCGAGCCTCCCAAACCCCAGCTGTCCTTTAGGGAGAGCATGGTGGGGGTGGGCTGCAGTCCTTCCTCCATTCATGTGGGAACACTGCTGGCTGTTCTCCTTTGTCAGGGAACAAGGGTAGAGTGCACAGCTCCTCAGTATGGCTGGGGACAGGAGCAGGCAGATGAACCTGGACCTGCCCCAACCGTCTGTGCCTGTTGGAGCTGCAGTGGCCATGGACAGGTGCTTCTCACCTGACTTCAAGCAGTTATAGGGAGAGAGGGTTGGGTTTGTCCTCTCTTCCCAGGGCAGCCTGCATAATGAGGCTGCAGCTCAGAACTATGATTTGAATGAAGAAAACCAAAAATGAATTGAGTTAAGGATGAGAGCCATGCTGGGTAAATCTTCTGGTTTTAATATAAATGTAGCTCTCAACAGATAAACATGCACAGCTCCAGCAGTAGAATTTGTGAGGTTGGGTCACTGCTGTTGGTAGAAGTGTGGCTATGACTCGCTGTCAAGCTGCTCAGTGCCTTTGCCCATGGAGGTGTAGTGAGATCAGCACAGCTTGCTAATTCAACAGGCCTTGATTTAATTAAATGGAGATTGCCTATCTCCTAGAACTGGAAGGGACCTTGAAAGGTCATTGAGTCTAGTCTATCTTCACAGCAGGACCAAGTACCATTCCTGACACATTTTTGCCCCAAATGGCCCCTGCAAGGATTCAATTCACATCCCTGGGTTTAGCAAGCCAATGCTCAAACCACTGAGCTATCCCTTCCCCCCATGCTACTTTCAAAGGGTATGTCTACACTACAGAGTTAGTTGGAACTAACGGACGTTAGTTCGAACTAACTTTGATAGGCGCTACACTAGCGCTCCGCTAGTTCGAACTTAATTCGAACTAGCGGAGCACTTAGTTCGAACTAGGTAAACCTCATTTTACGAGGATTAAGCCTAGTTCGAACAAGCTAGTTTGAATTAAGGGCTGTGCAGACCCTTAATTTGAACTAGTGGGAGGCTAGCCCTCCCCAGCTTTCCCTGGTGGCCACTCTGGCCAACACCAGAGAAACTCTATGCCCTCCTCCCGGCCCCGGACCCCTTAAAGGGGCACGGGCTGGCTATGGTGCCCGTGCCAGGTGCAAGCCTGCCAGCACCCAGCCAGCAGACCCTGCACCTGGCACGGCTCGAGCCAGCCACCCGATGCCCCCCAGCCCTCCCCCTCTTCCCGGGACCAGGCTGGCGGCTCCCGGGAGCTTGCCCGGGACCGCAAGAGGCGGGCACCCACCTGGGCTAGTGCGGACATCGTGGACCTCGTCCACGATCTCTGCACTAGGCACAGGAAAGTGGCCGGCTTGGGCAGGATAGCTGCCAGCCTGGCCACCCAGGAGCAGGTGTACATGAAAATCAAGGGGGTCCACTGAGACCCCCGACCCTGAGCCCTGAGCTTACAATGGCCGTACTGGGTCAGACCAAAGGTCCATCTAGCCCAGTAGCCTGTCTGTCGACAGCGGCCAACCCTAGGAACCCTGGAGGGGATGGACCGAAGACAGTGACCAAGCCATTTTTCTCGTGCCATCCCTCTCCAGCCTTCCACAAACCTTGGGCAGGGACACCTCTCCTACCCCCTGGCTAATACCACTCCATGGACCCAACCTCCATCACTTGATCTCACTTCCCTTTGACCTCTGTTCTAGTTCTAGCCTTCACAGCCTCTTGCAGCAAGGAGTTCCACAGGTTGACTCTTTGCTTTGTGAAGAACAACTTTCTGTTACTAGTTTGAAGCCTGCTACCCATTGCTTTCCTTTGGTGTCCTCTAGTCCTTCTATTATGGGAACTAATGAAGAACTTTTGTGTATGCACCTTCTCCACCCAAGTCCTGCTTTTAGAGACCTCTATCCTGTCCCCCCTCCTTCTCCTCTTTTCTAAGCTGAGAAGTCCCAGTCTGTTTAGCCTCTCTTTATATGGGACCTGTTCCCAACCCCTGATCATTGTAGTTGCCCTCCCCTCTCCCAGCCTCTCTCTTCCCCTCTCCCACCTTCTTTTCCCAGTCTCCCCCAGTTTTGTTCAATAAAGACAGATTCCATTTTTGACCACAATTGTCCTTTATTTTGTACATCAAGAAAAGGGGCTAGGGAAGGGTAAGTGGAAGGAGGTGAGGAAGGAATGGGGTACGAGCCTCCGATGGGGAGGACTGGGCTGGCTCTGTGGGCTTCTGAGGGTGGAAGCTCTCCTGTAGGCCACAGTTGCCCCCTCTCCCCAGATGGCAGCCTGCGGCAAGTGCAGCCGGGCTGATGGCCGAGTGCTGTGATGTGCCCAGTGTGGGCACTCAGGGCACTCCAAGACAGGACTGCTTTGCAAGTGGGGCACCCCTGAGAACTGTCTGTCCGGGGTGGGGGTTGGGACCCTTTAAGCACAGCCCTCGGCTAGCCTGAGACAGCATCTCCACGCTCTAAGTCCTCCTCTGATGCCCTGCCGGCAGTGCTTCCGGCCATCCTTAAGCCCTGTTCAGGGTCCACTAAATGTGGACATGCTAGTTCAAATTAGCAAAACGCTAATTCGAACTAGTTTTTAGTTCTAGACGCGTTAGTTCGAATTAGCTTAGTTCGAATTAACTAATTCGAACTAAGTTAGTTCGAACTAACTCTGTAGTGTAGACATACCCAAAGGGACACCTCTGGCATAGTTCTGTGAGAAAGGTACTCAGCCAGGTTTATTGCCCTCAAGGCACAGTCCTAATGACTCACACAACTTGGACAAATGCATTATCCGAAATATTAAGAACAAGGTACAAGGAGAGGTAATAAACAAATACAGAACACCCCTATTCTGTTAAACCATCTGCTCTTGTACGAGTCTGTCTCATATCTAGCTTTCTAAAATATGTTTATGCATATATACAGGGCTTCACAAATAATGCAGTTTACTCACCATAGATTGCAACCTGGAAGAGCTGGGTTCGGGCAATCTGCTCATGTGTAGAACGATCTGTGCATGCGCAGATCGCCAGGCAGCACGGCTGGCGAGCAGGGCTCACCACGGTTCGGCGAGTCCTGGATATATATCTAGTGCCTTGTCACTAGCAGCGACTTTGGCAAGTTTATATACTAAACAGTGTAATTATAATCAGGGCTCGACAATCTATTGAATCTACTCGCCTGTGGCGAGTAGATTTCAGCCCGGCGCCCTGTTTACTGGCGGCGCGCGCATGCACAATGCAGGTCTTGCGCATGTGCAGTGCGGGGCTGGCGAGCGGCTTTTGCCACAGTTCATCAAGCCCTGCTTATAATCATTTGCTTTAATACATGGTTTGACTTTGGTCCACAGCCTCTGGTTCAAGCCTCAGGTCTTATACCAGTCCCAGTGCTCCAGGTGCACGCTCACTGTCTGTCTCTCTCTTTCTCAATCTGTCTACACCTTTGATGGAGGACTGTGATGGGGTTCACTCACTGCAAGAACACCTCTTTCTGGTCAGACATGGCATACTGGCTTTCTTCCCATATGATGGCCCCTGCTGATAGTCAATCTATGGTTGCAGTGGGTTCTCTTCCTATAATTCACAGTACTCCCTTTTTTGCGATTTAGTCTTCCAGCCAGGGGTCATTATATGGTCCCTCCATTCCAGGGTATGAAAGTCTTACTGGACCAGATTTGTTGGTGTCGCCTCTAACATTTCTGTGCCAATTCCCAGTGACTCATGCCCTTCTCCATTCTAATTTCCCTGAGCCTCTTTCTTCTCAGCCTTCTCCTCCTCCCTTCCCCAACTCCTCTGGAGTTAGTGTCAGAATCCCAGGACTTATTCTTCTCCCTGAGTTTCCACCTTCCCAACTCTCTGCTCTGAGAGAATGACTATAGACTCTCCTTCTGGCCTCCTGCTACTAAAGAATTCCTCTTTTTACATTCCTTATCCAGCTTCTCCCCAAGCTGGGCATCATCAGCGATTAGTATTTATGAATCCCTGGGCCTCCCTTTAGATACTGCTATGAAGATTAATTGGCCTCTTTTGAGGCCTTCTTAACCACATCAGTGTGGGTGAACAACCTGTCATATTGACTTTTTTCATGTGATAAGTGGATTTTCAAAACTGTAGTGTTGTTCACATATGATGCTGTTATGCATAAACATAAAATACACTGAATGATGGGCGTGCTCCCTGCCGTTTATAATTTTACAGTACTGCTAGGACACTTGTGTTTAAGACTGCATTGAAATGAGGGCTTGCGTAATACAGTATGTGGCTGAAAATAACTTTGGGGTGATTGAATTGCAAATGCGACTATTTAATTTCTCTCCAAGGCCTCCACAATTTATCTTACCCTCAAGTAGTATCAGGCATGCCAGGTGGGTTGCGCCTCCACTCTAGTGACAAAGGGATCTATTGTTGGAAAGCTTCAAGCTAATTCAAACTCCTGAAAGTAAAAAAAAAAAAAAAAAAAAAAAAAAAGAAAAGTAAAAATACTTGTGGGAATATCAGCCTTTGATCAGCTTTGTGTTGGCCTAAAGTAAGTTATTGTGATGCTGCTTCAGTGTCTTTTTTTGTGGGGGGTGTTTCTTGTAGAGGAGTGCTTAAGTACCAGATTAACCTAGAGGAACACCCTCCTGGCTGCTTTCATCCTAACACATCTCTCCAAGAGGATATTCCAGTGCCAGGAAGCTTTGAAGAGCCTTTTCCTGAATATTCTCCTGAGGCTTTCCCACCAGAACCAGAACAATTTGTCGAAAAGAACTTTGTGGGAATTTGCACAGAGGAACCCAAGTTCCAGTCACACTTCCCAGAGGTTCGTATGATCCAGTGTTTCAGGTTTTACAGGCGATGCCAAGTCTTTCACTCAGACATAAATACCAATTATTATTTCTCTAGACCAGATGTTTTCATAATGTAAAATATTATGAAAACTTTTCCAGGCATCCATAGATTTGGTGGCATAAAGCAATTTGTATAACATTTTTAGAGCACAATACAGAGTGGTGAACATTGTACAGTGGGAACAATATAAAGGATCTTTAATAAGCATTTTGAGACATTAGCTTAATTGAAACAATGTCCACTTGCACTAATTTTAACTGTATACATGTCAGTTTGATTACACATTACTTTGGTGTAAATGTTATCAAAATATAGATTTGACTTTGTAGTAGAAATTAGATAACCCACATAACTATTTATTGTTGTTATTGCTCTTATTTATATTACAGTAGAGCCCAGGTTACCCCCAGACTGCATCCCTCTCTTGGCAGAGGGATGCAAATAAAGCACTTCGAAAGTGCAAATGAGCCCAGGATTTAAATATCCCGGGCTTCATTTGCATACTCACGTTCCAGCGCTGTGCCGAAGACGCGCCATTTCAAAAGTGAAAGTGCTATGTGGCCATGGTTTTGCCAACAGCGGGGAGCTTTTTCGACAGATCCTGTATTCCTGTATTCCTCGTTTTTTGAGGAGTACAGGATTTGTCGAAAAAGCTCCGCACTGTCAGCAGAACTGCGGCTACAGAGCCCTTTCACTTTCGAAATGGTGTGTGATCAGCCCAGTGCCAAAACATGAGTATGCAAATGAAGCCTGGGAAATTTAAATCCCAGGCTCATTTGTACTTTCCAAGTGCTTTATTTGCATCCTTCTGCTGACAGAGGGATGCAGTATGGAGGTAGCCCCAGAGTGCTGCATCACCATTGGAGCCCCATTGTCCTAAGCACCCTGCCAGACATAAGAAGAGACAAGTCTCACTGAAGACCTTGAGAACTAAGGCTTGTCTACAGTGGCATTTTTGTTGTTGCCAAAACTGCCTTTTGGTGACAAAACAGTGAAAGTGTTTACAATGCGACTTTCCAGTTTCGGCGACAAATAACTTCCACTCCGTGAGAGACTTTTATCTTTTTCCTCTCTTTAGTGCAGTGTTTCTTAAATTTTTTAATAGTGATAGAAATGTAGCCGTGTTAGTCTGGTGTAGCTGAAACAAAATACAGGACTATGTAGCACTTTAAAGACTAACAAGATGGTTTATTAGATGATGAGCTTTCGTGGGCCAGACCCACTTCCTCAGATCAAATAGTGGAAGAAAATAGTCACAACCATATATACCAAAGGATACAATTAAAAAAAATGAACACATTTCCCCCCCTCCCCCCCTGCCTTTCAAAGCTCCAGAAAGTATCTGATAGCTGAGTGAACTGCTCCTTTTGGGGAACAAACTAAAAACAATTAATTGGAATGCTTCTGTTTGGCTGCTGCAGCAGGAGGGCTGGCGAGATTGCTGTGCTGCTTTGACATCCCTTAGAACAGAGAGCTCACAGAGCTATGAGAGAGTCCCGAGAAGTGCAGGGATCAGCTCTGCCTTCCCACATCACTGCACTGTTGACGGGAGCTAGCAATGTGCCCATGAAATGTTGAGACTGGCAGACAATAAAACTGGTTTGAGCTGTTTTCACTTTTAGCGACATTTGCATGTTAACAGCAGGTTTGTCGCCAAACTTTCCCAGTGTAGACATAGCTTTAGACCAAATCCTGCAACAAACCACAGGAAGATCCTTTTGTAGAGCATTGCTGAAGTCAGTGGGGCTCTCTATGTGTGCAGTGTTTCAACACTCGGCTGAATCAGGGCTTAACTGAAGACAAAACACCATAAAAGGCTATAACACAAAGCAGGAAGTAATGGGAGAAATATTGTTAGAAATTAAAGAAATATATCACTAATCCTGCTGGCCACCTACCTACACACTGTGAGTTGGCAGATCCCATTGACATCATGTGGTTCTTAAAGAGGAATTTGAAGGAGAGGACAGTGGCTTGACAGGCTAGTTAGGGACTATGATCCATGCGTAAGAGGCTCTATGAAAGTGTTATAAAGGCAGTGAAACTAGATGATCACAGTGCTCCCTTCTGGCCTTGGAGTCTCTGAAATGCCTCTTTTGCAACGACCATCTTTTCACCATGGAGAGATAAGCAAAGGAGCAATCAAGGCTGATATTGTAGGCAGAGTGGAGGGGGAGATGTGATAAGATACATGAGTAAAAGGGGAAATGGGACATTTCAATAACCCTGGATTGGATGCAGTGGAGAACAGGGAGCCATTAGAGGGATTCAGAGAAGGGAGTGATGGGCCTGGGAAGATTATTTTAGCAGTGTTTGAAAAAGATCTGAGTGCAGAGGTGGGGGAAGTGTGTGCCACACAGCCTGTAGAGAAGGAGGCTGCAGTAATCGAGCTAAAAGATGATGATGCCCCAGAAGACACAGAGAAGCTGGAGCCTGAAAATGTGACAGAGGCAGAAGCAGCTTTTTCAAGCATGTTAAAGCTGGCCACATCTCCAGTACTTGAACTTCTCTAATCTGGCAATTCTGGAAAATAGAGTATGCCAGATTAAGGAATTTCATGGAGCATGGAAGGCACTGGGTTGGGGTCTGGAAGAGAGGGCGGGCACGTGAGGGGGATGGAAGGTGAGGTCTGGTTCTGAGCAGGATGGGGTGGGTGCTTACCTGGTGCCCTGCTCCCAGGGGCACATTTGACTCCACGCCCCCCGCTGCTCTCAAGCATTGTCCCTGCTGCTATGAGAGTGGCATGGAAAAGCCTCTGGAGAAACACTTATCTGAGCTGGGGAGGAGAAGGGGGACTGGCAATGCACAGAGCCACTTTCTCCTCCCCCTGCCAGGGTCCAAATCTTGGGTGTTCCCAGATTAGGGACGCACAGAGTACTCAGGTTCAGGTTTATTTGTTAGGGGTCCTTTATAGTGTTTGCCTGCTTTGCCAGATCAGGGCAGCATTCTCCCTGTTCTTGCAACAAGTGTCAGTCATGAAGTCAAGGGGATTCCATGCTAGTATAAGGTGACACTCTGGCAAAGGCCGCTTTAGTGTGGGTCTGCATGCCTCGAGGCCAATAAGTCTGGTGAGCTCTTTTCAGTTCTTTCAGTCGGCATTCTAAAATTCAAATGGCAATGAATCTGATGCACCTGGTTTACTTGTATCATCCCATCTCTAGGGCATCCAAACAATGTCCTCTTTGGGAGAAGACTTAATATAATCTGTGTGTTACATTTGGTGCTTTCCCAGCACCAGGCACCATTATTATTTGTTTAACCAGGGGAAGTTGGCTGGGCTCAGAAGTGCATTATGCTACAGGGGGCTTCTAAGGCTAGAGAAATGTACAGTATTCATAATCACTGTGAGCTATTAGACTTGCTAGGGCTGATGAGGCCTATGGAATTTACAGGCTCTGCAACTTATGAGAGATGCTGGTATTTTGAACATGAACATCAGAGAGGAAGGTTGGATGTGTAGCTTGGGACCTGGGCTGGTACACAGACCCCTAAGGGTTTGCCTACAGAGGCAGCAAGCGCCCCAGACCAGGTCAAAGTTGTGTGGGCTCTGAAGCCACAACCTGTCCCTAGCTTCACAACCAAAGCTCCAGCCTGAGCCACAGTGTCTGCGCAGCTAGTTTTGGGGCAGCAGCATGAGCTCCCCCCCCCCCCCATCCAAGTCTGTTAAACTAGGCATACAGCATGTGACCGAGGACAATTCACTTACTCTCTCTGTGGCCAATTCCCCTTTAAGAATGTTTCCTATCTCCCACCCTTTGTCTATTTATAGTGGGACTATTTAGACAAAATTACTTAAGTAACTAACCCTAAGACATAGGCACCTAAAACCTGGTTGGTGCTTCACTGCTCTCTATAAAATTTGTTCCGATCACTGTAGGCACCTAAACTCACTTGTTGCCTCTATTTTTTTTCATTAAACATTCTCTTAGCACCTCTGTTTCTACCTCTGCCCATGCACATTGCTGCCTTCCTTTACACATCCAGGCGCCTATCTCCTGCCTAAGCCCCAGAGCAGATGAACGTCTATGTTGTAGGCCAGGTCTAGTCCAATAGCTTAGCTACTTGATTGGGCCCCTAAGACAAGTTCATACAAAGCAGCTGCGGTGAGGGGGAGGAAGGGAAGGTGAATTTCTTTTATAATCTTTATGCTAGTGGTTAAGGTACTCACCTGGGATATGAGATACCTCCCAAGCCCCCGTCTGCCAAATGAGAAAGTATTTGAACAGGGATCTGCCACCTTTCAGACAAGGTTTCTAACTGCTGGACTATGGGACATATTGATGTGACAATCTCTGCTATTGAAGTTGTTCCACTTTAATTAAATAATGGAATAATTCAATATTAATTGGGCCAGAGAAAGGATTAAAATTACTCTATAGCTTCGTGATTAGGCAGTCTCCATCTCTTCCGCCATTGGGACTATTTGCAAAGTAAAGCGATGTCTCCACTTATTTAGCTAGCATGGTCAGACATGGCTTAGGTGAATGGAGTACAGCAGAGAGCCTAATCTCTGGAATGCCCAGGATAAATTCTCTACATGTGTCTCTATATGCCCTAGCAATGCCTCCTATGACAAGTGTCCAAATGCCTCATGGGAGCCTTTCACAGTGGCATATAGAATTATAGAACCATAAAGTTAACAAAGACCGCAAAGGTCATCTTGTCTAACGTCTTCATTTTGACCTCCACATTGCAGTGGCATGCGAGGACACAGCCTGCCTTTCACGGCAGCCTGTAGTTACCTGTATAGTACCTGTATTTTGGATGCTGCCATAAGTGTAGATGTTGCCTAAAGCACTAGTTAACATTCCCCAGGTCTACACTGAAGGGGAAGGTCGAATTAAGATACTCGCCTCCAGCTACGTTAACTATAATTGTAGTCAACATACCTTAGTTTGAGTTTCCATACAATTTCCTCAGTCTGAGGTTGGTGCGAGCAAATGCTCCCGTTGGCTTCCCTTGCTCCTCGTGAGGAGCAGGAATACTGATGCCAATGGTGGTACTCTCTGAGTTCAATTTAGTAGTCTTTATTAGACCCTCTAAATTGAATTCCAGAAGATCGACTGCGGTAGCACTGATCTTCCACATAGTGAAGACAAGCCCATAAGCATAATAGAACGAAGCTTCATAAGGAGTCATGTTATTTTGTAATTAAAAAAGAAGACATTTACTTGGAGTAATATTTTTGTGTTTTTTTTTCCTATAGACTTGGCTTTGGATTTCTGGACCTTTGTGCTTATATTGTGCAGAAAGGCTCTACCGCTATTTCCGCAGTAATAAACCAGTCACAATAGTGTCAGTAATAAGCCATCCCTGTAATGTCCTTGAACTACGAATGAGGAAAGAAAATTTTAAAGCAAGACCTGGTCAGGTAAGTTGACTTATACAGAACATAAAACTGCTTCTTTTTTTACAAGGGTTGAAGGATGCTTTTGTTTTGAACATATCTTTTCTACCATTCATTTCTTTCTGGGTGATTTTTTTCAGTACATTATTCTGCACTGTCCAAGAGCATCAGCATTAGAAAGCCATCCATTTACGCTCACAATGGTAAGAAATCCATTTACTTTGAGTTATTGCATTTTAAGTAGTTTCTCATTTATTTATTTTTGGTGAGTGAGCGTTCTCTCTTGTTCACAGTGAAAATTCCTTGAATAAGAGCTTAATGGTTCATTGAAGAAGCTACCTGTGAATATAAAGTCACGTGATTGTTATGTTTCTTAGTACTTGATGTGTATTTTGTCAGCTATCGAGAAAAAGATAATAGAAACCTATTTTCTATCTTCCATTAGTGGAAAATAAGAATAACAACAGCAATAATGATAATAATACATATTTTGCTCATTCAAATATAAACAAAATAGCACTGACATGCTTTATGTAAAAGTAAGCACAATTTTTCATTGTATATGTTCAGTGAAATAATTTTAAACACAGACATTGCATCAGTTTCTTTATCCTAATAAAGAAAGTCTACGCCATAAGTAAATTCTTTTTTCAGTCAACCATGATTTGTTGTGAAGTTTACCAGTGATATAGAACAGTGAGATTGTATATTTGGACAGTATGAGCTTTTTTATTATTAATTATTATTATTATTATTATTACTGTTTTACCCAATTATATATGTGAAAAGAGAAGAATTAGACCCATTTCATGTAAATATTAAATAGAAAAGGTCTTTTGATTGTTCTCCCTGTATTGAAATTGACAGAAGTAAAAGCTAATAGTATTCTTTGGTAATATTTACACAGTGCGTGCAAGATGTAAAGCACTATATAAATGCTAGTTCTTATTATATTATTCCGCTCTGTGAAACTATCAGTGGCCAATGTGATGTCAGGTTCCAGAATAACAACTGCAGCTAGCATGGAATTGGCCATCATAATTAAGGACATTCAACCAGACCCTGCAGATTTTAGTCTGTGAACTGACTCCTATGGGAATTTTGCCAGAAGAGAGACTGCAGAAGTTGGCTCAGTGGCATATATTGACACGATCTGGCTCACTGTTTAGAAAAATCTTTTACAGTGGTAGCACACGTTGCAAGAAGCAAATCTCCAGAGAGGGGGGAGACAGATAGGGTTTTTCAGTCAATGTTAATAATTCATTTATATTCAAATGCAGTGCTACATATTTTCAGCTGAGTACAAATATCTAGTTGATAGATTAGAGATGGTAAAGTAACTTTCTCTTATGTACAATGCGTTCAATACTAAAGTAGGGTGATAGTAACAACCTATAGGATAGGTACGTCACTGTCAGTTAGCCAAAATGGTCAGGGATGCAGCCCCATGCACTGGGAGTCTGTAAGTTTATAACTGCCAGATTCTGGGACTGGATGAGAGAGGATGGATCACTCAACTATTGCCTTGTTATGTTCATTCCCTTGGAATCATCTGGCACTGGCCCCTGTCAGAAGAAAGGATACTGGGCTAGATGGACCATTGGTAAGACCAAGTATGGCCATTCTTATGTTCTCATCCAACACCATATATACTGCTTTCAATATGCTTTCAAATCAAATTGCAATTTTGTTGTTAGCTCTGATTTTTATTGCCCTGAATATATTTCAGGAAAACTTCAATTACATTAGAGTAGATGCTGGTTTGGGGGTGGTTTATTGCATAATAAGAACTTTTAAAATATCTAGACTTGTAATACTCTTCTCTGTTCAACCTAGGTAGGGGACAGAAGTTTCAAGATGTCTTTCTAGGTCATTGTTCTGCCTTGAGCTCATTCTTCGCTTAGAAATATTTTTTCACTGCAATATAATGCTAGACATGGGACTAGGCTTAAGGGGTATGTAGGCAGTATCTTGACTCAGTAATATTTTTCCTTGCTCTGGTATGAACTACTTGTAGTTGCTAAGCATTAATGATTTCTGTGTGAGCAGTTTTAACATCGTTTCTTATTCTTTTACATCAGCATAATCATCATCAATATCAATATCATCATCAATCATCATCATCATCTCCTCTTGTCATTTTATAATGTGCATAGTGCTTAATAGACAAGTAAAAGTGATAGACCTGGGAGTTTACAATACCAATATTGGGCACAACACAGCAAACAATGTTAGTAGACAAAGGCTGCAGGGAAGGGGAGTTTAGACACAGAAGGAGGGTATGCATCTTTATTGGTTCCACTTTTTTAAACAAGGTGTGACGGACCGGGCCGTGTCTGGGCACAGCTAAGGGCATCCGCTCAGGGCGAATTGCTCAAATCCGGGGTTCCTTACAGCCCCCGACTGGGGACCTCTCCACACAGGCCACAAACCAGTCCCACAGAGCGCTTCAGCTGCCTGCCTGAAGTCTCCCGAGCAAAACCCCTCCGACACCCCAGCAATATCCGTGCCCCAGATGGCCCCGGGCCTATACACATGTGGGGGGTCCTAGCACCCAATCCCACCTACCCCGAACAAGTCCTGTCCGGTTCCAAGAAACCAGCCACAGATCCCTGGTCAATTTACCCTCTGGATCTTACCCACAAATCACGCTGGGCCAATCCTTTAGAATCTAAAACTAAAGGTTTATTAACACAAGAAAGAAAAGCCTGAGAGTAAGGTTATTAAAGTACAGTACGTTACATGCACCGAATCTCCCAGTTCTCGATGCAGGCTCTAGCAGAGGTGTTGCGGCTGCTGGTTTAAAAGTTCTTATTGCACATCCTACAATCAGGATGGGTTCACAGGTCTTCCGGGCTCTTCAATCCCTGCAGTGCTGCCTCTGGGATGAAGTGCTGAGCTGAGAACCAAAATGGCCTCGACCACATGGCCTATTTATCTCCTTCCTGGCCTCTTCTGGTCTCAGCCGGTCACCTGGTCCTCAGCCTCTCTCTGCTGGCAGCCCTTGGGTCTCCGCCCTCCTGCTTTAGGTGTGTCTTTGGGCCATCAAGGGCCATTGTTCCACAGGGCTTTGCTACCCAGCCTGTCCATAGCAATGCTCAACCACATTCACAGAAATATTCAGCTTCCACACATATTACAGATTCCTACCTACACACATAGACATTATACATTCACATAAATAGCGTACATAAGATCAACAAACAATTCAATCCCCATTCAATCCCCCCATACCAATTTCTGGGGCCAACACCCCCACCTAGGGGTGCAGCAGCGATCTGGCTGCTTCCCTTCAATTTGGTAATGTGACCCAAGGCTTAATATATTTCTGCTTGGATTAGTGGCTGGCATTAAGGCGGGGGTGGAAGTCCATACCTGTTCCCTTTGAAGCCTCTAGCAAAACTCCCATGTCTCCATTGCAGCCAGAGTATATTCTAGGTCCCAGTATACCCGGTAAGCTAAATGCAATGGTGTTTTATAACCATGTGGAGTAATTGTGCAATATAGTAGCGTATGTCCTAGCAGAAGGAATAAAGTCTGAAAATAGTATGTGGATTTGGAGAGGCAAAATTCATATCACAACCACTGGTTCAGAGCTGCTCCCCTCTCTGTCCCTGTTGTGGGTGCTGTCTTACCCTCCAAGCTGGATCGGCACTCAAAGGCTTCAGTGCCACTTATGTAGCCTGTTGAAATCACTTGGATCTGTGCAGTCATTGGTCCCGTGAAGCTTTCTCCATCCTGCCCCAGGGACTGAAATTGAAACATTTTGCTACTTGACAACACATTTTTCTTTTCCAGTTAGAAAATTCCATTCAGTTTTATGAAGATTCTTTTCTTTCATTATGTCTTGCTAAAATTTTCAAATTTCCATATGGGAGAAGAAGAGGCTGCACAGCCCAGCAGTTTCTTCTGTGAATTCCCAGGTAGCTAACAATAGAGGAGAAGTTGCACCATTCTTGAACAGGGTACATCCTCCTCCCCATTGGCGCTCAGCTACTTTTGTGCATTTTTGTCAATATGCTTTCTTTTACTCGATTTAAGAATATGTATTTCCCCTGGTCCCTTTCAGAGCATTGAGCAGTCACTCCCAAAGTGCTGTTTGTTGTGGCATTCAAATAAGATGCTTACATTGTTCTACTCGGACCCCTGTGTGCCCTGTTTCCTTACTTTAGATGAGTATTTTCTATCCCTTTTCACATAAAAAACCCAGTGAAGTAAAACAGAATAAACATGGATTCTTTCCTGTATTGCAGCCTATTTGCCAAGGCTTCTGAATTCCCACAGGATCTTGTACAGAGCTCACTGAAGTCAATGAGAATCTTTCCTCTGACTTCAAGGGCCTTGAGGCTCAGTATGCGCTTTAAGAGGGGGGTTGTCTAAGAAAGGTAATAAGAATGTTCAAGACATTTTATTAGGGGTTTTTTTTTGGCAAGGATATTTGTCAAAAATATTGTATATCGCTTACTTTTAATTAGGATATGAGATGTTCCTTTCTGTGTGCTGCACATATTAATCTTGTGAGTCCTGTATTTGTATGTAAATACGTATTTTTGTCCAAAATTTTCAAAAGGGTCTAGTGATTTTCCATGTTGGGATGCTCAATGTGAAATTCCTTAAAGGGACCTGATTTTCAGTGTGCTGATACAATGCTATTAAAATCAGGTTCATTTAAGGTGCTGCAAATTGGGAACCTCAAAGTTGAAATAGTCAAAATATAAATTGAGACTTTAGTCTCCAGAACATCTCTCTACATTTGTTAATTGTGAAACAGTTTTTCTGTGATTGGGAGGGTGGAATTTATGTACTCTGTTATGCAGTTTAATTCTTAATGCCTGCAGCCATCTCTTAAGGGTCTTCAATAATGGTATTTGTTTCAAACACAATAGTGCTGGCTGTGCAAATGTCCAGTTCAGTTTTCCAAAGCATTGCTTTCACTTTTTTTGGTACAGTAGGATCAAAGTTCTCCTGTTTTTTCTACCCTCCCAAAAATATTACACATTTATGGGGCTGATCCTCTCATTTACACCCGTTTTAAAATGGCTTAACCTCACTGTTGTCAGCAAAGTCTTTCCTGATTTTAACTATGCAAGTGAGAGGAGAATCAGGGCCAATAGTTTATGTGGAGAATTTCGTAAACATCTTTGTCTTCTATTCCTTTCAAGCTCCTTCTATCTATGCCTTCCATTCAAGGGTATTGAATTTCCTCATTTTATAGATACTTAACCACAATGATGATTATTTGCTAGCAGCCTAAAACCACAGTATTAGTAAATTATGGTTGCACATGTTTCCTTTTTACTGATGAATGACTTCAGAAGAAGGATTCCCATTTAAAGTATTAATTGCAGTATTAGAAGAGAAGTAACTTTTTATGTTACATTGGCAGCACTTTTTATCTTGGCACATTGTGCTTGGCTTTTTGCATTGAAGCATGCTGCCTTACATTATTCAAATGTAAAGAGCTGTAGAAGATACAGGATCTTTTCATGTGGTCTCAGTTAAATCCACCAAGGAATCAAAGCAAACCACAATCTTTGACAAGTTATAATATATATGTTGGCTAATAAAAAAACTTGTCTCTATCCTAAATATCATTAAGTTTACTGTATGGGGTAGCTATGCTATTTTAACTATGTTGACTTACTTGTGGAGATGAGAGGTAGCTTTATTTTACAGGGCTAAACCAATGTGTATCATTTTGGAATGGCTTTGCATAGAATGTTGACTGGGTTAAGCCGTTATCCCGCACCAGAATCAGTGACTTGAATTAGAATTAGAGAAAGGAGTGATGCTGCTACCTGGGTTTAAACATCTTCTTAGAATATTGATATCAGAGGGGTAGCTGTGTTAGTCTGAATCTGCATAAACAACGAGAAGTCCTGTGGCCCCTTAGGGTATGTCTAGACTACAGGCTTTTGTCGACAGAGGCTTTGTCAACAGATACTGTCGACAAAGCTTCTGTCAACAAAGAGCGTCTAGACCACATCCAGTTCTGTCAACAAAGCAAGACGCAAAGGACAATGTAGATGCAATAACGCCTTCTGTCAACAGAACTCTGTCGACAAAAGGCGTTATTCCTCATAGAATGAGGTTTACCACCATCGACAAAACTGCCGAGTTCTGTTGATGTTATGTCGGTAGTGTAGACGCAGGTATAGTTTTGTCGACAAAAGTCTACTTTTGTCGACAAAACCCTGTAGTCTAGACACACCCTTATAGACTAACAGATGAATCTGACAAAGTGGGTCTTTGCCCACGAAAGCGTATGCTCCAATAAAGCTGTTAGTCTATCAGAATATTGAGGTATTTTTACTGCTCAGCTCTAAAATCCAAACCAGTACTAGGGATGTGAACCTGTAACCGTGTACATGGTTAATCGATGAACCTTCACAGTTACTGGGGGTCTACAGTCTATGTATAAGATTTCCAAAGGGATCCACACCTCCATTTGAAAAGTTTTAGGTGGCTGCAAATGAAAAATGTTGAAAACCACTGTATTCACGTGAAGCAAATCACTAGGGCTGTGTCCAGACTCAGGGGTTTTTTCGGGAAAAGTAGCCTTTTTCCGAAAAAACTTCACCTGCGTCTAGACTGCAGCCGCATTCTTTCGAAATTAAATCGAAAGAACGCGGCTTTTCTTTCGACGGCGGTAAACCTCATTTCACGAGGAAGAACGCCTTCTTTCGAAAGTGCTTCTTTCGAAAGAAGGCGTTCTTGAATGTAAATAGGGCTTCTTCGAAAGAGAGCATCCAGACTCACTGGGTGCTTTCTTTCAAAAAAGCGGCTTGCTCTTTCGAAAGTTCCGCGTGCAGTCTAGACGCTCTCTTTCGAAAGAGGCTCTTTTGAAAGTATCTTTCGAAAGAGCCTCTTTCGAAAGAGGCTTGCAGTCTAGACATAGCCTAGGGTAGTATTTGCAGTTAAAAGCCTTTAGGCCAGGGGTTGGCAACTTTTCAAAGAAGAGTCATATGTTTTTGTCTTTAACCAAAATATTTTGAGAGCTGCATCACACACAAAGCTACTTGTACATGTGCATAAAGATAGCAGGTATGCAGTAGATGACAAATTCTGACAAATATGTAACTCCTCACTTAAAGTTTTAGTAAGTTGTATACCTGAAAAAAATGCCACTTTAAGTGAAACAATGTTTAGCAAATCCAATTTCCTCAAAAGTTAAATGAAAATGGGGGGAGTTGGGTCCAGGATTTTTTTTCAGAAGACAAAAGGCAGTATATATCATAGAATAATAGGACTGGAAGGGACCTCAAGAGGTCATCGAGTCCAGCCCCCCGCCCTCAAGGCAGGACCAAGCTCCGTCTACACCATCCCTGACAGATGTCTATCTAACCTGTTCTTAAATATCTCTTATATATATATATATATATATATATATATATATATATATATATATATATACACACACACACACACACACACACACAGTATAAGGTTTAAACTATTTTAAAATACTGTACACAGCAATATGATTGTGAAGTTTTGTTGAGGTGATGGAGTCATAGGGTGGAATATTTCCCAGGGAAAGTCTTGCTACTAAATGATGAGTTAGCACTTGGCTGAGCCTTCAAGAGTTAACATGTTAACTTAGCCTCACACTTTAGGGGCAGCATGGACACTATAGAGGCAAAGAGGGAGGAAACATAAAAGATGCACACCAGTGACTGTAATCATTTCCATGCAGAATCCAAACATGATGATGAACCCACACTGTCCAGCTGGAAGGAATTGCACAGTGCCAAGAGAGGGGTGTGTGTGAGTGTGAGTGAGAGAGCGCGTCAGAGAAGTGCATTGCTCCTTTAAGAATGTTGAGCCCACTTCAGGTACTCTGCCCTTGTAAATAGACCAGGAAGTCCAGACACAGAACTCTGTAGCTGTGATGTCCTGTGTTGTAGAGATGAGGTATAGTGTGGGGGATTGATGGGGGGCATGCTCACACTGTCACCCCATTTCCTTCCCTCCTGCCCCTGCATAGCAAGCAGGAGACTCATGAGAGCAGCTCCAAGACAGAGGTCAGGAGCAGCACAGTAATGTGAGGAGGAGCAGCTGGACTGCAGCTGCCCACTGCATACCTTGCAGGGAACTTAGGGGAGCTGACGGGTTCCAGCCCCACACAAGGACAGGCAGCTTTTCCAGAAAATACTGCAAATAGTGGACAAAGTGGGCAGCCAAATGATGATCTATGGGAGCATTGCACAACTGTAAATGAACATGTGCTTTAATAGATAAGCAATATAAGAATGAAATAATGTTCTCCATAGCAATCTTAAGTGAGGAGTTACTGTAAACAAAACAGGTGATGGAATAAACTGTATCTATTTAGGTCTCCCACCTCCCCCCGATCCATTCCCAGTAATATTTAATGAATTGATTATTATCTTTATGCTAAGTTATGTTTAAAGTTGATTTGTGCAGGAGGGATCTGGGCAGGGGTTTTGGATGTGGGATGTGGGATGAAGTGCAGGCTCTAGTCAGGAGGTGCTTACAATAGACAACTCCCGGCCCACTGCACAGCAGGGCTCAGAAAGGCTTCTGGAAGTGGTTGGCTGCTGCCCTTGAAGGGAGACGTGCAGCAGCAATGTTCCCTCTAACTTTTTCCATCCACATGCAGAATAAATGTTGTGTGTGCACCGAGGCACACGTGAATGCACACCACCAATAGAAACACATGCTGCCAGCTGTGGGCGCTGTGAGTCTTCTGCTAATCAGCTGAGCAGCATCTGAATCTCTCCTATGTGGCCGCCCAAGCGTGGAGCTTACAGGGAACACTGGGCAGCAAGTCTCTGTGGGCTGTCCATGCCTGCAAGCACTGCTTCCACAATTCTCATGGGTGGGTTCCCGGGCTATGTACTAGCAGCCCACTACTTCTGGTAATGGCATGGGGCCATAGCATGCAGGCAGCCTGCCTGAGACCTGCTGCATCACTGGACTTTTAGCAGCCCACGAGGGGGCAGCCAAAGAGCCGCATGCTGCTCCGGAACGGCAGTTTGATGACCCTTGCTTTAGACCTTGCCTTTTTAAAATGACACTGTTTCAGTCTGAGCAAAAAAATTGAGGGATCCACTTAAAGCTGAGTTCTTTATTCATAAACGATGTTGGCTAGATCCAATCCATGGCTCACTGCATGTACCAGGATTTCTTTTATATTATGTAGACTTGTGTCCATAGGCAATAAGACATGTTTGTATATACAGATATTCAAAATGTCAACACAAAATTCAAACATGTATGAGCAGAGGTAGTTACTAAACATTGTTGGATTAGACATTTAGTTTCCATCCTCATGAGCTTGTCTTCTGCATTCTGATCGTCACTTATTTTTACTTCCCACTTTGACTCAGAAATGTCTGAGTTCTGGGTTTAAAAAAACATGACAAATTTAACTTAGGCAATGTGTGGGTTGAGAATGAGCACTCAGAAGCTTTTGAGTACATGCCTGATGCCTTGTTGCAGGGATCTTAATGAATGAAAATGTGGACATTATTTAAATGAATGTCAACAAGAATGTGGAAGCAAATGATTCCAGTTGCGTTAGTGAGGTAGATTTTATTTTACAAGGCCATGGATTGCATTATTGTTGTCTTGTAAATGTGCTCCAAAGTTCATTAAATTCAGTGGGAAGTCTGCCATTGACTTCAGTGGAATTTTAACAGTCCCTCAATGCACTTTGATTCTCAGTATCTTTCAGGCATTTAATACAGTACAGTAGTATGCAAAGAACAAAACTGGGAAACATTGGAGATGTGTATAGATACTGTATGGTAAACTCAGGAAACAAATTCTGTACAATAGGAAAAGCCCAAGGACTAGATTCAGAGATACCCAAAATTCCTAAGTTGTTGGTAGTTTGCCTGCATTAAAAAAGTAGGTAAGAACCTAAGGAAGTGTCCTAATGCTATCAGATTAATACAAGAGAAAACCAAATCTAAAAGTGATAGGTTTTCAGTGAGCTTCATTAAGTTCCTAATCCTTTTGCACATGGTAAACTTGGCTTTATGAGATGATCTACAGAACACTAAGGGAGATGCAGATATTATGAAGTATGTTGCTGGCAAACTAATACAAGTCCCAGGGGCTTGTCTGCTTTTCATACAAATAGGAAATCTACAACTGTCTGGAAAAGAATTTAAGTACGGCAAAAATAGCGTTGATTAACCTATTTGTTGCTCATTGTGTACTGCCTTATATCCATTTGCTCTTTTTTTAGCTGAATCATTTTTTATGCTACAAAGACATTCTAAATACATCTCTACTTTCATTCAAACATATGGAGTAAAATTTTGGTCCCACTGAACTAAAAGGAACACTGAAATTGGCAGGATCACAACATCACACTCAAACTCCTTCTAGTCCCATATTCAGTCTCTGATAATGGCTAGTACCAGGTGCTGTATAAAAAGGCACAAGAAACTCATGGTAGGTAGTTAGGGATAATTTGTTCCACTTTTGTCTCATCCTGATCTCTCCTCATTAGAGGTTGCCGTAAACCATGAAGCATGAGATTTAATATCCAAAACTTTTGTTTTCATTAAATATAGAACTGGGGAAGATTTTTAAAAGGAACAGGATATTTAAATTGATATTAAGATCTGGATAATCTTGATATTAATATAAATATCCTATTCCTTTTAAAATCTTGCTCAGTTCTTGGACTCAACAACTTTCTCTGGCTGTGAATCCTACTGTTTAATGGCACATTCTGTCAAGAAGTACCTCCTTGTATTGATTTTGAACTTACCACCTTTTAAGTTCATTGAAACTATTCTGTGAGTTTAGCTGTTGACTTCATTGGTGCCAAGATTTCACCATGGACCCTTTTCCAACATTATATTTTTCTGGAAACTTGTTAAATTTTCTAGAAAATTTGAGTTTTCTGGTAACTCTTTCATTATGAAATGCCCTTCCCTAATGGTTAATGCTGTATAGAGGAATGCATATTTATGAAGTGGAGAAATATCCAGTCAATTTATCTAAACAAAAAAGAAAATTAAACCCATAGACTTATACTTTATATACTTACAAATGTTTACCTATAACTGTTACAAGTACTGAGATTTTTTTAGAATTTGCTACATAGTCATTGGGATTTTCTTTTGTCGATAGCACTTACTTTGCCAGGACAAAATTGTTTCCATGTTTGTGAGTTCTAAAAATGTTTGCTGTGCATAGGCCTTTTAGCTCTGAACCTCACAGGCATTGTAGGGTAAAGGAGAGCAAAAGAAATACCTAACTAATGAAGTTGAGGGTTTAGAGGTGTTTTTTAATTGGAATAAGACTATACTGTCTTTTAGATGGTATAAAGGGAAAGAGGCAGATAATGGCATTTAATTGATGCTTCATGTTGGGGTGAGGCAAATTTTGGTAGCACGTTGAGGTGATGCAAAGTTGTGTCACTCCAACCAAAACTCCTGCCCCTACTCACTATCACATGGAGCAAAAGAGAATACTGCCCCCTGCATCACCTTTCAGCAAGGTGCATCATGAACTTCACAAAACTGCCATGGTCCTAAGTTCAATGCACGGGTGCTGGAAGATGTTAGTGCCTGTGATGTCAAGGAGGTCAAACAAGATGAACTGCTGGATCCTTCTGTGCTTAAACTCCATGAGTGGCTTTCATTCTGTCCTGCCCTCCCCTTTTAGGATGGCTTGTGCTCTGGGCAGTATCAGTAACAAGTAGTCCCTATACTCTTAAGTGCAGAGACTATACTTGTACCAGACTCTGAGCACAGGCTGCTCCCTGTTCACACTCCCCTCCACTGCCTCCTTGGACATCTATGCATTGACCAGCCATACTCTGGTTCACAGCTTGGAAAATGAAAATACCTAGGTATGGTGCTTTGAACTCTGATTTCACTATCTCTTATTACTCTGTGTTTCACTGTACAAGGATTCAGTTTCATGCCTCACTATGACAACTTCTGAGCTTTGAAGGAGACATGGCATTTTGACCACTCATCTTGGCAGTTGAATTAAATAGGTTTCTCGGTCAATTAACATTTAGAAGTATTTGTAAGCCATGCACTGGGGGAAGGGGAAAATTAGAGGTGAGAGAACCTAGCAAAATATTTCCAAAAGTGGACTCAGAAAATCATCCCCTAGAGGTCTCAGCCCGGGGTGAAAAGCATCTCTGACCCTCTGACCTCCAGAGTTTCGGTTGCTTAGCACCTCTGAACATTGGTCTCTGTGTGTCTCAGGTTGGACAGCTAAAAAGATATTCAGAATTAGAGGCCATTTTGGAAGTGTTGGTCTTTTGACATTTCTAAGACATATACAACTGTTGTACATTGGCATTCGCCTCCAGAAAAAAAAGATGGAAAAAATTGGACAAGTTCAGACTTAAAAATGAGGGGCAGATTTTAACAGTGAAGATGACTTAATCAATAAAAGAATTACAGAGAGATGTGGTGAAGTCTCCATTATATGGAGTCTTAATTCAAGACTTGGATATCTTTTGAAAAGTGCAAACAGAATGCAGATATTATGGAGTGAGGTTCTATGATTGTGTTATACAGGAGGTAGGACAACATTATGATGCTCAGTCCTGCCTTGAGTGCAGAGAACAGGATTCGAAAACCTCTCAAGGTCACTTCCAGTTCTAGGACTGTATAATCGTGCTGGTCCCTTCTGGTCTTAATATGTAG
Organism: Pelodiscus sinensis; assembly: GCF_049634645.1. NCBI lineage: Eukaryota > Metazoa > Chordata > Testudines > Trionychidae > Pelodiscus > Pelodiscus sinensis. The sequence goes on from NC_134711.1 coordinate 308,534,170, forward strand.
AATCTGGACACCATTAGTGGCTTTATTTTAGGGTATTTTCCTTCACTAGGTGGATTAATGTTTGGGGTCATAAATAGGACAAGGGCGTTGAAAGTGTAAAAACTGTTTGGAACATGTTGCTGCTGTTGAATAACTCTGAGGGAGAGACAGGACGGGTGAGATAATGTCTTTGACTGGACTACCTTCTCTTCATGAAAGAGACAAGTTTTAGAGCTATATAGAGCTCTGTGAGAGGCAGCCCTTCTGTGAGTGCTGTGGCTGCCGCAGAGTGCTGTTAGATTTAAAGACACACATAGGATTTTCCCATGTACAACCAAATTATAATGTCTGCAGACACTTCTCAGTTAAAGTCAGTCACTCGTAAGGCCAAGTTTCCAACATGGAGAGAGTTTAAACGAAGCCAAATTTGCCAAGTAGCCCCCAATAGAAATAAATGGAGCCGCCTTGAATACTCTTCACATACAGCCCATTTTTTCAGACATAAACGTGGTATTTTTTAAACCCTTACAAGAACCTTTTTTTCTGACATCTGTCTTTTAAACTGTGTGATTCATTAGTTGAAACTGGAGTATCCTGATTTAACATGACTCACTTGCCATAAGACTTGCTGATCTGCATTGGCTGTATTCTTTCTACAGCATGACTGTATTTGTCAGCATTCTTCCTTGTTGTTTTCTAATCTCTGGGTAAATTGTTTTGGGGATGTTTAGATCAGTTTTCAGTGAAAACCAGACAGGCTATGGCTCACTCAGCTTAGGAAGCTTGAATTCTTTCTGCAGCTGATTGGCAAAGTTGAAAATCCACCCCCACCACCTCCGGGAGGATAAAACATTCTAGCTCAGTTGGGCTTCGTTCTGTCATTTTCCTAAATACATTAACTCTTAAGTGCTTTTCTGCCTGAGTTGCATAACTGATCTAGCTGGTTCCAGATCACAAACTCAGATACTGCAGCGAAGGCTTGCAACAGAACAGCTTTTATCCTTGGAGGCAATCACTGTGACAGTGAACTAGTTACAAGAGTGCAGAGTGGTCACAGTGTCTGCCAGGATGTCTGCAAATTCCATCTTAGAATCATGTTGTGGCTCTTTCCTAAAGCAAAATAGCTTCTTAGAAAGAATTTCTCTCTGCTTGTTCATTTGTGTGAATCAGCTCTGTCATGACCCTCCATTTAGCTGTCAAAATGGGCACATGGCTCTTTTTCATTCCTTTGCCAGCCATAGCATGCATACTGATGGTCATTGCCAATAAACAGCTAGTCCTGTTCCCACTTCTGCCTGTGTGGAGGGGCCCTGGGCAGTAGATTCTCAGTAGCTCCATTTCATGAGGGGGGCATAATGCCAGGGGCCTCTTCATGAGGTGCATGGATCCAGCTTAGCTAGGGATTCTTGCACATCCCTTTATGGTGGATGGTTTGGTGTGGTCTGAGATCTAGATCATGTGGCTAGTCATTTTTGCTGGATGTACTAGGGCTGTGGAAACCAGTCTGTCCCATAGGCTGGTGTTGATTCTGTGTAGTGTGCCACAAAGATTCTTTTCTTCCTCCCATCCTTGCTATTCCCATTCCCATTGCCAAGCCAAATGACATGTGGTAATCCAGGAAAAAGATTTCTCTCCAAATGGAGATATTGTTTGGTTTAGTGAGTAAGACTCTGGACTGGAATTTAGGAGGCCAGTCCTCGAGGCCAGGCTCTGCTACTATCTTGCCATATCTCCTCTGATATCTTACAAAGATGAACTTTATAGAGCGTCTGGTGCATCCACCAGCCAGTGACTCCTTCACGGTAATATAGCCAGAAACATATGCCAAAGACTGCCAAATCCATAGTGAACCACCACAGGGAGCAAAATTCATGGGCAGGGGCCAGCTAGTGAACATGCTCCTGGTTGTAAGGAGAGTTCTAGGCTGGGAATGGGTACCCGAGAACCTTAAATACAGTAGGTTATATAATTTACAGGCCCTTTTCCTTTTCCTTGCTGTTGTGCTTGTACACAAAGAGGACCAGAGTCCTCATTGCTCTGCAGCTTGTGTAGTCACTTAGGGTAGGTCTACACTGCCACCCTAGTTCGAACTAGGGAGGCTAATGTAGGCATTCGAACTTGCAAATGAAGCCCGGGATTTAAATATTCCGGGCTATATTTGCATGTCCCCGGGCACCGCCATTTTTAAATGCCCCGTAGTTTGAACTACCTGCCTGCAGCTACACGCGGCACGGACTAGGTAGTTCGCATTAAAGCTCCTAATTCAAACTAACATTATTCCTCCTGCAAGGAGGTTTAAAGGTAGTTCGAATTAGGAGCTTTAATGCGAACTACCTAGTCCGTGCCGCATGTAGCCGCAGGCCGCAGGCAGGTAGTTCGAACTACGGGGCATTTAAAAATGGTGACGCCCGGGAGCATGCAAATGAATCCCGGAATATTTAAATCCCGGGCTTCATTTGCAAGTTCGAATGCCTACATTAGCCTCCCTAGTTCGAACTAGGGTGACAGTGTAGACATACCCTCACATTGCTGAACATCTACAGATGAAAATTTTAGCAAAAATTGCTGGAAGACCTTAGAACATATCAAATATTCCACTTTGTGAGACATGCATGTTGAGTCTGAGGACTCAGGATGTTAAGTATTGACTAACTGACTAATTGAATAATTGATGCATTTTGCATTGACCATTTGATTAGTCGATAGGGTGCCTCCGTCTTTAAAGTGTAGCAACAGCCTTAGGGCTGTTGTACACCTAAAAGGCGAAAGCACCGCATGGAGCCCAGGGTCAGCAGGGGACTCCCCCCAATCCCAGGCTCCATGCGGCACTGCCGCTTTGAAATGCTGCGAGGAGCCTGATGCTGGACTCCCTGCAGCATTTCAAAGTGGCAGCGTCACACTGAGCCCGGGTTCAGCTGTGGAGTCCCCAGCTGATCCCAGGCTCTACGCGACGCTGCCACTTTGAAATGATGTGTGCAGCCTGGGGACAGCCCAGCTTGACCCGGGCTGCATGCAGCTTTTCAAAGCAGCAGTGCCTCGTGGAGCCTGGGGTCTGGCCCCAGGCTTCAAGTGGTGCTGCCGCTTTGAAGTACCCCCTCTTCTTCCACTTCTCCCTTGCTGCCTTTATCTAATAGAGGCAGCAAGGGCAGGGGGAAGCGACTAGTCAACTGAGGACAGAATAAGATGAGCATAGCTTCATGTAATCTGGACAGTTTATTTGCAACAGTAAATTTGCAGAATTCCTCTATCATTTTAATTAGGTGGGTACATCAAGTAAGGTACATTTACAGCTCTTTTAGGTAGAGACATATTCCATTTTATGTTGTCCACAGTCTTGCCTTGCTATTACGCTTCTACAGTATAGTTAGGAAATAACCCTACCTTTTCAAATTGGTAATCTATTATACTCTTGTACAGGCAGTCCCTGGGTTACGTACAAGATAGGTACTGTAGGTTTGTTCTTAAGTTGAATCTGTATGTAAGTTGGAACTGGCGTCCAGATTCAGACACTGCTGAAACTGACCGCCAGTTCTGACTTACATACAGAATCAACTTAAGAACCCCAGGCGTCCCCAAGTCAGCTGCTGCTGAAACTGATCAGCAGCTGATTCCAGGAAGCCCGGGGCAGAGCAACTCTGCCTGGGGCTTCCTGTAGTCAGCGCTGGTCAGTTTCAGCAGAAGCTGACTTGGGGACGCCTGGGGCAGAGCAGCTGGGGTGCTGCTGGGTTGCTCCAGTAGCTCCGCTCCTTGGTGCTACTGGACCAACCCAGCAGCACCCCATCTGCTCTGCCCCAGGCGTCCTGATTCAGCCGCTGCTGAAACTGACCAGCAGCGGCTGAATCAGGACCTGGGGCACAGCAGCTGGGGTGCTGCCGGGTTGGTCCAGTAGTGCCCAGAGCGGGCGCTGCAGGACCAATCGGCAGCGCCCCAGCTGCTCTGCCCCAGTCCAAAACAAAAGCCTGGTCTGCTGGGGGGGGGGGGGAGCACACTAGCTGCGCCCCTCCCCCCCCCAGCAGACCAGGGACACGGGGAGCAGAGCTGCAGCGGCAAAGCCTCAGAGGCGCGGGACCCCCCCGCGGCTGCGGCTTCACTCCGGGTGCCTGTGGTCTGCTGGGGACCGTCCCCAGCAGACCACAGGCACCCAGACTTAAGCGGCAGCAGCGGCAGTTCCCCGCGCCTCTGAGGCTTTGCTCTGGCAAAGCCTCAGAAGCGCGGGAACCCGCCCGGTGCCCCTGGTCTGCTGGAGACGGTCTCCAGCAGACCAGGGGCACCGGAGCAGCTTACGAACGGGGCTTTCTCGCCCCGACCTTCGGGGCGAGAAAGCCCCGTTCGTAAGTGCGGATCCGACGTAAGTCGGATCCGCGTAAGTCGGGGACTGCCTGTAGAAAGACTGAAATGCTGTTCTTAAAACAGCATGTATGTCCTAGAAGTGGATAAACCTAACAAGTCTTGTAGTCACTGTCTTCTACGTTTCTTGGAGAAGAAATTTTATTGTCTTTGATCAGAGCTTCAAAGAGCACACCATGTATTCCTCACGTCACTCACATACTCTTAGGCTACGTCTAGACTTCATGCCTTTTTCGACAGGCTTTGTCTACAGATACTGTCGACAAAGCCTCTGTTGAAAAAGAGTGTCTAGACTACGATCAGTATTGTCGAAAAAGCAAGCTGCTTTTTCAAAAGAGAGTCTAGATTCTCTCCTTCCATGCAATAGTTCCTTTTTTCGAAAGAGTACTTTCGAAAAAAGGAGTTATTCCTCGTGAAATTAGGTTTACCACTGTCGACAAAACTGCCGCATTCTGTCGACTTACTGTTAACAGAACGCCGCGGTAGTGTAGACGCAGGTATAGTTTTGTCAACAAAAGCCAACTTTTGTTGACAAAACCCTATAGTCTAGACACACCCTTAATTTGTCTGAAGGTCATGCACATACTCTTAGTCCCAGTTTAGGAAAGCACTTAAATTTGTGCTTAACTTTAGGAATGTTCTTAAGTTCCTTTAATTTCAGTGCAACTTAATCACGTGTAAACTTAAGCATATGCTTCAGTGTTGTCCAGAATAGACTTGTTTTCCTGAGTCAGGGATTAGTGGTACTCTGGTTTGGAGTATAGGTTTACATTTTAGATTTTTGGGCATGTGTTCATTTAGTGCAGTTGTGTGCAGAGACCTGAAACTGGCATGTGTTCTTTAGACATGCCAAGACTTGCATGTTTTCATGCCTACCCTTTGAATGACAGGATGGCTGCAGTTGGCTTGGGTCAGCTGACTTGTGCTTGGGGCTAGAAATTGCTATGTAGATGCTGGGCTCCAGCCTTAGGCCATATGCCCACATGGCAGTTTTTCATCCTGGGAACCTGAGACTTGGGCAAGCTGCAAGGTTTTTGTTTTTATCCCTGTCTAGACATACTCTCAGGAGTTGGATATGGAATGATTGTTTTATAAAAAAAAACCTTCGCAATTGAGTGATGTGGTATTTTTGTCTTTTATCATGTTTGTGTCTGAGTTCTCACTTGAGAGTATAGTGATTGTCTGGTTTCATCCACCTAGTTGCTATTGGGGGCAGTTGATGTCCTGAATGAGCTAACCACATGTTGCGGTAAGCATGTGTAGGACCCCTTGACCTGGAAAAGTGGGTTGCTCTGGGAGCTATTGATCATTGTAAGTGGAGTAGAGATATGTCTGCAGGCTTTGTGTCTGTTCTGACAGAGGGTAGTGCTGTTTGGTGTTGGTGAGTCTTGTTCTGTGAAGAGCATACTTATGATGTACATCAGTCTCTAATGTCCACCCAAGTACTAATTTTCTGGGAAATGCCACAGTTCTCAAGTTTAGCTGATTTCAGAGGAACTGAACATGTGAATCTACTATTTATAGAAGAAAAATATGACCAGGGCTTTAAAAACTATATGATGACGAGTCTGTTTTCTCTATAAAGATTTAATAGCGCCATACGATTTTCTAGAACCCTCCAAGGGACCCTTAGGCCTGTGGTGTCAGAATATACTTCTTAAACGGTGAGAAGAAATAAACCCTGATATTACAGGATTATTGTTTAGAGTAGTGCAGAAGGGACTTATTTACACAAGTCATGTAAAGGACAGTGGATTTGAACCTGCACCCACCTGAGCCAAGGGGAGTTTTGGCATTAACACAAATGGAGGGAAAGGTTTTAGCAGGAGATGAAGGAGAGAGTCTTTTTTTAAAATTTGATGGGCATTGACAGTGATGGGGCAGTGTTGAGGAGTTGCTTCTTGTCTGTGGCCCCTCCGTTAAAAGCGAAAATGTATCTTTCTTCAATGTTTGTTTTTAAAAATACTTTTCAAAATCTGGTTGGGCACTTCTTCATTCCTCTATAAATCCATTCTCTGTGATGGCTGAGCTGTGGGCAGGCGGTTGACACCTCCGTGGGCACTGGGCTTTGGATTCCTTGGCAGTTGTGCTGTGGTGCCAGGCACAAAATTGTCTTGCAGACAACGTGCTGAACTAGATTCCCAGACATCTGGATTGAGCAAATCACTCCATCTACCTGGTTAGAGAAATTTCCCTGCAGAGCAAAGATCCAGCACGAAACCCGCCTCAAGAGTGAAGTTCTGCATAGATTTTGTACTGGAGACCTGCTCTCAAACTGGGGCAGCTGCTGGATTGGTGCTTCAGGAAAGCTTCAGTAGGGGTAGACTAGGTGAGGAACTACAAACTTTACCTTTGCATGGATGAAATGGCCCCATTATTCTGTGTTACTGATTGCAGTCCATAGGTTTTCTGGCCAGTATTGGCAGGCAAACACACCCTTGAATGGCAAGTAGGTGAGTGCTTGTTTGAATGCTTCCGCCTGCATTCCAGCACTATGAGTGTGAACATAGCTAACAACATAGCAGACTGTGAAGAACTTCAAAAAGATCTCACCAAATTAAGTGACTGGGCAACAAAATGGCAAGTGAAATGTAATGTGGATAAATGTAAAGTAATGCACATTAGAAAAAATAATGATGGGGGCTAATTTAGCTACAAACTATTCAGGAAAGAGATCTTGGAGTCATTGTGGATAGTTCTCTGAAGATGTCCACGCAGTGTGCAGTAGCGGTCAAAAAAGTAAACAGGATGTTAGGAACCATTAAAAAAGGGATAGAGAATAAGACAGAGAATATCTTATTGCCCTTATATAAATCCATGGTACGCCCACATCTTGAATACTGCATACAGATGTAGTCTCCTCATCTCAAAAAAGATATACTGGCATTAGAAAAGGTTCAGAGAAGGGCATCTAAAATGATTAGAGGTTTGGAATAGGTCCCATATGAGAAGAGATTATAGAAACTGGGACTTTTCAGCTTGGAAAAGAGGAGAATAAGGGGGGGATATGATAGGGGTTTATAAAATCATGAGTGGTGTGGAGAAAGTGAATAAGGAAAAGTTATTTACTTGTTCCTATAATATAAGAACTAAGGCCCGCCAAATGAAACTAATGGGCAGCAGGTTTAAAACAAATAACAGGAAGTTCTTCTTCACACAGCGCATTCTCAATCTGTGGAACTTCTTGCCTGAGGAGGTTGTGAAGGCTAGGACTATAACAGGGTTTAAAAGAGAACTAGATAAATTCATGGAGGTTAAGTCCATAAATGGCTATTAGCCAGTATGGGTAAGGAATGGTGTCCCTAGCTTCTGTTTGTCAGAGGGTAGAGATGGATGGCAGGAGAGAGATCACTTGATCATTACTTGTTTGATTCACTCCCTCTGGGACACCTGGCATTGGCCACTGTCAGCAGACAGGATACTGGGCTGGATGGACCTTTGGTCTGACCCAGTATGGTCATTCTTATGTTCTTATATACTAATATATAACTCATTTTTAAACTGTGTAATTCTGTTAAGGGATCTTTTTGGATCTTTGTTGTCTGAGCAAGGTCTCTTTATTACAAAGGGGTTTAGGTTTCATGATGGTCAGCACTATAGAATATTGTGAACAGGACTGGATAGAATAGAAGGTGAAACTGCTACTCAGAACTCCACAGTTGCACTTTGTAAGAATACGTGATTTTGCTTTGCATGGGGAGGAAACATAAGGAGCTGTTCTGTTTTGCATGCTTTCCCTCTGATACCCCCACATTATCTCAAGATCATAAACCTTAATAAAACTATGGCTGGAATATGGGATCAGTTAAAAAAAACCCAAACAACCCCCTTAAGTCCTCAAATGAATTAAACTTGAACCAGATAGTCTTCTGTACTTCCATTTGAAAGACTCTCCCAGCTCTAATGGTGTTTTTCATCTCTAAAATGTTTCACAGATATTAAAAATTAATTCATATCTAGAAGGTTACTATCCCCATTCTGTAGAAGGAGCAAGAGAGGTATAGAATTCAAGTACTCCCAATAGTATAGTGTCTGAGCATCATGCTGTATGCAATGTACTCATCCATAAAACACCCCTGTGAGGTAGGACAGCACTATAACCCTAAATGTGGGGAACGGAAGGCATAGGAAGTAAGCTAATTAGGCTTCTAACGTCCACTGATTTCAGAGCCACACTGTAAATGTTTAGTGGAGCATGGACTTAGACACAGGTCTCCTAAGACCTATGCTAGCTAGTTCTCTAATTGCTGGGTAATCCTTCTTCTCTAGAAAATTTGTGACTTTGCCAAGACCATACACTCAGGCTACGTCTATACTGCACCTCTCTTGTGCAAAAGCTTATGCAAATGAAGCATGGATTAGCATATGGCCATGCTTCATTTGCATAATTAATTAAGGGCCCTTTTTTGCGCAAGAGGAGTGTAGGCAGCTCCTTTTTGCGCAAAACCCCCTTCTTGCTCAAGAGCCGTTCTTCCTCATTTTTTCAGGATCCACACACATTTCAAAAGCTAGAAAAATAAGAATCTCTTGTCTGTTACTTTCTCTATTGGTTCTTGTCAGCATGAAAGTCAGTACAGGAAACCTTCATTGGTCACGGTGGATGTGTTTCTAGAACCACCATGAATGGCAAAATTTCATCTAAAAATTGTACTTAAATCTCAGTTTATTTCATTATTTTTCAGAAATGTTCCTTAACGTATTTAATTTTTTCAGTGTCCTACAGATACCAAAGCAACATTTGGAGTCCATCTTAAAATAGTGGGCGACTGGACAGGTATGTAGAAACAAACTTTTCTTTTTAGGCACAAATATCTTCATTTGAAATGTTACTCTCTGGAGTTTTGAATACAGTGATCACCTTTTGATTATGAAGCTTTTTCACTAGAAGTCATTGACATTTATTTTTCAAAAATTGCTTTTATTTCTTTATCAGTGCTACTGCTGACTTTTTCAGATGTATATTTCTTTAGATAACACTTTTTTTAGTAATAACAGGTGTTCAGATTGTCAGCTAATTATTAGCAATGTGCCTCTGTCTGTATGCTTTCTACAATAGCCTGCTGCCTCTGTGCCAAGTGTAATGGTGGCTGCAGAAATGCTGAAATGTGCACTCTCTAGATAAGGGGATTTTAATACCAGTGGTTTGGTTGGCTGCCAGGTTAATTAGCACTTTTGGCACATTGAGATTACAGGTTACTTTCATGTTCTCCCTGGCTCTTCCGCTATTCTGTCAATGTTCTCCAGACCACAGGTGTCAGCCTGGATTCCATGCAGAGGAGAATTCTAATTTGCCGCTCGCTGTGACAGCTGTTTACTGAGGTGACGGTTGTCATTGGTGTCTGATTGCTGACTTTTTCCAGCTTTGCATTTTCTGTCTTAGCAGGAAGCCAGCTCATTAGTTTTTTGTAGAGGAATGTGTTCTATATTCACTTACTCTGATTCATCGATGTGACGTGGGGTGGGCTTCTTACTCACTACCTCTCCCCAGGACCAAAGAGCTGCTTAAAGAACAAAGAAGGAGAGGAAAAAAGAAAGAATTGATCTTTCTTGAGGATGTGTGATCTTCAGCAGGTGCCTTCGCTGACTGGTTTTAGTAGATCTGATTTTGTAGGCTACAGTGTTTTCCCCCTGCCTTGTGTTTGTGTTATCAGTTTAGATTGTAAGCTCTCTGGGGCAGGAACTCTGTTCTGCTCTGTGTCTGGACAGGGCCTACCACAACTGAAGCCCATTCTTGGTTGGTCCCTAGGTTCTACCATAATAATCATGGTTAAGAATAATATAGACAATTGTACTTTCCGTAAAGTCTGTCTCCTCAGCTGTTATTTCAAGCTCTTCTCCAGTATGCCATCATTACATTTCAAATAATGTACAGCTGACAGCACTGAAGGCTCCCAATATATTGCAGAGATCTAAATTAAACTCCTCAATTAAAGGGATATGGTGGTGTACAAGTATTATGAATCAGAGATGTTCCAGTTAGATCAGAGCAATTTCACATGTCCTGGTTGCTGCTGCTGCTACCTGCATCTGGGAGACGATGTGAAGGAGTAATAACCTGGATTGCTTCTGGCTCTAACAACTTGAAGGAGCAGCAGTACTATGCTGCTGTAGGCATACCTATGAAAGATATTGTGTGCTTTTCTAAAAATTGAACAGAAAACCTTATAGCCTGGGAATTTGGGGGCAGGGAGGCAACTGCATGTGGGTAGGAGATGTGTATAGCGGTGAAGTCAGAACCATTTGACCACATCCACTGATGAAGACAGTGATACAATGATAATTGAGCTGGCAACTCTTTGTGGGAGATTTCTATGGCTGGAACGACAGTTTTTGCCTACGTGCCAGCACATATAAATTTAGTGTCCCAGTAGATGGAGGTAGTGGCTTCCTAGCAAATAATTATGACTTTGGAAGTAAATTTTCAGCAGATAGTTAATAGACATTCAGACAATATAATTACTTACTGCGAGGAAATGGTGATTTATTACCATGGAACACAGGGACAGATTTGAATGGGGGGAGAGTTTTGAGACCCATTTAAATGAAGTAGCCTGTGAGGCAAATCTTCAGCCCATGTGTACAGAGTCATTCCATTAAAATCAGTTGGGCCATGCCAGTTTATACCAGCTAAGGATCTGGCGTGTTAATTAATACATTTTCAGAAAGTCTAAGTATGGTCTCCCTTTTTGTAGGCAAAACATTCATCCTGAAGATGACTTTTGGGTGCAGATTAGAGTGCTTTTCCTTTATGATCATACATTGTGCTAAGCCATGCAAAAACATATTGTGAAACAGTCTCTGCCCCTGTGAGTTTATGGTCTAAATCAATGGTGCTACGTCAAGCTTTATTACACAGGCGGGCCACATAAACCTAAGCACAAACTTATGTAGGCCAAGCAGATTCTATATATTAATAAGATTTAAAGTCACCTGTATTGGTTTATATTTTAAGTTCAGCTTGCTTCATATATGTCATTTAACAGGATCTGGGGGCACCATGGAGATGTCAAATCAGGGTGAGTTGCATAGAAACCGTGCTATTTACAGCCCAAGATTGGGGATTTCTCCTCTATAAGGCACACAAACCAGTCACAAAGAGCACTTCTCTTTGCTGCACTGGCCAGGAAGAAGTCAAACAAACAATCCCTTAGACACTCCAACTTCTCCTGTTCAACAATCAGTACCACACCTTACACAAATGAGAGGTTATGAAAACCAATCTCATCAAATCCAAAGATGTACTTCCAATCCCAAAGGAACAGCCTTTGCCTTAGGAGCTTTGCCTTAGGGAGGGTATTCCCAAGTGATCCCTTCCCTGGAAAAGGGTTTATTTTATATCTTTTTAAGTACACTTGGGTGGTGGCAGCAAATTTGTATTTATCTTTATTTCTTGGATCTCAGGGAGACTGAGACCAGATAAGCTTGTTTCTGGGAGTTCCAGAGACGGGTTTTACAGAGTTTATTCTGCTAGTCAGCCCCCCATCTCTGCACGCAGAGTGTCAGGTTGGAGGATTGAGCCGTCACAACATATGTCTAACAGGGCTTGATTGCTGCCAAAAGAAATTCCTTGTTACTGATTTCTTAAAGGAAACCACAATCCGTACAAGGTGGATTTCTTAAGATGACTCGATGGGGCTCCTAATAAACCAGTCTGCTTATACTCAGTGAAATACAGTGTGCTGGGTATCACCCTAAAATTTTATCAGTCCCCTTTTTTACTGTAAGGTCATAAACATAGGGAGACTTTGGCACAGGACTGCAAATAAAGATTGCCAAAGTTCTAATTTATCCTCTGGTAAAGATTCCTTTTATGGCCAGGGGCAACCAATATAACCTCTTCCCCTCAATTACTCTGTTTATAAGATACTTTTCTGTCTCCCATAGACAGGCCCACTGATGGGGGAGGCAAAGAGGGCAACTGTCCTTGGACTCATCAATTCAAAAGGGCCTGGGGCTTCCGGCCATCGCCACCACTACTGCAGTGACAGCCAAAGCTCTGGGCTTTTTAAATTGCTGCCGGAGTATCGGAAAGTGTGCTCCAGGTGGCTCTGAGGACTGGCTGCCAGGCCCCCAGGCCCACTCCTCCCGGCCCTTCTGGGAGCACAGACCTGTACTCCTCCCACTTTGCCTAGGGGCCCAGCAAGTCTTTTGGCCCCTCGGATCATAGGTATTGTGTGGATTAATGATTTGATGTTTGTAAAGTATATGGTGGATAAGAAGTGCCATAAAAGTGGTATATTAGGTGTGGTCTGCCCATAAAACTTTAGGGGTTAGGAGTGAGATTTTTTTCCCCTGATATAGTTATGGCAGTAAAAGCCTCAGTGCACACACAGTTTTACCAGTATAGTTTATTTTGCTGTCCAGACTGAAATGAAGCACTGTAGTACCAGCATCTACCAGGAGAGGAGGGGATGTTTCCCTAGGCATTTTACCAACTATAAAATGGGAATAATCTCACTTCTTACCAGGGTGTTGGGAAGACAAGTTTATTGAAGACTGGGAGGTGCTCAGATATAGTGGTGATGGGGGCCATAAAAGTACCTAAAATAAATTTGCCAGTTTAACTAAAGTGCAAAACTTTTCAGCATAAACAAATTTATAATTTCTCAGATTCAGTAGATAAACATTAGCTGATTAACACTTGTTTGTTCTGCTTCCTTGATATCTGGCTGGTGACCCTTTTCCCCATCAGACCTGGGAAGTTTGTGAGCTGAACATTTGCGGAAGTCCTGTTTTTTTTTTGTTTTTTGTTTTTATTATTTGTTGACAGCTTTGTTGCCTATGATGCTCCTTTCCTCGTGCTGCTCTCTCAAGTACGATTGCTAGTTTTGCTTTAAAGCTGACATTATAGCTAGCGCCCTCTGAAGGGAATTGAGAGGTTAAAGGCCATGATGATCTGTCCAGCAATTCAACAGCAGGAAAAGCAAAACACCACACTGTAGCAAACAATGTGTCTCGCCCATTAACTGTTCTTCAAGTCTTTAGACAGAAAGTGATATTGATAGCATTAAAAGAGACATGCTCTTCTGCAGTTCTGCAAGATGCTGTCATGGAAAATAAATATATAGCACACAGAAGAATAAAAGTGAACTATATTTTTTTAATAAATCCAGTAAAAAGACTGCAATATATTACAAAGTCTGCTGGGACAAACTAGTTAGGGTTATATTAAAACATTGGTTTTGTACTGTGCCTTAATAAGTTTTGTTCGGTAATGATATCATTCTGCTATCAGACTATTTTTCACGTTAATGATGTTTGCAAGATGGATTCAGTATTGTAGGGTTACAACATAATATTATAGGGACAATATAATACCACCGTGTTGGCCTTCTGTTGAATTTGGGACTCTTATGTTACTGTATTAAGTCAGGAAGCTGTAGAGTATGTAATTTTGGTCTGGTTTGGAGAGGAGGATAAATATTGCAATGGGCCAAGTGTGGAACGTAGGCCACGCCTTGCCAAGAGCGCAGAAAATCTGGCTGGTGGATCTGGCACTCTCTGGTGGGTGTGAGTGCACAGCGCTCAAGGATGGTACGAGGTGGTGGACAAAGCAGCAGGCCATGGTAGCAGCGGGTCCTTTATGGGCAAAATGGCAGCCAGATCTGCTTTTGACCCCTTCCCTCCATCTGTGCCAGACCAAGCTGCATGTATGTCTATTGTCACAGTGGGACAGGTAATGTTAGTAATAATAATATAGGCTTCAGTTTTTGTGACCATCAATCCACAAAAGCACCAAAATTCACAAGCTTTTGTAAGCACCAGTTTGACAAGACTATTGACCTTAAATATTGACCATCACCTTTTGACATTTCAGATGAGTAAAATGGGACACAATTTTCTAGTCAAATTTAAGGCATTTCCCTGTCATTTTCTTGTGCCTGGGCCAAAAATGATTGTTATAATATGATGAAAATGGCACCTCTTAATGAGAGAAGTGATGATTAACTAATTATTAACTAATATTTATCAGGTGTTTGATATTACAAAAAAATACAACCATTTGAGAGATTTCAGCAGAATGGCAGCTGCTTATTAAAATGTGAAAGGCATTGCAGCCTTGGATGCTATGCATGGCAATGGAAGGCATGAGGGTCATGCAGGGAAGGGTGTGTTGTGACAGTAATTAGCAGGGGCTTGGCACGAGTGCCATGAAAAGTAACATCTGACAAGCCACTGTTCAACATGCCTTTCATTTCACTAACATTACATATTGACAGTGTCCTGCAGCTCTTCCTGCTTTCACTCTGAACCAAACCCCACTTCTTAGTAGCAGTGAGAATGGGATGGCAAAGAACTTTTTTAAAAGAGTATCTGTGACTTTTGGCTTATGTAATATGTGACATTTTCACTGAATTGGTCCAGGATACATTATACTGAAATCATCTTTCATATTCTTTGTTGCACCACTGGATATTCAGAAGCAAAATCAATATATGAGCTACTTGAAAAATTAAGATTTTTTTCTGCAGAAATCTTTAATGTTAACTAGAAACATTATTTATTTACATTTACACAGATTGATTTTGGTGGCCACAGGGGTACCAAAAATTTGACTACCAAAATATTTTGCTTGAAAATGAAAATATTTTGATTTGGAAACACTGTGGTATAGCCTCAGAACAGTTGTAGCTTGGTTGCCTCAAGCTCCCATTCTGTTAGGGTCTACACAGGAACATTATTTCAAAATAACTAGCGTTGTTTCAAAATAACTTAGTCCGCGTGTAGACAGCAAGTAGTTATTTCGACATAATGTCGAAACACTATCAAGCTGGAGGGCTTCTTACTCCAACTCCTGTATCCCTCATTGTACAAGGAGTAAGGAAAGTCCGAGGAAGAGTGCTCTATTTCAAAATAAGTTCTGTGTGGATGCTCCCAATTTCAAAATAAGTGATTTTGAAATAGGCTACGCAATTGATGTAGCTCAGTTTGCATAGCTTATTTTGAGTTAAGCCCTGCTGTGTAGATGCCCCCCTTATAGGCCAATTTCCAAGATCAAACTACATTTCCCATGATGACCATAGTCTTCCCTCTTGAAGAGGAGAGGTGGAGCATCATGGGAGTCCATGGCCATCCTGTATCGGGGTTGTAGTCTGAATGGGAATCCTGGCTCATACAAAAGAATGAGGACATGAGGCAGTGCAACGGTGCAGCCAAACTGAAATATTTTGGATTTGGACTGAAATTCTTTGGTTTTTGAGTGTTTGGTGTTTTTTTGGACAAAAATTGCATTTTTCATCAGACAGCGGACACTTGTGAAAAATTGTGTTTTGTCAAATGCCCAGTTATCTATCCAGAACCACCTTTAATACAAATTTTTCAACCAGCCTTAATGATTGTATTACAACTAATGCTTTTCCAACTCTGGAAGATCCTCAGTGCCTTTTCAGTAATTAGCAGGGAGCCTGCCTAGTGTTTGAAAGCAGATATACTTAAACCTGTGGGAGTTTTTTTTTTTTTTTTTAGAAAAAAGCCAAAGAGGCAGCAGGTGATTGTGCATATGGAATAGTGCATAACCACCCTTCGGGGGGGGGGCATCCTGAAGGAGTGCACCTCAGGAAAATCTTGCTGTGTGTTCTCATGGTGGGGAGGAAGGAACTGAGTTTGATAGTGTTTTTGGAGAGGGGCTGTGAGGTTATGCTTCCCCATAACAATGGAGCAACAGAGAGGAGTTTTAGCAAGTGTCTGACTGGCTGCGTACTTGTGCAATGATTACTTTAATACTGTTGGGATTGTAGTGTGTTATCAATATAGCTTTTAGAGCTTTGCTAGTCATTTTTGTATTATTTTTAATCTGAAATAAGTGGGTGGTTTCCATTCTCATTTCAGTAAACAAAACTTAGCATCCTCCCCTAACATGAAAATATATTCTCATATGTGTTTTATTGAAGATATAAATGCCATTTCCTCAGGGAAGATTCCACAGGCACTCCCACACATATATTTCAGAAACATAACCAGAATTATTCTGTTTCCTTCAATGACTATCACTGAACTGCTGACTGCATGGTCAGTTATCCCCAGGGTGTCAGTTATGCTCTAAGTTTTACTTAAGTGCTGCTTTAGCTCATAGTGATGGACTTTCTAAACAATGAAATTTATATTCTATTACTATTATAAAAGGAGAAGCGTCCATCACATGAGAACTTCCAGAACCTGGGTTTGAGTCCTGCCCCCGGAGCAGCTGGGTATTTGCCTCCAACTTCCCCAGGGCTAGAGCTGGTATCAGCTAAGGGCAAGGAAGTGGGTTACCAGCTTCTTCAGGGCTGGAGCTGGCAGGTGTGAGCAGCTGGCTTTGGAAGCCTGGCGCTGCTTGGTCTGGCTGCAGCACATGGAGCAGCAACACCTCATTTCACGTGCCCTGGCTTTGTGTGCATGTCACATTAGTAATACCACTAAGAAAAAGCTACTCCGATAGGGTTTGTCTACACTAGCCCCCTAGTTCGAACTAGGGAGGCTAATGTAGGCATTCAAATTTGCAAATGAAGCCCGGGATTTAATATCCCAGACTTTATTTGCATGTTCCCATCTGGTCGCCATTTTTAAGTGCCACTAGTCTGGATTAATTGCCCGCGGCTACACGCGGCAGTTAAACGGTAATTCAAACTAAGTCCTTAGTTCAAATTACCTGTTACTCCTCCTGGAATGAGGCAGTTAGTCCGGACTAGTTGCATTTAAAAATGGCGACCGGGTGGGAACATGCAAATAAAACCCGGGATATTTAAATCCCGGGCTTCATTTGCAACTTTGAATGCCTAAATTAGCGTCCGTAGTTCGAACTGGGGGCTAGTGTAGACATACCCTGTGAGTAGGCAACAGTAAACAAAATGTCTTATGGTCCAGGCATAGAACCCTGATGGGCCACAGGTTGCCCACCACTGCTGTATACTATGTCAAAACTATTGTATTTAGTACAGTAAAACTCCAATTGTCCGGCATCCAGTGGTCAGGCACTCCCGATAGTCTGGCACCAACTGGAACCCAGAAGTCCTCCGACCAGCTGGACAATTGGAGCTGCTGTGAGCCCCATGGGCGCTCGTGGCTGGAAAAGGGAAGGGGAGAAGAGGGTAAGGGGGTTATACCCCTGTGACGGGTCTGCTGAGACCTGCACTACGTCCAGCAGGGGAGTGGGGGATGGGCGGGAAATGGCGCAGCGAGGGGCGAACCCTCCACCGTTTTGCAGGAAGGCGGGGGAAACCCCGTGCAGCCACCGAGAGTTTCCGGGAAGGGAGCGGGCTCCCCACTCCCTAGAATGCAGTAGTTATCGCCGAGCAGGGGGGTGAGGGGCGGCGCTGTGGGATCAACCAGGCAGCACCCTAGCTGCTCTGCTCCGCCGCTTCCCCAAGTCTGCCGCTCATTAATTTCAGCAGCGGCAGACTTGGGGAAGCGGCAGAGCAGAGCAGCTGCGGTGCTGCCGGGCGCTGAGCAGGGGGGTGAGGGACAGTGCTGTGGGACCAACCCAGCAGCACCCCAGTTGCTCTGCTCCGCTGCTTCCCCAAGTCCGTTGCTGCCGCTGCTGCAACTGACGAGTGGCAGACTTGGGGAAGCGGCAGAGCAGAGCAGCTGGGGTGTTGCCGGGTTGGTCTCGCAGCACCGCCCGTCACCCCCCTGCTCAGCAATAACTAGTGCAGTCTGGGGAGTGGGGAGCCCACACCCCTTTCAGAAACTCTCGGCGGTGGTGCGGGGCTTTCCCCGCCTTCCTGCAAAACGGCGTAGAGTTCACCCCTCGCCGCGCCGTTCCCTGCCCACCCCCTGGACGCAGTGCGGGTCCTGGCAGACCGTTCACAGCCCCCTGCCGGAGTACCTCCCGATACTCAGGCATATCCGATAATCTGGCACACCTACGTCACAAAGGTACCGGATTATCGGAAGTCTACTGTATTCCTGTTACATTCCTAGTACCATGGAAATGAAAGACGGCAAAGGTTATGAAGGAGCAAATCTCATATCTTTACCAAGACAAACTCCTACTGACTTTAGTATAGGGACATTGGAAACTATAGACTGTGAATATAGAAAAAAGATAAGTTAAATATTCGTTAAGGAAGAAATATTAGGATTAGTGACTCAACTGTAGTTTACCCTTAAGATATTATCAGCAATAACTTCTTTAGCTCAGATTTAAGACATAATAGCAGAAATGTACATAGAATGAGCTTAAAACAATGTTTGGATATACTGCTTGACACATTATATACTTTGTGCTATGCATCTGAATGAGCTAGATGGAAACTAATATATTATGTCTGGTTTCACTTGCCTATCATTCAAATGATCTTCACATAGGGTTTTGGTATTGTACTTCATGAGATACGATAGGAGGTGGAGTTTCAGATGTGGTGAGGTCTTGGGAAAAGTCATGCATTTCTTTCTGTGACCATTCCCAGCCAACTATTAAAGTTTATACAAAAAACAGGAACTCAATTAGGATCCAGCTGAGCTCTGATTACTTTACAGTGCTCTGTGTTTTCAGTGCAGCCATGGTAGGGAAGCTTCTGCAATTAAACTTGTAAGTATTCTGAAAAAGTCAGAGTTGAAAACACAACGTGAGTACTACATTATAGAAATGATGTATAATTAATTACAAGATATAGATATAAAGTATAATTTCATACAAATGATTTTGTATTCATTATATAATGTATAATTAATACAAATAATTTTGTATTGTAGTTTTTGTTTCTTTATTCCAATCTTGTTTCCATTGTTTTTTATCCCTTTTGGTTAGATAAATTCATGGCTCAACAAGGACTGGAGGCCCTGGAAAGGCATTGGTCCTTTAGGGATCACAGTGATACTGTTTTTTCTATGCTTATATGGCACCATATATGAGCACCTCACAATCTTTAATGTATTTATCCTCATGACATCTCTGTGGGGAGCATAGTTCCTGCTAAGGTGTGTGCCTGCGCTGCCACACACAAATAATCCCCCCACCTCCTCTGGAGAGCTATGCAGGAGCTCTGGTGTGGCGGGCAGGGCCAGCTGAGATGGTGTGATGAGGGAGCTGCTGGGGTAGGGGACCGTGATCGGATGTGGCCATGTGGCAGCTGGGGGGAGGCCTGCTCCGGTGGCTGGGAACGGGACATGCCACATAGTTGGGGTAGGGCGGGGTCTGGTCTAGTGGCTGAGAACGGGATATGAGGCATGGCAGGGGAAGCAGAGGAAGGGGGCCACGTCTTCTCTGCTGGTCAGGAACATGTGTATGTTAATAAATTGGGTGCCAAGGTGGCAGGCATCCAAACCAGCACACATAACCTCAATATTGATGCACAAACCAAAACTCACTCTGCTCATGGTTGGAAAATCTTAGAAGGAACACTGGTGGGGAAGCGCTATTATCCCCAATTTAGAAATGAGGAACTGAGATGCAGAGAGACCAGGTGCCCATCTACACTGCATTTTAAAGCCCATAGCAGTGAGTCTCAGAACCAGGGTCTACAACCTGTAGCTTGTGGGTTTTGTACTACAGTGCTAAACCCAGCTGTGCAGATTTTCAGCACAGCTGAAGCTTGGAGTGGGATGGGCTACAGAGCATGAGCTCCAGACATGCCATAAACTCTACCCTGCTGTACTTAGTGCCATAGCATGAGACCCATGAATCTGAGTCTGTTGATCCAGACTCTGAGGGCTTGTCTTCACTGCAGGGTGGAGTGATGTTGCAGTGATTGATCCAATAGTGGTTGATTTAGTGAGTATAGTAAAGACACACTACATTGACTGCCAATCATTCTCCTGTTGACTCCAGTACTACAGCAGAACAAGATGAATAAAAGAAGTTGACAGGAGAGATTTTTGTGTCAATCCCTCCACAGTGTGGATCCCACCGTACATAGATCTAAGCTATATTCATTTGAGTTATGCTGCTAACATAACTCAAATTGCATAGTTTAGATCAGGCCTGGGCAAAATATAGCCCACCAAACCACCGGATCCAGCCTGCGGATGCTCCCTGTTTGCCTTGCCCTACCTGCACACCACTCAGAAACGTGGCTGCAGGGCAGTTTCACTTTTAAAACTATGAGCCTAGGGTATGTCTACACTACCACCCTAGTTCGAACTAGGGTGGTAATGTAGGCAACCGGAGTTGCAAATGAAGCCCGGGCTTCATTTGCATATTGCCGGGCGCCGCCATTTTTAAATGTCCGCTAGTGCGGACTCCGTGCCCCGCGGCTACACGCGGCACGGACTAGGTAGTTCGGAATAGGAAGCCTAATCCGAACTACCTAGTCCATGCCGCGTGTGGCCGCGGGGCACGGAGTCCGCACTAGCGGACATTTAAAAATGGCGGCGCCTGGCAATATGCAAATGAAGCCCGGGAAATTCAAATCCCGGGCTTCATTTGCAACTCCGGTTGCCTACATTATCACCCTAGTTTGAACTAGGGTGGTAGTGTAGACATACCCCTAGAGAGGAAGGGGGAAGCTTTAGGAGCTGTTCCTCCCCCTAGCACAATCCCATAGGCTGGCTTCTGGCCAGAAACTAGCCAGTGGGAGCTGCCTGTTTCAATAACAGGCAGCCACGAAGCACAAGTGGCTCATAGTTATTCACAGGCTGCGGGGGCAGGGCAAGCAGGTAGGCTGATTCAGAAATGGGCTGCTAGCTGGTAAGTCTCCTGACTAAAGCCTGCCTCTGGCACTCCAGCCCCTGCCTTCCCCAACAATCTGCCCCCCACTTCTGCCCTCTACTCCACAAACCCACATTCTCTGCCCCCTCCTGTCCCCATATCCCTTCCCAAATCTGGCACCCCAGTCCCCTGCCCCAGATTACTGTCCCCTCCTGCCCTAACTCACAATCCAAACTCTTGCACCCCTGTCCAGCGCCCCGGATCACAGCTGCCTCCTTCACCCAAGCTCCCTCCCTTACTCCAAGCTCCTTTCTGCACCTAATCCTCATCCCAGACCCCACACCTCCTCCATTAATATCATGGAAGAGAGTGGCCCTCAACCACTTTCCACATTCTTGGAATGGCCCCCATCAAAAATTAGTGCCCACCCCTGGTTTAGATTGACCTGTCCTTGAAGTGTAGTCCTACCCAAAAACTCACTGATATGGGGTTTAAAATGTGGTGTAGATTTACTCTTAAGTCATTTGTACAGGGTCATTTAGAAGGTTTCTTCAAGTCTTAGACTAGTGCCCTCACCAATGGACTATCCTCCTTTTTTCATTCTGTAGTTTCTTCTCGTGTGAACTTGCTTGAAGTTTTTGAAAACTTATTTGTAGCAATTTTACAACAAGCAATACAGCACAAGGAAACTCTGGGTTAAAATGACATATTTCCCACTCTGCAATGCTGAGTCCATTGTATTTGTCTCATGAGTGGAATTCTGTGAGATCTAAAAAATTACAAATTGATGGGAGAGTTAATAACACTTTGCCCAATATTTATATACTGTCTGTCCTCTCTCTTCCCTTTTTTGCGGTCCAGGTTTGTGGCGCTTTAGTACTTGTTTTATTGGAACACGTTGTTCAGGGGATAGTTAATTGTATGGTTTGGGGATTTAAAGAACTGAAAAGTAACAAAAAATTGTGGATGAAGGGGTTGATGCATGTAATGGCCATTTAAGAGCCTCAAAACACACTTTGGATATCACAAAATTACAGATGAAAAAGGCCATGAGTCCAGCCCTGCAACTGCAAAGTTATTTTCTTCAGGTCCAGTGCTTTGTCCACTCTAATTTTAAATGTCTTAAGCCATTATATAGTAGTTAGTTGTGTATTTCTCTGGAGTGCTATAATGAATGTGTATTTGGAAACAGTTCATGAAATCATCCAGTACTTAAGTTCTAAAATAAGACCAAATGTGCATGGACAGGCCAGCTGGTACTTTGCAAAAGATTGCAGTTATGGGATGGTGTTTCTATTAGTGATGGATGGTACGTTTCAGCATGGGATGGATTTCACTCCAGTATTTTGTTGTTGCTACTTTAATATGCTACATACAAAATGGGGCAGCTGCAGCTCACTTGGACAAATATGTATAAATATATCTTACACTTGTGAGCATCACAATGATCTGGTTAATAACTTTTTTTTATAAAGAGTGTGTGTGTGTGTGTGTGTGTGTACACATGTACTGAAGCCATGGCCACATGTTGTTCTCACTGCATCAGTGTTTATTTTATAATGAAATAAAAAAAT
The DNA here is from genome assembly GCF_049634645.1 of Pelodiscus sinensis. Lineage (NCBI taxonomy): Eukaryota > Metazoa > Chordata > Testudines > Trionychidae > Pelodiscus > Pelodiscus sinensis. The sequence goes on from NC_134711.1 coordinate 308,556,637, forward strand.
AAATCAGAAGTGATTACAGTGGTAGGATGTCTCTGCCTGTCCTCCTGCCTCTCTCCCCCACAGGTTGCAAGCACCTATGTCAGGGCTCAAAACATTTCAGTAAAAAGATGAGCTTTTTTTCTAAAATTAATGTATAACTTGTGTTTTTTGTTTGTTTTTAACAATTTCTATACTCCTTCTAAGCCCTATTGTACTTGTAGCACTTGGTATGAACTTGTGATATGGAGTTGGCTTCACAATGGAACTAGGTATAACATGCAGTATGTCTGAGAGGAAGGACAGTCTTTTGTTAAGGCATTGGATTGAAAGTCAGAAGATCTAGCAACAATTCTCATCTCTGCCTTGGGCTTTCTATGTCACCTTGGGCAAGTCATTTCACCCCTCAGTACCTTGCTTCATGTTCTGTAAAACGAGACTAATACTACTTCCTCCTTGCCACCCTGTGTCTGTCTTCTCTGTGTAAACTGTAAGGTCTTTGGGGTAGGAGCTATCTTTTAGTATGTGTTCTTACAGTGCCTACAACAATGGGACACACATTTCTGTTGGGGCCTATAAATGATATTGTAATGAAAATAACTGGGGCTGGTAGAAAATACTTGATCAAAACTTTTACAGTGGAAAATTGGACTTTCAACAGAACTTTTTTTTCAAGAAAAGTGTTTACTTTCTGTGGAAAATATTGTTTTTTCATCAGAGTACATTGGCCCCAAATCAAAAGATTTTGACTGTAAACCAGTGTTCCTGCTAAGATTTTCTATCTGTGAGCAGAGTGAGTTTTTTCTTGTGCACCAATACTGATGCCATGTGCGCTTGTTCGGATGTGTGCCACTGTCCAACCCCCTGTCCAAAGCAGGACCAAATCCCAACTAAATCATCCCAGCCAGGGCTTTGTCAAGATGGGACTTAAAAAACCCTCTAATGATGGAAATTCTTCCATCACCCTAGGTAACCCATTCCAATGCTTCATAACCCTCCTAGTGAAATAGTTTCACCTAATATCCAACCCAGACCTCCCCCACTGTAACTTGAATCCATTGCTCTTTGTTCTGCTGTCCATCTGTCTCTACTGAGAACAGCCTCTCTCCATCCTCTTAGGAATCTCCCTTCAGGAAGTTGAAGGCTTCTCTCAAATCCCACCTCACTCTTCTCTTCTGAAGACTAAATAAGCCCAAATCCCTCAGCCTCTCCTTGTAGGTCATTCGCCCCAGCCCTCTAATCATTTTGGTTCCCTTCCGCTGGACCATCTCCAATGTGTCCACATCCTTTCTGTAGTGGGGTGCACATACACAAATACACACACTCAATTTAGATTCTTCAGGGGATAGCCGAATTAGTATATATAAGATAAATTACAAAAAAACAACAAATAGTCTGGTAGCACTTTATAGACTATCAAAACATATAGATGGTATCATGAGCTTTCATGGGCACAGCCCACTTTTTCAGATGATCAGAGTTTACAATTAAGATTGTTATAGAAGAAAAAATATTAAAGGGATAGTTAACAAGGTGCATGACCCCGCATGCACACACACTCTGAAAACAACCCAGCATGGCACCCAGTCTCACTCCCATCCAGCCTCACTCTCACTGTTCCAGCATCCATGGGCTCCCCAACCCCTGCATCCCCATCCTGTGCACCCTTTACCACTAACCTTGCATTGTGCATCCTTTGCCCCTGACTTCTGTACAGTGCCCTCTTCATTCCAACCCCTGTACTTTCTTCCCAGCCCAATCCAGTCATAAAAGTGTAGTAATTTCTAAAGCATAAAAAAAGAATGGATCATCCCTCCTCGTTAACTCTAAAGCTCATTCTGCAGTTGCAAGTTAATGACATTCAGAAAATTTCATCTAGCTTTTTTTCTTCAGTTCACATTATTACATGGTATATAGGACAGAATCTAATCATTGATTAAATTTCTTATAGTATCTGCATGCTTTATACCCCTGTGAATCATGAAAAAGTCCCTTTAAAATGTCATCATCAACTGTATATTCATTTAGCATCAATACAAAATAATTGATATTCATTAAGAAATTTTTAGTTGCCTCTATATGCAGTGTGTGTGTGTTTGAGAGAGAGAGAGAGAGAGAGAGAGAAATAATTTCCACAGGGAGAAAAATAGTCATTGACACAATCAACACTATTGACATGACTTATTCCTTCAAAAGTAACAAGATACAAAGGGTCAGAGAGAACTGTTCTCCTTTATGAGGGTTAGGCTTTTAAATAAATATGAACAGTGAGAAGAACATTATGTAGTTGTTAGCCATCTGTTTTATCCCTCAGATAACTGCAAACTTACCTTTTGAGGTCCTGAGGCCAAACTCTTTAGTGAATCCTTCAGTGGAGCTGGAACCGGGATGCCCTGCCATTCAGCCTGGGCTGCTGGAGCAGCCCCATACCGCCCCTCACCACGTATCCCCGACTCTGGCCCTAGTTGCTGGAGCAGCCGCTGGAGTGCTGCTCTATCATGTGGCTATGGCTTTGGCCAGAGGTGCTAGAGCAGGCGCCACCTGTGTCTTGGCTCTGGTCCTCTGGTCCCAGCTGGGGATGCTAGAGCAGGCACCGTCTGTGACGCAGCTCTGGTTCTGTCCCTGGACGGGGCCACTGGAGCATGTGTCGCCCGCATATGTGTTTACCACCGTACGTAAAGAAAGTATAGTAAAGAATAAAATTGTCAGACACATAGATGAACATAATTTGTTGGGGGAAAGCCAACATGGTTTCTGTAAAGGGAAATTGTGCGTTACTAATCTACTAGAGTTCTTTGAGGGGGTCAAAGAACATGTGGATAAAAGGGGATCCAGTGGATATATTGTACTTAGATTTCTAGAAAGCCTTTGACGAGATCCCTCATCAAAGGCTCTTAAGTAAAATAAGTTGTCATGGGATAAGAGGGATGGTCCTTTCATGGATTGATAACTGTTTAAAAGATAGGAAAAGAAAGGATGGGAATAAATGATAAGTTTTCAGAGTGGAGAGAGGTAACTAATAGGGTTCCCCCAAGAGTCTGTCCTGGGACCAATCCTGTTTAATTTATTTATAAACAATCTAGAGAAAGGGTTAAACAGTGAAGTGGCAAAGTTAGCAGATGACACCAAACTGCTCTTAAAGCAGACACTGAAGAGCTTCAAAAAGATCTCACAAAACTAAGTGATTGGTCAACAAAATGGCAAATGAAATTTAAAGTTGAAAATGCACATTGGAAAAAATAATCCCAAATATCCATACAATATGACGGGGACTCATTTAGCTACAACTACTCGAGAGAGATCTTGGCGTCATTGTGGATAGTTCTCTGAAAACATCCACTCAGTATTCAGCAGCAGTCAAAAAAACAAATAGAATGTTAGGAATCATTATAAAAAGCATAGAGAATAAGACAGAGAATATTTTATTGCCTTTATATAAAATCATGGTATGCCCACATCTTGAATACTGTGTACAGATGTGGCTACCTTATTTCAAAAAAGATACATTGGCATTGGAAAAGGTTCAGAAAAGGGCAATAAAAATTATTAGGGGTTTGGAATGGGTCCCACATGAAGAGAGATTAAAAAGACTTGGACTTTTCAGTTTGGAAAAAAGGAGATTAAGGGACAATATGATAGAGGTCTATAAAATCATGACTGGTGTTGAAAAAGTGAATAAGGAACAGTTATTTACTCATTCCCACAATATAAGAAAGAGGGGTCACCAAATGAAATTAATAGGCCGCAGGTTTAAAACAAAAGGAAGTTTTTCTTCACTTAGCACACAGTCAACCTGTGGAACTCCTTGCCAGAGGATGTAGCGAAGACTAGGACTTTAACAGGGTTCAAAAAAGAACTAGCTAGATTCATGGAGGTTAGGTCCATCAATTGCTATTAGCCAGGATGGGTAGGAGTGGTGTACTAACCTCTATTTGTCTAGAAATGGATGACAGTGATCATGTGATTATTACTTATTGTGTTCCCTCCCTCTGGGGCATCTGGTATTGGCCACTATTGTCAGACAGGTTACTGGGCTAGATGGACTTTTGATCTGATCCAGTATGGACATTCTTATGTGGCTCAGCTGCAGCTCTGACCTGGCCAGGGCCACCAAAGCAGGTGGTGCCTGCAACATGGCTCTGGCCCCTTGGCCCCAGTTGGGGCCGTTGGAGCAGGCACTGCCTGTGATGCAGATATGTGTTTCACTTTGGCGCTGGCTGGAGCTGCTGGAGCACCCGTTGCCCGCCACGCAACCCGTGGCTCCTGCCCTGGAGAAGGGCTAAAGTTAGAGCCAGGGTCACGTGGTGGCTGCTGTGCTGCTCCTATTTCGGGGCAGCCCCCACATGGCCCTGCCCTGGAAAAGCTGAGCTGCCACTGCATGGCTCTGCTCAGGAGGTCGGTGGGCCTCAAATTCTTGGTGCATGCCCGCGCAGGTGTGCACCTTAGAGGGAACACTGCTGTAAACTTGCCAGTTTCAAGTTTTCACCAAATGTTTTAAAACATTTCTTGAGAATATTTTTGGACCAGCTCTGTGAATAAGAGTATACCCAGTTTGAATTAGTGAGATGGGGTGGGGGGAGGACTAACAGTATTTTTAAATGTGTTAACTAAATACAGGGATGGATTAATTTTGTGAAAATTATAACAGTGAGAGCTTATATAAATGGTTTTCTTTGTGTTAGTAAAAGCAAAAGGAATTTGTTTAAGGGATTTTGTGGTTTGTACTCTAACCGCTTATGAATATTCTTATCTCATTGATGTCTCCGACATCTCATTCTAACCTAGAATATTTGTAATAGAGACTTTCCTCAGGAGGACTTGAATGATCAGCATTTTCTTAACTTCAGAAACTTCAAAACATTAAGAAGTCACAGGCCAAAAACAAACAGTGGACACTGGACTCGTCTCTTGTGACTAGGTATTACTCAGCATAATAGCCATTTTATTGCCTTTATTGGCAATAATACCAGCTTACATCCTACTTTTTAAAAATAGGGCAATGAGGAAGCACTTCTGAGAGTGCTTCTAAAATTGTCAGGCTTGGAGACAAGATCCACATGAAGGGTCCAGACTTCATTTTAAAGTACTTGACAGTTTTGTGAAAGCTGACTTAACAAAAAAAATCTTTTATTGCAAGATTGTAAACAGCAGCTCATGGAGCTATTCATAACAAGTGGGATGCATAAAATTGAGGTGAATTTACCAGACCTAATGCAATCTTTTAAGTTTGAATTTGCAGAGGGCTGTATACCCCTGTGTAGTTTAGGGTAGGATTGCGATCTGTATGTCATATGAAAGCAGAAGTGCTACAGAAACATAATTACAAATATTCCAAGCTGTGCATACATCCCTATGGGGAGAATTTTGGATTGAACAAAGCACTTGGACCACACTGTTCTATGCTGCATAGCTGACAAAGGGAAGCATTTTTCCTTTTGCACTTTATTCATTTTACAGTCGCTTTCTAATTACATTTCTGTTCATTCTTATTAACATTGATTTTAAAAAAAACTCTCTGGTAATTGTACAGATATGCTTAAGCAGCCTCATATCCTGTAAAAAGCAATTAACTTCAGTTGTACTGTTAATCCGGTTCAGTGCGCACAATGTTTCCATTAAGTGTTCAGGGACATCTGAAGCTCTCAAAAGAAGGGAGGAGGCTTGGATATAGAGGGGAATAACACCTCCAACTACAGTTGTGTACTGTTCTGACTTTCTGGCTCTATTGTCAATATGCCTTTTTACTAACAGAAATAGGATCATTTGCCTTAATTAGAATAGATGATGTATTGTTATTAATTTCTGTAATGAATTTCATAAACAGGGTGAGAGGGAGCAAGAGAATGGGAGTCAAGAGACCTGGACTTTTATTCCAGCACTGTAACAGATGACTTTGATCCGTCTCTTACGTCATGATCTTCTAAAGTGTTGAATTAATAGGAACTGTACATGCACAGCACCTCTGAAATATCAGGCCTTAAGCTATCTTTATTATACCATGCCCATCTATAAAATGGAGATGATAATTCCAGGGATTTTTGTGCAATGTAATTGTTATGTACTTTGAGGTTCTTGGCTGATAAATGTTAGGAAGATGCAAGGAATCATCATGATATGTTTTCCATTTGGGCCACTTTATATCACTACTTGCACATTTTAGAATAAGGAAACATGACTTGGTAGATAGTTCAGAATGCTTTGAGGCCATATCTCTTAATATGCTATATTTTCCAGTCATTACCATTTAGTATTTTTACAGATGAATGTATTGTACTATCCTATTTTAGAATGTCATGGATGGTAATATAATCAAAAAGGATAATGTCATTTGAAATGCACCATTCTGCCTCTATAAATTGATAGCTAATGGAAGACAGTGCAATTGCAATTTTATAAAGTATTCTCTTCTCCATTATATTCAGTAATTCCTCGAAGTGAATGGAATTGCATAAATGTAATAGAGATGAGGTCAAAGCAGAATAGGGCTGGTCTTTTCGGAGATGGTGTGTACTCAAAACTGCAGTAGAAGACAATGGGAGCTATAGATGCTAGGTAGGGCTGGAAAGACGTTTTGCTAGGTGTCTGTCTTGGTTATATTCTGTTGAACTGATTATTTTCATACTGCTGAGATTTTATTGGTGATAGTTAGGGTGTGTTAGGGTGTCTAGATCTTTGTATAGGTTATCTTTTTACTTATTTAAATCTAAATAAACCCAATTAAATAAAGACATAAATTCTTGCACTAAAGAACTTAGTCTAATTTAGATACACATGGGTGGGAAGGAGTACAGAGGGAGGGAGACATCAATAGTATTACATATTTTCCTATTAATAATTTTCAGGGGCTGGAGGTTTCACTTGTTTGAGGAGTATGTAAGATACATGCATTGTAGAGTGAGAAGGTATTTTTAGCCTATTGGCATGGAAGAAGAAGCAAAGCCTATAATGAGAGGAGGATACAAAGCCCATCCCTGCTGAGAAACTGCCCATAGTTTGAAGTGGTTTTGTCTAACTGGCCTGGAAATCAGACCAATAAGAGAGATGTGCACTCTGGTTCATGTCAATGTGATTGGCCACATCCTCCTGAATATTGGCCAGAACAGTCATGTTATTGGAAACCACTCTCAAGAAGTCAAATTCAGTGCTGCTATACTGCCAAGTGGCCTGCATCAACGAGAAAGGCCAGGAGAATGGGTGGGAGAGGAGGAGAGAGAGCAAGCCTGTCTTCTGATTTGGGATGCCCCCCCCAGGCTGTGCCTGTTTCAGACAAACACTGGTGATACGAATTGTCTACCTGCTTGCTGAGGAGTGTCCTATCTGTCCTCAAGCTTTTTTCACCGCATACACTTATACGTAACACTTTCAAAACCCCATGTAAACTAAACTAGAGAATATTCCTAACTTGTGCATACAACTTGTAGTGACCTATTATTGGGGTGCCACGTTAAAATCTGTATTGTGACCAACCTTCATGGGGTGGAAGAAACTCCCCCTCCACTGAGCATATTATAAAGCACCTTGCGTGTCCTATTCAAAGGCCAGTTACTGTTGTAGTCTGTTACAGCCCAGGTGAAGTAGGATGACTCCTGCAGTGAGCGTCAGCCTTTACACAAACAGAATTTGGCTGACTGCACCTTTAAATAGACACACGAGGTAACTGCATGATTTGTAACACTTTAAACAAAGGCCCTGACCTGGTCCCAGAGTTCCAGGTTAGGACTGAGATGTTACTCTCTGGTCCCAGCTTTACCCACCATACCCCGGTGATGAAGCAGGCAAACCTTTTTAACTTTCTCATAGCTATTGTCTTGTTGGAGTCTGGCCTGAGTATTGCACCCTAGTGATCCATGGGAGTTGCACTTCAAATGCTTCATGCTCCTATTCTCATCTGCTAACCAGGCTTCTTGTTTAGACTACATCTCCCATGTTGCACCACAATCTCAAGGACAGCATTTCAGGAGAGCAGGGAGGGCAGAAGCAGTGCATACCAGGAGGCGGTTTGTTTTTCTTCCTGTTTCACTGATGATCAAGGAGCAAGGGGAAAGGTACTTGGATTCCACAAATTACTCTTATGCCACTTCCCTTCATCAGCCAGGAGTGAGAGGCATGCACGGAATCCAAGTACTTTCCCCTCGCTCCCTTATTGTCGGGGGGGAGGGGGGGGGGGCAGAAAGAAAAGCAAACTGTGTCCCAGTATGCACTGCTGCTGCCCTCCTCCTCCCCTCCCTCCATCTCTCTCCCAAAACTCCGTCCTTACATTGCCTTCCCTTCCCAAGAGCCTGTACATCATGAGAGTTGCATGCAGTGTATCATGGGAGCTGTATTCAAGACAGGGAGGTTGGCTCATAAAGGAGAGTGCGGAAATGGGGCATTCAGACTACAGCTCCTATGAGGCAGTGTAGCTGCATGTCAAAGTTCAAATGTTTTGTTTTTTTGTTAAATAACCTCTCTCATTTTGGACATTCAGCTTTTTGTTCAGAAATTTTCTGCAGAAAGAAAACCTAATTTTTCACAAAAAAATAATTTTTGATGGAAAATTTTCAGATCTAGGTCTTCCTAATGGGATTCTGTGAATATTCTTTTTTCCCCCATCACTACGACTGTATATCAGCCTTGAAGAAGATGGGGTGAAATGGGAAGCACTGACTCTTGAAGGCATAATTCTATCCTAAAATGAAATATATTGTCCATATCACATCTGCTAGTGATTACTAAATGATGTGCTTTATATTGAAGAATGTAATTCATGGGCACAGGAACATAAAATCCTGCAGGGAAGAGTCAGAAATTCCTTTGTCAATGAGTGAAGCTTTTGAAACTTGTGTTTTGCTAAAATGTGCAAAAGGTGGGATCTAATTAATCCCATGTGCATAGTAGATCTGTAGATTAATTTACTGACATTAATTTATGGGAACAAAAAGGGTGGGAGACAATAAAGATTGGTTTTGGTCAAACTCATATCCCGGTTTTGGGATTGTTCAACCATTAGCACTTCACATGCGTGTTTCTCTTAAAGTACATTTCAGAAAACTGTAGTATCTGATTGTAATCCCATTTTGCATAAAGGCCACTTAAATGCACAGTTTTATATTTCACTTTGTGTGTATATTATGGATCAGAAAATACTGATTTACTGTAGGATCCTTTATAGTCATCTGTTGCTCTGGTACCTGGCTGAATATCTTCAAAAATACATTGTGCACTAATTTAAATTGCCTGTAAGATTTAACATTAAGCAAATATGTAACCAAATATAAGTTGTACGTAGGGATGTGAAAAGTTAACTAGTTAACCAGTGGGGACTAGAGCAGCTCTCTGCCCTCTGCACCTGCCAGCATAAAGCAGCCCCAGTCTGCAGTGTGTGTGTGTGTGGGGGAGGGGGTCTGCACCATCCTGGCTATGTTGTGGTGTGTGTATGGGGGGGGGAGGGGAGGTTGGAGCAGCCCCCGCCCACTGCCGTTTGTTAACCCTGAAACATCACATTTAACTGGTTTACCATTAAATAGTATTTTACATCCCCAGTTGTATGCCATGTTCTGAAGGCCAGCAATCTCATGTTCTGGAAGGTGTCCACTAGGAGAGGGTTCTGAAGCCAGGTATTTGCAACAGAAAACTCTCTCCTCCCAGCCCTACACCATTCACATCTAAAGACTGTTGATAAATGTAGCTATTTTAATTCAGCCATTGTTATCTGCAAGGCAGTGAGGTCCTTGATTTTATAACCCTCTACAGATTAGTGCCAATAACATGCATTGCATTGGGAAACAGATGGGAAGCCCATCCAGTTTGCAGCACATCACTGTATTGTGCTCACACTTCATTTCACTGGTGAAATGGACTGCTGCATTCTGTACTGAAGCTTCCAAATACCAGTCCAATTCTATTTCTATTATAGTCAATACTAAACTCCCATTGACTTCAGTGAGTATTAGGCCATATCCTTTAAGCACATTGCAATGTACCAACGGAGAGGTAGGAAGGCAGTAGAGAGATTCAGTACAATCAGTATTATCACCTCCATATTTTCAGGATTGCCCTTCAGTTGTGTCATTTTCACCCAGATCCCTGTTTCTAGGCGTAGGGAAGGCAAGGAATGTATGCCATGAGGATCTTACATCTGAGAGCCAAAGAGCTGTGTAATGTATGGCTGGCACAGTACTCATATTCAGCTGGTGAAATGACAGAATGGAACCTCTGAGAAATCCCATGTGAGGGCATGGATGGATGAGAAGTGACTCTTTGAGACCTCTTAGACTGGAAGGAATAAAGCCAGTATACCCATCTACCTTTCCAAATTAGAATAATACATACAACTAAAGTAGAGACTGGTATCATCAGTTGGGGCTTAATGGTGCTACTGGTTCAGAATTAAAAAAAACCAACCTAATAGTAAGTACAAAAGGCATCAATATTATAAAATGTAGTTTAAAAGACTGATTTCTAGTTTTCTAGTGGATGTGTTTTGGTTATTAATGGTCTAGAGTGGGTGCCTTAGTTAAAACCATACCATAGAAGAGAATGGACAGTGTTTGTCAAAAGCTGGAAATGGGCAATAGCAAATGGATAGCCCGATGATTCTCTGTTCTGTTCACTCCCTTGGCATCTGGCATTGGCCACTGTCAGAGGACAGGATACTGGGCTAGATGGACCTTTGGTCTGACCCAGTGTGGCCGTTTCTTATGATACTGTTTGCTTACTGATGGGCTGAACTTTTATAACATGAAGTCACAACCTGAGATCTGTTTTTCTTTTCTCCTTTGACAGAAAGATTTCAAGATTTACTGCTTCTCCATTCAAGGCAGAACACAGAGATTCTACCCAACTTTCATCAAAGGAATTATCCCAAGTAAGTAAATTGCCTTCTCAGGAGAACCAGTCTTTAAGAATTCACGGTGAAAGAGAGAAGGAAGCATTTATAGCACTATAAATGCTTTCAGCATAAACTCCTAAGGCAGAGCTGTCAGGAAGCCTCCTGTAGAATAAGCCTTGTGCTCTTCATGGCTGCATCAGGAAGAAACACACTTATCGTGCGAGTGCACCCAGCTGTCACAGAGGAGTCAGTGGCAAAGTGCGGATGCTAAGCTGCATGGATCAGTGTCTTCTGGAGCTTCATTTCTCTTGACATTGTGTGTCGACATAGGCAGATGTTTTGTCACACTAATCCCTGCTCTTGTCATGTGGGATTCCATCATTTGTGCTGACAGATTCATTTGGATTTTAACAAGCTCTCCTGTAGAATATGCAAGTGCAAAAAAACAGTGTGATTGCCCTTGTTAGGGACATGTGGACAGGCAAACCAAAGAATAGCTGTGCATGCTAGGAGTAAGTCATACAGCATCCTTTCATGCTTTGCTTTTCTATATCAAAACAATAGCATAAGCGATGTGGGGGAGTTAAGAGATTACCCTCATTAGAAAGTTTCTGTCTTTCAGCTTATAAATTCATTCAAAGGTTTTAATGTGGTTTAACATTGCTCCTGACCAAAATTTCATGTGCTGCAATAACATGTCATTTTATGGAATGTCTTGAACTATAATGTCATTCCTACAAAGCTAAAGAAAAGGAGAATTCAAAAATAAATAGTATTTTTGTCAAGTTAATTAAAGCAAAGAGCAAAAAGAAACTGAGTTACATGAGAAAGGAAGGACGGCGCTTTCAGCAGAGGGCTGGTATGTCAGAGAGATGAAAAGACATGAGAAGGCTGTTCCAGATGGAAGGAGCTGCCAAAGTGATGGTTCTCTCCCCTGCCACGGCCAGAGTGCATGGAGGAATGGTGAGAAGGCCAGCGTTAGACGAACAGCGGTAGCAGGGTGAGAAAGAGTGGTACGTGAGAATGGCTGGAGCAAGTCCAAGAGCAGTTCTGAAAACAAACAGACCATTTTTTAACTAAATCTTGAAATGATTGGGAAGCTGCTGAGAGAATGTAACTCTTGATGTGCTGTAAATTACAATTTAAAGCCTAATTTCAAAATGGGATTAAAATGCACTATGGAACTTTTATTGTGCTGCATGGTCCAGACACAAAGTGAATGCACACCAAGCTACTGCAAGATAGATTTATATCCAACTTGCTGCACACTAGCAATTTGTATAAGCAAGCCCTTATTTTTCTAGAACATATAATAAGTAAAGGGTTAGACGTTCATTACTTGCTGAAAACAAGACCTCTTCAAGGCATGTCCCAAGAACACCCAAAACTTAAAATATGTAGGGTGAAATCGATCCACTAAAGTTGATGTAAAGTCATTTGCATTGACTTTCCGAAAACCAGTAGTTCTTTGCCAAAATCTACCTGTTTTGGGGGTTTCGATTGTTGAACATCATCAGAGTATCTGAGTACCATCCCTGTTAGATGGATGGGGAATAACAATATCCCTAATAACCATCATAGAAATTCTGGTTGTGTTCTCCTTTTCTACTATAGACACTGCTTAGGCTATGGTCATTTTTTGGTTTTGGCTTGCTGCTTGGTTGCACTCTTGAAAGTTTTCAACATATTTCTCTTTGCTTGCCCTACCATTTTTGGTTTCAGGTTTCACAGAAACACTCTCTTCCCCAGGGTCATTTGCTTGGCTCTGATAGCAGTACCAAACCTGCAGACTGATTCAGTGATGTTCCTAATATATAAGGAGTTATTCACTGGGGAACAAAGAAAGACATAAGGGTTTTTATTTTTTGAAGTCAAGGTCTCTGACTGGGGAGCTGTGTAAAAATAGTAAGATTTATAGTTGGTGTTCCTGATGGTATTGTATACTTGTACTGTAACTAATAACTAGGTCTACGGAGATGCTGAGCATCTGCAGTTCTTCGTTGAATTCAGTGAGAACTGCAGGTCCTCAGCCTATGCTGAAAATCATAGCCAAAAAAAAAAAAAGTAAAGTCTTTCCATCAGAATCTCATGCTGCTTATATTCTTGAGGTATAATTCTCTTTTAAATTGTAATGTTCCTGCATTATAGTATACCGATATGAGTGGCTGAAATGTGCCATGAACAAGAATGACTGATCCTCACACATGGAATCAGCCAGACTTTGGCAGCTAATTAAAAAAATTCTTTACAGATGTTTTCTTAAGTAATTGACTGCAGCTCATAATATCGTTAATCAGTACAAAATTGTTTGCTTGTTACTGACATGAGTCATTGGCTGCAGTTCATTTACAAACTGATTGGTGACTGTTAATGCATTCTGATTTCTCTGGGAATTCCGGTGCAATCATTCGTTTGTGTGCAGCAATTTGGGGAACCTAGTCAGCTTCATACTATAGTCTATGCCCTCATTCCCCTTTCAGATTTCTCCTATTCTGTGCTGCTTTCCATTGTATGAACACTTAATTTAAAGCCAGGCCCTCTCCCATTGACTTCAGCTGAACAACACTTCTTTGCATTAGTTGAGGATCTGGCCTGTACATTCATCTTAATATGAAGGTACCACATGATCCAGGCAGTTTGCAGAGACAAAAGCTGGAAACAAGGCAGGCTATAATACAGGAAAAATTGTGTGTAGCTTGGCTAAGTAATGGCCAGAGGTGGGAGGATGAAAATGAATCAAGTTGGGATATATTTGATTGGTATAAAAATTAAAGAAAGAAAATGGGAACTAAAGATGCCCAGAACTGCCTAGTAGATCTTAGGTTACTCACTGTCTTAGGATCTCATTTTATTACTGGATATCAACAGTTTTTAAAAGTAGTAATTTAATGAGGTGTTTCAATGCTGAGCTTGTCAAGTCACCTGTTTGTGCCTCTTGTCTATGGCACTAAGGAGAAAAGAGGAAGGAAATTATCTGTCTGCTTCAGATTTTACTTGTTTTTTTAAAGTAGTGCATAGAGTCTTACCAAGAACCTTTCCCCATTTTGCTAGTTGCTAAGTATACAGCCCCTGCTCCTGGCCCTTTGATCCTGTCCACCACCCAGCTTTTTCTGCTCCTCCTTCAGCAATGTGAGACATCGTTTGTCTGGATGGGGGCTCAGGGATTAAAAAGGAGGCACTCAGATTGTAGATTGGTAGGGTGTGAAGGACAATTATGATCAGCATATGGAATGAGAATGGGAGATTGCAACAGGAGTGCTGAGTGGCCTCAGTTCACCCTTCTTGGCTAATGGGAGCAGTTAAAGGAAGCAGTTGCTCCGCCTATGCCCCTTTCCACAGCTTCCACTGGCTCGGAACAGCAAACCACAGTCAGTGGGAACTGCAAGTGGTCATATCTGCTAACACACAGATAAATAAAGCCCCTAGAGGCTCATTAGGGGCTAACTCTGGTGAACTGTGTCCAGCCTGTGGGCTGCTTATTGCTCTCACCTGGGCTATAGGCACTGATCTGGGAATGGAAATGAAAATCATTTTCTTGTTAGCAGCTGTCTATACATGCATTAACTTTTGTGTTGTTGCTGTGAATTGGACAACAACACCGCATATACACAGGGGTCAGAAACCTCAAATAATACTGCAAAACACTACAATGGACAAAAGCTTGTTGCTCTGCCTTTGGACACTTTGGCTATTTGAAATTTATCCTTAAAACTTTGGTGCTACTTGTACAGTCTGTCATTTTCCCCTGCAGAAAAATAATGTGTAATCTCTTTGGTGATAATTATAGCATCACATGATATTCAGATACCTAATGTGACTGTGACATGAAAGGAAAATACTTTTTTTTACATGATACACAATTAACCTGTGGATCTCATTACCACATGCCATCCTTATCAAAAGCTTAGCAGGATTCAGACAGGAACCAAATATTTATATGGATACAGATATCCAGAAGTGTTCTAGTAAATACTAAAGAAATAAGTATTTTTAAAGGGATATGACCCTTTGTGCTTCACAGCTTAATTCTATTAAGTCCTATTCAGGTTCTTATATCATTCTCAGCACTGTAGTATCTGAAACCTTCCAGCAGTGCGTGAAGCAATATGACTAACATCTTCCATATGTTCATTCTCTCATCCTGTTCTCAGGAGGAGCAAGGTGTGGAGTATTTTATTTTAGATTTTTTTAAATAATAACAGTATATAGATACATTCATGTTGCACTGTGTTTGTGAGAAAAGGCAAAGAAATAGTGTTCAAGATGGGGAGTTTTGTGAGAATCCTTAACTCCCGGGAGAGTTCATTCCATAGTATTGGGCTACGTCCTGAGAGAGATCTATCTCCTCCTAATTTGCTTCTAACTATTGGGGAGTAACTTCTTAGGCTTTTCCTGGAGTAGGTTATCCTGTAACTACCGATTGCAGGGTTTCTTGAGCTAGTACTGGCCACTGTCACAGATAGAATATTAGACTAGATAGGTTGGTCTGAACCAATACGGCAATTCTTATATACTTACATATGTTACATCATAGGGTTTATGCTTACGAAATCAAAGGCAGGCATCATTTGAAGCTGCTGCTCCCTAGGAAGCCCACCCATAATGTACAATATTTTTAGGAACAAAAACTGGTTGTTGGATCAATAAAACATCCTGCTGCGTGAAATTCTCCTGCTGTGTGAGAATTCTCACATCCTAATAAAAGCATAAAGTACACAGCTGCCGAAGGGCTGTCAAAAGGGTGGGGCCTAGAACATACTTAGAATAAAAAACCTAGTATGTGCACAGGAACTGAAACATACATACCTAGGACCTGTTTCTCCACTCACACTATAGTATGTCAGGAGTAAGTCCCTCTTCAGAGAGTACTCCATATATGCAAATTCACACTTGCAGCATCTAGATTGGAAAGTTACAGAGCAGCATGCCAGTGCACACCCCATTACTTTGAACTACATGGCAGTGTAGAAATCCTTAGGCTCCTACCTCACTTGGCTGCTTTTGAAAATGTTGCCCTTACTTATAAGAGCCCACCTCAAGTTGATAATGAGATCTGACTTGACTCAGTATCCTGCCTCGCTTATGAGATGTCCGCCTTTTAAACATGAATCCACAAATGAGTCAAGAGTGAGCAGCAGCAGTGCTGTTGCTAACTATAAAATATTGTTTGTGAAGAAGACAATTATTTTCATTAATCAAGTTGTTGACTCTGATACTTGGTAATTCTGAGAAAACATCCAGCTTGGTTCTAAATGTCATGGGCCTGATTGTTCTCTCACTTATCCCATATAATTCCCCGCTGACTTTACTATAGTTACTGCTTGTGTGTCCTGCTGTGAGAGAGAGGAGAATCAGCTTTCCTGTAATCATCTCACATTGCCTAATGCCATGCTTCTGAAAGGGGCTGAGTTGGACGCTTGTCAAGGTAAAAAAGAAAATGGTCAGGGGTAAAAAATAAGAGCATAAGGATTTATGTTGTTGGTTTAAGTATGCAAGAAAGAAAATAATATGGCACAGAACTGTGCTAATTAGAGACATTTCATAGAATTCTAGGGCTGGAAGAGACCTCAGGAGGTCATGGAGTCCAGCCCCCTGCCCAAAGCAGTACCAAATCCTTCTATAAAATATTTCAAACCCTTGTATAAAATATTCTCAGGCCATCTATTTCAAGCAAGTTTCTCTACCCTTTTGCGTCCTCGTGATATTACAGAAGGCCTGATATAGTATTTTAAAATATGTTGCGTTTTTACCATAGAAGTACCAGTAATGTCAAGTCTTATTTCCTCTGTTTTGGTGGAAAACTTCTTGGATGATTCATAGATTATAAGGCTAGAAGGGACCATTATCATTTAATCTGAACTGCTACATAACACAGGTCATTGAGCCTCACCTGGTAATTTCTGCTTCAAGCTCATTGCTTGTTTGATTTCAAATATGTATTTAGAAAGATATTCAACTTAGCTTTAAAGACTTCACTTTAAATATTCCACTGTCAGGTGTCTGGTCACAAGTCTTTCTAGGCCCAACCCAGGGCTGGACTAAAGGGTGGGAGAGCCGGGCAGCTGCCCAGGGAGCCAACCGATGGGGGGCGCCTGATGGAAGCTGTAAGGGGCACGCAGTGTCACTTATAGCTGCCATCAGGTGCCGCGCGCCCGGCTCCCACAGCGCCGGTCCCCCCCACGGCACCGGCCAGCAGTGCCCTTCCCCACACGGACGCGGGGCCCTGCACGGCCTGGCGCGCGCGCCAGCAGCAGTACCCAGGCCAGGCTGGGCGGCGCATGTGCCGTGTGCCCAGGGAGCGGGCCCCAGGCTGCATGCCAATGGCCATGGCTGGGCCCGCACATGCGCCGTGCGCTCAGAGGCGGTGCCATGCGCCTGGGCCCAGGCCCGGGGTGCCAAAATGGCTTGGGCCAGCCCTGTACCAACCACAGTTTGGGCTTACAGGACAAAAATGACCATCCAGAGGTTGTTGGTTTGAGTCATTAGGACCTTGAAATATGACTAATGGTCCACATTAACATATTTAGAGCTATAAACAGATTCTCATAGACTCACAGACTTTAAGATCAGAAGGGACCATTATGATTATCTAGTTCCCCCCCCCCTGCACAATGCAGGCCACAGAATCTCACCCACCCACTGCTAGAATAATCCTCTCACCTGTGTCTCAGATATTGAAGTCCTTGAAATGATGGTTCAAAGACTCCAAGATGCAGAGAATGCTCCTGCAAGTGACCCGTGCCCCATGCTACAGAGGAAGGCGAAAAACCTCCAGGGCCTCTGCCAATCTACCCTGGAGGAAAATTCCTTCCCAACCCCAAATATGACGATCAGCTGAACCCTGAGCATGTGGGAAAGACTCACCAACCAGACACCCAGAAAAAAGTTCTCTATAGCAATTCCTATCTTCCCACCATTGGCCTATTTACCACTGATAGTAAAAGGTCAATTAATTGCCAAGACCATGTTACCTCATCAAACCATCTCCTTCATAAACCCATCTAGCTTTATCTTGAAGCCAGATAGGTCTTCTGCCCCCACTACTTCCCTTGGAAGGCTGTTCCAGAACTTCACTCCTCTGATGGTTAGAAACCTTCACCTAATTTCGAGTCTAAACTTCCTAATAGCCAGCTTATGTCTATTTGTTTTTGTGTCTGCATTGGTATTGAGCTTAAATAATTCCTCTCCCTCTCTGGCATTTATCCCTCTAATATACTTAAAGGCTACGTCTACACTGGCCCCTTTTCCGGAAGGGGCATGTAAATTTCAGCAGTCGTCATAGGGAAATCCGCGGGGGATTTAAATATCCCCCGCGGCATTTAAATAAAAATGTCCGCCGCTTTTTTCCGGCTTTTAAAAAAGCCGGAAAAGAGCGTCTACACTGGCCCCGATCCTCCGGAAAAAGCGCCCTTTTCCGGAGGCTCTTATTCCTAGGAATGGGAATGGGCTATATTCCTAGGAATAAGAGCCTCCGGAAAAGGGCGCTTTTTCCGGAGGATCGGGGCCAGTGTAGACGCTCTTTTCCGGCTTTTTTAAAAGCCGGAAAAAAGCGGCGGACATTTTTATTTAAATGCCGCGGGGGATATTTAAATCCCCCGCGGATTTCCCTACGACGACTGCTGAAATTTACATGCCCCTTCCGGAAAAGGGGCCAGTGTAGACGTAGCCAAAGAGAGTAATCATATCTCCCCTCAGCCTTCTTTTGGTTAAGGTAAACAAACCAAGATCCTTGAATCTCCTTTCATAAGACAGGTTTTCCATTCCTCGGATCATCCTAGTGGCCTTTCTTTGTACCTGTTCCAGTTTGAATTCATCCTTCTTTAAACATGGGAGAATTTATTTCAGATCTATATTTCACATTTCTAACTTCACTTACAAGAATGATACATGCACAAAAATAAGATATACAGATTCAGCAGATTGTAATTGTAAAATTGACATGTTACATGACCTGTTTTGCATAAAGCACCTTTGAGTTATGCACATTTATCTTCAAAAGCCAATTTTGATAAAGCATGGGGATGACAAATGTAAGGGGAGAAAACAGCAGGTCAAGGTAACTTGGGAAGGGGCTCATGGGGTGAGCCTAGGCAGGGGAGTGAGGGCTGCAGGGAACCTTATCCTTGCTATAAACTTACATTGCACACTATTACTATGAAAAAGAGAAATAAACATTCATCTTGGTGAGAGGTAAACAGCCTGGTGTGTGTGACTATGAAACTACCTGACCGAGGCAGGATATGAGGTTTTGCTGGGTAGCAGCAGAGGCAGCCCGCGATATCCTCAGTCTTCAAAAATTGCCTTTTTGCTAGTCAGAATTTGTTTAACTTCAGCTTCTAACCACTGGGTCTCTTTATGCGTTTCTCTGTGAGATTAAAGAGCCCACTACTATCAGAAATCTCTGTCATATAGATAACTGTAGCCTGTGATTAGTTCACTTCTTAACCTTAATTTGATTAAACAAAATATCGTCCCTTGTTTAAGGAGCCTCTGAACCCTATCAGAGGTATTCTGATTGAACAGTCTTTCTCAGTGACCAGTCCCTAAGATGTCCTTGACGCAATTTGGGAAGGTAGCAAGCCGGTTTCAAAAAGACTGAGAATCATTGCTGTATGCTGGTTTTGAAGGACTGCATAGCCCGTGATGTAGTGTTGGGCACTTTCTGGGACCTCTCTTGAGTTTCCTGAGGCAGAAATTGCTGCAGGGAGGGAGATGGGCTATATTTCCCAAGGAGGGAGCATAGAGTTGATGCTCCCTTTGGGTTTTGGGATGAGGAAAAGCCATGACCAGGGCCCTTCTGTTGAGTTGCTAGGGTTGGAAAAATGCACTCACGAGTAACGCTGCACTGTGGTTGGCAACTTGTTTGTACTGAGCCCTAGGTCATGAACTCTTTCGCCACAATTAGGCATTGAGAGCGACAGCTGTCGGTTGTGTGGCAGAGCTGAATTTGGTTTACAGCTGACTGAGGAAAGCATGAATTACTGTTGTGCTGCACTCTGTAGGTTGAAGAGGCAGTGTTAAGTTTCAAAAGAATTGAAAGGGAATTTATGATATGGGCTCTTGCTCTCTGATATAACAAATGCTACAGTCATCTAGCACTGTGCAGCTTAGACTGTCTCCGTCCAGATCTGCCTCACTCCTTGTTTCATCTGGGAATGCTTTTGCCAGGTTTAGAGAGTGCTGGCCTGAACTCCTGCCCCCCATGCAAGAGAAGGCTCAGGGCTCTAAACTTGAGTATGGGCACTCATGGATGGGGCTAGACCCCATATGAGGCTAGGTGTATGTTGCTGTTAACTATTAGCTGATGTGACAGGGTCAGGCTAGAGAGGTACAAAAGAGTGGTAGAAGAGAAATATATTAGCCCTAGATTGAGTAAATCTCTGTTCCCAGGGTAAACTAACAAGGCTAGTCTAGAACCAGCAGGAACTTGCCAGAATCAATCAGAGCAATTAAGCACCTGGAGCCAATTAGGTTTCCAGTGTCAAATGAGTCAGACTAGTCAGAACACAGGGAGCCAATTAAGAACCAGTTGAGACTGGTTAAAAAGACTGCCGCTTCCATTAGTTCAGAGTGTGAGAGGAGATGTGGAGAGTCTGAGAGGGGAAAGTGAAATCAGTTGCCAGTAGGGTGAACCTACGGTAAGGAAGATACTGGGGAAGGCTGTGGGTAAGTGGCCCACTGACTCATAACTGTCACACAGCTGTTACCAGGGACATTATAGACAGCTGCTATCACAGAGTCCATAGGCTGGAGCCCAGAATAGAGGGCGGGCTTGGGTTCCCCTCCTCACCAACTCCTCATTTCAGTACTAGAGAGAGACTAGCTTTGGTAAAAGGGTTTGCCCTACCCTGTACCACTTGTAGGGGCCATGGAGACTATGAAGTTTGGTTCCCCTCTTTTTCCCATGCTGGCTAATGATGAGAGTAGCTCAACAAACAGCAAGCTGGTGTCTAAATTGAGGGCTGCTGTGAGCCTCTGAGGCAAGTAATCCACCTGAAAGTGCAGGACCCACCAAGTTCGAGGAGGAGCTTTGTCATACTGAGCTATTGTAGTTCCACCTGGTACAATTTTAACAGATACTTTGCAGTCATCTGTTACATTTCCCCATGTATGGTGCTAGGATAACCTTGTAAGTACAGTTGTGATAGTTTTCATTGTTTGTTGTCTGTATTTGTGTTCCTGTAGGGAACCGAGGTACATTCCCAAGCATATACAGTGTCTGGGCTAGTGCTAAGATTCCCACCTTATCTCCATCTCAGCTGAAACCTCCCCAGGCTCTTCATTATTCTTACTGATGGAAGGTGCCCAGGTGATGTGAGAGTTGCTGGCTCCCGAGTAACCTGGTGGTAATAACTAGTATCAGGCAGGGGGAACCAACAGACTTGCCAGGTCCTGGGCATGTGTGGGACAACTTTGCCCTCCATGCAGTGTTCCAGGGGTGATTTAAAGGGCCCATAACCCCGGCCATCATCATTGCTACAGGAGTGGTGGTGGCCAGAACCTCAGGCCTTTTTGAATCACTGAGGCCTGGGGTAACTGCCTGCTTACTCTCCTCCCCATCAGCAGGCCTGGTTTCAGGACAGATTTTAAAAATCGGGCATGCCCTGGCAGTATCTGTATAAGTACAAGGGTTGTGTCTGGATTAGGCAAGGCCACAAAGGTTTGTGGGATTAGAATAACAAAAGAAACAGTATAGCTGCAGGTTTGGGGGTTCCAAACAGAGAAAGGGCAAGAACTATCTTTTGTCTGCTAAAGCCTTGATCCCACAAAGAACTCTGTGTGGACTGATCACCACTGAATTCAGTGTGGCTTACGTCAGAGTCTGTTGGGTCAATGGAGCTGTATGTGAAGTTCATTCCAAGAGCAGTATTTCTCTTATAAACTAGTAATAATAGATTTAAGATACTACAAATGCAAAATATTAAAAATGTAGGAAGAAATCTTGCTCTACTGAAGTGAATGAAGGTTTGCCATTGACTTCGAGAGATGAGATTTCACCCTTTGTCTAGCAAATTTTGAACCAGCAATTAAAATAATTCAAAAAGGTAGATGTGAGAAAATCTTCTGTACTCTGGGAGCTTAGTTTTACGTGTATATTAGCTGTTTTAAAATTCTGTGTGGCTATGTATGTACTTTTGACATTTAGAGGACTCAAAGCTTAAAAGTTTAATTTTTGCTTTGGCTGTCTGTATAGTAGAACATAGTTGAACTGTTTTATTCAAAGCATCTCATTACTCTCAATTGAGGGTGAGGTGTACTGACTGGAAATAAAAAATTCATAAACCTTTCAAAATATCTGTTAGATGAAATAATGAATTTTGTGAAAAATGACTAAAGAAAGATAGCCATAATAGTGAATTGTATATAACTTTTGTTATTAGATACAGGTTTTTCAACTTTACGGAGCTAAGGAGGAGCCCTGGGATCTTGGGACTGTATAGAAAGCTGGGTTAAATGCAACTGGACGAAGTGAAGGATTGAAAAAGAAGAGACCACGTACCTGAGTGATACTTTGGGGAGGAACCGGGCTTTAATAACAGTTTTCCATGGAAAAACTTTTTTTTTGTTAAAATAAAAACCAGAATATGTTGGCCAGCAACTGGAATATTTTTATTCTGAAATGCCACTACAGTGCCTGATGGGAGTGGTAGCTTTGGTACCTCATGGTTTTTATTCTAACTTATGGATGGATTCTATGGTTAGAGTACATCTCCCATGATACCCAGCAGTCTTCCCTTGCAATGCGGGGATCACAGTACATCATAGGAGATGAACCTGCCCTATGAAGGAAAAACACCACAGTAGCATTTCAGAATTATTTTACATTATTTTACATTTTCAGATGAAAATCAGAATTACTTCTGGTTTGGGGCTTTATGTTTTTGTATGAAAAATCAACATTTTTCATGGAAGGCAGACATGCTTCATAAAAAATAGTGTCAAAAGAAAGTTTTCAACTAGCGTAAATGACTGGGCCGAGATTGGTCTATTATGACCTTCAATTTTGTAAAACACCATTTTGTTGGTTCCGGATTACTTTGACGTTTTCCAGCCATTTTGTGGGCACATGTCACAGTAATACTTGTTGAGTGGGTTCTCAGATTGTATTTTCTGTGTTTTGACATGAGTGTGAGTGTATCTTCATGTAAGATTAAAACTCTTCCCACTCTCCAAGGAGGGTGTACATTAATTACTTGCAGAATTTTATTCATGGTTTATACCCCTATGGGCTAATTATTTTTGATGACTTTTTACCATCTAAGTTATCAGCTTTCCTAGGGGAAATAAGCCTTTGTATGCTCTGTGTTTAAAACTAGTTCAAGACTGACTTACTAATCAGAATGTTTGCCTCCTTCCAGAGCATCAGTTTGAAATTGAGAGTGAATTTCAAAATTAGAGTGGTTCTCTGCACATCTATGGCCTATATGCAGGGGAGGTTAGAAGGGCGGGGGGGAGGGGACAATCCAGTAGATTAGAGGGAACAGTTCTCCTTGCAGAGATAGCCAGGAATTGGTAACATGGAGGTATTCTCTCCTCTACATATCTTCTTTCCAGTTTTCTTATGGATAGCTGTGCCTACTGGAGGCCAGGATGCACCACTGGGGGGCAGAGTTGTCAAAGGGGCAAAAAATATGACCTTTGCATGACTGAGTGCACATAGATCTGGTGAGAATCCACCAGGTTTGGGTGCATCATTCCTTGGCTTTTTCTTCAGGTAGGGCAAACTCTATCCTTCAGTGGGACAATGCAGGGAATTTCCATGGATACTCCTCACAGAGAGATTGTTTTTTCAAGTCCCCTATGTTTGGTTTGAGCACGGCAAGGGCTGAACTACTCTAGTCTTTTCATTTGTAAAGCCAACAAATATGATCTAGAGTAACTGAGACACAATAAATATGGAAATCATCCCTCCTCAAGGACATTACTTCCAAAATCATCTCTGAGAGCAGAAATGCACTTTGACACTGCTAGATCTCACAGGATATCTGTAAATGGAGTCAAAAACAGGGTGTTCAGTGCAGACATATGCATTATTCTTACTTCATAAAATCTACCTGGAAATATTCTTAACATATTTTATAGGCTTGAAAATGTGTGAACAGTGCCAGATTGATCTCTCTGGAGCCTACCTCATAGTGAATGTAGCACACATTAGTATCACTGCCAACTTCCCCTGTTACTCCACCAGTATGACTCTCATATCTGACCTACCCGGAACAGCTTTATGACTGAGAGGGTGACTTTTTTTTTTTTTTTTTTTGGTCCTTGCAATCCATGGCAGTTCTGCTGCAGATGTCACTGAGTTTCCCAAATATGCTGGTGATTTTCTGATGTAGACATCTGAACCTTAGTATCAGTATCTGGAATAAGAAGGGTCTGATCACATAGGTAACTGAATAGCCACTTGATGGTAACAACTTTTGATTGTTCTGATCTGTGTTGAATTTTAACCACTTGCAGAGGATGCGAAGAGATGGTCTAGGCATACTTAATGCTGCCTCATTGTGAGGGAGGGGAATATGAACTATATGACTAGAGCCCTACATAGATACCACATTTATTTCTGCATCTGTAAAAACGAACCATGGATATTCGCCTTGACATCTGCAGATGTGGATACCTGCAGATTAAAAACAGATATCTGCAAATTTGCAGGGTTTGGATCTAATGGTTGTATCCTCAGCTGCATCCATATCTGCAAAAATGAGCCTTTATAACCTCATCTGTGGATGTAGATATAAATCAGGTATCTGAATTTGCAGGGCTTTATAGATAGCTTCTTGAGGTTCCATTCCAGCCACATATATATAATCATTTTAGAAAACTTCAACCTGCTGTAGGTGTTTGTTTTGCTTCAATCTCAGACAGAAGTGACTGAATGAAAGTCATTGCTAATGTCTGGTCTGTCTGGTAGTCTTTGTAGAAATGACTTGATGGATTTTCATCTAGTTGCTAAGTGTCAAGTGCTTACATCGCAAGTGTTTCTAGAGATTTAGATTTTCAAAATCAGCTCTGTTCTGGCTTTTAAAATGAAGGTACTGTACATGAATTTCCGGTACAATAAAAAGGGAAACATGGAAAAGACTATGGTCTATCCTATGTCTGGCCTGTGAACATGTGACCAAAGTGCATGGGACCTTCCCTCCATTTCCCCTATGTGGCTCCTAAGCAAAATTATATTCCACAGGCTGCCCTCCATGCAGGGGTTACTCCCTCTTTGGTGTGCAAGCCACCCCAGAGGGGCCGAGAAGATAGTGCCATGATGCTGCCCTATTCCACTCTCTTTTATATAAGCCAACATATCTGGCTGGATATACAGCATCATCTTGTTTAGAGGAAGCATGAATCTTGAGGAAGCACAAGGGGACTGGTAGATCTTTTTTAAAACCAGATATGACCATTAGGAGCATCTAGCCTGACCCTCCTGTATAGTAGCAGCCAAGGAACTTCACCCAGTAATTCCTGCATGAAGCCCATATCTTCTGCTTAAGCTATAGTGTGTCTTCTAGAAAAAGGCATCCAGCCCTTATTTACAGTGCCACTGTTGGAAGATCCACCACATCCTTAAGTAAGTTGTCTCAATGCTGAATTACCCTGACTGTAAAAAATTTATACTTGAGAGAATGACCCTAATAGGCCAAATCTAGTTTTAAGCACATGTCAAATGTGCTATAAGAATCACAAGTGCTTTCGAACAGCTGTACAGTTAGCAGCTGGAAAATATTATTAGCAGCTGTAGAACAGGAAAAGCCAGTCAAATTAGGTGCCAAATCCATCCTGAGTGTTGCTAAAACTGGTCTCAAAGGAGAAATGGAAAATAAAGTAGGTAAGCCCCAAACACAAAAGTCATTAGAATAAAGGCTCTCTAATGAGCTGTTGGACTGATACTATATATTGGATGGTGTTTAGAGTCCCTGATTGTCTATTCCCTTCTTGTGGAAGTCTTTTAAGGGTTACTAATATGGCAGAGAGGAAGAAACTTCTAAACTACAGCACAACTTTAGAATAAACAACATAAGACTACATTAGTACCCATTAATCACATAATTACTGGTAAAAGTCTCTTCACCTAGCAGAAAGCACTGCACCTGTGAAATGAGGCTGTCTTTGTACTCACTACAGTAGAAACTAATGAGATTCTTTTTCCCCTATGGTACCGACAAAAGCTGCATTGTAGGCACAAAGAAAAAGATATTAAAATAAATTGCTTTGTTTTTAGAAACCAACAGGCTACTTATAACCTTTTTTTCTATATGGCTTAATTTTCCATTCCTGTTGAGGTACCTCATGTCCTATAAGGAATCACAAAAACATTTTCATATAGTACAGAATTTTAGTGCCAGACTCTGCCTAGCCTTCATATGAGTGCATATTGTAGGAATGCCCCAACTCATTAGCTAGTCTCTGTAAGCACTTTATCTTAAAGCACTTTACTCCTGCACGAATTTGGCACCAAAAATACAAAATATTCTGCACTGTTTTAAAATTCTGTATGCTTTATTGTCAAAATAAAATAACGCAGTATAGTCGTAACAATTTCAATTATTTTGATAATTTGTTTCAAAATACCTGTAACAATACAGACTACAAAAAAGATTCAGGAAATGTTTTTTGACAGATTCCTTACTAGGCAAATACCAGAACTGAATAATAAAACGTTTAAAAAACAATATAGAAACTTATTTTCCTCATCTCTCAGAAGTGGTACAAAGGCTTAGGGAATCTAGGGAAATGGAAAAGCTAAGAGAGGGAAATAATTGCAGGAAAGGCTACACTCAGTGAAGCTGGAGGGTTATTGGGTGTGAGTGGGAGAAGTAGGGAGTAGGAGTTAGTGGGCAAAAAGTGTAATTGCAGCATGATCGCCTTTTGCCTCCTAGTCAGAATAAATTCTTCTTCAAGTGCTTGCTCATGTCCATTCCACTTAGGTGTGCGCGCGCCACATGCATGGTTTGCTGGAGAGTTTTCCTTTAATGGTACCCGTCGGGCCAGCCACGGAACCCCCTGGGGTGGTGCTGCTATATTGCTGCATCTATATCCCTGCTGGCCCTCTACTCCTTCAGTTCCTTCTTACCACCCCTGACGGTTGTTGGAGCTCTCTTCTCGCTATCTCAGCGGTATCTATAGTATTCGCAGTAGTTAGCACCTTGTTAAACCCCTTTGTTCTTATCCAAGTTATCTTCCCTGTTAGAGTTAGGTAAGTAGTTTGGGTTGGGGCTTGCCTGTTGCATCCCCTTCCAGTCCAGCCCACAGGGCATGCCAGGGTGCCACTTGTTTAAGCCCTGTGCTGACTGTTCCAAGCCTATGCCCTGTGGTGAGCCACATGATTCATGCTTTCAGCCTGTCTACACTGGCGCGTTCTCACGCAAAAACTCTTTTGCAGAAGAGTTCTTTGGCAAAAACTCTTCCAGAAGAGAGCATCTACACTGGCATGTGCTTTTGCGTAAGAGCATCTGTGCCAGTGTAGACGCTGTCTTGCGCAAGAAAGCTCCGAAGGCCATTTTATCCATCGGGCTTTCTTGCGCAAGAAAGTCATGTTGCCTGCCTACACTGGCCTCTTGAGCAAGAACAGTTGCGCAAAAGGGCTTATTCCTGAGCGGGAGCATCAAAGTTCTGGCACAAGAAGCCCTGATTTCATACATTAGAACGTCAGTTTACTTGCGCAAGAACACACGGCCAGTGTGACAGGCAGCAAGTTTTTGCGCAAGAGCGGCCGCTTTCGCGCAAGATCGCGCCAGTGTAGACACAGCCAAAGTGTTTCGGCGAGGCCCACATCCTGGCTAACTGCAGAATCTGTCGCATTTTCCAGCCCAGAACTCAGCACGAGAGGAACTCACGCTTGAAGTGCTGACTCCATAAGAAGTATCTTCACCCGACACCATCATTTGACTCGGCACCGGAATCCCATAGTGCACTGTCCAGGTCTCAGCACTGTTCCCAATCACGGCATAGAGAGCTAGCTGCTTCGCTTGCAGCATGTTCCTACCGCAGCTCCGAAACAGGTGCATTTCAAGTTTGACTGACAACATAGCTGCAATGTTTTATATAAACAGGGTGGTGCTCGCTCTTGTCCCCTGTGCAGAGAGGCTTTCCTCTGGGAATTTTGTGTGGCTCATGAGATTCACCCTGTGGCCACCTATCTTCCCAGGCTTCAGAACGAGCTGGTGGACCACCTCAGCAGGTCATTCCAGGGGCACGAATGGTCTCTGAGGGTGGATGTAGGTCTCTCCATCTTCCACAGGTAGGGGTTTCCCCACTTGGACTTGTTCGCTACCCACATCAACAGGAAATGTCCCCGGTTTTGCTCTCTGTTTGGGCACAGCCTGGGGTCTCTCGGGGATGCAGTGATGATCCCCTGGCCTCGAAGTCTGCTATATGCCTTCCCTTCCTTCCTGCTGATTCCCAAAGTAATCCTCAGGGTCAGGGAGTTCCAGTCTTCAGTAATCTTGATAGCCCCGGCCTGGCCTCGGCAGCATTGGTTTCCGGATTTCCTTGCCCTCTCAGTGGAGAGGCCTCTGGCTCTCCCCTTGTGCCTGGACCTGATCTCACAGGAGTTCAACAGGCTCAGGCACCTGAACCTCCGCTCCCTACACCGTATGGTGTGGAAGCTCCATGATTAACAGCCTCAGAGAGGCAGTGTTCGGAGCAGGTTTAGACAGTAATCCTAGGGAGCTGAAAGCCCTCCACCCGATCTTCCTACATGGCTAAGTGGAAACGTTTTGTGATATGGTCGGGTGATAAGGGTTTCCCCCTACGGAGGCCCTGGTCCCGGTTATCCTGGATTATCTCCTGGGGATCAGGCTCCAGGGCCTGGCTCCCTCTGAGTGAATCCATCTAGCAGCCATCTTGGCTTTTCACTCTGGCTCGGGGACGGGGACCTTTTTCTCGGACCCCATGGTGCTTCGATTCCTCAAGGGCATGGACAGGGTTTACCCCCAGGTGCGGGAACTGGTGCACCCTTGGGATCTAAATTTGGTGCTCTCGAGGCTCATGGTTCCTCCCCCCCTTTGAACTGTTAGCCACATGCTTTGTCTCACACCTCTCATGAAAGAATAGTGATAGAAATGTAGCCGTGTTAGTCTGGGGTAGCTGCAGCAAAATGCAGGACAATGTAGCACTTTAAAGACTAACAAGATGGTTTATTAGATGATGAGCTTTTCACAGACACTCACCTTCCTTCCTCCCCCCCCGCATTCCCCTCCTGTTCTGAAATGTGATTTGTCCTTTTCATATGTGTTCATTTTTTTTAATTGTATCCTTTGGTATATATGGTTGTGACTATTTTCTTCCACTATTTGATCTGAGGAAGTGGGTCTGGCCCACGAAAGCTCATCATCTAATAAACCATCTTGTTAGTCTTTAAAGTGCTACATCGTCCTGCATTTTGCTCTCATGAAAAGTGTCTTTCCTGGTGGCTATTACCTCAGCCAGGTGAGTCTCGGAACTCGGGGCCCTACTTGTAGATCCTCCCCATATACAGTCTTCTTTAAGGATAAAGTCAGTCTGTGCCCCCCACCCGGTGTTTCTGCCTAAGGTGGTATCGTATTTCCATGTTCATCAGGATATATTTCTCCCTGTGCTTTACCCCAAACTCCATGGCTCGGGGGCAGAAGAGGCATTGCACACACTTGATGAGAAGCGTGCATTAGCTTTTTACTTAGAGGACCAAGCCCTTTTGCAAGTTCCCCCCTCCTCCCCCCCCCAGTTGTTTGTAGCGTTAGCAGAAAGGATGACAGGTCAGGCAGTGTTGGCTCAGCGTATCTTGTCCTGAGACTGCATCAGGGAGTGCTATCAGCTGGCATGGGTTCCGGTTCCACCCATTAAAGCGCACTCCACGAGGGCGCAAGCCTCTTTCGCGGCTTTTGCAGCCCAGGTGCCCATCATTGAGATCTTCAGGGCCGCTATCTGGTCCTCAGAGTACACTTTTGTAGGTAATTATGCCACCACGCAGTATGCCAGGGAAGATGCTGCTTTAGGTAGGGGTGTTCTACAGTCTGCATTTAGGTAGGCTCTGACCCCGCCTCCTGGGGGGCTAGCTTTATGGTCACCTAAGTGGAATGGACATGAGCAAACACTTGAAGAAATAAAAATGGTTACTTACTTTGTAACCGTTGTTCTTTGAGATGTGTTGCTCATGTCCATGCCACATCCCACCCACCTCCCCTGAGTCGGAGCGTTCCCGCAAGAATGAACTGAGGGGGTGGAGGGCCAGTGGCACGCAGGAGGGAGTTTTAACGGTGCCACTCCAGAGGGCTCCCCAGCTGGCCCGACAGGTACCACTAAAGGAAAACTCTCCGGCAAACCATGCACGCAGCATGTGCACACTTAAGTGGAATGGACATGAGCAACACACCTCGAAGAACAACAGTTATGAAGTAAGTAACCGTTTTTTTCTGTAGGGAAAAATAAATCTGTGGAGGACATTAATTCTACTCTTGTGCAATGGTGCAGAATTCCCACGAGTAGCTCTTAGAAATATCATTGTAGGTCAGGGATCAGCAACCTATGGCACACATGCTATTTACGGCACGCAAGCTGATTTTTCAGTGGCACACAGGAGGGAGCTCAGCCCTGCCCCGCTTCCCCTGCACAGCCTCTGGAGAGCGCTCCCTTCTCCCTGCAGCAGGTTAGGCTGTAGTGGGAGGAGGCCGCACTGGGGCTGAGGCTCCTCAGCGGCACCGTGGCCGGGACTGGAAGTGCTTCTGCCACGGCAACGGGGCTTCCGGAGCCAGCCCTGTACCATGTGGCTGTGGCAGCAGGGCCTCTGGGGCCGGCCCCGGACCATATGGGCCCTAGCAGTGGCAGCAGGGCCTCCCTTTGGGACGGCCTGGGACAGAATGGCCATGGCTGTTGCTGCAAGGGGGTGCAAAGTCAGGTAAAGTCCTCCCTCATGCCCACACCCTCCCCTCCCCCACTCCAATCCCCTCATTCTCCTCTCCCTGCCAAGGCCCCGTGCCCCCAGCTTACTCAGACACCCTCCCTCCTGGTCAGACACCGTACTCTGTTCCTGCACCTTCCTCCAGCCTGGCCAGACACCTCCATCCTGCTCCTGCATCCATCTTTGCTCCTGCACCCTCCTTCCTCGCCACACACTGCACCTTTCCTTGCTCTAGCTCTCTCCACCTGGCCAGACACCTTACTCTGAGTCTGCTTCTGCATCCTACCTCCCACCCAGACCTCGCAACCTCTCTCCTTTCTGCACTCTCCCTCCCATCCAGATCCTGCACCCTATCCCTATCCTACTTGCTGGCAGACCTGACTCACATACTGTACCCCTCATTTTTGTCCCTACCCCAGCATCTAAGAGGGTTCATAAAATCCACTAACTCCAGAATCCCAGAGAAGTAAATCTGGTCTATGGGAAGTCCTGAATCTCAGTCCCTCTTCCCTTCCCCTCACCCTCACCCCACGAGGCTAGGGCACCAGAGGAGTGGGGTGTCTCAGTTGGGGGTCACATCAGTGAGAGTTGGGGGTTTTTGGAGGAGTTTTTGCTTTTCACTTGTGTAGTCCCCATCTGATTTTTTTTCCTGTGGGTCAGTGACCCCAAAAAAGGGTTCCCACCCTGCCATAAATAAAAAAAAACATGGAAACCTTTTATGTTGGACATAATATTTTACTTTATTTAACGTGAAGCTTGATAAACTAACATGAAAAATGTAAAACGCTTAATCTGTTTTGTAATTTAAATTAAACTGTTCTCCCTAGCTGGAGCTGGTTCAGAAAATAAGGTCACCATACCCAGCCTGCCCTTGCCACCCCTCCCCTCTTCTTGCCCCCAGCACACAGATCTGTGAATAAGTTAAATCTTGGCATACCGCTTCTGAAAGGCTGCCAACATTAAAAGGTAAGATCTGTTTGTTTCTTTATTAATGAAGTAAATAGGACCATCATTGACTTTAAAAAGTATCACCAGCACTCGGATCTGTACATATAGGTGAATAAGTCCAATCTTGACACTCCACCTCTGAAAGGTTGCTGACCCTGTTGTGGGTGATTTGGAAGCTAAACTCCTGAGTGTTTAAGATGATAGTTAGTTCCATCTAAGTAGCTCTTTATGAAACACTTTTTCTCAATTATCCTGATATTGTTCCTGTTTAACGTAGTTCTGCAGCTACTGGTATAGTCATTTCAAGCTGTTAACTTGAACTTATGTTCTAATTTGAAATGTCCCTAGTTATTTTCTATATTTTGTGCAAAATAAACACTTTAAAATTGCCCAAAGCTCAAAATCTGCAACATTTTTCTCTGGAGAAATTTTTATATTGTTAGGTGAAATGGAGCAGTGGATATGATCAGTGGCAATTTCTCAGCACATGGGCTGTCAGTTTGAACTTCCTGCACTGTGTGGGACAATTAAAGAGGGCAAAATAGGACTCTATATTGCTGTATCATATGAGAGTAAACAAATTTAAATTATGGTGTATATTTTTATCTTTTTCTGAGGAAGATAATGTGAGTGTTCTTACTGAAATAACATTGTCATCTTTTGGGATGAGTCATAAAACTGATATTCTGGCTATGTGTGGATTATAAAGGCCCAGTGATGCTATGTGAGCCTGAAAATCTGCTCCCATCATTGCAAAGACTTACGGAGAATCCAGGTACTTGGGGCTGGGCTTAGAGTGAATTCCTTCTACAGGAAAAGTGACACAGAGCATCTGTTTACCTTATTCATACCCAGAAAATGGGAACTAGATTCATCCCTGATATGAGACATTGTTGCAGAGCTGTTCATTGAACCCAGAAGTTGTAAGATTCATTCAAGTGCCAATCACAAAACCAGCCTTTCTATATACTGTTACTGTCTATGGCTAAAGTGCTACCACATCATATGGGAAGAATCTATAAATAGTCTCAAAACCCATTGGCTAAAGGCTGACAACAGTTAAGTTATTCAGTATATGTATCTCTGTTCCTGTCTTGCTGGGGAGAGCAGGTGCTACCATGTTAATGGATCGCAGCTGACTGGAACAGTGTATTAAGGCATTGGCCAAAATATTTTTGCTATCTTAAATGAAAGGAGGACAAAGAGGAAGCTAAAGATCAATCATTCTGAGCTGGCCTCAGGGTTGCCCCTCTTTTGTTCAAAGGAAGCATTTCTGTGACAGTTTGGCCCAGTTTATGTGGTTTCAAACTGAACTTAGGAAGGAAAGAAAAGTTTTGTAATTTTGAGCTAAGTCCAACTGATTTGGATGGGAGCAGAGTGACACTGTATCATGCTGCTCTTGGCAGAAAGATGGAAGTGTGTGGTTGTTTATCATGATTCTTTAAGCATTTAATGGGGAAATATGACTGAATGTGAAGGAACTGTTTTATTCTGTGTGGTGAAAATAACTTAACATTCATGAGGGTCAGCACAGCAGGGCCTGATTTTACACTAGGGGCGTCTGGGTGCTTCTGTTATTTTTCTAAAATTAATTATATGCGCTCAGTATTGATTGACATGTTGAGGATGCCTGTCTTGTGTGTTGATGGACAAGGGAGTGTGGGAGAGGATCCTCTTTGCCCTACATAAGCAGCAGCATGTTAGGCTGTTCTGCCTGCCTGATCTCTGTCCTCAATGGAAAGTAGTTTCTGGGTCAGGGTGTCTGCTTGCAGATCAGCATCTGGTTCCTACTCAGAAGGGCAACAAAATGCATCGGAGTCAAAGCGCTGTTCCCTGCCTCCCATACATAGAATTTGGCCCTGCGCATTCATATGCCTATGATGCTGAACTTTCTCTCTGCTCCTTTTCACTGCCACCCAAGACAGCATTTTGCTATTTGTATGCTTGTTCATATGGCTTTTGTTTTCACATTATTAAACAAACTAATTGATATGCCGATTAGTTAATAGCTGACTTCTTGAGGTTTACATGGATGCTTGACGACTTAATCCCCAATCCTTACTGGATCAGATCTTCAGCTATATGCAGTGACCTCACAGCACACCTTAGTGCAAATGTGTGGCTGTGCTGTCCTGATCCTAGGCTGACTCTGTGCAGGATCATAACAGAGAACCCTAAAGACTTTCTCTAAACTATGCCAGCTACCAACAGTTTCAAAGGGGATCACTGGTGCATAAGCTCTATTTTCCTGTCTGCGGTCAGTTTTTGCTACCATTGCAGAGTAGTTGTATTGCACCGGAATGCATGCACTCTTAAATCTAATGCAGTGGTCCCCAACGCCGTGCCCGTGGGTGCCATGGCGCCCGCCGGGGCATTTGTGCGTGCCCGCTGACAACCTGGGCCGGCCCCGCCCCCGGCGCGCCGCGCACTGGAGGCGCCGGCCCCAGGCACGTGACACGCACCAGCATCTGGTGCGCGGCGCTCAGGCGGCCCCAGCCCCAGGGCACATGCGGGCACGCGGCGCCGGTGCCGGTCCCAGGCGCGCGGCTTGGGCGGCGGCGCCGGCCCCGGGCCCACGGTACAAGGCACTCGGGAGGCCCCAGCTCCAGCCCTGGGGCACATGCCGGCGCCGGGTGCAAGGGCATACCTGCCCTGGCGTGCCCCAGGACGCGTGGCCCCACCCCCGGGCGCCCGGCGCTTGAGTGGCCCTTCCCCCAGGCGCCTGGGAGCCTCTAAAGGTTGGGGACCACTGATCTAATGTTTTGTACTGTGCATGTAAAGCCTTTAGAGTAAGGAGAAAGCATCTTGCTTTGAGCAAAAAAATTCCAATGGTTACTTGACTAGCTTTACTTCTGTTTTTAAACTTGATAACTGTTCTTCCAGTTATATCCATTTTACGTTGTCTAAGAAGATTCTTCTTATCATTGAAATATTTGAGAGCTATTTTCCCAAATTGGTGAATAGTTATCGCTTTCTTATTGAGTCGCTTTTATAGATGTACCACTCAAGACATTGCTTCTGAAAGAAAATAATTGGGAAAAAAAGATACTCCTGAATCATTACTACTATTATTACTGATAACATTTGTCATGGCCATGTGTGATACATGCAAGAATTCAAAGCAGATTAGTAGAGGAAATTGCAGAGGTGTTATCATTGGAAAAACTGCACATTTCCTCTTATGCTGCCTTTGGTACTTGGGGTAGGTCTAGACTACAAGCCTCTTTCAAAAGAGATCATCTAGACAACCACAAGACTTTTGAAAAGGCCCTGTTTGCGTTCAAGAATGCCTGTTTTTGAAAGAGCTCTTTTGAAAAAAGGCGTTCTTCCTCGTAAAAGCAGGTTTACCACTGTCGAAAAAACCACCACGTCCTTGAGTTAATTTTGAAAGAATGCGACAGCAGTCTAGACGCAGGCAAAGTTTTTTCGAAAAAATGCCCCTTTTTCAAAAAACCCCTGTAGTCTAGACCTAGGTTTTGAAAGAATTCCCCATTAAAATGTGCAGAACTGCCATCTTATCACTTAGGCTGTGTAAGCCAGCTGCTTGGGTCCTGGGTCCCTGACCTGTGCTCAGGTCTGGAACTAAATGTCCAAGGGCTCCCTTTACAGCCCAGGGCCCTGAGAGTGGGCAGCAGCACAAGCACAGTCCCATAGTTAGTAAGGCCCAGGCCCTGGTTCGGGGAAGAGGAGATTACCACATAGTGTATGGGGAGACAGGGGGAGTGCGGATCCTCCCTACTTCACCTTATCCCGGCCTAGGGCCCTAGCAGTGGCTGCCCTGGCGGCCACTGGGGTCAGCGGGGATCCGGCCCACAACACGCTGACACTCTCTCTAAAGATCAACCTGACAGTTGTTGGCTTCCCCTGGGCCGTTTCCTGACTCCCCCTCAGCATCTACCTGTCCCTACACAGGCTTCTGGTTCTCAGGGTCATCGTATTCTGCACCCTCAGGCAGGGTAAAGAAGGTCTTATTTGGAGCAGGGGCCCAGTGGTCTAGACCAGTCCTCAGTCTCTGCAAGGCCCTCAGGGTCCTCCTGGCTTGGGAACTCAGGGCAGGCCTCTGCTTCTTTCTGCAGCTGGGGCCTTACTGAGCTCCTGGGCTGGGCTTTTATTCTACCTGGCCTGCTCCTGGGGAGTTAAAAGGGCAGGACTGGGCTCAGCCTCCCCCTCAGGGTCAATGAGCTCACTACAGGCTCACCCCTGCTCACTACAGGCTTGTAATCACTTAAAACTGTTAATTTGTAGCAACACATGAAGGTGTATCTTGTTAGCTTGTTCCTTCTTCTTTCTCCCCCTCCCCCTATGACTTGGAGCTCTCTATCCATCTAAGTTACTTATATAGCCCACATTACTATTGCATTTGAGCATCTCACAGCCTTTTAACATATATATCCTCACAACAACTCTGTGAGAGAGGGCATTGCTATTATCTCCATGTAACAGATGTGAATTGAGGCACAGAGAGAGAAAGTGACTTGCCCAAGGTTGTCATGATTATGAGGGTTAGCCAGCAGCCTGGGATTTAAGGGGTTAACTACACCTAGCCAGGTGGAGTGACCAGTAGGAATGTAGGTGGGACTTTCAAACTGGGACAAAGGAATTTGGGTTTTTTCCTTTCCCCTTTTGTCTCTCTGGGTGTGTTCTCTGCAGCTAGAGAGAGGGACAAGCATGTCTCTCTCTCTCCAAGACACCATTCTTCATTTTCTGTAAGTAGGGTAAAGTTTAGGTAGTTTCGTTAGGCTTTATTGTTTTAAGGGTTGGGAATGGGATCTGAGATCTGGCACTGTTTAAAAGATGTTTTGGCTTTTCTTTGTAACTAAGTTCTAGGCCCATGGAGTTTCTCCATGAATATATTTTGTTACCTTCCTATCTAGTCATTTATGCTTGCAACAGGAATATTGTTGTAATAATAAAAGTTCTTTCTTTTCTTTTTATTAACCTGGCAGTGGTCAATCGTGTGCCCTGATTTTTATTTTAGGGGTGAGATCTCCCAAATGATCTTTCCTCTGATTTCTTTATCAACATTTGGGTGGTGGCAGCAGAAGTTTTATTCCCAAGATCTAGGTTTTTAAGATTTTTGGGGAAGTTTTATACCAAAGCCTGGTAGATAAGACTTTGGGGTACACTTGCTGGCTCCCACTTCTGCATTTATCATGCCAGAGTGGGGAAGGAGCCATGACAGAGGTCACAGAGAATATCTGTGACAGAGCATGGAAATGAATCTATGTGTCCTTAAGGCTTTTATTTTGTGTCATAATCACTGAACCTTCCTTCCTCTCTTTGGCTGATTTTGGGTGTGTCTAGACTACTGAGTTTTGTCGACAAAACTGGACTTTTGTCGACAAAACTATACCTGCGTCTACACTACCGCTGAGTTCTGTCGACATAACGTCGACAGAACTCAGCAGTTTTGTCGACGCTGGTAAACCTCATTTTACGAGGCATAACACCTTCTGTCGACAGAGTTCTGTCGACAGAAGGTGTTATTGCCTGTAGGGTTGCGTCTAGATTACAGGGTTTTGTCGACAAAGCACCTTGCTTTGTCGACAGAACTGAATGTGTCTAGACGCTCTATGTCGACAGAAGTTTTGTCGACAGTATCTGTCGACAAAACTTCTGTCGACAAAACCCTGTAGTCCAGACGTACCCTTTGTCTTTGTGTTACATGCTTGTGCAGTGCTTACTGCAGTAGGGCCCTGGCCTACGTTTCGGGACCTTTAGGTGCTGCCATAAAAGAATAATAATAATAACATTAGTAATATATGTTGACGTTTTGGCCAACAGATAACGTATGTAACAATTAGGGAAAAGATAAATATGATCTCAGAATCTACAAAAGGTCAGGGACAAAATGATTAACCTGTTTGTCTGACTTTTTAGTCTTATTATTTATTTGTATTACTGTCACAGTAGGAGCCTGAGCCATATACCAGGGTCCCATCATGCTACGCACTGTACAAAGAGAGAACAAAAGGACAGTCCTGAAAAAGCTTATAATCTAAGTAAATATTTGTACTAATACTTGAAATATTAAGTGATTCCACTGAAGAGAAAGGAATAAGAGGGACATATTGGATTCATAATGAATAATATGGGCTCATAAAAGTCAGATCATAGCTGATGCACACATAACTTACTGTCTGATGAAGAGATAGCCTTTTCATAGTGTGTGGGCATGTTCATTCATGCCGTGTTTTGCTTAGGGTATTGGGGCCCATAGCTGACTGTAATCTATGCATGCTACTGCCAGGACAATAATAATAATTTATAGATTATTTTATTTAGTACAATTTGGTGGACCAGGATGGATAAAATTGCTTTTTAATTTTAAAAAAATCTTATTTTTTTTAAATTTCAGTCAGATTTCTTTTTACTTTAAATTAAAATTAACAATATTTAAATAAACTTATTTAAAATTAAATGTGAAATTGGTAATAAATATTAAGGTCCAAACTTATTGTAATCTACTAAAATACTTTAAATTAAATACAAAAAATATTAAGTGGTATACATTTGCTACCAAGTTTGAAAGTCAAACCACTGAACTGGTAGAAGACACTGGCCAAGCAAATGGAAGCAGAGTTCTTTTGAAATGTTAAGCCAGCTTTTGACAGCCATCATCTTTTCAGCAGGTGCAGAGGGAATATTTTTTTTATTTCAGTTCATGCAACTAGTTCAGTACCATGACTAGCTCATTCGAAGTTGTAAAGCTAACTGAAATTTGAAAAGGCAGGAAAGGCTCTTCAAATTATATGAGCAAACTAGGTGTATATGATCAATATGATCAATTATTTTCAAAAATCTTGAAGAACATAGTGAGCAGAAATGATCAGGTCAGTTCACTAACTACATACATCCTTTGTTTAATGCAGGGGTGGGGAACCTAAGACCCGGAGGCTGGATGCAGCCCCTGGCTTGCTTGGATCCGGCCCCTATGGCTTGGGGCTCCCCCCAGAATTGGGAAGCCCATGCTAGTGAGGGGTGTTTGGGGTTTTTTCTCACTTGTGTGCAGCCCCTGACTGATTTTGCTGTCGGTCAGTGGCCTCCGACTCAAAAAAGGTTCCCTGTCCCTGGTTTAATGAATCAGTTAGTTTTAAATATAAAACATGTTTTGATAAACTTTGTGTCCCTGCCACATTTAAGCTAGATTTTATTTAATGAAATAACTTTATTTAATGAACTAAAAATTGCCCTTCTTTGACCAAATGGCACAAATCACAGGTAAAAAAAGTCTAGTAAATAAGAAATGCATCTTTAAACATTTTTCTAAAATAAGAATATGCATGAATACAGTTCAATACAGTGGTTTAAATAAATGTATATAGAGATAGTGTAACCCCATGGTTAACAAGCACCCACCATATATAATGAGAAGGCTACGTTTACTTGCAAATAAATGTTTTAGTGACTAACAACTGATGAGAGTCAATCTCTCCTTGGGAAAATAACTAAAAAGTACAAATGCAAAGTATGATTAAAATTGATTATTTAAATCAATGTTTTCAGCTTGTTTAATTTAGATAATCAGTAACAGAGTGCATCTCCTGGAGGAAGAATACATGTGCTCGTGGGATGTAGCTGGGTGGAGAAGGATAATCCTTTTCGCTGTCAATATCCCCTTTGATATTGAATTGCAGCACCACAGTGCTAGTGTTTGCAATGCTGGCCCTAAAAGTAACCCCTTCAAAGGATATCTCTTTAAGGCTGATTTTCACTTAGAATATGAACCTGCATGCTGCATTTTGTCTGGTTTTGTTTCACTTTTCAGTAGGGATGTTAAATTTAGTTTAATCAACAATCAACTAGTACAGGCAGTCCCCGAGTTCCTCGGATCTGACTTATGTCAGATCCGCACTTATGAACGGGGCTTTCTCGCCCCGGAGCTCGCAGGCAGCGGGACCGCCCAGAGCGCAGCGGTCCCGCCACCTCAATCTCCGGGGCGAGAAAAGCTGCTCCCGGTGCCCCTGGTCTGCTGGGGACCATCTCCAGCAGATCAGGGACACCTGGAGCAAAGCTGGGAGGCGGAGGGGTCCCGTGCCTCTGAGGCTTTGCCAGAGCAAAGCCTCAGAGGCGCGGCACCCCGCCGCCGCTGCGGCTTTGCTCCCCGTGTCCCTGGTCTGCTGGGGGGGGGGGGAGCGCAGCTAGTGCCCCCCCAGCAGACCAGGGAGACGTGGAGCAAAGCCCCGGGCCTGTGGTAGAGCAGCTGGGGCGCTGCTGGTTGGTCCCAGAGCACCGCTCCTCGGCGCTACTGGACCAACCCAGCAGCACCCCAGCTGCTCTGCCCCAGGCGTCCCCAAATCAGCCGCTGCTGAAACTGACCAGTGGCTGACTACAGGAAGCCCCTGCCCCGGGCTTCCTGGAATCAGCCGCTGATCAGTTTCAGCAGCAGCTGACTTGGGGATGCCTGGGGTTCTTAAGTTGAATCTGTATGTAAGTCAGAACTGGCGTCCAGATTCAGCCGCTGTTGAAACTGATCAGTTTCAGCAGCGGCTGAATCTGGACGCCAGTTCCGACTTACATACAGATTCAACTTAAGAACAAACCTACAGTCCCTATCTTGGACGTAACCCGGGGACTGCCTGTAGTTCCAGTCATAGTGGGCCAAATCATAGTTCCAGTGAAATCAATGAGATTTTTCCCTTTAATTTGTTTGGGTCCAGAGTTTGACCTATAGAAAATTTAGAAATGTTCTGCATAATAAGAGTTCCTTAGAATGGATTTAAAAAAAAAAAAGAGGCTGTCAGATTCCATGCAATGACAAGATTTTAATCAGACTGTTTCAGATGGAGTGAAGTATCAAATATTCCACAATTCATCTTGGGACTTGCTCCTTTCAGTTTATTAAGAATTGAATGACAAAAAGGGAAATGTAAATGTCATATTAATTAAAACCTCAGGTGATTTCAGGTCAGAAAGGATAGTAAATTCCAGAGCAGTTGGATTGAAACTGCAGAATGATCTGGCAAGCTTAAAGAGGCAGGTAGAAGTACAAAGGAGATTAGCTTTAACATGCATAAATGTTTAATAATAAACCTGGAGCAAAATAATCAAAGAATAGAAAGGGAGACAAGTGTTCCAAAACACTAACAGAAAAAAATGAGCTAAGATAGTGCTTTGCACTATATAGTGGCTCCTATTAAGGGATCAATCACAAAGGCCTGGTCTACACTACAAAGGAGGGTCAGATTAAGATATGCAATTCCAGCTATGTTAATTACATTTCTGCACTGTCAACACAGTGGGAGGTCAAGGGGAGCAAATGCTCCCATTGGTTTCCCCTTACTCCTCGTGAGGAGCAGAAGCACCAGAACTGACTGGGGTACCCTGAGTTCAATTTAGCAGGTCTTTAGTGCCGCTAAAGAGCCTCACTAACGTTAATGTAGCGTCACAACACCTTGGGTGTGTCTAGACTACACCTCTCTGTCGACAGAGAGATGTAGATTAGGCACATCGAAATTGCTAATGAAGCAGGGATTTAAATATCCCCGCCGCTTTTTTCGAAACAGAGCTTTTTTAAAAAAATTGGCAGTGTAGATGCAGATCTGTCGAAAATAAACCAGTTTTTGACAGATTCTGTATTCCTCAAAAAATGAGGTTTACAGGATCTGTCAAAGAGTTTATTTTCAACAGCTCCACGTCTAGACTGCCGTGTTTTTCGGAAAAAGTAAAAAAACCTCCATTTCGGAAAAAAGAGGTGGCCATGTTTATGCTAATGCAGCATGGGGTATATCAATCCCTGCTTCATTAGCAATTTCGACGTGTTTGATTTGTGTCCCTCTGTCGACAGAGGGATGCAGTCTAGACATAGCCTTGGAGAGTAGTACTGTTATCCCATTTCCCAGATTGTGAAGAGGTAAATGTCTTCCTCAAATTGTCACAGTGAATCAGTGTGAGAGGTGGGGAACCTGATCTCCTTTCTCACTGGCTTCTGCTCCACTTGCTGGACCATAAAGAAAGGGAGATGAGCTTAGATGCAAATAGTTACCTTATCTATCCTTATTCCTTAGGGCTCACACTGAGGAAGGATATGGCATCACTGTGATGACAACAATTGCACAAGATCAGGTCCTGTTATCACAATATTATCCAATATTATGATACTGTTTTTCAGTTGATTGCAGTGACCTCCCCAGGCTATGAAGTGCAATCTCAAGAATCAGGGGGATCTGAAAATTCTACTATTAGAATTTCTGGCAATGAGTCAACAAGGGAGTTTCTCCAGTTTTTGCCTTGATTTAATCTCCTTTACTTATCCATCTTACCTACAGTGGGTGGAAATGTTTTATAGGTACCTTTCTTTGCTGTTTATTATGTACTGCGTACCAACAAATTTCTACTTGGCTTTGCTATATGTTAAGAGGCCTTGTCTTTCTAGCTCTGTGGCAAGTCAGTTATGCTTGTATTCAGTAGTGAAGTTCATTTTAATCTGCCCTGTTCTAACTGCCTAATACCCTGTAGAATTTACCATATAAATCAGCCCATTCTCTTTACCGTGCTTTCTATGCCTTTCTCTTTGAAATTACAACTGCTGCACAGTCCAAGGAACCTGGAATATTTGTGACACATGTATTGGCATCCCTGTTTGTGCTACATGTATTGGGATAGAACAGATTTCACATCAATTGACTCCTCCAAATGTCATGGAGTTTTCTTTATCCCTCACCTTCATTCTTGTACATATTTAACTGGGATTTTGCACACCTTGAACCTGTCTGCTAGGATGATGTTAACTCCTTCTACTCTTGTCCCTTGTGTGGATTTGGGGCCTAGTTGAGACACTTTGAGTATGTCCTTTAGACACTGTTGTCAGTTAGCTAGCTGTATGCTTTACCTCTTTCCCCCTGTGCTCCGAAAAGGACACCCATACTGATGATTAGTTCTGTCTGTATGTAGCTTTCCTGCTTCTGAGTGCCACTGCTTGCAGCTCCTATTTAGTGCAAGGTTTGTATTGCATTGGTAAAATGGACGACAATATATATGAGAAGAGGAAATTACCTATCTGTAGTTCTGTTTGTCATAGTCTTCCTTTTCCAGCATGCTACATCCCACCCACCCATCTATCCTTGAGTTGGTCTCGTGGATGGTTAAATTTCGGCCTATCATCTATCCTATCCTTTTTGATTGGCAGTTCTCGACTTCTTCAGCAACTCAGCATTTCAGGGTTTGGAAAGAAGACTAAGCGGTGCTGATCAAAAAATGGTGATCAAGAAATGTTTTTGATGAAAAGTTGGAGAATTGTTGTATCTTTCTCCCTCCCCCCGCCCCCATTCCCACTCCCGCAGCCTCATAGATCTGGTTGCAATTTTTTTTTTTGTAATTTTTATTGAAAAATGGGGACAAAAATCTCTTTCTTTATCTGCTTTGCCAGAAATTGTTTGCCTTACTCAAGAAAGCAACTTACATCTAACACAAAGCAACACAAAGCAAGGTGTTTATGGGGCAAAGAAGCTGGCTGGGGATTTGTTTCTTGGCACAGCAAAATCTTATGCAGTAGCTACTAGTGAATCCTAAAGTGACATATAAATATTTTATGCTGTGATTGTTTTTTCAACTTGAAAAATGTCTGAGCATTGGCAGTGCTGCTTAATCACTTGCAGTGTGTTAATTCAAATGGCCAAGAAGCATGGCCCCAGGCTCGTCAGGTAATCGTGTGGGCAGCCCTGGGACCCATAGGCAAACCTGAATATTGGGGACCATTCCATCCATAGTATAGTTGGGGCGACTGCTGTGGAGCACAGAATTTGGCCTAGTGAGCATCAAGGTCGATGCTAGCAGCGGCAGGGGATGCTGATTACATTGACAGAACAGAGTGTTTGTTGCTGCAAGGGAGAAGTGGGCAGGCTGTGTGATAGACATAACTTCCATGTGGGTTCCAAGCATAGGAATACAAGGGATTATGAGTTCCTAAATTTATAAAACCAGAATTACAGGGGGAAATGCATTCCTACCCTTGACTGGTTTAAAACAAAAATATAATTTGTTGTAGGAAATGGACAATCACTGTGACAATGAATGTGCCAGCAGATAATATAAGAACGAATTTTAAATCTATTTGACATCCTCTCAGCCAATTTCAACACCTCTTTTCTGGACTGGATTCAATATAAACATTCTTTCTTTCAGATTTCTACATGTAGACCTTCTGGTATCCCTGTATCATAACTGAATCTAGGCTTCAGAGAGACAAGTTATATTAATCAGCATGTCTGTTCTCAAAAGGCTCTTAAAGATGTAAATGCATTGCTTGTTTAACTTTATTTACTCAGGCAATACCAATACGACACAATGTTATAGAAGAGCAAAACATTTCTCAGGCAGTTTAGGAGAATGTCTGAGGTAATTAAGATGGTAAGGAAATAACAGGATATTGGATTTTTTGTTATAATGAAATTAAATTATATGTAACATTTAATCACAGGAATATTGTAGACGCATTCAGTGAAGAGACGATATACAATCTCTCAGGAAACAAAGTTAATGTAACATTAAGAATATTGAACCAATAATTTTGGTACAGAAAATTGGCATACTTCTTTGAGAGAACGAAAGCATCTGAATTTGTTCAGTTCACATATAGGCTTTTACAAACCTTTTTATTGCAATA
The DNA here is from genome assembly GCF_049634645.1 of Pelodiscus sinensis. Lineage (NCBI taxonomy): Eukaryota > Metazoa > Chordata > Testudines > Trionychidae > Pelodiscus > Pelodiscus sinensis. The sequence continues at coordinate 308,600,851 of NC_134711.1, forward strand.
ATTAGATGGACTAGATTCTTGCTACTTGCCTATAATAGAGACAGTAATTTGAGTTCTCTGTTTGAATACATTGCACAGTATTTATTCAATTTCACTCAGTTATGAAGGAATCAATGCAGTTGTGAGGGAAGTCAGCTTAAAGTACCTAGTGCCTTCCAGGGTGTGCGGTAAAATGCTCTGAACAATGAAGGGATGAATTTTCAAAAGCACTCAGCATAATCTTGCTCTACTCCCATTAATTTATTAATGAAGCAGTTAGGCCCAGCACTAAACATCTTTGAAGCTCTTACCCTTAATTGTGTATAAGGTCTCTTTCAGTCTGTCTTCCTCTTTAAACAGCCTTCACCACCATGGTATTTGAACCCCAACACTGCTCTGGGATCTGCCTGCACCTACTCTCACATGGACCCCCATTGACCGCTCTGCTGTTGGATACTAATGGAGGATTCAGACTAAGTTATTAATTGTTCTCTTAACAACAAATACAAAAGAATAAGGATTTCATTGACAGTGAATGAGTAAACATTTTGGCCTTGATTCGCCACTGTGGCCTGCTGTGTCAGACAGATTGGAGAGGGTTGGACTGCAAGGCCATTGTCACAGGGTGGGTTTTTGTGTCAGGAGGGTCCTGGATTCTGGGGGAATGAAGGACCTAATTTGTCTATCCAAGTGGCCTAATCTCACATCGCCATGGTGGCCCTGGTTGCCAGGGCAGTGAAGCCTAGAGGTCGTGATCATAGTCTGAGGGGCCTGCCCTCATAGGTAGGGCAGTGCAGCCTAATGTCCAGAAGAGAGAGTGCTGCCATCCAGGGGGTGGGGAGTGGCAGCTAGGGAAGAGGGACCCAGGCCCGCCCTACTCCAGCAGGTCCCTAGGGGTATGTCTACACTACAAAGTTAGTTCGAACTAACGGACGTTAGTTCGAACTAACTTTAATAGGTGCTACACTAGCGCTCCGCTAGTTCGAATTTGAATCGAACTAGCGGAGCGCTTAGTTCGAACTAGGTAAACCTCATTTTACGAGGACTAACGCCTAGTTCGAACTAGCTAGTTCGAACTAAGGGCTGTGTAGCCCTTTAGTTCGAACTAGTGGGAGGCTAGCCCTCCCCAGGTTTCCCTGGTGGCCACTCTGGCCAACACCAGGGAAACTCTATGCCCCCCACCCGGCCCCGGACCCCTTAAAGGGGCACGGGCTGGATACGGTGCCCGTGCCAGGTGCAAGCCTGCCAGCACCCAGCTAGCAGACCCTGCACCTGGCACGGCACAGAGCCACCCATCCGATGCCCCCCAGCCCACCCCCCCTTGCCGGGACCAGGCTGGCGGCTCCCGGGAGCTTGCCCTGGACCGCAAGAGGCGGGCACCTTCCTGGGCTAGTGCGGACATCGTGGACCTCGTCCACGATCTCTGCACTAGGCACAGGAAAGTGGCCGGCTAGGGCAGGAGAGCTGCCAGCCTGGCCACCCAGGACCAGGTGTGCATGAAAATCAAGGGGGTCCACTAAGACCCCAGACCCTGAGCCCTGAGCTTAGAATGGCCGTCCTGGGTCAGACCAAAGGTCCATCTAGCTCAGTAGCCTGTCTTCCGACAGCGGCCAACCCTAGGGACCCTGGAGGGGATGGACCGAAGACAGTGACCAAGCCATTTGTCTCGTGCCATCCCTCTCCAGCCTTCCACAAACTTTGGGCAGGGACACCACTCCTACCCCCTGGCTAAGACTACTCCATGGACCAATCCTCCATGACTTGATCTCACTTCCCTTTCAACTCTGTTCTAGTTGTAGCCTTCACAGCCTCCTGCAGCAAGGAGTTCCACAGGTTAACTAATTGCTTTGGGAAGAAGAACAACTTTCTCTTACTAGTTTCAAGCCTGCTACCCATTCCTTTCCTTTGGTGTCCTCTAGTCCTTCTTTATGGGAACTCATGAAGAACTTTTCTGAATGCACCCTCTCCACCCAACCCCTGCTTTTAGAGACCTCTATCCTGTCCCCCCTCCGTCTCCTCTTTTCTAAGCTGAACAGTCCCAGTCTCTGTAGCCTTTCTTCATCTGGGACCTGTTCCCAACCCCTGATCATGTTAGTTGCCCTCCCTTCTCCCAGCCTTTCTCTTCCCCTCTCCCACCTCCTTTTCCCAGTCTCCCCTAGTTTTTTTCAATAAAGACAGAGTCAATGTTGGAAGAAACGTTATCTTTATTTTGTACATCAATAAGAAGGGGGGCTAGGGAAGGGTAAGTGGAAGGAGGTGAGGGAGGAATGGGGTACGAGCCCCCGATGGGGAGGACTGGGCTGGCTCTGTGGGCTTCTGGGGGTGGAAGTTCTCCTGCAGCCCCCCAATTACTCCCTTTCCCCAGATGGCAGCCTGCGGCAAGTGCAGCCGGGCTGATGGCCGAGTGGTGTGATGTGCCCAGTGTGGGCACTCAGGGCACTCCAAGCCAGAACTTCTTTGCAAGCGGGGCACCCCTTAGAACTGTGTGTCCGGGGTGGGGGTCGGGACCCTTTAAGCGCAGCCCTCGGCTAGCCTGAGACAGCATCTCCATGCTCTAAGTCCTCCTTTTATGCCCTGCCGGCACTGCTTCCGGCCATCCTTAAGCCCTGTTCAGAGTCCACTCAATGTGGACTTGCTAGTTCGAACTAGCAAAACGCTAGTTCGAACTAGTTTTTAGTTCTAGATGCGTTAGTTCGAACTAGCTTAGTTCGAATTAACTAATTCGAACTAAGTTAGTTCGAACTAGCGCTGTAGTGTAGACGTACCCTAGGACAGGGCTCTGTTTCTGGCAGGTGTATCTGTCGCAGGATCAGCTGGCTAACTTCCCAAACATGCTATCCTCAGTTCCATAGCTGGAGCAATGTCTAGTTCCCCTGGACTACTTCCTGCCCTTCTTTCTGAAACTGGCAGTCTCGAGGCTTCCGCTGTCTCTCCTCAGTCAATGACAGTGTGTGTCTGGGATCAGTTGGAGCCTTGGCCTGGCTGGCTTCTGTATCCTGAAGCACTAACAGTCTCTTCACAGGAGCCTTTGACACATCTGCTCCCTTCAGCAGGCAGCTCAGACTGAGCTGAGTTACTGTCTTCTGCTGGGGCTCCAGCTGGAGCAAGAGGGTGTGTCGTCCTTGGCCCATATTGTGTGGTTAGCCCCTGCTGACCCAGTGCAGGACAGGTATCCCCCATGAGGCAATCCTCTCAGTGGAGAATCAGGTGTAGCAAGACAGCTAGTCCACAACCCCTTTCTTGCCTTCTCCATCACAGCCATATGCCCATCACATTCCCTCCTTCCTCTTATGGCTGAGGGGTACTGGGCAGTTGACACAGGAGAGAAGATTCTTTACCAATCAACCCAAGCCACTTTGGGTATGTCTACACAGCAACTGTGAGGACGGCATGATTCCCAGCCTAGCTAGACAGACTTGCACAAGTTTAGCTTGAGCACTAACAACAGAAGTGTGGACATTGCAGCACTGGCAACAGCTCAGGCAAGCCACCTACGTCCAAGCTCACTCAACACCTTCCCTCTTCCCACCCCGGGTTTGTACTAGAGTTGCTAGCCTGAGTTGCCACTTGTGATGCAGTGTCCGCATTGCTATTTTAGCTCAGTTTGATGTAGCAGGGGTATATCTACCTGGGCTGGGAATCATCCCTCTCATATACAGTGTAGGTATCAAAGAATAAAGCTTTAGCTTTATAAGAAACGGGAAACTTTTGGAATAGGGGGAGCCTGTACTGGAAGGATGGACTCTACCTAAACCATAGTGGATCCAGACTGCTGGCACTTAACATTAAAAAGGTTGCAGAGCAGTTTTTAAACTAAGAGATGGGGGAAAGCTGATTGGTGCAGAGGAGCACATGGATTGAACAGAGATGTCTCATAGAGGAGAGTCTCTTGATGGAGATTCCCTAGGTTTTAGTCAAGAGGAGAGGATGGAAGAGGATAAAGTATGGGCCAGATCAGATGAAAAACATTCACATAAAAAAGAATTGGACACATCAGAAAAGGGCAGACAAACAGTGACAAGTTTTTAAAGTGCTTGTATACAAATTCTAGAAGTCTAAAAAAATAAGATGGGTGAACTAGAATGCCTCATGTTAAAGGAGGATACTGATATAATAGGCATCACAGAAACCTGGTGGAATGAGGACAATCAATGGGACACTGTGATGGGGAGGGGCAGCCCCGCGCTGAATCTGCAAGGCCCAGCCAGGGTTACCTGGCTGCAGAGGCCCCTTCCCTGCATCTCTACCGACCATGCCCAGGCTGCAGCTCAACTAAAAAAGCCTGGGGAAGAGCTCAGTCTGGGCTGGCAGCTGGAGGAGAAGGACCTATAAAGGAAGCTCCTGACCAGCAGCGACCCCAGAGGAAGGCAGCGGAGACACCGAGACAAGTTGGGACATCTTAGAGACCGCCAACCAAGGAGACGTCACCTCAGGGAGGACAGCAAACCTGACAAGTATGTGGGGAGTAGTTCCAGCGGCCCAGATAGGAAGTGGCCCAGGGCGGGAGCGAGAGCTGCCTCTCCCGCCCCGGGAACCTAGGCGCATCTCAGCAGGACTCCCCCGCCGAGGGAGTGGCACGCCATCCTGTCACTCACAGGGCCCTGGGCTGGGACCCGATGGAGTAGGATGGGCCCGAGTCCCCCTACCTTGGGTGCACCCCTGCTATAACCCTGTTCTGCCAGCGTAAGCCTTGCCTTAAAGGGCCGCACTGAGATTGTGTGTGTGTGTGTGTGGACTCAGGCCGGTGGGGCCATCCTAAAACTGCAATTGTTAAGACTTTGCGTATTGATCAGGCCAGAGGGCCTAGCCTTAAAAGGCCCTCCTTAGACTGCTTTTGGGGCGACTTGGCTCATGGACTCAGACCTGCGGACCTTGCCTTCAGGGGCCAGCCTAAACTGTGTATGTGGACACGGTATTCATGGACCCAGGTTGGTGAGCCTTGTTCTGAAAGGGTAATCAGTGCAGGGAGTTGTAGACTTGGGGTCTTTCTGGTCCCTGCGGTGGGGACTAGAGAGAGAACGCCCCATCACAGACACAATCATTCCGGGGTACAAAATATATCAAAAGGACAGAACAGGTCATGTGGGTGGGGGAGCGGCACTATGTGAAAGAAAATTTAGAATCAAATGAAGTAAAAATATTAAATGAATCAGCATGTTCCATAGAATCACTATGGATAGTAATTCTACTCTAATGAGAATATAACAGTAGGGATCTATTATCAACCACCTGACTAGGACAGTAATAGTGACTATGAAATGCTAAGGGAGATTAGAGAGGCTATCAAAATAAATAATTCAATAATAGTGGGGGATTTCAACTACCCTCATATTGACTGGGTACATGTCACCTCAGGACGAGATGCAGACACAAAATTTTTTGATACCTTAAATGACTGCTTCTTGGAGTAGCTGGTTCGATTTAATCCTGAGTGGCATGCAGGATCTGGTCCAAGAGGTAACTATAACAGGACTGCTTGGAAATAGTGACCATAATCTAATAACATTTAACATTTCTGTGGTGGGAAGAACACCTCAGCAGCCCAACACTGTGGCATTTAATTTAAAAAAGGGGAACTGTGCAAAAATGAGGAGGTTGGTTAAACAGAAATTAAAAGGTACAGTGACTAAAGTAAAATCCCTGCAAGCTGCATGGACACTTTACAAAGACACTATAATAGAGGCCCAACTTAAATGTATACCTCAAATTAAAAAGCAAAGAAGAACTCTAAAAGAGCCACCGTGGCTTAACCATGTAAAAGAAACAGTGAGAGAGAAAAAAAACATCTTTTTAAAAGTGGAAGTCAAATCGTAGTGAGGAAAATAGAAAGGAGCATAAACACTGCCAAATTAAGTGTAAAAATGTAATAAGAAAAGCCAAAAAGGAATTTGAAGAACAGGTTGTCAATTTTTTTTAAGTATACGAGAAGCAGGAAGCCTGCTAACCAGACAATGGAGCCCCTGAACGATTGAGATACGAAAGGAGCACTTAAAGAAAATAAAGTAATTGCGGAGAAACTAAAAGAATTCTTTGCTTCAGTCTGTTACACCTTGGTTCGGTGATGTGGTGGGAGCCTCAAGGGTTAAAGCCGATTACCCAGTGAAAACTACTGGATCATGGTGTAAAACAAATGATCTTTATTAAGTGGAATGATTCTTTTATCAAAACCAACAATTAGCAAATGGCTTTTTAAACTAACAATTGCCCAATGCTTTTACAGGGTAGAAAACTTGAGCACAACTATATACCTAACTGATTACAATTCCTTGATTACAATTCACTTATACTAAATCACTATCCCTAATTCACTTAAGGTAGCGCAGCATGCAAGCAAAAATTACAAAAACAAAGCCAATATAATGATAATAAAAACTCAGTCCATGGCCAGCCCCTCTATGGTTATTTTAGGCAGCTGGTGGAGTTCGTCATAAATCTACCTTTACAACTTAACAACTCCTGGGTTTCTATTTCTAACACTTATACTTAGCCTAAATACAACACCACTACACAACACAAGATTATACAATTTACACAGTGAGGTTAATAGAACTCAGTTACACTCTACAGAATTACACAGTGAAATTAACACGATTCAAATTTTAACTAAACCAATAACTAATATATTTAAGCAATAGTTACAAATCCAGCAACGATAATAGCGTAAAGACACACTAGAACTTGGAGCATGCTCAGGACTTGCGCACCCCTACCTTTGACTCGAAGGGTGGGGAGGCAGCCTCAGGGTGATCAATCCTTCAGCCGGGCAAAAAAGACACGTGTCCTCAACACTCGGGACCTCTGTCGAACAAAGGGGTTGAGGGTCTTTTATACAAAAATTCGATGTCTAATGCCATGCTAGGGTCTGCATTTGGCAGGGTCTGATAGGCTAGTAATGGGGTAGTATGACAATACTGCCCTATAGGAATGTTCGTGATGCATGCGTGATCCCCTTGTAGACAGGACCAGATGGGGCATGGCTAGTGTGAAACAGTTGTGCTTTATTACCTTATGTTTATTTCCCTTGCCTCAAGGACCGGTCAAGCCACGATCAAACGAGGCCTTTGCAGCTGGGCATTATCTAGTCATGCTTTCTTAGAGTGTGTCAGCGGCCTACATTTTCTGTGAGGGGCCTTTGTGTGGTAGAATGGGCAATGCGCGCACGAGGCCGTGGTCAAAAGGACCTGCTCTGCGACACAGTCCTCACGGCTGAGGATGTTAGGGAGATTCCCAAACCTGACCCATCCCTTGTAGGTGACAAATCTGAGGACTTGTCAGAGATTGAAGTGTCATTAGAGAAGGTTTTGAAATTAATTGAAAAACTTAACAGTAACAAGTCACCAGGACCAGATGGCATTCACCCAAGAGTTCTGAAAACTCAAATGTGAAATTGCAGAACAATTATTTATGGTTTGTAACTATCCTTTAAATCAGCTTCTGTTCCCAGCGACTGGAAGTAATGCCAATATTTAAAAAAGGCACTAGAGGTGATCCCGGCAATTACAGACCGGTAAGTTTAAACAATAGTAAAGAATAAAATTGTCAGACACATAGAAGAACATAATTTGTTGGGCAAAAGTCAATATGGTTTCTGTAAAGGGAAATCATGTCTTACTAACCTATTAGAGTTCTTTGAAGGAGTCAACAAACATGTGGACAAGGGGGATCCAGTAGATATAGTGTACTTAGATTTCCAGAAAGCCTTTGACAAGGTCCCTCACCAAAGGCTCTTACATAAATTAAGTTGTCATGGGATAAGAAGGAAGATCCTTTCATGGACTGAGAACTGGTTAAACAGGAAACAAAGGGTAGGAATAAATGGTAAATTTTCAGAATGGAGAAGGGTAATTAGTGGTGTTCCCCAAGGGTCAGACCTAGGACCAATCCTATTGAACTTATTCATAAATGATCTGGAGAAAGGGGTAAACAGTGAAGTGGCAAAGTTTGCAGACGATACTAAACTGCTCAATGTAGTTAAGACCAAAGCAGACTGTGAAGAATTTCAAAAAGATCTCACCAAACTAAGTGACTGGGCAACAAAATGGCAAATGAAATTTAAAGTGGATAAATGTAAAGTAATGCACATTGGAAAAAATAACCCCAAGTATACATATTATATGATGGGGGGCTAATTTAGCTACGACTAATCAGGAAAGAGATCTTGGAGTCATCATGGATAGTTCTCTAAAGATGTCCACTCAGTGTGCAGCGGCAATCGAAAAAGCAAACAGGATGTTAGGAATCATTAAAAAGGGATAGAGAATCATAGAATCATAGGACTGGAAGGGACCTCGAGAGGTCATCGAGTCCAGCCCCCCGCCCTCAAGGCAGGACCAAGCTCCGTCTACACCATCCCTGACAGATGTCTATCTAACCTGTTCTTAAATATCTCCAGAGAGGGAGATTCCACCACCTCCCTTGGCAATTTATTCCAATATTTGACCACCCTGACAGTTAGGAATTTTTTCCTAATGTCCAATCTAAACCTCCCTTGCTGCACTTTAAGCCCATTACTTCTTGTCCTGTCCTCAGAAACCAAGAGGAACAAATTTTCTCCTTCCTCCTTGTGACACCCTTTTAGATATTTGAAAACCGCTATCATGTCCCCCCTTAATCTTCTTTTTTCCAAACTAAACAAGCCCAGTTCATGAAGCCTGGCTTCATAGGTCATGTTCTCTAGACCTTTAATCATTCTTGTCGCTCTTCTCTGTACCCTTTCCAATTTCTCCACATCTTTCTTGAAATGTGGCGCCCAGAACTGGACACAGTACTCCAGCTGAGGCCTAACTAGTGCAGAGTAGAGCGGCAGAATGACTTCACGAGTTTTGCTTACAACACACCTGTTGATACAACCTAGAATCATATTTGCTTTTTTTGCAGCAGCATCACACTGTTGACTCATATTCAACTTGTGGTCCACTATGACCCCTAGATTCCTTTCCACCATGCTCCTTCCTAGACAGTCGCTTCCCATCTTGTATGTATGGAACTGGTTGTTCCTTTCTAAGTGGAGCACTTTGCATTTCTCTTTATTAAACTTCATCCTGTTTACCTCTGACCATTTCTCTAACTTGCTACGGTCATTTTGAATTATGTCCCTATCCTCCAAAGAAGTTGCAACCCCACCCAGTTTGGTATCATCTGCAAACTTAATAAGCGTACTCTCTATCCCAATATCTACATCATTGATGAAGATATTGAACAGTACGGGTCCCAAAACAGACCCTTGCGGAACTCCACTTGTTATCCCTTTCCAGCAGGATTTAGCACCGTTAACAACAACTCTCTGACTACGGTTATCCAGCCAATTATGCACCCACCTTATCGTGGCCCTATCTAAGTTATATTTGCCTAGTTTATCAATAAGAATATCATGCGAGACCGTATCAAATGCCTTACTAAAGTCTAGGTATATGACATCCACCGCTTCTCCCTTATCCACAAGGCTCGTTATCCTATCAAAGAAAGCTATCAGATTAGTTTGGCATGACTTGTTCTTCACAAACCCATGCTGGCTATTCCCTATCACTTTATTACCTTCCAAGTGTTTGCATATGATTTCCTTAATTACCTGCTCCATTATCTTCCCTGGGACAGACGTTAAACTGACCGGTTTGTAGTTTCCTGGGTTGTTCTTATTCTCCTTTTTATAGATGGGCACAATATTTGCCCTTTTCCAGTCTTCTGGAATCTCCCCTGTCTTCCATGATTTTTCAAAGATCATAGCTAAAGGCTCAGATACCTCCTCTATCAGCTCCTTGAGTATCCTGGGATGCATTTCATCAGGACCTGGTGACTTGCTGACATCTAACTTTCCTAAGTGATTTTTAACTTGTTCTTTGTGTATCCTATCTTCTTGCCCTTATATAACTCCATGGTATGCCCACATCTGGAATACTGCATACAGATGTGGTCTTCTCATCTCAAAACAGAAATTCTGGCATTAGAAAAGATTCAGAGAAGGGCAACTAAAATCAGTTTGTAACGGGTCCCGTATGAGGAGAGATTAAAGAGACTGGGACTTTTCAGCTTGGAAAAGAGGAGACTAAGGGGGGATATGATAGAGGTCTATAAAATCATGAGTGGTGTGAACAAAGTGAATAAGGAAAAGTTATTTACTTGTTCCCATAATTGAAGAAGTAGGGGCCACCAAATGAAACTAATGGGCAGCAGGTTTAAAACAGACAAAAGGAAGTTCTTCACACAATGCATTCTCAATCTGTGGAACTCCTTGCCTGAGGAAGTTGTGAAGGCTAGGATTATAACAGGGTTTAAAAGATAACTAGATATATTCATGGAGGTTAAGTCCATAGATGGCTATTAGCCAGTATGGGTAAGGAATGGTGTCCCTAGCTTCTATTTGTCAGAGGGAGGAGATGGATGGCAGGAGAGAGAGCTCTTGATCATTACCTGTTCAGTTCACTCCCTCTGGGACACGTACATTGGCCACTGTCGTCAGACAGGGGTACTCGGTTGGATGGTCCTTTGGTCTGACCCAGTATGGCAGTTCTTATGTTCTTATAATCCAACCTCTTATTTTAAAGCACTCTGCTTTTGCTGATATAAAACTGTGAATTGAAACAAATGAAACCCATCCCAAACCATCTGTGTTGAGAGGAACAGCAGATCCAACACCTCAAAATGCCTGTATGAGGCCTGGGTATTTGTACAGTCATTTGTACACACAGATTGAGTGCAATTTCCTTGTGTGCAGAGAGACAACAAAGTCTGTGTTCCAGTTATGGCCTGCTTGTGCCCCGAGGTCCTGGCAGCTGGAGATAATTTTTTTTACCTTTTGTGTACACAGATTTGTGGTTTTGACAGTGCATTAGATAGACCAACATTTTTGTGTTTTACCTACTGTATCCTACATGGAAATTGTATCCTATAAATGAAGCGGGTATGGTAAGATGGTGTTATTTTAATTTTATTTTCCTTATTCCAGGAAGCCATGCATCATTCTGGGAAGTTTCCCGGGCAGGCTTCTCCTGTATATTGCTTTAAAATCCTACAAGATAACTTCTGAAATGAACAGTTTCCATCTCTATATTGCAGATTAGTATGTGTCTCTCTAAAAAGACGATTCTGTCTGGAAAGAAAAAGATAACAATCTGTATAGTCTAAGGGAAAATATGAAAGGGAAGATTTGCACAGTCGTCAGAAAGGGATCTCATGGAAATGTTTCAAAATAAAATGTTTGCTAGAACTTATACCGAAATAATAATTTGGAATCTTTCTCTGAAAATAAAATATTACGGTAATCGATTCAGTGTGTGTTTTCAGCAATCCTTTTTATTATAACTTAGACATTGTACTAATAAATACCCGAAAAGAAGCAGATTCTGTAATTAGGTGGGGGAAATATCTGAAAGCCATTGCGCATGGTCTTAAAAAACAGTGCTTGATGTTGAAAAGAAATAATTGCTTGGACATTCATATGGAAATTGAGCACAGGCCATTCAATATAAAAACTCCTAATATAAGTTGAATTAAAATACTGGTGCCTTGGAATCTGATATAAAAAAATATAAAGCTAATTGGACCCATTGGATTTCAAAAAGCTGATGTCTAGGTAGTTGATGTTTTCTTTAATGAAAACATCTTCCTTTGCAATGTCAGGAGAACACAAGGGAATTTTCAATTTCACATGCCAGATGTCACCTTTTGTTACACTTTAAATCATGAAAGCAATGCATATTGTAGGTTTGGAAATGTGTCCAAACCAAGACACATGGCTTTTTTATTCAGTTGTTGCTCTTTGTAATGTGAAAAAGATTAAGGATGTTGAAATGCTATCAATAAATACAAGCTTTTGGAGTTTAGGTTTATTATTTGAAATTTAAATAACAATGTAAGTAATACTGCCTTACAAATAAAACTCCCACAAGTTTTGTGCTGTGCTATTGCAAGTATTGAATGCCTCTGTGATAGTAACAAATATGGTTTACTTGGAAGGTAAAATATTGTGAACCTTTATAACTTGAACACACAACAATATAAGCAACATATATATTGGGTCAGATGTTCAAAATGAGACCAGAACAACTGTCCACATACCTTACTGTATGCCTTATTTATGTTCCAGATATACCCAGATTTAATGGTCCAGTTTTGGCCCTTCTGTTTTTTATTACTGTAGTGCTTAGGAGCCCTAGTAATAGCATCTGGCACAATGTAGTATAGGTCTATTTAAAAATGGAACAAAATAATAGTTTCATAGCTTCCAATGTAAGTACAAAGTAGGGATGTTAGTTTGTAAACATTTTCATGATTAACCGATAAGCCATGGTTCATCGGTTAATCCTAATGGTTATACGTGCACATACACACCCCTCACTACCTCTGTATCAGAGGCAGCAAGGAGGTAGGGAGGCTGGAGCCAGTGCCTGTGAGAAGCTTGCTCTGTGCTTCTTCCCCCTCTCTTCCCCCCCCCCCCCCCCGGATCATTTCCTTGGGTGGACTCCTCTCCTCACTCAAGTCACTAGGACTTTTGTCTCTGAGTTATGCAGGGCTAGGATTTCACCCTTGGGGTATGTCTACACAGCAGAGCTGAAGTTGAATTAAGCCGCGCAACTTCAGCTACTGCAATTGCATAACTTAAATCGAAATAGCTTAACTCGGCTTCAGGCTCTGTCTACACAGCAGGAAGTTGAAGGAAGAACATTCTTCCTTCGACATCCCTTACTCTTCATAAAATGAGGGTTACAAGAGTTGGAGTAGGAAGACCTCCAACTTGACATTATTCTGAAATAAAGGCTTGTAGTGTAGTGTTCTTTGTTATTTAGGAACTAGCCAATTAGCTCGTCATAAAACGGGATTTTCAGATCTCTCCTCCACGTCAGTCTTCTCTCCTGAGCCTCTGGTCTCTCTCTCTCCTCCTCCTCCTCCTACTACCTCCCCCCTCCCTCTGCTCTCCTCCATCTCCTGCCTCTCTCTCTGTTTCTCTCTTTCTCTTCTCCTCCCCTTCCTGCCTCTCAATTGGGGGACTGCGGAGCCCAAACGGCCTTTTGGGCTCTGCACTCCCTGTGCTGCATGGTGAGCGCAGAGCCCAAACGGTCGTTTGCACCACTTGCTCCCACGCGGCGGCCTGGCTGAGCAGCGCAGAAGTCAGCCAAGCACCCCGGCAGGAGGCGAAGGGGGGCGGGCGGTGACATTCACGGCCAGGGGGCGGGGCCTGGAGCTGCTGTCATGCTGCACATGGGAACAGCCAGCATTTTGATGTTACAGACTCTCAGACACTATATATATGATAACATCAGTTATTCTGAAATAACGCTGCTGTGTAGATGTACAAAACTTAAATAACATTTCAGTATAAATTCTAATGCTATCTTAATCAGAATACAGGCAGTCCCCGGGTTACATGGATCCAACTTACATCGGATCCCTACTTACAAACGGGGTGAGGCAACCCCACACTAGCTGCTTCCTCCCAGCAGACCAGGGAGACGTGAAGCTAGCGCCCCCCCCCCAGCAGACCAGGGAGACACGGGGCGGCTTTTCTCAGCAGACACCTCCACTTGAGAATAAAGGACTGAGGGAAGTGAGGTGTGGGAGAATAAAACTGAGCTCTGGAGAAATGTTTGGCTAGAGTTTCCCCTACAATATGTACCAGTTCCGACTTACATACAAATTCAACTTAAGAACAAAGCTACAGTCCCTATCTTGTACGTAACCCGGGGACTGCCTGTACTATATGAACTTGTTTATCCACCTTATTGCTTTGTGGTTCCCCTAACTGCTGCATAAAACCTTGAAAAATGGCAAGATCCATCAGTAGTATTTGTATTTGTTTAGTAGAATACTTAAACTTTTATGTACTTAAACTTAAACTTTTTTATGTAGATCGTTCACACTCCAAGTGAATTTGAGGTTTTTTTTTAACTTTTATCTACCTATATATACACCATGCCGTGATTCTTCCTGTAGCATTTTTTTTCCTGTGTATACCCTCTGCTGTGTTTTCAGATGTGCTAAAATATTTGAGAACAGCCCTTAAGAGTGAAAATTAATAAATGTGAGAAATGGTACTTCATTGGAATAGCTTTGCTAGGAGAAGTTAATAAAACTTTATTAAGATTGTAATCTCTTTATACATGTTACATAAATTATATTTTTAAATAAAAACATCTCTAACATTATGCATCTGGGAATAAGCTCGACAAGAAATCAAATCACGTCCCTTTTGCTTAGTTGTCTTAATAGAACATGGTTAGTTTCATTTGCAGTCATGTCAAGGGTAATGCAGAATCTCTCATTACAATTAGATGAGCATTGTGGAGTGTTGACAGGATGTAAAAGATACATAAACCTCTCCATATGCTTGTGAGTTTGAATCATTAGTTCAGTAAAGGGCTTGATCTCTCAGTATGGGTGTTTTTCCATTGTCTTGAATGGAAGCATGGTCCAGCTCTAATTGACCATACATGCAGGACATCAACGTTAGTTTTGTTTTTTCTCCTTTTGGAATTTTCTAATAAAGCCTAAAGTTTATGGCCCTAATTCAGCAAAATAGCACATGTGCATATACTGAAATTTAAGCATATTCTTAAGTGTTTTGTATAATAGGCCTGGAATTCAGCACATGCTTAAAGCATTTTGTTGATTCTGGATCAATTCTGCAAGGCTATGTCTACACTACGGAGTTTTTCTGGGGTACCTCTGGGCAATTTGCCTACCTTTTTCTGAAAAAAACCAGTAGTGTACAAATAGCCCAAGGTGGTGAGCAGCTTCAATTCCCATTGTGGTCACTGGGATTTGAAAGCATTTATTAATTCCTGTAGCTGTTTAGCCCTTTGTAGGATCAGGCCCATAGTCGGTTACTCTTGATTTTAGACTCTCTGCAACAAGCCTGCTGAGTATCTGCAATGTAGTGTGCAGCTATTCTCAGAAAGGATGACACACCCTCATTTTCGGAGTCCAAATTGCCTGATTTTCCTTTGTTTTTTTCAAGATTTTGACCATGACTCTATGGCTGTGTCTACACTGGCATGAATTTCCGGAAATGCTTAAAACGGAATACTATTCCGTTTTCAGTTTTTCCGGAAAAGGAGCGTCTACATTGGCAGGCTGCTTTTCCGGAAAATCCCTTTTTCCGGAAAAGCATCTGTGGCCAATGTAGATGCGCTTTTCCGGAAAAGAGCCCCGATCGCGAAAATGGAAAAGACTACTGGGCTGTCTACATTGGCCCTTTTCCGGAACACTGTTCTGGAATAAGGACTTATGCCCGAGCGGGAGCAGAATAGTTTTTTCCGGAATAGCGGCTGATTTTGTACAGTAGAGCATCGTTGCTTTTCCGGAAATTCAAGGGCCAGTGTAGACAGCTCGCAGCTTATTCCGGAAAAGCAGCTGATTTTCCGGAATAAGTGGCCCAGTGTAGACACAGCCTATATGTTCAAGAAAGAACCAAAAACCTTGTAGTAGGAAGAAAAAGGTCATAAAAATGTAAGGCAAGTTTTTGCTCTTGGCTTGTTTCCCTATCTTGGATGTCATCTTGTTAGATATCACAAGCTAAGTAGAGTCTGTCTAGGTTAATACAAGAGTGAGACATCCAAGGAATGCTTATAGGCTGCAGGATCTGGTCCTGGTGATTCAGTACAGATGTTTTTCTCCCACAATATCCCAGAATTAGACCTCAACTGTCTTAAGATATTACTGTGTTGTTAGAGGTGCCTTTTTACAGATCAGATGTACATCTGAGATGCATTCTATTTGTCATTAAAGCCACTGTGGCAATTTTTGCTAAGGGTAAGTCTACACATTGGAATTCATGTTCAAGCCTAGCTCCCTTCTATCTTTGTATAAATGATGTTAACCCAGAGCTCGGACCCAGGATCTTAGAATCACATGGCAGATTCAAGCCATATTGCTTTGCAGTATGCACAGCTCCACCAGACCCATTGCAAAATCCCATGGGCTGACTTTCATATTTGGTGAACAGTGAACAGCCAAGTTTGGCTGCATCATGAACAAAGGGATAGAGCAGCCACATTTTGATAGCGTGCTAGGAAAGATGGATACGAGTGATTAGCCTTGGGTCCACATAATGTAATGTAGAGGCTAGAGTCATAGGTTGGGATCCAGGGTTAAACACCTGGGGGTTACAAATGAGCATAGTTCAAGCTAGGGATATAGAATCATGGTTAATTGGGGGGTGAAGGGGAGACTGCTCCTGGGTACTGGTTAAGCAGTACCTGGGAAGCATAATCTGTTAAGGGTGATGCTTACTGGATAATGCAGTTAACTGGTTAATGGTTCATATCCTTAGTTCAAGCCCTACATTAATAAAAGCAGGATCTGCTAACACAAGTTCTATTAACCCTGGGTTTGCATTGCTGTCTAGATATATTTTAAAAGTCTCTGGTCTAAATCCCAGTTTGACTAATTATAGTCTGGCTGTATAGGCCCACTGCTATTTCATGTAGATAGCAAATGCTTGTTTACCTTCTCTGTTAAATGTCTTTGTAGTGTTGTAATGGTCCGTTAAGCAACTGCTGTTTTCCACTCGGTATAGATTCGGTAATGTGTGAAGTTATTCATTTATATGGTTGATATATCAATTGGGTACATTTATTAAGTAACTAGAGAACAATGTTCATAAAATATAAAATGTAGAAACTAAGTTCTGTTTTTACAAGATGTAGCACCCAGCCTGTTTGCTTTTTTTGTCAGCCTGAAAATGAAGTTATCTGTCCATAATTCTACCAGTCAGTTTTTGTGCCATGTTCATCACCATGTCATCTTGGGGGCCTGATTCTGACTAGCACTGGGATTTCATAAAGGTGTTTATGAAGTCACATGGTCAATGTAATAGCTCAACACTTTGAAAAAGAAATTGTGCCATGTTATAGAAGGATGAGTTGCTAACTTGAGAAAATTCACCCAGCTACACCTTTGGTTTTTAGCAATGGCAAAACTAATTATGGATGTATAATGAGAGGCATATATAATAGGTATGATATGGCAAATGAAACATAAACATTATAAATAATAAATTGTAGGGTGGAAAGAGAAAGTCTATAATTTTACTGAAAATGAGGAAATTAAAAATGTAATGTGTTTGTGTTTGAGCGCACTAAAATCAATTAACAAATCAAAATAATAGTTTTCATGGTCGCTTTTTATATTGAGTCCATTCATAAATGGTTTCTAAAGGATTAATAAATGATTAATAGTTGCTATAAGCATGTCAGAGTTCTGCATAGTTGTAGTGGTCACATGCACATTGCTAGAAGATATTACAGATCTTTATAACCCACGGTTATAAGATACCTGTTCACTTAGGGGATTTAACAACTGTTTAATCACTTATTAAAATAACTAGGAATTATTGATTAACGCTTTCTCAACTAATTTCGTATTTGACCTCAGTATAAAGTCTGACCAATTTGATGTAGAATATTTGTTCTGGGACAGATATTGTAACCTGTTTTCCTAAACAATTATTGTCTGAATAATATATTTAGCTGAACACACAGATGCTGCCTATATAGGATATTCTGGGACTATAAGGGCTAACAACTCCAGTACCTTTACACTTGAGTGCATCACAGTGGTGTTGTTTTATGTTCACTTTGCACAGGGATAAATAACTACCCAAAGTGTAGTGCAATAGAGAACCAAAGTCTTAGCTCTTTTTTCTGTAAGTCCTTCTATTCTGATACTTCTCTTTGGTTTGGTTCCTCTAATAGGAATCAAAAACTGTATCAGATCCATACAATATTAATAAAAAAGATAACCTTAATTTATGTGACACTGATCCACACATTTTGTAGAGTTGTCTGTAATTTTTCTAATGAAGGAGGGGGGAATTTTCAAAGTTGGCACAGAGAGTTAATTGACATTTTAAAAAATTCCTGAATCCCATTTCAGAAGTGATTGTTGAAGCCTACGTTCCATTGACCTTTAAATAGACTTGGCTTCTTAGCGCTTCAGGGACTTTTGAAAATGGGACTTAGGCTCCTAACTGCATAGGCCCTACATGCTGCTCAAAGATGCCTTTGGGAGCAGGGGAACAGCAGGTCTCCATGTGCTGCCAGAACCTGCAGGCACGGCCCCTTCAGCTCCCATTGGCTGGTTTCTGGCCAGTGGGAGCTGTGAGGATGGTGTTGGGGGCATGGCCAGTGTGCAGAGATACACCCCCTCAAGGGGTGTGAACACAGACACATTTTCCTCAGCAACTGGCCACTGTGGGAGCGTGGCAGGCAGGCAACCTGCCTAAGCGCCTTGCTGGGCTGCCTGCAGCACGTTAGGATCCTGGAAGGTTATGGTAGACCAAATCCAGCACGTGGTCTGTATTTTGCCCATCTCTGCTCTAGAGATTTGGTATTCCTAGATTTTTCATAGGTTCCTTTCTGCATCCTTCACCACATGCATTTCCCAGGGAAGGTTTTCAGCTTCTGAATCACAGAAATAATATTTAACTGAGGCTGTTATTATAGAAGTTTTAAATATATTTCACCATTTTAAATTGCATTATATTGTATTTTAATGTGTTTGTTGAAAAGCATTTCTGCTTTTTCTGCAGGGTGTATGTAGATGGTCCTTTTGGGAGCCCCTCTGAAGAATCCTTGAATTACGAGGTTAGCCTCTGTGTGGCTGGAGGCATTGGAGTAACTCCATTTGCATCAATACTGAACACGCTGCTGTACGTGAGCCCAACCCATTTAAAGCCATTTTCCCAGTAATTTCAGTGTTGCATGTTGTAAATCAGCATATGCGTAATTCGTATTCATGTAACACTTTCCTCCTGTGGAGAGAGGAATGGAGAGGAGGATTGAGGTTTGTAAATGAAAATCCCAAATCCATTCATAGGGCTGTTCATGAATTCTGAAAGTGCAATGCTGAAAAGTACCTTAGATGGCACAGTGCTACCTAGAGGCCTTACACACAGAGCTTCCCATCCAGCCACAAGTGAAAACTGAGTTTAAGCTCTGCCTAGTCCAAAGGGGTGTTGTTTTTTTTTCTACAGTCCTAACCTTTCAATTAGAAAACTCCCACTCTGTGTTAGGGCAGGGACAGGGACAGAAAGAACAAGGGTGCTAAGAGTCAGGACAGAAATGCAATTTCCTCGCATGGAGAAGCTTGAGCAGTACCAGCGTGATTTATATTTGTCTCCAACCAATGCTCTTTGCCTATGTCTTAAAGGAATCAGGTATGCAACTCCCATTGGTTTGAAATGGAACCTGGGCACCTAACTCGCATAAGCCCCTTTGAAAAGCCTAACCTTAATTGCCTCCAATTCCATTCTATATGCTTTGCTCTATTGCCTAGGAGCTCCAGGCATGGATCAATGCCTCCCTGTGTTAAACACGGTTCTCACACACATAGCAAAGACTGTCCTTCCCCAAAGAGCTTACAGATGCAATAAGCTTACCAAGCATTTTATAGTGCACACACATGAAGCACTTGTTCAGAAGTCAGCTGGTAGCTGGAGTGAAATTAAAACCTTTTACAGCCTGATTTTCAGAGAGGCTGAGCTCACTTAGCTCCCATCGGTTTCAATTGGAGTGAAGGGTGCTTAGCGCTTTTGAAAATCAGGCCGTTATTTGGTAACTCCCAGTGCCTTGTGTAGCCCTCAGAGAATTTAACAGATTCCGTACCAGTTTTCATCTCTGACAGTCCATTGTTCATCATGGAGCAAAGAACTGGACTTGATGACCTTTCGAGGTCTTGATCTTTCAAAAAGGAAGTACCGTTTCCTGAAGCACCTTGTGATTTCCACCAAAAGACTGGAGTGCTGATGTCTGTCCTGACCATTTCTCCCATGGTGGATTATCCCTGACAGTGATGAGCAAAAACGTCACATCGTGACTATGGACCAGCAATAGTCAATGAGGTGTCTGCCTCTATCACCATATTATTAGAGCCAGAGAGAGGCTTGCACAGATACTGTCACAGCAGCGTAGTGTCCAATGAATGTTTTCGATATCAGATAAATGGTACTCTTCCAAACACTGCATGCCATAGCCCAGCCTGACAGTGAACCAATCTTGCACTGCAATATTATACAATAGTCCATGGCAAACTGGCATTTGCAGCCCCCAGAACATTTTTATAAAAGAATGAAGTGCAGCCTGCTGGCCGCTCGGAGCACATGGCTGAGTGCTTGCGCAGGGCCAGTTGGGCTTCTCACAATCGGCTGGGCACTCTGCAGTAGGCTCTCCAGCAGGCGCTCACAGCTGGCTGCTGTGCTCATGCTGCCTCAGCACCTCAGGCAGCAACGTCGACTCCAGGACCCAGGTATTAGGTTGGGGGGGTGCTGGGAGAGCCTGGCTCTGGGGAAATGGGAAGGCCTTAGGTTGGGGAGGGGGCTGGCTCTGGGGGAGGAGGGAGGCCTTAGGTTGGGAGGGGACTGTGAGTGCCTGGATCTGGGGCAAGGGAGAGGCATTAGGGTGGGGGGGGGGGGGGGCTGGGAATGCCTGGCTCTGGGGGAGAGAAGAGGGATGTTTTGTTAATCTTTTGTTTTTTATTTATTTATTCCCAAATAAAATAACAAAATTTGTTAATTTCATATCAACAAATGTCAATTTTTTGCGTTGCATGAATAATTATATCTTGATGCAAAATCTCAAATTTACAAAGTACAGTAGACTTCCGATAATCCGGAACCTATGGGACCTAGGTGGTGCAGGATTATCAAATATGCTGGACTATCAGCAGGTACTATAAACTGGTTATATATATATACTGTATACATTATATACTGTATATAAACTGTTCTTAACCCTTTTTATTGTACATGCTGTATACAGTATACTGTAATGTTTTAGTTTTTTTAAGCCTTTTTTACCCTTTTTGCTCAGTTCAGCTGCTGCTGCTGTTACCTTGTGACTCATTTTTTGCCAAAGCTCACTCACTAGGCTCTTGCCATTTTGATGCTGGACTATCAGGAGTGCCGGACTATTGGAGTTTTACTGTATCTGAAATTTTCACAGAAGCCTGTTCTGTTTGATTAACCATGTTCTATACTTGTTTTTATTTCAACAAAACAAGTTATGCATCATATACAAAATTTAAAAGTACCTTCAATTTATATTTAAATTAAAAATCATGTAAAATTAATTTTAAAATTATTTAATATGAGCAAATAACAATTTTACACATCAAATTATTGTAATATTATACAATATACCTATAAATAATCTATAATAATAAATAACTATGACTTTCCAACAAAGTAAATTTTCTTTGGTAGCCTTGTGACCAGTGTTGGTGCCTTCTGCCTTTTTTTTTTTCTTTTTCTCTCAACAAATCGTCAATCATTTTGGGAACCCTAGGCGGCCCTGAAAGCTATCAGTTTTCATTTGTGCGGCCCTCAGTAGGCTTCAAGTTTGACATGCCTGCTATACAATAACAGCCAGTTTTGCTAGTAATATTTGAGGACATCAGCAATACAGAACACTTGTCTATTGGATGGGTTTCCTGTTGTTTTATGTCCCTTCACAGAAATTAGTTAGGGTGAAAATGGTAATTGTTTGTGTGCAAACTCATCGGGATAGGAAGGCGCAAAGCCTTTTTAGTTAAGGACATGCCGCTGTGGAAGATATTGGGGTATCTTTCAGGACTAGGATTCAGTCTCTCTCTTTTTTTTTTCTCCCTTTTGTTTATTTTGATATTGTCTGAGCATTGCAGGGGAGGGGGAGAAGGAGTTCTCAGCTTGGCTCTACTCCACTGAGGTAGCCAATAAATGATGCCTTTTCATTATAAGTCTTTTTCTTTTCTTTTTTTTTTTTTTTTTTTTTAAAGAGAGCCAAAAGATTTTTGGCATGAGTATCTATAGATTAATAATTAAATATAAGTAATAGTATCCCATGGCATGCATATCAGTGATGTGGCATGTTGTAGAATAGATACATCTTGTGTAATGATACTGCAAATTTATCATACACCACAATCTACTGTAAGTGGAGCCAACAATGTATGTTTGACATGCCTTTCACCTCACATTCACTCATAGGGCAGGCCACAAAACACTGCAGCCTCCCGTTTAGGCTGCCTCATTTCACTAGTATGTGTTTGCTCAAGTCAGAAGTATGAATTTATAAGTGCTAGTCCCCAGTGAATCATCTATATTTTTCAGTTTGTTTACACTGAGACATTTATTTTCTTTTATCATTTCAGAATGCTGCTCTGAAGTAAATGGCTACAGCTTATTGTTTCTGTAATGTACATATGATACTTTATTTGTGATGTCATCCCTTATGGTCAGACCATTACCTCCGTTCTGTTTTCTCTCAGCACAAATAACATGCACAATAAGCAGAAGTAAGAGGACAGTATTGTACATGCAGCAGCTGGTGTTGGGACATTAAGGCTGCTGTTTCCCCCATCCAGACACCCAGGGCTTGAAGCCCAGTATAGCCAGCACTTTTCTGCTGGCTATGGAGAGCCCATGTGAGGGGTCAGAGCTCCCACAACCAGCTGCCATGGAGCATTTTCCCACAGCAGCTCCCTGCAGGCTTGCAGTGGAGGAGTCAGACATGTGGAAAGGGGCAGTGGCATGTCCATTGGGTCTATCAGTTACACAGATGTGTTAGCAAAATGGCCCAGAGGTTAGGGTTGGCAGGTGCCTAGTTTTTGATTGGACAGTCTGGTTGAAAAGGGGACCTGGCAGTGTCTGGTCAGATGTGCAGGTGGGAGGGTACTTGCCCGTCTTCAGTCGGGACCATGTCCATGTCAGGCTGGAGCTCTGGATCAGAGGGTATCTGGTTGGGTGCGGAGGGTGGTGGTGAGGATCCAGCTGAGGAGGAAAGGGAGAGCAACAAGCTGTGGTAGCATAAGAATGAGTGGAACAGGACTTGGAAGAAGAGGTGGGGCACTCAGGGGAAGAGGCAGGGGAGGGGAGGGGAGAAGATCCAGTTGGGAGCAGTTAGAAAGTTGGCAATCCTAATGCTGGTATATGAGGCCATAGTAGCTACTGTAACTCATGTGCAGTAGATGTGGAGCAGCTGTATTGTTGTCCCCCAGGGAAGTGGCATTTGGCCCAATACACAGATCTAATGCTGAGCTTTGGAAGTCCTGAATGCAGCTGTGATGGCCTCCATTTCTTTTTGATCTGAAAATAATGTTAAGGGGAAGGATTCTGCCCTCTAAGGCTATGTCTAGACTGCAAGCCTCTTTCGAAAAAGAGCATCTAGACTACAACCAGCACTTTGGAAAAAGCAAGCCGCTTTTTCGAAAGACAGCACCCAGGCAGTCTGGATGCTCTCTTTCAAAAAAGCGCAGTTTGCATTACATAGGGCATTTTTTTGAAAGAGCACTTTAAAAAAAAGGCGTTCTTCCTCGTAAAACGAGGTTTTCTGTGGTTGAAGAAAAGTCCGTGTTCTTTTGATTTACTTTCAGAAGAACATGGCAGCAGTCTAGACGCAGGGGAAGTTTTTGTTTTTTTTAAAAGGCCACTTTTTTTCGAAAAAACCCTGTAGTCTAGATACACCCTATTTGGCTAAATTACAGGTCAGTGAGAAATAATAACATAAAACCAGCCGTGGCTGATGTAAGAAAAAATCATGCAGACTTGGGTGTTGGTTTTTTTTTTTCAAAATCTATTAATCAGTAGATTTTTTTCATGTTTATTTTCTAGCTGTTTCATTGTGATCATCCCTCTTTTACTCAGTTCATGTTTTGTCATGTTAGGAAACTTGACATGTTTTCTAAACTAAATGCCAAAATGCTATGAACATACTTTATCTATTGAAGGCCTTTGGGGACTCTACCTTTGTCTAGCATAGTGGGACTCTGACCTTGTTTAGGCCTCTGCACTATCATAATATAAATATGAAGTAATAATTGAAATCATCTGGTGCTTGCATTCACCTGCATGCCAAATTTGAACCCCACTTTGCTTTGGAGTTGCATTGTGTGAAGTTTGCATTTGTCAGAAAAAGAACAGTTTGGGGAATGACTCTGCTGTACAATTGCAATAAAGCATGTACTATTTGAAATGCAGAGGCAGCTTTGCTTTTAGATAGTAACTTTCATCTTGGCTGTGATGTCTGAAATCCTGTATATGCAGTCAGTGTGCAGCATGTACTGTAAAGAAAGTGTCCATTCCGTGATTTGAGTTCAGTATGTAAGTCCATTATTTTAGAGTGATTTGGGCATTTCAGTGTGATGGGGGGGGAGGGGGGACTCACTTCACAAAATGGAAATTAATATTTGCACAATGAATATAAAGTGTCTTATTTCCCCAAATATATCCTCTTCATTTTAAAGTGATGACTGGCAATGCTACAAGCTCAGAAGACTTTACTTTATTTGGGTGTGCAGGGAAATCCAGTCTTTTCTCTGGTTTGCAGATTTGCTGTGTATGCTGCATAACAAGGTAAAGGGGACAATTACACAGGGTTGGTTTTAAAGGGATACTGACAGTAGCATGCCTGTTTGAATATGTAGATTAATAATAATGTTATTTCCACTAAATATGACTAGGGAAGGCTGGGATTTCAGAGAGACCTGACCAACTTATGTGGTCGGGCAGCAAAATTGCAGATGAAATTTATTGATGATGTGCATGGAGGGACTGGTTCAGAGTCATGTGGGACAAAACCGTGGATGAAATACTGTTTCCCCCTGTTCCCCCCCACCCAGAAGTCAATGTCATTGTTGGCAGTGCCTTCAGTGAAGTCAGGATTTTATCACTTTTTTTTCCCTAAAATAGGCAAGGATGTTGGGACAAGCCCTGAAATCAGGGTTATGTGCTCCTTCTTTGGGGCACACAGTGTACTTGCATGGTCAAGAAGCTTCCTAGAAGGGAAAAGAACATCCATCTAGAGCAGTGGTAACCAACCAATAGATCAGGAGCCTCCTGCTTGCTCTGCAGAGTGTGGGAGAGAGAAAGGGGGGCTCTGATATCAGTATCCCTCTCCCCTCCCGCCCCCCCCACTCCTGTACCCTATCTCCATACAGAGAAAAAGGGATGGAAGGAACTTGGCAATGCAAATCTCTGTCACTTTCACACAGTGTGTGTGTGTGTCTGTCATTCTTGCAAACACACACTGTCCTTCACTCTCATCTCCCGACCCAACCCACATACGTGGGTTGTTGTTTTTGCTTCTTTTACTGCTTGCAAAGTGTTAGTTTTGTACATTTCATAATTTTCATCTCTCACTTACACTTAGATTAAATCCTTTGAGTAGTGAGTTCTAAAATGCCTAACCTGTCATGACTGGACTAATTATCCCTGTGGTAATTGCTGCTCCTGGAAGGCCTTGGAGAAGGGGTGGAGCAGGGATGGGGCCTCAAAGAAGGGGTGGGAAGAAAGTGGGGCAAGGGCGGGAAGGAAGTGGGGCAAGGGTATTTGGGTTTGAGGTAGATCTTACATTGCTCTTAAATTGAAAAAGTGATCTTGAGGTTAAAAAGGTTGGTGACCACTGCTCTAGGGAGTCTGGGTGCATCGTTTCCTTTGGAGAGAAGTGAAAGCCCAGTTCATCTGACGAGCAGACTGAAGGGGGGCAGAGTGTTTATGGGAGCTGGAAGTCATCTCTTTTTCTCAAAACAGAGGTCGGGTAGATTTTTAAACTATTCTTAAGTCTTTTTTTAAAAAGAATGTGTGCACATATCCTGGGATGTGAGGGAGCTTTTGGGTGATGTCATTTTCATTAAAGTGGCCACTGAATCTGCTGTGAAGTTCAAACTTAAGCAAGATAGTGGACAAGAGCAATGACATTCTTATATAAGAAGAGTATTTATTCACTTGATGTTTTCCTGATCCTCCCAGCTTTGGCAGGAAAATCGTCCAGACTACATAAACATCCAGCTGTACCTCAGTCAAACAGATGGGATACAGGTATGTGGCTAAATGCTGTTTGTAAACCTAACTAGACCTTGTGGTTGGGGACCACACAAGCTGCCAGTTAAGCATAAAGTGGAATAATTGCAGATGGGTTAAACAGCGAATAGGGCCTAATTCTCTCAGTGGAACTGCATCACAAGTCCAGTCCCACAGTACTAGTCAACTGAAGTCTGGTAGCATTCAGTTGATTATCAAAGGGCAGAGATCCAGATCTCCCTCTTCTAGGAAAGAGGTCCTTCCAGGCCAGACTACAGACTAAACAGTTGGCAGGGCTTTATGGGAAACTTGCATCATTACTGGACTGAGGATCAGGCTGGGCTAGGTGGAATAATTCTAGCTCCAAACTCTTGAAAGTCAAGCACATTGTGAGAAATGTGCTATTTTTAAAAATCCCTGTTCCTTTCTTTTTGTTTTGGTTTTGTCTGAAGAAGTCAAACTTTGTAAAGTATAGCAGTCAGAAAATGTACTGAACTATTCTTTATCAGATGGTGGCGTATGCCAGTGTAGAGAGTTGGATTCATTTTCCATTGGCTGGAAGGAACCCTGTGTGGCCAATTATACTTGGGTGTGGTGATCTGCATTTTGCTTCCTTTTTGTACTGATATAGTACAGATACAAGGGCCTGATTCTTCAGATGGTTCAAGCACATGAAGACAGGATAAAATAGAGAGTTTTGATGAGAACTATAGCCTAGTATACAGGGCTTATTGCTAGATTCCAGCTAAATAATCTACCAGTAATAATTCTGAAGAAGTCTTCCAAATACTCACTGCTAGTTTCAAATAACTGGACAGGATATCTCTACTGGCATGGGATAATCCAATATATTATTGACAGGTAAGAAATGACTAGGTTCAAGTGAAAACATCCAAGGTAAAGCAGAATGTTAATGAAATGCATCTTAGAATATTTATTTGTACTGACTAGCTATTGAATTTACAATAAAACTTTTTTTTATGGCTGTTTGTTAGAAAAGGTGTTATCAAGTATAGAACTGTATACTACAAGGGCTAAATTTTGTCTTCAGTTACACTGGCATACATCCAGTTTTGGAATAGCTACTCCAGATGCCTCAAAGGAGCACGGCATGTAATTCTCCATTGCCTTGCAACTTGTGCTGTTATTGACACCGATCCAAAGTGACTGCTGCCAAACCAGAATAGTGTCACATTTTACTCATTTCTGCACTGATGTAAATGAGTGATGCAAGATACAGGATAACAGAGACTCAAGTCAATTTTCTTTTTTCAGAAAATGCTTTCATATGTGGTAAACTGGTTTAAGCTTAGAAAGTACTTTTGTATTAGTATAATAGATTGTTTAGATCATTTGATTATGGGGTGAATGTGGAAAATCAGATCAGATATAATTCTTCTCCAACCACATGTTACATTACATTAGAACAGTAAAACAAGGAGCACTAATGCAATGCAGTAAAAACAGGTTTGGCTACATAAAGAGCTCAGCTGGGATTTTTAGAGAGTTAGAATTGCTAGAAGAATATTGGCGTGTAGTCAACCTGTGGAACTCCTTGCCAGAGGAGGCTGTGAAGGCTAGGACTATAACAGAGTTTAAAGAGAAGCTAGATAATTTCATGGAGGTTAGGTCCATAAAAGGCTATTAGCCAGGGGTTAAAATGGTGTCCTTGGCCTCTGTTTGTCAGAGGCTGGAGAGAGATGGCAGGAGACAAATCGCTTGATCATTGTCTTCAGTCCACCCTCTCTGGGGCACCTGGTGCTGGCCACTGTCGGCAGATAGGATACTGGGCTAGAAGGACCTTTGGTCTGACCCAGTACAGCCGTTCTTATGTTCTTATGGGTTCACTCTAAGGACCCAGCTTTGGTGCTTGATACTGTTGATACTGTTCAGAGCTCTGGTTGCCAGATGGTCTCCCCAAAAATACCGGACACCCGGTATTTTTGGTCGAGCAAAAAAAGAAAGGAACGCAGGATAAGTGGCGATCACAACCCCGCCTCCCAGCTGGGACTCCGCAGAAACCTGGCGGGGACGGAGCCGCCCACATCAGGCTTCCGTCCAGTGCCTAGCCGGAAAATTCAGAGAATACTGGACACTGCACATGTCTGGTATTGTCTGATTTTTATTTATTTTTTTTTTACCGGGCAGAGGGCTCAAATACCAAACTGTCTGGTAGAATACTGGACACCTGGCAACCCTATTCAGAGCAAATGTTAACCTATCATCTCAAGGTTTCCCTTCTCACTTTCTCAACTTCGATTATCGTAAGTGTTACTTGCACCAATAGTAAGTAATTGAGTGTTAATGGATAACCGGTTACTTGGTATTCAAGGAGCAGCCCCCTGCCTGCAGCCCACCAGGTCCCTGTGCAGGGCCAGAAGCAGGCAGCCCCGTGGGGAAGTGGCCAGCCCAGCAGGGAATCAGCCCCAGAAGCTCCGCTGGCACCGTGAGGGGCTGCCACCTCTGGCCCTGTAGCCAGAAGTGCCTGGACCGGAGCAACATCCTTCTCCCCACTCAGCTCCAAGCCATATTTAATCATTTATCCATTTAAACATAACATGTAACTAGTTAACTAATGAAATGGTATTTGACATCCCTAGTGGGCAAAAATACTTCAGACAGAAATGTAATTTTTTTCCTATATGGACAGTGTTCCTTTAAGGGTAGCTGTGAAGGCAGATTAGGGAGTGAGTAATGAAAATATAACTATTACCCGATATATTAATTGGCAAATTGATTTAAAAAGTAATTCAGAGACTAATAAGCAGTTATGTAAAAGACAGCACTGAGTCCTAAAGATAGCTGTTCAACAGGCAGGGAGCGAAGGCATTGATGTATAGAAATGGCTGCAATTTAAGTGTTACCGTTTTGTTACTTACTTCAGTTTTTACATTTCAGCTATTTGGTAAACCAGCAAGGGCATGTACAAGACCAGTAGGGAAGCTCTGAGTGAGGTGTAACTATTTACAAAACTGCACAGTGACTTTATTTATTGTTTCTCACAGAAAACTATTGGGGAAAAATATCAAGTCCTGAATTCAAGACTTTTGATTGGACGACCTCATTGGAAACTCCTTTTTGATGAAATAGCCAAGTGTAACAGACAGTAAGTACCAATCTTGATGGGTTGTGCTACAGTTTGAGGGATGGGAATTGTATATGTTTAATAAACAGCTCTATTTATATGGAAATGACTTTGGGGTTTATCTTATCATGTAACATTCAAACTAGCGATGTTGATATTATCTAATGTGTTGCAGTTGTGAGATGCAATGTAAAATAAAACCTTTCAGTTTGAGCAATCAGAGCAGTTCATCTCCTGCGACTAAACTGTTCAATGGCCCAGGCAATAAAAATTGTATTTCTGTGTCTCTACACAAAGATTGTGAATGTTTTAATCCTTTGCGGCAATCAGTATCTACTTTGCAACAGATGCCAGTTTTATGGTGAAAGATGAAATTGGTGTTTTGTGCAGTTACTTTTACGATTTATAGTTTGACTGATAGAAATGCAACAGTAAGACACTGTTCCTATCCTGCTGTGTTATGTCTTTATTCAGAGAATATATTTTCTTTGGGAGGTACCAGTGCTATTTTTTATTGAGAGCCGATTCTGTAATCGGTGCAGTACAAAGCAGAGCTTACAGTCTAAACAAGGCAGATGTAGAATAAATGAGATACACACCAAATTATTGACCCACCTCTTCTGGATTTAATTGAAACCAGCTGTTTAAACATAGTGTCAATGAGACTGGTTTCTGAGGATTAACTCTTGGGAATAACTGAGCCCCAGCACATCTTATTGATCTCAGTGTGAGTGCTTGGTTTGTGGTATCTCTCGGGGTCAGGACCTAAGATATGATCTATACACTGTGGTGCTAATCTTGCTGTTTCACCAGAGTAGCAAAGTGCCCCCCACAGTGGAGCCATGCTCCTTGTTAGGGAGTTAATGTAATGCAAATCAGTATATATTAATACCACTCAGTACTGTGCAGGAAGGAAGGCAGGAACTGGGGCCTAGCTAGAGATGTGTACTCCCTTTGCAACCAGGGGAGTAGCTCCGGGCTGTCCTGTTTTTTTTATGTTGCAGGGAGATAGGGGCATGCCAGAAGAGATGGGGGAAGAATGTGGGAGGGGTTGATCCTGTAATCACAGCCTCCTGCATAGTTTGGAGAATCTTAACCCTGTGAGTGTCATTCTTATTTCTTTCTTAATCTTTTACCCATTGGCTGTGTCTAGAATGGCAAGTTTTTCTGGAAAACCAGCCGCTTTTCCGGAAAAACTTGCCAGCTGTCTACACTGGCCGCTTGAATTTCCGGAAAAGCACTGACAATCTCCTGTAAGATTGTCAGTGCTTTTCCGGAAATATTATGCTGCTCCCGTTCGGGCAAAAGTCTTTTTCCAAAAGACTTTTGCGCAAAAGGGCCAGTGTAGACAGCACAGTACTGTTTTCCGCAAAAAAGCCCTGATCGCAAAAATGGCGATTGGGTCTTTTTTGCGGAAAACCACGTCTAGATTGGCCACGGACGCTTTTCTGCAAAAAGTGCTTTTGCAGAAAAGCATCCTGCCAATCTAGACGCACTTTTCCAAAAATGCTTTTAACAGAAAACTTTTCCGTTAAAAGCATTTTCAGAAAATCATGCCAGTGTAGACGTAGCCATTCTGTTTTTAAACAACCAGAATAATGTGAACTACCCTTCTTTCTCTTGTGAGATTCTTGCAAAGCCAAATGCACGTCACTTTCAAGACATTTTTTATTATTTTTCCTGTCTCCTTTTCATCTCCTCGCTCCTGGTTAAATCCTCAAGAACCCGTTTTCCTTAGTCATTGTATCTCTGAGGTGCTCATCCCCTTGATTTCTAAGTAGCATATCTTGAATTACCTCAGTAATGCCTCTGCATCCTTGGCTGTGTACATCTTTCAGATTATTTGTAGACTTTTAGGATGCTCTTCCTCAGACCATATTACCCCTTTGCTAAGTCTGTATATTTGTTATGTAAGGCCACCATCCTGTAGACACTTTAGTTATGTGCTCTGTTTAGATAAGGACAGAAAAGTTCCATTAAGTTTTATGGAACTACCAGCTGCAAATTCTGTTTCAATAACTCACCCTATTTCAGTTTTTCACCTCTCCTACCTTTTGTTGCTTCTCCTTCTTCTTCCCATTTTCCAGTAACTCCCTCTGAATGGCCCTGGTGTAATATTCACACCAGTAAATAAAGGCAAGTCAAAGAGTGCCTCTTTTAGCCCAACAAGTCTGGCATTAGCAT
Organism: Pelodiscus sinensis; assembly: GCF_049634645.1. Taxonomy (NCBI): domain Eukaryota; kingdom Metazoa; phylum Chordata; order Testudines; family Trionychidae; genus Pelodiscus; species Pelodiscus sinensis. Next base: position 308,631,864 of record NC_134711.1, read on the forward strand.
TTGGGATTTCAGACGAGTTTGCAGACACACAGGTTTGTAGTCCTGGTTTGGTGACAGGTATTTCCCAGTTTTTTTTATTTTATATTTCTAGAAAACAAAGAGCAGGTTAGACAAACACCAGTCAGGAATGGTCTAGATAATTCTTGAGCTTGCCTAATGCAGGGGACTGGATTAGATGACCTCTTGAGTTGCCTTCCAATTGATTCGATGGCTCTGGCTACTAAAAGTCCTACATAAATATGCAACTAGAGATGCTCTCATCTGTTCAGCCATATTGTTCGTTTTGGTTGCTTGAGTTACAGATGGAGAAAGCTCATATAAGGCCTGCTAGAACATAATAGTTCTGTGCACTAACAGTTTAATGCATCCAGCATTGAGTTCATATTTTTGTAGCTGAACTAAGAGGAGCAAAAGTGCACCATCTACTGTTGATATTTTATACCACATCTACAATCCCATGTATTCACACTGGAACAATTCATAGCATATGTTATGAATCCTGTTTTCAGGATTTTCATGTAATCTATTTATAACCACCCTTTTTTGTGGTTCTTGTATCAACAGAATAAAAACATGCTATTTACTTTTGAGATATTATCATAGCTTTTGAATTTTGCTGGAACCAAATGGCCCATGCTTCTTATACTGCCGAGAATGAACTAGATAGGAGAAACAAAAACAAGGAGGGAAAAAGGGTATGTAAAATAAGACACATTTTCTCCATGCTGGAGAAGAAAATCCTCTAAAAGGAATAAACAACATGGTTTAGAATCATAAAATCTCAAGTTCTAGCTGTGGCTCTTATTCTATTGCCAGTCATGTCATCTCTTCCTCAATTACGCCATGTGTAAAATGGGAATAATTATGCTTACCCTCCTCCTTGCCTCACAGGAATGTTCTGTGGTTTGATGGATTAGTATTTGCATAACATTTTGAAAATAGAATGCACTATAATTCACTATATCAGTGCTAACATTTACTTGGAAGGATGGCCTAATGGTTAGGGCACTGACATGCTTGGGACTTAAGAGACCTGAATTCAATTTCTGGCTCAGCCGCAGACTTCCTGTGTGACCTTGGGCAAGACAGTTAACCTCTCTTTGACTCAGTTTCTTGCTCTAAAATGCTCCCTATCGGTTAATGATTGTGTGGGGCTGAGATACTATGGTGATTATGGTCATGTAAGTACCTAGAATGACAGTGATACTGTATTAGTTACTCAGCAACTCGGTGTACTTAATTAAATCAATGGAAAAAAACATTTAATAACATTAGGGTTTGTATTAAATACACAATAAGAAAAAAGAAGATTCAAAGCTTACTTGCTCTTCTCCTCCTCTGCAACAGCACAAATTGTCTCATTTTCAGAAGTGTTTGGCATGAATAAACCCTTGGAGAACAGTAGCCAATAATTTGATCAGAACATCTAGAAATCAGGCCACTTATTTTTGCTCCCATTGTGAATAGAGTAATACCGGAGCATTATGGCAATGGAAATCAGTGTAAATACCCACACATTCAGCGCCCCCTTCCTACTGTTGTGTAACACGGTAAACTATATGTGAATTATGGAAGCAGTATTGTAATGCATCTGCACAAGGCCTTCGTTTTGGATGCCCACGCAACCATATTTGTGACATTTCCTGATTTTGCAATACTAATATTCGCTTCTCTTAGTTGTATGAAGTCAGTTGCCACCTATTATTCAAGTTGCATAATTATGGATTTGGCTGGCTAACTTTAGATATCTAAATTTAAAAGTGTGGACCAAAGACTTTTTTGTATAATAAATAGTCTTCTTTCAATGGCAGATAGTTCCATAATTTTGTCAGTACCCATAGATTATACTTTAATTTTTCTCATCAGTGCAGTTTAGGAGATTAGGCAATTAACTGCCACCGGAAAAAGTGGCTGTGCAGGCAGGATGTGGGGACTCGGAGCCCTGAGAGGCTATCTCCTGCTCCACCTCCTCCTGCCACCGCCTCAGCCACCATGGCTGCCAGAGCTGAACTTCTGTGAACAGCCAGGTTGAGCTCTGACAGCCACTGTGCCCAATAGCCAGCAGTTCATGGACTGACATTGGTCCATGCGCTAGTGGTTGGCAAACGCTGACTTACAGTATAATTTTATTTTAACTTCCTCCAGACTATATTGCTCTAATTTGTTTAAGTGAATGTCATGTGGGACTATGTTGAAAGCCTTACTGAAATCAAGATATATCACAGCTACTGTTTCCTTCTATTCACTTGGCCAGTAACTCTGTCAAGGAAGGAAATTAGGTTGGTTTGGCACAGTTTGTTCTTGATAGATCCTTGCTGAATATTTCGTATAACCCAATTTTTTTCCAGGTGCTTACAGATTGGTAGTTTATTAATTTGTTGCAGTATCTGTCCAGGTATCCAATCTAGGCTGATGGTGTATATTTTTTGTTCCCCTTTTTTAAAATGGGTATTAAGCTTTCCCCTCACTAGTCTTTTTGGACCTCTCCTCTCCTCTGGGAATTCTCAAAGATCATTGCTAGCAGTTCCAAGATGGCTTCAGCTAGTTCCTTAAATTCCCTGGAATTAATTTTATCAGGTCCTGCAGATTTCTCTAAATATTTTAACCTGTTCCTTACTTATTTCATAATATTATATTTATAATAATCTACTATATATTTTAGAGAGTGTTTTTGTCTGTCTGTTCAAGAACTTTTCCTAAATGGTAAGAGCTAGGACCACCAAATTCGTATACAGCTTCCTCTTACCATAATTTAAAGCAATGTACAGGTTTGGTTTTGCCAGGAAAATGGGATGTACTTCGAATGGGATTGCTTCCCATAAAACCATACAGAAAAGAAACAGAATCACCAGACTGGTGAAAGGGACTGGCTGGAGGCCAGGACTGCCCCAGTCCCGAGCCTCCCATTCCCCAGGTGCCCTTCAGGGACGGTGGAGTCTGAGGCGCCCCTTCTGTCCCGCCAGATTTGTACAGAGATGTTGGTGGCTGTTCCCCTTTGAAACTGTAAGGGAGAGAGGGGAAAGTGCACAAACATCATTTAGTTAAGGACCCAATCTACATTGGGTAAACTTAGTCCCATTTTCGTTACATTTATATTCTTTTTTTTGTCTTTTTGTCTGTCCCCCAAACTGTGCCAAGGGATTAAATCAGATAGGATTACATTTTCAGCAGTGACAAGTAGCTGTGGATCAAATCTCACTAACTTAAATTACCCCCTCTCCTCCAAAAAAGCACACAAACTCCAACCTATAGTAGAAGAACATTAAGGTTTCATGGGTGAGCACTCAAAAGCGAGGAAATGTCATGAATAAGGTTTCATGTGCCTCCTTTCCTCCTTCCCTCTCTGCGTGTGCATTGCAATATAGTCTTCCATTTTGTTCAATGGGATCTGAATCTGGAGCATGTTCAGCAGTCCATTCTGAAGGTGCTACTTCAATGATTCAGTTACCATAAATCCAGTTTAACTGGCATTAATTGAAGACAATGCAATAAACTAATTTATAGCTGCCTTTTTTTTCTGGAGTGATGCAAAATAGCTGGAGTACATCCGTGAATCTAGGCTCATGATTTTTACCACAGATTAAGGGAAGGGGCATATTCTGGTTTTGGTTCTCATAAGCCTCTGACATGCATAGAAGGAGGGCAGAATTTCTGTCTAAATGTTTAAATCAAGAACATTACGGAAATAAAGGCATTCTGGTACTGCTAGAAGTAATGCATGATCTGGTGGTAGTGCTTCCTTTTAATTAGAGTATTGAATCCTAATAGACTTGATTGTGATTCCAGTGTGGTATAAATGAAAAGTTACACTAATGAAATAATTGAAGCAGCACAAATTTTTATAGTGAGGTTGATTAACCAGTGGAACACATTACCAATTGGAATGGTGGATTCTTCATCTCTTCATATCTTCAAATTAAGCCCACATGCCTTTTTGGAAGATGTGTATTGATCAAACACAAGTAAATGCACTCAGTACAGGGGCAACTGGGTGAAAATTCTGATTGCCACACCTGCTATACAAGAGGTCAGATTAAATGAACTAATGGTCCTTTCTGGTCTTAAAATATATTGTGTAATTCTGTGGCAAGTGAGTTTAGAATCTGGTTCTATGTACCTTTAGACAGGACTCTTGATTTATCTGTCATGTGGTGACTCACTTTTTATTCTTGATAGGAAAACAGTTGGCGTTTTCTATTGTGGACCAAATGAAATCTCCAAGGTACTCCACAAATTAAGCAACAGCAACAACTCCTATGGGACAAGGTTTGAATACAATAAAGAATCCTTCAGCTGAAAGTCTATGGGACTGACAGGACTCTATGGAAGAAAGAAGTGCAATTATTTTTTGTAAGACTTCAGAGTCAGAGCTTTGTGTTAAGCACACACAATGTACCAAAGAGTAGCAGGTTCTTATTTATGAATATTTAAAACTCTGAAACAGGGAGAGTTGAGCAGAGTACCAAGCCACATCAAGTGTTTATGCTCAAAGCCAAAAGGGCTCAAAGAATATTTGTTATGTTGGAAGGGATGATTCATTTATCAATGTATAAATTACTGGTAATTTTAAAAAAACAGGGAAATGCATAGTTGCTTTTATGGCTGATTCAAAAACAATCTATGGAATGTCTGAAATTTCTCCACTTCAGCTTGCTAACCTCAGTCCTCTGAAAATGGGACTGGTTAAATACCAGATTGATCAGAATTAAAAATGCTTTGCAAGACAGACTCTTTACTGGCACATAAATGAAATGGTTTTGAAATGGAGAAACTCCAGGCAAAAATATTAAATGATTTAAATATTGCAGATTGGGATTCTGCATATAAGATTATTCTCCCTAGCTGCCTCCATACTGAGTACTGTCTGGTAGGGCTATATGTGGAGGGTGCACCCCGGAGTGTGGGAAAGTGAGTGCAACCCTATGAAAGCTCCAGGCCGAATCCTATGGTAGTATAAATTTACAAGTGATGTGGAAATTGACCCAAGAGGATACACGGTAAACTGATATAACTTGCCCCAGGTTGACACGGAGAGGGTTTTCAGGAAGTGTATGATATATGCACATAGCTAGAGTTAGATCAGGAAAAGCAACTAGAAGCAGAAGGTAAGGTCGAATTTTGCTGCTGTATCCCCAAGTCAGCATGGACGTCACAGACCCTTTGCGCACACAACTGCAGGATGAATGAGTTCAAGCTGCACTTTTTAGGTTGCTGTTGCATTTACAACTCATGCACTCTAGAGTGTCTCAAGCTCACTCCAACCTCTCAGATGACTTAGTGGAGTGATGCTGAATGACACCGATATAACTGAGAGAACTGGGGCACATGTGTCATTGTCATCAACATTTTCTAATATAGGTAAGAATTAGCCTTAATTGCTGTGACTTTTTGCTTCGTGTGTGCTAATGGGAAGCCTAGCCCGGTCTACAGAATAATATTATTGTTTTTCTTTCCCAGAGCTTTTGAATAGCTTTTCAAATGTCTCTTCTACCACTCATTCCCAACCTATGCACAATAACTGCGGGAAATCAGAACTCAGTGGTCCCCAGGGCCAATATTCCCCCTGTTCCATTACTTTGATCTCCTTTATTTCTTCTCTAATCCTCCCCAGTTCTGTTTCCTCATGGTAAAGTTCTGCTCTGAGGATAATAGGGAACTAAAGATGTACAAAATCAGGGTCTCATCCTTAGCTGGCACAGATCAGTATAGTTCCATTGATTTGAATAGAACATCATTAATTTATACCAGCTACTCTGGCCCATAATCCTCACACACTGCTCAAGAGCATCACCTCTGCAATGTTTGTGGCATACACTGAAGCCGGAGGGTGTCAGTGCCCCTCATAAGGAAGTGAGTTTTGCCCCCGAAAGCTCATGATACTATGTGAATATATATTTGTTAGTCTCTAAGGTGCTACAGGACTACTCGTTACTCATAACTGTGGCTTTCCTATATGTTAGCACGTTGCACTTTGATTTACTTTATGGCTCCCAACTCAGCTTTTTTTTTTATCACCAGGGCTTTTTAATTTTCAGCACACAGAAGTGGCCCTGTACTGGTGTCTGATAATATAAAGGTCTGCATGACGAAGGGTGTATTCTTTCAGTAGCTCATATATTGGCTTGCTGTGTGTGTGACAAGTGAAAATGAGTTTGGTCTCTGCTTTTGCAGCTGCTGCTCAGGAGACGCCTTGACTGGCATAGTAGGACTGAAGGGTCTTGGCAGAGAAGTGTGGAAAAAATTGCCTGGCACTTGTCTGTGCCACAAATAGACAAATGCCCCCAACCCTTGACTTTACTTATCTTGAAGTGAATGAAGAGGGAGGGAGGATGGTTGTGTTCAGATTGGCTGGGATTTGCAATGGAACCTAAAAGAGTTAGGTGCCCAAATCCAATTGAAGTTCAATGGCAGACTAAATCCCACCCACTAATTTCTGGGCCTAATTCACTAAACGATGTGTAGATTACTAGAATTTCAAGGCCAGAAGGGACCATTCAGCTAATCAGACCTTCTGCAGATAGTTTCCACAATGTAAAACTGGAGAATGAGACTTTGTATTAATAATTTATTTTTCTATTGCCATCTGTTTTAGCTCAATAGTAAACACAATGCTGCCAGCAGTCTGTGTAATCAAGAGATATTGTCTTACACAAGGGACGCAGGCTTGTGGTTTAGTTTATGACAAGTGATATCATACCTGCATTTGTTAACCCCAAGCAGTGATATACTGGTCATTCTTCTATTGCTTTAGGTTCTATAGCAACTACCTACAAAAATGTTTGTGGTAGCTTGCTTCCTCTCTGGCATGCAAAAAGCAACACTTTTTGAGATTGACACAGCTCCACTACAAGGGTTGTCTTATTATTAAAAGACTAATGAACTGTCCTCTTGATCCAAATGGTAGGAGAAACTGAACTTATAAATTTTAGGAAACTAGTGTATAGAAGTGAATTAATTAAACTCTTGGCTTAGACTTCTATCTAAACCATTGTTTTTTCTGATCTTGCAAGGGGGAAAGGGAGCATCACTTCGCTTCTTTCTATCTCAGTTTGCCCATCTATAACATTGGGTTAATATCTACCTCAAAGGGGTTTTGTGAGGCTTAAATTATGTTTTTGATGGCAGCGCTGCAACAAAAGGTGTGATGCAATGGTTTTGTATTTTTATTTGAATTATTTTTGTGGTGCTCCTTCAGTCTGAGTACTCTCTCTATAGTGTGGTGTGAATTGAAGAGGAGGCTCAAAGCCTGAATGACTTTGCTTTCCTTGAGGCATGTGTTTGACAGCAGCAAAAAGATGAAGAGATAGGGATTGTGACACCGAAATCTAGCTTTGTTGACTTTAGTAGCAGCAAATGTTGTTGACAAATAGATCTTTCTGGAGGCTGCACTGCGCACTGTGCTTTAGAGTGCACAGACTGGCAAAAACCAGTGCAGTGCCCTTCTCCTACACAGCATTTTCACCCTTAAGCCAAGAAGTTATAAAAAATAACAATAAATGCCAGGAAAGTCAGAGGATGCTGACAACATTTAATTTCACATTTACGGATCAGCCACATTTACATAACTGAATGTCTCTTTGTGCTTTGAAACATGCCATATAAGCCAGGCTGTCAGCAGCTCCCTACTGTTAGGGAGAATCCCTCTGGATATTGCACCACTTCTTGCTTGATGCTTCACAAAGCAGCCAACCCACTAGCATTCTCTCAGCAGGTGCCTTTTCCTGTCTGCCTGATGTATCACCAATGGTCCAGTGCTTTTGTTTTTGTGCATTTCAGATGGCAGGAGCTCATCTCACCCCATGATCGAGGCGCGCGCGCGCACACACACACACACACGAGTTGCTGAGTGTGGTGCAGAAGACTAATGCAATATTTACATTGATGGCTACTGATACTCACATCAGTAATCCCGGAGACTTTACTGTGACTGCTTGTGAGAAAGTACTCATCCTTGTGACTAGGAGTTGTATAATTGCACCTGCATGGGGTCAACTGGGGATCTGGTAGGGCTGGTAAAGGTTGAAATTCCTCTGTGCCATTTGCAGGCCTATTCCTGTGTTGCAGTGCCACACTTCCACAGGCATTCTTTCAGTCCCCATGCTAATACTAGGGGCTGCTTCTCCTAAGGATAATTGGATCTGGATAGTCAACATCCTGTGGCCTGTTCACAAATCTTTCACAGCCACCTATTTGGGGCTAGCATGGAGACCCCTTCCATAGCTCACAGGGCGTGCAGCCACACACACGGTCTTTAGCACTATCCCACTATAGAAGTTTTGTAGAGATCCTTGCCTAGAGGCTTTCTGCAGTTTGGTTGAGTTTCAGCTCTCATGTGCAATGGGGGCATCCTCAGTGAGGGAGAAGAGCTAAAGGTGAATGTTGGCATAAGAGCAAAGGGCTGTCAACCAGCCATGAGTACATTCAGGCTGGAAATTAGAAGGTTTCCAACTATCAGAGGAGTGAGGTTCTGGAACAGCCTTCCAATAGGAGTTGCTGCCAGAAATCTAACTGACTTTAAGATGGAACTTGCTAACGTAATGCTGGCAGGTGGTACCAAACCTGGAAGCTTTGCAGCTTAGTGCATGAGACTTTACCACTTGAGCTAAAAACCAGCTGCCTCTCATCTACAGCTGTAGTGCACACACATTCTCTATCTCTGTAAATAGCCTAAGTGCCACTACATGGGACTGAACCATGCCCAGTAGGTGTGTGGGTTACACTTACATTTATTAATGGGATTATATGATGGTTTCCTGCAAGAGCAGGGTCTGGACTGGATGACTCGGGAGCTCCCATCTGGTCCTATGTTGATGATTTGCATGTCTCTTTTTAGTAGACCTGCCTTGAAAGCAGCCACTTCTGATCTCATGCTGACATAACCCAATGGGCTTCACTAGACTATCTCTAGATTCACATCTGGCACAAACAAGAACAGAATTCATTTCATGGCTTTAAATCCTACTATCATGTGAATGGAAGGAGAATAGCCAACTATAGGAGTTGGGTGGGAAAGGGTTGATAGCAGAAAAGGCCGCTTTAAAAAAAAAAAATCACAGGAGTAAAGGTTTAGCAGGAGGGTTGTTCTCCACGCTGCAGCCTTAGAGCAAAACCTGTATTCTGAGAGAGCTAACCAATCAGGATGGTTTTAAACCAAAAGCCATTGTTGAAGAAACCTGCAGGAAACTAAGAAGTTGTTGCCAGTAGCAGCCAAGGAACAAGAAGACACTGTTATTAAAAAGCAAGGTTTATTTGTAACAAAATAACTTGTAGGCGGATTAATTTCTACCTCGGCAGAGCAAGCAGTCATTTCATATGCATGTCAGCATGATTTAAGAAAAAGCTGGATCTGCTCCTCTGTAGATTATACATCCCATTTTACTACCAGTTCTTTTTTTTCTCCCCACAAATTAAAGGCACCATTTTTAAAAGAGTTCAACACTACAGTTTAGAAGCTAATGAAAATGTCTCAGGCTTGCAAACTGAACTGACCTTTCTGCTAATGGAGGTGCATTTTGCATGGGTTTGTACGCACCAATTGGGAAGCTTCCACTATGCTCTGAATTGTAATATTGAATCTGATTTTCCTCTGGTGTAAATCAGGAGCAATAAGCTGCCATGAGGTTTCTGTCAAGATGCATTGATGAAAGAACATGTCACTAAAATGGTCCCCATATGAGCCTAATCCATCAAGGAGCTGAGCCAAAATCCTGGAGGTTTTAAAGATCTGCCGCTAAAGCTGAGGGTTCTAAATGCCATGAGTTGGTCAGAATCAGGTCCTGGGACACCATTCACTGGCTCAATGTGCGCAACACTTTGTCATGCACAGAGGTTACAAGCAGGAAACACTCTTTCTTCAGGTGCTTATACTCATTATGTTAATTAGTAATCACTGCTGTATTATTTCCTTTGCCTGCCTTGTAGCACTGAGGGGTGCAGTTACAGTCTTACAGAAATCCATCACATGATTTGCTAAGTACATGATGGGCCCACTTCTGAACACCCCTCAGTTTCCGTGATCTTCAATGGGCACAGACGTAGCTTAGTGCTTTGGGGAGTGGGAGCCACTGACCTCAGCAGAGCTATGACAGTGGATGCCAGTGGAGGATACACAGTATTATAATGGAGGAGGTGGTGAAAGCCACAAATCAAATGACAGCCTGGCTTTTAGCAGAGACATTGAAAGTCTGAGCACAGGACCATGTCAAATTTCAATAAAATCACCCACATGCAACAGAAGTTCATCCCTCTGTGCCTCCTGCGAAATCTTACCATCCCCCGACCAGAGATGTATACCTTTTGCTTGGTGGTTTGTAATAATCCTAGCCAGGGGAGAGAGAAGCAGGAGAGCTATGAAATAATCCTGAAGCTGCAGGTAAATGGTGTCATAATACATTAATCAAATGATCCATCAAGAAAAAAGCTCTGTAACTAGGAGGGAGGGAGAAGGATATGGGATAGATAGGAAATAATTAGACCCAGGGACCAGTCATGATGGGGAAGGGAATTTTTCCCTGTTTTACCAAGCTCCATAGGTATCATTTCCATTGTCAAATAAGGTGCAGATATTTTATCTCAAGGATTGTGAACTAATGCTTGTAAAGAAAACCTTTCCTATGCAAAAATCAGAGTTAAAATACCAGCACTCAGAGGAAATCTGGAATAATTTAGTAAATGCCTTAGAAGTATGTAGTACATTTGAAATACAAATACCACTGGCTAGTTCTAATTTACCATTTTTAACAGGCTGTATCAGCATCTGTCTTCTGTATTTTATTTTTGGAGCCTTTTTAACTCTTCCTTGACACACTGTTTGCAAGCACAGCCCTGCTCTCTGACTATAAGTGGTACTGACAGTTTGATAAATAAATCTTGGGGTAGTTGCTGTTGACCTTAGGTAAGGACAAACTTGAGAAGAAATGTTACATAAGTGTCTACTGTACAGAGCAACACTGAGGGGATAAAAGCTGCTGCATTGCTTCTGGTGTACCAGTAGCACATTAGAATTCTGTCATTGCAAGGTCACAGTTAGTCTTATATTCCTCCACCCCAGGGAAGAATTTTAGAGGGGAAAAAGAGTGAGAACCTTCTCACAGTGGAAAAATGTAACCAAGAATATATTAACCTATATCGGAACATTTATTTCAGCTGGAAACACAGTATCAGTTCTTTCAGGGATGTACAATCCTTTCCTGGGTCAGAGCAGACTTGTTTGCCTGTTAGAAATGTAACACTTGCTTTGAACAACATAAATAAAGGATACCAGCATTGTCTGCTGCCATTAATAATCCCCGAGAAAGGCAAAAGACCTGAGTTGCACTCAATGCAGGAGGAACAGAAATGTTGCACATCCTTCTTTCTAAACTCCCAGGAAGAGGCAAGCTATAGACAGAAAAACATAGCAACTTGGAAGAGGAGTACAGCAGCTATGTGAGTAAACCCAGTCAGGATTTTTTCCAAAACATGTTTTTCTTCGGGAAATGTTGATTTATCAAAACTAACGCTGTGAGTGGAAGTGTTCAGATTTTGACAATTTCCTCAGGACCAGACTGGAAATTCATATACCACTACCTTCCTAGCAACACAAGGTTCCATTCTTTGTCCCCTTCCTATGGCGTTACCCTTCCTAAGATGCACCATCTCTGCTCCAAGTTTAGATCTGATCTCAGCTGAAACACTGCCTTTAAAAAGTAAGCATTTCTAAAGGGGTGTGTGGAATCTCTAGTAGGATTATCAAAAGCACCTAGGTACCTAACAGCCATTGAAAACCTGTAGGAGTTGGATGCTTAATTCCCTTTAGTCTTCTTTGAAAATTCTAACCTTCAGGGCTCTGGTTGTGAACCCATTTACCATTGTGGGCTGCATATGCATCAATCGATGTATTATGTGGGCTGCATCCACACAATATATGTGTATACTACCTGTGTGGCCCTGAGGATGTCACATGGACCTGTGTTGTGTGGTGATTAGGCCACAGGTTGAGAACCATTGCTTCAGGGTATGTTTCAGTGTCCAATGAACAACTGAAAATATGCATCTTTAACAGCAGCTAAAATGTCTGGAGATCTCTCAAGATAATTCCCACCCACCATGCAGCCAGAGATTCCCCTGCACTGTGCAGGGAAATTCCATTTCCCAAGATGTGGAGATTCTCAGCTTCAACCCCATACCCATGCCTTCATGCAGCTCTCTCCCCTCCCAGGCCTGACCCTTTTTTATATGCCTGATCCAGGGTCCCCTGAAATCAGTGGGAGTTTCTCATTCACTTTAGTAGGTGTTGGCTCAATTCCTATGTATGAGTCCCTGGAGAGTGCCTTTTGTGTGTCCCGGTGACAGGAGAGAGAGCCCCAGAAGGGTATTTGTGCAGAAAGGAGGAGAACCACCTGCACAGTCTTCCTGTCCCAGCCTTGGGGAGGAGAGCCATTCCTATTAAGTCTTCTCCATCCTTGGTCAGCATCAGAATACAGCATGATGTAATGCCTGTACTTTCACCCCAGACATTAGGCCCTGAACGACACTTGGTACTGAATGACAAATGTGCTTGGTTCCATTATGCACCCTCTTTCCATATAGCCCCCCAGTTTATATACTAATACATTCCTCCTTTGACCATTGAAGTATTTCCCCAATCTTCAGTTCAGATAACCTGGGGACGCATAGTCGACAAAGAGAAAAAAAGGGGGTTGTGCTGTCACGCAACCCTACTACCTGCCCATAAGCTCTGTTCAGTGTCTTGCAAAGGAGGCACTCGGACTGTGTGGACACACTAGAAGAAGTCAGTGTTTTCACTGAAGTGTTGGCTGCAGCCAGGGGGTTCTTCCAGGCAAATGATGAATGTGTTGCTGGAACTCTGCGCTCAGCTACTTTTCCCTTTGACAAGAAACATTGGTCTCTCTGGGCCAGCTTGTGAGACCTTTAATTTCACTGAGTTGTACAAACAGCTCCATTGGTTTCAGTGGCTTTAACTCATGATGTAAACTATTCACAGAGAGCAAAATGGTCACAATCTGGCCTTCTGAGCATGGACAGTTTCCTTTTAAAATGAAGGAACTGAAAAATATTCTCTAGTGGTTTCTACAGGTGATGTGGAATGGGATTCACCTGAAAAGAAGGAAGAGGGGAGAGCTAATTCTTTCTTCTTGGCACCTATTTTACACCAGTCTAACTGCACTGTTTTGAGCAGAGTTACTTCTGATTCACAAGCAATGGAAGAATCCATCAAAGTAAGTTTTGCTGCCCAGCATGGAAAGAGGAGAGTATCACACATTATTATCAATTCCAAAGCAACGTATGGGCCTCTTGTTTCCTATAGAAAAGGAGCTTTCGATAGCCACTGCTGCTTATTTGTGCTAATCTATGGACAAAAATAATACATGAGAGTGATTAAGAGGGTAATCCAGGTAAACCAATCACTACAACTAATGCTGAGATAAGGGGTAGGACTTGGCTCAGCTTCCTCAATGGAATTCTCCCATTATATGACTAATGCACACAGTTGAAAAACAAGGGTTACATGTTGAAACTTTCAAGGAACATGTAAGAGGTAGGAGGTATCCAGAAGGGTGGCTGAATGCCTTTGTCCTGTAAAAACAACAAGGAGTCCTGTGTACCATAAAGACTAATAATTTATTTGAGCATAAGCTTTTAAGGGTAAAAAACATTGTCAAACGCATGGAGTCCATTATGCCCAAATAAATCTGTTAGGGTACGTCTACACTACAACGTTAATTCGAACTAACTTAGTTCAAATTAGTTAATTCGAACTAAGCTAATTCGAACTAACGGATCCAGACTAAAAAACTAGTTCGAATTAGCGTTTTGCTAATTCGAACTAGCATGTCCACATTAAGTGGACCCTGAACCAGGCTTAATGATGGCCAGAAGCAGTGTCGGCAGGGCATCAGAGGAGGACTTAGAGCGTGGAGATGCTGTGTCAGGCTAGCCGAGGGCTGTGCTTAAAGGGTCCCGACCCCCACCCCGGACAACTAGTTCTCAGGGGTGCCCCGCTTGCAAAGCAGTCCTGGCTTAGATTGCCCGGAGTACCCACACTGGGCACATCACAGCACTCGGCCATCAGACTGGCTGTACGTGCCGCAGGCTGCCATCTGGGGCGAGGGGGCAATTGGGGGGCTGCAGGAGAGCTTCCACTCCAAAAGCCCGCAGAACCAGCCCAGTCCTCTCCATCAGGGGCGCGTACCCCATTCCTCCCTCACCTTCCACTTACCCTTCCCTAGCCCCTCTTCTTGATGTACAAAATAAAGGACAATTGTGTTCAAAAATTGAATCTCTCTTTATTCAACAAAACTGGGGGAGACTGGGAAAAGGAGGTGGGAGAGGGGAAGAGAGAGGCTGGGAGAGGGGAGGGCAACTAAAATGATCAGGGGTTGGTAACAGGTCCCATATGAAGAGAGGCTAAAGAGACTGGGACTTTTCAGCTTAGAAAAGAGGAGATGGAGGGGGGACAGGATAGAGGTCTCTAAAAGCAGGAGTTGGGTGGAGAGGGTGCATACAGAAAAGTTCTTCATTAGTTCCCATAAAGAAGGACTAGAGGACACCAAAGGAAAGGAATGGGTAGCAGGCTTCAAACTAGTAACAGAAAGTTGCTCTTCACAAAGCAAAGAGTCAACCTGTGGAACTCCTTGCTGCAGGAGGCTGTGAAGACTAGAACTGGAACAGAGATTAAAGGGAAGTGAGATCAAGTCATGGAGGTTGGGTCCATAGAGTGGTATTAGCCAGGGAGTAGGAGTGGTGTCCCTGCCCAAGGTTTGTGGCAGGTTGGAGAGGGGTGGCACGAGACAAATGGCTTGGTCACTGTCTTCGGTCCATCCCCTCCAAGGTCCCTAGGGTTGGCCGCTGTAGGCAGACAGGCTACTGGGCTAGATGGACCTTTGGTCTGACCCAGGACGGCCATTGTAAGCTCAGGGCTCAGGGTCGGGGGTCTCAGTGGACCCCCTTGATTCTCTTGCACACCTGCTCCTGGGTGGCCAGGCTGGCAGCCTGGTCCCGGGAAGAAGGGGAGGGCTGGGGGGCATCAGGTGGCTGGCTCTATCCGTGCCAGGTGCAGGGTCTGCTGGCTGGGTGCTGGCAGGCTTGCACCTGGCACGGGCACCGTAGCCAGCCCATGCCCCTTTAAGGGGTCCGGGGCCGGGAGGGGGGCAGTAGAGTTTCCCTGGTGTTGACCAGAGTGGCCACCAGGGAAACCTAGGGAGGGCTAGCCTCCCACTAGTTCGAATTAAGGGGCTACACACCCCTTAATTCGAACTAGATAGTTCGAACTAGGCTTAATCCCCGTGGAATTAGTGTAGCGCCTATGAAAGTTAGTTCGAACTAACGTCTGTTAGTTCGAACTAACTTTGTAGTGTAGACATACCCTTAGTCTTTAAGGTGCCACAGGACTCCGTGTTTCTGCAGATACAGACTAACATGGCTACTCCTCCAAGACTTGCTTTTCCTGTTTCTGAAGAAGTGGGTTGTGTCCATGAAAACGTGATACTATATATACATTTTTGTTAATCTCTTAAGTGCCACAGGACTACTTGTTTTTAATCTTAATTGTTCCTTTAAGGGCTGAAATCTCTCACTGTTGGAGGTGCGGGTGTGTTTCAGGGTGCTTTGTCTATTCTCTTATTCCTAGGTCAGATGCAGGGTTCTCCATGTCAGCTCTTTTTAAATTAGTGTGCACAAGAGGTAATGCAGTTTCTTGGTTTGGTTATAGAAGAGAATAGTGGGTCAGGAATCTAGAGGTCCATTGCCTGTTCTGTCATGGTTTCACCATATGATGTTGGTCAAACCACATGACCTAGGATTTTGAGCAGGAATTCAAGGGAGTTAGGAATTTCAGTGAGAATTTGACACATAAGGGCCCACTTTTAAAAATCTCAGACTAAGTTTCTTAGTCCCTCAGTCTGCATATCTCTAAAATGGGGATAGCAATATATACTTCCCAGCTGTGTTGTGACTATCAATGACTGTAAAGCACTTAAGTTCCTCAGATTAAAAGCACAATGGATTTGCCAAATATTATGTCTATATATCATAGAGCTAAGAGTCACTGAATCTTTCTACATTGCTAATTTATATAGACAAATTGCAAGATTCTCTTGCACTAGAGCTAGAATACCTCTTTGCTGAAATTACTGAGTTACCATTTTATCTCGATGGCCATCTTGACAAGCAAACCATTCATCTGGGTTCTTTTGTTGTTCAGGTGTCATTGAGCAACATTGTGTTCCATTATATTACCCAGAGGTACTAACTTGGGTTCATGCCTTGTATTATATTTGACAAAGCACTGCTCATTTACTCGTTATGTAATTACTGCACTGTATTCTCAAGGTATTAACTTTACAGAAAACATCGTGACTTTGGAATAAATAAAGCATTCCACAACTAAGCAAAACATGATAGAACAGCTGAGTTGAGAACTGTTTTTAATTCATGACATACTGCTTTAATTAACATTGTGTATAGATGCTAGTGTCATAAATAAACTTGAAGCCTTTTGGATGACATAACACACTCATCTCATTTGCCACCTATTGGGATCTCAAACAAATAAACAAGCAGCAGAAGAAAGTGGGCCAACATTCTTTCTGCTGGAGCTCCAATCATGAAATCAAAATGAACACAGGATGGGTTTGTCCCATTTGAACATACACACCCCATTTCATGAAGCTTTGAACATCTCTTTTAGAATGTAGGGACAGAAGAAAACTGACCGGGTTGACATAGGCTAATTCTGCACCCGCTGAAGTCAATGGCAAATCTTTTGTTGACTGCAATTATGATCTTAAAAAATCTTCTTCTGTTATTAGCAATTGTAAGGATTTCAGAAAGATCCCATATCCTTAGAGTAAGGAATACCATTAGTGGTCACTTGTGAGCAAAGGACTTATGCTAATACTTAACTCTGGGAACAGGCCTTAAGTCTTCCTTGTCTGGTAAAGTAGTTCAAGATGTGCTTCCCTTGAAGCACCTAGTTAAGTCCCACTGAAGTCATTGGGGTTTAATGATGTGTTTAAGGGTACATATGTTCTTAAATACTTCAGGCCCAGAACCAGTAATCTCAAAACATTTTTAATGGCTTGATCCAACCTCCATTGACATTGGCGAGGCTTTCCATTGACTTCAATGGGAGCTAGATTGAGGCTCCAGTCTACCTACTGTCTTGTAAAGCCTCAAACTTTCAAAGAGCTGACAGCTATTGAAAAATGCCTAGTGCCCCAAATTCCAACCAGCCTCAGTCCTTCAACAATTTGCAGTATCCTGACATGAAAACAATATACAATTCTACTTGCTGTGGAAAAAAATGGAAAGCAATTTGTATATCAACTACTGTGATGATTTCTAAGGACGTTAAGGACTAGTCAACTATCCGATAAGCAAATGCTTATCGGATACTCAGTTGACAAGTCACTTGCCCCCCTCCCCCCGCTGCCTCTATCAAATATAGGCAGCAAAGTGAAGGGGAGATCAGGGATTTTTCAAAGCAGCAGCGCTGCACAGCTGAGCCAGGGATCAGCTGCGCAGTGATTCTGCTTTGAAACCCCAAGGCAGCATTTCAAAGGGGCAGCCGCCGCACAGCTGATCCTTGGCTCAGCTGTGCAGCGCTGCCCTTTTGAAACACTGAAGCGGTGTTCTAAGTTGGCAGCGCTGTGGAGCCTGGAGTTAACTGGGGACTCCCAAGCTGACCCCAGGTTCTGCACAGCATTTCCCCAGAGCCCAGCTGATCCCAGCTTCTGGGGAAATGCCACGCAGACCTTGGGTCAGCTGAGGAGTCCCCAGCTGCCCCTTTGAAACGCCACCTCGGGAACTCCCCAGCTGACCCCAGGCTTCATGGCGCTGCCCCTTTGAAATGCCACCTCAGGGATTCCCCAGCTGACCCCAGGCTCCATGGCGCTGCCCCTTTGAAACACCACCTTGAGCACTCCCCAGCTGACCCCAGGCTCTGAAGCGGCATTTCAAAGGGGCAGCGCCATGGAGTCTGGGGTCAGCTGGGGAGTCCCTGAGGTGGCATTTCAAAGGAAATTCCATTGACTACTTGACTAGTCAATTAACTGCAATTTAACATCCTTAATGGTTTCAGACTAGAAAGCAAAAATGACATTTTTGTGAGAAACTGAAAATCTGCCTTCTAACTTCTTTATATCAGTGTGGTGGTGGCTAGGTTGGTTATTTTCACAATAATAAGATTAAACAAAAGACACGCTAAATTATAAATCATATGTAAAGGTATAATTAGGAAGGCCAAGAAAAAAATGAAAAAGCAACTAGCAAAAGGCTCAAAACTAGCAGCAATAAAAATTATAAGTTCATCAGAAGCAGGAAGCCCACTGTACAATCAAGGGTGATAAAGAAGCACTGAAGAAAGATAAAGCTAATGCAAAGAAGCTACCTGAAATCTTTCTGTTTGTCTTCATTTCAGTGGATGAGAGAGATTCCTACACATGAGCCTTTTTTTTTCAGATGATAGATATGAGGAACAATCCTAGATTGAGGTGTCAATGTTTTGGAACAAATCAATCTAGTCACCAGGATCAAATAGTATTCACCCAAAAGTTCTGAAGGAATTAAAATGACTGGAGGATAACGAGAGTGACACAATTTTTTAAAAAGACTCCAGAAACAATCCTGGCAGTTACAGACTGATAAGCCTAACTTCAGTACTAGATAAACTGGTTGCAATAATAGGAAAGAACAGAATAATCAAATATATAAATGAGCACAATTTGTTAGAAAAGAGTCAACCCAGCTTTTGTAAACGGAAATCATGCTTTGCCAATCTAGTAGAACTCTTTGATGGGGATCAGAAAACATGTAGAGAACAAACATGGGGATCCAGTGGGTATAGTGTATTTCAACTTTCAGAAAATCTTTGACAAGCCCTCACCAAAGGCTCTTAAGTGAAGTAAGCGGTCATGGGGTGACAGGGAAGGCCCTGTCATGGATCAGAACTTAAGAGGAAGGAAACAAAGGGTAGGAATAAGAGGTTAGGTTTCAGAATGGAGAGAAGTAAATTGTGCCTTTCTGGGAGTTGCCTGAGGTAAGCAAACCCCTCCCACACCCAAACCTCTGCCCCAGCCCAGAGTTCCCTTCCAGACTCTGAAAACCCCTTGACTCCTGCCCAAAGCTTCTGTCTTTACCCCAAACCCCTCAGCCTCAGCCCCATCCTAGAGCCCGCTCCTACAGCTGGAGCCCTCATCCTCTCCTTCATCCCAAGCCTCTCGTTTCTGGTCCCACCCCTCCCACATCCCAATTCCCTGCCTCAGCCTGGTGAAAGAAAGTGAGGATGGAGGGGAGGGGGAATGGACTGAGCTGGGAAGCCTCAGGGAAGGAGAAGGGGGTGGAGCAAGAATTGTCTGCTATTAGAAAGTTGGAATCCCTAGTAGTGTAGGACTGTAAGGCAGTAGCCAAGGCCTTGTTCCAGCTCAAAAACCTAGAGGCTACGTCTACACTGGCCCCTTTTCCGGAAGGGGCATGTTAATTTCAGAAGCCGTAATAGGGAAATGCGCGGGGGATTTAAATATCCCCCGCGGCATTTAAATAAAAATGTCCGCCGCTTTTTTCCGGCTTTTAAAAAAGCCGGAAAAGAGCGTCTACACTGGCCCCGATCCTCCGGAAAAAGCACCCTTTTCCGGAGGCTCTTATTCCTACTTTGAAGTAGGAATAAGAGCCTCCGGAAAAGGGTGCTTTTTCCGGAGGATCGGGGCCAGTGTAGACGCTCTTTTCCGGCTTTTTTAAAAGCCGGAAAAAAGCGGCGGACATTTTTATTTAAATGCCGCGGGGGATATTTAAATCCCCCGCGCATTTCCCTATTACGACTCATGAAATTTACATGCCCCTTCCGGAAAAGGGGCCAGTGTAGACGTAGCCAGATTGTTTTAGTTTTCTTTAAAAAATAATATTTTTAGATCCTATCAGAGCTTTTTAAGGATTAATTTTCCAAAGGACATTTTCACGGTCTCTTTACAGTGGTACGTGGCATTTCCATCATGGACACTCTTCTGACTCCCATACCAATCGTCTTCAAGGGAGCACCCTAATCCCTACAAGCATAATTCTGAACATGACAGTGCCCCACTGACATCAATGGACAATGCTCTATAGGACTGTGGGCTGGTAAAAACACAAGCTGAAGTTTTCAAACCTGGGTACCTAAATCTAGGCTACCAAATCCAAATTTAGACACTCAGTGAAGGATTGTCAAAAGTATCAAAGGCCTAGATCAAAAATATTTTGATGCCTAATTCCCATTGATTTCAATGGGAGTTAGTCACCTACTAGTATGTTTGACAATCTGGGCTGTAAGGGCGCGTCTACACAGCAGGGCAAAACTTGAAATAAGCTACACAACTTGAGCTATGCTAATTGCGTAACTTACATCAAAATAGCTTATTTCGACTTTTGGCACTGTCTACTCAGCAGTTATTTTGAGATAGAGCACTCTTCACCTGACTTCCCTTACTCCTCTTACAATGAATGTTACAGGGGTTGGAGTAAACAGTCCTTCAGCTCAACATTATTTTGACATGTCAAAATAACTGCTTGTGTGTAGACGTGGACTGTGTTATTTCAGAATAACGTCAGTTATTCAGAAATAATGCTGCTATGTAGACTTAGCCTATATGATTTAGGCATACAAGTCCAATGGAAAATAAAAAGTTTTCTCCAAAATTGAAAGGACTTGATTTTGAGAAGCATCAAGTACTTCCTGGGAATCTGCAAATGTTTACCACTTTTAAAAGCAGACCATTTGAGTGCATAAATGAGGAGTTAAGAGCCTAAATTCAGGCACCTATTGGTTGATTTTCAAAGGCACAAATGGCAGGTACCTAATTCCCAATGGATGTCAATGGGAGGTAGGCTCTTAACTCTCTCTAGGTTTGAAAATCTGGAGCACAAACCATAGAATTAAACACGTGAAACAGATATAGTATCTGAGTTCCGTGATGGGTCCATAATAAGACAGCATAGGGCCTGATTTTCCATGGCTTTGCATGCTGTGTGGTCATTCTCAGCAGTGCAGAGTGAATTGAAAGTGTATATCCTAGTCTTTCTGTTTGGATTATCTCTTTTCCCCACACCTTGCACTAACTACATAAGGTTCAGCACAGTGACAAGCCAGATCTGTTATGCTTTGTCTGCACACACAAATTGTACTGCCTTAGCTCTACAAGTATAGTTAAAATGACACAACCCTGTTATTGTGGTGGTGGTTGCACTGGCATAAAGGCATCATAGCACCAGGGCACCCCAGTCTTTGTTTATTGTTCAAGGTGCTGTATAAACACAGAACAGACTCTTCTTTCCCAAAGAATTTATAATCTAAGTACCAACATAGTTTATGTACAGGAAGCAGAATAAGATAACTTGATATATGATCTTAGTGCAGCATAATTGGTTTTACACTAAGGATTATGTAGCTATTTTGGTAAAAATCACAATCTTCTTTGAAATAATTATACCAGTACAAAAACTCTGTCCATATTAGACCTATCAGAGTAGGATTCATGAGAGTCAATTATATTTAAAAAATATTAAGGTGCTCTCGTAGTCTAGGTATTTGAACCAGTTTGTAAAAAAAAAGTAGCTATTATTTTGAGTTCACTATGAAATTGGAGGTCATCTGAAAGTGAAAGCATCTCACACTAAAGTTAATGTAGTTCCATTAATGGCGTAGGTTTTTCCAACTTGTAATCCCACACTAGATTTACCACAGGACAGTTAGACTTTCGCTGTCCTTTTTAGAAGATGTTTCTGACTCATTTTACTAGGTGAAAAAAATAGTACAATACTTTTTGAAGAGTTTTGCATCTTGTGTGAAGGAGTCCCATCCACAGAGCCTTTTAAAAGCTAGGGTTTCAAAAGATAACATTCTTAAATTCTGCATATATGTTATTTATTTGAAATGGCTTGATATTGAAGACTATCTAATTGAGTCTCTGGACACTGCCAGGCTCACTCTGGAAGGAATTTATGGAGAAGCTTGACTTCACTTATTCCAGCTAGAAATGCTTAACCTAATCCACCAGCTGGGAGCTGCCCAGTGACCTCCAAACCAAAAATGCCCACTAGGGGCTACATGCCATCTACTGTGGTTAGCAAAGGTTCAGCTGAACAAGTGATTTAAATACAAAGTGTCTGACAAATGGCATCAACTTCAACATCAGAATGTGGGCAGGAGTCAACCTGAGCCATTCACACGGTCAACAGGCCAGCTAAGACACTTAATTTCATTTAACCAGGCACTGTGACAGAGTATGGTAACATCTTGCAGAAGTCCTTAAGCACGTGGGACCAAAGGCATCAGTGCCTCACTAATTTCTATATATGACTCATTAATGAGAAGAAGCTCTCGTGCACTTGGCATCAAGCAAAGCAAGGACTCTCACAACATGGCAAGTTATCACCCAATATTCTTGCTGTCAGTGTGTTTTTTTAAGTAGTTGATCCTCCAACACATCACTCTGGAGCTGGACAATGTCTTGCAAGTTGAGGAGGCAGGGTTCAGGAAAGGACATGTCAGCTGTGATCTAGTCTTGGCCTTGAGCACCTTTCAAAATTGCTTTTCAACAAAATGTAAAGACAGGAGCTGCCTTCCTGTATTTGACCACTTCTTATGACAATTTGGCACAGGTGCCTTCTGTGTAAACTCTCTCAAGTTTCCCTGCGTTGGACGGTTGTATAGTAAAGTGCTCCCTCCAATATAGGTAGTGCACAATACACATGGATGACAATTGCAGTTCTTGGAAATTTCAGATTAATAGTTTTCCTCAAGTTTCAGGTCTTTCACCAGAACTCTTCAATGTGTGCATCAGTGACTTGCCAGCAATACTCTTGTGCAAGTTTATCTATGCTGCTGACATCTACTGCAGCTATCAAGCCCTGTTCTCAGAAAATGACAAGGACCTGAATGATATGACGCTTGTGTCAGATTACTGTAGCTGATACAGCTGAGCTTTTCTGGGACAGTTTCTAGTGCAGTTCATCTCCATTGTGCAAGCGCAAGCCACCAGTTAAATATTTTCTAAAACTGCCAATGTCTTCAGCACAACTTAACCCTGGTTTACGTTGGTGTGACATTGAAAAGGTCATTGAGGTACTGCAACCACTTGAAAAAGGCAGCAGCCAAAGTTTTCACTTGGAACAACTTGTTCAGAAAACTGGCCATCTCAACCTTAGGTGCAAGTGCCTTGATACTTAAAACATCACAGCCCTTGCCGTCTGCTATTCAACAGCAGAATACTGCACTCCTTTCTGCTGTCACTCATCCCATATGAGTTTGGTTGATGTCAAGCTTAACAGAGCTCTGGTTACATGCAACTCCATTGCCATGGCTATCAATACTTACTAACATAGCACTGTCCCATATTTGCTGTGAAGAGGCTTCCATCATTCTCCTGGCCAAGATGTATGAGAACAGTGACTTGCTTCTCTAGGCAGACATATTCAACCATCTGCCAGTTCACCTGTCTTCTAGACTCCATTTATGGTCACTTACGCCACCACAGGCTATGACAGTGGAATCTGCATGGCATGACAAGTTGTTAACAATGACCGGTGTTAATCATTCTTTTGTCACTGACCCAATCATCTACCCACCAGGTTTTGACTTGTCAAGGCACCTGTCGTCATCTCTGAACCGTTTTGAACAGGACAGGGCAATTGTGAGGCCTATAATTTTCAAAGTGGGTTTATCTAGTGACCCACAAAGAAGATATAATCAACTTCAGACTATGTTGCATATCCTTGACAAGTACCCTCTGAGTTGGATGACTTCCATGACAGACGGATGACTTTTCACCTGACTGATGATGATGCTGTCAAATTGCTAGGCACTCTGACTGAATGCAAAGAATGGCTTGTACAGTAAAGGTGTACTAGTGAAGGTGGCTAGTGTTGTAAAAAGCTCATCAGCATCAGTCACTGATGGAGAAAAACAAAATCTGCTTTTAGGTATGTTTTTAGTGTTATGCAAGGCAAAGAAAGCTTGGTACACTTACCCTCATGAATTAAAAAGCTCCATAAACTACTTTCCTTTATTTATATTTACTCTGGTGATGTCAGAAGTGTTCTTGGAAAGATGTAAGGCAGCAAGAAAATGTATCTCACTAAAAGGCTCCCACTTACACTTGGCATGAAGCTATGAAACTTAAAAGGAATATTTTTAAGCTTCTGCAGAAAGGAAAATGTTTACAACTTTGCAGCCTAAAACACTGCTGCAATATTTTTTTTCCTGTAATTTAAAATAAGAAAAAAAATGTTTTACACATTTTAAGGGCACACTTGAGACCTGTGTGAGGAATAAGAAGAGGCTTTCTTGTGCCACAAGCAAGCTGTCCTCATTGCAGGTCAGAGCTCAGTGGAGAAAACAGCTTCTGTAAAACTATTAGGCTATGTCTATACTATGCCCATTTGGTGCAAGAAATATTCAAATGAGGTGCAGCGTGGAATATCACGGCACCTCATTTGCATAATTAATGAGGCTCTATTTTTGCACAAAGAGGCTTTTGTGCAAAAACCCCCTCTTGCACAAGAGCCATTCTTCCACATTTTTTTCAGGAAGAATGGCTTTTGCACAAAAGCCTCTTGTGCAAAAACTGAGCCTCATTAATTATGTAAATGAGGCAAGGTGATATTCCACACTTCACCTCATTTGCTTATGTTTTTGCACAAGAGGCTATAGTGTAGACATAGCCTCACTGTCTTCATGGACATGTGCCTTACCAGGCATCTGGCAGGAGATGGGGGAGGGTGGTAATCTATACCAGGTATATGGCTGCTGCAAATTAACTCTCTGGAGCAAGTTGGGGACCAGGAATCAAATTGTGACTCTAAATCACGGGGTGGCTATGCTCCTGGATTGGTGCAACTATGCACCATCCCTGAGTTTATGGTGAACACACAGCCTCAATGTACACTATATATCTCATCTAATAAAAATTGACTGCATACCCCCTGCACTAATTATGAATGGGGCCTGTGGGTCCAAGTGGGGCATCAGGGCTCTCTGGGTACTCTTCTAACCCAGTGGATTTCTAGTCCTTTTAGTTGCAGTATTAGCTCCCTTTCCCCATGAGCAAATGTACAACTGCAAGGTGGACATAAACTAGGCACTAAAAAAGCCTCCAGAATCCAGTACCAGTGAGCAAGAATACACTAGTTTTCAATAACTGCAAAGGCCAGTGAGTCCCTAAATTCAGATTTATTACAGAAAGGCAGAAAGGCAATTTTTAACAACTCAGCATTGTTAGTTTTCAACTTGCTAGAGAGATGTCTTCAAAGTGACTTGCACTCCATTCATACACACAGATGGTGAATTATACATTTGCCTCTTTGGAGAGAGCAGGCACCAAAATATGAATTTCAGCAACGTACCAGCAGAGGAACAACAAGAGTGACAGCTGTTCATGTTCCTTCCCTTTCAAAACAAAATTCATATTGATGCCGCTAGCAAGCATTCATCTTAGAAAATTAAAGAAATTCACAGAGAAAACACTTTTCAACAAAAGCCAGAGATATAATATTGATTACATTATAATCAAGCTGCCGGGTATCCCAAAGAAGACTTCTGGATGACAGTTATATACTTTTTGTCTTAACTCCTGGGAGAATTCTGCACCACTGTGCAAGTGCAGAATTAATATCCCTTGCAGATTATTCTCTGTCTCCACCTAGTCTGACAGAGAGGCAAAGA
Source organism: Pelodiscus sinensis (assembly GCF_049634645.1). NCBI lineage: Eukaryota > Metazoa > Chordata > Testudines > Trionychidae > Pelodiscus > Pelodiscus sinensis. The sequence goes on from NC_134711.1 coordinate 308,657,557, forward strand.
GAAACTTCAGTTACACCTTTTGCCCATCTGGGGCTGATGTGGCACCAGAAAAGAGAGCATTTGGCTCACTGGCCAGAGCAGCCAGCTGCAGAGAGGGAGGGGGAAGAGGCTGCCTTCCTGACAGTACCCTGCTGGTAGTACTGGGTGAGGAGGCTTGGAGTATGGGGGGTGGACAGAGTGGGGCATAGGGTGTTTCTGGGGGGGGGGGGGGTCACACAGGCTGGCATTGAGCAGGGCTAGTGGGGGGACAAACTGGGGCAGGGTCACAGGAGCTAGTGGGCTGAGTCGGGAGTGGGAGTTCAGGGCCACATAAGGACAGGGCAGCTATGCCTGGCTAAATAGGGAGTGGGGCTGTAAGGACACACTGAAATGGTAGGAATGGAGGTGCAGGGGCAGATGTGCTTGACTATGTGGGAGAGGCAAGGGAATTGCCATGGGATGCTTGGAGGAGGTTTCCCAACTCCCCCAAAAAAACCCTGTTCCATACTTCTCCCACCCATACCTAATGACCCCCCAGAAACACTTCAATCTTCTTTGTAACAATTCCTTCCCTTTCAACTCTCCTCTTATCTCCCCTAAGCCTTTGCACTGCTTTTAGAGCATGGGGAATATGTTTCTATAATGCAGTTTAAATTAATTATTACTGAAAGATTTGAATTCATATGCCTAATAAAGAATCTATTTATTAAAAAGAAACATTTCCTGAGGTTTTTTAGTGTCTTTATTGTTACAGACACAGCCGATGACAAGTATTTTGAATAAATTACTAAAATAATGTAAACTGGCATGATTATATTGTGTTATTTTGGCATATGAAACTTTTAGAATTTTTCAAAATTTTAAAAGACTGTATTGCATGCAAAGTTTTTAATATTTTGGTACGGATTTCTCCCAGAAATATTTAATAAAGAAATCAATATGGGGATAGAATTACTCATGTTGCCCTTGCAACTTGAGATAAATGTAGGATTTTAAACATGAAGATGCTTATTGGCACATACAACTTTATATATATTTAAAGCTAGGTGAGTGTATGGGTGGGTATTTGTATGATCAGGGCCTTAGCTGCTTGAGAAAGATGCATCCTCACACTGAACTGATAAAAGCATTTAATTAGCCAAAGCAACTAGAAGTCCTGGTGCACTTTAAAGACTAACAGATCTATAGGGATATAAGCTGTTGTGTTGGTAAAAAACACTTTGTCAGATGCATCTGACAAATATATAATTATTAGATACTTTGATAAATGATGTATCAGCTATCATTAAAAGCGACGAGGAGTCCTGTGGCACCTTATAGATGACTCCCCCTCTGATACTTGACACCATGCAAGGCACTGCATTTAGCCGTATGGAGTGGAAATCTATCAACCTCATGAAGAAACTTGCACAAGTACAAACAGATATCATCTTTCTCTCCAAATGCAAACAGATGGACATTATACCAAATGGACTGAAGGTGAAAAATCCATTGCTATCTACATACTGCACAGACTACAGTGAGAGTTTATGCCATATACTATCCAAAAAACTGAGGAGCCACCTGATCAGCATCCTGTACAGCAAACAGGAAAACATCAAAAAAGAGCTCTCCAATCTGGAGTCTCTCATAAAACACCAACCTTCTGCACAAGTGGACTTTACTAAAACAAGACAGGAGATCTACACTACACACTTCACTTCTCTACAGAGGAAAAAGGACTGTAAGCTGTCTAAAATCCTACCTGCCACATGGGGCCACAACAATGGTACCCCTAACTCACCCAGCAATATCGTCAATCTCTCCAACTACACACTCAGCTCGGCAGAAGAATCTGTTCTATCTCGGGGACTCTCTTTTTGCCCCGCCACCCCCACTAACATGATTCAGTTCTGCGGTGATCTGGAAGCCTACTTTCGCTGTCTCCGTCTCAAGGAATACTTCCAACACGACACTGAACAGTGCACTGACACACAGATACCTTCCCACCAACAGCACAAGAAGAAGAACTCCACATGGACGCCTCCTGAGGGCTGAAATGGCAGTCTGGACCTCTACATAGAATGCTTCCGCCGACGTGCACAGGCAGAAATTGTGGAAAAACAGCATCGCTTGCCTGGTAACCTCAGTCGTGCAGAACGCAATGCCATCCACAGCCTCCGGAACAACTCTGACGTTATAATCAAAGAGGCTGACAAAGGAGGTGCTGTTGTCATCATGAACAGGCCTGACTACCTAAAGGAGGCTGCCAGACAACTCTCCAATGCCGAATTCTACAGGCCACTTTCCTCAGATCCCACTAAGGAATATACTAAGAAACTGCACCATCTGCTCAGGACACTCCCTAAACAAACACAGGAACAAATCGACACACCTTTAGAGCCCCGACCAGGCTTGTTCTATCTATTACCCAAGATCCACAAATCTGGAAATCCCGGACGCCCCATCATCTCGGGCATTGGCACTCTTACTGAAGGACTGTCTGGCTATGTGGACTCTCTGCTCAGACCCTACGCCACCAGCACTCCCAGTTACCTTCGTGACACTACGGATTTCCTGAGAAAACTACAATGCATAGGTGATCTTCCAGAAAACACCATCCTAGCCACCATGGATGTAGAGGCTCTCTACACAAACATCCCACATGCAGATGGAGTACAAGCTGTCAGGAACAGTATTCCTGATGATGCCACAGCACAACTGGTGGCTGAACTCTGTGAATTTATCCTCACACACAACTATTTCAGATTTGGTGACAACATATACCTCCAGACCAGTGGCACTGCTATGGGCACCCGCATGGCCCCACAATACGCCAACATTTTTATGGCTGACCTGGAACAACGCTTCCTCAGCTCTCGTCCACTTACACCCCTTCTCTACCTACGCTACATCGATGACATCTTCATCATCTGGACCCATGGGAAGGAGACTCTGGAAGAATTTCACCATGATTTCAACAGCTTCCACCCCACCATCAACCTCAGCATGGACCAATCTACACGGGAGGTCCATTGCCTGGACACCACGATACAAATAAGTGACGGTCATATCAATACCACCCTATACCGAAAACCTACCGACCGCTATACTTACCTGCATGCCTCCAGTTTCCACCCTGGACACACCACACGATCCATTGTTTACAGCCAAACACTGAGGTACAACCGCATATGCTCCAACCCCTCAGACAGAGACCTACACCTACAAGATCTTCAACAAGCATTCTGTAAACTGCAATACCCACACGAGGAAGTGAGGAGACAGATTGACAGAGCCAGAAGTGTACCCAGAAGCCTCCTGCTACGGGACAAGCCCAAGAAAGAAACCAACAGAACACCACTGGCCATCACCTACAGTCCCCAGCTAAAACCTCTCCAACGCATCATTAGTGATCTTCAACCCATCCTGGACAATGATCCCTCGCTTTCACAGGCCTTGGAGGTAGGCCGGTCCTTGCCCACAGACAACCCGCCAACCTGAAGCATATTCTCACCAGCAACTACACACCGCACCATAATAACTCGAACTCAGGAACCAATCCTTGCAACAAACCTCGGTGCCAACTCTGCCCACATATACAGGCAGTCCTCGGGTTACGTACAAGATAGGGACTGTAGGTTTGTTCTTAAGTTGAATTTGTATGTAAGTCGGAACTGGTACATATTGTAGGGGAAACTCTAGCCAAACATTTCTCCAGAGCTCAGTTTTATTCTCCCACACCTCACTTCCCTCAGTCTTTTATTCTCAAGCTGAGGTGTCTGCTGAGAAAAGCCGCTCCGCGTCTCCCTGGTCTGCTGGGTGGGGCGCTAGCTTCGTGTCTCCTTGGTCTGCTAGGATTAAACAAAGACTGTGAATGGCTTGCTAACTACAAAAGCAGCTTCTGCTCTCTTGGAATTCACACCTCCAGATCAGCTGCTAGAAGTGGGCCTCATCCTCCTTGATTGGATCCACCTGGTCATCTCCAGCCTGATCCTGGCCTGCATATTTATTCCTGCCTCTGGAAATTTCCACTACATGCATCTGACGAAGTGGATCTTTGCCCACGAAAGCTTATGCTCCTACACTTCAGTTAGTCTATAAGGTGCCACAGGACTCCTCGTCGCTTTTGCAGATTCAGACTAACACGGCTACCCCTCTGATACTTGACAGCTATCATTAGTTATTACATATAACAACAAGACAATTGATTGCTTATTCCTAGAGGTTATAAGCGTCTATAATACCTTTTGCTGATATAATCAGAAATTAGAAATCTATTTGGCTTAAAACATAGTATCAAATTTAATGGGAATTTTATTTAAAAAAATTGCTTTTGAAGAATGTCCAAATTTCAAAATTTTGTCAAATGCTATCAGTAAATGAGGACTTTTTTGGCCAGATGTATAGTTGGTTAAAAAAATAAACATTTTGAACAAAATTCTTTCATAGAAAAAAACTGGGTAAAAATTACTTTGCTTATATCATCCATTAATTGTATTAATTTTTTGTAAATTATTTTTTGTGCAGTCATCAAGTTAATTGCAGTGTGGTGTTCTCAAAGAGGGCATGCTTTCCTCTGATTTGCACTTCCCTTTCCTATTTTGGTGAATTAGCACTATATTTTAATTCTACCACCATGGACATAGATGATTTAAAGGGTTGAACTATTGTCCCTTGCATCATGAGCTTACTGGTTCAAATGAAACCCTTGATAGCAAAAACTAGAAATCATTGCTATCTGGCAGAGTACATTATGGGAATTTTTTAGTCTTGTTCCAGGCCCATGTGAAGAAGTCTCCACAAAAAGCCACTAGAGCAGGCTGGATAGTTGAAGTCCCACATCACTTCCAAGTTCTATGCTTTGGATGATTTGTTAGTCGTTTCAGAAAAGCCTCATCCACTTCTTCCTGGTTAGGTGGTCTGTACTATACCCCTGCCATAATATCACCCTTGTTTTACCCCTTTTAACCTAACCCTGAGATGTTCAACAAGTCTGTCTCCTGTTTACATCTCAACCTCAGTCCAAGTGTTTGCATCTTTAATATATAAGGCAACTCTTCCTCCCTTTTTTCTCTGCCTGACCTTTCTCAGCAAGTGGTATCCTTTGGTACCAGTATTCCAGTCATACCTATCATCTCACCAACAGTCATCCCTCTGATATTTTCCACCTGAGTGGTATGAATTTTCTTATTTGAACCAATGTGGAGGTTATGTGTATGATGCACATAACGAAATTCATGTGATGGGAGAGGGGCAAAGGGGTTCACTGTGTAGGAGTGTGGTCAGGACTGGGGCAATGGGTCAAGCTGCAGGACTAAGAGGGCTCTGGCTGGGGTATGGGCTCTAGGGTGGGGCTGGCATTAAGGGGTTTAGGGCTGGGGTAGAGAGTAAGGACCCTACCTGTGGGGTGAAGGCTTGGCGTGAAGCTGGGATTGAGGGGTTTCAGGTGCAGGAAGAGAGCTCGAGGTTTAGTGAGGGGCTCTGGACTGCGGGTTGGGGTATCCCATGGGGTGCAGGCTGTGGGTGTGGGCTTTGGGATGCAGGAGACTCGGGGAGACTCAAGGTGGGCAGTGGGTTAGGCTTGGGCTTATTTAGGAGACTCCCTGCTGGGGACAGTGAGGAGAGGCCTGTGGTCAAGGAAGCCAAAGCCCTTCTGGTGATATCATTTTTGCAGCCAGGCATTCACCTCCAGGATGCATCTGTTTGTGCCTCGGCTCCTACCCTTGACTGTACTCCAAACTCCTTTACCTATACTCCCAGCACCCTGTAGTCAGTTTTTGTCTTATCAGGGTGATACCTCACAGTATCATTAGTGCCCACATGGTTGAGTACCATGGGGTAGTAGTCAGAAGGCCAGATGATCCTCAGTAATCCCTCCATAGCATCCCGGAGTAAGTTGGTAGAGAAGCTCATCAGACAAGGAATGGTAGGAAGTAGCCTAGGATGGGATATTGTTCTCCGGACGCTCAGCATGTTGTGGCAGGATTCCCCACTGAGCAGGCAGTGGCTGTGCTTCTGCCAACAGGGGCCTGGACTATATCCATTAAAGGGAATCAAGGTGTTAGACTGGAAAGAATACAGTAGCTTGTTTGGTGAGAACAGGATGTTATGCAATATGTAGAAAATTGTGTGCACAAGTAAATTTTGAACCAAATGAAGAGAACAGCAAATGTAAGTCACTAACAAATTGATGGCCCATGGATTTGATTCCAAACCGATTATATTGGACCATTGCCAAAAACAGCCTGAGGAAATGTATAGGCTTTGGTCCTCATGGATGCTTTTTTTCCAAACGAATAGAAGCAGTCTCCATAAGAAACAATAAGACAATTGCTATTGCTAAGGTTTCATTGCCAGATGGGGACTTCCGTGGATAACTGATTCAGATTAGGGAACACATTGTCCTGGTAAAATAATGTGTAACACCATAATAATGATGGGACTATAGCAGTAATATGATTTTTCCTACCATCTGCAGTCATGAGAACTGATAGAAAGAAGTAATAAAACTTTAAGGATGATGCTTATTAAATAGTTTAAAGAAAATAAAAACTTGGTAATATTCAATTGCCATTAGTACTTAGCTCTTCAAGCTACGCCAAATGGAACAGGGATCACACCCATGGCAGGATGTTAAATGGTTTTGCCTGAACTCCCATTTTTGGTGTGCCAGCCTTGGTTCAGCAAACCGTTGTGAGTCATCAATGGTTGCTACAGGTAAAAGAATACCAGCAAAAAGTTAATGTGAGGGCAGCCAAGACCACAGGTGTGGGACAAAGAGAGAATGCTCACTGTTTTAAGGCCAAAATGAAGGTGCAAAATTAGTAAATAGGAGACCAAATAATCAACATTACAATAAAAAAGAAATTCAGGAAAAGGTTATTAATCAGTTAATTAATCAAAACAATGCTGAAGTTGTAAATCACACGATAACTGTTATTTTAGAGACTGAAGCATAGGAATAGAAGGAACCTCAAAAGGTCATCTAGTCCAGTCCCCAGCATTCATGGCAGGACTAAATATTATCTAGACCATCCCTGAGAGATTTTTTCCTAATGTCCAACTTAAACCAATCTTGCTGCTATTGACGCACATTCACTGACATTTGAAATGTTTTGAAAATATCCAAATAGGGAAAATGGCTCAACTTGTTACAAATGCTCACTAGATTTGTGTAAGAATGAATCACAAGTAATCACAGAGGCTGATGTCCTCTGGAATCTAGCTGGATAACAACGCCACCTCTTGATTACAAGGACTATTACAGAAAACAGGCAAATTTATTTCTCACTTTCACTACCAAAATGTTTTTAAAAAAATGTGTATAAGACAAGAATGCATAGGTAGATATCCTCAGAGACACATGTCCTCAAAGACATCCTTTTCAAGGATTATGCACAGACACTTCAGACACTGATGAGACACTTGTATGAACAGTGTCTGGCACCTTTTCTGGACTGCTGCATAAACTTGCAAACAAATTACTTATGCCAGTGTTAATGCAACCCATCTGTGATATAAATCATAGTAATGAGATGGAAACCCAAGAAAGAACTGCATAGTACAGCTGAATATTTGGAATGGACATCAGATATGTGCCATGTATATGGGAACTGGAGAATATTATATAGTCACACAATCATTAAAATACAGTTATGAAGGATAAGTATCCCCAATCAATCAGTTCAATTGGTGTTTTAGTTCTAATTTTGACAGTATCATTGGATCAGTCAAAATTAGACCTATGCAACATCTATTGAATCAAGGCTTTGTGATAAAAAGTCAACTAAGCTTTAATTCAAGGATTTGGAATCACACACTAATTTTACAATACCCACTGCTAAACTGAATCTACATTTGAAGTTTTTGCTAAAACAAAATGCAAAACATTTAATTCACATGCAAGAAAATTAACTATATTATAATTCAATAGCATAAATGTTAAAGTCAGTTAGCTAGTGAAATCAAATAATTATAATTATAATGGTGATATCCAACTAAGACATTCAGCTTTATAATAATAATATATGGAGATATATTTGTCTGAGAACTGGAAGGGATGGAGTTCATTGAGTCCATGGCAGGATCAAGTACCCCAAGTAGCATCCCTGATAGATTTGTCCCAGATTGCCACCTCAAGGATTGAGCTCACAACTCTAAGTTTAGCAAGGCAATGCTCAAGTCACTGAGCTATCCCTCCCCCCAGTGTTATGGATATAAGTGTTGATAATTGTAGTAATTCTTAGACTGTAGTGTAAAACTGTGAAAGAATTGGCTTAAAGGAAAAAAGTGTTGAAGTACACCATTTTATACCATTGTGTAAACCAAATGACACTCTTGAAAACATTATATTTCAAAATACGTTGAGGGGGAGACTATTAAAAGGAACTGACGATCATGACTCCAAAATGGAAACACCCCACAAAATGCATGGAAGAGAAATTTCTAACCAAGTGTCTTTGTAATGATTCCCAAATAAAACTGGACTTTGAATGGGAAAAACCCCCCAACAAGTTGCAATAACAAAAGAAATATTAAAATGAAGAACCACTGATTTACTGATATACTGATTTAAAACACTGAAAATAAAATGAAGAATTCTTAATTGGAAGATTAGGAGCTTTGATAGCTGTATTTTAATTATGGCTAATGAATGGGTACAGATGAGGTAACAATTAGGCCAAATCCTTGCTGGCATAAATCTGGTTTGGCCAATTCCTCTTTTATGCTGAATTGCTAATCTACTTAAAATGTTGTTGGCAGAACAAAAGTAACATGTTTTGATGAAAGCTGTAAATGAGTTACACATACGTCATTATAAATGCCACCTCTCCACATATTCCCACCCATTTTGTGGGCAGACCCAAGGGATGGTGACACAAAACAACATAACTTAAACTACAAACCCAGCAGGAAAATACAGTAGTTGGGTAATTTAAGCTTGTACATACATAATATATGGGTTACCTAAAACCCAAAGGGCAGATGTACCAACAGCCAGTTGGATCAAATGTAAGTAATTTGTAATATAGAGACATATAAATGTTCTAAGTGGGCATTGATCCAAACTAGAGAAACATGGGACCAGAAAGTGAAGAACAAGTCTAAGAGACAAGACCAAGGGATCAGAGAACACAGGGCCTAACATGAAAGGTGTAAGGTGTTCCCAGTGCTGCTGAATGTGGTAACTTGTGCTTATTTACCAATTCTGTCTTATCTGTTATTTTTTGTGTGACAAGTGTATGTCTGAACATTATAAGTGACAATAATTGTATCTGAAATTGCTCAAATAATGGTACCTGTAAACAAAGCATGGATGCATACATACCACCCTGTAGTTGTCAGTGGAGCTCAAACCTTGGACCTCTATCTACCCATCCTTTCTCTACGACGGGGGCAAGTAACTTCTAAGGCTATGTCTATGCTACCCCTTATGTTGGCAAAACTTGTCTCACTCAGGGGTATGTAAAAGAACACCCCACTGAGCAACGTAAATTAAGACAGCATAAGCTGGGGAAGCCTTTGCCGACTGATCCTGTAAACCTCGTTTCACGAGGCATAAGGGATCGGTTGGCAAAGAGTTCCCCAGCCGACAGATCCGCATCTAGACTGCCGCGCTGTGTCGGATCAGCTGATTGTCGGCACAGTGCAGCGGCCCTGTTTATTTTAATGAAGCAGGGATTATTTAAATTCCCACTTCCTGACTATGCCAAATAAACTAATTTACATGGCTCCATCGATGGAGCCATGTAGTCTAGACACACCCTAGAGGTTTTTAAGTCTCCTCTTGACAAAGCCCTGGTTGGGTTGATTTAGTTGGGATTGGTTCTGCTTTGGGGATTGTACCTCCTGTGGTCTCTTCCAGCTCTATGGTTCTATGATTCGACCTAAGCAATCTTACAGCAGCACAGCTGCTGTATTGGTACAGCCTAAGTAGCAGAGGTGATCTGGAACTACTAACAGCCAGGCTCCACTCCTGAGAGGCATTTCTATTGAGGTTATTCAGGTAAATACATCTAATTCTGTAATGCATTGGTTGTTGGTAAAGAGCATGAGCCCATCTTTCTTTACAAGCAATTGTGAACCAGAAACTGGCCAGAGATGGCAAAGAGCTAGAAAGGCTTCCACTCCAGCTTTAGAACAAACAAAGCTATAAGAAGAGGCTAACTGAAACTCTTAAAACAAATGAGCAGTTTGAGAGGCTACAGCTTGCTGCTGATGGCACTCAATCAAGGACAAACACAGTAGCACTGGAGGTGATAGGGAAATAATTCTTCCTTAAAAGAAAAAAAAATCTGTCTCCAGATTATTCCCTCTAATCAGAAGCACAAGTATTATTCTTCCCATAAATTTAAAAGCATCTGAACAACAGCATATAAAATCCCCACTCTTGCAATCAGATACACAAGCCCACACTGAACCCTGTATGAAACCCATGAAGCTGCTTGCATGGCTCTGGTTGCAGGATTGGGAATTAAACTCAGAACAATATTAGAATGTGCATATAAAACAGCAAATGAACAAGAGCCATCAACCTGAGAAATGACGTGGTTCCATGGGAGTTCTGTTTAATTAAGAATAGGAAATACTACTTATATTCATAGGAAGCAAAGTACAGATACATCAGGGTTTTTAGGAAATGTTCTATGGAATGACTTTGATAATACATTACAGTACAGAACTGCATGTTACATGAGCAATGATATTCAGGATATTCCACGCCCTTTATGCAGTGCATTTCAGCAAGATATTCTGTAAACATGTACCAAACAAGGCATGCTTAATTTAGGGGTAGCACCTTAATATCATTGCTGGACTAGAAGTGGCATTTATAAATTGGACTGATAAGACACATTGTGATAATCTTCACTTTCCATGAGTAAGGGTTGTGTTTCTGAAGTCGGTCTAATTCTCTTCTTCCGACACCCCAGAACAATGAGTCCTGTGATCAGAGCAGTAATTATACCACCAACCACAGCTGCTCCAACCAGCCACTGCCAGATCTGACGGGCTTGCTCCAGGTAGGGCATCAAAAAGTCCTGGAAGGAGTCAACTGCAAAAAATGACAGAAATAACACTTATGTAATGCACTATCAATTTGTGGGAGCTAGCACTTATATGATGGCTCATGCTGGAAGACTGAATTATAATAACACTTTGTATTGGTACTCGTGCTTTTGATCTGAAAGTCACAACATATTTTCAAACCTTTAATAAATCATGTCTGTCTCTCCTCAGTTGATGAAAGAGGTAAGTAAGTATGATCCCTAACTTACAAATGGGGAAACTGAGGCAGAAACCTACTAGCCGCTAAGTGATTTCATCAAATGTCACAGAGAAAATGCTGGATGAAATTAAGAATAAAAGCAGTGCCAAAACTTTCAGAGGTAGGTGCCTAAAGTTGGGAACATAAGTAATGCCATTAGTTAATCACCTAGGTAAGTGACCTAACTTCCAGAGATAAGCACTCACAGCTCCTAATGGTACTAATGTGAACAGCAGGCCATTTATTTAGACACCTAAATATGGATTTAGATACCTCATTTTTTGGCACTAGTCTTTGCAAGCACTGATCTGGGTGTCTATCCTCTGCCCTCCCCACACATACTGTGTCTTAAACTACCGGTTAGTTCTTCCTCCTGAGTCTGACACTTCTTCTACACACTGTCCCCTACTACTTAGTCTTTGCCATAAAGATGCGATGCTCAAATTCAAATAGGCTTTTTCTGGCATAGCTTGGAATCATCTTGCTCTGATTCCTCATCCAGTGATTATTTCAAGTCCATTATGCCAAGGGCACCATGGGAGTTGAAGCTCTCAGTTTAGTTCTTCATTATGTAGCACTGTATACCCTGGTCTACATTAGGGAATTATTTTAAAAAAGCCCCCCCTTATTTCAAAATAAGCACAGCGTCCACACTACCAAGCCTGTTGTTTCAAAATAACGGGCTGGCTGTACCCCTGCTTTCCTCGGGGAATAACTCTTACTTCAAAATAGCGGATGCTCCGCTGCTGCTATTTTGAAATAACTACTCTCCAGGGACATTTGAAGTAATTAATTCCCAGTGCTTCCTGGGGCTCCAGGTTGAGGTAGCATGTCCACAATTACAGAGCTTGCCTCAGACTAATTTTAAGGCTCCCCTGTAATAGGGACACACTATTTTTATTTTGGGAATTATTTCAAGGCTCTGGAGTAGGCGACCATGCCAGACACAATACCACTCATGCAATGGAGTTTATATTATAGGGGAATGATTCCCCATTACACTGTCTCTTTTCCAATCATTTACACCAGAGGAAAGTAGGTGCACAGGGCTACTACCATGCTGTTTGTTAATGCTTTCCACCTGCTTTATACTCCTTTGTTCAGGTGTAAATTTCTACTCAAGGTGCCAGAGAGAAGAAAATGTAAAGAATGGGGTGGAGGCCCTAAAAGCTGAGTTAGTAGCAACATCAAAGTGGACAAGCAGGCACTCTCTCTGAAATGCCATGAGCTCGAGTCTGATCTTGGTTATACTGGTGAAAATCACCATAACTCCATAGACTTCATTGATGTCATACTCTGAATTTACACTTGTGTAACTGAGATCAGAAACTAGTTACCCAAATCTAGTTATTGTCCCTGGTGGGTATGAAGCAAATTATCTAATGCAAAATGTATTCATCTATTTTAATTCCAGCTGTGAAAAGTATTCACAGAAACCAGGCCAAACTCTGGATGATCTCCTCATCCCTCTTTTACCCCTCTTTATGCAGGGTAAAAGGGTCAGATTGGTACAAAGGGGGTGTCTAAGCCCTGTATCTGGCTAGTTGAGGAGTCTCCCAGGCCAGGATTGAGGACAAGAGCCATAAGTCCTCTAAAAGCCTCCTCACAAGCCCTGCCATAGAGGACTTGCCAGGGGTGAGAGAAACATGTTGAAAGCAGAAGTGCTGCACTACAGAGATTCCTAGCAGTGCTGTGGTCCATAGGGGACCATAACTTAGGACACGTCTTCAGGTACTTGAGTCCATGGTGCAGCCCAAAAATGAGAGGTGATGGCTGAATGCTTTGCCATCCACTGAAGACTCCTGGGATCAATTTAAAGAAGACCCAAGATGGTCTGTGTCTTCCCAGGGAAAGCATGAACTTCAACAATCTTGACTGACTTTTGTTTTGATGAAACCAAAATGTCAAAGCAAAACTCTGTTGAAACCAGCAGAAAAAACACACATGAATCAATACCAGTATTAATGCTGGTACGAGTCCTTAGTGAAACACAGCTGGTGAATTATTCACAGGTCCAGTTATAACCACTTAAGTTATGGGTGAGGAAAGCATAAACTAGTGCAGTACCTGTGCAGTAGGAAATTTGCTCAGATGTTTAGAAGGAAGGGTTGTTAGTATAAAGGCAGCAAAAGTGCTGTTGGATATTAAATATGGAATACTCCCTCTATACTTAAGAATTCATTTTAAAGTCTGAATTGGATCTCTAAGCCCTTAGCTCTTTTCATTTTAAGTTTTGCATGTGTGGGATATAGACAACAGATTTTTAAGATGATATCGGAGGTGACTTAGACAATCTGTTCTGGAGAAATGGGACTCAGAAAGCATAAATATTAATTACGCTTAGAATGTCCTTGTAGCATTCTTGCCACTTTTTTCCCAACATCACTTGTCCTAGAAACTTCATATAGTGTTTTCAAAATGCTCTGTTGGACTCTAGAGGAATTTCAAACAGCACGCAGTGACTAATGGGGAGCAACACATTCCTCTGAGGAAAAACAACAGGTCTCTCTAGCCCTTTTCTTATGAAGACAGCCTCCAAAATGAAAACTGAATCAATCTCTAAAATACCTATTCTCACAGTCACAACTATTTCCCAGAAAATAGAGGGTGTGTTGATTTTTAAAAAAAATTATCCAGTCTCTGTTCTAAACCTGTCAATTATAGATTTTTTTAAAGCTCTAACCGTAGTTCTGAATTTCCTGCCTTTCAAATGATTGGGTGCGTGAGGTCATGTCTTTTATTGGGCCAACTTGTGGTGGTGAAAGAGACAAGCTCATGAGCTATACAGAGATATTCAGGTCTGAATAAGATTCTCAAGAGAGTGTCATAGATAAATACAGGGTAGAATAGACTGTTTAGCATAAATTGTTAAAACAAGTTGTAAGACAGCAAGTAGTCTGTGGCACCTTAGACTAAATATATATAGATTCATGAGCTATCATGGGTAAAACCCACTTCATCAGATGAGTTGGAGTTACTCTCTAAGCCCTGGTCTACACTAGGACCTTAGTCTGAAATAACCCCCTGTAAGCCACCTGGCTCAGTCCTGGGCCCCAGACCTGTGCTCAGGACCTGTAACAAATGTTCAGTGGTTCCCTATAAGCTCCAGCCCTGAGTACAGGGTGGGGCAGTCAGTCAAAACACAGTCCAGTCTTTACATGGGGCCCAGCCAGGCCAACAAACGCTCAGTAGTTTCCAGTTCACTCAGGCCCAGTCCCTGGTGCATGGTGGGGCAGACAAACACAGTTTGGCAGTCACAGTCTCAGTAGGCTCAGGCCCTGGTGCAGGGCAGGGCAGGGCAGGGCAGGTAAACAACCAAAGTTCACAGGGATCACTGGCGAGAGAGAGGGAGACTGCCATCCAGTATGTGAGGTAGTGGGGGGTTGCAGGCCCTCCCAACGCCATAGCATTCCAGCCCAGGGCCCTAGCAGAGGCAGCTTGGGTTGCCACTGGGGTCAGCAGGGATCTGGCCTGCTATACGCTGACACACTCTCAAATACTATCAGGTGAGCCTGATAGTCATTGGCTCCCACTGGCCACTTCTTAAGTCCTCCTCACTGTCTATCTGTTTTCGTGGTGGCTGTGGGTTCTTGGGGATGTGGGCATCTGATCCCTCGAGCAGGGTAAAAAGGTCTCCTTCAGTGTAGGGGCTCGACAGTCTGGGCCAGTCCTCCATGGTCCTCTGTAGCCCTCTAGCTCAGGGCAGGCTTCTGCTTCCTCTGGTGGCTGGGGCCCTTCTGAGCTCCTGGGCTGAGCTTTTATACCGTTCATCCCCCTCCTTGGCTCTCAGGGAGTTAAAGGAGCAGGCCTGGTCTCGGCCCACCCAGGCTTAAAGAGGAGTTCTACCCTCTCTGGGGCAGTGAACAGCCTCCCTCTTGCTGTACCTCCCCAAGTTTGGATTAGTAAGCGGTGCATCCACACTACCAAGCCAGTTATTTTGGAATAACAAGCCACAGAATTTGAACTCATCAGGAATAACGCTAATTCCAAAATTGTAAATTTGAAATCATGTTTGTGTGGATGCTCTGGTGCCACTAATTTAAACTAATTGGCCTCTGGAAGCCCCTTCTAGCTGTCAGCTCTGACCACTCTGGTCACACCTGGTATCTCCACTGCTCTTCTTCTCCTGCAGAGCTATAAAAGTCCCAGGAACAGGAGAAGAGCCTGGGCTTCACAAGCCATATGGGAGCAAACACCACAGTGAGAAAAGAGCACCACCAATATTCCCCTGGACCCTTCCTTGGCTGCCAGCACTTCTGCTGCTCCCACAGCTTCCACTGCCCAGGAACACAGAAGAGCTCTGGCCTGGACTGGTACAAAGATCTTGGACCTCACTGAGATGTGGGGGGAGGAGTCCAACTTCCAGGAATTCTGCACCAAGAAGCAGAACGCAAACATATACAGAAGTATCGCTGCCAACTTGACCAAGAAAGGGCACACCGGGAGCTTAGAGCAGTGCAGGCTCAAAATAAGAGCTGCGCCAGGCCAACCACAAGGCCTGGGAGTAGAGCAGGTACTCTGGGGTGGCACCTCACCTGCTGCTACTATGACCACCTGGATGCCATCCTGGGAGAGGGGCCAGCCACTTTCCCTAATCTCTGAGCCAACACTGATGACCACAGCAGGGGTAGGCTTCATACAGTGTATCCTGGGATGACTGCCCTTATAACTTTTCTTGATACCAGGGACAGCTGAGAGCTTGTCACATCCCCCCTCAGCTCCCATTGCATCCCACTTCCTGAGTGGGATCCACAGGCGGCAAAGAGCCCAGGAGTAGCTGATGAGGGAGCAGATGTCTCTGCAGGAGACACTACAGGCAGGCTTTGAAGCAGAATGCCAGGAGGGGGTTGCCAACCAGGAGAAGCACTGGGCTACCCGAAAGGAGAGAGAGGCTGCCTGGGAGAGCAGGTGCATCAACATGGGGGCATGTTATCCGCCTTCATCTTGGTGTTAGAGCACATGGGCAGGCGTTCTGCCTCCGCTCCCAACCCTGGCAGAGAAGTCTCCTCCTTGTGTGCTCCACAACCTGTGTGAAAACAGCAGGCAGCCACCATGTGGGTGATGTTGTGCTTGCTGACATCCAAGCAGGTGAGAAGACTCCTGAACCCCCTCCCCCCCTTATTGAACTCCTCCTTGCTGAGGTCCAGGCTGCCTTTGTAGGGCTTCATGAGCCAGGGTAGTGGAGGGTAGGCTGTGTCACCGAGGATCACAATGGGCATGTCCACCTCTCTGACTCTGATGGTGATGTCAGGGAAAAAAGTGCCAGCATGCATTTTTTGGAAGAGGCAGGAGTACCGAAAGATGCAGACTTTGTGTGCCTTTCCCAACCATCCAATGCTGATGTTGGTGAAGCGTCCCTTGAGATCCATAATGACCTGCAGCACTATGGAGATGTATCCCTTCCTGTTGTTGAAATCCAAGGCTTAGTGATTGGGGGTCAGGATAGAGATATGCGTGCCATCTATGCCCCCCCCCAATTGGGGAAGCCAATGTCAGCAAAGCCATCGCAAAGCTGTCCACATTGCCCAGAATGATGACCCTCCATAGCAGCATGTGGTTGATGGTTATCTGCATGAGCACAGGCCCACCTGTGGATTTCCCTACCCCAAACTGGTTCCCTACAGAGCGGTAGCTGTCCGGGGTGGTGAGCTTCCAGAGGGCAATGGCCATGCACTTCTGCACAGGAATGGTGGGTTGCATGCGGGTGTCCTATCACCAGAGGGCAGGGGTGAGCCACTTGCAGAGCTCCAGGAAGGCGGCCTTCCACATATAGAAGTTCTGCAACCACCGCTGATCTTTTCACTGGCAGGATGATGCAGTCCCACCAGTTCGAAGTAGGAATAAGATCCTCCGGAAAAGGGCGCTTTTTCCGGAGGATCGGGGCCAGTGTAGACGCTCTTTTCCGGCTTTTCTAAAAGCCGGAAAAAAGCGGCGGACATTTTTATTTAAATGCCGCGGGGGATATTTAAATCCCCCGCGGATTTCCCTATTGCGATCTCTGAAATTAACATGCCCCTTCCGGAAAAGGGGCCAGTGTAGACGTAGCCCAGGAGTGCCAGGACTTGGCTGAGCAGGGCTTGTGGGCCATGCCAGGGTTCATGCTTCTTTTCCTCCTCATCCTTGTCCTAGTCCTGCTGGAGCAACATGCGGGCAGCCTGAAAGAACTGCACCATGAGGCACAGCATGAGAGCCATGAGCATGGCACTGCTTTGCAGCAGCTCTGGCTCCATGGTGGTGGTGCTGTGGCACCCATGCAGGCAGCATGAGAAGACACGTGCCCACTGTGTCCCTTTTGTGTCCTGCGAAGGGGCAGGGAATGGAGGAGCGAGATGTGGGCTGGGAGAAAAGCCTCCATAAGCACCCATTGCAGTTTGCCAGACCAAACAGCCATAGGAAGTATCTGCCCTCCTGGTGAGCTCCCTAGAGTGTTTCAGGGGACTCTAAGTCTAAGCCAGACGCCGTTAAATGTGGATGCGCTATTTCAGACTGATTTTGAGGTTTACCCGAAGTGAGGACATGCAAGTTCGAATTTGTTAAATCGGGAGCTAAGTCAAATTTATTAATTATGAAATAATTTCCTAGTGGAGATATGGACTAAGTTGCCACAGGACCACTCATTTTTGAAGTTACAGACTAATACAGCTACCCGGCTGAGACTTTGTACATATTGTAAGAGCCCTTCAAGGGGAAGTGGCCAGTTAACACCTCTGCTAGAGTCACAGGACAAATATTTTCAGCATGTCATTGCCCTATTTTTAATCCCAGCTGCATAGGATTTCTCTAACAATCTAGAGGCCAACTTCCACCTCCAGGCATCTACTGCCTGTTTTCAGTTTCCTTTGCCACAAACAGCATAAGCAGACTAAGCAATTGCTTAGGTCCCTGAGAACTTCAGAGGGATCCCATATTAATTAGCAAGTCTGTGTCATGTGTAGAGGGCAAAATATTCCCGGTCAGCTTCCCCAGTGGGCTAGTACTGCCTCTAGGGACACTTCATGCTCTGGCATCTGAGTTGCCATGGTAACTTCAAGTTAGTGATTGCATAGATCTTTTCTGTGGCAAAGGAAGCTGAAAACAGGCAGTAGGTGCCGGAGGTGGCTGTTGGCCTCTAGCTTGTTAGAGGAATCTCATGCAGGCTGAGGTTAAAACAGAGCAGGGACATGCTTAAGTGGGTTTAAAGTGGTGATAAAATGGAAGACAGTAGTATTTCCCCTCTGTTAGATCGTGCAGCAGCCCCTCTCCTAGAATTACCCAGTTCAACTTGAGAGAGATTTTGGTGAATCAAATTCAGTTT
Source organism: Pelodiscus sinensis (assembly GCF_049634645.1). Taxonomy (NCBI): domain Eukaryota; kingdom Metazoa; phylum Chordata; order Testudines; family Trionychidae; genus Pelodiscus; species Pelodiscus sinensis. The sequence goes on from NC_134711.1 coordinate 308,676,078, forward strand.
TTTTGTGTTTTAACTTAATGAACTTAAAAGAACGGCCATCCTAAATGCTAGATGCCACTGTCATTGATAAATAGGCTATTGCAAAACAAACACACAAACAACAACCAAAAACAGACAATGCCCCCTCCATCAGTTAGCAACTATTACCAGCAAAATTTTCCAATTCCTCAATTTTCCAGAGACAAAATAAGAATAACAAGCCCAACACAGTCACTAGATTCAATTCCTGTACTGCCTTAAAAAAAAAAAACCATACAACCCCCTCCATCATTCAATATGTCTGTATTGCATTCATGGAACTATACTGGCTGCTAGGAGTGGTAGAATAAACTCTCCTCTTCCCCAGGGCTGGTCTAACACAGTGCTTCCTGGCTATTTTCCAGTGCGTGTTGCCCTGAAAAATCAGCCAGTCCATTATAGGTACTAATAAAGAACACCACCACCTGTAATTTTAGAAGCCCTTTCAGTGACATACAGCTGTAACAAACCTGCTGGAACTTGAAGGATGGAGCACAGAATGCAGGAGAGAAGAGCTGGAAGGAAGCACCAGGAAGCTAGTCATGTGCACATGATTAGGGTACTAATTCAAATGCAATATCTTTGTGAACAGTCCTCTTGTTAAAGAGTGTGTTTAGTTTTATAAGAATAGTCATGTCATGTTAATCTCTAGTTTATGTGCTACATGAAACAACAGCCTTTTAAATATTTCTTCTATCCAATCTGGGTATAGCATAAAACCATTTCAGGATTAATCAAAACCAAAATTCACCTGACTAGCAAAAGGAGAAAAAACAAAGTCCATTCTACTCATTCATTCACATATAAGCCTCTGATATATTGGCAATGACTTGCTACTTTTTGCCACATGCATTATTTTCATCTGATCCAGTTGGATATTCGACAGCAATGTTTGTGCCCATAGCGAAATTGTATGTATCTACCTTGAGCTTGCAAAATTCCGCTCATCCAGGGTGAGTCATTGTTTGTGTTTGTTTGTTTCTTGGTGGACAAAGAAAATGGCAGTCATAATTTATTCACCATTAGGTATGAAGGGGAAGAACAGGCAAATAGATTTTTTCTGCTAGGTTCTTGTTTGCTTAGTCCATTTAGAAGTGTGGCTATAGAGATGTTCTGTGGGGAATTCCAGTTAAGCAAGGGACATTTTGGGGGCAAAGCATTGCTAAAGGGATGGAGCATCATGGTACATGATCATCTATTGAGGAAATCAGAGTGGCTCCCTTGACATTTGAATTTGTGTTAAAACTGGGCAGATTAGGGAGACATAACGGGCTCCCTGGCAGGCCTCCTCTCACACTGCTGACTGCGGTTGAGAATCAGTCCCTGTATATAAAGGCTGGTCATGAGTTTTATGATAGTTTTTTAAGGCTGAAGCTGGAAACACATTGCAGTAGGTTTCCACCCACACACCTACAATTGATGACACATGCATATGAAATGGATCACTGACAAAAATGTGTTACTTTTGTATCTTTAAGTGATATCAATCAATTGTTCCCCGATGTATCTACAGCACAATATAGCATGTTTTTTTTCTAATTTACCTAAAGTTAACAATTACATTGACAAAGCTGTTCTTTATCAGCTTGCTCATCTTTATTCCAAGAAAGTAGGCTAGCTACAGCTATATAATCTCTAGTGTTCAATTTTTTAAAATTAGTTCCTCACATCCCACCTGGTAGTTGCCTTCCACAAAAGCACTTGCAAGTAAGGGGAAAAGCTGACTTTTTGGAATCCGTATTTTCTGCGCTAACCATCTTTCCACTCTTATTCCCTCTTCTCTAAGGCTCATTTTTAACCTTGGTTTCTTGGTTTCTTCCTCCTTTTACAATTAGCCTTATATTTCACTTCCCAGAGCCTGAAGAAATTCCCATGTCTGAAATACTGTCTCATCTGTTCTTTTCTAACTTGGTTTTCTAATTTCTCTTTCAGTCATGCAGTTGAGGGATTTAAACTGGATCTCAAGAGGCCACTTAACATGCACTGTCGATTTTAATTACATCCTATTATCCAGGCATCTGCATTTTATCTTATCTATCTGCCGCTATTTTATTGTCAGCTCTCCAGTTCCAAGCAGAGCCATTTTAGAGTCTAGCCCATAACATATGCCACTGAATATCTCAAAGATAGAAAGAGCCATCAAGGGCTCCTGAAGTTGACATGGGTCTCTCTGGGTGCTACTATGCTACCACACAATGGGTATGTCTAGATTGCATCCCTTTTTCGATAAAGAGGTGTAAATTAGACATATCGAAAGTGCAAATGAAGTGGGGATTTAAATATCCCGAGCTTCATTTGCATAATGGCATCTGTTGCTTTTTTTCAAAATGGGGCTTTTTCAAAAAACCCTACAGTTTAGATGGGGCATTTTCAACAGAAATGCCCCATTTCAAAGGATCCTGTACTCCTCATTTTTTGAGGTTCACAGGATCTTTCAAAAAAGCCTTCCCTTTTCAAAAGAACTGTGTCTAGACTGTGGTTTTACTTTCAAAATAGCGCTTTTTCAAAAGAGCACCATGACGCGATTATGCAAATGAAGCACGGGAAATTCAAATCCCAGCTTCATTTGCAATTTCAAAAGTGCCTAATTTACAGCCCTCTGTCAAAAGAGGGATCTAGTCTAGACACACCCAATGGCTACGTCTAGACTGGCATGATTTTCCGCAAATGCTTTTAACGGAAAAGTTTTCCGTTAAAAGCATTTGCGGAAAAGAGTGTCTAGATTGGCACGGACACTTCTCCGCAAAAACACTTTTTGCGGAAAAACGTCTGTGCCAATCTAGACGCACTTTTGCACAAAAAAGCCCTGATCTCCATCTTCCCGATCAGGGCTTTTTTGCGCAAAACAAATCTGAGCTGTCTACACTGGCCCTTTTGCGCAAAAGCTTTGCACAAAAGGACTTTTGCCTGAACGGGAGCAGCATAGTATTTCTGCAAGAAGCACTGATTTCAGACAGTAGGTAGTCAGTGTTCTTGTGGAAATTCAAGCGGCCAGTGTAGACAGCTGGCAAGTTTTTCTGCAAAAGCAGCTGATTTTGCGGAAAAACTTGCCAGTCTAGACACAGCCAATATGTTTGAGTGGAGATAACACTGTTTGGTTCTGGAAATGGGCTTCCCCAAAGTTAAGGATATTTACAGTCTTTTCCCTTTGAGAGCACTGAAGACTAGGCCTTCAGGAGCATACCTGGCATCCACCAAACTCCAAAGCTGCGTTGCAGGCCTGTTAAGCATCTGTGCCTATGTCTAGACTGCTGGCTTCTTTCATAAGAACCTTTTTTCAGAAGAGATCTTCCAAAAAAACTTCTTCCAAAAGAGAGCATCCACACACAAAAGCGCATCGAAAAAGCAATCTGCTTTTTCAAAAGATAGCGTCCACACTGAATGGACGCTATCTTGTGTTTAAGCTGTGATTACGATAGACCGAGTGGCCACCACGGCACCTGTGCTTTTTCCTCTTTCCTCTTCTTTCGAAAGAACTCCCTCTTCCCCATCCACACATGATTTTTTCCGAAAGAATTCTTTCAGAAAAAGGCTTCTTCCTTGTAGAAGGAGGATTACCAATGCTGGAAAACCCCCTCCATTCTTTTGATTTACTTTTGGAAGAATGCAATTGCAATGTGGATGTAACTCAGGTTTTGTCGGAAAAACGATTGTTTTTCCGACAAAACTCTGTAGTGTAGACATACCCTGTGTTGCTGGTAGCCCAGATGCCAGCTCTTGCTAATAATGTAGGCATTAGCTAAGAACTAATAAATTCATAGCTGAACACCAGACCATTTCACCCATGTTAGTTTTACTCAAAATAGGTATTGGTTTTATAGGAATGTGTTTGGGATCTCTGAAATTCTTGTAAATTGTTGCATGTGAGAATCTCATTTGTAATGTCTGGATTCCATGTTACAAGAAAATATGTAAGTTTTGCTTTATAACTTTGAAAATATTTGCTCTGAACTTCTGAACCCAAGCATGGGAATCACAAAGGATTGGTTAATGGGCCTAGCGTACCCAGGAAATACTATAAATAGGGAATCTCATCCTGTGAACTTGGAAGCTGAATGAAGGGAATAAAATCACAGGAAAAAATCCATCTTTTTGTCTTTTTAAACTGTGACAGGGCCAGAGACTCTATTTTGAAGCCAGAGATCACCTGGGCTGTTTCTTGGATCCACCCTGAAAGATACTTTTACTCACAGGTCGCTACAAGATCACTACAACTCTGTCACACTTAGGATTTAGATGGTAACTCATTTGTGTGTATAGGTTTCCTTGTTTTAAGCTATAAATAACCCTTTCCCCCCTTTCCTAGTTAATAAACATTTACATTGTTTATTACAGGCATCTTTGTTGTAAGAGGTAAAGTACCAACTGATCTGGGCTAAGTTACTGGTCTCTTGGGACTAGAAGCAAGATGAATGTGGTGTGATTTTTGGTGTGACTATTTATCACTCAGTCAAGTTTGTGTGGGTGACAAGATAGCCTGGAGAGCCTAAGGCAGAAGTGAGAACTATGGCCCATGGGCTGCATCCAACCCATCAAATCTTTTCATCTGGCCCTCAAATTCCCACTGGGGAGTGAGACCTGGGGTCTGCCTCACTCTGCCCACCATTCCAGATGGTGAGCGTAGTGGAGAGCTCGCCCTGTTCTGCTCACTGTTCCCCAGTTGGAACACTGGGTAGGGGGTTAGAGTTGGTGACAGCATGGGCAGCCCATTTTTCTAGTAACATGTATCAGAGGGGTAGCCATGTTGGTCTGTACCCACAAAAAACAATGAGCAGTCCTGTGGTATCCTAGGCTTGATCTACACAAGAGCAGGTCGACTCAAGATACGCAACTCCAGCTGCATAAATTATGTAGCTGGAGTCACTGTGTCTTAAATCATTGTCCACACATCGGAAGGTCGACAAGAGCAAATGCTCCCATTGACTTCCCTTCCTCTTAGTGAGGAGCAGGAGTACCAGCCCCAACAGGGAAACCCTCTGAGTTTGAATTAGAAGGTCTTCACTAGACCCACTAAATTGAACTCCAGAAGATTGACTACAGCAGTATCAATCTTCCGCGTAATGTAGATATGGCCTTAGAGACAAACAGATGTATTTGGGCATAAGCTTTCATGGACAAAAATCCAGTTCATTTACACCTGAAGAACTGGTTTTTGCCCAAACAAATCTGTTAGGGTATGTCTACACTAGCCCCCTAGTTCGAACTAGGAAGGCTAAGGTAGCCATTCGAACTTGCAAATGAAGCCCGGGATTTAAATATCCCGGGCTTTATTTGAATGTTCCCCTTCGGTCGCCATTTTTAAATGCCACTAGTCCGGACTAACTGCCCTTGAACACACACGGCAATTAAATGGTAATTCAAACTAAGTCCTTAGTTCGAATTACCTGTTACTCCTCCTGGAATAAGGTGGCCACAGGCAGTTAGTCCAGACTAGTGGCATTTTAAAATGGTGACCGGATGGGAACATGCAAATAAAGCCCGAGATATTTAAATCCTGGGCTTCATTTGCAAGTTCGAATGGCTACATTAGCCTCCCTAGTTCAAACTGGGGGGCTAGTGTAGACATACCCTTAGTCTTTAAGGTGCCACAGGACTCCTCAGCATTTTTCTGGGGCTCCACAATTGGCTGGGGCCCTGGGCATGCCCCATTGGCCCAGTGGCTGATCTGCCACTATGAGGAGTTTGGAGCAAAAAACATTTATACCTACCATACAATTTGGTTACTCAGATGTGACCCCCAGTCCAAAAAGTTTGCCACCCCTTGAGCTAAGGAGACTCTGTGACTCCATGGTGAGACTTTTATAGCAGCTCACATTCGTTAGTGGCTTGGAGAAATCTACTTATCGACCACACTCCCAGTTTGGGGTTTTATCAACCACACTGCTTTGTTTGTGGCAGTCTGCCCTGAGATAGGCACTCACAGCTGTGAGACAGCATGACATCATCCTACACCATTTTAATCACACTGCCATTACCTTTTGCTTTGCCTGCAGCCCAGCATCACCTGCATTTCACTTGACCAAGATGTTTGATCGTGCAGTTTCAACAGATACAGATTAAGAATTTCAAAAAATGGAAAGTTGTAGTTATGTTTCTAGGTTTATATTTAGGGATGTGCCTGACTCTTCAAAAGTGTGACTCAGCCAGCAACACTAAATATCTTGTGTAGTAAGTTGAGGATCAGTAACATGGAGTCAGCAGGCCTAAGGCCTGTAACATGAAAACAGCAACAGGCCTGCAATCTAGTGAGCAAGACTTTGGTTCAGTAACTCAGATACTGATAACTGTGTAATTGTGTAAGTTAGGACACAGGGAGGCATCGAGAACAGACTGTAAGCTGAAAGGGAGTAACGGAACATCTTAAGGAATGTCCTGGTACAAAAACTCCCTAAAAATGAATGCATATACTGACCTAGGTTCATGACCAGGTTGGAATTTACAGCATGAAGGATAGTAAGTATGCCCCCCTTCCGTAAGGTGAGGGGTGGTATCTAGGCAACAGAGGGTGGTAACCCGTACGTAAAGAAATTATGTAAGTTGTTTATACCTGTCTATAATAGGACACCGCAAAAGGTGCTCTCCGGCCGACCTTAGGGGAGGGGGGGCGCACTAGGTGCCTGAACGGCAGGTGTCATTGCCTGAACTTACAGAATGCACAGTAGCTTAAGTTTGACTAACTGCTGTTAATATCTGATATATGGCGATAGGCCTGCCCGGTGTTGGTACCTTGTCAACGTGGGCCATAGTGCCCAGTGGTGTAACATTGTACTGATCTCTGTTACCAACTGATAGAGCTTCGCATTTGACAATAAACCTGCTCAATTGATTTCAAATCTTGCCTGCATCTGTCGTTTCCGGGGCCTCTCAGCGATCTCCTGTGTTGACCCAAGTGCACGGGGTATAACACGCTAGATAAAGGGAGTACTGATTGTTACGCACGCAGCTGAAAGTTTATCATAACTGATGGAGTAGAGGTCCTGTCAGGAGCACGCCAGGACGACCCTGACCAGACGACACTGACACTGACAGTCCAGACCATCGAAGGTACCGAGGTACGAAGGTACCGAGGCACTGAAATCAAGGGGAGCTTCTGGATGAAAGTTGAGCATGTGTCTAAAAATGGATTCAGAAGTTAGTTTTAAGGAATTATTTCTGGGGAATTTTTTTGCCTGGGCTTCAAACACTAGTACTCAGCATCCTGTTTGTACTATTATCATACATATTATGGCAGGCATCAACGGGTGGTGCTGTTACAATCTTCCAAGTTTTTTTATTAGCATGCAAACAAATGTTCAGTCTTGGGAAGACAAGCTGCGGTGGTGTGAGCTTTATTATGCAAGGTGAGTGAGATAATGGACTCTCTGTCTCAGCTGGAGTTAATTCTTGGGTAGAGTTGCTTTCTGGGAACTGAGCCATTTGTATTTGGGTTGTAATTCCTGAAAGAAGGGATTACTCTTTGTGATCACCACTCTTCCGGGAGTAGGCTGGGTGTAAATAAGACAGACTATATTCAGACTCCACATTAGCGGTTTCTTCTCCACTGGGAAACTGACCTGTAAGACTCCAGACATCTGCTACTGCTCAGCAGAAGTGTAGCAAAGGATTGACCTTGAATGACCCTTTTTTCACTGGGTCCCTTTCCAGCTTTCCATGCCTCCTACCCCTTTGCTTATGTTCTGCCTTTAAGCACAATTAGACACTTCAATTCAATGTCTCCACTGAATCTCTATTATTGTCACTGAAAACTGCTGCCATCACTCCTTTCTTCCACCTGCTGTGAAATAAAACTTTTATTTCATCATTCCACCTTTTCCTTACTCCTGTCCCATTGCACGTTCTCTTGCTCATCAGCAAAACTCTGCATAAGCTTCTGTCTTTTCTCAGACCATGATCTATGAATTCATCATCACTGGTAATTTTTTTTGGCACTGTACCTTTTCACTGTACCTACCATGCCTTTGATCACAGACTCATCTTTTCTAGTCCTGCTTGATCATGTTCCAGCCTTTGGTATCTTCTAGTGTATGAGCTCCTCAAACGCTACTCTCTTTAAGGCTGTGTCTACTCTTCAAGTTGGAGACTCAAGTAGACGTACCTGCACTAGCTTTGTCTGGCTAGTGTGCTAAAAATAGAAGTGTTGCTGTAGCAGGATTAGTGGCATGACGTCCTGGCCATCCATAAAGTTCCATCCAAGACACAAATTATGCTTTTGGGCAGCTGGCATCTCCCATCACTTGGGCCATTGTAGCTATGCTCCTATTTTTAGTATGTGAGCTGGATCAGAGCTAACATGAGTATGTCTCCTCAAGATAGAAATTATATCTCCAGTTTATGCCTCCAGTGTAGCTATAGCTTGACTGTGAATCCAACACTTCTAATTAGGGAAAAGCTCCACTCAAACACCCACTCCCATCTGAATTTTTGGATATCCAGAATATGAATATTATCATTCTGGCCCATTTTTAGTTTTTAATCAATTATTTCTTTCTAAGAAAGAATGACAACTTAGGCTCCAGCCCTGCAAATGGGACTGAAGAAGGACTTGAGTGGCTCATAGATCTTGTGCAGGTTTTCGATACAGGTATGAATTTCACCCTTAGTGCTGATTTTTCCAAAGAAATAAAGAACCGTCTTAACTCACTCTTCTGCAAAGCAAATAGGCATGATTAGAAAGGACAGATTTGATTTTGCCTGCAGTGCAGCTGTAGCTGTGTCAGTCCCAAGGTATTAGAGAGACAAAGTGGGTGAGGTAATATTGTTTATTGGATCAATTTCTGTTGGGATGAGAGATGAGCTTTTCAGACATACAGAGCTCTTGAAGAAGAGGTCTCCAACCACACAGGTTGGCCCAATAAAATATATTACCTCACCTACCTTGTCTCTCTAATACTTGCATTTAGTCACTTTTAGTTCTTTTTATGCCAGATTCCTCCTGTGTCTGATTTTTTTTTTGTTTATTTCTTCAATGCTACTGTATTCTGCAGTTTTTGAACTTTCCTAATATTTCACATTTTTTTCCTTGGAAGCTCAATTCCTGGAATTAAGTGAGTGATGTGAGAATCGCGGTTTTCATTTAAAAATAAATAAAAGTTCAAGGTTGTAGATAAAAACTTGAAAACATGTACCCTAAAGATTTAGAAACCAGAATACAAAATGAGGTCCAAATGTATCATTTTTTGAAAAATAAATCTGATGAGCCATTTTAAAAAGTCATAAGAGAAACACTGATTCCTGCTTGTGCTGTAGTTCTAAAATGGTCATCAAATTAGCTAGGACAATGATACTTGAAATAATCAGCCTTAAAATGTGCATTCAGGATACCAATGAATCACAATCTGCTAGACTGTGTTCAACAAAACAATTGAATGAGCAAGCTGAACGCTACTTCGGGGCAGTTTACTAAGCATGGCAGAAGTCAGACCCCATTGTCAGGAAGCAAAATCTTCCCAAGGAGCAGATCTGCCTGAAGTATTGTAGTATTGTCCTGGCAGAGAGAAAAAAGCTATTAGGGTAAATGTTAGTCTTGCTAAAGTGCCTCTGTTACCTTTGATATATGATTACTGGACTCTTGGCATTTGTAACTGAACAGATACATTCACAAAATGTTTTCTACCAAAAATGGAAAAAGGAAATATTCACCATTCCTACACCATTCCTTGATCTCATTCATTTCTTAATACTTCATAAAAGTTTTGATCTTCTAGCTGTGCCTTGTGTCCCAGGCTTGTATCCCTGATCCACATGTCCCCCACTTTGGTCACATTCAAATCCAGGTCTAATCACTCCAGTGGCCTATCTTGGTAATCACAAAACCAAAGTCCAAGACCTGAATGTTCCTTAGCTCTGGGGAAAGCTTAGGTCTCAAACAAAATGTATCTTTTATATTAGTGAATGCAGATTTTATTGAAGCCTACATTCCTAAGTGGCCCTGGGTTACAGATTAATAGCATTTCTCAACTATGCACATTTAATCTATTTTAAGTAATAAAAAGATTCTCATGTAGCCCTTTAGTTGCATTTCTGTAAAAATGGCCAGTACAAAGCACTTAAGTCCTACTTAAGTTTTATTTTGAAGACTTAAATGGTACATCAGCCATTTGCTAGGGAGAAGTTAGCCTTGATAATTAAGGTAAGAGATTTAAGTTTTCAAGTAGAAAAGGTAGTTTTCCACCTGCCAGTCCTGAAACCTGAGCATGGGATCTGAAATGCCAGCTGGATTCTGTCTCTTTTTCACATTGTCACCACTAATTAAGAATACCTGGTGACAGATTCTGCCCTTAAGTATGTCTGTGCAGTTACATGGGGCCAGAGCCTTGGCTTCTACACATTGGCATTGATCTAAGGAGTGGTGCTAATTTACACCAGGACTGCATCTCGACTGGCAAGTTTTTCAGCAAAAGTGGCTGCCAGCTGTCTACACTGGCCACTTGATTTTGTGCAAAAGCACTGACGTTCTACTGTCCGAAATCAGTGCTTCTTACGCAAATGCTTTGACGTTCCCATTCGGGCAAAAGCCCTTTTCCAGAAATGCTTTTGCACAAAAGGGCCAGTGTAGACAGCTGAAAACTGTTTTGCACAAAAAAGCCCCGATGGCGAAAATGGCGATCGGGGCTTTCTTGCGCAAAACTGCGTCTAGATTGGCACGGACGCTTTTCTGCATTTGCGGAAAATCATGCCAGTCTAGACGTAGCCCAGGGCTTTTGTCTTTTTATTAGGTCTTCAGTGAAACCTGATTTCATCTAGCTGTATTTATTAGTTTTGCACTGCTACAACTGAAAGCCAAACAAGGTCCTGCCATTGGAATTCCCTTAAGAAGTCTGTTGATAATTACCCAGATTCCTATGGCTGCCTGCGTTGGCTGTGCCATACTGACAGATTTTGGTCACTAGCTAATCAGATATGACTCCAAATATTCTCACTGAATAAATGTGATTAGGAAGGAGCCCTTTTTAGTCAGATACTTTGCAGATGTATTCTATATAAAGATAGCACATTCTGAATTTGCTAATCACAGAACATTACCTGGGTCTGCCAGATATTCATAATCATATCCCAGCTCCCTTGATGAAGTAAAAAATTCTCCATTTCTGTAGAGAGGAATAAATGGGACCATGTAATATTCACGATTATGTCCAATGGGTGCATTGGCTGCTGGGTAAACTTCTCGCAGGGGTCTGTGCCTTCTAAGCCACTGTTCAAAAATACTGTAGAAGAAAGAGAGTGTAGGTTAATGCTGGAAATAGACAACAATGCTCCTTTTTGCAACTACGGAGAACTTCGGCAGGCTGATTTGCTGCTACGTTGAACCCTGAGGAATGATTAATACCTGTCCAAAATGAATTTGAGGGTATGTGTAAAATGCTATCAAATCAGCATGGTAGTATTTTATGCCTACTGGGTTTTCAGTTAGTACAGCTGTGAGTACCTGCACAAAGTGTGAGCCAGTGAAGGCTCAAGATTGGTATCTGCAAGGATACTGGTTAGCTTTTATAATTCAGTGACTAATTTATGCAGCAATTATTATAGTGTAATTACAGTGTGGCTGTGCTTTCTGATAGTTAATTACTACTAATTTACATAACTAGAATGTTAACTATGGGACTGAATTAAGCATATTACTGCCCCTTTGATTTCATACTTAATATACATGTTCTTTAGAATCTAGGCACATTAGCTGCATTGCATTCACACTGTAATCAGTCTAAGTAATACTGCCCCTTTGATTTCATACTTAATATACATGTTCTTTAGAATCTAAGCACATTAGCTGCATTGCATTCACACTGTAAACATTTGTTATAGCAGGGTTGTAGCACTATCGTTAAGGCTGAGATTAACTTACTCTTTAACAACTGATTTCTCCAAGTGGTCTAAACATCCACATGCTTACTTAGAATATCTTGAAAACTGCTGGGCAGCATGATGTCTTGGGATAGTGTTAGAGGTGCAGACTAAAGATGGTTTGAACAAGGAATTCTTCACATACCACCCTTTCCTCTCTCAAAATCAGGTGATATCAAAATGGGGTGGTTCTTACAGATCAAGGAGACATGCTGAGGCCACTGTACCGAAGCAGCACCTCTGTACTTTGAGTTGAAATCCTAGTAGCTTTCTGAGACTGTGTTGGACATATTTGTTACTCAGTTCTGTAGGAGCTCCTTCTGGAGTTTATGCTCAGGGTGCAAAGTTTCTGGTAAATGAGCTGATATTTCAAAGTGTTCTGGTTGTCACCTGAATGCTCAGATTTTACTTAACTGAAGTATCATCTAGGGAAATGACACTCAATAAATAGGGGGAGGCCAAAAGCTTGGGGTAACAAGTAGCATTAGGGCATTGGAATCATGTTGCAGGATTCTCATCCATTTCCTGAATCACAGAATCATAGAATACTAGGACTGGAAGGGACCTCGAGAGGTCATCGAGTCCAGTCCCCTGCCCCCATGGCAGGACCAAATACTGTCTAGACCATCCCTGATAGACATTTATCTAACCTACTCTTAAATATCTCCACAGATGGGGATTCTACAACCTCCCTGGGCAATTTATTCCAGTGTTTAACTACCCTGGCAGTTAGGAACTTTTTCCTAATGTCCAACCTAAACCTCCCTTGCTGCAGTTTAAGCCCATTGCTTCTTGTTCTATCCTCAGAGGCCAAGATGAACAAGTTTTCTCCCTCCTCCTTATGACACCCTTTTAGATATCTGAAAATGGCTATCATGTCCCCCTTCAGTCTTCTCTTTTCTAAACTAAACAAACCCAATTCTTTTAGCCTTCCTTCATACGTCATGTTCTCTAGACCTTTAATCATTCTTGTTGCTCTTCTCTGGACCCTCTCTAATTTCTTCACATCTTTCTTGAAATGCGGTGCCCAGAACTGGACACAATACTCCAACTGAGGCCTAACTAGTGCAGAGTAGAGCGGAAGAATGACTTCTCGTGTCTTGCTCACAACACACCTGTTAATGCATCCCAGAATCATGTTTGCTTTTTTTGCAAAAGCATCACACTGCTGACTCATATTCAGCTTGTGGTCCACTATAACCCCTAGATCCCCTTCTGCCATACTCCGTCCTAGACAGTCGCTTCCCATTCTGTATGTGTGAAACTGATTGTTCCTTCCTAAGTGGAGCACTTTACATTTGTCTTTATTAAACTTCATCCTGTTTACCTCAGACCATTTCTCCAATTTGTCCAGATCATTTTGAATTATGACCCTAACCTCCAGAGCAGTTGCAACCCCTCCCAGCTTGGTATCATCTGCAAACTTAATAAGTGTACTTTCTATGCCAATATCTAAATCGTTGATGAAGATATTGAACAGAGCCGGTCCCAAAAGAGACCCCTGTAGAATCCCACTTGTTATACCTTTCCAGCAGGATTGTGAACCATTAATAACTACTCTCTGAGTATGGTTATCCGGCCAGTTATGCACCCACCTTATAGTAGCCCCATCTAAGTTGTATTTGCCTAGTTCATTGATGAGAATATCATGCGAGACCGTATCAAACGCCTTACTAAAGTCTAGGTATACTTAATGGTGAATGGTGGGATGGAATGAAGAAAAACAAGTAGCTGTGACTCTCATCAGTGTCAGCTGACCAAAGGGTTTACTGAGCATCAGGAAAAGTTCTCTTCTAAGGACTGAGTGAGGCTGACATTGACTGATATGATTCCAATACACAGAGCAGTGACTTAAATAAACACGGATATTATTTTCAACTTTCTGTGATTACTTATCTCATCTACACAAACCAAGGGATCACACTTAGTTCCTGGAACCACTATCCCCAAGAATTCTGTCAGATACTAGAAAAAATATAGTCCTTTTTATGGTCCTTTTAAAAACAGTCATAGCAAAGTTCAAGTCATATTTCTTACCTCATGAATTGATATATAAAAATTAAGCAGTGGACAAATTATAGTAACCCCTTACAAACATCCCTCAACCAAAGGGCGGCATTTTTGTAGAACTTTCCAACCTCCTGTTGAAATGAAAATCCCAGTGTCACCTTAATTCTGATGGTTTTCTCCTCCCACCCTAATATTGGTGTGACAGATTAGAAGCAGCAGTATGAGTTATGGTCATTTGTTCAAAGATATCCTCAGATAACCCCCTTCCTTCTCTCCCTGACTAAAGAACTGATTTTAATAATCAGAAAGATCTAAAATCCACAGGCCTTGAAAACTTGTATGCCACAACAAAGGCTAGTATCCAATTTGTGATGCAAATTTGGGGTTATGTGACTAAGGGGGTTCCCAAGAATATAGCCTCCCTATAATAGGAGCATCTTTTAATTTTCAAAATACACTAGAATTACTAGCATAGTGAGATTCTCAGAACATGTATATTTCTAGGTACAAACGGGTATGTTTCTAGTCATTTGGTCAAGAATTCCTTATAAATGGCTCTACAAGTGCCCATTAATGAGCTTATTTCATTATACAAATGGTTCTTAAATGTCTTGATAATTAATATTTAAGAGGTGTTGGGTTTGGCAGTAATGGGGGGAGGGCCGAGGAGGAACAGTATTAAGGGGAATGGGTTAGTTCATACTTAGAACTATTGTGTCAGGCTGCATTCATCTCTGTGGAGTATCTTGATTGGTCTGAGAAGAATGGGTCACTTTACACTGTGCCAAGACTTTGATGCTATTGAAGTTTGTACAGAGCCTCTTCCTCCTACAATTGTTCTTTTGCTGATACGGGTTCTCCTCCATTCTTCCTGCTCCTCGGTGATCATCGATCACCACCTGCCTTCCTCTCTGTAGCCCAACTGAAGGCATGGATGGGCCAAGAGGATGGCAGAGGTTAATAGTTGCATGGCAGTTCCCAGGAAGCCTCCCTCTGCCCCGTATAAGATGATCTGCAGTTATGACTTCCTTACACCCATCACTTCCTCAACATACAAAAGGAGGGAGAATTTCCTGCTTAAAAAAAAGCGGTGTTAAGGTTAACAAGTCTTGTACCTTTCCAGAACAGCAAACGTACCTGCGCTTAACCTTCTAGAAACCCGGAAAGAAAGAGTTTATGTAAGACAAACTTAACCCTCTGAAAACTACGAAATGCAGAATTTCAGTGTTCACTAGCCCCAAGCCTCAGCATGGGAACCTACGCATTAATTCTGCTGAAATCTGGTGCAGGTTTCTGCTCAAAAATTCACAAGATTCTGAGCGATATGGAGAGAAACTGGTCTGTGGCTCCAATCCCTCTTGCTCACCTCGAAGTCCTAGGGAGCTAAGAAGGAGGTCATGCAGTCTTTTGAGGTAGCTTGGTAAGGTACAGAGCCATGGCTCCCTATGCTGTGTGCTTGGGCCTTTTCTGCATATGTGATTCCCCTCTCTGCTGTTCAGCTGTTAATTTCAGTACATTTGGCTTTGTTCTTGAAATCCCTGTCCTGATCTCTGGTGGCCTACACTGCAATAATCTAGTCCCTATCTGTATGCTCACGGGTGGCTTAGGAATATCCTTCAATGGGGAAGGGAGTGAGATATTGCAGGAAGGTCAGATACAAAGGATGGCTGGTCCACCTACTGTGTATGGGAGAGGAGGGCACCTTGCTGGCTTAGAAACTGCTGTTGGAGAGACAAACGTTGGGGACAAGCTCAGGGACAGGTCAATGAATCTATGCTTATGTGGTTTTCGGGCCTGAGACTGGAACCACCTGGAATGTGCAGGGCAGCTGTGAGTCACACTTCAGCCCAGCTATAAGGACTGGTGAGGGGCTATGAAGAGCACTTCATACTCTGACCATTAGTGGGGGATGTGAATTTTAGCTACAGTTTATTTAATCATTACCAGCTCAGGAAAAGGATGTCTCTGGGCTATACCCGCAGCTGAAGTAATCACTGACATGTCTGTACACTACACAAGGATTCTGCGAGCAGGTTGCACTTCTGGTCATTGGAACAAAATGACTAATTCAGAAACATTTTGCTTATGCTGGCAAATTAATGCTCTCTTCCAAGCAGGATCAGGACCTCAGTTCTTTTTTAGGATCAAATGATTTAACAGATGAAGGCATTGCTGTGTTCCTCCACCTTGTCAGCCTCTCCAAAATGAAAATATTAATCTTGATTAAATGCTTAATTTGTGGCTCTCATCTTTAGTTAATTTTGTCAGCCCTGTCCAGAAGAACTCTCTTGACAGAATCATAATGCTCAGCTGAGGCAACCAGACTGATAAATTTGAACAATTCTTTCAACACTTTTATCTTGTATTTAAACGAAATAAAGTTTGAATAGAAACTCTCTGATCAGTTTCAATATTCAGAAATCAGTTTGTTACACTGAGAGGTTCCGTGACCACTAAATAATTGTGCAAAACCATACAGGAAGAATGGCTCTGTGGTTGGAGCACTGGACCGGGCTTGAGAGACCTTGGGTACCTCAGTTGGTTGGAGAACTGGGACACAGAGAAACTGTGAAATGGGATAATAGTACTTCCATGATTCACAGGCCCACCAATGGGGGGACAAAGAGAGCAATCACCCCGGGGCCTGCAGATTCAAAGGGTCCCAGAGCTGCTGCCACTGCTAGTGCCCTGGGCCCCTTTGAATTGCTGCTGGAATGCCAGAGTGCCGCTCCAGATGGATGAGGGCTAGCGGGGAGGCGGGGGGGAGGAAGGGCGGAGGAGAGAGGGAGGCTTATTGCAATCTGGGCAGCACTAAGGGCTGACTGTTCTTGGCCCACCCCTTCTGGGAGTGTAGAGCCACCCCCCTACACACCTTGCCCCACTGCTGACTCATAGAGGTTTTGTGAGGTTCTTATATATGTAGTATTGGAGAATGTCACAGTATCTGTGACATCCCTGTCCTGATCTCCAACTGCCTACACTGCAATAATCTAGTCAGATAGAAGGCAGAAGTGGGAACTAAGACCAGGATTTTCAAAGTTGAGTGATGCAATGGCTGTTTCAGCATATAGGTGCGGTAATCTTTGAATGCTCCACTTGGGATACCTTAATAGTTTGACGTTCAGAATATGCCGAGCAGCTTGGGTCAGAACATCCAGCCTTTGTAAAGTGTCTTGAGTTCAGAATCTAAGTTGTGACTCACTTGAAAACCTTACTCTGACCAATATGCAGTTTCACGACCTCAAGGGGAGATATTCAAAGGAACAACAACTGGCCAACCAATGCATGTGCCTTTGAATATTATTTATATTGTGGTGGCACTTAGGAGCCCTTGTCATGGACTCCATTGTGTTAGGCACAGTCAAAAAGGTGGCCCCTGCCCCAGGGAGAGATCTCCCATTAAATCTATACACTACATTTGCATTTTTCCTTGTTTGACAGTATCTGGTCTGTTATATAGTACAGGCAGTCCCCGGGTTATGTACAAGATAGGGACTGTAGGTTTGTTCTTAAGTTGAATTTGTATGTAAGTCGGAACTGGTACATATTGTAGGGGAAACTCTAGCCAAACATTTTTCCAGAGCTCAGTTTTATTCTCCCACACCTCACTTCCCTCAGTCCTTTATTCTCAAGCTGAGGTGTCTGCTGAGAAAAGCCGCTCCGCGTCTCCCTGGTCTGCTGGCGGGGAAGCAGCTAGTGCGGGGTTGCCTCACCCCGTTTGTAAGTAGGGATCCGATGTAAGTTGGATCCATGTAACCCGGGGACTGCCTGTATAACCAGCAGCAATGTAACCAGAGGCAATGTGGGTCTAGTAGGTAGAGCAGAGAACTGAGAGTCAGGAGACCTAGCTTCTATTTCCTGGTTATGCTAATGACTTTCTGCATGAGCTTGAGCAAATCACTTCACCATGCCTCATTAAAATGATTTAAGATTCTCCAATGATAAGTGCTACACATGTGCAACGTGTTTTTATCGTGGTAGCAAAATAACTGAATTCATGAACAAACATTTAGTACTATTTAAATAATATTAGGAAAAGCTTTCTAACTATTTGGATTGTTGAGTTCTGGCATAGACTTCCAAGGGAGGTTGTGGAATCCCCATCATGGTGGAGTTTTTTGGGGTTTTTTTTTGACAACATGTTGGACAAACACTTATCAGGGATGGTCTAAGACAAGTTAATTTGGTGCTGCCTCAGTGAAGTAGGCTGGACATGATGATCTCTCTAGGTCCCTGTAGTGGAAATGCAGAAGACGATTGTGAGGTCGAGGAAATTAGGTGGTGTACCACAATCATTCCTTTTGTGCCTGCATTTTCTTATAGGCCTGGATGCTCTAGGCAGCCATTTGTGCTTTTTGCTGCTTATTATTCTTTTATTATTCACAAAGAGTTAGCCATTTGCTCAAGATGGTACAGTGTAGGAATGCACTGTTGACTTTCAACAAGTTCTGGGACAGGTCCCAAGGACATGCACCTGGTACAGGAGTCCAGGAGGGCTTGGGAAGATCACATAGCTATCTTCGCTGAATGTTTCCCACCTGATAATGCTAATTAGTTGGCCTGAGAAAATATGCAAAGTATCAACAAGCAAATTATTGGATTTGGGAAAATATGCAATGTATCAACAATTTGTTAGGTTCTCAAAACAACAGGTGTGATTACGGTAGATCCAACAGTATATAAGTGCTGGAGATAGTCCCAACATTGGAACCTTCGCGTAGACTAAAGCTGCAGAAGATGCTACTCACTGGTCACTGAGGTCCGTCTGCTGTCCTTCTTCAGGGGGTTCCCGGCAGCAGAAGGGACGTAGGCATTGCATTTTATCCTGAGGTTTGCTTAGGCTTAATGAGTACTGTATTGTATTTTCTTAATAAGTATTGTATTTTATTCTAAGATTTGCTTTATTGTACTTTACTCTAATATTAAGCATTGTATTTTATCCTAATATTTGTGTAGTAAAATCTTTAAGCCTTCACCCAAGTTGTGTGTTTATTGCCTCGGAATCCTTCAAGGGAAGAACCATTGCCTCTTGGCAATACATCCCTTCCAGCATGATATTTCTAAGCTCCTATTCTGAACTGTGCCACAGAGCCTCTCTGTGACTTTCAGCAAGGTCACTTAACATCCTGGGGCTTCAGCATCTCCAGGTGAAAGGAGTGGTAAAAGATTCTTCAGGATGAAAGATAATGAAGACTCTTACTAGGTTGACATGTCAGTTATTTGAATTTTCATGCATGGTTGTGTTCTGTTGAAATGTAGTTTGCTTTTGCAAAGAGCTTTGATATAGTAAGTTGGAAGGGGCAGACCTTGCCTGTACAAAGAAAATTAAACCCATCCATAAAAAAGCACGAATATAACATTTCCCTGTGATTACATATCAGATGGATTTAAATTTTTTCCTCAGAGCACTGTTCAATACATACCCGATTATACAAAATTAACTTAAATGAGTTTTGGTGGAAAATTAATTTTAAAATGTTTGATTGGGAGGGGGAATGAGAGTAATTTGATAGTGATTAAAAAAAGCCACCAAAATAAAATGGCTGGATATGTATTGTTCTATGAATAATAAATGCAGCACAGATTATGGCTAATGAAGTGATAATTCAAGAAAATGAATGAATGTGTGATAAAAGCAGTCAGATTTGCTGCCAGTGAGATAGCATAAACTGCACTGCTGCATGTAATTTCATATAGTGTTAAATAATATGCTCTCCTAGATGGAACACAGTGTGCACAAGAACATAGTGTGTACAAGCAGAGAATCTAAAAATCTCGAACGAGGGATGGAGAGTAACTCTCCATCACTGTACATTTTAACATCAAGGCTGGATAAGATGTCCTCCAATTTAAGCACAGCTAATGGCCTTGAAGCTGAAACAAATTCAGGTAAGTACAATGGACTGTGTTATGCAGGCTGGTTTTCATCCTTTTTCATTTGTGGACCCCATTCATATTTTTGAAAAGCTTTTGGAAATTCAACCTGTGATCTCTGAATTCCTATGCTAGAAATCCTAGACTGGCAACTGTCTGAATAGAATCTAGCCATAAATGTTGCATGTGTTCAGCTCAAAGTTTGATGGTGGGTTTCTATGCTAAAGACAACACTTGTGAGTTTTGAGCTGTAGGTTTTCTGGGCTCTGAAACTTTATTTTCATAGTCACCTGTTGCAGACCCTGTAGGCATAGTGTGCAGACCCCAGATTAAAAATCATGGAACTAGAGTATCACAACAGTTTCTTCTGGCCTTGAAATCTATGAATCTACAAAAGTTTCATCTCTCTCAGCAGTTTTACAGCAATGCAACACTATAGACATATAGCAAAACAGATTCATCATGAATGGTTTATTTTCCTTTGAAATTTACAGCTTTTTATTTTTTCTAAAAAGGAAAGGAAAATGAAAACAAATGGAGGGAGAATTTTACTACAGTCCAGTTATGGCAAGCACCGTATTGCTATTTAAAAAGTTAGCACTAGTCAGATACTACAAAGTCACCACAAGCCTTTCTTATTTACACTGCAATCAGAGATGAACTGCAGCACATGTGAACACACCTGAGCCAGCTTTGATCTAACTAGCTCATATACCAACAGTAGTGAAGCTGCAACAATAGAGACAGTGTAAATCTGGCCAGGTCACAGTGCTCGTGCTGCATCCTCCTGTGTTTCCATGACTTCACTACTATCATTATTCAAGCCAGTTACAGCAAAGCTAGCTCAGGTATGGCTACATGGGCTGCGGTCATATCCCTGAAAACAGACTGAATGTATTCTATGCACTGGGGGAAACTGGTATCTCAGATATCACTGAGTTATAAGGGTTGGAGAATGCAGATTTTTAAAATTTGAACCACTTCATACTGCAGTGGCTATTGAGCACCTTGGGGACTCTCAGGCTGGTTGTAGACAGTTTACAGAACATAAGATGAGAGCATGATTAAAAAGTAAAACATTGCACATGGCTATTGTTAGAATAAACAGCTGAGGTTTATAGTATGGCAGAACAGAAGATTTTTTAAAAACATGTACTGGACAAAAAGTACAAATATTAGATTTCTAGACCACACATAGTAATATGGTACTAAATCACAGAATCATAGAACTGGAAAGGACATCCAGAGGTCATCAAATCCAGTCCCCGGTACTCACGGCACCATCTAGACCGCCCCAGGAAGGCGTCTGTCTAACCTGCTCTTAAAAATCTCCAATTATCTTCAATCTCCCTAAACAATGTATTCCAGTGCTTAACCACTCTAACAAAGTTTTTCCCTAATAGCCAACCTAACCTTCTCTTGCTGCAATTTAAACCTATTGCTTCTTGTCCTATCCTCAGAGGTTAAGGAGAATAATTTTTCCTCCTCCTCCTTGTAACAACCTGAGAACTATTATCATATCCCCTATCAGTCTTCTCTTTTCTAGATTAAACACACCCAATTCTTTCAACCTGCTCTCATAGATCATGTTTTCTAGATCTTTAATAAATTTTGTTGCTCTTCTCTGGACTTTCTCCAATTTGTCCATCTCTTTCCTGAAATGTGGTACCCAGAACTAGATACAATAATCCAGCTGAAGCCTAATCACTGAGGAGTAGAGTGGGAAAATTATTTCTTGTGTCTTGCTTCCAAAGCTCCTGGTAATGCATCCTGGAATGATGTTTGTATTTCTGTTACCATGGTACACTGTTGACTCATATTTAACTTGTGGTCCACTATGACCCCTAGATCTCTTTCCACAATACTCCTTCTTAGGCTGTCATTTCCCATTTTGTATGTATATAATAGATGGTTTCTTCATAAATGGAGAACTTTCCATTTGTCCTTATTGAATTTCATCTTATTTACCTCAGACCATTTCTCCACATCATTCTGAATTTTCAACCTACCCTACAAAATATTTGCAGCTCTCTCAGCTTGGTATAATTCACAAATTTTATAAGCATTCTCTCTATGCCTTTATGTACATCGTTGGTGAAGCTGTTCAACAGAACCGGTCCCAGAACTGATCCCCACCAAATCCCACTCATTATGCTTTTCTAGCATGATTGTGAAACATTGATAACCACTCTCTGGGAATGGTTATTCAACCATTTAGGTTGTATTTCCTTAGTTTGTTAATGAAAAGGTCAGTATCAAAAGCTTTATAAAAGTCTAGATATACCATATCTAACTTGTCTAAGTAATTTTTAACTTGTTCTTTCCCTATTTTAGCTTCTGATTTTTAAGAGATAATAGCTAATGGCTCAAATGCCTCCTCTATCAACTCCTTGAGTATTCTAGGATGCATTTAATCAGGCCCTGGTGATTTGAAGATGTAGTAAGATGAGGGCATAAGATATAAGGACAAGCCTAGTCTGAGGCCTAGCTGACAATGAACAAAACATGGCGAACATAAAGCAAAGCTAAGGAGACCTAAACCCATATTGCACAGGCCTCAGAACTCAGATCAAGACCTCCCAGGGTATGTCTACACTGCCACCCTAGTTCGAACTAGGGTGGCTAACGTAGGCATTCAAACTTGCAAATGAAGCCTGGGATTTAAATATCCCAGGCTTCATTTGCATGTTCCCAGGTGCCACCATTTTTAAATGTTCGAACTACCTGCCTGCGGCTACACACGGCATAGACTAGGTAGTTTGAATTAAAGCTCCTAATTCAAACTACCGTTAAACCTCCATGCAGGTCCACCTGTTTGGGAATCTCCCTAACATTCTCAGCCGTGAAGGCTGAAACAAAGAAATCATTTAGTTTCTCCACAATGGCTTTATCGTCCTTGATTTCTCCTTTTGTATCTCGATCGTCTAGGGGACCCACTGGTTTTTTAGCAAGCTTCCTGCTTCTAATGTATTTTAAAAAAATTTTGCTATTGCTTTTTGAGTTTTTAGCTAGCTGTTCCTCAAAATCTTTTTTTGCTTTTCTTATTACATTTTTACTCTTGATTTGACAGTGTTAATGTTCCTTTCTATTTATCTCACTAGGATTGGACTTTCACTTCCTGAAAGATGCCTTTTTGTCCCTCACTGCTTCTTTTACGTGGTGGTTAAGCCACGATGACTCTTTTTTAGGTCTCTTACTATGTATTTTAATTTGGGGTATACATTTAAGTTGGACCTCTATTATGGTGTCTTTAAAAAGTTTCCATGCAGCTTGCAGGGATTTGGCTCTTGTCACTGTGCCTTTTAATTTCTGTTTAACTAACCTCCTCATTTTTGCATAGTTCCCCCTTTTGAAATTAAATGCCAGAGTGCTGGACTGCTGAGGTGTTTTTTTCCACCACAGGAATGTTAAATGTTATTATACTATGGTCACTATTCCCAAGCGGTCCTGTAATAGTTATCTCCTCCTGATCCTGTGCTCCACTCAGGATCGAGAATTGCCTCTCCCCTTGTGGGTTCCTGTACTAGCTGCTCCAAGAAACAGTCATTTAAGTCATTGAGAAATTTTATCTCCGCTTCTCTTCCTGAGGTGACATGTACCCAGTCAATATGAGGATAATTAAAATCCCCCATTATTATAGAGTTTTTTATTTTGGTAGCCTCTCTAATCTCCCTTAGCATTTCAATGTCAGTATCACTGTCCTGGTCAGGTGGCTGATAATATATCCCTACTGCTAAATTCTTATTATTGGAGCATGGAATTACTATCCATAGTGATTCTATTGACTATATTGATTCATTTAAGATTTTTATTTCATTTGATTCTACATTATCTTTCACATACAGTGCCACTCCACCACTCACATGGCCTGCTCTATTCTTCGGATATATTTTATATCCCGGTATGATTGTGTCCCACAGATTTTCCTCATTCTACCAGGTTTCAGTGATGCCTATTATGTCAATCTCTTCCTTTAATATGAGATATTCTAATTCACCCATCTCCTTAGTCAGACTCCTAGCATTTGTGTAGAAGCACTTTAAAAAATTGCCACTATTTATTTGTCTGCCCTTCCCTGATGTATTGGATTCCTTTAAAAGTGGTTGTTTGTCTGCTCTGGCCCATTGTTTGTCCTCTCCCCTCTTCTCTTTCTGATTACAGCCTAGAGAATCTCTATCAATGGATTCTCCTTTAAGAGAAGTCTCCATCCAATTTATGTGCTTCTCCGCACCAATCTTAGTTTAAAAACTGCTCTACAGCCTTTTTAATGTTTAGTGCCAGCATTCTGGTTCCACCCTGGTTTAGGTGGGGCCCATCCTTCCTGTATAGGCTCCCCCTTTCCCAAAAGTGTCCCCAGTTCCTAATAAATCTAAACCCCTCCTCCCTACACTCTCGTCTCATTCACGCATTGAGACTCTGAAGCTCTGTCTGCCTACCTGGCCCTGCGCGTGGAACTAGAAGCATTTCCGAGAATGCCATCATTGAGGTCCTTGATTTCAGTCTTTTTCCTAGCAACCTAAATTTGGCCTCCAGGACATCTCTACTACCCTTTCCTATGTCATTTGTACCTACATGTACCACAACCACCGGCTCCTCCCCAGCACTACACATGAGTCTATCTTGATGCATCGAGAGATCCACAACCTTTGCACCAGGCAGGCAAGTGACCATACGGTTTTCCCGATCATCACAAACCCAACTCTCTATGTTTCTAACTATTGAATCACCCACTACTAATGCCTGCCTCTTCCTAACAACTGGTGTTCCCTCCCCCTCAGAGGTATCCTCAGTACAAAAGGATACCGCAACCTCCTTTGGAAGGAGGGTCCCAACTATGGGATGGTTTCCCTCTGCTCCCATTGAATGCTCTGTTCCCCTGAGACTTTCATCCTCCTTAAGAGCACTGGGGCTCTCAGACTGGAGGTGGGACAGTACTACAGTGTCCTGGAAAACCCCATCAACATAGCTCTCTACCTCCCTCAGCTCCTCCAGTTCAGCCACCTTAGCTGCCAAAGCTTGAACTCGATCTCTGAGGATCAGGAACTCCTTGCAACGGTGCACACATATGCCACTCGCCCACAGGGCAGGTAATCATACATATTACACTCGATGCAATAAACAGGATAGCCCCCACTCTGCTGCTGGGCTTCTGTCTGCATTTTTTCCTATGAATGAGTTTGATTGATAAGGTTTTGAGTTAAAATAGGAAGTTTTTATTAAAACCTTTAACTAAACTTTAAAGACTGGCAAGAGGACCTTGGCTCCTTCCCACTCCCCTTCCAAACTCCCTCTCAAAAATCCCCGTTTGCTGTTCCGGGTAGCTGACTCATGGGTTTATAAAGCCCTGGCCTGCCTGGTAGCCCAACCCCTTGACTAAGGCTCAGCCAATTAACAGAGGCTTCTAGATTTCAAACCTTTAGAAGCTCACAGCTTCCATTTGGAAAAGGTTGAGTTTGTCAGGTTTGGTGAACACACATTTGTTAGACCTGAGCTAAACTACTTTTCCTACTCAAGACATTTTTTTAAACTGGTCAAAGCCAGCAATTTCTCCCTGAAGTGTAGGAGGAGATTGTACTCCTTGATATAGATACCACCATGAGTGTCCTTCTCTTCTCATTTTCAAGATGCTGTAACTCTGTTTGCTTAAGTAGTTGTTCTTAATTTATACCAGTTCCAATGGCTATGTCTGCACAACTAGACAACCGTGGCTGACTCATGATAGCTGAATTGGGATTGTGGGCCTTGGGTTGTGGTACTGTTTTATTGCTGTGTAGATTTCTGGCTCAGGCTGGGGAGGGAGGGGCCCAGAGCTCAGGTTCCAGCCCAAGCCTTGAAGCCTACAAATCGGCCCCACAAGCCTGAGTTAAGTGTCATGGGCCAATCATAGGTTTGCTTTGCTGAGTAGACATACTCAATAGGGTTAGAATTGTGTCCTGCTATTGTATGTAGAAGACAAACTACATACAAGGTGGACTATGACATCCCATGCTCTCCAAAAGAAGAAAAATAAGGATTTATAAATGCACTAATGTGTTGCACAAATACACTGTTAATTTAAGAACCATCCTCTGAAAGGTCTTATAGCTCTTAGATTCCCCCATAGCCACATTTTATATCTAGGGGGGATGGAGAGAGAGGAGGGGAAATCACTTGAAATAAGAGATGGTACAAATGCCAGCTGCTCCAAAGTTTAATAACCAGCTTTCTCTGAAGAGAAAGATAACAGTATATCGTTCAAATAGATTAAAATAGACTACTATAGAGGTTTCTGGATTGCCTGTATGGATCGTAGTTCTGTGCTCTGTAATTCATTTCTTTTGAGATTGTCATTATAAAGGTGCATGAGGACCCGTAAGCTTATAAATCACAACTATGGCAGCAAAACGATTATTTCTTTTTGCTGAATAGCTGCTGCCTGCAGGTGGGTGAGAAAAATACTATGTTTTCCGAGATTTTTATAGTTAGAACAATTATGGCAGCTATTACTACCAAGGTGCTATGGGAAAGAAATTCAGGGTCACATTGGTTGTCTTCATTAGACTTTGCTTGGATCAATTGTACTGTGGAGAGGGCTCACTTCTCGGCTCACAATGAGATTTCTCTCAACAGAGTTTGAGGGCAAAATAATCTTTTCTTTTAAAAAGCACTAATTGTTTGCATAATATGTACCACGGACAGTAATTCATTGTATAACTGCCCCCGCTGGTTCAGAATATAGGCACACCTTTTGTAGTAATGTTATGCAACATTCGCTCACGTGGACTCACTCGTTTGAGGAAGAGCTCACCAGTTTACAAATTTTTAAGGCCAGAAGGGCAATTCTGACTTCCCACATCACACAGCCACAGGAACTCACCCTGCCTTTAGTTTGACACTGTAAATTGGGATGAAGAGAAGGGCCAAGTGGTTACGGTACTAGTCTTTGATTTGCAAGACTGGATGAAATTCTCAGTTCTGTGTGACCACGGGCAAGCCACTTAATTACCTTGTGCTTCAGTTCCCCATTTCTGAATGGACAGTAAAAGCACTGCTCTCCCTTCTGGGGGTGTTCTGAGGATAAATACATTAAGGATTGTGAGATGCTCAGAGATAGTAATAATGGAGGCCATCCAAGTACCTTATCCAAATACAGTAATCAGTTATCAAGTGAAAACAGAAGTAACCAATCAGACAGTAGCAAAAACCAAACCATCATCATATTTCCATTATGGCTTGGGCATTTAGAGCAGTGATGAAGCTCCTCCACTCCTGTCAGGCAAGTCTTTCTATGGTTCGCCATCTGTGCTCCTGGTTTTTCAGTTTGGCTTTCACAGCCCCTTGCCATGTTGCCCAGACAGCCTCATTTTCACTTCCCTTCACATGCCCATCTTATTGCTACTCTGGGATTGAAAGTACCCTGCTTTGATAAATCTTGAGTTTGTTTTTGGTCCTGTATTTTGATGATTTCCAGACTATGTATAAGATTCTGAACTTGTTCCTGGCTTTATTGATTTTCTTTCTGTCCTGGTGATGGTAAGGTAATATAAAAGGTCATGACATCTGTCTTATTGTGGTTGATTTTCAATCCAATTTGCTAGCTGAATGCACCGAGTCAAGTTCTTTTTTGCTTGTATAAAGAGTTGGGTATGTGATAGGGTCACAAGATCATCTGCAAAGTCCAGGTCTTCAAGGGATGAGAAGCATGTCTTTATAATGCCTTCTGGTATAACTTTCATTGTACTCTGCATTACTCAGTCAATGGCAATGTTGAAGAGGTTTGCAGACATGACACATTCCAGACTTACTCCTGTTTTTACTTCAAAACTGAGCTCACTGTGATCAACATTGTTTGTAAAAGTTCAAAAAGAAGATTTAGACTATGTTGATTATATGGAGAGGGATTCCATATGTTCACAGAATGCACCAAAGTCTTATTCTGTGACTTTTATGAAAATCCTTCTCAAGGTCTATGAATTTTATGTAGAATTTCCATTGCCATTTTAAGCATTGTTCTATTATGTTTCATACAGTGAAGATCTAGTCTGTACATCCACACCCTTTTGAAAGCTGGTTCGCTCTTTTCGGAGAATGTATGATATGCCCTGGACTATGATCTTACATATTACCTTGCTTGGCACATATAAAAGTGTGCTATCACACCAGTTATTACAATCACTGAGGGTTCCTATCTTTGGTGTTTTCACTATCATCCCATTGGTCCACTCATCTGGCACTTTTTCTCTTCCAGACTGATGTAAATATAGGGGCCAGGATAGATGCTGCTGAGTCAGGGTATACCTTAAACAATTCTGCATTGAAGTAATCCTTTCCAGAACTTTCCCATTTTTAAAGAATTTGATTAACTGAATGATCTCTTCCTTAGTTGTGGTGTCTATGTTGATATTAGGATTAGGGTTGTTAAAATGCAGGTAATTGGGTAACCATATAACCGCTGAAAATGTCAGTGGTTACATGCACCTGCAGAGTGGGCCAGCAGCCAGTTCCCTGGGAGACGGTGTGCACCAGGAGTCGGCTTTTAAGTCAGCTTCCCATGCATACCAGCTCCTGCCTGCTGGTCTTCCTTCCAAGGAACTGGCTGCCTCCCTGCTCCGTTGCATCTGATACAGAGCCAGCAGCGTGGGATGGCAGCCAGCTGCCAGATTATCAATACAATATCATTTGTCTGCTCTCACAAGGCATTTGACCTCCTCATGTGCCTTATTCTACTGCTCAGGGTATTTGTTATTTAGCTTCTGGGATTTTGTGGCTAAAACATTTTTTGGGGGCTTTTCTAGTTTTTTCAGGGCTTATCTATGTCAGTCTATGTGCTGCGTGTAGTCCATTCCCTGCTTCTCTTCTATCTGTAGCCTGGACAGCCTTCATTGCTCTATTTATAACATGCCATCATTTTGTCCTACGTTTTGTTGAGCTCCTCATCTGCATTCCCTTCCTCTTCGTTAAGGTCTACAAATCCCTGAAACCTATTCTTTAACTGCAGAACTAGTACTTTCTGTATTTCAGGGGATTTTAGCATGTCAATGTCATAATGTTTATGTCTCTTGTTTGGTTGACCCACACTTCCCAGTTTTAGCTTGATGGAGTGCTGTCCACAAGGTGATGGTTGCTGCCAACATTGGCATCTCTTCTCGGTTTCCCATCTGTCAGTGAGTCAGGCCATTGATCATCATATAGTCAATTGATTTCTTCTTGCTACCCTTTAGAGAACACGGCATTAGCTTGTGGATTTCACAGTGTTGAAACAGGGCTCTGCTGAAGAATCAATCATTCATATTGAAGAAATCAACAAGACTCTGCATTTTCATTCACGGTGTCACACCCATGTCTTCCCATTACACTGTTGTTGTTTGTGATGTCTTTAGTGACTTTAGCATTCAGGCCTCCCATGATGCTAGTTAGGTCACGGTGCTCTCTTTAACTCTGCCGACAACCTAAGGTAAAATTTGTCTTTTACTTCTTCATCACTGTCACTTGCCAGAGCATAGCACTGAATCAGGGTGTTTCCCTTTCAGTTTAGCTCTCATAAATCTGCTGCTGAAGGACTTCCATTCTGTCAGGGAATGCTCCTCACTCCTGCTGTTGTCCAGCATTCCATTCAGAATACAGCAAAGTTTCTCCCAAAGCTGCCATTAGTCGTCCTGATCCCATCCATCTCCTCTCACTTTCACCCAGGATGTGTAAGATGTAGCATATAATCTCTGCTGTGACCTTAGCTAGCTTCCCTTTTGTACCTTGTCCATACTTTCCAAAAAACAAGTGTTGGCTTTCACCACTGACAGTCATACGGAGACTGACAGTCATGGACTCCTGAAGGCCATCACACATAGTAATGGTCAATTTCTCCATGCTGTTTCTATAACATTTTGGTTTTTTACAGCATAGGATAGTTAGCTCTGTGCCTAACCTGCACTGAACCCTGGAGGACTTGGGTGCATATTTTGTCCATCCCCTCCTCCACAGACCAATCCAGCATGGCTGAACCTGCCAGGCACTAAAAGTTCCACCAGCATAGACACTGACACAGACACAACCAACCAAATACTGTACTTTGCCTATATTGCATCTGTAAGGTAGGTACAACTGGGCTGCCTATCTCACTCTCTACCTGAACCCCACGCCATTGCATGGAGCATTGCATGGAGCATATTCACTTGCAGAAATATGCTGGGGATCCCAGCCCCTGATAGTTAGAACCAGCCAGCAGAGCAGAAGTAGAGCTGAAGTCTGTACAGCTTTCATCCTGGGAAGAGGATATTCTGTCTCTCCGCCCCATCTCTGTTTTCACACACACACCTCTCTTCTGGGAGGCAGACAAGCTTGGAAACTCACACAGGGGGCTGAGTAGGGAGCTCATCTGTTGCTGAAACCTGGCTTGGAGTGTCAGCTCCTGGGTATGGAGCCTGAACTACTTTTTGTTCAGTTACAAACATTCCAGAGTTATGGACAACCTCCATTCCCCTGGTGTCTGTAACTCCAAGGTTCTACTGTAGTATAGTGGGCCCAAAGATCAGTAGTTAAGCATATGATTTACCTCTCAAGACCTTAGCATACTGGGGCATTTTGGGAGAGGCACACTGCCCTCTCTCAGCTCCTCTGGGACAGCACAGCCAGCCCACAAATCAGAGCTATTTCATAAAAGCCACAACCCAGTTTGCTTCAGTGTAGATAGTGCACTCAGCTCTGTCTGAGAACCCAAAAGGAGACCATCTCTTTCCAAAGAGTTCACAGTCTCAGACACAAACTCAGAGTGGAGAGGTGACATTGTGAGACCCACATGAGGGAGGGAAACCTTGAACATGACTGACGGGATTCTGATAATGAAGACAGAGGCTGGCATGCTATGCGTTAGATGTGATTAATCAGCACTTGGAGCTAATGGGGTGTAGCATTCCCCTTAGCCACTGTAACTTTTAGAAACCATACTTTCAAAAAATTGCTGAGACTAAACTCCTTATAAGATTGTTACCCTATCACCAATTATTATACATGATTGTACCAGCCTCCAGTACTTTGAAAGCTCCTAACCAAGCCCTCCTCTGGCCCATCCTGACTATGCTCACTTTGGTTCCTGTGATGTCCTGCTTTGTAGCATAATGCTGGGTTTTGCAACATGGTGGCTTTCAGCACAGCAGTGGCTGCTAATAAAGAAGGTTTGTTGTTCATCTGAGAAGCACGAGGCATGTACATTGATGCCTCCTGCTGTCCAACACATTTCCATGCTGCAGAGCTTCCCGCTGGATGTGCATGGTGCATGCTCACGCTGACACACTTCTCAGCATGGGTTCTGTAATGTATGCAAAGGAGAGAGAGGCAGAAAATCTGACAGGCAGCTGCCAACATGGAAGCATTGTGAAAAATGTAATTAATCTGTATGTGGGCTTTGAGAATAGGGAAATATCCTGAGACTGCTTCACAGCCTAGGACATCTTTGAGCACAGAATTGTATCTCTCTACTATTCTTTTAGAGAGAGGCTAAGGGAGTTAGACACCAAAGTCACAGGTGTCTGACTCCTTTAAGCATGTTTGAAAATCATAGTGTTAATGTATTTTCATATTGGCAATTAGTGTATTGTTATTTGTATTACAATAGTACCCCAATTGAGATTGGGGGCACCGTTATGGAAGGCACTGTACAGCCACATGGCAAGAGACAGCTCCTTCCCTGAAGAGTTCAGGATCTAAACAGACAAGGGTGGAATGTGAAACAGAGGCACACGGACATGAAGAGACTTACCTAAAGTCACCCAGTGCCTGAAATGGGGATATTACTCAGGTTTGCTGACTCACAGTTTCCTATAGCCCAGTTCAATCAGTTCTACATAAAGGGAAAGTGTTCTGTAGTATTAACCAGATGCAAGATTGTGCAGGAGTTGTGAAGGGAAACTGTGTGATCTTTATCAACCCCCAGAAAAAAGGTACAATTGAATATTGTTACCCCTTTTGAGCTGTTAGCTAATATCCTTAGACTTGCTGGTTGTTTCCTTTAGGGAGAGAAGTTGATGAATTAGACAGGTTTATTGACAGAGTGTACACAAAGTCCTGGTTTCCCTCCACATAGGAGTAAAACAAGGAGATGCCTTATTCAGTATTCCACACCTCTTTTTCCAGCTAGCATAACAACCCCAAAATATTCTCCACAACCTTTTCTCAAGGTCATGCTACAAGTGTTATTCTGGCTGTCCTTGGTTTCTGGCTACCTTTTCTGCTTGTATGGTGTCTCTTGGCTGCTTTTTTGTCTGTCTGTCACACATTCACAAATGCACATACTGGTCTCTCTCTCACACAAAAATTCACACTGCATGCTCTCTCTCTCTCCCTCTCTCTCTCACACACTCCACCAAAAGAATTTCCATCTTTTCTTGCATTTGCATTTGGTCTCCAGTGATACCCCTCCACCTACAGACTCAGTTTCTGACTGGCCTTACATGTGATATAAGTGGATCTGGTTAGTGGATCTAATTATTTGAACAATTATCTCACTTCAAACAGGATTTATCCTGAGTGAAAGGCAGCTTTTACATCTACCAGTTTCAGAGAGAGTTCATGCAACTCCTTGCATGATGATACTGCATATCATCATCGTGCGGAAAATAGGTATAGAATGAAACAGCAGTTGGAAATACTAGGGGCTATATTGTTGTGGATTGTCATAGTCCTAACCTGGGTACCACACAGAAAGGACCTAATGACAGTTCTTGTATCACTCTTACAAGTGTAACCTTCTCTTTCCTCCCTGGGTAACTCAGGAGCAGGCAATGCTCACACGTGTGCCTGGTTGCCTGATGATTTTAACATAAAAGGAGATCCTGAGTACCCCAGTGGCACTGTTGTTTAGTTGGGGGATTCTCTATCCACCCTCTGGCTGCAGTCCCTTGCTCTTAAAAGAATATACAATGGTGGTGCCTCCACCTGGCTGGCCCGCTACACTCTTAATGGTATGCCTTGGGAGCCTCCAGGAATAAAATTATTCCAGTAATAATCTGGATCTAACTCTGAAACAACAATTATAAATAATATACATCTAACTGAGTAAACTAGAATTAACACACCTTTACTTAACAGCTTAAAGAAACAGGGTTTAACACATTAAAAGTGAATACAATCAATTAATGAAATACACAGAAATAAAGGGAATTTATCTAATTGGCATTTACCCTGCCAGCATGTATCCCACCCCAGAGTGTGCAATCCTCTGATTCAGAGTCCCAGACACTTGCTTGCATGGGTGCTTGAAGGTCTGCAGCTGTAGTGGAGACAGCACTGTGCAGGTTGTGTGTGTGTCAGTCCAGTCAAGCAGCCAGCTGCACAATCTCTCTGCCACTGGAGCAGGCCCCACCAAATGCCAGCAGCTCTGCAGGCCCAGGAAAAGAGTTCACGAGGCCCAAAGTGGCACACTGACAGTGTGGATGCCATGGTGCAGGCGGAGCCACAGGGAGTGGGACCAGGGAAGGAACTGCCCCCATCCCCTCCATCCTGCTGCAGTGGCAAAACCAGGAAGCTCCCCTTCCAGCCCCACCTGCCCGCAAGCTCCAGGTGAGTTTTGCTCAAGTCATAGGAGCTGAGCCAGCCCAGCCCAGCCCAGACTCGCTCACCTGGGCTGGGTTGGGCAGGAGAGGGCCAGGAGCAGCAGATAGATGGGGAGGCATGTCCCAGGCTGTGGAAGCAGACCCCAAGCCTGGGTCCCCACTGGGCAGCATCGGAGCAGCTGAGTCCAATCACCGCTGCTACTGTGGGAGCTAGTACCCGTATCCACAAGACTTACTGTCCTATCAAGGAAAGCTATCAGATTGGTTTGACATGATTTGTTCTTTACAAATCCATGCTGGCTGTTCCCTATCATCTTGCCACCTTCCAAGTGTTTACAGATGATTTCCTTAATTACTTGCTCCATTATCTTCCCTGGCACAGAAGTTAAACTAGTTGGTCTGTAGTTTCCTGGGTTGTTCTTATTTTCCTTTTTATAAATGGGCACTATATTTGCCCTTTTCCAGTCTTCTGGAATCTCTCCTGTCTCCCATGATTTTCCAAAGAAGATTGCTAGAGGCTCAGATACCTCCTCTATTAGCCTCTTGAGTATTCTAGGATTCATTTCATCAGGCCCTGGTGACTTGCAGGCATCCAACTTTTCTAGGTGATTTTTAACTTGTTCTTTTTTTATTTTATCTTCTAAACCTACCCCCTTCCCACTAGCATTCACTATGTTAGGCATTCCTTCAGACTTCTCGGTGAAGACTGAAACAAAGTAGTCATGAAGCATCTGTGCCATTTCCGTTTCCTGTTACTGTTTCTCCCTCCTCACTGACCAGTGGGCCTACCCTGTCCTTGGTCTTCCTCTTGCTTCTAATGTATTTATAAAAAGTCTTCGTTTCCCTTTATTCCCGTAGCTAGTTTGAGCTCATTTTGTGCCTTTGCCTTTCTAATCTTGCCCCTACATTCCTGTGTTGTTTGCCTTCATTCATCCTTTGTAATTTGTCCTACTTCCTATTTTTTATAGGACTCCTTTTTTAGATCATGCAAGATCTTGTGGTTAAGCACTTAATGCAACTGTGCCTGGCCCTTCTGCTGGGGGCAAGTAGAGGAGACACTTCAGTGATGAATGAGCTGGGAAGAGACTACTGCTAACCCTCCCAGATGCAGACAGACCAGGATCTTGGGTTGACAAATCCTTGATGTGAAATATTATGAGTTTACTCTGATTGTGGATGGTAGTGCATTATTAATGGCTGCCTCTTGACCTGCCTTTGTCTAGCAGATCTAACATGACTCCAAGGCACAGTTCATGCAATTCTAAAGAATATCATTTATCACCTCATCTTTTTTGCCAATATATCTGACAAAGCACCATGAGACCCACTGAGCCTCTATTGAGTGAAAAATGTAATAAAACTTAGCATTTATTCAGTGCTTTTCATCTTTGCAGTGCTTTATAAATATTAACTGAGTTATCCTTCTACTAATGTAGTACAATACCTGTTAAACCACTCTGGTTAAGATACTAGTTTCAGGTGATCTTGAGTCAGTTGCCAGCTCTACTACACATTTTCTGTGTGACCTTGGGAAAGTCACTTAATCTTTCTCTGTTCCTGAAATCTCCATGAGCAAACTGGGAAAAACACTCTCTCCCCACCACCTTCTTTTTTCTCCTATATTGACTGTAGACTATCAAGATAAAGGATTGTAAATAATTTAGACTATACTACCAGGTTATTTTGAAATAATAACTCCCAAAATAACTATTTCAAAATAAGCTTATTCCTCTTCACATAAGCAAGAGTTATTATTTTGAAATAACAGGCTTGGTGGTGTGGAGGCTCACCTTGTTATAGTTATTTCAAAATATTCCCCGGTGTACAAACATCCTTCGTCTTTTAGAACATGTTGGAAACCTGAAATGTTTCCCATTAGAAATACTGAATGAAAAATATTTGATAATTGTTCAGCTGAAAAAGATCATTTTTTCTGCCTAATGTTTTGAATTTGTTTGAAAAAAACTGAATCAGTATTTCTAAATAAGATAACATTTTATTTTCATTTGGGGCTTTTTTGGTTAAAAAAAGCCCCAAATGACATTTTAAGATAAAATGAAAAAGAAATGTTTCATTTAACAATGTTGATTAGAAATGAAAGCTTTCGTTTTGATATTTGTCAGGAAAAATGGATTTTTTTGTTGTTGAAAGGGACATTGTTCCAGATTTTTTTCTCAACGGAATGTTCATTTTTGACAGGAAAAAAATATCCGCACAAAATATTTTGACTATATAAAGTGCCTCGTAAAATGGGTCATGAATTCAATTCACATCTCTAAATATTATTTTAATAAAAATAATAAAAAAATAAGGTAAAGACCACAAAGCTAGAATGAGATTGCACCTGCATGGACCTCTCCTATAGTCATAACATTGCAGAATCAAGACCAACAAGGATCCAGAACTGGACCTCAGAAATTCTCGTTTCCAGTCTTGTGTTGAGATTGTGCCTCTCTCCAGCGTTTAACTCTGAATAAACCTTTTTAAAATAGGCTGTCCCCTGTTGGACTTGCAATTTAGTACTTCATAGATAACGAATAGGAATGGACAACTTTAGCTCATTACATGTTGGGTGTGCTGGAGGATGAGAAGTTCCACAGAGACCTATAGCTCCAGCCTGCCAGTTCAGCAGCCATACAGAATGGGCTCCTAAAGCACTTTGGTTTGGAAAGGAGAAGAATAGGACAGCTGGCATTGCTGGATAGCATTGACCTGGCAGAATAGTGGAGTCCTTATAGGGCTCAGAGATAACAGATAGGGAGGTGCCCACTGTACCTGTTTGGAAGAATATCAGTGGCCTCATCTTATAGTGTGTCCTCTCTCTAATGCCCTGGGGTGGTTGTATGATTAATTTTATATCCTGGGTGGTAGAATGCTCACACACTCGCATGCACATCACAGTGTGATGCTGGTTCCTAAAGCAAGAATCTAGTACTAGATGGCAGCTAGCAAAAGATCATTATAGAGCCAACAGCAATGTTACAATATGGATGCACATGTATTTATTGTTTATACTGATATGTAACTGCAATATCAGTAATGTGCCAGTTAAGTTCTGAGACCATCATTGAGCTTAGTGAAATCCAAAAATGTATCCAATTGCTAGGACCTCAGTTTGATGTGACTGTACTAAATTTTATTATTATTTATGAGGCTTTGGTGCTGTTAATGATGGCTTGGCTGAATAGGTGTATCCAATCGGTGCTGTAAACAGGCTGAAAACAAATCTAAGAAAGGTGTTGAAAGGGCTCATCAGGAAATGTTATTTTTATAGTGAAAAATTTCAAATAACCCCTTTTGTAGGTATCACCAAAATATATGTATGCATTTTTAGGGGGAAGAAAAGGGGAAGGAGGCTGCTGAAAACCCAAACCCAGAAATTTGCAGGTTTTGGGCTATCAAATAATTGAGGTTCTGAAATCTTCAGTTTTTAATTAAAAAAAAAGGAAAGGTTTTGATAAAAATGGAAACTTGTTAAAATATCTGTTAAAAAAGCAATTTTCTGGTTTGGGGAAAAAATCCAAACCAAAATCCAGCTCTGTTTGTGAACACCAAGTTCCAGGGCCTTCTGCTCATTATCCATTCCTACCACCTGACAGCTATGCCAAATGAGGTTTCTCCTTTGCTACCATTTCAAGAAACGATCAAAGCCCTGATGAGTTATGTTGAAGCTTGCTTTGTGCTTATGACTTATACCAACAAAATCCTGTGGTCTAAGACCAATTCTGAAACTTCATTTCTAAGACTGGATGCTTTGTTTGAATCATCCTCATAATATCAATAATTGTTATGAACCATGTTTGTTACCGTAGTGCCTAAGGATCAATGAAAAGTGAAGACCTTGAGGGTAGGCAGTGCATAGAGCCAGATTAGTAATGAGTCTTGGTCCTGAAAAGCTTACACTCTGAATAGACCAAGAAGCCACAGGGAGGGAGAAGGAATCGAAGACACAAGTAGAGCAGCAAATACCAAGTTCCATGGTGTTTTTTGTGAGGAGGAATGTTAAATGGGATAAATTAAGTGGAAAGACAAAGTTATAGATGGGGTGAGAGGGACAGAGCAGGACAGTCATGGAATGGGAGGAAGGATGGTAATGGGGGTGAAAGTAATTGCCAGGATTTACTGGTACTCTGAGGTGAAGAGACTGTGTGAGAGGGAGCAGGACAGGGTTGAAGCAAACAGCCAATCAGCACAGCAGAGAAAATGTCTACTCAGAACTGTAGAAAATACGCTGGTGATCTTATCAGTGTCAGAAGGCCTGGGCTTAAGCTGCTTCTGCAGCTGCTCCTAACAACTTATGTCTCTGGCTGGTTCCTTCCTTCTCCCTTTGTGTTGACTATTGAGTGTAACTGAATAGAGAACATATTTGCAATTAACAGGACTGCTTTGCAAAGCTAAAATCCCTCAGAGTTGCTGAATGTAGTATTCACTGAATATTTTCAGGCAGCTTTGGGTACAATATTTTTCATGGAATCATAGACATGTAGGACAGGAAGGCACCTTAATAGTCCTGCATGGAGGGCAGACTAAATTTTATCTAGACAACCCTAGACCTACTTCTAAAAACCTCCAATGATGGAAATTTCAAAGCCTCCCTAGGTGATTTGTATGGAAGACCATCCCTAGTGCTTGTCAGAGAATTTCATCCCTGCCTCTCAAGATGCCACCCACACTGAGGTGTTGAACGTTTCATGGCAAAAGTTCAAACTCCAGAGCATCACAGCTGCCACCAGGTGCAGCTGGAGTCAAGTACAATGGACAGTATTCATGAATTAATCTACTTAGGCTTCAAGCAGAGTTCAAATTGTTGCAGCAAACTGGATGTCCTTTGAGGAACAGAGCTCATCACCTCCTCTGTGAAGTCCAGATCTCATTTATGGATGCATAAGCCTGTTTGTGCTGAGAGGTTTTATCAAACTTGTATTGTGATATGTGTCAGAAACCTACGTTCTTTTACAAGCAGATTTAGAGTGTCCAGTGGTATTCCAGGGCACTATCAGAGGCAAATTCTGAAAACGAAGTGGCTTGGCTTTGTGTGATATGTCACAATCTCACGGAGATCTGGACAAAATCACACAGCATACCTTGCTGTCAAACTCTACTAACATGTGAAGAGATGCATGCCATGACCCTACCTGTTGCTATTTGCAAGGCCACCTCAGAGATTTGTGGAGTCACAGAATTGAGCCAGTACTGAGTACTTCACTACACAGCACCATCAACCATGATTATTTTGGCTGGTGCAATGATATGCAGTATTTCTATAGAGTGCTCCCAGGCAGAATTCACCCCTTGCAGTGGGCGAAGGCAACACTTCAGTCCCACCGAGTGCAAAGCAATATGTGTTTGATAATGCCTAGAGTGTGTTGGTAGACTCCACTCACACTTGTGCTAGAGCAGAGCAACCATGCATAGCCTGCTGTGTGTCATGTGCCTCCATGAAAATCAATTAAAAACCATCTATTACCCTACTTCTATGGCACCCATAACCATAATAGTTGAACACTTCATGATCATCATTAGTGTACTTGACCTCATGAGATCTCTGTGCGACAGAGACACGGAAGACACAGCTACTCAGAGGTAGACAGACACCTAAAGTGTCATTTATTTCAATGGAAGCTAGGCACCCGAGTGACTTATCTAAGTTGCACAGGGAATCTGGTGGAGTGGGCAATTAGACCTGACTCTCCTGAGACCAAGGCTGTTACCCAAAGCACTGGACTATCCCTCCTCTCTGGGAAAAAAAAAGTAAAGGTTCTCTGTTTCTATGAGGTCTGAAGGTCTACAGCAGAGGACTATATATAACTACTTGCAATACAGGCTTTTTTAAAGCCTGCTATAGGCCACCACCTCAGTGGTTTCTTGATGTTTACTAAGTACTCCAGTGGGTAGGATACTCCTACTGAAGTCCTTTGGCAGAGATGATGACAAATAGAAACCAAGAGACCCAACAGTCTAATGGCAATTAGAGTTCTAAAGCATCCTGGCTGAAGCACAAAAGTTAAGGCTGAGACAAAACTTTTCCCACTGATGCAATTATTGTTCTCTTTCTACACTATTCTTTGAATGCCTGCCTGCCTCTCAGAAAGCAATCCTCCACAGCCCTTAGACTATGTAGGAGAAAACAGTTTATTAAATGTACTGTACTTACCTATCAGTCACCTACTTATTAATTGCAACTAAAAGCATGATTAATCTGTCATGGATAAGGCTGCTAAGTAACCCTAATCATGTTAATGGATTTTTGTCACTTCTGCAAAAGGCAGCATCATTATCAATAGCTGCAAGAGACAGTAGCATTTATTCTGCTGCAGATAGCTTGAAGTTGCAGCATTGCTTTTGCATTGTCTTCGCAGTTGTGCTCAGTGATTTACTTCATCAATACCAATACGTTTCAATCACGTTTTCTTTGCAAAGTTTATCTTAGAAAATAGATAATTACCTCAGTTTCAGAACGCGCTTCCAGAGGCTCATAATAACTAGAGAGGAAATTCAGTGAGAGGGCCTATGTAACATGTCATTTAAACTAAATTAATGTAAAGCTCAGTTATATATGTCTGAAAATATTGTAAATTTAAGTAATCCAAAGTTTGATACTAACGTGAAAAGACATTTTAAATACACAAAATAGATCAATTTTACAAGAAAAAGTCAAACATACCTGTCAACGAAGGCATGGTGAAGGATAAAAATAGGATCATTAGCAGATCCTTGTACCTGGGACATTGAGCCATTCATATAGATGTGAAGTGCATTATGTAAACTGCTTTGAGACATGTTCGCAATTCCAGTCTGTGGATTGGCAAAGCCTAAACATGAAGAGGAAATCATACATTGATATGAAGATGTGCATAATCATTCTTTCACTAAAACTGAAGTTCAAAGTACCTACTAATTATAGTTCATTTATGTTCAGCTCTTTAGTACAATACTAAGATAAATGTTTAAAGAAAGAGCACTAGTATCCTTGAAGGCACACCATAGACGACATTAGGAGAAACTAAATTAAAATTACTGCTATAAAACTAAAGCAACATGGCACTACATGAACTACTCAATTGATTTATGTTTTTAATTCTTTGTCTAATGTTTCTGGGTGTTAAAAAAAAAGCATTCTAAAACCCCAATCCTGCAAATATGTATGCATGTGAGTAACTTTATTCATACATAAAGAGAAACTATCTGGGCCCAAACCTACTAAGAGAATTATTTAACTAACTTACTGTATCTCTGACAAATACCAGATAACTAATGGAGCAGTAGAAGTCTGCAAAAAGTAAGTGAAAATAGAATGATCCTGCCAATTACTAGTCCATAAATTAAAACAGCCTGTTGTGTCTTGTGATATACAAGCTCTTTGGAGCTGGGGTCATTGTTTTATCATGTGTGCACTATGCTGAGCACTTTTCCCTAACAAGGGTCTTTAGGAGCCACCAAACTTCAAAAAATAATAGCAAAAGGACAGAACAAGTAATTGGCCTAATCATTCCCTTCCACAGTAACAAACCTACAGGACAGGGCTCTGGGGACAGAAATCTCTTTGGGTATGTCTACACTACAGAGTTAGTTTGAACTA
Source organism: Pelodiscus sinensis (assembly GCF_049634645.1). Taxonomy (NCBI): domain Eukaryota; kingdom Metazoa; phylum Chordata; order Testudines; family Trionychidae; genus Pelodiscus; species Pelodiscus sinensis. The sequence goes on from NC_134711.1 coordinate 308,716,923, forward strand.
ACGGATGTTAGTTCGAACTAACTTTCATAGGCGCTACACTAGCGCTCCGCTAGTTCGAACTTAATTCGAACTAGCGGAGCACTTAGTTCGAACTAGGTAATCCTCATTTTACGAGGATTAAGCCTAGTTCGAACTAGCTAGTTCGAATTAAGGGGTGTGTAGCCCCTTAATTTGAACTAGTGGGAGGCTAGCCCTCCCCAGGTTTCCCTGGTGGCCACTCTGGCCAACACCAGGGAAACTCTATTGCCCCCCTCTCGGCCCCGGACCCCTTAAAGGGGCACGGGCTGGCTACGGTGCCCGTGCCAGGTGCAAGCCTGCCAGCACCCAGACCCTGCACCTGGCACGGATTGAGCCAGCCACCCGATGCCCCCCAGCCCTCCCCCTGTTCCCGGGACCAGGCTGCCGGCTCCCGGGAGCTTGCCCGGGACCGCAAGAGGCGGGCACCCGCCTGGGCTAGTGCGGACATCGTGGACTTTGTCCACGATCTCTGCACTAGGCACAGGAAAGTGGCCGTCAAGGGCAGGAGAGCTGCCAGCCTGGCCACCCAGGAGCAGGTGTGCATGAAAATCAAGGGGGTCCACTGAGACCCCCAACCCTGAGCCCTGAGCTTACAATGGCCGTCCTGGGTCAGACCAAAGGTCCATCTAGCCCAGTAGCCTGTCTGCTGACAGCGGCCAACCCTAGGGACCTTGGAGGGGATGGACCGAAGACAGGGACCAAGCCATTTGTCTCGTGCCATCCCTCTCCAGCCTTCCACAAATCTTGGGCAGGGACACCACTCCTACCCCGTGGCTAATAGCACTCCATGGACCCAACCTCCATGACTTGATCTCACGTCCCTTTAAACTCTGTTCCAGTTCTAGCCTTCACAGCCTCCTGCAGCAAGGAGTTCCACAGGTTGACTCTTTGCTTTGTGAAGAACAACTTTCTGTTACTAGTTTGAAGCCTGCTACCCATTCCTTTCCTTTGGTGTCCTCTAGTCCTTCTTTGTGGGAACTACTGAAGAACTTTTCTGTATGCACCCTCTCCACCCAACTCCTGCTTTTAGAGACCTCTATCCTGTCCCCCCTCCGTCTCCTCTTTTCTAAGCTGAAAAGTCCCAGTCTCTTTAGCCTCTCTTCATATGGGACCTGTTACCAACCCCTGATCATTGTAGTTGCCCTCCCCTCTCCCAACCTCTCTCGTCCCCTCTCCCACCTCCTTTTCCCAGTCTCCCCCAGTTTTGTTCAATAAAGACAGATTCCATTTTTGAACACAATTGTCCTTTATTTTGTACATCAAGAAAAGGGGCTAGGGAAGGGTAAGTGGAAGGAGCTGAGGGAGGAATGGGGTACAAGCCCCCGATGGGGAGTACTGGGCTGGCTCTGCGGGCTTCTGGGGGTGGAAGCTCTCCTGCAGCCCCCCAATTGCCCCCTCTCCCCAGATGGCAGCCTGCAGCAAGTGCAGCCGGTCTGATGGCCGAGTGCTGTGATGTGCCCAGTGTGGGCACTCCGGGCACTCCAAGCCAGGACTGCTTTGCAAGCGGGGCACCCCTGAGAACTGTCTGTCCGGGGTGGGGGTCGGGATCCTTTAAGCACAGCCCTCGGCTAGCCTGAGACAGCATCTCCACGCTCTAAGTCCTCCTCTGATGCCCTGCCGGCACTGCATCTGGCCATCCTTAACCCCGGTTCAGGGTCCACTTAATGTGGACATGCTAATTCGAATTAGCAAAACGCTAATTCGAACTAGTTTTTAGTTCTAGACGCGTTAGTTTGAATTAGCTTAGTTAGTTCGAATTAGCGCTGTAGTGTAGACATACCCTCCGAGAGTTAAAGTGGGGAATGGACTTTGTGAAAATGCCCATCTCAAAATTGCGCAAGAGCTCATTTAAAATATGGACGCTTCACAGGTTTTTGCGCAAAATCTTTGTAGTGTAGGCGTAGCCTAAGGGCCAGGTGTCCCCATACTTAGTCTGGCCCTGGTAGCTCTTGGTGGTCCCTTCTGGACTTAAATTCTATGAGTTGGCAGAAACTTTGTATCTTTGTCCAAAAAGTACCTTGCATGCTTTGAGAACAGCATGAGTCGTAATATCTCATTATGCAAGAGCATGTTATTATATCATGAAGCAGTGAAGTCACTGGGGAAGGAGACTGCCACTGGCCCCTGAGGGCTATCTGACAGAGGTTAGGAAGGTAGCAAGCTGGATCCTGAACTCAAAAAGGTTGAGAGAGACTAATCTAGTGTGTAGCACCCTAGCCAGGGATTTTGGAGACCTGAGTTCTACTCCCAGCATTGGAATCAACCTTTCTTTGTGGTCATTTCACCCAGCTGTCTTTGTGTTGTGCTTATATAATAAGATCTTTTGGGGGTCAAAGACTGTTTCTTACTATGTCAATGTGCGAGTCCTAGCTTAACAGTTCTAGATAAGCATCATGGTGAAAAATGGGCACATGTTAACACTCTATTTTACATCTGAACAGTCTGGACACTGCAGAGGAGGAGTGGAATTATCTAAGGTGGGATCTAGGGAAATAATTAGTAATCAAATACATACAGGGGAAATTTAGACCAGGAAAAGCTTCCCTATTGAAAACTCGACCAAGTCTGGCTTGACCCATGGCTCCGGTAGTCTCAGGGGGAAGTGACAGGAGCCACAGCACATAGAAATTTTACAACTAGTTTAGATAAAACACTAAAAAATGTGTTTTGCCGGACAAGCTGGAATGGATAAAGAGATATGTTCTAGTTCATCCAAAAGTTAGGGTTTGCTGGAATTACTATGAATTATGACTTTCTTTTCTTTTTTTTTCTTTTCTTTTCTTACAGGAGGCCTCTTTAGATGACCCTAATAGTTCCTTGTGGTCCTAAAACTATTAATCTAGGTATTCAGTAACATAGTAAGTTTCTTTCAGCTGTCACTTCCATGAATGGTTCTATGAAAATCAGCTGGAAAAAGATTGATTTGTCAGTCTTCTTAAAATGGCTAAGACTTTAGGCTCTTCATTTGTGTTATACTACTGCTCATTATAGAGAGGAAGGGTGATGGGAGATTAGTAGAGTTCTATTTATAAAGCTTCTAGAATATGTGGGCTAGGAACCTAGATATTTTGCATCAGTCTTAAAGAAGCGTTGATAAGTTTCAGCCCTAAATATGGTGTTAGAACTTGAGTTTCAAAAGGGTTATGCAGAATACTTTTGTATAATAAGATGCACTGAATCAGGGCAGCCTCTTCACAGGGACATCTCCCAGAAGGCTATTTTCACCTAATGTGGACATTGTCATTCATATCAACTTCTGATTAACTGAGACAGTATTAGCATTAAGGGGTTGGGTCATGTTTAATCATGTGCCTAATAGGAGTGAAATTCTAACCTATGGGTTCCTAGGAGATAAGATTTCATATAAATATTAAAGATTGAAGAAATAATAATTAAATGCAATGAGTATCACTTTTCCCGGTGTGTTTTTACATGGTATGACCTTTATTATTTCACTTGAATTCTATTCATACTAATTTGAAATGGTCTCAGGACAATTGGCTCAGGGCAATCAATGATGAGCAGCTGAACCAATTCAGAAAAACCTAGAATGCGAAAAGAATTCGGTAGTGTTTAGGGAAAACTGTACTTCAATAAGGAGCAGGGAATGAATCTGTAATCCACCACTATAGTAAATCTCAGACATGTTTAGGGGAAAACCCTGTTAGAACATGATGTGCTAGAACTAGCCCTTATGGATGGATCTTGTGCAATTAAGGTTAACAGGAGCTTTGCCAGTGACTGAAATTGGAGTCAAATCAAATTCTTAAAGACCGCTTGCCCGTATATCAAGAAATCAGTGGTTCAGTGGATTTCAACTGACTTCAATGGAGTTATGCTAATGTACGCTAGTTGGAGCTGTGACCTAAAGAATTCATTATAGATTGAGTTCATAGTGCCATCTATAGTTGAGGCTGCCCAACACTTTTCATTATATGGACATGCCTATATAATGGAAAGTGTTGGGCAACGTCATATAGGGTATGTCTAGACTACAGGGGGGGTTTTTGAAAAAAAAAATGGCCTTTTTTCGAAAAAACTTCTCCTGCATCTAGACTGCTGCCACATTCTTTCAAAAGTAAATTGAGAGAATGCGGCAGTTTTTTCGACCAGGGAAAACCTCGATTTACGAGGAATAACGCCTTTTTTCAAAAGTGCTCTTTCGAAAAAAGGTGCTGTTGAATGCAAACTGTGCTTTTTCAAAAGACAGCATCCAGACTGGGTGCTCCCTTTCAAAAACAGCGACGAGGAGTCCTGTGGCACCTTATAGACTAACTGAAGTGTAGGAGCATAAGCTTTCGTGGGCAAAGACCCACTTCGTCAGATGCATGTAGTGGAAATTTCCAGAGGCAGGAATAAATATGCAGGCCAGGATCAGGCTGGAGATGATGAGGTGATCCAATCAAGGAGGATGAGGCCCACTTCTAGCAGCTGATCTGGAGGTGTGAATTCCAAGGGAACAGAAGCTGCTTTTGTAGTTAGCAAGCCATTCACAGTCTTTGTTTAATCCAGAGTTGATTGTGTCAAACTAAAAAGATGAACTGTAGCTCAGCAGTTTCTCTTTGAAGTCTGGTCCTGAAGTTTTTTTGCTGCAGGATGGCTACTTTTAGATCTGCAATTCTTTCAAAAAAGAAGCTTGCTTTTTCGGAAGTACTGGTTGTAGTCTAGATGCTCTTTTTTGAAAAAGGCTTTTTTGAAAGAATCTTTTGAAAAAGCCTCTTTTGAAAGAGGCTTGCAGTCTAGACATAGCCATACATATGAGAGTCTATCTGTCTGTCTATTTGTTCAAGAACTCCTCCTAAACTGTAAGAACTAGGGGGCCCACCACATTTGGTACACAGCTTCCTCTTATCATAACTTAAAGCAACATAAGGGCTTGTTTATGCCCACGAAAATGGGATGTGCTTGGAATGGGATTGCTTCTCAAAAAAATCAAAAAGAAAAGAGGTAGAACCATCAAAGCAAGTACAGTCCTCAAAATTCACATAACTGAGCAAAATGAGACAGATAAATAGGATGAACCTGAAATAGGATTGCTTCTTATTAAACCTTAAAGAAAAGAAAGCAAGCAAATAAATTTCAAGTAGTGCTTTGTTTTGGCACAGCTAAATCAGTGCTTAAGGTTTGAAAACTAAAAGACAGTATTACTGGAAATCAAATTGACAATAGCCCTTTTTTGTTAAAACATAGCAGGTGATAAGGGTTTATAGGGAGGAAGGAAAATACACTTGATGGAATTATTATTTAAAAAATTACTAAAATTAACATAATACTGGTAATATTTTGAAAAATATAATCATTTCAGTAAAGTACACACATTTTCCTTTTATTTAAAAATTAATTGAGTTAAGGACCCAAGCAATGCCAGGTAAATCTGCTAGTGTCTGTCTTCTTTTAGCAGATGGTATTTAGTTATAGTTGAAATTGCTTGTAATTGAAAAACAATTTTAATGCTGTAAGGAGTAAGGCAGCAATGGACATCCTTGACAAACACCATAAGACGACAAAACCTTGAGTCACAAATGAAATACAGCAAATGTGTGACATTAGAAGAGAACTCCCTCAAATCTAGCAGAGTTGATAAATACAAAGTGATTAGCAGAAAGATCAAGAAAGGAATGAAGGTGTCCAAGAAAATATGGATTGAAAAATAATGTTCTAAACTTGAAGAGTATATCAATAATAAAAACAGTAAATAAGTCTTCCACATTGTAAAGTATCTGAGGAAGGAAAAATGGACCCAAGCCAATACAATTTAAGACAAAGAAGGGAACAGACTTACCCTGGTCTAAACTAGGGAGTTATTTCAAAATAACTCCTCTTATTTTGAAATAATAAACAGAGCATCCACACTACCAAGTGAATCATTTTGAAATAATAACTCCTGCTTTCCATGAGGAATAATGCTTATTTTGAAATAGTTATTTCAAAATAGCAGTAGTGTGGACAGTCCACTGTGCCATTTCGAAATAACTAGTCCCCAGAGTCATTCAAATTAATTAATCCCCAGTCAAGTTAGCATGTCCACGTTAAGAGAACCTGCCTTGGATTAATTTGAAGCTTTCCTGTAGTGTGGACATGCTATTTAAAAATTATTATTTTGGGAATTATTTCAAAATAAGTTATTTCAAAATAATTTCCTAGTGTAGACATGCCCTTACAGAAGGAAGAGACACCATCAATTACTTCTTTGATCTATATAACCATCAGAGAAAGGGAAAGTCCAGTGTCCTAGACAGCCCATATTCAAAAGAAAAGTATTGACTTTTCAGTACTGTATGAAAAAGTGGAGATAGGTGTGAAAGCACTCAAGAATGTAAAGGTTACAAATATTGACAGCATTCCAGTGGAAATGATGAAATTCAGAGGAGAAATAGTAAAAGATTAACTCACCAAGATCTGCAATAAGATCTGGCAGACTGGTAAGTGGCCCTGAGTATGGACACAGTGACTAATTATCACTCTGCCAAAAGAAGTCAAAATTAATGGACCATAAGTTTAATTGCCATGCCAGCAAAGTGATGTTGAATGGAGAATATTGTAGAGAATATTGTTGCTGAAGAACAGGCTGGCTTTCATGCTGGAGCAAGTACCACGCAACAGATTTTCAACCTTCATGTTCTATGTGACAAGTACTTACAACACCAATACGACATCTACCATGTCTTTGTTGATTTCAGGAAGGTGTTTGACAGAGTGTGGCATGAAGCTCTCTGGGCAGCCATGAGGTAAAATGTTGATCATGGGCTTATTCTTACCATTAAACAACTGCATGTCAAGGTCAACAGTGCAGTTCTTGCCAGAAGCACAATAGGAAAGTGGTTTCACATCACTGTTGGAGTCCGGCAAAACTAACTTCTTTAGCCCACACTGGTCAACATCTACTTGGAGCACATAATGACTATTGCTCTAGAAGATCACATATGCACAATCAGCACTGGGAGATGAACAATCTCAAATCTTTGGTTCACTGATGATACTGATGGCCTGGCAGGTAGTGAAGATGAACTTGCCAACCTTGTGAAATGATTGGATGAAACTGCCGCAAAATATGGCATGGAAATCACTGCAGAGAAAACCAAGCTGATGATAGACAAATGTGATGGGATCAGCTCACATATCACTGTCAGAGGACAAGATTTGGAAACACAGAAATAAGTATTTGGGGGCAATCATCATTGATGAAGGGTCAAAGTCAACAATTCTGGCAAGAACTGTGCAAACACCTACAGTGGCAAAGCAAAAGCCAATTTGGAGGAACAAGAACATTTCCCTGGAATCCAAATTGAAATGGCTGCATGTACTGGTCATCTCCATTTTCCTTTATGCCTGTAAGACATAGATCCTTGCAACAGAACTACAACAGAAAATACAGGTAGTAGAGATGAGATATTTCTGCAAAATCCTGGGCATCTCCAATTGAACGATGTCACTAATGAATAAGTCCACAAAATCATCATCTGATGCACTGGGTCACATGATGACTTTCTGATGACTATGACAAAATGTGAGCTGAAGTGGTATGGACAGATAAGATTCTCTGGCCTCTCCAAGATCATCCTCAAAGGGACGATTCAGGTGTGGTGGGGGGAGAGATGAAGAGGTGGATTGAAAACAGTACAGGGGAAGACAGAGGAAGAGATAGATTGACAACATAAAAGAGTGAACAGGAATAGATTTTGTAGGCACTCAGACACATAATCATCAGGGGTAGAGACAATTGGTTGATTGTTCATCAGTGATGATACCCCAACTAAGTGGTTATGGGAGGGATGATGAGTATGATGATATATCATATTGACTATAACAGGCTTCAAAAAAGGGTAAGATAAATTCATGGAGGTTAAGTCCATCAATGGCTATTAGCTAGGATGGGCAGGAATAGTGTTCTTAGCATCTGTCAGAAGTTGGATGACAGGGGAGGGATCACTTGATTCCCAGTTCTGTTCATTCCCTCTGGGGCATCTGGCATTGGCCACTGTCAGAAGACAGGATACTGAGCTAGATGGATCTTTGTTTGACCCAATGTGGCTGTTTTATATTCTTATGTTGGTGATAATATAGTTATAGTAACAACAGTCTATCAGCAGAGATCATGGAACTCTATATGCAATCAGTCAGGGACACAGATTTGTAAATATTGTGCAAGACAAGTAGTGTCTTCCTTCACTACTCCTCATTTGTTGCTAACTCAGCAGCCCTTAGTGCATTTGGTAGTTTTCAGAGAGTATTCGATGCTTTGATAGAATTATCAACATTAATTACCGTAATGATGCATTAAATTTCCCATAAATCATACCACCTCTTGGATTATTTTGGTGTATTGTTTAACATCTGTGACACTTTATCACTTACCACATTAAGCTATTTAACTATATTCAGGGCTGTTGTATTTTATAAATGCATAACTGTACTTCTTAAGTAAAAATCACTCTGCACTATTTCCAAGTCAAGTGCTGAAAACATCAATCACTTTGAAGGTGGAATGTCACTCTGTACGGTACATGTTTGGGTCGCATTGACTCCAAGAGAGCTGGGGATGAATGTGGCTGTCAGAAGGATTCCATGATACAGCGAAGCACACACACAGACTGATGTGTCTATTTTAAATACATGAGAAGGAAAAATAAGGCTCTCTCTCCGCTATGGGCACTAAAGAGCTACAACATGCCACTGTAACCCCATAGAACAAATGCAAATTACAGCAACAGAAGGGGTTTTCTATCCGCTGTAGGGATCAGGCAACCAGTAGCTAGGTCAACAGAAACATTCTTCTACCAAGCTAGCTGCATCTATAATTGGGGTTATATCAGTATAACTACAGCACCCATGAGAGCTGATTTTTCATACCTCTGAGTACCATAGTTATGAAGACCTAAGTTGTAAGTGAAATCTGGCCTAAGATAATTAACCTGATTCTGAGTGTTGGTTTTTCAGATTATTATGGAAGATGCTGGTACTATACCAGTGAACATCAGCTGAAGCTCTAGTCTTTAGCAATCTTTTTATAGGAGACATTTCAGGGCTAAAATCAACAGTGAATAATCCCTCCTCTTTCAACCAATACTCCTATTGGTTTCCTGTTGGGATTTTGCTGGCATGAGGAAGCCATAATGACAGCAAAAATGCCCTAAGGAGCCACAGTCAACAAAAAGGTTGAACTGTCCGATTTGGGCCATATCACACTCTCCAGGGTAATTGGACATGACTATCATGCAACTTCAGTGTGGCCCTGGAGCCAAAAGTCCCCCTGAAATGTGTCCTTGGTGATGACACTCAACGGTTTGGCAACAGTCTGTGATCCTGGCACACAAATTTAAAGTTCATTGTTCACCAGTTTGGTCCCACTTCACATTAAACATGTGCCAGAAGAGATGTTCATATAAGCTAGGGCTAAGTGTGACAGCGCTACTGACGCCAAACCATAGGCAGAATAAAAGCAGATATCTCTGACTTGAACAGTCAGAGTGATCCATTTTTGGTTTGTGAGATGTATGTGAACAGCAGGATTTATATTTCATTCTCAATCTGCATGCCCCATATAATCAGGCAGGTTTCCCAGGCAGAACCAGCATTCACAAAAGCTTTACAAATATTTGCTCCTACTTTAAGGGGCATTGCCCAACCTGCCATTGACATGTTATTTTTCAGTTCCACTGGATAGCTATTTCACTGTGTAAGTGAACAGCTTTGGGTGGGGGTTTATGGGCTGATGCTGACCTTTGTTTTCTATGGGAATTCTGATTGCTACTCTTAGGAAACATACATTTTGTCAGCCTTAATAGATTCTTGTTATGTTAGCCATTGGTTCACAACTGATGTTGTTGGTAGCTACATGTAACAATGCTTAGCTCTTACATAGCATTTTTCATCAGTAAATTGCAATGTTTTACAAAGGAGGTCACTATCATTTCCCCCATTTTTCAAAAAGGGAAACTGAGGCATTGGACTTATTCAAGGTCACCTAGCAATGGGGAGCGGGGAGAGAGGAGGAGCAACTTGAACCTTAGTTTTCTAGTCTACCAGTCTAACCACAAGACCAAACATAAACTTCATTTTGGTGGATGATTAATCTGATATTTCTCTGGCAGAGGTGTACATTGGGAGTCATTCCACGAAGTCAATGGGTTTGATCCTGAATTAGGGATCCACTCAAGTAAAATTGGAGTAACTCCCTTGTAGTAAATGCAATTTCTCTGGATTTACACTAACTTATATCAGAGTCTGACTATGTGGATTTGTATTGCCCATGTAAATAAGATCAGAATCTGCAGCCAACAGCTGTTGTAAAGCTGTGAAAGTAACAGCAGGTATCTTGTAATGCTGTGGCAGAGGCTATGACACTGTGCTGTCCTATGTATTCATAAGGGATAGGTCTACACTGCAAGGGTAAGTCCAAAAAAGAAACACAATTTGCAGTATGCAAATTGTTTCTTTTTCCGCTTTACTGTCTAAAGAGACTTTTCCAAAATTTGGCTTGTCTACACGGCTCCAAATTTTGGGAAAAAAGTGCTCTTCCATCACATCCTTTATTCCTTGTAAAATTAGGTTTACAGGGATGGTGAAAGAGTGTCTCCGCTTTTTTGAAATTTTTTCTGAAAAAGCGGACACGTTCCTCGTACGTGGCATTGCTTTTCCAGGATACCTCTGGCATCCTGGAAAGGCAATGCACTCTAGACATAGCCAAAGAGATTAAACAGGCTGGACTTTTCAAAATAAGGCTTTATTAGAATTAAATCAGAGCTACATCGGATAATGAAGACTTATGTGTTCCTGGCAATTTGTCTGTGATGCTGCTGCTAGACTGCTTCCAACAGGTTCTCACTGATACTAGTTCATCCAGTTCCTTCATACATGCTCTGCTCTTAACATCACCTGCTCCTAACATCACCTCTTGCCAGCAAAAGCAATTCCAAACAACTTAGTGTACATGCCAACTGTTTCTCCACTAATATATTCAGCGATGTTAGCAGTGCTCAAGGAGCCTTTCAGGAGCTCTGTGCAGTCTGCAAGGCATCACTTCAATCCTTACACTAACAGATTCCACAAACTACTGTTTACTGGACTGAAGGATCCTCAGTGGTTTCTTCAGTGCTTTGGCCTGTAGCTGTCAGTGAATTCTCCTTGGTTATCCTCCCCTTCTTCAGCAAGATGTTGCCGATGTCTCCTGTTCCTCTGAAAAGTATGTTCATCAGGAGCCTATATCTCAACAGATTATGGGGGGATCTCAAGAGTCACTACTACTCTCTCTGCCCAGCCAGTGCCATCATGAATCTGTACTGCATCTCTAAGCTTCCATGTTTCTTATACACTAGATCATCCGTACACATCTAAGTCAGTATTGCTATTAGTGATTAGGGAGTCTTCTCAACTTCTGCCAAACTACTTACTGTCTCTTTAGGCAACAGTCCAGGTTTCATTGAAGCTGCTCAATAGTTTAATATAGCTGGTATGAATCTGTGCCTATGTCAGGGAACTTTTTCAAAAGTTGTTTATCAGTTTTCACACCACTCTCGATAAGGCCATACTTAGGACTTGAAAGACTTCCTTAAACACTCTGGCTCTGTATTTACATTTTGCCATGCCCAAGTCCTTCATATATTCTTGTGAGCATGTCCCCTTGCAACATCTTAGACTCTACTGTTCTCTCTCTCCTAAAAACATTCAATCAATAACAGAGAATTCTACTTTTAACTTTGAACCCCACCTCATGCCCCCTTGCATTGGCTCTGGCCTTAAGACCACATCTCCACTTGCTGCACCAGAGATAGATCTTCTGGCATTCAGTTTAGCAGGTCTGTTTAAGACTTTTGGCAGTGGTTTGGTGATGAGAACTTCACAATATAGGAAACAGTGGCTCAGCAGCTCTATGTTTTGTTTCCTGACCTAGCTTACAAATTCTTTCACTTTGCCAATCATGGAAGCTGCTCCATCAATGCAAACACAGATACAATTTTTCCAATTAAGGTCTCCTTCTTCAAGATAAACTGTTGTCACGGTGAATATTTCTTCTCCAATTGTGATCAGTCATTTCTTTGTAAAACACAACTTTTTTCTCTGATACTGTCTCCATCAATGTATCTTACATTAGCCAAAAATTAAGCACGGCCCCGTCATCTGTTAATTCATCAAGCTTCAATGCACAATTTCTGCCTGGATGCATCAGCACAGCCATGCTTAGCTCAATTTGAGTAGCTTATTTGAGTTATGTCAATCACTCAGCTTATTTTGAAATTGGGAGCATCTACGCAGCACTTATTTCGAAATAGAGCACTCTTCCTCTGACTTCCCTTACTCCTCTTACAATGAGGGTTACAGGAGTTGGAGTAAGAAGTCCTCCAGCTTGACAGTATTTCACCATTATTTTGAAATAATTGCCTGCTGTGTAGACACGGACTGAATTATTTCAAAATAACACTAGTTATTTCGAAATAATGTTGCTGTGTAGACATACCCCTTGATTTTAATTTTTCTGGGAGCACCATCTCAATATTGCTGACATGCCTTTAGTGGTGCAGCAACTTATCACTCTGCCTGAGAGAGAATTTTTTTCAATTTCCTTCACTGTGTGTCTAATGACAGACGCTGGTCATGTGTGGGTGGAACCAAACATGGGGCCTTTAGAGCTTAGGACATGAGCCACTACCTCATGAGCTAAAAGCCATCTGGCTTGAGCAAGTTTATTATTCTCCCTCTAAGTGGTCTCAGTGCCACTAAAAGGGACATTACACCTCACCCAGAAATTGTGTGGGTTACATGTGTACCTAATCATTACTCTCATGATTTCTTTGCATGCTGGTAAAGTTAATGTCTGAGATTGTATGTGGCACTTTTGCCTTTTCTACAAGCTCAGTGACCTCATAGCTTGCTCCCAGCACTTTGTCAGAAATAGGTGCACAGTTGATCATCAGTAGTGCCTGATTTTCATTCTGATCCCTCAAACACATAAAAAAATGATGCCTTTTCAGGCAAGGGATAAATGTTTGCTTGTAAGGTGTCATTTTGCCTCACTTGGCACCGTGCCATGGTTTAAAATTTTCTCTCTGCACACCAGACATTGTGGAAGAGGTTGAGATGTTTCTCCTGTAGATGAAAATCCATATCGCAGATAGCTTGCACAGAAGGGTCAGTTCACCACTTCTACTGTTAGTTTTACATTTAGTTCCATCATTGCAAGTAGAGGGGGAACTGCCATAACTTCTTTCTTCAGATATTTGTCCATTTTGGGATCATATATTTGAAAATCGCCCGTGTAATTTTTGAGATTTGTAAGATCTGACAGTTTTACATTTAGTTCCATCATTGCAAGTAGATGGAGAACTGCCAAAACCTTCTTTCTTCAGATATTTGTCCATTTTGGGATCATATATTTGAAAATCGCCCTTGTAACTTTTGAGATTTGTAAGATCTGACAAATATACTAGCCACCTTTTGACTCTGTAACAAGGTTGCAGCTCTCCACCATGGCACCTCCTGCTGGTCATCTTGGGAATTAGTTTAGTCTTCAGGAAGACACACCTTTCCAGCAGGAGTCTTGCCATTGTCACTCTGCACTCTCCCTGTGCTCTGCTCAGGACCAGCGTCACTCCCGGGATCACAGTGTTCTCTTCAGGACACTGCCCTCTGACAGCGACCACCACACTGGTCTCTCAGTTCAGGGGCAGGCCACAGTCTACATAGGCCACTCTCTCCTGTGGAAAAGTGTGATGTAAGGGAGAAGAGGGGAAACTAAGCCTGCCCACTACTCTGGACCTCCTGTCTAGGGACCCTCTAATGGCAGCCTTGTCATACCTCCTTCACTCTCCCTTAACTGTCTCCTGTTCACTGGGCCACTTCCCCTGTGACCCCTGCACTCTTCTGGCTCCTGTATCAAGTCCTGCAGCCTGGCATGTGCCAGGACACAGCCTCTCTTTCAGCTCCCCTGAGCCTGAGTAGCACCTCTATCTGTAAGGTGCTTCCTCTTGGGAACCAGTCTGACTCCTGCACCTTCCTAAGTCAGGAACCAAATGCCCTTCACTCTGTTGAGCAGCTCCTTTTAACGTGGGCTGCCTCAGCAAGATGCTTTCTCATTGGTTACCTCTCTGATTGGCCAGGGCTCTGTGCAGGCTCCCTCCTGCTTGCTTTAATCCTTTCTAGCCAGAGTGGGGCAGCCACCCCAGTAGAGACTCCTATAACATCAAGTTCATATGAGTGTAGCATAATGTTGAGTCTGTCATAGGCCACTCTTAATTTTGTTCATGTATGTCAATGAGCTAACCCAGAACAAGGCTAGTAGGGTGAAAATCAAAACAACCATGGTGGCTAATGTTAGAGTTTGATCTATCTTGTTTCCAAATTAACATTTCCAACAGTGGAAGCTAATATTGAAACTTAGTATAGGAACGGCTGACACCTTGTTATGTCTTTCTTCCCCTCTTTAGACACTTTGTCTGTGTTGCCTATTTAGATTATATGAATATCTCCAATGTGTTTAAACAGCAACTAGCACAATTGGGGCACAAGCTTTGCTGAGTTCTCTAGGCACTATTAAAATACAAATATTGTTTGTTTACATTAATTTTCTATGGCCCACTAATACTACGAGGTGGTTCTGTGGGGCCAGAGTAAGGCCACATATTTCTTCTTCTAAATCACAGAATCAGGCCATAGAGTGACCAGGAAATCTTGTGGAACATCTGGGATGGGGACACCTGTGTGAAGCCTGCCTGGGGTCACTCACCACCAGGGTCCTGACGTGCAATGCATCTGGAACAAGGGAATTATTCCATATTCACACTGGCGTAGCTGTATGTCAATCTGAGTAGAGGTTGCCTACAAGTAGCAGGAGAGGAGCAGCTGAAGCTGTTCCATGGGGAGATATACTCTCAGCAAGAGAGATGGAATGGAACTCAGTAAAAGCAGAACATTGGGAAATATGTCACAGCAGTGGCTCGGTGCATCTCCTCACATGGAAATACACATGGAAGGATGCGGGAGGATGATGCCGGGAAGGAAGACTCTCATCTCCTGGAAGTGGTTTTGCAGAGTCACTTTCAGGAGACTGGGATGAAGAAATTGTCTCCATGGGATGAAGAGGGAAATCTGGGTGAAGATCCTTGGCCTTTACAAAGCTAGTGGGGATACTTGGAAAAAGGGGAGAATTATCCTGTGCCTTTGGTCACCTTGGCCCGTTTCCACCATCTCCACACCTGTTCCATTTAGGCTTTGCCACAAGAACTTCTGGTAGCCATGACTGCACTCTTAATGGAGGATCACCAGAAATGGGCTATGTTGCCTTCTTGTGTAATCTCTGCAGAACTAATGGGGAGGAAAGTTCATGCTTTTAGTGTCACCACAGATTCAGCCACTTCCCCAGGCCCATCTTTCCGTAAGGTGAATCCTGGAATCCGTGAAGACCCTTCTGCATAATTCCAGGCCCAGGGTAACGTCTGACCATCCTTCTCACCCCTTAAAACCACAACAGGAATGGTCCTATAAGTATCTCAAGAGGACACTGAGGGTACGTCTACCCTGCATGCTTATTTCAAAATAAGGTATTCCGGAATAGTTATTCCAAAATAGCTTATTACGAAATAGCATGTCTACACCGCAAGCAAGCCTCAAAATTAGTCTGAGGCAGGCTTCCCGAATGTAGGCATGCTATCTCAATTTAGAGCCACAGGAGACACTGGGGAGGAATAACTTAGAATGTCCCTGGTGAGGGGCTATTTTGAAAAAGCAGCAGTGGAGCAACTACACACACCTTATTTGGAAATAGCTATTTCGGAATAGGTATTATTCCTCGTAGAATGATGTTTACAGATATAGGAATAAGCCACCCATTATTTCAAAATTATTTTGAAATAATGGAATGGCTGTGTAGATGCTTGCATTGTTATTTTGAAATAACACCAGTTATCTTGAAATAACAGTACAGTGTAGACACACCCTTACTCTCCCCTGGAGTATATTTGAGGCTCCTTTGGAACCATTTAAATCTGGACTAGACAAATCCCCAGTTAATACACTGCCAGCAGCCGTTGTTCACTGGGTTTCTATGATTCTTTTAAATTTAGCATGTGCATGTGTAGCGGAAGAATAAGTGTTGGATTAGAAGAAAGATATCAGTGCCGAATTTACAAGGGGTCATTATAAACAACAGCAGATTTGCCATATATGTTCTAAAATATGCCTCAATTTCCTTTCATCTGTAGCGCAATCCAAATTAAAGCAATAACCCATTCACAATATTGTTGGGAGCACATGCTAGGATATTAACAAGCCTCAATGCAGGCTGCTGTGACTGTGTGCAGCAGCCATGAAATTAAACTGAAGAAGACACAAAACGGGGTGGGTTAATCAGACAAAATATTGATTTTTAGTTTAGTAGACTGCAAAATAAGAATTAAAATAGGTCTTACCAATCTACTCAAGAACTCTAGGTTTTAAGTGCTTTCTTGATTATTCTGCAATTTTGTTGAACATCTGTGCTATTGCCTTTATATACATATTTATTTATTTGTTTGTTTATTCATTCTAGGATTGAAAGTGTTTTGTAAAGCATCTTGCATGAAGACCCTATACAAACACAAATTTTAATTGGTGTATGAATCATAATGTTAATACTTTACCATTGCCCACCTGTATTTGTGACATCTGGATCAATTTTAGCTCAGCATTGGAAAAAAATTAGCTCTTCAGGGATTTTTTCTCCAAAACCCTCCACACTTTTTTCTGTCCCAGAATGCAGGGACAACACTGTCATCCTGCCTGTCATTGGGCCTGGAACTTGGATGTCTTTTCTCCCTGTATACCCAAATATCCAGGCTATGCTCAACTCTTACTGCCTTTTGTTGTGCAATTTCTCAAAATATCCAGCCTTTCCTATTTGTGTGGTTAAAACTCATAATTCCATGTTTTGGTTACTTTGATCTCCATTCTGTCTTTGACCCCCCTTCCCCGACTCCTCTCCCATATACTTAAATCTGTTCAGAACACAGCAGCACCAAAATAAAATAAAAAATCCATTTTCCTGGCTCCCTGGCTTGTCTCTTCTACCATAGTATCCCCTTTCTCCAGAAACTTCACTGTCTCCTTATTTTCTACTGCATCAAGCTCCAACTACTTCCAGACTGAGGTAAATCAAAGTCTCAAATCTCTTGTTGTTTCAGTGGAGTTACTCCACATTTTTCACCGGTGTGAGAGAAGACTTTGGCTCACAATTCTGATCTGAAAATATTTCATCATATGTTATGAAGGAGATAAAGTTTTTATTGCATCACTACTACTACTGCTACTACTACGTGCATAAATTAAGGGCTTCATCTGCAAATTCAGTGTTGTAGTGGACTATGATTGTGTCCCTTTTATGTCTCCATGTTCTGAGGAAAGGTTACATACCTTCCACCTATATGGGCCATTAGTGAAAGCATGTTCTGCCCCATGCCTGGGTATGTGAAGAATCACTTGAAATAGATAATACCCATATTTTATAATATAAATAATCTTCCAACATCCTTAGCAAAGTAGCAAGATTCAAAAAAGGAGTAGATAACTGCATGGATAAGAAGAATACCCAGAGTTATAGATAATGGTGCCTTTTGCAACTTTTCATTACGCCAAAGATGTAATCAGATGTTAATATCTACATCTCATATTTCTTAATACTTACTTCCTAAGAACCTGGCTAAATATTCTGCCTTGCTCTGCTCTGAATACGCTAAAAGGGTGCCCAAATTTCTAACTACTTATCCTCTTTTGGGTGCTTCTCTTGCATACATACTTGGTGTAAAAGCTTTTCTATGTTTTACTATACCATATTTCCATGGGGAAAACCTTGCTTTTCTAGTACTGTGCATTTTGGGAGGGATATTAAACCTCATGTTTCAAAGCTTAACATAATCTCTCAAAATGGGTACGTCTATACTGCAAAGAAAACCTTGTGGTACTGACTCTTAGGGTATGTCTAGACTACATGGCTTCGTCGACGGAGCCATGTAAACTAGCTTACCCGACATAGTCAATGAAGCGGGGATTTAAATAATAATCCCCACTTCATTAAAATAAAAATGGCCACTGCACTGTGCCGACAATCAGCTGATCCGGCACAGCACAGCAGTCTAGATGTGGATCGGTCGACAAGGGAAGCTCCCTTATGCCTCGTGAAACGAGGTTTACAGGAGCAGTCGACAAAAGCTTCCCTTGTTGACCGATCCGTATCTAGACTGCCACGCTGTGCCGGATCAGTTGATTGTTGGCACAGCGCGGTGGCCATTTTTATTTTAATGAAGTGGGGATTATTATTTAAATCCCTGCTTCATTGACTATGTTGGGTAAACTAGTTTACATGGCTCCATAGATGGAGCCATGTAGTTTAGACTTACCTTTAGGCCCAGATCAAGTCATATGGATTTGTGAGCCTTGGGCTGCAAGTGTAGATGTTTCTGGTTGGGCAGGAGTCTGGGCTCTGAGACTCTTCCAGCTGTCCAGGTTTCTAAGCCAAGGCTCAGGCCCAAATAGAAAGAACTATGCTCCAATTTTTAGAGCCTCAATCCAAACCATACATGTTTGAATCAATTTACCTGTGGGCCAAGACTTGGCACCACAGGGTAGATACTTGCAGTGTAGACATATCCTGTGTGGACATGTGCTAGTTTTGCTCAAGTTAGCAGACTAAGAATAGCACAGTGGCTCAGGATAATCAACCAAGTTCACACCTAGGACCTTGATTGGTGTTGAACTCAGTTGGCTAGCCCGAGGCACCATGTGTACTGTGCAGCTATATTGCTATTTTTGGGCACTAGCTTGAGCAGAGTTAGTGCATGTAGATCTGCCTGAGCTGGGAATCACATTTCCCATTTACTGTGAAGATATACCCTTAGAAATTTCCAGGAGAAACTGTGAGATCAGGAATATTGTCAATCTCATCTCCTAAGATCAGATCGAGGTTTACAGGCAGGGGTGGACTGGCCCGGCGGGATACTGGGAATTTCCCGGTGGGACATCGTATCCATCCATGATGAGCCACCGTTGCAACTCACGGAGCCTGACCCACCGCTTGTGATGCATGCCAGATGTAACACAGGGAAATGGGGCAGGGCTTGAGGGGCACGCAGGGGTGATGTCATAGGGAGGGCCGTTCCCAGGCCTATTTTGATTGCCAGTCTTCTCCTGTTTACAGGGCTCTACTTACTCATAAATTACAGCTTCCACCTTGAAACAGCTTTATTCTACATCCCTGGAAGGGATCATTCTATGACTAGAAACACCATAGCAAAATAAAATGTGTTACCTTCCAAAGTGTTTCTGAAACTGAAATTGGCCAATTTATCCATGGACCCAGACTCGTACTGAGTCAATGTTAGACAAAATTCAACATCAGCTGAAGACGGGAGTCTAGGTGTCCTCGTTTTATCATGGTTCCCAGGATTTCGAAGTATAGGACCCTCATTGCTGGCATTGCATAAAGCCTGCTGGCTATTGTACTCCTCCGATAGGCTGCAAATTACCTGTAAAATATCAGCATGGTTGTTGATCAGCAGAGATCAAAGCAAACTTCGTTTTACTTTTTAGAATAAGTTCTTTGACCTATAAAATCCAGTGTTAAATGTAAATGCAATAACCTGTGTATAAGGGAGAGAGAGAGAGTGGGGGAGATCAAGAGACAGAAAGAGAGGGAGAGCGAGAGAGAGGGGGTTAGCAGAGGCAGGGACTCAGAAAAGGGGCTGGGCAGGGATGGGACCTCGGAGGAGGGTCAGGACAGGGGTGGGGCAAGGTTTTTGGTTTTATACAATTAGAAATTTGGCAGCCCTAGTTAAGTCTAGTGCATTAAAATCCCAGGGTATGTCTACATTGCATTCCACTTTCGAGAGAGGAATGAAAATGCAGACAAACAGAATTGCAAATGAAGCACGGATTTGAATTTCCCGTGCTTCATTTGCATAATTGTGTCCGGACGCTATTTTGAAATACCCTATTTCGAAAAAAGAAACGCTGTCTAGATGCGGTTATTTTGAAAGAAAACCCTTCTTTTAAGGTTTAAGGGTTATTTCAAAAGAAGGGTTTACTTTCGAAATAATCATGTCTAGACAGCGTTTCTTTTTTCAAAATAGGGTATTTTGAAATAGTGGCCGGACGCAATTATGCAAATGAAGCGTGGAAAATTTAAATCCGCACTTCATTTGCAATTTCATTTGTCTGCCTTTGCATTCCTCTCTCGAAAGAGGAATGCAATGTAGACATACCCTAACTGACTGTCTGATTTGTGGCACAAAACAGATAGAATCTGGACTTAGACAGTCTAATTTTACCTATATTATGCACTAGTTCAAATAAAAGTTATAGACCTAATACAGAAATTATTGGTGAGCCTGTATGGCTTGTGATATATAGGAAGTCAGACTAAATGAGCATAGCAGCTCTTTCTGGCCTTAAAATCTATAAAAAACTGGGTCTTTGTCACTGCCTTTCCTCCTAATTCAAAATCAGGTCTCTCTTTAAAATTGCCCTACTGAAGTTTTTCCTCTTTTGGAATAAATTCATAGGTTCCTGTTAGACAATGCTTACTAATGCAAACATTGATCTTCAACTTGTGTAACTCAGTGCAACTCCATTGAAGTTGTTAAAAGTATGTTCTATAACTGCATTTATATAAATAGTTAACAGACAGAATTCCAGTAGATGGCACTCAAGAATATGTAGATTAGTTCCTAGGTTTTATAGGTCTGAAAAAAAAATCTTGTTGAACTCTGGACATGGACTCCCTAGTTGAGTTCTTCATGTCATCTCGTAGCACAATTCAGTGAGCTTTGCTAATTTGCACCAGCTGAGGGTCTGGTCCCATGAAAAAGAGTCCAAAGATCTCATTCTCCCATGCCTTCAAGCAGAATATTAGGGTTAGCAAATGTTTGTAAATGTTCAGTAGCAATTATGGAAACTCACACTTTTCTTTAGTGCTGTTGGTTTCTTGCTTCACCCGCTCTGATTCTGCAGCTGTCTCTTTACAGACAGATCCCTAAACTCATGTGGAACCAACTGTAGGACCAGAGCCTTACACTTTCTTCAGTCTTGTGTTAAACTTTTGCAAGTTGTTCATTTTCTTAACTGCAAATTTTTCTTTAATGCCAGTAGTATATGTGACAAATCCTTTAGGTTAAATCAATGAGAACAGTGACATGCACTGCGTACAGCCATCAAGCTAAATGTTCTCTCAAATATATGACAGATGGTTCAGACATGTACTGATCTGTACATTGTGGAAGAAAACATTGTCCTCACTCTGCGTTTGTAAGCAACAAGTAGCCAGAGGCAGTTTTATTACGAGCTGCAGCAAGGGAAAAACTGGTTCGGACAGGGGGGAGCCCCCCCTCTTCCGAGGCAGATCTTCGAATACAAGCAATTATGAAGCAGTTTATATACTGTCTATTAAATATAATAACAATAACAATTAGTCTCCTTCCCATTACAAACACCAATGGCTAACAGTTATTTAGTTCTACCCAAATGCTCCTTATCTCAAGGTCCCTGCCAGAGTCAGTATTCTATCCTTATCTCCGTATGGAGGCGAGAGGCGAAGGCAGCATCTAATTACAGATCTCCAGTTGTCAGGCCACAGACTTAGCCTGACTCTTGCTCTCTTGTTAACAAGACCAAGATGGCTGCACACAAATTCCCTTATTCCCTTTTCCTGCCTCCACAACATTAAAGGGAACAAACTAATGCAGGGGTGGGCAAGACAGCATCAGTGGGCTGGATCTGGCCCACCAAGCCCTTTGAACTGACCTGCAGCTGCTCTGCTGCTTCTCCTGCCCCCCCCCCCCCCTCTCCCGCTAATCGAGACCTAGGAACAGGGAGTGCATGAAGTTGCAAAACAGCTGGCAGTTCTCTCTAGGTACTACATGCCCCAGGCCGGGGCGGGGGAGAAGGCAAAGATTTAATGTGCTCTGCTTCTCCCAGGCCAATCAGGGTCTATATTCAGGGAACTCGGGTTGAAATTCTTCCATATGCGAAGGGGCAGCCTAAGCTTGAGGAAATCTTATCTTCCAAAAGAGCTGGGGTTTGCTAGAATGGAGTGGATATTATTGTGCATCAAAATGCTAGATTCATTCACCTTTGTGGGCATTTCCCTTCTGGCTTGCCAGGGTATGATGTTGTACTCAGCGGAGGATTTAGGGCAGGGCGAGCGGGGTGGCTGCCCCGGCCCCGCGCTTCCCGAGGCCCCGCGCATGCGCCTTTGCACCACGGCGCATGCGCTGTGTCAAAGGGGGGGCCCCCGTGAAATTTTGCTGCCCGGGGCCCCATGGCGCTGCCCTGGGCCCCGCAGCACTCTCATCCGCCCCTGGTTGTACTGCTTGTCTGGCTCTAGGCCAATACTCTTTGGTGTAGCCATTCCTTCACCCCAAATGCACACAGACCCAGCTTCCTACAAGTCAGATCCTTTTTCACTGGCCTGTTAGTGTGCGTTAGCATTAACAAACAACCTGATCTGGGAATTTCTAAACTTCTGATCATTTCTCTCATTGAGTTCTTTACATATGTTGCTACATATGGGGGGAACAACCCAAAAACCATGGGCCAATTTCTGCTCTCAATGTGAATGCAAAATAAATCCAGTGATTGAAGTCAGTGGAATTTCTTTGGGTTTACAGCAATGTAAGTGATGGGAGAATCTGGTTCACTCTTCTTTTTTTGGAAAGCTTTTTTCTATTCATTTCTCTGTGGCACATGTAGATTCATTTCTGCTTGGCATGTAGATTCTAATCTCTCTGTAACACTGCCTGTTTCAGATTTAAAATCTCTGTAAGTAGACAAAAAGGAGACTAATCTTGATGACCACCTGACTGGCAGTGACTCGCTCACAAACAGTTGACAGGGTATTTATCGTTTGCTTTTGGAAATGAACCTGTGAAGCAGATGTGATCTTACACATATGGGATTGTAAGTTGCAGTCAGAGGTATAAGCAGTTTGAGACGTGTATCTGCTGCTGAAGGTGAAGAAGGTGGGGTTGGCTTCAGCGCTTGAGCTGCAACTGTAAAGTGCTGTCTATAAAACCATTTTTAGGGCACTAGTGAGAGTCCCGCTAGCCTGTCTGTTGAACTAGGTTGGGAAGCTTGCTCCCCTTTCCTGCAAAATGTTTCTTTCCTAGTACCCAGTGCCCTGGTTTGGTCACCATAGCCAAATGAGCAGGCAGCCCTGCATAAATATGTGAGATGAGATGTGAGATTTTTGTTTTTTCTAAGCAACATCTTTAAAGTAAAACTCACAATTTTATTAATTTTAAAAAAAAATCTGCTTTAGCCTAAGAACACTAGAAAGAACCACAATCAATACTGGGACAAAGGAGAATTGGCTCTTTTTTTGGTTTGGTGATTGGAGGGTGGGAGGTTAAAATAAATTTTGGATGTACCTGTATGTAGAAAATAATGCTTAGAATAATGCCCTGGTGGCCCCCTTAATTATGCAGCTATCAATACATTTTTATGATGAACAGACCATACCGAAGTCTCAGACGGGTAGCTGTGTTACACTGTAACTTAAAAAAAATGAGTAGTCCTAAAACACCCTAGGGTATGTCTACACTACCCCGCTAGTTCGAACCACAATCAATACTGGGACAAAGGAGAATTGGCTCTTTTTTTGGTTTGGTGATTGGAGGGTGGGGGGTTAAAATAAATTTTGGATGTACCTGTATGTAGAAAATAATGCTTAGAATAATGCCCTGGTAGCCCCCTTAATTATGCAGCTATCAATACATTATTTCACGAGGAGTAATGGTAGTTCGAACTAGGAAGCCTAGTTTGAACTACCTAGTTCGTGCCCCGTGTAGCCGCGCTGCACGGGGTTCGAACCAGCGGGGTTTTAAAAATGGCGGCTCCCCGCTTATGCAAATGGAGCCCGGGAAATTCAAATCCCGGGCTTCATTTGCAAGTGCGGTATGCCTACATTACCCCGCTAGTTCGAACTAGGAGGGTAGTGTAGACATACCCCTAGAGACTAACATAAAATATTGATAAAGAGGGTATCATGAGCTTTCGTGGGTACAACTCATTTCTTCCATGCTGAGTCCTTAGTTAATGTGCCTGACTATCTATTTGCACACCCCGAATAAGGGTTGCTAATTGTAATAGTCCCTGGGCACATCCAGTCCTGGTCTACAGTAGGGCTTTATTTCAAAATAACACCCCTTACGTCAAATTTTTAAGCAGCGCATCCAAACTACCAAACTATTTTGAAATAACTACTCCCCAGAGTAATTCAAACCAATTACTCCCAGTGCTTCCCGGGGCTTTAAATAAAGGTAGCGTGAAAACATGAGAAAAACGTGGACAGAGAATTCACTCAAGTGGTAGCAGTAGCATGCTGAAGAAAAAAGTGAGAGGGGGAAGCTAGAAATTCAACATGCAAGCATGGGTATCCATGTTGCCATAGCAACTTAGCAATGGAATAAAGTATTTTCTCCTTTCTTTAGAAAGGGATGCTGTGCTACAAATAGGCACTTTACATTTTTTTTAAACAAATCCATAACAACCCCTTGAGTGTTGTGCTGTGTCTGAATTTTCCTAATGCTGCAGAATAGGCAGTCATTATTTTATTACATTTTGAAAGGGCATTGTGGATTTTAAAAGGACACCGTGCTACTTTTTTATTTTAAAGTCACTTTTAGCTGTTTCTCTTCTCCTCTCTATCATTTAGATTACCCTATTAAAAGCCTGAATTCCTGCACATCTCAACCATCCACCCCCTTATTAGCTTGTTCTTTGTTATTTGACTGGCAGTGCTTTGGCAATCAGCATCCACTGCACTAGATCGGTGGCTGCCTTCTTTCTGAAGCTAAGACTATGTTTGTGTCCTTTTGTTTTAACAGAATGAGATTCAGATTCTAGTGTCAGACTAAGACACTCCATTGACTTCAGAGTTACTCCATTATATGCCGAGCTGGCTAGGAATTTTCTGGCAAATCTTTTTATGTTGGAAAATGGCAATTAGTCAAAACCAAAACTTTCCACGAGAACGTGTCTGTGGTGAACTTTAGTGAGGAAGACTTTTTGGGTCCAGCAGAGAGAGACTCACCCCGAATAGCCCAGTGGTTAAAGTGCTCATCTGGTAAGTAGGAGACCCAACATCAAATCCTAGTTCTATCTGACTGAAAGTAGCAAGTTGAACCTGGACCTTCCACATCCTGGATGAGTGTGTAACCAATGAGCTGTGGAGTCATAGAATCATAGAATATTAGGACTGGAAGGCACCTCGAGAGGTCATCGAGTCCTGTCCCCTGCCCCCATGGCAGGACCAAATACTGTCTAGACCATCCCTGATAGACATTTATCTAACCTACTCTTAAATATCTCCACAGATGGAGATTACACAAACTCCCTGGGCAATTTATTCCAGTGTTTGACTACCCTGACAGTTAGGAACTTTTTCCTAATGTCCAACCTAAACCTCCCTTACTGCAGTTTAAGCCCATTGCTTCTTGTTCTACCCTCAGAGGCTAAGATGAACACGTTTTCTCCCTTCTCCTTATGACACCCTTTTAGATATCTGAAAACTGCTATCGTGTCCCCCCTCAATCTTCTCTTTTCTAAACTAAACAAACCCAATTCTTTCAGCCTTCCTTCATAGGTCATGTTCTCTAGACCTTTAATCATTCTTGTTGCTCTTCTCTGGACCCTCTCCAATTTCTCCATATCTTTCTTGAAATGCGGTGCCCAGAACTGGACACAATACTCCAACTGAGGCCTAACCAGCGCAGAGTAGAGCGGAAGAATGACTTCTCGTGTCTTGCTCACAACACACCTGTTAATGCATCCCAGAATCATGTTTGCTTTTTTTGCAACAGCGTCACACTGCTGACTCATTCAGTTTGTGGCCCACTATAACCCCTAGATCCCTTTCTGCCATACTCCTTTCTAGACAGTCGCTTCCCATTCTGTATGTGTGAAACTGATTGTTCCTTCCTAAGTGGAGCACTTTGCATTTGTCTTTATTAAACTTCATCCTGTTTACCTCAGACCATTTCTCCAATTTGTCCAGATCATTTTGAATTATGACCCTATCCTCCAGATTAGTCGCAACCCCTTCCAGCTTGGTATCATCTGCAAACTTAATAAGTGTACTTTCTATGCCAATATCTAAATCGTTGATGAAAATATTGAATAGAGCCGGTCCCAAAACAGATCCCTGCGGAGCCTCACTTGTTATACCTTTCCAGCAGGATTGTGAACCATTAATAACTACTCTCTGAGTATAGTTATCCTGCCAGTTATGCACCCACCTTATAGTAGCCCCATCTAAGTTGTATTTGCCTAGTTTATTGATAAGTATGTCATGCGAGACCATATCAAATGCCTTACTAAAGACTCTATATTTGCCCTTTTCCAGTCTTCTGGAATCTCTCCTGTCTCCCATGATTTTCCAAAGATGATAGCTAGAGGCTCAGATACCTCCTCTATCAGCTCCTCGAGTATTCTAGGATGCATTCCAACAGGCCCTGGTGACTTGCAGGTATCCAACTTTTCTAGGTGATTTTTAACTTGTTCTTTTTTTATTTTATCTTCTAAACTTACCCCCTTCCCACTAGCATTCACTATGTTAATAGTGAATATTACTTTTCACAGCAGTTATTTTCCCATTGCCATCCTTACTTCTGTGCTGCTGTTGCCACTTTGAGGCTGACAAATGGAGTTCTGTCGCCACCTCCTGGTGAGGGTGGGGAGGAGAGACCAACTTCTGGGTTTGAGGGGCAATGGAAGGAGAACCCTGAGGCTGTAGGGCTCCAGCTGTCCCTTTTATCTCTTTGTGGGCCAATTCTGGCCTGCCAAGCTAGTTGATCTAGCCCATGGTTTCCCTGCTGGTCTCCCGCCCCCAGGCCAATCAAGACCTGGGAACAGGGGAGTGCGTGGAGTCTCCTCTCCCACTAGGGACACATGGCACCTAGAGTGAACTGCCAGCTGTGCAGAATAGCTGGCTGTTCACATAAGGTGCTGCGCTCCCATTGAAGTGAGGGCACAGGGAGCGAGGGGCTCTGCACGCTCCCACACTCCCAGGCCCTGATTGGCCTAGGGGAGCATGAAAAGTCTCTTCCTGCTGCCAGGGGCACGCAATGCCTAGAGGGAACCACAAAACAGTTGGCAGTTCTCTCTAGGCACTGGAGGACAGGGGATAAAGATCACATGCACACTCCCCCATCCCCAGGGCAGTCAGGGAATATAGGAATTGTCCTGGCCCTGCCCCTTCCACCCGAGACCCCACCTCTTCTGGGATGTGTCAAGTGTCCCTCCTCTAAAATTATTGCCCATCCATGCCTTTATCCCATCCCCTCACTTCCTGGCTGCGCATGGCCCTGCTTTAGGAACCCCACCAGCCCAGATCTGACAACCCGAGCTCTTAAAAAAAACTCCCAAACACACAGCTCACTTGACAGATTCCCATACTTCCCTTGCCAGGCCTGCCCCATAGTTTGAGAACCACTGTACTAAAGGAACAGCAAACTAACTCGTACGTTGACCACATGCTCCCCAATTCAAGACATGATTCTGCTACTTTACCAGTGTGATTCAGGGGTAAATCCACTGAGGTGTTAGAGGTGAATAAGAACCACTCAGTGCAGTCATAGGTGGAGCTGGTTTGACATTTATAACAAGGAGGCACTTTTAAAATTGTGACCAAGTGATTTTTAAATCCCATCTTTAAAATGACTTAGGAAATGCTGACCATTGAACTAAGGTGTTTTGGGAAGTTTTACCCCCAAATGAAACATTTTTAAACATGCTGAATTCCCCCTTCCCACATCCTCATATATGCACTAAAGGCATACAAAGACTTTGTTTTGATAGGATTTGTCTTGCAAGAGAAGTTTTGTTTCATTTATAGGATATTTGAGTGAGAGCCAGCCTGAAATGGCAAATTATAAAACACCACTGGTTTTTAAATGTACTGTAGTCAAGTTGCTAGGTGCTTAGATACTACAGTAATAAGAAAGCTATACATATCTTGATATCAGTCATAACTTTGAAAGGGTATGCAAAGCACAGCTCTATGATTCCTCCTGCTCTATAGGAAAATAGTATTACATATATGTGGAGACAGCTAGAAAATTGCTAATCCTGTGATAATATCTGCACCCTGTTACGTTTCACCTACCATCTAGTGTGCTTTATATGTCTTAGACTTCACACTCCATGGGCCAGATGCAATAGGCTTGATTCTAGTTTCACTTACACCGTTTCATATTTGTGTAACAGCATTGACTTCATGTTACTCCTGGTTTAGACCTGTGTAAGTTCAGACACAGGTCTGCTGTATTCTCTGTGTGAAATCCTGGATCCAGTGAAGTAAGTGGAAAAATGCTTACTGACTTCAATGAAGACAGAATTTCACCCCATGTTTTAAGTGCAATATACAAAAAGGGTTCTGCAGGAATTTGCTAGTACGACATTTCATTGGAATAAGAAAACCACACTCTGAAACAAATTAATTCTTTCTGGCTGCTTGTACCCTATATGGTGGACCAATTTCAATACTTTTACAATTCTGAAATGGTGTCAATCCAGAGGATTTCCACTTAAATCAACACTGCTGTAGCTGAACGGAGCCATTGTATAAGTTCACAATACAGGGTCAGATTTATTGGTACATTTTGACTACTTTGTGTTACTCTGGTGATGCAAAGCAGCATACATCCAATTTACCGGGTGAGCGCTATCCCAGTTTGTCTTTGCTTTGTGACATAAGAGCATGACTGAGTTACTGGAGCCTACTGGTGAATTTGTTCTACTGTCTGTTAAATCATAGCCACAAAGGAACAGATCCTCAGCTGGTGTAAATTTATGTAGCCCCAAGTACGTGAAAAAAAAGGTGCCAGTTTGCACTAGCTAAGAACATAGCTTTAAAGTTTTAAATTCCAAAAGTGAATAGCACTAAAACACCACAATGTATACTGGGCCATTTCAGCTAAACAAATAAGCAAGGTTATTTTGCTTTATAGATTGAGTGGAACTGTGTTTGAAATGTCAGGAATACTCAAAGTACTGAATTCTTAGCCATTTTAGCAGGGGGATTAGCTTTGATTTTTCTTTGGAATAAATCACCAGACTTTATTTGGAAATTACTGAAAATTTCCAACAGCATAACCAATCCTTTTGTGTGCACTAAAGACTTTTCACTTTAAACTAGATAAGCTTAATTGGATAGTTTAAAAATCTTGACTGGAAAAAGGTTGTGAGGGGAAGGGGACTGCAAAGCCTTTCAGATTGCAAAGCACATTGATGACAACTCCATGCCTTTGTTTCCATTGCTCAGACACTAACACTGCCATGAAGAGGCTGTGTGCTGGTGACTTGCATACAAATGCCCTACTTTCCCTCAGCTCGATGTCTCTATCCTGTAGTGCTGTGTTATATGTCTTACTTTAGGTGCACTGATGCACTGAAAAGGTGAGTTGGGATTTTGTGTGTTTGAGAACTAATTTTTCCACTTGCCACAAGTTGATTAGTAGTTAATGTATCAGATCTCTTAGCATAAAGATGCTCTTCCAGCCTCCCACCCACCCCCCACCATCCAGTCCTTACCTGCCAGGAGGAGAAAAAGGATGCTGGGCTGAGTAACTGAGGGTTAGTGGGGTGTCTGTCCCCCATTAATTCATCTGTGCAGACATCGCAGCCTTCAGCGTCTCGCCAGTCCCAATAAGGGATGGTGAAGTTCTCATCTCCTGTGATCTTCTGGATCTCGTGTTCCCACAGCACCAAAAACAGTCGATGCCAAGGCAGGAAACCTGGGGCTTCATGGGCAAAATCTATATCCCGCCACACACTTGCATCACCCAGTAAGGTATCACGAGAGACATAGTAATGCATCCATACAAACAGGTCATAAACACTGATGTTCCTGAACATGGGGGTCAAGCCATTATTCATCTGAGCATAGGTGCCAGTGGCGATGACATAGTCCTGGCTGGGGGTGTGCTTTGCCAAGTTGAGGTAGGCCAGGAACTTATTCTTCTCTCTGGTACTAAGCTGGAAGATGCTTCTTCTCATGCGCATCCTTCTCTCAGCACAGTTGGGCCCTGAGAAGCCAAACCTGCACTCCCCGCAGTTGAATCCCATAAAGTTGCTGTTGCACTGGCACGTCCTGTTATAAAACACAGCAGGCCAGTCCTCCCTGTCGTCCACCCCTGTGAAGGGGAACTGTGGTCCAAGAGGGGCACGGGACAGAAGGATCTCCTGGCAGGAGCCCCTGCCAGAGAGTTCTCCACAGGGAGACCCATCCCCAGCCCACAGTGGGCAGCATTCCTTCCTCAGCAGGCTCTCTGAAGATGCACAGGCTCGAGGGAACTGCCCGGATGCAGGCTGTAGAATCCCCAAAAGGAAACCCAGTGCCAACAGACACATCTTCACACAACAGCAGGCAATTTTCAGTGCTAAGGCTCAGTGCATGAATAGATCTAACCCCTGCCACAGCCCTGCATATGAAAGAAATTTCTCCCCTCCGGTGGGAAAGTTTCACTCCTGCCTCTTTTTTTTTTTCTTTTTTTTTTTTTTCAAACTGTGCACCCTTCAATCTCCTTTGCCATCTACAACACATACACAACATTCTCTGTTAATCTGATTATCACATGTTCTGGGTGAAATCCAAGTGACTTTTTTTCTCCTGCCCCTTTAGCATTCAACATACACAGACCTATTATAAGCAGTCATCTTCTGCCTGTCACATGAGCATTTCCCTCTAGCAACTATGGAGCATATAAAACTTGTATGAAAAAATATTGACAGCTGTTTTAATCCCTTGTTTGCTTATATGCATTAGAATAATGATTTGTGTGTTTTTTTAATAGAGCAAGTATGTTGAATTAAATAAGCACAGCAAATTTCTGGATTAAAAAAATAAACTTTATTAATATATTTTTCATCTGTCGCTCTTGAGACTCGTAAAATGACCCTATTAAAATGAAGCCAAAGAAAGTGTGAAAATAGGACCCAGTGCAGAATTAAAGGTTTGGTTTTGGTGAAACTGAAACCACTTCTCTTCCTCCTATCCCAGTTCATTGCAAAACAATTTCACAGTATCCATTCTCTGACAGAAGGTCCTATTATAAGCTTTTAAGGGTAGGTACTTATCTAGTAGCTATCCCAAAATCAATGTAGCTATGACTGTAAATACCAGACCAGATTTCCTGTCTTCCTCCATTCATAAAACTCTGTAGAAGGGAAATACAAGGGAAAGAGTCAATTTAGGACAGCACTGCAACCATCTAGCACTTCATCTGGGAAACTCTGATCCTTGCATTTCCACTGTGAGGGAGTTTGCAGACACTGGCTCCATGTGCTGCAACTGATGCTCCATTGTATTCCAGACCATCCACAACCCCTTCTTCTCTGATTGCCTATGCAGAGTCCCGCGGCACTGCCTCTTGGTGCCTGCTTTCCAGCAGTACTGCAGTAATTCTACTGTGAGTGGATGGGGAGTCTTCTGTTGCCCCTAAGGTGCTGAATAGCACATTTAGCAATTTCACTCACTCTTGTCTTCTGTGAAACGGGGCTTCTGTGAAACTGGGCTTTCTGCTATTGGAGGCATTTTGTCTCAAAGCAGAGGGATGGGATTACCCCTGACTGAGGATTGCCGAGAGTTTCCGTGTGGCTGGAACATCAAACAGGCAAAGTAAGGGCGAGCGCGGCTGGGAAATGTTGCCTTTTGCTGGAATCAGCAGGTCATCACATGATCCTGCTGAGGAGCACGAGGAACCTTAATCCTGTTGCTGTCTATGCGCCAGAAATACAGACAGATTATCACAGGGTGTCAGAAGGTGTAGGGCTTGTGGTTAGGGGTTGCTTTTTTAATTGCTTCCAACTGCACTGATGCTTACCATGCTCTCTCAGTTATTCAGCTCTTTCATTTCTCATGCTAGGCTTTTTCTACGTGGGTGTGATAGAACTGCCACCCATTTAGTTATCAGCATGCTAAGGAAATGTGCAATTCCATGTCTGTGACTAGTTCTGCTAGGTTTGCTGGTATAGAGCAAGATAACTGGGAAGACCTAGAAAGCCAGGCAAGAGAGGGGTTGGGGAAGTTCTCTGGGTGGATGGTTCACAACTACATTGAAGCAGAGTGGTGTGCGTGCGTGCGCGCACACACACACACACACACACACACACACACACACACACACACACACACACACACACGTAGGCATGCTTACTGTAGGGGTAATGCTATTTTTCTAATGAAGCACCTTGGTCAGTGATCAGGAAGAAAAGTGACTCTGAGGCTTTACCACTGTCCCGAGACACCACATTTCTGAAACAGCTGATTTGCAGGCAACTCTGTGGTTCGAAGTTTAGGCCCCAATAGGAAGCAATGAATTATAACTTGTGACTGGTAACTGCCATACACTGTTCCTGACCTAGAATTGTTCCATGCCTTATTTTGTCTGGTTGGCATTGGTGAATATAGTACTGAGAGGGACTGAAGTGTCTATTGGTCACTGGCCATCAATCTTAGTTAAACAAGGACAAACAGGGGGAGTTCCTTTAGTCTGTTTGAGAGCTGACTTGTTAAAGCACTAGCCAGTCATTCTGTTCCCCCATCACAAAGTGGGGTTGCTATCACAGTCACAGATGGAACTCTCTTCATTAGCAAACTCACAGTGGGAATACACCTCCATATTTCCACCCCTACCCTATTCACAATAACCTTTGTGTAACCTTAACAATGTTTGTTCCATTGTTCATCCCACACAGCCAGCATGGGCTATCTGCTATTCCCTTGGTTGAGAACAATCTGTAACCTGCCTTCCAAAGCAAAGACATTTTCATTTTCCAGGCACTCTGGGTATGTCTGCACTGCATCTGGGAGCGAGCCACGCAGGTGCACAGACTCATGGGAAGCGACTGTCTAGGAAGGAGCATGGCAGAAAGGGATCTAGGGGTCATAGTGGACCACAAGTTGAATATGAGTCAACAGTGTGATGCTGTTGCAAAAAAAGCAAATATGATTCTAGGTTGTATCAACAGGTGTGTTGTAAGCAAAACTCGTGAAGTCATTCTGCCGCTCTACTCTGCGCTAGTTAGGCCTCAGCTGGAGTACTGTGTCCAGTTCTGGGCGCCACATTTCAAGAAAGATGTGGAGAAATTGGAAAGGGTGCAGAGAAGAGTGACAAGAATGATTAAAGGTTTAGAGAACATGACCTATGAAGCCAGGCTTCATGAACTGGGCTTGTTTAGTTTGGAAAAAAGAAGATTAAGGGGGGACATGATAGCGTTTTTCAAATATCTAAAAGGGTGTCACAAGGAGGAAGGAGAAAATTTGTTCCTCTTGGTTTCTGAGGACAGGACAAGGAGTAATGGGCTTAAAGTGCAGCAGGGGAGGTTTAGATTGGACATTAGGAAAAAATTCCTAACTGTCAGGGTGGTCAAATATTGGAATAAATTGCCAAGGGAGGTGGTGGAATCTCCCTCTCTGGAGATATTTAAGAACAGGTTAGATAGACATCTGTCAGGGATGGTGTAGACGGAGCTTGGTCCTGCCTTGAGGGCGGGAGGCTGGACTCGATGACCTCTTGAGGTCCCTTCCAGTCCTATTATTCTATGATTCTATGATTCTATGTTAGCAGGACTTGCAGTAGTGCACTAAAAATAACTGTGTACATGGTGCTTTGACATTGCAGCCAGGACTGGAGTTCAAAAGTGGGCTCTCCTGCTAGGGCCAGGGGCACCTTCTCAAAAGTGGGAGGCCAGGGGCCTCTATCCCACTCCTCCTCTTCCACACAATACCCCACCCCGACCTAGTTGGAAGCTGGAGCAGGCTGGGGATCTCAGACCCCTCCACCTTTGTAATGTCCGGCAGACACTGATAACAGCCTCCAGCCCATAGTTCTGGTCCCTGGACCTTCCACCCAGCACAGGTGGAGGGTCTGCAACTCCCCCCAGCTGTTCATGTGGCTCTTAGCCCAGCCCAGCCAGAGGATGGGGTCTCAGAGTCATACCCAAGCAGCTGCCCAAGCAGCCCTGGACCCTACATCTGATCTGGGCAGGGAGCCCTAGGGACAGAGACATGGACCAGGGCCTGCTTTCAGGTCTCCCATCCCAGTCATGTGGAGGGTCTATAACTCCCCACAGCTGCCTGGGTTCCATGGTCAGGATCCAGCTGTTTGTCTAGCCCAGGGCAGGGCCTTGGGTGGAAGAGGACAGGCAGAAGCGAGGCCTGTGGCAAAAAATGGACAGGACAGGCCCACCCACAGACAAAGAGTGGGAGGGCCATGACCCTATGCCCCTAACATAAGCCATGACATCTGTACAGCTGCATTTAGTGCACTAGCGTGAGCCCGGGCACCTGGGCTAGGTGGCTCATTCCCTCGTGCAGGACAGGCACATCTGGGGGGCCCAGTTATCACCCTTGTGTTACCTGACTTGAAGTGTTGTACTCTGCATTTGAAGACGTGTCCATGTTTGGTTTCTAATGCAGTTTGCGAATGAGCAGAGTTGTGGATGGGAAGGGGAGGCAAAAGGGGCTGCTGCCCTGGGGTCTGGTGATTTACAAAGGCCTAGGACTCCCAATTGCAGCTGCCATTAAATTGCTGCCAGCGCCCCCCACAGTATGCTCCAGGAAACACAGAGGGCTGGCTGGGGGTGGGAAGCGTGGCACAGTCCCAACAGCGAAGAAGGCTGCCTGCTCCTAGCCTGGCCCCTTCCTCCCAAGGTCCAGTGACTCCAGCCCAACTAATGGGTCAGTAAATATGAAACAGCAATTAAAGTACAATATGGGAGCAGAACAGAATTAAAGTTATTTTCAACTCAAGGGTCTCAAAGTGCTTCACAAAGATAAGTACGTACTCTTCTCATTTTACTGTGGTGGTGGGGAAACCTTGAAGCACAGAGAACTATTGTTTTCTCCCCTGGCTCACGCATTGATCCTATGCTGTAGGGATTCCAAATTTTTTGACACGGGGACCAGTAAAGCCATTCACGAGCTTTTGGAGGACTGGTAACATTCATTTGCATACTTGTGTAGCCCAAGGTCCAGTGTGTTTCAACAGCAGCCCTGGGAACTACAAGTTGTGGACTACAAACTGCAGCATGTTGGGAGAACCTCCTGGTTCCTGGCAAGATGTACCCTCGGTCCCCAGCAGGGTCTCGGCAAGGACTGTGCTAGAAGCAGCACGCAGGCTGCATGCTGAGAGAACGGGCTGCTGAACTGTTTTCCTGTTCTATGGTTTTTACAGAATAAAGCCTGTTCCTGGTGATTTGTCGGAGTGGGTCTGGTCTGAGGTGCACTCACACATACACAACGCAGAGCACACCAAGCAGCCTCAGGCCTAGCCCTCCCCCCACAGTGGTGTAAGAAGTCACAAGCTTCCCCTATGCTGAATAACCTCACACTGGGCTAGCCAACAGGAGGGGTTACACTTGCATATTCAATAAAAAAAATGATGAATATTCAAATAAGTTGTTTCTGGTCCTCCCAAAGCCCCTAGTGCCAGTGTTAGCAAAGCTTTTGATACAGTTACCCACAATATTCTTGCCAGCAAGTTAAGGGAATATGGATTGGATAAATGGACTGTAAGATGGATAGAAAGCTGGCTAGATCAGGGTTTCCCAAACTTTTTACTTTAGTTGGAACCCGTTTTTTTTTCAGTACTGTCTTTTGCAGCCCAAAAATATAAATGCATATAAAAAAAGAATGAAAAATGAATAAATTTTCAGTGTTTCACCTGACTGCATCCTCCACCCAGCCTGGGCCAGGGCCTGGGGGACCCAGCTCCACATGAGCACTTCAGGAGGCGGGAGCAGGAGCAGATTGAGGTTAGGGTATCTGGCTAAGAGGGAGGTGCAAGGAAGGGTAGGGTTGCCAGGTGTCCAGTTTTGTACTAGACAGTCCGGCATTTGAAGGTTTGTCTAGGAAAAATTGAGAAATTACCAAAATATAAAATGCCTGGTATTTTCTAATTAGGAGCGTTTTATTATAATTATGTGTATTAGTCCTTAGCTGCCTGGCTGGTAGATGTGCTCACACTGTCTGAGTGTGTCTACCTGCCAGGTAGTTCGCAACTATTCCAGGGAGGGTATGTGGTGGGGTAGGGGGCAAAATGGAATCCCCGGCCAGACTCACTAATCTGCTAGGGTCTGCATGTGCCCAGGTCAGTCCCGCTCCCTCCCCTTTCTCTTCCCGATCTCCCCAGTCCAGCCCTGCTGCCCCCGTCCAGCCCTGCTTCCAGCGGCCATTTCCCCCCGCCACCCACCAATCTCCCCCGGTCAGCCCCGCTCCTCCTCTGACCCACCCCCCACCAGCCCCACTGCCCCGTCCAACCCTGCTTCTGGCAGCTGATCCCGTCCTCCTCCTGATCTCCCCGGGACAGCTCCCCTTTCCCCCTGTGCAGCCCTGGTTCCACCGCCTGCCCTCTCCGATCTCTGCCGCCGGATAGCCCCGCTGCCCCCAACCCTGCTTCTGCCGTCCGCACACCCGCCCACATGCTCAGATCTCCACGGGACAGCCCCACTCCCCCAGTCCTGCTTTCGCCACCCGCATCTCTGCAGGACAGCCCCGCTGC
Organism: Pelodiscus sinensis; assembly: GCF_049634645.1. NCBI lineage: Eukaryota > Metazoa > Chordata > Testudines > Trionychidae > Pelodiscus > Pelodiscus sinensis. The sequence continues at coordinate 308,753,459 of NC_134711.1, forward strand.
CCCCAGCCCTGCTTTCACTACCCACCCATCCAGTTCTCTGCGGGACAGACCCGCCGCTCCCAGCCCTGCTTTCACCACCCACCTGGATCTCTGCAGGAAAGCCATGCCGCTCCCAGCCCTGCTTTGGCCGCCCACCTGCCTGCCCGGATCTCCACCAAGACAGCCCCGTTGCCCTCCCTCTCCCGCACTGCTTCCCGGTGGCCGGTTCCTCCCCCCCTCCACCCAGCCCACTCCACTCCCCTCCTGGCAGCCATGCTGAGGCCCAGTATTTTTTTCCTGTGGCCTGGTACCAGGTCGCGGCCCATAGTTTGGGAAATGCTGCTATGCTGCATGCAGCATTGTACTCATGTCAGTCCCAGGATATTAGTGAAACAAGGTGGGTGAGGTAATATCTTTTATTGGACCATGTCACACAACTGAGGTGAAAACCCCGTCCAGAGTGGGGTGAGGATGTTAGTCTGGCACCTGTCACACATGCATTCGCCCCTTTTCTCCCCAGCCAGTGTCTCTAATCTCACACTGTCACGGCATGTCAGAGAGTCCCCAAGCCCTGCACCTCCATCCGCAGCCAGATGTGACTCTCAGCCAGTGAGTGGAAGAGATTTATTGCTTTACAGGGACACAGTGTAGCATAAGATCGATGTCAATACAAGGATCATGAGCAGCCAGTATTATTCCTCTTGGGGAGAGGGGGTCCCAGGCCATTCTAACCCAGCCCCTTCTCCCATCCTAACCCAGACGAGACCGACTCATCCCCCAGCCCCTAGTCCCCTGCCTGGTGTCAACCTTGCTTATCTTTTGTCTCCCTTCCTGGGCAGGAGTTGTTATCTCCCATGTCTGGCCCTCAGGTGTGAGAACCTAATACGCTTCTGCAGTGAGTCATTCCCCTCCACCCCCTTCTCCAGACACTGTTGCAGGTCCTAGGGCAGTAGGGAACACACACAGCACAATACAGCAAAGAGTGAATGTAACAACAGAGTGAACACAGGACTACAAAAGTGGACAAGAACCCTGCAATGTCACACTCCCCACTACCCCAAAGTCTGTCTACTCCTTCCCTCTAATCCCTTGGTCAGAACCTATATATAGCCCTTATTGGCAGGGCAGCACCTTTTAGTAGTCCCAATGTGACCCAGTAGTCAGAGTCTATAATTCACCTCTATTGGCAGGGCAACACAGTTCAATAGTCCCAGTGTGACCTAATGATCAGAGTCTATTTAAGGGGCAGTAGATAGGGGAAAGGTTTACTTCCCCCTGGCAGGGGGGTCCAGGCCCTCCCACTGTACAGGACCCAGGGCCCTGTTAGTGGCTTGATCTAGCTACTGAGTGAGTGGGGAAATCCCAGCTGCATCACATTGACTTTCTAACTGCAGCTCACTCACCCTGTAGCTGTCATCATCCCTGGGCTGCTTCCTACTTCAAATGTCTCCATTCATTGGTGACTGTCCAGCTCCCCTCCTTCCTCTGGGATCTGGTTGCTTCCAATTGCTTCTGGAACCTGTGCAGTTTCTAGATGCACACCAGCCTGTGTGGTAGCATCTTGGCTTTTGGGCAGCCGCTGGGGTTTGCAGGAAGCTGTTTCCCTCTGGAAGCCAGCCCCAGCTGAGCTGTGCTGCTCTCTTTTATAGCAGTGCAGTCTGAGCATGCCCAGTAAGATAAATGGGGTGTGGCCTTCTCAGCTCTCAAGGCAGAGTTAACCCTTTCCTGCTCAGTGTGGGGGAGAGTACACCCCATCACAGATTAGCTTCTGCTGGGGAGAAAGACAAATTGTTGAGCTTACATGGAGCTCTTCTTCAGGTTTGGACTCTGAGTAAGCTTGAAAGCTTATCTCTCTCCCTCAGCAAGGCCAACAGCCACCATGGATCCCAGGGCAAAGTGTGTGTGTGTGTGTGTGTGTGTGTGTGTGTGTGTGTGTATGCGTGGCGGGGAGGTTCTGCACCCCCAGAGAGGTGGGGCCTTGTGAGGAAGGGGCAGGCCTGAAGGCAGGCTGCTCTCTGTGCAATACTGACCCCCAGCCCTCAGAGCCTCACAGAACAGCAGAGTGGTGCTCCGGCAGCAATTCAAAGGTGACCAGAGCTCCCTCCACTGCTCTAGTTCTGGCTGCTGCCCTTTGACTTTCCAGGTCCCGGGACAACTTCCCCCATTGCCCTCCTCCTGTTGGCAGTAGAAGCTAGTTCAATAAGAGATACCTCGCCCACCTTATTTCATGTTGAAGCAATGTCAGAATCAGGGCAAGAATGCGGATTTCCCAATTTCTAGTCCCAAGCTATAACCTCTAATCCATGCTGCCTTATATTTGTCATATGTTTCTCCCTGATTTAGATATGTGAGCCATGCTGTGAAAAGCTAAATTGAAAAATCAAAATATAGGACTATGGAGACTTGCACAAGAAGTCACATTGATGTGCAGAAATATTTCTTGAGTCCTACTGATTTTCAAATCTGTTCAGTCTGCTTTCATCCCATTCTACTTCCTTTAAAGGACAAAATGAAAATATGTTTAGAAGGGGATATTTCTCATTTGAAAAAGGTCAGAGAAAATCATTTTAGCTCCAAACGGCTGACACTGTGGTAGTTCTTTCCTCAGTTTCATGGTTTTAGAAAAATCGCTGTCTGTTTTGAAAGCCTTTTAATCTGTGGGTCACTGGGCTGACACTATCTCTTTGAATCTTCATTTTAAAAGGTTTGCATGCAATTCTGTCCCCTTAAGTTTTAACAGTCTCTTTAGGCACTAACTGAATGGTCCTGCAGCACCTCAGAGACTAATAAAAAGTGTAGATAGTATTATGAATTTTCATGGGCACAACCTGCTTCAGGTGAAATGAGCAAGTGGTCCAGAGGTACAAATAAATAGCAGAGAAAGAGAGGGGATGGGGAAGGAAAAAGAAGGGGAAAAAACTCTTGTCAATTAGGGTATGTCTACCCTACAAAGTTAATTCGAACTAATAGCCATTAGTTCAAATTAACTTTAATAGGGGCTACACATACAAACCACTAGTTCGAATTTAAATTGAACTAGCGGAGCGCTTAATTCGAACTAGGTAAACCTCATTCTACGAGGAGTAACGCCTAGTTCAAATTAAGTAGTTCGAATTAAGGGTTGTGTAGCCACTTAATTCGAACTAGTTGGAGGCTAGCCCTTCCCAGCTTGCCCTGGTGGCCACTCTGGGCCAAACCAGGGAAACTCTTCTGCCCCCCTCCCGGCCCCAGAACCCTTAAAGGGCCACGGTCTGGCTACAGTGCCCATGCCAGTTGCAAGCCAGCCAGCACCCAGCCAGCAGACCCTGTACCTGGCACAGCATGAGCCAGCCACCCGCTGCCACCCAGCCCTCCGCCTCTTCCCAGGACCAGGCTGGAGGCTCACAGGAGCCTGCCCGGGGCCGCAAGAGGCGGGCGCCCGCCTGGTCTAGTGCGGAGATCGTGGAATTCATCGAGGTTTGGGGGGAGGCCTACAATGTCCACAATCTCCGCACTAGGCACAGGAAAGCAGCTGTCTAGGGCAGGATAGCTGCCAACCTGGCCACCAAAGGCCACATGCGAACCCAGGAGCAGGTTTGCATGAAAATCAAGTTGGTCCAGTGAGACCCTGAGCCCTGAGCTTAGAACATAAGAACATAAGAATGGCCGTACTAGGTCAGACCAAAGATCCATATAGCCCAGTAGCCTGTCTGCTGACAGCGACCAGCACCAGGTACCCCGGAAGGGATGGACCGAAGACAATGACCAAGCGATTTGTCTCGTGCCATCCCTCTACAGCCTTCCAGAAACAGAGGCCAGGGACACCATTCCTACCCCCCGGCTAATAGCAGTCCATGAACCCAACTTCCATGAATTTATCTAACTTCTCTTTAAACTCTGTTATAGTTCTAGCGTTCACAGCCTCCTGTGGCAAGGAGTTCCACAGGTTGACTATGTGCTGTGTGAAGAAGAACTTTCTGTTAATAGTTTTAAGCCTGCTACCCATTAATTTCATTTGGTGTCCTCTAGTCCTTATATTATGGGAACTAATGAAGAACTTTTCTTTATTCACCCTCTCCACACCACTCATGATTTTATATACCTCTATCATATCCCCCCTCAGTCTCCTCTTTTCTAATCTGAAAAGTCTGAGTCTCTTTAGCCTCTCTTCATATGGGACCTGTTCCAAACCCCTGATCATTTTAGTTGCCCTTTTCTCAATCCTTTCCAAGGCCAAAATATATTTTTTGAGGTGAGGAGACCACATCTGTACACAGTACTGAAGATATGGTGTACCATAGTGTTTTATACTTCCCCTCATCCTTCTTCCCCTGGCTTCTCCCTTTCAGCTCCCTCCTCCCAGGTTTCCCCCTCCCCTGTTCCACCCTCTCTTTTCCCCTCTCCCACCTCCTTTTCCCAGTCTCCCCAGAGGTTCATCTCCTCCCCCAGTTTTGTTCAATAAACCCAGTTTCTATTTTTAAACATACGTGTCTTTTATATGAAATCAGGAAGGGGGGCTAGGGAGGGGTAAGTGGAAGGAGGTGAGGGAGGAATGGGGCATGAGTCCCCAGTGGGGAGGACCAGGGAGGCTCTGCACTCTCACTCAGGGCCTCCTGGATCCTGACAACACCCCCCCCATAGACTCCCCGGAGGGCAGCCTGCAGCAAGTGCAGCCGGGATGATGGCAACGACCCCACAAGATACACTGGAATGCCCAGGGGCAGCTCTTGCACCACGTGGCTGAGTGCTGTGGTGTCCCGAGTGCGGGCATTCAGGGCACTCCAAGACAGGACTGCTTTGATGTCCCTCATCAAGGTAGACAAGCAAGCAGGGAACCCTGATAACTGTCTGTTTGGGTCCCTTTAAGCATGGAGCTCAGTTAGCCTCAGGCAGCAGACCCACACACTAAGTCCTAACCTGACGCTCTTCTGGCACTGTTCTGGTCAGCCTTAACTTTGGTTCAGGGTCCACTCAGTGTGAATGTGCTATTTCGAAATAGCAAAATGCTATTTCAAAATAGTTTTTGTGTCTAGAAGCGTTATTTTGAATTAGCGTAATTCAAATTAACTATTTCAAATTAAGTTAATTCGAAATAGCACTGTAGTGTAGACATACCCTAACTCCAGGACCTTCTGAAATGGTGGAGGTCATGTGCTGAATGAAATTGACAGAAAGGGAACAAGATTTGTTTGAGAGCGTGGTTTGAGCCCTGGGATGGAAAACAGAGGCAAACTGAAGATGATAACCTAAATACAAATTTAGAGATGGTCCAAAAAAGCTAGATTCTTATGAAAACCAACAGTGGATAATTTGAATACAGATTCTATTTTATCTAGGACTCTGGTAAGTGTATGGGTGAAGAATGGAATGTTACATAAAATTAGATAAAATTTTGATTCTTTTATCAGAGGGGTAGCCGTGTTAGTCTGAATCTGCAAAAGCGACGAGGAGTCCTGTGGCACCTTATAGACTAACTGAAGTGTAGGAGCATAAGCTTTCGTGGGCAAAGACCCACATGCATCTGACGAAGTGGGTCTTTGCCCACGAAAGCTTATGCTCCTACGCTTCAGTTAGTCTATAAGGTGCCACAGGACTCCTCGTCGCTTTTGATTCTTTGTTTTCCAGAACAGGAGCTCCAAGCTATTTTTAGGGCCAGATCTACACTAAAAGGGAAAGTCTAATCAAAACACGTAACTCCAGTCATGTTAATTATGTAGCTGGAATCGACGTACCTTGTTTCAAGTTTCCCTGCCATCCCCACAGCAGGAGGCCAATGGGAGCAAACCTTCCCATTGGTTTCCTTTACTCCTCACAGAAGCAGAAGTACCAGCCACCAGTGGGGGCACCTTCTGAGTTTGATTTAGAGAATCTTAACTAGATTAGCTAAATCAAATTCTGTAAGATCAATCATGACACTGTTGATCTTCCATTTAGTGAATACATGGCCTCAGTAGCATATACGTAGCCTTGTATGTTTACAATACACATAATTAGGAATAAAGTATTTGATTGTACTTAAAATGTAATCTTAGGATAATAAAAGAAACCAAATCTCTGGTTGCTGAGTAAGAGGACTTCATCTATTTCATTATATTTTGCAAGACTCTTTAATAAGAAGCAGATAATAAATTACCATGATATAGCTTTTTAGCTTAAAACAAATACCTACAGAGCTATAGGAATGATATTTAAGAGATGAGGTCTAAACACATTGGTTTAAATATATGAAAGGAGCATGCTCCTGGCAGATAAATGACTCTGAATGTTATAAGTAATCAAATTTTACCTCCAGACTGGCATACTAATATCCTGCAAGCACAACTGATGACCTGATTGATATGCCTGCATGTGTACTCAATCACGACTGGAAAGATGGGTCCCTGCTTGGAAATTCAAGGCAGACAGAATTCTATTTAAACCTGGGTAGTGCAGCCATTCAAATAAATTGTCCCAAATAGGCAGAAAAGAATCCAAAATCTGGTTGGTTTCCAAGGATGAACAAAGTATCACAAGCTAAATATTAAAGGAGTCTTCTAAGATTAGAGTAGTAGTTTTCAAACTTTTTGGTCTGCGGCCCACCTCGCTCAACATAAATCTTTCTGCAGATCCCCAGCCAACTACCCATGATGACAAAATGTCTTTGCTTATCTCTAAGTACATTCAATACTAAATTAATCATATTTGGCTACTGGAGCATAAAAATGTAAATATACAGCTACCATAGAATCACAGAACACTAGAACTGGAAGGGACCTTGAGAGGTCATTGAGTCCAGTCCTCTGCCCTCACAGCAGGACCCACTACTATATAGACATCCTTGATAGATGTCTATCTAACCTGCCATATCTCCAGAGATGGAGATTCCACAATCTCCCTAGGCTACTTATTCCAGTGTTTAACCACCCTAACTAACAGTTAGGAAGTTTTTCCTAATGTCCAACTTAAACCTCCCTTGCTGCAGTTTAAGCCCAATGTTTCTTGTCCTATCCTCAGAGGCCAAGGAGAACAATTTTTCTCCCTACTCCTTGTGACACCCTTTTACATACCGTGAAAACAGCTATCATGTCCCCTCTCTGTCTTCTCTTTTCCAAACTAAACAAGCCCAATTCTTTTAGTTTTGTGCATAGGTCATGTTCTCTAGACCTTTAATCATTCTTGTTGCTCTTCTCTAGACCTTCTCCAGTTCCTCCACATAACATAGAATCATAGAATCATAGAGTTGGAGGAGACTTCAGGAAGTCATTGTGTCCAACCACCTGCTAAAAGCAGGACCAGTCTAACTAAATCATCCCCACCAGGGCTTGCTCAAGCTGGGACTTAAAAACCTTACAGGATGGAAATTCCACTGCCTCCCTAGGTAACCCATTCCAGTGCTTCACCACCCTTCTAATACCCAATTTAGACATCTTCCATGGCAACTTGAGACCATTGCTCCTCATTCTGCCAGTTATTACAACTGAGAACTGCCTCTCTCCAGTCTCTTTCAAATGCCCCCCCCACCCTTTCAGGAAGTTGAAGGCTGGAAACCATGTACGTTGTTTGCTCCCACAATGTCTATTGGGAGGCTATTCCAGAACATTGCTCCCCTCATGGTTAGATATCTTCTTCTGATTACCAGCCTGAATTTGTTCATAGCAGGCTTATATCTATATGTTTTTCTGATATCATTGGGTATGTCTACACTAGCCCCCTAGTTCAATCTAGGGAGGCTAATGAGGGTGACCAAAATTGCAAATGAAGCGTGGAATTTAAATATCCCGTGCTTCATTAGCATGTTCCCGGCCAGTCACCATTTTAGAAATTGACTAGCCCAAAGTAACTGCCCGCGTCTACACGTGGCAGTGACACGGGATTCCGAATTAAAGCCCTAAATCGAATTAGCTGTTAAACCTCATTCCAGGAGGTCTTCTGTGGATATGTGTTTTAGTAGTTAAAGCCCTGGGCTGTCATTCCTCATAAAAGTGCTGTCATATGGGTGGACATTGGGCAAATATTGCATTTTACTAATATCAGCAGAACTGACATAAATAGGGCCTGAGTGTTGTGTATTCTTTTCTTAATCTTCATATTCATGCCCGTCAGGGTGAAAGAAGCTATTTGCATATATTTGCAGATATATTTGCATGTACAAAGTTGAGTAGCCCTGGTATTGATGCTTCTCTAGCTCCACCGGGAATGCCTTATCCCATATCTCCAAAGATTGCATTTACCTTTTTCACAGCTGCATCACTTTGATGGAGCATAGTTATGTTGTCATCGACCCACACACCCAGGTCTCTCCCTTTGTTACTTTCTACTGATCACCCTCAGCTTATAGCAAAAGTTCTTATTAGTTTGTAAGTACAGGATATTGCATTTTGTACTGTTGAATTTAATCTCATTTCTGTCACCCTAGCCTTCAGTCATTCCAATCTTCCTATATAATATTTTTTATATCTTCCTCCATTTTGATGATGCTTCCCAACTTTGAATAATCATCAAATTTCATTAGTACACTCCTACTTTTTGTGCCATGGTCATTAATAAAAATACTGAATAAAACTGGTTCCAAGATTGATCCTTCCAGAATTCCACTAATAACCTTTCTCCAGTCCAATAATTCCCCATCCAGCACAACCCATTGCTTTCTTCCCTCTAATCAGTTCCTTATCCACCTTACAATGGCTATCATGCTCCACATGTTCTCTACTTGAACTAGTCATTTCCCATGAGGTGCCACGTCAAATGCTTTACTGAGTTACAATTGTATTGTATCTACTGCATTTCTCTTATCTGAAAACCGAGTTATTTTCTTGAAGAAGCAAATCAGGTTTGTCTGGCATGGAGTAACTTTGGTAACACAGATTGCATCATATCCCCTGTACCATTACACCACACATTTATTATTCTTTCCTTCACAGTTTGTTCTAAGGTCTTACGTATACCTGAGGTCAGAATAACAAGTCTGTAATTGTCTGGATCACGTCTCCTCTCCCCACCTTAAATATTGGTATGACATTAACTTTTCTTCCATCACACAGTACGACCCCTCCATAAATAGATTTATTAAAAATCCTTGCTACAGGATCAGTGAAGAGGACATTTTTTCAATTGCCATGCAGGGTCTTTTCTTAAATCTTCTCATTTGAAAAGGTGATGTTTAGTTTTGTGTAGGATAAGAAAGATGTTTGGACTGAAAGATCTGAGGAGACTTCCATGATAGGCACAAATCGGAACACCTGTATTTGCAAATTGGTTCCTAGTCTCACCACCTCATGGTGAAACTTCTGCAGTTCCCCTTGAAGCATCTACCTGCCAGAGGTTCCAGTGGAAGGGGCAACCCAGACAAGATAACTCTGACATGGACTGCATTACAAGGATTTTTCCTAGAGGCCACTGGAGGAGGAGGGATACTGTAGGGAGTGAATGTTCCCTGAATTCCCAGTCTGCAGCTTCTGAACCTGCTGAATCCCATGCAATTCTCATACACAGGCTGGTGTTTGAGTCTGGTATCACCTTGCTTCAAGGGCAAATGTGTGAGAAGGTAGCTCATAACTGGGGGTCTCTCACTTTATTTTGCATCCTTCATTTCTTTAGAACAGGAGGTATCACATGGTTGTTCATTCCTAGATCATAACAACAGGGAAACACAGAAAAAGAAGCAAGCAATTATAACAACTTCACTCCTATTTCTATAAATTCAAATCTCTCTCTAGCATATGGGATGAGAAGAAAAAGGCATATATTATTCAGCATTCAAAAAACCTCATTAACCTTCCATAACTCTGCCTGACAGTGCTTCAAGGTCCAACCGCATTGAAGACTCAAAATAGTAGATGTAATCTCTGGTTATTTTTTTCTCCTCCAAATAATCATCCTAACAAAGAATCCAGTCGTATAAAATTTGACTTTCTGTGTAGAAATTCACTAACTGATCCTTAGTGGTCTATGTAAATAAGACCCCAAAGTGTTTCTCAGCTTTCACGGAATGCCGAACAGAAATCTCAGCTCCTAATCCTGAAAAAGGCTACTTGTAAAAGAAGAATTGATATGTTATCTGCGTATGTCAGGAAAAATAAATATGGGTTCACACCAAAATAACTTAGTTTTGCATTGATATTGCCACAAAAAATCTTGGTGAAATCCTGCTTGTATGGAGGCTAAAGGGAGTTTTGGAATTTATTTCTCTGGGGCCAGGATGTCACCCCTAGTCACTAAAAGTGTAGGACAGTGCATCAGCAGAGGGATGTCCATTGAAATCTAGTTCAAACCTGAGTCACTAGTACAATTAGCAATGAGAGATCCAAAGTCCTGCTCTGATTATTCTGGTTGAGAGCTGGGTTTGTCTTCTGAAGATGAAAAATTTGAGAAGCCAACAGTCAGTTTCTTGAGTACAAGTGGGAGGATAAGTGCACAAATGAGTTCCATTCAGGAATGTGATGCCAAATTTTGAGGGTCCCCAGGAAATGAATTAGCAATGCTGCTGGTTGGAACTCCCTGGTCTGGCACCCTCAGAACCTGACTGATCCCGAATGAGGGAGTTCGCTGGACCAGGGGAGGTCAACGCTGGCCCTCCTGCCACTGGCCCAGTATGACTCCTGGCCCCAGCAGGGCTGCTTGCCCCGCTGTCAGGGCTGTCAGGGCTGCCAGATTTGATGCTACCGGCCCAGCAGAGATACCGGCCACGCTGCTGCTATCCCAGCGGGACTCCCAGCCCCAGCTCTTCTGCCACTGGACTCCCAGCCATTGGGACTTTGTGGTCCAGGAACATCCATGGTCCTCCTGGACCACGGATGTTGCTGGACCAGAGAGTCTTGTTTAGAGAGGTTCAAACTGTACTTCTAAATTTCACTGAATGTTTTTCACTAGCTTCTTCCATTTGTTATAGTAACTATTAAATGGAAGATGGCATTATATTCTCTATAGTTGTTGAGCTTTCCATTATTTAGCACATACAGACTCTGAAGAAACAATAGCTTTTTCTCTTCTTTAAAAACTTTCAGATAAATATTTTTTGTCTAAGGGAAAAGAGTCAGAACGTTCAACAGAGTGACATATGCTTGCTTGGAGATGACATTGATAATTGTGCTGGTGGGTTTTAAATATTATAACACCATCATTAATATTTATATGTAAAGTTAATAAACTGTATAAAGTTAATAGCACCAGCTGAACTACACATTTTGCGGGAATTGTGCATGACTAAAATGTGGCAAGGATATAATTGCAACATTAAAATACGATGGAAGAAGTATATTCTTCATTAAAACATAAGTTGCTTAAGGCTATTTTTTTCCTCAGTTAGCAGTCTGAGAGTACCCAAAAAGGTTTGTGGGGTGAAGGAGGAATGGAATATTGTGCTGTCATACTGAAGATTACCATTAGAAACCTCTCTTTTAGTCTTAAGGTTGCATTTGCACCTTCTTCATTCCTAGCCACATGGAGAACAGCCCTATTGGTGACTGTCCTCTTCCATCCCCAAATGTGTCCCAACTTCTATTCCCACATATTGGAGCACATGGAGCCCTTCCAAAGCTATTCTATGTATTTCACAGGAGGAGTCATACTATATTTACTTGCAGTATGTTATTTAGCCACTGGATGGCTCAGTTGACTGGTCATTCAGGATAGGTCTATACTAGCCCCCTAGTTCGATCTAGGGAGGCTAATGAGGGTGACCGAAATTGCAAATGAAGCACGGAATTTAAATATCCCGCCCTTCAGTAGCATGTTCCGGGCCGGTCGCCATTTTAGAAATTGACTAGCCCGAAGTAACTGCCCGACTCTACACGCGGCCGTGAAATGGGATTCTGAATTAATGCCCTAACTCGAATTAGCTGTTATTCCTCCTGCAATGAGGTTTACCAGCTAATTCGAGTTAGGACTTTAATTTGGAATCCCGTTTCACTGCTGTGTGTAGACGCAGGCAGTTACTTCGGGCTAGTCAATTTCTAAAATGGCGACCGGCCCAGAACATTCTAATGAAGCGCGGGATATTTAAATCCTGCTCTTCATTAGCAATTTCATACCTAGACAACAGATAGCTGCACCACAATATATATGGATATATACAGAGAATAGAGATGTGTATGTGCAGTGTGTTTGTGTACATAACCACACACACACACACGTGCACATGTACACACAGAATTGATTGGAGGAAGTGATCAAATCACTGAATTTATTAGTCTTTGGCTAATGTGACAGAGTATGGAAGGGACCTTTTAGGACTCAAAGTTTAATGTGAGTAGAGGCAAGACCTGTGTTTGGTTACACGGTCATATAATCTATTTAGTTGGTTAAATGTATAATTAGTAGCTTGAAAAGCTTGTGTATTGTTCATTGTGGTTTTTTTCTTCTGGTGTAAAGTTCAGCAGTTAATTGCCACACACCATTTTAATAATGAAATACACAGCATTTTTGTGAATTTTCAAATTGGCAAAAATTAATAAACATTTCATATTCTGATTCTATTTTTGACCCTGGTTTTGATGCTCAGAATCAGACTCTGGCCTTAACACAGGCTTCAGTGCTTGAACCCTGACTTAAGTTCTTGTACTGAAATACTGGCCCTGACCACTAGGCCTGGCTATCCAAGCCCAAATTATGATACTATTGCTCAGCTCTCCAACTACAGCCTAACTCCTCTGCTCTTGTCAATAGCCAGTTCCCAACTGAGTAATGAGATGTCCTAAATTTATAAAAACAGCCCTCATATTTAGGACTTCTTCTTGTATAGATGCCTATTACTTCCCCCCATCATGACCATCCTGTCCAAATTTTGCACATTTTCTATCTAGTCAGCCTATTGCTTGGTTCTCTCCCTTTTTGAAGCCATGCACCAAGCACAGGTGTTACAGGGTGGGACAAAATTAAACAGGGCTGGCTAGTTCTTAAAGGGGCAAGTCATCCTATTACATCCCACATTTTCTGGATTTGCTCAATATTTCTGCATTTAACTGAAAGAGGTCGATTTTTATAAAAATAATAAGGTACAATGAGTATAATTCACCTTTGGGAAGAAGAGACCTAGGTCAGAAATAGGACAAACTGTATCAAAAACTTGACACACTTATTCTTAAAACAGGGCTAATATAAAAAGGTCATTGTCAATAGTCTTCAAGCTGCTCTAATTATGCCAACTCCCAATGGCCCCCAAAGGGTCACTCTGGCAGCTGTAATTTACCAGGTCATAAAGATGTCACATGCCTTTTTACCTAGATAATTCCCTGTGATGGTAGCAGGTGGAAGCGGCATAGGAGCAGGTAGGGGAACTCTATGCGACACGAGGAATTCCCTGTACAAAGAGAATCTGAAAATGGCTGAAACCCCCAGATTTAAAATAGCTTTGTGCCAGCAGAATTAACCCGTTGGAGAGTTAGGGCCCTTATTTTTGTCTTGACCATACGACTTTAAACCTGCTGCTTGTCCTAATAATCTGGATTCAGATTAATTATATTTTATTTTACTGTTTTCCATAGAACGCACAATGGTGCAGCTTTAAAGGCCAATAACACCAATATCATATGGCTAGTGAAATGCTATAGACTAACACACTTACCATTTACAGACAAAATGTACATGGAATGAACAACCTTCAAGGAAATAATTTCAGTATCTCATTCTTATAAATCTTCCCGAGTCTGATAATCCTTTAATTATAAAGTGACACTTCCAGTCTTACAGTGTCCTTGGCTGTGTTATAGACCAGTTCACTTACTAAATGTTGTCATTTGTGGTGTTGTGCACCTCCCATACCAGTATAAGAAAGCTATGATAACAAGAGACTAAACATTGCAAGGATAGAACTTGATAAGAGATTTGGCCCCTGTTGCAAGGGCTTTTGGGCACTAAGGACAAGGACCACTGTATAGGAATACAAAGGATTTATTCTCTATATCAAAGCCTGGAGGGAGAGGGAAGACTCACACATGCTCTCATTTACACCCACAGTTCAGAGCAATATATCAGTATTACGAGGCACCACAACATGCTGTCTTCCTGCACTGAATCCTGTACTAGTCCACTGGCCTGGTGATCCGAGCAGAGGCCACTGTTGGGAGGTTCTTCTTGATGGTCATCAACCACACTCTGCCGCATGCCTCTCTCTTTTATGGATCGCTACTAATTCTTTCACACTTACCACAAGCATACTTCCGCATTCATACACTATAATGGGATGTCCAGGTAACCACAAACACCTGTCTGTCTCAACGGTTATCCAGATAAGGTTAATTAACCTAATGAGCCTTAACATCTTAGCCTTGTTACAAACGAGGACAGTTCAATATTCTTAACCCTTTGCAGATCGCATTTTTCCTTCGCCCCCCAATAACCCCATTCTTCATTCCTGGCACACCCAAAACTCCCCTTGATTTAAGAAATGCAGAATTGTACCTACGGCCTCGTCCCTGCAAACAGCGAAGCATGCGTTTAACTTGGTTCACATGAGCAGTCATACACTGGATGTGAGTGAATCTCCTAGGGCACATCTACACTACAGCATTATTTCAAAATAACTCATGTTAGTTTGAAATAACAACATGTGCATCTACACGGCAAACCTGTTATTTTGATATAATTTTGACATAATGAACTTCTTATTTTGACTTCAGTAACCCTCATGCAGAGTAAGAGAAGTTGAGGGATAAGTGTTTTTCCTTTGACTTCTTGCAGTGTAGACAGTGTCTAAAGCTGAGTTAAGCTACTTCAACTTCAGCTACACAATTGGCGTAGCTGAAGTAGTGTATCTTAATTCAATTTTAGCCCACAGTATAGATGTGCCCCTAGAGCCATATGCTGAGGTCCCGTTCTTGCACAGATCTTGTTCCAACTATGCAGTACTGGGGATGGAGGAGACATATGGTTTCTTTATGGCAACTTCCTTGCATCTTCCTTTCCCAGTCTTCCAAATAACGTGCTCTGTGGATACCCATGTAGAGGTAAGGGCAAGGACTTAGCTGACTGGCCAAGAGAAGTGAGTGACCAAGTCTGGAGATTTTTCAGCTTGAAAAAGGACAATCTCTGAAAGCTGCATAGAACAGAACATTAAAATGGATATGCTCAAACAACCTTTGCAAGACTGGAATCTGCCACTCCTACTAGGAGACTGATGGAGTTTGCTCTTCACTTAAGAATATGTGTAACCCATGGTCATAATAACAAGGGAAGCTAAGAGAATAGTAGATAGCTCTGCTTTAGATTCTCTATTCTTCTATCTCCTCTCCTCCTCCTCCCCCCTCCCCCCACACAACACTAGTCTAGCTACAGATTTCTGGTATAGTCAACATGACAAACATTATATGACAAAAACAAGAATTAGAAGACTTGCTGTTGTCTGAATGAAGATCATTATCCTTGATCCTCCATTTGAGATGTCTTATTCCATAGAGATCCCTATATGGAAGGCATGTAGCAGTCAGGAAGCACCCTGGGTAGCCCTGTTATCACTATTTCTTTTGAAGGAAAGCCTTTAGAGGACAGAATTAGAACTAAAAATCATCTTGACAAATGAGAACAGCGGTACCTAAACTGTGGTGTGTACCCCCTAGGGGGCATGGTGGACTGTTCGGGGGCACAGAGGGGCTTGAGCCAGCCCCCATGGAAGGAAAGGGAGGGACACCACTCAGCTCTAGCCCCATTCTGCCCCCAACTAAAGCCCTGTCCTTGGCTCCTGACCCCAGCTTCATGTCTAGCCCTAGCTCCAGTCCTCGCCCCAGCCCTATAGGAAGGCATTCTAACTAGGAGGGTAGTTAAGCTCTGAAATAGTCTTCCAAAAAAGGCTGTAGAATCCCATCACTGGAGGCTTTCAGTAGCTGGCTGGACAAACAACTATCTGGCTTATTTAGTTCTGCCTCAGCTCAGGAGGCTAGATTTGATGACCTCTCAAGGTCAGGAGTGCCACAAGCTCCCTAAAAGTGGGGAGGAGCCCAGTGCCCAAACTATGACCCCATCAGGTCACTCTGCTCCTTCTATCAAGGCTTCGCCTCTGCTCTGTCTCTTATCCCTGAGGGTCCCCTCCCTCCCAGCTTCATTGCACCTCTTAATGAAGAGGCCCTATCTCCTGCTCACTCCTCTCTACCCCCTTCTCTCCTTGCTTGCCGTTAAGGCAGATAAAAAGTGATGGAGCCATGTCCTCCCGGTTTCCCTGTTCTGGCAGCCTTGCTCAAGGTTCCTTCCAGCCTTTCATTTTTCTAATTCTATGATTTGTGAAGAGGTGTGTCTTGCCCTATGCTCTAAAAGCTTAATTGATTATGATTTCCTGAGATAGGGAGTTCCACAGTGTCAGGTCCCAGGAGCTTCGTTCTAGGTTCCCCCCATTACATTCTCCGAGTTGGTTATATTCTTCCTGTCAATAGCCCCAGGTTACTATATGTGCTTGAGTAGTTCTGGGATATTAGTGTATGCAATTAACCCTAGTTTTTATGCATCTATTTTTACAAAGATTATACATATTTTTGCAGAAGTCTTAGAATGTGGAATGTGGATGATCCTTTTGGTTTGGGTAGATACCACAGAGTAGTTCGCAAGTTATGTAACGTTATCACACTGGAAGACCGGTATCTTTTGTCTTGTTTTTTAACTGATAAAATAAATTATTATATTGATTGGATCTATTAGCATACGTCATGATAACAGTATTAACATTATGAGACACATAAGGAGCTTCAGAATTAATGAGTAACAAAGCTATCCAGGTTTTGCTTGAATTCATGTATTTGAGTTTTTGTTTTTTGAAAATTTGTGAACGTTGAAGGGAAGAATATATGCATTGTTCTGCTTTCAGAAAGCAGCTTTGCATTTTACATCCTTAGTGCTCCTTATTACATAATTTATCCCTCCTATCAATGAAATATAGGAACAAGAGATTCTAGTGACATAAACTCTGATCCTGGAACTGGATCCATGTGAACAGATGCTTACGCCCACATTAAATCACATTGAAATCAATTGGTTAGTTAGTTAGTTAGTTAGTTAGTTAGTTAGTTAGTTAGTTAGTTAGTAAAGGATCAGCTGAATGTAGATCACATTGCAAGATTAGAGCCTAACTTTTAATGGCAGAGGGCTATATTTTAGCAGATGTAAATCAATATTACCCCACTGCAATCAATGAAGCTTGGCTGATTTATGTCATCTGAGAATCTAGCTCAAAATTTGCTTGCTGTGCATGCAAAGCTGCAGTTTGCATAGTGGTCATTGCATGAGCATTTAACTAGAAATGGATCAGCCCCATTTTCTTCTCATATACCCTGGGATAAATCAGGAGTAATCACGTTGGAGTTGATGAAATTGCGCTGATGAAAATGATTGCAAAACTAGGAGCAATGTAACATTTTCCAAAAGTTGTATGTACCTAGTAAATATGAATGTTACTCTGGGACATTGACCAGGGTGCAATCTGGACAGATGGACATCTGCATCCCTTCAAATCTCCAATGCTGGGTGTGTTTTATACTGCTTCTCCATGAGACCAATGACTCCTGGTCCTGCTCTCACATAGCTCCCAGCATGCAAAGTCACTCCCAGATGAATTGGAAAAGTGTTATAGCCAGCCATTCATAAATTATACTAGAAGGTGACACCAGCACATTTCCAGTGCAGGACTTGTTCCCAGAAATGTGCATCTTGTATTGCCAGCTCTCTACTAGACAATGTAAGCTCTTTTAAAAGCCATCATTTCATTAATTGAAAATGGTATGCACAAACCTTGTTATCTCAAGTGGAGGTTCCCAAACACTTCAACCCAATCACTCTGGGTTAGGTAAAACAATAGAAGACATTTAGTTACTACAGAAATATACATGTTAAATTATTACAAGCAAAAGGCATAAAAATCAGATTTGGCCACAAAGAAAACAAAAAGTTAAAATGCAAACTAATACATATCTTAGCAAGCTAAATTGATTCAAACCAAATGTTTTTCTCACCAAATGCTCTTTGAAGTCTCTTGGGCTTCGTCTACATGCCGGCTTTTCCTGCAAGAGCCTATGCAAATGAAACATGGATTAGCATATCACCACACTTCATTTGCATAATTTATTCAAGCCATTTTTGCACAAAAACAAGTATTGCCTCCAGGAGAGGCATAAGGATCTTCTACAAAACAGTTTTTTTGCATTAACCCCCCCCC
This sequence comes from Pelodiscus sinensis, assembly GCF_049634645.1. Classification (NCBI taxonomy): domain Eukaryota; kingdom Metazoa; phylum Chordata; order Testudines; family Trionychidae; genus Pelodiscus; species Pelodiscus sinensis. The sequence goes on from NC_134711.1 coordinate 308,771,526, forward strand.
CCCCCCGTCCACACTGCTTGTAATGTGCAAAAATGGCTCAAATAAATTATGCAAATGAAGTTCGGTGATAAATTAATCCACACTTCATTTGCATAGGCTCTTGTGGCAAAAGCCACAGTGTAGATAAAGCCTTACTGGCAAGAAGCCTCCAAGCCTTCAATTTCAGTGATTCTTCAGGCCTTGTTGCTACCATGAGGACAGAAAATGGAGAAGGGTAATTTGTGTTGTGTGTATTTTCTGTTCTTCAATCATTCCCCCCTTTTTGAGGATTGTCACCAGCTGGGGTTCAGGCAGCAGCCAATATCTTTACATGGAAACCACCACATGTTCTATTGTTAATGTGTAAAGTTCTTGTTTATACTCTTCTTCCTGGTCAAAAATGGCTTGATTAACTAAACCACTTGACTTGTTGACACATGGTGAGGATGTTGGTTTGTCTTTTGTTTCTGAGGAACTGGTTTGTACCTGCTTTTGTAAACTTGGAGCGTATTGCAGCAATGTTATACCGTAGAATCTTATAATTTTACATACTGTATTGATATACACATTTTTTTACCAGAACAATAATGTTCAGCACATTAAGTTTTCAAATTGTATCTCACAAGGATACTTTGTACAACATTATCAATAGGGATAAATACGGGGTACAATCTGTCACACAATCAAATGCACAGAATAATGCTGGTCCACAGAAGAGGAGTGCCTGCTTTGCTTATTACTTTTTGTTTTCTCACAATAAAAAAGTTATACATGACTCTTCTGAGAAGCATAGTTAAAAGAAAAGAGAAGGACAAGGAGTACAACTCTTTGATGGTGCTTTGGTGATTAGAAAAGCTGTACAATAGTTCATGATTTTTTTTCCAGCTACATTACAGTAACAGCTCTGGTTGTTGCCATGGAAAACATGGTTGGAAACATGACTGGAAGCTGAAGTTATTCAAATTTAGATTAGATATAAGGAGCAATTTTTCACAGAAAAGGTAATTCACCACCGGAACAGTTTATCCAGGGATGTGGAACATTCTCCATCACTTGAAGGCTTTCAAATGAGACTAGATGCCTTTCTGAAAGAGATACTATAGCTCAACCAAAAGATAAAGGCTTAATTCAGAAAGTGCTGGGTGAGGTTCTTTGTTTGGTGTTATTGGCCTTAAAATCTACAAATATATGAAGTAACTTATAACAAGATTTGAAAGCACTCAAACAGATTTCAGTGAAATAATTAAATTGTTTCATTAAAATCCATTGAGTGCTTTCAAATCTTGATATAAGATGCTGCTGGGTGTGTCACAGATTTGTGTTTAATATTCACAGACTTTAAGGCCAGAAGGTACTATTAGGATAATCTTGTGTGTCCTTCCTATATTTTACAGGCCATAAAACAGTGTTCTATAGATTTTGTGCAGTGAGGAATCTTGATATAATGACTGGTGTTTGTGGGTGGCTTTCTAGTTGCCACTAGGTGGTGCTTCAGAGTGGCTGTTCTCATTACCCTTCTTGGATCAGAACTGGTTTCTGTACTGCGTGGGGGCTTATTTCAGATCTTTCATACACCTACACTTTTATGCCAAAAATAAGATGCAGTCACTTGTTTCCTAGGTAACAAAAACAATGGGCATGTGTAGTTCTAACCCTATAGGATCTGTCTCTGAAGTGGTAAAGTCTGTCATCTGCCTTTCTTGTAATTTGTTATTGCTGACATATTGAATCTTATATACTTTAGACTAAACAGCTTGTTATTTGTGTGGTTACAGAAAATGTTCTTGTACTGATGTTTTACATCCCAGAATCCATTCTGGGCAAAAGTAAATTTTGTAGGAGGAGGTTGATGCTTGAGTACATGGGCAGTTGATTTTCCTTGTCATGTTGGGGCTCTGGATTATTCACAAGATCTTTTTAGATGCTATTTTTGAACAGTGCGAATTGTATTCAGCACCAAGTTTCAAGTCCCTAACCATTTGTAATGCAAATATTTACAGTTTCCCAGTTTGGGCAAATGACAGTCAACTGGGGAAGCGTGCAGTCTAATGGATACCTAGTCAGGTACTTATGACTCTCATCTCTGCAGTAGTTTTTCTTCTTTAAATGATAATGTAGTAGAATCTGCTAAATTAAACCTGGTGGGTGGTTTTTCATCCCAGTCAAGCAGAACTACTGTTTACAAAATGGCATTATTTTGTTATTTGATAGTCTTCCCACAAGTTCTTATACAGCTTTACTTCATTTGCCTTTCACTGTTCTCACTTGCTGAAGACTCTGCCATTGACACGACTTACAGTAGGTTCTTCCCAAGTTACATCAAAATGATAAGTAGTTCTGAGTAATTCTCGTGCCCTGCCAACTTGATGGACTTTCATCTCACAGACTTCATTGGTGCAGAAGTGGTGTTTTGTCTTCCCAACCCAGAAAAAAAGCTAAGTGTTATTCAAGCTATCAATCCACAGGCTTCCACTGGTTCTCAGTCAGCCCATTCTTCAAGAGCTCCCCCCATCAGCACTAACATGGAGGAAGCATGGAGGAAAAATCAGTGCAGCTTAAATGATCTTTCTGTCGCTTCTGAATAGTGCTGGCTTTCCACAACTAACAGTGAGGTGGTTGGAAATGGAGTTGATGGAATACACATCCAGCTACATTACAGTATGGCTGAAGGGAGGGAGTGGAGACCCCTTATAATTTGTAATTTTCCAGGCAGAAAGCAGGCAAAATTGGGGCAGACATTCCTATGGAAGAACATCTAGGGGGATGTGAGACAGAAGAAGAATGCCTCACTGCAGAGGAGCCACTCTCCTCTGGACATACACATAGGTTGTTGGGGAGATAAGATCTGCTATCAGCATTGTGATTTTTATTGTTTATCTATTATATATCCCCAATTTAATGGAATGGCTGGTCTTATTAAGCAGCAGCAATTGGCCTCACCTGCCACATTTTCAAAAAATGGAGCCTATTGCCAATATTTATACTTTGTCTTTCTTTAAAATAACCAAATAGAGAAATTCCAGTTGAGGTTCATAAAGAACACTTGTGGCAAGAATGTGACACACCTCATGACTGGTCATTTTTCCTGTATTGATGCTTTATGCAGTTCCTACCATACTTCTAGCCTTATCTATCTAAGCCACTGGTCAGTATCAATTATACACTCCCATCAATGCCCATTCTACCGCGGATATAGCTGCAGTTGTGATGCAGAGAGTGGTGGGTGGAGGGGAGGGGAGGCATGTCTCATGAATGCTGGTGTGGGACAGGGTTTGGAGTTGATATGCCCCAAATTTATATCGAGCTCAGGTCTCCACTGGATTTTCCTACCCTGTTGGTGAAGAGAGACGGCAACATGAAAGGCTATTTACAACATCTGCAACCCCCACTCATAGGTCTAGGGCCACAGGTTTGGCTTAGATACCCTTCTGTCTTGATGGGAGTCTCTGGGAAAAATCTGAGTAAATGGCATTGTTATCTGGTGTCCAGATTAGCCACACAATTTGATTTTGCCCCAGCCACTGCTCCATCATGATGAAGTATGAGTGGGCCAAATCTTCCATTATAGGCAACTTCCCAGACATTTTCTGTCTGGGCAGCTGCCTAAAAAGTCCATGAGGGACAATACAAAGTCAGGGTGAACAATTACCTTCTCCATAGCAAATGGGTACCCATAGCAATTTCCAGTGTGTCAGACAAGTTGGAGATAGTTAGTGTACTATTGCAATGATGTATAACTGAGCCAGAGGTTCATCCAAGGAGCCTAAGCCTAGTTCCATAGTTCACCATTAGGTGAACATTTAAAAATATTCCTTACTTTTCAATAAACATGGATTTGATCATTGTCCATATGACTCCAGCTCATGTATTGAATTCTTCATTCTGTCCAGCTCAATGGTGGTAATTGACATACAGGAGAACTCTACTGCATAAGCTCCATCAGTCCATAAGCACTTATGGCACAGCAGTGGCCTCTTTTCATGCTGGCATCAGAAAGAAACTAGTTAGTCAAAAAGGAACTTGAATGGGCCAATTACTAAAAAAAGCAGCTAAACTAAGGAAATGATGTCATCTAATAAGTGGGTAGCTGGCCGCTACTCCCGTGCTTCTCTACCTGGGTCAGGATATCAGACATATTTATTTTACCACAGTGTGGGAGAAGACCAGTCACCAATCATCAGTGACATTGACTTGCAAAACTTACTTTTGTAGGCAAGCTGGGTTTCTAAAAATGCTAGAGAATTCCATTTTGGGGGACTGCAGCTGAGCCAAAGTCCATGACCTCTTGTAGTTTCACATCATGTTAAAAATAAAACAATAGAAAATACATTCTTATTGACGGAACACTTACAGCTTAAATGATCTTTCTGTCGCTTCTGAATAGTGCTGGCTTTCCACAACTAACAGTGAGGTGGTTGGAAATGGAGTTGATGGAATACACATCCCCCTAGATGTTCTCTTCCATAGGAATGTCTGCCCCAATTTTGCCTGCTTTCTGCCTGGAAAATTACAAATTATAAGGGGTCTCCACTCCCTCCCTTCAGCCATACCCCTGATGTTACTCCTTTCCACTTTATTGTTTACCTAGACCAAAGTATTTTCTGTCTTCCTCTCTCCAAGCTGCTGTTGATGCCTACGTCACTGTAATAGGAGCCCCTTCCCCTTCAGTCAAAGAGCTGTACTGAGGCATGGAAAGGGGAGGATGTAAATCAGAAGGAGGTAAAGTAGGTGAATAAACAGGGCAAGATTTTCCCTATAAGCACTCTACTTAACTCTTATATTGATTTGCCTTGACTCCGCTCCCATTGAAATCACTGGGAATTTCACTGGTGACTTCATTGAGAGCAGATAGGCCAACATGGAAAGGTCTTTCATGAAGGGACCATCTTTTTGTTCTGTGTTTATACAGTGCTGAGCCCTAGGGGATCCTGATCCAGGACTGGAGCACATACTTCTGTTACCATGATACACACATTAAATACCAATAATAGTATGGAATGCTTTGGAAAAATTTTGGTCATACTGCCCAGAAAGATTCCACTAGAAGCCAGTGACTCAGTGAAGTTGTCTACTGGGGATTTTACTATTGATGTATGTAGTAGATGCTCAGATACTATGGCCCGGGGCAGTCATGAAATATTCTAAGATACAAAGGTTTTAAAGATGTGCCTTATTTAAGCCCATGGTAGTAATGGGATTATGTGGGTGCTTAATGTTAGACCCATGCTCATTATTAATGCTGTGGGGTGTTGTTGCTGCTGCAGTATTGTTAATGCTGATGTTTTTGGAGCTTAAATCTCAGCGGCACAAGCAGAGACTGCTGCTTAGAGTCAGCAGGTTGTGATGTTGTTCATAAAGATGGACCACAGGTTGGGTTCAGTGGCGAAGGTACTCAGCTAGGTTAGTTACCACCCTTATTTTTGTACCTGCTAGTTCCAACAAAACATCCTCATGCATTATCCTGCCATCCCATCTTTATCTTACAAGGGATCAGTGTGTTCTTGTACCCCCTCATAGGAATGTGTTTACATAGTTACTTAAAAGATCTGGGCATTTTTATACTATCCTCTCCAGTCAAGAATGTGCATACTTGATGTTAGCTAATACCTGGTGTGTTGCTATTTTGCCAAGGGCAGGCTTACTCTGGTTCACAGGCTTTGGTTCATATTGTTAGATATACCTAGGTCTCCAGGAGGACTGTAGTGCTTACATAATATGCTGAATTGTGACCATTGCCCTGCAATTAGGCCTGTGTGTTTTGAAAGATCAGGTGACATTTTCCACATTATTTTAAGCCTTTCTCGTTTATTATAAAAAATATTAAAATAATTTGCTTCTGGCTGAAATTATGTTCCTATGATCAATGCTGTGACAGGTTTATCTGCTGTGAAGGACTTTTGGAATGTGATGAAATAGAAGATGTGTCACTATACATTCTCTGGAGCACTTCTCACTAAATAAATCATTACCACAGTGATCCTGCTGAACTTCATTGCTTCCCTATGTGTGTGTTTGTATTTGTGTGTTTGCACACCCAATCTAATCTATAGCTATACATATGAAAGCTGTATGAAACTTTATATAAAAAGGTTTATATAAAGCTTTAGCCCTTCAGTTCATTTTTACAGTACAATTTTAACAGGTATTACTGACTGACAGAGAATCCAGAAGATTTCTTTTGCTCAGGAAGAAAAAAAAAAGCTATTGGTAGTGTCAATCTCAAAGGTTGCCTGCAAATATATTTTTATATCTAAGGTGAAGACATTCTGGATTGATGTTTCCAAAAGTATTTCTGTGTCTCTTGAAATCTCTTCCCTTATCCTACCAGCAAAGCTTTTGTATCCTTCATCTCAAGGATCCTAACCTTCTTCTCCTTTTAAGTGGGTCTCTTCTGCTTTATTTGTAACCAAAAAGAGCTATGTCAAGAAAGTGGAAAAGTACAGCTAGTCCTAAATACACAGAATAGCTAAAGCTTCTTTATTGGGAAGGTCTTGGTCCCTAAAAGGAACACAAGAGAAATATGTGCTCAAGCGTGGTCCTGACAAGCTAATCATGGGTATTATGTGAGTTCACCCATTGTGCTTAATTGACTATTGGCATTTAATGAGAGGGTGTTGTCTTTTTGGTGCCTTTTTATGCGCAGATTCATTTATACATAGTAACAATGGTGAATACAAACTCTGTTGGGGGCTTGCTGCTATTTTCTGTCTGTTTTGTCTCCATTCCAAATAATAATAATTTGTCTTTGTTTTAAAAAAATGTATTAGGCTTACTTGTGACTGAGACAATATGTGTAACCTAGTGGTCAGTGTATTTTATATGTCACCCATGTACGGAGTATATGACTATGTTCTAGCCACTAGAGCCTGGCTCTTTAGCTCAAGCCACACAAATGCCTCTCTTTAGTCCTTGTGGTTTTCTGTTTCAATCTTCAGTGTCAGTCAATGTGCTGTTTATCACAGGTGCATGAGAAAAAGGGAGTACAAATAATTCCCTCTACCCCCTGCTTAAATCCCCACTAGCCTCTGAGCTTCACTTCTGCAGGGCAATGCAATTGTAGAACAGGTGGGCAGGGATGGGGCACACCTTGGCTCCTACATTCCTATTCATGTTCCCTCACAGATTGCATGGGCCAGCAGCACATTCCTACCCTTGAGAGCAAAGGGGTGAGAAGCAAGGAGTCACAATTACCTCACGGTGAATGCTTCTTGTGTATCGGCACTATGCACTGCCCCTTCTGTGGGCTGCATCCCTGTGGCAAAGTCTACCCTATTTACTGCAAAAAGCTGACATAAATGTTCAAAAAACCCTGATGTACTAAAGCAAAGAAGTTCTTGTTATTTTTATTTAAAATAAAAGTGAGATTGCAGCTGCAATTTGTGTTTACATTGGTACACCTCCTAGAAATGAGTGGCCATGTTTGTGAGTCTGCCATGTCTACTGTTCCTCCCCCGTCCCCGGCCTTTCCAGATACTTCAAGTTTTTAGCCTCCTCCACAAATCTGGAAAACATAAGCAAGCTGTTATGTGGCAGCCAACAACGGAGTTTCTGGGGGAGTTTGGCCGGAGAGGAGAGTGGTGAATTTGTGCTATGAAGATACAGTGATTTTTCCAGGTGTGTGGCTTGATTCACTGCTTGCTGATGTCCCTTAATGAAGGTCCAAGGCTAAGCAAGTTTGACTAGATTTAAAGCCAGTCACCAGTGAACTTTGGAACTGAGAACAGCTAGCAGGAGAGTCTTTGTGGAAGTTTGTAAGTGGGAGTTTGAGAGGATTTTACCCTACCATTTCTCTACCTATGACTAGGGTCTACAAAGAGAAGACAATGGTGTCTACTGAAGCAGCTCTAGAAGTGACCTGAGGATGACAGGACACAAAGATGGTTGGATGTAGATGTGGGAGTACGTCATCCTGGAATGGACATCTGAGAGAAGCTACTTATTCATGTCATTTCACCTAATCAAGCTCATGGCAGAAAAGAAGCAAAGATTAGTGATGAAGCTGAAGAAGAAAAATATCAATTGGGAATTTGAAGGAATAATTCAGGAGAGTAAGTGAAGCAGACAACCAAGATATGCAGATACATGTAGAACATGGGGACCAGGAGGACAGACAATCAGAAGAAAAGGGTGGTTTGGGGAAGAAAGACATGGCAGAGAAAAAGAACAGTTAGAGGTGATGAAATTAAATTCAGTAACAGGTTTCCTGTGGACAAGCATGAGGTGAAAATTAGGTGGTAAGAAAGAAAAGAAGAAAGAGGAAGAGATGTTGGAGATAACCAGAGGCTGTACACTAAGGAAAAATGAGGATGATGCACAAGGGACCATGAGAAAGAACATAAGACAGATTCATATCAACATCAGGAAGAAACAAATCAATGTGACCAGACACTCTATACGCAGAAAACCTGGATATTTTAGGGATTAAAGAAATATGGTGGAATAACATTTGTGACTAAAATATAAGCATTGAAGGGTATGTGCAGTTTAGGAGAGAGAAAAATAAAGGCAAAGGTAGTGGAGTAGCATTACACATCAATGAAGTGGTAAACAGAAGTGACAGTATGGAGAAAACAAAATGTGTCTGGGTCAAAATCACTTTGGGGGAAAGTCTTGCAAAAGAGATTCTATTAGGATAGCAACAGGGGTCTGCTCTAAGGCTATGTCTACACTTGCGGCTTCTTGTGCAGGTAATATGCAAATGAGGCTAAGCGTGGAATATTGCCAAGCCTCATTTGCATACCTAATGAGCCACCATTTTTTTCAGAAGAGGCTCTTGCGCAAGAAGGAGCGTCTACACTGCCCCTTCTTGCGCAAGAAAAACCCTCTTGTGCAATACCGTTCTTCCTCTCAAGTAATAGGTGTGTAGACATAGCCTAGGTGTCAGACTCAGATATGGATAGCTATCTCATTACTATTATTAGAGAAAGAAATATTGTTAAAAATTGTGTCATAATGTGTGACTATAAATTCCTGGATAGAGAATGGAAAATAAATGCTGCTAATACTGCCATGGCTCAGTTATTCCTGCATGTGATGGATGATAGTTTTCTTCATCAATCTGTCACCAAACCAACAAGAAGTGATGCAATTTTATACTTGGTTTTGGTAAGTGGTTAGTACATTACAGAAGAGCTGGTTTTAGGAAACAACCTTGTATTGAGTTGATTCAGTTTAAATTAAATGGAAAGATAATTAAAACAAATTCATCATCTGGGTTTTTTTTATTTCAAAAGACTAGATTTTGGGAAATTAGTTAAAGAATTCAACTGTGTCAAAGAACTTGAGGACTTAAATATAGAGGCAGCTCAGAATTTCTCCAAATGAGCTATACAAAAATTATCTGAAATTTGCATCTCAAGCAAGAGGAAAAAAACTTGTAGGAAAAAGCTTCAGGCCCACTAGTTGAATGACCACCTCAAAAGGTTTGTTAAGAGTTAATTAGAGAGCTTATAGGAAATGGGAAAAGGGATTGATCAACAAAGAAAGATTAGAAAATATAAGAATATAGTGAGAATTGCTATAAGTAAAGTTCAATTTGTTCTTGAAAGGAAATCAAAAGAAATAATTAGGGGTTGTTTAGCTATATACATAATAAGAGAATAAGGATGAGGTAGGGTCGCTATGTAGCATGAATGGAAAGGAAATTAAAGATAATTTAAGCATGTCCCCAAAACTAAATGAATATTTTGTCTCAGTTTGTCTCAGTTTTAATAAAGATGATAATATAGAACATTTGCATGAGGGCACAAAGGCTGATAAAAATGAGTGCATAGAAATTGAAATTAGCACAGCTGAAATGTAAGGAAAATTTAAAGAACTTAATGCTGTCAAATTAGGGAGTGGAAAACTGGTTAATTTCTATCCCAGAATACTGAAAGAAATAGTACAGTACACAAGACTGTGAGTTCAGTAGCCAGGATTTTTAATAAATCTTTCTACTCAGGGGTAGTACTTTATGACTGGAGAATAGTAAAAGTTGTAACTATGTTAAAAAAAGAGAAAAAAAATGATCCAAGCATTAAAAGATCTGTTAGTATGACCTCATTAATATGTAAGGCTTTAGAACAAATTAATAAAGGGGATGTAATGCAATATGGGTTTACTAAAGGCAGATTATGCCGGACAAACCTGATTTATTGTTTTGAGAAAATAACTGGGGTTTTTTTTAGATAAGGAAAATGCAGTATATCTAACTGCATGAAAGCATTTGACCTGCTGTATCACAGGAATGATCAGAACAGGTAATCACCAACTGGTCCAGCCCCTCTTGCCCATTTCCAGCTTCTGACAAACATAGACTAGGGACAGCATTCTTACTCATGCTGGCTAATAGGCATTGATTAACCTATCATCCATGCATTTATCTAGTTCTTTTTTTGAACCATGTTAGGGTGCGTCCACACAGCACCCTTAGCTTGAAATAAGCTACACAATTTATGCTACACAAAATGTGTAGCTTATTTTGAGTGTATTTCAAAATAGCTTATTTCGTAATTTGGCACTACACAGTGCCAAATTTTGAAATAATTCGCTATTACAAAATGCCCCTTAATCCTTGTGGAACAAGGTTTACTGGGATGTCAGAATAAGCTGCCCATTATTTCAAAATCTATTTTGAAATAATGGGCTACTTCAATAGATGCAGAATAGCTACTTCAGGATACTTCCGGTATCCCGAAATAGCTCCGCAGTGTAGATGTACCCTTAAAGTCCTAGTCTTCACAACATCATCTGACAAGGAGTTCCAAAGGTTGACTGTGTGTTGTATGAAGAAATACTTCTTTTTTTTTTTGTTTTAAACCTCCTACCTATTAATTTCATGTGGTGACACCTAGTTCTTATATTATGGGAACAAATAAATAACTTTTCCTTATTTACTTTCTCAACACCAGTAATGATTTTGTAGATCTCTATCATATCCTCCCATAGTCTCCTCGGGTATGTCTACACTACCCCCCTAGTTCAAACTAGGGGGGGTAATGTAGTCATACGGAGTTGCAAATGAAGCCCGGGATTTGAATTTCCCGGGCTTCATTTGCATAAAGCCGGCCGGCGCCATTTTTAAATGCCGGCTAGGTTGGACCCCGTGCCGCGCAGCTACACGTGGCACGGACTAGCTAGTTCGGATTAGGCTTCCTATCCAAACTAGCTGTATGCCTCATGGAATGAGGTGTACAGCTAGTTCAGATTAGGAAGCCTAATCCGAACTAGCTAGTCCGTGCCGCGTGTAGCCGCGCGGCACGGGGTCCGACCTAGCCGGCATTTAAAAATGGCGCCGGTCGGCTTTATGCAAATGAAGCCCGGGAAATTCAAATCCCGGGCTTCATTTGCAACTCTGTATGACTACATTACTCCCCCCCAGTTCGAACTAGGGGGGTAGTGTAGACATACCCCTCTTTTCTAAGATGGAAAGTCCCAGTCTTATTAATCTCTCCAAATATGGCTGCTGTTCCAAACCCCTAAGAATTTTTGTTGCCCTTTTCTGAACTTTTTTCAATCTTTTTTGAGATGAGACAACCATGTTGGCACACAGTATTCAAGATGTGGGTGGATCATGGATTATATAGCGGCCACAAAATATTCTCTGTTTTATTCTCTATCCCTGTATTAATGATTCCTAACATTCTGTTTGCTTTTTTGATTGCCACTGCACATTAAGTGGATGTTTTCAGAGAACTATCCACAGTGACTCCAACATCTGTCTTTTGAGTGGTAACTGCTAATTTAGTCCCCATCATTTTATACGTATAGTTGGGATTATGTTTTCCAGTATGCATTGCTTTGCATTTATCAACATTAAAATTCATCTGCCAATTAGGGAAGCTGAGAAACAGTACAAGTATAGGAAGGTGAATAAAGAACTGACTAGAGGGTAGAAAGTAACAGTTTGTGCAGAAGGAGGGAGGTTTCTAGTGAAGTTCTTCAAAGGTTAGTCTTGGGACCGATCTTATTGTATATATTTATTAATTACCTTGGCACAAAATATAGGAGTGTACTAATGCAATTTGCTGATTAAACAAAGTAGGGAGGCATCATCAAGTAAGAGGAGGGTAACACAGAAAGCTCTGAATGACTTTAAAGACTAGAATGACAGAAATGGGATGAAATTCAGTAGTACAAAGCGCAATATCAGACATTTAAGGACAAATAACAATTTCTGCTACTAGTTTGGGGCTTATCATTTGGAAGCCATGTATAAGTCTGGTCTCATATGTTCAAGAAAATGAATTCACACTGGAACAGGATGATCGGGGATGGGAGAATCTATCTTTGAAAGAAGCCTGGAAGACCATGGCTTACTTAGTCTAGCGAAAAGAAAGCTCAGAGGGAATATGATTGCTCTGTATAAATAAATCAAGGGGCAAACAGCAGGGAAGGTGATGAGCTATTTAAGCTAAAGGACAATGTTGCCATAAGTGCAGATGGACATAAAGTGGTCATGAAAAATTTCAAGCTGGTGCTTAGAAGATTTCTAACTGTGAGAGAATGAGGATCTGGGACAGTACACCAATAAGGGTGGCGGCAGCAAACAAACAACTTACAAGGATAACTTAGGATCGCGATTTTATGATGGGTTGCTTAGTGATGGTACAGAATACGGATCAACATCCTTGGGCCTCAGCTTGAGTTTATGTCTTATGTTCAGAAATGTTCATGTTTCAGGGTTTCATTTGGCTGTCTGCAGTATCGGGACAGGATTTCCTTCCCATATCATATATCAGGATCGGACGGCCATGGCTGAAGGTGGGGCATTGGACAGTGTGGCCCAGATCTCTACGGTGGCACTGAGCACTCTCTCAGATATATGGCTGACTGGTTTTTGTGCAAAGCACAGGGTCAAATTAATCACCATATGTGGGCTAGAAAATTTCCCCCGGATCAGATTAGCAGTGACCTTAGGAGGTTTTTTTCAGTTTCCTCTACAGAATGTGGGAGTGGGTCAGTTGCCAGGGTTATCTGGGTGTATCTCAGTCAGTTCCCTGCCATTGTATGAGCCTCAATCACTGGTGCCCCTCAATCCCTTCTGTTCTCTGTGTGTGGCACATAGTAAACTATACTCTTGTGGGCTGTAAAGCTTTGGTCTAATTATGTTTAGTTAGTGGATATAGGATGGTATTTCTGACTTCTGGAGTCCAGGGTGTCATACGATAAGATCTGGTAGTCCCCTCTGGCCTTAAACACTATGGCTACGTCTACACTGGCCCCTTTTCCGGAAGGGGCATGTAAATTTCAGCAGTCGTCGTAGGGAAATCCGCGGGGGATTTAAATATCCCCCGCGGCATTTAAATAAAAATGTCCGCCGCTTTTTTCCGGCTTTTAAAAAAGCCGGAAAAGAGCGTCTACACTGGCCCCGATCCTCCGGAAAAAGTGCCCTTTTCCGGAGGGTCTTATTCCTACTTTGAATAAGCTACTTTGAAGGAATAAGACCCTCCGGAAAAGGGCACTTTTTTCGGAGGATCGGGGCCAGTGTAGACGCTCTTTTCCGGCTTTTTTAAAAGCCGGAAAAAAGCGGCGGACATTTTTATTTAAATGCCGCGGGGGATATTTAAATCCCCCGCGGATTTCCCTACGACGACTGCTGAAATTTACATGCCCCTTCCGGAAAAGGGGCCAGTGTAGACGTAGCCTATTACTTTGGTTTTCTGATACCAAGATGAAAGCTCTACACAGGCGCAATTCATATGAAATCAGAAAATGGATTATGTCCAAAAACACAGCTCTGGCACTAAAATATTTCAAAGTTACCTACTGTTTCCCTGGCTTTGCTTAAATTAGTTTATCCAAATTCAGATTCATCACACTCTCTTCTCAACCACAATTCTAAGAAAGATTTCTCTCTCTAGACACACCATGTCATCCTAACAAAATGTGTAATTAGCTGTGGGAACTTCCTGGAGGGATCTGGGATTTTTTAGATCCCTTCTTAAGGTCAGAAAGCCTACAGTTAACCTCAGTGCACAGAGAGGGTATGTCTACACAGCAGGGCAAAAGTTGAACTAAGCTATGCAACTTGAGCTATGTCAATTGCATAGCTTAAGTCAAAATAGCTTAATTCAGCTTCTGGTGCTGTCTACACAGCAGGAAGTCGAAGGAAGAAGTCCTCCAGCTCACTATTATTTTGAAATAATGGCTTGCAGTGTAGACGTGCCCTTTGTTATTTCAGAATAGCATCAGCTATTATGAAATAACACTGCTGTGTAGACATATCCAGACAGAGGGAACTATTTCTGTCAGCTAGATAGGTGGTAGGAATATCACAAATACCTATAATAGATTAGGTGAGACAAACAAATAGCTCAGAGCGATCCCATAGCACATTAGCTGTCCTGGAGCCACTTAAAGCTGAACCTGACTGTTAACTTGATACAAAGGGAGAAGCAAGAATTTACATTCCTTCTGATCAGTGCTAGTGACCTTTGCTGCAAAACAGGTTACTTCAGAGAGCTGACAATAAAGACCTTTGACATGCCATTCTTTTGAAAGACATGGATGTTTTTTCATGTCCAGGATGCCACTGTCCCACTGAGCATCCCTTTTCTATTAACTTATAGTTATCTACTCTCACCATGGTGTCTGAATAGCAAATCATTTTAGCAGCAGATAGCTTCAGTCCATCAACCTCTGAGCATACTGTCTAGTGCAGCCAAGGCCTTAGATGAGAAAACTGGAAGAGAGACTGGGGAGACATTGCATAAAAAGTGAGGTGTGATTAAGTGACACCTCTTCTGTATTAACATAGCAACCTTAGATCCCGCCTCCTAAGGGAAACAATCAATTTGTAAAATTCCTCCGTGGTGTTACCCCAGAGAGTTGGATAAATAATTGAAATTATTAGGCCATATTAAGATGTTAAAGCGTCTCTGCACAGAATCCAGATTCGATTTGGTATTCCGTATCTGATCACCGGTGTCATTAACAGCCACAAATCAGGCACACACGAATTTAGGGCCAAACCATATATTGTTGAGGTAAAATGCACAAACATACAAACAAGCAACTTTAAACAACAAGTCCACCCTATCCCTGAAGAAAAAGAAGATAGAAAGATCCCTATACAACAAAAGGTAAGTATACTTTACAAAGAGGTTTTTGGTGATTGATGCCCATGACCTAAAACCTTTTGGCTAATGGTAAGCCTAGAGGGAGGACCGGTGGGGAGATCCCTCATAGCGATTCACTCCTGCTGGAGACGATGCCCAAGAAATCTTGGTCGCCGCATGGCATGGCTCCTCTTGAACCCGAACTCGAACCCGTCCTATCCTTAGATCACTCTGGTTGATTCGATAGGTAAGTAGATGAGTATGTTATAAAGAATTCCAGTTCACTGACTCATGCCAATAATCCAAAGACGTGAAGAATTCCCTCATACAGGATAGCAATCCAGAGCAAGGTCTAGGCCTCAACTAACTAACCATAAACCACGAAGATGACAAGGAAAAAGGAACATCACAGAGGAAAGCAGGGACGACTAGACAGATGAACAGACGGACAGAGACGAACCCAAGCTCTCCTCAGTGCAGGGTTTATAAGCACTCTGAGATGGGAGGAAGGGTGTTAGGAGCTGGGTGCATAGAATGGGGTTGTGTGCAATGCCTGCGAGGCAGGAGTGCATCATTTCAGGCGGTGTGCAGCCCATTAGTGCTGAGTGCACAGTTTGAGTCGGGTGCACAGACTGAAGAGAGGGGTGCAATGAGATATAGTGATGTGTGCACAATTAGTAATTTGGTGGGAAAACATATCTGAGGTAAATTTCCTTACTTAAAATGGAAGCCAGCTAGACTCCATTTTGTCTGCCCACAGGGTTTCTTCTTTAACCTTTCCCTTATGGGGCAACAGTGGATATGGGCAATCATAAGAAGAAATGGAACCTATGGGCTCCTTGATTTGAAATTATCTATTGTGAGAAGATACCTGGATTGGCAGACTAAGCTTGGTGATTTATGAATAGACAGAATGTACCCTGAGAACAATATAGAGTTTGTTGTGAATAAATCTTTACTAAGGAAATAGGCTGTTAATTCCTATTTCTGTTATATATTGATGTGAATTGTGCAGTTATAGGAAATTGTATTTTCATGTATTAATCTTTTGTGTGTGTGTGTGTGTGCGCGTACTTCCTCTCTTGAAATAACTCATTTCACAAATCTAGGAGATAGCTGATTGTTAAGAAGTCATCCCGCTAGAAATTACAGATAGAAAACCCTATGATGGCATTTAGCTCAGGGGTCCTCAGACTTTTACACAGAGTGGAACTCCTCTGAACAGACACAGTGTCTAGTGAATACATCCACTACCCGTTTGGTATTACCAGAGCAGCTACAGCAATTGCTACATGGGAAAGCAATGTCAGGAAAGCATAGTAATTCAGGGCAGGAAGTGAGCCTTCTTTTATATATGTACAATAGCACAATAAATACATGACTAAAAACAAATAACTAATATTTAACAATTCTCCCATATTTAACTACAGGCAGTCCCCGACTTACACGGATCCGACTTATGTTGCATCCGCACTTACGAACGGGGCTTTTCTCGTCCTGGAGCTCGCGGGCGGTGGGACCGCCCAAAGTGCAGCGGTCCCACCACCACGTCCTCCGGGGCAAGAAAAGCTGCTCCGGGTCTCCCTGGTGTGCTGGGGGGGACTCCCCAGCACAGCAGGGAGACCCGAGCAAAGCCGCACAGGCGGCAGGACCCCGCTGCCCGTGCGGCTTTGCTCCTTTGCCCTGGAGCAAAGCCGCACAGGCGGCAGGGTCCCCCGCCTCTGCGGCTTTGCTCCTGTCTCCCTGCTGTGCTGGGGCAAAGGAGCAAAGCCACACGGGCAGTGGGGTCCTGCCTGTGCAGCTTTGCTCTGGTCTCCCTGCTGTGCTAGGGGGGGACTCCCCCAGCACAGCAGGGTGACAGGAGCAAAGCTGCAGAGACGCGGGACCCCACCACCTCTGCGGCTTTGCTCTGGGTCTCCCTGGTCTGCTGGGGGGGGGGGCACAGCTAGTGCCCCCCCCCAGGAGACCAGGCTTTTGTTGTGGACACCTGGGGTAGAGCAGCTGGGGTGCTGCCGGGTTGGTCCTGGGGGGACCTACTCGGCAGCGTCCCAGATGTTCTGTCCCAGGCTCCAGATTCAGCCGCTGTTGAAACTGATCAGTGGCTGATTCCAGGAAGCTGGGGGCAGAGCAACTCTGCCTCTGGCTTCCTGTAGTCAGCCCCTGGTCAGTTTCAGCAGCAGCGGCTGAATCTGGAGCCAGTTCCGAGTTACGTACAAATTCAACTTAAGAACAAACCTATAGTCCCTATCTTCTACGTAACCCGGGGACTGCCTGTATTCTGCTAGTGGCTTTGCTTCCTGAGAGTGTCCCCTGTTTTCTCTCCTCTGCTGATATACTGATAACTACTGTTAGAGGGAGCTAAACTTTTTGTTCCCCACCACTATTACAAATATTCGAGCCCCTCTTTGCAGAAAGAGCAGGAAGCAAAGAAGTGAATGCAGAACCTTGTAACCACCAAGGAATGTGAAGGATAACAAGAAAGGTTTCTTGCATGTTAGCAAGAAGAAGGTGATCAGAAAGGGTGTGGGGCCCCTACTGGATGAGGGCGGTAACCCAGTGACAGATGATGTGGGGAAAGCTGAAGTACTTAATGCTTTCTTTGCCTCTGTCTGCATGGACAAGCTCAGCTCCCAGACTAATGCATTAAGTGATGCAATATGGGACGAAGGTGGACAGCCCTTGGTGGGGAAAGAACAGGTTAGGAACTATTTAGAAAAGCTAAATACACATAAATCCATGGGTCCAGACTTAATACATCTGAGGGTACTGAGGGAGTTGACAAATGTCATTGAGGAGCCTTTGGCCATTATCTTTGAAAACTCGTGAAGATCAGGAGAGATCCCGGATGATTAGAAAAAGGCAAATGTAGTGCCCATCTTTAAGAAAGGGAAGAAGGACGACCCAGGGAACTATAGGCCAGTCAGTCTTACCTCAGTTCCTGGAAAAATCATGGAGGGGATCCTCAAGGAATCCATTTTGAAGCACTTGGAAGAGGGAAAGGTGATAAAAAATAGTCAGCATGGATTCATGAAGGGCAAGTCGTGCCTGACCAATATTATTAGCTTCTATGATGAGGTAACTGGCTCTGTGGATATGGGGAAGTCAGTTATGTGATATACCTTGACTTTAGCAAGGCTTTTGATACGGTTTCCCACGATATTCTTGCCAGCAAGTTAAGGGAATGTGGATTGGATAAATGGATGGTAAGAAGGATAGAAAGCTGGTTGGAAGGCCGGGCCCAGCGGGTGGTGATCAACGGCTCGATGTCAGGATGGCGGTCGGTTTCTAGCAGAGTGCCCAAGGTTCAGTTCTTGGACTGGTTTTGTTCAACATCTTTATTAATGACCTGGAGGAGGGGACGGATTGCACTCTCAGTAAGTTTGCAGATGACATTAAGCTAGGGGGCGAGGTAGACATGCTGGAGGGCAGGGATAGAGTCCAGAGTGACTTAGACAAATTGGAGGATTGGGCCACAAGAAATCTGATGAGGTTCAACAAGGACAAGTGTAGAGTCCTGTACTTAGGACAGAAGAATCCCAAGCATTGTTACAGGCTGGGGACCAACTGGCTAAGTAGCAGTTCCGTAGAAAAAGACCTGGGGTTACAGTGGATGAGAAGCTGGTCATGAGTCAACAGTGTGCCCTTATAGCCAAGAAGGCTAATGACATATTAGGTTGCATTAAGAGGAGCATTGCCAGTCGATCCAGAGATGTGATTATTCCTCTTTACTCGGCTCTGGTGAGGCCACATCTGGAGTATTGTATCTAGTTCTGGGCCCCCCAATTACAGGAAGGATTTGGATGCATTGGAGAGGGTCCAGTGGAGGGCAACCAAAATAATTAGGGGGCTGGAGTATATGACCTACGAGGGGAGGCTGAGGGAATTGGGTCTATTTAATCTGCAGACGAGAAGAGTGAGGGGGGATTTGATAGCAGCCTTCAACTTCCTGAAGGGAGGTTTCAAAGAGGCTGGAGAAAAGCTGTTCACAGTAGTGATGGATGGCAGAACAAGGAACAATGGTCTCAAGTTGTGGTGGGAGAGGTCCAAGTTGGATATTAGGAAAAACTATTTCACTAGGAGGGTGGTGAAGCACTGGAATGGGTTACCTAGGGAAGTAGTGGAGTCTCCATCCCTAGAGGTGTTTAAGTCTTGGCTTGACAAAGCCCTGGCTGGGTTGATTTAATTGGGATTGGTTCTGCCTTGGGCAAGGGGCTAGACTTGATGGCCTTCTAAGGTCTCTTCCAGTTCTATGATTCTATGACCACCAGCCTAGCTGTGGACTGCTAGATTAAGACTTGATTTAGTCTGTGTCCTTGCTAACACCGGGGGTTGTTTCCTACCAGAAACTGGTCCTTTCTCCAGTTGAATTTAAATATCTTGGCAGTGGAGGGGACCAAGATCAGATCACAGAGGGAGAGGATCTCTGGCAAAGGGGGCTAGAAACATCAGTGTTCCAAGTGAGATTCTGCAAATAGAATGACCCATATTTTGCTTTGCTGTGATGTTTTGCCATCTTCATTCACAAAGGAAATATTTGGGATATATTTAAGATGATATTCACTCCCCATGTCTCACTTACACCCCGTTCTAATGTCTTAATTGGGACATAGTCTTGAAGCTGCCTCTCCATGAACAGGTGAAAGTAATCTGCTTTCTTGCCTCCTCTGATGTACCAACTGTTATTGGTGGATGCAGATCAACTGATTCCTACTGTGTGTTTTCTGCCATTTTACAAATAAAATAGACTCAACAGCTTGAATCTCTGCCATTAAGATCTTTTCTCAGTGCAAACTCAGCAGCCCTTGACTGAGCAAAACTCACATTAAAGTCAATGGTTCCCCTGAAAGAACAAACCTATTCTCAAGATCCAGGATTAGAATGTCCTCTTCTCAGCACCAATGTTTCACTGACACCAGTGAAATGTGAGTGTACAACAGGCCTGAATCAGAATGGTAACAAACTGTTCTCACTTTGCATTGGTGTAAATATCTTTGCACGGTTCAGAGCAACTCCCTCCTGATCAGCAGAAGGGGCAATGTTGGAAGCTTTCAGGAGCATGGCTAGCCATTCAATTTAAAAAAAAACAGATTGGGATTAGCATTAGTCCACATTTCCTGGACTTTAGTCTAGTTCCTCATTAAGTGATGGTAGCTTTTAGTATGTGAGTTTGTTACAGCTGAGAGCTTCAGTATAGTTCATCCTTCACCTTGATTGTTCAGAGTTTCCTGCTCTGATCTGAAACCTTTCAGCAGAAATAGGAACATCAGCTTCATATAATTTTAATTGGCATTGCAGCTCCAAGTTGCACACTTCTGGGTCAGAGAGATTGTTAGCAATTTAAGCACAGAGCTTGAAACCACCTGGAAACACAGGTGTGAAGCTTAGCCCTTCTTCCTTCTGAGACAAGGTGAGTTTCACTCATTTTACCATGTGATACCTTGAAACTCAGGTCCTATCTGCTCTGAGGAAATTCCTAAAGGGAGATTTGCTGTGATATCTGCAACCAAAAATGTCTGTTCCTACTGGGGCTAATCCTCAATTTGAGTTGAATCTAATTGGGGAAGTGATTCTTGTATGTAAATTGTAAACAGTGTTTTGGCCTTCTTTTTGAGTGAATGATCATTGAAAAGACACATAATGTGGGTGGATAAATAGGTGTGCATAATAGTAATATTTGGAGGTGGTGGAAAACCAAGAAAAATCATGAAACTATCACCAATCCTTCTCCCCATTTTGTCAATAATTGAAAAAACTGATACTGAAATTCAAATTAAAATAGCTTATTATGTTTTCTAATAATCATAAATCATAATTTGCATTTATTTAGAAAATCTAAGTAAAGCAAAATACCCTTTGTTGGAGTTCCCGGTAGCTCTGAACACCCCCATTAACATGATTCAGAACCTGGAAGAATGCTGCAGTATTTCTACTAAGTCTGTGACAGGTGCAGCTCATTAACACCACTCTGGAAGTGAAAGTAGCTCTCTAGGAAAAGCAAAGTCAGAATCAGGATGAGGCAGGCACCTGGGGGAAAACAAGCCTCCAATGAGCTTGATCCTTCTTCTTTAATTAAATTCCCTGCAAACTGGTTTCTGTGTCATTCGCTTCCCTAAAATGATTCTTCATAATTTCACCTGTGGCCATATCCAAGGGCATCTTCTCTGTACTCTCCCTCCACAAACTAATTCTCTAGTGCAGTGAAAAATGCCTGAAAGTTAACTTGAAGCATTCCAAAGTGCCTATTCACTTTTGACCAAAAGTAAGAGGCCACTTCTAAAATTTTGGCACTAGAAAGATTGTCTTTAGAGGGCTTGTTTACCCTTCAGCTGGGGCCATGCTCCCCAGACATGCCAGCCTTGCTCTAGCTAGCACACTAAAAATAGCAGTGTGGATGTTCTGGCATGAGGTAGCTATTCCAGTTCAAATGCTGAGCATCAGATGAGCTTCTGTTGGGGGCAGCTAGCTCATGCCACCACTCCTGCTACAACAGCCGCACTGCTATTCATGGTGTACTAGCTGGTAAGACTTTCTGCCTGGGTTGGGAGATGCACTCCCAGTTTGGATAGCTGTATTCAGAGAGACACTGGAATCCTGGGGACACTGACCTGCAACGTGAAAGTCCTGGGTTGAGTTACTGGCAACTCGGCGCCTCTGTTTCCGGTTTTATCCTTTGTCTATTTAAATTGTGAGCTCTTCAGAAACAGGGACTTTCTCTTAGCCTGTGTTTGTACAATGCCTAGCACAATGGGGCTCCAATCTTGCTTGGTGCCTCTAGATTCTACTAGAATATTATGAGTAATTGTCTCATATATCTTTATACATATATGCATGATGTATGTATTTTTCGTTCATTCATGATCACTTTATGAGAAGTACTTATACATGTTTGTAGGGAGATGACTTACATTGTACCTTGTTAAAAATATACAGAATTTGGAACATGCACAAAGTACAGATTCTTAAACAGAATTGTCAACAGAGAGATGAGTAGCCCAGTCCTAGAGCACTAGAATACAGAAGGTGGAGCAAAATTTTAATACACTGTATTTTGTTTTGTTTGCAGAGCCAGCTAGCCAGTTTTGCTGGGAGTTTGATTAGAAGGTTAATAGCGTGCATTACCAAGGCAAGTGCTAAGGCCACCCCCATCCATTTTATTCTGCTAGGTTTTAATCTTTGATCCAGCTGCTACAAGCATCTGGCATGCTGAGCTCAGGCAAGGGAATCTGACATGGAATGACACACACATAATAATAATAAGAAAACAGTAGCACTTATGTGTGTGTACTTGGCACAGATTACACACAGGTATGTATATGTGTATAGAATATATGTATATGTGTTATAGAATATACTGTATATCCTACATTATCATCTAGAGCAATAAAATGAAACCTAGATGCCTAGGTCTCCTGTACTGTTGGGATGCATTCTACTCTTGCTCGATTATATTTATACTGTGTAGTGTAGAGACAGTATTTGGGAAGTGGTTAGGGAGTGCCCAGTCGAACAAAGGAAGTCCCTCTCCCCCAAATTCCTGTTTGAAGCTAGCCAGTCAAGAGAGAACTTCCCATACAGGAAATTCATTTTTTCCCATTTTGATCCCTATCTGCCCCTCCTCTCCGTATGCCCCTCTCTCGATCTGCAGAACACATTAGCCATCATGGTGGCAGCAGCTTCCAGTCCTTCTAGGAATTTCACAAATTAATCGCTGGATGGTATTAAAGACAAAGAGGAGGTGAGAACATGATGTCCCTTCCCCCTGCCCCTGCCCCCAACCAAGTTGGGACAGCCGGGGCAAAAGCTGTGAGTCACATGCCCCGCGAGGGGGCGCTGTGCCAGCACTGCGGAGCCTGCTAGCCCCGACACCTAGCTGGTGTGTGAACAGTGTGGATGGCAGCCGCCTTCCTTCCAGTTGCGCTCCGGAGCCTGCGGGAGGGAACACGTGCTAGGGACACACACAGGCACACACGCGGTGGCTTCTGCATTAGGGACCTGCCCGCTGCCGCTGCTGCAGGAGCCGGCGAGAGCTTGGGAAGAATGTGAAGCAGGTGCCGTCTCCGAGGGGCCAGTGGGCTGGGACGGGAGGAGTCCTGGTAAGCACTCATCTCCCCGAGCCATCTCTTGTGTCTGGCGTCCTGAAGGCAGGAATGTTGTTCTTCCAAGGGCTGTGTGTCTGTCTGTCTCCCCGGGCCCTCCCCCCTTCCCTATGTCCCCCTCCTCCCCCAGAGCAAGTTTGAGTAAGGTAGCCCCATAGCTAGACAGGGATGTGCGGATTAGGACGGAGATCAAAGGTGCCAAAGGACCAGCGTCCCCCATCCGGCTTGTCTGGCGCAGAGCAGTTGCTGTTTAGGATCTGGGGCACCTCGTGTTCGCGAAGAATCATGTTTTAAGCAACAAAATCTAGCGAGGGAGAAAAGCGGGGACTGGCACAGCCCCGGGCTTTGGGGCAGCGGGACCGGCAGCAAAAGTATGTTAATTCTCTAAAATGGATGCACTGGCTAATCCTTCTCTGCAAATAGGTCCTGGTAAATAGGCAGCAGCCTCTAAATTCCAGCTCAGCTATTACTTAAATGACATTTTTACATAATAACATCGAGGCAAGAGGCGCCTGTTCCTCCTCTTGTTGTTGTTGCTGATGCCGCAGCGCTCTGTGAGGTGTTGAGTTTGTAAAGACTCAGGGTGGCTTCCCAGCCAGCCCCCCCCCCCCCGCCCTTACTCGTAACCACAACTGTAGTGCTCGGCAACCGGCTTGTGTTCCCAGGTGAACTGTTGCACAAAGGCAGCCCGGTGCCGCTGGATGTGTTAGCTGGGGGTGGTGCTGGTGCTGAGTGTGACTGGATGGTGTGTGCCGTATGTGTGGCTATGGGGCTGGGGGTTGCACTGCAGGGAAGCCAGCCACATTTGGGGGAGGGGGACGGAAAATGATGGACGGATACGGCAGGGTGTGAAAGGGCTTAAAGAGCAAGCTTTGGGGGTATGCGGAATCGGAGAGGTGCGGGGGTCACTAAGAGGAGCAGAGGACGCTGAGATGCGGAGGGAAGGAAGGGCAGCAGGTAACGGGTCTGTGGGGTATGCGGAATAAATGGAGAGATGCATGGGACGGAGGGCTCAGTTGGGCGCGCTCCTGCCGCTACCCTCTGTCCCTCCCCCGTTAGTGGCAGCAGTAGATGAAAGGCTATAGGTCTTCCGCGCCGCTGGAGAGTGGGGCAGGGGTCCTGCGGGGAAGAGAGAGGGGCGGGGATGTTAAGGGCTGGTACTGAAGGCAGCAGGGACAGGAAGGGGAGACGAGAGCTTGGGATACAGGAGGGGGAAGAGAGGAAGTGAGGAGACTGCAGCTGGCACAAATTCTGGGACCAGGGCTGGCAGCTCCGAATTCGCCCTTGGCCGGCGCATTGCTTCTCGTCTGGCTGTGTCCCATTGGACTGTCGCCCTGCTATTGCCCCATTTAACCGGGGAGGTCTAGTGTAACCCCGCGGCTTGCAATGTGGGGTACAACCAAAGGGGGCAGGGAAACCGGGCGGTAAAGTATTTTAATCTTCTCCCCTCAAACAAGCCTCAGGCGGAGTCAAGGGCGCGCTCGCTGTGTGGGCTCCGAGAGGGATCTGTGCCACTTGGTGGCACTAAAAAGTTGCGATGAAAGCCTGTTCTCTCTACATGTAAATTTCACACCCCCTCCCCCAGGGCTTAGTCCGCGCACGCGGTAGAGGCTCGAGGGTGCGCTCAGTGTGACTGGAGCAGAAAGACCGGGAAAGAAATGGACCAGAACAGATCTTCGCGCGCCACCCTTCCTTCTAGGGGAATGCAAAACTTTGTGGAAGAAATAAGGCTCTGGCGCCATTTCTGCCGGAACCCCCCGCCCCCGTTGTCCCTGTGTACATGTGCTATACAAGGGAGAGGTGCTGCTTGTTCTGAATCCAGAGACCCATCCATGGCTTTGGGGCATCCCCGGCTGGCTCCGAGCTAGCCCCCTTCCCATACCTGTTGGGAAGCGGGGGAGGGAAGTGTGGGGTAAATTGAGGGGGGGGAGCATTTTAAACCTTCATACACCTGAAATAACTCCCCTGCAGTGCGAAATGCCAAAGGACTCGGCACAGGGGGAAAGGCTTCAAAGAGCAATCGGTTGCACTCCAACCAGAGGCGCGGGGAGTAAGCATGTGGTGCTGGCGGGCAGGGGGAGAGAGGAGACTTGTTTAGCAAGAAGCTCTGTGCTGCCAGCTCTGGGCAGCGAGAGAGCAAAGCTCCCTCCGCTTCGGACCCGGAGAGGCCACTGACGCCTCTTGCTAAGGAGGCAGAGGCAACGCTGGGTGAGCAAGTGAGAGAGCGGCGTGTTGCATGGCACGAGGGGGGAGGAAACACCCGGTCCCCGGCGTCTGTCTGTGCTCAGAAGACAGGGGGAGGCGCGGGGGGCGGGAGGAGTGATAGCGCTGGCCCAGGGGGCCCAAAGGCGCTGCTGCCCGCGGAGGGTCACCTTTCCAAAGAGACCCGAGGCTTATTCCCCCTCCCTCAAGGTCTGCGATAGGGTTTGCTGCCCGTGTCACAAACTGCAGGAGACACCTTCCCCGCGCGGCTTGCCGGGTGCCAACCCAGCGAATGCGGCCATCGACAAGGTAATGCAGCGGGGGAGGGGAGCTGTCCCCGGGGCAGCTAAAGGGATTGTGGCTCCAGCCGCCCCCCCTCCCCTCCCCTCTGGTCCGTGCCCTGCTCGCCCGTGCGCGAGCACGGCTCCCGGGAGAGACTAGGCTGCACGTGAGCGGGTGGGAAGGGGAGCGCCGCCATGCAGCGTGCTGCTCCGACACATGGCTCTGCTGTGGGGCTGGCTGCTGGGCGGGCCGCCGGGGGGAGCTGGTTCCGGAGCCGGCAAGGGGCAGGCGACGAATGGGGAATGGGGCAGTGCGATCAGCTAGTTACCTTACGGCAGGCGGTTGCTGATCCCCCGATTAGGCGGGCAAGGCACCTCCCACTACCTGGCATTTTCCTAGGCTGGCATTACCTGGAGGAGGGGGGAGGGAGGGTTTCTTCCCAGAGGGGGCAGAGGGGCTCGGGGCGGTGTCGTGGAAAAGGCAGCGAGCTTGTTCTCCAGAGAGATCCGCTCAGCGGAGCCCCAGATTTCTTCTGTGACCTTGGGACAAGACACACAACCAGCTCTCAGTGCCCCAGCCAATCCCTGGGGACAATCCCCCTGTGCTGCCAAAACCAATCGCTGATTGCGAAGGGCACGGATACTGCTACCGGGATGACGCCTGAGATTTATGCAGATCGAGCTCGGTCTAAGAACCAACCCATAAATGTGTGGGGATGTGTATATGTTATTGCTGGCTACATCTGTTGGTCAGGCTGCCCAATCCTTTAGAATACCCTGTTTATGTATGTAAGTGACTCCACACCTATAGCCCAAATTGGCAGAGTTGTTAGCAATACATGCTCTCCTCCCCCCTTCCCCTCTCCTTTCCAGTCCTTCTGTCTCGAAATCCCTACCTTGGTGCCTGGCAGCTGTCTGTCTTGTCCAACTGCTAGGAGCCTGTTAAGCACCACAGACAGCTCCTTCTGATGCCTGGGAAGAGGGAACTGGATTGAGGAGACAGCTCTTGTAAAAAGGGAAGGGAAATTTAGTTTGACTATTCAGTAAAACTTCCCATCAGTGAGCTCTAACGCATCATTACATCATTTCTCCAAAGGGAAGTGGGGGAAACCCCCATCCCTTGAGATATTTTAAGCTAGAAAAAAGCTCTTGAAATTACCCATCAGGGAACAATCCTGAAAAGAGAGTGGTGATGCGCTAGGAAATCTAACAGGTCTCTAATACCTTTGGTTTTATTATTATATTGCAAAACCTTCCACTGTAATTAACAATAGAACCTCATAGAAGAGAAACACATTCAGATAGTAATGTTTTGCTATTCCAGACGGTATTCATTTGTATAGCTTTGCTTGTCTCTCATATTTTAAATGCTAAGCAATCACCTTTTGTATCCTAAATATGTGTTTTATCCTCTTATTTTTCATATATATTTTGACCTATATTTGCTAATTTAGTAAAGTGGCAATAAGGAAATGCTTCTCATGCCCCCTTGTGTAGTGATTTGCTATGAAGCTTTCTGCAGTTGTTACTTTCCCTTGCTTTCTGTATCTCTCTTCTTCTGGGTCAGACAGCATTGTGAATAATAAAATGACTAAGAGCATAGTTGAAAACACTATTAGTTTCTGTGTCATTTTCAACATAATAGGGTTCTGCTAATAACAGTACAATTTGTACATATGCTATGGGGCCTTTTTATTAGTGGCCGTTTTACTGGAATATTAGTTACACATTAAACTTTGTTAAAGGAATGAGTACTAGATAAAGGAGCTGTGTAGGACTGTTAGGGTACATCTACACAGAAACATTATTGACAACATGTGTGTTTATACTACAAGCCTTTACTTCAAAATAATGTCGAGCTGGAGGACTTCTTACTCCAACTCCTCATTTCACAAGGACTAAGGGAAGTCGAAGGAAGAGGTTCTTCCTTTGACTTCCTGATGTGTAGACAGCGCCAAAAGCCAAGGTAAGGTATTTTGACTTAAGCTATGTAATTGACATAGCTGAAGTTCTGTATATTATTCAAATTTTAGCCCTGCTGGGTAGCTGTATCCTTATAGAGCTAAAAATACTAGAGGAGTCTGTATAATCCTTTATGATGATACAATATGTATCTAGAAGTTTACTATATTGGTCCATTTTATGTTATGGTCTTTAAATTTTCAATTCGTGTACTTATATTTGTAAAGAGAACTTCATAGTGGTTTTCATTTCCTGTCCCTTGGTGTACAGAAATTCAGTCTATTTTTACAAGGCATTATCCAAAAGACATTGGAATTCACAGCCAATGAGCTCAATGGGTAGCAACTTTTATTTTTGGTCAGTATTTTAAAAATTAAAATGGAAAGACTTTCAAATCTAAACCCAAAATAACCTTGTTCAGATAGGTCAAGTGATTTTGGACACTTCAATTTTCAGATGCCAAACTGGAGATATCCGATAGAAGTTTTATTTCCCTAGGGTAGGTGCAAACACATTTCTGCAAATCAGGCCCCTTTTAATGTGTCTCCACTTCAGCACCCAAAATCACTTGGTCTCAGTGTTCAGGGACAGTCTGTGGTCAACGAAAACCAGGAGATCAGAGTTACAGCATAACATCTTTAAGTGGCACTCCTTACCCAAGTTTATATATATCAGAGAGTGTAGACATCTTTATTTTCTATCCTTTATGCACCTCAAACTCTTATTGCTGTAAGTGGGAGATTTGCCCGAGTAAGAATTGCACAATAGGTCTTGTGGGCCAATATATCAGGAGCTGTTTTCTAACACTTCCAATTCCCATGTCATGAAAACCCTGAACTTTGAGTTCACCAGAGTGTATTGATTTAAACTGGATAGACTAAACTTTAAATACATTTAATTGTTATAACTTGCTTCGCTGCCACACAGTTGTTAAGTGTTGTGTATATGTATGACACGGAAATATTTAATCTCTAGATACATGCATGGATAGTGTTTCTGCATATGGAGTGAAATTTGTTATTATATATGTCTTGATCCCACTAGGGGCTATGCATTTTAGCCCCAAGCAGGAATACTTAATTAGATAGCTGAATCAAAGTGATTCCTCCTGTTCTTAAAGTTGATCATGTTCTTGGGTGCTTTGTTGGATTATGACTAGAACACCTTACAGGATCAAGCCCCTACACAGTAGGTTTATTTTTTTCTTTCAGTGACATACTGAGGCATTTAAAAATGTTTAAAAATATTAAAAAACACTGAAGACTCAGAGGGGTAGCTGTGTTAGTCTGTAAGGGTACGTCTAAACTACATGGCTCCGTCGACGGAGCCATGTAGATTTGTTTTTTTGGCAAAGGCAAATGAAGCCGCGATTTAAATGATCGCGGCTTCATTTAAATTTACATGGCTGCCGCGCTGAGCCGACAAACAGCTGATCAGCTGTTTGTCCGCTCAGCGCGCTAGTCTGGACACTCTCCTGCCGACATCAAAGCCCTTTGTCGGCAGCCCCGGTAAACCTCATCCCACGAGGAATAACGGGGCTGCCGACAAAGGGCTTTGATGTCGGCAGTGGAGCGTTCAGACTAGCGCGCTGAGCGGACAAACAGCTGATCAGCTGTTTGTCCGCTCAGCGCGGCAGCCATGTAAATTTAAATGAAGCCGCAATCATTTAAATCACGGCTTCATTTGCCTTTGCCTATCTGTCTATTCTACATGGCTCCATCGATGGAATCATGTAGTCTAGACACAGCCTAACTGAAAAAAACTTAAAAAACAATGAATATTTCTGCAGCACCTTAGAGACTAACAAAAATGTGGATGGTATCATGATATTTTATCCGCACAACCTACTTCTTCAGATGAATGGAGTAAGGGGTACAAGGTATAAATAGCAGAGAAAGAGAGGAGATGGGGAGGGAAAGAGAAGGAAAAATAGGAAAAATTATTGTCAATTAGAGTGTCTGTGCTAAATGTGGCTAATAGAGTGGGCTGTAAGTACCCGGTGCTTAGCTTTTGATGTCATTAGGTGTGGAATGTAGTGGCTCATCCAGGTCAGGTCTTTGTTCAAACCTTGATTACATGTGTTAAACTTGTAAATGAACCCAAGGCACTGAAGATATTACAAACTAACAGATTGGGGTGGTGGTGTTTGTCTGTAAGGTTACAGGGCTGTAGAAAAATTGCTTAGGAGTAAAATTATTTTCTTGTTTTCCTAATATAAAATGGACCAAATCAAATTTTCCTAAACAACAAATAAAAGAAATCCCTAACTGAGTTTATACATGAGTAATGGTGAACTATAAACCCCATAATATAGGGGAAGATAACAGAAAAGCAGAAAGACTGTTAACTCTACGATCACTAGTGGGCACTGTGATAATGTGAGCTATTTGTATAAGAAATCTTTTACAGTGTAAAGACTCAAGTAAAGTTAGCCTTGCTGAAGCATAAAGCAAAGGAAATTAGAGATACTCCAGCAATACGGCTACGTCTACACTGGCCCCATAAAACGGAATAGTCATGCAAAGCAGGTAAGTCAGAATAGGGAAATCCGCGGGGGATTTAAATATCCCCCGCGGATTTAAATAAACATGTCCGCCGCTTTTTTTCCGGCTTGGGGAAAAGCCGGAAAAAAGCATCTAGACTGGCGTGATCCTCCGGAATAAAGCCCTTTTCCGGAGGATCTCTTATTCCTACTTGAAAGTACTTGAAAGTAGGAATAAGAGATCCTCTGGAAAAGGGCTTTATTCCGGAGGATCGCGCCAGTCTAGACGCTTTTTTCCGGCTTTTCCCCAAGCCGGAAAAAAAACGGCGGACATGTTTATTTAAATCCGCGGGGGATATTTAAATCCCCCGCGGATTTCCCTATTCTGACTTACCTGCTTTGCATGACTATTCCGTTTTATGGGGCCAGTGTAGACGTAGCCAATGTGTTTTGAAGAAAGAGCAAAATTTCCAAAATTCCTAGTGGCTTTTAGGAATCAGGATTAAATGAATGGAAGTAGAGTGCAAAGTCACTTTATTGTTTTTTTCTACCTTGTTTGTAAATACAGATATTATTTCACTTCAAGTTCAAATAATTGTAGAATGATACAGTATTACACACAAAATGTTGGAGATGTTAATTTACAGTTCTTTTAAGCTCTGTTCTTGGCACAAAACAGATGCTGGAATATTGCCCTTACAAAGTTAATTGAGGATTCCTGCTAACACAGAGGAGTCCTATGATGCGTAGTGGTTATACACTGGTCTCCAGTCTAGAGAGTTGGGGCAGGGTACATGATAAAGGAGCAAGGCAAAGTGCTGTGAGCTCTGTCAGATACACAGCTGGAGTAAATTGGGGTAGCTCTATTATCTTCAGTGGAGTGATACCAGTTTACACCACCTGAAGTCCTCATGCAAAATGATTTTTCTTACTGTCAAGATAGTAGATATTCTCTTTCTACCATATAGTGGCTATAGATTCTAGTGTGTAACTTAGACTATATACACTGTCATACTTCAGGCAGATAATGGTTACCTTTTTAAAATACTTTCCTGGGCATGTCCACAGGACTGGCATACCCCAGTAATTCCATTTTGCTTATGCTGGAATAAATCAGGAATAACTCTCTTGAAGCCAGCACCAGTGCAAAACTAACGGGCAAACAGACCCACAGAGCTAAGTGTTTTGTCTGTTGAGTTAGATGTTAATCAGAGAAGAAGAGTATGTGCGGGTATATTCACAGTAGTTCCAAGTTCTTTACTCTGAACATGTTCTTCAGGAGACTTACTCTTACTATGCACAAGAGTTCTCCACTGCCTTCAAACTTGAACACTCTGATGGGTCCCCTGCTGGACTGTTAGAACCCTGCAGAGATTAAAACTTTGAATTCACATCCATATCTGTAAAAATGAGCTGCCAATATCTGCATCCACATCCTCAGAAACCCAGAGCTATAAAGCAGATATTTACAGATTTGTAGGACTCTATTGATTCTGTATTAGAGCTGTTACCAGAAAATGCCAGCGTGGGGCTCAGTCCACTGAATCTCTGCTCAGCTGTCCTTTAGTCAAGGAGTGTGTTTTGGCTAAGTTGGGAAGTTCACCCTGTTGACCCTGATGGCATCTCTCAGTGCCCTGCCTGCAAGGCCAGATGAGCTCTTTAAATGCTGGTACACATTCTAAGTAACTCCATGGGTGTGCTTAATGCTACCACTGTAAATTCTGTGTAATTCCACTGGTTTGTTTAAAGTCCATGGAAGTCAGTGGCAATCTCTCCATTCACTGCAGTGAGTTTTGGATTAGAGTTCCAGCTATACCAATGTAAATCCCAAGTGACTCTGCTGGCTCACTTAGGGTGAGTCCACACAGCACCCTAAACTCAAAATAAGATATAAAATTTGCACTACACAAATTACGTATCTTATTTCAACTGTATTTCAAAATAGCTTATTTTGAAATTTGGCATGTCTACACAGCACCAAATTTCAAAATAACACACTATTTCAAGGCATCCCTTAACCCTTGTGGAGTGAGGGTTACAGGGATGCTGGAATAGTGTGCCTGTTATTTCAAACAATATTTCAAAATAACGGGCACATTTAAAGACGGTGGGTAGCTATTTTGGGATGTCTCCACTATCCCCAAATAGCTCCGCTGTCTAGATGACATGAGTAAATTCCCAAACAAATTTAGCAAAATGCAGGACAATGTAGCACTTTAAAGACTAACAAGATGGTTTATTAGATGATGAGCTTTCGTGGGCCAGACCGACTTCCTCAGATCAAATAGTGGAAGAAAATAGTCACAACCATATATACCAAAGGATACAATTAAAAAAAATGAACAAATATGAAAAGGACAAATCACATTGCAGAACAGGAGGGGGATGCGGGGGGGGGGGGGGGCGGGGAGGAAGGAAGGTAAGTGTCTGTGAATTGATGATATTAGAGGTAGGGAGAGTGGGATGTTTGTGAGTTAATGGTATTAGTGGGTCTGGCCCACGAAAGCTCATCATCTAAGAAACCATCTTGTTAATCTTTAAAGTGCTACATTGTCCTGCATTTTGCTTCAGCTACCCCAGACTAACACGGCTACATCTCTATCACTATTCTACAAACAAATTTACACTGCTGCTTAGCCACTTGGTGTAATTGAGATAATGGTCAACTCAGATGTAGCTGAGATCAGACTCTGTATCTCAGGCCCTGGCTCTGAGGAGTGATAGAGTTTGAGGGTTCTCAGAGTTGGCCTTCATACACTATGGAATCCTTGGCCTTGGCCGCCCTGGATTTTGGTGAACTAGACACGTAAGAGAACCATAGCTTTTGTTTTCTAGCCCTCTATTCTGCAGAGAGAATTTTGCAAATGAACATCAGTATAAATAGATGAGGAGTATCTTAGGGCAGCCATGTTAGTCTGTATCTGCAAAAACAATGAGTAGTCCTGTGGTACCTTAAGACTGGGGTTGAAAAAAGCAGTCTGCCGAGCTCTGCTTCTGCAAGCTGAGGCTAGGGATGGCAAAAATTATCAGCCTGGTAGCTTCTTCACATCCATACTATACAAAAGTGAGCAGCCCTCTATCATGGCACTTCCATCCAGACTCTGAGCGAGGGCCAGAATTTGTCTAATTAACAATCGTGCTTTGCTACCTGAGGAGCTGAACACAGTTTGCAAACATCGGTTGATTTGAATAACGGGGCTTACATTGGAATAAAGGGGAAAATAAACATATTAAAAGTAGTAATAAGTGAAAATAATTTATGGTGTAAGATTTTAATCCATCCTGATAATTTACAAAAGTATCCTGGAGTGATTTGTCATCCATAAAACAGCTTACAACTGATACTGAATTGCCTTCAGAGGCACACAATAAACAATTGGAAGAACTAAGATAAGTAGTAGCAATGTTCTGTAATTAAATTGAGACAAGTTAACCTGAATTGCATCACTTTTATTGCTTCATTCAGAGGATTGTAATAGTGATATTCTAATTCTTCATAGACTATGAATCATTTATTAAACTGATTTACAACAATTTTGCAAGGTACAGAACTTCTTTGCTAGCACTTCTTATTAATACTAAACATTACAAAGACCATTTCTTTTCAATGCTGCTTTATTAGCACCCCTTTCGGAAGAAATTAATTTGCAAATGTTCAGCTAAATATTGCATGACATCTGTGCAAATAATTTTTTAAGAATGCTTATTTAAAACATTAAGTGTAGATAAAATATCCAAAAAGGGATTGGTTATCCTTAGCCACCAACATATTTTTTGTGCTGGAATATGTGTGTGTTGCTTTCAGCATTATGAGCTTTCCTTAATTGTGGCACAAGCTTGAACTATATACCCATGAGTGATAAGGTTAAAATCTGCTATTTTTAAGATTCTTATTTTAACAATACCAGTTCCAATCCACCTGTGTCAATCCACTCTAAGTTAAGAGAAGGAGTTACAAAGATATGTCACATGGCTTCCTGCAGCAGAAATTTCTCGCAGCTTCATTTGATATATCAAGAATAGGCCATTGTCAGAGATGGGATACTATACTAGACAAAACTATTGGCCTGATCCATGATAAGCCCTAATTCTGTTAGCTTCAGTGGACGCATATCGATGTAACTGAGATTAGAACTGGACCTAGAATTTACAGCCATTATTAATGGGTATGTGGTTATCCTAACTGGTTCTGAGCTTCCAAAGTCAGATGTGTCTCACTTTGTGTACTGTGACTAGTCTCACTGATGTGAACAGCATTACTTGTGGGGTGCGTCTAGACTGGCAAGATTTTGTGCAAAAGTGGCTGCTTTTGAGCAAAAACTTGCCAGCTGTCTACACTGGCCGCTTGATTTTGCGCAAGAGCGCTGACTTTGTAATGTACAAAATCAGTGCTTTTTGCGCAAATACTTTCATGCTCCCGCTCGGGAAAAAGCCCTCTTGCGCAAGAATACTTGCGCAAGAGGGCCAGTGTAGACAGGGAAGAACTGTTTTGTGCAAAAAAGCCCTGATGGCTAAAATGGCGATCTGGGCTTTCTTGCGCAAAATCGCATCTAGACTGGCCACGGAAGCTTTTGCGTAAAAGCACTTTTTGCACAAAAGCATCTGTGCCAATCTAGATGCGCTTTTGCGGAAATACTTTTAACGGAAAAACTTTTCCATTAAAAGTATTTCCGCAAAATCATGCCAGTCTAGATGCAGCCACAGTGACTAAAATGTACTACAGTCTTGGCTGTATAGGGCATGTTAGAGACCTCTTTGAACAGAGTCCTGCAATGTGCTAAGGATGTGTTGTGAGGTTCTTGAGTGAAGTCCCTTGAACTTCACTATGACATCCAGAATATGTCTTTGATGATTTATGAAAAATAAGTCCCCAAAGCAACAATAAAAGGAAATCAAATGCAGGTCTTCTCTAGTCTGCAGTGCAGAGAATGTAAAATGTGTGCACCACCATTTGTGTATTGCATGTACGTTGTTGTCCTTCTATCATGGGAATCTGTATAAACAGATTATACTCCAAAGAGTTACACTTACCACTGCTATAGATAGGCTCAACCTTACAGAAATAAGTGGTTTGCATGCACTTATTGCACGTGGCATGAATTTGACCTACAGATGCAAAACGAGGAAACACCTTTCAGCCAATCTGATATTATTAGTTAGGACAAATTCACTACATCTATGACAACATGCAGAATATTCAGTATTTAAAATAATATGGATATTAATTAAAACTAGGTACTTCATTAGCCGCTAAGAAAAGTGATTTTTTTTAAAATCTATCAATGGCAATTAGTGGCCTTTTTTTGAATGAGCTGGGGTATGCAAAAATTTTAAGGACCAAATTCAGCTCCCACTTACACCAGTGTAGGTCTGGAATGATGCCAGTGGAGTACCTTTGGATTTATAGTGATGTGATGGTGAGAATAATGTGGCCCAAGGTACAATATTGTGTATCATAGTGATATTCTGAATTACAATAGAATCTGAATGGTTGAGGAGGAGATTTTCAAAGGCACAAATAGGAAGCAGTGCATATAAGTCCCATTGATGATTAATGGGAATTATCTGCCATTTGTGCCTTAGAAATTTGTTCCCCAAAGTGCTTTTTGTGTATCCCTGTTAAACAGTCTGGCTCCAGCAGAGCTCTGTTCATTTACACCAGCTGAGGACCTGTCCTAGCATAATAAAATGCTAAAGCACAAAATGGGTTTTTAGCTGCAAAGATAACAAAAAAGCTAAGGTATGATATGTTATCACCATTGACAGCAGAGGGAATAGACATCCGCAGGACTGATTTTAAAGCTATTTCCCATATCTTTTTTTTTAAAGGTTATGAAGATTATGATCACATGTGCAGCTCTGCATAACTGTTCCCTTGGAGACAACGGTGGTTCCCTAGAGAATAGGTGGATATGCCTGGTTAACCATCAGCTTTCTGCTCTTTTTAGCCAAAAGATTCTCTAATTGCTTTTTAACAACTCTCTGTTTTATTCCACCATGTTGTGTCTACCAGCTTAAATTATTCCCTAAGATGGTCCTTTTGCTGTTCCTTGCAATCCTGCTTTCGAAGGGAGATGTCAGTGGGAACTTTGGGTTTTTGGTTGCTGCACAGTCCAATGAAAGAAGAGTGGTCGCATATATGCCTGGTGATATTATCATTGGAGCTTTGTTTTCTGTCCACCATCAGCCAACAGTTGACAAGGTCCATGAGAGAAAATGTGGAGAGGTAAGGGAGCAATATGGCATACAGAGAGTAGAGGCAATGCTTCATACCCTGGACAGAATTAATCTGGACCCAACACTGTTGCCAAATATAACCCTAGGCTGTGAAATAAGGGATTCTTGTTGGCATTCTGCTGTGGCCCTGGAGCAAAGCATTGAGTTCATAAGAGACTCTCTTGTTTCATCAGAAGAAGAAGAGGGGGTAGTGCGTTGTCTCGATGGATCTTCAACATCTGTCCACACCAAGAAACCCATCGTTGGTGTCATAGGACCTGGTTCTAGTTCAGTAGCAATTCAGGTCCAGAACTTGTTGCAGCTTTTCAATATACCTCAGATTGCTTATTCTGCCACAAGCATGGACCTAAGTGACAAAACTCTGTTCAAGTATTTCATGAGAGTGGTGCCCTCTGATGCACAGCAAGCCCGAGCAATGGTGGACATTGTGAAACGCTATAACTGGACCTATGTTTCTGCTGTACATACTGAAGGCAAGTGTCCTGCTTTTTTTCACTCAAGCATAGCTTTGAATTTCAAGTAGTAGATACTTTATTACTAGATGATTATAGCATTGTCTCTGTTTTTTAACCTGTTCTGATTGGTGTGGACTGTGTACTTTCCTCTAAATGTTAGTTTCATACACATGATGTGTCTTGGTGACTTTGGGCTGGTAATGATTGAACAGAAGCATTTGAAATCCAAAGTTTCACAGCATAAAACAGGTTTTTCATATAATTTATGATACCCAAAGTTCTTCAGGTGACATTTTAAAAAAAGTCTGGATAATTAGATTAATGTGTCTACTATTCAATACAGCAGTTAGAATATTATGTTTATGATGGAGGCAACTGCTCAGGAGGGGAATTTTGTTCGTAGTAGTAGTTACATGGAGATATGGGAGAGCAGTGAGAGCAGCTGAGCCATCTGCTCATTCTTTGTGCTTGATGCCAGTATCAGTGTATGTGTAAGGGACTAGAGGATCTGGGCAGCTTTCTAGGTGACTACACCTCTTTAGGATCAGGAGAACATTTTGAAAGCACTTCTATCTAATTTAAGGAACTAGCAAGTCAATTTTTTAGCTATATCTACTCATCTGCATTTGGGGATGGGTGGAAAGAGCCTTCTTGCCCCCTTGTAATATGCTGATATTCCATGCAGGTATGGAACAGGCCACAATTGTGCCCTGCAGCCCTCACTTTCCTTTACATTTGTTCCAAGATTAGAGGTTTTACACCGTACTGTGGAGTTCATGTGAGAAAAGCATGGGAGGGTAAGGTTGAAGGTAGATTCCCATTGAGTTTACCTTGATACCCCCATGACTTACACTGGCTTATTTTAATGGAGTCACACGGGGGCAAGTGAGATGAAAAGCAAGCCCAAAGTCTTCTAAAGTAGGTTTCTTAGATTAAGAGATACCTCCTGCTCTCACTTACCTAAGCCACACCAGAAAGTGTGGAGGATGGGGCATACTGATCATAAAGTGCGTACAACATGAGCTCATAGAAATGTGTAGTAGTGAGCAAGCTGTTCAAAAGCACATCATGTTTCCTTGCCCAGCAAGTGTGGAACACCACTGTGGATGTGCTAATTGTTTTATCTCAACCACCAGACAACAGTTCTTCCCCTTCTCCCCGCCCCCTACACATACCATGGATATAGTGCTTCTTCAGGCCTTTTACCCATCATGCTGGGATAGCACTAACCCGATGCATGAGTGTGATGATCTCCTCTACTTCAGTAGATACAGGTAACTCATTGTGTAGGACTTAGACCTAGGTATCAATAGATCATTAACCCTAGTGAATGTAAGCTGTCTTAGAACTTATATACAGATTTTTAAAAGCATTTTTTCCATCCTGATTATGAGAGCGGATGAGTAATGGCAATCTTATTCAGATATGTATGCCTGAATGCATTAGCAGTTCAATGTAACAGAGTATAAATCACACAGTGTCACATCATGCAGTGAAGCTGCTATGGTCAGGGTGCCA
The DNA here is from genome assembly GCF_049634645.1 of Pelodiscus sinensis. NCBI lineage: Eukaryota > Metazoa > Chordata > Testudines > Trionychidae > Pelodiscus > Pelodiscus sinensis. Next base: position 308,809,779 of record NC_134711.1, read on the forward strand.
ACAGACTGTCTGGGGCCTGTACAAGGTGTGGGGAGATCCCGGCTGTATGCTCCTGGAAGGGGCAGGGCCTTGGGCAGAATGGGTGGGGTTGGGCCTCAGTGCTACCCAGAGTTCATTGTGTCATGCCCCCTCCCCCCCCACTTCCCTCCAGGCAGCCCTCAGAGCCACCTGGAATGCACTGCATGGTGCTCTTGTGGTGATTTAAAAGGCTCAGGGATCTGGTCACCATCACCAGTAGTGCAGCAGCCACTGCAGCTGGAGCCCTGGCCCCTTTGAATCGATGGGCCCTGGGGCAGTTGCCCTCTTCTACCCCTCATCGGCAGGCCTGGCTATGGGCTATGAGATGGCCTTGGTAAACCCCTGCATCCGACCTTTCTATTACAAAATGTGTGTGAATATCAGCTTGGGAGCACCATTTTAAAAAGTGGGAGGATATAACTGATATATTAGTGTTGCATATTATCATATAATATGACTATTTTGACTCTTCCAACTTCTCCTCAAGCAACACCCCAATTTTAGGGTCACACATTCAATGCACGTCGAGTCAAACTGTGTCAGTGTCTGTCTCCATACTCCATGGACACAGAACATAGACCAAACAGTACCATTCATCCCCGGTGAACAGATCACTCTTGTGGATGAGACTAGAGGGAAGAGTAGAGTTTTGGGAAGGTGGGGGAGGCCAGCAGTTGTGCGCACCTGGACCCAGCTTGCTTTTCTTTCTGTTCCGCAGGCTGTCAGGGAGTGAGGGGAAAGTACTTGTATTCCATGCATGCCTCTCACACCTGGCTGGTGAAGGGAGGAGGCAGAGGAGTAAATCATAGAATGCAAGGACTTTCCTCTCGCTCCCTGATAGTCCAGGGAGCAGGAAGAAAAGCAAGCCACATCCCAGTGCCTATAGCTGCTGGCCCCCCGGCCCTCCTAAAACTCTGCCCTTGTCAAGGGGATGCATGGTGGATGGGTTTGGGAAGAAGGGTCCCAACAACCATTAATCATATAATTAGAAACATGTGTGCTTATCACCATCCTGAGCACATGGAAGAAATAGTGGCCTATAAGCTACAGCCATAGGGTATGGTATGGAGCATCAGTGGAAAGATGCTCAGTCTTGCCCAGTGATGTTCCTTGCTCAGATAGGGAATTCAGTCTACGTCACCCATTAGTTGTGAAGCAATAAGCCTCTGTGTCCACTTTTTGGTGTCCTGTTATTGCACGCAGCCCTGAGAGAGGTTGTGGGGAAGCTTCTGGCTTGTCTTTCCATCCTTACATGGCTATACAGAGGCTGCTCACCATCTGGGCCTTAGCTTGCAAATTGTACCCATGTCTGTTTTTGTCTTTTCAGATGGTATACTCAATGGGAACCGGGATTGGCTTCCCCTGAGTCTGGAAAATGTTTTGTGCCTTTTGGATTCTGCCTCCATTTGAACTAAAAAAACCAATTAACCTCCCTTGTCCCCGCAAAAATATAATCAATGATGTAATCTGGCTTACCAGATATTTTAGATGAATGTGGTGTTTTATCTTATGATCAATCCATAGTAAATAAGAATTCATAAGTATAAAAGAAACATCAAGGACTTTTATCTTCTTTGATTATTCAAGAGAGAATTGTTAGACCATAAGGCTAGATCCTCAGCTGGTGAAATTGCTCATAGCTCCATCAACTTGAACACAGTGACCCTGGTTTACACCAGTTGAGGGTTAGATCCTTAATGATAAATCATTATTGGTTAATTTTTGCAAAGCATTTTAAAAGACCCTAACATTTAAAGTACTGTGTTGAATTAGGAGTGGTTTACATGGAAATAAAGATCTTGCCAAGTGGAATCCCCCAAGGCCTGGTTACACCATGTTTACACCAAAGCAGCTCCATTGATGACATTGGAGGTACTCTTGGTTTACAGTGGGTGTAGATGAGATTAGAATCAAAGGCACACATTGGGATCTTAATGCCCTATGCTGGCCATCCTAATGACGAACACATCTCCTCTGTCTGAATAACCTCAGAATCACACAAATAAAAATAAAACACTAAGTAACAAGCCAACAGCTTGCCTTTGCATTCGGAAATAGAACTAGGAATTTATTTTTGTGTTTATTAAGATGTGCTGGACACTTTCCAAACACTCGTCATCGCATTTCCACTGTTGCTGTCCCATAGAGGACAAAAATGACAAAACACTAATGGAGGTCAGAGAAAAGGGATTCAACACACACATGCAAATAGATCTGGTGATGTTATTCATGTATCTTGTTATTTCCCCTTTTTAAAATGTCGGAACTATTCCCACCTACCTAGTTTTTTGTAGGCTTTATTTTTTAATTGTAACACACGCTAGCCTAATTTCTATTTCTCTTTAAACCTCCTGACGGTTGCACAGTTACCAATTGATTTACATCCATGTTTATTAGTATTTGAAATAAGATTAAAAATGCTGAATCCCACTCTTATGCCTAACTGCCCTTTTATGCATGATCCTTTCACATTAACCACCAAAATGCTGACCACTGGACCCTCTTTCAGGGTCTGTCATATGGCTAAGTGTTGCCCCTCATTCCTTTCTGCTTATATGAATATGCAGGGCACTACGAGCCCTGACATGCAATCTCTGACTTCTTGATGGGGAATGGTTCCATTCCTAGGAAGTAGAGAGATCCTCCATCTCATGGTAGAGGACCTGACAGGGAGGAAAGTAAAGGGAAACTCCATTCTGGCTAATTCAAAGCTTTTAAGGTGAGAAGGTAACACTAGACTAGTCCCTGAAGAACACAGACTATATTTCACTCAGTAATCTCTGAAGTGGAGAGAAATTTTTACTTCCAGTTGCATGCCATAGAAGCACACAGAGATTACCTTTTTTAGCAAAAGACTCTTACTGTGTAAATAGACATAAGGTAGGGGGAAACAGAGGTGAGAAGTGAATTGCTCAAGGTCTGTGGAAGAACTGGGTTTAGACGCATGTCTCCTGAGTCCCAGCCTAGCTCCCTAGCTGTTGGATCTCTCTGACAGTACAGTTGTTTCCTTATAGAAACAGTGAAAGAGTGAATGTCAGGTAAATTATCAGTGTTCACTTATATCAAGAGTGATTGGTAAGCCGCCTTTGGCTAATCCTAATGATGCTGAAGTCAGCTCTGCCTCCAACTCAGCAGGCTGCTTCTGTCTCTTGGAAGAATGACATACACAATTAGGCTGTCTTCTGATGGCTATGTTTCTGATACTGCATATGATAGAAGTTGCCTCGTATTAATAATCCTGTGGATTATTACGTTCACTATTTGCAATGGAAATGAAGGCTTAAGCTAATGAGAACAATTATTTCTGAACAGGGATCATCAAAGAGCTAAAAGGGACAACAAAACCCTTCAGTTTAAACTTTGATTTTGGAGTAGGATGTTGGAACCATGCTTGTTGGCTGGATAGGGAGGAATTGGGAAACCTTGAATTCTGTATTTCTAAAATGAATGTGGGTGATGATCCAATATGTATTCACAGGAAATCTCCAGTAGGGCTAAATCACTTGGCCTTGCAAAATATCACCATGTCAATAGTCTTTCCCCAGCTGCTGAGTTCCTAATATGCCTCAGCCCTGGTCACCTGGACCTCACTACTGAGCACACACTCACATTAGTCAGCCACACATGCCCAGGGTGCATTGTCTTTAACTGCACATATTACCAGCATCATGCAAAATGCATTTCCCCCATGGGCAGTTCTTACTGTGTCATAATTGCACAAAAGTCCTTTTTCACTGGAACACTGACAGGGATTTTTCAAAAGCTTCAGGGGGTAGCTGAGTTAGTCTGTACAGGATAAACTTAAAAAACAACAAATAGTCTGGTAGCACTATAAAGACTAACAAAACATGTAGATGGTATCATGAGCTTTCATGGGCACAGCCCACTTCTTCAGATGACCAGAGTGTTGGATGTCCAGAACTAAAATAAGTAGGGGAGAAGGGAGGGGCTGTTTCACTGGCAGGTTTCACATTTCTACAGAAGAAGAAAAGAACTGAGCAGGCTCCATACCCCTTTGTAACCACCCAGAGTTAGAGAAGGGAGCTGATATGACTTCCGGAATAAATTAAAGCAGCCCATGTGGCTGCTTTGTGTTATGGCAACCGTTCCTATCAAGGTTGCCTATGGACTGTGGTGTAGTCTAAAAACTCCATTGCATTGACTGCTATAGGTATATCCCTGACTGACCCCAATCTACTCACTCCTGCCAAATCTCCAATGATGTGGTGACCCATTAGGGAGTGGTGGCCTGTGAAGGGCCACTTAGGTTGCCTTAGGCAGCTTCTGCCTTTTGGGAATTTTCCCATGACCCACTGCAACTTTTTTTTTTATTGGCTGGAGCAGAGTAGAAGGGGTGGAGTGGGTTCCAGAATCAGTTCTGTCAGTCTGCTGTAAAGCATCCTGACTATCATGGTTTGAATAATTAATGAGGCATCTAGAGATCTTGGAGGTGAACTAAAAGTTACGGATTTGGAATTGAGAATCAACTCGCTAGAGAAGAATGTTGCCTTCGTATTAAATCTGACTGCAGCCTCTTGACTACTGGGAGTGTGGATAGCCCACTGTAACACATGCTGTTGTATCACACACATGCATTGCAATGCACAGACGTGAAGTGCAAAGGATACACACTGATCTGGGTCATTATTGCCAAAAAAATAATAGAGGTTATTAATATATCTTTGAAGAAACCCAATTTATTTACCCCACCCTTATTTCTGAGCTAATATCCATGTCAGTGGATGACTCTTCAAGTAAATCACTGTAAAGATTCACCGCAATATCCTTCATTCTGGCTGACTGGATTTACGACCAGTCTAAATCATGATCCAGATCACAGGGAGTGCATGAAGCCCAGACAGTTTCATCTACATTGTCACAGCTAGATGGGGTCTGGCCACTGCTGCGTGCTCAGCAAAGGGGCTCAAGGTAATGCAGAAGGGCAATAAGTGAGCATGGCCATTGGAAAAGGGGCCTATAATAAACTGGCTCACAGTGTGACTTCACATGGCTAACACTAGCCCGCTAAGAGCCACCAGGTAAAATAAGCAACAAAATAACATTTTAAAATGGTTCTTGGTTGAGAAGATTCTAATTTCAATGATCACTTCTGGTATGTTTGTTCAATTTTATCTGAGGCAGAGTTCTGTTTACTTCCTTTCCTGCTAACTGTCTGAAACTGAGATCTCCCGGCATTCCTTCTAGCAGGCTGAGAAGAAACATTACCAGTAGCCAGGTGGTATTAGGAGAGTACTATGTATGGCCCTGGAGACTGAGGTTTTGTATCACACAACAGTTTCAACCTGAAACCTGGTTCTCAAATGTGGATACTTACATTTGTATTTGAAAGAATCATGAGAGGATAGAGAAGTGCTTTAGGAGCTTTAAGACATTCCTTAAATGTCTAAATTAGCCACTTTGGAGTTTGGCAACAATTTTAGGCACAAATGTGTGAGGAGAGGGTAGCAGCCATGGATTCTACAGATACCAGAGTGCTTAAAATTCTTCATGCCCATTCAGTTTGGGTGCATCTACACAGCACCCTTACCATGAAATAACTTATACAGATTGTGTAGCTTATTTCAAGGTAATTTTGATATAACGGGTTTGCTCTTGAGATGTGAAATAGCTCCGCATTGTAGACATAGCCTTTGAGAACTCTGTTGGCACTCCCAGTAAAGACACTGATTCGTACAAAGTGTGGTGCTGCCGAGACATGTATACCTGTCTACTAGAGCCCAGACCGACACCAGAAAAGCCACCACAAAGGAAAACATGACTGTTGCCAACCTAGGCAGGCTTTGAACCAGCAAGTGAAGTGCATAGAGCCATCTAGAAACCATATATTTTTTAGCCTTTTAATCCTAGTTTGTGGTTTTATTGATTTGTTGGCAACAGCTTGAAGATCATTATGTTTTAGTGTACTCAAAATCCACACGTTTCAGTTGCTCTAGCACTGTAGTCACACAGCAAGTCTCCTTGGTTGGTCCCATAACTCCTCTCCACACTTAATTAATAGATTTTAAAGCAAGTAGGGACTACTATGCTTATCTAGCCTGGCCTTCTGGCATATCCGTGGAATGTCATCCAGTAATTATTGTGTGAAGCCCATAACTCAGGGGTTGACAGCCTTTGGCACGTGGCTTATCCGAGTAATCCATTGGTGGGTCATGAGATGTTTTGTTTACCTTGGCTATCCACCTGCACAGCTCCCTGCAGCTCCCAGTGATCGTGACATGCCATTCCTAGCCAATGGGAGCTGTGGAAAGGAGTGCAGGCCACAGGAATGTGCTGGCCACTGCTTTCCTCCAGTTCCATCGGCTGGGGTGGTGAACCCCAGCCACTGGCAGCTGCTGATAGTCAAAGTAAACAAAATATCTTACGGCCTGCCAGTGGATTACCCTGATGGACTGTGTGCCTAAGGTTGCTGACCCCTACCATAACTTACGTTTGAGCAGCTCCATATCTTTGATCAAGGAATCTAATCACTATTTAAAACTTTCAAATGATGAAAAACCCGGCACATCACTATTGGAGCAGCTCTCCTAGTGAATTGCCCTCGCTATTAACAACTTATGCCCTATTTCTAGTCTGTATTTGTCTAGTTTTAACTTCCATCCACTAGATCTTGGTATTTCTTTGTCTGCTCATCTGGTCTACGTTAACAAGGTAAGTCAATCAAAGTCTTGCTAGTTAAGTTACATATGTTATGTAGTTTAAGATGATGCTATTAAGTTAATTAGAAATGTCTATACCATGCAGTGGAGAAGGGAGTTGCCCTCTCATCAACATAGCTTCCACCTCTTGGATAGATGGAGTATTGAAACTGATGGGAGAGCTCTCTTCATCAGACCCACTAAGTTGATGCTATGTGAATCCATTGCAACAGTGCCAATTTATCTGGCAGTAAAGACAAGCCCCAAGAGCTCAGAAATCCTCTCCTCAAGTCACCTTTTAAACTTCTCTTGACCCATGGGTAAACTAGTTATAGCTCTTAAGTCTCTCAGTAAAGTTTGTTTTCCAGGCCCTGTATCATTCTTTCTCTTCCAATTTGTCAATATCCTTTTTATTTAAAGGGTAAATGCCAGAACTGGGACACAGTATCTCAGCATGTTGGTTCCACAAATTCTTCTTTTTCTCCTTTCTGGGCATGTCTTTCTTCATTGCTTCCTCTGCTAATCAACCACCAGAAAGCTTCTTCAGCGTATCAGCCATCCTCTCTGCTGTTAATGTTCACCTTATTGGCTAATCAGCACAGCTGCAACCTGTAAACATGTACCATTTACTGCTAAAGTTTCCCATTAATCAGCCTGCAGTTGCTTCTGATATTAACCCACCTTTTCATCTGGCTCCCTCTTCCCACCATTCTAGCTGTTGTGTTTCATTCTAAGAATCATGATGTCAGCTATTTGTCACCCAACTCACTGATGAAATCATAATGGATTTTTTTTCTTTCTTACTCTTCAAAACTGCCATCAAATTGAAAAATCCCTTATTTTCTCAGCTCTAATTACCACCACCCACTCCTTGTCCACTGGGAAAAAAATTGTAATTAACAGGTTAACCACCCCCCCACACACACACGCACACATAACCACAAGATTATTCAACACACTCATGTACATGTGTGTATGGCTGAGGTATGGCATTCCTGTTATGAACTGATCGTGTTTCTGTTTTGCCATATATATTTTGAAGTGAACAATTACAATTTACAGCACAGTTGATCGTGTCAGCTTTCTTTGACAAAGTAGACTGCCCTTTGTCCCAGACAGAGATCTGCATGTTCTGTATTTTCCCAGTGAATTTACTTTAATGGATTTAAAGAGTTCAGGAACCTTTTCAAGTGTGGTTCTTCTCAGAAAAACAATGACTATAGAACTAGTCTCAGAGATTGCAATACTTATTGTGCCTCAATGACTCGAGTATCTGTTGATGAGTATACAAGTCTGTTGATGAGTATACAAGTAACGGTATGTTATGTCTAAGTACATGTCCCACAAACTTAGCTAGAATCTGAAAGTCAAGCTGTGCTCTGTCCTTCGCCCACATCATTGCCAGTAATAAAGATCTGTCAGGCAAATTCTGTCACCAGTTACATCTGTGCAACCTTACTGTGTCCAACAGAGTGGCATAAATGTAACTAGCATGGATAGGTCCAAGGGATGGAAAACTTTGAATGAGGCTTTCTGGGTGGAAGCTGGTTAACAGTTCGGTTGATGAAGCTTGAGAAGGAATAGAAAAGCTTTGTTCCCCACTTCTGCATTGGGTCTGTAGTGCTAGCTGCAATTAAATATTGAAATACTATAAGACTCTACATGGCCCTAGGGAGGAAATCTGAGGCATAAGAAGGTGCTGTTTTTTCAGGGTTGCTTTTCATAGTAGAATAGAACTTCAGAATGGGTTAATCATATAGGCAATACTTTTCCTTCTCTCTCTCTCTCTTCAAATCACCACTCCTCTAAGGGCCTGATCCAAAAACTATTAAAGTCAATGGGGAGTCTTGTTATTTACTTCAAAGGGCTTTGGATAATGCTCTTACTGAGAGGGTGAATCAGTATCTATCTATCTCTCTATCTCTCTATCTATCTATCTATCTATCTATCTATCTATCTATCTATCTATCTATCTATCTATCTATCTATCTATCTATCTATCTATCTAATCATTGTTGTACCTGAGCCTCTCATGTTTATACTCAGAGCTCTCCTGTGACTTAGGGAATAGTATCATCCTCATTTTACAGATTGAAAACTGAAGCCAAGGTCACAAAAGTGTGTTTTTTGAAGTCCCAATGTTAGTTTCTAAGGTGTCCAATGGGAAAGCATAAATGCCATTTTATCAGAAAATGAACCGGGCAGCACTGAATGTGTTTAGACTGATCAAGTCTTATGGATGCTGTATAATAATTGTAATTCTCCAATACCCAATTGTTAACATGGACTGGAAATGCAGCTCTTTCTAGGTAGCTATGTAAGACTTAAGAAGAATGTAAGCTCTGCAGAAATAAGAAATGGTGGAAAAAGTAAAGGTTATTTGGTCCACTAAGTTCATCTTTGGTTTTATCTTGACTCCACCCCTGTGGTCTGATTTCACGTTCTTCACATTCTTTGGCCTTGTGCCTGGTAACTTGAGCTGTCTGAATCATTCCTGGCTAAATTGGTCCTTATTTCTACTCCCAAACTGACGCTGATTATTACAGATCTATGCATTATTCATAATTGTTCAGTGAACAGTTTATGCAGATAGATTCCATTATATGGGCTGTTCGCAAGCTGTTCACTTAGGGCTAAATTGTGACATTAGGGACCACCTTGCAGGAGGGTTGATGTGTAAGCTGCACTGACTGAAGAGGAATTATGCTGAGTGTCAAAGCTCTGAATTGCAATTCTGGCTCCTAGGCAAAGTTATTTACCATACCTGCAGTTAATTACTGCTCCCAGATCATGCTGATCGACCTACTCTGGTCAGTGAGTGGGTCTGGAAACAAGGCTCTAGAATTAAGCTAGCAGAAAAAATTATCCTGAGCAGACTAGTTAGCCTAAGAAAAGGATGGGCTATGGTTACTATAGTGGTATTTAACCCCAAGACACTTAGAGTGGTATCCTGGGTCTTGGGACACTCAGATCTAGGTTTCACCATAAACTTTTCATGTGACTTTGGCAAGACATTAAGGGAATGTCAACACAGCAGGGCTAACGTTGAATTAAGCTATGCAACTTCAGCTATGTCAGTTGCACAGCAGGAAGTCGGAGGAAGAACACTCTACCTTCAACTTCACTTACTCCTTGTGAAATGAGGGTTACAACAGTCAGAGTAAGAAGTCCTTATTTCGTAATAAAGGCTTGTAGTGTAGATGCACACTGTGTTATTTTGGAATAATGTCAGTTACTCCGAAATAACGCTACTGTGTAGACATACCCTTAGTGTCTCTGTCCAGATTTTCAAGAGTTTTATGTATTGAAATCCCATTGAAATTAATGGGAGGCAGACATCTAAAGACTTTTGAGAATGTAGGCCACCATGCCTCAGTTTCCCATTTGCGAAATGGGGATAATAGTCCTACCTCATAGGAACTGTTGGAATGAAAAATGTATTAAAGATGTTGTGACATTCAGGTCCTTTAGTGATGGGAGCCATATAAGAATGTAGATGTCAAGACCTTATATAGATATCCTTATCTACTCCAGGTGTCTATAGAGCACCTTTAGCTACAGCTTCTAGTTGCATACATTATGAAGAGGAAAATGCATCTGTCAAGAAACCTCCACAGGGAAGAGAGGTGGGCAGCAATCACTGTAAGCATTTTGGACATTGTAGAAAATTGAAAGTTTAAAAGCCTTTTAATATTTTTCCTCATTCATACACAGGCTTTTTACTGCTGAACATTTGGAAGAGTGGGTGTTCCTGCCAGTGACTCAAAAACACCTTTGTGTGATATGTCTCAACCCACAAAATGCCAAGACATTCAATATCATTAAACACATGGGACCAAATTCTGCTGTCAATTAGACAAGCACAACTCCAACAGCATCTATCTACTATGGGGAAAAATTCACTAAAGATTCCTTCACAAGAATTTTAGAAACACAATAGACTAGGGATGTCAATGATGTATTCAAAACCTGCAGAATGTAAGATTTCATTAAAAGAAGAGTACATTTCTAGATAGAACTGGTTGAAAAAAAGCCTGAAAAGTTTAAATTTGCTACCTTTTTTCCTTCCAAGTTCAAACCTTCAGCAACAACAACAAACAAAACTTGAAACATGGAGTTTTGAAATATCCCAATCTTCTAGTAGGGTTGCAAAGAAATCCTGTGTAGCAAACAAACAATGTACAAAACAATGTAGCATTATCATCCTGAGTCTGCTGGAAGCCTGAAACAATGATTCTGAACTGTTCAAAGCCCTTCCCACCTGATTAATCTCAGTGATGTGTTAGCTCTGAAGTATGAAGGCGTGTTCCTTAATGTGAATGTTAGCTATTCCATTGCAGATCATTTTGTTAGATGGAAGAGGAGAGTGAAGCCTATCAAGTGTTAAACTGAGATTGGGAGCCAAGAAGAAAATACAAAGGAAAGGCTGGGGAGAATAGGGAATGGAGAGAAATAAAGGACAGAATAGCCAAAGTCTTGAGTACTGTGTACAGATGTGGTCTCCTCACCTCAAAAAAGATATTTTGGCCTTGAAAAGGGTTCAGAAAAGGGCAACTAAAATGATTAGGGGTTTGGAACAGGTCCCATATGAGGAGAGGCTATAGTGACTGGGACTTTTCCAGTTTGGAAAAGAGGAGACTGAGGGGATATGATAGACGTCTATAAAATCATGAGTGGCATGGAAAGGGTGGATAAAGAAAAGTTCTTCATTAGTTCTCATAATAGAAGGACTAAAGGACACCAAATGAAATGAATGGGTAGCAGGTTTAAAACTAATAAGCAAAAGTTCTTCTTCACACAGCGCATAGTCAACCTGTGGAACTCCTTGCCACAGGAGGCTGTGAAGGATAGAACTTTAACAGAGTTTAAAGAGAAGCTAGATACATTCATGGAGGTTAGGTTCATAAAAGGCTATTAGCTAGGAGGTAGGAATGGTGTCCCTGGCATCTGTTTGTCAGAGGCTGGAGATGGATGACACAAGATAAATTGCTTGATCATTGTCTTTGGTCCACCCCCTCCGGGGCACTGGTGCTGGCCACTGTCGGCCGACAGGCTACCGGGCTAAGTGGCCCATTGGTCTAACCCAGTACAGCGATTCTTATGTTCTTATGTAAGTCCTAAAAGTGAACCTATGTTCTCACTGAATGATGCTGAAGATAATTATGTGGTACTTATTCAATTATGATAATATTTAGTTCATATAGAGAGCTTTCTACCCATTGACCTTGATGTGCTTTACAAATGAGTTCAACATAACAATCTCCATTTTACAGATGGAAGAAACTGAGGCACAGATCTGTGAAATGACTTGCCCAGACCCACCCTGCAGACCAGTGGCAGAGCCAAGACAGAACCCTTGATTTCCAGTCCAGTTCTCCATCTGCTATTCTGATCTGCCTCTCTGTGATAAATAATGAGAATAGCCGCAAGTTCAGTTGCTGCATGAAAGACCATATTCAGTCCTACCATTTTGTGCCTTGTTCCCACTGACCTTAGTGGGAATTTGGCAGGGAAGACTGCAGTCCAAGTTTTATTCCTCCACACACACATGTATCCCATAGGGCTAGCCTGCTTGCTTCCTCTACTGTATCCTTTCTTATGGGCTTGTTTGTTTTCTTATAACAGATTTAGAGCTGTGTATTAAAGTATTTCTGGCAGTAATGCAAGGAACCTACAGACCACATCCTGCATAATGAACTAAAGCATGTTAGCTTACTTAAGTTTGTGACCTTTGGCATAGATCAGTGGCCTACCAATTGTCCTCTATAAACTTAACAGGTACACCACAAAGAACATGGAAATAACCACTACCAAACCAATTCAGTCCAGAAATAACCAACGTGAGCAGGAGCTAATTATCATTACTCTGTATCAATCTGTAAGAATATGCCAGCCAAAGCACAGCTAAATATTATGTGAGTAAAGAAATTAAATTTGGACATGGAAGATTGGTGAACAACCTGGCATGTTTAAATGGCTTTGTTTTCTGGCATTCTAACTCTCTAGCTTCTCCTTAGTTTTTCATCTTCCACTCAAGCTCTGAGGAACCTGGATCATCAGATTCCTTTTGGCATTCTAGAGATAAGACTGGTCCTTTGTCTCTTGCCACCAGATTCTCAGGGAAGGGTGTACATTAATGTAGGGAGTTTTATAGCAGATGATATGCATGTGCCTCTAGAACAGTACTATTTCCTTTTCAATTCTGGTTGATTACTTTTCCCTTTAAATAAATAAGTCTCAAAGGCTGTGTTTTGTTCTCTCAGGGTGTGTGTCCTTGTCATACATCCTGAGGGTCCTTGCAAGATGCTGCGTAAAAGAACCTTTTTATCTTCTCATCAGATCTATTGGCAAGCCCATAACCTATATTACATAAATAACAGTATTAATCTCCTAAAATCAGGCAACACAGATCAGAATTGATAATGGAATTTGGCTTTCTCAGGAGAATGAATGTTACCGTGGAGATAGATAAGCTAAAGAAATCAGGCTAACACAAGCTATTAAATACAACAAATAGCCACAACAGCATTTATATTAGAGGTAGTTGTTACACATCCCAAATACACTATGAGCAGAAATAATTGAATTTTTCCTGGTCCAAATGGTTTTTTGAACCAGCCACGTTAATTGCTTTTGTAAGGCACCCAGATACAAATTGACTTGTTTTACAGATAGAAATCACTAACATGACCATGTCAAATGGGTGTGGGTATGAACTGGTTTAAATAACCAAAGAAGAGTAATTGCTTCACTATCCAGTGAAAGAATTGGTCTAAAGATCTGCAGCAGAGCTATGGAAGCAAATGCTAATTGCCAAAAAAAAAATGGACTTTTAGTTTGCTTGCTGGATTTCTGTAAAAATCCCAAGTCTTCAGTGGATGTGCCTCAAATTTTCTTATTTTCTGCAACAAATAAAAGGTCATTTTATTTTGTGAAGGGAAGGACAGAGGAAATTTCTATGAAAATGTCAAATGTATATAATTCCTGTCCATAAATTGTTCCTATTAGTGGAAATCTTCATGCTCACATGTAAACATTTACAGGATGAAAATGTAGATTTTTGTTTCTGCACTTCTAAAGATTTGTGGGAAATGTTTTCAAAAGCACAAATGTGGACTAAATGCTTAAGTCTTATTGACTTCTAATGTGATATGGAAGCCAATTAATGCTGTGCTTTAAAAATATTACCTCCTGAGAATCACAGAGACTACCTCAGATGTAAAAGGACCAGATCATTGATTTATTGTGCTAAAAATAAAACAAACAACTCAACAAACAATTGTACCACCAGCGACATCTTGGTAACTCACAAGACTTGGGAGGAAAGATGTGTTCTTTCCATTCAGAAAAACTGAATATTGACCATGATACAGAATGGATGCAGGATGCAGAAAAGACTGATCACCATGATTTTACAAGTGATCCAAAACTCCTTTATGGTAGGATGTCAAGTCCATGTCTCTACTATTCCTGCTGCCCTCAGTTGCCTCAGGAAATTGTGCAGATCAGAAATATGCTTCATACAAGTACTGTCTTCTGAAATATCCTTCTTCATAAACCATTTATTGGCCTAAAGATTTTAGCAAAAGTTTTGACTTATTGTGAGCCTTAAAATAGAAAAAGCTCTAAAAATGAATCAGAACAGCACATTCTGATATGAATTATTTTTTAATAATAATTCATATCAGAATGTGCTGTTCTGATTAATTTATTGATTTATTTCCTCCTTAATAAGGGAAGAACAGAAAAAAACAACAGAGCAAAGTAACAAACAAAAGAAATGGGGAGGGAGAAAAAGGTAAAGAAGAAAAGGGGCAAGGAGGGAAAAGGAGAAACATTTTCATTTCCATTTGCTAGGATTTACTAAAAAGTTTATAAAAAGTTAAACCAAATCTTTAAAAATTTGTCTGAAGTCACTCTTCTCCAAAACGCTCATCACCTATTAAACAATCTTGTTAGTCTTTAAAGTGCTATGTAATTTTTTCTTTTGTTCAGGCTAACTAAGTCACTCCAGTTCCAGTCAATACTTTGAGTAATGACCTAGATAATGGAGTGAAGTGTATGCTTATGCAATTTGCAGATGACACCAACATGTACTTTAAAGGACAGGATTAGAAATAAAAAATTACCTTGACAAATTGGAGAGATTATTAAATTTCATCTTGTTGAAACTTTGACAAGTGCAAAGTACTTCATGTGGGGAGGAGAAATCAGCTGCCCCATAATAAAATGGGGACTAACTGGTAGTACTGCTGAAAAGGTTCTGTAGGGTACAGAGGATCACAAATAGAATATGAACCAACAATGTTATGTAGCTGCAAAAAAGGCTAATACCATTCTGGGATGTATTAGCAGGATTATTATATGTAGTACACAGGAGATAATTGTCCTGCTCTACTTAGCATGGATAAGGCCTCAGCTGGAGTACTATGTCCAGTTTTGGGTGCCACATCTTTAGGAAAGATGTGGACAAATTGGAGAGAGTAACGAGGAGAGCAACAAAAAATGGTAAAAGGTTTAGAAATCCTGACCTCTGAAGACAAGTTAAATACTTAGACATGTTTAGTCTTGAGAAAAGAAGATTGAAAGGGCACTTGAAAACTGTTTTCATTTATGTTAAGTGCTGTTATAAAGAGGAACAAAAGAACATAAAGAACGGCCGTACTGGGTCAGACCAAAGGTCCATCTAGCCCAGTAGCATGTCTGCCGACAGTGGCCTGCACAAGGTGCCCCAGAGAGGGTGGACCGAAGACAAGAGGAGAGTGAGCAAATGTTCTCCTTGTCCACTGATGATAGGACAAGAAGTTATGGGCTTAATCTGCAGCAAAGGAGATTTAGACTGATTATTAGAAAAGACTTTGTAGTTATAAGGTTTGTCAAGTTTTGGAGTGGACTTCTACAAGAGGTTGTGGAATCCCCATAATTTTTAAAAATAGATTAGACAAACACCTGTCATCGGATGGTCTAGGGTTATTTGTTCCTCTTACAATGCAGGGGCTGGATTTGGTGACTTCTCAAGGTCCTTTCCAGCCTCAGAATTTCTTTGTGTTTTGATGTGTGCCTACAGATCAGTGGTTGGTTGCACCACAGATTTCTAAAATGTCTCCCCTCTATAAAGATATTTTGATAATATTTGAGAAAGGGGACCACGCTGAGGAATTTGTGCTAATATATTGTATTGTTATGGTTGGAAGTCTTGGATTCATTTTGCTACCGAAAATACAAGGTGATATATACACCATGATGCACACTCTTGCAAAAAAAAAAAAAAAAAAAAAAAGCAAACATGATTCTGGGATGCATTAACAGGAGTGTTGTGAGCAAGACACGGGAAGTCATTCTTCCACTCTACTCTGCACTGATTAGGTCTCAATTGGAGAATTGTGTCCAGTTCTGGGCACCATATTTCAAGAAAGATATGGAGAAATTGGAGAAAGTCCAGAGAAGAGCAACAAAAATTATTAAAAGTCTAGAGAACAGGAGCTATGAAGGAAGACTGAAAAAATTGGGCTTGTTTAGTTTAGAAAAGAAAAGACTGATGTGGGACATGATAGCAGGTTTCAAGTACCTAAAAAAGTGTTATAAGGAGGAGGGAGAAAAATTGTTCTCCTTGGCCTCTGAGGACAGGACAAGAAGCAATGGGTTTAAAATGCAGCAAGAGAGGTTTAGGTTGGACATTAGGAAAAAGTTCCTAACTGTCCGGGTGGTTAAACACTGGACTAAGTTGCCGAGAGAGGTTGTGGAATCTCCATCTCTTGAGATATTTAAGAGCAAATTAGACATCTATCAGGGATGGTCTAGACTGTGCTTGGTCTGGCCGTGAGGGCATAGAACTGTTCTCTATGACCTCTCGAGATCCCTTCCAGTTCTAGTGTTCTATGATTCTATGATCATCTGCATAAATCCCTACAACCAATTCAAATGTGCTTCAGCTCTTTGTGTAAATGGCATGATGGGCCTCCAGGTTCACTATATATTCAGTTGTTCCCACATAAAATGTGTTTGGCTTGACAATAAGCAGATTTTAATGCCAACTCCCAGTTCTGTAAGCACAGCCTGGGCTTCTAGTTGAACTGGGTGCTTCTTTTCTCAAACACTGCCACTAGTAATTAAAGTTTTGTGGGTCAGGATATGCTGCTATTGCCATTCATTCAGCCCCATAAACAAATTATGTCCTTCCTATAATTGTTGTCATTATGCTGCCACACGTGATCAGAGTGAGTGGTCCAATTGAATGCCAGAAGCTCCCACTGACGTGAAAGGGAGCTGTAGGGTTCTCAACCTATTTGGAAATCAGGCCAGTTCCAACCTATTCCATGTTGTATGGCTTTTTCTCGGCAAAGTGAGTAACTGTGTCACTGCATAAACATTAGACATAGATCTGTTGGTGAAGAGGCTCCAGTTTTACATAGTTGCTTGACTGAACATAGTCACCCTTTAAATGCTGCTTGACAGGAAGGATGGTCTGTGGTTCAGGCCCAGGGCTTGCTCTCAGAAGGAAGAGATTCAATTTCTGTCTTTGCCAAAGGTTTCCTCTGTAAACTTGGACAAGTTACTTAATCTCTTAGGGGCCGATTTCTTAAGGTATTTATGTATCTGGAGGTGCAGATAAGATTTTCTGAAGTGCCCAGGGGCCTAGTCCCAGTGAAATCAAAGGGAATTCGGCATGTAGGAGTGTTTGCAGATCCTGCAGCATCTTTAAGCATCTTAGTTCTCCATCTGGAAAATGGAAATAGTATTTCTTTTCTCCCCTTCTTTTCTTGTCTCTTCAGATTGTAATCTCTGGTAGGGAGTATTTCTTATTCTGTGTTTTGTATAGAGCACGGTGAGCCCAAGAGTTTTGGTGTCATAGGTGAATTATGACTTCAGGCTTCCCCCACATTCAATAATATGGGGGAAGCAGTGGGGGAAGCTGGTGCTAAAGCCTCTGCAGGCTGCTGTCTCCACTCTCTTCCAGCTGAAGGAACGGCAACATAGGGAAGCGTTCACCTGCAGGCTTTTCCCGTGTTGCTCCAATTGGCCAGGTTTTTGGTGCCTCTTAAAGCTTGGCACCCTGTACAACTGCTAGCTCACCTGTATAGTCAATATGGCCCTGCTATGGAGCCTACTACAAAGGGCCTGCATGAATCACCATGTTAAAAATGATATAACTATCATTAATTGTGCTTCCAAACAAGTGTGTCCATAGTCAGGGATGAATTTCATCCTCATTCCCTAGGTTTGCTCCTGTCCTCCCACTCCCCCACAAATTGAGAGACCTTCACAAGCTTCTGATTTGTTTTTCACTCTAGAATCAAAGGATTGATTGCAATTAAACAAAGAAGGCTTGCAGAATATCAATCCATCATGTACACTGCAGGGGTTCAGTTCAGCATGTGTCTGGATCCTTCTGCTATTTATACACTGTGGAACATTTCACATGGCTAGGAAATTGCATGACTAAAACTGTCCCTTGTCACTATACAATAGAGTTTTGAAAGCACGTTTGAAGCATTTTTATTATTATCTGCTAGAAAAGAAGAGCAACATATGGCATTTAGGGGAAGTCATGGATTATTTCCCTTATTTATGTATTTTCCCAAGAACTCTTCTGGTTGTTTGGTAACTAATATGCTATTTTTTTCTCCTTACCTTATTGTTGTTTTGATTGTGTCCTCTTTTCAGCAGAGGCTCCAACTCCTTGGTGCAAGTAAAATAGAAATATTGCAAGCACTTTATGACATAAGACAGTTTCAATCATGGCCAACATCTTGAATTGTGTTTGGAGGTTACCTGCAGCCAGTAAATCACCAGTTTTATGCATTTACTTCCTAGATATCAAATTTGCCTATATTTCACCTGCAAGTTATCAAGGGCTCAAATTGCACCTGCTATTTACAAGCACAAAAGTGGAGGTCAGGGTCAGGAAATCTGTTCCATAGTGCTTCCCAAACTGCTGTATTGGTGAGCTGTTGTATTTTCCTCCATCTTAAGAACATGTTCAGTCTTTGTGAAATGAATGAACTGAAACTATTTAGGCAGGGACTGAGTGTTCTTGTTGTATGGGAAAGGACAGCACCTGGTACACCAGGTTGCATCAAAATACAAATGGTAAATAACTATTCATAATAATTGATAAATGTAAAAAATGGTACAATTAGTGTGGTTGTAAACCATGTGACTCTATTGGATCCACAGAAAACATGCATTGGTCTTTTTTGTCTTATGTAAAGCTGGCTCTTATGTGAATCTTGATACATGGATTTACTGTCTTTTTTAAACAGGGGGCCCAGATTTAAGAAAACAACTTTGAATATAGACATAAACACATAGGTTTCCACATAGATTAAGTTCCTACTTAGTCTCCTTTGTTTACCTGAACACAGAGACATCTAGTGGCTATATAATGTACAACAATGAAATGGATCATTGCAGTGAGCAATTTGCTAGTCATATTTGGTACATTTGCAAGTCTCTACATATATACATGCATTTTGAAAGATGAAGCTCTGTCAACTACATCTGAAAATGTCTCACACAGAATCTTTAGAAATACCAATGAGGAGAACAAATGTCAGAAGAATTGACATTAAGGGCATGAAGAGAATAAGACATAATGAATTGTCAGGTTAGTTTAATTTCACTTCTAAGGAAACATTATCACTAATGAAGGTGGAAATTAGCAGAGTTACACAACTGCAGCCGAGGAGCTGAACACCTGGGCTGTGTCTACATTGGCATCCCTTTCTGGAAAAGGGATGCTAATGAGACATTTCGGAATTGCAAATCCGCAAATTCCTACTTTCAAGTAGGAATAAGGGATCTTCTGGAAAAGGGCTTATTTTCCAGAGAATCGCATCTACACTGGCTCTTTTCTCCGGCAAAAACCCCAAGCCGGAAAAAAGCGGCAGCCATGTAAATGCAAATGCCGCAGGGGATATTTAAATCTCCCGCGGATTTGCAATTCCGAAGTATCTCAGTAGCATCCCTTTTCCGGAAAGGGATGCCAATGTAGACACAGCCCTGCATTTAGTGATAAGCATAACCTTGTATATGTAGCATAATATAGCATCCATTCTGACCTTCACTTATTGCAAAGGTCATGCAATATTTACATTTTACCAGGAGGTCCAAAACCAAAAAGGGCAGGAAAAGGGAAACTTATATGGTTTGTAATTTTGTCAGTTAGCTCTATCTGAGGGTAACTGCTAGTGCTTATCCTCAGAATAAGAATACAATAAAGAGAAGAATAAAATTGACTGGAGTTTGGTTTTATTTGGGGTTGTCTCCCAATACATCCAGATTCTGGACTGTACAAAATCCAAACTGTAGAACAGAACAATTTGAAGTGAGAAATCTTGCGTAAAGAGGATATTAAAGAATTTGTTAGGACACTTTCACCCTCTTCTTCTAATAGCTGCTGGTCACACAAGAGTAACATGAAGACAAGTGGCATTATAAGTCCTATATGACATTTGAGATTTACACTTACTAGCATTCCCAAATTCTGTGGGGAACCATATGTTGGGCCATTTTTCTTCTTCTCAAATTATTTGTGCAGAGTTTGAACATGGTACAACTGAGGAGTCAACTAAGAGTATCCACAACACACTCCAGGATATGTATGTGACTTTAGGCAAACCCAGAGTGGTGGTGTGTGTTTGAGAAAGACAAAGCAAATCATTTCCTTTCATTTTTTTGGTTTCCAAATATATCTATCTGCAATGTACTATTTTTAAAAGATGGATAATTGAAAAAAATTAAAAGGATTTAAAATGGGGATGTAGATGAAAGAAGGTGGTGACGTCTTATGATGTCAAAATGGGAGACATTTTAGGAAGTAAAACAAAATACAGAATTTCTAGATGTTTGTGCCAGAGAAAATGAATACATAAGAACGGCCGTACTGGGTCAGACCAAGGGTCCATCTAGCCCAGTAGCCTGTCTGCTAACAGAGGCCAGCACTAGGTGCCCCAGAGAGGGTGGACTGAAGACAATGATCAAGCGATTTGTCTCCTGCCATCCTTCTCCAGCCTCTGACAAACAGAGGCCAGGAACACCATTTCTATCCTCTGGCTAATAGCCTTTTATGGACCTAACTTCCATGAAATTATCTAGCTTCTCTTTAAACTCTGTTATAGTCCTAACATGATCCCCCCCCCAAAAAAAAAAATCCCCTGTATTTTTAGAGGGTAACATAAAATAGAACTTACGATGTTATATCTATTGAGAAGTCCTATGCCATGTAATGAGTAATACTGACAGTCACTGGAGTTCCTTCACATTTGATCAGGGAGTGGTTGGACTCACTAGCCGCATTTGTGCCTCAGTGTAAGATGTAAAGATTTGTGTGGTTTCCTTCCATACTGATGGTTCAAAACAATTTCTGATCAAGGCAGCTAGATGAGAAGCCAGTAAGTCAATGTGTCCAAAGATCTAAAATGGGTTCTGATATGAATAGCAGTAGCTCATGTAAACACAAGGTGGAATGCTTGTATCTATAGAGGCAAAATCTCAAGTTAAATCATATAAATGAATTGATTTTTATAACAGGGGAGGCAGGGCTAATTATTGTTAATACAAATGAAGGCTGCATTAGGACCTGCTCCCAAGCCAATGGAGAGGTTCCTGCTGACTTCCAAAGGCTTTGGTTCCAGGCCTTAGAGAATAGTGAGTTGTTGATGGAATGAGTTGATGTTGCAAATAGTGTCATTTTATCATCCAGACTTCAATTATTCAAAATGTGGTGGATATATGTGTCTGTAGGATAGCAAGGAGCTTAAGAGTAAACAGCTGTATATGTCCCCTCCCCCTCCTCTATCCTCCTCTCAAAACCCCTACTATTCTCCACTATTCTATTTGGTCCCCCTGTATTCTGTTTGGCCTTCAATGGGTTAAGGATAATTTAAATGAAAGAAATGGAAAGAGAGAGGCCCATTTTCACAACATTCCCATATGTTCTCCTGTTCTCCTGTGTTAATAGGATTTGTCAGAGATCTGCATACCTTTCCCCTAATCTTCTATTAAAACTCCAGGGGGATTGAAAATATTATCTGGAATCCATCTCCAGACACCTCTGTCTGATTTTAAGCTCCACATATAACTACATTAATGGAAAGGAGATGATAGAATTCTGTTTTATGTGCACCGCACCTATATATGTGAGGACTCTCCCTGCCTGTCCACAAGAGGGCAATGCTGTAAAGAATTCAAGAGAGCTGGTCATTGCTTCATTGATTTTCAGCTCAAAAGGGAGGATCACAATGATCATCTAGTCTAATCAGCTGCATGACACAGAATATATCCCAGTCAATTCTGCTTTGGAGAAAATTATTCAGTCCTACAATATATGTAAGTGCTATCAAGCTTGATCCTTATAGCTAAGCTAGTGTATATCCTTTAGATAGATGTCCTCCCTATATTTAAAGACTACAAGGGTGATGAATTAACTACATCCCTTAATAATGATGCAATACTTAATTGCTCTTGCTGCTAAAAAGTTGTCTTATTTCCAACCTGCATTTTTTCTAGCTTTATTTTCCATTCTTTTAAGAACAAACAAGGCCCAGTGATCACTCCCCTCATGGAGACTTATATTTGTTCATTGTTGTTTTCCCTCACCACAACTAATAACCTGGACTGATAGATGCCTTTTGATCTCTTGGTGTAAGTGTATAGCTTCTGAAATGCTATATGTGAATTATAGATCTTTAAATTTAAACCAGTATAAATAAAATTAGCAGCTGGTTCTTAAAGTATTGTGATGTTTATATACAGAAAATCTATCACATGCTATTAGGAGAGCTTGAGTTGGGAAAAGAATCATAGAATCATAGAAATGAAGGGCTGGGAGGGACCTGGAGAGGTCATCAAGGCCACCTTCCTGTGCTGAGGCTGGATCAAGCACACTTAGTCCATCTCTGACTGGTATTAGTACAACTTGTTCTTAAAACCCACCTGTAATGGCAATTCCACAACCTTTATTGGAAGTTGATTCCAAACATTTACAAAATCTTTCCTAATATCTAACCTAAATCCTCCTTGCTGCAGACTAAGCCCATTACTTTTTGTGCTCTTTATAATAGCTTTTAACATATTTAACCATTTTTTTCCTATGAGAATGCCATTTGGGCCTATGTCAAAAGCCTTAATATCAAGATCAGCTGCTTCCCAGAAGAACTTCCCTAGGTTGTGTTCATATGAACTTCCCTAGGTTGTGTTCATATGATGTATTCTTGACAAATCCATGCTGGATATTTCTTATCACCTCTAGGTGCTCATAAATTGATGGTTTAATAATTTGTCCCAGTATCATTCCAGGTATCAAAGTTAGGCTGACTTGTCTAAAAATGTTAAAGATGAGTACTCTGCCCTTCCTTTAGAACCTTGCCCTCCTCCATGAGTTCATGAAGATGTTCACTAACAATTCTTAGATTGCTTCTGGATTTGATGATCTCTCAAGATCCCTTTCAGTCTTAGTTCCTTAAGTTTCATGTGCTCTGACTAAGCCTTACCCATATGATTATACTTACAGAACAGCATAGGTATGGATATATTGGGTCAGACTGATGTCCATGTAGCCCACTGTCTTGTTTCCAATAGTGGCCAGTGCCACAGTCTTCAGAAGGAATGAACAGAACAGGGCAATTATTGAGTGATCCATCTCCTGACATTCAGGCCCAGCTTCTGGCAGTCGGAAGTTTAGGGACACCCAGAACATGATATTAGCTGATAGGTGAACTGATCCTCCATGAGTGTATATAACTACTGTTTTGAACCCAGGTGGGGTTTTTTTTGGACCTTCAAAACATCCCCTAACAGGGATTTCCAAGGATTGGCTGTGCATTGTGTGAAGAAATACTTCCTTTTGTTCATTTTTAACCTTCTGCCTAAAAATGGATTGGGTGACTCCTGGTTCTAGTGTTTTGTGAAGGTGTAAATAACATTTTCTGTTTGCTTTCTCCACAGCATTCATGATTTTATAGACTTTCTCATCCTGCTCCCCCACCCCATCATCTCTTTTCTTACCTGAACAGTCCCAGTCTTTTAATCTCTTCTCACATGGAAGATGTTCCACACCCCTAATCTCTTCTCTCCACTTTTCCCCATTCTAATATCTTTTTTTTTTTTGAGATGCGGTGACCAAAGCTGCATACCATATTCTAGGTAAAAAAACAACAAATGCTCCAGTAGCACTTTATAGACTAACAAAACATGTAGATGGTATCATAAGCTTTCAGGGGCATAGCCCACTTCTTCAGATGACCGGTCATCTGAAGAAGTGGGCTGTGCCCACAAAAGCTCATGATACTATCTACATGTTTTGTTAGTCTATAAAGTGCTACCAGACCATTTGTTGTTTTTTTCTGTAACAGACTAACTCAGCTACCCACTGAAGCTCCATATTCCATGTGAATGCTCCATGGATTTATAGGGTAACAATATTTTGTCTTATCCCTTTCCTAATCATTCTTAACATTCTGTTAGCTTTTTTGACTGCCACTGAGCAGATGTTTATAGAGACCTATCCACAATGACTTCAAGATCTTTCTTCAATAGTAGCAAGTAAAGGAGACACCATGAATTTGTCTGTATAGCTGGGATTATGCTTTCCAATGTTCTTTGCTCAATCCTGAATTTTACTTTCCATTTTGTTGTCCACTCTCCCACTTTTAGGGGATCCCTATGTAACTCTTCAGCAGCAGCAGCAGCAGCACAGAATCCTGTTCTGGGGTAGGAGTCTGCTAATGAGATTGCATCTCCATCTGGGGAGAAGGCTAAGAATCGAAAGGAGCAACTGGAAGGAGAAGAATCTAGGGTCTTATTTAGTGGATGAACCAGAGCTGGGGTAGAAAGTGAGGGGATACAATGAAAGAAGAACAGGAGAATAAAACAAGGGACTTGAGAGTGAGAGGGAGGAAAGAAACAGTGGGGGGAGGGTATAGAAAATATTTCAGGTCAGGAGTGTCAGAAAAAATAGACCTCAGTATGTGAGCAGGCATTAATAGAGAAAGAAAGTAGAGGAAAATAAATCAATTGACTCACCAGAGAAAAAGTATCAAGGGAAAAAACCTAAAAGGGAATATAATTGGTGAAAAAGGAGGGAATTGATCAAAAAGCTGTTAGATGTTTACAGTTTTCAGGACCAGTTCTCAAGAAGCCCACCCACAAAGGCCTTAAAGTACATGAATGCAGAGTGACTCTTTGAACATTTATTGATGGAATACAGCTCAAAGGTACAAGTGAAGACATCTAGGTGAAGAAACCCCACTTTTGGGTAAGCTCAGGGAAAAGAAGTACAATCACTGGGACAATGAATCTAAGGAACACTTCAAGCTGAAAAGCAGCAAAGAGCAGGACTTGAAGAATGGAGTGGGTTTTACAGCAAGCATGGGAATCTTGTGACCTGCAGGTCTCATGTAGTTCATCAGGATTAGTCACTAGTGGGCTGCCAGATACCTTTTTTTACCTAAGCAGCATCTTAGGCCCATGAAGCACAGTTATGATAATCACAATTATGTAAACACAAATCATACAAATAAAAGCAAAAACATACAAAGCCCCGTTCCCTCAGTGACCTCTACAGCTGGCTACCCCCAGCCTGGTCTCTTCAAAGCAATTGTCCTCAAACCCAACGAAGTGTAGTAGGAGAGATTATCAGATTAATGTCCTGTTAAGCAAAGATTTATTTCTTCCTCTATCTTCATAGTGATTAATATTTTACCTCATAAATAGGTCTATTGATTTGAAAGGCACTACTTCTGAAGTAAGATGTTTCATTGGGCATGTCCACACTAGTGGGAAGATTGACTCTTCAGAGGTTAATCTTCTAGTGTTCGATGTAGTGGGTCTAATGTGGACTTGTAAGTTGAATGCTGAGGGCAGCCCCTACTGGCATTCAGTACTCCTCGTTCTGCAAGGAGTAAGGGAAGCCAACAAGAGCATGTGCTTCCTTTGGCCTCCCCATGGCTGTGTCCAGACTCCATGCCTCCTTCGACGGAGGCATGTAGATTAGCCACATCGGAAGAGGGAAATGAAGCCGCGATTAAAATAATCGCGGCTTCATTTAAATTTAAATGGCTGCCCCGATCTGCCGATCAGCTGTTTGTCGGCAGATCGGGAGAGTCTGGACGCGATGCCCCGACAAAGAAGCCTTTCTTCATCGACACAGGTAAACCTGGTTTCACGAGGCTTACCTGTGTCGATGAAGAAAGGCTTCTTTGTCGGGGCATCGCGTCCAGACTCTCCCGATCTGCCGACAAACAGCTGATCGGCAGATCGGGGCAGCCATTTAAATTTAAATGAAGCCGCGATTATTTTAATCGCGGCTTCATTTCCCTCTTCCGATGTGGCTAATCTACATGCCTCCGTCGACGGAGGCATGGAGTCTGGACACAGCCCATGTGTGGATGCCATCACAGCTCAGCTTAAGGTAAGCTGATTCCAGCTATGCATTTTACATAGCTGGAATTGTATATTTTAAATTGACCTGCCTGGCCTAGTGTATACTAGGTCATTGTGAGTAAACTGGAAGGGTCAGCCTGCAACTCAGCAGTTTTAAAATAGCAACAGAGGGACAAGGAAACATTGGAACTTTGGAGATAGATCAGACTAGTGGTCCATCTAATCCAGATTCCTTTCTCCAGTGGTGGACACCAAGCTTCAGAAGCAGGACTAAGAAGCATGCAGTAAGCCGATTATGTGAGGATCTGCCCCCACAGAAGTTTCATCCTGCATGGTAGTAGTAAGAGATGGTCTTAAATCCTAAAAGATGAGTTGTAATGTACTCTTCTCTAACTCCATTAGCACTAACTACTTTACCTGTTACTCTTATGATCTATAAAAATGTCCACTCCCTCTTTGAGTCTAGCTAAATTCTTGGCCTCCAACAGCTAAAATAATGACAGCTTCTGATTTGAAGATTCCTTGGGTCTTTGGTACCCGTAGGTAGAGGCCAAACAAAATTTCATTATATGAATCACTTAAGAAGTTTAAGCACTTTCTTGTCAGATACTGAGCACCTTGTTAGAAGTGCTCAGTGCCTTTAATTTGTACTGGGAGATAAGGATGCTCAGTGTCTCATGGGATTAGACATTGCTAATTAGCACTGGTGAATGTGAATAGTGTATCCCACTATCAACAGCTGTGATCTCCATTAACTAATTCCACCTGCTGCAGCTCACTGTAATGTGGGGGTGGAGGGAGGGAAGGGCAATAGCTAGTCAAAAGTGGGCAAATACTATTTTTGAGGAAATTAATACATTTGAGCCATCTTGACCAGTTCTATAGTTGGTCAAAATATGGGTATGGGATGAGGAAAGTCATGAAAATTAAGTTAAAATGTGTATTGTTTGTGTGACATTTCAAATTCAGCAAGTTCTGACCATTCACATTTTAACCGTTTTAATTTACTCACAGAAGTATTCTCCCTGTAGTCAATGTAACTATTTTTAAGGTGACCATTAGTACCTACAGCTCTCTTTATTCAGTAGTCTCAAAATGCTTTGCAAAAGAGGTCAGTATCATCATCTTCAATTTATAAGGTGGGGAAATGAGGCATGGGGTGTATAGAGGCAGGGTGACTTGCTCAACATCATCCAGTCACTGAGGCTGGAACAGAGCCATGTTTTCAGAATTCTTTGGCCAAGTAGGCTGGCTTCTAGCCAGTTAGTCAAGCCTCCTGAGTGACATAGGCCAAAGAATTTCACTCGTAGCTCCTACCTCAAGCCCAGGAGACTGGCCATTTTGGGTCAGACCAAAGGTCCACCTAGACCTATCTTCTGTCTTCTGACAGAGGCCAATTCCAGGTGCTTCAGAGAGAACGAACAGAACAAGTAATCATTAAGTGATTCATTCCTCGTAATCCATTCCCAGCTTCTAGCAAACAGAGGCTAGAGACACCATCCCTGCACAATCTAGTTACTGGCCATTGTTGGCCCTATCCTTCATGAACTTATGTAATTGTTTTTCTTAAACTCTGTTGTAGTCTTGGCCTTCACAACATCCTCTAGAATAGAGTTCCAAAGATTGTGTACTCTCTGAAGAAGTATTTCCTTGTCTTTGTTTTAAACCTTCTATTAGTTTCTTTTCATGAGTCCTAGTTCTTGTGTTGTGAGAAGGGAAAAAATAGCACTTCCTGATTTACTTTCCCCAGATCAGTCATGATTTTATAGACCTCTATCATATACCCCCGTCGGTCTTCTGCTTTACAAGTTGAAAATGCCCAGTTTTATTAATTTCTTCTCATATGGAAGCTGTTCCATACTCCTAATAATTTTTCTTGTCTTTTTATTTGCTCCTTCCAATTTCAATATATATATATATATATATATATAAAGATGGGGCAACGAGATCTACACACGGTATTCAAGATGTGGGTATACCATGGATTTATATAGTGGCAGTATGGTATTTTTGGTCTTCTTACCAAGCCCTCTCCTAATGATTCCCAACATTCTTGACTACCACTGCACATAGGGTGGATGTTTTCAGAGAACTATACACAATGACTCCAAGAATTCTTTCTTAGGTGGTAACAGCTAATTAGACTCTGCTGATTTATATGTATATTTGGGATTAAGTATTACTTTGAATTTATCAACAGTGAATTTCATCTGATATTTTTTGTCCACTCACCCAGTTTGTGAGAACACAACTTGTGTTTGAGCTAGAGTGTATTTACTTTGAGGAGTAAGACAGGCAGGATTTATTTAGTTCTTTATATTACAGCAAACATATGCATATTAATAAGATGTGTAACAGCTCAGACTGCTTATTCTCTTTCTCAAACAACTGATGCAAATAAGCACATCTCTGGGGAAATTATTGATATGTAATTATGCTGTTGGTTAAGTACTTCAGAACTGAAGAACACAAAGCACACATGAAAAAAGGCAAAAAAAAAAAGCCCCTTATAATGTAACGTTATTAAAACAATGTTCTCTGTGGTTCATTTTCATTCTATTTTTTATTTTAACAGTTTAAATAATAGCCTTACTTTTAAAAAAATAGACCAAAAGTTGTTATCCTTCAGGGATGCTAGATCCCATTCAGGTGCCTGCTGTACCATTCCAGCATGAAGTGAGCCAAATCTTGATCACTCTATTCATGGCAAGCAATTATACTGAAATCAGTGTGATCACAGGTGTCCAGCTTGATCTATGAGAGCTGTACATTCTCAGAACCACTTGAGGACAGTTCAGTCATCTAGAGCAAGATATTTAAAAGCCTCTCAGGTGCATGTTAGTGACATCACCAATATCCACTCGTATGCTGCAGGCAGGAGTCATCATAGGTCCTGTTGAATATGTGGGACTGCCTGGCAGAACCCCATCATTCCCACATAGCCCATGAGCTTAATGCCATTGTACTTTTTGCATTATCTATTTCGAGTCTAAGGCTCCTGGATCCCTTGTGCCCAATGGGAGTTGCTCCACAAAGATGATGGGGTTTCCCTCTGGAAATCTGTACACTACTAGAGGTCTGAGGTTCCCTTTGTTCTTCACCCCATCGATCCTATGGATATACTCCAATTATTTTTGTTTCTGGTTAGAGGGAAACAGGGCTACTACTCTACACCTTTTCTTTTACCTGGTGCATTCTGGGGTCTGTCTTGGCTTGTGTTATAGAGAATATCCTGTGGGAACAAGCTGCAGAAGATGCTTAGAAATGAAGAATAAGGAAAAAATTATTTTGTCTTCCTTTCACAAGCTCATCTTCTTTAGGAACATTCTGTTTTAATAAGTACAGATTATGACCGTTTTCCATGTAGTGTTTGTGCCACTGCTTTTATTGCGGTGTGTTTGTATTGCATTCTTTAATATGGCAACTCTGATTTCCTTCTTAAGCTCAGAATTTACTGAGATCATTGAGGGTCTGCTTCTTAGTGGAATCCAACTTAGAGGGCTGTGAAAGCTATCAGCAACTCCAGGGCTGAGCCCACAAGAATTAATGGAACAAAATCTTGTCAATTTTAGGATCATTGGCCAAGGTCCTAAAAGGTATTTAGGAGGCTAACTCTTAGCAATTTCAATGTGTCTAAATACCTTGGAGGATCTGTGCCGTGATCTGTTTCTGATAGTTGCCATTCCTAGGAGCTTCAGAAGAAGGTGAAATAAACTAAGGAATGAACAATGTCTGGAATAACTTGGCCAGAAGATGAAATTCTCCCTATCCCCTCTCCGGTTGGAGCTGGACTTTGCCCAGAAACATGAAGGTTGAGTTCCCTTCTATTTTGTACTAACTATTTCTGTATCATTTTACTTTTGCTGGCAGATAAAAATTTACCATTTCCAGCATCTGAAAAATTACATTATAGTATCACTGGGCTTTCCAAGCTAAACTCCTTGACCTTGGTAAAGTCAATTTTAGTGCACCAGTTCCTGAGGTGTAAAAAGAGAATGCTAATAACGTTTTACCTCTTGTTTAGTTAGTAAAATGTTGTGCCTACATGTGCTTTCATGCAAATACATTTACACTTTGTATTTTTTTCACTCACACCTTAGTGATGAGACTGGTATAAAACACATAGGGCACATGTACATAGCTGGGTAAAACTCAAATTGAGCTACGCAATTTCAGGCACGTCATTGGGTAGCTGAAGTAGAAATAGCTTAACTCGGCTTTTGGCGTTGTCTACACAGCACAGATCAAAGGAAGAACACTCTTCCTTCAACTTCCCTTCCTCCTTGTGAGATTAGGGTTACAGGAGTCAGAGTAAGAAGTCCTCCAACTTGACATTCCTCCGAAATATCACTGCTATGTGGACATACCCCTAGATGGCTAGATTGAGAGATGCACCTGGGGCCCAGTCATTCAAGGTGCTGAGCATCTTCAGCTCCCAGTTACTTTACAGGAGTTGTGGGCATGCAGCACCTTAGAGGATTGGGCTCTCATGGTGAGAAGAGAAAGGAATAGAAAAAGTCACGCAAGTTTTAAGAAAACAACTGACAACTGAGAGCAAGGCCTTTCGCCATATGCTATCTCATACGTATGTCCACACTGCAGTAAAACATGCACGGCCTTTGTCAGGCTCATGGGTCTTCGGCTACATGGGCTACAAAACTGTAATGGAATCCCAGAACCCAGTCTGCAGCCTGAGCCCAAACATTTGCAATTCTATAGCCCAGCCACTTGAGCCCCACAAGCCTAAGTCAGCAGTTAGGGGGCAGCTATGGCTGTTTTATTGCATTGTAGACATACCTGTTGTGTACCATGGTGTCATGCAACTTCTTGGCTACTAGTGTAAGGTAGCATGTTCCACAACTGTCCAGCCTCAGCTCTTGAATTCTCAGGACTAGTAGTGACAACTCTGCAGTGACTGAACCAGAATGGGATGATACTACTTCCCAGTAATGTAGAAGTTGGAGACCTGATCTAGATCTCACTGAACGCAGGAGAGAGATTCCCAGTGACCTTAGTGGGGTTGGGATGTGGCCTTGAATGTGGCACTACTGTAAGACATATAGACCACTTAATGTACCACTTTGTAAACTCAGTCAATGCAAGTATCACATCAAGTTCTTATCCATATTAGAAACTCCATAAAAACAAAGAATATGGCATCCAGGTATGCTTGTCTTCATGCAGTCCAGTAACCTAGCTTCACAATCATGCTAGTGGGAATAATGAGTGGGGTGTCCACAGAGATCATTTTTGGGGCAGGTTTTGTTCAATATCTTCAATTATTGATACCTCAAACAATGGCTTCTTGGAGTAGCTGGTACAGGAACCCACAAAGGGAGAGGCAATTCTCGATTTAGTCTTGAGTGGCACACAGGATCTGGTCCAAGAGACAACTATAACAGGACCGTTTGGAAACAGTGACCATAATATGATAACATTTAACATTCCTGTGGTGGGAAGAACACCTCAGCAGCCCAACACAGTGGCATTAAATTTAAAAAAGGAGAACTATGCAAAAATGAGGAGGTTAGTTAAACAGAAATTTAAAAGGTACCGTGACTAAAGTAAAATCTCTGCAAGCTGCATGGACACTTTTCAAAGATACCATAATAGAGGCCCAACTTAAATGTATACCCCAAATTAAAAAACATAGTAGAAGAACGAAAAAAGAGCCACCATGGCTTAACAACCATGTAAAAGAAACAGAGATAAAAAGACATCTTTTAAAAAGTGGAAGTCAAATCCTAGTGAGGTAAATAGAAAGGAGCATAAACACTGCCAAATTAAGTGTAAACATGTAATAAGAAAAGCCAAAAAGGAGTTTGAAGAACAGCTAGCCAAAAACTCAAAAGGTAATAACAAATTTTTTTTAAGTAAATCAGAAGCAGGAAGCCTGCTAAACAACCAGTGGGGCCCCTGGACGATCGAGATACAAAAGGAGCCCTTAAACATGATAAAGTCATTGCAGAGAAACTAAATGAATTCTTTGCTTCAGTCTTCATGGCTGAGGATATTAGGGAAATTCCCAAACCTGACCTGTACTTAGTAGGTGACAAATCTGAGGACTTGTCACAGATTGAAGTATCATTAGAGGAGGTTTTGGAATTAATTGATAAACTTAACAGTAACAAGTCACTGGAACCAGATGGCATTCACCCAAGAGTTCTGAAAAGAACTCAAATGTGAAATTGCAGAACTATTAACTATGGTTTGTAACCTATCCTTTAAATCAGCTTCTGTACCCAACAACTGGAAGATAGCTAATGTAACGCTAATATTTAAAAAGGGCTCTAGAGGCAATCCCGGCAATTACAGACCGTTAAGTCTAATGTCAGTAGCGGGTAAATTAGTTGAAACAATAGTAAAGAATAAAATTGTCAGACACATAAAAGAACATAAATTGTTGGGCAAAAGTCAACGTGGGTTCTGTAAAGGGAAATCATGTCTTACTAATCTATTAGGGTATGTCTACACTGCCACCCTAGTTCGAACTAGGGTGGCTAATGTAGGCATTCGAAGTTGCTGGGCATCGCCATTTTTAAATCCCCGTTAGTGTGGACTCCGTGCCCGCGGCTACACGCGGCACGGAGTAGGTAGTTCGAATTAGGCTCTCTACCTAAGGTCCCTCACCAAAGGCTCTTACGTAAATTAAGTTGTCATGGAATAAGAGGGAAGGTCCTTTCATGGACTGAGAACTGGTTAAAAGATAGGAAAGAAAGGGTCGGAATAAATGGTACATTTTCAGAATGGAGAAGGGTAACTAGTGGTGTTCCCCAAGGGTCAGACCTAGGACCAATCCTATTCAACTTATTCATAAATGATCTGGAGAACGGGGTAAACAGTGAGGTGGCAAAGTTTGCAGATAATACTAAACTACTCATAGACTCATAGACTTTAAGGTCAGAAGGGACCATTATGATCATCTAGTCTGACCCCCTGCACAGTGCAGGCCACAAAATCTCACTCACCCCTCCTAGAATAATCCTCTCACCTATATCTCAGATATTGAAGCCTTCAAATACTTTGAAGACCCCAAGATGCAGAGAATCCTCCAGCTGTGATCTGTACCCCATGCTACAGAGGAAGGCGAAAAACCTGCAGGGCCTCTGCCAATCTACCCTGGAGGAAAATTCCTTCCTGACCCCAAATATGGCGATCAGCTAAACCCTGAGCATGTGGGCAAGACTCATCAGCCAGACACCCAGAAAGTTCTCTGTAGTAACTCCTATCATCCCTCCATTGACCTATTTCCCACTGATAATGAATGGTCAATTAGTTACCAAGATCATGTTATCTCATCAAACCATCCCCTTCATAAACCCATCTAGTTTAATCTTGAAACCAGATAGATCTTTTGCCCCCACTACTTCCCTTGGAAGGCCGTTCCAGAACCTCACTCCTCTAATGGTTAGAAACCTTTGTCTAATCTCAAGTCTAAACTTCCTACTAGCCAGCTTATATCCATTTGTTCTTGTGTCCACATTGGTATTAAACTTAAATAATTCCTCTCCCTCCCTGGTATTTATCCCTCTAATATATTTAAAAAGTGCAATCATGTCTCCCCTCAGCCTTCTTTTGGTTAAAGTAAACAAGCCAAGCTCCTTGAGTCTCCTTTCATAAGACAGGTTTTCCATTTCTCGGATCATCCTAGTGGCCCTTCTTTGTACCTGTCCCAGTTTGAATTCATCCTTCTTAAACATGGGAGACCAGAACTGCACACAGTATTCCAAATGGGGTCTAACCAATGCCTTGGATAATGGCACTAACACCTCCTTATCCCTACTGGAAATACCTCGCCTAATACATCCCAAGATCGTATTAGCCTTTTTCACAGCCATGTCACAATGACGGCTCATAGTCATTCTATAATCAACCAGGACTCCGAGGTCCTTCTCCTCCTCCATTATTTCCAACTGATATGTCCCCAGCTTATAACTAAAATTCTTGTTATTAATCCCTAAATGCATAACCTTACACTTCTCACTATTAAATTTCATCCTATTGCTATCACTCCAATTTACAAGATCATCCAGATCTTCCTGTATGATATCCCGATCCTTTTCTGAATTGGCAATAGCTCCCAACTTTGTGTCATCTGAAAATTTTATTAGGACACTTCCACTTTTGCTGCCAAGATCAGCAATAAAAAGATTAAATAAAATTGGCCCCAAAACTGATCCCTGAGGAACTCCGCTATTAACCTTCCTCCAGCCTGACAGTTCACCTTTCAATATGACCCGCTGTAGTCTCCCCTTTAACCAGTTGCTTATCCACCTCTCAACTTTCATATTAATCCTAATCTTTTCCAATTTAACCAATATTTCCCCATGTGGTACTGTATCAAATGCCTTACTAAAGTCGAGGTAGATTAGATCCACTGCATTTCCTTTATCTAAAAAATCTGTTACTTTCTCAAAAAAGGAGATCAGGTTGCTTTGGCACGATCTACCTTTTGTAAAACCATGTTGTAATTTGTCCCAATTGCCATTAGCCTCAATGTCTCTAACTACTTTCTCCTTCAAAATTTTTTCCAGGATCTTACATACTACAGATGTCAAACTAACAGGCCTATAGTTCCCCGGGTCGCTTTTTTTCCCTTTCTTAAAAATTGGAACTATATTAGCAATTCTCCCGTCAAATGGTACAACCCCTGAGTTTAGAGATTTATTTAAAAATTTTGCTAATGGACTTGCAAGTTCATGTGCCAGTTCCTTTAATATTCTTGGATGAAGATTATCTGGGCCCCCCGATTTACTCCCATTAAGCTGTTCAAGTTTGGCTTTTACCTCGGATATGGTAATATCTACCTCCTTATCTTTAGTCCCATTTGTTAACTTACCATTATCCCTAAGCTCTTCATTAGCCTCATTAAAGACTGAAGCAAAGTATTTGTTCAAATATTGGGCCATTCCTAGATTATCCTTCACCTCCACTCCATCCTTAGTAATTAGCGGTCCTACTTCTTCTTTTTTTGTTTTTTCCTATTTATATGGCTAAAAAAACCTTTTACTATTGGTTTTAATTCCCTTTGCAAGGTCCAACTCTACCTGACTTTTAGCCTTTCTCACTTTATCCCTACATGCTCTAACCTCAATAAGGTAACTTTCTTTACTGATCCCTCCCATTTTCCACTCCTTATATGCTTTCTGCTTTTTCTTAATCACCTCTCTGAGATGCTTGC
Source organism: Pelodiscus sinensis (assembly GCF_049634645.1). Lineage (NCBI taxonomy): Eukaryota > Metazoa > Chordata > Testudines > Trionychidae > Pelodiscus > Pelodiscus sinensis. The sequence continues at coordinate 308,845,017 of NC_134711.1, forward strand.
TCATCCAGCTTGGTCTAACACACCTGCCTATAAATTTTTTCCCTTTTCTAGGGATACAGGCTTCTGACAGCTTCTGCAACTTTAACTTAAAATAATTCCAGGCCTCCTCCACTTTAAGATCCATAATTTCTTTAGTACAATCAACTTCCCTAACTAATTTCCTTAATTTACTAAAGTTAGCCCTTTTGAAATCAAAAACCCTAGTCTTAGATTTATTTTTGTTTATCCTTCCATTTAATTTAAACTGAATTAGCTCATGATCACTCGAGCCAAGGTTGTCTCCTACAACCATTTCATCTATGAAGTCCTCGCTACTTACCAAAACCAAATCTAAAATAGCATCCCCCTTGTTGATTCAGCAACTACTTGATGCAGGAATTCATCTGCTATCACATTTAGGAAAATCTGAGCTCTATTATTATTACTAGCATTGGTTCTCCAGTCTATATCTGGAAAGTTGAAATCTCCCATGATTACGCAGTTTCCATGAGTATTTACTTAATTAAAAACATTAAAGAGGTCTCTATCCATATCCAAATTGGATCCTGGTGGTCTATAACACACCCCAAGCACTATCCCAGGGGAGGATCTGATAGTTTTCTTCCCCAATGTGATTTTTGCCCAAACAGACTCTGTCTTCTCCATTCCATCACTTTTTATTTCTTTACAATCTACCTCATCTTTGATATAGAATGCGACTCCACCACCTTTACCCTTATTTCTGTCTTTCCTAAACAGCACATACCCTTCAATATTTGTACTCCAGTCATGCCTAGTATTCCACCATGTTTCTGTTATTCCTATAATATCTGGTTTCACTTCCTGTACCAATAGCTCTAGTTCCTCCTTTTTGTTACCTAGGCTCTTCGCATTGGTGTACAAACATCTTAATTTTTGCTGTTTGGCCTCATTCACATTCTTTACCCAATTTGGCACAGACGTTATACCTCCAATATGACCTATTAGACTAGTATCCACTCTACCCTTCCTCATGTTCATTCTCCTACCCCCAGCTATATCCTTTCTTACTTCGTTTTCCTCCCTCTCAGTGTTAAAATCTGGCGTAGAGATTACCTGGGCATCTCCCAACTGTCTTCCCCAAATTCCTAGTTTAAAGCTCTCTTAATAAGTTGAGCCAGCCTCCATCCTAGAAGTCTATTTCCCTCCCTACTTAGGTGAAGTCCATCTCTAGAGAACAGTCCTCTGTCCATAAATGCCTCCCAGTGACCATACATCCCAAAGCCCTCCTTATAGCACCACTGCCTAAGCCATCTATTGATCATCATAATCCTGTTACATCTTAGTTGCCCTTCTCTAGGAACAAGCAGAATCCCACTAAAGATCACCTGAGCCTCAATTTCCTTGAGCATCCTCCCCAGCCTAGCATAGTCTCCCTTAATTCGTTCCAGCGAGAATCTAGCCGTATCATTTGTTCCTACATGAAGGATGATCAATGGATTCCTTCCTGCTCCCTTAATAATTCTCTTCAACCTCAGTTCCACATCTCTTATCTTAGCACCTGGCAGACAGCACACCCTTCTATTCTCTGGATCAGCTCTGGTTACAGGCCTATCTATTCTTCTCAATAAGGAGTCCCCAATCACATAGACCTGCCTTTTCCTAGTGATAGTGCAATTCTCTGGTCTATCTCTAGCTTCCTCTGGCTGCAAGTCCTTGCCATTCCTATTTTCCCTTGTAATCCTAATGCACCAAACTAAGTGACTGGGCAACAAAATGCAAATGAAATGTAATGTGGATAAATGTAAAGTAATACATATTGGAAAAAATAACCCCAACTATACATATAATATGATGGGGGCTAATTTAGCTACAACTGTTTTGGAAAGAGATCTTAGAGTCATCGTGGATAGTTCTCTGAAGACGTCCATGCAGTGTGGATAGTTCTCTGAAGATGTCCATGCAGTGTGCAGCGGCAGTCAAAAAAGCAAACAGGATGTTAAGAATCATTAAAAAAGGGATAGAGAATAAGATGGAGAATATCTTATTACCCTTATATAAATCCATGGTACGCCCACATCTTGAATACTGCATACAGATGTGGTCTCCTCATCTCAAAAAAGATAATACTGGCATTAGGAAAGGTTCAGAGAAGAGCAACTAAAATGACTAGTTGCTTTGGAACAAGTCCCATATGAGGAGAGATTAAAGAGATGGGAACTTTTCAGCATGGAAAAGAGGAGACTAAGGGGGGATATGATGGAGGTATATAAAATCATGAGTGATGTGAAGAAAGTGAATAAGGAAAAATTATTTCCTTATTCCCATAATATAAGAACTAGGGGCCACCAAATGAAACTAATGGGCAGCAGGTTTAAAACAAATAAAAGGAGGTTCTTCTTCACACAGCACATAGTCAACTTGTGGAACTCCTTGACTGAGGAGTCTGTGAAGGCTAGAACTATAACAGGATTTAAAAGAGAACCAGATAAATTAATGGAGGTTAAGTCCATAAATGGCTATTAGCCAGTATGGGTAAGGAAGGTGTCCCTAGTCCCTAGGTTTGTCAGAGGGTGGAGATGGATGGCAGAAGAGAAATTGCTTGATCATTACCTGTTTGAGTCACTCCCTTTGGGACACCTGGCATTGGTCACTGTCGGCAGATAGGGTACTGGGCTAGATGGACCTTTGGTCTGACCCAGTATGGCCATTCTTAGGGCTCGACAAATAGTGTCTGCTCACCCGTGGCGAGTAGATTACACCCCGGAAGAACCGGTGTGGAGCAATCTGCACAAGCACAGAATCGCGCGGCTGGCGAGTGGGGCTCGCCGCCGCTCAGCGAATCCTGGCCATTCTTATGTTCTTATGTTCTATTTAGATAATGATAAGTAGTTCTGTGACAGCTTTAAAGACTAACAAACATATGTAGTATTGTGAGCTTTCGTGTGCTCATCTGACAAAGTGGGTTTTCCCTATGAAAGCTCAAGATACTATCTCTCTGTCTATATATATATAAAACTTTTCCTGTGGGATGACATAGTGAGGTCATCATGTTACTCTGCGTTCTGCCTCTCCCACCTCCTGGCGGTTGCGGGGAGAGCATGGGGCCTAGCAAGGCCTTGGAGCAGCCCCCACCTCTGGTAGCTGGGGAAAGAGCCAGGTATGACCTTGCACTGACCCACTGCCCTGGCAGCCTAGGGGGAAAGGAGCAGTAGGGGCCTCGGGGCTGGAGCATCCTCAGGGTCAGGGCCAGGAGGAAAGAACTGGGGTGGCCTCAAACCCTCCCTGGCAGTGGGAGTCTAGGGGGGAAGAGCCTCGACTTGACCCTTCCTGGCAGATGGAGAAAGAGGGTCAGGCCAGCCTTAGCCCAATCCCCTGGCAACTGGAGGGAGAGAGCTGAGCTTGCTGCGGCCTCAGCCTGGCCCAACCCTCCAGTGGTTGGGAGTGGGGAACCGGGGATGGTTTGGCCTCGGGGTGGGCCCGGCGGCTGGTGGAGAGAGAGCTGGGGCAGGCCAGGGCTGCCACGCCTTCTCCTGGGCCTCCTTGGCGGCTAGGTGGAGAGCTGGGGGTGCCTATCCTCAAGGTTCTGGGTTAGCAAGTGTGGTATGCGGCGGTGCATTCCCCTAGAGAGAGAGAGAGAGTGTGTGTGTGTGTGTGTGTGTGTGTATGTGTGTATGTGTATATATATATACTATTTGTTTTTAAAGCTACAGAGTTACAGACTAACATGGCTATCCCTCTGAGGCTACGTCTACACTACGAGGTTTTTTGGCAGAAAATACGCTAATAAGGGACTCATTAGCATGTTTTGTGCCATTTTTTTTTTGCGCAAGGGGTTTCTGCGCAAAAAGAAGCAGTGTGGACATTTCCTTTTTGGGGAAAAAACCCTGGTTTGCACAAGATCCTTATGCCTCTCCTGGACAGGCATAAGGATCTTGCACAAAATGGGGGTTTTGTGCAGGAAGAAAATGTCCACACTGCTTCTTTTTGCGCAGAAACCCCTTGCGCAAAAAGAAATGGTAGAAAATATATTAATGTGATCACAACTTATGCTAATGAGTCCCTCATTAGCATACTCTCTGCAGAAAAAACCTTGTAGTGTAGACAAAGCCTGAGACTTTTTAGATGATGACAGACAGCCTATGTCTACATTGTCCAGAGATATCCCGGAAAAACTTTGCTGCGTCCAGGGAATGCGTCTGCTCTTCCAAAAAACTTTCAGAAGAGCACACACATTTTTTCAGCATCCCTGTAAATCTCATTTTACGAGGAAGAAGAAATGTTCCAAAAAGGGTTTTTTTTCCCAATATTTGGCCCAGTGTAGACAGGCCAAATGTCAGAAAAACCTCTTTTGAAAAAAGAAGTGGAAAAAGCTACGCAAATTGCGGTTTGCAATTTGCATAGCTTTTTCTGGAAGAACAGTGCGGTGTAGATATACCCAGAGACTGCACTTGGACACTTGGACAACAGTAAGCTGGGAAGGGTTGCAAGTGCTTTGGAGAATAGGACTATAATTCAAAATGATCTAGACAAATTGAAGAAATAGTCTGAGGTAAACAGGATGAAATTCAATATAGACAAATGCAAAGTTCTCCATTTAGGAAGGAACAATCAGTTGCACATATACAAAATGGAAAATGACTGCTTCGGATGGAGTATTGCAGAAAGGGATCCAAGGGTAATAGTGTACAAGCTAAATATATATCGAGAGTGTAACACTGTTGCAAAAAAAGCAAACATTATTCTGGGATATATTTGCAGGAGGGTTGTGAGCAAGGCACGAAATTCTTCCACTCTAGTCTGCAATGATTAGGTCTCAACAGGTGGGCTGACAGATTTGCTGGGCCCCTGGGCAGGGTGTAGGGGATGGCTCTGCACTCCCATAAAGAGTGTGGCCTCAGGTGGAGCCCTCGGGGCCTTCCCTGCATTTCTCAGAGCTGTTCAGAAAATGCCGTGCAGGGCTCTGGAGGCGATTTAAAGGGCCCGGGCTCCAGCCTGCCATAGTAGTGGTGGCGGCTGGAGCTATGGACGCTTTTGAAGTGTTGAGTCCTGAGGCAATTGTCACCTTTGCACTCCCCATTCCTCACCCACTACTGGGGCTGGATCTCAAGTGGAGTATTATGTCTATTTCTGAGTGCCACATTTCAGGAAAGATGACAATTGGAAAAAATCCAGAGAAGAACAAGAAAAATGATTAGTGGTCTAGAAATCAAGACAAAGGAAGGAAGATTGAAAGAACTGGGATTATTTAGTCTGGAAAAGAGAAGTCTGAGAGGGGACATGATAACAGCTTTCAAGTATAAAAGGGTGTTACACGGAGAAGTGAAAAAAATTATTCTCCTTAACTTTTGATGATAGGACAAGAAGCAATGGGCTTAAACTAAAGCAAACGGGGTTTAAATTGGACATTAGGAAAAACTTCCTAACTGTCAGGGTGGATAAACACTGGAATAAATTGCCTAGGGAGGTTGTGGAATCTCCATCATTGGAGATTTTTAAGAGTAGGTTAGCCAGGAATGGTCTAGATGGAGTGTGGTCATTTCATGAGTCCAGGAACGTGGAGTTGATGACCTCTAGAGGTTCCAGCGGGCTAGTAATTGATGGCATTTGGGGGATAGCAAATTAACATCTCCCTGAAAAATAAAGGGAGAAATTAAAAAAAAGACAGAAAAGTCTGCACCCAGGATACAAGGTTAAGCACCTTGACCACAGTGAAGTCATTGGGAACTGCAGGGTCAAATCCTTTACTGGACATATTCAAGCATAATTCCTCCAATCAGTTTAGATACATGTTTGGAAACAATGCAGAATTCTGTCTTGGCCCACACTTGCCATGAATGTTTGAAAGATCAAGAAATACTCCCTTGGTAGCCTGTTATCAGCGATGGATACATGTGCTAGTGTGGCCAGGGCTGAGGTGTCTAGCAAAAGGTAACTCAGAAAAGTTAGCAAAGAAGTCAGTGTGAAAATCAATTCCAGGTCCTCGCAGTGCATACTAGGCGGAATGTATCATATAAAACCACCCTCTTCCCAAAAACAGAGGGAATGAATAAAACTATGCTGAAGAAATTCTCTGCCTTGAAATCAGCATGGCTGTTCATATCCAAAGAAGCAGTCGCTGTACTAATGAGTAGATTTTCAATGCAATTGCCTATTCTCAGACTTATGCATTTGCCTTCAATAAGGTCAAAATTCAGGTCCATGTGCTAGTTCTTGACATGCAGCTGTAGGAATGCTGTCAGTGCAGATGCCAGTCCCCAGCTGCACATCTCAGCTGTTCTGGCTGAGGAATACTAAGTGGTACCACATATCAACGAAGAGCCATGCATACGTGAATTAAATATTGATGAATGGAACCTTATTTGAGAAGCTATGTTTTTATTCCAACTGACACACTGGTTTACATCAGAAGAAGCCAAATAGTTTAGGCTTCCTTATCAATTTCAGTTTAAAAGCCTGAATGTGTTACATATACTACTCATATATGTAAGCTGCTGTTTCACTACATGAGGATTTGCAAGATAGGGACCCAGTCTAAATTATCTGAAGTCATAATCATGTGATTCCAGTAAAGGCTAATAAAACAGTTCTCAATAGAAGGTAGGGAAAAAGCTCAGACATTTTGGTTTAAGGGATTATTTCAGGATAGAAGTTCACTGACTTAATCATATCTGGATGATGTAAGATACCCAATGAAATATTCGATGTTACCTTTTACCTGCCTCCAGGTATTTTTGATGGTAACATTGCAAGTTTCTACTCCAAAGAGCTGTGATGACATTACAGCCTTTGTTATCTCCTACTAATTCTGTCTTTTCTTGACTACTTTAAAGCTTGCCTCAGCTAACACATAAGCACATGAGTAACTTTACTCACTATGCTAATACTATTGACTTTGAAGCATGCACATAAGTCTTTGCAGAATCCAAGCCTTTTAAATTCTTGTGGGCAGAGACAAATGTGTTTATTCAGTAGTGGACTGATGGGAAGACTCCTTTGACTTCAATGGACTTTCAATCAGCCCCTGTGTAAAGGGGCTTTTATGTGCTTTTACATTGTTATATGCTAATTTTAAACAGTTTAAATCTCATTCAAGTACATATGTGTTGGAAATGCATGTTTGTGTATTTTTCATCTGATTCAGTATAACATCATGTTGATGCATGCATCATAAAAATTATAAATGAAAGCAGAAAAGAGAAGAAACCAGCTGAAGCAATAAATCTGAAATAATGGGGGAAACTTCAACAGAAAAGCCTGTAAATCTGGTATGGAAATGGAAATAGTTCAGCTGAAAAATCAATCTAAAGTATTGAATGATGAATGTAATACTGCCATCTGTTGGTTATTCTTTGCAATATGTCCTTTTCCTGATGCTTTGTTTTGTTCAATAGAAATCAGGCACAGGGCCCTTTTGTATACTGTACACACACACACTCCTGACAATAAATTAAGAATCACACTGTCACAGATTACATTAATTAGATCATTGTTTCCCTGCCTTTTTTTCATAGATTCATAGAATTTAAGGGCAGAGGAACCATTAGTAGAGCCCAGAGAGGATACAAAATTTGTATCTGCATCGCTGTCTGCAAAAATGTGCTGCAGATCTCAGCACCCACATCTGCATATATAAAGTGTATATCTGCATATCTCCAGGACTTTAACCATTAGATCATCTTGCCTGGCCTGGTTATCTCAGGCCGTCAGATTTCACCCTTTGACCTTTTTGGTGAGCCTTTAGATTTGTGTTTTACTAACATATAACACATATTTGGCTAAAGCGTAACTTCCAGAAAGGCATTCCACTTTGATCAAGAAATAGAGAATCTACCACTCCCTTGGTAGCTCGTTCCAATGCTCGTCACCCTCACTGTTAAAATATGGGTCTAATTCCTACTGGGCTTCAACTTCTAGCCTTTGGTTCTTGTTTCTTGGTTTCTCCACTAGGTCAAAGAGGCTATTAGTACCCCTTCACTTCTCCTGGTGAAGGCATTTATACACTGTACATTGCAACCCATTTGACAAAGGCAACAGACTGAAAGCTGAACCTCTCTTTCAGCAAAATGAAAAATCGCCTGTGGCCACTCCACCTCAGCAACCCCATCTTATGCATTAATGGTCTCCATATCTCAGTTGGTACAGCTTCCCCCATCCATACTTGCATGCTTTGAAAGCAGTGAAATAATTACAAGGTTGACATTTATTGTGTTATCATTGGTATCAGAGCTAGTATGTGTTGCCATTAATGCCTCACTTCATATCTCAGAGCAATTTCTTCAGCATCTCTGTAGATTCAGGTAGATGTCTGTTGTTTACATTTCTTTCTGATTTTGCAGGGTCCTTTTGCAGCCCTAACACCTAGTGCCTCCCTTAAAAGGAAAACAGAGACTTCAGTGAAAAACTGGGACGTTTGCATTGCACCCCTTCCTCCTTCATGAACTCCACTTTTTGAAAAACATGGAATTTGCTATTGATTAGCTATTGTATTCCAGTAGGAGCAAGTCCTTTATGCACAAAACACTTGGCTAATTATTGTACAACTTGAATCATGTATAAGATATTATTTTCCATATAAATAATGAATTAAATGGTTTAGCATTGAGCTATCACCAAATAATCAGATTAAAGTTGTATGCAAATGAGAAATCTGTTACAACAGTTTGTTTGCTTGAATATTAACTTAGTTCCATTTTGTATTTTTAAGGAGGTTTTAAAAAAAGAAATTTCTTGTTAAAGCGAATTTCATCAGTGCTTATCTTGAATTCTCAGGCACTTTTCTTCCCTTGGGACATTTTTAACTAGCAACCTGTGTCTCAAATCTCTGATAGTGGACTACACAGACTCCCCAAATCCTTGGTTGACAATCTCTAATATTGGCCTGGTTTAGTGCAAACTTTTCCTAATTATTGGCCATGCAAAGACGTTGATTTCCCCCAAATCCAGGAAACAGACATACTGAGAATCTCCTTCATATCATCAATTCACTAGAAAAATTGTGAACTTTATTCTGAAGTTGATCCATTTTTTCTTGAGTTTTATGAATCACCTTTCCTCTATTTAATTAAAACATAGAAAAATCCCAGAGAAATTTGATGCATTCATCTTGAAATATACCATTTTCTTTCTTTTGGCCCATCATATTGCAGAAAATTCCTAATACTGGATACTATAAATTATGTTCTATTCTGCTGCTTACATTATACCATTCCATGGTATCAGAAACCTCTAATGAGGCATTAGCCAGCATTTTGGGTGTTAAAACATTTTGACTTGTGCACCCAGTACAAATTTGTCACCCTAAAAATCATAATACAAAACTCCCACAGCCCACTTAATAGAATGAGCTAAATCCTGTGGAATAATGAAAGGGGATGAATCCAAAGTGGTAGAATTAGCAAAAGCCTCATGAAATTTACAGAAGACACCAATATGTGCATGATCTTTACTTTGACCTGAATTTTCTACCCAGATAGTTACTTGCAACTCTCCTTGGCCTGAAGTTGTCCTTTTAAAGGATTTGTCACTCTACCACCTAATTACGAAGACACCAGAATCTATAGATTCCAAGACCTGCAGGATCCTAACAGAATTTTAGAATTGCTGTTCCCACCTTTCATCCACAGTAGACAGCAAGATGTCCTCATTCATACATGTAGCAAACGTGCCCCCATATATATTTAGAAACAGTAGCGCTTCCATCTGAAGGGATGCCTACACACTTGACAACTATTAAACAGACACATGAACTCTATTCAGAGAATTTCTTCACCCACCACTCAAATCCATCATATCTAGGGTAAAAAGTGGCAGCTATTAATAGCAGTCACAGCATCCCACAGCAGTTTAGAACAAGAGGAGAACATTCTGAATGAACCAGACAGAACCAGTTTTTGGTCTGCAGAATCTAACGTCACTTCATTGGATCAGGTCACTTCTCTTGTGAAATTAAGAAATGTTACCCAGCTTTGAGACTGGTATAATAGGGCAAACTTGACAATGCTGGCTATAGTGCCAGCATTGCTTGATGTTCAGCGCTTGAGGTCTATTTGAAATGCACTTATGTGAATCTAAAACGCCCACTGTTCTCTCAGACAGAACTATTGAATTATTCATTGGTACTTCGTTATCTCCATAGTGCAGTTCAAAGGACGCGGAAGGCATGATGAGTTGCAGTTCTGTTTCTCAGCAGGGTGAACTGTTGTTACAATGTCAAGTTGATGTACATTCTGATTATTTACCTGAGGAAGTCGAATTCAACTGGCATTACTAGTTGAACCTGTTGCCAGGTTTTCCTGAGTGAGATTTATTTGTTGGAAGAATTCCAGTTATGCAGCAGAGAGCTAGAGAACCCAGTTAGTCTTGATGTGTGAACTCAGCCTTTTGCTGCAGGAGATTATTTCCTGTGCACATTGACTGGCAACATATAGATGTGTTCTCTACTAGGAAATGGGATTGACAATGTCCTAAAGCACCAAGGCATGACCTACCCAGAAGGTGCCAATGCTGGGGACATTGCCCAGAGGTTAAAGTCACTTAAATTCACTAATATTGTGCCTGGCAATGAAGCATCTCATCACTTGCTCAGCACCCTTATGCTTTCACAACATCTGCCACCATTTGAAAATTCCTCTCCTGATTGCTAGAATCAATTCTAAATACAGATGCTGTGTCCTAAGCCAAAGATGAGGCTGCAGGTAGCAAGCAGGAGCAGAAGTATCAGGGAGTGTGCAAGGCATCTTTGTTCTTTGCAGAAGTGAAGTAGCTCCCAGAAGTTTGTATTCCCTGCTCCTGCTCTTGCAGCCCAGGTGTATCCTTCATTGGCAGTCTGGTGTGTTGCAGCAGCTAGCCTCCATCTACATTTGGATACACCTAGTGTCAAGAGGAGGCTCTGTGTCTTACCCGCAGTGCATCTACCAACAGTAACACTGTGGGGAAAGCTGAGCCCCACTAGCTGCAAAGGAAAAGCTGCCTCTGGTCACTTCCACATTCCCTGGAGGTTTATGGGATTCAGACAAGGGAAGATGAGAGATGTGGCTCTCTTAGCGCGCTTTGTCTGACAAGCCAGCCTTGCTTTGGATTCTTAGGCAGATGGCTTTGGTGAGCTCTCCTTACATTTTGTGCAGGAAGGGGGAGTAGAAGAGACTCAACATGAACACATTTCTTGGCACTTTCTCTAGATTCCCCTCCTGTTTTATTGATCTTTCTGAGTGTTTCTTTTCAAATGTTCTGTAGATGTTTAGCCTGGAAGGCCAGGTGCCTAGTTGTGACTCCCAAAAGGTATTGAAATAAAATGCTGATATGTGGCCTCTGACTGTTACAGGTTGAGTTTCCTGTCTGAAGTTGTAGCAGGGAGGCCGACACACTTGGCAGGTGTGGGCAGCTCCGTGCTGCCAGAAAAAGTGGGGCCTTGGGCAAAAGGGTCAGGGCTGGGGCTCGCTTCCCCTTGCAAGCCCTCAGTGCAACATGCAGTGTACCCGATGGGGCTCTGGCAATAATTTAAAAGACCTGAAGCTTCAGCTGCCACCATTTCCACAGTGAAATAAAACTGAGGCTCCATCATCTCAATATATTGTTTAGCATTGTCTCTCGTATATCGATGAATTGCTCTTATCTGTGTAAGCTCCAAAGCTTGTTTCTGTCACCAACAGAAGATGGTCCTATAGAAGATGTCACCCACTTTATCAATTCAAAATCAATTTAAAATGGTTAAGGATTTTTGAATTCCTACAACCTTAGAGTCTTTTAAATTTGGCCCTGAGCAGAGGAAGTTTGAACATTAATCTTCAATTTAAATGACACAAATTCAGTATTTTATTCTCCTGAAATCTCATGCAGCATGAAGCAAGCTGAAATATTGTTATTGTTGAGGGCTGTGAAAATAGGGCTTTATATCTAACAACAGAAGCAGAATTAATGTCAGAGACACGGATTATTTAATTTTGATCTCCTCTCTCTGAAATTAAGCATTAAAAAGGCATGTTTGGAAGCCATACTGAAATCCATTTGCTTTCCTGCATTAAGCACCTTGCCACACAACTGGCCCCATTTCATTTTAGGCAATTACATTCTCACTACACTAATGTTCTTTGCAGATTTAAGTAGTTACATTATCTTTCTCATTCTGTCCTAACTATTTGATCATTGCCATATATTCCCTAGTCATGACTCCTGTGAAGCAAAGATGACATACAAAACACAGCTGTAGACTTTCCACAGAAATACCTTACTCCCTGATTATTTCATTTCTCCTAATTATCAATTCAGAGTGACCTTCTGTTAGAAACTTTATTCCCAGCATGCCTTTCTGTGGGCCAACTCTTTAAATTTGGCAGAGCCAAACAGCTGGTGTCCTAAAATAGCCATTTTCAACTCTTTCATTCTTGCTTGCTTTCTTGCTTTCACTATGTCTAGACTGCAGAGTTTTTCCGGGATACCGTGTCCAGGAAACACATCCACTTTTTCGGAACAGTTTCTGAAAATGCAAGTGTGTGCTTTTAGCATCTCTGTATTCCTCATTTTATAAAGAATAAGGGATCTTCTGAAAGAGGGTTTTTTTTCACATTTGGCCCCATGTAGATGGGCCAAATGTGGGAAAAGTCTCTTCCGAAAAAACACAAGGAAAAAGGAACGCAAATTGCAGTTCGCAATTTGCATATCTTTTTCCGGAAAAAACCCGCAGTGTAGACATAGCCTTTCTTTCACTATATCTCCCTCTTTTCCTCCTGGTAAATCTATTTCATTATTGTTGATTGTTTTTAGAGCACATTCAGAGCAGGCTGTGTTTCTGTAGTGGACGAAGTGAGTCATATATATTCTTTGTGCAGCAGTTTAGAGTTGCGATTTGGGATCCTTTAAAATGAAAGAGAACTCAAATGCCCAGTGGACAAGCACCTGGGTATCTGAGAAAACTAAGTTTTCAGGTTTTGGAAAAGCTAAAGCATCCGATGTTTTGTGGCTAAAAAAAATTATCTGAAGACTTGAACCTAATTGGTCTTGTCAGCATTAATCATTACTACCTTAACACAAAATGCTTCTTTACCACATAATAACACCTTTTCTTTATTTCTAATAGATCACTTTTCAAACCCACTAACCAGCTGTCATTTGGCATATTATACAGCTATTGAATTTAAGGTAGCAAAAAAAAAAAGAAAAGAAAAAAAAGTAGTCTTAAAATGGCATTGAGACCGTGCCAAAATCTAACTCAACTATAAATCTAAGTTTGAAATGGTTGCTTTGACTCATGATAAAGATAAATTACTGCATGTTTAATAAAGGCAAACTAGAAATGTGTCTGCAACTAAACTCCAGATCCAACCACAGATCTGCATCAGGCTCTACATCTGGATGTAATTCTTCCCTTGTATTCATGCATTTCAATGACATGTGTCTGTGTAACTGGGGAGATAATTTTTCACTCTGTTTCTATGACACATTAAAGCTACATTTAAAAACACAAAGGTTGCAATGTAAATACCTACAATATTAGGAAATGACAAAATTAAGCTTGGCTGCCCCATGAGTCCTAGTCTTTTCTAAGTCTCCTTGTTTGATGCCTAGTCTGTCTCCCCTACTCTCCCATTTCCAGAATCCTGGCCCAGCAAATCTCAGCTCCCCTCTCCTCTACCCCAGTTGGAATTCTGCAACAATTGCATTTGGAGCTGGAGTACTGTTGCAGAATTCCAACAGAGCTACCCTGACTCCACATCTGATCTGGCTCTTCCATTGCCCAAGGCCTCTAAATTACCCAGTTTCAGCCCTATTTTTCTTTCCACCCATATATTGGCTCCCAGTTCTAGGCTTCCTGCATGTACTTCTTGTCCAATATCAGTCTCTGTCCCTCCACTCCACTCTTGTCTCTTCCCAAGACTGATTGAAAGATTCAGGATCTGAACATTAGCTTTCTAAAGACCAATCCTATTCAACTTATTCATAAATGATCTAGAGAAAGGGGCAAGCAGTGAGGTAGTAAAGTTTGCAGATGATACTGAACTGTTTAAGATAGTCAACACCAAAGCAGACTGTGAAGAACTTCAAAAAGATCTCACCAAACTGAGTGAGTGGGCAACAAAATGGCAAATGAAGTTTAATGTGGATAAGTGTAATGTAATGCACATTGGAAAAAATAACCCCAACTATACATATCATATGATGGGGACTAATATGGCTATGACAAATCAGGAAAGAGATCTTCGAGTTATCATGGATAGTTCTCTGAAAATGTCCACACAGTGTGCTGCGGCGGTCAAAAAGGCAAATAGAATGTTAGGAATTATTAAGAAAGGGATAGAAAATAAGACACAGAATATCTTACTGCCTCTGTATAAAACTATGGTACGCCCACATCTTTAGTACTGTGTACAGATGTGGTCTCACCTCAAAAAAGATATTTTGGCCTTGGAAAGGGTTCAGAAAAGGGCAACTAAAATGATCAGGGGTTTGGAACAGATCCCATATGAGGAGAGGCTAAAGTGACTGGGAATTTTCCGTTTGGAAAAGAGGAGACTGAGGGGGGATATGATAGAGGTATATAAAATCATGAGTGGCGTGGAGAGGGTGAATAAAAAAAAGTTATTCATTAGTTCCCATAATAGAAGGACTAGAAGACACCAAATGAAATGAATGGGTAGCAGGTTTAAAACTAATAAGCAAAAGTTCTTCTTCACACAGTGCATAGTCAACTTGTGGAACTCCTTGCCAGAGGAAGCTGTGAAGGCTAGAACTATAACAGAGTTTAAAGTTAAGCTAGATAAATTCATGGAGGTTAGGTCCATAAAAGGCTATTAGCCAGGGGGTAGGAATGGTGTCCCTGGCCTCTGTTTGTCAGAGGCTGGAGACGGATGGCATGAGACAAATCGCTTGATCATTGTCTTTGATCCATCGTCTCCGGGGCACCTGGTGTTGGCCACTGTCGGCAGACAGGCTACTGGGCTAGATGGACCTTTGGTCTAATCCAGTACGGCCATTCTTATGTTCTTAAGATCTAGGCATTATTCACTGATCAGATTCAGGATCTTCTAGATTTGTGAACACAAGATCTGAGGGTCTGGGTTTTTATATCTGTATTGTAAAATATCACCTTGATGCTTCAAAAATTAAAAAGTAGATTAAATGACAAATGCATAATACATTTGGACAAAAATATTTTATTTTGATAGGGATGTCAAGGGAAGCCCAGGGAGTTAGATGCCCAGCTTCCACTGAATTTCAATGAGATTTTGGAGCCCAATTCCCCATGGATCCTTTCAATATTACGATCCCCCCCAATATTATTTTATACACAAAATGTCTTCAGATGCTGTTATTCCATTTGTGCTCTTGCTCATGAATTATTTGGAGCAGAAAAGAATAAGACACATCTTCTACTCTTGTTAGTGCCAGAAGGACTTATATTGAAAGGTTTACTTTCTCATTGAATGTATATTTTTAACTAGTGGCTACTATTTCAGCCAGATTAATTTGAGCTGAATGTGTCTCAAAGTTTTGGGAGCATGTTATGGCTAGACTTGTGTTAATTTTTAATAAAATCAAAGAACCCTGAAAGCCAATGGAACTCACCTAATTTTGTGTCTAAGAGCAAAACAGGCCCAGGTTCACTTGTGGCTTTTACTGACTCTTTTTGCTCTCTGTGAATTCCAGAAGAAAAATCTATAATAAACAATAATAACAAAAGGAATCTTGTAAATGGATTTCATTGAGAAATAATTGAAACACTTGTTATGTGTGTGTTTTGCAGTTTCTGGATTTGTTCTAACCTCAAACCACATTAGATTGTCCAAAAAGAGTAGTCAAATGTTTTTTTTTTAATGGAAATAGGATTTCATGAAACCCCACCAATTTGCAGTTAACTTGGGCAATTGCTTTCTTCTTATTCCCATAGTCTGGCCCCAGAGAGTCATTGCATTCTCTGGATAGCCGTGTTTTGGATCATGCTGATTTGTAGCTAACGGAATTACTGGGACTCCATTATCTTTTCAGTAGGGTTCTTGTGAAGGGTTTTGAGGGTATTTTCTCCCATTCTCTTACATAATGGAAAGCTTACAAAAAAATGTGCTGAGAGCATTGTCCTTTTATCAACCTAACCCCCTTTTTTTTATTAACATGTTGAATATCTGCTATGAATTGGATTTCTATCAACGCTTCCAAGCCCTAACAGTAGATTAATTACCTCCATTAAATTATTTTGCTTGAGTCCACTGAGCTGGCTAAATGGAGAGCTTTCTCCAGCATTACTACTACTGACTCACTGGCCCACTTCAGTGTATGACAGCAGAAGACAACATCATTTTTGGTATTAAATTATTAGAAAATGTCTTCTTTCACACCAACATGCTTTCTAGAAGAGTTCTAAAGCCTGGCTTTTCTTCATCCAGTAAATTACTGTCACTATTTTATCCATGGGGTAATGGCATTACTAATAGCACAATTTAGCAGAAAACTCATGTCATCTGTCCACTGGATTGTGGTGGTCTCCCAGACTGGAAAGTAGTGATATGTAATCTGAAAGAAAATGGAAAGGCACTGTGCTTTGGAACACAGTTTTTGAACCAAGACAAAGGTAGGTCAAAACCTGGTATCGGTGTATTTCTGAATTATATTGGCGTTAGAAAAGAAGAGAAATATCTGGAGCAATAGCCTGGAATATGAAGTGAGACCACTGAGGCATATTTATAAATGTTTAAACATCCAATTTGAAAACCAGTCCCCAGTTTTTTGTAGAAATTAGAGTGTGAGTTCTCTGCAGCAGGGACTCACGTGCTGTCTGCATTCATATAGTACAATATACCGGGCACATTAAGGCCCAATCTTGACTGAGGTATCTAGGTGCTATTGTAACATAAGCATATGATGATTATTTGTTTGCATGAAGAGCAAATAATTATAATTCTAACAATGCCAGTGTGAACACACACTGAACTGTAGGGAAGAAGACGTATCAGCACGTATTTCTCTGGTTGGTGGGAGGGCTAATTCAGGACATGGGAGACATGGTTTCAATTCCCTATTCAGCTAATGAATTCCTGTGTGAGCCTGAGCAGGTCATTTGTCTTCTCTGTGCCTAACTTTTCTATCAGTAAACTAGGAATAATAGCACTGCCCTTCCTCACTGGGGTGTTGAGGGTAAATATGTTGAAGTTTTTGTAACATTAAAGTACTATGGGAACAGGGGCCACACAAATACCATAGATAGAACATCTGGACAATAATTATTCACAACAATGCTTTAGCTTAAATGGTTGCCATATTTACCTTAGAAAAGAACTGCCATATGTTATAGCAATTGTTTCCGTGCTTAGCTGAGAAAGTATACAAATGAACTTAAATGCATAGCAATTAGGGCTGAGTTATTATGGATCTGTTGTTGTCAAGAAGGCAATACATCCCATCTATCAAACAAATACATTATCTTTATTCTGGATACAGTGGCAACAAAGATTAATAATTAGCATTTGCAACCTTTCATATATATATATATATATATAAAATGGCATAAACATTTTAAGAAAAGCTTTGATAATGCCTTTTACTAGTATTCTGCAATCATAAGAAGGATGTACTTCCACAGAACTCAGAAGAAACACTAGGTATCATCAGAATGAAAACAAATTGCACAACGTTAACACCATTTAATCTTTTCCCTTGTAGCTTTTATAGAATGCAATCCATTTTGGTTCATATTTTTTTCATTTTCGTTATTTTCATGGCAATATGTAATCATAGCTACAGGACCAGAAATAAGGATAACTAGGTAAAATGCAAATGCTGAGCTAAATGAAATAATGGAAGCAAGTAAGGAGAAGCTGCTTTTTTCCCTTCAGCCAGAAAACTCTTTAGTATTAGAACTTCTTGCAATTATGCTTTGAAATACAAGCCACCCATTTAGAGCCAGTTCATTAGTTAATGTAAAGAGACATAGTACCAGTGAAATCAATGGACATGGAGGCATTGGTTTTTCTTTGGTGTTATAATTCTAGGATAACAATCTAGATTTGTTTTCATAGATACAGATTTTAAGAAGGCAGCACAGGGATTATCTTGTCTGATCTGTATAGCACAATGCATAGGTTAGCACCCAGTGATTCTTGCTGTGAAGGGAATTATTCTCCCTTGCTATGTAAGTAAGCACGAACAAGTCCAATAAATTGTTGTTGAACTAGACATCCAGTCTTGATTTACCACTTTTCCTGGAAAGCTATTCTAAAGGCTAATTACCCTCACAGTTAACTTGTGTCTTAACACAGTTAATTTGTGTCTTTAACATTTCAGAATTTAACTTCCAGATATTAGATCTTGTTATGCGTCTTTCTGCTAAATGGAATTGGCATCTAACATTAGATATCTTCTCCCTGTGTATGTACTTATACTGTGATCAAATCTCCTCTTCCTGATAACTTTAGGGTCACTTGTTTAAAGTTTGCATCAGTATAACCAACATAAACCCGTAGATGTGTTAGTTAGCATTCTGATAGTGCCTACTTGTTCAAAATCTCTTAGGCTTTCTGATCCTTTTCAGTTTCCTCTTCGAGCGTAATCAAACTAGGGATCATTTTTAAATGCAAGAAAATTAAACAGCTCAGGGAATAAAGATAGTGTTAATTAGTTGCATAATATTAAAATATTGTAATGTGCCTAGAAGCTTGGGGTGCTAATTAAGAAAAGTTGTGAAAATAGCCAAAGGAGAATAGAGTTTTTAGGGCTAGCATACAGGACACTAGTTCAAAAGCAAGAAATGTATCTTGAAGGTGAAATAAATTCCTCTAGAAATCAGATTACAGGCAGTCCCCGGGTTACGTACAAGATAGGGACTGTAGGTTTGTTCTTAAGTTGAATTTGTATGTAAGTCGGAACTGGTACATATTGTAGGGGAAACTCTAGCCAAACATTTCTCCAGAGCTCAGTTTTATTCTCCCACACCTCACTTCCCTCAGTCCTTTATTCTCAAGCTGAGGTGTCTGCTTAGAAAAGCCGCTCCACGTCTCCCTGGTCTGCTGGGGGGGGGGGGAGGGCGCTAGCTTCGCGTCTTCTTGGTCTGCTGGGGGGAAGCAGCTAGTGCGGGGTTGCCTCACCCCATTTGTAAATAGGGATCCGATGTAAGTCGGATCCATGTAACCCGGGGACTGCCTGTATACTCTGCTTGTTTTAAAGTTGGATGTTAGCATTGTAGTAATGTATAAAATACAGTGCATTTGCTTAAATCTGAGGCTTTGTCTAAGCTACAAGATTTTGTTGTGAAAAACTGCCTTTTGGTAACCAAAGAGTGTACATGCTGTAATGAGACTTTTATCAGGAAAAATGCCCAGTTTCAGTGACAAAAAGCTTCTGCCCTTATAAAAGATTTTTTCTTTTCCTCTCCCTTTATTTTCGACAAAGAACCAGTGCAGACAATACTATTAGTTTTGCTGACAGAACTGACTTCTACCCGTATCTCGCAATGCCTGCCCGGATAGCTCTGCTCAGTGTTTTGATCTCTGCTGCCCTGCAGGCATGTGTCCAGCCCTTTAAAAGCTCTGGGAAATATCTGACAGCTGAGTGCACTTCTCCATTTGGGGAACAAACAGAGGAAATCATTGGAATGCTTCCATTCTGTCTTGCTGTGCTGCTTTGACATTTCCTCAGCACAGAGAGCTCACAGAGCTACTTATAATGCCATTACCAGCAGCTGAGGAGGCTATGGGAGAACTTGGAGGGAATGCCAAGATGTGCAGGGATCTGCTCTGCCTTCCCATAACATAGCTCTATGGGACACATACTCAGAGCGCATTGTTCACACTGTCGATGGTGCCCCCAGTGTGGACATAATGGCTACGTCTAGACTGGCCCCAAATTCCGGAAAAGGGATGCAAAGCAGGTAAGTCAGCATAGGGAAATCCGCGGGGATTTAAATATCCCCCACGGATTTAAATAAACATGTCCGCCGCTTTTTTTCCGGCTTGGGGAAAAGCCGGAAAAAAAGCGTCTAGTCTGGCGCGATCCTCCGGAATAAAGCCCTTTTCCGGAGGATCTCTTATTCCTACTTTCCCTATGCTGACTTACCTGCTTTGCATCCCTTTTCTGGAATTTGGGGCCAGTCTAGACGTAGCCAATCTGTTGACAGAGGGAGCAAATGTGAACACCCTCTGGCAATTTTCTTTTGTCGACTTTTGAGTGTTGACAAATTTTGTTGACAAAACTTTGTAGTGCAGACATATTCTTAATGAAATGTAGAAATACACATGAATACACATGTCCTAATCCTTCTTAGTCATGCATTCTTTCCATTAAGAGAGTGGTGTACAGAATAAAAATAGAGTGATCAGACTCATGGTTGCTCAGCGTCACGTATGTTCCATAAAAAAATATTAGTATATATCCATGCCATATGATAGAAAATGAATCACACAATAGAATCAGAAAAATCTACATTTTAGGTTCAGTTTAAGCCCCTATACTTTTCATTAATGCATATTATTGCTTTCTCACCTACGTATCTAACCTGTTCTTCATTATTCAGTACCTACCTTCACATTCAATTCCACTATCCGGCTGTTTAAAACTTTTGAATGTGTATCATAAACATCAAACCTTTTTGAGATAGATCTATCACCAATATGTTGCAAGTATTGCTGTGAAGATTTACTGGTACACACACAGGTGGGATTTCAGAGATAGATCACTAGCTAGTTACAGACTAAGATATAATTACAAGATTGCATAGCATTTATTTTAGAATTGTAATGCATTATGTATTTTTAAGCTGCTTTAGAAATTCCTGTGGCTTACACTGTATGTATGCATTTCCCCCCAACTGTTAATATTATGCATTTGAATAATTGCTTCCATCTAAGGATCTCAAAGCAGTTTAGAAATATTCATAAAAATAAGCCTTACAGCTTGCTTGTGAAATATATTATTATCATCCCCATTTTACAGTGGAAGCAGACCCATAGAGAGGTTATGGCTGTGTCTACACTGGCATGAATTTCCGGAAATGCTTAAAACGGAATACTATTCCATTTTCAGTTTTTCCGGAAAAGGAGCGTCTACATTGGCAGGCTGCTTTTCCAGAAAAGCCCTTTTTCCGGAAAAGCGTCTGTGGCCAATGTAGATGCGCTTTTCTGGAAAAGAGCCGCGATCGCCATTTTCGCGATCGGGGCTTTTTTCCGGATAAGACTACTGGGCTGTCTACACTGGCCCTTTTCCGGAACAGTGCTCCAGAATAAGGACTTATGCCTGAGCGGGAGCAGAATAGTTTTTCCGGAATAGCAGCTGATTTTGTACAGTAGAGCATTGTTGCTTTTCCGGAAATTCAAGGGCCAGTGTAGACAGCTCGCAGCTTATTCCGGAAAAGCAGCTGATTTTCCGGAATAAGTGGCCCAGTGTAGACACACCCTATGTGTTTTACTCACAATCAAACAATGGATGGATCTCCTAGGTTACAATCTATGGCTGTGGGTAAACTCAGGGTTGTACATTGGGGGAATGATTTCCAATGGCACAATGAGCAAGTACATGCCCAACTCCCGTTGAAAGATATTTGGGGATGTGTGCTTAACTCTTATTAATTCAATATGTCCTTTAGATCTGTTGGTGAAATGGTCACTCTTCACCCACTTGGATAAAGAGTAAAATGAGTTGGGAAGCGGAATATTAACCAAGCAGAAAAAAAAAGTACTGTATGAATTAGACAGCTCTGTACTGATTGCATAAATATGTGGCTAATAATGGAATTGAATTTAAATTAAAGTTTTTGGGGCCTTATAATTCAGAAGCTAAGTAGGTGACTTGTGAAAACTTAAAGCATTTTGTGTGGCAGATAGTGGATGGTCCATTGAGGGCTCTGATTAATCTTATGCAGAAAGCTTACTATGGAACAGTGGGAAGAAATCATTAATATAATATTCAATGGCAAATCCCAGTACCGATAGAAGGAATGTAGCTTCCAGTACAGCCAATCCTCTAGCCTTTTCTCAGGCTTAATACCCATTGAAATGCATGGGAATTTCAACTGAATAAAAACTGAGCTGTGCAATGCACAGCTTCTGTGACATCACCTTTTTTCCTCATCCCCAGAAGGTTCATCAGGGTTATAGCTGCTTCAGGCTACAGATGAAAATACCATAAACAGATATTCCTTGTGGTATTTGTGCCATTCCATTGTGTTATCCTGGATCAGATGAAGAGGAGAATGGCGTGTATGATCGCAATGCTGTGCACACTGGTAACAGGATATTACAAAGGGCTATTTACTTTCCATAAGGCTTGTGACATGCTTTAGGGTATTCCTGAGCAAATGAATACCTTTTATTTATAGAGTTCTGCGAGTGCCTGGGCTTGCTAAAGTCAATGGCCAAACTCTCATTAACGTTAGTGATGTAGGATGGAGCCTTATGCACGCATAGCACCGTGGAATGTATAAACCATGTCATATGATTACCTCGGAGCACAGAGGTCAAAGAAAGAATGCAGTGGTATCATTAGAGGCCTAATCTTGGTCTTAGTTGAAAAGTCTGAGTAAAGAGTCCTGCAGCTGTTATTGCAGCCCATAATCTGTATTTGTTTCTGCTCAGGAAACACTTGAGATTTCTCCTGACTAGGTCCAGGTACCAAGCTTTGGACTGGCTGATAGGGGCCTCAAGTTGCCCCCACCCCACTCTTTGTTTACCATCCCTTTGCTCTCCCCACATCTTCACTGCAGCAAAGAGGAATATTGTGTCCCACAGATAGGCAGAAGATGCAGAAACCCTCTAAGGCAAATCTACACTAAATCAGAAAGTTGATTTAAACTATGTGACTTCTGCTACATGAATAATGTAATTGAAATTTACATACCTTCAGTCAAGTTACCATGGACTCTACACCATGGTGGGGGGTGAAAAAGAGAAACTTTGCCATCAACTTCCCTTACTCTATTCATCAGGTTAGAGTAACAGGATCAACAGGAGAGTGATCCACTGGTGGTTGATTTAGCGGGTCTGTGACGGGGCACCGAGACCCCGCGCCCAACCCCCAAGACTCTGTGCCCTGGGAGAAGGGCAACAGAGTGCTTACCACCGCTGTGCCGGCTGTTCACGTGCCGCGGCTCAGCAGAGCGGCACCGCGGCGCGGCTGAGCAAAGCCGCAGCTCAGCTGATTGGTGCCGCAGCCCAGCTGGAGAGGAGCGGCGGCACAGCTGAGCGGGATGTGGCTCTAACAAGGGGGCGGGGAGGGAAGAAGTGCGCGACGGTAGACGCAAGGAGGGGACGGGATGCGTAAGCCCCCCCCTGGGCCGGTGGAGATCCTCAAAAGCTGGCCGGCTGCCAAGGATGGGGAGGGGGAAACGCGAGGAGGTCACGAGAGTATCCCTCCCCCCCCGGGCAGCAGGGGACCCGCAGAGATGCCGACAGGCTCAGCAGAGGAAAAACTGGCGGCGGAGGAGCCGCAGGAACACTGTCAGCTTCGGCAGAGGGAACCGGCAGGGAAGGAGTGACAGCCTGGAGCCGGGGTATGAGAGAGGAAGGAAGCAGCCCAGGGCAGGGCGGCTAGATAGCCCGTGGGCTGGTGCGTTTAGGGGCACGCCCCCACCAGTTGGACCGAGACTTACAGGTAGTCTCCGTCCTCAGGGCCCTGGGCTGGGGTCCGGGAGTGAGGGCGGGCCCGGGCCCCTCTTCCTTCTCTCCTCCCGAGGAAACCCTGACCACGAACGGGCTCGTCGCCCGAGACTAAACAACTTTTCCGGAAAGTCGAGTGACCGCTCCTCCCCCCCCCCCCGAGACAGGCTGAGGTCGGGGGCACGGTCACAGGGTCTTAACTAGACCTATTAAATTGACTGCTAGTGGATTGATTTCAGAGAATCAATCCGGGTCATAGTGTAGATAGATGTAACCTATGTGGGCTCACTATCCCCTGCTCCCTGTACAGCAGAATGGTGGCAGCTTCTGCTGCTTTTCAAGCCTTATGTAGCTTCACGAGAGGCTCTTATAATGAATTACTAGTAGAGCTGGTCAGGCTGTCTGAGGGAGGGGAGAGAGGAAATTTGATGGACATTATTGGGAAATGAGCCCAAGTGTATGGAGAAGAAAAAAGACATGCAAATTCTGCAGAAGCTGCTCATGCTGGACATGGTGGACAAAATCCTCTCTTGCCTTGTGGCCCAGACATCCCCAGAGAAGTCATTGAGGATGCAAGGAGTAGAAAGCAGGATTCCCAGTTTCTTCTCTACTGGTTTCACTTCAAACAGAACTAGGTTACTCAGCAGCAGTCATTTTGCTTGCTTATATTTGAGAAAATGATTGTTATGTGCTTAACAGACACTCTCTGAGAACTGACTGTGTTTAGTGCTGTTGTATAGCAGAATCAGGTTACCATTTCTGATCTTTTTCAATGCATAGAAAAGGGGTAGAGGAGCCAATGGGAAAAGAATTGATGAGCTGAAGGAATTATAGCACACTGATTTTTTTCCTCCACTACAGCAGTATTGTCTGAAAGCTATGTCAGCCTTTTTCTCCTTTAATTGAATGCATGCTGTAAAAGACAATACTGCCCTGATAATAAAACTCGTCGTCCATCTCCCTATTCAGCAGCCTTCAACTTAAGTACTATTCAGCATAAAAAATATCTAGTGCCCTTATTGAAGAGTACATTTTAAAAACAGATGTTTTAGGGAGGATTTGAGATTTTGTTTTATTATTTATATTGTCAGAGTGGCTTAGGACAGGGATGGGCAAGATATGCCCCACGGGCTGGATTTGGCCTGCTAAGCCATTTGATTGGGTCCATGGCCCACCCTACTGCTCCCCTGCTCCCAGGCCAATCAAACCAGAGGGTGGGGGAGCATGTGAAGTCTCCTTGCCATGCCTGGGGCATAGGGCACCTAGAGGGAACCACCCCTTTCTTCTGCAGCCCCACCTCTTCCTCCTGATGCTCTTCCCTTTCCAGGGGCAGAGCAAGCCCATGACCACTACCAAAATTTATGAAGTGGCTACCCCTGCAAAAATTATTGCCCATCTCTGGTCTAGGACCTCAGTCATGACCAGGAGCCCATTGTGTTAGATACTATATATACACAGAGCAAAAAGACAGTTCTTACCTTAAATAATTTACAATGGACGTATAATTTCTATGGTACCACACTTTGATGTGACCTTTTCATTTTGTTGTTAATAATTATGTGCTTGTATGGAGCAGTGCATCTTATCTCAAGGGACAGCCTTGCTGGAGCCAGGTAAATATGACACACATTTGGAAACATCGAAGGTTTCTGTGACTTCCTCAGGGTCACACAATATCTCAGTGACTTCACAATAGACCACAAAAATTGTGACGCCCCCATTCCCAGTACTTTGCTCTAATCACTGAACTACACTCCTCTGCTTTTTCAGAATAGAAATTTTATGCACAGCTTCTAATTAGGCAAGAGAAAAAGCATGAATTTGTGAAAAAAAATTCTGCTGCCAGGAAACTTACCTTTATTTTTGTAGCTTTTGCACAGTCACTCTGAAAAAATAAAAATGAAGAGTCTTTCCAGGTGAAAAGGGTGGTTGGGAAGAGTGGGCACAGGACTTTTTTTTCTAAGATTTCTTGATATGTCCTAGTAAATATACAGTCACCATATATGAGTGTTTCTTCTATCTCCCTTGCTCCCCACTGTGCTGTTCTATCAGTCTTTGATAGCATGCCGTGTAGGATCATGTCTACTGTGCTGGCTGAATAATTGTATCTAATCTTCTTTTATGACCACTACCAGTGTGGTACCTAAGCACCATTCCATTGCTTCCTGCTGAGCTTCGACCCAAATACACTTTATTTAAGCTAGTTCCCTGGCATTTTAAAAAGGATAGGAATATTAATCCTGGCTCATAATAGCTCCACTGCGCCCATGGAAACTCTGGGAACTGCCAGAGATTCTGGGACCCAACTGCACAGACGGGGCTGGAAACTGAACTGGAAGCCTTCATGCTGCTCTTCTCATCTGATTGCAGCCAGAGTCCTAGTTCAGCCCCAGCATTCAAAACTCATGGACAGTTGCCAAATCAGGTAGTTGCCTTTCAAATCATGAGATTAATAATGAATCATAAATGTTGGGTGGGAGGTTGATTTGTGTTTGGTTTCTCAACCTGTAGGGTTCACTTGGGTTTTGTTTTCCAGCTTTTCTCTGAAAACATGAAGGCTGGAAACCTACTTTTTCTTTTAAATGGTAGCAGAGAGTCTCTGCTAATCACAAGAACTCAGGATCTTGGGCTTTACGAAAAACTTCAGATGTTGTTAAACTTACAGTAAAACTGTGAAAGTTGGCAGGACTAGAAATGGGGCAAGCAACTTCCTTGTGACACTCTATTTACCTAAGCGTTCCTCATTTCACAGGCCATTACATTTATGAGGCTGATTTGGTGACCTATCTTGCTGTCCCATCACTCACATACATTTGAGACAGTTTGATATACCATCCAGTAGAGCAGTATTTCCCAAACTATGGGCCGTGGCCTGGTACCGGGCCACAGGAAAAAAATACCAGGCCCCAGTGTGGTTGCCGGGGTGTTCCGGGCTCCCAGAGTGCCTGTGTGGCACCGGGTCCACCATGCCCTTGGCCGGCCTGGACTTAACCTGCAGCCCGATGTTCCGGCTTCCGGCAGAGGTGTAGCTAGGGGAGGTCGGGGGGAAGGGGAGGAAAGGAGGAGGAGGGGAGAGCTGGCTACTGGAAGCAGCACTGGACAGGGAAATCAGGGCGGGCTTTGGAGATTTGGGGCGGGGGGCAGCCAGCGGAAGCAGAGCTGGCTGGAGGGCAGGGGGCTGGCCGGGAGATCGGGAGGAAGAGTGGGGGAGAAGTGGCTGCAGGAAGTAGGGCTTGCCTGGGGCATCGGAGCTGGCTGGGAGAGATTGGGGGGGCCGGCAGAAGCAGGGCTGCCAGGGGGTGCAAGGTTGGGGGTAGGGAGCTGGCCGGGGAAGATGTGTGTGGTGGGGAGAGAAGTGGCCACCAGAAGCAGGGCCGGATGCAGGCAGCGGGGCTGGCTAAGGGAGATCGGGAGGAGAAGCAGGGGAGAACTGGCTGTTCGGGAGGGGACTGGGGGAAGTGGGGCCGGCCAGAGGTGCGGCGGGAGGAGCGGGGGGGGAGGGGAGCAGGACTGATCGAGCCATATGTAGATCTCGGGGCAGGCCCCCCCCGCAAAGCATGAGTGAGTCCGGCCTGGGGATTCTATTGTGCTCCCCCCTCAACCCCCTCGAGTAGTGGCTGGCTGGTAGACACACTCATGCAGCCTGAGCACATTTAGCAGCCAGGCAGTTCGAAACTACAAACTGTTACATCTAGTAATAGTAAAATGTACCTAATGAGAAAATACCAGACATGTTATATGTCTGGTATTCTCTCAGTTTGTTTTTTATGTGTTTATATTTTTGGGCTGCAAAAAACAGTACTGAAAAAAAAGGGTTCCAACTCAAGTAAAAAGTTTGGGAAACCCTGATCTAAACAGCTTTCTGTCTGTCTTACACTCCATTTATCCAATCCATATTCTTTAACTTGAGGGCAAGAATATTGTGGGTGATAGTATCAAAAGCTTTGCTAAAGCTGGCACTGGGGGCTTTGGGAGGACCAGAAACAACTTATTTGTATATTCATCATTTGATTAATGAATATGAAAATATGCAAATTAATATTACCGGTCCTCCAAAAGTTCATGAATGGATTTACTGGTCCCCGTGTCAAAAAGTTTGGGAACCCCTGCAATAGAGGAAAGTGGTACACACAAAGGGGAAAGTAAATGGGTATGCACTGGTGCACAGCTCCAGCAAGAACAGGCTGAGTAACAGCAAAAGCTAGCAGGGAGCTATTTAAAGAGCTGGCAGGGACCTAAGTCGCAATAGGACAATACCTGTAAGAAATGTTAAGTTACTTTCACTATTGGGTACACACTTCAACTAGCTTTTTAAATTAAATAAGAAATATTATTGATGTTACCCTGGTGAATGCAGAGAGCTACAAGCCATAGGTACAACTTTCTGTCAGACAGATGTCTTATTAAAAATGTGTTTGGAAACAGCTGCTAATGCAGGATGGGCGGGGGAGGGGAGTTAGTGATTTTGTTAAATCTCTTTTATATGTGTTTAAAAATGTGTCCACAGTGAGTGAGGGATTTGGAAGCAGACTGGTGAAGCTTTTAATAAAAAACCTACAAACCTGATTTGCTTTTTAATTAAATATGAAGCAATTTGAAACGAAAGAAATGGACTGAGTGAAGAAACAAAGTAATTGGTACTATTCTTCCTATTTTGTCTTCTAGGGGAGTACAGTTTATAAAATACCAAAGCCTCATTTCCTGATAATGCAAGAAAAATAAATACAGAGAAAAGGTTTTTACTTAGATATCTTAAACAGTGATTTCTGTGTCTCTACTTTCTTGGTAGTGCGGGGCAATATAAAAATATTGCACCAGAATCACCCTTTGTATATCTGATCCTAAGTGCTTAATTTACCTAATTGTGTATCAAAGAATTGGAGAAGAATGGTCTAAATTACCTAATACATCCTTATGCCAGGAAATGGCATACCACAATAAACTCTATTCACAGTAACATTATAATAATGTGGTGTTTTAAGATAGCAAATTTAGCAATTCATACAACGTTGTTTAACCTTTCATGGATGATGTGCATATTAAGTAACCTTGCTTTAATATACATGGTAGTGAAAATCAGTGTCTTCTGGGAGTTTCATAGAGAAGCAGCAGCACCATCTTTCAGATGTTTGGATTCGTCCAGTGTCCAATTTCCTGGCTAAAAGTCCAAGTTGCTTCAGGTTTTCACATTGTCATCATGGGCTCTTTATTATGTTTATAGGATGGTGTGACATGTTCCACTGCCTGCACCCAGCCATGGCATGTAACCACTGGAACAATTTCCACAGTGGTATAGTGGATTCTCAGTCCCTTGAAATTTCTAAATTGGGATTGGATAAAAAGTCAGCTCTTGGTGAGCCAAACGTTATGGAAATGATGCAGGAACCACTTGGTGTTCCAGGGAATAAAGGTTGACTGGATCTTTCCCTGTTTCCCTTAAATTAGATTGCAATGAAACACCCACAACTGGTCCTGTCAGCTGATCTGTGCTGTCAGGTTATACAACTGCAGTAGTATAGATGTTCATGTGTCAGACAGAGTCTGGCATCTGGGTCCCCACGATGAAGGATGGTCTCAGAGCCCAGGTTTCAGCCCCACCTTGAAGTCTACATGGCAGTTTGATAGCCCTACCATCTGAGCTCGGTGAGCCAGAGTCAGCTGACATTGTAATTGTAATTACCCTCAGCAAGGACATTATAAGGGGAAATCTTTCTTAATAAATTCAAATAAATTAAATATAGGACTATCTAGCACTTTAAAGACTAACAAGATGGTTTATTAGATGATGAGCTTTCGTGGGCCAGACCCACTTCCTCAGATCAAATAGTGGAAGAAAATAGTCACTATTTTCTTCCACTATTTGATCAGAGGAAGTGGGTCTGGCCCACGAAAGCTCATCATCTAATAAACCATCTTGTTAGTCCTTAAAGTGCTACATAGTCCTGTATTTTGTTTCAGCTACACCAGACTAACACGGCTACATTTCTATCACTATTCAAATAAATTAGCAATAGTTCTACAACATCTCATTTAAAGTTTGGTGTTTGCTTGGTAAAGGTTTTCCTACTTATCTGGGTGTTTTTGTTTTGTTTTTGTTTTGTTTTGTTTTTAAAGTCTAAAAGGGAAACAGGAAATTATTGGCCAATTTCTGCCAGGCAATCCACATAGATGTAGAGACTGAGAGGTGGTGAAGTATTTGTGTTGTCATAAGGCCATTGAAAAAAATAAAACTACCCAAAATTCTGTGTTCTGTTATTTATGATAGGCCACAGCAAGACTGTGTTACACATTCTTACTATCCTGAATCACAGCAGCTGCATGTGTTACCATTTGAATCTATTTAAAGAGTACCCAGCTCTACTCTGGGTTAGACCTGCAACTGTTGTGGAGAGAAAGTGTTAGCTAATTAAGCATTCCAAGTGAATTAACACATGAAGGGACTCCTTAGCTTGCCTGGGATTACTGCAGAAATCATTTGCTAACACTTTTCACTTGTGACTCACAGGTAAAGCCCTGGCTAGCACCCTGTTTCCCTTTAGCAGTATTTCACAATAACAGATGTTCTGTTGCTTGCAAAAATGTAAAGTTTAAAATGTGCTAAAACCTCCTCTTCCTCCTCTCTCCCCTGTAAAACACATATAATGTGTGAGAACAAGACCTGCATTATTCCTTTCTTCTGGCTCTTGAAGGAAGGCTTTGGAAGAATCCCACATTTTCTCATTAATAAAAGAGAAAAGAAGGTGGAAAAGAACCTAAGATTGCAGTTGTTGTTCACCCACAATTATCATTGATACAACATTTATAGGAGACCTAAAACATTTATTTAGTTTAGACTTGAGCCTACAATGAACTGATGTAATGAGGGTGAATCAGCACGGTTGGACTATAGTAATGGAAATTATTTTTATTAGCACAAGCATTTATAAACCTCAACTACCCACCCGGAGAAATAATAAAACAAATTGAAAGAGCCAGACGAATACCTAGAAACCATCTACTTCAAGACCGACCCAAGAAAACCAACAATAGAACACCACTTGTCATCACCTACAGCCACCAACTTAAACTTGTCCAGCACATTATCAATAAACTACAACCTATACAGGAACAGAATACCAAACTCTGAGAGGCTCTGGAAGACAGACCCATAGTCTCCTAGACAACCACCTAACCTCAAGATGATTCTTACCAACAACCACAGGACATACCATACTAATACCAACCCTGGAACCTTCCCTTGCAACAAACCCCGTTCCCAGCTTTGTCCACGTATTCACTCTTCTGATACCATTATTGGACCTAACCAATTGAATTATAAGATCAAGAACACATATTCCTGCGCATCCAGAAATATAATTTATGCTATCATGTGCCGAAAGTGTCCGTCTGCTATGTATATTGGACAAACGTCTCAGACACTTCTCCAAAGAATCAATGCCCACAAAACAGATATTAGACAGGATCACATAGAAAAAACAGTTTCTTGCCATTTCAACCAGAAAGGGCATTGTCTAAATGACTTGATTACCTGCATCCTGCTTCAAAGACATTTTAACACCAGACTTGAAAGAGAATCCTCTGAACTGTCATTCATGCTTAAATTTGACACTTTATACCTAGGTCTAAACAAAGACATTAATTACCTTACCCATTTTAAAGATAGCTTCCCCAATTATGACCTCTAATATCATTAGCTCACAGACATTTACCTCCCCCCCCCATTCCCCTTCTGTGCTGAAATTTGATTTGTCCTTTTCATATGTGTTCATTTTTTTGATTGTATCCTTTGGTATATATGGTCATGCCAATTTTCTTCCACTATTTGATCTGAAGTATCAGAGGGGTAGCCGTGTTAGTTTGAATCTGCAAAAGCGACGAGGAGTCCTGTGGCACCTTATAGACTAACTGAAGTGTAGGAGCATAAGCTTTCGTGGGCAAAGACCCACTTCGTCAGATGCATGTAGTGGAAATTTCCAGAGGCAGGAATAAATATGCAGGCCAGGATCAGGCTCGAGATGATGAGGTGATCCAATCAAGGAGGATGAGGCCCACTTCTAGCAGCTGATCTGGAGGTGTGAATTCCAAGGGAACAGAAGCTGCTTTTGTAGTTAGCAAGCCATTCACAGTCTTTGTTTAATCCAGAGTTGATTGTGTCAAACTTAAAGATGAACTGTAGCTCAGCAGTTTCTCTTTGAAGTCTGGTCCTGAAGTTTTTTTTGCTGCAGGATGGCTACTTTTAGATCTGCAATTGTGTGTCCAGGAAGATTGAAGTGTTCCCCTACAGGTTTTTGTATGTTGCCATTCCTAATATCAGATTTGTGTCCATTGATTCTTTTACGTAGGGACTGTCCTGTTTGGCCGATGTATATAGCAGTGGGGCATTGTTGGCACATGATGGCATATATTACGTTGGTGGATGTGCAGGAGAATGTACCAGTGACAGTATGGCTGATCTGGTTAGGTACTGATCTGGTTCAGGACCAGACTTCAAAGAGAAACTGCTGAGCTACAGTTCATCAAAGATGAAAAATTAGGCTAGTTCTGGCAGTGGCTGCACATGAGGTCTCTATCACCATCGACGTGGACACAAGCTCCTTACATCAGTCTGTCTGATCTTCATGGAGGCAACGCTTGATCTCAAAGAGTCGGGCAACGTTCCTGATGGTGGTCCTCCAGGTTACCCAATCCTCCACCTTCCTCTCCCAGATGTCAGCATCAAGACCCACGTTATCACAGTTTTCTTAAGGATGTGTCTGTAGTGCTTCCTCTTCCCACCACAAGACCTTGCCCCGGTCCTCTGCTGAGCATAGAAAATCTGTTTAGGCAAACGTGTGTCAATCAGCACTAGTTGATCTCTATGTGCATCTGAGTACTTACAAAGATTATATACAGTGTACCTTTGCACCTCTCAATTCTAGTTAATAGTTGGGCCCCTGGGATAAATTAGAACACTTTGAAATGTGCTGTAACTTATGGCAGCAGCTCAGGAAAAGATTTTCAAATTACCGTAAGTAGGAGGATGGCCAGGGGCTATACTGGCCAGTGATGGCAGTGAAACTATCTGGTTACAAGATGGCACAAAGCAAACACCTTTCTTAGAAATAGTGGTAAGAGACCTAATCCTAGATCTCATGTGCAGGTTTGAAGGCTCCAAACTCCTGCCTCTAGTCCAGCTATGGCATAGAAGAGGGAGGGTTACAGGTGTGTATTGTTTTACAAAATTATTCTCATCTTTATCCTTTGTTTCTTTCATTGTCATCCAAATGTTCTGCTTGATTTGAATTGTAGCAAGTGGTTTAGCTACTAGTTGGAGGTTCCCAGGTGGCATTGAGCCTTCATGGATAAATCTATGTCATCCCTATGCCTTTCCAGTCTGGGCATAGGGGATATAGTTGAAAGATGGGGTGGTGCAATCAAAATATCGCCCTTCTGAGCCATTGCAGTGGTAGGCAGGGGGAATTTAGAGCAGCCCCAAGGTTGCTGTGTGTTTCATATGTTTTATCTATTTAAGGGAAGTATGTAGTGGCCTGCCAGTGTCTGTAATTCATCCTCCCAACTGACTCAATCCACAGAGGATGCAAGTCTGTTATAGCCCTAGATAAGGAGGGTGAACTTATTAGCTCAAGCTGTAACAGCTCATGCTTCTACCTTGGTTCACTTGGTGTCAGCCAAGATAGCAGTTGTCACATTAGATGTCCCCCTCTTTGCCCAGTGTAGAGGATCTGAGTCTTTTACAGGTCCCAGCCAAAGACCCCCACCTCTTGCAAGCCAGTCCATGGACCCATTGATGCCCTGGAGAGGGGTGATAGAATTTGGCTTTTGTTTGCAGGATCAGTAGAGAGAACACGGATTAAACACTTAACCAGTAGGGACTGACCTATTCTCTTCCCCCTAGTGCTGCATTATTTTGGTCAGGATAAAAGGCACATTGATGGGGCAGTGTGAGAAATGTCACTCCGCTGCTGCCCAAGCTAGAGCTAGCCTGTGACTAGACAGAGATCCCCATTGCAGTCAATCCAATACACTTCATAAGTACAAAATTGAAAGAGAATTTTAAATGAAGGTGGAGGAAAAATTCCTCATAGGACTGTGTGAGGCTAATTCAGAAAACAAACAATTCCTCTGATTCTTTCTCCGTGCCTTTTGCTACAGCACACAGCTCAGCAAGCCGGTGAGTGCTTGTCAGTATGTGGGAGTAAGTGGAAAACTTGATCCTTTGTCCTAGCAGAGTAGTTGTTGGAAAGCAATGGACGCAAATGCTGAACAGTTTGCTTTAAAGACAGACCTTACATAATCTGCTTTTTACAAATGTTTTTTTCAGATTGTTTTCTTCAAGAGAAGGTAAGGGCTGGGCAGACCTTACAAATTGTACATCCCCAGAATATCATAAATGATCATCTGGATACACTTTATATTACGGTTGCATTTATAAAGGAATAATACGTTAATAATAGGTATTATAACTGTTATGGAAAGGAGCAGTATGTGTTATACATAAGCACATATGTAGGCCTTATATATGGTTATAAATAATGGCTGTGAGGAACCTAGTACATTTTGTAACAATCTATAACAACTGACTAACCATTCATTGAAACATCTGTTAATCGTTTCATACAATCATTGAATCATATGACAAGAAGGAACATTGTGAGGTCATCAGGTCCAGTTCCTGCACTCATGGCAGGTCTAAGCACCGTCTAAACCATGCCTGACAGGTGTTTGCCTAACCTGCTCTTAAAAATCTCCAATGGTGGAGATTCTATAACCTACCAACCTGACTATCTATAACCTCTGATGATAGGACAAGGATGATAGAACTGCAGCAAGGGAGGTTTAGGCTGGATATTAGGAAAAACTTTCTAACTGCCAGGATGCTTAAAAGTTGGAACATCCAAGGGCCCATGTAATTCACAGGAAGATAGAGTTAAATTCTGTAGCTTTAGTTTAAGTTGGTTTGCCTTTTCAAGATTATCTCCTCAACCCTTTAAGCAGAGATATATCTACTGTTAAGTAATCAAAGCTGAGGTTCTGGAGTACAATTCTGCAGCCAGAGGTGAATTTGATGCCAGATTCTGTGACTGCAGAATCATGAAATTCAGGAGGCTCTATGCATGTGCCTAGTTAACTAGTGTGTGTTTCATGGAGGCTGTTGGATGCCACAGTCCTCCTGTTCCTGTACTCTGTCAGCTTCTGATTCAGAGTTGTTGACTCATTGCCTTCCATCTTCAAAGTCATAATAGAATTTCAAAACATCCACTGTCCTCTGGAGAAGCCACCTGGCAATGTTCTTGGGTTAACTAGTTCTCTTTCTTCCTTTTCCTGGCTTACCTGCAATCTTGCCTGGTAGTCTGACTGTTGGAATTGAGTTGCTCTTTGATTGGCAAACTAGGTGTCATCAGAAATACGATATTTTTTCATCTAGGGTTTCAAGCAGTTGTGCTCTTTTTAAATTCAGGTTTTCCAGCTATTTTTTAATGTTTTATAACACCAAAACTTGAACACTCTGAGTCATTTCTGAGTCCTTTTTAAGCTCCCACATCCATATGGGAGGATTCAACGATGAAGCACAAATGTGCAGTTTTAACTTCTGACATCACAGAAGTCTTTGGAGTTGTGAAATATATTTTTGCAATGTATATATCTTTCTCTTGATTTCTTTGTCATAATTTCCATTGGATTGAAGTTGTTAGACTTCCCAAATAGGGAAACTATTCACTTGTTCCCCCATTTGACCACCAAGGGAAAGGTGCTGCCTATCTCATGTGTGACTGTTTACTTATTAGCATATTTGCTGTCTT
Source organism: Pelodiscus sinensis (assembly GCF_049634645.1). Lineage (NCBI taxonomy): Eukaryota > Metazoa > Chordata > Testudines > Trionychidae > Pelodiscus > Pelodiscus sinensis. The sequence continues at coordinate 308,880,346 of NC_134711.1, forward strand.
ACTTATGTTGGTCATTGTTCTGTATTTCTTTCTTGCATTTATTCATAACAATAAGCTGTTCTGTACTTGTCATTGTTAAGGCACTAATGGGAAATTCTCCCTTCCTTTTGAAATGCAGGTTGGCAACCAAATATTCCCCAGTTTTCTAACAAAAGTTGCATGTGGAGGCTGGGGCTCTGGTTATTATCTCCCCACTTTCTTCTTCCCTGAAGAGCAGAAAAATTCAGACAACGCCCTTCATGTTTGCCTTCGAGGAGAGTGTTAAATGTGCTGTTTTTTCAGTATTTTGCCCTATAGTTGAAGAGTGGGTGAAAAGAGGGCTCCCTTCAAGGAAAGTAGAGTCTGTAGCTGCACCAACTATGAATACATAATGCAAAACCTATTCTGCCTCCAACAGACACCCAGAGAAAGTATAGGAGAGAGCTCAAGGTCTCCAACTCCCAGCAAAGATAAATATTTCTCTAAGTCCTGTTTTCCTTGTGACTCATGAAATATAGTTGCCCTGTTTCAGTAACCCTCTGGAGACACAACACTGTTTCTAGGTATAGGAATATATTTGCTTCCAAAAAGACTGACTCTCATGTCTCCAGATTTTCTGCCCTACATCTTCCTCAAATGAGGCTATTTCTCATGTGAGTTTGAGTGACACTTTCTAGAATTTTCTAGGATCTGACCAAAATAATTCAACTTCTACATTAAGGACCAGTATTAGGGATGGGCAGGAATTAGCGTCCCCATCGTATGAAAATTGGTGAGATATCAAAACATTTCCCATCCTGAATCAGGACAAAAAGTCAAAATGTCAAATTTTTACAGACTGAAAACTGAAAAAAAAATTGGTTCAGGTCAATCGAAATGTTTTGTTGGGTCATCGACCATTTTTTTGTACACTTCAGAAAATATAGCTAACTCATATTTCAAAATAAAAAGTTACTTCACCCGAGAATTTTTATGCTAAATATGATAAATCAAATGTTTCAAAATGTTTTGAAAATTTCATTAAAAATTGTTGAGATGAGAAACTCATGCAAACTGATCCTTTCCTTTGAACAATTTCTATTCTGATGAATCAGTATTTTTTTAGAAAGGGCAAAACAAAACAAACCTTACGTGGAAAATTCCTAAACAGATCTACTAGTCATGCAAAGCTCCCACTTGGTAGTTGCTGCGCACTATATATAATCTATACATGTCTTAGAATAATCCCCTGAGGAAATGGTCTAGAAGGCAAAGGTATTCTTTGGGTATTAATTCATCACATGACATTTCAAATTATCCTCCCTTCCATGTTTATAAAAGCAATTCCAAATGTATTTTGTGTTCTTTTACATGCTTTAAAATGTTTTATAATTATTGTGGCTGGGAAATAGTGAAGGAGAAATACATTGATATTTTCCTTTAAATAAATTTAATATTAATAAATTTTTACATCAGTAACTTGTATGTAACATTGGAGCATAGCATTTAAATGTAAATGGATACATGACAGGAAACGGAGGAGAATTTTCACAATATTTCAGCAATTCTTTATGCATACACCTCTGTTATCACTCAGTCTATTAACATAATCCAATTCACTTTAACAACTGCTACAGTCTCCTTTGCAGTTTGAAGTAGAGAGTATGCATTTTTTAAGGAAATGCTGCTCAGTGAGTTTGTTAAAAGAAATCTGTATGACAAAACTTAAAGACTAAATCTAAATGACATAGTCAAGCCCCAGCAAGAATAAACAAGTTGCAGAATGTGTCAACAACTCAGGCATTGATGTAATTAATTTAATAATTCTTTATGGGAATTTGAGAGCTAAACATACAACATTCTGAGGTAAAAAATGTTTGTGACTTTAGTAAGTATATAACATATTTAAAGTTGGTCTGGCTGTCTACTTACTTATATGGCCCTTCTCAGTGTAGTCTCTAAGCAGCTGCTATGTTTACAATTTTAACAGACATTAATGTTTGTCTCAGAGGTGTAGCCATGTTAGTCTGTATCTGCAAAAACAACAACATTAACAAATTCTTTCATGGGTATAAACCACTTTGTCAGATGCATGGAGTGGAAATCACAAACACTCTCTCTCTCTCTCTCTCTCTCTCTAAAGAGGGGAGTTACTTATCAAGTGTAGGACCAGTGTTAACAAAGCCAGTTCAGTCAGGGTGGATGCTGTTCACTTCCAGCAGTTGTTGGGGAAAGTATGAATATCAATAGATGGAAAACTGATTTTGTAGTGAATCTTTATTCATCTTAATTTGATCATGTTAAATTTGCAAATGAATTGCAGCTCCTCTGTTAATTCGAACTAAGCTAATTCGAACTAACGCGTCTAGAACTAATAACTAGTTCGAATTAGCGTTTTGCTAATTCGAACTAGCATGTCCACATTAAGTGGACCCTGAACCGGGCTTAAGGATGGCCGGAAGCAGTGCCGGTAGGGCATCAGAGGAGAACTTAGAGCGTGGAGATGCTGTCTCGGGCTAGCTGAGGGCTGCGCTTAAAGGGTCCCGACCCCCACCCCGGACAGACAGTTCTCAGGGGTGCCCTGCTTGCAAAGCAGTCCTGGCTTGGATTGCCCGGAGTACCCACACTGGACACATCACAGCACTCGGCCATCAGCCCGGCAGCACTTGCCGCAGGCTGCCGTCTGGGGAGAGGGGGCAATTGGGGGGCTGCAGGAGAGCTTCCACACCCAGAAGCCTGCAGAGCCAGCCCAGTCCTCCCCATCGGGGGCTTGTACTCCATTCCTCCCTCACCTCCTTCCACTTACCCTTCCCTAGCCCCTTTTCTTGATGTACAAAATAAAGGACAATTGTGTTCAAAAATGGAGTCTGTCTTTATTGAACAAAACTGGGGGAGACTGGGAAAAGGAGGTGGGAGAGGGGAAGAGAGAGAGTGGGAGAGGGGAGGGCAACTACAATGATCAGGGGTTGGGAACAGGTCCCATATGAAGAGAGGCTAAAGAGACTGGGACTTTTCAGATTAGAAAAGAGAAGACGGAGGGGGGACAGGATGGAGGTCTCTAAAAGCAGGAGTTGGGTGGAGAGGGTGCATACAGAAAAGTTCTTCATTAGTTCCCATAAAGATGGACTAGAGGACACCAAAGGAAAGGAATGGGTAGCAGGCTTCAAACTAGTAAGAGAAAGTTGTTCTTCACAAAGCAAAGAGTCAACCTGTGGAACTCCTTGCTGCAGGAGGCTGTGAAGGCTAGAACTGGAACAGAGTTTAAAGGGAAGTGGGATCAAGTCATAGAGGTTGGGTCCATGGAGTGGTATTAGCCAGGGGGTAGGAGTGGTGTCCCTGCCCAAGGTTTGTGGAAGGCTGGAGAGGGATGGCACGAGACAAATGGCTTGGTCACTGTCTTCGGTCCATCCCCTCCAGGGTCCCTAGGGTTGGCCGCTGTCGGCAGACAGGCTACTGCGCTAGATGGACCTTTGGTCTGACCCAGGATGGCCATTGTAAGCTCAGGGCTCAGGGTCGGGGGTCTCAGTGGACCCCCTTGATTTTCTTGCAGTCCTGCTCCTGGGTGGCCAGGCTGGCAGCTCTCCTGCCCTAGCAGGCCACTTTCCTGTGCCTAGTGCGGAGATCGTGGACGAGGTCCACGATGTCCGCACTAACCCAGGCGGGTGCCCGCCTCTTGCGGTCCCGGGCAAGCTCCCAGGAGCCGCCAGCCTGGTCCCGGGAAGAGAGGGAGGGCTGGGGGGCATTGGGTGGGTGGCTCGATCCGTGCCAGGTGCAGGGTCTGCTGGCTGGGTGATGGCAGGCTTGGACCTGGCACGGGCACCATAGCCAGCCCGTTCCCCTTTAAGGGGTCCGGGGCTGGGAGGGGGGCAGTAGAGTTTCCCTGGTGTTGGCCAGAGTGGCCACCAGGGAAACCTGGGGTGGGCTAGCCTCCCACTAGTTCGAATTAAGGGGTTACACACCCTTTAATTCAAACTAGCTAGTTCGAACTAGGCTTAATCCTCGTGGAATGAGGATTACCTAGTTCGAACTAAGCGCTTCGTTAGTTCGAATTAAGTTCGAACTAACGGAGCGCTAGTGTAGCGCCTATGAAAGTTAGTTCGAACTAACATCTGTTAGTTCGAACTAACTTTGTAATGTAGACATACCCCCATTTCCAGCTTGCAACCCTTGCCAGTTTGGTGACATTTGCAAATTATTCAAATCATTAACCAGACCCAGGTCACACCCGTGTGGAACTCTGCTAGCTACACTCTCCCAATTTGACATCAAATCATAAATAACAACTTTCTGAGTATGGTCTTTCAACCTGTTGGGTGCCCAACTTATAGTAATTTCATCTAGATCACATTTCCTTAGTTTGCTTATTATAATGTCATGTGGGACATTAAAATCAAGATATGTCACATCTACTGCTTCCCCCATCTTACCTCCTATTACTCTCCCATGACACTGTACGCTAAAGTAACTGTCTTCCTTGGGGAACCTATTAAGAACTTGTAGATAGTGTCTCTATGGCTCCCAGAGGAAATTCCATTGAAAAAATGCTTCCACAGTCTTCTGTTCAAAGTATCTCTTAATGTCTTTCTTATGTATTATAACCCTTTCATGGGGAGTGAAGTAAGTCATTATTAGACTGTCCCTTTCTTCTAGTTTAAGCAGCTAACTGGGATAAATGAAACAGCTTGTCTCCTCTAGCTCTTCACAGATTTTCTCCCAGGACATATAGTTTTATGTCTTAGACAGAACATAGCAACAACCTACATTGTTTACTAAGGCTTGGAACTTCTCTCCCCATCCTCTGTCTACAAAGACTGTGAAGCAGAAGGCTCTTTTCAATATCTGTTCCCCAAGAGGTGATAAAGTGGAATAAATTTGAAACCCCTTCATTCTTTCCAGTATTGAGAGAATTTTAGAAAATTGAAAGGCACTCCCAGGTGTCAGGCATTCCACCCTTAAACTAAATTATACATTCCCCTTGAAGTTTGGGGTGTAGTTACTAAATTAAAACCTGCTATAGCAACATTCACTAACCCCCACTCTGCCCATCTGTTCTCTGTATTGCAATGACTTTCTAAAAGAATCTGTTGGGTGTAGGATGTATACTTACGTAAGGACTATGCAGCTTTTGTTGCTAATGTTTTAGTGTGGGTTATATACTCCCTTCTGTGTCTCTTGGAGCTATAAAAGTGTGTCTTAAATATCAGTTGCTAATTACACCATTCTCAAGAAAAATCTGAAGTGCTCAAGATTTCGTTATCCCACATAGAAGATTTTCTTTGGGTGATATCATGCATTCAGTTTGTAGCCCTGAGCGAAGGGTGTGCACTGGATGCCCCTTTTCCCAGGGAAGGCATCAGGAGGAACACAATGGTTATTCCAAAATAACTCTGCTGTGTACCTTATGTGAGATACTGACCCACTGGCAGTCACCACTGTGCTACATTACTGGCCATGGTGTTGAAGGGGACAGTGTCATGTGTCCACCTACTCCTTGCCATGCATTCTCTGAGGGAGCTCAAAGGGCAGCCCTGAGCTCCCCTAAGCACTGCTGATGTTATCCATGCAGTTCTAATGCAGGCTATGCAATTTAGATGGGGTGAGTCCTTAGTTGTATGCTCCAGTGTAGCCACTTATAGGTAGGACACATTGTGCTGTATACACATGCACCTCATTTCCCTCAATTCATAGCTGAGCATCTAGTTCATAGCTGCTTAAAGAGAAGGGCATCATAAGGGACTAAAACTATGGACCGCAGCTTTTACTTACAAATTGAAATGAATTGCTCTGTCCTTGAAGGGAATGAGCCTTTTTTTCTATTAAAGTCTTAGTGCAGCATGGAAATATATTGCAGCTTGAAATTCAATTTTCCAGGTTCCTAAGAAAATAGGCAACTTGAATTTAGAAGTCTGGGCACCTTTATGCTCCCAGAGAAATTCAGGTACAAGTTTTATATGACATTTTTTTACATTAATAATACCATTGTAAATCCACAGCAGAATGTAGCCTTTGGTAGTATACCTAACAAATTTGCATAGCTCCATGTTGAAATTTTGTTCAAATATTGTCCAAATATTTTAAAATATGCAAGTAAACATTAAATTAGTTGAAAATTGTGTTCAACAAATATAATGTTTATTTTCATATTTTAAAATATTTTGCATATAACTTCTTATCTTCATCTTAAACATTATTTCTATTTAGTGCAGGTGAAAGTTGTGGTTCAGTAGCTATGGTAAATGAAGTCCTCTGATTATCTGAAGTCCTCTAATTATACTTTTCCCCACCCATACCCCTTGCTCACTCAATGAGGTTATAGCTGTCCTGGTACATATCTCTGGCTTCTTGCTGCTGCCTCTGGTCATTCTGCAGTATAATGCCCTCCCGCCAGACCCATCCCTTTTGATTTTATGAGAAACAATCAAAATTCCATGCACATCCCATTATCCTGGCACAACCAAATCCTGACTTTGTTTTTAGTTATGGTAAGAGGAAGCTACATACCAAATTTGGTGGTCCTAGCTCTTACTGTTTAGGAGTTCTTGAACAAACAGACTCACAGATGGACATATGCACATTTTTAAAATTTATAGCTAGATAACTGCCTCCTTCTGCTATCAATTGCTCCTTCATCTCTAGAGGAAGAGATCTGTGCCGGAGAGCTGAAAATCCTAGGCTCAAAACATGCTGTCTACCCCTTTGAGAAAAAATGTTATGTGATCATATAATTAAAGACTGTGTCATAATGCACTCACAAGAAGACGCACATACAAATCTCATTTACCTATAATGATCATAGAAGTCCAATGCTGAATTTTAGAATGCATCTATTAGACTTACTATATTTTCTTTTATTTTTAAAAGCTGCACTTGAAGAGAGGAAAAGAGTCAAACCAAACACATTTTGAACTTTGATTTCACTGTGATCATCCAGTTAGGGTATGTCTTGTGCAAGCTTCTTGTGCAAGAACTGTTTTGCAAAAGAGTTCTTGTGCAAAAGATCTTCCACAAGAGCGTGTCTACACTGCCATGTGCTTTTGCGCAAGCGTCCTTTTGCGCAAGAGCGTCCATGGCAGTATGGATGCTCTCTTGCACAAGAAAGCTCTGATGGCCGTTTTAGCCATAGGGGTTTCTTGCGCAAGATATTCATGTTGCCTGTCTACACAGCCATCTTGTGGAAGAGCTCTTGTGCAACAGAGCTTATTCCTCATGGGGAGAGAAGTAACTCTTCCCTAAGAAACCCTGTATTCTGATGCTGTACTGTAAATGTACTTGCGCAAGAAAGCACGTGAAGTGTAGACGTAGCATTACTGTTTTAACTAGAAGAAATGGGCAATCCTTTGACCAAATAGTAACAACAGCAGCCATCTGTCACTCATGTATCAGACCGTGTGCTCAACTAAAGAAACATTAACTTAACTGGCAATTATTTAACATGCAGTATCCTTCCTGAATTTGAATTGGCTTATTCAAAAGCTACATAGTATGATCTCTGGTATGCTAAGATTCAGAATGATTAATATTTTCCTCCATACACAATGCCAACACTTATTCTAAATGACCTAGAGTCTGAGTTTTCCAAATATGAAATAGTTAGATTACATTCAATAGAAGCAAATTCATTCGTTGGACAAGGAGGACTGAAGAGAGACACTTTTATAAGTTATGTTCTTTAATTTTAACATCTCACAATCTATTTGATTACCATTATATTAATTCTCTTGTTGTCTCCGTTATTTATTTACTTGTTTTTCTTCTGAGTCAGTAAAACCAGATTAAACAGATGAACATGCAGAACTGTAGAAAAATAAAAGCTTTGCTGAGCTCATTATCAATTATGCTATATTACCCAATGTCATTGTTGCATCTATATGCAAATTCTTATTTCTTTCTTTGGGTTAATTCAGCTACAAAGTAGAGTCTTAAGGAAAGTAAAAAAAAAAAAAAAGGCTTAGTTAGACGTATGTTAGACATTTTCCGTATAGCTTATTTGCTGTGATTTGAGTATCAACCTATTTCAGTACAGTTTCTCTAGCCCAATGGAGAAAAGGTGAAAGTGTTTACCTTATCCAAATTTGGACTATTTTAAAGGCACACAAAATACTTCTGTCATTCACACCATTTATTCAGGCCCATACATGGTATGTGTGTGTGTGTGCATGTGTGTATGCGCTCAGGGGGCTGCAAATACATCCCCACCACGGTCCTCCAAGTAAGAAAGAGGCTGGGGTGGCACATTGCTTCAGCCTTCCTCCCCCCATGCTCCCGCTGGCTGGGGGAAGGCAGAAGCAACCCCTTGCTCCAGCCTCCCTCCCCTGTGAGCCAGCGAGCTGGGGGAAGGCAGGAACGGTGCATTGCCCCAGCCTCCCTCCCCCATGCTCCAGCCAGCTGGTGAAAAGCTGGGGCTGATTGGACCCCCTCCCCCAGGAGCAAGGACAGGGGTTGGGCTTGGCCACAGTGGTAGGACAGCCACCAGCCCCTCTCATGGTTTGTGCCCCCTCCCACAGAAATTCCCACATAAAGGCCTTTTATTATACATTAGAGTGAGCTTATCAAATTCTTGAGAGGTTTTAACAAGATCAGAAAATGTCACAACACAGATCTATTCTTGTAATGATAATGGTACAAATTTAGTTCAGTCAAACTACATGTCAAGATTCCGTGATCCGCCTAATCGATGATATCTGCTCAAAGCATTTCTAGGGAGTTGATCACTGAAGCACCTCAGCACCACTATTAGCATCATGGTTTTTTTTCTAGGTACAATTTGCTACAATTATTCATGAAGCATCAGAATGAAAAATTTGTAGTGAATAATTCACAAATCTAGCCTTTTTTATATGTGAGGAACATTCATAAACAGATGATGATTTACTCAGTAATTTTGTTATTGACTCAGTTAGGCTGGTCACATGTCCAACCACTTCTAAGACTTACAGGACAAAAGGGGCTATTTACAGTTGATTGCCCAGACACTGAGGGAAACATGCTTGATGGCTTTCATTTGCACATTGAAAACCGTAAACCATGCCATACTCCATATAATTAACTCTACACAAAAGAATAATACCTACACCAAACAAGATATACAGATCCAGCAGATTGTGACATTAAAATTTATAGGTTGCATGAAGTATTTTGTCCAAAACATCTTCAAGTTATGCATATTTATATCCATAAGTCAACTTCATAAATCACAGGGGTAGGGTCTGTCACAATAATGCCTTTTTATTGGACCAAAGTCTATTGGTAAGAGATACAAGCCTTAAAGCTACACGACACTCTTTCAGATCTGGTTAAAGTATTCCCAGAGTCACAGCAAATTACAAAGTGGATCACATTGTTTAGCATAAGTAGTTAGTGGGTATTGTAAGAGACCATTTAAGACAAAGTTGCCTATTAACACAACTATAGTCATAGCATAGGACAAAAACAGGGGGTCAATTGGTTACAGATTGTTGTAATAATCTGTAAATCCAATGTCTATGGTCAGTGTCTGATTTTTACTGTTTAGCAGAGTAATGATATTAAGCTCATTGACTCATCTTTTGAAAGTTTTATACAGGCTTCCACTGAGGATGAGGACTGAAAGGCATGGGATGTGGGTATAAAAGACTCGGAGAGGCTAAGTGTCCCCAATGGGGCAAGAAATGCCCGATGAGGAAGCTCCCAGGAAACAGGGATCCATCAGCACCCAGATCAAGGCCCCATTCTCAATCTGCCTTTTCCTGTCTTCACTCTGCCTCTCTTCCTAAGACACCTCTGGTCTGCTGCTCAGTTTTCTTCTCCCACTCTCCCACCATTGCTCATCCTCAAAGTAAGTAGGAACAGAAAACAGTCAGTGGCATTGGGGTGAGAGAGGAGGCAGGCACTTTTGGGGAGAACGTGAGGAGGGTGGGGTGTGCCTTGGGAGAGGGTGTAGAAAGGAGGAGGTTGGGGAGCCACAGAGGGGGGGTAGAGGTGGGCGGGAAGAGGCAGAGCCGGAGCAGGGTCTCAGGACAGAGCAGAGATGGAGTTTGAAGTGGGGTCTAAGGGTGGAATGTGGGATGAGGCACCGCTTCCACTTCAAGAAACCTTCCAGTGCTGGTGTCCAGCCTCCCAAAATGCAAGAATCACATGCATTCTTGTGATACTGTGAGGTCAGATGTAGATTGATCACTTTGTGAAAAGTGTTCCCCCACAGGTGATGTGGTATTCTTGTCTTTTATCATTTTCCTGTGCGAGTCAATTTGAGAGCAGAGTGATAGTCTGGTTTCATCCACGTAGTTGTTACTGGTATTGGGGCACTGTGATTGGTCATTTAAGTTGCATGAATGAATATAATGCATAATCAGAAGGATTGCTCGAAGCCTCTGTTGCTTTCAATCTTTCAAGAAGAGGGAACAATTTAAATTGTGCTAGTAGATAAAATGTTAAACATTTTCTTTTCTGGGCTTCACTTGTTATATCATTGCTAGCTTGCTGTTGTTGTTTAAAGCTACTATCAGATTTATTGACTAGATACAACTTACAATTATTTTTCCACAATGTGATGGTTGTGTTATTCACTTTGCTGACTAAGTGAAGGCATGTTGGGTTCAGAGCCTTGTGTTCAGAGCTTTGTGCTGTTCATGAGATTCCTGGTGAAGATGTAATCTACACATATGCAATGTGGCCGTCTCTCTTTGTCTACTAGCTGGGTCACATATAGCTGTTCGACTCCACTATTGCCTTTGATCTAACAGGCAGGCTTTGGTCTTTTAACTTCAGCAATAGGGGCTCATTCTTCTAGATCATGGAGTCCTCTGTTTGATCTCTTGTTAACGACTTCCATGGGCTGTTGCATGTCATGTACATCATACATATTTATATAAGTGCATGCATGCATGTAGATGTAGCTATTGATTTTTAACTGTCATTAATCTTGCATTTCCAGATTTTCTTGTTTTCATTCAATATAATAACCCAGAGGAGTGACTTTAGAGCTTGATCTAATCATGTCAAACCAATCTGATAGCTTTCTTTAATAGGATAATGAGTCTTGTGGATAAGGGAGAAGCGGTGGATGTAGTATACCTAGACTTTAGTAAGTCATTTGATACGGTCTCGCAAGATATTCTTATCAATAAACTAGGTAAATGCAACTTAGATGGGGCTACTATAAGGTGGGTGCATAACTGGCTGGATAACCGTACTCAGAGAGTAGTTATTAATGGTCCACAATCCTGCTGGAAAGGCATAACAAGTGGGGTTCCGCAGGGGTCTGTTTTGGGACAGGCATTGTTCAATATCTTCATCAAAAATTTAGATATTGGTATAGAAAGTACGCTTATTAAGTTTGCAGATGATACCAAGCTGGGAGGGGTTGCTACTAATCTGGAGGATAGGGTCATAATTCAAAATGACCTGGACAAATTGGAGAAATGGTCTGAGGTAAATAGGATGAAGTTTTATAAAGACAAATGCAAAGTGCTCCACTTAGGAAGGATCAATCAGTTTCATACATAGAGAATGGGAAGCGACTGTCTGGGAAGGAGTATGGCAGAAAGGGATCTAGGGGTTATAGTGGACCACAAGTTGAATATGAGTCAGCAGTGTGCTGCCATTGCAAAGAAAGCAAACATGATTCTGGGATGCATTAACAGGTGTGTTGTGAGCAAGACACGAGAAGTCATTCTTCCGCTCTGCTCTGCGCTGTTGGAGTATTGGGTTCAGTTCTGGGCACCGCATTTCAAGAAAGATGTGGAGAAATTGCAGAGGGTCCAGAGAAGAGCTACAAGAATCATTAAAGGTCTAGAGAACATGTCCTATGAGGGAAGACTGAAGGAATTGGGTTTGTTTAGTTTACAAAAGAGAAGATTGAGGGGGGACATGATAGCAGTTTTCAGCTATCTAAAAAGGTGCCATAAGGAGGAGGGAGAAAACTTTTTCATCTTGGCCTCTGGTGATAGAATAAGAAGCAATGGGCTTAAACTGAAGCAAGGGAGGTGTAGGTTGGACATTAGGAAAAAGTTCCTAACTGTCAGGGTGGTCAAACACTGGAATAAATTGCCCAGGGAGGTTGTGGAATCCCCATCTCTGGAGATATTTAAGAGTAGGTTAGATAAATGTCTGTCAGGGATGGTCTAGACAGTATTGGGTCCTGCCATGGGGGCAGGGGACTGGACTCGATGACCTCTCGAGATCCCTTCCAGTTCTAGTACTCCATGATTCTATGATTCTATCTGGTACTGCTGAAGTCAATGCAAGCTTTCTTATTAACCACAATTGGTGTAGGATTTCAGTAAAGAAACATGTGAGCCACTATATATGGGCCTATGAGAATAGACTGAGATCTGATTATTTTTCCTCTATATTTATATATATTGTGATTTTAAGTTTCTGGGTATTTTACACTGAGTTAAAGAAACAGTCTAAATAACTAGTAGATTTACCTAGCCTTTTTTTTGGGAGGGGGGAAGTGGAGGACGGGGATTTCTTAAAGGATTGTTAAAATGTTTCCATTTAAATTTTAATAATATTTTTAAATGGAAATTCTATCAAGTGTACTTTTTTCTTCATCCCTATAAACTCTATTTTTAGTTGCTATGTTTTAACAAAAAGTGGACATAGTCAATTTGGTTTCCTATAATATTTTCTTATCATTTTAAAAACTTAAGCATTGATTTAGCTGTGCCAAAACAGAACATAACTCCAAATTTTTCAATTTTATCTCTTTTCTGTAAGGTTTAATGAGAACCAATCCTATTCCAGATTTATCCTTTTTTTCTGGCTCATCTTGGTTCAGTCTCTTTCAACATTCACTTAGTTATGTCAAATTTGAGGACTGTACTTGCTTTGGTGAGTCTGTCTCTTTTCTGTTTGTTTGTATGAGAAGCAATCCCATTCAAGGCACATCCTGTTTTCCTAGCACGACCATATCCTTATGTTGCTTTAAGTTATGATAAAAGGAAGAAGTGGAGGGTATGTCTACACTACCCTCCTAATTTGAACTAGGAGGGTAATGTAGGCACACCGCACTTGCAAATGAAGCCCGGGATTGAGGAAGCTGCGTGTAGCCACGCGTCACGGGGTTCGAACTGCCGGCATTTAAAAATGGCGCCTGCCGGCTTCATGCAAATGAAGCCCGGGAAATTCAAATCCCGGGCTTCATTTACAAGTGCGGTATGCCTACATTACCCTCCTAGTTTGAATTAGGAGGGTAGTGTAGACATACCCTGAATTTGGTGGTCCTAGCTCTTATCATTAGTTCTTGAACAAACAGACAAACTCTCTAAAACATACAGTAGTTATAAAAATTGATAAGAGGGAAGTTGAGGAAGAAAAAAACTGTATTGGGTTGGAAAAGACATATAATGCTTAAACACCTTCATGCATGAGCTGGATTGGGAAAACAACAGCCTTTCTGTGCAATGTAACCAATTAGTCCTGAAGTTATATAAGTTCATACACTGATTAACCCAAATAGAGATACCTTCAGCACATGAATTTTTATAAAATTACCTTCTCATCTTTTCAAATGTCCAGAAGTCAGGGTTCACTGTTTCTCAACTTGTGAGATATCTCATCTTAGTGCATAGTACGTAGCTATTTTTCCTTTAAAGAATTGTAGGTTAACTTAGTCAGACCTTTCATAAAATGAAAAAGAGATTCCATTAAAGCAGGTTCCACTGGAGCAGGTCTTCAGGGGTTTGGGTAAGAATCGCTTTCACTATATGTTATGGTTTTGCTAAGTTTTTCTTAAGTATTATTATTTTATCCCCTTTGGGATAGTAAATCACAATGACAGCACTTTGCAAAACCACATCACTTTGTTAAAAAAACCCACAAAACTTCTGACTCAATTTTCATTATTCACCAAGGTTTTGTTCTGATTGTTATTTCATAAAATTTAAGGCTTTAAAGGACTATTCTAACCTTCTGTATAACACACCATAGAATTTCACCCAGTTACCTTGGTAGTAAGCTCAATCATGTGTGTTGGATGAAAGCAGACCATCCAGTCTTCATTTGAAGACTCCAGGAGATGGACAATCCACAGCTTTCTTTGACAGTTTATTCCAATGATTAACTAACCCTTTCGAAATGTGTATCTGATTTATAATTTGAATTTATCTGGCTTTGCCTTTCAGTCCTTGGTTCTTGCTATGCCTGTCTAAATCAATGACTCTTAACCTAATTACCTCTATGGTCTGCATATGCAACTCGCTTGGTGTTACCAGATCCACACAATATATATTCCACTTGTATGGGTCACAGCTCTGTGCATATAGGGCCACAAGAAGGCTGTAGATTGACAACCACAGGCCCAGATTAAAAAACAAAAGACTTTTAGTACCCAGTATTTCTTTCCCACCCCATGAAAATACTTATACACTGTAATGAAGTCACCTTCTTTTTGGGATATCCCACAAAGAAGGAGTTGGGATCTATCCCATTAATGCCAATGGAAAGACTCCCACTGACTTCAGTAGGAGTTTGACGAGTCCCAGGATGAGCTATGACTATAAGGAACCTGAAGAAATAGTTAAGATGAATGTTCTTCAGACCTTCACTTGGGGCATTAATCTACCTATCTTAGTGTGTTGTACTGCTGGTCATCTCCACTTTTTTGGTGTGTTTTCCATGTGAAAACAGCATGGCAATAGTGAAGTCCCAAGTGGTCTTCATGGAGTCTCTTTTCCTTCTCTCTTTTAGAGTTATAAAAGATCAGGCATAGGGCTTTTCTCTAGGGGTGAAGGGTAGGTCATAGGTAAATTGAATACCTTGAATTCTGCTCTTGTGCTTAAATGCTTTATCAAGTAGAAGGGTTTTTCTCCTTTTCCCAAAGAAGATCAGACTCTGGAGTCATCTAATTTATTCTGGATGTCATTGCACAGCTCAGTTCCTTCAGCTGAGAATGCTTTCTCTCATTTGCAATGTTGTGGTCTCTGTGATCTCTGTTGTCCCTGAAAAGCATAATTGGCTCGGTGATACAAAGATGGAGGCATGGTCTATAATGTAGCTGGAACTGGGTCTATTTATCTGCTTGAACATTAGCATTAAAATCTTAAACTGCACAGCACAGGGTAGCCTCAACTGCAGAAGGCTTTTAGGACTTACCTCTAGTTATCTAACTTTTAAATGCTTGCCTATAATTTTTAAACTGACAAAGGAGGGGACATTCAAATTTAAGATTTAAACATCACACTTTACTCACCTCAATTGTGTCAGCATATTGTTGTATGTCACACTGGTGCAGACTTCTGCTATCTGCATGTATAATGGGGTCAGATAAGAACAGACTTTCAGCCATATGTGGCTGAGTCAGGCTATGATATGAATAGAAAGTCTCAGAGGAGGTAGCCATGTTAGTCTGTAACTTTTAAAACAATGAGCAGTCCTGTGGACTTTAGAGAATAACAAAGATATGGGCTTTTGTGCATAAAACCCACTTCATCAGATACTTCAGTCTGATCCACTTATTATTTTCCATGGGTATTGGATGTCAGTGCACAAATTTAACAAGGACATGAAAAATTTTGAAAAATATAGTTCATTCTGTAGCTGTAGGGTTATGCAGTTTTTTTGTTTGGATTTGATAGTCCCTTTTTGGATTGGTACACCTTCTGACCACAACTCATGCTTGGCCAAATATCTCTGACAGACTCTTGGTTTAAAATCCATTAGATGATGCTCCAAGTCCACCTTCATCCATTTTTTCTAATTTAGATGAAAATTGGTCTTCTGCAGTGGAGCAAATCAGGTCAGGCCTGTTTCTGGCTACTGTAATGTTCAGACAAAACACATGCTAGTCCCCAAGTTGGATATACAATCAGGCAACTTGTTTGGTTGTATCAATCAGGTTGCACACATTGACTTTCAGCCGAGAGCTGTAATTACTGAATCTCTTTAAAAATGGAATTTTGTGCTCATGAAAAAATGTATGATTGATAGCTCTGGGGACCAAAATCTTCTGTTTGCAACAGAACAGATTCAATCCGAGAAATGCAACGTGATCCTTTCCAACAGAGTATGTCATCCCTAAGTCTGAAATGATGAGACCATTTATAGGTGTGACAGGAAAGAGTCATTCATTTCTTCATCTTCTCTGCTCACACCGCCAACGCGTGTACCAGTTGTAGTGTTGGGGTCTACATCATGTCTGTCAGGGAAATGGACTTAATGAACCAACCCATTTCCAATGGGCAAAAACACCTGTTAGATTATAATGAATTTAAATCATATATAATTTGGACAGGTTTTGGAGGAGAGAAACCTTGATCTGTTTGGCCAGTTCCAGTGGTCATGTAGTGCCATTATCCAAGGAGTGAAACGTTAATAAAAAGGGTGAGAAGTTTTGCCAGGATAAATCAAGGTATACAAGTAATTTACTATATCATGGAGTAGTGCAGCATAAGAAGAAAGAGTCTACATATGTGTAAGAAGATTGAGCTGGAACGAACAGCATATTTACTTCTCATAAAATTCTCCTGGCAAAACAAAACCATATTTTGTAAAAATTTTCACATACTATTTCAATATATCACACATTCATTCGACAGTGCAAGAAAAATCCCACAAATTAAATATAAGATTAGATAGACTGAAGACTGGGTTTTGGAAACTTTTTCAGTTTTGAAGCAAAGTTTATTTCTTGAAAAGCAATCAGCCAGCTTATTACTTTCTAAAAAGAACTTCACCTGCTTTGAGTGTGTTAACACTCTTTCCACTTCCTTTCCATGATCTTACTCAGACATTACTTTTACAGTGCTACCAGCACCACTGGAGAACTATAAAGGCATATAAGGCTGCTGTAACAAGACTTCATTATTAAAGGTTGTATTTAATTTTGAATGAATGACCTTGGTGGAGAATGTTCTCAGAGCAATAATACCAGTTAGATCTGGGGCTGTTCCAAAGCATCTGGAAAATTGTTTTTAATTTGAATTCAACATGAACTTCATTGCAATTATTTGCTAGAATAGTGTTCTGTATGATATGCCTATAGGGATAATCTGATAAGAACACAATAACTTTGGGCTTGAATAAAAGTTTATTATTTTATATTATTTGTTCATTATTTACATTATCATAGCACTTAGGAGCTAATTCATGGATCACCACCTATTGTGCTAAGCCCTATACAAATAAAGAACAATGAAATAATTCCTGCTTCAAGGGTCTTGCAATCTAAATATAAGATACAAAGTAGATGGATGGAAGATATATAACAGATGGATAGCTACTGACAGAGAAGGACAAGGAAATAATGAGACGGTGTTGGTCAGCTGGAAATTCTCAGCACACCATCCACCTGTTGTCAAATTTTTTGTAGGCATCCAGCAAAAAAAATGCGGAGAGGTGCATATGAGGTAGAATTACAGTTTCTTCCTGAGGTTATTATACATTTCCCTACAAGCCCTCATGAAGTTTAGCTGTACTACTGCTACTACTACTACTATTATTTATATTATTATAGGTCAGAGCAGTGAATAACTTCTATGAATTCATAAGTCTTTATAGCATTTAGACATTCTGTAAAGAATTCCCTTTCTAACACTCATCATAATCAAACACAGGAGGTTTGCTGAGGATCTTTGCATAAACCAGGGTGACCCATAGCTGATGGGTCAGACTGGCCCTTGCTCAGAATAATGAGCAAAGGCTAACAATGGACCCAGGAGATGAGGGCCCAGATCTCCAAAGATGGTGAATGTGATGAGCCAGTACTGTGGAGGCACAGGCCACGTAAGGCACATGAAGAGCTAGCTCTTCATAATGGTCATCCACAGACTCAATAACCAGTGGCATGTGACAGAAGAGCTTCTGGGAAGGAAGATGGTTTGCCCCACAATAAAACTCCACTGTGTTTCCCAGTCCCAAGGATTTCAATACTGATCCAGCAAAATATTGCCTATTTTTGTGACAGATCATAGTATGGCTGCAGGCATAAAAATATAGTTGAAATGAGATCTTTAATTTCAATAAATAGAATGAATAGCATGCTATTTCTAAGCAATAAGTCTGTTACTTGAAACATTTTGAAGTGTCCTTGAATCATATTCTGCTGGTGCTGCTCTTTAGGCATTTTATAATTGCTTCCTTGTATTATCTAGGGATTTGAAGAGAACTTTGAAAGAGAAGTTCACCATATCAAGTTTCAAAAGGTTTTCAAACTCAGTTTCGCTACATTCATTGTGCACTTGTTTTATTTTTTGAGGCCAAGATGCATTATTTTACATGTATTAATATTATGTTTTATTTTTCAGTTGTCAGCCTAGTTTCAAATCAAACCCAAGCTCTTTTGAAGGCAGTTGGAAACTTTGCCTTCTAAATTCTTGCTAGTTCTTTTGGTATTAAAAGGGATTACTTTATACTCTCTTAATTTGGCCTACTTTTTACTGTTTTGCTTGCTAAAGTTATAGTTGTCAAGCTTGTGTGCCTGGAGTTTCTTAATATAATTTTAATCCTCTTAATTTGAATTTTATGTTGATACTTCTTCAGGATTTTTTGCGAGCCTCCCATGTTTGATGTGTCCATTCTTTGCACTTCCAAAATTCCCATTTATATTGGAGGAATGCAATATCAGGCTTATAGACCAGAATGTTCAAAGGAACTCATTTTGTGCCTGACCTAGCCCTTCTTACATCAATGAGAATTTACAACTGACTTCATTGGGCTCAGGATCAAGCTATAGTTACTGAGAGCTTTTGAAACTGGTGGCCTTTAACTACATATCTAAATGGGAGTTGAAGTCTTTAGAAAATCTGTTGCCAACTGGAGTTGCTGAGCACTTGGAAACTTGTCGCTTGAGCTCTTTTGAAAAGCTAGCCCATAATCACAGCAAATTGCTTGATCGTGGTTTAATTCATAGTTCAGCACTAGTGCAGCTGCATCCTTAGTGTCTGTTGAAGGCAACATAAACTGAACACATTCAACAACTCACAAGCGTTAAGTAGTTTTAATGGCTTCAGATTTTCAAAAGTGATTGAATGCCTCCCATTTTGGATGCTCTACTAAGACCCTGATTTTCAGATATGCTGAGCACTTGCCTCCTCAGTTGAAGTCAATGACTGCTACAGGTGTTCAACATTTCTGAAAATATAGATGTCTCAAATAGAGCACTCAAAATTACTGTGCACCTATGGAAATTTTAACCTAAAGTTAAAAAGCTGAGGTTAAATGAAATCATTGAAAGCTATCTTTTCACTGGGATGTATTTATATTTCATTTTCTCCAGTCAATTCCTATGAAAGTTGCCAGCTTAACACTGGAAATGGAATTCACATTGAACAGGTATAATGTAGTAAGCTGCCACTGGAATACTCACACACTGTCCCACTGTGGCTTAATCTAAATGAGCAAAGATAATCTTGAGATGTAAATACCATACATTCTGTAACTTAGTTTTTTTTTTATCCACTTGATTCTTGGCCTCTAGTTTTGGGAGTGTGAGTTTGATAGTAAGAAATCATGTGCCTTGTTTGAAAGTTGGTTAATGAAAGTGATATATTGTAGTATCAAGAATGATAAATAACCATTGATTATTTTTTGTATGGATATAAAACAACTTGAAAGTCAAAATCCTTTATTTTGTGTTGTCCATATACTTCAGCTAAAACACTAGACACTATGGTTTAGATGTGACTTGGTCTAAGTGTTGCCACACATGTTTTCTCCAGAAATTCAGCTTCTTTACAATTGAGGTCAATTCACAGCAGGTGTAAAACAAACAGAACTCCATTGACTTCAGTGGGAGCCATAAGATATTCAACACCACTGAAAAACAGACCAAAATTTAATTTAGGTGCCTACTTATGAAATTAGCTCCAATTTAGAATCATTCCTCTATTAAATAGAACAACTAAAATACAGGATCATTAAGAAATGATTAAGTGTTGCCCCTTGTGATAGGGGAGGATCAACAAAACCTGAATCAGTCCTGGCAAATGCACGTTCAACTTGGTCTTAAAAACCTCCACTGATGGAGCAAACTCTCCTTTATTGCAGATGAAATCCATTGATTCTTGTCCTACCTTCAGTAGACATGGAGAACAACTGATCACTATCCTCTTTATATTGTCCTTTCACATAGTTAAAGTATATTATCAGATTCTCCCTCAGCAATCTTTTCTCAAGATTTAACATACCCAGGTTTTTTTTTATAATTTTCCTCATAGGAACATTCCTTCACTTTGTCAAATACATTCTTTGGAACGTTTGCTCTGCATGATTTGTGGAGCACTTTTTCTGGACTAAAGGAAGACCTGCTGCCAAAGTAGGCTACAGACTTTGACTATGGTTTGGACACTTTGGACCTAATCCAACTCGTGATGAAATCAATGAAAAAAACTTCCATTGACTTCAGGAGGTATTGGGGCCTGGCCTTCACTGGGGGATAAGTTTGAATGAGGATAAACAACTTCAACTACATTAATTATGTAGCTTACGCTTAAGTATCTTAACTCAAATTTTGGCACCATCCACACTGTGGGAAGTCAAAAGGAGCACACTTTCCCTTCAACTTCCCTTACTGCTCATAGGAGCAAGACTTCTGGCATCAATCAGAATGCCCTCTCAGTATGAATTAGCATTTCTTTACTAGATCCACTAATTCAAACCCTGGAAGATTGACTGTGGCTACTTTGATCTTATCTGTAGTGTAGACATGGCCTGGGTGAAGCCATTTGAAAGTAAGTGCTGGCTCTCCTTGATAGTATTCCATTCCTATTAAAATGATGGCATTCCCATTGCTGCTGTTGATCCTATGTTCATACCTGTACTCTCACATGATTAGCCATTTTAGGGCTTGTGCTTCTCACATATATCACAGAATCAACAAAAATTTTGTTAAAAATCCACACACACAACCCAAATTGCCTCTGTCCTTTGTATGTATGTATGTATTTATTTGGTCGCAAAGTACAAAAACTCTCACTGTTACCAACACTCACAATTGTGTTCCAACTCTTGTGTTTCTAGGTGTTTCCTTTAAAGCTTCACCTTCTACAGTCATGTGATTAGATGAAAATTTCAAATTTAATTAAAAAATATGCTTCTAGCCCTTATGACTTCAGAGAAAAATTTGAAAACATGACTCACGTGGACTCCAAAGCTACAGAAACTTACATTTATTATTTTTTTGAACTCTCATGATATTTAATTCATATTTTTGGGAGAGTCTTACTCCTGATTTTTGAATGTTTGTGACTGACAATATTGGAATCAAAATAAGTGACAGACTGCAATAGAGAAAACCATTGCTAAATCCTGTTTTCAGGGCATCATGTGAAGGATTCATTAACTAGTAATGTGTGGAAAGGAAATAGTGCAACTGTGAAGATTTTAGAATGTAAGAGCTTTGAACTGGATTTGATTGGTAGAGCAGCATTTGACTGCAGTGTTTCTCTGTGTAAGACAAAAGTCATTTGTAAACAAACTCTGAGACATTAGTGATGACTTCTGAGAAATAACTGAGAATCTGTCTTAGTGATGCCAAAACAGAATGATTCCAAATGAGTCAGAAAAAAATTCCTAGCTCTTGACTCCACATCCAAAGGAATGACTCAGAGCCTAGCTATCCTCGAGACACCACTGACTTCCTGAGGAAACTACAGAACATCAGTAATATTCCCCAAAACAACATCCTGGCTACAATGGATGCAGAAGCTCTTCACACCAACATTCCACATGAAGACAGATTACATGCTATCAGGAGCACCTCCCTGATAATACCACTGCACACCTCTGTTACAGAGCTCTGTGACTTTTTCCACACCCACAACTACTACCAATTTGGAGACAGTTTGTATCTTCAAGTCAGCGACACAGCTGACCTGCATGGCCCCACAATACGCCTATGTCTTTATGGCTGACTTTGAACAATATTTCCTCAGCTCAGTTCCTCTAGCACCCTTACTCTACTTATGTTACATAGATGACATCTTCATCATATGGACTCATGGGAAAGAGACCCTGGACGAATTTCACAGGGATTTCAACAACTTCCACCTTCTACCATCAACCTCAGCTTGGGTCAGTCCACACGAGAGATCCACTTCCTTGACACTGTAGTACAATTACATAATAGACACATTTCCACCACCTTAAACCAAAAACCAAACAACCGCTACACTTACTTTCATACCTCTAGCTTCCATCCAAGACACATTTCTCAATCTATTGTTTACAGCCAAGCCCTAAGATGCAACCGGATTTGCTCCAAACCCATAGACAGAAACAAATATCTACAGGATCTATATAGAGCATACTTAAAAGTGAAATACCCACCTGGAAAGTGAAAAAACAGATCAACAGAGCCAGAAGAGTACCCAGACATGAACTACTTCAAGATAGACCAAGAAGAGAAAACAACAGAATTCCACTTGTCATCACCTATAACCCACAACTTAAACCCCTTCAACGCATTATCAACAATCTACCACCTATCCTGGAAAATGACCCCTCACTCTCACAGGCCTTGGGGGAAAGGCCAATCCTCGCTTATACATAATCCCCTAACCTTAAATTCTTTCCAGAAACCATGCATCTCATCTCCATCATAATCATCCTGGAACCCACCACTGCACTCTTCACATCTACACAAGCATCTACACAAGCGATTTCATCGCTGGACCCAACCACATCAGACACTACATCAGGGGCTCATTTAACTGCACATCCACTAATATGATCTATACCATCAAATGCCAGCAATGACCTCTACCATGGATATTGGCAAAACTGGACAGTCTCTACGAGAAAGAATAAATGGATACAAATCAGATATCCAAAAATGCAACACACAAAAATCTGTTGGAGAACGTTTTAACCTGCCCGGGCACTCATTAATGGATCTCAAAGACACTGTGTGGTTTCAGGCCAATTCCACAAGCCAAATACACAGGGAAGCATTGGAACTTAATTTCATTTACAAGTTTGATTTCTATCACAGAGGAATGAATAAAGACATTGGTAGCACACTACCTTCCACAGACTTAACCAACTAAACAATGGGTAGTTAAAGAAGGTGCAAATTGTTCTTATCATCTTCTTGTATCTTGAACACTCTAATTCATTTTCCCCCTTCCTCCTCCTTTTCCCCTATTTATTCTTGGTTCTAGACTTTTAATACTCCATTCATCTGAAGAAGTGGATTGTGCCTACAAAAGCTCATGATACCGTCTACATCAGTGGTCACCAACCCGTTGAACGCGATCGACCCGACCAGTCAATCATGAGGCATTCTGGGCCCCCAATTTTCCCTCACTGCCAAGAAGCCCCACTACCTACCTCCAGTGACAATGGAGGTAGTGACAGCTTCCCGCTGGGTGGATGGAAGTCCTGAGCTGCATGTCACTTTCAGGGGTTCCAGAAATGCACTGGCTGCTTCCTTGCCCCAGGTCTGTGGCATGCCGGGAGCTTACCGGGGGAGTCCCCAGAGGCATGTGCTGGGACCTCCCTTCTCTCCGGGAGGGGGGGAGTCAGCCTCACAGGGGGTGCATGCATGGGCTTCCCTGCTCCATGGAAGGGGGCATGTGAATGGGGCTTCCCTTCTCCATGGGAGGTACACACCGGCCCCACAGGAGGCGTGTGACAGGGCTTCCTTCCTCTGCGGGGGTGGGGGAGGAGTCCTGGGAGGAGGCAGGTGCAGGGGACTCTGTCTCCATTGTCACCTTGTCCCCTGCTGCAGAACCCTGTCCCCTGCCCTCCCAGCACCCTTTCCCCTTTCCCTGTCCCCTGCCGCAAAACCCTGTCCCCACTGGAACCCTGTCCCCTGCCTCCTGCTGCAGAATCCTGTCCCCTGCCATCCTGGCACCCTGTTTCCTCTCCCCTGGGCCGTGCATATGCCATGGGCCTGGAGCACAAGAATGGCTTGGGCCTGCCCAGATCACTCAGGGATACCGCGTTGGGACCACTATGCTAGACTATTCATTGTTTTTTAAGTTTTTTCAGTTACAGACTAACTTGGCTAACCTTCTGAAGCTTTTAAATATATCAAGTAGGCTAAGGTAATAAAAACAAACTTCCAACATCAGGAGGAAGAAACTGTGGATTATTTAAACCTAAGGGCTCTCCACCTAATTCAGACGCTGGCTGATGTAATCAAACATTGGCAACTAATTCATTTATACAATTAAAAAAAAGGGGAGCGGGGTCACAGTGCATTTCAGTCAGTTTGCTCAGGTATTGAAGAGTAATTTGATCACCTAGCTATAGAAAGTTATTCTTTAACAATGAAAGTCAGAATTCCAGATGAGGAAGAACAAGCAGACAAAACAAAAACCCTCAAGGAACACACATGTAATAACAAAAGACTGCTGCACTTACAAGTTGCTTTTTCACACTTTGCTCTCAAGTCTGCAGCTGGACAACTCCCACAGAAATCAATAGGAGTGTTGAATGTAGAGGGCTTTCAGAATCAAGACATTTTTTTACATGATGTGCTATAGTTATATGTATTGCTAAATCAGCTGCTCATTTCAAAGAGTTCAGAAAGCACTCTTACTACAGTGAGCATTGTAGTATGTCAGAAAGGTGAACATAAGAATATAGGTTGTGATTCACTGCTGCTTACCTGTTGCATAGATATGGAATGTGGGTGAAAAATGGAACTAAACCCTTATTTTTCTTTCACTCACTTAACATTTGACACTCACTTTGCTCAGGTGTTAGAGACTGATTATGGTGCAAGTCAGGAGCGAATCAGACCTGTACCCTTTATCAGGTTACAGTGAGTAACAACTAGAAAATAAATGTTTTCATGGTGGAAAGGGGAATCAAGGACATCATCAACCAGTTCCTCTCCCCTCACTCCATAACTAGTACTACATAAAAGTTCAAACAAAGCAGATGTAGGCCTATATAATGAACTGTTTAAAAATATTCAAGGAATTTGTGCCCCAGCCTGCCTCATTGAATGAATTCTTTAATTTTTCACTCTTCATGTGCAGTTCGGAAGAAGTGTTCTTGAATATAAGAAATATTGTGTGCTTCTGGATGGAGGAGAAAGAGGGACATGTATCTTATTCCGTTTGATTTTTTTTCTTGATTAGTGTATAAGGAAGAGGTAAAAGGTCATACATAGTAGATACGCATACTCACACATATGTGAAGACACACAATGAAGAATATTTAATACATGCATAGGTTAGAGATACACAGGATATTTGTGGGATTAAGGAAATCTTCAGAGAGACCTTGTTTGTACACATGCTATGTGAATACTCATGAGGAAAAAGCAGGAGGAAAATAAGGGGAAAAAGTAATGGCACAAATGCTAACCCCATTAGCGTGACATGACTAATGTACAAGATAATGGGAAAGAAGCGATACTTGGGAGACCGTAAATGATCACCTTTGCAGCTATCGTCTAACAGCAAATTATCTGTAGGAGTCAAATAGAGAGGAGCTGAGTAATTTAATGCTATTTTTTCATTCTTATTATCACAGATGGCTACAATCTTTGCCATTTAAAAGAAAACCACCTAAATTGGTTTTTCACCAGTTAGGTGAGAAAGGTAATACATAATATTATTCTCTTCATATGTTGCAAATTATACCATGGAGTGGGTGGTGGTGAACTTTCCCCTCCTCCCCTTTTTTGTTGCATAAAGAAAAAAAAACCTCTAGGCACTTAGAGAAATCAAATGTCCCAGTGGAGGAGGAACTGAAGAACAAAGCATGATTTTTTCTTATGTAACATGGGATGAGGCAAATTAAGTACAACCAATATTACACTTCCCTTTCCCATATTACTCACATCTTAACTCTTTGCTGAAGCACAGTGCAGGGGTTCAGTTATTAGGAACTGTCAGATGGCAACCATGAATTCAGATGTTAGTTAACAACCCCTTGTGACCTTCAGAATAGGAATAATACACAGTTGCTTCATATACACATTTTTACAACCAAAGAATTACTGTTTGATATGATACTAGAAAGTCTTAAATAACGCTGTTTACATTCCTTTGAAATTTGAAACTCCTCATCCTGTTTTGCTTGGAGATGCATGGTGTGCTCTTAGTGCATCTTTCCAGGGGACCATATCTGATTCACACACCAGGAGATCCTGTACTTGGAGCCATGATGAGGTGCTGGATCTCCTCAGTGTTTGAGGAGAGAAAACTATCCACTTCCAGTTTCATGCCAGATATAGGAATAATGATACACATTGACAGATTGTGAAAATGTATGACCGAAAGAGGCCATGACCATGATGCACTGAAGTGCAGGGTCAAGTGAAGGATGCATCATTCTCTATGTGTGTTTTATGTTTGTTGTTTTTTAATAAATGAAATAATTGAGTTTGAAAGCAAATTTAATCCAATACATAAAAACAAACACACTCAAAACAATAGGCATTTTTGTACTAAGTGCATCATAGGGGAAAATCACAGTATCCTGATAGCATTGCAGCCACTGCACTCTTGTGCATGGCAACAAATATCACTGGCTTTCAGCAACAAATTGCTGCCTCAAGGCATCCCTGATTCTTATGGCCCTGCACTATGCTCCACCAATAGCCCTGGTCTGAGGTTGTTTAAACTCAGTAGTCCAGCCCTAAGTGAAACTTTTACCCCTTCCCTACACAAATATTATAGAGTACAGCACATACCTATAATGTTGTATGGACATTGTCATCAGGCAGGTCAGCTTCCCATACAAACATCACCAGCAGGATTTTGAACATCTGAAAGCATACTCGAAAGTCATTCTTCACCTGCTCAGCCTGTTGGCGAACTGCTCCTTACTACTGTCAAGGCTCCCAATATATAGTTTCATAAGCCAACAGCATTAAGAGGCAGGTGGGGGTCTCCCAGGATCACAGTGTTCATTTCAACTTCGCCCACAATGATCTTCTGATCTAGGAAGAAAATCTCCACTAGCAGCTTCCTGAACAGGCCAATGTTCTGAAAGATGCATGTATCGTGCACTATCTAGACCTGCCTGTGTTTATGTCTGAAATTCTCAAGACAGGGAGAGACAAATGTGGAGAAACCAATGATTTATGTGTCAGGAGTAATATTGTTTCCATCAATGCCCTTTTCTCTGCTACCTTCCAGCTCCTGGCTACCTGGACTCTTCATCTGCAAAGTCATCTACTAATGAAATTGATATTTCCAGTCTAACATTCAAGTCCTTAGATGACTGGTCTTCCTCATTTAATGGAAAATTGATGGCAGAAGATGTAGATAGATTGAGGGATATTTTCTGGATAAGTGTCATGTAAACTACTTAATTTAAGAATTCTTTGTCTTTGACGTAAACCATGTCTGGCTAAGGAACATAGGATGCCTTAAAATAATAGTTCTTCAAATAGTATCGATTCTTAAATGAGCAGAAATTTAGAGGCAAGTTTTGGTCTTAGTTTGTCTCCTGCCACAGACATCTCAGAGCCTATAGTTTTAATAATAATAATGGTAATGATAATAATAATACTTAGCAATAGAAATCAGAGTGCTTTGCAAAGATAATTAAGCCTCCAAAGTACACTTTGAAGTATTATAAATATTTTATATTTTTTGCTGGTGTAACCATGTGATCTTAGTACTGATTTCCTCATCCTCCCTTTTTTTTCTATATATTTTATGGTCACTCTCAGCATCTGAATTTAAATTAGACTACCAGCTTTCAGGGGAAGAAATTTTCTCCTTTGTTTTTACAGTGGTAAGTTCTAGGGTACTGCACACTAACATGATAAAAGTAATAATTTGCAAAAGAGGAAAGAGAGACTCTAAAAAGCTGAGACCTTCCCATGTTATCATAGGAATGCAGGAACAGTGTTTGGAATGGAACCATGGTTTTAGACTATCATATTCATAGCATACAATCCAAGAAGTTAGACTAAAAGCCATAAAAATACTCTTTAAGGAAGGTTGCAATACAATACCACTTCATTTCTTAAAATCCAAAACCTCAACACGCAAGAGCCAAAACACAGACAGGGAAATCGGCATAGGTGGCAGGTATAACTGGCACAGGAAGGCTGTAACATCCCACGCTCCACAGATGTGGCAGATGCGCTGCCAAATGCTGAACCAGTGGTGGCCCTGCCTCTTCCTCTCACTGCCTGAAATTCCACTGGAAGCTTTTACTTATTATATTCTATGCAGCTTATAGGGAGGCTCAGAAATCTATATCTGCTATTCTGCTTCCTGAATCCCTTGGACTCCTCCTAGAGATACTAATGAACCTGGGAAGCTGAGTAGCAGATATAGCCTCTGGGGATTTGGTTCTTTCATCCCCGGGGATATAAGGTCTAGAGCAGTGGTCACCAACCAGTAGATCGGGATCTACTGGTAGATCTTGAAGCCTTTGACAGGTGATCCTGACTGGTTTGGCTGGGAGGCTATCAAATGCAAGCACTTCATCTGCCCCTCAAAGCACTGGGCTATGTCTACACTGGCACCTTTTTCCGGAAATGCTTAAAACGGAATACTATTCCGTTTTCAGTTTTTCCGGAAAAGGAGCGTCTACATTGGCAGGCTGCTTTTCCGGAAAAGCCCTTTTTCCGGAAAAGCGTCTGTGGCCAATGTAGACGCGCTTTTCCGGAAAAGAGCCCCGAGTGTCATTTTCGCGATCGGGGCTTTTTTCCGGAAAAGACTACTGGGCTGTCTACACTGGCCCTTTTCTGGAACAGTGTTCCAGAATAAGGACTTATGCCCGAGCAGGAGCAGAATAGTTTTTCCGGAATAGCGGCTGATTTTGTACAGTAGAGCGTCGTTGCTTTTCCGGAAAAGCAAGCGGCCAGTGTAGACAGCTCGCAGCTTATTCTGGAAAAGCGGCTGCTTTTCCGGAATAAGTGGCCCAGTGTAGACACAGCCCTGCTGTGCAGCTCCTGCCCTATGCCTTGGAGGTGCCCCTCACCCCTTGGAGTCTCCTGTTTACTGTGCAGGGCACAGGAAGAAGAGGAAGAGGGGTGCTGATGTCAGGGTATTCCACCCTCCACCCTGTACTACATCTCCACAGAGCAGAGGTGGGCAGGGATGGAGGGAGTTTGCTGGCTGCTTTTGGGAGTGGTGCAGGGCCAGAGTAGGAGTGAGCCTGCTTTACCCCCCTGCACCACCACCCAGAAGCCACCTG
Source organism: Pelodiscus sinensis (assembly GCF_049634645.1). Lineage (NCBI taxonomy): Eukaryota > Metazoa > Chordata > Testudines > Trionychidae > Pelodiscus > Pelodiscus sinensis. Next base: position 308,909,347 of record NC_134711.1, read on the forward strand.
TGGTAAGTGGTGCCCAGCTGGAGCCCACAATCCAAACCCCATCCCCATTCTGAATCCCTCCTGCATCCCAAACCACTGCTCCCAGCCTACAAAAGTGAGTGAGAATTGGGGAGGGAGGATGGAGTGGTCAGGGAGAAGGGGTGGGAAAGAGGCAGGGCAAGAGTGTTTGGGTTTGTGGTAGATCCTGGATTGCATTTAAATTCAAGAAGCGATCTCATGCTTAAAAAGGTTGGAAATCACTCGTCTAGAGGTACCCAAAGCTGGCACCACCGTGCTGCCTCAGTGGGATCTTTTTGTCTTCTTGACTCTGTGAGCAGGTATTGTTGTTTAAGTAGCAGCCCCCAAAAAACTTTAAAAAACAATGAATGGACTATAAATAGCATCATGAGCTTTTGTGGGCATAGCCCACTTCTTCAGATGAATGGCACAAGGAGCACAGAAGGACAAATATATAACAGAAAAAGATGGAAGAGGAGAAAACCTGTCAATTAAAGTGTCTGTGCTAAATGATGCTAATAGAATAGGTTGTAAGTGTCCAATACTTATCTTTTGATGTCATTTGGGTGTTGAATATAATGGCCCATCCAGGAAATGTCTTTGTTCAATATTTTACTCCTAGGTTTCACCTCCAGCTGCAGCTGCCACTTCTCTAATCAGTTCTTTTTTATTGCCCGTGGTGCTTCTTGTTGTTAAAATAATAGACATAGGAAGAAGTGAAAATGAGGTGGCAACTTCTGGAGTCTGATTCCTGTGGTTTTCTTCCTGTCAGGGTGCAAATGTCAGCTGAGGGTAAGGCCCAAGACCTTATTTTATTGTGTGAAGAAAGGAGGACAGAGATTTCTTAATTAGCTCTAGCTGCTGATTGCCATTATATGTTAACCCCAAATTCAATGAGAGTGGGGCAGAGTACTTGAAAAGGCCATTGTGTAGACTGCCTGCATATAAGGTATCAGGGTGTCAAAAATCTGTGATTGACATTTTTTATTCCCAGGTTTAGTACTTTTAATTAGGCACATGCTGCATTGTCCAGTCTTCATAAACACCAGTTGGCATGCAGTAGAAAACATGCTCCATTTTGTAGAAATAAATTGCATGAATAAATAAATAAAAGCATGAATAAATAAATTGCAAGAAGAAATAAATTGCATGAAAAAATTGCATGCATGTAGAAATAAATTGCAGAAAAGTGGAGATTTTTTTAAATGGCATTTGCTTGGGTTCAGGGATTTGGCTGGAAGGGGGGTATACGTGCAGTGAACAGAGTGGGACAAGCATGAGGAAAAACAGGAGGGAGACACCTTCCAGGAGGTGAACAGGTTGAGTGCAGAGGAGGCAGAGCCTGGGCGGAGGAGGGGACAAGGTTTGGGCAGAGCAGGGGGAAAGTGGGCAGGGCCATGAGCAGGAATAGTAGGTTGGGGAACTTGCCTCCTCAAGATGAAGTTTTACCTACTACCCATGGAATTCCAACTGCTCCTTACAGCAAAGAAGTACATCTCACCCCACCTGGCTTTAAGACTGATTCTTTGTACACTCAGGCTGGCTACGTCTACACTGGCCCCTTTTCCGGAAGGGGCATGTAAATTTCACCAGTCGTCGTAGGGAAATCCGCGGGGGATTTAAATATCCCCCGCGGCATTTAAATAAAAATGTCCGCCGCTTTTTTCCGGCTTTTAAAAAAGCCGGAAAAGAGCGTCTACACTGGCCCCGATCCTCCGGAAAAAGTGCCCTTTTCCGGAGGGTCTTATTCCTACTTCAAAGGTAGGAATAAGACCCTCCGGAAAAGGGCACTTTTTCCGGAGGATCGGGGCCAGTGTAGACGCTCTTTTCCGGCTTTTTTAAAAGCCGGAAAAAAGCGGCGGACATTTTTATTTAAATGCCGCGGGGGATATTTAAATCCCCCGCGGATTTCCCTACGACGACTGGTGAAATTTACATGCCCCTTCCGGAAAAGGGGCCAGTGTAGACGTAGCCGCTATGTCTAGACTGGCATGATTTTCTGCAAATGCTTTTAATGGAAAAGTTTTTCTGTTAAAAGCATTTGCTGAAAAGAGCATCTAGATTGGTACGGATGCTTTTCCGCAAAAGCACTTTTTGGGGAAAAGTGTCCGTGCCAATCTAGATGCGGTTTTGCACAAGAAAGCCCCGATCGCCATTTTCGCGATCGGGGCTTTTTTGCGCAAAACAATACCTTGTTGTCTACACTGGCCCTCTTGCGCAAAAGCATCTTATATGAGATCGTCAGTGTTCTTGCGGAAATTCAAGCAGCCAGTGTAGACAGTTGGCTAGATGCAGCCTCACTGTTAGAGTCAGATTCCACACTTCCTTAGTGTGTGTTTACACTGCCAGCCTTTATTTTGATATGTCAAGCTGGAGGACTTCTTACTTCAACTCTTGTAACTCTCATTTTATGAGGAGTAAGAGAAGTTGAAGGAAGAGTGTTCTTCATTTGATTTCCTGATGTATAGATGGCGCCAAAAGCCAAATTAAGCTATTTTGACTTCAGCTACACAATTGATGTAACTCAAGTTGTGTAGCTTAATTTGACTTTAGCCCTGCTGTGTAGACATACCTTTGCAGAGCCCTCTAGCTCACAAACATACCGAGGAAAACCCCAGAGCATTTAAAGTGATGCTGTGAATCACCCACTTCCACCCTGACTTGATTAGCTTCATTAACACAAGCAACTTCTTCCTTGTATATACTCCTACTTCTGTAACTTCCAGTGCAATTCATCTAATGAAGTGGGTTTTACCCACAAAATCTTTTGCCCAATAAATTTGTTGGTCTCTAAGGTGCCATAGGATTCCTTGTTGTATTTCTCTATTTAGATTTACCTAATAAATGTAAATATAAGTATATGTAAGTTGTCAAGGTAGTATATTAACACGGCTACCCTTCTGAGACAATTTGAACACAGTTTTCAGTATGTTGCTCAGCTCATTGCAAGTTTCTGGAATCTTTGTGATATTATTGGGGATGATCCATATTTCCTGCAGATAGTGCTTCTTGGATGTTCATGCAGCTCAGTTTTGGAGCTCATTAAGTATCACTATGGTCATGTGGTATCATGATGTGATGATGTCTTGTACTATGTTGTAGCACAAAAATATTTTGCATCAAAAATCATTGTATTGTATTGCAACTTGAAGATAGGATGTTGCCATATCACGATATAATTAGAATTTCAAGTGGGAAATCTAGACATCTTGACTCCCAATCATTTACTCTAACCTTGATAGACAATATCCCCTCCCTAATTTCTCCTTCCACTAGACTTTCTGAGCGTTCTACCCCAAGCCATTACACTTGCATCAAATCCAATTTGCAGTTGTTCACTGCAAAAGCACTGAGGATCTACTTTTCCCCGGCCTTCCATCTTGTGAAGTCATTTACTGCTGTGCAAAGTAGTTGTCAAACATCACTGTCCTGATTTGGGAGCACCCATTCTATACTCATTTTACATAGGCATAAATGAGTATTCTGGTGCTTCTCACATTCTATTTTTTGTCCCTATATTCCCTCAGGGTATGTCTACACTAGCCACCCTAGTTCGAACTAGGGTGGTTAATGTAGGCAACCGGAGTTGCAAATGAAGCCCGGGATTTGAATTTCCCAGGCTTCATTTGCATATTGCCGGGCGCCGCCATTTTTAAATGTCCGCTAGTTCGGACTCTGTGCCCGCGGCTACACGCGGCACGAACTTGGTAGTTTGGACTAGGCTTCCTAGTCCGATCTACCTAGTTCATGCCGCGTGTAGCCGCGGGCACAGAGTCCGAACTAGCGGACATTTAAAAATGGCGGCGCCCGGCAATATGCAAATGAAGCCTGGGAAATTCAAATCCCGGGCTTCATTTGCAACTCCGGTTGCCTACATTAACCACCCTAGTTCGAACTAGGATGGCTAGTGTAGACATACCCTCAGACAGTAATGCAGAAGTGAGAGAACATGACACGGACTTTAGCCATCAGAGAAAAGTGAGTTATACTCAGCTGTCATAGATGGGCAAACTTCTGTAAGGTCAATGAAATAGTGCCATATTACATCATCTGAAGAGCTGGATTGCTGTGCCTGGAACTAAAATTCTGGATATTAACAGTCCTGTATTTGATGAATACTACAAATTCAGTCTAGCTAACAATTATGTAAAATGGCCTTTATCTTTTTAAGGGATGAAACCAAAAGCCCTGATCTAAATATCCTCTGAAGATCTTGACATGCACTGAACTGAGATTTGGGTGAAAATCTCATCTTGTGCATGTTTCTAATGTTCCATCAAAATATTTGTCATACTGGTAAGACTGAACTGTTGAATATGTATTGGTGACCTTTCAGCATTGTCCATTTTGAAATATCATCAGGGAAATGAACTATATAAGGGCCGTGTGTAAAAAGGTCACACATCGTTTCTGTAAGGTTTTGGGGAAATTTGGTCAGGAATTAAGTACATTTAATCATTAAATAAATGTTTGCTGTTCAGGCAGCAATATTATCTATTGAGTATCTACAGAAGCTTCCTGGCCAAAACATGCTCAGCTGACAAAAAGTAGAAGGATGGAGTGTATTAAGAAAAATAAAACAATCCAGGTGAGAAGTTGGATATTCAAATTAACTTTTTTTAAAATTTTGTTTAACCTAATATAGTAGACTTCCGATAATCCGGAACCTATGGGACCTAGGTGGTGCCGGATTATCAGATATGCCGGACTATCAGGAGGTACTATAAACTGGTTATATATATACTGTATACATTATATACTGTATATAAAGTGTTCTTAACCCTTTTTATTGTACATACTGTATACAGTATACTGTAATGTTTTAGTTTTTTTGAGCCTTTTTTACCCTTTTTGGCTCAGTTCAGCTGCTGCCGCTGTTACCTTGTGACTCATTTTTTGCTGAAGCTCACTCCCTAGTCTCTTGCCATTTTGATGCTGGACTATCAGGAGTGCCGAACTATTGGATGCTGGACTATTGGAGTTTTACTGTAGTGGGGTTTTGTCACTAACAAATTGTTAGTAGCTGCCCCGCCAACCCATATGGATCTTGCTTACCTTTTGCAGCTAGCTGATCCTGTGTTCTTCATGGCAAAAAGGTGTGTTCTTAACTCAAGTTAATTAACCTAACTTTGCTAAATTGAGTGAAAGGAGCAATGAAGACACAGAAAATTTACCTTGCATCTCATGTTAGACACTCAAGTTAAAGGCTAGAGCAGAGCTTGAGCTCAAACTTGAGTTGCTAAGTTGGGGTGTCAAGTCCTTGGTGCTATTTAATTTGAAGTTAAGAACACATCTTTATTTTGTTTAGTCTTTCCTGGCTAATCCTCCACCTTCTATGACCGTTTTCTATCATTTTCATTCCAGTCCCACACATGTATTCCATTGCACTTAGGCCTTCCAATCAGCCATTTCTGCCTGCTGTATTTCTTGTTGCCTCACCTTTATGTATTTAGCCTTTCTAAAAAAAGTTACACGATTATTATTTCACTAGCAAATTGCATTGTGATAGCTCTTATTCACTTCTATTATTGCCTTACACCATGAGTACTCACAATGAAGCCAATGGGAATAGTGTTAGTTGGGACATACATATGTTAATTGAGAAAGACAACAGGAAGAAAGATGTTTTCTTTAGGTATTCTCAGTCAGTCAAGGTCAACAGTTAAATTTTACCCTAATAGAGTTTTATTGGGATGCTACAGCTGATACTCTCAGACTATGGTAATGGGTGGGTGGCATAGAAATATTGAACATTGAGTCAATAATTAGCACAAATTTAAATTATGATACATATGGGTATTTTCCATCAGATTCACCAGTTACCAGTCTGTCATAATCAGTTTGGTTTGGTTGATGCTGTTAATTATATTACAGTATCGGCCAGTCAAGATTGGAACCCATTGTGCTAGGCACTGTACAAAGGTACAGCAAGAAGATAGTCTCTTCTTCAGAGTTTACAGTCATAGAATCATAGAATACTAGGATTGGAAGGGACCTCGAGAGGTCATCGAGTCCAGTCCCCTGCCCTCATGGCAGGATCAAATACTGTCTAGACCATCCTTTACAGACATTTATCTAACCTACTCTTAAATATCTCCACAGATGGAGATTACACAACCTCGCTGGGCAATTTATTCCAGTTTTTGAGTACCCTGATGGTTAGGAACTTTTTCCTAATGTCCAACCTAAACCTCCCTTGCTGTAGTTTAAGCCCATTGCTTCTTGTTCTATCCCCAGAGGCCAAGATGAACAAATTTTCTCCCTCCTCCTTATGGCAACCTTTTAGATAGCTGAAAACTGCTATCATGTTCCCCCTCAATCTTCTCTTTTCTAAACTAAACAAACCCAATTCCTTCAGTCTTCCCTCATAGGACGTGTTCTCTAGGCCTTTAATGATTCTTGTAGCTCTTCTCTGGACCCTCTCCAATTTCTCCACATTTTTCTTGAAATGCGGTGCCCAGAACTGAACACAATTCTCCAATTGAGGCCTAACCAATGCAGAGTAGAGCCGAAGAATGACTTCTCGTGTCTTTTTCACAACACACCTGTTAATGCATCCCAGAATCATGTTTGCTTTCTTTGCAACAGCATCACACTGCTGACTCATATTCAACCTGTGGTCCACTATAACCCCTAGATCCCTTTCTGCCATACTCCTTCCCAGACAGTCGCTTCCCATTCTCTATGTATGAAACTGATTGTTCCTTCCTAAGTGGAGCACTTTGCAATTGTCTTTATTAAACTTCATCCTATTTACCTCAGACCATTTCTCCAATTTTTCCAGGTCATTTTGAATTATGACCCTATCCTCCAGATTAGTCGCAACCTCTCCCAGCTTGGTATCATCTTCAAACTTAATAAGCGTACTTTCTATACCAATATGTAAATCGTTGATGAAAATATTGAACAGAGCCAGTCCCAAAACAGACACCTGCGGAATCCCACTTGTTATGCCTTTCCAGCAGGATTGTGAACCATTAATAACTACTCTCTGAGTACGGTTATCCAGCCAGTTATACACCCACCTTATAGTAGCCCAAACTAAGTTGTATTTACCTAGTTTATTGATAAGAATATCATGCGAGACCGTATCAAATGCCTTACTAAAGTATAGGTGTACCACATCCACCGCTTCTCCCTTATCCACGAGACTCGTTATCCTATCAAAGAAAGCTATCAGATTGGTTTGACATGATTTCTTCTTTAGAAATCCATGCTGGCTGTTCCCTAGCATCTTGCCACCTTCCAAGTGTTTACAGATGATTTCCTTAATTACCATCATCTTCCTTGGCACAGAAGTTAAACTAACTGGTCTATAGTTTCCTGGGTTGTTCTTATTTCCCTTTTTATATATGGACACTATATTTGCCCTTTTCCAGTCCTCTGGAAACAATCCTGTCTCCCATGATTTTCTGAAGATGATAGCTAGAGGCTCTGATACCTCCTCTATCAGCTCCTTGAGTATTCTAGGATGCATTTCATCAGGTCCTGGTGACTTGCAGGCATCTAACTTTTCTAGGTGATTTTTAACTTGTTCTTTTTTTATTTTACCTTTTAAAACTACCCTTTTTCCACTAGCATTCACTATGTTAGGCATTCCTTCAGACTTCTCGGTGAAGACTGAAACAAAAAAGTCATTGAGCATCTCTGCCATTTCCAAGTTTCCTGTTACTGTTTCTCCCTCCTCACTGACCAGTGGGCCTACCCTCTCCTTGGTCTTCCTCTTGCTTCTAATGTATTTATAAAAAGTCTTCCTGTTTCCCTTTAATCCCGTAGCTAGTTTGAGCTCATTCTGTGCCTTTGCCTTTCTAATCTTGCACCTGCATTCCTGTGCTGTTTGCCTATATTCATCCTTTGTAATTTGTCCTACTTTCCATTTTTTATAGGACTTCTTTTTTATTTTTAGATCATGCAAAATCTCATGGTTAAGCCAAGGTGGTCCTTTGCCATATTTTCGATCTTTCTGACACATCGGAATAGCTTGCTTTTGGGCCCTTAACAATGTCCTTTTGAAAAATTGCCAACTCTCCTCAGTTGTTTTTCCCCTCCGTCTCGATTCCTATGGGACCTTACCTATCAGCTCTCTGAGCTTACCAAAATCCGCCTTCCTGAAATCCATTGTCTCTATTTTGCTGTTCTCCCTTCTACCCTTCCTTAGAATTTTGAACTGTATGATTTCATGATCACTTTCACCCAAGCTGCCTTCCACTTTCAAATTCTCAACCAGTTCCTCCCAATTTGTTAGGATCAAATCTAGAACAGCTTCCCCTCTGGTAGCTTTTTCAACCTTCTGAAATAAAAAGTTGTCTCTAATGCAGTCCAAGAACTTATTGGATAGTCTGTGCCCCGTAGTGTTATTTTCCCAACATATATCTGGATAGTTGAAGTCCCGCATCACCACCAAATCCTGGGCTTTGGATGATTTTGTTAGTTATTTAAAAAAAGCTCATCCACTTCTTCCACCTGGGTAGGTGGCCTGTAGTAGACTCCTAGCATGATATCACCTTTGTTTTTAATCCCTTTTAGCCTAACCCAGAGACTCTCAACACTTCCGTCTCCTATGTCTATCTCCACCTCACTCCAAGTGTGTTCATTTTTAATGTATAAGGCAACTCTTCCTCCCTTTTTTCCCTGTCTATCCTTCCTGAGCAAGCTGTACCCTTCTATACTGTTACAACTTGGTTCGGTGATGTGGTGGAAGCCTGAAGGGTTAAAGCCGATTACCCAGTGAAAACTACTGGATGATGGTGTAAAACAAATGATTTTCATTAAGTAGAATGATTCTTTTATCAAAACTAACAATTAGAAAATGGTCTTTTTAACTAACAATTGCCTAATGCTTTTACAGGATAGAAAACTTGAACACAACTATACCTAACTGATTACAATTCCTAGATTACAATTTACTTATATTAAATCACTATCTCTAATTCTCTTAACAAAAATACAGAAACAAAGACAATATAATGATAATAAAAACTCCGTCTAAAGCCAGCCCCTCTATGGTTATTTTAGGGCAGCTGGTGGAGTTAGTCATAAATCTACTTTTACAACTTAACAACTCCTGGGCTTCTATTTCTAACACTTATACTTAACCTAAATACAACACTACTATACAACACAAAATTATACGATTTACACAGTGTGGTTAACAGAACTTAGATACACTTTACAGAATTACATAGTGAAATTAACACAATTTAACTATTAATTAAACCAATAACTAATACATTTAAGCAATATACTTACAAATCCAGCATCGATAACACAAAGACACACTAGAACTCGGAGCATGCTCAGGACTCGTGCACCCCTATATTTGACTCGAAGGGTGGGAAGGCAGCCTTAGGGTAATCAATCCTTTAGCCGGGCAAAAAAGGATATGTGCCCTCAATACACGGAACCTCCGTCGAACAAAGGGATTGATGGTCTTTTATAACATAACCTGATATCCGGTACCTTATTAGGGTTAGTTCTTTGGCCGGGCCTGATAGGCTGGTAATGAGGTAACGTGAAATACTGCCCTATAGGATTTTTCATGATGCCCACCTGATGGCCCCGTGGACAGTGCTGGGTGTGGGCATGGTCAGTGTGCATGGCAGTTGCGTCTTATCTCCCTATGCCTACCTCCCTGCTTTCAAGGACTGGTCAAGAGAGTCTTATTTATCTCTTGCAGCTTGTGTTCTATTTTTTCATGCTCACCTCCCTGTTCTATGATGCCTACAAGGCCAAATCCCGTTTTACAGAAAGCTGCATTGTGCTTCCTATGCTTCTCTGAATATCTCACAGTCTGGGTTTTCTGTGAGGGGCCTTGTGTAGCAAGATGGGCTATAAGTGAAGGCCATGAACAGAAAAAGCCTGCTTTACAACATATACAAACATTCCAATCATGTGTATTATCCCACCAAGTTTCTGTGATGCCAACAATGTCATAATTGTACTTATTTATTAGCACTTCCAGTTCTTCCTGCTTATTTCCCATACTTCTCGCATTTGTATATAGGCCTCTAAGATACTGATTTGACCTTGCCTCCCAGTTTTGCCCTGACCCTCCTTTCTCTCTGGCATTGTAGCCCACTCTTCCTCCCATTTCTGACCCATCTCCCAGGTCTCCATGTTCTTCACTTACATGTGGGCTTTGCTCACCTGTCCCCGTCGAAACTAGTTTAAATCCCTCCTCACCAGGTTAGCCATTCTGTGTCCAAATAGGGTCTTCCCCTTCCTCGAAAGGTGGACGCCATCCCTGCTTAGCAGTCCTTCCTGGAATAGCATCCCATGGTCGAGGAAGCCAAAGCCCTTCTGGCGATACCATTTTTGCAGCCAGGCATTCACCTCGAGGATGCACCTGTCTCTGCCTACCTTCGACAGGAAGGATCGAAGAGAATACCACCTGTGCTCCAAACTCCTTCACCCGTACTCCCAGAGCCCTGTCGTCACTCTTGATCCACTCAGTGTCACACCTCACAGTATTATTAGTGCCCACATGGATGAGTAGCATGGGGTAGAAGTCAGAGGGCTGGATAATCCTCGACAATGCCTCCATAACATCTTGGATACCGCCCCCCAGCAGACAGCATACCCCCCGAGATGAAACGTTAGGGCGACATATGGGCGCCTCCGTCCTCCTCAGAAGAGAGTCTCCGACCACCACTACCCTACGTTTCCTATTTGCAGTGGTGGCAGCAGACCTCCCAGCCTTGGGAGTGTGGGGCTTCTCCTCTTCTGGCGTAGAGGGTGATTGCTTATCTCCTGTATAAAGAAGATCATAACGGTTTCCTAGTACCACGGAGGGAGGGTTCGGAGCAGGGGTGGAGCAGTGCCTGCTGCCAGAAGTAACCAGTTGCCACTGTCCACCCTGAGCCATCTCCTCCTCCACCAGTGGTGTGTCCACAGTCCTGTGTACTGGGACAGCTATCTCAGCTGTATCCTCATGAACACGGTCCAGGAATTCCTCATGCATGTGGGTGCTCCTCAACCTAGCCACTCTGCCACCTGCTGCCTGAGAGATTCCACCAGCAGGCACCTTTCGCATTGGATGATCTCTCCAGCCTGGAAATCAATAAGTGGGAATTGCAATCCACAGTCCCTGCAAAACCACACCAGGATCTGGGTAGAAGCATCCATGCTCAGGTGCTCTGTCTGGCTACAGGCGCAGGTGGAGGAGACAGAAGCAGTGCTGGCACAGGCCTGCCCCCTTGTGAGTCATACAGGAGAAGGCTGACCAGATGCAACCAAGAGAGCAATTGAGGGAACAAAAGGACAGGCATGCAGTCCCAACTGCCACAGCAGCTGAAACTGAAACTGCAGTCACCTGAAATCAGAATCAGAATTTAACAAACAAAATTCAAACAGTTGAGCAAACTCACTCACATCAAAAGTGAGTACTCACACCAAGTAGCCTGTTCAGTAGCAGGATCTCTTGTGGTCCCTCTCAAACTCCCGTCTGCAGCTCCTGTCCGCTTCGGTGGACGTGGTATACATAGACTTTAGTGGTGGACGTGGTATACATAGACTTTAGTAAGGCATTTTATATGGTCTCACATGACCTTCTTATCAATAAACTAGGCAAATACAACTTAGATGGGGCTACTATAAGGTGGGTGCATAACTGGCAGGATAATTTTCTCAGAGAATAGTTATTAATGGTTTACAATCATGCTGGAAGGGTAAAACAAGTGGGGTTCCATGGGGGCCTGTTCTGCAACTAATTCTGTTCAATATCTTCATCAACAATTTAGATGATGGCACAGAGAGTACACATATTAAATTTACAGATAATACCAAGCTTGGAGGGATTGCAACTGCTTTGGAAGATAGGGTTATAATTCAAAATGATCTGGACAAACAGGAGAAAGGTTTGAGGTAAACAAGATGAAGTTTAATAAGGACAAATGCAAAGTACTCCACTTAGGAAGGAACATTCAGTCTCACACATAGTGAATGGGAAGTGACTATCTAGGAAGGAGTACTGAAGAAAAGGATCTAGGCATTATGGTGGACTACAAGCTAAATATGAGTCAACAATGTGACACTGTTGCCAAAAAAGCAAACACCATACTGGGATGCATTAACAGGAGTGTTGTGAGCAAGACTTGAGAAGTCATTCTTCCATTCTACTCCGTGCTGATTAGACCTTAATTGAAGTATTGTGTCCAATTCTGGGCACCACATTTCAAGAAAGATATGGAGAAATTGGAGAGAGTCCAGAGAAGAGCTACAAGAATCATTAAAGGTCAAGAGAACATGAGCTGTGAGGGAAGACTGAAAAAATTGGGCTTGTTTAGTTTAGAAAGAAGAAGACTGAGATGAGACATGATAGTGGTTTTCAAGTATGTAAAAGGGTGTGACCAGGAGGAGGGAGAAAAATTGTTCTCCTTGGCCTCTGATGATAGGACAAGAAGCAATGGGCTTAAACTGCAGCAAGGGAGGTTTAGATTAGACATTAGGAAAAGCTTCTTAACTGTCAGGATGGTTAAACAGTGGAATAAATTGCCTAGGGAGGTTATGGAATTTCCATCTCTGGAGACATTTAAGAGAAGGTTAGATGGTCTAGATGGCTCTTGGCCCTGCCGTGAGGGCAGGGGACTAGGCTCAATGACCTCTCGAGGTCCCTTCCGTTTCTAGATTTCTATTATTCTGATTCTATATAATGGAAACCACTTCAAGCCAGGGGGGTGCTGCAAGACCCTCTCCCCACACATCTAATTCCAGTACCTATGGGCCCTAGATGGTGGTAGAACTAGTAGAGTTGTTATAAAATTCTCCATTTTATTCTTCGCTGTTATCTCTGCTTGTCAAAAGTGAGTGAGATTTTCTTTAAATGATATATTCAATCATTTCCAAATTTCTCTTTGGTTCACCTTCTTTCTTCATTTTTCACTGATATGAAATTAAGAATATTAGTATGCTTGTGGCATATTTTTTACCGTCTGTTATCAACTTCCTTCCTTTAGAGTTGTAGTCTTTCTTCTCAGAAAATGTAAATGGTAAAATGAAATTCTAATAAAACATGTCAAAAACAGAACTGATGTTTACTGAATCCAGAAAACATCACACCTATGTGAAATTGTACAATAATTTTATTTCTGCTGAAAAATATTAAATATTTAAGGTTAAAAAATTCTGAGATTAAATTATTTATTTCATTATTTGAAAAGCCCCAAGTCTGGTCTAACATGAGGTATTTCATTAACATATGGTATATTTATTAACAATACAATGTGAACTCTAAATGATGTCTCTGAAATATTGTTAATCAAAATGCTTCTCTGAATTCATTATACATAATTGAATATGAGAGAGAGAGAAAGACAGAGATATTATGAAAAAAACTACAATCCTATGGTAAGGTATATGAATTTTCTCTGTTTAATATAATTTTTCATAAGTTATGTATTATCATGATACTTCAGTTTCAGTGACTCCGAAACAATAGATGATTCTTAATACCATAGCTCATAAATATATTGAAGAGTGAAATCTTCTGCTAGGCAGGACAGCTGTCAATTTGTGAAACTGCTTGTTGCCATGAGACAAAATTTTCTATAAAATCTGCTAAAAAGGAGTTGTTTTAGACAGTTAAATATAATTTTAAACAGTTTAATCCAGCTACAGACTATTAATTTAAAAGACCAATAAGAACAAATAACTTGATTGATGGTAGTTTTTTTCATGTAGGTGAGCTCAATGGTACTTGTTATATATGAGGATAATTTATAGTAGTCTCTTAAGACAAGAGAATGCCTAAAGAGAGTGGCCTTTTGTATAAAACTCAGTGTAAATGCAAGACTGAGAAAGGAAAAATAGTTTTGTGTGTATTTGTGTAAAAATGTTTTATTTTTATTTCCTGAGAAATACCAATATTTAAAATAATTGTTTTCATTCCAAAATATCACATTTTGAAATTTCCCAAGAAACAAAAAGATATTCATTTTGGGGTTGCTAAAAATGTTTTGTTTTGATAAAATGGAAACCTTTCAATATGATTACAACATTTACATTTGCCTATGATCATTTATAAAGCATATCCATTTCGAAGTCATTATCTATTGCAACTGCATTTGCATAGCTATTCAAGTCATACATTAGTCACAATGTCTTATCCAGTCAATAGTAGAGGGAAGTACATTATGAAAGTCCATAAGGGAACTAGGCAGCCCTTGCCCATGGATGCAGCCTGCTAGTATATGATCTATATCAGTGATTCTTAAACTGCAATCCGTGGACCGTTAGTGGTCTTCGGCCGCCTCCCAGGTGGTCTATGGTTTGAGCTCAGCCCCCCTTTCCTGCTGCAGCACAGAGCCCACACTGGCTCTGCACCCTGTCCTTCCCTCCTCTGCACATTGGAGTGCCAATATTGGCTTCCTGTTGTAGGAGGAGAAAACTCCAAGCCTCATTGTATGTTCTAATTTGTGGGGAAGAAACACCCTCTTGTGGCTGGAGGAACAGCAGTGCACGGGCATGATGCTTGGAGGCTTTTCCTGCTGCTCCCATTGGCCAGAATCTGGCGAATAGGAGCAGCAGGAGGTGGTGTCTGAGACTAGCGGGGCATGGCAATTAAATGCCCCCCCCCATGCCCAGACTCACGCACCTGCAATCCTCTTAATCAAACCCTCTCCCCCCAAGACCTCACACCCGTAGCCTACTCCTATACCCTCCCTTCTGGCCAGACACCCTATGCCCTTCCCCCCTGCCCAGACACCTACCTCCAGGCCACTCCTGTCTCCTCCTTCACCCCCCAACCCCCTACATCCAGTACACTCCAGCATCCTCCCTTGCTCCTGTGCCCTCCCCCCTGGCCAGACACCCTTCCTTCAGCCTTCTTCTTCATACTCCCTTGCTCCTGCACCCTCTCCCCAGTCAGACACCCTCAATGCAGTCTGCTTCTGCAGCTTACCTCCCATACACACCTTGCACCTTCACTCCCTCCTCCACCCCACCTCCTACCCAGATCCTGCACCCCATCTCTCTCCCTGTTCCACACACTGAACCCCTCATTGTTGTCCCAACCCCAAAGCTAGGGGGGTCCACAAAGTCCACTTGCCTTGGAATCCCAAAAAGAGTTAATCTGGCCTATGGGAAGCCCTGTCCTCCCTGTCTCTCCCCATCCCCAGTGAGGCTGGAGGGCCAAAGGAGTGAAGCGTCTCAGTTGGGGGCCATATCAATGAGGGTTGGGGATTTTTGGAGGGGTTTTTGTTTTGAGGTTTTTTGCTTCTCATTTTTGTGATTCCCAACTGATTCTATGGGTCAGTGGCTCCTGACCCAAAAAGGGTTCCCCACCTCTATCATAAGTAAAGAAAACATGGGAACTTTTTGTGTTGGATATAAATTAATATTTTACATTATTTAAAATGAAGTTTGATAAACTAACATGAGAATGTTAAAACGCTTAATCTGTTTAATAATGTAAATTAGTATTTCCTTTCTTACTGGTTAAATTAAACCATTCTCCCTAGCTGCAGCACTAGCAAAATGGCTCGGGTGTAGTTATGTAATGAATTGCGAGTTTCCATTAGCAATTGGTAGTCCATGGAAAGGTTTGCACTGAGCCAGGTGTGCCACAGGCCAAAAAGTTTGAGAACCACAGATCTCCATCCTCCAATGGGCCACTGTGGCAAAGGACAGAATCAGGAAGGCCCAGCTTACAATTATTAGCGGTACATCTATCACTCTATATCTAAAGCAATTGAACTTTCCCCACAGATGGTGTGGAATAGTGCCTGGACAGCTGGATCTGTCACAAGATAGGCGCTGACTGTGTCGGCAGCTTGTTCTTGTCACCTTCTCTGCTCTCTGGAGGTGACATTGAAGTTTTTTAGAAAGGATTTGTCCTTGTGCAGTGCCTGGACCTAATTGGATTGGACACATCTTTAGGCAGGGGCAGATATTTCATGTGTTGCATCTTAAGGAGAGACTCTGAAAGGCTCCTTGTTGCCTAATGTCATAAGAGGCAATTGTGGGACAGCATTGGCAGCCAAGACAGGCTCGTTAGTCTCATGATAGCAGCTGTTCTTATGTACATAGTTTAATCCAGTTGAGTGTGCACTACTCCTGTGTAAGAAGAGCTAAGCTACACTAAGGAGCAATACTCTGTGAGGGTATGTCTACACTACCCCGCTAGTGCGAACTAGCGGGGTAATGTATGCATACCGAACGTGCAAATGAAGCCCGGGATTTGAATTTCCCGGGCTTTATTTGTATAAGCCGGCCGGCGCCATTTTTAAATGCCGGCTTATTCGAACCCCGTGCCGCGCGGCTACACGCGGCACGGGCTAGATAGTTCAGACTAGCAAGCCATTCCGAACTATCTGTACGCCCCATTCCACGAGCGGGGTAGTGTAGACATACCCTGAGGGAAGAGCAAAAGGCAAGCCCAGAGCTCTGTACTGTCTGCACAAAGTCCTTTCAGCATGACAAATCCAAGCACCCCTGTGTGAAAATAGGGAACTAGAATATTCTGACCTAATCAAAACTTGCCATTGCAATTTGATTCCTGAAATAAAATGGGATTGAAATGGATATGTTCCTGTGGAGAGATCTGATTTCAAGTTTTGATTTGAAATAGCCTTTCATGGATTAAGAAATAAGTCCATTGCAAAAATTTCTGTCAGACATAGTCTTCTAATTAAAGGAATTGGCTGGAAATAAGAAGACCTATTCCAAGCTCTGTAAAAGACCTCTGTGACACTGGGCAATTCTCAATGTGTTTATTCCATATCTGTATAATGGGAACAATAATACTTTTCTGTATGTTTAGAAGGAGTTTGGAGGAGAAATTCTGTATGTGCAAGTACAGCACTCAGTACTAAGGCTCCTTTTTCTTCCTTGAGGTAGCTAGATGCTACTGTAAATCCCCTTCCCCTCCTTTTCTTTTTCCCTTTCCCCTGAGCATGCCCTATCTCTACTCTTCCTCCGCCCTCTCAGCACCTTGTGCATGCTGGGGAACAGCTGTTCCACAGCATGCAGGAAGCACTGGGTGGTAGGGGGAGAAGTTGATAAGCAAGGCTGGCAGACTCCTAGAGTACCCTTGAGGGTCCCAGGGGTTTGTAGACTCCAGTTTGAGAAACATTGATTTAAAGCAACTATCTCACATCACTTAAAAACAAAAGCTTTTTGTGCGCACACATTGATGTGCGCAATATAAGATTATGGGTCAGACCTTATATTATCAATACATTGATAAATGCCTTATAAGGGGCTGGTAAATGATTAATAGATTCTTTAATAAAATGTAAATAGTTATTGTACCACAGATCAATAGGGTGCTTAAAATAATGACATATTACTAGAACTTATGCTGCTTGTGTTTGTTATATGTTTATTCCAACTAGTATTTACCCTTTATAAAGAAACCCTTTAAAATTACTCTTAATATTAAGTATGACCTGAATATATAGTGTTTTTTCCCTTTTATTGGAATTGTTAGCCAACTTTTGAGGCTTTGCAGAGTTGCTTCTTCTAGTGCATGTCCTCTCCACATTGGGGGCAGAGGGAGGAAGACTGGGTAAAAAGCTTACACTGGTCAGACTTCTGTCCGGGGAAAGATGGTATATTCCAGGCATGTAAGGCTGGGGCTTAGGAGATTTGCTGGTACCTTACACTGTATCATTCATCAGTTACTGAGGGTGCATTCATGCAATTCAGAGGATAAGAGGCTCCATACACCATTGTACTGAGTGATAATAGTGCCTGGAGAAGTTTGCTGCTTGTTACTGGCAGAGCAGAGAGAGAGAGAGAGAGAGCCCATGTTGGAGCATTAAGGAGGAACACTATTACCCCAGTTTCAAGTTGTACCCCATAGATCCCATTATACCTTGATGGGATGGTATAAAGGTAAAGTATTATTTCATTTGGATCTTGTCCTTTAACACAGTTCCTGAGGGGTTATTGAGATTGAAAAACAGGTTTTCCTGGCTGGTGGGAATGACAGAAAGAGGTGGACCTGGGAGCTGCAAGCGGCCATACCTGCGAACGCTCAGATAAACAAACTGTCTTGTGGCCACCTCAGTGGCTAGCTCTGATAAACCACATGCATCCCCCAGGCTGGAAATTCCCCCCTTACCTAACACAATCGCATTATATGTAACTATAATTAGGGAGAAGAAAGAAGGCAAGACTAGAAAACTATTTTGCATAACTGAAGTCTTCTTCAGGAGGACTGTTTTATTAATGCAGTTTCTTCCTACTCTGCAAGACATATTTTATTACTTCATTAGCTCTTTAAAAGATATAAAGATATTAAAATGTAAATGCAAGACAATCATTTCAAGAAAATACCATTGCAGAAAACAAAAGGTTTTCTTTCTCGTATCAGATAGTATAACAGCATTTTTTTTTATTTTGTTACGTTCTTTGGGAGCTTGAAAGCCTATACAGATGATAAGCAAGTTGTTTATTAGCTTCACCTAGGATATGTCTACACTGCATTCTTCTTTCAAGAGAGGAATGCAAATGCAGACAAACGAAATTGCAAATGAAGAACGGATTTGAATTTCCTGTGCTTCATTTGCATAATCTCATCTGGCCGCTATTTCGAAATACCCTATTTCGAGACAAAAAACTCTGTGTAGATGCGGTTATTTTGAGAAACAACCCTTCTTTCAAAATAACCTTTACTCCTTATGAAATGAAGTTTAAGAGCTATTTCAAAATAAGGTTGTTTTTTTTTAAAAAATAACCGTGTCTACACAGCATTTTTTATCTCAAAATAGGGTATTTCGAAATAGTGGCCGGACACGATTATGCAAATGAAGCATGGGAAATTCAAATCTGCGCTTCATTTGCAATTTCGTTTGTCTGCATTTGTATTCCTCTCTTGAAATAGGAATGCAGTGTAGACATACTTTGAGAACAGGGCTTGTTAAAAATTGCTGTTATTTATGAGTGTGCAGTGAAGTTTCTTAAATGCTCACTAACATTTTTAGAAGTCCAGTACACATGACAGAAGGGTTTCTTGGTAGGGCCCGCCCAGGGATTTTTTACACCATGATGAACTATGATTTTGGCATCTCCCGATCCCTCCTCCCTATCTCCACATGCATTCATTTTAGAGAAAAGTGAGAAGTCTAGACAGACTTAGTTTTATTTACTTGGCATTCAAAGTGAACAATGTAAAAATAAAAGCAAAGATGTTATTGATTTTTTTTTACTTTTCATTCATCCTTACACAATTATATTGCATGGGGGTAAATCACCCAGTAGTTGACATTTTAACTATTTTGAGTTGTACACAGTGTTTCTAGTCAGTGCTATCAACAGTAGCACTTCAAGTTTTCTTCCGTATTGAAAATGTCAAGGTTTCAAAAACTTTTTAGTCTCAATTCAGGAAAATAGTAAACCTTTGAAATGTTTCATGGAACAGAAATTCAAACACATTCCTTCCGGAGAGACCCAACATGATTTTTTTGGCTTTCTAGCTGATCACTCTGATGGGGGCGGACCTTTTTGGAAGTGCTGGCTAGGGGTCCTAACTATCCCCCTTCTCTGGCATTCCTTGCCAGCAATCACTCTAAGGCTTCGTCTAGACTACTTTTGAAACAGAGCGTCTAGACTGCATCCACTTCTTTTGAAAAAGCAAGCCACTTTTTCAAAAGAGCACCCAGGCAGTCTGGATGCTGTCTTTCGAAAAAGCCCTGTTTGCATTCAAGAGCGCCTTTTTTCAAAAGAGCACTTTTGAAAAAAGGCGTTATTCCTCGTAAAATGAGATTTACTATGGTTAAAAAAACCCGCCGGGTTCTTTCGATTCAATTTCAAAAGAAAGTGACAGTAGTCTAGATGCAGGGGAACTTTTTTTGAAAAAAGGCCACTTTTTTCGAAAAAACCCTGTAGTCTAGACAGCCTCACACTGTAGCAATGCTGGTCCTCCAGCCAGGTGACCCCCTTCTGTAGAGGAAGAGTCCAACTGTATACATAGAATCCAACCATCCAACGTCCACACAACAGAAAAGATCTTCAGCCCACCTCCCAGTACCTGTGGGTGGCATACCCTTGACTCAGGGTTTATAGGTGTATCTACTCTATGCTGTCTGTGCAGAGGCAGAGGCATGTACTGTTTTGCATTCAGAAAAGCCAGCCTACCCTTACAAATTCTTTCCAGGTATGAGAGGAACAGTAGGACTTTTTCTTTGAAAATGTCAGCCTTTCCTAAATTTCGGGGGAGCTATATAGAAAGAGATACATTTAGCTATTACTGATACATGTCTGCATGAATAACTAGCATTGTCTCTGTAAAGATTCCCTCAAGGCTATCAATGTTCAAACAGATGAAATATCCACACAAAATGATGTATTATCTTGGCAGATGTTCCAAAATGAAATTTACAGAACCAGAGATGGTTACTCCTGTCAATGTGTATCAATAAACAACAACAACAACAACAAAAGGATACAACGGGAAGGACTATGCTTAAATAATAGTAAGGAGTGACAAACCCACAAAAGCAAAGCAATTTATTATGAAGGCTGAAAGTCTAGCTTCAACTTAACCTACTATGGTTTGTTATTCTAGCACATCTATGCTGTGCAGATGTGATTATTCCTGGTCATACAGGGGACTGGAAATTCAACTCCTGGCTCTGCCACTTATTTGGTGTGTGAACTACATGTGGTCTTTCTGTGTCTTTGTGTGTCCTTCCGTAAAATGGGATTAATATTGACCTTTTCATAGGGATGTTGAGGCATAATTAATAGTTTAAGTGCATTGAGATTTGTAAATGAAAAGTATATTACATAGAAATAGCTGAAACAAAAAACAGGACTATGTGGCACTTTAAAGACTAACAAGATGGTTTATTAGGTGATGAGCTTTCGTGGGCCAGACCCACTTCCTCAGATCAAATCCTCAGATACCTCATAGTGATAGGTATTGTCATATCTTATACTTATTTATTCATTATTTAAAGGTGTGTTACTTAAACACCATAGGAGCCATTATGGTCTGTTCTGACAATATAAATTCTCAAAAATACCTTGAAGATAACAGCTTCTTTGAGCTATTATGAAATAGTTCAGGCTATGTCTACACTAAAGAGTTTTTTCAGAAAAACGGGTGTTTTTCCAAAAAAAACCTTCCCTTTCGTCCACACTGCGATTGCGGATGATACAAAACTATTCAAGACAGTTAATTCCAAAGCACAGTGCAAAGAGTAGCAGAGGGATTTCAGAAAACCTGGTGACTAGACAACAAAATGACAGATGAAATTCAATAGTAAGAAATTCAAAGTAATGCACATTGGAAAACATAATTATATATATATATATATATATATATATATATATATATATATATATATATATATATATATATATACTTATGAAGTCAAATAAGACAGTGATCCTGGAGTCATTATGGGTTGTTCTTGGAAAATATCTGCTTAATGTTCAGTAGCAGTTAAAAAAGCTAAAAGAACATTGTGAATCAATAAGAAATCGATATATAAGACAAAAATATCATATTTGCTCTCTATAAATCCATGGTACATCCACAACTTGAATACTGCATGCAGATGTGGTCATTACATCTCAAAATATTGGAATTGGAAAAGGTTCAGGGAAGAGTAAAAAAATGATTAAGTGTATGGAATTGCTTTTGTTATGAGGAGATATTAATAACATTGGGACTGTCCAGCTTGGAAAAGAGATGACTCAGGACAATATGATAGAAATCTATAATATCATGACTGATGTGTAGAGTAAATAAAGAATTGTTATTTACTCCTCATAGCTAGGAGTCAGGTATGACTCCTAGGCAACAGGTTTAAAACGTACTTCTTCACACAGCTTATGGTCAGCCTGTGGAAATCTTTGCCAGAAGATGTTGTGAAAGCCAGTATTATAACAGGGTTAAAAAAAGAGCTACGTAAATTCATGGAGGATAGGTCTATCAATTACTATTAGCCTGGTTGGGGCCAGGATGGTGTCTCTAGTCTCAGTTTTGTCAGAAGGTGGAAAAGTATGACAGGAGATAGATCACTTGATGATTACTTGTTCTGTCATTCCCTCTGGGGCACCTGGCTTTGGCCACCGTCAGTAGACAGGACAATGGGTTATATGGGCCTTTGGTCAGAGCCAGTACAGCCATTTGTATGGTTTTAATTTATTCCAGTGCAGGCCCACAGGGCAGGGTGGGGTGGGGGAGTACGGCAAGTGGGGCAGTAGTCCCGGGGCACAGCAATTCAAAGGAGCCTGGGGCTCCCAACCACTGCCACTGCTACTTTTAAATTACACAAAAGCTCTGCTCCACATGCTCTGCACGGTTCTTAGAGCTGCAGTCCAGGTGGCATTGAGGGCTGGCTGCCCAACGCTCTGCCCCTTCTGGGACATGGAGCCGGGACCTCACACATCCCTACAGAAGCTGTTGTGCCCCCACCCCCATTCTGGTGTTTAACCACACTAACAATTTGAAAGTTTTTCCTAATGTTCAACCTAAATCACCCTTGCTACAATTTAAGCTAGTTGCTTCTGATCCAATCCTTTTCAGTAAGAAAAGCATTCAGATTAAAACAATCCTGACCAGATTTCATAGTAATATGACAAATGAGGGAATCAATCCCAGAGTTAAAGATTCAGAAAGGAGTAAAGGCTGCCAATAGACAATAAAGGCATCTCACCACGGCTGCTCACATTATTTCCTATGTAGAAAGACATGAAACCATTGAGCCTGATTCCCGGATGGGCTCTTCTGGGTCTCTTATCCTCTGCATCGTTGACTTTAAAGAAAGCTGTTTACTTTGGGGGGAAGTTGTCTGGAGGACCTAGGGATCTTTCACCAAGAGTACTTTATAGACTGGAACATTTTGAGTGAGGAAAGCAGAGTAGTTGGAAAGTAGTCTCTAATTCTGAGTGCCTCCATTCTAAACACTCATTTCAGTTTAGTTTACTATGCTGCCTTTTGACATTTCATCTGATTTCTTTCACTTATACTCTGTTGTATCATACAAAATAATCCCTATCCACTTTGATGCTGTTACACAGTGGAAAACAGCTTTTTAAAGTGGGCATAAAAATAAATTACATTCACTTTTATATCATGTTAAATTGTGCGAGGGCTATAAAAAGAATAAATGACAGTCAAGACCTGTTATGTCCTTCCTCTCCCCATTAATAATCTTTAGTCATATTTTGTTCCTTTATTTTGCTGGTTAAGTCCATCTCCTCCAACTCCTAACCAGTGGTGTTGCTCTTGTCCAAACTCCCTCCAGTTTTTCAGTTCCTTGTAACTGTGTGTTCATTGTAACCTAGAATCAAAAGGCAGATTCTAGGTTGATCATATTATAGCCATTTAGAGAGGGCTTATCAGTTCTCAGCTTTGTACCAAGATTATTTTTTTATGTAACCTTATACAATACTGGCTATTTGCTAACAAATATTGCAAATTCATGTCTAATGTATTGCCCAGTATAATCCCCAAGGAAATCTTCAGCATATATTCTTTGCAAGGTTCTTTTCTCTTTGATTATCTATATTTCACATTGTTAAATAGCATTTTTCAAAGTTTCTAACAATATTTCTGCCTCCCTTAGGCCTCATTTGCATCATTTCATTGTCCTCATTAGTGTATGCAATTCATTTTCTGCTTTTTAACTGTAACCTCTCAATTTATCATCTGTGAATTTCACTGACTACTGTTTAAACTACTGTCAGACCATGAATTAAGCTGCTAAATGAGAGGACACTTAGCATTCACCCTGTATCACCCCTTTAGTCACTTCCTTCCAATTCAAAATACTGGCTCCACACACAGAATCTGAAGCCCACTGGAAACTATATTGAAATCCATGGGTCCATCCCAGTGGAAGAACTAAACTCTTTGTTGATAGAGATGTAGCCGTGTTAGTCTGGTGTAGCTGAAACAAAATAGCTTCCCCAATTATCACCTCTAATACTATTAACTCACAGACATTTCCCCTTCCCCACCTCTAATATCATTAACTCACTGGCATTCACCTTCCTCCCCCCCCCCCCCCCACCCCCCTTCTGTTCTGTAATGTAATTTGTCCTTTTCATGTGTGTTCATTTTTTAAAAATTGTATCCTTTGGTATATATGGTTGTGACTATTTTCTTCCATTATTTGATCTGAGGAAGTGGGTCTGGCCCACGAAAGCTCATCATCTAATAAACCATCTTGTTAGTCTTTAAAGTGCTACATAGTCCTGTATTTTGTTTAAACTCTTTGTTGGCAGTTATGCAGATATTTTTTCAGCCCATAATGGCAGTGTTCATTTCCTCCAGAGCTGGGGGAGAGACTTAGAATAATTTTCAGATGGAAAATAAAACTTTTTCAAAAATTAAATTGGAACATTTAATTTATTTTTTACTGTTTCGTTTTTAATCAAACCTGATCACCTGTATGCACATTCATGAAACACAATATATGGGTGCACGCAGCCATGGACAACCCAAGATTAAAAGATAAATATGGCAGTCCATACTCAGAGGCTCCTTATACTCAGCCCAGTGAGGGCTACAGCATGGTAGTCTCGAACTGTGGAATAAGTACGTGGACTGCACTGAAAAGAAGAAAAAGTTTCTTTACCTCACAGTAACTGTTGTTCTTTGCAATGTGCAGTTGCCATGCATATTCCATTGCCCAACTGCCTTCCCCACTAGTCCAGAGTCCTGATATTGTGGACCCTTGTGGTAGTGAATGTAATGAGGCAGGATGGGGTGGCTCCATTCACCATATTCTCAAAGAGAGGAAGAGTGTATGTGCTACTTCAGTGGGTACTGCTGACTCAATCTACTCTCCAACATGTGTGCATTCAACAACTGCACTCAACTGGAATATGTATTCGGACTAAACCTTTCAAAGAACATGATTTACTGTGCAAGTAAGTAACCTCTTTTTCTTCAGCTGTTAATAGCCTTACCTGCAAGGAATGTAAACTTTTTCTTTGGCTATTGGCATAGGAACATAGTTGCCTTCCCAATTATTTTCTATGTGATGTTTCCTGTGTTACTTAGAGATATGTCACACTAGCTCGCCTCAAGATGCCACCTTCTACACCTTCACAAAGCAGCCAGTGACTTGAAAGTTCGAAGGTTGCAGGCAATCATGAGTCTGTTATGTGCAGAGTGCAACTATCATTCCATTTGTATAGATGACACTAAGAACTGAAAGTGGGAATGGAAAAGCTGAAATGGAATTAAAAATAGAATCTCTGAAAGCCAATTATTATCTGCTGTCACAGTTAACGTTATTGTTGAATTCAGTCTGAATGGATAAGAACATTTCTCTTTGTATGCGTTCTGCTGAAAGGGGACCAGTATGAAAGAAAAAACACTTAGATGTTCCGTGAGACTCTTCCCTCTGTGGATTTGACCTACTTGCACTTGAGGGGCTCATGCTAGTTCTCCAAATCAAGTGGCAGAAGGTGCTTTAGAGTTGTTGCTTAGCCTGTGGAGCCTAGGGATTGGGACTCAGAGCTATTTTCAGAGCCCAGGCAGAATTCCTGTTTACTCAAGATGGTCAGCTCAGGCTGTGACGGATCTTGTAGTGCTTCACATCACAGTAGAACAAAAGATGCCAAGTGAATCTCCCTAACTCATATACCTTGCTCTCACTGTCTTTATATTTCTTTACAAAGAAAAATTCAAAGCAATTGCAGGGATGAACATCATTCCATGTAGGTGTCTAAAATTGTTAAATGGGATAACACAGAAAAAATGGATTAAAAAAATTGGACTTGTTTCCTTTTTCCACAATTCTGAAACAAAGCTTGTCGGAAAACTCAACTCACTTCCAAGGAAAGTCTAAGGAATTAATGTCTTCACTGCATCGATGGGGTGTCATAGAGGCCACCCTTTAAAACTATCTGCTTATCTGAGAGGATATAAAATATTACTTGGGTAAAACTATTAGGATCACAAATGAATATATAAACATAAGGAATGTCAAATAGAAGTAGAAAGGTTATATCACCTCTGTATTTGGAACCAGTATGACTGTTGCTAGAATAATGTATCCAGCTCTGGGTTCAACAATTGAAAAAAAAAGGTTGATAAAGTGGAAAGGAATCACAGGAATGAATGAAAGATTAGAAAAACATGACTTATGGTGATAGACTCAGGTGGTTAAATCTATTTAGGTTATCAAAGAGAAGATTAAGTGGCAACTTGGTCACAGTCTGTAAGTACCTACGTGAAGAACAAATAGTAATGGGTTGTCACCCCTGGCAGGCAGTGTAGGAGCTGTGGGAACTGCTTTGCCCCATAATCATGTTGCTTCTCTAATTAAGATAAAACATTAAGCAAGCTCATTAACTACGGAAAGATAGATGTTAAGTGATCATAAGTGATAGCAAACAGATCAAAGCAGATTATACATCTCATAAGAATGCAAACAAAACCTAACATACTAGGTAGATTGAATTTAAATTAGCAGTTTGCCTCTCTGACTGATACAAGTGGTCCATCCAAATTCCATACACAGTCTACAAATCCCTTTTGTCACGTTATTGGATTTTAAAGTGAGCAGACAGATCACTGTTGCACCCGTGGGTGGTGTTTGCCCCAAATTCTGTACAAAGTGGGCCATACGAGGTGTCTAATGAAAGCTTATGCTCTTCTGATTCTATATATGCTACTCATTTACTTGTATGACTTTTGTATGTGGAGTTATGAATATGGGCTCTATTCTCGTACTGTCCATGTTCTCTGTCTGGGAGGGAACAATGGGCCTGAAGTGCCTATTGTGAAGAAGGATTGTTCAGTGAATAGCTGGGCCAACTAGCACTGCTCCATGGACAATGGCTCTCAGGAGTGGCCAATACACACCTGAGGAATGCGTCTGGAAGCCTGCAAGCCAGCCAGTGCCTCATGGCTACTTGCATGTGAAACACAAACAGGTTCCTAGATCATGTGATCAGCTCCAATTTGGGAGACACCAGGAATATAAAAATCCCATGAAGGTGTCTCCATCTTGTCTTCAATCTTGCTACTGCTTCCAGATGCATCTTTGCTAGGGATAGAGAGCCGGGAAGGATTGCTGACCCATCCTGATACAGGATGTGCACCAGAGACTTTTAAGTTAGCAGTTTGTAACATCTCTGCTAAGAGCCTGCATCAATAACTTGGTGATTGATGTAATGTATTCTCCTTAACAATCTTACTCTCAACCTTTTCTTTCTTTTATTAATAAATCTTTAGATTTTAGATTCTAAAGGATTGGCCCAGAATGCTCTTGTGGGTAAGATCTAAAGTGTAAATTGGCCTGGGACTGTGGCTGGTTCTTTGTACCGAGAGGATCTGTTCGGAGTTGGTGAGATCAGGTTTTATAACCTCTCACCTGTATGTAACATCCAGGGCTGATTGTGGCACAGGAAGAGCTGGGGTGTCTGAGGTGTTTTGCTTGTGCAGCTTCCTGCTGGCCAGATTGGCATCTGAAGTGCTTTGTGTGACTGGTTTGTGGCCTATTTAGGAAAGGTTTCCAGCTGAGGGCTGTATGTAGCCCTAGTTTTGAACAATTTGCCCTGCTCCTGAGCTGACACCCTCAACGGTGCCCAGACCCAGCCCAGTCCATCACATCTTTAGCCTGGGATTAGCACTGAATGGCTGGCTGGGGGAAGCTAACTCCCAGACCTGCCTCTTCTTCAGGAGGCCTCCCCCAGTCAATCTACGGTCTGGGAGCCAGGCCTCCCCCAGTTCAGTCTTTGTTCCTCAAGTGTTTCTAGAAGTTCTCATGTGTGAGGAGTGAGACCCCAAGATGATGCCACTCCCCACCTTGTATAGATTTTCCATATTGAAGGAAGTCTTTGTTCCAAGCTAAGTTCCCAGCTCGGTCTGTAGAAAAATAAAGGTACCAAAATGTAGTTCAGTGTCATGTGGTCTTGTCACATGCCCTTGCATGCCTTTCTGAGCCATAGCAGCCGTTGTTCATAGGCTAGATGACAGTTTCTTAGAAAGGCTAAGCTCTTCCATGGTCTATTACCTTTCTTGATGAGCCATTAGAACTATCTGACTTCATTGTTGCATCAGAAAGGCTAGCTCTGGATGTTACCTAGAGAAAGCCCATTTGAAATAGAGATTGTCAGTACAGGAAACCTTTGTCATTCAGGGGAAGGGGGTGGGTACATTCTTGAGATCATTGCAAAAGGCAAAATCCAGGAATACGGAGAGCTTCAATTTCCCTTTTAACTTTCTGGCTCCATTATTAGAATGCACTTAAAAAGCCTCATCATGACATGTCATGTGCTTAGGCTGTATGGCACAGCACATGGCAAATATGCAAAACTGCAGATAATGAAACTGTGAATGGTGAGAGCTTCCTGTATTCATAACTTCAGAAAAAAAATGTTACATGCACACAAATAAGATAATCATATTAAGCAATCATGATACTTCATGGGATACATCTTGTACAATACATAGCATAATTATGCCATGTTCATAGCATAATCATATCGCTGTAATGAGCATAGGGTACTGTATCACACAAATATTTGATAATTGACTCTTCAAAGATAACAAATATGCTCTAGGGATCATTTCAGGGAGTTCCATAGAAGAAGTTGCCTAACTTATTGGCCCGCTGAGTTGCATACGACAATCTTCAGAAGTTTGAGAGCTGGGGCTTGCCTCCTGGGGCTTAGGGCTTCAGCCCTGTGCCTGTTGAAGTTCCAGATTCTGGGGATACCATATACCCCAAAGGGTTGAAGCCTCAAGGTCTGCGTCCCCACTGGACAGAAGCCAAAGGCAATACGTGGGGGTGAGGTATATGGGATCATCCTCCCCAGATTTTTGTCCATAGTTTCCCAGCCCTGCTCGGTCACAGGGGGTACATCTACACAGTTGCTCATAGCTCGAAATAAGCTACACAATTTGAGCTATGCAAATTGCATAGCTTATTTTGAGATAGCCCATTCTGAAATTTGGCGCTGCCTACGCAACAAAGTTTACAGGAAGCCGGAATAAGCCACCAGTTATTTTGAAATTATTTCAAAATAACAGGTGTATTCTTAGACACATGAAACGCTATTTTGGGATAACAGACATCCCAAAACAGAGCCACTGTGTAGACGTACCCATGATGTTCCTGGGCCTCCTCTCTGCATGGAAGCTGCAAGAGCAGGGGTGGGCAATAATTTTGGAATGGGGGACACGTCACACATTTTGGAAGTGGCTGCAGGCCGACCCATAAGTGGCAGGGGCTCAGGCTGAAGGGGTGGGGTTGAGAACTACCTTGCTGAGTACAGTGATCTTATTTTCTGAACCAGCTGTAGCTAGAAAGAACAGTTTAATTTAAATTATGAAACAGATTAAGCATTTTAACTGTCTCGTGTTACTTTGTCAAACTTCATTTTAAATAAAGTAAAATATTATGTCCAACACAAAAGGTTTCAGTGTTTTCTTTATTTATGGAAGGGGTGGGGAACTCTTTTTGTATCTGGGGGTCACTGACCCACAAAAACATCAGTTGGGGACCACACAATTGAGAAGCAAAAAAACTCCTCCAAAAACTCCCAGCGTTCACTGATGTGGACCCAACTGAAACACCTCACTCCTCTGGTGCTCCAACCTCACAGGGTGAGGGGAAGGGAAGGGGGAAACTGAGGTTTAGGGTTTCCCATAGACCAGATTTACTTCTCTGGGGTTCTGGAGTTAGTGGATTTTATGGACCTCTTTAGGCTCTGAGGTAGGGACAAAAATGAGGGGTACAGTGTGTGAGACAGGGCTGCCAGCAAGTAGGATGAGGATGGTGTGCAGGAGCTGGGAGGGAGCAGGGGTGCAGAAGCAGGCTGGGAGTAGGGTGTCTGTCCCGGTGGAGGGGCCTAGAAAAAGAGAGGGTGCAGTGCGTGGCCAGGGGAGAAGGTGCAAGAACAAGGGAGGGTGTTGGAGCAAGCTGGGGGAGCTGCATCTTGGGCTATGTCTAGACTGCAAGCCTCTTTCGAAAGAGGCTCTTTCGAAAGATACTTTCGAAAGAGCCTCTTTCGAAAGAGAGCATCTAGACTGCACGCGGAACTTTCGAAAGAGCAAGCCGCTTTTTCGAAAGAAAGCACCCAGTGAGTCTGGATGCTCTCTTTCGAAGAAGCCCTATTTACATTCAAGAACGCCTTCTTTCGAAAGAAGCACTTTCGAAAGAAGGCGTTCTTCCTCGTGAAATGAGGTTTACCGCCGTCGAAAGAAAAGCCGCGTTTAATTTCGAAAGAACGCAGCTGCAGTCTAGACGCAGGTGAAGTTTTTTCGGAAAAAGACTACTTTTCCCGAAAAAACCCCTGAGTCTGGACACAGCCTTGGAGGGGAGAGAAGTGATGGGACTGGGGATGGGGTGCAGGAGTGTGGACATGAGGAGGAATCTTACCTGGCTTTGTGCTCCCTTGCAGCAATGGCTGCAGTCACGCTGTCCCGGACATCCCAGAGGGAGGTGCTGCTGCCGCATCCACGCAATCCTGGAAACCGGAGACACCACTGCCGCTGGAACATGATCTGGGGCTGGCCCTAAAGCACTGCGGCCACTGGTTGCCCCAGAGGACCATCTGCCACAGCCACATGGCCAGCCCCAGGGCACCACAGCCACAGGCCGCCCCAGAGGGCAGAGGAGCCTCTGCTGCGGCCAAATGGCCTGGGGCAGGCCTCTGGGGTCAGTGGCCACAGGCTGCCCCAGAGGTGCTGAGGTCCCGTAGGTGATATTGCCGTGGCTACATGGCTTGGGGCTGGCACCGCAACCACGTGGCGCCAGGCTACTACGGAGACACTGAAGCTTGGGGCCAGTCCCGGAGGCGCTGTTACTGTGGCCTGGGACCAGCCCTGGAGGCACCACTACTGCAGCCAGGTGGCCCAGGGTTAGCTCCAGAGACGCAGTACCATGTCCACAGGCCGCCCCCGGAGACATCGTGGCAGCGGTGCCTCCAGCCTCCGGGGCTAGACCCAGACCATGTGGCTCTGGAAGTGGTGCCGCCAGGGACGGCCCTGTTGAGGAGCCGCAGCCCCAGTGCTGGCTCCTCTCCAGCAGCAGCATGGGAGGTGGTGGGGTGGGTCTAAGCTCCTCCCCCCCGGTGATAATTGCCTCACTGGCCAGATCAAAGCCCAAGGTGGGCTGGATTCTGTCTGCTGACAGATTTTTGCCCACCCCTGTGTTAGAGTTACCATGCTGGGAGCTACAGGGAGAGCCACTGCTTTTAGCTTACACCTGAGAGCTGCAGAAGGGCAGCTAAGGGAAAAAAGGGGCAAACTTTTAAATTGTGTCCCCTGACTTTCAGCAGGTTCTGCAGGCCTGGAGTCGGGCCTCCCCCAGTCTTGCACAGGGACCTGGTAATTCTGTCAGCCTTGCTTGTTCTACAGTCTGTATTATACATGAGAAAAGACTAGATGATCCCCTTCTCACCTTGGAATCTATGGGTATATCTCCACTGTCAACCACCGCCCCCAACCCCAAAACCTTGTGACAGCAAGACTCAGCACTTGTGCAACTGACTGGGGCTTATCATAGCAGTGTAAATGGTCCCATTCAGGTTGGAGACTGGGCTCTAAGACCTGAGGGGAGATGGTTTTACAACCCAGGCTGCAGCCTGGGGGTGGGGTGGGAGGACAGCTACACTATTATTTTTTACCTTTAGTGCAAGCCCCATGAGCTCAAGTCAGTTGATCTGTGTGCTGAGAGTCATCAATATGTTTATTTTTGTTTTTGTTTTGTTTTGTTGCAATGTAGATATACTCCATGAATCTAGCAGACAAAGGTATAAGAAAATCCAATGCCTTGATGTTGAAGCTAGACAAATCCAAATTGAAATAAGATGTGAATTTTTAACTGGAAGGGTAATTAACCATGGGATCAATTTATCAGAGATGGCGATGGATTCTCCATCACAGGCAATTTTTAAATCAAAATTGGATGGTTTTCTAATAGATATGACCTCATTACAAGAGGAATTTATTTGGGGAATTTCTACCAAGATTATTACATTGTGTAAAAGAGTGTCAGATCCTGAAGGCAGCAACTCTTTTCTTTTGTTTGTCCAAGAGCTAGTACCTTTGGACTTTTGGAAAAATGCTGCAAAGAAACCCTGATAATTTTGTAAAACATCTTACTGTTACTTCATCCCTCCCCCTCAAACTTCTGATTGTTTCTTCCATCTGTTGTATCTTGTATGCCATATCAAGGTCTTTCTTAGACAGAAACTATATTTCACTTTTTTGCACAAAACATAGTACAGTGGGGGCCTGATTCTTGACTGGGGTCTTTATATGATACTTTAATACAAATAATAATAACAATAAAACACAGGAGGCTACGTCTAGATTGGCACGATTTTCCACAAATGCTTTTAACGGAAAAGTTTTTCCGTTAAAAGCATTTGCGGAAAAGAGCGTCTAGATTGGCACGGACGCTTTTGCGCAAAAGCACTTTCTTGCCCACGAAAGCTCTTGCCCACGAAAGCTCATCACCTCATATACCATCTTGTTAGTCTTTAAAGTGCTGCATAGTTCTGTCTAGATTACAACAGATAATGTTGACCGAAATCTTCATATAATAAAGCAAATTGAACTTCCTTGAGATTTTAATATTAATTTTCTTCATTTAAATTTTCTTGCATTTACATTTCTGCAAAGGGTTTTTCTATCTTAAAGTCAACCACCGGTCAGTATTGTTTGCCATCCTGCCACCAGCAATAGTCAATAATTTAGAAGAAGTCATGACTGGTGTGGAGAAAGTAAATAAGGAAAAGTTATTTACTTGTGCCCATAACACAAGAACTAGAGGTCACCAAATGAAATTAATAGGTAGAAAGTTTAAAATAAACAGAAGGAGGATCTTATGAAGACCAGGACTGTAACATGGCTGAAAAAAGAAAAATTCATGGAGGATAGGTCCATCAATGGCTGTTAGACAGGATAGGTAGGAATGGTGTCCCTACCCTCAGTTTGTGAGAATCTGGGAATGGCTGACAGGGGAGGGATCACTTGATGATCACCTATTCTGTTCATTCCCTCTGGGGTATCTGGCATTGGTCACTGTCAGAAGACAGGAGACTGGGCTAAATAGACCTTAGGTCTGACCTAGTCTGTCCATTCTTACGCTCTTATGAAGGCGAAGAAACCCCAGAATATCTTCAGACAAATGTGCACTCCACATGGGATTGGTAAATTGAGAGTTCTTCCTCACTGCCTCAGGCCTGTCACCTTATGCTTTGAACTTTTTTGTTTGTTTGTTTGGAGGCCAGTGACACAGAAAAATCAATGAGGGGCCACACACAAGTGAGAAGTAAAAACTAACTGTGGGCTGGTTAAGCCTTTGGGGATGGGGATCAGATCTGGCTTACAGTCCATAGGTTTGCCACCCCTGCATTAGATTCCTAATTTCCAGATAGCACTAATATCGGGTGGACCTCCCTGGTCTGGCATCCTCAGCACCTGAGGGGTCCCAAAGAAAGGCGTTTGCTTGACCAGGGGAGGTCTCTTCTCAGGGTCTCCCAGGTCTCCCCTCCTACTCACCAGCTCAGCCAGCGGAACAACCTGTCCCCGGCTGCTGGTGACTCGGCCACAGGGAATCTCTGCCCACAGCGGCAAGCAGCTCTGTTGTCCCTGGCCAGTGGTGGCTGTGCATCCCTGGACAGAAGGGACTTCTCTGCCCCCTAGAGGCAGGTGTTTCCTGGTCGCCAGCAGCTCCGTGCCTCTGGCTGCATGGGCTGCCTCCCTTGGCTGGCAGTGGATCCATACCCGCAGCCATCAGGGACTCCATGTTCCCAGCCAGCAAAGCTCTGCTCTTGGGCCTAGTCTACACTAGACCAGGCAGGTTGGTGTAAGGTACACAACTTGAGCTACTCAAAATGCGCAGCTGGAGTCGGCTTACCTTAAGCCAAGCCGTGGTGGCATCCGCACAATGGGAGGCTGACGGGAGCATGCACGCCTTTCGGCTTCCCTTATTCCTCGCAGCTGAGGAATACCAGACACCGGTGGGGGCTGCCCAGTGTTTAATTTACTGGTCTACATTGGACCTACTAAATCAAATGCTAGAAGATCGACCTCCGGAGGGTCAATGTTCTCATTAGTGTAAACATGCCCTCTGCTGGCAGGTCTCTCTGCCCGGTCTTGCTCTGGCCACTAGCCGCTGGCTGGGATTTCTACCCCCAGCCACTTGCCCTGCAGGCTGCCTGACAGCTGAGCTCCAGTTGCTGGCAACCTCTGTGGCTGGCGCTCTCTGGTCGAGAGTCCTGGATCACAGAGGTTCAACCTGTAGTTGAGCCTTGTCCAAACTTCATGCTGAAAGTTCAGAGAAATGTTGTGAGATTATTTTGAACATATTCACACTGAAGTTTTACAGTTTGTTCATGATATAACATTGTCACATTGGAATATACTGCTTGGACTGTGTGTGTGTCAATATGCAGGTGTGCATATGAAGCTGATGTCTGGTGGCAAGCTGATGTCTGGTTGAACAGAGACTTATTCTACTGACACGAAAAAAAGGCAGTTTTCTTTTTGCTTAAATTAGAAAGCTGTTTGGTTTTGTACCTGAAGGACAGGATACTAGTTACAGCTCCCAATGTAGATATTTCATATCATAACTGTGTATTGAGATCAACTGCTTGAACAGAGAGGGGCCTTATCGAGGGACCATACCTGCAGGCAAGGTGTATAATCACCCAGGGTACGTCTACACTACAGCGCTAGTTCGAACTAACTTAGTTCGAATTAGTTAATTCGAACTAAGCTAGTTCGAACTAACGCATCTAGAACTAAAAACTAGTTCGAACTAGCGTTTTGCTAGTTCGAACTAGTAAGTCCACATTGAGTGGACTCTGAACAGGGCTTAAGGATGGCCGGAAGCAGTGCCGGCAGGGCATAAAAGGAGGACTTAGAGCATGGAGATGCTGTCTCAGGCTAGCCGAGGGCTGCGCTTAAAGGGTCCCGACCCCCACCCCGGACACACAGTTCTAAGGGGTGCCCCACTTGCAAAGAAGTTCTGGCTTGGAGTGCCCTGAGTGCCCACACTGGGCACATCACACCACTCGGCCATCAGCCCGGCTGCACTTGCCGCAGGCTGCCATCTGGGGAGAGGGAGTAATTGGGGGGCTGCAGGAGAGCTTCCACCCCCAGAAGCCCGCAGAGCCAGCCCAGTCCTCCCCATCGGGGGCTCGTACCCCATTCCTCCCTCACCTCCTTCCACTTAGCCTTCCCTAGCCCCCCTTCTTATTGATGTACAAAATAAAGATAACGTTTCTTCCAACATTGACTCTGTCTTTATTGAAAAAAACTGGGGGAGACTGGGAAAAGGAGGTGGGAGAGGGGAAGAGAAAGGCTGGGAGAGGGGAGGGCAACTAACATGATCAGGGGTTGGGAACAGGTCCCAGATGAAGAAAGGCTACAGAGACTGGGACTGTTCATCTTAGAAAAGAGGAGACGGAGAGGGGACAGGATAGAGGTCTCTAAAAGCAGGGGTTGGGTGGAGAGGGTGCATTCAGAAAAGTTCTTCCTGAGTTCCCATAAAGAAGGACTAGAGGACAGCAAAGGAAAGGAATGGGTAGCAGGCTTGAAACTAGTAAGCGAAAGTTGTTCTTGAGAAAGCAAATAGTTAACCTGTGGAACTCCTTGCTGCAGGAGGCTGTGAAGGCTACAACTAGAAC
Organism: Pelodiscus sinensis; assembly: GCF_049634645.1. Lineage (NCBI taxonomy): Eukaryota > Metazoa > Chordata > Testudines > Trionychidae > Pelodiscus > Pelodiscus sinensis. The sequence goes on from NC_134711.1 coordinate 308,944,903, forward strand.
AGAGTTTAAAGGGAAGTGAGATAAAGTCATGGAGGTTGGGTCCATGGAGTCCTATTAGCCAGAGGGTAGGAGTGGTGTCCCTGCCCAAAGTTTGTGGAAGGCTGGAGAGGGATGGCACGAGACAAATGGCTTGGTCACTGTCTTCGGTCCATCCCCTCCAGGGTCCCTAGGGTTGGCCGCTGTCGGCAGACAGGCTACGGGGCTAGATGGACCTTTGGTCTGACCCAGGACGGCCATTGTAAGCTCAGGGCTCAGTGTCGGGGGTCTCAGTGGACCCCCTTGATTTTCATGCACACCTGGTCCTGGGTGGCCAGGCTGGCAGCTCTCCTGCCCTAGACGGCCACTTTCCTGTGCCTAGTGCGGAGATCGTGGACGAGGTCCACGATGTCCGCACTAGCCCAGGAAGGTGCCCGCCTCTTGCGGTCCAGGGCAAGCTCCTGGGAGCCGCCAGCCTGGTCCCGGCAAGAGGGGGTGGGCTGGGGGGCATCGGGTGGGTGGCTCTGTGCCGTGCCAGGTGCAGGGTCTGCTAGCTGGGTGCTGGCAGGCTTGCACCTGGCACGGGCACCGTAGCCAGCCCGTGCCCCTTTAAGGGGTCCGGGGCCGGGAGGGGGGCATAGAGTTTCCCTGGTGTTGGCCAGAGTGGCCACCAGGGAAACCTGGGGAGGGCTAGCCTCCCACTAGTTCGAACTAAAGGGCTACACAGCCCTTAGTTCGAACTAGCTAGTTCGAACTAGGCGTTAGTCCTCGTAAAATGAGGTTTACCTAGTTCGAACTAAGCGCTCCGCTAGTTCGATTCAAATTCGAACTAGCGGAGCGCTAGTGTAGCACCTATTAAAGTTAGTTCGAACTAACGTCCGTTAGTTCGAACTAACTTTGTAGTGTAGACATACCCCCAGAGTATTAGCCAAATGAGAGAGAATACATTCTAAAATGTGTATTTACATTTAGATCCTGTCACTTTTGGGCAATTGGCATCACTGTGAAGGTTTAACGTCTAAGGATCCTAAGAACATTGTTTCACTTACAAGGCAAATTTATATTGGCTTATTATAATTTTTTATTAAAATTACCCACATACCTTTCAGAATTACAAATCATTTCATATGCCATGGAGATATGTAGCTATTCAAAATAGCTCTTCTTGTGTGTACTAACAAAACCAAATGTAGGTCTCTTCTTAAACATATTTGTCAGTGAATTAATGCTATTTGCTAATAAGTTGGAAATGTTGATGCACAGATATTACACACATCCTTGTAAATCTGATAAACTAGTGCTCCTCTTTTCACACAATACATTCCATAGGGAGCACATGTTCAAGGCAGTGACCAACTATCTGGCTCAGGATCAGCTTTCTGTTGTCTGTACTAATTTTGGAATCTGGTATAGCTGAGAGCATCATTATTTAAACTCAAATCTATTTCACACTAAGATTAACACACTATGATAACTTCACATTGTAGGCATTAATTCTTGTTACATGTGAGCAGTCAACTCTACAATTTTCAGTGGCTGATTATGCCTAGTTTGAAATGTTAATAACTTTCATAATGTCAAATTCCACATTATGTCTTTTTTACCAAACACTTCATTAAAGCAGACTGGGTAATTAAAAAAGCAGATGCAGTCCAATGAGTCTTTATAACTAAGCTTGTCAAATCCACACCCACCAGACCTATTACTTAAATTTCCTTGAAAATGAAATTTATTATATGGTTGGTTTTATTATAAGGGCAGAGGTAAGATCTAAGGTAAACATTTGTTTAATAGTGAAAGTTATTAACCCCTAGAGCAGGCATGTCCAAAGTCCGGCCCGCGGGCCAAATGCGGCCCGCGGTCGGATTTAATACGGCCCCCCACTTCTCCCGGCTCCCCGGTGCTTTTTTTAACTGGCGCGCTCAGCGCGCCGCTTCGGGCCGCCGCCGCCGCGGCGGTCCCAAACCCTGCCCCTGCACTCCGCTTTGGGGCTGAGAGTGCAGGGACAGCCCCCGCTTCCTCCCCCTCTCCTGGCTCCCCGGCGCTCCTCTGACTGGCGCCGCTTCCGGCCGCGCCGCCGCCGTCCATGGCGGCCGCTGCGGTCCTAAAGTCCTCCGTGTAGGGCACGTCCGCAGCCCCGCTCCCCCGCTTGGCTACGGGTTCGCCCTGCCCCCGGGCTGCCGTGAGGCCAGCGTGCCCTGCGCTCTCCGCCCGCCTCTGACCCTGCAAGCCCTCTACCTTGGGGCTGAGAGTGCAGGGACGGACTCCGCAGATGCTGAGATCAGGGACTGCCTTTGAACCAGACCTAGCCTATGTACTGCAGTCCAGATCTCAGTTTCACCCTTCACATTAGTGTAGGCAAGTTTTTTTTTCAATTGAGATGAATACATTGTAAAATCTCAGTTAATGTCAGTTGGTCTAAATCAGTTATAAATATATTTGGACACAACATGTATAGTTGGTGTTATGTCGTTTGCCGTTTGCAATAAACTTTGCATAAAATAGTTAATTTGCATTTAATTTTAATGGTTCAAAGAATGTCAGGCAAAATGGTCGGCCCTCACGCATGTTCACTTCATCAAATCTGGCCCTCTTTGAAAAAAGTTTGGACACCCCTGCCCTAGAGTAAACTACCAACAGAAGTAAGTGATGAATTCTCTATCTCTTGATAATTTTAAATCAAGATTGGTTGCCTGTCTGAAGATCTGCTTTAGTTACTACAAGTTATGAGGCTCAGCATAGGGGTAGCTACGTGAAAGTCCATGGCCTTAAAATCCCTGAACTTCCTTGCCTAAGAGTTAGGTTTTTGGAAAATTTTGTTAGCATGTAACAGCATCAGCTGGTTTTGCAGTGAACTTTCTGGGGGGTTGAAATTCCCCATGAATAGTTTAAACAGCTTTATTTAAAAAATATGTTCAGGTAAATTAATATAAAGCTTTTACAGTGGAAAATTAACAGGTTGTGAGGGTTACCAATATATTAAGAGTATGTAAGTAGTCCATATTCCTTTACTAAACTTTGGTATTTTGGGGAGAAGAGTCTTTTAATAATATTGCACAGCCAACAAACAGTATGTCACTTCTGGTGTCTTTGGTTTGCTTTGCCAAAAACATTTCTCAGTGAGAGTGCACTGTGTACAAAGCAATATGTCAACTCCAGTGTCTTTGTACATTGAGAGAAAGTCTGTGTAGAGGACTTTTACACGTCCTATGAACAATTCAAGTTCCATTATGAGTGAATATCAAAGATTTAATTGTTGATGTGGGCTGTTGGAGAATACATGTTGTCAGCATATGATTTCTCCATCAGCCTCGATTTCAGATAATCATATCTGATGTTCAGATTATGAGAAGTTCTTAATCAGTTTACTTTTCTTGTCCTTGAAGAGAGGCTACCTACCTGAGTCTGTGCCAAAAATCTAATCCTCTTTTAATCTTTCTGCTTTTATAAAGTATGTATCACTGTGGCCTCAAAACTCTGTGGGTGAATTAAAAAATAACAAGGAAATGTACATGGATATGATCAATAAACCCAACATATGTCTTGAATGTTAATCTATACTGTGATACTAATGTGATTATCAGGACTGTCTCTATAAAGTCGGGACATTTGGTTACCCTAACTCCCAGGGACATGAGAATCATTGGTTTACAGGATTCTTAGCTGCTGGCAGTATACAAGACAGGGAGAGGCAGTGCCTCTCCAAAGCTAAGCCTAGATCAGCTTCTAGTAGAAACACCTGTCTTTCTTGTCTGTTTGGATTGTGAGCTATTCAAAGCAGGGACTGTCTCTTACTGGCTGTGTCTAGACTGGCCAGTTTTTCTGGAAAATCAGCTGTTTTTCCGGAAAAACTTGCCAGCTGTCTATACTGGCCGCTTGAATTTCCGCAAAAGCACTGACTTCCTACTGTAAGAAATCAGTGCTTCTTGCGGAAGTACTATTCTGCTCCCGTTCAGGCAAAAGTCCCTTTTGCGCAAAAGGGCCAGTGTAGACAGCTGAGATTTGTGTTCCTCAAAAAAGCCCCGATTGCGAAAATGGCGATCGGGCTTTTTTGCAGAAAAGCGCATCTAGATTGGCACGGACGCTTTTCTGCAAAAAGTGCTTTTGCGGAAAAGCATCCATGCCAATCTAGATGCTCTGTTCCGAAAATGCTTTTAACGGAAAACTTTTCTGTTAAAAGCATTTCCGGAAAATCATGCCAATCATGCCATTGACTTTAACCCTGCACCAGACTCAAGGTGCTATGGTATGGCTTGATTTTTTGATGACACACTGGAATCTACACAGTGATTCTAATATATGTTTTCACCAGAAGAACATCCTGCCCTGAGTTTTGCTGCTGAGAGGAAATTCAGATGGAATATAAAATAGAGCAGGGATCCTAGGCAGAATTGTAACTTTGTTCTAGACAGAATTCTAAGGCAAGAGATTGCCTCTGGAACTGCCTCTCACACAATGACTTTTCTGGAATTCACCCTAGGGGTTTGCGTAAGTGACATTTTGCAATAAAATAGCTTCACTGATGATGGATAATAGTATTAAACTCAACATCTGGTGTCTAACCAGGTCCATAATGGTGTCAAGAACCTTGCAAGCTAGTGGTCTTGAACAAATAAGGCTGACAATAAAGCTGTGAAAGAGTAGTAAAGATGAATGGAAGAGGAATCTTTTGTAGTTCAGCCTACATGCCCCCAATGGGAAAATAAATCAATGATAGCACTACCAGAATGTAACCTAGCTCAGTGTACACTTCTTCCTTTTGTATAAGGATGATGCAGGTTAACTCCTTGTACCTCACTCTCATGGGTAAATGGAAGCTCATAATGAAGTAGCTAACCTTGATGTATTTTTCTGATGAAGATTAGTGGTGTGTGTGTGCGTGTGTGTGCACACACACAGACGTTGCCATTAACAATCAGTTTTTCCAAACATTTGCCACAGAGGGGGCAGGTCTACACTAGGAAATTATTTTGAAATAACTAAATTTGACATCATAATTCCGAATTTAACAAATTCAAATTAGCATGTCCCTACTGCGGGGAAGCATCAACATTAGTCAGAATTATTTCAAAATAGCGTCCACACTGACTGGCACCTGACTCGGACTTAGCACCCTCAGAAACATTCTGGGGAGGACATCAGAAGGGCAGACGCTTCCTGTGGCAGGCAAGCTATGACACGTGTTTTCAGGGGCTCCTCGCTACAGCTGTGTCTCGCATGCCGCTCATCCACTGCCTCCCCACTCATGGCATGCCAAATGGAAGCAGTTTTCTCTGGATGCCCTTGCAGATGCCATAGCACTCACAGCATGGAGCCAGAGTGGCTACAAAGCAATGTCAGGCTCACTGACCTCTTGCTGCACCTCATGGCGGAGTATGTCCAAATTGCCTAAATGCTGCTCTAGCAGGACAAGGGCTGCAGGCCCTCATCACCCAGATCTGGGACCTCTTGCTGTTGCACATGCCTCTCAGGTCCATGGACACCACAGAACGCCACTTCTGCAGGCAGGAGACAAGCTCAGACTGGTGGGACCGCATCATCCTGCAGGAATGGGATGACCAGCAGTAGCTGTAGAACTTCCACATGTGGAAGGCCACATTCCTCGAGTTTGGCAAGTACCTTGCCCCTGCCCTCAGGTGACAGGATACCCACATGCAACTCACCATTCCTGTGCAGAAGTGTGTGGCCATCGCAAACTGGAAGCTCACCACCTTGGACATCTACCGCTCAGTCAGGAATCTATATATTTTGTTAGTCTCCATCAGCAAGGTGAGGGAAGAGCACACGGCCTCATGCTGGCATGCTAACTGGTCTTAGGAAGCCTTCCTCTGCTCCTGGTCAGCAGCCTGCTCCCAGTGCTACTCCTCAAGCTCCCAGACGAGGAACTGCAGGCAAGCCATCTGCTCCCACATCAAGTTCTCATGGAATCTCTTCCACCTGCAGATCCCATGGAGTCAGGAAAGTGGCATGGGAGGTGGGGGACACACCAAACTCGCAGCTGGCCCAGCTGTGAAGAAAAATTACAAGGACAGTCATTCCAGGAGACACTGTATGAAGCCTAGCCCTAATCTGTGAGCTGATACCGAAGGTCTTGGTTCACATGATGGATACATGCTTCGAGCAAGGCCATATGTTTCCTAGACAGCGGGCACTTTCCAGCAGGGGCGCAGACATCCCCAGACATCGCTACACCCACAGCCTAGGGACAAGCAGGCAAGGGAAGGTGCCAGCCAGGCCAGGAGCCTGCAGAAGGGAGGGACGGGGTGTCTTGGCTTCCCACAGTGTCCTACACTGGCAGCGTCCTGCAAAGAGAAAACTTCTATCCCTGCTCACTGGAATAGGGGGGTGTTGGAGGAGGTGTATGTGAGCAGCAGATGCCACTTGCTAGAGAAAGTGCTACTATGTTCCCATCCTCTTCCTCCACCTGACAGGTTTGTATGATCAGTGGCACAGGGCTGGCAAAGCTGGCCATGTTTGCAAAAACCCTTCTCCTACAACTGGAATTTTAAGTTGCATGGGAGAAGGGGAGCAGTGGAGATGTCAGGTGTGGCCAGAGCGGGCAGAACTACAGCTCTGAGAGGCCTCTGGAAGCCAGTTATTATGAATTAGCAGCTGCAGAGCATCCACACTAATGCTATTTCGAAATAACAATTTCAAAATAATGAATAGTCTAGCAGCACCTTAAAGACTAACAAAACATGTAGATGTTATTATGAGCTTTCGTGGGCACAACCCACTTCTTCAGATGACTGGAGTTTTAAAAGTCCAAATCGAAGAATAAATAAGGGAAGGCAGGGGAGGGGGGAAAAGGGAGGGAAAGAAAAAAAGTAGTGAATTTGATTGTTCAAGTTAAAAGAGGCTGATGAGAACAATTAGTATCTCTATAAGTACCCATTGTTAGGTTGGAAGGTAGTGTGCAAGCCATCCCTTTATTCATTCCTCTCTGATAGGAATCAAACTTGTAAATGAAGTAAAGTTCCAACGCTTCCCTGTGTATTTGGCTTGTGGAATTGGCCTGAAACAGCACAGTGGCGTTGAGATCCATTAATGAGTGCCCGGGCAGGTTAAAGTCTTTTCCAACAGATTTCTGTGTTGTCTTTTCAGATATCTGATTTGTGTCCATTAATTCTTTCCTGTAGAGACTGTCCAGTTTGGCCAGTATACATGGCAAAGGGTCATTTCTGGCATTTGATGGCATAGATCACATCAGTGGATGTGCAGTTAAATAAGCCCTGATGTAGTGGCTGCTATGGTTATGTCCAGTTGAAATCACTTGTGTAGATGTGTGGACAGAGTGGGCACCAGGGCTGATTGCAGGGGTGGGTTCCTGGATGATTATGATAGAGGTGTGTTGCGTGATTACTGGATAGAATTTGTTTGAGGTTAGAGTGTTTTCTGTAGGCACTAATCCCCAAGGAAAGCTGAGAACGGGTTTGGTAGTGTGGACGCTCCACTTATTATTTCTAAATAAGGGGGGTTATTACGAAATAACTCCCTAGTGTAGACCAAAGCAGGATTACCGCACAACTTATTGTTTAAACTCTGTTTAGACTGGACAATAATTGTATGAATTAGTTTTGATTACTTTTTTTAATTCTTCTTCTTCTTTATATTTTTTTCTCCAGTTTTTCATTTCTTTTTCCATTATTAGTGTTATTAGGCTTTTAACAGTGCCTACCATTTAGAAATCTCCGTCATCAGTCATTGACTGATGTAAGGTAGTACACAAACACAGAACACAAAGATGGTCTCTGCCCCAAATCTAAGTAACACTATTGTATGTTTTCTTTGAACTGAAGCTTTTCAGGCTGGGGAAGAATGATTTTTCTCTTTTACAAAATGTCTTGTTCCCTTGTTAGGGTTGTCACATTTTTTATTTTGGAAATAAAATTTCAAATACCTGCAGTGATGCTTCATTATCCTTTTCAGTTCTATGTGACAGATTGTGCTTAATTCACTAGGATCTCTTTGTTCTTGTATTTAATATAATTGGTAACTCTATGAGTGCCACATAATGACGATCAAGCAGCTTACTGGGGCTCACTCTAGACAAAAGGAGTTGACAGAAAACAGGACTACTGAAATTTGGCTGATGCAGAAAAATAATCATGTTGGAATCAAGATTCTCTGTTCAATGCATTCAGCATTTCCTCTTAACTGTTTACAATCCTGCAGCTGACTAAAAGTTAAGAAATGTGCTTTTAATGGAAATGCTTTTGGTTACTATTATTCCTTGAATACTGTGGATTATATTTTCTGCTCTAGGATAGTACTGATCTGTTTCCTTTACAGGAAATACAGGGTTATTCTTGCTCTCTATTTTCAAGTGTTTTCTCTATGTCTTAGCTTTAGAAGTTTAGCTTTAGAAGTCCCACATGATAAGGCATCTATGGTTTCACTCAGGAGACTATTGTGCAATGTAGTACATCATGGTTGGGATATTTTTTTTCCGTTTACCTACATTTCTATTTTTTCCATCCAACAATCCATCCATCCATCCAGTTACTTGTAACAACTTATCTATTTTCCAGTCTAAATCATTCTTCTTTCTGTTTGGTGCTTACAGACTTCAAATATTTGTTGGCCATTATCATATTTCCTGCTCCCTTCTTGTTTGTAACTTAGCAAAGTTCTACTCAGTTCACTCTTTTGATGAATAGAGAGGTACTCTTACATTCCTTTTCATATCAAGATATACCCTGCAGTGCAAATGTGCATTGTTCCAGCCACATCTCATTGCAAAATTATATCCCCTTTGCCCTAATCCCTGAGCTATGCTGCTCTAGGTGTACCTCATATAATGAAAATAATTATGTCTTGGATTATTTCCTTCCAGATGTTTTAATTGCAGTTTTATATGTAGAATTTTAGGGGTTTTAAACTTTCTACCTGATGTTACTAAGTTGTATTTACTCTCTGTCCTAACTGGCAGTCTCAGCACATAGTATTATCTGCAAGTTTCATTAACATGTTGTTTATTCTCTCTTTGATCTTATTAATAAAGATGTTAAATAAGAGAGATGACAGTTAAGCACGTCATATGAAACTATCATCCCATCTTTACTCAAGCATTTTTAGAGGCTAAAAGAGCATCAATTCCAATGGCCATTTCATCCATCTGCTATGTGGACAAAAGGCTTTTGCATCATACAATTTTTTAGGAGAGGACAACATTTTCTGAAAAACAGCGCTACTCTTCTATGCACCCACAGACAAAACCAGTGTGCTGTACTGCTGTCTGTAAACATTTTGTTGAATGATTTTCCTTTGAGGGCTGGTGTTGCAAACGGTAAGAAATAAAGTTTTAAAACAGCACCTCTGTTCTGTTCAGCACTATCCTGGGAGTCAGTGACAATGAAAATGGTAGGTCCTTGTAAAACCTGGCTAAATGAGCATAGTAGATATTGATCCACCTGCAAGTGTCTTGAGCTGTCATTAAGCTTCCTCACCAAGTATCAAAACTGTTCTTTCAAATGCTTCCATGTGATGCAAACTGGAAAATATGATCAGGAATAGGTAAATCAGTTCCTTTGATTGCGGCCCCATCTTCCTCCCCTCCCCCCTTCCAGGAGTAACAGTATTTGGTATTTTTGTTCTGGGGAACATTCCTGGAAAGAATGTTTGCACTTAAAAATACATGATGCAATAACTAAATCAACTGAACAGAGAAAACAAAACTAATATATTCTGTTCCAAAGTACAGGTTGAAACTCTCTGGTCTAGGACTCTCTGATCCAACATCATCCATAGTCTGGCAGAACCATGGATATTGCTGGACTAGAGAGCCCATGGACCACCAGAGGCCTCGTGGCCCTGGAATAATGAAGCCCCATAGGGTATGTGTACACTACCCTCCTAGTTCGAACTAGGAGGGTAATGTAGGCATACTGCACTTGCAAATGAAGCCCGGGATTTGAATTTCCCGGGCTTCATTTGCATAAGCGGGGAGCCGCCATTTTTAAAATCCCGCTGGTTCGAACCCCGTGCAGCGCGGCTACACGGGGCACGAACTAGGTAGTTCGAACTAGGCTTCCTAGTTTGAACTACTGTTACTCCTCGTGAAATGAGGAGTAACGGTAGTTCGAACTAGGAAGCCTAGTTCGAACTACCTAGTTCGTGCCCCGTGTAGCCGTGCTGCACGGGGTTCGAACCAGCGGGGTTTTAAAAATGGCAGCTCCCCGCTTATGCAAATGAAGCCCGGGAAATTCAAATCCCGGGCTTCATTTGCAAGTGCGGTATGCCTACATTACCCTCCTAGTTCTAACTAGGAGGGTAGTGTAGACATACCCCTAGATCCTAGCAGCCTGGACTGGCAGAACCGCAGTGGCTCCAGAGCAGTGGAGCCCTGCCAGACACAACAGCCCTGGAGCAGCCCCAGTAACTGTGGGGTAGCAAAAGCCCCAGCCGTCCTATCACTGGCCATGGAAATGGGAGCCCAGTGACCAGGGGTAGGGGAGCCCTGCTGCTGAGAGGGGAACCCTGCCCAGTCTACTGATTGAGCCTAGGAGAGACTAAAGTCCACCACCAGAGGACAAACTCCCTTGTTAGGGACTGTTTAGGTCCTGAGAATGCAGGACCAGTGAGGTCCAACCTGTAGAATGAAGACCGCCCAAGCCTTTTGCCTGTAGGTTCTTGGTTTAAAACTAGAGATAGTCAGATAATTTTCAGTTAAATATTTTTTTCTTTGAATATTGTTTTATCAAAACTATGAGAATGTGAGTGAGAGAGAAACCAAACCCCAGCCTAGAACAGTTGGTAGCCTCTTGGCTAAAACTCTCATCTGGGATGTTAAAGAGCTTTTGATTCAAGTCTCTACTTTGCTTACCGTAAAATGCTGCATTTGAGGTTATTGGTTACTTTTGTGGGTATTTTGACCAGAAATCCCATTCTGGAGCTAAGGCAATTTTGTCAAAACCAACCAACCCATCACCTTTTCAAAATTCAGGCAAGTTGCAGGCCATACAGAATAAGTTATTTTTATAAGAGAGATTTCTTTCTTCACAATTTTTCTTAGCAATAGCTGCCAAGATTCTTCATAGTATCTCTTTTCAAAAATCATTTGACAAACACTTCTGTGAAATGCAAGCAAGTGCAACTTTGCCATTCAGTTGCTACTCTAGATATGTGCAGACTCCTAATGAGACCTCTTTACATTGACAATCTTCATGCAGTTCAAATCAGGAGAATAATCAAACCCAAACTTGCCCAAAAGGAATGCATGAAATAAAATTGTATATAGTCAGTTAAACATTTTCTTCAAGCAATTACCATGGAGAGTTCCCATCATCTTCTGCAATAGCTTTAATAATCCCAGATGTTACTTAAAATAGACACGTAATAAATATGATTCAGCCATTATCACAAATAAGCAAACATGAACATGACACAAAGCAATCCAGGCAGGTTTGATTTTGTCTCTCTCAAATAATTATGTGAGCCTTATTAGCATAATATCTGAACACTTCATAAGCTTTAATATGTCTATCCTCTCACAAAGCACCCTTGTAAGGTAGTTCTGTGCTATCTTCATTTTACAATTGAAGAACAAACTTGATTTTCTCAGGGTTGCACAGGAAATTGAGCCCTGATGTCTTAAAGCCAAGGTTATAGCCCTAACCACTTGACAATCCATCCTTTCAGTGAGTAAATGTGGGTTATGTACACTTCTGTTGATTTTCAGTTTCTACAGTCCTGGAGGTCATCTAAACATGCTACATATAAAAAAGCTACAAGCTACTGAAAGAAGTTAAGAACTAACAATTAATCTAAGCAAAATTTGGAATTTCTATCCCACAGTAAATGCCAACATTTCAACTACTATTTTTATTGCAAATTGGGACAAAAATTTGAAATTTCAAACTTTTCACATAACAAAAATCCCAAAAGAATTTGATTTGGAAACATTAAAACATTTCATTTTTATGTTTTACACTGAAACAGAATATTTTGGCATTCCTGAAATGGGAACATTTGGCTTATTGGTTGAAATATGTCAGAATTCTTAGTTTTGAGTCATTCCAATGTTAGATAGCATTTTCCAATAGTGTCATATTGCTTTGTGGGGGCTGTCGCTTGAGCACCTGATGGCTTCAAACTCCTTGACTTGTTTACATGTCCCAGGGTATAACTGATGAACCGCACATCACTCGGTCGTAAGGAAAGCCACACTGCATAATGGGATACAGTCAGCAAGACTGTATTGACCTGTATTGAAATGAAACATTATAGTATTGAACTGATTTTAAATGAAATATTTTGGATCATTTGAACAAATATTAATATTCTAAATTGTGTTAAATGGACCCAAAACAAAATACTTAATTTTGAATTTCCAGTTTTAGAAAAAAGTAAGATTTTTCTATCCAATTTTTTTATTTTGTGGAAATGGCAATTTCTGTCAGAATTGTTTTCAAATGGAAAATTCCTGATGAACTCTGTGAATAAGTGATGGTGACAGATATTTACTCCTGTCTGCAACACACTGTAGAGACAAAGTAGCTTTCCTGTGAAAGGAGCTGATTTGCAGTGGGATAGAAAGCAAGTAATAGACCATACCCCAGCTATATTATAGACCAAATTCCAGTAGATGAACCATTCAGACAGTTGCTCTCCTCTGGAACCAGGCAGATCACTAAACCCAGGATGAAAGATGCAAATAGCTAGGGTCCAAGAGTTCTCAGTTTAGAGGATCTCTTCTAGAGATGAACAGCCTAAACCAGAGTCTGGCCATATTTATGAAACACTACAAAACCAGTCTCTTTGATAAAGACTTTCCAACATAACAGGGATGACACCCTTTCTACCAGCCCTGTCTCCCACTTATAGAAACAAGCTATGAGCAACAGACAAGTCTGATTTGAGAAATATGAATGGAGTCACTAGTTTCTCACAGTTAAAATCACTAGAAAGAGCTGCAGCATGAGGTCGTCACTTGCCTGCATCTCCGGGGTCCCAGACAGGCTTGTGCAGGCCATGCTGCTAATCTCGCTGATACTGTTTGAGATATAAGTGAGCTTGGTCTGTCTGCACATACTGCAGTGTCATCTCGGACTGCAGGGTAAAAATACCTTTTATACACCTGCCCATCATCACAGTATCGCTGCCAGTGTTACTTGAGCTAGTTTTGGTTTAGCTAGATTACAGCCATCTTGGCTCAGAAATGTTTACCTGTGTTGCAATCACACCTCCTGATTTCAGTATAGACACAAATGGACAGTGAAGATAATTGTTAATATCCTTAGACTATGAACAAAGAAAGCAGTCTCAGATACCATCATGTATCTGCAATAGGTATCATACCTCAAGTCTCGTGCTACGCGTTAGCGCTATGGAGGACTTCAACCATTATTCAGGGCAGAAAGGAAATGCAGAGCTGTAGTTAGAGCTACTTAATAAAGTGGATCAAAGGTGACTAGTCTACAAGGAAAGCTCTTGACAAGACTTCACTGGGTATTCTCAGTAAGTTCTCTTCTGGGAATGCTCAGTAAAGAAGAGTGTTTTAATGAGACTTTCCATTTAAGTTTAAACTGGGAAATGATCATGTTAAAAGAAGACAGAAGTAAATGCATTAAACTGTGGAATTGAGTCAAAGTTTCCTAATGTAAAAAAACTTGATTCAGTTAAAGTAATTAAAAAAGTGCAATTTCCCCCAAAGGGTGGCTCATCACCAGAGGAGGCAATGAGCTACTGTATTTAATTTAACTACATTTGAACATCAAGATTCAGGTATTGTTTACTGTATGTACTACAGTTACATCATTAACGTATAAAATAGTGTAATGAACAAGAGAGACTGATAATAAAACAAAAGCAAAATGCCCCTGGAACTCAGGATCAGGTGCTACAGCAAAACACATCAGAACCGGATGGCACATATGAACATGTGTTAGAGCACTTAAAGGCATTGCATTAATTTCTCAGATCACCCACAGTCATGCCGGAAAGGCTACTCAAAGCAGCCCCACCATCTTTGTAATGATTGAGGTGTCATTAGAGGAGATTTTGGAACAAATTGATAATACTGCCAAATGGTTACACAGCTACTGCAAAGTCACGCATCAATAAGCCCAAACAGATCAATGCATGAAAGAGTAATAGGCACTTAGAAATGCTTACACCCCTTAGTCTGTGGGGAGTCCCATTCCTGTCACCTCGTACCAGGCTGCAGTGGACCTGGCTCCAGCTGGGGGAATCCAGGGCACCCTCCAAGGTCTAGGTCTCTGGTGAGACTCACTGGGAAAGGGACTCCCTACACTAGTGATATTACAGTTGTTTACATGGTATGTGTGTTCTGGCTTAATGCCATTTTTATCACTCTTACGAGCTGAAACCAAGGGCTAACTTGTTGACCACTTTGTAGTTTCCCAGCTCAAGTGCATGGGTTAAAGCTGATATGGGCCAACTGCTGTTTGCGCTTGCAGGGTCCCAGGCTATATATTCCAAGGATGAAAACTTCCATTCCATCCTGCTAAGCTGCAGGCCCCACATATTAGTTTTTATGTGACATCCACAAGCCCCCTAGGCAATTTATTCCAGTGTTTAACCACCGTGACAGTTAGGAAGTTTTTCCTAATGTCCAACCTAAACTTACCTTGCTGCATTTTAAGCCCATTGCTCCTTGTCCTATCATCAGAGGCCAAAGAGATCAATTTTTCGCCTTCCTCCTTATAACACCTTTTAGATACATGAAAACTGCTATCATGTCCCCTCTCACTGAGGGGCCCAACTTAAATGTATACACCAAATTAAAAAACACACTAAGAGAACCAAAAAAAGTGCCACCATGGCTTAACAACCATGTAAAAGAAACAGTGAGAGGTAAAAAGACATCTTTTAAAGAGTTGAAGTCAAATCTTAGTGAGGAAAATGAAAGGAGCATAAACACTGCCAAATTAAGTGTAAAACTATAATAAGAAAAGCCAAAAAGGAGTTAGAAGAACAGATAGCAAAAAACTCAAAAAGTAATAGCAAAATGTTTTTAAATACATCATAAGCAGGAAACTGGCTAAACAACCAGTGGGGCCCTTGGACGATCAAGATGCTAAAGGAGCACTCAAAGATGATAAAGTCATTGCAGAGAAGCTAAATGAATTATTTGCTTCAGTCTTCACAGCTGAAGATATTGGGAAGATTCCCAAATCTGAGCCATTCTTTTTAGGTGACAAATCTGAGGAATTGTCCCAGATTGAAGTATCATTAGAGGAGGTTTTGGAACAAATTGATAAACTTAACAGTAACAAGTCACTGGGACCAGACGGCATTCAGCCAAGAATTCTGAAAGAACTCAAATGGGAAATTGCAGAACTATTAGCTGTGGTTTGTAACCTACCCTTTAAATCAGCTTCTGCACCTAATGACTGAAAGATAGCTAATGTGATGCCAATGTTTAAAAAGGGCTCTGGAGGAGATCTTGGCAATTACAGACCGATAAGTCTAATGCCAGTACTGGGAAAAATTAGTTGAAACTATAGTAAAGAATAAAATTGTCAGACATATAGATGAACATAATTTGTTAGGGGAAAGTCAACATTATTTCTGTAAAAGGAATCATGCCTTACTAATCTGCTAAAGTTCTTTGAGGGAGTCAAAGGGGATCCAGTGGATATAGTATACTTAGACTTCCAAAAAGCCTTGACAAAGTCCCTCATCAAAGGCTCTTAAGAGAGAGAGATCTTGGAGTCATTATGGATAGTTCTCTGGAAATATCTACTCAATGTGCAGTGGCAGTAAAAAAGCAAATAGAATGTTAGAAATAATTAAAAAAGGGATGGAGAATAAGACAAAAAATATCGTAATGTCTCTATATGAAACCATGGTATGCCCACACCTTGAGTACTGCGTACAGATGTGGTTGCCTCATCGCAAAACCAATATATTGGCATCGGAAAAGATTCAGAAAAGGGCAACAAAAATTATTAGGGGTTTGGAACGGGTCCCATCTGAAGAGAGATTAAAAAGACTTGGACTTTTAATCTTACAAAAGAGGAGACTAAGGGGGGATATGATAGAGATCTATAAAATGATGACTGGTATGGAAAAAGGGAATAAGGATAAGATATTTATTTATTCCCACAATATAAGTACTAGGGGTCACCAAATGAAATTAATAGGCAGCAGGTTTAAAACAAACAAAAGGAAGTTTTTCTTCACTCAGCACATAGTCAACCGGTGGAACTCCTTGCCAGTGGATGTGGTGAAGTTTAGAACTTTAACAGGGTTCAAAATAGAGCTAGATAGATTCATGGGGGTTATGTTAATCAATGGCTATTAGACAGGATGGGTACGAATGGTGTCCCTGGCCTCTGTTTCTCTGGAGGTGGGTGATGGGGGAGGGATCATGTGAGGCTTACCTGTTGTGTTCCCTCCCTCTGGGGCATCTGGTATTGGCCACGGTCGGCAGACAGGATACTGGGCTGGATGGACCATTGGTCTGACCCAGTTTGGCAGTTCTTATGTTCTTATGTTCTCTCATTCTTCTCTTTTCTATAATAAATAAGCCCAATTCTTTCAGTCTTCCCTCATAGCTCATGTTTTCTAGGCCTTTAATAATTTGTGTTGCTCTTTGGATCTTGTCCAATTTCTCTACTTCTTTCTTGAAATGTGGTACCCAGGACTGGACACAATATTCCAACTAGGTACCAACTGAGCATTGGTAACTATAGTTGCAGATCCTCTCATTCAGTGGATAACCTTTCCATAGGATAGTCTTATTTGATTATCCCCATATTTTTAGTATTAATCACCTTTGATCCTTTTAGTTAATTGAATCCAGCTATACTAATTAGTGCAAATATCCAATTTCCTCTCAAGCAGGTAACAATTGTGAGGCATGGAGGGAAGAGAATATTTGTAGGGCTTACTTGGCTCTTGAGAACTAACATAATATGCTTGCTGGATTTAATCTGAGCCAATTGATTTCACCACTCCAAAGAGGAGTAAAGAAAACCTCTTACAATATTTGTTCTCAGAGGTGCTGATGAGTCTGATACATTTTGAAATGATTATCTGATCATTTCTGTCCAGATCTAAAATACCACTACTGTAAATGAAGGTGTTTCTGTGCAATTAGGAATCTATATCTATATACAACCCGGGGAGCGGCTGTACACAAAGTTTAAAATAAGGGAAAATGTCCAGCATGCCAAAGCTATTTGGGTACCTAATGATCCAGATACTGTAGTAGCCTATTGGAATTTTTAAAAGCACCTATGCAGTTGAGATGCCTAATTCATATTGAGTTTCCTGACATTCAATATGAGTAAGGCATTTTTCCAAATCCTATCTGCTTCTTAAGATCCCTTTATAAGTCTGGTCCTGTCCTTACCACTAGCAATGGGAAAACCTAGGAAGAATCATAGAATTGTGCAAGTTAGAGATGAAAAGTCCCAGAATATTTCTGGTATGTTTTCTAATGTTTTTCCCAGTCTAGTTCTAAACGTCATAGATGATGAGGTTTCTAACAGCAGTGTAGTCAAGAATAAACTTGGGTAAACTCAGTTTACCCACTTCTCATTTGGGCAATATGGAATTTAGTTAAGGTAAATTTATCGCTTTTTTGTTATGTTTTGTTTTGTTTTACAACTACACCCATTGATGTCTACGATGGAGACAGATCTTACCCTTGACTTTCAGGAAGATTTCTTGTGATAATCAGACAACATGTTGCATTTTAATAATGTCATTCCCTCACTTCAAGTTACATATAAATCATTATACCTGTTCAGCTTTCCAAATGCCTCCTGCAAGATGCTGTATCTTGTTAACTCTAATGGAAGCCAATGAATTTAGGTATAAGATGTATGGCTAAATCTGCTGGCCTGCTTTGAAAATCTCTACCAATTTCTCATAAACAAGGGTAATGGTTCTTGATTAAAGAAATAGCCTTTCTATTACAGGTAGGATTATCACTAGTTAAATAAATGACATTTCTTCATTCTTGATTGACAGTTCTATTTTCACTCTCCAGTGATTTGATATCTCCCCAACGTCTGTATCAATTTTACATCTTAAAGTTTTCCACATGGCCTCCTTTTTAGTTCCCACACATTAAGCTTCAGTTCAAAATGGGACAGATGCCTGACAACAATTTGCATTTACAGATTATGAAAAAAGTAATAAAACAATCTTTCTGGCTCTATCAAAATTCTCTCCACAAAGTGTTTCAGTCTGCTGTGCAGCCTTTCTTTATTATCTTGTATTAGTATCCTTTAATCTGATAGAAGCAGATGTCAGTGTATTTTGTTTATTATTTTTATACTAAAACCCATGTTGCTTTTGCCTCGTAATGCAGATTAGAGCTCAGAAGTTTGAATTATGAGGGTTTAATTGGCACAATTACTGGGCAGAAACAATAGTAGAAGTAGATAGTAATTTGCCACACCCCGTTTTAGCAGATCCAACTATTGTATACTGTACTACATTCATTTTTATGGGGGGTGGGATGGTGGGACAGAAAGGTGTAGAGAAAGAAAAAGCACAGTCTGTTCTTTTTTAAGCTTCTTAATAGTTAGTAGTGGTGATCCAGTGGAAGCTGAGCTAGCAGGTGGTTATAGTTATGCCATAAATAGTAATGAGCATGCCTCATATTGAACCAAACTGTAAATCATAAGAAGGGATAGTTCATTAGAAAGTGATGATGATTTATTGATTTATTTATACATGTGACACACATGGGAGCAGATTTTCCAAAGAGCTCAGGACCAGATTTTCAGGGGTTCAGCACCATTACATCAGTTTTTCAAAAGAAGTCAACTCTCATTTATTCACATAAATAAGGGTCAGACATTCAAAAGTCCCTCAGTCACTTACGGTCAAATTTTCAAAAGGGATCAGCATCCAATGAAAGTCTAGCCCACATTCTAGTGCAGAGTCAGCTAACATAGAGATCCATAGTTTTCAAGTGCTCTCGTGAAGATGGGAACACTTTAGGAGGGACAGAGCTTGAATATAAACTTCTAGTTTTACATCACAGATTTATCTCTAGGTGTGGTTTTGTGAGGTTTACTTGGTTACATGTAGGGTGGCCATACATCCCATTTTGGCCTGGACATGACCTTTAACCTCTGTCTTGATCATCCCAAATTTTTTGGGATAAGTGGTCATTTGTTACTTTTGTTTCTATAAACTGACCACTTTTGTAAAAAGTCACTTGTGGTGGGGGAAACCCAGTGTCAGCCCTGAGGGGGTGAGGAACCAAGGGAAGGACAGTATTCCAGTGGGAGGCAGGTAGGTCTCAAATGAAAAGACAGACCAACCCTAACCTTTGGGGAATATCTAGCATATGTGGCACTGATTGTCCGAATCCTGCCTGCTCTCCAAGTGGGGAGTAGGGCTTGGGCATGTGGCTTAAACCAGCCTATGAGGGGCAGGTGAGGGCAGCTCGGGTCAGCCTTGTATGATGTCCTTTTTTCTCTTTAGGTAATATGGCCACCCTACTTAAATGATGTCAATAAAGTAACAGTAAATCAACTTCTCTCTTCCATTTCTTACTTGAGGACAGTTGTTCACACCTTTTTTTCTAATCTTGCCTTCTCCACCACAGCCCACTCATTTACAGTAACCAGCTGTTTACATTATTTTTAATTTCTAAGTTCTTTGGAGAAAGAACAATCATTTATTGATGTTTTGTACAAAGCCAATGTGACAGTGCAGGTGAGTTCCACAGATAGAGAAAGGATTAATGAGGACCTGTGGATGTCTAGACTACATAGCTCTGTCGCCAGAGCCATGTAGATTAGTTTACTAAACATATCCAAATAAAGCGGCGATTTACATAATCGCCGCTTCATTTAAATTAAAATGGCTGCCGCGCTGAGCTGATCAGCTATTTGTCGGCTCAGCACTCTAGTCAGGACGCTCCGCGGTCGACATCAAAAGCATTTGTCGACCTCCCCGTTATGCCTCGTGGGATGAGGTTTACCGGGGTGGTCGACAAATTCCTTTGATGTCGACCGCGGAGCGTCCAGACTAGCGCGCTGAGCCAACAAACAGCTGATCGGCTCAGTGCGGCAGCCATTTTAATTTAAATGAAGTGGCGATTATTTAAATCACCACTTCATTTGGGTATGTCTAGTAAACTAATCTACATGGCTCTGGCGACAGAGCCATGTAGTCCAGACATACCCAGTTAGTCCTATCCCAATTTACCTGCAAGAATTGTTCAGAGAGGAGAGAACCCTTAAATGAAAGAGGCCCAGCTCTCTTTCTTCCTTCATGAGGGAAGCCTGACTCCAGCCAAGAACTGGAGACAGCTTGCTACCTGGGTGAGTCGCCTACTGTGTGGATGGGACAAGTGGGCACAGGGAGAATGACAAAAGAGACTGGATACACAGAGAAACCCGAGTATAATGGTGGGGTTTTGCTGAGAAATCCTTGGATGACCCTGGTTTTAAATTTAGTTTTCCTTTCATTTTGCATTCTAATGCCCCAGCAGGGATGGGACTTATATGTGTCATAGCTGGAAGGGTTAAGGTATTGTAGTACTAGTCCCAGAATGGAGGGCACCCAACTGTCAGGGACCTGCAAATAGGTAAGTCACTCATTGAGGAGCCACAAGGGAATGTTGCCCAGGCAACCCACTTTGGAGCCTAGTAAATATGGTCACCCATGTTGTGTCTCTCATATACCACAACATAGATATCACATAATTAGGCATGGCAAAATTTCATTTTTATACAATTTCAATGGATAGAATTGCATTTTAAATTTTTTATCAATTTACATTTTCATAGTTCAGTGGAATTATGGGTTTTAAGCATTAATTTTATGTTTTAGCAACTTAAATTGTCAGTCCTGGGAAATTATGGTAAGGAAGAGCACATGGAATCAAAGAATATTATGTAATGACAGTATATGCCGAGATTCAAATAGCTAAAGCTTTATAACCATTAAAGTACACATTGTCAACCTCACATGTCAAAATAGGGGAACACTTCCAGAATTTGGTAAGTTGGCAAGGGCGGTGCTCTTCCATGATATTAATGGAGAAGGTGCAGGATCTGGGTGCAGAAGGAGCTTGGGGTAAGGTATTGGGATGCAGGAGAGGGTTTTGATCTGGGGCAGGAGAAGGTATGGATACTGGAGAGAATTCTAACCTGGCCGAGGGGTGTAGCAGGAGGTGCAGAGTCTTGGAGGGGTTTGTGACCCAGAACAAATATACAGGCGATTGGGGTGCAGAGTATGGGAGAGAGTAGTGGAGCAAGAGGGTAGGCAGAGGCTGGGGTGCCAGAGGCAGGCTGTGGCCAGAAGGCACATGCCTGGGCAGCTCCCAACCAGCAGCCCAGCAAGTTCCTCAGACAGGCTTGCTGCCTGTCCTTCCTCCACAGGTTGCTCAGAGCAGCTGGCTGCAGAGGCCATGTGCTTCTCAGAAAGCTGGGAACTCGGGCGGGGGAACACTTTATGCACTACCTGTCCTGCAAACAGGTAGCTCCCAGTGGCAGCTGCAAGATTGTGTATGGGATGAGTGCAGTGAAGCCCCTCGCCCCAGGTTCACAGTGTTCAGAGAAAGACACATGGCCTTTGCCGTCAGCTGCTCTGAGCATCATGCAGGGCTGGAGTAGGCAGGGTACCTGTCGGATGGGGCTCCCACTGGGCTGCAGAGCAGAGCCAGTATTTTGGTGGGCCAGATAAAACCTGCAGGCCATATTTTTCCCACTCCTGATCTAGGTCATCTCTAAAAGGTCTTTGTCTAACCTATTCTTAAAAAAAAGCAAAGATCCTTAAATTAAATTCTAATAAATTTTCAAGCAGCATTTTCTTACTTTGTCTATATGTAAATTTATATGATTATTAATGGAAATATTTTTCATTGATTGTGGGAAAAATTGACATTTATTGACACTTTTACTCTTTCCAAGACTACACGTAATATGAATAAGATCTGTTTCTTTGAGAAGTGTAGGGCTCCATCAACTTGCCAAGGGTGTCTTCAGCCATGAACTCCCCCATCTCTAATTCCTTATAATTGAGGAAGATATGTGGAAGAAACTCTTGATGAAAACTTCACATAACTTCCTACATTCTCAGTCTTTCCTGTTTGTGGTTGTTGTTGTTGTTTTTTTTTTCTTGGAGGGGAAATATTGCTTTAAGGAAATTCAGACTTTTTTTGTGATATAAGGGAATCTAACAGCAATGATTATTTTTCCACTTGAAAATGTTCAGTACCACTACAGTCTAGCTAAATATACATACCTCATCAAAAGTACTCCACAACAGGGGACTTCTCTTTGAATAATTAATTAAGTAGTTTAATCAGCAACAATTATGACAAGTGGATTTGTACCAGTATCTTGACACTAAGCTGCATTCTGTTTTTGTTGACTGTCACACCACACAGCTAGAGTTTTCCCACCTTGGAAACCCAGTCTCTTTCAGAGTTAGACTATCAAGGTAGGTTTGTTCTGAATGTTGAAAATTTGCATAATTTGGTAAGTGGCCTCATTATGTTGAAGCACTTTCTCTCATTTTATATGAGGTACATCCTGTATGGTGTAACAAAATTATGGCCTTGAAATATTATATGACCAATATATTTGTGACATAATAGTATTTGACTATAAAAGAGTCAATGGCTGGGACATTCATTGAGAAAATTGCTACTTGTGCTAAACTGTAGTCAAACCTCTCCTGAGTTTTATAGAATGCCTAAGATAATAGTTTGTATTTTTGCTTTCATCTGAGGGGTTGAGTGTTTTACACCTTGTCTAGGAATTTTCCACTGAATTTTTTATTTCAATGGAAAGGACGTTTCTACAAAATCAAAATCAACACATCTTAATTTTACTGAAATTTTTTGAGACGTCTATTGCGAAAATCAAAAGAAATAATTTTGTTTGGTCATAGTGATCTACACTGAAATGTTGTGGGTGTTTTACAAACCAAATGGATATTTCAGTTTGGGTCATTCAGACACTAATTTTGTAGGCCTTGGGTGCTGCAGGACCGCCTTCAAGTTACAGTATGAGTATGTAATGACTCCATATAGTCTATAGGGTGGGTTCCCTGGTTAGACTACATGATTTACTACATGATTTACTGAAGTCTCAGCCTTTGGATGAACTGATGTGTCACCTCATGTGAGCCATGTAATTGTGGAACGCAATAGGAGATGCATCTGACTGAGGACCCAGACCCATAAATTAGAATGGACCATGCCCATAAGACTCAAAAACTACATTTCAATGAGACACAACAGTAGCACAAAGGAAAACAGACTGATATTGAACTGAGCCAAAATGAGACATTTTTAACATTCTTAAATCAACCAGTTTCTGAATTTTCTGTTTTGTGAGAATTGTTGATATTTTGAATGTTCATTCAGATTTCAATGAGGCAGAATTCTGAATTTGGACCAGTTGTAGTCCTGATATGGGGGAAAGGGTATCATTTTGTGGTTAAGACACTAGACCAGTGATTCTCAACTTGTTTCAGTGCATGGACCACCAGGCCAATCAAAAAATTTTCGTGGACCACCTCCTTTTTGAGGTGGATGACACACCATGTGCTTGTGAACACGGCGTAAAACAGCCTAATGGCGGCGCCTGCTCATACCTTGTGACTTTGGACAATGTTCCTGTGGACCACTGAAAAAGTCACCATGGACCACCAGTTGAGAACCTAGACTGTAAACCAGCAGGTCTAAGTTCAGATTTGGTTCTGCTGCACATTGATGATAGGACCTTTCATAAGTCACTTCAACTCCCTGTGTCTCATTTCTCATTTCAACTCCCTGTGTCAAAATATTTCCTTTCTCCCACCCTTTGTCTGTCCTACATATTCAGAGTGCATGCTTTTCAAGGTGGGGCCAGTCTCCTATTAAGTTTATCTATAGTGCCTACCCCAATAGACCTCTAAAGTCTACCATAATACAAACAAAGTCAGAGAGTGTTAGCAAGACATTGTCAGAGCTAGACATCCAAACTCTCCCATCCAGGGCCAACCATTCAACACAATAATCTTTCCAATGTCTCCATTGTAGTAAATTCCTATATTTCCTTTGTGCTATGTGCCATGCAATCAGGCAACAAAGACAACAAAGAGATGGTCATTGCTTCAAAGCACTTCAAAGCACTTTCTATACAAGACAAGGGACAACTGGTGAATATAGACTGACTGTCTGAGAGACAAGGAAACTATGAGACAAATTATCTGCATGTTAAGCCTCAGTCTCAGGACACCAATGGCCAAATCATTGTCAAGTTTTTAGTGAAGGAATGTTTTAAGGAAACATTTAAGAGATAATTAGGTTGATGTGTGATGTTTACAAGGAATTTCTCCTTTGGGTAAGGGGCAGCATAAAAGTTCTGGTTCAGGTTTACATTACTACTTTAATTTAAAAAAACCAAAGCCAAAAGCAAACCCAGCATTTTAGCATGCCATGACCTTTAGTGTCTTCAGTTTTACCATATTTTCTTGAGAGAAGCACAGAAAAGGTCAGTTCCTCAGAAGATTACTTTTGCCATGCACTCTTTATTAACATGTTTAAAAAACCGGTATGCTGAAGATTGCATTATGTGCAAAGTCACATTTCTGCTAATTAGTCTTTTTTAGCATTCAGAATGTTGCATTTTAAAGCAAGAGTAAAACAAACAAATACTTCTGAACACTTAATTTTACCCTTTAAAAACTGTCAAAAACCTGAAAGCAACTAAACTAATTCAGTCAATTTAGCAGACGCTGAAGGGAATGCTTAGCTCTGTGATTTATAAACATTCTGTTGTAAACATTGTGTTCTCTTAAAAGAAAAGAATAGTTCTTAACCATTCCTTGTTAGAATCAATGTTGAGAGCATTTAATCTGATCATTTATTTCCTAATATGGACCACCTCAACATTTTAATCTATTAATTTACATCTCTGGGGTTTCTTTGTTTCCATTTAGGAAACTATGGTGAGAGCGGAATGGAAGCCTTCAAAGATATGTCAGCCAAGGAGGGGATCTGCATTGCTCATTCCTACAAGATCTATAGCAATGCTGGTGAACAGAGTTTTGACAAGCTGTTGAAAAAGTTAAGAAGCCACCTGCCCAAAGCAAGAGTGGTTGCCTGCTTCTGTGAGGGCATGACAGTAAGAGGGCTGCTAATGGCCATGAGGCGCTTGGGTCTCGCTGGAGAGTTTTTGCTGCTAGGAAGGTGAGTAACCCTGTATAATTATAGACATTCACTGGTATTCATGGTACAAAAGATAGCATGGATTGGTCAATTGCACCTGCCGGTAAGGTTGTGTGTGTGTGTTTTTACTGAAGTTCTAGAAATCATTTTAACAGAAACTTTGTCATCTATGATATAGATACCAGACAGGCTTATGTATATACATTACACTGTTTGCAGTGTCTCTGTTGGGCTATTGGTTAGGGGGTGTGATATCTCAGTGGCTTGAGTATTGCCTTGCTAAACCAAAGGTTGTGAGCTCAGTCTCTGAGGGGGCCATTTAGGTATCTGAGGCAAATCTGTCAGGGATGGTACCTGGTCCTGCTGTGAGAGCAGGTAACTAGACTTGATGACCTTTCAAGGTCCCTTCTAGTTTTATTTAAAAAAAAAGTATTGCTGCATAGTACAGATTTTCAGAGAACAGCTGTAATAGAGAATTATTTCTGATTTATGTTCTTATTCTTTGCTGCTTTATTTTGAAATGCATATAAATATGACGCCATTAATAACTGAAACAATAGATGATCTGAATGTTGTTTTAAGACACAGCTGGTCTAGTCTTTGTGTGGAAATGAAGTAAAAGTCGCTTCAAAATAGAGCGTTTATTTGTGAATGAGTATTTTCCTTTCTCTGTAGTGCTGTTCCATTAGCATTGTTCTATGAAAGTATTCAGCTGTTCTTTCATATGATCTACTGCTCAGTAACCATGGCTCTAAAGCTCACTTCCATCTGCACAAAAAGGGGAGAGGGGAAAATTATTAGCTACCGTAATCAAGTCGGAAACGAGACTACAGTGATTGCACAATGAGGAAAGGTGACTGCTACATATGCAGTGTGCCTCTGTGTATTTGCCACTCTTTTCACATAAATTAATGGACATTGGATGTGGTTGGCAGGTGACATGAAAGAGTATAACTTGAGTATGGTATGCTCCCCCTCAATGAAGTAGAGTTGGAAAGGCAAGTATATACTGGCATAAAAGTGAACCCTATTGGAGGATTCACAAGCATGCTGTGTGGCTGGCAAAGAAAGAACAACATGATAGTGAAACTGATTGTACTGGAGAAGGAAGGGCAGGTCTGTGAAGAATATGGAAGGGAATCACCTCTGTTCAGTTAGTTTGGAATCTATGGGACTTGTGCTCTTGTCACTTGTAAAATCTTGGCCTGTATCCACTGCCTAGTTCATGCGTCCTAGCCTTTCTAACATATTGCTTATCTATCTCTGGAAGAGGAGCAAAGAAGAATAGCATGGCTGCATGGGCTCCCACTTCCTTTCATTACTCTAGCATGGGCGGGGGGGGGGGGGAAGAGAGAACCATCACTCCTCTCTGAATAATTGTAATTGCTTATTTATTTCTGCATTTTAAACCAATGTGTGAATCCATTCCTATGGCTACCTTATACCTAGTGAGTTTGCTTTGTTGTTTCTTCTATATTGTCTTTCCTTCTTCCATCCATTTGTGGTCTGATTTACAGAGAACCTATTGGCTTCAGTTGGATTTACCTTTTATACCTCATTTTACACTGAACGCATGGAAGTGTTTTTCTGTGGCAGTCTTCAACTTTCCAAAAGCCCCTAAATCCCACTTTCAAAAGTCACTTAGGTTCTTTGTTCATATAAGTCCCAAACTCCCATTGATTTTACTAAGAATTGTTCATATGTAATAGCAGGATTTGGTGTCTAGTAGGACCCTCAGTGGCTATGAGACAGAGTCAAAGTAGGAGGTATACTTTAGTGAGAGAGAGAGGGAAAGAGAGAGGCTAAGTATAACTGACTATCTCATTTTAGTAAATGACACAATGTATTCCTGGTTATATTCAGGGATGCCCTGTCTAGTTGTAAGAAAGTTTTAGAGGTGGCATTCTGTGATGATGGTTTATTTTAGACATCTAAGTAGTAAATAGTTTTGGATTAAAAAGAACATTCTACTAGTTCTATTGAAATGATTTATGTATGTTTTTGCTTATGATGATATTAAGTTCATCTGTGAATAAAGCTGTGCAAATAAGGGATTTTTCAGTGCTTTGGCAATTTCAAAATATCAAAATATTTCAAATTGAACCAATCATTTTAGGAATGTTAGGTAAAAGAAAAGGTAAAAACAAAAATCATTTTGGATTCAGTGAACAATTTTGTTTTTTCAGTCAGAAATATTGTATTCCAATCTCAACAGTTTTTTAAATCGTTTTGAATTTGAAACAAATGAAACTAGATGAGATTTTTGAACAAAGAGTTGTTTCATACCAAAAAAAATCAAGTTTTTTGTGTGTAAAATATTAGAATGAAACGTTTTTAATCTTTTTCAGAATTTTTAATCTTCTCCCCCAACAAAAATTTGGCAAAAATAATATGAATTTGCAAAGCATTTCAGTGTTGCTGAATCTGCATTTTTCTTTGAAAAACTGCTGACCTAAAATTTTCTCCCAGCTGTCTTTAAGAAATATGGCTTTTCAATTCACAAAGAGAGAAATATGGAGGTGATGGTGATCATTTGTATTACAAAGCATTCAGATACCATGATGATGAATAGCATGTACAATTGACAGTGTCCAGTGTCCATTGGGGACAGCTGAGCTGGGGAAAATGAATTGTCTTCCTTAAACTATACCCAGCTGGCTATGGCCCAAGGGGCTGTCAGCCAATTGTAGGTTAATGGAGTGCTGCATGCTCTCTGTGTCCTACTGTTCGCAGGAAATGATCCTAACATCCCTCTGAACCTGGAGGCTGCACAAAAGTGGTTCAGGGGCCCGCAATATTAGCTCTGAGCTTGTTGGAAACTCCCCCTTCACTGGATCCATCCCCTTTTGGGCAATGTGTTTAGCAGGAGCAATGTGAAGGGACTGATGCATGGCTTAGGATTGATTCTGTATAATATGTTCCCATTTTTTCAGCAAGCAGACAACATATAACTGTCCCAGCTTGTTATTGTCTAAAGATGACTTGTTTCAGCATAATAGCATTTGTTCAACTATAAAAGAATCAATGGCTTGTTTCAGCTCAGTATTTTGTGTCCTTTTGCTAACATGACATGTTTATTTGATAAGCTACAGTGAGCAGCAAGGTTCCTGAGAGGCAGTTTAATCAATACGCTATACCTCAGTGTACATTAGTGAGCTGATGGGTAAGCCCAGGGTGTGTTGCATCGAAGAAGGCCTGAAGCAAAGTACTTTCAACTACCTTACTGTGGAGCAGTGAGCCTAGAAATACACACTGGAGTGTGAGGTGTGACACAGGAGAGGTTTCAGAAATTGCAAAAGACACTTTCAAGCATTAGATAATGTTTCAGTGGTGGGAACCTTTTGTGCCTTATTGCTGTAAGGAAAAATATTATTTTTAAATAAAAGCTTGAAATAGGGATTCAAACTATGGGTGTTAGAGGGAGAGGGGCTAAATCATGAGCCTGCTTATGTATTCACTCAGGGAAGGCAAAGTACCACCTCAATTCAGAGCATAAATCCCATGTCACCCAGCATGCATGGGGAAAGAAAAAACAGTTACGGGGCTCTTCTTTCCACACAGGTAGGTGGGCAGGGGTGAGAAATGGCTGGAGCTTTGGATCTGCCCCCTCCTGAACAGGCCAGCTAGTGCACGTGAGCCAAGATGGGGTGTTACAGACTACTCCAACTACTAAGGGTATGTCTACACTACCCCGCTAGTTCGAACTAGCGGGGTAATTTAGGCATACCGCACTTGCAAATGAAGCCTGGGATTTGAATTTTCCGGGCTTCATTTGCATAAGCGGGGAGCCGCCATTTTTAAAACCCCGCTGGTTCGAACCCCGTGCAGCGCGGCTACACGGGCATGAACTAGGTAGTTCGAACTAGGCTTCCTAGTTCGAACTACCGTTACTCCTCATGAGTAACTCCCCTGCTGCCTCCCCAGCTACCACTCCTCATGAGGAGTAATGGTAGTTCGAACTAGGAAGCCTAGTTCAAACTACCTAGTTCGTGCCCCATGTAGCCGCGCTGCACGGGGTTCGAACCAGCGGGGTTTTAAAAATGGCGGCTCCCCGCTTATGCAAATGAAGCCCGGGAAATTCAAATCCCGGGCTTCATTTGCAAGTGCGGTATGCCTACATTACCCCACTAGTTCGAACTAGCGGGGTAGTGTAGACATACCCTAAGCTAGTTTACTAACGATGGGGGCATCTTTCCATCAGGGGTTTCCTCTCCTTGCCCCCTCAAGTTTTTATACAATGGTATCTTACATAAATCATGACTATGATTTTGATGCAGACCAGACCTTTGTTTTGGAGTCACATGCCAATTGAGCCTTGGTTTTCTCTTATGTAGACCAAAGAACAGCGATCAAAAACTTTGTGATCAAGGTAACTCCCAGTGAATACTGAACTCTCTATGTTTTCAGTAGTAACCATGATTGAATTGCCTATCTGTGACAGTGTTCTACAGAGAGGAAAACTAGAAAACACTCTAGGGCTTTTTAACCAATGGAAACCATTTAAAACACTTAGCAAATATTTACTTCCTACTTTATGGGATTGGATTCAACCCCAACTGAGTTTCAAGTGTAAAAAATTATGTCCTACTTTAACCCTGCAATGATTCAGTTTAATAGAGATATGTACACAAAGCTGCATCCATCTGTTCTTATTGCTTGTGGCTTCCTCAGGTCACCAGACAGGAAATATTATTACAAATGGCACCGATTAGAGTTCAAGAAATACATCAATGAAACAGCATCTCTTGTCTGGAAAGCATATTGCAAAAAGAAATGTGGAATATTAATTTTGTTGGGTTAGATGAATTTATTTCTAGTTGCCAGCTAAATTAGTTTGATTAAGTGGTCATTGACCCTGGGGCAGAGCTTGCTGCCTCCTGCTGCTCCAGCCCCTGCTGCCTCCCCAGCTACCACTCCTCTTCCCACTCCTTCTCCCCCTCCCGCTTCTTCCTCCCCACCCTCCCCACACCCCCAGGGACACCAAGGCCCCTGCACCCACAGCTCTGGGAGACAGTTGGGCCGGTGAGACCCCAACCCTGAGCCCTGAGATTCTCCTCCCCCTTCCTCCCCTTTCTTCCCCCTGCCAGCTCCCCCTCCCCTTTCCACCCTCCCTGCTCCTCTCTCCAACCTTCTTTCCCCAGTCTCAACTCAGTTTCATTCCCCCACCCCAGTTTTGTTCAATAAAGAGGCTTTGTTGTAATGAACATGTGTCTTTTATTGTACAGCAGGAAGGGGGGTAGGGAAGGGTAAGTGGAAGGACGTGAGGGAGGAATGAGACACAAGCCCCCAGTGGGGCACACCAGGGAGACTGTTACTGCCTGCAGAATGTGCTACCAGGCTCTCAGCAACACATCCAGGAGAAGCACCAGAGTGCCCAGGGGCAGCTCCAGCTCCCTCTTGCAGAGTGCTGTAGTGTCCTGAATGAGGGCAACCAGGGCATGTAGAGAAAAAAATGCTTTGCTGTCCCTCAGTGAGATAGGTAGGCAAGCAAGCAGGGAAACCTTAGAACCAGCTGTCCGGTTTTAAGCACAGGTCTCTGATAGCCTCAGGCAGCAGCCACACAAGGTAACTCCTGACCTGATGCCCTGCCAGAACTGGTTCTGGCCAGCCTTAAATGCAATTCAGTGTCCACTGAATGTGTACGCACTATTTCAAAATAGAAAAATGCTATTTCAAAATGCACTTTATGTCTAGACGCGTTATTTTGAAATAAGCTATTTCGAAATAACACTGTAGTGTAGACATACCCTTAAAGCACGGACTAGTTATTTCGGGATATCCCAAAATAGCTCCTCTGTGTAAGCATAGCCTTAATATACCCTTTGTCTTAGTTCCCTCTCTGTGAAATAGAGATAATGTCTCTCTACCTCACACAGGTGTGGGGAGGACCAATTCACTAATGTGGATGGGGCAATCAGGTGCTCCAACAACAGTAGGCCATAGAAACATAGAGATAAAATATGAGTGGCTGGGGTGAAGGGCAGGAAGGAGTAGCGTTTGAAGAACTTAATGGTCAAGAGCCTGGATTCTGCCTGAGAGGGCCACTCCGGAAAGCAAATGAAAGGCTGACAGGCAGGAAACCCAGATCTGTGTGAGGAATGTCTGGTTAAGCATTAGAGATGGGGATACACAATATAAGCTTAGTATCAGTGCTCAAAGATCAAAGCACGATTGCTCATCTGAGGGAAATGGCTTTGTCTCGGTAATTTAAAAGGAGATCTTTACTGAGAATAGCCATTTCCTTCCTAAAAGAGTTATCAGCAGGGTAATTCACCTTCACAGCTAACAGGCCTGTTCCAGTGTTTGTACAAGTTCCTTTGCTCAGGAACTGATTGAAAATCAATGAGGGTATGACATTTTTTAGCACTGGAAATATTTGTGGTAAATTCCTTTTCACTATTTCTTCCAATTTTTGGTAAAAGAAATCAAAAAGTATTTCACTAATATTTTTAGCAGAAATGTGGAAATATAATTCCACCCATGTGTGCTGCCATCCTCTTTTGGGCTAAAATAACTAGGTGCTAAAAATGGCTTCATAGTGTGTTGGTGAGTGTGTGGTACAGGCTCCCTTGGTGCTCAGTCCACAGAGAACAGGAACCTGTTACAGGATTGCGCAAGACTTGCAGGCTGTGTCTAGACTGGCAAGTTTTTCCGCAAAAGCATCTGCTTTTGTGGAAAAACTTGCCAGTTGTCTGCACTGGCCGCTTGAATTTCTGCAATAACACTGACGATCTCATGTAAGAAATCAGTGCTTCTTGCGGAAATACTATGCTGCTTCCGTTCAAGCAAAAGTCCTCTGATTGTTTTTTCCGATTGCTTTTTCGGAAGAGGCTTTTCTGCCATTTGTGCCCTTCTAAACAGGGCCATATGGCAGAAAAGCCTCCTCTTTTGGAGGAGCCCTTATTCCTCGAAGAATGAGGTATACAGGGCTCCCTGAAAGAGCATGTTTGGTCTTCTGCAAAAAAAAAAAAAAGAGAAGAGCAAACGTGTTTCCTAGACGTGGCGGAGTTTTTCTGAGATACCAAATACCCCAAGGCTGTGTCTACACTGGGCCACTTATTCCGGAAAATCAGCCGCTTTTCTGGAATAAGCTGCGAGCTGTCTACACTGGCCCTTGAATTTCCGGAAAAGCAACGACGCTCTACTGTACAAAATCAGCCGCTATTCCGGAAAAGCTACGCTGCTCCCGCTCGGGCGTAAGTCCTTATTCCGGAACACTGTTCCGGAAAAGGGCCAGTGTAGACAGCCCAGTAGTCTTTTCCGGAAAAATGCGTCTACATTGGCCACAGATGCTTTTCCGGAAAAAGGGCTTTTCCGGAAGAGCATCTGTGGCCAATGTAGACGCTCTTTTCTGGAAATACTTATAACGAAAACTATTCTGTTTTAAGCATTTCCGGAAATTCATGCCAGTGTAGACACAGCCCCACAGTATAGACATACCCTGGGGTAATTCTTTCCCACAGCTGCTCCTGGTGTGACTTTGGTATGTCCTTACTTATCTATCTTATAGATCACGGCAAAAATTGTACCATGAGTAGTGAGATTACCCCTTGCATGACAACACTCACAAAGGAAGAAAAGTGTAATGAAAAATTCCACACATTAAAACTTGTGGGTTTCAGGAAGAAGTGGAAGTGGGGGGAGGAATGCAAAGCCATTCTTCTGTGGCTATGTCTACACTCATTAAGGTAGCATGTAAAGAACTAGCACTACACATATAGCTGTCCACACCAGTGAAAGGCAGGCTGTGACCACAATTGTCCCTGTGTTGTGTAGCTACATGCTGCAGTGAAAGGCTGTGGCAGGAGACACCTGCCAGAGGCTTTCCTGGCTGCCTCTGGCTTGCTGGAGCCTTTTGGCAGGGAAAGGCTCTGGCAGAGAAGAGGCAGCAGAACATTACACTGCCAAAAATATTCTTGGGCATGTAGGGTGTCATGCAGGGAATATCACCTGGCGGTTCAGGTGTGTAGTGTACTCGACACTATTGCCTAGGCTGTGTCTCACTGTATACTGCCAGCATGTGTACTGTACATGTTGCTGTAAGTGAAGATATGATTAGCCTGACCCAGAGACAGACCTCCAGCCTGATCTTTGTGCATTTAAAATCCAGATCCAAATTGTGTGGCTCAGTCTCCTCTCTGTGGGCTGAACTTATGGGTTAGCATCAGGTGGGATGCTGGAGTCAAAGTAAACATTTATTTCAAATAATTTTTCTTACTGCACCTTTGTGCAAGTGCTAAATCCTCACAATATGCTGTGTGACAAATGTTGGGCAAATGTCATCAGGGGCTAAGCTGTGCCCTTGGAGAAGCATATGCACTTCTTACTGATGCCAATTGGAGATTGGCCCTTTATAATTTAAAGGCAAAAATGAGTTTGTCATGGTGGACAGAGAAAAAGAGGCACGATCCAGTGACTAGGTCACAAAATTGGACTTGAGACCTAGTTTCTGATCCTGATGCTGCTTCTGGTCTTCCATGTGGCTTTGCACTGCGTAAATCACTGCTCTGTACCTACATTTCCCCTGCTACAGTCTGTCTTCTTGTTGTTCAGGGCAAGAGACTGTCTCTTCACACCTGTACATATAGCACCAAGCACAATGGGGCCGTAGTCACAGCTGGCAACTCTAAGCACTATCATGCTACAGGAAGTAGATGATGATTATTTAGGGTCATGGCTGTTCCATAAGCATTCTTGCAGCTCTTTGCTTCGTGAATCTGTTTGTAATAACTAATATAAAGGAGTGATCTATGCTGCCACTGTAAGAAATTTTAATGGTGACAATATTACTTTGCATCTCATGCCACTCAAGTAATAATCAAAGGCCACTCCATGGCTACCTCATGAATACAACACTGTGCCCAGTTAAATAGTTTACTCAGTGAAGATTCTAGTTCCCCTCTTCAATTCATGGTTATCATGCCCACCAATACAAAATGTGAGTTTCATGTGTACTAGGACTAGACCACTTATATTGTAAACTACACCTTCCTAAAGGCTGCATTACCTTATTTTTACCTTACCTTAATTCCTTATTATTGATATGAAAATCATAAGTACATAGCATTTACATGACATTTTTATTCATACAACTGCACAAAGATCTTGGAAGAAAAGACATAATGAAGAGGGCTGGGAAACCTGAAAGTCTTGACTGGGGCTCAATTTTCTCCATAGATGAAAGAATGGTAACCCTCAAAAATAAAGGCAAACCTAAAGGCAACTCACACAAGCACAGCCAGCTACATAACAATATAACAGCTTCAAATACAACTCCAAGCTGCCAATATATTTGCATAACAGGCACAGTAGCTGTAGTTACTAGGGAACTTTTTCATTTGAGGGTCAGATTCTGCCCTCCTACACTGTGTGCATAGAGCAAAATTTACATTCATATATGCCTGAATGTGATGACCTGTTATGACAGTCTGTTCAAACAGAAAATGGGGAAAAGAATATAAATATGTGTACCACAGTTTGTATTTTGGGAAGGCATCAGCACTCTTGACCCTCTATTTAAATACTGCATTTCACTTGTTCTGAGAAAGATCTGAAGTGGGAGAAATTTAGCTAGAGATTTCTGGATTGAGGGTACCCTTAAATTGAGAAGAACATTCTGCTTAGAACAAGACTGAGGAATCTAAAAGTAGTCCTGTAAGTTCTGCAACTTTAAAAAATCAAAATGAAATCAAACCCAAACAGGTTTCCATAAAGATGGTCTAAAAATAAGAGCCACAGGGTATGTCTACACTACACGCTTTTTTTGAGATAAGCTATTTCAGAATAATAACTCCTGAAATAGTGTGTCCATGCTAAAATTCCCATCACATTAGCACAGAGCTATATCAAACTAGTGTGTTCACACTGATTGGAGTCTGAATCACATTGGGTACGTCTAGACTACATGCCTCCGTCGACGGAGGCATGTAGATTAGCCAGATCGGCAGAGGGAAATGAAGCCGCGATTAAAATAATCGCGGCTTCATTTAAATTTAAATGGCTGCCCCGCTCTGCTGATCAGCTGTTTGTCGGCAGATCGGGGCAGTCTGGACGCGCCGCGCCGACAAAGAAGCCTTTCTTGATCGGCACAGGTAAACCTGGTTTCACGAGGCATACCTGTGCCGATCAAGAAAGGCTTCTTTGTCGGCGCATCGCGTCCAGACTGCCCCGATCTGCCGACAAACAGCTGATCGGCAGAGTGGGGCAGCCATTTAAATTTAAATGAAGCCGCGATTATTTTAATCGCGGCTTCATTTCCCTCTGCCGATCTGGCTAATCTACATGTCTCCATCGACGGAGGCATGTAGTCTAGACACACCCATTTAGAGCCCTCTGGAAGCACTCCGAGAAGGGCATCATGACAACAGTCACTTCCTGTAGCTGCTGCCTGAGCAGCAGGACCTGCAGCTCACTCTGGGGCACCTCCTCGCATCTCTCTATGTGCAGCCCATGCAGCACATCCCCCCCAACCTTTCCCTGTACACTGTGCACCACCGTTTCTGGTGCTGGGACACCAGTTCCAATCAGTGGGACCAAATCGTCATGGAACAGTAGGACGACCAGCAGTGGCTCCAGAACTTCTGCATGTGGAAGAACACCTTCCTGGAGATGTGCGAGTGGCTCTCCCCTGCCCTCGGGCAACAGGACGCATGCATGTGACCCACCACCCCCCTCTAGAAGTGGGTCGCCATCACTATTTGGAAGCTTGTCATGCTGGACAGCTACCACTCTATCAGGAATCAATTTGGTGTGGGGAAGATCGACCATCGGGAACATGCTCATGCAGGTATGACTTACTTGCTATTGTCCTAGGAGGATGGTGAAGCACTGGATTGGGTTCCCTGGGCGGGGGGGCGAATCTCACTCCCTAGAGGTTTTGAAGTCCTGTTTTCAAAAAGCCCTGCTGGGGATGTGGTAAGTTAGGGTTGGGCCTGGTGTGGGAAGGGGGTTGGACTCAGAGACCTCCTGAGGGCACTGGCAACCCTGTGATTCTATGTCTGTATCCTTATACAGGTTGTGAGGGCAGGACTGGCTGTAGGCACCAGCAAACCAGGCAGGTGCTTGGAGCAGCACTTTGCCAGGGGCAGCATTTCAGGTAAGCAGCTGGCGCCGCACCCGGCAATGCCTAGCCCCGCCCTGCAGATTTTAAAGGGCCAGGGCCCGGGAAATGCAGTGGCTGCACAGCCAGCTGGCACCAATGCGGGCCCGGAACCTGCTGGCCGCCCCGTCTCCTCTCCTGCTCCTCCCCAATGGTCGCTAAGCAGCCAGAGCTGCCCACGGAAATGCCCAGCCCCACCCTGCTGATTTTAAAGGGCCATGGGAGACATCGTGGCTGCGCAGCTAGGGTTACTAGGTATACCCCCCAAAATACTGGACACACTTGATCGTGGGCGACGGGGGAGAGACTTGCCGGGAGGAGGCAGGGCTGGTGGGGGGCCACAGGGCTGGCTTGAAGGAAGGGGGGTGGGAGCCGGGGCTGGTGGGGAAGGGAAGGTAGGGGCCGCGGGGCTGTCCGGGAGAAAGGGGGGGGAAGCAGAGCTGGGGGGGAGGAGTGTAGCCACTGGCCGCAACCATAGTCCAACAGGCTGTGCCCCCAGCAGGCACTCCCTCTAGTTGCTAGTAGAAGTCGGGCAGGGGCGGGGGTGGGGGCGGGGGGAGTGGCTGGGAGCCACTCCCCCTTCTTGGCTTCTGTACACAACCAGAGGCTCCCAGACGGGAGGTGGGGCCGTGATTGGCTCTGGGAGCCTCTGGTTGTGTTCAGAAGCCGGGCGGGGGGAGTGGCTGGGAGTCCCGCCATGCCACGCCCGGGTTTTGCACGCGACCACAGGACTCCCAGCCCCAATTGTAGCCTGCCCCCCCCCAACCAGGCTTCCGTCCAGTGCCCAGTCGGAAATTCAGAAAATACCAGACATTGCACATGTCTTAAAGGGGACATGCTGTTTTAATTGTTATTTGTTTTATTTGCTGTTTTATTTGTTATTTTTATTTTGTATATTTTGGCTTAAGTCTTGGAGTCCTTTTTCTTTTGCTCAACAACTTAGGTCCCCCACCACTCCCTCCTACCCCCACCGAGGCCAGTTTACTGACATCAATGTCGGGTGGTCAGGGAAGGCTCATGATGCCAGCATCTTTAGGAACTCCAGCCTGTTCCAAAAGATGCACGCCAACACTTTTTCCCATGACTGCACCATCAGTATCACAGACTTGGACATGTTCATGTGCATTGTGGAGGATGCAGCCTACCCTTTGCTCACATGGCTGTTGAATCTGTACATGGGAAACCTAGGCCGCACAAAGGAATGTTTCAACTGCAGGCTCAGCAGGGCCCATGTCGTGGTAGAGGGTGCCATCGGCTGTTTGAAGGGGAGGTTCTGCTGTCTCCTCACCCACCTAGATCTCGGCCAGCAGAATATCCCCCAGGTGGCAGCAGCTTGCTGTGTCCTGCACAACCTGTGTGAGAACAAGTGGAAGATAATCCTGCCAGGGTGGGAGGCAGAAGCTGAGAAGCTCACAAGTGTTTTTTAGCAGCCACACACCACTGCCATCTGGCAAATCCATCGGGGGCTCTGCAAATCTGGGAGGCCCTGAAGGAGGGTTTCAGCCAACGTCAGCTGTGAAACTCTCCCCTGGGCCTCCCCACAAGGAGCCTCTTCATTACCCCTCTATGGTTTTCCTTCCACACCCTTCTGTTCCCCTCCCCTCCTCTCCCGTCCCACCTTCCCCTGTAGGCCGAATAAACCAGATTTTTTTTGTTCTGAACCAATAATTTTTTTTTTTAAATTTGGAGTAAATATAACTATGGAAAGACTGGAGAAAGAATCTGGGAGGCAGGAGGAAGGTGGTGGAAAGTGGAGGAGGGTGGAGCAGTGTCTAAGGGATGGGGCCAGAACAGCTAGATGGTGCGGCACAGCTCCCTGTCAGCATGGTGCTCCTTCATGTCAGCATCCAACCTCTGATCTTGCCACTCAAGAGACCACTGCAGGGCACACAGGCTGGTGATGTGTGCCCGACTGCCTCGTGGGGTCATCTGCAGCAATTATCTGGTCCAGCTGTGAAGAAAAGTGAGGAGAGTCATCCCAAGAGACACTGTGCATGAAGCCTAGCCCTAATGTGTGAGTTGACACTGAAAGGCCGTGAGTCAGGAGATAGCGATGTGCTTCGAGCAAGGCCATCTGTGGCCTAGACAGCAGGCACTGTTCTGCAGGGGCAGGGATGTCCCAGAGGAGCCTCACTATACCCACAGCCCGGGGACAAGCAGTCATGGGAAGGTGCCGGACAGGCCAGGATCCTGTGGGCAGGAAGGGGGCTCAGCTTCCCTCTGTGCCACACACACACCAGATCTTACAGTGGTGGCATCCCACAGGGAGAGGACTTCTATCCCTAGCTGCTGTAGGAGAGGCATGTTGGGGGAGGTGTGTGTGAGTGGCAGATGCTGCTTGCTGGGGAGGGTGCTGCTGGGGTCTCCTCCACTTCCACCTTTCTGGCAGGTTCCCATGAAGAGGCTCAGTGTGATGCTGTTGCAAAAAAAGCAAACATGGTTCTGAGCTGTATTAACAGGAGTGTTGTGAGCAACACACGAGAAGTCATTCTTCCACTCTACTCTGCGCTGGTTAGGCCACAGCTGAAGTATTGTGTCCAGTTCTGGGCACCACATTTCTAGAAAGATGTGGAGAAATTGGAGAAGGTCCAAAGAAGAGCACAAAAAAAAATTAAAGGTCTAGAAAACTTGAGCTATGAGGCAAGGCTGAAGGAATTGGGCTTGTTTAATTTGGAAAAGAGAAGACTGAGAAGGGACATGATAGCGGTTTTCAGGTATCTAAAAGGGTGTCACCTTGTTCTCCTTGGCCTCTGATGATAGGACAAGAAGCAATGGGCTTAAACTGCAGCAAGGGAGATTAAACACTGAAATAAATTGCCTAGGGAGGTTGTGGAATCTCCATCACTGGAGATATTTAAGAGTAGGTTAGACAGACATCTATCGGGGATGACATAGACCAGGGGAGGGCAAGATACCTCTCACAGGCTGGAGCCGGCCCTCTAAGCCACTGGATCCGGCCCACGGATGCCACTCCCAGGATCCTCAGGCATGAAGCAGCTGCTGTTTTAAATGCAGGGCTGCTTCATGTGACTTTCTTCTTTGGAGGGAGGGGAAGCTTTGGGTGATCTTCCTCCCCCAGCCTAATCCTCAGCTCCTATTATTTGAAAACAACCAGCCACTAGGAACTGGCCCCAGCCAATCTCTTAGCTCCTATTGGGCAAAACAATCAACCAATAGGAACTGAAAGATTGGCTTGGGGGACGGGGGCAGCAAAAGTCTCTTCCCTCTCCCAAAGTAGAGAGCCACGTGGAGGGAGCAGGCTGCATTTTCAGTGTTTTGTGGCTGAAGAAGGCAGGAATCCCAGCCTGCCTTGTGGGTGTTACAGGGCTGCTGGCTGAGAAATGCTTGGGTAAGTGCTTCCCAGCCAACGCCTGCCTTTGGCACCCCAGTCCCTCCCACACCCCAACTCCCTCCCCTAGGTCACTTTCCAAACCTTCTGCCCCAACCACAAGTCACAACTCCTCCCAAAACCCTCCCCCCAGTCAGAATCCTCTCCTGCACCCCCACTCCCTCCCTGACTCTACATCCCAACACCCTGACCCAGGTCACAACCCCCTTCTTCACCAAACTCCCTCTCAGACCCTACACTGTTTCCTGCACCCCAGACCCTTACCCCATGTGCCCTTCTGCACCCATCCTCCATCCTAGACCTCACTCCTCCTTCACAGAAAAGTGTGGCCCTTGACCACTTTCCAAAATCTTGGAGTGGCCCCCCCACCTGAAGTTATTGCCCACCCCTGATATAGATCATGCTTGGCCCTGCTGTAAGGGCAGGGGACTGGACTTGATGATCTCTTGAGGTCTCTTTCAATTCTAGTATTCTATGATTCTGTGATTCTTAAACTTTTGTGGACACATACATTTTGTAGGTCCAGGATGGAATTTCTGGTCAAAATGACGGAATGGGTAAAATTAGAATAGACAATAGCCTGGTGGTCCGGGCACTCATGTGTGACTTAGGAAACACAGGCTCAAGTCTCTTGAACATTAAATAGATTTTTTGTTTTCCAGATAGTCCTATACGAGAGCTCTGAAAAGGGCTCCATTGTGTTAGGCACTCTTTACACGCAATGATATGAAACAGTCTCTGACCCAAAGTGTGCACAGTGAATTGCCAGGATCCTGAAAGTTGCCTCATATGGGCAAGCCATAACAGACGGAGGTGGTAAAATAGAGAACAGCAATGGAACAACAAGAAAATAGATATTTGTTATGTGCATTATCATAACTATTATGTAGTCATGACAGCATTATTTATTTTATTTACTGTAGATCTATAACTGTTATTTCATGTGTCTCATTTTGTAAGCAGGAGTTGAAAGCAGGAATCAGAAATGGAGAGAGGCTTTCCCCATCATTCATACATTTAAAATGATATAAAATTATTTTAAACAGCCAATAGACTTAACAATAGAAACATTAGCCGTGCAATGTAGATTTATACTGACAATTCCATTTTACTAGTATCTGTGAGTGATTATGGAAGAATCTCAATAAAAGTCATAAAAACTTCTGATTTGTAAACTTGAGTTGTAATTCATTTCTCTATTACACTATTAAAATGACAAAGTAGGAAACATCACAAATGCATTTCCCCGAGTATGACTGAATTGATGTTTTCTACTGATGCTGTTTTGTCTCCAGAGGTTAAGGCTGAAGGCGACTGATAACGTGGATGAAATACTAAAAACCTTTAAACCTCATTCTGGTAGAATTCTGCTCACGAGATACTTGAAAAGGCATTGTAAATCTTGGCAAGAAGAATCTATTTTCAGGAAGAAGGGGGGAGGCATTTGTCTGCTTAAAGAATATGGCTGTTGATCTTTATCCTTTTAATTAAAAAAACCTGTAATGAAGACGAAGGTAAACAGAGTAATATTTTAAATTGTGAAAGCAGAGACAGGAAAAATAATAAATGGATCTGCAAAGAGACAGATTCCACAATATTTAGCCATGTTTAGTAATATCACTGAAGAAAATGGAGCTAGTCTGGGAATAAGGGTTTACTCTGCATGAGTAAAGCCCAACTCTTCATTGGCAAAATGTATGCTGTTAGTTAACTTGTTAAAGAACAAATTTTAAATAACACAATATTAAATACAATTGAGCATGTAGTGGAGATAGGGACAAATCATGTTTAAAAGCATATTTGTTGGTTATGGTTAATCTTAGGGTGTGTCTAGACTACAGGGTTTTGTTGACAAAGGTGGGCTTTTGTTGACAAAACTAAACCTGAGTCTACACTACTGCTGTTGACAGTAAGTAGACAGAATGCAGCAGTTTTGTCGATGGCGGTAAACCTCATTTTACGAGACATAACGCCTTTGTTGACAGAGTTCTGTCATCGACAAAAAAAGACCTCCAAGGAAACCCCCTGCTGGACAGTCCTTCAGGGAAAACCTCTTTTGTTCCTGTCTGTAGCCATGTTTTAAAGGCACAGACACCCTTGGCAGGCATTATGACAGGAAGCTGGCCACAAAGTAAGCCTGTCAGCACATGGCTTTCCCTGCTTCACTTTTACATGGCCATGTGTGCAGCTCCAGATCCACGAGGCCCCCAAGGACCTTCGAGGGAGCCAGCCCTAGTGCCTTCAGCCAAGAAGAAGAGAGCCAGTCTGGTCAGGGGCAGAGATCCTGACACTGTTAGAATTGTGAAGGGAGGGAGGAAGAAGCGGTCCAGGCCCTGTACACCTGGCACAGGAACGCAAACATCTATGGCTGCATGGCTCAGGGGCTGGCAGATAAAGGGCACTACCCCAGGACACTACAACAGGTCTGGGCTAAAGTGAAAGAGCTTTGGCAGAGCTATGTGAAGGCCTGAGAGCAGAGCTCAGCATCAAGTGCAGCCCCAATGCACTGTGCATATTATAATGAACTGGACCGCATCCTGGGAGGCCAGGAGCCTATGTCTTCACCGGTGCTTGTGCAGACAGGGTTGCACAAACCGGTGCAGCAGGGCCGGCAGGAGGTTCCCAGGGAAGACATGGAGAAGGAGAAGCAGATGGAAGACACCCTGACCCTGACCCTGCAGCCTGTCCCGGAGACCCAGGAAGCCTCGCAGGCATCCTCTGACGCTGGCAAGGGAACATCAGGTGAGTGCAGTCAGGGTCACAGACACAGAACGGGGGAGGTGGGAGCAGAGAGGATGCAGAGCAATGTGCACATCTTGGTCCTCCTGGACAGCTTGCATCTCTCTGTGCATGTGCAAGCAGGTGGGTAGGTGGTGGGTATGTGGGTGCGGGGCCATGGGAGACCCAACGTGCTGCAGGCCCCTGTCCCACTGTGGCTGCACACTTCCCTGGCCTGTACGGCCATGGTGGAGGGGGGGAGGAGGTAGGGGGAGGAGGTGGACATTGCCCTAGCCACAACGGAGCCCCTGTATGGCTGAGGCAGCTGGCGGGGCCAGACGTGGCTTTACAGTAACAACATTCCTATCCCTTGTTGTAAGGACTTGTGTGTTCGTTCCTAACACTGATCGGTTCCCCCTTTTCTCCTCCACAGCTGGACCTGCTGCTCCTGACCTCCGAGTGACCCCTGTGCCACCACCCACGTGGTCCCACAGCACCTGCAGGCATTGGACGGCCTATAACAACCTCCCGTGGAAGCATGTGGAGGCCATGGAGAAAACTGAGGGCACCAACGCCAGGATGCAGGAGACCATGGCCAAAAGGACCAGGGAAGAGGATTGCTGGCATAATCGCCTCCTGGACGATTTCCTATCACAGTGGAGCACGATGTGTGCCAGGTCCTCTCCCCCAGGGGACTCCTCCTGCCCATCCAGCTCCAGCCCCCTATGACCCGCCTTCCTCTCCCTCAGCCCATGCCCCTTCCTCCCTCCCCCCCGCTAGAGCAGAGCCATCTTCAGCCCCTTCCACCGGCACAGCCCCAACTCGAGCCCGAGGACAGCAGGCTCCGTGGACCAGAGATGGCAAAGCCTTGTGTCCCAGGCAATACCGCCATTACCCTTAAGCTGCCTGCCCTCCCTGCCTCCCTCCCTCCAGGTTGACATCCCCCTCCTACCCCAGTTTTAAACACAGGTTTATAGTTCAAAAAACAGTTTATTTTTTAACAGTTGTTGAACAGTTCTATTTTTTATAACACAGTTCTTAATTTTAACATTAATTGTTAATAAACATTATATGTTTGATATTTAACATGGTGTGTGTGTGTCTTAACTGTTCAGAGGCTGGTGCAGGAATGGGTTGTGGGAAGGAAGGTTTTGGGGTCCAGACCCACAGGCCCTGTTGGAGAGACCTTGGGGAGTCATTGGGCTCCAGCTGAGAAGCGCTCACGCTGAGCCTCCCGGATGTGGACCCCCACCTGATGGGCTTGGCTAACGGCAGCTGTCCAAGGCTGCGCAAACCACCTCCCTCCACTTCAGCCATTGGCCCCCAGACTGGGAGGAAGGCCTCCCCTTTGCTTTCTACCAGGTTGTAGAGGACGCAACATGCTGCCACCATCTCTGGGATATTGTGTTCCCCCATGTCGAGGCGAGTGAGCAGGCACCTAAACCTTCTCTTCAGGTGGGCAAACACACATTCCACTTGTAAACGTGCAAGTGTCAGCGTTAAAGACTTTCCTGCTTGGATTCAGATGCCCTGTGTACGGCTTCATGAGCCAGGGCATGAGGGGGTACGCCACATCGGCCACAATGCAGACCGGTATCTCCATGTCCCCAACAGCAAAGTTTCACTGGGGGAAGAAAGTTCCAGCCTGCAGCCTTTTGTAAAGGTGCGAATTCCAAAAGATCTGAGCATTGTGTGCCCGGCCCGACCACCCCACACAAATGTCCGTGAATAGTCCACGGTGGTCTACCAGGGCTTGCAGCACAATGGAGAAGTACCCTTTTCGATTAATATAACAGGCTGCTCGATTGGGCAGTGCACAGATGGAAATGTGATTTCCATCGAGTGCTCCTCTGCAGTTTGGGAATCCCAGGAAAACCCGCCGTGATGGTGTCTTGGTCTCCGAGGCGGACAATCTGGTTCAGCAGCTCCAAGTTGATGGCCCTTACCACCTGCAGAAATAGACACATACAAACACACACAATATGAAGTTAGAGGGGTTGCCCAAGTCCTTGGGAGGTCCCCCTTTTTTCCCCCCGAGACCCCAGGAGTCCCCCCCCCCACCCGGGTGATTGCTCAGAGCAGTACAGTGGAGCAAGGCCAGGAGCCCTCCACCACCTCCCCTCCATTGCCCTCCCTCCCTGCCCTCTCCTGGTACAGTCACCCTACCCCCATGGACTGCTCCTCCCCCCCCCCCCCCCCCCCCCCCAGGGACTTACCTCTATCAACACAGTGCCAACAGTAGATCTCCGCACACCAAACTGGTGTCCCACTGACCAGTAGCTGTCAGGAGTAGCCAGCTTCCAGAGGGCAATAGCTACCCTCTTCTCCAGTGGGACAGCAGGGCGCAAGTGGGTGTCCTGTCATTGCAGGGTGGGGGCAAGCCAGGTACAGAGCTCCTGGAAGGTGGACTTCTGCCTCTGGAAATTTCAGAGCCAAGCCAAGCCTGGTCATCCCACTGCTCCATTACAAGCTGGTCCCACCAGTCTGTACTTGTCTCCAGCCTCCAAAATCGCCTCTCCTGGAAAAAGTTAGGTGGCAAGAACAGTGTTGCTGCATCCTGAAGTAGAGGCTCCAGCCTGGGTGCAGGATCTGGACTGGGCATTAACAGCATGAAAGTCTCATGCAGTTTCAGCAGCATTTGAAGCACCATGGAGTGGGGCCAGCGCCTGCCCAGAGGCAGCTCTGGCTCCATGGCAAACAAAGGGATCAGAAAA
The DNA here is from genome assembly GCF_049634645.1 of Pelodiscus sinensis. Taxonomy (NCBI): domain Eukaryota; kingdom Metazoa; phylum Chordata; order Testudines; family Trionychidae; genus Pelodiscus; species Pelodiscus sinensis. Next base: position 308,989,863 of record NC_134711.1, read on the forward strand.
ACCTTCAAAAAAAAAAAAAGACTGCTGTGCTGTCCCAGGAAGCAGGGCACTCACGACAAGCACTGCAAAACCTTTGCTGTCCCTCTAGGAAGTAAGCAAGGCAACTGCAGCAGCAAAGCAATGGCTGGTCAGGGGGGTCCCTTTTAGCATGCGTCTCTGCAAAGGGCAGGCAGCAGCACCAGGAAGTACATGCTGCCCCGTGACCTGGCAGAAGCAGCTCCAGGTGCCTTCTTCTGTCGACAGAGCATCCAGCAGTCTGAACGCTCTTTGTCAACAAAGCGGATCGCTTCGTCTATCCGCTTAATGCAGTCTAGACGCTCTTTGTTGACAGAGGTTTTGTCGACAGTATCTGTTGACAAAACCTCTGTCAATAAAACCCTGTAGTCTAGACGTACCCTTAGAGACTCACAAGGATTAACCATGTCCTCCTACATTTTGAAATATGACTCAGACTCTGCGTATGTAACTCATACATGTGGTTATGTAACGTGCTTATGTAGCTCACCTATGTGGTGTGGTTCACTGTCCTTGGCTATGTCTATACTACAGAGTTTTTTCGGGGAACGTGTCTGCTCTTCCACTTATTTTTCCAAGGATCCCTGGTTGCAATCTGCCTGCTGGTGGTTACACTTATGCACACTAAAGTCAAAATCATGGTTAACATCTATTAGCTACAACATATTAACATGTTCTTGACTATATAAATAAACCTTCCTATAGGGAGGATGGCCAAAACATGACAGAATCTGGCCAAAAAAGAAGGAGATTTGGTGCAGCAAATATATCAGCATGGCAACACCTCCCATGAATTGTGTAATATAACAAAATGTTCAGTGCATAAGATGAATTCTCAAATTGATATTCTAAGCATAAGCAAGCTTTTCTGAATTGACGAGCATTACATTCTCGTAGAACATCAGATCAACCTTAACACAGAGGTGGTGATAGTGATGAAATATAAAGCATTGTTAACTAATCCATACAGAAGTGATATTTTTTAAAAAAAACATACACTGAAGTGTGTTATTTAATTGCTCTCATACTAGAGCCCCAGAAAGTCACACTAATGTCTGGAAAATCCAGTGCAGTCCAGTGACCCAGGATGTGACAATCACAGTGCAAATGTTTCACAGAAGGCAGTGTGCTCATTTACTTTTGCCAATTGTTGTTTTATGCTGATGATTTGATATCACACAGGATGCTAATAAATGTATTTTAGTGTCCTCTTTAAAAATAAGTCTAAATCAGATTCTTACGCTGGTACTCAGACTGAGACTTGAGAGCTGCAAGTAGCACTTTAATGTGTCATCTGTGGCTCTTTGCAGCATATACTGTTAAAATGGTGATTTAATTATTAACTAATCTAAACTATTAGCCCATCAGGATGCTTTTACTGTGTTATTAACCTACTATAGAATATTTGGTCAGATATTTTGCTGTGAGAAATACATACTAAGTATAGTAAATGAAATAATACATTCACATAACTCTTTTGGGTAATGCTGATCACTAATTTGGCTGCTGAGCCACTGAGGTCTGAATATCACTGCTTATAGTATCTGGTATGAAACTGGCTTTCGTTGGTTTAAACAGTTAAAGATTTATCTACATTTTCTCTTTTCTTTGAAAAATGTTGGTGATATAACTTAACAATAATTATGGAACTTCAGGTCTAATATCTATTTTTTGTGTCTCTATCAGTGCCAAGAGTCTACTTAGTTCCTGCTGATATTATTGGAGAAGCACCTAATGCAAAAATACTCAGTCTTTGGGGACAGACAACCTCTTATTTTAGGTCCTCCTATTTTATCCTATTCTGTGTAGGTTTTGATCTTCACAACATTCTCTGGTTTCACAGGTCGACTGTGCATTGTGTGAAGAAATACTTTCTTTTGCTTGTTTTAAATCTGCTGCCTATTAATTTCATGTAGTGCCCCCTAATTTTTATGATACGAGAAAGGGCGAATAACTTTTCCTTATTTACTTTCTCCATACTCATCATGATTTTATAGACCTCTATCATATCCCTCCTTACTTGTCACTTTTCCAAGTTGAAAAGTCCCAGTCTATTAATCACTCCTCAAATGGTGGATATTCCATACCCCTACTAATTTTAGTTACCCTTTTCTGAAACTTTTCTCGTTCCAATATATCTTTTTTTTTTTAGATGAGGCAACCACATCTGCACATTGTATTTAAGATGTGGGTGTACCATGGATTTATAAAAAGGCAATACGATTTTTTTTGCAATGGTTGTTCACTCATCCTCTCCCCAGAGACAAGAGTCTACAGAGAAGTTTCTTGTTCTGGTAGTTTGTATCCTCCTCCCTCCCCCATCCTTTTAAAAATATAAATGTAGGAATTTATATTGCATAAGGCAAGATAAAAGAAGTGAACCTTGCACTGGCAGTGAAAAGTGGGGGTTTTGCTGATGGTTCTTAGTTTCTGAGGGTGTCATTCCAGAGTCTCAGCCACCGTGGGAGGAAGAATAGGAGAAGCTTTATTATTATTGTAGAGATGTCCATCATGCCAGAGGAGTGCAGTCGTCAAACACATACTTCATCCTGAGGCTTTGGACAATCTTTAGATAGCCTGGTCCCAGGCCACAGAGCTGTTTGAAAATAAACACTGAGACCTTGAAATTAATTTGATATGCTATGCAAAAGAATGGAGGACAGTTTTGATATGTACACAGTGTCCTGCATTGCTCGGGACACATGCTGCAGCATTCTCGACTAGTTATAGTTTCTTAAGCACTGAATGTTTCATGCCTACGTCTGTTTCCTGGTGGAAATGTGCTCTGAAAGGCATGAATAAGTGAGGCCGACTCTTCATCCACCCGGATGGGCCAGAGTGTCCTAGCCAAGTGGAGGTGGTAGAAAGTGTTACTCGCAGGTGCTGCTATGTGAGAGTTCAGTGTTGCACTGGCAGACCAGGTGCTCACTCATGCCAAGGTCCCTAGTTCTCAACAAAACACCGACGAATGCAGAGTTGGCACCTACCTGGCTCACCTGAGGGTTGGTATTGTCAAAATAGGTATTAGAATGATAAGAATGTGTATAGTGTTTAGACTTCAAGACATGCTTGTAAATTGCTACATGCACTAATCTTATTTGTACTATCTGTATTCTGGGTTACAATGTAACATTTAAGTGTTTGCTCTGTAACTTAATTCATTAAAGAAGAGAGAAGCATTAATGAGTGTGAGCTGCTCATTATAACAATGAAGACCCATCAACACCAAACAGACAATTGTGGAACATCAGAGGACAAGAGATAAGACTAGATGACCACAATGATCCCTTCTGACTGTGATGTCCATGAGTCTCAAAGTCTTAGTTAATTGTTCACCCCACAACTCCCAGTGCCACTGGAACATGTTTAAGGTGGAGAGGGGTACGGAGCTGAGCCCCCCCACCTTATTCCATCCACATCTCTCATTTTCCCAGGCTGGGACCACAGCAGGGACCCTATACCACAGAGGAGTCCCTGGCAGCTGAGATGCTGGGGCCAACAGTGGAGCCTGTGGGGTTGGCAGCTGGGACCCCTTGGAGCTGGTTGCTTGGACCTCAAGCAGCAGTGGGCCCCTTTGGGTGTGGGCTGGTGGCTGGGATTCAGGCACAGGGTGCAAAATCTGGGTGGTACAAAATCTGGGTAGCACCCCCTACCACTCAACTTTCTACACAGATGGCCACTCCCATTGCCACCCTTCCCCACAAAAAGGAGATGTGCAAGGAGATGATAATTGTGCAACTTGAAGCAATGAGGGGGAAAAGATTAAAAAGATGGTAACAAAGAGGAACTGTATCACTTTGCTGCTTGGGCTCTGGGGGGGAAAAGTTGTCTGGGCTTAAGCAAGACCCCCCACCCCATGTTTAACCTGGATTAGCCTAAAAGGGTTTATAGAGCTTGCTTATTTTAAAAGTTTGTTATTTTTTGAAACTTAAGACTGCAACTCATATGTTTTCTGCTCCATAAAGAATTCTCTTACTTCTGTTTCTTTGTTAATAAACCTTTAGACAGTTTTTCTGTGCCACAGAAGATAATGGAGCAAGTAATTAAAGAAATCTGTAAACACTTGGAAGGTGGCAAGGTGATAGGGAACAGCCAGCATGGATTTGTAAAGAACAAATCATGTCAAACCAATCTGATAGCTTTCTTTGATAGGATAACGAATCTTGTGGATAAGGGAAAAGCGGTGGATGTGGTATACCTAGACTTTATTAAGGCATTTGATACGGTCTCGCATGATATTATTATCAATAAACTAGGCAAATACAACTCAGATGGGGCTACTATAAGGTGGGTGCATAACTGGCTGGATAACCGTACTCAGAGAGTAGTTATTAATGGCTCACAATCCTGCTGGAAAGGTATAACAAGTGGGATTCCACAGGGGTCTGTTTTGGGACCGGCTCTGTTCAATATCTTCATCAACGATTTAGATATTGGCATAGACAGTACGCTTATTAATGATACCAAGCTGGGAGGGGTTGCGATTGCTCTGGAGGATGGGGTGATAATTCAAAATGATCTGGACAAAAGTGTTGTAAATTAAACAATTAAGGCTTGGCCTTCAACATTCGCAGAATTCCTCTAATCTTATTAACACAGCCAAAATACCCAGAACTGTTTTTCTACTTCAGAACAAAGGAAATAGACCTTCAACTGAAAGGACTTGATTTGTAAAATATTAAATGTATGTTAATATATATATGCCTTATATTGCTATATTATTGCTATATTACTATACCTAAAATAAGAAATATAAAAAGAATAAAACTTTCAATCCGAACATTTGGGGGCTCGTCTGGGATGCATTAACAGGTGTGTTGTGAGCAAGGCACGAAAAGTCATTCTTCCGCTCTACTCTGTGCTAGTTAGGCCTCAGTTGGAGTATTGTGTCCAGTTCTAGACACTGCATTTCAAGAAAGATGTGGAAAAATTGGAGAGGATCCAGAGAAGAGCAACAAGAATAATTAAAGGTCTAGAGAACACGACCTATGAAGGAAGGCTGAAAGAATTGGGTTTGTTTAGTTTGGAAAAGAGAAGATTGAGGGAGGACATGATTGCAGTTTTCAGGTATCTAAAAGGGTGTCATAAGGAGGAGGGAGAAAACTTGTTCATGTTGGCCTCTGAGGATAGAACAAGAAGCAGTGGGCTTAAACTGCAGCAAGGGAGGTTTAGGTTGGACATTAGGAAAAAGTTCCTAACTGTCAGGATAGTCAAACACTGGAATAAATTGCCCAGGGAGGTTGTGGAATCTCCATCTCTGGAGGTATTTAAGAGTAGGTTAGATAAATGTCTATCAGGGATGGTCTAGACAGTATTTGGTCCTGCCGTGAGGACAGGGGACTGGACTCGATGACCTCTCGAGGTCCCTTCCAGTCCTAGTATTCTCTGATTCTCTGATTCTATTATATGATTGGCTACAATCTTTAGTGTAAGATTTAAGGGGCAGTTGACCTGGGGTAATTGTTTGGAATTGGAACTGGGATTAACTTGAATATTATTGTGATTGGGGGTGTAAGGGGCCATCAGTCACAAAGACAGGCTTGCCTAGGTGAGAAGATAGTTCGGAGTACCCAGTGGGACTGTCTGTGACTAAATGGTTAGGCTGTCAGTGCCTGAAGGCTTTACACTGATACTTGTTGAAATCTAAGTATTTAATTCATAGCGACTTTGAAGTGTGAGCCCTGTTTTTTTTAATAATCTGCCCTGAGATTTAACCTAGAACAGCTTGATACTGGCAAAGTCTTGGCAGGATTCACATATGACAGGTCAGTTAGAATTACAGGTCATAACCCAGAATGCTGTTAAAGTTTAAACTTAATATTGAGATATTTTAAGGTAAAGGAATAGACAAAATGAGTGAGCTACAGTCAGATGATGGTCGTGGGAAGCAAGACCTTGAGTGGTTATGTAAGGAGAAGGAACATGCTATAAAAAGAAAACCTCAGTGCAGGAGCTGAAAGCTTTGCTCATACTTTCCCAACAAGGGAATCCTGACAAAGAGAGAGAAGACTCTTTTGCCCAGACACTGCAGAGGAGACCAGTGTAGTGGTAGTAGTCTGACTGCAGTGCCTGAGAGCCAGGAAGAACACAAGTACCAGGCTTGTCTACACCATGGAAAAGATCGGCCCTCTGGAGGTTGATCTTCTAGCGTTTTATTTAGCAGGTCTAGTGTAGACCCCCAAATCGAATGCTGAGAGCAGCCCTCGGTGTCCTATACTCCTTATTCTGTGAGGAGGAAGGGAAGCTGACAGGAGCATGCACTCCTGTCAGCCTCACACAGTGTAGACGCTGTGGTGGCTCAGCTTATAGTAAGCCAAATCCAGCTACACATTTTGCATTCCTGGATGGCGTACCTTAAGTCAACCTACCTGGTCTAGTGTAGACCAAGCCCGAGAGTCTGATTGTGGAATTGCAGATCAGGGAGACCAAAGCAGTCATTGAGAAAAGCCCACCAAAGACACATAGAGCAAATAGCAACATTCAAAGCCATCAAAGAAATTGAGGCAAGGGAACCCAGAAGGAAGATGGAAGTCCGGACATTTTAGGTCAGAATACTGAAGCAGCAATGAGGGCTTCCCTAGTCAGTGATTATAGCCCCATCAACATAAGGGAGTGGGAGAAAGACTGCCCAGTTTATACAGAAACTGACTGTACAGCAGAGTTCCCGTTCACCTTTGAGAGACTATGTGGGATGCACAAATTCTCAGTGGGTACACAAATACCTGTCCTCTTAATCAAATTAACTGGGAAAGTCAGACACATTTGTAATGATGTAGAAGAGAGTGAGTCTAAGATACAGTTATAATTTAAAGCAAATGTATTGAAAGATCCCATGGGGGAGGGGGGAAAGAGGTGCCATAGTGAGATTTGGAAGCAGGTGCTTTTGCCTGATAAGTACAGAACAGAATTGCTGCATGTCGCTCATGATTACCCCTTTGCTGTAGACAGGAGTGAAGAGAACCTGTGATAAACTCAAATAGAATTTCTATTGGCCTCACATGCTTGAGACTATAAAAAAATTATTGTCAGAGAGTTGTGTCCTATGTCAGAATCATAGGAGGTTAAAGGAACTCTGCAAGGCATCTCTGCAGCTATTGCACCTTCTGTTGGAAACTAGTGTTTCCCAATTGTTAATTCTTCTCTCCTGTCTGGTGAAATACAGTTACAGAGCAAATACTTAAACATTACCTTATAACGTGGGATTCAGATATTATAAGTGAGGTTAATGCATGCAACAATTTACAGCCTTTTTTAGCCTAAACAAATTCTTAGAATTCTAATACTGATTTTAACCATACTAATGCACAGGTGAGCCTGATTTCAACTATGTATTTGTCTATATTCATTTGAAACCTAGAGGCCTTGGCATGAACCAGCACCTGTTCTGCCAACATCATACTCAGCATCAGTGAGGCATCCAAGAATACTCCTAGATTGCAGACTGAATAGGCCAATTGTACATCTATTTTCAGATTGCATTGTTACTGCAAACTCTTCAAAGTTCTTTCCTCTACTCATCAGCATTTTGTCTTGCTCTACTGCCACTTCTTCCAGCTATTCTGCATCCAAGAGCTATTTTCATGCAAGTATTGGGACATTGTGATGGTAGTGGAGTTGTTCTATATGGTGAAGAATAAGTAGAACTATATATCATCTCCATATCTCTGGCAATTGAGTCTGTTGTCATCTGACCAATTCCCTTAGGCTGTGTCCAGACTCAGGGTTTTTTTCGGGAAAAGTAGCCTTTTCCCGAAAAAACTTCCCCTGCGTCCAGACTCAAGCCGCGTTCTTTCGAAATTATTTCGAAAGAACGCGGCTCTTCTTTCGATGGCGGTAAACCTCGTTTCACGAGGAAGAACGCCTTCTTTCGAAAGTTCCTCTTTCGAAAGAAGGCGTTCTTCAATGTAAATAGGACTTCCTCGAAAGAGAGCATCCAGACTCGCTGGGTGCTCTCTTTCGAAAAAGCGGATTGCTCTTTCGAAAGATCCGCCTGCAGTCTAGACGCGATCTTTCGAAAGAGGCGCTTTCGAAAGATGCTTTTGAAAGAGCCTCTTTCGAAAGAAGCCTGCAGTCTAGACATAGCCTTAGTGGATTCACATAGATGTTAAAAAGGAAGAGAGGAAGAAATTATCTCTCTTGAACTGCACAAGTGAGGGGGCTAGAGGTAGAGGTCCTTCTATCATTTCATGGTTGACTGAGCTTAATACCTCTTCTTCAGCTACTAGCAGAAAGAATCTCAGTTTTCTTTATGCCAGGAGGGATGGGATCCCTTCTATGTGTGAGGTGATCCTAGAGGTATGAGATTTTCTCCATCGGATTGGGGGAATTGATAGGAGCTGGGGTAAACAATTTCCATATTTGGAGGTCCCTAGTCCCACCAAATGTGCTGCATAAAATGGATGAGTATTAGAATCTTTCTAGCTATCGTGTTCCCTTGTGAAAACTGGGAAGGGGATAGTTTTCTCCTAAAGGAACCTGAGAGACTGATCATGCTGAAGATCCTGGACATCTCAGGGAAGGAATAAAGTATGGCTAAAGTATGAAAGTATAATAAAGTATGAAAGTATAATAAAGTATGAAAGCCACAAGCTTCATACCTAACTCAGGAAAGCTCATAGATTCATAGAATTTAAGGTCAGACGAGACCATCGTAATCATCTAGTCTGACCTGCACATTGCACACTACGGAATCTCACCCACACATTCCTGAAATAGTTCCCTAACCTCTGGCTGAGTCACTGAAGTCCTTAAACCATGGTTTTGTTGACTGTGGAGAGAGAGAATAACGTATCTTTCCTTCTTCTTCCAGAAGGTATGTGCAGAAGTAAATTCATGCCTGCTCACCCACCTTCCCTGCATACTTCACAGCATGTATTAGCATCTCTTAGTGCTTTCTACTTTTCTCTTGAAATAGAACTGACAGTTAAAAATACCAGGGGACTGTTGAGCTCGCTGAACTGGGTCAGAACTTTCTGCTCACAGGCACAGAGGAAATCAGCAAAATCCCTAAGCTGGGTGCTCAGGATTTTTCTAAGAATAACACTCATCCATAGAGATGCCTGTCATCTTCTCCATGGTCAATCTGTATGGATGATTGTTTGTTGCTTTCACTTTCTGGAGCTTTGGGTGTCTTAGATATTCTCAGAGCCAGGCCACCATAGCTTTATGTTTATAAAACAGCAAAAATGCTCTGCTGTGATACAGATTGCCTCTCAATTCCTCTGTAAAGCTGCTTTAATTTTATACTTACTTTAGACTGTGCCTGGAGACTGGTATAGCACAATTTTACAAATCATTATAAAATGTCGTACAGTTATATGTTGTTGACAATGAGTGTGTATCATGAAAAGCCCAGAGATCTTCTAAAATCTTCTGTAAATTAACATAGATGAAGGACATTCTGTGAGTTGTTTTCTTTTGAGAGTAAATTTTGACTAAGTAAAAGCTAGGATTTTAGACATCAATTTGCATAAATAATCTGTAACACTGGTCAAATATTGAAATAAATTTTGAGGAAAAGTTGAACTTTTCTTTTTTTTCAAAATGAGCCATTTTCCACTGGAAAATAATTTGGGGGCTGCATGTGTGTTACTAAAAACTGTTTAGACTTCTAGAGTGAAATGTGTTGTAAAAATGTAATCCTAGTTTTCTTATATTTACTTCATTCTTTACCTCAACTCAGTTTTCAGAGATGAAAAATACTTTTGTGAGACAATTAGAGAAGACTGTCCATTCAGCTTAGCTTTCGTATGTATTTACTCTTCAGGTGTTAGGTTAGAGACAGAAAGGAGTTAAGCTCTGTGTTTGAATGCCATGTTAGAAAAGTACTGTTTATAGAAGAGAATTTTTTTGTTCAATAATTTTTCTAGTGCCATTTGAAATAGTTGAGCATTATGATATGTTTGTTGTCTGCCTGTAGAAGTAGTAGTAAAATAGGAAAGAAACTCATTTGCATTTTTCTACTGGGTTTCCATGCTGCCTTTGTTAACCACCGGGTCCATTTTTACAAAGAATGCTGCCGATAGGCAGTTCTAGGCTTATAATTATTATAACTGATTTGTTAAAATGATCAGGAATATACAAGGATGAAAAAAATGAAACTAATCCCTGGCCCAAAGAAAAAGCTTTATTTTCAGATGCTTTCAATAGCTTATCATGACAAATGTTTCTTATCTTTTGACCTTTCAGAATGCAAGTCTAAGCAACATGAATGAAGTCTTCCTATAATCCATTGTTGTATTATTAAATAGCCTGGTATCTTTACAGTTCTCTCCCTGGTAATTGATTGGCACTGGGACAGGTTATAAATGTGAGCTGGTCAAGAGAAGAAATTGAAGCATGAGGGCAATTTCAAGATGTGGGGCATGATCACACATGTAGGTTTTGGCTCTCACACAATGAGCTGAAGAAAGGTCAGTGGCAATATAATGCTGGTGTAATCCACTCACCTAGGCTACGTCTACATTGCAGGTATTTGCTGGCAGAGAGTATGCTAATGAAGCATTCATTAGCATTTGTCAAGATGTCATTTACATATCTCTGCCAATGCTTTTTGCACAAGAGGTTTTTGTGCAAAAACAAGCAGCATAGACAGGTCCATTTTGTGCAAAAGAAACCTTTTGTGCAAGGTCCCTTATGCCTCAGAAAAGAAGGAATAAGGGTTCTTGTGCAAAACAGCCCCATCTACACTGTGGTTGTTTGCACAAAAACCTCTTCTGCAAAAAGTATCAGAAGAGAATATGCAAATGAGAGTGTGACATATGCTAATGAGCATTTGTTATAAATTCTCTGATAGGGTTCAAGTCTCCCCACTCCCCAGAGTTGCAACTGTTCCTCTATGCTGTCATTCGTGGCTCTGTTTTTCCAGTTCCCTTCTTCCTTTCACTACGTTGGTGTTTACAATATGGCTGTATGGCTGCACTGCCCAGGGACCACGCCCCTAGCGCCGGGGAAGAGGGCCCGGGCCCTCCCTCTCTCCAAGCCCTAGCCCAGGGCCCTAAGGCGGGGACCTGGGTCCCTGCTCAGTGGAGAGGGCTGATGCCTCTAAACTCCCCCACTCACAGGGTCCAAGACCCAGCCCTGGGCTACTTCTTCCCTGGTCCCCTACTTAATTCTGACCTGCAGGGGTGGGGGTGGGACTCACCATGGCCGTTCCCTGTCCTGGGTCTTTTCGCAGCACGTTTTATGCGCTAGTTTCCCCTCCTTCCTTACTGTTGCTTCCTCTCACCCTCTTTGCCTCCTCGCCTTCCTCTCCCCTCTCTCCGGCTTTCCCACACCCTTTTAAACTTCCCACCGTGGCGCCCGGGGCCGGCCCTCCCCGGCGTCACTACCCCTGCCCTTCAGCTTTCCCCGGATGACATCACAGGTGACATCATCCGCGGGCGCCCGTGGTGACGGGCGGACCACGTTCCCCACTTTGCCACCCGCATGCCCCTCATCTGTTCCCCAGCCAGGATTTTCTCACGGGCCTCCGTTCCCACTCAACACTCCTGCTGGCTCCCCGGCTCAGAGTTCGGGGTGGCCCTCAGGGCGGGGCGGAGGTGCCCCGTCACAGCGTTCCATTTGCATTTCCTCTTCCACAAGAGAGAAGCAGTGTAGACATAGCATTAGGGTGAAAGCTGTCAGCAACCAGGACCTACAGCAGAGCTAGTCTCCATGCAGACTCATCAATACTGTAGCAATTACCTGATGAGCCACCCTGGTCATCTCTTGTAAATACCCAACCTGACTGGTTGCCAAGGGCAGCAGATTGACTCTTATACCAGCAATAGCAGCCCCTCACTGGTTTCTCAGTGCTCGTGTCTGCTCCTATGCTACCTTGTTCCAGTTGCTCCCAACTTGCACCCAGTTGTGCCTGTGTCCCATCCCTGCCTTGACCCCTTCCTTTCCTGATACCCTGCTCACTCCAGTTCCTAACTTCTAGTTCTGACACCTGGTTCTGGCCCCTGACTATACACACTAGCTTGACCCCCACCTCTGGTATACCACTCCTTACGGTTTTAACCCTGTCTCTAGAGACTGATTACAGCTCTGACTGTAGCCACTTGGCCTGAGGTCTGCTCCAGCCACTGGGCAAAGCTGCCCTCATCCTGGCTGACTTAGAGAAGCACTAAGGAGAAAACATAATGAAAACAATTAAAAGAATATACGTTCATGCTAATAAACTTATCAGAAATGCTCCATCTCCCACATGGGCTCAGACCCACCAAGGGGTTTATTCATAGAATACAAGGGCTAGAAGAGGCCTCAGGAGATCATCAAGTCCAACACCCTGCCCCAAGCAGGACCAACCCTAACTAAATCATCCCAACCAGGGCTTTTTTAAAGCTGGGACTTAAAAACCTCTAGGGATGGAGATTCCACCACCTCCCTAGGTAACCCACTCCAGTGCGTCACCATCCTCCTAGTGAAATAGTTTTTTCCCAGCATATTCAAGATAGACCTTCCCCACTTCAACTCGAGACCATTGCTCCTTGTTCTGCCATCTGTCACTACTGTGAACAGCTTCTCTCTATCGTCTTTGGAACCTCCCTTCAGGTAGTTGAAGGCTGCTATCAAATCCATCCTCACTCGTCTCTTCTGCAGACTAAACAAGCCCAAATCCCTCAGCCTCTCCTCATAAATCATGTGCTCCAGCTCCCTAATAATTTTTGTTGCCCTCCACTGGACCCTCTCCAATGCATCCACATCCCTTCTGTAATGAGGGGCTCAGAATTGGATTTAATACTCCATATGTGGCCTCACCACTGCTGAATAAAGGGAATAATCACTTATCTAGATCTGCTGAAAATGCTCTTCCTAAAACACCCTAATATGTTGTTAGACTTGTTGGCTACAAGGACACACTGTTGACTCATCTCCTGCTTCTCATCCACTGTAATCCCCAGGTCTGTTTCTGCCAAACTGCTGCTTAGTAAGACAGTCCCCAGCGTATAACAATATTTGGGATTCTTCCATCCCAAATGCAGGACTCTGCACTCGTCCTTATTGAACCTCATCAGATTTCTTTTGGCCCAATTCTCCAATTTGTCTACAACATCACTCTGGATCCTATCTCTACCCTCCAACGTAACTCCCCCAGCATAGTGTCATCCACAAACTTGCTGAGGGTACAATCCATCCCCTCATCGAGGTCATTAATAAAGATGTTGAACAAAACTGAACCTAGAACTGATCGTTGGGGCACTCTGATTGATACTGAATGCTACAACTCATTGAGCCCAACAATCTAGCCAGCTTTCTATCCACCTTACAGTCCATTTATCCAATCCATACTTCCTTAACTTGCTGGCAAGAATACTGTGGGAGACTGTATCAAAAGCTTTGCTAAAATCAAGTGTAACAGGGCAGCTGCCCTGTACTGGCCCCTTTAAGAGCCAAACCCTGGCCTGGAGCAGGCCCGGAGAATTCAGCCCAGCTGGGCGGCATTGGCCAATTAAGGCCCAGCTGGGAGCTATAAAGGGGAAGGGCTGCTTCAGCCAAGGAGTGTGAGCCTGGCTGCTGAGGGAGCAGGACGCTCTCTGGAGCTAGGGCAGGGCTAGAGAGTCAGGCTGGGCCAGGACGCTTGGACAGCCAACCGGCCAGCCTGCTAGGCCTGCGGCAAGGCTGTGAGCCTGGCGGCCGAGGGAGCAGGACGCTCTCTCGAGCTAGGGCAGGGCTAGAGAGTCAGGCTGGGCCAGGATGCTTGGACAGCCAACCGGACAGCCTGCTAGGCCTGCGGCAAGGCTGTGAGCCTGGCGGCTGAGGGAGCAGGACGCTCTCTGGAGCTAGGGCAGGGCTAGAGAGTTAGGCTGGGCCAGGGTGCTCAGACAGCCAACCGGCCAGCCTGCTAGGCCTGCGGACAGGCCTGCTGGAGAGACACCAAACCCCCGGAAGGGGGGCTCAGAGCGAGTGACTTGGGCACTGCCGGAGGGCAGTGTGGCGAAGAGACATACGTGACTGGAAGGGGTCCAGAGGGGAAATGCCCGTGAGCAGAGGCCTGGCCAGATGGAATGGACTGATTCCGGGGACAGATGACGGACCCCCGCTACGGTGGTGAGTGACCCCCTCGCGCCCCCCTCACATCAAGGTATATCACATACACTGACTTCCCCATGTTGACAGAGCCAGTTACCTCATCATAGAAGGCAATCATGTTGGTCAGGCATGTCTTCCCCTTAGTGAATCCACAGTGACTATTCCTGATCACTTTCCTCTCTTCCAAATGCTTCAGAATGGATTCCTTGAGGATTCCCTCCATGATTTTTCCAGGGCCCGAGATGAGGCTGACTAGTCTGTAGTTCCCGGATTGTCCTTCCCTTTTTAAAAGATGGTCACTACATTTGCCTTTTTCCAATCAACCAGGACCTCCCCTGATCTCCATGAATTTTCAAAGATAATGGCCAATGGCTCTGCAATGATATCTGCCAACTCCCTCAGCACCCTCAGATGTATTAGATCCAGCCCCATGAATATATGTATGTCCAACTTTTCTAAATAGTTCTTTGTCCACTGAGGGCTGCTCATCTCGTTCCCATACAGAGTTGCCTATTGCAGTAGTCTGGGAGCTGACCTTGTCTGTGAAGACAGAGGTAAAAAAAGAATGGAGTATTGCAGCTTTTCCCGTATCGTCTGTCACTAGGTTACCTCCCTCAGGGGTCCAATGGAAAGGGCCAGCCTCAGATGTAGGTATGGAAGAAAGTAAGTGCAGAGCACAGTTACAAGAAGCAGAATGAGAATGGATTGGATTAGAAGTTAAAGGAATCAGAGAAACCTCATGCTGGATTATGGGAGTGAGGTCTGATCACCCTCTTATTGCTAACTGCCTATAGAAGCATTTCTTGCTGCCCTTCACATTGCTTGCTAGCTGCAGTTCTAATGGCCTCCTGATTATACCCCTGAATGCTCGAACAATATGTTTATACTCCTCCATAGTCATCTGTCCAAGTATCCACTTCTTGTAAGTTTCCTTTTTGTGTTTATGCTCACCAAGAATTTCACAGGCAAGCCAAGCTGGTTGCCTACTATATTTGCTTTTCTACTGTGCATTGGGATCGTTTGTTCCTGTGCCTTCCATAAGGCTTCTTTAAACTACTGCCAGCTCTCCTGGACTCCTGCCCATCAGTTCCTTGAGGGAGTCAAAGTCTGCTTTTCTGAAGTCCAGGATGTATATCTTGCTTCTCTCCTTTCTTCCTTTGATCAGGATCCTTATATCAACCATCTTATGATCACTGCTTCCCAGCTTGTCACCCACCTCTACTTCTCCTACTAGTTTCCCCCGTTTGTGAGCAACAGGTCAAGCTGTGCATGATCAGTGCCTTCAGCACTTGTACCAAGAAGTTATCCCAAACATTCTCCAAAAACTTCCTGGATTGTCTGTGTACTGCTGTATCGGGCTCCCAATAGATGTCAGGGTGATTCAAGTCCCCCATGAGAACCAGGGCCTGTGATCTGGAAGCTTCTGTTAGTTGTCCTCATTTACCTCATGCACCTGATCTGATGGTCTATAGGAGACAGTAACTACACCATCATCTCTGCTGCTCCCACCTCTAAACTTAACCCAAAGACTCCCAACAGGCTTTTCTCCCTCTATATACTGGAGCTCTGAGCAATCATATTGCTCTCTTACATACAGTGCAACTCCTCCTCCTTTTCTCCCCGCCTTGTCCTTCCTGAACAGTTTATACCCTTCCATGACAGTGCTCCAGTCATGTGATTCATCCCACCAAGTCTTCATTATTCCAATCAAATCATAGTTCTTTGATTGGGCCAGGGCTTCTAATTCTTTCTGTTTGTTTCCCAGGCTTCTTATGTCATGTATAAACATCTTAGATAATTTGCTGATTGCCCTACCTTCTCCATACGAATTAGGCATCTTCCTCTGTTGAACCTTCCTCCTCATGTTTCTTCCTGTTATTCTACTTTCCCACTTACCTAAAGGCTTAGGTCACAGTCCCCAAATAAACTAATTTAAAGCCCTCCTCACTAGGTTTGCAAGCCTGCCTGCAATGAGGAGTAACGGTAGTCCAAATTAGGGGCTTTAGTTCAAACTACCAAGCCCGTGCCGCGTGTAGCCGCGGGCAGGGAGTCCGAACTATCGGGCATTTAATAATGGTGGCGCCCGGGAACATGCAAATCAAGCCTGGGATATTTTAATCCCGGGCTTCATTTGCAAGTTCGAATGACTTCATTAGCTACCCTAGTTCAAACTAGGGTAGCTAGTGTAGACATACCCAGGGTCACTTGTTTATACAGTCCAGGGGTTTGATCTGTCTTCATGTGACAAGTGAACACCAGACAAAAATTTCCCTCCTCGGGGCAGAGCTACACAAGGCTGATTTCTTGTATAACTAGAAAGTTTCTATTTGCATATAAACCTCCTAGGGATTTCCTGGGAAACCTGCTTCACTTTAATAGTTCACATTTTTTCAACTAGTCATTTGAAGCTCATACAACTTCCCAGGGTTCCAATTAGTCATGTCTCCCCCATGCAATTTCACAATAATACGTAAATATTTGCATTTTTATAAAACAAACTCCTAAGCTATGAGAAGTTAATTCAATAAGGTTTGTCCAGGATATTGCAGGAAATTTCTATATCTGTCATAAGTAGTAGAATTGATTTGGGTCATTCTTATTTTAAGCCTGGATTGAGTTCTATCTGTGGGCAGTTGAGTTCATAAATTATCTCTTCTTTGGTGGTTTGAATTTGGGCTTGTGCATATATTTGATTCTAATGTTCTCTGAAAATAATAAGCACAGTAACTGAGAAGACTGTCAGATTATAAATAAGCAATTTTGAATGCATATCCCATGATGATACAAGTTTAAAAACAAAGCTCTTCCAGATTATGCATTTTGCTGTGGTAGCTGAATTATTGGCACCCCAGAGAACTCAGACAGAAGATACATTTCTATTGGGAAAAAAAATACCAATATGGAATAGCAAGTCTCAGAAACTGGGACAAAAAAAACTCCAATATGGAGTATCAAATCCCAGAAACTGGGACTGTTGACTTGGCCTTGCAAGACTCAGGCTATATAGCTAAAACTAACAGTTCATATATTTTTGCTCAGACTGAAGACCAGCCCCTCTTGCTGAGTATTAGGGTTTCAGAATGTCTATAGTGCTATTTTTAGCTCCAATGTGAGTTCCTGAGTTGACCTTAATTCTCAAAAAAAGCTAATTGAACTTTGGATGATATAAGCAAAGAATCCACCTTTGGCATTCATCATTGGACAATCACAAGGGAACATATCTTTTGCAAGCTGAGGAAGATGGATCTTTCAATCAAAGCAAGAGGTAACGTGTCTGGACACTGAATATAGGTGAGAAACCTGTTTAGGTAATGATCTATTACAGAAAGACAAGGGAAACCATTACCTTATACTTCTGTGGAAGATCCTGATGACTGGAAAAAAGGAAAATTGGTGAGAAAAACCATCTTGAACAAAGCTTATACCTTGTAACATTAAGTTTAGATTCTTACATGCTTATCACTTTTATTTGCCTGTAACATCCCTTCTTTTATCTTTTTTTTAATTGTCATCACTTAGCCTGTGTGCTGTTATTAAATTTGATTTATTTTTACTGTAAGCCAATGCAGTGTTTGAAAGAATGGATGAGTTTGCCCCCAGTCACATTAACAAATTGTATTGTACTTTTGGTCTCTCTAAAGGAGCAACGAATCTTATTTTTTCTCTGTGCTGCCCAGGAGAGGGCTGGATACTGCAGATCATATGGTTTTGGGGAAATGTGGGAATGGGAGTGTGTTGGGGTCACCGTGTTGGTTGTAACCAAAGCTGGTGGAAGCCAGAGTAGAAGTGTTGGGCTGCAGACAGGTGCCCAAGGTCAATGCTGCTAAACCAGGGCTTTCTAGAACACAAACACTCAGGATATGACCTGAGTCTTGTTGTCTGGCTCTAAGGGTGTGTCTACACTGCAGGGCTTAACTCAAAAATAACCCATTATGCAAATTATGCAAATAAGAGACGTCAATTGCATTTCTTATTTCAAAATAGCTTATTTTAAAATAGGGAGTGTCTACACAGCACTTATTTTGAAATAGAGCACTCTTCCTCCAGCTTCTCTTATTTCTCATACAACGAGGGTTACAGGAGTCGGAGTAAGAAGTCCTCCAGCTTGATAGTATTTTGACACTATTTTGAAATAACTGCCTGCTGTGTAGATGCAGACTAAGTTATTTCAGAATAACACTAGTTATTTTGATATAGTGTTACAGTGTAGATGTACCATAACTCTCCCAGACTGGGAGCTACAATAGTAAAGCATAGTAAGGCATCTCTGGATCACGGGGTAAGAAGTGACATAAGCCCCTTTCTAGTCCAAATTGAAGCAAAAGGAGACAATTCCAAGGCAAGTTAGAGATAAGTTAGGATATAACCTCAGGTCATGTTGTAAATGTGTTGGTCCTAATTAGTTCTGACAAGTGTTTTAGATAAAATGTTAATGTTTTGGCAAATGTTGTCTATATTGATGTAGACACTAATTTAGAAGATATTAAATGTTAAATCATCAATGAGAAAATAGAAAATATTTAATTATGGTAGATGAAATATAACTGCAAAAAGGTGGATTTAATGTTAATTAAGGAAGGAGTGTTTTATAATTGATTATCTAAAGGGTAACACACTAATTTTAGCTTAAATGCACCATTTACCATCAAAGCACTGATAGAGAAAGGATTATACTCATTCTCCTCATTTAGGAACTGAGCACACCAAAATCCATAATTTCATTTTACAATTGGAGTATAAATGCAGTATATGGATTTTTTGTAAGACCTGTTTGCTTAATTACATATATTATACTAAATAACATTTTAATTTTATCACTCATAATTTTACCATTTATTCACAGTCCCCCACTAAATTATATTATCTATAACAGGGGTAGGCAATAATTGTTCATGGGGGTGGCCACATCAAGATTTTGGGAAGTGGTCGAGGGCCACACTGTTCCATGATATTAATGGAGATGTGGGGTCTGGAATGGAGGTTCGGTGCAGAAGGGACTGGGATGCAGGAGGGAGACTGGAGTCTGGGAGGAGTTGGGATGAAGCAGGCGGTTGTGACCTAGGGCAGGGGACTGGAGTGCAGGGGTTTGAGATGTGACCTAGGGTAGGAGGGGATTGTGATCTGGGACAAGAGATTGGGGTGTCAAATCTGGGAGGGGTATGGGTGTAAGGGGGGACAGAGGGTTTGGGTATGTTGACTTGGGGGGGAGGCAGAGAGTTGGGGCAGGAAAGGGCTGGGGTGCCAGAAGCGGGCTGAGGCCAAGACACTTACTTGCCAGCCATCAAACTAGCCTGCCTGCCTGCAGAGCTTAAAATGTTTACCAGCCAGCCAGCCTGTTTGACTGGCCATGTGCTTCCTGAATAACTGAGCCCAGGAGAGGAGGTGTGATTCTTCTTAGCTTTCTGTTATTCTAACAAGCAGCTCGCATTGGCTGGTTTCTGCCAGAAACCAGCCAATGAGAATGTATTGGGGGCAGGGCGACTCCTAAAACTTCCCTCCTCCCCTCCAGTTTCAAAACAGAAATGGAGCCCTGCAGCTGCTTTTCTGTACGGCGTGCAGGGCTGCAGGGCAAGCAAGGGAGCCTGCCTGGGGTTCCCCGCTGTCTCCATGGGCCAGATACGGTGGATCTGGCCTGCGGGCCATATTTTGCCCAGGCCTGATCTATAACCTCCCTGAATGTTTGAAGCTTAAACAATTCAGTTTAGTTTTATTGCTAGTTTTTTACATTACTTTTTGGGAACACACATTTCAAAGGGTACAATGCCTATGTTGGCTAGGAGATGTGATTTTTCTTCACACTCCCAGGTAACATAGCTATGACAACAAAGCTTCCATTACGCTCACCCTGCCATCACTATCTTTTTGGAGAGAGCAAGTAAAATTAGTAGATATTCAAAAGACACTTTTTCCAAGAACAATTCCTCCAACAGGCAAAAATTATTTTGTCGTGTATCTAACTAAAGACTCGTGTGGCCCTTATCAACATTGTACTGAATGCCTGACAAACATCAATGGATGTATCATCTTCACAGCCCTATAGGTTAGAGAAGGAAAACAACCACTAAAGAGTTAAGGTCACACATTTGAACTTAGATCCTTCCCCAAGGTTACACATTTGAACTTAGAATAATAGAATCATAGGGTGTGTCTAGACTACATGGCTCCGTCAACAGAGCAATGTAGATGAGTTTACTAGACATAGCAAAATGAAGCGGCGATTTAAATTGAAAAATCATGGAAGACAGGGGAGATACCAGAAGACTGGAAAAGGGCAAATATTGTGCCCATCTATAAAAAGGGGAATAAGAACAACCCAGGAAACTACAGACCGGTCAGTTTAACGTTTGTCCCAGGGAAGATAATGGAGCAGGTAATTAAGGAAATCATATGCAAACACTTGGAAGGTAATAAAGTGATAGGGAATAGCCAGCATGGGTTTGTGAAGAACAAGTCATGCCAAACTAATCTGATAGCTTTCTTTGATAGGATAACGAGCCTTGTGGACAAGGGAGAAGCGGTGGATGTTATATACCTAGACTTTAGTAAGGCATTTGATACGGTCTTGCATGATATTCTTATTGATAAACTAGGCAAATATAACTTAGATAGGGCCACGATAAGGTGGGTGCATAATTGGCTGGATAACCGTAGTCAGAGTTGTTAACTGTGCTAAATCCTGCTGGAAAGGGATAACAAGTGAAGTTCCACAAGGGTCTGTTTTGGGACCTGTACTGTTCAATATCTTCATCAATTATGTAGATATTGGGTTAGAGAGTACGCTTATTAAGTTTGCAGATGATACCTGGGGGGGGGTTGCAACTTCTTTGGAGGATAGGGACATAATTCAAAATGACCTTAGCAAATTAGAGAAATGGTCTGAGGTAAACAGGATGAAGTTTAATAAAGAGAAATGCAAAGTGCTCCACTTAGGAAGGAACAATCAGTTCCATACATACAAGATGGGAAGCGACTGTCTAGGAAGGAGCATGGCGGAAAGGGATCTAGGGGTCATAGTGGACCACAAGTTGAATATGAGTCAACAGTGAGATGCTGTTGCAAAAAAAGCAAATATGATTCTAGGTTGTATCAACAGGTGTGTTGTAAGCAAAACTCGTGAAGTCATTCTGCCGCTCTACTCTGCACTAGTTAGGCCTCAACTGGAGTACTGTGTCCAGTTCTGGGCACCACATTTCAAGAAAGATGTGGAGAAATTGGAAAGGGTACAGAGAAGAGCAACAAGAATGATTAAAGGTCTAGAGAACATGACCTATGAAGCCAGGCTTCATGAACTGGGCTTGTTTAGTTTGGAAAAAAGAAGATTAAGGGGGGACATGATAGCGGTTTTCAAATATCTAAAAGGGTGTCACAAGGAGGAAGGAGAAAATTTGTTCCTCTTCGTTTCTGAGGACAGGACAAGGAGTAATGGGCTTAAAGTGCAGCAAGGGAGGTTTAGATTGGACATTAGGAAAAAATTCCTAACTGTCAGGGTGGTTAAATATTGGAATAAATTGCCAAGGGAGGTGGTGGAATCTCCCTCTCTGGAGATATTTAAGAACAGGTTAGATAGACATCTGTCAGGGATGGTGTAGACGGAGCTTGATCCTGCCTTGAGGGCGGGGGGCTGGACTCGATGACCTCTCGAGGTCCCTTCCAGTCCTATGATTCTATGATTCTATGAAATAATCGCTGCTTCATTTACATCAAAATGGCCACCACGCTGTGCCGATCAGCTGATTGTTGGCACAGCGCCGTAGTCTAGACGGGGATCAGGCGACCCCAGCACTCTTTGTCGTCAGATCCTGTAAGCCTCGTGGTGGCCATTTTGATGTAAATGAAGCGGCAATTATTTAAATCGCCACTTCATTTTGCCATGTCTAGTAAACTCATCTACATGGCTCAGTCGACGGAGCCATGTAGTCTAGACACACCCATAGAATCATAGAACACTGGAACTGGAAGGGACCTCAGGAGGTTGTCGAGTCCAGTCCCTCTCCTCATGGCAGGACCCAGTACTGTCTAAACCATCCCTGATAGACATGTATCTAACCTGCTATTAAATATCTCCAGAGATGGAGATTCTACAACCTCCCTGGGCAACTTATTCCAGTGTTTAACCACCCTGACAGTTAGGAAGTTTTTTCTAATGTCCAACCTAAACCTCCCTTGCTGCAGTTTAAGCCCGTTGCTTCTTGTTCTATCCTCAGAGGCCAAGAAGAACAATTTCTCTCCCTCCTCCTTGTGACACCCTTTTAGATATCTGAAAACCTCTATCATGTCCCCTCTTGGTCTTCTCTTTTTCAAATTAAACAAGCCCAATTCATTCAGTCTTCCATCATAGGTCATAGGTCATTCTCGGAGCCCCATGTCAGTCTCTAACCACAAACCATCCTTCCGTCTCTGGTATGTAAGCTGTCTATTTAGATTCTAAGTCATGCCATCCTATTTGCTTGTAGCCTACCCAGCATTCCTTTGGTTTTGATATCAATAATAAATACAATATAGGCAAGACTCATATGTTTGCCATCCTTTCTCACTTTAAAAGACCCACATGGAATATTCTTTTTCTTCCTCCCTGACAATTTGTAATCAGAACAATTATTTGCTCCCAGACTAAATTCCTTAATGTCGTTTTTTTTGTCCTGAAAACAATGATGACAACTCATCACAAACTACTAGGAAATGTTTATTGGAGCCATTATACTCTTGTGGTCTATATAGATGGTACCAAGCACTGTACTGTCAAGTGCATGTTTATCTGAATGTGGATTAAAGTGAATAACATTTTTATTTAAAATAGAAAAAGCTTTCATCTACTTCTCAAACCAGAAGTAGATATGGTGGGGAAATAATAGGTTACAAACAGAGATATATCAAATACAGTATTTCTTCTGTAGTATTTCTTGCACAGTCAATCTGTGGAACTCCTTGCCAGAGGATGTGGTGAAGACTAGGACTTCAACAGGGTTCAAAAAAGAGCTAGATAGATTCATGGAGGTTAGGTCCATTGATGGCTATTAGCCAGGATGAGTAGGAATGGTGTCCCTAGCCTCTGTCTGTAAATAGTTGACAAGAGAGGGATCACATGAGGATTACCTCTTGTGTTCCCTCTTTCTGGGGCATCTGTTATTAGCCATTGTCGGCAGACAGGATACTGGGTTAGATGGACCTTTGGTCTGACCCAGTATGGCTGTTCTTATGTTTTTATGTTCTAGTATGATAAAAGAGGAGACAGACACTGAAAGATGAAGCCAATTAGCAACCATAAAACAGTCAGAAAGAAAAAGTGGAAGGAAGGAAGGAAATTGTACTATTGTGCTAATGGGACAGATTCGTAGTTGTGGCTCTGCTAGCAGAAAAGCTGTCTTGAAGGGGCTAGCTAAAACTTCCCCTAAAATACCTGTGCCATTTGCTGGCTATCCTATCCTTGTAAATTGTGGGGAGAGAGGGGAATAGACTTTACCTGAATTGTGGGGGGAGGTAAAGTTATCCCCTAGACTTTTTCTGAGGTAAGCCAGGGGATCATTTTGACCCCAGACAACCAAGAAATAGGGAAACAGAAAGGTGACCTAGTTGTGTTCTGATATTCTTGTTATGTTAATATGAAGTTAAAAACTGAAACACTTCCAATAGGTGACATAATATGTGTTCAGTTTTAATCAGTCAGTTTCCTGCACTGATTTCAGGGAAAGAAATAATTAACCATCCTTACAGTTTTAATTGGTAACGATTAGTGCTCCCTACCGCAAGACACACATACTATTCAAAGACAATGGGGAGTGTGTTGTGAAGTACTGTGTCTATTCACTTGAAGGAGCGCTTGAGAATGTTAATTAGAAAACTGTTCAAGCTAACAAATTCCATAGAAACATGTAGAAATGGCATCATTAAAAGAGCAACTTTGGAACCTGAAACAGATCCAGGTAAAGAATTCCATTTTAAGGTATTCCATTAGCATTCACGACAAGACAATAACCCCAAAATATTTTGCAATATAACATATGATTATTTAAGCCCTCAAACACAGAAACAGTTGGTTTAAGCCAGTTGGTTTTTCAGCTGCTGCTGTTTTGTGGGAGATTTCAAAAGGAAACAAAGGCAACTGGAAATGACTATTATGCAATAGAAGTCATTGTTGTATTGTTTTATCCTCCCCAGTGGTGAGGAAGCAAAGTGTTCCAATGTGTTTAGTGGAAATGTATTAGAAAACTGACTGATAATGATATGTATGTAACTCTGGGCACAGACTAATTTCAAGGTTGTGGGTGAAGCCACCAAGGGTCACTGTATTGGGGTCATGTGGAAGGTCTGGCTATGTCTACACTACGGAGCTTTATCAGAAAAAGGTATGCAAATTGTGCTCTGCAATTTGCATACCTTTTTCCGATAGTTTTTTTGGAAGAGGTTTTTCCAAAATTTGGCCCATGTACACTTGGCCAAATTTTGCGAAAAAACCCTCTTTCGGAAGAGCCCTTCTTCCTCGTGGGAAGAGGAAGACAGGGCTTCCAAAAGAGCGCATCTGCTCTTCTGCAAAAAAAAGCGGAAGAGTAGATGTGTTCCCTGGACGTGGCAGAGTTTTTCCGGGATTCCCCGTAGTCTAGACATAGTCTTAGTGGTCACTGAGGGTACATTTACCCAGCAATTAAGCAACTGCAGTTGGCCTAGGTCAACTGACTGGACAGCTGGTCTCTAAAATTGCTGTGTAGACATTGGACTTAGCTGCAAAAGGGGAGAGGGCCCCAAAGCCTAGGGTCCGAAGCCCAAACGTCTGCCAGAAGTTTTTAGCCCTGTGGCCTAAGTCAACTGATCCGAGCAGCCACAGCTCTTCTATATCAGTGTGCGTGTACTATGAAGCATTGTGTAGGATTTAAGGTGTGATGTGAAACACCTTAGATACACATGTGCTAACTAAGAGTTGTAAGAGTCTTGTCTGGATAAAGCACTCTGCTTTAATACATGCTGAATTGGTCCTCTAGAGGCAGCTAAGAAACCAACTGGCATTACTGCTTCTGTGTTTGGGGGCTTGAATAATCATATGATGTGTTGCAAACTTTTTTTTTTTTTTGGTCATAGAATAGACTGGGTTATTGTCTTGCTGTTCATGCTAATGGCATACCTTAAATGGAATATCTTTACCTGGTCCTATTCAATTAAGCATGTGTTGAAGGCTGGTCTAGTCTAGACTTTTAAAATATATTCATTAACATGTGTAGTCTAGACTAGCTTTAAAGAAGTAATTTTAGCCAAGACCCATGAGGGAGCTGGGTTGGTATTTCTTCCTGCCTGAAGTCATGCTGTATATGAAAACACCCTCACAAAGCTACTGAAAAATTATACCAGGGTAACAATAGTTTGTGGAACTACAGCATCAGCCTAATGATCAAAGAGAAAAATTCAAATATTTCTTTTTATCTTGAATCTTAAAGAAGGAATAAACATAAACAACAATTGAATAGTGCCATTACGTAGGATAGTTTAAAATACAATAGTGGGGGAGGGGAAAAATTTAAATGGCAGTCATCATCTGCTTTAATAATGGGTTTCTTCACAAATTTTGAAAATTTCTAGGCCACATCCCTTCCTCAAGCATTTGGAAAGCAAATCTGTATTCAAGTATTTGATTTTAACCTATTTTCTTCAACAGGAGCAAGTGGTGCATGGATTTCCAAAGCGATTTAACGATTTTCCAAAGTGATTTTTTTAGTGATTTTCTATAAAGTGATTTATAGAAAGTTCAAAGAGGAAATGTCAGATTGTTTTTAGGAGAAGGGCAGAGAAAGATTTTAGAAAAAAATCAAATTTTTAAATCCTGGTAACTTTCTAATAGGCTTGCCCTCTTTTCCTTCCCTCATGTTCCCCCTCTTTCCCTTCTTCCACCCACCCCCGGCCCATCCCGCCTTCCCTTATTTATTCTTGGTTCTGGACTTCCAACGCTCTGATCATTTGAAGAAGTGGGCTGTGCCCACAAAAGCTCATGATACCATTTACATGTTTTGTTAGTTTTTAAAGTGCTACCAGACTATTTGTTGTTTTTTACGTTTTTCCTGAGAAATCATTGGGATTTTCTCCAAACTTTGCAGAAATATTCTATAGAGTTAGCCTGACAATTACCAAGCCCAAAGCAATTTCTCAAAATGAAATTATAAGATTGCTTTGGTAGGTCTTCACTATATAAACCTATCTTTAATGTTTAAGATTTTTAATATCTATACCAAAAATCTGTAAATGGAGGCAGATAAACATCCATAGTAATCACAGCTTAAATGCAAGATGGTGTCCATTCATTGTGGACGTTATGTTTTGAAAAAGCAGATCGCTTTTTTGATGCACTTTGGCAGTGTGGACTCTTTCTTTCGGAAGAAGGCTTTTCGGAAGATTTCTTCTGGAAAAGCTTTTCCCATAATCAACCAGAGGCAGAAAGAGTACAAAATTAACTTGAATGTTAATTTCTCATAACTTTGTTACTAAATAGAAACAGGGCCAGACCGAGCCATTCAGGCACCCTGGGCAGTCAGGTTAATTGCACCCCAGGTTGGGGGAGGGCACATGTGTGGCCCCGCCCCCGCACCGGCACATGAGAGAGAGTGCATGCACGGCCCTGCTCCCATGCCAGTGCATGGGAGAGGGCGCATATGCAGCCCCGCCGTCACCCAGCACGTGGTGGATGGCGTGCGGAGATGGTGGCAACAGGACGCACGTGCCCGGCTCAGCCCAGCCCGGATACTGCCGCTGGCGCGCAGCCCAGGGCCGCCCGGGGCAGGCTGAGCCTGGTCATGCAGGGCCCTGCGGCCACGGAGGGAAGGGTGCTGCTGTCTGGTACTGCGGGGGTTAACGCGGCTGCCACCCTGGGCGGCCACTGCAGGGTGGCTGCTGGGAGCTGCTGCAGCCCGCAATCCGGGAGCCGGGCACCCCCCGTAGGTTGGCGCCCCGGGCAGCTGCCCGGCTAGCCCATGCCTTAATCTGGCCCTGGATAGAAAGGTTAGTTTGTATTGGCTTTACAAGTTTTGGAACAATGAAAATGATCCTATTGATGGTATCTGTGGCCAAGAAAAGCTACTTGTATTATTATGGATGGATAACACAATTCGACTCTGGAGCACCTTTGGGAAGGACAGGTTGAAATAGGAGCAATTTATCATAGCTTGCTTTTGATCAGGACATCATGTATCACAATAAGTGGGTGAGAGAATCTGCCTCTGTGGTTGGGCACTCACTTGAGGTTTGAGATTTATTTTCAAATGGACCTACCAATAAGAACAACTGTGAAAAAAGTGGGGAGATGTCAACATGAGCAGCACAGCAAAATGAGAAACAGAAATGAATAACAGTAAGAGCACGTAGATCTTAAGTGAGTCCCGAACACATTTTGATGGTTTTGATCTATTAGGGGTTCTTTGGATAATTGATTCTCTTCTGATAAGTGACACAACGGAAGCGAGTTCTTAGGAGGCATGTGAATGATGTGGTCTTTTGGGGATGTGTTCCACTGAACAAGACACATAGGCAGAAGCAGAGATGAACAGATTATTGAAGCTGATGTTACGGTGTTAGACGAGGAGTGGTGAGGGAGAGGAAAGGAGACTAGGTCAAATATAGGCCAGGGCTGAGTGAAAATGAGGACTAACAACTTGAATGTGGTATGTGGAGCTATGAGGAGTCCGTGGAAGCATTTGAAGAGAATGGTGACTGGGTTACTGGTCTTTTAGTTGTGTTCTGTGTTCAAATGAGTAATATTTTTCTAAATTCTAAAATGTTTTGTGCCAGGAATGTGTTTCAGACCATTATCATGATTCCTCTCAGAAAGCACTCAGGGTACGTCTACACTACAGCGCTAGTTCGAACTAACTTAGTTCGAATTAGTTAATTCGAACTAAGCTAGTTCGAACTAACGCATCTAGAACTAAAAACTAGTTCGAACTAGCGTTTTGCTAGTTCGAACTAGTAAGTCCACATTGAGTGGACTCTGAACAGGGCTTAATGATGGCCGGAAGCAGTGCCGGCAGGGCATAAAAGGAGGACTTAGAGCATGGAGATACTGTCTCAGGCTAGCCGAGGGCTGCGCTTAAAGGGTCCCGACCCCCACCCCGGACACACAGTTCTAAGGGGTGCCCCGCTTGCAAAGAAGTTCTGGCTTGGAGTGCCCTGAGTGCCCACACTGGGCACATCACACCACTCGGCCATCAGCCCGGCTGCACTTGCCGCAGGCTGCCATCTGGGGAGAGGGAGTAATTGGGGGGCTGCAGGAGAGCTTCCACCCCCAGAAGCCCGCAGAGCCAGCCCAGTCCTCCCCATCGGGGGCTCGTACCCCATTCCTCCCTCACCTCCTTCCACTTGCCCTTCCCTAGCCCCCCTTCTTCTTGATGTACAAAATAAAGATAACGTTTCTTCCAACATTGACTCTGTCTTTATTGAAAAAAACTGGGGGAGACTGGGAAAAGGAGGTGGGAGAGGGGAAGAGAAAGGCTGGGAGAGGGGAGGGCAACTAACATGATCAGGGGTTGGGAACAGGTCCCAGATGAAGAGAGGCTACAGAGACTGGGACTGTTCAGCTTAGAAAAGAGGAGACGGAGGGGGGACAGGATAGAGGTCTGTAAAAGCAGGGGTTGGGTGGAGAGGGTGCATTCAGAAAAGTTCTTCCTGAGTTCCCATAAAGAAGGACTAGAGGACACCAAAGGAAAGGAATGGGTAGCAGGCTTGAAACTAGTAAGAGAAAGTTGTTCTTGAGAAAGCAAATAGTTAACCTGTGGAACTCCTTGCTGCAGGAGGCTGTGAAGGCTACAACTAGAACAGAGTTTAAAGGGAAGTGAGATCAAGTCATGGAGGTTGGGTCCATGGAGTCCTATTAGCCAGAGGGTAGGAGTGGTGTCCCTGCCCAAAGTTTGTGGAAGGCTGGAGAGGGATGGCACGAGACAAATGGCTTGGTCATTGTCTTCGGTCCATCCCCTCCAGGGTCCCTAGGGTTGGCCGCTGTGGGCAGACAGGCTACTGGGCTAGATGGACCTTTGGTCTGACCCAGGACGGCCATTGTAAGCTCAGGGCTCAGTGTCGGGGGTCTCAGTGGACCCCCTTGATTTTCCTGCACACCTGGTCCTGGGTGGCCAGGCTGGCAGCTCTCCTGCCCTAGACGGCCACTTTCCTGTGCCTAGTGCGGAGATCGTGGACGAGGTCCACGATGTCCGCACTAGCCCAGGAAGGTGCCCGCCTCTTGCGGTCCAGGGCAAGCTCCCGGGAGCCGCCAGCCTGGTCCCGGCAAGAGGGGGTGGGCTGGGGGGCATCGGGTGGGTGGCTCTGTGCCGTGCCAGGTGCAGGGTCTGCTAGCTGGGTGCTGGCAGGCTTGCACCTGGCACGGGCACCGTAGCCAGCCCGTGCCCCTTTAAGGGGTCCGGGGCCGGGAGGGGGGCATAGAGTTTCCCTGGTGTTGGCCAGAGTGGCCACCAGGGAAACCTGGGGAGGGCTAGCCTCCCACTAGTTCGAACTAAAGGGCTACACAGCCCTTAGTTCGAACTAGCTAGTTCGAACTAGGCGTTAGTCCTCGTAAAATGAGGTTTACCTAGTTCGAACTAAGCGCTCCGCTAGTTCGATTCAAATTCGAACTAGCGGAGCGCTAGTGTAGCGCATAGGAAAGTTAGTTCGAACTAACGTCCGTTAGTTCGAACTAACTTTCTAGTGTAGACATACCCCCAGTCAGTGACTTCCCAATCAACTCTCCTGTAGGCTTGCCTTTAGATAATAGGAAAATTAAAAGTAATTTCAGAAGTTTTCTCTGTCACTTGTGTAAACAAGGCTTATGTGTTCTTCTGTCACTTCAGTTTTCTCAGTTTCAGTCACACTGTTTTTTTTTTTATTGTAGTTTCTTCTTTGTATTACATTTGCAATGGGAAAGGCCTTGTGAAGGAGTCTGTACACCACTGGCAGTGCCTATAAGTCAGGTGCAGGGAGACAGGACCACTCCTTCCTAGGTGCTCCCATTGACAGCCCCTTGGGCCCTGCACTGATCTGTCTCTTCTGTGATTAAACCCTCTGACCAGGTTGGTCATTTGTGTCTGCTCCTTTTAGGGTATGTAAAAAAATCCAGTAATGGAGTAAACCACTAGATTTGTCAAGGGACTCCAGAAATCTTGGGTTGAGGCTTAATGGTCCAAGCTCTCTGTCTTCAGGTCCTCCCCTCACGTGGATTCCTCATGCCAGAGGTAGACATTTGCCTGGGTCATTGCCTTAAGTATTGACAGGAGAACCCAGCCTCTCTCTCTCCATTGGGTTCTCATTCAGGGCCCAGTGATAAGCAGCTAAATCCTGCACCCCAAAGTGGTATATTGCTGTCTCTCTGGATCTCTGCCTCTTAGTCGCCTCTCTTCCCAATAAGTACAAAAACCCGCAGAACGTCTACACCTCAAGTGCATTTTTGCACAAGAAAATCTACAGTAAATTGACAGAACAGAGGCCTTTTTGTGGCGTAGGTATACCTCCTTCTATGAGGCATAACTCCTTTTTGCACAAGAGTTCTTGCACAAAAAGGTGTGTGTGGATGCTCCACAGGGGGTTCTTGTGCAAAAAGAGCCAATCAGAAAAAACACAGGTGCTCTGATGGCCAATTAGAACTTTCTTGCACAAGAGTCTCTTGCACAAAAGCACATTGCTTTTGCAATGTGCTTTTGAGGTGTGGATGCGCTTTTGCACAAGAAGTTTTTGCAAAAGATCTCTTCCGCAAAAAGCTTCTTGAACAAAAACCCTGCAGTGTAGATAAATTTAAAGGGTACGTCTACACTGTGGCACTATTTTGGGATACTTCCACTATCCCAAAATAGCTAATCCATGTCTTTTAAACAAGCCCATTATTTTGAAATAGCTTTTGAAATAAGGGGCTTGATATTTTGACATCCCTGTAAGCCTTGTTCCTTGAGGATTAAGGGATGTTTTGGAAGAGTGCTCTATTTTGAAATTTGGCGCTGTGTAGATAGTGCCAAATTTCAAAATAAGCTATGTCAAATTGTGAAACTTATTTTGAGCTATGGGTGCAGTGTAGACACACCCAAAGTCTCAAACATTTGATAGATATAAGTTCCTCCTTTATGAGTGTGACCATGTCACTATTGGAAGGCATCAGATAACAGGAGCTCCTGCAGTGATCCTTCCTAGGAGCTCAGAATGTAGGGCTATGTCTACACTGCAGAGTTTTTGTGCAAAATCTCGTGGAGTGTCCGCACTACAAGCACATTTTTGCACCAGAAAAAGTACAATAGATTGTCAGAAGACAGGGCTTTTTGCACAAGAGTTATTCCTCTTTCTATGTGTTACACCTTGGTTCGGTGATGTGATGGGAGCCTCAAGGGTTAAAGCCGACTACCCAGTGAAAACTACTGGATGATGGTGAAACAAATGATATTTATTAAGTGGTCAAAACCAGCAATTAACAAGTAGGTGTTTAAACTAGCAATTGCTTAGTACTTTTACAGCGTAGAAAAGCTTGGGCACAATTATACCCAACTGATTACAATTCTTTGATTACAATTCACTTATATCAAATCACTATCCCTAATTCGCCTAAGACAACTTAGCATACAAATGAAAAATACAAAAAACAAAGCCAAAATAATGATAATAAAAGAACCACCCACAGCCAATCCCTCCAATGTCACTTTAGGACAGCTGGTGGAGTTAGTCATTGATTTTGTACTGTTACAAGTTGACAACTCAAAGGTTTTTCTCCTAACACTAATACCTGGGCACAAAATCACACTATCTATACAATACAATTTATATGACTTACTTATACTTCACAGGATTATAGGATATAATTAATACAGCTTAACTATTAACTAAACCACCAATTAATAAATTTAAGCAATACTTACAAATCCAGAAACGATAACAACATAAAGACACACTAGAACTCGGAGCATACTCAGGACTCGTGCACCCCTATGTTTGATTCAAAGGGTGGAGAGGCAGCCTCAAGGTGATCAATCCTTTAGCCGGGCAAAAAAAAGACACGTGCCCTCAATACACGGAACCTCCGTCGAACAAAGGGATTGGGGGTCTTTTATACAAAACTTTGGTGTCTGTGCCATGCTAGGGTCTGCATTTGGCAGGGCCTGATAGGCTAGTGATGAGGTAGTATGACAATACTGCCCTATAGAAATTTTCGTGATGTATGCATGATCCCCTCGTGGACAGGACCAGATGGGGCATAGTTAGTGTTAGACAATTATGTTTTATTACCCTATGTTTACTTTTTCCCTTGCCCCTAAGACTGGTCAAGCTACGGTCAAATGAGGCTTATCTGTAAGCACTATCTAGTCATGCTCACCTCCCTATTTTTTTGGCGCCTGTGAGTCCCAGAATGCCTATAAGATCAAATTCCATTCACAAAACTGCATTGTGCTGCCCATGCTCCTCTGAGTATCTGGGTTTTGTGTGAGGGGCCTTGTGTGGCAGGATGGGCTATACGCGAAGGCTATGGACAGAAAAAGCCTGCTTTACAACACTATGAGGAATAAGCCTTTTTGAACAAGAGCTCTTGCACAAAAAGGCGTGTGTGGATCGGTGACAGGGGTTTTTTGCACAAAAAGCCCCTATCAGAAAAAGCACAGAACTGGTAAACTGGGGAACACTGTTTCATTACTACATGTTTTCTAGTGGATCAGAGGCTGGACACTCCAAGAAGTTGCTTGGAGGCTGGGGTGTACCTGTTGCTTATTTACAGAGAGACAATGGGGTCTGCAAAGGGGTTTGGGGTTGCCCATGGCCAGCAATGGCCTTGTTTTTCCTTGTGTTCAGGTGTCCATCTTAGAAGCTACCCTAAAACAACATGGCAAATAGCTGTTGAAGCTGAGCTGAAGAACCTGGGGCACAGCTTGGGGAACCCTTGAAAGACTTGCCAGAAACAGACAGGAGCGGAGGAGCTTCATCACTGCCCTAAACAATAGAGACGTCATGATGAGGAAGATAGCTGGTGGTGCTGGGGAGCTGACCCACAGCGAGCACAGACAATGCTTATTCCTGCTCAAGGCAGGTGGTAGTGAGATACCTCACAACCCCTGGGACCCCTAGGAAGCATCATAGGCAGAGTGGGGATGCCTGGGCCCAGAATTTCTTTTCTGTGCTTCCATCTGTCCAGCTGTGTGGAGTGGCTCAGGAGCATAAGTACCAACCTTAGAGCAGAACGTTAAGAAGCAGAGCACATACCCCAAATTGGTTGTGAATTGCATGTTTAGATTTTGCCAAGTATGTATCAACTGTGAACTGCTCAGGCACTGCAACAGCCTTAACATGGAGTCACAGACTGGGATCAGGGCAGCTGACTCCATTATCTCATTTGAAAATTTCAGCCTCAATAATTGTTAACAAATTATTCTGTTTCACAGCATGGTATTTAAAAAATGTTACCATTTTACTTGTGTGTGATGACAAATTTACGTAAAGAGATTAAGTGGCAGGAGCAATTGTTTAGAGAATTAAAACATATGACCACAGATGAATTTATGCTAAAAAGGAAAATTTTAAGGGCTTTTCATGGTTAATTTTTAAAGAGGGCAGGGAAGCCTGGATTTATTAAGTGAAATTTTTTAGAAGATTGAGTCTAGAGAGATTTCATTTTTCTAATGCCTTAGTGACCTTGAAATATAAACCCCAAAACTGGAGCCAAAAATGAATGATTTATTTGGTGCCACAGGAAGGCACAGCAGACTGTATGAGAGTAAACATGCTTAATCATGAGTCAGAATTTAAGAAAAAGATAAATCATTAAACATATAAAGAGCAGCTCTTTTATTCAAAGAAAGGATACTGGAATTTCCTGTCAATCACAGCCAGGCAGCAGCTGAAAGGATGTGTGAATGCCAACCTTATGTGTTATGACCTAGCCAGAGAAAAAATTTCCAACCTCAAAGCTACCAGGGCTGTGTCTAGACTGGCCAGTTTTTCTGGAAAATCAGCCACTTTTCTGGAAAAACTTGCCAGCTGTCTACACTGGCCGCTTGAATTTCCTCAAAAGCACTGACTTCCTATTGTAAGAAATCAGTGCTTTTTGCAGAAATACTATGCTGCTCCCATTCGGGCAAAAGTCCCTTTTGCGCAAAACTTTTGCACAAAAGGGCCAGTGTAGACAGCTGAGATATGTTTTCCGCAAAAAAGCCCCGATCGCAAAAATGGCGATCGGGGCTTTTTTGTGCAAAAGCACATCTAGATTGGCACGGACGCTTTTCCGCAAAAAGTGCTTTTGCAGAAAAGAGTCCGTGCCAATCTAGATAGTCTGTTCTGAAAATGCTTTTAACGGAAAACTTTTCCGTTAAAAGCATTTCCAGAAAATCATGCCAGTCTAGACGTAGCCCAAGATGTTTTCCAAAGGCTCTTGAACTTTCCAGTTTCTGTTCAGTGTAGTGACCTACAGCTGGGGCTGACTAGAAGACAACAATTCTTTTCTCATGAGAAATGTCAATGTTCAAAATTTTTGTTTTTATTCTGATGTGGAATTGAAACAGAAACCTTTCAAATGTAAGAGCGAGAGCTAAAGAGAGGCCCCGCCCTGCCTTTCTCCACTCCAGAATAGCCAGTAGCTTAGGAAGTGAGGCACCTGGGATGTGGAAGACCCCGGGTTTTATAAGATGACACTAAAGCTTAGTGGTTTAATATCTCCTCTTGATGTTCTGATTTCTATAAATAAATATTCATTAGGCCAGAGAGAGTGAGAAATTGACTTTACAGCCTAGTGGACAGAGTGCTCAGCTGGGATGCAGGAGATGAAGATTCATGTCTCTGCCCCTAATCAGACAGAGCAGAGACTTTAATCTGAATCTCCCATATTTCAGATGAACTCCTTGACCTCTGGGATGAGCCTGATATATGTTTCAACCAGATCCACAGAATATCATCACTATGGCTAAATACTTTACCCTGCACCAAGTCTGAATGAATGGGCTGGGATAGGGAATAAAATTGTCCCTCACCTATTAAGGGAATGTTACAGGAGCTGGTTTGTATCATCCATCCATCACAGTGTCATGGCCTAGGTGAAACCATGTTATGGGTTGGGTTAAGATATTAATTAAGTTTACTGTAAGAATCAGCCCTCACTGAAGACAAAAAAAATGTGTGAATCTGCCCAGAAGCTTTTGGCTACCTATGTGACAGTAAGGAGGGGTAAGAGAGAACATACAGAAATTGACATTAAAAAAAAGAGTCTTGATTGAAGCATCAGCTGAAACACGTCTGGCTCGGGAATAATTCTGGGGGAGTGGAGATTTTTGGATCTGGGGTGCAGGTTTTCTAGAAGTTATTTCCAACTGTTTGATTCCTTCTGTGTACAGAGACCCAAATTATAGAGAATACATGCGGCACAGGGTTCGAACTGCCGGCATTTAAAAATGGCGCCGGCCGGCTTTATGCAAATGAAGCCCGGGAAATTCAAATCCCGGGCTTCATTTGCAAGTGCGGTATGCCTACATTACCCTCCTAGTTTGAATTAGGAGGGTAGTGTAGACATACCCTGTGATATCCAGATGCCAGATGCCAGCCTCAGTTCTTCTGTAGTGGTCCTGTTTCTATCTGGAAAGACTATTGAAAATGATGAATTATATGAAAAACTCTTGGATGTCAAGCCAAAAATGGTGGTAGGTTTATGGCTAGGACTTGCTGCTGCTGAGCAGACAGCCATGGGCTTGCCAAAAACTTTAATATTTTTTAGAAGAGTCAGTAAAAAAAATTTTGCCAAAATGTTTTCTGGAAAAATTCATTTTTATTGGAATTGACTTTTTTTAACTATTGATTTTGTTAAAACAATGAGGAGTTCCGTGGAACTTTGAAGACTAATAGATTTATTTGGGCATATGCGTTTGAGGAAAAAGACCTCTGATGAAGATGAATCTGATGGAGTGGGTTTTTGCCCTGAAAAGCTTATGCCCAAATAAATCTGTCAGTCTTTAAGATGCCACAGGACTCCTTGTTGTTTTTACAGATACAGACTAACATGGCTACATTTGTTAATATTGATTTTGTTGAAACTGTGTTTCAAGAAGTGTCTTGATAATGTTGACATGTCCCATTGTAACATTTTCAGCATGTAACACTTGGATTTTTCATTTCAAGATTACTTTTCAAAACGAAATTCATTGGTTCTTTTAAGTTCAAATTAGAACAAAGTGGCCTGAAACAATTTATTTTTCCAGAATTTTGTTTTGTAAGAAATAATTGTTTATGTATTGTTTGCTTGTTTGTTCATGCAGCAACTGAATCCCTTCCCCTGTGGGGGATGTTTGGTCATTGGATTCACCTACTCAGATGTTTCACCCTCAAAATACATCTGTATGCTGCTGTAGATGGAATCCTATATACAAATTTGTGACATGTTAGAGACATGGTATTTCTTGAATATATCATACTTATATTATGTGGAAGCAGAATAGTACTCTTGCATTGTGGTTGTTTATGCTCCCAAGATTTGCCTATTTATGATAAGAATTAGAATAGTGCAAGCAGACATGATTAGGAGTAACTGATGAAACTGAAAGGAAAAATTCAGCAGAATACCTGGATGGTGTTATCTATTAATCTGTGGAACAAGAGGTATGTTGGAAGTCCCACTGTTGCAACATTTAAAACTAGACCAGAAAAAACATGAGAAATTGTGCAGTAGGGGACAAACATGCACTGGACAGGGGAGTAGATGAGGTGAACTCTGAAAACTCTAGCAAAAATATAAATGAGAATTGTTCTGCATTGGAAGGGAGATGAAACTGATGACCCTGAAAAGTCTTCAGTGTGATTGCTCACATATATAAAGTCATGCACATGTGTTAAGTGTTTTGCTGAATGAGAGCCCAAGTGATTGATGTTGGCAGATAAAAAAGATTTGAAAAGAGGGACTAAGCAAAACACAAATCTGTTACCTAAGAACTTTAAGATAATGGAAGGAACAATCAGTTCACCCTTTGCAGGCAACTTAAGTGAAACTGATTGTGTTAGCTATCTCATCTTTGTAT
Organism: Pelodiscus sinensis; assembly: GCF_049634645.1. Classification (NCBI taxonomy): domain Eukaryota; kingdom Metazoa; phylum Chordata; order Testudines; family Trionychidae; genus Pelodiscus; species Pelodiscus sinensis. Next base: position 309,026,867 of record NC_134711.1, read on the forward strand.
TATTGTCCAGGAACAACGCCATGCTATCGCTACAGGAAATTAGTCTATAGATGGTCTCAGTGCAATTGCTTCACCTCAGGATCTGAAAAAGGAACAGAACATATTTATTGGTCTGCAATGTTTCCAAGGCTCAGTTTTATATCTCACTAATTATATTTTAAAATGTAATTAGACACTCATAGTCTTTTTCAATGGACCAATTTCTCAGAGCTGAATAACCTTTTAAGGCTCCATTTTCTCTCTCTATTTCTCTTCAGGGCTACATCTTACTCTTGACAGACTCAATCCAACCCTCAGCAAAGTCAGTGGAAGATTCCCAGAAACTTTTAGGGAGAGTTGGATTTGACTCACTGTTTTTTACAGATCACCTCCCAAATACCTTTCCTTCAATTACCAGATAATTCATCTCTCCACTCTAATATATCCTGCTACTTTTACTTCTTTGACTCTCTTCCACCAATCTGTATTAATTATATACTTTAATATAGATAAAGATCACCATCAGAGTAATCAACATGACAATTTACCAAGTATGATTAATCCAGTACATCATGAATGTAATTTTCCAGTTACCAAAGGGAAAAAAATGGGAGGCCCTATCCCTTTTATTTAAGATTTTAGGTTTCTCTACAAAGACATGTCAGTCTATTTTAAGCTAGGTCTGATACCAGGATCTACATAGTAACTGTAGGTGCAGTTTACAGAAATCTTAGTCATCTGTAAAAATAATTTTCAAAGTACCTATGTGACATTGGATTCTAAGCCCTTGGAATAAATTGCCAAGGGAGGTGGTGGAATCTCCCTCTCTGGAGATATTTAAGAACAGGTTAGATAGACATCTGTCAGGGATGGTGTAGGTGGAGCTTGGTCCTGCCTTGAGGGCGGGGGGCTGGACTCGATGACCTCTTGAGGTCCCTTCCAGTCTTATTATTCTATGATTCTATTCTATGATTCTATGATTTTCAAAAGTGACTTAGGCACAGACATCCAATGACTTTCATTGTATTTAGACTCAGAAGGGTCAGATTTGAAGGTATTTAGGTATCTAAAGATGCAGATAGGTTTCAAGAGGCATTCTCAAATGTTCCTCACACCCCAAATCCCAGTAGGGATCAGAGCTTTTAAGATATCTAGAGATTGTTATATTCAGCAATGCAGCACCTTAATTGATTTAGGAGCATAAATCTAATTTTCAAAAGGGAATTAGGCACCTTAATGGAATTTTGGCTTCCAAATGCCTGTCCATTTTGAAAATGAGATTTAAGTAAAAACACACTAAATCGACAGCTGATCCCACATTTGTCAACTCCCGTACTCCACTGGGTTGTGAGTAGTAAGGGAAGTTGATGCGAGAGTTTCTTCCATCGACTGTCCACGCTGGAGATGCTGCGGAAAGTCAAACTAAAGTATGCTATGCTATTTACGTAGCTAGAATTGCGTACCTTAGTTTGATTTAGCTCCCTAGTGTAGACCAGGCCTTTTGTCTTCCATTTAAAATCCTTTTTGGCATGTAAGTATCGTCTGGTATAATCAGATATAAGAGGATGTGGTAGGGTATCTTGTCCCCCTGTAATAATTATCTTGCAATGGACAGATTTCATGCAGAAGACAGAGGGCACTTTTTGTGTGATACAAGCTGTCAGTCTCAACTCATGTTCACTTGGCATCTACAGTAACAGCTATGAATCAAACAATCTAAGAGACTAGGGGAACGTTATTGGCTTCAGAAATGGGTATGATTGTGGGTAGCCAAGAGACCATCTGTGAGGATCAAATATGCCTGCTGCTGATGGCTTGAATCCCAGACTAAAAAGAACTAGCCTTCCATATGTGAGAAGGGGAGTTATACCATTGCCTTTTCTGCTCTGAGCTGGATTAATTTGCACCAACACAATTTAAAAAAAAAACAGTTCCTGCAGCTGCTCTGTTAGGGACTTTGGTCCTGTGGAATCGCAGATTACAGGGTGGAGAGTCAGTTTGTAATATTTGCCTGCTCATCACCAATTCAATTCTATGCCTAAGGTACTCATGTAACATTCCTAAAATGGCCCTGCACACTAAGCAGCCAAATAGGCCACCCAGACATTAAACTACATTTCAGAGTTTTATGCAGACATAAGTAATGAACAGCATTTCTGCTGAATAGAGCCTGGTGGTTACTGAGGTAAGATAATGTTGATATGACTCTTAAATTTCAAAATGAATAATTTAACAAGAAAAGGGAAAGTTTAGAATCCATTTTACAAAAAGGATAATTTACTATATCATATGCATACTGGTGTATATGATACATTTCCTTAGTCTGCTTGTCGCTTCACCTTATATCTGTGGGTATGTAGGGCTTGTTTACATGGGAATGTATGATATATAAAGTAAGATGTGAATTTATATCACTCATATTGCACTCCCTTTGGGCACGCTGTTTCAGAATAAAGCATAACTTCTCATTTATCGTATGTAAATTTGGATGCAGTTTAAGCTATCCTGGAAAAAGCCATTCTTATTCCTGACTTAAGAGTGCCCGGAAGGCATGGTATACTAGCAGAGTTATACCATTATAAATTCACACTTTATCTTTACACCAGTGTGATTTCCTCTATAAATAAGGCATGGCTGGACTATATACCTGCCAATACTTTGCATCTGTAAATAGGGCTATTTGGGTATACAAATGGGGACATCGCTTTTCACTCAGTTCAAATATATTGGAGTAGAAGGGCAAGAATTGAATAAGAGGGAAAATGATCATTTATATATTAAAGGTATAAAGAAACTAGGGGTCACCAAATGAAATTAATAGGTAGCAGGTTTAAAACAAACAAAAGGAAGTTTTTCTTCACACAGTGCATAGTATACCTATGGAACTTCTTTCCAGAGGATATTGTGAAGACTAGGATTTTAACAGGGTTCAGAAGAGAACTAGATAAATTTATGGTGGTTAGGTCCATCAATAGTTATTAGCCAGAATGGGTAGGAATGGTGTCCTTAGCCTCTGTTTTTCAGAGGCTGGATCTGGATGACAGGAGAGGGATCACTCAATAATTACCTGTTTGGTTCACTCCCTCAGGGACATCTGGCATTGGCCACTCTTGGAAGACAGGATACTGGGCTTGATGGACCTTTGCAAGGCTACGTCTACACTGCCATGTGCTTTTGTATAAGAGCATCCATGGCAGTGTGGAAGCTCTCTTGCACAAGAAAGCTCTGATGGCCATTTTAGCTATAGGGGTTTCTTGCACAAGAAACCCCTGTTGCCCATCCACACATGCCTTTTTGTGCAAGAGCTCTTGCGCAAAAAGGCTTATTCTTCTTTGGCTACATCTATACTACAATCCTCTTTCGCAAGAGGAAGTGCAAATAGAGCGCTCATTTGCATATGTCGCACTCTCATTTGCATTTCCTCTTCAGATCTCTTTTGCGCAAGAGGCTTTGCACAAAAGGGGGGCTTTGCACAAAAAGGAGCCATCTACACAGTGCTTTTTTGTGCAAAAACTTCTTGTGCAAAAGGGATCCGGGGAGGAAATGCAAATGAGAGCGTGACATATGCAAATGAGCGCTCCATTTGCATTTCCTCTTGTGGAAGAGGGTCATAGTATAGACGTATCCTTAGAAAGAGGAATAACTCTTGCCCTGTGTTATTATGATTAACATTCTTTTTCTTGTGCAAGAATGCACTTGTAATGTGGACACTCCTCAAGGTTTTGCACAAAAACTCTTCAGTGTAGACATAGCCTTGGTCTTACCCAGTATGTCTGTTCTTATGGTCTTAAAGAAACAAACCATTGTACCTTAATAGTGACCATTTGCAGATACAGTCCTGATGCCTGAAAATTCCATAAGGCCCATAGGAAAGGAATGTTTTATTTTAGAGGAAAGCAATGGCATTCAATGGAACTCTCCTTTCAGGGCAAGAAACACCCTGCAGGTCAAAAAAGCAATTTTCAGCCTGATAGATTACGTGTAACTGACATGCCCTCGGCCCCACCGAGAGATATTCAGTCCTGCAGAGGCTGTGTGCTGTTGGGACTGAATTGTGCACAGGTGTTATGTAGACTCTCTACACAGGGGTGATTTCCCTGATAATGAGCGGGTAGTTAAGGTTAGATCTGAACAGTCCTCTTCACGGCTTGTTGCACACAATATTTTTCTAAAGGAAATGGCATTCACTGGCCACTGTCTTTTGTTGTCATTCTTACTGTTGCTTTCAATTGGCACTTTTAAGCAAGTATCCTTTCTTTTAGAACTGTTCTAACATGCTGTGTGTGTGTGTGTGTGTGTGTGTGCGCGGTTATTTATATGTTCTTAAATACTGTAATCATGTAGTTAGCCATTCTCTGTAGGGACAATGTTTCTCATGCCATTAGCTATCATTAATCTAGAGGTCAGCACAATTCCATTTAATTTCCAGCTCTGTTCTAGGATGTATGCTGATTACTTTTCTTGATGCAGCAGCTTTACCAAACAATGTGAAATATAAGAACCAAGTGCCAATCAACAATTAGTTATTTTTTCCTCTGAGAAAGATCCCCTTGTTTTCCTGTGAAAAGGCAACATATTTTTTTTCTCTTTTTATCTTATGGGCATAAATTATTTACCAAGATGAGGATGAAGAACTGGAGTAGATGAAAAGAGAGAGTAATAAACAAATTAGATACATAAAATCAGGGGAAGAGATGCAAGATTGGCCAGCACAGAAACTCAACACAGTGAATTTGAAACCTTAACACAGGTACCCATGGTTTAAAGCTGTTATTTCCAATTGAAATAATTGCATGCTTTACGGCAGTCCACCATCACATTTCATGGGACATAGTGCGATATGACACAATAAGGAGCAAAGTTATCTTTGTGTTATTGCTACTTGATTGTCTTCCAATAGAATTTTTAAAAATGAAATAAAATAATACACACAACCTTAGGTGCAGCAGACAGGAGCATAGTGTGGAATGGAATCTTTCAGCATGCCACTGCAAAACCAGTTTAAATAGTGCATATAAACAGGTTGTTCTCTGATGCTCTTTGTGTTGATGTCATTGATTATACTGATGTACCTACATTGAAACCAGCAAACTTACGTTATAGATTTGTATTCGAGTAACTAAGGAAATAACCTACCCCTTAAACTACATACTAATGAACAAGCACCTCTTCATTGCAATGTAGCAATTGTTTTACACTGCATACAAACCACAGAACATTCATTGCAATGTAGCAATTGTTTCACACTGCATACAAACTACAGAACATTCATTGCAATGTAGCAATTGTTTCACACTGCATACAAACCACAGAACATTTTGGGATCAACAGTGCAGAATAATTTGTCCATCTTAAACTACAGTGGGAATTAAGCAAGGCAGAATGTAATTACTGAAAATGAAATGTAGTCAGAGCACTGTTACTTTCCATTTTTAGAATTTTTCTGCTAAACTTTTGTGCATTTTGTTACCTCATTTCCTCACTCTTCAGTGCTTTTTTTGACCACTTGCTTTGTCCTTGCTGACACCCTGAATGAAAGCTCATTGGAGCAATACTGTGCTGTTCAAAGGCAGAGGGATAGCTCAGTGATTTGAGCATTGGTCTGCTAAACCCTGGATTATGAGCCCAATCCTTGATGGGGCCATTTAGGGATCTGGGGCAAATCTGTCAGGAATAGTACTTGGTCTTGCCATGAGAGCAGGGGACTGGATGTCAAGGTCCCTTCCAGTTCTATGAGATAGGTATATCTCCATTTATTATTATTTGATATCTTTCTGTAAAACACCAAATACAATGAGGCCTTGATTTTTGATTGAGGTACCTAGGAACTATGATACAAATAATTAATAATCATTTTCATAAGTTTGTTCCTTTTCGAAGAAGAAATCAGTGTCACAGAATCTGCTTATTTTCTTAGTGTACATTGTTTATACAAGACATATAAGCTTTCGAACAGAGATGATCAACTAGCACACTGCCGATGCCATCTTTCAGGAATCATAGTCCCAGCAGCAATGCTCCATTCCCAGGAAATAACTGTCCCCCAAGAATTGACTCCAGGTGCAGAGATGAGGGAGGAAGGCAAACAATCACTTGCCATGGCTTCTACAAAACAAACTGCATTAACAAGTTAGCAGTGCAGAATTTTTCCATATATGAAACAGTGCTTGCATTCTAAGAAAAATAACTTGTAACACTAAGTGCCGTTTGAGGACTCACCCCATGACTATATTTTAGCTGTGTTCTAGTCTTTTCATTGCCAAAGTACAAAGTGAACCCAACACTCTGTATACATTTTAATGAAACAAAAGCCCATGGGGCCAGATTCGGAGGCTGCACTGCAGGGAAGCAGCATTATGTGCCTGTCAGGGCTACACAGGAACTCTTTAGTAGATGCTGTCTGAGTCTTTGTCATGTCTCCAAGTTGGGTTGGCCCCATTCCTTCCTGTTTAGCCACCATCAACTCTAGAGGCTGTGTACTGACAAACTCCAGTTTTTCCTACAAAGTAAGGCTGACCGGGTGCCTAACTCCCCTGGATATTGAATGGGTCAATGAAAACCAAAGGGAGTTAGGCAACTAAATATATTTTGACGATCTGGAACAAAATGAGTCGTTGAGATTCAGAATCCAGGATAGAACGTAGAAGTCCAGACTCATCATGAGCAGGCATAATCCTCTGCTCTATTACACTGTTTTAGTGTAGTGTCATTATGGTGAACTAGGTGAACAGGGAGTGGAGAATCAGGCCCATTATTCTTTACATGAACAAAAGAAGCAGTTCTCTTAATATTTAATGTAAGAGGCTGTAGTACTGGGAACACCATGTACTCAGAGCTCATGCCATTGTGGCTTAAATATACATTGTCGCTTAAGTTTGTCTCAGGCCCTAGAAAAAGTTTATTCTGTGTTATGTGTTCTTTTATTGCATTAATAAATTGTGACATTTAATATCAGTCAGATAGTTGTTATCAATCTGAACTACATAGTAACTAAGCCAAAAAGGCAGCTTTTTGTTTTTGGGAGGTAGAATATTTTAAAAATGTATCCAAGGGAAACATAAAACAAATTGCCTCAGAAAAGCATAGTTAACAAAGTGATTTGATTGCATTTTTGAAAAACTGTATTTTGGTAAGTTAAGTTTTGTCATGGAGAACATGCCTAAAGTGACATTTATATAAAGTGTAAGAACTCTTTGAGCATAAATCAAAAATCTGATTTCACTATTTAAAATATGTTATAATTATTTACTGAACATCTCATGAAGCACTGGCATAAATCTGCAATGCTTGTTTTAGTTCTGAAAGCTTGCCATATCGATTTTGAATTTAGAATAAACAGATTCAAGATAACTACTGATAAATATCCATTCCAAGGCTGAATTGCTGCAGACAGAGTGATGTCTGGACAGAGAGAAGTCTATACGTAAAGCAACATAATGAGATAGTTCTTATAACCAAACAGGACACTTTGCCAGGTGGTTAGAACTTGATATTGGGAGTGAAGGTTTCTGGGTTTAGAACTGATTTAATACTCTGTATTTTAACAAGTAACTTAGTCTCTCTGGGTACATATAGACTATGGTAGACCTCCGGTGTGCTGGAAAAACTCTGCAGCATCCAGGGAATATGTTTGCTCTTCCACTTTTTTTTGCGGAAGAGCAAACACACTCTTTTGGTGAGCCCTGTTCTCTTGTGAACCTCATTCTACAAGGAATGAGGGCTTCTCTGAAAGAGGAGGCTTTTCTGCCATTTGGCCCCATCTAGCAATCGGAAAAAGCTATTGGAGAGCAATTTGCATAGCTTTTTCTGAAAAAAGGCTATAATGTAGACCTATCCTCTATGCCTCAGTTTTGCCATCTGTAAAATGGAGATAATAATGACCTCTTTCTCCATAGAAGTGCAGTTAGACTACATTATTGCTAAATAGTGCTCTTGCTGGTTCATACTATCTGATAAGGATCCTGGCTACCTGGGCAATTATACTCTGGGATAAGCCATGGAGCAAAAACAATTACTGTAGTATCTGAGCAGTCCACAGTCTTTGGTCTATTTTTCCTCACAACATTCCTTTGATACAGGGCATTGCTGTTATCCCCATTTTATGTATGGAGGCTGAAGCAGAAGGAGACTAAGTGACTTGCCCATGGTCATACAGAAAATCTGTTCCAGCAAGGACTTGACTAAGAATCTTCTGAGTTGTAGTCTGGTGCCTTAAACACTAAAAAAAAAGTATCAAAATGTTTCATTACAACAAGCAGGAGACACTTTGATCTGAAAAATGATTATTTCAATTAGTGCCCAGTAGCAGCGGCCTTTCATAATTTTTTAAAATTAAATTAATAGAAAATATTTTAAATTAATGTAATAGAAAAATATTTAAATATTATATTGTATCTTGTCAGTAGTAGTAGCACATATTATGCATTCTCTTTACTGCTAAAATCCAGCTCTTATAGAGAAGTTTTCATCGGTAGATTTTAAAATGCTTGACTAAGAAGGTACATGTCACTATCCACATACTACTACATTGCGAAATAAGGTAAAAAAAAAAAAAATAGATAAAAATGATAATTACAAGATAATTTAAAATGAAATTTCAGAATTCAGAGCCCAATTTTTTTGAGAAAATTTGATTTGCAGGAAATGTCTAAATATTTGTTTTTGTTCCCATTTGGATCAAAGACAAATTTCAGAATGTCAACATTTCCGGCAAACCAGAAATTGAGTTTCAACCAGCTTTGTTGGGAAGACCTGCAATTCATTTGGATGTGGCAGAAGAAAGCCCCTGTTCTAACTCTCTCTGCACTTGGAGACAGGTTGGCAAAGTGGCTGGCATAGGGGTAAAACAGTGGGATACATATTTGTTTCTTTTTCCTCCTCTTTTGTTAGTCACAGCTACAACTCAGGCCCTGCTCCTGCACAATGTCCTCATGAATACATAGCAACATTTAAAATGATTTAACATTTATAAATAGAAACAGACCAGCTGTGATTTCCAGGCTGAACTACAGGGCTGATCCAGAGTAAGGGTAACATATCTGGATAGGAGTTTCCACTCAGCCTATTGTGCTACATTATAAATAGCAGTTAGCCATTATAGTCTACTGCTTATGTCAATTAATGCAGCAACAACCTGTTTTTAAGCATAGCAAAGCTTTACTTACATCTGTTGATAACTACATTCTATCACACCTAGCCCTGGTTCTAGACAAAGCTGAGGTGCTAAATTTAAAGAAAACAAGAATTCTTACATTAGGAGGTATATATTTGGTAATTGTACTGCAATTAGAATAGCTCTCTACAATTAGCTTTCAGGACTATTGGCTGAGTCAGGAATAATAAAAGAGTCTCACTGTAAACTTCAGGAAGTTCTCAGCATGTACAAATCTGTAGGTAACTAACTATTAGGACCCTCAAACATTAGCAGAAGGAGACTATCCTGTTCCATTTTACTGTCTGCATTGTTACTTTAGGAGCACATTTATTGGTGAGGAACAGATTTAAATCATGACTTCCTACTTTTTTAAAGAAGTACCTGAAAAGCAGGTACCTTGTAAACTGAACTATCAATCACAAACCAGATTGATGCCTTTACTCACACTTCATATTTTCTTCAGAAAGTAGTTCCACTGACGTTAACAGGGAAAGGATTAGGCTTTAAATTAGCTAGGTAGAAAGTATGTGCAAAAAACCCTTTGACTGAAGTGGGTGACTTTAAAGAGACAGGGACCTATTAAAATAACATCTTTCACTAAAGGAAATGTTTTCATCTTATATTCTTCACTCACATGAAAAAGAACATTGGGCGAAATCTCTGCCAGGGACAGTAACATCTGCTGAATAAAAGGAAGTAATAAAGTAGACTTTAACTCTAGTTGCTACTGACATGGCTTGAGGAGTGGAAATTGACATAACAAATACATTCTGAGATTGCAACAGTTTTCTTATTAGGAAGATCATTAATTCTTTCTGACTTTTGCAAGATTTTCCATCTTTTTTGTAATTAGATGGAGATATTGGGAAAGGAAATATGTTGGATAATATTAATAAAATACTATTGGATACATTGATGGATGATGACAGAATGCTTTTTATAGAGCTTACGTGACTCTCTTTCCTTTGTCATCATTAATAGATTGTATGTTTTTTCTGTACATAAAAATCTGAAATACAGTCATGACCTATGAAACTTAAATCTGACGGCTTTGCCCTCTGTTGGTGACTTAATGAAGTGTATGGAGATGACAAAATGTCAAAGAAAATATGCGGCAGAATCACCCTTGAGCAATGGGTCTGCAAATCCTTTGATCTGAGAAAAGTCCAGGTACAGGAAATATGTCATTTCCTTTGTCATCATTAATAGATTGTATGTTTTTTCTGTACATAAAAATCTGAAATACAGTCATGACCTATGAAACTTAAATCTGACGGCTTTGCCCTCTGTTGGTGACTTAATGAAGTGTATGGAGATGACAAAATGTCAAAGAAAATATGCGGCAGAATCACCCTTGAGCAATGGGTCTGCAAATCCTTTGATCTGAGAAAAGTCCAGGTACAGGAAATATGTCAGAACCTGACAGGAGGCTGGACTTCCAATTTTATTACTGGATTTCCATTGCAGACTCTTTAATAATAGAAAACTGAGCATACTATGAGAATGGCATAGCCTGTTCGAATGACTCCTGAGTTGTAATTTTGACTTTCCCACTGGATCCTTCTGTGGCCTTGACCAGGTCACATGGCTCCAGATTTTTAAAAGATCTCAGAGCCAGATTTTCAAGGACTTAATACCCACAATTAAGAATATTTGTTTTGGCCTCTAAATTGCAGTTGGAACTGTTTTGAAAATCAGGCCCCAATTTTTGACACACAGGGTACGTCTACAGTACATGCCTCTGTCGGCAGAGGCATGTAGATTTGTTTGTTCGGCAAAGGTAAATGAAGCCGCGATTTAAATGATCGCGGCTTCATTTACATTTACATGGCTGCCGCGCTGAGCCAACAAACAGCTGATCAGCTGTTTGTCGGCTCGCCGCTAGTCTGGACGTTCCCCCTGTCAACATCAAAGCCCTTTGTCAGCAGCCCCGGTAAACCTCATTCCACGAGGAATAACGGGGCTGCCGACAAAGGGCTTTGATGTTGACATGGGGAACGTCCAGACTAGCGGCGAGCCGACAAACAGCTGATCAGCTGTTTGTCGGCTCAGCGCGGCAGCCATGTAAATGTAAATGAAGCCGCGATCATTTAAATCGCGGCTTCATTTACCTTTGCCTACAACCCAAATCTACATGCCTCTGCCGACAGAGGCATGTAGTGTAGACACAGCCTCAATGCTTAAATCTCAACTTCTGACAATGCTCTGGTACCTCTCAGATAAATTATTGTTTGGCTTGATTAGCAGTAATGTGTAAATTATAGGTGCTAAGTTTTATCCTAAGATTCACAAGTGTGAAGAGAAGGAACATTTTCATTATCTTTATCATAATTTATTTACAGTGATGAAATACACCATAGCCTCATGGTTATATTGAGAATCCACTGAATTCTTATAAAAATATTATTTCAGCCAGTCACAATTATCAAGTCCACTCTCATTTTAGAGACATTTCTAATTGAAGCAATGTTTTCCACATACAGTAACGCAAACCAAAATTAATTTTTAATTGTGACCAATATAGTTATAACTAGAACTAGTTAAATTTGTGCTGTTGGGAAATTTTTACAATATGCATATAATATCCAGTACTTGTACAGAAGACTTTTTATAATGAGGGCCAGGAAACAGATTTGGTTCAATGCATTTCAGTGATTCTTAATGGCATGTCTATGGCAACCTGCAAACCTACGGTAATTACAGTCACAGTAATGATTTGAGCTGCTATTCACTAATATACAATCCCCACATTCTGGCTCTTTGCTCACTTCATGCTGTTTTGCTGCTTTGATAACCATTTTTATCCTCTTGTAGCTTTTAAAAGCACATAAATGCTTTCTGCTATGCTTGTTTTTTCAATAACGAATGAAATGAAAGTTAATATCATCCAGCATAACCTATTCCTATGACCTTTTGATAAAGTTATTTCATTAGGATCTTTGTTTCCATCAGGGCTGGTAACAAGAAAGAGAATTCTACTGAGGGGAAAAATCATATTCCCTTTTTATTTAGCTGTGTTGAAATCTGTCAACCTTGTAGAACTGCGTGTTAGAAACTACACATTTAAATCAGAATTGTTTGTATCTTTTTCCTGTCGGTATCTCAACATGGCTTCTCAAGAGTAGTGTGTGCCTGTGTGTTTGCCTGCCTAATACAATGCATTTATTTCACATAATTTTAAACCAGTGCAATGGGGATGATATTGAATCTGTATCTTCCCACACAAGTCAAAAGATAGAGTGTAATGGCATGAGGTCTCAGCTCACTAAACAGACTGGGTAAGAGCCCAGCACAGTAACCTCTGAAAGATAATTGAAAAATGCATTTTCATTAACATCTATACCTGGAAAGAATATCTTGAAATTATTTCCACTAAGAAATTGAAATCAGGGTAACAAATTAACATAATAATTTACAGATGAGAAATGTTTAATTATATCTAAATAATATTTATCACTTTTTATAGTTTAATTAATGATGATAATAAAACCAGTAGTCTGGAATTATATATGATTTCTAGTAATTGCTACTTTAGAAATGAAGCTTGTTAGTTATATTGCTATTGGAATATTTCATAATAGATGTAACCATATTGCAGAATTCTGTCTCCTTCTTGCTTATGTTTGTGTCAATTGCCATATTTTCATGTAAATCAGAAGATCAACTGAAAATAGTTTTCCATCTTTAATGAAAAGTGCCAACTTTTTCACAGCCCTGGATGAAGTGAGGTAGAGTATAAAGCTCATAAGCATAATATGTGCTCTCCAGCATAGCCACTGGAAGACCCCAACAATCTTCATTCTTTATTCATGTACTGGATCTAATATTATCACGATATAGTGGAAGATATAGTAATATTATTGGGTACAGGCGTGGTCACCTCATCTCAAAAAAGGTACATTGGCACCAGAAAAGGTTCAGAAAAGGACAACAAAAATAATTAGGTGTTTGGAACAGGTCCCATATGAAGAGAGATCAAAAAGACTTGGGCTTTTCAGCTTAGAAAAGAGGAAATTAAGGGGGGATATGATAGAGGTCTATAAAATCATGACTAGTGTGGAAAAAGTGAATAAGGAAAAGTTATTTACTTATTCCCTTCAATGTAAGAACAAGGGGTCACCAAATGAAACAAATAGGCAGCAGGTTTAAAACAAATAAAAGGAAGTTTTTCTTCACTCATCACTCGTTGCCAAAGGATGTGGTGAAGGCTAGGACTTTAACAGGGTTATAAAGGGCTAGATAGATTCATGGAGGTTAGGTCCATCAATGGCTATTAGCCAGGATGAGTAGGAATGGTGTCCCTAGCCTCTGTCTGTCTGGATATAGGTGACAGGAAAGGGATCATGTGAGGATTACCTGTTGTGTTCCGTCTCTCTGGGGCATCTGGTATTAGCCACTGACAGCAGACAGGGTATTGGGCTAGATGAACCATTGGTCTGACCCAGTATGGCTGTTCTTATGTTCTTATGTATCATGAAATCATTCTCCTTCAGACTGAGATCTAGTCATGTGTGATGTCTGCCATCTTTGACTACAAACACTGAGGCTGAATCAGAGACGCTTAGATCTGAAACCAGGAGTCTCCACAATTTCAGTTAAAGAAATCAGGCCGTTAACTGGTGCCTGTAACTGACTTGTATTTTCTGTGGCCCAAGAGCAGAGTGGAAAGTGTACCACATAATGATCAGTGAGTTAAGCATTCTCACAGATGTAGTAATGGACCTCTTCTCATGGAGGTGAATGAATCTATCTGGATGAGTGATGTTACTGCACAAACATTGGATTGCTGCATTCATGCAGATGAATTAGTATATCATATTTGGTTCACTAATGTTGACTCACTTTGTAGTGATATCTGTCACTGATGATGAATTGGGGATAACTATACCTCCCAAACCTTTCCAAAGGCTTTGGTAAAGGGGAGATGTTGATTACTCCACATCTCACAGTTACTTTACAGTGGCTTCCTTTCTTGGACTCAGTGAGGATCCAAAGGATTGTGCTGATCATTCTCTTTAAGGTTTCTTGGGGCAGAGGCGTAGCGAGGGGATGCGGGGAGGGGTAGTTGCCCCTGGGAATCACGCTAAGGGAGGCGCCAGTTTAGCTGCCTGTGAATAGCCCCTGCAGCGCAGCCTGGGTGAGACAGTAAGACCCGGCTTCTTTTTACACTGACAGCCTCTGTGCAAGATCGGAGCAACCCCACCATTGTGACCTTGAATTCGGGGGATAGAGGAGTGGCAGCTGGAGTTCAGGGCTGACTCTGAATTCTGCCTTCTCCCAGTCTGGCTGGAGGCTGGGGTGCAGCCACAGGCTGGGCAGACCCCAGAGCGATGAAACCCCCAAGAGCTGCAGGGGCAGTTGCAGGAGAGAGCCGACCCCTAGAGCTAGGCCTCTCCACTCGCTGGAGAGGAGTAGATAAAAACTGGGGCCAGCTCCTGGAGTCCCTTGCCCTTCTGAGGATCCGCCGCAAGAGCTGCGTCACACTCACCACTGGCCAGCCCCGGTAAGCTACCCCTGCCCTCCAGCACCCTGCTGTGAGCCCTTCACCTCCCACTGCCATCCCTGACTCTTGCATCCTCACCCCTGTCCCTGAGTGTGCCCCCAAACCCAATCTCCTCCTGACATTGGAACCTGCTGCACTGAGTCCCTCTACACGTCCCATCCATCTGCTTAAGAACACAAGCAAAGCTGGGGACATTGCTCGGTGTTCTACAGTGACCTGTTCTCAATGCAATGCCACCCGACCTCGTCAGCCTCCTTCAGAAGCCCTGGGTCCCGAACTTCCCACAAGTCACCATCATGCTGCCAGGCTTGTTGTGGACACACTGGATGAACACAGTGCACTCCGCCCCCCTGCAGAGCTCAAGCAATTCTCCAGCCTCAACCACCCATGTGGGTGCGATTCATTACCACCCCCAAACCACTGGGCCCCACTCACCTTGTGGTCTGCAAGCTCCCATTTCCCACGCAACAAATCCTGTACTTTGGTCGGACGAGAGCAGCACAGAAGGTCCACACCAAACCCTGTTCACATGTTCCCCTCCCAGCGCAGATTGGAATGTGTCAAGTCCCACAGGTAGTAACAAATGATTGGGGAGGGTGCAAATTTTGCCTTTGCCCCCAGGCGCATAACACCCTCGCTATGCCTCTGTCTTGGGGCACTTCAGAATTATTTTTTGTCACCTTCCAGCTTGACATATGAGGTTGGAAACCTGCACCCTGGATTTTTATCCTCACTCTAAGATTATAGTGGGGGTAGTTACCTGCACTTGTAAAAATTGAATTTGTTCCCCCAGTGTCTGTTGTTCTTGTCTGCATGCTAGATGAATTGTTTGAGTGCCCATATATGCTGCACTTAACTGTTTTGGGGCGACTCCATGAGTTAATGCATCAATTCTTGTTAGCCTGCTTAATCTTGCTTTTTCACTTTGAAATTCTTTTTTACTCACATTCTTGCGATCAAGTTGCAGCTCCTGTCTCCTAGTGTGCTCTGTGAACTGTTCCGTTTTTTCCTTCATTTTATTTACCAATTCAGTGAAAGTATTGTTTACTACTTCTCCCTCTGGTACACTTACTTTTCCCATTCTGACAGGCACCAGTCTAGGTCTCAGTTTAAGTTCAACTGGAACCTGGCTTTTATCATATGGTTGTGGTTGCAATGCAGTGGACTCTGTTTCATCTTTCAAATTTTCCAGGGCTACCACTGATAATTTCTGTCCCATGGATTTAGGTACTGTGAAAGCTTCCAAAGGCTGTTGCTTTACTAGGGACGGCACTTTTCCCTTTTGCAAGGTTGCTTCTTTTACTTCCCCTATCTGGGTATGTCTACACTACAGCGCTAATTTGAACTAACTTAGTTCGAATTAGTTAATTCGAACTAAGCTAATTCGAACTAACGCGTCTAGAACTAAAAACTAGTTCGAATTAGCGTTTTGCTAATTCGAACTAGCGCGTCCACACTGATTGGACGCAGGGGGGCATTTAAGGGCAGCTGAAACCGGTTCTGGCAGGGCATCAGGTCAGTAGTTGCTTTGTGTGGCTGCTGTCTGAGGCTATCTGAGGCTCGAGCTTAAAGGGACCCCCCCGGACAGCCGGTTCTCAGCTTTTCCTGTTTGCTTGCCAACCTCGCCGAGGGACAGCAAAGCGTTGGTCTCCGTGCCCGTCTGTGTCGATGCTTCCCTTCGGGGGGGCCGCCGCAGGTGGCAACATGGAGCCACAGCTCGCCCTGCACCTTCTGGTGCATTTTCTGGACTAGCTGCTGCAAGCCTGCCACCAATGGCTCGAGGCTGCCTGGCACCACCTGGGGAATGTCAGTCCCCTGCCTCTCCGCCTGGCCGCCCTAGAGGCCGTGGAGGAGCCGCGGTGGTGCCCCGGCACAGGCGTGCCCTGCCGCGTCTAGCGTCTGGACACCAGCACCGACTGGTGGGACCGCATCGTCCTGGAGCACTGGGAGGACCGACAGTGGACTCAGAACTTCAGGATGAGGAGGGACACCTTCCTGGAGCTCTGCGAGTGGCTCGCCCCTGCCCTGCGCAGAAGGGACACTCACATGAGGCCCGCCATCCCCCTCCAGAAGCGGGTGGCCATCGCCCTCTGGAAGCTCTCCACGCTGGACAGCTACCGAGCCGTCGGGAACCAGTTCGGCATGGGGAGATCCACCGTCGGAGCGGTGCTCATGCTGGTATGGCACTCGTCGGCCACTGAGCTGGGAGGGAGGGGGAATGCGAAGAGGGTATGGGCCGCCCCAGGGACAAAGGGGGGGCGGGAGGAGGCAAAAGCGCCCCGCACCGGAGGGGTCGGTCTGTCCCGGCCGTACTACACGCCGCCAGGGGGGTTGCTTCCGGGAGTGGGGCACGGGGCACTGCCAGGGCACGAACACTCCCAGCCACCCGGGCGCCCCACTGATTGGCGCTTTGCTGTGTCTCTCTCCGCAGGTGGTCAAGGCCATCAACCAGGTGCTGCTCTGCAGGGTGGTCCGCCTCGCCAACCCGGACGCCGTCATCCAGGGCTTCGGCGCCCTCAGCTTCCCCAACTGCGGGGGGGCCATCGATGGGACGCACATTCCCATCCATGCCCCGGAACACCAGGCGTCCCAGTACGTCAACCGCAAGGGGTACTTCTCCATCCTCCTGCAGGCCGTGTGTGACCACCGGGGACAGTTCACGGACATTAATGTAGGCTGGTCCAGCAAAGCACACGACGCCCGGGTGTACCGCAACTCCTCCATGTGCCAGCGGCTGCAGGACGGGACCTTCTTCCCCGACCGCCACATCAGGGTCGGGGACGTGGACATGCCCGTGTGCCTGGTGGGGGATGCCGCTTACCCACTGCAGCCGTGGCTGATGAAGCCCTACACGGGCCACCTCAATCCCTCCCGCCAGGCCTTCAATGCCAGGCTGACCAGGGCCCGCATCGTGGTGGAGGGGGCCTTCAGGCGACTGAAAGCCCGCTTTCGATGCCTCCTCACCCGTCTGGACCTGGCCGAGCACAACATCCCTCCCGCGGTGGCAGCATGTTGTGTGCTCCACAATTTGTGTGAGCGAAAGGGGGAGGCTTTCCTGCGAGCCTGGATGGCTGAGGCTGACCGCATGGCTGGCCGCTATGGTCAGCCCCGCACCGCCGCCATCCGGGAAGCCCAGCGGGGGTCCGTCCGGATCCGGGAAGTCCTGCGGGAGAGCTTCCAGGGGGAGGAGGAGGACTGTCCTCTCCCTTGCATGCCCCACTGGGGCCTTCTTCCACCCTACCCCCCTTCCCCTTTCTCCTCCCTACCTACTGTAAAATAAAGACCCCTGTTTTTCAAACAAAAACATATGTTTATTTCACATAACTGGGGTGAGGGAAGGGAGGAATGAGGGTGGGAGAGGGGAGAGGGAATCATAGAATCATAGAATAATAGGACTGGAAGGGACCTCGAGAGGTCATCGAGTCCAGCCCCCCGCCCTCAAGGCAGGATCAAGCTCCGTCTACACTATCCCTGACAGATGTCTATCTAACCTGTTCTTAAATATCTCCAGAGAGGGAGATTCCACCACCTCCCTTGGCAATTTTTTCCAATATTTGACCACCCTGACAGTTAGGAATTTTTTCCTAATGTCCAATCTAAACCTCCCCTGCTGCACTTTAAGCCCATTACTCCTTGTCCTGTCCTCAGAAACCAAGAGGAACAAATTTTCGCCTTCCTCCTTGTGACACCCTTTTAGATATTTGAAAACCGCTATCATGTCCCCCCTTAATCTTCTTTTTTCCAAACTAAACAAGCCCAGTTCATGAAGCCTGGCTTCATAGGTCATGTTCTCTAAACCTTTAATCATTCTTGTCGCTCTTCTCTGTACCCTTTCCAATTTCTCCACATCTTTCTTGAAATGTGGTGCCCAGAACTGGACACAGTACTCCAACTGAGGCCTAACTAGTGCAGAGTAGAGCGGCAGAATGACTTCACAAATTTTGCTTACAACACACCTGTTGATACAACCTAGAATCATATTTGCTTTTTTTGCAACAGCATCACACTGTTGACTCATATTCAACTTGTGGTCCACTATGACCCCTAGATCCCTTTCCGCCATGCTCCTTCCTAGACAGTCGCTTCCCATCTTGTATGTATGGAACTGATTGTTCCTTCCTAAGTGGAGCACTTTGCATTTCTCTTTATTAAACCTCATCCTGTTTACCTCTGACCATTTCTCTAACTTGCTAAGGTCATTTTGAATTATGTCCCTATCCTCCAAAGAAGTTGCAACCCCACCCAGTTTGGTATCATCTGCAAACTTAATAAGCGTACTCTCTATCCCAATATCTACATCATTGATGAAGATATTGAACAGTACGGGTCCCAAAACAGACCCTTGAGGAACTCCACTTGTTATCCCTTTCCAGCAGGATTTAGAACCGTTAACAACAACTCTCTGACTACGGTTATCCAGCCAATTATGCACCCACCTTATCGTGGCCCTCTCTAAGTTATATTTGCCTAGTTTATCAATAAGAATATCATGCGAGACTGTATCAAATGCCTTACTAAAGTCTAGGTATATGACATCCACCGCTTCTCCCTTATCCACAAGGCTCGTTATCCTATCAAAGAAAGCTATCAGATTAGTTTGGCATGACTTGTTCTTCACAAACCCATGCTGGCTATTCCCTGTCACTTTATTACCTTCCAAGTGTTTGCATATGATTTCCTTAATTACCTGCTCCATTATCTTCCCTGGGACAGACGTTAAACTGACCGGTCTGTAGTTTCCTGGGTTGTTCTTATTCCCCTTTTTATAGATGGGCACAATATTTGCCCTTTTCCAGTCCTCTGGAATCTCCCCTGTCTGCCATGATTTTTCAAAGATCATAGCTAAAGGCTCAGATACCTCCTCTATCAGCTCCTTGAGTATCCTGGGATGCATTTCATCAGGACCTGGTGACTTGCTGACATCTAACTTTCCTAAGTGATTTTTAACTTGTTCTTTGTGTATCCTATCTTCTAAACTTACCCTGGGATGAGGGAGCTGGAAGGGGAGGGAAGGGAAAGGAAAGCTCAGGGGTGGGAGTCCGGCTGCCTCTCCCGTCTCGCCACACTGCGGGTCCGGGGGCGTCGGTGAGAAATGGTTGGGGGGGGCAGGAGGGATGGGGGGTGTGGAGGAAGCAGGAGCAGGAGTAGCAGGGGGAGCAGGGGGAGCAGCAGGGGGAGCAGGAGCAGGAGGAATTGGGAAGCGGTCGAGCAGGCTCTGGAGGTGGCCTCGCAGGGCACGGCCCTGCTCCTCCAGGGCCTCCAAACTCCTCCGGCGCAGCCTCAGGTCTTCCTGGACCCAGTGGTCCTGGGTGCGGAGCTGGTGATCATGAACCGGAGGTGCCACCTCTGGTAGTCCTCCTCATTCCTGGCTCTCCTGCTTGCCCGGGCACGGGCAGCTGCTGCAGGCGGTGTGGTGCGCCCTGCAGGCCCAGGTGCTGCGGCTGTGATGCAACAAGACCAGCGGTCAATTACCCCAGGGGCCCAGGTGTGTGAAACCCAGCTCCCCTCTGCAAGGCCAGGGCCCCTGCAAGATCCCCAGCTGCTGCTCCGTGGTGGGCAAGGCTCAGGCGCACGGTCCCGGGGCTCCCTCTCGCCCCAGCCCCCTGTACACATAAGGGGAGCACGATGGTACTCACAGGTGGACGCCTCCCCGGCCTCGGACGACACAGGCGAGCGGCTCTGTGGGGTGCCTCGGAGGTCCCGGGTCCTGGGCAGGCTGCCGGCAGGCTCCTGGCTCTCAGAGCCCTCCTCCTCCTCCTCCGTCTCCTGGAGCGGTCCCTCTGCCCTGGGGTCTATCACGTCCCGGGGGGAAGGGATGGCATGAGCCCCCAGGAGGCGGTCCAGGGCGTGGAAGTGGGGGCAGGCCTCCGGGTTGGCCCCTGGCTGGCAGGCCCGGGAGTAGGACTGCCGCAGGTCTTTAATCTTGCAGTGCACCTGCTCCCGGCTGCGCTGGTGGCCCCTGGCGGCCAGGCTGTCAGCCATGCGGCCGTAGACGGCCGCGTTCCTGTGGCTAGTGCAGAGATCGTGGACATTGGAGGCTTCCCCCCAAACCTGGATGAGGTCCACGATCTCCGCACTTGACCAAGCGGGTGCCCACCTCTTGCATCCCCGGGCAGGCTCCTGGGAGCCGCCAGGCTGGTCCTGGGGAGCAGTGGAGGGCTGGGTGTCCTCGGGTAGCTGGCTCATGGTGTGGCAGGTGCAGGGTCTGCTGGCACGGGTGCTGGCAGCCTTGCAACTGGCACAAACTGTGTAGCCAGCCTGTGGCCCTTTAAGGGCTCCGGGGCCAGGAGGGGGGCAATAGAGTTTCCCTGGTGTTGGCCAGAGTGGCCACCAGGGCAAGCTGGGAAGGGCTAGCCTCCTACTAGTTCGAATTAAGGGTCTACACAGCCCTTAATTTGAACTAGCTAGTTCGAACTAGGCTTAATCCTCGTAAAATGAGGTTTACCTAGTTCGAACTAAGCGCTCCGTTAGTTCGAACTAACTTTGTAGAGTAGACATACCCTCTGTTCCATTACCAGGGAGGCTAGCAGTGTGGCAGGCTGCTTAAGCCATCTCACTGCCATAGACATAAGTTGCAAAATTCTAGGCTTTTTAGTACTATTACTCTTTTTCAGTGCTTCAGTTTCTGCCATGGCTCCACATATACCGGTTTCTCTATACTCTTTTTTAAACTCATTTGGTCCTCCTTTTTTAGCACTCCAACGGGTCCATATTTCATCAAAACCTAACAGAGTTTTAAGGGAGTGTAGATGGGGGTTACCTAACTCGTGATTTTCTGCCATTTTAGATGTTAGATTGCAAACAGAAAAACAGAACCGTTCACCTTCTTACCAGATCAGTGGTCGGGGTCACCAGTGTCGTACCTCAGTGTTTTCGTACCTCGGTACCTTCTGCGGTCTAGACTGTCAGTGTCAGTGTTGTCTGGTCAGGGTCGTCCTGACACGCTCCTGACAGGACCTCTACTCCGTTGGTGGTGATAAACTTTCAGCTGTGTGCGTAACAATCGGTACTCCCTTTAACTAGAGTGTTAGACCCCATGCACTTGGGTCAACACGAGATCTCTGAGAGGCTTTGGAAACAACAGATGCAGGCAAGGTTTGAAATCAATCAAGCAGGTTTATTGTCAAATGCGAAGCTCTACCAGTTGATAACAGAGATCAGTACAATGTTACACCACTGGGCACTATGGCCCGCGTTGACAAGGTACCAACACCGGGCAGGCCTATTACCATATAACAGATATTAACAGCAGTTAGTCAAAGTTAAGCTACTGTGCATTCTGTAAGTTTAGGCAATGACACCTGCCATTCAGGCGCCTAGTGAGCTCCCCCCCCCCCCCCCAAGGTCGGCAGGTGAGCACCCTCTGCAGTGTCCTTTTATAGACAGGTACAAACAACTTACATCATTTCTTTACATACCAGGTTACCACCCTCTGTGGCCTAGTTACCACCCCTCACCTTATGGAAGGGGGGCTTACTTACTATCCTTCATGCTGTCAATCTCGACCCGGTCCTGAATCTAGGTCGGTATGTGCATTCGTTTTTAGGGAATCTTTGTACCAAGACATTTCTTATTAAGATGTTCCACTACTCCCCTTTGGCTTACAGTCTGTACCCAGTGCCTCCCTGTGTCCTTCCATGCTCCACCTAACTTACACAATCACACAATTATCAATAGGGCTTCTTTCTTGGCTCCTGTTACTGAACCAAAGTCTTGCTCACTAGATTGCAAGGCCTGTTGCTCTTTTCATGTTACAGGCCTCTATTTAGGCCTGCTGACTCCATGTTACTGACCCTCAACTTACAACAGAGGTGACCCTACTATGGGGCCTGGGCGAACATGTCAGTCAGGGCCTCCCGGATGTGCACCCCATTCTGATGCGTCTGGTGGATGGCAGCTGTGTGGGGTTGTTCATAGGCCTGGCCCTCGGCTGCCATCCTTTTGGGGAGGAAGGCCTCCCTACTCCGCTCCACAAGATTGTGGAGCACGCAGCACGCAACCACTACCTCCGTGGCATTCCGCTCACCCATCTCAAGACTGGTGAGCAAACAATGGAAGCGGGCTTTCAAGTGGCTGAAGGCGCACTCCACATGATTGCGGGCCCGGTTGAGGTGGTCGTTGAACCGGGCCCGGTTCTGATCTGGCCACCCCATGTAGGGCTGCATTAGCCAGGGCATCAGGGTGTAGGCTGCAACCCCAATGACACATATGGGCATAGGCACATCCCTGACAGTAACCTCCCGCCGGGGGAAGTAGGTGCCCACCTCCAGCCTACAAACCAGGCCAGAATTCCGGAGGATGCAGGAGTTGTGTGCCCTGCTGGACCAGCCCGCATAAACGTCTAGGAAGTGGCCATGGTGGTCCACGAGGGCCTGGAGTATAATTGAGCAGTACCCCTTCCTGTACATAAAATGGGCCGCTTGATGCTCTGGGGCCTGGACAGGGATGTGGGTTGCATCCAGGGCTCCCCCGCAGTTGGGGAACCCGAGGGCAGCGAAGCTGGCCACGGTAGAGTCTACATCGCCAGCATGTGAATTTCAAACTCATACCCTGGCCTATTCACAGTATTTCTTGTGCAGAAAGCATGATCTTATTACTGCTACTTCTCCATTACTATTGCTAGAGGTACTCTCATTCCCTTCCTTTTTTCCACTCCCCTTTAAATCCTTTTATTATTGCTTTTCTAGTTGTTACTCTTCCTTTGTTTTGCTGTCTGTTGTTACCTGTGTCATATTCTTCTCTTCTTTCCCCCGTTCTTCTTCTCTCTGTTGTCATCTCTCTTTCTTCATCCTTAGCTTTTCCTTTCCTCCTCCTATCTCTTTTCTTTCCCCATCTCACCATCTATTAGCCCCCCAGTTTTTCTAACCACTCTCTCATGCCATTACAAACCTTCGTGCACACTGCATAATGGAGGGTGGAGAATAGAAGGATTCAGCACCAACTGCAGAGCATTAAGGAACTTGAGAGAGGAACATAGGAGACTGCTTCCCTGTCCATGCTTCCCTGTCCATGAACAAAGGATAAGTGTTCTGCTTCAGAGGGGTGATTGGTTCTTTACATATGTTATGAAGAGTCTTTGGGAGATGAGATAATTGTTTCTTCATGTTTAGTAATGGAGAGCAATGCCAGGAGATTAATGGACCCTGACAATCCACTGATACTCACTTTAAATCTGAGGGTACTGTGGATGAGAATACAATTTTTTTATTAGAACTCTGCAAATGTGCAGATATTCCCTTTATACCTATGGGTATCCACATCCATGGATGTGGATTCAGATATCTGTGATCACTTTTGCAGATGCAGATGCAGATGCAGATGCAGATGCGGATGCAATTTTGTAAATGCACATGGCTCTAGAGGTTAATTGACACAGTGCAGCCAGGCCTCAGCATACCCTGTGATACTGGTAAAGCAGTGGGTTAGTGAACTTGAGCAGAAGGTAATAAATGAGGATTACTGTGAATTAGCGAATGTAGCCCACGGGTTGTCCATGTTTTTACCTACCACGTCCCTTCCCCCCCACGGGGTATATATGCAATTTGATTTTTACTCATATTACAAGACAAGATCAACATCATAAAATCAGCATGTTCAATGTAATAATAAATTAATAAGAGTGGTAACAAGAGATAGTTTAAAATCGGCTGTATATGATTTGCACTTAAGCGCCTTTAAAAATATTTTCTTACACTATATTTGTTATAAACTGAAAAAGTTTTAAAAAGTTGTGATTTGTGTAGCTCTTATATACCGGTAATAGGGTAGTGCTTATTGCTTTTTATAGCTCAGCAGCCTCAGCCGTGGTTCATTACTGGTATAACAAGTATTATTGGCCTACATGATGTCATAATCGTCAATCTTTATAGCTGGCAAGTGGCAACCACATCAAAGACCACCAGATTCTTTTATGAAGGTGGCAGAAGTGTCTGTGAGTTATGTACATCCGCGGGTATTCTAATATATTTTTTACACACGATAGAAAAACTGCTGGTAATACATGTGTTATACTTGGATGCGTGTTACATTCGCTAATTTACGGTACCCGGCAAGTGAAGGTTATCTTATGTGCTGCATGTCACATGCAGCCCACTACACATGCAGCATCCAGCACTGTTAGGAGGCACTTGAACACGGTGATTGTTTTTTGAAATGTCCTTGAAATCTAAGAATGTCCATCTATCTTAATCTTCCCATTGACTTTACAAAACAATGACTATGGTGTTTGAATCCAGTTTTTGATACCCCAGCCACAAGTCACATTGTTAATATTCCCTTTGAGACCTCTTCCATACAGCTTCTCCAGATCACCTCTTCCAGTTCTGGAGAAACAGTTCATCCGATTCTCTGGAATCCAAGAAATCAGGTCAATGCTGGATCTGTCCCTGAGGCTTTGTTAATAGCATGCAATCAAACAACACCTGAGTTGATCAGGCTCAGCGAGGGGCTGGTTACTATATACACCATAATTTCACAGTATATAATCATGAATGAAATGATATATACCCTGTACAGATCATGAACTATCCAAAAGCTTCAAAGTATGCTAGTAAACAAAGGTGCACATGTAAGCTTTTCACACATTACTCTTCTATTTCTATACCTACCAAGTACATATTATTTCCAAGGCCACTTGTGTGTTTATGCTTCATCTAGCTCTGTTCCTTAACTTCTTTTCCTCACTTTTGCATAGTTCATGCAAAGTCACCATTTCAGCTTTTCCCCCTACTCCACCTCTTTTTTAGTACTGCTCTGGTTTCATTTCAGACACATTCCTTTCTCTTTTTGCTTGTGCTTTTTCAGGCTTATTACCTAGCAACGCATTCCCAAAACTACACCAATGGCTACTAATTGTACAGCCATTAAAAGCAAACAATGTCTGAATTGTATGATTGAGGCATACTTCCCCTGGATTGGCTAACCATGGGTTGTTTTTGCAGTGGTGGTATCTATCTCATTATTTTGTTCAGTTAATATCTGGGTGATGGGTACCAGCTGTTCTAAAGTGCATTCCGCTAATCCTTTGTTTTGTTTCTTCTATTTTCTAAACCCAAATGTATTGCAGGTGAATGACTGGATATATCACATACAATATCCCTGTACACATTATTCATTATTACTATAATTAACTAATATTGTGCTCAGAGGTTCTGACCATTACGTTTTTAAGATCCAAGATTAAGGAGAAATCAGCTGCCCAAGTTTGGATACTGTTAATAAAGCATCCTTTTACAATTTTAACTTTGCCTATATTTTAATTATATTATAAAAAAGAGCTGGTAGGGGATATGTTCTTACTTATCACAACAGGAAATTCAGGAGTGAATCAGCATATAAGCCAATTAAAATGGTATTTCCTGGGCCCATACTAGAAGTGATCTCCTTCAGCAACTACACCACCATGCTCGGAGGGACTGCCATAGATTTCTTCAGCAACCATACCACCTGTGTTCTGGGAAGGCTACAGAAGGCTGCCAGTCAACAGGGCTCCTGCAGGTGAGGGGGCTAGGGAAAGCTGTGGGCCACAGGATACCCCTGCTTGGGGGATGGTCTTGCTCCTACAGTGGGGGCCTTGGCTTCCACAGAGCCATGGGCAGCAGGGGCGAGGTCTTGAGCCTTGCCTCTCCCAGCCTGAGGTTCATGTCCATGCCCTTTCCTGTACACACTGAATGTTTCATCGGAACACACATTACGTTAATAAGTTAGTGACACCAAAGGGTGGGGCAGTCCCTGGGCCCTGTACCCCTCATCCACAGTCAGATCTGACTCTTAGTGAGTCAGAAGAACAGAAGGGTTTATTAGTCGACAGGGACACAGCATAGAATAGACTTGTCAGCAGCAACTGGAAGCAGTCAGTACAATCAATGTTTCGGAGAGGGCACCCAGAGCTAGGGCCCGGCTCTTGTCCTGCTCCCTAAGCCAGACAAAACTGTCCCAATCCCAGAAGCCCAGCTCCAGCCCCCCCATCCCCACTCTTCCTCCAGCCTTTTGCCTTCAACTTTCACCTTTTATTTGCTGTAACAGTATATCAGCCATATCAATTTAATTATGCATTATTTATATTATTAATATTTTTCTGCGGCTATTATTGCTTTTGCTTTATTACTGAAAAAATTACCCAGGGTATCTTCCCACTATTGTCTGGCTGCCCATTTTAGACATTATTTTTATTTACTAATTTATGTTTAATATTTATGACCTTATTTTTATATAAAAATGTTGAACTTTTTAACACTCTAAGGGTATGTCTACACTACAATGTTAGTTCGAACTAACAGACGTTAGTTCGAACTAACATTCATAGCCACTACACTAGCGCTCTGCTAGTTCGAATTTGAATCGAACTAGCAGAGCGCTTAGTTCGAACTAGGAAAACCTCATTTTACGAGGATTAAGCCGAGTTCGAACTTACTAGTTCGAATTAAGGGGTGTGTAGCCCCTTAATTCGAACTAGTGGGAGGCTAGCCCTCCCCAGGTTTCCCTGGTGGCCACTCTGGCCAACACCAGGGAAACTCTATGCCCCTCTCCCGGCCCCGGACCCCTTAAAGGGGCACGGGCTGGCTACGGTGCCCGTGCCAGGTGCAAGCCTGCCAGCACCCAGCCAGCAGACCCTGCACCTGGCACGGCACAGAGCCACCCACCCGATGTCCCCCAGCCCACCCTCTCTTCCCGGGACCAGGCTGGCGGCTCCCGGGAGCTTGCCCTGGACCGCAAGAGGTGGGCACCTTCCTGGGCTAGTGCGGACATCGTGGACCTCGTCCACGATCTCTGCACTAGGTACAGGAAAGTGGCCGGCTAGGGCAGGAGAGCTGCCAGCCTGGCCACCCAGGAGCAGGTGTGCAGGAAAATCAAGGGGGTCCACTGAGACCCCCGACCCTGAGCCCTGAGCTTACAATGGCCGTACTGGGTCAGACCAAAGGTCCATCTAGCCCAGTAGCCTGTCTGCCGGCAGCGGCCAACCCTAGGAACCCTGGAGGGGATGGACCGAAGACAGTGACCAAGCCATTTGTCTCGTGCCATCCATCTCCAGCCTTCCACAAACTTTGGGCAGGGACACCACTCCTACCCCCTGGCTAAGACTACTCCATGGACCCAACCTCCATGACTTGATCTCACTTCCCTTTAAACTCTGTTCTAGTTGTAGCCTTCACAGCCTCCTGCAGCAAGGAGTTCCACAGGTTAACTATTTGCTTTCTCAAGAACAACTTTCTCTTACTAGTTTGAAGCCTGCTACCCATTCCTTTCCTTTGGTGTCCTCTAGTCCTTCTATTATGGGAACTCATGAAGAACTTTTCTGAATGCACCCTCTCCACCCCACTCCAGCTTTTAGAGACCTCTATCCTGTCCCCGCTCCATCTCCTCTTTTCTAAGCTGAACAGTCCCAGTCTCTGTAGCCTTTCTTCATCTGGGACCTCTTCCCAACCCCTGATCATTTTAGTTGCCCTCCCCTCTCCCAGACTTTCTCTTCCCTTCTCCCTCCTCCTTTTCCCAGTCTCCCCCAGTTTTGTTCAATAAAGACAGAGTCAATGTTGGAAGAAACGTTATCTTTATTTTGTACATCAATAAGAAGGGGGGCTAGGGAAGGGTAAGTGGAAGGAGGTGAGGGAGGAATGGGGTACGAGCCCCCGATGGGGAGGACTGGGCTGGCTCTGCGGGCTTCTGGGGGTGGAAGCTCTCCTGCAGCCCCCCAATTGCCCCCTCTCCCCAGATGGCAGCCTGCGGCAAGTGCAGCCGGGCTGATGGCCGAGTGGTGTGATGTGCCCAGTGTGGGTACTCCGGGCAATCCAAGCCAGGACTGCTTTGCAAGCGGGGCACCCCTTAGAACTGTCTGTCCGGGGTGGGGGTCGGGACCCTTTAAGCGCAGCCCTCGGCTAGCCTGAGACAGCATCTCCACGCTCTAAGTCCTCCTCTGATGCCCTGCCGGCACTGCTTCCGGCCATCCTTAAGCCCTGTTCAGGGTCCACTTAATGTGGACTTGCTAGTTCAAATTAGCAAAACGCTAATTCGAACTAGTTTTTAGTTCTAGATGCGTTAGTTCGAATTAGCGCTGTAGTATAGACGTACCCAAAGTGTTAACTAACAAAATTAAGACTGCCAGGATGCATGGGCTGCCACCCAGGAAGTGTGTGTCAGCCTTGCAACATTGAATGAAAGGTTCAGGTGGATTTTCGATAGAATCCTTTAAAAGGCAGCTCATTTTATACATACATTTCATTTTCTTTTTAAATGGGTCTTTCGTTTCTCTGTAAATAGTTTATTATGAGAAGCCAGATAAATATTTTAAACTTGCTCAGCAGAGCCTTGCCAACTGAGCCTTTGGACCTTGTTCCTTCCTAAAATTGTTTTCTACTCCTGACGTTTTCCTTTAGTAAATTGCAAGTTATGAGCAGATGCCAATTTAAACTGCTCACATTTCTACCCAGCAATTTTATTTTTTAAGCTTTGAATATGTCTTTTTTTTTTTTGACAGGCAAAATAACTTTTTTTGACCCAGGCTCTGGTAGTTGCTGTGTTTTAGCATTTTTTTTACTGCCATTTTCATTCCCTTATTTCCTTCTGCATCTCAACTATCTGAGACTTTAGTAAGCTGATCATTACAACTTAATTTTTGTCTCTTTCTTTTTCAGCTTAGTAGGTGTTCCCCTCTTTCCTTCTTAAAATATTTTCTTTGAACTGATCAATGCCTCCTGTGGTGTTCTTAATTGGTTTTTTTGTACATAGATGTATACACATTAACACATTTGGAAGCAGTTAAGCCATAGAGAAATCTTTATTATCTTTATAGCAGTATTGATTAAATCATCCAGTGTACGTCTACTCAGCATGCTTATTTCAAAATAAGCTATTTCAGAATTTTTTTCTGGAATAGCTTATTTCAAAATAGCACGTCTACACTACAGGGAAGCCTCAAAATTAGTCTGAGTCAGGCTTCCCTAGTGTGGACATGCTGCCTCGATTTAGAGCCCCAGGAGGTACTGGGGAGTAATTACTTTGAATGGCCCTGGGGAGGAGCTATTCCCAAATAGCAGCATCCACACTACTGCTATTCCGAAATAGCTATTTCAGAATAAGCTTTATTCCTTGTGGAATGAGGTTTACAAATTTCAAAATTGTCCATTATTTCAAAATTATTTCGAAATAACAGAATTGCTGTGTAGATGCTCGCATTGTTATTTTGAAATAACGTCAGTTTATTTTGAAATAACTATGCTGGGTAGACTCACCCCCATAGTCTAGTAATTCAAATGAAATCATCACTGCATTCAGCATACAAGTGATTATTGGCAGAGATAAAGAAGGAAGGGTCCATTTCCTTCAGAGTAGTTGGAAAAGCTTCTTAGGAAGAAACAGTGGTAGAAGTTGTCCTTATCTGTTCTGCACTTTCCATAATTAGTTTGATTTTTAAAGATTTTACTGGGCATGACTATACTAATTTATACTGCCATAACTGGGTTTTATTCTCAAATCAAAC
Organism: Pelodiscus sinensis; assembly: GCF_049634645.1. Taxonomy (NCBI): domain Eukaryota; kingdom Metazoa; phylum Chordata; order Testudines; family Trionychidae; genus Pelodiscus; species Pelodiscus sinensis. The sequence continues at coordinate 309,056,975 of NC_134711.1, forward strand.
ATGTTAACAACATCCTCTTTTGCACTATATCACTTCCAATTCCCTGGACTACCTAGTCCCTTACAAACTCTGCTAACCTACCTGGGAATCTTTTCCATAAATATAAAATGATGGCTTCCTACTCTACATCTTTGATTTGCTCTTTGTACTCTCTGTGTTCAATGCTCAGGGCGGTACATTTCATTTGTAAAATTTTAGCCACCAGCAATAATCCTTGTGAAACTGCAACCTTGATTTGGACTTCCTTTGTCTTAGGATAAAAATAATAGATACTATTTCCTCTTATTGTCATTGTGTCCTATTATTTTGGTGTAATTCAGCAGACCTTTGCTGTATCTGCCAATAATTTATTTATGTTATTCAATAATCTGTTATGTTCTGCCAACTGTTTTTTGTTTGCTTGTTTTTAATCTGCTACCAGTCTCTGGAGTTCCTTTTTGACCCAGTACAAGTCTCCCTCTAATATTTCTCAGGAAATTCATAGGGTCTTCTCTTTGATTTAACCCACTTCTGCAGCATTGTACTAACATCCTCATACTTAAACTCTTAAATGCTTCTGGTGCCATTTTCCCTAATGTTAGGTAGACACCTCACACTATACTTAACCTACTCCAGTTCAGTCAATCTCAAATTGGCTACGTCTACACTGGCCCCTTTTACGAAAGGGGCATGCTAATTTTAAACTTCGTAATAGGGAAATCCGCAGGGGATTTAAATATCCCCCGCGGGATTTAAATAAAGATGTCCGCCGCTTTTTTCCGGCTTGGGGAAAAGCCGGAAAAAAGCGTCTAGACTGGCCCGATCCTCCGGAATAAAGCCCTTTTCCGGAGGATCTCTTATTCCTACTTTCAAACTTTGAAGTAGCAAAGTAGCAAGTTCGGTATGCCTCCTTTTCCGGAGGATCTCTTATTCCTACTTTCAAACTTTGAAGTAGCATTAGCAAGTTCGGTATGCATACATTACCCCGCTAGTTCGAACTAGCGGGGTAGTGTAGACATACCCCAAGTCAGATGGCCTCTAGGGCTCTTTAGGCAGAGTCCAAACCACCAGGTAAGAACACTAATCTCCTCTATCCCATCTTCAATGGAATTTGACACCCCAGCCCCCTGCTTTGTGAATGAGCTTCATTGTAGGGTGATCCCCCCCTCAATTAGTGCATGCTAAGCACCGTTCTGCTGCCCTTTGCTCTTATAATAAGAGATAATAACATTCCATCACCCCTGGAATTTACATACTAGAGTGATTTGTAATCCCCAGCCAGACAATATGTGTCTATTTGGCAAAGCTGCTCCCTCTACTGTGCTCCTAGCAGGAGTAGGTTTGTCTCTGTAAGCATGATCTGCTTCTGAAATCTTCTCCCCACTACCCCCCATACTCCAAACCCATCACTGGATTTCAGGGGAGAGCTCATTTAGCTCTTGTTTACAATTCACTCCAGGGAAATATATGGTGGTACTGTATTTGAAAATCTGTTATTTTAAAAATCTCAGGTCCTATTGGTTTCCCTGCTTTCACAGTCCAAATTTTCTTCTTGATTTATTTCAGATAATAGTACATTGAGTTGCAGGTTGATTTAAAAAGAAAAAGGATATATTTTCCCAACCATTTAGGGTATCATGCTTTCATAGTTTGCTGCAAAGCACCATGTGCTGTAAGTGATTGTTCTTAGAGCAACTTTATGGGTATTTTCCAGAGAAGTGTCATATCAGCAGATAGATGGAAAACTATAAAACCACCAATGTGAATTGTTTATCACAGAAATAAATAATAGAGGCCTCTTGCCTTTAGTGTATATTTCTTTTGGCTACAGGACTCTGGGCACAAAACTGCAGATGGTTTTATAAAGAATTCCAAAGGTCAGAGTTCAAACTCAGATTTCCAGACTCTGAAAAAATTTGTTAAAAACCCAGGTAGTTAGAGTACCCACGGGGCAGAGTACCCACGGGGCTGCACAAACTAGGTAGTTCGGATTAGGCTTCCTAGTTCGAACTACCGTTACTCCTCCACGAGTAAGCCTAGTCCGAACTACCTAGTTCATGCCACGTGTAGCCGCGCGGCACGGGGTTCGAACCAGCCGGGATTTAAAAATGGCAGCGCCCGGCTTATGCAAATGAAGCCCGGGAAATTCAAATCCCGGGCTTCATTTGCAAGTGCGGTATGCCTACATTACCCCGCTAGTTTGAACTAGTGGGGTAGTGTAGACATACCCTTAGATTCTAAAAGATGACAGAGATGTAATAATCCACCCAGTAAATGTTTCCTATGGCTAACCCTGGTTGACTCTGGGGATGTCTACTTTTATTTTTTAGTTCCTGCCCTTGTGAAAGTCCACATAACTGAAAGATAACCGTTTCTTCTTGTGATAATCTTTATATACATTTTCCCAAGAGTTCAAACTGATGAGAGGAGGGCTTCTGCATATAACTTCTGCAAGGGTAGAGAGAGCAATCAGGAAAGTATTTGTACTACAGTGGCCTATTTCGTCTTGAGGTTTGGAAATTCAGAGCAGAAGTTTTTATAGTTTTAAAGCAAAATATATATATATTCCCTTATAGCATGGGCTACAGACAGTGCAAGTAAGAGTAATGCATGCAGCAATTTACAAGCATTTGATAGACACTGGACAATAATTAGATTCTCACAAGTCCAACTATCTTGAACAATACTAATGTGTAGGTGAACTGACCTGTTTTTCAGCAGTTGTTGGTGCACAACTGATGCCTATAGATTTTGAAACAACCGGTACCTGATCTTCTAGCAATCACAGTGGTCAGAGATTTTTAGTAGCTCATCTTTTTTCTCCTCTCCAGAGCTGCCATCGCAGGGGGGAGGGGCATACTGTAGTAACAGCTTCCCTAGATACAGGCAGAACCAGTCAAGCTTTTATCCCACTTTTTCACAATGGGATGGCCCTAAGGAGTCTCTTCTCCCTCTCCTGCAATGCAGCAGGTAGCCAGAAGGGGAGCAGTTGAGCAGCTAGCTTCAGCAAATGAGAGCTTACAGCTAGAGAGTCGAAACAAGGGAATTATTATTTTCTGTGAAAATCTGAACAAAATTAAAAAAATCTCTCTCAATTTTTGGAAAATGGTTTGAAATGAAAATAATCTGTTTTAAAATGAATGCAATCTAAACACAAATTGTTTTAATTTTTGGCTTTCTTTCCCTCCCCAATATCTCCCTTCCTCTCCTTCTTTTTTGTCCTTTTCTAATGGAAAAAATGGGGGTGGGGAGAGGACAAAGAGAAAGAAAGGGGAGAAACCACAAACCTTTATGATATTGATTCTATCTGATTTGAACTGAACTGAAAATAAATGATTTCACTGAAATATATATATATATATATAAAGACCTCAAGCTGCCTATCTCCTTTGTGAGCATGTTCTGTGTGTTCAAGGAGCCATTTTTCAATGGAAAAGCTTTTTGATGAGAAGTTTGTGACCAGCCCTAGAAGGATAATCAGTTTCTCTGAGCACTCCTGGCTCATTTCGGGAAGTGGTGGAGAACAGAGTTTCTGCTCCAGAGAGGTGGATTTGAGTCAAATGTGTCTGTTTTAAAATTGCACGGTGCAGCTCAGGGAGCACAATTTCTGTTCATAATCAAATACAGATTTCCTTCTTAACACAGTCAGCCTTTGGAATCACAGAATCTCCAATGCCAGAAGTGGTCATCAGTTCACAGTTCAGATGCTGCTGATGCTTGACATCAGAGCTATTAGCCTGTGTCAGAGGGGGGATGCTACTTACTTGTTGGCTACGTTCATGTCACAGGGGAAGCATACAGGAAAGGAGTATGTTTTGATGAGCAGAGTTGCATTATGACAGTTTGCTAACCTGTGAAGCAAAGATAGTGCTGATCCCTTCCCAGTACAGGGAAATGCTATTACAGAGCCAAGAAGAATAAAGAGTTTACATTTGATGGGGCCTCCTCTGCTTGAATAACTGCATCCAAACTGCAGGGGCTTTCACTCATGAAGAAATGTGGAAATGTCCATTGCAGTTTGGGGGTCATGAAGAGAAGGAATTGAAGGTGGGGCTATGGTTTCAACCAGGGATGGGGAACCTACAGCTTGCAGGCAGGAGCCAGTCTTCCCCCCACAGTTGGGTGAGATGGCGCTCATGCTCCAGCCTTCTGGCAAGTCTCTGAGCCTTGGCATGCCCCCGCCCCAAAGGGCTGGAGTGCAAGTGAGGGCATGACCCACTGCTGAAAGAAGTCTCGATCCTCAGCATCCCCCGATGGAGCTGATGCATGAGCAGAGCCCCAGCGCACCGAGCTGAGTGCGAGTAAGGTGAGTATGACTTTGCTTCTCAGTTGGGAGCCTGGTCAGTGAGGCCCCTGACCAATGTGGGTCAGTGGTCCCTGACCAAAAAAGGGTTCCCCAGAATGAAGATTATTGTTGTTTGTGCCAGTGGACTTTATATTGATACACACACATACTTTACAGCTTTTCCCTCACATGCTGCCAGGCACAATTATAGATGGAAACATCAAAATGCTGTCAGATAATTGACAAACCTATCAAAACACTGATGTTCTACATTTGCAAACCTGTGTGTCACTGCTTGTCCAATTACAAAACTGCGATCGCTTTTTAAGTAAAAACAGCAATTACAAAAACCTATTTACTGAAGATTTATATCAGGGTGGGGGAACCTAAGGCCCGGCCCCCGGCTTGCCTGGATCCAGCTCCCGAGGCACAGGCCCTCTCCCCGCAGCATTGGGGAGTCCATGATGGTGCTCCAGCCCCTGTCACTTTCTTGTGGGGCTGGAACATACAAAATCTATTAGCCTGGGCTCCCATAGGCCCTGATGTGTGAGGGGAATGTGGAGAGTGTCTTTCTCCCCAGAGACCATATCAACAGGGATTTGTTTTTTATTTTTTATTCTTCTTTTTTGTTTGTTTTCCTTTTTTGCTTCTCACTTGTGTGCGGCCCCCGACTGATTTTTCTGTGGGTCAGCAGCCCCCGACCAATGCTCCCTCTAAGCTGCACAGCCACACAGCTTCACAGGCGATTAATCAGCCCTTCCCAGTCAATCAACTCTGTGCATGGAGCTCTGAGCCTCTGACTGGACCGGGCTGATTAATCGCCTGGGAAGGCGGCTGCTGTGCAGCTTAGAGAGCACACTGCCCCCAACCCAAAAAAAGGTTCCCACCCCTGATTTATATGGATGCAACAGAGGTTACTGATTCCCAACATGTATTTATCATATTTTTTTTCCTTACATCGCTGCTATTAGAGAATAAAATGGGGCCTTGCCCTGAGGACCCTTCAATCTGAAGATTTCATCTAGGGAATACTTTCTTTTGCAGTCCATACTATATTTCCATTGGATTTTGATTCAGCAAAACAACTTTGCTCAGGTCCACCATGACTCAGAAGAAAAGTTAAATACACTTACATTCCACTGAACATTAATCTCACACTTAAATGTTTTCCTGAACTTGACTTGGAGTCTCTCCGTTGACTTCACTGAAAATGTGATCAGTTACTTATATGGGTAGTCCTATTGATTTCAGTGGCATAGGTAAGGAATGCTCGCCTACCTAAAATTTGTTCAGGATTAGGCCCTAATATAGGAAAAGGAGTCAGTGAAATGTTGAAATTACATTCTTTTGTTTGTAATCATAAAGGAACCTCATTCATTCTGTCTAAAACAGAAATGAGCAATAATTTTTGATGGGGGCCACTCCAAAAATGTGGTAAGCGATCAAGGCCTGCAATTCTATAAGAACATAAGATTGGTCATTCTCGGTCAGAACTGATGTCCATCTAGCTAAGTATCCTGTCTGCTGACAGTGGGCAATGTCAGATGCCCTAGAGGGAGTGAACAGAGCAGGGAATTATCAAGTGATCCCTCTCTTGTCATCCATTTCCAGCCTCTGAGAAACAGAGGCTAGGGACACCCTTCCTACCCATTCTGACTAATACGTATTGATGGTTATGATATTAATGAAGGAGTGTGGAGTCTAGAGGTTGGGGGCAGAAGGGAACTTGGTGTAAGGGACTGGGATTCAGGAGCGATTGTGGGATCTGGGAAGAATTTTAAAGAAGGGGGTTATGACCTAGGGCAGGGGACTGAGGTTCACAAAGGGGGTGCAGGGATTTGGGTTGTGACCTAGGGCAGAGGATTGCAGAAGGGGGGCAGACCCCCCCAACTGGGGAGGTCCAGGTTCATCTGCTCCCTGGGCTCCCCAGCCAGAGTGAGGAATGGAACAAATTGTGCACTTTGCCCTTGCTCCCTGATGAAGGGCAGGACTGTAACAAGGGCGAGGCGAGTGAGGCATTTGCCTTAGGTGCATAGCTGAGGGGGGCACAGAAAAATAATATAGAAAACGAATTATTTTAAGATAGCTACTTATTTTAAGACAGTGCAGCTTCTCTCCCCTGCCCATTAGCATCAGCTGGCCCACAGTTTACATGTCAAGCTGCACATTGCCACTCCGCAATCCAACAGACACCAGGGGGCGTAATTTTATATTCTTGCCTCAGGCGCAAAATTAGTAGTTAAGGCACTGATGAAGGGAAACAGCCAGCAATCAGGGTGGGGGGAGCTTCAGCCACCCCCACCCGACTTAATGGGCTCCTGCAGAATGGGAAGCCCAAGGCTGGGGCAGACCCAAATGTGGAGAAGGGCATCCCCCCAGCAAGCTTGCCTGGTGATTCTATCACTAAATGTGGTGCTGCTAACTCTTACCGGTTAGGTGGAATTATTGAACAAACAGGCAAACAGACACACACAGTCTCTCAAATGCATAGATGATCAGACTGGATGATCACAGTGGCCCCTTCTGTCCCAATAATCAATAAATGAATGCTCTAGAATCCATTAGCATCCCTTACTGTAAGGTAGATGGCATTATCTCCATGAGCTTTCTGCACAGTAACAAGAGAAAGAAAAAAAACTTAGAAGATACCAAAATGTGATTGCAAAACAATTGGCAAGGAGATTTGGTGGCAGGTGTAGTACCAAAACCAAATATGAATGTATTATTTGAAACGAGCTATATTTCAAATTGATAATGCCACTGTAACTTTTTTCCTATTAGCCTTTAGCAGGGGTGGGCAAGGGGCTGCCATTGAGTCACATCTGGCCCGCCAAGCCATCAGATCCAGCCCGCAGCTACCTCTCTGGGACCCTTAAGTACAGTACAGCAGCAGCTGCTTTAAATGTGGCTGTTCTATTCTGGGAGCAAGGAGGGAGGCTTTGCGCTCTGTCCCATCCCTCAGCAAAGTCTCTCAGCTCCCATTTGCCAGTTTCTGACCAATAGCAGCTGAGATATTTTGCTGGTGGCAGGGACAGCCAAAAAAAGCTTCCTCCTTCACTCTGTTCAGAATGAAGCCATGTGGGGCAGCTTGTGACTGCTGCCTTCAGGTTCATGCAGGGCTGCTGACTGGGAGCTACCTAGGTAAGTGCCTCCCAGCTAGAGCTTGCCTCTGGCACCCACACTCTCAACTACCTGCCCAAGGCCACATCCAAACTCTCTGTACCCCTTTTCCCCCAGGTCACAACTCCCTCCCAGACTCTGCACTTTCTCCTATACCCTCCCCCAGGCCAGAATCCTCTCTGGAACCCATACCTCCTCCCTGACCCTGTACCCCATTCCCCTGCCCCAAATCATCACTCAAACCCTATGTATCCCCTTTACCCTGGTCACAACTCCCTCCCAGACCCTGCACCCCATCCTAGAGCCCCTCCCTCAGGCCAGAATCCTCTCCCCTCCTGGACTCTGTACCCCAAGCCTCTGCCCCAGATCACTGCCCCCTCCTTCACCCAAACTCCCTCTCAGACTCCACACCCCCTTCTGCACCCCCATCTCCTACCCCAAGCTCCCTTCTGCACCAAACCTCTGTCCCAGACCCCAAACCCTTGAAATGAAGCCCTTGACTACTTGCCAAAATCTTGGAGTTTTTATTAAAAATTATTGCTCACCCCATCCTTGAATGCACCTTTTCTATCTTTAAAGACTAACAAGATGGTTTATTCTAAGAAGTGGCCCTGCCCCACAAAAACTCGAAAACTCATCACCTAATAAACCATCTTGTTAGTCTTTAAAGTGCTACATGACTGCTTTTTTTCTTTTACTAAGATCAGACTAACATGGCTACCTCTCTGTTACTTTTCTACCTTTGTTAGCTTCAGCTGGTCATTTTCTTTTATGTGCCATGTGGTATTGTTTATTTTTATTCATGTATATTATTTATATTCTATTTATATTATTTATTATAAGTTTATTTCTCTCTTTTTAATATATCCCTCCATCCACAGCAATTTACTCACTCTAGGTCCTGGTACAGCACTGCAGACGTTTTGCCAATGACATGAGTGGGAGTAGAATCAAGCCATTAACTCTTTCTTAGATGTGTGTAACCATCTTTTGTTCTTTTCTTGTAATGTGAATCCTTGTCTCTTTTCAAGCTTCCTTCTTGCACCTCCTTCTTTAAAATAAATGTCCTCCTTCTCCTCCTGCTCAGCCCATGCCCTCTACCCTGTGTGAATGAACAGACCATTAAAAATTAGCTCCACTGACATCAGAAGATCCATAGGTCCAGGGAGCTGTTGCCCAGGAGTTGTGATCAAAGTGCACACTTTGTATTATTTGTACTTATTTTCACTTTCAGTCACTAGCTTCATGCCACAGGCCTAAACAAAGTGGACATTTAAAAGTGAACATGCTCAAGTTCTCTCACTGCTGGAAGCGGTTTAGAGAAACTGACAAGCTTCCCCCATGCTGTGCTGCTGGTTTCATGCACAGATTCATTTATTGTCTAGATATTGGAAGCATTGGAATTCAGCGCTTTACTTCATTCTCAGAAACATTGCTCAGTGCTCTTAAATAGATGCAATCTGATGGGTAGTTCATAGCTGGAATTAAATCTAACTGTACGTGGGCTTTGATCCAGCAAAGCTCTTAGACAACATGTTGTCAGGACTGTTCCCCATTCTGGCACTCTGAGGCTACATCTACACTGCAGGAAATTGTCGGCAGAGGCAATGCAAATGAAGCGCTCATTACCATTTAGTGCACTTTCATTTTCATAGTCTCTTCCGATCTGTTTTGTGTGAGAGTGTGAGAAATGCTAAGAAGTGCTTCATTTGCATTGCCTCTGCTGACAAATTCCTGGAATGTAGACGTAGCCTGAGTACAGAAGATGGGGGCCCGCAAGGGACCTTAAATACCTTGCTTCTATAGACTCTTCTTACAAAAACTCCCCAGAGTCACAAATTTACTGACTGGGGCGTGGCTGCCGCCATCAAGTGATTTAACCCTGAAAAACAGGAAGGAACACTTAAATTCTTTCCCCAGGGGTACCCCAAGCTCTTTTGCCCAAGAGATCTTGAAAAAAGAAGGAAAAAGCACAGAAAAACAAACTGTATCTTTGATAGCTGACCTCCAAGGCTAGGCAGACACACAGAGACTTCCTGTTACATTTCAGGACACAAGAATCAAATAATCGCCATAAAAAGATGCTGTTATTAACAAAGCAAAAAGATATACTTAATAGAGCATACTTGGCTTCTAGGTAATACAGAGCAACTAAGAAAAGAACAGATCAAAAACACAAAGACTCATAGTTCTTCGGGCCATAACTTAAATGGTGAGTGGGGAGGGAAGGCATAGATTCACACAGAAAAGTTTAATGAGACAACCAAAAAAAGAAAAATACCTTGATCACAACTAAATACACATTTTCCCTCTACTCACAATCTGTGCTGATCTGTACTTCAAGGGCCAGTTCACTCCCATGTTCAATATTTCTTATAGGCATGGTAATTCTGATTACTGCATCTGCTTTCTCCAGCCCTTACCTTAGAATTTTTTTCACAAAGAAAGCAGGCAAGGTATCTAAATACAATTCACACTTATGCACTATATCCCCATTTGCTCTTCTGGCCCCCCGCCAATACCCTTGCTAGCTACCTGAGTTTAACCCCTTAGTCACCATGTGCTGGCCAGCATTCCTCCTATCTATAACACATGTGCACATCTTTAAGCATGCAAATAGTCCCACTGAAATCAAGTTATTATGAACTTATCAAAAACAACTTGATGACTTATTTGATTGCTAATGGGATGGGTAACCTATCATCTCCAAAACATTCTCCAACAGCCCAGCCAGCAGTGGCAGGAAGGTATTATCTGATGAGTATTCAGGAACCTACATTCTGTGAGATGAGTTTGGGGTTACATTCCAATTTCTAGGGTACAGATAGCCATATTGTACTCATTGCCATTGCAACTAGCACATTTTATCCCTTTCAGAACAGAAGCAATTTCACGTCTTTCCCAAGATACAAGCTCCTTGGAGAATTTGAAATGATTGTTTTGACATCTGATGTGGGGATTACACTATTTCAGTTGATGTAAATGGGCATTGCTCCACTGGTGCCAAAAGAGTGATGCTAATTTTCACTGTCTGACTATATAGTACCCATTGTACATACTTTGTGCCTGATTTTGTGATCCCTTGTTCAAGAGAGCAATCCCATTACCATCTGGGTGTAGGTTGTAAGCACCTTGAGGTAGAGTTGATATCTTCTATGTTTTGTGCAGAGCTAGGCAGACATCAGGGGCTCTGCAAATAAAAATAAAGCTGAAGAAGGAATAATGAACTTGAATTCTCCTTGATTTTTCTACAAACTTTACCATTTAGACAGTATCTTCCAGAATACAATACTATCAGCTGAAATCCTGGCTACATTCAAGTTGATAGCAAAATTTCCATGGATTTTAATAGGGTCAGGATTTCATCCTGATGCTCATTATAATACAAAAAAGGAGAGCTAAATTTCAGCATCAAGTGTGAAATGCCTGGGGTTTCCCAGCTTCGAATCTTGACAGCATTGATTCAGTTCATCATTCTTTCAAGGCAAATACGACTGTCTTGCATGCACATTAGTCTATGGAACTTTTCAGATGGAGCATTTAAAACCTCTGTATACAAAGGTATTTTTTTATTGAAGTGGGCATTTTGTCCTTGACCAAATCATCCCCTCTCTATTAATTATGAAGTTAGGTATTGCTAGCCAGCTTGTTGTCCTCCAGCCCAGAGATGGGTACAGTCCAGATGCGGATGAAGTGATTTCTTTGCAAACAGAGATGATAGAGTGCTTTAAGATTCAAGGAACTATAACAATGAAACATGTAGCTAAATCTTTATTCAAATATTATAAAGTGATCCTTAAAATAAGTGTTTTTAAGATACTTGTAACATGCGTAATGTTTTTGTGATGGTTTTTAATTATCTTTCCAATGTAAACAGCTATTGTTTACAACACCCAATTCCTTAGTCAGAGCCTGATTAAATAATGTATCAAGTTCTCTCATTGTTTGCATGTCTTTTCTGCTGTATTTCTCAGATCATTTTTCTGATTACTATAAATTTAAATTGTTTGAACACAGAAATATTGGATTTTAATCTTGAAGAAGTTTTTTTTCACATTTGTGGGATAAATCCTGATGAACACTGTTAATGAGGGAAGGCCCAGAGTCTGTTATGGTCCAGTTCTGTTATGCTTACTTACACTGCAAACTCCCTTGCTGCACAAATATCCCACTGATATTAATGGGATTATTACTATTTATTTATCTTAGTTTAGTGTCTAGGAGCCCAAGTCAAAGACGAGGACCCTATTGTGTTAGTGTCAAGGGCCGGGGTTGCCCCCCCCTTTTTATAATAATTACCACCCCACTGGCGGGGTGAGGGGTCCGGGCCCTCCCTCTCTCCGGACCCCGACCCAGGGCCCTAACGTCAGGAGTGGGTCTCCTGACGGTAACAGGCGGGGGTTCTGCCCCCAAACACGCCCATTCCCGGGTTCCACGGCCCGCCCTGGGTCTGTTTCACCCCGCCGGCCTGTTATCGGCCAGCCTCCTGTCGCGGGCGTCTTCCCTCCTTACCTCTTGCACCGCTCCTTCCCCCCCCCCCCCGCCCGTCCCCATGGCTCTCTTTATCCCGTTCCCCACCATCCCCGGCCGATGCCCTCACTTCCGGGCGCGCCTCCCTGGGCGCGTCCTGAGGACATGCCTCCGGCTCCGGCCTCTGCCGCCTTGGAGCGTCCGCTGCCGCGGCGGCGGTTCCCTCACCGCCCGCCGTGGTTTGCCGCGCTTGGAAGTGGCAGGGTTGCTTCACCCCGTCGCACTCCACCTCCGACCCCAGCTGTCCCGGCGCGCCCGCCACCGCAGCGGGGGTTTCTTCACCGCCCGCCGTGGGTTGCCGCGCTTGGCAGTGGCGGGGTTGCTTCACCCCGTCACAGTTAGACAATGTACAAACACAGAACAAAAAGATGACTTCTACCGTAAAGGGCTAACAAGAGGCAACAAATGGATAAAGTGGAGTTTGTGGAGTTCAAGGAAGCAATGAGAATATATTGGTTAGCATGATGCGCTGTACTCTCTAGACACCAGCAAACTAACTGTTAGCATTTTTGGAGTCATTGTGCTAAATAAGGGATTTAGGCAGGTAACGATGAAGTTTAAGGATGTTCACAGGTACTAAGCTGGTGAGACACTAGGAGAGAAAGCAATTGGGCAGAAGAGACTGGATTCATGGGCTGATTGGCAATGACCATTGACAGTTTGATAGTCAATGAGAGGTGGTAGGCTGGGTAGAGACTCTGAATGCCTTGAAAAGGAAAACAAGTAACTTATGTTCAGAGATGACCCTTACCTGCCAATAGTGTGTGGGGGCAGAGGGAGGGCAACTGCTTATAGGATTGTAACTAAGCTTATGCCCCCACTATAAGAATTGTTCCAGCAATCCTGTCCTGAGGTGACACAGATTAAACTACTGTAACTGTTTTATTTAATAACACTTAATACCATTCTAAAGTGATAGGTGCATGGATGGAAAACCACATCAAGATAATAATGACCTTTTTGGAAGTTGTGTAACCTAAGGGAGAAGATGAAAATCTCTGCCACTACTGACTGAGTTACATTCACAAGAGATATGCATCTACAGCTTGAACCTCTCTAATCCAGCACCATTAGGACCTGACTGGTGTCAAACCGAGGGAAATCAATCGTATCTAGCAGCATTACCAACACGTCCACTGATTACTGGGCTCTTAGAAGACATTTAAGGATAAATTATAGCTAAAGAATAGCAGAGAATACTGAGAGCCAGGACAAGTGGCTGTAAACAAACTTTATGGGAACACAGGAAACTTGGCCACACCCAAGACAAGTGGACATCTGGCTAACTAAAATCATGCTGAACCACAGATGTTGCCAGACTAAAGAGGTTGAACCTGTATTCGACAGATAGAAATATCTTGAGTTTCAGACCAGTGAGTTGTTCCTACAAGGAAAAACATAGCTGCAGAAGAAACCCCCACTAATAATGAAGAGCTAGTAAAGTCATAGAATTCTCAAATAATGGTATATTTGCCCACCAGAATATTGATTCCCATACTTACATGTATAAGAGACTGTTCTCTGCATCTTGACATGACAACTTTAACTTGTTACCCTGTATCAATGTGTCAGGTTTTCTGCATGAGAGGACGTGTCCATAGAACATAAATGTTGGCAAGGGTGTGTCTTATGTTTTTCATAGAAGCTATATTTTAATCTCATGTAGTGCCCATGGACAGTTTTTTTGCATACTTATTTCTTCCATATTTTGGTATTAAAATAAAAAGTTGTACCATAGTCATACCAAGAGAACAATACTGTAGGAATTTGTAGTTCCTCAACACAGTTTCTAGATGCTAATCATTTCCTCATTTGCATTTTACAACTGTAATGGGAGTACATCCAAAGTTTGTATGGCAATTAATATGCTCACAACAGTACTAATTTTAGAAAAATCTGTTGACCAAATACACTCTGGTAGCCAATGTGTTCTGCCAGTGATCACAGGATATCAAGTACTGAGTACAGCACCAATCTATTCTTCTGAAAAGAAATTAGGAAGTAATGAGGTGTGTCTTCATAAAAGTGAATTATATTTCAGAATTACATGGCTCACTGTGGCAAGCATTGATCTCACTTTGTTGTCATACAATTTACAAGTTGTTTATGTCCTATTCGGTGATAATATAACAATGGCAATCTTATGGTTGCATTCAATTTTTGGGGCACTGGTGGCAGGAAAGTACAGCAATGCAATAATAAATAGACAGCTTGTTTCTAACCTCACGCTTGTTTGTTTTTTGTTACCCCGGTTTTTACTGGTGTTAGTGAAAGGGGAATAAAGACCAATTAGTATAATTAATACATCAAACTGCAGTGGTTATGGTATTGTTGCTTAAGTTGTCTTTTGTTTAAGCTGATGGGGTCATATATTGTGCTGACTGGTGCCCTGTCCAATACCATTCACATCTGTAGGACACATGGGGAAAGTCAATGAAGAATTTCACTCTTCCCAGTTAAGATTGTTTCTGCAATGACATAATCTGTCATTGGCCCACATGCCAGGTGAAATTCAGTGTAGGTGTACAGGTTCATTCTATGTGATCACAATGCAAAATGGAGGCCTCAATACATCCTGTATTAGTTTTTGCAATATGAAAACATATGGAAGATTTAAAGAATGTCCTAGTTGTGAATGAAATTTTAGCAAAATGCATCACTCAGCTTCACTATTTTGTAAAATCATATTGTGGATAACATATTAGCACCTGAAACATTCTGTATAACACAACTTTTATCAATTAATAGTTGAACAACTGCATCTACAAACCAGGGTTCCTATTTAGCACTTTTATGTACTAACAAAATCCAAAGGCTAAAGTACAGTAATCACTATTTAAAAGAAAGCTGCTTAATATGGATGTTATTTTGGTCCATTTATTGTGTGTACTGAATTGTCTTGCTAAATTATAGAAAATTACATCCCATGATTTTCATGTTGCCTTTAAATTGCTTTATATGAATCTCCCAGTTCATCTTTGATTTTATTTCATCGCATTGTATCCTTTGTATTAGCTTTACAAAACATTATTGTTCATTGAACATCTCTGGTTTATGATAATTAGCTTGCCACAGAGTCTGATGATGAGCATGCTATTGTCTTTGATGCAAAACTCTTCAAAAGAGCAAGCTCTGTGACTTTATCTGGCACTGTTATTTGTAATAGTTAATTGTGCTGGCCTACTGAAGAAAATTGATGTTTTCCAAAGTCCATTTCACTGGAGCAGAGAAGAAGCTTTTATGATAACTGGCACCACTGCAGAAAAAAGCAGTGGAATAAATGGTTCATTACTTTTTAATAAAAAAGAAACTGAATAAGACAGAGTCCTCCTGACTTAATCAACTACAAATATTGTACAATTGTTGTTTGGAGTAAAGACAGTAAAACACATGTAGAGATTGTTGTGAAAACTGTCTCAACCTTGATTGGAGTTATCTAAGCCATGGCACTCTTTAAACCAGTGATAGGGAACCTTGGGGGATGGATGCGACTGATTTTTCTGTGGGTCAGTGGCCCCTCACCAAAAAAGGTTCCCCACCCCTGCTTTAAACACTATTACAACCAATGAAAATTGTCTGTGATCTCACAGCTAAATTTGTACACAAACATAGCTAATTCTGTGCTTTGTGGGAACTTGCATGATTCTTCTTCCCTGAATTTATAGATAGACCCAAACATAACCCCTCGCTCCCAAGTTCCTTCAGTTTGGGGGAGGATCTGAATCCTGAAGCTCAATCTCTATTTTGGCTTTGGGCTGAAAGATCTGAACCAAAAATTTAAACCCCTTAACAGATTTTGGTAGGCATTTTATACCTAGCATGAAATCATAAAACAGTTGTAATTGGAAACAAAATGTCAGCAAATTAAGCAGTTTAGATAAGTCATTACAAGGTAGCAGCGAACATAAGGAAATTGAAAATATGTTGATATCAACACCCACAGGTACTAAAGGTAAAAAAGTTATGGAATTCTGTTTGTTTCCCTCAGGCATAACAGGAAGATTGTCCCAGATTAGTTACTGCAGATGAGATCTTATTGCTATAGAAAAGAGTATGACTAATCAATAGTCTTCTTCTTCTTCTACTTGGACTGTTGCTAGTTGATTCTATACTGTTAATGTGCAAAATTTAGTTAGAAACTATTGGAATTTCAGATATGTATAAATGGTGCTTCCACATTTCAGAATGCTTCAAATGGTCCTTGAACTGTTGTCAGCCGACGGTCAGGGCAGTGAGTCCCTTATGACCGGCTGAAGTTCTTTTAAATTATGCTTGGTTCTGTTACAGCAACTGAAGGAGTCAGGTTAAAGCTTAAACAGTTACTATTTTATTGTTACAGGGTAAACTTAGTTGTTAAATGCTACTGCTGTGTTACAGATAACACAGCCACTACAAAGGACAGGACAGAAATTACACTAATAAGTCACTTACAGGTACCATGAATCCCTTTTGGTTCTCTGAGCTCTTATTAAATGCATGCAAAATAGACACATAGCAGGTATATATTCTCACCCCTGCGTTCCAGACTTGGCGTGGCCAGCGTCTTTCTCTCAATCCCTCGGGAAGAAGTAGGGTGAGGTTGGGCGTCCCACAGACCTCGGGAGACAATCAATACCTGCCAGCAGGTATAGATGATTGGAGCTCAAATGGGGTGGGCTGCTGAACCTCTTTTTATACCCCTTGGGTCATGTAGGCTTCTTCCTGGTCTCAAGTGGCCAATTAGGAAAAATGGCTTTGAACACCAAGTTTCCCACGAAGGGTGCAAAGCATAATTTACACCTGGGAAAATGCAGACAATGGGCACCTCTGGTATGTGATGGGCGAAGATTCCTCTCCTGGGACAGTGCAGGCGTGTCAATTACTGGTACTAGCCATCAGGGCGACGGGAGGCCCCGGGTCGTCAGCTAGCCCATTTACTGTCTGGTTTCTGTTTATGGTAGAGTCAGGGACAGGCAGCACAGCTGCGTTCCCAGGGCATCAAAGGCTGACTGCCTTTCTCTTGCTCTCTGGGGGGGGAGGGAACAAGATGGGGTTCGTGGAAAAACAAGATGGGGTTTGTGTCTGGCTACAACTGTCCATAGAAATAGAACTGTCTATTCCTCCACTGACTTATCACATGTCCTGTACCAGTGTAACTCACACACCTAGGCTACGTCTACATTGCAGAGTTTTTTCACAAAAATGTTTTGTGCAAAAACTCATGGAGGGTCCACACTACAAGCACATTTTTGCACAAGAAAATTTACAGTACATCGTAGGAAGAGAGGGCTTTTTGAGCAAGAGTTATTCCTCTTTCTATGAGGAATAAGCCTTTTTGCGCACAAGCTCTTATGCAAAAAAGTGTGTGTGGATTGCAAAAAGGGGTTTCTTGTGCAAAAACAGCCTAATTGAAAATAGCATGGGTGCTCTGATGGCCATTCTGTTAATGGCCATCAGAACTTTCTTGCACAAGAGCGTCCATCAGTGTGGACGCTTTCTTGCACAATAACTGGCTGAAGAGCCTCTTCTGCAAAAACGGTGACTCATTAGGTATACAAATGAGGCTCGGCAATATTCCATGGTTAGCCTCATTTGCATATTTCTGCTGAAGAAGCCGCGAGTGTAGACATAGCCCTAGTGTGACTCACTGTCCCATGCAGTGGCACTTAGACCCCAGCAACAGATAAAAACAAGAGACCTCTATGGCATGAACTGAGAGCCTGCTGGCTTTTAAGCTCCAGAGGTCCCAGGTTCAAATCTTCTTGGTGGCAGTCACACCAGCACCTTTGCAAAAACTCTCTCACTTGTATTGTAAACAGTTGTACAGGGAAAATGCTGGCTGTTCCCTCTGGGCAGCCCATGCTGCATGGGGAGTGCGGGGCCCAAACGGCCACTTGCTCCTCCGCGGCAGCCCAGCTGAGCAGTGCAGAAGTCGGTTGAGTGGCACAGAAGTCAGCCGAGTGCCACGGTGGGAGGCGAAAGGGGGCAGGGCGGCGATGTGTGGTGTGACAGCAGCTCCAGGCCCCGCCCCCTGTCCATGAATGTCACCACCCTGCCCCCCTTCACCTCCTGCCGTGGTGCTTGGCTGACTTCTGCGCCATTCAGCCTGGCCGCCGCATGGGAGCAAGTGGCACAAGCGACTGTTTGGGCTCTACAGTCCTTTTGCAGCACGGGGAGTGTGGAGCCCAAACGGCTGTTTGGGCTCCGTGGTCCCCTGAGTGAGAGGCAGGAGGGGGAGGAAAAGAGAAAGAGAGAGGCAGGAGGCAGAGGAGAGCTGAGAGAGAGGGGGGGAGGCAGTAGGAGGAGGAGAGAGAGAGATGGAGCGAGAGACGGAGGCTCAGGAGAGAAGACCAACGTAGAGGAGAGACCTGGAAATCCCATCTTATGATGGGCTAATTGGCTAGTTTATAATAGTAATAAAAATTAAAAAGTGTTTTAATTGTTAAAGGAGAAGGTTGTACTCAGAAGTTTTTTGTGTGAAAGGAGTCGCCAATACACCTAGTATTTAGAGTTTGAGAACTGCTCGATTAGGCCCTTAGTCCCTTCTTACTGCCAGCCCCTACTTTCTCTTCCAACACCTGTCCTGATTTCTGACACTATCTCTCTGCAATTCTGGTACTTGGCGCGTTTAATTTACAATGACTGGTATACAGGGGTCCAATGGAAAGGGCCAGTGCAGGGATGGAAGAAAGCGCAGAGGACAGTTACAGGAAACAGAATGAGAATGGATTTGATTAAAAGTTAAAAGAATGGAAGAAAGCTCATGCTGGATTGTGGGAGTGAGGCCTCAGTAGGGTCAATTAAAATTTGGATGAGGAGAACTTGTAAATGCCTGAATGGAATCTCTCATCCTGGTATTGTTACCAAATGCTGCCCTTCAAAGAAAGGTTTGGTTTTTCTTTTTTCTTTTTGTAAGTAGTCCAATTCCTTAAAATGCCTTTTTGTGTGTAATACAGTATCTGCTTGCCTTGCTGCTATGTATATAATAATAAGCAATAGTTTAGTAAAGAGCAGTATATCTTTGTGTGTGTTTGTATGTATGTTTTTGTATTTAAGAAAGCAAGGCCTGAGTTGTCCTCAGAATGGGAACAGCATTCTGCTCATTGGTATGCAAACAAATGCACCAAGGGTATGCGAAATTCAGAAGCAAGTGAGATGTTTGTTTTGTTCTTTTGCTTGCCAATAGACATTGTGCTCTTCCAGCTCAAGCCAAGCTATTTTATTGCTATTCTGGTGTCTGTTCTCTGGGAACAAACACAGAGGACTGGATGCATCTCTGTGTACTTATAATTCTTTACAAGCCAAAATCGTAGGAGGACAGCTCAGGGAGAGATAGAAGCTTTGTGTCTTTCCTTAAACTGTGTGTGTGTGTGTTGCACTTGAAAACACCACTGAAAGTCGGGCAATTATTTTTATGCCTATGCTTTTATGCTTTATATCGGGTATCATGAGTATCTGCTTTGTTACCTCCATTACTCAATGGCTGTGTCTACACTGGACCCCTTTTCCGGAAAAGGGATGCAAATGAGACAAGTTGGAATTGCAAATGAAGCGGGGGATTTAAATATCCCCCACTTCATTTGTATAAACATGGCTGCCACTTTTTTCCGGCTCGGGGCTTTGCCGGAGAAAAGCGCCAGTTTAGACGGGATCTTTCAGAAAATAAAGCCTTTTCCAAAAGATCCCTTATTCCTGACTTTAAGAAGAATAAGGGACCTTTTGGAAAAGGCTTTATTTTCCGAAAGATCCCGTCTAAACTGGCGCTTTTCTCCGGCAAAGCCCCGAGCCGGAAGAAAGCGGCAGCCATGTTTATACAAATGAAGTGGGGGATATTTAAATCCCCTGCTTCATTTGCAATTCCGACTTGTCTCATCTGCATCCCTTTTCCGGAAAAGGGGTGCAGTGTAGACACAGCCCTTGTGTTTGTGAGTCTGGGGAGAGAATTAGTGGGATATATGGACTGAAGTTTTTTCAGTGTGCTGATGACTCCCATCTTTATGACTCTATCTCATTTGATGCATAGTACAGCTGAGCATTGGGGCCAATAATAGATGACATCGAGCCAATGAAGCCCAGAATTAAGAAGACAGGTGTTTATAATGGATTGGGGAAAGCAACTCAAGTATATCAACAGCATCCATCGATTGAGACAGTTCTTTCATCCAAGTTCACAGCTCAGGTGTCTGGCTGATTGTTTCTAGAGTAATAAATGGGATCAGACATCAGCCTGGCTTTTTGTACATCTTCACTCCAGCTAGGAGTGTTGTGACCATCTCTTTCGGATTTAATCCTTGCTATCATGATCCATGCCTTACCTCACCTCTGCATTGGCTACTGGCCACGTGCTCTGGGGGACCTCCACTTAAATTCAGAAGTTGAAGCTACAATACAAAGCATCAGCCCACTTCAGATATTTCAGTACCAGCATTTGATGCCTGTGCTCTATGACTGCCCTGGCTACCTACAGTCTTTAGTGTGGGATTTATACATTGTTTTTAAGCTACTTAAATGGCCCATGAGTCTTCAATCTGAGGGAAAGCCTCTCTCACTATGCTGTAGTGCTGAAGTAGAGTTCTGCACAGAGTGTCAAACTGCAACTCTCTTGGGGTATGTCTATACTACCCTCCTACTTCGAACTAGGAGGGTAATGTAGGCATACCGCACTTGCAAATGAAGCCCGGGATTTGAATTTCCCGGGCTTCATTTGCATAAGCCGGGTGCCGCCATTTTTAAATCCCGGCTAGTTCGAACCCCGTGCCACGCGGCTACACGCGGCACGGAGTAGCTAGTTCGGATTAGGCTTCTAATCTGAACTAGCTGTACTCCCGGGGTTCGAACTAGCCGGGATTTAAAAATGGCGGTGCCCGGCTTATGCAAATGAAGCCCGGGAAATTCAAATCCTGGGCTTCATTTGCAAGTGCGGTATGCCTACATTACCCCGCTAGTTCGAACTAGCGGGGTAGTGTAGACATACCCTCGGTCTGTAAGGATGCATCTTCACTGCACCATTATTTCGAGATAACTAGCATTATTTCAAAACAACAATCTACACAGCCATTCCATTATTTCGAATTAATTTTGAAATAACAGACAGCTTATTCCAAAATCTATAAACCTCATTCTATGAGGAATAATGCCTATTCCAAAATAGCTATTTTGAAACAAGGCACGTGTAGACACTCCACTGCTGCTATTTCGAAATAGCTCCTCACCAGGGCCATTCTAAGGTATTCCTCACCAGTGCCTCCTGGGCTCTAAATTGAGATAGCACATCTACATTAGGGGTGCCTGCCTTAGACTAATTTTGAGGCTTTTCTGCAGTGTAGATGTGCTATTTTGAAATAACTATTCTAGAATAGCTTATTTTGAAATAAGCATGCAGTGTACCCTAATCGAGTGGGCCTCTGGCAGGGTGTTCTCTATGAGGGTCCATCACCTTTGCTTTCTACCTGACTAAGGTACTTATAAATCCCCCACCTCACAATCTCAAATGTATTTATTTTTATTACATCTCTAAGAGCTGAGCAAGTACTGTTATCCCCAGTTTACGGATAAGGAACTGAGGCACACAGAGGCTAAATAACTTTCTCAAGGTCACACTAAATCCCAAGTTCATCCCTTTTCTCCTGGTCTGAACTAGATGAATTGTTGATCTTCAAGGTGCGCTATAATATCTATGTCTTTGTGTAACTGCCTGTGGGTGCTCGGCTTAGGCTGTAGAACTCCCTTGTTCTTCTCTCTGGCTGTAAGTGGCCTTAAGTGCTACTTCATGGGACTGTGAATCACACTAGGGCTACATCTACGCTGCAAGGCTTTTGCACAAAACCAGCAAGGAAATCAAGAGTAAAACAGCAGAACAGAGGGCTTTTTCCGACGTAGGTAAACCTCCTTTTACAAGGCACAACTCATTTTTGCGCTACAGCTATTGCACAAAAAAGCAAGTGTGGATGCTCCAGATGCTTTCCTATGGGAAAAAGCACAGGTGCTCTGATGGCCATTCTGTGAATAGCCATCAGAGCTTTCTTGCACAAGAGCATCCATGCAGTGTGGACGTTCGCTTGTGCAAAAGCACATCGCTTTTGCGATGTGGTTTGAGGTGTGGACGTGCTCTTGCACAAGAAGTTTTTGCACAAAACTCTTGCACAAAAGGCTTCTTGCGCAAGAAGCATGAGGTGTAGACGTAGCCTCAGTGTATAAATTACATTTGAGCAGGCCTTGAGGACAGCCAGCATGCCTGGATGGAAGTTTTCTCTAGGGAGTTTCAGAGGAGGGATATTTCATAGTTTTAAATGTGTTTTCTCTGCCTCTCTGTTTTATTCTTATGAATGGGGAAGGGGAAGAGAGGGAAATGTGTCACTGTTTAAGTTTTGCAATGCTTTTGTATTGATTTTTAAATTATTGCAAAGGCACCTAAAACCTATGGATTGAGCTGGATTATGCTTCCGTAGATAGCCATATGCAATTTCAGCAATGAGAAAGAAAGAAAGAAAGAAAGAAAGAAAGAAAGAAAGAAAGAAAGAAAGAAAGACACAACATTCTTATCTCTTCTACCTGCCCCACTTATTTTTATTCTTTTCTCATTTTCTTCTTGCAAACACATTTGGTAATAAAAACCAAAAGGAGACTGGGGCTGTCTACACTACAGAAAAGCTGCCATGTCCAGAGAATGCATCCGCTTTTTCAGATTAGTTTCTGGAAAAGTGGGCACGGTCTTTCCTCATTTTATGAGGAATAAGGGCTTTTCCGAAAGAGGAGGTTTTTCCCACATTTGGCCCCGTGTAGAAAGGCCAAATGTTGGAAAAGCTTCTCCGAAAAAAGAATTAGAAAAAGGTACGCAAATTGCGGTTCGCAATTTGTGTACTTTTTTCCAAAAAATAACTGCAGTATAGACATAGTGGCTGTGTCTAGACTGCATCCCTTTTCCGTAAAAGGGATGCAAATTAGACACATCACAATTGCAAATGAAGCGGGAATTTAAACCCCCCCCCCACTTCATTTGCATAAAAATGGCTGCCGCTTTTTTCCGGCTCGGAGCTTTGCTGGAAAAAAGCACCAGTCTAGATGCGGATCTTTTGGAAAATAAAGCCTTTTCCGAAAGATCCCTTATTCCTCTTAAAATGCAGCCATTTTTATGCAAATGAAGTGGGGGGGGATTTAAATCCCCGCTTCATTTGCAATTGCGATGTGTCTAATTTGCATCCCTTTTACAGAAAAGGGATGCAGTCTAGACACAGCCAGCCTGTGGATAGATACCCTCTTCCTCTCCCCTGAACGCAAACTAGTGGGAGAGCCACCAACCCTACTGCCTGCGTCCCTACTTAGGAGCTCATTAGTGGTCTTTAGCTAAGTTCTGACTCTCAGCAGGTTATGAGGTGATGGCATTGTTTTTGTCAACAGATATTTACACTAATTTGGCTATAATCACGGTTATGCAGTATCCTTCATCCAATCTTGCCCATTACTATTATTTGTGAAAATACACAATTTGAATTAAACTTGAATTAAACCAAGAATTTGGACACAGAACAGCTTTAAGCATGTCACTTTATTTTGAAATGAAGATCCATAAAACCAAAGCTATTGTCACTCATTCTGAGTCACTGTGACCATCCTATCTGGGATGCATTCATGTGGAACAGTGCCTCTGGGCTGGTGTCTATTAGCTCTTCTCTTCATAGTCAGTGCTTGGGTTTCTTTTTAGTTCAGAGGTTTGACGTGGAATGTAAATTTCCTCAAAATAGATCACGATTTGATCTGTGTGTTGTATTTTTGCCATGAATTGTAGGACTGCATTTTAAAAGCAAGACATCCCTAGAAATGGTATTTAAAAATCAGACATCAAATACCTGACATTTCAGGGCAAATTGAGAATCCTGAATCGTTCTGGTTTGATACTTTTTTGCACCATCAAATCAACATCTAAAATCAATGCTGAGCTTTATCATTTCTCTATATCTCATTTTTCTGACAGCTCAGCTCTCCAGATCAAGAACTTACAAGTGCAATAGTCATTGTTTCAGTATGAATTTCACCTATCTCTATGGTGTATCAATGCTTCATCTGAAATTCATGTATTAATGCATGATAGAAATCTCATTTATTTTTTGAGAAAACTGTCAAAGACTTACGAGAAACCTTTCAAATCAAGTCTGCACTGCTAACATGCAATGAATTTCTGTTATAAATAATGACATTTTATTAGCTATTTAAGCTATCTATTTTCACAAGTCATACAAGTACTATATGCTCCAATGCTCTGGATTTTCCAACGGTATGTTTTAGAATTCTTTAACTTTTAAGATAAAAAACAATATAGACTACAGTACTCCATTTTGTATAGAGCATATGAAATTCAGCCTGAATCCCAATGAAAGAAAGAAAATAAGAAGTGTAGTCAGAAATGTTTTCAGATGAAATTTGAAAAAAAAAGACAATTGGTGAAGCACAGAGATACTGAATAACTGCTTCAGAAAAGATTTCTCACGAGGAGAACAGAGTGGAGATACTAGAGGAATAGAAAGAGAAGAGAGGGAAGCAGAAATAGGGTACGTCAACTCTGCTAAACTATTTCAGGATACCTCTGGTATCCCAAAATAGCTACCCCACATCTTTTGAATGCATCCGCTATTGCGAAATACAGCAGACACGCTGTTTCAGCATCCCTGTAAACCTCGTTGCACAAGGAATAAGGGATGTCTTGAAATAGTATTTTATTTCACAATTTGACACTGTGTAGATGTGCCAAATTTCAAAATAGCCTATTTAGGAAAAGAATCAAAATAAGATATGCAATTTGCATAGCACAAATTGCATATCTTATTTTGAGATAAGGATGCAGTGTATACACACACATAGATGCAGAAATTCTTCTCTCCCTTTCAACCTTTTTATACTTCTGTGAATGGAGTCATTCTAGAATTACACTATTTGAAAAGTGGTCAAATCCTGACCCTGTTACCGTAATGGCAAAATTCTTATTGACTTCGGTGGGGCCAGAATTTCACCTCTGGTCAGCGAAGTAAGTTTGATCAAGCTCCTGGTGGATTTAAAAACAAGAAAGGCAATTAATCAACTTGGTTATTTGTTGATCAGTTAGGAAATATGACAGTTATTTGTGAAACTTGGCAATTTTTGTGTAGCAGCTGAGAAAATAAATCTTTTACTTTGAATTTGGTTTTGACTCAGCAAAAGCTGATTTTCTTTGTGAATTTGTCATGGCAAAAAAATGAAGTGAACATCTGAGATTGCTCCCAGGGCCTCAACTCTGCTCCTTTATGAAATATGAGTTAATTTAATAATCTCATTTAATTAAAAATGGGAATTGGGGGGGGGGGTGTCTAAGAGGAATGCAAGATGGGTCTTTCTGTGCATGCAGTGTTAAAATTGCTAGGTTGTCCCTAACAAGATGGCTAAGCTGATATGCTAAGGACTATTTATTATTTAGTGCAAAACGAAGCTGCTGGCTTATTATGGGGGGGACTGAGAGGCATGTCAGGGGTGCTGGCAAAGAAGATATTTAGCTG
This sequence comes from Pelodiscus sinensis, assembly GCF_049634645.1. Taxonomy (NCBI): domain Eukaryota; kingdom Metazoa; phylum Chordata; order Testudines; family Trionychidae; genus Pelodiscus; species Pelodiscus sinensis. The sequence goes on from NC_134711.1 coordinate 309,082,391, forward strand.
GTGATTATCCCTGGCTAGCAGGGCATTCTTACCAGCCAGCACAACATAGAACAGCTTGGAGACTGCTCCAAGTTTCACATTGGGACATTTCAGGGAAAGAGAAGGAAAGATGGGAGAAAGCCATCTCAGCCTTCTTTCTTTCTTTCTCAGCTGAGTGCAGCTCATCAGCCCCTGAGAATGGTTCTCTCTAACTCAGTTGCAATCAATGACTTTATAAAGTGGTATCAAACTAGTGTCAGATCAGAACTGGTAAAGGCACATTGCTACAGGGAGTATGGCAAACTGGAACTATGATTCAGTGAAAGAAAATGAAGGGAACATAGACTAGTGTGTGCTATTCAGCAGTCTCTCACAGTATCCTTGAGCATGGATGAATAATAGTAGAGAGGTAGCCATGCTAGTCTGATCTTGCTAAAACAAAAGGAAAAACTATGTAGCACTTTAAAGACTAACAAGATAGTTTAATAGGAAGTGGGTCTGGCCCATGAAAGCTCATCACCTATTAAACCATCTTGTTAGTCTTTAAAGTGCTGCAAAGTTTTTCCTTTTGCTTGAGCATGGATGTAACTCATTTGATAACAGACCCTTTAACACTGATCTGTACCAGCATAAGCTACTTACTGTGCAAAACTTCAGAGGGGTAGCCAAGTTAGTCTGTAACAGAAAAAAACTTAAAAAACAACAAATAGTCTGGTAGCACTTTAAAGACTAACAAAACATGTAGATGACCTGAAGAAGTGGACTGTGTCTACGAAAGCTCACGATACCATCTATCGGTACATGTTTTATTAGTCTTTAAAGTGCTACCAGACTATTTGTACAAAAAATGATATACATTGTGTATGAAAATGAGGTGTTTTTATAAAAAGACTCCATGACATAAGCATGCTACAATTATGAGCCAGCTGACATTTAGATGGATATGATGACTGTACTGCTTCAGAGATATTTGCATAGTTTGCCCTGAAAACATGAGTCAGTTCCACCAGAGCTGAGAATAGCACTAATCACCTTCCCACAGTGGAAATTTAAAATAATTTTTTCAATACTGAAATAAATTACAAAATAAGGGCTCTCGGATTGCTATTCAGATTAGAAACGATAGGCTGGAAATTCAGAGGCCTGGTTCCTAAATACAAATGAAGTCAATGGGGAAATCTTTCCACTGACGACAGTGAATTTTGGATAAGGCTCAGAGGGGGCTGGTAACCCATAAATTCTGATTTTTCTCTCACTTATCTAATATATAAAGGAAACTGTTTGTACATTTGTGCACTAATAACTTGGACACTATAAGAGCTACTGCAACTAAACTTTGTATGGGATAACCTTGCCCCCAGGAGAAGGTTTTAAGGTACTTTTGGACCCAATCTCAACCTGTAAAAATAAAAAATAACCCACCACACTGAACTGCAGAGGCAGCCCCGCCTACCCTAGCTCACGTGCCTGCCACCTGCAGGCCCCCAGCACCATCCGGGACTTGCCCCACACTCATGCACACAATGGCTCAGGCACCCACCCTGCACCCCGTGGCTACAGTTACCAGGTAGTCTAAAAAAACCCCAAACACACTTGAATGGGGGCAGAGGGAGAGAACCATCCAGGCGGGGAGTGCGTCTGGCTGGGAAGGGGGTGGGGCTGGGAAGCAGAGCTGGTGGGAGGGGCCGGAGGCAGCGGGGCTGGCCGGGGGAGATTGGGAGCTGGTCAGGGGGAAATGGCTGGGGGCAGTGGGGCTAGCCGGGAGAGACTGCAGGTCAGGCAGGCAGGGGGAAGCGAATCGGCTGGCGGGGAACGGGACCAAGCAACGCCAGGTAACTCCAGCTAGTATTTTATATCAAGTGCAGCTCTGTTGACATCAATGGTTGGTTGCTGGTTGGATTCTAGCTCCTGGTGCAAAATTTCCCACACCTCAGTTTGGTCATCTAAGCCAAGAGGCCAGGGATGCAATGTGTTTGCACATATCCTTTTCCCCCAGACATGGTCCCCCCAAGATAAAACCAAGGTTCTTTAGTTCTGTGTCTGCCCTTGTCTGAATAAACTGCTAAATCTGTTATCCAAGTTTCAACATCATACCTTCATTGGCACTAAACTCACACACAAAAATGCTACAGATTGCCTTATGATCAATTAGATTGAGAAATGTATTGCATCATAGCTATTTTACAGGTATTTTATTTGTTTTCTTTTAATGGATAAATAAATCTTTTCTGTATCTATTGTGATTAGATTTCACCTTGGAATTCTTTTAATGAGATAAACATTGGACTATTATCATTCAATACCAGGAGATGACTATGAGGTAATTAGGGTGGTTATGATTGCTTAATAATATAGATTTCAATATCCAATGATATGTCTTCAAATTAAGCCTTGTGATAAACTGGTTTCATTCTAGAGTAGCTCCACATTTGTCCTACTAAGAACATAGTATGGTGCACAGTTCATCCGGAATTCATTGTAAATCAAGTTACCATGTAGCTAATTCAGACTTGTGTACTTGAATTATCACATGTATAAGTAAAGAGTAGGGTACAATTTTTAGGGAAAATTTTTTGTTGGTTACATATGCAGTTTCAGCAATACCAGAATGTTTCACGAATTCAGGTTAGTTTTAGTTTTAACTATCTGTTTCATCCAGAAGAAAATATATTCTGAAAATGAAATGCTGTGTTTCAATAATTTCAAAGGGTACGTCCACACTGCATACTTATTTCAGAATATGCTATTTTGAAATTTATATTTCAAAAGAGCCTATTTTGAAATACCGCATCTATACAGCAAATGCCCATCTATATAGGACAATGTAGCACTTTAAAGACTAACAAGATGGTTTATTAGATGATGAGCTTTCGTGGGCAAGACCCACTTCCTCAGATCAAATAGTGGAAGAAAATAGTCACAACCATATAGTGCTGAGCTACTTCAAAATAGAGCATCCAACTCATTGGATGAAGAATCATATTTAAGGCCACCCGGAAGCACTGCAGGCAGTGCATCAGGGCAGTACTTACTTCCCATAGCTGCTGCCTGAGGCTTGTGCTTAAAGGAATCCCTCTGTACAGACGTATCTCAGGCTCTTCTCCTTTGCCTACCTCCTTGAGGGACAACAAAGCTTTTTCGCTGTTAGTCATCCAGGGGCATCATAGGAGCTCTAGTGATGATGAATATTGTTTGTTGAACCACAGATTTTTTAAAATTTCATTGATAAGGAAAAGTTATCTTTTGCACTCTTTCTAAAATATTACCAGTTTGATATATTAATTTTTGTGGATAAAAGAGTAGCTAATATCATACACTCTACTGCAGAAAAGCATGCAAAAAGGTACCTGCTAAATTACAAATTTTTGAAGCATTAATTTATCCCTTATCTGTTGAGTTAATATTAGGGATGTTAAAAGTTGTTCAGTATAGTCTTCCTGTGTATTCCCTAAAAATCCTAGCGGTTACACAGTTACAGGCTCTGCGGCATTAAACTAAAGCTACAGCTTTGTACTGCAGAACCCTCCATGAAGCCTCCTCCCTGGGAGCAGAGCGGGCAGCCTTTGCTCCTCTGGCTCTTCAGAAGGAAACTTCACTGGGACAATGAAGTCTCCCTCCCCCAGAATGGAGTAGGCAGCACTTACCTGCCAGTTCCCAAGGAGCAGGCTTCGCTACCCTGCCATGCTCTGGGAGCTGGCTGACTGTAACTGATACAATTAACTGATAGGCATCACCTGATCAATTAAACAGTTAATCAGCTACACTCTAACAACCCTCTTTAATACAATATTAACTGAAGCATTCTTTAAATAAATTAGGTCTGATTCTCTAAAGCAATAAGGAAGACAAGCAGACTGATAAATGAGTTTGCCTGTTCACTGGGTATTCACCTCATGCCTGAGCACCATAAACTGTCTGCTTGGTGCTCAACCCAGTGCCAGAGGCCCCCCCAGACTCTGTTGTGGTGCTAATCCTTTGCCAGAGTGCCCTACACTGCCTACTGGGCACTAACCCTTTGGTGGAGCCCCCTAGATTATGTTGGGGTGCACACCCTTTGCTGGAGTCTCACGGGGGCAGGTGCCTCCTTGGCAAGTGGAACATGAGTCTGGTAGGAAATGAAGTTTCAAAGCAACTTAGTAATGGAATATTTCTAGCTAATAGATATGCTTTGAAGCTCTCCCAGGGACTACATAAGAGACCTTGTACCCATACAAAAAGTGACTTGCATATGTGCTATTTGTTCAAGCTGTGGCTTTCCTACTGATTGCCTGTATGACAGAGCAAGTCACTTGATCGCCTGTCCCCACCTGTAAAATTAGGAAATTTATTTTCACTCACCCTATATTTATCTTTTGTCTAGTTCAACTGCAAGCTTTTTGGGGTAGAGATTCTCAGTCACACAGTCACTGATACAATGGGGCCTTAGTCACAGGTATTCTGGTTGCACGTTAATAAAAATAATAACCACAGTGAGAAATGCACTGCTGTGATTTCAACACAGCATATACATTTGTCGATGTGGTAGGGTGGGGTGATGTGACAGATTCATAATGATTACACAACAGTATCAGAGTGAGTGAGAAAAGAATGAAGATGATTCTCTATAATCACTGCACAACCTGTATACTCAAAATAGTAACCACTTTCAGTCTCCTTCAAAACGATGCTGCTAAAATTGTCTCACCAAACAAAGCAGCAATGATAGCACACTGCAAATAGAAATTATGGAATATAGATAAGGAATCATGGAAGCCCAGTATAGTCAATCAATGGACAGATTATGTAATCAATATGACTCAGAAGACATTGAAATAGTATTTTTTTTACTTCACTGCATGCAAAACATACAAATAAATATTATGAAAATTTATCTTCTGGCTCTTGGAAATAGAAAATAAAGTTGCCCCAGTAAAAAAACCCCACAGATAGTAACTCCAGCAGAGTTAGTCAATACTGTGGAACCAGTAACCTATAACTGTATAACAGATCTTTATACATGAGCTAAAAAATGAATTCCATTAACTTGTAACAATAGTAGGCTGTTATCCTCTATATAAAATAATCATTATTATTTATTTATACAGTGTTCTGGCAGTGCCTAGGAGTCCCAATCCTGTATCATCTTCCAACATGCTAGACGCTGTCCAAATGTAACTCCCATTCCTAGTGGGTGTGGGTCACTGTCCCATGTAGTGTCACTTAGACCACTTACAGTGAGAGATAAGAACAAGGGAGCTCTACAGCCTAAACTGAGTGCCAGCTGGCTTTATAGCTCAAGCTGTAGAGGCTCCTATACTAAACAAGCTCCAGAGGTTCCAAGTAGGTCTTGTCTGGGATTGCAGAACAAAAAGCTGTTTCCTTTAGAGGGGGATGCAGAACATACTGTATAAGAATCTAATCAGAACTTTCAGAAAAAGGAAAGTCAGGTCATCGGAAGAAGTGGGTTTTGCCCACAAATGCTCATGATTCCATCTACATGATTTGTTAGTCTTAAGATGCTACTAGACAAGTTGTTTTTTAAGAAAAAAGAAAGTGAACGTAGAAGCTATCTAACAATATACTTGCCTCTGATTCAGAAACAGATAACAGTACAGTGGAGACGTGCATGAAACCCTGACTCTCATACTTCATGAGCTGCTCCAAACTTCATGAAACTTAACAATATTTTTACATTTTGTCATGCCAATAGAACTGGGCAAAATTTTTCTCAGAAAACCTTTTTCATTAAAAAAAATGTGGATCCAGTGACATTCAAACATTTTAAGATTTCACACCAATTTTATCAACTTCCTTTGGTCAAAGATAAATCTAAAATGACCCTTGACAAAATAATATTGTCCTGAGATTTTCTCAATTAAAATGATACATTTTTTGTCCAAAAGAAGTTTTCATTTCAAAATTTCCTTTATTATTTTTTTAAATATCAAAAATGTTCAAAATCAAAACTAAATGAAGAGTTTTGATTTTTCATAACACTCTCCCCCCTCCCTTTTTTTTTTTTGCTGCAATCCAAACCAATAGTTTTTGAATTGCCAGCAAACCATATCTGTTATTTGTCCAGCACTACATGCCCTGTACACACTTAAGAAAACTCTCCAAAAAGGAAGCTCAGTTAAAATGAGGTATATAAAAAACAGGGAGTCTATGTGCATCTGTGTGAATAACACAAATAAAGACAGATGAATGCAGCCATGCTAGGGATCAACTCCTTTTTCCATCACAGTGACAGATGCTTACCTTTGGCCACATAGTGTAAAGAAGTTGTATTCAAATAATGTGTCAAAGGCTTGAAACTGCCATCCCTGCAAAGTTTTGTTGCTTAGTTTGGGGAACAGTAATTTTGTCTTTCTAACCTATTGGTGGGAGGGGCAAAGGGGTTTCCCAACTCCACCATGTCCCCTCCTAGGGACCTCACAGTAGCAGAGTGGTCTGCCACTGAGTCAGCCAGGATCCCACTGCAGTACACTGACCATGTCTCTGGCAACACAATAGTTCCCCAAACCTGCTTTCTGTACTTCCCCCTCGGTCACCTTCCAAGGGTCATCCTCCATCTCTCCAGAGTACACTGTGAATGGCAATCCCAGCAAATTCTCAACATCCAGAGTGTCTGGCCATATAGGTAACTGCTTAGGATGTCAGAAGTATTTTGCGTGCTTTTTTTGTTTTCGCAGCAGGAAGAAAGCATCAGTTTCTCTTAGCAGCTGCTTCCCAACTGAGCTACAGGGCCCACCTTTTTATGCTCCTGTTCCTGTACCACACCTCTGATTCTGGCATAGAGAGCATGGCCTTCGTGTTTCTACCCACCACAGGGCATCTAGCTGCCCCTCGCTGGTCAAGTGTGCTCTTTGCCCCATAGTGGCTTACTTTCCTGAATCCTATCTGGAATATTTTAATAGTGAATTGAACTCTTTTCCTGCACTGGAGATGTGGTTTGTGATTAAATAAATGTATTTGTTTTTGAATGGCATGTGACATTATGGGGTTTTTTTCTGAATATCTTTTGTCTCTCAAAGGGCCAAAAAAGAAGGACATCATAGGAACTTCTATGATGCTTTTAAACAGACTATGGAGCCCTCTTCCCAGGGGAAATCTTCCATTGATTGACTGTACTGGTGATAAGAAACCTTTGTGTCAGAGGAACAGAATAACATAGCTGCAGCATAGCTGAGACTCAGTATTTTATGTTGTAATGGTTATCTAAGTGAGTAATGTATATGTAGTGGGGCAAATTCTGTGTTCTCTCCCATTACCCATACACCATGGCCCTGCTCTGTAGAGGTATAATTTTTTTTCATGATACTTCAGGCTTCCGTTTCTAGCCAAACACCTAGTTAGAACACAATTAATAACAAGACATATGACAATTTGGGCAGAGGCACTGTGACAGTATCCCTATGTTCATCTTTTCAACAAGAGTATGACACATTTTGTACAAAGTATGCTTGATGAGGTATCATTTGAAAACTCAAAATTGGCTGGTGATTTTTGTCCTGGCAAAATATGTGACAACACTATATGTAAAGTTGTAATATTCTGCTGTATGATACTGCTGAGACATGTTTCAACTTTAGAAAAACAGGCACAATCCAATTTCTTAGGTTATGTCTACACTATTGGATAAGGTTGAATTAAGAGACACAATTTCAGCTACATTAATTGCATAGCTGAAGTTGAAGTACCTTAACTCAACTTTTGGTGCTGCCTACACTGCAGAAAGTCAAAGGGAAGACAGTCTCCCTTCGACTTCCCTTACTCCTCTTGAAGACAGGACTACCTGGAGTGCCCCTCTCAGTTTGAATTAGTGTGTTTTCACTAGACCTGCTAATTCAAACTCTGGAAGATCGACTGTGGCAGGTCCGATCTTGTCTATAGTGTAGATATAGCCTTAGGGACAAAAAGCAAACTGATGCCTTGACCTGTATAAATATAAATCAAATAGACTATTACTTGCTCAGGTGGATATCTTTGGCAGGGTGTGAGTGATCAGTTTACATCTTGGCAATGGAACAGCTGCAGGTTCCTGGGCAAGCAGACATTCTGCCTCCTGAAACTAAGCTGGAAATAATTTTCAAAGAGAAGAATAACAATAAGAAGTAAGAACAAAGGACACAAATAATTTCTCCTCCCTTTCTCTTGTCCTTGAAGGACAAGAAGTGCACTGGACGGGGGAATTGGGTCCCCATTAAAAACGAGTCTTGTGGATAAGGGAGAAGTGGTGGATGTGGTATACCTAGACTTTAGTAAGGCATTTAATATGGTCTTGCATGATATTCTTATCAATAAACTAGGCAAAGTAGGGACAAGAAAACATGGGAAAGTGCTGGCCAGGCCAGGAGCCTGCGGGTGGGAGGGGGGCAATGAGGCATCTTGGCTTCCCTCTGTGATACACACACACCAGGTCCAGCAATGGCGGCATCCCACAGAGAGAGGACTTGTATCCCTGGCCACTGGAGGAGGTGGGGGAGGGTATTGGGGGAGTTGTGCGAGCAGCAAATGCCACTTGCCGGGGAGGGTGCTCTTGGAGTCCTTTCCACTTTCTTTCCCTCCCAGCAGGCCCTGGCACGAGCTCAGTGTCCTCCGCCTCTCTGCACTGTCCCCAGGAGTGAATGCTTGCCTGAGAGTGTGGGCATGCCCGTGTGCCATGTGCAGTACTGTTATGTGTGTGTGTGTGTGTATGTGTGTCTCCATGTCCCCAGCCTCCTTATAGTGTTGGCCTATGAACCAATTGTCTTCTACATTACTTCATTACTGATGATTCGTAAATGATTCTCTGAAGCTTTGCAATTGTTTCAGCTGCATTGCCCTTAAAACTCTGCAACTCGTTATAATCTTAAACCTTACTCTGTAATCGTTATAAAACCTTGCAACTTTGTAACTCTCAGCAATTTTGCTTTAAGTTCAGAAACTGACTATTGTTGAGCTTTGCAAATTTGTAATCTTCGTAACTCTCAGCCACTTTGCTTCTAACTTGCTCTAAACTGCATTCTCCCCTGAGATGTGAATGTGTGTGTGTGAGTGGAGAGTATTGTGTGTTTGGGATTAGAAACTACAAGGCTGAGCATGGGGAGCCAGGTGATGAGTCATCAGGCCAATCAAGACTGAACAAGCAAAGGAGACTGCTGTTCTGCTGGATCAAGGGAAGTCTGGGCATGCTCCCTGGTGGCCGTAGCTCTCTTTCTGAGAAACTCCTGTTTCTGCAGCCAGCTTCTTTCCTGACTAGTTCCCCAGCCATGATCAGCAGACAAACACTCCAGAATCTACATGCCTTGGCTTCTTCTGCAACCCATATGCCCGTCTGAGTGCCTGAGGGTAGGAATGAATATGTGTGTGTGTGAGAGAGATAGCTGGTTCTCCTTTAGTTTAAACCTTTAGTGGCAGCTCTATCCTCTTTATTTTAACCAGATAGTGCAGTGTTAATTCCTCAATCTATAAACCCATACTAGTGTAACCTTGGGTGGTCTCCAGTGGGGAATTCTTTGGGTAACAGTACTGGCATCATCTGGCTTCTTCTCTTCCTCCTCTACACCAGCTCTGCCCCCCCCCCCTCTCCTCCGGGGAGGGTGACGATGGCCATCTCCAGCCCAGAGTCCACAGTGAGATGAGGGAAAGGGACTGACACACACACACACCCCGGATGCGGTGGAGTTGGTCATAATAAGGGCAGGTCTGCAGTTCCTCCCCAGGGTGGGAGCTGCACTCCCTGGTCTTGGCATAGGTCTGCCTCAGCTCCTTGATCTTCATGTGCACCTGCTTCTGGGTGCGCATGTGACCCTTGTGGCCCAGACTGTCAGCCATCCAGCCTTAGATGTCGGCATTCCTGCATATGCTGTGGTTATGGAGGTTAGCCTCCTTTCACCAGACCTCAATGAGATCCAGGATCTCTGCATCAGACCAGGAAGGTGCATGCCTCTTTCACTCCCAGCTGCAGCCGTGGAGGGCTCAGCCGGAGCACAGGGGTTGCTCAAGGCAGCCGCAAAAGCTGTGAAGGCTGCTGCAATGTGGAACTGGGTTGGTAGGGCCTGCGTTGTGCTACAAGCCCTTTCCCCTGTGGCTGCAGCTTTAAGGACTGCAGGGGAAGGGGAACTATAGAGCTCTGATGAGTGTGGCCAGCAGGACATCTGTGGGAGGCCACTGATTTCAACACTCCAGCTGTTCTGTCTAAACATGCCCTATTTCAAAATAGCTGTTTCAAAATAGGCGTTATTCCTTGTAAAATGAGGGTTACAGATTTCCAAAATAAGAAGTCCTTTATTTCAAAATGATTTTGAAATAACAGGCTTGCTGAGTAGACACTCACTTTATTTCAAAATAACCCTAATTACTTCAAAACAATGCTGCTGTGTAGATGTGCCCATACAGTATAACTGGGGGTCATTTACATGATGGAGCCTGTGTAACCTTGGGTGGACTAGACTTCACCCCATTGTCCTTCTCTAGTGACTTAAAAAATCCAACTCTCATCGAAAAATAGCTGGAAAATCCGGAGCCTTTTCAGCAAGGATTGCACAGGGTCAGCCTCCTTACATTCAAGTCCCAAAAGGTAGTAAAGGCATAAATATAATTAAATCACTTTATAAAATCTTATGATGAAGAAACAAAATAGTCTACTTTTAAAACATAACATTGCTCTTTTACAAACCAGAGACATTTTCTTCACAGTTACAATAAACATAAATAAAGAAAAAAATAAAAAATGGAACAGTTCAGTACACACAGCACACAGTAAGAAGAAACTGAGCGATCCCAAAAGCTTTGGTTTAGTTCACCTAAGTCTCAGTAAGGGTACGTCTAGACTACAGGCTTTTGTTAACAGAGGCTTTGTCGACAGATGATGGCTACGTCTACACTGGTGTGATCTTGCGCAAAAAGTCTTTTGCGGAAGAGTTCTTCTGCAAAAACTCTTCCAGAAGAGATCATCTACACTGGCATGTGCTTTTGCGCAAGAGCATCCATGCCAGTGTAGATGCTCTCTTGCTCAAGAAAGCTCTGATGGCCATTTTAACCATAGGGCTTTCTTGCACAAGAAATTCATGTTGCCTATCTACACTGGCCTCTTGCGCAAGAACAGTTGTGCAAAAGGGTTTATTCCTGAGTGGGAGCGTCAGAGTTCTGGTGCAAGAAGCCCTGATTTCATACATTAGAACATCAGTTTACTTGCGCAAGAACACGCAGCCAGTATAGACAGCAGCAAGTTTTTGCGCAAGAGCGGATGCTTTTGCGCAAGATTGCGCCAGTGTAGACACAGCCATACTATTGACAAAGCTTCTGATGACAAAGAGCATCTAGACTACATCCAGTTCTGTCAACAAAGCAAGCCGCTTTGTCGACATGAGAGGGACGCAAAGGACAGTGTAGATGCAATAACGCCTTCTGTCGACAGAACTCTGTCGAGAAAAGGCGTTATTCCTCGTAGAATGAGGCTTACTGCCATCAACAAAACTGCCAAGTTTTGTCAACGTTATGTCGACAGAACTCAGAGGTAGTGTAGACGCAGGTATAGTTTTGTCGACAGAAGTCCACTTTTGTCGACAAAACCCTGTAGTCTAGACACACCCTAAGTGTCTTTGATCACCAAATCTGCACAATTTGCTTAGTCTGAACCATCTTCCCTCCACTTGCTTGTAGGAATTTCCAACTGGAATCCAGGCAAACTCTTCCTCTGTTGTGGATCACAGGTATACAGCTAACTTATTAATCAGTCCCTCAGTTAAGTCAGCACACTTCTGTGGGAATAAGCTACTCAATTTGTGCTATTCAAATTGTGTAGCTTATTCCAAGTCTAACTCAAAGAGCTTATTTTGAAATTTGGCGCTGTCTACACAGCGCCAAATTTAAAACTATGACACTATTCCAACAAATCCCTTAACCCTTGTGGAACGAGGGTTACAGGGATGCTGGAATAGCACACCCGCTCTTTTGGGAAATAGCAGGCACTTTTAAAGACGTGGAGTTCCTGTATCCCGAAAGAGCAACACAGCCTAGACATACCCAGAGTGAGCAACAGCATGCTTTTTGCTCCTGAACTCAGCTTCTTCCAGCACATATGGCACATAGTAAATCAGATGCTTCCCCTCATGCAGTCTGACCCCAGCAACAGACATAGAACCTGTTGGAGCAGACCCCAAAACTACCGCACAGCACTCCAGAAGCTTCTGGGTGTGGAGTGCTAAATCAGCCTCGCAACAATGACCCAGATACAACTCATTCCTACCTCCCCCATGGGTCTGTCAAAGAGTTATCACCCTATTAGGTACATGGGTTACATGTGCAGAAAAGAATGGCTGGTCTTGCTGTGAAGCAGTGTAAAAGACACCCAGATCAGAGAACTGAGATGACACAGCTGTTCAACTGTCCAGATTATACTTTGGGTATGTCACGGGACTAAAGGCCAAAAGCTCATTACTCTTCTGTATTTGGATCTTTGGAGGTGGCTAACTAATTGTTTTATAGTCTAAACCAGTGGTGCTCAATCTTTTTAACCTTTTTTCATTCCTGACCCCCAGAGCCAGGAAAATTTTTGTTGAGCAAAAAGAAAGAAAGAAAAAAAAACCACATCGGGATCATTTTGTGGCCCCTTTAAATGAAACCGGTCCACTCCCCTGCCACCCTCCACACCCCCACTGCATTGGCGTCACGCACCAGGCTGGGAAAATAAAATACCAGCTGGCCCAGATCAAAGTGCTGTGATCCCCCAGGAAGACAGCTAGTGGTCTAAACAGCTATTATAATACCTAGTACAGACCCCAAATCATAAACCACAAAACAAACTTTACAGACACAAAACCTTACAAGTTGCCCCCAAGTCATTTTAATTTTAGTATCTGATATAGTTATATAAATTATTTTCTTACATCCATTCCGAGGGAAGTGAATTGTTAATTTCTTGCTCCAAAAGTCTTTTCCTTTTATTTTAGCTAGAAAGTAAAAATATTTTCATTCCTACTATAATTTTCATTCAAGATTTCAGAACAATTGATTAAATACTGTAATTTTATTATTTCATGATCCATTAGTGCCTTGCATTGTGTTCTGCATGGTAAATCTGTTAAATTGCAGATAATGTTCCTATATCTCTGAGTGTAGATGGTAAGTGGTATTTTCCTAAAAACCTAGCACCAAAAAGCTTAAGCCACTGACTGAAGTGAAACCCTAAGCTAAAATATAGCACCTGATTCTGATTTCACATCAGTGGATCATGACATTCAATGGACTCCAGGAAGGGGGTCTGATACTATGGGGTGAAAGCACAGTAAGAACTCGAATAGAACAGATTATTGGTATGGAGCGCCACTGTTTAAGAACAAAAGATGAGAATTCTATCATGAGAGGACACTCTCCTTGTTGACTGATACATCAGCATTAAAGAAGCTCTTCTAACCACAGTTAGAAGTATGCCACAGTATGGCAGCATCAAACCGGCCAGAACTCATACCTTCAGGACTCTTGAAGTCTCAAATTAGTTCTCTATGCTTTTATATCACTTTTTTGTTTTTTATATTTTTCAATTCATGGAAAACTAATTCATCTTGCTTCAATATAAACTAAATTCTCATGATGACAACAATATTGCATATGCCTCTTTTTTGAATCTGGGAGTTGGCTACTGCCTTCAGTATACCCACTCTAGAATAGCCTAATTTGTAGAATCTTGATTTTTATCACAAAATCATAGAAATGTAAGCTTGATAGGGAGCTCAAGAAGTTATTAAGTTCAGTCCCGTGCAATAAGGCCAGACGTAGTAAACCTAGATCAGACCTGAAAGGTGTTTGTCCAAATTGTGCTTGAAATCCTGTAATCAGAGGGATTACACAACCTCCATTGGAAGCCTATCCCAAAGCTTAGTTATCCTTACACTTAGAAAGTTTATCTTGAGATATCAGGACATCCAGAGTGTAGGGTTGCATCTCTGAGCATTGTATCTAAGAACCATTGATGGACTTATGCTCCATGAAGTTATCTTTTTTTACCCCATTTATATTTTTTGGCGTTCATAACATCCCCTAATAATGCATTCCATGAGTTGATTATACATTGTGTAAAGCAATCCTTCCTTTTGCTTGTCTTAAACCTGCTTCCTCTTAATTTAATCAAGTGACTCCTGCTTCTTGTGTTATGTGAAGCAGTAAATGACACTTCTGTATTCACTTTCTCCACAGCATTCATGATTTTTATATCTCTGCCTTATCCCACTGTAGCCATCAATTTTCCAAGCTGAATAGGCCTACTTTTTATTATTTTTCCTCATATGAAAGCTGTTCTATACCCCCTAATCATTTTTGTTTCCTTTCTCTTTACCTTTTCTAATGCTAATATGTCTTTTTTTTTTTTTTTTTTTTTGAGATGGGATGACCAGATCTACGCTCAAAGTTCAAGGTGTGGGTGTACAATTGATTCATGTAGTAATATTATGTTATTTCCTGTATCTTGTTGAATTTATCTTTCCAAGTGATTCCTAACATTGTTAGTTTTTTTACTGCCTCTGAACATTTGAGCATAGGTTTTGAAAGAACTATCCACAATGACTCCAAGATGTGTTTTTTGAGTGAGAATATCAGATTGAAGGTCCCATAATTTTGTAAGTAGATTTGGGATTATGATTTCCAGTGTGCATTACTCTATCTCTGTCTACACTGAATTTCTTCTGCTAGTTTGCTGCCCATTTTCAAGTTCTGTGGGATCTCTTTGTAACTCTTCACAATCACCTTTGGACTCAACTGTCTTGAGTGATTTTTTTTATCATCTGCAAACTTTGCCACCTTGCTGTTGACTTCTTTTTCCAGATCAATTATGAATATGTTCTATAGCATTGGTCCCTGTATAGATTATCCAGAGACTCTACTCCTAAAATTACCTATTTCTATAGTCAAAACTAATTATTTATTGATACTTATTGTTTCATGTCTCTTAATGAGTTACTGATCCATGAGCGGACTTTTGGTCAGACACCTTGTCAAATTTCATAGATTAGTGAGGCATGATTTCCTTTTACAAAAGCATTGTTGATTTACAACAAATATGATCAAAGGGTGTCATAATTTCATGTCAGCATTAAACTAGCAACTCTTTCCACTTCTGACATGATTTGTCTGCTAAAGGATTTCAACTACTAAAATCAAAATAAAGTATGGCCCATTGAGTAGTATTGTGGGACATTGGACAGCTACTGTATATGCAACACTTGAACTAATGAATATAGCATCCATTTCAAATGTGTAAACTCTAGTCTAGCAAATAATTTTTTCAGATCTTTTTTTTCTCCTTCTTTAAAACAGTTAATCAATAATGTTGGCCTCCGAGGCTCTTTCAATCCATTATTTTTCCCCCACAAAGAACAGTTTTCTTTGTGCTTTAATTATTCTGTGGGAAAACTTGGCTGGATTTGATTTTTGTGATTTTCAATGGATTGTAATTGTTTTCTTCAAGGTGCTTTGCATTTATTTCAAACAAGTAAAATTATTTTTTCAGCAGGGTATTATTATTTAGCCCCCCTTCCCACTCTTTCTATCTCAGATACTTATTCTCATTTCAGAGTCTCACAAACCAAATTCAAACCTGTTATTAATTTGTACTACAAAAGTACAATTGCAGACTCCTCCCAGATTGGGATCTCCATTGTGCTGAACACTGTATAAAGACACAGGCAGGGTATAGAGAGGAAATTGGGACACCAATAAGTGAAGTCATTTAGCCAAGGCTTATAGCAGGGCTAGGACTTGAACCCAGGACTCTAGCTACAAGGTAACACTGCCTCTCTACTTATCATTACCAAGGTTTGCTGATTCAAAACTGATTTTCCTAAGACTGTATGCAAAAAGAGACAGGCAAGACTGCCTCACAGGAGAGCAGAGCTGTGTAAACCAGAAGCAAAATAATTTCCATGGATAATGAATTGTCATAAGATACTATCATAATCCTGGTTAAGTAGCAAAGCCTCACCAATGATTGGGCTATTGCTTTTAGAGTCCAAGGTGAAGATTTCCAGGGGTGACCTGTGATTGTGAGAACCTAATCTGAGATACTTTTAATGGGACTTAATTTTAGAAAGTGCTAAGCATTTGCCCTCTGAAAATCAAGCCCTTTTAAGGTACCTCAGTTTGGACCCTGGGAAATGAAGAGATGCCAAATCACTAGTCTTGAAAACATTGGCAAAGACTTTCAGCTATCCAGTGTGCAAATATCCTAAAACAGTAATGCTCAACATTCAACAGCTGGAAGATGCTTTGCTATCAGGTGAAGTGCAGAACGCACAACTGTATAATCTAGGCTAGTCAGCCTATAATAGGGTTTTAGTTTACTTCTCATCCCTGTAGTATCTGAGCACCTTCCACATAAATTTAGTAGCAATAGTAAAGTTCCATGTGGAATTCAGGGAGTTTCTAGCACATCTCCTTTTTCAGAGTTAGCACCCCTATTGAGATAGATTCTCATTTTCCCTTGGAGAAGAGGAAGGGAGGAAAAGAGAACCATCCATTTCAAATGTTAGTTCCAAAAGTGCAATAAGTGATATATGAAACAAAAAAACAGGTCTATGTAGCACTTTAAAGACTAACAAGATGGTTTATTAGGTGATGAGCTTTTGTGGGCCAGACCCACTTCCTCAGATCAAATAGTGGAAGAAAATTGTCACAACCATATATACCAAAGGATACAATTTAAAAAAATGAACACATATGAAAAGGACAAATCAAATTTCAGAACAGAAGGGGCATGGGGGGGGAGGTAAATGTCTGTGAGCTAATGATATTAGAGGTGATAATTGGAGAAGTTACCTTTGTAATGGGTAAGATAATTAGAGTCTTTATTCAAACTTTGGCGTAAAGTGTCGAATTTAAGCATTACATTGCCCATTTATAAAAAGGGAAATAAGAACAACCCAGGAGACTACAGACCAGGAGAACATCTGCTTAAAAGTCAATGGGACATGTGGTCATATGGCAGTTAGGATGATTTTGTAAGGTATTTAGATACCTAACTCCCACTGAAAATCAGGCCCATAGGTAATTTTAAAGATTGTCCTTTTTGTCTATTTTGATTCACACTTCTTACTGTCTTTATCAAATTGCCAACTAAATACCTATTTTTGGTATTATACCAATTCTACATTAGCTGATTGAAGTGTCTTCTTAAGGCCTGATTCAGGAAAGAATCCCCATTCAGTTATTCTATAAAACATCTGAATAAAGTTAAGCATGTGTGTGTTCTTGTTGATTAATGAAGAACTTAAACATGTACTAAAGTGAGCCATGGACTCAAGCTTTGCTCTGAGATCTGGATTTGTGAATCTTAGCTCTGAGATTCTACAGTACTCACCCTTGGGGCGACAGGCAGCTGGTCCACAAGAGGAGCTGGTTTTTAAATTGGGTCTCCTCACGGATTGGCTCCCGCCTAGCCCCTTATGTTGCTGTCTCTGTATCAGAGACAGCAGCACGGAGTGGCAGTGGGCTCCTCAGGAGTGGGGCTGGAGCACACTGGCTTCTGGCCCTATCCTTGAGGTAACTATACATCTGATATTTCACTGTATAACCAGTATACCTAGTAGCAAGCATTTAGAGGCTCATACCTTTACAACATGAGTATCCTTTAAAAGATTACTAATTATTTTCCTCAGTATTTGCAGTTTTACTAAAAAATATTTATGTTTACTACTAGGAATACCTAGAATACTGTAGTAGAGACTGAGGTAAAATGATTTAGCTATCTCAGGCATTACCAGAGATTATGGGAAAATATAAGGACAAAAGGTCAGTTCACATGGGTAGAAAACAATCAAGTTTCCACTACAGGTAAGATCAGGCCACAGAAGTTAGAATCAGTTTGCAAAAAGAGGATGTTCAGATCTGGGTTTTTGGTTCAGATCCACTTTGAGTTCCTGTAGACAATGGAACTACACCAAGTAGTAAACCCTCCGTCTGACTGTGCTTGGTTAATTGGATCCTAGAAACCAAGCCATAATCCCTAATACCAGTGGGAATCTTGCCATTGATTTTAGTGGGAACAAGCACAGACTGCAAGAGAATACACCATATGGGCCTCGTATGCCTACTCCAAATAAAATGAAGACTCATGTACAATGACATTTAAAACAAGGAATAGCTCTTGAAATTTCTGTTCCATTTGGAAAGGAAAAGCTGGAATGTATGTGGATGTATTTGAGTCATGCAGTTTATCATTTTATTATTTAGTTTGGAGAGCTTGCAATTATTCTGATATTTCACAGCAGGACCCAACAATTCATTCATTGATGAATCTATGACAGATTATGGTCTATTATTATAATTTACCATTGGTTTAAATCTTCAAACACCTGTGATAGTAATCCTGTAGATTTATTATTATACAATTTCAGATTAAACCTCATTGTACTGTGTCATGTATTATTTTCAGCTGTGAAATATTAACAAGATAATGTTATGTATCAAAATCCTATGTGAAAAATGATTATAATATAGCAGAACATGAACTACATAAAACTGTCTCTTATTTTACTGAAAAGAAGATTCTGGTTTTATATTACTCTTTTCTGGAATGTATAGCATTTTCCTTCTGCTGCATATTATTTAATTCTGTAATGTGTTTGGGGATCCAGTTTGTATGAAAGAGGTTATGCAAAAGGAAGTTGTACTGTATTATTGCACTTTAAAGTAGCCACCTACCTAATCTGTTTTAAACACCATCTCAAAATATCATAATTCTGCCCTTTGAACATTATTTTTCCTTTCTTTTCCTTTCTTTTTTCTACCAATTTTATATTCAGAACATAAAACTGCAGCAAAAATATTTGTAGAGTAGCATCTAGATGTAATGAGAAATTTCACATGCTATATTCATTACTCGTGCTTATAATCATAATAAAAATTCTGGAATCCTAGGGTCTCAGTCTGATCTTTTATGGGCTTTGGATAAGAATTGGATTCAGTGGAGTTATTCTTAATTTATTCCATTGTGAAATAAAAATCAGGTCTCAGATTCCTTCTTTACAATAGATAAAAAAGCTATGTTAAGGGATTAATTTTGGTTTTAATTCAGGAACAGTGTGATGGCTGATGCTATAGAATATGTACTGTGCAATATGTGGCTTTTTACTTTGTGCATCAACTAATGAAATCTTTGAGTGAATCTGTTTTCATGCCCATGGGATTTATATTCATGGTTTGAAATTCGTCTCTGGGCCTGATTCTCATATATATCCAGGTCACAGTACACCAGTCTGTTGATGTAAAAGAGTATGAGAGTGGGCATAAATTCCATTAAGTGAGAATCAGACCCAACTGCGCAGAAAGCCCATGCATCATCTAGTGAGATTGTTCTTTTTTAAACTTGCTGTGGGTTGTGAAATAGATTTTCAAGATGCAACAGAGCATCTTTTATTCCTCTTTCACAAATCTTTCAGTGTATATTATAGATTAAATCTGTCATTTCGGTGAGTTTATTATGATACACAGTTTTGAAGTGGGCTTTGAATGTTATAGTGCAGATGATGTTACACTGGCTATGCTGAAGTCTTTTAAAACTTTTTGTCCTTCTTTTGTGTGTCAAAGAATCTTTCTTATGACGTTTGTATTTGCTCTGCAGCAGGGAATGTGCCCAAATTCCAAAACAGTGATATGAGGAACTTCATATTTGGAGCCCATAACACTTGAGGAAGTTTGAAGTTATCTTAGGGAGATGGCAGAGCCTCAGAAGAGCATTCAAAAGGAGATGCAATTCAAAACAGGGTTATTGAGAGGAAAACTGTACGGGGATCAGCATAAGTGTAAGTGGGAACTACTGCATCTGGAGGCTACCAGTGCTGGGTAAGAAAGTATGTGAGAACAAAGACAAAATAGGTCTAGTGGCCTGAGCACGAGGCTGGGAACCAAGGTGAAAGTCTAGCTCCAATGAAATCATCAGCCACATTCCTATTGAGTTTAACAGGGTTAGGATGCCTCTTGGATTCTAATCCTAGATCTGATAATTGAAATCATTAGGTTAACAAAATACAGGGATCTCTAAGAGCTCTCTCCATCGACTATATATTTTAGACTGTCTGTCAGTGTGTTTGTTCAATAACTCCTTCTAAATGGTAAGAGCTAGGACCACCAAATTCTGTATTCAGCTTCCTCTGATGATAACTTAAAGCAACATTAGAGTTTGGTTGTGCCAGGAAAACAGAATGTGCCTGCAATAGGATTGCTTCTCATAAAACCAAACAGAAAAGAGACAGAATTACCAAATCAAGGACAGTCCTCAAAACTGACATAACTGAATGAATGTTGAAAGAGAGTGAACCAAAGTGAGACAGAAAAATAGGATGAACTGGGAATAGGATTGCATCTCTTACAAAAAAGAAATAAAACAGAAAAATTTGAAATAGTGCTCTATTTTGGCACAGTTAAATCAATGCTTAAGGTTTGAAAACTAGAAGAAAATGCTATTGCAAACCACATTGACTTTTTGTTGAAATACAGCAAATTATTAGTGTTTATAGGAATGAAGAAAACACACTTGATGGAATTCCCATATTTTAAAAAAATTACTAAAAACAATTAAAAGGAAAAAACGAACTATCCCTTATGAAATCTGAAATAAAAATTAACTTCATAAAAATCACACTATGTTTTTATAAATGCAACCATTTAGATAAAGCATGTACATTTTCCTTTTACTGTATTTTCCAAAAAAACAAAAACAAAAACTCTTACCTGAGTTAAAGACTCAATCAATGCTGGGTAAATGTAAATATATATGGGTATGTCTACACTACCCCGCTAGTTCGAACTAGCGGGATAATGTATGCATACCGAACGTGCAAATGAAGCCCAGGATTTGAATTTCCCGGGCTTCATTTGCATAAGCCGGCCGGCGCCATTTTTAAATGCCGGCTTGTTCGAACCCCGTGCCGCGCGGCTACACGCGGCACGGGCTAGATAGTTCGAACTAGCAAGCCATTCCGTTCCATGAGGCGTACAGATAGTTCGGAATGGCTTGCTAGTTCGAACTATCTAGCCCGTGCCGCGTGTAGCCGCGCGGCACGGGGTTCGAACAAGCCGGCATTTAAAAATGGAGCTGGCCGGCTTATGCAAATGAAGCCCGGGAAATTCAAATCCCGGGCTTCATTTGCACGTTCGGTATGCATACATTACCCCGCTAGTTCGAACTAGCGGGGTAGTGTAGACATACCCTATTTTTTCTCAAGTGTGTGTATGTGTGTGTACCACATTATCTATTACTGTAAATTGTTTTGTAGACTAAATAAATAAGATTCATAGATTCCAAGGCCAGAAAGGACCACTGTGATCATCTGGTCTGAACTCCTAGGTAACACAGATTATAGATTTCCTTCAAAATTATTCTTCGAGCATACACTAAAAAAGATTATAGATCCCTGCCCATGAATTCAGTTTTAATTAAACAAATGTTGTGTCCTCTGTTGCAGTATTTGTCCAGTTTTAGTTTAAGTCTGTCTCTGGTACCTGTGTGCTACAGTGACTACACGTGAATTTCTTATACATCCTCCTGTTGCTTATCTATACAAGTTGTTTTTGGATATCTAATGGAAAATCATTCAGTAGACAGCAGCTCAAGTAAGTCATCAATCCATGAGAAATTCAATTAGATGTGAGCTATTTTTCTCCTGGTGGACATGATGCAATGAAACATCCTATCAGTGAAGCACATGTAGAGTTAATCAGTGGTAGAAAAATCACATTGATCAAGCCATGTTTTTAGGGGCCAAATTATGGAATCTTTTGGGAAGTGGTTCCTGCTGTGTCAACTTTAAGCTATTTCAAATCTGGAGCTATGGACTGCAGAAATGTGGACTTCTGACACTATTTTAAGGAAAAGATATTCACTGATTCTTGCTTCCTATATTTTGGTATGGTAGATGACTTTTAGGTATTTTCTGTTATGTGGATACTAGAAGACTCACCTGGCATTGACTGGGTCCTTCAGGACAGGGAGCTGGTAGTGTGCGGGGTGCAGGAGACAGGGCAGGGTCTTAAGGATGTGGAGGGGCAGTGCAGGAAACTGTGGGCAGGGAGTGAGTGAGGGTTGGTAGGTTGAGGAGGAGATCAGAGTGGCAGTCTCATCCAGCATTCCCTCCCCTCCGCTCCATCACCAGCAACCTTTTTCTCACTCCAACCCTCTTCCCAGCTACCATGGGCCTTTTTTCTTTCCCCAACCCTTCTCCCAGCCTCCAGCAGCTTTTCCTCTCCCCACACTCTGGTTCTGCAGCCAAGGGCCAGGAGGGGAGAAAAGGGTTTGGGGCACGGGGGCTACTCACCCAGTGTGCTGGCAGGAAAGATGGCAAAGTCCCAACCCTGCTGGCCACTCCCTTGGTGGTATGGCTGCCCACAGTGTGTACTCTGCAGGATAGCCCTCCTGTGGGCTCACTGCCCCCAGTGGCTACTCTCAGTATTGCATCCCTCAGAACAGCCCATTCCCCCTCACACTTAACATATGGAAAACAGTCCCATTTCCAGCACTTCCAATTGTCCTGGCACAATCACACCTTGACCTCGCTTTAATTTAGGACAAGAGGAAGCTGCATACTAAATGTGGTAGTCCTAGCATTTACAATTTAGTAGCAGCACTCAAACAATCAGATTGCAGACAGACACAGACTGGCTCACAAGTTTCTTAGATAGATAGATAGATAGATAGATAGATAGATAGATAGATAGATAGATAGA
This sequence comes from Pelodiscus sinensis, assembly GCF_049634645.1. Lineage (NCBI taxonomy): Eukaryota > Metazoa > Chordata > Testudines > Trionychidae > Pelodiscus > Pelodiscus sinensis. Next base: position 309,105,044 of record NC_134711.1, read on the forward strand.
TAGATAGATAGATAGATAGATAGATAGATAGATAGATAGATAGATTATAATGCCCAGTAAATAAAACTTAATGAACATATTCTGATTAATTAAAATAAACATTTTATTCTAGATACATTTTTATATAAAACATTTTTCCTTGATTTTCTTTTTTCCCCTTGATGATTTTCTGGATGATCGGAAGTGCTTAGTGATATGTTATCTTTTCAGTAATCCCACATTTTCAAAAGCCGTAATTGTTAAAAATATTGCAATGTAAAGAATTCAGCGTGACATCACCTTCAAAAAAATCCTTCATTCCGATTAATGGAGGGGTAAGCCCTGTTAAGTAGGTGCAATATGAACCATCTTATTTCAACTCTTTTGACTCCTGGAGAATGGTGATATGAAATTACTTTATGGCCTTTGCTCAATAAAAGTTAATACCTTGTTTTCTAGACTAAATATTCTGATGTGAATCTAATTAAAGAGACTAGAGTGGGCAAGCAATAGCTGAATATGATAACTTCCAATGGAAAGCATAATCTTCACATGATTTTATTTTCAATGTAATCTAAGATATAAAAATAGGGCCATTATTTTATTGTATTTTTGTCAGAGTTAAAATTGAATTAAGAGTATTTCCTTAGAAAAATTTGGCTAATGTCAGTCAGGCATTCCTGATGGGTTCCTGAAAGGACTTCTGCTCCATTAACAATAAACTTTTGGCTGCATTCATGCGTATGCTCCCCTGTCTACTGCGTTAACTATGAGCAATTGGTCAACACAACAGACTCTGAGAGAGTGTTTAAAGACCACAAAATCAGATAAGGATTGAAAGCACCAGGCCAGATTTATTGCCAAGCAAAATATGGGAATAGTTGTCAACAAATAGACTTGCCGCTAAGCCACAATGCATGTGTACCTGTGACAATGGACTAGCTCAGTCAATACTATGGATCCAGAATTGCCCCCTCGGCCAGACAAAGACAACTCTTTGGGATTCACTTTTATGCACAGGTACAAACAAGTTATACCTCACTGCTGACGTATTAGGTTTCCACCTCCTGTTGCTTAGTTATCCTTCCACCCCTACCTTGTACAAGGGGAGTTTGATCACCATCTTTCATACTGTCAGTTTAGACCTGGTCATGATATCAGTATCTTAGATGCCTATAGACAAATGCAAGAAGTATAGGGAATAAGCAGGAAGAACTTGAAGTGCTAGTAAATAAACACAACTATACCATAGCTGGTATCACAGAAACTTGGTGGGATAATACACATGACTGGAATATTGGTATAGAAGGGTACAGGTTGCTCAGGAAGGATAGGCAAGGAAAAAAAGGAGGAGGTGTTGCCTTATATATTAAAAATGAATACACTTGGACCGAGGTGAAGATGGACATAGAAGACAGACTTGTTGAGAGTCTCTGGGTTAGGTTAAAAGGGATAAAAAATAAGAGTGATATCATACTAGTGGTCTACTAGGATGTGTCTAGACTACAGGGTTTTGTCAACAAAAGTGGACTTTTGTCGACAAAACTATACCTGCGTCTACACTACCGCTGAGTTCTGTCGACATAATGTCAGGGAGTTTTGTCGACGGTGGTAAACTTCATTCTACGAGGAATAACACCTTTTGTCGACAGAGTTCTGTTGACAGAAGGCGTTATTGCATCTACACTGTCCTTTGTGTCTACACTCTCATGTCAACAAAGCAGCTTGCTTTGTCGACAGCACTGGATGTAGTCTAGGTGCTCTTTGTTGACAGAAGCTTTGTTGACAGTATCTGTTGACAAAAGCTCTGTCGACAAAAGCCTGTAGTCTAGACGTACCCCTACAGACCACCTACCCAGGCAGAAGAGGTGGATGAGGCTTTTTTTAAACAACAAAATCATCCAAAGCGCAGGATTTGGTGGTGATGGAGGACTTCAACTAACCAGACATATGTTGGGAAACTAACAAAGCAGGTCACAGATTATCCAACAAGTTCTTGGACTGCATTAAAGACATTTTTTTAATTTCAGAAGGCTGAGAAAGCTACTGGGGGGGAGAGCTGTTCTAGATTTGATTTTAACAAATAGGGAGGAACTGGTTGAGAATTTGAAAGTGGAAGGCAGCTTGGGAGAAAGTGACCATGAAATCATAGAGTTGATGATTCTAAGGAATGGTGGAAGGGAGAACAGCAAAATAAAAACAATGGATTTCAGAAAGGCGGAATTTGATAAGCTCAAAGAGCTGGTAGATAAGGTCCCATGGGAAGCAAAACAATAACAGGAAACTTGGAAATGGCAGAGGTGCTTAATGACTTCTTTGCTTCCATTTTCATCAAGAAAATAGTGACGGGATATCTAACATAGTGAATGCTAATGGAAATGGGGTAGGTTTAGAAATTAAAATAAAAAAGAGCAAATTAAAATTACTTAGAAAAATTAGATGTCTGCAAGTCACCAGGGCATGATGAAATGCATCCTAGAATATTCAAGGAGCTGATTGAGGAGGTATCTCAGTCTTTAGCTATCATCTTTGAAGAGTCATGGAAGTTGGGAGAGATTCCAGAAGACCAAAAAAGGGCAAATATAGTGCCTATCTATGAAAAAGGAAAATAAGAACAACCCAGGAAACTATAGACCAGTCAGTTTAACTTCTGTGCCAAGGAAGATAATGGAGCAAATAATTAAGGAATTAATCTGCAAACATCTGGAAGATAATAAGGTGATAGGTAACAGCCAGCATGGATTTATAAAGAACAAATCATGTAATAACCAATCTGATAGCTTTCTTTGATAGGATAATATGTCTTGTGGATAAAGGAGAAGCGGTGAACGTGGTACACCTAGGCTACGTCTACACTGGCCCCTTCTCTGGAAGAGGCATGCTAATTTCAAACTTTGGAATAGGGAAATCCGCGGTGACTTTAAATATCCCCCGCGGGATTTAAATAAACATGTCCGCCGCTTTTTTTCCGGCTTGGGGAAAAGCCGGAAAAAAGCATCTAGACTGGCGCGATCCTCCGGAATAAAGCCCTTTTCCGGAGGATCTCTTATTCCTACTTGCAAGGAGGAATAAGAGATCCTCCGGAAAAGGGCTTTATTCCGGAGGATCGCGCCAGTCTAGATGCTTTTTTCCGGCTTTTCCCCAAGCCGGAAAAAAAGCGGCGGACATGTTTATTTAAATCCAGCGGGGGATATTTAAAGCCCCCGCGGATTTCCCTATTCCAAAGTTTGAAATTAGCATGCCTCTTCCGGAGAAGGGGCCAGTGTAGACATAGCCCCTGATTTTAGTAAGGCATTTGACACAGTCTCACATGAACTTCTTGTCAACAAACAAGCCAAATACAAGTTAGATGGGGCTACTATAAGGTGGGTGCATAACAGGCTGGATAACTGTTCTCAGAGAGCAGTTTTTAATGGTTCACAGTCATGCTGGAAGGGCACAACAAGTGGGGCTCTATAGGGGTCTGTTTTGGGATCAGTTCTGTTCAATATCTTCATCAATGATTTAGATGATGACATAGAGAGTATGATTATTAAGTTTACAGATGATACCAAGCTAGGAGGAGTTGCAAGTGCTTTGGAGGATAGGGTCAAAATTCAAAATGATCTGGACAAACTAGAGAAATGGTCTGAAGTAAATAGGATGAAGTTTAATAAGGACAAATGCAAAGTACTCCACTTAAGAAGGAACAATCTGCTTCTCACATACAGAATAGGAAGTGATTGTCTAGGAAGGAGTACTGCTGAAAAGGATTTAGGGGTCATAGTGGATGAAAAGTTAAACATGAGTCAACAGTGTTGCAAAAAAAGCAAACATGATTCTGGGATACATTAACAGGAGTGTTGTGAGCAAGACATGAGAAATCTATTCTGCTCTGATTAGGCCTCAGTTGGGTTCAGTTCTGGGCATCTCATTTCAAGAAAGATGTGTAGAAATTGGAGAAGATCCAGAGATGAACAACAAAATTAATTAAAGGTCTAGAAAACATGAGCTATTAGGGAAGACTGAAAGGAAGGCTTGTTTAATTTAGAAAAGGGAGGGGACATGATAGCAGTTTTCAAGTATCTAAAAGGGTGTTACAAAGAAGAAGGAGAAACATTATTCTCCTTGGCCTATGAGGATAAGGCAAGAAGCAATGGGCTTAAACTGCAGCAAGGGAGGTTAAGGGTGGACATCAGGAAAAACTTCCTAACTGTCAGGGTGGTAAACACTAAAATAAATTGCCTAGGGGGGTTGTGGAATGTCCATCCCTGGAGATATTTAAGAGCAGGTTAGACAGATACCTGTCAGGGATGGTCTAGACAGTATTTGGTCCTGCCATGAGGGCAGGGGGCTAGACTTGATGATCTCTCAAGGTCCCTTCCACTTTTAGTATTCTATGATTCTACGAACCTGGGTCAGTATGCTGGGGAGGAGGTTGGTACCAAGTTGTCTCTCAACGAAGTGTTTTGTTGCCATCTCCCTGAAATGTTCTTACAATCTGAACCTGACATATTCTATTGTTTGATACCTTTAATCACGAGGCTTAAAGACTCTGCCGACAAGATGTTCTGGGGTCAGCAGATCCCTGTCTAGACTGCCATGCTGTGCTGACAAACAGCTGATCGGCACAGCGCGGTGGCCATTTTGATTTAAATGAAGCGGCGATTATTTAAATCGCCGCTTCATTTCCCTTTGTCGTCCTGCCTCATCTACATGGCTCCGTCAATGGAGCCATGTAGTCTAGACACACCCCAACTGTTTCTATTTGGCAGAGTCATTTTTTCCATGAATGCAGTATGTATAGTAGAGGGCCACTGAAGAATTGCAGATTTCTATTTGTTCAAAATAACTCTTTTGGCCTGTTAAATAGTTGCCACAATCCACTCTGTTAAAGTAAAGTGGTAATAGCACTCATCCAGCATCCTGCATCTAAATTTTGATGATGGTGTGTTTATTTTAAAAAAAATCAGATTATTTGGAACTATCCAGTTGTGAAATAATGTAAATCAGGACATGATCTTATTGCTACCCTCATGTTCTCCCCAATCTTGCCCTCCTATTCAGCATCACATTCCCCCATTACATGTTGAACCAAATTGGAATTTAAATGCCACAGGCTGCAGGTCACATCTTCCTGTGGTGTTCAGTGCTCAACACAATGGTGATTTTATTTGAAGATGCAGTCAGGATTGTATCCCCACCAATAAAAAAATTATTATTATTATAATAAGGCATTGAACTCATTGACAAAACACTACATTCGAGTGGCAGCTCTGCTTTGATACCTTGACAGAGGTTTAAACTTCACAGCATTCTATGTAACTTATGCATTTTGCGTGGACTCATAGGGTCATTGTAAGAGTACTGGAAGTGGAGTTGTACTAGGGAGAAATTGCATTTCCAGCATGACAGTGGCTGGTGACATCATGAGATCAATAGCTGGCACAAAGCCTCCAAGTGCACCCATTCTCAATCCTTGCTACAAATTTGCAAAGGTATAGTTTGGGCTCCTCTCAGAGTAGTCTTTGGGATACACTGTGACTACGTCTACACTGGCCCCAAATTCCGGAAAAGTCATGCAAAGCAGGTAAGTCAGAATAGGGAAATCCACGGGGGATTTAAATATCCTCCACGGATTTAAATAAAGATGTCCGCTGCTTTTTTCCGGCTTGGAGAAAAGCCGGAAAAAAGCGTCTAGACTGGTGTGATCCTCCGGAATAAAGCCCTTTTCCGGAGGATCTCTTATTCCTACTTTCAAAAGGGCTTTATTCCAGAGGATCGGAAATGGAAAACAAGCTAGTAGATTATTTAGTGCCCTCCCTCTCTGGCTTCTGCTTCGGTATATTTTCTAGTATTTTATCCAGTCTAGTTATAAGGTAACAAATGATGGAAGTGTCATTATTACCCTTATGACAAAGATGGGAAATAATATTTTATGGGGGCCACTCCAAGATTTAGGTAAGGGGTCAAGGGCTACACTTTTTTGTGGAGGAGGTGTGGGGTCTGGGATGGAGGTTAGGTACAGAAAGGAGTTCAAAATAGAGGATTAGAGTGCTGGAGAGAGTGTAGGATCTGACTGGGAGTTCGGGTGAAGGAAGGGATTGGGGTGTAGGGTTGAGGAGGGGATATGGATGCAGGAGAGAATTCTGTCCTGTGGGAGGGATGTAGGAGAGGGTGCAGGGGTTGATAATTGTAACCTGTGGTGGGAGGATGGAGAGGGTTTGGGTCATGACCTGGGGCAGGAAAGGGTGGTGATCTAGGGCAAGGAGTTGAGGAGTGGAGTGCCAGAGAGAAGACTCTGGCCAGGTAGTGCTTACTTTAGGTGGCTCCTGGACAGCAGGCCAACAGGGACCCCAAGGCAGGCTCCCTGTCTGCCACAGCCCTAGGCTGCTCAAAATGGCTGGAGGCTCCCTCCATGTGTTGCTCTGTGCTACATGCCTCTGGTGGAGGGTGAGACTGCACGCTGCTCTCATCCCCAGGCCCATCATCACAGTCTCCATTGGCTGATGGCACCTAAAGGGAACCACCAGCCATTCTGAGCAGCCGTGGACTGCAGCAGGCAGGGAGCTAGTCTTAGCAGGGCTGGCCATGGGTCAGATCAAAAGGCTTGGCAGGCTGGATCTGGTCTGTAGGCCATAATTTGCCCACCCCTGTTTTAGGAGCTTATTTTATAACCTAATAGAATTTACTGATAGGAAGCTCTCTCGAGAAGCAACGTTAATTATTGAATGGAGAGAGCTAAAGCCAATGGGCGAAGCCTAAAAAACTAAAAAAAAAATGCCAAAATTGTTGTAGCATTTTAATCACAAAAAGTAGCTAATATTTTGAAATGCAGAAGTTGCAAGAGGAGGTCGTTGTAAATCACAGGTGCAATTGGTCGGTTGATCTTTTTGGTTTACATAAGCACATTATAGTTACTCAGGCCTATTGTAACTCTTCTGACTTTATTGGCATTATAGTTTTGCATGTCAGAGCTGAATGTAGCTTGGAGTTTTTTTGTTTGAGAATTTAATTGGATTTTGTGCATCGGGCAATAATACAGAATAAGAGCTTCAAAACGCAGGTACTAACATTAACTATCCAGATCCATGTTTATCCAAAATTCTTGGAGAAAGTGTCTGTGTTAGAGATGGTAGATGTTTTTAAAATGACTTTTTAAAAAAAATATAAAAGATTATTTTAACTGAACAATATTAGGGGTAGAGCTAGTCAGGAAATGCATTTTATTCCCATGAAAAATTCAATGAAGAGAAAAATATTTTCAGTTTCAGTTAAAATTTTCTTCAAATTGTTTTGGGTTTTCATTGAAGAAACAAACATAAGAACATAGAACATAAGAACATAAGAATGGCCACACTGGCTCAGACCAATGGTCCAGCTAGTCCACTATTCTGTCTGCCAACTGTGGTCAATACCAGCTGCCCCTGAGGTAGGGAACACAACAGGTAATCCTCATGTGATCCCTCCCCGTCACCCATTTCCAGACAAACAGAGGCTAGGGACAAAAACATCCTGTGCATACATCAATTCCAGCATCGGCAGAGTAAAATGTAGCATAGGGAATGGTGTTATTCTGGAGGAAATCTATTAGGAGCATATTACTAATGAAGAGGCCTTCTGACAGGCGGGCAAAGGGGGCAGTTGCCCTAAGACATAGTGATTCGGCTCCAGACTCATTAAATCATTACCAGAGCACCATGCCGTGCATTCTGGGCAAAGCGAAGGGCAGGCAGGAGGGTGCACTGCACTCCACACAGCGCTGAAGGCTGACTGCCCTCAGCCCCATCCCTTCTTGGAGCATGGAGCCTGGCGCCCCTCCTCCCACCTTGTCCAATGCCTCATGGAGGCTGTCAGCTTTGCTGCTAATGAAGTTGGATATTTCAGAATAGATGGTAGATGTGAAAGACCAAAAAAGAGAACACTCATCATTTGAAACTGTATTACCAGATTATTCAGATTTCCCATCTCTTACAGCGGCAATCATAATACTTTTGCTTATGTTAAAAAAGTCAGTACACCCAGTTTCAATACAGCACATCATAATATATGATATTTTACAATCATAATTCTACTTTCCTACTCACATTTTAGGAAATCAAGTTTTCTGTCATAAATAGGGCCCTACCAAATTGACAGTCCACTTGGAATAAACTGCTATCCCAAAATATCCCTTAATCCTCATGGAACGACATTTACAGGGATATCGGAATAGCGCGTCCACTATTTTGAAAGATATTTTGAAACAACAGCACTCTGTCAAGACATGGAATAACTATTTCAGGATACTGGAAGTATCCTGAAGTAGCGCCATAGTGTAGACGTATCCTAGGAGTCCTGATCAAAATGGAGTTGTGGGAGGGTTGCAAGATTATTGCAGGAAGGGTTGTAATACTGCTGCTCCTGTTTATGCACTGCTGTTGTTGGCAGCACTGCCTTCAGAGCTGGGTGGTTGGAGGGTGGCAGCTGTTGGCCATGAGCTCTGAAGGCAGAGCAATTGTCAGCAGCAGGCGGAAGTAAGGATGGCATGATATGGTATTGCTACCCTTACATCTATGCTGCTGCCTGTAGAGCTGGGCCTTCAGTCAGTAGCAGCCACTCTCTAGCCACCCAGCTCTGAAGGCAACAGTGCAGAAGTAAGGATAGCAATACTGTAACCTCTCCTAACTTAACCGTGTGACCCCTTGCAAGTCCCTTTTGGATCAGGACCCCCCAATTTAAGAAACACTCCCCTGCATAGGATACAAGCACATTTTATGCTCCATGACACTTTATTCATGGCGGAGAATTTGGAAGGGCCCTAATCATAAAGACTTACACCATTGTCTGCCAAAGTTCTGCAAGATTTATTGAGGCTGTTGTGTTTATTTGTACATTCAGTAAATGTGTAAGACTTTGTAGTGACTTTAGTGGAGCATTGCTGTGGAGTAATACTGTAGTGCTTTTTAATTCAATTCAATTCAATTAGGCATCCCTTTTCTCCTGATGTGAAACTCCCCCACCCCCTTACATTTTTTCCAAGGGTTATTTTAGACTAAACTCTATAATACTTGCTCATCTTCTGAAAACTAAACCTTGTGACAATGTAATCATGCAAATGAGCAATCTTTGCTATATGGAAAATTGTGGACCAAAATCTGCTCCGAGGACCTTTAGTAAAGTCAGTGATGTTTACTCAGATTTCTGTTAGCATAATGGAGCATAATGTGGCCATGAACAACTTCATTCACATTTTCCATAAGATTATTCACTGATAATTCATGTTAACATGACATGAATTACGTAAACTGGGGATTATTTAGATCTAATACCAGACCTTCCAATACCATTCTGCTCACAGGAGAAAGCACAACATTCTTAGCTGTTTTTTTTATGTGTGCTAATTATGTTACCGGGGTTGCCTTACCCCAAAACTATGATATCTAATCTCTATTTTTCAGGCAATGTGCAGAAATAAATAAGCAGGGGGGACAGCACCTCCGTCTGGTAAATGATTAATACACAAGAGTGCTTCCACTTAAAAATGTTTGTTTTCATTGAGTAAAAAGCCTACCGCAAACTATAGCAAAAGTTGAGAACACACCAAAATATAGTTACCCTAAGTGTGAGATGGTGTGGAGTGACAGCGGCAGGGTTCCAATGACTAACTCTTCTCTTAGCAGCTGGGGAGGTCTCAGACTCTGAGGGTATGTCTACACTACCCTCCTATTTCCCGGGCTTCATTTGCATAAGCGGGGAGCCGCCATTTTTAAAACCCCGCTGGTTCGAACCCCGTGCAGCGCGCCTACACGGGGCTCGAACTAGGTAGTTCGGACTAGGATTCCTATTCCACGAGGTGTACCGGTAGTTCGGAATAGGAATCCTAGTCCGAACTACCTAGTTCGAGCCCCGTGTAGCCGCGCTGCACGGGGTTTGAACCAGCGGGGTTTTAAAAATGGCGGCTCCCCGCTTATGCAAATGAAGCCCAGGAAATTCAAATCCCGGGCTTCATTTGCACGTTTGGTATGCATACATTACCCCGCTAGTTCGAACTAGTGGGGTAGTGTAGATATACCCTCACTCTTTCCCACCCTCACTTATGGGGAAGAGTGAGTCACTAGACTGGGGAAAGTGGCTGAGGTGCAGAAGAGGGTGAGGAGTCAGGCTTTGGGAGGGAGTTTGGTGCCGGGTGCTTGCTTAGGTTGAGGCAAAGAGTTGAGGTGCAGGAGCAGGTTGGTGCTTATCTTGCGTGGTTGCCGAAAGGGACAAGTACACCCCTCTGGCAGCAGCTCCTATGCAGAGGACACGGGGAGGATCTCTGTGTATTGCTGGCTGCAGGCACCATCCCCACAGCTCCCACTGGCTACAGTTTCTGGCCAATAGGAACTGTGAAGTTGGTGCTCAAGGCGAGGAAAGTACATGGAGATTTAGCTACTAAAAAGATGAACTCCCTGTTTGGTCTCTTAATTCAACCAACATTTCATGATTTCTAGCATATACACCTAACCTCTTCTTTGTGCTGGATGCCTTCTTCTTCCGTCTTCTGTACCATTCCTGAGTCTGAGTCTTCATAGTCGTTTTCTGTATTGACCAGAACATCCTTTCCAGTGCACTAGTGAGGTTATTTATTATTATTTCTGCATTTCTTTGCATGCATATTTTCCTGTTTCACTTTCCTCCTTCAATGCCTTTTAGACATCCTCAGAACCATAAGAGCTTGCAAAATTCTAGTTAAATATCTATAGTTCTTATTCCTAGTTCTCTGATGCACAAAGAAGCTAAGTTAGTCTATTTCCAACAGTACTGAAACCAGGAGTCAGTTCATGAAAAACTAAGGAGCATGTGGCTTAGAATTCCTATTTTTAATATTCCCAAACTTTAATCATTAGTATCCCCTAAGGAAAAGATTTTACTAGGAGTGAAATAAATAAAATAGTAATTTGTCACTAATTACTTTAACAACCCACAGCATTTATTATTGAAATAATATCCTTTCTAAAGGCATAGCTTTGAGGTTTTTTAAATGATCCTCAACAATTCCATAATATGGATCTAATTCTACTGAGACGATTTAAAAAATCCTATAGGACAGCCAATATTTATTGTTCAGTTTCATAATATTGTGTCATACAGGATGGAAACATGAAATCTCGCTAAACAGAGATGAACCTTTTGAATATACTAAATCTATTTTGATAATTATTATGATTAACTGTTTAAAATGCTTTTTTTCCTATAATACCAAGATAGGCATGTAAATGATACCAGCCCTTGGACTAATAAATACCCTTCTGGGGGGAGGTTGACTTTTTGCCAGAATTGATTCCTATTAACATATTCAGGAACATTAACTTAACTTAGGATAAGTATTCAAAGCAACATGCTACACATCTCTCTGTGATATCAGCTAAGAATCACTGCTCACCTCTTTTCCTTCATAAATGTATCTCATTCTTTCTCGCAGTCAATAACTCACTTTACCCTTTAATATTTATTTTGAATCTGAAGCACTTTCTTTCCTCCTACATTCCCTTTGTCTTCATCAGACTGTTCATTCTTTCAAGCAGGCATGATCTTTTGTTCTGTGTTTGCACATATGATGATTATAGACCTTACAATCTATGGGCCTAATCCTGTATTGTATGGAGGACAGGCAGACTTCTGTGCTGGCACAAAACACCACTGAATTAAATAGGGGACCTGCAGCTATAGCAGTCTTCCTGAATGTTATGAAATGCATAACAAGATTTTAAATAGGGACAACAGCTGAGTTCAGAATATAATGGAGAGGGTTGATGGTAACAAGACAGAACGTTGCTTATGTTGGTTACAGTTTTCTCAATCCCCTGGATTAAAAAAATCAAGTCTTTTTTTAAACAAATCACGAGATCTTAAAAAAAACATTGTTTTAAAAAATAACTAATATTGGGTTATTTCAATTCTCCCTGTAGTTTTTGAGCTTTCAGAGTGCACATTTTCAAGGTTTTTTGTGACTATGAAGGCCAGAATTTCAGTATTTTGCCCTGTGAAAATTAAGATTTTTCCATAATCCCATAACTCCAGAAGCTGGTGCCCTAAGAACAATACCAAATATGGTAATTCTGATAAAACAGCAGGAGCTGGCAAGAGTATACTTAGCAATGTATAAGTTGGAGATGGAGCCAGATGAGACTTTCAGAATTTTAATTTCTGTATGCAAAATTTGTCAACATTTTGAATTTCTATGAAAGAAAAATAAACTTGTGCGTGGAGAATTGCACTGAAATGTTATGTTCATGACTTTTCCCCTGTATTTCTGCAAGCTCTGCTTGGAGTTCTTAGTCAAAGTTATAGGAGGATTTAAAGTGAAACAAGTGGAGAATTGCTAGTGGACCACTTGATGGCCATTATCATTTGGCAGTTTGCCATTGGCATCTCAGTTTAACCATGATGGGTTGTTTTTAACCATGATTCTAAAAGCCAGCTTCCTTTCTGGTTTTGGGCAATGCTGTTAAAGAGTCCATGAAACTTTGGCTAAATTTTCTTTTGGCTAGAATATCCTCTTTCTCTAATGCTGTGAAACATCTTGAACTCTAATTGATTTACATCGATAGGAGGTGAAGCCATTCCAATGTAGATATAGCCCCAGATGTATTGCAAACAAGTACCATACCTCTGAAGTTACTGGGGCTTAGTGCAGTGCAAAGGTGCATAAACACTCAGTCAATTTTAGGATTAGGGCAGTGGTCTGGATTCTGTGGGATACAAGATTAAGAACACTCTACAGAAATAGAAGGTGCTGATTACTACAGAATGCTTGCTATAAGAAACTAGAAAACGCTGAAAGCTGAATAAAAGTATTATTGCTATTTCACCAAATTCCAACTTTGGTATGAGTGTGTATCTATCTGCTTCTATTGCTATTTGCAGTTGAACACGTGTTCTTTAGAAAGGTACATGAAACAGTATATTCATAGAGCATTTTTCTCTTTTATTTCTCTCTACAGTGATGGCTGGGCAGACAGGTATGATGTGACAGACGGGTATCAGCGGGAAGCTGTTGGCGGAATAACGATCAAGCTCCAGTCTCCTGATGTGAAATGGTTTGATGACTATTACCTGCAGCTTCGGCCAGAAACCAATCTCCGAAACCCTTGGTTTCAGGAATTCTGGCAGCACAGGTTCCAGTGCCGGCTGATGGGGTATCCGCAAGAGAATACTAAATACAACAAGACTTGCAACAGTAAGCAGTTGGTTTTATTTATTTATGTATTTATAGATAAAATCACTTAAGTTAAAGACTTGATTTAAGTAGATAATGCCATGCAAGGTCTAAAGGAAGGGATATTGAAATGCAATTTTGATCCAGATCTGCCACTGAGAGGAAAGCTAGTAAAAAATGAGAGTTCTAGCCTGCTCAGGAGACCCAAGCACAACTTCCTGACCTGACACTGATTTTCTGTATGACCTGGGCTGGTCATTTAACATAAAAATCTCAAAAGTATCCAAGTGATTTAGAAACCTATATCCCATTTCCAAAATCAACTTAGACACTTAAGACCCAGATTTTTGATGTATGTAGGTACCTGAAAATGCAAAGCAGCAGCTAGTAGGATTTTCAGAAGTGACTAGGCACCCAACTGCCTTCCATTTCCCATTGATTGGGAGTTAGAGGCATGACTATTTTTGAAAAAATCTTACATGGTGCCTGTCTGCAGTAACCAAACTACATTTAAATTTAAGTCCCTTAATAATGCATATTTAGTTTAAAGTCATTGCAACTTAGGCTCTTGAATGTTTGTCACTCTTGAAAATTAAATTTAGGCTCCTAATAATCTGTTTACTAACAATTCACGAACAGAAAAAAAGGCCTAAATTTGTGAAGTTGGTCTCACCAAATACTTTGGTCTCACCAAATACCTCTGATGCTTTGTCCAAATCGATGAGCTTAATAAAAAATCTAGATAATACCTTTATTTGCTCTATTGTTGCTTTTTGCATGTAATTAACATAATTCCATGTGGTAAAGATTTAATAGTGACCACTGTTCAGAAGTGATCGATGTCTCCAGGTGATTTAAGTTGTCTATTTCAATGCACAATGTTTTGTAAATATGGATTTTATGCTCATTTTCTTTGGTTGTCAAAGTGCTCAGTTTCCTAAGTTTTACTGTGATCTAACCATCTTGTGTTAAAACTCGGAAGAAGCACAAGACTGGGCTAACAATACTGGTGTTCACCACACAGAGTTTATTTGAATGTTGCCCTCAGGAGCAAGAGGATTGGGGGCTGCAGCAGCTGTTCTAAAATCCATGGGTTTTTCTCACAATAGTTTCCAGTTCCCAAAAGTCGCATCATGGCTTCCTAATGATGTCAATGAGAGCTCAGCACCTTTGAAAATCTGTCCCTTTATTACATAAGAACATAAAAATATAAGAATGTCCATACTGGGTCAAACCAAAGGTCCATCTAGCTCAGCACCCTGTCTTCTGACAGTGGCCAATGATAGGTGCCCCCAGAAGGAATGAACAGAACAAGTAATCATCAAGTGATCACACCCATTCCTAGCTTCTGACAAAGAAAGGCTAGGGACACCATTCCTACTCATCCTGGCTAATAGCCATTGATGGACCTATCTTCCATGAATTTATCTAGCTCTTTTTTTAACCCTGTTAAAGCCATCACCTTTACAACATCCTCTGGCAAGGAGTTCCCCAGGTTGACTGTGCATTGTCTGAAGAAATATTTCCATTGTTTGTTTTAAACCTGTTATCTATTATTTTAATTTGGTGACCTCTAGCCACTATGCAGAGACCACATAGTCTAAGACAGTGGCAAGAAGATATAGACAAGAAGGTGGTATGAAGAAATCGGTGAAGTAATAGTTTAAAGAATAATTTGGTTAAGAAGCAATAGACTAAGATCACCATGCAAGTGCAGAATTTGACCTATAGTCAACAACTTCATTCTACTGCAGTAACGTCACACTGGTAATAACTATTCATATAAACAATATATTCTAAAATATTGAAATAAGTAATAGGAATTATGCCTATGTGGATGCCAAAATCTGGATTTTGGCACCCACATAGGCATAATTCCTATTACTTATTTCAATATTTTAGAATCTGGATTTTGGCACATTCATTTGGCATTCATGCTTGAAAACTCTGGCCTATGCTTTTAAATCCCTGCATACTGAGATGACATGATAGATTCTTTCCCACAAATGCAAAGTGTATAGATTTTAATGGAGTCCACTCACCACAGTGATTCCTCCTTCTGGTCATTACAGGGATTAGACCTACCAGCTGGTGCACCGTCTCCAAATGGCATCTCTCCTGTCATTGTCTCTGACTGCAGACTCACTTCAGTTCAAGTATCAGAGTGTCCTCTTCATTATTTGGCCTTCCAGCTATGTCACCATCTGTTTCCCCCTTTCTGATGTTGAAATATCTCAGTTCTACAGCCACTTCCCCAGGTGCAAATTGCATGGACCCAGGCCTGACCACTACTCTGAGCCACAACCCAGGAACTCTGTAGATATCAGCCTCCAGGACTTTGCTCAATTCTGTGTCAATTCCCTGGGCCACTTCTCTGAAGCCACAACTTTTTCTTCACCCTCCTCTCAGGGTAATCAAACAGTAAGCCCTAACAGACAGCTTAAAGGCTTCTTAAAGGTCTTGTTCCTCCAGAGTCCAGACCTTACCAGCAACTGCTCTGTCCAAGGTGCTACCTTTCCAGCAGCCCACTAAGAATAAAGTCCTCAGTCTTCAGCTCCCCACAGCAACAGTCTTTGGCCTTGCAGATACTTTTATGTTATTCCACTAGGGATTGATTGGCTACTCTGTGCATACTCCCACCAATTGGCTGCTTCCCATGCAGCCTTGCTAGGCTGCTTGAAGGACTCACCTCCACTGCTCCCAGGAGGCCTCCATTAACCCATGGCACTCTGGGATGAAGTGAACAATTCATCGCAAGATTATGAGTGATGCTGGCCTTGTAGATCTCATTTTGGAGTAGTACATATTCACTGTTGCACAATCATTATTTATTAGGGCTGAAGGAAAATCAATGAGCCATGCAAAAATGAAAATGTGAAGATAAAATAAAGAGCATATGAAAAACAGTCCCAAATGAATATAATTTTATTTAATTTCTATCAGCTTCTGATAAGTTTCCATCTCTTCACATATATTTTGACTCATGCTGAGGTTAACATTTTAGTATCCAGCCATTTTTCATTTGCAGATTGAATATATTTACATAACCCAAATGGGTGCCACTGCTCCTGCTGTTGCTAAAGGTAACGATTTTCTGCCCAGCTAGAGCACTACTGAAAGAGAGAAGTTTGCAGACTTATCTGACTCTATGCTCAAAGTTATCAATTCCTTGTCACAGGAGAATTGATGTGACCTACCTAAGTAGATTTTCATTATATAGATGCAGGTCAGCTACATAGTTTGGCTCCAACTCTGAGCTTTGCAAAGTTGAGATGTGTTCTGATCTGGGACTTTAATGCAAACAAATCTCCATTTTTTAGAGTCGATCAGAGAAGAAAGCAGCCAAGAGTGAGGAGTGCTGTATACTATACTATATTCGACAGGTGAAAGATACTTGTCATATTCCTGGTTTTAAAACTTTCATAGCCCAATCTCTTGAACAAATTTCTTCCTGCTTTTTTCTAAATCTGCAAACTCCTCTGAATGATGACTTCAAAGATAACACTCATTTTCTTTCACCCAGTCCTCCCAACTCCCTCCCCCTTTGCATGTCAGTATCCTTTGATATTGTACATGATGATTTGATTCCTTACAACATCATTCCTTCTTTCATTCTCCATTGACTACATATTTCAACATGAACCTTAACAACTCCATGGAATATTTAATGTTATGGCCCAGGTAGATGGAGTCTCTCTGTCCTTAAGAAATAATGTAAACTATAACATAAATAGATGTATGTCCTTTAATGTTTTTTACCTGATGGCTTAATTGGACCAACTGTTTTATTTTTTTTTCCAGCAACATATTTTCCCTGATGAAAAATCACTGTTCTGCAAATACAGCATGTTTTGTTCATACATTTAATATGCTTCTGTGTGCATGAGAGTGACTCTTGCATTGTGAATTATGGTCAAAGAAACTGAGTTCTGAAGAAGCTGAAAGGATAATCATGCTCTTTAAGACAACCACAACCACACTAAAATCACCAATGAGTAGTACGAGCTGAGGATTTACTTGTATTATTCTCAGGCTGAGTTACATTTAGAATGTGTCACCACAAAATTAGTCTTTTCATTATTTCAATTTGATTGTAATGGTTTCTGAATCAAAGGGACAGATTTTCAAATATATGTAGGCACCTAAGGATTCACATATTAGTGCCTTGAGCACTTTTGAAAATCACAGCTTTAGGTGCCTGCAAATCTTTGAAAATTCTTTACTGGAGATAATATTGTATGGTGGCTGTTATATTGAAAATCTGCTGCAATGGTAACAGCATCACTAGCAATACACATCAGTCCAAGAGTGAAAATTAGAGCTGGTCAAAAAATTCTCAGAGGTGCAATTCTGCATGAAAATGCAGTTTTGCTGAAACTGAAACCTATCTCTGGAATGTTTATGTGATTTCACTTTCAAGAGAAAAAGTGTAAACCCAGCCATTTTGATTTTCTCATTTCAACTTTTATGATAATGATAATATTCTAATAGAATATTATAAGTTGACATTATTCAAATGAAACTTTTCAATGTTCCTAAAACAATCTTAGGGGGAATTTCAGTCCTTTGACAGAATTTAAGGAGAGGGCATATTTGTGTTTGAACAGTGCCTTGCATACTGAGGCTCCATTGGTTCATCCCTAGGGTGCTACTATAATAAGTAGTATGCATAGTAACTGTCACTAACTTAATATGAACACAATATAAAAATCATTTAATTCATAGTTAAAGTTTATTTGTTTTAGAGGAGACCCTTGAGGAACATCCATTTTTTCCATCTACTTTTCTCCACTTGGGCACGCTCAGTCATAGCAACAACTCCCGACAAGGTTCAGAGGAATGGACCTAGTTCAAGAGATTATCAAAATTACCTTGCTCATTAACTAGAGGGGATGTTCAAGAGGGATACAAAGTGCGTCATTGCATCAGGCCTGAGCATGTTCTCTCTACAGTGCTTCCAGTTCCTGCTGGCTGGAAAAAAGTTAGAAGCCAAACTCTGATTATTCCCATATAATACCACTGAATACCATCAGGTTGACGCTTCTTGCTTGTTTGCTTTTTTTTCTCCTTAGAGTTTAACCAACTGTTCTCATCATGAGTGAGATAGCAGGAAATTCCTCAAATTGGAGCACTGGGGAATGCAGTCTGTTTCCTTCTTTTAAAATTCTTCCCTTTTGGGAATGTGCAAGACAGAGCATGTAAATTCTGGAAATCATGCAGCATGTAATTGAAAAGGATTGTATAGTTTCTATGCACATTTTAAGCCAGCACATTGAATTTTCACAAGGGGCATTCTTGTCTATTTAATAATTCTGCAGGATGGTATGAAATAGAATTTCATGGGTTTTCTCCATTAGATTCTATTGATTATTGAAGGGTAATTTCTAGTGAATGCTATTGGTTTCATCCTCATTAAAATCTACAGTATTCTTCCACAAGAGAAGGAATTAAATGCCCCTACTCACACTCATAAAGACCCCAAATTAGGAAGATCCCTAGTGAAAAGATAATAGTACTTCAGCACCCACCAAAGTGTACATTCATATGTACGTTCCATTCAAAGACAATAGGATTTAAGTACATGATTGGAAGTTAACTGCATGCTTAAATGCTGATCTAAATGGGGATAGATAAGGATGTTCATAAGTGCTTTCCAAAATCAGGGCCTAAGACACAGTTTGCCAGGTATTTAATCATGTGCCTTACCTCAAGTACATGTATAGTCTCACTGAGGAGAGTGGGAATACCCATATACTTAAGCTTAGGCATGTGCTTAAATAACCTTGGTGAAATGGGACTCAGGTCACTTTAGACTTTAGAAATGCAGACCAAGTATAACGTTTGGTTCCAGCTCTGAATTTTCCCAAAATTTGGGCATATTTTCATTTGCAACTTTAATGCAAACAACTCTCCATATTTTAGTATTTAATATTAAGAGAATTTATTCCCTTCACATTGGTTTTTAGATTTTCTCTAACTACAGAGCTCTGGTGCATTGCAGACTGACAGCCACATGCTGCGGGACAAATTTGCCCCTCTGTGGCAAGTGGAAGCAATCACATGTAGAGGAAATGCTTTTCCCGGCAACAGAAACCATATTAAAACTCTCAGAACAGCTAATTCCCTCAGATTTCCTTTGACGATTGCTAGCAGCCATATTACAATTTATCAGGTGAGCTGAGTGATATCAAATGTGTAAAGAAAGTAATTTTATAAAACAGCAGCACAATGCCTAATAACAAGAGTTCCCAAAACTCAGATTTAAGTTATTAAATGTTCAAGTTGTCATGTATAATAAGGCAATTGGACTATCATTTTTAAATAAAAATTATTGCTGGTGCACATCAGATTCATTCTTTTGGCCACTCTAATTAACAGCACAGTTTGTGAGCCATTAATTTTGAGGCTGAGTAATTGGATAAAGGTGTGTGCATTGTAATGTAATACACTTGTTCAATTTTCCACTTAATTTAAATTCATATGAATTTTACATGTAATTTTTCATTACAGTTATTACACCTATTATTTTTAATTAGGAAAAAAACATTACCTCAGGAGAATGAAACAAATAAGTAGCAGGGTTTTTTTTAAAGTTCATGATCAGTGATAGACCATAGAAAATTTGATTTTCAGAGAAGTTGTGTGCCCACCACTTTACCCACAGTTTATAGGAGCTGTGGGAGCACAGCATTTCTGAAAATCGGGGTCAGACAAGAAAGAGGGAAAGATCTTTTATGTCACATTATTCATCTTTTACACAAGTTTTTTTAAAAATGGTTTTCAGTTACAAGTAAAGTAGACTTATTTTCCTGCTGGTGAACGTTGCACCATTTGTACACTGTGGACATGATTAAGCACTAGATTGTAATCCTTTTATGTTGCCCAAGTAAGGGCCAAGCACTTTGGTGCACTCCCCAATGGCAGGGAACGAACCAAACTGTTTTTCAGGACCACCATCTGGACCCTGATCCTCAAAGATGGATGGAATCTGAGCTAATTATTTTACTGACACAGATTATTCTGTGCCATCTCTGGTGCTCTGACTGGTGCATTGGCAGGATACAGCCTTCAAAGGAGAGGGAGTAGCCAGTACCATCTGGCAGCAGCTACTTCCCTTCTGTACTGGCTATGGGGATGCATGTAGCTCCCTATGTTCCCCAATGCAGGAACCCTTCATAGAGCTGATCATGAATTTTTAATGACTTTATTTCCATCAGAAAAAGCTGATTCATGGAAAACAAAACATTTCACAGAAACGTATCAGTTGTGATTAAACTTCTCTTAAGAAGGTTTGCAGGTCCAGGGCAGACCCTTAAGGATTCATGTGTGGCTGAAATCAGAATAACAACTCTTCAGAAATCATATGGTGGAGCTCATTGTTTATTCCCATTGCATATCAAATTGTAGTGCCATGTTCACGGCTCATGCCGTTTCTGTCTCCTTGAAATGAGGTTGGCACTCACCTCATGCAAGCACCCTCATCTGGCTGAGTGCAGGTTCCTGCTGACAGAGGGTTATGGGGTTGGCAGATCCCCATCTAGACTGCTGCGCTATGCCGACAAACAGCTGATTGGCACAGCGTGGCGGCCATTTTGATGTAAATTTTGATTTAAATCGCCGCTTCATTCCCCTTTGTCATGCTGCCTCATCTACATGGCTCCGTCGACGGAGCCATGTAGTCTAGACACACCCCAGATGAGAGTGATATCTCGAGTGCTTCCCCTCCTGGAGACAACTCCTTTGTCCTTATCTCAGGACTTTATCTTCCAATACAACACGTTAGTCCACAGCAGCTCCCCACGTCCAGCTTCCTATGGTACTGCTGCTCCTAAGCTGCTAAGCTTTGCAGCTCCTTTTGTAGGCCTCCCAGGCCCTTGATTGGCTGTTTTCATCTGTCTCCACTCTAACATCCTGGAGGACTTCTCTATGGCCCTTTCTGGGCTCAGAGCTTAGTCCGCCCTTTTACACTCCTGTATATTCACTAGTGATAAAGATGGCTGTTAGTTGACAATTTTGTTGAAGATAAATGGTGCAGAGTGGCATCCAGTCTAGTCTTTGTTGCCTTTATTACCACTGCCAATGTGTTGCTTACATTAGTAGTTATAAATCAGTCCACTGTAGGGTGCCCCTAAATGTGATTAGGACTAAAATAGGCCAAAGGACCAAGTTTAAAAGGAAGAAAAAAAGTTAAGCAGACTAACATTCAGCATTACTAATTCTTGCAAGCTTGCATAAAGTGCTGAATAATGACAAAATAGATAACGCAATGGGACACAATGGGGAATTATAAGATCTTGGAAGATAAATGAATAGATGGTGAAGGTTATTAATGTCATCTAGCTATAAATATACTCTGGATATAAAAACCAATGAAATTGAGCAGAATATGAAAGAAATAGCTTAAAAACAATACAGGAGAGACATGTATGAAAGATGAAACACCAGGTTAAGGGAAGCAGCCGAAAAATAAAGGATTTAAAGAGGGGGTATGTCTACACTACCCTCCTAGTTCGAACTAGGAGGGTAATGTATGCATACCGCACTTGCTAATGAAGCCCGGGATTTGAATTTCCCGGGCTTCATTAGCATAAGCGGGGAGCCGCCATTTTTAAATCCCTGCTGCTTTGAACCCCGTGCAGCGTGGCTACACGGGGCTCGAACTAGGTAGTTCAGACTAGGGTGCCTATTCCGAACTACCGGTACACCTCGTTTCATGAGGAGTAACGGTAGTTCGGAATAGGCACCTAGTCCGAACTACCTAGTTCGAGCCCCGTGTAGCCACGCTGCACGGGGTTCGAAGCAGCAGGGATTTAAAAATGGCGGCTCCCCGCTTATGCTAATGAAGCCCGGGAAATTCAAATCCCGGGCTTCATTAGCAAGTGCGGTATGCATACATTACCCCGCTAGTTCGAACTAGCGGGGTAGTGTAGACATACCCTAAGAGATTAGTAGCAAAGCAATAAAGGCAAATGAAAATTTAAATTAAAACCTTTTCCATGGACTTTAAAATCAAGAGGTCACTAAGGGGATGTCTACACAAGAAATTATTTTGAAATAAGTAAAATCGATATAACTCCTGATTTAACAAAATCGAAATAGTGTGTACCCAATATGGGGAAGTATCAAAATTAGTAAGAATTATTCTGAAATAGCGTGTCAACACTGATTGGATCCTGCCTCAGACTTAGAGCCCCTGGAAGTACTCTGGGGAGGGAACCAGGAGAGCGGATACTTCCTGTGGCTGCATGGTCAGGCAAGCTGTGACACATGCTTTCAGGGGCCTCTCACACACCATTTCTTCACTGCTTCCCCCCTGGCAGGACCCAAAAGTGTCTCAGTGGGCATGTGCCATCTCATACTCTGGATGCCCTTGCAGATGCCGCAACACTCACAGCATGGAGCCAGAGCGGCTGCAAAGCAGTGCCAGGCTCTTGGGCCACGTGCTGTGCCTCATGGCACAGTACTTCAAGACCGCCCCCATATTGCTCCAGCAGGATGAGGACAAGGACCTGAAGGATGAACCCCAGCATGGACCACAAGCCCTGCTCATCCAGGATCTAGTGCTCCTGCTGCTGCGCATGCCCCTCAATGCCCTGGACTGGTGGTACCACATCATCATGCCCGGATGGAATGACCAGCAGTGGCTGCAGAACTTCCACATGTGGAAGGCCACCTTCCTCGTGCTCTGCAAATGGCTTGCCCCTGCCCTCAGGTGACAGGACACCTGCACGCAATCCACCATCCCCATGCAGAAGTGTGTGGCCATTGCACTCTGGAAGCTTGCCATGCCAGACAGCTACTTCTCCATTGGGAACCAGTTCAGCATGGGAAATCCACACTCAGGGCCATGCTCATACAAGTAGTGAAGGCCATCAACCACCTGCTGCTATGGACAGTCATCACTCTGGGGAACTTGACCAACATTGTAGATGGCTTTGCCGCCTGGGGCTTCACCAACTGTGAGGAGGGCCATAGACAGCACACACATCCCCATCCTGGCCCCCGACCACCATGCCTCAGATGACATCAACAGAAAGGGGTACTTCATGGTGCTGCAGGCCCTCATGGATAACAAGAAATGCTTTACCAACATCAATGTCAGCTGGTTGGGAAAGGCACACGACGCCCACATCTTCCGGAACTCCTGCCTTTCTGAAAGATGCACACCAGCACTTTTTTCCCTGACTGCACCATGAGAGTCGGAGTGGTAGACATACCCATGTGCATCTTGGGTGACAGAGCCTACCCCTTGCTCCCCTGGAGCCCTATGTGGGCAAACTTCACCCCAGAAAGGAGCACTTCAACACCAGGCTGAGCAGGTGCCACATAGTCATGGAATGTGTGTTCAACCATTTAAAGGGCCTCAGCGAGGCTATGTCTAAACTACAGGCTTCTTGAGCAAGAAGATTTTTCAAAATAACAATTTTAAAGTTAACGTTATTCCCTGAGGAAAGCAGGAATACAGATTTCAAAATAACCAGTCCATTATTTAGAAACAAAAGGCCTGGTAATGTAAATGCTCTGATTATAAATTTGACCTAAGGAGGATTATTTTGAAATAACTCCCTAGTGTAGAACAGGGTCTTAACACAAGGACATAGGAATTGCCCTACAGACCTGCAAGAACAGAAGTCACCACTGCAAGGCAGGTGCAGAACATCTCCAGCATCATGTGAAAAGTCAGGTCAGAGACCTCCTTTTGTCCATTGTAGAATATACTTGAAAAGAAACAATTCATATGCTGAAGGGCCACCGGGTAGTGTGTGAGAGGTTGGGGGTCAATGGTGAAACTAACTGTGTGCTTCAAATTAGCACATTTGTTCTTTTTCTCCCAGGATTGCGGTTTTAGATTGTAAAATGTTAGGAGCAGCATCTAACACATTAGGGTTCCATCTAGACACTGCTTTAGTGCAAATAAAGTAGTAATAATAATAAAATAATAATAATAATAAATAATTGAGATTGTGCCAGAAGATCTGATGTACTGGAAAACATGAAATCTGATATCTGAAAATGGATGAAAATCTAAGTTCATTATGTGGGAATTTCCAGGAGGTTCAGGTTTGTGTTTGTGTTTGTTTTGGCTACAGTACTTTAGTGTGGAGCCCTCCAATCCTTCTAAGCTACTATCTGGTCTGCTGCTATTCCACAGGTTTTCATTCCAAAGCAGTAAAACATATCCAGGAGCCATTTCCTAATATATTTAAAAGCGTGTTAAAAAGGGGAAAATATTGGTTGAGCTGGGCAGGTTTCTTAAACACATCCTAACTCTCTTTAGGTACTGAAGTCTTTTGTGAGTCAGAAGTTTTGGGTTTGATACTCATTCCTGAAGTCTAGTCAGTTCATAGTTAAGACCTTTCACTACTTGGATACAGAATCCCCTGAATAGAATGTGTCTGAGAAGGAATGGCCTAATTGATCAACTCTTCTTTCTTTCTTTCTTTCTTTCTTTCTTTCTTTCTTTCTTTCTTTCTTTCTTTCTTTCTTTTATATCTCTGCTCATCACTGCTCCTCTATGGCCTGTTTAGGGAGAGGAGGGACAGTTAGGGTATGCCTAGACTACACCTCTCTGTTGACAGAGAGATGTAGATTAGGCACATCAAAATTGCTAATGAAGCAGGGATTTAAATATCCTGCTCTTCACTAGCATAAACATGGCCACCGTTTTTTGTTTTGTTTTTTTTAAATGGAGCTTTTTAAAAAAAAAAAAAAAAAAAGGCAGTCTAGACACGGATCTGTCGAAAATAAAACCTTTTTCGACAGAGCCTGTAAACCTCATTTTTTTGAGGAATACAGGATCCTTCAAAAAAGGGTTTATTTTTGACAGATCCACATCTAGACTGCTGTTTTGTTATCGTTTTTTTTTCCGAAAAAGCTCCATTTCGAAAAAAAGAGGTGGCCATATTTATGCTAATGAAGCACGGGATATTTAAATCCCTGCTTCATTAGCAATTTCAATGTGCTTGATTTGCATCCCTCTGTTGATAGAGAGGGGGTATTCTAGACGTAGCCTTACTGTCCTTAGGATAAGGCACATTGGTGCATAGAACAGGAAATCCTTCAGAGATGGCCGAAAAAGAGGAAATCCTATTAGGAAGGTTATGAAGAGGAGAAGGCTGTTACGGCAGCCATGAATCTCAGGGGAACCCTGGCCACACATTCTAATAATTGATCCACACTGATAATTGATCCGCTCTAATAATTGATCTTACATTGGCTGCAAGAAGACGAGACAGGCACTGTTATTTCAGCTGTACCACTGGTGGATCCACGTAGGCTGAAGTGATGCTTTTGCAGGCAGCTAAGCTAACTTTAGGCTTGCTCTCCACTTGCAGTGCAAGGGTTAATCTAGGCCATTATGTATGTGTGAGGCCTAAAACTAGTGATATATGTCTCTTTAACACTATTATCAAAAATTCTGCAAGGTTGACTAATAGTTATATGCTCTTTCCCAATTCCACATATCCTATTAACTTCCACTAACAAACATAGGGCTGCGTCTAGACTACATGCCTCTGTCATCAGAGGCATGTAGATTAGACACATAGGCAAAGGCAAATGAAGCCACGATTTAAATGATCGCGGCTTCATTTAAATTTACATGGCTGCCGCGCTGAGTCCACAAACAGCTGATCAGCTGTTTGTCCGCTCAGCGTGCTAGTCTGGACGCTCCCCTGCCGACATCAAAGCCCTTTGTCGGCAGCCCCGTTATTCCTCATGGGATGAGGTTTACCGGGGCTGCCGACAAAGGGCTTTGATGTCGGCAGGGGAGCGTCCAGACTAGCGCGCTGAGCGGACAAACAGCTGATCAGCTGTTTGTCGACTCAGTGCGGCAGCCATGTAAATTTAAATGAAGCCGCGATCATTTAAATCGCGGCTTCATTTGCCTTTGCCAAAACAACAAATCTACATGGCTCCATCGACGGAGCCATGTAGTTTAGACGTACCCTAGGAAAGTTCAGTTTCAAAGCCATAACCCTGAAAGATTCTGCATGTTCACAACTGCCATATATTTCAACTGGAGCTGTGGCTGCTGAGCGGTGTGATATTAATAAGACTGCTTTGCTGCTATCAGTTTGCAAATTCCACTCAAGATTTCATTTCCATGCCAGCATCTTGGTTTGAAGTAGGTTTCTGGATTCCTTACATAAAAACAGCCATACTAGGTGAGACTAAAGGTCCATTTAGCCCAGTGTCCTGTCTTCTGACAGTGGCCAATGCCGGGTGCTTCAGAGGTAATGAACAGAACATGCAATGATCAAATGATCCATCCCCTGTTACCCATTCCTAGCTTCTGGTAAATGGAGGTTAAGGACACCATCCCTTCCCATCCTGGCTAATAGCCATCGATGGACCTATCTTCTATGAATTTATCTAGCTCTTTTTTGAACCCTTGGCTGCTCCATAAATCTGGAAACACAGAAGATTACATACAAGGTTCCTATTACATGGGGCACCCTCCATGGCCATCGAACACAAAGGGCTCAACCAACTAACTTTTAATAGATGCATACACACAAAAAATATAAGGTGAAAGAGGGATAACTCAAAATGAGGACACACAGATTGTAGTGTTTTTTTGAGATGAAGCCCATCAGCATCACAAGATGTTTGAAAGAGTACCTGTTCTCTTCTATCCTGCTCTCTCTCTCTCTTTCTCTCTTTCTCTATGTGTGTGTGTGTATAAATGCTGTTTGGTATTTAAGAGATTTAAAAAATATTAATAATGGATACACAGCAAAAATGTTTGAAGATTCATCATGTTTCTGTCTATAGTAATGACTAAATTTTATGCTGTTTTCTAACAGGTCAGTTGACTCTCAAAACACAGCATGTTCAGGATTCTAAAATGGGATTCGTAATCAATGCCATATATTCTATGGCATATGGTCTTCACAACATGCAGATGTCACTGTGCCCAGGCTATGCAGGTCTCTGTGATGCCATGAAGCCTATAGATGGTCAAAAACTCCTGGATTCTCTCATGAAGACTAACTTCACTGGGGTTTCTGGGGACATGATCTTGTTTGATGAGAATGGAGACTCACCGGGAAGGTGAATATTTATTGGAAAATGCAATGACAGTTATATTGCTTTGTTTGTTATTCATGATTCTAATCATAAGGGCATCTCCAGAAAGAGGTTCACTCTCCAAGAGAAGGACTTCAGATTGACTGTGCATTTTATTCAGGGAAACAATGTCGTTCCCATGAAGTAGATCGAGTAAAGCAGGACTCTCCAGGTGCAAACTAATGCATCATATAGAGGAGGAAACTCATTACTTAAAACATCAACCTGATGTCTGTGATCTTTCAGCTCACTGATAAACACATTATTAAATCTAGCTCTAGTTATAAAATTTGGGGAACATTTTCTTTACACGTGTGAAGAAGAAGGCTATTTAGCAAGGTTTAGCTGTGTTTCCTGGCTCCTGCTTTATCTTCTAGCTGAACTAGTTCCTAATTCTTTGAGGACTGATGCAACTGTAACTAGCAAATGTGGAGAAAGATCAGAATGCATCCCTACCTCTTCCCTTAAAGACTATGGGTATGTCTACACTTGCCCCCTAGTTCGAACTAGGGAGGAAAATGAAGCATACCGAAGTCACAAATGAAGCATGGGATTTAAATATCCTGCACTTGATTAGCATATTCAAGGCTGGTCGTCATTTTAAAATGCCGGTAGCCCGAATTAACTTGCCGCGTGTAGATTCAGTAGTCTGATCCAAAACCCTTCCCTTGAATTAGCTGTTACTCCTCATTGCACGAGGAGTAACAGTTAATTCGAGGGAAGGGTTTTGGATCTGACTACCGCATCTACACGTGGCGAGTTAATTCGGGCTACCAGCATTTTAAGATGGCTACCGGCCGCGAATATGCTAATCGATCGTGTGATATTTAAATCCTGTGCTTCATTAGCAACTTTGATATGCTTCATTTGCCTCCCTAGTTTGAACTAGGGGGCAAGCGTAGACATACCCTATGTCTACACTACAATGTTCTTCCGGAAAAAACTACACAAATTGTGAACAGCAATTTGCATAGCTCTTTCCACTTTTCAAAAGAGGCTTTTCTGACACTTGGCCTGCCTACACTGGGCCAAATGTCAGAAAAAAGCTCTTTTTCAGAACATCCCTTCTTCCTCATAAAATGAGGTTTACAGGGATGCTGAAAAAGCTCATCTGAAAAAAATTTCAGAAGAGCAGACGCGTTCCCTGGATGCGGCAGAGTTTTTCTGGGACACCTCTGGTACATTGGAAAAACTCTAGTGTAGACATAGCCAAGAAATCCAACATTAACATGATTGTATCTTTGTGGAGCCTTAATCTGTTTCTCCTTGAGCATTTTCCTTTAAATTGTTACTGATGGCCATTTCTTCCACCAAGCATGTGAAGATGTCTGTTTTTATCTTGCTCTCCATATAATTTAATTAGTACTTAGAACCTACTACCTCTTCTTTCTAAGGACCCTATGGCTACATCTACACTGGCAAGATTTTGTACAAATACTTTTAACGGAAGAGTTTTTCCATTAAAAGTATTTGTGCAAGAGAGCGTCTACACTGGCATGTGCTTTTGCGCAAGAGATGTGCTTTTGAGCAAAAGCATCCATGCCAGTGTAGACGCTCTCTTGTGCAAGAATGCTCTGATGGCCATTTTAGCCATCGGGCTTTCTTGTGCAAGAAA
Source organism: Pelodiscus sinensis (assembly GCF_049634645.1). Classification (NCBI taxonomy): domain Eukaryota; kingdom Metazoa; phylum Chordata; order Testudines; family Trionychidae; genus Pelodiscus; species Pelodiscus sinensis. The sequence goes on from NC_134711.1 coordinate 309,133,867, forward strand.
TTAACGTTGCCTGTCTACACTGGCCTCTTGCGCAAGAATACTTGCCAATGTAGACACAGCCTACATGTTTTCAGCTAATTGACATTTCCTTCTTATCACAAAGGCCCATCCAAATATTTTTGAGTTTATCTTAGTGTTGTGAGAGAGATGGCTTTCTCAAAAAGTATGTTTGAATGCTACAAGACAAAGGTTTCCTGCTTGTACTGTGTCCCAGTTTACTCTACTTCAGGCATGGCTTCCTGTTGGATGGAGAGAGAGGTTATATGGTAGTATGGTTCTCTCCATTCAGTATTACTCAACATTATACATTAAAACCCCAAGAGACCACTCTGGTCATCTGCTCTAACCGCCTATATAACAAAGACTTCCCTGAATTAATTCCTGTTTGAACTAGAGTATGTCTGTTAGAAAAAACTTCCAATCTTGATTTTTAAATTGCTATTGATGGGGAAACCATCACAAACCCTTGTTAATTTTTTCCAATGGTTAATCAACCTCTCTCCTAAAATGTGTTGCTTCCTTCCTAATTTGTCTAGATCCAGCTTCCAACTACTAGATCTTATTATACCTTTGCCTGACTGAGTGCAGACCACTCTGTTGTTAGATTTTTCTTCCCCATGTAGCTGTTTATTAATTGAGATCAAGTCACCCTTTAAACTTCTTTATGATTAGCTAAATAAATTGTGCTGCTTTAAGAATAGCTATTGGACCTTGGTATCGGAACGTAGGGCTCTCAAAGATAAAGTCTAGTCTCGCAAGGGTTGGCGTTCATGCCAGTGAATACTATTATAGCATATACAACAGTTTGCTGCTGCTGTGGGCCATTTTGTTCTCTCTCTAACGTGCCTTGTGTTCCTTACTACTACACATTCCACCTACTGGTATTCATTTTTAATCCAGAATAAATCAAAGCAAGTGCTGCTAATAAAGAAAAATGGAAATGTTAATTATTTATAATATGATACTAATTTAACATAGCAGACAATTACTAATATTAAGATTTCGTATAATACATGACTATAGTGAAGCTACTCCAGTTGACTCATAATTGACACTGCTTCTAAGTGCAAATGAAAAGTGTTTTTATGTGAGTAGATTCCTAAACACATTCAACTTTTAGAAATGGGAAGCTATCATTATTATACCTTAGTTTATTGTATTATGTCTTTATTCGTTTTGGCTGAAATCTTCATACTTGATCTAAATTGGTGTTATTGTTGTGCTTAAGATCCCTAGTCTTCAAATAAATAACACAAATACACTCCTTGTCCCAGAGAGTTCAAGATTTTGACAATACACAAAAAATGCTCAATCTAACAACATGCGAAGCATTTTAGCCTGGAACCAGCAAAGCACTGAAACACATGCTTAACTTAAAGCATACAGGTAGGCATATGGAGGATTTACACATTTAGCCACATGGAAGAGGGAGAGAAGGAGAAAACAAAGTACCACGTAAGGAGTTGTCTTTCATATGAAGAAAAAGGTTAGCTAGTCATTATTATTGGAAACACTGAAGAAGGAATTGAAAAGCCAAGTGTGTTAATGTTCACCTTTGGACTCTAGCAACAGGGTAAGAGCAATCACCACCTTCACCATGCCAATTTGTATGTTCTGAAATTGAGTTTGCAATAAGCATCTTGGCCTATGCATTGGACAATGCCAGAAAGTTACATTATCATCTGTTTCCTTACTCTCTAAAGTACCTAACAGTCTTAAAATTATCTCAAGCTAACTTCAAAGAAGCAGTAGATACTGAACAACCAAAGTAGCTCACGAACTTCCTAGCATTGGGGTTTCTGCCAGCCCTATTCTGAGAACAGGTCCTCGAAGAGATATAGCATAAAAAGAGCACTATTGACTATATTTTGTTAGGAGGGCCCTTCCATTTTCCCCAATGTGTTATATATACAGAATAATGGTGATCCTCATAAAACAACATTAGGAGTGTTGCAATATTCTAAGGAAGCTAAGTATGGATCCCATATGTGAGTATGGATCTCCTAGGCTCTTCTGGGACAACTAATTTTTTAAAGGTTTTCTTTTGCTTCTTATCCCATCATCAGCCAACATTCTGAGTGGAGCATTTAATTGTTAGGAGTGGATTTGATTAGTTGTGATAACATGCCCATGAATCTCTCTGAAAGGCCTGTTTTTTTCTGGGGTCTTTTAATTTCTGTAGGTGCTTTCCCTTTCCAGTTAAGTTCCTTTATCATTGTGTATGTGTCTTCCATAGCTTAACTCAGTGGTCTCCAACCTTTTTAAGCACGAGGTCACTTTTTGAAGTGCAATGTAAGATCTACCTCAAATGCAAATACCTTTGCCCCTCTTCCTTCGTGCCTGTTCTATGAGGCCCTGCTCCTGCTCACTCCATCCTCCCTCTCTCCCATTTTCCCTCCCTTTCACCAGGCAGTGGCAGAGGGTTGGGGCACTGGCTCCGGTCTGAGCCTAGGGATTTGGAGTGTGAGAGTCTGAGCTGAGCCTGGGGCAGGGAGTTGGAGTGCAGGAGGAGGTTCAGGGTGTAGGTTCAGGGGGCTCAGGACTGGGGCAGGAGCTTGGGGTGTAGAAGGGGGTTCATGACTGGGGCAGAGGCTTGGAGCTGGCTCCAGCTGGACCCTGCTTACCTCAGGTGGCTCCTGGGTGATGGTGCAGTGGGGCTAAGGCAGGCTCACCCCTGCCCTGGCCCTGCACCACTCTCAAAAGCAGCCAGCAACCTCCTTCCATCCCAAGCCCTATTGTGCCTCCCCATTCATGAAGATAGAATACAGGATGGAAGAGGGGGCACCATGACATCAATGCCCCCTCCTCCCTTCCCTGCTCTGTACCGCAAGCAGGAGGCTCCCAGGGGAAGGAGGGAGCTTCAAGGCAAAGGGCAGGAGGTGCGCAGCAGTGGGGGGAGGGGCAGCTAAAGTGCTGTGCTTGATAGTCTCTTGGCCAAACCAGTCAGGATCACCTGTCAGAAGCCCCAAGATCTACCAATAGATCCTGATCTACTTGTTGGTGACCACTGGCTTAACTAAGCCAACCAAACTTGCTAATTTTCAGGTTGTTTGTTTTGTTTTGTTTTGTTTTGTTGCCATGCTGCACAACATTTTCTGAAGTGTTGATCAATTTTGCTCAAAAGAACAAGGAAAATAAGCATGTCCTACACCCACTAAAATAACAACTCTTCTTCCTGGCTATGTGGTGGATGAATTGTTTCTTCTGTGTTAAAACCAGCACCTGAAATCACTCAATAACACTTAATCCTATCATCAGCTTTTAATTTTTTTATCAGAGGCAAAGGACTTGATATGATGCCTGTGGCATTGCCACTGATCCTTTGTGTGACCTTGGTCAAGTCTCTTCACTGCTCAGCCTCAATTTCTCCACCTATAAAACAGGCATAATGATCTCTTCCTTTAAAATTCTTTGAGATCTGTGAATGAAAGAATATGATGTTAGTGTTTTATTTGTGATGCTATTGTTATATTTTTGCTGGGACACAGGGAGCTATATCAATGTAATATATTATAAGCATATCCTCATTGCTTCCCTGACTGCTAAGCACTTCATCAGAACAATTTTATCTTATGTAGTAGACCTTTCAAATGAACACAGGTGACTCTCCAATCTGTGCACGCAGGGAGCTCCCATGTTACATTTTGAGTAATATCTGCCCTTATGTAAATATGACAGTGTGGCTTGGCTTTGTGGGCTCAATAATTGCCCACTGTCTGCAACAGTGTTATGGATCAATTTAAGTACCAAATAATCACACTTTTTTTTATAAATGCTTTCAGCGACTATGTTGCAAACAGTTTCTCTATTTTTAAATTAATTGATTGTTTATTTACTTTGACGGGCATGCACTAATGTCTTGTGCAATCTGGTTCTGTACAATTTAGATACTCAGCAAAGGAGAGGCTGTTGGAGTAACCTTAAAAACACTGCACTACTTTCCTAGTATGTTGTTCCCAGAGAGTGAATCCTAATTACCAGAGAGGATGATTCAGTGATTAGGGTACTAGCCAGGGATTTACAAAACTTGGGTTCAAGTCTTTGCTGTTCCACAGGCTTGCTGTATGATCTTGGAGAAGCTACTTTGTGCCTCTGTTCATCTTTAAATGGAGAAAACAGAACTTTCCCACTTCACAGGGCCATTGTGAGGGTACAGCCACCTGACAACTATCAATCAAGTAGATAGTACAGTAATGGGAGCCACACAAGAGCAAGGGCGCCATTTCAGATTTTGGTGGCGAAGACCTCTGCATGCCATGCGGGGGCGGGGGAAGGGGTGGAGAGTGAAAGCACAGGGTGGAGGCAGGCAGACTGAGGACAGGGGCTTCAGCTGTGTTACTGAGCATGCTCAGTATAAGCCAAGCACCAAATGGGGAGGGGGGAACCAACCCCATATACCTTACCCACCACACACGCATCATCCCTATCAAAAGACTGCCAGGATACTGGAAAACACTACTTTTTTGTAGTGTTTTTGGCAGACAACTTAGCAGTTAACTGACAGGAGCACAGTATCTAACTCCTATATACAAGAAAGAAAATTAAATAAATATTAGGCTCACTCAGCTCTAACACTAACATATTCTGACATCTTGTGGCAAGTCCCTTGAGGGACATTGGTTAGCCTTAAAATTGGAATGTATATTCTTATTTTATTATTAACTCTGTGGAGAGAGAGAGACCCCATCAGGATTCCTGGGCTCTCTCTCAGCTCTGGAAGGGGAGTGGGATGTAGTGTATTAAAGCAAGGGGCAGATATATTTTAGCTCTATATAAGAACATTAGAATGGCCATACTGGGTCAGACCAATGGTCCTTCTAGCTTAGTATCATGTCTTCCAACAGTGACCAATGCCAGTTACTCTAACCCTTTAGTCATTTCTTTTCCAAGCTGAAGAGTCTCAGTCTTGTTAATCTCTCTTGATAGGGAATCTGTTCCTTACCCCTAATCATTTCTTTTGCCCTTTCTGTACCTTTTCCAAATACAATAAACCTTTTTTTATATGGGTTGACCAGATCTGCATACAGTATTCAAAATGTGGGAATACATAGAGGCAATATGGTATTTTGTCTTATTATATATTCCTTTTCTAATGATTCTGAATATTCTGTTAGCTTTTTAGTTTTTAGACTGCCACTGCATATTGAACAGATGTTCTCAGGGAACTCTCCACAAGGATTCTAAGATCTCTTTCCTGAGTGGTAACAGATATTTTGTATCTGTAGTTAGGATTATATTCTTCCATGTGTGTTGCTTTGCACTTATCAACACTGAATTCCATCTGCCTTTGTGTTGCCTAGTCACCCAAGTTTGTGAAATCCCTTTGTAGCTCTTTGCAGTCAGTTTTGGATTAGTCACTGGCCACCCCTTTTTCAAAGACATTTGTAAGTTTAACACAGTAATCCAAATGCAAATCCCAGCAGCACAACACTCATTCCTCCGCTTCCCCTGCTCCCACCCCCATCTTTTAAGTGGAATACCTGACAATGTTTTCATGATGATCTAACGATCTGATCCTTCAATTACTGGAATGCCCAGCCTTTTGTTATTCTTAATCACCGTGCCTTCCTCTTTTTATAACAAACTCCCTGCCCCAAAGTCAAGCTCAAACTCTGTTGCATTTAAGAAATGCCTCTGGAGTCAGGGCATGGGCTCTAACCAGACCTCAAATATGAAACCCAGGGGATTTGAACTTGGGAGGGAGAGCTACTCCCCCCTATTCCTCAGTAAATTGTGCTGTTGTAGAAGAGCCCAAGATAGAGCTGAGGGAGATTAGAGAACAAAATTTTTCCATTTTTATTCTTTCATTTAGTGCATTTGGGAGCACTTAGTGTCCAGTCAGTTTCCCCATTTCCCGTGCTAGGCAGATGTCAGGCTTTCTCCCATACTCTCCAGGGGTCTTTCACACAGCAACAGGGAAGAGAAAACTTTAAAAAATGATAGTAGACTATGATTATAAACAACTATAGGTCTGGGGCTATGTCTACACTACGAGTTTTCTCAGCAAAAAATACGCTAATGAAGGACTCATTAGCATGAGTTGCAATCTCATTTGCATATTTTCTTCAGATCCGTTTTTGCTTAGGGGTTTTCATGCAAAATCAAGCAGTGTGGATGCTTTCTTTTTGCGCAAAAACCCTTTCTTCCACCAGATTGGTAAACCTCCTTTTTTGGGGGCATAAGAATCTGGCAGGAAAGGAGGTTTTTGTGCAAAAAGAAGACATCTATACTACTTTTTTTTTTTCTGTAAAAATCCATTGCACAAAAACAGCTTGCATAAATTATAAATTAAATAAATTAATTAATTAATGGAGATTGCCTATCTCCGAGAACTGGAAGGGACCTTGAAAGGTCATTGAGTCCAGTCCCCTGCCTTCACAGCAGGACCAAGTACCATCCCTGATGAATTTTTGCCCCAAATCCCTAAATGGCCTCCACAAGGATTGAACTCACAACCCTGGGTTTAGCAGGCTAATGCTCAAACCACTGATCTATCCCTCCCCCAATTATGCAAATGAAGTGTGGCAATATGCTAATCCATGTCTCATTTGCATACTCACTACCGGCAAATCTGGTAGTGTAGATGTAGCCTGTGAGACTCCGTGGTTCATGTAGCATAAGTACTTTTAATTTTCTTTTCATTGATTAGATATTAATTTGATAGTGCTTGTTTAAATCAATAAGATTTAGTGATCAACTATTTGTTCATTTTCTGTTTCAAAAGGTATGAGATTATGAATTTTAAGCAAATGGGAAAAGATTACTTTGACTATATCAATGTTGGAAGTTGGGACAATGGTGAACTGAAGATGGATGATGATGAAATATGGTCAAAGAAAAATACTGTCATCAGATCTGTCTGCAGTGAACCATGTGAAAAAGGCCAGATAAAGGTAAATATCTTTATTTGGGGGCTTTATTATTGTGTTGATATATTATCTGCATAGTCCCAATATGTTAGCCAGAATGTGTGTCAAAATTTTCAGCCCTGAGAACCTGCAAATCAGCTGGGGTCCAGCAGGGAACACCGGGACCCATATCTGTATATTCTTTTTATTATTTTTTTACATTTTATTGATAAGTACACATCCCAGATTTTCTTTCATGGACAATAAATAGCCCACAAAGTAAAATAGGAGATGAGATACTGACTACTGAAAGTCAATAGAAGCCTTCCCACTGACATCTATGGAGTCAGAATTTCATACAGAGATTATAGAAGCACATAAAACCAGCGTACCATTATTCAGCAGCACCCAGCATGGCCCTTTCTGCACGGCTTTATGCAAGCCTCACACCCTGAACACCTGAAACATTCTGGAGACATCAAATCTCTTTGGATGAACAGGTCTGAAAAATCACAAGAACGACCAGCAGGAGAGTGGTCTGGGAGGGGGGAGGACGAGATTTAGTTAAATAGGGCTGGATAAATTCTGGGAGGGAATGGAACACAGGCACAATAAAAGAGGCAAGGAGTACAGGGGACAATTGCTCCAGGGCTGGGTGATCATAGAATCATAGAATTATAGGGCTGGAAAAGACCTCAGGGCTGGAAGTGACGTCCCAGCTGCCACTACTTCTACTGTGGCAGTAGTAGTGACTGGAGCCCCGGGCCTTTTAGAATTGCGCCGAAGTACCATACGGTGCACTCTAGAGCCCTGTGCGGCATGTTCTGGCTGGCTCTGATGGCCAACAGAAGAGGAGGAGGGGGAGAGATGCCACCCAGTCTGCCCCAGCTGCTCCTATTCTGCCTGAGGCCCTGCCTCCTCCAAGAGAACAAAGCTGGGCCCCCCCCCACACACACTGTCCAGGGGACCAGTGATCCCATTGGCTCCCTGGTGCAACCAACTGCAATTGACAGCAGCAGGATATTCAAAAAGGGACAGTGAAGCAGCTAAAAATTCCATTTGCTAGATACATCTAACAGGGAGCTTGATCCTGAGATTTGCTAAAAGAGTCTTACTCGTGCCCTTTAACAATCCAATGTGAACAACACCCATCTCTGTAAGCTCTCTCAAAGCTGTTGAAGGAGAGGTATTGCTCAGGCCTCTGCACTACACCAGACATACAGGAATTGAGTTGGCTGCATGCCTTTGCATTTGATTCAAATCCCAATCTGTCGCATTTGCTTGTGAAGCCACCTTCTGGACTGATCACTCCAAAGCCTCGATACATCTGCCCAATGCTGTAGTTGGTAGTATTTATTTAAAATCGACTAGAAAGTGATGAGAATACATTATCTCAAAGAGGAAAGGGCCTTTGCATCACCTTTGGCAGATTGCCATGGATGACAGATGCATTCAATGCCCAAGAGAAGATGCATGGGGATTTTGAAAAATTCATTTGAATTGCCAGGGAGTAATAAGCTGTAGTGTGCTGAATTGAAAGAGGTGGAAATCAGTCCTGAATGTTAAAATGGACACACATTGCTCTCTCATTATTAAATGTTAGTTTAAAATGTAGCTGATCTGAATCAGTTTGGGAAAAGGACATAAACTCTCAATTTTCTCAAATTGAACACAAACTACTGAAAACTGACCCCTACTCCATTCCAATCCTTAGAGAAGCAAAGCTAGTTTCCCACCTTTTCATGGTAGATTTGGACTAGAAATGGGTGAATTGTCTACGATGAATAATATTGTTCCGTTTTTTCTGTGTGTAAATCAACACTGATGAGATTTAGATCTTCACAAATGTATATGACAATTTATTTGAACATAATGCAGCCTTTAAGGTGGTTGCAAACTATTTTCTGTGATTGTATAAAGCCAACTGACCCTGGTTGCTGTTAGGAGGAATTGAACCTGAGACTTTATGGGCTAAAGCCATGTGCCTGTACAGTATGAGCTGAAAGCCAACTAACTGCCTCTCAGTTTAGGCTGTAGAATTGACTCCACTCTACCTTGTGAGTAGTTTCCATACCTCAGGAAAAGAGGTTTATCTCTCTGAGTTCGTCTACACAGCAACATTATTTCAAAGTAACTCAGCAGGCAGTTATTTCGAAATACTGTCAAAATACTGTCAAGCTGGAGTACTTTTTACTCTGATTCTTGTAACCCTCATTGTATGAGGAGTAAAGGAAGTCAGAGGAAGAGTGCTCTGTTTTGAAATGAGAGTGCTGTGTGGATGCTTCCAATTTCAAAATAAGCTATGCAATTGGCGTAGCTCAATTTGCGCAACTTATTTCGAGTTATGCCCTGATGTGTAGATGCACCCTATAAGATACAGGGAGTATCTTAAAAAAGGGACTTTGAAAATAAAATAAGGAATCTCAACAGCAATAAAGAAAATTGATTTAAAAACAGATCTAATTGCACTGTTATGTTAATCTCAGGTGATCCGTAAAGGAGAAGTAAGCTGCTGCTGGACCTGTACCCCATGTAAAGAGAATGAGTTTGTTTCTGATGAATACACATGCAAGGCATGCCAGCTGGGCTCCTGGCCCACTGATGACCTTACAGGTAATTGAATTATTGTTGTTTTTAAAACCGAGCAAATGTCAATCAAAATGCTCATACACAATACATACAGGAGTTGGGGAAATATATGCACTACAAAACTAAATAGTAGAGTGGTCTGGATTTTGTTTAGCCTAGAGTTCAGGTCTATGTTTGAACTGGGGCTGGAGTCTGTACTCATATAGCTGTTCTCCATGGGCACGTCTACAACAGGAAATTATTTTGAAATAACTTATTTCAAAATAATAATTCCCGAAATAACTATTTTGAAATAGCATTTCCACACTACGAGGAAGGTTCAAAATTAGTCCAAGGCAGTCTCCTTAATGTGGAAGTGCTACCTCTACTTAGAGCCCCAGGAAGCACTAGGGAGTAATTACTTTGAATGACTCTGGGAACCAGTTATTTTGAAATAGCACACTACCGCTATTTCAAAATAACTGTTTCAAAATAACCATTATTCCTTGTGGAAAGCAGGAGTTATTATTTCAAAATAACCAGCCTCTAATTTTGAAATAACAAGCTTGGTAGTGCGGATGCCCGCTTGTTATTTCAAAATAACTCCCTAGTATAGACCAGGGTCATGAATCTTTATCACAAACCAGAGGAAAATCATTGGACCCACTATTCCCAAAGTTCTTAGCCACAGGATCTAGAAAATAGGCTTATTCCAGTTTTAGGGCCAAACTGGGCCAAAATCATTGAAGCAGATTCAGATATGAAACCTCCAAAAATGGCAGGTGATAAATTCTTAGATAGAAAGTGAGCGGGATCTAATTTTAAGTGCCTCTGTTTTTTCTCAAAACGGGCACAAAATATTTTTGCGAAACATCCGTTTTTCATCCAAATTCTAACTAATTGTGAGAACTTCTAGAGTGCTCCCTGTGAATATTACTCCCAGCAAAAACATGACTGATCTAAGAAGCATCAACATTTGTAATAGCCTTGGATGTACCGGGCAAACAGGGATGATGTCTTCCCAGCTCAGTATGGTGCCACCTCTGTGTTTCAAGCAAGGAAGTATGAAGAATTTCCAATAGTAGATTTTGCGACTAGCAGTGCATGGCCTCAACATTGGTACTGTCTGGGGTTTCTCCTAGCTGTCTAATGATGGCAGTAGTGTTCAAATATTTTTATTAGAGGCTGAACTTCCCAAAATAGGGACTCTCTTATCTGGCCACATTCATGGTTCTACTGGACCACGGGTGCTCTTGGACCAGGGAGTCCTGGCAGGGAGCCACAATGGCAAGAGGGTTGGCAGCTCAGAGCCCAGAGGGGCGGGGGCTGGGGCTGGGACCAGCGCTGGAGCCCCAGTAATGCAGCAGGAGCTGCAGGAGTCCCAGTAGCAGGGCTGGGAACCTGGCAGTCGTGGCAGCTGTGGTAGGGCAGCTGGGGCCAGAGACACAGCAGCTGCGGCAGCCCTGATAGCAAGGCCGGGGCTGGAGACACAGCAGCTGAAATAGCAGGGCTGGGGCTGAGGCAGTTTGGGGAGGGAAGATGGTCTGTGGGAGGTGGTATCTGGGGACCTCATCTAGTCTGGCAAATTTCTCATTTGGTACCAATCAGGTCCCAAAGGTGCCAGACCAGAGAGGTCGAACCGGTGCATAAACACCTACAAATGCCAGCCACAGATTAGATTCTCATTAGCTGGGTTGTATACAAAGAGGTAGAAAAAGGACGTTGCCAAAAGGTTGACATCTTAGTTCAGGACAAGATGGATTAAACAAATGGGCTGGGTGTGGCGAGGAGGGAATGCTTCAAGAGAGAGAATGTACGTACATGTGCACAGAAAAGCCAAGTAGAATGTGGCATTTTTGCATTTCATATTTCTCTTGCTGTGTAGGAGAGTTATAGTACACTAATGTGTGCACCACTGAGGTATCTAGTTACCAGTTACTCCATTTTAAAGAAAAAAAGCAGCTTTTTTTTTACCATTGATATGCTAACTGCTTCATTAATGCATTTTGTAGATCATTCTTCTGCTTGATTAATTCCATGTAATGTCCTTGCTGTTGCTGAAACTGATAGGTGTACATATAACATATCTGGGGTGTCTGTGAAAAACAGTGCAATCCAGCCTCTGCTCTTTAACACTGACTTAAAAACACAGCTTCTAAAAATGCTCTTCCAGTGGATCTGTAGGGTGCATTGAGCAATAATGTTTTTAACTGTATTTAAGGTCACCAGATTACAGAGCTTGTTAAGAAAATGCCTTTCAGTCTAGCCTTGTTTTTCACATAAGCTTTAGTAAAGAGAGAGAATGAGCAAGAGAGAGGTATTTTGTAGTCTGGCAGGACATTTCCTTCAATTTTGCAAAGCACACAGTAGTCTCCTTGAAATGCCCTTATGCTTGATATTGCAGCAATCTGCATCTCCTCGTTGCAAGATAAAGTCTTCACCTAGGTAGTGACAGCTTCACAAAGCTTCATTCATAATAAGCTGATTGGAAAAAGTCTTACTTCCACTATCTCCTTCAGATGAGAGTATTGATGCTTTGCCTTCCTTGAAATAGATCAACTCCACACCTGAAAAGGATGGCATCTCACTGTTTGTCACATATTGGCAAATAGCTATTTGGCACATCTGTAGCATCTCACTGTTTGCCAGTTACTGGAGCACCAATCAAATCACTCCTGGCTCATTTGACAACATATTACTCCATCTTTCATCTGCTCAATAGCCATGATTGGTTTTGAGCCATAGATTTGATTAAATGAAATGGTGAGGGGCTGGGAGATTGCCAGTGTGGGAAAAATGAGCTTAGTGTATCCCTTTACTTATGTGTTTGTAGGACATCAGAATACAAGTGTGTTTTGAGAAGGAAGCTAGAACAAATGGTGAAAAACTATTCTCAGAAGCAAAAATGAGAATTTAAATGTGCAGGAAAAGTGTAAAGTCCAAATATATTTGAAAGCAGGGAAAGAGTTTCTGTTGATAAAGACAGACACAGGAAAATATCTCTGTTACCATCTAAGAGTAAGTACTAGAGGCCAGGAAGATTGTCAAGGCTGTTCCCTGCTCTGGCACTCCAAATGCAGAAGGTGGGGGTCCATAAGAGAGCTTCAAAACCTTGCCTCTACAGGCACAGGTTACAAAAACTTCCCTCCAGAATCCTAATACACAGATTTTGGGGGATTTGCTGCCACCATAAAGTGCTTTGATTCCCCCCCACCCAAAAAACCCAACCAGAGGTGAACACTTGAAATCAACTCCAGGGATGCCCCAAAAGAGCTTGAAAAAGAAAAAAGAAAAACAAGCTGCAGTCTCTGGTAGCTGACCCCTCAGTCAGAGGCATACAGATAGATACAGACAGACCTTCCAGGACACAAGAATCAAATCATCATCTTAAAAGGAGTGATTTTTATTAAAAAACAAAAGCTAAACTTGATAAAACATACTTGGCTGCTAGATGTTATAGAGCAACCAAGAAAAACAAACTTAAAAAAATAGAGAAAAGTCTTGGCACAAAGCTTAGATGGTAGTAAGTGGGGAGAGGAAACCTAGATTCACACAAAGCTGTTCAAACCAAACCACAAAATAAAGAAAAATTACCCTGAACGTGACTGGACCCACATTTCCCTGGTACTCACTTCTAATTTTCTCTTTGTTCAGTCCACTTCCATGCCCTGAATTCCATGGCAGGAGGTGGGGGGGCATGGTAGTCCTGCTTGGGTTTAAATCGTTCTGTTTCTCTCAACTCCTGGTTTAACTCTCCCACACAAAGGAAGCTGGCAGGGAAATTATATCAAATTCGAATTTCAACCTTCTATCTCGATTGACTCTTCTGGTTCCCTAGCCAACACCTTTGCTAGGTACCTGAGTTAACCCCTTAGTCACTGCATGCTGGTTGGCACTTCCCCTGTTCATGACAAAGACCATGATATGTGGCCAGAGTTTCAACCCTCAAAACTTTTCACCCTCAGCATTCCCTGGGTAAATTACTGCTTACCCCCTTAGAAAATGTATACTTTCCCTCCCCAAACTCATCAGTTCCATGTCCTTCCCACTCTCAAATCCATCTCTTTCCTTCTCCCGTCCCCACTACAGCCTGATATCTCACGAACACCTTCACCCCTTTCTTCCCAGTACTTGCTCTTGTGGCCACCTTTGCATGGCAGCTGGTTTTCATGAAGCCAGCAGTGGCTGTGCTGGTTTTTCCTTTGGTAATAATAGAGGCAAACAGGATCCTCTGAAGACTCTGACAATAGGGTGGCTGGTTGGGTGACAATGTAACTGTTCTGGTAGTAATGTGGGTTGGAGTATGGGCCCTGACTTCTTGATTGGCAAGCGACCTCTGATTGCTAGAGGGTGTGTAAGGATGAAGAAACAGGTGCTCTTTGGCTGATGTGTGGAGAAAGAAGGCTCCGGGTATCAATCCATAAGGGGGTGGGAGGGAGGGAGGCAGGAAGGCAATTGTAGGAAAGAAAGAAGTCTGGATGAAGTAACTACCAGTCTCCCACTCTACATCAGAAGCTTTTCCCCTACCACAACTCTCCCAAAACTAGTGCAGTCAGAGGAGGCTGAGTGGACTGTGTGGTGTATCTCCCATGCTCATTTAGAGACACTAGCGGGTGGCTCACGAAGGGAGCTTGAGATATCTTAAAAGGGGCTGACTTTTAAGAAAGCATTGAACACCCACCCTCTTAAAGTCAGGCCCCTTTAAAATGTCTCGAACTGAGCATCAATGGACATGCCCAAAATTACTACTCACTTTTGGAACATGCAGGCCTGACTTAAGAAAAGGAAGAGCCAAGCAAGCAATTCCACAGGAAAGACAGAGCTGAATACCTTTCAAATTTGCAATAAGAGTCTTCAATACATGTTATCTTAATAGCATCCATGGTTATTCAGCGTTGCTCTCTGCACCTATATAAAGGTTTATGAGACAACTACAGACTTTAAGCAAACACACCGGAGGTTTTCAGGCCAGGAAACAATGATTCATGGATTTAGATCTAGACATGCTGGCAACCCAACCCAGGGTATTGTCTGAATTAACTCAACAGTGAAGGGAGGAGAGAATCCAAACATTTTAAGACAGAAACAAGGGATTCCTTAACAAGCCATATTCAAACCCTAGTAAAATGAATAGGAGTGTTTCTCATTGGTTTCCTAGGTGATCATATTGTTTTTGTGCACATACACTTCTCTGTAAAAAATGGTAAGAGTGGGCTCGGGAAGAGCGTCATATATTAATGTCTGAAATTTCAGTGCTGCTTTGGTATATCTTGGGGATTTCCTGTTCTAGCTGACTCCTTCTTCTTGTTTCTTTTTCCCTTAATGACTGACTTAGAAATGTCTTTTGGTGTGCGGAAAATGGGTAGGTCACACTTTCTGACACAGCACAAGAGTGATGGCAACAAAGTTTTGACAGCAACTATTTAGGGGCAGGAACAGAAGGTTGATACTATTAATATCAACAACATTTGGGTTTTCTTCAGGTTGTATTGACATTTTTTTCTCATTCCTAATGTCCTCTGGATGTGTTGTCTATTTGATTTTCTTAACTGGATTCAGATGAGATTGGGAAAAATGATATTTTGCATTGAACTGTCTATTTTCTTTTCTTGGTTTGACTGCCATGTACTAGGACTGAATATCAGAAATAGATTTACTTTTTCAGTGTAGTTGCAAGGAACATTTTCATTTCATGTGGCAAAATAAAGCAAGGGCATTATTACATTTATAGCCCAGTCTTGTGATCTGATATTTATATTGGACAAGTGCAGCCAGATTATGACCCTGTTATGGGCCTCCAGCTGGCAAGCAGGGCTGGCCTTACCATGAGGTGAACTGAGGCGTCCGCCTCAGGTGTCAGACTGGGGGTGGGGCGTCACTAGGACCCAGAGTGTAGAAAATTGTGTCTGCTGCCTGTGCATATGTATTCTCTCTGCTCTAGATGCACAGAGATGGTGGAGTGCTGTGCTGGAGGAAGGAGGGCATAAGAGACATCACAGGAAGAAGGCAGAATTGAGACCTTTCAAAGTTTTGGCCCATGTGAGGGGGCATCATTTGAGCTCTGCGCCTCAGGTGCCAAAATGTTGTGGGCCGGCCCTGCTGGCAAGGACTAAGTTTGTGTATGGAGACTGCATTCTGACCCTTGAGAGGCATGGACTGGGAACATCTGCTTCCCTTTTAGGCAGCCGATTAGTTTATCATTTGAAGTAAAAGGGAAAGGCTGCCAGGGAAGTTGTGTTCACTCCTATCTGGCTGAGGGCAGTTGAGTAGGAGCCCTGGATACTTCATGAAAACTGGGCTTGGATTTAGAAGGGTGGATAAACAGTGAGAAAAATAGAAAGAGCTGAACCCCGGAAACAAAGCAACTGGCATTTACATTGCATTTTTCATAGAAAGAACTGGATAGTTCTATGCTGTCTTCCATAGAAAGGATTTTGTTAGTAAGAGTCCAGGATCAAAACTGATCTGGTTTTGTATATAACGAACAAAAGCAATCCCTTTCATTGTACTGCATACAGTTGCTCACTCCCTCTTTCTGTCTCACTGAGAAGATCAACAGAAAGTGACCATTTCTAGGATGTGAAGGGCACATTTACACAGCAGGGCCAAAGCCAAAATAAGCTACGCAACTTGGCTGTGTCTAGACTGGCAAGTTTTTCTGCAAAATCATTTGCTTTTGTGGAAAAACTTGCCAGCTGTCTACACTGTCTGTTTGAATTTCCGCAAGAACACTGACGAGCTCATGTAAGATCGTCAGTGTTCTTGCGGAAATACTGTGCTGCTCCCGTTTGGGCAAAAGCCCTCTTGCGCAAATCATTTGAGCAAGAGGGCCAGTGTAAACAGCACAGTACTGTTTTCGGCAAAAAAAGCCCCGATCGCAAAAATGGCGATTGGGGCTTTTTTGCAGAAAACTGCGTCTAGATTGGCCACGGACGCTTTTCCGCAAAAAGTGCTTTTGCGGAAAAGCGTCCTGCTAATCTAGACGCCCTTTTCCGAAAATGCTTTTAACAGAAACTTTTCCGTTAAAAGCATTTCCGGAAAATCATGCCAGTGTAGACGTAGCCCTTGAGTTACATGAAGGGCTCGTCTACACTGGCCCCTTTTCCGGAAGGGGCATGTAAATTTCATGAGTCGTAGTAGGGAAATGCGCGGGGGATTTAAATATCCCCCGCGGCATTTAAATAAAAATGTCCGCCGCTTTTTTCCGGCTTTTAAAAAAGCCGGAAAAGAGCGTCTACACTGGCCCCGATCCTCCGGAAAAAGCGCCCTTTTCCGGAGGCTCTTATTCCTACTTCGAAGGAACGCAGCTGGGCGGCGTTGGCCAATTAAGGCCCAGCTGGGGACTATAAAAGGGAAGGGCTGCTTCAGCCAAGGCAGTGTGAGCCTGGCTGCCGAGGGAGCAGGACGCTCTCTGGAGCTAGGGCAGGGCTAGAGAGTCAGGCTGGGCCAGGACGCTTGGACAGCCAACCGGCCAGCCTGCTAGGCCTGCGGCAAGGCTGTGAGCCTGGCTGCCGAGGGAGCAGGACGCTCTCTGGAGCTAGGGCAGGGCTAGAGAGTCAGGCTGGGCCAGGACGCTCGGACAGCCAACCGGCCAGCCTGCTAGGCCTGCGGACAGGCCTGCTGGAGAGACACCAAACCCCCGGAAGGGGGGGCTCAGAGCGAGTGACTTGGGCACTGCCGGAGGGCAGTATGGCGAAGAGAGCAACGCGACCAGAAGATTCTAGAGGGGAAACGCCTACTTCGAAGTAGGAATAAGAGCCTCCGGAAAAGGGCGCTTTTTCCGGAGGATCGGGGCCAGTGTAGACGCTCTTTTCCGGCTTTTTTAAAAGCCGGAAAAAAGCGGCGGACATTTTTATTTAAATGCCGCGGGGGATATTTAAATCCCCCGCGCATTTCCCTACTACGACTCATGAAATTTACATGCCCCTTCCGGAAAAGGGGCCAGTGTAGACGTAGCCCAACTGTTTATCTTAAGTCAAAATAGCTTATTTTAGCTTTTGGCGCTGTCTACACAGCAGGAAGTCCAAGAAAGAGCACTCTTCCTCTGACTTCCCTTACTCCTTGTAAAATGAGGGTTACAGGAGTCGGAGTAAGAAGTCCTCCAGCTTGACATTATTTTGACATTATATCAAAATAATTGCTTTTAGTGTAGACATGGACTATGTTATTTCAGAATAACATCAGTAATTCTGAAATAACACTGCTGTGTAGACGTACCCAGTCACTGCTCAGTCTTGGTTTCTGGCACAGTTTATATGACAGCTTATGAAAAACACAGATCAGGATTGGGTTTCTTTGGTGAGTTTCTAAGGATGCTTTGAGGTGCTGATTGCCTACACTTGCCAGTTGCTGAACATCCTCAACTCCTACAGAAAAACTGGGAAATTATATGTAAAGCACCTTTTAGGATGAGTCTCTTGAAACATCAGCAATACAAGCTGCCAAAACCATGCATTCAAACAAATACACTAGAGCTACTTTAAAATTGTAGCTCTCAGTTGTGCTTCTTATGTCATCATTAGTATATTAAAAAAAAGATACCGTAGTCAGTTATTAGCTGACAATTCTGGTGATAATGAACAAGACAGAATAGGATCTGGCTCATGTCTCAGATTGCTATTATAATGACATTGCAGTCCTGCTTTTGTGAATAATTTGAACAGCTATAACTCAGACATGCAAGGATCAGATACAGGGAGAGTTCAATTTTATATAATTGCTTTTATAACTCTAAACACGCCTCTGTGCAGAACATTCATTGCTTTCTTCATAACTTAGTGTTTTCTTCTTTCTTCATAAGAAAGTAGATTTGATCATTTGCATTAATTATAGTTTACCAAGGTTGAGGGGAAACAGGGATGAGTGAAGAGCTGTATCAAGGGGTAGGGCAGTTATATTGTAAGCTGGGATGATTGGCAGGAGTAGTTTTTTTATCATCTTTCTTGTTGAGGTGAGCTGCTTTGTCTTAGTTGTTTAAGCTGTTTGTATTTACTGAGGAGAGATTGTAGTTAAGGTGCTGGCCTGGGATTCTGAAAATCTGGGTTTAATTCCTGTCTTTGTCAAATGATTTTCACTGGGATTGATCGAAAAGCCATTAAGTCAAAGACAGTCTTTCTACTGACTTCAGTGAGCTTTGGGTCAGGCTCTCAAATTTTGGTACCGGAGTTCTCCATCTGTAAACTAAGGTTAATAGCATTTCCTTTATCTCACCCTTAGGCTACGTCTAGATTGCAAGCCTCTTTCGAAAGAGGCTTTTTTAAAAGATACTTTCGAAAAAGTCTCTTTCGAAAAAGAGCGTCTAGACTGCAAGCAGTACTTTCGAAAAAGCAAGCCGCTTTTTTGAAAGAAAGCACCCAGGCAGTCTGGATGCTCTCTTTCGAAAAAGCCCTGTTTGCATTCAAGAACGCCTTTTTTCGAAAGAGCACTTTCGAAAAAAGGCATTCTTCCTCGTGAAATGAGTTTTCCACCGTCAAAAGAAAAGCCGCATTCTTTCGATTTAATTTCGAAAGAACGCGGCTGTAGTCTAGACGCAGGTGACGTTTTTTCAAAAAAGGGCTACTTTTTTCGAAAAAACCCTTGAGTCTGGACACAGCCTTAGATTGCATCCATACTGCCCTACAGGTCAGTCTATGGGGGTCTGAATAACAGTGTGCACCGACATGTTGTGTTAGAAATCTCCCCTCTATTTATCAGAAGATGGGAATGGGCAACAGGTGATGAATCACTTGATGATTACCTTTCCTGTTCATTCCCTCTGGAGCACCTGGCATTGACCACTGTTGGAAGACAGAATACTGGGCTAGATGGACTGGGCTTTGATCTGACCCCGTATGGTTGCTCTTATGTTCTCCTGTTCTTATGACATTTTAGACTTGTCATAGGTTTCAAAGGAATTCAGATAAATAAAATAAATAACATTATCATGATCAAATCCCAAGGGTGAATACTACCTACCTTTAAATTTCTCTCACTGCTGGAGAAATTGTTTAGCAATACAGAAGATCACAAATGAATGTAATTTGTGACTCTAGAGAGAGAGAGTGCTCCAGATAATGTAATATGTATTTTTCACAAAATTTAGCTTTCTTGCATTCAACAGCTGAACTTGCTTGTAAGTTTTCATATCTCAAAACAGAGACATTTTTATGGGATATGAGATCTTGCATATTGTGCATACAACTAAGTAGATATAAATACTGCATTGTGTTGCGGCAAAGGTCTTTTTCCATTTCAAGTCAAAGAGCAAAAAAGGCTGAATTCTTTTCTATGAATCAATTTATTTCTGCTGTGCTTATCACCTTGGCCTGTAGACAGACAAATTTCTGGCCTCAGATACACTCATGCAGCTTTATAGTGCCACCTCAAGATAGCATTAAATAAACTGCCCTTGCTGCTAAAAGCCTTTCCTCTGGTCTGAGATTGTTCTCAACACACCTGTGGGGGGCATCTCTGTCTTTTGTAACTATGCCTGAGGATTCCCCAGCCAACCAACAAAGCAGGCTTTCCAAATGTGTTATCCTGCTGATGAGGTGCACCTTGATGTAAGGGTGTTCAGGCATATCCATATCTTGTGGGGAAGAATTGGGCTACTTTATGTGGACTAATTTTTTCAGTATTGACATTAGTTTAATCTTGGCCAATAAATCTGACAAAGTATTCAAAATCTTTTTTCCCCTCTTCCTTCCTTTATTTTATATAGTCCTCTCTCCCTTCAAAATGTCATTCTCAGAAACCATTACCTGCAAATGTGTGTACACGATAACCTTGCTGATCATTATTTCACAGAAAATATTCAGTCTTCAGACTTAATTGAGGAATAAAGCATTGCATATAGTTTAGCATCCTCCTAATAAAATGAAAAGAGAAAAAATAACCTGAGTCTTTCAGCTCTTTGTGGGATTTTTATTAGGGGAATTTAAAAAAGAGTAATAAACCTTGAAAGGCAAGAAATAGGCTGGAACTGATAAGTGCATGTCCATGAGTCACTTCTGTTAGAAGCCATCCTAAAATCAGTCCTTTTTTTTCTTTTTGCTGCGGATAAAGGCCACTTGCCAGAAAAAGTTCATTTTCTAATGTTTTCTGCTCCAGAAATCTACAGGCAGCATTATGAATATGAAATAGCTAGTACCAAAGCAATTCCAGTAAACATTAATTAAGTGATCCTTTGGTAAAATTGAGAATAGCCATATTGGTCATTGAGGTTTTTTAGTCATATATTGGTGGAAAGATATGCAGGTGCTATCTTAAGAAGGGATTAGGGTGATTATGTATGACAAATGTTTTACTATCAGATTTACACAGGTGTAACTTCATTGACTTCAAAGGAGTTACTCCTGAATTATGCCAATATCATTGAAATTAGAATCAACCCCCTAATCTCCTTCAGGATAAATAAGATGCATATTCTCAGTAAAGAGAATGGGAGTCACACAGGTAACTTTTATTAATGTTAATGAGAGTGATTAAAAATCCAGATGATCTTGTTACACTATGAAAAGGTGATAACTTCATTATTAGCATGAAAAGCTTTTCATGCTAAAACTGCTAACATATGAGTGTCAGGTTAGTCTGCATTTATTAATTAAGGGACAACTTCTGTTACACAAATACGCCTGCAAATTTGTTCCTCTTTTTAGCTGTGTTGATGTCAAAGGTTAAACAACCCAGATCCTTATGGTATTTCCATGGGTTAGAAATCAATTTGCCTAGAACCTTTGCTATACACCCCATTGATTTTGATGATGTATTATGTATAATTGTAGTTTCACCATCACACCTGTGAATGATACAAAAACAATGAAAAAACATAAAAAACAACAAATAGTCTAACAGCACTTTAGAACAGGCAAGGGCAAAATATGGCCCGCATTCCAAATCTAGCCCACCAAGCCACCAGATCTGGCTCGTGGAGGCAGCGGGGAGCCCCAAGCAGGCTCTCCTGCTTGCCCTGCAGCCCCACCTGCGGTGCAGAAAAGCAGCTGCAGGGCTCCATCTCTGTTTTGAAACTAGAGGAGAGGGAGGATGTTTTAGGAGCTGCCCCACCCCCAGCACATTCCCATTGGTCAGTTTCTGGCAGAAACCAGCCAATGTGAGCTGCTTGTTAGAATAACAGGCAGCTAAGAAGAATCAGGCCCCCTTTCCTGGGCTCAGTTATTCAGGAAGCACATGGCCAGGCAGGCAGGCTGGCTGGGAAACATTTTAAGCTCTGCAGGCAGGCAGGCTAGTTTGACAGTTGAAAAGTAAGTCTCTTGGCCAGAGCCTGCTTCTCGTACCCCAGCTCTTTCCTGCCCCAACTCTCTGCCTCACCCCTCCCCTGCCCCCACTCAACATACCCAAACCCTCTATCTTCCTCTTACACCCATACCCCTCCCAGATTTGACACACCAATCTCTTTCCCCAGATCACAATCCCCTCCTACCCTAGGTCACATCCCAAACTCCTGCACTCCAGTCCCCTGCCCTAGGTCACAACTGCCTGCTTCATCCCAACTCCCTCCCAGACTCCAGTCTCCCTCCTGCACCCCAGTCACTTACCCCAAGCTCTCTTCTGCACCCAACCTCCATCCCAGACCTCACATCCCCATTAATATCATAGAAGAGTGCGGCCCTTGATCACTTTCCAAAATCTTGGAGTGTCCCCCCCATCAAAAATTATTGCCCACCCATGCCTTAGAGACTAACAAAACATGTAGATGGTATCGTGAGCTTTCATGGGCACAACCCACTTCTTCAGATGATGGAAAGAGAATAATTAGACTTAATATAAAAACAAATAGTCTTGCAGAACCTTAGAGACTAAAAAATGTAGATTGTATCATGAGTTTTGATACCATCTACATATTTTGTTAGTCTCTAAGGTGCTGCAAAACTATTTGTTGTTTTTTAAGTTTTTCCAGTTACAGACTAACACGGCTACCCCTCTGACACTTTTAGATGTAATATACAAAGAGTTTATTTTCCTTGGAATGAATTCTGTATTTAAGTACATATTTGATATTGGCAGGAAACACCTTACAACATTAATATCCCCTGAAAATAAAGAAAAGGGTGAAAGAGGCATTTTCTAGTTGTATGAACACAGGGCTCAGAAATAGAAACTTCCAAATTCCAGTCAAATACTTACATTTAGCACTAGTATATATGAGGACCCTCAGGAATATTAATCTGAAATAACTCAAAGTGAATAAATTCCAAAATGAATTAAACTAAACCAAATTAAGTCTACTTTAACTTTGAATGAGAGTGCCCCCACAAAGGGTTAACGTGGTTTAACTAATCCACTTTAAATTCACACCCTTGATTTATTTTCCTGAATGTCCCCACAGAGACAGGCCCTTATTCCCAATTGCCAAATCACTGTGGGTATGTCTAAACAGCAAAGTTATTTCGGAATAACGGCCATTATTCTGAAATAACTATGTGAGCATCTAAACCGTCATTCCATTATTTCGAAATAATTTTGAAATAACAGGCGGCTTATTCAGAAATCTGTGAATCTCATTCTATGAAAAATAATGCCTATCCTAAATAGCTAATTTGGAATAAGGCATATGTAGTTGCTCCACTGCTACTATTTTGAAATAGCCCCTCAAAAGGGCCATTCTAAGTTATTCCTCCCCAGTCCCTCTTGGGGCTCTAAATCGAGATAGCACGGCTACATTAGGGAAGCCTGCCTCGGACTAATTTTGAGTGTAACAGTGCAATTTTGAAATAAGCTATTTCAGAATAACCATTCCGGAATAGCTTATTTAGAAATTCATGTGCAGTGTAGAAGTAGCCTGTGTGAGCTCCACATGCTACTTAGGCTGGTCTCCCCAGTTTGTGGGTATCCACCGTGAAATGCCTCTTTTAAGGTAACGGTGCAGTCAGTGTAGGTTCACTTTTGGGGTCTGTCTAGACTACATGCCTCTGTTGTCAGAGGCATGTAAATTAGACTACCCGACATAGTCAATGAAGCTGGGATTTAAATATCCCCGGCTTCATTAAAATAAAAATGGCCACCACGCTGTGCCGGCTCAGCTGATCATCAGCACAGCGCGGCAGTCAAGATGTGTATCGGTCTACGGGCAATGCCTTTGTCAACCGCTCCTGTAAACCTCGTTTCATGAGGCATAAGAGAGCAGTTAACAAAGGTGTTCCCTGTCGACCGATCTGTGTCTTGACTGTGGCGCTGTGCTGACAATCAGCCGAGCCGGCACAGCGCAGTGGCCATTTTTATTTTAATGAAGCCGGGGATATTTAAATCCCAGCTTCATTGACTATGTCGGGTAGTCTAATTTACATGCCTCTGTTGATAGAGGCATGTAGTCTAGACATACTCCCCTTGGAGAGCTGAACTTGGCATAAAACAAATCTATGAACTTTAGACAAGGTCAACTATTTTGCATCAGACAGATTAACCAGTGGTGAAAGATTAACCAGTCTGAGGAACAGTCAATGACAGGGAACAGTATTAGCCTGATCCAAAACCCATGGAAGTCAATGAGAGTTTTTCCATTAATGTCAATGGTCTTTGAATTAAATCCTAAAAGATCTTAGGTAGATAAACATATAAATTGGGGAAGATATAAATAGCTTTCAGATTATCGTGCAGCCACTTCAGCCTGGCTTGCTCCTTCTCTGCCTTCAAAGAGATAGGTATCTCCTCCTGGCTTCAGACATATACAAAATGTTTCTGTTTTCTCTCCTGTTAGATAGGATAAAGGAAGGAGTCATGTCTTCCCATCTGGATAGTCATAGGTTAGCAACATGGAGGCTGATGAGGCCAGTGGTTAGTTTCCTGCTTGGGAAATACTTAATTCACTGTACAGTTGCTTGCAAGTTATAACTATGGGAAGATGGGATGACGTGTTAATGCAAGATTACAGGCCATCCATTAGTGTCCTTTCTAGTTTGTGTTTTCCTCAAGCACTGTTCACCATGGTAGCTAAGTGCATTTTGTCCTGTAAGCCATGATTATTATGAAGTAACAGTCCAAAAATTGCATGCCCTCATTTTGATTAAATAATATTAGCATTGCTATTAGTGATAATTGACAGAATGATACGTTATTAATTGCTAATCAGTGTGGTTTGAAAAATGATAATTTATTATATAATCAGTGTTTGAATTATGTAGTCCTGGAATACATGCAGAGGGCCCAAAAGACATATTATCTGTCCTATGGGGCTTCTCCACGTGGCACAGGCAGTATTGCCAAGCTCCAGCATCAAAAATCCCCAGTCAATCTACAGAAAACCAAGAGATTGGCTTAAAATCATGCTGTTGTTTTAATAAAGAAGGAAATATTGGGGTTGTTTCCACTTTCCACATGGTTAGTGAGTCTTTAGGGTTAGTTCATTTCACATTTTCAAGCTGTTCTCTATAACCATGGGGGTTAGATGCTTACTTTTTTTTTTCAAGTGCGAGTTCAGAATCCCACAAAGACTGGTTTCTAGAAACTGAGGCATTAAGAAAAATTCTATATGCTAAAAGGCTTTGAGCCAAATGGCAAGAGTTGGCACCCAGAGAGGAAGCTCTGTGAAGGGAACCTCAGACTTTCCTGGCTGGGGCTGCAGTTCTAGCTGGAGATTTGTCCATAAGATAAACAAGATCCCTTGGAACTCTCAAGCTATGTCGACACTGCAAGTTTTTGTGGCAGAAAATAAACTAATGAGGGACTCATTAGCATGAGTCGCGATGTCATTAGCATATTTTCTGCCAATGCTTTTTGCACCAAGGTTTTTAGTGCAAAAAGAAGCAGTTTAGCCACTTCTGTTTTGCACAAAAATACCCTTTTGCACAAGATCCTTATGCCTCCCGGGGAGAAGCATAAGGATCTTGCGCAAACGGGTTTTTTTTGTACAAAATTGAAGTGGCTACACTGCTTTTTGCACAAAAAGCATCAACAGAAAATATGCCAATGACATCGCGACTCGTGCTAATGAGTCCCTCATTGGTATATTTTCTGCTGCAAAAACTTGCAGTGTAGACAAAGCCTCAGAAGAAAGCACATCTACTCAGAGGCCCCTGTATAATGCCAACCAGCCCTTCGCTCCAAAACAAGTTACACATTGAAGAGGATGAAACCGGCCAAATCAAGGGACGCACTAACATAGACTTTGTCTCCATGTGAAAAACTATCTATAGTTCTCTGGAACGGGTTTTATTAAATCAGTGCAATACCTCAGTGTCAATGGCCTTCGTTTGAATCACAGAATCCTAGGGCTGGAAGAGACCTCAGGAAGTCATCAAGTCTAACCCCCTGCCCAAAGCAGGACCAATCCCAACTAAATCATCCCAGACAAAGCTTTGTCAGGCCAGGACTTAAATATCTCTAGGGATGGAGATTCCAGCACCTCCCTAGGTAACCCATTCTAGTACTTCACCATCCTCTTAGTAGAGTAGTTTTTCCTAGACCTCTCTCATTGCAATCTGAATTTGGTTTAAGAGTGAATAATGAGCTTATTTTGATTCCTTGCTGACTGACTCTAAAGCCATATAGTTTTGAGAGGGGTAGCTGTATTAGTCTGTTTCAGTGAAACAACAAACAGACAAATAAATTCATTAGGGCAGAAGCTTTTGTGAGATTCAAATCACTTCCTCAGATTCTGAAGAGAAAAGAAAAAAGGAAGGTATACAGGGATGGGAGTATGACATCAGTGATAACTAAATCAGAGTGGATGTGGCTCACCCCCAATAGTGTTGAGAAGGTGAGAGTACCTGAAGAGGAAATTACCTGTTGTAATATGAGAACCATTACACATTAGTCAAGTATCAGAGGGGTAGCCCTGTAAGTCTGGATCTGCAAAATCGACAAGGAGTACTGTAGCACCGTATAGACTAACAGATGTATTGGATCATAAGCTTTCGTGGGCAAAGACCCACTTCATCAGATGCATAGAGTGGAAATTTCCAGAGGCAGGTATAAATATACAGGCAAGAATCAGGATAGAGCTAACGAGGAAAATTCAGTCAGGGAGGATGAGGCCCACTTCTAGCAGCAGATCTGGAGGTGTGAACACCAAGAGAGGAGAAACTGATTTTGTAATTGGCTAGACATTCAATCTTTTCCTGAGCTGATGGTGTCAAATTTGCAGATGAACTGAAGCTCAGCAATTTTTCTCTGAGGTCTGGTCCTGAAGTTTTTTTTGCTGCAGGATGGCTACCTTTAAATCTGCTATTGTGTTTCCAGGGAGATTGAAGTGTTCTCCTACAGGTTTTTGTATATTACCATTCCTAATATCTGATTTGTGTCCATTTATTTTTTGCATAGGGACTTGTCCAGTTTGGCCAATGTATATAGCAGAGGGGCATTGCTGGCACATGATGGCGTATATTACATTGGTAGATGTGCAGGTGAATGAGCCAGTGATGATGTGGCTGATCTGGTTAGGTCCTGTGATGGTGTTGCTGGTGTAGATATGTGGGCAGAGTTGGCACCGAAGTTTGTTGCAGGGATTGGTTCCTGAGTTAGAGTTACTGTGGGGCGGTGAAGAGTTGCTGGTGAGAATATTCTTCAGGTTGGCAGGTTGTCTGTGGGCGAGGACTGGCCTGCCTCCCAAGGCCTGTGAAAGTGAGGGATCATTGTCCAGGATGAGTTGTAGATCACTGATGATGCCTTGGAGAGGTTTTAGCTGAGGATTGTAGGTGTTCTGTTGGTTTCTTTCTTGGGCTTGTCCTGCAGCAGGAGGCTTCTGGGTACATGTCTGGCTCTGTTGATCTGTTTCCTTACTTCCTTGTGTGGGTATCGTAGTTTCAAGAATGCTTGCTGAAGATCTTGTAGATGTTGGTCTCTGAGGGGTTGGAGCAAATGCGGTTGTACCTCAGTGCTTGGCTGTATTCAATGGATCGTGTGGTGTGTCCGGGATGGAAGCCTGAGGCATGAAGGTAGGCATAGTGGTTGGTAGGTTTTCAGTATAGGGTGGTGTTCATGTGACTATCACTTATTTGTACTGTGGTGTCCAGGAAGTGCACCTCCCATGTAGACTGGTCCAGACTGAGGTTGATGGTGAGGTGGAAGCCGTTGAAATCGTGGTGGAATCATATATATAGTAGCCCAATGTCTGTGAGTCTATAACGCGGAAATGCTGACTGTTCCCCCTGGGCAGCGCTGTTGCCTGAAATGCTGGACATTCCCTCTAGGCAGCGCTGTTGCCTCGCTGGCTGTTCCCTTTGGGCAGCGTTGTTGCCTCACTGGCTGTTCCCTCTGGGCGGCGCTGTTGCCTGAGTCACATCCTTCGTCTCCCACCATCGCACTTGGCTGACTTCTGCACCGCTCAGTCAGGCTGCCGCGGGGGAGCAAGTGGCGCAAGCGGGCCGTTTGGGCCCTGCGCTCCTTCAGGTGCTGCATGGGGAGCGCGGGGCCCAAACGGCTGCTTGCACCGCTTGCTTCCCCACGGCAGCCTGGCTGAGTGGTGCAGAAGTCAGCCGAGCACGATGGCGGGAGGTGAAGGAGGTTGGGGAGGTGACGTACATGGCCATGTACATCACCTTCGCGCCCCCCTTCACCTCCTGCCGTGGCACATGGCTGACTTCTGCGCCACTCAGCCAGACCGCCGCGGGAGAACAAGTGGAGCAAGGGGTGGTTTGGGCTCCCCCACGGTGGCCCAGCTGAGCAGCGCAGAAGTCAGCAGAGTGCCACAGTGGGAGGCGAAGGGGGGGCGGGGCAGTGACGTGCGGCTTGACAGCGGCTCCAGGTTGTTTGGTCTCTGCGGTCCCCTGAGTGAGAGGCAGGCAGGGAGGAGAGCTGAGAGAGAGAGAGGCGGGGAGGCAGTAGAAGGAGGAGAGAGAGAGAGAGACGGAGTGAGAGACCGGAGGCTCAGGAGAGAAGACCGACTTAGAGGAGAGACCTGAAAATCCTGTCTTATGATGGGCTAATTGGCTAGTCATATATATAGTAGCCCAATGTCTGTGAGTCTGTAATGCTGACGTACACAGCCACACCCCCTGGCTGTGTATATCAGCACCCCGCCCTTCTTCCCCTCCCGCCGTGGCTCTCCCGTGGTGCTCCGTGGCAAGCAGCCATTTGGGCTCCCCTGCAGTGGCCGAGCCACCACGGTGGGAGGGGAAGTAGATGGGGTGGTGACGTATATGGCGTCACTGCTCCCCCTTCCCCTCCTGCTGTGGCACCAGCAGTGCAAGGGGCCATTTGGACTCCCCCACGGCGGGAGGGGAAGGGGAGGTGGGGCCGTGATGTACACAGCCCCACCCCCTGGCCGTGTATGTCACCGCTTCGCCCCCATCCCTCACGGCGGCCCAGCTGAGCAGGCAGCACTCAGCCGAGCAGCACAGCAGGAGGGGGTGGGGAAGGGGAAGTAGAAGGGAAAGGGGGGTGGGGAGAGAGAGGCAGGAGGAGGAGGAGGAGAAGAAAAAGGGACAGTGAGAGGCAGGAGGGTGAGATGAGAAAGAAAGAGATGGAGAGAGAGGCAGAAGGCACAGGAGGAGGAGGAGAGCTGAGAGAGAGAGGGGGAGGCAGTAGGAGGAGAGACAGAGAGAGATGGAGTGAGAGACCGGAGGCTCAGGAGAGAAGACCAAGGTGGAGGAGAGACCTGAAAATCCCGTCTTATGACAGGCTAATTGGCTAGTTAAATATAAAAAGCCAAAATACACAGCATGACTATAGGTTTCTGGTTGGCCTAACTCTCCTCCCACTGAATTCAACTCAAGTAGGCCAATGCTTAGTGCTTTTGCATTTCCCACTCTGTCTGCTTCTCCTGGCCATTTTTGACAGGCGTCATCATGGGCTCAAAATAAGATGATCTATGTCACTAAAATAAAATAGCATTGAAAAACAGCTCACGTGCCATTTTGGTAATATCATCTTAGCATTATATATCTTGGGAAAAATCTGGAGAGACTAAAATTAGCAGAAGAAACTGAAATTGTACAAATCTGACTGTTTGTATTTCAATTTGCCATTTTTTTCTTTTAAAACAGGTTGTGACCTCATCCCAGTCCAGTACCTCAGATGGGGCGATCCTGAACCAATAGCAGCTGTTGTTTTTTCCTGTCTAGGTCTACTGGCCACCCTGTTTGTTACAGCTATATTCATCATGTACCGTGATACCCCAGTTGTCAAGTCATCCAGCCGAGAACTCTGCTATATTATTCTCGCTGGCATCTGCTTGGGTTACTTGTGTACTTTCTGTCTCATTGCAAAGCCTCAACAGATTTATTGTTACCTTCAAAGAATTGGCATCGGTCTGTCCCCGGCTATGAGTTACTCTGCCCTAGTAACTAAAACCAATCGCATTGCAAGAATTCTAGCTGGCAGCAAGAAGAAAATCTGTACAAAGAAACCTAGGTTCATGAGTGCCTGTGCCCAGCTGGTTATTTCATTTATCTTAATATGTATACAGTTAGGCATAATTGTTGCCCTTTTCATAATGGAGCCCCCAGATATAATGCATGATTATCCAAGTATCCGAGAGGTCTACTTGATTTGTAACACCACCAACTTGGGTGTCGTAACTCCCCTTGGGTACAACGGATTATTAATTTTAAGTTGTACCTTTTACGCATTTAAGACCAGAAATGTCCCAGCTAATTTCAATGAAGCAAAGTATATCGCCTTTACAATGTATACCACCTGCATCATTTGGCTGGCCTTTGTGCCCATATATTTTGGAAGCAACTACAAGATAATCACCATGTGTTTCTCTGTAAGCCTGAGTGCCACCGTGGCCCTCGGCTGCATGTTTGTGCCAAAGGTGTACATCATCCTCGCTAAGCCAGAAAGGAATGTACGCAGCGCATTCACCACGTCGACTGTGGTCCGCATGCACGTAGGGGATGGAAAGTCATCTTCAGCTGCAAGCCGCTCAAGCAGCCTGGTCAACCTATGGAAAAGAAGGGGATCGTCTGGTGAAACTCTAAGGTAAAGTTTACTAATATGTGAGTGTTTGGAGCAATTATGGTCTTCTGAGTGTGCAATAATACTAGTGGAAGGAGAAATAGGAGCAAATTTAATTTACTTCACCTCTGCACTTGGATACATTTTACCTAGGATGGGCAGATATGTGCTCCTCCATTATCACAGCTTCATGGCAGGTCTGTTTCAGGTAAAAGGTTGCTTATGGGTGAAGGCCATTTAGAGTAGCAAACCATAATTACTAAACGGAAAGCACCAACTGAGTCAACTGCACATTAGTCAAAGGAAAGGAAATAAGATTGTAAGAAAACCCCTAAGAATGATTGCCTTTTCCTGAATATGTTCATTGGAAATGTCTTATGCTCTGGTATGTTTTTATCTAGTCACAACAATACGATAACAGAATTGCTGCTAAAGTTACAAAATTAGAAGAGAAGCAATCATTAGAAATACGATCATGAACAATAACGCTTAAGCCTCTACAGATTTATTTCATACAATTATTATATCTCTTCTTTCCCATTCTCTTATTTTCCTTCCTCTTATTTCTTCTTCCAATCTTTACTCTTTTGTCCTCATCTACCATCTCTTCTTTTTCCTGGTGTCTTTCTCTTTTTCCTTCTCCTCAATCTCCCCAATTCCTGCTATCAACAGATTACGCTCTTGAAACTGTACTTTGCCCTGCCATTGATTACATACTACTTTTTTAACTTCCCAATGAAGCATCAACTTTTCAATGGTCATCCACACAGCATGCATATTCAGGATATAAGAGCCATTGTAAGAGAACAGCTAAAGAGCATCTTTAGGAGGAGATACAATGTAATCTTGGAAACAGAATGGGGAAGGTTCATTTACTTCTTCTGGTCTCCACCCCTTGTGGCATGGTTGCAATAGGACTGATTTCAGTGTGGAAAAAGGCCTGATTATGCAAAGGTGCACAAAACCTACCTTGTCATTACTTTGTTATGTTTGCATTGCATGGAAATTAGGGATAGGCAAATTCCATTCTGTATCAAAACAAATGGGAGCCAAGGGCATGCATTTTAGGGCTGATGAATTGGGTGCCCTCAAATATGCAAGCCCAGGGGCCATTGAAAACAATGGGAGTTTGCTTCCATGTTCTTCTTGGTGTACAGGCAGTAGTCAGGCCCAAAGTGCACACATTATTATGTGTACCACGTGGAAGGAGGTGCCACCTTTGCCACAGGAATACATGCTTTTATCAGCTCAGTTATTACGGTGTAAACTGTAAAGCGATTGTTTAAGACCACTCTGAAATTTCCACTAATGCAGACTATGCCTGTTTGTAATGCTGCAATGATACAAAAAAAATAATATTACATGGGCACATTGTGATCAGCACTCACTTCCAGTCAGGCCCACTGGCAGGAAGCTTCCAAGGGGGCAGTTGCCCCAGGGTCCATCATTTCTACAGTGGTAGCCGGAGCCCCAGGCCCTGTAAATTGCTGCCAAAGTGCTGCAGTTCAGGCAGCACTGAGAGCCAGCTGCCTCTGGCCCCACCCCCTTCATCCAAGGTGCCACCCATGCCAGGGATCCAGACCTGGCCACACACACAATTTGCCCGGGGGGGCACTGAAACTGTTGATCCCCCTGTTTTCAATTCATTTCCAGGTGCAATTAAATATGTTAGTTTTAATCTATTGAGCCTTAAATTAGCTGAACTTTGGATACTTCAGATACAGGCTCTCTCCATTCAATACGTGGGCATTTGACGCCATCTAAAGTGCTCAGACAAACAGTTCCATGGTTTATCTCTAAGGGGGTTAGAAGCAAATTTTCTCCATTACGGAGTCTCTTCCTGCGTTGGATCATAAGAATCCAGGGCTACGTCTACACTGCAGGCTTTTTGCACAAAAACTGTTTTGCACAAGAGTTCTAGCACAAAAGGTCTTGCGCAAGAGCGTGTCCACAATGCCATGTGCTTTTGCACAAGAGATGTGCTTTTGCACAAGAGCTTCCATGGCAGTGTGGACACTCTCTTGCACAAGAAAACTCTGATGGCCATTTTAGCTATATGGGTTTCTTGCTCAAGAAACCCCTGTTGCCCATCCACACTGCCTTGTGTAAGAGCTCTTGTGCAAGAAGGCTTATTCCTCCTCGGGAGAGGAATAACTCTAGCACAAGGAGCCCTCTGTTCTGACGCCTTACTGTAAATTTACTTGCTCAAGAACATGCGTGCAGTGTAGATGCTCTGCTAGTTTTTGTGCAAGAACAGCTGTTCTTGCGCAAAAAGCCTGCAGCGTAGACATAGCAGATGTGTTCATCTTCAGGTCAGGCTGCAAAGGCCTTATGTGCTCTCCCAGGTTTTTCCTAAATATTGGGTAGTAGTAGCTGGTTTGATTAGGTTTAGTGGAAGCTCTTTGTTTCTGGTGAGATCCAGGAGGAAAAGGTATGTTGGATACTGACATTTAATTATTGTTGTTTCTTTAACAGCTAGCACATATGTGCCCTGGGCATTAAGTTCTAAAAAAGCATAATAAACCAATAATTTCTTCTTCTTTATTGGTACTACTTTGCTCATGGTGAGTTTGGCTCTATATAGAATTCAGAATGCAATGTACATCTATGCGGGAAAAATATGCCCTACGATAT
This sequence comes from Pelodiscus sinensis, assembly GCF_049634645.1. Classification (NCBI taxonomy): domain Eukaryota; kingdom Metazoa; phylum Chordata; order Testudines; family Trionychidae; genus Pelodiscus; species Pelodiscus sinensis. The sequence continues at coordinate 309,166,749 of NC_134711.1, forward strand.
CAGACTGACATATCAGTTTGAAAACAGAACTAAATTAAGCTGATTTACAGTAGGATGGAAATTTAATCTGAATTCTAGGGAGAAATATTTTCTTTCTTTATATTTGTTTGTGAGGAGCATGGAGAAATGACTTCTAAAACGTCTGAAGCCAGACCCTCTGGCTACGTCTACACTGGCATGATTTTGCTCAAGAACTCTTTTGCGGAAGAGTTCTTGTGCAAAAACTCTTCCAGAAGAGAGCGTCTACACTGGCATGTGCCTTTGCTCAAGAGCATCCTTGCCAGTGTAGACGCTCTCTTGTGCAAGAAAGCTCTGATAGCCATTTTAACCATACGGCTTTCTTGTACAAGAAATTCATGTTGCCTGTCTACACTGGCCTGTTGTGCAAGAACAGTTGTGCAAGAGGGCTTATTCCTGAGCGGGAGCATCATAGTTCTTGTGCAAGAAGCACTGATTTCATACGTTAGAACGTGTGTTCTTGTGCAAGAACTCGCAGCCAGTGTAGACAGGCAGCAAGTTTTGGCACAAAAGCGACTGCTTTTGCACAAGATCGCACAGCCTCTGAGCTCAACATAGCTATGTCAGTTTACAGCAAATGTGGATCTAACCATGAATTGCATGGGCCAATAGAGTCCACAAATCCATCAGAAACTCTCTCAGTGCTATGTCTACTTTTTCTATTTGTATTTTAAATTGTAACATTCAATTCACAAAGTGAATATAAAATTCCACTCCTGAGTCTACCCAGGTCTGATGTCATCTCCAAGGTGAGACAAAAAAGCTTTTTCAACTTTAATTCTGCCTGCTGTACTGTGTGAACACCATTTCATTTTAATGATCAAACATTTCTCAATAATAGAATGGTGTAAAAAGTAAAATATTTCAGAGAATATATCAGTTTTATATTCAACAGTTTATTTGGAACCTATTCAAGTCAACACTAAAGGACTTGCAATCACAGAAAATATTCACCAGAAGTACATGACATATTTAAATAGCACAGAAGAGTTTTATTTAAAAAGGGAGTGAGTCATTGTTGAGCTTTTAAAGAAACATGCTATTTAAGTCACCAGAGCATGGAAGGGCCCCTATCATTAACATTTTGCTTCTTGACACTAATTTATACCACAATGTAGTGTTCCATCAAATTATTGTCAAACAGATAATGCCAAGGCTCCATTCAAAGCTTTCACGTCATCTGCAAAATGACAGACAAAGAGACTGCTCTTGCCTAAATAAAGTAGTACATCTGTTAGAATCCTAAATGATTTTTTGCATAGAGGGCTGTTCAATTTAAAAACTCAGAAATACCATGGTTCTGTGCTGAAATGAGCATTCAAATGCTGAAATATGTAGAGAGTGCTAGTTACAAAAATATTCATTACCCAATGAAATGAAATTCACGCTGTGAATTTAATGGGAGCTCTTCTGATATTACAGTATCTACCCAAATAAATTTCCTCCTCAAAGAAAAGAAAAGCTCATGTATCAAATCAATGCACAATATTAATTGAAGAAAATCCACAGTGTTATATAAAATACATCATTGCCAGAATCAAAGCCATGCAGCCTGTTTATTTTTCATCTAATCTTATTTTTGGATTTCTAGAGTATTGAGTCACCATGATATCTAGGGGATATGAGTGGGCAAGCTGGTTGAGAAAAAAGTAAATATCATATTCATTCCCAAAGCCTCTTCAATTTTTAGAAAAATATCAACCAAGCATTTTTTAAGATTCTGAAATATTTGGGTGAAATATTTCATCTTTCTTTTTCATGAACTTCCAGGCCCCAGTCTGGATGAAACCAAACAGTGTTTCCACAATTTCTGTTCTTTTCCCATTTCTAGCTGGGACCAGAAGTAACAGGTGTGGACTATATCTATCACTGAAGAGGAATTTTAAGTGATGTTCCAATGGTTCTGTTATATCTAACCTCTCAGTTCTGAATCTCACAGGAAAGTTTCTCCAACAGTACATTTGTGTCTGTATTGACCTATCCCTTAAAAAATACATGGGCACATCTCTTTATGGATTATACATTGAGCGTTTCTTAAAAGATTAAAATAAATATGCCGTTCTCAAATAAATTAATAAAGTTTATTTAGTGAGGTTTTATTCTGATTGTTTTATTATCATAGATGCCATGATAGTGTGCATTCTTCCAGGGCCTCCTCCATAACTAAAACATGGGCCATCACTTACACAATCCTTTTCCTTTTGAAGGGTGACTTTTAACTCTGCCTATTCCCAGAACAGCAGAAGACTCAAATGCTCTTTCTCCAGTTGTCCCCCCATCCTGAAATCTCCCCACTTCCAGATCCTCTTTTTTAAAAGATGGTGGGGGGCAAGCATAATCATCTGATGATTTCTGCAACCCTTTTAGGTAGCTGTTACTATCCTAACTGGCCATACCCTCTATGATGATGTATGAGTCCACCTACCTGGAAATCCAATCAGCAATCACAAAAGACAAAGTCAATTGGGAACATCAAATGTATCAAAATCCACAAACCAACAAACCAAGACTGCTTGCTTACTCATGGTGACACTGATTTTTATGGCCCATTTTTCTAAAAGTGTGAGACATGCTTTAAAATTAATTGTACGGATAGTTACATAGCAGGAGCATGTACACAGAACAGTACATAGTAGTCACCCAACAGCAGGTGACTAAGCAGATGGTCAACTGACCATGTATTTCAGCTCTTTAGCACTTGAAACTTTTCACCCATCCAGATCTGAAAATCAACCCTGATCTGTGAACAGAGAAGGATTACAAATTAATTTCTACTTCCTATATATAGAAGTCCAAGATAGCATGCAGATCCCCTTAGTATTGAAGTTTAATAGTAATGCATAGTAGTGATTACTAAGACTTTATTAGCACATTGCTTAGATTTCTAGATGTGTAGGCTAAAAGGTATGATTGTGATCATCTAGTGCAGTCTTCTATATAACACAGGTGACAGGACTTCCCCAAATTAATCCCTGTCTAAAACATATGATTCAGAAAACCATCCAATCTTGATTTAAAAATCACCAGTGAAATGAACGCAACCATAGCCCTAAGAAAGTGGTTCCAATGGTTAATTATCTTCACTGTTAAAAACTTTCACCTTATAGTCTGAATTTTTCTAGCTTCATCTTGCAACTGCAGGATTTCATCAAACTTTTGCCTATAGCCAATGTCAGAGTGACAAGCCTACAATTATTCTGGTCCTCCCATTTGCTCTTTGTAAATAATGACACAATATTAGCTTTCTTCCTGTCATCTGGAACTTCCCTAGTGTTCCAAGACTTCTTGAAAATAAATATTATTGGTTGTATGAGCACTCAGCCAGCTCTTTCACAGCTCTTGGATGCAAGTTATCAAGACGTTCTAATTTAAAATGCCTAATTTTATTAGCTCATTCCTTATGCAGAATTTCTTAAATGATTAAAATTAATCTACAGTTCTCAAAGAAACTAATGAAGTATATTTTGTGATGTTTTATCATGATCTTTTATTATACCTGAACACTATTTGTGAATTTGTGAAATATGGTAATTTACTATGAAACTTCAAATAATTGGTGTGAAGTAGTGACAGCTATTGATGCAAATGAAGTGTGCAGTAGTTTGAGATTATTAATGAGTGTGATTAGTTGTCATTTCTATATCACTCTGGAGATTCACAGCATTATGACTAAAGATTCTTTAAATATGTTTGCCTTTGCTGTAGTACCGTCATCAAAACCAATGTATCACAATTAAGAAATCAGTCCTCTTTTCCACAGCTACTTAGACAAAGCAACTCTTTTAAGAGACTCCACTGTCATATGAGAGTGAATTGTTGCTATTATTTGTTGTTTAGAAAGCTCTGGAGAGAAGCCTGAGTTTCTAGCCAATGGGGAAACCAGCCAGTTGAAGTCAGTCAAGTATTTGTCATTGAATCCTGGCATTATACCAACCTGCTGTAGGATAGAGTCTACTATAAATAATATTGCAGCAATACACTTAGTAGTCCAGGTAGTAGATTTTGAGTGATCCATGAACCAGCAGACGGACTCTGAGACATGGACTTCAGGCTGTTGGATTAGGTGCTGTTAGTATGCATATTCACTAGCAATGCTATCCCAGTGATGAACCTGAGAGAGATTCAAATTCTGCGTACCTTTCTGAGATGAAAAACCAAAGGGAGGTAAAAGGACTTTTATCTGATATGTTACTGTTCAGCCAAGGAAAGAAGAGGGGCCATGCTGGAAAGAATACAAGCCAGAGTGGTGCAGCAGGAGAAGAAATAATTGATCATTGCTGAAAACTGGGCTTTGTTTAATGGCAGGTGCTTGTTTTCCATATCCCCCCTGAGTAAGAAGTTTGTTGTGAGAGTCATCTATGTCTTATTCTGTGAGAACCCAGATATTAGTACCAATGCCAATTTGGAAAGACACGGTTCCTATCTTGATTAATCTGAGGTGTGGATGAGTTCTTGACTGATGGCAAGATAAAAGTATAATTCTTTCCCAAGATCCAATTTTTAACTACAGGTTAGACCTCCCTTGCCAAGCACCTTTGGGACCTGAGTGGTCCCAAACAATGGAGTCTGATGGACCAGGGGAGATCAAGGCTGTAGACTCTGCTTCCAGGTGGGGCTGTACTTCCTGCCACCTGCCATTGCCTGCAAGTCTCACACCATGCCAGGCCTGGCCTGGGCTGTGTCGCCCACCATGCCAGCCCTGGACAGGGGCCAGCCTTGCTGTCTCCAGCCCTGGCAATGGCTGCACCCCCCCTCCCCATGGCGTCACTGCACCAGTCCGGGCTGTGCTTCTGCGCTGCGCCAGCCCTGACTGGGGTTACACTCCTGGCTCCCAGCCCTGGGCAGGACAGTGCTCTCCCCTGCGCTGGGCCCACTGGGACTGGGCTCCCCACTGCCAGCTCAGCCCAGGCTATAAGTCTGAACCAGGCCAGCGGGGGCTTTCTGGTCCAGCAATATCCATGGTCCTGATGAGAGATTTTCAGGGTTCAACCAGTGTTTTACATCAGGGTATATATAATGCTGACAGACTCTGGTCATTTGAGGGCACAATCAAACCTAGACTTCTGGAGCTTAGTGCATGAGCCTCTAGTACATAAGCTAAAAGCCAACTGGCTATTAGCTAAGGCTATAGAGCAGACTCATTATTCTTTCTCTCTATAAGTGGTCTCGGTGTCACTAGGGACAGTGCACCACACCCAGAAAGTATGTGGGTTTCACATAGTGTTCAAGAATCAAGATCTATCTATTCAACCAAAAAACTGAGAAAATCTTAGCCATCAATGTGCTATGTTGGACTGAAGAGACTGATGAGTTAATAAGTATATCAGTTGGCAAGATAAATAGATAAATACAGAGAAGGCCTTAGAACGCTTTTTGTGCATAGAAATAACTTGCTTTGTAATTTTGGGAATTATTTGTTTGCAGTTCTTACAGATTGTTGTAGTTCCACTTAAAATGATGTTCTAGCCCAAACACAAAGGCTACGTCTACACTGACATGATTTTCCGGAAATGCTTTTAACGGAAAAGTTTTCCGTTAAAAGCATTTTCGGAAAAGCGCGTCTAGATTGGCAGGATGCTTTTCTGCAAAAGCACTTTTTGTGGAAAAGCGTCCGTGGCCAATCTACACGCACTTTTCCGCAAAAAAGCCCCGATCGCCATTTTCGCGATCAGGACTTTTTTTGCAGAAAACAGTACTGTGCTGTCTACACTGGCCCTCTTGTGCAAATGATTTGTGCAAGAGGGCTTTTGCTCGAATGGGAGCAGCACAGTATTTCCGCAGGAACACTGACGATCTTACATGAGATCGTCAGTGTTCTTGCGGAAATTCAAGCGGCCAGTGTAGACAGCTGGTAAGTTTTTCCACAAAAGCAGATGATTTTGCAGAAAAACTTGCCTGTCTAGACACAGCCAAAGTACAACCTTTAACAGACACACATTTCTGCTCATGAGAAGCAGTTTATCTGTGAGAGGGTATGTGCCATTTCTAGTGGCAAGATCTGCAATTCTCCTTCAGTCACAGGATGCATAGATTAATTTTCATCATGGATAGTGTTTGCCTCCATAACTACTAGAAAAGGGCTGGGTAAATTCCAGCCTGCAGGCCACACCCACCCCACAGGTTTAATCCTTGGGAAACCCCCCTCCCCTCACCTCTATGATACCTGCACCATGACATATATTGGACAATTGCAGATCTCATTGGCCATGAATCCCCATTTACATCCAATACGAGTGTTGGGAAGCAGAGTCCCGGTCCGCACCGCTTCCCACTGTTCATATTGGCTGCGAACAATGATCCGCGGCCAAAGGGAGCTGCACTCGTCCAATACCTACAGAAGCGCAGGTAAACATAGTGGTGGTGGTCCACCAGGGATAAACCCGGCAGGTTGCTGCTTTTTTATTACCCATCCCTGCTCTAGAACATCTGTGAGATACAAATGTCATCTATGATTTCTGTTGAGCAACCTCCATTATATTTATTATATTGATAGTGGCAGTGAAGTCTCTGTTTGCCAGAAGCTGGGAATAGATTACAGGGGATGGATCACCTGCAAAGCTATTTTGCTAAGAATAATTTTTATTGGAGGAGAAATTTAAATTGTTCAAAAGTAGAAATTGGCTTTTGAACTATATATAGCCTTCCAAAATAGACTAGGGGATAGGTCTATAGGTGGTGTAAACTTGTTTAAGTCAATGAACTTTAATGGAGTTGTCAATTTACATAGCTCAGAGAACTATTTTGACAGAAGGACAGACTCTTCAAAGAAAACAGTCATCTTTTTGACTGGTTTGATTGCACTTACTAATCGCTCGTTTTCCAAACAGATAATTCGGAGTTGTCCATAATTGATATACCACAAAAATTGAAATCTGAAATTGTTGAATTGTTTAAGTCATTCAGTTCTGTGTAGATAATTTACTCCAGTGTGTTTGTGGACTACTTTGATAATATGATTTATTAAACTTCAAGGATTGTAAAATAATTGAAGAACATTTTGCAAAACTCTCTGAAACGTATTAGGTCTGAATGATTTTGATGAATTGCTGCTAAAATACTCCAACTATATTGTGCATTGATCTTCTTGACTGCTCTGATTACAATGAATTTTAATTTGTGTGCAGTGCTAAACTAGTTGTTTGGGGATTTTTCTCAACTTAAAATTGAATTAAAACATTGTTGATAGATTGATATAAATTGTTTGGCAACATAAATTGAATTCAATTTCTTGAATTATTTTTATTATGATGGTATCACTATAAGTTTTCATTGAAACTGAGTTGCACAAATTCAGTTACATACCCCACAATTTCTTGTCTACTTTGACACATTATATGCTCCAGCAGCTAAAAGAAGGTCTTATCTTTCTATCTTCAAGAAAGTAAAAAGGAAATAAAGACGGTTGGCCCCTGCATTATTACCCCTTTTTTTTAGCTCGTTATTATTTTGGCTTACGTCAGCATCCTCTGTTTATCTAATTTTCCATCATTGCACCAATCCCACAAATTCTAATGAGCTGCAAATAATTCTATAAAATGACACTTGTGCATGAATGCTGGCCATAGAAGGAAGTTGACATCAATAGGTAGTTATTGGCTGAGGAGCCTGAGCTTTTCCAAACTAGTTTAGCACAATCTCTAGTTATTGATATTAAAATGGCAGCCCTTTAAAATCTGGCTATACACCGATAAAACTTTTCATCATTTTCCTATAATTTTAGTTTTGGGTACAATATATTTCTTGTATAGTCTGGTAATATTGCCTATGTGGTAATTTGCCAACTGTTAAGACTGATTTGTAGTACAAATAAATTGACCAAAAGTATGAGTTGCTTTGCTGTGTTTTTTCTCTTGCTTGAGAAATTGTAATTTATGTTCCCAAAATCCAAAGCATGCAGAGGCAGAATAGGCTCCTGAAACCAGATTAAAATGCTAATAATTCTGTAAACGTGTCACAGATTCACTGTGTAGCTCAAAGTCAGGACCAAGCACCATGCTCTGTTCATTCTTTGCAAGTTTGTTTGCCTAATTCATAGCAACACTTCACAGTGTACTAGTAAATGTGTAACATACTTTCTAAAAGGAATAACGTCCTTGTGATGGGACCTTTCTACTGCATTTATTTTTATGATGATGATGTTCATCCATCGTGTTCGAAGAGAACCTTGACATCGAACGAGTTGTGGGCTGTCCACGGTGTGTCCGCAGATGGCTGATAAGGCCAATGCGGGCACAAAATGTTCTGCCACGTCGGGCAGACATGTGTAGGCACCACTGTTGCAGCATTTGCAACTCTGGCTTTACGGAGTGCTCTGGCTTCTCTTGTGCTATGGTTGTCCTTCTGGCTTCAGATGTTATAATCTCATAGACAAGTTGTCAGCCGACGGTCAGGGCAGTGTGTGTGTGTATGCTTCCGAGAAAAGGTTTAATGTCCGTGTCTTTACTGCTAGGACCGGGGTCCCATCGCAGAGGGTGGCCAGCAGGCCAACAGACGCCCCGTTATATAGGAAGAGCTTATTACACCTTAGATTTTAACTGCTAGAACACAAAGTTCCTTCGCAGCGGGCAGCCTGGGAAAGGCTGGAAAGGTGCCCCAACGGATCTTGTCACCTGGGAGTGACACAGATCCAAACGCCCAAGCTCTCCCTATGTCTGTCCCTTTATGACCAGCTGAAGTTCTTTTAAATTGTGCTTGGTTCTGTTACAGCAACAGAAGTCAGGAGGAGTCAGGTTAAAGCTTAAACAGTTACAGGTTTATTAAAAGACTTATAAAAGCATATGGTTACAATGGCTATTGCTCTATTTCTTAAATGCTAGCAAATATAAATATAGATTTTAAAAATGGTTACAGGAAAAAGGTAAAGATAGAAAATAGAAATAATGGTACCAAGTGACAGCTTAATCTTTAAAGAGCTCTAACACTATGTATATATATACTTAAGCAAAGGACCACATCCAGGTACAATTTTTACCCCTTTCTGTGCCTCTCGACTCCAGCGTGTCAGGACAGGGCCGGTCTCTCAATTCCTAGAAAAGACGAATACGAGGTGGGCGTCCCCTTGGAACCTCGGGAGATCAAACACCTAACCCGACCAGCAGATAGATGGTAGATTGACACTCAGAGAAAATGCGCGGCTGAACCCATCTTTATACCCCTGGGGGCCCGTATTCTCTTTCTTATCTAAGATGCCGAATTGTACTGGTCCGTTTTGTGACGCCAGTTCTTACAAGCAAGTTTCAAGTTAATTAACACTTGCAAGAGAGATAACTAAATTGTGAGCACTAGACATTTTTTTACTGGGCGAGAGATTCCTCCCCCCGCGGATGGATGTGTGTTCGTATCAATATAGGTTTGAGTCAAGGGCACTCCTTGGCAGCCTCTTGGTCAGCAATTGGCGTATCTCTGTTTACAGCCATTCACGGTCACACAGCCTGGGCCTTCTGCTCTGTGTGCCCTGTATGCTCCAGGCAAGCAAAAATGGATGTTACAAGGGGGTTCCTGTCTGGCTACACAAGTGCACTATCTTTGTGCATGGACTAGTGTGTGTAAAATAGAAAGGTTCTACGATTGCAGGCATTTTGTGAGTAGGGCATCTTAAGATCTTGTCAATGACACTGCAGAACAGGGGTTCTCAACCTTTTTCTTTATGACCTCCCTCCCCAGTTTGCTATAAAAATTCCGTGGCTCACCTGTGCAACAACTGTTTTTCTGCATATAAAAGCCAGGGCTAATGTTAAAGGGTAGTAAGCAGGGTAACTGCCCGTGCCATAGGGATCCCTGTAAAGCTAAGCTGCCCAGACTTTAGCATGAGCCTCAGGTGATGGTCCTCAGGGCCCCAAGCTTCAGCCCCATGCAGTGGGTCTTCAGCTTTCTGTCCTGGGCCCCAGAAAATCTGCTTAATGGCCCTCTTGAAACTTGCTGATGGCTCCTCAGGAGGCCCAGGACCACAGGTTGAGAACCACTGTCCTAGAGGAAGAAGAATAATGGAAGCACTTATTACTTTGCACCAACAGTCTGCTCTTTGCATCAACCTAGGCAGACTTCCAGAGCCTTTGTAGAGCAGTACATCAAGAAAAGTTGCAGTGATACATGACTGTCTAATTATAAACGGCTATAAAAAAGATTACACCCTACATGAAAAAATACAATTGTAAACTCGGCTTTAAAGTAATTCTGTTTGTTGAAAAATCATGCCACCAACCAATCATGTTGATATGTCATTAAAAACAACAACCCAGAAGTGATCAATAGTACATCACTTATTTTAGCCATTGCAAACTCATTATAGTATATTGGAGAGCGACCCTTTTAAGCCAGTCTCTCCATGATTGTACAGTATGGAGACATGCCAAATGATGGCACTCCTGAATTTCAAGGACTCTAGTGAGTTTTGTAACTCAGAGTAGCAGCTCAAATGAATATATTAAATATTCTCCAGAGTTCCATCTTTACCAGTTTAAAATTATGCAGAAATCTCCCTACACAAAATGTTTATTTCTGTTATCTCATCCTAAGGGCAGAGCTTATCCTGTTGCTGTGAAATGCAGAATCTTCATCATTTCCTAATGTCAGGGCCAGACAGTATTGAAAACTATTATTTGTGTAGGAGCTGACAGTATTAAAATTTATCACTGTCTGGGAAGGTGGAAAGCCTGGTTTTACCCAGGTAATTTCTAGGTAAATTTAGGTTTTACCCAGGTAAATTACAAGCACAAATAGATTTAAAAGCCCCATTAAAAGCAGCTCTGGCAACAGAATGACAGCATTTCATCCATGCCTAATTATTAACTTTAAATCCATGGATTATTGACATTATAGACGACTTTGGCTCTTTCTTATGTGACACTGGGACTTTAGAGATTTAAACATAACATGGTTATAGTTTGATAAGAAATAGTCTCCGTAGGCATAGGAAACCAGAATGAAATAGTCGTTAATCTTGAAATGTACAAAGAACAAACTGACAGCCAGGTTCAGCAAAAGCACCTGAGCAATAATTTAGTTTCACTGAAGTCAGTGGGTCTCATGCATATCTTGCTGAATCAGCACCTGAAGGACCCAAGCAGTCTTTTCAGGCAATATTAGCTATGATTCTGAAGGCTAAATTTTGCCTAACTTGGCACATATATGGACACCAGAAAATGTGATGCATCTGGCCAATAATTATCCCTAGCCCTGGCTCACCTGAAAAATCCTGGAGAGTCTGCTTTGCGCCAGGAGGCATGGAGGAGCATGAAGGAACATGGTCAGTGGGCCATGGAGTGATCCACATAGTCATGCTGCCCTAATGTAGACCTGACCATAATGCACAGCAGAAAGGTAGTCATAGTCTTAGAAATAAAAAAATAATGAGAGGAGGTTTCTTTAAACTGTTCACACTAGAGTGTAATTGCACCGATTGAGCTCAAAGGTTACATCATTTTCCACATAACTAGAATGCCTTCTGCTGCATGCAAAGAATATTTAAGCATCTGTCTATATTAGAGTTTGTGGCCCCATTTTAACATGTGTTAGATGAATTAACATGTCTTTAATTCATCGCGATTGTCAGCCTCTGTCTGATCACTGCACAAACATTTGGACACAAAGGTGTGTGCTTTACCTCAGGGTGGTGTTAGGGTCTAGTTCAGAGGCTTATTCAAAATGTTCAAATTTTGGGTGTCTACAAAATGTAATTGGCACTCTCTTGAGAACTAACATTCTTACCACATTTTAGTAGCTTACACTTTGCCCTATCATGAAATGAAGTGGCGGGTGACATTTTATTCTTAAACTTCAAATACAGGTTGAATCTCTCTAGTCTGATACTCTCTGATCCAGCAAGCATCCATGATCTAGCTGATTTTAGTTAGCTGGATAGCTACTTATCATGGGTGTGGCCAAGTTTCCCGTGGTCCTATAAAGTTTATTTACAGGCATCATACCTGACTCTCAGTGTTCTGTGCTGTTATTTAGCTCTTATTTACCCCCTAACTATCTTCTAAGAGCCCAGTAAGCAGTGGAAGTGTTGACAATATTGACCTCCCGTGGTTTAGTAAATTCTCTGGTCCAGCACCAGTCAGACCCTAAAGGTGCCGGACTAGAGACGATCAACCTGTACAGATTGATCAAACATTCTAGAAGTTTCAGAAAGCTTTGGTTCGGGTCCAGTTCTAGGAATATTTTACTGCAAGGTCATTTGTGCAAAATGGCATATTTTAAGTTTTGCCCATTCCTAAAACTAATGGCCAGATCTGATTCCATTTTTTCATTGCTCCCATTGAAATGTCACCTTTTCCATCCCTCCAGGCTGCAATTTTATGAGGACATTATTTCTGCTTTGAGAGGGGAAAATGTTGATCAGAGATGCTGTCTTTCTCAATGATGAATCAGGGCCAGGCACACCGTTGACATTCAATAAATAATAACAATAAAATAAAGTGCAGGAGTCATTTAAAATGCAAAGGAAGAGAGATTTATAGCAGTTCTCTAATCTCCTAGCTCAGCAAATTATACTTGCTTTGTGGTGCATGAGAAGTGGGCTAAATTCTGCAGTCCCATTTAATCCTTACTTGGGCAATGGAGTTCAGAGACTGACAATGAGAAATATTTTGAGACAGGGAAATATTCTGACATGAATAGGAATTGGTTCTACACTTTTTAGAGTATGAATAAATTAAATATTACTTAGAAAGTAGATAAAGATCTTCTATTTGCCCTTTCACATAATACACAATAAAGAGCCAATAAAATGTGGACATAGCAAATTTAAAACTGATAAAAGGAGAGCATATTTTACATAGTCTTCCATTAACCCATTTAACGTATTGTAGCAAGATAGTAATGGGCCAAGAGCTTAGAAAAATTCACAAAATGTTTTAGATATTTATAGGGGGTCCAAGAATATCCTAAGTCCCTCTACATTTGTTTTGTATTATTTTGAAAGAGATAGTTACCATCATGCTTCGGAGCATAATCCAACTTCTAATTACTGAAGGCCAGGAGGAAACTTTCCCTGCAGGCAGGTTTCCCCATAACTATCTACTGCAAAGTTTCTTACATCTTCCTTTGAGTAATTGGTACTTCTGTTCTATTCTATATAGGTTTTTATACCATGCTCATAACCATAGTTTGAGTGCTTTCCATTAGTACATTAAGCAACGTGACAACCTCTGGGATGTGTTATTTATTCTCTCCTCCTCACCTCAGAAGGAGAAATGGGCATAGTGGAGTATCTTGTATTGGTAGTGCATTATTATTATCTTTATTTATTTATTTATTTATTTATAAATATTTCTGTTGATAAGTGTTTATATTAGGCAAGAGAAGTCCAAAGAAATGTGCCTTATGCTTTGCCATTTTCAGTGCCAGAACTACATAGACCACTGGTATGACCCATAATAGCAATTTCTGGACTCCTCTTGGCTTCCCTATCGTTCAGTTATTGTTAGTCTTCAATGGGAGTATTATCTGAAAGAGAACTGAAGAATTAGGTCATTGCTTCCTTAGACCTGATCATCCTACTCTAGTGTTTTCTGCCTAGTATCATGATGTAAGACACACATCAATTCTCCATGCTATATTAGAATATTTCTTTTCAGCCTTCAAGCAAACTCTTCTCTCACAGTACCCTCCTGATAACAGTCAATGGGAATTCTGTAAATGGAGTGAGTGCAGAAGTGATCTGCACAATGGATTGCTTTTGAAATTTCCTACTATTGATAGGGCTCTTATGGTGCATATCATTGTATATAAAACACATGCATCTCTGGATGCAACTCATCCTTGAACAGAAAACAAGCAGAAAAATTATATTCCATTTAAGACTTTAAAATATAATCTAAGTGGTAAATGGCCTTTGTACTGACTCTCTACACAGGAGCAAATCTTTCCTTCTACCTCTTCTGCTGCATAGAGTCATCATGATGTTCTATACTTCAGGTGCTTGCATAAAAAAGAAAAAATCTTCTTGTACACAAGGGGTTAAGTTGAATTTGGCTTGGCTGCCCTCCATATGTTTGTACTAAAAATGCAAAATAATTTTTGTACAGAACTTGTTAATGGTGATTGAGAAAAAATGAATCTGACAGTGGTTTTGTTTGTTGCTTTCAGATTTTAAAAAAAATCCTTTGCATTTTGCAACTGGGAAGAAAAAAAAACCCTTTACAGTATTTCCAAGTAAGGCAATATTGGGGCAAAATCATGCCCCACCTTCTCTGCCTTCCTTGGGCACAGTATATCCAATATCCTACAGAACCTCCATGGTTCCAGTGCATGGCAGCATGCAGACTCCACAGAGGCCATGCAGAGACTCACAGCCTTTATGTGTTCTCAGAAACTTTGCTTCCCTTTAAGTAGTAGGCTAGGGAGAGATCTGTCTAGGGAGTTCATAGCAATACAAACACACTGGCAAAAATTAGTGCTGTATAAGCAATCATGGATCAGATCCCTTGTTTCAGGTCTTTGAAGCAACACTGGATCATATCAAGATTATTTTCATGGGTGTCATTGGATCTTGAAAACATTAAAATAACTGGGATCTCCAGGAAGTCTTTCCAAGATCCAGTATCCTGATTGTAACAATTATTGTGGGATCTGGAGAACAGAAAATTATCCTGTCTTCTTTATCTGGGCTATAAGTGTTCCAGCTAGGTTCCTCACTATGACATTGCCAATCAGGATGAGTTATCTCCTCTTTTCTTCTGGTGGCTGCTTTTCAATATTCAGTTCATATTCAGGAGTTGAACCTCTAGCCTTCCTGGGTTGCTTTTAGTTTTTTTCCTCCTTCTGTCTTGTCAGGAGAAGAGTATCTGGTTTCCGTATCAAGGTTAAATATGTCTGTCTTTCTGTCCTGCTCTTCTTATCCCCTCTCTTTCAGGATGTCACATCCTTCCTAGTTTTATTATCTTCTCTCTCTTCTGTGTAATTCTTTCTTTCTTTCTTTCTTTCTTTCTTTCTTTCTTTCTTTCTTTCTTTCTTTCTTTCTTTCTTTCTTTCTTTCTTTCTTTCTTTCTTTCTTTCTTTCTTTCTTTCTTTCTTTCTTTCTTTCTTTCTTTCTTTCTTTCTTTCTTTCTTTCTCTTCTAAGGGACCTGTGGAATGGGATGTATCTGTGTGATCCAATTCGACTTCCTTTTATATCTTTCAGTGATTTCAACTGCAGTTCAAGCCCCTCTATTTTTTCTTCCATTGTAGGAACCAACTTGCATTTCAGATGAACGTGTCCTGAGTTGTCTTCATTCATAATCGGGAGCACTGCACATACAGCACAATGGGTTAGCTCGGAGCCTTTGATAGCTGTTCTTTATAGCACTGTTGTGTCTTCCTTCAGGATGGTGCCTCACTTTTTGGAAGTTTTAAATAATAAAAGATTTTGCTACACTGAGCACATCCCACCTGCAATCTCCTGCTCACTGCTACACTAACTTTTTGGCTGATCTATATTAATTCCATCCTTTTCCTCTCACTGTGGCATGGTCTCTCTCCCCAGCACTTACTGTGTCTGCCACATTAAATACTGCTCCCTTTTTGCTTGCACTCAGATTGTTGCTGTCTTGTGTTGCTGGCTTTGGATTAGCTTTTTGCTACTTGGCTTTCCATCAGGTTAAAAAATTAGCACTATGGTGATATTAGCTATCATGTCATGTTGACCATCAGGTTAACTCTCTGGCATCAATCCAACCAGATTTGCTTTAAAGACTTTTGCTAAACATCAGCAATGCCGATCATAGCATCTGTCGATGGAATATCACAACCAACTATGTAAGGAGAGGGGGCCCAATTTTCAGTATTAATATCTGTAGAGGTTTTTCAACCCTCAAATTCAGACATTTAAATAGGTACAGTAATTCCTCACTTAACGTTTCCTAGTTAACCTTTTTTCATTGTTATGATGCTTATCTATTAGAGCACATGTGCAATGCTCCTTATAATGTTGTCTGGCTGCCTACATTGCCCACTGCGTGCAGGATTTTCTGGAAAAGTAGCCTGTTATTGTGGGGGTTCAGAACCAGGCTGGGCTGGCAGATCTCCTGAGTTCCCTGTAAGGCAGTGGTGGGCAACCTGCTGCCCACAGCTGTATACAGCCCATCGGGGATCTCTGTAGGGCCCATGAGACATTTTGTTGCCAGATTCCTCTAGTTTATGTCTGTGTTGTTTCTTTTTTCCTACTGGTGTTACTAAAGTGACACACACATAAAGCAAGAACACATGACAGGGGGAGGGAGAGAAGGGTTCTGATGTCAGGATGTCCCCCTCTATCTCCCTGCATTAAGCCCTCCCCACTTCTTACCCCATTTCTACAGGGATGTGTCTACAGCCACTGCCATACATCTAGTGCTTCCCTCCTCCTGTCTCAAGCCATGGTGCCTCTAGAGTGTGAGGCCATATTAACAACATGTTAACCCCTCAGAGCTCAGCCAAGTGCTAGTTCTTCAGTTAGGAACAAGAAATTCCATGGAAACTGTTCCACTTTCTGACTCCACCACCTCAAACAAGCTTCACAATCATCATTGTTGTGTACAGTACTACATTGTTTTAAAAGGATTAAAACTTATACTCTCTGTCTGTCTGTCTCTCTCTATATATGTATATAAGCCTTTTGACTGCTGAATATCATTCCCTGGAGCCTACCCCTCTCCCATTTACATTATTTCTTATGGAGAAATTGGATTTGCTTAATACCATTTTGCTTAAAGTAGCATTTTTCACGGACGTAACTGCAGCATCAAGTGAGGAGTTACTGTGCCTGAACCCAGGCAGCTAGAACTCAAGCAATGAGGGTGAAATTCACCACCGTGCAAAGAAGCAGCATAAGAACTTTTCATTAAATCCAACTGTAATTCAGTCTGGAGGACATAAGTGATGAACAGACTGATCTCCTACATCAGGATCAATGAGACTCTTGAGTACCAATTGCTATCCCAATGTGAGCTATGGACAGTCTGTAACACATAGTATTGAACTGTGCTCATACTGATCCAAACAGTGGTCAGTGTTCTTGCTTCACAAACTGAGAGAGCGAGTTAGGTGCTGTACGGGTGCAGCTCTCAGTGGTTTGGTGAAGGATATTAAGCTGGGAATGAGAACTCAGGCCTTGTGCTTTGTGATCCTGGAGCAACTAGTTAACTTCTCTTTACTCCTTAATTTCAAATTCTCTCTGTCTTAGTCTTCCATTTGGTTTGTGCATCTGATTTATCTGATACAAGTGAAACACTAGAGTGAAAAGGCTGGTTTGGTTTTAACTCTGCAGAATGACTCCGCTTCTGCTAGAGCAAGGAAAGTGCTTGAGCTCACTTCCTGTGCACCCCTGCTTGTGTTGTGCACAGGCCTGGAAGCCCTGTGCAGCTTCTCTGACACTCTGAAGGGGGGGGGGGCTGGCGCAATATTCACCATTGTAATAGCAACCTTCCCCAGTACGGCCCTCTGCACAGCAGCTGTAGCACAGGGTGGCAGCCGAGCACACAAATCACTTCTTTCTGTTTGCTCCTGTTGTTGTCATGATTTGTTAGGTACAAAGGCAGGAGGCTGGCCCAGCACAAGTCGGAAATAGAGTGTTTCACCCCAAAAGGGAGTATGGGAAATGGTGGGAGAGCTACAATGAGCAGGTAAGCAAACAGTGGAGTGGCCTGGGGGCAGTGTGATATGTCTGTGAGCACTGAGGAGCACCTCTGGGACAGGTCTGGCCCAGATCCTCTATCTGTAATGACTGTGCATCCCATATAGTATGTCCAAACAAAAAAGACTTGGCTGCCACTGGCTTACATGTTATGTTTGAGCAGCAAAAATATACCATGCTCATTTAAGTGATCGGAACCACTTCTCATTCATGATGTTGTCGTAATAGGGGGCTTGTGGGAAGAGAATCTTTGCACCCTTTGGCCAATCCACTAGAAGAAAACAATAAGCAAGAGTAATACAGTCTCTAGATTTCAAGTAAGCAGATTCTGAGCTTTATCTAAATGTGGGTTAGATTTTATATAAAGAGCTAATTGGAGAAAAAATTGACAAAATTACATCAGGATAGAAATGTTTCATGGGAATGTGTAAATATAAAAATAAATTGACAGGAAAGCTTCACAGTTCTCCAGAATCAAAACGGAACATTTTGTTTTGATTTAGTGGTTTAGTTTAATTTCAGTGTTCTTGTTTTGTTTAATTCCATTTCATTTCACTTAGATTTTCTCATTTCATTACATTTCCTTTTGATTTTTATATAAAATTTTACTCTTATATATTTATAATATGATTAATATTATATCAATATTCAGTGTGGGTAATATTTTATATGATATTATATTTTGACTTTGGTGAACTGAACATTTCAATGATTTCCCCCCTAAGTTTCCCAAGTAAAATATTTTGGAGTATTTCATTGCACAAAATATTTTAAGATTTATAATTCCATCTCAGGTTGAGACAAAAAGAAATACTAAAATGTTGGTATTTCCCATGGGATGGAAATTCCATTTTCTGACCAGCTCTGTTAACATATAATTAACATATAGTAAGTGTGTTACAGGTGAGTAGCATGTGTCATACATGATTTTTAACACATTGATAGAAGGTAGCATAGATTATTATAAACCATAATATGGAGTTTATCACCTGTCGGATTCTATTGCAGTCTATAACAATTTGATTTACCACTTCTTAAAAGATGTATTTAATCCTTTATAAACTGATTAGAAATATAACCTGAACATCCAAAGGGATGACCAAAATGTGCCTTTGCCTTTACTGATTTTTGTATCACAGAGCCATCCTGTAATTGCAGGAGGGCATCCCAAGATGCCCACAGCATGATGTTCCCCTTGTGCTTAACAACACTCACTCAAGCACACAAGGCATGTGATTATAACAATGCATACTCTGGGGATCCTGGCTGTTTAAATAATGTAAGCGCCATTCATTCACTTGTGGTGGTTCGAAATTTATCAGCACCTGCTGTTTGTTTGTCAACCTGTCTGTGTTCTGCATGCTGTTCTTGGGGGGTATTTTTAACTTGCATTGTCTGCAATTAGATTTGTTTTTTTCCACTAAAAGCAATTTAGAGTCACTGAATAATTGAGAACTGAAGAGGAAACAAGTGCATGCAAATGTCAAACAATTGTACTTCATTATGCAGGGTTTAGTTCCTCTTTGTACACATATTTTCCACATATAAAAACTACATGTATGAAACTCTGTCTCCCTATATCTTATATCTTCACAGTGAAGAATCTATGTGCATTCCAGAGTTTAATCCATCTGAGCCAAGTAGAGATGAGAAAGAGGTTCCTGTGAAAGATGAAGCCCTAATAGTCAGAAAGACTGGAAGCTTTATCACTGTAATACTTCTATAGCATGATTGTCATTCCTAAGACCTACTCAAACAGTTAAGAATATTTGTTGTTTAATAGATAGCAGATTTTGTATTCTATAGCTGTGTTGTATTGTCTCTAGCCATACTAGCCCAGGCTGGGGACCCATCAGCTCCCAGACGCTAACTAGAGCTGGAACTGAGTAGGATGGGAGACGTCCACACAAAACACAGGTGCTGGAGAAAGCAGTGTAATTGGTGCTTTTCCTTTTCAGTAAATATCAAATCCGTATTTAGGGGCACGGTGATACCTGAAGTCTTGAGGAAACAAACAGAAGCCAGGATTTGGTTATTTATGGATGATCAAAATATGTCATCAGATTTTTTTCACAACAGTAGGGGATGCAAATTCTGTTTAAAATACTCCATGTAGTTTCAATTACACAGTATTATTCACTTCTAAAAACTCTTGTGCAGTATTGCTATAGTATCCCAAACTTGATATTAGCTGTTATTATTTTTGTTTTACTGGATGACAGTTACTCTACATGTAAGGGGAGTTAATCTGTGCTGAATCACATACAAGCATCTTCCACCTCTCTCATATAAATCAATTATGAAATGGGATTTTTATGAAGCATTGAAAAGTAGGCATCATGGTAGCATTGCTATGATTTAGAATTTAAATTACCGGCTTAATTAAATGCAACAAATAAGAAGCTGATTAATAATTCACAAGTGATTTTTTTCCAATGATGACATAAATCCCATGTGAATAAATATCTCTGCAATAATATATCAGTCAAGCTGTACACCCTAAATTACCTCTATGCTGGATAAAAAATTCAAGATGAATCTAGAAACCAAAATGAAAATCTAGCCAGAGCTAAATCTTTCTCCTAGTCCTGCATCATGTGGGTAAGGGTGAGAGTATCCTATTTATAATTCTCATGTAAGAGAGATGAAATGGACTTTCTCCACTTTTACTCCAGCTGAAATTGTAAGTGATGTAATGTAAAGCCCATGAAAATCAAAGAAGAGACTGCCACCAATTTCCATGGGCTTTGGATCAGGCCCCAGTTAAGCAGGGATGAAGAACTGTAAAGAATACTTAACTACTGTAAGAAGGGGAGTTGATGGTTTGATAGGTGGAACTCTTACACTTCCATCTCCAAATCCTAATGACGCCATGCTCCAAAATGGAGATAAATGAGCCTTGCGCGGCTGGAAGTGCCATATTTCAGACAAAGAATAAAGCACAAGTCCTGACCACTTGTGTTAATGAGCACGCTCAGGGTGGTCTCTGTAAGTGAAGAAAAATGTTAACTTTGGGCAATTGTTTTAGGCCTACTAGAAATCCCCTAGTAGTTTCAGTTAGAGTATACTTCACTTCCTGTCCTAATCAGCTATGTATTGTTAAAACAGCTACTGTGATTTGTCTAAGTGGGTTGTATAGCTATTTATAATTTGCTTTGGGTTCTTTTGGGATGAAAATTGCTCTAACCATGTCGTATGAGATTTTCAAAGTTATTTGGATGCCCAGTTTCCATTAAAATGACCAGGAACTGGGTATCCAAATCCCCCAGGCAGATATAAAAATCTCAGCCATTGTTTTTTATAGGAGGGACCCTAGAAGCATGCAAAAGATTGTACAAGCTTGCCACAGACACAATAAATCTATGGCTGATACATTAATCGCTGCAGCATTGAACTCTGGCATAGTGGAGACAAGCCCTGAGAATTCACAGTTCTGCTACTTCCTAAGGACAGTATATGCCTTCTTACCAGTTACACCTCAGGATCACCACTATGCTCACCTCCATGCATCTAAGAGCTATTACAGTAAATACAAAAAGACACTTAACAAGGACAAAGATTTGAGAAGAAGCAAGTAGAAATAATGGGAAAAAATAGTTACATATAAAATAAAATCATAATGTGCTTTCTGTAGCCTAAACTTAATTAACCAAATATTTTTCCTGGACTAATGAAATTTTGCTCATCCAAAGTTTTTACCGTGTTTTTCAACCAGGTAGGCAGTGATCCTTTTGTCATAAGACATTACACTTTACAGTTCCTTGCCTCAGTGAATGCTAACTGGATGACTCTTTGCAGTCTTAGACATAGTTCCATTGATCCACTGTCTTGTAAACAGGGCTTCCTCCTGATGGTTCATTTCTTCCTGTAACTTTCCTCTCTGGAAAAAACCTCACAATCCTTTCTTTAATATTGCACTCAAACTGTAAATCAACACCCATTGTGAACCATATAATACTCAATTTACATGTAACCAGTCATAGGCTTTGCGAATGTAATTTTCATATAGATACATAACTCCTAGCAGGTTATCTGTATGTATGTGTTGCAGTGATATCAGACCCAAAGTATTTTTGCCATGCTATCTCTTCCCAGATGTCCCGGGATCACAGGGAGTGTCTTGAAGAACAATATTAACAATATTTTTTGTTCAGCATTAGAAGAAAACAACTCTTTTTTACTCTTTTCCACTGTCACATGACAGATCTGTGATGAAAGTGAAATAGGTCACAGCTCCCTCAAGAACACAGGCTAGGACAAAATGGATGCTTGCTCTGTGTGATTCAGTGTTTATTTCCTCTCTGATTTGTTTTGTTAGCTTTTATCTCTACAAAGCACATAGCAGAGGAGTCTTTTAAGCTTGATGGATATGTCACCAGTGAGCTGCTTATGCACAGTGGAATTACAGTGTCAATGGGGAAAATAAGGATGTGACTATTTATTCACTTTATTTGTTGTGCTTAGTAAAGCTGGTCATTAAAACCCCAACCAACTTAGAGGAGATGTGTTTCTACACTTGCTACCACTGCTCTCTTGCTTATTGTTCAAAGGCTGCTGGAGTGGTCAATCTGTGTGAGACAGGAGACCTGCCTACCAGTATCTTGCCGGAAGTCTCCACCTGTGCCGAGGTGGGTAGGTAGCTCAGGGGCTCCATTCAGGCCTCTCCACTACTTCAGCAAGGAAACACTTTGGTTTTTTTCCATCCTATTTCCCCTCTGTTGCTCTCCACTTCCATTCCTGCTGCTCCCCCAGGCACTGCACTCTCCTCTTTCATAGCTGAGGAAATCCAGATTGCAGCTGCAACAGGGCACAACTAAGGTTCTGGGTACAGAGGCTTTCTTTTCTCCTCAACTTCACAGCCAGTCTGTGTCTTCAGCTTGCAGCTCCCACAAGCTGCTGGCATTCAATGAAGAGGACTCTACAGAATGACCTCCTCAAAACAGCATTCGGCAGCATCAACTGAACAGAACAGAAGGTCTGACACCGAGCCAAAATGTGCGCATTCCAAGGCTGATCCCAATAGCTGCTCAGCTGATGCAAAATAAGATTACAGGCAGTAAAACCAGGCTAATCCACCTGCCAACAACCTCACACAATTAAGGAGGGCATGTAAGTATAGTTGGTAGTGGAGGTCAGAGATGCTCTTCCTCTGTCCTGTGCCCACATACTCCACAGAACTTTTGAATAAAAGGAAAAAAAACAGGAAATTGCTCATCTCTTTCCCTTATGGATTCCCACATTTTCTTGGGAAGAGCTTGTCCTCAAAGAAGAGGACCTCCTTGATTCTAATTCAGAAATATAGAGCAGGGTCCATGCACATTTTTGCTCAATCTTGTATAACAGAGTAATTAAACAGATAGATAACAACCCACCAAAGGCATTCCCACAGAAATTCCACAGGAAGCTAGGAGCATCAGCTTTACAGTGTAAATGACCAGGTTTCCTTAGGCTGTCTGCCAAGGTGAAGGAAATGGTCATTGCCTGACAGTGCAATTTTCTTAGAGACCAAGAAGACAGAAAGATTGAGATGGCACTCTTGAGAAACTATACATTTTCTATAGCCTTACTGGAGCTGTCTATATAAACCTCTTGGTTTACCCAAGTGTCTGTATCATGATGCAAGAAGCTGCATGATTTGCAGTCTTCTACGGATAAAGGAATTTGGGCCACTTCAAAAAAATTTCTATCAACCTGAAATTGCTGCTTGTCCAAGTGACCAATGCTAGGACTCACAGAGAAAGCTCCAATTAGTGAAAGCCAGTTAATGTGATTCACCATTTTTTTTCAGTGTCAGTGATTATTTAGATAGGTCTTCAAAAAGATGACACTCTGAGAAGGGACTCATGTTATTAGTTTTCTTTATTTGAAGACTCCTTCTTGGCAGAAAGAGGGAGGGGCCTCTGATTAAATAGAAGGAATAAGACAATGCGCTAGCTATATTAGTGGCATAGAACAGTGTGATTATTTCTGTACAAGTCTGTACATGGGCACACTAGCTTAGGAATAGAAATGGAAGTCAAATGTAGTTGTCAACTTTAGCTAATTGAGTTTTCTTCAACAACAAGAACATCCATACCTACACTTGCACAGAAACAGCTAAACAAGTTTTAATGGAGACCTTTTTATTTCCTTGAAAGTTTGTGGGCAAGCCCGGGCTTTGATTTGGATCACAAATCCAGAATAATACCACTGAAATCTGCAAAATAATTCTGGATTTTCAACAGTATAAATGGGGATTGAATTTGTTCTGCACAGTTTTAGGCAGCTTTTAAAATAGTTTCATTTTATTCAGTTTTCAAGAAATGTATAGTTTTAAATGTATGCCTGTCTGTTTTAGGTTGTCTTATAAATGTGGAATTCCATGGGGTGTATGTATATTTACATTCTGTGGCTGACAGATATTAGTAAGAAAATAAATGGCTTATTTTCAGCTTGCATTAGTGTACAATAAATTACCCACTATTCAAAAGAGTAGAAGACAGTGTATCCACTATGTACAGTACTACTACAGATATTTCACCAAATTACATATATCAAACTCCAGTAATCCATGGAAATGACAATCTTGCTATAAAGTTAATAGAAAGTTTCCAGTGTATGGGTCAGTATGTTTCCTTCTTTCTTGTTTATGGCCTACACAAAGCACAGTCACTATCCTCATACTTCCCTTGCTGATTCTATAATCAGTTAACCAAAGAGCATTGCACATTTTTTTAGATATCAAGAAACACAAGGATCAAAACAAAACAGAATTTATTAGATCAACAAAAACAAAGGGCAGAATAATCTTTGCTAAATTAGTAAAGAAGAAAACAGAGAGAGGAAAACATTAATTTCCAATCTTCAAATGGGCTTTCAGTAGGCTTTTTTAAATTTGTGAATAATGAATCAGTGTTTTTAAGAAAATAAAAAATATAAAAGAAGCTAATACAAATTAAAAAGTAAAAAAGAATGAGGAAGGTACAAAAGCTATTGTTTTACTGGAAGATGTGAAAGTTAGGGCGTTCAAAGACCTCATGTAAAGTCTGAAATTTCTTGCACATGTTGGATCATGATAAGCCAAACTAGTCTAAGAATACAATTTATTAGAATGAAAGGGTTTTGAGATCTCCCTGTACATAAAACTGAAGTTAGCCACACTGTAAAAAGAAATAAATACAAAATGTGCCACCAATAAACACCATTCTTTGCACACACAAAAAAGTGTCCAATTTGCATTGTGGGCTGTAAATTGTGGCACTGTCTCGAAGTCTGCATCCCTGAATTGTAATCAGTGATCTGTTCAATGAAAAATAGTGGAACCAAAATGTTTGCATGGCAAAGTCGCATGTTAATATATATTCTGATCTCCAGAAGTCATTTTGATATTCATTTTGGAGCTGAAAATATCCTGTCCCCATGACAGAAATGGATGGGAAGCAGAGTTTCTTGGTAAGAATCCCTGATCTAGAATATCATTGACCAAAAGGTTCCCATCACTCAATGGAACATGGCACAGTCTGGCCCAATAAATGTAAACAACTGTTTGTGATATTCCATTAGCAGGCATCATGGTCTATGTTGTTGATGACTATCTATTTATTTTTCTATAAAGCGTGTACTTTGTGGTGTGAAAAGATGATACTTTGA
The DNA here is from genome assembly GCF_049634645.1 of Pelodiscus sinensis. NCBI lineage: Eukaryota > Metazoa > Chordata > Testudines > Trionychidae > Pelodiscus > Pelodiscus sinensis. The sequence goes on from NC_134711.1 coordinate 309,191,990, forward strand.
TCAGTCCTGCACCTCCACCCCTTAACCACAACGTGCATCATACAGCCCTATCAAGCATCACTCAGCCATCAACAGATAAAAACAAATGACTTTTACAGAGAGGTTTGAAAGATCAATTCTTCTTTTAATATAATTAATTTTGCATTAGGTCATAGAATAGGAAATAGGAGCAGCAGGCTATAACAGAGAAGCTGGATGTCTGAAATTAATGTTCTAATTATTGCTGTATGCTCTCTTGTTGACTTTTCATGTCTGGGCTATTTTTGAATGGATAAATTGCTATTCGCTTGGGGACTGCTAAATTCAGTTTGTTAAACCAAGGGACTTGAAATAGCTAAGGGACAAACCATTCAGTGATTCCTCTGGAAAATTCCATAAGAAGCCAGTGGTCCTTTTTAGTCACAGATGCAGTTAGGTGGAGTGTTTACCTATAGGCTTGCATAAAAGGCAATGTACATCTGCATCAACCAGGACTGGCCCACAGAAGAGACTGGAACTCAAGAGAGTCACAAATACTCCATGAATAACTTTACCTGGTGCTCTTGCTCTCCTAGGTGAAAATTATGTTTCATAGTTTCTCTCCTCCTCCCGTTCCTATGCTGGCTCAGTTCTTCACACCCACACCCATCCCTCTAACTCAAAACTCATTCACCTTCTCTACTTGATGGTGGATCATTACTCATATTACTTCCCCTCTATGTCCCTTCACAACCACCATCTGGAAGTTAGTGAACAGGAATCTTGTCAGGCTGTGGCTTATAGTGACACTAGCTATGATTCAGAATGACAGAACAGTGAAGAGTAGAATGGATCAAAGTGGCGGATAAAAATTGTCTGTTTCGTCTTGCCCTGTTTAAGAGGCCACACATTGGTGGGTGACCCCAGCTGCAGCAGAGGGAGGGAAACATATTTCAAGTGAATACAAGTCCTTCCCTGTTCCCTCTTTGCTTCAAGGGACTAGTGATTTGCTGCTAATCCATACTAGCCACAATTTACTAGCCTCCACCACCACCACCACCTATCCTCCAAGATAGCACAACTATTCTGGCTACCATGCTGAAGGTGGTGAGAGAGAGAGCCAAAGCCCCACCCACTCCCCACCCACTTGCTAGGAATGGGGCAACTGTAGGTGCACAGCATCCACTTACATGTGAACACCTGATGTCCAATGAACTGTGTAGGAGAGCAAGGAAGGCTTCTAGGAGCGAAAACGAGCATAATTCCCCCTTATGCCATTATGTACCCACACTGGATTATACAGACTTGTCGTACTTTGCTTCCAAACAGCTAGTACCCTAGGCTGTGTCCAGACTCAGAGGTTTTTTCGGGAAAAGTAGCCTTTTTTCGAAAAAACTTCCCCTGCGTCCAGACTCAAGCCGCGTTCTTTCGAAATTAAATCGAAAGAACGCGGCTTTTCTTTCGATGGCGGTAAACCTCATTTCATGAGGAAGAACGCCTTCTTTTGAAAGTTCCTCTTTCGAAAGAAGGCGTTCTTCAATGTAAATAGGGATTCTTCAAAAGAGAGCATCCAGACTCACTGGATGCTTTCTTTCGAAAAAGCAAGCCGCTTTTTCGAAAGTTCAACGTGCAGTCTAGACGCTCTCTTTCGAAAGAGGCTTGCAGTCTAGACATAGCCCTAAAGGATTAGATTGTGTTCATCTGTTGGATTCTCTCATACTCCTGTTTGTAAAGAAATGGTGTCACAGTATGTCATGTTACATGAAACACTGCATCTCCATATATCACAACCATAGATACGAATCTACCAGTTCTTTGTTCAGTAGACAGTTTTTAGTTTCCTTGATGAAACAGTGAATCAACAGCAACTCCCAGCAGAGTGCAGACCACCTTACAAAGAACTACATAAAATTCTCATTGTGCTAGCACTAGATAGTTTTCAAGCTTTTAGGTAGCAAACAAAAATACTGATGTGTAGCAGTCACTTCTGGCTTTAATACACATTGTTTAAGATGTCTTAGCGCAACCAGCATCTCATATTTGCTTGTCTTTCCAAAACTGGCATAAATGTTTTTTACAAATATTTTGAAAGACAAAAATAACATGTTACAAAATCAATTTTTGTATATAAATCATGCATGTATGTAATTTTGTATGTATGATACAATGTTTTTATTGTGGACATCATTTAGTTTATTGTCTGTCTCTATGGAGAAATCTTTCTACTGCTAATGGTTTTTTTTTTTCATCCTGAGAGCCACAAGTGAAGGTACGGGAGTTGAATGGGCATGTCCATGTGTATGCCCATGGACAATCTGACAGAAGAAGGGGAAGAGGTGAAAGGAGCAGTTACACACTGTGTGAGAGAGAGATCTGGAACCCACTCACTCTATTTATAGAGTGTCTTGGTCCTGAGGTGTCTCTGACCGAAGAATAAGGGGAGAAGGGCCTATATCTGTGGTGATTAATTTTGGAGGGGACAGCAGGATGTTACCATAGTTTCTGATGATGTTGGGCTAGAAAAATGGCTCTTGTACTATTTGTGGGTCATTTACTTTCCTCAAGGACAATCTCCTGCTCTCAGCTGACCTGCAGTTAAAAACTGTGGGTTCATTAACTGAGAGACTGAGTGACATATCTGACCCAAGGCTGAAAATGAAAACAACTGTCCACCAGTCTCAGCCTTCTGCCAGTGTCACTGCTTTGATGCCTCCCAGTGTGCTTGGGAACAGAGGATGCACCATGTTCTATTTGTGCTGAGTTGAGCTGTAAGGGGAAATTGCCACAATATTATCACACAAATGTCTATAATACAAGTATCAGAGCCAGCCTGGCACCTCTTCATTTCTCCTGTTCTTCAGCGATGTTTATAAGGCAAAAAAAAAACCAACAGTTGTTAATTTAAACCTCTGGTCAGACAACCTGGACAACTAATGCTGCTGGGATTTTTAACTACAAGTCAGCAGCTTCTCCTGAAAGCAGTATATAATCAAATTTCTCTTGACCAGGCTAGATTGAGGCTGTCCTAAATTGCCGGGCAGCGTGACCTTTTTTCCACCTAGTCTGGGAATATCTGAGTTTAATGCACTGAAGAGTCAATTTCTACTCCAAATAAAAAAAAAAAAAAGTAATGAGAATCCATTTCAAGTGGGAAGTTAATTCAGCAGGTTATTATAATCATTGCAAGATGAGCATCCTTGTAGTAGATTGCCATCTGTAACCTCCGCTTAACTGGTGCATTCATCAGTGTTTATTCTTTGCTATAGAATAATATTTTTTTACCATCAGCTTTAGAACAGGTCTGATGTATAGGTGCCAGAATTTCAGCTGTCCGTGTGCGTGATTTAGCAAGGTGGTTAAAGTGAGCCATTGTGATGAAAATCTAAATGTGGGCCATCGTCTTCTCTTGTTTCCGTTCACAGCTCGAATGGGAAATCAGTCACCTGGGCCCAGAATGAGAAGAGCAGCAGCAGGGGAGCACACCTCTGGCAAAGGCTCTCAGTGCACATCAACAAAAAGGAGAACCCAAACCAAACCGCAGTGATCAAGCCCTTTTCTAAGAGCACAGACAGTAGCCGCCATAGCAGCAGCGCCGCATTTCCAGAGGCCAGTGCCAAAATGCTTTACGATGTCTCAGAAGCAGAGGAGCAGTACCCAGCGCACTACCAGCCACAGACCCCCTCGCCAATCAGCACGGTGAGCCACAGGACGGCCTCCATTAGCCGAACAGATGAGGAGGTCCCCACCTCCCAGACAGAACATGCCCAGCGGAGCAGCTCCTCCCAAGGTTCTCTCATGGAGCAAATCAGCAGTGTGGTCACACGCTTCACAGCCAACATCAGTGAGCTGAACTCTATGATGCTTTCGACAGCCACACCGGGGGCTATGGTGGCCACTCCTCTATGCTCTTCCTACCTGATCCCAAGAGAGATCCAGCTTCCTACCACACTGACCACTTTTGCAGAGATCCAGCCACTCCCTGCCATTGAAGTGAACAGTGCATCGCAGACCACTAGGAAAGCTTCATGTGGCAGCGTCAAAGAAGGTGCTTCAGAGGCCCCAGTGGTGAAGCAAGATCTTGAGGAGTTGGTGGCTTTAACTCCTCCCTCACCTTTTAGAGACTCCATTGATTCTGGGAGCGCATCTCCCAGCTCCCCAGTGTCAGAATCAGCGCTGTGTATCCCATCTTCCCCGAAGTATGACAAGCTTATCATCAGAGATTACACACAAAGTTCTTCTTCATTGTGAATGTAGTTCAGGACATATTGGATCCTGACAGCTATCGGCAGGTAGAGAAGGGACAGCTAAGCCTTCAAGATCTCCAGTCTTTATACAGATACAGTGATAGGCAATGGGTCAGCATGTGACAAATGGAGGGGGGCAGTATAGGGTTATTTGATAAATGGAGACATCAGATGAATTAACCTATTTTAAAGAAACAAAACTTTCAGCAGATTTTCGTGGCCTTACAAAACACGGGCTTTTAAGAAACACTGCATCTATTTTTGAGGGCTTATAAGGAGTCTGTTAAATCAGTTACATACCAAGTGCTTTGCTTTAGTATAACAATGAACTGTGTGTATAATATATGAAAAAAGTAGACTGTAAGCAACTGTACAATGTTTTCTTTATTTACTCTGACTCCTTACCCAGAAGTGAACCTTGATCTATTATCAAAAATAGAAGACCAAACATTGAATGTACATTTTCTAACAGACTCAAAATCTGGCACCAATATGTCAGGCTCACGTGTTGTTGTTTTTTCTATGAAGATCTCAAAAAACAGTAAAGTATGTTTAGAAACTACCAAACTTTTTGCTGAATCGTATCATGCTGGTGATACCCTACATGTAGATAATAATAAACTGCGGCTTTGCAATGTGTGACTGCAATATGGAGGGCTTTACAAGTGACTTCTCAACCTACAGATTTGTTTATGAAATTCTCTTCTATCAGTATTAAAAAGTTCCATTTAACAACATTGGATACACCTTCATAGAAAAAAAAATGGGACGACAATTTCCTGACTCTTTCACCACGTTGCCATGATGGAGTAGCAAAAAATATTTTCTGGAGAACTGTTTTGTAATTCCTTTATCAAGACAAGTTGTTGAGGAGAATATTCTCTTTCTAGCAGTATTATTGAGCTATAGCCTAGCTGCATTCCCTAGTGAAATTAACACATTTTTATGGTCACTCTTAATGATAACATTGCCAATTAATATACCATTGTTATTCAGACTTCCGTACCCTTTACTTGTAAGGAACTGGTGAACACTCTATGGTAGAATACTGAGGAAACAGTCTGGATTAGGATGAAGAAAACTGTCAATGAAAGGATGGTCATGATCATAATTCATTTACGAAAAAACCCTGTGTCAAAGTCTGCTTAAAGGTGGTTTAGCTACTCTTCAATAAGCAACGATTTTAACTCTAGTTAGCTGTGGATACATTGCAGCTCTGAACTGTGACAAAAGACGATTTTCAAAGCAATACAGAGTAGGTGTTCAAACAAGGGAGACCTAATGAGAGTCAAACCAATGGAGTCTTTCTTTGTTTCTTAGCAACTCGTAGAAGAGGTGAGGGAATTATTGACATTTTTTTCCTGTATCAAAGTAGCTACAAGCGCAGTTTAATACAATTCATGCTGTCATGGCACTTTTTAAATACATGCAGGGAGCGATTTAAAATTTGAATAGAAGCAAAATAATTTTTGATAGCTATGTTGAAGCAATGACTCAAGTCCTCAACACATGCACACTATAATTTGCTTCCCTTCCCCAGTGACACAGTTATCCTCAGGCGCCAAATTGTGTGTTTTTTCTAATAAATATAGTATGAAGGGGCAGGTAATTTACTGTTATTCAAAGTCAAATTGATGCAGCCTTTTACAGAAGATAGACTTATGGAAGGGAGCGTTGGAAATAAGGCTGCTGTGTAATATTTTTAACTCCAAAATCTTATTTCTTTTCAGCTTTGCAAATACTTTTTCATCAAAATGTATTTTTCAGGCATTTTTCATCCATAAATGGTGTAACAAATATATTATTAAAAAGTGAAAGCACATTTGTTTATTTCAGAACAGAATATTCCTATTCTTTTTAGGTTAGCCCTATCATGATTTTATACTACATATCCCAATTTTACATTCAATACATTTTTAAAAATGGCTTGAATGAGATGAGGCTAACGCTTTAAAATAATGTCATTGGTTTAACCTGATTGAGTACATTTTACTCAAGAAATAGTTATTCTTCATTTAACTAACTGCAGGAATTCTTTATTTAACTAACAGATCTTTTAACTTTTCTTGGTTCCAGTCAGGAAACACGGACATTTCAAATCACGTACACTATATGTATGTTCTCAGTAGGGACTCTAGACTACTATGAAACTATTTGAAATATTGTACATGGTGGATTTGCAAGGTATTGTATATGTTTGCCTTGAACACAGAATTGCTTTGATTCATGGATAGTTTAGCTGAGTGGTTTACCTGCATTTCAAAGAGACTGTGTTATTGTATTATATATGAAGTAATTGCCAGATGTTATTAACAGAGTTCCTCCACCCCTGCTCCTTAAACTAGTGTCTCAATTGTGTGGCCTCTCTCATGCTGGCAAGTACTTACACAATTATCCCTCAGTGAATTTGCTGGCATGAGTAAGTGGTTACCAGTATAAATAAGGATTGTACAAGTGGTCCCTTAAAATGTATTGTTGATCAGTCTTCTTTAAGGAAAAACAGAAGTAAGAAGAGAAGGTTATCGAAACATAATTCAATATAAATAATGCATCCACTGTTACACAGCCCCTAGGTCATAATTATTTAGTCCAACTTGCCATAGTTGCTGTTCAGAATTTGTTAATCTTTTTTATATTGTCAGGAATACATTAATCCCTCAGCTTTATAGTTGGGTACCACTTCCATTCATTGCTGATTAGGAACCAAACTTTATACTAGCCATCATTTAAACATGCTTTGCTTTTGTTCACTAAGAACCATGCTCTCCTTGTACTTCTGTTTGCTACAGAGAAAATCCTGCATGCATAAAGAATGCAAGACTGGCCCTGTTGAGATCATAAATTTTTTTTCCATTTGACTTCCAAGATTTTGATTAGCGCTAGGTATGGGATGGCAGAAGCCATTTAGTTGGGCATGCTGGTCCTTTGGAGATTTACTTGAATTTCATACAAAAGAGGAGAGCTTTTGTGGGGAAAATGAGGAGCCACACAAAGAACTGAAGCATTGGAAGACTCTAAGGCAGCTATATGGAACTCTAGGGTCCCAAGCAAGAGTCTAGAGGATTTGGTGGAGGAAGGGAGAGAAATTGAGGATTCTAATAATTATTTTCGTTGCACCTTTAGTGTACTAGATTCTTTACAGGACAATGTGAAAACAAGGTCCCCACCTGGAAGACCTCACCATCTGAATGCACAAAGTGCAAGCAGATGAAGGGCATATGAATATTAGCTTCCAGTTCTGCTGCTAAAGAGGAAATTGTTTACACTGAAGGGAATATACTTACAATCTTGATGGTAAAGATTCTGCCAAGAAAACCCTTGTGGTGAAGACCAGCCCTGGGAGAGTGCAGGTATGACTCCACTCTGGAAACCACGCTGCTGAAATACAGTGAGTTTAAAGCATTTAAAGTGCTGGGAAAAAATGAGGCAGAGCTGTATTTGAAATTGGCTATTTATCATGTGACTTTAGAGATGTATCCTCTTCTATTTTTCCTATAAAAGTATCTAAGATACTTGGTGATGGGCCTACTATAGATATTTTAGACTAGAGGTTTCTAGATTATGGTCCACAGAGCAGTTGCTGATGGCTCCTGAAGACAGCTAATCACATGGTGCTGGTGCCTTCTTCTGACTTCTCACAGTGAAACTGCATTAAAAGACAGCTTAAAATATATGAAATACTTTCCTTCACGCACAGGAGCAGATACACAATTGCTGTGGTTGCTACAAGAATGTGTGTGATCACAAATGGGACGGAAAGTCATCTATGTGAGTGTGATTAGAAAGGCAGATGGTACGAGGCAATCTCTGGATTACCATGTGGTTCACACTAAAACATTTGGGAACCTTTACCCAAGAAAGCAAAAGCAACTAGACAGAGAACGTAAGTGCAATTCCCAGGAGATAATTATCTTTATGCTCATACTTGGTAATACAGCCAGACCCTACCAGACAGAGAAAAACAGAGTGAAAATAGGGTTAGGTTTAGGGTTAGAAGAAGTCAGATTACAATGTTTGTGATGAGTAATTATGGCCAGATTGCTATCTCAACAGACACCAGTGGAAACCCATGAAGGTCAATAGAGTTACTCCAGGTTTATGTCAGTGTAATTGAGATCTGAGTCTGGCCATGTTCAGTGAAGTCCATACACTGACTATTTACTGCAGCGGGGGATGATAGGAGGAAAGAGATTTCTTACGATTTTGCTTGGTCCATGCACCATAATAGCTGATTAGATTAAGAGAGCTCTCTTGTTCAGGGGCTAGATTCTTCCTCATGGGTTTGCTTTACCATTTACCTACCAGATATTCCTATAAATAAATAAAATTGTGGTGGAAATGTCAAAGTTTGTAATTTATCCATAAGTAGGAAACAGGTCATGGGCTTTACTGCATTTTTCTGATTCCCAGCAAGAGAATTAAAATGTTTCCCCAAGAGTCATATGCTACGCTTCCAGGATATGACACATATTAAAAACTTTGACTGAACTACCTGAGGTCATTTTTTTGCAACAGCTTTTCATCACACCTAAGCTGTTAAAAGCTCTGTAGTTGCCATTTACAATTTTATACTGTGAAAAGAATAAATCAAAGTCAGATCAGTGAAATATAAAGGTAAGTAAAAAAATTCATCTCCTTGATGAATTGGCATATGTGTCTGGCATTGTCTTGTCTGAACAATGACTGTGCAAAAACTAAATAATAAACATCTGAGTCACTCCGATCTGCCAAATGGGAATAAATATACTATGTATATTATATGTACTGACAGGATTCAATGGCAGCTGCTGGTGGTAATTGTAATTAGAACTCTATATAGAATATAGATGTTTTAGAGAGACGGTGCCAATTCTAACTGATTTGTGTGGGCTACAAGTGCTTGTAATTATTATGATTATTTTTATTTGCTAATAACTTATTATGAAAAACTGGTTTTAAACATTCTGTGAGCGTTTGTCCCTTTCTTATGTTGCTGCTTATACTATTAAATCAATAGCGAATGTAAAATTATTTTGATGTGAACGGAAACTGATTTTTCATAAAATTTAACATTTTTATCAGCTTTGGTTTTGCTGTCTACTTGTATGAATGTAATTTATTTTAGCATTTAAAATACATTTGCTTGTTTCTTGGTTGTCTACATCATGTTATAGTTGATGTTTATGTAGAGTCAGGTACTTTTTGAACAGTATTAAAAAACCTGTGATATGACTTCAACTTTGATTTTTTTTTCAATAAGATGTTATTCATATGTTTTTCTGTGGCTCAAGTAAGCCAGTATACTAACCATTTGAGGGTCATACACATGTTCGCAGTCTGCAAAGGTCTAACCCTTCTCTCCTATAAACACCCACACCCGCAACCATGCAAAATTCAGAAGGGTGGTTTAGCTAATCACATTTAGAATTAGCAAATTTAGTCCTCATTTATAGATTCAGTCACAGATTTTTTTAAGGACAAAACAGACCACTGTGAACATCTAATCTGACATTCTGCATAGCACAAGCCATAAAATTTCACCTGGTAATTCCTACATTGAGCCTACACTTTGTGGTTGAGCTTGAATATATCTTTTAGAAAGATGCACATTTCTTGATTTAAAGACTTCCAGTCAGTGTTCCCACTAACATTTTCTATCCTTGGGCAGGTTGAATTTTTTTTTGGGTGGGTTGAAATTTCTTATGTGCAACATAAATATTGAGGTAATGTATGGATGTTCACCACCAATACAAACTCTCTCTCTCTCTCTCTCTCTCTCTCTCTCTTGAACAGTCCATAGGTGTGGAAGAATATATCTGCCTTCAGCATCCAGCCAATTTATGTTATAATGCCTTTCTCTGCTAGATTATAGAGCGCTTTCCTCTTAGATACCAAAACAATGTAGGGCCCGGTTATTCTGACTCAAGCCTGTTATTATTTATTGGAGTGTTCTCTTTGCTACTTCCATTTGAAAGTGTCACGAAGGGCATGTAGGCACTCGACTCCCACTAAAAATCACCCAGCTGCCCTATGTCCCTTTGTTCAGCTCAAAAATTCAAATTTCAAAGTAAACACACTACAGGAAGAAATTACTGACAGCAAAATACGCAATTACATTGTACGTTGACAGTTGTTTTAAAAAGCAAGAGAAATGTAAGCCATATTAACCCCATGTTATCGAGGGTATGAATGTTTTATTACACAGTGGCTTATTTCACTAAATTATATTTGTGTGCTATAATATTTGGTGGACTCACATTCTGTGGAACACTGATTTAGTTCTGCAAAAGAAAATTCACCTCCTTCCAATGCCAATCTCCCACTATCAGCTCTTCTGCTCTTCATTTGATAATAATAGCAGCTGCGTGCCCCATTAGAGAGGCTAGAAAATGACTACACTACCCTCAATCCTATAGTTATTCTAATCATAACAATATCAAAGTTCAACATACCTCCATGGAGCCCTTAGAAATATTGTGTGGCAGCATGCACTAATTCCCACTACCTGAATCATAGTAACAGTGTAAGGGGGAAAGTGGCATTGGGGGCAGGTGCTGCATAAGTAGATTGATTAGGGCAAAAGTGATTGGAGCCTTGGCTCCCCCTTCCCTGAACACCTCAGACCTGGTGCTTGGTATATTCCATCTGCCCCTCCTTTTCCCCCCACCCCGCCACACACAGAGTAAGGAGGAACCTGGAACATACATGGTGAATCTCAGAGTCACCTTGGTCTAGAGCAGTGGTTCCCAAACTTTTCAGCATCACACCCCCTTTTTGATTTTTGAAAAACCCTCACGTCCCCCTTCCCCCCTCCTCAACAGCAAAACTTGTTGAGCAAAAAAAAAAACTGACCAGGACAGCAAAACTTGATGGGGTGGTGTCAGCCGACGGTCAGGGCAGTGTGTGTGTGTATGTTTCCGAGAAAAGGTTTAACGTCCGTGCCTTTACTGCTAGGACCGGGGTCCCATCGCAGAGGGTGGCCAGCAGGCCAACAGACGCCCCGTTATATAGGAAGAGCTTATTACATCTTAGATTTCAGCTGCTAGAATTTCATAATTCCTTCGCAGCGGGCAGCCTTGAGGAAAGACTGAAAGATGCCCCAGTGGGTCCTGTCACCTGGGAGTGACACAGATCCAAACGCCCAAGCTCTTCCTATAACTGTCCCTTTAGACCGGCTGAAGTTCTTTTAAATTGTGCTTGGTTCTGTTACAGCAACTGAAGGAGGCAGGTTAAAACTTACAACAGTTACAGGTTTATTTGAGGAAGCTTATAAATCATATGGTTACAATGGCTATTGCTCTATTTCTTAACTATTAGCAAAATATAGGTCTTAAAAATGGTTACAAAGAAGATAAAGATAGAAAAATAGAAATAATGGTACCAAGTAACAGCTTACTCTTTCTATGTGTACACTTAAGACAGAGGACCACATCCAGGTACCATTTTTACCCCCTTCTGTGCCTCTCGACTCCAGCATGTCGGCCAGGGCCGGTCCCTCAATTCCTAGGAAAGACGAAAATACGAGGTGGGCGTCCCCATAGAACCTCGGGAGGTCAAACACCTAACCCGACCAGCAGGTAGAGGGTAGAATGACACTCAAAGTGAGTGTGTGCTGGGCCCATCTTTTATAATCATGGGGTCACGTATTTTCTCTTTCTTATCTGTCATGCCAATTGATGCTGGTCTGTCTGCTGTGAGACCAGTTCTTACAAGGGAGTTGTGAACTTAATTTACACTTGTAAGAGAGATTTGAGATGATTAAATTTTGAAGTACTGGACATTGTTTTCTCAGTGGGAAATTCCTCTTCCTGGGACTGTGTGTGTTCGAATCAACATAGGTGCCAGCCGCAGCCTCGAGGCCAGCTTATTGACTTAGCTGCTCTCTATCCACATATCTGTGTTTCAGCTTCTCAGGATCAGATGAGCCAGCATAGACTATGCTGATATTATTGCTCCTTCTCTGCCCTGTGCTTCAGAGAGGCAAATAAGATGGATGATATGGGGTTATAGTCTGTCTGGCCACAGGTGGGGGAGGGCTGGGTTGCCTCGTGCCTCCCCCCTGGAATTTCTTCACACACCCCCGGGGGGCACACACCCCAGTTTGGGAACCCATGGTCTAGAGCTTAAAAGATATTTAGGCAGCTAATCCCCATTGGTTTCAATGGGAATTAGGCATCTAAGTACCTTTGAGTATCTGGATCCAATTGTCTTCCAGTCTGTGCCATCAGTACAACATGCTTTTCTTTGTGAGGGACTTGTGACAAAAACACAGTGCAGGGCATTCTGTACTAGTCATAGAGACAGAAATAGATTTTGTTCTTTCCAACAGATGAAGACCTTAATGATAGGTTTACATTTACCCAGAGAAGTTCCATTTAGGAGCAGCATCTGGTTTTAATGAGGTCCTTAACTTTATCCAAATTTCCAGTCCAAGCTGGTCAGGTCTCTTGCTCAGTATCACACAGCCACTCAGTAGCTCCACTTGGATTCAAACCCTCCATCCCCAGGCCTCCCAGGGTATGTCTACACTGCCACCCTAGTTCGAACTAGGGTGGCTAATGTAGGCATTCGAAGTTGCAAATGAAGCCCGGGATTTAAATATCCCGGGCTTCATTTGCATCTTGCTGGGCGCTGCCATTTTAAAATCCCTGTTAGTGCGGACTCCGTGCCTGTGGCTACACGCAGCACGGAGTAGGTAGTTCGAATTAGGCTCTCTAATTCGAACTACTGGTACAACTCATTCCACGAGGAGTAACGGTAGTTCGAATTAGAGAGCCTAATTCAAACTACCTACTTCGTGCCGCATGTAGCCGCGGGCACGGAGTCCGCACTAACGGGGATTTAAAAATAGCGGCACCCGGCAAGATGCAAATGATGCAAATATTTAAATCCCGGGCTTCATTTGCAACTTCAAATGCCTACATTAGCCAACCTAGTTCGAACTAGGGTGGCAGTGTAGACATACCCCCAGTAATTTGATGACTACCATACCACATGGCTTCCGCAAACACAGTGAAAGGGTGCACAGCTTCACAAATAGATAATGCTGGTTCTTTCCAGACACAGACCAGCAGGTCTGCTTTCTGATGGGTGCTAGGGAGTTTAGGGTTGTGTCTACACAGCACCCTAAACTCAAAATAAGATACGCAATTTACACTATGCAAATTACATATCTTATTTAGAAACTATTTTAGTATTGTTTATTTTGAAATTTGGCACATCTACACAGCGCGAAATTTCAAAATAATGCACTATTTCAAGCCATCCCTTATCCCTCGTGCAATGAGGTTTACTGGGATGGCAAAATAACATGACTGCTATTTCAAAAAATATTTCAAAATAATGGGTAGCTTGTGTAGATGTGGGGTAGTTATTTTGGGATGGACCAGGGAGGTCTACGCTGTAGTGATTGGGAAACATACCAATGAAGGAACGTTCAGGATCAAGTCTAAGGAGACAAATGGCAAGAACCAAGAAGGGACATACCAGAAATGGAGAATCACGTCTGCATTCTAGCCCTTTGTGTGACACCAGACGCAAACAAGAAAAGCACACAAGCCAAATGATCTTGTGGTCAAGGTACTGGACTCTGGAACTCTGGAACACATGATATAAGGATTAAGTTCCAAGTTCTGCCATAGAATCCCAGCACTAACTTGGGGAAGTTATTTTATCTCTAATCCCCATCTGCAACATTGAAATATTAAGCCTATAAATAAAATGTCCAAGCATCAAGATAGGCAGAGAGGAGCTGTCACTGCAAAAGTTATAAAATGGGTGAAAAGTGACAGTTCAACTACACAGCCTAAAAGTGGTACATTAAGAGTAAAAGTTGAGATAAATTGACTCAGAAGGAAAAGGGAGCTAGAAAAAAGCAAGCCAAAAATAGACTCTTGAGAAGCCATTCAGGAGCGGTGAGAGGGAGAAGCTACTGCCAGACCTATGCAATGGCCTGTTATGTAATAGTAGAACCATAGAAGAGGCAACCTGAGATGGCCACACTGTTGTCGAGGCTCACATGGAAATGGAATAGCCAGTAGTATTGAAAGCTGCACTGAGATCAAGCAGGATGCAGATGGAGGAGCTGTCACAGCAGAAAGGAGCTCATTAACCACCCTAGAGGAGACTGATTTCCATTCCGTAGCCATATGGAAACCCAGAGAGAAATCTGTCAAGGACTGTGTGCCGTATAAAATGCCTGCATTTCCTCCTAGAGTACCTCCCTCTGTTGCCTTGCATGATATTTTCACTGTGAGAGATTGGCTAAAGAAGCACTGGCTAACTACACAATTGCCATATAAAATGCTGTCCACTAGTGAGAGCAGCAAAATATAAAATAAATGGATTTGTTCTTTCAGCAGATCAGCCTGACATAGCTGGCTTAGTACTGCTTGTTAATGATTCTTAACAGTGTCAAACCTCACCCATATGTGAGTACCATCTGCTGAAAAACTTTTTGGCCAAGTGGCAAGCACCACCAAATTCCATCTTCAAAAAGGCTGATGGAGTATCTTGGTTTGTGCCAAAGCTACTTACCAATCAATCGCTCCCCCTGCCTTTGAACAAGCATGGTGAGGCAGTTGGAATTATGGCTTCACTCTGTGACATGGTACAGTGCATCATGGCTGAGCTACTAGTCAAATGGAAAAAAAACATCTGTTCAGATGGGGGGGGAAGCACAGTGATAACCCAGGCTTAGTGATAAACATGTAGCTTTAATGAATTACCCTAAGCCTACACAGAACCAAAACTGAACCATGTATAAGAGGGAGTCACATTCAAATATAAAAGCGACGAGGAGTCCTGTGGCACCTTATAGACTAACTGAAGTGTAGGAGCATAAGCTTTCGTGGGCAAAGACCCACTTCGTCAGATGAATGCATCTGACGAAGTGGGTCTTTGCCCACGAAAGCTTATGCTCCTACACTTCAGTTCTGCATGCATCTGACGAAGTGGGTCTTTGCCCACGAAAGCTTATGCTCCTACACTTCAGTTAGTCTATAAGGTGCCACAGGACTCCTCGTCGCTTTTGCAGATTCAGACTAACACGGCTACCCCTCTGATACTTGACATTCAAATATAAATACTAATAGAAATCAATGGAGCTATTCCAGCCATCAGGTGAGTTTTCTATTAGTTCTTTATTAAATGTAAAGCTTGAATTTAGTCAAATGGTGCACATATTTCTTACCACTAAGGAATACTAGCTGTAGTACAGGTTGAACTTCTCTAGTCCAGCACGCTCTGGTCTGACAACATCTGTGTCCTAGAAGCAGGAAGCCTGCTAAAAAACCTGTGGATCCCCTAGATGATCAAGCTATAAAAGGAGCAATCAAGGATGATAAAGCCATTGCAGAGAAACTAAATGATTTCTTTGCTTCAGTCTTCACGGCTGAGGACGTTGGGGAGATTCCCGAATCTGCACCGTCCTTTGTGGGTGGTGAATCTGAGGAACTGTCCCAGATTGAAGTGTCATTAGAGGAGGTTTTAGAACAAATAGAAAAACTTAATGTTAACAAATCTCCGGGACCGGATGGCATTCATCCAAGGATTCTAAAAGAACTTGCTAAAAGAAATTGCTGAGCTATTATCTGTAGTTTGTAACCTATCCTTTAAATCAGCTTCCGTACCTAAAGACTGGAAGGTAGCCAACGTGACACCAATATTTAAAAAGGGCTCTAGAGGCGATCCTGGCAATTACAGACTGGTAAGTCTAACTTCAGTACCGGGCAAATTAGTCGAAACAATAGTAAAGAATAAAATTGTGAAGCATGTAGAAGAACATAATTTGTTGGACAAAAGTCAACATGGTTTCTGTAAAGGGAAATCCTGTCTTACTAATGTATTAGAGTTCTTTGAAGGGGTTAACAAACATGCGGATAAGGGGGATCCAGTAGATATAGTATACTTGGATTTTCAGAAAGCCTTTGACAAGGTCCCTCATCAAAGGCTCTTGTGTAAATTACATGGCCATGGGATAAGAGGAAAGGTCCTTTCTTGGATTGAGAACTGGTTAAAAGACAGGAAACAAAGGGTAGGAATAAATGGTAAATTTTCAGATTGGAGAGGGGTAACTAGTGGTGTCCCCCAAGGGTCAGTCCTGGGACCAATCCTTTTCAACTTATTCATAAATGATCTGGAGAAAGGGGTAAGCAGTGAGGTAGTAAATTTTGCAGATGATACAAAACTGTTTAGGATAGTCAAGACAGAAGCAGACTGTGAGGGACTCCAAGATGATCTCACCAAACTCAGTGACTGGGCAGCAAAATGGCAAATGAAATTTAATGTGGATAAGTGTAAAGTAATGCACATTGGGAAAAATAACCCCAACTATACGTACAGTATGATGGGGACTAATTTGGCTACGACAAATCAGGAAAGGGATCTTGGAGTTATCGTGGACAGTTCTCTGAAAACTTCCACGCAGTGTGCAGTGGCGGTCAAAAAGGCAAATAGGATGCTAGGAATTATTAGGAAAGGGACAGAAAATAAGACCCAGAATATCTTACTGCCCCTGTATGAAACTATGGTATGCCCACATCTGGAATACTGTGTACAGCTGTGGTCTCCTCACCTCAAAAAAGATATTTTGGCCTTGGAAAGGGTTCAGAAAAGGGCAACTAAAATGATTAGGGGTTTGGAACGGGTCCCATATGAGGAGAGGTTAAAGTGACTGGGACTTTTCAGTTTAGAAAAAAGGAGACTGAGGGGGGATATGATAGAGGTATATAAAATCATGAGTGGTGTGGAGAGGGCCGATAAAGAAAAGTTATATATTAGTTCCCTAAATAGAAGAACTAGAGGTCACCAAATGAAATTAATGGGTAGCAGGTTTAAAATGAATAAAAGAAAGTTCTTCTTCACACAGTGTTTAGTCAACCTGTGGAATTCCTTGCCAGAGGAGGCTGTGAAGGCTAGGACTATAATAGAGTTTAAAGAGAAGCTAGATAATTTTATGGAGGTTAGGTCCATAAAAGGCTATTAGCCAGGGGATAAAATGGTGTCCTTGGCCTCTGTTTGTCAGAGGCTGGAGAGAGATGGCAGGAGACAAATCGCTTGATCATTGTCTTCGGTCCACCCTCTCTGGGGCACCTGGTGCTGGCCACTGTCGGTAGACAGGATACTGGGCTAGAAGGACCTTTGGTCTGACCCAGTACGGCCGTTCTTATGTTCTTATGTTCTAATATTTTTAGTCCGCTTATCATGGGTGTGACCAAGTTTCATGTGGTCCCATAAAGTTTGTTCACAGCCACCAGTCCTGGCTCTTAGTGTTCTGTGCTGTTATTCAGCTTTAATGTACCCCTATCTTTAGGAGCCTCGTAAGCAGTGGAAGTGTTAGTATATTGCTAGATAATATTGACCTCCCATGGTCCAACAAATTCTCTTGTTTAGCAACAGTCAGATCTCAAGAGTACCAGACTGGAGAGAGTCAACCTGAACCTTTAAGTCATACTGAACTCCATAGCAAACCATGTAAAATTGGATGGAACATTCAAACTGCTGCAATGAATTAGATGAATAAGTAGTAAATTATTTTATTATCCTTTAGGTATCTGTTGATAGATAATGGGTTTCCAAGCCCTTTGTTATCCTTTTACTATCCCAGAATAACAAATTGACCACACAATAGCAGATGGGTACTTTTACGTAGGTAGAGATGGCACATATATTTACACCAGCGACACCATCACAGGACCTAACCAGATCAGCCAAACCATCTTGGGTTCATTCACCTGCACCTCTACCAATGTACTATACGCCATCATGTGCCAGCAATGCCCCTCTGCTATATACATCGGCCAAACTGGACAGTCCCTACGTAAAAGAATAAGCGGACACAAATCAGATATTAGGAATGGCAATATACAAAAACCTGTAGGAGAACACAATCTCCCTGGACACACAGTAGCAGATTTAAAGGTAGCCATCCTGCAGCAAAAAAACTTCAAAGAGAAACTGCTGAGCTACAGTTCATCTGCAAATTTGACACCATCAGTTTACGATTAAACAAAGACTGTGAATGTCTAGCCAAATACAAAAGCAGTTTCTCCTCTCTTGGTGTTCACACCTCCAGATCAGCTGCTAGAAGTGGGCCTCACTCTCCCTGACTGAATTAACCTCGTTAGCTCTAGCCTTATTCTGGCCTGAATATTTATACCTGCCTCTGGAAATTTCCACTACATGCATCTGACGAAGTGGGTCTTTGCCTGCAAAAGCTTATGCTCCAATACGTCTGTTAGTCTATAAGGTGCCACAGGACTCCTTGTCACTTTTGCAGATCCATACTAACACAGCTAGCCCTCTGATACTTAAGAGTCATGGCATTCAGATGCAGACCCTCCTAGAAAACCAATATGGAAGCAGTCACGGAATTTGGCACAAGGCATGTTCTTTCATCATTAGGTATTTTGTTCTTCAGCTTCTATCTTGACTCATGTTCAACGCTGATCATTTTGCTGAGATGACTCTTCCCTGAAAAGTTGTCTTTGGAAAAAAAAAAACCTTTCTTCTCAAGTTTACTCAGCCACATTTGAAATAAATTGATTATTTAAAGAAATAAACATAAAAGTTAAATGTTCAGGAAAACTTTTTTTAAAAGCTTCATTTACCATTTTCATCTTATTTTCCCACATTGTTTGTAACCATCACAAAAAAGGATCTATCATGCTAATACTATTTGACTTAAGATATGAACTGCAGAGGGAATAAACAGAACATGACATAGACTGTTGCTGACAGTGGATGCTAGGAACAAGAAGTGAATTTCACAGATCCCCTTTAAGGAAACCTTTGACAGTTCTTCAAAAATTGTGGTTAGTGCTGTTTTATTGGTTGTTTCTAGTTTAATGTGAAAAATGGAGGCTCAAATTCTGGTTCCAATGAAGTCCATGACATTGAATTAATGGATCAGGATTTAGCCCAGAATGTGTGTTTCTTGTAGTATTTCATAGAAGCAAGTAGGCATAGGCAGGTGTTAAACTCCCTTACATTTTCCTTAGAAACAAAGAAACAAAATATTTTTTCTGCAGATCTCTCTTGCATCTGTGTGACAGCTGAAACAAGCCAGCACTATGCATTTCAAAATTATTTTTTCACAATTTATTTTTCTTAATTCATAATATTTTTGAGAGAGAGCTTCAATGAGCATTTTAGTTCACAGGTGCAGGTACAACATAAAAATATATAATTTCATATAATGGCCATAGTAAATGCCACATTGCATTTATGTTCCATGAATACAAGTGGGTAGTCAGGCCCTTGCCAAACTCTGCAATTATGCTTAAACCCTCCTAACAGTATAGTTTATGGAAAAAGAGAATGACAAATCTGCATAAACTATAAAACTAAAGGCTCTAGTCTCATGATGCATTGAGAGGAATTAAACACCTGGCACTGCTTGGAAGAACATGTGAACAAGTAATTAATAAAAGTGAAATTCAGATCAAAATAAATCTGAGGGCGGTTAAGCAGCCTTTGCACCTGCTCATTCATTTTAGGACATCCTGAAAAGCTCATTGGCAAAAGTTGCAAATCTCCCTACTTTGTAGTTGAGGAGACACTCATGAAGGTTCCTCTTCCAGATGTTTACCTAGTAATGAGCAGCCTGTACTGGTTAAATAACAATTAGACATTGTCTCTGATGCACCTTGCCCATGACTTCATAGCTAGGGTGACCTGGTAAAATTGCTTGTATTAAATGAGTTCAATGGTGATCAAACAGAACAATGCAGTAAAAATGTTAAAATTAACGTCAAGTTGACTGAGCCCCTTTTAAAAAGAAATGCTGCGTACCTGGAGTCTCTGTACTTATCTTCTTATCTTTAAGGTTTGCACAGCCAAAGGTGGCACAGACACACTCCCATACACTTCTCTCACACAGGGAGGTGGGCGACTGACTGACCTAATCCAACATTCCTGCCCAGTGCATTCCTTCTGCCATGCCTGAACGTGTCAAGCAGCAGCAGCTTTTCAGGACTGGGAAGAAGGGAAAGGATGGGAGCTGCTTCCAGAGGAATAGGAATGGGGATGGGGTGACCTGTGTTTCCAGATGTCATCTCTTCCTTCCCCTTTCCCCCTGCACCTCTATGGCTAGAAGCAGCTTGTCCCTTCCTGCCCACACAGTGTAGAAAGTCAGCTAACACCTCCATGCTGCTGCTGGCCACCCACATAACCTAGCCCCCCTTCTTTCCCTGGCTATAGTACAGTCAGTCAGGGGTTAAGCCCAAAGGATGCACTGAGCACCAGGGCCCAGGGAAGCTAACTGCAGGGGCTTCAGCCCACCTGGCCAGAGAAGTGCCTCAGCAGGGGCGGGTGCCTATGGGACAAAGAAGCCCCATGCTCCCAGGGTACAGGACCTACGGCAGGGGGAAGAAGGGGGCAGAATATGTGCTAAGCCCCTGCCTGAGGACTCGCAGGATCAGGTCACAAATAGGCTGGAAATAGCTTCCTCCTCAGCACTTCAGAGCATAGGTGAGGGGCAGAGAGGCTTCCCGATGCCAGCACTGTGTGGAGCTTTAGCACATGCAGGGCTTGACTCCTCTTGGCCAACACCCCACGCCAGAGGGTCCTGAGCTTTCCCTTGGTGCCAGCCCAGCCAGAGGCAGTTGGGGAAGGAAGGCGCCTACCAGCCAGACTGCTGGGTAAGTAGAATGATCCAGCAAGGGATTGGTTCTCTGCAAGGCACTGGGAGCAGGATGGACCCCGCTGGGGAGATATGGAGGAGCAGTGGGGATGAGGGTGCATATGAATGAGCACAGCGAAAGGGGAAGCATGAACAGGGCTGACGGGTGGGCAGCAGAGGTGACATGTAACTGGCCACTGCCAGCCCACATTCACCAGCCTCCACAGCAGGCAGCCAGTGTTGGCTGGAAACAGGGCGCAAAACGTAGCAGCTATAGTATACAAGAGGGCTGGGATATGCAAGGGTCAGAGTCAGTGTTCTAGTGGTCCCTTCTGGCCTTAAAGTCTTCTGATTAATGAAACACTGAGTGCAACATAAGGAGAAGCCTCTGGGGCTTTACTGTGTAGCTAGCTTGATCCCCAGACTCAGCTGTCATTAAGGCTGTGTCCAGACTCAGGGGTTTTTTTCGAAAAAAGTACCCTTTTTTCGAAAAAACATCACCTGCATCTAGACTGCAGCTTTTCTTTCGACGGCGGTAAACCTCATTTCACGAGGAAGAACGCCTTTTTTTGAAAGTGCTCTTTCGAAAAAAAGCGTTCTTGAATGCCAACAGGGCTTTTTAGAAAGAGAGCATCCAGACTCACTCGCTGCTTTCTTTCGAAAAAGTGGCTTGCTTTTTCGAAAGTACTGCTTGCAGTCTAGATGCTCTTTTTCGAAAGAGGCTTTTTTGAAAGATACTTTCGAAAAAGCCTCTTTTGAAAGAGGCTTGCAGTCTAGACATAGCCTAACTAGGCTGATCCAGAAGAAGCCACTCAGACATCCAAAGAGGCTGGCTAGGGTCAGGCCACCAGCCTCACAAGGGAGGGGGGTAGACGTGGCAGTGACATCACAAAGGCCTGTTTCAGGACCTTAGCCTACTGGTAGACAGTGGTGGGGAAGTGGCGACCACAGAGGGTATGTCTACACTACCACCCTAGTTCGAACTAGGGTGGTTAATGTAGTAATACGAACTTACAAATGAAGCCCGGGATTTGAATTTCCCAGGCTTCATTTGCATGTTGCCGGGCGCCGCCATTTTTAAATGTCCGCTAGTGCGGACTCCGTGCCCGCGGCTACACGCGGCATGAAATAGGAAGCCTAGTCCGAACTATCTAGTTCGTGCCGCATGTAGCCGCGGGCATGGAGTCCACACTAGCGAACATTTAAAAATGGCGGCGCCCGGCAACATGCAAATGCTCTTGCTTCTTTCCCCCCTTTTCCATTCCTCCTTGCCTCCACCAAGAAGAGGTGTGTGTTGAGGGAGGGAGGGGGAAGGGGGCAGGAGAGAGGGAGGGAAGTTGCTGTCACTGTGGGAGGTCCTCACAAAGAGGTGGGGCTAGAAAACTTCTTGGATACTGATCACCTTCGGTGATGACTTGGGCCATCCTTTTGCACTTCTGCTGAGACCCCTCCACCTCCCAACCCTCAGAGTCTCGATGCTCATTGGCTGCGTAGATGGCTATTGACAGGGAATACTCACGTTCTTTTGTTCTCTTTTAGGATCAAACAAATAAGTTACAAGTAATCATGTATTTGATTGCATGTACTGCTTCTTTGCAATTATTGTCTCTGAACAGTTCCTGATTCTCTCTAATGTGCCATTTCTTCTCAAATACTTGCTGATTAATTACTATGAACAATTGTTGATCTGTAGCTCATTTGAGAGTACTTTATTCTGATCAATCAATGAGTCCCAAGGAGCTAGCTAGTGGCAAGAAATTAGCTTTGTAGGGGATGGGTGAGTGTGGCAGTGACATTACAAAGGCCTGTTTCAGGACCTCAGCCCATTGGAGGACAGTGGTGGGTAGGTGATGACCTCACAGAGGGACCCTGGCAGCAGCCAGGCAGGATAGAGGTTCAAGGTGAGGCGGTTTCAGAGATAACCCCTTTATGGCTTTGTGGGAGGCTGTCCCAAAGAGGTGGGGCTGGAATAGTGCCCTAAAACTGTTCTCCTCTAGTGGTGACCTAGGCCATCCTTTGGGACATCTGCTAAGACCTCTTAGCCTCCCACTTCTCAGAGTCTTGATGCTGATTGGCCAAAGAGAGGGCCATTGACAGGGAGGAGATGTTTTCCCAATTTCCCAACTGTGATCCCTGGCTACCCCTTCCTTTGCAGGATCTTCACAAGGTCTTGTTTGACCTCAGGCACACCATGCTGAGGAATCTGGTGGCAGAGTCCCCAGACACAGACAGGCTCCAATATATCCTGAGGGTGAGCATGGTCAAGAGGGGCAGGGGAAGGTTTTACCTTAGAGCTGGGGAGAACTGGAAAGGAGAGACTGGAAATCCAACTTCCACAATGTACTCACTCCTAGCCTGCACTCCCGTGAGCCATCCTGGGTTAGGGGCAGCTAGGGCAGTGCTATGTTGGGCTCTTCCTCCTTCAGGGACAGGGGAAGGAAATGGAACTTCAAGTTAGGTCCCTGGTTGGATTTGGTTAGTTAGAGTCTCTAATTCACCTATCCCTGCCCAATCTCTCCTATTGTCCACCATGAGATCCAGGAAATGGTGCTCACAGAAGAATCACAGACTCATTCCTAGAGAACCAGGTGGGCCCAAAGGCAATCAGCTCTTCTCTCCTACCAGCACTGAGATGTCTGAGGGTGGAGGAATTGTCCTTACAGTGACTCCCTCCCTCTGACCAAGGGCTTTTGAGCCAGCAAGGGTACCAACGAGGTGTACCAGTAGTTCGGAATAGGAATCCTAGTCCGAACTACCTAGTTCGAGCCCCGTGTAGCCGCGCTACACGGGGTTCGAACCAGCGGGGATTTAAAAATGGCGGCTCCCCGCTTATGCAAATGAAGCCCGGGAAATTCAAATCCCGGGCTTCATTTGCCAGTGCGGTATGCCTACATTACCCCACTAGTTCGAACTAGTGGGGTAGTGTAGACATACCCTTCCAGACTAAACAAACCCAATTGTTTCAATCTTCCCAACATGTTTTCTAGACCTTTAATCATTTATATAACTCTTCTCTGAACTTTTTTTCCCCAATTTGTCCACATCTTTCCCGCAACATCCTATTTACCTTAGCCCATTTCTCCAGTTTTTCCACATCATTTCAAATTATAATCCTATTTTCCAAAGCATTTGCAATCCATCTCAGCTTGATATCATCTGAAAACTTTATAAGCATACTCTCTATGCAGTTATCTAAATTATTGATGAAGATATTGAACAGAACCAGTCCCGTAACTGATCCCTGCAGAACCCCATTCATTATGCCCTTCCAGCATGACTATGAACCATTGATAACTATTCTCTTGGAACAGTTATCCTGCCAGTTATGCACCCACCTCACAGTAGTTCCATCTAGATTTTAATATATCCTAGGTTGTTAATTAGACGGTCATGTTCCCATGTGTCCTTGCAAAAAAAAGCACACTGATTTTCACAGAGTTCTAGTGACAATTGGACACTGGCCTCTGTTTTTCCTTGTGGGTTGGATGACCTCTCTCATTTGGATGGTCCAGTGACTAGAACAGTAATTTACAACATATGAGCACTTGGTTCAATTCCCAGTTCTACCACAGACTTTCAATGGGACCTTTAGCAAATTGCTTAACTTCTCTGCTTAACCATCCTACTCTACCCCACAGAGGTGTTGCTCCAGAGGCAGTCATGGGGGGGGGGGGGGAGAGCAGGGGTACATGGGTCTCTCCAATGACCTGCAGGGGCACAGTATTCCTTCATCCCCAGGGCCATGGCAGGAGCTTCAGCTCCTCTTGGCTTGGTGATGTAGCAAAGAGAGAGAGCTCCTCCATCTCCATCCCTGCTGCAGCCCCAGGCCAACGGAGCTGTCTCTCCCCCATGGGGCCAGAGGAGCTCTCTGACCCTGCTGTGAGGTGCTCAGCTACTGTAAAACTAGGGGCTGTATATGTACCTAAGCTAGAGAGTTGGGCCCTTGGGAATCAAGCCAATAACGTAGTGTTCCCCTCACTCTTAAAATGGCTTCACCAGTCTTGTGAGAGGAAAGTCAGCAGGATTTGGCCCACATTGGCCATTTTTAAAGCCTGGCTCAGTAAGGAGCTGTTTTACACCAATGTCAAGCAAGGCCAAGGCCTGGCTGTCTTAGATCACATTGCTGCTTTTGGATGCTATCTTTTTGCCAATGGTAGAAGTGTCTGCTTTGCTCTATTTATACATGTATTACTGTTTAGTCAGCAGGAAAAATATTTTAATTGCTCATTTTGTTTGCTCTCTTGTCTTCCTTTACGTCTTCCTTGGGGAGCAGATCAATGTTATTGGATGTTACCTTTCAGCAACAAGTCAGTTTGCTTCATGGTACATGACAGAGAGAGTCCAACAGAGATGGGTTTGGGTGAGTTTTGCCCCAGTCATCAAAAGAAAGGCCACTTAACAGGTCAAATATAGTTTCAGATTTTTTTCACGTAGAATATTTCTTAATTGTCAGTTTGTATTTGACTGATGAGGATAAGCTTTCCAAAATTGAAGCCATGACGATAGTGTCTATAATGCAGGGGTCTGGAATTTTCAGGAACTCATTATATACCTAATTTAGCGGCTAGTATTTTTATACTAAACCTTGTTCTATAAGAGAAATACATCTGAACCCTTGATGATACTAGCAGCGAATCAGCTCACTGGCAGCACTTTACAAATACAATCTTCACAATATCCATATGAAGCAGTATTAGAAGAAATATTATTAACAGAAGAAGTATTATTAATCACATTTTATAGATAGGGAGGTGAAGCACGTAGGGTATGTCTACACTACAGCGCTAATTCGAACTAACTTAGTTTGAATTAGTTAATTCGAACTAAGCTAATTCGAACTAACGCATCCAGACTAAAAAACTAGTTCGAATTAGCGTTTTGCTAATTCGAACTAGCATGTCCACACAGAGTGGACCCTGAACCGGGGTTAAGGATGGCCGGAAGCAGTGCCAGCAGGGCATCAGAGTAGGACTTAGAGCATGGAGTTGCTGTCTCAGGCTAGCCGAGGGCTGTGCTTAAAGGGATCCGACCCCCACCCCGGACAGACAGTTCTCAGGGGTGCCCCGCTTGCAAAGCAGTCCTGGCTTGGATTGCCTGGAGTACCCACACTGGGCACATCACAGCACTCGGCCATCAGACTGGCTGCACTTGCCGCAGGCTGCCATCTGGGGAGAGGGGGCAATTGGGGGGGCTGCAGGAGAGGTTCCACCCCCAGAAGCCCGCAGAGCCAGCCCAGCCCTCCCCATCGGGGGCTCGTACCCCATTCCTCCCTCACCTCCTTCCACTTACTCCTCCCTAGACCTCCTTCCTGATGTACAAAATAAAGGACAATTGTGTTCAAAAATAGAATCTCTCTTTATTGAACAAAACTGGGGGAGACTGGGAAAAGGAGGTGGGAGAGGGGAAGAGAGAGGGTGGGAGAGGGGAGGGCAACTAAAATGATCAGGGGTTTGGAACAGGTCCCATATGAAGAGAGGCTAAAGAGACTGGGACTTTTCAGCTAGAAAAGAGGAGATGGAGGGGGGATATGATAGAGGTCTATAAAAGCATGAGTGGGGTGGAGAGGGTGCATACAGAAAAGTTCTTCATTAATTCCCATAATAGAAGGACTAGAGAACACCAAAGAAAAGGAATGGGTACCAGGCTTCAAACTAATAACAGAAAGTTCTTCTTCACAAAGCAAATAGTCAACCTGTGGAACTCCTTGCTGCAGGAGGCTGTGAAGGCTAGAACTAGAACAGAGTTTAAAGAGAAGTGAGATCAATTCATGGAGGTTGGGTCCATGGAGTGGTATTAGCCAGAGAGTAGGAGTGGTGTCCCTGCCCGAAGTTTGTGGAAGGCTGGAGAGGGATGGCAAGAGACAAATTGCTTGGTCACTGTCTTTGGTCCATCCCCTCCAGAGTCCCTAGGGTTGGCCGCTGTTGGCAGACAGGCTACTGGGCTAGATGGACCTTTGGTCTGACCCAGTACGGCCATTCTAAGCTCAGGGCTCAGGGTCAGGGGTCTCAGTGGACCACCTTGATTTTCATGCACACCTGCTCCTGGGTGGTCAGGCTGGCAGCTCTCCTGCCCTAGACGGCCGCTTTCCTGTGCCTCCTGTGCCTAGTGCGGAGGTCGTGGACCAGGTCCACGATGTCTGCACTAAACCAGACGGGTGCCTGCCTCTTGCGGTCCTGGGCAAGCTCCCGGGAGCCGCCATCCTGGTCCCGGGAAGAGGGGGAGGGCTGGGGGCCATCGGGTGGCTGGCTCGAGCCGTGCCAGGTGCAGGGTCTGCTGGCTGGGTGCTGGCAGGCTTGCACCTGGCACGGGCACCGTAGCCAGCCCATGTCCCTTTAAGGGGGCCGGGGCCGGGAGGGGGGCAATAGAGTTTCCCTGGTGTTGGCCAGAGTGGCCACCAGGGAAAGCTGGGGAGGGCTAGCCTCCCACTAGTTCGAATTAAGGGGCTACACACCCCTTAATTTGAACTAGTAAGTTCGAACTAGGCTTAGTCCTCGTACAATGAGGTTTTCCTAGTTCGAACTAAGCGCTCCACTAGTTCGATTTAAGTTCGAATTAGCAGAGCGCTAGTGTAGCGCCTATCAAAGTTAATTCGAACTAACGTCCGTTAGTTCGAATTAACTTTGTAGTGTAGACATACCCAAAGAGAGTAGGTGACTTGCTGGTGATCACATAAGAAGTCTGGCAGAGCAAGGAATTAAACTCAGGTATCTGAAGCTACTTCTAGACTGCAAGTTTCTTCCGAAAGAGAGTGTCCACCCGCAAAAGCGCATTGAAAAAGTGATCTGCTTTTTCGAAATAGAGCATCCAGCCTGATTGGATGATCTCTCACATAAAAGGCCACTCAGAACCACTTCAGTCAGGGCTTTACATCACCAGTTGCTTCCGAGTGCTGGTGCCAGAGCCTTGCAGAGACACATGCTTCAAGGGACCCCCCCTCTTGCTACCTCTTCAAGGGACAGCCAAGCTTTAGCAGTGCATGCTTGTGGTTGCCCCGCTCTTTTGGATACCACAGCCTTTTCCTTTGTGCAATGGAGGCAGAGATGCCCCTGGGCACTTTTTGCCAGCTGCCTTCTTGGTCCTGACCAAGCTCATTCTTGGGGCCCACCCCCTGGGTGCAGGAGCAACCGCACCCCACAGTGGAGAGGTGTTTTTGGAGGCTCGACACCAGTTCCGACTGATGGGACCAGCTGGTCATGGAGCAGTGGGATGACCAGCAATGGCTCCAAAACTACCGCATGCGGGGAAGACCACCATTCCGCTCTGGACCAGGAGGGTGCCTGCCTCTTGGTCCCCCTGGGTGGGTCCTCAGATCCTTGGAGCTTCTCCCTGCAAGGGCCAGGAAGGTTGCAGGGGGCTTGTGGCTCTACCGTGGGTGGCAAGGCCTGTGGCAGGGAGAGGCGTGCGGTGAGGTGCTGCTCTCAGGCCGTCTTCCTGCCACAAGGCTTCTCCAGGGTGCCTGCAGCTTTAAGAGGTGCCAGGAGACAGGAACTATAGACTTGTGATTACTTTGGATGGCGTGTCCTCCAGGGCACCTGTGTTTTTTCCTGTAGGCCTCTTCTTTTGAAAGAAAACCTTCCTCCCCGTCTACACACATCTTTTCTCAAAAGAACTTTTTTGGAAAAGGTGTTCTTCCTCATAGAAAGAGGAGTACAACTGTCGGAAAAACCCCTCTGTTCTTTCAATTTAATTTTGAAAGAACATGATTGCAGTGTGGACATAACTCAAGTTTTGTCGAAAACGGCTGTTTTTCCAACAAAACACTGTAGAGTAGACATACCCTGAGTCCTTGCCTGTTCCTTAGCTAGTTCTTATGTTTATACAGTGATTGACACTCAGCTCCTTCTTCACCGAATGCCTGGGGTTCCTTGAGAGGAACTTTTTTCCCAACATGCTTTTTTGGAACTGGCCTTTTAAACCTGGCAGAGCATCATGGATGAAGTGCTAAAGAAGGTTTCTTTGTGATTTGCAGCTGTTGTCTGACGCTCTCTCCCCAAACACTGGTAAGTACTTGCTACGCTGTCCCTTTCTTATTGCCATGTTTTATATTGGATATGTACTCAGAAATCATTATTCCTGTTTTTCCAG
This sequence comes from Pelodiscus sinensis, assembly GCF_049634645.1. Lineage (NCBI taxonomy): Eukaryota > Metazoa > Chordata > Testudines > Trionychidae > Pelodiscus > Pelodiscus sinensis. The sequence goes on from NC_134711.1 coordinate 309,220,877, forward strand.
TCTAATCAATCTGTCAATCTCAATGTAAGCACGATGCAGAGTCCAGCGATTAAGCCCTGGCATAGTAAGTGGTTTTCCACATTTTGGCTCAAATTTGTCACTTCAACATGTCTCACACATGTAACCAAAGAAAATCAAATGTTTTACAAATTCTGCACTTGTGTTGGTTTGTATCATGCTCAAGACTATTTACCTAAGAAGATGTTTGCTCTTTAGAGTCATTGTTAGGTGTTTGATGGTTTTCAGAGAGATTTAAATGCACTCATGCATTGTATCATGTTGAGCAACAGATTTTTTTTCAACATCTGTGAAGTTATTATTGACAGACACATATTGCTTTATGAACTGGGGCATCCTTTCAAATTGCATTTGCCATACTGAGTTAATGGGTCATGTTTCAATAGAGTGTGTGGGTGGTGAACTACACAGAGCTACTTAGCATTCATGGAGACTTTTCTCTCCCCCATTTCCAAAATAGTCCTTTAAGTCTGGAACAAGTATTACAGAAGCTATTTGGCTTCCAAAGGTGCAGCTGGGGATAACTCTGCAGTAAGTCTAGTGTAACGGAAGGACATTACATTGCTATTCACTAAATAGCATCCAAGGAAATAGCATGGAACAAACAAATACAAAAGGACTGTTTAGATGGACATTATTCACTGGAGAAATAGTGGAAGGAATGTTGCACGTCGACATTCTTTGCTTTTACCTAAAGACCATATTTTTAGAGATAGACACTAGATTAGATTCTTATTTGATCTATATTAGCTTAAATCTGTTGAACTCAATGGAGCTAAACCAATTTATACTAGTTAAGAATATGACCCAGCCTCTACTAAAGTCATTTGTATTATTGTTGCACCTAAAGTCCCCAGATGAGATTGGGAACCATTGTACTAGGCAATGTACAGACACATAGTGAGGTCCAGCCACAAATGTAGCATGACTACCAATGTGCTAATTGCCTTGGCCTTGGAGGCAAAGAATTAAAACATGCTCTTTGCTTTTTATAGTAACCAGCTCTTTCCCGGGGCCTGATGGACAGTGTGAGACCTTTAAACTGTCCCCTTTAAATTTTGTATTCGTAGAATACAAATCACATAGATTGGGATTAAATCTATCTGATCACTTGGCTGCCCCCTGCAAGTGGGCAACTCTCTTCAATATAAATAATGTAAGGTTTTGCTGCCACCCAATTAATTAACTTTATTTTGAGTGTCACTGGCTATATCTACACTTAAGGCTACATCTAGACTGGCCCCTTCTCCGGAAGAGGCATGCAAAGCAGGCAAGTCAGAATAGGGAAATCCTGCAAGTAGGAATAAGAGATCCTCCGGAAAAGGGCTTTATTCCGGAGGATCGCGCCAGTCTAGACGCTCTTTTCCGGCTTTTCCCCAAGCTGGAAAAAAAGCGGCGGCCATGTTTATTTAAATCCCGCGGGGGATATTTAAATCCCCCGCGGATTTTCCTATTCTGACTTGCCTGCTTTGCATGTCTCTTCCGGAGAAGGGGCCAGTCTAGACGTAGCCTTAGGGTATATCTACACAGCAGGGCTTAACTCAACTTAAGCTACGCAAATTGAGCTACATCAATTACGTAGCTTATTTTGAAATAGCTTATTTTGAAATTGGGAGTGTCTACAAAACACTGCAAAATAGAGTACTCTTCCTCCCACTTCTCTTACTCCTCGTACAATGAGGGTTATGGAGTCGGAGAAAGAAGTCCTCCAACATGACAGTATTTCTACACTATTTTGAAATAACTGTTCGCTGTGTAGAGGCGGACTAAGTTATTTCGCAATAAAGCTAGTTATTTTGAAATAATGTTGCTGTGTAGATGTACCCTTACAGTGGCACTTTGAGACACTGCATGCTCTGCTAGCATGAGCATATATAGCAGTGTAGAGGTTAGACATGGCCTAGGTGAGTAAAGTAGATTGTCCTACACATATGAGTCAACTTTCACTTTTCTCTGCGGACACACCACTCCCAGTCAGCTCTGAGGTCCTGCCCTCACTCCGCCCCTTTCCCTAAGATCCCACCCGTACTCTGCTTCTTCCTGCCCCTACCCCACCTTTTTCCCAAAGCCCCCACCCACCGCCTGCTGGTCACCACCTTCCCCAATTCCCTTCCCAAGTAAACAAACAGTGGCACTCCAAATCAGCCTATGGCCTGAGGATTCTGAGGATAATGGCATTAGACTCTGTTTCTACCCTGCAGTAGTACTGCTTCTAGTTCAAAGCTGCCTTCATCAGGAAATGTCATGGAGCCAGGCAAAAAAGGATAAATTATTGCAGAGCCTAATTCTAGTTCAAGGTTATTTGTAAATACACATAGAACAGAAAGGGAAAATTAAGCTAGGTTTGGGAAAAAAGATAAACTCCTAGAGGACGTGCAGAAATATCTAAAAGGATATTTCTCTAATCCCTTTGTGAGGGAATTTCAGGGCTGGAGGATTGGAGGACCTGAGCTGCCATTGTCAGGGACACCGGACAGGGAGAGAATTGCTATGCCATGTCCAGCCACATAAAGGTACTCCACAGAGAGGTACCCTCTTTTACAGACTATCGTGTATTTTGGCTTATTGTGAAAAGTTGGGGTTTTTATTTATGGTGTGAAAATGGCAACCCAAGTTTTGAAAATGGGGCTTGGGCTTCTCAGTCATGTAAGGCTTCTTAGAGGCTTAGGGTAGCTTACACTTAGTGTACTTAGTAGCTGGGAAGTGTAATGCTCTTGCATGCTAAAACTAGCAATGTGTCCATTAACCTAGCTGTTGCCACTCAAGCAGATGGAGCTCCTACAGCCACAGAAAAATCCTCTCCATCACTTTTGGAGGTATCCACACATGGTGCTACAGTCTTTGGTGTAAATATGGCCTTAGACACACAAGCTTTTTCTTCCTTCCACCTCTGTTCTTGGCATTCCACTCCCGGCTGGCTTGTTTGCTTCTGTGTTTCCCTTTCTTAGGCAGCTAACTCCTCATGCATAATATGAGGAGACTGAATGCCTAGCTCTGGGCTGGAGATGCTAGTAGACAGCACCATGTGTTAGGCATTGCATCAGCTAAGCACCTTTGAAGGTCTGAGCCTATTGGACTTAGCCTCCTAAGTCCCATTTTCAGAAGTGATGTAGGCACTTAGGATATGTCTACACTAGCCCCCTAGTTCGAACTAGGGCGGCTAAATATCCCGGGCTTCATTTGCATCTTCCCGGGTGCCGCCATTTTAAAATCCCCCTTAGTCCGAACTCCATGCCCGCGGCTACCCGCGGCATGGAGTAGGTAGTTCAAATTAGGATCTCTAATATGAACTACTGGTACTCCTCTAATTCGAACTACCTACTCCGTGCCGCATGTAGCCGCGGGCATGGAGTTCGGACTAAGGCGGATTTAAAAATGGCAGCGCCTGGGAAGATGCAAATGAAGCCCGGGATATTTAAATCCCGGGCTTCATTTGCAACTTTGAATGCCTACATTAGCCTCCCTAGTTCAAACTAGGGGGCTAGTGTAGACATACCCTTAGGAACCTAAGTGTCATTGCAAGTCAGTGGGACTTTGGCACTTAAACCCTAAATACTTTTCAAAATCGGACTTAGACTCCTAAGTCACTTAGGAGCTCTTGAATATTTCCCCTCATCAATATTGACATGAATTTGCCGCCTGATACTTATTTGAATAATTCCATATAACTCAGAGGCACAGCCTATCTAGGATGTACTAATCGATGTGAATAAGGTTTCCATAACCAGACCTTATGGATGAAATACTGACCCCTCCCCACACCATTGGAGTCATGGTAAAAATCCAATTGACTTCAGGAGGATCAGGATTTTAGCCTGCATCTCAGAGGCTATGTGTACACTACAGGGATCTATTGGAAAAAGGTACGCTAATTGCATTTTTTCAGAAGAGGCTTTTCTGAAATTTGGCCAGTCTACACTGGCCCAAATTTCAGAAAATCCTCCTCTTTCAGAAGAGCCCTTCTTCCTCGTGGGAGGAGAAAGACAGGGCTTCTGAAAGAGTGCGTCTGCTCTTCACAAAAAAAAGTGGAACAGCAGATGTATTCCCTGGACGCGGCGGAGATTTTCTGGGCTACCTTTGGTAGCCCGGAAAAACCGCATAGTGTAGACATAGCCTGACCGATCTATTTGCTTCATATTGGCATGTTTGGGGTATTCAGAATTGCTGTAGGCTTACTTAAGGCCTATTCTCTATGGCACTACAGTGGGGATTGTTCTCAAATCCCCTCAGTTCAGCACCCTGCAGATTTAAGCCCTTTGTAAGGAGCCCTGTCACATTTGCTGTGGTTGCAAACCCTGAGGTGGCTCTACAGTGTGGAAAGACTGACACACCAGAGCTTCCTTTGGAGGATTTCTGTAGACCCCCTGAGGACAGTATAAGTAATACAGAGTGTGTGACAAGAATAGCAGGCGCTTGCAAATGAAGCTAGTCAGCAGGGGACCTATATCAAAGCAAACATCAGTAAAACATCCAAAGGAACAGGATTTAACAAGCTACTGTCTACTACATGAAAAGTTTACCTACTGCAAAAGGAATCCAAGTTTAGCAGCATCAAAAGCCTTTCCCAAAAAGAGTCTCAAATGAAATATGATCATTGATATGGTACCTCCAGAATGAAGCTTACCTGTTACCTGCAGTGGTCACAATTTCAAAAGTGATTGTAGGGGACTTGCTTGAGACACTTTATAAAGGCTGGCTTCTTAGAGGGCTTGTTTCTAGCACTTAAAATTCAATCTCCTTTAGATTGTCCAGAATTACCAGACACTTTTGGAAAATCTTGACCAATGTGTTTAAACCTAGGCAGCAACTCTGGAACTAATTCATTTCCATGTAGTGGCAAAGGAAGGAACTATATTCCCTGCTTTACCTCCTACATTTCACAGTGCACTTCAAGAAAAGAAGCTGCATTACCCATCTCTGGTCATTAAATTCAAGGAGGAGAGGTCCATCAATTGTGATTAACCAGGATGGGCAGGGATGGTGTCTTTAGCCTCTGTTTGCCAGAAGCTGGGAATTGGTGATGGGGTGGATCACTAGATTATTACCTGTTCTATTCATTACCTCTGGGGCACCTGGCATTGGCCTCCATCAGAAGACAGGATACTGGACTAGATTGACCTTGGCTGCTGGCCCTACTGCCTCTAGCCCTAGCTGGGGCTGTGCTCCTAGCCACCAGCCCTGGCCAGGGCTGCGCTCCCTAGGGTTTCCAGGTGTCTGCTTTTCTACCGGATAGTCCAGTATTTGCACCCTCTGTCCGGTAGAAAAAATCAGAAAATAGTGAATATGTGCAATGTCTGGTATTTTCTGAATTTCCGGCTGGGCGCCGGAGGGAAGCCTGGCAGGGGAGTGACTGGGAGGCAGGCTGCTATTGGTGCTGCGAGCCGTGTGGTCACGTGCAAAAGCTGGGCGGATGGGGGGGGGGACAAGGACAATGGCTGGGACTCTCAGCCACTCTACCCGCCCGGCTTCTGCACACAGCCAGAGGCTCTCAGCACCAATCGCAGCCCCGCCTCCCAGCTGGGAGCCTTTGGCTGTGTGCAGAAGCTGGGTGGGGGGAGCGGCTCCCAGCCACTCCCTCCACCCCTGCCCGGTTTCTACTAACAACTAGAGGGAGTACCTGCCGGGGGCACAGCCTGTTGGACTTCAGCTGCGGCCAGTGGCTGCACCCCCTCCTCGCCAGCTCTGCTTCCCGCCCCCCTTCCTCCCGGCCAGCCCCGCATCTCCCCCTTCCCCCACTAGCTCCGTCCCCCTTCTGGCCAGTCCCTCTCTCCGTGCCCGTGATCAAGTGTGTTCGGTATTTTGGGGGGGTCTACCTGCTAACCCTAGTGCTCCCCACCACGCCAGCCTTGCTGGGAATCTCTTCCCACTGCCAGCCCAGGTCAGGCTGCACTTCTGAAACTGGGCAGCCGGAGCTCTCTGGCCCTGCCTGCTTTCTTTGTGGGGGGAAGTTAAGCCAGGAGTTGAGAAACACAGATTGATTCAAACCCAGGCAAGATTACCATGCCTCAAAGGAATTTGGGGCATGGAAGTAGACTGAACCAGGAAGGGGTTGTGAGTAAATAAGGGAAACATGTATTTAGTTGCAGTTAGGGTATTTTTCTTTATTTTTGTGGTCTGGCTTGAACTTCTCTGTGTGAATCCATGCCTCGCCTCCCCCATTCACTATCTAAGCGTTGTTCTCAGAGATTTTCTCTGTGTTTTAATTTGTTTTAATTAGTTGCTCTGTAACACCTACCAATCAAGGATGCTTTAGCAAGTTTACCTTTTGTTTTGTAATAAAAATCACTTTTGAAGGTGATGATTTGATTCTTGTGTCATGGAAAGGAACAGGGGCTCTGTGTGGGTGGGTATCTGCCTGCCTAAGATAAACGATCAGCTTCCAAAGACTGCAGCTTGTTTTTCTCTTTTCTTTTTTCAAACTCTTTTGGGGCAAAAGAGCTTGGGGTATCCCGGGGAAGGAATTCAAGTGTCCCTTCCTGTTTTTAGGGGAAATCATTTGATGGTGGCAGCTTTTGGGGTTTTTTTCTCAGAACCAGTGCATCTGTGACTCTGAGGGAGTTTTGGGTAAGCAGAGCCTATAAAGGCAAGGTATTTAAGGTCTTTGTGGGCCCCCACCTTCTGGCACTTGGAGTGCCAGAGTGGGAAACATCCCTGACAGTCCATTTCTAGGAATGCTCTTGGGGCAAATTCTACTTTAATTATGTGCAAGTTCCGGAAAAGGGATGCAAATGAGACAAGTCGGAATTGCAAATGCCGCGGGGGATTTAAATATCCCCCGCGGCATTTGCATGAACATGGCTGCCACTTTTTTCCGGCTCGGGGCTTTGCCGGAGAAAAGTGCCAGTCTAGACGGGATCTTTTGGAAAATAAAGCCTTTTCCGGAAGATCCCTTATTCCTGATTTTAAGAGGAATAAGGGATCTTCCGGAAAAGGCTTTATTTTCCGAAAGATCCCGTCTAGACTGGCGCTTTTCTCCAGCAAAGCCCCGAGCCAGAAAAAAAGCGGCAGCCATGTTCATGCAAATGCCGCGGGGGATATTTAAATCCCCCGCGGCATTTGCAATTCCGACTTGTCTCATTAGCATCCCTTTTCCGGAAAAGGGTGCCAATGTAGACACAGCCAGGGAATAATTTGTTTCTTGCAAGGCTTTGTAAAACTTGAAAAAGAGTGAAGGGCTCAGAACTCACTCAGGTATTTTATTGTTAATCCTGTGATATGTGATATCCACTCAGCACGTGGATTCATGCAACTTCTATTATAGATTTCAGCTTTTATGATTAAAAAAAGAAAGATTCTTGTTCTCGTGGTTTGCAAAGCAAAATCTGAAAATGAAAACCTCAAAGGCTAAAAAATAAGAAGGCAAATAAGAACGTGATGTTTGCTTTTTTTATTCCATGCTTTCTTCAGGGCTTGTCTTTCTGAGTCTTTGCAGTTGGTAATACTGTTCCTTTGAAATCAGTGATGTTACTCAGGATCAGTTGGTGTGAGCTGAAGAAGAATCAAAATCTCAGGAGGTGATTAAGGAGCCAAATTTTCCTATCAATGAAACTAGTTTTACCTCATGGAAGTTACACCACTGAAAATGAGGTGACAGTTTGGCCGGTTTCTTTAAGTATCCTTTCACAGATAACTGAATTCTGACTATGATGAAATTAACTGTGGGTGTGTTACCATCAGTTGTTTTCCCCCTAGTATTTAAGGGTATGTCTACACTACAGCACTAATTCGAACTAAGCTAATTCGAATTAGTGCATCTAGACCTAAAAACTAATTCGAATTAGCGTTTTGCTAATTCGAACTAGCATGTCCACATTGAGTGGACCCTGAACCCAAGTTAAGGCTGGCCGGAAGCAGGACTTAGAATGTGAAGCTGCTGCCTCAGGCTAGCTGAGGGCTGTTCTTAAAGGGACCTGACCCCCACCCTGGACAGACAGTTCTCAGGGTTCCCCGCTTACTTGTCTACCTCGATGAGGGACAGCAAAGCAGTCCTGACTTGGAGTGCCCTGAGTGCCCACACTCGGCACATCACAGCTAACGGCTGTTAGTTCAAATTAGCTTTGTAGTGTAGACATATCCATACTGGCCATGATATATTCACTTTAAATATGTTTTCCCCCAACTCAGTGTCTCTGTGTGTTGTTTTGCATTCCATGGTTTCTGGTAGGAGACAAAGATGGGACTCAAGTTATGTTGAATCTTTGGGGTTTTGTTTTATGGTGTGTGTTTTTATTTCTGTTTTGGGGTTTGGGAGGGAGATTTAATCTTTTGCAAATTTTCTTTAATAAACCTCCTATTATTTTATGTCACTGAGAAAATTTCTTTTTCCAAACAGCGTGCTCACATCTCTTCTTATACTGACCACATTTCTTCATTTAAGCTAATGAATGGAACTAATGGTTTTCACAATGTTGATTAAAATGTATACACAGGGGGAAAAGGCTAGTAGGGGGTGTTACATGGGCGTTGTGTATTAATTTCTTGCTTACACATGAGGAAATACAAGGTAATGGAAAACAAAATTGGAAGCTATCCTGGCTATCTATTTCATCTTATAATTCACAGATGCTAAGAGAATCAGAAAAGCAGTTGCTAAAAGGTTTAAATTGAACACAGAGGGCTAGTTGAACCTGTTTCCCTTAATAAAATATACTTCACTGACAATACAAATCACTCATAATAAACAACAAGAGACACAATCTTGAGAGCCACTATATAGCACTGAAAAGAGCATGGTTAACAACACTCAGATTGACTACCCTAGAAGTGGGATTTTCCTGAATATTGATTTTTAAGGACTTCTATTTATCACAAGCTGAGCAACAGCAGCTGGCCTTGACAGGAACAAATAAACATGCCCATCAGTTAAATATGCCAAGTTAAAAAAACCCATAAAATTCCAGTAAGGACACTAATAGTTAATAACATGATGAATCATCTATACAGAAATATCAGCTTCAAGATAACTTAGCTTTCCTGACTCAATTCCCCCATTTTCCAGAGGGATAATAATACCTATTTACCCACCTTACAAACTATGGAGAGGATTAGCTGGTTAATGTTTATAAAGCCCTTTGAAGATGAAGAGTGTTATGTAATTGCTAAGTATTATTACCAGAAGTAGGACTTAACTTTGCATCTCGTTACTGTGCTTTTGAAGTCCTAGACACTGCATGTAAGGATGCAATAACAGCTGAGTTGTAACAGGGATTTCTTTTTATGTTATGTCAAAGCCAGGGATGAATTCTTAAAGATTTTTTAAAAAGAGGCCATTGGATTGAACTTCCCTCAGACGCAAGCTATAGAATTTCATCCATTTACCCCTGTATTGAGCCCAATAAGTTTGTCTGAGAACAGCAGAGCTCCTATATCAAAATGTCACCTTCAACCATGAGGGCTCTAGATATCATGGAATAATTAACAGGAGAAGCTGTGCTTGCCATGCTGGCTCTCCGGCTGCAGGGCTGAGGACTGAGAAACTTTAAAGAGGAAAAAGCTTCCTCTGTGCTACCAGATTCCCTTCCTCAGCGATGCAGCTCCTTGCCAAACATAAGCCAGCAAGTTCAGTCACCCAGCTAAGATGCCCTAAGTTTATCAAAAGGCACTCCAGGCTAACCTTCCCTTCACTGCCACTACCGCTGGCTGACAAGCTGTTATCATGAGCAAAGGTTCAGAGGCCCCCTCTGCTGCTCAGCCAGGGAATGAGACACAGGTTTTCCCTTTGCTTTCACCCCGGCCGCCTCCTCAGGGATCTCCTGGGAGATGGTGCGCACCAGGCAGCCATCTTCTCATTTCTCTGGGCATTGATGTCCCGGAGCAGCACACGTATTACATTGTATATTTTAATTGTGCGAGTCATAGTCAGTTACATCTTGTATATCAGTTTTTTCCTTGTCTGCCAATTACATGAGTAATGATTAGGTTTTTCTTTAGCATGTTTGATACTTTGATACTTTACTTTGTTCTCATACAGTATTGTGTTTCTTACTTTTATATATTAATTAATTTCATCCCATAATGTATTTTTAATTTAAATATATAATTTTAAATAACAAATTTGGCATCTTATATTTTGGCTCATGATTTGCATAATACTAGTGCTGTAACTGGAAAAAAGGTTAACTAGATCAAGCAATGCCACAGCTTATACATCAACAACAAAGAGTCCCATGGTGCCTTAAAGACTAAGGGCACATCTACACTACATGCTTATTTTGAAATAAACAATTTTGTAATAAAAACTCTGAATAAGCGTATTTTAAAATAGTGCGTCCACACTACCAATGCGTCCACACTACACTACACTTCGAAATAGCACCGAGCTATTTTGAAATAGAGCATCCACACTGATTGGAGCCTGAATTCCATTTAAAGCCTCCCTGAAGCACTTCAGACAGGGCATCAGGACAGCAGTCACTTCCTGGAGATGCTGACTGAGGACAGCTGAGGCTCATGCTTAAAGGGACCCCCCTGTACAGTTGTGTCTCAGGCTCTTCATCTTTGCCTACCTCCTTGAAGGACAGAAAACTCATCTCACTGTGTGCTCTGGTTGCCCTTGCAGACACCACAGCACTTCTGCCATGGAGCCAGACCTGCTGGAAAGCACCTGGAGAGCACCTGCTGCTGCACCTCCTGCTGCAGTTATTGCAGGCTGTCCACGTGGCTATGCAGGAATAGGACCCACCGCTCCCTGTGCAGCACTTCATCATCTCTCTCCACATGCTGCTCATGCAGCACAGCCCCACCCATCTTCCCCTGAGCACCGTGCACTGCTGCTTCTGGCGATGGGACACCTATTCCAACTGAAGGGACCAGATTGTCATGGAGTGGTGGGATGACCAGCCATGGCTCCAGAACTTCCACATGTGGGAGAACATCTTCCTGGAGTTGTGTGAGTGGCTCGCCCCTGCCCTCAGGTGATGGGACACCCTCATGCGACCCACCATCCCTGTCCAGAAGCAGGTCACCATTGGACTGTGGAAGCTCACCACTTTGGATGGCTACCGCTCCATCAGGAACTAGCTTAGCATGGGAAGATCGCCCATCTGGACCATGCTCATGCAGGGATGGAGCTGTCGGGCTACTGTCTCAGGGGGGCAATAAGCTGCTGGTATGGGTCTCTCTAAGGAAGCGGGAGAAAGGGAGTGGAAGCTCCCTCCCTAGAAGGTTTGTCAGTTCCAACTTCACAAAGACCTGCCAGGGGATGTGGAGAGCTGGGGTTGCTCCAGGTGTGTGGGAAGTGGGGTTGGGCTTGGAGAATTCCTGAGAGCTCTGGAAACCCTGTGATTGTAAGTTTGTCTCCTTCTACAGGTAGTGAGGGCCATCAATACCATCCTGCTGATGATGCTAGGTCATCATCCTGGGCAACATGCACCCCATCATCACTGGCTTTGCTGCCATGGTTATCCCCAACTGCAGGGGGGGGGGCAGAAATTGCACCCACATCTCCATCCAGGCACACAACCACTGGCCATCAGATTACATCATCTGGAAGGGGTAATTTTCTATGGTCCTGCAGGCCCTAGTGGACATAATGTCAGATGGTCGTTGAAGGTGCATGACGCCTGCCTCTTTTGCAATTCCGACCTCTACTAGAAGATGCACACTAGCACTTTTTTCCATGACTGCACCATCAGGGTTGGGGAGGCAGATTTGCTGATGTGCATCGTGGGGGACACAGCCTACCCTCTGCTCTCCTGGCTGATGAAGCCCAACACTAGACACCTTGACCAAATCAAGGAACATTTCAATGGCAGTCTCAGCAGGGCCCACATTATTGTGGATGGTGCCCTCACCTGTCTTAAAGGGAGCTTCTACTGTCTCCTCACCTGCCTGGACCTCAGCTAGGGGAATGTCCTCCATGTAGTGGCGGGCTGCTGTGTCCTGCACAACCTATGCAAAAACAAAGGGGAGATGTTCCTGCCAGAGTTGGGGGGCAGAAGCTGAGGAGCTCACAAGGGCCTTTGAGCAGCCTTACGTGACTGCCATCCACAAAACTCATCAGGGAGCTGTGCGCATCCAGGAGGCCCAGAGGGAAAGTTTCTGAAAAGGACACTGAAGGGACTCTCCCCTGGGCCTCTCCACAAGAGGCCTCTACATTGCCCTTCTGTGCCTTTCCTCCTACAACCCTCCCTGCCCATCCACTTCCCCTCCCTTGCAGACATAATAAACAAGACATTTGATTTTGAACAATAAACTGTATTTTTAAATTGGGGTAAATATAACTGGGAAGGGACTGGAGAAAGAACCTTGGAGGAAAAGTACCTGGTGGGGAGAGGAGGGAGGTGGAAGGGAGAAGAAGGTGGAGGAGGGTCTCATGGATGGGACTGGAACTGGCATCTGCCTCAGATGGTTCTACCGCCTCATATATGGGGCCCTCAGTGTCCAGGGGGTGGTTTGGGGGAGAAGCTAGAGGGGCCAGGAGTGGGAGAAAGGCCAGGAGCTAGAGCTGGAGCAGAAGAGGCAGCAGGAGCAGGGTGGAGGCTGCTGGACCACTCAACAGTGGTCACCAGGTGGTCGATGGTGGTGGTGAAAGCCGTACTCATGCTCTGGGCCTGTTGCAACAGCTCCTGCCAGGTGGCATGGTTAAGCTCCAGGTCTGCTTCCAGTCTGAAGTCCTGCCACTCCAGAGACTACTGCAAGTCATGTAGGCAGGCAACATGCTCCCACTGCAGGTCTTCCTGGGGTCACTGGCACCTGCAGATCTTGCAGGGTCAGGAGGCTGGTGCAGGAGGTGGTGGATGCATCTCACTCACAGCTGGTCCAGCTGCGAAGAACAAAGAGAAGGGCCGTCATCCCAGGAGACAGAGTGCCTGAAGCTTGTCCCTCATCTCTGAGCCGACACTGAAATGTCTTGGGTCAGATGAAGGCTAAGTGTTTCGAGCAAGGCCCTCTGTGGCCTAGACAGCAGGCACATTCCTGCAGGAGCACAGACATCCCAGGGGAGCCTTGATACCCCCATGTCCCAGGGACAAACAGGCATGGGGAGTGCTCTTCAGGCCAGGAACCTGCGGATGGGAGGAGGGAAGGGCTGGTTCGCCTTCTCTCTGTGACATGTCCACCCTGGGACTGGCAGTAGCAGAGTCCCACACACAGAGAGGACTTGTATCTCTGCACTCTGGAACAGTGGTTCCCAACCTTTTTTATACCGCGGACTGGCAAATCCATTCACAAACTTTTAGCGGACTGGTAACATTTTATTTGCATATTCATTATACAAATAATGAATATGCAAATAAAATGTTACCGGTACACCCAAAACCCCAGCCCCCAGAGCTGCCATGAACAGATGACTTCAGCTCCGCCAGCCCCCTGCCCCTTACGGCTTAGAATCCCCAAGCACCAGACCCCAGTGCCAGCCTCTTGTTTCCAGAGCCCCACTGCACCCAAGCTCCCCAATGTCCCCCAGTGCCAGCCCCCAGTCTCCTATATTAGCCACATCCCCATAGCCCTGCAGTGTCAGCCTTGCCCCCATAATCCCCTCACTACTCGCCTCACCTCCAGAGCTCCCCAGTGCCAGCTCCCCACCCAGATGCCCCAGTGCCCCTCAGTGTCATCCCTTGCCTCTCAGAGCCCTTGAGAGTCCTCCATCCCTTAAGACAGCCCACAATTCAGCAGCGTGAGGGCCAGGCAGAGAGAGCTGGGAAAGGGGAAGGAGGCTGCTTGGAGTGACCCTCACGGGGACTTGGGCGCAAAGTGGCAGGTCCCAGTACATGGGGGGTAGTTGCACAGGGATTAACAGCTCAGCATTTGCCCAGATGTGCCCCCCCAGGCAACGGCGCTACATGGAAGAATCACACAACCAAGACTCCAAGCTTGGGTCAGACCTGGCAGTTCCAAGGGCTCCCCTGTTGGCCAGGGCAGGGCATAGGTGTAGTAGCCAGCAGCTGAGGAGGCCCCTGCCACTCCTTCATGGTGTGGCTTGGTGGGACAGGATCTGCGCTTGGTACATATGGGGCTGGCAATGCAGCTCCAGCCTTGGCAATGGAGGTTTGTCCTGCATCAGCTCTCCCTGCACATGGACCTCGGGCTGCCTGTGCACTGCGCTCCACCCCACCCACTGACATGACCTCCCTCAACTCAGTTCCCCACAACTCCAGCTCTGGCCCTGGCCAGGGCCATCAGAACAGCTGTTGCCCAACACGTGGCACCGGCCCCAACCAGGTCCACCAGAACAGCCACCTCCCACCATGCAGCTCGTAGTGCCAGCCCTGGGGAAAGGCTGAAGCGAGGGCCAGGGTGCCCACCATATGGCCCTGCCCCAGAGCAGCTGAGCAGACATCAAAGTCTTGGTGCGTGCCGCATAGGCACTCACCTTAGAGGGAACACTGCTTTGCTCCCCAGCGGAGCCTGGGAGTGGGGGATGGAGGGAGGGGGGGTGACTGGTAGTATACAGTGGCCTTGCAGGCAAGAGTTTGCGGCCTGGTGCCGGTCCATGGACCAGCAGTTGGGAACAGCTTCTTCAAAGGATAAAGTGGAGGAAGAGTGTTGGGGGAAGTGTGTATAAGCTGCAGAGGCCACTTGCCAGAGAGACTGCTACTGGGGTCCCCTCCACTTTCTCCCCCTCTGAGCAGGCTCCCCTGGCAGGGGCTCAGAGTTCTGTGCCTTGCCACGCTTGCCCAGGGATGGATGCCGCTGAGAGTGCAGCCATGCCTGTGTGCCATGTGCAGCACTGCTGTGTGTGTGTCCATGACCCCATCCTCCTCTGCCGTCTCTTGGGGTGGGAAGGTGTCCCACCATGGAGTCAGGAGTGAGGCAGGCTTCTCCAGAAACCCTGTGAGCAGGAGCGCAGGGTTCCTATGTGACAGCCTCATTGTGACTGTGTGCTCTGGACTGGTGCTCCATGTGCACCAACATGTAGCCCCTCACTGCCCACTGCCTCCTCCCACTTGTGTCCAGGGAAAGTAATGCAGCTCACCTGATGGGCCTTCCCTGGCCTCGTCCAACTCTTGGGTGACATCCTGGAAGGGGAATACTGGCTCCAGGGACAAGTTGACCTCCTGGCTGGCAGGCATAGTGTCAGTGCCTCCTCCTCCTCCTCCTTGTCCTCATCATCTTCCTCCACGGCCCCACCATCACGGAGGCTGACAATGGCCTGCCCCCCTCCCAGGATGCCATCCAGCTGGACATAGAAGCAGCAACTCTGGGTTGCTGCTCCCAATCAGGAGTTTCTTTCCCTGGCCTGCATAGGCCTGGTGGAGCTCCTTAATCTTCATTCTAACCTGGTCCAGAGTGTGGCTGTGCCCCCTCTGGACCAAGCTGTCTGTCATCCATCTGTGCACATTGGCATTTCACTATCTGGTGCAGAGATCCTGGAGGTGGACTGATCCCCTCCAGAGAGTGATCAGGTCCAGGATCTCCTCTTCAGTCCATGAAGGAGCCCTCCTCTTTTGCCCCGATGAGGGGCTTCCGAGGTGGCTGCCAGCTTCCTAGCAGCCATGGGGATGCAGATGGAATGCGAGGCTCTGCCATAGCAGCAGGGAAGGCAGTGATGGTTGCGGGTGTGAGGCACAGGGCTAGAAGGGCCTGCGTTGTGCCACAAGCCCTTTCCCCAGTGGCTGCACCTTTAAGGGCTGCAGGGGTAGGGGAGCTATAGAGTTCAGATAAGTGTGGACAGAGTGGCCAGCAGAGCACCTATGGGAAACTCTGGAGGCCATTTATTTCAAAATAACCACAACTGTGCTGTCTATACACACCCTATTTTGATATAACTATTTTGAAATAGGCGTTATTCCTCGTGAAATGAAGGTTAAAGAATTTGGAATAAGAAGCCCGTTATTTCAAAATAACGGACTTGCTGTGTAGATGCTCATTTTGTTATTTCAAAATAGCATGATTTATTTCGAAATAACGCTGCTGTGTAGTCATGCCCTAACAGATTTATTTGAGCATAAGCGTTCATGGGCAAAACCCCACTTCGTGAGATGTTTCATCTGATGAAGTAGTGGGTTCCCCCACCCCCAAAAAAAGCTTATGCCTAAATAAATCTGATAGTTTTTAACATGCCACAGGACTCTGTTTTTACAGATACAGACTAAGACAACCCTCTGATACCTTACAAATCATGCATTTTAATGTGTTATTAGTAAGATAAATAGCATTGTTGTAAACCTCAGCCATCTCTTTCAGGGGGGAGGGGCAGTCATTGACTGTTTTGCCCTGGGGACCAGAGTTGTCATAGGAGGGAATAGACACAGGCAACCAAATTTTCAAAAGCAGTCATCGATTTGGTGCTATTTCCATTTTTTGTTGTGGTCTCCGGATTAGTTAGAGGAGTGTTTGTGGGAACCAAAAAAACCCACATCCCTTGTAATTTTATATCCATTGAAGAATGTACAAACCAATGTGTATGTAACCCACACACTTGCTGGATGTCGTTTACTCGCCCACCAGTGGCATCTACACCATTTACACAGAAAATAATGAGCCTACTCTACAGCCTTCACTAAGAGCCAGCTGGCTTTTAGTTCAAGCACTAGAGAGGCTCATGCACTAAGCTCCATAGGAAAGATACCGGATAGTCACTGGGTCCAGGAAAGAAAGGTCAAATATTTCTGTAGCCTAGTGGTTATGGGACTCAATCGGATTGTGGGACAGCCAACTTCAAGCCTCTGCTATTTAGTAATTAATAATAAGTGGAACTGCTTCCACAGCACAGATTGAAAAAGACATAGATCACAATATCCCATAGTTTAGCAGTTAGGTCCCTTATCCAAGAGGAAGAAAACCTATTTCACATTCATGTTTCTCATTAAGTAGAGGGATATTGCATATGACTGCCTTAGTCATTGGGCTAACCGTTATAAAGGAGACTGCCTTTTCCTCACTCCTTGGCTGTTTTGATTCACCAAAAATTTCAATAAATTTAATTTGCTGTTCAACCCAAAGCAAAATTTGGATGTTTAGAACTTCTGGAAAAATTGAAAAATCCATTATTTGCCATCAAATGTTTTTTAAGATATAACAACAACAACAACAAAATGTTGAAAGGAAAGCTATAGCAACTTCTATGATATTTGAAGGCAAAAGCACCAGTTGCAGGACGAGTTTGGAGGAGGCACCACTAAGCTAGTCTGTGTTCACATGGCTTGAATGTTGCAGCACTTATGTGAATATTTCACTTAGTAAGGAAACAGTTTAATTTTACAGACCTGGAGTCTTCTCATGTTATTACCCAGAATGTTTTACATGAAACAGGTTACACCAACATCATGTGCAGTTAATTTCACATGGGAAAAGTCACAATGAATATAAAACGATACTACTGGTGCAGGAGCCTTTTGCACCCAGTTGATACACCCTTGGCACAGCTGTAGCCAATAGGAATCTAGCTACTGACTTCACAGGAAAGTAGCATCAGAACCAAATGAGTGGATAATCAGACCCTTTGTTTTTGTAACACTTTTCCTCTTTGCTTTGTGCATTTTGTGCACTAAACTGAAAATAACTACTCCAGCAAAGTATATTGAGTAAATCGAAAGCATCACATCTGTCAGCTTTAAATACCACACTGAACATGGTCTAGGTTACCTTATTATGTTTTTCTGCCAGAAAAAGAAAAGTTAAAAACTCATCAAGAGAATCATTATGATAATGTACATTTAAGACAAAATTACTAAAGCTGCACTTAGAATGCACGGGTGGGGTGTCTCTTCTCTCTCATTCTTTGCGATTTAAAAGGTGTCAGTCAGCCAGACTTAAAAATATTCTGTTGGTAAAATAGCAGTGTAAACAGACAGTAAATTATACATTTCAGTTAGATCACAGCACACTCAAATGAATCCTTTCACAGGAAAACATTCTAAGAAAAAGAGATTTCTAATGAGTATCACTCTCATTCTTTTTCTGCACTGAGCCCTTCATGAGGCAGGACTAGTTGGCATCAGATGCCATTCCTGTTGTAGAACTTTATAGGAATACATATATTCCTCTTTAAGTGAAAGGACTGGAAAGTCTTGGACAGGAATTTGGTGGATATACTGAGGACATTGCCACCAGATTACTGTCCAAGACTTTAGAACAACCAAAAGGAGAAATTGTCCCTAGAGAACCCATTTCCTCATTTACTTTGAGTCCAGTGTACATCGGGATAAGATTTTGTGAATGTAGTCACTTCTCTAGAGCCCTCATCCAGCAGAACACTTGTGTTCTTCACACACTACAGTCATACAAATAATAAGAATAACATACATTCTTATTTAAGCACATGAATAGTTGAATTCAAATAAATCATTCCTGCATTCAGCCTAATAACTTATCATGAATGGTCTAGTTATACTCAATCCAGCCTCAGCATGGGGGATGGAATAAGTGACCTCCAGAGGTCATATCCAGTCCTATCTTTCTGTGATTCTGTGATTTCATATAGTGAAAAAGTCCTAGCATGACAGGACTTTTAAAGCCAAGGCTGAATGCTCTTCTGAAAGGTATGCCTTAGTTCATCCCTAAGTCCATCTATTTCTGGGAATGTAGAGCTCAATTACACAACTTTTCAGCAGAGAGGAGGGGAATACCCACAGTTCTGAACTGACTCTGGTCGCTAGTATTTCCTGCTGAACAAGGGGACTGCAAACAGGGGCTCCTGAAAGGGAAAAGGAGATCTTCCTGCTGAGTGAAGAAGCTGCGAGTACTAACCTTGGGGTGAATGTTTGCTTGACTGTGTTTTTCTTTCTCTTACAGGTTATTTCACTTATGTCCATTACTGAGCCGATTGGGATTGAGTGTCTGGAGACTGTGTGAGCTTTTGTTCTTTGATCATTTTTGATCACCCTCAGTCAGCCTTGTGATCCCCTTGTGTGATTGATGAGGGGGTAGAGCTGACCTACAAGAGAAGGCCATAAAAGTCAGAGGCCAAGCAACCAGGGGGTGCTGGTGAAGAGAGGACCAGAAACAGGGGAGTTTGAGAGGGGGTTGGTGTGAGGGAGTCATAATATATTCACTATGGGTAGGAAGGAGCGCTGGTCCTGTCTCCTCCATTTGTGCCTGTATCCAGACAGACAACCTAAGCATGGTTGCCTCTACCCAGATCCTGGTACAGATTTGCAGAAACTATAGTCTTCATTTCTCAAAGAAATCCAGGCTGGGGGGGATCATCCAATGTGAAAGGTGCCTGTTTGTGGAACATCTCAGGAAGCAGGTGGCAGAGTGACAGGAGGAGGTGGCTATGCTGAGGAACACCTATGCCCACAAAGAATTCCTCAAGAGTATTCATGTGGTGATATCCTATGCTGAGGAAGCTATCCAGCTGCAAAGGACTGCTGTCACACCACTGGGAGAGGAGGAGATGGCTCTGACAAAGGGAGGACCCTGATTTACATGGAGTCTCCAGATTGCTGCTGTGAATGTACAAGAGGATTAGCCAATAACCCAAGTTATCCTATAAAGGTGGAGTTTGGAGGGAAGTGGCAGGCAAGTGAGACACATGGTGAGGCAGTCAGTCATCTTTACATATAGCTCCTCCCTCTTCAGATGTTGAGCACCCTGGATCTGTAGGAGTGAGCAGCCTTGCATGCTGCAAACTTTGCAAACATTATGTTGCTCCCTCACTCCCTCAGCTTGAGGAGATGGTTCCTAAGAAATGTCATTGACTTTTGCTGCCTCTCTGGCCCCTTTTGCAGGTTTTGCTGTGAGAGGGAGGTGATCCTTCAGCCGAAAGGGTGGCTGGAGACAGACAGGCTACTTAATGATATCCAAGTAGTCATTTGTATGCATAATCAATGCCTAACTAGCCCTCCGGGTAATTACCCATACCATGTTGAACTGAAACGTGAATTAAAGGCCTTTAACCCTCCCTCAGGGGGTGATGTTAGTCAATTAACTACTAGCATAATGCTGGCAAATATTTTCTTTGCTGAAGTGATGAAAGCAAGAAAGACCCTTCCTGATGCTGGATATTTACCAAGTTAATGGAGTATGTCTTCATTAAGGCAATTTGTCAAATGTCAACTCTGGAATTCATGATCAAGCCAATTACCTACAGCCTATTGAAAGTCAGTCTCTTACTTATTTATCCTTGGCTTGACAGAATTTGATTTTTATATTTTTACCATTTTGACAGACATCAGTACTTATTTTTAAGCTTTTTTTTCAATTTTGATCAATTTCAATCTTCATAGTTGCAAGAAATTGTTGGAGGGATCAGATAGCAGAAGGCCCACAAAATAAATATCATATATATAGTAGCCCAATGTCTGTGACTCTGTAACGCTGAAATGCTGGCTGTTCCCTCTGGGTGGTGCTGTTGCCTCCCTGGCTGTTCCCTCTGGATGGTGCTGTTGCCTGAGTCACGTCTTTTGCCTCCCGCCATGGCGCTTGGCTGACTTCTGTGCCGCTCAGCCTGGCTGCCACGTGGGAGCAAGTGGTGCAAGCGACCGTTTGGGCTTCACGCTCCCCATGCAGCACAGGGAGCGTGGAACCCAAACGACTGTTTGGGCACCGCAGTCCCCCGAGTGAGAGGCAGGAGGGGGAGGAGAAGAGAAAGAGAGAGACAGAGAGAGAGGCAGGAGGTGGAGGGAAGAGAGAGAGGGAGAGGCGGTAGGAGGAGGAGAGAGAGAGACACAGAGCGAGAGACCGGAGGCTCAGGAGAGAAGACCGACGTGGAGGAGAGACCTGAAAATCCCATCTTATGACGGGCTAATTGGCTAGTTTCATTAGAGAAGATTTTGAGAGTCCTATAATGTAAAAAATATATAGTACAAACAGTCGCTATGCAGGCTTCTACACTCCCATGTTAAAATATGCTCTTCAAGGATCATCTAGTCAGCTGCGCTATTTCGGGATACTTCCGGTATCCCGAAATAGTGTTTTCCACGTCTTGATAGCACGCCCATTATTTTGAAATAATGGGTGTGTTGTTCCAACATCCCTGTAAACCTCATTCCATGAGGATTAAAGGACATTTTGGAATAGCACTCTATTTCGAAGTTTGGTGCTGTGTAGACAGTGCCAGATTTTGAACTAAGCTATTTTGAAATTAACTCAAAATAAGCTATGCAATTTGCATAGCTCAAATTGCGTAGCTTATTTCAAGCTAAGAGTGCAATGTAGATGCACCCCAAGAGAGCTATTTACAGAGATTTTGCAACTCCAGCTAACATTCAAACCATACACTTGTAATGCACACTCCTTCTGGGTATGGTATACTGTCCCATGCAGTAGCACTTAGACCACTTACGGAAAGAGCAAGAGAGAGACTGAGGCTATGTCTACACTCGTGGCTTCTTGCGCAAGTACAGTCGTTCTTGCGCAAGAATCTGCAGAGCATCTACACTGCCCGCCCGCTCTTGCGCAAGGAAATGTACAGTACAGTGTGGTAAGAGAGGGTTTCTTGCACAAGCACTATACTCTTTTTTATCAGGTGTAAGCCCTCTTGCGCAGGAGCTCTTGCACAAGTGGGCAGTGTGGACACCAGGCAGGGATTTCTTGTACAAGAAAGCCCTATGGCTAAAATTGCCATCAGAGCTTTCTTGCGCAAGAGAGCATCCACACTGCCATGGGCGCTCTTGCACAAAAGCACAGCTCATACATGGCAGTGTGGACATTTTCTTGCAAAAGAACCCTTGCGTAAGATGCTCTTGCGCAAGAAGCCTTCAGTGTAGACATAGCCCGAGTGTGCTCTAGAGTCTATAGGCTAAGCTGAGAGCTCGAGTGCATGGAGGATCATGCACTAAGCTCCAAGACCCCAGGTTTGGTTCTGCCTTTTGGTGTTACATGGTCACATATTAACTTCCTCAACCCTGCAAACTTTCCCCTCTGCAGCCTGTGCTCCTCCTTCCATGCTAATAGCTTGACATACCTCAAGTAGCCTAGCTTTGGAAATTTCCACAGCAGAGACTGCCATTTGTTTCAGACTTCGTGGTAAACTGCTGATGGGTAGATATCTATATCCCCAACTCATTTTCCACTGAGTCAAAGTCTTCATTGATATTTTATCTAGTCGAGACAAGATCTGAAACTAAATCAGCCATGTGCACTCTGGGGACCCAAATGGTAATTTGTTTTTATTTTTAAATTAGAACTCACATTTTTAGGAATTCAGTAGAACTTCAGTTTTTAAGGACACCTAAATTTACACATGTCCAGCCATGTGAACCAATTTTCCCAATGGTTAAAAAAAAGGAAAACCAACCCAAAAAAGAAACCTGTATACGGGCATTCTACTGCCAGTATTGTGTTTCTGACTGGTATCGGCACTATTCTTCCTCTGAATGTCTATTCTCCTATCCACTGCTGTTT
Source organism: Pelodiscus sinensis (assembly GCF_049634645.1). Taxonomy (NCBI): domain Eukaryota; kingdom Metazoa; phylum Chordata; order Testudines; family Trionychidae; genus Pelodiscus; species Pelodiscus sinensis. The sequence goes on from NC_134711.1 coordinate 309,243,125, forward strand.
CTTTCTCCATGGTTGTATTGTTTCTTACTTAATTATCCTTGATCAAAGCAGCTGCCTTTGAAGTCTGCCTTCTCCATTGTATCCTGCCCCTTCTTGATTAACTAAAGGATCTCCGTATAGGCTTAGCACATGCTGTGGGAAGAACAGTTGTAAATTTCTGTCTTCAGGTTAGAGCCATAATCATTTCCTGCCCTGGCCCCGGGTGGGCTCTGAATATGTCATCACACACCCACTCACTCCAAGAGGAATTTTGCTGCATTAAGATCTGCATAATTTTGCCCTTAGAACCTAGATTGTAATGCTGGATTTGGAAGATGTTAAGGCACAGTAGCTGCAAACATCTGGAGCCTTTCAGTTTTAATGGCATGTCTCTTACAGCAAAACTCTGAAACAGCCTATCCGCATTGTGACAGCTGGACTACTTAGAACATGATATTGCTGCCTATCCTCAATAGCTTCTGACCATCTTCTACCTGATAAATTCTCTGGGACAAATTGGGCCCTGAGATGCATGGATAAGATAGTAGCCAGTGAGAGTTTGATACAATCACCAACGGACAGAAAATAGCACTTATCAGCAGTAATGTGAACAGAATGATCTTTCTCACCATTTTATTCTTTTAATTAAAAAAGGAATGAGAATATGATGGGGAAATTCTGATTGTAGACACATGCCTTAAATTGAGTAATTGTAATTCCATTTTCTAAAAGTAAAATGTATAATGGAAGATTCCGTTTTTTCCTGCAATCATTAGATCCCCAATTAACTATTATTTATTCTTTATATAGCATCAGGAGTATGACAGATGTTTTAAAAATGCCATTTCTAACTATGAAACAGTCAGCACCTAACATGTCTGGAATACTGAACATAATCATTGAGCTACTACAGTTAACCAACTGAGGTCAAAACAGCACAAATGTAGACACTGGGTAACCTGTGTTGACACTAACAGTCCTCCAGCAGCTGTCCTACAATTCCCCATTCCCTGTAACAGTGACAACTCTGGTCACAGTTGTAAACTCCTCTGTCCAGTGGTAATGGAGACTGGAAACAACTCCTACTTTAAGTCCTTAACATATTTTTCAAATGCTTTTACCTGATTGCTCATCTTGGGCTGTGTCTACACTACATGCCTCTGTCGGCAGAGGCATGTAGATTAGGGTTGTAGGCAAAGGTAAATGAAGCCGCGATTTAAATGATCACGGCTTCATTTACATTTACATGGCTGCCGCGCTGAGCCGACAAACAGCTGATCAGCTGATTGTCGGCTCGCCGCTAGTTTGGACGTTCCCCCTGTCGACATCAAAGCCCTTTGTCGGCAGCCCCGTTATTCCTCGTGGAATGAGGTTTACCGGGGCTGCCGACAAAGGGCTTTGATGTCGACAGGGGGAACGTCCAGACTAGCGGCGAGCCAACAAACAGCTGATCAGCTGTTTGTTGGATCAGCGCGGCAGCCATGTAAATGTAAATCATTTAAATCGCGGCTTCATTTACCTTTGCTGAATAAACAAATCTACATGCCTCTGCCGACAGAGGCATGTAGTGTAGACGTACCCTTGGTGAGGGCACCTAGTCAACCCTCCCTTGTCATGTGCAACTGCCCAACGGACCACATTGGATCCATACTCTAGACACACTCCTTATTACATGCACAGGTGTAGGGAGTATGAGCTAGAGATCAAAGAAGGCGTTCCTGTCTGGAGGTGTAGGAGGTATTGGATCTCCCGGGCCTGTGGGGGAGAGGAGGTTCTGCAATCACATTTGAGGACCAGCCATAGAAAAGCGGCCATCTACAAAAAGATTGCCCAGGGATGCAAGCAAATATGAATGACAGAAGTCAGCAGCAGTGCCCCAGTGAAGTAAAGGGCCTGCACCAAGTGTACCACATGGCCAAGGAGGCCAACAACTGATCTAGTGCTGAGCCACAGGCCTATCACCTTTTAAATGAGGTGTATGCCAGACCTGGCAAAGAACCCACCAGCACTCTGAAAACCACTGTGGATACTCAGGGGAGCCTGTGACAGACTCCTGCCATGGACTGCAGGTCAGGGATGAGGACTGGAAAAGAGAGATGCTATGAGAAGGGTCCAGCCATGCCATAAACTAGGATCTTTTAAAGACTCCACCGTAGTCTAGCCAGTCTCACTACAACCTCTTGAGGCTGGTGTAGAGGAAGGGACCTCCGGTAAGCATGTGTGTATGCCTCTCCACCTCTGAAATCTGAACTGGTGCCCCCAGTAGGCAGGCACAGAATCCCCACCCCTCCACACATTGATTTGACTGGAGCTGCCCTTTGCCCCCAAATAGAGAAGTAAAATTACAGCTATGTCAAAAAGAGAACTTAGGTATGACATGTTCAGCAAGGCCCTGCCAACCAGTGCTGCATCAGCCATGAACAGAGGCCCTGGAAAACCCACATGGCATCATATTGAATACAGAAAGAATGGATGGGAGAAAGGCCTAAGAAAAAGAAAGGGAGATGTGCCAAGACATAATGGGTCTTCTCAATTAGCAAACACAATTTCAGCAGACTTGGGAATATTGTCAAAGGGGAACCCAATATTCCGAGACTCCCACTTTTCAGTCCTTAGAGAACTTCATGCTAGAAGCTCCATACACCCCCTGACATTTCATCTGGCATCATGGGCCGCATTGTTACCCCTCCCACTCCACATCAGGGGATAGCAAGGAAAACCACAGCTTCACATAGACTGTCCCAGGAAAATAGTTGCTCTTTGTGTAGTCACAGTGGACAGATGTGGATGTTGGTGGACAGACATGTTTGCTCCTTTCCAATTTAAAAGTTTGTATTTGCAGTGCCTCTTATTTTTTGCAAATTGGTTTTTGGCATTCTTGCCACTCAAATATTTGTATTTTTTAAATAAAACTAGGGGTCTGCCCCCTGCTTGCTATGCTCACCAACCCCCATCTCTCTGGCTGCTTTTGAGGCCAGAGAGCTTGATGATGTCATTCTGCTGCGAGGCAGGAAAAACTTTTTTATGCATAGGGAGAGATTATGTGGTTTAGTTCACAAGTCATATTGCAGAATGTATAGTGATACTCAGAGCACTCAGTACATGGAAATATATCTGGAGATATACCTATCTCATAGGGACCTGGAACGGACCTTGAAGCAGGGCCGGACAGAGGCATGGGGGAGTCAGGCAGCTGCCGAGGACGCCAACTGATGGGGGGCACCTGATAGCAGCTGTAAGGGGTGCACGGCATCCCTTACAGCTGCCATCAGGCGCCACACGCCCGGCTCCCGCAGCACCGGCCCGCTCGCATCCCCCTGGTGCCAGCCAGCAATGCCCCCTGCATGCCAACAGCGATGGCCGGGCCAGACTGGGCCACGCACCCTAGAGGCAGGCCCCGGGCTGCATGCCAGCATCCATGGCTAGACTGCGCATGCGCCATGCTCCCAGGGGCGATAGCTGTGCGGCCATGAAATTAGTAGGTAGCAAGTTTCAAACAAACAAAAGGAAGTATTTCTTCATGCAACATACAGTCAACCTGTGGAACACCTTGCCAGAGGATGTTGAGAAGGCCAGGACTTAACAGGTTTCAAAAAAGAACTAGATACATTCATGGAAGAAAAGTCCATCAATGGCTATTACCTAGGATGGGAAGGAATGGTGTCTCTAGCTTCTGTTTGTCACTTGATGATTCCCTGTTCTGTTCACTCCCTCTGGGGCACCTGGCATTGGCCACTGTTGGAAGACAGGATACTGGATACTTTGGTCTGACCCAGTATGACCACTCTTATGTTCTACTGTTCTGGCAAATAGTACCAGTTTGGCTCTATGTCTCATGTTATATACCAACCACTGCTGTAATTTCTAAGCACTCACTAATTAGCACAACTTAATCAATAATGTATCACTGTAAGTGATAGCATTTTTAAAAGGAAAACAATAAACAAATGCTTACTTCTATGTGTAAACCATAAAAATAGTCAGTTTAGCTACACACATAAAACACCAAAGGAACAATATACAGAATATGAACCATTGTCACTACCCTAAGGCGGCAAAATATAAAGCTATTCTCTTTTACACCCAGCTACTGTAAATATGGCTGTGTCCAGACTCAGGGGTTTTTTCGAAAAAAGTAGCCTTTTTTCAAAAAAACTTCACCTGCGTCTAGACTGCAGCTGCGTTCTTTCGAAATTAAATCAAAAGAACGCGGCTTTTCTTTCGATGGCGGTAAACCTCATTTCACGAGGAAGAACGCCTTTTTTCGAAAGTGCTCTTTTGAAAAAAGGCGTTTTTGAATGCCAACAGGGCTTTTTAGAAAGAGAACATCCAGACTCACTCGCTGCTTTCTTTCGAAAAAGCGGCTTGCTTTTTCGAAAGTACTGCTTGCAGTCTAGACGCTCTTTTTCGAAAGAGGCTTTTTTGAAAGATACTTTGAAAAAGCCTCTTTCGAAAGAGGCTTGCAGTCTAGACATAGCCTATGTTATATGATTCTAAACACTGCTTTTCAGCTATCAGCTCACTGATTCTTTCTGCTTAACTTTGGGCATTGAAGTAGCCCTATGGTAAAACTAAATGTTTTTTTAAACAAAGCCTGCTATGGTAAATTGGCACCAATAAGAGTGTTCTGACCCTTTGGGGCTCTGTTTGCCTTGTATTACTTTAAATGCTGCAAAAAGTTTGGAATACAGTTTTGCACTGTTTCACGAGGGCAATATTTTGAAAAATGGCCTCTGATTTTGGATGCCTAACTTGAGATACCTTGAGTTCAGGGGGACCAACAGCTTCTGCAGGCCCCCAGAGAAGGTTTGGGGAGAAGCCCAACCCTGTGCCTCTAGAAGGGGCACATCCAGGGAAGCCAGCCCTCGGTGCTGCCTGGACCATGACACTGGATGCCCCTAGCCTTTGGCACATGCAGGGTAGTGCTCTGAAACTTTGGCAGTGATTTAAAGGGCTTGGGACTGCCTGACGCCACTGCTGCAGTAAAGGTCCTTTGCCTTGCTAGGCCCCGGGGTCATTGCCTCCTTTGCCCCGCCCCCTGTCAACGGGCCTTCTTGAGCCTGATTTTCAGATGTGCTGAACAACCCATCATTCAGACATCAGGGGTCTTGGTTAATCAAAAGTGGAAGTCCCACTGAGGAGCATCAGAAGTAGAGTAGTGCCATTTACTGCTATGCATCAGCTTTTCAGAAACAGTTCTCTGGTGATAGACAAATACCTGCTGCGCAACCCCTTCTGCCATCAGTCAGTGGAATGGTGTGGGGGCTGGCTCTGGCAGTGCTGAAATCTGTGTGTTTGAGACTTGCAGTGAAATACATCCTTTGGGGGAATTCACAGCTGATTTACAATCCCATTAATGTCATTTGTTTTACTGATAGATTTTTCGTTTTGAAAGCCACGGAGGGTGAGATTCTGTCAGGGAAAATAAATGACTTAGGTTAGATGTATTGTGTCCTTATAAAGTTTATCTGCAGTCTTCCGTGTTTTCCCTGGTGCTTTCCTGTAATGGTGTCCTCTCAAGGTCAGTGAGCCAAGCACTCCAGGGAAGAGTGGATGCAAGAATGGAGCAGTGTGTTTCAAGACAGAAAAGTGTTCTTCTACAAAAAGCATTGCAACTTGACCTAGATTGACTTTTAATATCTTCTTTGTTTTCCCAACATACTGAATGCACTATACTTGGTTACAGTGTATTTAATATTCTGGCCTTCATCTTGGTTGTACCAGTGCAGTAGGAGGGACTGAACCTGCGATCTTAAGCTAAAGCTATGTGCCTCTACAGTATGAGCTAAGAACCAGCTGGCTCTCAGTACAGGCTTACTTCACTCTCCCTTGTCAGTGGTCTCTGCCTCTGGATTACATATTTCCCTCAGCTGAGAAAATGCAGCCCAAGCTTCTGGGACCTCCCAGCAGTTCATCCTGGATAAGCTCCCACTTGTAGAGCTGATGGACCTGGGTCACTGGCAAGAGGAATTGAATTTGCTGCCTTAAGGGCTAAAGCCACATATCTCAGCTACCTGAACTAAAAGCCCCCTGGCACTCAGCTAAGACTGCACAGCAGACTTCATTCTCCCTTCTCAATGGTCTTTAGTACCTCTGGGTTACATTAGGGATGTTAAATATAGGTTAAGTGAATAGTCAAGTAACCTCATGAATTTTTATTGGTTAGTTGACTGTTCTATAGTCCCCAGGGGTGAGGTCGGCGGCCACTGTATCAGAGACAGCAGTGCAGGGTGCCAGATGGGAGCTGGTCCACAAGGGGATCCAGTTTAAAAACCAGCTCCACTTGTGGACCAGCTGCCTGTCGCCTATTGCTGCTGCCTCTGATACAGAGGCAGCAGAGCAGGAAGGCAGCAGCCCCTATCTGGGCAGGGAGGTCTGTGTTCCTGGATCTGGTGCAAGCCAGAACTGAGCCAGGCTGCTGGCCAGCCTGCTAAAAAAATGACTGGCATGGGGAGGGGGAGGGAAATGCGTGTAGTCTACAGCATTAACCTAGAAGCTTTTGCTTATCAGTTAATCGACTACACTATTACATCCCTAGGTTACATTACCTTATGTTCTTCTTCTATGTGCTAGCTCCTGAGGAATGGACCTTGCTGACTGCTATTTGGTTTTCTTTTTTCTGTTGAGTCATTCCACCAATGTACTCAGTGAAATGAAGACAAGCTGAAGGGGGAGTTGTAGTTAATCTTCATTACTTTCCAGATTATATGGTTGCTGTGATGTGAGCTGGGAGAAATTTTTCATTCAAATAGTAAATTCTCAAAAAAAGCAGTTTCAGGGTGATTGAAACCCTATTTGTGAAATTGAATTGAATTTGGCAAAGAGTTTCAGTCAAATAAAATTGAGGACTTTGTGATTTTTGAGTCAAAACTTTTTGACATCTTCTAAAGGATATATTTTGACATTTTATTTCCAAAACTGTGTTTCAAATTGATCTGAACAAAATGTTTTCTTTATGTGAGATTGTTTTGGCCTGGAACCAAAAAAAATCAATTATTTGCTCAGGTTTAATTGTGAGTAACATTCTATTTCGTATAAAGCACTCGCTATAGATGTGGTTCTGTCATTCATTTCCGTAGAGCTCCTAGTCATGAGAGTGAGGCTATTTTTACATACAATTCCTTTCTGAACTAGACATGTAAGCCCAAGACCATGGTAAATCATCTGAGCATATTTTAATGTCACTTGAATGCAACCTAGTTAGTTCTTTGTATGTCATTGTCATTCATATGCTCTTCAAGGATAGTCAGATGTATCAATCGGAGCTCTATGGACTTGATAGTTGAGGCGATTTCCACTTGCATACTGATTCCCCCCCAAAATTATTCCATTTTGCAGTCTGATTTTTATACTGTTTTGCCCCTTTTATAGTCAGTTTCACAGAGACAAAAGAGTTAAATGTACATTCCGGGTGTGGTGAGGTTTTGTAACCTGTTTGCTCTGAAGTAAGTGATTGCACAAAAGCTATGTCTACACTACAGTTTTCTGCCAAAAGAGGCAATGCAAATGAAACGCTGATTATCATTTTGTTGTACTTCATATGCATAATCTCCTCTGATGCCTTTTTGCAAAAGGGTTTTGTGCAAAAACAGGCAGTGTGGATATGTCCATTTTGCGCAAAACCCCCTTGCTTAGCAATATCCTTATCCCTATCCGGGATGCTAATCGGTGCTTCATTTGCATTGCCTCTTCCAGCAGAAAAACATAGTGTAGACACAGAAAAAGTGTATGGCAGCTCAGAGCTATGAAGTAATTAACTAGGGACTGCCCTTTCTTTATTACCTTTTTTATGTGCTGAACATCATTTTGAATCCGAGTGCAGCTTCAAAACAGAAAAAAGCCTCAAAATCATCAGGTAGCTCTTAGCTCCTCAGGGAAAAATTTGAAGTTATTTTTCAGTGTTACAGTTTTCAAATTGGAACGCCATTCATTGATAATCAACTCCACAGAGTACAGGTAGTCCCCAAGTTACGCAGCTCTGCCTCGGGCTTCCTGTAGTCAGCTGCTGGTCAGTTTCAGCAGCGGCTGAATCTGGATGCCAGTTCCGACTTACATACAGATTCAACTTAAGAACAAACCTACAGTCCCTATCTTGTACGTAACCTGGGGACTGCCTGTAGATTTGCTTCACAAGCTCATAAAAACCTGATGAGATGAACTGATCGGCTAAAGCTTATCTGTGCCTGATAAAATTAGGTTCATATAGGGTTCATGGTTATCATATACAGTGCCTGTGTTTAATTTGATTTGTCCACCTGAAGCAGAAATATGTAGGACCCAAACCCCGCATGTAGTAAACCTGCAGTTCATGGGACCTCTTTTCCCTGGCAGCATTGTGGCCTCAAGAATAAGAACATAATCAAAGTGAATGAAAAGGGAAAGAGAAAAGGGTGTAGAAAAAAATATACCTCTGTGAGCATTTTGGATCATCCACCATGTGAGCAAAGACCTTTTTGTCACAAACTAGTAAGTGAGTAACACAGCCCAGTGCTCATCAGATGTGACCCATAGCATGCCACTAAGGAAGGCCTAAACTACACTGGTACAGTCTCCATGAGTAGACACGATTAATGTCAGACAACGTAGTGTGATTTGTACCAGAGCAGTTTTACTCTGAGTTTCAAACATGAGTGACACTTTCAGATACAAATCACACTGCACTGGTGTCAGTGGGGGCTATGCTATTTTATCGGTCTGCGCAGTGCTGAGCATCCTGGAGGAAAGATTAGGAATGATTAGGATACTAGCTTGGGACTTGGGAGGTATGGGTTAAATTCTCTGTTCTGCCACAGACCCCCTCTGCAGTCATTTAGGCTCTCAGTTCCACATCTCTTAAGCAAGGATAACTGTATTTCCCTCTCTCAAAAAGGTCAGTTTGAAAGCCCCCACCCCCCACCCCGAGAGAGGCAATACAAATGGCCTAATTCCTGGTGTAGACACTGCTAACACTTTTAGGTTGGAAAAGAGAAGACTGAGAGGGGACATGATAGCAGTTTTCAAGTATCTAAAAGGGTGTCACAGGGATGGGAGGGAGGGGAATTGTTTTTTTTTGGCCTCTGAGGAGAGGACCAGAAGCAATGGGATTAAACTGCAGCAAGGGAGATTTAGGTTGGTCATTAGGAAAATCTTCCTAACTGTCAAGGTGGTTAAACACTGGATTAAATTGCCTAGGGAGGTTGTGGAATCTTCATCACTGGAAATATTTGAGAGCAGGTTAAACAGACATCTATCGGAGATGATCTAGATGGTGCTTGATCCTGCCGTGAGGGCAGGAGACTGGACTCGATAACCTCTCAAGGTCCCTTCCAGATCTAGTGTTCTATGACCTCTTAAAGAGATAGATTAACTATGGCCATGGTCCTCAACCTGGCGCCCGCCGGGCCCTTTACGTGCACCTGCGGAGCAATCTGGGATGGCCCCGCCCCCGGGCGTGCAGCAGGTGCCAGCCTCGGGCGCATGGCCGGCCCCGGCCCCGGGTGCACCGCACGTGCCCTTGCCGGCCCTGGCACTGGCCTTGGCCCCGCCCCCAGGTGCGCCGCACGTGCCCTTGCCGGCCCTGGCGCTGGCCCTGGCCCCAGCCCTGCCCCTGGGTGCGCCTCACATGCCCTTGCCGGCCCTGGCGCTGGCCCTGGCCCCAGGGACGCCGCGCGTGCCCTTGCCGGCCCTGGCGGTGGCCCTGGGGGTGCCGCGCGTGCCCGCACTGGCCCCGGCCGCGCGGAACCTGGGCAGCCCCTGCCCGGGATCGCGGCACATGCCGCTGCCGGCCTCGGGCGTGCGGCGCATGCTTGGCCCCACCCCCAGTCATGTGGCCTGTGAGTGGCCCTGCCCCCGTACGCGCAGCGTGTGAGTGGCCTCGCCCCCAGGCGCCCGGCAGCCCCAAAAGGTTGGGGACCACTGAACTATGGCAATGGAAAACCCCTTTCCACTGCTGTAGCAAGTCTCTGCACTGCTGCAACATCATAGATGTGCTGCTGTAGCATCTATGTGGGTGAATACAATCAGTGTCACTCCTTAAAGCAGAATGACATAGCTGTATAGAAGAGTAGCATCAAGGAAGAGATTGAGCATGTGACAGATTTCTGTGTCACAGCTTCTACACAAATCTTTTGAGTGTTAGAGACTCCCCCTCACCTCCTACCCCAACCTGAGTTCAAGAACTGCTGCCTCTTAGTGAGAACCCAGACCAACCCCAGTAATCAGCACAAGGCACATGCACATCTCACCATGAGTCAGGGAAACGTGCTGCTACACGCCACAATCAACCAGAGGGAGGGAGCCACCTTCTGAGGCACAAGCTCTGCAGATCCTAAGGCTCAGGCAACAGCACTCTATGGGACCTATGCCTGGGAAGTCTTCCTTAAACCTCCACTGCTGCCTTGAACAGACCATTTCCAGATGGGCTCCTAAGTGGAGGAAGGGGCTTATATGTAGGCTTATGTGTCTACATGGTACTTTGCTCTGCATCATGGGGGTGTACATTTTAGTCTAAACATGTGTTGCAGTCACTGGCCCATGTAGACTCTGATGCGCACACGAAAAGTTCCCTTGTGGGCTTTAATGTAAACCAGATTCAAACTGTAGAATTTTAACACACTCTAAGGAACCAACGGGGTCCACACAAACCAGGGAGTGAACAATATGTTCTCATGGACTAAAATTCACAGCACTCTGGCATTCACAAAAGCACCATGTAAACAAGCCCTCAAGTGGCCAGACAGAGAAGTGAAGTGAGGCCAGTCAGGAGTCCTAGAGCGGTTCCGTATTCTAGCAACTACAGATTCCCTCTCTTCAGCAGCACAGTAACTTCTAGTGCAGTGGCTCCATTTAAAGGTCCCTCCTCCCGCCCAGATTCATACAGGAGGTGTGCTCCCAGGCAAGGCTCTAAGCTGCAGCACTGCAGGAACATGGAGAGTGAGTTCATCAGAGGAGCGGTGATGCTCCCAGATTGTGTCCCGGGGACAGGGAGTCAGTATTTTTTTTCCTAGCAGGGGCAAGGTGATTAAGAAAAGAAAAGTCTGGTAATTCAATTAAAACAAGCGGAGTTGCAAATGAAGCCCAGGATTTAAATATCCCAGGCTTCATTTGCATGTTCCCGGGCACCGCCATTTTTTAATCCCCCTTAGTCCGAACTCCGTGCTGGACTAAGGTAGTTCGAATTAAAGATCCTAACTTTACTAACATGGCTACATTTCTACTTCTATGACTGTTTATTTTTCTTTCCTGCCTGCCATGGACCTGAAATACCTCAGAAGTGTGCCTGCCATTGGTCCATAAGGGGTTAAAAGGCTAGAGCTGGGACAGTATCAGAAGAGGGCTACAGACAGCCAATCAGGGCCTGGCTAGGCCCTATAAGAAGGGCTTCTGGAGATGAGGAGCACACTTTTGTTCTAGCTGTGAAGTAGGAAGAACGTCTTCCTGGGAAGTGAGATCAGGCAAACTCCCAGGCTGAGGCCTTGCTTTCAAGGACTGAGGGGTACTAGGCAGGCAGCCAGGACAAGAGAAGGCAGCAGGTCCACATGCCCTTTCCAATGATAAGTGGACATTTCAGACTGCAGTTTGCCCCTGTGGCAGGAGCTAGATGATAAACTGGCACAGGATCATTGAGCCAAGATGGGGGAAGACCCTGCAATGTGGGGCACTGCTGTGTGGCAGTACTGTGAAGGAAGGGGCACTGTGGGCTGGGGGGGATATGGGGTCTGACAAGTAGTGGAGAAACCTAACAGGCATTAGATAATGGACAGGGAAAGGCCAACAGAGGGTGCTCTGAGGCCAAAGAAGAGCTTATTCTTAGACTGGCCAGCAGGAGGTGCCATAGTGGTGAGTTGCAGCTTGCTACAAGAAGTACCATTCTCTACAAAGTCGCTCAAACTACTGAGTTAAATATTATTCTTGAAAAGAGGTGCTTTCCAGTCACATGATTCTATTTTTATCCAAGATGTCATTTAGTCCAGTCCCTTGTACTCATGGTAGGACCAAGCACCATTTAGACCAACAGTGGGCAATAAAACCACAGCAGGGTTAGTCCCTGGAGGGCCAGTGCCACTATGTTTACCTGCGCCTCCACAGGTATCAGAGGATTGCAGCTCTGGTTGGCCACGAATCGCTGTTCATGGCCAATGCAAGTGGTGGGAAGTGTTGTGGACTGGAACACCACTTCCCGCTGTTCATATTAGCTGGTGATTTGTGGCCAACCAGAGCTGTGATCCTCCGATACCTGCGTAGGTGCAGGTAAGCATAGTGGCAGCGGCCCGCCATGGACTAACTCTGCAAACTGGATCCAGCCCACAGGCTGGAATTTGCCCACCCCTGATTTAGACTGACAGGTGTTTGTCTAAGATGCTCCAGTGATGAAGATTCCACAACCTCCCTAGGCAATTTATCCCAGTGCTTAATCACCCTGATAAAGTTTTTCCTAGTGGCCAATCTGCACCACCCTTCCTGCAATTTAAGCCCATTGCTTCTTGTCAGAATCTGACCCATATATAATAAACATACCAAATAGTTGCACAAAGTTCAAAGTTGCACTATTTCTTTAATGGTAGTTTAAACACTTAGGACTAGTTATCCTAACATCTAGTATTCAGGATGACGGTTAAGCTCACTTTGAAATTACTTTTAACTTACCTTCTGAGCCTCTAATATGAATACTGCTTTTGACGGAATCTTTGCTACACTTTGTTTTATAGCTTTCTGGTGTAAAGATTTTAGCTCAGAGGTGCTTCTTATGTAAGTCATCTGCTTATATTGGTTGCATGCAAAATTAACAAAGCAATACAAGTGCAGATAATTATTACAACAGCAAAGTTTATCTGTGGCTCTTAAACTTTATAAATGAGACAGAGGCAGAGGCAAAAAAATGCCCTTTTTGGCAGAGAATAACCTCTACAATGAACTTTGTCCTTCAGGAAGGATGTGAAACTTTGCAACAAAAACATGTGATGGCAGCTTAACTGAGTCATATCACAAGATCCACTGTTAAAAAAAAACAGGAGGAGATTAAGCAGCACCAACCCCCTCCTTAGTTTGCTTCACCTCTCTTCTCTGTAATTATTGAGGCTTATCTAGATATTTGCTTAGTTTTGCAAAAGGCTACATAAAAAGCAGTCTAATCAGTACAAACTAACATTTCATACAGACAATGAGTTGTTTGTACAGCTCTATATACTATACATGGAAATGTAAGTACAATATTTATATTCCAATTAATGCATTTAATAATTATATGGCAAAATTACAAAGTGGGCTGTGACATTTTTATTTTTGTCTGATTTTGTAACAAGTAATTTTTTTAAGCAAGATAAAACTTGGAGGAACGCAAGACAAATCAGACTCTTGAAAGGGGTGCAGTAATCTGGAAGGCTACGTCTACACTGGCATGATTTTCAGGAAATGCTTTTAACGGAAAAGTTTTCTGTTAAAAGCATTTTCGGAAAAGCGCGACTAGCAAAAGCACTTTTTGTGGAAAAGCGTCCGTGGCCAATCTAGATGCGCTTTTCTGCAAAAAAGCCCCGATCGCCATTTTTGCGATCGGGGCTTTTTTGCGGAAAACAAATCTCTGCTCTCTACACTGGCCCTTTTGTGCAAAAGTTTTTCAGAAAAAGACTTTTGCCTGAACGGGAGCAGCATAGTATTTCCGCAAAAGGACTGACAATCTTACATGAGATCGTCAGTTGCTTTTGCAGAATTTCAAGCGGCCAGTGTAGACAGCTGGCAAGTTTTTCCACAAAAGCAGATGGTTTTGCAGAAAAACTTGCCAGTCTAGACACAGCCGAAAGGTTGAGAGCTATTGCAGTAAGGCTGCTGTTGGCCACCAACATAACTCAGCAGCCTCCTGTTCCCCACTACAGTGAAGACAGGGTACATCTACACTGCATGCTTATTTCGGAATAAGCTATTCCGGAAGACATATTCCTGTGACGTAGTGGGGGTACTTGCTGGGCTGTGGTGACCCCTGCTGTCTGGAGCAAGACCCAGCAGGGAAAACCTCACTAGGCAGAGGTAATGCCAAACTTGTTGAACCAGTGGCCAGACACCCCCCATGGAGAGGAACAAAGGAAGGTGGATGCTGCCCTGGCTGGGGGGCAGGGCTGGAAGTTGGGGAGTTGGTTGCTGGCTGTCGGAGGGCATGGAGGAGAGCCTAGGGGAAGGGGCTGGAGTTTAGGGGCCCAGTCTCCCCCATCTCAAGGGGGCCTGAGGCATCCTAGCCCAGTCCCTGTAACCAGATTACATCTGTGCTGCGCTGTGCTGGAGGAGCAATAAACCACCCTCAATTCCACTGGCTGGTGCAGTCTGTTTGTGCCATTTCGGGGTGCAGGAGACGGGGAACCCCCAACGCGCCGTCACAATTCCAAAATAGCTTATTTTGAAATAGAACATCCACACTACAGGGAAGCCTCAAAATTAGTCCTGTTTCTTTCTGAGTGATATCCTTCAGGCATTGTAAGCTATTGGCTGCAGCTCAATGTGTCTTGTGCTGCTGCCTTGTGGCTACGTATATTGGACAGAACGTTTCAAATGGCCATTTGCCACACAGAGTATTCACATTCTCTGAATAGTTAGTGCTAGTCCCTATAACCAGAATGGAACATCCAGGAAGGTCCAGGGATGGTCCCTTTGCTCCTTTGAGGAGCTACCTCACTTATGTTTTATTCAGAGGTACCAGAGGGGATATTTTGACACCCTCCCCCCACACTCCATTTTTCTCACCACTGGGCTCCTGTACACAGTGTGCACATGCAGCCATGCAACAATCCTCCGTATGCCATGCTTGTCACAAACCATGCCATGCACAACTTCCTGCGTTCTTGGGATGGGCACTGAACTGGCCAGGCCTGTGATTCAGGCCATGCTGGCCACTGCAGATAGAAGCATGAGTAGGACTCAGGAGGTGGGACTGGAGCTGACCAGGGAACAGGTAGGAACTTGGAATAACTAGGGGTTGGGGCCAGAAACAATTATCCTTAGTGAGAGACAGGAGCTGCTGAGACCCACTTCCGAGCCTGGAGCCAGCTTGCTCCCCCACTGAGCCTAACAGCTTCCCCCAGTTCTGAAGCAGAGCACTCACCCCGATCCTCCTCCTAACCTTGGCACCCACACTACTCCCCCCACCAAGCAGAGCACCCTCTTTGTCACCATAACTCACCCCACTTCCCACACTACACCTACCCCTACTCCCCTTTCCCTCACCCATGGCACCTGGAATTCCCCTCCTCCCTCTAGCCCTGACACCTCTATTTCCTCACTTCCCATGCACAGCAGCCACCCCAGTTCCTTGTCTGCCTGACACCCCAACTGATCTTCATGCACCAAGCCTGACACCTTCTATTCCTGACACACAAACTTTCCCCCTTTGACCTGCTGTCCCCAGGAGCACAGGCTCCCTGTAAACTTGGTGCTTGTGTGGCCAGTCAGAAGAGATTTAAATGCTGTCCAGCTGATTAACAGAGTGCCCAGAGCTATGTTTCTGTTTCTACTAGTGGTGCACATTCCTCAGTGCACATAAAAATTGTTCTGGAAAAAACTGCACAGTAACCTTTAATATCTTGAATTAATGTTACTGAACTAAGCTAAACTTTATTGAATAAGGTTCAATACCTTTGGGGGTCACATATATTAAAACATTATTGCATATGTGTTGTTACTGTGGAATAGCATGTATCTTCCCTAGGAGAAGGAGGCCATTGGCTGTGTCCTGACTACAGGGTATTTTCAAAAAAAGTGGCCTTTTTTTCAAAAAAAACTTCACCTGCGTCTAGACTGCTACTGCGTTCTTTCAAAATTAAATCAGAAGAACATGGTGGCTTTTTCAACAGTGGTAAACCTCATTTTACGAGGAAGAATGCCTTTTTTCGAAGAGCTCTTTCAAAAAAAGGCATTCTTGACCTCAAACAGGGCTTTTTCAAAAGAGAGATCCGGATTGCGTGGGTGCTCTCTTTTGAAAAAGTGGATCACTTTTTTGAAAGTGTTGTTGCTGTCTAGATGATCTCTTTTGAAAGAAGCTTTTTCAAAAGATTCTTTCAAAAAAGCTTCTTTTGAAAGAAGCATGTAGTCTAGACATACCCATTCATAGAATCATAGAACCAGAGAGCTGGAAGAGACCTCAGAAGGTCATCAAGTCCAGCCTCCTGCTCTAGGCAGGACCAATCCCAACTAAATCAACCCGGCCAGGGCTTTGTCAAGCCGAGACTTAAACACCACTAGGGATGGAGACTCCACTACTTCCCTTGGTTACCCATTCCACTGCTTCACTACCCTCCTACTGAAATAGTTTTTCCTAATATTCAACCTGGACCTCTTCCATCACAACTTGAGACCATTGCTCCTTGTTCTGCCATCTGTCATTACTGAGAACAGCCTTTCTCCAGCCTCTTTGGAACCTCCCTTCAGGAAGTGGAAGGCTGCTATCAAATCCCCCCTCACTCTTCGCTTCTGCAGACTAAACAGACCCAACTCCCTCAGCCTCTCCTTGTAGGTCATATGCTCCAGCCCCCTAATCATTTTGGTTGCCCTCCGCTGGACCCTCTCCAATGCGTCCACATCCTTTTTGTAGTGGGGGGCCCAGAACTGGACACAATACTCCAGATATTGTGTCCTCCTGGAGTTCATTACTCCCATTCATAATGGGAGTCCTTCCATTATGTCTTCCTGGAGTTCAAACAAGATTCTCCCAAGGACAATAAACAAAGGATTTAAACTGGCTCAGGGCTTTCTTCCATTTACTGGATTGAGGACTGGTGTTACATGGAGAGGGCCAATCCTTACAGAAGGATGGGCAATACTTGACCTCGTTAGGCCTCACTGAAGCTGAGGTGAACTTGTGACCACAAAGGGCACCCTGAGGGTGGGCTGTTGAAAACCAGCTGTTGCCAGAGCCCATGTGACAGTTGGGGTGATGTCTGGGAAGCTTCTTAGCATGTGTGTGTTTTATTCAAAGTTTCTCACATGTTTCCTCTGCAATGTTTTTACCTTAAGAATAAAATATGTTTGCAGAGAAAGAACTGTGTGGTACCTGTAGTAGTTACAACTGTTAACTGTCTCTGAAATGAAAGTGAGCAGCTATGCTTGGGCAGCCTGTCTGTGAGGGGAATAACTCAGTGAAGGCTGGGAACTATGCAATGTGGAAATGCCCCAGTCACAAGCTAGAGCAGCAGACATAGCTAGATAAGAGGGACTTACAAGCTACATGTTCCCATTGTGACTAATACCAGATACGGAGTCAAACTCATGGTTGGAAACTACTGCATGTGTAAACTAAGCTTATCAGGCATAGATGATCTGATATGAAAGATATTGGTTTGTCTGTCATCAGAGGCTTGCGGGAGGAAGTGGTGATTGGCTGCTGTTCTCAAGAGCTGCGTGGAATGAGAGCCAGTCACCCTCTGCAGAAATCACAAGGTGCTGTGAGGTGGTTTGACTGCTTTAGGCCTTCTTCCAAGAAGCTTTGTCTCCATCCTGACAGCTGGTTAGTTCAGACATAATTTGACTTCTGGAGTAATGTTGGGTTTATTTAGCTCTATAGCAAGCCAATGACAGGCCAGTGTGAGTGAGCAGATTTTTAGGTTTCAAGGAATAGGGAAAACTTCAAAACTGTCTTAAAAGGAAACACCGACCTATTAATTATATTTGCTCTCTAATAGCAATTACCAGCCTCTTTCCCATTCAGTTACTAAACCTTAATTCCACAAAGCTATTTTAATAAACCTTAATTCCACAAAGCTATTTTAATAAAGTGTGCTCGTCACTTCCTGCTTGTGCCTTGCTGCTTTTTTCACTCTCCATTATACTGCAAAGACCATCAACTTGTATAAAAACAGTTGTCTGGTTCTAGGAAATATTTTACATGCCATCAGGGCTAATGGGTATGTATGAGCCACTAGCTAATGAGTAAATTTCATTATCTTTTAAGGTGGAATGGAAAGAAAATAGCTAAATGGCTTTTAAAAATAAATGATGAAATTGATTAAAAATAGCAAACAGAACTGTGTGTTAGAGATGCCATGAATGGATGTTGTTTAGATCTGTTAGGACACTGTGTACTAGCTATTGCATCTGTCAGGTACAAGTAATTGGCCACTCTCAGGTGGCGGGGTAAATCAGCATTGTTCTGTTGACATCATTGGAATGAGGCTCATTTACATCACCTGATAATTTGGTACAATGATGTCAGTAATTTATAGGAAATAATATGCACCTGAAAAGTAAGTAAAGGTCAAATTCTGCCTTCGTTTACCCTGGTGTAACCGCATATAGTCTGATCACCTCACAGACATGAATGGATTTTATCCTTGCAATTGGGAAACATTACTATCCCAGTTTCACAGTTGGGGAGCTGAGCCACCGGAAGTTTATAAATTATATGCCCAAGGTCACACAGCAAGTCTGAGGCTTGAAACTTGATCTCCTAAATCCCTGTCCACTGCCTCAATGTAATGAGCCATTCCCAGTCCCTGTTCAGACATGGAATGGCTGGATCATTACAATAAGTAGTTTTCTCCTATAGGTATTCTCACCTTAGCAACTGCTAGAAGTGGGCACATGCAACCTGATTGAATTAGATTCATTACCACTGATGTAACACTTCCATCTCTGTATGTATGTATCCCTGACAACTGAAACTTTTGCTTCATGCATCTGATGAAGGTGAGCTGCAGCCCACAAAAGCTTATGCCCTAACAAACTTGTTAGTCTTTAAGGCGCCATAGGACTCTTCGTTTTGTTGATAAGCTTACTTAAGGAAAAAATTCCCTCCACCACATGTGTAGCTCTCATTTACTGTGAATGGGAACTACATCAAGGGGAGTATAGAACACTGAGGCTAGCTCCTGCAGAAAAGGATTTGTTAACCTTCTATTTGTGAAAACTGTAAAAAATAAAATATCTTTAGACGAACACAAGCAGCAGTCAGAATCCAGCTCAGGCCAGTGGTTGCTGATCGTTGATCGCATGGCTTTTTGGAGGCATGTGTAAAATTAGTTTGGAGCTCTGAATCCAGACTCTAATGGACAAATCAGCAGCTGGTACCGACTGGTGGTTTCTCAGTTCTCTCTACCAGGAGACTAAGGACAGATTAGACAAGAATCATTGCCCTCTTGTTCACAAAACTAGTTCCCTCCTAAGCATGATCGCACCCTATTAGCAAAATAGGGAGAAGAAATTTGTACTTATAAATCCCACGATGTACCTGTTCTCTGGATAAATGCAGCAGGATAAGGCTGTGTAATGCATTGCTCCACATGAAATCTTTGTATTTTTGCATTGTGAATATAACATACTAATGGGTCAGATTAGTGCATATTATATACATATATCCTGATGTAAGGTGCAAAGCATTAGGGAATCCAGACCCAGAGGAAGCCTGTCTCCCGTGGTACCTTGATGAACCCACACAAGTCAGAAAAGTTTTTTCAAACTATAAATTCTTTATAAATCTCTTCTGCCAGCCTCCTCTATAATAACCACAGAGTAGCGTGTGCATATTAAAAATAACAAATCCTACCAAGGCAAAACACTTCACTGCACACACAATTCTCCCCCTGGGGAACTGGAGAGGGATAGACTGAACCATGCATGACAGATGTTCATCATCTGAAGAAGAGTTCTGTGTAGCTTGAACACTGGTGCCTTCTGCCAACTTTTATTAGACCAATCTGTGTTATTACTTCACCTCCCTTTTCTCTCTCGTCTCACTATTGCAAGGTGCCTAGAGGCTATGCTGAGAAGAGTGGTCTATGAAAGCTACATACAATAAAATTATCCAATTTGCACGCGTATTTGGCAAAACAACATGCACAATTTAGGCACACAGTTGCAAGTACTTTTAAACTTAAAAAAAAAATCTAGCTCTTAATGCTGAAGAACTAATCAAATCTTTTTGTTCCCCAACTCAGATTACATACGGATATATGTTTGTACAGACAATACACACTTCTGTTCCCTTTGTGTTTTATTTCTATATATAAATCACATTCTCTACAACATTCTTTGAATTCATATTTGATTGAATAGCCTGTCAAGATTCACTCCACAGAGAGAGCCTGGTGGGAAGGCTGCACAAAGTCAAGTGAGAGATTCTGAGAAATAATATTGTTTCATTTTGGGTTTTTTAAAATGTACTAGAAAAAGCCACTGAAATTAGTCTTGCTCTTAGTGGGATCCTCCACTGTGCAATAATAATGAAAGATCCCAAACCTCTGTATAGACACCCACACATTCAGAAAATGTTCACTTAATAGGCTACATCCGGCTCAGCTGCTGGGTAACAATAGCCACCTCTTGTGGGCCAAGAGCTCTAAAGGAGAGGTGGGTGTTACAGGACAAATTGTTGCTTAGTTCCTCTCACCATCATCTCTCTCCATCGTTAGAGGATTGTGTTGTAAACCCCATGCAGACTATTGTGCCTGAATCATTTGCACAGTGGTTGGCATCACACCCCTCTTATAGTGCTGCGTGAATCAGTCTATCCTATTTGGGCAAGGAACAGGAAGGACTGTAAAGCTCAGACTTTTAGAACTGCACCTGTAAGTCCTGCTGGGGACCGAGCATCCTCAATTCCTATTGCTGTCATTGGAACTGAACTTCTCAACTGCTGTGTAGCAGCTTGTATGACTGGGTCCAGAAAACTCTATGGGATGTGCAGATGCTCAGCATCTTTCAATACATGGTCTCTAGAATTTTCAGCAGTAGTAATACAGTCTACTGCAGGGTTTCCAGGTGTCGAGTTTTTGACCAGAATGCCTGATCAAAAAGGGACCGAGGTAGCTCCAGTCAGTACATCTGACTGAGCCATTAAAATTCCTGTTGATGCAGAACTCCCTATGTGGTTCCATGTGACTCCCCAGAAGTGATGGACATCCCCTCACTTCCTAAGTGAAGGAATTGCCATTGGGGTTCCATGTGCTGCCTTAACCCTGACCCAAGCACCAGCTCTGCAGCCCCTTTTGGTCAGGAACCATGTCCAGTGGGAAAGGTGGAGGAAATACCTGTGGGCAGAGGCAGCACAAAGAGCTGCCAGGCCCTGTCTCTGCCAACGAGCTGCACCCCTCACTCCTTCCTACACCCAACCCTGTGCCCCTTTCTGGAGCCTGAACCCCTTCTAGTGTCCCAACCCCTCATCACTGGCCCCAGGCCAGAGAGGTCCATTGGGGGGCTGTCAGTATCCAGGAGGCCCTGCAGGAGAGCTTCCACCCTGAGGAGCACTAAGAGCCTCTGTGGTCTGCCCCACTCCCTCATGTCCTTCCACTTACCCCTCCCTAACCCCCCTTCCTGATGTCAAATAAAACACATGTATTTTCATGAACACAAACTTTATTTAACAAAACTAGGGTGAGGAATGAAACTCTGGTGAGACTGGGGAAAAGAGGCGGGAGAGGAGAGGGGAAAATCTGGGAGAAGGGAGCTGGAAGGGGGAAGCATGGAGAAGAAGGGGGAGAAGAAACTCAGAGCTCAGGATTGGGGGTCTCGCCAGACCAACTTGATTTTTATGCAAACCTGCTCCTAGGTTCAATGTGGCCCAAACCTGAATAAGGTCCATGATCTGCACCCTGGACCAGGAAGGTGCCCGCCTTCTCCGGACCCTGGCAGGCTCCTGGGAGCTGGCATACTGCTCCTGGGGAGTGGTAGAGGGCTGGCTGCCAGTGGCTTGCTGGGTCATGTTTTGGGTTAGGGTTAGGGTTTTGGGGCCACTGGGTCAGGGGCAGTGACTGCTGGCTCTGGGCTGACAGGCTTGGAGCTGGCACAGGAACTGTGGCCAGAGGCTACCCCTTTAAGGGTTCCGGGGAGGAGGGAAGGGAGAGAAGTGTTCTTGGTTGAGGCCGGAGTGGCCACCAGGGCACCCTGGGAAGGCTGGAGGCCCCCTATTTCAAAATAAGTATCTACACATCACTTACTTGGAGATAGTTATTTCGAATTTGGCATTATTCCTCGTAGAATGAGGTTTACCGAATTAGCCCTCCGCTATTTCAAAATAACTTTGCTATGTAGACATACCCTAACAGATTTATTTGGGCATAAGCTTTTGTGGGTCAAAACCACTTTGTAAGAGTCTCCATCATCTGACAAAGTGATTTTGACCCACAAAAGCTGATTCCCAATAAATCTGTTAGTCTTTAAGTTGCCGCAGGACTCCTCATTGTTTTTACAGATACAAACTAACGTGGCTACTCCTGGAGACCTCTTTCCATGAACAGAGTAGAAGGGAAAGGTAAATCCATAAAGAACTGCCTGGTTTTAGCTCTTGCTGTAAACTGCTCAGCCCATCTGTGCCAAAATTATGATTGATTTGAATGTTAGTGCATGCACACTGTTAAGTCTCTGCTAAAACATCCCTGCTGTCTTCTGTTCTCTCAATGTGGTTGTTAAATTCATTCCCCTGCTATGTCTTGTCTTTTAGATTATAATATCTTTGTGGCAGGGATTGTTTGTACAGTGCCAAGTTCAAATAATATTCTGATTTTGCTGATGCCTGTGAACATTACCACTGTATAAATAATCAAACTTCAAATGATGTACAGCTTTGTGTCAAACCCTTGAGAGGGGATGGGAAATTGACTCATGAAATCAGGTGAAACTCAGTAACTTTTGTCCTATATGTCAGGGTTGTTCCCCACTCTGGTACTCCGAGGGCAGAAGGGGGGACCCCCACAAGAGAGCTTAAAAATCTTGCCATCCTGGGCACTTGTTACCAAAACTTCCCAGAATCACAAATTCCCTGGCTCTGAGAAATAAACAAATAAGCTGCCACGATTAAGTGATTTTTATCCCTAAAAAAATCAGGGATGAACACTTGAAACCTACACCAACCTCTTTTACCCTACGGCTACGTCTACACTGGCATGATTTTCCAGAAATGCTTTTAACGGAAAAGTTTTCCGTTAAAAGCATTTTTGGAAAAGAGCATCTAGATTGGCATGGACGCTTTTCCGCAAAAGCACTTTTTGTGGAAAAGCGTTTGTGCCAATCTAGACGCGCTTTTCCGCAAAGAAGCCCCGATCGCCATTTTCGCGATCAGGGCTTCTTTGCGGAAAACAAATCTCAGCTGTCTACACTGGCCCTTTTGTGCAAAAGTTTTGCGCAAAAGGGACTTTTGCCCGAACGGGAGCAGCATAGTATTTCCGCAAAAAGCACTGATTTCTTGCAGTAGGAAGTCAGTGCTTTTGCGGAAATTCAAGCGGCCAGTTTAGACAGCTGGCAAGTTTTTCCGGAAAAGCGGCTGATTTTCCGGAAAAACTGGCCAGTCTAGACACAGCCCTCAAGAGCTTGAAAAAAGAAACAAGAAGAACAAGCTGCAGTCTCATATAGCTGACCTCCCAGTCTGAGGCATGCAGATACACACAGACCTTCCAGGACACAATCAAATCATCACCTTAAAATGATTTCTTCATTACAAAACAAAAGAGAAACTTGATAAAGCATACTTGGTTCTAGATGTTACAGAGCAACTAAGGAAAATAAATCAAAACAGAAGTCTCTGGACACAATGTGAGATGGTAAATGGGGAGAGGAGGCATAGATACACACAGAGCAGTTCAAACCAAACCACAAAGTAAAGAAAAATACCCTGATTGCAACTAGATACACTTTTTCTTTACTTTTTTCCAATCTTTTCTTTATTCAGTCCACTTCCATATCCCAACTTCCTTGGAGGCATGGTAGTCCTGCCAGGGTTTAAATCATTCTGTCTCTCTCAACTTCTGGTTTTTCTCTCACAAAGAAAGCCAGCAAGGAATCTATATCCAATTCAAATTTCAGCACTCTTATCTCGATTGGTTCTCCCCACCCTCTGGCCAACACCTTTGCTAGCTACCTGAGTTTAACCCCTTAGTCACCAGGTACTGGTCAGCACTCCTCCTGTCCATTACAGTGCAGATCCTGGTTTTAATGTTTGTTTGAAACCAATGTTCAAAACAGAAGCTGGGAGTAAGTGGGAAATAAGGGAAGTGAAAGTGTGGTGTTTAACACAGATCTTTAATCTGTTAGAAAACAAGCTATGGGAAGCCCTCCAGTTTGCAATATGACAGGGCAATTTCCTGAAATATATTAGGGAGCTCATATGACATTAAGTATATGAATGATTTAGCTATCATTATGGGACAGCACTCCACGGGGGAAGGGTTGCTACAGTGCCTAGAGGAAGTGAAAACAGCAGGGGATGATTAAGGCAAATCAATCATGTTGTAACACCTCTAAAAAGGCACCACCTGCTGGAGAGGCTCACTTACTCTGGTTCAAACCAGATTCTCCAGTGCCAACAGACATTTGGATCTGTCTAAGGAGGGCCCAATCCTTGTGGAACGATTGTAATTTATTGGGCCCCCATCTCACTGAATGACCTCTGGTGGGCTGTTAACATGCATGTAGTAACCTGTATTGCTTTTATTGCTTCTCTGCTGTGCTTTTACTTGAAGAATACATGTGCTTGCTTATTAAAAATGCTATGGGGTGACTCACAACTCCTGGCAAGATGCAGTTCTTAGGTCTTTGGAGAGAAAGGAAAGTGCAGTCACTGACCAATTTTGGCAAACTGGGCTGCTTGGGATGTTGGAGCATAATCCAGGGAGCTGTGCCCAGGAGAGGTAAGTGGGAGCTGGCAACTTTTAAAAGAGGCCTCTCTAGAGACCACAGAGGGTGGGGGAAATAGATTCAGTTACCTGAAGTTATAACTTTCAATGCTCTATGTTTTCCTAAGTGCACCTTGCATAATCTGTAGATGGAAATTGAGTGATAAACTCCCCAATATCTTTTTATTTGTATGGCACAGGTTTGCTGGATTCTCTAGTAACTTGGAAATTCTGTGACAGTGTGAGATGCACAGGACATTGCTAAAAAAGGGAAGTGATCATGCTGGTGCTAGTGTGGAAAATTAGTTTCAATATAACAATATTGACTGTGTTCACCTTCTATTATTTAATTTTCAGGTTCTTTACCCATTTCCAGTTTGCCACAGGCTCCAGTAATGGCATGGCACAAAGCCCCAGGAGTGTTTAATGAAATATTCAGGGAGAGTGTTCTGTACCTCTTCCTGTGCTTTCTGGGGTGGAGAAGGCAGCATTGTGTGGGAGGGAAAGGGAACGAAAGTGATGGGAAACAATGACTCAGAAGTGGAGAGCAGATGGATGGACAATGGCAGCAAATGAAGTGTGACAATCACAAGGGAAAACAGGTGGAAGCAGCAACAGGCAATTTGCTCAGGCATAGGCACTAACTATGTGTGTGCTCTGAGGCTAGAACACCGGAGGGTGTGGGGGGACAGATTAATGGGTGCTGATCACATCTCCACCCTAGTACCTCCTGCCCGCCATTGGGCATCACTGGTCAGAACCATCCCCGCTCGCGCTCACTACAATCATGTTTTGTGGCATGCAGGAGGTATGAACGTCAGCTGTGCTTGGGAAGGAGGCAGAATGCAAGACCTGGAGCAGATCTGGGGATTGAGCACCCCCCAGCACACTGGAATAATAAAATAATTATTTCTGAAGTGGGTGAAAGGTGGAAGTAAACCCTTTGGCTACGTCTAGACTGGCATGATTTTCCGCAAATGCTTTTAACGGAAAAGTTTTCCGTTAAAAACATTTGCGGAAAAGAGCGTCTAGATTGGCACCAGCGACGAGGAGTCCTGTGGCACCTTATAGACTAACTGAAGTGTAGGAGCATAAGCTTTCGTGGGCAAAGACCCACTTCGTCAGATGCATGTAGTGGAAATTTCCAGAGGCAGGAATAAATATGCAGGCCAGGATCAGGCTGGAGATGACCAGGTGGATCCAATCAAGGAGGATGAGGCCCACTTCTAGCAGCTGATCTGGAGGTGTGAATTCCAAGAGAACAGAAGCTGCTTTTGTAGTTAGCAAGCCATTCACAGTCTTTGTTTAATCCAGAGTTGATTGTGTCAAACTTAAAGATGAACTGTAGCTCAGCAGTTTCTCTTTGAAGTCTGGTCCTGAAGTTTTTTTGCTGCAGGATGGCTACTTTTAGATCTACTTTTTAGATTGGCACAGACGCTTTTCTGCAAAAGCACTTTTTCGCAATTGGGGCTTTTTTGTGCAAAACAAATCTGAGCTTTCTACACTGGCCCTTTTGAGCAAAAGGACTTTTGCCCGAACGGAAGCAGCATAGTATTTCCGCAAGAAGCACTGATTTCTTACATGAGATCGTCAGTGTTCTTGTGCAAATTCAAGTGGCCAGTGTAGACAGCTGGCAAGTTTTTCGCAAAAGCAGCTGCTTTTGTGGAAAAACTTGCCAGTCTAGACACAGCCCTTGAGTTTCTGGTGTGACTCTGAATGCCAGTGTTTTTATTAAAGAAAATCAGATCCTATGGGGGGTGGGGTGGGTGGGTGGGTGTGTGTGTGTGTGTGTGTGTGTGTGTGTGTGTGTGTTAACATAAATGTCTATACCAATCCTTTTAATTGTTGTTGAAGTTCTTGTTCTTTTTATTCTTTGTTGCTTGTGTAAAAGCATCCTCCTATGAAACCAGAGGAAATGTAGCGCACACATAGAAATGAACTAACTTTTTTTAACCAAAATTTGCATTTTCAGTGCTAACATTTTGTAGGGAAAGAAAGTCGCAAACCAGGTGTACTGCTTTCAGAAGGTGCCACAAGCAAGGCTCTACAATGCTATAGTTAACCACAGAACAGTTACAACCCATGTACTTCCTTCCTGTGCTTCCTTGGACCAGAAAGTTTTCTCAGTCCTTAATTTGGGCAGAACTCCTTGACAGGTAAGAAAACAGGACACTATTCATGTCAGTCCCAGAGATAAAAAGGGTTAACTGATAGGCATTGTCTTACTGGCATGCTTATTGGGGTAACCAGTTAACTAGCTCCTGGCCCCCTGGAGCAGCCCTCTGCCTGTGGCGCACCCTGCCTAGCATGGCCAGGCCCACTGTGCCTTACTGGGCAGGGGTGTTCCCGCCTGGTCAGGCAAGAACAGCTCCCCTCCTGCCATGTGGTGTGGCAGGCCCTGCCCAGCCCTGTTGGAGAGCCCCCCCCCCCCCGCAGTGCAGTGTGGGCGGGAGGCTGCTCCAGCTCAGCTGGGCACCTGGGCACCCTGTACCCCCCCTCATCCCACATGGTGCTTCAGGCAGTTAACCAGTTAAACCATTTAACATTTTACAAAGGATTTTACATCCCAAATCAGTTCAATCCTGAGTGACTGGGTGCTAAATCATGTGTAAGGTTATGTCATTTGTCCATTGTCTACTAAGAACATTTCATAGAGGCTGTTGAGCCTTCATTTTGTAATCTGGCAGAAACTATAAATCACTATACCGAAATGTGTTTCAGAGAACACAGAATCCCACTTAGACCTTAGTTCTGTCCATTGCTGCCACTGACCTGCTATTGGAGTGTGGGCAAGTCTCTTCTCTGGGCCTTTTTCCCTCCCTGCCCTTTGCCTGCCTTACCTGTTTAGATTGTAAGTTGTTGGGCTGTCTCTTAGGCTATATCTACACTGGCGGGTTCTTGCACAAGAATCTGCAGAGCGTCCACACTGCCCACCCTCTCTTGCGGAAGAAGATTTACAGTACGGCGTGGTAAGAGGGCTTCTTGCGCAAGAGCTATGCTCTTTTTTTTAACAGGTGTAAGCCCTCTTGCACACGGGCTCTTGCGCAAGAGGGCAGTGTGGATGCTCGGCAGGGGTTTCTTGCGCAAGAAAAGCATACGGCTAAAATGGCCATTGGAGCTTTCTTGCACAAGAGAACGTCCACAGTGCCATGGGTGCTCTTGCGCAAAAGCACAGCTCGTGCATGGCAGTGTGGACGTTTTCCTGCGCAAGACTTCTTGCACAAGAATCCTTGCGCAAGATGTTTTGGCTCAAGAAGCCAGTGTAGACATAGCCCAACTGTGTTTTAGTTAAATGCCTAGCACTACAGAGCCCTGACATCATCTGGAGTGCATAATAATTGACCTGCACTGCATGTGAACTGACCACTCAGGTGAAAGTTTTCACAAAGCTGAAAGCCTGCATCTCATTACCTATCCCCAGGCAATCCCTGCCACTAACTATAAAGGCTGAATTTTACAAACCAATCCTATGCAATGCCATGTTCAGGCCAGGAAAAGAGAAATATCCTGCACTAATCTCACAATGGTTGGAGATTTTATCAATAACTTTCACAACAGAGAAATGTTTCTTACACAAAAACGATGCTGGCCTCAGAACAAGAATCCCATTTCCAATGTACATGTGCTCTCAGGCCCTGTTCTTCATCACCATGGCAGAGTGAGCACCCCCAAAGCAGTCTCTAGATGGATCCTCACAATGGTCTGGCTGGAGGGTCAGTCTGTTGATAACTGGCAGTCTTATCAACCACTGAAGCTGTTAACTCTGCAACATGACCAGCAATCACATTTGTCATCTGGCATCTTACACATATATTCAATTCACCGGGTGGGGGAGAGGGAGAAGGGGAATCCTCAGGAAATCTGATAAACAACAGCCCCCAACATTCATATGTACTTGTGTGGGCAGACAATTGTCCTCTGGTGCATGCTGGGAAAGCAGTTACTTTTTTGTATGTGCATATTTTGTGGGGAAAGTTTGATTGTGCCGTAAAGTGATTTAGCCCACAAGCTTCTGAGTTAGAACAGCCCAAAGGATGATGTGAAATTAAACTTTAGCAGAAATCAAAATGATGATGCTTATGTCAAGCATTAGATATTAATGGGATATGCCTGGGCACATCACCAGCATTTCCACCTTTGATGGATAAATTGCATCGGTGAGAGCTAGAGTCCTTAATCAGAGGCTAAAAGATGAGGTAATGCAGGTAGCACTCTGGCAACTGCATTTTCCCAGCTGAATAATGAGACCGAGTTCAGTCTCATCTCTCACATAATTAACTGATAGATATTAAGCACGTGACTTAACAGTGGCATGAGCACATTACTCCAAAGAGGTGTATTGTGGGCTAATGAAAAGACTGCGTGGAGCTAATGCAGAATGGAGCAGCGTGATAACCAGGGAAGTGCAGAGAGGATTCTGCATCCATATTGCTGCCTTCTCTGCTAGGTGCCTGCTGGTAAGTGGAATGAGTTCAAGGTCTTGATCACATCTGAAGCTGTCATGAATGGATCCTCAGTATATTACTGGCATTCTGACATGCAAAGTACTTATTTAATGTTAGTAAAGGGCTATATAAGGGCTGAATATTATTACTTTCAATTTGCCTCCGTTCATAGGTCAGAGGTTAAGGGCACTTGAAGTGGGATAGCTGCAGGGACACTGTATTTTGTACCTTCTTCACCACAGCTCTGGAGTGCCCTCATCAAGCAGGGCATGCACTTGACCTTATCTAAACACAGAAATGTATATAACTTTGAAAGGCACTTGGCATTTCAGACTGAGTTGACTGGAGGGGCTACCTGTATAAGATGCTAGTTGGCTTTATGCATGCTCTGCAGCCATGTCACTCCAAGCAATGCTGACTATTATGTGTGGTGGCAGCATCAAGTAGTCCCTGTGAAGGATGAGGACCCCATTGTGTTAGGTACTGTACAAACATAGAACCAAAAAAATGGCCCAGTTTCATCAGCGAAGCAGGATGGGACCTACTCTGTGCTGGGAAGGTGGGATATAAACACAAGTAGATATGAAGGATGTGTAGGGAAAACCAAAATGCTGCAGGAAAAAGGGCTGGTAATTCAATAGAGCAGGGATGGGCAATAATATGGTGGTGGGCTGCAGGTACCAATGATTGCAGCTCTTATTGGCCACAGACCGTCACTGCTGGCCAATGGGAGCATCAGGAAGTGGCACGGACCAGGACACTGCTTTCTCCAGCTCCAGTGGCCATGGATGGCAATCCACAGCCAACAGGAGCTGCGATTGCTGGTATTTGCGTGTGTGCAGGTAAATATAGCAGTAGAGGGTCCACCAGGAACTAATCCTATCAGACTGGATAGGCTCTGTAGGCTGGTATTTGCCCAACCCTACAAAGAGGGTATCATTTCCCAGAATGCCAGTGTAGTGTTCAGTCACTGTACTGCTAGTGGCTAATGTCCATCCTAAACTCCTGATTAACAGTGATGACTGAGAATCACGTGGCATTTTATGCAGGAATTAGGGGTATTATCCAGTGCCTTGCTCAAACTTCCTCCGGGGTAATTACATTCTGGCTACATTTACTCACTCTGCATTGTCAATTGGATACCATGTTCCTCAATCGCTGTCCTAAATTGGTGTGTAGTGTAGCTGTGTGTTGTCAAGCAGTTACAATGGGCTACTTTGCACTCATGAAGATACACCAGTGCAGAGTCCCTCCTCCCCAAGTGCAGCTGCACTTTACTGATGTAAAATGAGGGCAATAACTGGAAGAACTTATGCCAAGAGCTTACTGGGTTAAGTCCCACTGCAGCAAGCCACATTGCACACCAGTATAGCGGGTCTACATTAGGGATTGACACTTTTACTTGACCTACACTAATAAGGAGCCAGTAGTGTATTATAGTGTGTGGATGTGTGTGTAGGGGGGGCGGTTCTTTGTAAAATGCTGCAAGAGCCACTTGGATGAAAGGTGGAAAGAAGGAAGAAGCATCCCCTTCACTAAAGAATGCAATGGAAAATAGGGGCTTGCAGATCAGTAGCACAGTCTGAAGGGGACACTTGGGTGGGCCCTGACTTCAGATGAGTGGGCAATGATGGGGGCTGGGAAGGGGAGCAGGAGAGATTGGGCTGCGTCCCATCAACCAATCTTGGAGAGGGTGAGACGAGATGCACACACTGGTCAGGGGACACCAAGGGACGTAGCAGAAGAATGGGATGGGGCACAGGGCCTACTGTGCTCCTCCAAACACTCCTGCTGGGAAGCTGGGTCTCTGGCAGTGGCATAGCAAGGGGGCAATTGCCCCCCACACCCTGCACCACACTATAGAAAGCAAAGGGAGAATGACACGGGCGGGTCTGGGACCACCCGGCCCCGCCACAGCAGCAGCCAGGGCCACGCCAGACCCACTCACGCCATTCTCCCTGAACTCTCCCTAGAGTGGCATGGACAGGAGGGGCAACTTCCCCCTCACTATGCCAATGGCCTCTGGAGTGGGGTCCATAAGTCTGCCCCACTGTGCCAGCCTGGAACTGCTGCTGGGGAGCACATGGTCAAGGTGCTGTGCCCTGCCAACACTCCTGCCTGGCACTCCTGTCAGGGAGCAGGGTTAGGGACTTACAAGCCTAATGCATCAATGCTGCTCTCCAGCAAACGCGCTGGACTGGAGAAGCAGGACAAATCCCTGACTGGGCTCTATGGCTGTAGTACTGGAAAGGAAGATCAGGGAAAGCCCCGTGCCCCAAACCCAGACCTTGGCAGGAGTGCCACTGGCTGAGCAGGGCACGGCAGGGGGCCTGGACCAGAAGCAAAGCTGAGACAGGGTGGATGGGCCTGGATATAAATGGGTGGGCCATGACCACTCAGGGCCACCCATGCCTATGCCACTGTTGCAGATTTATAAACTGGATTCAGGTATTGTTAAAGGTTGTTGTTTTGTAAACTACTGAATTACACAAATCTTCAGATACAAGACAAGTTTCAGAAAAGGTCAAATGCCTGAAAATCGGTGAACACGGAATCCTTTGACACATCCATAAATACAGTGGGCCTGGTCCTTACTTACACGGGACCATTTACACTCATTTGGCTACAACCAAGCTACATTAAGTTATTACACTTAGGGTATGTCTATGCTGTGAAACTATTTTGGGATATTTCCATTATCCCAAAAAAGCATTTTCCACATCTTGACAGTGCACCCATTATTTCAAAATGTAATCAAAATAACAGGCGTGCTAGTCTGACATCCCCGTAAACCTCGTTCCACTAAGATTAAGGGACTTGTTGGACTAGCAGTCTATTTTGAAATTTGGTGCTTCATAGTCAGCACCAAATTTCAAAATAAATTATCTCGAAATAAGCTCAAAGTAAGGTATGCAATTTGTGTAGCTCAAATTGCATATCTTATTTCGAGCTAGTGCTGCAGCGTAGACACACCTTCACACTCATATTAAGGCTCCCTTATACTTTATATGCAAATTGCGTATCTCATTTTGAATCTATTTCGAAATAGGTTATTTTGAAATTTGGCGCATCTACACGGGTTGCGCACTGCTGTTCCATGCCAATATCTAAATTGTTGATGAAGATGTTGAACAGAACCAGTCCCCAAACAGACCCCTGTGGATCCCCATTTAACAATTTAGATATTGGCATGGAACTGCAGTGCCCAACCTGTGTAGATGTGCCAAATTTCAAAATAACCTACCTTGCATACCTTACTTTGAGCTTATTTCAAGATAGTTTATTTCGAAATAGATTCAAAACGAGATACGCAATTTGCGTAGCGCAAACTGCGTATCTTATTTCAAGTTTAGCGTGCTGCGTAGACGCATCCTTTGAGACTAATACAAGAGCTCCTGGTCCAAAACTCGGTCTCCTACTTGCAACTATCATGCCCTTCCAGCATGATAAACAGGCAAGCAATTAGAAAAAGTTTTTTGAAACGTATGTCACTCCCCGCCCTCCTACCAAAAGTTTTCAAATCTGATGGAAAAATGGAATGTTAGGTTTGACAAGATTTCAGGAAAACTGGTAGAAATTGACAAGCTCTTGACACACTTAAAAATGCCTCCATTCATAAGGCATCTTGGAGCAAAAAAGCAAAGAACTGAAAGATAAAAATAAAATAAAAAATTTGAACAACATATATTTTTAAAACCATAGAGCTACATCTACATTGCAGGCTTCTGGCACAAGAACTGTTTTGCGCAAGAGTTCTTGCGCAAAAGGTCTTGTGCAAGAGTGCATCCGCACTGGCATGTGCTTTTGCGCAAGAGAAGTGCTTTGCGCAAGAGCGCCCATGGTGGTGTGGATGCTCTCTTGTGCAAGAAAGCTCTCATGGCCATTTTAACTATAGGGGTTTCTTGTGCAAGAGGGCGGGCTTATTCCTCGTGGGGAAAGGAATAACTCTTGTGCAAGAAGCCCTCTGTTCTGATGTTTTACTGTAAATTTACTTGCGCAAGAACACGCATGCAGTGTAGACGCTCCACAAGTTTTTGCATAAGAACAGGCATTCTTGTGCAAAAAGCCTGCAGTGTAGACGTAGCCCCTAAGTAAAAGTGTCTGTAATAGTACACTGAATATTCCTTTAAATACATATAAAGGTTGTTACTGAGTGCAGAGGTCACATTATACAACTCAACATGCGTATCTAACATGTGTGTTACTTAAAACACAGCTTCATTTTAAGGTGATATATGATTTGAATAGGCAAAATTAATAGATTAAGAACAATTCTATTAAATAGTTGTATGATTACAAATTTCCATTGGTTTTATTTAATCTTTGCAAGGAGCATGTGTGACGGACCGGGCCGAGTCTGAGCACAGCTGAGGGCGTCCGCTAAGGGCGAATTGCTCAAACTCAGGGCTCCTTACAGCCCCAGACTGGAGGCCCTTCCCAAATGGGCCACAAACCAGTCACACCGAGTGCTTCAGCTGCCGATCTGGCCAGCCAGAAGCCTCACGAGCAAAACCCCTCAGACACCCAGCTCTTCCTGTGCCCCAATCAGCCCTGGGCCTGCACACAGGTGAGGGATTATAGACCCAATCTCACCCAATCAAACTTCTGGTCCCAAGAAACCAGCCACAGTTCCCAGGTCAATTTACACTCTGGATCTTACCCACAAGATCACGCTGAGCCAATCCTTTAGAATCTAACATCTAAAGGTTTATTACTAAAAGAAAGAAAAGCATGAGAGTAAGGTTGTTAAAGGATAATACATTACATATATTGAATCACCCAGTTCTCAATGCAGGCTCTTAGCAGAAATGTTATAACTGCTATCTTAAAAGTCTCTGATGTACATCCTATGTCAGGATGGGTCGACAGTTCTTTCCGGCTCGTGGTTCCCTGCAAGGCTGCATCTGGGATCAGGAGCAAAATTGAAGGCAAGATGAAGGGTGCCACATGGTACTTATATACCTCTTCTGGCATCTTCTTGGCTGTAGCAGGTCACCTGGTCAGTGGCCTATCCCTGTGTTCCACACTGATAGCCCTTAGATATCAGTCACATTCCTGAGATGTGTATTGGCACCTAGAGTTTCATTGTCTCCTTGCTAATTAGCATAGCCATAGGCTGAGCTTTCCTTCCTCATTTGCTCAGCTACAGACAGAGAATTTTCCAGCATCCATACAGAGTACATGATTATAACTCCACATACAGATATTATACAAGTACATGAATACCATATACAGAATCAGTAGAACGGACGCTTTCATGTGACACTTCACATGACCCCCTTTGTACAGACTTATGGGGCAAACACCCGCCTCCCATGGGTGCAGCAGTGATCTGGCTGCTCCCCTTAAAATCCAGTAACGTGACATGATGCATACATATCCTGCTGAGAAAGAAGCTTCCTTACATTCCACAAACAGCTATGAATAGCGATAAAACCCAAGGGCTGGTATGTAAGGCTAGGTTTACACTGCAAAGAAAAGTCAGAAAAAGATACGCAAATTGCGAACTGCAATTTGTGTATCATTTTCTGCTCTTTCGAAAGAGGCTTTTCCAAAATTTGGCCCATCTACACTGGGCCAAATTTCAGAAAAACCTCCTCTTTCAGCACATCCCTTCTTCCTCATACAATGAGGATTACATTGTGAAAGAGTGTGATGGTGAAAGAACGTGTCCGCTTTTTTGGAAATTATTCCAAAAAAAGGGACGTGTTCCTTGAACGTGGCATAGCTTTTCTGGGATAACTATGGTATCCCGGAAAAGCTCTGCAGTGTAGACTTAGCCTAAATGAAATTTTGCCTTGTTCACCCTTATCAGCCTGTATGGCTCCTTGTCTAATATAGATGAAAACCTACACGAGCAAATGTCTTCACTGATTACCTGTACCACAGAGTAGGAATATGTGCATAAGGGTGGGAACAAGTATTTCAAGTCAATGCAAGCTAACCCTAATCTGCAGCATACCCATCAAACTAATCTGTCCATTTTTAAATGGCCTAGCTAGCCTTTGTCTCCTCATACATATTGTGCATTTCTAGACTCTAGAAGGTCCAGAAGGAGCTAGAGTAACATAAAAACATAGAAGTAAGTGTTGGAAGAGACCTCAGGAGATCATCTAGTCCAACCTCCTGCTCAAAGCAGGACCAACCCCAACTAAATCATCCCATCCATGGCTTTGTCAAACAGGGCCTTAAAAATCTTTAAGGATGGAGATTCTACCATCTCCCTAAGTTACCCATTTCAGTGCAGGTAACCCGTTACAACAGAATCTCAAAGTCACAAACATCAGAGTAACAAACTGATCAGTACCTCATTTGGAACTGGAAGTATACAATTAAACAGCACAGAGACAAAAAAAAATTATATAAATAAACACAAAGTAAATACAGCACACGGATGTGTTAAATGTAAATACTAACCTCCCCTCAGAAATCACCATAAGAACGTAAGAACTGCCATATTGGGTCATCAGACCAATGGTCTATCTAGCCCAGTATCCTGTCTGATGAAAATGGCCAATACCACATGCCCCAGAGGGAGGAAACACAACAGTTAATCCTCATGTGATGCCGCCCCGTCACCTATTTTTAAAGCATCTTTTAAGTCTTAAATCTATATGAAGTCTATGTTCATTGTAAATTTTTGAAAGGACAACCATAATTTTTCAGAGTTATGAACATTTCAGAGTGATAACAGCCTCCATTCCCCAAGGT
This sequence comes from Pelodiscus sinensis, assembly GCF_049634645.1. Taxonomy (NCBI): domain Eukaryota; kingdom Metazoa; phylum Chordata; order Testudines; family Trionychidae; genus Pelodiscus; species Pelodiscus sinensis. Next base: position 309,278,814 of record NC_134711.1, read on the forward strand.
GTTCATAACTCTGAAGTGCTAATGTATGCCAAAATATTACAGGAAAAGCTCTAAAGCAGCAAAAAGCAGTTTGGCTGAAATAGTTTTCTGTGAAACTGCAGAGTTTCTATCTACAACAAATTCACAAAAGTACTATTTTTGTCTTTAAGAGAAAAAGTGGAAGGGTGTGTATGTTTTTATATTTTCACCATTTAAAAAACAGAACACAGAAATAAACGTTTTAAACAATCTGATGTCTCCATTTGTTTCTTCCACTGATTTCCTTCTGAGGTTTAGACAAAATATTTAAATTCTGTGCCTCGATTTCCTCATCTTTTAGAAATAGAAAACAAGTTTGGAAAGAATCATGAAGCTAAAAAAATTAAACCAAGCAAATACATGACAATTGTTTAGAAATTCCTAAATTCTTTTTCTTTGTTCTTATTTAGCTCAGACTGATATGTTTGTCTTGGTATCAGGTTTTCTACTTCCCATTGCCATCCACTTTTCCAATTGACCCAAGTACTGAAGCATCAGCCTACAGTATATTAAAGATACTCCAAATTAACTTCTCTGCCTTGGCTTCCTCATCCTTCACAGTAGAAATGATAGCACTTACCTACCTAAAAGGGATCATGTGGATTAATTAGCTCAGGCTTGTAAATGCCTTTGAAGATTAAAATGTTTTATAAGTACCAAACATTAGAGTGAAATCTTGCCAGTATGAGAGACACCTCATCTGAAGAACAACATTTAAGGATAGTACATTTAGAAACCTAAGAAAATTGATAAAGCCATTTAATTTTACAGTCTTCACCATCTGCAACTCTTGTTTTCTTTACACCATTTTTTTAAATAGTCTGTTTAAACACGTGCATCAACACAAGTGAAAATGAACTTTTCTCAGTTTACTTTCTCTACATTTAAAAGGTACTGAGCTCCAGGCAGTTTCTGAGATAATGGAATTTTCATATTGCTTTAATTACTGCAATATTTTCTATTATTCTGCCCTAATTAGAGCAGTACCTAATAGTTTTCTAATCAACACTAAATTTGCATTATTACTTTGTTGGCCCTCAAAATAATGATCTCAAGCATACTTCCAGCATGCACATGTTAACAAGCAAAAAGGTGCAGAGTGAATAACTAGAAACTCGAAGTCAGCATTGTTGCGCAAGATGAGGATAGATTTTTTTCAAGAGCAACATTGTGCATATATAGAGTCTAAAACCATGTGAGCCACCTTAGATGAAAAATTGACAGGATTCTTTTTGTTTGTATAGTGCCTTGAAGCCCTAGCTATGGACCAGGACCTTACTGTGCTTGTTTCTTTACAAATGAAGAACAAAAAGCTCTCAATGAGCTTAGAATTCATTAAATGACTAAACCTGGTCAAGCAAACTAAAGGAGTGGAGTGGAGAAAGAACAGGTTAAGAACTATTTAGAAAAGCTAAACATACACAAATACATGAGCCCAGATTTAATACAGCTGAGGGTTCTGAGGGAGTTGGCAAATGTCATTGCGGAGCCTTTGGCCATTATCTTTGAAAATTCGTGGAGATCAGAAGAGATCCCAGATGACTGGAAAAAGGCAAATGTAGTGCCCATCTTTAAAAAAGGGAAGAAGGACAATCCAGGGAATTACAGACTGGTCAGCCTTATCTCAGTCCCCGGAAAAATCATGGAGGGGATCCTCAACGAATCCATTTTGAAGCACCTGGAAGAGGGGAAAATGATCAGGAATAGTCAACATTAATTCACGAAAAGCAAGTCATGCCTGACCAATCTGATTAGCTTCTATGATGACGTAACTGGCTCTGTGGATATGGAAAAGTCAGTGAATGTGATATACCTTGACTTTAGCAAAGCTTTCGATATGGTCTCCCACAATATTCTTGCCAGCAAGTTAAGGGACTATGAATTGGATAAATGAACTGTACGATAGATAGAAAGATGGGCCCACCTGTTGGGCCCAACGGGTAGTGATCAACAGCTCCATGTCAGGTTGGTGGTTGGTTTCTAGCGGAGTGCCCCAAGGATCTGTTCTAGGACTGGTTTTGTTCAACATCTTTATTAATGACATGGATGAGGGGATGGATTGCACTCTCAGCAAGTTTGCAGATGACACTAAGCTGGGGAGAAGGATAGATACACTGGAGGGCAGGGACCTGGACAGATTAGAGGATTGGGCCAAAAGAAATTGGATGAGGTTCAACAAGGACAAGTGCAGAGTCCTGCACTTGGGACGGAAGAATCCCAAGCATTGTTACAGACTGGGGACCAAATGGCTAAGTAGCAGTTCTGCAGAAAAGGACCTGGGGATTAGAGTGGATGAGAAGATGGATGTGAGTCAACAGTGTGCCCTTGTAGCCAAGAAGGATAATGGCACATTAGGGTGCATTAGGAGGAGCATTGCCAGCAGATCTAGAGAAGTGATTATTCCCCTTTATTCAGCTCTGGTAAGGCCACATCTGGAGTATTGTGTCCAGTTCTGGGCCCCCCACTATAGAAAGGATGTGGATGCATTGGAGAGGATCCAGTGGAGGGTGACCAAAATGATTAGGGGGCTGGAGCACATGACCTATGAAGAGAGACTGAGGGATTTGGGTTTGTTTAGTCTGCAGAAGTGAAGAGTGAGGGGGGATTTGATAGCAGCCTTCAATTTCCTGAAGGGAGATTCCAAGGAGAATAGAAAAAGACTGTTCACAGTAGTGATGGATGGCAGAACAAGGAGCAATGGTCTCAAGTTACAATGGGAGAGGTCTATGTTGGATATTAGGACAGAAAAAGTTTTGCCAACCTTTGCAAAACTATTTCACTAGGAGGGTGGTAAAGTACTGGAATTGGTTTCTAGGGAGGTGGTGGAATCTCCATCCCTAGAGGTTTTAAATTCTCAGCTTGACAAAGCCCTAGGTGGGTTGATTTAGTTGGGATTGGTCCTGCTTTGGGCAGGGGACTGGACTTGATGACCTCCTGAGGTCTCTTCCAGCCCTATGATTCTATGATTTACACTTCTATCCCCAAATTCTGCTAGACTTGCTTTGGTTGACTAACACCTTACTCCTGACAGTAGGTTGTAGCACAACCTGACTGGTTGCAGATCTACTCTAAAAATACTGATTAATATGAATCATTTATGTTCTAGTAGCACCTGGGAAAGAGATTTGTTCTTTAAAAGGTTGGCAAAACTTTTTCTGTAATAAAACTCAGTTTCATTTAAATGTTTTACAGGTGCTCACATTCCCAAATAAATGTCCTGACTGATTAGCCCTGACGGTATTCTGGTCTAGTCTTTCTAGGGTAGGGGTAGCCAACCTGCGGCTCGCGAGCCTTATGCGGCTCTTCACTACAGACAGTGCAGCTTGTGAAGCTGCCCCTGGTTCTCTGTGCTTGCCGGGCGCTCCCTGTGCTGAGACGTCCAGTGCGGTAAAGCAAAATGGCGCAGGCAAGATGGCCGCTGGGAGTTTGATGTGGCCAAAAAGTCAAACCGAAGTTTTCATTTAAAGGGGAAGCATCCTTTTTTTTTCTCTCTCTACTAAACATGACAGGTGATTTAAAAAAAAAAATTTTTTTGCCCGACAAACTTTTCCCTTCGGCTCTTTGCACTATGTCCACCACTATTCTGGCTCTTTGCCTGCAACGGGTTGGCCACCCCTGCTCTAGAGATTTGTGCAAGCTTCTGAGAGTGAGGCTATACTTATGTCACCAGGCCCACTGATTTGGGGGGAAGGTGTCAAATGGTCCAACTGCTCCAGGACCTAGTGATTCAAAAGGTCCTGGAGTTCCTGCTGCAGCAGCAGCGACAGCCAGAGCCCTAGACCCTTTAAAATGCTGCTGGAGTGCCCCACAGGCGTGGGGGAGCATAGTAGCAAGCTCCGGGCATTGCTGAGGGCTAGTTGCTCTGGTCCCATCCCTTCCCCCTGAGGCCCCGTCCCTACTGAGAGCATAGAGCTGGGCCTCCCCGTCCCCTTGCACAGGGGCCGAGCATTGTTGTTCGCTCCCCTATATGCCATGGTGTTGTGTGTACTAACTGGGTTTCTGTTAGTCTGTCATCTTATTTTGTTTCTTGCTCTTTTTTTGTTCTAGGGTTGTTGTTGGTAGCCCCTCCTCCTCTTTTTGTTCTTAAAGAGTGTTATGCTGCCAGGTGTCAGATATAGCTCAGAGTGCTTCTGTAAGGTCAGGTTGCCAGAAATTTGGACACATACCCCCAAACTGGTACAGGCTTGATCTCCATGGTCCAGCACCCTTGAGACCTGGCCAATCCTGAACAAGGGAATTTGCTGGACCAGGGGAGGTTCCCTGGCACCGGTCTCCCAGGCACCCGCCACTCTGCCTCTGGCCCCAACCAGCCCCCACTGCCTTCAGCCAGCTGTGCTGCTGGCCCTGGCTGGACTTCTCAGCCCTGAGACGCCAAGCTGCGCTGCCTGAGCCCCCTACCGCAGGACTCCTAACCACGCCGCAGAGCTCCCTGCACTGCCTAAGCCCCTGCTATGTTCCTAGCTGTGCCACCAAAGATCCCTGTGCTACCTGGGCCCCTGCTGCAGGGTTTCTGCCATGCCTGAGCTCCTCCTGTGGGACTCCTGGCTGCACCACTGGAGCTGCCCGTGCTGGCGGACCCCTTGCTGTGGGGCTCCTTATACCACTAGAGCCCCCTGCCATAGGGCTCCCAGCCACATTGTAGGATTCCCCACACTGCCTGAGTCCTCTGACGCTGTGCTCCCCACATTGCCTGAGCCCCCTGCTCACAAATGGCCTCCCTGCTCGTGAGCTTTCTGGTCCACAAACATCCGTGGCCCTGTCAGACCACAGATGTTGGTGGACCAGAGAGTTCCAGTTTAGGGAGGTACAACCTGTAGTATACTCCAGCATAAGATTTCTCCAAACCAGTAACGGGTGCTTCTAAACTACTACACAGGTTATTATGAAGCCATAGAGAGTCTCCTTCAAGCCTGCTAGCCCCTCATGCATATCTCAGACAAACCAGACGTCTGTGATATATGACCGTTAAAACCAAAAATCACACATACCTTAGCTTCTTCCAGTTCCAAAGAACTAGTCACACATCCCAGGTCAAAATATACGTCAGATCTTACCCCCAAACCATGCTGGTAACCAGTCTTTTCACAACTAAAACCTAAATGTTTATTAATATAAAGGGAAAAGGAAGATGAAGAGGTTACAATGAATCATACATATTACACTCAATTTCAGTGTCTGTAAATCAGGATAATAGCACTGATGTTAAATCTGCCAATTTGTAATAAGTCGGTCTGGGTCATCCCAAATATTGGGGCCATCTGTCCATTTTCAATGATCTTCGTTAGAAATCATATCCAGAAATGGGGAGCAGGAAAGAGGCAAAGAAGTGATGTCACAGTCTGCACTTTTATACCCGCAGCCCATGTTTATGGAAAGTTACTGGTGCAATCTTGGATCACAAGTCCTTACATCACATGCCATTGCTGAGTCCTGGGGCAACAATTGTCTCTCTGCCTTCTGAGATATCCTCAGGAGGAGCTTGCTGAAGAGTTGATTGTCTAAATGGGCCTTCAATACAAGGCTCACTAGCCTTGATGCAAATCTGCTTTGTGGGAGTCATCCAGGAATACAGTACATTTGAGATACAAACATATGGCATGTATTCATGATTTGAGATGCAATGATGATACACAGATTTAGACAAAATAATAATACTAGTAAGGTATCACTGAGCTGTAAGGCATACTTTGCATAAGATTGATCACACAACACTGGTAATACATAGAATCGTGGGGTTGGAAGAGCCCTCAAGTGGTCATTGAGTCCAACTCCCTGCTAAAAGCAGGACCAATCCCAACTATATTAACCCAGCCAGGGCCCTGTCAAGCCGGGACTTAAAAACCTCTAGGGATGGAGATTCCACCACCTTTCTAGGTAACCCATTCCAATGTTCCACTGCCCTTCTAATAAAATAGCTTTTCCTAATATCCAACCTAGAGTTCCCCTGCAACTTGAAACCATTGCTCCTCGTTCTGTCATCTGTCATCTGTCACCACTGAGAAACCTCTCTCCATCCTCTTTAGAATTCCCCTTTCAGGCAGTTGAAGGCTTCTATCAATACATCAGTGATTATACCTAAGGGTATGTCTACACTGACGTTATTGGGATAGAGAGTATGCTTATTAAGTTTGCAGATGATACCAAACTGGGTGGGGTTGCAACTTCTTTGGAGGATAGGGACATAATTCAAAATGACCTTAGCAAGTTAGAGAAATGGTCAGAGGTAAACAGGATGGCTACGTCTACATTGGCCCCTTTTCCGGAAGGGGCATGTTAATTTCAGCGATCGTAATAGGGAAATGCGCGGGGGATTTAAATATCCCCCGCGGCATTTAAATAAAAATGTCCGCCGCTTTTTTCTGGCTTTTAGAAAAGCCGGAAAAGAGCATCTACACTGGTCCCGATCCTCCGGAAAAAGCGCCCTTTTCCGGAGGATCTTATTCCTACTTCAAATTATCTGTTTTCTCTGCTTGGAATGTAAATGCTGCAGAATAGGGACAGGCTGCTACTCTGTGTTATGCAGCGCCAGCACAACAAGACCTTCTTGTCAGCCAGTCCATAGGCATTACTAAGTCTGATTAGTAATTATTGGGAAATGGTGGGAGCACTAGTGTAGACAAACATGAGGGAGGGGAGTGGATACAACGGTTTACATTTGAACAAGCTGTACTGAAATATAAAAGAGAACAGGAAATTCCTAACAAGTCAGGATTTCTATGAATATGCAAATCAAGCCAGATGAGTTATCAGCAGATGAGCTAGAGAAGTTCTGTGGCTTGGTTTTGCACTTCCTTGTTTTTAAGTCTGGGGTTTGCACAATTAGGATCAGTTAGTCGCCAGATTCCCTTTTAAGTGAATCCCCAAAATTCAGTGGGGGAAGATTCAACACACAAGGGGTTTGCTCCCTTTTTGCAATAGACAAATCAAGGTGGTTTGCTTTTGATGCTGTAAAAAACTGGTCAGTGGAATGTTGTCAAACCAAAAGCAGGGTTGTATGGATCTAAGAACCAATTTGCTCGAGCAAAGTAGAAACAACTTGGATCTGAATTCTACTTGATATGAACAGCCCCATATCTACAGCCACAAATTCAGTGGTAGGTGGAGGAGGTAACTGACAACACTGGTTTTGTCCCATCTTGGGGGTGTTTTTAACAGCCCTGGTTGAATATGAGTTGATTCAAGATGATTGTTGCAGTTAAATCAGGATTTTGTCGTAAGTGAAGAGTTTTGGCTGGCCAGAGTTTGTTTAGGGTATTTTTTATGAAAGGGAAGAAGTAGGGTTGCCAAATGGTTTCAACAAAAATACTGGACACACTTGACATTACATCACAATCTACATTACATCTTATTTAGAAAATACCGGACATTTATATTTTCTCAATTTGTTTCCCGAACAACAAGTTCAAAGACTGGACTGTCCAGTTCAAACCCGGACACCCAGCAACCCTGTCCTACAGGGCTCCAGCCTGGGCTGTTGAGGTGTGTGTGTGTGTGTGGAGGGGGGGTAGACCTGTTGCAGCCAGGTCTCTGGCTCTGTATTGTCTGAAGCCCTTGAGAAGTTGCTGCTGGAGGACGGGGAGCGGCCAGTCCGGGGTAACAGGCTTCCCCCTCCAACTCGGGGAGCTCGGTTTGCAGTTGCATCCGCCTGGCTGCAAGTCGCTGCGCGAGCAGCTCTGCACCCAGCAGGCCCGCTCCAGGGGAGGGCAGGAGGCCCCGTTCCTCTCCTCCACGTGATGCCTGCGGGGCGGGTCTGGCCCAGCCCGGCCCTTGGTCTCCAGTCCAGCCCGGGCGGCAGCGCCGTGAGCAAGGGGAGGGAGGCTGCTGCTGGACTCGCTCCGCGCCGCCCGGTGTAGCTCCTGTCCCGGGACTCGGCTCCCCCGGCAGCGAGGCGGCGACATGGGGCCCTTAGCATGGTGCTGCCTCTTCCCCGCCCTGCTGGTCTCCCTGCCCCGGGAGTCGCTGGCCGACACCCCGGCCAACTGCAGCTTTGCGGACCTGGAGGGCACCTGGGTCTTCCAGGTGGGCAGGGGGGGCCAGAGCCGGCACATAAACTGCTCCGAGATGGGTAAGTGCTGGGGGCATTTCTCCCCCGCCCATTTGTTTTCCTTCTCTACCCGGTTTTGTCTTTGGTTTTCCCTCTGGCCAGCGCTGCTCAGCTAGTGCCAATCTCACTCTAGTTAACATTTTTCAAACAGATTAAAAAAAACTTGCCCCCTTAAACGTGTTGTTCCCGTTGAGTTTTTTTTTTAATCCTGGGGTAGGTCTGATCCACTCCCTCCCTTCCTTCAAATCTGCCTCTCCTCCAGTTGTAAAACCACACGGGACATTTTTGGGAAAGGAGTTGTCTGGATTGCATGGCCCTTGGACCCCATACGACCTCCGTGGAAACTTGTCTATTTCTTTTTCTCTTTAAGCTACTTTTTTTTTCTGGTTAACATTGAGCTGGCCTGTTCTTAGGAAATTTCCCCTCTGATGTATCAATTCAGATCTCAAAAGAGGAAGTAGAATGAGAAATTTGGCTTTAGCCTGGGCAGTTTAGTAGAGAACTGGATGAGCTGTAAATTCTGTTTAAGCATTTTTCTATAACTGTAGGCGTTTTTATTTTGTTACTAAGCATCAATATGTGATCACAAGTTCTGGAGGAGCAACCAGCAATGAATGGACTTTCCCTCCTGTTTCTCATCATGTGATACTAAAGGACACATTGGTTGCAAGAAAATCAAGGCTATACATTTGAGTCTTGAAGCTTGTAACATTAAATAGGACAGTTATATCTGATTTCCTCCTTTTGTCTTTTTGTCCTTCATAGTAGGAATAAGAGTTTGCAATTTTTGTGTTTAAAAAGTACTTGGAGTTAATCATGAATGCCTTTTCTTAATAGGGTCAGGGCCAAGTACTTAAGATCCTAAACTCCTGATTTAGGCACCTAAAACGTTTTTAGAAGCCACTTTGATCTACAAAACTGCTGCTTGGCTGCAGCGTAACCTTGTAAGTACCTACATTTTTGCAGTAAAGTGTCTCTGACTTCCTGCCTTGGCCATGCACCCTACTGCCTTGCTTTAGGGCACTGCCCTAAAGCGACACAAAGTCTCAAACTTTTTGGCCTGTGGACCACCTGGCTCAATGTAAACCTCTCCAGGGACCACAAGTTGCTAATGGAAACTCACTGTTAATTACATAATTACACCTGAGCCGTTTTGCTAGTGCTGCAACCTGGGAGAACAGTTTAATTTAAAATATTAAACAGATTAAGCATTTTAACTTTCTAATGTTATTTTATCAAACTTAATTTTAAATAGACTAAAATATTAATATATGTTCAATACAAAAAGTTTAAAAGTTTTCTTTATTTATGGCAGGGGTGGGGAACCTTTTTTGGGTCAGGGAACCACACAAGTGAAAAGCAAAAAACTCGTCCAGAAACCCCCAACCCTCTCTGATGTAAACCCCAAATGTAAACCTCACTCCTCTGGCACTACAGTCCCATGGGGTGAGGGGAAGGGACAAGGAGGACCAAGGTTCAGGACTTTCCATAGGCCAAATTTACTTTCCTGTGGCTCAGAGATAGTGGATTTTATGCCCCCCCCCCCTCCTTAGGCTCGGGGTGGGGACAAAAAAGAGTGGTTAAGTGTGCGGGACAGGGCTACCAGCAAGTGGGATAGGGATGGGTGTGGGATCGGAGTAGGGTGCCTGGCCGGGGGAAGGAGCAGGAGCATGGAAGGGTGTAGTATATGCTCAGTACTTTTTACGTGCCAAAGCCAGATAGCTCTGAAAAAGGAAGTCTAGTGCACCAACAGGAGAAATATACTCAGTAAAAATTTAACCCTGATAAAAGTTTATTTGCCAATTTAGTGCTTTCTGTGTATCACATCTTTTACGCAGTAGTCCTAATGCCAGTTCTTTTATTTTCAGCTTAATAGTGTCAAGTATCAGAGGGGTAGCCGTGTTAGTCTGGATCTGCAAAAGCGACAAGGAGTCCTGTGGCACCTTATAGACCCATGGTCATCAACCCGTCGATCGTGATCAACTGGTCGATTGCGAGCCACCTCTAGTGTAGTGCCGGCTTCCTGCGGGGTGGACGAAAGTCCTGTCTGAAGCTGTCTGTCACAGTCTTTGTTTAATCCTAAACTGATGGTGTCAAATGTGCAGATGAACAGTGTTCTACAGGTTTTTGTATAGTGGTTAGGTCCTGTGATGTTGTCGCTTTCGTAGATATGAGGGCACAGTTGGCAATGAGGTTTGTTGCATGGATTGGTTCCTGAGTTAGAGAACCAATCCATGCAACAAACTTCATTGCCAACTCTGCCCTCATATCTACACCAGTGACACCATCACAGGACCTAACCAGATCAGCTACACCATCACTGGTTCATTCACCTGCACATCTACCAATGTAAAATACACCATCATGTGCCAGCAATGCCCCTCTGCTATATACATTGGCCAAACTGGACAGACCCTACCCAAAAAATAGATAGACACAAATCAGATATTAGGAATGGCAATATACCAAAACCTGTAGGAGAACACTTGAATCTCCCTGGACACACAATAGCAGATTTAAAAGTAGCCATCCTGCAGCAAAAAAACTTCAAGACCAGACTTCAAAGAGAAACTGCTGAGCTACAGTTCATCTGCAAACTTGACACCATCAGTTTAGGATTAAACAAAGACTGTGAATGGCTAGCCAAGTACAAAAGCAGTTTCTCCTCTCTTGGGCTGTGTCCAGACTCAGGGGTTTTTTCGAAAAAAGTAGCCTTTTTTCGAAAAAACTTCACCTGCGTCTAGACTGCAGCCGCGTTCTTTCGAAATTAAATCGAAAGAATGCGGCTTTTCTTTCGACGGTGGTAAACCTAATTCCACGAGGAAGAACGCCTTCTTTCGAAAGTGCTCTTTCGAAAGAAGGCGTTCTTGAAAGCAAACAGGCTTTTTAGAAAGAGAGCATCCAGACTCACTGGGTGCTTTCTTTCGAAAAAGCGGCTTGCTTTTTCGAAAGTTCCGCGTGCAGTCTAGACGCTCTCTTTCGAAAGAGGCTTGCAGTCTAGACATAGCCTTGGTGTTCACACCTCCAGATCAGCTGCTAGAAGTGGGCCTCACCCTCCTTGACTGAATTAACCTCCTTATCTCTAACCTAATAGTATAACTTTGTAAGTGGCATAATACATTCCTGCTTTAACCTGTCCCTGTATAACTGTCTCATTTCTGCAGGACCTGTGGAAAAAAAAGTAAAGGTGACTCTTCAAAAGCTGGCTGTAGCTCAAGATGATCTGGGCAATTATGGCTTCTTCACCATAATTTACAACCAAGGCTTTGAAGTTGTAATAAATGATTACAAATGGTTTGCATTTTTTAAGGTAAGTTTAATATTTCTTTAATTTCTCTCCTCCACCCCCAATGTGTGTTCTGGTTTCTTTTTATAGCACTGCTGTATAGTGGCTAGAACACAATACTGCAGGACTCAACATGAGGTCCATGGGCCACATGCTGCCCATGGCTCTTTTGCATGCAGCCCGCGGCGCCTTGAGCCACTTCCCAGGCTATCTGCCTCATTGCTACTGGCTGGCGGGGGGAGGGAGGGGCAAGCAGACTCTGTGGAATGGTGCGCACCATGATTGTCTGTTGTGGGCTCGTGTGCCGCCCCTTCCCCAGGTATGTGCCTTTTGAGGTCGTGCTGGCTCAGGCTCGCACTTGCTTGGTGCCGGAGGTGGCCAGTGCCCAGCGGAGAGTGGCCTTGTCCACGGCTGCCCTGGAGCTGCCTCCGCACCGTGCACTGGGCCTGAGCGGGAATGCGGCTCGGGCATTGTGATGGGGTCCAAGGGAGGGCCTGAGATTGTGCGGGTGGGGGGGGGAGTGCGAAGGGCCTGGGTCGGGGTGGCAGGCTGTGAGGGAGGCATTCAAGTAGTGCAGTGTTCATTGCTGTGTACATTTATGATGTAATCCAAATGAACCATTTTACAAGTGGTCATTCATTGAACAGGTAAAAACAATTCAATTAAAATTCTGTTTTTTTTTAGAAAAAGCTAATCACAATTTTCAAGAATATTTTAAATGTGGTTTTTGACCAATTCTAGACATTCGTCTTGGAGAGAGAACTAAAATGTCTTCACAAAAAATGGATTATTGGTATTTCTCAAGAAATAAAAGTTAAAGTTTAAATTGAATATCTTCATATTTAAGAGATAAAGAACTTTTCTCATATGCCCAAAATTTGTTTTAGTTTGGTAATTATCAAAAATATACTATCTTGCTAATGCCCCAATGTCATATCTGCAATTGTAACAGAATCACAGTCTCCCGGGATAGTTGAAGCAAAATGCAGGACAATGTAGCACTTTAAAGACTAACAAGATGGTTTATTAGATGATGAGCTTTTGTGGGCCAGACCCACTTCCTCAGATCAAATAGTGGAAGCATTTGATCCCGGGATAGGGTAGTTTTGTTAACTGCTTGTATACCTAGAATTTGCAGGTTGTGCTGACTGAACTGTAGCAGCGCTTTGATTGGATGTAGAGAGAGCGCACAACTCTCAGGGTATGTCTAGACTACTTACCTCTGGCGACAGAGGCATAGGAAAATGAAGCGGCGATTTAAATAATTGCCGCTTCATTTAAATTTAAATGGCTGCCGCGCTGAGCTGATCAGCTGTTTGTCGGCTCAGCGCGGTAGTCTGGACGCTCCGCGGTCGACATCAAAGGAATTTGTCGACATCCCCGGTAAACCTCATCCCACGAGGCAAACCGGAGAGGTTAACAAATGCCTTTGATGTTGACCGCAGAGCGTCCAGACTACCGCGCTGAGCCGACAAACAGCTGATCAGCTCAGTGCGGCAGCCATTTAAATTTAAATGAAGCGGCAATTATTTAAATCACCGCTTCATTTTCCTATGCCGGGTAGCCTAATCTACATGCCTCTGTTACCAGAGGCATGTAGTCTAGACATACCCTCAGTCAGTGCTGTGTACAGTCAGCACGCACTTCATGTGCGTGTTACGTTAGTAATACTGTGAGGGGGGGAAAAACATATGAACAGAAACCAGGTTATTTGGCAACCCTGTGTACGGGCAAGGGTAAACAAAATGGCCCACATGCAGAATCCTAATGGGCAACATGTGGTCCACAAGTCACAGGTTGTCCATCACTGTTCTAGTGTCTTCAGTAGTTCAGATTGCTCATGACTCCTTTCAGTTAGGGAGAATTGCCTAGTCCATTTTGGAAGGCAGCACAAACACCCAGGAAGAAAGATAAAAAACCTAGAAATCTATTGATCACATCAACCAATATTGATGAGCTAGAATTTGGATTCTCTGCTACTTGATCTCTATAGGTCAAGACTGGATATTTAAGTTAAAGATTCTCTGTAGCTTAACCCAAATGTATGTGCTTGATGCAGGTATTATTCTGTGAGCTTCTCTGGCCTGTAGTATGCAGATTGTCAGATTAGACTATCATAAAGGTTCTATTTGACCTTGAAATCCATGACATTTAAAAAAATTACAAAATAGTAAAGAACGAGACGTAGATATGTTTGTACGGCAGTTCAGCTGGGACAATTACCATTAATTAAAGGCACTTCACACCCCACTGATAATTATGAATTGTTGCCTTTCCTAGGGAAATGGAGCCCAGTATACTAGCTTGTTTTCTTTCATGCACCTAGCACTGAACTGTTAATTCCACCTGCCAGAGTTGAACATAATAGTGTTACTTTCCTTGACAGACACGCTTAGGGGAAATATTAGAGCGACACAGACAGTAGGATCCTTAGGCTGATGTCTTTCACATTAAATGTGAAGAGTTGCTTCAAGAGCCAATAAAGTGAGCAGTTGAGACAAATGTCAGTTATCAAGTTACATCTTGATAAACTGTAGAAACAAGCAAGTGGCTTCCGAAAGACAAGCTGCATTTCAACAGAGAGGCTCCCTGATGCAAGAGTTGCTGGGTAACAGTGCTACTCCAGTAGCATCCACAGGAGATTAAATTTGGCTCTTGAGAAATCAAAGTTCATTTGGAGAGCACTAACTGAGTAATAAAAGGGCTGCTGAGATCAGATTGGTATTTTTATCAGTCTTACCTCGTCTTAACTGTTTGTGAAAGCTGGTTTAGTGCCTTGAAATGTGGGGGTAACTGCTAATGAGAATTCTTTGGATGCATCAAATCAATGCATGGATAAGGAAGAATGAAATGGTTTGAGATGCAGAGGAAAAAATCTGAAGACTCCTTACTGCATTGTAGTTGGATCCATTCGTGATTTGGCAGATGCTGTTAGTAGTTAGGAGACATAAGATGTGGTTATTGAATAGTGTGGCTAGATTAGGGGTTCCCTATCTCTTTCTGAGCCCCCTTCCCCCTATCCCAACATACAATAAAAATTTCATGGCCCACTTGTGCCACAACAGGTTTTTGTGCATTTAAAAGCCAGGGCCAGCATTAAGGGGTAGCAAGCATTGTGAGTGCCTGGGTCCCCATGCAACAGGGGCCCTGCAAAGCTTAGTTGCTCAAGCTTCAGCTTCAGGTGGCGGGACTCAGGTCTCCAGGTTTCAGCCTCATATGGTGGGATTTGATCTTTCTGCCCTGCGCCTCAGCAAGTCTAATGCTGGCCCTACTTAGTGCTCCCCTGAAACCTGCTAGTGGCTCCTTCTTCCCCCGCCCCAATGGCCCTGGTTGAGAACCTCTGGGCTCGACAACTTTGACTATTAATTTTTCAGTCTCCTTCACCAGGTCAAACCTGGGTTAAAGTCTTCATTCTTACAAAGAATAGATGGGATTATTGGAGTTGATCATTAAGCAAATTATAACCTCTGAATAAGCCTAATTGCCTTTACAGAATTCAAAGGCGAATGGGAGTATGTCTAGACTACATTCCTCTTTCGAAAGAGGAATGTAAATGAAGCAAATTGAAAGTGCAAATGAAACACGGATTAAAATATCCCATGCTTCATTTGCATATTCGGATCCAAGTGCTTTTTCGAAAAAGGGTTTTTCGAAAGTGAAAGCGCAGTCTAGACAGGGTTCTTTCGGGGGGGGGGGGGAAAAACCCTCGGGAGTATGGGGCCTTTCAAAAAAGGGTGTGTGTGTGGGTTTTTTTTTTTTTTGAAAGACCCCGTCTAGACTGCGCTTTCACTTTTGAAAACCCCTTTTTTAAAAACACTCGGACACGAATATGCAAATGAAGCACGGGATATTTAAATCCACGCTTCATTTGCACTTTCCATTTGCTTCATTTACATTCCTCTTTTGAAAGAGCAATGTAGTTTAGACATGCCCTTACTGAGAGAGTTTATAAAAGGAAGGCAGTGATCATTTTGGAAACCATGAATAAATTGTACAGCTGCTTAGACTACGTCTGCACTAGCGCTTTTGTTGATAAAACGTATGTTCAGGGGTGAAAAACACAGTCCCAGTTGACAGAAGTGCTGCTGTGAACAGTGCTATGTTGGCAAGAGAACTCGCTACTGCCAACTGTTGGGAGGTTTAATTTAGGAATGTAAAATCCTGTTAAACTTAATGTTTAGCTGGGTAACTAATTAAACTGGTTAACTGATTTAACGGGTGGGTAGGGTGGAGCGATCCGCCTGCCCACTGCTGCCAGGCTGGAGCAGCCCCCATGCCATGGGCAGGGACTGCTCCAGGCATGCTGCTTCTAACCCATGCTGGGATGAAGTCTATGGCAATACCTCTCCTCGCTTTAGAAGAGGCAGGATTGTATCCATAGATCCATAGGGTAAAATCATAGCCTGATGAAAGTCAACAACAAAAGCATTGACATAAATGGAGCCAGAATTTCACTTAATCTGAAAGAGAGGATGGGATATATAAATCCCAATAAGAAACTAAATAAATATTACATAAGTTATTAAATCACTAAATCAAATAAATACTATAGCTAGTAAATCAACCTGATCAGTTTCCTTTCATTGTAAGGGCCTTACACATTTATAGTTCAGGTCGAACCTTTCTAATCTAGCACTCTTGGGAGCTGACTGGTGAAATCTATTAAATACGTTTAAAATAGCAGTCATAAGCAGAAAAAATACATTGAATTGTAATGAATAATTCTACATTATGTCAAAACATTCTAAGGAAAAGAGTTTTTTTTTCTGATCATGAAACCCTGCAAAGACATATAGTCCTATTCATTCAAAACAAGTATGTGAATAGTTGAACTGAGAGAGCTTAGAACTCTGTCAAGTCTGTAACTGACACTGAACTCAGTTGGACTTCTCACATGTAACTGTTTAGAAGATTGAAGCCCACTGTGTAGAACCAAATTTCGCATTCATTTAGCTTACAGGTCAGTACTTGACGTCCTAAAATAAGCAAAATTCTCATTGCCGTCAATGGGAACCTTTCTTTTGTAAAAACTGAAGCATTAGTTAAACACTGGAATAAGTTGCTGGAATAAGTTGCCTAGGGAGGTTGTGGAATCTCTATCTCTGGAGATATTTAACATCAGTTTAGATAGACATCTATTGGGATGGTCTAGACCCATGGTCACCAACCCGTCAATCGTGATCGACTTGTCGATCGGGAGGGGTCGACCAGTCAATTGCGAGGCGTTGGGGGCCCTGCCCCATTTCTCCCCACCGCCAAGAAGCCCCACTACCTACTTCCAGCAACAATGGAGGTAGTGCTGGCTTCTGGTGGGGTAGAAGGAAGTCCTGCAGCTGTGCGCCACTTCTGGGGTTTCAGGAAGTACACTGGCTGCTCCCCCTCCCCCAAACAGCCAGCGCGGTACCACAACCCAGGTCTGTGGTGTGCCGGGGACTTGCTGCACGGGGAGGAGGAATCCCAGGAGGAGGCGTGTGCCGGGGTTTCCCTCCTGCAGGGGGGAAGAGTCCCAGGAGGAGGCATGCATTCCGGGGCTTCCCTATTCGGGGGGTAGGGGGGTGGGAGAGGGTTGGAGTTCCTGAGGCAGCGCGTGCCGGGGCTTCCTTCTGTGTGTGCAGGGAGGGGGTAGGAGTCCAGGGAGGAGGCATGTGCCCCCACTGGCATCCTGTCCCCTGCCCCAGCACCCACTAGCACCCTTCCCTAGTACCATGTCCCCTGCTCCCACCAGCACAGTTGGGGCCACATTAGTGAGGCTTGAGGCGGGTGAGGTTTGGAGGAGTTATTTTTTTGCATCTCACTTGTGTGGCCCCAACTGACTTCTGTGAGTCAGTGACCCCTGGCTCAGAACAGGTTCCCTGCCCTTCTCATAAATAAACTAAAACTTTTTGTGTTTGACAATATTTTATTTTAAAATGAAGCCTGGCTAACAAGTCCCCACCTGACCACATCATCATAACACTTCTGCATCCACCCCCTTAGATCTGACCCTATCATACACTAGAACCCCCTTTCCTGAGCCTCTCACCCCCAAACTCCTGCATCCCCACATCCTCAGTCTTCTGCCACAACACTGCACCGTGCACATACCGCAAATTTGTGTCCTGTGCCCATCTTATTCCCAACCTCCCTGCCCTGAGCCCCTCATATACCCCAACCCAAACTCCTGCACCCTCACAGCCACAAGCCTGCGGCTTGCTCAGTACCCCAACCCTCCATCTGACCCCAACACTTCGCATCCTAGAGCCCCCTCACTGAGCCAGCATCCCTTTCTCCACCTCCTCCTGCATCCAAATTCCCTCCCAGAGCTTGCACCTCTTACCCAAATCCCTCATTCCGACCCCAGAGCCCACACATCCTGTCTCAACCCATTGAGGGTACGGCTAGACTGCAGGAGTTTTTCCGGGATTCCAGAGGTTTCCCGGAAAAACTCTTCCATGTCCAGGGACGCGTTTGCTCTTCCTCTAAAAGAAGAGGAAGAACAAACATGCTCTTTCGGTAACTCCTGTATTCCTTGTCCTATGGGGAATAAGGAGGCTTCCGAAAGAAGGGGTTTTTCTAACATTTGGTCCAGTCTAGACAGGCCAAATGTTGGAAAAACCTCTTCCTACAGAAGAATCGAAAAAAGTGGCAGTGTAAAAGGGCTGGGGATAGCAAATGATGGAGAGAAGAACAGAGAGGGTGGGGCTTCAAGGAAGGGGTGGGGTCTTGGGGGAAGGATGGGGCCGTAGATCTTGGCTTGTTCTGACATTTAAAAAGCAACCTTGGGTGTAAAAAGGTTGGAGACCACTGGTCTAGACAGTACTGAGTCCTGCCAGGAAGGCAGGGGAGTGGACTCGATGATTTCTCAAGGTCCCTTCCAGTTCTAGTGTTCTATGATTCTACCGGCTCCCGGTCCCTCTTGGACCCCAGCTCTCCACCTCTCTCTCCCTCCCCTCCAGCAGCACTCTGTCCTCTGTGGGCTGTGAGCAGGGGGGCTGCTCTTGGGTAACGGTTATCCATTCATATCCCTACTTTAATTATGCCAACAGGAGAGCTATTTCTTATTCACATAAAGTGGCTATGTGGGAATCCTTACAGCTGCTAGTGATGTAAGTGACTAGTCAGCTAGTTGACTGTCTCATAAGCAAATGCTTATTGGATCATTGACTCATTTAGTCGCACCCCCCCCTTGTTGCCTCTCAGAAAGAGGCAGCAAGTGGAGAGCTGGTGCTGGGGTTTGCCAGCTTAAAAGCCAGCTCCCCCCAGCACCATCTCTGGAGTGCCACCTGGCCCCCCACCGCTGCCTTTATCAGAGGGAGTGGGGGATAGTGGATGCTGCTATGAAGCAGCCCCTGTCGGCAGGGGTCCCAGCAGGAAGATGGGAACCTCCAAGGATTGGGGCTGTTGCAGCAGTGAGGGTTGTCCATGGATAGGGACTGCTCAGGCAGTAGGATTGCTTAGCAGCAACAGGGATTGCTTGGCAGCAACAGCCACTGTTTGTGGCAGCCAGGGCTTGCCACAGACAAGGGCTGCTGCCCCTGCCCACGGCCAGCCCTGGCCTCTGTGAACTGGGGCTGGTCTGGCACCAGCCCCAGTTCGTGGTGGACAGCGGCTACTGGACTCATTGCAAGCTGGGACCGAGCAGCTCCAGATTGCGCCGATCACTGCGCCTTTGCATTTTAAATCTGGTAAGAGCCCAGCAGCTCTTACTACATTTAAAATGCAGAGCAGCAGCACAGGTGACTCTGGAGCCGGCATGAGCCAGGACTGCTCAGTTGATACAAATTGTATTGACTATTCAATTAGCCAGATAATCATATTTTAACCTCAAGCAGCACAGTTGTGCCACTGTAAAATCTCTTGTATAAACTGCCTTAGTGGTCACAGTTTTTGATGCAACTTTTTTCTAAGGGTTAGACAACATTTTGCTGTTTCTGCAGTGGGTGAATAAAAAGGTAGTGTTCTTTTTCACTGTTGCAAGAGGAAAAGTTAAGATGCTGAGGGACATAATCTTGTGGCATGCTTTAGAGGTAAGGCATGTCTCTGTCTCCTGCAGATTTTCAGATCAGCGATTCCTAGCTTTAGTCTATTTCAGCTCCAGAGCTGTTTGAATCAGATTTTAAATCTGGTGTAGTTCCCGTAATGTTAATGGAGGTATGGTAGCCTAGCTGTTTTTCTGGTCCATTTATCTTCTGCTATAAAATCATTAGGAAAAGGACTATACGACTTCTAACTTCATAGTGCCAGGCGTGCTACTTACCTATTCTGAAATGTTCAGTACATTCCAAGTGGAAATGCAAAATATTATTTTTATATTGACCCTTAGATGTGTTTAGACATAACTGAAAATAAGTTTTTTTTAAAGTTTTTTGAAAATAAAATAGAGCAAAAATGAGGGTTGTGCCATATTTAATTTTATGATGATTAACGCAGGCCTAAAAGTTGAGACTGGTTTGATTATTTTTTGTTTTACCCTGGAAAGACTAGGCATGTCAAGTCTTATCTTCTTTGTCTGTATGGGAGGGATCTAGAGATGTGGATTCAGCTCTTGATTGAACAGGGAATGAGTTTTAAGTGTTCAGCAAGAACTTTCATTGAAAGGAGTCAGTGTTGCTGTTCTCCTTCCCCCGCAGTGGTACTACTTTGCATAGTAGGAGTGTTGAGAGCCTAAACGAAATTAAACCCTGTATATAATGGAAACCACTTCATGCTAGCGGGCTGCAGCAGCACCACCCACATGCACACATCTGTAGTTCCAGCAACAGTGCCTCCACCCAGTACTGATTCAGACAAGATAAATTGTTATAGCTGTGATGGGTCAGGCTGGGTCGGGTCTGGGCACCGCTGAGGGTGTCAGCTCAGGGTGAATTGCTTAAAATCAGGGCTACTTACAGCCCTCGACTGGAGACCTTTCCCAAATAGGCCACAAACCAGTCACACAGAGCACTTCAGCTGCCAAACTGGTCAGCAGGAAGCCTCACGAACAAAACCCCTCAGATACCCAGCTCTCCCTCTGCTACAGTCACCCGGACCTTACACACAGGTGAGAGGTTATAAAACCTGATCTCACCAACTCCGAACAGATCCTCCCTGTCCCAAAGAACCAGCCAGTCCCAGGCCAATTTACACTTTAGATCTTACCCACAAGAGCATTCTGGGCCAATCCTTTAGAATCTAAAATCTAAAGGTTTATTCATAAAAGAAAGAAAAAGTTGAGAGTAAGATGCAGGCTCTTAGCAGAGATGTTACAAACTGCTAGTTTAGAAGTCTCTGGTGCACATCCTGTATTAGGATGGATCAGCAATCCTTCCCGGCTCTCTGTCCCTAGCAAGGATGCATCTGAAATCAGTAGCAAGAGTGAAGACAAGATGGAGACGGCCTCATGAGATTTTTATATTCCCGGTGTCTCCCAAACTGAAGCTGGTCACATGATCAAGTGTTTCACATGCAAGTAGGCAGAAGGCATTGGCCAGTCTGCAGGCTTCCAGACCCATTCCTCAGGTATGTATTGGCCACTCCCGAAAGCCATTGTCCATGGAGCAGTGCTAGTTGTCCCAGCTATTCACTGAACAATCCGTCCTCACAATAGGCAGTCCAGGCCCATTGCTCCCTCCCAAACAGAACATTTACAGTATGAGAACAGGTCCCATATTCATAACTCCACATGCAAAAATCATACAAGTACATGAGTAGCATACATAGAATCAGCAGAGCGTAAGCTTTCATTTGACACTTCACGTGGCCCACTTTGTACAGAATTTGGGGCAAATGCCACCAGTGGGTGCAACAGTGATCTGTCTGCTCACTTTAAAATCCAGTAACGTGACAACAGGCATACCAAATGCATAGACTTGGTTCTTTGGCTCAAAGTACAGCAGGTCATGCTTTTAGTTCTGGAGATCCTCAGATCAATTCTGGTGTGTTGTCCAAGAGATGGCTATCATAATTATTTTTTAAACAGGGTGAAAGAAAAAAAATCACTTCCTCTGTTGTCTTGCTTTAGTTGCTTAATATCAGTAGTAATTAAGAGAATGATGTCCAGCAGTACAAAATTCTACAGGCAAAACAGGGTAAACAAAAACTCAATTTCTAATGAAAAACAGACAAAACATTAGTCAGCATAAAGAAGCAAGAAGGGGAACAAAGGATCCCTTTTTTTTTTCTTTTTGCATATCAGCTTTTAGCCTCCCCTGTTTAGAATGCAGGGTGGTAACTAAAGCAGTGTTAGTCTTGCTGGGATTATTTCAAAGAGCTAGGGTAAATATTAGCAGCCTAGCAATCTCTGAGCAAGGAGCCAGTTTTCATGGCAAAAACTTATTTCTAAATATGTCTCTGTTATTTGAAAGCTTTTTCTATTGTAGTCGCTAAAAGTGAATGCTTGGTAGGCATTAACAAAATGCAATTCAGCCTATCTTTGGAACCTCATAGCTCATTGGCTGGGGAGAAATTATTCTCTAACATTAGAAGATCATTCTTCCTCTGAGTTCTAGGACACTAAGCTGTGTCATGTCCATGGCCATCTCTTTGTTAGTTGGCATAAAGCTTGGCAGCAAAGACAATGGGTTTATTTTTACTGTTCTTTGCATAGAAGTACAAAATTGAATTTGGGAATTGAGTTTAGGATTCGTTTCAGTATTGAGGCTTGTTCTGCACTGCAGATGAATTTTGGCCATATTCTCAGGTAAGCTGGACTGGAACAAATATCATACATCTACCTACTGCAGAGGTCTTAAACCTTCCTCTGTAGCATCTGGCCATTGTCAGAGACAGGATACTGAACTAGATACCCAGGTTATGATTCAGAATGATATGTTCCTCTTAGTGTACACAGAGCAAATGGCTACTAACTGCAGTTTGTGCTCTTCTGTAAAATGGGCTTAATATTTATATAATTTGGAAGTAAGAGTGTTATGGGCTTGCATACAATGGTTATGACAGGGTATTATGCCTTGAGATATTTATGAAATGTCTGACTTTAACACTTGTCTGTTGTTGATTTTTTTTCTTATATATATGAAGTTTTTCTTTGTTCTTGCAACCTACTTACCAGTCACCCACTATAAAATTTTCTTAGGATCTCACTGATTTTACAAGTCATTTGTTCTTTCGCCTGGGCACTGTGGGAAAATGAGTTGCCACACCAAAGGAATGGATTGGGTGAGCTTATCTACATATTTTTGTAGCTTTCAGTAGTTTGTGTAAATATTACCTTGCAAAGGATGACTTGTTTGTCTATAGCTTTTTGTGTAGGACTGGCTTTAGAATCTTACTCTCCTCCTTCCCTATCCTCCTTAGCCTTGGATCAGTTAGAAATGCAGAGACCTGCTGTATTTTGGAAGAGCTTCCATTTGTCCCCAAGTCATAGCTCTTATGCTAAATGTTTATTGTGATTATAAAAAGGGGGAAGGTCTTGTAGCAGTGGTCTCTTAAGACATGCAGTGCATTTGTATTGCACTAGATATATAGCAACCTATTGATGTCCTGAAGAAGGTGGAGCATTTAAGTTGAGCCATATATACACAACAGACTTAAATCAGTTTAACTCATTTGCTCAGAGATGTGAAAAATCCACATCCCATGAGCAAGTCATCCTGATTTTAGTCCCATGTGTTGACAGGATAGCTTTTCCTGTTGACATATCTCCCACTGCTCAGGGAGATGGATGAACTACATCAGTGGGAGAAGCTCTTCCGTCAACATAATAGCATCTTTATTAAAGCACCACAGTGGTACATGTGACATGAAGACAAGCCCTTGGGCTTTCACGCCTGTCACATAATAGGCATTAATCCTGACCTGCAACCACTGTAAAGATGAGGCAGGTAGATATGCTGTCCCTTCTAAAGGTGATTAATAAGATTAAACTCCTTAAAATTGAGCTTGTAATGAATTTTCTAGGTACCCACTACTAAGAGGGTAATGAAACTTCTTAAGAATGTACCTTGTTTCTTCTACAGGACCTGAAATCTAGGCCGACATAAGATTGCTATCTGCTACATGTTGAAATCCAGTGTGCAAAATGTCCTACCACAAACCTCATTGGAATTGGCTTCTGTAATATAGGCTCTCTTCTAAAGTGTATAAACAATTTCAAACTTTGCAATAGTACAAGAGTAGGGTGAGATCTGGGGGGATAAAACAAGTGTTGTTCTCCCAAGCTTCAGCTCTCATGATGCCAAAATAAATGACATTCACAGATCATGATGGCATATCCCTTTTCTCAGCTGTGATCTGTTGTGATCTCACTGTTGATCAACAGTGAAATATCACAGTTGATATTTAAATTAGAATTTTAGTCAACACCATGTGAGCAGTTCCCATTTCTTAGAATTGTCAATTTGTACAATTCAGATAACCCTCAGTATCAAGGACATTTGGCTTGCATTTAAAAAGTTGGTATTTGCAGCCTTCATCTATCAGACCTTTTGTTGTTTTTTAAGTTTATCCTGTACAGACTAACTTGGCTACCCCCTGAAGGTTCTTAAAGGTGAGTTACAAAGGGAAAAAATGAGTTTGTGCCCTTACTTCCTAACACCAGACTGGTTTTTACAAAAGTGAATTTGCAGTGCTTGTCTCTCACATAAATTCAGATATTTAGAGCCTCGCACAGGATGACCGAAGAATTCGTAAAACAGTGACATCACAAAAACTTAGTGTGAAAGTTGAGTAAGAAGGGAAGAATTTAGTCCATGCTTAAATTTTTATGTTAATTTTCGGTAAAGCCTATTTAACCTCAGTGAGTAACATATATTTTGGAGGCAGGAAGTCTTTGCTAAAGAGTCAGCATCTCTGTTCCTTAATTAAGGTTTGAGCTGATATACATTCTCTGAGCTTACCCTCTCACTCCAAGTCCTCCAGCAAAACCAGGGAAGACTAAAGTTTGAAATTCCTGATATTTATTAATTTTTCATTTAAATGGGTGTAGTTCAGGCCATCTTTATGTATCAAAGGTGTTTTTAAAAAATGTCATAAGTCCAATTTGTTTAAAAAGTCACAGTAACCTTTAATTTATTTAAACTAGAGATTAGATTTCTGGAGCACAAAATGTTGCTAAGTGGCTGCAAACTGGCCTCACCTGACCCTAACAAAACAGGATCTTGCTGGAACCACTAGAAAGATTAAGCAGGTGTCAGTGGTGTAAGGCATCACCAACATATAGTGCATGCTGAGTATCTGCAGCAAGTAACAGCTGATTGTTGGCCTAGACTTCAGGATCTGTCAAAGAAATAAGGTATGTTCTTAGAAGGCTTGAAGTTTTAATGCATTTTATTCCTTGGTTTGGACCATTAGATTTGTGGATCCATTTTTAATTTTTGTTAGTCAATTGAAATTAATAGTTTATCGTGGTTTGAATTCTTAGTGTGATTTAATAACATGCACCTGCTGTTTGCTTAACCTTAATGTATGAAATGAAAATGTATTCAGGAGTAAGCCACCCCTTATTGCAGAATAGCTGTCCGGTTTGTTCAAACTATCCCCTGATGCCAGTGCAAAAAATACATTTCTTGTCTAGCGGCTTACATTTGTATAGATAGTGTAATGTAATATCGGGCAGCAGGATGCAGTGGTATATTTCTCTGAGTAACATCTCATTCTGTCAACATGTAGGTGTGTATTGCCAACAGCATACCCTGGAGTCCTGTTGCAATTATGACATAGGTCTTTCTCCATAAAAATCCTGGGCAACTCACTATACATTTCACAGGAGAAAAGGCACAAATGGGGGGGGAGATGTAAGACATTAGGCTTTGTTACAGACATTAGACTCAACATAATTATTCCATGATGGGCTCTGAACTGGGTTCCTGAAACTTGTAAGTGTTCATGTGATTGAGGCTAACGTGATTCTTGGACATTTAAATCAGGAGCAGGAAGACAGTATTATATCTCTTTAGGGATTGGTATGCTCACTGCTGCAATACATGCTGTGTTCACTTCTGGTATGTACACTTTAAAAAGGATGTTGAAAATTGAAAAGGTTTCAGAGAAGAACTGTGTAACTAAAAAACATGCTTCATAATGGGAAATATAAGAAGCTCGGTGCAACAACTGTAATTATACCTACACAAAAGCAAATGTGACATTAAAGAAGTAATTTAATCTTGCAAAATTATAACCATATACAATGGTTAGTAGAAATGTTAAATTTAGATTAATTAACTAATCAAATAGTTAATGGGATTTCCATCGACTATTCGATTAGTCTATAAGGGCGCCTCCGCCTTTAAACTGTAGTGAGAGCCCTCCCAGGCTCTTGGTACAATTCAAAAGTGGAAGCCCGCAGGGAGCCCCCTGTCCAATGGGGCTCTTCTACATTTGAAAAGCAAAATCTCAGCAGAAGTGGTGCAAGCGGAGACTGCTTCAGTCCCCGCACGCATTGTTTCCACTGTGCCTCTAACTTCCCTGGCCCTCATGGAGATGGTTCTGGGGGGAACCAGCTTTTAAACCGGCTCCCCCCAGCACCGGTTCCTACTCCCACCTTGCTCCCTCTCTCTGATAGAAGCAGCAAACAGGGGAAATGCGACTGGCTGCATCACTAGTCGGCTAGTCTCTTACATCCCTAATGGTTTGAAGTCTTTAAATCAAGATGTGATCTAACTCAACCTGAAGTTAGGGGCTCAGTGCAGGAATTGCTTAGGGTACATCTACACTGCATGGCTATTTCAAGATACCGGAGGTATCCTGAAATAGCTACCCTGTGTCTACACAGGCCACCTGTTGTTTTGAAATATTTTTCGAAATAATGGTCACGCTATTTTGCCATTCCAGTAAATCTCATTGCAGGAGGAATAAGGGATACCTTTAAATGGCACGTTATTTTGAAGTTTGGTGCTGTGTAGACATGCCAAATTTCAAAATAAGCTATTTTGAAATCGATTCAAAAGAAGATATGCAATTTGCATAGTGCAACTTGCGTATTTTATTTTGAGTTTAGGGTGCTGTATAGATACACCCTTAGTGAATCTCTGTGGCCTGCATTATACAGGATGTCAGTTGGTTCCTTATTGATTCTTTCTAGCCTTAAAATCTATGATGCTAGAAGAATTCAAATGAAAAAATACGTTTTTCAAGTTCTTAACAGTGAGGATAATTAACCACTGAATCAGAGTGCCATGAGAGGAGTAAAGTGTCTTCAAATGAAGACTGGATGCCTTTTAAAAAGAGGCTATAGTTTAGCCCCTAGTTGTTTGTCTAGTTAGGGGGAAAGAACATTTCCTCCACAGCCGGAACTACTGGATAAAATTCTATCTGTATATGCAGTAAGGCAGACTAGATGTTCAGATGGAGCCTTTTTGGCTTTAAAATCTGAATTTGTGTTTTTAAATCAAAGTAAGTGGCAAGATCTCATGGAGTTTTAATGGTGCATTATCTTTTTTGATGTGATGCCCTCTAGTGGACAGTTCTCTGTATTCTCTTCTCACCTTAATTCACTCTCTGATCTTTAGTAGCAGCTGCTTTGAAGAAACCTAGAGCTGAGCAATAAAGGAGAGCATTACATACATTCTTGGGGTTGTAGTTTTTTCTGTTGGAGAAAGATGTCTTAAAAATAAACATGAAGAAGTTGGCAATCCATTTGTGTATCTGTGGTATTAATTGACAGCAGTTTTCTCTGCAAGTGCTATACTATAAACAGTGTTTTGTCAGCAAGAGTGCTCTTCTGCTTTCAAAGCAAATGCCATTCAAGCAAACACAGCTCAGTGACTCCTGACGTCTTTCGTCAGTGGGGACAGTGTTTACTCTGCCCAGCTTTTAGTGACACAACTGTGCCGACACAGACCTGTTGCTAAAAACTGTGTAGCGTAGACTCAGTAAAATGCCGCACTATTTACTCATGCAATTTGTGGGCAAGGATACTTTGTGCCTTAAAGATGACCTAAGGATTTTAATATTGTTGTCTTTTGGACTCCTGTATTGTATATAAAATATGCCTGAAAGGGATTTCTTAAATGACATTTTGTTGTTGTTTTGTATCTCAGATATGAGGACTGTAAACTTATTTTCCCATGTTCTATTAGATTGGTTGTTTGTGTATATTTTGCCTTAATTAAAGGGGCAGAGATGTGAACTCTTTAACAGAAGCTTCTTGTCTCCAAAAAGTTAATTGCACATTGGAGGCTACAACGGTTAACTAATTGATTAAACAGTTAACTAATCTGATTAAAAATCTCTTCGGTTCTTAGACTGTGTTTACACTTTATGATAAATGTGGGTTTATGCATTGGCTAACAGAAATCCTAATGTAGACAAGGCAAGCTGTGGTCTTAATACATGTTAGATGGCTAAAGTAAAACCCAGAAAGTATTAAAACTATAGTATGCCTTGTCTACACAAAGATCTCATGTTATCGAACGTACTAAAAGCCTACCCTTTGTCATAGTGTAGAATAGACATAGCCTCGGTAGGTAAGAGATTCATAGGGTTTACTTTGCCCCGCTACCTTTCCTTGTCTACACTACATTTTTAAACACATTAGTTAACAAGTATTAAAAACACACCCACTTTCCTAGTGAAGACAAGTCTCAAGCAACCCTACTCACTATTTTTTCATGGGATGGAACAGTAGACCCAACAAGACATGCATTTTAATAGTCTGAAACTGTCTCCCTGTCTTCTTCTGGTAAATCATGAGGAAACATAAGAGGTCACAAGGTCACTTTTATTCTCTTTGCTGCAGATCCATCTTCTGGAACTGACTAGTTTCTTTCTGGATCTGTTTAGTGGTTTCATTGTTTTTAGGCAAATGTAAAACTCAGTTTTTAGAAATGAAAATCATTGACATTTTATTCAGATGTTTAGAACACCTTGGAGTATAACTAATATCCTATATCTGGTACACAGTAGGAAAATGTCTTTCTGATGAGCAGCCTTAGGCGCTTTGTCTTCTTTCCTTGCTTCATAATGTTTTCTGTACATTCGAACACTGAAATTTCATGAATTTAAGCAAAAACTACAGATTGTACACTAGTGCTGCACTCGTATCGCAGAATATACCTTCCAGCAGGCTTATTCTAAACGCATTCAGTTCAGAACCTGAACAGTGTAGTCTGTCTCAGAATTGAAGGATATACATTCACTTCAGCTGTTTAATATGACTGTTAAAGTACAGTGTTGCCACCATCTTATTTTGAACGCAAGACGAATCCTGAGAGTCTGTCTGGCTCATTACAAGAGTGGCAAACAGGTGGTATATGGACAGTTAAGATTCAAAGTCAATACTTTTCATGAACAGCACTATTCAGACTATTACAGAGAGGCAAGTACAGTGCATGCACAGTGAGTGTATATCATTGTAAAGTTAATAAGTTTCTGTGTGTGATACAGAACATCTGGGCTTTTTCAACACTATTGTGGAGAATCCCTAGAGAATTTCTAGACTGCAGAACAAATCTTTTGACTGCTCCCTCTTATTTCCCAGGATGTTCAGCAGAGTGCATTTTTTCCCCTCAGGCATTGTCTGTTTGCATAGTGAGGTAGGATGAATACAACAAGCCCCAGGGAAAATGGGCTCTGGGTGAACCTGCATTGTGGTACCCCTATCCCCACTGTTGCCCTCTGCTTCCCCCCATTTTTTGCTTCCTCTCCTCCTCCATTTACCTGAGCTCCCTTTTGTGGCCTCATGCTCCAAGCTCCTTGCCTCCTGACCTAGGGTGCTTCCCGCTCCCCCCAAGCACAGTGCACACCCCTAAAGCCTACCCCGCTGTTGCTTTTCTACTCCTCTGCCCTGGGAACTCACTGCAGCCTCCTCCCACTAGCAGATTTCCCAGGAAAACCCCAGTAAACAGCAGCACCTGCTTCTGCCCTCCCCCCCCCCACATTTTCTTTAAATCAGGGGTTCTTAAACGTCATTGATCCGTGACCCCTACCTGACAACAAAAATTACAACATGACCCCAGGAGAGGGCAGGGGCAAGCCTGCAATCTGAACACTCATGCCATGGGCTGAAACCCTGAAGTTTTGGGTGGGGCTCGGGCTTTGGCCCTGAGCCCTAGCAAGTCTAAGCCAGTCCTGGGAACCCCAATAAAATGGCATTGCAACCTATTTTGGGGTCCTGACCTACAATTTGGAACTGCTGCTCTAAACCAAACCATCCCCATGCCACTGGTTACCAGGAACCCTCCTTGTGTTTACTGGCTAATAGTACTGAGGTTAACCAGTTAACTGGTTAATCTTTATGTTTATCAGTTAACTGCTTAAACAGGGAAGGCGGGGCTTGGGGGCTGCTCCCATCCAGCCAGGCCACCTTGTTACCAGTAAGCATCCCGATAAGTGGGGATCCCTCGGAGTAGCTTTGGAGGAGAAGAGAAGGAAAGGGAGGGGCACATCCTCAGCCATGCCCCTCCCCCAACTGAAGGGAAGCATGCCGTGGCACATCTCAACCCATTCCCCTCCTCCCCCAGTCTGCACTGTTCACCAGGCACAGCAGAGGGGATGCTGCTCCCGTTTGGCAACCCAGCAGGGGGAGCACACTGCAGTGTTTGTGTGGGGAGGGTCACACCTGGAAACAGCACGTGCGCTTCTCCCCAGCTCCCTGACTCAAAGATGGGAATTCCCACTCCCAAGAGAGGAGAAGGGGACGACATCTCCCAGCTGCCAGCCAGCCCCAAGCTGGCAGTGAGCTCCCAGCTCGGAGTGTGGCACTGAGCCCCCTCACTCCCAAAGATGACTGTCACAAGCAGTGATGAGTGGGGGGGTGCACAGCCTCAAAGCCAGCTGAAATAGCTGCCTGGGTTACTTGAAGCAAAACCTGCAGGTGGCAGGACTGGGGAGGGGGCAAAAACCAAGACTGGAGACTCCTAGAGTAGTGTCTTGCATAAAAGGCCAGTTTGTGCCTCTCTGCTCTCCACCCCTAATCAACACTCCCAGAGCTGGAAGGGGGTGCGGGTGGCAAGAGGAAGTGCTGCCTTTGACCCAGGCAGGCAGCCGGCCCTGCACAAGCAGCACTGACTGCCAGAGTGGTGGTAGGTTTGGATAGCACAGAGCTGGCACTATAGCGCTATCCATGGAGGGTGCTGGGCAGCAAAGGAGAGCCCGAGGCTTTTGACAGCAGCGCGCTGGGTGGTAGCACCAGTCACCTACCCCTAAGGCCAATCCTGTAAGCGAATAACACTGTGTTGTGGTGCTCACAGCCTGCTCCTGTGAGGAGAAGACATGCTTGTCTTCTGAATGTAGAAGCAATACTACTGCAACTCTTAAATTGGTAACAGGAGTGAACAGCCAACATTGGAAAACCATTGGAGGATTAAAACTCTCAGAACTTCTCTTAGAATGGGGTAGACTTTATTATTTTACCATGTGTTCCCTTGTTCCCACTTCCCTTCAGCACCCTGGCAAACAACCTTTTCTCCTCTTTTTATGAATGCATGGTTTAGGTCAGGGGTGGACAATAACTTTTAATGGGAGGGCCACGCCAAGATTTTGGTAAGTGGTCGAGGGTTGCATTCTGTGCAGTGGACGCAGGTGCAGTGTAGAAGGGAGTTTGAGATAGAGGACTGGAGTGCGGGGGGTGGTCTGAGATGGAGTTTGAGAGAAGGGGGGGTTATGATCTGGGGCAGGGGTTTGGGGAGCAGGGTCCAGGAGAGGGTATGGATACAGGAGAGGATTCTGGCCTGGGGGAGGAGCCTAGGAGGGTGTGCAGGGTCTGGGAGGGTGTTGTGACCTGGAGGAGGTGGGAAGAGAGGGATGCAGAGGGTTTGGGTGGTGGTCTGGAGCAGGGATTTGTGGCGAGAGAGAGAGGCTAGGGCAGTGTTTCCATTTTATTTGTCCACGGAACCTTTTAAACTCGGAAGAATTTCAAGGAGCCCAAGGGAAACTAATGATCACATGCTAAATAAGGTTATGAGATGAACATTTAGTTTAATTGCACATATTTAAAAACAAAAATCACATTTAATGTGTACAAAAAAATAATGCTAAAAAACTAATATGAATTATATTGGCAATTTTCAATGTGGACAGTGGTTTTTCTTCTTTTCTTGGCAAATTCTTTTTATATTTTGTTTAATACTAAAAAGTTGGATTTGCATATTTGACGCTGCATTCAGATGATTTCTGTATTTTGTTTTTATTTCTGCATAATTCAAAAACCCAGTTTCACACAAGTATGTGCTGGTGAAGGTTAATAACTGACGAATTGCATGTCTTGATAAAGCTGAATATTCTTGAGATAAGCCGCCCCCTTTACATTTTTTTATTAATTGGCCATCTGAAGTGATTTTGATTAGGTTTTCATAATCTTGCATAAAAATACTGACTGGCTTTCCTGTTATACTTAATGGATTTCAAATCCAGTTATTGTTGTCATTTATGGTTGGAAAATACTTCATTATGTTTGTGTATAAATCACAAAGATGATCTGCAATGTCCTGGCCAGGAAGAAGAGTACAGGTGAAAGCTTGGGGAAGAGTTGTCTGACCAGGAGGGGGTCTTGGGGCAGGTTGTCTGGCCAGGAGGGAGGGTACAAGAGGGGTCTTGGGGCAGGGTGCCTGGCCAGAAGGGAGGGGACTTGTGGCAGAGTGTCAGAGAAGCTGGAAATGCGGGCTCTTGGTGTGGGGGAGGGGAGTGAAGGGGATATGGATGCGAGGGCATGAGGGGGGACGCTTACCTGGCTTGGCACCCTGCTGTAGCAGGGAAAGCCTCCAGGCAGCATGCTCTTGTTCCTGGATGGGAGGAGGGGGGAGCTTAGTCTCCCCTCCCTTCCCTGCCCATGCAGTGGGGAACCCAGCTGCAGCACCAGGCCATGTTTCCTGTTGGCAGGGCGGAGGGAGGGAGAGGGTATAGAAACCCTGACCTTCCCCGCCAGATCAAACTCTGCCACTTCCCCAGCAGGCTGGGGAGGGGTGCTGGGGAGAGAGAGCAGCAGCACATGGGGGGCAGCAAGCTCGAGTGCGCCCCAAATGGGGGTGGGCAGCAGAGCCCGAGCCGGGTTCCACGCAGGCAGCAGGTAAAAAACACACCGAGGTCCGAAAGCAGCTCCTCGGCTCTGGCCACTCCTCCCTCGCCCCCCCTCCCCGCCTCCAGCAGCAGCAGCCGCCACTGTAAAAGCTGCCGCCTGCACGTGAGGCTGCAAGGCACCAGGATAGGACAGTCCTGCAGGGTGAGGAGAGGCCGCGCCATGCGCGGAGGTGAGGCAGCCGCAGTGGGTGGTGGAGCGGCCAAAGCCATGCACCCTCAGAAGCCCATCCACTCTGGGAAAGCCCCAATGGGATCTGCCTACGGGTTCTGCAGGGGGCGGGGGAGCAGAATTTTTTCACAGAACCCCGAGTTCCACTTCGTGGAACCCCAGGGTTCCACGGAGCACCATTTGGGAAACACTGGGCTAGGGTGTCACAGGCAGGCTCTGGCTGGGAGGGGCTTTCCTAGGAGGCTCCCGGCCAACAGAACCTGAGACAGACTGTTCCACTTGGCTGTGCTCCATCATGGGGAAGAGGGAGGGAGGAGGCTTT
Source organism: Pelodiscus sinensis (assembly GCF_049634645.1). Classification (NCBI taxonomy): domain Eukaryota; kingdom Metazoa; phylum Chordata; order Testudines; family Trionychidae; genus Pelodiscus; species Pelodiscus sinensis. The sequence goes on from NC_134711.1 coordinate 309,311,581, forward strand.
GCTCGCTGGCCCTGCCTTCAGGAAAATTTCTCAGCTCCTATTGCCCAGAAACTGCAAGGAGCCAGGAGTCAGGTGACAACACAGTGGCAACGATTCTCTAGACACTAGTGTTAATTGGTCCTAAACAGAAAGCCCTGTTAATCCAGAAAGTAAGATATCAGAACTTTGCTGTATGGGTGGCCAGAGCATGAGTGCTAGGTCAATGTGTAGAGATTGATCTCGTTAAATAAATTAATCTTTGCCTCACTTTTCATGGGTGAAATTCCAGAGGGTGTAACATTGAATGAGTATTGGCTTTCAGAGATAAGATGAGCAATAGGAAAGCACTGAAGTTTTAATGCACTGGAAATAAGCATTTAGCAAAACAATACAACATTTATATGCAAAAAGATTTCAGGACTACATCAGCCTGTTCTTTGAAGCTGCTTTCGTTGAATCAACATTCATTGTACCTGGACTATTTTTTTTTAAACTGTCAAGGTGAATCTGTTTCCTTACATATGCTTGACACTACTCAAAAACTAGGGGAAAACTGGGAGGTGCGGTACTGTCTGAAGGACTGTAGCAAGGCTGTTCTCTTTTCATGCTTCTTTTAGCTCTGCAAAGAGCAGCCTCGTGTCACACCAATTGTGGTTTGTCACCGTTCTTTCACTGATCATATTGTCATAAGTGCAGAGGATTCTAATGTTCTGTCCTACTGATTTTAACCCAGTTTGTACCAGATTTGAACTTGGTTGGTAACCAGAGCAACCAGTTGTGTTTCATTCTTGTCAGTAACCAAGCTAGAGCCTGATTGTCTTCCTATAATAAGTTCATAAGTTTATTGAATGGACAGGATTCTCTCCATTGGCTGGCTGGGCGGCCTTCCTCCTAGCTCTGTGGTTGGCTGTCCAGAATGCATTGTCCCATATGCTCTGATACTACAGTGTATGTCTCCTCCAGACACGCTATTACGTGCTGAAGGAGAGTGTTTAGCTGTTAAGATCTTAGCTGTACATGTTCTGCGGAGAGTGGCTTGGTAGCACGTTTCAGGCATCGCTTCTTCAATGCAGGAGTCGTGATGTGGCTGTATATATGTGTAACATAGTTTGTTTGATTTACAGTACAAAAAGGAAGGCCAAAATGTAACCAGTTACTGCCATGAGACCTTCCCAGGATGGGTGCATGACGTGCTGGGCCATAATTGGGCATGTTTCATTGGACAGAAAATTTCTCCTTCTCCCTCCAGCATTCGTGTGAATCAACTCCCTCTCCAGAAACCAAGTGGAAAGTGAGTACAGAGTGAATGGAGGATGACTTTTTATTTTGAAATACAGTGACAGCAGCACTTGTGCTTTAAATTCCAGATTAAAACGTGTGCACTGGCTCCAGGGCAAGATACAAGATATAGTTTCACAGCAAGTTTGTGGCCCAAGTGAACTAAATTCCTTAGGCCTTGGGGGAAGCAAGTAGTGGTGATGGGGCAGTTCTGTGGATAGGTTTTTCATTTTCTTCAGATATAGCATGCCGTCTTTACTTTCAGATATAATCACAGTCAAAATGGAAAGCTACATTTCATCTGTTTAAAAAAGATCTGTATGAAAAGTGTTGAATCTGTAGCAATAAGGATGTCTACAATTAGTCTAAGTTAAGTGTTGTCCAATGCTAGCCATTCATTTCCACCTGCTAGAGGCTAAATGGTGAATATCCTTGCTTTTCAATTTAAGGGTTTACTGTGAACACTGGATGTTATGGCCTTGATCAAGCTTTATATTGAGATGTGATCCACAACTTGAAAAAGTTGGGGAACCTCTGTCTAAATAACCTGGTTTGCTTGTCCAGTTGGCTGCCGAGATATAGTCAAACTTTGAACCATAATGGAGCATCAACCCAGTCCTAGCAAAATAGAAGGATTTAGCGTGAAGATCTAAAGCATTGGATTTGGGAGTTTGAAAGAATAAATTTAGTAAATGGTCATCCCTGCTCTCTGAAAATCCAGGCAATAGAGGAAGAGTCTGAATCTGAAATCCATAATACCTTTCAGGCAAATGGTCTCATGGGACTACGTAAAATAAAAGGGGAGGAATGACTGGCTTCATATTTCTTTTTTCCCCACTTCATGAGCCAAGTGTACTCTTAAAAAACACTGCACCAGCGCTGCTATGGTGCTTTAATGTGGATAATCCAAGCCAACTGGAGAGAGCTTTCCCATGGGCATAGTTAATTTACCAATCTGACAAATGGTAGCTATATCAACAGCAGCACTGTCTACACCAGGGGTTAGATTGATATAACTACATCACTCTGAGTGTATTTTCATACCCCTGAGCAATGTAGTTGTAGTGAGTATCATAGAGCCTTCCTATATGTAGCACAGAGCCTCCCTTGCAGCTGGCTTACAAGAGCCTTCTCCTAACTGAGGCTATGTCTAGACTGCAGAATTATATTGGAAAAAGATAAGCAAATTTGTGTATCTACACGGGGCCAAATTTCGGAAAAACCTCCTCTTTCGGAACATCCCTTCTTCCTCATACTATAAGGAATACAGAGATGGCAAAAGAACGCATCCGCTTTTTCAGAATCTTTCAAAAAAGTGGATGCTTTCCTTGGATGTGGCATAGCTTTTCCGGGATACAGGAGGTAGACAGTTTAGACATAGCCTGTGTGTTAAGTTGTCTGATCACAGCAGTTGTGTGATTAGTGAGTGGCCCTCAGGCCAAACTTTTTTCTTATTGTCCTGTTTCTGATTGTCTGCAGGTTTTCCAGGAGGCCCTATGTACACAACTTTGACTTTGTGAAAGCCATCAATGCTGTTCAGAAATCCTGGACAGCTACAATATATAAGGAATATGAAACTCTCACCCTGGAAGAACTAACTAGAAGAGCTGGAGGTCCCAAGTCCAGAGCTCCAAGGTATTAAAGTTTTCCTATTTAGGTCATGCTTTCTGGCACAACTGTCCTGCTTGTGATCCCATTGTGCTTGTATACATTTTTGGCCCTCACACCTATCTATATCTCATTTTGCTGGTAGTATTTGTTCCCTGGAATAATGATGACATGCTAGAAATATGAATCCTGAAAATTGTGCCCTGGTGTGATGGTCACTTCGGGCTGCTGATGCGAATTCCCCATTTGTGTGTGTTGGAGCCGTGTTGGTCTCAGGATATTGCAAGACAAGGTGGGTGAGGTAATATCTTTTACTGGATGAACCTCTGTTGGCAAGAGAGACAAGCTTCCGCGCTTACACAAAGCTTTTCTTCACATCTGTACACTTGAAAGCTGGTCTCTCTCCCCAACAGATGCTTATCCAATAAAAGATAGTACGTCACCCATCTCGTCTTTCTAATGTGAATGCTCTGATTGTGGCCCTGCTCTGTGAATCCTAGTATATTGAGAGCATGAATCTTTGCCACTAGAAGAGGAGGGTAAATCTTAATGCTAATATCCTGCTGTTTAGATCTCACTCCACTCTGAGTTTGGGGGTTTTAATCTTGGCATGTGTATCCTGATGCCAATCCATGAATGTAGTGGAGTTTGGAAATAAAATCTTTGTGGGGGAGGAGGCACCATTGTCAGGAGAGTGCTGTGGTCAAGAGGCAGGGTGTGCCTGGGGTGTGAGGTCATGAAAGGGAGCTTGTGGGGCAGGCAAAGGATGGGGGAGATTCCTCTGCCACTTTGGGCTGGGCCCCACCCACTTTTCCAAAAGTTTCCACCCACTTTTCCAAAAGTTTCATCTCCTTTGGGTTCCCCAGAGTGATCTGACACCTTGGGCAGTTGCCATGGCTCTTACCACAGCCCAGCTCTGGTTTCTGGTACAGGGGGACTTCCGGGGAGAGGAAGAGCAGGGAATGAGGTTCCATGGTGAAGGGGGGTGTGGTGGGCCCAAAAGTTCTTATGCTTAGGGCCCCAATCTTAATCTTAATGCACCTCAACTGTTAGGAAATAGTCTATGGAAGCAAAATTGCTGGAGGTGTCAGTTCCTTATGAAGTCTCTTTTCCTCTGTCTCAGCTACATGATATGTTATTGTCAAATGTATGTTTTTGTGTTTTAGACCGAAGCCTGCACCACTAACACCTGAAATACTCAAAAAAGTTTCAGCTTTGCCAGAATACTGGGACTGGAGGAACATTAATGGTGTCGACTATGTCAGTCCTGTACGAAACCAAGGTACAAGGGTTTTCATAGTCTCCACAATGCAAAAAGTATCTTAATCTGTTCACATATCGGTATCACGAAAGGTCTGAATTTGCTTTGCTCTGTGGTCCCCTACAGTAGGCAGTAAAACACACCTGATATACGAACCTTCTATGAGGGCTTGGAAAATATTTTGGCTCTGACTGCCTTCTGCTTTGGCAGGAAGTATTTTGTCCTGTCAGACCATACAGTTCAGTACAGGAATGAAAGTCAATTACCGTGGCGCTCTGTATGGAAATCACTAGCACATTCTGTTTGTCCAAACTGTCATTGTGATGAATTTCTACCCACCACAATCTCAGAATTGATACAGTGCAAGTTCAGTTATTAATTTTTCTGCTAATTGCTGCTGACAGCATATTATCATACAATTTTAACCAATAATCCCTTGAAGGCTTGTTTATACCACCCTCAAGTCTCATTACTGAAATTATTTTAGGAATAATTAGTTACATGACTGATAAGTTTCTGTGCTTTGAAAAGCACAGACACTGGTAAACATCTGATACCCCCAAAAAACCAAAATGCAATCACTCTAAATGCTTTCTCCTCACTCCTACACTGATACAGACCTTCCTTAGTTAGGTTTAAAGGTATAGTCATACTATTATTTATTTGTATTGGTTCAAAATCTTCTCTTGAGGTAAATGAAATGAAGTGCTGCTATATAATTAAATTGTTTCTAATCCATAGCTCCCTTTCCAATGCATGAGAAATTTGGTGTGTGTGTTTACTGAAGAATTTTTTTGAGGGGGTGAGAAGGGAGAGGATTTTTAGGTGGGAGAGGAGAGTGGGGAAAGAAGGATGATGAGCAAGGTTGTGAAATATGAAAGAGCTGGTTCATAATCTGATCTATTGCTGAATGAGTACAGGAAATATTGAAACACTTAGGCAGGAACTGCCAGCAGCTAACTGGTGTGAAGACCTGTGCTTCATTTGTACCTTTCAGTTCACTTGAGAAATCTGGTATCATTCCTTCTTCATTAAGTGGAAAACAAGATCTAAGGTTTCCTCTTCCTGAAGTAGGATTGTAAACATGTTCTCAGTAAGGGGAATCTTCCTTTGCTGCCTTCAGTAATAGGAGCTGCCCAAACCCCCTCGTGTTATGTTGAGAGAGCACCTCAAAAACAGTGTAAAGGAATTCAGGCAGAGTGGGTTTCATGTAACATTCAGCCATAAATGAGTATCTTTGGTATGCTAAACAGCCTAAAGACAGCATTATTAATATGACACATTTCAGAGGGGTAGCCATGTTAGTGTATGTCAGCAAAAACAATGAGGTGTTCCCTCACACCTTGAAGACTAATAAATTTAGTTGGGCATAAGCTTTCTTGGGCTGGAGCTATGCCCAACTAAATTTATTAGTCTTTAAGGTGCAATGGGACTCCTCATTATTATTAATGTGCACAATGCTGACATACCAAGTAATCATCTTTCTTACAATAATGGGCTGTTGTAGATTTGCACAGACATCAGATATCAATGGCTGTAAATAGTTATTAGTAAAACAATGGCATAGTATTAAGATTTAGATGCTGAACATTTGAAAATGCCCAGGAGACTAACAGAGCCATGAGCAAAAGAAGCATGCGTTTCCAAATAGCTAGTTGTATTTTCAAAGCCACTACCATTCTCCCAAATGAACATGGAATTTCATAGGAACAAAAGTTAATAGTCTTTGAAGCTATTCCTTCAGAATTACTGGGCAGGCCCCCAGCCACCGTTTTCTTGGTTTGTACTTCTCCTTTATATCTATTCTAATACATCAGCATTCCCCAGTGTAATCAGGCACCTTTTTTTAGGTAACCTCCTTTATTTGTTATTTAGTACAGTAGCTGAATTACTGTATACTTTAATACCAGCTAACACTTTAAGAGGCCAAGGCCTGGTATACACGAAACACTTAGGTCAATGGAAGGCAGCTTACATCAGCCTAATTATGTCAAGTATCAGAGGGGTAGCCGTGTTAGTCTGAATCTGCATAAACAACGAGAAGTCCCATGGCACCTTATAAACTAACAGATTTATTGGAACATAAACTTTCATGAGCAAAGACCCACAAAACAAAGACCCATCTGACGAAGTGGGTTTTTGCCCACGAAAGCTTATGCTCCAATAAATCTGTTAGTCTGTAAGGTGCCAGAGGACTTCTTGTTGTTTATGCTTATTATGTCAGTGTTACACCACAGCCTTACTCCACTGATGTCAGTGCCCTACTACACTGGCATAACTCCACCACCAGGAGAGGTGGACCTCCTAGGTGGAGCTGTGAAATTTAAATAAAGGCTAGTAGGTCCACTGCTGTGAACCCGGCACCTGTTTCACAGCTCGGGCTGTCATTCTGGGGTGGGAGAAAGACAGCTGGGCTGCCGTTTGGGTTCTGGGCCCTAAGCTCCCTGCTAGGAGAAGGGAGCTGAGAGCTAGGGAGATGGGACAGCTGGGCACTCGGCCCCCTCTCTGCCCCTCTTACGTTGATGGAAACGCTCCTGCTGAAAATGCACACCACTGTGAGAAGGAGGGCAGTGTGGATGTGAACCATTCTGTGCAATAATGACTGGAGTGGCTGTAAGTTGACCTGATGTAGTGTGACATAAGTGTGCAGTGTAGATGTGCTCAAAGCTCAGTTTGAAACTAGAAGCAAACAGCATGAACAGGAACTCTAATATAAATTAGGCTTCAATAAACTCAATGTCCCCCTTTCCCCACTCACTGCCACTTTACATATCTTCTGCAGAAGAGGATGCATTGTTTGAAAGGATGCATTGCTGTCATCTGTTGTTTGCCGTCTGTTTCTGCTGTGGGCAATTACATGACAATAAGTCATTTAGCTTAGAGAGCTAGGATTCCCAGTAAATCTATGCTCTGGCTCCTGTAATCTTCCTCTCAAACCAGAACAGGTGGAAAAATATAGTGACCTACTGATCTTTACCTTCTAAAGGTGTTTTATGCCCTTTAAATCATTTTTCATCATTTAATGATCCTTTTGACACAGTCTCCTAATGCAGTTAAGTCTGTGATTGATTTGGAATTGAATTTGTGGAGAACATTGGACATGAAACAGTTCAGGCAATTATCTCTGATCTCCACTGATTTTTTGTTTCTTTGTGGGTGTCATATTGAGAGGTTCCCAGAGTATGCTGCTGCTGTTAATGGGAGAATTTTTTTCAAGTTATTTCCAGGATAATGGTTACAATAATGATCTCTTATGTATCTTGGCAAATGAGACCTAACCAGCTGTGGCTTGGCCAATCAGCAAATAATGCTATGATTGTGTAAGAATAGGTTTCATCTTTCACCCACTAGGGTGATCAGAGAGCAACTTCCACCCCCTCCTCTTCAGAGAAGCATCCATCATCAACTCTAACAGTACAATTTCATAAAGTCCTGCTTTTGTAATAGCCCTGCTTGATGCCCTCCTACACACGGTTTGAGACATGAGGTAGTTTGTTTTTTGTGTTCCCAAAGTCTCATTGCTTTTGTAAGCTTTGCAGAATTTTCCTTTGTTTCATGACAGTGGATAAGTCAATTGGGGTTCGTCAGTGGCAAGGGGTGATAGAATAAGACCTCAGCTACACAATGCTTGCTCTGCAGTGAGACTACTTCATTTTTAGAGATTCTTCTGCATCACAGGAAATACTGAGAGAGGACGAAGGACTACAACTAAAAGGCAACACTACATTTTGATGTAAAATATGCTAGGTGACTTTATCTTGTTGCCTCCTACCAGAGACAATTACTCTGACAAGCCCCAGCGTGTGACTGCATACTGCTTGAGAGAATCTCAAAATCCACAATATTAAAACTTTCATGTACATTTCCAGATGCTAAAATAAGCCATTATTTTAGAAGCACTAGGGTCAGTCAAGTGTTGCACTGTGAAACCATGGCTCTAAATACACTAACATGCTAAGGATATCTAGGCCACATCTATACTAATAGGAAGATTTACTAATACTAAATCAAATGCTGAGGCTGCCCTCATTAGCCATAGTACTCCTCACTGTCGTGAGGAGTAAGGGAAGTTGACGAGAGCATTTCTTCCATTGACTTCTCACTGGGAATGGCACCAAAGCCTGGCTTAAGGTACATCGACTCCAGCTATGTTATTTACATAGCTGGAATTACATATTTTAAGCCGACTTTCTCCCATAGTATAGACTTGATCCTAGAATCTGATTTCCAGAGTTCAACTGGCACAGGTCAAATGACAGGTTTTTAGGAAGGCTTCATAAAGAGTAATCTCAAAAGAGACTTGGTGATGAACAAATATTCTTTATAGGACCATTCAGTGGCGGCAGCTCAGCATTTGTGCAGCTTTTAAAACTAGACAATTAAAGTTAAACTTAATTGTTTTTAAGACGAGAAACAATATTAAAAAATCTTGTCTTGTTCTTCCTCTTAGGAGACATCAAACTTACTGTATAGCCACAGCTGATCCTTAAAGGGTTTTGTAAATAGTAACTGCAGAAGGACTATTTTTGTGTATACAATGAAGCATATTTAAATAGCCTTTTTGAACTGGTGCCCAACTTGCAATTAAGTAGCAGACAATGTCAAAGCAGAGTTGGATTAATTCAGCAACCTGTGCAATGCAGGGTCACCACTCTTGCTAGCTCTTATTCTATTTAGTTTACTGATGTATTGTATCTCCTATTCTCCTCAGCATCATGTGGCAGCTGCTATGCGTTTGCTTCTATGGGCATGTTAGAGGCAAGAATTCGTATCCGCACTAACAATTCTCAGAGACCAATCTTGAGTCCTCAACAGGTTGTGTCTTGCAGCCATTATTCTCAAGGTGAGTGCACTGGAGACATTCCCTTATTATTGGGAAATGGGGTTGTAACAGGTTCCCCCGGGATTCCATCTAGAACTGGGGTTTTACTGCACTCTCTGACCCACCAGCCTGGGTTCCTTCTTGTTGTTTGCTGCTGAGAAAAGCTGCAGACCTGCTCCTGGTCTTACCCTCTACCAGCATTCATATAGTAGTGACACACCCAGCTGCAGTTACATGCAAGAACTCTGACCAGTACTTCATGAACTGACACTAGAAAAGCTACAGCCAAGATTATCACTAGTTCTCCAAGCACATACTGTCTCTCCCCCCACCCCCTCATACACATTGGAGTATAAAGGCCAGATTATACAGCCTTACATTGCACAGAGAGCTATATAGCGTAAGGGCATAGAGTTCAGCCTTCCCTCAATGTGGAGTAGGAATGCAATAGAACCTTGAGCTAAAGCAATTCACGCCATACTCACTGGTTTAGATTAATGCATAACATAACATGTATTAACTACACAAAATAAATGGTAACTGCTTATAAGGGATAGCAAACTGATCAAAGCAGATTACCTAGTAAATAAAAACACAAACTAAGATTAACATACTAGAAAGATAGGATTTGAAGTTAACAATCTCTCATACTGATTACACCTGGATGACTGCACAAGCAGGCTGCAGATTCTTAAGGCACAAGCTACACTTGCTTTGCAGTTTGGAATCTCCAGGTTTTTAATACACAGGGTAGAAGTACCTTAGCTTGTGTCCAGTACCCCTCTCCTTTCAGTCTGTGTTCTTGTGTGGGGTGTGAAGAGCAACAGTTGACATGATTCCCTGCCTTATGTAGCGTAGTATATGGTGGGAATCCTTTATCCCAAACTCAGTGTGTGGAAGAACCCTGACCCCACCCCCAGATGGACCTTGTGGAGTCATAGCAGCCATTATTCACTGGCTGTTTGGAATGCTGTCAGGAAGGCTCACCAGGTAGGGGATAAGTTTCTCCTAATGCCTATTGTTTTCCTTAATTGGCTCGTTTTCCTGATTAGGTTCTTCCTAGCCAGCTACCTAGACTGAAGCATCTTGTCTAGTGGGTGTCATACCAGGTGTAACTGCATTTGAAATACAGATACATAGTCTGTATTTATAACTTCAGATGCAGAAATGATACTTGCATATAAATAGGAGCATTGTATTTGGTAAATCATAACTTTTCCAATGACCATCGTAATTACGGCATAATCATATCAAAATATCACAGTGAAGAATATGGGAGGCAGTGTCAGAGGGGGAGGAAACCGCAAGGGTTTTGTCACTGCAGCAGATGAAGAGTTGACAGCCTCTTCTGATTGATTGACAACCATTTTTCTAAGCCAGTCTGTCATGGCGGAGGGTGGGGGGTGGGGAGTGGGGGGGGGGGGGGGGGGGAAGCAGGTATCATTTTCTGTGAAATGGCAGCTTCAGAAGACCAGGGTATTGGAGCAAGTTTCCTTCATGACTGAAAGAGAGCATTAATTATTAAGTGTCACATGCTTAGGACTACATTTTTATGGTAACTTACTTCTGTGATTCTGTAGTAATGTAGATTTAATTCCAGAATAGGTAAGAGTCCAGTTTGCTGGATGCTTTTGAATGTTATATTGGAGTTGAACCACAAGTGGCTTGTTTAACATGAGCTAGTGGTCTGTGGAGACTGGCTGCTCATTTGTTGTCTATCTTGCTTCTCCAGATGCTTATGGAGGCATCCAGGCGCTTTGTTGTAAACCGCCTCGGATGGCTGCAGAAAGCAGCTGGAAACAAAGAAAATGAACCTGTTTGGGGGAATGTGCTGCACAGCAGGAGGCTCCCGGAGCTGTAATCCACCAGCAGGGCACCGGGAATGTCTAGGGGGATCAGAGGAGAGTTAGGAGAAGGCTACCAGGATGGGTAGCACATCTAGAGAGAAAGGAACAAAATGTCACCCAAGCGTGTACAGAGGGAGGAAGAACAGATGGGTGTGGGGAGGCAAAAAGCAGACAGTGTGATTCACTTTTGGAAAAAAAGGACATCACCTTGATTGTATATGATAGATGCCCTACATATTTTTTCCCAGTGTTAGTTTCCATTTAAGGAATTGCTGTGGTTATCATGGGGATGTCATATAGTCACAAATGGGTGAGGGGACAGGGAGTTAAAGTCTTCCATCCTATGAGTCTGCTCCAGAGCCCTTTTTCAGGCTGTGAAAGGAATGTGAAGCATTCTATCCTCTTGATCTCAGATGAGAGGTAAAAGTGGCATGTTCCCTTCTAGTTGTAAGCTGCATTAGCCATGTTCAGTCTGATGCAAAATATTGGGGATAATAAAGCCTTGCAGTGATTTTCTTTTTTTAAATGGACTTCAAAATTCTGACCATAACCTGTTCAGAAGACTGGCAGGTTCTTCCTCCATCCCGAAAAGATCTTCTGCAAGGACAACAGGAGTCCTGTGGCCCCTTAAGGACTAACAGATTTATTAGGGCATAAGCTTTCATGGGTAAAGCCCACTTAATCGAATGCATCTTGGTTTTACTCATGAAAGCTTAAACCCAAATAATCTGCTAGTCTTTAAGGTGCCACAAGATTCGTCTTTGTTTTTTGCAGATACAGACTAACACAGCTACCCCTCTGAGACTTCTGCAAGGAGTAACCAGGTGTTTTCTAACTGTTTCAGGCTGTGATGGTGGATTCCCATACCTCATTGCTGGGAAATACGTCCAAGATTTTGGTGTGGTTGAAGAAGACTGTTTCCCTTACACGGCCACGGATTCTCCATGCACTGTTAAGCGGAACTGTTCCCACTACTATACCTCTGAATACCACTATGTTGGTGGGTTTTATGGAGGCTGCAATGAAGCCCTGATGAAACTTGAACTTGTTCTTTATGGGCCACTAGCTATTGCTTTTGAAGTGTATACTGATTTCATGACCTATAGAAAAGGAATCTACCATCACACTGGGCTGCAGGATGAGTTCAACCCCTTTGAGTTGACCAATCATGCTGTATTGCTCGTGGGCTATGGCAAAGATCCAGATACTGGTGAGAAGTTCTGGATAGTGAAAAACAGCTGGGGAAGCTCCTGGGGAGAAAATGGTTACTTCAGGATCCGTCGGGGCACAGATGAATGTGCAATTGAAAGTATAGCAGTGGCTGCAACTCCTATTCCAAAATTATAAAGCAAAACTTTTTCCCCAGTGCCTCATTTCTAAGCAGCAAATTCCTGAGCCATAAGATTGTACTGATTATATTATGTACTTGGAAATTTTTACTGCAGTATGTTAAAGCTTCAAAATGAGTTTTAATGAGATTTTTTTTTAGCACAATGTGAGCAGTTTTCACTCTCTACCACTAAGGACACTTCCAAATTCTGCTTCTTGTTTGATACACAAAGATACACTTCTTATGAACAGAGGCTGGCAGTAAATTCTCTAAGAATGCAATTGTCATTAGATTAACAATGGTGGTTATCCATCATTCTGTAAAGTCCCAATCTTTATTTTCTTCTCCTTGGATAATCTTAAAACCAGATCTTAGAAGGCAATGATTGTTACAATAATCTATAATTACTTAAAGGGACACTTTTTAACATATTGTGCCTTAATCCTGGGAAATCAGGGAAGCATTTTAAAATTGGACATATTAAGTGTGCATCAGAGGGTGATTACACTGTGACTAAAGGGAAATTTTAAAGCTTTAAGTGTTTGGCAAACATGCAAGAAAAATGTCAGATGTCAAACTCTCTGAACTTCAAAGTTTGTTTTACACATTGGGCTTTCACTATATTTATGTGGCTTTTTTAAAAGGTTCCTTTTTAATGAATGTCATTTGAATTCAATTACAAGCTGATCCTCAATAAAAAAAATCTGACTCTGTTGCTGTAGGAGTTGTTCCTTACTTAAGCTGATGCCTTTTTATTTCCATGAGCTATACCAACAGCTTTAAAATTGAGAAGGGATGTCCAGTTATTTTAGCATAAAGAAGATTTGGGGATCGTCAGAGAAGGAGAATTATAAATCATCTAGCCTTGAGGCAGTTCTTTTGGTTTTTTTATACTGCATGGAGTTGCTCTTCAGTACAAGTGGAGTCTTGTACAGCATGTAGCACAGGGCAGTCCCAATCCATGATTAGAGCTTTTTAGTGGCATCTGTGTGTGTGGATGTGGATAAGGCTATGTGAGCTGTAATCCTCTATCCCAAGGCTACATCTCCACTGGCAGCTTCTTGTGCAAGAACTGTTTTGCGGAAGAGTTCTTGCGCAAAAAGTTTTCCACAAGAGCGCCTCTACACTGGCATGTGCTTTTGCGCAAGAGCATCCATGGCAGTGTAGATGCTCTCTTGCGGAAGAAAGCTCTGATGGCCATTCTAACCTTAGGGGCTTCTTGCGCAAGAAATTCATGTTGCCTGTCTACACTGCCCTCTTGCGCAAGAGCTCTTATTCCTTGTGGGGAGAGGAATAACTCTTCCAGAAGAAGCCCTGTTTTACAACTCTATACTGTAAATGTACTTGCGCAAGAACGTGTGTGTAGTGTAGACAGCCAGCAAGTTCTTATGCAAGAAGCTGCCAATGTAGACGTAGCCCAAGATGTGTTATTTGAAAACCCCTATGCATCTGCTCCCTTATTTCCATGTCCATTTGTTGGTTAAAAAAGGGCATTACTGAAAAGATGTGAGCATAGGCAGTCCTTCTCTCACATAGCTTTTTTTGTGCAACTAGGCAGGAATAATGTGGCAGATGTATAGCAGAGTTCTTACTAATGCAGGATTGTTCTCTACTCTGTCCCCTTATGTGGCTCATACTTTTTACCAGCTATGCAACAGTAAATCTGTGCTGTGCAGAATCATACTCCTTATACCTAAAAAGACCTTCTGTTCACAGTGCCTCTCTGTGTTCTGACAATAGAGGCCCCAACAGAGACACCAATGTGCTTCAGAAACTCTTAGTAAAATGGTCCTGCCTGAAATCTCCCAGTCTTAAGTATACAAGAGAAAGGGTGGAAGAAAGGAACTTTTGCAGATGGGGAATTGAGGCACAAGACTAAGTGCATACCTCTCAACAGTCCCTCAGTGCATAGGAACTCCAAGCCAGGATCAGACTAGAGGTATGTCTAGTTTTAATCAGTGAGCAGCACGAGATGCTTCAGAGGAAGGTGCGAGAAGATGCAAAAAAAGGCAGATATGGGATAATCTGCCCCAGTTAAAGATTCATCCTAATCCCTAAAATTGGCAGCATCATCAGAGCTGTTTCACACAGAATCAAAACAGGCCAGGGGTCCTCCCTGAGTCATCTGCAGCTGTGCTTTTATTTCTTCCTTTCCTTATTCCTTCTCTCTTTTCTTCCGTCTTTTGAGTCAAGGGAATACAAGCAGACAAGATACTGGATTCCTGCCTCACTCATCCATAACCTGTTGTTCTTTTATCATATTACAGCTTTTAGGTTGTTACATAGGATCTAATCTTTCATAGCCCTTTTCCGCTGTAATAAAATTGGTAAGGCTTGCAGCCCTCCCTCTCGTGCTTGAGCGTGAAGCTATTTAAATGTCCATTTTGTTTGCGTATACAAAAGATGTAACAGCTGGTATACTACAGCAATGCTGCTGAATGCCAGTCAAGCTGTTTTACGTCAGTATACTCAGCAATCCTGTTGGCTTGTTCTTGTCCACTAAAGAACTGCCGCTTACAAGTATTCAACTGAAGTAATGTAATTTTGCAAAGGATGTGTGCCCACGTGAGACCCTGGGACTAGCTGGAATCTTGGTGGATGTCTTTTTTCTAACACAGCAGTTGCTGTCAAAGTTTTTCATTCTAACCTTTTCTGAAAAAAACTAGCTCCATCCAAATGGAAATTTCCATGAGAAATGTCTAGTTCTGAAAATATTCATTCTTTGGTTACAAAAACAATGTTTTGTTTATATTCTGCTTCCCCTCCCCCCAACTTTAGTTTTTTTGTTGATGTCCTTGAAAAAGTTTGAGTAAAAATGCATTCCAAGATCATCTGAGCTGTGGTACCCGTGCTTTATGGTTAACCTGTTTCACAAGAAATGCTTCATGGATCCAGCTACAATGCATGATGAATCTAAGCACATTCATGAAGTTAGACACACATGTAGCACCAAAGCATGTGCATACAGAAACCAGTGCCCATCTCACAGACCAGTTGCTAGAATCTTCTGCTTTTTTTTTTTTTTTTTAGGACTAACTGATTGGTGTAGGCCAGGAATTTACTCAATTTACCTTAGGGCCAGTGCTAGTCCTCAAATCCTCCTAGCTGGCCAGCAGGTACCCCTCTCTGTCAGGGCTCAGGGAGACAGCAGGGGTCTCTGCAATTCCCTCTTTGTGACTTTCCTGGCCTCAGTTGCTGGCAGGCACTCCCCTCTCACACATCCCCTGACTACTCCTGCTGCCCCTCGAGGATTTAAAACCCTCAGGGTGCCCCTGTTTGCCACCACCAGTGGGGCAAGAGCAAGTTCTGGCTGCTAGTCCATGCTGCTGCCAGCACAATCCTGTGGCCCTGGGGAGGTGTGTGCAGAACCATCCTGCCTCCCCTGCCCCATATTTGGGTTAGCCCTACTGCGTGGGCTGAGGCTGGCAACAGAGGTCGGGCCCCTCTGTCTTTACCACGGTGGTAGGAACTGTAGAAAAGAGGAGCAACACAGCAGCCTTCTCTGCTTCGCTTCCCCAGTGGCTCAGCTGTTGTGAATGCAGGGGGGCCTGACCTGTTACTGCCCCACAACAGGGTCCCCAACAATCCCTGGGGCTGCATCTCTTGGGAGAGGGGCTTGGGGAAAGGTGTGTAAAGGAAGGAGAGAGCAGAGCAGGGGTGGAAAGAGGCAGGATGGGATTGGAGCAGGGTTTGGGCTTGGCGGATGGGTATGGACACTTCCCCACGGGCTGCAGAGACTCATGTGCAGCAGCTATGCAGGGGCTGGATTGTGGAACTACTTGGGCTGCAGATTGCCTGGGGGTTGTGATTTTGAGACCCCCTGGTTTAGCTCACATCAGCACTATCAGTAGTACTGCTGCTGTGCAGAGTTGACACAATTCAGGATACAACTTGCTCCAAGTACTGCACTTGCAGTGCTATGGGTAACGTTATACATATTTGTGCGACTGTGAATGTGAGCTGTGTATTCCAAGTAGAAACAAGCCTTCTTCATTCAGTCTCATGCGCTGAGTCATGGTTTCATGCTTCGTTCAAGGATTCCTGGTCTTTGGCCATCACCCCTGTGTCGCCAGCTCCAAGTGATAACTGGTGTTTTTCTTGAAGTCTCGAGGTCATGTAAATACATCAGCTTTTCAGCTTTCCTTGAAGAAAGAGTTGTATCCCTCAAGGTTGTAGAGGTAAACTTAAAACCAGGAGTGCCTGTTGCTGAAGGTTCAGAAGGCAAATAATTCTAAATGCATTCTAAATCTCATGGGATTTCTCCCGCCATCCCCCAAGCTTGGGGCACTGGTGTGTGTGGGGGGGCGGGAGGGAGGGATCAACATGTCATCTACACCTGCCAGTAAACACTGTTATTGTCCCCTGTATACTAGCATTCCACAGGGACAGCTCCACTGAACTATCGGTAGTTCAATATTGGTGGTCTTCTCAGAATTCAGGGTGATCACAGACTTTCACTCAGAACCAGACCCATTTGTTTTCTTCTGGCTTGCAGCAAGCTGTGTTTAATTATCATATATCCCAAATGTCAAACACTCAGCCCACTTCAGCTATTTATGGGCAGTAGGACTAACTTGGATGCTGTCAATTCTAAGGTTTTGTTAGCCATCATCAGGGATTGTATGCTAAGAATGGAAAGAATGGTCTGCAAGGGACATGTATCAGGACAATATGCTGTCTTCCCAGGACCAGGTTGAGACTGTGAGATTGGAAAGGATTCAGAGAAGGCAAGCAAGGCTCTGCTGGTGATAGTGAATATCAGCGCAGGCGCTGCTCCAGATGGTATCTTGATGGATTATAGACTACTGCAGCAAACTCAGCGATTTCCCCACTTCAGTGGAGTGTTTTCCTCACAGAGCCTTCTTGTACCACAAGCAAAGGAAGAGAAGGATCTGGAGGTGAACCAGTGTCTACATAAGGGGTATAAGATTGAAGGTTCTGGTTTTGTGGAATATTAGGCTTATATACACTAGTAATATATTGACAAAACTTTTATCATTCATGGGTATTTCTTCTCACGCATAACCTCCACTGACAAAAAGTTGTGCTATGGCACATGTGAATGCTGCTTTGTCAGCTGGCGCACTCTCCTACCAATGAAGTAAATGCTGCTCCTGGGAGCTAGATGTATTTTGTCGGCAAAAGTGCCAAAACACAGCATTCATGAGTTCCAACTTTTAGTGACAGAACTATGTGTTGACACAGCTTTGTTGTTAAAAGCTGTGTGGAATAGTAAGTCAGGTGTAGTGTCCTGCAAGGTCTCCTGCTCTGTCGATGATGATAACCAGAAGGCTGCATGCATGTGTGCTCAATCGTGTGCTGTGTTGACTTGCGCAATTATTCAATGCATCGGATTCCAAGAGTCCCCTAAGACCACAAATCAGATAAGGATCGAATGTATCCAGCAACGTTTATTGTTAAGCAAAGTACAGTAATAGTAGTCAGTAGACTCTACTGAACCACTATGAATATGTACCTTATAACAATGGACTCAGCTCCATCAGTGGGCGGTCCCACTGTCCCCTACACTGGACAAAGAGTGTCCCTTCACGACACCACTTTATATACAGGTACAAACAAGTTTCACATCACCCCTGACATATCAGGTTGTCACCCTGTGTTGGTGTAAGGTTACCACCCTCTGACACTACTGAGATACCACCCATCACCCTGCACTTTGTGGCTCAATTAGAACATCTATATCCATCATACTGTCATTTCAGACCCTTTCCTGAACCTGTGTTGGTATCTGTGGGTAGTGTGATGCCATTCTTTTGGAATGTGCTTTCAACTTGTGCTCGGTAACAATTTCTGTTCTACACTTGGGCTTGTTACCAGTTAGTGTTTTGCACTCTCAGCCCTCTTCATGCCAAGTTCTGTGAGCCAGGGGCCTGCCTCTTGCTCACAGCTTAGCTTTGCTTTATATTAGCTAAGTATTATCCATTGTTAGCTAGGCCTCAGATCAAACCAGGGCTATGATACATGGGCTTTAATTGCAGGTCCTCATTTTACTACACGCAGTATAGTCCTAGCCTTCATTGGGGAAGAGACAGCCTGTTTAGTTTGGATGGTCTCCATCTCAGGCAACCGATTCTCAGGGAGACAAGATAGGGGACTAATGAGGAGGGCATTAAACTAGCAAATGGAGACAATGAAGAGGGAGAACATTTGAACACTCATTTAGCATAAAATCAAGGTTATAACAAAATTAATCAAGGCATGAAGGGATGTGAAGAGAGGAAACTCTTTCATTGTCTATACATCAATTCTAAGCACCTGGGTAATAATCAAGAAGAATTGGAATTGCTTATTTATGAGTATAAATTCAACCTAGTTAGTATTGCTGAAACCCATTGAGAAGATTTGTGTGACTGGAATGTTTATCACTGGTATAACTAGCGCTGGTCCGAAACTTTGTAATGGAACATTTTTTCTGTCAGAGCATGTTGATTTGTGAAAATCAAACCCTTCCAATCAAACAGGTGAATTTCAATAAAAGTTTGATAGAAAGCAGGAAAAGTTCCTTGGAAACTAGCTTGCCCATCTAGCTCCTTAGCAACCTACTAGCTAGGCTGCAGGGAAACATGGGCTTTCAAGCTCCTGGATTTTTGGCACCCCACAAAGCCTTGGGTCTTTGCAGTTCCCAGAGAATTTTGAAATATTGGGGTTTTCATTCCACATCATAACACCACCAAATTTCAAAATATTGAAATCCTGCATGAAACAGGAGATTACATTTCCCTCAAAGCTTTAGTTATAAACTACAACACTAGAGGAGAAGTTGATAGCAATAAGTATAATTTAGAAAGTAGAAAATAAGAAAAACAAAAAGACACAAGAAGATATCTATTGCCATCAGAGTTAAGGACATTAAGGATTTTTTAAGTGCATCAGGAACAAATGGAACAAATAGTTTTAGTCCCAAGGCCAGCTTTAGAGGTGGATGACTTGGGCCAACATTTTGGATGGCAAATCATCATATTCAGGGGCACCCAATCTCCACGAGTGGTAGGGTTCTGTTCTTTTCTGTTTTTTTCACTTGTGACTTTGAGAGCAGAGCACTGAAAATATTTTCTGCTGTACCGTCCCAAACCAAACATCTAAGGACATCGCTGACTGGTCCATTATTAGGTGGAAATGGAAGAACTGTCAATGCTAATGTAGATATGGCAGCAGAGTTCCATACGTATTTCTGTTATCTGGGGGGAAAGCCAGATGATATAGACATAGCTGCAGGGGGTTGAATAGATGACCTCCTGAAGTCTCTTCCAACCCTAATCTTCTATGAGTCTAGGAGTGTCCATCTAGAGAATTAATTAACCAGTTTTCAGCCATCATTGTCAAGGAAGTAGTGTAGCTGAATTGCTGCAACCAGGGCCATCTGTAGTGAGGTGCAGGGCCCAGGGCAACAACCCACCAACCCATGCATGGGGGTCCAGGGAATCCCCATTACACCAGGCCACACCCCCACCCTACCTCTTTGTGCTCCTGCTCTGCCCCCACCCTACCCCCACTTGGCCCCTTCCCCAAGCTCCAGCCCTGCTCTTCCCCTGCCCCACCTCTTCCTGCCCCTGCTCTGCCTCCTCCCACCCCCTTTGCTCCCCTTCTCTAAAGCCCCCTCCTCTGAGCCACAGAATCCAGGAGATTACTTGGAGGGACTGGCATGGAACAGCAGCAGGAGGTGGACCTCCCACCCTCCTGCACTCACCATGGCCGCAGGAGCTGGAGTGACCCAGCAGCCCACTCCACTTTGCTGCCCTCCCCCAGCCCCTGCACCCTGCCTCACGTGAGCAGCAGGGAGTGAACTGTCCCAGCACCAGCCAGTTCCACTCCCTTGAAGGAATAGAGGAGGGTGGAGCCGGGTTGCTCCTCTGGCCACTGTTCTGTACCAAGCCCCACCCCTCCAAGTAATGCCCCAGGCCACACTGGGCCCCATGCGTCCCATCCATAGGAAGGTTGAGGTGGCCACTGCAGGTATCCCCCAAAACACGGGCTCTGGGGCAGCTGCCCTGAACCATCCTATGAACGGGACGGTTCTGGATGCAAGCCTATAGTGTAGACAGGAAATGCCACAATTTGTTCCAGTGGATTTTATCATCCTAACAAGGTTTGAAGGGTGCTATACAATCCAGTGACATGCTAGGGTTAAGTATTTGTTTATTATGAGCTGGAGACCCCATCCATCATGCTCCTGTCCAGTGCTGCAACTTTAATGTGAGGCCCTAAACATAATGAATGCTTAAATTGCAGCTGCATTTTATTAGTTTTCATCCCCTGAATAAGTGCTTCATGTACATGCTACTAGAAATCATACATACGATGCTGATGTTAAATGGTATCTTAGCCGAGGCAGAAAATGACTTGCAGTTAGTTCCAAATTTGGTTCAAGACATTTGTTGAACGCTGTGAAACTGAATGATCTGGGAATCAGTTCCTTGAGCACATTCCTTGCTATATGCCCCACTGAGGTTAAGATCATTGGGACCCTTGTGGTTTTTACTCTTCCTTGGACAGAACTCTCTCTAGGGGGCACATCTACACTTTGGCTGTGTCTACATTGGCACGATCTTGCGCCAAAGCGGCCACTTTTGCGCAAAAACATGCTGCCTGTCTACACTGGCAGAGAGTTCTTGTGCAAGAACACTGACGTTCTAATGTGAAATCAGTGCTTCTTGCCCAAGAACTATGATGCTTCCGCTCAGGAATAAGCCCTCTTGCACAACTGTTCTTGCACAATAAGCCAGTGTAGATAGGCAACAAGAATTTCTTGCACAAGAAAGCCCGATGGTTAAAATGGCCATCGGAGCCTTCTTGTGCAAGGGAGTGTCTACACTGGCATGGATGCTCTTGCGCAAAAGCACATGCCAGTATAGACGCTCTTTTGCGCAAATACTTTAATGCAAGAACTCTTGGGTTAAAGAGTATTTGTGCAAGATCCCGCCAATGTAGACACAGCCTATAGCGTTGTTTCGAAATAACAAATGTTATTTCAAAATAACAAGGTGAGTGTTTACACCGCAAGCCTGTTATTTCAAAATAATTTTGAAATAACGGGCATCTTATTCTGGAATTATAAACTCTCATTTCATAAAGAATAAGCTTATTTCCAAATAGTTATTTCGAAATAGGGTGTCTGTAGATGGTGTGGCTGTGGTTGTTTTGAAATAAGTGGCCTCCAGGATTTCTCACATCTGCTCGGGTGGCCACTTTGCCACACTTACCAAAACTCTATAGTTCTCCTTCCCCTAAAGGAGCCACAGGGGACACAACGGTATGACATGAGCCCTGCTTGTGTCACACTGCAGCACCCTGCCTTCCCTCCTGCCATGGCAGATCCCAGTGCTCCCACTGAGCCCTCCACAGCTGCAAGTGAGCTGGCAGCCAGCCCCTAATCCTCTGTCCAGGGGCGGAAGAGGAGGGCCCCATCCTGGTTTGGTGCAGAGATCCTGGATCTCATTGAAGTCTGGGGAGAGGAAGGGAACCTCCAGGATCTCCACACCAGGTGCAGGAATACGGATATTTATGGCTAGATGGCCAACAGTCTGGTCCAGAAGGACCACATGCGCACCCAGGAACAGGTGCGCATGAAAGTGAAAGAACTGAGGCAGGTGTTCAGAAAGGCCAGAGAGTGAAGCCCCGCTCTGGAGTAACACCCCAATTGTGCCGGTATTATGAACAGCTCCACTGCATCCCGGGAGAAGGGGTCCGTTCCTTGCCCACCCCTTGTTTGTGGACGTCCATCATCAGCCTCCTGAAGGGCTGGCCCATAGGCAAGAAGGAGGAGGATGCAAGCACACACACCATGCCCGCTAGCCAGCAGGTCAGCCTAACCCTGGAGCTGGTACCCCCCTCCCAGGATGTCATTGAGGGCTCAGAGAAGGCCCATCAGGTGAATTCCTTTACTTTCCCTAGACACACGTGGGAGAATGTGATGGATGGTGAGGGGCTGGACGCTCCTCGCCTGGCCTTCTCAGCCTGGGAATCGCACAGCAGCCTGCACACATGGGTGCACACAGAGTGCCAGTGCAGAGCAGACAGCTGCAATGAAGCTGCCACACAGGAACCTTGCACTCCTGCTCCAAGGGTCCCTACACACGCCTGTTTTACTCTTGATCCTGTCGTGGGACACCCACCACAAGCTACCACTAAGGAGGATGGGGTCATGGACACACATAGCAGTGCCACACACAGCTCAGGCTCATGCCTGCACTCCCAGGGCAGCATCCGCCCCCCTGTCAAGTTCAGCAAGATGGAAGGCACCGAGCCCCTGCCAGGGGAGCCTGCCAGAAGCGAGAAACTGGAGGGGACCCCAGTACCACCCTCCCCATCAAAAGGCATCTGCCATTAACACACACCTCCCCCCACACCATTCCCTCTCTCTTCTAGAGGGCAGGGATACAAGTCCTCTCTCTCCGTGGGACTCAGGCACTGCCAGACCTAGCATGTGCATGGCATGGAGGGAAGCCACATTGCTCCGTCCTCTCCTTCCGCCCTTTCATCCCTGTTTGTCCATGGTGTCAGCTCAGAGATAAGGGCTAGGCTTCAGACACCCTCTTTTCATACACCCTCTGCCCTGGACCAGATGAAATTGAGGTATGTTTTATTGGGTTTTGTCAAAATTTTATATTAATTTTGCTTTTAGGAAAATTAATTAAAACCATTATATATATATATATATATATATATATATATATATATATATATATATATATATATATATACATATATATAATCAAATTGATTTAGTTATTTTTCCTAAAATGTTTACAGCATCTCTCTCTTTCTTTATGCCTATAAACATTTTCTGTTTAAAAAACTCGGAATCACATACTTTTTAACTGGAAATTTCTTAGGTTTTGATATTTTATTTTTTGTGAGCTCCCTATTCTCACCCCAGAAAATGCCACTAAAATTATATTTTTCCAGGATAATGTTCATTTTTTGAGAAAAAGCAATTTTTTGTCCAAATTACTTTTCAATTAATTTTTTTTCAGCCAGCTTTGACTTCTGGGTGTTGTAGTCTGTGTGGGAATCAGTGACGTGATCACTCCAAGTGATCAGAGCAGTGGTGACATGGCCATGCTAGCCCAATGAGACTGTTTAACTGTGTTTTGAAATAATGTGAGGGGATTCAATAGTGTTTCACAGTCACCTGCCTTCTGGGATGTGGTACAGAATAACAAGATTTGAACACTGAAAAATGTTATTTCCTGTATGTTTAAATAACAAAATTGTGAATATGGCTACAACTATGTAATTCTTTGCCATCCCTAGAGTGATATTTGTCACTCTGTGCCTCTTGCCCCATTCATCTGAAGAAGTGGGTTGTGCCCACGAAAGCTCTATATTTACCACTATATACTATCTGTATTTTTTGTTAGTCTAAGGGTGTGTCTACACTGCACTGTTATTTTGAGATAACTAGCATTATTTCGAAATAACAAGATGAACGTCCATGCAGCCATTCCGTTATTTTGAAATAATTTTGAAATCGTGGACAGTTTATTCTGAAATCTGTAAACTTCATTCTAAATAACGCCTATTTCAAAATGGATATTTCATAATAAGGCATGTGTAGATGCTCCACTGTTGCTATTCCAAAATAGCCTCTCACCAGGGCCATTCTAAGTTATTCCTCCCCAGTGCCTCCTGTGGCTCTAATCTGAGATAGCACATCTACATTAGGAAAGCCTGCCTTAGACCAATTTTGAGCTTTTCCTGCAATGTAAATGTGCTATTTCAAAATAAGCTATTTCAGAATAACTATTCCGGAATAGCTTATTTTGAAATAGCTGTGCAATGTAGACGTACCCTAAGGTGCAATAGGACTGCTCGTTTAATAATTTTTTTTTAAGTTAGGGTATGTCTACACTACAAAGTTAATTCGAACTAACAGACGTTAGTTCGAATTAACTTTGATAGGCGCTACACTAGCGCTCCGCTAGTTCGAACTTAATTCGAACTAGCGGAGCGCTTAATTCGAACTAGGTAAACCTCATTTTACGAGGACTAAGCCTAGTTCGAATTAGCTAGTTCGAATTAAGGGCTGTGTAGCCACTGAATTCGAACTAGTGGGAGGCTAGCCCTCCCCAGCTTTCCCTGGTGGCCACTCTGGGCACCACCAGGGAAACTCGTCTGCCCCCCTCCCGGCCCCGGAGCCCTTAAAGGGGCACGGGCTGGCTACGGCAGCAGACCCTGCCAGCCAGCAGACCCTGCACCTGCCACGGTTCGAGGCAGCCACCCGCTGCCACCCAGCCCTCCGCCTCTTCCTGGGACCAGGCTGGCGGCTCCCAGGAGCCTCCCGGGTCCGCAAGAGGCGGGTGTCCGCCTGGTCTAGTGCGGACATCGTGGACCTCATCCATGACCTCCGCACTAGGCACAGGAAAGTGGCTGTCTAGGGCAGGATAGCTGCCAGCCTGGCCACCCGGGAGCAGGTTTGCATGAAAATCAAGGTGGTCCACTGAGACCCCCGACCCTGAGCACTGAGCTTAGAATGTCCGTACTGGGTCAGACCAAAGGTCCATCTAGCCCAGTAGCCTGTCTGCCGACAGTGGCCAACGCTAGGGACCCTGGAGGGGATGGACTGAAACAATGACCAAGCCATTTGTCTCGTGCCATCCATCTCCAGCCTTCCACAAACAGAGGCCAGGGACACCCTGGCTAATAGCAGTCCATGGACCCAACCTCCATGACTCTGTTATAGTGCTATCCTTCACAGCCTCCTGCAGCAAGGAGTTCCACAGGTTGATTATTTGCTTTGTGAAGAAGAACTTTCTGTTATTAGTTTGAAGCCTGCTACCCATTCATTTCATTTGGTGTCCTCTAGTCCTTCTATTATGGGAACTAATGAAGAATTTTTCTTTATGCACCCTCTCCACACCATTCATGCTTTTATAGACCTCTATCATATCCCCCCTCAGTCTCCTCTTTTCTAAGCTGAGAAGTCCCAGTCTCTTTAGCCTCTCTTCATATGGGACCTGTTCCAAACCCCTGATCATTTTAGTTGCCTTCCCCTCTCCCACCTCCTATTCCCAGTTTCCCCGAGTTTTGTTCAATAAAGAGAGTTTCTATTTTTGAACACATGTCCTTTATTTTGTACATCAGGAAGGAGGGCTAGGGAGGGGTCAGTGGAAGGAGGTGAGGGAGGAATGGGGTACAAGCCCCCGATGGGGAGGACTGGGGTGGCTCTGTGGGCTTCTCCTGAAGCCCCTTGATTGACCCCCCTTCGGATGGCAGCCTGCGGCAAGTGCAGCCGGGCTGTTGGCCGAGTGCTGTGATGTGCTGAGTGTGGGCACTCAGGGCACTCCAAGCCAGGACTGCTTTGCAAGCGGGGAACCCCTGACAACTGTCTGTCCGGGGTGGGTGTCGGGTTCCTTTAAGCACAGCCCTCGGCTAGCCTGAGGCAGCAGCTCCACACTGTAAGTCCTAACCTGATGCCCTGCCGGCACTGCTTCCGGCCAGCTTTAACCTCAGTTCATGGTCCACTCAGTGTGGACATGCTAGTTCGAATTAGCAAAACACTAATTCGAACTAGTTTTTAAGTCTAGATGCACTAATTCGAATTAGCTTAGTTCGAATTAACTAATTCAAACTAAGTTAGTTTGAATTAATGCTGTAGTGTAGACATACCCTAACAGACTAACATGGATACCCCTCTGTAACCTAGAGTGATCGTTTCTGATTTACTGTCTTTTCTCTCTGTTAAGCTTTTCTCTTTGAGCTTGGGCAAATGCTAGTAAATTCATGCAGGCTTTAGAAAAGTGTTATGTAATATTTGTGTGTGGAGGGGTCTGGATTCTTGGCTCTGCCAGTGACTCACTTTGTCCTAAACCATTTAACCTTTGATGTTGAAAAAGCACCTACAGGCTTGGGTACCTTCATGCTGCGGTATCCCCTGGTGAGTGTGTGTTACAGTAGGACTGTACAACCATATGATAAAGAGCAATCCCCACCTCAAAGACAATTAAAATGACAAGATGTAATAGGCATATAGGACAAGCCAGCGGGCTGAGACAGGATAACAAATGTAATACAATATGCATGAATCTGTCTGTAAATTCAAGGCTTTCTATCTCACAGGACTCCTGGGCTTTACTGGGCTCGTTTCCCCACTCCAGTTTACACCTGTGCAATGAGTGTAATCAGGCCTAATATTTGCAGAGTGCTCTGACATCCTGTGATCCACTCCATCCCCTAATGAGATCTTTATAGTAGCTGTCAGACCCCTATTTCCCTCCCTGTAGGACTTTCTCACATGTACATACCCTGTTTGATAACTTTGTAATTTTAAAGCTGTTTTCATTGTATTTTTGTTTAATTACCGTGAGTTGCTAGGGGAAAACATTTTATTGGCAAAGTGTTTTTAAAATAACCACATAGGGATAATTTTCTGCTCTGCTCCTGAATGCCTCTCTGCAGCATATACTGCGCTTACGTGAGAGATGGGAAGCGCAGAGCAGAAAGGGTGAACGGGAGCCATGAGCCAAAGAGGAATGTTGTGCAGAAGGTTAATGGCCACTTATGAAAGGTTCCAAATACTTTCTGAGTCATTTCTCTGTTTGAATGCAGGGGGGACATTGCCATGAAAGGAACTGGGGAAAAATTAGTGTAAAATAAAATTAGTAAATCTGTTACAGGCTAAAGGAAAAGCTTCACTATATGTCCCGTGTAAATATCATGGTGATCTCCACTCGCATGCTCACATTTAAAGGGATCAGCATCTGAACAGTTGTGAAGAATTTCCTCTTCAATCCTCACCCACGGACCATACCAGGGAGGCATTCACTTTCCCCTGAGTGTGGCTTGTTTCCCCTTCTCATTACGGACAGCTCGGCTGCCATACAAGGAGCTAAATGCACAAAATGCTATTCTCATCTGCGTTTTTATGGGAAATGAATATAATTGCTATCACTGTCCCAGGGGCTTACATGTGGACAGGTGATCCTGGCAACTACCAATGGGCTGGAAGATTGTCCTCATGAGTTACTCCTCCAGTGTGAACCACAGACAAGTTTAAGGTTCCCTCCCACCCTGCAATTGCAGGTGAACATGCGTTCTTCCTTTAGGTCAGTGAGGACCTCTCTGCCATGTTGTTTCCGTTTCTTATTTCTTTAAAATAAATGTATTTTAGTGTTCAGGCTATAGGGAGATTGATAGCCCAGCAGATAGAAATCCTCTGTGTGTCTGCAAGAAAAGTACATCATAGGCGGCAGCAGCAACAGCTTCCCTGGACTGCCCTGCCAGAGAGCCCTTAAATCGACCTGAAAGGACAAACATAGCTGAGATTTCATTTCATAGATGGCATAGTATTTAAGGCCAAAAAGGACTGTGAGATCATCTAGTCTGACAACATGTATAGTACAGGCTGTTAAATTTTACCTGGATACTCCTGTACTAAGCTCAATGATTTTAGTTAAGTTCTAAGAAAACCAAACCTTATTTTGTCCTTGGCCTGGTTGCTGTTAATTAATGACAATGGCAATAGTGACTGCTTTTATAATGCGGATATTAGTTAATTAGTTTAATTAATATTTTGAACACTTCTAAGAACATAAGAATGGCTGTACTGGGTAAGACCAAAGGTCCAGCTAGTCCAGTATCCTGTCTTCCAACTGTGGCCAATGCTAGTTGTCCCAGAGGGAATGAACAGAAGAGGCAATAATTAAGTGACTCACCCTGTCACCCATTCCCAGTTTTTGGCAGCGGCTAGGGACACCATTCCTGCCCATCCTAACAAATAGACATTAATGGACCTATCCGCCATCAATTTATCTAGTTCTTTTTTGAACCTTGTTATAGTTTTGGATTTCACAACATCCTCTGGCAAGGAGTTCCACATGTTGACTGTGCATTGTGTGAAGAGAAATAAATTCAAAATAACAGGCTTCTTACTTGGACTTCCTGAAAAGCTCATTGTACGAGGATTAAGGAAGTCAGCAGACTAGCAATTTATTTCAAAATAGGTTCTGTGTAGATAGCGCCAAATTTTGAAATGAGCGATGCAATTTGTGTAGCTCAAATTGCAAAGCTTATTTCGAGGTATGCACTACTGTGTAGATGTACCCTGAGAGCAGGTAGGAAGGGGCAACAGAAGCCCCCTAGAAGTGGAGGGGAGCACTGCCATCCAAATCGTGAATTCCCCACATCTCCCCTTCTCTTCAGTCCCCTGACCTAGAATTGTACCTTTCACCCTAAGCCAATCCATCACCCTTTCTCCCGTAAGCCTGGCCCTCACACTACCTTTTCCTCCCTTTTTCCCCATCCTTGTGACACCCCTTCCTCCAAGACCCTGAGCCCGGCTTGCTCCTCTCTGCCCCCTCCACCTCTGTTGCTTGCCCTATGGGCAGTAAAAAGCAATGAAGCTATGGCTCATTGAATTCCCCCGTCTAGCATTTTTGACAGGAGGTACGTACTTGGTACAGCTCAGCCACACCTATAATGCTGCTACCTTCGCTCTCATGGCTTCATTGCTATTTATATTCACCCTAGCTTGAAGGGAATAAATGGCAGTATGTGTGTACGAGCAGAAGAAATCAAACCCCAGCTTGTAATGTGGATGCAGCCTTAGGAGGGAGAAGTGTAACTGTTCTCTGTCTCATTCTGTCCTTGACTTCTTTGTGCAGGCAGAGGTGCTGGGGTTTTGTGGGTGGACAACTCTGCACAAAGAACCGGATGGAACCATCACATTTTGCTGTCAATGCGCCACAGATCCAAATATGATTAGAGGCCCCTAGTGCTAGGTGCTATACAAACTCAAGAGACAGTTAAAATCTTCTGAACACTGCAGGGAGATCCCAAAAGTCTCTTTGCACAAGACAGCGAGGGGACAGGTGCTAGGTGATCAGGAGAAAACACCAGTGAATTCAATTCCGGCAGGCTAAGCGCTCATTGCCGGTTGCCATGGTTTCTATAAATGACTGTGGGTTGGGGGAAGAAAATCATCACCCAGTGTTATGGCAGCTGAGAAGTTATTACAGATGTAAGGAATTAAGTTGGGGGAGGAGAGTTCTTCCCAGAATGAGCAAATACAGTACACTGACAGAGCAGCACTGTGTAGTCAGGTTCCTCTGAATTACCATGTGAGTAAGAAGAATGTGGACCCAGAGCTTTCCAGGTAGGTCAGCTGAAATGGGTACATGCCTGAGTATAGTACACAGAAACCTCCCCTGCACTAATGGAAAAGACATTCACATTAACATCTACCAGTTCTTCTTTCCTAATCACTTTAGTCAGGTCAGTTGGCTTGGTCATGCAAATGCAGTTTAGCATCTTAAATTAATCTCTCCCTTGTGCTAACATCTTAGTAGCAAAATAACTTAACTCTTTGCTAACCAGCTACCCTCAGCTGTTAGCACCTACAGTTGTATATGCATATGCTTATATTTTCAGAAAACTACCCAGGATAATATATTCCAATACCCGAATTAACTCATTAAGTATTTTCTTACTGAAACTGCTTTTGAAGGATTGACCCTCATTGCTGTCATGTCGGAGGAGTAATGAATAATAAATTCAAGCAATATCATGAATGAAAACTGCAGTGAGGGAGCAGCTCTGGCACCTCAGAGGAGCATGTCGTTAATATATAGTTTTTACTTTTTAGCTAGATTTTTTTTTAACCCATCATAGATTCTTGCTTTTACCCAATGATTCTGATACTCTGCCTGTAAGAAGGGAATATCTTCCAAAGAATCTAATTATCCCTATAGAATTGTTAATTAATAAAAAATGGATGGGTAGTTCCTGTCGCCAAAGTAATTTCACAAGGATTTTCTTCTAAATCTTTGACAATAATGTGGTTACTGAGGCTGTGAATTTTCTAAATTTATTTCAGTTCCTCCTCCTTTCCCTGAGCCTTGGATTAGTCTTGAGATTATATGAGATTATATGCACATGTTTAAGTTTCAAGCAGAATAATAATTGCAGGAAACTGCGTCCACTAAAATGGCTAGAAAGCTAAATCAGAAATATTAAACTCAGCAGAGGAAGGATAAAATACAAGAAATGTGACACTTGTTTTCATAGAACATATTTCTTTATGTGTTGTGCTCTCACCTTAGGGAAAGAAGCAGGAAAAGGCTGATTAATTCCTTGTAACTGGTTGGTATAGGCTGATTTATCAGGCTTATCATGAGCAGGGTGATTTTTTTGTATTTAATATGGAAACTAACCAAACATATACAGGTTGGATCACCATGATCTGGCACCCTTGGGACCTGACTACTCTCAGATGAGGGATTTTGCCAGCCTGGAGAGGTCATTTCTTGTCCCTTGCTCTGCTGCTGGCCCCCTTACCCTGCCAGGCATCCTGCTGCTGCAGTGGGCAGCATACTGCTGCTATGTGTAGGGCTCCCACTGCCATGCTGGACTCCTGCTACTCATTGGGCTCCTGCTACCCTGCTGGGAAGTCCCATTGCTGTGTGTCAGGCCTCTACTGCCCTGCCAGCCCACAGGGCTCCCAGGCACCAGCTCTCCCCGAGACCAGAGTCCTGGGAACACCCAAGGTCCAGTGTGTCCTGGTTTAGAGAGTTTCAAAGCCCCTTGTGGAATTAGTACAAAAAGAAATCTTTAATAGGCAACATTCTGTCTTAAGAAACCACCTCAAACTAACCCCAAATGTGCTGAGTATAAGTCTGCTCTCTCTGTATTAAGCAACTAGTTATATGTTTGGTCCCCTGAGAAGTTACTTAAGACAGGTGTCACATTCACTTTCCATTGAATCCCCACTCTCTGCCCTTCCCTTCTCCACAAATGGAAATATCACAGAATTAATATGACATTTACTGTCTGTGGTGGGGCATAGATCTGGAGCTCTCTCTGAGTTGCCCATAGAGGCCCATGAATACCTGTGGCCCCATGGAAAGCATGATACATTGGGAATTAAATGGCCACTAAGGTCATTTTACCAGTCTGCTGAAAAAAATACTTCATATGCTTCTGGGTTTCTCATATGTAAAATGCTGCTGGATTCCCTACTCCTTTGGCTAGACTATATAAGCAACCCTGTGATACAGAATCCCATCCGATTCCAAAGGCAGGCTGTCTACCTGGCCAAGCTGCTTCTTTAAAAAGGAAAGGCTTAAATACGAGGCTGGGGAAATGGGGAGATAGATGGATAAAGTAAGTTCACAAAGCTAATGACTTCCATTAGGAAAAATAAAGGCTAAAACAAGAGCTGTGAGATCCAAAGCTCATATAATTCTTTGTCATGCCTATGCTGCCTCTCAGAGGAAAAAGCGTGAAGGGGCCTCTGAGGGAGTCTTTTACTAGGGGAACAATCCCATTAATTTTCAGAGGTATGTTTGCTGAGTGAGAAATGCAGAATTTGGCCCTTAGGGTATGTCTACACTAGCCCCCTAGTTCGAACTAGGGAGGCTAATGTAGGCATTTGAAGTTTCAAATGAAGCCCAGGATTTAAATATCCTGGGCTTTATTTGCATCTTCCCATCCAGGCGCCATTTTTAAATGTCCTTTAGTCTGAACTAACTGCCCGCGGCTACTCGCAGCAGTCAAACGTTAACTCGAACTAAGTCCTTAGTCCGAACTAGGGGGCTATTGTAGACATACCCCTATAGAGATAAGATGTAGTAATTGGTTAGCATTTGCAATATGTTACACTTGTTACCATACTGCAAGAGGGAGTTCCCAGCAAGGTACCCTGTTCATAAGTACATGAGAATATGAGACCGGCCATATTGGGTCAGACCAAAGGTCCATCTAACCCAGTATCCTGTCTGCCAACAGTGGCCAATGACAGGTGCCTCAGAGAGAATGAACAGAACAGATAATTAGCTAGTGATCCCTCCCCTGTCCCCATTCCCAGCTTCTGACAAACAGAGGCTAGGGGCACCTTTCCTACCTATCCTGGGCAATAACTATTGATGGACCTATCTTCCATGAATTTCTCTAGGTTTTTTTTTTAACCTCTATTAAAGTCCTGGTCTTCACAATATTCTCTGGAAAAGAGTTCCACAGATTGACTGTGAATTACATGAAGAACTACTTTCTTTTGTGTGTTTTAAACCTGCTACCTATTGTTTCATTTGGTGACCCCTAGTTCTTATGTTATGGGAACAAGTAAATAACTTTTCCTTATTCAATTTTTCCACACCAATCATGATTTTATAGATCTCCATCATATCCCTCCTTACTCTTTTTTTCTAATTGGAAAATCCTAGTCTTTTTAATCTCTCTTCAAATGGAAGCCATCCCAAACCCCTAATTACTTTTGTTGCCCTTTTCTGAACTTTTTCAAATGCCAATATATCTTTTTTGAGACGAGGCAGATACATCTGCTTGCAGTATTTATGATGTGGGAGTACCATGGATTTGTTCAGAGTCAATAAGATATTCTCTGTCTTATTCTCTATCCCTTTTTTAATGATTCCTAATATTCTATTTGCATTTTTGACTGCTGCTGCACATTGAATGGATGTTTTCAGAGAACTATCCACAATAGCTCCAAAATCTCTCTCTTGAGTAGCTAAATTAGTCCCCATCATTGTGCATGTACAGTTGGGATTATTTTTTCCAATGTACATTATTTTACATTTAGCAACATTAAATTTCATTTGCCATTTTGTTGCCCAACCCCTTAGTTTGGTAAGATCCTTCTGAAGTTCTTCACAATCTGCTTTGGATTTAACTATCTGAGCAAAAGCAAAGGGGAGTCCTGTGGCACCTTATAGATGAACAGATTTATTGGAGCATAAGATCTTGTAGGCAAAGACCCACTTTGTCAGATGCATGTAGTGGAAATTCCAGAGGCAGGTATAAATACAGGCATAAGAAAAGAGCACCAATCAAGAGTAAGGCTAGAGATAATGAGGTCAATTCAGTCAGGGAGGATGAGGCCTCTGCATCTACACTCTCATATTGACAGAACTGGATATAGTCTAGATGCTCTTTGTCGACAGAAGCTTTGTTGATAGTATCTGTCGACAAAGCCTCTGTCGACAAAAGCCTCTGTCGACAAAAATAATCCCAACTGTACATGCACAATGATGGAGACTAATTTAGCTACTCAAGAGAAAGATGTACCCTAAAAGAAGAGAAACTAGTTTTGTAGTTGGCGAGACATTCACAGTCTTTGTTTAATCCTAAAATGATGGTGTCAAATTTGCCGATGAACTGTAGCTCAGCAGTTTCTCTTTGAAGTTTTTTTGCTGCAGGATGGCTACCTTTAAATCTGCTACTGTGCATCCAGGAATATTGAAGTGTTGAAATGTATGGAGATTGCCTATCTCCTAGAATGGAAGGAACCTTGAAAGGTCATCGAGTCCAGTCCCCTGCTTTCAGAGCAGGACCAAGTACAATCCCTGACAGATTTTTGCCCCAAATCCCTAAATGGCCTCCTCAAGGATTGAACTCACAACCCTGGGTTTAGCAGGCCAATGCTAAACATTGGCCTGTTGAATAGGATTACTCCCTCTATGGATATTTGTGGGACACCACTAGTTACCTTTCTTCATTCTGAAAACCTACCATTTATTCCTACCCTTTGTTTCCTGTCTTTTAACAATTTATCAGTCCCTGAGAGGATTATTCCATGACAATTTACTTTACTTAAGAGCCTTTGATGAGGGACCTTGTCGAAGGCTTTCTGGAAATCTAAGTATACTATATTCATTGGATCTACCTTGTTCACATGTTTTTGACCCTCTCAGAGAACTCTAATCGATTAGTGAGACATGATTTCCCTTTTACTAAAACCATGTTGACTTTTCCCCAACAAATTATGTTTGTCATTGTGTCTGGTTATTCTGTTCTTTATTATACTTTCAACTAATTTGCCTGGTACTGATGTTAGATTTACTAGTCTCTAATAGCCAGGATCCCCTCTAGAGCCCTTTTTAAAGATTGGCATCACATTAGCTATCTTCCGATCATATGGTTACTGAAGATGATTTAATAGATGGGTTACAAACCACAGTTAATAGTTCTGCAATTTCACATTTGAATTCTTTTAGCACTCTTGTGTGAATGCCATCTGGTCCAGGTGACTTGTTACTGTTTAACTTATCAATTTGTTCCAAAATCTCCTCTAATGACCCTCAATCTGGGACAATTCCTCTGATATATCATCTACAAATAATGGGTCAGTTTTGGGAATCTCCCTAACATCCTTAGCCAGAAAGACGAATGCAAAGAATTCATTTAGTTTCTTTGCAATGACCTCATTCTCCTTTAGTATCTTGATCATCCAGTGGCCCCACTGGTTGTTTAGTAATCCTTCATGCCATGGTATGTCATGGGATTTCATTTTTAATGTATCGGGGGAAGGACTTTTAACGATAGGCACCTAAAAATATTTCTAAATTAAGTTGTACTGAGTCACTGCACTTTCCATAGAGGGGAAAAATATTAAAGCCCTCATCTCTGCAGGTATAAAGCAGTCCTTTCTTTCTTGACCTTTCCGTCGCAAGAAGCAATAATCATCTTTTCAATAGCTCCTATAAATGGTAATCTAATGCACTGTGTCCCATAAAGGTACATAGTTCAATATGTCTCTGCTGCTTTGTAAGTAGCAGCAAGGGAGAGGTTGCTGCCTATTTAGAAAGTATCTAGATTGGGTCATTGCTAATATTTAGGTGGAAAATCAGAATATGCAAGAGAGGTGCAGCATAAGCAATCTGCTTCCTTATCAGGAGAGAATGAAGACACAGTAAATACTTGGAGAGAGTGGCTGCTAATAGATCCCTCCAGGACTTTAAACTGTAAGTAATCTCATAAAGCTTCTGCCATACTCTGGGATGAAGCTGGGTGAAATTTTCAAAATTTTGATTTTTTCATTAAAAAAGCATTTTTTCAAGAAAATGTTTCCCATTTTTTGTCCATCATTATTATCATTGGCGGAATCTCAATTCCAGGATGATCTCTGCCGTGGATTGACGTTGGGTCCCCAGGTGACTCAAGAGTCTGATCCTGGAACTTCAGGTACAGATATTTTGTGGCAGGCCAGCTGCCTTTTGGGAGAACGTTCTTTTTCCTTCCTTTTCTCTTTTCAGCTTCAAGGGCAAGCTGCTTCTCCTTAAAATGAGCCACTGTCTAATGGATGATTTGGTGCCATTGGGCTCAGTTAGTGGCTTGCTCCTCCCACCTTGTGATGTCCATATCACTTTTCTTAAGATGCACATTCAGTATGTCTTTGTAGTGTTTCTTCTGACCACTCGGGAATCTCTGTCCATGGGTGAGTTGAGAGTAAATCAATCATTATTCTGTATTACATTGCCCTAACTCACAAGATGTAGTACCATACCCTATCAGTTCAAAGTCCTTGAGAGGTATCAGGAGGTAACCGCTACCTCCGCAAGATCTTGAAGATCAAATAGGAAGACAAGCATGCTAACATCAGCAATCCGGAAGAAGCAAAGACCACCAGTATTGAGACAATGATCATCTATCAGTAACTTTGCTGGACTGGTCATGTTGTTCAGATATCCAATGATCAGCTCCCAAAACAAGTCATGTTTTCTCAGCTGACAGAAAGATACTGTAATGTGGGAGGACAACGGAAGCCTTAGAAGAACATGCTAAAGGATAACTTAAAGAATTGCACATTGACACTTGGGAGACACTCGCCCAGGATCCCTCAAATTGGAGAGAAGTTCTACGCAATGGCTCCCTGCATTTTGAATTTGCCCGCCGACAAGCTGAGGAAGAGGAGAGGTGCAGGGGGAAAGGGAGACTGGCTTCTAGTCATGGTCAACAGCCTCCTGTTGTGCCTGGAAACATCTGTCCTCACTGTAACAGAACTTGTGGTTCAAAGATCAGCCTTATCAGGCACCTGAGGGTCCACAACTCCCATGGAAGATGATCATACTTGGCAACAAGTGGTCACCATCACCCTTTCAGTAATGCCATTGACTTTAATGAGACTACTTGGATAGTAACACATTGATCCTTGTGAGTAAGAGTGGCACAATCTGGCTTCCTAGCACAGTATTTACTTGGAAAATGCCAGCAATGTTTATTTTTGCACAAACTCTGTTGATATTTTTATGTGGTTCTTGGCACAATTAAGCCCGTTGTTTAAAATAATCAAGAAGAAAACATCTTTTTAAAAGAGGAAGCAACCATGATGGAGATTTATATCTTTTAGCATCTGGTAGTATTTGTCCAGGGAAGCACTTGCTATGATTCAGGAATCCTTCATAAGGACTTTTAAGAGAAATACAGTGATGCACACAGGGGTATTATCTTTATTTGCCATTGTTTTATTTGCTTTAATGCATTCCTTTAAATTTTGACATCTCGTCCATAGGCTACATCACTCTCTCCTGCTGAAAAGCCATGGATGGGAGGGATTCAAGGCAATGAAACCTCCACCAGGATCTCGTTTACAAAGATCTTCCCTGACTATTCTGTAACCAATGTGGTAGAGCTTCCACTCTCTCCTGTGTTCACAACAGATTATGGACCGTATCAGGAACTTCGTGGAAGCCTGGGGATCCATATTGATCCAGTGGGATCTGCTGGGCTTTTCTTTATTGCTGATGCCATTTCTACTTGTGAAAAAAATTGTTTAGCAATCAAGAGGACATGGCTACCATCCTCAGAGTTTACCAGTGCTCCTTGTTGAGGTTTGCTGATCTTCTGGTTCATTTTCCTTTATGTTCCAAGCTTCCTATCTCCCCTCTGATAATGTGTAAAATGTGTAAAACAAAAGCAATCACCACCAGCCAAGCCAGCCGCCCTCACCTCAGGAGAACTGCAGGTGTCGGAGGGTCCATTAGGACCTAATGAGGGAGCACGTGTTCATCCTCCCAGAAATGCAGCAGAATCCTTCTCAGAAGATCTAGGATGACACACAATGGTGGACCCAAATGTGGACTGAGCTGGTGCAGCAGGGAGGCAACATCTGTGCCACTGTCCAGGAGATGGCCTACCCAGCACCAGTCCCAGTCCCAGATCCTCTCCCTGCTTCGGCCACTGCTCCCCTTGCCATGCTAGCCCCCCTCCTCCTGACATGCCAGCCTCTGCCCCCCTGCCATGCCTACCCCCACTGCAGCCCTCCTCCTGCCTATCCCCCTGTTCTCCCTACACTGTCCCACCCCCAAGGTTGCCGAGATCCCCGGACCCAAGGTGGAACTTTCAGCCGCACCATACAACCTCTCAGTCCCACCTCTGAGCCTTTCCTCCCCCCTCCCAGGATCTCAACCCCTTTCTCTCTCCCCATATCCAAGATCTCAGCCCCCCTCCTCTCCAGTTACTTTTATTAAAAAATACAAAGAATATTTTTTAAATACAAAACTGGTATATTTATTGAGTCTACAGGTAAGGGGGAAGGGAGAGGATGTCGTGGGAAAGGCATAGGGGGGCAAGGCAAAGACTCCTAGTGGGGCAGCCCTGAGGAGAGTTACTGGGGTCCTTCAGAGAAACTCTCCCTCAGAGCCTCCTTGATGCACACCCCTACTTGATGGGCCTGGCAGACGGTAGCTGTGCATGGCTGCTCAAAGGCCCATCCCTTCTGGCTGATCTCTGCCCCTCACCTGGGTACGAAGGCCTCCCCCTTGCTCTCCACAATGGTGTGGAGAGCACAACAGGCTGAGACCATCTAGGGGATGTTTTGCTCCCACAGGTCAAGGTGGGTCAGGAGGCACCTGAACCTCGCCTTCAAGCGGCTGAAGGTGCATTTCTCCTGGATGCGGGCCCTACCCAAGTGAGCTTTGAAACGGTCCCTGCTTGGGTACAAGTGGTTGGTGTATGGCTTCATTAGCCATGGCACGAGGGGGTAGGCCACATCCCCCACGATGCACAATGGAATCTCCACATCCTCAACCCTGAAATCACACTGGGTGAAGAATGTGCCAGCCTCCAGCTTCTGGCAGAGGCTGGAGTTTCTGAACACATGGGTGTCATGAGCCCTGCCAGACCATCCAATGAAAATGTCCATGAAGTGTCTATGGTGGTTGACCAGCAGCACCATGGAGAAATAGCCCTTGCAGTTTATGTATTGTGCAGCTCGGTATTCTGGGGCCCGAGTGGGGATGTGAGTTCCATCTATGCACCCCCTCCCCAGCTGGGGAAGCCCAGGGCAGAAAATACGGCCACAATGGGGTCCAGGTCTCTCAGGTGGATGATCCTGCACAGCAGGATGGTGTTTATGGCCCTTACCACCTACAGAAGGAGACAAAGATACTAAAAAAAGAGAATCAAAGGGGGTGCCTGAGCCCTTGCAAGGTCCCCGCCCCCCTCATTTCCCACCTAAAAGCACCCCAGGAACCACCCCCTATGAAGCCACCCCTCCCCCCCCCCCCCCCCCCGCAGGGCTATCTGAGGGTGAGACTTTAGAACTCCCTGGAGACGGGGCTTCTCCCCCACTCCCAACCCACCCTCTGCACCCCAAGCCCCCCTTTCTTGAGTGTTTCCTTTTCCAGTACTTCCTCCCCCGCTACAGGGACTGCAGGCCAAGAGTCCCTTACCTCCATGAGGAGGGCCCCAACGGTAGACTTTCCCATGCTGAACTGGTCGCTCACAGACCGGTAACTGTGTGGGGTGGTGAGCTTCCAGACAGTGATGGCGACCGGCTTCTCCAGAGGGATGGTGGGTCACATCTGGGTGTCCCGTCAAAGGAGGGCAGGGGCGAGCCAGGCACACAGCTCCATGAAGGTGGCCTTACTCATGCAGAAATTAAGCCACTGCTAGTCATTCCACCGCTCCATCACCAGCTGGTCCCACCAGTCGAAATTGGTGTCCAGCCTCCAAAATTGTGTCTCCATGGTGGGGTGTAGTTGCAAGGTGTCAGAGTTGGGCTCATGCAGGGCCATGAAGGCAGCCTGCACAAAGTGCTGCAGAAACTGCAGCATGGCAGTGTGGGGCCATTGCATGCCCAGAGGCAGCTCTGTCTCCATGGTAGGGAGTGCTGAGGTGTCCTGAAGCAGGGCAACCAGAACACACACTGCAAATGCTTTGCTGTCCTTTGGAGAGAAAGGCAAGTAAGCAGCAGGAGCTGAGAAACGGCTGTCCAGGGGGGTCCCTTTAAACACGCATCTCAGCTAGCCTTAGGCAACAGCACGCAGAAGCAACTGCTGACCTAATGTCTTGCCTGAACTGGATCTGGGTGGCCTTAAATACGAGATAGTGTCCAATAATGTGGATGCTATTTTTCGAAATAGCAAATCACTATTTTGATGAGCTTGTTGCATGTGGACGTTCTCTTTTGAAATAAGCTTTTCCGGAAGATTTCTGCCAGAAAAGCTTCTTCTGAAAGAAGCTTGCAGTCTAGACGTGGCCACACACACGTTGCATCAGTAATATGATGCATGTAACCCATTGCCCAACTCGTGTAAGGTTCCGCACTCCTCTTCAGAAGTGCCAAATTACCTCCAATCCCACTGGTTCCAAAAGAAGCTGAGAAACTTTGAGCCTTCCATGAACAGCTCATAGAACCTGGGCCCCCAATCAATTTTGTTGTAATGGCTGTTATAACACAGGCTATTAATGTACAATACATCTCCCTCAGAGGCTTGACTGTACAGACAATCCCATTGTGAGGTGAGACAATAGTAGCAAGAAACAAATGAAGCAAATACAATTGTATCTGACAGAGCTGTATAAATAAATTGCACAATTTCCTATAGAAGTGGGCAACAAGTCTGTGTTTGGACTCCTAACACATAATGACCCAAACCATTTTGCTGCATGTTCCTTAAATTGAGTCTATTGCTGCAGGTCTTTTCCTGTTGGGGAGAAGAAAAAGTCTAGGTTTTCTAAGTCATATCTTCAAAATGGAGCCTATACATTGTACTCCCTGTTAAAACTGATTTGGTAAAGTGATGGGGAAGAGGAGGAGTTTCATTTGTTTCTTGTTTCTTTACTTGGGGCCAAACCCTCTATACATTCACTTTTTTTTGTTGTTGCAAGTGACAGTTGTGCTAAACTGACAGCCTTAGAGACTGATGGTCTCCACAGAACAGGGAAGGTGACTGTACAATTGTCCAATTGTCACTGATAAGTCTCAACTCTCTTTCAAGAGCAGTGGTTTTCCAGCAGAGTTTGGAGCCATCTGGAGGTCATGAGCAGGTTTCATGGGACGGCCAAACATGGCCTGCATTAGACTCAATGGGGCCCAGGGAAGAAAGCTGAAACCCTATCACCCGGAGCTGAACTCTGAGCAATGTATCTTCTTGAGGGGCCCCTGTGCCATTAGGCCGCATACAGTTGCCCTGCTTGTGCCCCCAAAACCTCTGTCCTGGCTTTTATACACAGAAAACCAGTTATTGTGGAACAGGTGGGCTTTGGAATTTTTATAGCATGTTGAGAGGCGGGGGTTGAAAGAAAATGATTAAGAATTGCCAATACTTCAATCCACATGCCCATTCTGACTGTGGCCTTTCTGATGAGAAAAGTGTTCTAATTATGGTGGTGGGTCATGAGGTGAGTACTGATCCATTAGGAGCTTTGCCATCTCATTTTGGACATCGCTATCTAGAAGGCAGGTGCAGTTTACATCTGTCTCTAACAAGCCTTGGATATGGCTAAACTAACACACAGCTTGTTAGATGTCTGGTCCAAATGTTTTGCTTGTAGCTTCATGTTAGCGAGGCTGAAATTAGCTTGATTGGTTTACTAGATTCACTTCAGCAATTACACTTGCATCCAGTTAATTGAATCTGCCTTCATCTGAATCTGTGTGTTTCAATATAACTGTGTATTATGTGATTGTTTTATTGCTATACAAACCCCAAGGACAAAACATTTCATTTTCTCACAGTAATATTGCATTATTGTTATTAGATTTATCCTTGATAGATGACCTTTATTACTTTTCAGTTGGACCACTTCCCTGCTTTGCCAGGTGTGCTCTTCAATGCATTGGCTCTTAATTACCGTGTAACCCACCCACAACTTTTCTTTCCACTTACAAGTAGATCAGATCTGGGGTTTATACTGGCCCAAATCCTGATAAGTGGATCCAGGAGGAGAAGAGAAAAAAAGAGGTCATTACAATGTTTCCTTCTTGGGAGACATTCATACTACAGGGAGGGGCAAAAGAACCTCCATTGACAGGTGTGATGCACAGTGCTCAGTGCCTCTCAGAATCTGGGCCATTTTAGCTATGTTTGACAAACAGCATTCACATCTGATTACCTTTCTAAGAGGATTTGCCATTTGCCATTTGTAGTGAGTCTCTTAAGTTACCTTATTTAGTTGCAGGTTAGAAGACATTGTTCTCTGTTTTTAAACACAATATATGGGTGTGAGTTAGTGTGTGTTGGTGATAGGGGCCTTTGGGCAGCAAGACAAATGCTACTGAGAGTAATAAGACTGATAACAACATTAGCTTGATCTCCATATCATGCTATGCTGTGCCATAATGCATTTGGGATATAGGATTGTTTATGTATTGTAGGCAGAGCTGGTAGCGCTACCTGTACTTAAAGGTTGCCTGACAGTCCCCATTATATAACCCGGTTACCAGTTGCTTATAGTTTTGTCAAGTTTTATCAATTTGTGTCATCATTTCCATGCTGCATGTCTGCCTCAGATGATTGTTTTTAAAAATGTTTCCACTAGAACAGTTCAGCTCTTTCCAAGAGCAAATGTTAAAATTCTGATGACCTTTTCCTTGATGCGCTAGCACACCCATGGTTTGGAGCTAGAACTTGATATTTGACAAGGATACGACCTCTATGTCAGGCATGTGCCTTTTGCCAAACCACTCACAATGGACAGTGTTCTAAGTCCTTAAGAAATCTTTTCTGTTACCAAGTCTTGTGATTTCATCATGAGACACATGATTTTGTTCTCCCCCAGTACAATCAGTCTCCTCATTTTATTTAAATTAGATCTGGGGCCACACACTGAATAAGGTAGAACAAAAGGAAGATTG
Organism: Pelodiscus sinensis; assembly: GCF_049634645.1. Taxonomy (NCBI): domain Eukaryota; kingdom Metazoa; phylum Chordata; order Testudines; family Trionychidae; genus Pelodiscus; species Pelodiscus sinensis. The sequence goes on from NC_134711.1 coordinate 309,353,539, forward strand.
ATGTTTATTCACTGGACACGAGTCTTATGAAAAAAATAGAATGTGAGCTTGTAATTAAAGACTGTGTCATAACATGTTATGCAAGCTTTGGACTGATTGACTTTGCAACCTCATCTTTGGAGGAGGAGTTGTTTGTGTTTAGTACATAAATCGGTTTGGTATGCTCTACTGTTTCTATACAAATGAATTTTGGATATAATACCTTGCTTGGCCTGTCCACCCTATCCAGCTCATGGGAATGCCAAGTTAGAGTCTGCTGGCCTGCTAGTAATGGGTGTTAGTGGTTCCACCCTAGTCTACTTATCATCCAAGACTAGCAAGCTTGGATTGCTCCAACTGGAACTCAGAATTGTCTTTCTCTCAGATAACGCTGGTTCACATTCCATAATATTCAGTGTGCCTCCTCTGGGTTTTCCCAGTACAGGCCACATCTATCCACTACCTGGAGGACTCATCTATATGCTCTTGCATCCCAGCATGAGGGATGGTCTGGAAGCAGTTGGATTATGTCAAATAGACATCAGAAGCCTGGAAGCAATTGAGATGTGAGTTCCTTGAAAAATGGCTAGTGTGAAATGAAAAGATGTTAGGATAAATTAAGAAGTTAGGAGAGTAGGATATGAATTCATGATATGGGGCTGGCTACCCACAAAAAAGATTTCAATGGTGAGAACATGACAGAAGACAGACAGATGATAAGATGGCAAATAAAATAATGCCGACACAACCAAGGTTGCTTGATCAAGAAGAGGACCACTGACTAGATGGCAGGACAGCATACACAGGGACATGACAAGACTGAGTTTAATGAAGGAACAAGTTCTGAACTGGAATGAATGATGATGCTCTACTGTTCCCAGTTTGGAAGAGGAGGAGAGAAGATGTAGTATGTAGTATTGGTATTGTGTCTTCCTGAACTCTCTTCATGGATTTACTGTATACTTTGTTATATGCATCATTCTATGCATTTGGTCATACATCTCGACTGCCTCCAGACTTCTGACATCTAGAAGGTTGGTGTTATCCAGCCCTATACCAACTGGAAAACTCTATAAACCAGCAATTCTAATCTTCATAGAAAGTTGGGTTTGTAGATCAGTTGGCCTAGGGTGGGCAGGCTCCCTACTCAACTCCATATGGCTTCCTAGAAGCGGCAACGTGTCCTTTCTTCTCCTAAGCAGAAGAGAAGCACAAGGGGTTTGGCTTGCAGGATGGAGTGTAGGATATGGGCTTTAAGAGGGACTTTGGGTGGAGGAGGTAGGTCGGGGCAGGGGGTTGGAGTGTGGGAGGGGTTCAGGGTGTCAGATCCAGACAGTGCTCATCTCGGATGATTCTCCACATGTAGCAACATATCCTGCTCCTCCTAAGTGGAGGCACAGCTAGGTGGTTCGGAGCACTGCTTCCACCTGCAGATGCAACTCCTGAAGCTCCCATTGGCTGTGATTCCTGGCCAATGGGAGCTGTGGAGCTACTTGTGGGGAATGGCGCACATTGAGCATTGCCTGGATCCAGCACCCTGAAAACCAGTGCATGTCCCAACGCCCTGCCCTGATCTGTATCCCACATCCAAACTCCTTCTTGGAACCTGTGTCCTGCACCCCCACCTACACTGCAAACCCCAGTCCTGCTCCCTCTCCTGAACCCAAACTCCCTCCATCTTACTAATCAGAATTTTTCACTTACCTGCACCCACCTTTGGCCAAAAAAGGTTTTACTGTATACTTGTTTTTGTCTTTTATGTTCTCACATGTCTTGATGCCTTCTATGTAATGTGCTGTACTCATCTGTGGTGCAGTTCAGCTGAAGTCAATGGACCTATACTAGGGATGAATTTGGCCCAGCATGTGTGTATGTGTGTGCGTGCATATGTTTAGTTTGTATTAAAATCCTAATAAATTGTTTATCGCAGAGAAAATGATTTAGAGTCTGTTCCCACTTACACTGTAGTAAGTAGGAGTTTTGTTATTGACTTGACTGGCAGGAAGACCATGATGTAGACAGGTGCTGTACAAGAATCAGTTCTGAGAAAGCTGCTTTTTTCCCCTATAATTTCATCCAAATTTAACATTCCTCAAAAACAAAAAGCATCTTCTATCATAGGCAACTAGTGGGGAGGGACACAAAAGAGGCACCGGCCATGTGACTTCCCTAGCCCCATATGACTCTTCCCCTCACCACCCGTAGCCCAGGTCCCACATGCTGATCCCATCCCAACCTTCCCCATCTCACATTACCTGGGGTAGCGGGGAGTCTGTCCCGCTCCTCTGCACCGTCACTGAAATCTATTTCCACCATGGCCAGAGTCTGCCTAGGACTTGAGAGAGTGCTGCTGCACCACCATATTCTCTCTCCTCTCCTCCCCATCCCATTACATGGCAGGGGAAGGAGGGCTTTGTCCCTCTGTTGCTGCATCATGCCGGGCAATGTCTTGTCTCCCAGGCAGCATGGCCGGAAGCTGTCTGGGAGAGTGCAGCAGCCAGGTAGAAGAGACGCTCAGGCACAGCTGGCTGCTGGCTCCTTGCCCTTTCTCCCCAACATTGTCCATGTCTTCATTGCAGGATCAGGGCTCAAGATACAATATGAACTTAAGTCACTTTGGGTAAATCTACACAGCAGCGTTATTTTGGAATAGCTGACATTATTCCAAAATAACTGCGCATCTACACTACAAGCCTTTATTTCGAAATAATGTTGAGCTGGAAGACTTATTACTCCAACTCCTGTAACCATCATTGTATGAGGAATAAGGGAAGTCAAAGGAAGAGTGTTATTGGACTTCCTCCTGTGTAGACAGTGCCAAAAGCTGAGTTAAGCTATTTTGACGTAAACTATGGAAATTACGTAGCTGAATTTGAGTACAGTGAACCCTCGTTTATCGCGGTAGATAGGTTCCAAACCCGACCGCGATAGCTGAAAATCCGCGAAGTAGGGACACCATATTTACGTATTTATTTAACATGTATATTCAGACTTTTAAAACCCTCCCTTTACGTAGTACTGTTAACAAACCACCCTTTAATGTACAGAACACTTAATGCATGTACTACAGTACCCTAAACTAAAACAGGCACAAATATTAAAATGTTAGAATATTAAAGTATAAAAAAATAAAGATTGTTACTGTACTCACCACGAAAGAAGTTGAAGAAAAACTTGAATGATGATGGCGATGAATTTGCTGCACAGTAGAAATGATGATGATGAAGCTGATGATGTCTTCTACTGTGCAGCCAATGATAGTATTTTACGTCTCTTCAGACGGAGGTGTCTTTTCCTGGGACACCTCTTCAACTTCTTCCTGGGACACTTCTTCAATTTCTTCCGAAGGCATAGTAGCAGGAGGAACTGGCTCTTTTTTGCGAGGCTGGAAGAACATTGTGATCGGAAGTTGCTGCCGCTGCTTCTTTTTTCGCTCGAAGAGCATCCTGTAGGGAGTCATGTCTTCATCGATTTTGTTGCAGAATTGCAGAGAACGAACCATATCCTCGTCCCACTCTTGCGACAATTCTTTCAACTCCTTCGCAAGGTTGCAGAGCTTGGCAAGCCGTTCTAATGTTAAGCCCGTTTCTTCGACAATTTCTTGGGTCTCTTCCTGTGTTTCACTGTCTTCGTCACTAGCCGATTTCGTCAGGTCTTCGAGGTCTGCGTCAGTTAGCGGCTGGGAATGGCAGTCCAACAACTCGTCGACGTCTTCAGTCGTCATGTCGCCAAACCCGTCACCTCCAATTATCGCAGCCAACTGCACAGATTTCCGTACTGCAGAGTGTTGAATCTCAGCAGGTGTAAATCCCTCGTCATCGTAAACAATCTGGGGCCACAACTTCTTCCAGCTCGCATTAACAGTAGCAGATTTCATTTCTTTCAGTGCCTTCTGGATGTTCTGCATGCACGTGGCTATTGTGTACTGCCGCCAGTACGCCTTCAAATTGAATGTTTCATCCTCATCATCTTGGGCAGCATCCACACACGCAACGAGATCCGCCAAGGTATTCTTCGTGTAGAGGGCCTTGAACGCCCTGATAACCCCCTGGTCCATCGGTTGAATTAATGACGTTGTGTTGGGTGGCAGGAACTCAACCTGAATGCCCTCATGCGACAGATCAGTTGCGTGTCCACCAGCGTTATCCATAAGGAGAAGGATCTTAAATGGCAAGCCCTTCTCTAAGAGATATTTACTGACTTGCGGGATAAAACACTGGTGGAACCAGTCGGAGGTCAGCATCTTCGTAATCCATGCTTTTGGATTATGCATCCAGTACACGGGAAGGAGATTCTTATTTTTATTTCTCAAAGCGCGAGGGTTTTTCGATTTGTAAATAAGCCCCGGCTTTAGCAAAAATCCAGCAGCATTGCCACACATCACGAGGGTAACACTATCTTTGAATGCTTTAAAGCCAGAGGCTTTGGCATCTTCTTTGAACAGGAAAGTTCGCGACGGCATTCTCTTCCAAAACAAGCCGGTCTCATCCATATTAAACACTTGTTCGGGCTTGTATCCACCTTCAGTGATAATATTCTTAAATGTCTCATTCGCGTAAGTTTCAGCAGTGGTAGTGTCAGCGGAAGCAGCCTCGCCATGCAGGGAAACGCTTTTCAGGCCGAAGCGTTTCTGAAACTTCGCGAACCATCCTTTGCTGGCGGAAAAACGTTGTTTCTGAGGCTGGGAATCAGTGGATGTCCCTGCTTGAGGTTCATCTAGTACATCATCTTCGTCTTCTTCAGCATGGTCGCCATCGTCGTCTTGAGGTTCCTTTGCCGCAAAATTCTCATACAAACTCAAAGCCTTGGTTCGGATGGTGTTCGTATCCAAGGCTATGTTCTTCTTCCGGCAGTCGGCAATCCAGATTGCTAAAGCACCTTCCATACGGACGATCGTTTTATTACGAGCAGTAACAACTCGCTTCGCTGACCTGCTAAAGGTGATGGCAGCCGTCTTTCTAATGTTCGCCTCGTCCTTCTTAATGTAGCGAACGGTGGATTCGTTCACTCCAAAATGGCGGGCTGCGGCCGCGTAACTTCTGCCTTCTTTCAACATATCGAGAAGTGTCACCTTCTCAGCAATCGTCATCATTTTTCGGTGGCGTTTAGGCTCACTACCAGCCTTAGCAGAAGCAGAACGCTTGGGAGCCATTGCAGGGGTTAAACAGAAAGTTCAACAAAAAGTTCAACTTCAAACAGTCACGCACAGCACTGAATTATTGTATGATCACATTCTCTTTTCGTGTTTTATTTCTTTCTGTACTGAATTATATGTCATATGTAATGCAATGAACCATCAGTAAGAGCAGATATTACTAATTATTAATGGAATTAACGAAATATTTGGGGTCTTCATATATCGCGGCTATTTTCGAAATTTCCGGAAAATCCGCGATATATTTCTTTTATAATATATACATACGTAATGAAAAAAGTCCGCGAAGTCATGAATCCGCGATGGTCGAACCGCGAAGTAGCGAGGGCTCACTGTAACTTAATTCAACTTTTCCCTGCTGTGTAGACGTACACTTTAATTCCTTCTCTATACTGTGACTTAACTGTGTTAGAAAAATGTTCCCAACCATTCTGGATAGGGTGCTTCTGAGGTTAAATAAACTTTATTGTAGACTACCCCTGAAAAACTGTCTCTGGCCTTTTTAAATAACAGTCAGAACATAATTCAGGAGAGAGAAGCCATATAAACCACTCCTCAGATAGCATAATTTCAACCTTCACATGGACTGGGCTTTTAGTGCCAATGCATGTTAAAATGACAGCACTTCAGAATAATAACCTTGACCACATGAACCAGTTAATAGCTACCTCTCTGGATTGTGAAAGAGATTGTTTGCATATTAATGCCAATGTCTCTTCTGATAAAATGTCTGTCTGCAAGTTAATTATAACTTAAACACACAATAATTTAATCAATGGAGCACTATAGCTGTGTTTGGTAAGTCAACAGCCATTCCATTATAAGTATGTTTGATAAGTCAACAGTCAATTCATGATTCACCCCCCAAGGAATGTCTTCATCAGGAGAACTTAAGAAATATACCTCAGTTTGGATTGCTCTCTTTTTCTAGTCTTAAGAAGAAAATTGGAAGGAAATATGCTGCTTTCCCTGAAACAGTATATTTATTGGTAAAAAGGATGTTTCTACTACATGGTAGCACCCTCCTAACAGAGTCAGTAAATGTGCCATGGCAAATGAAGGACATAATTTATCAATAAAATCTGAAGTGTGTCTCTCTTATTTAGCAAGTTATCAGGACACAGCATAAGAAATAATCTATGATCTCAGAGTTTGGCAGAAGTCTAGGCTTCCCATTTCTTTTCAATAATTCATATTACTTTTAAAGAGAAACATCTAGAGTGCAAAATAGTCCTGTGTTGTTAGTTTTGTGTAGATCTTTTTTATTTTGCTTCCTTCTCTGCTCTATATAATGCAAAATCTGTTGTTTACTGTTTGACTGAGAGTACAGTCTATTTCATCTAAGATATGTGAAGCAACCAGAAACCGCACTGATGAATTTTGTATTAAAACCTAGATAGTTCATAACAGTTAAGTACATGCATTTCTCATAGTCCCAATCATCCTCTTTGACTAAAGTCATGGAAACCCACCTACCTTGGCATGAAGCCATTTCAACACCGAGGAAAATATTATTTACTTTTATTACAGTAGCAAACAAAGACCCTAGTGAGGATTGAGACCCTACAGTGCTAAGTGCTGTAGAAAGACATGATGAAAGACTAGGCCCAAGTTACTAATGATCAAAGACTATGATCCCTGGCTTGTAAGAGCTGAAGTGAGAGATATAATAAAATAAACAAAACCTTACTGTGGAAAGGGTTACACATTTACCCCTAAACAACTACATTTAGTTTGTTGCAGCTTTGTGTTGTTATTATTTGTAGAATGCCAGGGGTGTACTGAGTACCTACCCAGTTACTAGCATGATAAATTCCTGTCACAAGGATATTATACCAAAAACAGACATAGCATCGCAAGAGATGACAATAAGTATGGGTGGAGACTGGGGACTAAAAATACACAGATTTCAAATGTAAGAGAATATAAGAAAATATTATTGCCACATATGCAGATTATCATTTCTAAAATTGCTTGTTGTATTGACATTATAATAGTTAGTGTATCTGTGTTTGTTAGAGGAGACCCAGATTATTAAAATCTGAACATTGAAGTACTAAATAATTTGACATTTTGTTTACTGTAGGTTTTTATCCTGGCTCTTATAGAATAGATTGGTGGGCTAGTTAAGATGTACAGAATAAGGTGATCCACCAACAACAGAGAGAAAAGATTGTCTTGTGGCTAGCTGGAAGTTAAGTATCTGACCTCCAAGGCTATGTCTACCCAGCAAGGAAAATCTTGTGGCTGGCATGGGCCACCTGGCACGTGCTTGTGGGGCTAGGGCTCAGGGCTGATTCACTGCAGTGTAGACATCCAGGTTTGAACTCTGGGACTCTTTATCCCACAGGGCCCTAGAGCCTGGTGCCAGCCCTAAAGTGGAACTGTCCTGCAGCTGGAGCCCCACAAGACCAAACTGGCTGGCACAGGATATCCTGTAGGTTTTTCTTTGCTGGGTAGATATACCTCAAGTCACTTAAGCAAATGTTTAACTTTAACTATACAAGTAGTCTCACTGACATCAATGGGGCTACTTGTATGCTTAAAATTAGGCACATACTTATGCAACTCGCTGAATAGGGACCTACATTTCTCTCATCATCATCAACTTTCTGGATGACTAAGTAAGCTTATATGGAACTAGTTGTCACAAGATAGCAATATCTTCATCAACATCAGCATCTTCATCAATGATTTAAACAATGGCATAGAGCAGGGCTACTCAACTTTGGAAGCCCCAGGGGCCACAATGATACTCACAGCACATGCCAAGGACTGCATCTTAAGTGTGGTTGCATGGACACGCAAATATATATGCAAATATATGCAAATAGATTCTTTTATACTGATGGGCATGAATACAAAGATTAAAGCAAAACTACGCAACATACAGTCCCCATTTAAATCAGTTCTGCTGATAAAAATAAAATGCAATATTTACCTGATTTCCACAGCACTTTTAATGAGCAATGGCAATCCAGGAATTTAACTACTAAAATGCATATCAACAGAAGACCATTATATTGACTCACCGTTGTAGAGCATGTTCCCAGTGGAGGCCATGTTCAAAGGATCCCAACCGTGGGCCGCATGTTGAGCCCCACGTAAACCCAAACCACATCGTGGGCCGCAAACAAACAGGCCATGCGCCACATGTGGTCCAAGGGCTGCGTGTTGAGTAGCCCTGGCATAGAGAGTACCCTTTTAAATTGTATGGATGACACCAGATTAGGAGGGGCGGCAAGTGTTTTGGAGGATAGGGTCATAATTCAAAATGATCTGGACAAACTGAAGAAATGGTCTGAAGGAAATAGGATGCAATTCAATAAAGACAAATGGAAAGTACTCCACTTATGAAGGAACAATCAGCTGCACACATACAGAATGGGAAATGACCGCCTAGGAAAGAATACTTCAGAAAGGGATTGGGAGAAGAGGGGAGAGGATAACAAGCACAGTATGAGTCAACAGTGTAACACTGTTGCAAAAACAGTAGAAATAATTCTGGGATATATTAGCAGGAGTACGCAAGACACAAAAAACCAATCTTCCACCAGGCTCTGTGCTGTTTAGGCCTCATCTGAGTATTGTGTCCAGTACTGAGCACCATATTTCAGAAAAGAAGTGGACAAACTGGAGTAAATCCAGTGAAGAGCAACAAAATTGACTAAAGATCTAGAAAGCATGACCTATGAGAGAAGGCTGAGGAGTTATATAGTGACAGCTTTCAAGTACATAAAAGGATTTTACAAGGAAGGAGATAAATTGTTCCTTTTAACCTTGGAGGACAAGAAGCAATGGGCTTAAACTGCAGCAAGGGAGGTTTAGTTTGGACATTAGGGAAAACCTCCTGTCAAGGAGGTTAAGCACGGGAATAAATTTCTTAGGGCAGTTGTAGAATCTTAATCACTGGAGATTTTTAAAGCAGATAGCACCTATCAAGTGTCTGCATAATACTATGTCCTGCCATGAGTGCAGGGGACTGTACTGGATGACCTTTCAAGGTCCCTCCCAGTCCTATAATTCTATGATTTTATTATTCTATTATTCTAAAATGTCTCTGAGGCCAAGAGTTTGGCAAAATTCAAAGAGGGATTGGACATTTTTATGAGTTACAGGAATATCCAGCATGATAATAGCTAATGCTAGCAAAAATGTTAACATGGATATAAAACCTTGAAATTTAGGATTTAAGTCTCTCTCTTACTATTAGGGATTGAGACGAAACATTAATATGTAGCAAATTATCCTATGCCTATCATGGGATTACTTGCATCTTCTTTTGAGCATCTAGTATGGCCACGTTGAAAGAAAAGACACTGGACAAGATGGATATTGGGTCTACTCCAGTATGTCAGTTCCTATGTTTCCTCTGTCCCTAACCACTCAGAGCTTCAGTTTTCTCATTTGTATAATAGGATCACTGATACATTCTTCCTCACAGATGTGTTGTGAGTGCTTGGAAAAAATCTGTATTTGAATACATAAAAAATTTCACTGGCCATTTAAATAAATGTTTGGATAAAAACTTCTGAGAGAACATGTTTGCAACAATTTTTTTAAAAGAATGAGTGGATTAATTTCAAACTTGGCAAAAGGGAAACACCTTCAAAATATTTTCTATTTAAAATTTTATTAATATTCTTATTCATCTCTGTCAGGCTTCTTTCTATTTAAATTCTCTTGCCACTTCCATTACCAGATTTAAAAAAAATTGTCAGTGACATGTCCCTTGATAAGTTGTGCCAATCATTAATTACTCTCATTGTTAAAAAATTACACCTTATTTCCAGTCTGAATTTGTCTGGCTTCATCAACTTTCAGCCATTGGATAGTGTTATATTTTTCTCTGCTAGACTGAAAAGCCCATGATTAAATAGCTGCTCCATGTTATTAATTGTAATCAAGTCTCCCCTTAGCCTTCTCTCTGTTAAGCTAAATAGATTGAGATCCTTGAGTTACTTAATCATTGTAAGGAACGTTTTCTCAATCTTTCATCATTCTTGTGGCTCCTCACTGAACCCTCTCTAGTATATCAACATCATTCTTGAATTGTAGTCACCAGAAACTATATACATTATTCCAGCAGTTGTACCAGTGCTGAATACAAAGAAAAAATAACTTCTCAACTCCATCTCAAGATTCCCCTGTTTATGCGCCCCAGGATCACATTAGCTCTTTTGGCCACAGCATCATGCTGGGAGCTCATGATCAGCTGATTGTGCCCTGCTCCCCAATCTTTTTCAGAGTTACTGCTTCCCAGGATATTTCCCATCTTCTAAGTGTGGCCTACATTCTCTTTTTCCCCAGTTATAAATGTAAGCAGGATCTGAATGAGCTTTCCCCTGATATCTACTGGTGAGCTGGGGAAGAGACCTTCAGGAGATTTGTATAACCACACCCAGCCTGCGTAAGTTGCTCAGCATGATGTGATTCCTCGCCCAAATGATTGCTTTAAGCTGATTTTGGATTCCCCATCTCTTTTTTATTGGGACAGGAGTAATAAAGCATTATTAATCTGGTTGGCTGTGTCTAGACTACATCCCTTTTCTGTAAAAGGGATGCAAATTAGACACATTGCAATTGCAAATGAAGCGGGGATTTAAATCCCCCCCGCTTCATTAGCATAAAAATGGCTGCCGCTTTTTTCTGGCTCAGAGCTTTGCCGGAAAAAAGCGCCAGTCTACACACGGATCTTTTGGAAAATAAAGCCTTTTCCAAAAGATCCCTTATTCGTCTTAAAATAAGGAATAAGGGATCTTTCGGAAAAGGCTTTATTTTCCAAAAGATCCGCGTGTAGACTGGCGCTTTTTTCCGGCAAAGCTCTGAGCCGGAAAAAAGTGGCAGCCATTTTTATGCAAAGGAAGCGGGGGGGATTTAAATCCCTGCTTCATTTGCAATTGCAATGTGTCTAATTTGCATCCCTTTTACGGAAAAGGGATGCAATCTAGACACAGCTGTTGTGTGAATCAAGGACAGCAGAACTGTATTTGTCATACCCGTACTGAGGGACTCATCCTCAACTAAATAGCAATTGCTAGGTAGGTGACATGGGTTCCAAAGCCCAGTGTGTAAGAAGAAGGTGGGGTTAGGGGCTTGTATTGGGGGCACTGGTTAAGGTTATCAGTCATCATCTGAGCCTTTCTTTCTCCACTGTTTAATAAAATGGTTAATTTATACTCAATTGACTATCTTGTTACATACCCCAAATCTGAAATCACTGGTGTCTAGATTTAAGTGTTAAACTCAGGATAGTATTTCTGATGCAAGAGACTGTCTAGTGTGTACCACCAGTGAGGCTTCCCCACTAACAGCTGAAATTGCTGAGAGGTGTTGTGATGGAAAGGAGGAGTGCTGACCAGCACTTCGTGCCTAAAGGGTTAAACTCAGGTAGCTAAGAGTGTTGGCAAGGGGACAGAAGAACCAATGGGATATAGTGCTGCAATTTAAATCCTGCTGCCCTTTCTCTTTGTGCGAGTTCTAAGTCAGCAACTGGAGGAACAAGATGAAATAATCAACCAGAATTATGCCTTCAAGAAATATTGGCATGGGACTGGACTGGACCTTGAAGTACAGATCCGTACAGATTGGGAGTAGAGGGGAAATGTATATTTAGTCATGATCAGGTTATTTTTCTTTATTTTGCTGTCTGGTAAAACTTCTCTATGTGAATCCATGTGCCTCCCTCCCCCCATTCACTATGCCCCAAGCTCGTGCTCAGATATATCATTTTTTCTCTGTGTTTTAATCTGCTCTTTCCTTAGTTGCTCTGAAACACCTAGCAACCAAGTATTCCTTATCAAGTATATCTTTCTCTTTTGTTAATAAAATCATCTTTTTTAAGGTGATAATTTGATTTTTATGTCCTAGATGGTAACAGGAGGCTTGTGTGGGAAAAGAGGCTATGTCTAGATTACAGAGTTTTTCTGGGATACCAAAGGTATCCTGGGAAAACTCCCGCTGCATCCAGGGGAACGCGTCTACTCTTCCGACATTTTTTGCGGAAGAGCAGACGTGCTCTTTCGGAAGCCCTGTCTTCCTCATTTTACAAGGAAGAAGGTATCTTCCAAAAGAGGAAGTTTTTCCAAAATTTGGCCCAGTGTAGATGGGCCAAATTTCGGAAAAGCCGCTTCTGAAAAAACAATTGGAAAAAGGTACACAAATTACAGAGTGCAATTTGTGTACTTTTTTCGGAAAAAAAGCAGCAGTCTAGATGTAGCCTATGTCAGGCTTATCATTATCCAGTTCATCCCTTTTATCCTTTCTAAATAATGGCACACCTTTACCTTTCTTCTAGTCTTGTGGAACTTTCCCAATGCCCGCAGGATTATGGAAAGAGATCTTAACAGTTAAGTGAGCTCCTCACCAGCTCTTTAAAAACTCTTGGATGTAAGTTATTTGGACCTATTGACATTATTACTTTCTGTTTAACATCCTCCAGAGATACTAATGGAGTGTAAAGAGTGTTATCCTTACCATATTTTAAGAATATATCATCCGTTTTTCTCCTAATACAAAACATAAGTATTTACTGAGCACTTCTGTACTGTCTGCATTACTGTTGATTATTTTATTTTATTATTCAGGATTATTATTCAGGATTCTTTTGTTGTTAATATATTTAAAAAACAGCCTGTTTCTTATTGTCCTTATTACTGCTGGCTAGAGTTTTCGCTGTGTCCCTTGTCTGCCTTATAAATATTCTACAATTCCTAAATTTTGATTTACATTCATTACCATGATAGTTCTCAAAATGAAAGCCTAGGCTGCATAGCCTAGGCAAATGGGATTACTCTAACCCTGTAAAAGTTAAGCATTCACATGTTTTTGCAGGGTTGGGGCTTTTCATTTGGGTAAACAAAGCAACGACTACCCTGTTTCTCATAAGTGCATTTTATCAGCATCCCAGGAAAATGCTGCTGGAAAGGGTGTGCATCATGTTTCATCTGAAATTCCAGTTCTATAAACAGGAAGAGCAACACAACAGATCTTTGGTAAATCAATTGTATGCTGTATTTAGGAGCTAGGAACTTGCCTACCCTTAAATACTGTACTGTTTTAACTATTGCAATATAGTTAAAGTGATAAAAATCCTCTAATGTGGATGGAGTGACATTGATATAAAGATGCTTTAGATTGGTTTAACTGTTACAGAAAAGAGACTAAATTGCCTTTATAATGGTAAAACAACAACTACCATGCCTCTAACCGTAGATATAAAGGTAAAACTTTTAAGTGTAGGTCTTGTCTTACCCAAGCTTTGATGGTCTGAAACAAAATTTCTTTTTCTTCTTGTATTTTTTTTAATGATTCGTATATTGTATGCTTGTTGAAACACAGAGAGGAGGAAAATATCCATCGTTAAAGGCTGAGCATCCTTAAAAACTGCTTTAAAAACTGCAGGGAATCTCCCTGCAGCAAGCAGTGAAACATTTCAATGTTTATCTATTACACTATCTTCCATGCAAACCCTTTAGTCCCTGCAGTATTACTTATCACACAGCCACGCCTCACACTAAAGTTTGCAAAGAAAACTGTTGGGAGACTTTTCCTGCTTGATTTGCTTTCCTGCTTCTTTCACCCTGCAGCTGGGCTGGCTGCTGGGTCTGGGCGTTTCTGCTCCTAGGCTAGGGGAGGGAGCTTCCACCTCCCCTCTTTTCTTCCCTGCCTGGTTCTTCACTCCCCCTCTCCTCCTCAGCTTAGCAGGATCCCAAAAGCAGAGCATGCAATCAGAGAGCAGCAGCAGCAGCAGGGAAGATGCAGAAGCCTAGTCCGAAAGAGCATCTCTACAAGCTACTGGTGATTGGGGACCTGGGCGTGGGCAAGACCAGCATCATCAAGCGCTATGTGCACCAGAACTTCTCCCCACACTACCGGGCCACCATTGGGGTGGACTTTGCCTTGAAGGTGCTCAACTGGGATGCTGAGACAGTGATACGGCTGCAGCTCTGGGACATTGCTGGTTAGTACAGAGGAGAAGAGAAGGGATAGAGGGAGGGTTCCAATTCCCTTGCCCCAAATCTCTGTGTAGTTTAGCACAAAGTGCTAACTCCAGTCAGAATCAGGCCTTGAAGTGGGAACTATTGATGCTTTAAAAACAATGGAGGAGACCTAGGAGTGAATTCCTTGGGTTAGTGCAACACTTCAGAGTTCTCCGCGAAGCAAGGGGAGGGGAAGCCCACCCTCTGCTTGGGATGTTAGTGCTAAGGCAGTTCTGTCTAGTCTCACTTATTTTCTTCCCCATCCCTGACCGTCCACACTGTGCCAGAGGCACATTTACAGTCTCTCTCATCACTGTTACAATTTCCCACTCATTCAAATTGTTGTCACTGACCTTGCCTAACAACCCTAAGAGGTTTTGGGTTATTGTGGTGGGAGAGGGAGAAATGGCCTGCTCATGCATTTTCCAGAGGAAAAAAGACTCATTAGGATCCATAATGTGGTTTTTGTAGTTAACCAAGAAAAAACACTTGTTGGGTTATTTTATCAAACTTCTTCGATTTTTTTAAACTTTCAGGAGAGGGGAGGTTGTTGCAATCATATAGCATTCATACTGTTTTTTTTTTTTTAAATCACTACTTTTATTTGAGGAATAACCTCACTTGTTAATAACTGGTTTGCTAGTATTTCTGAGACATTGTACAGTAAAAGCAGCAAATTTCAGTAAATTACTCTGCATCGTGAGAGAAAACAAAACTAAACATCCTTTCATGCCTGTTTTATTTTCACTTTTAAAGCAGAATAATTCCATATCATTGCAACAGATTTTTTGGGAAATATTTTTTTGCATTGTCCTATATTTTGCTTCTTATTAAAGCCATGGATTTTCATTTTCACAGTCTCTTTTCATAACCATTTATGGGGTTTTCAGTGGGCAAAATGTAAATATGTCCCAAAGCTTATTTATCATGATGTCAGTATCAATTTTTTATTTAGTCTATATAAGAGAGGAATCTTAACTTCGACTATAACTCAGAATGTTTTATACTTCTATAACATAAAGTAAGGTCTTTTTCATTCAAATGAATTAAGCAGTTATCTTTACGAGCAAGAAACTGCAGAGAAAATTTTATGCCCGCTACTTACATTCTGACTTCTGATGTGTATTTTGGGTTTATTGACTTACTCTAGAATTACACCTACTAAGGCCAGTGAAAGAAAGAAAATTCTTAGCATTCCTTTTGAATAAGGGGATTTTATATACTTGTGTACTTGGCATAAACAGAGGAGCTAGCTCATAGCTAAGCTCTAAAGTTGGCACTGTACTATCAAAACTTACGCTACTAACACCACAGAAGCTGGTTGGTGTAAAAATGCACAACCCCTGATATTTGTATACATTTATGTGCCCCTATGGTTTTCTGATGCTAAAATGGCAATGAGAACATGAATTATAGTTGCTTGCCAAGGCCTAGTTATAATGTTATTAAAAAAATCCACATCTGTAAGATGGAATAGTCCATAGTAGACAAAGCATGATCTTATAACCAAACCTTTAAAAACACATGTTGCAGCATCGCTAAGGAGACATGTAGTCACTATTTTTACAAACTTCTTTTGTATGCCTTGCTCCAGAAACTATATTAAACTGCTGATCATGTGCTGTTGGATCATATGATGTAGCTTTCAGTCAGGCAGTAGAAGGTTTGAAGGCAATTACCCCAAGCAGTAGTATTCAATGACTAGCACCATCTCTGAGTGATCACACATGACAGAGAGAATTACAGTAATGGGTTTGTGTGAATTAATCAAGTGACTTTCTAAACTTCAAGCTGGTTGCTAAACTCCAAGAATCTCACTGAAGGTCAATAGAATGCTCAATAACAGAGAGAAGTTCCCATTCAACTTCTAAGATCTGGTGTCTAGCGAGTTTTTAGTTGTTGACTGATGTAAAATAGAAAATAACTTCTGTAAGCGACACTGTCAATTCAAATCAGCATGATTCTGGTTTAAGAGACACCAGGTATAAGACAGCTGGCTGGAGTGACACCCACATTACTTAAAAATCAGAGGGAAATAAATCTGATTGGGAAGTTTGAGAAATAAATTTGATTGGCAGTGAACAGAAGTGGTGTTTTGCTTTGTTTCTTTTACTCTGACTGTCGAGAGCTACAGCGAGCAAAATGCAAATATACAAAGTAGAAGAGGGACATGTGAAGTTCCAGAGCTGCTCTGGTTCTCATTCTGGAAAATGTCTTTATAATGTAATGCTTAGCTTTGCAGAGGAAGCAATGCCCATTCGCATGGGCAGCAAGTCCCCTTTGGAGACACTAGCCCTCCCCACCTCATTCCTTCTTCCCAAGGCCTGCCCCCTTTCATCCAGAGCCCTGAGACTACCTCTGCCCTGGGCCCCAGATGTAGGAGCCCCAGCCAAAGCATCCAGACCCCCAGGCTGCCAGCAAGCCTCAGCCCTGGACTGATCCCCAGCCCTGCCCAAGCTGCCACCTTTGGAAAAAGGGGGAATAAGGACAGGGCCATAACCTGGATCAGGGGAGGTTGAGCTTCTCTTGGCCTATTATACCCGCCACCCATGCCTTTTATCCTGCAAAACGCATGTACAGATTTGGCTTTGTATTAGGGCAACATTTAAAGCAGAAGATCCTGCACATTTATCAGTCTGAATTCTTATATGGCTCCCCACTTCAATGGTCACTAAACGTGCCATCAAACATTGTGCTTTCTTGCAGGAGTAGATCAATCCTCCTTTTCAGGGTGGTAAACTGAACCATGAGCCCATCATTTGCTCAGCAGTAAAATTAGTATGGGCTTGATTCTGAGTGGCACTGAGCATTGGAAATTGCTGTTACAACACTGCTGGAGCTTAGAGCTCAGCTGACTGCAATATCTATAGAATGAATTTACACTTTCCAGTGAGGTGTCTGCACACAATATAGCTCGAGACAGACATAGACAGACAATACTCTTATTGTAGCGGAAAAAAGGCATAATGCGCTCTAATGACTGAAAGCTGAGACTAGATTAAATTTAGACTAGAAATTAAGCACAAACTTTAAAAAGGGAGGGTAATTAACTATTAGACCAATTTAACAAGGAATGAGGCAGCTTCTCCTTCACTCGATGTCTTGAAGTTAAGACTGGATACCTCTCTCAAAAATACACGGAAATGAAGTTGTGGACTTGATGTTGAAATTATTGCATGACATTGTACAGCCTGTTTTCTCCAGGAGCTCAGACTAAATGATCAAATGGTCCATTTTGGCCTTTTAAAAAAATCTATGAATTTAAGTGTTTTAATAACTGCAAGTTCTAAAAAATAACATGCATCTGTGCTGCTAGCACATGCATGGGGAGGCCATTCCAGAAACCAATACTCCAGGAAGATTTTCCTAATACACAGCCTATCTTTCCTTATCTTAACCTCATCCTTTTATTCCTAGTTACATTTCAGAGTATCCACCTTCTTAAATACTCCTGCAGCTTGGCTTTCACACCCTTCAAATATTTGTAGTTTATTCTCCAATCCCCCTTGATTAACCAAGAGGTAGATCATTAGCTCTGTTAATCTTTCAGTCCCTGCATCCCCCTTATCTTTTTGTTGTTCTTTTCTGAGCTCCCTCCAATTTATCAGTATACTTTTGGAGGGTGGTTCTTAAACTTTAGACCAAAAAATACCAGGCATAGTTTGAACCAGAGTCTTGGAGACAGACACAATTATCTACTTGGCCTGCAGTGGTGTGCCTGCCAAATGCAGTTAGGGTTACTAGATGATTTAAAAAAAATACCGGACACACTTGATCTCAGATGGGGTGTGGGGACCAACCAGGAGGGGAGTGGGGCCGGCTGGGAGGAGGACGGGGGGAGCGGGGCTGGCCAGGGGAGATTGGGGGAGGGGGGAGCAAACCAGCCAGTGGGAAGCAGGGTTGGCTGAGTGAGGGTTGGGGGGGAGCAGGGCTGGCCGGGAGGAGAGCGGGGGGGGGGGGGGCGGAGGAGTGAACCAGCCAGCAGGGAGCAGGGCTGGCCCAGGCACATGCAGATCCCGGGGCACTGCCCATCCCGCTCATGGTCCTGGCAGAGCACACGGGTGAGTCCGGCCCCAAGGATTCCATCCCTCCCCTGCCCCGCCCCTGCCCCCCCCTCCCAAACTGCATAGTTGCGTACTGCCAGGCTGGTAGACACGCTCACGCAGCGTGAGCATGTCTACTTGCCAGGCAGTACGCAACTACGTACTGATACTCATGATACTAATAAAACTTACGTAATTAGAAAATACCGGACATTTATATGTCCATTATTTTCTCAATTTGTTTCCTGGACAGAAAGCTCAAATGCCGGACTGTCCAGTTCAAAACCGGACACCTGGCAACCCTAAATGCAGTCCAGAACTGTTTGGTGTACCTCCCAAATACAATTCAGATCATGTAATACACAGCAAACTCATGTCTAATTTACAGTTCACTATCACTCCATGGCATGATTTTGCGGAAATACTTTTAATGGAAAAGTTTTTCCATTAAAAGTATTTCCGCAAAAGCACGTCTAGATTGGCATGGATGTTTTTGCGCAAAAAGTGTTTTTGCGCAAAAGCATCCGTGGCCAGTTTAGACGCGATTTTTGCGCAAGAAAGTCGGGATCGCCATTGTAGCCATCGAGGATTTTTGCGCAAAACAGTTCTTCCCTGTCTACACTGGCCCGAGTGGGAGCATGAAAGTATTTGCGCAAGAAGCACTGATTTTGTACATTACAAAGTCAGTGCTCTTGCACAAATTCAAGCGGCCAGTGTAGACAGCTGTCAAGTTTTTGCGCAAAAGCGGCTGTTTTTGCACAAAATCTTGCCAGTCTAGACGCACCCCCTGGGTCTCTTAGCCTTGGTCTACACTAGGCCCTTATTCCGAAATAACCCCCAACTTCGAATGTATAAGCAGTGTATCCACACTATTAAGCCCTTTACTTCTAAATAACAGGCTGTTGAATTCAAACTCTGTACTCCTGCTTTTCATGATGAGTAATGCTAATTCTGAAGTAGTCATTTCAAATTAATGGTAGTGAGGATGCTTTGGTGCCACTAATTTGAAGTAATTGACCTCCAGGAGGCCTCTCGCAGTTCCCCAGAGTGCTTCCTGGGGTTCAATGTCGATGGTAGCACATCCACATTAACAGAGCCTGCCTCAGACTGATTTTGATGCCTCCCCATAGTGAGGACACGCTAGTTTGAATTTGTTAAATCAGGAGTTCTTGAATCAAATTTAGTAACTTCAAAATAGTTTCCTAGTGTAGACATGGCCTTACAGGATTATTTCTGCCAGGTTTCCCTGTTCCATTCACTACATGCATGTCAGATTATTTCTTTCTCTGATATATTTGCTTTCATTTTCCTAGCTTGGATCGATTCCCATTATTTTTTGCCTGTGCCCCTCATCTTGAAGACAGCAGCATTGAATTGCAAATGGTTTTGTTTCCCATCCGTGCCGTTTTTACCTTCAGAGACATACATTTGCACAGATTCTATTCAAATGTTTAAAAAGCTGTAACGTCTATAATAGCATTAGGCTGTATCACGAGCAAACAAGCCTTTCATTAATGTTGAATGCATTACATCCTCAGGAGATCACGCTTTTAGTGGGCTGCCAAACATTTTGGGTCATATGCACAAAGAAGATAGTAACAGTGATTTCTCAGCTAAGCTCCCATGAAAGTACATCTCAGCAGTCATAAATAAGAAGCCCCGTGTACTTCAATGGGGTGCTTCTTCTTTCCCTCTAGTGTTGCACAGACACTGTCAGTGGTCTGTAATGCGATCGGTCATGATCTCTCCAGCACATTATGTATGCAGTCTACTTGCAGCCTGCTTTCCAAGCCTCAAGTTGATGGCAGATGCTTAATCTACTGCATGCCAATGTAAGATCCAGTCCTGCTCCCACTGAAGCCAATGACAAAATTCACAGTGATTAAAATGGTGCAGAGTCAATCCCATAATTAGAGAAATGCCATTCTGAGGGGGAGAGTGGGAAACACCCCCAGAAAAAAGCAACTCTCTTCGGGGAAGTGGGGAACAGATGGAGAAAGAAAATTTTTGGATCTGTCCATTTTCCCAGCAAAAGCTGGGGGTTACTTAGACCACAGGAAAGGAGGAATTTGATATCCTGTAGCTCCTGGTAGGCAGGCAGATGGATCTGGGCTTGGTTTGGACTGGATTTTTCATTTTAATTTTTACTTGAAAGGAGAGGCAGAAGGAAATGCCCTGCCATTCACCAGCGAATAGGGATAAAAAAGGGAGTTTGAGCTCAGCTATTTTAAAGCAGGGGACGGAATTCTTACATCAACCATTTTATTTTCAAGGGGAGAAGAGTCCTCAGATCAATAGAACCCTTTTGCCTCTGACCAGATGGTAGGAACTGAGCTGTCCGAGGAAGGAAAGACTGGTACATTTAGTCAGTGGCCCATTCAAAGTTGCTCTCTCGCTCACTGACTTTCCATTCGCTTGTTCATTATGGGAGGCCCAATTCCTAAATGCATAAAGGGGATGTGGCTATGGAGGAAAGATCAGATCAGCTGTGACAAGGCCTTTAACCTTCCACAATCTCCTGTCCCTGGAGAGTCTTTAAAAAAGTATTTACCCAGGCGACAAAGATGGACCCAAATCCGTTGGTTGCAGGGCAGTCTGCACACTATAGGCTAACAGATTCTTTGCAAGACTGAACAACACAGGGCACATGCATATCACAGGCTAGAACATGCAACCCTACCACAAACTGATTACTGCTGGCAGCCAGTGCTCAACCATGTGGGTCGGGCTGCACAGTCTAGGCCTACACAAGAACTTAGGTAACAAAGAAACAAGCATCTCTGGGGATAAATAAGTTATTCACGTTACAAGATCTCTATCAGGCAGCCCCCAGGAGTTATAGCCAAGTGAACCATTTTCATTTTAAGAATAAACCACTCTTTCCAAGACTCTTTGTCACTTTTATTACCTACAATGGCCACACTCTTACCTAGACATCCTTAGGCTGCGTCTAGACTGGCATGATTTTGCGCAAATACTTTTAACAGAAAAGTTTTCCATTAAAAGTATTTGCACAAGAGAGCGTCTATACTGGCATGTGCCTTTGTGCAAAAGATTTGCTTTTGCGCAAACGCATCTGTGCCAGTGTAGACGCTCTCTTGTGCAAAAAAGCTCCGATGGCCATTTTAGCCATTGGGCTTTCTTGCGCAAGAAATTAACGTTGCTGTCTACACTGCCCACTTGCGCAAGAATACTTGCGCAAGAGGGCTTATCCCTGAGCGGGAGCATCAGAGTATTTGCACCAGAACCACTGATTTTGTACATTAGAATGTCAGTGTTCTTGCGCAAATACTTGTGGCTAGTGTAGACAGGCGGCAAGATTTTGCGCAAAAATCATGCCAGTCTAGGCACAGCCTTACAGTTCTAATATATGAGCACATCCTGTTTCCACACTGTCCCACTGGTGTGAAGTGCTAGTTTAATGCCATCCTTCATTGATCCTCTGGGCAGATCTACATTGTACCTGGGAGCATATATCCTCTGACCCCTGTTCCTCATATAAATAAGACAGCTAGGTGGGAAAGGAGGAAAGCCAGGTAGTCTGGGCTGTAGTATCATCAGCATGGGTATGTCTACACTGCAGATTTTTTTGTTTTTCCAGAAAAACTACTTATATCCACACTGCTATTGCATTCGTTCTGTCAGTCAAAAGAACGGAGGGGTTTTTCTGACAGTGATAAACCTCTTTCTACGAGGAAGAAGTCTTTTTCTGAAAAAGCTTTTTCAGAAAAAGATGTGTGTGGACCTCGAAGAGAGTGTTTCTTTCGAAAGAACAGACCCCCAGGAAAAAGCACAGGTGCCCTGGTGGCCACTCTGCCCACAGTAATCACAACTGAAATGCAAGATAGTGTCCATGTTGATTGTAGGCTATCTTTCGAAAAAGCAGATCTCTTTTTTGTTACGCTTTTGCTGTGTAGACACTCTCTTTCAAAAAAAGTTTTTCCCAGAAGATCTCTTCCAGAAAAGCTTCTTCCAAAAGAAGCTTGGACTCTAGACGTAGCCATATACAGGCAGTCCCTGGGTTATGTACAAGATAGGGACTGTAGGTTTGTTCTTAGGTTGAATTTGTGTGTAAGTCGGAACTGGTACATATTGTACCCCAGGGCTGTGTCTACACTGGCATGAATTTACGGAAATGCTGAAAACGGAATACTATTCTGTTTTCAGTTTTTCCGGAAAAGGAGTGTCTACATTGGCAGACTGCTTTTCCAGAAAAGCCCTTTTTCCGGAAAAGCGTCTATGGCCAATGTAGATGCGCTTTTCTGGAAAAGAGCCCCGATCGCCATTTTCGCGATCGGGGCTTTCTTCCAGAAAAGACTACTGGGCTGTCTACACTGGCCCTTTTCCGGAACAGTGTTCCGGAATAAGGACTTATGCCCAAGCAGGAGCAGAATAGTTTTTCCAGAATAGCAGCTGATTTTGTACAGTAGAGCATCGTTGCTTTTCCGGAAATTCAAGGGCCAGTGTAGACAGCTCGCAGCTTATTTCAGAAAAGTGGCTGATTTTCTGGAATAAGTGGCCCAGTGTAGACACAGCCCAGGTGTCCCCGATTCAGCCACTGCTGAAACTGACCAGCGGCTGACTACAGGAAGCCCAAGGCAGAGCTGCTTTGCCCCAGGCTTCCTGTAGTCAGCCGCTGGTCAGTTTCAGCAGAGGCTGACTTGGGGACGCCTGGGGCAGAGCAGCTGGGGTGCTGCTGGGTTGGTCCAGTAGTGCCGCACCTCGGCGCTGTGGGACCAACCCGGCAGACCCCAGCTGCTCTACCCCAGGCGTCCTGATTCAGCCACTGCTGAAACTGATCAGCAGCGAGAAAAGCCTGGTCTGCTGGGGGGGCACACTAGCTGCGCCCCCACCCCCCAGCAGACCAGGGAGACACGGAGTGGCTTTTCTCGCTGCGGAGGATGCGGGCGGCAGGACCGCGGTGATTCTCGGTGGTCCCGCTGCCCGCGTCCTCCGCGGCCAGAAAAGCCGCTCCGCGATTCCCTGGTCTGCTGGGGGGGGGGGGGGGGGCGGAGCGCTAGCTCCACATCTCCCTGGTCTGCTGGGGGGAAGTGCCCCCCGCGCCGCCAGAGGCGGCGACAGTGGGGGAGGCACCCCGCACTAGCTGCGCCCCCCCGTTCATAACGAGGGGTCCCACTTAAGTCAGATTGACATAACCCGGGGACTGCCTGTATGTCAGTTTTTCTTCTTTCCTACACCGCCACCAAAACTAGGTGCTTTAGTGGCCCTGCTTTCCAAGGCATTTGATATATGGACTTGAATGAGAGTGAGCTGACAAATTCAGAATATGGGAATGTGGTATCTGGCTGCAGGAAAGTAGCTGCCTTTCCAGTATTTGACTTTCTCTTTGCTTCTCAGTTCAATGATGTATAAAGCACCATGTGTTTGGGTGCTATGTCCCCAAGAGGTCACTTCTCCCTTCATGGTCTTCTGTAGCAGCTGAAATCAAGGACACCTAGGTTTAAATGTCTGGGAGTGGCTGGCAGCCCTCTTTAATGGAGGGCTCTCAATCCTGGAAATTAATTTCCTCCGTGCTGACTGCTCAAGTGCTGTCCTTAGGGGCCTGTTGCAAAGTCTTTCTGTTCCACAGACTTTAGCCAGACAAGGCTGGGAGGAAGGGGTTACACTGCTGTAAAATGTGGAGGGAGGGCTTGTTCTAACTTTTGGTTTACATTCTTCAGGCTCTGGGCAGATACAATAGGATTAGAGTGTGTAAAGTGTGACTTTTGTAATATGACTTTGGTCAGCTACATTTCGATGGTTGCAGTATAAATTACGTTGTGGTTTCTGGTGACAGGATGTAGGGTGAATTTTTATAAGTCCCAAAGCCCAGATTTGGTGCCTGTGAGGGGCTGACTCACCACCTCAGTGCCACCAGCCAGCTGTTCCAGGAATTAGTTCTTCGTGCCTTGCTGGACGCCTTTCTCTAGGTGGTGTCACCCCATGTTTCTCCTCATGTCATGGCATCCTCTTCCAGACACTGCCCTCCAGCAGTGCCCACCTCAGTGTCCGAGCCCCCCTTCCAGGAGAAGTTGTTGTTCTGTCTGTTCACCTCACAAGATCTCACTTTCCCAGAACACCCTGATTTCCTCCTTAGGTGCTAAATTAGCCTGGGAGCTTGCCTGGCCAGAGCTCCCCTAGGCCTTCCTTGCCTCCCCAGCACTGCCCTAGCTCCAGGGAGCCTCCTGAATCCCTAGCAGTCAGGCCTTCACTGCTCTCTCTAGAGCAGCTGTCAGTTCCCCCTTATATAGCTCCCAGCTGGGCCCTCATCAGCTAGACCTGCCTCCGCTGGGGCTTTGCTCCTAGTCCCTGCTCCAGGCTGGAGTTTTGCCCTTAAAGGGCCAGTGCAGGGCAAGAGCCCTGTCACAGTGCCCTTTATCTTTATTTGTGTCGCATTGAGGGCAGTGGGAACTAGATGCTTAAATACCTTTAAGGATCTGGGCCTTGGTTACTCTGCTCAGCTGTTGGCTCCACTTTCTGCACATCTTCCCAACTGCACCCACCAGGGACACCCTTGCTCCCCACCTCCTGACCACGCTTCCCAGAGCACCAGGGATGTTGGCACTTCAGTTGTGTCACCTGGCCAGAGCTGCAGCCATGCTGCCCAGAGCATTGGGGTTGGCAGCTAGTGATCATGTTGCTGAGGAGCTGGGGGGTGGGATGGGGGCGAAAGCTGGGGGGAACAGGATAGGGGCCAGGTGCTAGCCTCTCCAGGTGGGAGCTCAGGGGCCAGACATAAGGGTCAGATGAGCTGCAGTTTGTCTCCCTCTGGTCTAGGGGTTAGACACTCAGGGTACGTCTGGACTGCAAGGATCTACTGGAAAAAGATGCACAAAATGCGCTCCACATTTTGCGTATCTTTTTCTGATACTTTTGTCGGAAGAGGCTTTTCTGAAATTTGTCCCATCTAAACTGGGCCAAATTTTGGAAAAAAAAACCCTTTTGAAAGCCCTCTTCTTCGTCGTGGAACAAGGAATACAGGGGCTTCTGAAAGAGCGTGTTTGCTCTTCCACAAAATAAGTGTTCCCTGGACGTGGGAGAGGTTTTTTTTGGATATCTCTGGTATCCTGAAAAAACCCTGCAGTCTAGCCATAGCCTCAGAGAGAGCTGTGCCAATTGCTAACCTGCAGAGTGACAGTGGGGCTTACCAAGCCTGGAGGGAAATGCTTGTGTTGCCTGCAGAGAGTGGAATTGAGGAGCTGACAGATTCATCTTTCTCATACTAAGGGCAAAATAGCAAAGTGCTTCTCAACCCTGGGTAACCCCAAGAAGCACCAACACTGGAGCTGCTATGCTCTCAAATCAATTTGTGAGATTTAATAAAATCTTCAAACTTAGCCCAGAACATCTGTGATGCCATCCTAACAAAGAATTGAAAGACACGCAACAACTGGACTGAATAATGAGGCCATTATTTACACAGTCTCAGTAGGGACAGAGTATGTCTTGTGCCAATTTACCAGTCATTAGTATTACCAGCCAGTCAGTTTCTGGACACAGTGATGTGAAACAGTTATGGTGCAAAACTTTAGCTCATACAGAATATTTAGCTCATGGTTTCCTTAGAAACTAATGGCATTTAGTGAAAATGGTTTATTTTGTGTACACGATAAAGCTGTTTGGATACTTAGGAGACAATTCTTGCCCATTGGCTCATGGGCTTGGAACCACCAAGGTTTCCAAGAAATAGTGTGAGTGTATGAAAGATGACAGATGATCTTTTCTATAAAAGGGATAAAATACAATGTGGCTTTTTCCATGACACAAAAAAATGCACATTACCTCACATGTTCTTGCTAGCAGGAACTTGTCTGCTAGGAAATTGATTTCAGTTAGTGATCCCAGAGTACGGTATCTACTTATTGTGCACAGACCTGCACTCTAGGTTGTCCAACGTAACAAAAGTTCAGCCCAGACTGTTATAGTACGTTGTTTAGAATAAGGCCCAAAAGGTAAAGACAGATTAGATTAGTCTGAGCAAAAAAGTCTGCTGATCCCCCTCTCCCAAGGACTGTGTTAAGAACATCCCTAATGAATGAGGGTATGTCTACACTAGCCCTGTAGTTCGAACTAGGGAGGCTAATGTAGGCATTCGCGAGGAACAAGGTATACCGGTAGTTCTAATTAGAGATCCTAATTTGAACTACCTACTCCGTGCCGTGTATAGCAGTGGGCATGGAGTTCGGACTAAGGGACATTTAAAAATGGCGGCACCCGGGAAGATGCAAATGAAGTCCGGGATATTTAAATCCCGGGCTTCATTTGCAACTTCGAATGCCTACATTAGCCTCCCTAGTTCAAACTAGGGGGCTAGTGTAGACATACCCTAAGAGTCTAGAATTGGAAATGAATGGACCAAAATGGCATGTAAAAAATTAGGCCTTGCTGGTGAATAAAATTAGAGCATGGACTAGTCCACTCGTTGTCCCTTTCTTGGAGTCTTTAAAAAGAGATTTTTTGGGTGGGGGTGTCAAAATGTGGAGGACAGGTGAGACCAAAATGAGTGAGCTCCATCAGCATCATTATCACCTCCTGCCCCCTTGTATCAGACCTTCATTGTCCTGACCAGGCAGAGCCAGAGAGACAGACCTAGATGACACTCATCTCCACCAGCCTTAGTTAAACCCTAAACCCCTAGAATGTGAGCCATGATTTTCCTGCTTCTACCCCCTTCCTCACGTGTCACTTTCCTTCCCACTTTTTTATTTCTCTTTCCTAACTCTCTTTTTGCCCTTTGTTTAATAAGACCCAGGCTTAACTGGCCAAGACTGAATCTTTTGCAGCTAAAAGGAATTCTGGAAGCAGCCCTGTGCTGGTACAAGTTTGACAGATCTTACAGCGGTTGCAAGTTAGAGTCAGCATCACATAAAAG
The DNA here is from genome assembly GCF_049634645.1 of Pelodiscus sinensis. NCBI lineage: Eukaryota > Metazoa > Chordata > Testudines > Trionychidae > Pelodiscus > Pelodiscus sinensis. The sequence goes on from NC_134711.1 coordinate 309,380,569, forward strand.
CTGCATTTTCTCTTTTTGCTGCTCCCCTTTTGCGCAAGTTTGTCTTAGGGTATGTCTACACTACAGCACTAATTCAAACTAACTTAATTCGATTTAGTTAATTCGAACTAAGATAATTTGAATTAGTGCATCTAGACCTAACAACTAATTCGAATTAGCATTTTGTTAAATAGAAATAGCATGTCCACATTGAGTGGACCCTGAACTGAAGTTAAGGCTGGTCGGAACCCCCAAAACTGGGGGGGGGGAGGGGAAACCTCAGGGGAGACTGGGAAAATGAGGTGGGAGAGGGAAGAGAGAGGGTGGAAGCGGGGAGGGGGAAACCTGGGAGGAGGGAGCTGGAAGGGGGAAGCCAGGGGAAGAAGGAGGAGGGGAAGTATAAAACTATGGTACGCCATATCTTCAGTACTGTGTACAGATGTGGTCTCCTTACCTCAAAAAAGATATTTTGGCCTTGGAAAGGGTTCAGAAAAGGGCAACTACAATGATTAGGGGTTTGGAACAGGTCCCATATGAAGAGAGGCTAAAGAGACTGGGACTTTTCAGCTTAGAAAAGAGGAGACTGAGGGGGGATATTATAGAGGTCTATAAAAGCAAGAATAGTATGGAGGGGGTGAATAAAGAAAAGTTCTTCATTAGTTCCCATAATAGAAGGACTAGAGGACACCAAATGAAATGAATGGATAGCAGGTTTAAAACTAATAAGCAAAAGTTCTTCTTCACACAGCACATAGTCAACCTGTGGAACTTCTTGCCACAGGAGGCTGTGAAGGCTAGAACAATAAAAGAGTTTAAAGAGAAGTTAGATAAATTCATGGAGGTTGGGTCCATGGAGTGCTATTAGCCAGGGTATAGGAATGGAGTCCCTGGCCTCTGTTTGTGGAAGGCTGGAGATGGATGGCACGAGACAAATGGCTTGTCATTGTCTTCGGTCCATCCCCTCAGGGGTACCTGGCTGCTGGGCTAGATGGACCTTTGGTCTGACCTAGTACGGCCATTCTTATGTACTTTTGTTCTAAGCTCAGGGCTCAGGGTCAGGGGTCTCACCGGATCAACTTGATTGTCATTCAAACCTGCTCCTCAGTTTGCATGTGGCCTTTGGTGGCCAGGCTGGCAGCTATGGTCGTGGACGTTGGAGGCCTCCCCTCAAACCTCGATGAGATCCACGATCTTCACCCTAGACCATGCAGTCACCCACCTCTTGCGGCCCTGGGCAGGCTCTTGGGAGCAGCCAGCCTGGTCCTAGAAGAGGCGTAGGGCTGGGTGGCATGAGGTGCTGTGCCAGGTGCAGGGTCTGCTGGCTGGTTGCTGGCAGGCTTGCAACTGGCACGAGCACTGTAGCCAGACCGTGCCCCTTTAAGGGCTCCGGGGCTGGGAGGGGGGTAGAAGAGTTTCCCTGGTTTGGCCCAGAGTGGCCACCAGGGCAACCTGGGAAGGGCTAGCCTCCAATTAGTTTGAATTAAGTGGCTACACAGCTCTTGATTCGAACTACTTAATTCGAACTAGGCATTAGTCCTCGTAGAATGAGGTTTACCTAGTTCGAATTAAGCGCTCCGCTAGTTCGAATTAAATTCAAACTAGTGGTTTGTATGTATAGCCGCTATTAAAGTTAATTCGAACTAATGGCTGTTAGTTTGAATTAACTTTGTACTGTAGACATACCCTTAGGAAAGTAAGGGTATGTCTACACTACCCCGGTAGTTCGAACTAGCGGGGGTAATGTAGTCATCCGCAGTTGCAAATGAAGCCCGGGATTTGAATTTCCCGGGCTTCATTTGCATGAAGCCGGCCAGCGCCATTTTTAAATGCCGGCTAGTTCGAACCCCGTGCCACGCGGCTACACGCAGCACGGACTAGTTAGTTCGGATTAGAAGTGGCAGGGGGTTCGAACTAGCCGGCATTTAAAAATGGCGCCGGCCGGCTTCATGCAAATGAAGCCCGGGAAATTCAAATCCCGGGCTTCATTTGCAACTGCGGATGACTACATTACCCCCGCTAGTTTGAACTAGCGGGGTAGTGTAGACATACCCTAACTGGTTAACTGGTTACCTAGAAAGTATCATACTTAAGGGGTGATGCTCACCTGGTATCAATTAACCATTACCTCAGGACGGGATGTGGGTGGAAGACTGCTTCATCTTGCATTGGGCTGCTAACTCCCAGTCTGTGTGGGGCCAGAAGCGGTTTCTGTGGGGGAAAGGTCGCACAGGCTGGTAGCTGGTACCCTCTCCCCTTCTCCCCCTCTGCTGCCGATTCCAGCCCCTCATGAGGCTGCCAACTCCTAGAAGCCTAATTAAATGAGATTTTACATCCCTAGTTTGTCTTGCTTTGCCTTCAAGAAAATGGAAGAAGAGAGTCTTAGGGATTCCCTGAGAAATGGTCAAAGGCTTCTGCCTGGCTCCAGAAATTCTGTCCTTCAGTGGTCAGACACCTTGGGATGCTGAGACCATCATACCAATGAGGCTGTTTGACCATCACCACTGGCTCATGCCAGGACCCCAGCCTGATATGTGTGAAACCTTGCTCTGTCTTCAGTTCGCTTGTGTTCCTTTCTGTTCTCCAACTTCCTCATGTCCTCTCTCTTGGTTTGTCACCTGATCCTGAGACCACCTAGACTGCACAGCAACTGTGCAGTTGGTGAGTGCTCAGGCCAGCCAAATGGTGTCCCAGACTGGGGAACTCATACAGGGTCCAGAGCAACAGCTGTGACGGCAGCTTACCATCCATGACTGACCAGCCACCTTGTATCCTGATAATATCAACAAAAGCCATGTTTCCCCACCTTCTCTACATTATCTCTTATTATGTGTCTGTGTCTTTTGTCAAAGCAGAAAAAATAGCCACTGTTCACAGCAGTCATCTCAAAAATCAACACAACCAATCCTTTCTTCCCCAGTAAGCAGGCTAGCTTGACAGCATAAAGGGCTGTAACTTACAATCTCTGTCTGAAAAAAGGGACTTTGATAAATTTTGGTTGTTCATTTTGCGTAGCCACTCAGTTTCAGAATTCTTTGTTTTGTTTGCCAGGGGATTCAGTAGGCTGAGGTTTCTGCACTCAAAACCTTGAACTAGGGTTAACTTTTTGTTATTCTCTGGTGACAGGATCATGATAACAGCTGAGACTCTCGTTCATTCCATCAAAATGAGCACACCAGCAAGTAACTCTCTTGGTCTGGGATTCTCACATTTGTAGAACATTGGCCACTCCCCCTTCCATTTGCCATTAGGCAGCCTTTCTGCATTGAGGGCAGGGGAATGCCTGCCTCCATGGTGTCCTTGCCCTATTCACAGTAAGTCTCCTACACTACGTCTAGACAATGGCACTACCTCAGCATACTGAAAGCATCCTGAAAGAGCAATTCCATGTTTTTAAATGCACCTGTTATTTTGAAATATATTTCAAAATAATGGGTGCTCTATCCACAAGGGTTGAGGGACATTTCAGAATAGCTCTTTATTTCAAAATGACCTTTGCATAGCTTCTTTCGAGGTAAGGGTGCTGTGTAGACACACCCCTAATGTGCATCTGAACTGGGAGCGAATGCCTTAAAAGCAGGTCTGGTAGAGATGACTTCAGTTTATAACGATGACTCTTGAAGAATTTTTTTTAAATAGAGCCATTACCTTCTTTATGCTCATGATGTATAATGAAGGCCTGACAAGCTTATTTCTATCTTAGAAATACAAGGAATGTCAACTCTGGACTCCCCTAGTTTTGTAGGTTGGCTTGTTGGAGGTGATCTCAGAGGATCTAAATTGTTTTCTCTAAGCCCTTATTTGAGGAGGTGAGAGGGTGCTGAATTTTTAACAAGGTTCAAAATACGTTCAAAATGTTCATCAGTCACTGAAGCAAAATTGATGTTAACCAAAATTTTAAGCAGCCTTGACTGAAATTCCTTCCCCCTCTCATTTGCTCAGCTTTCACACTCTGAGGTTACTGTGATGTTGTCATTCCTCTAGTTCTGCTGCCAGAGAGTTTTCCAGGAATTTCAACTGTTAAAAAACATGCAGAAAATAAGGGTATGTCTACACTTGCAGCCTATTTCGGAATAGGGCTGCAAACGTAGGCATTCAGAATTGCAAATCAAGCCCGGAATTTAAATATCCTGCACTTGATTTGCATCTTCCCAGCCGGGCGCCATTTTTGAAATTTACAAGCCTGGAATAACTGCTCGCGTCTACACGCGGCAGTGAAACGGGCATTCAAAATAAGGCCCTATTTTGAACTACCTGTTAAACCTCATTGCAGGAGGAATAACAGGGTAGTTTGAAATAGGGTTTTATTTCGAACGCTCGTTTCACTGCTGCGTGTAGACGTGAGCAGTTATTCCAGGCTTGTAAATTTCAAAAATGGCGCCCGGCCGGGAAGATGCAAATCAAGCGGGATATTTAAATCCCGGGCTTGATTTGCAATTCCGAATGCCTACGTTTCCGAAATAGGCTGCAAGTGTAGACCTACCCTCAGACTTTGAAACCAAACAGAAAAACTTCCAGGTTTTCTTTATCCTGCAGAAAGAAGCGAAATAAACATCCCATGTCTAGGGGTTTGTTTTGTTTTGTTTTGTTTTTTGTCCCATCCTCCCTGCTCTGCAGGATAACTTTTTAGTTTTCCATTTCTGACCCTGGCTCAGGGAGGTGGTAAGAGGCACTCAGCCACCACAGCTCCCTTATTTGGATTGGGTTAGTGAGACAAGAGGAATGCCACACAAGAGGCTGTGCCTGAGCAAGAAGAAAGGCTCCTCTGTGCAAATGGCGTTGTAGGCATGAGCTTGGCAGGGAGGACAACACTTAGCTGCAGGGCCATAGTGGTGAGCTTCCCAGTGCAAGAGCCAGGGGGGATCATTGTGAAGGGCAAGGCAAATGTCCAGTTGTGAAAGATCAGTGATATCTTATTGATTCTTTGATGCATCCATGGACATTCTTTTTTTTTTTTTTTTTTTTTTTTTTTTTGCAAGCATGGTCTTTAGTAGCTCTTTCATGGTAAACTAGTCCAGGTTTTGCAGCATATTTTGCAAAAGCAATTTAGTAACATGGGGCCTCCCCTCCCTGCAGCACTTGGCTGTGAACTCTTTGCTGGAAGGTGAAGAGAGGCCAGTCCTGGGGATGAGTGAAATGTGCAGTAGGTGCATTAATGGGATTCACAAGGTTCTTCTGTGACTAAGGCATGTTATTTATATACTGCCCTGATCAGAGTTAGAGTGAACTATTAACTTAGCCCAGAGAAAGAAGTAGAGAGGTAGCTACACTGCCTGTGGAGGAGATCTGGGAAGGAAGTGTGCCTTGGATGCACGGTCAGTCCCATCCTGCTTTGTTTGGGGAGGGAAGAAGTTACTACCCCTCCTCCCCCCGCACCTAGTTAATTATTCTGGCTGGTGAGTGCAAGAAACAGGGTGGAACCAGGAGCCCTCTACATCTCTCTTCTCTCTCATCCCTTCCAACTTAGGGGGTATGTCTAGATTACATGCCTCTGCTGACAGAGGCATGTAAACTAGGCTACCCTACATAGTCAAAGAAGCCGGGATTTAAATATCCCCAGCTTCATTAAAATAAACTTTAAACGTCAAACGAGGTTTACAGGAGCGGTTGACAAAGGCTTCCCCTGTTGACCGATCTGTGTCTTGACTCACGTGCTGTGCCGAAGATCAGCTGAGCCAGCATAGCGCGGCAGCCATGTTTATTTTAATGAAGCCGGGGATATTTAAATCCCGGCTTCTTTGACTATGTCGGGTAGGCTAGTTTACATGCCTCTGTTGGCAGAGGTATGTAGTCTAGACATACCCTAAAGGGGCAGTATCTGGCATGCACCCTTCTTGTGGCCAGAACTGCAGTCCGCTCAGTCTTTACTTAGCCAAGTAGAGTGCACAGAAGGCAGGGGTACTATTTCCACATGAAGGCAAGCTATGCTTAGCCCTTGGAGAGCAAGAGACTGGGAACTTTGTATATTGGTGGGGTCTGTTCCCAGCTCTGCCATTGATCTGCAGAGTGACTATTAGCAGGTTGCTGAAGTTAACTGGGACTCAGTCTGCAGAAGAGAAGAGTGAGGGGGGATTTGATAGCAGCCTTCAACTTCCTGGAGGGAGCTTCCAAAGAGGATGGAGAAAGGCTGTTCTCAGGAGTGACAGATGGCAGAACAAGGAGAAATGGTCTCAAGGTGCGGTGGGAGAGGTCCAGGTTGGATATTAGGAAAAACTATTTCACTAGGAGGGTGGTGAAGCATTGGAATGGGTTACCTAGGGAAGTAGTGGAGTCTCCATCCCTAGAGGTGTTTAAGTCTCAGCTTGACAAAGCCCTGGCTGGGTTGATTTAATTGGGATTGATTCTGCGTTGGGCAGGGCGCTGGACTTGATGGCCTTCTAAGGTCTCTTCTAGCTCTATGGTTCTATGATTCTATGATTCAGTCTACCCTTCTGTAAAATGGTTACAATCATAACTCCCATCAGAAAGACACTGTGAGGCAGAGGTTTACTAATCTAATTTTATACTTCTAGTGTCAGCCCCCTGAGAGCCTGCCATGAAAAATAAGAAGTGTTTCTGAGCCATGATGCATGAACATTATTTATATCTCCTGCTGCTGTCGAACCTAGGCTTTTGTACAGAAATTCACTTTTATCTGAAAAAAATCTTCCCAACAAGTAGATTTATTGAATAACACATGACACCCACTCATCTGATGATCCTTCTCAGAGGGCTACAGTGAGAGAGATCATGAGACTCTATTATAAAACACGGCTGTAATAATAGTTCAACATGATCTTATGTTTCCCAGAAATGACATGTGCATGTCTTGTACCATCAATGCAGAGCAGTGTTTGTTTAAGGTATATAAAACCAAGACTAATTTAGAAAAGACGGAAGTTCGTGCTTGGCTTCTATATCATGTGAATGAATCTCTCCTCATTAGCCTGCATGTTAATTGAGAAAACAAAAGCTAAGTATCACAGAGCTGTGGAGTGGTCAGCGTAATGCACATTCTCAGAATTCCATGTCCTCGCGATGGGGATGCTTGCTCTGTGGGACTTCCAAGAACAATCCCTCTAGCACGGAAAGGCAATGGGGCCTGACGATGAGAGCACAAGTTCCAGTTGTGCAGATTCCTGAACTCTATTTCATGGGTCAGGGCAGGATACATCTGCACTGCCACTGACAGTGTTGTTGCCAGCCCAGGGGGAGATAACACTCAACCTTTGATTGAGCTAGTGTTGCAGCAGCCCAGGCAATGGCTTGGGGTGGGTACCTGAGTACAATCCTGTCCAAGATTTTGGGTGTGTACTTGGGTGGCTATGCTGAGCTGCTACCTATGCTGCCATATCTATACAGGCAGTCCCCGGGTTACGTACAAGATAGGGACTGTAGGTTTGTTCTTAAGTTGAATTTGTATGTAAGTCAGAACTGGTACATATTGTAGGGGAATTCTAGCCAAATATTTCTCCAGAGCTCAGTTTTATTCTCCCACACCTCACTTCCCTCAGTCCTTTATTCTCAAGCTGAGGTGTCTGCTGAGAAAAGCCGCTCCGCGTCTCCCTGGTCTGCTAGGGGGAGGGAGACGCTAGCTTCGCGTCTCCCTGGTCTACTGGGGGGAAGCAGCTAGTGCGGGGTTGCCTCATCCCGTTTGTAAGTAGGGATCCGATGTAAGTCGGATCCATGTAACCCGAGGACTGCCTGTACTGCTATTTTTTGTGTGCAAGCTCCATCAAAGTGAGTATGTGTGCATTTGTATGAGCTGGAACTCATACCTCCAGCTGCATCGTAGCCATACTCTGCACCTAACCGCCCTGAGTGACTTCATAAAACCCCATTCTACAAAATCTTGCCTTGTCCTTATGTAGGGGCAAAGCGCTAGGGAGGTTCCTTGCCCTCACATCATACCCTCAGATGCATGCAATGGGAGCAGGGTGCATTAGATTTAGCATTTCTTTGAATACTAGCTGGGGCTCTAGTGTGAATTTTTGTGACATTTCTATGAAGCCTATTTGTGCCTCAGTTTCCCCATACTTTGCTTTCCTACCCAGAGGTGGGGCAGTGGCAGGATGAAGCTTGTCAGTGCAGGCAAAGTGTGTGTGTGTCACTTAGCTACCTGAGTGGACTGACTGGGTCATTTAAAAAAAAAGGCTGGATAAGGCTAACCCATATCAATGGAAAAATCTGAGAAGACAATGGGAGCAACCAACAAACAACCCAGAGGAAGGAACTTTTCCCCACCTTTCATCAGGGATGCTAAATGGTGATCCCAGCTCAGGAACAAAGGAGTGGGTGGAATGAGAGAGGACAAGTGTGGGCTCTGGGAGAAACTCGGCCTCTCTGATTTTAGAAGTGACTAAAGTCTGGTCTACCCTTGACAATTGTCATCTCTACTGTAAGTCCACCTCCCTAGCAGCACAGTCCAGCCAACTCAATCCTCAGTGTGGACAGTGCTGGGTCTGTGGAAGAATTCTTACCTGTGCCAACTAGAGAACCTCAGAGTCTGCAAATGGAGTTCCTCAGAGCTTGGATGGTAAAGTGCGATGAGCTGACCAGAATGGACTCTACTTGAATCTTTCTTTCTCTCTGTTAACCTAAGGACTTCCAATGCTGGGTTCTACCTCATTATTAAACCCTACTCTGTTTGTTTGGAGGGTCACTTTAAGTTTAAGTGGGGTGGAGCTGAAGAATGTACAAGTTTTTACCAGGAGTCTCTCAGGTGGACTCACTGGATGGAGCTCACAGAGTAAACAAGGAATGCAGGAGCCCAGTATCTCAGTCTAGGAGGCAGGGAGGCTGTGATGCCTACCCTGAAGGAAGAGTGAATCCCCTTGGCTCTTCTGAGAGCCTGTCTAAAACCACAGCACAGATACAGTAGACCCGTGGCACGGGGCTATTTTAACAGGAATGCTCCAGACTCCAAATGCATATTACCAAACAATTTAGCAGCATGGGCAGACATTAGTTTTGTACCTATTTCTTCTATTGTAATAAGATGCATATTACTTCTTTTTGAAGCAGTAATCAGGGGCTTTACATGGAACAGCATGTTGATCTCAGGACCTATGTGAATCATGCAGCCCTTTGCCTAACCACGGCTGCCCTATTCCCCACAGTGCATTTTACACTTGTAAGGCTAGAATTTTGCCCTTAGCTTCTCTAGTGCTTTTATTTTCCCATCTGTAAAATGGGGATAACATTTATATGCCCTGTAAAGCCTGCTAAAGTCCTCGATATTTTCCCTTAGATCTGGAAACCTACTGGATTGATCAGACTCTGGCATAATATCTGAGCTTATGATAAAGTTACTACGTTTTCTTGGACTCTTGTCTTATTAAACTCTTTCTGCTCTCCACAGCCACTGGCATTTTCACACAAATGAGTCTATCACTCTATATTATTGTTTAGATGAATTGTAGCTTGCCAGATTTACAACATTAAGCTCCAAGCTAGATAATGTTCTGCCAGAAAACATACAGGCAGGTGAAATATTGATTGAGCCTGAAAGTGGTGATTCAAATGTTTTTTTTCCCTCCCACCTTCATCATCACAGGTCAGGAAAGGTTTGGAAACATGACAAGGGTCTATTACAGAGAAGCCATGGGAGCATTTATTGTCTTTGATGTTACAAGACCAGCGACGTTTGAAGCGGTGACAAAATGGAAAGAGGATCTGGACTCTAAGTTGATTCTCCCGAACGGCAAACCCGTGGCAGCCGTTCTCTTGGCAAACAAATGCGACCAGGGAAAAGATGTGCTCGTGAACAACGGTCTCAAGATGGAACAGTTTTGCAAGGAGAATGGGTTTGTGGGATGGTTTGAAACATCAGCTAAGGTAATGTTGACATTTCTTTTTTAATGAGAAGCATTCCCCAAATGCTTTAGCATTAACTGCTAAAATAGGTTACTCAGTGGCAATGTCAACCATGCACAGCTCTTATTTCTGATGAATCAATGAAGGGTAAACTTATAAAAACTCTCTTAAGAAAACAAGACCTTTTGAAATATAATGTATGGGATCATTCCTCTCAAAGGATCCAAAAGCATTTTCAAGCCACTCTGAAATGCAATCACTACTAAGGGTGTATCACAGGCACAGCATCCTGCACAACAGTGTCAGAGGAAGAAGGCATGTTTGCAATGGCCAACAAAGCTCTTCTGATGAAAGATACCATGAGTTCCTTCATTCCCACACACAGAAGGGACAGTCTTGTGGTGAACTAGAGCAGTTCTAAGTATTTGGTCTGAAAGATCTGAGTTGTCAGGTTCTCACACGGAGAAAAAGTTTGGTGCTGTGGTAAAAGAATGAACCACGTGAAAGCCACTACACAAGTTGTTGGCAGTGCAATTTGCTAAGCTATCAGACTTCATAGTCTTTACTTTGTTAATAAGTAGACCACTAAACTAGTTGAGTAGGCTACTTTAAGGCAGTGCTTCTCAACCTTTCCAGACTACGTGCCCCTTTCAGAAGTCCGATTTGTGTTGCGTGCCCCCAAATTTCACCTCACTTAAAGTGTCACAGCACACTATTACTGAAATTTTTTTTTCATTTCTCATTCTTACCATAGAATTATAAAATACATCAATTAGAATATAAATATTGTACTTACTGTTCAGTGTATAGAGCAGAATAAACAAGTCGTCGTCTATATGACATGTTAGTTTGTACTGACTTTGTCACTGTTTTTTATTCAGCCTGTTGTAAATCTAGGCAAATATTTAGATTAGCTGATGTATCTCCTCTGTGTACCCCAAGGATATGTGTACCCTGGCTGAGAACCATTACTTTAAGGGAATCAATTTGGCCAAAGTCTGTAGCATGTCTTACTTAATAAAAGTATTTTTCCAGTGCTAAAATTCCTTGTATACCCAGGGCTAGATGCTCAGTTAAGGTAAGTTTGTGTAGCTCAATTGAAGTCAGTGGTGCTCAGCTTAGAGATGTGAAAGACTAGTCGACTATCTGATAAGCAAATACTTATCAAATAGTCAACAGGATAGTCAACTGGTCCCTCCGCCCCCTTGCTGCCTCTATTTGATAGAAGCAGTGAGAGGGGAGGGGGAGAAAAGGAGGGTACTTCAAAGCTGCAGCGCCACATGGAGCCTGTGGTCAGCTGCTCCATGCGGTGCTGCCGCTTTGAAACACTGTTGTGGCATTTCAAAGGGGCAGTGCCACCCTATCAACTAATTAAATAGTCGATGCAAAAATGCATCGACTATTCGATTAGTCAATTACACAATACTTAACATCCTTAGCTTGGCTAGCTTATGCTAGGTGAGTAACTGGCCAGTAGAGTCCACTGTTTCACTCTTGCTAGTGGTGGCTATAGTTCAATAGCATCTGGTTTCTTATGGTATTTTGACACATCCATATCCAGGCTAGACTGGAAACCAAGAGAATAAAAAGCATGAAAGAGAAACATTATCTATTTTTTCAATAAAATTGTTTAAATTACTTTCTGAAGAAAAGAACAATTCAAAAAGTCTGGGCTCAATTATGAAAAGTAGCTAACTTTAAATTCCCTGACCTCAAAGTCGTACAAATAAATATCGGGGGAACAGATGAGCCAAGACATTGATTTTTAGAATATTGTGCTTTTCTCAGTTACATAATTCTAGGTTATCAGTTCAGGCCAGCAAAATCATTGATTTGATTGTTGGTGTTTGACCTGCGAGAAATGAGTTAGTGGTGTCAATCTGGTTCCAAGAGGTTAGGTGTCTATTCAACATATTCATAAATGATCTGGGAAAAGGGGTAAACAGTGAGGTGCAAAATTTATAGATGGTATAAAACTATTCAAGCTAGTTAAGTCCCAGGCAAACTGTGAAGAGCCACAAAAGAATGTCTCAACATCGGGTGATTGGGCAACAAAATGTCAGATGAAATTCAATATTGATAAATGCAATTATGCATAACAAATGATGGGGTCTAAATTAGTTCTTACATGTCAAGATTTTGGAGTCATTGTGGATAGTTCCCTGAAAACATCCATTCAATGTGCAGTGACAGTCAAAAAGGTAAACAGAATGTTGGGAACTATTAAAAAAGGAATATATAACAAGAGACAAATATGATATTGCTTCTATATAAATCCTTGGTATCCCAGAATGGCTTTTCTGTATGAGGAGAGATTAATAACACTGGGACTTTTCTGCAGAAAACAGACCAAGGGGAGATATGATTGAGGTCTATAAAATCATGACTCGTGTAGAGACAGTAAATAAAGAAGTACTATTTTCTCCTCATAACACAAGAACTAGGGGTCCTCAAATGAAATTAATAGTCAACAGGTTTTAGACAACAACAAAAAAGGAAGTATTTTTTCATACAACACACAATCAACCTGTGGAACTCTTTCCCAGAGGATGTTGTGAAGGCCAAGACTATAACAGAGTTAAAAAAAGAACATGGAGGATAGATCCATCAATGACTATTATTAAGCTAGATAGGGATGGTATCTCTAGTCTTTGTTTGTCAGAAAGTGGTAATGAGTGACTGGGGAGGGATCACTTGATTATTACCTGTACTATTCAGTTCCTCTAGGGCACCTGGCATAGGCCACTGTCTAAAAACAGGATACTGAGCTAGACGGACTTTTGATCAGACTCATTATGGATGTTCGTATGTTTGAAACACTTGGAGGAAAGGAAGGTGATCAAGATCAGTCAACACCAAGGGCAAGTCATGCCTGACCAACCTGATTGTCTTCTATGATGAGATAACTGTGAATACGGGGAAAGTGGTGGAAATGATATAGCTTGACTTTAGCAAAGCCTTTGAAACAGCCTACCACAGTATTCATGCCAGCAAGTGAAAGAAGTATGGCTTGTATGAATGAAGCATAAGGTGGATAGAAAACTGGCAAAATCATCAGGCTCAACAGATAGTGATCAATGGCTTGATGTCTGCTTGGCAGCCAGTTTCAAGTGGAGTGCCTCAGGGATCAATCCTGAGGCCAGTTTTGTTTGACATCTTAATTAATACGCTGGGATGGATTTCACGCTCTGCAAATTCTCAGATGACACTAAGTTGGGGTGAGAGGTAGATATGTCGGCGGGCAGAGATAGGGTCCAGAGTGGCCTAAACAAATTGGAGGATTGGGCCAAAATAAATCAGATGAGGTTCAACAGGAACAAGTGCAGAGACCTGCACTCATGACAAGAATCTCATGCACTGCTACAGGCTGGAGACCAACTGGTTAAGTGACAGTTTGGCAGAAAAGGACTCGGGGCTAACAGAGAATGAAAAGCTGGATATGAGTCAACTGAGTGCCCTTGTTGCCAAGAAGGTTAACAGCATATTTGGCTGCATTAGTAGGAGCATTGCCAGCATATTGCCATTCCCTCTATTTTGGCACTGTTGAGGCCATCTGATCTGGAGTATTGCATCCAGTTTTGGGTCCTCACACTACAGAAAGGATGTGGTCAAATTGGTGAGTCCAGCAGAAAGCAATGAAAATGATTAGGGGGCTGTGAGGACAGGCTGAGGAAACTAGGCTTACTTATTCTGCAGAAGAGAAGAATGAGGGGTAATTTGATAGCATCCTTCAGCTACTTGAGAGGGGAGGTTTCAAAGAAGATGGTGCTAGACTGTTTTCAGTGGTGGCAGATAACAGAACAAGGAACAATGGTCTCAAGTTGCAGTGTGGAAGGTCTAGACTGGATATTAGGAAAAACTATTTCATTATGAGGGTGGTGAAGCATTGAAATGGGTTACTTAGGGAGAAGGTGGAGTCTCTATCCCTAGAGGTTTTTAAGGCCAGGCTGGGCCCACCACACACTGCTCCAGCCAGGCTGGGAAGGTTCTGCCATACCACACCATGGGTGGGGCCACCAGTTAACTGGTACCATGGGTAAGCAAGCTGGTAAGGTGAATGCTTACTGGGTAACTGGTTAACCCTTTATGTCCGCAGTGCAACCCCATCTCAGAGGGGGGAGAGCTAGCAGGATACCCTGCGACCGGGATCAGCTTGGTTCTTCCATGAGGGCAGGAAACTGGACTTGATGGCCTCTCTAAATCCCTTCCAGTTCTAGTATTCTATGATTCTACGATTCTATGAAATCATTCCAGCCAGGGCTTTGACAAGTATGGCACAGCAGGGAGTATAGGGGTGATGGTGGGGGTGTGCCTCTACCTCCTTCTCCCCCCCTCCCACCTTGAAGCGAGTGAGGTAGTCTCCAATGACACTCTGCTGCCTGATCTTTTCAGCTGTTTTAGGTGATTTGGGCAGCTTGGCATGCTCCTCCTTGTCTGAGCCATGCTTCTTCTCTGACTGTGGCTACCTCACAGGCTTTGTACTTGGCCTTGCTGCTTGGAGCAGGGAGTTGGAGTAGATGACCTCCTGGGGTCTTTTACAACCCTAAATGTCTGTGGTTCTTTTAAAAGAGGTTGGATTTTAGTAATTCTAAATTAGAGTAAACTCTGGTTCAGATCTCATATGTTCATATCCTACATCTCTACTAGCCAAATAGTTCCCAATGCATAGGTTCAAGCCTTGTTGAGGTGTGGCAGAAATCACTATGACTGCGTTTTGCATCCTGCATCCATGTTTAAGTGGACAACCAATTATTATTTAATGGGCAGTGGGCATAACACCTATCATTTCTATCTTTTGCACCCAGAAACAAATGGATGAAGATTTGATGTCTTGCAATGTTCAGGTATTCCTTACTCCCAAATGGGATTAGACACAAAAGTGCCACAGGTATCCTGAGAAGCTGTTCTTTGTAAAGTTCCACACCAGTTTTTCAGGCTTAACTGGTACAAATAATTCAGATTAATATTGTCCTTGAGTCAGAACTTTATGAACCTAATTGATTCACCTTAGGACTGTATCCTGCAAACACTCAATCATTTAAGTAGTGCCATTAAATCCAATGAGACTACTCTGGGAGTAAAGTGACTCATATATGCACCTGTTTACAGGTTAGGATCTTAGGAAGCTTCAAATGAGGAAAGAGTCCGCTGAATCAGTAAAGTCCAGGGCTGGTAGTGATTTAAAGGGCCATTGCTGCAGTGAAGTCACATCAGTGTGTAACTAGTCTGAGATCAGAATTGCTTCCCAATTTGGTCTTAATTCTGAATTAAAGGCCACATTGTTACGCTTTTTTAAAAAAAGCAACAAGGAGGCCTGTAGCACCTTAGAGTATGTCTGCACTACCACCCTAGTTCGAACTAGGGTGGTTAATGTAGGCAACTGAAGTTGCAAATGAAGCCCGGGATTTGAATTTCCTGGGCTTCATTTGCATCTTGCCGGGCGCCGCCATTTTTAAATGTCCACTAGTTCGGACTCCGTGCCCGCGGCTACACGCGGCACGGACGAGGTAGTTCGGATTAGGCTTAATCCGTTCCACGAGGAGTAACGGTAGTTCGGAATAGGAAGCCTAATCCGAACTACCTAGTCCATGCCGCGTGTAGCCGCGGGCACGGAGTCCGAACTAGCGGACATTTAAAAATGGCAGTGCCCGGCAAGATGCAAATGAAGCCCGGGAAATTCAAATCCCGGGCTTCATTTGCAACTTCGGTTGCCTACATTAACCACCCTAGTTCGAACTAGGGTGGTAGTGTAGACATACCCTTATAGACTAACAGATGTATTGGAGCATTAGCTTTCGTGGGCAAAGACCCATTTTGTCAGATGCATCTTTTTTTCAAGTATCCTTTTTTAAGTTATGATTTCAATTACTTTAAAACCTGGAAAGTTTCTAGTCTTTTTCAGCCTAGGGCAAATTAAATAATTGAACTCAGGTGTAGGGGAAATAAAGATCCACCTATATTTTACATAGAAAATATAAATTATTTTCTGAAGTAGGTTAATATTGACTGAGAATCTATCAAACCATAGCTAGCAGTTCAAACAGGTAATGACTCTTTTTTTCCTTCAATCTAGTGTAATTAGCTCTCCAGAGGTTTTTTGGAATCATGCTTGGAATTTTTAGAGATCTCTGAGCAGAGTGAATATGATTCATGCCTTTTGGGGAAAAAAGGTGATTATTTATAAAAATGCCCCCTTTATCTCAGGATACACATTGCAGAGGCTGGGTGTAATATGCATACAGAACATATTTCAGACTGTCATGGGTTTGAATCTTTCATCTGAAACTGTTGGAGAATTACATCAGAGTATATTGTTGTATCATTCCTTAGTACTATTTTTTTTAACTTAATGATCTTAGAAACAAAACGTTTGGGGGATCCAGAATGAACTCACATTGTGGTGGGTTTTTATATTTTTAAAGCAAATATTTAATCTGTTTCAGTCTTCAGTGCTCTGAAAAGTATTTGGGGATTCACTCTGACAGATTGCCTTGCTGTGTAAGAGCAGAGTATAAAACAGTTATAACATACACTTATTGTTATATTTTCACTTGGGGCCTGATCTCTCTTTTATGTATGCTTACCTCCCAGTATTTTATTTATTTGTATAGATTTCAGCCTAAAAAACTCCAAATTTTTTAGGCAATCCAGTCACACATTTTAAGCCACAACATCATAGCAGATGCAAAATATGCAACATCTAAAGCAGCAAGACTTCTTTCTGTCACACACCATTTAAATAGCCCTCATATGTCCAATAAAGCTGAAAACTTCCTCCGTATTTTGCTATCAAGCATATATCCAGGATTTTCAGTACACCCCCTACGACATCACCACTATTGCCTGTTAAAATAGATGGGCTTTAAACTGTGCCTACAAAGGCAATAATTTCAGCCTCATTGACACTTTTTAATGAAACGGAAGTTATTTGTATGTGGAAACAAGCCAGGTCAGGCAAAACTAGATACACTTTTAAGTCTTGGCTTAAAAATGTACTACAAGTTGCTAAAGTTTTGTATGTACTGTTTTGCACAGGATTGCTTCTAGTTTCATTACACCATCTTCTTCACTCCTGCCACATATATACATATATCCTGCTGGCATTCCTTCACCCTTGCCCCTGCCCTGCAAGGAGCATGCAGTGCTTCTAAGCGCCACGTGCTCTTGGAAGGGTGGCAGGAGACTTTGCACGCTCCCCCACCCACAGGCCAATCAGGGCTTGGGGGCAGGGGAGTGTGCGAAGTCTCTTCCTGCTCTGCCAGGAGCGTGTGGCATTTAGAAGCACTATGTGCTCCTTGCAGGGCGGGGGCAGGGCAGAGTAAACTTTGCACGCTCGCTCTGCCCCCAAGCCTGAGGGCGGGGGAAGCGTGTGAAGTTTCCTCTGTCCTTACCCCCATCCTGAAAGGAGCATGTGGCATTTCTAAGCACTACATGCTTCTGGCAGGGCAGAAGGAGACTGGGGGCAGAAGGGGGAACACGCAAAGTCTCCTCCCTCCCCAAGAGCATGGTCTGTGGGTGGGGAAGCAAGGAAGTGTCCTAGACCCACTCTTTCCACTTGAGGCCCCGCTCCTTCCAGTGCAGCCCAGGACCACTTCAAAAGTTTCTGAAGTGGCCTCCACCAAAAAATTATTGCCCGCCCCTGATTTAGAGCATAGGGGGCCCAGGGCAGGGGGAAGTGAGGGTTCAGGAGTCAGGGCTGGTAAATGAAGGGTGGGGGCAAGGGTGCCATTTCAGAAGGGTGGGGGGTGTTGTAGCCACATATACCAGGTCACTGTGATTCCTCTTCCTCTGACTCAGGGAGCATGGGGAAAGTTTACAACCTGCTGAAATCCTCCCCTCGGCAGCCAGGAACAAGAGGAAAGCACAAGGTGAGCACTTTCCCCTTGCTTCCTGATCGTTAGGGGAACAGAAAGAAGACCTGGTATGTGTGGTTGCAGACTCCCTGTCCACGCAAGTGCACCAGGGAGGGAGACGAGGCCCTGGGGCATCCCCAGATAAGGGGGCACATGCACGCCCAGCCAGTCCTTTTCACCCTCCAGTTGACCTGTTGCTTAGCAAGGCAGCCTACAGAAGCCTCTGGGAGCCTAGGTGGCAGCAGCTGCCACTGAATGCCCCAGCCGGCTGGCTTCTTGCCAGAGCACTGAACAGAAGTGCACTGGCTTACTTTCACCTCTGGTCTCAAGAGAAAAAATGGAGGACATAAAGACATCCTGTTTCGTATCAACAGAGACAGAAAGCTAGAGTAGCAAAAAACAGGAGTGTCGTCTATAAAAGGGGATGAATGTCCACCCTAGCTAATATGCAAGATTGGGACTTAGGGAACCTCTCTTTAAGTCCTGCCATTAACCTACTGCATGACATTGAGCAAGTCACTTTCTTTTCTTAGTGCCTCAGTTTTTCAACCCGTAAATGGAGATAATGTACTGACCTCCTCTCCTCTGTAAGCATTTTGAGATCTATGGATGAAAAGTTCCATATACGAGATATGTATTATTTATTTAAGTAGAGGTGGTTCTAACTAGGAAATATGACTATTTAAAGCAAGACACATCAAAAGTTCTCAATTGAACAGAATAGCTAGTTTTGATTTCCAGAAAGACAAACTAGGCTGGGACATGAATTTGACACATCAAATCTAATCTGTTAGAATATAAGAACATAAGAATGGCCTACTGGGTCAGACCAAAGGTCCATCCAGCCCAGTATCCTCTCTGCCTACAGTGGCCAATGCCAGGTGCCCCAGAGGGAGTGAATCAAACAGGTAATGATCAAGTGACCTCTCTCCTGCCATCCATCTCCTCCCTCTGACAAACAGAAGCTAGGGACACTATTCTTTACCCATACTGGCTAATAGCCATTTATGGACTTAACCTCCATGAATGTATCTAGTTCTCTTTTAAACCCTGTCATAGTCCTAGCCTTCAGTTAACAGAAATCAAAGTGTCCCATTTGAAATTGCCAGGCATGATTCATGACACACTCTTCCCTAATCTCTTTTTTAATTCGTCCAAGGAAGTTTCTAGTACGTGATTGCAAAAGTATGTGTGGCTGCTGCTACAGGCTCTCTGCTGGAGTCAAACCAATAAAGGGGAATCTTAGATTTCAGCTATGCCTTTGGCAGAACTCCCTGTAGAATCTGCATTCCTGAAAACACAATATAAGAGCAAAAATCCCCTGTCAAGATTCCAGGTCAGATTGCTGTACCGCCCTGCTCTGGTGATTCTCTGCTGCATTTCCTGAAAAGGAGTGTTATCTGGTTTCAGGGGGGACCTGTGATCATGAACTCCCAGGTTGCTGATTCTCAGTCAATCTGTTCCAGTGTTTGGTGGACAGAATGTAGACAGAAATGGTTTTAAAGCTATTCTGGCTATATAGAACAGAATTGTGAAAATACTTAGAAAGCCTTTTCCTGGGTAACTAACACCTAGATGAGTGTGAGTGTGGGTCTGTGCCCCCATCTAGTGGCTGGAGGTTTGTGCATTTGCTACTACTTGAAGTTACAGGGAGATATTTTCCTGTCAGATCCCTTTAGCTCAAGTATTAGAGACTTAAGCTCTTCCCTCTGTAAGCCCAAAGTTCAGGTCCAACAACATGTGCATGATCTCATTTATAGATCCCTGACGATTTTAGAAGTAATAAACTTGCAGTCATAGAAAGAAACTGCTTGACAATAGAAATCTAGGAGTAATTTTGCACCCGAGGGTAACTGGGGTGATAAATTCAAGCTCTCCCTATTGAAAAGAACAAAATGTTTCATTGGAAGTGTGAAAGGCCCATAAAATCAACAAAGGTCTTTTTTCATCACCGAAGAAATAAAAGTCAATCTAGTCCAAGGGGATTTATTTCGGATATTAAAACAGAATGCTCTCGATCTTAATGGTTTGCATTTGTGTTAGAATGAGATGACAAATGGGGGTGGGGTGGGAAACAAGTTAGGAATACTAAGTAGCATACAGAGACTGTATTGCTTGGAGGCCCTAACAATAAAATGTTTATTTCCTCATCCATTGAATATTGCATTTTTAGACAGTGACATTATTTCCCATAGCAATTTGCTAAAAAGTTGTAACTCATGTAAAACCCAAAGAAAGCAGCACACAAATAAAAGGGTTATGCTTTCTTTTATGGAGTTCTATTTAAAGGTGTATTGCAATGCAAATGAAAATTTTATATGTGCTCCCTTCTGGTGTTCAACAATGATCCCAATATTAATATTAAAAATTAAGACTATCAGGTGAGATATATCTATCTATCTATCTATCTCACCTGATAGTCTTCATTTATATATATATATATATATATATATATATATATATATATATATATATATATATATATATATATATATATATATATAGAGGCAGTCCCCGGGTTACATGGATCCGACTTACATCGGATCCCTACTTACAAATGGGGTGAGGCAACCCCGCACTAGCTGCTTCGGCCCAGCAGACCAGGGAGACGCGGAGCGGCTTTTCTCAGCAGACACCTCAGCTTGAGAATAAAGGACTGAGGGAAGTGAGGTGTGGGAGAATAAAACTGAGCTCTGGAGAAATGTTTGGCTAGAGTTTCCCCTACAATACGTACCAGTTCCGACTTACATACAAACTCAACTTAAGAACAAACCTACAGTCCCTATCTTGTACGTAACCCGGGACTGCCTGTATATATTCTTTCCTGGCAAAGTAGAGAAGAATGAAATAACAGGGGTGCAAACCTGGGCCATGGAAAACCAGCAGGCAATTCTCTGTTGTGCTAATTAATTAGACTGTAGACAAGTCACTTAAGTTCTCTCTGCTTGAGTAGCTCACTGGGTCAGTGGAGGTATTAGTACTTCCCTAGCTTATTGGTGGGTTGAGAGAATAAAAACATTGAAGATTGTGAGGTGCCATCTACCACGGTAGTGGGGGCCATGTCCATAGCTTAAATAGCTAGAACTTCTATGTTCTTTGGGTGTCCATAGAGGTGACTTTACAAGAGGCTAAAAGAGGAGCAGGAGCAATTCCAGCTGGGGAGTCGTGTCTCTCCCAGTACTTGTGGAGCCAAGACCCTGATAGTCTGAAGTGGCACCATCCCAGAGATGGGATCTGTCTTGTGTCCTTTAGAATGAAGGGAAGAGCATACTCAAAATGCAAATATAAGGTAGTTAAAACATAAGGTAAAGCCAAAGGTGAATTGAATTTTTCAATATTTTTTTTTGAGTTGTATTAAGAAGTGGGAGTCCTGTGGCCTCAATTGTACAGAACAAAGGCAATTAGTAAGGGAAGGGTAAGGGTGGAGAATGAAAAGGCAAAATGCTGCTCAGTCCATTGTTCCTGTGTTTTCTGTATATTTTAAAAGACAATGAATGTTATTTCTTGGTAAACAGTTAGCAGTTTCCAATGTTTCAATGCCAACATTGGAGCATGTTTGATTATTCTCACCTATCCATCACCACCCATCTTTCTGTCTGTTGTCTCTGTTAATTATCTTTTCTTTTGCTTCCTTGAACATACCCTCCTACATATTGATTTCTTTCAAGAACATATTGGGGGTGGGGAGTGAAAATCAATATTTTCATTAGGCAGACCAGAACAGCAACAGTAATACAAGCAGAGATCAATCCACAGCCCTAACAGGCATGGTCAGACACCATGAAATTAGGGTCCTAACAAAAGGTGATATAAATATAAGGTAGCAAGCGGTTAAGGAATGGAAAAAGGTCTTGGGAACACTAGAGTCACTTTCTGGCATTGCTACAGGCTTCCTGTGTGACCTTGGACATGTCACAACCTTTCTGTATCTCAGTTCTCACCTGTACAATGGGATTAATACCTCCTTACTTCTCAGATGTGACATGAAGATAAATTCATTAATGTTTGTGAAATGCTCAGATATACTTGTTTCATTTGGGTTAATTAAAGAGAATGGTTTAAGAGATCTTTCTAGTAACTAAAATGTTAATAAAGATGTTTAGAGAATTATATTTGAAAATTTAAATGTTAAAAATCAAGGACTCACTCTCTTTTTCAGGCCACCAAGTATAGCAGCAGCATGTTTATTTATGCCTTGCTTGAATTCAGAGATGTAAAAGACTAAAGGCTATATGGGGGCAGATGGTATGTGAATGGTATGTTTGAAATAAAATGAGGCACATGTTGTGATAATGAAACCTCTCTAAAATATACACTGCTTGTCTGGAGCAGATGTACAAGGCATAACATAAAGGATCAAGATTTGCAGGTTTGTTTATTCTCCAACTTAGGGTCTGATCCAGGAAGTCCATAAGAGTTTTTCCAAAGTCGTCAATGTCTGAGATGCTAGAGATATACTCAGAGCAGCTAGCCCTTCCCGCTGCTCCATCACTGTGGTGACACTCTATTTTTAGCATGCTAATGGGAAGGGAGCTAGTGCAAATATATCTCCTTGAGCTGTGAGTCACTCTACCCCTCCTCCCATCATCCCTGCTCAAAGAGTAGACTTATCCTAAAAATGACATATTTCAATTTAATTTAAATATGTTCCTAATTGGCTTAAACTAAACTGAAATAACTAATTTAAATTGAAACCTGTGTCCATGCAGCCTGTTACACCAGTCTTACAAATTGGCTTTAAAATAAAACCTCAAGGGCTTGTTTTCACTACCGGCTGGATCAACGGGGCATCAATTGATCCAGTGAGAGTCAATTTAACAAGTCTAGTATAGACCCGATAAATCGACCAACAATTGCTCTCCTGTTGACTCTGGTACTCCACTTCAATATTTCTTCATGCGACTCATAATCAACCTGTGGAACTCCTTGCCAGAGAATGTTGTGAACAACAGGATTTAACAGATTTCAAAAAATAACTAGATAATTTCATGGACAATATATCCATCAATGGTTATTAGCCAGGTTTATCAGAGGCTGGGAATGAGTGATGGGAAGGATCACTTGATATTTACCTGTTCTGTTCATTTCCTCTGGGGCAGCTGGCATTGGACGTTTGCTCTGACCCAATATGGCCATTCTCATGTTCTTATGTTCTTATACGATGCGCAAAGGGGAGTTGATAAGAGAACATCTCCTGTCAAGTATCAGAGGGGTAGTCGTGTTAGTCTGGATCTGCAAAAGCAACAAGGAGTCCTGTGGCACCCTAGAGACTAACAGATGTATTGGAGCATAAGCTTTCATGGGCAAAGACCCACTTTGTCAGATGCATGTAGTGGAAATTTCCAGAGACAGGTATAAATATGCAGGCCAGAATAAGGCTAGAGTTAAGGAGGTTAATTCAGTCAAGGAGGGTGAGGCTCACTTCTAGCAGCTGATCTGGAGCTGTGAACACCAAGGGTATGTCTACAATACATGGTCGACGGAGCCATGTAGATGAGCTTTGTAGACATAGCAAAATGAAGCGGCGATTTAAATAATCGCCACTTCATTTACATCAAAATGAATAAATGAGCTGTGCTGATCAGCTGTTTGTCAGCTCAGCGCGGTAGTCTGGACACTCGGCGGTGGACATCAAAAGCCTTTGTCGACTGCCCCGGTAAACCTCATCTCACGAGGCATAATAGGGAGGTTATTATTTAAATCACTGCTTCATTTTGCTATGTCTACAAAGCTCATCTACATGGCTCCATCTATGGAGCCATGTAGTGTAGACATATCCCAAGAGAGGAGAAACTGCTTTTGTACTTGGCTAGCCATTCACAGTCTTTGTTTAATCCTAAAATGATGGTGTCAAATTTGCAGATGAACTGTAGCTCAGCAGTTTCTCTTTGAAGTCTGGTCTTGAAGTTTTGTTGCTGCAGGATGGCTACCTTTAAATCTGCTACTGTGTGTCCTGGGAGATTATCAATATATCTCATCAAAGACACCGTGGTAAGTAGATCTAAGTATGTGGACTTCAGCTAATCTATTCATGTAGCTGAAATTGCATAACTTAGATCGATCTCCCCCACAGTGTCAACAAGCCCTACATAATGGTGCACTCAGTCTCCCAGAAACATGCTCGCCAAGTATGTGTGTCCAGTAGGCAACATAGGAATGTGTTACACTCACAGAACACAAAGACATGAATTAGTTAACCCGCACTTCAACCTTGTGGCTGCAAAAAGCAAGTTTCTTCATCTCTTTTTACAAAAAGGGAAACTCAGTATGGTTACTACCTTTCAATAATTTGCGTTAGGCCACAGAAGGAATCCATGCAAAGCTCAGACCATACAAAAATTCAGTTGATTTTGTTTACTCAAAGTGGACAAGCATCTTATGCCAGTAAAAGGAATTTTTTTGCTGCTACAACAAGAAAAACCCCAAACCACCTCCCCAAAACACCCCACCCCAAAATGCTCACTAAAATTGCCCCAAATGAGAAGGAAAATGACACTCCATTCCCTTTGCACACCAGAGTCTAGGGGGGCCCAGACTAATAGGTTTTGTGTGCTACAGCCCTGTGGTGGAATGGCTGGGGAGCTGGGGCACCAGAACTGGCTCCCCAGTGCTGAGGGAAGTCCTCAGCCTCAGGAGACCAATCCTGGCAATCCAAGAGCCACATCTATCCCCCAGGCCTTAGGTTCCCCACCCTGTTATACAAGGTTCCCAAACAAAGTAAGCTATATCAGCAAAAGGACATTTTTGCCAGTATATCTGTATCTAAATCAGGAATTTTGCCTGCATATTAGTCAACTGGGGTATGATATTTTTTTCACATTCCTAATTGATGGAGCTATGCTAGCAAAAGTTTTAAGTGAAGGCCAAGTCTGGCTCCTATAGTTTCAAGTAGTTAACAATGAGGCCTTTTATGTACTGTTTCTAAATATTAATAGACTTCAGCTAGTTTTTAGATAATTGATGAAGTATTCCTTGGACAGCCATCCTGCCTCTCCAGAAAGGAGGCAGCATGGGGGTAGATGGCTTGGTAGTCACCACATTAAGGACATTAAATACAACGTGGCAGAAGTATGTGGATGTACATGTGTGTGAGAGAAAAACAGTAAGAAAGAGAGAAAAGATACTATTTTATCTTCTGTTTTCTATGCAGTGCTTTAAGATTATTTTCTTGTTGGCTATGTCTTCTAATTAAATTTCACTGTGCCCTGAAAATGGCTTGTTGCCTGAATGAGGAATTTGAGAGTGTAGTGTCAAAAAATCTTGTGATGAACTCTGGTTCTGAGGTTGCAGGTGGTGTACATTGAGTCCCAGTTTTATGCTAGCCATTAGATTTGTAAACTTCTCATGTTATGATTTATTTGTTTAGAATCAAGTGATATTATTTAGAGGTAAATGTTTAAATACTGAGGCACATTCATGCGTGCGTGTGTGTGTGAGAGAGAGAGAGAGAGAGAGAAATCCTTTAAAACCTAGGACCAATATTAAAAAGACTCATCTTCTCCCTAGATTTTAGCTCATTACTGTAGTACAGATGCATGAGTTCTGGGTCCATTTAATCAATGGACTTTAGCTATTGATTACAAGGGGAGCAGGAAAATCCAGTCCCAGAGAATCCATTACCTTTATTTGATTCTGATCTTTCATACAGTCATGTCTTCTGTATTCAAACCCATACGAATATGCCTTTGATAATTTTTTAAACTGGAACTGGATTTAATATTTTAAGGACCTCATTCCTCTGGTTTTTGTTTGTTTGTTTATTTGTTTGGTATGTATATATGGGAAAAATGCTCCAAACAATTAATTTGAAATGATGATGTATTCATGACACTAAGGTAAAACTGTACTATCCAGTGCCCACTGGAGTGGGGACTTGACTCTTACACTGGCACCTAGCATAATGGGCTCAAGTTAAGATTGGCACCTTAGGGAACTACCATAGTTCAAATAAATTGATGCATATTTTTGTTCTTAAGAAGATATTATTATTAATGTTGTTGTTGTTTGTTGTTGTCTTTGTGTTATTGTTATTATTATTATATGCATATACAGTTCCTAGGGCAGTGGGTGGGTGTCAGATAAGTGCTTCGGTGCTTCCATAATAGAACTAATAATTAATATGTAAGCAACACCAAGACAGTTACTTATATTTTGTGGCTGTGTTGAGCTATATCTTACTGAGCAGGTCACTTTCTATGTCTAGACTACGGGGAAGATTTGAAAGAGAATATGCAAATTCCATGGGAATTTGCATATCTTCTTCCGATCTCAGCATGGCAGCCATTTAAATTTAAATGAAGCAGCGATTATTTAAATCGCCGCTTCATTTTCCTATGCCGAGTAGCCTAATCTACATGCCTTTGTCGCCAGAGGCATGTAGTCTAGACGTACCCTCTATCTCTAAAGCTGGACTAAAGGTGATACTGCTTTTTGGAAATTAGATAGATGCCGATAGACAAAACAATAGATCCAATGTTGTATTCGGGCTTACTTGTATGTGGAGAAACTCAACTCTGTATCTGTGTATTCAGAGATCTTTTTCATCACATATCATTTTGTGCAACGGGCAGAAAAAAACAACTGAAAAAAATGGACAAGATATTAAAACACCAAGGTTACGTCTACACTGGCATGATTTTGTGCAAGAACTCTTTTGCAGAAGAGTTCTTGTGCAAAAACTCTTCCAGAAGAGAGCGTCTACACTGGCATGTGCTTTTGCGCAAGAGCATCCATGCCCGTGTAGATGCTCTCTTGCGCAAGAAAGCTCTGATGGCCATTTTAACCTTAGGGCTTTCTTGCGCAAGAAATTCATGTTGCCTGTCTACACTGGCCTCTTGCGCAAGAACAGTTGCACAAAAGGGTTTCTTCCTGAGTGGGAGCATCATAGTTCTTGTGCAAGAAGCCCTGATTTTATACATTAGAATGTCAGTTTACTTGTGCAAGAACTCGCGGCCAGTGTAGATAGGCAGCAAGTTTTTGCGCAAGAGCGGCCGCTTTGGCGCAAGCTCATGCTAGTGTAGACACAGCCCCAAAGGTATAGAGGGCTGCAGCTACTGCTGAGTACTCAACACTTTTGAAAACCAGGCTTCTTGATCAGGGGCAAAAATATAGCTGTTTATTCAGGTGTACCCATTTTTTAAAATCTCTGCCAGCATGTTTTCAGAAAGCAATACAAATGACTGATAGTTTTTGTAGACTAAATAGTACTGTTGTGTGTTATTCAATCGATATTTGAATGATGATGTGTATAATTCCTAATTAACATAATCTGTACATTTTAAATCCACTTGCATAGGAAAGTAAGTATTACATATTGCCCAGAATTGGTCTCAGAATATAGAAGATATGTAACATGGTATGTCTACTGATTTGGCTAATTAATTTCTCTCTCTCTCTCTCTCTCTCTCTCTCTTTCACCTGCAGGAAAATATAAATATAGAGGAGGCTTCCAGATGCCTGGTGAAACACATAATTGCCAGTGAGAGTGATCTAATGCAGCCTATTGAACCAGATATTATAAAACCACACCTGAATTCTACTAAGATCGTCAGTTGTTCAGCTTGCTTTAAATCCTAAGAGACTCCCAGACCATTGCTGAGCAAATAGATAACAATGAATAATTTATCCCAAACACACAACCTGTTTTTGTGCTCACAGGTTATCCATGAGCAGATAGCATTTTTTTCAAATGTATGTGTTATTTAAAAGTATCCAATGGTTTTTGTTTGTTTGTTTTTTGTTTTGTTTTTTGTGGGGTTTTTTTTGACTCTTTGGATTGATTGTGAATAGTTCACTTTGACAGTAACTATTCATATTGTCTTGGTCATTTGTGATTAGTCAGATAAGTCATATTATGTTGTTCCTACTCCCTGATTAAATGAGTGAGCAAAAATTGCTGGGGCAAGTCTTTTTAAAATGTGTTTAGAACATAAAAATGGCTATACTGGGTCAGACCAATGGTCCACCTAGCCTACTGATCTGTCTTCTGACAGTAGCCAGTGCCAAATGCTTTTAAAAAAAGTCAATAGAACAGGGAAATTTCAAGTAATCTATTCTCTGTCATCCACTCCAATTTTCTGGCAGTCAGAGGCTTATGAAAACCCAAACAATGGGTTGTATCTCTGATCATCTTTGTTAATAGCCATTGATGGCCCTATTCTCCATGCATTTACCTAATTTTTGTTTGAAACCGATTATGCTTTTTTAGGTCTTTACAAATTTCCCTGGAAATGAGCCCACGGGTTGACTGCATTGTGTGAAGTACTTCCTTGTGTTCTTTTTAAGTCTGCTGCCTATTAATTTTAATGGGTGACCCCTGGTTCTTATCTTATGGAAAGGCTTCCCTAATCACTTTCTCCATACCATTCTTCTCTTTATAGACCTCTGTTACATTACTCCTGCCCCCTACACACACACTTCATTGTCTCTTTTCTAAGATGAGCAGTCACAGTCTTTTTAATCTCTCCTTGGTTATTACAAGTGCTTATAAGACTTGGAAATTTGTTTTCTGATCATATTTTTCTAGTAAAATTCAAATGTATGAAAGCTCAGAGAAAGTAAAAAAACAAAAGGCATTGAGAGAGAATATTTATAGGATGTTTTTGCAGTATTTACATAACTCTCTTGGGTACCTATTCAAACACAACTAGAGCACATGAAATCTGAATTGTGGCCATGGGGTCCAGTGCATAGAGCCTGGATTTTATTCCTTTTGTTTGTTCTTGGGGAAGGTGCTTCTGTTTTCCATCTCATCCTTTGCCTGTCTCATGAAGTGGTAAGCTCTTTGGGGCAGGGACTGTCTCTTACAATTCATTTGTACAGTGCCCAACACAATGGGGTCCTAATCTGAGCTGGGGCAGTTAGGGTATGTCTACACTACCCCGCTAGTTCGAACTAGCGGGGGTAATGTAGTCATCCACAGTTGCAAATGAAGCCCGGGATTTGAATTTCCCGGGCTTCATTTGCATGAAGCCGGCCGGCGCCATTTTTAAATGCCGGCT
Source organism: Pelodiscus sinensis (assembly GCF_049634645.1). NCBI lineage: Eukaryota > Metazoa > Chordata > Testudines > Trionychidae > Pelodiscus > Pelodiscus sinensis. The sequence continues at coordinate 309,409,193 of NC_134711.1, forward strand.
AGTTCGGACCCCGTGCCGTGTGGCTACACGCGGCATGGACTAGCTAGTTCGGATTAGGCTTCTAATCCGAACTAGCTGTACACCTCATTCCACGAGGCGTACAGCTAGTTCGGATTAGAAGCCTAATCCGAACTAGCTAGTCCGTGCCGCGTGTAGCCACGCGGCACGGGGTCCGAACTAACCGGCATATAAAAATGGCGCCGGCCGGCTTCATGCAAATGAAGCCCGGGAAATTCAAATCCCGGGCTTCATTTGCAACTGTGGATGACTACATTACCCCCGCTAGTTCGAACTAGCGGGGTAGTGTAGACATACCCTGAGATACTCGGGGTTGAACCTCTCTAAACATCTCAACCTCTAGGACTCAGATCCAGACTCCCTGGGATTTAGGGTAAGTCTTACATTAAAGGGGAAGTTTGAATTAAGATCCATAACTCCAGCTATGTTAATTACATTAATTCGAGTTTCCACTCTGACTCCACAGCAGTCATTACCTTTCCTTACTCTTCACGAGTAAGAGCAGTACTGGCACCAACTGGGGCCCTCTCTAAGTCTTTCTTAGACTCACTAAATGAAACTCTGGAAGATCGATAGTAACAGTGTTAATCTTCCACTTAGTGAAGACATGGCCTTATCTGCCTAAATACTTTCTGAGACTCAGTGTTTTAGTTATGGAACTAAATGCCTCATTGGGACCAGAGATGTCTGGTGTCTTGCTTTCCCAGAAATTAATATGTATGAGATTGTTGAACTAAACTGTGTTGTAAGTAGGTCTCAAAGGGACTAATGTGCTTTATCTGTTCTCATCTTCACTTGTCCACAGCAGATTCTAATCAATGCTCCTGAAACAGAAATGGAATCTCCTCCTAGAGAGGCCCGTGTGAGAGCTTTGCCTAACCAAAGAACAGAATATTTCCTTGTTAAAAAGAAACAAGAATAAAACATTGAGAAACAAATCTCTTTCCTTTAACTTATTGTATCAATGTCTGGTAAGCTCTCCACTGCCCATCCTTTGTTCAGCCCTGTGTTTTTTTATAACAACCAAAGATTGTCCATTATCTCATATATCAGAGCCGAATTCTTCCCTGACTCTCTCTGGATTGCAGGAGATGTATGTCAGTTCTGTGGTCTTAAAGTAGTTCCGCTTTGTTATGCTGTACGAAAACACTGCAATGCAGTGAAGAATCAGATCCCTTTAAGGTATGTAAAGATCACATCATTCCAGATTTTTTCCTGATGACTGTGCACTGTTTTTATTTTACTGAGATGATGAGACACTTACAATAAACCAGAAATGCACAAACACCACTAGGGTAAACAGAGATTCTGCATGCTGAGAGGATGTCAGCACTTCAGAGAGAATGCTCTCTAATTTAATATGAATGTGATCGTGTTTTGACTAGATCCTGTCTGGACTGAGCATGAAATTTAGTTTTATTATTTCAATCCCTGATTGGATGGGATTTTCTTTCATGTTACTGATATATTTGGTATTATCTTGTCCTCTCTAGTATTGGGGAGTGAGCTTTTGAATTCCATGGGTATTGCAAGGCAAAAAGGCTTTTTCGCTAAACTTCTGGAAAGCCCTGCTATAAGAAATGAAAGTTGGGCATTGTGTAGTTATTGTCATCTGTGCAAAATGGGTTTAAAAAGATACCAGAATAGAATTTGCCACTCACATCACACTGTTAGCTTTTTACAGTACAAATGAGCGTACAAATTGCTAGGCAGAGGAAAATAAGGCTTGACATCTCTCAATAGAGAAGTTTCTCTTTTTTTCAGAATTTTGGAAAGATTTTGATATTTTAGTGCCAGACTTTGCAAATTTCTCCCATCCAAAATGTGCCCAGAGGAATAACTATGGTTATGTTATTTTTGCATTTGGATGTTGCATTGTATCTTCAATGTTTTGTACAACCAGGATCTAACTGATTCTTATATGCTCTGGGAGAAGCATGTAAATATTATTAACCCCACTTTTCAGAGGGGGAAATTTACACACAGAAAGGCAAATTTGGCTCTCTTACACCTGACTAAGTATAGTGAATTTGATGGGGTGAACTCCCATGGAAGCAGCAGATACTTGACTACTCTTAAAAATCAGGCATCATTCTTCTTATGTATTAATATTGCAGAGAACAAAGTTGTCCTTAACTTTTTCAAAACAGAAATTAGCTTATTCCCAACAATACAAAGTTGGGCCATCATGTCCTTTGTGTACATATCTTCAATTGTCTGCATAGCTGACACTTTGTTTCTGGAGCCCATTGTTTCTGGTTTAAATCTATAACTAATTGGGCTTTTCTTTTCTTTTCTTTTCTTTTCTTTTCTTTTCTTTTCTTTTCTTTTCTTTTCTTTTCTTTTCTTTTCTTTTCTTTTGTTGGAGTTGGGTTGCCCACAGTTTTTTAAAGAAACTTGTCTACCTTAATTAAATATAAATGGCAAATATATTTGAATGCAGTAAAATGTAATTTATATTAATTGCTGGGAAATAGTTAATGCAAAATACATTCAGTGCACTTGCATTTAAGCATATGACAAAGGTTCTTATGGTGATAATAATAATAAAAACTATTTCTGGCCGAACACAGAGTAATGTATGTTCTCTAAAATTAACCAGACAAAATAAATGTAAATGAATCATTTTTTTAACCATATTTAAATTCAGCTACTCTCATGCAACACTTCTCTGCTTCATTACTTTCTTTTTAGAATTGTTTCCTTTGGACTGTCATTTGTTTTAACACACTATATATAACATTCCTTAAACTTTTAAGTTGAGTGTTTGGCATTAATAAAAATATTATACATTTGAGAAAGAAGCGTTTCCTTTCCCCTTTCCCTTCACACCCTAATTAATCTTTTCCATTTTAAAGAGGCAGTTTAAGCCCGTGATTTCTGAAATGGATTCAGTTCAGTTTCTGATTTTAAAGTCATACTTTTGGGCCCATAATAAATTAATCTGAACTGAGCATGTAGTTATGGAACTCAGAACGGTAACATACTGCCTGTGCTTGCAAATGAGGTAGTTATCAACTGGACCCATCATTAATTCTGAATGCACAACTGTGTTTGCAGCATAGTTACCTATCCCAATCATACAAAAATGAGTAAAAAATGAGTTAACTCTCAAATATGAGGTTGACTAAAAAAAATCACAAGTATTTTAAATAATAAATTTGAAGGAGTTGCTTTTGGTTTTTGCATCCTTTAAAATTTCTGTTCTCAAGCTTGTTGCAGCCATGAGGGTTAGAGATATTGGAGTTTTTTAATAAAAACTGAGATTCCCACATAACATGACTCCAGAAGCTGGAGAAACAGCAAATATTGGAAGATTTGTCATAAAACCACAACATGTGGCAAGAGTTCTGCAGTATTAGTGTGAATCTCAAAATCAGACATGAGCCCCATTGAATAATTTGGGAATATTAATTTGATGAAAACAACAGTCATCTTATTTGCAACTTCAGCACATAAAGCACCCAAAGTCTTTTTATGTTTTGATTCTTGGAATATCAGTTTATAAAGATAAGGAGTTAACCCTAGCAGAGCTACAGAGTCACAGCTAATCTGATGAACATGCCCTGGTAGACTTGTCTGCAGTTCAACAGCAACAGAAAGTTATGTTCAAACAGCTCTGTGGTTCTCTATAGAAGATGAATTGGGGAGAGGTCACAGTCCAATTCTTGGAGGGCTGGATTTGACACCAACAAAAAATACTGTGATTACTACATGAACCTTGGTTATTCAAGGATTAAATGGACATAAAACTCATACTCTCTTTCCTCTGGAAATGTGTAAGGTTTTATCACCCTGTGCCTTTATTTATACAGGCAGTCCCTGAGTTACGCGGATCCAACTTATGTCGGATTCGCACTTACGAACGGGGCTTTCTTGCCCCGGAGCTCGCAGGCAGCGGGACCGGCCAGAGTGCAGCGGTCCCGCCACCTCGACCTCCGGGGTGAGAAAAGCTGCTCCAGGTGCCCCTGGTCTGCTGGGGACTGTCTCCAGCAGACCAGGGACACCTGGAGCAAAGCCGGGGAGGCAGAGGCTTTGCTCCCGGTGTCCCTGGTCTGCTGGGGGGGGGGGGGGAGTGCAGCTAGTGCGCCCCCCCCCAGCAGACCAGGCTTTTGTTGTGGACCCTGGGGTGCTGTCGGGTTGGTCCTGCAGGGACCTACCTGGCAGCCCAGCTGTTCTGTCCCAGGCTCGAGATTCAGCCGCTGTTGAAACTGATCAGTGGCTGATTCCAGGAAGCTGGGGGCAGAGCAATTCTGCCTCCAGCTTCCTGTAGTCAGCCCCTGGTCAGTTTCAGCAGCAGCGGCTGAATCTGGAGCCAGTTCCGACTTACATTCAAATTCAACTTAAGAACAAACCTATAGTCCCTATCTTGTACGTAACCCAGGGACTGCCTGTACACCATAACTGCCACCCATCCCACAGGCCCCGAAGTCCGCCCCGTGTCATGTCTAGCTAACATTAGCCTTTAAATCTTGTCTTGAGAGAGTTCACACCGGGATGAGACGTAGTCTAGTAACGCCACCTGGAGCAGCAGAGAGAGGGGGGTCCAGGCCTGCCCTCACTCATGGACCCCAGCCCAGGACCCTAAGGACTCGGACCTAGTGAGGTCTGGTCCGGCTGGTGGGGCTTCCCGCCGAAATTCGCTAGCCCACGGGCGACCTGCGAATGCCCTGCCCTGGACTGCTTCCTCTCCCTTTACCTGGCTCCCTTGACTTCCCTACTGCCTCCGTCCCTACACCCCTTTCGGTTCTCCATTTCCCTTTTCAAATTACCCATGTCCAGGCTCGGCATCTTGTCCCTCCCCAGTGGATACCTCCCTCTTTCATCCTCATCCAGGCCCCACCCTCTCTTCCCCACATCACGCTCTCTCTGCCCTTCTATGCTCCTTCCCTGGGCACTGCCCCAAACAGCTGTTTGGCGGCCCCCTCGCACATTGCGCATGCACGCACTCTGACTTGCCACCTTTCCCCCCACCCTTGGCTGACATGGGAGAGGGGCATTTAAGGGGTGGGGCCAGAACGCCCCATCACACATGGGCACCGCCCACGCAGCTGGTTGGTGGTGCAAGAGCACGCAGTGCACACACTCACCCCGGTTCGCTGTGCCCCGTATATGACTGGTGCAGGGGGTTTTGGAGTGCGGGGCAGCAGTGCCCAGTCACAAAATGGAATCTCAATTATAGGCTTATGGGAGGGATCCTGTGAGGGTGGGGATGGGGAAGCAACACTGCACTCCACCTGTATTTTAGTTTATCAGCAAAAAAATGGAAGCTCAAATCTTTCAAGCTAGGACATCTCCCAGGTGTTACATTTGCTTAAAAAAAACCCCCAATATCTTCCTGATTAACTTGTGCATTTATTCTTTGGGCTTGCACTAGCATCACAAGTTTTAATGAGCACAATGAGGAATTTCTTTGGGAATGAGGCCTCAGCCATGTATTGCACCTTGAGGAGACCATGTATTGCACCTTGAGGGTTCAAAGAGTGCATACAAAAGAGAAGCTAGAATTACAAAAGTTCACAAATATCAGGTAAACATAAAGGCTGCAGGGAGGGAAATGCCATTAGTGGCATATAAGCACTGTCAGTATGGGAAGAGGTCTACAGAAATTCCAAGATGAACATTGTGAGGAGCAATACTACAGGGAGGGCAAAGAGCCATCAGCTAGTAAAATATTAAAATATTTCTTCCCACTGCATTCTCTTACTAGACGTCTGCTCCAAAATACTCTGCTCCAAAGTGCTTCAAAGGTATTCACTGGATTGAACAACTAGCTCAATGTACAATATCTATGAAACATGGCTTGCCATCAAGTAGCATTATGGCAACCTCGAATTTCAACTCAGGAAACAATAGAAGACATTAAAACATCTGTAAACATAAATTACAATGACAGGATGCCTTAAATATAGAGTAGAAGGATGGTAAAGTAATGCTGGGTTTAAATGACTTCTTGCGCTACATCAATACTACCAGTTCCAGGTTTGAGTTCAAAGTTGTGTACACACATGCTCTGAAGCTCTCATGTAGCTAGTGTGAATAGACATGCCTGTATAGGTGAAGTAACATGAGCAGCAATAGCAGAGGCTAACTACATACCCACTCTTTTCAGGAAAGTTTGTCCTTGGCACAGGTAGCCCATTCTACCATTACTGCTGTCCAGGGCTACACTGCTGTTTATATTAGCATTAGTTCTTGTCAACCTAGCATGAGTATGTGTAGATACCTCTAACTAGTAGTGTAGAGGTAGCTTTGAAAAGATGCTATAGCCCAAACACAAGTTTTTGAGCTAGAAGCAGAAATCACTGGATGAAATCCTCTGGCCTGTGTTGTGCAGTAGGTCATCTATCTATCTATCTATCTATCTATCTATCTATCTATCTATCTATCTATCTATCTATCTATCTATCTATCTATCTATCTATCTGAGAGTCCATGCATCTGTCTGTCTGTGAGTCCATGGAAAGGGAGGAGGCTGATTGGAAGGACAGCTATACTGCAGACTGAACACAGCGGGATGGCCACACCAACAAGAGAGTGTCCTGCTGGGACTAGGGCTCCACATTGCTAGCCACCAGACTGTGTAAGTGGCCTCCCTCCCCTCAAACAGTGCCAGATGGTGGGGAGCCCCACCGCCAATCAGGGCCAGGCAGCGCAGGGCCAGGGCCAGGGCCAGGGAGCGCAGTCCAGGGCCAGGCAGCGCAGCCCATCCCCCCTCTCTTTCTCCCTCTCCCTCCCTCCAAGGAGATTCCCTTCCAAGAGAGGCTGGTGCCAGGAACTGCTCCCACCCAAAGAGAAGCCCCCCAGAAAATACCCCTAGAGGAGAGGCTGGGAACCACACACTGGCCCCCTGGGGGGAAATGCTGGGGCCAGGAACTGTGGACCAGCTGCAGGTCAGGGCAGTTCCTGGAGCCCTGGCTCCCCACAGACTCGCAGGACGAGACTCTAGCCATTGAGTGCAGTCCTGACTGCCTGGGAGGAGCCGACAGCCAGCAAGTGCAGCTCTGGCCCCCTCGGAGGACCTGCTGGTTGAGCAGAACTACTCTTAGCCCAACAAGCGGCCCCTGTAAGCACTCCCAACCTCCCAGTCCCATGCTCTGAGCCTCCTGCCCCTCCACCGCCTGCTCTGAGCCCCCTACCTCATTCCCTCTGCCCTGAGTTCCCCAACCTTTGCCTTGACTCCTCCACTCTCCAGCTCCTACCCTGAGGCCCCCCACTTTCCACCCTCTGCCCTTACTCCTGCCACTCCCTGCCTTGAAGCCCTACCCTGCCCTGACACCTGCACATTTCCCCACTGCCTTCCCTGAGCTCCTCACCCCATGCCCTGACGCCTACACCCTCCACTCCCTGCTGTGAGCCCCTCCACACACTCAACCTCCTTCCCTGTTCCTGCACCCTCCACCCCCTGCCCTGAACCCCATCATTTAAATAAAACATGCACATTTTTCCTTTAATTAAAAAAACACATTACTACACTTAAGGACACGAGTAATGCTGGGTACATTTGCTTGTACTAAATATTCATAATAGTCCAGGGTTTATAATATATGAACCATTACGGGCATTAAGAACTACATTTTCACCCCATTTCCATGAAGATTTTTGTTCACTGTTGGCTTTTAGAATGAACCTGCTATTTTCTTCAGGCTTTCTCAGAACAGATTACAGTCCCGATGCATATATATATTAGCCTGCCTTTAGCCTCACTTTTTCATTTCCTTCTCATCCATTCAGTGATGAAATTTTATTATGAGAGGGTTAGGTACACTTGGCATTCTTTACAACTTTTAAACTAAACTGAAACCAAAGCTACCTGATTTAAATAAAGCCTATCAATAATCTAATTATCTGTAGGAGAGAATGCAGGCAGAGCCCAGCAGCAGAGTATGTGTGTGTGTGGGGGGGGGGGGGGGGGGATATCCTGTTTATTGCACCCAATGTAGCATGTGTGATTACCTGCCCTAAGGACAGGTGGCGATGTGTGCACTTGAGGCCAGGAACATCTATGACAGTCCATCAGGCAGTATGCAAGAAAAGGCTGTGATGTCATCGCCCTCTTTGACCATTCATTGTTTTTTAATTTTTCTCTTTGACATAATACACTAAGAAATGCCCCACTATAAACATACAGCTGCGAAAGTAGGACAAGTAGAAGAGGCTGAAGACAAACATTTCCCAAAGCAACTGCTCATTGTAACGACTTTGCTACATTCAGATCAGGGGGACATAAGACATCCCTAATGTGGTGTTCTTATTATGGGATGCAAAAATCTTGCTAGAAATATTGTGTCCATGGCCACCAGGATAGGCTCGGCTAGAAGGGGTGCATGGGATGGAAGCAGTGTGTATGGGGAAATGTACATTTTCTAAAGATGTCTATGGTTGTTTTTTTCTTTTTCTAGCTGACTTCCTTTCTTTTTTGTATGATCTGCAGCTCAAACTTAAAGGCCTTACTCTGGTGCCAGAAATATGTTGGGGAAAAGTAAGATGTTTAACAGAGCGATCTTTCCAGGCAATTATGTGTATAAAAGGTGATAAAAGTACGTACTGAAGAGGCTAGTGACATATTATATTATTAAACCCAGAGATAGCTATTGAGCTACATATCAATGTTTAAAGGCACCTCTTATTTTGTTGTTTGCAGTAAGCTGCTTAGGTGCTCATTGTGTGATGGGAAGGACTACACTGTTGTTTAGCCTGAATATCTCCTTACATTCAGGAGGTCCCTGTAATGAAGGCACAGAATGAAGCTGGGGGAGGTTATAACTAGGACAGTGTCATGAACCCTCTTGTTATCAAGTAGTCATTGTGACAATGGTTTTCTGGTGTTCTGCGAAATTCTTTTCAGTGAAGAATTATGGGAAATCTCCTTCCCAAAAAGAGAGCTGAACTAGTTAGCCAAGGAGGGAGAATAGGTCTTTCTCAATACTTAGGCACTGCAGTGATCCATGCTATTCAAAACCAACAGATAGATAACGTGTGTGATCCCAAATATTCCTCACCTGCAATATATCAAGTGCTATTTTAATGCTACCTAAGTAAAAAGTGTATAATCCACAAGTTATTGGGCTCAATACAGGGGTAATTGGATGAAATTCAATGGGCTATGTTATACCAGAGATATATGTAATTAACCATCAACACTAGACCTCTTGGCCAGTTCAGAAATTATGGTAAATAATATGGTTGGTTCTCAGTATGATCTTTGCTAAGGTCATTTTGAGGCAAAGCCGGCAAAAACTTAGGCCTAAGGCTACGTCTAGACTGCAGCACTTTTCCGGGATACCAGAAGAATCCTGGAAAAGCTATGCTGTGTCTAAGGAACGCATCCACTTTTCCGAAAAAAAAAAATCAGAAATGCAGACGCGCTCTTTCACCATCCCTGTAAACCTTGTTCTATGAGGCATAGGGGATGTGTTGAAAGAGCAAGTTTTTCTGAAACTTGGTGCCGTGTAGACGTGCCAAATTTCGGAAAAGCTTCTTTCGAAAGAAAAGCAGGAAAAGATATGCAAATTGAGGTTTGCAATTTGTGTATCTTTTTCTGACTTTTCTTTGTAGTCTAGAGGTAGCCTAAGTAACTATTTGAAGTGATGCAACTTCTCCAGGTGCTTTTGGAAGGCAGCTATGTAGATATAAGATATTAAAAAACAAAAGACATTGGAAAAAAGTGCTATAAAAGATTGAAGTAGAGAAAAGCCAGGAAAAGCCAGGGAATGTTTTGAGGTTTTATTTAATATAGCTTAATGCTATACTATTTGCTATTTATACAAAACATATACATGCAACATTACACTAATGTTTGATCTATATTTACACATGTTCACTTACAGGTACAGTAATGCTGCTCATATGTATGTGTTCCATGTATGGATGATCACAATTTTGCTCACAATTATTTGCATTTAAGTTACAGACATCTGGACACTATATTGCACCTGTAAATCAGATACCTGGTGGGTAAATAACCTAAATTGCACACACACAAGTACTTGCATGTGTGCAATTTTGCCCCCTTTTTTCCTTTCACAATTTGCAAGCACAAAATCAATGGAGTCTGTCATGGCTTTACCACACACTGGTCACCTACTCTGTTCATAGTAGATCTATTTGGGATATGATTTAGCACCCAATAAGGCAAATGAGGAGGGAAAGACAGAAAAAATGGATATTAAAAAAGGCAAATGAGGACAAATTCATTGCAAAATGCCTTTCAAATGTTAAGGAACATATAGGAGATTATCTTAAAAGGGAGATTTATAATCAGCTAATCTTATTAAGAAAACAATTTCAAGTGAGAGTACATGCATATGTCAAACAGATGGGGCTGTCAGCCGGAGTATGGTGGAGCTATGTGTTACAAGATTTGGGCCTTGAGGAAAGTGGGAAAATTATATGATAAAAATTATTTCTATTTAAATGGGGGGAAAACCTGCACTGCAAGAAGCAGTTACTGGAGTGCTTATTGTGAGGCAATGAGTAAAGGCATATCAATAGTACTAATAAATAAATAAATAAATATAGACTTCTTGTATTTGTGGGTGGAGAAACTAGAGGCCTGATCTGAATTCAGGCCAGGACTACACTGGGGAAGAAAGTCAACCTAAAATACACAACTCCAGCTATGAGAATAGCGTAGTTGAAGTCAATGTGACTTAGGTCGCATTTCCATGGCATCCCCACTGCAGGAGGTCTATTGGAGAAACTCTCGTGATGACTCCCCTGACTCCTTGTGACTTGGTGGAGTACCTGAGTCTATGGGAGCTCCCCCATGGTTGATTTGGCAAGTTTTTACTAGACCCACTAAATTGAACCCAGGGAGATTGATCTCCGTAGCATCGATCTCCGGATAAGTGGCGACATATGATCTCCACTGACCTCAATAGAAAATCTGTCCTTCTGAAAATCTGTCCTCCACATAGGTGTAATATGAATCTTGAACCCTCACAATAGGCATTTAGGATTGAAATTTTAGTGACAGATTATAAGTGTGCACTTCCATTTAGCTTTAAAATCATTACTCAGAAAACTGACTTTCCCACCTAGATACATACTCTAGTTCAGCCACAAATTGAGCTGTAGGTATTGCTTGGAGAAATTCTATTGCCTGCATTATGCAGGAGGTCACACTAGTGATCATGGTGGTCCCTTCTGCCCTTAAATTCTTATAACCTGAAAATCATAAGTTTTAAATTGAAATGGAAGCCCAACATTTTAAAAGGGGCTACTGATTTTAAGAGTCACAACTTTTGGATGCCACACTTGAGGCACCGAGGCCAGATTTTTAGAAGTACTTTGGTGTGGTTCTGGCTTAGTATTGCAAGGCCTAAAAGACTTGAACAGCTAAGTCCCATATTCAAAAGTGACTTAGATACTTAGGCCCAGCTCCTCAAATGTACTTAGTCATTATTCCACTTGCTATTTCAACATCTACCTACCAGCCATCTGCTACCTACTGGTATAATGGTGAGAGTTAAGTGCTAAGGAAAGGGGCCTGAAAAATCAGGAAATTGAGTAGGAAGCCACCTAAACTAGCCACTAATGAAATGTCAAACAGATCGGAGGGATGAGGCTGCCTAAGGCCTGGTGTGCCTTGCTGATGAGCAGAGATGCTGTCTAGAAACCCAATTGAAGCTGCTCAGTCTAGTTTCATTGTCCAGTTAGCATAATCCCAAATACACCAGGGTAAATGTGGACATGTAGCTTAGTTATGAGAGATCCCTACAGCTTTAGTAATCAAAAGTTGATAGTAACTGTTGTAATGGTATTTTTCAATATTTTTTTATCTTGACAACTTATCTTTAATCTCTAGTGGCTACCTTTCGCTCCCCCCAACTAAATTAGTGCTGATTTTTATTTCTATGTCAGTTTGTTCTTAATTTATTCTGCTACTGTGTCTGATTTGAGGGTCTTTTACAAATCAAAGACAAACATCAAATTATTGCCCTTTGTGTGTGTGTGTGTGTGTGTGTGTGTGTGTGTGTGTGTGTGTGTGTGTGTGTAAAATAGGCAGTCTGACATCTTGTATGAAAGTCAACAACAGCTGATGGCGAGGAGTCTTTATTTTTCTTTATTTTTTCAGTCCAAGAATAAAGGTTATAGCCAATAATCATACACTTCAGTTGCTGTCCCTCCCCCCCAGGCCAGGCCACACATTTTGAAGTATAAGCACTTCTGAACAATCATATATATGTGAAGATTATGATAGTATATCTGTGGTTGATGGTTAGTCAATCTAAAATAAAAATAGAAGCTACTGGTACATTCAGTGGCACAACCTTTGCATGTGTTCTTGCTGTGAAGGCATTTTATTTATTCCTTACCATCTCACTGACTTCCCCTTTATAATATAGTTTGGGCAGTTACTGTTGGCCCCATTACATTGATTTAATTGATTGCTCGAATGATGATGGCCCAATGGCTGCATTAATCAATGTAACACATCTGACTCATTTTCCCATATTAGCCCTCAGGGAAATCCTTTAGAAAATTATGTCCACATGTTAATCTCCTGTGAATAATCAGTTCACTTAGAAACCTCAGCTGCTAAAATCAATGCATTTTCTTTAGAAATCAACTTCCTAATTTAAAATGACAGCCTTTTTTCTTCATCAGGTAAAAGCCAAATTATATACCTAAATCATATGCAAACAACACTCATTTCAGAGGGGGAAATAGGATTAGCTTTAGATCCTTCAATGAATGTGAATTGTAAGCTTTCACAATCCAACAGTGTTCATGTTCAAAAAGCATTCTCACCCTTAATCTTCTTCAGTAACAAACCACAATACGATAATCATTAAGATGAAACAAAGGTGCTCACTCTTCATCGTCTCCAGGAAATCTTTTCCTCTCATAATTTGATCTTCTGTGTTAGATGTAATACTAATAGCATTAGTTAGGACAAAGCAGGTCAGATTACCTGGTTTATAGTTGGTAGTGTCCTCTACAAGGAACATCAAAGGTCTCACTTTGTAACCTCTTACACCTAATTTGCAGGTACTGGGTTTGCATGGATGATTGTGTTATCTGGATATACAGATTATTTGTGAAACTCATCACCTCCCAGAGGACCAGTGCAAGGAATGCACCCTTAAACTGTGAACTGGCTCATAAATCTTATGCTGTCTAACTTCATATGAATGAAAATCTCTCTAAATGCATGGATAGAAAAATCAGGCCCCTAATGGTATGTCTACACTTGCACCCTAATTCAAACTAGGGATGCAAATGTAGGCATTCAAAATAGTCAATGAAGTGGGGATTTAAATATGCTGTGCTTCATTAGCATGATCTCGCCGGCACGTTACTCCTCTCAACAGCTGTTTCGAAAGTGAAAGTGCGCATCGGGACCCATTAGTTCGAACCAAAGCCCTTGGTTTGAACTAATGTTACTCCTCATTTTTTTGAGGAGTAAAGTTAGTTTGAACCAAAAGCTTTGGTTCAAACTAATGGATCCCAGCTCACACTTTCATTTTCGAAACAGCTGTTGAGAGGAGTAACGTGCCGGTGAGGTCATGCTAATGAAGTGCAGCATGGGGTCCAAACTAGTCGGCATTTAAAAATGGCGCCGGCCGGCTTTATGCAAATGAAGCCCGGGAAATTCAAATCCCGGGCTTCATTTGCAACTCCGTATGACTACATTACCCCCCCTAGTTCGAACTAGGGGGGTAGTGTAGACATACCCTAATAGAGTGTGGGGAAGAAGAAGTGTTACAGCATTAGGATCCTGGATTCTTATCACAGGCAGATGAATTACTTCCATGTTTCACATAAGACAGAGTCTTTAAAATAATAATGGGTATCATGAAAGCTGTGAAGGGGTGCATTCAGGGAAGGGGGCAGAAAGAGATGGACAAGAGGGTTCTGAAACAAAAGGCAAACTATTAAGTATTCATTACCTGAAAAGAGTTTGATTCTTTCCTCAGGGACAGGATATTATTGAAATTACTGTGGATAGCTCCCTAGACAAATTATTCAGCTGTTCTATTCTTCCTATGAAATCTTAAGAATGGCACTGAAATGTTAGCTCAATGTATTTTCTACTAATAACAGTGCCTTGTGCATGTCTTATGTGTAGTGAACCAAGAAGGATTAGAAAACACCTGCATTGCAATGTTTCTACATTTGAGTAAGCCTCAAATCTAACTGGCTGTTATAAAATTTAATAGATTCCTCACACAATGAGATGAAACTGATGTTAGCAGAAGCAGGTAGGTGTTAACACCATACAAAGAAATATTGACAGTGTAAGTGGTCTAACAAGTTCCATTAGAATCATAATGGTTTTAAATCCCACAGCATCTTCATGGCAGGAAATGTAAGGGGAGTTTTTACAATCCTTCTAATTAGTGTATCCATCAAATTAATTACTCTAAAAAGTTTTCCTCTTGGTCCACATTAAACTGAGAATGGAAGTGTTCTCTCATTGTCTATACCAGTGTTTCTCAAAGTTGTCTGCAAAACTGCTTTGAGAAACCTGATAATTAGCCGTGCCGGTTTGTTTATTTTATCAGTGCCATGGCCACTGAGCCTCGCAGCTCCTATTGGCTCTGTTTTGCCATTTGCAGCCAAGGGGAGCCGCGAGAAGCAGTGGCCCAGCCCATGCCTCTTCCTGTGGATCCCCTTGTCTGCAAATGGCAAAATGGAGCCAATAGGAGCCATGAGGTTCTGAGACTGTAGCACCGGTAAATAAACAAACCGCTTTGACTGGTTAACACTGGTCTATACCAATGGTCTCCAGACTTTTCAAGCACTAAATCAAATTCTTGAATTTAAGTTCAATCCAGAATCTACCTCAAACCGAGATACTTTTTCTTCACCTTCTTCCCTGCCCCTTCTCCAAGGCCCTGCCCTGCTCACTTCTTCCCACATCCTCACTCACTTCCACCAGGCTGGGGCAGGAAGTTAGGATGCTGGGAGTGCAGGCTCTGGCCCTTGCCAAGGGATTCAGAGTGTGGGAGGAGCTCCAGGCTGAGCCTGGGGCAGGGAGTTAGGTACAGATGGGGGTCAGGGTGTAGGCTCTGGAAGGGAGTTAGGGTGCATGAAGGGCTCAGGGTTGGGCACCACTTACCTCACGCTGCTCCTGGGCAGTGGTGCAGTGGGGCTAAGACAGGCTGTCACGTTACTGGATTTTGAGGGGAGCAGACAGATCACTGCTGCACCCATGGGGGGGTATTGGCCCCAAAAGTGGCACAAAGGGGGGCCAGGTGAGGTGTTGAATAGAAGCTCACTGTCTGCTAATCCTATGTATGCTAGTCATGTGATTGTATAATGCCTGTGTGTGTAGTTAGGAATCTGTAATCTGTGTGGATACTGAATATTTCTCTGCATGTGGTTGAGCATTGGGCAGAGCCTGGCCTATGGACATGCTAATTAGCGAGGCCCTGTGGGACAATGGCACTCAATGGGCCAAGGACACACCTAAACAATGAGGGCTGACACCTAAGGGCTGCCAGCAGGGAACACATCGATAGGCCGCTGGTCAGGTGACCTGCTGCAGCCAAGAAGAGACCAGGAAGGACGTATAAAGATGCCATGTGGCAGACTCCATCTTGGTACTCAGCTCAGCACTTCATCCCAGAGGCAGCAGTGCAGGGATCGAAGAGCCAGAAAGAACTGTGGACCCATCCTGATTCTAGGATGCGCAACAAGGACTTTTAAGCCAGCAGCTGTAACATCTCTGCTAGAGCCTGCATCGAGAACTGGGAGATTCGAGGCATGTAATGTACTATCCTTCAACAACCTTACTCTCATGCTTTTCTTTATTGTGGTAATAAACCTTTCGATGTTAGATGCTAAAAGATTGGCTCAGCGTGATTTGTGGGTAAGGTCCAGAGGGTAAATTGACCTGGGATCTGTGCCTGGTTTCTTGGAACCGGACAGAACTTGTTTGGGGTAGGTGGGATTGGGTTCTAAGACCCCCCACCTGTGTAGGAGGCCCGGGGCCATCTGGGGCACAGATATTGCTGGGGTGTCGGAGGGGTTTTACTCGTGAGGCTTCAGTCAGGCTGCTGAAGCACTCTGTGGGACTGGTTTGTGGCCTGTTTGGGAAGGTCACCAGTCTGGGGGCCGTAAGGAGCCCCAAATTTGAGCAATTCACCCTGAGCAGATGCCCTCAGCTGTGCCCAGACTCGACCCGATCCGTCACAGTGCGGGCTCTGGTCCTTGCCAAGGGATTGAGAGTGTGGGAGGCACTCCAGGCTGAGCCTGGGGCAGGGAGTTAGGTATAGAGGGGGATCAGGGTGTAGGCTCTGGAAGGGAGTTAGGGTGCATGAAGGGCTCTGGGTTGGGCACCACTTACTTCAGGCTGCTCCTAGGCAGTGGTGCAGTGGGGTTAAGACAGGCTCAGCCCCACCCTGGGCCTGCACCACTCCCAAAAGTGGCTGGCATGTCCAGCAGCAGCTCCTAGCGGTGAGGCACAGGTGAGTCCAGGCTCTGTCCCCTGTTGACAGGCAACATCCTCTCGCTTCCTAATGACCATTGTTTCCCATTCCCGGAGCTGTGGGGATTGTGCTGGCAGACAAGGGAAGGGTATGGAAACCCCATGTCCTGCCTTGCTCAGGGAACTAAGGGACATGCCGGCCACTTCAAGGAGAATGAGAGAGATTCTCATTGCCCTTTTGAGGATGCTGAGCTCGTTCAGACATCGGAGCAGCTTCCAGCAAGCTCCTTCCATCCTGAGCCATGCCATATCCTCCCTCACTGTAGAGAGGGGGTGCAGAGGTGCAGGATTGGTGACTGTGCACCCCTGGGGGCCTGTGAGGGTATTACAGGGGGTCTTCTGGCCCTGCTGGTCAACTCCTCCCCCTCCCTCCCAATACCTCCTGCATGCTGTGGGACAGCTGTTTGACAGTGTGCAGGACACCCTGGGAGGGAAGGGAAGAAGTGGGGATGGGGCACACTCAGGGGACGGGATGGAAAGAGACGGAAAGGAGGAAGGAGCAGGATGGAACAGGGGTGGGAAAAGGTGGGATCTGAGACTGAGCAGAGGAGTTTGGGGGGTCCAGGAAAAATTGGGGTCCTTAGGTTGTTCAAGATTTAGAACCACTGCTCTAAACAATAAGAATTTGTTTCCTTTGTCAGATTTAGCCAGTGTTTGGTATATTTTATAGATGTTTAAGAATAAGATACATTTTTTTTCATAGTTATAGCTGATGAGTGAGGGTGAAATCTTGTCCCCTTTGAAGTCAATGGGAAAACTCTCCATTAACTTGAATAGAGTCTGAGAGAATAAGGATTCCTGATATCTATTGTTTCACTCACTCATAGGACAAATCTCCTAAGCCTAACTTTTCAAAGTTTCCTCTGCAGTTATGGAATTTCACACATCATAGTTTATTTTTTTGCAAGCACAGGATGCTTTCTCCTTTCCAAACCATTGAGCTGATGGAAAATTAGGCCTGAATAATGCATAGAAATGATATGGCTAATCAGTGGGAAGTTGAAAAGATGCCTCCATATGGCAATCACTGCTGACAGCACTCTGTTTTCTTCCCTCATCCTCTCTTTTTTCTGTCTCTCTTCAGCTCATTTTGGTACAACTGTAAGGAATGCTGAAAAATGGAAAACTGGAGCCTGAAAACAGGCAGCTCCAAATAGTCCTTTGCCCCAGTGTTGCAATTTTGGAATTGAGAATGAAAGAGGCAGGTGGAACAATACAGTGTATCTACAAAGGATTTTTTACTATGCATACTTTCCCATGACAAAAATGATTTGCTTCTGAACTTGTGGACTAGACACATAGCACAGAGATAGGACCAAGCAAAGCATCATAAATGTGATTTCTGGACCTCTTAGCTGAAGTTAGTTGTGGGGAAGGCTGAGCAAAGGGGACAAAAAAAGCACTTGCCCTTACACAAACTATCCCTCGTTCCAAGAAAAGTATGGGAACAAATCTTCCCTCCCTGCTTCCCCCATCTATGTTTCTAGCCTCAAACTCTGAGCAGCTCTACATCGTTTTCCCATTGTGAAAAACCTAGGCTACACGGGAATATCAATGGCATCCCAGCCTGCAGAAGCTGCTTCAGGACTGTATGGGTATGTCTACACTACCCCGCTAGTTCGAACTAGCGGGGTAGTGTAGACATAGTTTGTTCACTCCACCCTATTTAAGAGACATGGTTTGTTCACTCCACCCTATTTAAGAGCTGTGCTACTCAGATTTAGGGCTCCCAGGGTCATGAGACTCGGCGGGAGGGGAGGTGTCCTGTGCCTCTCCAACCAACTCTCCAGCTTGAAAATGTGAAGCTAGTGAATCTGGAAGGCTCAGAAATTGAAAGGCAAATACAAAGATTCTAAAGTTCATTATTCAAAACCAGCTCCTAGTGTTAAGCCAAACTCATGATTTTAGGAATCATGGGGCTGACAATAATTCTACCACTTGTCAGTGTAACTAGTTAATCAAGATTCAGGGCTTTGTGATTGTTCCCACCTAGAGGAGAAATGGACAATAGAAGTAGGCAGTGCTTGGACAAAGTCCTGTTTTTTTCCTGGGTCATCAGATTTAGCAGGAGTAGCTGAGGGAGCCTGACATTCCAGTTGATCCTAACCAGTGGTCAGGGCACTCATCCTTTTACAAATCCCGTGTCCCTGTCAGGTGGAGAAGGGACGTGAAACTGGGTGATGCTCACATCTCGGGGGAGCGTTGTAACCACAGGAGTTGAAGAGGAATGCTAAACTGGATTACAGTCTTCAGCCACTAGGCGGTGCTGTGGATGTGACAGTCCTTATTTCAGCTAATTTCAGCTAAGTGCTGGGGCATGAGGCTGGCTGGGCAGCTGCCACCATGGGGACCAAGGAGTGGATTGCCAGCACAGCACTCCCATGCCTAGTGCACGTAACATCATGGCTGCCCCTGGAGGCTGCACCTGCTGGCATCAGGGCACTGCTGACAGATGCAGTGATCCACTTGACTACATCAATGCTGAGGAAGCCACTGCTGCTGCAGTTCCATTAGGCCTAGGCTCTGATGGTGCCACCACTGAGTGGGTTACAAGTCTGACAGGGAGGAGCTCACCAGGAAAGGTGTGGGGATGCAGTCAGTGCAGGGCTAGGCCCAGGTATGGAGACGCCACACCCAGTCCTGGAAGAAACCTTCTACTTCCTCTGTGAGGGGAAGCAGCACCTCCACTGGGAAGTTCATTCAGCCCATTACCCATTAAAAGTTAGAGGTAGAGACACTGAGCATCACTGCTCCTAATTGTCCATGAATCTAGTCCTGTGTGTCCAATGAACCAGTGAGCATTTGAGAGAAATAAGAAATCGTTCCTCACACGATGGAAAGATTAATCCATCCTATGTTGGAAGTGCACTTGTTTTGCTTATTAATTAAACAGGGTTTCAATTCCACAATTCTTGTACCTCACAGTAATAAGAATGGATGTGAGAACTAGTGGCTGCAGTCTCTTATGAAAGGGAAACATAAGGGGTGCATCTAGACTGGCAAGATTTTGCACAAAAGCAGCCGCTTTTGACACAAAAACTTGCCAGCTGTCTACACTGGCCGCTTGAATTTGTGCAAGAGCACTGACTTTGTAATATACAAAATCAGTGCTTCTTGCGCAAATACTTTCACGCTCCCGCTTGGGAAAAAGCCCTCCTGCACAAGAATGCTTGCACGAGAGGGCCAGTGTAGAGAGGGGAGAACTGTTTTGCGCAAAAAAGCCCCAATGGCTAAAATGGCGATCAGGGCTTTCTTGCGCAAAATCGCATCTAGACTGGCCATGGATGCATTTGTGCAAAAACACTTTTTGCACAAAAGCATCCGTGCCAATCTAGACACGCTTTTGCGGAAATACTTTTAACAGAAAAACTTTTCCGTTAAAAGTATTTCCACAAAATCATGCCACTCTAGACGCAGCCAAGGGTTAAAGTGAGCTCTAAATCCTGTATATAAATTGTTGCCTCTTTGCATATTTTGGTGGATATGTCACTTCTTCTCCTAATAAAAATATTGGAACAAAAATTAAAATAAGGAGAAAGGTAACATGATATGCTTTTTTATCAAGTGCACATATAACTCATTTCATCTATTTATTTTTTCCTAGGAAAGGTGAGCTCTAAAAAAAATAAGACACATTTTTCTTGGCTGCATTCCTCTCCTGCATGAGTTGAAGCACTGTCTCGCCTAAGCATTGTAGAAAAATAAACATGTTAATCAAAACTGCCTTTTGTTACAGTTTCAGCTTTTGATAGAATTGATTGCAATTATTTTTTCCAATGTAGAATGTCAGTGGATATTGATCTCATGTGTGCAGTACAAAACAATATGTGTAAATTATTACAAACATGACCTTTTTATTCCCTAAGCATCATGAACTCTTCAAGAAAGATGGCTGTTCAGACCCTTTGTTTGAAGGCTATATATAAAAAATATATTTATTTGTAAGGTCTTTGAAGTAGGGACCATCTTTTGTAAAAGGACTCCTGCTTTATAACCGGGACTACAAAATACTATGGGTATGTCTACACTACAAAGTTAATTCGAACTAACAGACGTTAGTTCGAATTAACTTTAATAGAGGCTACACATGCAAACCGCTAGTTCGAACTTAATTCGAACTAGCGGAGCGCTTAATTCGAACTAAGTAAACCTCATTCTATGAGGACTAACGTCTAGTTCGAATTAAGTAGTTCGAATTAAGGGCTGTGTAGCCACTTAATTCGAACTAGTTGGAGGCTAGCCCTCCCCAGCTTGTCCTGGTGGCCACTCTGGGCCAAACCAGGAAAACTCTTCTGCCCCCCTCCCGGCCCCGGAACCCTTAAAGGGGCATGGTCTGGCTACGGTGCCCATGCCAGGTGCAAGCCTGCCAGCACGCAGCCAGCAGACCCTGCAACTGGCACGGCACGAACCAGCCACCCGCTGCCACCCAGCCCTCCGCCTCTTCCCGGGACCAGGCTGGTGGCTCCCGGGAGCCTGCCCAGGTCTGCAAGAGGCGGACGCCCGCCTGGTCTAGTGCGGAGATTGTGGACCTCATCCACAACCTCCACACTAGGCACAGGAAAGTGGCCGTCTAGGGCAGGATAGCTGCCAGCCTGGCCACCCAGGAGCAGGTTTGCATGAAAATTAGGGAGGTCCAGTGAGACCCCCGACCCTGAGCTTAGAATGTCCGTACTGGGTCAGACCAAAGGTCCATCTAGCCCAGTAGCCTGTCTGCCGACAGCGGCCAACACTAGAGACCCTGGAGGGGATGGACTGAAGACAATGACCAAGCCATTTGTCTCGTGCCATCCATCTCCAGCCTTCCACAAACAGAGGCCAGGGACACCATTTCTACCCCCTGGCTAATACCATTCCATGACCCAACCTCCATGAATTTATCTAACTTCTCTTTAAACTCTGTTCTAGTTCTATCCTTCACAGCCTCCTGCAGCAAGGAGTTCCACAGGTTGACTATTTGCTTTGTGAAGAAGAACTTTCTGTTATTAGTTTGAAGCCTGCTACCCATTCATTTCATTTGGTGTCCTCTAGTCCTTCTATTATGGGAACTAATGAAGAACTTTTCTTTATGCACCCTCTCCACACCACTTGTGCTTTTATAGACCTCTATCATATCCCCCCTCAGACTCCTCTTTTCTAAGCTGAAAAGTCCCAGTCTCTTTAGCCTCTTTTCATATGGGACCTGTTCCAAACCTCTGATCATTTTAGTTACCCTCCCCTCTCCCACCCTCTCTATTCCCCTCTCCCACCTCCTTTTCCCAGTCTCCCCGAGTTTTGTTCAATAAAGAGAGTTTCTATTTTTGAACACACGTGTCCTTTATTTTGTACATCAGGAAGGGGGGGCTAGGGAGGGGTAAGTGGAAGGAGGTGAGGGAGGAATGGGGTACGAGCCCCCAATGGGGAGGACTGGGGTGGCTCTGCGGGCTCCTCGGGTTGGAAGCTCTCCTGCAGCCCCCTGATTGACCCCCCCCCCCCCGGATGGCAGCCTGCGGCAAGTGCAGCCAGGCTGATGGCCGAGTGCTGTGATGTGCCGAGTGTGGGCATTCAGGGCATTCCAAGCCAGGACTGCTTTGCAAGCGGGGAACCTCTGCAGACAGAACTGTCTGTCTGGGGTGGATGTAGGGTCCCTTTAAGCACAGCCCTCGGCTAGCCTGAGACAGCAGCTCCACGCTCTAAGTCCTAATCTGATGCCCTGCCGGCACTGCTTCCGGCCAGCCTTAACCTCGGTTCAGGGTCCACTCAATGTGGACATGCTAGTTCGAATTAGCAAAATGCTAATTCGAACTAGTTGTTAGGTCTAGATGCACTAGTTCGAATTAGCTTAGTTCGAATTAACTAATTCGAATTAAGTTAGTTTGAATTAGTGCTCTAGTGTAGATATACCCTGTGGTTTTACCAATACATAACAGAAATACATAACAGAAATTCCCTTTCCAGTTCACCAAGCAAGGCCCCATTTTAGGAAAGCATTTGAAGCACACATTTAACTTTTAAGTATGTGATTTCCCATTTAAGTCAGTGGAACTGGACCACATGCCTGCACCCCAAAGAGTGAGACCTTTGCTTAACCTTCAAGGCTTTTCCTGAATTATATCTTCTCCTTCCACTGACACTACATAAGAACATAAGAATGGCCATACTGGGTCAGACCAAAGGTCCTTCTAGCCCAGTAGCCTGTCTGCC
The DNA here is from genome assembly GCF_049634645.1 of Pelodiscus sinensis. Lineage (NCBI taxonomy): Eukaryota > Metazoa > Chordata > Testudines > Trionychidae > Pelodiscus > Pelodiscus sinensis. Next base: position 309,431,832 of record NC_134711.1, read on the forward strand.
GACAGTGGCCAGTACCAGATGCACCAGAGGGGGTGGACCGAAGACAATGATCAAGTGATTTGTCTTGTGCCATCCATCTCCAGCTTCTGACAAACAGAGGCCAGGGACACCATTCCTACACCCTGCTAATAGCCTTTTATGGACCTAACCTCCATGAAATTATCTAGCTTCTCTTTAAACTCTGTTATAGTCCGAGCCTTCACAGCCTCCTCTGGCAAGGAGTTCCACAGGTTGACTGCGCGCTGTGTGAAGAACTTTCTTTTATTAGTTTTAAACATGCTACCCAAATTTCACTGCAGATGACAGCCACTTTTGACACTCAAAATTGAGCTACTGAAACTTTTTCAAATAGGTGTATTTTTTATGGGGGAATGCTTATTATTTTCACTTTTTTTTCCCCCACACAATTTTTCACAAAAAAGCCACTATCCATCAGAAATACATTTCAACAGAAATGTTTCACACAGCTCTGATTTTCAGATGGTGAAGTGACACAAACAGAAAATAAATTCATTTTCAATATTTCACTGGAAAAGTATATTCCCAGCCCGATCTACCCAAAGTAAAACAAATTAACTTCATGAAACATCCTTTTTCTCCTTTCGAATCCACCAGCCCCAGCATACCCTTGGACTTGACAGCAGAGACAGTGATGGCAAACAGCCAGTTGCAGAGGCAGACAGTGACCACAGAGGCATTGCTGTCTGGGGCAGGAGAGGACCTGAACTCCAACCAAGGACAGTCCACTGTGAAGGAGCGCCACCGAGTGATATGTTAAAGGGACATTCATATGTTGATTTTCCTACTTCAAGGTGGAAAATTGAGGCAAAAGACACTGCCCATTGCATTGGGGGTTGGGGGTTGCTTATGTTTGAAAGCTTTTGAATGTAGTTGTGATGTTTTGCCAAACTAATGCTTGATTCCCTTTTCCTTTTCAGAAAAGTTATTTTTTATACACTGACTCAGCATTTGCAACACTCCCAGGGATGGGGTTAAGTTTTCCCTGATTACTGGTTGGGGTCTGGAGCCGTTTCTGATTTGTATTGGTAAGAGGAACCCCCCTAGATATTGAACCCAGCTAATGTTGCTTCCGACTCCATCTGGAAGAAGGGATACATGTAGCTGTGAGACAGCACTTTGCTCAGTTGGGGGCCATAGAATGAGATGTAGTAGATGCTGATCCAAACACTACTGATACAAACTTTTCTTCATCTGGCTAGATTTGTCCTTATTCCATAGCTGTCTGTGTGACAGTTCCTCAGAGCCCAAGACATTTATCATCTTTGCATCACCACTCTGTGCTTTTGCTGGAAGAAGAGTGTGCTATTTATCACATTGAAATATAAGAAACAATTAAAAAGACCATTTCTTTTAATGAGATGGTTCTTCTTGTGTCAGATTTTAGAAATGAATATTGCAAACACTTTTTAAGTGTGCTTGATTAGCATTCACCACTTACTGTTCTCAAGGCTGGAAGATCATGCTCCTGACACTAGCAGAATCTGCACTGAGCCTATCTATTGGGTAGCTGTCATGTTTAATTACTATCAGTCCCTGTCAGTGAGTCTACTTCTAAGCCCTTGGCCAAATACAGTGATATTTTCTAGGTATGAATGTATTCACCCTGTGTTTCACTAGCTTGCATAAATAAATGACATACCCATCTACAAAGCACAAAAGCTAGAGAAATGATTGCTTTCTTACCATTTAAACACAGTTTAAATTTTGCACATGAAAAGAAATCTATCTAAAATTATTTAACATATTGCTGGTCTTGCAAAGAAACCATTGGTACATAAGCATGACCCTGGCAGATAAAAGCCAAAACAAGCACTGAAGAAAACACATCTTTGTCTTATTACTCAAACTGTGACAATTGATCATTTTCAAATACTGCTGTGTTTAACAACGATAAATGCCAATTTTTAAAGACAGCCACTGCATATATTAAAGTGACAGAAAGAAAAGATTAGGAACTCTTTTAAACTGAAGAATGAACATGGTATATTGAGATGTAGTAAAGACCTGATGTGGCTGATTCATGCAGAACCAGAATGATGTAAGTTCCTGAAATTGCCCTATTGGTGTTTGAAGGAGATTATTAATGTGTTGTGTTGTGTTGTGGTAACAGAGACCTACTTATCTATTTATCGAGAGCTGCATTTGTCTAAACTATATCCCTATTTAATCCCTTCGTTTATTCAGCCTCTGAATGTCAATCTAGATTCAGGATCATAACCTACATTTGTAAAGTCTTTTAGGAATCTTTCAGAATGGAGAGTACTATAAAAATATAATTAACATTATTATCACTGCTAACTGCTAGCTCATTATATTTTACCAAGAAGTCTTTACGAATTTACTGTAAAGTACATGAAGAATAACATAGTTTATTATTAACATTCTGCATGATGGTTGTGCATCAACACCGAAAATATGCTGTGTTTGACTACAAAACTTGTCAAGGCCATTGAAACCCTGAACTGACTTGCAACCGGAAAACAATTAGCCTGACATCCATTGAAGCAGAAGATTCCTTCATGGCAGAACTATGTTTCCTATTTAAAAAGCATCTCCTTGTTTTGTCCGTGATGATGTTGGCATGCTTTCAGTAACCCAGACAGGTGGTGGAATGACCTCCACTTTTGGAAACAAGTCAAAGCCAGGGGAAAAAATGTAGGGCTCAGCTTGCCAAGAAACATGTTTTACATAGTGTGATGCTGACTAGCAGGCTGCCAGCTCAGAGCAAGGCAACAGGTTAATTTGCTTGCATCCTAACAGAAACCAAAGACATGCTAACAGGTCATGCCAATTCACTTGTTAGAATAGAACAAACAGAGATGTTATCACATTACATGGACGTGGCATATGCTCATTAATTATATTTTCCCTAAAATTTGAATACTAGTGAAATGCTAATGTCATTTGTCATCATCACCCATCTGAAACTTACTGGTTTATATTATGCTTAACCCTAGATCAAATGGATATATTGGCATTTAGATGCAAATTCACTTAATATGTAACTGATAACTAATGAAAGATTGTTTCTGGTTATCACATTATTCCTGTAAACTAATGAAAGATTGTCTGGATAGATGTAACTAAATGCATTATGTATAACTGTCCATCAAATGGACATATCAAATCACTTATTAATATATATATATATATATATATATCCGTCTCAAGATCATCTTATCTGAAGAAGTGCCCATGAAGATTCAGGATACTATACAGTATATATATATATATATATATATATATATATATATATATATATATATATATATATATATATATATATATATATATATATATATATATTTAATTAGTTAGTCTCTAAAGTGCCACAGGACTACTTGTTGTCTTTAAACGTATAGACTAAGATGGCTACCCCTCTGAGACTTTTGTTCAACAAATGGGATTGGAGACTTAGAACTGTAAATGAAGTCATGAGACATGCACCCTGTCAATTTGCCACCTAGTGAAGGATTCAGCGTATCTCTTTTGAGATCCATCTTTTTAACATTATTCATAAACAGGGCACCATTGTAAATTCCACTTGTAGATTTCACAATCTCTCAATTTGCACCTGGCTCAGTATGTATATAGGCGTACAATGTGAGGCATATAATACACAAATGGGCAAATGGAGAGCTAGATGTCAGTTACCTCTTGACTGACAGGAACATCACTGAAATATGTCACCTCCTGGACATCTGTCTTAATTCAAAGAGCTCAGAAACATATTTTTCAGCATAGATATATAGTTCCTTCAGTATTATCCATCCACACATTTTGCATTGATTATGATGACCAGTGGGCCACTACCTCTCACACGCCACCCTTTGATGAACTCTTATGCATAGCTGATCCTGGGGATCACTATACAACCCATGTGCCCTCTTCTAGTTTGCATCATGGAGCTTCTGGGTCACATCTACTATAGATTCCTTTCTTTTCTCTTCTTCTGGGAGAAAGCACCATGTCCATGAACCCACACTCAGCTCCACACAGTATTTATACCTCTGAGGACTTAGGTCTCAAACCCAAATCTGTTGTCCCGAAGATCCATGCTAGAACTATTATTGTTTAATATAAATAATGATTTGGGGAAGAAAGGGAAGAGTGAACAACAAAATCTACAGTTTACAAGTAATTTCAGGCTGGAGAAGCCTGAAGCGCTGGAGAGGAACCTACTAAATCTAGGAGGATGGACCGTGTACAGGCAGCAGACCAGCTCAGATTTTTCCTTGACCTTTAGATTCTTCTTTACTGCCTCACCCAACCCACCATTCTAAGGTAATGCAGAAATACAAATTGTCTGAGGAATCTTACAGATGATGCAATGTAGCCCTTTCTCTATCAGACACTGTTCGACCATACTTGCAGAAAGCTAGAGCCAAATCTTCAACTGGTGGAAATCAACATAACTCCAGTGACTTTCATGGAGTATCTGACTTGAGCTTCTGACTACATTTCAGACATTAACAACAATGGATATGACACCTTCACATACCGGGGTGACTAGATACCTTGTGATGCACAGTGTCCTCATGCTCATTGCAAACCCTCTTGCAGTTTTCACCTCGCCTCCCCCCCCCCACCTCAAACTGCACTATGGCTAGATGCTCATTGCACTCCAGGTGAGATATATTAATGATGCCCTGCTCTCAGGTAATAATGGTGTCATTATTTTGTGTCACCCCAGTCTTTACAGATTTCTATAAAATGTGCCCATAAAGCACAAACAGACATTCCAAAGATCTACATTTTCCTCTTATTAAAGGTTAACAAGATACATCTGCAGCACAATAGCAGTATACTTTCCAGACTTGCTATAAACTGCTCCAGTGTGCCAATTAAATTTAGGAGGAACTCAGCACACGGGAACACTTGATTGCTTCATTACTGGTTTTATATCATTTTAAATCCTGCTCAGTGCAGAAACAACCAACCAAGCCCACCCTTTACAGATAAATAGAGAAATTCAGCAGAATGTAATCTATTACCGGAACTTCTAGCATGCAGTGTATCGCATATGGCATATTTGTAAGCAGAGTGTAATAGAATAATTTGTAAAGTGCAAATGAAAACATTACATTTGACAGTTAAAATTGTTATTAAAACTACACAGTTTAATTGGTGAATGGTATAGGTTGAACCTCTGTAGATCAACAACTTCAGGACCTGACTGGTGCCAAACCAGAGAATTTGCTGAACCACAGGAGGTCAATATTGTAGTGAGCAGGTTTTGTTATTTTTATTTCACCAAGGTGAATAAAAGGAACAGCACTTGCACTTCTGCTTAATAATGTATGACAGTACTAATACAACCTATATAAGCCTAGTCCTAACCAAGGCTTATCAGCTCTCTGCATAAACACAGTATTAGTGTTGTTACACAATTTTACTGTATTGGCACAAGGAAATAAGTAGATAAAGCATAAAAATCTTGATTACACTTAACAGCATTACCAACACTTCCACTACTTACTGGTCTCTTTGAAGGTAATTTAGAACTACACAGAACCCTGAGAATCAGGACTGGTGGCTGTAAACAAATGTTATGGGACTGCGGGAAACTTGGTCAAACCCATCATAAGCAGACATCTGACTAACTGAAATCTTGCCGGACCACGGATGGTACTGGACCACAGAGTGCCGGATTAGAGAGGTTCTACCTGTACTGTTGTTTGCATCCTAGACAGTGATGTATAAGAATAAGAGTGATAATCTGGCAGACTGCAAATTCTGGAGTGCAATTGTGCTTGGTGCTATGAAGTTATAGAACCTGAGAAAGTGAAAAAACTTCCAAGCCTGAGTTTCAACTGCCAGGAATGTTCTATTTGCTTGAGTCTGGAGAATCAGGCTCCTTGCTTACCAATTTTAAAATACTACTATGTTCTGATGGCAGAGCTTGCTTCATCTGGCCATCTCATTTACATGCTGTGATGAGGTATGACTCACCATAGTAGTGCATCCTGGTGGTTCAGCTCCACAGATCAGTATGCTGACTCTCGGTAGTGTCTCACCACCTCCAGTGCTGCCACACTGTGTGCCCCCCCCCCTTCCTGGGGACAGTACTAACATCCAATGGGCCAGCCTCTTCCTCAGTGGCAAGTGGGGGTGGGGACCCAGGTCTTTCCACTACTCTGGGTCCTGGCCCAGGGACCTTGTAGATCAGGGGTTTTCAAACTCTGGGTCGCAACTTATAAGGGAAAGCTGCCAGCTGGCTAGGAGATGCCTTTGCAGATATGGGAAACTGCAGCTCCCATTGGCCTCGGATTGCCATTCCCAGCCAATGGGAGCTGCAGGAAGCATTGTCCCAGTCCACATATAAGTAGCTTCTCCAAAGAATCTTCTTTAGCCTCAAGAGACCCAGATACATTCCCAGCCCTCTTCCACATGCTGGGGGCAAGATCCTCAAGTGATGTAAATTGTCTCTAGTGACATAGAGATGCCAATTTACAGTAATTGAGGATCTGGTCTTAGGTGCATGACGTGAGGCAAATCACTTAAGGTAATGTCCACAGTGCAATTAAACACCCAGGCATGGCCAATTAAGTAGCTCTGTTGGCTCAGTACAGTGAACTTGAGTCAGCTCATACAGGCCTTACATGGGTCTCTCCTTCTACAGCCCCATCAATCCCCAAATAACACCCCTCCCAGTTCCCACATAAACCAATCTAAACCCCTGCTACTCTAAGCCCACCCAAAGTCCTTCCAAATAAAAGCAAACCTCACATCTCCTCCTACCACTAGCTCTCCCCTAGCTCCTCTCACCTCCCCACTGCACTAACCCCATCTCCTCATCCCATCCCATAAGCCTGAACATAAACACTCCCATCAAACATCACTTGGCCAATATCCTCTCTACATCCCCACTCCTCAGTGTTCACCATAACTCTAGTCCCATTCTCTGATAAACCCACCTCCTGAAATCTCCTTTAGTTCCTATCCCACTGTTCATACCATTATCAAACCACTTCCCTCCCTCCAACCTCCATTTTCACCCTTGCCAACCCACCACTCTATATTCCCCCCACAACCTTTCTTCTGACCCCAACACCCAAATCCTACAGGTCACACCAAATGCCCCCAACTGCTGACTCCACCAGCCTCACTCTCACTATTTCAATTACTCCAGCCTTCCATGGCTCACCCAGGAATCAACCCCCTGGACTTCTCATCCCTAAACCCCAACATCAGCATCCCATCCTCTTCTACCTTCTCTTACTTATTTTCTTGGGACAGTCAGCTGTCTAGTCCTCCCTCAGGCCTTAGAGGAGCCTTCCACAGAAAGTCTGGGAGCAGTGAGAGCCAACAGGCTGGAAAGGGTAGCTGGGCCCATTCAGGGTAAGAGCTATCACCACAAGATGAGTATAGGGTGGGCTCACTTTTCAATCCCCCTTCAGCTCTGCACTGAGTTGGGGTAGAGACACCAATCTCCGCACACACAGTTTTACTCAGCTCCCTTCCCCAAAGAATAGTTTCACCAGTTGCCTCTGGATAGAAGCGCTATTGTGAAAAATGAAATCAAGAGAGACAGAGCAGCTGGAAGAGTGACACATAGTTCCTTTTTCTTATAAAAGCTCCTTGCTCATTGTTAGAAGGAAACTTTCTTTGATGCTTCATCATTGACACATGATACCCTATATCTAGTCATAAGCTTCTCTTTACTTGGGTTTCTTTGATGTGTTCCAGCTATATATCTCATACTACCGGGTTTTGCAATGCCACCACCCATTTTTCAAACAGAAAGCACTTTCACTATCTTATTTGTTCTGGTCACAGATGTTTGCAATGTAATTCCTCACCATGCTGCAGAACCACCCCTATGAATGCAGGTGAAAATATTGTCTTACCCGTACCACTTTCATATCATTCTGGTTTGTCACATTTAATGTCACCCCTGCATTTCACAGTGTGTAACTTTTGGAAAACTACTGCGGTCTCTGTGATCTGAGAGGAAGAATTAAAGAAAGAAGAAATCCTATTATCTTATTGCCAAAATCTATCCTAGCAGTATTTCTTTAGCAATCATGCACATGACCATGACATGACTGATAATACTCAGCATAGCCCAAAGTCTAATCTCATTGACATCAGAAGAAAATCACAGTGACTCCACAGAGTCAGTGGAAGTATTTCCAATTTTTCCTGACAAATGAAATCAGAATCTGGCCTCGGTTCTTTCACTTTAATATAAATGTAACAAGCTACCTATAAGGTTTCTAAAGTAATGGATGTTATGAAGTTCTGACTGGGTTGCTAGTCTTTCCTGCAGAAAGTGGCTGATGAACCAAGTATGCTACTGTTTTTCCAATCTGGTGGATCCAAGTTATTTCTACAATCACCTATCTCAATGCTATAACAGCAGGTCAATTCACACAAGCAAAACACAGAAATAGGTAATTATGCATTCAAAATTCTAGGTCTCCCTGTACATTTTATCTCTTCCTGTGGCTAATCTTGTCATTTGGCACTGATGGTCAATTAGTTTGACTCCCAACTGCATTCATAAAGCTAACTCAAAATTTCTGTGTAAGACTTTGAAATCTTCCTCCCTATCTGCTAATCTAAAAGACTGGGCTGCACAGAATTTGAAAGGAAGAAATTAATACTTATTAACAACATTAATCTTTTCAAAGACTTAGTAAAGATTTGAATAAGATAAGACCACAGACTATTGAATTTTAAAGTGACACGGCTGTCCCTTATCACCTTAGTTCTCAGAAAATGTCCAAGATAAAACTGAAATTCAGATAAGAGGCTTTTTGCCCCTATTATCTTTAGTCCTCCAGATTCCAAAGACACTCTGCAGTATGTTATAGGGGGAACTGTTAATTTCCCTTTCTTCACTTTGAACTCAAACAAACATTAAGACCATCCATTTAGGTGTTTTTATATTAAACTGCCCTTTTGATCTTCAGGTGACTGGAACATCTGTGTCAGGATGTCCCAGCTCACCTTGCTGAAGTCCAAGACAAATATGAAAGAGGCTGAGTATGAGTATGTGTGACAGACTTCCCCGTGGTGCATGATGGATAGGGCACTGCTGAACCTTCTGTTTCATGAGCCTGGGCTCCCTTATCAACTGTGATGTTGCAACAAGCTGCAGACCCTCTCCAGGTCCTGCTCTCACCCAAGCGGGGACACAACCAGCAGAAGTTACATGAATGCCTTTGCCAGTCACTCAACAAAAAGATCAAGGATGGGCAATAAATTGGTGGTAATTCCCCAGGGTTAGCCCCTGGTGGGTCGCTTCCACCTCTGCAGGTTTTGGTGATTGCAGCTGCTGTTGGTTCCAGATTGCTGTTTCTGGCCAATGAGAGCTGCGGGAAGTGGTGCAGCTTCAATTGGCTGGGAATGGCAATCAGCAGCCCATGGGAGTTGCAATCGTCTTTACCTGTGGAAACGCAGGTAAATATAGTGATGGCAGCACACCAGTGGATAACCTTGGTGGATTAGATCCAGCCCACAGGCTGGTATTTGTCCACCCCTGATAAAGAAGCTTTATCCCCTTGCTTAGGACACCATCACTGTACTGTCTTGCTGTGGTCATAGCCCTGAGCAGTGAACATTTATTTCCCAGTTTGCCCCTTCCTTAATGTGGAGAGGACAAGGCAACAGCCCCTGCTCCTGAACAGATTTCCATTTTTTTGTATGTCAAACAACACATTGTTTTATGTAAAAAAACAACAACAGATGTATTAACTACAGAAGTATAGCTTTTTAATTATTATAAGTAATATACCAAAGATCAAAGTAAGTTACCTGAGAAATAAAACAAAATTGCAACCTAAGGGTATGTCTACACTACCCCCCTACTTCGAACTAGGGGGGTAATGTATGCATACCGAACTTGCTAATGAAGCCCGGGATTTGAATTTCCCGGGCTTCATTAGCATAAAGCCGGTGCCGCCATTTTTAAAAGCCGGCTAGTGCGAACTCCGTGCCGCGCGGCTACACGCGGCACGGGCTAGATAGTTCGGACTAGCAAGCCATTCCGAACTATCTGTACACCTCATTCCACGAGGCGTACAGATAGTTCGGAATAGCTTGCTAGTCCAAACTATCTAGCCCATGCCGCGTATAGCCGCGCGGCACGGGGTTCGCACTAGCCGGCTTTTAAAAATGGCGGTGCCGGCTTTATGCTAATGAAGCCCGGGAAATTCAAATCCCGGGCTTCATTAGCAAGTTCGGTATGCGTACATTACCCCCCTAGTTCGAACTAGGGGGGTAGTGTAGACATACCCTCAGTTCTATACACTAGATGGGATTTGAATCAAGCAGTGTCTCACCTTGATGGTACAAGCAATATGGTGATCTTTCATCTATAGGTTATGATTCTTTCTTTCCCTCCTGGAGCTACCTTTCCAAGTCCAGTCTTTGTTCCTTTGTGTTGAGTTGTAAGGGGAATAAGACTCAATGATGAGTCTTGTATAGCTTCTTCCATGTGGAGGGAACTTCTTTGTTCCAAGCAAAGTTCCCAGCAGAGTTTTTGAAAAGTATAGGCCCAAATGGAGTCCAGTCACATAATCTAGTCACATGATCTTGAATGCTTTGATGAGTCATAGCAGCCATTACTTATATACTAGCTGAAAGGTCCACAGGAAAGCCCATCAAGTGAGCTGACTCATGTTCATTGGTTGACCTGTTCTCTCAAAATATGCTGGCTAGACTGGATATACACTAACTTGTGGGAGTTACCCAGGAGCAAGCACATTTGAAATATAGATGAATAGTTCATATTCATAACTTTAGATACAAAATGACATATGCACAAAAGTAAGATAATCATATTTAGCAAACCATAATTTTTCCATGGATACTTTACATGACATACTTTGAAGAAACATAACATAATGATATCACTATGATAAATTTGGGTGTACTAGAGTGTTACATGGGGTACAGAACATCACACTATGAAGAACTACAAATGGCATGAACTGGTGGATTGGTACTCTCTCTGCCCAGTTAATTATGTTAGCGGAAGAGCAAGAACAGTTGTTTAGTGGTTTAGGCATGGACATCACAACATGTTTTAGTTTTGGGGCACTTGCTCATTGTGTAACTTTGGGCAAGTCCCTCAACTTGTGTTTTTCTATTACTAATAGAACAATACTACTTGTTTTTTCCTGCCTCACAGGGTTGTGTATGTGAAAAAGTTAATATTGGTACAGCATATAATTAGTACTAAACGTTCTGGCATATTGTGGGCTGGGGCAGCCTCTAGAGATAATTAGGGGCTGTTGTCTAGTTTGTGATAGCTGTCTGAGCAGTGAACATGGAGTAGGGGTACTTTAGGGAGGAGTCAGGGTAGCTTCTCTAGTGCAGACCAGTATAGGTATTTTGGAGTATGACATATCCGTGGAGATTTGCAAAGGAAGCATCTTAGGCCTAATTATATCACACCTATATTGTTCCTGTGCTATGGAAATTCTCTCACTTCCTTGGGGTGGCTTTGCGGCCCTTTACACTACTAGAATAGTAAATAAGGACTCTGGCATGAGATAGATTCTCTCTTCTCGTCTTTAGCAATTAAGGATTAATAGAGTCACGATAATGGGTTGCTAAGGATTTAAAGTAATATTTTAATCATATTTTTTCCTTTTCCTTTTTCCTAGCACCTCAGTAATACCTTTGTTGAAAGAATGGCTTTCATATGGACATATGGTGCCTTCCCTTCATTGCACCAAATCTGCATAGTCAGAAAGAGTGCCTTTTGTAAATAAGGGTGCATCTACACAGCAGAGCTTAACTCAAAATAAGCTACACAAATTGAGCTATGTCAATTACATAGCTTATTCCAAAATAGCTTATTTTGAAATTGGAAGTGTCTACACAGCACTTATTTCAAAACAGAGCACTCTTCCTCTGACTTCCCTTACTCCTCGACAATGAAGGTTTCAGGAGTCGGAGTAAGAATTCCACCAGCTTGACAGTAGTTCAACATTATTTCAAAATAACTGCTTGCTGTGTAGACACAGACTAAGTTATTTCAAAATAATGTTACTGTGTAGACATACCCCTACTAACAAAACGTTTGTGGCAGACAAAATGTTTGTGATCTAGTTTGCTGTCTACAGTTCCTTTAAATTTTTTCTCCACTTTGCAGCTGCAGCCATGTTGTGAAGCTGAGTTCATGAAGAGTAATATGCATGAAATACACAATGGAGATGCTTACTTTTCTTTCTTCTTGTTTCCTTTAAATTTAAAAGTCATTTTGACTAAAGCTTGTGGTTGTTCTCCGTTTCCGGAAAATTACTACAGAGTGCTGCCCTGGTATATTTGATTCAGCACAGTAGAGATAACAGTATGAGTGGCAGCAGGGAACTTTACAAAATATTCTTCGTATTCTCCACACTTAATTCCTGCCATTTTCTCCTTTCCTCTCCCTCTTCTCTTCCTTTTCGTCTTCCTTTTTCAGGTTTTTCTCTGTTGCATACACCCCATTTTCACCTCTCCTCATCTTTAATAATCTATTCTATTCAAAATAAGCTATTCTATTCTTTCATGTTCTTTTCTCCTGGCTGCTTGTCTCAAGGATGGATGGATGGGGACAGAGTAAGATGCCTCTAAAGCAGCAGTGGCCAATGTGTGGCTTGCGAGCCACATGCGGCTCACGAAAAAAAAACTGCGGCTCCTGACAGAACCATGACAGAACCTGGAACTGCTCAGGTCAGCCACTCTCACTGCTGGGCCACTGTAAGCTGCATGCATGCTCATAGCCTGCACTGTTCTGCTCACGGCCCCCCAGCGCACTGCGCCATATTCTGCATGCACAGATCGGGTCGCACACAGTGTCCCAGCCTGCATGTGCCAGGACAGGCATAAGGATTTTGTGGGAAATGGGGGGTTTGCGCAAAATGGAAGTGGGTACTATGCTTCTTTTTGTGCAAAAACCTCTTGCACAAAAAGAAATGGCAGAAAATATGCTAATGATATCATGACTCATGCTAATGAGTCCCTCATTAGCATATTTTTCACCGCAAAAACTCACAGTGTAGACAAAACCTCAGGGTATATATACACCACAGAGAAGATTGAATCTACAGAGGTTCATCTTTAGCATTTGATTTAGTGGATCTAATGTAGACCCATATATTGAATGCTGAGGGCAACACCCACCGGTGTCCAGTACTCCTCCTTCTCTGAGGAGTAAGGGAAACCAGCAGGAGTGAATGCTTCCTTAGGCTTCCTGCAGTATGGACGCTGCGGCAGCTCAGCTTAAGGTAAGCTGAATCCAGCTATGCATTTTGCGTAGCCAGATGGTTTACCTTAAGCTGACCTGCCTGGTCTACTATAGAGGAAGCCTAATAGCTCTTTACAGGAAGCTGTCCGTGGTGCTGCCACTCTCTCAGGGTATGTCTACACTACCCTCCTAGTTCGAACTAGGAGGGTAATGTAGGCATACCGCACTTGCAAATGAAGCCCGGGATTTGAATTTCCCGGGCTTCATTTGCATAAGCGGGGAGCCGCCATTTTTAAAACCCCGCTGATTCGAACCTCGTGCAGCATGCCTACACGGGGCACGAAGTAGGTAGTTCGAGCCCCGTTTAGCCGTGCTGCACGGGGTTCGAACCAGCGGGGTTTTAAAAATGGCGGCTCCCCGCTTATGCAAATGAAGCCCGGGAAATTCAAATCCCGGGCTTCATTTGCAAGTGCGGTATGCCTACATTACCCTCCTAGTTCGAACTAGGAGGGTAGTGTAGACATACCCTCAGCCAGTCTCCAGTCTCCATTCATTGACATGTCAAGAGGCACTGACTGCTGCTCTGTTCCCCAGCTCCTTTTATAAGGCCTTTCTGACTCCTGATTGTCCACTTCCCCTGCCACCACTCTAGCCTGTGTGGAGGACATCTCTATGTCTTTTTGGGACACAGTGTGGAAGGAATGCAGAACTTCTGGCAGAGGGCTTCAGGGCCTGGTCCACCCTATCACATCCCAATATAGTGATCACAGGAGAATTTTTTTCATGCGAAAGAAGGACTAATGCAGAGGACGTGGAGAATAATTCAACAGTGCTTTCTGTCACATTGATGATGTGCTTATTCTCTAAGAAAGACTAAAAGCCACATGCACTGCATTTCTTTGTTCCCTTGAAAGATTCCAAACAAAAAGTCAGAATGACTTGCTGAAGAACTGTGAACTTTCAGCAGAGAAATTAAATTTGTGATACACTATCAGTGTCTATGGTGTTGAACTGAGTAGAGACACGAATGAAAGCTCCTCCGGTTTCAAAGCCATGACTCCTGAATTTAAAAAAGAAAGAAGATCATCCATATGAATGATCACATTCAGCCATATGCCAGCTATAGAATGACTACAAAATGAATGAGCCCAGCAGTTCTGACAGCAATGTATCAAGGTGCAGAAGATGGTCATGGTGTGCTCTTTATCTTATAGCTTGGAGACCACTCTTAGCCACATTCAACATGAAAGGGTATAACAACCAGTTTCCTTCTAAAAGGATTAAGAGAGAGCATTGGTATTCTGATGACAGCAATTATCCTCTCAGGGTCTGCACCATTATGGCAAACGAGGACCAAGACTTTGAGAAGAGCGTTCATACTGATTCTGTGACTGAAAATATCTAAGCATCTACCAGCCAATTTAAACAGATGGCAGTTCAAAAGACAGAGGGCATCTGCTTCTGACTCAGATTTTCCAAAAGATGCTGGGAACTTTAGACAGAACTCTTACTGTTGGCAGGAATGTAGCCATATCCATATGGCAAAAGGTCTGCTGCTGATGCAAATGCAGAGTAATACTGGTCCTTGGTAGAAACATTGCTACACAGATGGTATGTTGGTCTATAGGGAGGATCACAAGGTGCAGGCAGACAAGCTGTCTTGAAACAATTTCAGAAAAGTGCTCCATACCTGAATTTCAAATTTAAATGCATAACATAAATTTTGCTGACAGAATATTTTTTTCATGTTGACATTGTTAATGAGAGGTAAAAATGGAAAGCCAGCTAATGACACATTATTTTGTAAGTTTCTTTTATTGTTAAAGAAATTACAACTAAACTTTGACAGTTGTAATTCTAGCAACAATTCAATTCCCCTGATTCTGTGCTTTCTCTGCATTTTCCCTCTCTTCCTGAAGCATCATTGCCATTAGGAAAAAAAATCATTTTGCACCATTACTAAAATAATCAAGGGATACATTTGTTATTAAATATGCCAAGGCATTGTTCACAGTTGGTGATGATTTTATATATTCACAGCTGGTCTTTTTGTGTTTTTTTTTAAATGAAATATTTTGCTTACTTGAATCCAATACATTGTATATGTTTATATACTAACTCATAGAAAAGATACCAAGTGATATGGAAGGACAGTACTATCAGAATAAATCTCTTTCTATAGGCATGGTGCAAAGCCCACTGAAGCAAAAGAGAACCTTTCCCATTAATTTCAAAAGGCTTTCTATGAGACCTCACGTGAATACAACATTTATTATATTGACCAAACATTTTTAGTCTTGTTAATTGTAATATTAATTTCGTGTTTATAGGGCCAGAGGTGTGTGTGTGAGATAGATAGATAGATAGATAGATAGATAGATAGATAGATAGATAGATAGATAGATAGATAGATAGATAGATAGATAGATAGATAGATAGATAGATAACAATGAGTAACAGCACAAAGTCTGGGCCAGTCTATCTGATCTGCAAGCCATAGGTCATATAAGATGAACCCTCTGAACTATCCAGCACTAGCCAGTTTCAGAAATAGCCTCTCTCACCAAATGTGTCATTGGCTTGTTCTATTAAGGTGCGTCTACACTGCACCATTATTTCGAGATAACGAGCATTATTTCGAAATAACAATGCAGGCATCTACACAGCCATTCTGCTATTTTGAAATTATTTCAAAATCACTTTGAAATAACAGCTGGTTTATTCTGAAATCTGTAAATCTCATTTGAGAGGAATAATGCCTAATCTGAAATAGCTATTTTGAAATAAAGTGTGTGTAGATGCTCCACTGTTGCTATTTCGAATTAGCCCCTCACCAGGGCCATTCTAAGTTATTCCTCCCCAGTGCCTCCTGGGGCTCTAACTCGAGATAGCACATCTATATTAGGGAAGCCTGCCTTGGACTAATTTTGAGGCTTCCCTGCAGTGTAGGCATACTATTTTGAAATAAGCTATTTCAGAATAACTATTCCGGAATAGCTTATTTTGAAATAAGTGTGCAGTGTAGACATACCTTTATAGTGTGTTAACACTCACACACTGTTTTATGAAAAACTTAAAAAACAAGATATAGCCAAGTAGCATCTTAAAGACTAACAAAACATGTAGATGGCATCATGAGCTTTTGTGGGCAAAACCCACTTCTTAAGATGACTGGAGTATAATAAGTCCAGATCCAAGAATAAATAAGGGAAGCATGGATCTGGACTTCTTATACTCTGGTCATCTGAAGAAGTGGGTTTTGCCCTCAAAAGTTCATGAGACCATCAGCTCAGGTTGAATTAGCATGAAATAAAAATTAACAGACATTTTAGACAATAATTTATATTGAAAGTTCTATTCATTTTAAACATTAACTCCAAATATCCCTTGGATTTTGTAGGCCCTCCTAATTCATAGCCATTTGGTTTGCAATAAAGCCTTTTACTAACTCTATTTTTGAATTGCATTCTTTAGATAGATGTCAGATATTCACTTTAAAGAGGTCATATTCTTTCTCCCTTCAATACAACTGCCTCGGGATGATACGTCCTTATATTTGGTAGTGTGCCACTAAAATGGTGGTCTCATTAGACTTCTTTCTGGTAACATTTCCAGGCCACATGTTGAACTGACTACCACCTGTTTGTTTCAACTAATCTAGCTGAATGAATTTCATTACTGCTTCTCTAGCTTGATCAGGGCTACAGTCCTGTGACTTCATATCATTCCTCAGGAAAAGACACTTTATTGGTACCCATAGCAGCATTTGACAATTATGGTGACAGAACTTTTGGATGTTATAATTTAATCTTGAGATAAGACCTTCAAAGATCTTTGGGTGCATTTTTCTCCTTTCTACATCAAATTGAGTCCATTGCAACTTCCTGGAAGAGGCTGAAAACCTTTGGCTTCCTTTTCGGATTGTGTTTTGTGAAATTTATTTCTAGTGTTGAGCTGTGGATTAATAGTAGAGTTCATCTTGGATCCTTTATTTGGTTACTAGGACTGTTGCCTTTTCATAGTTTTCTAGTTTTGATTTATTCTGGGCAGTGCTCATTACTCCAAGTGAGAAGATTATTGCATTCACTAATCTAGTCCATTCCCCTGTACTCATGGAAGGACCAAGCACAATCTAAACCATTCCTGACAGGTATTTCTCTAATCTTCTCTTTAAAATATCCAGTGTTGGAGATTCCAGTCTCCCTGGGCAACTGAAAAAAGTTCAAAGAGCTACAGAAATGGTGAAAAGTCTAGAAAACATGACCTCTGAGGGAAGATGTAAAGAATTGGGTTTGTTTAGTCTGGAAGGCCATGTCTGCACTAGGAAATTATTTCATAATTACTAAATTCAACTTAATAACTCCTGATATAACAAATTCAAACTAGCATGTCCTCACTATGGGGAAGCCTGAAAATTAGTTCAAATTAGTCCAGAATTGAGCATCTACATTGGACGGAGCCTGCCCATACTTAGAGCCCCCAGAAGCATGCTGGGAAGGGCACCAGGAGGATGGATACTGCCTGTAGCTGCTTGGTCCGGCAACCTGCAATGTGTGCTTACAAGGGCTCCTCTCTATGGCCATGTCTCACAAGACAC
The DNA here is from genome assembly GCF_049634645.1 of Pelodiscus sinensis. Classification (NCBI taxonomy): domain Eukaryota; kingdom Metazoa; phylum Chordata; order Testudines; family Trionychidae; genus Pelodiscus; species Pelodiscus sinensis. The sequence goes on from NC_134711.1 coordinate 309,449,636, forward strand.
ACTTCCACTGCCTACCCCATTGAGGGACAGAAAAAGGACACAGTGGACATGCACCTTCTTGTGCCCTGGTTGCCTGTGCAGGTGACATAGCACTGACACCATGCAGACAGAGCTCCTGCAAAGCAGTGCAATGCTCAGGGGCATTGTGCTGCATCTTATGGCACAGTACTTCCAATCTGAGGGCTCAGCTAGACTACACTAAAGTGTCAAAAGAAGATATGCAGATTTTTGAAAAACGGGGGGTTCGCCAAAAAAGCCGTGTCCAAACTACTTTCACGGAATTTGCATATCCTCTTTTGACACTTTAGCGTAGTCTAGATGAGCCCTGGCTGTATGTTGTTCCAGCAGGATGAGGATGAGAATGAGGAGGACGAACCCCAGTGTGGACCCTGTATCATCCTAGAGATGGACAAAACTCAAAATGTTGGGAGCTTGGATGTGGGCCAACAGCTGGCACATTCTGCAGGTACATCAGAATTTCTTAAGTCTGTAAAACTGGGCTGAATGACTCCTAAGAGCTGTCTTTCTTGTGAGATATCCACCACTTCCAGCAAGGAATTGAAATGTCACAGCCAATTACTGATATGTATATGTATATACTGATATACATAAGAATGACCTGGAGTATTTTCTAATCCTTTTGGATTAACTCATTATTATGTATTGTACAACAATAAAAATATCTCATTGGAGAGAAATATACTAAATGGCATATCCCTGCTGTTGATTAGTACTAGTTGTTTAAAAGCTACAGAAACACACAACAATTAAGAGATTATTCTATTCAGCAGGCACTTGCTGATTCTTGAATACTGATAAATGGGAATAAATAATACTGTCTATGCTTTACATATTTTAAAGGAGAGAGATCAGTTGTGCAGACATGAGTTCTGAATAACTTTAGTTTTTCTTTTGCGTGGCATTAAGGCCAAGTAATATAATAGGCAATTACATGAAAACCTTCAAGGCTATTGCTTTTGTAAAAATGTACTAGCAACACACAAATATGGATTGCAAATTTCCCTCAGGAAGAAAAATATGATTGGAAAACTTATTAATTGAGTTGGCACAATAGATGAGGGCATTATATAAGATCTGCCAATAACTGGGAGAAATTACTATAGAACAACAGGACTGCAATTAATAGAAAAGTGAAGGAATTAATCCAAAATGTTTTTGTGTCAGAGGTCCAAAGCAAATACAAAAGATAATATCCAATTTTCAAATTACTGGCAAAAATTAAATGAGTACAAACCTCATCTTTATCACACATTTATGAGAAAATTAAATCCTCTATAAACAGAGAGTAGAACAGAATATGCATATGCAAAAACAAAAAGTTCTTAGAAGTTCATATTATAACTGATAGCTGCCATTTAGCAAGACTTGTAGGTCAGCCATAAAAACCTGTATTATAGGGATTGAATCCCACCCACAAGTGAAATCAGAGTGTAATCTGTGCACCCAAAAGAAAAACACACAGAAGAGTTGTATCTGCAGACATACATCTAACAGCTCAAACAACTATTGATATATGCAGCTACAATTTTCCACATGCTTATATTTCAGTCAATTTGGGTAATTTGGAGGAGGAATAGGAGCACCTATTATGCTCAGATTTAAAAATCTGGCCCTCAGAATGAAGTCTGAAACACTATTTTTAGGGGAGTAACAATTGTGTGAATATTTGAGCAATCACCACTCACAGAATTTTTAGGCCTAGATGAACAAAGAGAATTAGGTGGTGCAATGTTCAATGTCCCAACACATTATTTTTAGGTGACTAGAGAAAAAAATCACAGACACTGACTATGATACACAAAGCCTAAGGCCAGGTCTACAAAAGGGGCCAGTGTGGAACTAAGGGCATGAACTGGGTGTTTCCCAAATAAGAACATAAGAATGTCCATACTACATCAGGTCCATACATCCCAGTATCCTGTCTGTTGACAGTGGCCAATGCCAGGTGCCCCAGAGGGAGAGAACCGAACAGGTAATGATCAAGCGATCTGTCCCCTGCCATCCATCTCCACCCTCTCACAAACAGAGTCTAGGGACACCATTCCTTACCCATCCTGGCTAATAGCAATTAATGGACTAGATGAGTATCTAACTTCTGGCTAAAAGTTATAAAAAAGAGTATGTGTGTTGCCTGCCTGTTCCTGTTTAAGGTTTTGTGTGTTCAAATTTTGGTGTGTGCAGATACTGAGTGCCCACTGATTGACAATCTTACTGTGTCTTGTTTCCCATTTTGTGTGTTTTGGAATTGCTGTTCTGGGGTGCATCAGAGTGTAACTGAGGTCCTCCTCCACTAGGCATTTGGGGTGAGCTCACCTTCAAGATTCAATCCTATAGGCATGTTCTGAGCACATCTACCTGATCACGCCATGTCATAAAGCAGCCTGCCTGGGAGTGCGCTTTTGTAATCAGGTGTGGCACCACAGATAAACCTTGATTTCCACTCACTTAGGGTATAAACAAGACCTGGCAGGCCTTTACATATCAAACAGTGTCCCCTTCTGACGGGTCTCATTTCAAACAGAAAATCCAACACAAAGTGTAAACAAAACCTTTGCCCATGCACCTTGGATGGCAAACTGAGGCAGTGTTGATTTTTCTGTCCTATTTGAGTCTGTTACTTACCTCCGTCTGGTCCTCCATTCCCAGCTGGGATTTCCCTACACACACCCTATGGGGGTGCATACCTCCCCCCCTGAATTTTCCCAACACGCCCTCCAGTTTTGTGAACTAGTTACATGCCAATTTAGTGATTGTTTGGAAATTTGAATTGAAATTGAAACATTAATATACACTTTAAAAGCATATACAGTGTATGATCAGATATGTGTATCTGAAAAAGTATAATAGATTTGAAAAGTATGAACATAGACTAGCTTCCTTATACAGCTGTTGTTTTTTATGACAATGTCAGTGCATTCATTCTGGTGATGTTCGCCAACCTAATAATTACACATTATGATTTGCAAACAAAGTCCAAATGAGCTCTCCCTGACAGCTAGTGATGAGCTGGGGGCTGGGGGGAAAGGCTTCAGGACCAAATTGTATTTACATTCACACCTAATTTACCTAGGTATCCAGCAAACAGAGCTGTGTTGCCCAAGTGACAGATTTTGGCTGGGGTTGGGTTACAAATCACTTGAATGCGGTGGTGTGTGTGGGGGAGGAGGGGGGACAGGGAATGAAATGTTGTTGTTCTTATTGTATGAGTAAAGGGCAGTAGAACTGTACTTAACCTGTACTGATTGGGGGCATCAAGAGAGAGGGTGGGGACAGATATTTTGTTTGATAGTCTGTCTGAGTACTATTTGACCTGCCCCTGTCCACTGTTTAAAGACAGAGTTGATTAGGCTCCATAGATAGTCTTTTGTTTTGTTAAGTGACCACTACAGCTGAAATCACTGATAATCAGGTCTAAGTGCTTACTCCTGCTGTGGGGACAGTGTTCCTGTGGGGACAGTGTTTTTGTGTAAGAGACAGCCCAGACTGCACTAGCAGCGAGGTTCCCCCACTGAGAGCTCAGCTGAAATCACTGAGAGCTGGGTGGAACCTCAAGAGACCAACTCTCAGAGGTCACAGTGGCAGGTGGCAGCAGAAGGTGACAGTGCAGGGCCATTGGAAACAGAGTGATGGAGTGAACAGTGGCATAACGAACAACAGTGGCCAGTGTGAACAGTGAGCATCTGGAGGAACAAGCAAAGTGCCTTCTTGCCCCCCACCTGGGAAGTTTACTCACTTGAAAGCACCTCTGAACTCTGAATCTCCACTGACCAAGGACAACACCGGTGACAGGGTGAGGTGGAGGGAAAAATGAGGGGCATGTTAAATAAACCTTTGTTTGTTGAACTACATTATAGTGACTTTGCTCCAGAATGCTAGATTTGTGACTGGGAATGGAAACTTATATGAATGTGTTTCCTAGTAGGCCAAGATTTTTAAAATTCATTATTTGCCAAGGTTATTATCTCACATCCTTTCTATCTTGAGAAGTCATTATGTTGGGGGGGAGTTTCTGTACTAAATATTTTTATTATTATAATTAATTTTTACATAAGAATGGTCATACTGGGTCAGACCAGTGGTCCATATAGCCTGGTATCCTGTCTTCCAACAGTGGTCACGACCAGGTGCTTCAGAGGCAATGAACAGAACAGGTAATCAAGTGATCCTCATTGGCCCTGACACCCCCCCCCCGTGTAAATTCAAACTCCCCCCCTAATTTCAATTCCTGGGGAAAACACTGACTCCCAAAGTCCTCTTGACTCAGCTCTGTTGCTTCTAGAGCCAGTTTCTTATCACCATCTGAGTAAAGTCCATATTTGGAGTCATGGATTCATGGAGACCTGTGAATGACTGTTCTTCCCCAGAGCAGCATGTATGGGCTTCCTGCCATTGTCTGGAAAATGCCCTTACTGAAACCAGGCCCCCCTGAATCTCTACCTATTGGAGTTCTCACTCTAGGGATCACCTATTTCTGTGAGCATATCTTCTAGACTTCCCTACTCCCGTGGGCTCCACAAACAAGCTCTCTGTCTCTAGGTTCCTTCCTTCTAGCTCCCTGTTCTAGAAGCATACCTTCTTCTCAACCCTCCTGGAAGATTCCTTTCTCTTTGGGAGTGCTTCTCCTAACTGAGCTTGGGAAGTCATTATTAGGTCCAGATGCTCATTTACTAATTAAACATTAATCAGTTATCTGGGATAGTTAACTACCCTCAATTGTATGTATTTTAAAATTGCACAAGTGGATTAGTATATTATTATTACTTATGTAGTTTCTAAATTTTGATAGACACATGGCCTACATCTAGACTACATGGCTCCATCGACGGAGCCATGTAAAATAGTTTATTCGGCATAGTCAAAGAAGTGGGGATTTAAATAATCCCCGCTTCGTTAAAATAAAAATGGCTGCCGCGCTGTGCCAACGATCAGCTGATCCAGCACAGCGCAGCAGTCTAGACGCAGCGCGGTCAACAAGGGAAGCCTTTGTCAACCGCTCCGGTATGCCTCGTGAAACGAGGTTTATCACAGCAGTCGACAAACATTTCCCTTGTCGACGGTGCTGCATCTAAACTGCCACGTTGTGCCGGATCAACTGATCATCGGCACAGCGCAGCAGCCATTTTTATTTTAATGAAGTGGGGAGAACACAGAATGTAGGAACACAGACTTGGCAGGGGCCTCCTGGATCATTGAATCTAGTCCCCCAACTATCACAGGCTGTCCCACTACTGCCACTGTCAGGCTGTTTGACCCTGAAACTCCTTGTTCTTCTTCTCTTCACAATTTGATCAGCATAATCATGGTTTCTTCACTGAAGAATTTAAAATCTAGAGGTCTGATTTTACCACTTTCATTTACATTGAATATCCAAATCTGGGCCTGATCCTACCACCCTAACACATAATGAGTAGCACTTTACAGCACAACTTTTATTGTGGATACAGTCATATGAAATTAGCACTTATTCATGGAAAGATCAGAAACAAAAATAAGGTCACTAGTGTGTGTTTTCAGAGTGGGCAAAATGAAAGGGTACAGAGCACCCACCAATGCCAAGCTGCCCCCCACACTCCCACCCTCCTCTTGTGCACTAGCAGCCCTCACTTACCAACTTTCCCACTCCCCCCAACACTGCTGGAGTGCCGAGAACAGCGGATTTGCAGCACTGAAGCTCTGTCAAGGAGGGAGGAGTGGGGAATGGGCATGCTCAGGGGAGGAGGTAAGGAAGAGGCAATGTGGGAGTGGAGCAGGGGTAGGAGGAGGTGGGATGGAAGCTGAAAATAAAGAGTGGAGTGTGGGCACTGCCTGGAATTGTGGTGTGGGTCACGCACTTCCGGGAAAAATGTGAAGTCCGTGCCTATAGTCTAAGTCCCATTGGTTATATTTCCACTGCTTTTGGGAGTGAGCCTTCCTGTCCAAGTTCACAGACTCATGTTGGTGAGGCTCACAGTAGCATGCAAATGAGCACATGCAAAGACACTGGCTTGGGTTGCCGCTGAGACTTGTCAGCCTGGCAGTGTCCAACCCATTGTACCAGTAATAGCACGGGTCTGTTGATCTGGGCTGGGGTGCTTGCTCCCAGATTCAGTGTAGATATGTCCACTGATTCTCAATAGGACTGAGATGTTTTTGAAAAAATTGATTAAAAAAACATATCCCTATGGAGGAGCTTCCATGGTGACCATCTCCTAATGATAGATTTTAGGGCAAACGTGAATAACTCAGAAAAAGTCACAAAAAATCTCTAAGGAAACGAATCCATGAATTAAAATTTACTGAACCACAAAAAGAAAAGACCTGACACCTAGAGTCATTCCATTCATAGGCTGCTGAGAAATCAACAAAGGAGAAATTGTTTCCAATCAGACCTTACTTCTGGCAGCCAGAATCCAAAAATTGAGTTAAAATTGAGCAATTAATGTTTCAGGTATTCCCTGTTAAATTTAAAAGGGGGTTATACATATTTTCTCAACCCTGTAGCATATGAATTGTGCTTAGGCACTTTATATAACTCTGGCTTATTCTTCTCTAATAATCAATGATTTTCAGGTGATCCCTGATTTGACCTTGTATGCCATGTTTTAGCTCAAAGCATAATTAACATCCTGAATTATAAAATCCCGTTAACTGGGAATTATAATGGGAAAGCTGATGGTTGCTTAGCTATATTTATGCTATTGGGCACAATTAATATAACATTCTGAAGACACACAAATTAGAGAGGGAATAATACTGCAACCAGTTCTCTGAATAATTAATAAGAGGAAAGTGAATTCACTGGAAATACTTACCTGAAAAGTTTTAGCTAAAATAGTCAGTACAGGAATGCGCCGAAGAGGGAAATCTCTACAGAATCATAGACATTAGAAATGGAATTGACCTTTTAGGCCATCTTATCTGACTTTGTGCCAGTGCCAGAATCTAATCAATTCTAAAAAAAATGCAGACAGAAAAGTCCCTGAAGTGAGAAACATTTTGTAACTTCCAAATTAAGGTTGTCTGGATACATGTTGGCATTTGCAACTCAGAACACTGCAGTTAGTTCAAATTTTGCAGTTGGTATGATGAAGAATAAGAATTTTTTCTACATCTCCATAAAGCTGTAGCACAACACAACAACAGCGATTTATTTTGCAATGGAATACATTTGGCACAAGATGTCTGCCACCATCACTTGAACCCCTGTCTGACATGGTTCATTTACAACCAGTCATCTGTGTAGCACGAAGATCTGTGAATGTGGCATCTGGAGAGAAGATGTTTAGGGCTACTTTATCAATGGATGTAGACAAAAGATAATTATATTTTACAGTCATTGATAGAATGTGCCCTTAGTTGAACATGCTTATTTAATGTTTAGACATCATTTTGAAGATGCAGAGTTAGTTAAATCCTAAGATTAGTGGGTTGAAATTTTTCTAATGTTTATTTTCAGTTAACTTTTTTTAGTCAGAAATCTGAATTGTAAAAATATGGAAAAAATTAAAATTAAAAAAGTGAACAGTTCAAAGACCAGTATAATATATAGTATATTTGTGACTATGTCTACCCATCCTTGTTTTCGACTATTTCTAAAGTACTATTATCATAAAGCCAACATTGAAATCTAGTGATTTTTAACTTATTTTATCGGTTACCATATGGCCAATAATATGTGGAAATTCTGCCACATGCTTCAAGGTATCATTTATTTTTCTTATCACATTCTGTGTTCAGATACTCCAAAAGAAGTATAACATCCTGCTCCCTGTATATAGGTGTTAGAGGTTGGACAACATTGTTCACTACCTACTTACCAGGCAAGAACACTAATATTTTTTTCCTCTCTAATGGCTCCCTTTAAGTATTTGCCGTTGGTTACAGATCTGAGTACTGTATGTGTTCTGTCTTTTTTCAAAATTTTCAAATTCATCAAAGGATGACATTTTATTGCCCAAATTCTATAAATTATAATAATTTGGCTATTTTGCTTGTTCCCATAAAATATCACACAGTAGCTAATGGAAGAACAAAGCGAGACACAATCAACCTGTGACTACCCAGAACTTACAAAATAGCTGGGGTCAAAGGACAGAATTGGCTATTGATTCCCCTCCTTATTAGGAACCCCATAGTTCATGGTACAGTAAATCTCCTTTTGATTGACCAACACAGAAAAATACAGCAGTTTTATTAGTAAGTTGATACTGAAATTTGAGGATCAACTCCAGTGCATAATTAAGTTTAACAAATGGATTCTTCATCTCACTGTTCAAAAAACATTTCAGCAGAGACATCGATATGAGGAACACAAGCTCAGGATTATTAGTGGATTGGAAACTGGTCTAGAAAGAAAAAAACTTGGATGTACACATTCCAGACATTAAATAAATAATTCAGGAGTAAAAAGAAGATTGAAGAAGACAAGCACGTTTTTCAGAAAAATCATATCCAGCTTCTATAAGCTATGCAACCACTAATAAATGTTTCATTCAAAGGCCTCAGGACAGTTTTTAATCTGCTTCAAACAAAAGAGAACGACAACCACTAGCCTTCATTTCTTGAGACCTCACACATGTAAGAGAGCACTAGGAACATATTAAAAACAACAACCAACAGCCTCCCTCACCCCCTAAAAATTCCTACTCACCAACTTACAAAGTCATGCAACTTGATTGTAGGGGTATGCAGTTAACCATAAAAATAAAGTCTTATGTTGGGTGACTCTACTTCCAGATATATTTGGATGATTTTTTTTTTTGTCAACTCCCTTGCCCCGAAAATTCTGCATTAAATATCTGTGCTTTTTCCTTTAAAAAGATTACATATTCCAGGAAACAATTATAGAACATACTGGCATTTCTGAAAAAGAACATGGCTCTAAAATGATTGGAATTGGGTTTGGAAGTGTGACTAACAGTATACTGAAATTCACTTTCAATGACAGGAAATAATTGCAGTTCAAAAGATGGTGTTAACCTGTGAATCTACAGAACTTGCAAAAGAGATTAGAGACATAGAACAGACTTCTCAAATGATTTCATGTTTCAGTGGAAAGAATGAGAACCATAGTAAAAAGTTCTGTTTGCAACAACTGCAAGTGCTACCTGTCTTTCCTGGTAAAGTTGCTAAGGAAAATTGAAGTGACACTAATACATAAAAAGCACTGGTACTGTTCATGGTCTAGTCACCTCCTTGTGAGACTAAAAATACGATTTTACCTATCAAAAAAGAATTTATACATGAGAAACAGGTGCTTGCCACTAATAATGGACTGCTGTCTGATATAGAAAAAAATGTTTCAAACTTTCAAGACATCAAAGATATGCCAGATGTAATAAAATGATTGCAGAAAATTAACATATATGTAGTCCCCTTACTGTTTTATTCTAAAAAGACCCTGTGTGCTACAATCCAGACTACAATTCCCATGAGCCCTTGGAACAAAAGAGGTAGGAGGGACTCTTGTGAGAGAGAGGAGGCTCTCTCCATGTGCTTGAAGAAAGAGGCCTAGCAGTCTGGGACTCTGCCATGTAGTTTGGAACCAAAGGGGGAGCCAGGCTGCTGCCAAGGACATTGACCCAATGCAGGGGCTGTTGGAGTGCAGCTACTACATGCCTGTTGGAACTGGGAGTTAGCAGGCTGCTTCCTATAGGCACAGCATGAGGCAGTAAGTTTGGGCCTTGCTGGAAGAGTGCTGCCTGGGACAGAGCTGCTGTTTAGCCTGGACCAAATCCTCACTACAGCTGCAACATCAGCGCGCCAACGCAAGCAAGTGTCCACTCTGGGGTGGAGTAACTGTTGTCTAGCTATATAAGCTTCAGTTATTGTTATGAGTTTTGTTAATGCTATTCCTTGCTAATCTGTTAATCCTTGTTTAGTTAAGTAAAGATGGTTTATTTTAAAGTATTCTATTAGATGTATATGATTTGTAGTTGTTCTGGAATTAGATCCAGCTTTATGTTGGAATGAGTATATTCCTGGAGGCTCTCAAGGCACCAATGTGTGTACAAGGCCAGCCAGGTGTCAGCACCGCCACTTTACATGCATTGCCAGCAAGGGACTGCAGCAAGGGCGTGGATAGGGCTTTCCCCAGATAAACACCATCACCACTGGGGTACTCAGGATCTCTTTTGGGTTAAAACACCAGGCACCCAGGCACACCTGTGAGTGTGACCTGCTCCCCAGTAACCCGGGGAGGAAAAAGGGGGTTACATATATATGAAAGAAACCTTGCACAAGTTATGCCGGTGGTTCTCAGCTAGGGGTACATAGAGGTCTTCCAAATAATACATCAACTTATCTTGATATTTACCTAGTTTTGCAATAGGCTGCATAAAAAGCATTCGAAAAGTCAATGCTAACATTTCATACAGAAAAAAATGAGAAAGGAAGCAATTTTTCAGTACTATCATGCTGTGACACTTTCGTACTTGTATTTTTTTAATTTTCTAAGCACTAGTTTTTAAGTGAGGTGAAACTTGGGATACACAAGACAAAGCAGACTCCTGAAAGGGCTAAATAGTGTGGACAGGTTGAGGACTATTGCAACCATTCAGTCAGCTAGAGACTCCACCTATTCATGAATGAGGAAGACCAAAGTGATGCAGATGATAGAGATGTTGCTTCATCATATATTTGCTAAATAAATAGAATGAGAGAATCAACTGTTCATTTCATTTCTTTAAGAGGAGTGATATGAACAATTTAGAGGGGAACTTTATAGCATATCAAGACATTCAGATATACGTCATGCATACTTCCAACTTAAAGACTAGAGATATAACATATTGAAAAAAAGTACTCATCAGCTTTCCAAGGCATTCATATTTATTGCAAAGGTTTGGAGTTCTGTCAAAATGTATCAGAAGACTAGTTTTGCAGCCTTTCTGAAGTAATGCTTGGATGAACTTCTTCACCACAAAAGGAAAAAAAAGTGTTTCTGTTGCATTACATGGACTGGCATCTGACATGAGGGGGAAACACGTGGTCAAAGATACTCCAAACATCAAAGAAACTCCAGGAATAATAAGATGATTGCAAAAGGTGAGCATATTTGTGAGGAAAAATGAAATGTAGTCTCTACAAACAAAAAGCAATCACTCCAAAGTCTCATGACTGTCTGTTTTGTCACGAGAGAGACCAAAGTTAGGCTTATGGGAAAGTATATCTCTTCATATGGTCTGAGCTAAAACTGCCAAATTTAAAACAAAATGGGAGTGGCAAACATTTGCTTTCACTTTTGAAGTCCACACAGATAGAATAGAGTTACTAAAATGTACTGGAAAAGAAACACGAGTATGTCAAAGCATTCAACTTTGCTGCTTTGGTAGGAAGATTACTATCACAGATATGTTTGAAGGAACTTCAGCCTTCCAGGAAAAAAAAAACATTGTACAACTGAGCCAAAAGACACTGAGCACATAATTTTCCTTTTGGTAATTAAGAAGAAAGACTATGAGAAGTGATTCCAAGTACATGCTGACTCTGACAGAAAACATTTCAAAATCCATCTCTAATCACAACACAATACCAAAGAAAGACAATATAAGCCTTTGGCGACTGCAATCTTTAAAAATAGGCTGAGGAAATAAGAAAGAACTGTCTATTGATTTTGCACCTCATTGGATGCAATTTAGACCACTGAAATGTGTGTTTATAATGAAACAAAAGAGAATGCTATCATTCTTTCCTAGTAAAGATTTTATTGAAAACTGAAGAGACATTTCAGTGCATAAATAAGCTCCTCATCTCTATGTGGGAAAATTAACTCACAAACAGGAATTGGATATGAGGACACATGCTCTGTACTAGTAAGGTACTAATATTTGATTTATAAACATGGCTACAGACTTTTCAAACGTAAAAATACTTCATAAGTAATAAGACAGTTGTGGATCACGAGTATTATAGCTAACCTTTTCCAAGTATGTCAAGTATTCACATTTATTGCATGGGTATGGAGTTCACTGTCAAATCAGACTATAAGCCTTGATTGGTTTTTCTTCCCTAAATAAGCTTGAACAAATTTCTGCCTTAGAAATAAAAAGTAATAATAAAAATAATATTGCCTTTGACAAGAATAATTGTCTTCAATCATGCATTGTAGATTAATGTCGGTAGGCTTTTGCAACAATATTGATTTTTCTAAAAAGCAGGTTTTTGAGAAATGAGTCCAAGTGTATGTTGTCTTAAAGACATAATAGCACAAAATCCACACCCAATCACAACAAACAATTGTTATTCCTAGGACAGAAAACATCAGCTATGTGGCTACCATACCTTGCAACAGTGGGAGGAGAGGTCAAAAGACAGAACTATTCATTGATTTCATTCTTCATTGGAAGCAATATCTATTATAATGAAATAACACAGAACACTGCCACAATTTTCTTAGTAAAGCTTGTATCGAAAACGGACGATAGATTCCAGTGCATAAAGAAGCATAAGTTCCCCATCTTATTGTAAAAAAAACCAAATACATAAAGAGATTAAATAACCAAAGAGAAATTGGATGCAACTGGCAGAAGGGTTACATATATAACACAATTACCTTTTCTGAAGAATAGCAGGATGTTGAGAAATGAGTCCAAGTGCCTGCTGAATGAGAAAAGTTCCTTAAATCACCTGCAACCACAACAAATACTTACAGATCCACAGAACAATAGCTTGTGACTATCCACATCTTGTAGAATATGTGGGCACACACACAACAATTGTGTGTTGGATTTATACTATAAAGCAAACGTGGGGAACCTTTTTTGGGTTGGGGTCACACACGAATGAGAAGCAAACCAAAACAAATCAAAAACAAAAAGCCCCTCACTGATGTGGCCCCTACTAAGAAGGAGAAACACTCTTCACATTCCCCTCGCACACTACAGCCTAAGGGGGCTCAGGTGAGGGGACTGGAGCGCTAGGATCCCCAATGCTGGGGATGAGCGCAAGGCTTGGAAGCTGGATCCAGGCAAGCCAAGGGCCACATCCATTCCCCGGGCCTTAGGTTCCCCATCCCTGCTTTAAAGGAAGCAGTTCAGGCCGTGGTAGTAGACCTCCTATCAACAAAGAATGATACCATTGTTTTCCTAGAAAAATTGCTTTTGAAAATGAAGGAGAGGCTCCGGTGCATAAACAAGTATCTTACATAGGTTTTTCATCAGATGGAGTCAGAGGAGGGACTAGCAGATCACCTACTCTGACTTCCTGTATGTCAGAGGCCACCGACACAACCCAGCCACGCAAATACTAAATCCAACAACCAGAAATATAACAAATCATATCAGCATTCAGAAGACTAAATAATTGTGTGCCATAGGCAAAGAAGAGGTATGACTCAGATGCACTAGTACACCAGTGCTTGATGATCTCACTGTGCAAACAAGGAATGATTTCACCTAATAAAAATCAGATGTGAGGAATACATGTTAAATATTGACAATAGACTAGCTCGTGGTCTATGTATAAATCACATATTTTATACACATTCAAGGTACTGCAGGAATAATAAGAAGATTGCAGAAGTTTAGAATGTACCTGAAAAATTATATCCAAACTTGTACAAGTTATGAAGACACTCAAAGCTATTCACAGTCACCTGTTCTGAAATAACAGAGGCAAAGATGTTGAAGATGGTGAAGTTTTATACCAGATCATATGGCTTGGGGTCATTCTTAATCGACTTCAAATGAAAGAGAGAGTGTCAACCTGTTGTCTATATTTCATCAGGACTAACAGAAAGTCTGGAGAGATATGACATTATTTGCTACTGAACATACTGTAGCACTGACTTTATTGTGGCCTTAATAGGCCTCAATTGGAGTATTGTGTCCAGTTCTGGGCACCATATAGCAAGAAAGATGTGGAGAAATTGGAGAAGGTCCAAAGAAGAGCAACAAAATGATTAAAGGTATAGAAAACATGAGCTATGAGGGAAGACTGAAAGAAGTGGGTTTGTTTAGTTTAGAAAAGAGAAGACTGAGGGGGAACATGATGGCAGTTTTCAAGTATCTAAAAGAGTATTACAAGGAGGAGGGAGAAAAATTGTTTTCCTTGGCCTCTGATGATAGGACAAGAAGCAATAGTCTTAAACTGCAGCAAGGGAGATTTAGGTTGGATATTAGGAAAAACTTCCTAACTGTAGGGTGGTTAAACACTGGAATAAATTGCCTACTGAGGATCTGGCATCTCCACCATTAGAGATACTTAAGAGCAGATTAGAAAGACATCTTTCATGGATGATCTAGATGGTGCTTTGTCCTGCTGTAAAGGCAGGGGACTGGACTTGATGATCTCTCAAGGTCACTTCCAGTTCTAGTATTCTATGATTCTGTTGCATTATTATGGAGCTCACTGTCAAATATACCACAAGATTTGACTAGCATCATTATGACAGAGCCCTTTGGTTGAACTTTTGCCTACAGAGAGAGAGAGAGAGTTCCCTTTGACACATGCGATTTACTAACAACAGTAGTGCCGTTACAGATTTTGACAACCATACCTGCCCTTCCTGAAGAGCAGGGCTTTGAGAAAAGAGTCAAATTGCAAAATTGCACCTTCACTGGAAGAGAGGCTATCCCCAAATCCACCTTCAGTCACAAAACATAATTCTAACAGTTCAAAAGACAGACTACACCAGCCTGTAACTCCTAGGATTCTACTAAAGTGCCCGAGGATGTATGAGCATAACTAATCATCAGACAGAATTGGAAACAATTTATTTCTAGGACCTAATAAAAGGAGTTATGCACACACCAGAAAACAAAAACAAATACTCGTCAGTAGAGCCCAGCAAATCTGGAGATGTGGATTTTTGTGGTTCAGTTGTGCAGATATGGATGCAGATACAGATATGTATTTTGTATTTTGTGGATATCCACTTCATAGCTGTGGATGGGAATGCAGATATCCAGGGCTCAATTTTGCAGATACAGAGATGGATACAAATTTTGGGCTCTACTTATCAGCATGCCAAGGTTAATAGTTTTACTGACTATGATATACATGCAATATCAAACAACACTATAACCCTTGGCAGATTCTTCAATCCAGATTATTCTGTAACATGATGTATATTCTGTAGCACATGTACATATACTAAGAAAGATTTTAACAAGAGCAGTTACCCTTTCTCAAGAAGGGTACGTCTACACTACAGCGCTAGTTCGAACTAACTTAGTTCGAATTAGTTAATTCGAACTAAGCTAGTTCGAACTAACGCATCTAGAACTAAAAACTAGTTCGAACTAGCGTTTTGCTAGTTCGAACTAGTAAGTCCACATTGAGTGGACTCTGAACAGGGCTTAAGGATGGCCGGAAGCAGTGCCGGCAGGTCATAAAAGGAGGACTTAGAGCATGGAGATGCTGTCTCAGGCTAGCCGAGGGCTGCGCTTAAAGGGTCCCGACCCCCACCCCGGACACACAGTTCTAAGGGGTGCCCCGCTTGCAAAGAAGTTCTGGCTTGGAGTGCCCTGAGTGCCCACACTGGGCACATCACACCACTCGGCCATCAGCCCGGCTGCACTTGCCGCAGGCTGCCATCTGGGGAGAGGGAGTAATTGGGGGGCTGCAGGAGAGCTTCCACCCCCAGAAGCCCGCAGAGCCAGCCCAGTCCTCCCCATCGGGGGCTCGTACCCCATTCCTCCCTCACCTCCTTCCACTTACCCTTCCCTAGCCCCCCTTCTTATTGATGTACAAAATAAAGATAACGTTTCTTCCAACATTGACTCTGTCTTTATTGAAAAAAACTGGGGGAGACTGGGAAAAGGAGGTGGGAGAGGGGAAGAGAAAGGCTGGGAGAGGGGAGGGCAACTAACATGATCAGGGGTTGGGAACAGGTCCCAGATGAAGAAAGGCTACAGAGACTGGGACTGTTCAGCTTAGAAAAGAGGAGACGGAGGGGGGACAGGATAGAGGTCTCTAAAAGCAGGGGTTGGGTGGAGAGGGTGCATTCAGAAAAGTTCTTCCTGAGTTCCCATAAAGAAGGACTAGAGGACACCAAAGGAAAGGAATGGGTAGCAGGCTTGAAACTAGTAAGCGAAAGTTGTTCTTCTTCCCAAAGCAAATAGTTAACCTGTGGAACTCCTTGCTGCAGGAGGCTGTGAAGGCTACAACTAGAACAGAGTTGAAAGGGAAGTGAGATCAAGTCATGGAGGTTGGGTCCATGGAGTCCTATTAGCCAGAGGGTAGGAGTGGTGTCCCTGCCCAAAGTTTGTGGAAGGCTGGAGAGGGATGGCACGAGACAAATGGCTTTGTCATTGTCTTCGGTCCATCCCCTCCAGGGTCCCTAGGGTTGGCCGCTGCTGGCAGACAGGCTACTGGGCTAGATGGACCTTTGGTCTGACCCAGTACGGCCATTGTAAGCTCAGGGCTCAGTGTCGGGGGTCTCAGTGGACCCCCTTGATTTTCATGCACACCTGGTCCTGGGTGGCCAGGCTGGCAGCTCTCCTGCCCTAGACGGCCACTTTCCTGTGCCTAGTGCGGAGATCGTGGACGAGGTCCACGATGTCCGCACTAGCCCAGAAAGGTGCCCGCCTCTTGCGGTCCAGGGCAAGCTCCTGGGAGCCGCCAGCCTGGTCCCGGCAAGAGGGGGTGGGCTGGGGGGCATCGGGTGGGTGGCTCTGTGCCGTGCCAGGTGCAGGGTCTGCTAGCTGGGTGCTGGCAGGCTTGCACCTGGCACGGGCACCGTAGCCAGCCCGTGCCCCTTTAAGGGGTCCGGGGCCGGGAGGGGGGCATAGAGTTTCCCTGGTGTTGGCCAGAGTGGCCACCAGGGAAACCTGGGGAGGGCTAGCCTCCCACTAGTTCGAACTAAAGGGCTACACAGCCCTTAGTTCGAACTAGCTAGTTCGAACTAGGCGTTAGTCCTCGTAAAATGAGGTTTACCTAGTTCGAACTAAGCGCTCCGCTAGTTCAATTCAAATTCGAACTAGCGGAGCGCTAGTGTAGCACCTATTAAAGTTAGTTCGAACTAACGTCCGTTAGTTCGAACTAACTTTGTAGTGTAGACATACCCGAACAGACTATGTGAATTGATTCCTAGTGCACGTTGTCTCTGTGCCAGTGAATATCTCCACATCCACCACCAAACATAACAGACAAATGCGGTTCCAAAGAAAAGCAATATCAGCTGGTGAATACCCAGACCTTTCAAAAGAGACTGAAACATTGGACAGAACTCTCCATTAATTTCATAGTTCATTAGAAAGAAAAGAGACCATGCTTGAAGGTCTGATTCTGATGAAGCAAAAGGAAATGCTGCTAGTCTTTGCCAGTAAAGTTGCTACTGATGAGTGACTTCAGTGCATAAAGAAGTTTGGTTATGCAGGTTTTCTCTATGATCATGGGTGGGGGAAGAGATAACATTCAAGAGAAATCAGATTTGAGGCACACATTCTATGCTAGTACACAAACACCTTTTTTGAAAATACAGCTGAATTTTCTAAGTCATAGACAGCTCTTTTTTGTTGACTTCCACCATGACTTCAGTTCAATGCATTGAGCAAGCTTGCAGGATCTGATGAGGAGACTCAGCATCCCTAAGAAGATAGTGTCATTGATAGAAGAGCTCCATAATAGACCCAAAACCGGTGTTCAAGTCAGTGGCAGTAAATGGCATAATTTCCTATTTCCAGGGGCATTTCTTGAATCTGTGTCCTGTCACCACCATTGTTCAATACTGTCATTGACTGGTTGATAGATAAGTTTGAAGAGGCAGCTGAGCTGAAAATTATTTGCTTCAAGACCCCAAACATGCTGACAGCATTGCCTTGTGGTTCAGTCTGGTGAATCACTGCAACTGAGGACAGCTTCCATCAGGCAAGAAGCAGCACATACCAACCTAGTTATTCATCTGACAGCTCTAAATCCATGGCCATTATCAACAAGCAGCCTCCAGCTTTAGATTACAACCAGCTCAGTATTAACCTGACTGGAGGGGATATCAAGCAGGGAGCAACTATCAAATACTTGAGCAACATCATAGGCACTCCTGGAGGGATTTCAGAAGATGTGAATACTTGCCTACTAGCAGCTACTGCTATGTTCTCAGCCTTTCAGAAGCCTCCATGGGGACACAAGGCTAACTGGGAAGCTGCAGATCAAGATACCCACCAACTCTATGGTATGGCTGTGAAACGTGGGCACTGAGGAATGCTGAAGAGCACCAGTGTGACATTATTAATTCTGGTGTCTTTACTTTGCTGTTCCACATTAGTGCAGAGCAAGCTAGCAATAAGGATATCCATAGACAAACCCACCAACTACCTCTGCCAGCTCTGATTCATGTTCAGCAGCTTTCTGCATACAGAGGTATTGTTAGGAAAGAAGACCAACAAATTACAGTTCTGTTACTAAGGAATGCCACTCCGGGGCTGCAATGACATGAGTGCCAGAAGCCTTGGTGGCATATAAAATTGCCAGTGATGGACACTCTGAATATCCAGCTAGATCATCTTAAGCACCTAGCTAGAAATTGATCAGAGAGCTAACTAACATCATGCTGGACCATGGATGTTCTAGATGAGAGAGTGACAGACTAAAGAGCTTCAACCTGTACAACACAAATTGTAGATGATATTACCATAGTTCCCTCTGAGGTGTGCGTCTGTGTGGGCCAGCATCAACAATTTTAATCTTGCCCACCTCCTTAGCAGAGCTGTGCAGTGGCTGCTCAGCTACTTCCAGAATGGGGCTGTGTGGCAGGCAGCTACCCCACGTGCTGGGACTGGAGCCAGGCCCACAGTGCAGCTGGTCCTGGGCCGGGGATCCAGCTCCAGCCCCAGCTCACAGGTCAGCCACCTGCCATGTGGCCCAGTACTGAGAGCAGCAGGGGCTGGGGCTGCATGGAGGCTTCTGGGGCCAGGCTCACAGTACTAAAAATAGCACTGTGGTCCTGGCTCCAGACCCAGCATACGAGGCAGCTGCCCACCATGCAGCCCAGCCCTGGGACTGGGGGCTAGAAAGGGTTGAGGGGTGCAGGTGTCAGGAAGGTAGAAGGGAAGGGAAGGGTCATGGGGAGACCTAAGAGGAAGGTGGGGATGAGGAGAGGAAGGGGCTTGTGCTGAGGGGAGAGGAGGGGGCCAGAAAGGAGGGGAGGCAGGGCAGGAGAAGAAATGGGAAGGCATCAAGAGGCAGGGTGGAGGACAGACAAATGCCAGGGGGGCAAGAGGAGACAATGAGGGGAAAGGACAGGAGGACAAGGGGTGGAAAGGTGCCTGTAGGTGTGGGAGCAGGGAGGGGACAGGATGATGCTGGGAAAGAAAAGGGGGGGCAGAGGGGCGGAGCAATGGGAGCAAGAGGAAGGAAGAGGAAGGAGGAGGAGTGGATGATGAGAGAAGAGGGGTTGAAAGGAGTGGTGGGCATGAAGAAGGCAGGGGATGGAGCAAGTCATGTGAGGGCACAGAGGGGCATAAGGAGAACTGGGACAGAGGGTAGTGAGGGGGTGGACAGCAGGGAGAAAGAGGGCAAGGGGGGCAGATGTTGGGAGGACAGGGACAGTGAGGGAAGGGGGAGGCACCAGGAGAGTGCAGGGGATAAGGGAAGGTACAGGTGACGGGGATTGTGGGAGTGAAGCAGAAGGGCAGACATGGTGAGGGGAGGGAGAGGAAGGACGGGCATCAGAGAGCAAAGGAGAGAGGGAGGGCATGTGGGTAGAGGGACATGTTAGGAGAGGGGGATAGAGAAAGGGTGGGCACAGGGAGAAAGGAAGGGCAGGTACATGGGTCAGAGAGGATGGGGAGCGGGACAGGTTCCAGGAGGACTGAGGGAAATGAGAAGGGCAGGAGCCAGGACAGCAAAAGAGGGTGAGGGGTGGGGGTGGGGCAGCAGCAAGCACCAGGGGAGCAGATGGGGCGAGGGGAGGGTGGGAGACATGGTAACACAGGGAATAAGGGAGAGGTTTATAAGATATTTGTTAATAACTTTGGTGCCACAGTGTCACACATCTGAACAAACGCATGTAACTTCAATATTGGTGCACAAGACAAAACTCACTCTGCTCATGGATGGAAAATCTTAGCGGGAACACTGGATAGTACCTATAGTTTCCCTTACTGATTGACATCCATGAATGAGTGATATCCATGTGATAAGTTATATATTTATGTAATAAACATTTATTAATCAGTTTTATGTCTTTACCTTTATTCTGATTCTCTTATCTGCATCCATCCAGACTACTGATCCATCCAAACTTGTGAATAGCTTCAAAATAAAAACAGAACAAATAAAAATAGCAGATGAATGTTTCCCTGCACCTCCTAAAAAGAACCTGCTTCTACTGCTAGTCCAACATAATATGTTCTTATTTTAATTTAATTTTATCAAATACATGGACAGTAAAGGAATTTAGCCAAAGTATAAAAGGCCAGTTTTCTGCTTGAAATAATGGGCAAAGAGGGAGTTCTTCCAGGACAAGTCTGTAACTTCCTATCCATGAGGAAAGACCATTAAAGATACTCAAGAAATACAAATAAATAATGAAGAAGAAGAATCATCTCCTGAGTTTGGGAAGGCTTCTGATTTATCAGGAAATTGATATTTTGATGCTTCATATGCATTATAGCTCTCTCCCAGAACTGATATAATTTGAATGATTCAGCAGGTGACTTTTAGCAATAAAGAATGGGAAGCCTACCAACTTATAGGTTGCTACACATTTGCAAGAGGATTAGAAACTACAGGTGCCTTCAAATTCAGAAAACTGACAGGTAGCACAGCTTGCATTGGAAAGTAATTTAGACTCTCAGGTCCTACCAGGAGAACACTAGTTTAAATCTTGCCAATTGGATTCAGGCCAATTCTGAGACTGATTTGCAAGTCTTGTTCATGCAATTTATAAAGTCCTCCATGATCTTCAATAGTCATACCCCTGAGGTAAGTGATGAAGTGGGATACTGGGAAGAAACACAAAAAGGAAGGTGGGACAGAGGAGGACCCCTGATTTCTTCAGAGAAGGTAGGGAAATCAGCTAGTTATCTAAGGTATCTGTACACAAACACAAGGAGCCTGGGAAACAAGCAGGAAGAATTTGAAGTTCTGGCATAGTCAAAGAACTATGATTTGATTAGATTAACAGAGACTTGGGATGGCTCGCATGATCGGACTAGTGTCATGGAAGGGTATAAGGCAGGGCATGAGGAAGAACAGGAAGGGGAGAAAAGGAGGACAAGTTGCACTATATGTAAGAGAGATTGCTCAGAGCTCCAGTTTAAAGTAGGAGAAAAGCCCATTGAGAGTCTTTGAGTTATGTTTAGAGGTGAGAGCAACAGAGGTGATATGGTTGGTGTCTGCTATAGACCATTCTTTAGATGAGGCTTTCTTCAGACAACTAAGGGTATGTCTACGCTAGTCCCCTAGTTCGAACTAGGGAGGCTAATGAGGGTGACCGAAATTGCAAATGAAGCACGGGATTTAAATATCCCGCACTTCATTAGCATGTTCCCGGGCGGGGTCGCCATTTCGGAAATTGACTAGCCCAGAATAACTGTCCACGTCTACACGCGGCACTGAAATGGAAGTTTGAAGTAAAGACCTAACTCGAATTAGCTATTATTTCTCCTGGAATGAGGATTAACAGCTAATTCGAATTAAGGGTTTTACTTTGAACTC
Organism: Pelodiscus sinensis; assembly: GCF_049634645.1. NCBI lineage: Eukaryota > Metazoa > Chordata > Testudines > Trionychidae > Pelodiscus > Pelodiscus sinensis. The sequence continues at coordinate 309,471,239 of NC_134711.1, forward strand.
CCATTTCACTGCCGCATGTAGACGCGGGCAGTTATTCTGGGCTATTCGATTTCCAAAATGGCGACAGCCCGGGAACATCCTAATGAAGCATGGGATATTTAAATCCCACGCTTCATTTGCAATTTCGGTCACCCTCATTAGCATACCTAGTTCGAACTAGGGGGCTAGTGTAGACATACCCTAAGAGAATATTCCAGATCACAGGTCCTGGTTCTCATGGAGGACTTCAATCACCCTGACATCTGTTAGGAGACCAATACAACAGTACACAGACAATCCAAGAAGTTTTTGGAGAATGTTGGGGACAACTTCCTGGTACAAGTGCTGAAGGATCCAACCAGGGGCCATGTGCAGCTTGGCCTACTGTCACAAACAGGGAGGAATTAGTATGGGAAGTAGTTATGGGTTGCAACCTGGGAAGCAGTGATCATGAGATAGTTGAGTTCAAGATCCTGATCAAAGGAAGGAAGGAGAGCAGCAAAATACACAGACTGGCCTTCAGAAAAGAAGACATTGACGCCCTCAGGGAACTGATGGGCAGAATCCCCTAGGATGCTAACATGAGGGGGAAAGAGTCCAGGAGAGCTGGCAGTATTTTAAAGAAGTCTTATTGAAGGCACAGGAGCAAACCATCCTGATGCACAGTAACAAAAGCTAATATGGTAAATGACCAGCTTATCTTAACATTGAAATCCTTGGAGAGTTGAAAACAAAAAGGCAGCTTACGAGAAGTGAAAACTTGGAGAGATGACTAGGGAGGAATATAGATTGCTTGAGCATGCAGAAGTGTAATCAGAAAGGTCAAAGCACAATTGGAATAGCAGCTGGCAAGGAATATGAAGGGAAACAAGAAAGGTTTCTAAAGGCTTGTTACCAATAAGAGGGTGATCAGAGAGGATGTGGGGCCCTTACTGGATGAGGAGGTAACCCAGTGACAGATGATGTAGGAAAAGCTGAAGTTCTCATTGCTTGTTTTGCCTCTCTGGGAAGGAATGAACAAACACTCAAACTATCTTACCCATTACCAAGATAGCTTCCCCAATTATCACCTCTAATACCATTAGCTCACAAACATCCCACTCTCCCCACCTCTAATATCATCAATTCACAGACACTTACCTACCTTCCTCCCCTCCCCCCCGCATCCCCCTCCTGTTCTGAAATGTGATTTGTCCTTTTCATATGTGTTCATTTTTTTTAATTGTATCTTTTGGTATATATGGTTGTGACTATTTTCTTCCACTATTTGATCTGAGGAAGTGAGTCTGGCCCACGAAAGCTCATCATCTAATAAACCATCTTGTTAGTCTTTAAAGTGCTACATTGTCCTTCATTTTGCTTTAACTTCTAAATAGTTTTACTAAAATCCTAGTTTAATAATAATTTTGAGTCTTTCATATATTTTATACCTGTGAAATCTAGGAGTAACATCTTACATGCTGCTCCGGAGAATCTGATATATAGGAGCTGAGATTTGCTGCGGTTGTTAGAAATACCAATGTTTACAGAAACCTAGAGTACTAAAATATTTACAGGCTTCCGTCATTTGAAATGTTAATAACATTTCAGCAATGTAGAAGTTCAAAGCTACTTCCCCATGTCCTCAGTGCATAAGCTGGTAGTGAAATTAGAATGAAAGAAAAGATAGAAGACAAGTCAAAGCTTAAGTGAAAGCTAAATGCTATTTAAACTTTCCGATTGAGTGTAGAAAAATCTTAAAAAGGTCATTTCTAAGAGAGAGAGATATCTAAAACCCCCACACTGTCTGTTCCAGGGGCACTCTGATCATCAAAAGATGACAAATGGATTTTCTGTATATGAATCATATTATTCCCTAGATCCTTAACTTGAAAGACAAAAGGAGCATAGCTAAGGGGCATCTGTTCAAGCAAGAGAGATACATTTAATCTCACAAAGCAATCAAGATCTTAATGAGTATCTCTTACCGGAAGTACTTAAAATTAATTTCTTCTGTTCTGTTTGCATCACGAAAGGCAGGTAATATTCATCCTTCCATACAATAAAAATTGCATCCATTTTTTTCAAATGCAGCATTCTGAACAGTATGGCAGAATTCTGAACTGTATGTATAGACCAAGCCATAGGGTTTTAATACATATTATTTACTCAGACAGAACTCCTAACGAAGTACACAGGCCAAGTCTTGAGATCCTTGCTCAGTATGAATTCAGCAAGGAACTGCCTTTGGCAAGAGGAGTTGCCTGTTTATGTGATTAAATAAAACATTGAATAGGAACATCTAAACTTGATATAATTGCCTCAGTATGGATGACAAAAAGAACACAGTATTAGGTCTTTGGTGGTATAATACCAGGTATGGGAGACATGGTTTAAGATAGGAATTCACAACCAAGGGTATATATGCCCCAGGGGTACACAGAGGACTTCCAGGGGGTACATCAACTCATCTAGATATTTGCTTAGTTTTATAAAAGGCTACATAAAAATTACAAGCAAATCCAGAACAAGCTAAAATTTCATACAACTGAAATGTAAGTACAGTATTTATATGTAAGGACAGTATTTGTATTTCAGTTGATTTATTTCATAAATATGTGAGCGATTTTCCAGTAATACTGTTCTGTGACACTTGTATTTTTATTCCTGATTATGTAAGCATGTAGGTTTCAAGTGAAGTATAACTTGGGGGTTGCACAAGACAAATCAGACTCCTGAAAAAGGTAAAGTAGTCTGGAAAAGTTGACAGCCACTGATTTAAGGGAAAATAGATTATTTAAATGGAAGGAAACCTTCCAGTCATTAATGAGGTTCTAAGAAGATGTGGGGTCAGTTCTAAAGATTTCTCAGCAATGGGTGAATCAATACATTTGCTGAATACAACCAATACCAGTTATATTTACCCAGATATATATTCAGCTTCCAGACTTCAGGCAACGTGCATAGCAAAACCTCCAAGCCTCAAGGCCGTATCCCAGTCAATCTATATGTAAGTTTAGTCAGTCAGTCCTGTAAAGTATGTGACAATTTTACAGCAATTTTTGGATCATAGACGGGGACTTTTTCAAGTGCCATCAACTTATGTTTCACATGAAAATTCGCAAAATTTATTTTAGTTTAATATGACAGACAATGTTTACTTCTTTTCATCATGTCATTGCGGAAGGAGGATATCTAGAATCAGGTGGCAACATCACCAATGAAAAGGTGGCCTATTTGAAGCTGCCTCATTTCCAACCATACAATCTGTATATCCTGCAGAGTGTTCAGTATAGACAAGGATGTGAAGTCTTTGTGGAAGAGGGTGATACATGGGCTCTTGGAAGCACTGGGAAAAATGATTCAATCCTAATTAAGTAAAGACCCTGAAGCAGGAAAATGTAATGTCACATTCGATGTGAAGTTCTGAGGCATCTCCAGAGTTTGGCATGAAAGTTCTACAGTTACAAGCACTCTCTTTCCAACAACTTTTGTGTAACTATTACTGAAATGTTAACAGCCAGTCAAGTTCAAAAACCTTAACAGCTCATTTCAAGGGAGTATGTTACTGAGGTGTCATATATGCTTTTTTATTTGTGTTGCTCATTTTCTAGGGGGTCTTCAGAAAATCATGTTAATTGTGTTAAGGTCATGCTGACCATGCCATTAATAAAGATGTTTTCTTCAACATCTTTATTAATGACCTTGATAAAGAGATGGATTGCACCCTCAGCAAGTTTGCAGATGACACTCAGCTACGGGGAGAGGTAGATACATTGGAGGGTACAGATGGGGATGCAGAGTGACCTGGATAAATTGGAGGATTGGATTCAAAGAAATCTGATAAGGTTCAAAAAGGAGAAGTGCAGAGTCCTGCACTTGGGACAGAAGACTTCCAAGCTCTGTTACAGGCTGGCGACCGGACTGGCTGAGCAGCCTTTCATCAGAAAAGGACCTGGGGATTATTGTGGATGGGAAGCTGGATATGAGTAAACAATGTGCCTTTGTAGCCAAGAAAGCTAATGGTATATTAGGCTGCATTAGGAGCAATATTGACAACAGATCTAGAAAAGTGATTATTCCCCTTTATTTCATAGAATCATAGGGCTGGAAGAGACCTCAGGAGGTCATCAAGTCCAGCCCCCTGCCCAAAGCATAACCAACCCTAACTTAATCATCCCAGCCAGGGTTTTGTCGAGCTGAGACTTAAAACCTCTAGGGATGGAGATTCCATCACCTCCCTAGGTAACCTATTCCAATACTTCACCACCCTCCTAGTGAAATAGTTTTTCCTAATATCCAACCTAGACCTCCCCCACTGTAACTTGAGTCCATTGCTCCTTGTTCTGCCATCCATCACTACTGAGAACAGCCTCTCTCCATCCTCTTTGGAACCTCCCTTCAGGAAGTTGAAGCCTTCTATCAAATCCCCCTCACTCTTCTCTTCTCCAGACTAAATAAACCCAAATCCCTCAGCCTCCTCATTGGTCATGTGCTCCAGCCCCCTAATCATTTTGGTTGCCTTCCACTGGACCCATTCCAATTCGTCCGCATCCTTTCTATAGTGGGGGGCCCCAAACTGGATGCAATACTCCAGATGTAGCCTCACCAGAGCCAAATAAAGGGAAATAATTACTTCTCTAGATCTGCGGCAATGCTCCTCCTAATGAAACCTAATATTCAATTCACCTTCTTGGCTACAAGGGCACACTGTTGACTTATATCCAGCTTCTCATCCACTGTAATCCCCAGGTCCTTTTCTGCCGAACTGCTACTTAGCCATTCCGGACCCAGCTGTAACAATGCTTGGGATTCTTCCATCCCAAATGCAAGATTCTATACTTCTCCTTGTTGAACCCCATCAGATTTCTTTTGTCCCAATCCTACAATTTACTGAGGTCACTCTGAACCCTAACCCTGCCCTTCAATGTATCTACCTCTCCCCATAGCTGAGTGTCATCTGCAAACTTGCTGAGGGTGCAATCCATCCCTTCATATAGGTCATTAATAAAGATGTTGAACAAAACCATCCCTAGAACTGATACTTGAGTGCCAGAAACCAACAGCCAACCTGAAATTGAGCCGTTAACCACTACCCATTGGACCTGACAGTCTAGCCAGTTTTCTATCCACTTTGCAGTCCATTTATCCAATCCATACTTCCTTAATTTGCTGGCAAGAATATTGTGGGAGACCATATCAAAAGCTTTGCTAAAGTTAAGGTATATCACAGCCACCTACTTTCCCTTATCCACAGAGCCAGTTACCTCATCATAGAAGCTAATCAGATTGGTCAGGCATGACTTGCCCATCGTGAATCCATGTTGACTGTTCCTGATCATTTTCCCCTCTTCCAAGTGCTTCAAAATGGATTCCTTGAGGATCCCCTCCATGATTTTTCCGGAGACTGATGTAAGGCCAACTGGTCTGTAGTTCCCTGGATTGTCCTTCTTCCCTTTGTTAAAGATGGGCACTACATTTGCCTTTTTCCAATTATCCGGGATCTCTTCTGATCTTCATGAGTTTTCAAAGATAATGGCCAAAGGCTCTGCAATGACATTTGCCAACTCCCTCAGTACCCTCGGATGCACTAAATCCGGACTCATGTATTTGTGTATGTCTAACTTTTCTAAATAGTTCTTAATCTGTTCTTTCTCCACCAAAGGCTGCCCACCTCCTTCCCATACAGCGTTGCCCAGTGCAGTAGTCTGGGAACTGACCTTGTCTGTGAAGATAGAGGCAAAGAAAGCATTGAATACTTCAGCTTTTCCCACAGCATCGGTCGCTAGGTTACCTCCCTCATCCAGTAAGGGCCCCACCTCCTCTCTGATCACCCTCTTATTGGTAACATGCCTGTAGAAACCTTTTCTGTTACCCTTCACATCTCTTGCTAGCTGCAATTCTAATAGTGCTTTTGCCTTCCTGATAGCTCCTCTGCATTCTCGAGCAATATATTTATACTCCTTCCTAGTCATCTGCCCAAGTTTCCACTTCTTGTAAGATTCCTTTCAGCCAAGAAGGTGAATTGAATATTAGGTTTCATTAGGATTTCCCTGGTAAGCCAATTTAGTCGCCTACTATACTTGCTTTTCTTACTGTGCATTGGGATGGTTTCTTCCTGTGCCTTTAATAAGACTTCTTTAAAATGCTTCCAGCTCTCCTGGATTCCTTTCCTCTTCACGTTAGCATCCCAGGGAATCCTGCCCATCAGTTCTCTGAGGGAGTCAAAGTCTGCTTTTCTGAAGTCCAGGGTGTGTATTTTGCTACTCTCCTTTCTTGCTTTTATCAGGATCCTGAAATTTACCATCTCATGATCACTGCTTCCCAGGTTGACACCAAACTCTACTTCCTCTACTAGCTCCTCCCTGTTTGTGAGCAGCAGGTCAAGCTGTGCATGGCCCCTGGTTGGTTCCTTCAGCACTTGTACCAGGAAGTTATCCCCAACCTTCTCCAAAAGCTTCCTGGATTGTCTGTGATAGAAATGTAGCCGTGTTAGTCTGGGGTAGCTGAAGCAAAATGCAGGACAATGTAGCACTTTAACCTTTTCATATGTGTTCATTTTTTTAAATTGTATCCTTTGGTATATATGGCTGTGACTATTTTCTTCCACTATTTGATCTGAGGAAGTGGGTCTGGCCCACGAAAGCTCATCATCTAATAAACCATCTTGTTAGTCTTTAAAGTGCTACATTGTCCTGCATTTTGCTGGATTGTCTGTTTACTGCTATACTGGTCTCCCAACAGATGTCAGACTGATTAAAAATCAAATGGTCTGGTAGCACTTTATAGACTAGCAAAACATGTAGATGGTATCACGAGCTTTTGTGGGCACAGACCACTTCTTCAGATGACCTGTCATCTGACCCATGAAAGCTCATGATACCATCTCCATGTTTTGTTAGTCTATAAAGTGCTACCAGACCATTTGTTGTTTTTTCCTATACAGACTAACTCGGCTACCCTCTGAAGACTGACTGAAGTCTTCCATGACAACCAGGGGGCTGTGATCTGGAAGCTTCTCTTAGTAGTCTGAAGAAAGCCTTGTCTACCTCATCCACCTGATCTGGTGGTCTATAGCAGACACTAACCACAACATCGCCCCTGTTGCTTCTACCTCTAAACTTAACCCATAGACTCTCAACAGTCTTTTCTCCCTCTTTATACTGGAGCTCTGAGCAATCATATTTCTCTCTTACATACAGTGCAACTCCTCCTCCTGTTCTCCACCACCTGTTCTTCCTAAACAATTTATACCCTTCCATGACAGTGCTTCAGTCATATGAGTCATCCCACCAAGTCTCCGTTATTCCAATCAAATCATAGTTCTTTGACTGGGCCAGGGCTTTTAATTCTTCCTATTTGTTTCCTAGGCTTCATTTGTGTACTAACACCTTAGATAACCAGTTGATTGCCCTACCTTCTCCATTCAAACCAGAGATCTTCCTTTGTTGCTCGTTCTTCCTTGTGTTTCTTCTCGATATCCAACTTCCCCAGTTACCTCAGGGCTTTGGTCACCATCTCTCAATGACCCTGCTTTAAAGCACTCCTCACTAGGTTTGCAAGCCTGCCCACGAAGATGCTCATTCCTCTCTTGGTTAGGTGGATCCCATCTCTTCCTAGCAATCCTTGTGCCCAGAACAGAGTCCCATGGTTGAAGAAACCAAGTCATTGGTTTATTGGTTGGCATTGGTAAGGCCATATCTAGAGTATTTCATCCAGTTCTGGGGACCCCATTACAAAAAGGATGTGGATGCTTTGGAGAAAGTCCAGTGGAAGGCAACAAAAATGATTAGGTGTCTGGAGCACATAACTTGTGAGAAGATGCTGAGGAATATGGGTTTATTTAGTCTGAAGAAGAGAAGAGTGAGGGGGATTTTGATAGCAGCCTTCAACTACCTGAAGGGGGGTTCCAAAGAGGATGGAGAGGGGCTGTTCTTATTGATGACAGATGGCAGAACGAGGAGCAATGGTTTCAAATTGCAGTGGGGGAGGTCTAGGTTGGATATTAGAAAATACTATTTCACTATGAGGGTGGTGAGGCACTGGAATGGGTTATCTAGGGAAGTGATGGAATCTCCATCCCTAAAGTTTTTTGAGTCATGGCTTTCAAAGCCTTGGCTGGGCTGATTTAGTTGGGATTGGTCCTGCTTTGGGCACGGTGTTGAACTTGATGACCTCCTGAGGTCTCTTCCAACCCTATGATTCTATGATTCAATGACTTCTGGGAGACCACATAAAACTAATTGTAATGGAGCTCCTTAAAGTTTGTCATAGCTTATTCATTTCAGAAGATGCATATTTTGTTTGCTCCTATAGAACTGAGAAAAGAGGTATTTTGAAGTATTTACTTTATTTGCACGATCTGTGCACCCTCCTTATCATATCTTGTACAAATACAAATATTTTATGGCCTGCAGATTTAGATACCACCCTCATAATACATACAGCTGTTCTCTTATAAAAAAATTGATGCTGGAATTAACATCCTAGTCCTGTCCTCTGACGTAAACATTTCCCATAATATACAATTCCAAGCCTCACAAATGCCAATATTTTCCTGAACACCTAAAGAATTTTTTAAAACAGAGATACAGCACAGAGATACCACAGTCTTTTCAATTGAGGGGAAGTTATCCTATCACTGTAAAAAGAAGCCTGATCACTTCCTTAACCCAGAATATCTCTTCTGGAAACTGAGAGAGGCAGAGAAAACATTAGGTTGTATTTGTGAAAAGACATAACAAGAGAAACAACAGCAAAAATCACACAATGGCAGGATTTCTATAGGAACCGCCCCCACTGCTACAGTCACACATAAAATGGCATATCACAGCAGTGTGAAAAGAAATGAGGCATTTATGAGTAACAGGGCAGTTAATTTCATGGAGGATAGGGACAGATTTGCAGCAATTCTCTAATAAACAAAGGCACTAGAAGTGGTTTCCCTGTGGTTTACTGTGCATAAAACTGCCTAGCCCTGCTGGCAGTATATACAGTATTAGGACAGAAACCAAGAAGGGATGAATTGAATTTTCGGGAGTTGGGAATATATATTGTACAAATTCTCATGCATTTCTCTTTCAAAATAATCAGTTGAGGCAGCTAATTGAGTCATCCTGAACTGTGTGCATATATTTTGATTTCATTTCTCCTTTATTAGCTCCCCTAGAATCTATTACAAGTGCACTTTTGTAGTTGTGTTTATCCGAGTCTGACTCCAAGAGAGTAATAGTTTCATATTAAATACAAAAAGAAATTACCATTTGGTTGGCTGAGCTCATAAAGGTCCTTCACTCAGTCTGACAGAATTGATGCTTGTCTATTTGTCTGCAAGTACATAACAATGACATGATAAATTTTGAACCCTGCATCTGATCAATTCAAAAGTTCAGGGTCAATTCGAGGCATCAGAACCATACTGATTTTGGAGGAAATTGGAAAATCCAACATGGAAGATGAGGAACACAAGGATCCCGGCAGCTGTTTAGCACAGCCATAGCCTGAAAATCCGCTATAGCTGTCTTTTGATCCAACAACCAGTTGGTAGCACCCTTCAACACCTTCCAGGATATACTACTAATCAACCCTGCCAATGTTCTCAACAGAGCTCAACATTTTGACCTCCTGCATGATGTATCTCACAGTCACAAAAAAGAATTATGGTAGTGGGAAAGGGAAATGGAGAAGTACAAGTAGCCTCTGGCATGGAAGTTAGAATGGAGGAGAGGGAAGAGAGAGGAATGAGGCACACAGCACTCATGATGGTAGGGGGAGGTTGGGATTGGTACAAGAGGGGAACACTGAGCCTCTGGCACAGGTGCAAGCCAATGGGTGGTAATGCAGGTTCATACAGAGTCTCTGCTTTGGAGGTAGGGAAAATTCAGTTCACACAGAGTCACTGTGGTGGGGGAGATGGGGAATCCTGAAAGGGGTGGAAAGAGTAATGGAGGCAAAGAAATATGGGGAAATACACAGAGTCCCTGCCAGGAGAGATGGGAAGTCAACACACAGGGAACTTAAGAGGAGGGATGGAAAGACACAAGGAATCTGTGGAGTATCAAGTGAGCTCAGATTGTACAATATTTGTATGTGAACAATTGAACCTTATTTTTCTCCCTCTTAATATGAACACATGCCAATAGCTGTAATATTGTCTCTCTTGTCCATATATTACTCTTCAGTAACTTACGTAATGCATTTTTCTGTCACGTACCTGCACTTGCCTCATGAAAATAATTCTTAAGGAAGATTACCAATAAATTACCCAGCTGCTCCCAGTTAATCTCATTAAGTTAATGCATAGGTTTCACATCAGATACTCAATATTTGATTCAGTTGTAAACTTGTGTATCCTGAAGACATCTTGTGTCATCACCTCATACTAACCCCTGTATGCTATAGACACTAGTTAATCAGAATGAAAATGGTGTTTTCTAGACACTGGTAGGTGGCTCCCCCAATGTTTTATTATTAAGGCTAAGATTTTGTCCTGGATGTTTATAGGAAAAGTAATGGACAGGTCAGAGGTAATAAAGATAAAAGTCACAGAAGACTGCAATCTTTCCCTGACATTAACTAAAAATATCCATTGCAAAATCAAGCTCCAGGGGCCTCCTTACTGCTGTGTGCCTCATTCCTCTCTCTTCCCTCTCCTCCATTCTAACTTCCATGCCAGAGGCTACTTGTACTTCTCCATTTCCCTTTCCCACTACCATTACTCCTGTGGCTCAGAGCTTCAGGGTTTCCACCACCTGTAGTAAATAGGAATTGTGGGGCGTTACAAGGGGCTCCACCCATCTATAGTGGCCAGTAGCTCCAGAGTCCCCTCTGCTGTAGCTGCAGGGTTCAGCTGAGGTCCGTGGCAGCCAGGAACCTCAAGGTACCCCCACCTCCCTCAGCAGCTTGGAGTTTGGGGGCTCCTGCTGCCTCAGGTGGAAGGGATACCCAACCACTGTCAGCTGCATGTAGGCTGAAATCTCAGAGATCTTTGGAAGTCTCAGATTCTATGACTTCTGCAATCTCTGAGACAAAATTATTGCCTTATTTATTATGAACTATTGTAGTAGAAGCTACTAGGTATGTGCAAGAATACAAAAATATATAGTTCCTGGTTTGGAGAGTTTATAGCCAACAGCCTTAGAACAGAAATAATCCCCACAGGTGGACCGCTGGACCTAAGCAGAATGAGTGGCACTCTAGGCAGATGTCAATCTGTGAGGAATAACAGCAGTATCAGGATTTAAAAGAGGATGCACAAGAAAATACTTAGGAGGGAATTGGGTCTTTTGGAGGGATCTGAGTAAGGATAATGAGCTGCTTAGTAAACCAAGACTAACTATTCAACTGTGAGACTTGTGCAGTTGTGCCAAAGAGCCTCACAATATTTAATATATTTATCCACACACCTTTGGGAGGTGGGGAACTGCTTTGAGGGCTAGATTACAGAGAGGGAACTGTGTAACTGAGTGATTCACTCACCTTCACACAGAAAAGTATGGTAGGGCAAGGAATTAAATCTAGGTCTCTTAAATGCGGCCAGTGGCCCTAAGCCATGTACCGTTCCTTTTGGCAGGGCATAACTGGTCAGAGTCTTTCCACACAAAAAGATGCCTCATTTGGGAAATCATCTTCCAAAAGCAATCACAGTAGCAGTGGAAGGAGCTCCAAGAAAAATGGAAGAGCACAGAATAACCAACAAAGGTGACCCCCAGAGACTGAAACCACAAAAGATGCAAAGACTGGGCAGTCAGTAGGGATAGCACAAATTCCAGGTGATGAGTGCTGTATAAAAAAACTCAAAGCAGTGAGAGCTCTAAGTGCAGAACTAAGGCAAAAAGAGCTATTTTGCACAGCACAGAGATTATCAATTAGAATGGGATTTTCCCGAGCACTCAACACTGTCTTAACTCTGCTCTTACTGAAGTCAGTTGGAGTTTTGTCATTAACTCTGTTGAGAACCACTGAGTAAAAAAAAAGCCCACCCTCAATCAGAATACTCTAGATCCAGCAGCTACTCAGAGTTCAATAGCTTTAGCATCATAGTAGGGTGTACTCATATATACATTGTTTAAACACAAGTACTCAAATCTTTGCAAGAGGTATATTTAGAATAGTGAAATGTCTCTGGAATGCTCTTGTAATTAGCACATGGATAGAGAAAAAATAAGGACACAACATGACTAGTCTCCCAACCAGGTTATTATTATAGTTTTTATTTTTCTTATAGTATTTTCAGAAGAGATTCTAATATAGGACTTGCTTCCTATCAAGAGAAGACCTGAACAGAGTAATGCTTGTACATGGTGCTTATATCTCATGCTGCTGTGTATTTAGACATAATCAATACTTTATTTGAGGCTGATATGGGGACCTTGAAAAATAACAGCTAAATTCTCATTTATTTTCTTCTTGAGAAACCTGTTTTCTTTGAAGAATTACAAAAATACACTCAGTCCTTCTGGCTGTGTTGCTGTATTCTAGATTTATAAAATATAATACATTTTTTCACGTTCTCATAATAAAAAAAAGTAAGTAAGTGACCCAGCAGTCAAGATTTCCCACTGTGGTAAAAACAATTTGGTAATTGTCCTGTGAATTAGGGAAGTGAACTCTGGTAGAATTCCTGAATTGGGTATTTTCTTGGGCAATGATGTGCAAATAATAGATTTAATGAGAACTGTGTAACGATGTATAATACAATTTCATTCTTGAATAAATTTCACATCTTTCCTAGCTACAAAGTAGATCAACATAAAAAAATAAAGTAGGGAACAAGCCAGAAGAACCTGCTGCTAAACACAAATAGAAAATGGCCCGATTTGTGTTGCAGTACATTTTGTGCAGTACAACAAAAGAATGGCAAATAGAAGGAAAGAAATTGTTGCTATAGACAGAAACAGTTGAATTTTAACACAATCCCAAGGAATTCATCCATGCATTCACTTCCCTGTCCCCCTCCCCCTCCATCCTCCCCCTCGATTACCAATAATGAGAATTGCTTCATTAAATCTCTGAGCACCCCACTGCAAAAAATATATCTCAACATGTGCAGTAATAGTTAGGCATTATGTTTTCAGAAATCATTTACCCAGAGAGAGTCTACTTTAATTACCCAGTGCTTATGTGCAGTGAAAGACAAAGGATTAAAAATCACAGATTGCCCTCTACTGTTGTGTCTGACATATTGCAACAGGATTTTCACAGGCTTGCAAGTGGTGCATTAGTCATTCTGGTGCAGTCAAAAGGCTACGTGACACATGCTAAGAGACAAATTAAAGGCTAGTGTCTGTTAGGGCATGCCCAGTCCAACATAAGGGCACAGCTACTTAAGCATGAAAAGGAGCCTCCCTGAGCTCGTCAGTATATAGAGCCACTTCTACACTTTTTATTGCTATTACAGCTTGTCCTGCTTCCCTGCAAACTGGATCTGCTCCATGTGCTATGCCCCGGCTTTTTCCCTCCGTCACCTTTGGGCTATGCTGTCCCAAGAGAACTAGGACAAGACAGTCTGCTCTTCCTGACTCTTAATGGCTCAAACTGTGATGTGGGGAGGAGGAAGGGAACCTAGAATGGGCAGAAAGGGGAGAAACTCCCAAGAGAGAGAATATAGATTTTGGTCTCATTTGCATAGAAGTCACACAGAAGGCTGAATGCACATACCAAGTGGAAGAATGTGTTCATTTTACCCAACAGAATGGAAATTATAAAGATATTGGTGGACTACTCAGCCATCTATCCTACACACCTCACTGTGCTATCAGTGCAGCACTGCACCTTTGCAGTCCTAGGTTGTATAAATCTATTCTTATGGAGAACAGAGAAGTGGTTAATGCAGGCCTGGCAAGAAACAGGAAGTAGACCAGCTGAGTTTGCTCCACAGATGTAATGTCAGCACATTCTGGCCAACATGTTTGAAAAGTCTAGTGTAAACAGGACCACACGTCCATGTTAAAACAGTAAGCTAAACCCAAAGGGAGAGTCCTGGCTTTAACTCAAGTACTTTAATATGTGCTGAAGACAACATATATTGTACAAATAGACTTGACTTTTCAAGCATGTTAGATCACATGTGTGAATATCACTCCTTTGCATCTAAGACCAGGTCAGGCCAAAGAGAATGTCTTCCAGAGCACAGATGCTCTGAGAGCAGCGAGAAGGAACCTGAGCATTGGGCCAAAGGCTCTCATATCAAAATATCCCAGCTAAGAGCAGAAGTTCTCAGTGTGAACAGGCTGCTTTTCTGATTCACTACATGCTTCTTTGGAGATGCACTATTTGCAGATAGGCTGGGCTGCATGCCAAAAGAGCATGATCGCTTCTCTTCTCATCTGGGCTTGAAAGCTGACACCATGGCCAGGGCAGAGAAGTGGTTTGGGGATAGCACATGAGAACTGGTCTCGGTTAGAATATTCAAGTGTTCCAGGGCTATAAGTCTTGGCAACTGTGCCAAGACAAACAACTGCACTAGGAAACCTGCATTCTTTGGAAGCCTAGTAGGAAAGATTCTCAAAAAAGGATTTCCCACCCTGCCATGAAGGGCTTTTTCTTGCATCTGAAGTTGAATGGAAATAGAAGGAGTCTGTCGTTGTACGCGGAACAAATCAATCTCTAGTCTAGTTAGAGACTGGGAAGTGTGGATTTGTGAACATACACTAGGCAACGGATTTTTTTAAATTTTCCTTTCCACTAGCACCAGCTGCTGAGTCTTCCTTGAAATCCTCCCCTGTGGATGTCAGTGCATGCTCACCAGTTGATCTCAAGAGAGAGAAGGTTGGAAGAAGAAAGACAGCAACCAATTAGCACATAATCTGACACATTAAATGTTCACCTCCAGTCCATAAGGTTATTTTTAGATTCCGTTCAGGAGATAAGTTGACAGAGCTGCACTATATGGGACTCTGGCCCATGGGATGGACATCTTAGCTTTTTGTGTTGCTCACAAAGCTTTAATTCTATCAGTGATATTTGTCTCTGATTATAATCTTCTGCCAGGTTAGTATCAACATGATCATGCTGACAACAATCCCTGAACAGCTTTTGTAGGTCTTTGAGTCCCTTTTGTGGCAAATTAGTGTTATCCTACATAACAGAATCAAATCATCTGTTTTAGTGTAATGAATGCCCTTTCAATGCCTGTGGGGATTTGCACCAGAAGTACTTAGATCCCAAAATAGCAAACTCTAGCAGTTGCATAGTACGACTCTCCAAATACCTATCAACAGTAATAGTGGAAATATACTTGTTCCCAGGCCTATAGCCACTAGCAGGCAAGGCAGTCATGATTTGCTGATAACTAACATGTTATTTCAAAGTAGCATCAAAGTGGGCATCTCTCAGATCTCTAGTGGCCTGAGTGTATGAGCTGAGATTTAAGTAAATCACAGCATCTGTCCACTGCACTACACTTGCAAAGTTGCACTTAAGCTTTTCAAGAAATAATGCCAAGTGTCTGATATTGCAAACTGAAATTCGAATTGAAAATTCTATTGGAAGTTGTAGGGTTTTGTCATGAGACCCCATGCTGGCCTGAGAGCCGAAGAGTGCAGTATCTCCTGGCCCAGTGGCTGATTGGAAATCTCAGAACAGCTGGGGGAATAAAAGGAGATGAGAAGCAGAGAGGTGAAAGATGGTGGGGGAAGGCATTGCCAGGTACAGCCCCACCCACATTCTGCCCCCAGAATGCCTACTGTAGGCAGTCTAGGGACAAGAGTGTTGCTGAACCCAGTCCCTGCCCTCCCAGTGCTCCCGGCTGGGGAGGCTGGAGCTGCTTGCTTTCCTCCCTCCCTTGGTGCTCCAGGGAGTCTGGAGAGCACATGAATGGTTGCCCTGTCCAATCTCTTCTGCTCCTTGTCAGGAAAGGAGGGGGACGTTTAAAGCATTGCCCTGCCTCCTCCCTGTGGGGACTCAGCAGAGGGGACAGGGCTGTAGGTGGGGCTGGGAGCCTGCTTCCCCCAGCCTCAGCTGCACAAACTACCCATGGGAGTGGGGCTGCCAGATGATCAAGAAGGCTGGAGAAGGAAAGTTCTGCCAGGCAGCTGGCAAGCAGCTGCTCAGAGACAGTGCCTCAGAGAAGAGCCACAGACTGGAGAAGCCTACAGATCCAAGATAGGTAGGAAAGAGCAGGTTGAGCTGCTGAGGTTTGAATCTGCTTCCTTTAAGGGTCCTGAGTTGGAATCCAATAGAGTGCATGGGCCTCGGTTTCTTTACTTCCCACAGTTCCCCTGGCAGGAAATGGCAAACCCCAGCTAATGGGAGCTGTGAGGCTCTGTACTTTTGGATGCTTAGATAAACAAAGCATCTTGCGACCCGCCAGCAGTTTAAGCACCCTAACAGGAAGTTTTTGTTAATATACAACCTAACCCTCCCTTGCTGCAATTTCAGCTCATTGCATCTTGTCCTATCCTCAGAGATTAAGGAGAATATTTTTTCTCCCTCTTCCTTGTAACAACCTTTTATCAGATTGAGTTATGAAAATCTAAGGCTCATCTAGCAGCATAATTTATACAAGTGAGTCCTTTTAAGACAGCTTGAATACATCAAAAATTATATGAGAAACTATCACATTAAATTTCCCAATTTTAAATTTAAAAGATTTCATCTGAGGTAAGATTCTTTATGATCATTCCCCTCTAATCATCATCTCTTTATAATGCTAGACTATTAAGGCCTCCAACTCTGCCAAATACATCAAAGCAACACAAGTAGTCCCAGTGAAGTCAATGAGATTTCTCGCAGGCTTAAAGATGTAGAAGATGAGGGCCTAAACCCGAGGGTCATAGAAAGCAAATGTCCCTGCCAGGATTTCCTGGCTCCCACTGCTATACTTGACTTTAAAGGGAATTTTCCCTGGGTAAAATATGCATTAGCTCTCAGTTCATTTATGTGTAATAAATGTTTTACTATGTCATGACTTCCAGTTCTAGACATTGTGGGTGAAATACTGAATTCATTGAAATCAAAGACAAGATTCCCTTGTACTTTAACAGAGCCAGGACTTCCCATGTTTATGTTGCTCTGCATGCTTACGAGTAAAGCATATTTAACCCCAAAGCTTCTTGACATATGGCATGCTTATGATAATTGACAAATGAATGCATAATATCTCATATAGGGTTAGGCAGCTCATCACACCACCACCTTTGTTTTTATTAGGTACAATAATAATGAATATCTGCAATTTTCCATGAGAGCATTGTACAATTATGTGTATATATTTATATTAGGTTTGGATTTTAGGAGCACCTTTTTTTTTTCAAACCCAAGTCTTATGGTCTTCTTCCCAATACCCTAATGGTCTGACGAGGTTAAATGTTACTTCAAAGTGTGGTTTATTTTCTTGATTTATTTTGTTAAATCTTTTTAAAGAAATTGAACGTCCTACACAATGACTCATGACCAGCTTTTCCCACTTATTTTTTAAAGATGCCCAGTGGTGTTAAATCAAGAACATTTCACCCCTGATCCTGGCTTAATTTTCTATATGTAAAATCATATATTTTACAGGAGATAGCTCTTACAAAATAAACATCACCCACCCGGGCAATTAAAAAAAATTAACCCTGAAGCATAAACAATATGGAATTACAAGATAAGATTCCAATGAAGATTATTAAACATACTTTTAGTTTATAAGAAAAATGTAAAAGATTGATTTTGATCAATTCTGACACGTTTTTCTTTTCCTACCCGGATTATGTATTTACTGGTTCTCAAAGGCATTTGTGAATAAGTAAAAATGGGGCTAAATTATACTTGTCCTAACAAGCTTAAATTTGTTGAGGCATGTCAGAGTGCTATTAGAAATGAAAAGCAGAGACAATGGTTTAGCAGCAAGTAAGAAATTAAGAGACAATCAGTTTAAAATGCTAAGGCACAATCCGGTCATGTGGAAAAAGTTCCACTTCATAACAAAAAGGACAGTCTGATTGACCCTTAGATGCATGAGGAGGGTCAAGAGAGTACAGGGTGTGACACTGTACCCCTTAATCATTGTAGTGATATTATTAGGATATGATTTTAGCACAATTATCAAGTATTTTGTACAAGATAAGTCACGTGAGTTGTCATTGGAGAAGTTAACTGGGGAGGCTTTTACAAGTTTTTTTTTTTAAAGTGAAACTGACATTTCTTTACCAAATATTTCAGTTTTTGAAAAACATCAGTTTTGGGATTAAAAAAACTAATTTGAAATATGTTGATTATCTCAAAGAATTACCTGGAAATCAGTGGGATCCTTGTCATATAAACACTTTGGGTTTAGCTGGTTGTGACAATGGGCTCAAAGATGTAAAGATCCTAACTTATTTTCTATTGCATATTGAACTGCTAATTGTAGTTCATAGATTTTGAGCAAAAAAACTCTCTGGCCTCCTTTTGCCATAGCAACCAGATCTTAAAATATTTTCTGCACAGCTAGAAAGACACCTATAGGAAAAAATATAGAGATTTCATAGAGCTAGTGATTTTTCGTTGTGGGGAAGTTGTTTTATATTGCAGGGGAAATTAATATGTTAAAGGCTCCCATTGGCACCAAAATCTCAAAGAAATTGGAGAAATTGGAAAGGGTACAGAGAAGAGCGACAAGAATGATTAAAGGTTTAGAGAACATGACCTATGAAGCCGGGCTTCACAAACTGGGCTTGTTTAGTTTGGAAAAAAGAAGATTAAGGGGGGACATGTCACAAGGAGGAAGGAGAAAATTTGTTCCTCTTGGTTTCTGAGGATAGGACAAGGAGTAATGGGCTTAAAGTGCAGCAGGGGAGGTTTAGATTGGACATTAGGAAAAAATTCCTAACTGTCAGGGTGGTCAAATATTGGAATAAATTGCCAAGGGAGGTGGTGGAATCTCCCTCTCTGGAGATATTTAAGAACAGGTTAGATAAACATCTGTCAGGGATGGTGTAGACAGAGCTTGGTCCTGCCTTGAGGCCGGGGGGCTGGACTCGATGACCTCTCGAGGTCCCTTCCAGTCCTATTATTCTATGATTCTATGATTCTATGAAAATATATTCAGGGAGAAGAGTAAAAAATCCTCTACAAATGCTTTTGGCTTGATTGTAGTTTTTAAGTTAGTTCCTACAGTCACAACAATGTTCCTCAAAAGCAAAAGAGAAAAGACATGGGGAAAGGTAAAACTTCTCACTCCTTGATCCATGCTGTGTTCACATGCTATAGGTATGATGCATGAAGACAGGTCAATAATGAACAAATATACTTCAGACTCCGGACAAGGGTGCCATTTCGAGGGGAGGAGGAAGGCAGCAGACATGCGCTCTGGGACATGGCATGCTTTTCATCCAGTTCCACCCAACTATCAGGGAGTGAGGGGAAAGTGCTTGCATTCCATGCATGCCTCACACCTGACTGATTAAGGGAGCTCACCAGCCAGGGCTCCATCTACACTCCATCATTTTTGCAGAAGAGGAAATGCAAATGAAGTATTCATTAGCATTTCTTATTTTTTGAGAAGTAAGAGTACTTGCGCAAAAGGTTTTTTGTGCACAAAATAGCCCCATCCACACTGCAGTTTTTCCGCAAAAACTTCTTCTGCAAAAAGGATCGGAAGAGAATATGCAAATGAGAGTGTGAGAAATGCTAATGAGTGCTTCATTTGCATTTCCCCTTCCGCAAAAACGATGCAGTGTAGACAAAGCCCAGGTTTGAGAGGCATGCATGGAATGTAAGCACTTTCACCTAACTCCATGATAGTCCGGGGAATGGGATGAAAAGCAAACCACATCCCAGAGTACACAGTTGTTGCTCCCCTACCCTCCTGAAATGGTGCCTTTGACTCTGGACCCTGGCATGATACCTGGTCATATAGGAAGACATGCAGCTAGAATGGAGACTATATAACAGCTGTGTCCATCTCAGACTTGGACCCTGGTGAGTCACTTAGACTATGTCTACACTAACCCCCTAGTTTGAACTACGGAGGCTAATGTAGGCATTTTAAGTTTCAAATGAAGCCCAGGATTTAAATATCCCAGGCTTTATTTGCATGTTCCCATCTGGCAATTCAAACTAAGTCCTTCATGGAATGAGGTGTAACAGTTAATTCGAACTAAGGATTTAGTTCAAATTGCCATTTCACTGCTGCGTGTAGCCATGGGCAGTTACTTAGGACTAGTGAAATTTAAAAATGGCGACCAGACGGGAACATGCAAATAAAGCCCGGGATATTTAAATCCTGGCCTTCATTTGCAACTTTGAATGCCTACATTATCCTCCCTAGTTCCAACTAGGGGGCTAGTGTAGACATACCCTTAGATCCCCTCACAACTAGTGATCCTGCAAACTCAGGAAGACACATCTGTTTCAGTTGCATTAACTTCACAGTGTGAAGATTTTCTTTGCACCCATAAGAGCTAGAGACTAAAATGAAACCTGTACGACTCTGGAGAACAATGGACGGGCCTGACTGCTGTCCCAGAGAGTGTTCCATGTACTACATGCTGTATTAACATGAAAAGACTCCATTCTTATTTAAACTAAGCTTCTCATTTAATAAAGCAGCTATTTAAAGAGTTGCTCTAACTGCAGCCATGTGCCTGTGGACTGAATTGCAAGTGCTTCCTCCAAAGTGCTTCCTTCTGCAATCCATGCAATCGAATCTATGACAAAATGCAATGAACCAGTATAGCAAACTCAACTGCCCTTGCATCTTACAGAAAAACTACCTACCACAAGATAAACTAATTTTTTTACACTGATACATTTTTCTGGACAAATTTATTAATATGATTGTGTGAGGGGGATTGCTTGTGGAGGTAGGGAACAAGGCTCAGCTGCTCTGGGGCTCACTTTTGGTTTATGGCTTATGTTCCAAAAAGCTGATGCTTCATATTTTCAGGTGGTCATCTGGAGGAGTCAGGCAGGGATTCCCCTTCTCTCCAAAATATTCTGCTTGTTTATTTGTCCCCTTCTTCTGAAATGTCAGGGATGGCCATGGCCTGAGATGGAACATTGGATGGGGTAGCCCTGAGCATAGCCCTGAGGTGGTCCTGAGCATCCTCTCTCTCAGGTCCTGGGCTGGCTGGTTCCTGCTCACAAGCCACTAACTGCCATATGTGGGATCAGGAAAGAATTTTCTCACAGGTCATATTGACAGTGACTTGGGGTGTGTGGGGGAGTGGCACCATCCTTCCAGCTTATGGGTCTAGGTCAATTGCCAAGATTATCTGGGTATATATCACTTAATCAGTTCTCTGCCATTGCAGGGGCCTCAGGCACTGGTGCACCTCAGTCCCTCCTATCTCTGGCCTGTGGCACATAATAATGTAGTCTCCTGTGGAATGTTATACTTTGGCCTAATTCTGGTTGCTGAGGTGAGCGTGCAGGTGTTGTGTGGCCTGTGTTACACACGAGGTCACACTAGATGATCTGATTGTTGCATGTGGCCTTAAACTCTATGACCTCAAGTCCCTCAGCATAAGGCTCCTTCCAAAGTGCCCAAGAGAAAAGATGGATCTTCTCGTATGTCTAGAAAATTAACAGATCCAAGACCTGGTGGACCTTTCAAGCAGTCAGCATTCTCTTCCGCGACCACTGAATACAGGCCAGGACTTAAGTGACAGCATGTGCAGTGACACTAGGCAACACAGGTAGCCCAGGAGAACCACAAAACCTAGTCGTTGTCCAACCAGCCTTTGCCAGGATAGGGAGCACATAGAGTTCTGACTCTCATAGTTTCTCATGAGAACTGAGATTTTGGCTGGGACTGGAGCCAGCTTGCCCCTGATTGTAGAAGCTTCAGGCATGTCTGAGATTCAGCACCATTCTCACAGGAGGGGAGAAGAGAGCAGAAAGAACCCAGCAGCTCAGGAGGCTTTGCTACCCGCTCTTCCGTAGAGAGTGATGCATCAATCTGCTCTCTGCTCCTCCCATCAGCTCCATCCCCAAAACAGCAGGGCCAGGGAGGTGAAAACGTGTGTGTGAAAAATCCCTGGAAAAGAAGAGAAGGGACCCTGCTGCCTCTTTCCCACCACCACCTGCCCAGAACTGGGAGAGAGGGTGATGAATCACTGAAGTAGCAAGAGGAGCAGATGTGCAGCTAATGGGTAGAAAGGATTGGGGGTGGAGGTGCATAATTAAATGCTGAGGAGGAAGACTCGATGAGGGGGCAGGGGTGACAGAACTTGATTTCTGGCTTAGGGGATGGGCAGATATGGGCCTATCATGAAAAGCATTGCCATGCTGTGGCTCGGGGAGAAGTTGGAAGCTCTGAACCACTAGACTGCCACAGAAAGGGGGCCAAACCTACTGTAATGACTACATTTCAGAAAACTGGCAACACAGACTTGGTTGTCAGTTGATTTCTTAGCAGCGTTCCAGGTGTCAACTTTGATTTAGCAAGTCCTGCATGGCTTGGAACGAGCTGAGACCTCCCTCCACATACACACTTCATTCCTTGTGACACTGCCACAGTTGTGATCCTCAGCCGCTGTCAAATTACAGTTCTCTCTTGAAATGTGAAGGGACTGCTGGCAGAATGTTCACCTGTGACGGCTCCTTTACCTGCATCCTCGTCTCCAGCAAAGCGTTTTTCTTAAGCAAGAAGATAGAACACTGTCAGTATTACCAACTCCAAGAGTTACATGTTCTCTCCTGGCCCACTCTGTGCCTCCCAGTGACAGTTTTTTAGCAATGTAGTATCCTATTGCCTCCTATTGCTGGAGCATTTCTTCTCCACATGAACAGACTCTAACAACTGGGGGAGGAGAGGAGGAGTTGGGAGGGCAAGACAGAAATTCTGCAAGCTCTCTACTGCTAGAGACTTTCTCCCTCCTAAGGAAAAATTCTGGCAGTGGAATAGGCAGCTGGGAAAATGTCCAGCCTTTCCCTGCTGCCTCAGCCTTTCACTGACAAGTGTAGAATGTGGACACAGCAGCTCTTCACTGAGGCATGTGCACTACATGCAGTGCAAAATGGGGTGTTATGTAGACACAGCCTATGTCAAACATGACATTAGTTGTTTCTGAATCTTGAAAACTTAGATGAAAATGTATCTTGAATGCATATGGATCAACATCAAAGAGATAAAACACAAGATGGAGTATTAGTTGGTCTGCTTTGTAGCACCAAATCACACCAGTAAACAGGAGGATCGGTGCCTTATACATTTATCTATAATGTGTAGGGGAAAAATGCTGCATGCTCATGGGGGACTTGAACTTGAGAGCTAGGTGCTGGAGGTCTCAGGCTACCCATACCAAAACATCCTTAGAATTTTTAAATGTTCTAGAGGACAATTTCCTAACTTAAAAAACATGGCAGCCAACATGGGGGAATTCTATATTAGATCTTGTATAGACAGATGAAGAGGAAATCGCAGAATTAAAAATGAGTGGTAGCTTAGGTACAAGTGATAAACACTCAATCATAGTTATATAGCATGTAAAAACAATAAATTCCAGACCAATAAGATGTTTTAAGGGGGCCAATTTCACAAAGGTGAAAACAATTATATGCCAGATCATCTTGAATTAAGAGTGTAATCAGAAAAATGTGAATGATAAGTGGCAATTATTTAAGAAAACTTTAGATTTCAAAAAAACTACAATAGAAGAAGAAACCATATTGGTTTAAAAACTGGTCTAGTTTAGAGGACAGCTATACATACATCATCATCATCATCACCACCACAATAATAATAATAATTAATAATAATTAATAATAAATATAACACATGGAAGAAAGGAAAATTAAAGTAATTAACATAGATCAGAAGCTAGTTGATAAGGAAAGTAAAGGGACACAGAGGAATCTATGACCTGCACAGCTTAAGGTGCCGAACTAAGATGCTGAATGAAGTGTAAGATAATATGTGCTTTAATGTAGTTAAATGTATGTATCTAGAAACAAAGAATGTAGGTCATACTTAGGATGGAGGACTCTAGCCCGGGAATTGGTGACTCTAAAAGCAATTTGAAGATGTGGGTGGATAATCATCCTAGTTTGATACTGTGGCCAAAAGGGCTAATATGATCCTTGAATGTATAAACAGGGGAACCCTGAGTAGGGGAAGAAAGATTATTTTTTTACCTCTGTATATAGTATTGGTGTGATGACTGCTAGAATGCTGTGTCCAGTTCTGGTGTCTGCAATTCAGGAAGGATGTTGATACACTGCAGAGAGTTCAGAGAAGAAACACAAGAGTGATTAAAGGATTAGAAAATGTGTTTTCTAGTGAAAGTTCTTTGAATCTATTTAGCTTAATAAAGAAAAGGTTAAGGGATGACTTGATTGTAGTTTAAGTACTTACATAGGAACAAATATTTAATAAAGGATTCTTCAGTCTAACATGATCCACTGACTAGAAGCAGCAGCTAGACAAATCCAGATTGAAGATTATGTATACATTATGTTAGAATAACCATTAGGACATTTTGCCAACAGTAGGGATGGATTCTCCATCACTAGCAATTTTCTTTTAATGTGTTTAGGAATTATTTTGGGTAAGTTCTATGGTCTGTGTTGGAGGTTAGAGTAAATTCTGACAATGATCTCTTCTTACCTAGGAATCTAATATGCTAAGTGTGTGATAATAGTGTGTTGTCAAGGTTGCAAAGACATGGATAATTATTTGGACCAAGCTACAATCAAACAAACCACTGTTAGTTAATCAAAATCTGGAGATTTTTTTAAACATATAAAACAAGAAAAACTGATTTTACAGGAAATCCCAATGTTTTGAGGATTGAGGAGTTCAGAAAATGAAAAATCGCAAAGTTAGTAGGCACAGTACTTAAGAGGCAGTGTGGTGTGCTGCATCACTTTTTTTCTTCTTGTCCTTTTCAACCACTGCATAGCAGTTTCCAGAACATTGAAGGCATTGGAATTTGAGGGGCTGTCAACTTGTTCTTCGTCGACATCATTTTTGTTCACTTCCTTCATTGGTAAAAAATGGTTCGTATAATTGATTGTTTGTAAGAATTAATGTTTGTAAAATCAAGTTGCAAAAATACTTGACATCATAGATAGCATATTGTATGTCAGTCTAAAACACGAGTTTTAACTCCTTAAACCCAGGGAGAGAACAAAATTTTCATCACTATATTTCCCTATTATGAATTATATTGGTTTAGCACCCACAAAGGTCAGCCACATACACACAAAATAAAGGTAAAGGTTCCACCTCCAAACACTTTGCAATCAAAGACAAATCAGGCGTTCTACGCAGGACATTCCCAGTGAAAGTGTTTGAAACCTTCAGTGTAAATTATTACTTAGTCTGTATAACCCGTAATTAAGACATTTTTATTTTAAGCTTATTTCCTTCCTTGTCTAGTGTTAGGACATTACAGGAGGTGATATGTAGCAAAAGTTGTATTCAATATTTCTTCTCGACCCCCCCCTTAAGTTTCCAAGAATAATGCCAACCCCACCTTCTATATTTAATAGATCACCAAATCTCCTAGTATCTGCCACATTATAAGCTATTCAGTTGTTCCAAGATTTGTCATGAAAATGCTAAGTAGCAGACTGCCAGAGAAACCAAACATCTTCTGGTTTTATCACTCTCCCTTCTAGTAACATTGAGAAAAAATGGAATCCTTGTTGCAATTTTAATGTTAGTAATTTTGGCACATTATCTTTGTTCTTGTTCTACCCACACAACTGCAAAAGTGAATGCATAAAATCAATGGCAGTTCAAGACCATTCCAACTAAATTCACATAGTCTAATTGGTCACCTATGGCAAAGATCTTGTTATACAACATGTCTACAATATTTTTAGCTGGATGCGTGGGAAGGTTTTAGCATTTTCCCATAAAACATTACGCTTGCTGAGTGATGATTTACACACTAAGCTTTGGTGGAATATATGATTACTCAGAGACTGAGATGTAAAAAACATTGCAGCTGTGAGAGAAGAAACAGGCAACCCAGGAGCAGATGGTGTAAACGGAACTGCTTTATTGCTCACGCAACTCTTAAAATAAAATATTATCTAGTACAGACCTCATAAAACCACTGGATCCAGCTTATGGGCACAGTGGGAGCCTAAGCCAGGCTCCTTGCCTGCCCTGCCCCCACATGCCTCTCAGAAAAGCTGGCTGCAGGGCCCTGTTTGGCTTCATGTGCTGCCCCTGCTCCCAGCACAATTCTGAAGTCCCATTGGCAAGTGTCCAGCCAATGGGAGCTGCCTATTGAAAGAACACGCAATGTGAAAAGTACTCCTCCACCCCCTCCTCTTGGGCTTATAGCTATTCACAGATGCACATGGCCCTGAAGCCGGGTATTCTGAGTGGCCTGCCAGGGCATGGAAGGCAGGAAACCTGTGCACTGCTGACTGGGACCCACCCAGGGAAATCTCCTGGCCAAAGCCTGCCTCTAGCACCCCAGCCCCTCCCGCCCTCACTCCTGCCCTCCTAGCCTAGATAACCCAAACATTCTGCCCCCCTCCTGTACCCATACACTCACCCAGACCTTGCGCTTCAATCTCCAGCCCCAGATAACAACTTCCTCATGCCCTCGTTCATGGCTTGGCTTCGCGAATGAAGATCTAGGAAGGAAATCCACATCTTCTGCAGGCACGCTGGTGGCTGACGAGGCCTATGCGGGACAGGCAGGTCCTGCCACAATGGCTGCAAATATAGGTCTGATCCGGGATAGGTGCTGAGGGGTCACGGTTCTTCTTCCTTCTCCTTTTGTCCTCCATACAGGCCCTGCGGGTATCTTCGAAGAAGGAGGTGGCCTGGTGGACTGTGTACCGCCAGGAGTTGCGATCAGCTGCTTGTGTTGCCCACTGGCGGTGATCGATACAACAAGCAGTGAGGGACTTCTTCAGGGAGTCTTTGTACCGCTTTCGTGGTGCCCCTATGTCACGGTAGCCAGAGGACAGTTCCCCATACAGCACGATCTTGGGTAGGCAGTGGTTCTCCATCCTGGCGATGTGCCCTGCCCAGCGAAGCTGTATCTTGAGGACCATGGCCTCGATGCTGGTGACCTCCGCTAACTCAAGGACTTCAGTGTTGGCAAAAAAGTCACTCCAATGAATATTGAGGATTGTGCAGAGGCAGCGCTGATGGAAACGCTCGAGGAGACTCAGGTGACGACGGTACATGACCCAGGACTCAGCGCCATACAAGAGAGTGGTCAGCACAACAGCTTTGTAGATGCTGACCTTCGTGTCTCTTTTGAGATTGCTGTTGTTCCAGACACGTTTGTATAGTCTGCCGAATGCACTGTTTGCTTTGGCCAGCCTGTTATCGACTTCTTTGTCGATCTTGGCATCCGACGAGATCACGCATCCCAAGTAGCTGAACTGGTAGACAACTTTCAGTTCTGTTTGTTCAATGAAGATGCTTGGTGGATGGTGCTCCTCGTGCGGTGCGGGCTGATGAAGAACTGACTGACTTCAAGACCGAAGATCTGAGCAGTTTTTGCGAAACAAGACGTAATTCGCTGCATAGCTGCCTCTGTGTGAGCAAGGAGGGCGGCATCGTCAGCAAACAGCAGCTCCCTGATCAGTTTCTCCATGGTCTTTGTGTGGGCCTGCAAGCGCCTCAGGTTGAACATGCTCCTGTCGAGATGAAAACGGATGTATACGCCATCAGCGTCGTCGAGGTTCTCTGTGACCTGCTGGAGCATCATGCTGAACAAAATGGTGAACAGTGTGGGAGCAAGAACACAGCCCTGTTTCATGCCGTTTGCAATAGGGAAAGGCTGCGAGAGGTCGCTACTATGTCTGACTTGTCCTATGTCTTCATGAAGCTGGATGATCATAGTGAGGAACTTCGGTGGGCAGCCTAGTTTTTCCAGGATTTTCCAAAGTCCCTGCCTGCTCACGGTGTCAAACGCTTTTGTCAGGTCCACAAAGGTAACGTACAGCGCTTTGTTTTGCTCCTGGCACTTCTCCTGAATCTGCCTCAGGACAAACACCATGTCTGTGGTTCCCCGGTTGGCTCTGAAGCCACACTGTGTCTCTGGGAGGTGATCTTCTGCTATCACGGGTACCAGTCTATTCAGTAGTTCTCTTGCGAGGATTTTGCCAGCGACGGACAGAAGTGTTATGCCGCGATAATTGGAACAGTCTGACTTCTCCCCTTTGTTCTTGTACAGGGTGATGATGACTGCGTCCTTGAGGTCATGAGGGAGTTTACCCTGCTCCCAACAGCAGACGAAGAATTCGTGGAGTTTGGTGTACAGTGCTGGGCCTCCGTTCTTCCATACCTCAGGAGGGATGCCATCAACTCCTGCAGCTTTACCGCTCTTCAGCTGTTCAATGGCTTCCTCAGTCTCTTGTAATGTTGGTGCCACATGCAGTTCGGTTTTCACTGGTTGTCGTGGGATGCGGTCAATCGCTGGTTCTTGGACTGAGCGGCTAGCATTGAAGAGGATGTAGAAGTGCTCAGACCAGCGGTTCAGGATAGAGTCCTTTTCGGTGAGCAGTTCTTTCCCATCTGCACTCTGCAAGGGGCTCAGGATTTGGTATGAGGGGCCATATACCGCTTTTAGAGCTTCGTAGAATTCCCTGTAGTCGCCAGTATCAGCGCAAAGCTTACTGCGAGGTTGGTCCACCACTCGTTCTGAATCTCTTGAAGCTTGCGCTGGAAAGTTCTGCATTCCAGCGGAAGGCTGCTTTTTTGTGCGGGAAGGATGGTTGGGCCAGGTGGGCCTAGTGTGCTGACCTCTTCTTTGACCTCAGCTCTTGGACTTCTAAGTTGTTCTCATCGAACCAATCCCTGTTCTTCTTCGTGGAGAATCCGAGGATATCTTCAGATGTTTGCAGAACAATGGTTTTGATATGATCCCACAGCACTTCTGGAGCCGGAGGCGAGTCTGCTAGGCAGCTCGGTTCCTCTAGCCTGGATCGTAGGCTCTCCTGGAAAACCGTCTTGACCACGGCAGACTGAAGGCTGCAGACTTTGAGCTTCTTCCTCGGGGTGCCACCTTTCCTTGGTTTGGGCTCAAAGTGGAAGCTGAGTTTGCAGCGGACAAGGCGGTGGTCTGTGTGACACTTGGCACTGGGCAATACCCTGGTGTGAAGGACATCTTTCAGATCACGCTGGCGCACTAAGATGTAGTCTATGAGATGCCAGTGTTTTGACCGAGTGTGCATCCAGGTTGTCTTCAGACTGTCTTTCTGCTGGAAGATAGTGTTGGTAATGGAAAGCTGCTGTTCCGCGCAGAGTTCAAGTAACAAGCGTCCATTATCGTTGCAGCTGCCCACACCATGCCTTCCAAGTATGCCTTTCCAGGTTTCCGAGTCTCTGCCCGCTCTGGCGTTGAAGTCGCCCAGGATGACAATCTTGTCATCAGCTGGAACATCCTGCAGAAGGCTGTGTAGGTCAGAATAAAACTTGTCTTTGTCAGCAGGGTCTGCCTGGAGAGTTGGAGCATACACACTAAACAGTGTGGCGTGTTGCTGTTCACGAAGTGGTAGACGTATTGAGATGATGCGGTCAGAGTGGCCGGTTGGCAGGCTTGCAAGCTTGATAGCGATGGAGTCCCTGATCATGAAGCCGACACCTGAAAGGTGTCTCTCTGTCACTGGTTTGCCTGACCAGTAGAAGGTGTAACCTGCGCCATGCTCTCTTAGACTGCCTTCCTCTGAAAAGCGGATTTCGCTGAGTGCGGCGATGTCAACATTCAGCCTAGTGAGTTCGTGTACAATTAAAGCGGATCGTCGCTCAGGTCGAGTGCTGTTGGCTGAGCCTAACATGGTTCTGATGTTCCAGCATGCGAGTTTAAGTCCTTTCCCACCTTTTAAGGCGAGTGGATGCGCCGTTGATTCTTTGATATATTTCGACCGCATATGGAGATGCCCGTTGACCGCGGTAAGCCAACTGGGGGAGAAGGAGACGAGCTTTGTTTAGGCCACCGTTTCTAGGCTCCTCTCCATGTGGAGCAAGCAGTGCTGTCCCTAAAAAAGGCTGCTTGGTCGCTCAGGGTGCTGCTGAGTGATGATGTCGTCTCCAGGTCATCATCAGACGACCACTAGCACCTGAGCTGCCTGCATGCGGGATTGAGACTGCGGCTGCCAGTGTCATCTTACACCTGCTGAGTTCGCCCCTTTCCCATCGCTACAGGACTTAGTGAGACCGGGGGGAGTAGACATGAGTATTTCCTTCTTGCCTGCGCAAAGGAGCTTTCAAGTGGAGTGCAGTGTGTGCAGAACTGGCTCCACCCTTTAAACCCGGGGTTCAGCTGCCATGGCCTAGCAAGCTGGGATGGTGAAAGCAAGGTCCTTGGGCCGTAGGTTTTACATCAGAGTTTCCTTCTCCTAGGCAGACGGCCTTCCGGGCTGAAGAAATCCACCTTCCCTGCTATTTCAAACCATAGCTGGTAGGCCACAGCCGCAGTCCACAATAACGAAGTGGCGCGCCTTGGTCCCGAACACTTGGCCGTTGGGTCCTAACGAGACCCTTCTGCCCTTGCACATGACTCCATCGTGGGAGTTCATTCGCCCAGTGATGCAGTGTAAACGTCACCCCCTCACGTCGTTTAGCCCGCCAGCTGAAGCGGTTTACTGGGGTGTGGCACTACGAGCCAGACGTGAGAGATTTAGGAGATGGATGAGGACCAGTGCTTCCGTCTACTCAAAAATTGAGTGCAGCTACCAGAAAACAAAGGTACTACCTCTACCCAGAGCTCCCTACATCCCTCCTCATGCCCTAGGTCACAACCAAACCCTCTGCACCTCCTCCCAAACCCTGCACACTAGTCCCCTGCTCCAGGTCACAACCCTCTTCTTCACCCAAACACCCTTCCAGATCCCACACCTTCTCCTGCATCCCAGTCTCTTACTGCGAGCTCCCTTCTGTAGCCAACTTCCATGCCAGACTCTGTACCTCCTCCACTAATAGAAGAGTGTGGCCCTTGACCACTTACCAAATTCTTGAGTGGCTCCCACCCATCAAAATTATTGCCCACTCCTGTCCTACATTCTTAAAACTAATACAAATAAGTAGGGTTTTTTTTCTAAATCCTTCCCATGCCAACTAATTCTGTAGGAAATTTCCCCCTTTTCTGCTTTGTTAAAATGCACAATACATTTCCACTTAAATTTGAAAAAGGATACTTCACAGAAGCAGCCGACATAGGTAGCATCACTAATCACTTTAAGAAAAAAGTTTTAAACATATTTCAATAATCTGAGATGCTTGGGTAATAAAATATCCACATCCAACCTTCTTTTTGCATGATTCATCTTCTCTTATCTGCTATTCACTGAACTCTTTCAAGAAGTTTTGTTTCTAAAAATCAGCCTTTCCAGAAAGGAAAATTTGAATTTCAACAAAATAGCATTTCTGGGTCTGATATCTAGAATCAGAGAAATGAAGAGATGTAAGGCATCTCCGGAAGTCCATTTCCCTGCCTTCCGTCACAATTAGTTATATACATCATGTCCATCCAACATTGTGGAACACTCTGAGCCTAGAGCGCTGCTAGTGTGTCAGGCAGGAGGAGTGCAGAGACTGAGTTTGACTCAGCCACAGAAGCCAGTTTAAGCCAACTCCTCTAAGTCAGGGGTGGGCAATAATTTTTGTAGGTGGGGCACTTATACCAATTTTGGTTGTGTTGGCAGGCTGGTGGGGCCTCGGGAGGAAGGGGCAGTTCCCTCTAGGCACCGCGTTTCCCTGTGGCAGAGGTGGGAGAGACTTTGCACACTTCCCTGGGGGGCGGGGGAGCATGCAAAGTCTCTCACACCGCCTCCCCCGCCAAGGACATGCCGTGCCTAGGGGGAACCACCAGCCATTTTGAACAACTAGCAATTTCCTATGGAGCCACGTGCCCTTGGTGGGTGGAGGAGACTTCGCCCATCCCTCACCTCCAGGCTCCAATTTACCTGGGGGTGGGAGAGCGAGTGAAATCTCCTGCCCTGGCCCTGCTGGGGCGTGCAAAACCTATAGGAACTGCTAGCCATTTTGAACAGCTGGCGGTTCCCTCTGATACTATGTGCCTCAGGTGCGGGGAGAAGACTTCACATACTCCCCTGCCCCTGGGTCTCGATTGGCCCGGGGGCGGAGGCAGGGCAGGGCAGGCTGCAGACTGGATCAAACAACTTGATGAGCTGGATCCAGCCTGTGGGCCTTATCTTGCCCACCCCTCCTGCCCCACTTCAGATCATAGGCCCACCTTGTGCGGAATCTTGTCTGTGGCTGTGGCTAATCCCAGATGTCCACAATTTAACCATTTAGGTGTTACAGTGATGCTTCTGCAGGTTCTAATGCAGGCTGCCTTCTAGGCTAACTTGTACACTTCTTGTGAAACAGCCTGCAAGGAGAGAGGAGAAAAGGCATGGTCAGATGAATGTATCAATGTATTGTGTAACAGTTGAAAATAAAAGTTCAAAGTGTTTCATTTTGACTTTATCAAAGGCTTTTATTTTGATAAATTTGTCAAAATCCATGCGTCCTGTGAAATATTTCAATATTGGCAGAAAATGATGATTTGACAATTAACTCTTCTCTGGGAAAACTTTCAGCCAGTTTGTAGGGTCAAAGGCTCCCTCAGACTCTGCTATCCATTGTACATCCTGCCTTCCATCATGCCTACTACCAGTCTATAGCACACAAGAAGTATTCTGAGTCAAACAGGCAAAATAACAGTCATCTCTCCTCTTTCCCTTATGAGAAAAGGCATGAATACAAAGAAAGGCAAAGGTCTGTCTCTCAGGCAAGACTTGTCAGAAAAAGAATTCTCTGCCCCACTTCAGATCATAGGCCCACCTTGTGCGGAATCTTGTCTGTGGCTGTGGCTAATCCCAGATGTCCACAATTTAACCATTTAGGTGTTACAGTGATGCTTCTGTGCAGAGACCCCTAAAAGTGATGCATGCAGTATAAGAAATTAGGTAGAACAGATTCATTTCAACTGTGGTTGAAAATAAATCTTACTTTACTGTAGTTAAGGAATATATCAGATTTGTGTAATAAGGAAGTATTGTATATGTACAGCTTTAAACCACATTAATAGTCAAAGGTGCCACCTGACTTTAAAGTTTAAAGCCTGTTTCCCCTTTCACTTATGCTGGTTTTAAACAAGCATAACTCTGCTAGCTGCAGTGGAGTTAATCCTGATTTATCACAGTGCAAGTGAGAAGAGAATCAAAAGTGCTTTATGCTTTCTACATTAGTCATCCTACTCAATGAGGCCCTAGAGGGTGAGAGTTGGGAAAGCCTGCCACAGTTTTTTAGCTGAAAGCACATTCAATTTATACAATCATGCGTTGTGAAGCTGAGTTTGCTCCTAGATTTGTGCCACCAGCACTTCTGTGAGATCAAGCTGGAAGAGCTAGCTGGGTTACAGTGGTGGGATTATATAATTTGGTGTGTTTGCTTTCATATCAACACCAGAGTGCTTTTGTTGCCAGTGCTGGTGTCTGAACTTCAGAAACAATCTCCAGAGGATGGGTCAGAGTTAGGAGAGCACAAAGTTGCTTTTGAAAGGATGCTATAGGGCTGCAAAGAGCCACATTGTGCCATTAGCTTTTTTAAAGCTAGTTTGTCAATATTCATGCACTCACTGTAACAAAGTGCTACCAAACCAAAAACTATCATCCCCGACAATGGTGGACAAACTCCAAAAGGGACCTTGTTGTCTTAAACCATCATATTAAAATCAGTCCAAGGATGCCTATATACATTTTTTTGACCTGGTAAAAGCACATGTCTGCAGGCAACTGATTTTAGCTGTTGCCTTGAGTGACTGCTTAAAAGAGATTTCACAGTATTATAAAAGACCTTCAGCAAGATAGTATGTCTAATTACTTCTTAACTTTTCAATGTTAAATCAAATGCATTCATTTCTGTTCCTATCCAACATGAGCTTGCTTAGGTACATCTAGACTGCATTGCTCTTTTGGGGATATTAGAAGTATCCCGAAATAGCAATGCTGTGTCTTTAAAGATGCCCGCTATTTCCCGAAATAACGGGCACGCTATTCCGGCATCCCTGTAACCCTCATTCCATGAGGGTTAAGGGATTTGTCAGAATAGTGCCTTATTTTGAAATATGGTGCTGTGTAAACATACAGGCTATGTCTACATTGGCATGATCTTGTGCAAATACTCTTTAACGCAAGAATTCTTGCATTAAAGTATTTGCGCAAGAGAGCGTCTACAC
Source organism: Pelodiscus sinensis (assembly GCF_049634645.1). Lineage (NCBI taxonomy): Eukaryota > Metazoa > Chordata > Testudines > Trionychidae > Pelodiscus > Pelodiscus sinensis. Next base: position 309,505,270 of record NC_134711.1, read on the forward strand.
TGGCATGTGCCTTTGCGCAAGAGAATCTGTGCTTTTGCGCAAGAGCATCTGTGCCAGTGTAGACTCTCTCTTGCGCAAGAAAGCTCCGATGGCCATTTTAGCCATCCGGCTTTCTTGCGCAAGAAATTCATGTTGCCTGTCTACAATGGCCTCTTCTGGAAGAGCTCTTGTGCAAAAGGGCTTCTTCTTCAGTGGGAGCGTCAGAGTTCTGGAGCAAGAAGCCCTGATTTTATACATTAGAACGTCAGTTTCCTTGCACAAGAAATCCCCACCAGTGTAGACAAGCAGCATGTTTTTGCGCAAAAGTGTCTGCTTTTGTGCAAAATCATGCCAATGTAGACATAGCCACAGTGTAGAGCAAATTACGTAACGGTGCTGTTTAGATGCATCCTTAATCGTTGGGTGAAAGTTACAAATTTTTTGTTATTATAAATTGGCCCATGAGTATTCAGATCTGCCATTTTCTATGGACTTCATCAGTATTTATTACCCTCAATAAATAAAGTCTGTCACTAGCTGTAACAGATTCAGTCCTGTCAGTGAGCGCCCCTTAGCAGCTACAAGGGGGCTCACAACAATGACCTCTCCCACGTGGGGTGAGATACAGTCCAATTGGCTGTCAAGATCCAGGGTTCCCCCCTTGCCTGGGGTTCTTCCATGCCACCACAGGCTAGTCTCCAGTTGCAGGATCTAGCCTTGGTTCCTTGAAAAGGTCCAGCTCCCACTTGGAGCTGGCCCAGGTGCTGATGCTCCCAGACAGCCCAGAGTTCTGGCAATGTTGAGCTCCAGGAAGGAACTAAGGGTATGTCTACACTACCACCCTAGTTCAAACTAGGGTGGTAATGTAGGCAACCGGAGTTGCAAATGAAGCCCGGGATTTGAATTTCCCAGGCTTCATTTGCATAAAGCCGGGCGCCACCATTTTTAAATGTCCGCTAGTGCGGACTACGTGCCGCGCGGCTACACGCGGCACGGACTAGGTAGTTCGGACTAGGCTTCCTAGTGAAATGAGGAGTAACGGTAGTTCGGACTAGGAAGCCTAGTCTGAACTACCTAGTCCATGCCGCGTGTAGCCGCGCGGTACGTAGTCCGCACTAGCGGATATTTAAAAATGGTGGCGCCCGGCAAGATGCAAATGAAGCCCGGGAAATTCAAATCCCGGGCTTCATTTGCAACTCCGGTTGCCTACATTACCACCCTAGTTTGAACTAGGGTGGTAGTGTAGACATACCCTAACTGACCTTCACTCAGCAGCTCCTTATATACCAAGCTGCTGAACCCTAATTGTCTGCAGGGCCAGCTGCCCTTCTGCCCTGCTTGGAGGCCTTCTCCACTGTCCCCTCTGCTGGCCAGGGTGCTGAACAGCTTCCAGTGGAAGATGGGGCTCTGTCCGCCCCATCACACTAGCATACAACTGACACTTGATATACATCAGCTTCTTTATAAATGAATCTTTGCTATTTCTGGGAGTCTGTGGGGAATCTTTATAAAGCATAGGAAAAAGGTTATTATAGATGCTGCTTTAATGGCAGGATAGAGTGAAGTGGGCTTATATAAAATTACAACTTCACTAAATTTTCTGTCACACTATCTGGACTGACTCCCGAGTGTGTGTGACATCTCAGGGCAGACTGTAAGCAGGGCACAAAGCCCAAACTGGTTGTGAGTTCCATACTTGGATTTCACCAAATATGTATCAAGTGTAAACTTCTCAGGCATAATAGCAGCCTAACCATGGAGTCACAGACAGTCGCCTTGGCGCACAAATCTATCTTGCCACCTAGGCAAGCCTGCCTTTGGTCCCATACACCAAAAATCACAGCAATGTTCAGGTTAATCCCAGTTACAAAGGATAAGTCATTTACTCCAGTTCAATTTCACCTTTGATCTCATAGCAAAGACAGTGTTTGAAGCCAACCCTGTAACAAACTAGCTAAGGATTTATTAACTAAGAAAAGGAAGTAAGAAATGTGTTCAAAAGGTTAAGCAGATAAAAATACATGTACCAATGAGTTGCAATCTTAGGTTTCAAAAGGTGATAGAAGATGGAATAATATGCAAGCACTACATGTCCTCTAGGGATAACTAAGGCTAGACAGTTGGGAATCTCATGCTTATGCTTAGAAATCTTGTCTTGTAACAGGCCAAGCAGCATAGAGATATAGTTTCTTGTTGTCAAGGATTTTTATTCCCTTCCCCTAGAGTTCAAGCTTATGGATCAGGTCTACCTGCACATTTGCTATTCATGGGTTTGGCAGGAGCAGCCAACAAAATCTTTTGTCCTCCAAAATTCCACAATGGCTCATTTGGTTTTAATGGGCCTTTTTCTGGGCAGGATCTAACACTTCCTGTGGTAAACTATTATTTCAGATTGGGAATGCCTCTCTCCTGACTGCAGGAATTCCATTTTCATCATAAACACTTTTACAGTCACACAGAAAACACTTAAATATTACCATATAACATGGGTTACAGATACAGTAAGTGAAATGAATGCATGCACCAATTTACCAGCATTTCATAAAGTCCAAACAGGAAATACATTTTCTTAAATCTAACACCTCCTTTAACAATAGTAATACGCAGTGAGCCAGACTGGGTTTCACTTATGCATTTGTCAGTGTTCAGTTGAGCCCTTGGCATGAGCGGACACACCCCATCTGCTCATGTCACAATTTCATCTGAGGTGATATGCTGTTTTTCAGGTTCACAAAATGTATTGGCTCCCCCACATTATTTTTTCATTATCTGAAGATGGGCCTTAAGTTAACAAGACAGCTTCAAGTTAACAAGATAAAGGTATCAACTTTTCATTGCATGAGATGATGTACAGGCACAACAAAGAAATAGGAGTTACGTACATTTCATTATCCTATTGGGTTAGGTGGTGGAGAGGACCATGCAGATGTACACAGGGATGTTCCTTTTATCCTCCTGAAAGGACTTGGTGAATGTTCATGGAGATACTCTGCAATCCTCTCACAAAGATTTCTAGGGATGGCAGCCTTATTTCTGACTCCACAGTAAGATGTTTTTTCATGCTGCTCTATGATAAGTTCATCTGGCTCTGTGGGTCATGGCATATAGGCCCTGGTGCCTTCATGGACACATGAGATGCATGCATCTTCCCTGAGCAGACCACACTGATATGATATCAGAGAAACGTCCTCAGTGATCCACCCAGTTTGCATAACAGTTGAAAAGTTACCCTTTTCTTTTGATCTACTTGGAGGCAAGGTGCTGAAATAGCACTATACATGCCATTTATCACCCTGCCACAGTTCAGGAATCTCCTGCCTGCAAATTCATCTGCTATTTCCTGCACATCGCCAAAAGTCACAAGCCTGTGTAGCAGGAGATGATTAATGGCCCTACACATTTGCATGGTAACAGCCTGCACTGTGGATTTTCCTACTCCAAAATGATTTCTCACTGCCCAGTAACAATCTGGCATTTCAAGCTTCCACAGCACAACTGCTACTCACTTCTGTGTTGTCATTTATGCTCTTATTCTGATGTCCATGTGCTGAAGGGCTGGGCTTAGTTAATCACACAGATCCAGGAATGCCACCTTTCACACCAGAATATTCTGGGACCATAGCTCATCATCCCAAACCTACATTCTGATGCAAACCAACCAGTCTGTTATCATTTCTCAGGACCAGAAGTAGTGCTCCACCATTTGTTGCTGCTCTGCAAACATCACCCACAAACCTTGAACTACTTGTTATGTCCTTCAGCAAACAGTATTCAATGAAATTGTAATGCCTCCTAGGTGTTGTAGTAATTCTTCAAGGTCTGTAAACACAGGAGATTTCTGAATCCTGTGTCTGAATTGTTCATGAGAAAGTACAGAGCTCTTTGGGCTCCATGCTTCTATCAGCGATGGCAGAGACTAAAAGGTGTCATGTGAGTTTATGGGATTTTTAAAGGAATGCATGGAAATTATGAGATATGGGTGGCACTACGGGATGGAGAAACTTTGTGCTGGGAAATTGACCTCTCTCCCAGAAATCCCTTGCAAGTCATTTCTCTCCCACAAAACATTGGGAAAATTTCCACAAAGGCATTACACTAGATAGTGGTGCATGACGCAATCAGATAACTACCCATGATGCACTGCACTTAACATCAATATAAACATTTCTGGTGAGTACTCACAGCACTGATGTAAGCAGCCAAGTGTGCATATGAAACCCTGTGAAATTATTGGGGCATGCCTCACCTCCTGTGTCTCTGACCGCCTCACCTCCTGTGTCTCCCACATAATGCAGATGTTTCAGGCATCACCAGTGTCCTACTTTTACTGTGTTTAATAAATTAAATACATCTTTTTCAAAGCAATCTTCATCCCATTACATGAAAACAAGCAAGCAAGTGTACCCAAGAAAAGCTACTGTCATTGTAGTGCAAAGTGTAGCACACGGATCAATCAGTAACCCCCTAGCAATGCAGCCTCTGCACTCCCATACATGACAACAAGTTTCACTGACTTTCAGCATCAAATTACTGCCTCAAGGCATCAAGGCCCTGCACTGTACTCCTCTAATAGCCATGGTCTGGAGCTGTTCAAACTTGGCCTCCAGGTGCTGTAAGCCTCAGTGGTCCAGCCCTGAGTGAAGCTTTCACCTTTCCCTTCACAAATATTATGGAAGGCACAGCCAGTTGTTTTATTGCTGGTGTTTTTATTTAACTGAACGATATTAAGTTGCCTTACTGAAGCACATACAAAACCAAGCATCACAATGGGCATTTCCACTTCTCCCATAGCGATCTTCTAATCTAGGAAACTTCTTGAACAGGCCAGGGTTCCAAAAGATGCATTCATCATGCACCTTTCTGGACCAGCCGGCATTAATGTCTGTGAAATGCCCATGGTGATCCACAAGCACCTGCAGAACTAGGGAAAATACCCCTTGTGATTAATGTTCCCAGAGTGTAGATGGTCTCTGCCAAAATTTGAATGTATGTGCCATCTATCGCCCCACCGCAGTTTGAGAAGCCCATCCATGCAAAGCCATCAGCAATTTCACGCATGTTGCCAAGAGTCACAGTCTTTTAGAGCAGGATATTATTGATGGTCCTGCACATGCCCATAAGCAGACAATGTCATGGTGACCCTTCATGCAAGGCATACCCTGCACAGTTCTTATACCCTTTCCTTAAACTGCAATGATAATTATGTATCATCGCCTTTGCACATAAATACCAACTAAAACATCTGTTTACACACATATACACTCTCTCTCTCTCTACTAAAACTCTTATGCTATTACCTAGCTATATTTCAAATTCTTTGTGCAATTGTAACTTTTAAAGACATTCAACACAGTGTTTTCCTACAAGTTTTTGACAAGTGAGAAGTTGGGACTCAATATTTCTGTTTCCTTTGAGGTCTGTGACAATTAAGAAGATTTTATCACTGCACAACCACACAGATGGTCTATAGTTACTAAAAACAGCATGTCTCATGTCAAGAAAATTCATATTTTTACTAAAAATGCTTATAATCTTCCATTTTGCATTATATTTAAGTAATTTATAATAAGTGTCTTCCTGCAGATTATTTTGCATACCAGTCACAGATTCAAAGCTGTTCCTAATTTCCTGTTTAAAATTAAGAGTCCAAATCATTTTAGGATAATTAATTGGGATTTATATATAAATCAGATTAAACAGACTGTAGAAGGTTGTTGGTTGTTTTGTGTTGATTTTTTTAAAACTGAACAATATTGAATTGCTTTTAAGCAGATACAAAATCAAATATTTTCCTCTCCAGTCACATGCCATGCATTGTCATAAAGCATTGTCATTTCAGGTTACCATTCATGAGATCCTGTTGCTATGTAAATCTTCCTCCAGCATGTCTGCAGACAGGATTTACAAGTGTTGAGGACTGATGAACCTGCAACATTCCGATGTATCTTATGACCAATTTAGTACAGTACTAAAGGAATGCAAGCTAAAACAGAGTTTATAAAGAGATCTCTGCTACTCAGCAGCTAAAATGGCTGTTTTCGATGACTACTGAAATGAAGCTGCCTCTGGGATGGAATTTAGCAATCACTCTGGATACCTCTTCTCTGCAATTGATGATATGACTGCAGCTCAGGAAGGCATACCTGCACTAGCTTTTTAATCTAAAAATAAAAATGAAGGTACAGAACTTGGCATATGCTAGCAATACATGTATATGCCTAGAGTTTCAGGCTGCCTTATGTAGCTTGTGCCACCCAGCTACATTGCCACTGCTGGTCAGACAGCATTAACTAGATTAACACTAGCGTAGGTGAGCTTTCATGAGCAGCAATCAGATCTCCAATTGCAATGTAGATGTAAGTTCTGTGACATCTGTTCTATACAAAAGGGTTATTCTTTTGGAAGAGAAATTAAAAATGAAAATTAAATTTCAGTGTTTTGGCCTGGAATTGAAGGGAATTTGATCAAGCTAATTGCAACCATATTTTGTGCATCCAGCTGCCATGAATTAATGAACTAGAATGCTGCCTACAGGCACACAAATAGGGGGAGGGAGCAAAGGGGATAGTTGCCCCAGAGCCAGGAAACTCAAAGGGGCCCAGGGTTCCTGGCTGCCATTGCTGCTCCTTTGGTAGCGATGGCTGGAATGCTGGGCCCATAAAATTGCTGCCAGAGCACTATGCCATGCATTCTGGACAGCTCTGAGCACAGAGGGCCCAGTACCATGCTCTGGGCATTGCTGATGGCTGCCCTTTGACCTCACCCTTCTGCTAGAGGCCCCACCCCTTCCAGGATGCAAAGCCACAACCCTCCTCCCCCCATATTCTGCCCTGGGGCCTGTGGGAGCTGTTGGCCTGACTATCTAGTTAACGATTAATTTAAACAAGTTGGACTTCTGGGGGCAAGCTCAAATATTAGCTTCAGGCTTGCAGCTTGAGAATGGGAGGAGGGGAGAAAGAGTCAACAACTTGAGAGTGAAAAAAAGTGAATGAAAGGAGATCTTGAGTTTGGGCACCTTTGATAGAAAAGCTTATTATGACTGACATTGTTAGGAACATATTGATAATTAGTAGTTAACTGAAGTTTGCAGAAGTGATGACCCAGTGATGGGTTACTATGAGCTACATGTTTTGTAAAAAAAAAAAAAAAAGCTCTAAAAAGATTAGATAAAAAAGTGTATGTTGGAGCAGGTCTCTGAAGTTCTCCTGAAAGATGTTTTCTAACACCATGCTCCCTGGTAAGGTAGTGACAGGCCACTGTTGATTTGCTGCTAATCACTCAATACCATCTCAGATTCTAGATAATAATTTGGCACAATCTAGACCTATTGCTTATTTCTCTGTGCTAAAATCTAATAAATAGATAATAGATCTAATAAATTTCTCTGTGCTAAAATAAATAGATCTAATAAATTTCTCTGTGCTAAAATCTAATAAATCATAAATGTTTAACTGCCGGCTAGACACGGCAGTTAAACATTAATTCGAACTAACTCCTTAGTTCGAATTAACTGTTACTCCTCATTCCACGAGCTTCATTTGCAACTCCAGTTGCCCTCATTTGCCTACCTAGCTCGAACCCTCAGTGTTCAGCATTAGATAAGAGAACACGTATTTGAATTAAGTGTCTCTCATCCACCAAAAGTTCTGAGTTCCCCTGGATTTATTCCTGACACCACCTGGATTGAAACAGTTAAGTTGCCGCTGCTTTGGGTTCTGAGAACAATCACTACTACACTTAGGTAGATGTAATAAATGGGCCAAAATGTGTTAACATAAACCACTGAGGATATGTCTACACTAGCTCGTTACTTCGAGCTAGATAGGCAAATGAGGGCAACCAGAGTTGCAAATGAAGCCCGGGATTTAAATATCACGGGCTTCATTTGTGTGTTCCCAGGGCGCCGCCATTTTAAAATCCCCCTTAGTGTGAACTAACTGCCCGCAGCTACACGCGGCAGCTAAACATTAATTCGAACTAAATCCTTAGTTCGAATTAACTGATACTCCTTGTTCCACGGGCTTCATTTGCAACTCCGGTTGCCCTCATTTGCCTACCTAGCTTGAACTAACAAGCTAGTGTAGACATACCCTCAGTGTTCAGCATTAAACGAGGCCCAGGGGTTGGTATACACAGACAACAGCTTGCCTAGTACCATGGCACATGCATCATTAAAATTCTTATTTACATTGTATTACAGATATAGGAAAGAAGGAAAAACAGCTCAAGCATTTGAAATGTAAATTATTTAATAAAGCTTTCATTGTGACATGTCTTGCTTCCTTCCCCGGTAGCCAGAGAGAGATTTAAAAGGAGAGCCCCCTCGTTGGACAGCCTCTTAGATGGCACCAAAGCTGCTGCAGCAGCTATTAAAGTCCTTTCCTTCCAGCTGATGTTTGGGACTCAGCTGGAGCTGGTAAGCTGGTGATGTCATCTGACTCTCTCTTTTCATCTCAGTCTGAACAGGACATTTCTCAAGCTCAGAATATGGAAGGCCCAGGATCTCTGAAAATAGAGGGGTTAGCAGTCATGATGGTGAAGCTTGGTGCAATAGTCTTAATCTGTTCTGTCAAGTGTTCTTTTGCTGTTTTTGTTGTTCTCTCTTACTTCCCACACAAAATCTTTCTTTTAAGGACCCCAAAAAGGGAGCAATGACTGGAATAGCCTGTTCCCTCATTATGTTGTCTACCAATTAGTTTCAATTTTCAACATACCACTTGTAGCTCATTAACATCTGGCTTCACACGCCCGTTCCTAACAAGCATAATTTCAATAAGTTCAACAAAAGCCTATCATCTTGGCCTTTTGTTTAGACTAATTTAGTTATTTTGTCTCCCTTTTTCTAACTTTTCCCATCCGTATTTCTTATAGGATATTGTAATAGCTAATGAACTTTTATAAGCTTTTTACAGGTGAGCTCACCATTTGGATAGATTGGAGGTCTTGTTATCACAGCATAATCTCTCTCTTTTATGCATCAATTCCACGTAGGTTTGGAAATGTGTGCATTAAATCACAATTTTTAAAAAACAACAACCTCTCCTTCATTTTAGTTTAACTATATAAAGGAAAGGGATGATGGAAGTAATTGGTTACATTCTAAAGTTTGCAAATTTCTTATTCATAAATTAGGGTTCACAAATCATACTTGATCAAATATTTCAAAAAATTAGAGCTAATAAGGCTTTTGACATAGTCATTATGGGTGTGTCTAGACTACACCTCTCTGACGACAGAGAGATGTAGATTAGGTACATTGAAATTACTAATGAAGCAGGGATTTAAATATCCCGTGCCTCATTAGCATAAACATGGCCACCACTTTTTTTGAAATGGAGTTTTATTGAAAAAAACAGCAGTCTAGACACAGATCTGTTGAAAATAAAACCTTTTTTGACAGATCCTGTAAATCTCATTTTTTGAGGAATACAGGATCTGTCGAAAAAGGCTTTATTTTTGACAGATCCACGTCTAGACTGCCGGGGTTTTTTTAAACTCTGTTTTGAAAGAAAGCGGCAGCCATGTTTATACTAATGAGGCACAGGATATTTAAATCCCTGCTTCATTAGCAATTTCGATGTGCTTGATTTGCAGCCATCTGTCGACAGAGGGATGCAGTCTAGATGTAGCCTATGTGATATTCTTAAAGGCAAACTAGGGAAATGTTGTGTACGTGAAATTAGTATTAGGTGAGTACACACCTACTTTAAAGACCATACTCAAGAGTAGTTGTTATCAAGAGTTCACTGACAAACTGGGAAGGCATATTCAGTGGCATCCCATAGAGATCTGGTACTATTCAACATTAATTAATGACTTTGATAATAGAATGGTGATTATCTTTTTCCTTTTTTTTTAATTGCAGATGACATCAGACTGGGAAGTGTTGCAAGCACTTTGAAGGACAGGATTGGAAATCAACATGGCCTCTACAAATTGGAGAATTGAACTCAATTCAACAAACATGAAATGCAGTAAAGACATGTTCAAATGACCTTACTTAGGAAGGACATCTCAAAAGCACAACAACAAAATGGAGAATAACTGGCTAGGTGGTAGCACCGCTGAAAAGGTTCTAGGAGGGTACAATGTATTACAAATTGAATATCAGCCAACTATGTGAGGTGGTAGAAAAAAAGGCTAATATAATTCTGGGGTGTGTTAACAGGAATGCCATATGTAAGACATGGGCGGGAGTTATCCTGCTCTACTTGGCACTCACAAGACCTCAGCCAGAATATTGTGTCCAATTCTGGGTACCATCCTTTAGGGAAGATATGAACAAAATGCAGGGAGTCCAAAGGAGTGCAACAAAAAGGACAAAAGGTTTAGAACACCTGATCTATGAGGGAAAAGTAAAAAATTGGACATGTGTACTCTAACGAAAGTAAGACTAGGGGGCAGGAGGGCGGAGACCTCATAGCACTCTTAAACTATATTAAAAGCTGTTATCCAGAATATGGTTGGCAATTGTTCTCTATATCCATTGAAAGTAGGACAAGGAGTAATACTGCTTAAGTACTAGTATAGGCTACTAAGGGGGCCATAGTATCCTCATCATCAGAAATTTTCAAGAATAAACTGGACAAACAACTGGTCTAGGTATACTTGGTCCAGGCTCAGCAGGGGAGATGGACTAAATAACCTCCCTTCCAGCTCAACATTTCTATCACTCTATTATTATAAACCCAGGAAATTCAAACTTAAATTAAACCTAAAATAAAACCAGATACATGGATTAGAGCTGAGTTTTTAATGTATTTTGGGGGGGGGGAATTAAAACTGTGCAGTGAAAAAACTGAAAAACTAGGGCGTGGGAAAAGTGAGAAGAGGGGTTTTAATGTAAATTTATTTTTATTTTATTGTCTTTTCATGTAAAACACCCAATTTTGAAAATACAGGTTCAAGATGTTTTGTTTATTTTTAAAAGGAACAGATATAATTGTTTTTAAAAAGTTTCACATGACACATTATTGTCAGCTGTAATGCTGATATGTGGAAATGCCAAATGGAAGGCACTGAAGGAAATTCATGTCTGGCTGCCAATCATACAGAATAACTTCCATATAATTAAAACGAATGTATTTTAATGCCAGTGTTCCCTGCCAATTTAAAAGAGGGCAATTCTCTATAAGTCTTGCTGAAGGAGAACATAGTTTTTCAGTCTCTACTGAAGGAGAAAACTTGAATTATGAGGAACAGAAATAATGATAATTAATGTAATATATATATATTTAAAAAAAATCTATTGCAACAGATCTCTCTCCCTGCCAAGGACACTTTACAAAAATTGAGCCATAAACGAATGCATTTATTTGTAATGTCTCATAGAAATGTTTTGAATGTCCAAACAATAGGTGCTATAAGTCTGGGGAGAATGAAGTGTTTTCTTTGTATGTATCAGAGGCTGAATCCCTACTTTAAGTGCAAATCTCAATTCATTCTTAACTATGGAGCCATGAGTGGTGCCCTTAAAATACTGTCTGTATTGTGATTGTTACACCTACTGCTGAAGTCCATGTAGGCATGTATGAAACACACGTAAACACAACAAATTTCACCAGTGCAGTGAAAGTCCAGCTCCCATCTCTTGGGAAAAATGAGGTGGGATCTTTAATAATCACAAGTGTTTAAAATCTAGTTCCTAGATCGCATTGGAAAGACAGTAGCTCTAGCTGCGCACTACTCCTGTTCTCATGCTGGGTATTGGTTCAGTATTGACTTGCAGTTAGCATTTTTCTCTCACACCACATCCTTCAGCCCTTACAGGGGGAGAGGGAAGGTACCTGGAGGTCTCTCCTACGAGAAATAGAACAATACCTTCCCATTCATGATGAATGTAGTCAAGTTGGTGATGTTCCTCACTCCTCGCAGTCAGGAATCTATTCTATATTCTTTGCCTCTTTGCTTCAGATAATAGTTTCTGAAGAAGGAATGTTCATTGTGTCAATAGGTTCTTGTTGCCTAGTAACAATTTTTCAATTTGCCACTCAGTAAATATTTAGGTCACTAGTGAATTAATCTTTTTTAAAAATTATAGCTATGTAGTCAATCACTGATTCTGAACTACCGCCGTGAGAATTGACAGTACAGTATTTAGTTCTTCCTGGACTGAAAACTCAAACTGAGGTCCTTCTTAGCAGTGCTGCTGCCACACCAGTTATCCTCCGGTCTGTATTTGAGCATTTGGTTTATCTTCCCTTAGGGTATGTTTTCAATGCACAGCTATTTTGAAATAATCTATTCTGGAATAGTTATTCTGAAAGAGCTTATTTCGAAATAGCACGTCTACACTGCAGGGAAGCCTCAAAATTAGTCTGAGGCGGGCTTCCCTAATGTAGATGTGCTATCTTGATTTAGAGCCCCAGGAAGCACTGGGGAGGAATAATTAGAATGGCCCTGGTGAGGGGCTATTTCAAAATAGCAGTAGTGGAGTATCTAAACATGCATTATTTAGAAATAGCTATTTCAGAATAGGTGTTATTTCTTGTAGAATGAGATTTACAGATTTCAGAATAATCTGTCCATTATTTCAAAAGTAGTTTGAAATAATGAAATGGCTGTGTAGACACTCACATTGTTATCTTGAAATAATTGTTCAGTGTAAACACACCCTTAGTGTCTTTCCTTACATTTGTCTTTGCTGAATTTTATTTTCTTGTCTATTTCCTAGTTCTCCAATTGATCAAGATCCCTCTGAATCTTAGTTGTATCTTCCAAAGCGTTAGGAATCCTGCTCCAGCTTTGTGTCCTCTGTACCAGCCATGTTATTAATAAAGATGCTAAATACCACCTGACACAGAAATGATCCCTGAATAACCCCTCCCTTCAATCTGACATCATTCCATTAATAGTTACTCTTTCTTTTTGGTTGTTTATCCAATTATGTATCCATTTAATGGTAGTTCCGCTGGGACTGCATTTCTCCAACTTACTTATGAGAATGTCACATGGGACTGTGCCAAGGACCTTGCTGAAGTCCCAGCATATTATGTTCACCATGTTCCCACATCCACCAACCCAGTTACCGTGCTGAAGAATGGCTTGGCATGATTTGTTCTTAGTAAAGCCACGTTGGATACTAATGATTACCCCTCCAGGTATTCACAAATTGCTCAAGTAGCTTCCCAGGTATCACAGGGTATGTCTACGCTACAGCGTTATTTCGAAATATCTTATTTCAAAATAGTTATTTCAAAATAACGTGTCTAGACACAAAATGCATTTCGAAATAGTGTCTTGCTATTTTGAAATAGTGTGTCCATACTGATTGGACACTAAATCACTTTTAAGGCCGGCCGGAACTAGTTCTGGCAGGGCATCAGGTCAGGAGTTACTTTGTGTGGCTGCTGCCTGAGACTATCTGAAGCCTGTGCTTAAAGGGACCCCTCCCAGACAGCCAGTTCTCGGGTTTCCCTGCTTGCTTGCCTACCTCACTGAAGGACAGCAAAGCATTTTTTTTCTCTGCATGCTCTGGTTGCCTTCACTCAGGACAACACAGCACTCTGCAGCATGGAGCCAGAGCTGTCCCTGGGCATTCTGGTGCTTCTCCTGGATGTGTTGCTGCGAGCCTGGCAGCACATTCTGCAGGCAGTAACAGTCTCCCTGGTGTGCCCCACTGGGGGCTTGTGCCTCATTCCTCCCTCACGTCCTTCCACTTACCCCCCCAACCCCTCTTCCTGCTGTACAATAAAAGTCTCTTTATTGAACAAAACGGGGGTGGGGAATGAAACTGAGGTGCGACTGGGGAAGAAGGTGGGAGAAGGGAAGAGGGAGAGTGGGAGGTGGAGGGGGAAACTTGGGAGGAGAGAGCTGGCAGGGGGAGGCAAGGGGAGGAAGGGGGAGGAGAAGCTCAGGGATTAGGCTTGGGGGTCTTGCCAGCACAACTGTCTCACAGCACCGTGGATGCGGGGGCCTCGGCGTCCCCAGGGTGGAGTAGGGAGGGTGTAGAGGAAGAATAGGGAGGGGTAGAGTGGGAGGAAGAGCGGTAGCTGGGGATGCAGCATGGGCTGGAGCAGCAGGATGCAGCAAGCTCAGCACCAGAGTCTGCAGGTGCTCGCAGATGCAGGGCATGCTGCTCCCGTCGGATCGGCAGGTCTTCCTGTACCCAGTGGTCAAGGGTGCACTGCAGGGCTCACAGTGCCCCCAGGTGCTCCTGCTGGTACCCCTCCACTGCACGGGTGGGCCCGAGGAGTCCTCGGGTGTGGGAGGATGTCCCGGGTGGTGTGCTGCACCCTGCACTCACAGCAGGTGCAGCTGTGGAGAAACAAGAGAAGTGGTCAGTTATCTCTGGGGACAGTGGGTGAAGCCCAGCCCCCTCTGCAAGGCGAGGACGGTGGTTCTCTGCACCATCAGAGCTGATGTGCTTGCACAGAGGCCACGTTCGGGATGTCCTGCTATCCGCAGGAGTGGGAGCTGCCCCGGGAATGCACCTATGCCCGTGTGCTGAATATAGTGTGGGTGTGGGTGTGGGTGTGGGTGTGGGGGAGATGTCCCCCGCCTCTGTGTAGAGAGGGCTTGTGGAGGGAGGACATCCTGCTGTGTCCCATCCCGGGGTTAGGAGCATGTAATGTCTCTTCACACACATGTGTGGCTAACAGGTCAAGGCCCCTGTTTAGCAGCCAGTTGGGGCCACGTGCACAGGTTGCTGCGTGATCCATGGTCAGCGATGCCCACGCACACGGTCCCTGGTCTCCCTCCCCCCCCACAAGGGGGCTGTGATGGCACTCACATGTTGTTGCCTCCCTGGATGACACCCAAATTCATTCAAATTAGTCAGAAGATCTCTGACATGTACCTTACCTGTGTCAGGCTGCATGCCTACCCTTTTATGGTCTATGCTACCTTTGCTAGTTCCCTGGTCACCTTCTTTACTGAGGAAAGCCCGAACCAATAAGCCGCTCTGCCTTCATTAGCAGCCCACCTTCTCCATCGTGCAAGTCACTGACACCATCCCGTCTCTTTCTGTTTTTTCTCACATATTTGCAGAATCCCTTCTTGTTGACTATAAAATATTCCCTCCCAGCTTTAATTCTTTTTTTTCCTTTTTTTTCCCCCATGGCTTTCCTGATATGTCCCTGCAAGCTCACACTATTCCCATGTTTGCTTCCTTGGTGACATGCCCTCCTTCCATTCTCTAGGGCTGTGTCCAGACTCAGGGGTTTTTTCGAAAAAAGTAGCCTTTTTTCGAAAAAACTTCACCTGCGTCTAGACTGCAGCCGCGTTCTTTCGAAATTAAATCGAAAGAATGCGGCTTTTCTTTCGACGGTGGTAAACCTAATTCCACGAGGAAGAACGCCTTCTTTCGAAAGTGCTCTTTCGAAAGAAGGCGTTCTTGACAGCAAACAGGCTTTTTAGAAAGAGAGCATCCAGACTCACTTGCTGCTTTCTTTCAAAAAAGCGGCTTGCTTTTTCGAAATTCCGCGTGCAGTCTAGACGCTCTCTTTCGAAAGAGGGTCTTTTGAAAGTATCTTTCGAAAGAGCCTCTTTCGAAAGAGGCTTGCAGTTTAGACATAGCCTATATGTAACCCTTTTGGGGTTTAGATAGATAAAAAGCTCTTTGTGTAGCCACACTGGCTGATCAAATATTAAGAATGTCAGGACTTAGGAAGGAGCAGAACTAACACTGATGAGGTGCCAAGGTGTGAAGCCCAGGGTTTGCCCTCAGTGGTCTGTGGGTGGGGCAGTGTTTCTACCTCATTTCTGGCACTTTAATTCTGTTTTATTCTTGTTCTTCCTTTTTATGGAGCAACCCGGGAGATGGCTGAACTGCATCCCTATGAAAAGGGGTTTCCATCACTTCCTTCACTGCTTACCAAGAATTTTGTGGCAGCTGAAGCTGCAGCTGAAATTAGTCTTTTTTGTCCAGCTGTATTTGATTGATAGAACAGATTCTCTTCTTCTGGCTAAAGGATTAATCTTCACAACATATTTTATTTTGACTGTTAAAAATATAGGCAGCATAATATATGCTGACCTTTTGGAAATAATTAGCAGATGATGAAACCTAAGGGGTGTGAAGATAGAGGCCCGGACAGATCATTGTACCATTATCTAACAGTTGTAAGTGACAGTGGTTGAATGTGGCTTATTAAAGATTTCCATAGAAAAATAGTCTGTAGCTCAGGCTTTATTTAATTTCAGCTTCCACACTTCAAGAAGCTGTTTGAAGTCAGAGTTGTAGATAATCAGGTTTTTTTACTATGGCTGTGACATTGGTTAACCGAGGGATAATCAGCACTTCCCCTTCCTACATCATATATAATAAAAAGTCTGATAAATAGAAGTACAGATAGGAAACTGGTCTTTATATACTGGCCCTAATCACACACTGAATTAAGGTGATAGAATGGTCAGTCACATAACAGGGATCAAGTATCCCGGGGCTACTGCCACGTCATATAAGCAAACATCAAACTTTTATGCCATTAAAATGTTGACTTTGCTTAAGTATGAGGACAGATACATTCTCTGCTCTGAAAAACTTGCGTACAGCTGATGGATCCAAGTGTAGGTTTAAGGGAGTGGCACCAATTTTCTCTTTTGTTTTCTACAGCCCAGTAGAAAGCTGAGCCACTCTGAGGGGGATTCTCCATTCTTAAAGGGCAGCTGATCTCAGAGAAGCTTCCAATATCAGAAGGGAAGAAGATCAAAGGAGACTAAGGGAGGGATATGATAGAGGTCTATAAAAACATGACTGGTGTAGAAAAAGTGAATAAGGAAAGTTATTTACTTATTCCCCCAATCTAAGAACGAGGGGTCACCAAATGAAATTAATAGGAAGCAGGTTTAAAACAAAGAAATTGACGTTTTTCTTCACTCAGCACACAGTCAACCAGTGGAACTCCTTGCCAGAGGATATGGTGAAGACTAGGACTTTAACAGGGTTCAAAAAAGAGCTAAATAGATTCACGGAGGTTAGATCTATCAATGGCTATTAGCCAGGATGGGTAGGAATGGTGTCCCTGGCCTCTGTTTGTCTGGAAATGGGTGATAGGAGAGGGATCACATGAGGATAAACTATTGTGTTTCCTCTCTCTGGTTCATCGGTATTGGCTACTCCATGTAAAGCCAGGTAGCTAAAATGTAGCTTTATACTAAGTAATGTAACTTTATAATAAGTAATTTTATCTACATGGCTACGCGTGCCCCTTGAGCTGGCCTGGAGCTGGCCTGTCCCAATCAGACATCTTAACTCCTGCCCAGATGAATCTTACCCATGATCCATTCCCTCCCAGCTCATTACCGCATATGGCTCAGGCAGAGCAGGTAGGTGGCCATACCACTGGAATACTGGCTATTTTGTGGTAGATTCCCCTCCTTTCCCTTTCTCAGTTTATCCAGAAATTCCATTCTATACCCAAGTAATTTGTCAAAAAACATTAAACTGTTTTCCACTGGAAAACCATTGCCAGAAAGTTCCCAACCAGCTCTAGGATGGAAGCTTCTCTCAGCAGCTGCTTTCTGGAGCAGATTTAACATGATAACCCCAAAGAGATGGATGCATTACTGGGCCAGAGTACTGTAGCTAAACTGCTGTGCACCCTGGCTGTCAAATGTTGTCAATCTGCCAGCTTCTTCACTGCGTGACCAGAAACTGGTCTGTTATTCCACTGTATGTTTTTATGATGTTTAGCAAAATGTGAAAGCGACGAGGAGTCCTGTGGCACCTTATAGACTAACCGAAGTGTTGGAGCATAAGCTTTCGTGGGCAAAAACCCACTTTGTCTGATGCATCTGACGAAGTGGGTCTTTGCCCACAAAAGCTTATGCTCCAACACTTCAGTTAGTCTACAAGGTGTCACAGGACTCCTTGCCGCTTTTGCAGATTCAGACAAACTGGCTACTTCTCTGATACTTAGCAAAATGTACTTCACCATGCCAATCATAAGATACAGTGGCATGACCAATATACATGGCTTTTTCTTCTTATTTCCAGTGAAAAGGAACATAACTTACCATAACTGCTCCTCCTGTTTGGTCCTGGCTCTTGAGAAGGCTCTGCTGATAAATGAACTGTATATATTTACTTACAGTTTTACTGAGTTTGTTAGCCAAGATAACATAATAAACGTGACACTTACTATTCTTAAAGCTTCCCCAGAGGAGAAAGACACAATCATTCAGTCGCTCATACAATGCAATCATTTCCTTTTATCAGCTAAATAAATATAGTACTGACTGCAAAGAGATTTGCCTGAAGATTTTCCTTTCTTTTTAAAAAGCCAGAGGCCGAGAACTCTACATAAAAATTGAATGAGTATCTGGGCTTTGCACAGAAGTTTTCCCTGGGTGCTCAAGGTGACAAAATTCAGTCCTCACAGTCTCATCATGCCAGAGGGGCTGTCCTGCTCCTGTTGCTACAGCCTGCACCTGTTTCTACAGAGTTAAGGTATGTCTACACTTGCCCCCTAGTTCGAACTAGGGAGGCAAACGAAGCATACCGAAGTTGCTAATGGAGTGCGAGATTTAAATGTCCCGCACTTCATTAGCATATTCGTGGCTGGTCACCATTTTAAAAAGCCGGTAGCATGAATTAACTCGCCACATGTAACTTCCGCCACAAGGAGGAAGGCGAAAATTTGTTCCTCTTGGTTTCTGAGGACAGGACAAGGAGTAATGGGCTTAAAGTGCAGCAGGGGAGGTTTAGATTGGACATTAGGAAAAAATTCCTAACTGTCAGGGTGGTCAAATATTGGAATAAATTGCCAAGGGAGGTGGTGGAATCTCCCTCTCTGGAGATATTTAAGAACAGGTTAGATAGACATCTGTCAGGGATGGTGTAGACGGAGCTTGATCCTGCCTTGAGGGCGGGGGGCTGGACTCGACGACCTCTCGAGGTCCCTTCCAGTCCTATTATTCTATGATTCTATGATTCTATGTAGACGCGGTAGTCTGATCCAAAACCCTTCCCTTGAATTAACTGTTACTCCTCATTGAACAAGGAGTAACAGTTAATTCAAGGAAGGGTTTTGTATTGGACTATCGCATCAACACGCAGCAAGTTAATTAGGGCTATCAAGTTTTTTGAAATGGCGACCAGCCACGAATATGCTACTCAAGCATGGGATATTTAAATCTCGTGCTTCATTAGCAACTTCATTTGCGCTTCATTTGCCTTCCTAGTTTGAACTAGGGGGCAAGTGTAGACATACCCTTACAGTGCATTCTACTCACACTCTGTCTGAATGGGGATTTGCTTAGTGGCCCAGACTGAGCCTCCGTGGAAGAATCCCTCTGCATGTCTTCCCTATTTCTGGAAGATTCCTATGCTGTTTTAGAGTCCTGGCATTGCCATTCTGCAAGCCACAAGATCTAGCACATCAGGGTCCCAATCTCGGCTGGGGCATCTAGGGATTGAAGTTACACAAATAAATACTAATCCTTTAGCCCAGATTATGTTTACTGGGTTTCATCTAAATGAATGGCAATAAACTAATGAAAGATGAAAACCTGGAAGTAATAAATAATGTGGACTCTAGGTATCTAAAGGAAAACAGCTACAAATTAATTTCTATAACCTTCTGTTGAAGTGTACAAATAATATGGATTTATTCTAGCTACCTTTGGTTTATTTTCCAGACTGGGAAATAAATCTTGCTTGGCTATATGTAGATATTATTAATAACTAATGATAACACCATGTGTCAAATAACAGGTTGTGGAGCATAACTGGATTTAAGCTGAATGACAGATTAAAAAAGGCTAAAAAAAGCTTTAATAACATAGTCTTGTAGGTCTAAAATATGTTGACTTGTCTAATCTTTTTAGAGCAAAATGTGTCAGTTGAAAATTCTTAGCCACAAACCTGTTATTGGGAGTATGTCACTTTTCACTCCAGCCTGTTATCAAACTTCTTCCATAAGGCAGAACTTTCACAAAGCTGGTGGATTGCAGGATTCTTTACTAAGTAATATGATATGGCTTAACAACTCCCGAGGGAGGGAAATGTTGAACAAACTGAGGGTACCTCAGTAATTGCTGGACGTGACCAGAGAGGATTTATGAGCAAGCTTCCATCTAGCACTTAAAGTCACATTTCTTCCCTTGGCCGCCTTTTATCCATTCAGGGACTGGCAAATAGTGATATGAAAATAACTTTAAAAAAAACCTCCTAGATGTTTAGTGCTCTGGACCAGCCCTTTTCTTTCTTTGCCCTGGCTTTTTCAACATCTCTCAAGTATGCCTTCATTAGCCACTTTTTTCTTGAAGCGTCTGCTATTTCTTTTTCACACACAAGCTTTCAAGATGGAGGAATTTCATTTGAGGTTAAGGAATAACTCTAACAATGAACACATGCTAATCCCCATGAATGAGCACACACAGGGTGGCTATGTCTACACTGCAAGTTTTTTGCACAAAAATGGCTGGTTTTGCACAAAAACCCACAGAGCGTTCACACATCAAATGCACTTTTGCACAAGTAAATCAGCAGTAAAATGGCAGAACAGAGGGCTTTTGCCAGTGTACGTAAACCTCTTTCTATGAGGCATAACTCCCTTTTGCTCTATAGCTATTGTGCAAAAAGGCAAGTGTGGACACTCCAGAGGGGATTCTTGCACAAGAAACCCCTATGGGAAAAAGCATGGGTACTCTGATGGCCATTCTGTTAATGGCAATCAGAGCTTTCCTGCTCAAGAGCGTACATGCAGTGTGGATGCTCTCTTGCGCAAAAGCACATCACTTTTGTGATGTGCTTTGAGGTGTGGACGTGCTCTTGCGCAAGAACTTTTTGTGAAAAACTCTTGCACAAAAGGCTTCTTGCACAAGAAGACTGCAGTGTAGACATAGCCAGAGCATCTACACAGCACCCTTACCTTGAAATAAGCTCCGCATTTTTCTGCGAAGTTTATTTAGAAATAGATTATTTCAAAAATTTCAAAATAAAGCGCTATTCTGAAACGTCTCTTAACCCTCGTGCAACGATGTTTACAGGGACACCTGAATAGTGAGCCTGTTATATTTCGATATAACGGGCTTGCTCTTAAGATGCAGAATAGCTATTTATCCCAAAATAACTCCACAGTGTAAACATAGCCACAGTGGGCCTGAGTCATCTCTGTGCCAGTGATGAGTCCAGGGGGGGAAGCAGTAGATCTGGATCTGTTATGGGCTTGTGTCCCTCCATCAACCCCTACTCAATGCAGGTTAGATCTGCCCTGAGCTCTTACCTTACCTTGTGTCCTAGATATAATCCTAATTATTGCCATGCTGTCTGGAGTGGTTCACAACCACAAGTGCCAGTTTCTGGGCACATGGTTGAAAAGCAGGGCAGATACTCCAAATTGGTGCCACGTTCTATAATAAAATTTCAACAACCCAATAACAAATGTGAACTTTTGAAGAACTGTAACAGTCTTACTATGGACTGATCATTTCAGTCTAGCTTGCCACCTGTGCTCCCTCTAATTTTTTCCATCCATGTGCAGGGTAAATTTTGTTTTGTGTCCCAAAGCATATGCGAAAGTGCACCACTAATGGAAACACATGCTGCCAGCTTGTGGGTGCTATGTTAATAAGCTGAGCAGCCTATGAATCTGTCCTGGGTGGCCACCCAAATGCTCAGCTTTTGGGGAACACTTCTTGACATCAAGGTGAGATGGATTTAGTGATAAATGGTCACTTATATCCTAAATCACAAAATATTCAAGTTGCCCCCAGTCCCAAAAGACCGGTCACCCCAGCTCATAGACTTTTAGATCAGAAGGGACCATCTTGATCATCTAGTCTGACCTCCAGCACACTGCAGGCCTCAGAAACTCACTCATTTCTGAAATAGATCCCTAAACTCCTCCAATCATGGTTTGAAGATAGCAAGTTACAAAGAATTCACCATTTATACGTGTTTAAACCTGCAAATGATCCCAGACCCAAATGGCAGAGGAAGTAAAAAAAAAAAAAACCCACCTGCCAATTTGACGGGGGGGGGGGGGGAGGACATAGCTTCCCAGCCCCAAATATGGGCATCAGTTAGACCCTAAGGATGTGAGCAAGTCCTACCAGGCAGATACCTGAGAAAGAATTCACTATAGTAACTCAGAGCCCTTCCCATCTTGGGTACGTCTAGACTACAGGCATTTGTCGACAGAAGTTTTGTCAACAGATACTGTCGACAAAGCTTCTGTCAACAAAGAGCATCTAGACTACATCCAGTTCTGTTGACAAAGCAAACTGCCTTCTGTCAACAGAACTATGTCGACAAAAGGCGTTTCTCCTCGTAGAATGAGGTTTACAGCCGTCGACAAAACTGCTGAGTTTTGTCGATGTTGAGTTGACAGAACTCAGCGGCAGCGTAGACGCAGGTATAGTTTTGTCGACAAAAGTCCACTTTTGTTGACAAAACCCTGTAGTCTAGACACACCCCTAGGCTGTGTCTAGACTACATGCCTCTGTCGGCAGAGGCATGTAGATTAGACACATAGGCAAAGGCAAATGAAGCCGCGATTTAAATGATCGTGGCTTCATTTACATTTACATAGCTGCCGCGCTGAGCCGACAAACAGCTGATTGTCTGTTTGTCGGCTCTCGCGCTAGTCTGGACGCTCCCCTGCCAACATCAAAGCCCTTTGTCAGCATCCCCGTTATTCCTCGTGGAATGAGGTTTATCGGGGCTGCCGACAAAGGGCTTTGGTGTCGACAGGGGGAACGTCCAGACTAGCGCGAGAGCCGACAAACAGCTGATTAGCTGTTTGTCGGCTCAGCGCGGCAGCCATGTAAATGTAAATGAAGCTGCGATCATTTAAATTGCGGCTTCATTTGCCTTTGCCAAAAAAACAAATCTACATGCCTCTGCCGACAGAGGCATGTAGTTTAGACGTACCCCATAGTGTCCCATCTCCAGCAGATGGGGATTTGTATTTAGACCTCACAGCAAAGACAGTGCATGTAGCCAACCCTATAATAAGTTAAGAATTTATTAACTTGGAGAAAAGAAATTAGAGAGTTATTTGAAGCAGGTAACATATAAGCACAAATGAGTTACTAGTCCAGGTTTCCAGCAGGTGGCAGAGATGTAGTAATCTGCCCACTGAATGTCTTTTAAGGCTAACCCTAGTTAATCCAGGAGCTCTGGGATTTTTTTTCCTTTTCTTTTTTTTTTTTAAGCTTCAGCTCTTGTGAGAGCATAGGTGCTGGAACTCAGGGTGCAGAATGTGAGGGTGCTGCTGCAACCCTTGGCTTGAAGTGTTTTCCATTATATAAAGGACTTACAGTTAGGTTCCATGTCTGTCAGTACCCACACTATAAAAATTGTTCCAGTGCCCCTGTGCAAGAGTCTAAAAAGCAAAGCAGTCCAGGCTTGGTCTACATTACTAGGTTAGGTTGACATACGCTGCCTTATGTCAACCTAGCTGTGGAAGTGTCTTTACTTAAATTAGGCTCTCACTGATATAAGTGCCTCTCTGTGCCGATTTAGTGATTTCATCTCCCCAAATGGCACAGACAGACACTGTGTTGCTTACAGGGAGGGACTGCAACTGGCTTTCGGGAGTCATCCCACAATGCTCCATACGACAATACAATCCATACAAGTGTTCCTGGTGATGATGTGCACCACTGACTTAAGGAGCCAAGTTTGCACACACACAAGTGATTTCATAACTGCAGCAACTGAAAGCCAACATTAGGTTAGCATAATGTTGTACTGTAAATATGGCCTCAGGTATTCCTGGACCTGGATTGTTATTCCCCCCACTCCTGCATCTAAAACTGATGGAATGAGTTCCTGCTTAAGTCTCCCCTTCCTGGAGGGAGTTAGGAATGTATTCAGAAGATCCTCTGTCCCTTGAAGGCAAATGTGGTATTGTGTCGCATCAGTGAGGCATCTATTGTGCAGGGCACACATTTTACTTTAATTAATGCTTCTTTTCCTGTTTGGTGATTTACGCAGTTACAGAGATTTACAATGCAGATGCTCAATATAACTTTAGACCATGGGCTAAGAGGCTATGAGTGAGATCAATACATGCAATCTCCTACAAATATTTCATAAAGTCTGAACACTAAATGGAGTCTTATTAACTTAACATCCAATATCTATTTTGACAATGCTAACACACAGGAGAGCCAGACTAGTATTCAGCTATGCCTTTGCATGTGTTCAGTGAGGCAAAAGGGCCTTGGCATGAGCTGGTACCTAGTTTGCCAGTGTCACCCTGATAACACTGTGGCAGCTGCAATAGCTGGATGGAAAAGAGCGTCAGCCATATCACCTGCTTGTCCTGGTCTGCCCAAATATGCTTCAAACATGTAACCTATACTAGGCGTTCCTAAGGGAGAAGGGGGGGAGGTGGCTCAAAGCCAACACTGTTGGCTTGTGCCTATAAGGTTCTATGTCCTGTGCACCAGAGGTATGTGGAGAGAGGAACTCAAAGATTCTTTGTGATTGTGTCCTGGTGTAGAAATTACCTATTACAAGTTATTGTCTAACAAGGGATGCATTTGGTCTGTTCTCTATTACATACAAAAGGGCTTGTCTACATGGCAAGTCACTGCATGGCATCATGAGGTGTGAATCTATCACATACCAGCTTGCTGTGTAGCAACGTCCTCTGGAATTACTGTCACTGTGTAGTGAAAGTCCCAGCGTTCAGTTTGGCTTACTACTTGTAATACTTGTAATAAGCCAAACCACACTCCAGACCTTAGGACTCTGCATCATTGTCCACATAGGTCATTCCTACACATCAAGTTGTTACATTGTAGAGTCACTCTGTGGCTTGCTATGCAGTAACTTGCTGTGCAGACAAGCTCAAAGCCTGTTTATTGGTATTTCTTACTCCCTTGATGAAGTATTGCAAAATAAACTATTGCAATCTGAGGACTTTAACGTGGCTCTATATTGCATATACCATTACATGGTTGCAGTGGAGCTAGGACTTAGAGTTTGCTGCTCCAAAAGCACAGTCCCCTGCCTTTTAAGTTAACAAGAGAAACTCCTTCATCTATTAGCACTGTAGGGAATATGAATCATACAGTGAAGATGTTCTGGTTCCCTCCTGTAAAATGTCATTTGTCTATGACAGTATCTTCTAAATGTTTTTTTTAATTTCCTTTTTTCTCCTGTCCCCATGCTAACTACCCTGAATCAGCTTTTTGCATTCCTAAATATTTCACCATCTAATTTTACAAATACATTCTCAGCCTCTCTTCTTGTTTGACTAACATCTATTTGATGTGTAGGTGGGATTTTCCTGATAGAGGAAACATGCTGGTATTAGCCATTTTCTAGCTCCCAAGAGAGAGAGGGAGAGAGAGATGACAATCTTTGCTAAAATTAGGATTAGGTGAATAATTCATAATGAACAATGTAGTCAATTTTGTCTCTCTTTTATTACAACTGCTCTTCAAGAGGAATGAAGCTTCCCCCCCCCCCCAAATAGTACTCCTCTCAATCGTTTTCACAGGGGAGTAATTTCATTGGTTTCAATGCTCTTATCCTGGTATAAATGTAAATGTTTCCAGGTATAAGTGCAGAAAATCAGGCCTATTATTTTCACAGCCACAGGAATTTCATAGTAATGCATTAGAAACATATTAATGATAATTAAATAAGAGCAAAATAGTTTACTATACAGGTTGAGTTCAAACATGCCTGCTTTTCTTGGCTTATGGCAAGCTCTACATAGATGCAAAGTATTATTATCACAGTCACATAAAATCCTTTGTAGCGGCTACAGTAATTTCTTTGGTGGACAAGTATGATTTTTTTTGCTTTTTTTAATGCAATTTAGCAACTGAAAATCAAGGAAATTAGTTGCCAGCAAGAGACCAAACAGTTCTTTATGATCCACTAGTTAATTCTCTAGGCTACGCCTAGACTGGCATGATTTTCCGCAAATGCTTTTAACGGAAAAGTTTTTCTGTTAAAAGCATTTGCGGAAAAGACCGTCTAGATTAGCACGGACGCTTTTCCGCAAAAGCACTTTTT
Source organism: Pelodiscus sinensis (assembly GCF_049634645.1). NCBI lineage: Eukaryota > Metazoa > Chordata > Testudines > Trionychidae > Pelodiscus > Pelodiscus sinensis. Next base: position 309,531,176 of record NC_134711.1, read on the forward strand.
GCGGAAAAGCGTCCGTGCCAATCTAGACACGGTTTTGCGCAAGAAATCCCCGATTGTCATTTTTGCAATGGTGGCTTTTTTGCGCAAAACAGTTTTTAGCTGTCTACACTGGCCCTCTTGTGCAAAAACATTTCCGGAAAAGGGCTTTTGCCTGAATGGGAACATCAAAGCATTTGCGCAAGAAGCACTGATTTCAGACAGTAAAACATCAGTGCTTTTGTGCAAAATCAAGCGGCCAGTGTAGACAGCTGTCAAGTTTTTGTGCAAAAGTGGCCGCTTTTGAGGAAAAACTTGCCATTCTAGACGCAGCCCTATAGTCCATAGTTAGACAGGTAGCATTAAGGAAAATAAGATTTTCTTTGTGTGGGTGCCTTATTTCCATAGTTAAACTCAGGAAAACTTCCAATGTGAGTTATTAACTTGGTGATAGGAACAAGCATTCCTTATATTAAAATAATTATACCTGATGTGGTACATACAATGTTGAAGGATTCTGTATCAATTACTACAGAACACTATGTTTCCTAGCAATGTTGTCATGTGTCAAATGCTCCAAAATCAGGAAATTAGCTTGGAAATCTTTAAAATAAAATATGTGGGGGGGGGGGGGTTCTTTTTATTCACCTTCTGGTTTGTGAGTACTTTGCATGCACTCATGTCACATTTTCAAGCTTTTCTCAGCAGCCATGAGGGCTAGAAATATACTAATAAAAGGGAAACTAGGATTGTCACAAAATCTCCTAGATTCAAGAATTGCAGCTTGGGGGAAAAGCACCAAATACCACAAGACACACTCAAATCACAAGAAGTGGCAGCAATATCAGTGATCCAGACATTTATTAGCCAATGAACAGTGCAGTTTATGGACACAATATATATAATTAAGAACCAAAGCAATATTTCACTCATTTCATTCATACAGGATGCAAACACTTCTATTCATATTTCTCTGCAGATAGATCAGGTAGGGTATGTCTAGACTGCATCCCTCTGTTGGCAATCCCAATGTAGGTCAACATTGCAAATGAGGCAGGGATTTAAATATCCCGTTCCTAATTTACATTAAAATGGCCACCGCATTTTGCCAACTCAGCACTTTGTCGGCAAAAAGCGGCAGTCTAGAGGGGGATCTGTCGAGAAAGAAAGCCTTTTTCAACAGATCCTGTAAACCTCCTTGACTCCTCTAGACTGCCGCTAATGATAAGACAGGAAGTTGGGAGTATTAGACTTTCTATTGCTAGTTTATACAGTGTCCTGTAGATTTATTGTGCAATCTCTGACAAAGAAGAAAAAGCCTCGACATTGTTATAACCAGTAAGAGAAAATGGAATTGTCACAAATGAATTCATTCCCTTCCTCAGACTGAATCTTCCAGGATCTGTTGTAGTTGATAACAGCATTGTTTAATCACTTCTCTAAAAGGGATCATGCTTTAAAAGGCAAAGAAAGAGAAGCAAAGTTTTGTTTCACATTTACCTCTTCCAGCAAACTTTGCAGGAGTCCCACTGACGAACATACAGTACAGTGTGTTCTGTCAGTGAAATGACAGCTACTTTCACCCTTGGGCACTAAATAGAAAAGCTGCTGATTTATAAGCAGAATTCTAAAAATAATGAGTGTGTCTTTAAAATTTCAATATAGTGTGACTCATGCATCAATCTAACCTAAACTTAACTCCAAACATGATTCATCACAGTCAAGGAGTTTAGTATGAATACAAAATTCTGTTAATTTTGTCTTTAAATATTTTATTATTTGTGAATCTGAGGGAATATTTGTTAGGTACCACAAGCAAGTAAATAGCAATCTAGATATTGTTTGTGGGGTAGCCACTGCTGCTCTTACTAGTTATTTGACACTTAAACTTTGAAATTGGTCACCCAGGATATGAGAGTGTGTTGAATATAAGTGACTGATGTAACACACTAACTCGTTTTCAAGCCTTGTGATGGGTTAAAGCATCAGATGGGGACTCAAGAGATCTAATTTCATATCACAACTTTGCCACAGATTGACTGTGTGTCTTTGGGCAAGTCACTAACTCCATCTGGGCCTCAGCTCCACATTGGTAAAATGGGAATAACAGTATTTCTTGTTTCTCACTCCTTGTCCTTCAGGGCAAAGACTGTCTCTTACAATGTGTCCAGACAATACTTAGCTCAATGGGTCCCCAGTTTGGGTTGGGTCTTTCTTCGTCTTACAGGAGCTTTGAAACAACAACAACAACTAAACAACTTTTGTACAGTCAGATCAAAACAGACCAGTTCAGTCCTGGTGAAATCAGTAGGAGTTTTGCCATTGGTTTTCCTGAGCCAGGATTTCACCCTTAGTATAAATGAGAAGTGCCATTCATAGAAACCATGAAATAAAACCATATCTGCACATTGCTCACAGTGTTTGCATTGGATGAACACAGACACAAAAACCAAGCGCTCTGACAACTAACTGATAAAGTGTTTGCATTCACATCTAAGACCTGGTTCAGGGCTCTCGGAGGATTTTGGCCATAGCCCCTTGCTCAGAAACCTCTGATAAGATCGGTGAGAGTAGAATTCTTACCTTTCTGGAGTGGAGCCTAGGGATTGATTGGTGATCCAGAAAAAGGAGAAGTCCCACCTGCCTCTAGAAGAATTGTGATGTCTCCCAAGTATTCCAGATGTTCCAAAAGTGGAGGTGAGTGCCAAGTTGAGGCATATCGACGGGCTCCAGAGTGATTTTCACGTGATACTGCAGGTAGTTTGGACCATCTGTCATTTCAGCTATGCTGGCATATAACAGTCTGTACTCCTTAGAACACTCATTTGAACAATAAGATTCTCTCCTGTTTCAGACATGACAGCTGAAATCAACCATACAATGGATCTGCAAACAAAGTGAACATTTAATACTTTGAGAGAAAGTTATGCATTGTTTATACATCTGTGCAGCTCTGACAGCAAATACAACATGGAAATATGCACATTAAATACAACAATGGCCTCCTGATAAGACAATTTTCTCATTTTATTGTTGTCACACCCATTTCATAACTGCACGATCATAACACATAGATGCAGTAAACAGAACATATCTTCTGACTATACCAACTGGAGAATATTACTACTGTGGAGTGTTGATTTTAGCTGCATTATGCAGCCTCACATAATTAAGCAATTAATATACAGACATAACCAGCCTTTCATGTGCCCTATCTCACCTCTTACAATGTTTCTAGCACTATGTGGCCATGCCAATTTTTGCTTTGCAAAGATTGGGGGGAAATCCTCTACTTTCGGTAGGATTCTTAGAATTACCAGCCAAAAGTAAGAGTCCATGAAATTAAATTAATTGCAATGCACTTTAAAGGAAAAAGCAACACAGATATATTAAAAAGGCTGTTTTAATTTGGACAGCTAAGCTCCATGCTGCAGTAGAAGAGAGGTTCCAAAAATGTCCTGCAGAGTCATAGTCACTCTAAGCTCGTAAATGAAGTGCCAAACACTTCCAACTCTGTGCTCAATGTCTCTGGAATGTGGGGTGCTTAGTACATGAGAGGCCCTGCTTTACCCCTGTGTTGTAGCTATGCCAGTGGAACCATTAGTTAGACAATAGAAGAATGCTTCTGTAAACTTAGCTATTGTTATTGAGATAGGTAGTGTTCCCACAGCAATGGAAAAACCCTTTCCATTGCTATGTCTACACTCTGTATGGTTATGCCACCGTAGCTACAGCACCATAGCTATGCCAATATAGTTCCTGTAGGGTAGACATGACCACAGGGATGGCTCTAAAGTCTCCAATTCAGCAGTGACTTCTGCTTAACTTGGAATGTTGTACATTTAAGGAAAACAGTGAAGAGCAAGACTCAGACAGTAGGCTGTGTTCAAGCATCAAATTACTCCTATCTCGTAGGAGGCTTAAGAGGAGCACAGCTAAACATCATGCTAATGAGAAGATGATCACACTTCATGATCTCCCCAGGTGCACCTACTGCCTCACCATTTTACTTTTATTTTTTATAAGGAAAAAGATTAAGAAGTTGGGATGCACAAGTCAGGGAACCAACTTGTGGATTTTGCGCAGAACTTAATATATATATTATGGTAACACCTAAGTTGTGAACCCCATTGTGCAAGGTATCATAGAGACTCACAGTAAGTGAGCATGTCTCTGAGCGCTCACAATCTACATCGCTAAAACAGACAAAGGATGGGAGGGGAAACAAGCCCAGATGTTCTGCAGAGCCAGGAATAGACCCCAAAACACCACTTCACTAGACCATGCTGCCTTTTGGTCTGATTCATCTTATCTGTGTGCAAGCATAGACCCCTACTGCACCCTTCAAGTCTCCACAGGATCAAATCCTCATCAGTTCATGTCTGTAAAAGGCCAAGAATTGTCAGTAGCAGTTGCTTGGGCCTATCTGGACATTACAAGGAGGTGCCAAGCAGCTATGTATTTCAGGGCTGCTGGTCCCTGTGGACAATCTGAAACCAGCTGTCCAGGGGAACTCAATCCAGCCAATTAAAGTGGCCCGGACTACACCAGAGCGTATGAAGGGCTGATACCAGGGCAGCAAAGAGGACAACTGCCCCAGTGCACAGCGATTCTGGGTTTCCGGCCACCGCTGAGGCCGCAGTAGCAGCAGTGGCAGCTGGAGCCCTGGGCCCTTTAAATCACTGCCAGAGTGTGGTGCACTCTGAACAGCTTTAAGGGCTGGGAAAGGATACGTTGATCTCTGAGTGCTGGCTGCCCAGGACCCCACCTCTTTTACCCTCGGCCCCATGTCTTTCAGGAGTGTGGAGCTCCTTCCCCATGCTGCCAGGACCTGGAGTGGCTGTCAGCTCCACTGGCTGGTAGCAGCTAGCTGAAAGAAATTCTTCTGAGACAGGCTGTGCTATGGGAAAGGCCCATGCTGTAGAGGAGCTAGTTCCTGTGGTGGATCCCTAGAACAAGGGCCAGAGAAGTCGCCCTCCAAGAAAGGAGTAGAACTGACTGAGACTGGGGAACTGCCATGAGCTGGAGTGCAAAAGACCCCTGGGAGAAGTGGCTCTGAAGCCTGGGACCAAGAACTGAGTTACAATTTTTCTGTTTGATTAAGAAAAAGAGACAGTCAGGTGCTCTCACTCCACAAGGTTTATTCCATGAAAAGTGGAGTTTATCCATAGTTGTAATTGTGAGCCCTTGATAAACAGAACAATTAATGCATCCTATCATTAAGTCTATAAAGTTATTGGACTAGGTGAACACTAAATGTCAGTGTGATTTACTTAGCTTGGAAAAAAGCCAACACTGTTGGTAACATCCTAGTGACGTGGCCAGAACTGCTTTGGGTTTTCTGGCTGCAGGTGGTTGTGCTATTTGGCACAGTTGCTGGAGATTAAAAATATTGGGAAGTATTATGAGTCTGTCCAGGATAAAAATGGGTTAGTGAAGTCCTCATGTTTCAAGACCATAGATGAATAGTGCAGAAGTGTCTCCCACATAGAGTATTCTATCACTGATGTTTGTCTGGGGTTGGGTTCACCTTCCTTTGAAAAATTAAGAATTAGCTTCTGATTGTGGATAACCTGCAGATTTAGGATTCTGAAGAGGAGGAGATTGGGGGGAAGCTTACATATTAACACTGGTGAACTTCAGTGATATTGATATAATAGGCATCACAGAAACTTGATGGAATGTTAACAACCCATGAGATACAACAATTCCACACCAATAGCAAAAACCTGAAATGAATCAAACCACATAATATATCTCTATGGATAAAAATGTCATGTTTGATTAATAACAATATAGTACAGTATAGGAGATGCTACTGACCATCTGAACTGGAGGGTGACATTGACTGTGAAATGTTCAAGTAGATTAGAGATGTTACGAAAACAGAAAGCCTAATAATAATTTCAACTCTCCCTCCTATGGACTGAGTACATGTCACCTCATGGCAGGGTACAGCAATAACATTTTGAGACACCTCTAATGATGGCCAGCAGGAGTTAGTCCTGGAGCCCACAAGGCAATAGGCAATTCTTGATTTAGTCCTAACTGGTGGCCAGGAACTTGTCCAAATTGAATCACTCAGTAACCATAATGTAATTAAATTTAATTTTGTTGTAAGGGAGAGATTCCAAATAAACCCATCACAAGAGCATTTAACTTCGAAAAGGGGAACTACATAAAAATTACAGAGGCTAGTTAAATAGAAATGAAAAGGAATACAGGAGGCCCCCGACTTGCGACGTGATTGGTTCGTGGGGAAGTGTCACAAGTCGTGGGCTTCGTAACTCGAACCTTCATTTATGAGAGGCACTGTGCACCATCGTAAATGCGGGCCGAGGACGTAAGTCAGGGGTTTTCAGCCCCTTCCACGCTTACAAAAATGGTTGTAAGTGTGGAGGGTCAGAACTCAGGTGGCTGCAAGTGGGGGCCTCCTGCAGTCACAAGCTAGAAATATCTCTAAACTGCATGGAAACTATTTATAAACTATCATAACACAGGCTTAGTCTATGTATATAACGTATAAACTATAACTCAATTTAACAAAAAGCCTACATACACACTGTGTAGAAGATTTACCCGGCATTGCTCACGTCCTTCAGGGTATGGGGCTTGAGGTGTGGGGGAAAGTGTAGGAGTCAGAACAGGGGCTTGGGAACGTAGGGGGTTCAGAGCAGGAGGCATGGGGTGTTCAGGACTCAGGGCAGGAGTTGAGGACTCAGGAGAGGTGGTGGGGGGCTCAGATTCAGGGCAGGGGGTTGGGAAATGCAGGGGGTTCATTTGACAGAGTAAGGGGGCTAAGCAAAGGGGGTGAGGGGCTAAGTGGAGAGGGTGGGGAAGCTGCTCTCCAGACTGGGGTGGCTGGTGTCATGCATCCCAGTCGCCAGCTGCTCTCTAGGCAGATTGGTATGGTAGAGGCCATGCTGCCTAGCTGCTGGCTGCTGTCCTGGGTAAACCCGTGGCAGTAGGGACCATGCTGCCTGGCTGGCAGCTGTTTTGCAACTCTCTGCAGTTGTCAGGAACATGAGGGAGCACTTGCTTGCTGCTACCCTGTGGTCAGTCCGAAGTATAACTATCCTCCAGGCTTGCTGCCCCCCTGTGATGATTTTGGAGTATAACTGTCCCTGCTATCATAGCCCTCTCTTTCTGTTTGATGAGAAACAATCACATTCTATACTCATTCCATAGTCCTGGCCCAACCAAACCCTGACCTTGCTTTAAGTTAGGAGAATAGGAAACTGGAAACCAAATTTGCTGGTCCTAGCTCTTACCATTTAGGATTCCTGAACAGACTCCTAGACAGATGGACAAACACACAGTTTCTATCAAACATTTAGTGGAAGATAAATTTTAGCAGGTGATGTTCAGGTCCTTAACTCAGTTGTTTTTCTTCATTCAACTAATTTTTTCTGGGGCAGTTTTGGGGATGAGGTGTTCAGTATGCAAGTTTCCCAGGGAAAGAGGACTCTCAGAACCCTCTCTCACTGCTGCAGCTTAGGGCCAGTTGAGAAGCGCCTCTCCATGACTGCTGTAGTTCCAGCAGACACAACCAGGGGAAGGCTGCATGTCCTCCAGCTGGGGCTGGTCCAGGTTCATTTGCCCCCTATGTTTCCCAGCCATATTAAGGAATGGGGCAAACTGTGCACTTTCCCCTCACTCCCTGATGAAGAGAAACAGCCAGCAATGTTACTGTACAAATGACGGCGGAGGAAGCTGCAGCTCCACATTCCCTCCCAAAAGGATTTTCTTGGGGATGGGAGGCTCTCGGCCGGGGCAGGCCTAGATGGGAAAGGTGCGCCCTAAGCCATGCTCTTTCACCTGACTTGTGATTTTCTCTCTTTTCTATATGGTTTTCCATGTCCCCATATGCACGGAGCAGGGTGAAGCTTTCCCCCCACTCCTGCATGATCAAACCCTTATCTTGCTTTAAGTTATGATAAGAGGAAGCTGTATACCAAATTTGGTTGTCCTAGCTCTTACTGTTTAGGAGGCGCTCTTGAACAAACCAATGGACAGACAGACAGACTTACTTACTCACAAACTCTCAAATATATAGTAGAAGGTATATATATATATATATATATATATATATATATATATATATATATATATATATATATATATACTATGTCAATTTAAAAAATAGAAAAAAGCAGAAATATATATATAATTGATTTAATTGCTATTAAAAACTGGAAGTTAAATCCTACTGAGGAAAATAGAAAGGAACATAAATTCTGGCAAGTCTCATGTAAAAGTGTTATTAGACAGGCCAAAAAAGAAGTTGAAGAGCAACTAGCAAAAAACACAAAAACTAACAGCAGGATTTTGTTGTAAGTACATCAGAAGCAGGTCGCTTGCCAAACAATCAATGGGGCCATTGGATGATTGAAGTGCTAAAGGAGCACTCAAGGAAGCCAAAGCTTTTGCAGAAAAAGCTAAATCAATCCTTTGCCTCTGGTCTTCTCTGCAGAGAACGGGAAGGACATTCCTACACATGAGCCATTCTTTTTAGGTGACAATCTGAGGAACTGTCCCAGATTGAAGTCAGTAGAAGAGGTTTTGGAACAAATTGAAAATTAAATAGTAATAAGTTACCAGGACCAGATAGTATTCACCCAAGAGTGAAATTGCAGAACTCCTCACTGTGAATTGTATGTAGCCTAACACTTAAATCAACCTCTGTACCAGATGACTGGAGCACAGCTAATGTAAGACTGATTTAAAAAAAGGCTCCAGAGGCAGTTCTGACTATTACAGGCTGGTAAACCTAACTACAGCACCAGACAAACCAGTTGGAACTATAGGAAAGACGACAGTTATCAGACACATAGGTGAACATGATATGTTGGGGAAGAATCAACACCTTTTTCAAAGAGGAGATCATGCCTCACCAATTCTTGGAGGGTGTCAACAAGCAAGTAGACCAGGAAGATCCAGTTAATAGTATGGACTTCCAGAAATGTTGACATTAAATGCTCATAAGCAAAGTAAGCGGTAATGAGATAAGAGGGATTTTTGTAGTTAAAATGTAGGAAGCCATGGGTAGGAATAAATGTTCAGTTTTCCCAGTGAAAAGATAAATACCCAGGTCCTCAAAGGCTCTGCACTGGAATCTGTTCAGTTCACCATATTCATAAATGATCTGGAAAAGTGGCAAACTTTTCAGACAACACAAAATTTGCAGATGATACAAAACTACTCAAGATAGTTAAGGCCAAAGCAAACAGCAAAGAGCTACAAAGGGGTCTCACAAATGGGGAAAAAATTCAATGTTGAAAAATGCAAAGTAATGCATATTGGAAACTTTAATTTCAACTATACATATGAAAATGATTGGTTCTAAATTAGCTGTTATCACTCAAGAGATATATCTCAGAGTCATTTTGGATAATTCTCTGAAAATATCCACTCAATGTGCATCAGCAGTCAAAATGGCAAACAGAATGTTGGGAATGATTAAGAAAGGGATCGTTAATAAGGCAGAAATGTCATTTTGCTTCTATATAAATCCATTGTACACCCACAACTTGAATACTGTATGCAGATGCCAAAAAAGATATACTGACATTGGAAAAGATTCAAAAAAGGGTAACAAAAATTATTAGAAAAACTTCCATGAGGAGAGATTGGTAAGATTGGGACTTTTCAGCTTGAAAAAGAGACAGCTAAGGGGGGATGATATAGAGATTTATGAAATCATGACTGATGCGGAGAAAGTTCATGAGGATTTACTCATTTTCATAACATAAGAACCAGGGGTCATCAAAATAGGCAATAGGTTTAAAACAAAAAAAGGAAGTATTTCTTCCCGCAGCATACAGTCAACCTGTGGAATTCTTTGTCAGAGGACATTGGGAAGCCTAAGACTATAACAGAATTCAAAAAAGAAATAGATTAATGCATGGAGAATGGGTCCACCAATGGCTATTAGCTAGGATGGGCAGGGATGGTACGTCTAGTACTCAATTCTGACTCAGCCAAACACCATAAGCTTAATGGGGCTTTTGAGTGAGAACTGAAGTTTTTCTACAAGATTTAAAAAGTGAACGGGATTTTCCCTTCCTATGTATTTATCAAGCAACGTTTCAGCTTCCTGACTATAATTTGTAAAAGTCCTTCCTTCGAATGAAATTATGTGCATTGATTTACTTACAGACCTGTCGTTAACAAGATTTGCTTCGTTACAAATGATTAGCAAAACATCCAATTATTGTTCAATAAGTGAAAAAATCCAATTTATCACTTCAATGAGACTCCTTTGAGGGGTGCCAGACAGCAGGAAATTTTTAAGTCAGAAGAAGGAGAAGAAAAAACAAAATACCCAATGCATCTACAGCACATAACCCCTGGGTGAAACTTTTGATGTCTTCTCTTTAAGAAAAGGGGGAAAATGTGTTCTAATTGCTATGCCGTCATGAAGAACAGTTTTCCTTTATGTTCTATGTCTTTGATGGTTACTAGTTTGTTCAGGCTGTAGGCACCAGAAAAAAGTGTTTGTCTAATTTATGGAAAACATAACAAGGAAGAACTTCAGTCTCCTACAGAATTAGTTCATCCAAGTGATTTGAATATCAAAAAGAAATTTATGAACATCTAAAACTCATCTACTGTGTTCACATATGTAATCTCAAAGAGACTATCTCCTCATTCTTCCCACCATGTGATATTTCAGGATGTTGCCCTGAAAAAATGAGTATCATCTGTTCGTTTTATTATTATTATTTACATATGCATATATTAGAGAGTTTGTGCATGTCCGTTTGTCCATGAATCCATCCATCTGTCTGGGAGTCTGTTTGTTCAAGAGCTCCTCCTAAACCAGACCTGGGCAAAATACAGCCCACGGGCCTCATCCAGACTGCCTAGCCACTGGATCTGGCCCACAGAGGCAGTGTGGAGGCCCAGGCAGGCTTTCCTGCTTGCAGAGGAGCCCCGCACACCTCTCAGAAACATGGCTCTGAGGCAATTTTGAGTCCGGAGCGGAGGGGGGAAGATTCAGACCCTGGTCCTGCCCCCAGCACAATCTTACTATCCGGTTTCTGGACAGACACTGGCCAAAGAGAGCTGCCTGTTTGAATAAGAGGCAGCCACAAAGCTCAACCCTACTGCTCACTCAGGGTATGTCTACACTACCACCCTAGTCCTGGCGAGAACCTGCCTCTGGCACCTTAGCTCCTCCCTTCCTCAGTCCTCTGCCCCACACTCCTGCCACACTCCACATGCACCCATACCCCCTTCCAGATCTGCCACTCCATCTCCTGCTCCAGATCACAATCCCCTTACCCTATGTCATAACCCAAATCCCCGCACCCCAGTTCTCTGCCCTAGGCCACAACTACCTCCTTTGCCCAAAGTCCCTCCTAGATGCCATTCTCCCTTCTGCATCTCCGTCCTTTATCCCAGGCTTCCTTCTGCACCCAACTTCCATCCCAGACCCTGCATCTCCTCCACTGATACCATGTAAGAGTGTGGCCCTTGACCACTTTCCAAAATCTTGGGATTGGCCCCCTCCATCAAAAATTATTGCCCAACCTTGTCCTAATCTTTAAGAGCTAGGATGACCAAATTTTGTACTCCACTTTCTCTTATCCCAACTTAAAGCAATGTCAGGGTTTGATTGTGCCAGGGAAATGGATGTACCTAAAATCTGATTGTTTTCCATAACACAGAAAGGGAGGGGGCTGGGAGCAGGAACAGCTATATTCTTCAATGACCATGGAAGGCAGTGAGTGCAGGGGACATTTACACTGCACAGTGACAACAGGGGGAGGCTGTACCAGGAAGAAAGTGGCCAGCTGGAGCCAGAGCTTTCTATATTGCTGGCCACTGGCAAATGGCTCCCCAACCCCAAAAGTCCTTTCCCCCAATCCTCAGTGCCAGACTGGGTGGGTGGGGGGATCCTATTGCCCAGCTGTCCCACCACTGTGGCATCCTCCCTAGGAGCACCACCGAGGCTGACCAATGCAGCCCCACCTCTCCCAAGGAGATGCCGAGACTGGCACCTGTAGTTCTGCCTCCTCCCCACATGTCTAGCTGGGGTTGAGGCTAGGGCTGTGTGGCCCAGCCCTCTCCCCCTCCCGCTTACTTCCTTAGGGCCTGCCGCAACCAGGACATTCAGCCCCACACATGCCAGATATCTTCCAGCAAAATGTTGGGGAGTGCAAGAGTCAGCAGTTTGAAGAAGTAGCAAGGGATCTGTTCATTTAGGTCAGACTGGGAGTAACTTTTTTTTTTTCACCTTCTGCAGCATGTGGATGCAGGTCACTTGCCAGGATTATCATTCCCTGCTTCCTCCTGTATAAAGCAATAGAAAATGGAGTGTGAGGGTATGATGGGGTGTATTTGGCCTTGAGGTTTCTTTGTGGGGGCCCTGCAATCCTACTATATCCCAGCCCAAGAATCAGCAAGCTTAGAGGAAAAGAACGGTAAAGGTGGGTCCTCAAAGTTTGCCTAGAGGGGACTCTTTGGAAGCAGTCATTTTGATAGTCACAAAGACCTGATTCTTCATGGGTTAGAGGGCCTAGCCACAGCCAATCAGGGCCCTGCTGGCCCTTATACAAAGGTCAGTGTCTGTCTGGGTCCAGAAAAGTGTAGAAGGGTGCCTCTTTCTGGTCAGAGGAACCTGACAGACTGAGGATACTGCTGGTTCAATTTCATAGCTGGGATTGCAGAGAGAGAGGGCAGATGACAAGGGCCTGAGATAAAAGGGCCTAGTGGGAAGAAGTGCATGGAAACAGCAGTGAAGGACTGGAGTAAGCAGTACATTATAGCTTAATGCATAAGCTCCCTGGATTGGAAGTCAGAGAAGTGGGTGTGCCATGCTCCCCCTACCAGCTACAGATACAAGAAAGGGACAGGCCTTATTTGAGAGTCCACACAGAGGACTTAATTTAAAAGTCTCAGAGCCAGGCCTGAAGGCTCTAACAAGGGCAAATAGTCTGTTTATTTATTGGACCCTTTTATATCCCAGAAGGCGTCATATAGAATTTGTGATTTCACTTGAGGACCAAGTCATAGAAGACCAGCTGAAGTTGGCTGAGGTGAGAAAAAAGGTGTAGAATCACATGCCACCACTTGGAAGGGCTTAAGAGCCGAGAGCTCTTTTACAGTGAGGAATTCCCCAGAGATTGGAAGGGAAAGAAAGTCCCATTTTCCCCTATGGCAATGTATAGGATGGATTTACACCTAGCATTGAAACTCTGTGACCTGCAACCTTTGTAAACCCTTGAGGTTGGGGACAGAAGTGAGGGTAAACTTGGCCCTTGTCATATTACTAGAACTAAGACATAAAAAGCTACATCTTTATCATCAGAATAAAGCCATTGGAATTTAGGTTGGGAATGGAACCTGGTAGAGAATTAGAGGAGGTGGTTGCAGGAATTGCAGAAAAAGGAAATTGAAGTAACACATTATTGAAGTACTACCTACTTCTGGAAAAAAAATCTGCTGTGATTGTAATCTCTTTGGGACAGAACTGTCTCTAATTGTGTGAATGTACAATTTCAGTTGGAGTACTGAAATTATAAATAATCCTCATAATGGGTTTCAAAATAAAGCTTTTAAAAATAATTTTAGCACAATAAGAGCATCTGAAATAATATTAACTGTGTGCAAAACAACACCTCTCTCAAAGACAGCTATTCTGAATTTTACCAATGTTTCTCCCAAACTTTGTCCAATGCACTGAAAATAAGCATAGAAAATTTCATCCCAAAAAGTGAAATATTTAGAAACTTGAGTCTGAAAACAGGAGTTGATAATGAAAGAGATTTTCCAATCATATTTATGGTGTTGCTACTGCTACACTGGAGTATTTGTTCATTTTTCATCGTTTCAATCTAATTTTTTGGAATGACATGCCAGAATTAATACAAATACTAGAATAAATGTCTCGCGCTTGATGATGTAGTACTTTGCCCTTACATTGTTTCATTTTTGATGGCCTTCATTTTTCAATGCCACCTGTTTGTTGTTGTTGTTGTTGTAGCACATTTTATTTTATACGTAACCATTAGAGCTTAATTCACATATTATTTCATTTGAGTAATCCCACCTCCTGTAACATTAGGGTTGCCCAGAAGGCATAGAGGGGTCAGTGTACTCCGATCATTAAACTCATGCATATAGCAAGTAGCATGTTTTATTAATGTTACACATTCCCCATCATTTATGCATTTCAAAGATTAGATGCATTGTTTTGCTGATTTCCCCATTATAGAAGCTTTTCTTACTTATTCAGATTCCTGCTCAGACTTCAAGATATCTTGCCTTTCCCTTAACAAAAGTCTGCTTGACAAAGGCAGAAAGTTGTCCTTCAAGCTAATAAATCACACAGTTGTAAGCACAGGGAAAGAACATGTGTGCTCTACTAGATGTTCCTAAGCAACATGACACTTCTAATAAGTTATTTATGCTGCACAAAACATGACCTTGGATTATTACTTTGTCTTATATTTTATATTGTTTCACGGAGCATCAGCATGCAGAATTTTAATTAGGAGAGAGTGGAGAAAATCAACACATTTGAATCAAAAGCTTTTCACCACACTGGAAATCATTCTGGTTTATGTGGTCTGGTGGCAGGCACAGGCAGTTTCCAGGCGTGCTTGCTAAAATAGCACCCAGTTTGTTTTTAATGGAAGAATTGTTGGAATTTTTATTAATCTTTCTCCACAAAAGACTGCACATCATGCTGAATGAAATCCTGATTTCAGAGTGCTGAATGCAGCGGTCTGTAGAGCCACAGAGCTAAGGGACTGACTGGAAAGGTTTTATGTCCCCATTCTACTCACAAACCTGAGCAAGCTACCTCCTTTGCATTCCTAGGTCTTGTCTACTTAGGCTTCCACAGCCAGTCATGATTCCTGGGTCCTATTCTGTTCGGCTTTGAAAAGCATAAGACTGAATTGCTCACTTCTGTTCTGAAGTAAAGAAACCTTCTACTAATTATAGGTTTATGGACTTGCAATTTAACAGAATGTTCCCTTGCTCTTGTAGTTTGACTCCTAGCACTGTGCTCCACAGCTATAATATCACTGTCCCCTTACTGAAGCTTCCCCTTGTAAAGTATTTTCTGTAGACTGGGAAATGTCAGTGTAGATTTTCTATCCTCACAGCCTTAGATGTGTATTGATTTATTCTTAGACAGGTAGAAATCAAAACCACATGCAGCAAGAGTGAAACTAAACAAATCCTTCCCTATAATTTCTAAGGATTTGTCGTTAGATGCTTGTAGCTCTCCAATTCTGGGAACATGAAACAATTACAAAAATAACCATGTAAGGCACCACTGCAAAAGATTGTCATGCTTAGCCTCTGACAGGAAGTCATTTCCATTTCAGCATTTTATTCCAGCTGTGCTCATTCATTTCAGTCTCATGAGCAAAGGTAAGAAAATGTACTTGCTCTCTCAAATGTACAGATTACCAGTAAGAGTAAATAGCTATAAGTGGTTGCCTTAAAAATCATAAATAGCAAAACCTTTCTTGGTCTCTTTCTTCTCTATAGGAAAGAGAAAGTGGAGAAAACAGTGCTTGCCAAAGGCATAGCCTTACTAATTCTAGGCTTTAAAACTAGTATTTTTTAATCTGCTCAAGAAAAATGGACCTTTCTTCCATCTACCGTATTTTCCGGAGTATAAGGCGACTGGGCGTATAAGACGACCCCCTAATTTTCTAGTTAAAACATAGGTTTTTGCCTATACTCGCCGTATAAGACTACCCCCCCTTAAGAGGCCAACCAGCAGCGCCCCAGCTGCTCTACCCCAGGGTCCACAACAAAAGCCTGGTCTGCTGGGGGGGGCACACTAACTGCGCCCCCCCCCCCCAGCAGACCAGGGACACCGGGAGCAAAGCCGCAGCCGCGGCGGGGTCCCGCGCCTCTGAGACTTTGCCAGAGCAAAGCCTCAGAGGCGCGGGACCCCTCCGCCTCCCCAGCTTTGCTCCCGGTGTCCCTGGTCTGCTGGAGACGGTCCCCAGCAGACCAGGGACACCGGGAGCAAAGCCGCAGCCATGGCGGGGTCCCGCGCCTCTGAGGCTTTGCCAGAGCAAAGCCTCAGAAGCGCGGCACCCTGCGGCCACTTCGGCTTTGCTCCCGGTGCCCTTGGTCTGCTGGGGACCGTCTCCAGCACACCAGGGACACCGGGAGCAAAGCCTCTGAGGACGCCGGCAGCGGGACAGCCGCAGCGCGTCTGGGCTGTCCCGCTGCCGGCTTCCCCCGAGGCTTTGCAAAGCCGCGGAGGGGCTCGAGCAGCGGGGCCCCTCCGCGGCTTTGCTCCGTGGCTTCCTGGTCTGCAGACCAGGGAGACACAGAGCAGCTTTTCTCTCCCCGCAGTCCGTGTCCTCCGGGGCAAGAAAAGCCCCGTTCGTACCTGCAAGTCGGGGACTGCCTGTATGTTTATACCCAGCGTATAAGACGATCCCCGATTTTTGGGGGATGTTTTTTAGTATAAAAAGTCGTCTTATACGCCGGAAAATACGGTAATAATTATTTCTCTGTAGACATTCCACTTACAGCAACACACCCGGAATTTTTCCAAGGCTGCCAGCACTAGTCAAGGTATCTCTTGAATTGCTAAGATGGCTACCCCAGAAGAATGTGTAGGGTTGGGTGGATATGAGCAGGCATTATATTACAGACCATTGACCATTATTCTAAAAGGCTTTAAGACGTAGTGAGAAAATAGAATGTAGTCATTTTGACATTAATTGATATCAATTGGAGAACATTCTTGAAAAATGTAGATCAAAAGGAAACACTTGCAAAGCAATCATAAGAACAGTCAACCTGGTTTACTGAAAGTACAAACAGTGCCAAGCTAATTTGTTCAAATTATTCAAGGCTGTTACTGAGGATTGCTGAACCTGGCTAATTTCCAGGATCTGCAAACCTCTTCAGCTATTTTGGAGATTCACAAAATTAGTAAACTTCATTAATCAGTTTCTTTCCTATAATTTATATATAAACACACACACACATAAGCTATATATTAGCTGGATTGGGTCCCACATTAAGGCAGAATTAAAGGTTCAACATTTAAAGAGCTTTAAAACCAAGATACGCATATTGTTCGTTGAGTAATGTCAACTTAATTGCATTACAAATATGATGCAGTGAGCGAAGTGTCAGTTAAAAAGTTGCCCTCAAATTCCAGCCCATGGACAATGACATGAAGAAACCTCATTTGTCCCTCACTCAGGCCATATCTCTTGGTTCTCTTCCAGATCCTTTGAGAAATAATTAATTTAATCAGAAATAAATGGTTCACTCAGGTACATTCTAGTGATTTAATCTGCCACCAAGAGGGCAGAGACAAAACCACCGATATTAAAAATGATCTGATTAGGGTCACCTATGGAAAGTCACGTGTCAACTCAGTCCATAGTACAATGCCCTGAGTCCCTGATGTTTGCATAACAGAACAACCAGACCTGAACGAAAAACAATGGTCCAAGCTGCCTTCAGCCTTCCTTCCCTTGCAGTGGTTCAGAGAGGTCAGGTGCAGGCTCTGCTGCATTTCCAGTTATCTCTTCCTGGGGTCAGAGTGAAAGTCAAGGCTGCCTCTCTTGGGCTTGAGCTCTGTGGCAGCAGGGCTGCTGCTGTGGACCCAGGCGGCTTCCTGGGCCAGCCTCCCAGATTTGGGCTCAGTCTCTTTGCTCCCTATCACAACAACAGCAACATGTGATTCCTGCCTCTTCCAAGTGGCCACCTGCCAGCCCTACCCCTGCAACTGCCTATTGGCCAGAACCAACCAGGCAGCCTCTATCAGATCCCCTGTCCACCTTGGGTAGGGCTGAGGGATGGCACAGCATTCCTCTACTCCAGTGAGGGGTGACCTGGCAGCAGGAAGGCCTCCCTGATCATTAGCTGACCAGGGCTCTAAGGGCTGAGGGTATATCTACAAGTATCCCCTGTAAACACCCACAGCTGGCCCATGGTGGCTGACTCAGGCTTGCTGTTTAAATGGGACATATATATTTGGACCTGGGATGCAACCCAAGCTGTTGGATCCTCCCACTTCAAAGAATCTTAGAGCAGGGATTCCAGCCCAAGCTCAAATATTTATACTGCAATTAAGCAGCCCCTTAGCTGGCCTGTGCCAGCTGACTTGGGCTCGAGCTGTGGGCTCTTAATTACAATGTAGATGTACCATAAGAATCCACCTCCATCCAGTGTCCAATTCCTCATCTGTCAGGGCATTTGGGGTCATAGTTGGGCTCTTTGCAGTCTTGACATGATACTCTCCACACAGGCAATCAACTTTAAACATGTGCTAAGTCCCACTGGAATCAGCTGACAGGGCATAGACGAACATTCATACAATTGCAATCCAGGAGTTTATTGTCAGCTTCAGTACATACAAGTGTTTTGCTGAACTGGAACCTAAATGTTAGGCCAGGCATGTGGGGTGGCTGGCGTGAGGGATGAGTAGAAGGAGCATGAGTAACTATCACATCTAATATATATTTTGGTCCCTTATCTTCATTAATTCAGAAGTGATCCACCTCCTGTCTATCTTATTCCTGGGGCATGAAGAAACCTAGTCAAAAAACTTTTTTTGTAGCTTTGGCATCCCCTTCTGTGATGTATCTTTTTTCAACATGTGCTACCATCCTTATATTTCATTTCTGAATTTCACTTATCATCCTTGCACTCATGTTCTGCAAATAACTCAAAATGGGGAATGCCTGGCTTTGCCATCATCATCATCAACATCATTTATAATCATAATCTTTCCCGCACTGCTAAAATCATGAAGCAGGTAAAATGAGAGCAGAATAGCACTATCTCACACATCACTGGCACACAAAAAAATTCACCTATGAATATTCCAAAGTGTGCGTAAAAATAAATGACACTGTTATCCATCCTTTTCCCCTCCTATATTTAATCTCCAGGAAAGAAAAAAGTTACCAAACCATGAGCTTCAAGCCAGCTGGAGAACTGAACACTATTTAGATCACTATTCATACTTGTGTCACAGGTTATTCTACTACAATGGGGCTACATCTAGACTGCAGGCTTCTTTCAGAAGAAGCTTTTCTGGAAGAGATCTTCCAAAAAAACTTTTGAAGGAGAGTGTCCATACTGCCACAGTGCATCAAAACAGTGCTCTGCTTTTTCAAAAGATAGCATCCACACTGAATGTACGCTATCTTGCATTTAAGATGTGATGTACAATGTAATAGCTATTGGCGGAATAGTCATAAGGGCACTTGTGCTTTTTCCTCTTTCCTCTTCTTTCGAAAGAACTCCCTCTTCCCCATCCGCACACGCCTTTTTCTGAAAGAACTCTTTCATAAAAAGGCTTCTTCCTCGTAGAAAGAGGTTTACCAGTGTGGCATAAACCCCTCTGTTCTTTCGATTTTCTTTCAGAAGAACATGATTGCTGTGTGGGTGTAAGTGATGTTTTTTTGGAAAAACTCTGTAGTGTAGACATAGCCTGGGAGAGCAAAGGATACTTTGCATTTTGATGCTTTTCACGCACAGGTGATCCAAAGCTTCCTGTCTTTCAAGGCTCGATTCCAATTGTCATTATACCAGTTGGAATTACATTATCCTCAGTGCAGTCACTTACGATTTACAAGCTTAGTAAGGGAGATGAGAATTAGCCCCACTGAGGTCAATCCGTACCATTGTTTTTTTTCCATCAGTTCCTCCTTTTTGTGTGTGGCTTGTAAGAAGGTGCTACCTTTGGGACAATCCTGCCCCATCTCTGGGGCTCCTCACAGAATTTCTTTGAAAATTGCCATAGCTCCATTATACCAGCAGAAGATCTGCCCCCAACTGTGTGGGAAAGGAGGCAGGATTCAGAAATTTAAGGGATGCACACTCCCTGTGTGCCAAAGAGCCTTTCTCTCCAGAGTTCCCTATGGATCAGGACAGAGCAGGAATTCAGAGGAACAGCTGGGCAAAACAGTTCTAGCTAAACCTTTCAGCTGCAAGACAGCTGGGAGGTTGGAGTGGGAGTTGCTACGATCTGGCTACCAAAGGATGTGTGTAAGCAATTTGGAGGTTACTCAAGCCCTAAAGCTGCATTACCATTCCACAGCTTGTGTGGAAAGATAATTCGCTTCCCTAACCTCCTGGCCACACTCCATAGCACACCCTCCAGCTGCTGTGGGAAGGATTAGGACCCTGGTGCTTTATCTAATGGTTCCTAAACTAACCATTTACATGAAGTTTTAAACCTCCATAGCTGCCTTACCCTTATTGCAGTTGGTCTACAGACTTTTCCATTCACGCTTGGAGCTGTAAAACCAGCAGACAGATGGGCTGCCATCAAACCCACCTGCTGCTGCTGTCACCTTCCTCATCAGCATATAATTGGCTCTGGCAAGATGTTCCAGTTGTATGCAACCAGCCAAAACAAATTCAAGATCCAAAACAAACTTTCATGACCCACAACTTTCTTTTAAATAAACACCCATGTTTAAAACTGTGATAGCTGTAAGAATTTTGATACTAGTCAGCATTTTTATAAGTATTTTTGTGGGTATGTTGGCTCCAATTTATACAAAATCTGACTCAGATTTGCAAGAAACTAAAAAGAAGGTACAATTATTTACCAAAACAATGAAATCAGCCTTAAGCAATAGATTTAAATTAAATAGTAATTACTCCTCAGTATTTCCTGGGGTTCTAAGTCCAGGTAGCACGTCCACAATAATGGAGTCTGCCTTAGACTAATTTTGAGGCTTCCCTTTTATTGGGGACATGCTATTTTGATTTTGTTACTTTGAGAGTTATTAAATTGATTTTAGTTATTTCAAAATAGTTTTCTAGTGTAGGCACCTTGAATTTATCACCACAGTACATTTTTTGGACTATAATTGAAGGATCCACAGGTAAAACGTTTCCAAGAGCTTATTTAAGATGAGGAGGTAACTACAGAGGTGGTCAAGCGCTGGAACAAATTGCCTAGGGAGATTTTTGAATCTCTATTACTGGAGAGTTTTAAAAGAAGGTTAGACAAACATCTTCAGGGGTGATCTAGATAATACTTACTCCCACCAGGAACATGGGGGACTGGACTAGAAGACCTTTCGAGGTCCCATCCAGTCCTATGATTCTATGGACCTGGTCAACATTTTCCAAATTAAGTTTTTGCTTAAAATTGTCACTGAAAATTTTGTAATTTTGTACCTCTAAATTCCATTTTGGGTCTCTTAATATTTCAATTTAAGACCACGTACCACATAGGTATAGGCAATAGTAACAGCTTATTGGTTTCTTTTGAAGCTAGATGTTCAATAAAAAATATAAAGGTCCTCTGACCTGCTATATATCACCTAAGAACATAAGAACATAAAAATGCCCATACTGGCTCAGACCAAAGGTCCATCTAGCCCAGCACCCTGTCTGCCGACAGTGGCAATGCCAGGTGTCCCAGAGGGAGTGAATCAAACAGGTAATGATCAAGCCATCTCTCTCCTGCCATCCATCTCCAACCTTTGGCAAACAGAGGCTAGGGTCAGACACCTGTCAGATGGTGCCTGTTTCAATGACATTTTGGATGTCTGCAACAATCTTAGGCACAAATTCTGAAAAGGGATCTGCAGGTGCATACTCTTGAGTTTACAGGAATTAGTTCAAACAACAGTGTACACTGGAGAGTACCTTCAGAGACACAGGGTTAAGATAAAATTTGTATTATCCCAATTTCACTTGAACTGTTTCCATCAGTCACTAGAGTTGCACAATGGTCTTTCAGACATACTAGCTACTATCATAGCCACCAGCTGCCACAGTCACCAGCCTTGTCAGAATATTATCAGTTCCTCTGTGCTGCTTCATTTATGTGCATTCACAGAATACTCTATATGCTTATCTCCTGACCTCCATGCCAATTAATCAATGACACATTCAGAGGGTCAAAAACTTCAGAGGGGTAGCCAAGTTAGTCTGTAACTAGAAAACTTAAAAAACAATGAATAGTCTAGAAGTCCTTTAAAGACTAAGAAAACATGTAGATGGTATCATGAGCTTTCATGGGTACAACGCACTTCTGCAGATGACTGGAGTATTAGTGGACTTCTAGACTATTCATTGTTTTTAAGTACATTTAGAGGGCTCAGTCTTCACACAGAAAAAATGGGATTTCTCCTCCATCCCCCACAAGCTGGTTCTCCCATGCATCAAGCTTGAGTTAGCTTGCAAATGCAAGTGGTACTTTTTACAGCCATAGAATTCTACAGGAATCTAAGCTCCTGGCAGATTTTAAGGCAAGCCCCTTGTCTCCTTTGCAGTGTACAGAATGAAGTCAGCATTCCAAAAATAAATATTAATAACAGTTCTGATCAATTCAGATGGAGAACAACAGCAATTTAAAAAATGCCACACATACCAGAAAGGAAGAATTCCTTGGGGATAAAAACAAAACAGAAAAAGCTTTTAAAATAACTACAAGTGTGTATTGTGTTTTCCAGAAGAAAATGACTATTGTTATGAGCTTAGTATAAACCTTATTGAGGTTGATGGATGTAAATGCATCTTTTAAATAGCATAACTGTAAGGATAAATTAAAGGCAAACCTCCACCTAAAACAAAAGCAGCAATTTTAGACTGAGTGGATGCAGAAGCTTTTGCTTTGCTAAGTAGTGTTTTGGGTAAAGTGTGAAAGAGAGGGAAAGAAAAGCAGAGTCTCACAGGCAAAAAGCAAGCAAGACAAACAGAAGTTTCGACACTTGAGAGGACGTCTACACTGCAGCGTTATTTCAGAATGATGTCTGAAATACACAGCTAGCCCATTATTTCAAAATAATTTTGAAATAACAGGTGGTTTATTTTGGCATTTGTAAACCTTATTTCATGAGGAATAATGCCTCTTCTGAAATAGCTATTTCAAAATAGTGCCTGTGTAGACAGAGTGGCTGGAATTATTTCAAAATAATTGGCCTCCAGCTCTTCCCACAGTGCCATGTTACACCAGTGTTTCTTAAACTGTGTTTCGTGTGCCATGAGGCAGTCAGAGGTGTGCTGCAGAGAACAACAGAATTCAAAATATGGCCTTAAAGGGGCAGGCAACACTTTTTTTTTTGCTCAGTAACTTCCCCCTGACCTTTTTTCCCACAACCTTTTTTTTTTTCTTTCTTTCTTTCTCAACAAAAATATCCTTGGTGTACCGCATAAAAAAATTTGTTTGGTGTTCCTCGGTCTTAAAAAGTTTAAAAAATACTGGTCTACACTCATCAAAACTCAGTAGTCCCTCCTTCCCCTGGAGCCCTTAAAGCTGCAGCCTCAGGAGAAAGGGGTTGCAGCAGACAGCAGGCCCTCACAGTCGTGAGCTACCCAGCAGCTGCCAGTGCATTGAGGTAGCTCAAAATGAGCGACTTTGCTGCTCCCACCCAGCTCTCCACTGCCTTCCTGGTCTGGAGAAAAGACCACAGAAAAGTCATGTGCCTTCCTGGTCTGGTGTGGAGATCCTGGACCTTCCTGAGGTTTGGGGTGATGAGAGCAATCTCTATGATCTCTGCACCGGACACTGGAATGCCAACATCTAT
The DNA here is from genome assembly GCF_049634645.1 of Pelodiscus sinensis. NCBI lineage: Eukaryota > Metazoa > Chordata > Testudines > Trionychidae > Pelodiscus > Pelodiscus sinensis. Next base: position 309,554,656 of record NC_134711.1, read on the forward strand.
GGCCGCATGGCCAATAGCCTGGCCACTAAGGGGCACATCCGCACCCAGGGGCAAGTGTGGATGAATGTTAAAGAGCTCTGCCAGGCATATGCCAAGGCCCAGGACCTCAGCTCCTGCTCTGGGGCAGAACCTCATACCTGCCCCACCGCATACTAGGGGGCAGGGCAGTCTTTTCCCCCTAGTAGTGGATTCAGGGCTCGAGACACCCATCGTTGCCCTCCCAGAGGGCAGAGATGCAGAGGAGAAGGAAGAGGAGGAGCCAGACAAGGTCAGCACAATCACCGTCTGGATCCTGGAGCCAGTACCCCATACTCTGGACATGTCCAAGGCATCGTCCGAGGCCGGGGAAGGCCCATCAGATGAGTGCCATCATGTTCCCTACACACACAAGGTGGAAGTGATGGGCAGCGAGGGGCAGCTGCATGCTCCACACTTGACTTTGCAGTGTGGGGATCACACAGCAGTCTCTGCATGTGGGAACACACGAAGTGCCATTCCAGAGCACAGCGCCACAGGAGGATGCACCAGATGTTAAATAAAGAGAGTTTGTGTTCATGAAAATATGGGTATTTTATTTGACATCAGGAAGGAGGGTTGGGGGGGGGGTAAGTGGAAGGACATGAGGGAGGAATGAAGCACAAGCTCCCAGTGGGGCAGACCAGGGAGGCTCTTAGTGCTCCTCAGGGTGAAAGCTCTCCCACAGGGCCTCCTGGATACTGACAGCCACCCAATGGACCTCCTGGATGGCAGCCTGCAGAAAGTGCAGCCAGACTCGCAGCAATGTGTCCAAGAGAAGCACCAGAGTGCTCAGGGGAAGCTCTGGCTCCATGTTGCAGAGTGCTGTGGTGTCCCAAGAGAGGGCAACTAGAGCACACAGAGACAAAATGCTTTATTTTCCCTCATCGAGGTAGACAAGCAAGCAGGGAAACCTGAGAACTGGCTGTCCAGGGGAGGTCCCTTTAAGCACAGACCTCAGATAGCCTCAGGCAGCAGCCCCACACAATAAGTCCTGACCTGGTGCCCTGCTGGAACTGGTTCCGGCCAGCCTTAAATATGTTTCAGAATCCACTCAGTGTGGACGCGCCATTTCAAAATAGCAAAATGCTATTTCGACATGCATTTTGTGTGTAGACACGTTATTTCAAAATAATACTGTAGTGTAGACATACCTCTAGTGACCAGTATGTCTCCCCCAGAAAGGTATTTATACACTGTAATTAAATCACTTCTCAGCTCTATTTTATTCTTTTTCTAATACATTACACAGCAGTATAAGGCACTTTCTCCAGCCATATCTGTGGTGCTGTAAGCATTTCCCTCAACAGGCAGCTGGCTCTGCTAATCAGTACAGAAGTGTCACACACCCATACCCTTTCTCTTCTCTCCTCCCTATCTCCTGTGGGGACCTCAGCATCCATAGGAATGTTGAAGAAAGCAGCCCCTGAGCTCAAGCAGCCACCATAAGGCCCGGTCCCTTGCAACCTCCCATTTAGCACACAATGTGGCCCATACTGTACACTTGTAATTTTCTCTTTTCTGCTGCCAAGCTTGAGATCCGGACTCCCAGCGGATGCTATTCTTAACATAGAGATGCAAAGGAAGTGGTTGCCTAGCAACACAAGCCATGCAACCCCTTTCTGAATATTTCTTCCTCCTACTCAGATTTCTGGAGGTTCGCAGACATGGTGCATTTGCATGGAGATGCAGCCACCTAATGTCCTTTGGATCAAAGTGATGATCACAGGCTAGAAGTCTATATCATTAGCAAGCTGGGGAAGACCTAGGATTTGAGGCTGTCAGATACAGTGTTGAGGAAGTCCGAATAATCTCTCTCGGGTTTTCAGCACTGTTTCTCCCTTCAAAATATCAGCTATGAAATTGGTTTTAATATATTTAAAATGACCATGAATTTCCAGTCTTTAAACTTTAAAAAAAAATCCAGTTTTTTTCTCTAGAAGCATATACCTGCAAGCCATGTTTGTCTAACCCTGTTCCACAAGTTGCAGTGGTTCAGAATACATTGAAACCAGGATATAAATGGAAAACCCATCCCATTCTAGAAGGTCTGTTATGAAGATGGGACACACATTTTTTTTTCTTCATTCCTCATGCTTTGATCCAGTGGTAACCAGTTGCAAAACAGCTTTACGTTTGCTTCTGGATAACAAAAGTTCTTTCCCCGTTCACAAAGAGCAAAGAGGTATTTCCAGTTGTAATCTGCTTTGTTTGATAAAAAAAACCTGTAAAGTAAAATCTCTGTGAGAGCACATGTGACATTTGACAGTCTGCATAGAAATAAGAACAAAACATCTGCTTGTCTCCAGAGACAACAGAATCCCAAGGGATGTGGTAGTTCTGTACACAGCAAAATAAGAGATATAAACCTAAGAGTGCTACAGATATGTAACACTTATATCGGCACAGCACTTATCCCCTAGTCCTCTATATATTTACAGAACTGTACATTGCAAGGCAGTTTCTCTCTAGATAGATAGCTTATCTGCGGTAGTTATATGGCTGCCATCATTGCCTCAGTAGCTAAGTACCTTATCCTCAACACCCCACTGAAGAGAAGTGTTATTATCCCTAGTTTACAAGTGGGGAAAACTGAGGCACTAAATGATTTGCTTGTGATTTGTCTAACTGCACTCAAATATCCCACTGATTGTGATTCCACATCCTCCTCATGTAATTTATTCCAGTGCTTAATCATCCCGACAGGAAGTTTTTCCTAATGTCCAACCTAAAACTCCCATTTTGCAATTTAATCCCATTGCTTAGAGGTTAAGGGAAATAATTTTCCCTCTCATCCTTGTAACACCATTTTAGATACTTGCAATCTGTTATAGATCATAGGGTGCTTAGCCACCACTAAAGTGTAACCACATCGTTAAAATGTAACCAGTGGCATTATACAATAGTTGGAAAGAGAATAACTTTTCTCGCTGAAACTGCAAGAGGAAATTTAAGTAGACAGAAAGCAAGTTATTTATTTTGGAATTTGACTAGGATAATGGGGTTAATATACCAGCTCTCACAAAGTCAGCATGTTGGTTCAAAGGGGCAGGAGTGTCACTTACTGAACCATTAAAAAAAATAATACCAGTTGCACTAAAACGCACGTGCTCATGCATGTGCGTTGTCAGGGTCTGAGGTCAAGATTGGGGACCAGAAATGTCTACATTCTAATTCTACATCTAGCAAAGAGTGAGTATATTTCACAATCAGTTTTTTGCAGAAATGTGTTTTGATTTGGAGGGAAGGTTTTTTAGGATGTTTGCTTGTGTTGTTCTTTTTTTGTACAAACAGAAGCTCTATAAGATTCAAAGCCAGAGAGTAAGATAAAAGATGTGGGGGGCTGGAAATTATAGATATAACTTAGTGTGTGGGGGAGGTGGAATAATAAATATTGTTTGTCTTACTCTGTCAGTTCTGGAAATCATAATAAAATAATACAAGTTTGATAACTGATAAACAGAGACAATTGCCTGTGAAGGTGCCAAAGCATGCACGTCCCAAAGCAGTCTCTCATTTTAAATACCTGCCATTCAGAGAATGGAAATGCATTTCCCAGAGGGCAAGTTAATTGTTCATTGTATTTTAGCTTGTCAGTTTGGGTACACTAGTTTGCTGTTTTCATGTAATTATCCTTGAAATCATTTCAATTAATGCATTTGCAACTGAAATTATAGTGCAGGATATTATTATAATACCTCAGATTAAGGCAGCAAATCACTGCAGTTTTTACGAAGAAATAAATTAGTGTGATAATTATCTGAGCACTTACACTGCGGTTTTCTTTTAGTAGAGTGGCAGTCGTGAACTTCTGATATAAAAAACAATGTAACGGCATAGTATAAATCTAATGTAATATGTATTCACTGTGCAGTCTCTGTTTCTTAGTATTTCTAGTCATCAGAACTACAGTTTCAGTGGATGTACATAAGCTAGGATAATACTTTCCTAGTTCCAGGAGGTGCTGTAAGCCTAAATCCACTAGTGACAGAGGATATGTCTATATGGCAATTTAAGCCCAGGTGTGAGGCTGAACTCAAGCCAACCCCCCGGTGTTACATCTTCACAGCAAATGTGCTAACCTAGGGCTCAGACCCAAGAGCTGAGCCTGCATTAAGTAGAAGCAAGGATCTAAGTAAGTCCTTTGCACTCCTGTGAAATGTATGGACTCACATGATTTTATGGGCACTTGAATCCCATCAGTAGAACTGCCACAGTTAGGGAACAGGATGGGCAGCAAAGTTTCCCTCTGTGCTATACATTCCTAGAGCTAGACTGTTGTCATTAGGGGTGTGTCTAGACTATAAGGTTTTTTCGAAAAAAGTGGCCTTTTTTCAAAAAAACTTTACCTGCATCTAGACTACCGCCGTGTTCTGTTGACAGTAAATTGAAAGAACGTGGCAGTTTTGTCGACGGTGGTAAACCTCATTCTATGAGGAATAACATGGTTTTTTGAAAGTCATCTTTCGAAAAAAGGCGCTATTGCATGAAAAAAGGGCTTTTTTGAAAAAGAGCGTCTAGACCCTCTTTTGAAAAAACAAGCCTTTTTTTTGAAAAATCTTGTTGTCTAGACACACTTTTTTGAAAGAGGTTTGTAGTCTAGACGTTTTCTAGGAGTAGAGGCACTAGGCACTTTGGTGGTACATTTACTTTGACATGGGACTTTGCACTGCAGTGTGGATGCCTAAGCCATAAGTCAGGACAGGGGTCAGAAAATTCTTAATGTAGGGTTAAAATACATTGTAGACACTAAAGTCCAGGGTTTTCCTGACAGGTCAGTTGACTCAAGTCCCATTAATCACAAGCTACCATTGCTTTTTAGACAAAACTACTAGGTGATCAGACACTGAAATTACTGCCATAGAAAAGCCTTTATGTAGGTAGAGTGTCAAAATTCTGATATACAGTAACTCATTCTGGTATAAACTCTTCAGCATTCTAGTCACATTAAATGTCTCTCTGATCACCCAATTCTCTACAGATTAGCAACAACAGGCATTTATATGACTTCTTTAATCCTAAAGCATTTCACATCACACATTGAAGGACAAATCCTGCCCATCCATCTAAATCATCATGTTGAAATCCCTCGGTCTTCTTTGGGGATGTAAGGTGGCAAATTTTGTTCCAGTACCGGGGAAAATTACCTCAGGTTAGATCTTTCATGTCCATTGAGAATAGAAAGGATTTAAGTTAAGGTCATATGAAAAAAAAAAGGCAGAAGTGAAATCCTGGCCCACTGAGGTCAAAGTAAACAATTTATTTCTGGAGGACGAAATGTTGACTCCAACCTTTGAGTGAAGGAACCTTTCGTAATAGGGAGGTGAGGTATTTCAACCCGGGTGCTTCAACCATAATAACTATCCCCTTCAGTTTAATACATTCACTATACAAGTTATGGCCAATGTAATTCTAACTTTAGTAGAACAACTTTCCATTAATATTGTCAGTACATTAAACCTGAAAAAAAATTGCAACCAGATTTACTCTGTTCCATCTGTCAATAAAAGTCTGGCAGAAATGTGTAAGTACCTGAAATTAGACCCATTGTTAATTATCACCTTTCACAACAGGAAGTGAAAGCAAATTAGAATGACAGCTTCACTGTGCAGCATTCAGCAAGAAAACACCAGTCCAGAAATTAATTCCTCAGAACAGAAGAAACTGAGTGCAAAGGCAACAGACAGAAATGAAGAGTGGTATTCTTCTTCAAAAGCAAAATATATCCTCAAATATGAGACATGGGAAAGATCCTTTTCCTTTAGACTTTTTTTTTTTTTTTTTTTTTTGAGCAGTGGTAAATGTCTTAAGTACAGGTTGTACCACGCTTAACTGGGACTCTCTGGTCTGGCAACATCCGTGGTCTGGCAGGACCAAGGATGTTCCTGGCCCACAGAGCCCAGGTATAGGGACGTCAGGCCAGAGGGTAGGAGTACAGTGGGGTGGGCAGCAACTCAGCTGGAAGCCCCATCTGGGTGCGAACGTGCACAGGTGGGCAGAGCAGTGGTGAGTTCTACCCCCTGAGGCTGGGAGGTAGCAGGGGTCGGAAGCATCTACAAGGCTTCCCAGCTACATCCAGGGAGCTCTAGCCATGGAGCTCATGTCCAGCAGCAGCTGTGGAGCTCCGGGTCCAGTAGTGGCTGTGTCCAGTAGTGGCCACACAGCTCAGAGTCCAGTAGCGGCAGCTAGGGAGCTCCAGCTTGGGAGCCATGGCCGGGCAGGAAGCAGCGGAGCAGGGCTGGAGCTGTAGCAGCGGCAGGAAATTAGCATGGGCCATGTTGGAAGGGACCTCCCCGGTCCAGCAAATCCCCTCTATTGGGACCGGTCAGGTCCTGAGGGTGCCAGATGAGGGAGGTCCAACCTGTACTATATATTACACTTGGTGTATGTGAAATGACTGGCCAGTCGTAATCCCATTCCTAGGTGATAGTGGTGGAAGAGCAGCAGATGCAGCTTGTGATCACTCCATTTTGTGAGGATAGGTTTTGCTTCCAGTCCTGCCATTATCCCACAATTAGTAAGAACTAGAACATACATTCCATTTAAAAAATCACATCATCCTTTTTCTTTTTAGTCTCCCTTTCACGTTTTATCAGGCACCCAATCTAATTTCCTTCTCTCCTTGTTTTGTGTGTAAATTCACAGTTCTCAGCAGACATTTTCTGGTGTACAAACAAGTTTTGTTTTTCATACTGGAATGAATGGCATCTTTTGCTATGTTCTTCCATATAGGATACAGTACCAAGATGAGGTGGGACCAGGGCAAAATGTGCATTCAGATGGCTGTTATCCAGGATGGAAAACTTTTAACATTAATATTTGCACTTATCTTGTCCTTCTGAGAGCAAAAGTGTAGAGAGTCCAGGTCTCACGGAAGCCGCCCCGTCACTCTAAAATGCCATATAGTGTCAGTGAAGCAAAAAGTGGTGGATTGTATAATAATCATTCCCTAAATGCCAGGAGCTGTATGTCATGTTCAAGCTGTTTTGACTGATAAGAACTGTGATGTGCACTGGATGTATAGGCTTAGGTGGCTGGGAACTGATAGCGCTAGTTATCTGAAGGCAATCACTTTATCTGAGTGCATTCCTGTGACTGATGAAAGAATGATGTCAGGGTGAGATAGGTAAGCAACTTGAGAAAGATTACTTTTAGGCTCTCTTTTTTCTCTTTTTAGCTTCTTTGAAGCACAGAGGGATGACTCCAACCTCATCAGGATGATGAGCATGAAGGGGAAGATTCCTAAAATATTAATAACCTCCCTCTCTTCTTTTTTTAAGTTGCTGAGATAAAGCCCATTTCAAGAAGAGAGGTGGAGGGCACCAAGGGATCTGTGTTTTTATGTTAGCAAATGATAAAACACATCCTTACACACATTCTACTGGGATGATCACTCCAGTTTGATTTCTGCTGTATTTTTAAGTATATGTTTAGGAGGAGAGATAGTTGAGCTTCTCTCTGTGAAAGCTGTTACTATGTGAATATGCTAACACACTGTCTAGCAAAGCCAGAGAGTCTTAAGGCAAGGCTGTAGCACCATCTTTTTTCTCAGCCCCTTTGTATTGTAAAGGCTTTTAGGAGAGGACTAGATACACTTCACTAAATGGACACAACATGTGGCTGAGTTAAGGGCTCTAATATAGTAGTGCAGTAATATTTCTTGGAGGCCTGCTAGTGGTAGGTGTATTCTAGGAGTCACATCAACTTAACAGGAGTAATACTTCAGATTGAAATTTTCTTCCTTATTTAGAATTCGATTGCTCCTCTAAAACGTGGTCTACGCTATCAATTTATGTCAGTAATAGCATATTGACTTGCCATTGCTCAGGTTCTTAACAAAGGGCTAGTGCAAAGGGCTATTTGTGTGTGTAACCCCCACCAGACGGATTTGAACCTGGGACCTCTGGAGCTTAGTATAGGAGCCTCTACCTTTTGAGCTAAAAGCTAACTGGCTCTCAGCCCACGCTGGAGAGGTCTCTTGGTCTTATCTCTTGCTGTGGTCTAGGTGCCACTGCATGGGACAGTGAACCACACTAGGTGTGTGGGTTACATGTGTGCACATGCCTGCGTGTGTAGGGGGTTGGGCATGGAGGGTGAGAGTGGAGGTGGGGGGAGCCAACTCTGATCTCTGAGATTTGTACCAGGGCAGCTTGCTCCTCCCCTTCCTGTCCCTGTCAGGGAATGAGAACAAAGTCTACCAAGAGCAAAATGCACAGCTTGTCTGCCCCCTGTGCTCCTTAGCCAGAGTGAGGAATGTAGTAAACTGTGTACTTTCTCCTTGCTCTCTGATGAAGGGGAACAGCCAGCAATGTCCCCATACAAATCTGGGGGTGAGGAGCTTCAGACCCCACCACCCTCCCTAAAGAGCACCTGAAGAGGTGAGAGGCTAAGGGCTGGGGCAGTCCCATACTGGGGGGAGGAAGAGGGCACTCCCAGCCAGCCCCTATCAGCTTCATGGTGATTCTCTTTCTTTTATGTACAATTTTATGAGAAACAATCCCATTCCAGGAACATCCCATTGTCCTGGCACAACCAAACACTTACCTTACTTTAAGTTATAAGAGGAAGCTGTATACCAAATGTACTGGTCCTAACTCTTTCTTTTTCGGAGGAGTTCTTGAACAAACAGACAAACTCTCTCAAATGTATAGTAGATAACAAAGTCACTAGGGCATTCAAGTATAAACAATTTGGGGAGCTGGAATGCCTACATCAATGGGACAAGCCGTCTTGCTGACAAAAGTAACATTTTCACCAGGCACTACATTGTTGCAGAGCATAGTGTAGACAAGCCATAAGACACGGCCTTTGATGCACTGCCCCTGAGAGGTACACTGTAAAGTAGGCAAAGGTGCTGGAGGAATAATTTTCAATACTCTTTTAGGGAGTGCTTTATCATAAGAACATCAGAAAGGCCATACTGGATCAGATCCACGATCCATCTAGCCAATATCCTGTCTGCCGACAGTGGCCAATACCAGGTGCTCCAGAAGGAGGAAACATAACAGATAATCCTCACATAATTTCTCCTCTGTCACCCATCTCCGGAGAAACAGAGGCTAGGGACACCGTTCCTACCTATCCTGGCTAATAGCCATTGATGGACCTAACCTTCATGAATCGATACCCATATGACTAGCTGATGTGTGTGGGCAAGTGGAACCAAAGTTCCCCTACTCCTTATCTGCCTCTGCCCACTTGCTTAAGAGGAAAAGCCCCTTGGGAGAAACCAGGAGCCATCTTCCAGGAAGTTTAATTCAGGTGGTGCTGGGGCACATGTTATGCAATTCTGGATGATCAACTTTCCTGATGGTTCAGGACAGTATGGATAACAGCTGGTTATACCAGAAGTGAGCCTGGGAAAAGTGCACCAATCATGGGTTATTTTTGTATGGTTCAATATATTTATCATTTAATTCCTGGCAATCAAACCACCCATTAATTAAAAAGGTGCTCACATTATAAGGCATTTCGCAGCCACTCTGGTATCACAGCCACAAAGCAATTGAAGAAGGATATTAGCAAAAACTATACCTCCAGGAAATGAAAAGGCTTAGTGGCGGAGAAAAGTCTTCTGAGAAAATGAGAGCAATTAAACAAAATAAAAAAGTTGATGAATTTAGGGGAAAATAAATCACACCTCCACAAAGTCAGACTGTGTACATTTAAGATGGCATACATAAAAACAATCTAGGCATAATTGATTGCCTCTGCTGCCAGACATCTTCCATGTACTCAGTGCATCATTAAGTCAGATAAGGTCTGTGGATCAAACTGCACCATAAGGAGACGGGAATTAAGCCTTATATTGAAGAATAAACTCTGTGAGCCAGAAAAGCATCATACGAATCAGACATTTATTTGATGAAGAGATATTTTCCTGAACCTCTATTCCTAGTAAAGCGAAGCTTCTGGTAAAGGGATCATTAGACCAAGGCATTATCAGTCCTGTCCCCAATACTTTACCAGTAGAACATACAGCCAAATCCAAACACCGTGAAAACAAAGGCTGCCATTGGCTTTCATTGGGCACTGAAGCAGGCTCATCCGGAATACATACTTCAAGTATGAGAAGCAACAAATTCAAACTCTTTCTTCAGAATTATGGGACATCTATTAAGAAGTGATTTCCAAGTGTCCCTCTGACACAGTGATGGGAAACCACGAATCGTGAGTGGTCCTCCTTCACCTTAATGGGCCACAGCAGCTCATGGCCCAGTGGCCCGTGGGACCCTCAGCTGCTCCCTCCCCCACTTGCCTCTTGCACACTGGGGCATCAGAGGCTTGCACTTCCTACACCTCTCACTTCCTCCCAGCACTTTGGGAGTGAGCAAAGTGCCTGATTCTCGCTCAATCCCTGCTCTTCCCCCTCACTCCCAGAACTGGAGTAGCCACAAGCAGCTGATTCCTGGCATTCCAGGTCTTAGAGAAAAGGGGAAGAGCAAAGACAGAGTGTGAATAGGTGATTCATTCACTCCAAAAGTGCCAGAAGGGAGGGGGAAGTGTAGGAAGTGTGGGGCTTCAATACCCCATTGTGCGAGAGACATGTCTGGGAGGGGGCAGCCAGGGGTTCCACATGCTACAGGTGGTGCCCAGTGGGCTTTGGGCTGCTGTGGCCCACTAAGGCAAAGGAGGGCCACTCATGTGGCCCACTCACAATTCATGATTGCCCATCACTATGTTATTGGAACACTTAGCTATTACTTCTTAATAGGTATCTCATGACTCTAGGTGCCCATGAGTTGCAGGTTGCCCACCATAACTATAACTCCTTAATACATATTGTCTTAGGCCAATATTTTGCAATTTCATCCACTCCCAATCAGTAAAAGGTACAATTCAGCAAAATTAGCCTAATTCATAGTCCTTTCCTTCCTTAATACAAGTAACTGTCCCCACCTTGTTAAGATTGTGTTCCAACCAAATACAAGGTTGAACAGCTAATTTTGCATAACCATCTAGCCACATGGAGCAGGGAGACAGGCAGGCATGAACAGTCCCCTAAAATTTGTGCTAGCTACTTATGCTTGACTCTCTGCTTGATTTTGCATGTACCTGGGATACCCTTGAGTACTTTTCACAGCCGCAAAGCAGAGCTCTATGTAGCTCAAAAGCTTGTTTATCTCACCAACAGAAGTTGGACCATAAAAGATATTACCTCCTTATCTCTCCAATACCCTGGGACCAACACAGCTATCACAACAACACACTTTACTCTGTAGGAACCCAACTCACTCATATTGGGAAAAAATAATCCCAACTATATATACAATATAATGGGGACTAATTTGGCTACAACTACTCAAGAGAAAGATCTTGGAGTCATTCTGGATAGTTCTCTGAAAACATCCACACAGTGTGCTGTGGTAGCATAGGGTCTGAGGAGGGAGTCGATACCCCAACACAGGGTAGAAGGGAGAACAGCAAAATAGAGACAATGGGTTTCAGGAAGGTGGATTTTGGTAAGCTCAGAGAGCTGATAGGTAAAATCCCATGGGAATCAAGACTGAGGGGGAAAAACAACTGAGAAGAGTTGGCAGTTTTTCAAAGGGACATTATTAAGGGCCCAAAAGCAAGCTATTCCGCTGTATAGGAAAGATCGAAAATATGGCAAAAGACCACCTTGGCTTAACCACGAGATCTTGCATGATCTAAAAATAAAAAATAAGTCATATAAAAAATGGAAACTAAGACAAATTACAAAGGATGAATATAGGCAAACAGCACAGGAATGCAGGTGCAAGATTAGAAAGGCAAAGGCATAAAATGAGCTCAAACTAGCTACGGGAATAAAGGGAAACAAGAAGACTTTTTATAAATACATTAGAGGCAAGAGGAAGACCAAGGACAGGGTAGGCCCACTGGTCAGTGAGGAGGGAAAAACAGTAACAGGAAACTTGGAAATGGCAGAGATGCTTAATGACTTCTTTGTTTTGGTCTTCACTGAGAAGTCTGAAGGAATGCCTAACATAATGAATGCTAGTGGGAAGAGGGTAGGTTTAGAAGATAAAATAAAAAAAGAACAAGTTAAAAATCACCTAGAAAAGTTAGATGCCTGCAAGTCACCAGGGCCTGATGAAATGCATCCTAGAATACTCAAGGAGCTGATAGAGGAGGTATATGAGCTTCTAGCTATCTTCTTTGGAAAATCACGGGAGACAGGAGAGATTCCAGAAGACGGGAAAAGGGCAAATATAGTGCCCATCAATAAAAGGGAAATAAGAACAACCCAGGAAACTACAGACCAGTTAGTTTAACTTTTGTGCCAGGGAAGATAATAGAGCAAATAATTAAGGAAATCATCTGTAAACACTTGGAAGGTGGCAAGGTGATAGGGAACAGCCAACATGGATTTGCAAAGAACAAATCATGTCAAACCAATCTGATAGCTTTCTTTGATAGGATAACGAGTCTAGTGGCTAAGGGAGAAGCGGTGGATGTGGTATACCTAGACTTTAGTAAGGCGTTTGATACAGTTTCACATGATATTCTTATCAATGAACTAGGCAAATACAACTTAGATGGGGCTACTATAAGGTGGGTGCATAACTGGCTGGATAACTGTACTCAGAGTAGTTATTAATGGTTCACAATCCTGCTGGAAAGGTATATCAAGTGGGGTTCTGCAGGGGTCTGTTTTGGGACCAGCTCTGTTCAATATCTTCATCAACAATTTAGATATTGGCATAGAGAGTACACTTATTAAGTTTTCAGATGATACCAAGCTGGGAGGGGTTGCTACTAATGTGGAGGATAGGGCCATAATTCAAAATGATCTGGACAAATTGGAGAAATGGTCTGAGGTAAACAGGATGAAGTTTAATAAAGAGAAATGCAAAGTGCTCCACTTAGGAAGGATCAATCCATTTCACACATACAGAATGGGAAGCGACTGTCTGGGAAGGAGTACGGCAGAAAGGGATCTAGGGGTTATAGTGGACCACAAGCTGAATATGAGTCAGCAGCATGATGCTGTTGCAAAAAAAGCAAAATGATTCTGGGATGCATTAACAGGTGTGTTATGAGCAAGACACGAGAAGTCATTCTTGTGCTCTACTCTGTGCTGGTTAGGCCTCAGTTGGAGTATTGTGTCCAGTTCTGGGCACCACATTTCAAGAAAGATGTGGAGAAATTGGAGAGGGTCCATAGAAGAGCAACAAGAATGATTAAAGGTCTAGAGAACATGACCTATGAAGGAAGGCTGAAAGAATTGGGTTTGTTTAGTTTAGAAAAGAGAAGATTGAGGGAGGACATGGTAGCAGTTTTCAGGTATCTAAAAGGGTGTAATAAAGAGGAGGGAGAAAACTTGTTCATCTTGTCCTCTGACAATAGAACAAGAAGCAATGGGCTTAAACTGCAGCAAGGGAGGTTTAGGTTGGACATTAGAAAAAAGTTCCTGTCAGGGTGATCAAACACTGGAAGAAATTGCCCAGGGATGTTGTGGAATCCCCATCTCTGGAGATATTTAAGAGTAGATTAGATAAATGTCTATCAGGGATGGTCTAGACAGTATTTGGTCCTGCCATGAGGGCAGGGGACTGGACTCGATGACCTCTCGAAGTCCCTTCCAGTCCTAGTATTCTATGATTCTATTGTTGTTTCCCCCTCATTAGACTTGAGTGTGGGTCTTACCTGCATCCTGCTTCAAAGACCTTTTAAGACTTCACTTCAAAGAGAATCCTCTGAACTGTCATTCATGCTTAAATTCGACGCATTACACTCAAATTTGAATAAAGACGCTAATTATCTTACCCATTACAAAGATAGCTTCCCCAATTATCACCTCTAATATCATTAGTTCACAGACACTTACCTCCCCTCCTTCTCCCTCCCTTCCATCCCCCTTGTGTTCTGAAATGTGATTTGTCCTTATCATATGTGTTCATTTTTTTAAATTGTATCCTTTGGTATATATGGTTGTGACAATTTTCTTCCATTATTTGATCTGAGGAAGTGGGTCTGGCCCACGAAAGCTCATCACCTATTAAACCATCTTGTTAATCTTTAAAGTGCTACACAGTCCTGTTTTTTGTTTCATCTACCTGTTTTGTTAGTCTATAACATGATACCAGACCACTTGTTGGTTTTTTTCTGTAACAGACTAACTCAGCTACCCCCTGAAGCTTATAGACAACAAGAAAGCCACTTAGAAATTGAGAGGTTGTGAGGTCTGTGTGAAATCAAACAGAGCTGAGACTCCAGCCATGGGAGCTAAGAAGGAAATGAGGCAGGATGAAAGCTGCTTTACCTCATATAGCCAGGGAAGGGGCTAAAGCCAAGAGGCACAAGAAACATCCCTCTACATGAACTACCAGACAACATTATCTGGCTCTAATGTGCTGGGTGCACATATACAAATGGAGAATAAACAGCTGCATCTGCTTCAAAAACAAAAACAAAAGCCTGGGGTTCAAGATAGTCCTTTCCTCCAACCACTAGCCCATGCTCCTACTCACAGAATGTCAAATGGAAGTACAGGTTGCACCTCCCTCAAGCAGGACTCTCTCATCCAGCAATATTCGTGCTCCGGCAGGACCATGGATGTTGCTAAACAGGAGAGCAGGGCAGCAGGGCTAGCTGCTGAGATCCCCACACATGGTGAGGCTGGTGGTAGCAGGGTCAGGGCCGCAGCAGCCCAGTGGTGATAGTGGTAGCAGGGCATAGGCAGCCCGGGCAACCCAGCTGGGGCCAAGGGCAGCCCATGCATGCTGGCTTGGCAGTGGGGACAGAGATGCAGCAGCCTGTCTGGCAGCAAGGCTAGGACATGGCAGCCCAGCAGGGAAGCTCATCTGGGGCTGGGACAGCAGAGCCACAGCAGTGGCAACCCAACTGGAAAGCAGCAGATCGGCAGTCCGATCGGGGCTGCCTGCCGGCCAACAGCAGGGCTGGTGCTATGGCAGCAGGACCAGTGCTGCTTGCTGCCATGCCATGAGTGGGGCTGGAACAGCAGCTATGGCAGTGGGGCCAGGGCAACCATGTCACCTGGCTGGCAGTGGGTCCAAAGGAGGCAGTGGTGTGGAAGGACGGCAGGCTAAGAGGTCTGGTGGCGGGGGACCTTTCCTGGTCCAGCAAATTCCCTCATCTGGGACTGCTCAGGTCCCAAGGGTACCGGACCTGTATTTAAATCTCTCTTAAATTTGAGCTAGAATTACAGACACAAGGAGATGTTATCCTGCTAGAAGGCTCTTTAATCTCACAAAGGCATAATAAGATCCAATAGCTGGAAGTTTTAAGCAATGATGTTCCAACTGGAAATAAGGCACAGCTTTAACTGGAAGCATAATTAACAAGTGACACAGATTACCCAAGGACGTGGCACTTTCAATCCAGATTGGCTATCTTTTGAGAGTAGTAACTCCAGCAGAGATCCAGGGTCCTGTTGTGAGAGACACTGTACACACACAGTGAACCTGCTCCAAAAAGTTTACAACTTAATGAGATAAAATAGACATATTATAGGATAGGAAATAGGCACAGAGCGATGAGGTGACTTGTCTGCGGCCACGCACAGCAGACTGTGGCATAGACAACACCAGAATCCATGTCTCTTGACTCACAGTTCTTTTCTTTGTTGACCAGACTCTGCTGGACCACAGTGCTATATTGCTATCACCACTGTTCTTTTCCTCTGTTGTTAGTCTTCGTACCCACTAATGCTTACTGCTGGTCTCAAACTTTGTCTTTAACGGCTCTTCTCAATAACAAGTACTTTCTTGCATAAATGATTTTGCCAACTTTCTCCTTCGTTATAGGAACCGTTTAGTGTCATTATTCCTCTAACCTAATTTTCAAAGTCAATTATGATTCCATTATCTCTATTTTACTACATTATACGCCCATATAATGTCTAACATGTGAGATGAAAGCTGTAATGTGTAATTGCCTTCATTTATTTTGTATTTATTTGGAAGTGAAACTATGAAATATAAAACAACAGGATTTCTTTATTATTAAATCAATATAATTATGACAAATGAGGTGAAATAAGAGTAAACATTCATGAAATCCCAACAGCAGTTCTCAGAAAGAAATAACGGCTCAGTCATGGATTATGAATCTCCATTCACTCTTTAAAAGTTAATAAAAATTTATATAACCTTGTTATAAAAAACCAACACAAGGGTACATAAACTCATTTTTTATTATTTATTTGTATTACAGGAATGCCCCAGTGTGATAGGCACTGTAAAAAGAGACTGTCCCTGCATCAAAGAGTTTACAATCTAAATATTAAACCAGAGAAAACAGCTGGATAAACAGATGGTGGGAGAACATGGAAATACTGAGGTAACATTGATCATTGTAGATGATACCGGTCAATGATGTGATGGCACATCATGCTTTTCCTTGAGTAAAGGCTGCAGGATATGCTCAATGATAATGTACCAATATAATACAAATCTGTCTTTGACATACATCTGACTTGATATTAACCCATAATATCTGTTTATTGAATACCTCTTATACATTGTGGCAAGATGCAACACAAGTCAACACCAACACAGCTGGAGGAGATCAAAGGAGCAAACAAATAAAAGCACAAACTAAGGGAAGTAGAAACATGAGAGTTCAGCATGCCATGTAATAAAATACAAGAGGAAGTTTTGAACATGAGCAGCTGTACCTCAGACCATACTGGGAGTATTGTGTTCGGTCCAGGGCAGAATAGTTCAGAATGATAAGAGGTAGGCAGTCAAAAGAAGGGCTAAAACATGATTACGGTTGGGGTTTCTATTAGAGCCTAAGATAGAGTGCTTTGAAAACCCTAGCCTAAATGATTACCAGATTCATCTGATCAGTGGTCCAGGGACTAGGGGTGGTGTCACACCCCCTGACAAAGCAGTAATAATAAACACTAAATACATGGTTGCTATCAGCTCTCCTGCTAAAAAAAAATTGCTCCAATGCACACAGTGCATTCCATGTGAAAAAAATTAAGGGACAGGCAGCAAAGAGAAGACTTGATAGATATGAAGGGCCATACCCTTCATTGTGAAAGGAAAACCATTACAATACTGCAAACAGGACAACTTGCATGAGCAAGCACGCAGAATCTGGCTCTATGTATATGTTAGAAATAGGAGAAAATGGCAGGGCTGGAATTGTCAAAGAGTAAATGCAAAAGGAGAGGGGTCTGCAAGGACAGGAGGAATATGCATGCAGCAAACAAATAAAACTGCAAGCTAAGAAAGTAGAAAGATGAGTGTGCAGCTCATGAAGCAAATCAAGCCATTGAGAATGCACAGGGGCATGATATGGTGATAGATTTTAAACTGTGGCAGAACTTTATGCTTCAGATCTTTTTTCTGGTCACACTACAGTCCAGGACATTGAAGGCCAGGAAAAGCGTTTGACATTTGCACATCTGCATTGATGTACTGAAACAAACAGACTTCGTGGGCATCAAATGGGTTTGATGAGCCATTATCTTTGCCATTCTGGAGTCATCTCTCAGACTTTGAAAGCTAAAACTCACTGAGCTTCCGGAGATTTTTCCCCCTGCAGCAGGGATGATTCAAGATTAACTTCCAAATAGGTAATCACATTATTTGCCTATGTGTTCTTTGCTCCTTGCATGGTGGAACAAGCAAAAACTGTCATTATACAATACTCCAAGAGCTTCCTCAAAACTGTGCTGGGCTGAAACTTAATACTGATTGTAGGGTAAACTGAGGCAGTCCATGATATTTCACTAAAAACCTCTATTCAGTCCTAAAATTTGAGACGGGCCTGTAACTTAACAGCACGGACAGTTAGCCTGAGTAGAGGGACCTTGGGAAGGCACAGTCGCCTTGGCAACCACATTCCAAGGGGCTGCACCAACCGATACCAAAACAACCTTGCTAATATGTTTTGCTTTAATCCTAGATAATGGGCCCATAAACTCATGGATCACATCAGTGGGAGGCACCAGTAACTCCTTCACAGACACATCATAATTTAACTAGACAAAAGTTGCCATTTAATTGTCTGTTTGTTGATTTTGGCTTATTTAGCTTGTTAAGGAAACTACTTGTATTAGAGATAAGGAGTTTGTTTGGCGATGGGCAGAGATGCTGTGTAACCTTCAGAGGTTATTGGTTTACATGCTCATTTTGTCTTGCTGCTAGAACCTATTGAATTGCTTCCCCTCCATCCATCAGCCTCCTATATAATGTATTGTAATGTTTTGCTTAACCACTGTTAACCAGCTTAGCCTCAGATAGCCCTCCACCAGGGCTGTAATAAAGCTCTTGCCTGTTTTCACCACATCCAGAGTGTCCAGGCTTATTCCCAACACTGATCACATTACTGGGTAAAGTCATATATTTTATTGGACCGTCTTCTGTTGTTGAGGGAGACAAGCTTTCAAGCCACAAACATTTCTTCTACAGAGTACCTTAATTACAACATGCAAATAGACTTAGCTTCTCTTTTTATCTTGTTAAGTCTGAAGTTAATTAGCCATGTTGTTGATCCAAGCCACTCTGAATTGGGCTGCATTTGGGGGGATCATTCCAGCACAGATCCTTGAGTAAGAGGGCAGGAAATTCTGCCTAACATAAAAATTGCATATTACTGGGTTGGATTCTCAGGAAGCAGCAATTTTACGATGCTCCTTAGAAAGGATCAGCTAAAATTGATTTTTTGCAGCTGTTAAGTATATGAAGTCATTACCTATGCAAACAGTGACTTCCTTCTACCCACAAGTATTCCAGTGCATAGCACAAACTCAAAGTGAGCCCCCTCTGCTATGCTTCAGTGGCTCCCTTCACCACCCACTCGAAATACATTTCCTAGCCATGTCACACAATTCAGTATCAGGTGGCTCTGCACTGGTAGGCAGCCCCAACTCTGCTATTCTGTCAACAGCTTGGCAAGAGGGTGCAGCTGATGTGTTCTCTCTCTGAAGTGCTACCTTCCCAATTCCCACTTACACTGTTCCCATGCCCAATTGTTTGTGTCTGCTGCATACAACTGAGGACAGCAGGAAGCCTGAGTCAAAGAAGCTGTTAGTTTTTCCCACTGCCTGCTATCAGAAGCAGCTCTTTGAAGCAAAGACCAGGGCTTGGCAGCTTTGCCCACTTCCTACGGTCCTCTGCTTTTCGATCCATGCCTGCTGCTGTCTCTTCCCTGCTTCTACATGCCAGCTGAATATGCAGAGGAATGGGAAGAAGATATTCATGGAGCTTGACTTTTCTTCATGTGGCAGTATTGGCTTTCTGCAGGTTTCCCAAGTTCTGCTGGGGATGCTTAGGAGAGTTGGCAGGATTGCCGGATCCCTGGGCAATGTGTGTGGGGCGGGAGGCTTTGACTCCACTCTCTGGAAGGGGCAGAGCCTCTTGCAGAAGGGATGCGGCTTGTACAGTTAGCCCCCAGTGTTGCCCAGACAGCCCAGCCCCTTCCCTACACTGACCCTCAGAGCCTGTGCTCCCATGATGATTTGGGCTCCAGCCACCACTGTTACCACAGTGGCACTGGAATTCCCAGGCTCCAAGGCAATTACCCCTTTTGCCCCTTTCCCCCCTCCTCCCATGGTGGGCCCTTTGGGTTCTGCAACAGGATTTATGACCATGTGGCAGGGTTTTCCTTTCTTGTGGTTTTCTAGGAAGTAGGGACAACTAGGTTCTCACTAGGTGGGAGAGCACCGATTTCAAACACTATTGTCATATAGGTCTAAGACAATCATGCAAGTTGATACCACAGGGAGAAAGTTTCCTTTAGTTAATTATAATCTTTTGAATACATAGGCATCTCTCAGCATCAGGATCCCATTGTGCTGGATGCTGTGTACACACAAAAGTCTGAACAAAGCTGTTGAAGCACTTTGCCTCATATACTGGCTATTGTAAATTTGAGGGTCAGCATTTCCATTTGTATTGGGGATAAAGCTCTAGGATGAGACAATCCCAAGGGAGCTGCGTTATAAGACCAAATAGTTCTTTGCCATTTCTAACTTCTGTGCATAGTTTCTTCTAGTTTCAAAAATGTTCAGACACTGGTAAATCTAAATCACTGGGTTGTCAGTAAAAGTCAAGATAAAAATATCCCCAAATGCACACAGCAAGCTCCATTCAAGGATACCATTTCTTGGATAAAACACATGTCATTCATTATGACAATAGACACTAGAAATAGGAGCTCCATTATGACATTTGCACATTAAATTATTGCCTTTTGCATGAAAAGCTCAACATGCCCATGCAGTAAACAGCTAATATTAGCACTGAAGCTACTTTTCATATTTCATCTATCAAACATTTCCCTTCTGTTTCACTTCTCTTGTTGCTTTCTCACCTTGAAATAAAAAGCCAACTCTTTCTTGTTTGCTCTCTGTTGCATTAGGAACTGATTTCCTCTCCTATTAATCATAATTGCTAATAATACTCCCTTCTGGAAAAATGGCTTTACAGAGCCCAATCCTGCTCCCACTGAAAATCATAACCATACTCCCACTAAATGCAGTGGAAACAGTGTTTGGCTCTTGGTTTATATTGTTGCCATCTCTAGTTGTAGGATCATCATCATTAACAAAGGACAATAGAGAGTTCACGCAAAACTTTCTTTGATAGGATAACAAATCTTGTGGGTAAGGAAGAAGCAGTGGACATAGGATACCTAGACTTTAGTAAGGAACTTGACATGATCTCGCATAACATTCTTATTAATAAACTAAGGAAATACAACCTAGATGGCGCTATTATAAGATGGGGGCATAACAATGGATAACCATTCTCAGTTACTAATGGTTCATAGTCATGCTGGAAGGGCATAACGTGGGGTTCTGCAGGCATCTGTTTTGGGACCGTTCTGTTCCATATCTTCAACAACGATTTTGATATTGGCATAGAGAGTACCCTTATTAAGTTTGCAGGTGATATGAAGCTAGGAGGGGTTGCAAGTGCTTTGGAGGATAGGGTCATAATTCAAAATGATCTGGACAAACTGGAGAAATAATCTGAGGTAAATAGGATGAAGTTTAATAAGGACAAAGGCAAAATACTCCACTTAGGAAGGAACAATCCATTTCACACATACAGGATGGAAAGTGACTGTCTAGGAAGGAGTACGGCAGAAAGGGATCTAAGGGTCATAGTGGACCACAAGCTAAATATGAGTCAACAGCGTGATACTGTTGCAAAAAAAAAAAAAAAAAAAAGCAAACATGATTTTGGGAGGCATTAATAGAAGTGTTGTGAGCAAGACACAAGAGGTCATTCTTCCGCTCTCCTCTGCACTGATTAAACCTCAAATGGAGTATTGTGTTCAGTTCTGGGCACCACGTTTCAAGAAAAATGTGGAGAAACTGAAGGTCCAGAGAAGAGCAACAAAAATAATTAAAGGCCTAGAAAACATGAGCTATGAGTGAAGACTGAAAGAACTGGGCTTGTTTAGTTTAGAAAAGAGAAGATTGAGAAGGATCTTGATCGCGGTTTTCAAGAGTGTTACAAGGAGGAGAGAGAAAAATTGTTCTGCCTGGCCTCTGAGGATAGGAAAAGAAGCAATAAGCTTAAATTTCAGCAATGGAGGTTTATGTTGGTGCTATAGGGCAGACTCACTACCATGGCACCTCCAGCTGGTAGCCCTGGGAATTAGCTCATCAACTCACTGGACGCCTCCCTCTAATTGGTGTCTCCCCATGTTCTCGCTTCCCTCTCTAGTCCAGACTAGTATAATTCTTGGACCACAGCGTCCTCTTCAGGACATTGCCCTCTGGCAGTGTCCACTCCAGTGTCCCTGAGCCCCCTTCTGGAGATAAGTGTTTATCCAACTTTGCACTCCAGTGTCCTCCCCTCTCAAGGGGCACCTAGTTCACCTCCTAGGGAATATCAGTTTCTCTGTAGCCACCTTGCCTCAGTGCCCCACTGCCAATTTCATCTAGTCCCTGCCTCAGGGGCAAACTGTAATGGCCACTCATCATTTGCAAGGGAGTGTGGACCTGCAGCCTTTGCCTACCATGGCCTTTGCATACCTCACTGCAGCCCTAGTTGACTCAGGCTTGCTTAAGGCCCTGCAGCCTGGGAACTAAGTTGGCCAGAGCTTCTCCAGCCCAGCCCTGGTTCCCTAGCAGCCAGGTCCCTCCCGCTCTCTATTCAGAGCAGCAATAAGCTCCCCTCTCCCATCCAAAGCCCTTCTTTATATAGCCCCCAGGTGGGCCCTCATTAGCAACAACGGCCTCACCTGAGGCTTCTCTCTCAGCCCTCGCTCAGGGCTAGGTTTTTTCCCTTAAAGAGTCAGTGCCAGGCAAGTGCCCTATCACAGTTAGACATTAGAAAAAACTTCCTGCCAGGGTGGTTAAACACTGGAATAAATTGCCTAGGGAGCTTGTGGAAACTTCATCACTGGAGATAGTCAAGAGCATGTTAGATAGGCATTTGTGAGGGATGATCTAGTAGGTGCTTGGTCCAGCATGACCTCTCGAGGTCCCTTCCAGTTCTAGTGCTCTATGATTCTATGATTCCAGACCAGGTTAACTAAACCATGTTCCTTTCCGCAAAAGTTTGCAGCCTCATACTGCAAAGACTGACCTTTCTTTGAAGAAGCCCTTTTACTAGCTGCTTTTGCACATTTCACAGTGCAATTTCACTAGCCATTTCTCTTCAAACACAAACAATTTTGGGGTGGGGGAAGCAAACATATGCAGGATCCGCAGGTGCCAAACTTTGTGCAGCTCTAGGTGTGACACCGTGTTCACTTTTAATGGGTTAATTTGAAAATGTTGAAAATATGCAGCTCAAGAATTTTTAACTTTAAAACTTGTGCAGAATTGTTGCTGGTGAAACGTGTTGACTGGGCAGTCCTTCTGAATGCAGTTTTCTCTTAGCATGGGGCAAGGGGCTAGGCACAGGCAGCTCACATAGCGTAAGTTGGAATCTGGCCTGCCACACCAAAGGGAGAAGGAGGGGCCAACGAGGCAATTGCCCCGGGGCCCAGCTCCCAGCCACCACCCTTGCTGCTGCTGCGGGAGCAGTGGCACCCGGAACCCTGGGCCCTTTAAATCACCTCCCAATGTTGTGAGGCATGCTTCGAGTGGCTCTTAGAGCAGCCTGGGAAGGCAGGGATGCAGCCATTGCACACTCCAGGCAGGAGTGGAGGGGCACACAATGGTCCATGTGGTGCTGAGGGCCAGCTGCCCTGGTCTCACCTCTTCCATCTGAGATCATGCTCCTTCGAGGAGCATGGAGTCCCCCCCATCTTGTTCAGGGGCCCAGTCAGGCTGTCTGTTCGCCTGGTTGCAATTATAGGTGCACCTCTGAAAAACTTAATTTTTAGTCCCATTTTGGACCTGTTTTATGAATGCATCTCTTCCTCTACTAATCAGCTTCCCTGTGAGGTGAATAGTGGCTTTTTGAAAAGTTTTCAAAAGCCTTAGACAGAAAGTAGTAAAGTAACTAAAAGCTTCTGAAGTAACATCTTCTCCTAGCTCTTACTGCCATTCTTCATAAGGGCTCATGAATCACTTGGGTAACATTTAGCCAAAAGTGTGGTGTCGGCAGGGTTAGAAAATGCAACTGTTGAAAAGTTATGGGCTTTTTCTGCATTTTCTTAAAAGCAGCTTTGATAGATAGTTGTTAAATGGCAGCTTGATTCTTGGCAATTTCTACCCACAGATTCAGAGAGGAATGCACTATGTTTGGCTGCCACTTGGGTCTGCAAAGACTGGGGATAGGGTATAAAAAGTCTCTGCCATCCTTATATTTCCTCAGGATGAACCAAGCATAATTGCCATTTCTGCAGTGCCCCAGGCGGATGGGCAGCTATATCCTAGCAATCTCTGTGAACAAACACCCAAAAAAGGAATGGGAAGAAGGAAAGGCCATATCTCCTCCATCCTGGCCAGCCCAGAGATCTGGATTTCATTGCCCAGAGGCACTATTTCAGAATAGTCATTTGACTAATGCATTTCCCTTTCCCCACTCTGCAAAATGGGATAATATTATATCCTCTACACTGAGATGAGGGCTTAATTCATTAGAGATTGTAAAAAGCATTGAGATCCTCAGTCCAGAAGGCCTATTTCAGTTCAATCCACTGAACCATCCCTTAACAGATTGCAGCTTGACTCAATCATAAGAAAGTTTTAAAGTGTCTGTGCTAGGCACCAAGATTTCCAGTGCATACAATGCTATAGATCTCTCTTTGGAAGGGTGTTAGTCAAAGCAATCAAGGGTGGGAAACCCTAAACAAGTTATTAATATTCCTGCTTCAGAATCATTACAGAGAAAAAAACACCTACTCTGAAAAAAACAACAAGGAGTCCTGTGGCACCTTAAAGCCGGAACAGATTTATTTGGGCAAAAGCTTTCATGAGTAAAACTCACTTCACCAGATGCTTTGGAGTGTAAATTCAGAGGCAGGGCTGTTCAGTCAGGATGGAAAGATGGATGTGGTTCACTCCCAGCAAGTGTGAATACCAAGAGAGGGAAAATTGCCTTTGTAATGAGATAGCTACTCTAAGTCTTTATTCAGTCCTAATTTGATTATGTTAAATTTGCAAATGATTTGCATCTCTGCTGTTTCTCTTTGCAATCTGGTTTTGAAGGTTGTTTGAGTTCTTTTCTGAAACCTATTCTGAAGTGTTCCCCAAGCATGCATCACAAAAGGCCAAAGACATGGAGTGCAAATATTATACAACTCAAACAGAGTAGTTTGACTAACAGATACCCTTCGACCCTTTTGCCAACAGTTCCAAGTGAACATCGGAGCTAGGGTTACCATACATCTGAGTTTTCCTGGACATTGCTTCTTTTTTGATCCTTTGCCCTCTGCTCAGGCAGATTCTTTCAAATAAGAGAACATAGCTGGGATTTTTGTGAACCAAACTTTGCAACTCAGTGAGAAAAAACTCGCTCTGCATTCTGATTGGTCCCACTGCTGAAACCGCAGCTGCCACAGGAAGAGGCACTCTCATTCCCCCGCCTGGAGGTTGTGCGGCAGCATGGGACCCAGGGGGGTGAGTGCTCCCCCGCCCAGAATTTGTGCAGCTGTGTGGGAGCCCCCCCGACCCATAGAAGTCCCCTCTCCCCTGCACAGTTTGAAAAAAAGTCTTGTATACCCTGCGGGTTATACTCGTGCACGGGTATACAAGATTTTTTTTACTCAAACTGCAAAAACAATGGGGTATACTCGGGTGCAGGGTATATTCACTAAAAGATGGTATATTATACCCATCTATGTACTATGCTATTAATGTCTCACCACAACCATGTCATAGAGTGCTATTCTCCCAAAGCAACATTCCTTTCTAGCAACTGAATCATGATCAACTTCCTTCCTGCTTCGGTTTGCTCTTCTTCCCTCAACTCAGAGAACCCCTGCCTTCTTAGCACCTGCCAGTCAGCTATGGATACCATCCATTATAGCTGCCACTTGCACAGCAGTAGCCTCTTAAGTTACTTTACATGAAGGCAGCAGCAGCTGCTTCTGTTGCCCATGCTCCTGAATGGCTGAGTGAGAGAGAATGCCTGGGAGTACTATTGAAAATCTACTTAGGGCACGAAACTAGAGCTCCAAGCTACATGAGATTCAATCAAGCTTTAGGGTATCACTGGAACCTATGAATGCAATTATAGCCCCATCATTCACAGCTGCTTGCTATTTAGCCTCTATTTATTTAATGGAATTAGCAAAAAGAATCTCACTTGCATTAGAAAAAATGAGCGTGCCATATTCACAGTTACTAAGATACACACAAATGGGATGTATTTCAAGGCTTTCAGGCTACACCTGAAATATGGCTATTTTAAAGTGCAGGGAGCCCCTGGGTACTGGTACAGAATATTAACTAATAAGATGGGAGTATGGGAATGAATTAATATTGAGTGTATAATGGCTGGCTGAGTTACTGCTGCTATCACAAACCTGCCATCCTCTATGCCTCGTTCTGTTTTATAGTTCAAGCAGATTTGTTCTCAAGGGTTTGAGCTGCAGGTATTTCTGGGGTCAGGGAAGTAACTTGGATTTGGCATTGCTTGCTGTGAATTTTAAACAACAAACAAGCCCTGTATAGCACATTGTAGCAGCAGATTTTCATCAGAGCATTTTCACATAGGTCTTCCTTTAATTAACTAGACTTTATGTGTAGACAATGATAAAAGAGGAACTAATACATGTGCACTAGTAAAAGGAAGTGAACCAAGATGTAGAGAACGTAGTGTCCCTTGGGGACAAGTTTAACCAACACAGTTCTTAATTTTCTATTTGGAATCTAGAGGAAATAACAACGTGTATAATAGTTAGGCAGGCAGGAGTGTTTGTGTGTTTGGCTCTGGCCTTAGATTAATTTCATACATAGCAATCTGACAAAGTGCTCTGTTGTGGGGCTTCGGCATTAGCAGATACTAACTACAATGTGCTCACCCAGACTATGTCTAAACTACAGAGTTTTTGCAGAAAAACGGCCATTTTTCTGCAAAAACTCGTGGAGCGTCCACACCTCATGTATGTTTTTGCGCAAGAATATTGAAAGAACAAAGAGTTTTTTGCACAATTGGTATTCCTCTTTCTATGAGGAAGAAGCCTTTTTGCAAAATAATTCTTTCTCAAAAAGCTGTGTGTGGACAGGGAAGAGGGGTTTTTTTTGTGCAAAAAGAGTAAAGAGGAAAAAGCACAGATGCCCTGGTGGCTATTCTGTGTATACCAAACAGTGCTTACTTTCGAGAAAGTGACCATGCAGTCTGGACACTCTCTTTTGCAAAAGCCCATTGCTTTTTTGATGCTCTTTTGCAGTGTGGATGCGCTCTTGCTCAAGAAGTTTTTGCAGAAGATCTCTTCCGACAAAAGCTTCTCGTGCAAAAAGCCTGCAAAGAGTGTGCTCTGTTTCCTCCATGGCTCCTGCTGCTACTGTGAGGAGTGAGGGGGTTGACCTCTGCTGCTTAGTGGTGCCAGGATCCCTCTGGCAATCCCCAAAGCTGTATCTCAGGCATGGGGTGCTATGGGGAGGGAGAGGATGGGGCAATGGCAGGAAGAGGCGGGATTTGGGAAATGGTAATGGAAAAGTCAAGGTGGAGGGGCAACTCTATGCTCCTGGAAGGGGCAGGGCCTTGGGAAGAGGTAGCAGAGCCAAGGAAACCTGCTATCAACACTACCCAATCCATGTTGACCTCCCTCCCCATTCTCAATGCTGCCTGGAGTGCACTGCCCGGGACTCTGGAGCACACAGTGCTGTGCTATCATAGTAGGGATAGTGGTGGCAGGAGTCCCGGGGACCTTTTGAATTTCTGATCCCTAGGGCAATTACTTCTTTCTCCCTCACTCCCATGGGCCATCGGGGGAGGAGGGGGAATCAAAACTAGCACCAGAGCCATGACACTGTTGTGTTCCTGTCCTAAAACACTGCAATACCATGGAGAACTCTAGAGTAACAGACCCATGAAGATATAAGAGTACAAAACAGTAGGCTACCAGAATTAACCCCAACCATTGGCTACCAACGGAATTAATAATGAAAGCTGCTTGTAGTACTAGGCGGCTAATACAGAAATTCCATCTGCCAAGATAAAGGAAACCATGGGCAAGTCTAAAGAATGAAGGAACCTTGACAATAGAAGGACGTTGATAAAATGGAAAGAGTTCAGAGAAGATCAGGAGAATAGGGTTAGAAAGAATTCCTTCTAGTGATAAAGCATTCAACCAATCAAACAAAATGTTGAGGGGAGACTAAACCACAATGTAGCCAATTATTTTAATTATTCACTTATTGTTTGATATTATGATTATATATATACATATATATATATATATATATTCATTGTTAATTCATGTTAATTAGAGTTAATTTGTAGGATTATAAAAATATAAGATAATTCCTCTAAATACTGAACCATGTACTAGACATGAGTATGACCAGCTAAAACAGAAGAGCCCCTAGGTTAAATCCTGCACATTTTAACTATTTTAAGGCTCAGAGACAAGAAATGATGACATGAGTCAGCAGAAAATAACCTGATGCCCTAAGATTATGGGGAAAAAGGCACCAAGTGAAAACAAAGTTACTTAGAAGATGAATATTAGATCATAAAATACCATAAAGGCACATCTGTTTCAAACATCATCTTAATCATGGGATACAGGTTCTTCATCAGTGCTAATGAGAATAAAGGAAATTTACCCAGACCATAAAAAATTGGGGTTCTTTAAGTTGCCAGGTACACAGATTAATAAGAGAAAAGAGGTTGGACACTTATGGATATATACAGAATGTAGGTGTAGACAGAGTCACAGTATAAAAAAGGAATGCCTGAAAGGGGTAAATTGAACTCCTAAGAGATTTCAGCAAGAATCTTCCCTCTATCAAGCCATGATAGATGCATCGGACCCTAACACTATTGTCAGGGATGTGAGCATAACTATATTTGTAACATGTTCATAGGCTGGTATAGAATTTCTATATAAGGTACTTGGCTGGTCATTATTTTAATTGTAACTTTAATAAAACTTATAAAATAGACTAGCCCATGCACTGGTGAATGTATATGTGGTCACTACCTTTGGGATTTATGTGTTCCTAGAGATGCTAAATTTGAAGCAAGTAACAAAGTTTCACTGTGTTAAGCTTGAAACTGTAGCCACCAGAACTAAACCAATGTTGGTGTAACACCACATTGAAAAATTTACTTTAAATAAAATAAAAGGCTACAACAGTTAATTAGTATCTTCACAGGGAAAACATTTGATAAGTTCTTCAATCAAGCAGGGAAAACTATAACATGATTCCAATAAGTGAAAGTTTAAGCCAGAAAAATTTAGATTGAAAATAACGTGAAATTTTTAAGAAGTGAAAGTAATTGACCAAAAGGTTGTGATGAATTCTGTATCCCAGACAATATTTAAATCAAGGTTGGATTGATTTCTTTATGAAATGGTATGCTCTAGATTAACTTAATTCAGGAAGTGGTATGGTCTGTGATATGCAGACGGTCAAATTAGTTGGGACTAGACTCAGAGAAACTCAGGCATGGCAAAAGAAATTTGGTCTGAATATGATTAACGAATTTTAGAAAGAGAGGAAGGCTCAGTAGCCTGGTGGTTAGTGCATTAATCTAGGCCACAGATCTCAAACTCCAAACTCATGGGCCTGGGTTGGAGCAGTTGCACAATCCGTCCCAAAGGTCTGTTCCCATTCCACAAGCTCCCACCCTTCCTACCATCACTCTGCATTCTCCCATGCATGGCATCCCATGCCTAAGGATGAGGCTTCAGGTATTACTGGGGAAGCCTGGTATGGCACGGCAGCAGTAGTCAGGCCATCCCCCCCTGCAGCGGCAGGCGCCATGGGGCACAGAGCGCACTGTGCGGACTGACACTTGTCACTCTATCACCATGCTTTCACCCACTGCAGCATTGTATGGAAACTTCTACAATGTCTTGAGGTCACCACACTTACCACAGCTATTAGTGATTTCAGCAGTTAGTGGGGGAGCCTCACTACTAGAGCAAGCACAATCTCTCCCACTGGAGATACTGCCCCACAGCAGGTCTAAGGTTTAACAAATACCTGCTTAACTTCAATTTCAGCTCCTGTGATCCCTAACAAAACTAAAGACTCCCAATTGAGTCTGACCATAGAATCATAGAATCCTAGGGCTGGAAGAGACACAGGAGGTCATCAAGTCCAAACCCCCAGCCCAAAGCAGGACCAATCCCAACTAAATCATCCCAGCCAGGGCTTTTTCAATCTGGGATTTAAAAACCTGTACCTCCCTAGGTAACCCACTCCAGTGCTTCCCCACCCTCTTAGGGAAATAGTTTTTCCTAATATCCAACCCACACCTTCCCCACTGTAACTTGAGACCATTGCTCCTTGTTTTGCAATCCATCACTAATGAGAACAACCTCTCCTCATTCTCTTTCGACCCTCCCTTCAGGAAGTAGAAGGCTGCTATCAAATCCCTCCTCACTTCTGTCTTCCATAAACTAAATAAGTCCAAATCGCTCATCCTCTCCTTGTAGGTCATGTGCTCCAGCTCCCTAATAATTTTGGTTGCCCTCCGTTGAACCCTCTCCAATGCATCCACATCCTCTCTGTAGTGGGGGACCCAGAACTGGATGCAATATTCCAGATGTGGCTTAACCAGAGACGAATAAAGGGGAATAATCACTTCTCTAGATCTGCTGGCAATGCTCCTCCTAATGCAACCTAATATTCCATTCGCCTTCTTGGCTACAAGGGCACACTGTTGACTCATATCCAGCTTCTCATCCACTGTAATCCCGAGATCATTTTCTGCAAAACTGCTGCTTAGTCATTCAGTCCCCAGCCTGTAACAATGCTTGGGATTCTTCCGTCCCAAGTGTGGGACACTTGCCCTTGTTGAACTGCATCAGATTTCTTTTGGCCCAATCCTCTAATCTCTCTAGGTCACTCTAGACCTTATCCTTGCCCTCCAACATATCTACCTCTTCCCCTAGCTTAGTGTCATCCGCAAACTTGATGAGGGTGCAATCCATCCCCTCATCCAGGTAATTAATACAGATGTTGAACAAAACCATCCCTAGAACTGATCCTTGGGGCACTCCACTAGAAACTGACCACCAACCTGACATCAAGTTGTTAATCACAACCGTTTGGCCTGACAATCTAGCTAGTTTTCTATCCATCTTACAGTCCATTTATCCAATCTATACTTCCTTAATTTCCTGGCAAGAATACTATAGGAGACCACATCAAAAGCTTTGCTGAAGTCAAGAAATATCACATCCACCAACTTCCCCATGTCCAAAGAGCCAGTTACCTCATCATAGAAGCTAATAAGGTTAGTTAGGCATGACTTGCCCCTGGTGAATCCATATTGACTATTCCTGATCACTTTCCCCTCTTCCAAGTGCCTCAAAATGGATTCCTTGAGGATCCCCTCCATGATTTTTCCGGGGACTGAGGTGTGGCTGACTGGTCTATAGTTTCCTGGATTGTCCTTCTTCCCTTTTTTAAAGATGGGGGCTACATCTAGATTGAATCCCTTTTTCGTAAAAGGGATGCAAATTAGACGTATCGCAATTGCTAATGAAGCGGGGATTTAAATCTCCCCCGCTTCATTAGCATAAAAATGGCTGCCGTTTTTTTTTCAGCACGGAGCTTTGCCGGAAAAAAGCACCAGTCTAGATGCGGATCTTTCGGGAAATAAAGCCTTTTCCGAAAGATCCCTTATCCCTCTTAAAATAAGGGATAAGGGATCTTTCGGAAAAGGCTTTATTTTCCGAAAGATCCGCATCTAGACTGGTGCTTTTTTCCGGCAAAGCTCCGTGCTGAAAAAAAACGGCAGCCATTTTTATGCTAATGAAGCGGGGGAGATGTAAATCCCCGCTTCATTAGCAATTGCGATATGTCTAATTTGCATCCCTTTTACGAAAAAGGGATGCAATCTATACGTAGCTGGGCACTATATTTGCCTTTTTCCAATCATCTGGAACCTCTCCAGAGCTCCACGAATTTTCAAAGGTAATGGCCAAAGGCTCTGCAATGACATTTGACAACTCCCTCAGTACTCTCGGATGCATTAAATCTGGACCCATCAATTTGTGTATGTTTAACTTTTCTAAGTAGTTCTTAACCTGTTCTTTCTCCATAGAGGACTGCCCATCTCTTTCCCATACTGTGTTGCTTAATGTAGTAGTCTGGAAGCTGACCTTGTCTGTGAAGACAGAGGCAAAAAAAAAATTGAGTGCTTTAGCTTTTCCCACATCATCTGTCCCGGGGTTACCTCCCTCATCCAATAATAGCCCCACACTCTCCCTGATCACCCTCTTACTGCTAACATGCCTGTAGCAACCTTTCTTGTTACTCTTCACATCCCTTTGATCAGCTCTGTCACTGGCGGCTATGTCTACACTACAGAGATTTTCTGGGATACCAGTAAAACTCCACTGCATCCAGGGAACGCATTTGCTCTTCCAAATGTTTTTTTGGAAAAGCAGATGCACTCTTTTGGAAGCCCTGTAAACCTCATTTCACAAGGAAGAAGGGCTCTTCCGAAAGAGGAGGTTTTTCTGAAATTTGGCCCAGTATAGACAGGCCAAATTTCAGAAAAGCCTCTTCCAAAAAAAGAATCAGAAAAAGGTACACAAATTGAGGAGCTCAATTTGCATACCTTTTTCTGAAAAAGAAGTATAGTGTAGACATAGATGGCAAATTGGGGAAACCTCCAATAGTCCCTAGAATGCTCCAGACAGAAAGCACACCTTTAGATACTTGTTCCTACCTCTTACTCTTGTCTCCATAAATCTTTGGCACTTCTAACCCCTGCTAAGTTAGTGCTGTTTAGTAGAGGGTGACCATCCTCAATCATGGTTCTGCTGTCCTTTACTCACACAACAGGGGTAACTACACATTTTATGTATGCAAACAATACCAAATGGATCTGCAGTCCAACAGCAGTGATCATAGGCACAAAGCATCATCATCGTTCTGTGAGCCTAGGCAGAGTAGACTCATCTATGCAAACAGGGTCAGTTCCTGGAGTCTTTTCCCCCAGCTCATCGTTAGATGTTGGAGAGAGCCATTCAGACTCTGCTTACTTAATTATGGATATAAGGGCCTTGAACTTTAGGCTTCCAGGTTTGAAAATTCTCATCTAGAATTAAAGGAACAGAACCAACCAGTGGAGATTAGAGCTATGCTGATTTGCAATAGCTCAGGATCCAGCCCATGGGGACTTTTTTATAATGAGCTAGGTACCAAAGCACAATTATTTAATATCTGAACACTGCTGAATGAAAACTTTATACAGGAATAAAACATAAGGCATATCAATTTTTTAAAATATATATATTGTTACCTTGCAATGTCAAAGTGCCCAATCGCTCTGTTAATGTGGACATGCTACATCTACTTACAGCCCCAGGAAGCACTACAAAGTAATTAGCTCAAATTACTCTGGGGAGTAGTTATTTTGAAATAGCAGCAATGGAACATCCACACTAACACTATTTCAAAATAACGATTTCAAAATTAGTGTTATTCCCTGAGAAAAGCAGGAGTACAGATTTCCAAATAAGTGGCCCCTTATTTTGAAATAACAAGGTTGGTACTGTGGACACTCTGGCAAGGTACCACAGGACAACTCATTGTTTTTAGCTTTCAATGTCATATGGGCTTCACCAATTGCTTCAAGTTGTGCATGTATCCAAGTGCCATCCTGGATAGAGATGGATGTAAACAAGCACTTATGTGTTTTCATGAACCAGGAAAAATGTTTCTGTACAGTAGTTCAGCAGGAGTATATCTAAATACAAGTCACAAATACCATACCAATTATTCACTCTGAACAGCTTGTGGGCAATGTATACTTTGTGCAGAAGATGCACTGAATAATTATTACTCGTAAAAATAAAGTTAAAATCAAGACTTGTTTTTGCAAGTCAAGTACTAATTGAAAAAGTTAATGTGAGATGATGGTTATTCATTGCAAATTGCTTGCCCGGTTATAGCGGTATGCTATAATCTAAACCACAATCCAAAGCCATTTGACAGTTGCTCCTTTATAGTTTCTGACCTGGAAAATAAAAGATAAGCATACTTAAGATATATTCTATACCACAGAAGGGGCTGGTTTGAGGACAAGACGGTGATTTCAAATGCAAAGAAATTTTGTACACAATATTGTTTCCTTAGGGGGAAGAAACAGTTGCTAAGAGCTTAAAGGTCTGACACAGAGTCAATAAAAGCTTTTAGCATTTTATTGTATCTGAGCCTACTGTGTGATCTGCAATTGTCTTTTAAAGCTTGCTAGCACAGTACCTAAGGGACTGTATCCTACATAACAGTATTAAGGCCATAGAATAGTTATGTCTACCATGAAGAATCCAGCATCACCAAGTACACTTTAATTCATAGTATGATTTTCAAGGGGATAAATGTGACATTGAAATCTTCCTTCACTGTTCTTCCAATATCTGCTACAGTCAGATAAAATATAGCAGTGGGGGAAAACTTTCATTTTTAATTTCTAATGAATGTGAATGTTTTTCTTTGCCTTTTATTTTATCTGTTATTAATTCTCTGCTGGGGAATTATAATGATTCTTCAGTATTAAATCCTAAAGGATCTAAAATTGCCTCAGGAGGAGCTCTTCCTCAGCTGTCATTTTAGAAAAGAGAAAGATTGGGAAGTGTAGGAAAAACTCAGTATCCTTCTGCTTTTAAACTATTACAAATATTTTTAAGGAGCAAAAGCTATTTAAGATTAAAATCCTTACATCTAACATTTGGGTTTACTATTTGTACTGAATAATTGCACATTCTGTAAGCTGAGGCGTGTGAAGTTTTCTGCTGTTTGCAAATTATCTATGAGCAGACATTGATTTGCTTATGAAATTGTTTTATTATTCAAAGTAGTTTGCCAATGCTTTATGCAAATATATTAAAGTCTCTGGGCTGTTTATGAATTATTATCATGGTCCCTTTGCTACTTACTTACTAATGTTTGGTTGATCACTTAAGTCACATAAAATAGTTTCTGCTTCCTGATTGGATAGTTTAATCCAATCTTTATTTTAAAGAAGACAAGAGAAATAATAAGATGTCTATACAGACATTTCCAGAGCAAATGTTTATGGAAGTGCACTCATTAAGTGCTCACAATATACATGCTTTTGAAGAACTTTTTCACACAAAAACTAATGTTCTTGTGTTACTAATTCAAATTTAATGTAACTCAATAATTAAAGAGACCTCAAGTACCTAAGCTGCATTGGCATTTATTAACTGCATACATAAAAGAACATACATTACAATGTCTGAGGAATTGGAAGTTTGCAGGCAGTAACAGAAGGTTTTCAGTGCTTTCTGGTTTGATTCATTGCCTACCCTTGGACTTATAGGCATCTTGTTTACAGTTTTGCTTTAGATGGTTCTTTTCATATACAGACATTAATATTTTAGCACATTTCCAACCTTCCACCATATTTCATAATCTTCCACCTGTAAGATCAGTGCTTGGTGCTTATTCATTGTTTCTTCCATTTATACATAGAAATAAATTTCCAATAAATGTTAAATTTTCAACTTGAAATCCGTTAGACTTGCAGTTAGTGCATTTCTTGAAAAATCATTTACTAAGGTAACAGGGTTCTATATTAAGGGTCATTGTATCTGTTTTGCAAATTTGCATTTTCCATATCACACAATAGTGTAAGGCTTCAGAGGGGTAGCCAAGTTAGTCTGTAACTTTAAAAACTTAAAAAAACAACAAATAGCCTTGCAGCACCTTAGGGTACGTCTAGACTACAGGCTTTTGTCGAAAGAAGTTTTGTCAACAGATACTGTCAACAAAGCATCTGTCAACAAAGAGCATCTAGACTACAGCCAGTTCTGTTCACAAAGCAAGCCGCTTTGTCGACATGACAGTGTAGACGCAAAGGACACTGTAGATGCAATAACGCCGTCTGTCGACAGAATTCTGTCAACAAAAGGCGTTATTCCTCGTAGAATGAGGTTTACAGCCGTCGACAAAACTGCTGAGTTCTGTTGACATTATGTGGACAGAACTCGGTGGTAGTGTAGATGCAGGTATAGTTTTGTCGACAAAAGTGGACTTTTGTCGACAAAACCCTGTGGTCTAGACACCTTTAGAGACTAACAAAACATGTAGATAGTTTCATGGGCTTTCATGAGCACAATCCACTTCATCAGATGAATGGAGTTATTAAAGGTATAGTTTAACCGCATTCTCAAATGCCTGATCTAAGATTGCTTATAATTTTCCAGTTGCCACCATTAGGATTGACAGGTTCTTTGTCCCAGGATCAGGCCCAGTGTTCAGTTGAGAACCCTGATGTGCACAGATTGTCACACACTATAGGAACTCTTATATAATTGCAAATATTTTTATTAACACTTTTAGCACAGTCACACACAGCCCAAATTCATAAGATAAATAGGGCATGTACATCTCTATTTCCATATCATATACTCACACAATTCCTTCTAGAACAACCCACGGTGTTAGCCATCATCTTCCTTATCAACTGTACTTTCCCCATCATCACCAGATGCCATCATTCTGGCACCTCACAAGAACTACATCTCCCTCTTCTACTACCTCTAAGCTGGGATGCCACTTTTATCATATGTTATACTGACATTATGTTTGATGCATATTCAGTTGGGGATGTTTCCTTTTCTCCTTATTTGTGTTTCCTCACCTTACTAATGATGAAGTGTTTTTTTCCAATAGGTTAGTATATCTTTGATCTCAACTTATTATCATATGCATCAAATCGTTACCATGGTCTTTTTGAGGTTGGCTATCACATTTATTATTTCTGTTATTTGGTCTGGTGTCAACCGGTTATTTTGAGTTCTTCTAAGTAATGATGTACCTGCTAAGTTTGAGGATATTCTTGGAAGCGCTTATACCATAGAAAGTCCCTCGATCTTTCTACCTTGTCTAGGTGAAAGGTCCAGAACATATGTGAGCTAACTATGCTACCTGGGTGAAAGGTCCCAGACAAAAATATTAATTTTGCCTTTGCTCAACATATTGTAACTCTTTTGTGTTACAGACAAACTGCTGATATAAACCTACCATAATTTATTATAATAAACATATAATCAAAACCATGAGGAAAGAATACATTTATATAAATCTATAGGCTAGTGAGCAGGTTAGCTCTGTAGGCTACAGAGTTTGGTACACTTAGCTGGACTAATATAATTTTAGGCTACCAGTCAACACCTGGAAAAGAAATGGGCAGAAATTCCAAGTGGACTCTCACGCTGAGCTTTTATTATGTAAATTTGGAAAATACAAATTGCAAGAAGGTAAAGACACCAGGACGCTTCTAATGATATCATGGAACTTCAAAGAAGGTGAATATTTCAATAGATATCCAAGGAATGGAACTGGTGAACTCAGTAGTTCATTGGGATTTCTATCAGTAGTAGTGCAAAGTATCCATCTTTTTTTTTTTAGTTCAACAAGAATTTATTGGGATCAATGAGGTCCACTGATATACTGAGGATGAATAATTCTTTCAATTTCACTGCTTGTAGTTCTATATATTATACCAGCAGTTAGACTGAGTGTACGTCTACACTACAGCATTATTTTGAAATATCTTATTTTTAAATAATGCTTCTACACACAAAATGCATTAGGAAATAGAGTTTTACTATTTCAAAATAGAGCATCCACACTGATTGGACGCTGACTAGTATTTAAGGCCAGCTGAAACCAGTTCCAGCAGGTCATCAGGTCAGGAGTTACTTTGTGTGGCTGCTGCCTGAGGCTATCTGGAGCCTGTGCTTAAAGAGACTCCCCCCCCCCCCCCCCCGGACAGCTGGTTCTCAGGTTTCCCTGCTTGCTTGCCTACCTCGCTGAACAGCAAAGCATTTTTTTCTCTGTGTGCTCTGGTTGCCCTCACTTGGGACCCCACAGCACTCTATACCATGGAGCCGGAGCCACTCCTGGGCACTCTGGTGCTTCTCTTGGACACGTTGCTGTAAGCCTGGCTGCACTTTCTGCAGGCTGCCATCTGGGAGGTCCATCGCGGGGCTCAGTATCCAGGAGGCCCTGCAGGAGAGCTTCCACACTGAGGAGCACTAAGAGCCTCCTTGGTCTGCCCAACTGGGGGCTTGTGCCCCATTCCTCCCTCACGTTCTTCCACTTACCCCTCCCTAACCCCCCTTCCTCATGTAAATAAAGACACGTGTTGACAAAAACAAACTCTCTTTATTGAACAAAACTGGGGTGGGAGGGAATGAGGGCAGGAGAGGGGAGGGGGAAACATGGGAAGAGGGAGCTGGAAGGGGGAGGCAAGGGGAGGAAAGGGGAGGAGAAGCTCAGGGTTGGGGGTCTTGCTGGTCCACCTGTCTCCCAGTACTGCAGGTGCGGGGCCTCGGTGTCCCCGGGTGTGGAGGATGGGGCAGGGAGAGGGAAGAGAGGAAGAAACAGGAGGGGAGCAGGAGTGGGAGGAGGAGCGGTAGCTGGGGCAGCAGCAGGGGTTGGAGTGGCTGGAGGCAGCAATCTCTGGACCAGGGTGTGCAGGTGGTCAGAGATGACACGGCCCTGGGTAAGCAGCTCCCACCAGCGCTCCTTCCGCAGCTGCAGGTCTTCATGCACTCAGTAGTTCAGGGTGTGGTGCTAGCCTCACACGATCCCCAGGTGTTGCCGCTGGTACTCCTGGTTACGGGTCAGCCTGCTGGCCCAGGTGCGGGAGGATGTCCTGGGTGGGGTGGTGCATTCTGCACTCACAGCTGCTGCATCTGTGGAGAAACAAGAGAAGTGGTCAGTTATCCCTGGGGACACAATGGGTGAAGCCCAGCCCCCCTCTGCAAGGCAAGGATGGCAGGTCTCCACACCATCAGAGCTGATGTGCTTGCACTCATGCCATGTTTGGCATGTCCTGTTATCCCCGGAAGTGGGAGCTGGCCCGGGACCGTACCATGCCCCTGTGCTGTATATAGTGCAGAGAGGGGGGAAATGTCCCCTGCCTGTGTAGAGGGGGCTTGTGGAGGGAGGGCATCATGCAGTGTCCCACACTGGGGTCAGGAGCACATCATGCACCTTCATACATACACGTGTGTGGGTAACAGGCCAAGGCCCCTGTGTGGCAGCTAGCCGGGGCCACATGCCCAGGGGTGGCATGGTACATGCACAGGTTGCTGCATGATCCTTGGCTCCCTCTCCTCCTCACCCTCCTTCCCTCCACCCCCTCCCACCGCATAAGGGGACAGTGATGGCACGCACATGTCATTGCCTCCCCGGCCTCGGATGACACCGGAGACAGGCTCGCTGGGACGGCTCGGGCTTCCTGGGTACACAGCATGCTCCCTCCAGGCTCCTGTGGCTCCTGGCCATCTTCTTCCTCCTCCTCCTCCTTGGTCTCATGGCCAGGGCCCTCTGCCCCAGGGTCAAGGACCACCTGGGGAATACGGACTGTCCCACCCCCCAGGATGTGGTCCAAGGCATCAAATTAGGGGCAGGGGTCTGGGTCTTCTCCTGGTTGGGAGTTGCCCCCTGTGGCCCTGGCATAGGCCTGCCTCAGCTCCTTTATTTTCATGCGCACCTGCTCCTGGGTACACTTGTGGCCTTTGGTGGCCAGGCTAGCAGCCATCTGCCTGTAGATGGCCACGTTCCTCTGTGTAGTGTGGAGATCATGGACGTTGGAGGATTCCCCCCAAACCTCAATCAGGTCCATGATCTCCGCACTGGACCAGGAAGGAGCCCACCGTTTCCGCCCCTTGGCAGGCTCCTGGGAGCTTGCAGACTGCTCCTGGGGAGCAGTAGAGATTTGGTTGGCACTGGCTGCCTCGCTTATTGAGTCAACTGGGTCGGGGCAATGACTGCAGGCTCTGTGCTGGTAGGCCTGGAGCTGGCACAGACACTGTAGCCAAACAGACTCTACTCCTTTAACGGCTCCAGGGAAGGTGGAGAGGAGAGGAGTTTTCCTGGTTGTGGCCAGAGTGGCCACCAGGGCACCCTGGGAAGGGCCAGAGGCCCCCTATTTTGAAATAAGTGTCTATACAGTACTTATTTCAAAATAGCAAGTTCGAAATTGGTGTTATTCCTAGTGGAATGAGATTTACCAATTTCAAAATAAGCCCTCCACTATTTTGAATTAATTTTGAAATAGCGGTTGGCTTGTGTAGACGCTAGTGAAGTTATTTCGAAATAACGGCTGTTATTTTGAAATAACTTTGCTGTGTAGACATACTCTGGGTGATCATATGGTCTCTTCTGAATTTAAAAAAAAATCTCTGAATCTATCACACTATGTTGCTATAGTTCTGAAATTAGGTAAATCTGTCATCAATTCCCAAGATAACATCAGCATGAATACTTGCTCAAAGATCAATGAAGATATCATCGGAGAACATCTTAAGCTCATAATCAGCCAAACTTCTTGTAGGTAAATCAGATATTGTAAAGTGTACTATAATCTGACAAACATCTTATCAGCTACTTGCAAAAATAGTTAGTGAGATTGATCAAATGAAAGTCATTCAGCCCTTCAAGAAAAAATTGTCAAGTGTTTATTGCTTCTAAGGCAAATGACAATCTCTGACTATATGTAAAAGCCACCGTTTGTTTACTTGATGGCTCAAGACCAAAACAGATCTAGTAAGGGTTGCCAAAGTTTATCCATGCTGAAACAGTAAAGAAATGTGCTGCAACTACAAAACCAAGTTATGCTGAACATTAATCTTCCATCTGTTTTCAGCTACCTGCTACATTTAAGCTAATAATGGACATTGGGTACAATAAACAAGGGGTAAGATAACTTTGCTGCTCTCTATCCAGCTGACATAGTAGACAGTGAAGCCACTTGGGAGTCGGTAGGTTGTTTTTTTATAAAACTGAAAAAAGCAATTGTGTGACAATTTTATTTCTTTGAGAGATTTTTAAAACACATTTTTAAATGTATAGGTTGATGTTTGTTACTTGTTTCACCTACAGCACAAACTTTCCTGGACCATTTTTTCTTCCGTATACCATTACAATACTTAATGTTTTACTGACTTAAACAGGGAGTGACAGAAAGCAGGGCTGAAGATGACCTTTAGATGTCACCTAGTCAATTCCCCCATGCTGAGGATGTATTAAGTATATTTAGGCCAGGTCTACAACAGAGGGCAATGTCTAATTAAGATACGCAATTCCAGTTATGTGAATAGTGTAGCTGGAGTCAACAGGGGCAGATGACAGTTTTGCAGGGCCCCGGGCAGCATACTTCCTCGGGCCCCCCCTTTGCCACGGCGCATGCACAGTGACGCCATGCGCATGTGCAGCGGCACCACGGCGCATGTGCGGGGCTTTCTGAAGCGCGGGGCCCGAGGCGGCCGCCCCATTCACTCTGCCGTATATCCACCCCTGGGAGTCAACATACCATAGTTTGAGTTACTGCAGCATCTGCACTGTGGAGTGTCAATGAAAGAAACTCTCCCATCAACTCCCCTTGGAGCACTTGGATTGATGGAAGTGTGAAGATTTAGTGGGTCATTACTAGACCCGCTAAATTGACCCTGAGACATCAGTCCCTTCAGCACCGATCTCCCAGTAAGTGTTGGCAAGGCCTTAGACTGAGATCTGATTTATGAAGAGGATTTAGAGCCCCTGGGCCCAATTTGTATTTTATGTAATCCCATTGGCATAATTGTGATTACAGCAGGCAATATTGGCATCATTTTGTGTGCATTGTCAGTACCTAGCTTGCCATGAATACTACCAGAACATCTATATTACACAAGAATAATCAGTGTAATTACCTCCTTTGTAGGGTTGAAAAGCTGAGAGAAGCAATAACAATGCCCATCCCCCATACATAGCACTTCCATAAAACTCAAAGCTCTTCACAATGGAAGCACATATCATCCTCCCCATTTTATAGTGACTTGCTCAAAGTCACCTAGCAGCCCAGCAGCAGAGCCAGGAATATAATCAGGCCTCCTAAACCCAGTTCAGTGCTCTACCTATGGGGCCAGAGACATGATCCAACTCTCATTAGAATAAAAAAAAAAAGAGAACCACAAAACATAATGCTGTGGATAAACAGTATCCCTTTCAGTTTCTCCTCTGCACACTGCAAAGTAATTTCAAGACCAAAATAAAACCAAAACCTATTTCAATCATTTGCCCCAAAGGCCAGTCTATTCATTGGCATTTGTTATTGTGAGACTAATATGATTTGAAAATAAAGCAATAATGTGAAGTTTCATTTCTTAAATGTCACTCACAAGAGAAGCAGGTTCCACATAAGCCAGTTTGAGACTGTCCATTTCTGTAAGCAGGTTATAAATGTAGGACTTTTCCACTCAGCTCTCATGCAAGTAACTAGTGCCAGAATTTCAGTGGAGAAAATGCAAAAATAAATAAATAAATAAATAAATAAAAAACACCACCCACCAACTACACAGCAGAAGGAAGAAATGGAGAGCTGTTAACCAAGGAGGTCTGAAGTGTTCCCAGTTCCCATCAGCTTCTCTCAAACCTCAACACTTCTTGGTATTTTAATGAAAGACCCAGCTCTTAGAGACCTGCAATTATACAAACATCTCAGCATTTCTTTTTATATGTAAATTTCTAACCCTCAGG
Source organism: Pelodiscus sinensis (assembly GCF_049634645.1). Lineage (NCBI taxonomy): Eukaryota > Metazoa > Chordata > Testudines > Trionychidae > Pelodiscus > Pelodiscus sinensis. Next base: position 309,596,681 of record NC_134711.1, read on the forward strand.
CTGGTGGAGAAAACTGTAAAACAGCTCAACAGCTAGAAGGCAAAAAAAGAAACCCAACATTATTTTAATATGGTTTTGTGGAGCCTGATTTGTGATCTTGCATGCTTGGGAATGGCAACACTGTAAACAGTCTTTAAATATTTTAATATTAGCAAATGATAACTAATCATAATTAATCAAAGCTATGAAAACAGTTGAGTTTTGGATCCTGGAATTCTTGTGGGAAGAGACCCAGAAACTTTTGCATCACATAGGTCCTAAAGCATTTATAAGAAGAGGCTGGCAACAAAAATAAAGATTAGGATATAGAGCCACATCTACTTTCATTGGAATTATTCTAATTTCATTTTAGTAAGTTGGAAGCAGAATTTTACCCACACTCGAGTCTAATGAGGAGGAAACAATCATAGAATCATAGAATCACAGAATACTAGGACTGGAAGGGACCTCGAGGGGTCATCGAGTCCAGTCCCCTGCCCTCATGGCAGGACCAAATACAGTCTAGACCAACTCTGATAGACATTTATCTAACCTACTCTTAAATATCTCCAGAGATGGAGATTCCACAACCTCCCTGGGCAATTTATTCCAGTGTCTGACTACCCTGACAGTTAGGAACTTTTTCCTAATGTCCCTTGCTGCAGTTTAAGCCCATTGCTTCTTGTTCTGTCCTCAGAGGCCAAGATGAACACGTTTTCTCCCTCCTCCTTATGACCCCCTTTTAGATATCTGAAACTGCTATCATGTCCCCCCTCAATCTTCTCTTTTCTAAACTAAACAAACCCAGTTCCTTCAATCTTCCATCATAGGCCATGTTCTCTAAACCTTTAATCATTCTTGTTGCTCTTCGCTGGACCTTCTCCAATTTCTCCACATCTTTCTTGAAATGCGGTGTCCAAAACTGGACACAATACTCCAACTGAGGCCTAACTAGCACAAAGTAGAGCGGAAGAACGACTTCTCGTGTCTTGCTCACAACACACCTGTTAATGCGTCCCGGAATCATGTTTGCTTTCTTTGCCACAGCATCACACTGCTGATGCATATTCAACTTGTGGTCTACTATAACCCCTAGATCCCTTTCTGCCATACTCCTTCCCAGACAGTTGCTTCCCATTCTGTATGTATGAAACTGATTGTTCCGTCCTAAGTGGAGCACTTTGCATTTGTCTTTATTAAGCTTCATACTATTTACGTCAAACCATTCCTCCAATTTGTCCAGGTCATTTTGAATTATGACCCTATCCTCCAGATTAGTCGCAACCCCTCCCAGCTTGGTATCATCTGCAAACTTAATAAGCGTACTTTCTATACCAATATCTAAATCGTTGACGAAGATATTGAACAGAGTCGGTCCCAAAACAGACCCCTGTGGAACCCCACTTGTTATACCTTTCCAGCAGGATTGTGAACCATTAATAACTACTCTCTGAGTACGGTAATCCAGCCAGTTATGCAGCCACCTTAGAGTAGCCCCATCTAAGTTGTATTTACCTAGTTTATTGATAAGAATATCATGCGAGACCGTATCAAACGCCTTACTAAAGTCTAGGTATACCACATCGACCGCTTCTCCTTTAGCCACAAGACTCGTTATCCTATTAAAGAAAGCTATCAAATTGGCTTGGCATGATTTGTTCTTTACAAATCCATGCTGGCTGTTCCCTATCACTTTGCCACCTTCCAAGTGTTTACAGATGATTTCCTTAATTACTTGCTCCATTATCTTCCCTGGCACAGAAGTTAAACTAACTGGTCTGTAGTTTATTTGACAGCCCTAAAATAACAGAGGGTATGTCTACACTACAAAGTTAGTTCGAACTAACTTTCATAGGCGCTACACTAGCGCTCCGTTAGTTCGATTTTAAATCGAACTAACAGAGCGCTTAGTTTGAACTAGGAAAACCTCATTTTACGAGGATTAAGCCTAGTTCGAACTAGCTAGTTCGAATTAAGGGGTGTGTAGCCCCTTAATTCGAAATAGTGGGAGGCTAGCCCTCCCCAGGTTTCCCTGGTGGCCACTCTGGCCAACACCAGGGAAACTCTTCTCCCCCCTCCCAGCCCCGGAGCCCTTAAAGGGGCACGGTCTGGCTAGGGTGCCCGTGCCAGGTGCAAGTCTGCCAGCACCCAGCCAGCAGACCCTGCACCTGGCACAGATCGAGCCACCCACCCGATGCCCCCCAGCCCTCCCCCTCTTTCCGGGACCAGGCTGGCGGCTCCTGGGAGCTTGCCCGGGACTGCAAGAGGTGGGCACCCGCCTGCGCTAGTGCAGACATAGTGGACCTCGTCCACGATCTCCGCACTAGGCACAGGAAAGTGGCCAGCTAGGGCAGGAGAGCTGCCAGCCTGGCCACCCAGAAGCAGGTGTACAAGAGAATCAAGGGGTCCACTGAGACCCCCGACCCTGAGCCCTGAGCTTACAATGGCCGTCCTGGGTCAGACCAAAGGTCCATCTAGCCCAGTAGCCTGTCTGCCGACAGTGGCCAACCCTAGGGACCCTGGAGGGGATGGACCGAAGACAGTGACCAAGCCATTTGTCTCATGCCATCCCTCTCCAGCCTTCCACAAACCTTGGGCAGGGACACCACTCCTACCCCCTGGCTAATACTACTCCATGGATCCAACCTCCATGACTTGATCTCACTTCCCTTTAAACTCTGTTCTAGTTCTAGCCTTCACGGCCTCCTGCAGCAAGGAGTTCCACAGGTTGACTCTTTGCTTTGTGAAGAAGAACTTTCTGTTACTAGTTTGAAGCCTGCTACCCATTGCTTTCCTTTGGTGTCCTCTAGTCCTTCTTTATGGGAACTAATGAAGAACTTTTCTGTATGCACCCTCTCCACCCCACTCATGCTTTTAGAGACCTCTATCCTGTCCCCCCTCCGTCTCCTCTTTTCTAAGCTGAAAAGTCCCAGTCTCTTTAGCCTCTCTTCATATGGGACCTGTTCCCAACCCCTGATCATTTTAGTTGCCCTCCCCTCTCCCAGCCTCTCTCTTCCCCTCTCCCACCTCCTTTTCCCAGTCTCCCCCAGTTTTGTTCAATAAAGACAGATTCCATTTTGGAAGACACGTTATCTTTATTTTGTACATCAAGAAGAGGGGCTAGGGAAGGGTAAGTGGAAGGAGGTGAGGGAGGAATGGGGCACGAGCCCCCAATGGGGAGGACTGGGCTGGCTCTGCGGGCTTCTGGAGGTGGAAGCTCTCCTGCAGCCCCCCAATTGCCCCCTCTGCTCAGATGGCTACCTGTGGCAAGTGCAGCCGGGCTGATGGCTGAGTGGTGTGATGTGCCCAGTGTGGGTAGTCCGGGCAATCCAAGCCAGGACTGCTTTGCAAGCGGGGCACCCCTTAGAACTGTCTGTCCGGGGTGGGGGTCAGGACCCTTTAAGCACAGTCCTCAGCTAGCCTGAGACAGCATCTTCATGCTCTAAGTCCTCCTCTGATGCCCTGCCGGCACTGCTTCTGGCCATCCTTAAGCCTGGTTCAGGGTCCACTTAATGTGGACATGCTTGTTCGAATTAGCAAAACGCTAATTCGAACTAGTTTTTTAGTCTGTATCCGTTAGTTCGAATTAGCTTAGTTCGAATTAACTAATTCGAACTAAGTTAGTTCGAATTAACGTTGTAGTGTAGACATACGCAGACGGACAAACACAGTGAATGCTTTGGCAGCTCAGCTGTTATTTTCTTCTCTGTGAAGTTCATTACCAGATTAATCAAGGTTATAGGCCAAAACTAGAATTGTCTTAGTCAGACAGAGATAGTCAGTAGTGCTGTGGGCATGAATGAAGCAATCACAGTTTAGCATCTATGTCTCCATAATGCCCTGATTGTCATAGCGTATGTCTACACTACAAAGTTAATTTGAAATAACAGCAGTTATTTCGAATTAACTTTAATAGTGTCTACACATGCAAACCGCTATTTCGAAATAAATTTGAAATAGTGGAGCCCTTATTTCGAATTTGGTAAACCTCATTCTACGAGGAGTACTGCCAAATTCGAAATAGCTATTTTGAATTAAGTGCTGTGTAGACACTTAATTCGAAATAGGGGCCTCCAGCTCTTCCCAGGGAGCTCTGGTGGCCACTCTGGGCACAACCAGGAAAACTTACTCTCCTCTTCCCTAGCCCCGGAGACATTAAAGGGATAGACCCTGGCCACAGTGCCTGTGCCAGCTCCAAGCCTGCCAGCCCAGACCCAGCAGTGGCCACCAGGGCCCCTGACCCAGTAGCCCCAAAACATGAGCCAGCAAGCCACTGGCAGCCAATCCTCCACCGCTCCCCAGGAGCAGTCTGTCAGCTCGCAGGAGCCTGACGGGGGCTGGAGATGGCAGGCGCCTTCCTGGTCCAGGGTGGAGATCATGGACCTTATTCAGGTTTGGGGAGGCTTCCCCCAACATCTATGATCTCTGCACTAGACAGAGGAATGCGGCCGTCTATGGCAGGATAGCTGCCAGCCTAGCCACCAAAGGCCACATATGAACCCAGGAGCAGGTTATCATGAAAGACAGGTTGGTTCAGCGAGTCCCCCAACCCTGAGCCTTGCGCTTCCCCTCCCCATTCTTCCCCTTGTTTCCCCCTTCCAGCTCCCTCCTCCCAGGTTTCCCCCTCCCCTCTTCCACCCTCTCTCTTCCCCTCTCCCACCTCCTTTTCCCAGTCTCCCCAGAGGTTCATCCCCCCCCCCAGTTTTGTTCAATAAACTCAGTTTCTATTTTTGAACATTCATGTCTTTTATTTGACATCAAGAAGGGGGCCTAGGGAGGGCTAAGTGGAAAGATGTGAGGGAAGAATGGGGCACAAGCCACCAGTGGGGAAGACAAAGGAGGCTTTAAGGGCTCCTCGGGGTGGACGCTCTCCCTCAGGGCCTCCTGGATCCTGACAGCTCCCCAATTGACCCCCTGGATGGCAGCCTGCAGCAAGTGCAGCCGGGTTGATGGCAATGACCCCACGAGATGCACCAGCATGCCTAGGGGCAGCTCTGGCTCTATGTGGCTGAGTGCTGTGGTGTCCCGAGTGCGGGCATTCAGGGCACTCCAAGACAGGACTGCTTTGCTGTCCCTCGTCGAGGTAGACAAGCAAGCGGGGAACCCTGAGAACTGTCTGTCCAGGGTGAGGGTAGAGTCCCTTTAAGCACGGAGCTCACTTAGCCTCAGGCAGCAGCCCCACACACTAAGTCCTAACCTGATGCCCTGCCAGCACTGGTTCTGGCCAGCCTTAACTTCGGTTCAGGGACCACTCAGTGTGGACGTGCTATTTAGAAATAGCAAAATGCTATTTTGAAACAGTTTTTCTGTATAGATGCATCATTTCGAATTAGCTTAATTTGAATGAACTATTTTGAATTAAGTTATTTTGAAATAGCACTGTAGTGTAGACATACCCATAGTGTTTCTACTTAATATGCAGCCTGACAGGGGTTATATCTGCTACCTCCGCACACCTTCTACCTCTGCTACCTCTGCTACCAAATTAAGTGGTAGCTTATTTTTCTGAACCCTGCAAAAAGGAGCATGGTACTTGTGATTATGGCATTAGCTGGGGGGATTTCAATTCCATGCTCTGACAGATATCCTGTATAATGTTGCCCAAGACACAGCCTGTACAAGCTTCATTTCTCCATCTCTAACAAGGGATAACAGAACTGCATTGTAGAACTGAATGACTGCAGAGACAAATACCAAATGCTAGCTGAAAAAACAATTTCAAATGCACAGGTTGAACTTCTGTTAACTGGTACTCCCTGGTCCGGCAACCGAACCATGGATGCTCTAGGACCAGAGAGTTCCGGGGGGAAGGCTGGTGGCAGAGCTCCCTGCAGCTGGACTTCCCAGCTCCCCATAGCTTGACTGCTAGGTACAACTGTGTGTGCCTGGCACAACCAAGAACCTGGTATGCTGCTGAGGGGCTGCCTGGCAGGGCCAGGAGCCTGGCATGCTGCAGCAGGGCTGAAGCTGAGCTGCCCAGATTAGCAGAGAAGTGGAAGGAACCTGGCAGGGCAACAGAAGCCAGGTGGGTAGAGAAAAAGTGTTTGGTGGTGGGGAGGGGACCCAGCCAGGAGGCCTGTGGCCAGTCCAGTGCTGGGGGGGGGGGGGCAGTAGCAGGGGCAGACATATATGACCTCCACTGGTCCAGCAAAATCCCTCATCAAGGACCAGTCAGGTCCCAAGGATGCTGGACCAGGGAGGTCCAACCTGTAGTGTAGAAAGTGGGATTCTCCCCACACTTTATTTAAAAGGAAAGGAAGATACTGTGGAGAATCCCACAATCCAGAACCCGACTGAAAAAAAAATCTCAGGAGGGATGGGGACAGGATTTAGGTTTTACATCCTGCTCTATTGGTAATGCCAATCCTGCTAAATAGTCTTACTAGCTGTTCAGCAACCTTATTGATGGGAACATGCCTTAAAGGGCTGGCCTCTGAATGTCAAATCACATACTGATCCCCATAAAACACTTTTCTCATAGATCCACAATATGCATGTCCCCTTTTTTGAAAGGGGTGAACACTAAAATAATAGCATCTGTTTACACTTCATACTCTTACAGAAGAACAGTCCATTGATCGTGGACAAGTCTTAATTATCTTCATTATGGTACATAGCAAGACAATAAAGCTTATGCAAGATTGATATCAGAACATTCTCACTTCCCAAGTAATCTGTAAGGTACATGTAGGTGACCGAAATTGCTAATGAAGCGGGGATTTAAATATCCCGCGTTTCATTAGCATGATCTCAGCAGCGCGTTACTCTGCTCAACAGCTGTTTTGAAAGTGAAAATGCACACAGGGACGCATCAGTTCGAACCAAACTCCTTGGTTCGAACTAACGTTACGCCTCAAAAAATGAAACGTTACTCCTCACTTTCGAAACAACTGTTGAGCGGAGTAACGCGCCGGTGAGATTATGCTAATGAAGTGTGGGATATTTAAATCCCCGTTTCATTAGCAATTTCACTCGCCTACATTTGCATCCCTAGTTCAGACTAGAGAGCAAGTGTAGACGTACCCTAAGAGATATCTGCTGAGCTAAATGGCAGATGTGTGTTTGCAACAGCTAGAGAAGTTAATCCTTAACACAAGCTATTGCTCTAGAAGTCCTGTGTTTGATCTTTGTGATGACCAAGATCACTACATTTGTATATATGCAGCATTAGTTCATACCAGTTTCCCATTGTTAAAAGTATTTAGCTGATGAGTTATGCTCAATTGTCTCTAGGGATTAAAGACACAGTAAATGCAATGAGAAGGATGCAGTAGGAGAGCGAAGAATGAGAGAAAAGTAGAGGCACTATTAAGACCAGAGGAATCAGAGAAGAGGGAGTTGATACCTATAACATGAAAACTCTAAATTCTATCTTTAAAAGAACCCAATAACTGAATTGGAGATACATTATTTTGCTCACTTTCACTGGTGTATGAGCAACAGTCCTACATATCTGCTCTCCAAGCGAGGTGTTGTTAAGAGCCCTTTTGAAACTGTTGTGGAAGGCAGCCATCGTCTCGACATCACTAAGCACAGGATATGCAGCAGCATACAAAAGATATTTGCTGTACAATACCTAGAGATTTTTCTCTGTGCTGCTAATGCACATTGAGAAGAGAAGAAAACTCAGGACTCAGCTTCAAGAAACTCATTTCAATGAAGCGGACGTCACAGAAGCTAATCTGTGATTTGACAAGCTAATCTGAACTGAAGTGGGTTGTTAGTCTCTAAGGGTATGTCTACACTAGCTCGTTAGTTCGAGCTAGGTAGGGTAATTAGGGCCAGCGGAGTTGCAAATGAAGCCTGGGATTTAAATATCCCCAGCTTCATTTGCATATTCCCGGGCGCCGCCATTTTTAAATCCCCCTTAGTCCGAACTCCGTGCCCACAGCTACACGCGGCATGGAGTAGGTAGTTCGAATTAAAGATCCTAATTTGAACTACCGTTACTCCTCATTCCACTCCGCTTGCCCTAATTACCCTACCTAGCTCGAACTAACGAGCTAGTGTAGACATACCCTAAGATGCTGCAGGACCATTCATTATTTTTTAAGTTTTTTCAGTTAACAGCCTTTTGTAAGCTGCAGTCTCAGGGTGTAGATGTTCTACCAGGGTTCTAGCAAACTCAATGTGAACTCACTGCTAAGAACTTTCATGGACCACACTGACATGGGTTCCCCCTGGGAGCCAACAGGGCAGCTAGTGGACTAATTAATCCGACTTAAATGCACGTAGCAGTTTAGCACTTCTCTATACAGTAGGAATCTCTGGGAAGCAGTGCTTTACAGGCCTAGACTACCCTTATGAGCCTTCTGTGCCTCAGCTCAACCATTCAAAAAAACAAATAGAATAATATTTCAGTGCTCCATGAGGCTGCTGTAATTCTTGTGAAGTGGTCTCAGCTGCAGAGCTGAAGCATGAGGGCTTTGCAGGGCAGTGCTCAGCATTGCTTTTGTTAGGGTTCAGGCAGAAAGAATGTCCCTGAAAAGTTTATATGAGGACAGCTTTTGGATCACCTAATTGGTTTCCATTAGTCTATTCCAGCACTTCCATTGCTAGTACAGTGTGTAGCTATATATCCTCACCCCCTGATTTGTTGACAGCCCCAGTTACATTTACGCTACAATCACTGATAGAGACTTGATACAATATTATTGATTAAGCCTGGTGTGCCGTCTCTCTTACCTGCAATTATTGATGAGTCAGCAATCATTGCTGTGTATTTTTATGTCAGCTGGGTATTTGGACATCAATATATCTTCCACAGTGCAGTATATGTTCCTTTTAAATCAATAGCTAACCACCTTGACTAACATTACCTTTGACATTTTTTCCTATAATAATCTTAGCAATTGTGTTACATGAATCATAATATTTTTAATGAACCAAAGAAAAAAAATGAATTTGTATAACATTACACTCACTCCCCATGGTAAAGTGCTCTTTGGCTTGACACTCATCCAGCCTTGTTTGGGGACCCTGTGCTTTAAGTCTCTCGAATCTGAACAGACTCCAGGCATTGTCCCTGGGTCAGATTTCCAGACACTGTCCTAGCGAAGATCCTCAATCTAGCACCCCCTCTGGACATCTGGGCACCCCTAATTTGACTAGCTAGCCCCTGGGACTAACCCTTCAGACTCTCTTGTCACCTAAGCACAGCATCTTCCAGATCTGCAGTCACATAAAAGACCAAGGGTCAATTCCCTTCTTTGCCACAGATTTCCTGTGTGACCTTGGACAAGGTGCTGAGGGAATGGATGTACATTAAAATGGGAATGTAGCCCTTCGTGTTATTTAAACTGAATTTTGTAATGCAATGATACATCACCAGGGCTTCCGCTCTGCTGGCTATTGCTTCAAGCTTAATGGAGTGAAAGTCATTTCTGCTACTTGCTTCAGATTTAGAATCTCCATGAACACATAAAGACCAAGGAAAGTGACCATACCTACATTTACAAGTATAAGGTCTAGTCTGTTTTTACACGTTTAATTATAGTTACAATTAAGGTTATAAATTATAAGCCCCCTATCCTCACATGCCCCTCATGCTAGCATAACTGGCTGATTTCTTGTCACTAATGTGGCAGAGGTGAAATGTCAGGAGCAAGCTGAAGGAAGAAAAGGTAGTGATGTTACAGATCAGATAGGAACGATATTCCAGCATGTCATGGAAGGCGGGCACAGAGAAGCTGACAAGTGAGGCATTGTCAGCGGAGCAGAGGAGGGGGAATAACAAGGTAAGAGATTCAGACAGACAAGGAGGGAGGGGGAGAGTTAAGTACAACTTGACAGTGAGATGTCCTGGAGGATATAAGAGTGACAAAGTGAGATGTGGGTTTGTATGGACAGGAGTGTGTATCTCTGCTGTGTTAATTAAGCATTGCTGTCTATGACTGCCCGTCCCTGACATCAGGATCTACACACACAATGAACAAGAGGCAACAAGGAAGGTGAAATGCATCCATTAAAAACAACTTACCTGGGATAAATCAAACAATTCTGAATAAACTATTTCCCCATACACAAATGAAGTACTGTCAAAATGAAAATTTTATGTGGGAAAATATTAATTTCACTGGAATTTTCTGTTGTGGAAAATCTAAATGAAAGGTTTAATTTCAGCAAACAGGAAGAGCACACCTTCCTCCTAAATAACTTTTTCTGCAGTGGAATCTATTTTATTTTTCAAATCCCCTCCCCAGCTCATGCATCTAATGATGAGCAGGAAACCTGGGTTCTACTTGTAATTCCTTGTGACAGGGCACTTGCCCTGCACTGGCCCTTTAAGGGCAAACCCCAGCCAAGAGCAAGGGCTGAGAGTAAAGCCCCAGCTGAAGCAACTCTCTCTAATTAGGGCCCAGCCGGAGGGGGGGGGGCTATATACTGAAGGACTCCTAGAGGGAATGGGAGAACTGACTGTGGCACTGGACAGAGAGTAGCAGGAACCTGACTGCTGGGGAAGCAGGAGGCTTCCTGGAGGTGCAGCAAGTCCACACACACCCTTTGACAGGAATGAGTGGGCGTTACAGACTGCAGTTTGCCCCTGAGGCAGGGGTTAGATGAAGACTGGTAGTGGGTCCTTGAGGTGAAGGGGATACAGAGGGACGGGGTGCTCCCTGCGGGGAGAACAGGGTGCCCGGGGAAAGGGAGGACCCTGGAGTACATGAGGAGGAAACAACACCCCCCCCCCCGCCTGGAAGGGGACGCAGAGAGGCTGGAGTGGGCAGTGCCTGAAGGCAGTGTCCTGAAGAGGACGCCATGGACAAGAGGAACACAGGGAGACAGCACCTAGAGTGGGGCACCCAGCTAGGCAGGCGAGTTAATTCCCAGGACTGCTGCCTGGAGGCACCAGGGTGGTGAGTCAGCCCCGCGACACTCCTTATGTGTTGAACGTTAACAAATCTCTATATACCATGTCACAGCATCATTTCATGAAGATATGAAAACTGAATCACAGAAATTGCAGGTGACTTGTTCAGGGTCACTCAGTGAGTCAGTAGCACAACTATAAAAAGAAGACCCCAAATACCTGGCCCACCGTCTCCTCTTTTAACCACTACACACACACGAATTGGCAAAGTTCATCCATAACAATATTTTCCAACCACAAAAGTAAATAGAAGACATGACTCATTCACAAGTTCATCACTCATATTTGTATTGCTCCATAGATTTTCCTGATGTTCAAAATCACAGGCATTGTTTAAGGAGAATTAGAGTTTATTCTGGAGTACAAAAACCATGGCTGTCTTAGTCCTTTGCATTTGTTAGCAATGAAAATTTCTTAGTCACTTGCTTTCCACACAAATTTTTAATTCTATTCATTAACTACTTTTAATTCTTATTCAGAGTGTGAGCATACCTCCTGAGACTGCATACTGAACATTCAAATTTACTCAAGACAATAAAGACCCTTCAAGAAATTAAAACATGTCTGTGGCTATCTGGAAGTCAAAGTAAACCCCGGGTGAGGGTTATAGGGCTGACCTCAACTGACCACACGAGATGTAAAGTTCCTATGCCCTTGCTCTACTAGCATGTTATATCAAGATCGCTATACCTATTTTTTGTAGTGAAGACTAAGCCTGTGTGGGTAAGTCTTTGCTGCAGAATTAGCTTGATACCAACAATTGAGTTAATGCCTCTTCAGTTAGCCTTGCTCCCATAAGAGTAGCCATAATGCTAAATAACTCTTAAGAGGCAATGAGCAATTGGATTAGCAACACAAAGTACTTGAGTCCCGCCTACATTACTAGAGATTGAGTATTTGCAGCAGTGAAGTTCAAGCCATATCCCTAGATGGACCTGCTCACTCAAATTTAAAGGACCACTTAACTAACGAAAGCTAGAAATTGGTGCTGTGTGAACATGAATTTGGTTGAAGGCAATGCTCACATTCTCCCTCCAGCCACCACAGCAATGAAAATAAGTACTATGGCTTTAACAAAGGTTTCCCATCCATTTCTTTAGATCTAGGAAAATACTTTGTCTGAGTCATTTAACATTTGACTGGGCAAAGAACTCATGAGCACACAGTAATGAATCATTCATTTCTGGTCAGTGAAATGAAGATGACTTAATAAGTTTTTCCTGCCTTACGTGTCCTCTACCAAATCAGATCTCTTTGCAGAGCAATTTGGAAATACGTGCATTTTCAATGCCTCTGAAAGTTATAAAACAAATGGAAAAATCTAACTCAAGCTCTCCACTCTGCCTCACCCTCCACTTCCTAAGAGACTTCTGCCACTCTCACAATTTCCATTATCTTGTAATTTAAGAAACAAATGTCACCTCCTTCAATTCCTACCCCTCCTCTTCAGCATCTGAAGAGACATGAGACTATACTCTTCACACTTGCTCTAAACTGGCTGTGGACAGGAATGGCTACTTTGAAAAGCAGTGACCAAGAACAATGCTGCACTTCAAAAACCTACCTCCAGATTTGTGCCTCATCTTCCACAAGTGGTCCATGGATTGGCTCCCACCTGGGTGCACGTTCTGCTGGTATAGGACTGAGGCACTTCCTGTAAATTGGAAACATCCCAACTGTGGCTCTGGGCCATTGAAGTGCAAACTGGGTTCAGATTCACAACTGAAGAAGTTCAACATCTGCTGAACTCCCTGATTAGAAACCTCAGGCAAATTCTTCAGGATCAATTACTCTGAGAAAATACCAAGGCATAACTCCTCAATTGAATATCTAATCACTGCCAAATTACATCCACCGTTAGTTAAAATGTAGCCCTTAATAAATGTTAGGTCTTAAGTCTCAGAGACAGTGTATATTTTTGAATAAACGTTTTTGTACATGAATCAACAGAAAGATTGCCCTACATCCTTTATTACAGCAAAAAACAGGAAGATCCAGGGCTTCTTCCAAATAACCACCACTTCCATCCTTCCACACAATTTACTGGTATTTTTATGTGTTGAGTTTGTAAATTGCTTTGGGATCCTTTGGGATGAAACGTGATATATTATCACCATCTAATCAGTTCATGCATGCTTTGGAATGATTGAGCACTAAAGAAGTAGGCTGATTGTGCTGAACCAGCACATTTCTGTAAGAGCAAGCACAACACAAGCTGGAAACCAAAAAGTTTTCAGTTTTCAGTAACAGGAAAGCATTTTCTTTTTACATTTTTCAGAAATAAAAAATCAGAACACTTTGGTTTGGGAAGGTGAACATTTCCTGTAAAAACAAAATAATTTAACCTGACTGACGTAGATTTTTTGGTTGTCATAAAGACAAAAAAATCAATTTGCAGTGGGTTTCATTTTGGCAATAATAACACAAGAATGACCATACAGGGTAAAATCAGTGGTCCATCTAGCCAAGTATTCTATCTTCCCACAATGACCCATGGGAAGCCAGCTGGTTCAAAGGGAACGAACAGAACAGTGATTATCCTCATGTATATGCTCAAAAAGGAATTGGGTGAGTTCATGAAGGATAGGTCCAGTAACAGCTATGAGCCAAAATGGTCAGGGATGGGACCCCCATGCTTTTGGTGTCCCTAACCACTGATTGCTAGAAGCTGGAGCTTAGGCTTATTGGGTAATCAAGTCACTGCTCGATTACTTGCTTCCCCCACCCCCGCTGTGTCTTTACACATGTGGACAGAGAAAATTCAAGTTATAATTCATGTTAATCTTACCATGAACCCAAGCCCTAAACAACATAGATGATCTAGTCCAGTCTAGCCGGGACTTCAGAAAACTGAGTTCCAGCTATGGTTCTGCAACTGTTCTGCCATGTGGCCGCCAACAAGACACTTGTGCCTTTTTCAAAGTATTAAGCCTCGTTGACTTTCAGTGAGACTTTAGTGCCTTTTGAAAATGGGACTTAAGCTTGGTCTATATCAGGGATTCTTACTTTTTTTCTTTCTGAGATACTGCCAACATGCTATAAAAATTGCATATACTGCTCGTGCCACAACTATTTTTCTACATATCCAATAGAGTAAAACCCAAGGCCAGGACTATGGGGTAGCAAGCAGGAAAAACATTCATGCTACATAGGACCCCTAAAGCTAATTTGCTGGAGCTTTGCTTCAGCACTAGGTGGGGAAGCTTAAGCTTTCTACCCTGGGCTCTAGCAAATCTAACACCACCATATCACTGGTTTATTTTGGAAGACCCCTCTGAAACCAGCTCATAGCTCTGCCTCAAGGGGCCCCAAAGCCCTGGTTAAGAACTGCTGTTATTCACTACAAAGTTAGGTTGATATATGCCCACTGGAATCAACCTATTTATGTATACATATAGGCTCAAATTTGTCTCCCAGTACAATAAATACTCTGTTACAATGACACAGTAACTACCTCAATGAACAGCATTGAGTCATGGTCAAAGTCCTGTCGTCAACACAGTGCAAGTGCAGACACTGAGTCACCTGTTGACCCTAACAGTTTTCCAGCAGTTATCCCACAATGCCCAACACTGACTACTCTGTAGTTCTCATTTGTACAAATGAAGTCTGCGCCTGCCTGAAGTAGGCAGACAATATTGGGTCTCCTTGGCCTGTAGGGAGAAGAGACTATGCTGGCACTTTCCTGGAACTTTTCATTCCTTTGTAGGGTTAAGCAGAAGGGACCATACTGAGTATTTTGTTTATATACACAGGGAAGCCCCTTGAATCCTCCTCAGAGAGCTTGATTTAACTTTCAAGGAGATACTATGCAAACCTCTCCCAAAGATTTCTAGGAATAGCAACTATATTACTTCTTCTGTCCATGATGACTTCAGCAGCCACCCTTGCAATAAACAGAGCAGTGGCAAAGGGACCCAGGCAGCTTTGGGATGCCAGCTGCAGTTGTGGTCTCTGTGCCTTTGTTGCCCTCAGGATAGAGATATCAGCTAAAATCACCACTGCCTGTGGAAAATAGCACCAGAGCTCAGTGCCATTGCCCTACACCATTCTCATGGACACAGGGCCCAAAATGTTATTATTTCATACAGCTGATCAGGTCTTCCACATTTTCCCCACCCTGATCCTGATGGCCATTTATCCCCTTTGAGCTTCACAACTAACATGTCCATTGGCATATCTTGTTTAAAACTTTAGAGGAACAAGAGAAGGGAGCTCAGAAATGTAACTTTTGCTTTCTGTTCTGACATGTACGCCAACAGCCTAAACTGTAAATTTTCCAACTCCAAAATGATGGGAGCAATCTACTTTTGCAGGCTTTCCCCATGCAATCACTACTCGCTTCTCTACTGTCAATGCAGCACTCGTTCAGGTATATATGTGCTGGAGGATTAGGAAGAGTTTGGCATACAGATCCATTGAGGGATAGGTTGGGTCCCACAAGGGACACACCAGGGGACAGTTCCCATACTTTACATACACTGACCTGTGAGAGCCAGGATTGCCATATGCTTAGCAAAAGAATTCTCAAAAATGCATGAATGTTCTTTGCCCTTGTTGAGTTCTCTTTCATTCATTTATTCCAGACATTTTTATTGTCCTTGTTTATTAATTGCACAATGGGTTTTTAATGGGGTTTTGCACTGGTTTAAATCTATTATATATGCAGAAGAGTTTGTTAGTGGATTTGTTTGTACAAAATAAAGTCATACTTCACAATTACCTAGAGATAACAAATTTTTAACGTACTCCTTTTTACACTGGAACATACTGGGTGAAAGGTTTAAATAATTATTTTTGTTTTTCCTCTGAAAAAGTCATGACTATTATGATTAGTGTTCATAAAAATATTTGATAACAAAATTAAAATCAAGTCCCCTATTCAACTGTCCTCTTAGTGCAAAGAAAAATTTTACTGTTACAAACCACAAAACAATTCAAATTAGTTACGAAAAGAGCAATGGAAATTAACTTATTTCTGATTCGTATTTACTATGTATGGTAATAATTCAATAAAATGAATAATGTTTGAAGATGAGATTGTACAAATTTAAAACTGTTATTTTACTTCCCTTTTGAAAACATGTTAATACAAAATTCTATTACATACATTTAATTTCTTGAACTGTCCTGTAAGTGTAATCTACACAAAATAACTCTGCCCAGTCAACTACAGGCCTCACCTGCTAGTATGATATACAAATAAAAATCAATTTTGGTAAATAATTCATCTTTCTTACTTCACACAATGTGCTGCAGAGTGCTTAGCACAACTACAAGAACCCACTACTTGTTATTATATATGTCTACAGAATTTATAGAATCAGTTTACAGTACACAGCAAGCACTAAAAAATTAATAGGTCCAATAAAAAAACTATGTTACATTCATAAATGTACATAAAGCCCCAAACATCAGGGCCAGGTAAAGTACAGTCTACCCCACCTCAGAACTGTGGCTGTTAAAATCCTCTTTCAAGACCTCCTTTAGCTTCACAGCACCATGTTCGGCTCTTCTAATTGCCCCTGTTCAAAATCAGTAGACAACCACTCCACTGCCACCCTGGTAGCAACTTTCCCCCCTTTGCCTCACAGATATTATTCAAGACACAGCAGGCAGCTATAACCATTGAGATATTTTTCTCACTGAGTTTAAATCTTGTGAAGAAACAATGCTAACGTTGCTTCAATCTACCAAATCACATTCAATTGTCACTCTGCACCTGCTAAGCCAGGAATCAAATCCTTCTTTAATGCTGTCAAGGTGGCTGGTGTACCTCTTAATGAGCAAGGACAGCAAATGGCAGGCTGGGTCTCCCCGGACCACCACTGGCATTTCAACATCACCAGTGGTAATCCTTTGGCCAGGAAAGACTGTCCAAGCTATTGCATTCTGAACAGTCCTCTCATTCTGATGTCCCTGAGCTGGAGGGCTCGGGCAAGTTTGGTTCACAGCTCCAGGAATGTGTCTTTGGCATTTGAAAGCTCTGCAGCCACAGCTCATCATCCTACACTGCACTATGATGCACTCCCACCAGTCAGTGCTCATTTCCCAGGTCCAGTAGCAGTGTACCACTGTCTAGAACTGCACTGTGAATACCCCCAAGAATTTTGAGCTGTTTTTTTGCTACAGCAATCAGCCCTCCTTAAAATCCCCACCCACCTCCTGGTTGTCGTGGATCATGCAAATACCAGAGGGTCATTTCATTCTATGTTTGTAACATTTGTGACAATAGTGCAAAGTGGAATAGGCTCCATGTTTCTGTCAGAGAAGGAGCCCAGCCAAAAGCGTCATACAGATGTAGGGAATTTTTTTTTTAAAAAAAAGCACAAAAATTATGGAATATCGATGGAAGTATGGGATGGAAAAAGTTGCATAAAAGGAACTTGAATCCTTCCTGCCAGTCACCCCTACACAACTTGTTTCTGCCCTACCATGTATGGCCAATATTTCTCAAAAGAGAGTGCACATTATGATGGTCAATCTCACACACATTGACAGAAGCACTTCTAAGGAATATGTGCAGCACAGAAAAAGGGAATTAAGCGTGCATGCACACAAGCGTTATACTAACTGTAGCAGCTTTATACCAGAGTAACTTGTGTTGACCAAAGTTTGTAGTGTAGACTTGATTTAAGCACTTTTGAAAATTTTATCCTTCAAATAAATGAAAAGTTACAAATATTATCGGTAGCTTCCCAGAATTTCAGCTACGTACATTTGAAGTTTTTTTTTAAAAACTGAGAGTATTAATAACTAAACATTTCTTGTTTTTTAACAAGCTGTAAAGTCCAGAGTCAGACTCTGGGTGAAGAAGGTTCAAGCAAGTTCTTATTTTTTTATTCCGGAGCAGCTAGCCTCATCAGATCTCCTCCTACAAGTGTTATTCAGGCAAAAGTCCCATTGATTTGTAGCATCTATAGAAAAATGCAATGAGCCCAATTCTGCACTCCCTATCTACCTGTATAAACCAGCAGCAGCTGGTGACACTACTGATGCAAAACTTGTATAAGAAAGAAGAGTATTGAACCCAATGTTTCTAATATATTATTTCTTGCTCACTTGCTTGCATTTTAATTCAAGGTCTGTTATAAAATATATTTTATTTTCTCCAGCTCCCAGGTACTTTGTGTATTGTGCTTTTTCTTCTTATATAGATGCTTCCAGATTTATATCACTGCAAGGAGATTTTTAGCTGTTACAAGGCCCAGTAGACAAATTGCTCATTATTTTGGAGAAGTTTAAGGCTGGGTTCCAAGGGCAAAAATGTAGCAGCATGATGAATGGTATACCTGATTTTTTTTAAGTTAATGCATTTTAAACTGTAGGTAGGAAAAGCCTGGGCTGAAACACATTGATGACAAATATATGTGTACAGTAAGTGCCATTTTTATTGATGGGGTTTTTCTTTTAGCTTAAAACTGTATCTTGTTTCTACTCTTTTTTTTAAATGTGTTTGTTTCAAGGAGACTGACAGGGTGTGCAACTTTTTTACTCAGTGCTGGGGTACTGGGGTTGTATCTGGGGATTAGTTGCATCTGGGGATTGGTTGCATCTGGGGATTAGTTCTTCCAAGTTGGACACTCCCTTCCATCACATATTCATACCACAGCTCCTCTTGATCTCTAGGAGTATGTCTACACTAGCTCGTTAGTTGAAACTAGGTAGACAAATGAGGGCAACCGGAGTTGCAAATGAAGCCCGGGATTTAAATATCCCGGGCTTAATTTGCATCTTCCCAGGCGCCGCCATTTTTAAATCCGCCTTAGTCCAAACTCCGTGCCCGCGGCTACACACGGCACGGAGTAGGTAGTTCGAATTAGGATCTCTAATTCGAACTACCAGTACTCCTCGTGGAACGAGGTGGAACAAGGTATGCCGGTAGTTCGAATTAGAGATCCTAATTCGAACTACCTGCTCTGTGCTGCATGTAGCTGCGGGCACGGAGTTCAGACTAAGGGGGATTTAAAAATGGCGGCACCTGGGAAGATGCAAATGAAGCCTGGGATATTTAAATCCCGGGCTTCATTTGCAACTCTTGTTGCCCTCATTTGCCTACCTAGCTTCAACTAACAAGCTAGTGTAGACATACCCTAGGAGTCAAAGTGCTTCCTCTCCAGCTGGCCACTATACAGTTTTCCTCTTCCAGGGGTAGCCAAGTTCCACCAGACAACATGCCCATGTGTTGTCTTAGGCAAACTTCTCTGTCCCTTTCCCAGTGGCAAGCAGAGGAATCTGGGGCCAATCACTACTCTAGGTTCCAGCCCAGGAAACATACAATCAGCAGCCAACACCTACACAGGCCTGTGGCCAGGGGTGGGAGGAGGCTGGTGCTACTATGTGGAGTGGCCAGGATCCCAGGCCCCTTGAATTACCAATGGAGCACCACACTGTGTACTCCATGCATCTCTGAGAGCTGTGGAAGGGTGTGCACTGTGCTCCATGTGGCCGTGAGGGCTGGGGAGGAGGGGCACTCTGTGCAGTGCAGAGGGCTGGCTACCCGCAATTCCACACTTTCTGCCAGAAGCTCCTGTCCTTCCGAGAGCGTGGAGCCACCCTCCCTCCCGCCATCAGAGGCCTGCACACACATGCAGAGACCTGAGTAGGCTTTCACCTCCCCTGTGCTTACAGTGCCTCAACCCTTGCAGCCAGGCCTGCCAACAGAAATTCCAGGCCCCAGGGCAAAACAGTCACTGGGACCACACACACACAAACTGCACCCACACGGACATGATTTGCCTGATATTTGGGCAGTGATGTGCCTGCCCTGTCTGGTGCCCAACAAGATGCCGGCTGTGCTGCTGGTCACATTCTTCTGGCATGGCCAGAGCTTTCACAGGCCTGTCTAGTATTGTTCTCAATTGTCTAATCACACAAATGCAGAGACTCTTGCCCTGCCCTTTCACTGAGGCCACACCCCTGCCACACCCATTCTAGAAAGCCCTACCTCCTTCTCTCTCTATCCTCCCTCCTTCTGTCACTTGCTCTCCTCCACTTTCACCAGGCTGGACCATGGGGTAGAAGTGTAGTGGGGGGTGTAGGCTCTGGGAGGGAGTTTGGATGCCAGCTGAGGGTTTCCTTCTCCTTAGGCAAAGGTGGCCATTACCCTGAGTTCCCTCAGTACAGCCTAGTTTAATTGTCTAACTAACATGGAAAAGCTACTTCCTATTCACACGGTAACAGCCTTTTTCTCTGTCTCTGGGTTACCGAATGCTCTCAAGGTTCTATCAGCCTTCTCCTCAATCTGGGTTATAAGAGTAATACTCTCAGTTGGTCCCACAAGCCAAAGGGGAGCTCCCATCCTCCCAGTTCTGAGTTCAGGATAAAAAAGTGTTGCCAGCCTGTGTGTTGGAGAAGTGGGGGGAGAAACAGGCGGGAGATACCGGGGTGACTAATGAATGTGAGGATGAGTATAATGACTGACATGCCAGGGTCCTCCAGCAGGAGACATGAAAGATGCTAGTCTTTGTCTGCTTAGTGGAATTATTAATGAAGAGACTTTTGATAAATTGCAATGGCTTCTCGGATGCTCCTAGGGTCTCTGATTCTAACGATACTACTAATAATATCCCTGATGCTGTACCCCTCAGGAGACCAAATCTTTGTTGACAAGTGCAGTCTAAGCAACTAATTGATTAAGCAGATTAATTAATAATGAATCTATCAATAAGGCTATCCAAAAAAGAAAAGATGATAAGCTGAAACGAGGAAGGAAACAGTAAGAAGCAAGTAAGCAACAGCAACAAGAAATATAGAAGAAAAATGGATTGTTCAGTGTTTCCCCTTTAATAACGTTTATTTACAACAACAACAAAACCAAATGACAAGTTTGCATCAATAACGCTGCAAATGACAAATGGCAAGTCTGCAACGTTAACACTATTTCTCCATTCTGATGTCCTATGTATCTTGTCTGTTTTATGTACTGCATGCTGGGTATCAACATAAGAGAATTTCTAAAAATAAACAGGCTCTTCATTAGCATAGTTATATTGTGCTGAGTAGTGGCAATTACTTAGATCACAAACTTCTTTGAGATTGCGTGTGAATGCATCCTTCAATTAACATAACTCTCAGTATGAGTTATTCAGAAGCCCCCAATACACAGAAAAAAGTGTTTGTGAACTTTTGACAACTGTTGTGAGTTATTTTGGATCTGTTGGCTAAAGGGGTTTGGGGCTGTAAACTATGAAATTACTTATTTTGGTTTGGTTACTCCACAGTCAAAAGAAACAGGATATTCTACATTCCTTGTAAATTTCAGATTGCCTTAAAGAAAATATCAGACTTCCTCAATTTTTGCTTTCAACTGGAATGTCACCAGGGTCCCAAATTCTGGTTAGCTATTCAGATTGAAACAGAACAATGTTTTACAGTGATATTGCATCTGCAGCTAGCATTGCAGCTAGATGCACACAGAACTGGCTTCCTGAGGCCATTTCCTACCTCTTCCCTCCTGAAACCTGTTCTCCTCTCTTCAAGTTCCATCGGGCGGCTATACTATGGCCCTTCTCCTTCTCTTGCTTTTCCTGTATTTGTGGAAGGTGGGGTATTCCTCTTCCACAATGAAGAAAAATTTTCTCCTCCCTTCACTTGTTTACCTCTCCATTCCTAGGGAAAAAAACATGCCTCTTCAGGTCTACCCCACTTTGGACTCACTCCTTTTCCAACCCTTCCCTCAGCAACAGCTAGCAGTCATCCTTATTTCCCTTCTCTGCCTAGTCTCTGCTAGGAGCCCTTCTTTCTCTCCTTAATACCCTCTGCCCTGTAATGCGGAGGGTGTCAATCAGGGTTGCAGACCCGTGGGAAGGGGAGGACCCTCCAGCGCTCAGGGCTTTAGTGGCTGAAGCCCTGAGTGCCAGCATTCTTTCTGGGGTTGGCACACTTTCAGAAGTGACGTGCCAAGACTTAACTTATTCATAGATCTGTGTGCCGGGGAGAAAGGAGGGTGGGAAGGGGCAGACTGGGTATCGTGACCATATTTTCTGAACTAGCTGCAGCTAGGAAGAATCATTCAATCATAGAATACTAGGACTGAAAGGACCTCGAGAGGTCATTGAGTCCAGTCCACTGCCCTTATGGCAGGACCCAGAACTGTCTAGACCATCCCTGATAGACATTTATCTAACCTACTCTTAAATATCTCCAGAGATGGAGATTCCACAACCTCCCAAAGTAATTTATTTCAGTGTTTAACCACCCTGACAGTTAGGAACTTTTTCCTAATGTCCAACCTAAACCTCCCTTGCTGCAGTTTAAGCCCATTGCTTCTTGTTCTATCCTCAGAGGCCAGGAAGAACAAGTTTTCTCCCTCCTCCTTGTGAAACACTTTTAGATAACTGAAAACCGCTATCATGTCCCCTCTCAATCTTCTCTTTTCCAAACTAAACAAGCCCAGTTCTTTCAGTCTTCCTTCATAGGTTATGTTCTCTAGACCTTTCATCATTCTTGTTCCTCTTCTCTGGACCTTCTCCAATTTCTCCACATTTTTCTTGAAATGTGGTGCCCAGAACTGGACACAATACTCCAACTGAGGCCTAATCAGCGCAGCGCAGAGTGGAAGAATAACTGCTCACAACACATCTATTAATGCATCCCAGAATCAAGTTTGCTGTTTTTGCAACAGCGTCACACTGTTGACTCATATTTAGTTTGTGGTCCACTATAACCCCTAGATCCCTTTCTGCCATACTCCTTCCTAGACAGTCGCTTCTTGTTCTGTATGTGTGAAACTGATTGTTCCTTCCTAAGTGGAGCATTTTGCATTTGTCTTTATTAAATTTCATCCTGTTTACCTCAGATCATTTCTCCAATTTGTCCAGATCATTTTGAATTATGACCCTATCCTCCAAAGCACTTGCAACCCCTCCCAGCTTTGCATCATCTGAAAACTTAATAAGTTTGTGCCCTCTATGCCGATATCTAAATTGTTGATGAAGATACTGAATAGAACCGGTCCCAAAACAGACCCCTACGGAACCCCACTTGTTATGACTTTCCAGCAGGATTGTGAACCATTAATAACTACTCTCTGGGAACAGTTATCCAGCCAGTTATGCACCCACCATATAGTAGCCCCATCTAAGTGGTATTTGCCTAGTTTATTGATAAGAATATGGGTATGTCTACACTACAAAGTTAATTCAAACTATCAGACGTTAGTTCGAATTAACTTTAATAGGCGCTACACATACAAACCGCTAGTTCGAACTTAATTCGAACTAGCAGAGCGCTTAATTCGAACTAGGTAAACCTCATTCCACGAGGACTAACGCCTAGTTCGAATTAAGTAGTTCGAAATAAGGGCTGTGTAGCCACTTAATTCGAACTAGTGGGAGGCTAGCCCTCCCCAGCTTACCCTGGTGGCCACTCTGGGCACCACCAGGGAAACTTGTCTGCTCCCCTCCCGGCCCCGGAGCCCTTAAAGGGGCACGGGCTGGCTACGGTGCCCGTGCCAGGTGCAAGCATGCCAGCACCCAGCCAGCAGGCCCTGCACCTGGCATGGCATGAACCAGCCACCCACTGCCACCCAGCCCTCTGCCTCTTCCCAGGACTAGGCTGGCAAGTGGACAAGAAAATCACCCAGCCCTCCGCTCTTCCTGGGACTCTACTGGGAGTGGACAAGAAAATATTTTCCGTATTATATTCAGCCTTTCCTTAATACGTGCTAATGCCTGGCTTGCTTTTTAGACCAAGTAGCACGTCAGCTATGATTTCATTAACTTATTCCACAGGAATTAATTGGAACTTCAATTAGCAGTGTCAGTGGAGATGCCACATTGAAGGAGTACAGAACCTATCACGTCCAGGGAGGCAGAATGGCCTAATCAATGGATAGAGAATGGGACTCTCAGTCCTGCACCCTGGGTTTTATTTTTCATTCTGCAACTAAACCTCTGGTTTGACCTTGAAAATGTATTTTCACCTTTCATCCCTCGTCTGTCTTGTCTATTTAGAGATTATGAGATTTTTATGGTAGTTACTATCCCTTAGTGTGTATTTGTACAGCCCTCATACAGTGGGATCCCAGTCTCGGTTGGGACCTCTCAATACAGTTAATAACAATGCACATATATGGTCTTTCCAAATTGCTATTGATGCATATTAGTGGAGTGGTTTGGGGCAGCTTGTGCCACTTCCTAGACTGTGCTTGTTCAGGGGATAGAAAGCTCACTTTAGCTTAATTAATGATGAGTTCTACAAAGTTATCTTCATAAATTAATAGTCCCAAGTAAAGTACTAGCTCAGTGGTGTATACGAGTGCTTTGCAAATTCTGTAATAACAGCCTGAAAAACACAAAGACCTCAATCCAGAAAGGTATTTTGGCTCCAAACTTCCACTGAAATCACTGGCAATTAGTGCCTAAATATTTTTGTGAAATTGGTTCATCATCCCCATCTTCCAACCCATTTCTTTTCAATACTATATGCTTTTGATTAAGCCACCAGGGATCACTAAAAGCCCAAGTAACACATTTCCTTTATATTCAGATATCTTGATATTTATATTACTAGCTTATTTTAGGGTCCCACTACTGTTTTTATAGTATAAGTTGAAAAAGTCATTCACATTTTTACAATCAGAAACATTGAAAAGGAAAGAGTCAGAAAAATGTGAAAACTGACCAAAGCCAGAAGCACAGAAACACACTTTACAAGATTTGCTAGAATCAACCTAGCTTCTCTCATTCTCACTGTAATGGCAAACAGGAATAAAGTCTTGCAGGCTCATCCACAGTGGAATCACGGATATTGCTTGGTTTTTTAGAAAAGAAAGACAAAACAACAGCCAAGTTAATTTAGATGTGTTCTATTATATTTGGGTTCTTTAATATGTAACCCTAATGAGTTAACCTGCATTCCCAATGATGCTGAAAAAAATGTTAGGCCTGACCTTATGTTTTTTTACATTTAAAGGGCTGATCTTGTCAATTCAGGCTATTCTAAAGCAGCAGTTATAAATGGATAAAGTCAGACTCCCACATGCATGGCCAGAGACTTCCCCAAGCTTTTCACTTTGTGCTTGAAGTGTCAACATTCTAAATATCTCATTTGAGCATAGATGACATGATGAAGTAAAATAACATAAGCAGTCTCTGAAAAAATGGGATTTGAACACCAGAATGGCCATACTGGGTCAGACCAAAGGTCCTGTTAACCCTGTATCCTGTCTTCCAACAGTGGCCAATGCTAGGTGCTTCAGAAGGAATAAACAGAAGAGGCAAGCATCATGATCATCCCCTGTTGCCCATTTCCAGCTTCTGTCAAACAGAAGCTAGGGACGCTATCTCTGCCCATTCTGGCTAGTAGCCATTGATGGACTGATCCTCCTTGAACTTATTTTATTCTTATTGGAATCCTGTTGTGGTTTGGGTTTTTTCACCATCTCCTGGCAAAGAGTTCCGCAGTTTGAATGTGAACAAAATAATTTATTTTGTTTTAAATCTTCTGCCTATACATTTGATTGGATCACCTTCTTGTGTTATGTTAGAGAAGGAATAAATAACATTTACTTATTCTATTTTTCCACACCGTTCATGGTTTTCTTGACTTCTAACATATTCCCCTACAACACTTTAGTCATTTCTTTTCCAAGCTGAAAAGTCCCAGTCTTGATAATCTCTCCTCATATGGAAGTTGTTCCTTACCCCTAATCATCTCTGTTTCCTTTTCTGTACCTTTTCCAAATCCAGTAGATCTCTCTTTGGATGGCTTGACCAGATCTGCATACAGTATTCAAGATGTGGGCATACAATGACTTTATGTAGAGGCAATATGGTACTTTGTCTTATTATATATTCCTTTCCTAATGTGCTTATTGACACTGAATTCCATCTGCCTTCGTATTGCCCAATCACCCAATTTTGTGAAATCCCTTTGTAGTTCAGCTTTGAATTAGTCCCTGTTCACCCGTTTTTCAAGAACATTTGTAAGCTTAACCAGTAATCCAAATGCAAATCCCAGCAGCACAATACTCATTCCTACTCATTCCCCTCTCCCTATCTTTTAAGTGGAATACCTGGTAATGTTTTCATGGTGATCTAATTATCCTTCAAATGCCTGAATGCCCAGCCTTTTGTTATTCTTAATCACCTTGCCTTCCTCTTTTTATAACAAACTCCCTGCTCCAAAGACAAAACAAGAAGCAGCTCAAATTCTGTTGCATTTAAGAATTGCTTGTGGAGTCAGGGCATGGGCTTTAAGCAGACCTCAAGTAAAAATCCAAGGGATTCATACTCGGTAGGGGGGCTACTACCCACTCCCACCCCCTCCCCATCATAAATGGTGCCTTTGCTGACCTGAAAAGCCCTGGATCTTTGCTATCTACTTGGCAAAAGAACAATAATAAGAATCAGTATCTTAAACCCAGAATTAATTTGACAACTAGGAAAAGTACTGGTGTGATGTGTTCTTGCAGTTTGCTATACCTACAAGACAATCTGCTGTGCACTGCTGCAGTAGGTATAATCATTGGGATGAGCCATAAAAATAGCGTGTTGTGATAGCTGGTTCTGTATTTAGCAAGCAGAGAAAACTCTGTAGATACCAGAGAGGAGTAGGTGCAATTGTCTGACCTGCCACTAAAAGACTGTCACCTGAGCTATGGCTACACTACAAACTTTTTCCGGAAGAAGAAATGCAAATGGAGCGCTCATTTGCATATCTCACACTCTCATTTGCATATTATCTTCTAATCCTTTTTGCAGAAGAGGTTTTTGTGCAAAAAAGCGCTGTGTAGGCGGCACCATTTTTGTGCAACCCCCCCCCCTTTGTGCAAGATCCTTTCTTTCCTTAAATAAAAATTAATATGATCCCCATTCCATGTTATCATACAGCTGAGAACTATATACATGATAGGGATACTTCCAGGCCAGCTCTCTCCTTTGGTAGTATATGGAGGGCAAGCAGCAAAGCGCTGAAAGAGAAGTTTCTTGGCACAGAGAAAAAATAGGACTAACATAAGCAATCTTACACTGCTCCATCTTGGAACGTGTGGTATAACTGGACTGGGAAAGGGGCGGGAACCATATATGTGTGTGTGTGTGTGTGTGGTTTATCGTAATTGTATACTTAGCCCAGCACTACACTTAAGCATGTGCTTAATTTTAAGTAAAGGAGTCATCCCACTTATTTCAACTAGACTGCTCCAGTCTTTAACTTTAAGTGTAACCTTCTGTCAGGTGGCGCCTGGTAGCAAGGGGTGGGATCAATATCTATCAGGTTTTTTCAATCAATATAACACAGAATTGGCTTGAGCCCCAACCCAGTAATGTGGGAAATTTACATTCCACCTCTGGGTGCCTCTGAGAGTCCCTGCTCAGAAGCACAGAGTCTGAGTGTAGAAAATAAACTTTGAATAAAAGTTGAAACACCCCAAACAGGGTTCATCAGCATAAACCATGAGCAAACGATCCACCCCCTGTAAGTTGGGCAGTGTCCTTTCTCCCTTGGGCTCTTAAGTCCAGCAATCCAACAGTCCCTTTGACATGCTGAACTGTCCTCTGTACCCCACTCACCGTTGCTGTCCTTGGTTAGAGCAGACCCAGAATTCAAAGGGGCCTCTGGAGAGTTCACATCCCATGCACAGTGAAGTAAGGTAAAGAGGCACCTTACTTGCTTGGGCACTCACTGCCCACTACCCTGCTGGCCACTCACCAGCTGCTCCTGCCAGCTGCCTGCTCACCACTTTCATTGTGCCTTTCAGACAGCCACCCTGCTGGCCTCTTACCTCACCTCTCCATCACCTGTCCTGCTATCCCCTCACTGAGCCTCCCCAGATACTTGTTTGCCAGCTGATTGTCAGTCACCTTTTGCTACCACCTGCTTCTCTGCTGTTACCTCTGCCTGCCTCAGCCTAACAGTAATTTTTAGCTCTCAGTATGCAGGGCAGAAACAAGTGATTTCAGCTTTCACTGGTTCTTAGTTCTTAACAGGCAGGGCAGAAACACAATCTGTCTTACCACAACTGATTTCAGCTCTGGCTGAGCATCTACTATATATTTGAGAGAGTTTGCCTGTCTGTCTGTCCGTCTGTTTGTCCATCCATCCATCTGTTCATCCGTCTGTCTCGCCATTCGAGAACTCCTACTACATGGAAAGAAAGACTTGGGATCACCAAATTTGGTACACAGCTTCCATTTATCATAAACTTAAAGCATGGTTAGGGTTTCGGTTTGCCAGGACAATGGGATGTGCCTGGAATGGGATTGCTTCTCATAAAACCATACAGAAAAGATACAGAATCACCAGACAAGTGACAGGAGCTGGCTGGTGACATGCCCTCACCCTGTCCAGGACTGCCCCAGCCCTGAGCTTCCAACCCTTCAGGTGCCCTTTGGAGGGGGAGAGGGGGAGTGAAACTCCCTTCCTACTTCTCACCCCTCTGATTCATATGGAAACATTGCTGGTTGTCCCCTTTCATCAGGAAGTGAGGGGAAAGTTCATAGTTTGCTCCATTCCTCCCTCTAGCTGGGAGGCAGACTAACCTGGACCTACCCCAGCCAGGTGACATGCGCCCCTCCCCCAACTGTACCTGCTGGAGTTGCAGCGGCCATGGACAGGTGCTTCTCACATCTGCTATGGTGAGAGAGTACTGAGCTGGCCCTCTCTCAACTTGCATACTGAATCTCTCATCCATAGCCTCACCCCAGAGCAATGATTTAAATGAAGCATGTGCATTTTCATTTTATTTTCCAGATAGATAGGGTATGTCTACACTACATTCCTCTTTCGAGAGAGGAATGCAAATGCAGCTGAGTGAAATTGCAAATGAAGCACAGGTTTGAATTTCCCACACTTCATTTGCATA
Organism: Pelodiscus sinensis; assembly: GCF_049634645.1. Classification (NCBI taxonomy): domain Eukaryota; kingdom Metazoa; phylum Chordata; order Testudines; family Trionychidae; genus Pelodiscus; species Pelodiscus sinensis. The sequence goes on from NC_134711.1 coordinate 309,625,339, forward strand.
ATCGCGTCTGGCTGCTGTTTCAAAAAACCCTATTTTGAAAAAAAATGTTGTCTAGATCCAGATATTTCAAAAGAAAACCCATCTTTCGAAATTACCCTTATTCCTTATAAAATGAGTTTTAAGGGTAATTTTCAAAAGGGTTTTCTTTCTAAATAACTGCATCTAGACAGCATTTCTTTTTTCAAAATAGGGCATTTCGAAATAGCGTCCTGACATGATTATGCTAATGAAGCACAGGAAATTCAAATCCATGCTTCATTTGCAATTTCGCTTGTCTGCATTTGCATTCCTCTCTTGGAAGAGGAATGCAATGTAGAGATAGATAGATAGATAGATAGATAGATAGATAGATAGATAGATAGATAGATAGATAGATAGATAGATAGATAGATAGATAGATAGATAGATAGATAGATAGATAGATAGATAGATAGATAGATAGAGTTAAGGACCTGAGGAACACCAGGTAAATCTTCTAGTTTAAAATAACAAAGAGACTCTGTTTTCATGAAGTCTATTTTTGCTCTTTGAATAGTGGGGGCGGATAGGTTAAATCAATCCAGGGAAGGCTGTTGCGGGAGGGTCCGCACCTTCTGGCTGGGACACTTGTCACCACCCCTCTTATCAGAGTGCTCTGGTATTCAAGCCATTGGCTTAACAAGATCCATTCAGCTGAGGGTCACCCCCTCCTTTGGGATAGGTTTCATGCAGTCCTGCTATTCTGTGTTCATGCAATAATACCAGCCACATTGATAACAGTATTTCACTCCCTCTGCATTAAGTATGAAAATGATTTTTAACCCAACACCAACCAAAGTTGATAATTTTGAGCAGTAGCACTCTATCTGCTTGATATTTTAAGCACAGTCGGTGTGCTCATGTAAATACAGTTTGCTCCCCAAGTCTCTCTCCCTCCCAGCTAGCTGTCAGAGGAGAATTCATTCAGTTAATTTAAATTCTTACATCAGTGCATGCTTAATTGTTTTGCTGGATGAAGACTGTTATGAGAAGCAACATATTCACAGCCTCAAGGAGGATAGTCACCAGAGTTTGCCATTATGTTTTTCCTGTTCATATTCTTAAAGCATGTAGTTTGTACCAGACTTATTCAAATGTTTGGTCCCCATATCAGTTGCACTTCACTGGTTTCATTTCCTGTAAACAAATTGCTTTTGAAAATGAGCTGAGTTCTATGGAATCCCTGAAAGATTCAAATGATTGCTCAAAACCAGCTGGCTAGTTCAGGTGGTGTAATATATATCAATCAGCCACTTAAAGTGGTCCTCTTATGCATTACTAGTTATCATCCCACTTTAGATTCATTACATTATATTGCAATCTTTAGACAGAATTTCCATAAGCTTACCACAGTAATTCTAAGTCTTTCTGCTAATGCTTCTAAGCTATACAGTATATACCGGCAGTCCCCAGGTTACGTACAAGATAGGGACTGTAGGTTTGTTCTTAAGTTGAATCTGTATGTAAGTCGGAACTGGCATCCAGATTCAGCCACTGCTGAAACTGATCAGTTTCAACAGTGGTTGAATCTGGACGCCAGTTCCGACTTACATACAGATTCAACTTAAGAACCCCAGGCGTCCCCAAGTCAGCTGCTGCTGAAACTGATCAGCAGCTGATTCCAGGAAGCCCGGGGCAGATCAGCTCTGCCTCAGGCTTCCTGTAGTCAGCTGCTGGTCAGTTTCAGCAGCGGCTGACTTGGGGACGCCTGGGACAGAGCAGCTTGGGTGCTGCTGGGTTGGTCCAGTTGCGTGGCCGCTCCTCGGCGCTACTGGACCAACCCAGCAGCACCCCACCTGCTCTGCCCCAGGCGTCCTGATTCAGCCGCTGCTGAAACTGATCAGCAGCGGCTGAATCAGGGCTCCTGGGGCAGAGCAGCTGGGGTGCTGCCGGGTTGGTCCAGTAGTGCCAAGGAGCGGTGCTGCGGGACCAACCGGCAGCACCCCACCTGCTCTACCACAGGCCCCGGGCTTTGCTCCACGTCTCCCTGGTCTGCTGGGGGGGGGGGCACTAGCTGCGTCCCCCCCCCAGCGGACCAGGGAGACGCGGAGCAAAGTGGCGGAGGACCCGGGCCGGACCACGGCGCTTCCAGATCAGCTGGAAGTGCCGTGGGTCCGGCCCCGGGTCCTCCGCCGCTTTGCTCCCCGTCTCCCTGGTCTGCTGGCTCCCCCAGCAGACCAGGGAGACAGGGAGCAGCTTTTCTTGCCCCGGAGGAGACGGGCAGCGGGACCAGGCGTCCCACCGCTCCAGTCCTCCGGGGCGAGAAAATCCCCGTTCGTAACTGCGGATCCGACGTAAGACACAAAATCTACACTAAAATAATGTTAATGTTGCAAAGTTAAGCACTCAGAAGATAGGAAATGCCAGGATTCACGTTGCCCAGGCAATCTTATTTTGCTACCTTTTACCCCCTTATGTATATGCCTTACAGTTCAGTCTTTAATGATTACATGCTATGCCCTCTAAAAAACTCTCTCTCATTCACTCAAAGGTTCATGTATAGTTCCAGCCCTTATTTATTTCTCATTGGTTCATGTATGGTTCCAGCCCTTATTTATTTCACACTTTCCTGAAGACAGAATTAGTGATTTCCTTATGGGCTTTTCCATGGTGCTCAATATTATAATATCGGAGTGCTCCACAAACACTAAGGCTACGTCTACACTGGCATGATTTTCTGGCAGGATGCACTTCTGGCAAAAGCACTTTTTGCGGAAAAACGTCCGTGGCCAATCTAGACGTGGTTTTCCGCAAAAAAGCCCCGATCGCCATTTTCGCGATCGGGGCTTTTTTACGGAAAACAGTACTATTCTGTCTACACTGGCCCTTTTGGGCAAAAGTCTTTCGGAAAAAGACTTTTGCCCGAATGGGAGCAGCATAGTTTTTCTGGAAAAGCACTGATGATTTTACATGAGATCGTCAGTGCTTTTCCGGAAATTCAAGCGGCCAGTGTAGACAGCTGGCAAGTTTTTCCGGAAAAGCAGATGATTTTCCGGAAAAACTTGCCAGTCTAGACACAGCCTAATGGATTTCTTTTTACAACACCCCCGTGAGGTGGGAGGTTATTATTATCCATCTTTTACAGATGGTGATCTCAGGAAGAGAAATTAAGATCAGACATTACCACTAATTTTGCATGACCCATTTGAAATGTGTCTCGTTACATAATACTTTATATTGTCAGTGCACAGCTCCCACTGGTTTCTGTTGGAGTTGTGAGTGTTCAAACCTTATGAAAAACAGACTGTAGGATCTCAAATGAAATGCGATAAAATCCCTTTTATCTGCCACATTTTAACTGGCAAGCTCAGTAAACCAGCATTTCTGTGCGGCTGGTGCAGAGTTGGCAGTGGGTGGGGTATGGAAGGGGCTGTATGGTGCACTCTGGGAAGGAGTTTGGGTCTGTGCGGGGGTTGGAGGTAGGAGTTGGGGCATAGGAAGGGCTCAGAGTGCTGGAAGCGGGTGCTCACCTCGTAACCTATACAAGTGGCTCCCCATCCCTACTGCTGCTGGCAGAGTCATGGCCAAGCAGCTCTTCAGACATGCTCTGTTCCCCTTCTGTAAGTGTTGACTGTGCAGCTCTGAGCCCATTGGCTAAGGACTGTGGCCAATGGGAGCTTCAGGGGGCGGCACCTGCAGATTGAGGCAGCATGCCTGCTTATTACAGTGTCACCTGACCATGCCTCCACCAGAGCAGCAGGGATGGAGAGCTACTTGTGGGGCCCACTGAAGATGAGCACCCACCCCACATCCAGCACTGTGAGCCCCAACATGTCCCAACCTTCTGCCAGACCCAAGTCTCGTCCCAGATCCAAATTCCTTACAAGGACTCATGCACCACAGCCCTACTTATGCCCTTGCCCCACCCCTCCCCATCACAGTCTAAACCTCTCCCTCCTAGTTAACCCGGATTTTACATTTACTGGCACCCCCCATTCCTCCCACATGCTGGATACAAGGGCTTTTACTGTATTTAAAAAATGTGCAACACACAATTAGTGACCAGCCATGAAAAGTTTGGTGATTTGGCCACCATCACATAGGAACACAGTGTCAGAGGGCAAGAACAGAAATTGATTCCTCCCTAAGGCTCTGAAACAGAAGCAATCTCTCTGCTTTTAAAGTACTTACCCTTTGTTTTATTTGCAGGTTGAGAATTGAAAACCAACAATTAGTTACAATATGCATCATTCAGACATTTACAGTTATTGATTTTGGTTTAACATCAGTTCCTGCATAATGAGATGTCCTAATAATATTTCACTGAGTTGAGCTGATGTTTAATTTAACACTTTGGGATTTATCAGAAAATGGATACACCAATACTCATTGAATATAAATAGTAATATATTTAGTGGAGCGCACGTGTGACCAACTCTAGGAAATAAGGTCATTTATTCAGATGTGTAAGTATGAATTTAGGAGCATAATTGAAGTTTTATCCTTAGTATAAGCTAAAACTAATGGGGGGGAAAGGCATATGAGTGTATGCTGGACAGCAAGTCAGACTCTTTTGGGGAAGCTGAAAAACAAATGACTTAGACCTATATCGCAGTATTTTTCTCTCTCTCTCTTTCTCTCTCACCCTCATTCTTACTCTCTCATTTATTTCTCTCCGATTATGCATGTTTTCAGATAATATTCCCCAGTTACCCACTTTCACCAGTAAATATGTCTAAAATTGGAAATTAATGCTGCATATCATGAACAATGAGAGCTGCAGGGGGAGGTGCCTGCAGATTGAGACAGCATGCCTGCTTATTTCAGTGTCACCTGACCATGCCTCCACCAGAACAGCAGGGATGGAGAGCTACTTGCGGGATTTTTATGAAACTATAGAAAGAGCAAGCCACTCATTGAGTGCAACACTACACAAGAAGGCTATAGAAGTGAAAGATATCCCAAGACCAATGGCCTTCTTTGATGTTTATTATAAGGGAGAGATGAGAGCATAGCAATCAGCTTTCTTATGAGCTGATGTTTTTAAGAGTCCCTAGGCCTGGACAATTAAGAGTAGTTAAGGAGGTGAAATTACAGGCATTAATGCCATTTTTATGCCAGTTCATAGTGTGAGGTTTGTTAACCTCATGTGTTCAGATTTTTTTGTGACATTTTGGGAGATCAAATCTTGCCTCTGCAAGGCACAGGGAAGAGACATCAAAATCGTGTGTGAAAATTTCAACCAAAGGAGTTGCATGAATTTCTAAAGAAGAGAAAGAAATTCCCTGAAATCTAGGTAGTTAAAAATTGGGCTGACAACCAGTAGGCGCTGGTTTTACATTTGCCTTCTCCTGCAGGGTGAGATTCACACAGCAGAAAGCCTATGCATAATGCTAACATCTCATTTAAACCCTCACGAAAAGAAATTTCATTAAATGTGAACCTGCCTCAGTGCACTTTGCACTAGGGTAAACTTCACCTTTATATATCCTTTTACAAATGCTGATTGCCTGGGTGTCACAGTAACTCACCTTTATCATCATGTGGGGACACTGGCCAGGTTAAATGGCTTAATGAATGTCATATAGCAAGAGTCTGAAGTATAATTAGATCATACGTTTCAATGCTAGCTCTGAGCGGCAGGTAGGAGCGGATCGAGACAGCTGGTGGAGTGTGGCGGAGTGGCTCGCATTAAAGATTGCAGAAGAACCCTACGGAGAGATGGGGCCGTCGGCCTCGGACCACGTAAGGTGCCTCTATCAATCCTCTGCCTCCTTTCCGCCCAGGTTGGGAGGTAAAACCCTGCAGGTAAACTTTTGGATTCTGGGCGGCACTGACCAGGGACAGAGACTTTTGGGATGTTGGACTTTGGGTGATTCTTGGCTGGCGGTGGGCCTTAGCTCGTGGTTTGGGCTATGAACTCTGTGATATTTTCCCAAGTTAATGACATATGACTTCTCTCTCTGTTTCATTAAATGTTTTTTTTCCTACACTCAGACTCTATGCTTGCGAGCGGGGAAGCATTGCCTCTCAGAGGCGCCCAGGGGTGCGTAAAATTCCCAGGTTACTGGGTGGGGGCTCAAGCTGGTTCTGTGTGAGATGGACCCCTAGATATTGAACCCGGCTCAGGTTGCTGCCGGACTTACCCAGTAGAAGGGTTACAAAGGTTTTACCTATATATCAAAGGGCTACTGGCTACAGTGGGTTAAAAACTTGTTCCTACATTCCCTTTTTTTAACCTAGGGTTCTTTAACCCAAAAAGTTAAATACAGCAATTTTAACATTTTTAGCTTACTTTGGAATCATTGGTAGAGCAGTAGTACCAGTAGGAATGTTATAATTGAAACACCCTACATAATTTGGCAAACCAACACCCAAATTCAGCCCCAGGGTATTCTGTCCCCTGAGATGGCACTGCGCATGACCATAGATTTCATAGACTCATAGAATCATAGAGCTAGAAAAGACCTCAGAAGGACATCAACTCCAGCCCCCTGCTCTAGGCAGGAACAATCCCAACTAAATCAACCCAGCCAGGGCTTTGTCAAGCCGAGACTTAAACACCTCTAGGGATGGAATCTCCACTACTTCTCTAGGTAACCTATTCCAGTGCTTCACCACCCTCCTAGTGAAATAGTTTTTCCTAATATCCAACCTGGACCTCTCCCACCGCAACTTGAGACCATTGCTCCTTGTTCTGCCATCTGTCACCACTGAGAACAGCCTTTCTCCATCATCTTTGGAAGCTCTCTTCAGGAAGTTGAAGGCTGCTATCAAATCCCTCCTCACTCTTCGCTTCTGCAGACTAAACAGACCCAACTCCCTCAGCCTCTCCTCATAGGTCATATGCTCCAGCCCCCTAATCATTTTGGTTGCCCTCCGCTGGACCCTCTCCAATGTGCCCACATCCTTTTTGTAGTGGGAGCCCCTGAACTGGACACAATCCTCCAGATGTGGCCTCACCAGAGCCGAATAAAGGGGAATAATAATCGACTGGCAATGCTCCTCTTAATGCACCCTAATATGCCATTAGCCTTCTTGGCTACAAGGGCACACTGTTGACTCATATCCAGCTTCTCATCCATTGTAACCCCCAGGTCCTTTTCTGCAGAACTACTACTTAGCTGATTGGTCCCCAGCCTGTAACAATGCTTGCGATTCTTCGGTCCCCAGTGCAGGACTCTACACTTGTCCTTGTTGAACCTCATCAGATTTCTTGTGGCCCAATCCTCCAATTTGTCTAAGTCATTCTGGACCCTATCTGCCCTCAACCGTATCTACCACTCCCCCTAACTTAGTGTCATCCGCAGACTTGCTGAGGGTGCAATCCATCCCCTCATCCAGGTCATTAATAAAGATATTGAACAAAACCGGTCTTAGAACTGAACCTTGGGGCACTCCGCTAGAAACCGACGGCTAATCAGTTTGGTCAGGCATGACTTGCCCTTTGTGAATCCATGCTGATTATTCCTAATCACTTTCCTCTCTTCCAAGTGCCTCAAAATGGATTCCTTAAGGATCCCTTTCATGATTTTTCCAGGAACCGAGGTAAGACTGACCGGTCTATAGTTCTTCTTGCCTTTTTTGAAGATGGGCACTACATTTGCCTTTTTCCAATCATCCGGGATCTCTCCCAATCTCCATGACTTTTCAAAGATAATGGTCAAAGGCTTCTCAATGACATTTGCCAACTCCCTCAGTACTCTCGGATGTATTAAGTCTGGACCCATGGATTTGTGTTCGTTTAGCTTTTCTAAATAGTTCCTAGCCTGTACTTTACCCACCAAGGGCTGCCTGGTTTAGGGCCTTGGAATACTTGGTATTAGCCTGGTCCACGGTTTCTCCTATCTGAGTGTACCTCAGTCGGCCTTCTCAAATGCATCTCTGGGCCTCGGCCACCAACTCTGCGATCTTCACTTGCAACGCCTGTAGGCCCTCCTCTAGGAACTTACTGTCGTAGTGCCATTCCGAATACCATGTTAGGTTACCCGTCATTGGTGCAGTACGATAGGGTATGTCTACACTACCCCGCTAGTTCGAACTAGCGGGGGTAATGTAGTCATCCGCAGTTGCAAATGAAGCCCGGGATTTGAATTTCCTGGGCTTCATTTGCATGAAGCCGGCCGGCACCATTTTTAAATACCGGCTAGTTCGAACCCTGTGCTGCGCGGCTACACGCGGCACGGAGTAGCTAGTTCGGATTAGGTTTCCTAATCCGAACTATCTGTACTCCTTGTTCCATGAGGAATTTAGCTAGTTCAGATTAGGAAGCCTAATCTGAACTAGCTACTCCATGCCGCGTATAGCCGCGCGGCACGGGGTTCGAACTAGCCAGCATTTAAAAATGGCGCCGGCCAGCTTCATGCAAATGAAGCCCGGGAAATTCAAATCCCGGGCTTCATTTGCAACTGCGGATGACTACATTACCCCCGCTAGTTCGAACTAGCGGGGTAGTGTAGACATACCCATAGAGCCATGCCTCATCAACAGTCAGAATTGCCCTGCGAGGGACTGTCATGCACATGGATAGGTGTGTTGAGGGGCAGGGCTTTCCATTTAACTCGATGGAGTAGTTTTGGGCAGTCACATACCAGTAGGTACCGTTCATTTAGACCAACTTTCCATGCGTTCGTTTCTTGGTAACAGATACCTCGAACCTAGACAGATTCGCTAAAGGATTATATGGACAGGTACATAGAATCTCTTTGTCAGATTGGATGCAACATTCGCTGGGGTACAGTGCCTTTCCAGCGACTTCAGAGTATGTCACACCTTTTATTCTGGTAACGTGACCTCACCTTAACACTAGCAGGGAGGTTACCATTCTCACTAGTTGAGTGTGAGGGATGTCCATGGGTGCCTACCCATGTTGTGCGCTAGGTGCTACAAGGGTAAAGATCATGCTATGGCCCATCTATATCTGCCTTTGTATTCTCATGGATTCTCTGTTTCCCCATTCCCACAGAGGGCTGGATGGACTCAGCCATCTAAAAGTCTGTTACAGTTCCTTGTGTGCTGATAGCTAGAGCTTGCCCCATTCTTACCTTGTTCCTGAGAACTCGGTTAATCGTTCTCAGCTGAGGGCACTTCAACATGGGCCATTGTTTCACAAAGATTTGCCATGCTTCCGGGGTGACCTCTGTCTGTGCTTTAAGTGGGAAGCCCCATCCAGAGTTGGCAGGCCTGACTTCCACTGGCACTATACCTGTGTAATTAACGCATGACTTGATTTCAGTGTTTGGTTTGTTACCTACGAGATCCCACTCAAGATCTAATACAGAGGACTGTGTGGTTCTTTCAATTCCAGTGTTGTTACAGAATGCAAAATAGTTGTGTTTAAATGTATTTTCCTTGGCTGTCAGTATGCAGCTGTCCTCTTTTAAAGGTGATTTGGATGCTGGTTGCATTAATTGCAAATACGATCCCCCTAAGAGGACCACAGCATGGATTAAGAATGTCTTTAATTATTAATGGCCAACCCATGCAATTACATGACTCTCTCCAGGTATTTGTGAGGCCTTTTAAGGCATTAGGCACATGGCACCAGAGTAAATGGGTAATCGGCTGTTATTACAATGGGTGAGGTTACTAGTTTCCCTATTGTGAGCATGATTGTATTCACATTTTCTGATGTTCCACTTGCAGATTTATTGTCACCTCTGGCCAAGCCCCTTTCACGGTTAGTGCATAAGTTTTGCAAAGCTAAATATTTCATTAGTGTGGCAATTAAAGCAAAGCAAACCCGGTGGAGGGGGGTTGGGACCCCACTCCCAGTCCTCCTTTTTACATGGCACACTCTGGGTATGTCTACACTACACCACTAATTCGAACTAACTTAATTCGAATTAGTTAATTCAAACTAAGCTAATTCGAATTAGTGCATCTAGACTTAAAAACTAGTTCGAATTAGTGTTTTGCTAATTCGAACAAGCATGTCCACACTGAGTGGACCCTGAACTGAGGTTAAGGATGGCCGGAAGCAGTGCTGGCAGGGCATCAGTTTAGGACTTAGAGCGTGGAGCTGCTGTCTCAGGCTAGCTGAGGGCTGTGCTTAACGGGACCTGACCCCCACCCCGGACAGACAGTTCTCAGGGGTTCCCCGCTTGCAAAGCAGTCCTGGCTTGGAGTGTCCTGAGTGCCCACACTCGGCACATCACAGCACTCGGCCATCAGCCCGGCTGCACTTGCTGCAGGCTGCCATCCGGAGGGGGGGTCAATTGAGGGGCTTCAGGAGAGTTTCCACCCCGAGGAGCCCGCAGAGCCAACCCAGTCCTCCCCATCGGGGGCTTGTACCCCATTCCTCCCTCACCTCCTTCCCATTACCCCTCCCTAAACCCCCTTCCTGATGTAAAAAATAAAGGACATGTGTTCAAAAATAGAAACTCTCTTTATTTCACAAAACTGGGGGGGGAGGAATAAAACTGTGGGAAGACGGGGGAGAGGAGGCGGGAAAGGGCAGGAGAGAGTGTGGGAGAGGGGAGGGGGAAAACTGGGAGGAGGGAGCTGGAAGGGGAGGCAAGGGAAAGGAGGGGGAGGGGAAACTCAGAGATTGGGGTGGGGGTCTCGCCGAGCCAACCGCCTCCCAGCACGGCAAGAGAGAGGGCCTCGGAGTCCCCGGAGGGATGGGGTGGAGGGTGCAGAGGTTGAGGTAGGGGGTGTGGACATTAAGGAAGAGGGTGTGGGGGTTGAGAAGGAAGAGGTGGGAGGGGGGGCAGGAGTGGGAGGAGGGACAGTAGTTGGGGGGGCAGCAGGCGCAGGACCAGCACGAGGCACCATGCTCTGCAGCAGGGCCTGCAGGTTTGAGTTCAGCCCTCTGACCTCAGCCAGATACTCCTGGCAGAGCTGGAGGTCTGCCCGCATCCAGGCCTCCACTGTGCGGTGCACGGCTCGCAAGGACCCCAGGTGCTGGTCCCAGTACTCCTGCTCCGTGATGGTGGTCTGGAGCAGGCCGCGAGTGCAGGAGCATGTCCCAGGCGGGGTGGTGCGCCCTGCACGAGCAGCTGGTGCAGCTGTAGAGAAAGAAGAGAAGTGGTCAGTTCTCCCTGGGGACGCAGCGGATGATGCCCAGTCCCCCCCCCCCCCTCCCCCGCGACGTGAGGGCGACCATGCCCTGCACTGTCAGAGCCGCTGTGCTTGTACAGAGGCCATGGTCAGGATGTCTGGCTCTCCCCGGGACTGGGACCTGCCCCAAAGTGGCGGGGGGGGGGGGGGGAGATGTCCCCTGCCTTCCTGTAGAGGGGACATGTGAAGGGAAAGCATCCTGCTGGGTCCTGCCCCGGGGTCAGGAGCATGTCAGGTCTCTTCACACATGCATGTGCTATTGGGCCATGGCCCCTGGGTGTCACACAGCTGGAGCCACCTGCCCAAGGGTGGCATGGCACGTGCTCGCACGTGCACAGGTGTCTGCGTGATCCGCGGAAGGCATGGCCCACGTGTGCGGTCTCTGGTCTCCCTCCCGCCTCTCCCCCCTCCCCCTGAACTACTTAATTCGAACTGCTTACCCGGTACGGTCTCCCTGGACGACCCTGCCGACTCTGGTGCTGGAACTGCTTGCGGTGGCCCCTCCGGTGTGCTCAGGTCAGGGCCCTCTGGTCCCAGCTCGCTGTCCCCTGGGCTGGCACGGATCGCCCCTCCCCGCCCCCCAAGAGTCGGTCGAGGGCGAGGAAGGAGGGGCAGGTGGCAGCCCCTGCTGCGGCGCTGCCCCTGGTGGCCCTGGCGTACGCCTGCCACAGCTGCTTTACTTTCAGGCACACCTGCTCCTGGGTGTGCCTGTGTCTCTTTCGGGCCATGGCGGCTGCTATGCGGCCATAGACAGCTGTGTTCCTCCTCCTAGTGCGGAGATCATGGACGTTGGAGGCCTTCCCCCAAACCTCCGCACTAGTCCAGGAAGGTGTGCGCCATCTACGGCCCCTGGATGGCCCCTGGGTGCTGGGGGACTGGGTAGGGGACGGCCCACTGGCACTGGCTCCCTGGCTCATCCTGGGGCCACTGGTTCAGGGCACAGACTGCTGGCAGGGCTGGCTGTGTCAAGTGCCGTCTGGCCACAGTCTACCCCTTTAAGGGCCCGGGGCTGGGGGAGAGGAGAGGAGTTTTCCTGGTTGTGCCCAGAGTGGCCACCAGGGGAACCTGGAAAGGGCTAGCCTCCCACTAGTTCGAATTAAGTGGCTGCACAGCCCTTAATTCGAACTAGTTAATTCGAACTAGGCGTTAGTCCTCGTAGAATGTGGTTTACCTAGTTCGAATTAAGCGCTCCGCTAGTTCGAATTAAGTTCTAACTAGCGGATCGCGTGTGTAGCACCTATCAAAGTTAATTCGAACTAACGGCCGTTAGTTCGAATTAACGTTGTAGTGTAGACATACCCTCTTCTCTCCCTTTGTCAGCCGCCATAAGAGTATCATAGAATCATAGAATCATAGGACTGGAAGGGACCTCGAGAGGTCATCGAGTCCAGCCTCCCGCCCTCAAGGCAGGACCAAGCTCCGTCTACACCATCCCTGACAGATGTCTATCTAACCTGTTCTTAAATATCTCCAGAGGGGGAGATTCCACCACCTCCCTTGGCAATTTATTCCAATATTTGACCACCCTGACAGTTAGGAATTTTTTCCTAATGTCCAATCTAAACCTCCCCTGCTGCACTTTAAGCCCATTACTCCTTGTCCTGTCCTCAGAAACCAAGAGGAACAAATTTTCGCCTTCCTCCTTGTGACACCCTTTTAGATATTTGAAAACCGCTATCATGTCCCCCCTTAATCTTCTTTTTTCCAAACTAAACAAGCCCAGTTCATGAAGCCTGGCTTCATAGGTCATGTTCTCTAAACCTTTAATCATTCTTGTCGCTCTTCTCTGTACCCTTTCCAATTTCTCCACATCTTTCTTGAAATGTGGCGCCCAGAACTGGACACAGTACTCCAGCTGAGGCCTAACTAGTGCAGAGTAGAGCGGCAGAATGACTTCACGAGTTTTGCTTACAACACACCTGTTGATACAACCTAGAATCATATTTGCTTTTTTTGCAACAGCATCACACTGTTGACTCATATTCAACTTGTGGTCCACTATGACCCCTAGATCCCTTTCCGCCATGCTCCTTCCTAGACAGTCGCTTCCCATCTTGTATGTATGGAACTGATTGTTCCTTCCTAAGTGGAGCACTTTGCATTTCTCTTTATTAAACCTCATCCTGTTTACCTCTGACCATTTCTCTAACTTGCTAAGGTCATTTTGAATTATGTCCCTATCCTCCAAAGAAGTCGCAACCCCACCCAGTTTGGTATCATCTGCAAACTTAATAAGCGTACTCTCTATCCCAATATCCACATCATTGATGAAGATATTGAACAGTACGGGTCCCAAAACAGACCCTTGAGGAACTCCACTTGTTATCCCTTTCCAGCAAGATTTAGAACCGTTAACAACAACTCTCTGACTACGGTTATCCAGCCAATTATGCACCCACCTTATCGTGGCCCTATCTAAGTTATATTTGCCTAGTTTATCAATAAGAATATCATGCGAGACCGTATCAAATGCCTTACTAAAGTCTAGGTATATGACGTCCACCGCTTCTCCCTTATCCACAAGGCTCGTTATCTTATCAAAGAAAGCTATCAGATTAGTTTGGCATGACTTGTTCTTCACAAACCCATGCTGGCTATTCCCTATCACTTTATTATCTTCCAAGTGTTTGCATATGATTTCCTTAATTACCTGCTCCATTATCTTCCCTGGGACAGACGTTAAACTGACCGGTCTGTAGTTTCCTGGGTTGTTCTTATTCCCCTTTTTATAGATGGGCACAATATTTGCCCTTTTCCAGTCTTCTGGAATCTCCCCTGTCTCCCATGATTTTTCAAAGATCATAGCTAAAGGCTCAGATACCTCCTCTATCAGCTCCTTGAGTATCCTGGGATGCATTTCATCAGGACCTGGTGACTTGCTGACATCTAACTTTCCTAAGTGATTTTTAACTTGTTCTTTGTGTATCCTATCTTCTAAACTTACCCTCTCTCTGCTTGTATTCACTACGTTAGGCACACCTCCAGACTTCTCGGTGAAGACCGAAACAAAGAAGTCATTGAGCATCTCCGCCATTTCCAAGTTCCCTGTTACTGCTTCTCCCTCCTCACTAAGCAGTGGGCCTACCCTGTCCTTGGTCTTCCTCTTCCTTTTAATGTATTTATAAAAGGTCTTCTTGTTTCCCTTTATGCCTGTAGCTAGTTTGATCTCATTTTGTGCCTTTGCCTTTCTAATCTTGCCCCTGCATTCCCGTGTTGCTTGCCTATATTCATCCTTTGTTATTTGTCCTAGTTTCCATTTTTTATATGACTCCTTTTTTATTTTGAGATTGTGCAAGATCTCCTTGTTAAGCCAAGCTGGTCTTTTGCCATATTTTCTATCTTTCCTACACAGCGGAATTGTTTGCTTTTGGGCCCTTAACAACGTCCCTTTGAAATACTTCCAACTCTCCTCAGTTGTTTTTCCCTTCAGTCTTGCTTCCCATGGGACCTTACCTACAAGTTCTCTGAGCTTATCAAAATCTGCCTTCCTGAAATCCATTACCTCAATTGTGCTGGTCTCCCTTCTACCTTTCCTTAAGATCATGAACTCTATTATTTCGTGATCACTGTCCCCTATACTGTCTTCCACTTTCAAGTTCTCAACTAGTTCCTCCCTATTTGTTAAAACCAAATCCAGAACAGCTTCTCCCCTGGTAGCTTTTTCAACCTTCTGAAACAGAAAGTTGTCTCCAATGCAGTCCAGAAACTTATTGGATAGCCTGTGCCTCGCTGTGTTAGTTTCCCAACATATGTCTGGATAGTTGAAGTCCCCCATCACCACCAAATCTTGGGCTTTGGATAGTTTTGTTAATTGTTTAAAAAAGACCTCATCCACCTCTTCCACCTGGCTAGGAGGCCTGTAGTAGACTCCTAGCATGATATCACCCTCGTTTTTTACTCCTTTTAGCTTAACCCAGAGACTCTCTCCTACGTTCATCTCCACTTCAGTCCAAGTGTGTACATTTTTAATATACAAGGCAACCCCTCCTCCCTTTTTACCCTGTCTGTCCTTCCTGAGCAAGCCGTACCCTTCCATACCAACATTCCAATCATGCGACCCATCCCACCAGGTTTCTGTAATACCAATGATATCATAGTTGTATTTATTGGTTAGCAATTCCAGTTCTTCCTGCTTATTACCCATACTTCTCGCATTTGTATATAGGCATCTAAGATACTGATTTGATCTTGCCTCCCTGTTGTGCCCTGACCCTCCTTTCTCCTTGCCATTATAGGCCATAGTCCCCCCCATTTCCAACCCATCTCCCAGTCCCGCACATGCAGCACTTACCTGTGGGCTTTGCTCACCTGCCCCCGTCAAACCTAGTTTAAAGCCCTCCTCACAAGGTTAGCCAGTCTGTGTCCAAACAAGGCCTTCCCGCTCCTGGAAAGGTGAACTCCATCTCCGCCAAGCAGTCCTTCCTGGAAGAGCACCCCGTGATCAAGGAAGCCGAATCCCTCCTGGTGACACCATCGTCGCAGCTAGGCATTCACCTCCAGGATGCACCTCTCTCTGCCCGGGCCCCTACCTTTGACAGGAAGGATAGAAGAGAATACCACCTGCGCTCCAAACTCCTTCACCCGTACTCCCAAAGCCCTGTAGTCACACTTGATCTGCTCAGTGTCACACCTGGCTGTATCATTTGTGCCCACATGGATGAGTAGCATGGGGTAGTAGTCAGAGGGCCGGATAATCCTCGACAATGCCTCCGTAACATCTCGGATACGGGCCCCTGGCAGACAGCATACCTCTCGAGATGAGCTGTCAGGGCGACAGATGGGTGCCTCCGTTCCCCTCAGAAGAGAGTCTCCAACCACCACTACCCTACGTTTCCTCCTCGCAGTGGTGGCAGGAGACTGCTCAACCTTGGTGGTGCAAGGCCTGGTCTCCTCCACTGTGGAGGGTGACTCCTTGTCTCCTGCTGAAAGTAAAGTGTAACGGTTATGTAACAACACAGTGGGAGGGTTAGGAGCAGGGGTGGAACACTGCCCGCTGCCAGAAGTAACCAGCTGCCAATGCTCACCCTGCACCACCGCCTCCTCCATAAGTGGCTGGTCAACAGTCCCACATCCTAGGACAGTGACCTTCGTGGACTCCACAGGAATACTGTCCAGGAATTCCTCATGGCTTCAAATGCTCCTCAGCCTGGCCACCTCCTCCTGTAGCTCTCCCACCTGCTGCCTGAGAGATTCCACCAGCAGGCACCTTTCACAATGGTTGTCTCCCCCAGCCTGGAGATCACTCAGTGGGAATTGCAAGCCACAAATACAGCAAGACCACACCAGGACCTGGGTAGAGGCATCCATGCTCAGGTTCTTTATCTGGATACAGGCACAGGTGGAGGAGACAGGAGAAGTACTGGCACAAGCGCTACGGGTCTTCATCACCATCAGTCACTCCCTCTGCTCAACTCCCTCTTCAACTCCCCTGTCTGCAGTCCCCTGTCCGCTTCACTCCCCTGGTCGCACTGCTCTGGCTTTTTAAAGCCTGCTTGCCTAGGTCAGGCCTGCAGCAGGAGCTGCAGCAGGAACAGTCTTATGGTTACCTTCCAGTCCCTTTTTTGTTTACCTGTGGAGACATAGATAGCATTCACCTAGCTTAAACAGTTACAGGCAGTCCCCGACTTACGTGGATCCGACTTACGTCGGATCCCTAGATACGAACGGGGTGAGGCAACTCCCGCACATGCGCAGCAGCATTCCCGGGGCTCGCTCACCTGGGTCCTAGGATCCTCCTCCTCCTTGGGCCGGCTCCGACTGGGGTCCCGCAGAGCTGCCGGGCAGAGGAAAAGTGCCTCCCCACGCCCGCTGCCAGCAACAGGCTGCCGAACAGACAAAAGCAGCCTCTCTGCCCCTCCTCCCCTCTATACATGCCGGGCTCGGAGCGCAGCAGCGTCCCCGGGGCTCGCTCACCTGGGTCCTAGAATCCACCTCCTCCTCCTCTTCGGCCGGCTCCAACTGGCCTCTGCCTGCAGCAGCTGGCCACAGGGACAGGGATCCTGCAGAGCTGCCGGGCAGAGGAAAAGTGCCTCCCCACGCCTGCTGCCCCCCCCCCCCCCCCCGCGGCCTCGCATCCTGCACGCCTCCCCCCTCCCCCCTGCCAGCAACAGGCTGCCCCCTCCCCTGAGCAACAGGCTGCCGAACAGCAGACAAAAGCATCCTCTCCGCCCCTCCTCCCCCTATACATGCTGGGCTCCCTGGGCAAACAAAGACTCCACCAAAACAAACAAAGTGCTGGCCTCATTGTGTTAGCAAAAAAAGGACCCTCCTCCTAGAACCCTGGGTGGTGTGTGGAAATAAAGCTATTAGCTCAAAGCATGGTGCAGAGCTGTTTGGTATTTGATGAGTTACTCCTTTAGTCCTGAGTTTGTCACAGGGACAGAAATAGATGTGAAATCTTCTGAACAGGGGAACAGACAGCAAAACAAACATTAGAGGGGAGTTAACCTTTCCCTATGCTATCCAAAACTAAAAAAAATGTTTGGCTAGAGTTTCCCCTACAATATGTACCAGTTCCGACTTACATACAAATTCAACTTAAGAACAAACCTACAGTCCCTATCTTGTACGTAACCCGGGGACTGCCTGTACTAAACTATTATCCTTCCACTAAGTTGTTTACAGTTGCCGTTTGATTGGGCCTGATCCTTTTTCTTTCCTTTTCTCTTGCTAAACAGTTTCTGTTATTGTTTTTGCTCTTCAGCTGGTACCAGCGTTTTCTGATGTTCTGAACGACAAAAGAAAAAATTTCCTACCCTCATCATATTTTTAAATGTTTCTTTCTGTTACAAGTATTCTTGCTGACTTCTTGATTAGTCTGCTGTTACCCAATAATTACTTATGCTTTTGTTTTGTAAACCAGCTTTTGAGGGTTTGGGGAAAGTACTTCACTGCTCAAGATGGTATGCCTCTATTTCCCTTATTTTATACCGCAGACTAAATTTTTTAATAGTCTGTCTGTTGTGAAGCTTCAAATTTATTCACAGATAGTAACTGAGAGGCTTTACCGCTATAGTGATTTTCCTTAGCACAAAAAGGTGTTTGCTAGTTACCTTTCTAGCAAGCCAAAAAGGCTTTCTCTTTGAAGTACATCAGGTGTTTTACAGGTTTTAGGTAGCTTATTTGCGGAACAGTTTGCAATTTTAAGTCAGACGGCATTATCCAAAACAAAATAAAACCAATTCATTTGAAACCTACCAAACAGATTCATAAATTTGCAGTGCATTCCCCGTTATGCATTTGACCAGTTACATTCCAGTAGAATCCCTTATTTCCCATTTAGCAAATTTAACTAAAGTGTTCATAGCCAACTATTTAAATTAGATTGTTTCTTTGCCTGGATTATCTACACATTGCTTAGGAGAGAGGCCGCACAGAAACAAGGAGTCCGTTATAGCAGATTTCCTTCTAATACATTACCACAATTGCTTAATTCCTTCCACACTCCCAAGGAGTCAACTTCCCACCTTCTCATATCCTTAAACACTTGCATTATCCCTTAAATGAAAACTTTCCTCGTTCCCAGTAATTTAACTTTCCAATGCCTGCACTACTGCTTTCCTTATTCTTTCTACTATGCCCACACAGGGCCCCAAACCTCTTAACCCTTTAACACATGCTTATTCCTTCTTATGGTCTGTACCTGAACCTGCTTTTCCTGCTAAATGGCTCCTTTCCATGGACACAGGTTTTGTCCATTACTAATTTAGTAGGAAGGATGGGCTTTTTAATTATCCATCTTACCTTCTGATTCCTTTACTCAGGTAAAGCCAAGTGTTCATTTTTGCAGGCAGCTACATTTTCTTTAAAAACTACTCAGTACGGGGGGTTTCATAACAGACAGACTGCAGCATTATCTTTTGGGTGAGATTAAGGGTTGGTAAACATTTGCCAATTTGCTTTCAAGGTCTGCATAATATAAACAAGCTAAAGTATTATCAGACCATGGGCCATGCCTAAACTTTTTCAATACTTGCTTTAAAAACATAGTTTACTCCTTCTCCTCTTCACATACACTGTGGAGTGCGCTTAGGAATAGCCATCCAGTCTGACACACCCCCTTATCCTTCTTATGCACTTCCAATGTCTCCATCACCTTTTGGAAACCAGTGGGACTGATCCCATCAGCTAGCTCCCCCTCAAACCACAACCGCATCATACCAGATTTGAGCAACCAAAGCCCAGGCTGATGTGCACGGCCAGCCTGGAATTTGGCACTCTACCCTACTCTTTCCCTCACCCATCTGCTTCCCTTTCTTCCACATGCTGAGCGATTTGTACCAAGAGAACCCTTCTCGCTGCGCCAAATGTTGCCAGCAAGAGTAAGTCTATGGTCCGACACTGGGTTCTCAAAGTACAAAAACGCTACACAGGCATCTGTCAAACACAAGAAGCTTATTTCCTGACAGCTTTCAGCTGTGCCCCTTAATTAGAAGAACAAAATGATAGGAAAAGCGGCATTTCTTACATCTCTTTGGCTAGCCAGAAACCCCATTTCGGCTGTGGATCAAGTGGGAGACTGTCTCAGCTTCTGAAGCACCAGTACCCAAAGCCCATCGGTGAGGTCCAAATTGCTGTGCTCTGGTGCAGCTTTAAATACTGTGTCTCTACCTTGTTTGTGGCAGTTTGGAAATTCCCGGGGGTTACTCATTGCTTGTTACAGTATGGCTCAGTTGTACTGCTTGTCCTTTGACTTTGTTTACATAATCAGTATATTTAGATAAACAAGATTGTTACGTTCCTGCTCTTATCTACAATGGGGTATGTTCCTAGACATTTGCTTCTGACTCATCAGTAATAGGGAAAGGGGGAGAATGGGAAAGGGGGGAGAATGCAGGCCTCACCACCCCTATACTTCACACGTACAGAGTTCTTCCTCAATCGACCCCTGCACAAGCCAACCACTATTTTTAAATTAAATCGAAATAGTGGAGCACTTATTTTGAAATTGGTAAACCTCATTCCATGAGGAATAACGCCAATTTCAAAATTGCTATTTCAAAATAAGTGTTGAGTAGACACTTACTCCGAAATAGGGGACCTACATCTCTTCCCAAGGTGCCCTGGTGGCCACTCTGGCCTCAACCAAGCACACTCCTCTCCCTCCCCCCTCCCTGGAGCCCTTAAAGGGGTAGACTCTGGCCACAGTGTCTCTGCCAGCTCCAAGCCTTCCAGCCCAAGAATCAGCAGTCACTGCCCTGACCCAGTGGCCCCAAAACATGAGCCAGCAAGCCACTTGCAGCCAGCCCTCTACCACTCCCCAGGAGCAGTCTGCCAGCTCCCAGGAGCCTGCTAGGAGCCAGAAAAGGAGGGTGCTTCCTGGTCCAGGGCAGAGATCATGGAGCTTGTTCATGTTTGGGGGGATGCCCCCAAACATCCATGATCTCTGCACTAAATGGAGGAAAACGGCCGTCTATGGCAGGATAGCTGCCAAACTGGCCACCAAAGGTCACATGTGAACCCAAGAGGAGGTTCGCATGAAAATCAAGGAGTTATGGCAGGCGTATGCCAGGGCCACAGGGGGCAGCTCTCAAGCAGGGGCAGACACCTCCCCCTATTTTGATGCCCTGGACTGCATCTTGGGGTGTGGGATGGTCCGTGCCTCCCAGGTGGTTGTCAACCCTGGGGCAGAGGGCCCTGACCAGGGCACAGAGGAGGAGAATGAGGAGAGGGCCAGGAGCCCAGCTGTCTGCCACACAGGAGACTTACCCTGTTAGCTACATGCATGTATGTATGAAAAGGTATGACAGTCTCCATACTCTGAGATGGGACACAGCAGGACACCCTCCCTCCACAAGGCCACTTTATATAGAGGCAGGGGACATCTCCCCCCCCCCCACACACACACACTCACTATATATAGCACAGGGGCATGGGTGTTGTCTTGAGGTAGCTTCCACTCCCGGGGACAGCAGGACATTCCGAACATGGCCTCGGTGCAAGCACATTGGCTCTGATGGTGCAGGTCATGGTCATCCTCGCCTTGCAGAGGGAAGCTGGGCTTCACCCACTGTGTCCCCAGGGATAACTGACCACTTCTCTTGTTTCTCCACAGCCGCACTAGCTGCGCATGCAGAGCGCACCACCCTGCACAGGACATGCACCTGCACTCGAGGGTTCTGCAGGATCACTCATGCATTGCAGAGGTACTAACAGCAGCACCTGGGGGCACTGCAAGCCCTGCACCGCACCCTCCAGCATTGGGTGCAAGAAGACCTGCAGCTCTGGCAGGAGCAGCTTGTCCAGAGCCGTGCCATCTGCCAGCACCTGCAGAATCTGGTGCAGAATATGCTGCCTCCTGCCGCTCCAGTGCCTGCTGCCTCCCCAGCTACCGCTCCTCCTTCCACTCCTTCTCCCCCTCCCACTTCTCCCTCCACACCCTCACCACCCTCAACCCCCTCACCTCTCCCCCAGGGACACCAAGGCCACTGCACCCATGGTGCTGGGAGACAATTGGTCCAGCGAGACCCTCAAACCTGATCCCTGAGCTTCCTCTCCCCCTTGCTTCCCCCTTCCAGCTCCCTCCTCCCAGGTTTCTCACTCCCCTCTCCCATCCTTTCTCCTCCCTTCTCCCACCTCCTTTCCTCAGTCTCACCAGAGTTTTAGTCCCCCCAGCCCCATTTTGTTAAATAAAGAGAGTTTGTGTTCATGAAAATATGTGTATTTTATTTGACATCAGGAAGGAGGACTGGGAGGGGGGGTAAGTGGAAGGACATGAGGGAGGAATGACGCACAAACCCCCAGTGGGGCAGACCAGGGAGGCTCTTAGTGCTCCTCAGGGTGGAAGCTCTCCCACAGGGCCTCCTGGATACTGACAGCCTCCCAATGGACTCTCAGATGGCAGCCTGCAGTAAGTGCAGCCAGGCTTGCAACAACACATCCACGAGAAGCACCAGAGTGCTCAGGGGCAGCTCTGGCTCCATATTTCAGAGTGCGGTGGTGTCCTGAGTGAGAGCAACCAGAGCATGCAGAGACAAAATGCTTTGCTGTCCCTCTTTGAGGTAGGCAAGCAAGCAGGGAAACCTGAGAACCAGCTGTCCGGGGGCAGGGGAGAAGGGCAGGTCCCTTTAAGCACAGGCCTCAGATAGCCTCAGGCAGCAGCCACACAATGTAACTTCTGACCTGATACCCTGCTGGACCTAGTTCCGGCAGGCCTTAAATGCAATTCAGCATCCACTCAGTGTGGATACGCTATTTCAAATAGCCAAATGCTATTTTGAAATGCATTTTGTGTGTAGACTCGTTATTTCAAAATATCTTATTTTGAAGTCAGTGATGGTTACA
Source organism: Pelodiscus sinensis (assembly GCF_049634645.1). Lineage (NCBI taxonomy): Eukaryota > Metazoa > Chordata > Testudines > Trionychidae > Pelodiscus > Pelodiscus sinensis. The sequence goes on from NC_134711.1 coordinate 309,647,641, forward strand.
TATGGAGAGGTTCATTTTTGGTTAAGACCATGAACTTGAACTTTAGAGTCCTGGTTTTTATTCCTAGCTATATAACTGTCTTTCTGTATGATCCTGGACAAGTCAATTGAGCTAAGGATTTTAAAGGCTTAGTGTATCAACTTCCTCTGATTTTTTCATTGTTACATGTGCTTGATCCAGAGGATATTGATGTGTTACAACTTTCTTCCTGAGCATGGCTCTTTAGCTCAAGCTGTAGCAATATAGGTGAGAAACCTGATTAGGCAAAGATCTTTCACCTAAGATGACAAAGTCATCAACTTGTACTTATGTGGAAGATCCTAAGAGAAAGTCAGCCATGGCTGGGAAGAAAAATGATTGGTGAGAGAAATCATCTTGAACAAAGCATGCATCTTGCTAGATTAAATTGCAGACTATTAGAAGAATATTTTGTTTTGTTTTATTTATAACTCCTCCTATTTTTTTCTTATACTCACTTAATCTTATGTATATTTTGTTAATGCATTTATTTTGCTTTTATCATAAACCAAATCAGTGATGTGTTTAGAAGGAAGGGTGTCTTTACTTCCAATTAAACTAATAATTTGTAAAGTGTTTTGTGTCTTTAGAGGATTTTTCTGATTTGTCCTGGAGAGGGCTGGACATTGCACAGCTCTTGGTTTTGGGAAAATTTGTGATTGGGAGTTTGTTTGGGTCACCATGTTGGTTGCAGCCTAGGCTGATGGAAGCCAGACTGGGACAGCAAGGTTACAGATAGACTTCTGAGTGACAAGTGCCAAACCATTGCTATCCAGTACAAAAATGCTCCAGATGTGATCTGCATGCTGGTAAACTGATTGTGAGTGGCTCATAGAGGGCACATCTACAACATGAGATGAAGGTTGAACCTAATATGGTTGATTTCTGAGCACCCAATTTTGAGAAGGTGAAGGTTTGTGTCCTCACTATGGGCAAGCATTGAATGTTGTCTGAAATAGCACATCCCTATTACAAAGACAGCCATTGACTCAGAAAATGAGGCACCATGTGTAGCTTGGCAGTCTGGGCTATACTTCTGGTGTCTGCTGGGTCCAAAACTCTGCTATGGTTGGTTAGAGGGGCTTATGTTGGCAGCATCCCATAAGGCACTCCTCTGGTCCTTCTCCCTCACCCCCACCGCATGAGATAAAGGGAATGCAATGTTCTCATGCCTTTTTATGCCTTGATACATGGATGCCAGAGCACTGCAGGCATGGAGCCCAGTGTGTTGGAAAGCATGGTCATTCTCATGTCTCATGGTGCATCTCATGGTGCTGTACTTTGAGAGCGCCTACATGTTGATCTACCAAGAAGAAGATGAACCTCAGCGTGGCATGGAGGCACTCTGAGAAGGATCAAAGTTCCTCTGTGAGAGTTTCAGGGAGCTGCACAGACAAGACTCCCACTCCATCTGCAGACATGGGAACAAGCTAATCCATGCCCCCTGCACTGTGTAGGCAGAGAGAGAGTGTGCCACACCTCATACCCCATTGTCTGAATGCCTGAACCCTCTTGTAGTTTGACAAAGTTTGTGAACTCATGAGAAGTGCCCTCAAAACTCAGTGCCATCATCGATGGAAGATGTTTTGGGTGTCGGGCAGGGGATGGGGGAAAAGGACCAGCTGCAGTTCATGACCAGCTCCTGGCTCTCAGAGCTGGATAGTCTCTTCTTCCTTTTCCTCCTCGTGCCCCTTCACCACCCACTCTCTTCCTGGCTGATGCTTGGTGTGTCTTGGCTGGACTCAAGGACCATGCTGGGGGAGCTGACCTCCCCACCCGCATTTTTTGAGGAGTAATGTTAGTTCGAACCAAGGGGTTCAATTCAAACTAACGTGTCCCGGAGCTCACTTTCAATTTCAAAACAGCTGTTGAGCAGAGTAAAGTGCGGGCGAGATCATGCTAATGAAGCGTGGGATATTTAAATCCCCGCTTCATTGACTATTTCAAATGCCTACATTTGCATCCCTAGTTCGAATTAGGGTGCAAGTGTAGACATACCCTAAGAGAATTGCAACTGGCTTGGTAGTGTGGACGCATCACTTAGAAAATCGACCATAGGCAGCTAAATTTAATGTCAAGCCCTAGTGTAGACCAGGCCATAGAGACCCACAATAGCAAAGTATTGTGAGGCAACCAAGGTTACAGAACAGATGGTGAAAACAACCCCACATTAGTTTGGATTGCATCTCACAACATGAAAGTAGAGCACAAGAGATATTTTCATTTATAAAATATTTTTAAACCTCCACCTTGAAAGAGCAACAAAGAGAGCACACACAGATGATTACACTACATCGCTAGAATATAAATTAAAGAACACAGACTTAGTTCTACATGCAACATTCCACAATTCCGTAGGGAACTTGACTGTTTCAAAATAGGATGAAAGAGACTCTTCCTGGGGAAATTATGACACCTGCTGGCTTTTAGTGAACAAATTCAGTTTAAATCTGGTATGTTTCAAAGGAGGCACATTGTACTATAGCACCAATGTTCCTTTGTAAATGCTAATTACTATGACAGCAATAGCAGCTGTTTCTTGAATAATATGCAAAAGAAAATTTGAAGGTCAGCTTCATAGAAAGAGCTATAATATGCCTTCATTGAAATGACACACAAATCACTGGAATTTATAGGAATTTCTTTAATCTATATTTCCAGTTCTCTGAGAAAAAACACCCTAAAATTTATCCATAGTCATTTTCTACCATTTGATCATCTGTACATTTTAGAAATATTTTATGTTTTTATCAGTAACACATTCAAAAGAATCCTCATTTCTATTCTGTATCAGAAAATAAAAATAGATCATAAATAATAACATGACTCAGCCGATGGCTAGTATGGAGTGGAATACATATTTACTAATCAACATTTGCAATGACCATTTGATTGTACGCATCACTTATTTTTCAAAAAAGCAAATAATGCTGGGGGTACTCTGCTGCAGGAAGGAGGGGTACCATGCACAAAATGAGAAGTAAAACCCAGGTTTTTCTGAGTGCTTATAGAAATATGCATGGCAGTTCTTGGAGCGGTAGCAACGTCTGTTGGATATACTATTCAGTTTCACTTTGTGTCCTGGACAGGGCAGATTAACTCTTCTGAAGGCCTGGAGCTAGTAAATTTTGTGGGGCTCCCTAGACTCCAATGCGGGGACCAAAATGAGGGATTCAATGCCGGAAGCTGGGTGGGAAAGCAAGATCTGGGGGGAGATCGGGTGCAGAAGTAGGCTGGGGGTGGGAGTGCAGAGACTGGGCAGGAGGCAGGGTGCAGGAATGGGCTAGGGTTGCAGGCTCTGGGTGGAAAGTAAGGGGCAGGAGTGGGCTGGGGTGGAGGTGTGGGGTGCAGGAGAGAGGGAGGTAGGATGTGAGAGTAGGATGGGGGTGGGTTCTGGGAGGAAGGTAGAGTGCAGGAGAGGAATTGAGTGCATGGTCTGGGCAGGAGATAGGTGCAGGAGTGGACTAATGGTGAGGATCAGGTCAGGATCTGGGTGGGAGGAAGGGAGCAGGAGCAGATTGGGTGTGAAGGTGCAGGGTCTGGGTGAGGAAAAGGGTGCAGGAATGGGATGATGTGCGGGAGGTGGGTGGAAGGTAGGGTGCAGAAGAGGCCTGGGAGTGTGGGGGCTGGGTGGAAGGTAGGGTGCAGGAATGGGCTACCAGTGAGGCTCTGGGAGTGAGGGTGGTTGGGGTGTGGGTTCTGGATGGGAAATAGGGCACAGGAGTGGGTTAGGGATGCGACGTCTAAGCAGAGGTAGGGTGCAGGAGCAGGTTGGGGTGGGTGTAGGGTCTGGGAGGATGCAAGAAGGATAAGGGATTAGGTCACTTACCTGGCACAGCTCCTGGGTGAGAACAGGTGGCTTCGTGTGGCCCTGAACTTTCAGTCACTGCACCCCACTGCTCCCATTGGCTCTTATTCCTGGCCAAGGGAACCAGTAAGAGTGGAGCCTACAGATGAGTGCTACTAGTGGTGATGCACATGGCTCCAGCAGGGTAGAAATGGGGGAACATCAGTGCACAGAACCACTTGTTCCCTTGCTCCACTAGGCAGAAGTGGAGCACGCAGGGGCTTTAGTGGCTGCATCGTAGGACCTCAAGTTAAGGGACTCCCTTAGCCCAGGGCCCTGAACTGCAGCCCCTAAAGCCCTTTTCATAATCTGCTCCTTGTTCTTGACTGCTGCACAGCATTGCTGTTCATTGATAAGAAGTGGTACATTTCGAGGCAAAGGTGTCTTTATTTCAGAAGTGGCTGAAGTGAACTGCTCACACAAATTGTGCATTCATTTTAGTTTATCCAACACTTTGCAATCAAAGGCACTGTAGAAGTGGCTGGTATGATATTGCTATATAGGAATGCCAACAGTGGTGAGGAACACTCTTCTTTGTCAGCCTAATCAAATTATTGTGCCTCTTTTTCTCAGATTTTTACCAGGTCCAGATGAGATCCATTTTTGGCCCCTTTACTTCTCTGTATTGTTTAAATAAAAGCAAACCGCTTGACATTCAGGAACCCCCCTACTTTTCTTCACTGTCATTTGAACACTGACCATGGCTATGGGTATATCAGAACTGCATAGCCATTTAAAATCTGCAGTGCGGCTGACTCTGGGGCAGAATGTAGCTGCTGTTGTTGTTTAACAGCCCATGACAATATGAAACAGCTTTTTAGGAGAGGGAGTTGACAATAGATAGTGAAGAATTTGATGCTTTCACATCAATATTCCAATCCTGTTGGGAGGTCATCAGCATCATGGTCTCCTGTTAGTGACTTAGCCCAGCAAAAATGGAAGTTAACAGTAATATAGTAAAGTCATCTGAAGACAAAATATGTTATTTTCTAACTTGTCAGCAATTTGAGTGAAAATATTATGATGATTCAGGAAACAACTGTAGAAACAGTCAAACCTCAGTAGACCTGCAGATATGCAATAGAAAGCCAATCAGCAGAAGCTTAAGTTAGCATAATTATATTTTAATGTACAGTAATGAGAAAACTTATAAGACAGAAATGGCAAAGGATGAGCATCTACTACATTCTAATTAATGCTTTAAACATAGTATCACAGGTGGCTGAAACAGAACAATGCAAACATGAAATACAAGGGAAAACGTAATTGTCTTTTACTAAGCTGTGCATCTTTCTGTTTATTGTATAACCCACACCAGAACTGCATACATCGCTTTGTATTTGGCTGCTTCTTTTGTTGCCTTGGCAGTTATTTAGATGTTATGTAACTATATTCATTAATGTTTGTGCAGTGTTTTGAATATATGGCTTAGTACACAATCACTAATAGTTGCCTTTTTTCAACCTGAGCAGCTAATCAAAGTTTCTAGCTTTGAGTATGTTCCAACTGGAAATATAAACTGATGGAGTTTGGAATTTTCTTTGATGCAGTCTTTTTTATTTACAGAGATTGTACAAAGTTCGCCATCTCTGAACATAAAGTTCGCCATCTCTGAACATAAAAGAAACCAAGAACCAAAAAAACAAAAACAAAAAAATCAGGTTCTTAGCTTACTGACACCAAGCCCATTTAGCCAGTGCCTGTCCCAAAAGCACTCTCTAGCTTTTTCCATGGTCAAACTTTGCTTACAGGCTCCTACCTGGCTTTCTTATCTTTTCCTCTTTCCCTATTCTTGTCTGTTTTCAATCTCTAGGAAACTCTCTTCACATATACACACACACCCCACTACCCAAACAATATTCAGCCAAAAGCTCCTGGACTGGTTCATAATTCAGCTTTGTCTTAGGTAGGGGCTCATGCTTATAGTTGTGTTAATTTAAGAGTGAGTTCACACCTATCCATTTCACTGGCATTTTAACTCAATCCACAACAAGCTGGCTGATGGAAGACAAAGGGGAGAGTTGCCCCAGGGCCCAGCGATTCAAAGGGGCCTGGGGCTCTGGCAACTGCCAAAGTAACAGCAGTCAGAGCCCTTGGCCCTTTAAATTGGCACTCCAGGTAGCACAAAAGGCAGGAGAGGAGGATGCGCCATGCTCTGGGCAGCACTGAGGGCCAGCTTCTCCCAATCCTACCCCATCTGCTCTTAGTCCTGCCCCTTCTGAGAGCACAGAGCTGAGCCCTCAGCCCACAGATACTATTGGCTCTGCTGCCCTGCTCATGAAATCCTCTTATTTCCATTAGGTTAAACTATAATGATATAGTGAAAATATAGTGATTAAAGTCAAATACTCATCTGTCAAGAACATCATCAGGGTATTTTATTACATTAAATACTCAAAATGAGTTGTGGTTTTGCACTATGCTGAAAATTTGTTCAGGCTCAATCTATTGGGTTCTACTTTCATTACTGCCAAATGGAAGCAAGGAATCCAACATACAATCAATCAGTGCAGTTCAATGATTTATACTGAAAAGCCAAATAGTATGTCTTGTAGATTGTGTCAAGCCAACAGAAAAATAGCGCTTGTACCATCATTCAAACACAGGTATTCAAGACTATTTAGGCAAAGAAAATATTTGCCTTTAAAATAACATTTCACTAATCAATACCACTGCCTTATAGCACCTTACCAAGCCTTGTGTTAAAGGATCAAATTAATTCCTGGTTATATTGGTGTATCTTCATTGACTTCAGTGAAGATGTTCCAATTTACATCGGCAGATAATATGGCCCAGTCCTTAAACGCTTTTTCAATCATTTTAACTTTCAGTGGTGCCAGCGAAAATCATCATGAATTGAAGTAATCTATAATTCTAAATATGTAAGAGACATGGAAATAGGGATCTGTGGGTGCTGCTGAAGGATAGTCATTTTTGGTAGGACACCCTTCAAGCACAGGATTCTAATTTACTGAATATGCATGTCTATGGACAACTTTCTCTTAAGCAAGGAGTTTTATTTAGTTCTAAAATTCAAGGCTTGTCTATGCATAGCTTTTACACCAATTTTATTGCATTGGTTTAATATAGTACATTAACTGTACAGCTGTATCTAAGTAAAGGAACACTTTGTCTGTTTCCAGTCTGTGGAGAACTCTCCTGGAAAAAAGCCTAACAGAACTGTTTAAGAACATTTTGAATTACAATAAAATAAAGCTTCAGGACTGCCATGGCCAAACAATGGCACAAACACGAAGGGGAGAAACAGTGACATCCAAGCAAGAATCTCTGTGCTGAATGCAAGGATAATTTTGGACCCTGTGGCTCTCATTCCCTCAACCTGGTTGTGTTAGATGCAGTGTTAGATTCAGTATCTGTCTTCGGAGTAATGCAAAGGATATACATCCTGTTTTCCTGATAATAGGTGGAAGTTCCTCACAGACAATCTTGCAAATCTGACAATGAAGCCTCTAAGTGACCCTTGCTGGGAGAACTACAATGACAGCATAAGGCCAGTGAGCTGACAAGTGGCTGAGGTTTATCATAATCTGATGGAACTGGCATGGTCAGGTAAAGGCCAGAATCTGACTCAAAGTGCTAAGCCTGGAAAACCAGATCAACTGACTATATTTCTGTCCTCAGTTGTGGTTTGGCATTACAAACTCAGTAGATAGGCATCATTACTGCTACTGCTTTAATGATAAGCTGCCTTGATTTTGTTGTAGCCTACAGAGATGACAGATTTGAAGATACCATCAACCGTCCCAAAGAAACAGTGGAAAACTTAGGAGTTGAGCCTGTATTCAAGGAAACTCATACTCATCAGAAGAAAAGACTGTTTGGTTGGGAGGACAGAGAAGAGGTGATGGGAAGCTTAGAAGAAAAATTCCAGGGTTTTTTTTTTTTTTTTTTTTTTGCTTGCCCATTGACAATGCCCAAGTGTCCATAGAAGAAAGATTCAAACACAATGAAGCACCACTAAAAGACCTGGGGACTAAGGTTTTGCATGACCTTAGTAAGCTATTGACAGATAGGAATGCAGTCTTGAACAATTGTACAGACCTCCACTGGATGCTGACATATGTTCAAAGGTCAGTGATAAAGATCTATGTGTCAAGTTGGACAACATCCATCTCATTTTGCAACAAGGGAAACACTCTGTGCTCCAAGTACTCTATGCATTCCTGATGCAGAGCTCAAGAACACTTTTCCTAATAGAGAGATAGTTTTGAGAATTATACTTATTCTGCCAGTCACAGTCACAAGTGGTGAGCATGGCTTTTCGAAGCTCAAGCTCATTAAAACCTATCTTTGACTGATGATGGCTGAAGAGAGATTGATCTCCCTTGCTATTTTATCATTTGAAAATGGCATTGTCAAGTCTTTGGATCTCTCTGATGCTTTACTTCAGTGTGCAAGGGTAAAAATGAGGATGGCAACTTTTTGAACTAAACTACTAGAAGAACCAAAGGTCTGTTCTGAGGTAGGAGAGCACAGATGAATGAGACCCCCGCCAGCACCATGAGTTAGACGCACCCTTTTATACCTTTCGCTCTTGGAGATTCATAACCTACAGATGTTATAGGGCTGAATGAAGCCTGTGACTGCATAAATCAACTTAATAGGAGATCAGAAGAAAAGCTATATCCTTCACACGCTCGTACTAAGTATTAGTACAGAAGATGAATCAGATTCTGGTCTCCTTTTCATTGCTACAGCTTCACTAACATCACTAGTGTTGCACCAAAACAAGTAAACAGAATTTGGTCCACTCTGTCAAAATCACTGATGTTCAACCCAATTGGGAAAATTATATACAAGCATTTGTAATAAGTGCACTTCAGACCCTCCCCTGGAATCATGTCATAGGACAGACTCCCTGTCCTTGTCTACATTCCTCTTATTTTGAAATAACAAACAGAGCATTCACACTACCAAGCCCATTACTTTGAAACAAGGGGTTGGTTATTTTGAAATAATAACTCCTGCTTTCCATGCGGAATAATGCTTATTTCAAAATAGGTATTTCAAAATAGCAGTAGTCTGAACGCTCCACTGTTGCTATTTTGAAATAACTACTCTCCAGAGTCATTCAAAATAATTACTCCCCAGTGCCTCCTGGGGCTCTAATTCGAGGTTGCACTTCCACATTAAGGGAGACTGAATCAGACTAAGTTTGAGGCTTCCCTGTAATGTGGACATGCTATTTCAAAATAGTTATTTTGGGAGTTATTATTTCAAAATAAGTTATTTTGAAATAATTTCTTAGTGTAGACATGCCCCTAAAGACTACACAGGAATTTTTCCTTATATAAGATCAGCAGGATCAGTTCCCTGCTGATGAAATTCCAGCTCCATTGCTTTATGGATCACTTCCTTCTACTGGACGCAGGTAAGTGATGGTTCAGAAATAAAACTAATATTGTAGGAGCACAGTAACAGTGTGAGTGTTAATAGTCCAGACCTATATAAGAAATATGTGAAGGAAGAACTTTATAAAGGCTGGGAATATCTTAATATTTCATTGCTATTTGCCTAAGTGACTTTACTAGAATTACTACTAAGTACTGTAGAAATGATCTTGGCTCCTTAGTCACAAATATCTTTAGTCATGATTTCTATATATCCCCTCTCCCTCCCAGAGCATAAATGAAGACTTCCAAACTAATGTAAGTCCCGTATATTTAACCATAAATTGTGGATTCTCACAGCTGGAGGTCAAGGTTCAAGCAACAAAGGAAAATAATCTGTCTGTTCTTCCAATTGTTCTTGGGTGCATCTGCACTGCAATAAAACACTCATGCCTGTCCTGTATCAACTGACACAAACACAGAGGGCTTAGGCTTCACAGCTTTCGAACTGCGACCTAGACAGCTGGGATCAGACTGGAGCCCAAGGTCTGAGACCCATTCCCATTATGGGACTCAGAGCACTGGTTCAACCCAGAGCCTGCATAGCTACATGAAATTTCTTAGCCCAGCAACCTGTGCCAGCAACCTCTTAGCCCAGAGCCTGAGCCAGCGCACATGGGACAGCCACAGATGTTTTGTTGCAGCATAGACATATCTCTGGATAGCATATTTTGAAAATATTAATGAGATTGACATGGCCCTTATTTCTTCTTCTAAAACTTAAATTACACTTTGGAGCAGCACAGTCCTGTTTAAATTCCAGTCAGAGCCACCTTCCAATCTTCACAATTTCCTAAGAAGTGCCATCTGGGGCAGGCAAACAGGAAAAGCTGTTAGCTGTTTCACTGGCACATTCTGTGAGATTAATGAGTACATCATGGTCAGAGGCAGCATGGAAAAAATATTCTTTGCCTCCTTGAGTCTCTTATAAAGGACCATAGAAATTAGTTAATCTTGGAATACTCCTCACATTTTCCAACTTAACAAACCATCACCTTTCACAAAGGTGGTACAAGGGAGAGCTGTGCTTAAAATAAATGACCAGTCTGGGAACTGGGGGGTAAAGTTATAGACCAAACATGTTATCTGCAGATTCCTGCAGTGAGGGGGAGAAAATAAGAGGGAAAAGATTATTGCAGAGACAGGCAGCCAGAAAGCTAGTGTCTATAGAAAGAAAAATGTCATGGATCAAGCAATCCCGGATATCAAAGCACTACTGATATTTAAATATTTGGGCTCAATTATAATAAAGGAGCACAAACTACTAAGAGCTGCCTTGTATCCTAGCCTAATAAAAATTTAACTATTTCTTGCTGCATTTACAATCTCAAGTGTTTGAAAACATCATATTTCAAAAAAAAATCCCATAAGACTACGAATGTTGGGTTCGTTTGATTTGTCTTCTGAGTTTGGGGCTTCAAGGGTTTGGTTTTACAGAATTGTCTTCATCCCCAGAAGGACTAGGCACTTATTTTTTCAAATGGAAGTTGAAGTTCTTCCATAATCACTTAGGGTATGTCTACACTACAGCGTTATTTTGAAATATCTTATTTCAAAATAGTTAATACGAATTAAGTTATTTCGAAATAACGTGTCTATACACAAAATGCAATTCAAAATAGCTTTTTGCTATTTCAAAATAGCACATCCACACTGATTGGACGCTGAATTTCATTTAAGGCCAGCTGAAACTGGTTCCAGCAGGGCATTGGGTCAGAAGTTACTTTGTGTGGCTGCTGACAGAGGCTATCTGAGGCTTGTGCTTAAAGGGACACCCCCGGATAGCCGGTTCTCAGCTTTCCCTGCTTGCTTGCCTACCTTGCTGAGGGACAGCATAGTATTATTGTTTCTGCCTGCTTTGATTGCCCTGAGTCAGGACACTACAGCAATCAGCACCATGGAGCCAGAGCTGCCCCTAGGCACTCTGGTGCTCATTTTGGATGTCTTGCTGCAAGCCTGGCAGCAATTGCTGGAGTCTGCCTAGCAGCATCTGCTGCAGCCTGACCCCCAGGTCCTCCTCCAGACTCTCCTGGGGGACAAGGAGGAGCAGCAGCAGCACTTGGATGCCAGTGTGCCCCGCCACATCTGGCGCCTGGACACCAGCAGCGACTGGTGGGACCACAGCCAGGGCCACATGCCCAGGGTGGCACGACACATGCACAGGTTGCTGAGTGCTCTGTGGTCAGCAAGGTCCTCATGCACGGCCCCTGGTCTCGCTCTCCGCCCACTCCCGCCCCGCATAAGGGGACAGTGATGGCTCTCACATGTCGAGGCCTCCCCGGCCTTGGACGAAACTGGTGACATGGCTGATGTAATGCCTCGGGGGTCCTGTGTGAGTGCCATGCTCTCTCCGGGCTCCTGCGACTCCCAGCCATCGTCATTCTCCTCCGCCTCCTCCATGCCCTGGTCAGGGACCTCTGCCCCAAGGTCAATGACCACCTTTGGGGCACGGACCATCTGATTCCCCAGGATGCGGTCCAGGGCATCATAATAGGGGCAGGGGTCTGGGTCAGCCCCTAGTTGGGAGCTGCCCCCTGTGGCCCTGGCATAGGCCTGCTGCAACTACTTTATCTTCATGCACACCTGCTCCTGGGTGTGCATGTGGCTTTTGGTGGCCAGGCTGTCAGCCTTCCGCCTGTAGACAGTTGTGTTCCTGCATCTAGTACGGAGATCATGGACATTGGAGGCCTCCCCCCAAACCTCAATCAGGTCCATGATCTCCGCACTGGACCAGGAAGGCACTCGCCTTTTCCGGCCCCTGTCAGGCTCCTGGGAGTTGCCAGCCTGCTCCTGGGGAGTGGTGTAGGTCTGGGTGCCAGTGGGTTGCTGGCTCATGCTGGGCCAGGCGCAGAGAATGCTGGCTCTGTGCTGGCAGGCTTGCAGCTGGCACAGGCACTATGGCCAGAGTCTACCCTTTTAAGGGCTCCAGGGCTGCGGGGGGGGGGGGGGGGGAGACGAGCAGAAGAGTTTTCCTGGTTTGGCCCAGAGTGGCCACCAGGGAACCCTGGGAAGGGCTAGAGGCCCCCTATTCGAAATAAGCATCTACACAGCACTTATTTTGATTTAGATATTTTGAATTTGGCATTATTCCTCGTGGAATGAGGTTTACCAAATTCAAAATAAGCGCTCCACTATTTCAAATTAATTTCGAAATAGCAGTTTAGCTGTGTAGATGCTGTTAAGTTATTTCGAAATAACGGCTATTTCTTCGAAATAACTTTGCTGTGTTGACATACCCATAGTCCCTGAAGAAAAATTGAAAGGTGGGAAGGAAGGATTGTGAGACTCCAAAAAAACCAGCACGAGTTGGCAATATGTGTTTATGACTTTGACCTATTTATAACCAAACACATAGTCATGGCATGTTTTTTCTATTTAAAATTGAATTGTTAGGTGCCAATTCTAAAAGGCTCTATGGTCTCTTAACAAAGGATTGAAAGTATGTGGGTAAACTTGGCTATTCTAATCTAGAATTGTATCATAAAACCTGGAGATAAAACCATCAGTGGAGTCTCTGTGAGACAATCATCCTGCACAGTACAGCCTAGTTGTTACCCTGGGGTTAGCATATTCAACTGCACCTTGTACAACATGATCTGAAATAAAAATCAAGTTAGAAGCAATGTGCAATTACCATGTGTAGCCACTTTGAGGTACCAGCAAGGGGTTGTCTGGTTACTTGTCTTTGCATCAAAGAAGTGTTAGCAGTAGTATGAGTCAGTTCCCTTGCCTAATGGCTCAAAGGAATCCTATTTCAGCATTCATATAGTCTTCATACAGGTGTCCTGTAGTGAAGGGAGAGCATGCCTCTTCCTGTCATTCTCAGCACACTTCTGTGAGATGAGGCAGAATATTGTCTATAGCTCATCAAAACCATGGCAATTCTGTCCAGAAGTTCATGCATAGAATCAGAAAATAGGAGGTGAAGAAAGTTGGGCCAGTTTATATATATATGCTTGTCCCTGATACACTGATTAATAAAAAGAAGCATGAGAGCACCCTGTAAAACCATACCTCCAAAGAGAGTTTTATATAGTATTTCATGACACGTGCATGTGTTTAAAAGAAGATCCCTGAAAGGCCATGCGTGGAGCCAAAACAAGCAGAAGCCAGCAACAGCTACCAAAACCATTGGACAGCCAGTGATTTAATGATCTGCTGGAAAATATGCCATGTACTTTTTCTGATCATAGAATCTGCCTGAATCATAAAATTTACCGTGGACCAGACATCTAGATGTAATTTGAATAAGCTGGGGAAGATGAAGGACTCCATAATAAAGCTACAGGGAGTACAATCAAAGCTCAATCTGGTGATTAAAATACTTTGCCATGTATTTATTATGCTAGTTATACAGGTGGAAGAATAAAGACATGGAGAATTTAAGTGATTTACCCAAGTCCACAGAGTAACTTAAGGGAAGAGCCCAGAACACAGCCCAGGAATTCTGTCTCCAAGTCACCGCTTGCTGTAACTAGGAGACAAAACTGGCCCTGTACAAAATACAGCTGTTGTTCCCCCTGTGACTCATCCCCTTCCCTTCCCAATGCTGATTTTTCAGCCCTTTCCAGTTTTTGCTGCAATTTCAGTGTTCAGAATACCAAGCTGTCTTATCACTTCCTTACAACTGTCAGTTGTGCAGCAATCCTAGGATTTTTGCAAAGATAATCTATTTTTTCCCTATGAATAGCTACTGAAGTGGAAATATAGTACTGTATTATTGCTTATGTTTGTATCTCTCCAGCCCACAGCTCATCAGTTTGCCTTACATTTTGAGTCATGTCTTCTGAAAAGCATATAAAGCATCAATAATGGAAGCAATAATATCAAAGTGGGCTTTTCAGGACACATTTTTTTATGCCATTATTGCAGAAGATGATCTTGCAACTCATTAACATAATAGGCTATACAAATGGCATGTTAGGTGTATGAATCCATGTCAACAAGCAGAAAGGGGGCACGATGATCAAAGGCCAGGGAGGTAAAATGTTGCATGTCTTGACAAATGTAAGCTTTGAAAATTGGCTGTGTATGCCCTCTACATCATCTAGGGTATGTCTAGACTACATGGCTCTGTTGCCAGAGCCATGTAGATTAGTTTACTAGACATACCCAAATGAAGTGGTGATTTAAATAATCGCCACTTCATTTAAATTAAAATTGCTGCCGCGCTGAGCCGATCAGCTGTTTGTTGGCTCAGCACGCTAGTCTGGATGCTCCGCAGTCAACATCAAAGGCATTTGTCAACTGCCCCATTATGCCTCGCGAGATGAGGTTTACCGGGGCAGTTGACAAAAGCCTTTGATGTCGACCGCCAAGCGTCCAGACTTGCAACCCTAGTGTGCAGTGCCTTGTATAAGCTGAAAATGGCAACACTGAGAAGAGAAAGGAATGTGTTCTCTTTACAGATCTATAAGCAGAAAGTCAAGTTCTCGTGGCAACATGAAGGATGTGCTGTGTCATTACACAAGGCTACCTGAAATGTGTTTAACAGACTGAATACTAGTGTCTACATGTTAGATGAACAAGTGAAGTGGAGACACAGACATGTGGAATCTAATAGTGTGTCTAGACTACACCTCTCTGTCGACAGAGATTAGATTAGGCACCTTGAAATTGCTAATGAAGTCAGGATGTAAAGATCCCATGCCTCATTAGCATTAACATGGCCGCCGCTTTTTTTTTTAAACAGAGTTTTTTCGAAAAAACGGCAGTCTAGACACAGATCTGTCAAAAAAAAAAGCCTTTTTTGACAGATTCTGTAAACCTCATTTTTGAGGAATACAGGATCTGTCGAAAAAGGCTTTATTTTTGACAGCTCCACGTCTAGACTGCTGTTTATTTCGAAAAAAAAAAACTCCATTTAAGAAAAAAGCGGCGGACATGTTAATGCTAATGAGGCATGGGATCTTTAAATCCTGGCTTCATTAGCAATTTCAATGTGCTTGATTTGCATCCCTCTGTTGACAAAGGGATTCAGTCTAGACTTAGCCTAACAGTGGTGAACAGAACTTTCACAGTTATAGTGAACCCTTTGTAAAAATACTTGCCCAGCAAAAGCATTGAAGTCTTGGTGTTAACGGAACATGCAGATCATGTCTACCAACACTCCAAAGGCTGCAATGAACCTCAGATTTCCAGACAAAAGAAAGTATTCCTCCCCCTTCATCCTCCAAATCTCCTCTGTTCTTAAAATATTGGCAGACTATTTATGGAGCTCCTCAGGCAATTTTTGTTGTGTATTAGATGCTGCTTGTAATTATTAGAATTGGGAGCACTGGCTGTTGGGAGTCTGGAAGCACAGAAAACAGGAAAGAGGGGGGAGGAAATGAGCCAGGGCTGAGTGAGCGCTACAAAGGGGTGCAGCAGCAGCTTTGTAAAGAGGTTTCACCTTTGTTAAATAAAGGCCTGTTGAAGTTTGTTAGTACCTTGCTTGCATGATACAACAATTTTTTTGCTGTTTTTCAGCATTAAAGTAACATGTAAGGTGCTTCATGTCCTATAGATCATTTGGCTTCCATTATGGTAACCACTGAACCTTCTGCAGTGATAATAGTATGGAAGATCCTGTGTGCCATTCTATAATCTAGGAATACAAGAATGATGCAGTTTGGCTTTGTTCCTCTAGTGAGAGCTATGCATCTCTCTGTCTGTCTCTCTGTCTGCCAGAGAGAGCTAGTCCCCCAGGACTATGACACTCAGAAAATGATCTTGGGATTCCTCTTGAAAAGGAAAGTTGCTCCTCGGACACTTGATCAGTTAAGGATAACTGTTTTTTCATTCATAAGCTATTATCATTATTTGCGAGTAGTTGTGCAGCACTAACAGAATGTTCATCTAGTAACATGTGGTCCCTTCCCAGGGAGCTTACAGTCTATGTAGACAACATACAAATGTAACAAAGGGAAAGGAAGGTGAAAAGGAGGCAGAAGGAATAAATGGGGAGGTAAGACACTTCTCTTATAAGTGACATTATTCTTGCCTTTTAAAATGGAGAAGGAAGATAGAAGAATTTTCCCAAGGGGCTGTAAATTGTTTCTTTTGCCGTTCTCTTGGAAGAAGTGCATTTTTAAAAGGAGGCACAAGGGAGAATACGGAACAGAGGTGTTACATGTCAGGTTAAGGAATCTGTGTCTGGTGGGGAAGGATGAGGAAGGGGTCACATGGAAGAAGTAGAAAATAAAATGCATGAAAGGGTTGGTGAGTGAAATGGCTTGGCCATCAATGACCTATTCCGCCCCCCCCCCCCCCCATTACATTTCTATCTGATTGATTCATATAACTGCATTATAGCTTTCATAATAATGCTTCCTCCAATCTCCATCAAATCTAGCTCATTTCAGAAGAGGCATTCCTATGCTCCACCTATGAAACAAAATCTATTCTTTCATACAAGTATCTCCTAGTACTGAAAACTGCAAGAATGTTTCCAAATTATCCCTCTTACTATTTGGCTAAAGATTGTCCTTAAAATCTTCCTTTCAGTGATCCCAAAATGCTGAACAAATAACCTTCTGCAATGTTCTTCCACTAATGTTCAAGGGAGTGAGTAATGAATCATTTCAGGGACAGTCGCACAATTAGGATGCTCAGAAATCACGCTCTGTAGCAAGCCAGTCACTTGTATGAAGAATAGCTTGACTGTATGGCTCTTGATCACATCTTAAAACAGAATTTTGCCATAGACAGTAAACTGCATTGTCTCAGAATGAGAGGACCTCAGTGCGTCAAAAATGGGGGAGTGATCTAGGAAATAGCTGAGTTCCTACAAGTCAAGAGAATGAAAGAATAAAGACCGAAGACTTGAAATGGAAGTCAGTGAGGAGTCAGTGCTGGATGCAGTATATTCTTCCTGCTTTTTCCGGCTTCACAAGTGGACTGCTGCATTCTGAACATGCTGTAGTTTCTATTCTGCACCTATATGCAACTCCAGAACATAGTCACTTACTCTGCTCTGCTATAAAACCCTTCCTATCTGTCCATCTTAAAGCACTTTCCAATGGAAAGTGTCATTGTGCTCATTTTACTGGTGGGGAAAAGGAGACAGACAGGTGATGTAACTTTGTTCAAGGTCATTTCCTGATATAACTAAGTTTTGAACCCAAGACTCCTAGCTCCCACTCCAGTGTCCTATCCTATGCCCAGGCAATTTTATAATACCATGTTTTCCATGATGATTTTAAAGCGCTAATTAACAAACTCTTCTATTGATAAGCCATTTAGAATTTCTTTAAATACCATTTTTTGCGTCACTCAATTTGACAATGTTCCTTTTAATATTCACTTGAGGAAATTGCTTCTTTCACACACTGTTTGAACAGCACATTATTGGGCAATTGAATTTTTAATATAGTGTGTTGTGATTAAAAAGAAAAAAAAATCCACACATTTCCCCATACCTTTGCTCTATTGAAAATCTGACCAATAATGTTTCTTGTATGCTAAGTGTCATATCATACAGATCAGTTTTACTAGTTATCAGGAAGCACATAAAAAACTCCCCTTCCTTTGTTTTAAAACTTTCTTGGCTTTTGACATCATGGAAATATTGTAATTTAATTTAAGAATTATGACAATCCTGGAAAGAGGAAATTAGACTGGATGTTTTTGACAAAGTAGTATAATGATATTCTAAGCATGCCTTGCTTATGGAAATGAAATTTGGGGTGGTAATTCAACTATTAAAGTGTAAAAATGCTTAATTAAATGGGATTCTTGAATTAAATTTCACTTTATTCTCCACATATGAAGCTTCTTTCTCCAGTGCTGCAAATTAGCACTTGCATGGCAATATATAATTAAAAACTAACATCAACTCTTTTTGAAGTTATAAAAGGTGTTCTGCTTTACACAGGGAATGTTAACCTGTGTTCCAGACAGACTTTCATTGCCTGAAAACAGAAATGTCTTCATGTACATTATTGGACTGCATCTGAGGAGTTAATGCCTTCATTCTGTAAAAAATACAGAACTGAAAAGCAACAGATTCATGAGTATATTCAATACCAAACACCTGCCACATAGTTGGAAGAAATGTTCTCAGCTCCTAAAATTTTCACAAATGTCAGCATGAATAATTAAACTTTCAAAAGTTCATACCAAAAGGGGCATTGTTTGCTATTCAACATTCACTTGCTTAAAAAGTTTCGGTCTTCCAACCAAGGAGTAGAAACAATGATACATGACTTAGGGTGGCCAATAACAGAGATAACTGTTTGCCAGTATCCTACAAGCTAGTGCTGGCTTCTTGTTCAGCTCTCATTATTGGAGGAAAAAAGTAGCCAAATGGTGGGTCTTGCAGCATGCTCTTAACAATGAGGTATTGTCTCTTTCTGAGCTACATACACAAGAGACCTGTACCAGGAACATTCTGCTCCACCTCCTGAAACTTTTACTCTGCTCTCCTCCAGTCACAGCTTTATTATATCAAATCAGTTTAAAATTATATGAATCGTTAAAGCAATTTTCAACTGACAGTTTCCTTATTTATACACCCCAATTCAAGAGAACCTCATGACCTCCACAAGACATCACATTCTCACAGAACACACTGTAGTTCTATGTGCGCTCAAAGGAACTAAAGTTTGAGAGCACATTCCTCAAGAGTTTCCAAGATGAGAAGATAAGATAAATAATCTGGATAACAGAGAACTAGAACATTTACTGGATACTACTTCTAGCAATGTTGGTTAACCAGCCAGTTCGCAAACGACCCTCATCATAAAATCTCCGCATTTTTCCACAGCAGTTTGCATTGCTGGTATAAAAATAAAATGCTAATTACAAATTCTGCATTTTTGACTTCCAGGGATTCAGAGACAGGAAAACTTAGAAGATGAGAAAGTCATGCTAGTAAAAAAAACAAACGAATCTAACAGGAATCCCTCATCAGCAAGAAATAGTGTAGAATAACTCCCAGTGTAGCAATTGCATTAATGATCATGTAGTGAAACTACAAGCGACTCTGGACCAGAATGCTAATGACATCCTACAACATAGAAACAGCACATGCATATAGATAGGTATGCCTTTCTCAAGCCTAAGTATTGTGTGTGTGTCATTAGCTAAGCAAACCACCTTAGGATACAACTGTTGAGAGATGTGATGAACTCCTTCAATATGTGTTCACAAGCCAAAATTCTAACAGCAGTGTACATAGAACACTGGATGGAATGAGTTAATAGTACAACAAGGTCTCATTATATGATGATGAACAGATGAAACTGCATTCATATACCTGGGAATCTGGGTGGGATTTTTTTTTAACTCTCTAGCACAACAGTTCTCAAACATTAGTACCACTAGGACCATCATTTTGATTTAAAATGTTCAGGGACCCCCCAAACCTTCCTGCTTAATCTTTGACCCATCCTTTCCCTGAGGTCATGCCCTTGACCCACCTCTTGTCTCCTCTCCCCACCCCACACACACACACACTCTATCCCTCTCCATCCCTCGCTCTCTCCCATGTTCACTCACTTTCACCAGGCTGGGGCAGGTGGTCTGGTGCAGAGGGGGCATGGGTTCTGAGCTGGGGCAGGAGTTTGTGGTGTGAGAAGGGGTGCACGCTCTGCAAGGAAGTTTGGATGCAGGCTCTGACCTGGGGGAGTTGGTGCGGATGAGAGGGAGGATTGGGGGTGGCACTTACCTTGGGCGTCTTCTGACTGGTGCAGAGGGTCTATGTGTGCTGTTCCTGCCTACAGGCACCACCCTCAACACTTCGGGCAGGGGCAGCACGTTGAGACCCCAATGTTCCTCTCAGAGTCTGCAATTGCCAGACGCATCCAGAAGCAGCACATAGCCAATGTCCTAGCTACTCCCCCTCTATCACAGCATCTTCTTCATCCCCGGTATTCCCCAGCATGAAGGAGGTGCTGGGAGGGAAGGGAGAGGACCATGAACCCCCTGAAATATCTTTCGGACCCCCAGTGTTCTGCAGACCCCACTTTGAGAAATGTTGCTCTAGCAAAAAGACAAACCAGAGGGAGCTGGGGATAGGGTACATGGCATGTCGCCTGCGACTATAGCAGAGTTAACACTAAGAACTGCAGCACTAAGGCTATGAACCAGCAGAGCACTTAAATTTGCTTTTGCATTGACTTCACTGACACTGAAAAAAACACACAGGGTATGTCTACACTACAAAGTTAGTTTGAACTAATGGACGTTAGTTCGAACTAACTTTCATAGGCGCTACACTAGCGCTCCGTTAGTTCGAATTTAATTCGAACTAACGGAGCGCTTAGTTCGAACTAGGTAATCCTCATTCCACGAGGATTAAGCCTAGTTCGAACTAGCTAGTTCGAATTAAGGGGTGTGTAGCCCCTTAATTCGAACTAGTGGGAGGCTAGCCCTCCCCAGCTTTCCCTGGTGGCCACTCTGGCCAACACCAGGGAAACTCGTCTGCCCTCCTCCCGGCCCCAGACCCCTTAAAGGGGCACAGGCTGGCTATGGTGCCCATGCCAGGTGCAAGCCTGCCAGCACCCAGCCAGCAGACCCTGCACCTGACACGGATCGAGCCACCCACCCGATGCCCCCCAGCCCTCCCCCTCTTCCCGGGACCAGGCTGGCGGCTCCCGGGAGCTTGCCCGGGACCACAAGAGGCGGGCACCCGCCTGGGCTAGTGCGGACATCGTGGACCTCGTCCACGATCTCCACACTAGGCACAGGAAAGTGGCCGGCTTGGGCAGGAGAGCTGCCAGCCTGGCCACCCGGGAGCAGGTGTGCAAGAGAATCAAGGGGGTCCACTGAGACCCCCGACCCTGAGCCCTGAGCTTACAATGGCCGTCCTGGGTCAGACCAAAGGTCCATCTAGCCCAGTAGCCTGTCTGCCGTCAGCGGCCAACCCTAGGGACCCTGGAGGGGATGGACCGAAGACAGTGACCAAGCCATTTGTCTCGTGCCATCCCTCTCCAGCCTTCCACAAACCTTGGCCAGGGACACCACTCCTACCCCCTGGCTGATACCACTCCATGGACCCAACCTCCATCACTTTATCTCACTTCCCTTTAAACTCTGTTCCAGTTCTAGCCTTCACAGCCTCCTGCAGCAAGGAGTTCCACAGGTTGACTCTTTGCTTTGTGAAGAAGAAGTTTCTGTTAATAGTTTGAAGCCTGCTACCCATTCCTTTCCTTTGGTGTCCTTCTTTATGGGAACTAATGAAGAACTTTTCTGTATGCACCGTCTCCACCCAACTCCTGCTTTTAGAGACCTCTATCCTGTCCCCCCTCCGTCTCCTCTTTTCTAAGCTGAAAAGTCCCAGTCTCTTTAGCCTCTCTTCATATGGGACCTGTTCCCAACCTCTGATCATTTTAGTTGCCCTCCCCTCTCCCAGCCTCTCTCTTCCCCTCTCCCACCTCCTTTTCCCAGTCTCCCCCAGTTTTGTTCAATAAAGACAGATTCCATTTTGGAAGACACGTTATCTTTATTTTGTACATCAAGTAGAGGGGCTAGGGAAGGGTAAGTGGAAGGAGGTGAGGGAGGAATGGGGCATGAGCCCCCGATGGGGAGGACTGGGCTGGCTCTACGGGCTTCTGGGGGTTGAAGCTCTCCTGCAGCCCCCCAATTACCTCCTCTCCCCAGATGGCAGCCTGCGGCAAGTGCAGCCGGGCTGATGGCCGAGTGCTGTGATGTGCCCAGTGTGGGCACTCAGGGCACTCCAAGACAGGACTGCTTTGCAAGCGGGGCACCCCTGAGAACTGTCTGTCCGGGGTGGGGGTCGGGACCCTTTAAGCACAGCCCTCAGCTAGCCTGAGACAGCATCTCCACGCTCTAAGTCCTCCTCTGATGCCCTGCCGGCACTTCTTCCGGCCATCCTTAACCCCGCTTCAGGGTCCACTTAATTAGCAAAACGCTAATTCGAACTAGTTTTTTAGTCTGGATCCGTTAGTTCGAATTAGCTTAGTTCGAATTAAATAATTCGAACTAAGTTAGTTCGAATTAGCGCTGTAGTGTAGACATACCCTCAGGTATTTGATGAATCAGGACTTCATCTGACTTCAGTTGGTAGCTTTAGTAGATTTATCCTTCTATGTGAACCAGCCACTAAATGTGGACAATGACCCACACTCTACCAGCAGGGGTTCCAGGAACTCTACTTTGAAGCAGAGAGAGGGGGGAGTGTAATTTTACAAATCCCATTTTCTTTATTCTAAATAGAGTTCCTTGTTCAGTGTGGAAGACACCGATTTTCTATGATTTTTTACCCTTCTCACATGCTGATAGCATATTATTGTGTTAAAATAGCATCACTCAGTGACGTTTCAAAAGGCCCGGAAGTGATCTGGGGAAATGTTCATTGCTTAGAGGATGAAGGATTGTCCTGTCAAAATCTGAACAATCTAGGAAAATCTAGACCGAATGACAAGCCTAGTCAGGACATCAATGCCAAATATTTTAGCGAAGGACCTAATGTCAGGAAAACTAATTTAAATGTAGTTTACATAAGATACCCAACACTTACTGGGTACCTGTTGGTTAAAGAACAGAATGTCTCAGTAATCTTATTTTTTCTTGGCCCAGCAATGTTTCACTTGTTTCTCCATCTGTCCCCACGTCTTCGAGATTTTTACAGATCCCTGCTTAAGCTAACAAGTAGCGTCACCGTTTAATGAGGTGGTGTTCTTCATAAAGTATCCTTACATCAGTGGTCCAGTTATCGGAGAGGCCCTAATGAGAAGACTCTTCCATTGATCTACTATGTGACAAATCAATTCACCTTTCTGTGCCCCTGCATCCCATTTGTGAATCCTGTTTATATAAACTACATGGTAGTCAGAGCAGGGAGTAGCTTTGATTGCCTAGCACAGTGAAATTCAAGCTTCAGTCTAAGCACTCTAGTAAAAATGCTATGATGTACGAAAGGTAAGTTACAATGAGTGTTGAACAAAGAATGCTTCATCACAGTATATTTAAACTGCATGAATTATACTTTGGAAGGCATATAATGGCTTATATATGGAACCTTCTCTATGAGAAGTTCTCTGTCAGCTTTGAGGACAAAAATATTGAAAATCAATTTGTCCCTGGAAATTGGGCTGGTAACTGACCAAGCAAGTACATTAATCAGCTAGATTAATGAGGTACAAGTTCCAGACAATAACTTAAACCAGAATTTGCAATATTTGTTAAGCTGCATGCAAATAAACCTACACATCCGTGAGAAAGAGGTTTAGGCAGATTTAAAAAACAAAAAACCTTATAAAAGGTTCTCTTTTTTTTATAAATTGGAACATTAAGTGACAAATATTTACTATGTGACAGGTAGTGTCCTTTCTACATATAATTTAGTTAATTATTTCTTTCCTCCAAGGCTTCCACTGAAGTCAGAAAACAAGGGCTATGAGTCATTTATCACACCTATCGCTGAAAAGCAATTATTAAAACCAGGTTCATGTACATTCTGTTAATAGCTGAAGTTTACTGGTTCAGTAACAAGTTTTCATGTGATACTACAGTATTTTTAAAATTGTTTGGGGGGGAACTAATTAACATAAGTATGACTTTATATTACATATTCTTTATGAAAATACACTTTGCTATGAATATGCCAACTGAGATGTTTTTGGCAAGATAATTCATGCAAGGTGTCATTGGAAAGGTTTTGATGCACTGAAATTGATTATCCTATTTGTATGTGTGTATCATTTTTGTATCTGAAGTTAGGCATATTGACTTGTGTATCTGTATTTCATATTTTCTATTTTAGGTGACTCCTATTGCTGACACTGCAGGTTTTCCACTGCAAAACCTGCGACAGGGTGGACGGACCCCAAACAGCCGCTTGCGCCACTTGCTCCCGCGCCTGGCAGCCTGGCTGAACAGCGCAGAAGTCAGCTGAGCGCCATGGCAAGAGGCAACAGTGCCACCCAGAGGGAACAGCCAGCATTTCAGAGTCACAGACATTGGGCTACTTAATATATGATAACCATGAATAATTATGAGGTGTCCTGTAGCACCTTAAAGACTAACATATTTATTTGAGCATAAACTTTCATGGGCAAAAACCTACTTCATCTGATGCATCTTGAAGTGAGTTTTTGCCCATGAAAGCTTATGCCCAAATACATCCATAAGTCTTTAAGGTGCCATAGGATTCCTTGTTGCTTTTGCAGATACAGGCTAACACCGCTATACCTCTGATAAATGAATAAATAAGACCAACATTCACTAGAACTCATAAAACACAGCCCCCAAAAGTCTGATTCATTACCAGTAGGATGTAATAATAAATTAGTATAAATCAGCCTAAGAAAGAAAACATATTATATGACATAGCAGGCTAGCAAATTAACCTTAAGGGATACACCTGTTCACCTAATACTAATATGCATCTTGGAATACTGAACTTTTCCACAGTGAGGTAGGAGAAATCAAAGGATTCCCACCTTATGGAAAGACTATATAAGATGAGAGAAGAAAACAATCACAACTGTGGCCTTCAGTTTGCTCCTTTTCTGGTTCTTCACCCAAAGAGACACTTGAAAACACTTGGAAACAAAAGCATTTAAATGGAGGAGGGGGAGGAAGAACTGCTGGACCCAAGCTAAAATGGTATCTGACCTGTGAAAAATTCTACCTGAAACAATATCCGGGATGAGGAATTATCATTTGTAACCAATTTCTTCAGGGAATCTAGCTTAGTATGTGTGCCTTGTATTATTTTCTTAGTAATCTGCTTTGTTCTGTTTGTCACCTCTTTATCCACTTAAATTATACCTTTCTGTAGTTAATACACTTATTTCTGATTCATAATATAACCCCTCATATACTTTCTAGCTGGTGGGGAGAGTTGTGTGTACCTTCCTCCACAGTTAGGGAGAAAAAAATTCATGTAATAGTGTGTTTGTACCCCAAGGGAGGTGGACAATTGGGTGCTGAGTCGAGTCCTTTAAGCAAGTCTTCCCTGAGTTGCTCTCTGAGTCTATATCTGCTGCCTGTGTGGTTCGCTGGAGGAGGCTTAAGAGCCTAGCTCAACAAGACAGTGTTGAAGAGAGTCCAGGCTGGGAGAAAAGATACGTGTAGTGGTATTTTCAGCGCCTCAGGTGGCATCCCAGGGGGTCCAACCCATCATAAGATAACTAAAACAAAAAAAGAAAAAACTTCAAGGCAAAACAGTTCAGGAATATAATCTGCACTGGGAGTAAGAGGTCACAATTACTCCATGAATTAGTAAACTTCACTGGCCCTTTTCCAGGTACAAATTGGTTTCTCTGCCAGTTAGCTGAACTGTATTGCCAATAAGTATTTCCTAGTAAGTAGAGTTATAAGTGCCTGTCATGGGCACTTTAAAAATGCATTTTATTTTGTCAAAGATCTTTTGCTGCAAAAATCATGAATCACCAGATATGACTAAACTGATATAAATCAGAACCAGAGTTTGAAAACCACAACCTGCTGTCTTGAGCATATAATATAGTCATTTTTTAGTGTCCAGAACAGTCCATTCAGATTTTTAAAATGGATTAATTTCTAGTTCATATTATAGATTGCCTTAGAAATGAAGACCAAGTATTTGGCCTCAGTTCAGCAAAGCACTTAAACATCTGCTTTAAGACCCATTCAATTCAAAAGAATGTAATCACATATTTAAGTTCCTTTGAACCAATCTAGCTCATTGTATGTTTCCATATGATAGCTGAGTTTTAATGTACGGTACTTTAAATTCTTCATCTAACTGCCAGTTATGCAGATGAAAAGCTGTGCCTGGATTTTGAAAAAGGTTTAATTCCTATTTCTAAAGCTGTTACCGCAAAGATTTGAAGAATGGACAAGTCATATAAAACAAACACCTACAAAACTCTATACTTGTCTACACAAATTTGCATGTCTAAATCAGGTATTTGCATGCAGCCTGTGTGTGCAGTTGCCTTATTTGTTCATGCAAACCTATTGTACATGAATGTGGAGGTTTGCAAATACTGTGAGTGCTCGTGCAATTCATGCAGCCTGTCAGCTGCTTAAAATGTCCAAAGAGCACTTTGTATAAGCATATGATGCAGTTCATAGGAAGAGAGGAAGCTTAGGCTAATATGGACTATCCTCAAGAAACAAAACAAGTAAGGAAAGTTTTGTGTTTCCCTTGCCCCTCTCTGTTTTCAAAGATGATGGTTCTCAATGATTTCCATAACAGTGCTTGCTTTCCCCAAGACTTTTACTTCATCAGAATCATCATCACCACAACACACGCCACTCTGATATAACAAAAGACAGAGCTATGTAGCACTTTAAAGACTAACAAGATGGTTTATTAGGTGGTGAGCTTTCATGGGCCAGACCCACTTCCTCAGCTCATCACCTAATAAACCATCTTGTTAGTCTTTAAAGTGCTGCATAGTCCTGTCTTTTGTTTCAGCAAGACCAGACTAACACGGCTACATCTCTATTACCACTCTGAGGATATGTCTACACTGCCACCCTAGTTCGAACTAGGGTGGCTAATGTTGGCATTCAAACTTGCAAATCAAGCCCGGGATTCAAATATCCCGGGCTTCATTTGCATGTTCCCGGGTGGGCACCATTTTTAAATGCCCATAGTTTGAACTACCTGTCCGTGGCTACACGCGGCACGGACTAGGTAGTTTGAATTAAAGCTCCTAATTCGAACTACCATTAAACCACCTTGCAGGAGGAATAACAGTAGTTCGAATTAGGAGCTTCAATTCGAATTACCTAGACCGTGCTGCGTGTAGCCGCGGGCAGGTAGATCGAACTACGGGCATTTAAAAATGGTGCCCACCCGGGAACAAGCAAATGAAGCCCGGGATATTTAAATCCCGGGCTTCATTTGCAAGTTTGAATGCCTACATTAGCCACACTAGTTCGAACTAGAGTGGCAGTGTAGATATACCCTGATATGGTAACTGTATTGGAATCAGGTTAGCCATGACCACCTAACAGCTATTTGTCACCTCCCTATGCTTAGTAATCCTGTCTTAAGCATCTACTAGGATCCAACAACCCATGAGTAAGTGGAGAACATGGAGACCTGGGAGATGGGTCAGAAATCGGAGGGAATATGTGCTATAATGGCAGAGAAAGGAGGGTCAGGGCAGAACTGGGAGGCAAGGTCAAATCAGTATCTTAGATGCCTATATACAAATGCGAGAAGTGTGGGTAATAAGCTGGAAGAACTGGAAGTGCTAATAAATAAGTATAATTATGACATTGTTGGCATCACAGAAAATTGGTGGGATAATACAAATGATTGGAATGTTTGTATGGAAGGACACGCCTTGCTCAAGAAGGATAGACAGGGGAAAAAGGGAGGAAGTGTTCCCTTATATATTAAAAATGAACACACTTGGAGTGAGGTGGAGATGGACATAGGAGACGGAAGTGTTGAGAGTCTCTGGGTTAGGCTAAAAGGGGTTAAAAACAAGGGTGATGTCATGCTAGGAGTCTAGTACAGGCCATCTACCCAGGTGGAAGAAGTGGATGAGGCTTTTTTTAAACAACTAACAATATCATCCAAAGCCCAAGATTTGGTGGTGATGGGGGACTTTAACTATCCAGATATATGTTGGGAAAATAACACAGCGGGGCACAGACTATCCAATAAGTTATTGGACTGCATTGGAGACAACTTTTATTTCAGAAGGTTGAAAAAGCTACCAGAGGGGAAGCTGTTCTAGATTTGATCCTAACAAATAGGGAGGAACTGGTTGAGAATTTGAAAGTGGAAGGCAGCTTGGGTGACAGTGATCATGAAA
The DNA here is from genome assembly GCF_049634645.1 of Pelodiscus sinensis. Lineage (NCBI taxonomy): Eukaryota > Metazoa > Chordata > Testudines > Trionychidae > Pelodiscus > Pelodiscus sinensis. Next base: position 309,675,627 of record NC_134711.1, read on the forward strand.
TCATAGAGTTCACAATTCTAAGGAAGGGTAGAAGGGAGAATAGCAAAATAGAGACAATGGATTTCGAGAAGGCGGATTTTGGTAAGCTCAGAGAGCTGATAGGTAAGGTCTCATAGGAATCAAGACTGGGGGGAAAAACAACTGAGGAGAATTGACAGTTTTTCAAAGGGACATTATTAAGGGCTCAAAAGGAAGCTATTCCGCTGCATCAGAAAGATAGAAAATATGGCAAAAGACCGCCTTGGATTAACCATGAGATCCTGCATGATCTAAAAATAAAAAAGGAGTCCTATAAAAATGGAAAGTAGGACAAATGACAAAGGATTAATATAGGCAAACAGCACAGGAATGCAGGGGCAAGATTAGAAAGGAAAAGGCACAAAATGAGCTCAAACTAGCTACGGGAATAAAGGGAAACAAGATGACTTTTTATAAATACATTAAAAGCAAGAGGAATACCAAGGAGTCTCTTATTCTGTTGATAAATATAGGTGTTGCAGTCCACACAGGTTGGACTTACCCTTTCGGAAGGCCCTGTGTTGAAGGGAGAGTAAAAACACTTTGGCAGCAGTGTGCAGACTTAACTTTTGACCAAAGACTATAGTGTAGAAAATGCCTTAGCTTGACAAAATTCAACATACGTTCTGATACCTTCTGCCCCTTTTCCTAAGTTCTTAATGCCTGTTATGTTTGTTTAAAATGAAAGCTATTTTGAGAGGCAGAAGATGAATCATTCTAACTAGTTGGGTATGTCTAGACTGGCAAGATTTTGTGCAAAAGCAGCAGCTTTTGCGCAAAAACTTGCCAACTGTCTACACTGGCCGCTTGAATTTGCGCAACAGCGCTGATGTTCTAATGTAAGAATTCAGTGCTTCTTGAGCAAATACTTTGACGCTCCCGCTCAGGGATATGCCCTCTTGTGCAAGAATACTTGTGCAAGAGGGCCAGTGTTGACAGGCATCTTAATTTTTTGCACGAGAAAGCCCGATGGCTAAAATGGCCATCGGAGCTTTCTTGCATAAAAGCACGTCTATACTGGCCACGGATGCTTTTACGCAAAAGCATTTTTTGCGCAAAAGCATCCGTGCCAATCTAGACGCTCTTTTGCGGAAATACTTTTAACGAAAAAACTTTTCCATTAAAAGTATTTCTGCAAAAACTTGCCAGTCTAGACGCACCCGTTCTGTTTTTCTCTGTATTACTTTTTATTTTACTCTCTTACATTGGAGTCTCTTCCATTTCCTAAATCCTTTAGTTTAAATTTGAAGTGAAATAGCTTCCAGCTGTAATGTTACTGCTCCCTTGGCCACATAATTAAAATGAAAAGACACTGCAGAATCCCTATTGAGGAACTGCTATTAATAAACTAAGCAAATACCTATCGTCATTTTTTACTGTTCTGCTGTCTGAAAAAAATAATGCAAATCAACTGCAATAGCTACATGATGAAGTACAATGACAATTAAACTGTAACAGATTCATTCTTCGCTATGCCCCCTCTGACAGCGCACACAATTTATAAGGTAGCTATTGTTTCAAATATGGATACAGTAAAGACTACGTTATCTGGCCCTGTACCAACCAGAAAGTTCTATTAACTGGAATTTCTGATTGTCATTGAAAGGCAGGTTTATAGTCCAGTTGGCTCCCTATCTGGCTCCACATGACTCCCCAGAAGTGACGGCATGTCCCTGCTACTCCTAAGCAGAGGAATGGCTGGGGTCAGGGGGAGGGGCCACTGTCTTTACCCTCCTCTCCAAGTGCTGGCTTCTCAGGTCACATTGGCCAGGAACTGTGGCCAATGGGAGCTTCAGGGGTTATGCCTGTGGGCAAAGACAGCACACAGAGCTGCCTGGACACACATCCGTGTAGGAGCAGAGGGGACATGTTGCCAGTTGCAGGGAGCTGCCTGTGGTAGGCGTCACCTGGATCTGGCACCCAGAAGCCCCTCCCATGCCCCAAACCCTCTTCTGCTCCCAAAATCCCTCCCTGAACCTGAACTCTGTGCCTCCTCACACACTCCAAACTCCTTAGCCCCAACCTGGAGCCCCTCCTGCTCCCTGACACTACCCCAAAGCCCTAGCTGGAGCCATCACCCCCTCCCACACCCAAACACCTGTGCCAGTCCAGATCCCTTCCCACATCCTGAACCCTTCATTTCTAGCCCCACCCTGAAGCCTCCAGTCAAGAGCTGGTACCATCTCCCACCCTCCATTCCTCTGCCTCAGATCGGAGCCCCTTATCACAATCTGAACTCTTAGTTGACTAGAATATTTAACTAACCATAATCCCTCATTCTCCCAACATGCTGAATAACAAAGTTTTTATGACATATACCACATATATTTCAAAATTCACTATTTGTAATTTTACTTCTTTAATGTATGTAAAATTATTCCACTTGCAGTTCAAATATGTGTGTGTATTAAATAAGGTTGAAGTGAACATTCACTCAATGTTTGTTCAGAATGCAAAGTACTAATCTGTTCTAATTAGATTTCCAATAGCCGTTCTGCAGTCAGTTTACAGCTTCTTAGTTTATAGCAATAATTCAAAAATACTTTGCATGGTGCATTAAAATAAATTTGAGGTTTAAGTCAGAGAAGATTCATGCCTAATATTGACTGACAAGATTGCCTCTTCACTCAGCTAGCCCAAGGAGTTTGTTTTCCACAATTAATTTTTAAATGTAACAGAAATTAGAATTCAAAAACTGTCTGAGTGGTGGAAATGTAACTACTTTAGGCTCCCATTCTCAAAGCTGCTTTCAAGCCAGGCAGATTTTCCTTTAATCACTTAGTCTGAGGCAAGATAAAAAAAAGTGCATGGAAATCCAAAGCCCAGATAAAGAATTTTTATTGAAAAGATAACATTTTTGAAGCTTTCAGAGCCAAATCCATAGAATCAGGATTTGCCTTCTAGTACCAAAATTAAAGGAGGAAAGAAATGGCAGCACTAAAATGTAACCTGTGATATGAATATTTCTAAATAAATGTAGTGAATTCCCTGGCCAGACTCTGACCTCAGTGATAGCAATGTAAATATGAATCAACTCCATTGAAGACAGTGGAGTTACTCAGGGTTTATACCCATGGAAAATATTAGAATCCTATTCATAACTTTCTAATTGGGCAGGAGTTGCACAGAGCGAACAACATGAGATTCTAGATCTGGATCTGCCACTAACTCATGTCTCTTAGGCCAGGTCTACACTAAAGGGGAAAGTTGACTTAAGATACACAACTCCAGCTAGGTTAGTTGCGTAGCTGGAGTCAAAGTATTTTAAATCGTGTTTTGGTGCCGTCCACACAGCGGGCAGTCGCTGGGAGGACATGCTCCCATTGATTTCCCTTACTCCTTGTAAGAGCAGGACTGCTGGCACCAACAGGAGCACCATTCGAATTAGCAGGTCTTTACTAGATCCTCTACTGCACCGGGAATCAGGAAATATGGATTCCATGTCCAGATCTACCACTAACCAGTTGCAAGTTCTTGGACTTAGAGCCCCTGGGAGTAATAATTACAAATTAGCAGCACTGGAGTGTCCACACTACCATTATTTTCAAATAAATATTATGGAATGAATGTTATTCCTGATTAAAAGGAGTACAGATTTTGAAATAATAGGCTGCAGAATTCAAAATAACAGGCCTGGTAGTGTGCATGCTGCACTTATAAATTTGACCTGGGGGGAGGGGTAATTTCAAAATAAAGTTCTAATGTAGATTAGGGGCTAGGGAGTCTGCCTCGCTAATGTGGTAGTCTTACTGTGTTTGGACAAGTGCTGTACAGAAAGAGACTTTTTTAGAAACATTCATTTTGAAGAGTTTGTGGTTGGGAGACCAGTTTTAGCAAATTCTTTCACTAGGAAAAATAGTTCCTAGGATATGCAAATATGGGAGGAACAAGTTTAGTGCTTTTCCTCTGCTCTATTTAATATTTTTTTTTCTTAATCGCACCATTCTACATGGCATGCTGGACTATTTACTCCCTTTCTCCCTTACTTTTATTCCCCCAGAAGCCTCGATGATCTTTCAGCAGCCAAATCTGCTGAAAAAGAGGCCTTTGGAATATTGAACCTAAGTTTCAATTTATTTTTTTTATAATGGAAAATGGGCAAAAAACAACTGGGTGAGCATAAACTACTGTTAAAATCAATAGAGTTGTTCACAAACCTAATGTTAAGCACACACTTTAGTGTTTGCAAGATCAATGTCTTAGGTTGTAAGCTCAAGCACTGTTTACTATTTTACATGTCTGAAGCATTTGGCACAATCAAACCTCAACCTTGACCGAGCCCTCTGGGTACTTCCTTAATACAAATAATTAAAGTGAACCTTAACCTATAGATTCACTACAGTATCATTGTCTTGTGAATGGCTTGTTTATACTCCTGTGCAATGTCTACACCGGCAGCTTCTTGCGCAAGAACTGTTTTGCGGAAGAGTTCTTGCGCAAAAAGTCTTCCACAAGAGAATGTCTACACTGCCATGTGCTTTTGTGCAAGAGCATCTATGGCGGTGTGGATTCTCTCTTGCACAAGAAAGCTCTGATGGCCATTTTAGCCATAGGGGTTCCTTGCGCAAGAAATTCATGTTGCCTGTCTACACTGCCATCTTGCACAAGAGCTCTTGCACAAGAGGACTTATTACTCATGGGGAAAGGAATAACTCTTCCAGAAGAAGCCCGGTTTTCTGACGCTAGACTGTAAATTTACTTGCGCAAAAACGCACGTGCAGTGTAGTCACTAGGCAAGTTTTTGCGCAAGAACAGCTGTTCTTCTGCAAGAAGCCACTAGTGTAGACGTAGCCCCAGGAGTTTTAAAAGGAGAATTTATCTGACAATATTAATAAAGGAGTATTTAGAGATATGTGATGATTGTAGTCAAACGTTAGGCAACCTGATGAGTGCAGAGTTATTAATTACTGACTTACAGATCCAAAAACATACATACCATAAGTTAAAATCAACAAAAGACCTATAGAAATCAGTTCCCATTGTCTGCTTTCTCTAGCCTTCAGTGATATTATTCATCATTGCAGACAACCATCTCCTTCTTGGCCACTTCCTTAGCTCAGGGCAGCTTGCTGAAATAATTTACAGCTTTGATTCTTTCATGACATTTGAGGAAGTATTAGGTAAAAGGTCAAGTTGGAAGCTCATTGTGCTTTCAATATTTCTCTAAGATTCACCGTGATTCTCTTTACCAAAGATAAAAACGTGTTGTCAACATTACTCTGACCTTGAAAAGTCCATCCATCTGCTTTCACTTTGACCCAGCCAGCCATTGACATTCACATTACTGTTTCCCCATAGCCAATACTGATAGCAAGTAGTTTGCTTTACCTTTCAAATGATTTCAGAATGTTTCACAGACTGTAGCTCCACATTTTGCAGTCTTTACTTAAGTTAAACAGCTACAATAATGTCAGAGGTATCAGATCCTACAGCAAAGCATCACTCCCCTCAGCTCTGTAGACTGACCACCATTGGGACAGAGCTGTTTTAAGAGTGTACAGCAACACTATACAAAGAGTTAGTATCCAACTGACACTGGACATAGGCCAAGCTGCAATGTTCAGATCTGCTGGTTTGTTTGGGTCATTATAAAGATAAAGGACTGAAATAAAATGTGGGTTAGAATCCAAAATTCTGGGTATTCATATCTGGTATTGGCATCTCTAAATGAACCTGCAGAAGGATTTTGGAGAGACAATAGTACATCTTCCCTCAAATACCCTGCTGGCATTTGTTCATTACTGACTAAGTGCTAGTTATACAGCTGAACATATATAACCTTATCCATATAGATTGGCTTATTAAGCTTACTCACCATTTTAATCAAACTACAGTGCTTAATAATCACAATTGTTTTATATGCACTCCCATTTTTTCTTGTTTACCAGAATTTCTGCCAGATTGCTGCAGGTGCAGGAAGATATATTTTTCCTCAGGCTTATCTACAAAAACATTTAGTTTGCAATAACCTAATGCATGAATCTATCCCACACTATCCTGCCACATGCTAACTGGCCATGTGGACATTGTTGACAGACTCTAACTGTTAGTGTGTTTTGATCTAACTAGCTTTGAAATGGGATTAGATTATGGGGAGGAGATAGTAGGGCAGAAAGGGACAATCTAGGCCAATATTTTAATTATGTTCTGGCTCTTCTTGGCTTATCACCTTGGAGGCATTGGGAAGACAGTAATAAGAGCAGTTCCAACCCCAGAATCCAGGAGACAGAAAGTTGGCTTACACCTTTATCTCCACCTTTCCCCAAAGCCGGAATACGGGTCTTTGTTTCACTTGGTCAGAGAGCAAAATGCAGATGCAGACCTGGTTTGCTGGGAATAACACAGTGCAGGCAGGGAAATGTTCAACCTGGAAAATCCCAAGTTGGATGGAAAGAAATGTGAGGTCTCTGCCTAAGAGAAATGGATAAGGAGCCTGGAATGGGTCCCCTTGGGGAACCATGGAATGGGAGATACGTGTGTAATTGCTCTGAACTGTGACAGCTCTGGCCATTGATTTGAGAAATATTCACAAGCCTGTCTCCCCAGCAATTTCTGCTCAATAACATACAACCCTATAGGCTACTCTTCCTTTGAGCCTTCTCTGCCAAATCACAGTAACTGAGAAGCAGATATAAACTGCAATGATGGGAAAAAGGGGTCTTCCAAAGAGACCTTCAGGTCAGTGTTTCCTAATGGGCCCTATTCCTTGTTCTTGTGCAGGTCTTTATTCCCCCTATTAATCCTACCAACAGATAAAGGCATCTCCCCAGTTTGTGATCTACCCTACAGTTCTCAGTAGCTTCAGTGGACTTTATCAAAACAAGTGGTTGTTTATCTGCAAATCTGACGTGAAAGCCATTTAAAAAAAAAACTTTTCATAATATGTATCTCGATACATATGTAAAGAAATTACAGAGGGCTGTTGAGAATATTGTGAACATCAAAATCAACCAACTGTGTCTGCTATCACTCTTCTGGAAATAGTTACCAAATTATCCCCAGTTTGCAATCTTAATAACAACAATTTTCACAAAGTTCATAGGCAATAAGTGATTCTGGACAGCCACCCCCACAGCCCTTATTCAATCCAAGCAGCAAGTCAGACTTCAGGGCTTTGTGGATGTCTCAGCTGGAAGTAGAAATTGATGGAGTTTGGTAATTTTTAATGAAATCCTGTTTATTTCCAGGGAATGTATGAGGCCCCATGTCTCTGAATTCAGAAGAAACCAAGAACAGAAGTAGCAGTTTCTTAGCTTAAATCCCAAAGCCTCAAAAACTCTCTTGTTTTTTTCTAGGGTCACACTGTGATCATTGGTCACTCTTTGACTTGCTTGTTTTTTGTCTATCTTTCTGTCACTCTCTGTTGTCTGCTCTCAGTTTCTGTGTACGTGCTCTCTCTCTCTCTCACTCACTCACACATATAACTATACCCAAAAGTTGCTAGGTGAGTTCACACACCCCTTTTATCTTAGGTGGGGGTTTATGCTTACATTATGCTAATTGAAGAGTGAGTTCCCAGCTTTTAATCTCCTTGGAGCGTCAACTCAAATCGTAACAAGGTGTCACCCAGCCGTAACACTGGCAATCAATGATGAGATGGATGACTAAAAGAGCCTTTGCCAGATAGAGATTTATTGCCAGGAAATCCATTTCCTACAGGTTACAACTGTTTTAAAAATCAAATTAAAACATTAAAAAGTGTAGCTACGTTTTTCATGGCCCCATTCACAGCTGGTGTAAATTAGTGTAGGGCTTTTGAAGCCCATGGAATACTATCAGTTTACATCAGCTGAGATTCTGGACCCACATGCGGAAAAACAAATGGAACTACATATTGCCAGGGGGATTGTGGTCCATTTACAGTGCTGTTGTTTCCCTAGCAGCTAAAGATCAGTACAGTGACAATTTAGGAGTGTGCGGTCAGTCTTTCATTATGTCTGTTAGTACATTTATTGATTCTGCTGCCTAACCAAACTAAATCATGGCAAAGGTTCAATTTGGATTTTACACCTTTAAATCTCTAAATTCTTCTGTCCTATTCACACTGAGTAGTTCTTTCCCTCCTTAAGTGTTTCCAGGGGCATAGTAATGGAATAAAGTACTAATCCACATAAGAGTGGCAGTATCTCGCCTGTTGCGAATACCATGGAGACTACCCATTTGTGAGTTTGTCAAGTTCACTGGGATTTATTCCTTTAGTCACATCAGTGTAAGTGAACACAAAATCAGGCCTGCAGTTTTTAAAGGTATATCAACAGTGCAGCTGGGAGCATGGCTCCCAGCCCACTTAGTCTTGTGACAATAGGGCTTGAACCTGCACAGTCAAAATAGTAGTGTGGATATTGTCGCTCCAGCAGAGAGACAGACTCAGGGATATGTGGGCTCAGTGCTTAATTTGTGGGAAGGCTCCTGTAGGCTTGGTAATTCATAGCCCCAGCACCTCTGGGCTTGCAGTGTTAATTATGAAAGTAAAAAAATTGCTTTAGCCCCAGCACATAATTGCTTGAGCCCAAGCACCTCTTTCATTACAAATGAAGCACTGGGTGGGCTTGAAAGTCTGAGCTGCTGTCTGAGCTGCAACATCCGCACTAGTGTTTTTAGAGCAGACTCAAGCCCCACTAGTGATGGTCTCTCTGCCTGAGCTGTGGGGGCTTACTCCCAGCTGCAGTGGGGACATACCCATAGAGGTAAAAGGTCTGTACAATCTTGTGCTAGCTTGCAAGTCACCTCAGTGTGATTGGGCCTTAGGCAGGGGAGCCAACCAAATTGCTAGCCCACTGGGTAAGGTAAGGGGAGGGCCTGCTCTTGGAAGGGGTGGAGCTTCAGGCAGAAGGGACTGGGCTGTGTCAGCCATACCCCCCTTGCCAGTTCTTAGCAGCGTCCAGGAGCCTCAAGCCCTCTGCTGGGACCTCAGACCATTTCCCCTTTTGTCCCATCGGTGGGCCTATCCTTAGAAGAAAGATGTGCAGACAGGGCAAACATGCTTAGGGTACATTTATAACAAGTTAATTCCCATCACATCAGTTTAATTCCAGTTCTCAGGTAAATCCCAGAAACTCAGATCTCTCATATAGGTCCAAAATAATCCCTGCATGTATTCAAAGGGGAAAAATCAAACAAGTACAAATACAGTAACATATCAGTGGCACACTGCATGAAGTGGCTCACTCGTGTGCCAGCCTCAGGGCAGTCTGTCTACAAACAGGGTACAAAACTCAAACTAGTTGTGTGTTAGATATCACCAGCCACGTAAGTCTGAATCCTCAAGAAAAATCACAACTATAATTAAGTTATTACTCCCAGTTCCAAGGGACCAGTCACTTACCACAGGTCAAGTGAATGCCTAACTCTCTTATCAAAAACCATGCTTGTAGCCATCCTGTAATTAACTAAAGATTTATTAATTAAGAAAAGAAATGAGCATTATTTAGAGGCTGAAGCAGGTAATGCACACAAATGAATTACAGTTTTAGGATTCAAAAGTTAATAGAAACTTCTGTAATAAGCAAATTCCAGATGGGAGACTTTTATTTATACTTAGTGATCCTTATGCCTTTGGAGTCCAAGTAGCGAAAAGAACCAACTTTCTTCTTCTCCATGTTTTTTAGCACCTCATCCCCAGAGTCCAAGCTGGTGGGATGAGTTCATGCCCAGGTTTCTCTTCCTAAATGGGATGAGGAATTCAATTAATAAAGACTTTGTTCTTTTGATAGCTGACAATGACTCAGTTGGTTTTAAAGGCCTTCTCTTAGGACAAGATCTAACATCTACTGTAGGAAGCCACCATTTGCATTATGGAAGGCTTCTTTCCAGTTTGATGAGTTACACAGTTACAGAGATTTGCACTGGAAACTTTTGCCATAGGGTACAAATAATTTAGACTTATACATACAGCCTTCTGTAAGCTATTCATAAAGACAAAACAGCAAACATTCTTACATCTCTAAAACCTGTCTTAATAATACTAGCATATAGACAAGCCAGACTGTTTCCCAATGATACATTCATCAGTGTTCAGTGAGGCCTTGGACCTTGGCACAAGCAGGCATCTGGTCTGCCAGCATCACAATCAATCATAGATTAAGTCATTCTAGTGAGAAGCTGAAAATGAGACAAAGCATGAAATAGGGCACTGTTCTCAGAATCACATCATAAAGAACAAAGGAGGAGAATAATGATGTGACAATTTTTAACATTGCCATTTTGTTGTTTCCTACTGTACAATAGATAATTATTTTCACAATACCAGTTGTAGCTCCCTGGTCTGGCACTATCGGGAACTGACCAGAGTTCCTTGTAAGCTGAGCACGTGGGAACCACCCAGGAGAGAGTCAGATGCCACCCAGCTTATTAGCAGAGCACCCTCTTCTGTCCAAAGCTGGGAGGGTGTGTTTCTACTGGTGGTGCACATCTGCACATGCCTCAGTGCACGTAAGAAAATTTATTCTGCACATAGAAGGAAAAAAATTTGAGGAGACATTGGAACTGACCAGTCCTGAACCAGGAAATCTCGGACCCAGCATGGTCAATGCCGGCACCTCTGCTGCCACCAGCTGTGGGGCTCCACTCCAGCAGCAGCAGAGGGGCTAGCATTGTTTGAGTAAGGATGGGGTGAAGGTGCTAGGAGGAAGAGGCAGGGTAGCTGGGGAGCCCCATATCCTGGGGTCTAGGATACAGGCCCTCAGTCGCTGGGCTGGGTTCCCAAACCTCACTGCCGGCCATGGTCTCAGGCCACAGGATTGTGTTCCTGGCCCCGTGGGGCTGTACTTCTGGCTCCCATCACTGGCCATGTGGTTGTGCTCCAGGTCTTCAGCTGCAGGGCTCCACAGTCACCCTGACTCTTCCCCTGAGATTCCCCCCAGCCTCGCTCCTGCCCCTCCCTTCCTGAAGTTGAGTGACACAAATGAGCTATTGGCAGCACTCCAGAAGCTCTGGAAGGACAGGGGATGAATGCAGGGCTTGGTTTTTCCCAGCGAGTGCGCCAGCCTGACAGTACCTACGGGGATGCAGGACCAAAGATGCTGCTGGACTACAGAAGGCTGAACTATAAGAAATTGAACCTGCAGGAGTTTTATTTCTTTTCTGACCCACAAAAGGTATAGATCCTAGTTCTCTGCCAAAAATAAATCCAGGATAACTGGGACACGAGAGGATTCCACTACTTACCAGTGTTGCCATTTTGTTACATGATAAACTATCATTAAACATAAAATCGCCACAGAGAAAAAAAATTCTAAAAAATGCACAGAACAAAAAAGAGAGAGAGTGAAATGAGTAAAACACTGATAACCAGAAATTCATTTGTAGCCAATAGAGCAAAAAATGTCAAGCTAGAAAAACTGATGGAAACAGGTTTTCCATTATTGTATCTGAACTATGTAGAAAATTTTCTTGAGGAAATATCAGTGTCAGACCAAGCAACTGAAAAGAAGATGAAAATTGGTGATCATTTTCCTCACTTTCTGCTGATAAGCTCAGTCTTGCTGGGGATTCTTAAATTAAGTTGAGAGCTTAACATTGGAACTAAGAGAAAGGATGATCTTACTGCCAAAGCATTGGCTGGAGAATCAAGAAGTAGGTTCAGTTCCTGGCTCTGAATGCCCTGGTCTACAGTAGGGAGTTATTTTGAAACTACCAATCCTGTTATTTTGAAATAAGGAGCTGGTTATTTCAAAATAATAACTCACTTTCCATGAGGAATAACTCTTATTTCGAAATTGTTATTTTGAAATAACGGTGGTGTGGATGCTCCACTGTTGCTATTTCAAAATAACTATTCCACAGAGTCATTCAGAGTAATTACTCCCAGTGCTTCTTGGGGCTCTGTCAAGTAGCATGTCCACATTAAGGGAACCTGTTTCAGAGTAATTTCAAGGCTTCCCTATAGAGTGGACTCGCTATTTCTAAATAGTTCTTGTGGGAGTTATTTCAAATTTCAAAATAATTTCCTAGTGTAGACATGCCCTAACAGGCTTCCTATGTAATCATGAGTTGTTGATTAAGGCCTGATTCTGCTCCCACTAAAATAAATGGCAAGACACCTGAACTTTGGCTGAAATGGGAAAATCCCTAATTCCTCCTTCTTCTGTCTGTTCAAGGGGCTCATAGCTACAGATGGCTAAAAAGGGACATTTTTTTCAAAATTTGTCTTTTTTCAGTTTTCACAGTTAGGAACTTTTATTATTATTATTATTATATCTGTCTGAAATATTTCTTTCTCCCACTCTCTATTGTCTTGTCTGTTTATATGAGGATAAGTAAAAAAGTATCTGAAAAGTGTTCATACCTTTTTTTTTGCGATTGGCCCAACTGCTGAATTTGCATGCAACCGTAAGCATGGAACCTCCCTATATTGTAGTGACATATTTGGCCTTGACCATTCAGATGACTTTCACCACTAGCGGGGTCAACATGGCTGCTGCACTTACCACATGCACCAAAGAAGAGCAGCATGCAGTGATTCGATTTTTGTGGGCTGAAGATGTAAGAGGTGCAGAAATTCAAAGACTATCAGCATAGTATGGTGACAATGTTTTGCCGCAGCAAAGTGTGTACGAAATGGACTGACTTGTTCAAAAATGGCGAACAAGTGTCACTGATGAAGAATGATCAGGGTGCCCATCCACATCTACTACTGAAAAGAACATTGAACAAGTCCACGTGCTGATTCTCGAAAACAGGAAGGTGACTGTCGATGAAGTGGCAAACCAACTGCAGACTAGTTACGGTTCTGCCTATGAAATCATCCACCACAAACTTCGCTTCAGTAAAGTTTGTGCAAGGTGCATTCCCAAACAACTCACGGAACAGCACAGATGTAACTGTTTGGACATCTGTAACCGCCTTTTGAACCAGTATAATGAGGAAAGTGACACTTTTTTGAGTCTCATTTTCACTGGTGATGAAACGTGGATCCACCACTATGAGCTGGAGAGCAAACATGAGAGAGACCCCTCAAAGATGTTTTAAGAGGCTGTAGTTTTTCCAGCGACCATGATTTGAAGGAGGCAGTGCATACATGGCATGCCACCCGGCTGAAAACATTTTTTTCTGAAGGCATACACAAGCTTGTGCAACGCTGGACCAAGTGTGTTGAAACACAGGGGAACTTTGTTGAAAAATGATACACTTATGAGTTCTGTATTGCTGTTGTGTTAATTTTAATAAATACATTGCGGATACTTCTTGACTTACCCGTTTATTATAAGTACTTCAGTGAAGCAGATTGAATCTTACTATGTGTATGTACAAGGTCTAGCACAATGAAAGCTTAGTCTCAATAGTTTCCTCTAGAAGTTGCGATGATACAAACAATACTGAAGTTGAAACCTATTACTATTAATAGAAACAGAGTGTTTTTACATACAAGCCCTTGCATTTTCTTTAAAGACCAAAATCCTAAAATTGTCTTTTTCTCAAGTGGAAAATGTAAGATAGGACATATTAAAGATGTTTCACAGGAGATGAAGAAAAAACTTTTAGAGAGCTGATTCTAGAAGATAGTTATTCTAGGCCCTTTTGCTCAGAAGAGATTGAGAAAGTGACATTTAAAACCAGATTCGCTTTAGTCTTTGTTTGAGACTACTGTTTACATGTAAAAGAAAAAGAGGAGTTGGAATTTGGGGTTGAATATATTAAAAACTCCTAGATTAAAGTCAATGGAGCTACTTGCATTCTGTAAATCAAGCATATCATTAAAATGTTGCAAGATTAGGCCTAACAGGCAATACTTGTTTTTGCCTGGATAGCCACTATGCTTTGTACTCAGAGCTTTCACCCAGGGCACAGCACAGTAGTTTGAGGGCCAAATGGGAGTTAGGCACCTAAATATCTGGTCTTGAGTGAATAGGACATCTATTACTACAGTTTTCACGCTATCTAGTCCCACCCTTTGTAATCTAGCATTGTTAGATATGCATACACACTTTTAGATATCTTAAATGGTAAAATTCTTATGATAGCAGCTGTATTGAAAATAACCCTGTTTCAGTTTTGGATCTCACCCTGCACTGGAGGATGGTTATATTGGAATTTCAATTCAAACCACACTCTCTACTCTAGTCTAAAACATTTTATTTGGAGAGATTTCAATACCGAGTTCCAACTATTTCCATGGGAAACAAGATTCATTTCAGGAGAAATTTGAAGTATAAAACAAGCACACTGGGAGAATAATGGGCCAGATTCAAGTTATAACAACACAAGAAAAAATTTAAAGTAACTGCACTGCTGTAAAGATAAATACTCTATTTATATCACTATCACTGAGATCAACAACAGTCACTTCATTGGTGATGTAGTTTGTGATTGTGCTTAAACTTAGCCATCTGGTTCCTTTGAATGTCCTGACATGACAAGTTCCAGTCAACACTTCTGCGAAAGAAAAGCTTCACCTCTTTAACCTACTAGAGTTCTCAAGGCATGTCCAGGACACAGCCAAGAATTTCAGTCAAAGCCCCTCACAAGAGGCTGTTACAAAATCTAAGCAGTCATAGGTCAGAAACTAGCTAAAGACAAAAACAAGGAGGAGGAGGAGGACATAGCCAAACGGCTAGTGGTAGCTCTTTAGGAAAGGGATCATGTGCTCACAATGTGCTTTTGCAACAGTGTTTGAAGCCTATAGTTCATTCAGTTTCATTAATTCTTTGCCAGTGCCATGTTCCTCAGTGGAAGCAAAATGCAGGACAATGTTCCTCAGTGGGTTATTAAGCATTCTTCACACTAAGATGAGCTGTGCTGCATATCAACAGCATGGCATATAATACGGATTTAATTCACTTCTGGTAATCCTGGTTGAATGATTGGTAACATACAAACTATCATTTCAAACTAATCCAAAGTTGGGAGGAAAAAGAATTGCCAAGCTTAATTTCCACCACCTTCATTTTTCTACCTTGTTAAACACATGTATTTAGGTATATACAGACTGTAAACAAACAGAAGCAGAAATGCTTGATTTCTGTGTTCTTATAAATCACGGAAGCATACAGTGATGCAACAGAGAAGAGATTGAACAGCATTTTATTGCTTGTCATGGAATCTAGATACAGGAAAGACTCAATCAATCATCCTGCACTTCCCTTGCCACTGCAGGATTTTTATCATCCATATAATTGTATACAGTTTTTCCAGTCCAGTTTTAAGTAACCCAAATAATCTGGCTATTCTTACCAGCCAATTGGTTCAGTGAAAAGAAAAAGAAAAAGAAAAAGAAAAATGTGGTTCAACCTTAGCTACCATCAGAAGTGCAATGACAGCAACAAAGTGATTAGGGATTTGTATACTTCCTTTTCCAGACTGACACAATGTTCTTGGATAATTTTTTTAGAAAATATGTCTTGTTGAGCAACTGCAGCTGAAGACAAAAATGTCTTCACTTTAGTGCATAGGAGCAAATGCTATTTCTTCATGACCTAGTTATTAGATAAAGTGTATCTCTAAGGCAAGTAAATCAGAGACAAAATGCTATGCCAGCTCTCCATTGAAAGACTACAGTATTCAGTAAAAATCTGATTCTTGTAGAACATGAAATGCCAGCTTTTAAGGATTCTACTTGTCATGTTATTACCAGGAACAATGAATTGCTGAAACCTAAAAAAGATAAAAGCACTATTAGAATCCTTAGAAAGCACAGATGCCTTTAAAACAGAAAGGAATTATAGGATTAGTACGTGATAGGATTGAGGACAGGACTGCAAAAATTAATTGCATGTGATTTTATGTGAAAACAAGGCAGTGCCATACAACAGCTATGTAGTTGAATAACTACATCACTATTATTGTAATGATGAGGTATTCCTCTGTTATGTTTGGGCTTCGCTGCATGTTTGTTGTTTATAATTTCTTGTCAAAAGACAAGAAATTATAATTTTCCTTTGCTACTGTGACGGGGCAATTTCCTGCAGTACCCTGGATAAGCTTTATTAAATTAAGTTTAATATCTCTGGTGTCTTTTGTATTAAAAATGCAGTTGTTTATGTGTTATTGTCAGACTATATGTAACTTTTCTAGGAGAATGACTAATGTGAACCTTGGAGAAATGTTAAGAACTTCAAAGAACTGTTTGGGATAATACACGTGAAGTAGATTTCCTAGGAGGTACTTATGAGGCCTTCTAAAGGTACACTCTGGGAGAAAAACCAATTGTCTACTAAGTATCTACAGATCGAAAACCTGAAACTATATAAAATATGGACTAGACTAGAATTTTTCATTAATGTGTTAATTCTGAGCTGACTGAGGCTGTTATGAACTTGAAATGGTTTCCATCATGCACAGGTTTACAGTTTGATTCCTAAGTATCTCTACTACACAAATTGCTCCAGCACCCATGAACTTGTGATCATAGATTTGGACCCTCTGTCATGTACATTGACCAAGCCAGACAGTCTATACACAAAAGAATCAATGGACACAAATCAGACATAACATACAAAAACCAGTAGGAGAACACTTCAATCTCCCTGGATACTGAATAAGAGATTTAAAAGTAGCCATCCTTCAACAAAAAAAAATCTTCAAAAAAAAGAAACTGTAGAGCTGCAGTTCATTTGTGAACTTGACTCTATAAATCTGGGTTTGAATAGGCACTGGGAATGGCTGGGTCAACTACAAAAGCAATTTTTCATCTCCACTGGGAGTGGGCCACATCCAACCTAAATGAATTAGCCTAACTGGTTAGTAGAGGCGCTTCACTTGATAAGCAAACTCCATTCATTTCCTGTGCTAGTATATGCATATCTGCCTTTGTAACTTCCATTCCATGCATCTGACAAAGTAGGTGTTTGTTCACGAAAACTTATGCCCAAATAAATCTGCTAGGGTATGTCTACACTGCACCGTTATTTCAAGATAACTCGTGTGATTTTGAAATAGTGTGAGCATCTACACAGCCATTCCATTATTTTGAAATAATGGACGGCTTATTCCAAAATCTGTAAACCTCATTCTATAAGGAATAATGCCTATTCCAAAATAGCTATTTTGAAATAAGGCATGTGTAGAAGCTCCAGTGCTGCTATTTCAAAATAGCCCCTCTCCAGGGCCATTCTAAGTTATTGCTCCTGGAGAGCTAAATTGAGATAGCACATCTACATTAGGGAAGCCTGCCTTGGACTAATTTTGAGGCTTCCCTGCAGCATAAACATGCTATTTTGATATAAGCTATTTCAAAATAATTATTCCAGAATAGCCTATTTTTAAATAGCTGTGCAGTGTAGACGTACCCTTAGTCTTTAAGGTGTCACAAGACTCTTCATTGTTTTTGTGGATACAGACTAACATGGCTACCCCTCTTATACTACTCTCTGAATAGTCTTTATCTTCCTGAGTACCAGTTTAAGTTGACTGGTCTATATTTCCCTGAGTTATCTGTATTCACCTTTTTATAGATAAGTACTATATTTGCCTATTACCAGTCATCTGGGATCTTTCAATTAGCAAAAACAATTGCTAATGACTCAGATTTCTTCAATCAGTGCCTTAAATGTTTTAGAATGTACTTCTTTGGGCCCTACAAACTTGAAAACATCTAAATTGTTTAAGTTATTCTTAACTTTTTCTTTCTTTATTTTAGCTTCAAATCCTACCCTATTTACACTGATATTCACTATGTTAGTTGTCCAATCACTGCTAACCTTTTTGGTCATAGCTGCACAGTGGAGGGGTAAGTGTGTTTACATCATCATTGAGGATCAGCCTCCTCTGTCCTTGGTCTTCCTTTTGCATCAAATGTATTTGTAAAATGTTTTTTACTATCCTTTTTGTCGTTTGCTAATTTAATCTCAGTTTATGTTTTGACCTTTCTAATGTTGTCCACACATGCTTATGTTGTTTTTATATTAATCCATCATAAACTGACCTCATTTCCATTTTTGTGTGACTCTTTTTTGAGTTTCAAGTCATTGAAAATCTCTAGGTTAAGGCAGGCTGATCCTTACCGTACTTCCTACCTTCCTATGTTCTTATATTCTCAATAAAGTCTCCTGAAAAAATTACCAGCTGTCCTGATCTCTCTTTCCCTTAGAAATGCTTCCCATGTGATCTTGCTTACCTCTTATTTGAGTTTTCTAAAGTCTGTCTTCTTAAAGCCCATTGTTTTCATTCTGGTGTTTGGCCTCCTACCATTAATTAGTTTCACGGTCTTGATCATTTCATGGTCACGTTCACCCAAACTTCTTCAAAGTCTCAACTAGATCCTCATTATTTCTCAGAATCAAATGTCAAACCACCTCTCCTCAAGTTGCTTTCTTTACATTCTGCATTAAAAATTGTCTCCAATGCATTCAATGAACTTCCTGGATAATCTGTACCCTGCTATACTATTTTCCCAACATATGTCTAAATACTTGAAGTCCCCTATTACTGCTAAGTCCCATGCTTTGGATGATTTTGTTAGTTAAAGCCTCATTCAGCTCTTGTTCCTGGTTAGATGGTCTTAATCAAGATGGTAATTATCTTACACATTACAAAGACAGCCTCCCCACCTTTTGATATTCATAATGACCCCAGATTAGCCACTTAATTGACTCTTAAAATAAGCTTTTTGTTTTACCTACTCACTATCTCTTTCTCCCCCCCCCCCCCCCCCCCCCCCCATCCCTTATTTATTCTTCAATCTGGACTTATTATACTCTGGTCATCTGAAAAAGTGAGTTTTGCCCATAAAAGCTCATGATACCATCTACATATTTTGTTAGTCTTTATGGTGCTACTAAACTATTTGTTGTTTTTTAAATTTTTCCTGTTGCAGACTAACTCGGCTATCCCTCTGAAGTAAGAGGAGAATGTTAGGCACCCTATATTTTTATAACAAATCTTTATCAAAAATATTTACATTAATTTAGACAGACTTTAACCAATATTATCATAATTATTCTCTGCTGAAAGTCAAAACTGAAGTATTTTATGATGGGCAGATTTTGTTCCTGTGATTTTCTTCTTCTAAATGTCACCATATTATCAGATATTTACAACAAGGATCTTAAAACAGCTGCAACCAGCATACAATCTAAACTTCATTAGTGATTCTGAGACCAGATTAATGGCAGATTTGTGATTAACCTGCAGTTATTTTCCTTCTCCCAGTTTGTAAAATGAACAGAGGAAGTGAATCACAGAGATGAGAACAGAAACAAATTCTCCCAAAAAAAATAAGGGGCATATCAGTAAGACATGGAGAATAATTACTGGATCACTGAACTAATGCCCATTTAAGCACAAAATATGTTCCCCTTGCCAGTAACATCTGTATCACATACCAAAATATTATATGTGATCTTATTAAATCTCTCTCAATCCCAAATGCAGGAAGCAATATAGTACTGTTAAGACCCAGGATGTAGAGGCAAGTAATCTGCCTTGTATAGATTGGAACCAGAAGGGAGCAAAGCAGGAAGTCCAGGAGTACAACTTGGATAAGATTTACCAGTGAAAGAAGGGGTTTCATGCTTAGAAAACAACACAAGTGTCGTTTCACCTCCAGGAAAACTGGAGAGTTTACAAGAAAGGGACACACATAAAAATCAATGTGCTGAAAACAGTGGGTATTCAGCGCGTTGCTGATCACTTGTATAGTTGTGCAATGGCAGGACACTGGGAATTCTGCTCATGGCTCTCATGTAAAACATTTAGATCCTGCTCATCAGTTAAGCACATGAGCATCTTGTCCAGATTATCAAAGCAATAGCCTCTCTTAGGGGTAAAATGGAATGAGTCTTGAGAATGTTATTAGACAGCTGCTTTATTGTACAGCTCTGTGCTTTGATGCCTGTGGTGTGAATCAGCAGTTTCACGGGGAAAGGACAAGAGGCATTCAGATTGGATTCACGTAGGACTCATCCGTTCCTGATCATCATGCAATCACTCATTGCTAATGTTGCACTACTCACTGCTTCACTGACAGAGCTTCGGGTTGTTGGGTTTTTGTATTTGTTTTGTTTTGTTAACTGAAAGCATGAAAAACTTTACAACCAATTAACCTGAAAAATTGATTCACTTTAGCAAATTACAATTTAGAATCTCACATAGGTATTGATTCTTAGAAGAGTTAGTAACTGCAAGGGGAAGGAAATAGCTCATTTAGTGAACAATTTATTCTTCCTTTAACTTTCCTCCAATCCCAGGATGTTACTACAGCGAAGTGCTCTGCCAATATCCTAGTTTCATAACTAATTCTGTGGGCAAATGCAGCTTCCCAAGAGCTCCATGGTAACAGACTTCCTTTCTACACTGCTAGATAATTGGCAGATAAGAACCTGTTGAAATCAGCATAGCTGTGCCAAACCAGCTAAGAATTTGGCCCCATTAGTTTAACAGTTCCAAGGCCACTTTCAGTCAGCAGGAACAAAATAGCTCTTTTGCTTGTTTCAAATTATCCTAAATCTACATTAAGTAGTTGAGGTCAACAAACAACTAGCTGGCTTCAAAGGAAACAAAAACAAAAACAGATTTGAGTCTCTAAATGACATTTATAATGTGGTCTGTTTGGGGGTCTCCTACACAAGACTAAGAGCTTTTTAATGAGGCTCTTGCATGCCATCTTTTGATAGCCTTACTCCCTCATGCAGAGATCCTGAGGTAACTGAAAGGTTTAGAAAGCCAGTTCCTAACTGATCAGAGGGGCAAACAAATAGGGTATTTTGTGAGGGAGTTTAGAGTGCAAAACCCAAATACACCTAACAAACATTCTCAAAACTTAGGTCAGTAAAGCCTCCCCTCACCCCTAAAAAAACCCCCCAAAAAACAAAACAAAAAACAAAAAAAAAACCAAGCAAACAAACAAGCACAAAAAAATCCCCTGTAAGAGTTAAAATAATTCAGTCAGAAATCGAGGCATAGAATGAGGGATATCCAGTTTATTTCACTGAATGCAGCACGCATATTTACCGGTCCTGTGAGCAGGTGGCATATGTTTGCATTTGGTACAATGAGCTCATGGCCTTCAGAGGCTGAGTATAGTTCTTGAGACTGGAATGGCTGAATTGGAGGAGCTAAGGAAGAAAGGGAAGTACATAAATGAGACTTTCTGGGATTGGTCCCACCACTGGTCTGACAGCTTCTCTACTGGATGAAAAAACACAGGAGACTATCAAGGTTTTTTGTAGGGAAATGATCCCACAATTGGCACCTTCCCTCCAGGTGATGCCATGGCATCCTTTTCCATTGAGGCTACCCATGCTCACAACAGACCCCATCCACAGCTGGAGCCTGCCCCTTGGAGGTGAGACTTTGGTCAGGACACAGAGGAGAGTCTCACCCACCCTAAGATAACCCCTGCCCAGAAGCTGAACCTCTGCCCAGAAGCGGAGTATCCTGGTCACAGTGAAGGGAAGGAAAACTTGCTCCACTGAAAGACATCCCCCCTTCCATTTTCCATATCCTATGACATAAGGAAGGGGATCTCCCATGTCAGGGACACAAACAGGAGAGAGGGAACCCTTGGTCCCAGACATGGTATAAACAGTGTACCCTGGTTAGTGGAAGATGCTCATCCTCCTCGTGCTCACACACATGCACACACACATCCTCACATAAGACATATTACTTAAACCAAATTTAGTGACAACAATGAACCAGATATATGATTTTAGAATAACTATTTATTTCAGTGCCCCACATCACAAAAAATATTATCTGCCGCAGGGATATACATTCAAAAACACTAAGTTAGTTGATATTATTATTATTATTATTAAGTAGGTAGCTAGGTTACTGGAGGGGGGGGGGTTATATGGAAAATTGTGTGTTGTTTTACACATTGAATGATGACTAAACCCCTGCCAATATCCATCACTAAAGCTATGTCTAAACCGCAGGCTTCTTTCGGAAGAACCATTTTCTGGAAGAGCTCTTCCAAAAAAAAGTCTTCCAAAAGAGAGCGTCCACATACAAAAGCGCATCAAAAAAGCGATCTGCTTTTTCAAAAGATCACGTTCACATTGAATGGACATTATCTCGCATTTAAGCTGCGATTACTATGGATGGAGAGGCTACCAGGGCACCTGTGCTTTTTCCTCTTCTTTCGAAAGAACTCCCTCTTCCCCATCCATCTCTTTTGGAAAAAGGCTTCTTCCTCATAGAAAGAGGATTACCAATGCCAGAAAACCCCCTCTTCTCTTTCAATTTACTTTTGGAAGAAAGTGATTGCAGTGTGGACGTAACTCAGGTTTTGTAGGGAAAACAGACATTTTTCCGACAAAACTCTGTAGTGTGGACATACCCTAAGTCCTGTAATTTTGTTAAGTGTCCATAGTGCAACATGGTGGTGCTTACCCCAGTGACTGTTAACTCCAGTTAAAGTGGTAAGTTGTAAGTGTGTCTCTTTAGAAAGCAAAGAACCTTAATATTTCTGTGAGTGTTCCAAGAAAAGTCAGGACACATCAGGGCAGATGGATTTGAGAAAAACTCAGGAATAGGGGAATATTGGGGTCACCTTGGATACTGTAGGCAGGCTGCTGGGGACTGAGCACTGCAGCAGGGAGACATAGCACAAAGACACTCAGGGTATGTCTACACAGCAGCGTTATTTCGGAATAACATACTTTATTCTGAAATAACAAAAAGCATGTCTACACTGCAAGCCATTATTCTGAAATAATGGCAAGCTGGGGGACTTCTTACTCCAACTCCTGTAACCCTCATTTCATGAGGAGTAAGGGAAGTCAAAGGAAGAAAGCTCTTCCTTTGACTTCCTGCTGTGTAAACAGGGCCAAAAGCCAAAATAAGATATTTTGACTTCAGCTACGCAATCGACTTTTGCTCTGCTGTTTAGACATGTCCTTAGTGATCCACATGTTTTTCTGCCGGCTGTTGGTGTCCAGGCTGTGACTGACAGCAACAGAGCATTTAAGACACCCAGGGGTTTATAGGGCAAGTGATGGTGCAACCTGTCACTGATCTCAGTTGCAACCCAGGATGTGACAGGCTCCCTCTGTAGGAGCCCATATCAGAACAAGAATTCATAGCTCCGACATGCAAGGCTCACATATAAGAGATTCCGTCAAGGTGTTTATCAAACATAAGACAGTAATACAAATATTTTGTCCCTGAAAAAGACAAGTCATTTTATTGCTCTAGGGAAAAACATTAAAAATTGATCTGTAGAAGGTAAAATCCATGAGTGAAATACGCAATGACTGAGAAGAAGCAATTGTCTAACTGGAAGTCTCTGGAGACCAGAAAGAGAAGTGGATTGTGTTACTGAAGAAAAATATGGATGTAATTGTAAGGATGAAGTTTCAAATGTAATTGTTCATTTTACATCAGAAGGGAGAAAAAATAAGATTGTAAGAATCACGGAGGCCAGATTTCATGAAAAGTTGTATCTAGTGAATATACTGAAAGAGCAAAATGTTCACTGTTACTCTTAAAACATTTTTTGACTGTATTATGAAGTATAGACAAATGTCATAATGGATTTTTTTCTGTAAAATTTGATTATTGCTCCTAACTTAAAATACGTTAAATGTTATTCCTTTTGAGATACTTGTTTAGACTTGACATTTAATCATAAGACGTTATTTATGCAATTGCTCAGGCAGTTTGTCCTTCAGATGCACTTGAGGAAAATAGATTCAGAAACTGAGCCATGTCTGTATAAGATTTTGGAAAAGAAAGCAGATAGCGTGGCATATAATCCAAGTGTATCACTTCAAATGAAGCTATATGGTGCACATTACAAGAATTAAAGGATTGGCTTTAAAAACAGCAACTTAATCTTTTACACAGTCCTTCAAGGAACTGCTATACAATCCCACTGGCATCAGTAGAGTGGAGGCCATCCAAATTATATAACCTCCTTCTCCCATAGAAGATGGACCAACATTCTACAAAACCAAAATCTACACCATTTAAAAAGTTGCAGGTTCATCTTTCAGATGCTGGGCCTGATGGAATCAGTGGTCATCTTCTCTGAGAAAGAAGTGCTGGACCCATGCAGGTCATAAGGGCTGCTTATTTAACCACAACTCAAACAACAGCTGTTTCTGGTATTTTTTATTAGGTCACAGCCTATGTTTTTTTTTTTTAAGTGACTTGGGACCAACCAAATTAGACTCTGCAACTGTGTGTTCCTGTTGCTATTCTTTTGGGACATGTTGTGACCCCTTTCGTCTGCCCCAAAAGTAGTTACCAGTCAGCATTTTCCTCACTTCATCCTAGAAAGAAGCTCCACAGTTTGAGACATTTACACCATATCCCTCTCTAGATACATGCACAAACATGCACAGACACTGACCATGAGCAGCATGCATCTGGGTTCTGCAGGAGTGATGGAAGGGGACCACGTGGCCTGAAGGGATGCTCAGCCTCCTCGGCTTTACAGGCAGTCCCCGAGTTACGCGGATCCGATTTACGTCGGATCCGCACTTACGAACGGGGATTTTCTCCTCCCGGAGGACTGGAGCGGCCGGACCAGGCGTCCCGCCGCCCGCCTCCTCTGGGTCGAGAAAATCTGCTCCCCGTCTCCCTGGTCTGCTGGGGGAGCCAGCAGACCAGGGAGACGGGGAGCAAAGCGGCGGAGGACCCGGGCCGGACCCGCAGCGCTGATCTGGAAGCGCCGCGGGTCCGGCCCGGGTCCTCCGCCGCTTTGCTCAGCATCTCCCTGGTCTGCTGGGGTGGGAGATGCAGCTAGTGCCCCCTCCCCAGCAGACCAGGGAGATGTGGAGCAAAGCCCGGGGCCTGTGGCAGAGCAGGTGCGGTGTTGCCGGTTGGTCCCGCAGCACCGCTCCTTGGCGCTACTGGACCAATCCGGCAGCACCCCAGCTGCTCTGCCCCAGGAGTCCTGATTCAGCCGCTGCTGATCAGTTTCAGCAGCGGCTGAATCAGGACTCCTGGGGCAGAGCAGCTGGGGTGCTGCCGGGTTGGTCCAGTAGCGCCGAGGAGCGGCCGCGCTACTGGACCAACCCAGCAGCACCCGAGCTGCTCTGCCTCGGGTGTCCCCAAGTCAGCCGCTGCTGAAACTGACCAGCGCTGACTACAGGAAGCCCGAGGCAGAGTTGCTCTGCCCCGGGCTTCCTGGAATCAGCTGCTCATCAGTTTCAGCAGCGGCTGAATCTGGATGCCAGTTCCGACTTACATACAGATTCAACTTAAGAACAAACCTACAATCCCTATCTTGTACGTAACCCGGGGACTGCCTGTACTCAGAAAAGATAACTCACCTCTATAAACTAGGCTAAGGTATTGAATACTGTCTATTCTGATCCAGCTGCTTGCAAGTCTGGTTGAGTTTGGTAGCCCCAAAAAAAAAAAAAAAAAAAAAAAAAAAACTTATTCTCAAGTTGAGCTTCCCTTCTTTCCGTTATGACAATGTTTTCTCTGAAAGCACAGACTCTTCACATTGCATTACAATTGACCATAGATGCTCTGCTTCCCATTTCTTTCTGGCCTTCTTTAACCCTCCACCATCCCTACGGGAAAGGAGTTGGTAGTCTTTGTCCAATTCCAACTGAACAGGTCTCCACATCACAAGGACCCTCCAAGCAGATGGAAGAAAACCATCCCATTCTATTAACAACTCAATGGAAATGGAAAATGCAGAAATATATAGAAAATTATATCGAAATGAAGCTGTAGTCAGGAGGCTTCAGGCTCTTTACTACCTGTATTTTCCAAAATGTGGGTGTTCCTGTACGTACATTGTATGCAGAGACAGCACTGCAATACTGGTCAGGACTCATTCCTCTAGGTGTGGTCTTATGTGGTCTAGAAGAGATTTTATACCCATACAGCCTTCAATGGGAGGAATACCTTTAAGAAAAAGGAATTGTGGCTTATAGCTGCGTGATATGAAAAGCTATTGGACTGACCATGGCAAATCAAATTGCAGAATCAAGTGTCTAGACAACAAACAAACACAGCTCAGAGCCACAATCCAAAGAACTGCTGGAAAAGCATTTGCATGCTCAACCACGTAGGCTACATCTAGACAATGGAGCTATTTTGGGATACCATAAATATCCCAAAATAGCTATTCCGTGTCTTTAAAGCAGCCTATTATTTCAAAATATCAGGTGGGCTATTCTGGCATCCCTGTAACCCTCATTCCATGAGGGATAGGTGACATTTTTGATAGTGCTTTATTTCAAAATTTGGCACTGTGTAGACAATGCCAAATTTTGAAATAAGCTATTTAGAAATTAATTCAAAATAAGTCACGCAATTTGCATAGGCTAATCGTGGTCTGGGAACAGGGGAGTACACGAAGTCTCCTCTCCCTGCCGGAGCATGTGGCTCCGCAGGGAACCACCTCCTATTCAAAACAGCTAGGTTCCTTCTAGGCACTGTGACCCTGGAAAGGTGAGGCAGGTGCAAAAGACCTTGCATGCTCCCCCGCCCCACATGGGAGCACACAAAGTCTCCTCTCCCCACTCCCGCAAGGGGCACACAGTGCCTAGAGGAAACCACCCCTTCCACCTGACTCCTCACCCCTTCCACCTAAGGCCCTGCCCCTTCTGGGGCCGGCCCACTACCACTACCAAAATGGGTGAAGTGGCCTCCATACAAAAATTATTGCCCGCCCCTGTGCTTAACACAGCACAGCCCATTGCTTCATGTTTTGAATGGGAACTATTCCTCATGAATAGGGATATGTGAGTCTAACCTTAGGTTATAATGCCGTCCTCACTGTTCTGTTTCTGAACATTTGTTACTGGTAATTTCTCAGCACTTTCAATAGTACCATGAATAATGGCATTTACCCATTTCCTTATCAAGATTTCACTGTTTTTAACTAAGAACTACAAGAGCAGATGTGTAAGTCAGTGTTTACATAAGCAGTAAGAGTTAGTGTCCAGGCACAATTCTTTTGACATTCACATTAATGATAATGTTATCCTCTCTCTTTGTGTGTCTCACTGTCTATATGCAGGAATTTCTCTTTTGGCTTGAAAGGTCAGACAACATGAAAAATGGCAAACACGAATACTCTTGGGCCTGTTTCCCTCGGCAAACCCTGTGTATAAACATTTAGTGCTTTCACTCATCTTTTCCAAAGCCCATCTCCGTTTAGGTAGTTCTCATTATAGAATAAATGTTCTAGATAAATAAATTATTATTCACATTATTCCCATTATAGAATAAATACTTTCCCTTGCTGCTGTCTGTGCATCTCCATTAGGGTTTGCAGACAGTGCTGATTTCTCATTACCACAATGTCTCTAAGTGTGGATCCACTAAGGGGACTTCTAGGTGCCTAGGAAATCATAGGAACCAACTGGGATCCACAAAGCTCTCTCCAGCCTCAGGCAGCTATATAGTCTCTTGTGGGAATGAGTTAGGCACCTGCCTTGCTGCACACAAAATAGATGAAGGAGGAGCAGTATTTCCTGTAAGCTGAGCACTTGTGCGGCCACTCAGAGAGACTGAAATGTCACCCAACTGATCAGCAGCTAGGCTTTTTGTTTCTAATGGTGGTGCACATACACACATGTCTTGATGCACATCAAATTTATTCCTCACATGGATGGAAAAAAATCCACACATGGATGAAAAAGAGGGAACACTGAGGAGAGGGTGCCTGTTTTCAGATTATAACTTTTAGTCTAGTAGTAGGAGCACTCACCAGTGGTGTGGGAGACCCAGGCTGAACTCCCCATCTCCCTGGGAAGGCGTTCAGAAAGGATTTGAACAGGGGTCTGAAACCTTTTAGGAGAGTTCTCTATCCAGTGAGCTCTGGGATATTCTGATGTGAGACTTCCTAAATCTCTTTTTCTGAAACTGTTCCATGGTGGAAAAGTAATGAATGAGTGATTGGAGCTTGAGAATTTGAGCCAGACTTTTCTACCCCCCAGGTGGGTGGCCATAACCACTGGACTGAAGAGTCATTCCCACTGTGGTGCTCTTTGTCCCAGTCACTCTTTCCACATATTTTGAAAGTGGAACTACCACCATAGGAGTGACTGAGCAGGCCCTATATCAGAATATTCCCGAGCTCAATGGTTAGAGCTAATGCCTCAAAAGTGAGAGTCACCTGTTCAAAACTCTACCTTCACTCTGTTAGGCAGAGGGGAATTGAACCTGTGTCTCCTATAGCTCAGGTAAGTAGGTTAACCTTCAGCCTGAAGTGATAAAGCAAATGGGGAGGGGGGAGGAGCATACTTACTGGTTTGGGCTCTTTGGTTGAGTTAGGCAACCAAACACCTATCTTCCCTTGACTTTGGGACTTGGGGGAAGGGTGGAATAAGCATGGGGACACTTATCAGGAAACTGCAGTGAGCACAGTCATAGGCAGAAACTTGGGCACCTACAGGGTGCAGGAGCACTTTGGGGGCTCACAGTAGGGGATTCAGATGCCTAAATCCGGACATAGACATTGATCAGAGGGCCAGAGCAATTGAGAGGTGAAGGAAGAATTGAGCACGACATGAAATAAGTCTCCTGAGGGCCTGCTTCTCTCCTGCTATGTACTTTGTGCGATCATTTACACTTGCTGCATTTCACATCCACCTTGCACACGTGTAAATATTACTGAAGGTGCAAGGCAGGAGAGAAGCAAGCCCACAGATTATTTTTTCCTGTGCAGTAGAAAGAACAAAGATGGGAAGGGGGTGGTGTGTGGATTGAGTCATCCACTTACACTCTTGTGCCCCCACAGTAAATCTATACTGCAATCATTTATATCCTTCAGCTGCTCTATAGTTAACAGCATAGCCAGTCTTTACATGGAGCTGCCTATGTCATTTAAAAACTACTTTTTACCTTTACTCTACAAAGTTGACTATTAGTCAGAACAAAGGAGAAATCAACAGCTAAGAGGTGAACTAGGGGAAGCTGGGAATATTTATTACAGCCATTTGGGCTCATGCTATCTCAGACTTGTTTAATGTGCTGGTGGGGTAAACAAAGTGGCTTTATATCTTCTCCACTCAGCTTTGCTTTATTAATTATGCCAGCAGATGATATATACAGATATACATATTTGGACTGGAAGACAGTTAAAACAAAATTCATTACATTGCTAACTGCTGGATAGAAGGCAACAATTTACACACAAATTCAGGACCACAGCTAAGCTGTTTTTCCTTGTAAAAGCATAACTGGCTCTCTGCTTTAAATGTTAAGATCAGCAAAGAGCAGAACGACTCACCACCTATCCTTCTCATGAGGAAACTTAATGCTAGAGAAAGAAAAATACCCCCTTCTTTGCTTTAGGACCTGGAAATCAGAGCAAGGCAATGAAAAACAGATGTCATTTTCATTAGACTGTGGGGCTATGTCTACACTACAAAGATAAATTGGAAAAAGATACGCAATTTTTCCAATTTACTTCTGAGAGGCTCTACATGGGGCCAAATTTCGGGAAAAAAAATCTTGTTAAGAACAACCCTTCTTCCTTGTAAAACGAGGTTTACGGTGATGCTGAAAAAATGCATCCACTTTTCCAACATTTTTTCCATCCCTAGTTTAAGACACATGTTGGGGGTATGCTAGAATAGCACGAAGCATGCTGTACTCTGTCAATACTTGGTGGCAAGAAACCTCCAGAGGCCACAGACATCCTGAAGTCACCTTTAACCTACAGCACCCTAGGACAATATAAAAATGTAAAACAGAGATGGGCAAGAAAATGTGGCTTTTTTCTTTTTGTTCTCTGGCCATTTCTGAAAATTAATGAGAAAAGATGTATTTTGGTCAAACCAATAATGAATTTATAAAACTTTAGGAAATCAAAGAGTTGAAACAATCATTCTTCCAGAAATAAAAGGTTGGGTTTTTTATCTCAAGCATTTCACACTTTCTGATTTACAAAGAAAAAGGAAGTACATTTCAAATAAAGTAATTTTGATAGGGGGGAAAAAAGCAAAACTATACATTCTGAAGAGGGTGAAATGGAATTGTTCAGCTGTAGTGGGAGGGGGAGATTGTGGACAAAACTTGGCAAAATCAAAGTAAATTTGCAAAATGTTACCGTTTTCGCAGTTTGGCATTTTTCACTAGAAAAAATGGTTTAAAAATATCACCCAGCACTATTTCCAACTCTGTTGCTCCTCCTTCTCTGAGCCTCTGCTGACTGCAGTTTAAAACAAGGCATGCCCTATAGCCACAAATATTTGCCATCAATGAGCAGTGGGCCAAAGATCCTCTGGTAGTGTAAAAATATTTGGCTCCCTTGACATCAGCTGAGCTCTACCTACTTACACCAGCTGAGGATCTGGCTCCATAGTTTCTCTCTTCTCCTGTGTTTAGCATATCTATTCTTTTACCCATGCATGTGTTGTAAAGATGACTAAATAGATCATATGGGTTGAAGAGACAAGGGAGAAGCGATGGACATGGTATACCTAGACTTTAATAAGATATTTGATACGGTCTCGCATGTTCTTATCAATAAACTAGGCAAATACAGCCTAGATGGGGCTACTCTGAGGTGGATACATTACTGGAAGATTAACCATTCTCAGAGAGTAGTTATTAACAATTCATAATCCTGCTGGAAAGGCATAACAAGTGGGTTTCTGCAGGGGTTTGTTTTGGGACTGATTCTGTTCAATATCTTCATCAACGATTTAGATATTGGCATAGAGTGTATGCTTATTATGTTTGCAGGTGATATGAAGCTGGGAGGGGTTGCAACTGCTTTGGAGGATAGGGTCATAATTCAAAATGATCTGGACAAACTGGAGAAATGCTCTGAGGTAAATAGAATGAAGTTTAATGCAAAGTACTCCACTTAGGAAGGAATAATCCCTTTCACAGTACAGAAGGGAAAGCGACTATCTATAAAGGAATACTGCAGAAATGGATATAGGGGTCATAGATGACCACAAGCTAAATATGAGCCAACAGTGTGTGACTGTTGCAAAAAAAGCAATCATGATTCTTTGATGCATTACCAGGAGTGCTATGAGCGAGACACAAGAAGTCATTCTTGTGCTCTACTCTGTGCTGATTAGGCCTCAGTTGGAGTATTGTGTCCAGTTCTGGGCACCACATTTCAAGAAAGATATGGAGAAATTGGAAAAGGTCCAGAGAAGAGCAACAAGAATGATGAAAGGTCTAGAGAACATGATCTATGAAGGAAAACTGAAAGAATTGGGCTTGTTTAGTTTGGAAAAGAGATGACTTAGAGGGGACATGATAGCAGTTTTCAGGTATCTAAAAGGGTGTCACAAGGAGGAGGAATAAAAATTGTTCTCCTTGGCCTCTGAGAATAGGAGAAGAAGCAATTTGCTTAAACTGCAGCATGGAGGGTTAGGTTGGACATTAGGAAAAACTTCCTAACTGTCAGGGTGGTTAAACACTGGAATAAATTGTCTAGGAAGGTTGTGGAATCTCCATCTCTGGAGATACTTAAGAGCAGGTTAGATAAAGGTCTATCAGGGATGCCTAGATGGTCCTGGATCCTGTTATCAAAATCCTGTTCTATGATTCTATAATCTGACCTGCACAATACAGGCCTTTTATAGGATTTCTATTGATTCCTATAAAGTCCTCTCTCAATCTGAAGACATTATTTTAAAAAGCATTTAATCTTGATTTTAAAATTGCCAGCAATTGAAAATCTACCTTGCTCCAATGATTAATATTACCCTCATTGTTAAAAATTTGTGCTGTATTTTGAGTCTGCATTTATTCAGTTTCACCTTTCACCCACTGGATCCTTTGCTACCTTTTTCTTCTAGAGGGAAGAGACCTCTGTTATCAAATTTCTGCTTCCCTTGTAAGAACTTTTAAAATAGGGTTGCACTCTTAACTCATGTATGATACTCTCTTCGTATTATATTGTTTGATAAGTGTCATATGAAATATAAAAGAAGGAAAATTATTATTTAAACTTTCAGAAATGTATTTCAATCGCTACGTCTACACTTCCAACTTCTTGCGCAAAAGCCTGTCCACACCTCAAAGTGCATTACAAAAGTGATGTGCTTTTGCGCAAGAGAGCATCCACACTGTATGGATGCTCTTGTGCAAGAAAGCTCTGATGGCCATTCACAGAATGGCCATCAAAGCACCTGTGCTTTTTTCAATAGGGGTTTCTTACACAAGAAACCCTTATGGAGCGTCCACACTTGCCTTTTTGCTCAATAGCTGTAGCGCCAAAAGGAGCTATGTCTCATAGAAGGAGGTTTATCCACACTGGCAAAAGCCCTCTGTTCTGCCATTTTACTGCTGATTTACATGCACAAAAGCACATTTAATGTATGGACGCTCCACAGGAAACTTGCAGTGTAGTTGTCGCCAATGTGTATTCTGAAAGGGTCTGGATTCAATGGAGCAGCTTAAAGAAGTTCAAAATGTCCAATGAAATCCCGAATGGATCTGTCATGCATTTTTCTCATTTGTTCTTGGTTTGGTTTTGTGTGAAATGCACTGCTTCGTAGTTGATTCCCACGCTTACACTAACACCAGGTTTTGCCATTTTAAAAACAGGATTGGCAGGGACCATTGAAGATCAAGGTGTTAATTAAATTAATACATGTTAATAAAATAAATAACGTTGAGCTGCCTGACCTTAGCGCAGAATGAAAAGTAGTTCAATGCAGCAGTTGATACAGCTATCTTACAAATCTAATCAAATGGGATCAAATCAAATTTACAAAACTTCAGGAACTGTGTGTTTCTGAGGGAGAGGGAAATATATATATATATATATATATATATAAATAAATTAGATAAATAAATAAATAAATGTCACAATTTTGGTGATATCCAGTTGTATTTATCAGAAGCCTAAATAAATATAACATCACCTCTGCAAGAGTCAGGAATCTTTCTTTAATTTCTGATTGTATGTTCTTCTTTATGATTTAATCAGCAATTCCTGCACAAAGAAGGAAGAGGAGGCATTAGAGCCACAGTTCCAAATAATTTAAAGACTGATTTAGAAGAAAGAAATCAAAGTCTGCCTGGAGGTTGTCATTATAGTTAACCCTGATAATTGTTAATCAAGAAATATTAGAACTGCATAGCAGAAGCCAGCTTACCTTAAGCTGAGCTGTGGCAACAACCCACAGGAGGAGGCCACCAGGAGTAAGTGATCCTATCGACTTCCCTTACTCCTCACAGAAGGAGGAGTACCAGAGGCTGGCGGGGACTGCCCTCAATGTTCAATTTAGGGGTCTGTACTAGACCTGTTAAATCAAATGCTAGAAGATCAACCTCTGGAGCCTCAATCTTCTTGTAAGTATAGACATGTCCTTACTGTTTGGTTCATTTAAGACTTTTATTATATTTGCCTTTATGCTTTCTTTCACATATAGTGCCATGTCTCCACCTGCATGACCTACCCTATCATTCTTATGTATTTT
Organism: Pelodiscus sinensis; assembly: GCF_049634645.1. NCBI lineage: Eukaryota > Metazoa > Chordata > Testudines > Trionychidae > Pelodiscus > Pelodiscus sinensis. Next base: position 309,708,896 of record NC_134711.1, read on the forward strand.
GTACTCTGTCCCATTGATTATCATGTCCCATTGATTATTGTCATTCTGCCAGATTTCTGTGATGTCTATCATATCAATATTCTCAATTAATAACAGGCACTAAAGTTCACCCATCTAAATATTTAGACTTCAAGTATTTGCATATAAACACTTATAAAGTTTGTCAATATCCATTTGTCTGCTGTCATGAGATATAATTGATAGTGTAATGTATAGTGCACAATGAAAGAAGGTGATAGTAGGCAGGGGAAAGGGAAGAAGAATAAGGGCCGTACAAATACAGTGGCCACTTTTGGTTTAGGCATGCTCATATAATATCAGCGAAGGGTTATATAAGACTATAAGAATGATCATATTAGGTCAGACCAAATGAGGAAGAACAGCTCTTGAGCAAGGGGGGGGGGGGGGGTTGTGCAAAAAGGAGCCATCTACACAGCTCCTTTTTGTGCAAAAACCTCTTGCTCAAAAACAGCTACTCATTTATTATGCAAAAGAAGCCTGATGATATTCCATGCCAAGTTTCATTTACATAAGCTTTTCTGCAAGAAGGCTACAGTGTAGACATAGCCTAACATCTGCAGCCATGAAGATTAATGCAAAGAATTAAATTAATGGAGATTGTCTATCTCCTGGAATGGACCTTGAAAGGTAATTGACTCCAGTCCCCTGCCTTCACAGCAGGACCAAGTACCATCCCTGACAAATTTTTGCCCCAAATCCCTAAATGACCTCCATAAGGATTGAACTCACAACCCTGGGTTTAGCAGGCCAATGATCAAACCACTGAGCTATCCCTCCCCCCATGCTTCACAATGACCTTATTGGCTTTGAGTGCTCCTTTGGCATCTCAGTCCTCTTTAGCAGGCTTCCTGCTTTCAATATACTTGAAAACATTTTGCTATTTTTGAGTTTTTGGCTAGGTGTTCTTCAAGAGCCTTTTTGGCTTTTCTTATTATATTTTTACACTTAATTTGACGGAGTTTATGCTCCTTTCTATTTTCCTCACTAGGATTTAACTTCCACTTTTTAAACGATGCGTTTTTATCTCTCGCTGCATTTTCTACTTGGTTGTTAAGCCAGGGTGGTATTTTTTTTTTTTTGGTTTCCCTACTATGTTTTTTAATTTGGGGTATACCTTTAAGTTGGGCCTCTATTGTGGTGTCTTTGAAAAGTTTCCATGCAGGTTACAAGGATTTTACTTTTGTCACTGTACCTTTTAATTTCTGTTTAACTAACCTCATTTTTGTGTAGTTCCCTTTCTGAAACTAAATGTTCCAGTCATGGGCTGATGAGGTGTTTTTCCCACCACAGGGATGTTAAATTTTATTACATTATGGTCACTATTTCTAATCAGTCCAGTTATATTTACCCCCTGGACCAGATTCCTCACTTTGCTTAGGACTAAATCAAGAATTACTTTTCCCCTTGTGGGTTCCAGAACCAGCTGCTCCAAGAAAAAATCATTTACAGTATCAAGAAATTTTATCTCTGCATCCTGTCCTGAGGTGATTTGTACCCAGGCAATATGGAGATAGTTGAAATCCTCCACTATTACTGAGCTTTTATTTTGATAGTCTCTCTCACTATCCTGATCAGGTAGTTGATAATATAGCCCTACCACTATATCCTTATTATTAGAGTGTGGAATAACTACCTGTAGAGATTCATGGAACATTTTGGCTCATTTAAGATTTTTACTTCATTTGATTCAACATTATCTTTCATAAATAGTGCAACTCCCCTACCAGTACAACCTGTTCTGTCCTTCCAATATATTTTGTACCCAGGTATGACTGTATCCCATTGATTGTCCTCACTCCACCAAGTTACTGTGATGCCAATTATATCAATATCCTCCTTTAATACAAGGCAGTCTAGTTCACCCATCTGATTATTATTATTAATACTTCTAGCATTTGTGCATAAGCACTTTAAACATTTGTCTCTATCTGTCTGCCATTTCCTGATGTGTTAGACTCCTTTCTAGTTGATTGTTTCTCATCTGATCTTATCCATATTTTATCATCTTCCATCCTCCCTTACTAAAACATAGAGCATCTCTTAATAGACCCTCCCCTAAGAGATGTCTCTGATCTATGTGCTCCTCTGAACCCTCAGCCCTTAGTTTAAAAATTGCTCTGTGACCTTTTTAATGTTAAGTGCCAGCAGTCTGGTTCCATTTTGATTAGGTGGAGCCCATCCTTCTTGTATAGGCTCCCCCTATCCCAAAAATTTCCCCAGTTCCTAATAAATCCAAACCCCTCCTCCCTACACCATCGGCTCATCCATGCATTGAGACTGAAGTTCTGCCTGCTGCATGTGGAACTGGAAGCATTTCAATCTCTTTCTTAGCAGCCTAAATTTGGCCTCCAGAACCTCTCTCCTACTCTTTCCTATATCACTGGTATCTACATGTACCCACAACCACCTACTTCTCCCCAGCACTACACATAAGTCTATCTAGATGTCTCAAGAGATTCACAACCTTCGCACTAGGCAGGCAAATTATCATGCAGTTCTCCCAATTATCTATGTTTCTAATGATTGAATCCCCCATTACTAACACCTGCCTTTTCCTAATGACTGGAGTTCCCTCCCCCAGAGAGGTATCCTCAGTGTGAGAGGATCTCCCACATCATCATCTGGAAGGAGGGTCCCAACTATGGGATGGTTTCCCTCTGCTCCTGTTGAATGTTCTCCTTTCCTGAGTCTTTCACCCTCCTCAACAGCACAAAGGCAGTCTGACTGAAGGTGGAACAGATCTACAGCAGCCCAGAAAGCTTCATCTATGTACCTCTCTGCCTCCCTTAGCGCCTCCAATTCAGCCACCCTGGCCTCCAAAGCCCGTGCACAGTCTCTGAGAGCCAGGAGCTCTTTGCACTGAATGCAGATACACATCACCTGCCTTTAGGGCAGGTAATCATACATGCTATACTGGGCATAATAAATAGGATAACCCCTACACTGCTGCTGGGCTTCTGCCTGCATTCACTCCTACAGTTAGATTCTTGATAGAGTTTTTAGTTTTGGTTTCCATTTATTTTAAAAGTTTTAAAGAATGCCAAGTAGATCTAGCCCCCTTCCAACTCCCCTCTAAACTTCCTCAGAAACTCCGTTAGCTGCTACTGGTCACTAAGCTCTCTGGTCACTTACTAACAGGCTTTATACAGCTGTGGCCTTCCTGGTAGCCCTGTCCCTGGTTAAGGCTTGACCAAGTGAACAGAGGGTTCTAGATTTCAAATCCTCATTAAGAAGCTCACAGCTTCAAACTGCCAACCTCAGCCCATGTTCCTCCAAACAAACAGACAAACACAAACTCAGCACACAATATCTTTCAGGCAACCAGCAAGTAATCACCAAACACAAACATGCATATTACAGACAGCCACTTACCCCAAGGGTCCTGTAATCGTTCCTCTTTCACCTGGAGAACTGCTTCATGAAACTGTGTCAGCTGCTCCTGTTCGCTAAGCTTTCTATTATTATTTTAGGGGGCTCAGTTGTGAGCTCTACTACATGTTTGCACAGGATATAAGAGGATTTTAGGTGCCCTTGCATGGGCTACCCATATTTCCAGAGCCTTGTGGGAAGCAGGGGTGCTACTAATAGTGGGCTGCTACTCCTCTTCCCATATAGATGGGCAGGGAGTGGGTGGCGCTTTCACAAAGGAGAAAAAGAAAGGAAATTATGATTGACACATTCAGGTTCCTTCCTGGCCCTGAAGCAGCATAGCTATGAGTTGCCATTTGTTTGTGTTGGAATGTAGGGTCACAATCCAACCTCCATGTCTAAAAGATAAAGGAGATAAGGGAAGATAATGGCTATGTTTGACTCATTTGTTGTGGGCATTGCAGATGAGGTGAGTTTCCAAAGGAACTGTAAATGCAGAGCATGTTTAATGATCACAAGTGGTCAGCCATGTTGTTTAATTCTAATCTGAAAGACAAAGATGTTTTTAATAAAATTATTCAGTAGCATCCCTTCTCTTTCTTTCATACCTTTTTACATAGGCATTCAAGCTTGGGAAATATAAATTTCAAGGTGAATTAAGAAACTAAAATAAATCAAGAATTTTTATTATATTTTATTTTGGTAAATGTTTCATTTTTTTACAACAGCCTAAATCAAAGCAGTTTGCCTAGCGGAATTTTCTCTTGCAGCTACCGTTATAAAAACTGCTGTAATATCTATTTTAACAACATTGATAAATTTTTGTTATGTCCTCTCCCCCTTGGGTAAAATGGCTCATAAATGGAATTTTGTGTGTGATTAAATCAGCACTGCAACTTGACAACAAGGAATTTAGGAGGATATCATAAACTGTGAAATATGCTATGTTTTGTTAATTATGCTGTAATCAAAAACCTAATGGTATCTTGTACCCTAAACTAATTCTCCAGTTAGCATTGGTTGCCATTAATGGAGTTATTATATTAAACTGGAGTAACACATTATGAAATCAACCCCTATATTTCACTTTGAGGCATCTTCTGATATGAACAGGCTTTCTGATTTATTCATTATTGTACTAAGATTTCATTACAGAGTGTCTGGTAGTCTGGAACTGATTTAGGTATTTCATTTTTTCTTACACTCTTTCATAGAGTTGATCATTGCCAAAGCAGCAAACAAGGAAAGCATGAAGGGGTTTGTTCCTTTCTTGATGTTGGTGCATGATTCCTGTTCATTGTTATTATGTAAGTGTTATTTGGGTGCTGTGTTTGTTTTTGGTGCATGTGACCCTAACAGCATGCCAATGCAAGGGGAGTACGGTATCCAATAGTGACTTTCATGTGGCCTGACCAAGTCACTGTACACCAATTCATTAATGTTATAAATGATACGTGATATGAGTTATGTAAGGTATCATTGGAAAAGAAACAACACAGTCATAATTAAAACTTTAGGTACCATGCACATATGAAAGAAATGTAAAACTAAAATGTGCTTACTAGACGAGCCTTGGGAGTAAGTACTCAGACAACGGACAAGCCCACTCCTCCAGCCAGTTGTCATCAAATTAATTAGCATCCTATGATAAGTGCCATTCATTTGCACTGAAAAGAGCAGAAACAGATCAATTTGCATTTTACCGAACACTAGTGGGGGAGAAAACCCCCATGGAACTTCCTTCAACATCAGATCAGGTATCTCCACAGCTTAAATGAACTGTATTAGGGGGTAACCTTAAGAATCCATTTGGAAGGTTAAATGGACTATGAAAAAGAGGGGTAAGGAACCACCACAAAGAGCACTTCCTCTTTGTGGGAGATCATGACCAAGAACATAGTCAGATGTCTCATTGGAAGAAAGAATGGTAAGAATCTTAACTGTATCCAAAGGTATGTCTAGACCACCGAGCTTTTCCGGGATACTGGAAGTATCCTGAAAACGCTCTGCTGCTTCCAAGGAACATGTCTGCTTAGAAGAGGAAGAAGGGATTTTCCGAAAGAGGGTTTTTTTCCAACATTTGTCCCCATGTAAATGGGCCAAATATCAGAAAAGCCTTTTGAAAGAAAAGTGGAAAAAGATACGCAAATTGCAGTTCGTAATTTGCGTATCTTTTTCTGACTGTTCTTTGTAGTATAAACATAGCCCAAGGCTCTAGTTTTATTAAGTCTCACTCTCTAGAAAGCATTTTATTTGCTTGTAACCATTTGTCATTCTCTTAAAGACCTGAAAACATGCATCTTAAAACAAAGAGACTTTAACATCAGATTACCAAGGGAAACCTCAGAACCTTTATTTATGCTAAAATTCGAAATGGGCCTTAATATAGATGATAATTACCTTACACATTACAAAGACAGCCTCCCCACCCTTTGATATTCATAGTGACCCCAGATTAGCCACTTAATTGACTCTTACAATAAGCAATTTCCTCCTTCCTTGTCCCTTCCCCCCCTCGCCTCTACCTTCTGTTCTGTGTCATTTTTTTTACCTTCTTTCATTGCATCCCTCTGTAATAAAATGGTCATGTCTATTCATTTTCAGAATATGATCTGAAGAAGTGGGTCTGTCCCACGAAAGCGCATCACATAATAAATTATTTTGTTAGTCTTTAAAATTCTACATGACTGCTTTTTTGTTTTATCTTTCATATGTGAGCTCACTTAAAATCTTCTTTTCTTGATAAACTTTGTTTTGCTTTTAATCTAAAATTACCCTGTACTGTGCTTGAATTAAAGTTATTATTAACTCCAGTTAAAGAGAGAAGTTACGTATTTTTTTCTCGTTAGAGGATCAAACAGACATTATAATCCCTCTGTATTAGGGATGGGCAAATACTGGGCCCCAGGTCAGACCCAGTCTGCCAGGATTAGCCCCGGTGGGCTCCCGCCACTCTATTTATGTGCACCTCCATAGATACACATGATCATAGTCCCTGTTGGCTGCAGATTGCCATTCCCAGCCAATGGGAGCTACAGTGTCCTAGTCCATGCCACTTCCTGCTTCTCCCATTGGCCAGAAATGGCAATCCATGGCCAACAGGAACTACAATCACATGTACCTGCATAGGTGCAGTAAACACAGCAGTGAAGGCTCACCAGGGGCTAACCTTGGAGAACTGATGCTGTTTTATTGCCCACACCTGCTCTGTACAGTCCAGGAATAGGATGGATATTACAGAGAACATGATTTGGGGTCATTTTGCCAACAGTAACAAACCTGGCTAATACCAGAGTATGGCTGGGATATAACTAGACAGATGCTGGGCTCAGAATTGCTGAGCCAGACCTACTTAAAATACCGACACTTAGGCTATGTCTACATTACAGGATTTAACCCGTGGAGTGTCCACACCTCAAGCGTCTTTTTGCGCAAGAAAATTTACAGTAAAATGGCAGAACATAGGGCTTTTTGTGGTGTAGGTATTCCTCTTTCTACAAGGCATAACTCCTTTTTGCGCAACAGTTCTTCCACAAAAAGGTGTGTGTGGATGCTCAACAGGGGTTTCATGTGCAAAAAGAACCTATCACAAAAAGCACAGATGCTCTGATGGCCATCCATCAGAGCTTTCTTGCACAAGAGCGTCCATGCAGTGTGAATGCTTTCTTGCACAAAAGCACATCACTTTTGCGATGTGCTTTTGAGGTGTGGATGTGCTTTTGCACAAGAAATTTCTGAGGAAGATCTCTTCCGCCAAAAGCTTCTTGCGCGAAAACCCTGGAGTATAGACAAAGTCTAAGTGTATTCATGTCTGATGGCTGTCAGTATGCAGACTGTGCACCACAACAGCAGAACATGTAAGCACTCAGGATTACAGGATATGTGAAGACACAGCCTTTCACTGTTCTGGTGTGCTCCCCAAAACATTATTGTGGGGGGAGAAGAAAAGTTGAACTTGTACTTCATCTTCTCAAATGAACACCTTTTATGATATCTAGCCACAATCCTGTCTTCTAGCCAGATCTTCCCTGATTCAGTTTGCATTGGTTCTGGAGATTAGTTTTGATTCATGTTTAAAAATTTGCTGCTATTCTCCCCAATGTTTTCAGCTCTCATGCTGACATATTTGCTTTAATTATTGTTCTCTTGCATGTCCTAGACAACTCAGTGAATCTAGACCATGATTTTGAAAAATATATGCCTAAAGAAAGGCTTCAAGGTGTATACTACTGGATTTCAGGTCAGTGAAAGCTACTGGTTGATCATTATATTTGAAAAAAATTGCACCAGTGACTTAGGGTCTTAAATATGGGCTTAGGCATATTTTGTTTGGTTCTTGTTACTGAAAATCTTTCGTCAGGTTTTCATTTCTATCTCTTACGTTGATATATAGTAATTTTGTGAACAGGAAAGCCCTAAGTATTTGAATATATTACTTTAACAATATTAAGGCAGTCAATTTATCCAACTGATAACTTCTTTTCAACTAAAACATTGCAGTATTTTTGCAACATGGACAAAGAAGCGTGTGCTGCTATTTTTCAAATGTTCACTGGGCTATAAAAGAAGGGAGGTAGAAAATGCCAAGTTATCACTTTCACTGAAGAAGACAAAGGAAGGAGGGCATGGACGTGATTTCCCAAAGCCAGGGTGCTCTCACCCAACTTCTGAGAGGTCTATCTCCATAGCATGGAAAAGCCAGCCTGTTATACCATCTCTCCTTGTCCTATTTCACAGGCTGCAATTTTGCTCATCCTCAGCAAAGAAGGGTGTCTCTACATCTCTGGAGGAGGATAGTATATGGTATAGACCTAATATTCCCATGTTCTCTGCCATAGTTGCAAGGATTGCTGTTTGAGTGTCTATCTTTCATTCACATCTGAGTCAGAAAAAGGCAGGTAATCTGTTTGCAAGAGCGCTCTGATTTATTCATCACTCAAGCTTACAGAAAAAATCAACAGTATTCAGTGTCGACTTCAGTCTCATTGATATTCATTGTCTCCATTGTGGTCTCAGTTGATCTCAAGATTTCAAATAATAGCTCGAGTATTTTGCCAATATGTAGCATTCATGTGAATGCAAGAAATGCCAGATTAATATTTTTGCTAACAGCTAGACTGACTCCACAAAACAATTTCTTTGCTGATAGATTATTCTACATTCATCTGTGAATAGCATATAACAGTTTAATGGAAAAAATTTATTTTTTTCATCCTAAGGTAAAGAGTTTGGAAGGTAATAAACATAAATATTTCCTTTAGATCAACACAATACTTTATAAAAAAAAAACATTTCTTATCTTTCTTTGTTAGAATTTTCATAAAACCAACCTACCTTCTTTGTCAATATCAATGGAAAACTTCAATAGACTGTTTCATTAAAGTTGAATAAATGATTTTTCAATTCAGGCTATGTCTGCACTACAATTGCACTCTGCAATTTGCATACTTTTTTCCAATAGTTTTTTTCAGAAGAGGCTTTTCCGAAATTTGGCCCGTCTACAATGGACCAAATTTCGAAAAAAACCCTCTTTTGGAAAAGCCCATCTTCCTCGTGGGAGGAGGAAGACAGGGGTTCCAAAAGAGCGCATCTGGGCTACGTCTAGACTGGCATGATTTTCCGGAAATGCTTTTAACGGAAAAGTTTTCTGTTAAAAGCATTTTCGGAAAAGAGCATCTAGATTGGCACAGATGCTTTTCCGCAAAAGCACTTTTTGCGGAAAAGCATCCGTGGCCAATCTAAACGTGCTTTTCTGCAAAAAAGCCCCGATCGCCATTTTCACGATCGGGGCTTTTTTGCGGAAAACAAATCTCAGCTGTCTACACTGGCCCTTTTGCGCAAAAGTTTTGCACAAAAGGACTTTTGCCTGAATGGGAGCAGCAAAGTATTTCTGCAAGAAGCACTGATTTCTTACAGTAAGAAGTCAGTGCTTTTGCAGAAATTCAAGCGGCCAATGTAGACAGCTGGCATGTTTTTCTGGAAAAGCGGCTGATTTTCCAGAAAAACTGGCCAGTCTAGACACAGCCCTGCTCTTCTGCACAAAAAAAAAAAAAAAAAAAAAAAGCAGAAGAGTAGATGCGTTCTCTGGACGTGGCAGAGTTTTTCCAGGATACCTCCATTATCCCGGAAAAACCCCATAGTCTAGACATAGCCTCGGTAGCTGATCCAAATATATATGTATATAGTGTTTCATTTTTAATCAAACCTGAATTATTTTTGGTTTCTCATGGCAACAAACAATGCTCAGGTCAAATAAAATTATATTTTAAAAAAAATATTGAAACAAAACATTTGTTTTCAAATAAAATGCTGACATGTTCTATCTTTAAAATGTCAATATGAACTGTAGTTACTTTTTCCAAGAAAAACCCTCATTTTTTATTTGACCAAACCTACACTTCTAAAATATTCTGACAGGCAGATAACACTTTCCTAAAAGACCAAATTCAATATCATCAACTTAGTAGGAATGGTGCAAAAGTTGCAATGAATAAACTTATAATCCTTGCAAGGAGAAGCCCCAAAAAGAACTAGAATCAAAAGTCATATTTTCCCTTCATTGACAGGTCAAAAATGAATTTACTAAAATGAAAATATGCAACCAGCTATAACTAGGGATGCAATAAGAACATAAGAATGGCCATACTGGGTCAGACCAAAGGTCCACTTAGCTCAGTGATCTGCCTTCCAATGACCAATGCCAGATGCCCCAGACAGAGTGAACACAACGGGCTCGTCTACACTGGCCCCTTTTCCGGAAGGGGCATGTAAATTTCACCTATCGTAGTAGGGAAATCCGCGGGGGATTTAAATATCCCCCGCGGCATTTAAATAAAAATGTCCGCCGCTTTTTTCCGGCTTTTAAAAAAGCCGGAAAAGAGCGTCTACACTGGCCCCGATCCTCCGGAAAAAGCGCCCTTTTCTTCAAAGTAGGAATAAGAGCCTCCGGAAAAGGGCGCTTTTTCCGGAGGATCGGGGCCAGTGTAGACGCTCTTTTCCGGCTTTTTTAAAAGCCGGAAAAAAGCGGCGGACATTTTTATTTAAATGCCGCAGGGGAAATTTAAATCCCCCGCGGATTTCCCTACTACGATAGGTGAAATTTACATGCCCCTTCCAGAAAAGGGGCCAGTGTAGACGTAGCCAACAGGTAATCATCAAGTGATTCCTCCCCTGTCATCCATTTCCAGCCTCTCACAAACAGAGGCTAGAGACACCATTCCTTCCCATTCTGGCTAAGAAATATTGATGGACCTAACCTCCATGAATGTATCTAGTTCTTTTTTGAATCCTGTTAAGGTGCTGGTCTTCATAAAATCCTCTGGCAAGGAGTTCTACAGGTTGACTGTGTACTATGTGAAGAAAAACTTCCTTTTGTTTGTTTTAAGCCTGCTACTTATTAATTTCATTGGTGACCCCTAGTTCTTATGTTATAGGAATGCAATGGAAGGCATACACATGAATAGGGGGTGTATATCCACTTATTTTCAGAGACAGCAGTATACTCCCTATTTATTAGTTGTGAATGTTGAAACAAAAAGCAAATAACAGATTCTAGTTAACAAACCTGTAGAGGGTAAGTTCAGGAGATGAGAGTTCTGTTTACTCATAGACTCAAGAGATCCATAAGGGATCAATATGGCTATCTAATCCAGAGGTTTTCAAACATTGGGTCGCCTCTTGTAAACTGAGTAAACCTATATGGCTGCTCAAAGTGCATTGATGTTACAGATCAGATAGATGTTGTGCAGTTCATTCAACAACTTTTAATAATATGCAAAAACCAGGTTAATGGTAACAGTAGATGTGGAGGGGTGGGAAGAAGAGTCCATGCACATTCCATAGTGACTCGTCTATCGAGTCAAATTCTATATTCACTTGTACTGGTAAAACTCCAGAATAATGCCTGTGAAGTCAATGGAGGTACATGGGGTTTTAAGTTCTGTGACTTAGAGCAGAATGGATGACAACATGGATCAAGAATTAGCATTTCACAGATGCAGCAGTGCCAAGGAAGAACACTTTAATTCAAATGTAATTGATTTGAAGTAATTTCTATTCAGTCACTGGACCAAAATTAGTGTAATAAAATAGACGATTGCTTTGAATGCTGTATCAAGTAATTACTTAATCATAAGGGCAATCTCAGTTTCAATTCTTTCTCCTTTGCCAATCCCTGAAGTAATAAGGACATCTTTATGTATGTAGAACAGGGCTTCAGTTAGCATGACTTTAAAACACAGTACTATTTCTGGAACTTGAAGGAACAGCCACTAATGTAAAGTGTACAGAAATGGGAAACGTCTAGTTTATTATTATGAGACTCAGTTTCCCTTTCATGTTGGATTGTTTCCCCACAGATATAAAGGGGTTAATATCTTTCTTGAAGCAAGACAAGAAAGACAGTGACTGATGGGAAATCACTAAGCTTGAATGAACTATGAAAATCTAACAATAGACATCAACTACCCAGGCATCTGTTGAGAAAATAATTTAGCAGACACAGACTATCCAACAAGATCTTGCAAAAGCATTAAAGACAACTTTTTTATTACACAAGGTGGAGAGACAGGCTAGAAGAGATGCTGTGTTTGATTCAATTCTGATAAACTCCCAAATCCAGGACTCTCTGGTCTAGCAACATCCGGCAGGGTCATGGATGTTGCTGGACCAAAAAGTCCCAGAGGTGGGAGTGGGAGCCACCTGACAGAATGCAAGGCTGGGGAGCTCTGGTTGGGCCAGCAGCAGCTAGATCAGGTAGCAGCTGAGGAAGTTCCCGCCCCAGCCACAGAACTCCTGGCATCAGCTAGGCCAGGCGGCAGGGAAATCCTGGCCCCAGCTGGGGATTCCCAGATGCAGCAGGGCTCCCAGTAGCAGGTGGCCAGGCCGAGGATCCCTCCCCCCGCCATTGCAGCAGCCCTGGCTGGGAACCCCAGGATACCCCTAATAGCACCGCGGGATTGAGCAGCACCGACCGTGGAACCCAAGGCTGAAATGGGGCTGGCAGAGGCAGGCGGTCCTGGCAGGAGAACCCCAGGGAGTTCCCAGCAGTAGCAGGGCCAGCCCTTCTGTTGGCAGAATTGTTTAATGTCTATAAAATGCTTGTATAATTACAACTGATTAATGGTCTATGTGTATAATAAGCCTCGCCACAGCATATGCATTACTGTAACCATTCATTACGTCATGTTACCATTGGTTTTAAAGATGTCATCTGATTTGTTTACCAAGTTGTCTGTATATTGACAGTTTCATTTCAAATTTAAACATGTAAATGAATATTCATGAGCGAAGCCCGTTGTTTCATGAAAATTCATAGAGAACGACTGTTATCTCATTAATTAGTAAGTGTTTTGATTATAGACCAATATGTTGAAAGTATGCTAATATCACATCCTGTACAGACCAATCACTTTAAAGTAGAATCCTCATGCATATGCATGAGCCTAACCTATAAAGGCCTGAGCAATGCCTGTTTCAAGGGGTTGCGCGGGGTTGCGTCGGGGCCTCAGGCTTAGTTTTAGGTTAAGCTAATGCATGCATGAGAGAGTGTATGTGGTCTAGTATCTTGTCCTAGGTTTGAATGTGTGAGGGTTAAGAGTCATCTCAGAGTTAAGACAAGCGGAAGGCTTGATCTTATACCCTGACTATCTTATTTTAGTTAGATTTAGAGTAGTTAGTTTAGATTTTAGTTAGGATTAGATCTTGTCGTCGAGTCTTTGTGTCAGGCAGCGTCGGTCCAAGCATGTCGGCCGTCGTTGTGCTTGTACGTCAGGCACGTCGTGAGATTAGATAGGGTTTTATTTTTAGGTTAGGTTAAGTTTAGGTTAGAATAGAGAGTCTAGCATCCATCGCCATCGAGCTGCTTCTGAAGTGCAGGAAGAGGGACGAGGACTTCGTCGACTTCGCAGAAGGTGAATCGGGAATTCCTCGCACTCAACCAGCATTTCAAGGGATCGTCTGGCAGCTCCTCTCCCGAGGCTTTAAATTAGCCAATGGATCGAGGTCGCCAGCTTCGGCACCGGCAGCCGATGAGGGACGCCTGGTAGTTCCTCTCCCGAGGCTTCAAACTAGCCAAAGGATTGAGGTCGCCAGCAACCCATCTATCGTCCTTGCGTCGCTAAGACTCTGGTAATGTTCCTAAGTATTTAAGGGGACTGCCCCCTCTGGTTATTTGAGATATGTTACAATATATTTTAGTGATTATAAACTGTATTGAAATTGTCTAGTTTTCATTTATGTGTCGCCATTCATGGTAACAGAATAAACCCTGGTGATTAGATACAGGATTTGGGGTCGCATTTGTAATCTATCTTTTCATTAATTAGGCTGATTGGCATTATTAATTAACACACTGTCCTGAGACAGGGCTATTAAAGGCATTATCAGTGGATCAGGCGTAACACTACCAGTGGTGTAGTATGGCTGGGCGATCCCACCCGTGGAACCCCTGGCGACAGTTGGTGGCAGCTGGATGGCCCCCGCAGGGCACAGAGCCCAAGGGAAAGAGCAGGAGTAGAGCAGACAACAGGGGAGCACTGACTTCCCCTGGTCTGGCAAATTCCCTGGTTCAGGATAACTCACATCCTGAGGGTGCTGGACCAAGGACATAAAGCCTGCAGGAAGCTTGGGCAAAGTGATCAGGCAATGATAGAATTCATTCTTGTAAAAGAATGGTAGAAGGGAAAACAACAGAATAAAAACAATGGACATCAAGAAGGCAGCTCTTAGCAAGCTCAGAGAATTAGTAGGCAAGATCCCATGGGAAACAAGTGTAAAGGAAAAAAGGATTTAGGGAAAGTTAATAGATTCTTAAAGAAACAGGGTATGTCTAAACTAGCCCCCTAGTTCGACCTCGGGAGGGTGACCAAATTGCAAATGAAGCGTGGGATTTAACTATTACGCGCTTCATTAGCATGTTCCTGGGTAGTCGCCGTTTTGGAAACTGACTAGCCCAGAATAACTGCCTGCGTCTACAAGCGGCAGTGAAATGGGAATTTGAAGTAAACCCCTAACTCGAAATAGCTGTGAGGTTTAACAGCTAATTCGAGTTAAGGGGTTTACTTTGAACTCCCGTTTCACTGCCGCGTGTAGATGCAGGCAGTTATTCGGGCTAGTCAGTTTCCAAAACGGAACCCCCCCTCACCCCCACTCTGTTCTGAAAATTGATTTGTCCTTTTCATATGTGTTCTTTTTTTGATTGTATCCTTTGGTATATATGGTCATGCCAATTTTCTTCCACTATTTGATCTGAGGAAGTGGGTCTGGCCCATGAAAGCTCATCACCTAATAAACCACCTTGTTTGTCTTTAAAGTGCTACATAGTCCTGTTTTTTGTTTCAGTCTTATGAAGTGGGTTTTACCCATGAAAGCTCATGATCCTATATCTGTTGGTTAGTCTCTAAGGTGTCACAGGACTACTCATTTTTAAAGAGTTACAGACTAACACAGCTACCCCTGTGAGATCATTAAGGGCACAAAAGCAAATTAAGGGCACAAAACCAAATTATAGTAATTAACAGAAAGATGAGAAGAATGGTAAGACACCACCATGGCTTAACTGAAAAATCTTCAATTATCAGAAATTCAAAAAAAAGTGTCATACAAAAATGGAAATTAAGTCAAATCACAAAGAATGAATATTAAAAAAAAAAAAAACCCTTCATGAGCATTTAGGGGACAACAGTAGACAAGCCAGTGCACAAAATGAGATTAAACTAGCTAACGGGTAACAAGTTTTGCTTCAGTTTTCACCAGAAAGGTTAGCAGGGATTGGATAACTAACATAGTGAACACCAGAGAACAGAGAGAGCCTCAAATAGGGAAAACAACAAATTAAAGATTAGTGAGACAAGTTAGATATCTTCAGTCAGCAAGGTCTAATATAAAAGGGATTACTTTATCATACTTACGGACCTGGATGAATAGGCTCTGAGCCACTAGCAATCATTGAGAAACCTTGCAGGATAGTCTAGAGCCCAGAGGACAGTGAAAGAGTAAATGTAATTATCTATAAAAAGGCGAATAACCATAATTCAGAGAAGTATAGATCAATCAGCTTACCTCCTGTATCCAGAAAGATAATAGAGCAAATAATCAAACAATCAATTTGTAAGTACCAAAAAGATAATGAAGTGATTAATAACAGTCAGCATGGATTTCTCAAGAATAAATCATGTCATACCCAACCTAACATCCTTCTCTTGACACAGTAACAACCCTTGTGGATAGGAGGGTATTACACTACCTAGTATGGACACAGGTAAGAATGCCAGTCTCGGATCAGACTGACAGAATTCAAGGCATACAGCCCAGACTGGTGGTATATTCTCTCATAAGACTTCAGCAACCAGTAACAAGCATGTACTTCCAAAATACTATATTAGTTATATGGAGCCACAGACAGGCCTTCTAGTTCCCCATGCATCACCCAGACTAAACCAGATTTCTGTGATAAATTATTATTGAAACCAGAATTCACATGTGTTAATTATTCCAGTTCCAAAGAATCGGACCCTTACTCCAGGTCAAAATATAGCCTATGAACCTGCTATACAGTATGGCTATGTCTAGACTGGCCAGTTTTTCTGGAAAATCAGCCACTTTTCCGGAAAAACTTGCCAGCTGTCTACACTGGCCACTTGAATTTCCGCAAAAGCACTGACTTCCTACTGTAAGAAATCAGTGCTTTTTGCGGAAATACTATGCTGCTCCTGTTTGGGCAAAAGTCCCTTTTGCGCAAAAAAGTGCTTTTGCGGAAAAGCATCCATGCCAATCTAGACGCTCTGTTCCATTAAAAACTTTTCCGTTAAAAGCATTTGCAGTAAATCATGCCAGTCTAGACGTAGCCTATGTGTACAATTGATTGGAAAACCTTACTCAGAAAATAATTATTAATGGTTCACAATCAAGTTGGAAGGGAATTTTGAGAGGGGTCCCACAGGGATCTGTCTTGGGTCCAAATCCTTTCAATATCTTCATAAATTATTTGGCTAATGGCACAGAGAGAATGCTTATACAATTTGTAGATGATATCGAGGTAGGGGAGGGCTTTAAGCACATTGGAGGACAGGATTAGATTTCAAAAGGATCTTGAAAAACTGGAGAAATGCTCAAATAAATAGGAAGAAAATTCAGTAAGGAGAAATACAGAGTTCTACACTTAGGAAGGAACAATCAGTTGCACCAATGCAAAATGGGAAACGACTGGCTGGGAAGGAGTACTGCAGAAAATGATCTGGAGGGGGTTAGCAGACAACAAACTATATGTGAGTCAGCAATGTAATACTGTTGCAAAAAACCAACTCAACATCATTCTGGGATGTATTAGCAGAAGTGTTGTAAGAAAGACATGACAAGTTATTCTTCCACTCTATTCAGCACTGATAAGGTTTTAAATGGAGTACTATGTCCGGTCCTGGGCACCACACTTTGGGAAAGATTTGGACAAATTGAGACAGTTCAGAGGAGGGAAACAAAAATGATTAAAGGTCTGGAAAACATGACACACACGGAACAATTTTTAAAAATAGGTTTGACTAGTCTAGAGATGAGAATATTGGGGGGTGACTGGATAACAGTCTTCAAGAATATAAAAGGTTGTTATAAAGAGGAGAGCAATAAATTGTTCCCCTCAACCACTGAGGAGCAAGAAGTAATGGGCTTAAGATGCAGCAAGAGAGATTTAGGTGAGACGTTAGGAAAAAACTTTCTAACTGTAATGGCAAGTAAACACTGGAACAAAATAGCAAGCGAGGGTGTGGAATCTCTGCCACTGGAGGAATTGAAGAACAGATTAGACAAATACACCTCACTGCAGAGGATTAGACTAGATGACTTCTCAAGTTCCCTTCCAGTCCTACATTTCTATGATTCTGTGACTATGAATCTCCAGACAAGTAAATCAGCAGAACCATCACTTGGAAGGAATTGCATATACTGATTCTGACCAGGTTCTAGAGACCCAGCAAACAAATGACTGTGGGGAGGGTGGGAGATGCCACTTCACAGCACTAAGCCCCCTCAGTGATCCCCAAAGCCATGTGCTGGCCAATAGGACACCATGTGGGGGGTGGGGCGGAATCAGGGGGATGGTGAGAAGGTGCAGGGCTTAGAGCCAGTAGTGGGCAGCCCCTTACCAGCCCACCACTTGTCCCGGGCTGGATTGTGCTATTACTCTGGTAGGGACTGGTCCATGATATGGGAGTTTGAGACACCTGATCTAGATAATACGTATTCTGTCAGCATGGACTACATGACCTCTCAAGGTACCTTCCTCTCTTACAATCCTATGCTTCTATGATAGGCAAAATAAATAACTGCTGCTTGAGACATCATTAATTTAAGGATATTTACTTTGTTTATTTTTATGTGTAATTTTTGACAATATGTGTTTTAATTATTATAAACTTTAACTTGTTGAATCTCAATGTCTATGGTCATTAAATTATTTCCTCGCCTCTCTGCCCATGATTTCCCACTATGGCCGTGTCCAGACTCAGGGGGTTTTTCGGGAAAAGTAGCCTTTTCCCGAAAAAACTTCCCCTGCATCCAGACTCAAGCCGCGTTCTTTCGAAATTATTTCGAAAGAACGCGGCTTTTCTTTCGATGGCGGTAAACCTCGTTTCACGAGGAAGAACGCCTTCTTTCGAAAGTTCCTCTTTCGAAAGAAGGCGTTCTACAATGTAAAGAGGCCGTCTTCGAAAGAGAGCATCCAGACTCGCTGGGTGCTCTCTTTCGAAAAAGCGGATTTCCTCTATCGAAAGATCCGCCTGCAGTCTAGACGCGATCTTTCGAAAGAGGCCTGCAGTCTAGACATAGCCTATGTGAAAATTTAAAATGGATAAAAAGTTGACAAAAAGGCTCAAAACCCATAATTTTGTGCAACTGTGAATACTTAAATATATAAAACTAGAAAAAAATGTTTAAATGTAAACATCAATACTCCCTCAAAAATATACATAAAAAAATCAGCCAACCCTGTGTGTATGTGATAAAGTATATTTTCTTTCATTTGTTAGTGTTTTGTTTGCGATTGTGGAGATCTTCTCCAAAGGGAGTCCTGCTTCCATAATATAGAGAGACGGCACATAAATGTACATGGTCACACACAAGACTCATGCTCAGACCTCTGATTTGTATTCTATACCTAGCACCTTTAGCCCTGAGATATAGCACATAAAATGAGATCTGCCCACTATAGAGTGAGAAAGGGAAAGGTTTTTCAATTTGTCATTTTCTTGTCAACTCTCAAACAATAATAGATGGTTGCTGTTTTCCCTTTTGGCACCCTAACTGTTATTCAGTCTTCTGCTAGGAAAAAACAGGGTAAGCTTTAAACTGAAGGGAGCAAATATACTGGGTTGGTTTGTTTCTCCTTTGCTTTTGATTTTTAAGCCTCCTCTATTTCCCTACAAAGTCTATTATGACCTAATAGTGTCCACTAGATAAACACATAAAACAAGTGTTTTGGTACCTACATCTAAATTGTGCCCTATAATATTTAGCACAGAGGTCTCAAAAGTCCCAGCCAGAGCAATCTCACCCAAGATTCTCGGTGGGGGAGGGTAAGGCTGTTTGTTACCAGCTCCCAAGCTCCACTTCTTCTTGCCATCACCCCACCTTCTCCCCATCATGACCCCCAGCACGCCACTTTGGGGATCACCAAGGATGCCAGACAGCTGCAGTGGTCACACTCCCTCCTGCACTACCCACAGCAACAGAAGCCATGGGGGAAGCAGAGTTCTTTTGGAAGGCCAACGCTTATTGGTTAACCATTTACATAGATATACGTTCACATCCCTATATAAATCTAAACCTACATCTTCAATTTTTGGCGCCATACAAGAGAATCCCTAGATGATTTTCTGATTGCTTAAAATTTGCCCAATATGTTACACAATAATCTTCTCAGTGCTCCTGAAATCATGTGTATGACAGACCCATCTTTACCCTTAGATGATTCCTTTTAATAAACTTTTAAATCTTCATTACTACTTGGCTCTGTTTTTAAAATGTATTTTTTAAAATGGATATATTGCTATCAATGTGGAAAAAGAGAGAAAAAATGGGCCAAATATAATCTTTGGGGATTACTGTCTGAGCTGATTAGTGGCACATTTGCTTTCAAATCATTAGCTGGCTCTTTTTTTATTAGTCAGTTTTTGCCACACTGATTTCCCAAGAGGAAAACCACTGAGCTCTGCCTCCCCTTCAGCTACTGCTGCCACAGGTGGGGGAGGGGAAAAAGGAAGACCTGCAGCATTAACCTGCTTTAGCATTCTATGTTTATTTGATTACCAGTGTGAAAGAAGCTCAATAAATTTATTTAGTAAACAGATGTGCTTTAATGTAAAAAAACCAAGTATCTTCTTGCTATACAGAATCCTGTTCAATAAGTCAGGCACTGATGTGAAGGCAACACTAGCTAAACATCCCTTCAATCAGCAGGAATTACACTAAATTTTTTTGATACTATTGTACTATATGTAAAATAAGTGCTTACAATGAAAGAACATAAAAATAATGTCGTGCAAACATCAAAGATGAAGGTGATGTTTTATAAAATAAATGATTCCCGAGGGAAACGTTTTAATAATTCCATGCATTTCAAACCATTTGGTACAGTTGACACTCTGTAATCTGGACTTCCCTAGTCCAGCAACACCCCTGGACCAGCATCGTTGGGGTGTCCCCGTGAGGCCCGGAGCATTGCCAGACTATAGCAGGCAGAGTCCCATGCTGCAGTGAAGCTGTTGGGGAGAGCCCCTGGTGGCAGTGGGGCTGCTGGGCAAAGCATAGAGCTCTGGGAGTGGGGCTGCTGGGGAGAGCCCCTGGCAGCAGTGGAGCTACCAGGCAAAGCACGGAGTCCCCTCTTCCAGGGGGAAGGGAGGGAAGCAAAACCCTTCCTCCCCTATGAGGAGAGCAGAGCCCGAGGTGTCAGTGGGTGACCAGGAAGAAGAGTGGAGACCCCAGTACATTGACCTCCCCTGATCTGGCAAATTCCCTGGTCCAGGACCAGTCAGGTCCTGAGGGTGCTGGATCAGAGAGCTTCAACCTGTACTTTTCAAGCTGGGGATTGTGTTGCTAGGTGCTTTGACCATCCCAAGAAAACATCAAGCTTGTGATTATTAAAACTCAAATTCTGAATAATATTTATTGAGTTTCTTTATGCATCCCTTGAAAACATTTTACAAAGAACGGTACCATTATATGCATTTTACAGTGGGAAACCGAGGCACAGAGCCTTTCCCAAGATCACATTGCAGGTCAGCGATAGCGCAGAAATAGAACTTGGCTCTCCAGATTCCTCCGTGCCCAGCCCAGCGCATCATACTGCCTTAAAGCAGGGCTGGGGAACCTAAGGCCCGGGGGAAGGATGTCCCTGGCTTGCTTTGATCTATCTCCCAAGGCTGAGGGCACCCCCACAGCACTGGGAGCCCGCACTGGTGCTCCAGCCAGCTCCTTCCATCCCCCACAGGGCTGGAGCACACAGAATTGACTAGCCTGCCCACCCCCGCAAGGCTTTGGTGTGTGAGGGGAATGTGGGGCGTGTCTTCCTCCTTCTCAGTTGGGGGCCACCTCAGTGAAGGTTTTAGTTTGTTTTTTTGCTTACGCTTGCATGTGGTTCCCAACTGATTGTTCTGTGGGTCAGTGGCCCCAACCCAAAAAAGATTTCCCACCCCTTCCTTGAAGCCTTAACTAATTCTTAACTAATTTAAGAATAAACCAGTGAAAATAAGTATATTTGAGATTATAGTTACAAGGAAATGGTCTTGTAAATTTGTTAATGTGCAAAAAGTAAATTAGAAGGATTTTTTTTTTTTTTTTTGCAAAGCCAGATGCAATGTGCATTTAATCCAACAGAGCAGGATGCCTTAATTTAGTCACAGGCCAGTACTGGAAGTTTTGTGTATCATGTTAGTTTTACTTAGAATTCTTCTGTCAGAATGAGTGTGGTAAACTCTCATGTAATTGTGTGAACAGTTGCACTCACTGAAACTTGCTGGTTAAAAGTGGACATCCCTATGCATGCCAGATCTACTGCAGATGCAAAGCAGGAAAGAAAATATTCTGTTAATCCTTAGTTTTAGAGTCCAGAAAGGTAACATTTGCACACCTGGAGTGGGTAGAGTAAAAGAGGAATACACACCCTTTCCCATTTAAAAAAAGAATGAAACTATGCAGCAGTCTACCTGAGGCAGCGTGGTAGTGAGGTTAGACCCAGATGCTACACCAGAGGGACATAGTAAATTCTGTCTTTTCTATGTTAACTAAATGTTATAGCCAAGAATCAGTTTTGTGGTTGAATAAGGATACGTATACACTGCAAGATTATTTTGGAAAAAGCTATTCCAAAATATAGTGTCCGCACTACAGGAAGTCTCAAAATTAGGCCGAGGCAGGCTCCCCTAATGTGGATGTGCTATCTCGATTTAGCACTCCAGGAGGCACTAGGGTGGAATAATTTCAGCTGTGTCTAAACTACACCTCTCTGTTGACAGAGAGATGTAGATTAGGCACGTCGAAATTGCTAATGAAGCAGGGATTTAAATATCCAGCATTTCATTAGCATAAACAAGGCTGCCGCTTTTTTTCTAAACGGAGCTTTTAAAAAAAAAACGGCAGTTCTGATGCGGATCTGTTGAAAATAAACCTTTTTTCGACAGATCCTGTAAACCTCATTTTTTGAGGAATACAGGATCTGTCGAAAAAGGGTTTATTTTCGACAGATCCGCACCCAGAACTGCAGGGGGGCCATGTTTATGCTAATGAAAAGCGGGATATTTAAATCATTAGCAATTTTGACATGCATCATCTGCATCTTTCTGTTGACAGAGAGGTGTAGTCTAGACATAGCCTCTGAATGGCCCTGGTAAGATGCTGTTTCGACATAGCAGCAGTGAAGCGTCCACACACACACTCTTCCAAAAAAGCTTTTTCAGAAGAGGTGTTATTCTTCGTGGAATTAGGTTTTCCAATGTCAGAAAAAGCCAATGTCTTTCAAAATATCACAATTGCTGTGTAGAGACTAGTATTGTTTTTCCGGAATAACGGCTGTTATTCCAGAAAAACAGTGCAGTGTAGACACATCCTAAGAGTTCTAGCCGATGCCACACTTTGAAAGGTGATCTCTACTTCCCTTTTTTATTGTAAAGGTTTACCATTGATGCCACCTCACTGCCATGTGCCATTTTAGGAACAGGAAAAAATATGTGTTTATTATCAGATAATCTGTTCATCAAAATAAGCTCAGGCACTGATTTTCAAAGCAGCTGACAGGATTTGAATATGTAATTGCCTTTAAGGCTAAATGTGCATCTGTATCTCCTAAACTACTTTGAAATTCTCAATATCAAAGTTTGCTTAGTCATTTCAATCAGTATCAGTGCTGCCGGCTCTTGTGATTTTATTATATATTCCTGGTGCTTCCTCTGCCACTCTGCACTATCAGTTCACTAGGAAACATTATCCCCAAAACTGTGCGTACACCTACACACATACATACATCTTTGTTTTCTTGGTATTATAGACAATGTTGTGTGCACTGAGACCGATGTATTTGAGTACAATCATGTCACTTTGAGCATGTGAGAAACACAACAAAATATTTTTCTGGAAAGAAAACCATTTAGAGAACGCAAAATCCAAACTGTAGCATACTAAAAGTTTTACCAAGTGTTGCTTGGGTTAACAATGTTCCCGCACAAATCGGGGGGTGGTGAACTCCAGCCCTCCAACTCTACCTAAAGGGTGCCTGGAGGCGGAAGGCTTGGTTGGGGCTGGGGACGAGGGGTTCCGTATGTAAGCTGTCCCGGGGAGAGAAGACAACTCCAGCCTCTCACCACAGTAATTTGGACCCAGGTAAGAAGCACCTGTTCATGGCCATTGCAGCGGGCATAGCCAGGGGAGGGGAACAGACAGAGACAGACAGACATAGATACAGACAAACTCTCTGAAATATCTAGTAGATAGCTGTCCACTCCTGCCCCATGGGGTTATAGATGTCCTGGTCCCTGTTTCTAGCCTCTTGCTGCCCCCGGGTGGTATTTATACCGTATAACTATCCCAGTATGCAGAGCCATCTCTTCCCATGTTATCAGAAACAATCACATTCCAGGCACATCTCATTGTCCTGGCAAACCATGACTTGCTTTATCTTGCTTTAAGTTATGATAAGAGGAAGCTGCATACCAAATTTGGTGGTCCTAACTCTTACCAGGAGTTCTTGAACAGACAGACAGACAGACAGACATGCTCAGTCATTCACAGACAGACAAACTCTCTCAAATATGTAGTAGAGGAAAGAAATCATAAGGTATAGAGAAAAATAGCAATTTTCTAAGTGCAATATAAGAATTAATAGATCTACTGATAGCCTGGCAAGAAGGTAGAACATGACCACTGTTTTAATGGGAAGTTAGTGTTAGATAACATTGACATTACTGAAGATCTGAGCTCAAAAAAATGAGCTAAAGCTCTGTTGTCCTGTGGGTGGGGGGAAGAGGAATGTTCAAATGCTGACGGGTTGTCCCAAAGCACACTGCTGGACATTACCAACTAAAGAAAGTTGACACAACATCAGTTTCAGATAAATTACATCCACAATTCTGAAGGAAGCCATGAGGGAGATATGAAAGGTTTTGTTGGAAGATTTTTGTAGTGCACAGAGAGGCAGAGACATAGAAAAGTGATGCCATGCATTTCATTTATTTGGACAAAATCTGTGCTATGCTAAAATCAAAGCTAGATATTCCATGACCTAAGAGGAAGGAAATGAAAGATGACAGGCCATTTGGGAGGAGGAGCAAGCAGGATTTATTAATATTAGGCCAAGTTGTGTTCATTATCCCATATTTTAATTTCAGTCAGAATGAGGCACTCTCATAGGCATGAATGTGAGTTCTGTGTAAAGACTGAGCAAAGTTCAAGGGTAGTATGTTTATAAATAACTAATTGCAATTACAAAGTGATTGCCTTTATTATATATGTGCATTTTAAATCTCTAATCATCAATGCCTGCTGAGAAGTACCTCGCAGAGAGTCATGGGGCAGAAAAAAAAGGGTGAAAAATAAATAATCATGATATCAAATTTCAGAGTCAGTCTCTCCTAACATGTCCATAATCTAAAAGGCAGAAGGCCCAAAAGGTTATGAATAAGACAGAAGACCTCAATGAAATGTCTCAGGTTCTGTCAGAGGGAAAATGTTGGGCCCTCTCTCCCACTGACCCTACACATGGTCAGTATGGTGACGCATGGCTGAGTGGGATCAAAGGGGAGCTACTCTCTGCAGCAGCATCCTTCTCCAAACCAATGGGGTGTGAAAAGCCAATTTCATGTTTTTCACACACCTTATTTTGCAGGGGTAGCCAGACAGTCCAGAGGAGCAAGGATGAGAAGCTTGGGGAGTGATATAGCATTGCCACCTGCCTGCCTTTGATATACTCAGCGCTCATTATTCTGATATCAGAGTTCTCTTTTGCAAACCACATGGGGGTAAAGGGTATTTAGCTTCTTGCAGCATTGAGCTCCAGAACCTGAAGAATCCCAGAGCTCCAGTCAAACTATGAAACATATGTTGGAAAGATATGAAATGTTTGATAATAGAGAATTTTGAAAGTGGCCACCCTATAGCTACCACAGCTGCAGTAAATTTTGAGGCTTAGGATCATCCTGCCAAAAATTAAGTTACATTAAATTTGGGGGCTTGATGGTGCCTTTCATTGCATAGTGTGGAATGCTATAGCTCCATAATTTAGCCAGAGGTTATTAGAGCCTCAAAATTCTGTGTCCAGTTCACTCATGAGGGTGAAAGTTACAAGGCCTAGCACCACATAAGTCCCATTTGTGCCCTGTAATCAATGCTGCCTGATGATAAATACCTAGCAAAGAGAGAGTCAGCATGAACATGACCTTAATCAAGAAGGTTTAAGTGGAATGTAAGTGGTTATTAGGTATTGTGCTGGTCGTCTTTAAATGGGTTAATATCTCCCTAAGCTAACTGAATAAACAGACTGTTTATAAAGCTACAAATAATTCTGCCTAAAATTGTGCCAAAATGGAACAGAAACATAATGTGAGAGGTAAAGGTGGGTTTTTCAAAAGCACCTAAGGGATTCTGGCATGCTCACTTGGTGCTATTGAATATCTACTATTGTCCCTGTATTCTAAATGTATCTTTGGGGGGTTTACATCAGGGGTACATACAGTTTCTGAATGTCACCCAAAGTGAATTAGGTGCACAGAATTTTATGAGTCTATAAAGAATTAGACCCAGAGGAGGATGCTTCATTTAAATGCCTGTAGGTTTCAACTCAGGAAGAGTGAGAAACTGGGTCTTTTGAAATACAGCTTGCACAGACGCACACTCTATCAGCTAGGCAGCTGCTTTATTCTAATTGCCTTTGAAAAAGTATTAACCAGTTGTGCATTTTGTTCAGGTTAGCCGTGATAAAATCCTGCCTCTTCAAATATCAATTTTCATCTTGTTTATAAACTTTGCAAAGCTCAGAAAGAATTAAGATCTTATTTGGTTCAGTTTTGATTGCAAACAGAGACGGGTGAGTGTAAAGCACCCAAGAAATCGTATGCGTGTACATCAAATGTTTCCATGTAGGAAACATTTCTCTACAAAAAATGTAAAAATGATAAGTCCCCCCCCCAGCACTCCAAGGTTAAGTTTAAGAGATTTACTGTACTAATTCTGCTACTGCACAAACTAAGGAACAGAATTCTAAAACCGTGTAAGAGACCAAACTCAGTTCTCAGTTACACCGATGCAAATCGGTAGTACCTCCTTCTTTGATCATGGTATACTTTTGCCTCTGGAGAGTCAGGATTAGTACATGATAGGACTGAACATTACAGTGTCATTTTCATTCCTTTTTTTTTTTTTTTTTTTTTTTTTTTGGTGGTGGTGGGGGTTCTCTGTAAGAGAACCCAATGAAAATGGCTAAATAACTGTTCCACTGAATAGGGGGATATTTTGGGGACTGACAATTCTACCTGTGGGTGACCATGTTTGTGATCTTCTCTTGGTAGAATTGTCAGGAAACAGCCTACTAACTAGAGCTATGAGAGAAGTTACAATAATCGGTTAGTCTCTCTATCATAATAAAGATCTTTATGGAGACCATTCAATAGCTGCTCCAGTTCTGTGTGTGGTCAAATGCAGTGACAAAACAAACACTTGGTGGCCTCTTATCCGTGACAATTCCCTGAATATCAATGACAGTCTTGCTAGACTAGAGCAACAACGGATGGTCTGCTTTATCTGAAATTTTAGATTGTGTTTAGCAAAAGGAGGTGTGGGGGATATGTGTTATCAATCTCAATATTCATATGGCATGAATAGAAGGATTATCCATATTTATGTTAATATTAATTAAAATCAACTTTGTCTGTTTGATAAACAATATCCCTCTTCAGTGTTTTCAACTTGAACATCACAGCTTTGAGCTTGTGCAGGAGAACCATAGTGTGAAAGTGACTAGAAACTAGAATGAAACTAACCATGTTTTTCATTAGGTGCCCACAAAAATAAACATTAGATGAAAAGTAATAGCTTTTTTCCAAGTTTTTATTATCGATGGTGTTATTAGTAATGCAGGAAGGACCTAATACTGCAGTCATTATCCATATATATCCATTGCCTCTCATGGGAGTTTTGTCTGAATAGGGATGGCAGAGTTGGACCTGGAATTTTTTTTAGGTGTATGATTATTAACTGGCAGTGTCCTCTCACATATAATTGAACCTTATTTTGGCTTTGAAATTCTTCTGCAAACAGTTAGGCTAGGGGAAAAAATACAGAGGAAGGACCACCTTTTTGCTCTTTGATCTAGCATAGAGCAAAGCAAATTGACTAATTCCAATTTTTCAAGTCGCTGCCTTCTTGAGGCTGGATTCTGCACCCTTTGGAGTCAGTGGCTGTTTTGTAACTGACTTCTGTAGGAGCAGGATCAAGCCCATCAAGTGAGTAGTGAAATTGTTCTTTTAGGATGGTCACTATGACTTGTTGCAATTCTTAATTTATTCATGATTGGCCTCTAAATCACAGGATATTTTTCCTGATTAAACAACATAAACTAGAAGATAATCAATAACTAATAATGAATCACCCATTAGTCTAGAAATTCATCCCCAAAAATGATTCATGCTAAAAATCCAAGAAAATTTAAAGATTTACAAACATTTTCAGAAATACACAGCAACTGACCCAGCACTTGCAAATAACAAATATTTTCCTAAACCAGTCTCAGCATTTTTATTTAGGAAAATATTTCTGAAATATTTGTAATATTTAGCTAACTGTACATATGAGTGTTTTATTCCTTCTAGACTTTAGAAATATTAACTATAATCTCTGACAGATAGGATGCCATAAACAATGTAAATGCTTTCATTTTGCTTCCTTTCATATCATGATAATAAAAAGAGAAAACTGGAAAATAGAAGTATAAGGGAGTTTATACCAAAATTAGCAAGAAACAAAAAAAGTGACCAAGAAACTCAAGCAACTATATTAGTTTGCAGTGTATCACATTACTCCACTTCCTTTAGGACCATTCTTATACATTGAGCCATACAAAATGAGAAACATGAAATGCATTTGTTTCTGAAAATCAAGTCTCTTGGAGATCATCTTATTGCTAAAATCAAGGTTTCCTTGCCAGTAATGGCAAAAACAGCTGCAAAATGACCCCTGGAAACCCTTTTAATGATTTATTAAAAAGTCACCCAATTGCAGCAGTTTATTTTTTGAGTAGTCATTCTGTTCCTGAGATTTCAGCCAGCTTTAATTAAGCTCCTTAATATGCAGGGGGGTTGGGGAAAGGCTAGTAATCAGGAACTTCATGGCTCACATATTTGAAAGTGGTTTTCCTGTAGTTAATTAATCTGGGTTACTTCAGAGGAGGTAACAGTGCCTTGGAGAGCTCTAGAGGGAAACCTTCCATCACAAGGCACATCACGTGAGTATGCTATGCAATCCCCCAGCTCTTTTTTTTTTCATCAGTTGGTTTCTTGTGAACATCTGTGGATATGAGCTGAAGAATTTAGCTTTCCTGAGAGACGTGTGTGTGTGGCTAAACAGAGCTGATGAGAAACTATAGCAGACCCTAGGGGTGTACCTTGCTTCCCCTGCCAGCCCTTCAACACTGCTAGGGCTCCCAGGTGCATGCTGTAAAAAAAAAAAAAAAAAAAAAGAACAGACTAAGAGGCAAGGCTAGAGCTGGATGAATCCCATAAGCTGGTCTCGCTCACTGTTTGTGCAATGAGACCGGGCCCTGGGTGGGAGCACAATAGGTCACCAAGGAGCCTTCTGCCTCCCTTACGCAGTTGCGAGGGCCAATGGCAGTCCCTGTTTAACAGGCCTGTAAAGTGTATGTTTGGGAACAAAGAACTTAGTACATTCTTATAGGATGGGGGGCTCTGTCCTGGGAGCAATGACTCTGTAAAAGATTTTGAAGTCACGGTGGATAAATATCTAAACATGAGCTCCAGGTGTTATGCGGTAGCCAAAAGGCCAATATGATCTTGGGACTTATAAACAGCAGAACCTCAAGTGTCAATAGAGAAGTTGTGTTATCTCTTTATTGGGCATTGGTGCAATTGCTGCTTGAACACGGTGTCCGGTTCTGATGCTCACAATTCAAGAGGGATGTTAAATTGATAAATTTTTCACTAAATTTAAATGGTAGATAAATCGGTGAGGATTCAGAGAAGAGCCAAGAGAATGAGTAACTAGGACTGAAAACCGGCCTTATGGTGATAGACTCAATCTGTGTAGTTTAACAGAGAAAGCATTAAAGTATATTAGTACCTCATGGGGAATAACTGTTTAATAATGGGCTTTTCAGTCAAGCAAAGAAAGGTATAACAATCCAATGGCTGGAATCTAAAGCTAGACAAATTCATACTCCAAATAGGATGTAAATTTTTAAGAGCAAGAGTAATGATTTACCAAGGTTGAAGGTAGATTCTCCATTACTGACAATTTTGAAATCAAAGTTGGATGTTTTTTCTAATAGCTATGCCATAGGAATTACAGTATTATGGGGAAGTACTTCAGTTTATGCGCTACAGAACCACACACTATATGATCACAGTGGTCTCATTTGGCATTAGAATCTCTGAACACACAAGGTACACTAGGATGGAAAGAAGTCACGAACCTTCCAAGTTTGTAGCATTTCTTTCCAATTATTTTGTTAATCTTTAAAGTGCTACCAGACTATTTGTTGTTTTTTAAGTTTATCCTGTTACAGACTAATTCGGCTACCCCCTGAAGCTTTCCAATTATTGTTATTGTTAATTTACTTATTTGCATTAGTGCCTACGATGTGTTAAGTGCTCAGGAAGGATGGTCCATTCTATGAAGTGGTCACAAATCAAGGAGGTAGGGTAAACACCCCACAATACAGACAAAAGAGCAAGTTGCCCCCAGGAACCTTACAAATTAGTTTGCCATAGTGCAATGAATAGGAATACAAAATGGTAGAGAGGAAGTGGAGCAGAAGCACAGAGGGTACGTCTACACTACAGCGCTAGTTCGAACTAACTTAGTTCGAATTAGTTAATTCGAACTAAGCTAGTTCGAACTAACGCGTCTAGAACTAAAAACTAGTTCGAACTAGCGTTTTGCTAGTTCGAACTAGTAAGTCCACATTGAGTGGACTCTGAACAGGGCTTAAGGATGGCCGGAAGCAGTGCCGGCAGGGCATCAGAGGAGGACTTAGAGCATGGAGATGCTGTCTCAGGCTAGCCGAGGGCTGCGCTTAAAGGGTCCCGACCCCCACCCCGGACACACAGTTCTAAGGGGTGCCCCGCTTGCAAAGAAGTTCTGGCTTGGAGTGCCCTGAGTGCCCACACTGGGCACATCACACCACTCGGCCATCAGCCCGGCTGCACTTGCCGCAGGCTGCCATCTGGGGAGAGGGAGTAATTGGGGGGCTGCAGGAGAGCTTCCACCCCCAGAAGCCCGCAGAGCCAGCCCAGTCCTCCCCATCGGGGGCTCGTACCCCATTCCTCCCTCACCTCCTTCCACTTACCCTTCCCTAGCCCCTCTTCTTATTGATGTACAAAATAAAGATAACGTTTCTTCCAACATTGACTCTGTCTTTATTGAAAAAAACTGGGGGACACTGGGAAAAGGAGGTGGGAGAGGGGAAGAGAAAGGCTGGGAGAGGGGAGGGCAACTAACATGATCAGGGGTTGGGAACAGGTGCCAGATGAAGAGAGGCTACAGAGACTGGGACTGTTCAGCTTAGAAAAGAGGAGATGGAGCGGGGACAGGATAGAGGTCTCTAAAAGCAGGGGTTGGGTGGAGAGGGTGCATTCAGAAAAGTTCTTCCTGAGTTCCCATAAAGAAGGACTAGAGGACACCAAAGGAAAGGAATGGGTAGCAGGCTTGAAACTAGTAAGAGAAAGTTGTTGTTCTTGACAAAGCAAATAGTTAACCTGTGGAACTCCTTGCTGCAGGAGGCTGTGAAGGCTACAACTAGAACAGAGTTTAAAGGGAAGTGAGATAAAGTGATGGAGGTTGGGTCCATGGAGTCCTATTAGCCAGAGGGTAGGAGTGGTGTCCCTGCCCAAAGTTTGTGGAAGGCTGGAGAGGGATGGCACGAGACAAATGGCTTGGTCATTGTCTTCGGTCCATCCCCTCCAGGGTCCCTAGGGTTGGCCGCTGTTGGCAGACAGGCTACTGGGCTAGATGGACCTTTGGTCTGACCCAGTACGGCCATTGTAAGCTCAGGGCTCAGTGTCGGGGGTCTCAGTGGACCCCCTTGATTTTCATGCACACCTGCTCCTGGGTGGCCAGGCTGGCAGCTCTCCTGCCCTAGACGGCCACTTTCCTGTGCCTAGTGCGGAGATCGTGGACGAGGTCCACGATGTCCGCACTAGCCCAGGAAGGTGCCCGCCTCTTGCGGTCCAGGGCAGGCTCCCGGGAGCCGCCAGCCTGGTCCCGGCAAGAGGGGGTGGGCTGGGGGGCATCGGGTGGGTGGCTCTGTGCCGTGCCAGATGCAGGGTCTGCTAGCTGGGTGCTGGCAGGCTTGCACCTGGCACGGGCACCGTAGCCAGCCCGTGCCCCTTTAAGGGGTCCGGGGCCGGGAGGGGGGCATAGAGTTTCCCTGGTGTTGGCCAGAGTGGCCACCAGGGAAACCTGGGGAGGGCTAGCCTCCCACTAGTTCGAACTAAAGGGCTACACAGCCCTTAGTTCGAACTAGCTAGTTCGAACTAGGCGTTAGTCCTCGTAAAATGAGGTTTACCTAGTTCGAACTAAGCGCTCCGCTAGTTCGATTCAAATTCGAACTAGCGGAGCGCTAGTGTAGCACCTATTAAAGTTAGTTCGAACTAACGTCCGTTAGTTCGAACTAACTTTGTAGTGTAGACATACCCTGAGGTAGTCTCAGTAACACTTCAGTGCACAGCTTGATAGCATAAAGAAAGGTGCCAGCCAGAGCTATTTTTGTTAAAATTAGTAAAAAGAACTATTGGCTAATTTCTTGTAGGCCTTATGGTAAAACTGAGCCTTAAAATGAATTGAGGGAGGCATTAACAGGTCTTCCTTGGGCAAAGACTATTGTGGGGTTGTCAAATAAAGAGTCAGTGAGACTGGCATCACTGACTGGATGGAGGGGATAGAGAGCAACATGAAAAGAGGGAAGGTTAGATGAGTGAGGCTGTTCAGTGTTAATCATGCTCTTAAAGGCAAGACACAGCACCTTGAGTGTGATGCACTGGAAAAGGAGGATCCAGTGGCGGAATTCAAAAAGTGGTCCAAGCAGCAGGCAAGGACAGTCTAAAAAGAGCCGGGTTCTGTGTGACTGGACCTGTGGCAATGTGGGTACTGAGGAAGGAGGAAATTACAGTAATAAAATGGGAGAGGAGGTTGACCAGGGTGAGAGTTTTAGCCGTGTGGATAAAGGACAAAGGTCAGATTTTAGACACTGGCTGCAGCACAAACAACTGCCAGGTTAAAGGCCTGAGTGAAATGGAGGGAAGGGATGGGGTGACCAATTTTATACAAGGGCTCTTCACTGAAACTCCAGTGTGGCTGTTGCATTCCTTAAGCCCTTGTTCCTCTTCTCCCCTCAAGTACGCTCCCCAGATCTCTGCTTGCAGAGTAGTGAATGAGTTTGCTGGGATGCTGCAGCAATGCCAGCCACAGCTAAGCCTCTGAGTGGCACTTATCCATTCAATGTTAAATGGATTCTTCAGTACCTGACACAGCTTCAGATTTAATTAATTTTGAAAGGAATAAGTAGGAACTAACACAAAAGCTGTAATTGAATTTTGCATGCAGAGCAGCAGACACATTGGTAACGCTGCCAGGCCGCGTACTCACTGGTCCTTTCTGCTTCTGGGTTTGTCTCTGTGGCACTGCCCACTCCAAAGGCAGCTTCCTTGGGCAATAACATGACCGAGAGTAGGAAACCCTCCCTGCTGCTAACGAATAAAACGCTGGCTGCTCAGGGGGAGAAAGTTATTACTTTATACTATTCGTACTTAGTTCTACTTCAGACCTAACACAACCATAGTAAGCCAGGGTATGTCTACACTACAAAGTTAATTCGAACTAACAGATGTTCATTCGAATTAACTTTCATAGGCGCTACACATACAAACCGCTAGTTCGAACTTAATTCGAACTAGTGGAGTGCTTAATTCGAACTAGGTAAACCTCATTCCATGAGGACTAACGCCTAGTTCGAATTAAGTAGTTCGAATTAAGGGCTGTGTAGCCACTTAATTCAAACTAGTGGGAGGCTAGCCCTCCCCAGGTTTCCCTGGTGGCCACTCTGGGCACCACCAGGGAAACTTGTCTGTCCCCCTCCCTGCCCCGGAGCCCTTAAAGGGGCACGGTCTGGCTACAGTGCCCGTGCCAGGTGCAAGCCTGCCAGCACCCAGCCAGCAGACCCTGCACCTGGCACGGCACGAGCCAGCCACCCAGCCCTCCGCTGCTGCCATCCAGCCCTCTGCCTCTTCCCAGGAGCAGGCTGGCGGCTCCCAGGAGCCTGCCCAGGTCCGCAAAGGCGGGCACCCACCTGGTCTAGTGCGGAGATCATGGACCTCATCCATGACCTCCACACTAGGCACAGGACAGTGGCCGTCTAGGGCAGGATAGTTGCCAGCCTGGCCACCCAGGAGCAGGTTTGCATGAAAATCAGGGTGGTCCAATGAAACCCCTGACCCTGAGCTTAGAACATAAGAACATAAGAATGGCCGTACTGGGTCAGACCAAAGATCCATCTAGCCCAGTAGCCTGTCTGCCGACAGCAGCCAACACTAGGTACCCTGGAGGAGATGGACCGAAGATAATGACCAAGCCATTTGTCTCGTGCCATCCATCTCCAGCCTTCCACAAACAGAGGCCAGGGACACCATTTCTACCCCCTGGCTAATACCACTCCATGGACCCAACCTCTATGAATTTATCTAACTTCCCTTTGAACTCTGTTATAGTTGTAGCCTTCACAGCCTCCTGCAGCAAGGAGTTCCACAGGTTGACTATTTGCTTTGTGAAGAAGAACTTTCTGTTATTAGTTTGAAGCCTGCTACCCATTCATTTCATTTGGTGTCCTCTAGTCCTTTTATTATGGGAACTAATGAAGAACTTTTCTTTATGCACCCTCTCCACACCACTCATGATTTTATAGACCTCTATCATATCCCCCCTCAGTCTCCTCTTTTCTAAGCTGAAAAGTCCCAGTCTCTTTAGCCTCTCTTCATATGAGACCTGTTCCAAACCCCTAATCATTTTAGTTGCCCTCCCCTCTCCCACCCTCTCTCTTCCCCTCTCCCACCTCCTTTTCCCAGTCTCCCCAGCGGTTAATCCCCCCTCCCACTCCGAGTTTTGTTAAATAAAGAGCGCTTCTATTTTTTAACACACGTGTCCTTTATTTTGTACATCAGGAAGGGGGGGGCTAGAGAGGGGTAAGTGGAAGAAGGTGAGGGAGGAATGGGGCATGAGCCCCCGATGGGGAGGACTGGGGTGGCTCTGCGGGCTCCTCGGGATGGAAGCTCTCCTACAGCCCCCCGATTAACCTCTTCCCCCCCCCCCCCCCCCGGATGGCAGCCTGCAGCAAGTGCAGCCGAGCTGATGGCCGAGTGCTGTGATGTGCTGAGTGTGGGCATTCAGGGCACTCCAAGCCAGGACTGCTTTGCTGTCCCTCATCGAGTTAAACAAGTGAGCGGGGAACCCCTGAGAACTGTCTGTCCGAGGTGGGGGTCGGGTCCCTTTAAGCACAGCCCTCAGCTACCCTGAGACAGCATCTCCACGCTCTAAGTCCTAATCTGATGCCCTGCCGGCACTGCTTCCGGCCATCCTTAACCTTCGTTCAGGGTCCACTCAATGTGGACATGCTAATTCGAACTAGTTTTTAGGTCTATATGCACTAGTTCGAATTAGCTTAGTTCGAATTAACTAATTCGAATTAAGTTAGTTCGAATTAGTGCTGTAGTGTAGACATACCCTCAGTGCTGTGCATGCTTGTATGTGTTGTGGGGGGACCTGGAGATTAAACCACAATGAAGGAAGTAGTGTGACTACAGACTTAAGAGTTTCCTTTTCAACATTGATTTTAAAAAAACAGTCTTGGCGCTGGCTCCTCAGAGCACAATATTCATATTGTGCAGTCACTCTCATTTATGTTTCTGTACCACGTGTCCTGTATACACAGTGTGTAAATAAAGGGTCCAGCCAAGCAGCTGCAATGCTTCTTAATTCCAGTGCAACTCAGGACCGCTAAAGGACACCTACTTGGGTTTAGTACTGTCCAGACATGTGTTGTTAAGTTCGTGTATAAGGCACCGTGGACATCAGCTGTTCACACTGGGGAATGACTCATTGTTTTATTTCCCGGCACATTCATGGCCCTACTCATTTGAATAGCAAGTTCTCAAATGGTAATGAGACCCAGGGTGTTTTCTACACCACTTATATATTTTCAGAGCACACTACTAATGTGTCTGGGGCAGATGAATATTAACGAAAGGCCTGCAATAAAGGTCAGTCTAAAGCCAAGAAAAATGAAATGAAATACATGAGGACATTAAAGTATAAAACTGTATTGAATTAATCAAATGCAAGAGCATTAACGGAGACAGGATAGGCAGATCAGGCAATCCTTGAAGCTGAGTCATGATTTAGGGAAGGAAACGAGGGAGCATAATTAAGTTCTTATGCCCTGAGATTCTTGGGACTGATTTGTTTCTCCTTCACATCAGTAGAAAGCAGGAGTATTCCACTCAGATTAATGATGTCTATCAACAAGAAAAACAGATAAATGAGAGCAGAAGAAAAATCTCTCAGTTTCCTGAGGCTTGTGTGATTCTCAATACCACCACAGTATCAGCGAGCCAAAGATAACAATGATTCTAATTTTGAGCCTACTGCTAAGAAGCAGGCGTAGGGTCTTTGTCTATATATGAATGAATTTATGAGACTGTGTGTGTTATTCTGGGAAAACCTCAATCTTCTGGTTGGCTGCAGATAGGAGTAAATTTTTGCTGCTGAAGCTACTCGGCCTCTCAACATCCACAAGGCCTGTGCTGCCCAAATGTGCAGAAAAATTAACTTAGAGACCCTTTGCCCCACTCTGTGGCATCTTACGTCAGACAAGCTCAAAGACCTTTACAGACATTCATTATTGGACAACTGGAAATAGTCAGGTATTTTAGTTTTGTCACATTCATGTGTTTTAAAATTCTATGGAATATATAGCAGATAGTTCCATGCACACGGAGCAGTCATGTCTTTCCAGTTAGCATGCTCTGTATTTCACATTCGGAAACAGCAGCAGTAGCACCAGGACAAAGAAAATTAAGGTCTCCAGGAGACAACACTGAGCAAGTGAATCAGTCTTTTCTGAGCAACTGCACTGAACTGTAGATAAACCTGGCTGCTAGTCACTACCAGGAGGAGGGGAGGCAGTGGGATTATTCTGTATTTAAGTGTACAGTATCACAGAAAACAAGTCATAGCAGATAGAAATTACATATCATCATCATCATAATCAACAACCACGGGCTCAATGCCCGTTGGTGTCCGATGCCTCCCTCCCTGTTTCCTGCCATCTTTCCCTGTCCAGTGCCGAGTGGCTTAGTTTCTGTGGACTAGCTCCACACCAATCTACTAAGAACATAAAACCGGCCATACTGGGTCAGACCAAAGGTCCATCCAGCCCAGTATCCTGTCTGCCGACAGTGGCCAATGCCAGGTGCCCCAGAGGGAGTAAATCAAACAGATAATAATCAAGCAATCTCTCTCCTGCCATCCATCTCCACCCTCTGACAAACAGAGGCTAGGGACACCATTCCTTACCCAAACAGGCTAATAGCCATTTATGGACTTAACCTCCATGAATTTATCTAGTTCTCTTTTAAACCCTGTTATAATCCTAGCCTTCACAGCCTCCTCAGGCAAGGAGTTCCACAGATTGACTATGTGCTGTTTGAAGAAGAACCTCCTTTTATTTGTTTTAAACCTGCTGCCCATTAATTTCATTTGGTGGCCCCTAGTTCTTACATTATGGGAACAAGTAAATAACTTTTCCTTATTCACTTTCTCCACACCACTCATGATATTATATACCTCTATCATAGCCCCCCTTAGTCTCCTTTTTTCCAAGCTGAAAAGTCCCCATCTCTTTAATCTCTCCTCATATGGGACCCATTCCAAACCCCTAATCATTTTAGTTGCCCTTCTCTGAACCTTTTCTAATGCCAGTATATCTTTTTTGAGATGTGGAGACCACATCTGTACGTAGTATTCCAGATGTGGGCATACCATGGATTTATATAAGGGCAATAAGATATTCTCCGTCTTATTTTCTATCTCTTTTTTCCTAACATCCATAAGGATTCCTAATATCCTGTTTACTTTTTTCACTGCCTCTGCACACTGCGTGGACGTCTTCAGAGAACTATCCACGATGACTCTAAGATCTCTTTCCTGATTAGTTGTAGCTAAATTAGCCCCCATCATATTATATATAAAGTTGAGGTTATTTTTTCCCAATGTGCATTACTTTACATTTATCCACATTAAATTTCATTTGCCATTTTGTTGCCCAGTCACTTAGTTTGGTGAGATCTTTTTGAAGTTCTTCACAGTCTGCTTTGGTCTTAACTACCTGGAGCAGTTTAGTATCTCTGCAGCAGTTTTGTATTGTCTGCCTACTATATCATCAACCCATGCTCTATGGAGTCTACCTCTCCTATTCGGACCATCCACTATGGCAAATACCAGTGTCTTAACTATTTGCTCATCGTTCATTCTGCAGATATGCCTGAATAGCTGTAACCTCCATTGTATAACCTCTTTCGGCTGTATCTTCCTATATAATTCCTCATTGGTGACTTTCTGCATCCATCCTATTTGTAGGATCTTTCTATAACAACTCCTCTCGAACGCCAATATTCTTCTCTTCGAATCTTTTGTCATCACTCTTGTCTCACATCCATACAACATGCTGCTAAATACACATGTTTTCAAGACATTTAACTTCTTTCCTCCACTAATCACTTTATTTTTCCAGATCTTATCCATCGCCTTCAAACTCACTCTTGCTTTCGCTATTCTAGTCGCTATTTCCTTCTTACAGTCTAGATCATACCCAGTAAATATGTCCTGTCTCTCTCCTCACAAGCATGCTAGTATTTACCTGTAGCAGGACTAGATGGAGGCAGGATGATAGTTTCTGCAAAACTCTTGCATAGGAATAGGCAGTAGTAGGGCTAGCCCTTGAACAAACTTGGCCTGAAACAAGCTTTCATGAGACTATTTGTGTTGTGCCTTATTCTGGCATATGAAAATAAACAAGTACAAAAATGCAACTGGAAAAGAGCTAATGTTAATATTATGCAGTTGTCTAGTAACCATAGCACACTTCTGTGGACTATGATTATGACCCTTGAACAGAACATAATTTTTCTGAAGTTGCACTGGGGCTATGATGGGTGCATTGTGGCTGAGCTATAAATTGAACCCACATGTCTAGATTCTTACTGTAATGCTCCAACCATTAGACTTTCTGCTTTCCACCCTTGAGGCTAATCATGCATGTATAGAGATACAAGTCACCTTGGATTTCAGTGGCAGCTAGGCAACCACATATTTGTTTACTGTACAACCTGTAATAGTATCTGGAAAAATTCAGGCTTACCTAGTAAAAATGTCTAAAAGTCTGTTGTAATTGTCTTTGTCTTTTATAGCATTTAACTGTAGCTAATGAAAAGAGACATTCCTGCCTGATTTAAAGAAAGAGCTTTTGCAGGGAAAGAATCACTACATTTTGTTTAATCAGGAAGAAAAAATTTGCTGGCTGATACTGGTAATTGGTAATTTAACTTTGAAACCCATGTAATGAAAAAAAAAATAACCCTGATGAATAGCATTTCTGGCTTCATCTGATGAACTAGAACTACTGCATTAGTAAAGATGAAAGAGATACAGTCATTCCGCTGACAATGTGTTTGTAATTCTGAATGATTATGGCCAGCTTTGGACAAATATCAAGCTAATTTTCAGTGATTATTTACTAGTAATTTTTATTTGAATTGGCTTTAGCTATTCTCGTTTCTCCTTTCTGTTTGTTTCCCACAAACATGCCTGTGCTCATGTTTTATCTTATTTATATTCATGCAAAACAAAGTTCAGAGTCACAAATTTACCTTTAACTTATCTCAGTGCAAATGTCTGGGCAGTCATCCAATCCAGGCACAGAATAATTTGTCTTGCCAGTCTTAAATCACATAGTTTTTATACAGTGCTTTTGACCAATAGATCTCAAAGCACTTGGCAAAGTAGGTATCATCTTTATTTTACAGACAGGGGAAATAAGGCGCAGAGAGGTACAAAGTACCCATGCAACCTAAGAGGACAGTGGGTCTCAGATAGTTGTTCTTTAACAAAATATCCTCAAATTCAAACAGGAAATAATTAAGAAAATCTAGAGCCAGAGTTTTACAAGAGGTCAAACTAGATAATCACAGAGGTTACTTCAGGCTTTGTAATTTAAGAATAAGAATCAAGTTAAAAAATTTGTCACAAATTTTTTGGCCACATTCAACATAAATCCAAAGCAAAGGAGAGCTGCTTGTGAGTGGTATTCAGTACAATACTGATGCGCAGAAGTATAAAACCTTAAGATATAAAGATCATTGTGCAAGCAGAAAGTCAGGTTCTAAGTGTATCAAATTATTTGGTGTGAATTATTGGCTCAGCTCTATAAATAAGACTGAGATTACACATGACAGGTATTTTCCACGTCATCTTGGAAATTCATTGACACTCGTCATCATCTGTCCATGCCATTATATAATATAAGTAGAAGATTTATCCAGCATTACTTGGGTCCTTAACTCAAATAAATTAAGGACAACCCCAGCCCTCTCTCACTGTAGCAGCTTGGGTCCTGGTGAGAAGCACCTGTCCATGGCTGTGCAGCAGGCATAGTTGGGGGAGGGATGCATGTCCCATAACTGGGGGACAGGTAGACACACAAACAAATTCTCTGAACAATATAGTAGATAGCTGTCTCTTTCTCCATCTCTGCCCTCTTTTAGCCCAATGGGGTTACAGCTGTCCCTATCCCTATCTCTGGCTTCTTGCTGCTCCCGTGGTCATTCTGCCATATCACTGTCCCTCCTGTCTGACCCTTCCCTTTAATGATATATGCCAACACCTTTGCTCTGATGCACCCCACCTAACCTCAGGAACAAGTGTGATGTATTAAAGAGTGAGTGAAAGGAGTGGTATTGGCTGGTTATGCATTTTGAGACAGCAGGAAAACACAAAGATAAAGATTCTCAAAGGTATTTAGGTGCCAAACTCCCATTGACTTGGGGATCTGAGCCAATGTAATTTTGTTGTGACTATTTGCATGGATATGCTCAGCTTACTGTGAGCAATGGATGTAGAAGTCACTGGAAAAGATCAAAAATGAAAAAAGAAGCATTTTTGAAAGTTTGAAGTTGTTTCACCGGGTTCACAGACCCATTTTTTGTTTTAATCCAAAATACTTTATGCATTATTAAATAAAACCATTTACCAAAACTAGCCTTAAAATGGTAATCCAAAATTATCGTTTACCCCCCAAAATTAAAGTATCCATAGCCATTTAATGTTTTAGAATTTTTCTCAATAATTTTAATCAAAATACAAATTGTTATTGAAATGCTGAGAAAAAGTTCATTGGTTTGGGTAAATGATAATTTTTGAGAGACATTTAGTTTAACATTTCCAATTAAAGTTTTGATTGCAAATGTACCTCTTTTAGGGGAAAAATCAATGTTTTTCTAAATTATTTCAATTTGAAAAAAGGCCATTTCTGATTGAAAACATTGCCACCTCAGTGTTTCTGACCCGTTCTGCCCCCATTTGAAGTCTCCAAAATCCTGATCCTGTCACTCTGATGATCATAGTACTTGCTCACGTGACCAAGCCCAGTGATGTCAATGGGACTACCTGTGTGAATAAGAGTTCCCCCCAAATGCTCTTACACAATTTATAGTGCTGATCTGCAACAACATTTGTTCAGATAGTGTGAATCTATATCACGTTACAGGGAGTCCCAAATAACCTGCTGAGTGAACAATCCAAAGTCAAATAACTTTCCAGTATATAATAGAAATACTAACATCGCAGGGCAATACAATTATCAGGCATGCTGTGTGGTTCATCACCCAACCTGAATCTATTTCTTGTGCAAAATCACTACAGCATGGAAAGTTCAAATCCAACTATCAAAAAGGTATTAATGACAAAAGGCCAAATTATACTTTTGCTCACACCATCATAAAGGAAAGTTACTCACCTTGTGCAGTAATGACGGTTCTTCAAGATGTATGTCCCCGTGGGTGCTCCACTGTTGGTGTCAGGCTCGTTCCATGCTGCAAATTGGAGATTTTTCCAGCAGTGTCTGGCCAGGCTACCTATGCACAACAGGAGACGTGCGCCATTCGCACTTTTGCAGTTCATGCATGTGGCCTGTCGGCCCTCAGCTTCTTCATGTACTCCCCATCTAAAAAAGATGACCTGAAGAAGTGGGGAGGCCAGGTGGGTCATGGAGAACCCACTGGGACACATATCTCAAAGAACCATCATTACTGCACAAGGTGAGTAACTTTCCTTTCTTCTTTGAGTGATGTCCCCATGGGTGCTCTACTGTTGGTAACTACAGAGCAGTACCTGAAGTTGGTAGGTGGGCTTTGGCTTAGCTCTTGTGAGCAGTGGAAAGAACTGCCATGGCAACCAGGGAAGTCATGGCTATCCTTGTGCAAACTGCATAATGTCTCATAAAGATATGGTTAGATGACCAAGGGGCTGCACAGTAAATATCTCTATGAAAGACCCCTCTAAGAAATGCCATTGGGGCAACTACAGCTCATGTTGAATGAGCCACACCAGGAGGTTCAGCACCTTGCGAAATCTGATCTTTATTCTCTGCAGTTG
The DNA here is from genome assembly GCF_049634645.1 of Pelodiscus sinensis. Lineage (NCBI taxonomy): Eukaryota > Metazoa > Chordata > Testudines > Trionychidae > Pelodiscus > Pelodiscus sinensis. The sequence goes on from NC_134711.1 coordinate 309,750,743, forward strand.
AAGATCCAGGGGCTGATCCAAAGCATGTGGAAGTCAATAGGGTAGTTCCTGTTGATTCTAATTGGCTTTGAATTAGGTCCTAAAACAGGGGTGGCCAACCTGTTACAGGCAAAGAGCCATAGTGCTGGATACAGTGCAAAGAGCCAATAGCCGAAGGAAAAAAGTTGTTGATCAAAAAAAAAAGGAAACTGCCCCTTAAAAAAAGGGATGCTGCCCCTCCAGTTTGGCTTTTTGGCCACATCAGGCTCCTGGCAGCCAGCGCCATCTTGCCAGCACCATTTTGCTTTTCCGCATTGCATGGCTCCCCTGCACCCAGTGAGCACAGGGAACTGGGAGCTGGCGGGCTGTTTCTAGGGGCACAGGGGCAGCTTTGTGAGCTGAGGGGGAGGCTTCACGAGCCACACTTTAAGGAGGGAAGAGCCGCATGCGGCTTGCAAGCCACAGGGTGGCCATCCCTCTTCTAGAAGAAGGCTGATACGGGAATGCCCAGACATACTCAGACACATACCTTTCCAGGCCTGCATATGCCTAGAAAGGCTTAACAGCAAAGGGGATATGTTCCAGCCATTCAATGCCCCCCTTCTCCCCAATTGGCTGTGCCCTTGTTAAAAGGCATCCTGCTCTGTTCACACGTCAGTAATCAGCCCAGGCCTGTGAAGCCATGCCACTTGATAAATAAGGCAAACATTTACCTCTGCTAGCTTCAAACTAGCCTGGCTTTCTCTAACTTCATTCCCCTGTTATCTTTTACCAACCTGAATATCAACCTGCTAAATAATTTAACCCGTCAGCCAGCCCACAATTTCCCAATGATGATAAACAAGAGCCACTTTTTCTCCCGGCCATACGTGCATAGGTTGCCAATATCTAGATTACAGTTTCATTAACATTTTCTAATCTCTTGACAAAAGAGCAGAACTGGCATTTCCTCAGCACCTGAAACTTGTCCTCAATAGAAAACAAACAAATGCTCTGTCTGTGTATGTGGGGAGCCTATCTCATCACTTACTTCCAAAAAAGAGAGCTTTCCCTAACTTCATGGCACTTCACAACTAATGTGCTGTCCTTGAGCCTGACCTTGGGGGCAGTTTATAAAAGCTAAAAACATTAGGGGTCTCGTTTTGTTCTCTCTGACACTACAGGGGGATTGTGAATTGTGAATCTGCAAGAAACACTAAAAGTGTGTCTAGACTGCACCTCTCTGTCGATAGAAATTAGGCACATCAAAATTGCTAATGAAGCAGGGATTTGAATATCCCATGCTTCATTAGCATAAACATGGCCGCTGCTTTTTTTTTCGACACGGAGCTTTCTTGACAAAAAGTGGCAGTCTAGATGTGGATTTGTTGAAAATAAACCCTTTTTCGACAGATCCTGTAAACCTCATTTTTTGAGGAATACAGGATCGGTGGGAAAAGGGTTTATTTTCGACAGATCCGTGTCTAGACTGCCGCTTTTTGTCGACAAAGCTCCATGCCAAAAAAAAGCGGTGGCCATGTTTATGCTAATGAAGCACAGGATATTTAAATCCCTGCTTCATTAGCAATTTTGATGTGCTTGATTTGCATCCCTCTGTTGACAGAGGGATGCATTCTAGATGTAGCCTAAAAGGCTGCAGTGTGGTCAATCCATAGGCATACGTGGTGAGGGGGTAGGGCTAAAGAGGGCTCAAACCTCCCTCCTTGTCATTTCTCTCTGCCTGTTATTTTCTGAGCCACTTCAGTGCCCACACACATGCCCAACTCAGCAAGCAAACCTGTGCCCTGCAATGCCAAGGAAGTGGGCAGGGCACTGTAGGGAGAGGGTCTCCCCGTGTGCTGGGTTCCCCTCAGAGGGATCTTGATTCCTTGTCCCAGCAGGGGGCATGGCACCTAAGCACTGCTTCTCAGGAATGTTGAAGTTTGAAAAAAGCCAGTTCTGGGTGGCTTTTCCTAGCAGGGAGCTTTTGGCTCTTCGTCTATATCAGGCCACAGTGGAGGAGGAGCTATGGCATCTGGGAGTCCCAGCAGGTGAGCAGAAGATATCTGTCCAAGTGCAGGTCCTTGACAGGATGAGATGGCACTGGTGTGGAGAGGCAAGTAGAGTCGTTCCATGTTGGGGATCAGGAGGAAATTTGCTGGGACAGAGTGAGAGTCCAGGAGAAAAGGAGAGAGATTCTGAACTTATGGGGAGGAAACAGGGGAGGAGTCCCAGGGGAAGGAAAAGCGTCCTACAGGGGGCAAGGATGAGATCTTAGGGAGATTACCAGGTGAAAGACCATGCCCGTGGAAGTAGGGGGGAATCCTGTGGCCAGATATCTGGCATTGGCAGGACAAGGAAAGGGGTAGAGCAGGCGTTGTGGCGGGAGGCAGTTAAGCTCTGAAGTAGGCTTCCAAGGGAGGTTGTGGAATCCTCATCACTGGAGCTTTTTTAAGAACAAGTTGGACAAACACCTGTCAGGGGTCATCTAGGTTTACTAAGTCCTGCCTCCATACAGGTCCCTTCCAGCTCTACATTTCTATGATGATCCAACTTTCCCTTCAGACCCACCAGTTAACCTGACTGTTTGTAACAGTACATGCTGCATGCTGAGACTTCCTCTCCCATACTTCCTGATTAGTCAACAGGAATTTCACATGTACACCCTGTTGTGATGCAGCTAAATAATACAGCAGTTCCTGGCTTCCAGTCATGGGAGTAGACTTGTTTGTCACACTGAGCAGTTTCCTTACAAAACATGGGTCTGCGGTCACTTAGCAGTATCTATAAAACACATATCTTCAATAGATAGTGGGCCAGATTCATTCAGCTGTGCACTAATGGACAAACTTATTTTTAATTTCATTCACTGCCCTGGATTCATGTGTCACAACATTTCTTCAGCTTTCCAACAAATGTGCCAGTCTAAATTCTGCATGCAGATTGCTTAAGTCCTTTTTGCTTTATGTCCTCCCTGAGAAATCTAGGTAGGAAAGAGAGAATTTTGATTTCACAAGGATTATTTACAGCTTTTAAAGTAAACCTCAGTGGCTAATGAAAAGCTAATAACTATCAGTAAGAACTAGAAATAGTTCCCATACCATTTAGTATGTGAATGTGTAACCATTTGTACTAGCAGGGAAGGACAGTGAGAAAAATGCCTTAGCAGTTAAAGCAAGGATATATACTGAAATGATTATGTGTATTCCTCAATCTTGTTTTAGAATTAGAGAATGATTTTAAATGAATATGGTAGTTATTCCAGTTCAGTCTGAAGAGGTGGGGAAAAATCAAGTTTCAACAATTCTTGGAACATCTAAGGCTGAGTTGGCAAATACTGTGCTTCTGATTAAGCCAGGAAATAAGTACGCATGAACTTAAATTACGCATATGAGGACCACAAATGGATTAACAGAGTCAGTCTTCAGCATTTCATTGGCTGTGTGTATTGTCACTTCATCTTCTGCTCCTGATTCAGCAGCATACTCAGGCATGTGCTTAACATTCATTGACTTCAAAGTTTAACTTAAACTTTGAAGTCAGTGGGTCTTAACCACAGGCCTCAGTGCTTCGCTGAATTGGGAGGGAAGATAATAAACCACTCTAGTTCTGCACAGTCGAATCAAGCTTTACCTAATGAATTCAATTACAAGTTTTCTAATTCAATTTTCCAGTTTTCCAGTTCTTAGGTATTATTCCAAACACAACAACAATCATGCACCCAGAATGTGCCGGGGGCGGACGGGAGGGCAAATACCTGCTTTAAATGATCAAGTGTGTGGTGTGTGCAACCAGCTGGTGCGTATGTCTGCATGCCCCCCCATACATTTTTCTGTTAAGTGTTTATCTGCACTGCAGATAGGAATGTACTTCCCAGCTCAAGTGGATAGACGTGTGCTAGCACACCAAAAAGAGCCAGGTAGTTTTGGGTAGGATGGGCGGTGACTCGGGCTAGCCACCTGAGCACATAGCTAGGGTGTCCAAGCAGCTTAACCATAGCCTGAGCTGTCCCCAAGACTACTCTCATCAATTCTGCTATTTTTAGCACACTAGCTCGAGCAGCGCTATGACCTGTCCATGGACTCAAGCTAGGACACATGCTCCCAGCTTCACTGAAGTGTAGGCATTGCATCTGAAACACGCAGTGCTGACCAATAACATCCAAGCGACGTAGTGTCAAGGGTCACACTTGTCCGAGACAGAACATCAGAAATGGCTGCCCGTCGCAGGGAGCCATAGCCTGTAATACCTCTGAGGCTGGTATAGGGGGCTCTGTCTGTGAGGTGGAGTATTTTCCATATAAGGGCATGTAAATTAATAATCTTCCCCTGCTCGCTCCACCCATTGCAGTAACAGATCAGCCAGTGGGCTGACTGGTGCTCAGGCCTGCTACTCCACCCACTGCAGCAAAAACCAACCTATGGGGTGATAAGTTCACAGGCAATAAAACAGGCAGGCAGCCCCTCTCTCACTGGGGATTCGCATTGAGTGAACGCCTGGCCTGATCACCCAGACGCCTTGCACCCCCCGCTCTTGAGTCTTACTGAGCGTACTCCGAGTTGGTCGACCCGAGTGGAGACAGTTTATGAGCGTGTGACCGGTACTTGTGTTCCTGCTGTCTCCAGAACTGGTATAACCCCCCCCCACCACCACCATCATCCCTATCCTAATTGATTTTTTAGTTGTCCTTATTGCTTGCCAAGTGAAAGTAGCTAAAAAGTTACTAAGTTAGTTTATAAATAGTTGTGGTTTAGGTTTTTTACTGTTTCCTTGTATAAAGTTGTGTAAATAGTCAGCCCTATGGATAATACCAGTGTTAATTCAACTGTTCCTAACCCCTGGGCAGTTATTGGGAATTATTGTGATTTAGAAAAGCCTCAGGGAATTGTTTTGTGTTGTCTGGCAATCTGTTTAATTTTTGTTCTGATGATTGTCTGGCGCCATCAAAATAAAATCAGTTTGTGCTTTTTGAAACCCCCAGTTGTGGTCTCATCCTTTCCGGCATCCCTTCGAACCTCGTGTATTACGGGGACTGACAACACTGAGCCAGCGCACAGAGCCACCTCAAACTAGCCTTTCTCTGGTGGCTCCATCAGTTTGCAGTACAGGTTCACAGCTTTTCATTTAACAAGTCCTTTTCTTCTCTGTCACCTGGGTCAGTTTTACATTTGTGTAGCTGCTCTGTGCTGGATTCTCCTTTCATGCAATGTGCAAATCGAGAGTAACTTCACTGAGGACAATATAGTTACACTGGTGTAGAACTGGTACAATTAAGGCCTGGTCTACACCTAGACATCAGATTGACCTAGCTACATTGCTAAGGCCTGTGAAACATTTTGCGCTCTCAGCAACACAGTTCATTTGACCAAACTTCTACTATAGTGGCAATAAGGTAAATGGAAGAATTCTTCTGTCAAGATATCAGCTGCAACTAGAAGGGGTGGGTGTACTGTAGCAATAGAGAAAAACAAATATTGTTGTACTTAGTAGCTACACTACACCCACTACTGCTGTGCTGCGGTAACGCTTGTAGAGTAGATGTAACCTGAAATGAAAGTCAGGCCCACTGACTTCAGCTGAGGGCTTGTCTACGCAAACAATTAAACTGCAGCAACTGGGGTGTGAAGTTACCCCACACTAGACTAACATGGTCTAGTTATCCATGTGCATGCTGCTGGTGTGTATTAACAGTTCAGTGGGGTGCTTTGACCTAATCCTCTTTGAAACAGAACTAGATCAAAGCATCAGCAGGGTTACCCTCTGCTGGCAAGCTAGCAAAAGCTTGAGTCACACTCCAGCTGGCCATGAATGAACTGTTCCTGTAGATAAGCTGAATTTACCCCAAGCTTAAGGAAAAGGAGAATCAGGTCCTAGATTCCTGCCCCCAATGGTCAGTAAATGCCTTTCCCAATATGAATCCAAGGCCTGCTGTTTTTCCTTTACATTCAAGTAGACAAAAAACAATGGCCCAGCTCTTCAGCTTATGTAACTGGAATAACTACACCAAAGCCAAGAAGGCTACACCAATTTACACCAGCTAAGAACCTAGGCTGGTAGCCGTGAAAGAGGTGTTAACTGACCTCATACAACAAATGAAATGTCTGCAGTATTAATTTTTTCACTGTTGGTCATTTTACTAGTAACATCCAATACCATGGGACTGTGGGCTTGATACTGTGTAGAAAACTACATTTTCATTTTTTCTTATCTGACCTTTGAGAACAGTAAGGCCTTTTATGGGATCAAAACTCAATTATAACCCATAAACATTTGGATTCAAACTGTCTCTTAAATCTCTATCAATGACCTAAAGAGGATTTCCCTTCTGGGACATGATCTGTCTGTACATTCTACTATGATGGGGTAACAGAATGTTAAATATATGAGCCAAATTTTCTTCTGACATACTCATGCAGCAAACAAAAAATTTCCACTACATGCATCTGACGAAGTGGGTCTTTGCCCACGAAAGCTTATGCTCCAACACTTCAGTTAGTCTATAAGGTGCCACAGGACTCCTCGCCGCTTATGCAGCAAACAGTAACTGTTTGCATCAATAGCATGACTCCAACAGCCAGCCAATGTAAATGAGAAGCGAAGCAGCGATGGGAAAGTAGCTATTATTTATTTGCATTAGTAGCAACTAGAGACCTCAACTGATACTGGAACCCTAATGTGGTAGGGGCCATACAAACACATAGTAAGAGGCAGGTCCTGTCCTGACGAGCTTATAAATTAAATCAGTAGGCATATACACATGCTTAACGTTAGGATTGTGTTTAGTTATCTTCTGAATCTGAGCCTGAACAGACATGCTGGACAAAGGATGAGAGGGGAAACTGAAATGAAGTGATGGCCCCCATGACATGCAGCAAGTCAGTTGCACAGCTAGGAACAGAACTAGGAGTAAGGGAAGGAGTTCTGAGTGAGTCAGTCAAGGCAGATTTGGTCTTGGACAGGAAAAGAAGGGGACGTGTGGCCTATGTCTTGCTGTACAATGTAGAAATGTCTGTCTGTCTGTCTAGCCATCTGTCCATGAGTCCATTTGTTCAAGAACTCCTCCTAAACGATAAGAGGTAGGACCAGCAAATTTGGTGTACAGCCTCCTCTTATCCTAGCTTATAGCAAGATCAGAGTTTGGCTGTGCCAGGACAATGGAATGTGCCTGGAATTCAATTGTTTCTCATAAAAGGAAAAGGAAGGAGTCTGGTTGGAGGAAGTTATATTGTAGAATGATCACGGAAAGGCAGCAAAGAGCTAAAGATGGGGACTAAGAGAGCTATAACCCCATTGGGCTAGTAGGGGGTGGAGAAAGGAACAGCTGTCTATTTCACAGAAGTTGTCTGTTTATCTGTGTGCTGTTCTGGACATGCTCTCCTCCACTAGCTGTGCCCATTGCAGTTGCAGCAGCCTTGGAGAGACACTTCTCATCTGGCCCCAAGCTGCTGCAGTGAGAGAGGGCTGGGCTTGTCCTCTCTCTCCAGGGCAGCCTGCATACTGAACCCTTCATCTCCAGCCCCACCCCAGAGCAATGAGAGAGACAGAAGCATGGGGAAGTGGCAGCCAGCAGCGCTGCAGAGGCAGTGCTGGGGGGAACCAGCTTTTAAGCCAGCTGCCCCCTGAACCAGCTCCTGCTCCCCTGTTGCAGCCGCTGGTAGGCTTGTTGGGTAGTTGACTACTCAACTACTCGCTTACAACCCTACTCCACATTGTTCCCTTCACCAGAATCAGTTCTTGCTTCTGCACCATGACTAATGGGCTGGTGATCAAGCTGTGCATCACGGTATTGCAGAGAGCTGTCTGCAGCAGAAAAAATATGTGGTCATTTGTCACCCAGTGTGCTGGAGAGAGAGCCTGACATTTAGCTCATTTGAGGGTGTTTTTTTAAAGAAGATAAACACTTCACTAAGGCAAAACAAAAAGTCAATGGTAAGTGTGTTGCCTGGCCTAATAAGGGCCTAGGATACGCGCTGACATTTGGCCAATATTTCCTTTTCCAAAGAGCTTTGTACACATTGGTCATAAAAATCAAAGGCACATCTGCTATTTACTTTGATGGGGTGCATGAGCAGCGGTCACATGCATTCTGTGTGCAGGTGGAGGGACATGAGTAAGATGCACATTCTCTATGGTGTTTGTTGGGGGGGGGGGTGAGGTGTAAGGAGGGCAAAGAGACTCTGTGACGCTTCCTTTGTTTACCTTCAGGACTTACTTCCGGGTTTTTAGGGTAAATCATGTAATCATAAAACAGTGAGAACAAGCGGGAAGGGCAGGCTGACTTGTTCTGTTTGCACTTGTGCATCTTAATTCAACCATGACTGTGGATGTTTTCAAGCATAACTGAGCCCCACATGTAAATATGTGAACGGTTTCCTCTGGTTATAAAAGCTTAGCAATATTTGTGTGATAATCAGTCAGTAGAAGTGATGAGCGATAAGTATCACACCACAAATACAATAATTTTATCTGTAAGGTGACCCTCATTACTATGAGAATCCCTGATAATCTGTTTTAACCTATGAATTCCCACAACAGCCCATTGAGCACTGTCATAATAAGAGAAAGTTTGACACTATTATTAGTTCCCTTTTGGCAGCTAGGGAACTGAGACACAGAAAGACTAACGGTGAGATTTCTAAGGGTATTTAGGCACCTTCTGATGCATATTGCTGCCCCCATTGGATTTTCTGATGCATCAAGCTAACTCCTAATGAAGTCCACCTGGCTTTGGAAAACCTCGGCCAAGGCAGAGAATTGGACTTTGGTCCCCCAGCTGTGAGGGTCACACACTAACCACTGGATCACCCTTGTTCTTTCCAGTTTTTGTCATGTTGCTTAGTCACAACTTTGTTCTCTGTGCACTGCAACTTTGAGCTCTCCGAGGAGTTTGCTGTCTGAGGTGACAGGAAGCCATTCTGTGTTCTGTTCAGTGCAGACTCAGTGCACACTCTCACTAGAATTAAGAATTTACTCAAATACCTTCTTATTTTGTTGCTCCGCAAAATGTAAAGAAAATGTAACTGCGAATGAGAAAAACCTGCTTGCTCTCTGTGTATAGAGAAACATAATGCTTGAAAAATGCACGCTGTGCCTCATCTCTGTCCCTAGAGAAATGCAGGAAAAAAACAGCAAAAGTAAGTGAAAGTGGAGGTGTTAACTGATGAAGAAACGTTAAAATGACCTACATAAACAGGAAGGAGAGGGGCAGACACTGAGAAGGATTGCGATAGTCAGTTCTAAGTATTTGAAACAATCACCAAAGAGGGAAAGGAACAATTTAGAGGTTATAAATACAGCTAATGGGACAAAAAATAGAGAAAGCGAAATACAGGCTGAACATTATCAGGAAAAAATTCAAAGCAAATCCAAATATGTCTATCAGCCCATTTTTTCCCAGGCAGGGCCCAGTCACAGGCAGACCCTATCCACACTGCTGACCTGATGTCCTTTGCATTCTCCCTTCCCTCTGCTTTGCCAGTGATACCAGCTCTGATGCCTTCTCTTACACAGATATCTCCTATGCTGCCCATTGTGTGTGGAGCCACCTCCCTGAGCTTGTTCATCAGCTCATACCTCTCCCCTTAGTCATGTCCCTTCTGAAAATCACTCTTGCCTTTGAGAAGTGAGTGGGGGAAGCCAGGTAACAAAATGCAATTAATAGCACATTCATGAGATGTGTGCATGCCTCACTGAAAACTTTGGAACCTTTATTACAGTCTGTCTCATCAATCTAACTATGAACTAGATACTAATATGCCTCCCATCACTGTAGTATTGCAGCACCTCCCCTGTGAAGTCGAGGGAAACTCTTCTCCCCATTTTACAAATGTGGAATTGAAGCACACAAAGACCTAGCAATTTGCCCAAAGTCACACAGAGGACAAGAATTGCAGGCTAGTGCCCTAACCACCCAACCAACCTTCCTTTCTCTTGACCACCATTTTGACATGCCTTGACATTGGCCTAGTTGTGTCATGTCGAATTCCGATCCTGTCGATTCCAGGACAGGAAGAGGAGCAGCACACTGTGGGGTATTAATAGTGCTCTTAAGTGAGAATAGTTTTATCATTACTCACTAGTGATTTTAATACAAATGGGTTTGAGGGGTTCAAAAGTGACTAGGAAGGGTGCCCCAAGTTTTGGTAGGCCCAACTGAAGACATTTTAGAAGTGCTCACCCCTGAATCTCATGTGGGGGTGGGCTTGGGAATGGTACAGGAATAGAGCTGATGGGCATTTTTCACTTGAAATGTGTTTTCGACCAAAAAAAAAATTCTGCCTCCATTTTTTAAATAAAAACCTAACCATTTTTGAAGAAAAAATTTCAGTGGAAACTTTTGTGTTGAAAATTTGCCACAGGAACAAAACACATTTCCTGACTGAAGAGGAGTGTGAGTTGGGGAAATGGCAGGCAGATGGATCTGTGATTACCTCTCTCAAACACCCAGCAGTAGAGAAGAATTCAACCCTAAATCACCAGCCCTGCCTGCAGAAAGGCCCTGCTATGCTCTGTGGTGTGTGGGGAAATTTGTCTGGCTAGTCCTTTTGCTTCTCTGGCTGAGCGCAAAGGAGGGTGGCACACAACCCCCAAATATTTATTTGGAGAGGTTAAAAATAAATAGCATACATGCATAAGAAATACTTACATCAAACCCAATGCACACAAAGCTGTTCTGTCATGGCAGTGCATAGAATTTATGCTGCCATTGCAGCATGTAATGTATTAGATTGCCCACTTTCCACCTGTAGGCTAATAAAGAGAGCCAAAGGATTGCATAACAGGCAAATCTAGTCAGTTGGGTTCAGCTGCTATTAGAGAGCAAGTTTTCTGGTCCTTCCAGGAAGGATTATTGTAATTTGGTACTCATGAGTCTTCTGTTGAATAGCTGACACTGACAACTGGTACAGTCCATTCCTGCTCATGTTCTCACGGGAACCAGGAAATAATATCTCTCCAGTTATTTCCAGTTATTGGCTTTTAATCTGTCTGTACAATGATAAGGAGTTCCACTTCAGGGTTTGATTTGTCTCAGAGGCAAGTCTTCTATACACTTGTCTGAACTGATTAGTCCTTAATAAAATACAGTTTAATCCTCACCCCTCAGAAAAAAGAAATCTACTCGTGTCCTTGCTATTCTCACCCCTCAAATCTAGACAAATTCAAGGCTGCTGCTAAGAGGTTGCCCCATGTATATTGTTTCTACATTGTTCCTTTCTCCTTTATTCTTCTGGCCTTAGTCCTATGGGCTGGTTTGCTCAGTTCTTCTTCATTCCAATCTATCTTCATGCAGTTCCTCAGGAACTCAGCTCCATTTGTAGGTCAGCCATCCATCTAATTTCGGGTCTTCTAACCCTGCTCTTACCCTCGACTTCTGAGTTGAATAATGTTTCCTATTTGTCTGATTTTCTTTTCACATGTTTAAACCATCTCAACATTGAGTCATTGAATTTAAGGAGAAAAGGGACAATTGGATCATCTAATCTGATCACTTGTGTAACACAGGCCACCAAAACCACTCAGAAACTGCATACTGACTCCAAAACTCAAAATGGGACCAAATTATTACAGCAAGCAGACCATTATGCACCACAGGGAGAGAACAGAAGGGATGCAGGTGCACCAATGCTCAGGTCCCCTGCAGTGGCAGGGAAATAATTGAGATATACCCAGAAAATCCTTGAAAGTGGCCACACCACACACTCTAGGAGAAGGCAAACCCTCGCTCAAGGCCAGTCAACCTGGGGAGAGTCCTTTCTGACTCAACATAAGGCAATCAGTTGGACCCTGAGCGTCTGAGCAGGAACCAGCTAGTCAAGGATCTCAAAGAGAAATTGCTTGGAGCCACTGTAGAGCTCTGATCCATCCCATCCCCAGCCAGATCACCCTTGATGTTTCAGAAGGAGAAGACTGAAAAAATCTCTCCCAGAATACACTCAGGGTTTGTGCGTGGGGTGGGGACAGGGGCGATCCCTTCCTGACCCCAATCAGTGGCAGCTGAATCCTTCGAGCATGAGCTTTACAAATATAGATGTAAACTGGAATTCAGCCTAGATTCCCCCCAGCTTTTCTACAATTGGTACCATCTTCTTACTTCCCCAAATTCATTTGTTCTGAACATGACCCACCCTTGTGAACTCCAAGCATCCATCTTAACATTCTTATTTCCACTGTATTCATCTGCTCCTGCCTCCTCCTCCGTGCCCAGCATTCAAAGCCATACAAACGTGCAGATCTTATTTCCCTCTTCGCCATCTTACTTTTCAATGTGATAGGCATCCTCCTATGCAGGTCACTCCACTTGTTTCTCTCTCTTTAGTCCATGCCTTTGGTATTCTACGTATACGTTTGTCACTGAGTTCACCATTATCCTGTACCAATGAACCTAGCTTTTTGAACTTCTGGCAGTGGATGGCTCTCCCAGACTCAATCTTTTTGTCTTCCTTCAGAGAATCCATCACATTTAGGGTACGTCTACACTGCATGGCTATTTCGAGATACTGGAGGTATTCCGAAATAGCTACCCTCCGTCTACAGAAGCCACCCATTATTTTGAAAATGTTTATGAAATAATGGGTGTGGTATTTCAGCATCCTGATAACCCTTGTTCCACAAGGTTTAAGGGATGTCTCGAAATAGCATGTAATTTTGAAATTTGGCACTGTGTAGATGTGCCAAATTTCAAAATAAGCTATTTTGAAATAGATTCGAAATAAGATACACAATTTGCATAGCGCAAATTGCGTATCTTATTTAGAGTTTAGGGTGCTGTGTAGATGCACCCTTACAAACCATGTTTCTGTTGATTTTCATGCCATTTCTTACAAGTATGAACCTCCAGTTCTCTAAACCTTCATCCACTTCCTCTTTGCTTTCTCCCATGAGCATTACATCCCTGGGGTGCCAGGCTCTGGGTGGTTTTTACAAGCACTGCTCCTGGATGACGTACTCCAACTCTGGGTCATTTCTCTGTTTTCCATATTTTTTATAGAGATTTAGGTCAGGCTTTCCACATGTGAGTGATGAGTTTGGGTGCCTTGGCTGCCTAATCTGAGAGACTTTAAAGAGCTCAGCTATTCAGTGGGTGTATTTCAGCACTCACTGAAAATCAAGCCCCCTTTAAGGAGTCTCAAATTGGGCACCCAAAATTAATAATCATTTTTTAAAAATCTTGGTCTCTACTATTACTGTGATTAAGACACAGGCATGACTCACCTTAGCAACCTCCTAGTTTTATCATTCCCCTTGTCTACTCCTCCAGCAGCCTCTACCCATATGTGTCATCCCCACCAGCTTTTCTTCCCTAACTTAGGGCCCAATCCTGCAAACCCTTGCTCACCTGAGTGGATCTACTGTAGCCCATGCATGAGGACTTCTCAGCTGACACAGGGTCCACAGGATCTGGCTAGGTGAGCCTGGGATTTCATCTTCATTTCTTTTGTAAAGTACTGACCACTTATTGGCTCCCTACACACAACAATTTTATTGTGATTCCTTTTAACTGCTTTGTAATGTTAACAAAAGTACCTAACGTTAACAAGGCACCAAAAGTACCTAAACTGTGTGCTGCTGGGATGTGTTACATGGCTTTCCATGACTCAGGAAAGCATCTCCATTCAGGTAGAGCACTCCAGACTATTCTTAACTCCAGCCTCCATGTGCATAATCTCATCATGGGACTTAAACACAAATTTAAGCACTTTCCTGAATACAAGTGGAGCCAAGCAGGTGATTAAGTGCTTTTCTCATAATGTGCATTAAAAAAAATCCAGTTTTCTTATCAGTTTCCCTGATCAAAACAAAGGTACATATTGCTGATATTGCGATATTATCTGGTATCAAAATGCTGCACAATGGATTTCATGAAGGCTGACCAGGTTTCCCCGCCATCAAACAAATACCGCCCCATTTTCTTTTGACAATTGCCAGTGAAAGAATCAACCAGGACTTCTCATCTTATGTCCTTCCTTTAACTGCATCCTTTTCTGCAGTTGCTGCTCAGCTGGGCTTTTTGATGGTGCCTCAACTGTGGAGACAGAGTGCCACCTTGTGGACATGTTCAAATAAATGGTAACACATGTATTGTGCTAGGAATGTATGTGCCTGCACTTGTATGAAAGATAATGGGCAAGGCCAACCTCATGCCTCTGAAACAATCACTTTATGCCACTGCAAAGAGAACACCCTCTTGTAACCTACTGGTATATTTATATTTGTTACTAGACGTCATATATTCATAGAAATGATTTCAAAAATAAATTCAGGATACATAGAAAATGAGCTCTCTGTATGGTCTGGTTGTAGTGCCTGCAGCTAATCAAATAAATGGCACTTTCAGAGGTTCTCTGACTATCACACAGAAGCCAGGGTAGAAGCCACTGTAAAGGTGCCTATTGAAGTCAGTGCTCTTTGGCTCAGACTCATAATGAGGGCATGACTCAGCCTCCCCTCTACCCCCCGAAGTTGACGAGAGTTTTTCTGTTTACTTCAACAGGAGCTGCATGAGGCCAATATCCAGCATAAACCCATATGTAACATTTGCATACATAGCAGGAGCTTAATCCAAAACTCCTGGGGTTAAATCCTGGCCCCTGAAATCAATGGCAGATATTCCAAAGACTTTAGTGGGACCAGGAATTCAGCAAAAAAAAAAAAAGGCTTTCCTGAGATGCATTGGCGGGGAAGGGAAGCGTGGATCAGTATAAGAACAGTCTGCAATTCTTCATTTGCTGCATTTATAACGGTTAATAAATTGATTTAATTTAAGTGTGTTTCATTATTGTCTGTTAATGCACAATTGTGTTCACATTTACTGCAAGAGAAGGCTGGGGAGAGGATGTAGAATGTTCCTCTTTGTTTACCAAATATTATCTGTTAATAGCTTTTCATTTGTCTGAATAAAAAACAAATCAAAAGTCCAGGATGGGCTTATTCCATTTTGCAGGTGCACAACATGGTATGCCCTTAAATAATGTTCAGTAAAAGAAAACATGTGGAAACACTGCCATTTCACTGCCCTTTTATATTCCAGATGCATGTTCACCTGTTATAAATGATTACATTGTCTCTCAGGGCCAGAGTGATTCGGAAGGTGAAGCATTCCTGGACCTAACTAGCGTTCAAGAACCATTTCTAGTAATACAACTGGTGCTAAATGGCTATTGAGGTATTTCTCACCTTGGCACCCAAGCCCTGTTTGTAGGAAAGAACCTTCCACAGAGGAAGCTCAGATGCCTAGGGGAATTTAAAAAGAGGGACTCAGAAATGGTGACTTTTATAGGTGTCAGGGATCTGTGAGTAGGGATGGTCACCAGCCAGAAAGCAAGCGAGATTTAAAATATGAAAAGGGTTTATCTTCCTAGATCTCCTCAGTGCAGGCAAAGATAAATAAGGGGCTTTACACAGGCAAGAGGAGCAGAGGCAAAACTTCATGAAGCTACAGGCCAAAGAATCCATTTTATGGGGAATGATTTTAACTAGCCAGCTCTCCCCGCAGAAAGAGCGAGTCAGAGGAAACAACTGCCCATAGAGAAAGAACAGCAGAGTCGGGAGGACAGCTGGGCAGTTCAGAATTGGACTTGTTGACCTGCTCTAATTAATACTTCCTGTTTATGTGCTGGAGCTGGTCCCAAGTGGTTTCTCACTTACATAGCATAGGAAAAGAATCAGAGGGGCACTCTCACACCACAGTCTAAAGTTAAATGTCCATTTGTTTATGCATGATCTGGATGCACATTGTGGTTATTAAAGTTAAACCTATAGAATGGTATTTCCTTTCCTTCACTGTATCCCACTTAGAAAAAAATCCCGTGAATGTGGTCAGCACAAACACAGAAATCAGAGATGAAAAAGACCTGTTAGATCATCTTGTCACTCCCTGGCACAGTGGTACAGAGTAACTAGGGTAACTCACAATGCAGGAGTCAGTCCTCCCTTTCACCGTTGAGCCTATTCATTTGGTAGGGTGAAATGAATTTCATTGCCTTGTTGTTTTGTTCACACACACACACACACACACACACACACACACACACAAAATGTGCACTTTTTATAGCAGGGCTAAAATTTTCTGCATTTAGGCCCATCCAGTTTCTCATAATCCCATAGAAACTGTGTATGTGGGGAGGATGAGGGATTATTTTCTCACAGAGTAACAATTCGCTTTCCTTTTTTAGTCCTATAATTTTAAACCTAGTTAGCATATTAAGAACAGAGAAAATGTTTGATAAGTCTTTGAAAATACACATCCAAATGGGAGCTACCACAGACCCCACCTGTCAATACTGGCCTGTGTATCCCCTTTCTAGTGAAAACATCATACAGTATTTTCTCTGATTTTTTAACTGCTGAAGATTTGGGTAATTAGGGTATGTCTACACAGCAGTGTTATTTTGGAATAACTGACGTTATTCCGAAATAACATAGGGTATGTCTAGACTGCACCCCTCTGCCTGCAGAGGGATGCAGATTATGCTTGGTGAAATTGCTAATGAAGCGGGAATTTAAATATCCTGCGCTTCATTAGCATAAAAATGGCCACCGCTTTTTTCTAGTAAAGGGCTTTGTTGGAGATAAGCGGCAGCCTAGGGGCTGATCTATCACTAAAGAAAGCCTTTTCTGATAGATCCCTTATGCCTCGTAAAACGAGGTATATAGGATCCATCGGAAAAGGGTTGGTTTAGCGATAAATCAGACTCTAGACTGCTGCTTTTCTCCAACAAAGCTCTGTGCTAGAAAAAAGCGGCAGCCATTTTATGCTAATGAAGCGCAGGATATTTAAATTCCCGCTTCATTAGCAATTTTGCCCAGCCTAATCTGCATCCCTCTGCCAGCAGAGGGGTGCAGTCTAGACATATCCATAGTGAGTGTCTGCACTACAAGCCTTTCTTCAAAATCATGCCAAGCAGGAGGACTTCTTACTTTGACTCATGGTAACCCTCATTTCACGAGGAGAAAGGGAAGTCAGAGGAAGAGTGTTCTTCCTTCGACTTCCTGCTGTGTAGACAGTACCAAAAGCCGAGTGAAGCTATTTTGACATAAGCTACGCAATTGACGTAGCTGAAGTTGTGCAGCTTAATTCGACTTTAGCCCTGCTGTGTAGACGTACCCTAAATGAATGTCCATGGTAAGCCAAGAGCTCTACCTCCTCCATTTCTCTCTGAGCATTCTACCCTCTCTAGCTGCTGTTGCTGACAGAAGGTCTGCTAGCCAAGCAGAATTCCTCCCAGGCAGTTTCTTCACATATCTCCTCAAACCAACAGGAAACGTTATGACTCATTTTCCTCCCTTACAAAAGTAACTACTGGTGACTGGGAATCAAAAACTTCCTGTGGAAACAAAGGAACAGGAGTGTTGCCATGATAAGCTCTGCCAGGAATGAAACCTCTAAATCACTAGAGATCAGCTGGCTAAAGCTGCTCTGTTTGGTCACCGACTCTCTCCCTCTCCTTGTTGTACTGCTGTGACTGCAATAGCTGGGAGTCCAAAAAATTCCATCAGTGATCCAGCAGAAGCTGGATAAATGCAGCAGTGAGTCAAACAGACACCACATTGGTCACTGGATTAACCCTATTGCAAATCAATGCTCCTGCGCACTGTTGTACAAGCAGTAATGTAGCCCTGATGTACAGCAGAGATAACTTTCCTTTTATGAGATCACCCAAAGAGGTAGAACTGTTCTGGATTATATCTCATAGTCAGCATCCCCTTCCTGACCATAATGGATGAAACGGAGACATTGCCAAATAGCACAAAGGAAGTCAGTTTTTTTGCTTCCACAGGAGGCAGTGGTTAAGCTCCTATTGGCTTCAAGAGCAATTTGGTCTAGAAAACTGACCTGGGACTTTAATTTCTAATCCCAGGCCTGTCACTGACTCTTTTGGGCCTTGGAGGAGTCACTTTAATGCCCCGCTCATGCTGATTAATTCATGTTTGTTCAATCCCAGGGGGTGGGAAAAACTTATTAGACATCATGAAGGGTAACATAGAAAAACCAGTGGGGAAGCACTTTAACCTCCCTGGGCACATAATTACTTACTTGTGAGTCGTCACCCTGAGGCAAAACAAAACAAAAAAACTGTCAAAACCAGACTGTGATGTGAAACTACTGTCAAATGCAAATTTGACACCATCAAAAGAGGTTTAAATAGGGACACTGACTGGCTCTCTCATTACAATAAATAATTTCCCTTTCAAGTACTTTTACTGTCTCATCACTGTAGCAGTTGCACTCTGATTTAATCAGCACTGAAGTTACACTCTCTTCTCTGTATCCTTGCCTTTTTTTCTCTTTAAGCACCTGAAGAAGTGAGTTGTATCCCACGAAAGCGTATGCTCTAATAAATGTATTAGTCTTTTAGGTGCCACTGAGCATCTTGTTGTTTTTGTTAGCACTAAATATCTGTGAAGTAATTTTATGCAATTAGCAATACATTTTGTATTTAATGATACGCGAAGTACTTGTTCAACCAACATCTGATGATTTACAATCCCTCCCCCTGTGTGTGGCATCACAACACACAAACATGTTGTTACCACCATTATCTCTAAAAATCACCCCCCACTTTAGTAGAGTAGGTTTTAGTGCCAATGTGCACAGTGACTATTTACACCTCAGAAGATTCCCATGCAACATCTGTACCAGTCTCCCTCGGTTCCCATGCAATGTCTGTACGAGTTTCTCCCCATTGACTTCAATGGGAATTTTGCTCAGTTCAAGATTAGTAGAATTAATCTCTTATACACTTTAAATACCTATTTGGAGTTTAAGCTCCCTGGAGCAAGATGCTGATTTCTTTGATGTCTTGTACATTGCTGAGCACACTGTTGGTACTAAACAACCAACCATGACAGGCTGAAGCAGCAGGCAGGTGTTCCGATACTATGGGGATGAGTATGGTAAAAGAACCTTGTAGGGCAGTGTTTCCCAATTTTATTTGGCCCAGGAACCCTCTTCAGCTTTTCAGAATTTCAAGGAACCCCTAGGTTTGTCAAGCAAAAAAAAAGGGGGGGGAGGA
The DNA here is from genome assembly GCF_049634645.1 of Pelodiscus sinensis. Classification (NCBI taxonomy): domain Eukaryota; kingdom Metazoa; phylum Chordata; order Testudines; family Trionychidae; genus Pelodiscus; species Pelodiscus sinensis. Next base: position 309,769,714 of record NC_134711.1, read on the forward strand.
GGGACCCACCAATGTATGAAAATCACATTCCTTCCCTAAGACTCCCCCACCCCCCTTCCTTGAGGCCTCATCCGCTCTGTTCCCCTCCTCTCCATCACTTGCTATCCCCAGCCTTATATGCTCTCACTAGGTTGAGACAGGAGGTGTGGGGCGGGAATGAGGGATTTGGGTGGGGGAAGGGATGAGAAGTACAAGCTCTGGGAGGGAATTTGGATGCAGGAGAAGGGGATGTTGGCTCGGGGAGGGGGCTCCAGGCTTGGGAGTGTTGGGCTCAGGTGGAAGTTTGGAATGCCGAGCAAGCCAGGGGCTAGTGGATGTAAGACTTTCCTCGCATGAGCAAAATGAATTTTGTGTTGTGTACGAGTACTGAGTTCATGTGGCTCATTTGGATGTGCCACTGTGGCACCCGAGTTATTAATAAATATCTTATAAACCTCTACCTTTTCTCTCTGCTGACATGTCTCCTCCCCTGGTGCCTGCTTCCTCCCAACTCCTCACTCTCCTCTGCTGTCCTGACTCCTGCCCTTCTCACTGCCCTCAGTCTTCCTGAGACCTGCCCCCCTCCACCAGCCCTTCTCTCCTCCCTGTGCCCACTCCTCCAGTAGCCCCACTCTGCTCATGTGAGCTACCCCTCCTCATCCCCTCTCCTAACACCTCCCTCTACAAACCTGCCCTGCCTCTCTCCTCTGAGGCTGGTCCCTCCCCTGCAGGTGTCTGCCCTTCTGTTTCACCCCCAGAATCCCCTGGCACGTGCGCCTTCTCTTACTCCTGCACCCTCCTGGTGCCTCCCTCTTCCCTCTCTGCCCCTGCACCCTTTGCCCTCTTTTTCCCTGATGCCCACCCTCTCACTACCCTCTGCCCCGTTCCCCTCATACATGACTTGCTCCATCCCCACCTTCCTCATGCCCACCCCTTCTTTCAAGCCTTCTCCCAGCACCTCCCCCTCCCAATCCCCAATATCCTTACTCTCTCCTCTCCCAGCATCACTCTGTCCCCCCTCCCACTGACACCTCCCCTCCTGCCTTTTTCCTCATTGTCTGTACTTGCCCCCCTGGCATTTGTGTCTCCTCTACCCTGTCCTTTTGGTGCCTTCCCCTCTCCTCCCCCTCTGCACAAGCCCCTTCCTCTCCCAGCCCTTCCCCTTCCTCTACCTTCCACTTTGCTGGGCTGGAGTCTGCGCTCCGTCCCCGGACTCTGAACCCACAACTCAGCCACATGGAGAAATGCAGCACCCAGCAGTTTTAAAATCCTGGGTTGTGACATTACGTCACGCCTGGGCGTCTCCCTGCCTACCGGTTTGAGCACTCCCACAGGGCAGCAGCAGCCAGCAAGGGGGAGCTCAGTGAAGGTTGCGCACGGCAGGGATGAGACAGGGATGGGGTCAAGGGAGAGACGCTCTGGGGCCAGGGTGGGAGGACGTGTGGGGGAGGCTTGCTCCAGCTCCAAATATTGGTGTAGCATGGGCACCACGAGCCCATACAACTCGCTGCCCATGCCTCTTCTGGCTAGCCAGCTCTCCCTCTCTTTCGGGGGGGGGGAGTGCCAGCTCCTCACGGAACCCCTAGTTTTGCTTCGCGGAACCCCAGGGTTCCCTGGAGCACCAATTGGGAAACACTGTTATAGGGAATAGCACAGGCTATCCAGTTCTGTCCCATCTCTCTAACAGGATGTTCTGATTTATATAGTTCCTTCCAGATATTGAGGAACAATTGCTAGCTGAGATTCACAGCCATTTCACATGTAGCTCTGGGGAGGGCTAAATGAGGAGTGCACATACAACTTCCTGTAGATGCACTGAAAGATTCAGATTGCTCAATAATGTACATTATCCAGTTACCTTCCCTGACAGCTGTATTGTAAACCAGAAAACCTCCAGCCAGAGATCTGACATATGCTGCAGTTCATCATCAGAGATTGTACTGAGCCAAGTTTCCAACAAGGCTAACATGTGAATAGCACTATCAAAGGGTAAGTTATTTAATCAGCTCTGCTTTGTTCTAAATGCTGCAAACAGCAAGGGGTCATTAGGAATTCCACTGGTGAGTGGTTTTAAACATCAGCAACAAGAATTCTGGTTCAGTCTGGTTTACTGGCAGTAAACCAATTGATTTGGTCCTAGAGTTGCTTCAGTGCCTCCACAAGAAAGAGATTTAGAAAGGCCAGTAGAAGCCTGGGGTGGAAAGTGGCCTATTACTGTATGATAACAATCGCTCTCTTCTTGGCCTCTCTCTGGTTTCCTGTCCGCACTTTAAGTAGACTGTTATGGTTGGATGAGGGATTTTTGCTGCTGTTCACTACTTTATCCAGTGGGAATTGTATCACCATTCTCGGAAAGGAAATAATTTCACACGGGCTTGATGCTCTTGTGTCCTATAACCTACGACTTTGAAGAGATCGATCACATTCTATTTCCTCCCCCTCCCCAGTATTTGTTAACTCCCGAATAGGTGGCTGCAACATCCCTTCGGCACCCAGGAGCAGAAGACAAGTGTGAATTTTGAAATTCAAAGGGAACTGGACTTGTATTGAAATATGAAATCAAAGTCCCTATTTTTTCTTCAGATTATGTTGGCTTATGACAGGCCCCATGTAAACACAGCTAAAGACAGACTGATCACTCACCCAGAAGGATACCTCTTACCCAAACTTCCACAGTCTCAGAAGCAGCCACCTTTCCCTCCTCCCTACCCTCTCCTGAAGTCAGCAGAGTCATCCTCCATCAACAATGTGCTGCTTTTAGGCTCCAGTGAATAGTTGCCTAGTTGGGGCATGGTCACTCTAGGAAGATGCACCCCATTGTACTCCTCTGCTTTCTGCCAGTGTTAATATTGACCCTCTGAATGTGAACAACCTGCCTTGTGATGTTTGGAAAGGAACGATGACATACAGACTAGGGATGCCAGTACTATACTGCACCGTTATTTTGAGATAACTAGAGTAGTGCAAGCGTCTACACAGCCATTCCATTATTTCAAAATAATTTTAAAATAACAGGCATCTTATTCCAAAATCTGTAAACCTCGCTCTACAAGGAATAATGCCTATCCCGAAATAGCTATTTCGAAATAAGGTGCGTGTAGACGCTCCACTTCTGTTATTTCAAAATAGCCCCTCACCAGGGCCATTCTAAGTTATTCCTTCCCAGTGCCCCCTGGGGCTCTAAATCGAGAATAGCACATCTACATTAGGGAAGCCTGCCTTGGATTAATTTTGAGGCTTCCCTGCAGTGTAGACGTATTATTTTGAAATAAGCTATCTCGGAACAACTATTCTGGAATAGCTTATTTCAAAATAGCTGTGCACGTACCCTAGGGATGGAATGGTGTAGTCGATTAACTGATAAGCACAATCTTATCAGTTAATGCTATAGACTACACACATTCCTTCCTCCCTGCCCCCACCAGTACATTTTTTAGCAGGCTGGCCAGCAGCACAGATCTGTCCTGGCTTGCACCAGATCTGGGATCTACCTCCACTGCGGCTCTGCATTTAAAGTGTATTAGGAGCTAGGCAGGCAGGCAACCCATCTCAATCCCAGCTCACGCTGGTCTGGGAGCCCCCAGATAGGGTCTGCTGCCACCCCATGCTACTGCTTCTGTATCAGAGGCAGCAACATGGGGCAACAGGCAGCCGGCACACAAGGGGAGCTGGTTTTTAAATTAGCTTCTCTCACGGATCAGCTCCTACCTGGCACCCCATGCTCTGACTCTGATACAGAGGCAGCAGCACAGAGTGGCAGATGGCTCCTCAGGAGCAGGACAGGAGCACACTGGTGGCCAGCCCGGCCCCAAGGGACTATAGAATAGTAATTGATAAGAATTCATGAGGTTACTCGCCTATTCAATTAACCGATATTTAACATCCTTAATACAGACCAGAACACTTGGAGGAATGACTTTAGAGTGTTTCCAATACTAGATGCTCTTGTGGATCCTGTTAAAATGGAAATACAGGTCAAAGTAGATTTGGACCTGATGCTTGAGTGGGCTTTGTAGAGTTGTGTCTTACTAAGAGCCTCTTGGAAGGCTATGTGGAGTTCTAATGTCCATCACCCTCCCAAACGTAAGAGAAAATGGGAAGGTGTTCAAGGAGAACAAGGCCTACAAGGGCCAGGCTCCTAAACACTACAATGTAGGAAGTTCACATCTACATAAAAGTCCCTACATGACAAGTCCCATAAATTTTCTATTGTATTTGTACTTTTAAGTCGCTTTTGAAAAACCACACCCAGTCCCAGCATGGACGAAATTAAGAATCTCTTCATTTTCCCCATTGTCTTTAGATACTGTTAGCAAGTGTTTATTTTAAATATAGTTAATGTTGGTTTCTTTTTTTATCGCATATATACATGTATGAGAAGGATGATGGTCTTGGAGCTAAGACAGGAGTTTGGGAGATAGGTGACTGATGCCTGGGCTACACTTAAAATTTAGCTTGCCCTCCTATGTCACTCAGAGGTGCAAAGCTGGTGCACAGATGGCTGGGGGTTGCATAAGAATGCTTCTGTCAACCTAGCTGGCACTGCTCAGAGAAGTGGCTTATCATGGTGTGCTCAGCCTTATTACACAAGAGAGTCACATAAACCTAAGCACTACCTTATGTGGGCCAAACAGTGTCTATATATTGTAATAAGAGTTAACTTCACAGTGTACTGATTTATATTTTAAGGTCAGCCTGTTTTGTATGTATTTAGATAGGTTGTTTGTGTCTTCACTATTATCTATTTACACACTTGTGTGAACAAAAGTGATATAAACACAATTACAAAATAGGAATGAATTGAATATTCGAATATTGTGTTGAAACAGGATGCCATTGTGTACAGTATGCAGGTTGTAGGTTGGGAAATCCTGACCTACAATGACAGAAAAATCACATTAATTGCTGTAGACAGCATCTATGCTACATCCACATAGCTATAATACTGGAGTGTAGACAAGCCCTAAGAGTTCTTTTCTGAATTCTTCCACATTCCTTTTCTGACCTTCAGACAAGTAACTTAATATCCCTGAGCCTCAATTTCCTCATCTGTAAGCCGAGGGATATTCTATGTCTCACAGGGGCTGTTTGGATCTTAATTCACTAACATATATAAAGCAGTTGGTGATCTTTGGATGAAAGAACACAGTGCAAAGTTATTGTACATGATGCGTCTTGATTTATTCTGCAAGCAGGAGTCTGACTTTTTGATTTCCATTGTTCTTAGCCATTAGTGAGCACAGATAGAAAACATTTAATTCTTTTGCTTCATCCTGTCATTGTTGTTGAAGGAAATAGAGGAGAAAGTGCCACCAGAAGTTTGATCTGCTTTACAACCAGGGTAGATTTATGAGACAACAGAAACTGTCTCCTTTGCGCTAAAGTGCTATAACCCAAAGACCTGTAATCCACAGCAAATCTTGAACAGTTTACTGACCTTAATGAAGTTATTTTGAGTTTCACAGGCTCAGTATCAGTGGCAACATTACAATAACCCTCCACAAAAGCCCCTTGTTACAGACTTTCTGCCTTCAGGGAGATGTTAGCGATTAACAGCAGCATCTTCTCTTAAATGAAGGTAAGGATGGTGCCTGGAGGACAGCTCCCCTATTATGTTGTTTTTAAGACTGGGAACATGTCTCTGGCTGTGATCATATCAGGGAAGTAATCCATGGAGAATGCAGTTGAACAGTTGTATAATCTCACTTGGAACTAGCATACAAGGAATGGCCACAATACAGTGTCCTACTGTTATTACAGGAGGGGGGCTGTGAAATACGCACCACCATGGGCAAATGTGTCTGGAAATATACTGACATCTACCTTGAGATGGATGATCAAGCAGACCTGCCAAGACATATTAGAAATGGGCCTCCGAAATGCATTTGGGCTCCTAGATCCCTGGGGTACATGGAATTGCTGTGGAGAAAGAGCCAGAAGTATCTCACTGTCAGAAGCTGACCAACAACTGGTACTGGCAAGAGCCTGGGTGCCAGGTCAGTCCTGGCAGGATGATCACAGGAGCATCAGGAAGCTGAAGTGATTGGGACAGGGATGGCTTTTACTGATGCCTGCAACCCAAACCCAGCCGAAGTCCACAGGCCACTTCTAGTAGTAGCAGCAGCTGCAAGAGAAGCTGAAACCTCTATTCTAAGATGCTTCTGATCCCCTTCCAAACTCAGCCAGAGAAAGTGCTGCCCACAATCTCAGTCCTGACTGAAGAGGACTAACAACAACCTCCTCCTCCCTCATCATCAGCTGCCTCCAGTTGTTAGGCGGAGACATAGAATGGGACATGCAGGACCCTGGTCCGACCTCACTAGTGCCGAATAAAAGGGAATAATCACTTCCCTAGATGTGCTGGCAATGTTACTACTAATGCACCCTAATATGCTGTTAGCCTTTTCGGCTACAAGGACACTCTGTTGTCTCATATTCAGCTTCTCATCCTCTGTAATCCCCAGGTCCTTTCCTGCCAAACTGCTGCTTATCCAGTCAGTCTCCAGCCTGTAACTGTGCCTAGGAGTCTTCTGTCTCTACATTTATCTTTGTTGAACCTCATCAGATTTCTTTAGGCTCAATCCTCCAATTTGTCTAGGTCAGACTGGACCCTGTCCTCTGATGTATCTACCTCTCCCCCTGGCTTAGTGTCATCTGCAAACTTGCTGAGGGTACCATGCATCCTCTCATCCAGATCATTAAAGATGCTGAATAAAACCAGCCCCAGAATCAACTTTGGGGCACTCTGCTAGATACTGACCTCCAACCAGACATTGAGCTGTTGATCATTATCCATTGAGCCCAACAATCTAGCCAGTTTTCTATCTACCTTACAGTTCATTTATCCAATCCGTACTTCCTTAACTTGCTAAGAAAAGAAAACCTATACTTTGGAACAACAGAGATGTAAGTAGAACAAAAACAGACAAAGTAATGGACAAGCGGAGTGCTGACTAGCACCTGTTGACTGAGGGGTTAAACTCAGGTAGCTAACAAAAGTGTTGGCTGGAGGGGGGAGAACCAATCAAGATAGAGTGATGAAATTTGATTTGGATATATATTCCTTGCCGGCTTTCTTTGTGTGGGAGAGAAAAACCAGGAGTTGAGAGAGACAGAATGATTTAAACCCTGGCAGGCCTACCATGCCTCCAAGGAATTCGGAGCATGGGAGTGGACTGAACAAAGAGGAGATTGGAAGTAAGTAAAAGGTAAAAAAAACTTTGATGTAGTCATGTTCAGGGTATTTTTTCTTTATTTTGTGGTTTGGTGTGAATGGCTCTGTGTGAATCTATGACTCCCCTCCTCCTTTACCATCTAAGCTTTGTTTCCAGATACTTTTCTCTGTGTTTTAATTTGCTTTCCTTAGTTTCTCTGTAACATCTAGCAACCAAGTATGCTTTATCAAGTTTATCTTTTATTTTGTAATAAAAACACTTTTTTTAAGGTGTTGATTTGATTCTTGTGTCCTGGAAGGTCTGTCTGTTGGGTATGTCTACACTGCCCCCCTAGTTCGAACTAGGGGGGTAATGTATGCATACCAAACTTGCTAATGAAGCCCGGGATTTGAATTTCCCGGGCTTCATTAGCATAAAGCCAGCGCCGCCATTTTTAAAAGCCGGCTAGTGCGAACCCCATGCCGTGCGGCTACACGCGGCACGGACTAGATAGTTTGGATTAGGCTTCCTAATCCGAACTATCTGTACACCTCGTTAGGGGGGTAGCATAGACATACCCTCTGTGTGTATCTTCATGCCCAGACTGAGGGGGCAGCTACCAGAGATTGCAGCTTGTTTTTCTCTTTTCTTTTTTCAAGCTCTTTTGGAACAAAAGAGCTTGGGGGTACCCTTGGGAGTGCGGTTCAAGTATTTACCCCTGGTTTTAGTGGGGGGGAAATCATTTGATGGTGACAGACTGTTTGTTTCTCAGAGCCAGGGAATCTATGACTCTTGGAAGCTTTGGTAACCAGCGTCTGTAGAGGCAAGGTTTTTAAGCTTTCTTGTGGATCCTCACCTTCCGCACTCAGAGGCTGTGTCCAGACTCAGGGGTTTTTTCGAAAAAAAGTAGCCTTTTTTCGAAAAAACTTCACCTGCGTCTAGACTGCAGCCGTGTTCTTTCGAAATTAAATCGAAAGAACGCGGCTTTTCTTTCGACGGCGGTAAACCTAATTCCACAAAGAAGAATGCCTTTTTTCGAAAGTACTCTTTCGAAAAAAGGCGTTCTTGAAAGCAAACAGGGCTTTTTAGAAAGAGAGCATCCAGACTCATTCGCTGCTTCCTTTCGAAAAAGCGGCTTGCTTTTTCGAAAGTTCCGCATGCAGTCTAGACGCTCTCTTTCAAAAGAGGCTTTTTCGAAAGTATCTTTCGAAAAAGCCTCTTTTGAAAGAGGCTTGCAGTCTAGACATAGCCAGAGTGCGAGAGTAGGGAGCAGCCCTGACAGACACAATCAAGGTTATTTGTGTGTGTGGGGGGGAGGGGTTGGTTAAACTCCTCTGTGCTAACCCCATTGTACATTGTAACTGAAACCCCAGGAAATAATTCTCTGTGCTTTAATTTTTTTAGTTGCTCTAACATCTAGCTACCAGGTATGCTTTACCAAATATATCTTGTTTTGTTAATAAAAGAAATACTTTTTTAAGACTGTGATCTGATTCCTGTGTCCTGGAATGCAGATGGTTCTGTGCCCAAGTGCCTGAACTGAAGGTCAGCTGTTAAGAGATTATAGTTTGTTTTCAATCTCTCTCCTAAGGGAGGGCTAAAGAATTAATGAGCTTGGAGTTACCGCACAGGGTGAAGTTCTCAAGTGCATCTTCTTGGCTTCAAGGGGTTTTTCAATTTGCATGAGGTATTATGTGACCTTGGGGAGTTTTTTTTTTTTTTTTAACAGAGAAATCTTTAGTGGCAGGATATTTTTAATGTCTCTTGAGGGCCACTGCCTTGTGCGCTCAAAGTGGCAGAGTGGAGAACAGTCTTGACATGTGATCTGAGGACTTCAGTAACTCAGCCAGAAGTTAGGGGTCTAATTCAGGAGAGGGAGAGGTTTCTGTGGCCTGCCACACAGAGGCAGTCAGACAATCCCTTCTGAGCTTACAGTCTATGAGTGCCTATTCGGCTTTGCAGACTTCAGCAGCCATTGCAGTAAGATAGCTGGCATGGAGATGCCTTCAGTCCCACCCAAAAGAAACAAACAATTGCATAGTCACATACTGTAAGGCAGCCGTGGCCAACCCGCAGCTTGTAAGTCGCATGCAGCTCTTCCCTCCCAAAAGTGCGGCTCACAAAGCCACTCCTGCATCCCCCTAAATGGCCCCCCGCCTCCCATCGCCCCCAGCTTTCCCCCCTGGATCCCTGTGCTCACCGGTTTGGTGATTCAAAATGGTGCCCAAGATGGCAGCTGTCAACAGGCACCTGATATGGCCAAAAAGCCTAAGCTTGCTTGCTTTGTAAAGGGGCAGCCTTCTTTTTGTTGTTGTTGGTGGTGGTTTTTTTTGCTTGACAATTCTGGTGTGGCTCTTTGCATTTTTTCCCATGGCTCTCTTTGTTAAATGGGTTGGCCACCTCTGCTGTAAGGGCTACAGCCTCTAACCGCTTTCAAAGAAGCCCAACTGGGAATGCATTAGGGGAGAAGGAGACTAGGCTTGATAGGGCTGGAGAACTGTCTACACAAGGCTTAGCGAGTACTCATCACTCAGCCACTCTCTCAACCCCGGGCTCCCTGTGAGAGAGCAACCTACAGCAAGGCCCAGTCTCTGCACTTCTCTCCCCTGTGGCAGCTGATCCCCTGAGTAACAAACCTGGTCAAGCTGCTGCCAAGCACCTCCAAACACATCCCCAAATACATCCATGAGCCTCACCTCAGCCTTGCTTGTTGAGTTCCATCCAAACTCTCGTCCAAATAAATGAACCTGTGTAATAGCTCGGTAACTAGGGGACCCTTCTGAGTGGCTAGGCTCCATAGGAGGAGCTAAGAACACTCACTAGCTGATGGATGGGAGGGGCAGCCTGCTGCAATACGGTCGGTACAAAATGTCTCCTTGGGGCGGCAGCAGGTTGTCTCTCACATTTAATAAGGGTCAGTTACCAAAAAAGCAAGATGAGGAATGTTTAGGTCTTGGCCTAGGACAGTGGTGACTTCACAGTGGAAGTAGTTCCTAGGAAAGGGGTTGTACCAGGCCCATTTACAGCGAGATCCAATGGGGCAGCGCCCTGAGGCCTGACTATTCAAAAGGGCCTGGGGCTCCTGGCACTGCCACCTCTACCTCAGGAGCAGTGATGGCTGGAGTCCTGGGCCCTTTAAATAGGCACTGGAGCACCACGCAGCATGCTCCTGGTGGCTCAGAGGGCTGGAGGGGGGGGGGCTTCTGCGGCACACTCTGGCTGGCACTGACGACTGGCTACCCCAGACCTGCATCTTCCGTGCAAGGCCACACCCCTTCTGGGAGCATGGAGCCATGCCTCCATCTTGCCCACAGACTGGCAAGTCTGTCAGCTCCCCTGGGTTGAATGCTCAATGACAGGCGAGGGTTCTGGGTGAAATTATCTTGGGAGCATCGGTGGCAGATCCTGGTGGAGCTGAAATATCTATGCCCATCTTTTTAATCTTAGAATTCTAGTAATAGTCTTGAGACACTGTAAGCATTTGCCATTTTCCTTTGTGTTTAAAAGCACCACAACTGGGTCAAAGTTCAGTCCCTCCGAAGCCACACTGAACAGTAGTGGAAGAGCAAGGGTAAAGGCATTTCGCACACAAGCCCTCTGGGGATTGAGAAAGTGAGGTGATGCAAATGTGCTGGGGAGTGCCCACCTGTTGAGCCCCTTGCTTCAGTGTCCTGGGTAGGTGGGCCACTTCAGATAGAGTTGAGGGCACTTTGTCAGACATTTTGGCAGGAATCAAGATTCCTGACCTCTTGTATCTTATCATGGAATGTACAAGAAATAGCAGGAGGATGAACATGGCTGGACTTTCTGTGCCCCTTGGCTCTGCTCAGGCTGCAGCTTTAGAAATGTGTTTATATACCTCACAACACATATCCTTCCATGCCATTAGGATCCAGTCATTTTATCAGGTCCTCCATATGAAAGTAAGGGTATGTCTACACTTGCACCCTCTTTCGAGAGGGATGCAAATGAAGACATTCGAAATTGCAAATGAAGCCGGGATTTAAATATCCCACGCTTCATTTGCATAATCATGTTATGGCACTATTTCAAAATAGTGCTATTTCAAAATAACAGACGCTGTTAAGATGCGGTTATTTTGAGAGAAAACCCTTCTCTCGAAATAACCCTTATTCCTCATACAATGAGGTTTACCAGTTATTTCGAGAGAAGGGTTTTCTCTCGAAATAACCACATTTTAACAGCGTCGGTTATTTTGAAATAGCACCATAATGCAATTATGCAAATGAAGCACGGGTTATTTATATCCCGGCTAAATTTGCAATTTCGAATGTCTTTATTTGCATCCCTCTCTCAAAAGAGGCTGCAAGTGTAGACATACCCTAAGTTCCCCTTTGCATCTATAGGAAGCCACTTTCTTAAGAAAGTGTCGGATCCAGATAGCACTGCTAGATTACTGGGATATTATTGAGTGATAGAGGAAAAAGAAAACTCCCTGATGCTGTCCTGTTATTAGTACAACTCTTATGTCTAATAAGATTCTGATCTTCCATAGAATACTTATGGGCAAGGCCTTTGCACTCCCTGGCCCTGTGGAATTCACCCCTTGCTGCAGAATTGTGTGCCAGCATCTCAGCTTTCATTTTTTTAAATTATATTTCTAGCCCAAGTGGTTGCAGAGAAAACCTTGAAAACATCAACAGAGCATAAACCAATTGAGTAAAGTCGAGTCTCCAAGCAAGTTGAAATGATAGTTGAACAAAATGAACCACCTTATGCATCTTAATGGTTTGTTAACTCTGAAACGTACAAATGACAAAGGGTGCCACACAGAAAAATGAAATTGTCAGGCTATTGTAAAATAAATTGAATAGTGAAATAAATTCACTAGATTTCTGTAAGTAAGATGGGCTTTGCACTGGGGTGCTATTACTACTACACAAATATAACAGTAAGCCTAGAATTACCCTGTCCTACTGAACAAAGGGTGCCAGGCAAACAATATGAATCATGATGCCGTTGTCTGTCAGAACAAATAATCCTTATGCTGTATCCAAAAACGTCTAGTGTTTACAGGATTGTTTTTTGTGTCCAAGGAGATGATTGTTTTTCACACGTAAGATTCTCACTAAACAGCAAAACATAAATTAATTGTAAATTAATATTAAGCTGGGAATTCCAGAGCGTGTCACATTCAGGCAATGAGCTAGGATGCATATACTCAACTGATTTTGTTTGACTTAAAAAGGAGCAATGATGAACAGTGTTTTCATCAGTGGAATACCAAATACAAGACAGTTTGATATATTTCTTCACGACTGCCTGTGTTTTGTTGTGGTTGAGTGGCATTTCATAAACTTTGATTCATAAGGAAGTTCAGCTGTATTTTCCTTGTCTGTTTTATTGTTCACATTCATATCCATCTGTGCTAGGAAAAAGTGCAGAATGATATTTGCTGCATAAAAATCTTGGCTCTGATCCAACCCCTTGGAAGCAGAGTAAGGAGAAGATATAACTTTCTGTGGAATATTTTAGTTACCCCATCCAGGGGGAGGTTTGGTCTCACACTACAAAACAAGCTGCAGGGCAGCCCTAGGCCCCTGTGAGCCGCATTGGCTCCAAGATTAGCGAGTGGCTGTTACCATCTATGCAGATGCTCTATGTACTCATGGAAGCTGTGTCCATAGCAGGTCCTTTGCCCACCTATATCCACTCTCTGGCAGAGTGTTCAGTGTGGGTATTGTTGTGGGAAGGAAAGATTTGTCTCTTTTGAGATCCTTGGATGAAATATACTTGTTAATTCTCCCATTAACTTCTGCCCTTATGTCCATAGCAGCCCAATCTTTGAGGCCTTCTGCTGTGGCAGATAAGGAGAAAATGGATGGTATTGCCACCAGCTTGAGAAGAATTATACTGTGACTAGAAACCAAACCAGTCTTCCTCATTGCATGGCATAGCACTGGCACCAAATTCTGACTATTCATTTGACCTCAATGTTAATTAGGAGGCAGAAAACTACGCTGGCTTGCATTATGAGATCAAAGTGAACTCTAATTCACATTTATGCTTGTTATAGTCAAAGGATCCAGCAATTAAAATGAGCCTTACATTTGTTTGATATGGCAAAGTATAAAAGCCATTCTGCAGAGGATATCAATGGTTTCTGGGCTAACTATTTACACTTCAAAAGACATAACAAAGGTGATCTGGTTGTTGGCATTGCAAAAATAAAACTTCAATAATTGCAATTAGTTGATTGAAGTTCCATTTCTTTACAAAAAATTACATACAAAGTAGTGGAAAAGCAAAGGATGGCTAAAAATACATGTAATGGAAAATGTTCTATATCCTTTATTAAATAATGAAAACACTTGAAAGTGAGCTTTGACCCAAAATCAATATAAGATATAAGCTGGTTGATGTTATGCTTATCCTGAGTGTGTGTTAGCTTCCTATGGTTGGAGGCAATATGAATAGTCATATCTTGCAGAAAAAAGAGGCAATTTCTAAAATTCACCCCCCACATTGATGATGCTCCACCTACTTACAGACATTATACGTCATTTATGGTCAACTATACAGCTTGTTGTAGGAGTGGGTTTGCTAATGAGGGGATGAAAAATCTGAAGAAGAAAATCCAAACAAAAACCAGGGAACACTTGTGTGCCCCTCAGCATTCCCAGAAACAAATGGGATCTATAAAATTTGTGCAATGTAATGCTGTACAGTGAAACATGCAAAAATAAGGAAAAGCACAGGTAATGAATGGCTGCAACCTTATCTCTGCCACTTTGCATGTATTGTACTACATTCTTATCTTTTACATTTCTTGACTTGAGCACTTACCTGGCCACAACCTTAATTTTACTGTAACAGATATTTGTATTATAGGCACTATCACTGAGCATATTTATATGTCACTTTTATCCAAAATATTTTAAAATAAAAATATTAGCAAAAACCTTTGTATTGGTTTATGTTGCAAAGTTATGCAGGTTAAATACACAAAAATTTAAGTCATATGAAGAATTCATTCACCACGACTGGATTTACTTCGGGTTTTTACTAATAAAAGTGAATAGACAATTACAATTTTTTCAAGAGAAAATATATTAGTGTCAGGGAGGAAAACAGGACTAAGAGTACTTTCCCTCTCACCCCATCCTACAAATACTTAACTCTGATCAAAATAATAATTTAAGGTTTAATTTTTTTAATTTTACATTACATGACAACTATTAAAAACATGGATTATGAATGTAGAGAACAAGACGACATGGGCTGAACTCATATTTAGATATTGAGACATAGTACTCAGTATGTTTTAACTCAAATATAGAGATCTATCACCATCTTCCTTCCAAAAAAGAAAAGCTAAGGTAAGCAATTTGTAAAATAGTTTGAAAAGTCTGAGACTGGGAGAATCACTCTACTAAATGCTGATAATCTAGTAATATCAGTTTGAAAATGTTACCCAAATCATCAAGCATTCAGACTTCAGAAGGTCATGTATTTTAGACATGCTAATAGTCCATCCAACATTTCTTCTATAATCCTGCCAGAGCACAGTTGATTTTTTTTTTAAATTTTTGAGCAATTTTACTTTAGCATTGCAAGCAAATATGATATTGCACACAAATCTAGCTTGCAAAATTTTACCCACCCATTCAACTTGGGTCATGTATATTGTTTTCACAAGGGATCATAAGTAGCAGGAACATTTTTATGATAATTTTGTTAAGTCAGATGTAAATGTAAGTATATATGGCATTGTGAAATTACTGAAATGACACAGGGCCTATTAAGTAGTTATTTATAATGTGTGGCAAAAGCTTCCAGCAAATAAAGCAGATTTTTAAAAAAACAACATACTGTACATCCTTACTTCCCATTCACAGGCATTTCCACTGTCTGATCTTTTCAGTTGAATGCACGTAAAGCTCATATTTTTTCCGAAAAGCTAGGAAATTCTGATTATAATTCAGTCATGACTGCCCTGAACTGCCTATAAACAGAAGTAGTAAAAGAATTAGCAAATCAATATTTCTGTTTAGAACGCAAAGGTAAAGTATTATCTGTAAAAATATGCAGAGAAAGAAAAAAATGGATTTTGAGCAAATATTTATTTAAATTAAATACCATAGTAAATGTCATGGAATTGTCTGTAGTTGTGACTGTCTACTTTATCAAGGGAAAAGCATTCTTCATTGTTTAACCCAAACAACTGAATATGAAAAAACACTAATGCATATGTTAGATGTTAGATAAAACTACTTTGGTGCAATGGTTAAACTGTATGCATCTGATCCATTTTGAAGGCCATTGGAATTGCAATTTATTATAGAGGCTTTTTTATTTAAAGGGACCCCTGTCAAGTCTGTTTTGTAACACATTTATTTTTAGTATGTGTGTTTTGTATTTTAACCTGTCTAGTGTTTGCAATATCCTCTCAGAATCTCAACCATGGCATTCCTCCCGCTCACTGTCTTGTGATTTTCCATTTGGCAAATATTAACTTCTACACACTGCTGTCTCTTAAGAAGCACAAGTCACTGACACCTGGCATTTCTCATTTCCTCGTTCATCATTCACGTCAATGGAATGTCAGTTCTGGAGTATGGTTTATAGGCTAACAGCACTTTTTTTGGTGGTGGGATTTTTTTTTTGTAGCCATAATTGGGTAGAAATAGCTCACTCTTGACTAAAGAGTGGCTATTGGTTATTTTTAAAATTTTCACACACATATTGGTGGATTTTAAAAAACACACATTTGAAATTCAGGGGACATTTCTCAACAGACTGTAACAGTTTTAAGATAAGGTAAAACTTTGGACCTAAATCATCCTTTTCAATTTTGGAAATATCAGTAGTTTTACCAAGAAATATTCTACTGGAATGAGCTAAAGACTTTTTTTTGGAAAATGTTATTGTAAAGTATATTTATGTCTTAGGAGTATTTTAATTTTGTTTTCTATAGATATATTACTCATTGATTTAATTCAGTCAAGAATCTACCATATGGTCAACCAACTACAATGATCCAAAAACATTTTCTGGCTATGAAAAGGGCTTAATTATTAAGCCGCATCTTCCTACAAAGCTTCAGTATTTTCTGATTGGTAAAAAGCATTTCTCATTGAAATAATACTGAAGTGGAGCACAAGTCCTCTTCCATCTAACTTGACTGTTAATTAACTCTTCAGGACAAAATGGTGATCATATGTAATCACAAGATAAAGTATCTATTTTCAAGACAGCTCAATTGGTAGCTCTGGTGGTATAGAAGTATATCTTGGGTCTAGCTTAGGTATGAAATTCTTGAAGTTCTTAGATGCTTCGGTACCAAATACGTCTAAGACTCGTCTATTCATGACAGCAAACCTGAAATAGAAAAGACTCGTGATAAAGTGAACACTTTCTCCGTTTAATCATAAATAAAATTAATTTAAAGGTATACTATGTTCTAATGATGAAATAATGCCTTGAAATCTGGGCTTCAACTTGCACTTCTTATGAAGGCAAAATACCTATTAAAGTCAGTAAGGACTTGTCTACATTATAGAGAAGATCACCTCTATGGAGATTGATCTTCTAGTGTTTGAATTAGTAGGTTTAGTGAAGACCCGCTAATTCAAACTAAGAGGTCTTCCCTGTCAGCACAGGTAGTCCTGCTCATTACATGGAATAAGGGAAGTAGACGGGAGCATTTGCTCCCATCAACCTCCCACTGTGAGGATGGTCCGAAAACATGATTTAAGATACATCAATTCAAGCTATATAATTAACATAGCTGGAGTCGTGTATCTTAAGCCAACTTTCTCCTTTAGTATAGATGAGGCCTAAAAGTTTATTCAGAATAAGAATTGTAGGATGTGATCTTAGGTTTGCAATCAGATCTTTAAAAAATTGTAACTAAATTTAGATTTGATTGGTGACATTTTTAATTAGGCGGGGTGCTAAAAGCTTTTACAAACAGCAAGTTGTGAAAACTGTACTGGATGCTAAGGGCGGACACACAAGAGAGGTAACCCTAATAAGTACTTAAAAAGGGGACTCCATTATCATCTCATATTCTTTGTAGGCTTTTCATTTTGGACAACAGTGGTGCCTTTTTATGTTTGAACATGCCAAATATTTATGAAGCAAATCTCTTAGCATGGATGTTCTCAAATTTTAGCAACCTGAGAACTGCATTTTAATTTAAAAAAATTTCAGGGATTCTCTGCCCCAACCCTTCACTGAAACCTGACCCTGTGCTTGCTCCATCTCCCTCTCTCTGTTCCTTGCTCTCCTCAATCCTCACTCACTTTCAATTGGCTAGGGAAGGGGGTTGGGGTACAGGAGGGGTGAGAGCTCTGGCTGGGAGTACAGGCTCTGGGGTAGGGCCATGAATGAGAACTCTGGGGTGCAGGAGAAGGCTTTAGGCAGAAGCAGAAGGAGAGGGTACGTAGGGAGTGTAGGCTCAAGGAGGTAGTGTGGGTGTAGGAGGGGACTGGGCTGAGGCAGGGGGTTGGAGTGCATGGGGATGGGCTCTGACTGGGGATGTGTACTCTGGCTTGGGGCCAGGGATAAGAGGTTTGCTGTACAGGACTGGATTTGGGATGTCATCAGCACCTACAAGAAGTAGCTGCCAGGTCCCTATGGCCTGTAGATACATGGACAGCCAGTGAGAAGCCAAGCACTGCCCTTGTGCCCACAGGCTCCACCCCTGTAGCTCCCATTCTACGAGCTGCCAGTGTGCCTGGGGGCTACTGCCAGGAGCCATGTGGAACTATGGCAGGTAAGCCTGCCTTAGCACCATGCTGCAGGTCCTAGGAGGCACTGGGAGGGAGTGGAATGGAGAGAGGAATTGATCACCGGGGTCTCTGGACCCTTTGTATTTCCCCGGGGGTCCACAGGCCTCAATTTGAGAAGCACTAACTTAACATGAGATTTGTGTTTTATTTCTACATTTGACTATTTCTATCAGAAACAAAAAAAAAAAAAACATTTTATTTTCCCCAGGAGAAGCACAAGCAGAATTCTGTCTACATGTCTCCTGAGTTCCCCTCACAAATATTAGTGGAGTCACAATATTTTCTTATTTTTCAGATGTTTTTTCTCCCCTGTTAGTGTGAAAAACATATACAAGCGATACGAGAAAATGACTGTCTACAGAGAAGAGTTCAGCAGATTATATAAAAGGTGGTAGCAAAACACAAATCAAAGAGAAAAACATGTAGCTTTTTCCATGTAATCTCTTTCAGTTACAATAAACTTAAGGCAAAAAATTCAGGAAGCAGTGTGATTTTTTTAATTATTGGACTTCTGGGGCATTTTTCACATTATTAAGTTATCCCCATTCAGTTTGGTTCTGTTTGGAGAATTATGAGCTTCCATAATTCCTCCCATTTTGATCAGTCTGTTTTAAGATTGCTTATTCTGCTGCATTCTCAGTTTCTATTTTACCCTAAGTAAATATAATAAACCGTTTTCAGGCAACAAAAATCAATTTTAAAAAGGATATTTTAGATTTCCAGTCCAAATACAGAAGAAAACAGGATTCAGCTGGACACTGAATCTAATAAAATTCATTATTATTACTGGTCAAAAATTTCAGAAGAAACATACCTTCCAACAATAGTCTTTTTCAGATTTCTTTTTTGTGAAATCTTCAAAGTTTTTAAATTTTTATGAGAATTCTTGATATAGCTATCAATTTCTTATTATTTACCAAAATTGTGTTTGAAATCATTGTAAAACATTTTTATTACTTGAAAATGATTGGCAATGGTTTTATATGTGATTTTTGGAAATCTACGCTTTTGGTAAATGACAATGTTTGAACACTTTGAGCTTAATTTTGATTTAAAAAAGACAGAATTAAAGGGATAATTTTGCAAAAAACAAATATTAGGTCAATTTCAAACCCTTTAAAAACACAATCAGGTCTGAAATTCTGAAACTGCAAAACTGTTTTTTGACCAAAGGTCGCAGTCCAACTGCATCATGTTTAGCTAGATACTCACTTTAGAATAACATCTTAATATTTCTGTAGAATATGAAACTAGGTTTTCTCATAAATTTGAGATTCAAAAGTTTTTGAAAGGCTTAATAAGTGACAGTCACATTTATATAATTTTGACATATATTAATTACTAATGTTACTTAATACCTCATATAATGCAGACTACTCAAAGTCGTCTTTGACACCATGTGAATTAAAAAATACAGGTTTTGTCTAGCTAAAGTGAAATCTCTACTAAGCATCTGCAACCATCTCAGTTACTTACCTGCCTTTAGTCAATCGTAAAAGGAATTTCCAGTAAGAAGGCCTTAGGTTCTGAACTTCCATCACAGCCTATAATCAGAATAATGATCATAATTTTTCCCAATAAGTAATTAAAACAGTCAGACATCGAAATTAAGAAAATGAAAGTGACCTTCCTGCAATTCTTAATCTCTAATAACATGTATTTACAACAGAGCCATACTCTTGGATCTATAGTAAGTGCTGATGACTAGTGAGAGAACTGTAGCTAAAGACTGACCACGAGTCAACAGTGTGTGATGAGTCAACAGTGTGCCCTTGTAGCCAAGAAGGCTAATGGCATATTAGGTTGCATTAAGAGGAGCATTGCCAGCAGATCCAGAGATGTCATTATTCCCCTTTATTCAGCTCTGGTGAGGCCACATCTGGAGTATTGTGTCCAGTTCTGGGCCCCCACTACAAAAAGGATGTGGACGCATTGGAGAGGATCCAGCGGAGGGCAACCAAAATGATTAGGGGGCTGGAGCATATGACTTATAAGGAGAGGATGAGGGAGTTGGGTCTGTTTAGTCTTCAGAAGTGAAGAGTGAAGGGGGATTTGATAGCAGCCTTCAACTTCCTGAAGGGAGGTTCCAAAGAGGATGGAGAGAGGCTGTTCTCAGTAGTGACATATGGCAGAACAAGGAGCAATGGTCTCAAGTTGTGGTGGGAGAGGTCCAGGTTGGATATTAGGAAAAACTATTTCACTAGGAGGGTAGTGAAGTACTGGAATGGGTTACCTAGGGAAGTAGTGGAGTCTCCATCCATAGAGGTGTTTCAGTCTCGGCTTGACAAAGCCCTGGCCGGGATGATTTAGTTGGGTTTGGTCCTGCTAGAGCAGGAGGCTGGACTTGATGACCTTCTGAGGTCTCTTCCAGCTCTATGGTTCTATGATTCTATGATTACACCAGAGTATGGTAGCATGTTTGTTCCCATATGTGAAGCTCTGGTGGCCTGAGATGCTCCCATCAATTCACTTAGATATAAAAATAGAAGATATTCCACTTTATGGGACTGCTTTGTGAGTGGCTAGAGTTGTTGTGGTCAAGCATCAGAGAATAAGAATTGAAAATAAGTAACTTGAATTAATATTCTAAAGGAAGGGTGTAGAGAACAGATTCTCACTCCTGGAGAATAAAAAAGCTCCAGAAATACATTCAGCCTGAACAACAGAAGTAGGGTTGGCAGATTCTGACAGCAGCATTCAGATGCCTGATACAGTAGCAGAATGTGGCAGGTGACTTGGTCAACACAACCAGGGCCTTTGCAGCAGATGAGAGAGGTTCAGCCATCACAGCTAGGGCCAGACTGGAGAAGGCAAGGAAAGAGAGGAGGAGTAAACCATGGCATAGGTGGAGGAAGAGGTGATTTTGAGGCACTATAGAAAGGTGGTGAAGGAGTAGGTAATTCAAGAGGGCAAAGCATGCTCCAGGTTGTAAAACTGGAGATTTCCTTGTTAATTTCTCCTGATTTTTTTTCAAATTTACAGTTGCACTTAAAGTGCATTGGAAATTTTCCAATTCAGCAGCACACAGTGGTTGAATATTAAGACTTACAGTCTGTCTCCTAGAGCAAAAGAACGAGGGGAAGTCTCTGCCAATCAGAGCATACTTAATCATCTTTGGTTAATGCATCCTTGAGATTTTTTTCCAGAGACGTGAAAACCTGCTTATGATACCCACATTACATTACCAATGGATAAGCAGTCATGCGAAGACTCAATTACCTTCCCAAAGTAACAGTACAAAATCAGTGTGGCAGATGCAGGAACAGGAGGGGCTAGTCTGCACTAACTCTTGCTTTATTACAGAATCTCCATTTCAACCTATTAGTTTAATCAAAACTTGAAATAAGTTGAAGGAATTTTGCTTTTTACTTGAAGGCAAAATACTTACCGCCTGAAAGCAAATTGCTGTGGAAACGGCATAGATGATGCTGTCTGCCTGAGGAAAATAGGGAACCTTTCCTGCTTCAATGCCTTTGAAATACATAGTCTATAAAAATGAACAAAACACATGCTGAATAAATCCAACAAAAAGGCAAATGGTATGCACTCTTTTTTTACTTATGGGCTCATCCCTGAAGTCCCCTGCCAAATTTGTGACAGCTACTGAAATTCATATGACTTTTCTCTAAGTAAGAGCTATGACCCTGCAAACTCATGGGCATTCTGTAATTTACTTATGGACTTCTCACACTGGAGAGAAGTACACATTCAGACCATGGCAAAACTCAACACAGGGTTTCCCAGCATTGCAAACTAACTGCAGGAGGAGAGCAGAACAGAGAAGCAAGGGAGGCAAGGAAAGCTCTATTAACTCAATCCATCCCACCCCTTTCTGCTCTGGGGAAAGCAGTCCATTTTACCTAAAACAGTATCCCTTTGATTGATGTGCTTGGGGAATCTCAGCTCAGATTAAAAAGGCTGGTGCAAAGTGGCAAACTAATTAATGAGCTTTCACTGTCCAAGGGAGTACTGAACAGACAGTGTAACATGGTATATTTCTGGGATGCAAGGGTAGGAGCTGGGATGATTGGCTAGTGCCTCTCTCTGTATGACTCATGTGTGGCTCAGGGAGCATTCATTCAATTTAGCTGGGTTTGGGGCTCCAAATACTGATGGCTGTCTGATCACAGCACCTGGAGAGGTTTGCTGCTTGTTACTGATACAGCATTGTGAGAGAAAGTTCATCTGTTGAATTAAGTGGGCACTACAGTCCCACAGTTCCAGGTTGCACTCTGGGAATCCTGTAATACCACATTATAAATGTGACTATTGTGGCAGGTGGTTGAAATGACAAGTCCAAATCAACAAAAGAAGTGTAAATGCTGAGATTAGAGAGTAGAGGCTCCTGGATCCTATTAAACAGCACTATGCTAATAAGCATTATAGAACATTTTATGTGCACTTAGAGCAATTAGTGTGTGACACTTTACTGCATTTTAATAATCTTCCCCTTTCTTCTGCAGTATGTATTACCCCATCTGTAGATGAGCCTTCAGACTCTTGAGTGCCCAAGGAACTTTTGATTCTGGCCCCTAAGTCACTTAGGTACTTTTAAAATTTTTACCCCAAATGTCTATATGACATTTCACAGTATGGATTCACTTATTTTAAAGAAGTATTTTAGGACTTGGAGATTACAGGAGGAGATTTTTATGATACTTGCTTCTTTTTTAAAAGAACAAAGCCAAACAAAGCAGCAACTAGTCAAATACAATGGGTATTTTGCTATGCTTAAACAATTCGAGATCACATACTTTTCTGAGAAAACATTTTAAATGTTTATTTTCTTGAACACTGCTTGACCTTTCAAGAAGCTCATGCCTCTTTTGGTCAGTTACCCTTGGCTTGTATAATATGGTAAAAGAAGTAACAACTGAAAATAGCCATGCAGTATTTTTCTTATTTCATTGCAGCCACAATGTCTCAAAGTAAAGTCCAAAGAAAACTATCAGCAATACAGCATAACATTTTATTTATTACAAATGGAGCCTTAAAGTACATAGAACTAATACAATAGGAATAACTCTATGGGACTGAAGTTGTGTTGACATATCATTACGTAAACCACCTTCAGAATTTGAGCCTGGATTGTAAGGAATATGTGGGACCATGTTCCATATTTCTTTGTGTTTCACACTTCATTTTACTCTTCTCATTTCTCTCTCTCTTTTCTTTGAACCAATTCATAGCTGGCAAAGGAGCTGGATTAACAGTATTAGAGATTGGGGTCTTTGAGCTCAGTGAAAGGGAGTGGCAGTGGTTCAAGCATAATGGGCAGGCACTGTCAATTTATCCCAGTCATCACAAACTCATGATTTCACAGAAAAATCACTATGAAACTTAACAGCTACAATCTACACTGTACCCACAAAGAATGATCTCTTTTCTATCCTAGCTCATATATTCATAAACTGTGAATATAAATGTGGCCATATGAACAATGCCTGAGTTATTGTTTGTATAAGCAGTCACTCTTAATTATTAGGTTTTCCCAGGCTAACATAATTTTAACAGCTCATAGAATTAAATAAAATGGACTTTCAGACTTCAAAAAAATAAACGTAACTAATGGTCACTTTCTAGGTTAGAATTTGATCAGTTACAGTGAATACAACAGCAATTTCAGCTGCATGCTAAAACCAAAGCTATTTAGAGTTACCATAATTCAGACTAATGCCAAAATCAGGGAACAGAGGCAGGAAGTCAGCTGCAGCTTTGAGTAATAAATCTGAAGAAAATGACTAGTTTTGATTTGTGTTTTTAGTGTAAATTGACAAAATGTACATTCTTGGAACTTTTAGATTTGAAATGCTGCAAAGGTGACACAGCAGAGGGCTACCCCAAAGGGGATTATCAGGAAATGAGGGGGAAAATATGGGCAGACACACGAACAACAGACCGTTAGACTTAGTACTAGAAAGGAGGTGTCTGAAGGAAATGAGACCACAGGACTGAGCCATCACTTGGACATGTCTGGTTTAAAAAGGCATGTTGTACAATTTCACACTGCATTTGCTCTATTGGCCAACACTTGTAACATCTGCTGTCTTCACACCCTCCCTCCCACTCCCTCAACCCCCCACCCGTTACAACAGCTAGGAAGAACACATTGGCAATATCAGAATACCTTACCTCCACTAATTTGGAAGCCAGGTACATGGAGATAGTAGTGCTTTTGTAAAACATCATAGAAACACCTGCCAGGGACCCTGCAACAATTAGAAAACAAAATTATTAGTCAGAGCCTCAAACGCTTCCTCGCTGTTGCTGTATTATTTAGAACTTAACACAGTCCTGACATTGTACAAACTTGTGACTCTCTGTATTAGCATGTTATAACCGATGGTCAGTAATGTTTCTTTATGATGGGTCTTTTATAAAAAGCATAAAGGACAGACTCCTGGCGTTTTGACCCTTGGGAGCCAAATCTTTAGTCACATGACCTGCTCCCTAGGCCCAAATCCTTCCCTCCCCAAACAATTGGACCAGAGGATGTTCTGGACCTCTCTCTATGCATCCCCCTCCATGCTGCATAGCAGGGCCCAGGGAGCAGAACGGTGCACTGCGCAGACAGCGCACATTTTGTAAATATTCACTTCCCACATCATCACTGCCCAGTGGAATCGCGCCAGTTCTGCTGCCCAGCGACTTACTTTGGCTCCAACGGAAGGGGCAAATTTGGCACCTGTTTTTAAATGAGCATGCTAATGTAATACAGAGCAACTTCTCTTAGAAACCAGGAAAAAATTAAGTACCGAGTAGGAAACTCGGAAAGATTGTGACAAGTACAACTTATTGTCCTTGATGCTAAACACAACTAATGCAAGCGTAATCCACACACCTACTGGGTGTCGTTCACTGTCCCATGTAGTGGCACTTAAACCACTTGCAAGAGAGAGAGAATGAGTTTACTCTACAGCCTGAGCTGAGAGCCAGCTGGCTTTAGCTCTTGCAGTGGAGGTTCATGAACTAATCTCCAGAGGTCCCAGGTTTGGTTCCACCGGTCTGCATTACACAAGTACAATTTATAAAAGGAAACTTTAGAACAAAAGTATTGCATTTATATTAAACCACCTAAATGCAGATTTTCATTTCAACACAAGCTTCAGATCTGCTTTCCTGTTTACAAAGAACATAGAAATTGTGAAACAGGAACTGCAGGACAGTCGTACAAATATATCCCTACAGTAATATTTCACAGTATATGGAATATACTGTGGGGAGAATAGTATGCATGTGTAGTTTAAGTTCAAATGCCAGAGTAAGGAAGGAGAATGGTCTCTTTAGTGCTATGCTGGGGAAATGACCCTGGTCATGAGCATACCATGGTTCCAAGATTTAGGCTGCTGAACTGCTGGGCTCACGTGCAGATGATGTATGTATTGCAGAAACAAAAGGGGTTAACCACTATCCATGTGCTTTCCAATGTATGCTATAAAGATGGATTGGTGTCCTCTTTTTCCTCCTGCAATGTAGCTCCTAGGTATAAAGGTAGGATTTTGCTTTCTGTGTGTAGGTTCACATTGCAAGCAAAGGGGTGTTGTAGCACGGGCAGGTACATCACGCTAAAAGATGGTTACTTACTTTGTAACTGTTGTTCTTCAAGATGTGTTGCTCATGTCCATTCCACTTAGGTGAGTGCACGCCATGTGCATGGATTGTCAAAGAGTTTTTCCTTAGCATTTCCAGTTGGGCCAGCAGGGGAGCCCCCTGGAGAGGCACCATTATAACGGTGCATATAGACCCCCGCTGGCCTTCCAGCCCCTCAGTTCCTTCTTGCTGGAATGCTCCGACACAGGGGAGGCAGGTGGGATGTGCAATGGACATGAGCAACACATCTTGAAGAACAACGGTTACAAAATAAGTAGCCATTTTTTCTTTTTTGAGTGCTTGATCGTGTCCATTCTACTTAGGTGACTCCAAAGCTAAGCCCCTGGGGGTGGAGGCGGAGCCTACTGAGAGACAGACTGCAACACAGCTCTACCCATGGCAGAATCCTCCCTGGTGAGCTGAATAATAGCATAGTGGTTTGCAAAGGAGTACACCAATGAACAGGTAGATGCCCTGCAAATCTCCACGATGGGCCCCTGGACTGCGAAAGCCATGGAAGATGCCTGAGCTCTCATGGAGTGCACCCTAATGGGCAGAGCTGGAACCTACGTTAGCTTGTAACATGCTTTGATACAATCTGTCATCCAGGATGAAATATGCTGGGCCAACACTGTCTGGCCCTTGATCCTGTCCGCTATAGATATAAACAATTGCAGGGACTTACGGAAGGGCTTGATACTCTCTAAATAAAAAGATAAAGCGCATCTCACGTCAGGAGTATGTAAAGAATGTTCTGTCTGGAAGCTACAGGGCTCAGGGTAACACCCAGGGAGAAAAATATTCTGGTGAACATGGAAATAAGAAACCACCTTGAGCAAAAAGGTAGGGTGGGGGCACAGACTGACCTTATCCTTAAAAAAGACTGTGTATGGGTGGGGGGAGGTGACCACCACTAAGGCCCTGAGTTACTGACACTCTGACCGAAGTAATGGCCACCAGAAAGGACACATTCGAGGAAAGGTGCAGAAGGGAAAACGTAGCCAATGGCTCAAAAGGGGGGGGGGGGTCCCATGAGCCTTGAAAGAACCAGATTTAGGTCCCAAGAGGGCAAGGGCTCACACACCTGAGGGTAAACCCTATCCAACCCTTTGAGAAACAAGTGTACCATGGGGTCGGTGAAAATAGCCCTGCCCCCTGAGCCCGAGTGGAAAGCCAAGATGGCTGTTAGGTGCACTTGCACAGAGGAAGGAGCCAGCCCTAGGAGGTAGTCCAGGATAGCTGGCACACGGGCCTCCATAGGGAGAAACCCCTTGCCATATGACCAGATTACAAAACATTTCCACTTTGCCAAGTAACAAGACCGGGTGGAAGGCTTCCAGCTCCCCAAGAGCACTGCTTGGACCTGCTCCAAGCACTGCCTCTCTATAGCCGTCAGCCATGGAATTTCCACGCCATGAGGTGCAGAGAGCAGAGGTTTTTATTTATTTATTTATTTGTTTGTTTGTTTTGAATATTTTTACCCCATCTCTCAATTTAAAATATTCAAGGCGGCTTACAATTTTTTTTAAACACGATACAAATATATATACGAATTTAAAATACAAGACCCCAGAGGGACATAAAACCTGTTAAAAATATCGAAAAGAAGAACGTACACATATAGACTCCCTCTGCCGGAGCCTGCCGAGCTCCTGGGAGATTAGGTCTGGGCACAGAGGGAGGGCCAGAGAGCGCTCCACTGAAACCGTGAGGTGGTCTGGGAACCACTGTTGACAAGGCCATGCCGGGTCTATCAGGATCACTGAGGCCCGGAATTCTCTGACCCTGAGGATTCCTCTATAGATAAGGGGAAGGGGAAAGGTGTTCAGCAGGACCCAGGGTCAGAGGGTCATGAGAGCACCTCTCAGAGACCCAGGGCTGGGCCTGAATAGCAAGCTGAACTAAGGACACTTCCTGTTGACGCAGGTGATGAACAGGTCCAGGTGGGGAAACCCTCATCTGAAGAAAATAGAGAGGGTTACATCCACCCTTAGGGTATGTCTACACTGCTACCCTAGTTCAAACTAGGGTGGCTATTGTAGGCATTCGAACTTGCAAATGAAGCCCGGGATTTAAATATCCCAGGCTTTATTTGCATGTTCCTGGGCGCCGCCATTTTTAAATGCTCCGTAGTTCAAACTACCTGCCCATGGCTACACGCGGCACGGACTAGGTAGTTTGAATTAAAACTCCTAATTCGAACTACTATTACTCCTCATTGCAGGTTCGAATGCCATTCATTTGCAAGTTCGAATGCCTACGTTAGCCACCCTAGTTCGAACTAGGGTGGCAGTGTAGACATACCCTTAGAGACCACACATGCCCCTCGAAGGACCTGCTGAAGCGATCTGCCAACTGGACTCCAGGGAGATAAGTTGTCACCAGATGAATATTGTGAGCCACGCAAAACTCCCATAGGAGGAGAGCCTCCTTGCACAGGGGATAGGAGCGAGCACTACCCTGACTGTTTATATAAAACATCGCAGCCGTGTTGTCGGTCAGAATTGAAACACACTTGGTTTGAAGTTGCACAAGGAAGACCCTGCAGGCGAGGCGAATAGCTCAAAACTCCCTGACATTGATATGGAGGGAGAGATCCTCTGGACCCCACATACCCTGGTCTATAGTTTCCTGAGGTGGGCTCCCCAACCCGTATCAGAAGCATCCATCACCATCTGGATGGATAGAGAAGGATTGAGGAATGGCATCCCCTTGAGCACCATCTTCCCATACAACCACCAGTCGAGGGATCTCAGCACATCTGCGGGCACTGTCACCAGCGTATCCATATGATACGAGTGCTAGTTGCTGAACACTCTCTAGATTCCAGAGAAAGCGAGGCCACCAGTACTGAAAGACCTGTCAGTGCCGGTGTAGATGTGAGCACCGGGGAACACAACACAAGACGGGGCGCCAGTGCAGAAAGTGTTGCAGGTCTAACCTGGTCTGGTGCCGTGGATGAGACACAGGCCTGAGGCTGGTACTGATGTTCCTGAGGAGGGGAGGGCGAGACCGCAGTCAACTTGATCAGGTCCTGCACCACCTCGAATGTGTCCGGTGTGGAGGGCCTTTCAACCGGCATGGACTCTTCTGTTGAGCTATGGCCGTTGGTTGCGCTTGACTGGCTGCATGCAGGCCCAGGAGCGGCAGACCGCATGGTCGGAGCGGGTGCAATAGGGTGTCCCAAATGGGGGTGCACTGTGGGTGCGTGCCGGGGCAGAGACCTGCCCCTCTCTGTCCTCCTCGTCTTGCGAGGCATCGGGGATTGAGACCAGTGCTGCGCCGCAGAATGTCATGAGGTCGAGGCTCCTGAAGACTCCGGTGTCCCCCACACTGAGGGTGATGCGCTGTGGGACTCCGGTGCCGCATCCACTGCCGGTGCTAGGTGGAGGCTGGATCCATGAGGAGTATCTTCAAGTGTGAGTCCCTCTCAGGCTGGGTCCGGGGCTTAAAACTACCGCAGATCCTGCAGTTAGCCAGAACGTGGTCCTCACCCAAACACTTCAAACACGAATCATGCGGGTCGCCACAGGGCACAGGCTTTGAACAGTCAACGCAGGGCTTAAAGCCGTGAGGCTCTGGCATGTCCTGTGGACTGGGAGGGAAGGGGACGCAACAGGCGAGCCCCAACCCAAACAACTTATCTAACTATCTAAACTGATGCTTAACAGGGAAAGCAACTTGGAAGAAACAAAGAGACTCAACTAGGTGCTAACTACTCTAAAAGATTTGCGGATACCTCTGGAATCACTCCTGCAAACAAGTGAGAAGGGAGCTTCAACAGCTGTCATGTGCAGTAAGGAGGAACTGAGGGGGTAGAGGGCCAGCGGAGGTATATATATGCACAGTTATAATAGCGCTATTCCAGGGGGCTCCACCGTTGGCCCTACAGGTACTGCTAAGGGAAAGCTCTCCGACAATCCATGCATGCAGGATGTACACACCTAAGTGGAATGGACATGAGCAAGCACTCAAAGAAGAATGGTAACTTACCTGGCATGGAGAACAACATCAGTAAAGACATGGTTGCACAGGCTTCAGCGTGGGATAGACATCACCGTATAAAAATCCAGGGACCATGGGTATGTGCTCAGGTTGTTAGCCCACACAGAAGTGCATGTTTGCTATCATTGCTATCCATTCTAGCAACATTAAAACTACGTGTACTAGAATCACACCTTCTCTTGCAGCGCAGAAATAAACTATGTGATCCATACATGCTCACTGAAAGGGAAGGCAGAAGTTATCTGGATAATCGGGCTTGGTTCTAGGGATCGGGCCATGTTCCACAGGATGGCATGCTGTTTATCTTTTTATGTATGTATTTATTTTGGTAGTACATTAATTGACTGGCTGGCTGACCGTTTTCCACTCTCCTGATTACTCTGCTATTTTTGGTTTATATGCTTATTTCCACCTCTTGGGGAGTGCTAATCACTACCCAGGCTACCAAAATTCCTACAGCCACTTCCGTGGACAATCTACACACAGCACATTGTACAACCAAAGAAGAGGAGAAAATGTGGTTAAAGATAGCAATGAGCAATCTTTAGCAGACAAGCAGAGAACAGAGTATCTTTAGTTTTAAAGGCTTCATACATTAGCTCCCCTGGGACTCCAGTTATGTGCTTTACAAGGAAAAAGGCTCAGTCCCTATCAGGTTTTGACCCTTTCGTTCCATAAGTCTAGATATTTTTAGAGCTGTTGCAAGAGATTGAGTGATTCCCACGCCTGTTAATGGGGGGGGGGGGGGGGGGCGGGGGGAGGAAGAGGGAGAGGAGGGGAAGGGGTAAAGAGACAACAAGGGGTGAAAGAAAAGGGGACAGTTGCTGTGGGGCCCAGTGATTCAAAATAGCCAGGGGTTACTGGCCGCCACCACAACTACTTCAGCAATGGCAGTGGTTGGGTCCTCAAACTTGTTGCAGGAGCCCTAGGCACCATGCTCCGGATGGTGCTAAAGGAGGGGAGGCATGGTGTAGACAGCATTGAGGGCCAACTGCCCCAGCCTCATGCAATCCGCTCGAGACCTGCCCCCCCAACACCTGAAACTGGCCTTCCGTCTGGCTAAGCAACAGTAACATGTTTATATCTATAATTTAATCCAACATTTAAATCTAAGGATAAGATTACTGACTTGGTAAATAGTCACTTCTCCTGGACTTACCTGCTATAAGGGCATGAAGCTCATCATCCAGGTTTCGAACCCAGCGCAGAAAGCAACTAGTACCCTGTATTTGGGGGGAATACAAGAGCCTTGATTAGTGCTGTATTTAAAATGCTGCTGGTTTATTTACATTACAGTATAATGCAGTATAGCCCAGTAATAATTCATAAATATCTATATAAGCTATCTAGGAAGAATCAACAGCCACCTCGCTGAATAATTGTCCCTACTGCTACTATATCCATTTCTAAGGCACCCATCACCAGCTGACTTCAAGGGAGCTGCACTAATCTACATAAGTTGACAATCCAGTGCAAATCAGTATAGAATCTGAAACTGGAGTAGAAGATGGCTTCAAAGTGGTGAGTGGAACATCACAGGGGCAGCACAAGACACCGGGCATTTTTTGCTGGTAGTTTCAAGGCTGTAAAAAGGAGGAGGATATGAAGGAAGGGGCTTAAATTGGAGCACAGACCGTTTAGGTTGGACATTAGGAAACACTTCCTATCAGCATAGTTAAACACTGCAACAAATTGCCTAAGAAGGTTATGGAATCTCCATGACTGTTTAACCTGTTCTTAAACCCTCCAAACACCTGTCAGGACTGGTCTACTTAGAATCATAGAATTAGAAGAGACCTCAGAAGGTCATAGATTCCAACCTCCTACTAAAAGCAGGACCAATTCCAAATAAATCATCTCAGCCAGGGCTTTGTCGAGTCAGGACTTAAAAACATCTAGGGATGGAGATTCCACCACCTCCCTAGGGAACCCATTCCAGTGCATTACCACTCTCTGAGTGAAATAGTTTTTCCTAATATCCAACCTAGACCTCCCCCACTGCAACTTTTGACCATTGCTCCTCTTTCTATCATCTGTTACCACTGAGAACAGCTTCTCTCCATCCTCATTAGAATCCCCCTTCAGGAAATTGAAGGCTGCTATCAAATCCCCCCTCACTCTTTTGTAGATTAAATAAGCCCAAATCCCTCTGCCTCTCCTCTTAAATCATGTGCTCCAGCCTCCTAATCATTTCTGCTGTCCTCTGCTGGACCCTCTCCATGTGTTCACATCCTTTCTGTAATGGGGGCCCCAAAACTGGATGTAATATTCCAGATGTGGCCTCACCAGTGCTGAATAAAGGGGAATAATCACTTTAGTAGATTTGCTGGCAATGCTCCTAATAATGCACCTAAAATGCTGTTAGTTGACTACAAGGGTACTCTGTTGACTCATCTCCAGTTTATTACTTAATCCTGCCTCAAGTATAGGTGACTGGACCAGATGACCTACTGAGGTCCCCTCTAGCCCCACACTTCTATGATTCTGAGGTAGAACTGAAGATGTTGGTGTTGAGCTAAAACTCCTAAGTGGCCTGGGAACTGTGCTCTTGAGAAATTCAGACTCTTCCGGTCAATACTGTCTCTGCTACAGACACTAGAGCTGCACTCTCTTCCCTATATTCCCAAAGCTCTGCTGACACCATCCGTAATAGGCCTTCACTTTAGAATTCACTCTCTTCTAGGTTTGAAATGGCTCAAATCTGCTCAACTTCAGGCATACTGCAAACCTCATCGGTTTTTTTTTTTTTTTTTTTGAGCACTTGTGGGGAGAATGGAAGAGTAGATCCTGAGCCAGGGCACAGGCTTGAGTTTTGCGATCTGATTATGTAATGCCAGCTGGCAGAATTGAACCTGGAACCTCTGGAACTTAGTGCATAAGCCTCTACCCAGGAGTTAAAAGCCAGCTGGCTCTCAGTTAAGGCTGTAGAGCAGTATCATTATTCTTTGTAAATACTCTTGGTGCCATTAGATAGGACAGTACACCACACCCAGCAGCTGTGGGGGTTACAACTGCAGCTAGCTTTTATTGCTATACAGGCAGTCCCCGACTTACGCGGATCCGACTTATGTCGGATCCGCACTTACGAACGGGGCTTTCTCGCCCCGGAGGTCGAGGTAGTGGATTGCTACCTGCGAGCTCTGGGGCGAGAAAACCCCGTTCGTAAGCTGCTCCGGTGCCCCTGGTCTGCTGGAGACCGTCTCCAGCAGACCAGGGGCACCGGGCGGGTTCCCGCGCTTCTGAGGCTTTGCCAGAGCAAAGCCTCAGAAGCGCGGGAACCGCTGCTGCTGCCGCTTGAGACCCGGTGCCTGTGGTCTGCTGGGGACGGTCCCCAGCAGACCACAGGCACCGGGACTGAACCTGCAGCCGCGGGGGGGAGGGGTCCCGCGCCTCTGAGATTTTGCCAGAGCAAAGCCTCAGAGGCGCGGCACCCCGCTGCCGCTGCTGCTCTGCTCCCCGTGTCCCTGGTCTGCTGGGGGGGGGGGGGGCGCAGATAGTGTCCCCCCCCCCCAGCAGACCAGGCTTTTGTTTTGGACCCTGGAGCAGAGCAGCTGGGGCGCTGCGGATTGGTCCTGCAGCACCCGCTCTGGGCACTACTGGACCAACCCGGCAGCATCCCAGCTGCTCTGCCCCAGGTCCTGATTCAGCCGCTGCTGGTCAGTTTCAGCAGTGGCTGAATCAGGACGCCTGGGGCAGAGCAGCTGGGGTGCTGCTGGGTTGGTCCAGTAGCGCCGAGGGGTGCTACTGGAGCAACCCAGCAGCACCCCAGCTGCTCTGCCCCAGGTGTCCCGAAGTCAGCTGCTGCTGAAACTGACCAGCGCTGACTACAGGAAGCCCGAGGCAGAGTTGCTCTGCCCCAGTCTTCTTGGAATCAGCGCTCATCAGTTTCAGCAGCAGCTGACTTGGGGAAGCTTGGGGTTCTTAAGTTGAATCTGTATGTAAGTCAGAACTGGCGGTCAGTTTCAACAGCGGCTGAATCTGGACGCCAGTTCCGACTTACATACAGATTCAACTTAAGAACAAACCTACAGTCCCTATCTTGTACGTAACCCGGGGATTGCTTGTATATGATATGATTGCTAGGCTTTGTTATGGGCTGAAAGTCAGTACAATGTCCTAATGTTTAAGTAAAAATGGGGGCTTTTTATGTTAGAAATCAACATAAATAAATTATACTAAATTTTAAATGGTTTTGCACTTACTTTGTATATACTGACAAAAGATCCTAGAAAAGCTCCAAGCTGGAAGTTTTCCTTGTTATAGAAGAGCGAAAGCAGCCGGGAAGGTTTAGTAAACAGATGCCGGAATGCCGATGGGATTCGAAGGCAACACTGGATCAAGTAACCTACACTAAACATTCTAATGAAGCCCTGGAGAAAGTCAAGAAACAGAACTTAAAAAAAAAAAAAAGCAAAAACCATGAGTTATACAAGTAAATTTGTAGCTTATTTTTGAAATGAGTTTTAAAAGCCCACTTTGTTGACATTATCTGAAATGAACCCTCTCTTCTTGGAACTTGAAACTAGGTTTTTGAATTAACTTCCCTGATAAAATAACTTAAGAAAACAGAATCCTGGACTGCCTATCTTGACTGCCTTCCTTTTAATTTAAATGGATACTTAAAAGACCTTACAAGATATACAATATCTCTACTCCTATATGCTGTTCCTTGAAACAGTCCCGATGTCTTAACTTCCAAATTATTCCTCCTCTTCAACCACAATGGGGTATGGAAAGGAAAGCAGCGTGGTGAAGAAACTACGCCACATACTCAAACATCTGGAGGAAGTGCTGAGGGAGGAGAAAAGCCCATAAAAAAATAAAGTCCTTTCAGAAAATGTGTGAATTAGACAACTCCTTTGCACATGTCCATGAGGCTTTGCAAAGTCTGTT
Source organism: Pelodiscus sinensis (assembly GCF_049634645.1). Lineage (NCBI taxonomy): Eukaryota > Metazoa > Chordata > Testudines > Trionychidae > Pelodiscus > Pelodiscus sinensis. The sequence goes on from NC_134711.1 coordinate 309,804,092, forward strand.
ATTGAAGAAAGTGCAAACCCAGAAGAGAGATTATGCACAGACAGTTAACAAAGATAACACGGGCTCATATGAAATATTTCTTACTGCTTCACCCTGAGAGACTGATATGTCTGGGAGTTTGTTTTGTATCGTGCCATAATTGAGTGGTTCTTTCATTATACTTTATTTTCTTTCTCTATTTGTTGTAATTTTCTCAAAAGCATTGTAAGCTTATTCTTAACTCATAAAAGACCTTTCTGAAAAGTCTGAAGAAAATCTTCCACTCACTTAAAAAAATCATCCAAATGTGTTGGGGGGCAAAGGGGAGGGGGAATTCAGACTTGAAGAAAATTATTTAGGGGGCTCTTTTTTTCTTAAAGTTTGATAATTTAAGAACAATTTGTTCTAAAGAATATATCTAGCTATGTATTGCACTCTTTCCAAAACAGCAGAAAATGCTTTTAAGTTTTCAAGACATTTTATTTGAGTGTATCTGAACATCACATGCTGAGCACCAGTAGCAAATTCTTACTGAGCGAAACAGGCCCCAAAGCAGGATGTTTCAATATTTAAGGGTTTTTTAATTGTTCCTATAACCACCGAGCAAAGGACTGGAATTTGCAATCTGTCCAATTCAGAAATTAAAAATTGTTGCATTATACAGAACATTTTAATCCCTCATAAAGCGTCTCAAAGCTTTATTCTGGTTAAGCATCATAACACCCATTTCTTGCAACAATTATATTCCATACTGTGCTACTTGTGAAACTTTTATGAAATAAAGTAACTGTTGTATAATACTTAGCTAACAATGTCTGGAAATGGGTGGACAGTATTAGTACATGCTGGAAAAATGTATTGGGTGTTTTACAATGTTGCTAGTGAAGAGGCATAGCCAGATGCAAGAAAAGCCTCCTATGTCTCCCTTGCATTTGGCTTTAAAAACTAAATAAATTATATCTTCTAGGGCACTTTCAGGTCACATTTTCTATATAGCTTATATCACAATGTGATGTGATCATGCAAGGAAAATATTGCAAAACTTATGGACAAGGCAGAATTCAATTTATTCTGTGAATCTTAACTGTGAATATTGTGTGTGTTTGTGTAACTAAAATGTCACAGATTATGTAAAATTATGGGAAATTTTACAATAGTCTCAAGCATAGCACAGAAAATATTTTATAAACAAAAAGCTCAGCCTGCACTTTTCGCCCACCAATAGAAAAAGAATCTTAGTTCTGGTGGACTAGATCATGATATTGTAATATGCTGTTCCAATCTGCAAGCCCTTTAGCTCATAAGTAACATCATTCACATGAACAATCCCATTGAAACGTTTGAGTTTGTAGGATTAGGGCCTTAGACAATATCATATGTACTTCATAGGTGATTTGCTTTAGCTGTAGTCACACAAAACAATCTGTTTATAGAAGCTTATCATTAAATTAGAAGCTTATCAATTATAACTTATTTTCCACAGAGATTTCACATCGCAGGTGAATGAGTGGGGGAGAAGAAAAATATAAAGAATATACAAAAGAGGTAAATTAAAATACACTGAAATCTCTATATTAAACTTTTCCTTGGGAACCATCTATGTTGCAGAAATGTTATTATTTGGATGCAAAGACCCAGAAATAGCAGCAGTGCAATTAAATTAAACATCTGCAAAAATTATTTGAGGAGCTCAACTTCTTTAAATAGATTCTTAAAAAATATCTCAATAGTATTAAAACATAATTCCAAAAGTGCATCAGAGTGAGTGAGAGTGAGAAAGAGAAAACAGATTTTGGTAATATACCAGAAGTTAATGTATCTAAATAGTATTAAATGTATAATTTTTTAAAATAAAATTGCTTTAAAAATAAATGTAGAATAATTTGCAAACTGAATTCTTGAGTACAGTACCCCCCACATCTCTTGAAACATTACAAGTTGGCCTCCCTTGTCCGGTACCCTGGGGACCTGACCCATCCCAAATGAGGGAATTTGCTGAATATGGAGAGGTCCCCTGCCACTGGAAGCTCCAGCTTGCAGGGCTTGGAATTGGGCTCCAGCTTGCTGGGGCTCCCCAGGATAGAACTTCCCATCCTCTGGAGCCCTGCTTCTCCCTTGCCTGGGATGGGGCTTGGCAGTTCCACTGCTGCCCCGGGGTTCACTGGCTGTCCTGCTTTTGCTGTTTACCAGTTCCACTGCTGCTCTGTCCAGCCAGGACTGCCCAGGGGAAGAGCGCCCCAGCCTCCGTGGCCCTGTTTCTCCCTGCCCGGGATGGGGCTCGCCTATTCTGCTGCTGTCCCGCCTGGCTGGGGCTCCAGAGAGACAGAGCTCCCCAACTGTGTGGCCCCGCTTCTCCCCCCGCTCAAGTGAGGCTCCCCAGGAATGGGGTTTGCACTCCTGGGTGCCAGGGCTCTCTGATCTAGCAACATCTGTGGTCCTCCTGGACCATGGATGTTGCCGGACAAGAGAATCCCGAGTTTCAGAGGTTCAACCTGTATCAAAATAGTAACAATAAAAATATACATAGATTGTAATCACTGGAATAGTCCTCTATTTTCCTTTTGGCCATCACAATTACCAGGTAAACTGTACTGCTGTTATCATCAGCACTGGCACAGAGATACAGAAGTTCATCGTTTTAGGTAAGCACTTAATGGCTAACGCATATTTTCATTTGGACTACCTGCTGGAATCAACTGGATCAAAGGAGAAAGGGAAGAATTTCAAATGCCTTTTTTGGGCTAGACAAACCACAGAAGTTTACAGAGCCAAGAAACCTAGTTTATTTCAAATTCTAAAAGAAGTTTATGAAAGTGAGGTGAACCACAAGCCAGATATCAAAGATAAATAAAAAGGGTACTGCAGTTTATACTAGCTGGCTAATGTGTCTAAATATGGCATAGAAAAGAGAACAAAAGAGATTCTCATGGCAATATACACATAACTGTGATCATGTGACAAGATGTTCAGGGGCAAGGGAAAATATAATACAGAGGAAAACTTTTGAATAGTTCATCACAACAATCTCATATTAAAAATCAATTCAGGAAAAGAACTACAAAAATGTGCTAGAATTCTGCCAAAGGACAGGAATTTCTGATCCTTTCCAGAAATGACTTTGGAGGAGCTCAGGCGTAAAAATGAGAAATCTAGTCACATTTTAAAAACTCTAAATGTCTTTAAAAATCCATATGTGCCAAAATAGGGGGATATGATTTCATAAACATATTTTTCTCTAATGTTTTATGAATAAAATAAAAAAATAATGAGAAGACAAACCTGTGAAAGCAAAGAAATTCAGAGATCTGTTTGTTACTGCATCATTAAAAAGGGAAATAAGAACAACCCAGAAACTACAGACCAGTCAGTTTAACTTTTGTGTCAGGAAAGATAATGGAGCAGGTAATTAAGAAATTCAGGTAACCGCCAGCATGGATTTGTAAAGAACAAATCATGTCAAACCAATCTGATAGCTTTCTTTGATAAGATAACAAGTTTTGTGGATAAGGGAGAAGCGGTGGACGTAGTATATCTAGACTTGAGCAAGGCATTTGATATGGTCTCACATGACCTTCTGATCAATAAACAAGGCAAATACAACCTAGATGGGGCTATTATAAGGTGGGTGCATAACTGGCTGGATAAATATTCTCAGTAATTACGAGAGTAGTTATTAAGGGTTCACAATCATGCTGGAAGAGCATAACAAGTGGGGTTATGCAGGGGTCTGTTTTGGGATTGGTTCTGTTCAATAGCTTCATCAACGATTTAGATGATAGCATAAAGAGTACACTTTTTAAGTTTGCAGATGATACCAAGCTGGGAGGGGTTACAAGTGCTTTGGAGGACAGGGTTATAATTCAAAATGATCTGGACAAACTGGAGAAATGGTCTGAGGTAAATAGGATGAAGTTTAATAAGGACAAATGCAAAGTACTCCACGTAGGAAGGAACAATCAGTTTCACACATACAGGATGGGAAGCAACTGTCTAGGAAGGAGTACTGCTGAATGGGATTTAGGGTCATAGCGAACCACAAGCTAAATATGAATCAACGGTGTAACACTGATGGGAAAAAAAAAGCAAACATGATTCTGGGATGCATTAACAGGTGTGTTGTGAACAAGACACAAGAATTCATTCTTACATTCTACTCTGCACTGATTAGGCCTGAATTGAAATATTGTGTCCAGTTCTGAGCACCACATATCAAGAAAGATGTGGAGAAATTGGAGAAGGTCCAGAGAAAAGCAACAAAAATGATTAAAGATCTAGAAAACATGATCTATGAGGCAAGGCTGAACGAATTGGGCTTGTTTAGTTTGGAAAAGAGAAGACAGAAGGGACATGATAGCAGTTTTCAGGTATCAAAAAGGGTGTCACAGGGAGGAGGGGGGGAAATTGTTCTACTTGGCCTCTGAGAATAGGAGAAGAAGCAACGGAGGTTTAGGTTGGACATTAGGAAAAGCTACCTAACTGTCAGGGTGGTTAAACACTGGAATAAATTGCCTAGGGAGGTTTTGGAATCTCCATCACTGTAGATATTTAAGAGTAGGTTAAACAGACATCTATCAGGGAAGATATAGACTGCGCTTGGTCATGCCATGGGGACTAGACTTAGGGTTTCGAAGTCCCTTCTAATTCTAGTATTCTATCACTCTATGATTAATTCCAGCCATCTAGCTGGATGCTTCATCATATATTATACTGATACCCATGAAAGTGAAATTATGAAAGGCAATCCAAAGTCATAATGTTCTTCTTTAGTAACAGAATAGCCTGTTCATTGAGCATTGCTTTTCTTAATTTAATGTCATGGTGAATATTAGTCTAATTTATTTTCTGTAAGCAAATTTTTAGTTTTGTTTGTTTTGGGTCAGAGAAGTAATGGGAAATAGGAACTTGGGAAATAGCTAAGGGTATGTCTACACTACCCTCCTAATTCGAACTAGGAGGGTAATGTAGGCATACCGCACTTGCAAATGAAGCCTGGGATTTGAATTTCCCGGGCTTCATTTGCATAAGCCGGGCGCCGCCATTTTTAAATCCCGGCTGGTTCGAACCCCGTGCCGCACGGCTACACGTGGCACGGGGTTCGAACCAGCTGGGATTTAAAAATGGCGGCGCCCGGCTTATGCAAATGAAGCCCGGGAAATTCAAATCCCGGGCTTCATTTGCAAGTGCGGTATGCCTACATTACCCCGCTAGTTCGAACTAGCGGGGTAGTGTAGACATACCCTAAGAGGATTAGATACTCAGGGATATTTCCTGGTTGCTCTTCCCTTTCATCATGCCTCGCACTGCAGTGACCTTTTCTTCAGCATCCATTAACATTTCTTAGGGTACGTCTACACTAGCTCGTTAGTTCAAGAGAGGTAGGGTAATTAGAGTTGCAAATGAAGCCTGGGATTTAAATATCCCGAGCTTCGTTTGCATGTTCCCGGGTGCCGCCATTTTTAAATCCCCCTTAGTCCAAACTCTGTTCCCGCGGCTACACGCGGCACATAGTAGGTAGTTCGAATTAAAGATCCTAATTCGAACTACCGTTATTCCTCGTGGATAAACATTCTCAGTAATTACGAGAGTAGTTATTAAGGGTTCACAATCATGCTGGAAAAGCATAACAAGTGGAATGAAGAGTAACGGTAGTTCGAATTAGGATCTTTAATTCGAACTACCTACTCCGTGCCGCGTGTAGCTGCGGGCACGGAGTTCGGACTAAAAATGGATTTAAAAATGGCGGTGCCCGGGAACATGCAAATGAAGCCCTGGATATTTAAATCCCGGGCTTCATTTGCAACTCCGCTTGCCCTAATTACCCTACCTAGCTCGAACTAACGAGCTAGTGCAGACGTACCCTTAGAGGGTAGGACACAGGGGGTGCTCTGGAATCAGCAGCCCTTACCAGCCTGAGGAACCCGTAATCTCAAGTCAGATTTAGTGCACCAAGTTACAGATATACGGTAGTCAATGCTAATCCAATTTCCATAAATCGTCATTATATATTAATGCATTTCACACCCACCATTCAGGCCAATGGTACTTCACTCATGTATCAAATACTTTATTCTTTGAGCACGTGAACAAACATGGACAAGGATGGTGCAGAGAAAATAATGCTGGCAGCTTGTGTGGGTCCCTGAGTAAAGTGGTATCTGTGTGGCTTCGTACTCCTCTCAGAGATGCATGGAGTGTGTGGAGCAGGGCTCTGGCAGTGATTTAAAGGGCCTAGTGCTCCAGCCAACACCACCGCTGCTGCAGCAGCTGAGAGACCCAGGCCCCTTTGAATCACGGGGCCCTGGGGCAACCACCCCCCCTCACTCAGCAACCGTGGAATGTGGACTTTCAGAAAGGTTTTGATAAGGTCCCGCAACAAAGGTTCTTAAGCAAAGTAATATCTCATAGGGGAAAGTCCTCTCAGGGCCAGTAACTGGTTAAAAGACAGGAAACAAAGGGTAGGCATAAATGACCAGTTTTCACAGTGGAGAGAGGCAAATAGCAAGGTCCCCCAAGGATCTGTCCTTGGACTAGTGCTGTTCAAAATAGTCATAAATAATCTAAAAAAAGGGATAAATAATGAGAATGTAAAGTTTGCAGAGAATTCAAAATTACACAAGATAGTTAAGTTCCAAGCTGAGAGATCCAAAGGAATCTGGTGACTGGGTGACTGGCCAACACAATGGCAAATTAAATTCAGTGTTGCTATGTGCAAAGTAATGTCCACTGATAAACAGTCTCAACTCTATATACAAAGTGATGGGATCTAAATTAGTTGTGACAACTCAAGACAGAGACCTTGGCATCATTGTGGATATTTCTCAGAAAATATCTGCTCAATGTGCACCGTCAGCCAAAAACCCTAAAAGTATGTTATTAACCATGAGGGAAGGGATATATAATAAGATAGAAAATGTCATAATACCATTATATAAATCCATAGTACTGTGTACAATTGAATATTGTGTATAATTCTTGTTGCACCATCTCAAAAATGAAATATTAGAACTGGAAAAAAGTGCAGAGAAAGACAACAAAAATGACTAGGGTATAGACCAGCTTCCAAGTGGAGAGATTAAAAATATCAGGACTATTCAATTTGGAAAAGCTAAACTGACAGCTATCAATTTTTGCTTCTCTATAAATATAAAATGTTAATTATTAAAAGATCAAGATGTGCTGAAGTTTCACCCAAAACTAAGATCTTGTAGCAGGTGGTCCCACCTGTGCCAATCGCTTCCACACAGTACTCCTCTGAAAATATACACCCGCTACATTATTGTGGAAGATAATTCATGCCACTGGACATAGACAGCTTTCTATGTGTGCAACAACTGTGAACAATCTCTCATTACCCCTTAAAATAAACTAATAGAGTAGTGAGTCTAAAATCAAACACCAGTGTGCCAGATACGCACAGCTGTATGTGTGCCACTGCTGAGCTGTCTGCCCAGCACAGCACATTCCAGGTGCTTTATTTAGGATGGAGCTGCATGTAGGATCACTTACGAAGAGGCTCATGTAATTAAACAGATTTATTTTTTGCTGATCCATTTTTTTCCATTCACTTTAGGTTCTCAGATTATTGTAACTGATCTACCATGGTAGTGACATTTAAGGCATGGCAGAAAGAAAAAGAAAAAAGAAAAAAAGAAGAAAAAGAATGACCTTGCTCAGAAGAAGTTTTTCATAAGCTTATAAAATTTACTCTTTTTATAATGAAAAAAATTGACCAACAGCAGACTTCAAAGGCTTAGACATATGGAATCTGCATCTGCCAATTGTAACATACACATTCTTTCTCTGTTCTAAACTTTTATACATTTTCACCAGTCTCTGTCAAAGTTTACAAAAAATGTCAGATTCATACTTACTTTAATGCAATATGAGATGCAATTATCTTCATAATGCTTACAGCACCTATGTCTTGGACCATGTTTGCATCTGCAAAAGAAACAATGAAATCCATATTAACAATAACTCCTTTTACTGTAATCTTCTGGAGATTTTGTAAACTTTCTATTGCTAAAAATGTATACAATAGTTTATTGCTTTCCCATTATTTATTTTACATGTCACTTTTTGACACATTCCTATATGACAGCTCATAAGCAAACTAGGGAAATGTGGTCTAGATGAAATTGCTGTCCAGTGGGTACACAAAATGTTGAAAGCTTGTACTCAAAAAGTGTATATCAGTAGTTCAATGTCAAACTGGGAGGGAATATCTTGTGGTCTCCCACAAGATAATCCAAGTCTGGTACAAGTCAATATTTTCATTAATGACTTAGATAATGTGAGGAGAGTATGCTTATAAAGTTGCAAATGACAATAGGGCCAATAGCCTTGCCAGGCTCCTGAGCAAGACCCCCAAAAGGTGAGTGGCTTCAGGTGGAAGGAGTGGGGCTGAGGCTAGGCAACCATTAGCACCACCCAGAGCCTTGTGCCTCTCCCAGGCAGCCCTCAGAGTACATCACATAGTGCTCCAACAGTGATTTAATGGGCCCACAGACTCTGGCGGGCTGCGATAAGATCTATTTTGTATCACTGGGTCCCAGGACAATTGCTCCCCTTGCCCCTCTCCTGACACACACACCCCGACGGTGGGCCTGGCAGATGTCATCAAGCTGGGAAAGCTTTCAAACATTCTGAGGGATAGAAGTGGAATTCAAAACAACTTGACAAATTTGAAAATTGGTCTGAAATCAACAAGATGAAATTCAAACAAGTGCAGAGAACTACATTTAGGAAGGAAAAAAATCATATGCACAACTACAAATTGGTGAATAACTTACCAGGTGGTAGTAAAGGATCTATTGGTTACAGTGTACCGCAAATTGAATATGAATCTACAACATGATCCAGTTGCAAAAAAGGCTACTACCAATCTGGAATGAATTAACAGATAACGGTCCCTCTCTTCTTGGCATTGGTAAGGCCTCAGCTGGAGTACTGTGTTCAGTTCTGAGCAGCACACTTTAGGAAAGCTGTGGACAATTTTAAGAAAGTCCAGAGAAGAGCAACAAAAATGATAAAAAGTTTAGAAAACTAGACCAATGAGGAAAGGTTAACAAAACTGGGTTTATTTAATCTTGAGAAAGACGGAGGGGGCACTCGACAACAGTCTTCACATATGTTAAGGACTGTTATAAAGAGGATCAATTGTTCATCACATCCACTGAAGTAATCGGCTTATTAATCTGCAGCAAGGGAGGCTTAGCTGAGATAAGAGAGAAAATGTCCTATCTATAAGGGTCATTAAGCTCTGGAAGAAGATATCAAGGAAGGTTGTGGAATTCCCATCACTGGAGGTTAACAACAAGTCGGACAAACACCTGTCAGGGATGGTCTCAATATAACTGGTCCTGCTTCTGCTTTGTTTACTTTTTCCACACCTGATTTTATAGGCCTCTATAGTCATCTCTTCCAAGCTGAAACGTCCCAGTCTTATTAACCTCTCATCATATAGCAGGGGTTTCATAATCCTAATCATTTCGTTGCCCTTTTCTGAACTTTGTGCAATTCCAAGTTCCCTTTTTTTTTTTTTTAAGATGTGGTGACCGTATTTGCATGCAGTATTCAAGATGTGGGAGTACCATGGATTTATAAACAGGCAATGAGATTTTCTGTCCTATTTATTTCCCTTTCTTAATGATTCCTAACATTGTTCGCTATTTTTTACTGTTGCTGCACAATGAATGGATGATTTCAGAGAACCGTCCACAATGATTCCAAGATTTCTCTCTTGAGGGGTAACAGCTAATTTAGTTCCCATCATTTTATATGTATAGTTGGGATTATGTTTTCCAATATGCATTACTTTGCACATATCACCTTTAAAATCCTTTTGAAGCTCCTCACAGTCTGCTTTTGACTTAACTATCTTGACTAGTTTAGTATCATCTACAAATTTTCCCACCTCACAGTTTTCCGCTTTCTCCAAATCATTTATGAATATGTTTTATAGGATTGCTCCCAGAATGGACCCCAGGGGACACCGCTACAGGTTGGACCTCTCTGGTCCAGCACCCTTGGGACCTGACTGGTCTCAAATGATGGAATTTGCTGGACCAGAGAAGGTCCCATGCTAGTGGCTCTCCAGAACATCTTCCCTCCCCACTAATGGCCCCAGCTGTGTCCCCCTGTCGGGCTGTCGCGGCCCCAGACTGCCCCGGTCCCATGCGCACAATCAGGGCTGCCATGTTCCTGGCCCCAGCCCTGCTACTGGGGCTGCCATAGCTGCTGCATCTCCAGCCCCAGCCGCGCTATTGGGGCTGCTGCATCTCTGGCCTCAGCCCTTTGTGGCTGCCATATCCCCGTCCCTCCTATTGGGACTGCCACAGCCACTGCTACACTACCGGGGCTCCCGTGCAAGTGCTAGTTTCAGCCCCAGCCCTGTTGGGCTCCGAGCCTCTAGCCCTCTTGCCACTGTGGCTCCCAGCCAGGATTCCCTGGTCTAGGAACACCCGTGGTCCTGCCGGAACATGGATGTTGCCAGATAAGGGAATCCTGGTTTTGGGAGGTCCAACCTGTAGTTACCTCTTTCCATCCTGAAAACTGATAATTTATTCCTATCCTTTGTTTCCTATCTTTTAACCAATTATTAATCCATGAGAGGTCCTTCTCTCTTATCCCACGACAGCTTAATTTTCTTAAGAGTCTTTGGTGTGGGATCTTGTCCAAGGCTTTCTGGAAATCTAAGTACACTATATCTACTGGATGCCCCTTGTTTACATGCTTGTTGACCCCTTCAAAGAATTCTAGCAGATTGTTGAGACATGATTTCCCTTTACAGAAACTATGTTGACTTTTTTCCCAACTATGAAATCATCCAAATACTGTACACATAAAACAATACTTTAGTTGCATTTCAGAAATACACTTACGGGTATTTTGACCCAATCCACTCCCATGCAAAGCTTGGGTAAATGGACTATGCCTTTGAGTTCCCCACTGTGGCCAATAGGAAGGAATTATGACTCATCCCTCCAAGGCCACAGAACTGAAGCAGGGCCATTCTACAGTCTATGATCAACAATACTCTGACCCTGGCTCCGCACATTAGACTGATGCTGCTGTTTTGGCTAGAGATCCACTGGCCATAACAATCTCTCCTGTACCATTCTGTGGGCTTTCTGGAGAAGACTGAAGAGGCCTCTTTCAATCATAGCCATTCCTGTGCATTGCAGTTGTGTCTCTTCAATTGTGCTACAAGTTTTTGTGGCCCCTGCTTGGGTTTAGGGGTTTGGCTCAAAACAGAGAGAGGAGATAGTTTTAGGGAAATGGGGTGTGTGGACTTTACAATAATTGAACCTGTGTGGCACAGAATAAAAGTAAAGTCATTTCATATTAGCTTTAAAAATGATATTTTCTTGTAGTTAATTATTTGTGGTTTAATACAAAATAAATCACCTACTTTATATACTGTGTCAAATATCTTGGACGCTTTGAATCATGTATTGTAAAGTATATTGGCCATATATTATCCATGAAGTCAGTTTATACGGAAAAAATTGTAACGAGAATGCGATCAGGTTACAGACATTTAGAATCAATTATATCTGAAAGGAAACATATGGAAGAGAAACTTGAGAAAGTATTAGGATTAAAAATGTAATGGTTTTTGAATATATGGGAAAAGGGAGTCTGGAAATCCCAAAGGAAGTCTACTCCTCATTTGTTAATCATTTAGGCTTCTAATGTTTCATAAATACATTTTTGCTACAAGGGAGACTGACCATGCCTCACTTTATTCAATTAGTCCACATCAGGGGTATTTAAAACAAATCAGGTATCAAGAACAAGAAAGGAAAAGGCCTTATAGCTATCCCTGAGCTTACTGCCAGGGGCAAGTATTTATTTTTATTTGAAGGGCTTTCACTCTGAAATAAGCACTCTTCACCACCTCTTTCACAACATGGAATACTTAGAACCTATGTTTCTCTGCTGCCTGTCAGGAATAAACTATAGGACCTAGTCCCAAAGAGAAAGCTTCACACCTTCTACTCCCGTAGAAGTAAATAAAAGCTGAGAGTATGTCTACACTAGCCCCCTAATTCGAACTAGGGAGGCTAATATAGGCATTCAAAGTTGCAAATCAAGCCTGGGATTTAAATATCCCGCGTTTGATTTGCATCTTCCTGGTCGGTCGCCATTTTTGAAATTTACAAGTCCGGACTAACTGCCCGCGTCTATACACAGTAGGAACCCGGTATTTCAAATTAAAGCCCTAAATCTAACTACCTGTTATTCCTCCTGCAAGGACGTTTAACAGGTAGTTTGATTTAGGGGCTTTAATTCGAAATACCGGGTCCCTGCTGCGTGTAGACGCGGGCAGTTAGTCCGGACTTGTAAATTTCAAAAAATGGCGACCAGCCGGGAAGATGCAAATCAAGCGCAGGATATTTAAATCCCAGGCTTGATTTGCAACTTCGAATGCCTACATTAGCCTCCCTAGTTCGAACTAGGTTGCTAGTATAGACATACCCTGAATGTGATGATCCCTTCTACTCTTATTTGAATAGATCACTATAAATGATGGCCAAAGGAAGGGTTTGGCTGTGCTTGATTTACCATCTTTAGAAGTATTGCACAAGATGTACCTAGTGCTCTTCCAGTAGACTTATACAGGCAGTCCCCAGGTTACGTACAAGATAGGGACTGTAGGTTTGTTCTTAAGTTGAATTTGTATGTAAGTCGGAACTGGTACATATTGTAGGGGAAACTCTAGCCAAACATTTCTCCAGAGCTCAGTTTTATTCTTCCACATCTCACTTCCCTCAGTCCTTTATTCTCAAGCTGAGGTGTCTGCTGAGAAAATCTGCTCCGTGTCTCCCTGGTCTGCTGGGGGGAAGCAGCTAGTGTGGGGTTGCCTCACCCCGTTTGTAAGTAGGGATCCGATGTAAGTCAGATCCATGTAACCCGGGGACTGCCTGTACTGAGGTAATACTGGATTTGGGACACAGAAGATCAACTGTGTAACCAAATGAAGAAGAGACAGGCAGGTGATGGAAGCTTGCTGTCCCACTTCAAAACCTTTGTCTCTGGGAGAAAACAAAGAGGTTAAGGCTCTCCCAATGTTATCTGATGCAAAAGAGAGGATGGACAACAAGTGGACACAGAAATGTCCTGCCAAAGTGGGGGCAGTTGAAGGCTGCTCGTAGACCAGTTCACTTTCAGTAGGATGTAGAAGCAATAGGTGAAAACAAATGAAAATTTTCTGATCACCCCTGGAACACTCTTCCAGTAAGGGCAGCAGGGCCACTCCATTGTCCAAACTGTGCTTCTTTGTCAGTGGAAGAACCACGCTTATCCAATGCCAGTTTGAAAGATCAGTGGTTCAAGTACAGCAATTTAGAAGGCAAAGAGAAACAAATGAGAATAAGCAAAAGTTGTATTTTGTCTTAAAAACACTTGTCCATTTATCTGGAATAATGGATGGAATGCCTGCTTTCAAATTAAAATGCTGTGTTCCTCATATGACATTCATTATAGGCTTAGCACCATGTCTAACAATCAGTGTTTTTTTTTTGTGGGGGGGGAGAGAGGAGGGGAAGAAGGTGCCGGTACTCCACGGGAAAAGTTGTTGAGGTCTGACTGGAGGTGCCGGTACTGCGTACTGAGTAGTACTGTCACAAAAAAAGCACTGCTAACAATTAATATTATGATAATAATCAAAAGGGACAAAGAATGTCAACCATATTTTCAGAGTTGAGGACTCTATTCTGGGAAGCAGTGACTCTGAAAAGATTTGGGGATCTTGCTGGGTAATCAGCTGAACGTGAGCTTCCAGTGTGATGCTGCAGCCAAAAGAGCTAATATGAACCTGGAATGCATAAACAGGGGAATCTTGAGGAGGAGTAGAAAAGTTATATTATATTATCTCTGTACTTAGCACTGGTGAAACTGCTGCTGGAATACTATAGCCAGTTCTGGTGCCCAATAAAGGGGGATGGTGATAAATTTGGGAGGGTTCAGATAAGAGCCATGAGAATGATTGAAAGATTAGAAAACCTGCCTTATAGTTATAGATTCTGGGGGTTCAATCTACTTAGTTTCGCAGAGAGGGGAGATTTGATCTCAGTCTACAAATCAAAGAAGGGGAATATTTAACAATAGGCTCTTCCATCTAGCAGAGAATGGTACAGCATGATCCAATGGCTAGAAACTGAAGCTAGCCATAATCAGATTGGAAATAAGGCATACATTTATGCTGAGAGTAATTAACAATAGGAACCATTTATAAAGGGTGACAGTGGAGTCTCCATGACTGACAATTTTTTGTACCAAAACTGGATGGTTTTCTATAGGATATGCTCTATGAATTATTTTGGATAAGTTCTATGGCCTGTGCTATATAGGTGGTCAGACTAAATGATCCCAGTGGTCTCTTGTGGCCATAGAATGTCTGCAGCAATAGTCAGTCATTGAGCTATTGCTAAAGAGAAGAGCGAAAAAACCCACCGAGCACACAAAAGCAATGTGGTCAAGGGTCCAGCTATTTGGACCTGATTCTGATTTTATTCCAGATATTATAATTAAATCCACAACTAAAGTCAAAGTCATTTAGGGTCACATTTACAAAAGTGCCTGAGTGACTTATGAAATTAAGTCTCCTTGACTCAGGCACCTAGGTGACTTGGGACCTTTTGAAAAATTTACCCTCATTTTTAAAAGTGACAGAGGCACTTAGCATTCTAAATTCCAATGGTTTTCAATGAGATTTCTGCTCCTAAATGCCTAAGTCAGTTTTGAAAACAGAACTTAATTATTTTGAAATGTTATCCTTAGTCATTTGCATAGTCTAAAATTTAAATGCAAGTTGGAGAGATATATCAGAAATCAACAAAACAGGTTAACTAAATCTAATCTGTTTTACAAGCAAAATACTAACAGGATGCAATGTGTATGAATAAATACTAAAAAGTGAAGAGAAAGATTCCTCAAACAACTATAACAAATACATTGCTGGTGCCTAATAAATAACTAGTAAATCTGAGAGTTTTCGAAGCAGTCTAAGAGCATTATGTGACAACTCCCACTGCATTTAGGCTATAATCACAACATTAATAACAATAATAATAGTCACATGCAAATGTTTTGCTATGGCTTCATATCTCTTTTTATAATTAACAATCTAACCTCGCAAACCCCATGAAGTATTTGACATATTGTACCCAGCCTATAGGGATACTGAAGTGTTCATTTATGTACTAAATATTGCTCTAATTGCTCCAAAATGAAAACAAATATACTACTTTTTTATTACCTAATTAGTGAATTGTATATCTGAAATAATATGAGCTAATGATAATACATCAGTTACTCCAGGGGTGGGCAAAAGGGCCCCCATGGGCTGGATCCAGACTGCCAAGTGGGTTGATTTGGCCCACGGACGCCGTGCCAGTCCCTCGCCCCCAGGCCAATTAGGGCCTGGGGGTGGAGGGGAAGCACACAAAGTTTCCTTCGCCCTGCAAGGAGTGTGTGGCACTTAGAGGTGCCATGTGCTCCTAGCAAGGCAGGAGGAGACTGTGCGCTCCCCTGCCCCCAGACCAATCAGGGCGGGGCCTGAGGGCAGAGGGAAGCACGCAAAGTTTCCTCTGCCTTGTACCTGCAAGCAGCTCACAGCGCGTAGAAGTGCCACGCGCTCCTGGCAGGGCAGCAGGAGACTTCACTCACTTCCCGCTGCCCCCAGGCCCTGATTAGTCTGGGGGCAGAATGGGGAGGGTGCAAAGTCTCCTCCCACTGCCAGGGACATGGGCGCCTAGGGGTAGGGTTGCCAGGTGTCAGGTATTGTACAGGACAGTCCGGTATTTGCACACTCTGTCTGGTAAAAAAAAAATCAGAAAATACCGGACATGTACAATGTCCGATATTTTCTGATTTTTCTGGCTGCACACCGGACAGAAGCCTAGCATGGGCGGGGGGACCGGCTGGGAGTCCCAGCAGGGAGGTGGGGCCGTGACTGCCGCGGGGAGACCTCAGTCGGTTGAGTGTGAGGAGGAGGGGAAGCCTCTTCCTCGCTCATGCGTCGCCGGGAGCCTGCACGGGACCGGCAGCAAGTGCCCAGGTCAGTCCCGTTCCCCGCCGGCCAATTTGCCCTCCGCCCCCTTCCCAGCCAGTTCTCCCCCACTTCCCTTCCTGATCTTCCCTGGCCAGCCCCCCTACACCACCCTCCAGCTCTGCTTCCTGCCAGCCCATTCCTCTTCCTGATCTCCCTCGGCCAGCACCGCTGCATCCCTGGCCCCACCAGCTGTGATTCCCACTCCCCATTAATCCCGGCCAGCGCCGCACCCCCCGATTCTCCCCAGAAGTGCTTCCTTCCCGCCCCCCCTTACTGCCGGCCAGCCCCATCCCCTCCCGGCCGGTCCCTCCTCCCCCGATATCCCGTGGACAACCCCGTTTCACCCGACCCCTCCCACCCACAACCAGCCCTGCTTCCCGTTGGCCCCTCCATCTCCCCCGGCCAGCCCCGTTGCCTCCCTCCCCCAGTTAGCTGTTTCCAGGTCCCCCGCTTGCCGGCCAGCACTGCTCCCTTCCTGGCTGGTCCTCCCATCTGCCTCCCCCTTTTTTGCTCAACAACTTTGCCCCCCCCCTTTTTTTTCCTTCAACAAAATTTTTTCCCAGTGGTGGTTTTTTTGGGGAGGTGGGGGGTTCGGTATTTTTGTTTCAGCCATCTGGCAACCCTATCTAGGGGGAACCTCGGGGGGGAGAAAGAGGGAATGAAAGACTCACACACTCCCCCAACCCCCAGATCAATCATGGTCTCTGGGTGGGGAAGCAGGGAAGTATCCTGGCCTCACCCCTTCCACTTGAGGACACGCCCCTTCCAGTGCAGCCTGAGGCTATTTCCAACATTTCTGAAGCAGCCCCTAGTAAAAAATGATTGCCCACTCTGGGTTACTCTTTGTTTTACTCAGTTTTTAATATAGCTCTTAATCTTGTTATTGCTGTTATTCAATAAAAGAAATACAAGTATCTTGAATTCATAGAACAAAACACTAGTTTTAGACTGAGCACATATAGAATCACAGAATCACAAAATCATAGAACTAGACGAGACCTCAGAAGGTCATCAAGTCCAGCCCCCTGCTCTAGGCAGGAACAATTCCAACTAAATCAACCCGGCCAGGGCTTTGTCAAGCCGAGACTTAAACACCTCTAGGGATGGAGACTCCACTACTTCCCTAGGTAACCCATTCCAGTGCTTCACCACCCTCCTAGTGAAATAGTTTTTCCTAATATCCAACCTGGACCTCTCCCACCACAACTTGAGACCATTGCTCCTTGTTCTGCCATCTGTCACTACTGAGAACAGCCTCTCTCCATCCTCTTTGGAACCTCCCTTCAGGAAGTTGAAGGCTGCTATCAAATCCCCCCTCACTCTTCGCTTCTGCAGACTAAACAGACCCAAGTCCCTCAGCCTCTCCTCATAAGTCATATGCTCCAGCCCCCTAATCATTTTGGTTGCTCTCCACTGGACCCTCTCCAATGCGTCCACATCCTTTTTGTAGTGGGGGGCCCAGAACTGGACACAATACTCCAGATGCAGCCTCACCAAAGCCGAATAAAGGGGAATGATGACATCTCTGGATCTGCTGGAAATGCTCCTCTAAATGCAACCTAATATGCCATTAGCCTTCTTGGCTACAAGGGCACACTGTTGACTCATATCTAGCTTCTCATCCACTGTAACCCTCAGGTCCTTTTCTGCAGAACTACTACTTAACCGGTTGGTCCCCAGCTTGTAACTATGCTTGGGATTCTTCCGTCCCAAGTGCAGGACTCTACACTTGTCCTTGTTGAACCTCATCAGATTTCTTGTGGCCCAATCCTCCAATTTGTCTAAGTCATTCTGTACCCTATCTCTGCCCTTAAGCGTATCTACCTCTCCCACCAGCTTAGTGTAATCCGCAAACTTGCTGAGGGTGCAATCCATCCCCTCATCCAGATCATTAATAAAGATATTGAACAAAACCGGTCCTAGAACCGAATCTTGGGGCACTCTGCTAGAAACCGACCGCCATCCTGACATCGAGCCATTGATCACTACCTGCTGGGCCCGGCCTTCTAGCCATCTTTCTATCCATCTTACCGTCCATTTATCCAATCCACAATCCCTTAACTTGCTGGCAAGAATATTGTGGGAGACCATATCAAAAGCCTTGCTAAAGTCAAGGTATATAACATCCACTGACTTCCCCATGTCCGACGCTGACTAAATTAAAAAGGAATCAAGTAGAGTTTGAGGGTGGGTTTTTTGGGTCTTTTTGGACTTACACTTTGTCCACAAGTTTCTTTGTTACAGCAATTATGTTCATTCGCCGTGATACTTCTTCACAGTGCTTTATCTTTCTATCTATTTTTGAAAATGCTACTTCTGGTGAAAAGGAATGCGTGGGAATTTCTTCTTTCCCTACAATGAACCTGGAAGGAAAAGGACAACACAAGGCAATTACATTTGTTACTTTAAAGCAACAAAATCTTTAAAAATGGATTCCACACATTAGTGTTAATAATTTTCTGCACTTGCTTTGGAGCATGGCCTCAGATCCTGAACTTTAGGAGGCAGGCAAGTGTCATTATCCCCATTTTAAGAAAGGCAACACAGCATCAAAGAAGTTGCACAAGGAAATGTCTGGCAGAGCTAGGAATGAAACCTAAGTTTCTGACAGACACAAGACTTAATCATGCACTGTGTCGTATATAGACATACTATGACTATATGCCTCCTACAGTGCCAGTAAAATGGAGTGTCTCCTTTATTCTCAGAGTGCTTTATAAATACAAATTATCATTAGCAAACATAAAGGACCCAGGACAAGACACAGAAGCAATGGATTTCTGGGATTTAGGATTCTTGTCTGTGGAAGAGGAAATGTTTAATGTTCTTTTACACATATATCACCTCTCCCCGTGCATTTGCACTGTATCCATTTATCATAATCCCCCCTTTTTTAAAATAGACACACATAGAAAAACTCTCCTTTCCTGACAATTCTATATTACTAGCCAATTAGCCTGACATAAGAAGGGATTTTCAGGTCTCTCCTCCATGTCGGTGTTCTCTTCTGAGCCTCCGGTCTCTCGCTCCATCTCTCTCTCTCCTCCTCCTACTGTCTCCCCCTCTCTCTCGCTCAGCTCTCCTCCGCCTCCTGCCTCTCTCTCTCTCTTCTCCTCCCCCTCCTGCCTCTCACTCGGGGGACCACAGAGCCCAAATGGCTGTTTGGGCTCCGCACTCCCTGTGCTGCAGGGGGGGCGCGGAGCCCAAACGGTCGCTTGCGCCGCTTGCTCCCACGTGGCAGCCTGGCTGAGCAGTGCAGAAGTCAGCCAAGCGCCACGGCGGGAGGCGAAAGGGGGCGGGGCAGTGATGTTCAAGGTCAGGGGGCGGGGCCTGGAGCCACTGTCACGCTGCACGTCACCACCCCGCCCTCCCTTTGCCTCCCGCCGTGGCACTTGGCTGACTTCTGTGCCGTTCAGCCGGGCTGCCACAGGGGAACAAGCGTCCGTTTGGGCTCCCCCATGGCAGCCCGGCTGAGCGGCACAGAAGTCAGCCAAGCGCCGTGGCGGGAGGTGAAGGGGAGCGGGGCGGTGATGTACACGGCCAGGCCCCACCCCCTAGCCATGTACGTTACCACCTCTCTTCCCCTCTCGCCATGGTGCTCGGCTGACTTCTGCACCGCTCAGCCAGGTCGCCGCGGGGGGGGCAAGCGACACAAGCGGCCGTTTGGGCCCCGCACTCCCCATGCAGCACGGGCCACCCAGAGGGAACAGCTAGCATTTTCAGGCAACAGCGCCACCCAGGGGGAACAGCCAGCATTTCAGGCAACAGCGCCGCTCAGAGGGAACAGCCAGTATTTCAGCATTACAGACTCTCAGTCACTGGGCTACTATATATACGATGGCCTTTTTGAAATATGCAATATGTCTCAAAGTACAGGAAAACAGAACTGTTTCTTTTAAGGAAAATCTGGCCTCCTATAAAGCAGCTTCCAGTGTACACATTTCCCCCAAATGGTCACTATGATGTAAAACTACTGTTTTTTTTAATGGTACTTACTTAAGAGCAGAGAATGTAAATCCTTTCAATCCATCTTTACATCTGAAACACAAAAATTAGACTTTTAGTTTTGTGTGACAATCTCTATCCAATGTAAATAAATCTCAGAGATAAAATATTGGTGTAAAACTGCCCAAGAACAACAACAATTCGAGGATAAAGACTTGATTGTTACAAAATCTAATAAAGGAAAATAAGCATGCAATTAATTTATAGTCAATGGGGACTACGCAATTTTCAGCATGAAGCACACAATAGCTTTCTGAAACTCCCTGGAAGACAGAGAACACCCAGAAGTCAAAAAGTCTATGATCAAAACTGATAGGGGTATGCAGATATTTAAAAAAGGCAGATCCAAGTTCTACCTTTTCTGCGACAATGAGACAAATATCAGACATTGTCTACATAAGTCACAAAATGAATTAGATGGCCACTGATTTGTTTGTTTTACAAAAAGCTCTCATAATGAGCTTGACAAAAATATAAACCTACTGAAAGGACTGAGAAATGTTTTGCACACTCTTTAGAAAAAAAAAATACTCTGAGTTTAAGAGCCAGTGTGGAGCTGAATCCTGCTCTCCTTACTCTGGAAAAAAACTTCCACTGTGAAAGTGACCACATGCCAATTGTATGTCAGTTACTCTAGTTCTGCTGCCCTTCCCCATGAATGTCTTGGGGACTACTTTCGTGAATATGGACAGCAAGACCGGCTAGATTTGTAAATGCTTGTGTTGATTGCAGCATAATGTATAAGCTTTACTCTAATACTTTGATGTTTTAATTGGCAATTGGAGTGTTAGGATTTTGATGTTTTCTGAACTGTGTGCACTGATTACAACTGGAGCCTGCAGCTGCTACAGATTCTTCCTGGATGACTATCAGTGTAGAATGATAGCTGTGTCCTGCTGCTAGGGAAGCGAAGAGCAGCACTTTTTAATTTAGATATTTATGTGTTTTTTTAGAGGATTGTAAATCTGAAGGGACTAGATCATGATGAAAGTGCACAACAGACAGAATATACTGTGATGGAATTAAAAAGCTGCTATTTTATTCCACCAATTAAAGCATATATTTACATTAACAAAAGATAAAATCTTGCCATTATGATAGTTGCCAAGGCTGGGAGAGTAGAATCACAGAAGAATAGGCTTGGAAGAGACCTCAGGAAACCATCTTGTTCAACCCTCTGCTTAAAGCAACACCGACCCTAACTAGCAGGAGCAGTGGCTGAGCAGTAGATCCTTGTGCCATGATGCCCATGTAGGCCACAATGCATCAGGAAAGTTTGGGGTTCCACCATCCCTAAGACGTGTAACTGCTGCTTCAAAAAAGGAGCAGGTGTAGAGCATTTAGTGCCTGCTGCTGCTGGTAAGATGCATACAGGAAAGTGAGGTAATGGAATGGGAAAGCGGCTTGGATGAGTGACCAGGGTAGCTCAGGACTGTGCAACACTGGATACGTGTTGTACAACCCCACAGATCATCACTTAGTTGCAGGGCTAACGAGTGTCTTCACTGGGCCCTTGGGGGATCCAGTTCCAGGTCTCCCAGAAGGGGCGGGGACTCAGGAGGAAGGGGCAGAGTTGGCGCTAATCTCCCCCAGCCAGTCCTTCAGGGCCACTGGGGCTGCAAGGTGCACACCTCTGGGGGCCCTCATAGTGATTTAAAGGGTGATTTTTAAATCACAGGGCCACGGGACGGCTGCCATCCTACCGTACCCCACCAGCGGCCCTGCTCAGTTGCCTTCCTGCTTTTGGATGTGCTAATGAGAAGGAAAAGGTTCCCCTCTCTTTCCGCTTTATCCCTGCAAACCCAAACATGAGATGACAGAATGTCAGCAAAAACTTTCAGATATATGTAGCTGAAGAGAGAAATTCATAAAACAACCAAGTTCTTCTTTATGCTGGCAGCTGCATGTGCTCTTAGTAAGCTGGGACAATACTTGGTTCCCCTCAGAAACGCTTCTGCTTCACAAGGGAAAGGACTCACACACACATTCAAAGGGATTTATTCTCAACTATGTGCACAGCTCCCAGGAAAGGCCAATAATAGCTACACCTTGTAATTGGGAAGAACCACCAAAAATAATTACTGTGCCCCAGAATATCATGTTCATGGTAATTCATGGGCAATAAAAAACATTAATACTAATACCGTAAACGCATAGAGTCTTTTAGCCTGAAATTTAAAAGTTTTTTACAAACTTAAAGACACAAAACACACCTGTGAGAAAGAGCAGCTAAGAATAGTTATATCAGTTCTAAAAAGAGATAAACTGAGACAAAAAGAATTAGGCAGACTGAGCTCAAAATTATACAGCAAATCACTGGTACAGCATGGAATGGAGTGACGCCCAGCTCTAACCAAGAACCGATACTCCTATAACAGGAGATAGGTCCTGATCCTACAATTGATAGAGTGTGGGTCACTGCATTGGCTGTGTAACGCCTCACTGACTTCCTGGGGTTCCATATTGTCTGCTTGTAGGCTAAAATGGGGGCCTTAATTTCTAATTTTATTGCTTCTCGTGGCAGTCTACTTTGCTCAGAATACAAACACATAAAATAAGCAATTTTAAATTTAAATACACAAACTGTCATTTGGGGTGTTTTATACAAATAGAAAAATAATTGCAGGGAAGTCTTGAGAAGTCATTTTGCCTCAGTCTGGTAGCTTCAGTTTACAAATGCTACAATTATTACGTCATTACACCAGTAGATGTCCCTAATCAACTGTTATTCAATCAGAGACAGATCTGGGAGAAATCTTGACCAACATTGTTTCACTATTAATTTTCTTTAAAGCTTGCCTCAAGAAAGACAATAAATGCAACACTGGTCTTAAAACACTGCAAGGAATTACTCAAATACAGAACACTTAAAATGTATTCATTACCCTAGGAAACATTACAAACATTTCTGTACAACTCTTCTTAATGCCTATCCTCATTAACCATTTATGATCATTAATTCCCATTTAATTATTAGTTTGTGAGAGTCATTATCAGTTATGAAGTTATGATACCACTATTATTTATAATTATATTCATGTCCAAACAAAATGCACCAGCAAGTTACAGGTAGATAGGATTTAGCCTATAAGCAATATTACAGATACCATACAATTTAGAGTTCTATTTACAATTCAGGTTTATTTAGTTTAACAAAGGTTGAAGGATAATTTGATAACACTGTGCAAGTACTTAGATGGGGAACAAATACAGGCAGTCCCCGGGTTACGTACAAGATAGGGACTGTAGGTTTGTTCTTAAGTTGAATCTGTATGTAAGTCGGAACTGGCATCAGCCGCTGCTGAAACTGATCAGTTTCAACAGCCGCTGAATCTGGACACCAGTTCCACTTACATACAGATTCAAGATAAGAACACCAGCCGTCCCCAAGTCAGCTGCTGCTGAAACTGATCAGCAGCTGATTCCAGGAAGCCCAGGGCAGAGCAACTCTGCCTCGGGCTTCCTGTAGTCAGCCGCTGGTAAGTTTCAGCAGCGGCTGACTTTGGGACGCCTGGGGCAGAGCAGCTCGGGTGCTGCTGGCTTGGTCCGGTAGCGCGGCTGCTCCTCGGAGCTACTGGACCAACCCAGCAGCACCCCAGCTGCTCTGCCCCAGGCATCCTGATTCAGCCACTGCTGAAACTGATCAGCAGCTGAATCAGGACGCCTGGGGCAGAGCAGCTGGGGTGCTGCCGGGTTGGTCCAGTAGCGCCAAGAAGCGGTGCTGCGGGACCAACCGGCAGTGCCCCACCTGCTCTACCACAGGCCCCTGGCTTTGCTCCATGTCTCCCTGGTCTGCTGGGGGGGCACTAGCTCCGTCCCCCCCCAGCAGACCAGGGAGACGTGGAGCAAAGCTGCGGAGGACCCTGGCCGAACCGTGGCGCTTCCAGATCAGCTGGAAGCGGCGCGGGTCCGGCCCCGGGTGCTCCGCCGCTTTGTTCAGCGTCTCCCTGTTCTGCAGACCAGGGAGACGCTGAACAGAGTGGCAGAGCACCCGGCAGGACCCGCGCCGCTTCCAGCTGATCTGGAAGCGGCCGCGGGTCCGGCCCCCGGTGCTCCGCCGCTTTGCTCCTGTCTCCCTGGTCTGCTGGCTCCGCCAGCAGACCAGGGAGACGGGGAGCAGCTTTTCTCGCCCTGGAGAAGGCGGGCGGCGGGACCAGGCGTCCCGCTGCTCTAGTTCTCCGGGGCGAGAAATCCCCGTTCGTAACTACGGATCCGACATAAGTCGGATCCGCGTAACTCGGGGACTGCCTGTATTTAAGAATGGACTCTTCAATCTAGCAATGAAAGGTATAACATTATCCAATGGCTAGGAGTTGAAGCTAGACAAATTCTAATGGGAAATTAGGTGTACATTTTTAAGAGGGTATGTCTACACTACAGCACTAATTCGAACTAACTTAATTCGAATTAGTTAATTCGAACTAAGCTAATTCGAACTAGTGCATCTAGACCTAAAAACTAGTTCGAATTAGCATTTTGGTAATTTGAACTAGCATGTCCACATTGAGTGGACCCGGATGTTAAGGCTGGCCAGAAGCAGTGCTGGCAGGGCATCACAGGAGGACTTAGAGCGTGGAGATGCTGTCTCAGGCTAGCCGAGGGCTGTGCTTAAAGGGACCCGACCCCCACCCCGGACAGTTCTCAGGGGTTCCCCTCTTGCAAAGCAGTTCTGCCTTGGAGTGCCCTGAGTGCTCACACTTGGCACATCACAGCACTTGGCCATCAGCCCGGCTGCACTTGCCGCAGGCTGCCATCTGGGGGAGGGTCAATCGGGGGGCTGTAGGAGAGCTTCCACCCTGAGGAGCCCGCAGAGCCACCCCAGTCCTCCCCATTGGGGGCTCGTACCCCATTCCTCCCTCACCTAATTCCACTTACCCCTCTCTAGCCCCCCCTTCCTGATGTACAAAGTAAGGGACATGTGTGTTCAAAAGTAGAAACTCTATTGAACAAAACTCAGGGAGACTGGGAAAAGGAGGTGGGAGAAGGGAAGAGAGAGGGTGGGAGAGGGAAGGGCAACTAAAATGATCAGGGGTTTGGAACAGGTCCCATATGACGAGAGGCTAAAGAGACTGGAACTTTTCAGCTTAGAAAAGAGGAGACAGAGGGGGGATATGATAGAGGTCTATAAAAGCATGAGTGGTGTGGAGAGGGTGCAAAAAGAAAAGTTCTTCATTAGTTCCTGTAATAGAAGGACTAGAGGACACCAAATGAAATGAATGGGTAGCAGGCTTCAAACTAATAACAGAAAGTTGTTCTTCACAAAGCAAATAGTCAACCTGTGGAACTCCTTGCTGCAGGAGGCTGTGAAGGATAGAACTATAACAAAGTTTAAAGAGAAGTTAGATAAATTCATGGAGGTTGGGTACATGGAGTGGTATTAGCCAGGGGATAGAAATGGTGTCCCTGACCTCTGTTTGTGGAAGGCTGGAGATGGATGGCACGAGACAAATGGCTTGGTCATTGTCTTCGGTCCATCCCCTCCGGGGTAGCTGGTGTTGGCCGCTGTCAGCAGATAGGCTACTGGGCTAGATGGACCTTTGGTCTGACCCAGTATGGCCATTCTTATGTTTTTATGTTCTAAGCTCAGGGCTCAGTGTCAGGGGTCTCACTGGACCACCTTGATTTTCATGCAAACCTGCTCCTGGGTGGCCAGGCTGGCAGCTATCCTGCGCCTAGTGCGGAGGTCGTGGACGTTGGAGGCTTCCCCCCAAACCTCGATGAGGTCCACGATCTCCGCACTAGACCAGGCAGGCGCCCACCTCTTGTGGCCCTGGGCAGGCTCCTGGGAGCTGCCAGCCTGGTCCCGGGAAGAGGCAGAGGGCTGGGTGGCAGCGGGTAGCTGGCTCGTGCCATGCCAAGTGCAGGGTCTGCTGGCTGGGTGCTGGCAGGCTTGCACCTGGCATGGGCACCATAGCCAGACCATGCCCCTTTAAGGGCTCCGGGGCTGGGAAGGGGGCAGAAGAGTTTCCCTGGTGGTGCCCAGAGTGGCCACCAGGGCAAGCTGGGGAGGGCTAGCCTCCCATTAGTTCGAATTAAGTGGCTACACAGCCCTTAATTCGAACTACTTAATTCGAACTAGGCGTTAGTCCTCGTAGAATGAGGTTTACCTAGTTCGAATTAAGCGCTCCGCTAGTTCGAATTTAGTTCGAACTAGCGGTTTGCATGTGTAGCGCCTATGAAAGTTAATTCGAACTAACGGTTGTTAGTTCGAATTAACTTTGTAGTGTAGACATACCCAGAGAGAGTAACTGCCATTGGAACAGTTTACCAATGGTTGGGTGGATTCCTTAACTAAAAGTAATATAATCCGCATATAGCATTTTGTATCACACCCCTGAAAGTCAATGGGCCAGATACTCAAACCCCTCTTTGGTAGTAGGGAATTTTTGGGCGTCCTGAGAAGCATGAAGGGCACATACTCTGGCTATAGCTGGCTAACTGAGAATTTTCCCATCGGAGGCAAATTCTCCACTGATGCAAAGCCAGATGAGCCAGCTAACCTCTCTTTCTGACCTCCCAAACAGGCTTGAGGAAATAAAGCTGAGGCCAAAGCAGACTTTAAGACAGGGGTTGACAACATCTGGCATTCATGCCATAAGCGGCACGCAAGATGATTTTCAGGCGCACACACAATGAATGGGCTCCCCCTCACTCTACCCCAGCCAGGATGGGGAGCCCGTGCAGGTAATCCAGCATTGTGCCCCCCGCAAGACTGGAACCAGCGCCAGCTTCCTGACGGGTGGGAGGGGAATGAGGGGGAGCCCGTTCATTGCGCATGCCCCACAGATGAGAGATGGAGCTCGCGGGTGGGAAGAGTCCAGGCACGTTTGCGCATTGTTGTCACTGCAGGGTGCATAACACGGTATTACACGTGCATCGTCTCTGCTTGTGGAAGCAGAAATGATGTATGTCAGCTGAGGCACCCCTCATGGCTGTTTGGCCCTGTCCCTTTCTCCACCTGGGGCAGTGACTTGATAGCGTGTTCCCCCAGGGGGAAGCCAATCGCAGCCAAAGGGGTGGGGGGGAGGTGAGGTGGAAGGAGGCACAGAAGGCCGAAGTCTGGCAGTCGGGCTGACCTAGGAAGCCCTGAGGCTTCGCTCTGGAGCTGGCTTGCAGGGAAGTGCACATGCGCTGCTCCTCCCCTCTCCACAGGAAAAGCCGGAGCAAAGCTCAGGACAGGAGACCAAGCAGGGTGCATGGTAGAGATAGCCCCTCCCTTGCTCTTGGGAGAGCGGTGCAGCCCAGGGCAGGAGGGTTAAACCTTGGCACGCCACTTTGGAAAGGTTCCTGACCCCTGCTTTAAGAGCTCTTTCTGGTGTTTTTCATACAGGATAAGCAGGCCTCTTATCTGTAAAGAAAGATGACAAACCATAATTTCTAGTAATTGGTGTTCATAAACAAGGGATCCAACAGGATCACCGGGTTCCTGGGCACTGTTGAGAGCAGATGGCTTTTGGAAGGGGTGGGGCCTCGGGTGGAAAGTGCAGGGCTGGAGTAGACAACCCCCAGCGCCACCCAGGCATCCTGGTGCACCCTTCTCTCCCCACCCTCCATTGACTCTCATAGCGTGCGGCATGTGCTGCCTGGTGCTTCAGCAGCAATTCTAAAGGGCCTGAGGCTTTAGCCACTGCCGCAGTAGCAGCGGTGGTCAGGAGACCTGGGCCTCGGGACAATTACCCTCTTTGCCCTCCCTGTCAGCAGTCCTGTTCATAAGCTTTATTAAATCTGCATCAACCCTTCGCTACACCTGAGCTTTGTAACAAGAACCAGTATAATGTCACATGCACCAATGTAAACACTAAGGCATACCGGAGCAGTCGACAAAGGCTTCCCTTGTCGTCCGCGCCGCATCTAGACTGCTGCGCTGTGCTGATCAGCTGATCGTCGGCACAGCACAGCGGCCATTTTTAGTTTAATGAAGCGGGGATTTATTTAAATCCCCGCTTCATTGACTATGCCAAATAAGATATTTTACATGGCTCCGTCGACGGAACCATGTAGTCTACACGTACCCTAAATGACTCCACTTAACTTCTATGGAGTTAATTGTCCAGAAAATTACATCAGCATGGATCAGAAAAGTATTTGCTCCAGTGTTTTACCATTATAGGTGGAAACTAAATAAAACCTCAAATGTGAATTCACAACCCACATTTTTGGGGCAGGAAAGGGTTCAAATTTGAAGCCCTAGATCAAAACCCACACTTGGAGTTTTGATTCTGTGTGGAATCTTGGTGTCTGGTTGTCAACCAGGAATGCTCAGTTGAAAAGGGAACATGCTGACTGGGTCGCAAATAGTCTGGTCAGTTGTCCAATGGATCTGAAGCAGGTACCTTACCTGCCTTGGCTCCATGAAGCTCCTGAAAGAACTGACATGTCCCCTCTCCAGCTCCTACACATAGGGGCAGTCAGAGAACCGTGGCCAATGGGAACTGCAGGGGTGGCATCTGCAGACAGTGTGGCGCACAGAGCTACCTCATCACACCTCTGCGTAGGAGCCAGAGAGGGGACATGCTGCTGCTTCCAGGAGATGCTTGAGGTAAATGGCACCTGGACTGGCACCCAGATCCTCTCCTATGCCCCAATCCCCTGCCCCAGCTCTGATCACTCTCCTGCCCTCCAAATGCCTCTGTCTTTGCCTGAAGCACCCTTCTACACTCTAAACCCCTGAACCCAGCCCCACCTTGGAGCCCACACCCCCAGGCAGAGGCATCTCCCACACCCCAATCCCCTGCCCCAGACCTGATACCCACACACACCCTCTAAAACCCTTGGTCTCAGACTGCAGCACTCTTCTGGACCACAAGTCCCTCATCCCTATCCTAGAAATGCCTCCCCCCACCCCAGCCACAGCCCAGAGTCCCCTTCTGTACCCAAGTCCTTCATATCCAAACCAGAGCCTGCGCACCTTCATTCAGAAACACAACACGCCATTTACAATTGTGGCCCATGAACCATATCTAATGTTCAGTCATCAGCAGGTAATATACATTATCTGAAAGCAGACCTGGATCCAAACACTACTTCCTTTGTCCATCTGTACTAATTAGGCAGCTTTACCAAGAAAATTTTGGAATAATCTTATTTTTTATCATTTTAGTCATGTTAATAGCAACAACAATGCTCTAATTAAATTACATCTTTTCAAAGGTAATATCATCTCAAAGATTGCATATGCCAGAGAAAGGCACCTTTGATATACATATGATGGATAGAAAGCATCTATGCAACCAAAAAAAAGAATGAGGTGGAGCTGTTGTGATCCCTGGGCTGGGCATTCACCATTTTATGACCAGTCAGACTGTAGCATAGGTTTTACAAGCACTGAGCAGTTATCATATGAAAACCTCTGGGAGTGAAAGGAAGATATTTAGTTCAACAGCTGCTGTTCACATTAAAGAATTTTTCCCTAATATCAAACGTAAGCCTTTGCTTCCTTCAGATTCTCTCTCAATGTCCTATCACCTACTACAAGTGGGAAAAATTCCCCTCCGTTTTTAACTTGCTTCCTATAAAAATCATGACTGATGTGGAGAAAGTAAATAAGGAAGTGTTGGTTTGGCCCAGGTTTCATTAACCTTTGCTACAAAACCCCCTCCCACAATGTGGCAGGCCTAGGCACAGATGTGGCAACAAAGTGGAAAGATGGGGTTCCAGAGCTGGACAGTGCGGTGTACCACATCCCTAGAACTGCTTGAGGAGAGGGAGATCTCCTGTGGATTCTCAGGGATATGTGCAGGTTCTTGGGCCCTACAGTTCATTCACCAGCAGAGAGAGGGATGAAGCCCCCCACACTCCTAAATTATGTAGAAGAAACTCAGTGAGAAAATTCCTTCTCTTGCCCCTTTTTCACCTCAGTGTGCCATCCATGGAAGGTGGCTATGGTTGCCAGTTTTGGATGAATGTATTCCTAGCAGTTTCATCACACGTCAGTTTTTATTTCCTGGAGACTACTGGACAAAACAGGAGGGCTGGCAACTCTAAAGGTACCATTCCTATCCAGTGTGACAAAAAAGATTCCAGTACTGTTGATACAGCCATACCGTACAACCATAAAGAATAACCATTCCTAGTTACAGGAGCAGAGCATTTTATAATCACATTCAGAATGAACTGCTTTCAAATGAACAACAAAAAGTCCTGTGGTACCTTAGGCCTGGTCTACATTAAAAGGGAAAGTCAACTTAAGATACGCACTCCAGCTACGTTACACTTCAACTCCAGCTACATAAGTATCTTAAATTGTGTTGTGACACTGTCCACACATTGGGAAGTTGATGGGAACACATGCTCTCATTGACTTCCCTTACTAATCATGAGGAGCAGGACTATTGGTGCTGACAGGAGAGCCCTCTCAGTACAAATTAAACCCTGCAACATCAACAGCGGCAGCAGCGATCTCCATAGTGTAGACAAGCTCTTAGAGACGAATAAATATATAGGATCATGAGATTCCGTGGGTAAAACCCACTTCATGAGTTTAAAATCATATGGAATCATAAGGCACAACCCATGATCCTAAAAAGTCTGCAGGGGAAATTTTATAACAAAGAAAGATTTTATAAACCATAACCATTTTTCTCCCACCAGTTTTCTCTGTTCTGAACTATACATTTAGTACCCTCATTCTTTGCCCAAAGGGCTTATCTGCTTAGACCAGTCCTGGGAAAAAAATACAAAGGAAATTATTGAAGATAGCATCAACAAAAGAACCTTGTTTCCCAATCCACTATTTTTAATGTAAATCATGTCAGGTTAGCTGGGCTCACCCTATGAAAAAGGGAGAGTTCAGTAATTTAAAAGAAAATGTAAAACATAACAGTAGTATAATCTCAGATATACCGGATCGCCTGTGTACAGATATACTGGATCACGGATGTTGCCGGACCAGAGTGTCCTGGATTTCAGAGGTTCAACATGTATTTAAATATGGGAATTCTAGCCATAGAGATTCTATGGTACAGTTTTAATCATTTAAGATTTTACCTATATTTGACTCCATGCTTTTTTCACAGATAGTACCATTCCCCCACCAGCATGACCTACTCTGTCATTGCTATTTATTTTATGTCTTGGTATTATCATGTCTCATTGATTATTATCATTCCACCAAGATTCTGGGATGTCTGTTATATTTATGGCACCATTTGATATTGGGCACTCAAGTTCACCCATCTTAGTATTTATACATTTGTATGCAAACACTTAAAATGAATGGGATTTCAGGATGGTAATGACATAGAAAATATTTCAGGAAATATTTCAGTCCTTGAGTTTAAGGCAAACCATTGACATCTGAATTCATTTACTACAGAGTTTTCGATCTGCGTGGCAACAGTGTGAGGAGTGCCCAAGTATCAACTCTGAGGCTATGTCTACACTATGAGTTTTACTGGAAGAGGCAATGCAAATGAAGTGTGGATTAGCATTTTCTCGCGCTTCACTTGCATAATCTCTTCCGATCCATTTTTGCGCAGGGGATTTTTGCACAAAAACAAGCAGTGTAGACGTTTCCTTTTGCTCAAGATCCTTATGCCTCAAAAAAGGCAGCTGCACACCTTAAGAATGGTGCCATAATGAAGTTACATACATTAATGAATAAGACTGCAAATTCTGAAAGATATTTTTATGTCATCACAGTCTTGGGAGCATAAGACTTTGAACAAAAGCACAGCTGGAACTACTGGGTCCCCTCGGATGAACTTCTGTTCCTTTCAAATCCAAGAGTTGCATAAATGTGGCTTCTGAGCCATAAAGATTGTAATTTTCTTAATTTCAATGTTTAATAATAAAATACGAGCAAAAGTTGGACTCAGAACTTTAAGAGGAACTCAAATACTTATGGAATACAATCACAAATAGAAGCCTTAGGAACAACCTACACAAATATAATAATAGGAAACAATTTTGTGAGTATACAGCATTAAACACTTTGTTATGAATTCATTTAAACTGAATGGCAGAGTGAACTATCATGGAAGGGATCCTCAAAGGATACATTTTGAAGCATTTGGAAGAGAGGAAAGTCATCAAGAATTTTAGTCAACATGGATTCACCAAGGGCAGTCATGGCTGATTAACCTGCTTGTCTTCAACGATGAGATGTTAACTGTCTCTGTGGATATGGGGAAGTCAGTGGATATGAGTGAAATGGGTGGCACTGCAGAAAGTTCTGCCCCAGCAGCGACCGTGGATCTCCAGCCCCAGCAGTGGCCAGGGAGCTCTGTCTCCAGCTGTGGAACTCCGGCCCCAGCCCTCTGCCCCCATCTGGTTATACAGCTCCAGCCCTGGCTGTGGAGCCAATCACTCAAGTTAAAATAAGCAATAGATAAAATACATCCATTTCATACTAGCATCATCGGAAATCAGCCAATTCAAAGAAAATCGATGTCTGGGTTCACCTACACAGCCCCCTAAACTCAAAATAAGATACACAATTTGCACTACGCAAATTGTGTATCTTATTTCAAATCCATTTCAAAAGAGCTCATTTGAGATTTGGTGCGACTACAGAGATTGGTATCCTGTGCAATGTAGACATACCCTCTGAGAAACAAACATTTTAAAGTAAACCAAGGGTATGTCTACACTTGCAGTCTATTTCAGAATAGGGCTGCAAATGTAGGCATTTGGAATTGCAAATCAGGCCCGGGATTTAAATATCCCGGGCTTGATTTGCATCTTCCCGGCCAGACGCCATTTTTTGAAATTTACAAGCCCGGAATAACTGCCCGCGTCTACACGCAGCAGTGAAACAGGCGTTCGAAATAAAGCCCTATTTTGAACTACCCGTTAAACCTCATTGCAGGAGGAATAACAGGTAGCTCGAAATAGGGCTTTATTTCAAACGCCCGTTTCACTGCCGCGTGTAGACGCGGGCAGTTATTCCGGGCTTGTAAATTTCAAAAAATGGTGTCTGGCCAGGAAGATGCAAATCAAGCGCGGGATATTTAAATCCCGGGCTTGATTTGCAATTCCAAATGCCTACATTTGCAGCCCTATTCCAAAATAGGCTGCAAGTGTAGACATACCCTAATTTAAAAACCTGTTACTCTTCCAGCCTATAAGGGCAGTTATGTGGGAAGTATATGCTTTTGTGGTCTTTTAGAATAACACCAGGATGCGTCATGTACACACAATTATGTGATTTTCCAGATGTGGCAGGTTCTTCTTCGAAATATAACATCCATATTCTAGTCAACTGCCCTTTCCTAAAACACATGGTTAATCCACTATCTAAGTATCTGACAAGCAGGCCTTGGCTCAAATAAGCCTCTCTTGGCTGATGGAATTTAAAATTGGGAGTGAAGGCTTTTGATTTCAAGTCATGTCTTGTTTTGCCTCTATTCATTTTTCATAAAAACAAACAGTCACGCAGGCTCCAAAGGCAATGTTTTAAGTGGTATACAACAGAGAAAAAACGGACACACTAATCCTTCTGACCTGAAAATCTGTAAAAATATTGCAATTCAGATGAGGATTATAATGTATAATATATTAAATGTCCACTGTGCAGGCCAGGACTTTATTTTTAAAGTAGCCTCCAGTTCTTCTAAGTTCATATATAGGCTCCTATAAACGGCATGAGTACTTTGTCCCCATTTATAAAGATATTTATACATTGTGACTCAAGTGCCTAAATGAAAGTTAGGCTCCTAAATCAACCAAGTATTACAATACAGAGTGCTGCAACACCTAAATACATGTAAAAATATGGGTCTTAGTAATGCCTATTAAAGTCAGTACTTTTGAGAATCACAGCATTTATTTAGGTCTAAATATGGACTTCGAAGCAAAACTTTAGGCACCCATTTCAAAAGAAATCTTGATCCTAGTAGTCTAGGATTTTGAGACTATAGTTAAATATGCCAGATTACAA
This sequence comes from Pelodiscus sinensis, assembly GCF_049634645.1. Classification (NCBI taxonomy): domain Eukaryota; kingdom Metazoa; phylum Chordata; order Testudines; family Trionychidae; genus Pelodiscus; species Pelodiscus sinensis. The sequence continues at coordinate 309,838,015 of NC_134711.1, forward strand.
AAATATTAAATGTATGGTATTTCCACACCACAAGCAAGTGATCTAGCAATGCAATTTTAAAGATAGAAATAGTGCACACTTGAACAGGAAGAGGAAAATCTACCAGTGTGTAGGAATGCTGGAGAGCATTTATCTGGATGTTGTGTAGTGACGGAAGGATAAACTTAACACTCACGCACTAGATAACAATAACTACTACAAACCCAACTACAAAATATGCCCTTTTAAAACAACTTGGGCGTCTCTCACCATTTTTTTCACTACAATTAACTGCTATAACCTGATACTTTCTGAGATATAAAGCATACAATGTAAAATAACATGACATATTGAGTGACTGATTTTGACATGGTATGGTTAAATACATAAACTTACTTGGCAGTGCAAATAACTGGCCTTGACAAACAGGAAGCAATTTATCTGGAAATATTTGCAAACATTATCTGAATGCAGACAAACCACAGAACTAAAGACTAAGCCAAACCAAGTGTTCTTTTCAACTCTGCAAGCCAAACACATAATCCACGTTGCTGGAGTTGACTATGCATACGTATCACTGCTGTCACACAGAGATAATGCCAAAATATTCTTAGTGACTACTCATTCTCAGTCAGGTAGCTAGAGGCCTTCAGTAGCTCGTATACTTCTAATCACCATATTTTAGGAAAAAACAGCTATCACTGTGCTATCTTAATTCCAAACAACAAATATAAGCATGTGCTAAATAACGATATCTTCCATCTTCCTTGTTCCCAGTGTACATATTTGGATTTGGGTTTTTTCCCCCTTTCTTGCCTTTCCTTCAATCTCCAATTTTCCCAGCTACAGGTTAGTCTTTGGTAAATGCTGTTACTTGTGGAAGGCACTGTCAAACACATGGGTGTTCCATTTAGACCTGCTCATTGTCATAGTTTCTGATCACCTCTGCTTAAAGTGTTCCATAGCTGGGTCCTGCTACAGGATAATACTCTGCTCCAAAAAATTTTCTCCCAGGAACATAACTGAAGCATTTCCCGTGCAGCATACATGTCTTGGAGGACCATGCTAGATAGGTGGCCTTTGAAGTAATTGGCCCTAACCTACCAAGTGCTTGTATACCAGGACTGAGACCTTAAAGTCAATCTAAAAAGAGAGTACAAAGGCAGCAGATCAGAATACTGGTGCAATGTGTTTATACTTGCATCTCCTTCAATTCCCTGGAGGCAGTAAGATTAATCTCTATGGGTATGTCTACACTACCCCCCTAGTTCGAACTGGGGGGGGTAATGTAGTCATACGGAGTTGCAAATGAAGCCCGGGATTTGAATTTCCCGGGCTTCATTTGCATAAAGCCGGCCGGCGCCATTATTAAATGCCGGCTAGGTCGGACCCGGTGCCGCGCGGCTACACGCGGCACGGACTAGCTAGTTCGGATTAGGCTTCCTAATCCGAACTAGCTGTTCGCCTCGTGGAACGAGGTGTACAGCTAGTTTGGATAGGAAGCTTAATCCGAACTAGCTAGTCCGTGCCGTGTGTAGCCGCGCGGCACGGGGTCCGACCTAGCCGGCATTTAAAAATGGTGCCGGCCGGCTTTATGCAAATGAAGCCCGGGAAATTCAAATCCCGGGCTTCATTTGCAACTCCGTATGACTACATTACCCCCCCCTAGTTCGAACTAGGGGGGTAGTGTAGACATACCCTATAAGAGTTAATGGACGTGACTGAAGTGAGAAACACATCTGAGAAGAAAATAGCCGGCAGAAGGTGTCCAAAAATGTTTCTTGCCACTGAGGCAATCTCCAGGCCTAAGAATAATGAAGATTCTAGTAAGAACCTAGGGACTGAATTAATCATTAGTGGTTGGATACATTTACCCTAGGGTATGCTGACTGTTCAGCAAGATCCTTGAATTTCCTGCTGCTTCCTTGCTGCACCACCTTTGTTTTCCCTGAGTACAGTAGGAACTTTTAATCCAAGAACAATTTCTTCTAGGCACTGGAATATGTTGGTAATGACTTAAACTATCCCAGTGGAGATGGTCACAAAATTGCTATCCATTGCTTAACACTGAAGCCGATGGGATCTCATCTCTCTAAGTTAACTCATACAGATCTACACACACAGATTTTAGTGTCAATGATAAATGACAGCAGGTCTTTATCCAATATCAGGTCATTGACAGCTGCTCTGGCACTAGTATATATGGGTATGTCATAAGAACATAAGAACGGCCGTACTGGGTCAGACCAAAGGTCCATCTAGCCCAGTATCCTGTCTACCGACAGTGGCCAGCACCAGGTGCCCCAGAGAGGGTGGACCGAAGACAATGATCAAGCGATTTGTCTCCTGCCATCCCTCTCCAGCCTCTGACAAACAGAGGCCAAGGACACCATTTTATCCCCTGGCTAATAGCCTTTTATGGACCTAACCTCCATGAATTTATCCAGCTTCTCTTTAAACTCTATTATAGTCCTAGCCTTCACAGCCTCCTCTGGCAAGGAGTTCCACAGGTTGACTACATGCTGTGTGAAGAAGAACTTTCTTTTATTAGTTTTAAACCTGCTACCCATTAATTTCATTTGGTGTCCTCTAGTTCTTCTATTATGGGAACTAATAAATAACTTTTCTTTATCAGCCCTCTCCACACCACTCATGATTTTATAGACCTCTATCATATCCCCCCTCAGTCTCCTCTTTTCTAAACTGAAAAGTCCCAGTCGCTTTAACCTCTCCTCATATGGGACCCGTTCCAAACCCCTAATCATTTTAGTTGCCTTTTTCTGAACACTTTCCAAGGCCAAAATATCTTTTTTGAGGTGAGGAGACCACATCTGTACACAGTATTCAAGATGTGGGCGTACCATAGTTTTATACAGGGGCAGTAAGATATTCTGTGCCTTATTTTCTATCCCTTTCCTAATAATTCCTAGCATCCTATTTGCCTTTTTGACCGCCGCTGCACACTGCGTGGAAGTTTTCAGAGAACTGTCCACGATAACTCCAAGATCTCTTTCCTGATTTGTCGTAGCCAAATTAGCCCCCATCATACTGTACGTATAGTTGGGGTTATTTTTCCCAATGTGCATTACTTTACACTTATCCACATTAAATTTCATTTGCCATTTTGTTGCCCAATCTCTCAGTTTGGTGAGATCTTCTTGGAGTCCCTCACAGTCTGCTTCTGTCTTGACTATCCTAAACAGTTTGGTATCATCTGCAAACTTTACTACGTCACTGCTTACCCCTTTCTCCAGATCATTTATGAATAAGTTGAAAAGGATTGGTCCCAGGACTGACCCTTGGGGTACACCACTAGTTACCCCTCTCCAATCTGAAAATTTACCATTTATTCCTACCCTTTGTTTCCTGTCTTTTAACCAGTTCTCAATCCATGAAAGGACCTTCCCTCTTATCCCATGGCCATGTAATTTACACAAGAGCCTTTGGTGAGGGACCTTGTCAAAGGCTTTCTGAAAATCCAAGTATACTATATCTACTGGATCCCCCTTGTCCGCATGTTTGTTAACCCATTCAAAGAACTCTAACAGATTAGTAAGACAGCATTTCCCTTTACAGAAACCATGTTGACTTTTGTCCAACAAATTATGTTCTTCTACATGCTTCACAATTTTATTCTTTACTATTGTTTCGACTAATTTGCCCGGTACTGAATTAGACTTACCGGTCTGTAATTGCCAGGATCGCCTCTAGAGCCCTTTTTAAATATTGGTGTCACGTTGGCTACCTTCCAGTCATTAGGTACGGAAGCCGATTTAAAGGATAGCTTACAAACCACAGATAATAGCTCAGCAATTTCCCATTTAAGTTCTTTTAGAACCCTTGGATGAATGCCATCCGGTCCCGGAGATTTGTTAACATTAAGTTTTTCTATTTGTTCCAAAACCTCCTCTAATGACACTTCAATCCGGGACAGTTCCTCAGATTAATCACCCACAAAGGACGGTGCAGATTTGGGAATCTCCTCAACGTCCTCAGCCATGAAGACTGAAGCAAAGAAATCATTTAGTTTCTCCGCAATGGCTTTATCGTCCTTGATTGCTCCTTTTATAGCTCGATCATCTAGGGGACCCACAGGCTTTTTAGCAGGCTTCCTGCTTCTAATGTACTTAAAAAACATTTTGTTATTTCTTTTTGAGTTTTTGGCTAGCTGTTCCTCAAAAAGTTTTTTTGCTTTTCTTATTACATGTTTACACTTCATTTGACAGTGTTTATGTTCCTTTCTATTTATCTCACTAGGATTGGACTTCCACTTCTTAAAAGATACCTTTTTGTCCCTCACTGCTTCTTTTACATGGTGGTTAAGCCACGGTGACTCTTTTTTAGGTCTCTTGCTATGTTTTTTAATTTGGGGTATACATTTACGTTGGGCCTCTATTATGGTGTCTTTAAAAAGTTTCCATGCAGCTTTCAGGGATTTGACTCTAGTCACTGTGCCTTTTAATTTCTGTTTAACTAACCTCCTCATTTTTGCGTAATTCCCCTTTTTGAAATTAAATGCCAGGGTGCTGGACTGCTGCGGTGTTCTTCCCACCACAGGAATGTTGAATGTTATTATATTATGGTCAATATGTCTACACTACAAAGTTAATTCGAACTAACGGATGTTAGTTCGAATTAACTTTGATAGGCGCTACACTAGCGCTCCGCTAGTTCGAACTTAATTCGAAGGAGCGGAGCGCTTAGTTCGAACTAGGTAAACCTCATTCTACGAGGACTAAGCCTAGTTCGAACTTACTAGTTCGAATTAAGGGGTGTGTAGCCCCTTAATTCGAACTAGTGGGAGGCTAGCCCTCCCCAGCTTTCTCTGGTGGCCAATCTGGCCAACACCAGGGAAACTCTATGCCCCCCTCCCGGCCCCGGACCCCTTAAAGGGGCACGGGCTGGCTACGATGCCCGTGCCAGGTGCAAGCCTGCCAGCACCCAGCTCACAGACCCTGCATCTGGCACGGATCGAGCCAGACACCCGATGCCCCCCAGCCCTCACCCTCTTCCCGGGACCAGGCTGGCGGCTCCTGGGAGCTTGCCCGGGACTGCACGTCCACGACCTCCGCACTAGGCACAGGAAAGTGGCCGTCTAGGGCAGGAGAGCTGCCAGCCTGGCCACCCAGGAGCAGGTGTGCATGAAAATCAAGGTGGTCCACTGAGACCCCCGACCCTGAGCCCTGAGCTTACAATGGCCATCCTGGGTCAGACCAAAGGTCCATCTAGCCCAGTAGCCTGTCTGCCGACAGCGGCCAACCCTAGGGACCCTGAAGGGGATGGACTGAAGACAGTGACCAAGCCATTTGTCTCCTGCCATCCCTCTCCAGCCTTCCATAAACTTTGGGCAGGGACACCACTCCTACCCCCTGGCTAATACCACTCCATGAACCCAACCTCCATCACTTTATCGCACTTCTCTTTAAACTCCGTTCTAGTTGTAGCCTTCACAGCCTCCTGCAGCAAGGAGTTCCACAGGTTGACTCTTTGCATTGTGAAGAAGAACTTTCTGTTACTAGTTTGAAGCCTGCTACCCATTCCTTTCCTTTGGTGTCCTCTAGTCCTTCTATTATGGGAACTAAGGAAGAACTTTTCTTTATGCACCCTCTCCATCCCACTTATGCTTGTATAGACCTCTATCCTTTCCCCCCTCAGTCTCCTCTTTTCTAAACTGAAAAGTCCCAGTCTCTTCAGCCTCTCTTCATATGGGACCTGTTCCAAACCTCTGATCATTTTAGTTGCCCTCCCCTCTCCCACCCTCTTTCTTCCCCTCTCCCACCTCCTTTTCCCAGTCTCCCCCAGTTTTGTTCAATGAAGAGAGATTCTATTTTTGACCACACGTTTTCTTTATTTTGTACATCAGGAAGGTGGGCTAGGGAGGGGTAAGTGGAAGGAGGTGAGGGAGGAATGGGGTATGAGCCCCCGATGGGGAGGACTGGGCTGGCTCTGCGGGCTTCTGGGGGTGGAAGCTCTCCTGCAGCCCCCCAATTGTCCCCTCTCCCCAGATGGCAGCCTGCGGCAAGTGGAGCCGGTCTGATGGCCGAGTGCTGTGATGTGCCCAGTGTGGGCACTCAGGGCACTCCAAGCCAGGACTGCTTTGCAAGCGGGGCACCCCTGAGAACTGTCTGTCCGGGGTGGGGGTCGGGTCCCTTTAAGCACAGCCCTCGGCTAGCCTGAGGCAGCAGTTCCACGCTCTAAGTCCTCATCTGATGCCCTGCCGGCACTGCTTCCGGCCATCCTTAACCCCAGTTCAGGGTCCACTTAATGTGGACATGCTAATTTGAATTAGCAAAACGCTAATTTGAACTAGTTTTTTATTCTGGATCCGTTAGTTCGAATTAGCTTAGTTCGAATTAACTAATTCCAACTAAGTTAGTTCGAATTAGCGCTGTAGTTTAGACATACCCTATGAGTGTGTGTAAGACCCCTACAGAGAAGCATATATCCATCACTCTTCAAATCTGTCTGATAAGAATGAGCAGAGTCAGCAGGAAACTATTCCATCCACTCTTACACTTTTTATGCAAGACGGTAGCACTTCTTGAACAAGACTGTCAAGGGTTGCTTAAAGGTCAAAGATTATGAGCGTTAAGCAGTGGTTCCCATCCATCTCCATCAGGACTAGGAGAGTGATGTCTGTGCTATGATCCATGATTGTGGGCAGCCCAGGAGGTATTGGAACCTGATCACTACCACTGTCTCTATGACTTTAATCAGGGATACAGTGTCAACTATTTAAGGATCACTCGAGTTTTGCATGCTGCATAGAGGTTTACAGGGAGCCCTCCTCAATGGGATGCCCATGATATTACCAGGGAGCCCAATCAGGAGGGACACATGCCTGATTCACAAGTGGTAGGTCAGAGAAATCACTTGGGTTTCAATGTAGTTCACAGGCCCAAACTCTTTAGAGTTAGAACAGAGTTAGAACAGATCATAGTCTTGCTCCTAGTATGGCTTTCATACTCACTGCAAGGCCAGCTGTGATTTTGTCAATCCTCTGAAAGAAGGGAGCTTCTTGCACCTGGAATGGCTTGTGTCTGGTAGTAGAGATGGGCATTTCTGATCAGATAGCCCAACAGCTCTTTTGGTGTGAGCTGGCAGGTGTTACTGCAGAAGAAAATACGGTATTTTATAGCCTCTCTTGCGGCTGAGGTATGTAATTCAGGAAAGCTTTGTGCCATTGTTGGCATTTAGATGGGCAGTCTTTTTACCATCTATGTTATAATTCTGCGCTTCTGGCTATTACCAGATGTAGTTCATCTGTGGACAATGGCAATCTATGATGACATGGGTACTGTGGACTTAGTGAGTCAACAGTTTAATCTGGTATTAGGTATAGCATTTCACCAAAAAAGTCTATGTCCTGATCTTGCCACTCAGTGGATTGTCCCTCTAGTGTCTCAAGGAAGTTTACTGGGATCATGAGTTTTCAGGAACAAACCAGTTAATTGTTGCACAGCTGGCATAAAGGAATGTTTCTGTTCCAAATAGCAGTGATTATAGTTTTGAGGCAAATTTTGGTACACGGTACATGCTAATCCTCTAGGTTAGAAAGGAGTAAGAAACCCAGTGGATAGAGTTTTCACAATAAAATATTTCTTCAGATCTGACAGATCTCCCTGGATGATGTGAGTTTAGGTTGCACAATTGTACAAGAAAGCACAACAAGCTTTTATTTCTTTTTTCTCTTATGGATAATACTACCTCCTCTCTAGAATTCTGAACACGTGTTCTAATCACACCTGATGCTGACTCAAAAGCTAGTCCAGATGTTGCCAAGTCATGCAACCAGATGGATAGGATTGTTTAATTTTTAATCATGAGCAAGAGTTGGACTAAAGTTTCAATCATAAATTCCTGCTCCTTTTTAACAACTTATCAATGGTATGTAAACAATTATGCAGTCCTTTGACAGCAGACATGGATTCTTGGACCTGCACTATTTCACAATTTTACACTCTGGTACAGTTCATTAAAAGAGTCATTTGTGGAAGGATATATAGTAGCTTCAGGATTTGGCCTACGGTAATCTAAAAATAACCTGTGGAACATATGCACAAATTAATTTTAAGCATGCAAGCCATGTAGTAAAGTACTAGCTCGGTGTTTCAGGAGGTAACTTACCAGTAAGCATATAGATAAACTACTCATACTGAATCATTTAAGACAAAAGCATTTTTATTAAAGTTTCAGACAGAAGACAATGACAGTTGAATTATATTTACTGATATTACTGAGATGAAATAAGGGTTTAGGAAATTAGAATCTTTAAATTTAGGAGATTTCCAGGTGAAGAGTCGATAGTAGCAAGTTATGAGTATACTCTGTACAAGTTTTCTTTCAAAAAATTTTAAGAATAGTAGCTCTTTCATGGGATGTAGGAAATCCAAGGCTGTTGTGAGAACTGCATGATAAAACCCCTCGAACAATGAAGAAGTGAAGTTTTCAAAAAATGTGAAGAAGCCATGTTTTGAAACTATGTGTTTCAGTCTCAGACACTGAGAATAAGGAAGGGATTCATGGCAAGGATTAGGATGTTACAAATCATACGGGACATATGAATAGGAGTCTGTTTCGATTTATCAATAGAGGTTTTAATTTCTAAATGAGAAGCTTTACTTAGGGTGCATTCTTTGGTGAGATATTCCATGGTCTTTTCAACATGCTATATTCTGACTTTGCACACCAAAATTTTACTGTCTGTTGTGAATATTTCAACTTATGCCAGATTTGGAAAGATCTAAATGAGAAGTAGAGAAAAATCTCACACTTGTGGCAATTTCTAGACTATATCAACAATTATTAAATATTTTAGTGCACAAGTTTTAGGCTGCAAGTAGGCAACTTAACCACAATTGTCCTGCCACTCCAAATGCTATCTGAAACCTAGACTTCCCTGAAAAAAAAAAAGCCTCTAACAGCTGGATTCCAACTTAGATATACAAAATAAATCATTTGTGAGTGAATTCCACCTCAGAAGCTCTAATCAGGACTCCATGCAAGCAACAAAACAAACAGAACCAAGAAAGAACATTAACATCCCTAGTAACCAATGTTTACTAATTGTGCAGCATCAGGAAAATTTCAATAGAAAAGAAGAAACTGAATAGGACCATCTGATAAGTCCACTGCACTCATACATACCACACAATATTCTTGACCCTTTAGGTCACAACCTTTGCTCTCAAATCACTCATGCAATGGAGTTACAGAGGTTTGCTTAATTCAGTTAAATCCTTGTAATTATTTACTAGGTCACTCAGTAATAGGAAATTATATGTACAATACTTTGATGACTTACTCACGCTGTTACCAAAAGAAAAAAACACAGAAGATACAATGCTATGTTAAAAATGAAATTTCCAAACTACAAGGTAGTCTCAAAATTACTATATAAGACAAAAGGTATAATTTTATTACTTTTGGTATTTATGCTCATTCATGCTCTGTATAAACAAAGCAGATTAAATAAATGGGAAGTGTGAATAATGTCCCTATCAAAATGTAAGAGCTTTATCAAAAGCTAAAACCTACAACAAAAACAATAAAAACAGCATTGGCTGGTAACTGAACATGAAAGAGCATTTTAGCAGAAGGCAACATAGGCAAGAGTAACCTATGGGCATTCAGATTTCCTTCTCAATGTGCCACAGCCATCATGAGAAAAATTAATTTTGGGAATAACTCAACTGACTTCACACCAGGGATTAATCTGGCTCACTGAACAGTATACCATCATGTACTTCGCCTCATGAATCACTTTTCATTAGCATATTTTACATAATGAAATATATAATACTGCTGTAAAAGTTTTCACTGAAAATAACTATTTTATTTATGGATGACTTTTGCTGTTTGTATTCACTTTTATTAAATTGTAGTTGTTAAATCTGCTATTATATATATATTTATATTTCACATAGGGTACATCTACACTACACACTTATTTTGGAATAAGCTATTCCAGAAGAAATACTCTGAAATAGCTTATTTCAAAATAGCATGTCTACACTTTAAGGAAGCCTCAAAATTAATCTGAGGCAGGTTTCCCTAAGGTGTATATGCTACCCTGAATGGCCCGGGGGAGGAGCTATTTCAAAATAGCAGCAGTGGAGTGTCCACACTACTACTATTCCAATATAGCTATTTCAGAATAGGCATTATTCTGCATGGAATGAGATTTACAGGTTTTGGAATAAGCCATCTTGTTATTTTTAAATAACAGAATTGCTATGTAGATGCTCTCATTGTTATTTTGGAATAATGGCTGTTTTTCCAAAATAATGCTGCCGTGTAGATGCACCTTTAGATAGCATAAGCTATTATTTTTAAAGAAAAAACTATCTGCATCTGAAAAACAATTAAACTTGGCAGTATGTGACTCATATTTTATGGTGCATTTGTAACAAACTAAAGATAGAAAAAATTAACAGATGATTATCTTAGATTCAAATCTCTTCATCTCCATGAGTGTGTTGGTCTTTTGACTTAAAAAAATGATGATGGAACCAATGTCTGTGAAGGAGGTCTACTCGCTTTGGGCTCGATCCTCTTATGCACATGCTTGACTTCAATCATGTAAACATTTCTATTAAAATAAATAGGATTATTCAGGATTGAAGTTAAGAGCATGCTTAGTTGCTTTTCTGAATCAAGTCTGAGTACTCTGCACTCCAAGATCATTCCCCCTGTGCACTGGGAAGTTCACCTCTATGCAAAGTAAGTCTTTGGGTCCATGCCAGTTATAAAAAACACTCCTTGAGATTTATATGGGATTAGAAAATGTCAGCCAGTTCCTGAAGTAAGTGACTAACGGGAATTCAATTTGTTTGCAAAACTATGTACAAAATATCTACCCATGGGACTTATTACATGGTTAGTTTAAGCTATAACTTGAGATTTGTCTCTAACCAGATTCCCATCCACACACAGAATTTTCTAGATAAAGTTATGGTGCTCTAAACTGAAGCAAACTGGCCCTTTAAGGGCATAGGTTGATGTGTAACCATTTCTAATTTTTGGGATGAAATTTTCTATGCTTGATCTCCATCTAAAATACCATTATTTATTAATTAACACTGTTGATCAAAATCTGGACAGCGGATTTTGAATTTAGTGATAATGGTGATGCCATCCCCTGTTAAACACATCCATGCCATTTTCCCCATTTATAGATAATCAAAGTATATCCCATTTACCTGAGCCACATTAAAAGCCCTGAAATTAGAAATGTAGCTCCTATCCTCCATCTCTTATGGCCTATTTTAAACAGGCATGAAGATATCTCTTCACAAAATATAAGGGCTCTTCCTAGGGCTGCTATTTTATTACTAGCTCCTGACATATATGAATGATTTAAAAAATCCAGAGACCATATGAAGGTCTTTGATGCCAGGCTACATTTCAATCTAATGAAGAAAGTTTGTATTCACGAATCAAAGTAAAATATTTTTTCTCTTTCTTTTAAACAATAAAGTGTTGAGGGAAATGGGATGGGGCTTATATATATTTGGTACCATGTTTTTACTGAATAATTCTATTTTTCAATACAGCTTTCATTCACAAGAATTTGTATTCATAAGCTATATTGTTTCCATCTCCCTAATGGTACACATTATGCTGAAGAATTTTATTTGCATGAAGCACTTCATGCAAATAAATCTGGCAGCGCTTCATTCAAATAAAATTAATTTGTCTTTAGACTCCCTCTTTAGCATCTTTATGAAGGGCTTTTACACAGTTTTTACATATAATGCACATATGCCAGGAAATGGTTAAACTAGATGTTCCCATAATGGTCAGGACATTTAAAATTGGTAAAAATGTCAAAATAATCCTAATATGTCATTATACTGAGAAAAACAAGCAAATGTCAAACAACGGACACAGACAGAATAGGAAATGTCAGAAGGCTGGTTTAAAAAGGGTTTGATTAGTGAAACAGTTTTTAAAATTAAGATTTCTAATTTTAAAATGAATGCTGGAAAGGAAAAAAATGGCTGCTTGTTTAGAATAAAAGATGAGTGCATGAATGCAGAACTTGAGAATAAGAGGCAAATTATGTTAATTACTTTTGACAGAAATTATATCTGTTTAAGAACTATTTTTGGATAAAAAACTAAAGTTCAATATAGAAAAGGAAAAACTCTGCATTTTATAAAATCTGTAAATAGTCAGCTATCTTCTGCAAAGCTTAATTGCACAGTGTTTCATAATATGATTTTAAGACAATGCATATAAACTGAAAGACTGCTTATTTCAGAAATTGAGATTCTCACAGATGAACTTTAACCCTTTTCTTCCCCGTGCTTCCCCAAATCTATGGGCACAGAACAGCTTTGGTTTCAAACCAATTGCAAAATTTGAAAATAACACTCCCTAACTGCCTTTTAAAAATTATACATTAAAACCACCAGGCAGTCTTCTAAAACTTATGGAGTGTTGATTTATAGACACCTGCATGTTACAGATACAGTGATTCTTCAGCATAATGTGTTTCTTTTGTGGAATGTTCATAAGGAACAAAATGGTACAAAATGACATCTGCCAGCTCCAGGAAATCACTACATTTGTTTAGTAATTCTTATTAAATTTCCTTATTCAATCCTATGTTTTATTATACAGATGTTTTGGGTTACAAATACAATGGAAAAAAAGTTATTCTGTGGTGTCTGTTCGAAAAAATAACAAATGCAAATACAAATCCTTCCATTTTAATGAGTCTGCACTTAGACAATTTTGGTCAAATTCTGTTCTTTTTTAAGCAGATGTAAATTCAGAGCAACCCTATTAATATTAATAGGGTTTCAGCTGTATAACTGAGAGCAAAGTATATTTCCTTGTGTCACTCCCTTGAAATTAACCCCAAAATAGCTCTGTTCTGAATGTTCCTTAGTGCTAACTGATCCACAGCTTAAACTGACTTTTAAATGGTGCGAACTGTTTATATACTTGACATAGAACTACATAGCATTTAAGGTATATAGAGAATCATACCGATTGTCTCTGCTTTGCCAATGCATAATAGTAAGTACTTTATCAAAGACATTTTAGGCAATGAGGGAAGAGTGTATGTTTTATGTGTTGTGTATACTTTTGACTCATCATGTACAATTATTCGACTGACTCTTCGTTGGACTTTTTAACATTTTGATATTTCCTTGCAATAATATTTTTAAAATGTGTCTATATTCTTAAGTCACAACACATAGTGGATGCTGTGATCGCACACACTTAAATAGGTTTGACATTTATGTTCAGTAAATGGCGGTGATAGAAAAAATTTATTGATGACTGGTTACGCTGTTAACTGTACAGCTAAAGAGGGTTAATTAGTTACTTTGAAATTCATAACTTCATCAATTCCTGCTGTTTTTTTAAAAAATTATTAGCTTAACACTGTATTGTAGCTTAACATTGACTATGGTGGGTTTTCCTCTATATTGTTAACATGTTTTAAAGGGAAAAAAAACTGTGCTTAATACTAATGGCCTTGGAACTGTCCCAGATCAAGGTTTAAAATCCATGAAAGTGGGCAGGTTTCTCACCTTTGCTGCCACTTCTGTATTTTGTCTGGAAGCAGTTTTCTGAAAGGCTGGATTAGCATAGCAGCAGCACAAGTTAACTCTGGAATGGCTATGGTTCCACAATAGAAACATAACCAATTTTCAATGAACACTTGCAATTTGCAGATAATTGCAGGGTGAAACTAAAATTCAGTCCACACGCCAGCATCTTCAATGTCTCCATATTCACAATACTCATCTCAAAGAATGGCAAATTTTGGAAAAAGTTTACTGGATGGCATTTCAGTGAGGTTGATTTACTTTATACTCTGCATCTTATCAGAACAGCAATCACTATAAAAAAAAGTAAATGGGATGAACAAACCTGCCAGCCTCATTTCCATTATCCTGGAAATGATAACAGAGCAGCAGATACAGGACTTGACTAATGCAGAATTAAAACAGAGTAATGAAATTAATGTCAATCAACTCGGGTTTACAAAAAATAGATCTTGACGAATTAATATAGATAGTAAGCAGGATCTGAATCAATGCTTCCATTACAGCTAGCTGGAATGAGAAAGGAATCCTGGGTGTGGTTATGTAAATACAGTTCACTCAGTTGCTTAGACCTGCTAGATATTCAATTGTTAGACTGATGCTTTGCCTATTGTAACCAATTTGGCTGTTGTGGAGTCAAAAACTCTGTTAACATTAAATGCGGGAATTGTAAGATATGACAGCCAATGCTTGCAGTTATTGGAAATGCAGAGAAGTCAGACTCTGTTTAACTCAGTTCAAAGGAGAGAAAATGTCAGTGTAAAGAATCTTGGATGGACAAGGTTTCCTCTGTCAAATGCTGTGAAGTTAACTGGGGGGAAGGGCAAAGCTCTGAACTAGCAGGCTGTATGCCTTCCAGGCATGAGCTGTAAGACTGGTTCAACCTGTTTCTCTCACCCCTGCACTTCTAATGATAGACCTAAAACAGACTCCATATGGTGTTTCTTTATTATTTTAAAATTTTATTCCAGTAAATGTTGGAATCTATTGGCAGGACTGTGCTGTGGGCCAAGAACTGAAATCACCAGGTTTGGCCCAGAGCCAAATCCATCACAAGGCCAAGAGTGGCAAGCAGCCGGTTGGTGGCTGGCAGGAGCAGCACATAGGTGGCACTGCCATATGCTCAACGAGGGGAGACATTATGATGATGTACCTATGAACACTTGGTTATTTTACTTGGTTCAAGTCACTATAAGCCATACAACACTGCCTGTGTATGTCAATATGGATTAACACATTTTGTTTAATTTCTTCTTTATCCTCTTATATACTGTGGTATTTTAATTAGTGAATGTGTATCAGACATTCATAGAATGAAAATTCACAGAAAGTTACTCTGACCTATACTCCTTTTTTGCTAAATGTTTTCTGGATTCATCTATTTTTTTCTTGTTGAGTTGTTTCATTCACTCAACCAAATAACCTTTCAACCAACATTGTAGTTAAAAGTATCCCTTTAGATCAGTGAAATCATGCAGCTTTTCAGACAGCATAGTATATTTGCATGAGAACACATTCTTAAAGCATCATTCTGTCAATCATGGTCACATACAGCTTAAGAAAACACATGACATATTTTAGGGTTATTTATCAGAATCCATATTTCTTCTTGCAGTAAAGACTTATGTTACAATTGAATTTAATAATTAAAAAAATATTTTGTATGAAAAAATGTGAATTGCCTAGGATATAATATTTGTAAACTTGATAAAAATAATATAAATAGGAAAAAATCCTTGTTTTGAGTCACTATACTAAAATCTATTTCTTTCCTGCAGAAATTTAAGTGTCCATACTTGTGTATTAGTAATTTATGGCTGCTAAAAATTATTAAAAATAAAAATATTTTTATCACTATACAGTGATAAAATGGTAATGCAAGCAGAAAGAATAGTGTAGGAAAGTAGGCATTTCTTAAAGAAATTAATCCTATGAAAAATGGAAGACAGTACTACAGGCAGTCCCCGGGTTACGTACAAGATAGGGACTGTAGGTTTGTTCTTAAGTTGAATTTGTATGTAAGTCGGAACTGGTACATATTTTGGGGGGGGACGGGGAGCTGGAGTTAGGTGAAAAAGACCCTGATTCTCATACAACTTCCTTATTCTAAGAAAAACACATACTGTTTTTAGATGAAGGTTTTTTTGGTTGATATTTTAATTAAAAATTGATCATAAGTTTCAGTGTTTCATGCTATATCCAAATCTTCCTTTTGGGGTACCTGAAAGATCCCAGTTATTCATTTAATATAACTAAAAAAAGTTTATTCAATGCATATTACTGTTCCAAATAGAATTTGCTACAGATGGTTCAGTGAAATGGGTATTAAGTGTAATCAATAGTCATTGGAGAGCACATTGAAATATTGATACAATCAAAGCTGTTGTTGTATTCTGCTGAGCAGAAAATGGAAATCCCTTCCTGTGAAGTGTGTGTGTGTGAATTTATCCACAGGATTAATTTTAAAGAAAAATTCTGTGTTGGGAACAGGAGTTTAGCCACAGGTGGGTCCTCATTGTCCACTTACCCACTTTGCAACCAGACCCATCCCCTCAGGGCTTACCCTGCTCCGCTCCAGCCAGGGTGTGGGGTTGGGGCTTATCCCCTCTTCCTCACTGTCCTGCTCCTCCCCATTCTTGCCCACCCACACCACTGGGTAATTTTTCAGCTTCACCTCTGCCAGGCTGGAAGGGACTTGTTAATTTCACGTGACGCTAACAAGATACTTGCAGCTCTAGTGCTGAAGAGGGAAAGAGCTGTTGCTCCCAAGGTGGGGACTGTAACACAATGGGTCTCATTGCCTACTGCTCCTGCTGTTCCCTAGGAAATTAATTTTTCCGCTATGGGGTGCCCCCTTTTGGCCGGTGTCTTGTTCCCCCCAGCAGACCCGCATCCTCCGCGGCGAGAAAAGCCGCTCCGCGTCTCCCTGGTCTGCTGGGGGGGGAGGGGGCTAGCTCCGCGTCTCCCTGGTCTGCTGGGGGGAAGCGCCCCCTGCGCCACCGGAGGTGGTGACAGTGGGGGAGGCACCCCGCACTAGCTGCGCCCCCCCCCCGTTTGTAACTAGGGATCCGACGTAAGTCGGATTGATGTAATCCGGGGACTGCCTGTAATATTTTGTCCCTGCGGGGGGAAAAAAAACAGTAAAAAAGTAATGTATTAAAATGGTAACACGAAAAATAAAAACAAAGATGACTAAATTTTTATTAGTAACACCCTTTGTTATTAATTAAGTAGGGGTGCCAAAGGAAGCTGGAATTAACATCTCTAAGTATGACTTGGCTATAAGGCATAGGGGGAAGCAGTCCCTCTATGACCAATGCAGATTGTAGAGTATGATAGCAAAAGAGCAGGGGGATACCAGTGACTGACTTGGATGCCAGGGGAGTGTCAGAGGAAATGTATGGATAAGTACAGGTGTGTCATAGTGTGGACTACTGCTACTGAAAAAATGTCAAGAACTATGGAACTCTATGGGTGTGTCTAGACTACAGGATTTGTTTGAAAAAAGTGGCCTTTTTCGAAACAACGTCCCCTGCGTCTAGACTGCTGCCGCGTTCTTTCGAAAGTAAATCAAAAGAATGCGGCAGTTTTTTCGACTGCAGAAAACCTCGTTTTACGAGGAAGAACGACTTTTTTTGAAAATACTCTTTCGAAAAAAGGTGTTATGTAATGCAAACTGTGCTTTTTCGAAAGAGAGCATCCAGACTGCTTGGGTGCTCTCTTTCGAAAAAACAGCTTGCTTTTTCGAAAGTACTGGTTGTAGTCTAGACGCTCTTTTTCGAAAGAGGCTTTTTTGAAAGTATCTTTCCAGAAAGCTTCTTTCAAAAGAGGCTTGCAGTCTAGACATAGCCTAAGTCATGGCTCTTGCTGGGAAAGCATACATTTAGTGTAGAATTTAAAGAGCTTGTCAAAGGCACCCAGAGTTTGGGATAAGCACACTTGTTCTAGCTGTACGATACATATGATACGTATGAATAAATATCACACTATTGCGTTAGTAAAATTAAGTCTTCCAATGACTGAGTTTCTTTACGTCAAATTTCCAGATACAATTGGCACAATATAACAATGGGTATGTCTACACTAGAAAGTTAGTTCGAACTAACGGACGTTAGTTCGAACTAACTTTCCTATGCGCTACACTAGCGCTCCGTTAGTTCGAACTTAATTCGAACTAACGGAGCGCTTAGTTCGAACTAGGTAAACCTCATTTTATGAGGACTAACGCCTAGTTCGAACTAGCTAGTTCGAACTAAGGGCTGTGTAGCCCTTTAGTTCGAACTAGTGGGAGGCTAAGGCTTCCCAGGTTTCCCTGGTGGCCACTCTGGCCAACACCAGGGAAACTCTATTGCCCCCCTCCCGGCCCCGGAGCCCTTAAAGGGCCACGGGCTGGCTACTCACTTTGTGCCAGTTGCAAGGCTGCAAGCACCCGTGCCTGCACAGCCTGCACCTGCCACACTATGAGCCAGCCATCCGAGGGCTCCCAGCCCTCCAGTGCTCCCCACGACCAGCCTGGCGGCTCCCGGGAGCCTGCCCGGGGGCGCAAAAGGCGGGCGCCCGCCTGGTCAAGTGCGGAGATCGTGGACCTCATCGAGGTTTGGGGGGAAGCCTCCAATGTCCACGATCTCCGCACTAGCCACCGGAACGCGGCCGTCTACGGACGCATGGCTGCCAGCCTGGCCGCCAGGGGCCACCAGCGCAGCCGGGAGCAGGTGCGCTGCAAGATTAAAGACTTGCGGCAGTCCTACTCCCGGGCCTGCCTGCCAGGGGCTGACCCGGAGGCCTGCCCCCACTTCCATGCCCTGGACCGCATCCTGGGGCCTCATGCCGTCCCTGCCCCCCGGGACGTGATTGACCCCGGGGCAGAGGGACCGCTCCTGGACACCGAGGAGGAGGAAGAGGGCTCTGAGAGCCAGGAGCCTGCTGCCAGCCTTCCCAGGACCCGGGACCCCCGAGGCACCCCACAGAGCCGCTCGCCTGCATCATCAGAGGCCGGGGAGGCGTCCACCTGTGAGTACCCTCGTGTTCCCCTTATGTGTACGGGGGGCTGGGGCGAGAGGGAGCCCCGGGACCGTGCGCCTGGGCCTTGCCCACTACGGAGCAGCAGCTGGGGATCCTGCAGGGGCCCTGGCCTTGCAGAGGGGAGCTGGGTTTCACACACCTGGGCCCCTGGGGTAATTGACCGCTGGTCTTCTTGCACCACAGCTGCAGCACCGGGGACTGCAGGGCGCACCACCCCGCCTGCAGCAGCCGCCCGCGCCCGGGCAAGCAGGACAGCCAGGAACCAGGAGGACTACCAGAGGCGGCATCTCCGGTTCCTGGACCGACAGCTCCGTCTCCAGGACCACTGGGTCCAGGAGGACCTCAGGCTGCGCCAGAGGAGTCTGGAGGCCCTGGAGGAGCAGGGCCGTGCCCTGCGAGGCCACCTCCAGAGCCTGCTAGACCGCTTCCCATTTCCTCCTCCCCCTGCTCCCCCTCTTGCTCCCCCTCTTGCTCCCCCTGCTCCCCCTCTTGCTCCCCCTCTTGCTCCCCCTCTTGCTCCCCCTGCTCCCCCTCTTGCTCCCCCTCTTGCTCCCCCTGCTCCTCCTGCTCCTCCTGCTTCCGCTCCTGCTTCCTCCACACCCCCTGTCCTCTCTGCCCCCCCCTCCACAACCATTCCCCACCGACGCCCCCGGACCCGCAGTGTGGCGAGACGGGAGAGGCACCCAGACTCCCACCCCTGAGCTTTCCTTTCCCTTCCTCCCTTCCCTCCCCTCCCCTTCCAGCTCCCTCGTCCCAGGTTTCCCCCTCCCTTCTCCCACCTTCATTCCTCCCTCCCCCACCCCAGTTCTGTGAAATAAACAGACGTTTTTGTTGGAAAAACAGGTGTCTTTATTTGACAGTAGGTAGGGAGGGGAAAGGGGAAGGGGGGGGTAGGGTGGAAGAAGGCCCCGGTGGGGCATGCAGGGAGAGGTCAGTCCTCCTCCTCCTCCACCTGGAAGCTCTCCCGCAGGGCTTCCCGGATCCGGATGGCCCCCCGCTGGGCTTCCCGGACGGCGGCGGTGCGGGGCTGACCGTAGTGTCCAGCCATGCGGTCAGCCTCAGCCATCCAGGCTGGCAAGAAAGCCTCCCCCTTCCGCTCACACAAATTGTGGAGCACACAACATGCCGCCACCACGGGAGGGATGTTGTGCTCGGCCAGGTCCAGACGGGTGAGGAGGCATCGAAAGCGGGCTTTCAGTCGCCCGAAGGCCCCCTCCACCACGATGCGGGCCCTGCTCAGCCTGTTATTGAAGGCCTGGCGGGAGGGATTGAGGTGTCCCGTGTAGGGCTTCATGAGCCAGGGCTGCAGTGGGTAGGCGGCATCCCCCACCAGGCAGACGGGCATGTCCACGTCCCCGACCCTGATGTGGCGGTCGGGGAAGAAGGTCCCGTCCTGCAGCCGCTGGCACACGGAGGAGTTCCGGTACACCCGGGCGTCGTGTGCTTTGCCGGACCAGCCCACATTTATGTCCGTCAACTGTCCCCGGTGGTCACATACGGCCTGCAGGATGACGGAGAAGTACCCCTTGCGGTTCACGTACCGGGACGCCTGGTGTTCCGGGGCACGGATGGGGATGTGCGTCCCGTCGATGGCCCCCCCGCAGTTGGGGAAGCCGAGGGCGCCGAATCCCCGGATGACGGCATCCGGGTTGGCGAGGCGGACCACCCTGCGGAGCAGCACCCGGTTGATGGCCTTGACCACCTGCGGAGAGAGACACAGCAAAGCGTCAATCAGTGGGGCGCCCGGGTGGCTGGGAGCGTGCGTGCCCTGGCAGTGCCCCGCGCCCCACTCCCGGAAGCAACCCCCCTGGCGGCGTGTAGTACGGCCGGGACAGCCCGACCCCTCCGGTGCGGGGCGCCTTCGCCTCCTCCCGCCCCCCCCTTTGTCCCTGGGGCGGCCCATCCCCTCCTCGCAGCCCCCCTCCCCCCCGGCTCGGTGGCCGACGAGCGCCGTACCTGCATGAGCACTGCTCCGACAGTGGATCTCCCCACGCCGAACTGGTTCCCGACGGATCGGTAGCTGTCCGGCGTGGAGAGCTTCCAGAGGGCGATGGCCACCCGCTTCTGGAGGGGGATGGCGGGCCTCATGCGAGTGTCCCTTCTTTGCAGGGCAGGGGCGAGCCACTCGCAGAGCTCCAGGAAGGTGTCCCTCCTCATCCTAAAGTTCTGGGTCCACTGTCGGTCGTCCCAGCGCTCCAGGACGATGCGGTCCCACCAGTCGCTGCTGGTGTCCAGACGCCAGATGCGGCGGGGCACGCCGGTGCCGGGGCGCTGCCGCGGCTCCTCCACGGCCCCCAGGGCGGCCAGGCGGAGAGGCAGGGGGCTGACGTTCCCCAGGTGGTGCCAGGCAGCCTCGAGCCATTGCTGGCAGGCTTGCAGCAGCAAGTCCAGAACGTGCACCAGAAGGTGCAGGGCGAGCCGTGGCTCCATGTTGCCACCTGCGGCGGCCCCCCCGAAGGGAAGCACCGACACAGACGGGCACAGAGACCGACGCTTTGCTGTCCCTCGGCGAGGTTGGCAAGCAAGCAGGAAAAGCTGAGAACCGGCTGTCCAGGGGGGGTCCCTTTAAGCACGAGCCTCAGATAGCCTCAGACAGCAGCCACACAAAGCAACTGCTGACCTGATGCCCTGCCAGAACCGGTTTCAGCTGCCCTTAAATGCCCCCCTGCGTCCAATCAGTGTGGACGCGCTAGTTCGAACTAGCAAAACGCTAGTTCGAACTAGTTTTTAGTTCTAGATGCGCTAGTTCGAACTAGCTTAGTTCGAATTAACTAATTCGAACTAAGTTAGTTCGAACTAGCGCTGTAGTGTAGACGTACCCAGAGTGGTTTCTATAAACTGTTTTAAAAAGGATTAGCACCATTCATAATTTTATGTTGTTGTTGTGTCTTTTTCTCTTGGATGTAGCATTTTAGTGGTACCTAAATTGAGCTGTTTGAAGAGTGTAACCAGAGTCCTGTTTGGCACTATGTATATCCACTTTATCTATAGTGATTGCTCTTTCGCAGTTCCATGCAATCTCTAAGGCTACCAATGTTGAAAAACTTCACTCTTTCCATAACAGGTAACTTATATTGTTTCCTAATAACTCATCGTTATTATGGACTTATTTGCCATCAACAGTTTTTGATAGTAAGATGGGTAAGATGCTTGAAGTTTTAATTATGTCTTCTTCTATATTGATAATTTTAGGTGCCATCTTAATTTTTGTGTGTGTTCCAAATATCTAACAACTGATCAATTTGGGGGTCCTAAAATTATAGAGGAAGATAGAATGTGATCTAATTTTTGTTTTTTATCCATAAACCTTGATTTCTTCTTTGAATAATTGTCTCCCAGGGTATGTCTACACTACAGAGTTAGTTCGAACTAACTTAGTTCGAATTTGTTAATTCAAACTAAGCTAATTCGAACTAACGCGTCTAGAACTAAAAACTAGTTCGAATTAGCATTTTGCTAATTTTGCTAATTAGAACTAGCATGTCCACATTAAGTGGACCCTGAACAGGGCTTAAGGATGGCCGGAAGCAGTGCCAGCAGGGCATCAGAGGAGGACTTAGAGCGTGGAGATGCTGTCTCAGGCTAGCCGAGGGCTGCGCTTAAAGGGACCCGACCCCCACCCCGGACAGACAGTTCTCAGGGGTTCCCTGCTTGAAAACCAGTCCTGGCTTGGAGTGCCCTGAGTGCCCACACTGGGCACATCACAGCACTCGGCCATCAGCCCGGCTGCACTTGCCGCAGGCTGCCATCTGGGGAGAGGGGATAATTGGGGGGATGCAGGAGAGCTTCCACCCCCAGAAGCCCGCAGAGCCAGCCCAGTCCTCCCCATCGGGGGCTCGTATCCCATTCCTCCCGCACCTCCTTCCACTTACCCTTCCCTAGCCCCTTTTCTTGATGTACAAAATAAAGGACAATTGTGGTCAAAAATGGAATCTGTCTTTATTGAACAAAACTGGGGGAGACTGGGAAAAGGAGGTGGGAGAGGGGAAGAGAGAGGCTGGGAGAGGGGAGGGCAACTACAATGATCAGGGGTTGGGAACAGGTCCCATATGAAGAGAGGCTAAAGAGACTGGGACTTCTCAGCTTAGAAAAGAGGAGATGGAGGGGGGACAGGATAGAGGTCTCTAAAAGCAGGAGTTGGGTGGAGAGGGTGCATACAGAAAAGTTCTTCATTAGTTCCCATAAAGAAGGACTAGAGGACACCAAAGGAAAGGAATGGGTAGCAGGCTTCAAACTAGTAACAGAAAGTTCTTCTTCACAATGCAAAGAGTCAACCTGTGGAACTCCTTGCTGCAGGAGGCTGTGACGGCTAGAACTAGAACAGAGTTTAAAGGGAACTGAGATCAAGTCATTGAGGTTGGGTCCATGGAGTGCTATTAGCCAGGGGGTAGGAGTGGTGTCCCTGCCCAAGGTTTGTGGAAGGCTGGAGAGGGATGGCAGGAGACAAATGGCTTGGTCACTGTCTTCGGTCCATCCCCTCCAGGGTCCCTAGGGTTGGCCGCTGTCGGCAGACAGGCTACTGGGCTAGATGGACCTTTGGTCTGACCCAGGACGGCCATTGTAAGCTCAGGGCTCAGGGTCGGGGGTCTCAGTGGACCCCCTTGATTTTCATGCACACCTGCCCCTGGGTGGCCAGGCTGGCAGCTCTCCTGCCCAAGCCAGCCACTTTCCTGTGCCTAGTGCAGAGATCGTGGACAAGGTCCACGATGTCCGCACTAGCCCAGGCGGGTGCCCGCCTCTTGTCGCCAGCCTGGGAGTCGCCAGCCTGGTCCCGGGAAGAGGGGGAGGGCTGGGGGGCATCGGGTGGCTGGCTCGAGCCGTGCCAGGTGCAGGGTCTGCTGGCTGGGTGCTGGCAGGCATGCACCTGGCACGGGCACCGTAGCCCGTGCCCCTTTAAGGGTTCCGGGGCCGGGAGGGGGGCATAGAGTTTCCCTGGTGTTGGCCAGAGTGGCCACCAGGGAAACCTGAGGAGGGCTAGCCTCCCACTAGTTCGAATTAAGGGTCTACACAGCCCTTAATTCGAACAAGCTAGTTCGAACTAGGCTTAATCCTCGTAAAATGAGGTTTACCTAGTTCGAACTAGCGGAGCGCTAGTGTAGCGCCTATCAAAGTTAGTTCGAACTAACCTCCGTTAGTTCGAACTAACTCTGTAGTGTAGACATACCCATAGATTCCATGCAAGGTGTGCTCCACGTGAACAAAACCAAGGTTTTTTCACCAGTAGTGTCTTTTGGAGACAAACTGCTCTCCAGATATGCCTTCTCTGCCTCCCTCTCCCCCAATGGCAGAAAGGGCAGAGTTTCCTTATCTCTCAGTTTCTTCTCACTTCCCATGGCAGTGAAATAGAAAAAAAAAATTACAACCACCACCAGCTTCCCTGTAGTCTGCTGTGGTTGATGTTAGTGACTAGCTCGTGAACTTATGAAGTAATTTGCTAACTTTTATTTTTCCTCGTGGCATAACAAAAAATAAAACCTTTACTTTCTTCATAATTTTATTTATAGACAGAAATAAATGGGTCAGATGAATTTCAGATTATGCTGTTCAAAAACAAGTCTCAACAAGACTGACTTACAAAGCTAAGTGGAAGAGGTTTTCTATTTGGTCATGCTTCCACGGGATGAGAAAGATGTCTCCAACTGATCCCTTCCCAATTCCTGCTTTGGATCAAAAGTGTATGCATTTGGTGTTGTGAGGTGTACCAAACAGGTCTGTTGATGGGTGACCCCATTTGGAGAACAAAAGGTATACTACAGAGGAATTGAGTACCCATTCATGAGGTTGAGGGAAATATCTGGTGAAAGTATCCACGGTTACATTGGTGTCCCCTGGTATGTGAATTGCAGAAAGGTAGATTGTGTGATTGATGCAAAAATTCCACAATTTTTTGGCCTCAGTGCATAGGGACCAGGACCTGGCACCCCCTTGTCTGCTGATTTAGAAAACACAGGCAATGTTGTCGATAAGGAAGAGTACGTGTTTCCTGGTGATGAAGGGCCAGAAATGTCTGCAGACATTGTGTACTGCACATAGTTCCAGCAGGTTTATGTGCAAGCTCATCTGAGCTGACCAGAGTCCTTGAGTGGTCTGGTCGCAGAAAAGCTCCCACTCCCAGCTCATGTGGGAAGCATCTGTGGTAATTGTGCAGTGGGGAGGCAGTTGAAGGAATGGGACTCCATTTTCAATTTAAGTGCAATGTAAGAACTACCTCAAACGTAAATACCCTTGCCCCACTTCCTTCCTGCTCCTTCTTTGAGACTCTGCTACTGCTCCACCCCTTCTCTGAGGCCTCACCTTGCTCACTCTGTCTCCCTTCCTCCACCATCCTCTCTCACTTTCACCAGGCTGGGGTAAGGGGTTGGGGTGCAGGCTCCGGTCTTGGTCCAAGGAGTTTGGAGTGTGGGAGGGGCTCCGGGCTTAGCGCAGGGTGGAGGATTGGAGTCCAGAAGGGGTCTCAGGGTACAAGATCTGGGAAGGAGTTTGGATGCAGGGGGACTCACATCTGGGGCAGGAGGTTTGGTGCAGGAGGTGGTTCAGATCTGGGACAGGGGTTCAGAAAGCAAGCTCTGGCTTGGCACAGTTTAACTGAGATGGCTTCTGGGTGGTGCAGAAATGGGGTTAAGACAGGGTTACTCTTGCCCTGGCCCTGCACCACTCCTGAAAGCAGCTGGCAAGTACAGCAATGGCTCCATGGCACCATATGCTGCCCCTCATCTTCAGGCACTGAGCCCACAGCTTCTACTGATCACAGCTCCCCATTATTGATCAATGGGAGCTGCAGGAGTGGTGTTTGTAGGCAAGGACAGCATGTGGAGACCCCCTGTTCTGCCTTTCTCTGGGGCTGTGGAGACATGACAGCCGCTTCCAGGAGCAGCAATTATCACAGTGATAATTAGTCCAGTCATGACAAGTTAGGCATTTTAAAACTCATTATTCAAAAGATTAAACTTAAGTGTAAGAGAGAAGTGAAAATTATGAAATGCACAGACCAGTCAAAAACCAAAAATAACCCACTCTGCAAGCAGTAAAAAAAGTAACAACCCCACAGACGTATGTGTGTGTGTGTTTGTGAGAATTAGAGACACAGAGTGTGTGAGAGGAACAGATTTGCATTCACAAGATCCCCCATCCACTTTTCTCTGTGTGGAGACTGGATACAGAAGTGGGGGGGAGGATGGACTCACTGACATCAGCACCCACCCTGTTCTCCCTCCCACACTCTGCACAGCAAGTGGGACTCTCTCAGAGGGGCAGCTTCAAGGCAGAGGGCAGATGCAGCATGACAATGGGGGGAGGGGCAACTGAAGTGCCAGTGCTTGATAGCTTCTTAGCCAAACCAATCAAATCACCTGTCAGACGCTCCAAGATCTACTGGTAGATCCTGATCTACTGGTTGGTGACCCCTCTAAACTATTACAGAATCATCGAAAAAGCAGGGAACTGTGGAGCTCCATCTCACTTGTGCAGTGCCTACGGGAACGGAAGCACCGGTTGGTGCTGTGCACGCACGACCGCCACAGGGACTGCTTCAAAATCTCTGATCCTGGTGCAGGGACGGCACCAAGACCCAATGGGGAGCATCCACAGGGACCTCTCAAAGAAGAATTCTGCCTGACCCATGAAAGCAGGAAATAATTCATGTACAAATGGAAACAACCATCACTGCCAAAATTTTGAAAGACCTAAAATAATCCTTTCTACCACTGTGCTGCCAGGGGTTCACTGCCATGGCTTAAAAAGACTGGAATTGAAATGAAGCTATTTCTTGTTGTTTAGCACAGCACATAGAAACAGTCTAATGTTTTTCACATATGGAAGGGGTTCTTAGCATCTGAAAGACTCAGGATTCACTCACTAATAAGTTTGCCAGACTTTTGTGAATCTGCAAATATAAGGTTGTCAGAATGATGCAGTCTGAAAGCATCACATCCAGATGTATACCCATTGCTACTGAACACAGGATTTCTATTGTGTTCCCATATGTTTATATACTAGGTTATATACTGTAATATTTTATACATTTGTATTTTGAATTTCCTGTTGCAACAAGGCAGAAATGTATGAAACAGTTTCTATACTGCTTTAAATTTAGGTATAGTTAAAAGAAAGTATTTTAGTGGAATTAGCCAATTTTCCAGGTGTAGGTAAAATAATTCAGATGTTTGATTTTACAATTGATTATATTTCCAGGTTTGGTCTTCAAATATCCCAGATCTAAAAAGTACTTAAAATGCTCTCTATTTTTCAGCTCTGTTCCCTCCACCTGCAAACACACATATACATTTGTGAGAGTGAGCACCAGCAGGAGGAAAAAAGTCATTTTAGAAACAGGAAAACTTAACTGTAAAACCATAACAATTGGCAGGGAAGCTCAGATGTAGGACAGGAAAATACAATTAATTCTTTTTAGAAAACCCTATAGATTTTAACTCCCTTTGGGAGTATCAATGATTGAATTTAGTAAACCTTAATTTTTGTATGTTCTTATGTAGCCATCCTTAGTCTCAAATGCAATTTTAAACAATATATAGATATCTAAAAATTGTCATGTCAATATTTATTATAATCTCTTCATCAAAGGGTTTAGTGATTCTTACAAGAACACGAGAAATAAAGAAAACAATCTATGGTTTTCAAAAATGGATGAGAATTTTGTATCATCTGAGAGGGAAGAAACAAAACAAAAGCTTTGATTAATTTAGATCTGACATTAAACAAAACTAACTTGTAAACACTGAAGGAGGTATGCAGAACAGTACAGTCATGAGGCTCAGCTCCCGGGATGAGCAACAAGGATATCAAGTAATTCCCTTCAGTGAAGCGAAAAAAAAGACGTATTATCACACAAGTGGAAAACAAAACAAATAATTCTTCACATGTGGTTTGGCCTGATAGTGCTTGGATATAAAATGCTTGTCTAAATGTTAGACCAAGGTTTACTATCATTTACACTATATATAAGATGATAACTGAACACAATTCAAGGAATACCTACTCAAAGAGAAACCAAAATTAGACTTCATGGTGTGTTTTTCAAATGGCACTTCATTTAGTATATTCTGAAGGAATGGGTACCAGCCATACCAAGTTCTTCATTCTCACTTGTGTAAGTGTCAACTAAAAAGATGGATATGCACAATAAAGGCTCAATCTGGATGATCTAAATTGTTTTGTGAATAAATAGCTGCTAGGACTAAGCTCATAAATGTATATATATTAGTATAACTTGGAAAGCAGATCAAAGAATTCAGCTTTTCCAAATAGTGGTATAATGCATCCCCTTTTTAATGTATCTATTTTAATAAGTGAAAAAAGTTTAAATGGAAGGTAGTTTAGGATGATTATTACACTGTTATTTTGTCAGCTCTGGATAGCTTAATTTAAATATTACCTTTTTGGCAAAATAATGGCTAAACAGAATTTTATTTGACAAAATAATATCAATAAGTGACCAAATATGGAAAATATGGACCTGTATCTTGAGAATGAGAGTCAGCAAATCTAGTATAACTGAAAGTTGATGAGCAAGCACCCTCACACTTCAATGCAGCATGAGGGTACATCTAGACTACAGGCTTTTGTCGACAGAAGTTTTGTCGACAGATACTGTCGACAAAGCTTCTGTTGACAAAGAGCGTCTAGACTACATTTAGTTCTGTCGACAAAGCAAGCTGCTTTGTCGACATGGCAGTGTAGACGTAAAAGACAGTTTAGATGCAATAACGCCTTCTGTCGAAAGAACTCTGTCGACAAAAGGCGTTATTCCTCGTAAAATGAGGTTTACCAGCGTCGACAAAACTGCTGAGTTCTGTCGACGTTATGTCGACAGAACTCAGCGGTAGTGTAGACGCGGGTTTAATTTTGTCGACAAAAGTCCACTTTTGTCGACAAAATCCTGTAGTCTAGACACACCCTGAGAAATAGTTTAAACAGCAAAAGTCCGACAAGCAAGCACTACCAAAATAACAACCCACATAGTAGCTTATCTTCCACTGAAGGCTCAAATAAAAAAGGTAGAATTATCCGTATTTTGAAACCCAGCTACAGACAAATCCATCTCCTCTTTCTCCCAGGTACAATGGGTGAAATCCTGCCTCTGATAATGACAATGGCAAAACTCTTCTTTGTCCACATGGGACTAGGATATGAGAAAATATCTTGAGCAACACCTTACAAAATCTCTCTCAAGAAGAAAAAAATATTTTGGCATTAAGATTCCCATAGCATAAATAACCATCAACACAGTGCTCAAAAAATGAGGGCTGCACTTTAATTAAAGTGTTGGAATTTCTGAATTAGACCCTCTGGCTACAGTTTTGGAACAGATTCTACCATTCCAATTCCCCTTCATTAACTTAACACAGGCAGTCCCCTTTTGTTTCAATGTTGATTTAACCTCCAAACTTCCAGTTACAATCTGCACTGGGATTTGTCTGCATCTTCGGAAGTTGAGTTCACTTATAGATATGGAAGTCTTCATTTTTAATTTTATAGTTGAATATCTAAGAAAGAACGATAAGCTCAACTTTCAGCTTCACTAAGGCACTTTTCCAGGTTGCATGATGCAGTTCACAGATCAATAAATGCAGCATGCAAAAAAATCAGATTGTGGTGAATGGGAGTATGTGCGTGGGGGGTTGGGAGGGGAGGGAGGATACCATTTTCTGGACATTCCAGACATTCTCAGTAGTTAACGCTTTAGACCTAACCCTAACTGTCTTGCCTGTGTAAGTTAAAACCATGAAAGTGAGTCCTAGAGAGTCCCCAGGAATCCTAGGGAAGCTGGAAATGAGCTGGCAGAAGGCCCAAAGAGCCAAAAGAAACAGAGGGTGGGCATTTGAATTGGAAGTAATGGCCCTTCCTGTACCTGTTGAGTAACCAGAGTAGAGCCGGAAGCCCATTTTAAAAATGATCATTTTGGTTGTTTTCATATTAATTTGGTGTTAAAATGATTTCCCAGATTAATTATTTTCTTACAGGAAAAAAAAAAACTACTCAACTACATTTGCTTCTTGGCGCTCTAAACATGTTTTGGAGTCAATGTTGCCGAACTCTGCACTGAAAATGGTATAAATGAGCTACGATTAGAGTTATGTAATAATTGTATTAAGTTTATCATTTTATGTGATAAGATGTTAGAAACGTGTCAATGATTTCCTATAGATTTTGTCCTCTTTCACTTGGGAGCCTTTTGTATTTTGATGTGCAGAAAGCATAGTACATACGATGCTCTATTTATTACATATCCCTTATGTGTGCATAAGCACAGTGGTAAGAGCAATATCTGGGAACATAGGGAATTAGCTGTTTGCAAAGCCAGACGGTATGCATTGTATACTTTGATTAACTGCTTGTCTTCTAGTTGACTGCAGGAGTGCCTCATGAGGGTGTCGGTTACACATTGGTTTTGGCACAATATATATTTTTAAATCTTACCTTTTTTCAATAAACTATTTAGAAAGTAACTTAACAATAGCTATTCTTTGAGTTATTTCTACTTTCTGAGATCCAAAAGCACTGCCCAATTTTATAACAAATACAGTTAAGCAGGAAACAAAGATTACATGAAATCACCACACACAAAGAACTAGGAGGGTTACCTAGATATGATAGAGGCAATGAAAATGGATTGAAAATTAGGACGGGCAGGAGAACACCAACCTGGGATAAAAAAGAGATAAGGAGTAAGACAGAGAATATCTTATTACCTCTGTATAAATCTATGGTACGCCCACATCTTGAATACCGCATACAGATGTGGTCACCTCATCTCAAAAATGATATATTGACATTGTAAAAGGTTCAGATAAGGGCAACAAAAATGACTAAGGGTTCTGAACAGGTGCCATTTGAAGAGAGATTAAAAAGACTGTGACTTCATCTTAAGAAAGAGAAGACTAAGGGGGGATATGACACAGGTTTATAAAATCATGGCAGGTATGAAGAAAGTGAATAAGGAAAAGCTATTTAATTGTTCCCATAACATAAAAACTAGGGGTCACCACATTAAATTAATAAGTAGCAGGTTTAAAACAAACAAAATGAAGTTTTTCTTCATGCAGTGCATAGTCAACCTGTGGAACTCTTTGCCCGAGGATATTGTGAAGAACAGGATTTTAACAGGGTTCAAAAAATAACTACATACATTCATGGAGACTGGGTCCACTAATACTTATTAGCCAGAATGGGTAGGAATGGTGACTCTAGCCTCTGTTTGTCAGGAGCTGGAAATGGATGACTGGAAAAGGATCACTTGACCTGTTCTGTTCACTCCCTCTGGGGCATCTGGCATTGGCCACTTGCAGAAGACAGGATACTAGCTAGATGGATCTTTAGTCTGACCCATTACGGCAGGGGTGGTCAACCCGCGGTTCTTGAACTGCATGCAGCTCTTTGCTCAGAGAAATGCGGCTCTTAGGGTTACGGCTCGATTGTCACTCTGCACACATGCCCCAGCACCTGGAGGGAGAAGCGCGTGGCTGCGGTGGCGGCTCTAGTGAGACCTAGGGTGCTACTAAAAGAATAAAAGAATCCTGGGGCTGCCTGGGAGGGCATTGGGTTAGAGTGGGGGGTGGGGGTAGGGTGCGTGGAGGTGTGCCTGATTCTGGAGGAGGGGTGTGTGGCTCTTTGTGCTACTATCCACAGCTATTTTGGCTCTAACTGGTTGGCCATCCCTGCACTATGGCCATTCTTATGTTCTTATGTAGCTTCCTTTTAAACTAGGTTATCAATTTATTTATAGATACAGTAAAACTCCAATAGTCCAGCATCCAATTATACGGCGCTCCCGATAGTCTGGCATCAAAATGGCAAGAGCCTACTGAATGAGCTTTGGCAAAAAATGAGTCAAAAGGCAGCAGCGGAAGCAGCTGAACTGAGCGAAACCGGATGGGAACGAGTCAGTCTGCCACTGGCATTGTGACACATTGGACAGTGCTTGTGCTATGATAAAAAGGGTTTAAAACACTTTATATAGAATATATACTATCTTATAGTACCTCCTGATAGTCCGTAACATCTCATAGTACCTCCTGATAGTCCAGCATATCCAATAATCCGGCACCACGTAGGTCCCAAAGGTTCCGGATTATTGGAAGTCTACTGTACTACACTGTACAGCACTGGCACTTCCTAATAAATTCAAAATTGATAAAAGATATAATGGAAGTAAAAATACAGTAAGTGGGCATATGCTCTTCATCTTTTATCTTGCAATATTAACTGTGAATTGTTTTTAACAACCCAACAAAGAGCACATATTCAGGAAAAGAAACCAAATAGTAAATTCCTGTGTTTCCTACTACCACTAAGCACTTCCTGAAAGGGGGACTAATTCCAAGCATGGCAACAAAAGGCAACAGCATTACTTGTGTGAGTCCACTGCAGTCACTGGATTTACAGCAGGGGTGAATTGAGTTCTACAGATTGTTACAGGAATGCTAGTAATAAGGCTGCCACTGCCTACAGTTCATTGTACAAGCTGACCTCATCAAATATGACAATTTCACAATTTTGCATAATAAAAGCGTATATCATGCTTTCATAGTGTCACTTCAGTCTAAAACAACATTCATGATGGTTTAAAGGTTCTGCAAATATAGCCCTCAATATCAGGATTCTCCTGTTCCTGCAGATAAGAGAAGGAGAAATGGCAGTTAGAAGGAGCTTAGTAGCCTGTGAATTCACCATTGTAAAGTCAAAGACAATATCTGTATCTGCATGCTTCTCTGTACTTGTGTGTGTACTGCTAGTGCGAACCCAATACCTGCACTGAGTTCACATATGCTGTGCACCTGTCTCTGCTATATTTCACTCTGGTGCATTAGACAACAACACATATTTCACAGTTTGCTTCTTTGTCAGGGTTTTTTGTTTTTGTTTTTTAACAGTTGGAAATTCATGGCTGGAGGAGGAAGCAAGCGTGGAAAGAATACATTGCATTTCTTTGGCATCACACATTTATAGAAATCAGCCATGTGTTGTGAATCCCACTGACATATCCCAAATGGCTGAGAAATGCCACAGTGATCATACTTGGAAACCAAGTGAATGGTAATTTTGAGTTACAGACATGTATCGGAAATTGAGCTACAAAATTTTGAAACAGGAACACATGATCAAAACATCTGGTCAAATTACCTGAGAGTTGGGTGAGGATTATGGTCTGTGGACATACGTCCTTGCCCTTCCACTCCCACTGACAAGAGAGGGATGACTGTGGGATATTGAGGGGAGGTAGGGGCAGGACAACAAACAGGGGCATCCTCCTGCATGGAATTTGGAGGCCAAATGCAATCTAGCTTTCAAGGACTGAATCAGACTCACTGGTTCCCCTCCTACGTGTTCTGGGGGAGAATCCCTTGTCAGGAGTTTCTTCCGGGGCCAGTGCAGAATCATCTAGAATGCTTCTCTTCTGCCTCACCAGCTAGTCTGGCCAGTGTTTCACACACAGCGCTGAAAGGGGCAGGGAAACAGTCACACCACATGTGGATTTTCTTTTCTGAACCTACCCTGTCCACTACTAAGGGACACTGCATAGTGCTTGTGCAATTGCCACAGTGGATGCTTCACCCCCCTCTGCTTCTCCTGGTTCCTGAAGAGTGCCTCAGCACAGTGAAAAATCAAACATCAGGGATAGTTAAACATTTGAAATGATTTCCAGGATAATGTGTAACCCATGTACCTAATAGGGAGATAGCTCTTTAAGTTACCCATGGGAGGAGGTAGGAGTGAGTTGTGTCTGAGTCATTGTTGCTAAGCAGATTTAGCACTCCACACCCAGAAGCTTCTGGAATGGTGTGTGGTAGTTTTAGGGTCTGCTCCAGTAGGTTCTGTCTCTGTTGCTGGAGTCAGATTCCATGAGCAAGTGGGAAAGGCAGCTAATTACTAAGGGCCATGTGTCCTGTGTGAGCTGGGAGAAGCTGAGCTCAGGAGCAGAAAGTAGGCTGTTGCTCACTCTGAAGCACTTTGCAGCAAGTAGTGATGATGGGAACCCTCTAACTAAAGGAACCTGGGCATGTTAATTATAGCAAGAGGAAACTGGGAGGGAAAATAACTTTTGCTGTTTTAGTTGTATCAACATCTTGGTTTCGGGTTTTTGCCCATGAAAGCTCATGATACCATCTACATATTTTGTTAGTCTTTAAGGTGCTATTAGACTACTAGTTGTTTATGAATACGTTTATAATGTATGTGGGTTATAAAATTATGATGTTATGTTGTAAAATATGTTTCTTCAATATAAATTTTATGACATTATTTAATTACATTATTTTCTTTAGTTCCTTTTGGGACTTGAATGCGGGGATGCTGACATTGCAATCCTGAACTTTGGGTCTCTAGCTACTTTTCTCTGGGAGCTGTTTTTCCCCCCCTTTTAAAGGCACTGGAGAAGGATAGTGAATTCTAGCCTGAGTCACAAATGCACTGCCATCATATTGCGCAAACAATCACATGGCTCCCCTTCTCCGCCCAGACCTCAAAAGACTAGCACAATGTTAGATGTAGTTAGAGATGATAATGTAGTTTTTCAGCCCAGTATGTTCACCTGAGAGAGAATTCTGAGTCTCCTTTGCCCATTTGACTTTTGATATGTTTATAGTCTTACTAATTTGTGTGAACAAAGAACAAGACATAGTCTTACATCTGCTCACTACCTCATGGAGTGAAAAGAGATAAATGATGAAACTTAAAGTGTTCCTGGGCAGAGTGGGAGTGTAATACAAAATAAGGTCAAGAAACCAGTCAAGGTGGGCAGTGAGGATGAAAAGCACACACAACTTTTGAAAAAAAAGTCTTAATAAAGCAATGTGTATATAAATACAATATATATCATGTCATGCATCTGACGAAGTGGGTCTTTGCCCACGAAAGCTTATGCTCCTACACTTCAGTTAGTCTATAAGGTGCCACAGGACTCCTCGTCGCTCTTTCATAAATACAATAGTGTTCCATGCATGCCATGAGGGCAGGGGACTGGACTCGATGACCTCTCGAGGTCCCTTCCAGTCCTAGTATTCTATTATTCTATGTTCCTGAAAAAAGGAGAAACTGATAGCAATTCTTAGTTCCTAGTAGCAGTATTTGAAATTCTTTATTTTAAAGAGACACGTTACAATCACATCACATTTTGCTTCAAAAAGTTTCATCTATGGTTTCAAACACCACTTACAATTATTATAGTTGAAAGACTTGAGAAAAAATGTATTCCTCCATTTCTTTTAGATGTATACTTGATATGCATGTTTGTTAGTATTTGGTATTTACAGTGCTTTTTTGGGGGGAGGGAGGGGTTAAAAATGGTGTTAGTACTCCAGGGGAAAAGTTATTGAGCTCTGACTGAAGGTGCCGGTACTGCGTCTGGAGGTGCCGGTACTGCGTACTGGGCAGTACCGTCACAAAAAAAGTACTAGGTATATAGTTGGTTTCACTATTTCCTTTAAATAGTGCAGTTAGCCAGTAACCCATTTCTGTGCTGCTTTTCTGCATCAACACAGGAGAGAACAATATTTGTTTGAAACAGGAAACTGCAGTTGTAAAAGCACAAAAATTGGCAGCGGACTCAGGGCAGGTACAGTACCTGAAACTGCCTATTTCTTTCTTTCTTTCTTGGTAACTTATCAGATTTCAAAGCTGGCAATGACCCTTTAAAATCCTATCTTTCTTGGCAGAAGCTACTGATTACAGGTACATGGCTGCCATTTCTCTTTCTGCAGGAGGGCTTGCACTCTTCAGATAAACACACACAAACATAAACTAGACACACAGTGTGTGACCATTACCATCCGTGTTTGTACTGTATTAAATCACAGCCGTGTTCCGACTACTCCTTAACATGTCTCCTCCCTTGTGCAATCAATCTTTGTTGCTCCAGTGATCAGCTATTTGTTTTGTTAGCAACCCTTCTAAGCTTCATAAACTTTAGAACTATAATAATTTACTGTATCTTGGCATATAGATGACATATCAGCAGAGAAATTATTGCAATTTCCAGCCTGGTTGCTCTTTGAAGGAGAGATAGAATCATAGTCTCATAGAAGACTAGAACTGGAAGTGACCTCAAGAGGTCATCGAGTCCCCTGCCCTCACGGCAGGACCCAATACTGTTTAGACCTGTAGTTCTCAACTGGTGGTCCACGGACCGCTGGAGGTCCATGGTGACTTTTTCGGTGGTCCACAGAAACATTGTCCAAAGTTACATGGCGTGAGCAGGCGCTGCCGTTAGGCTGTTTTACACCGTGTTCACAAGCACGCAGTGCGTCATCCATAGCGTCACCTAGGACGCAACCGCGTTGTGTTGCCAGTAACTTCCGTCTGAGGCTCTGAGCGTCAGTGTAGCTGCCACCATCGTGCTGAGCGGTTGCTGTTTCGTTTGTCTTGTGCTATATGTGCTGGAGGTGGTCCACAAACATTTTTTGATTGGCCTGGTGGTCTGTGGACTGAAACGAGTTGAGAACCACTGGTCTAGACCATCCCTGATAGATAAGAACGGACTCATTGGGTCAGAACAAAGGTCCATCTAGCCCAGTAACCTGTTTGCCAACAGTGGACAACACCAGGTGCCCCAGAGAGGGTGGACTGAAGACAATGATCAAACGATTTGTCTCTTGCCATCCTTCTCCAGCCTCTGACAAACAGAGGCCAGGGACACCGTGTCTATCCCCTGGCTAACAGCCTTTTATGGTCCTACCCTCCAAGAAATTATCTAGCTTCTTTTTAAACTCTGTGGGTATGTCTACACTACAGCACTAATTTGAACTAACTTAATTTGAATTAATTTGAACTAACCTAATTCGAATTAGTGCATCTAGACCTAAAAACTAATTCGAATTAGCGTTTTGCTAATTCGAAATAGCATGTCGACATTGAGCGGACCCTGAACCAAAGTTAAGGCTGGCCAGAACCAGTGCTGGCAGGGTATCAGGTTAGGACTTAGAGTGCGGAGCTGCTGCCTCAGGCTAGCCGAGGGCTGTGCTTAAAGGGACCTGACCCCCACCCCGAAGAGACAGTTCTCAGGGTTCCCCGAGCTTGTCTACCTCAATGAGGGACAGCAAAGCAGTCCTGTCGTGGAGTGCCCTGAGTGCCCTCACTCGGCACATCACAGCACTTGGCCATCAGCGCGGCTGCACTTGCCGCAGGCTGCCATCCGGAGGGGGGGTCAGTCGGAGGGTTGTCAGGATCCAGGAGGCCCTGCAGGAGAGCTTCCACCCCGAGGAGCCGGCAGAGCCACCCCAGTCCTCCCCATCGGGGGCTCGTGCCCCATTCCTCCCTCATCTCCTTCCACTTACCGCTCCCTAGCCCCCCTTCCTGATGTAAAAAATAAAGGACACGTGTGGTCAAAAATAGAAACTTCTCTTTAGTTAACAAAACTGGAGGGGGAGGGGATTAACCTCTGAGGAGACTGGGAAAAGGAGGTGGGAGAGGGGAAGAGAGAGGGTGGAAGCAGGGAGGGGGAAATTTGGGAGGAGGGAGCTGGAAGGGGAAAGCCAGGGGAAGGAGGAGGAGGGGCAGTATAAAACTATGGTATGCCATATCTTCACTACTGTATACCGATGTGGTCTCTTCACCTCAGAAAAGATATTTTGGCCTTGGAAAGGGTTCAGAAAAGGGAAACTACAACGATTAGGGGTTTGGAACAGGTCCCATATGAAGAGAGGCTAAAGAGACTGGGACTTTTCAGCTTAGAAAAGAGGAGACTGAGGGGGGATATGCTAGAGGTCTATAAAAGCACGAGTGGTGTGGAGAGGGTGAATAAAGAAATGTTCTTCATTAGTTCCCATTATATAAGGACTACAGGACACCAAATAAAATGAATGGACAGCAGGTTTAAAACTAATAAGCGAAAGTTCTTCTTCACACAGCACGTAGTCAACCTGTGGAACTCCTTGCCACAGGAGGCTGTGAAGGCTAGAACTATATAACAGAGTTTAAAGAGAAGTTAGATAAAGTCATAGAGGTTGGATCCGTGAAGTACTATTAGCCAGGGGGTAGAAACGGTGTCCCTGGCCTCTGTTTGTGGAAGGCTGGAGATGGATGGCAGGAGACAAATCGCTTGGTCATTGTCTTTGGTCCATCCCCTCCGGGGTATCTGGTGTTGGCCGCTGTGGCAGACAGGCTACTGGGCTACATGGACCTTTGGTCTGACCCAGTACGGCCATTCTTATGTTCTTATGTTCTAAGCTCAGGGTTGGGGGTCTCACTGGACCAACTTGATTTTAAAGCAAACTTGCTCCTGGGTTCGCATGTGGCCAGGCTGATAGCTATCTTGCCCTAGACGGCCGCATTCCTGTGCCTAGTGCGGAGGTCGTGGACGTTGGAGGCCTCTCCCCAAACCTCTATGAGGTCCACGATCTCCGCACTAGACCAGACGGATGCCCGCCTCTTGCGGCCCCGGGCAGGCTCTTGGGAACCGCCAGTCTGGTCCTGGGAAAAGGCGGAGGGCTGGGTGGCAGCGGGTGGCTGGCTCATGCCGTGCCAGGTGCAGGGTCTGCTGACTGGGTGCTGGCAGGCTTGCAACTGGCATGAGCACTGTAGCCAGACCGTTCCCCTTTAACGGCTCTGGGGCCGGGGAGAGGGCAGAAAGGTTTCCCTGGTTTGGCCCAGAGTGGCCACCAGGGCAACCTGGGAAGGGCTAGCCTCCAACTAGTTCTAATTAAGTGGCTACACCGCCCTTATTTCGAACTACTTAATTTGAACTAGGCGTTAGTCCTCATAGAATGAGGTTTACCTCGTTCGAATTAAGCGCTCTGCTAGTTCGAATTAAATTCGAACTAGTTCGAATTAAATTCGAACTAGTTCGAATTAAATTCGAACTAGCGGTTTGTATGTATAGCCGCTATTAAAGTTAATCCGAACTAACGTCTGTTAGTTCGAATTAACTTTGTAGTGTAGACATACCCTGTTATTGTCCTAGCCTTCATAGCTTCCTCTGGTAAGGAGTTCCACAGGTTGACTACACGCTGTGTGAAGAAAAACTGTCTTTTATTATTTTTAAACCTGCTACCCATTTAGATAGACATCTATCTAACCTGCTGTTAAATATCTCCAGAGATGGAGATTCCACAACTTCCCTAGGCAATTTATTCCAGTGTTTAACTGATGCTTCAGTTTTTACAAAAGAAAGGTTCCCATTAACGACAATGAGAATTTTGCTTACTTTAGGACATGAAGTGCTAACTTGTAAGCTAAATGAATGTGAAATTTGGTTCTATACACTGGGCTTTAATCTTCTAAACAGTTACATGTGAGGAGTCCAAGCAAGTTCCATGTCTGGTACAGACTTGACAGAGTTCTTAGCTATCTCAGATCAATTATTCACATATTTGTTTGAATGATTAGGACTAAATATCTTTGCAGGGTTTCATGAATAGAAAAAAAACCCTCTTTTCCTTAGTATGTTTTATTCATTATTCATTACTATCTACTCATGACAGCTATTTTAAATTTATTTAATAGATTTCATAAGTTTAAAACCAGAAGGGATCATTACATCATCTAGTTTAACCTCTTGTATATCACAGGCCATTACATTTCACCCAGATAGCTTTATGTTAAAATCAAATACTTTTTGTTAGAACAAAGCATTTCAATGCTCAGGAAACTAAATTGTGCCATATTGGAGAAAAGGAGAAACCAAAGTACAGGTTGAACCTTTCTATCTGGCAACATCTGTGGTCCAGCATGATTTTAGTTAGCCAGATGTCCATTTATCATGAGTGTGGACAAGTTTCTCACAGTCCCATATAGTTTGTTTATAGCCACCAGTCAGTGTTCTGTGCTGTTATTTATCTTTAATTTACTCCTAAATGTCTTCTAAGAGCCCAATCAGTAGTGGAAGTATTGGTAATGCTACGAAACAGTACTGACCTCCCATAGTCCAGCAAATTCTCTGGCTTGGCTCTGGTCCGCTCCCAAGAATGCCAGATTAGAAAGGTTCAACCTGAACTATAAATGAATAAGGCCCTGACAATGAGAGGAAACTGATCAGGTTGATTTAATATCTGTAGTATTTGATTTAGTGATTTAATAACTTACATAATATTTAGTTTCTTATTGGGCATTTATATATCTCATCCTCTCCTTCAGATTAAGTGAAATTCTGGCTCAATTTATGCCAATGCTTTTGTTGTTAACTTTAATCAGGCTATGATTTTACCCTATGGATACAATCCTGCTTCTTCTAAAGCCAGTAGAGGTACTGCCATTGACTTCAGCAGGAACAGGGCCAAGACCTAAATCCGTATTACATATGAAACTGATCATATTGTGTTTGAGACTACATCTATCAAGGCTAAAATTAAGCATCTCCAGAAACATTTTCCTAATGCATTTTCTATTCAGTATATCCGATATACAATAAACAGTAAAGTATGTCTAATTCTACAGAATATGAGAAAATATCCCTAAAACCTCAATTTCACAGAACTAGTAACTGTGGTGTAAAAACTGTTTTATAAAGTACAGGACATATGCCAGTAGAAATAATCTATGACACGGTCAGCTG
The DNA here is from genome assembly GCF_049634645.1 of Pelodiscus sinensis. NCBI lineage: Eukaryota > Metazoa > Chordata > Testudines > Trionychidae > Pelodiscus > Pelodiscus sinensis. The sequence continues at coordinate 309,878,086 of NC_134711.1, forward strand.
TTTGCACGGCATAATTTATATTTTCCTACCAAAATACTAATAAAGTGTAAGTAGAAGGTAGACTGGAGAAGAATGACATAATTCAATGTTTATAAAATGCAAGTCAGGCATTTGGGAGGCTTGAAATTATTTGCAGGATACACTTGATACCATGTTTTGCGCTGACATTTTATCTTAGGGCAAAAAGCCAAATAAAAGACCACAAACATCTAACCACAAAGTAGCTTTTATTTGACTATTCTAGTCAGCAATTAGCTCAGAGGAACAGAATTCTAAATATTTCCAATGTTTATAGTTAAAAAAATGCACACTTCTAAAATGATAGATAATGTCACATGTTCCATTCTATAAAAACTCTCAAAAGACCTATGTTATGGAAACATTATAGTAGGAATATATAAAAGATATACATGTTTTGTATATAAAATATTATACAGTGTGTATTTTGCTGCAAAGCGCTGAATGTTTAATTGGCAAAGGGTTGTTTAGTTTTATATAAATACATTTTACATTTCTTTAAGCTGCCTTTTGCCTTTCACAAAACTGAGGCCCCTGATATCCCTTACGCCAGTTACAATCAATAGGATTACTCACGTACGTAAGGACTACAGAATGGGGCTTTGGTGGTTTTTTTGCATGACTATGATGTCATTCTCAAGAACTACAACTTTTCCACTAGAGAAAAATCCAACCCAATGAACAGTAAGTCAATCCAAACAGTCTTGCTGAAATAGCACAGGTTAGGAGCCACTGTAGTTCTGAATTCTGGTCGTACCACTGCTAGGTCACTTCCTGTGTAGCTGTGCTGCAATCTGTTAGAATGGAATAATACAGTACTACCAATCTCACAGAAATACTAAGGATCAATTAGGTAAAAATACCAAATTCTTTGAAGATATAAACCCTTTTTAAATGTAAGGTTATTGTTACTAGTTTCAAAACTTCTTACTCAAGGAAACAGTTTTTTAAATGATTTTATGTTGCAAGATTTTGGTGCTTCTAATTTAAATTTACTAAATAATAAACTAGATATACATTCTTCAAGTAGCACAAAATTAGCTATCTACTTTAAAAAATAGAATAATGCAGAAGTAGCACCAGCAAAAAGGACAGGAAAACAGAGCCAAAAGGCAACTGTTGAGGAAAGGAACTTACATAGAAAGGAGACAGGAAAGCAACAGGAATAAGAGTAATGTTCAATCCACTGCAGCAAACACACAAAGTGCATGCATAAGAAATGTGACCAACACGCAAAATCCCTTTGAGGGAAGAATAGAGGTGGGAATTAGAGAAAAGTAAAAAAAACCCACACCTTTCCCCTTCTTGCATGGATTGCTGATTGTTCATCTCCTTTTTTAAAAAATGGCTAAACGTGTCCACTGCAATTTATGGGAGTGGGTCTTTGCCCATATACCTGGAAGATAAGGTTCATTGCCCATTGCAGGCTTTCTGGCAGCAGGTACAAGGAGGGGGAAAGCTTACACAGATGGGCAGTAGGGCCAGGTAAGGAAAAGGTCATTACATAACCCTTCCTGCCAACTGTATGCTACAGAAAAATGTGGGGGAGGGGAAGGGAGAGAAGGGGTGTTAACATTTATACTCTATACAGTCACAAACAGGCCCTTTGTATCAGAACTGGACTGGCAACAGCTACCCATGAACTTTGCAGAAGGACCTGGTTCCCTTTTGACCAACTATAGACATTTATGTTAGTTGCTCCTTTTCCTTGGGAAGGTGGGAAGTGTGTTTTCACTCACTGGCATATTAGGCAAGGTGGGTGGATTTTTTTCATCTTTCCCACTGGTGGTCTAGTTCCTGGTTGAGTGCAGTATGGTGGGGGGTTAAGTTATAATGCCACAACTTAACCTGACAACTTGTGGCAGATGTCCAGGGCAGGTATTCAATAGGGAAAGGACAGTTTTTAGAAACAGTGGCTTGGAAAAGGATTTGAAGGAAAATCTCTCTTATGGGAGTTGAGTAAGGAGGCTTGGGGCTCCAAAGTCTCATCATAAGGGAGCTGACTCCCTCACTTTCCTGGCCCCCCTTTAAGGGAGCTGAGGAAAGGAGTTTGGGGCTCCTACATCTGGATCAGCAAGAAGCTGACTTCCCCCTCCATATATGTTGCTGCATACTCCCAGATATTATAAGTGAACAAAGCTGCTGCCTTATTAAATTGCATCCATGGCTTCCTGTATTCCTTCCATCATAGACGGACATAGAGAAGCTGTTTGAGAACATATCCTCAAGCTTGGATCCCCTCCTTTAGAAAGAATAGCATGCGTCATGACCAGGGCTTGACAAGCCGTGGCGAAATCTATTCGCCAGCCCCACACTGTGCATGTGCAAGACCCACATTGCGCATGTGCATGCCGCCAGTGAACAGGGTGAATGGCTGAAATCTACTCACCTTGGGCGAGTAGATTCACTGATTTGTCGAGCCCTGGTCATGACTCATAATCTCTCCCCTACCCCTGATTCTGCTCCAGCAAGAATAGAAGGACACTTGAAACCTGGACTGCAATTTTCCTGGCTTAAAAATGAAGTGCCTTTTAAAAAAGTATTTTAACCAATCTAATACCACTTCATCGTCATTAAGCCTCAGGTAGCAATTCTGTAGCACATACTAATTTCTAGTAGTAAGTTACATACTGCACCCTTAATACAGAAAGGATGGTGTTCTGGCCTTCAGGAAATCTACATTCAATGCCATCTCTCCCTATTTAAACATCAGAAAATCAAACCCTTCAATGACTCAGTTCTTCATCTGTAAAATGAAAACAATGCTTCAGAGTAGGGATTTAACTGACTAGTTGACTGTCCGATAAGGATATGCTTATTGGGTAGTCAAGTAGTGACTTGACTATTTGCTTCCCCACCCTTCCTGCAGCTGCGAGTGGCTCTTAATACATTTAAAAGGCAAAGGCACAGTCAGAATAGCGAGCACCCCACTTCCCCCTTATCAACTGAGTAAATTCCATTGACTACTCGATTAGTTGATTAATCGAAATTTAACATCTCTACTGCAGAGATGTGTGAAAGTACAAATTATTGAGATATCTACTATACTAAATAAAAGCAAGAAATTAGGATATACAAAACTGGAAATTTTAAAGAACACTATTTAGCATTCCTATAGATATAAACTATTGGCATGACTGATGATTACTGAAAGCAAAGGACGCTCAGCATTACTTTTACAATAATGTAAAAATAAAATATCACTCTGAAACCATGAATGGCTCCACTATGAATGGATCTTTTAAAATTCAGGATTAAAGCAGCCGAAAGTCTCCTCTGCACTGTGAGATCTTGGCACTTGTACGCCAGGATCAAAGAGAGAAATCAGATCCGTGCAGCTCAATTGCTTTCCCATCATCTAACTTGTAATATCAGCCTTGTTCTGAACAATGCCTTAGGAGCACCAAATCATAAGGACAATGTGCTACATTACCGTTGATCAAATCACCGGAGAAAGTATTGTAAGGCAGCTGGGACACACAAGTCCCCATCAGCCACAAGCAACTTATTCTCCAGAGCCTGAGAACCAAAAGCTATTTCCTCTCTTTTATTTTGTATGTTTGGATGACAGAAACATGATAAATAGCCAAACCAAAGCGCGGTCACATCAATGTATTAGAAAGACAATAAGGCATTGTGACTGTCAGACGAAACCTAGAAAAGAGGAGGAGACCCACTTTTTCTTTCTCTAGAGATGGCTTTAAATGGAGACGCCTGAAATTTTAGACATTAAAAGCTTTGCCCATTACTACCAACTCACCTTGCAGGTAAACACCTTCCTGGTTCACTGACTCACAGTCACATATCTGAAATCGAATCCCTACTGAAAGTTGATAATGATAGAAAAATGCTCTGTCTGTTGTACTGCTGTAATTTTTCCATTGCTTATACATAGGCAGTGTACTTCCTCTCTTCTGTAGTCCCTGCAATTGGATCCAACTACATGAAAAGCAATCCACTAAAAAGAGGACAGAATTTATTGTTATATGAGGGCAGGTTTCAATAAATTCTAAGCGTCTCACTCCCACAGGTCCAAAAATGACTTAACAAGGGAATCTGTTAGTTTATAGTTAACAGCGTTTTCTTCAAAAGTGTTAATTTGGTGGTATGGCAAATGCAACAAGCTATCAAGAACTGTTGTGTGATGTAGATTTACATACTAGTACATAAATACGACAATGAAATTACATACATCTGTGCCAGGATTTTTCTGTTTGCCTTTAATGATAAACATAAGAACGGCCGTATTGGGTCAGACCAAAGGTCCATCTAGCCCAGTATCCTGTCTACCGACAGTGGCCAGCACCAGGTGCCCCAGAGAGGGTGGACCGAAGACAATGATCAAGCGATTTGTCTCCTGCCATCCCTCTCCAGCCTCTGACAAACAGAGGCCAAGGACACCATTTTATCCCCTGGCTAATAGCCTTTTATGGACCTAACCTCCATGAATTTATCCAGCTTCTCTTTAAACTCTATTATAGTCCAAGCCTTCACAGCCTCCTCTGGCAAGGAGTTCCACAGGTTGACTACATGCTGTGTGAAGAAGAACTTTCTTTTATTAGTTTTAAACCTGCTACCCATTAATTTCATTTGGTGACCTCTAGTTCTTCTATTATGGGAACTAATAAATAACTTTTCTTTATCAGCCCTCTCCACACCACTCATGATTTTATAGACCTCTATCATATCCCCCCCCTGTCTCCTCTTTTCTAAACTGAAAAGTCCCAGTCGCTTTAACCTCTCCTCATATGGGACCCGTTCCAAACCCCTAATCATTTTAGTTGCCTTTTTCTGAACACTTTCCAAGGCCAAAATATCTTTTTTGAGGTGAGGAGACCACATCTGTACACAGTATTCAAGATGTGGGCGTACCATAGTTTTATACAGGGGCAGTAAGATATTCTGTGTCTTATTTTCTATCCCTTTCCTAATAATTCCTAGCATCTTATTTGCCTTTTTGACCGCCACTGCACACTGCGTGGAAGTTTTCAGAGAACTGTCCACGATAACTCCAAGATCCCTTTCCTGATTTGTCGTAGCCAAATTAGCCCCCATCATACTGTACGTATAGTTGGGGTTATTTTTCCCAATGTGCATTACTTTACACTTATCCACATTAAATTTCATTTGCCATTTTGTTGCCCAATCACTCAGTTTGGTGAGATCATCTTGGAGTCCCTCACAGTCTGCTTCTGTCTTGACTATCCTAAACAGTTTTGTATCATCTGCAAACTTTACTACCTCACTGTTTACCCGTTACTCCAGATCATTTATGAATAAGTTGAAAAGGATTGGTCCCAGGACTGACCCTTAGGGGACACCACTAGTTACCCCTCTCCAATCTGAAAATTTACCATTTATTCCTACCCTTTGTTTCCTGTCTTTTAACCAGTTCTCAATCCAAGAAAGGACCTTTCCTCTTATCCCATGGCCATGTAATTTACACAAGAGCCTTTGGTGAGGGACCTTGTCAAAGGCTTTCTGAAAATCCAAGTATACTATATCTACTGGATCCCCCTTGTCTGCATGTTTGTTAACCCCTTCAAAGAACTCTAATAGATTAGTAAGACAGGATTTCCCTTTACAGAAACCATGTTGACTTTTGTCCAACAAATTATGTTCTTCTACATGCTTCACAATTTTATTCTTTACTATTGTTTTGACTAATTTGCCCGTTAATAAAGTTAGACTTACCGGTCTGTGATTGCCAGGATCGCCTCTAGAGCCCTTTTTAAATATTGGTGTCACGTTGGCTACCTTCTAGTCATTAGGTATGGAAGCCGATTTAAAGGATAGGTTACAAACTACAGATAATAGCTCAGCAATTTCCCATTTAAGTTCTTTTAGAACCCTTGGATGAATGCCATCCGGTCCCGGAGATTTGTTAACATAAAGTTTTTCTATTTGTTCCAAAACCTCCTCTAATGACACTTCAATCCGGGACAGTTCCTCATATTCACCACCCACAAAGGACGGTGCAGATTCGGGAATTTCCCCAATGTCCTCAGCCGTGAAGACTGGAGCAAAGAAATCATTTAGTTTCTCTGCAATGGCTTTATCGTCCTTGATTGCTCCTTTTATAGCTTGATCATCTAGGGGACCCACAGGTTTTTTAGCACAGTGCACACTAGGATTAAACCAAATTTTAAAACTGCCAATAACTTTCTCAAGAAATAAATTCATGCTAAGCCTAAAAGTGGTTTAGTTGTTGCTATTAAAAGCCACAACAAACATTTTTCAATCTCAAGTTATGGAAGAGTGAAGGAGAGAGACTTTTCTTTCACTGTCAAAATATTTCACTGACTTTTGGAGTCATTTTAGCTCAAACACACAAAATTAATCTTTGGGCTGAATATGAAAATCTTCCATCAAAAAGACACTGTTTCAAGTTAGGAATGACTGAAATTAGATGTTTACACTGGAATCCTTTCTTCCGCAGAGGATCAGGAAAGCTTACTGCAGCAGTCCTTTTACATATTGCAGGGTCAGAAGCTGAACAACTAATTTAATCAGTGGAAATCACAAAACAGATTTACAAGTTGAACAAAGACTTCAGACCATAAAAAAGAAGGTTGTTCATCTCAGTCTAATATAAAAGTAATGTATTCTTAGGGAAATGTTGCAGATTCTAAATAGTAGCTTGAAAATGAGAGTATAATGCCATCAAAAAGACCCAAACTTCTATCTCATTGCACAGAAAATCTCTTTTTTCAGTGTGAAGAAAATAAAGTGAGAAGTACTGATGAGGTTATGTAAAAATCTCCTTTAAAAACCACAAAGGCTGTTCAAAGGCTTGGATGTAACTAATGTGTGTCTTTCTTTTTATAAAAAAGCCAAAAGGAGAGAGAGCGAGAGATGCTTCAATTCTGGGGATATTGTTTGAGAGTATAATTAAAGCTTATGCAGTACAATACTTGGGTAAGTATAATTGGCTAGGTTCAAACAATCAGAGCTTAGCAAGAGAAAATTGTGCCTCTTTAACTTATTTAGAAAAAGAGTTAAAGATGACCTTATACACATAAATTAGATATCTGGGTTGTCCAAAATTGCTTTCAAAATAAACTCTCTCAAGAAAGGACTTTATTGAAAGGGAGATCACAAAACAGACATTGCAGTAAATGATACATCCCCTCTTGCAGTTTTCTCCTAGTTTTCATCCTTTAATTGCATTTCCTTCCTTGTTCTTGAAGGCCCCATTCTGGTTTGATCTTTATTTTTCTACTCTGGATACTATCCTGGCTCCCTTCTTATGTCTCTATCTTCTCTGGTAAGGTAGCACATATGGTTGCTAGAGCAGATGAATAAGTCAAGACATGTTTTTTTTCCCCGACTGCCAATGCTTTTTTATGTGACATCGGAATACTTAATTAATTGCTGGGGCTCAATTTTCTTATTAAAATTTGGATAATAGTAAGACAAGTTACAGGGGTACAAACTATGTAGTTTTCCCTGTAATCTTGCACAAGTTCTCAAGAGATAGTTTATATAGGGAGCTGCTGGGCACTGTGGGCAGACAGGAAGGAAAGAACACTATTGAGAAGTTGACTTCCATATCAAGGAAATAGGAATGAGTTGAAAATAGCTAAAAACATGACACTAAACTATTTTATTATTCCAAATTTCTGTATTTAGAAGGCTCTCATGAATATACAAAATGATGTAATTTTATGAACCCTTAAACTTACTACAGGTTGGACCTCCCTGGTCCAGCACCCTTGGCCCTGAACTGTCACAGACCAGGGAGTCTGCCAGACCAGAGGAGATCAGTGCTCTCCTGCTGGCTGCCCCACTCCCAGGCTCCTCTCCCTGGAGCTCCCTGCTCTGCTGCTGGACCCGCTAAAGCAGATCTGCCACAGCTCCCCACCTTGTTGCCCACCTGCTGCCCCAGGGTCTCCCAGGGTTCCTAGTGGGGACTGCTTGGCTACTGCCAGTCTCGCTACTGCAGGGTGTTATCCGGGGTTCCCAGCAGAGGCCACCCAGCTGTTGCTGGCCCTGCTGTTTCCAGGGGCTTCCCATGGGGGGCCACCTAGCCACCCTGCCCCATTGCTAGGGCCATCCTGCTGCTGCTGGGGATTCCGGCTGCCTGCCTCCATCAGCCTCGCTTCAGCTGGGGGTTCCCTGGCAGAGGCTGACTGGTCATCCCAGCTCCACTGCTGATGTGAGTTTCCCAGAGTTCCTGGATTTCCTGGCCACATGGTCCTGCTAACCCTGCGGGTCCCTGGCCTGGGTGGGAGTCCTTAGCCTCACTGATGCTGGGGATTCTCTGGCCAGGGTTGGGGCTCCCTGGCCACTACCTAGCCCTGCTAATGCTCCCCAGGCTCTGTGTTGCCTCAGGGCTCTTTGATCCAGCAACACCCCTGGCCCTGCTGGACCACGGATAATTGCCGGACCAGAGTGTCTTAGATTTGGGAGGTTAGACCTATATATTTATGCTCATCATAATTTATAACTTTTACTATCATACTGGATTCTCATGACAATTTGGAGGGGTTCAGAAAAAAGCCTAGCTTAATTTAATTTAAGAATCATTTACCAAGAGTTTGAGTAAAAAGAACATTTTAAAGGTACTAATCCAAGTTTGAGAGAAATGTAATGAAACAAAGTAGTTGAATGGCATATATCCAATGGTACAAATACAAATCACTAGTATACCAATAATAGGAAGGTCATATATTCTGCACTTCAGATAAAAAATAATTCAAGAGAACTTTCTTCCTGGGGAATAAAATTAAAGTCAAGCAAATTTCAACTTTCCTCCCAAAACAAAGGAGAATTATAAACACTTACCTGAATCAAAAAATACAAACAGGATGCCAGATGCCACTGTCCTTTCACTAGTGACTAACGCATCCATGTCTCAAAGATAATTTGCTAAGTTATTGCTGTGTCCTGTACTTTAACACATTGAACACATGGACTTCCATTATATTGATTCTAAATGTAAAGCAATATTCTGTGCTTTAATTTTATTACATTAATTCCAGTATGTTAATAAGTACATTTATATTATACCCCTCACTGTAGTATGTCAATAGCTCCATCAAAAGCTAAAAGTTACAGATCAATTTTTCACTTTATACTGTACAAGGAAAGGCTTTCGAACAAACAAACAAACAAGCAAACAAGCGCTTGGGATAAATTTAGCTAAATTAATATATACAGAAAAGGAAAAAAAATTAAGATTGCAGGGAAATATTTATTTCTAACATTTTCTGCATTCCATTGGTATTTGGCATAATAATGGATGGTCCGAATAGGAGAGGCACACCCCACAGAGAATGTCTAGATGATATAGTATATTGGTGGGGAGCTAGTCTACAGAAACTAAGCCACTCCGCACTGGACAGGGAAAGATGGAAGGAAATAGTGAGGGAGGCATCGGACACCAACGGACGCTGAGCCTGTGGTGGTTGATGATGATTAAATGCTTTGCAACCTTAACATTCTTTTAACTACAGTTTTCACTACTTGTACCAGCTATAACAGGACCTTATTCTTGCTCTGTAGAAATATAAAACTTCTCTCCGGAATCATAGGCACTACAATGAAGATCTCTAGGAAACCTGACACACCTTTGTTGGCACCTAAAAGTACAAATATGGCATTAAGCCTTTCTACTAGATAGGAAAGCTCAATTAACCAGAGTTACAATAGCCATTAAGTCCATAGAGCTAAACTCTGCTGATAAGAGACAGTTAATATAAGGAATCTGTAATTAGTTGTCCTGTTGATCTTTATATCCTTCTAGCTTACTTTATATCCTATATGCCAATATTTACTACTCAGGTACAAGAGAAAGGAAGTGGCACATACTATGCAATGAAAAACACACACAAAACCCCAAACAATATGTAGGCATATAAAATATCACTCCACATCAAACTCCAGAAGCACAGAAATTGTTCCTTATGGTTTTATCCCTGTAAACTACATGTGCATGGGCATTCCTTCCAACTACTGGACGCAGTTGCAAGGGCGCTGGTTTTTTTTAACGAATTTTAGTGGCCATGTCCAAATATATGGTATTTTGACAAGAAGATAAATATACCAAAGATAAAGACTACTGGATTCTTTCTTTCCCATTCTATTAAGCATTTTCCATTTAAAGTGTGTTCCCGCTTAAGGATAGGAAAAAAATGTGATAATTGGCATTTGAACACAGAATAGACTGCCTTCCCTTACTACTCTACCACAAAGGGCATGAGAATAAGGGAATGTGTACACTTGCACCCTCTTTCGAGAGAGGGATGCAAATGAAGACATTTGAAATTGCAAATTAAGCTGGGATTTAAATATCCTGTGCTTCATTTGCATAATCACATTATGGCGCTATTTCAAAATAACAGATGCTGTTAAGATGCGGTTAATTCGAGAGAAAACCCTTCTCCCGAAATAACTGGTAAACCTTATTGTATGAGGAATAAGGGTTATTTTGAGAGAAGGGTTTTCTTTTGAAATAACAAAAGACTCTTAACAGAGTCTCTGATTTCAGAATAGCGCTATTTTGAAATAGCGCCATAACGTGATTATGCAAATGAAGTGTGGGATAGTTAAATCCCAGCTTCATTTTCAATTTCGAATGTCGTAATTTGCATCCCTCTCTCGAAAGAGGGTGCAAGTGTAGACATACCCTAAATGACTATGGAAAAGATATAGAAGGATATTGAGAAAGAGTAGGTGCACATACAAATGGGGGGAGGGTGCATAAGCAGGGCCCCTGGAGGGCACCGAACCCCCTTGGCCCCAGAACTGTAGTAGCGGCTGACAGCTCCTCCAGCCCTGGGGATGCCTTGGACACCGACAGTTCTTCTGCCTGGGCTCTGTGGAAGGAGCTGACAAGATACATAAGTTTCGGGGGGGGTAGCCGAGTTAGTCTGTAACGGGAAAAACTTAAAAAACAACAAATAGTCTGGTAGCAGTTTAAAAACTAATGAAACATGTAGATGGTATCATGAGCTTTTGTGGGCAGAGCCCTCTTCTTCAGATGACAGGAGTGTTGGAAGTCCAGAACCAAGAATAATTAATTAATTAATTAATTAAAATACATACTTCTTCTTCCAGAATAGAGTGAGTTCCTAATAATTCTTGTAAAGTTTTATACTGCCTTTTCTGAAGCCTTTTCTGGTTTGGAAAGCAACAGGATAAATTAAAGGAAGTTAGTCAAGAATAGGTAAACTGCCATGGACTAGTCACCATTATTCTCTATTATTCTCAGTTTAGTGTCTTGCTACACACTCAACCAACACTCTAGAGGAGAGAGAAGAGGAAAAAGGAAAGAGGAAGTTAAATATTTATTTAATTTGATGCTAAACCCTAATACAGTAGACTTCCGATAATCCGGCACCTTTTGGACCTACGTGGTGCCGGATTATCAGATTTGCCGGAGAATCAGGAGGTCCGGTACAGTTGCACGGCTTAACAGCTGGCCAGGACACAATCTCCCTCCTTCTCCCCTCCCCTTTCCTCTTCCCGTGTCTCTCCTCCATGATGTAATCTGATCCCCCTTCCCCTGCCCTCCCATTTCCCCTTCACTGAAGCAAAATGTTCTTCTCCATACTGTAACACGTTCCCACTCCCCCACCCCTCCCAACCTTATGCTCCCTCTGATTACAGCCAGCACTTGTGCTGAGTGGCAGGCTTTTTAATCAGCTGGTCAGGAGCGCTTGGCATTTTGATGCCGGAGTATCGGGAGTGCCAAACAGTTGGATGCCAGACTATCGGAGTTTTACTGTACAAATCAAAATCGAATATCAGCTCCATCCCTCAAGAAACACTGTATCTTGGAAATCAGGTTAGGAAAAAGTCAGTTTTGAGCTACAATTTTCTAAAGTTATTTTGTTGTAAATCTAGTCTTGAGGTTGCTGGCAGTAGAACTTCCTTTTTTTAAGCTGGATGGAAAGTGAAAATGGGACATACAACCACTGTTCATTTGGAAAGTTAATGAAAATTGCAAGTTACTAAAAGATGAATGAGAAATAAAATTCACTATTCAAATACTGGGCTCAGGAGATTGGGCCTATGCCTGGGTGTCTAGAGCTCTGGTTCTATTCCCAGTTCTGGCAATTAAATACTGCACGACATTGAGCAAATGATATAAACTGTGGACAATGCTTTCCCAGCTTCAATACCAGGGCTGCTAACAGGAATGGACAAAGGGAGCAGCTATTTAAAAGGGTCTGGGGTTCCTAGACACAGTTACTACTTCTGCAATAGCCAGAGCCCCAAACCCTTTAAACTGTTGCCAGAGCCCCTGGTGATACACACAAGCAGCACTGAAGAACTGGCTGGGGGAGGGTAGCACCAAGCCCTACTCCTTCCATCCCAGACACTACCCCTTCCGGAGGATTCAGAGACAGCTCTCCTCGGTGCCTGACAATGTTTCTCATCATCCCTGTTCAATATCAAATAACTATTCAGAAACAATGTGGTATAGTGGTTAGCATATATGAGTGGTGTCATGAGGTTCAGGTTGCAATCCAGACTAATAGGGAATTGTGTTATCACTTGCCCTGCATCCTTAGGTGCCTTATAATGGCTTGATGCGGTAGCACCCAGCCTGGGATGCTCCAAGCCAGCCTACAAACATGCAGGTCACGCCCTGAGAGTCTGTGTGTTGTATCACCTGATTGTATGCACTATTATTGTACTATAAAAGTGTACAGAGTGAGGTCTTTTCTGAAAGTTCATGACATACTGATGATGAATATCATTATGAAATGTGGGCACTACCACTATATGAGGAAATGTTTAATGATATCATGCTTTGAAGTCTGTGATGAAACAGGTTCCCTCCCAAAAGAGAAGGCAGCTACCTATCGATCTCCAGTCAAATAAAGCAAGATGTGACCAAGACCAACGGAAACCACATTTATATAAAAATCAACAGGGGGTGGAAAGACAACTGGAAGGGAAGAATATCATGTCAGCCTATCCCTTGAAGCAGTGTCAATAAACTTTGGAAGACATAAGCAAAGATGGGAGCCATATTTATTATCCACCACTACACACATCAGAGAAAAGAGTTCTTGCCAGCTGAGAAAGATGGGTTCCTCAGAGAGGGGAGGAGGATGTAAAGTTTCTGGAAACTGAATGCAAGTGAGACACTTGTTTAGGCCAAGATTTTTCATCTTCAAAGACAAAGAAAGGCAGCAGCTGGTACTTCTCTGGAAGGTTCTGGGAATAGGAATAACTGGTGAGAAAAAACATCTTGAAAAAGCCTATACCTTGATAGGTTAACTTGATAGGTTAAGTTTTAGACTTTTCACTTATATGTCCTTGTATCCCTTTCTAATTTTATTCCCTTTACTTGGCATCACTTAACTTACGTTGTATTGTTAAAAAATTGTTTTATTTTTTACTATAAACGGATGCAGTGTTTGTAGGGAAAGTTGTATTAATTCCAGTTTAATTAATAAGCTATGAATGAAATGTATTGTTTCTCTGAGCTGTCCGGGTCATGATTTGGGGACAGTTTGAGAGAGGGTATGTGTTAGGGTCACCTTGCTGGTTGTAACCACGTCTGGAGGAAGCCAGAATGAGGTTGTGGGGATGTAGACATGCTTCCAAGATCAAAGTTACTGAACCACAGTAGTTTTGCATAACCATGCTCACTGTGTGGTCTGCACGCTTATAATCTGTCTGTGAGCATCCCAAGTTGGATGCTACATCAGCAAAGCAAAGTACTGGAAGGTACCCATGGTTGCAGGGCAAGATGTGACCTTACTGATCTGTATTGTACCCCAATTCCCATGACAATTGAGAATTAAGAGTCCAAAGTTTTATTCCTGCCCTGAGACAGTTTGCGGTGCAATTTTGGGCAAGTCTGGGAGGTACCTATGGTATAATGATAAACATTAATTATATAGCATTTTGTTTGCAAATAGGGTTGGTAGTTTTTTGTTTTTGCTCCACCAGCAATTCCATTTTAAACATGATAGAATTAATCACCTTGGAAAACAGTTTACATATACCACACACTCTATTTTTTACCCTTACATTTCATTTCCTCAAATTCTTCTTTAGCATTCTACACAGCAACTCTCATTAACTGCAAAATGAGCACTACAGATATCCATAGAGAACGGCATTCCACCATTGTGTTAAGTCAAGTCAACTACTCAAATGCATTAAAATTCCTTCATTTCAATTGATCAGCCTGTGTTTGAAATCTAAACCACAGCAGTCTTTTTTTTTTTCAATTGCCAGTTAGAGCTTCACTGAAAGCTTTCAGAAATCAAACTTCAGCAGGGTATTTAAGATTTTCCAATTAAAAGTGCAATTACTAAAGCAAAATTGCCTGATACTGATAAGATAATGGGACTTCAGTGACAGGTGATGCAGAATTCAAGTTATGATTTGAGGGGAAAAAACAGACTAAGAGACAGAATCATTTGTGATTCATACATATTAAACCTCTAATCCTATTATGATCCCTATTTCTCATAACAAAAAGTGAAACTGGCCTAAAAATAGCCATAATACACAATATGTTACATATAGATACTTCAATACAGACAGAGATAAGAATATATGTGTGTGTGTCAGAGAGAGACAGAGAGAGTTAGCCCCTTTCATCTTGAAGGATGCAAATATACAAACCCTAATTAATAAAAGGTACCATCAGAGGACAGTTCAGGGAATTGGGAAAGTATTTAAAAAATGAAGAAGCTTTCATTGAAACAAATCAGTCTAAAGCATTTCTATTATTAGCTTTGAGTCTATTGAGACTTCCCTAGTACAAACTATAGTACGTTATATTACAAGAAAGTATCATATCAGGAACGAGATGTGTAACTCAATAATCCTGGTTGCAAGAATTTTATGCTTTGTGATAAGGAAATCGTAGTGATTTTTTTAAATAGAAAAACCTGTTTATTTATTACATGTTTCAAATAAATGTTCAGTAAAATAATATGCTTCTTAAATTCTTCCACACAAAAGACAGTGACTTATTCTATGTTCAATTCCATTCAATAAATCATCCTACTTCCCTTAATAACTAGTTTCAGCTTGCAAATGCAGCTTTATACTTTCCAGTGTTTAGAGAAGATGAATTAAGACATGTCTATTGTGAGTTGGTACTAAGTAGACTAAGGATTAATTGCCATAGCAACCAGTCTAGGCCTTTGACTATATATCTTCAAACAAATTGCTGGATTTTCTAAAGGTATGTGGATAGGTGTTTGTTTATTGTGAATAGAAAGAAGGTTTTTCATTATGTTGATTTTTACAAAAGTATACAGTACATATATTACCATGATTTAAACAGTTCTAGTGTTAGCATATACAAAGCCACAGCTAAATACAGAAACCACAAATGCTACAAAGAGCCAAAGCATTTAATTTTTATACTTAGTGTATGTGATGGCAGTCTTCCATATTAATGACCCCTCTCCCCTGGTTCTCTCTCAACAAAGAGCATAGAGACTCTAATAGTAAAATGGTCCCGTTTTAATCCTGTTCCAGACACGCTGGAAATGTTTTTGAACCAAGGAGAGCAGAGGAAGAGAAGTGCGGGAAAAAATGGGTATAACATCATGAGAACCATACTGGGTTAATACCAGCACACAAAATCTCTCATCCCCCTGCCAGGGTTGCACGGCATGTAGAGGGAACCGCCAGCCATTTTGAACAGCTCGCAGCTCCGTCTACATGCCATGTACCCCTGCTTCCCTTCCTCCATCTGTTATGACTGGCCATGGGGCAGGGGAGCATGCAAAATTTCCTCTCTGGCCCTGCACTCACCAGGGCCACGCGGCATGTAGATGGAACCACCAGCCATTTTCAACAGCTGGCAGTTCCCTCTAAGCGCCATGTGACCCTGGTGTGGGGTGAGAGATTTCACACACTCCCTCACCCCCAGGACCCAATTGGCTTAGGGGTTGGGAAGCATGTGCAAAATCTCTTGCCCCCGCAGGGATATGTGGCCCTGAGCTGCATGTGGAGGGAACCCATGTGGCTGGGGCTACTGTAGGAGGGAGCCTGCTGCAGGGACCCTGATGGACTGCTGGCTGGGAGCCGCCTAAGGTAAGTGACTCCCAGCCAAAGCCTTCCTCCAGCACCCCAGCCCCTCTCACTTCTCAACTCCTTGCCCCAAGTCATCACCCCTTCTGCCTTAGATCACCACCCAAATCTTCTGCACACTGCCCCAGATCACAATTCCCTCTCAGACCTTGCACCCCCTGCTACACCCCGCCCTCAGGTCAAAATTCACTCCTGCACTCCTACTCCCACCCAGAACCAGCAACCTAATCCTCTGCCCAAGGTCATAACCCCCTACTTCACCTAAACTCCCTCGCAGACCCCACCCCCTCTCCTGAATCCCAATCCCCTACCCTGAGCTCCCTTCTGCACACAACCTCTGTCCCAAACTCCCTCCACAGAGAAGTGCATCCCCTCCATAGAGAAGTGTGGCCCTTGACCACTTTCCAAAATCTTGGAGTGGCCCCTGATGAAAAATTATTGCCCACCCCTGCTTGGATGTTGGGAGAGAAGAGGGAGGCTTCACATGCAGCTCTGTCTTCCCCTTCCCCCTGCAAAATCTCTCAACTCCCACTAAACAGTTTCCTGCCAATAGGTGCTGAGAAATTTTGCTAGGAGTGGAGGTAGCCTGTGAAGCTTCCTTCCTCCCTCTCCCCTACCCATTACTGAGCCATGTGGAACAGCCAGCAACTACAGGTGGGAGCCACCTAGGTAAGCACACCTCAGCCAGAGCCTGCTTCTGGCACCTTACTCCCTTCTACCCCACCAACTACCTGCCCCAGACCACTACCTAAACTCTCTGTACCCCTTTCCCCCAGGTCACAACTCCCTCCCAGATCTTGAACCGCCTCGCACAACCTCCCCCCAGCCAGAATCCTCTCTTGCACTAATACCCCCTCCCCGACCCCAACACCCCATTCTCCTGCCCCAGGTCCCTCTGCATCCCCTTCTCCCAGGTCACAACTCCCTCCCAGATCCTGCACCCCCTTCTAGAGTCTCCTCCCCGCCCCAGGCCAGAATCCATATCTCCACCTGGATCCCAAGCTCCTGCCCCAGATTATACCCCCTTCCTTCACTCAAATTCCCTCTCAGAGTCTACATCCCCTCCCTCTCAGAGTCTACAATACATCCTTCAGAAAAAATCCAATCTTAAATTTAAAATTGGTAGTGAAGAATCTCTCATGATCCCTGTAAAACTGTTCCAATGGTTAGTCACCCTCACTATTAAAAATTTACTCCTAATTTCCAGTTTGAATTTATCTAACTTCAGTGTGCAGTCATGAGATTTTTTTAGGCCATTGTTTACTACAGTGAAGAGCCCAGTATCAAATTTCAGTCCCCATTGTGGGTACTTGCAGACTGTAATCAACTTTCTCTTTTTTAAACTAAATAGATTAAGCTCCAGGTGTCTCACTATGAGGCATGTATTTCAATCCTTTAGTCATTCTGGTGATTCTTCTCTGAATCTGTGCTAATTTATCAATATCCTCCATGAACCGTGGACATCAGAACTGGACAGATGATTCCAGTAGTGCTCATGGTGTGCCAAAACCAGATATGAAATAACTCCCTAGTTCTGCTTATGATCCCTTCATTGCTACATCCATTGACTAGCCCTTCTGGCCAAAGCATCACTTTAGGTGCTCATGTTCAGCTGATTATCCATCATAACATGTTAAGTCTTGTTCAGAGTCACTGCTTCCCAAGATAGAGACTCCTATACATATGGCCTGTAGTCGGTGTTCCTAGATGTTCAATTTTGCACTTAGTCATATTAAAATACACATTATTTGCTTGAGCCAAACTTATCCCTTTGTATCTGTGACCTGTCCTCTTCATTATTTACCATTATTAACTGAAATCTCCCAGTTTAAAACTATTGCACCACTTCTGCAGTCTACGATACAGTACCCTCTCTATCAGACCTCTTCTTGTGGCTCGTGCATCAGAAAAAAAAATATGTTTGGATAGCTCAGAAGGTTTTTTGGGAGTCTGCTTAAAAAACCTGTTGATGAATCTAAGCAGACTCAAAGTCAGCTGAGAAGAGTTCACAGAAGTATTGTTGGAGGAAGGTAGGCTTTCTGGGAGGAACATGATGGGATTATGAGCAGGGAAAGCAGTCAAGATTGAAGCTGGGGATAGCCACATCACAGACAAAGATACAAAGGTAGGAGCTGATTATTTGGAGAACAAGCTTTTATATCTAGAGGTCCTTTAACAATGGTAATGCTGTGCCTCCATTATCTTTCCTGGCACAGAAGTTAAGCTGACTTGTCTGTAGTTTTCTGGGTTGTCCTTATTTCCCTTTTTATAGATGGGCACTATATTTGCCCTTTTCCAGTCTTCTGAAATCTCTCCAGTCTTCCATGACTTTTCAAAGATGATGGCTAATGGCTCAGATACCTCCTCAAGTATTCTAGGGTGCATTTCATCAGGCCCTGGAGACTTGAAGACATCTCACTTTTCTGAGTATTTTTTAATATGTTCTTCTCCTATTTTTAACTTCTGAACCTTCCTGATTTTCACTGACATTCACTATGTTAGGTATCCAATCACTACCAACCTTCTTGGTGAAAACAGACACAAAAGTCAGCAATCATCTCTACTATTTCCACATTTTCTGCTATTGTTTTTCCTTCTTCATTAAGCAATGGGCTTCCCTGTCCTTGGTCTTCCTCCTCCTTGAAATATGTTTGTAGAATGTTTTCTTGTTACTCTTTATATCTCTAGCTAGACTGAGCATGTTTGGTACCTTTGCTTTTCTCATTTTGCCCCTACATAGTTGTGTTATTTTTTCATATTCATCCTTTGTACTTTTCACCTAGTTTCTACTTTTTATAGGACTCTCTTTTTAGTTTAAAATCATTAAAGATCTCCTCTTTAATCCAAGCTGGTCTCTTGCCATACTTCCTATCTTTTCTACACAGAAGAATGGTGTACTCTTGCACCCTTTAAAATGTCCCTTTGAAAAACTGCCAACTGTCTTCAATTGTCTTCCTCTTAGTCTTGCTTAGACTGAAGTCTTCCCTTTTGAAATCCATTGTCTTTATTTTGCTGATCTCTCTACTACCATTCCTTAGAGTCATGAATTCTATAGATTACTTAAATTGCCTTTGTATGTCAGACTGCCAAATATTTTGAAGGAAATTTGTGTGGAACTACAGCTATTCCCAATAGATAGCTAGTTTTGCATAAAAATATCATAATGCCTGCTTTTGTAGAAGTGCATATCTTAAATTATATTATACTGCGCCAAAACTTGAAAATTAAAAATGTGTTTGGTATGACATTCACACATAGAAACGAGACCTACCAATTCCTAGAACGGTCAGAAAAACCTCTGTCTTCACATTTACTTTTAAATATAACATGTTAGTAATGTTTAGGATTACAATAGTAAGAGGGTAACTTCAGAGGAGTAGCCGATTTGTCTGCACAGGATAAACTTAAAAAACAACAAATAGTCTGGTAGCACTTTAAAGAGTAACAAAACATGTAGATGTGGTATCATGAGCTTTCATGGGCACAGCCCACTTCTTCTATTTAAGTTAGTAATGAACTTGTTGCCCCAAACTCTGCAAAAGAGAAAAATAGTTTTAAATCTAGCAGGCCAACATGATTCACTCGAGTGACTTCCTATTTATACTCACTTTAAAACAAGTCATTTTTTAAACTTCCTCTGTGAGCAGAAAGATTAACAATCATTGCTGACAAATTCCCTGAGCAAAATATTTTACTTGTCGTAAAAGAGCCAAGAGCCAACTTACAAAACAAAATGATCAGCCATATTTTTAAAAATGGGATCCCTCTGAAACAGCTAACTTAGGAAATTCCAATCATAAAAAAGATGTGATCGCTACAAAAGAAGCCAAGTCAGAAGAGAGTTAGCTAAGTAAAAACAGACAGAACTATAGCTGCATTTCTCTGCACAGATCCCACATACATGTAGGTTTAGAAGAGGATAAACTATTACATAAAATTACATCTAGTTTAATTTGGCTGTTTGAATGGCTAATGTTTTGCTAACTGGTCTCCACAGCATTGAAGTTTTCATGTTTAGCTACAAATAAGGAAGGAAGGAATAACGTGAACTATGCATATATTGCTGGGTTATAAATTAGCTGAAACCAGCCAAGGGGAAAAAAGCAAGAGATCTGTGAAAACATCCTACTCAGTGTGCAGTGCTGGCCATAAGAACAAAAGAAAATGTTTGACTATGTGAAGACTAGTTTATAGTACTTCTAATATTTTCTAATGTCATTTTATTGATGGGTAAAATGTGGTCACCTGTACACCATGTTTAGTTCTAGCCACCCTTTTTTTGAAAGTGAAAACTATGATAAATAGAGATGCCGTGGAGATTAGCAGAGGAAATGTACTGAGGAGAGACTAAAAAGATCAGGATGGTGAAAAATTCAGAAATGTCAGACTTTCGCATGAGGACGTTTGATCCTGCCAGTTTGAGATAAACTTCCACAGCAAATGGTAACTGGTCTATACTGAATTCGCTTCACAAAAAGATAGATATTACATATATTGCAGAGTTTAACAAAAACATATATATTTATCAGCTGAACCAAAGATTATATCAGATCTTCCTTTATAACTGAACAATGATTTTAGGATAGGCTGGACCTTTGAAATGTATTGTGCTAAGAAAGGAAATTTTATGGGAGACAAAAAAAAAAATCGTATTCTCTCATATAATAGTGCTACATATTTGCTACAATGATATTAGCAGTGTGCCTCAAGGGAGAGAGAAAAAACCATATTAAAATTATATATTGATATTAATGTTTTTCTTTCACTGGAGGGCTGAAGCAGTCTTACAGTCAGCCTAGAGAAAACTGTGGTGTTGCATCAGTCATCGTCACCAGTCCATCCTGTACTCCTAGCATATCCATTAGTGCGATCCAACTAAAGCAAGTTGACAGCTTTACCCATCTTCACAGAAGTATCTTCAATGATGGACCTCTTGACAAAGAGATCACAAACAGGACACAGAAAGCTTCCAAGTCATTAGGAAATCTATGTAACAATGTCCTGAAATACCACAACATATAACCCTCTCAACAAAAATAAATGTGTATATTCTTTTGTGCTCATATCTCTCCTCTGTGGCTGTGAGACCTGGACACTATGCAAATAGCATATCAAACAGCTAGAGGCCTTCCATATGCAGTCTCTGCACACCATTATGGGGATCCACTGGCAGGACAAAATTACCAACTTGGAGATTCTCCAAAAATCAAATGCTTATTCTGATAAAAGCCCAGCTATGTTGGATTGAACACTACATTAGGATATCTGAACGTCAACTCCCCAGAAAAATTTTCTATGGGAAACTGACACAAGGCTTTCGGAATCCAGGATACCTCAGAAAGTGCTACAAGGACAGTCTCAGGAACAGCACACACTTGGATGCAATAAAAATAGATGATCTCAAAAAGGCTGCATTAAATAGATCAGCATGGCAGCACACAACATTCAGAATACGTCTAGATTACATGGCTCTGTCGACGGAGCCATGTAAACTAGTTTACCCGGCATAGTCAATGAAGCAGGGATTTAAATAATCCACGCTTCATTAAAATAAACATGGCCGCTGCGCTGTGCCAACAATCAGCTGATCCGGCACAGCGCGGCAGTCTAGACACGGATCTGTCGGCTGGGGAAGCCTTTGCCAACCGATCCCTTATGCCTCATGAAACGAGGTTTACAAGGTCAGAGCCTTCCAAGTATGTAAAGAGGACAAAAATAATCGACTGTTAGCTGCCAGGGAAAAGCATCATACTAATGCTTGGTCTTCAGTGTCACTCCAGAAACCACAAAAAGTGTCAACATGAAAACTACATTATCAAATTGATGGACTACACACATTGGAGGGCTACATATAGGAGGAGTACTTTTGTTCCAAAGGCAGCAGCAGCCAAGCTCATCATGGAGAACAAAAACACATGTGAATTGAGTCAGGTGGTTACTTTGTAGATATTCTCTTACAAGGCATGCAGTTTCTATCTTCCTCATGAGGCTTTTATTGCCACAGAAAAAGTTCTGATATTATCAACTTAAATAGTTGGTTTTGTCTTGAGGGGCCTGGAAAAAGGTCATCTTGACCAAATGAGATATTCGAGAACTGATGGGCAAACCAAAGGCCAAAAACTTGCACTGGAAATGCGGTTGTCCCAAGATTTAAGCAGAGGGTTTTTTTCCCCCTTTTGGGACCAATAAATGGGAATATAGAAGATGTTCCCATATAGACAAGGAGACAATCCTCCATGTGATAAATTTCTTGAGTAGACTTGGCTGCCCCTATCTTGGACTAGATATTTTCTGGGAATCTACTGAAGGTATTCAAAGCAAGGCTTCTGACATTTGTTTGTGATTAGGAACAGCATGCAGTAAAAGTCCCTGGGGTTTACCGTCTAGCTCTGCATCAAAAGACAGACAGTTTAATGACTATTCCTCATGTGATTTGTCTTTTTTTTTCTTCCTGACAGCCTTTGCAGTTCTCTGCACAAGACTCCCTCCAGAGGCTCCTGTGAAAATGAACTTGGGAGTTGAGAAATTTATGGGTATTGGATGACAGGACAGGTTCCTGAGGAAAGATACCATCTTTTCACCATCTGGGAGCAGAAGGATTCTGCTGCAATCATGAGGCTAACAATTGTCTCCCTTGTGGCAAATCAGACTCCAGACTTGAAGCCCTCCAACTATGGTCTTATTTGTAGAGTATGGAAATATGGCAGAGCTGGACTTTGATCATGACTGAAATTTTGATCAACATTTGGAAACCACCTTTTCCATTTCTTTGAAGGTACTCTGGCTGGCCACTTAGTGCACTATTCTGGCTCTCTGTCTACTTCCTCAGGGTTACCTTTTCATTGCAGGAGGCAGGAAATTTGTTCTATAGACAGGGAGAGAGACTGTAAATCAGAGCTACTCAACATGTGGCCCGTGGCTTGTTTGTTAGCAGGCCGCAGTGCAGTTTGGGTTTACGTGGGGCTCAACACGTGTCCCGTGGGTGGGATCCTTTAAACGTGGCCTCTACTGGGAATATGCTCCACAACGGCGAGGCGTCTCCCAGGTGGGGTGAGCATTGAAAGACACAAGCGGAAAGGGTGACTGGAACAGATGGGTACAGGGTGTCAGCATTTTTAGCCCTCAGGAGCATTGTGGGAAGTGCTTTGTATTCATGCCTGTCAATGTGAAATAAACTATTTGCATATATATTTGCATGTATATGCAATCACACTTAAAGTTTCTAGCTGGTCTCTCAGGGAGTCAAGGGTGCTTGAGTCCAGCCGGGGTACGGGTGGTCCAAGCCAGTCCTCGGCTGTTTGCAGGTCCAGTGTTCAGGCCAATCCTCCATGTCAGGTACTGCTAAGGGCCCAGGCCAGTCTTCTGTATCCGGATATACAGTTAGTATCCCACGCCCTATGCAGGGCAGGCAGCAGACAAATCATTAGGAATGCACAGGCCCTGGTTCAAGTTGGGACAGCAAAACAAACCATCGCAGAAAGGCCCAGGCCTTGGTTCAGGACAGGGCAGTAAGATAAACAGTTACTACAGTTAGCAGTTCACACTAATGAACAGTCAGGTCTCCTTGTTCGGGCGGAGATCTGGCAAACACAGGCGACTAGATTGAAGTGGCGGGGGGGGAGGCCGCCACCAGGGACTGGATGGAAGGGAGGTCGCAGGCCCACTCACTCCACTGTGTTGTAGCCCAGGACCCTAACAGGAGCAGAGCAGTCTGCTTCCTCAGCAGGGATCCGAACTGCAACACGCTGACTGTTGCTCTGGCTCAGCCAAACTGTGGTCGGCTATCCCTAGACTACTTCCGTTTCCCTCCTCCGCGTGTATCTAGTCCTCTGGCAGGCTCGCTGGGGTGTCTGGGTTTAACCCAGGGGTCCAGGTCAGTTCTCAAACTTCTGCAGCCATGGGGGTCCAGGCCAGTCCTCAGACTCCCAGCTCGGGAGCACAGGGCAGGCGTCTGGTTCTCCTGGTGTCCCTGCCCTCACTGAGTTCCTAGGCTGGCTTTTTATAGTGGAAGCCACACCTCCTGACTTCTGGTCAGGTGAGAGGATGGAGCCAAGCTCTGCTTAAGAGGGCTCGTGAAGGGGCTCTTCCCCCTCGAGGTCAGTGGGCAGCCACTCCACCCCACTACACGGTGATATTACGGAACGGCACATTCAGTGATGTCTTTGATTAACTTTATTACAGTATTTCACAGAAAACAAAGGGGATTTTTAAATGGCAACATACAATATATAATTGTGCTAAATGCCCTTCCTAGGCTGGTAAATGGAGGAACTCAGTACATATTCCTATGCTGTATTCAGTTTTAATTTACCTTTTCATTCATCTTTAAATCACTGGTTCACCACCACAGAAATAAACAATTAACAACTTTTAAAATAACTAGTATTCAAGACTTTCACAAAATTACCTCGCATTTCAGATTTTCTTATCAGAATTCCTCTAGACAGGTGTCTAATATCAACATTACAAGTGAAATCCCCCAGGCTAATCATATGTAGTCATAACACATTTCAGGAGAGCAGCACATAACAAAACAAAGAGGAGACTGCCAATTTAAGACTCTTAATGGGTGGTGGATGAGGAAAGGAATGCTTTTTAGAAGCTTTTAAAATAATGTTTTCCCCCTCCACAGTATATTCTCAGCCAATATTTGTAAGTGATTGAATGGCCATGTAATTATGAAAAACAAAACAAAACACAGTTGTGAAACTCCAGGAGCTCTACTAAAAAATTCTAACCCAAGGGTTATAGTTATTTATTACTCTAAGGAATGACTACCCAAGTATAGGGATGGAATGACTCCCGGAAACTGATATTTAAAATTTAAGTACTAAAGTGTTACACATTTTTAAAATACATTTCTTACAAACTAAGAAAAAGAACATTTTAAAATCAGTTTCTAATTAAAATCAGAAACTGCATACTTTAAAAAGAATACACATTGATATGTGATGTTAAAGTACTTAAAAAAAATTAAAAAGTAGCTACCCTTCAATTAAAAATAGGCACAACAAACAGGGATGCCTGCACTCTAAAAGATATTTTACAATCTTTTCTTTTATTGTGATTTTGCAGTTACTGAAATGATCTGCATACATACTGTGTATATTAGTTCATATGCTCCTACCATGTATTTATAAAGAATAAAGGCTAATCTTTTCTCAGCAGTTTAGAAACTCTTTGGATAATTCGTTTTTGAACTACCAGCGGCAAGAGGCACTAAGACCTTTCAAGCAGGTGTGCTCCAGGAATATGCTAGATGGAGGTATCTTGAACTCAGAATCAAATGTGTAAGTGAGCAATTTTCAGTTTCATGTAATCCTTTAATATTTATAGAAATACTAGTAACATAACATACCTGAAAAAGAACATGAACAGAGCAGCAGTGATGCAGAACAAAAGGACCTATAAGAAGGAGAAAGAACATTATTACATAAGAAGGTTAAACTAATTCTATATCTAAATCGGTTTTGGATCAAAGGAGGCCTCACAGACATTAGAATGTGAAGTTTACCTTTATTTTCTGTGTTTTATGGGCATGATCCAAAGCTTATTGAAGTTAACAGAAATAATTATCATTCAATATGCTTTTAGTTTTCAGACCCTATATAAATGAATAAATAAAATATAAATGCTAGGTTTTTATAGTAGAATGATAAAAACAGTAGATGAGGCAGAGTTTAAAATAATATGAGATTAATTTCCTTTGCGTAAATTTTTACACAACCACCATCGAATGCAATTTTCTGCAATTCACTCAAATGGAAGGATACCAACGTTGTATGGAATAGAGACCAATTTAGATCTGTAAGTAATAGAAGAGCCAAATATTTTCTTCTAGTAGTCTGAAATCTTTACCTTCAAGGCCATCTTAAGAGTAATAATTTGAAACTTTTATCCTTTTATTTTTAGTGTTTTCAGTTTGGAAATAATACAGGATACCATATATACACATGTGCCGAAAGTATCTGTCTGCTATGTACATTGGACAAACATCTCAGACACTTCGCCAAAGGATTAATGCCCACAAAACATATATCAGACAAGATCACAAAGAAAAAACAGTTTCTTGCCATTTTAACCAGAAAGGACATTCTCTCATTGTAGCAGAATGCATCCTTTTCATATGTGTTCATTATTTTTAATTGTATCCTTTGGTATATATGGTTGTGACTATTTTCTTCCACTATTTGATCTGAGGAAGTGGGTCTGGCCCACGAAAGCTCATCATCTAATAAACCATCTTGTTAGTCTTTAAAGTGCTACATTGTCCTGCATTTTGCTTCATATATACACACATATCTTACAAATACTTACAGGCAACGTTCCCCCTTTTTAAAGTATCCTAATGTAAATATATCCTAGATCTAAACTTTAGAAAACTCTATAAGGGAAGAGTAAATAAAACTGAAATGGTAACATGAGGGGAGAAAGTAAATGCATATTATTAAATTACTGTAGGCCTTTCACAAGTGACATCATAAATTTGCTTATTGCTCCAATTAGTTTCTCCATCAGAGCCATTCTAGATGGTTCTTTAAGCTAGTCAACATAGGAAAGGAAAATATGTAATTTTCACCTGAATATCCACTAAGACAGGAACATTGACGTTTTAGGATAGCAAAATTCACAGACATTTTTATCATTTAGTGAACTTTAGTGGAAACACTTGATATATGGCATTAAAATGGTTACCAGTCTTTCCCACATGACATGGATCCTGCTTCCAAACTTTCACTATTCTAATATAGCACTTTTTACTTTCAAAATGCTTTAGAAATACTACTTTTACTATTATTTCAGACAAAATGGTTGTAAGGAGGAATTTACAGGCATTAGCAAGTTTCCAAACTTTTCTCTTTTGTTATCTTTTAAAGGTTCTCAGAAGCAGTGCACAAAATTCAAGACAGCCTTTTAGGCACACAAAGCAAAATTCTTAGTCTATGGAAGTCAATGGCAAAACTCCCATTGGCAGTAACAGGGCAAAGATTTCAATACAGAAGAGGAATTTTTCCTGTCCACTGTCATTGTAAAAAGATCAGTTGAGTCAAATGTCCAGTCCAGGAAACATTCCCCCCTAGTTTATGCTTTGCACAAAGCAGCTTACACTGTTCCATGAGGTTCCTGCCATAAGCCCCAGCCTAGAACCATGTCAACGGTATGGGTAGGGCAGCAGGTATCTGCTGAGGACAAGGCTGCATTACACAGTGCTGTGGGGAACCTGGGCAGCACTATCATCCATAGGAAGCTATAAGACTGGTGGCAGCCCTAGAGGATTCTATGGTAAAATTATGAAGCTCTTACTACATATAAAAGGCAGAGCTGCAGCACCGCTGCACCTCTGCCTCCCCTACCTGACCAGCTCCCCCCCAGCTCTCCCCAGCACCAGCTCCTGCTCCTTCCCTTGCTTTGTTGCCTCTAATATAGAGTAGTCGACTCAACTACCCGATAAACATAGGCTTAACGGGTAGTCGACTATAAACTACTCTAACATCCCTAGTCTCATTACCACACTCATCTTGAGAAATAAGCACAAAGCAACGTAAAAGAAATTTAATTACAAAAGACCTTAATGTAAAGTAGTTGGAAGCCAAAATAAAATTATTTATTTCACAAGGAATGTTATAATACTTAGATAATCAGGCCCATATGCAAAGGGAGTGTGAAGGCTGTGAATGCACCCTCCTCCCCAAAGCTCTCTCAAGTCAGCATGAGGGTGCTCCATGGCTGCCTTCCTGGTGGTCTACAGGTTTAGCTCAGCCACCCTACTTCCTCCCCGCCCCCCCCCCCCCAAAGAGGGGAGCCCATGCTGGTACTCCAGCCTCACCCACCCTCGCTTGGGAGGAGGCAGAGAAAATCCCAAGCTTCACAGCACAATGCAGCTAGTAGAGAAGAAGCGCTCCTCCTCCCCCTTCTGGGGAAACAGCAGCGTGTGGGTGCACTGCCTGGAGGCTTTCCCTGCTGCTCCCCATCTCCTCATGCCCAGAGCCAGACCCCCAAGCTCTCTCATGCACCCCCTTGCTGAGACACCACACCCCCAGCTTACTCCTGAATCTTCCCCCCGGCCATTTATCCTTCAACCGCCTGAACCCACTCTTCTTCCTGCATCCTCCCCTCCTGGCTACACACTGCACATTCCCTTGCTACTGCACTCTCCTCCCTGGCCAGACACCCTACTCCCAGCTTGCTGCTGCACCCTTCCTCTATCCAGACATAGCACCCTCACCCCCCTCCTGTACCTTACCTTCTATCCAGATCCTGCACCCCCATTCCTCTCGCTGGCAGCCCTGTCCCACACAGTGAATCCCGCATTTTTGTCCCAACCCCAGAGCCTGGTGGGATCCACAAAATCCACTAACAATGGAATCCCAGAAGAGTAAATCTGGTCTATGGGAAGTCCTGAACCTCAGCCCTCCCTGTCCCTTTCCTTCCCCAATGGGCCTGCAGTACCAGAGGAGTGAAGTGTCTCAGTTGGGGGCCACATTAGTGAAAGTTGGGGGTTTTGGAGGGTTTTTTTTCCTTTTTGTTTCTCACTTGTGTGGTCCCCAACTGATTTTTCTGTGGGTCAATGGCTCCTGACCCAAAAAAGGTTCCCAACCTTAGCTTTACTGAAAACCATGGTAAAACTCTCAGGGTATGTCTACACTACCACCCTAATTCGAACTAGGGTGGTTAATGTAGGCAACCTAAGTTGCAAATGAAGCCCGGGATTTAAATATCCCAGGCTTCATTTGCATCTTACCAGGCGCTGCCATTTTTAAAGCCCCGGTAGTTCGGACTCCGTGCCCGTGGCTACACGCAGCACGGAGTAGGTAGTTCGAATTAGGCTTTCTAATTTGAACTACCCTTACTCCTTGTGGAGTAGGGTGGGCCCGGGTCCCCCTACCTGGGGTGCGTCCCCGCTACAACGATAAACTGCTTTGTGGACTCGGCCTTGCTTAAAGGGCCAGGTATAAACTGTTTTGTGGACTCAGGCCAGGGGGCCTTAGCCCTGCTTAAAGGGCCAGCTATAAACTGTTTTGGGGACTCAGGCCAGAGGGCCTTCGGCCTGGCTTAAAGGGCCAGGGATAGACTGTATCACAAGGGTGTCGGGGACCCAGGCGGGAGGGGCCCGCCACACTGCCATCTATTTTTATTAATCCTCTTGTTATTCTGTAGCATGTGTGTTTACACAGAAGTAGTTTTGCTTCTTGACAACATTAGTGTTTTTACACTTCAATAAGTTCTCATAAGAGACTAAAAAATTAAACACTGAAAAATTGTTACCTTCATAATTTAAACCACTATTAAATAAAAAAAGAAAAGACTAATGCAGTGCTTAAAAAAATCCCTCTGCGGATTTAAAATTGAACATTCAATCTCTGGAATGCAAAACACAAAATGTTAATTATCTAAGAGGTAAAATATTTATAACATTTTTATATTAATATCCTCTCAAAAATTCAAAGAATTAACACATAAAACAAAATAATTATGTATATTAGTGAAGTCCATTGTCTCCCTGGCTGAATTCGTAGGGCTAGCA
The DNA here is from genome assembly GCF_049634645.1 of Pelodiscus sinensis. Classification (NCBI taxonomy): domain Eukaryota; kingdom Metazoa; phylum Chordata; order Testudines; family Trionychidae; genus Pelodiscus; species Pelodiscus sinensis. The sequence goes on from NC_134711.1 coordinate 309,907,652, forward strand.
ATTAGAAAAGCATTGTCTTGCTTGTAAACAGAGCACATAGGATGTGCAGTGAAACAGGTAATCCCATGTAATTTTATGGATTTATTTCTCCAGTATAAAAGTACACAACATATCAATTTAAAAATTATTTTTGACTTATAACTGATCATTTTATCATTAAGATTTATTACGAGTAAGAGGCATTAGCAAATATTGGTTTACTCTTGATTGAAATTATATGTGGCTTTGCCATAGAAATCATTCACTTTTCCTATTTACCTTCTGTGCCCAATATAAGTGGTTTAAACAACTATGCCCAAAATACTTCATAAAACTGACAAGAGGGAAGTAAACAAATAATAAAACAAAGATAATAAACCAGGCTGATGAAAATTTACTAGACAATGAGATGAGGATTCTCATGAGAGGGTGAAATGAGAAAGAAAGCAAAGATAACCATTCAACTATTGGAATCTGTTTGTCTTAGAGTGAGATTTTCAGCAAGAAATATAAGATTATATCCTGAAATACCACTTCTGGAACTCATACAAGAATAGTATCTCAAACAAAAATTTACTAATCCTAAAAAATTGCTGTAATTTCCATAGGGGCATTATGAAATTGCAAAAGGGAGAAGAAGATAATCCACAAGGTTGTCTCTAGTAAGATGTGGCCAAAAATGAAATAAAAGGGAACCCCTGGACCAGGGTAAAGTAAAGAGCAGCATTTCCCAAACTATGGGCCGGGAAAAAAATACCGGGCCTCAGCGTGTCTGGTGGCTGCCAGCAGGGCCGGCCTGAGGCCAATTCGGTTGAATTGGGCCCCGCGCCCCTGAACCCAGAAGTGCCAGCAAGTTACAGAGCCGGGGGCCCTGCTCCACCAATATGTGGAGCTGGGTCTCTCCCCCAGCTCTGCCTGGAGCGCACCCAAACCCATCCCTGCCATGCGTGGCTCCTCCTCGCCAGCTGCTGCTGCCCATGTGTGGCGTTGCCCGTGGGTGGGGAGGATGCCCAGGCGTGAGTGACGTCACAGCCCGGGATTTTAAAACACATTGCGGGGCTGCCTCCGGGTTCGGCCTCCAGCCCCGCAAAGTGGAAGGCAGAAGGCAGGGAACAGGCTTGGGCAGCAGCGGGAGGGGAGAGGAGGAGGCTGCGGCAGCAGAGGAGAGGGAAGAGCTGTGGCTTTGGCTTGGAGGAGAGGGGCTTGGGCGGGAGCAGAGGAGTGGAAGGAGAAGGGGCTTGGGCGGGGAGAGGGGAAAACACCAAAGGACAGGGTGCAGGAGAGACAAATGCCAGGGGGCCAAGTGCAGACAATGAGGGAAAGAGCAGGAGGGGAGGTGTCAATGGGAGAGGGGACAGGGTGATGCTGGGAGAGGAGAGGAGAGGAGAGGAGAGGAGAGGAGAGGAGAGGAGAGGAGAGGGGCATTGGGGGCTGGAGGAGGAGGTGCTGGGAGAAGGCTTGAAAGAAGGGCTGGGCATGAGAAAGGTGGGGATGGAACAAAGCATGTATGAGGGCAGAGGAGCAGAAGGGGAATGGGGCAGAGAGTGGTGAGGAGGTGGGTATCAGAGAAAAAGAGGGCAAAGGGGGCAGAGGCAATAAGGGAAGGGGAAGGCACCAGCAGGGTGCAGGGCTAAGGGAAGGTGCAGGTGCCAGGGGATTCTGGGGTGAAGCAGAAGGGCAGACACCTGCAGGGGAGGGACCAGCACCACAGGAGAGAGGCAGGGCAGGTGTTAGAAGAGAGGTAGCTCACATGATCAGAGTGGGACTACTGGAGAAGTGGGCATAGGGGGGAGAGAAGGGCTGGTGGAGGGGGGCAGGTTGCAGGACAGCTGAGGGCAGTGAGAAGGGCAGGAGTCAGTACAGCAGAGAAGGGTGAGGAGTTGGGGGGGGGCAGCAGGCACCAGGGGAGATGATGGAGCAAGGATGCAGCAGGGAGGAGAAGCGGGGGAGAACTGGCTGCCCGGCCAAGGGAGATTGGGAGGAGAAGCGGGGGAGAACTGGCTGCCCGGGAGGGGGTTGGGGGAAGTGGGGCTGACCAGAGGTGCAGCGGGGGGAGAAGAGAGGAGGAATGAATCGGCCTGCGGGGAGTGGGACTGACCCAGCCATATGTAGATCTCGTGGTGCTGCCCCTCTTCCTCCCCCCCGCAAAGCACAAAGCATGAGTTAGTCCGGCCCCGGGATTCTATTGTCCCCTCCCACACACACATACACACACCCTCGAGTAGTTGCGAACTATCTGGCTGGTAGACACACTCATGCAGCCTGAGCACATTTACCAGCCAGGCAGTTTGAAACCACAAACTGATACATCTAGTAATAATAAAACTTACCTAATGAGAAAATACCAGACATGTTATATTGGTGTATGGGGTGTTCAGGGAGGGGTAGCACCTCTGGTGTAGGGGCATGTCGTGCCCTTTCAGGGCAGCTCGTCCACCTTTGGTCCCCACTTGTCACTCAGCTCTCACCTGTGGCTCCTAGTAGCTGTAGCATGCGCAGCGGCCACACCCCGGGCAACAGCTTCGACAGGCTGGCTAAACCAGGTTGAGAGTAGCCGTCGGGTCATTGACCTTCGGTGAGATAGGGACTTGTCTCTCCTGTGCATGTGAAGACAGACTCCGGTGGATTGAGCGGATGAGATCTAGAATAGGACCAATGGTCATAAAGGCGGTTTCTGCAAGCGATGTGGTACGCTAAGACCTCGGCAAGACACGAAAGATGCCCTGGTCAACCACTGCGCCCAGCCCATCTCCAACCGTCTTGACTTTAGTCCTGCCATTGGAGCAAGATGGAATCTGGGAAGAGAGAGTGAGGCTGATTATACGCACCTCTCCCTCACTTTAATCCAATTCATGCGCAAGTCTTGACATCTGACATCCCGTAACTCCCATAAACCTCAAAGTCCTGTGGCGACGGGTGAGTGACGAAGCAGCAGGTGTGGATACACTGAGAGCTGTAGCCGCGGACCTGCACACAGGTGGCTCAGGTCTAATGGTCGTCTTCTTGCTGGCCGAAGCAACAGCTGGATTCGGCGTCTACCTGAGTGACTGAGCAGCCCTCTTTAGGATCGCACTGCTCACCTCCGTAGCAAGAGGAAGGGGCTAGAAAAGGTGCCCTAAACATTGTTTGCTTCACAGAACCCTGTCCAGCTTACCGCGGCTGGAGGGGATCCCATTTCATGCGGTCGAACAATAAAACTTCAAACAAAATGCAAGGTGACACCACTCACTATTGGCACATGGAATGTACGCACGCTTCAAGACGACCCCTCAGCAGATCGACCAGAAAGAAGAACGGCCCTGGTCACTAGAGAGCTCACAAGATTTAACATCGATATTGCGGCCCTGTGTGAAACTCATTTGATTAATGAATATGCAAATATGCAAATGAATGTTACCGGTCCTCCAATAGCTCATGAATGGATTTACTGGTCCCTGTGTCAAAAAGTTTGGGAACCCCTGGTAAAGAGAATAGAAATGTCGCATAAGTAGCATTACACTGAAGTCTTCTGAAAAGGTTAATCATATATTATTAGTTTTGTGAGAACAACAATAAAATTAGGTTTCTGTTTGCTTTAAATTAATGGTTAAGAATGGCTCTGAAGTTTGCAATGAGACTCTTCACCTCTAGTTGCTATTTTCCAGTTTATTTCTAAAAACAGAGATAGTGACAAACTGCCTAAACATCACACATACATGACTAAATTTTCTTTTAATATTACTTTATTGGCAGAGATCAGACTATAAACCACACTGTTACAATGAGAGTGATTGCAAGAGCTCCAGGAGTTTCCATATAAAACAAGTGCCAGACTAGTTTATTGCTGGAAAGGAACTGGCAGTTATTGTGGATCACAAACTGAGTAAGAGCCAGCAATAAAGTTCAGCTACAAAAAGTTAATATTCTGGGGCATGTTCACAGAAGTGTCATATGTATGACATTGGAAGTAATGATCCAGTTCTCCTTGGCACCGGTAAGGCCTCAGCTGGAGTACTGTGTCCAATACCGGGTATCATGCTTTAAGACAGACAAAATTAAATAAGCTATATACTGCAGAGCCCGCAGCGAAGATTTCCCAGGAGCAGAGCAGCCAGACTGGCCAGCAGGGGCTGCCAACTCTGCTTCCAGGAAGGAGGCTTCACTGAGGCATGGAACCCATCTCCCTGAGAGGGAGCAGGCAGCCCTTGCCTGCGCAACACATGGGGAGCCAGCTGAGTTTAACTGACACCATTAACTGATAAGTATTAGCTTATCACTTAAATGGTTAGTCGGTTACACTCTGACATTCCTATTGCGGGCAAGGCTGACCACAGGATGGACTGCTGAAGATCAGGGGCAGCTAAGAAGTTCCTGGCTGGCTGGGGAGACTGAGCAAGAACTGAACCTAGAATCTAGCCAGACTAAGGCCATTGTGGTACCCTGGCTCTTTGGTCTGGTGAAATGGATGTGCTGCCAAAATGGATACACCAACATAGGATACCACAGTGGACCATGTTGGACTGTTATAGAGGATAGTGTTCACAGGGAGGAAGCCTTGATAGAAAGTAAAGACTTCCCCAAAAAGAGTTTGTATGTTATGTTCCACCTATAGATAGTGTTTCTGACTTACCTGGACAACTGAGTCATTGAAGACCCACCGAAGAAACCAGCAGCCAGAGGTGATGCTCACAAGCAGTAGGTGCCAGTCCCGTATAATTAGGTATTAAGAAAAAAACTTATATCAATGGTTAAGCACAGGGACAGGCTTCAAAGCAAGATTCCTACTACAGCGCAGGGGGCTGGACTAAATGACTGCTTGATGTTTCCTACATTTGTTTTACTTTTATAAATTCAAGGCCACTCCAAGTAAGATGCAGAGTAGTAGCAGAGGCAGAAAGAGGGACAAAGGGTAGACAAAGATCACTGTATCCCTCATTCAACAAATATGACTTTTCAAAATATCCAGCATTATTTTCAGCCAACCTTCAGGACCAGAAAAACACATACAATTACCTGCCTTAGTCAAAAAACAAAAACCTGCAATATGTACTTTGCATCCAGCATTCTCAATGACAACAAAACGTCAGATACATTAAAGCAAAATTTAGGTATCAAAAAATGACAATAATCTTGAAAAGAGAAAAATACTAAAATCCATAAAGTTATAATTCTGTGTTTTGAGTTAATTAAAGTTGAAAAATAGTATCCAGTGGGCCGGAAGTCTGTTACAGGTTTTCTTTCTTTGCATTGACCATCCATGCTTGATTTATGTTACAGGGTCAACAAACTGAGCTTGACACAATAGCCCTTGACATTTTCCAGCTGTAGAAACAGATAAATCAAAAAAATAGTCTAAATGTTTGTAAAAAGAGTGATATACCCTGTGCCACTGCTTTTAAAACTAACATTTACACTATTGTTTTTATTTAAATGTATTTAATGAGATGCACATAAACCACAAAGAACACTGTTAAATCCATAGGTCAGTACATTTGATGTGGAAATGTTCTATAGGTTTTGAAAGTCACTCTACCACATTAAATTTGGTAAAGAAATAACGTTGCTGACAACGTATAGAGGGGCAGATTTTCAAAAGTTCTCACAATCAAGCCCAGACTTTTACTCAGCTCCCATTTAAACACTGAAATGAAAGAGCCAGATTTTCAAGTGTTCAGCATTTAGCAGCTCACAGCTGCAACCAATGAGTACTTTTGATATACAGCTGTGGAAAACCTGGCAGCTTTGGTTCTGGTAGATCAGTGTAAGGTTGGGTAGGAATGCTGGACTGCCTGCAGGTCCTTGGATCAATAGATGCTAAGGTATCTGAAGGCTGTTCAGTTGCTGGAGAGAGTAGGTGCTTGAGTGTTGGGGGGGGGGGGGGGGGGTTACTGGATGCTATGTAAGTAGTATCAGAATAGTTGGGTGTCTCTTACTTGTCTTGGGCACTTTTTCTTATTGGATCCAATAGGATGAGTAACTATAGGAGAAATAGAAAGCCTGTCATGTGTGACTCTTCACGTGAATGTATTGTAAATAATAATCAAAGTAGTGTCTTTTATCCAGAATGCTTAAAGGAACTATAATCTTGATCCAGACCCATTAAAGTCAGTGTGAGACCCTTCTCTGACTTCAGTATATTTTGCATCAGGCTCCACATGCACATACGCTACTGTGAAGCAGCCACATGTGCAGTAGAAGACAATCAATTACCTTCAAGAATAGTTTGGGGAAGGACATTTTCACCAATTACACTGGTCTACAATTTTTTAGAAGTCGTCTGCTTCAGAGATAAAATGTGCTATTTATTATGTATTTTGATGTGCTGAATTCAAATATGACAATTAAAACAACTGATTAGCTACTGTTTCCAAGATATTTAAGTTTTTACATTTTACGTCTATGTATATAGTGTAGATAGTAGAGTTTTAATCATAAATTGTAAACCTAGGTCTTTTCATGTGTTTATGGTTGCTTTACATGATAATATTTCACCTGTCCAGTTTATGTAACACTTTAAAAATCAGCAAAAAGGTTATATAAATAAAATTTATTATGAAACAAAAGGCAAAACTATTATGTACATAGTTTAGTCCTATTCAGTGTCTACTCGGCGCTTCTTGGCTTGTCTCTTGTATTCATTAAATGGAGCAACTCTTGTCACTGTCCAGCAATAGTCTGCAAGCATTGATGGGCTCCATTTGCCCTGATAGCGTTTCTCCATTGTTGCAATGTCCTGGTGAAATCGCTCGCCGTGCTCGTCGCTCACTGCTCCGCAAAAAATGTATCTTTAGTGACATGTTGCAACCAAGGCTTTTGTATGCCTTGAGGAGGTTTTCCACCACCAACCTGTAGTTGTCTGCCTTGTTGTTTCCGAGAAAATTTATTGCCACTAACTGGAAGGCTTTCCATGCTGTCTTTTCCTTGCCACGCAGTGCATGGTCAAATGCATCATCTCGAAGAAGTTTACGAATCTGAGGACCAACAAAGACACCTTCTTTTATCTTAGCTTCGTTTAACCTTGGATATTTTCCATGGAGGTACTTGAAAGCTGCTTGTGTTTTGTCCATGGCCTTGACAAAGTTCTTCATCAGACCCAGCTTGATGTGTAAGGGTGGTAACAAAATCTTCCTTGATTCAACAAGTGGTGGATGCTGAACACTTTTCCTCCCAGGCTCCAATGACTGTCGGAGTGGCCAATCTATCTTGATGTAGTGGGAATCTCTTGCACGACTATCCCATTCACAGAGAAAACAGCAGTACTTTGTGTATCCAGTCTGCAGACCAAGGAAGAGAGCAACAACCTTCAAATCGCCATAAAGCTGCCACTGATGTTGGTCATAGTTTATGCACCTCAAAAGTTGTTTCATGTTGTCAAGGTTTCCTTCATATGGACTGCATGACCAACTGAAATTGATGGCAAAACATTGCCATTATGCAGCAAAACATCCATGACTTCTACGAATAACATGATGCAATTCATATCATGTATGAGGTAATACCAGCTTCAGATTGCATCATTCATTGTTTTGCCTAAAAAGCAAGTACTGTCCAAACTCAGTCATAGATTTATTCATAGATCCAGTCAAAGATGTATTTTAGTCATTTCTGGTTTAAATTGAGATCCCTTCCCTTTATAACTCACTTATCCTTCGCAATTTGCAAGTCAAGGGTCGTATATACTGACCCAATAGCATATCCTGAAAACTAGAGCCAATCAACAATTTTAAGCATCATTTTTGTTCTCAGTGACCCAGAATTAGTAAAGTTTGTCTACATTTATTTCAGAAGCATTTTGGCTGTAGAGCAGTGTTACATGTGTTACAAAAAGCACAGTATAACCTTCAACATACAGGAACAGAAGACAATTCTTTAAGTCTTTATTGGAAAGATCCTCACACAGTAAAGTATAGGGTACACTATATATATTGAATCAGCTGTGTTTCTGAGTCTCCACCCCATAGCCTCTCATTTCTAAGTGGGATTTATGTGGCAGCAGAGAAAGAAGTGATGCTACAATGTAAATTTAGAAGCAGCAAATGTACATGAAAGCATGTGGGGCGAGGCGTCTGGTTTATAGACACAGAAACTAGTACAAGCCACTGAATGAAACATCAAGCTCAGAAAAACTCTTAAAAACAGTGTTCTTAAGTGTTAAAAATTAACCACATTAAAAATAGAGTTTACCATTTCTGATCTAAGGCTTCACAAGCCAAAGGAGTAAGGAGTAGGCTGGATCTCCCATGATGACTATGTGAATTTTCACATCCCCTATGGCAGCACTACTCAACTCACAGTCCATGGGCCGCGTCCGGCCCACAGCCCGTTTGTTTGCGGCCTGCAGGGCACTTTGGGTTTACATGGGGCTCAACACGTGACCCGTGGGTGGAATCCTTTGAACATGGCCTCCACTGGGAACACATTCCACAATGGCGAGGTGTCTCCCAGGCGGGGTGAGCACTGAAAGACACAAGCAGACAGGCTGGCTGGAAAAGACAGGTACAGGGTGTCAGCGTTTCTAATCTCCAGTGAGGAGGTGCTAGCAGTGCTGGAGCATTGTGGTAAGTGCTTTGTATGCATGCCCGTCAATGTGAAAGAAGCTATTTGCATATATTCGCATGTATATTTGCAGACATATGCAACCGCACAAATTGCGGCCCTCAACATGTGTTGTGAGTATCATTGTGGTCTCCAGTACTTCCAAAGTTGAGTAGCCCTGCCCTACTGGAATTTTCTGGACTGGAAATAAAGTCTCTGTTTGCAGCTTTTAACACAGGCCACTGTTACTGAACACCTTCCCTGACCCCTGTCTCTTATGTTGTTGTCACTGAAACAATTATGTAATCCACCAGTGCCTGCTGGCCTCCAAATCACAGTGATATTCCATGCCAACAGTTAAAAAAAAATAAAGCTTTTACAGTAACTAATGACTAACACAACATTTTAAAAAGCCACCCTTTTTATTCGTGCTTTTATTGGTGTTAAAGTCTATGTTCTTCTTCACAATATGTTTTTACCAGGTTTTATATTCCTCTGGGGTCTTGTATTTTAAATTTTTATATATATTTATATTTTGCTTACAGATTTTTGTAAGCCACCTCAAATACTTTAAATACAAAGGTGGGGTAAAAATATTTAAATAAATAAATAAATAAAAGTCTCACTTCCCTACTTGGCCCAGCCCTTTGCCGGGGCTCACCCCTCACCTGCAGGTTACTACTCTGGAGCTGGGGCAGGCAGAGCCCGGGGCTGGTTCAAGCTCAGCTAGGGTACGTCTAGATTACATGCCTCTGTCGCCAGAGGCATGTAGATTAGGCTACCAGACATAGGAAAATGAAGTGGCGATTTAAATAATTGCCGCTTCATTTAAATTTACATGGCTGCCGCGCTGAGCCGACAAACTGCTGATCAGCTGTTTTTCGGCTCAGCGCGATAGTCTGGACGCGCGGGTGTCGACATCAAAGGTATTTGTCGACCACCCAAGTAAACCTCATCCCAGGAGGAATACCTGGGTGGTCAACAAATACCTTTGATGTCGACACCCGCGCGTCCAGACTATTGCGCTGAGCCGACAAACAGCTTATCAGCTGTTTGTCGGCTCAGCGCAGCAGCCATGTAAATTTAAATGAAGTGGCCATTATTTAAATCGCCGCTTCATTTTCCTATGCCTGGTAGCCTAATCTACATGCCTCTGGCGACAGAGGCATGTAGTCTAGACGTACCCTTAGACTCAGCAGGGCGCTTGTGGAAGGGTTTCCCACCCCCTCACACAGTTCGCAGAGTGCAGCATGACACAGCCCAAGCTCCGGTGCCTCATGGAGGTGGCAGCAGCTTGGGACTGGATGTCCAACCCTAGATATGCAGAGTGGCTTCAGCCCCGCCCCCACCTGGAACAGGGAACAGAGCCTGTAACAAAGGGGAGGGGTGTTATCCTCTTAGCTCTGGGGAGCTACATGCCCAGGCTAGGCAGAGGCAGCCTCAGGGACACGGAGCCCAGTGTGGGGTCATGCCACCAACATCACTTGCCAAGCCACTCTGGTCCCTACACACCCACACCTGCCCACCTCCACCACTTAACCCTTCCAGCAGGAAGCTGGAGCTGGTTCTCCAGCTGTATGGCAACTGCAAGGCTCCAGCCACTGCCTGGGAGGGGGAGAAGCTGAGCTCCCGCCGCGCGTGCCACTCAAAATCAGTTTGTGTGCCACTTATGGCATGCATGCCGTAGGTTTCCAACCCCTGTATCATCCTAATAATTCCTTCTGGCCTTAAAATCTATAAAAAGGGAGCTACTATCTTGCTCTTCAAAATGAAAGTATTGGGCTTTAAAGCAAGCATGCAACAACAACAAAACCTCAAGGCTTGGCTTTAAGGGTCTCTCAGCATGTTCTTTTAGAAAGTTGTCAAGATTTTAGTGTCCTAAAATAATGCCATATAATTCTTAATAATTTCAATATGAGTTGTGTACGCACATCTAAGGACGAAATACAGCTCTATTATTCCATTTGCTAAAAAGCTATGCAGTATCTTCTTTTATGAAATGTATTCCAAAATTTCTGTGATAATGCTATGATAGCTAGATCTCATTTTATCATTGACTGTTGTTATGCTTTTAAATTGTCTCTTTTCTTAAGAATTCTGTTTGCAGAGATAATGGCTATTTGGTTCTCAAATTGCTACAGTGTTTTACATAAACATATTCACACACTAACACAGAAACTTTATCTTCATTCTTTATTGTTTGCCTTAATCTAAAATAAAAGTAATTTTAGACTGAAAGCAGGTGTTTGTTCTTTGTGTAAAGACATATAATCATCAACTGACAGAAACTATAGTTCACGTTCCTCAAACCCATATTTCTAGTAATCCCAAACAATATGTGACAACAGACGTAAACCTTTTATTGTAAAGTGGAAACATGATATTAAACTGTTGTGTAATTTCAAGTTATATAACACTTTTCCTTTTGTTTACAGTAAATCCTATTACAACATAACACATATAAATCTACAAACACCTGGTTCTAGTTTCATAATTGAAATCCATAGTGATTTAGGACAGTTTTTGAACTATTAAAAGTTTTGTTATAAACTGCTGTCATAATTTTAAAAAATCTTTGTGTCTTTTCAGGTTTAAAATATGTAAATTGTAAAGGAATGGGGTGTTACTACTGCTTCTAAATTGACATGCTTTATGAGAACAAAGAAACCAATTTGTCAGGTGCTGGTTGGGCCCTGTGCCAGCTTAGTTACACCTACACCACTGCATTTGTTGAAGACTCTTGAACTTTTTCTCCAGTAAGCCCCAAGCAATCCATAGACAGATAAGATCAAAAGGAAGACTAATACGTGATATTAAATAAGAGATTATGGAGATTCATGTTAAAACAGTGTTGTTTGATCATAATGAAATGATCACAATTGGCAAATGTAGAACATGTTCAAGCCAAAATGGAGAGCACCTGTCAGTATTAGAAGAAAAATAAAAATGAAATCCTCAGATTTTTCTGGTTCACTAACTCTATATAAACATATGTACTTAAGCACTTCAGTAATCTTTCATTTGTATTCCAAAAAAAGCACCAGTTTTTAACTGATTTTTTTCTAATACACAGCAAAAGATACAACAGAATTGCAAAAAGAAAAAAAAAGTTTTTCTAGTCTCGTTATAGTTCTTTCACAATAGCTCCTTTGTAGTCTTTTCTTAACAAATCTTATGAGAACACAGCATAAATCACAAAAATGTGATCAAATTAAACACTATCCACCAAATTATCTTTACTCTCCCTTTATATTATCATTCTGGGTGTATCTAAACTATGCGGAATGGTCGAAAGAGATATGCAAATTCCCTGGGAATTTGCATATCTTCTTCCGATCGCACTTTCGGAAGCAGAGCTTTCGAAAGTGAAAGTAATTAAGATGCGGCTTTTTTGGCGAACTACCCCCTTCGTCGAAAAGCCGTTTTTCCTCAAAAAAGGAGGTTTATGTGGCTTTTCGACAAAGGGGGGAGTTCGCCAAAAAAAGCCGCATCTTAATTACTTTCATTTTCGAAAGTGCGATCAGAAGAAGATATGCAAATTCCCACGAAATTTGCATATCTTCTTCCGACCATTGCCTGTATTCTAGAAGAGCCCTTAGTTAACCTAAAAAACAGTAAGGCATCACTAATGCAGTGGTCACCAACCAGTAGATCGGTGACTCTGACTTGGAGCCTCTGACTGGTGATCCTGACTAGTTTGGCCAAGAGAGTATTAAGTGCCTGCACTTCAACTGCCCCTTACACCCACTGCTGTGCATCTTTTGCCTTTTGCCTTGGAGCTGCCCCTCCCCCTGGGAGCCTCCTGCTTTCTGTGCAGGGCAGGGGAGGGAAAGGAAAAGTGCTGATGTTAGGGTACCCCCTCTCCCACTCTGTATCCTTTCTCCACAGAGCAGAGAGGGGGCACAACAGGACTTAGGATGGAGTTTGCTGGCTGCTTTAGGAAATGGTGTAGGGCCAGGGCAGGGGTGAGCCTGTCCTAACCCCAATGCACCACCACTCAGGAGCCACCAGCAGTGCCCAGCTGGAGCCCACATCCCAAACTCCTGCCCAGTCATGAATCTCCTCCTACACCCCAAACCCTTGCCCTAGCCTTGAGCACTCCTGCATCCAAATGCCATCCTAGAGCCTGCACCTAGAACCCCCTCCTACATCCAAATGCCTGCCCCAAGAGCAGCTCAGAGCCCCTCTCTAACTCCAGATCCCTTAATCCAAGACCAGAGCCTGCACCACAACCCTCTGCCCCAGCCTGATGAAAGTGAGGATGGGCAAGAGAGGGAGGATGAAGAGAGCAGGGGTGGGAAGGAGGTGGGGCAAGGCTATTTATATTTGAGATAGATCTTGGATTGCAATTAAATTCAAAAAGCGATCTCATGCTTTAAAAGGTTGGAGACCACTGCACTAATGTATCACGGGCCATTATTACAAGTTATACAGTCAGTTGAAAAGTCTCAGAGGGGTAGCTGTTTTAGTCTGTATCTGCAGAAACAACCAGGAGTCCTTTGACACCTTAAAAACTAACAAATTTCTTTAAAGTCTATGGCATTAGATTTATTTAAAGTTTGTGGCACAAATGAGGCTTGAACCTCTCCAGAGTTGAAGTCCTATAATCTAACCACAAAACCATCCCTTCTATTAAGGTACCAAAAGATTCCTCATTGCTTTAGTCAGTTGAAAGTCCACCATATGAAACATCACTCGTAATTCTATGCACATACATATATATTTCAGCATTCAAATTGTTTGGTGCTGTCACATGTTTTTGTACCTTTCAAATTAAAAACTACTGATTTGGCTCATAGAAATTTAAAGAAAATTCCTTTCTATCCATTTTTGCTAAAAAGAAGGAAAAAGGCAGGAGAAATCAACAGAAAATGCCACTTAATAAAACTTATTTGCCTCCTTCTACAGCTCTGCTAAGGAAACTCAATCCGGTGAGCCACTTAAGGTAATAACTACCTTTCAGCTACAAAATTATTTAAATCTCAGTGATATCAAATCAACTGGAAAATCCGAGGCCACTCATTCACCTTAAGTATATAGTACACCACAATAAGCCATCAGAATCTGTTTTTCATTGAATAGCTGGTTGGATAATGTGACAGAGTTGATCTCACAAAGCTAGTGCACAGTTACATGTATAAGTGCAAAGTAAAACGTAGGGATACAATTCTTCATTAAAAAGAATTCTGTTTCACTGTTAACGAGTTATTCCTTCAGAATAGCAGGGCAAAGCCACAAAGTCCCAATCTAATACACATTGAAGTCAAAGAGAATCTTTCCACTGACTTCAGGTGGCCTTTGGATCAGACCATAGGAGGGGAGTGTATATCTATGCACCACATTTGCATGCTGGGGATAACACTTAAATTCACTTTTTTCTAGACATCCCCTCTTTTAATCTCAACTTCTAAGAGGAAGAGGGTAGGAGCACAATGGGATAGAGACTTAATTCTCTTCAAAGGGAAGGAAAAAGCTTTGTATTTGCTTACTTGTAATCACATACAAGGGTTTTTTCTGCTAACTTTTGTAGTAGAGCACAACAAGCTAGCACGAACAAGCTCTATAAGGTTCTTGAATTATGTTGAATTATGTTGAATTATGTTGAAACTGTATTTTGATACATTATGACAAATTCAAGTATCAAAACCCAGCTTTTTATAATTTAATATTTCTGTTGAAATAATAAAGAATACCCTTGGAAATAAAAACCGTAGGAAAATGAATTACCTTTTCAATGAGCACCTAAAATAAAGTTTTGTTAAGAGAAAAGCAACTGCTTGACAAGTGGACTACAGTAAAATTTCTCTATCTATCCATAGATATACAGTAGACTTCCGATAATCCGGAACCTATGGGACCTAGGTGGTGCCGGATTATCAGATATGCCGGACTATCAGGAGGTACTATAAAATGGTTATATATATACTGTATACATTATATACTGTATATAAAGTATTCTTAACCCTTTTTATTGTACATACTGTATACAGTATACTGTAATGTTTTAGTTGTTTTATGCCTTTTTTACCCTTTTTGCTCAGTTCAGCTGCTGCCGCTGTTACCTTGTGACTCATTTTTTGCCGAAGCTCACTCACTAGGCTCTTGCCATTTTGATGCCGGACTATCAGGAGTGCTGGACTATTGGATGCCGGACTATTGGGAGTTTTACTGTACATACTAAATGTGACCTTGCCTCATTTTCAGTTTATTTCCTGAAATAGCCCATCTTTAAATACTCCCAAACTATAATATTATTTTGTACAATATATTTTGGGGTTTTTTTTTAGTTGTGTGGTGCATTGTTTTAGTCTTCCCTGAGAGCAAATAGTATGGCTGCTGTGATGACACCTTGTTAAAGACTCCTTGGATGGTCAGAAACTTAAATTATGAACACTTATTTATCTTGACTATATTTTAAAGCAAGTCAATTAACACTTCTTAAAAACATTAATAGACATGTTATATTATATGGTAAACACATTTTTCAGTAACTAGCAAAAAAAAGTAACAAGCAAAAGAAGTTTTCTTCCAAGTTTTTGTAAATCGCAAACCAATGATGCTACAGGAGAAAAAATCTTCTACTATTTTTCAGGGTTTCTTGCAGTTCATGGTTTAATATTTTTTCAAATAAAATTCTTCAAAGCACAGACTACAGACAATCCTGTATGAAATATTTTCAAAACACTCATAAATCAATGTAAATGTCAGCCTAGCCATGTCTAAACACAGTGTTGTCCTTGTCTAAGAAGCTGGAATGAGATGAACAAGCAGTATCTCAGCATGGCAGAACAACTCAATAACTTCATGTGGTGAAGATGATTAGGAGTGAAGTGGAGTCATACGGTCACATGTAATCCTTCATAATGCTCAGGCACTTGGAAACTGAAATGATTCAACTTTCTCTACTTTCAAATTTAAGTAGTCATGCACTCACAGTGCTGTAAACAGTGCTAATTGCAGTGGAGGTTGATGCACAAACATGCTATATTTAACTATGTTCCACAAGCATCAAACAATGTATAAAAAAAACCCCTGTGTGCTGAAAACAATAAATTGCAGTAAAAATGAGGGGAAGTAAAAAGTCACGTAAAAACATTGGTTTTCAAAAAAATGCAAATTAAAGTAATTAATGTTTTAATAGAAAAAAAACCCTTGAGGAGAACATATGGTTTTTGATATATATTGTTTATGAATGTCATGAGACTTGAAACTGTTCTATGTGTACATTCTTTCCTTCTAATTACGTTATGATCCATATTATAAAAGTAGTGATATTGGTATAAACTATACTTCATAAAGTGAGATCTTGGCTTTAACTGACAAAAAAACTGCATAGACCCCTCCCCCCATGTGACTATAATTAATTGAACTACATCATTCTGAACTAGCAGTATTAAAATAAATATGAGTCTTTTTATAGGTTCATTAATAAGCAAATCTGCATGCCAGGTGATTTCTCTGACCAATGATAACTTAGCACAAGGTCAGGAGGAAAGTGTAAATGCATATGATGGCTACGAATAAGGAAGTTCTCCTTTAAGTAATCTGATGTAAAAACCACAGTGTTCTTTTCATTACAATTATAAATGGGTTAACATAAGTGCCTTAAATTAGATCAGCATAATAATAAGGTTATAATTCCAGTAAGTGGTCTTTACAATATAACAAGCCACAAGAACAGTGCTCAAGTGATTTGAAATGTAAGAAAAGTCCAGAGATGGATTTGCAATTATGAATTAGCACCTGATGTTGCAAGTGCTTACATCCGTGAATTACTTTACACATATGATACTCTCATTTATGTCCATGTGTTTAAAGTTACTAATATGTGTTTACAGGATCAGGCACTTACTATTCTGGTGATATTCAAATGGTTTTAAATATTTATATAAAGAGGAGCTGGGCTCCGTAGTTAAAGTTGAGTTCCTTTTGCTTTTAGTGGAGGAGATACAATCCCTTTAATTTGCAAGAAAAATATGGCACATCTTCCTCTAATGTAATTCAATGAGCATAGAATGTGTTTTCTGAGAAATTAGTAATCATTAGGATAAAATCTGGTGTCTAAATATCATCTTAATCTAATCTGGTACCATAAACACTAAAATCCCCATTCATTATTGTATCATTATTGCATGACAGAATTATGATTTTTTTTTGTTGCCTTATCTGTCCATTTCTTATCTTAACATGTTTGGATTTCTTATAATTGTAATCTTAACTCTGAATTTCCTGTTTTTATACTGATTGGTGTGGGATAATTGTAACGTCCCTGTAATTTTTTTTACATTTAAATTACTGATATATAAGTTCAATTTAAATCAATGTTAATAGTTTATTTTGTTCTAATTTTTGTTTTTGTGCATGGAAATAATTAATTTAAATTTACTACTTATTTTTAATATACTCCTATCAACCTGAAAATAATAGCCTCTTCCATACCAGATGTGTCCTTTGCTATATGACCCATTCTTCCCTTCGCATCAAATGGTTCCTGCTGTTTTTATAACTCAAAGCTACATTCAGTTCCTTATCATTGTTGAACATCTCTGTAAACTATTTTGAATAAATTTTGTAAGCACAGCTATGGAAATAGCGCATGTTAAGTAAGCCAACAAAACATTATTTTATAATTTTTATTAGATATGAGAATAAAAAACAAAGTAGTCATTTTCCCTGCCTTTGCCCTCCTGTATCCCATAGCTCTGTATCACATACCTCCATTCTTGACACTAATCTGAATGTCTTCTCTTTCTCTCAAGTTACCTTACTTGTTTTTAATTTTTCTTATCTCACTTGTATTCTTCATTCAGTCAAATAATAGTAATAGATTCTATCATGACTCAATTTGGCTTCTTTTTTGATGGAGAGCTTTGTTATTAGTAGTATGGTAAACTCAAAACTGGCAGGAAATTTTAGTCTAAGCAAGTTTAAGAGACTTAAAATATTTGGCAAATGCTTACTTGTTTCCTTATATTTAAAAAAATGTGCATTTATTACATTTACTTAAAAATGTCATGTTTTTTTTTCAAAAAATACAACAAATAAAAAATGTCCACACATACTAGGGAAAAAGTAAAACAAGAATTCTCAAACATCGTAATTACTGTTAATATGCCAAATAATTATATTATGGAATGGAATACAACTAATCAGTGTGTTCCCTCTAAGTTGCCCAGACATCCAAGAGGCATTCAAGTGTAGTCCACTGGATTAGTAGAGCCGTGCATATCCAGTGACTTGTGTTCCAGTGTCCCTCCCCCTGCTGCTCTCCAGACAGGTTGCTCCTCTCTCTGCGTTGGAGCCCCCAGTCCCTCCTGAGACCTCCTGCTCCCTTTACAGAGAGGAAGGGGGCACTGATGTCAGAGTGTCTCCCACCTCATCCCCTCCCATGTACTCCATCTCCACAGAGTGGGGGGAGGGGCACGGGGCTCAGGAGTGGGATGGAGTTGTTGGCGGCTGCTGCATCTGAAAGAGTCTTCAGACTGGTAAGTGACTCTGAGCTTAAAGAGACACTACTCAGTCTCTCAAACTTCCCCAGCAGCCAGCGCACACATGCTGTCGATTTGTCTCGTACAGTGCAATGTACATATATTTTCTCTAAACTTTTTTCTTTCAAAGTGCTGTTATTTTAGTGTTTTGTCTGATCTATACATTTCATAGTTTTATTTCGCTTTATTTCTCTTATGAGAAATTGAATTAAATTGAATTATTTGACTAGAGTTCAAAAATACCTAAATCTGTCTTGTTGGAGTAATTTTTAAAAGAAAATATATATCAAAATTTTATTTGTTTAAAATATATATTATATTTAGGCTTTTTGTTTTTACTGGTGGTGCACATCCGCACATTACTTCCATATTGGTGCACCTAAAAATGTATTACACACATGAATGGAAAACATTAGAAGGAATATTGCAACTGATTTTTGAAAATTATGAACAAGCTAAAATACCTAATACAAATTCTTTGTTCTGCAATAATTGCTAAAATAATGTTACAGTACATTTATACTGAAGCATTTAAGAAATATAAGAACTATATACTATAAACACACTATGCAATACTGTACTTCTAAAAAGAATTACAACCAGGAACCCATGCACACATACACACTTTCTGTGACAAAAAGATTATGCATATTTTGACAACAGATACAACCACAGAGTCAGTTACATCTAAACCATTGCCTAGAACAGCTCTTAAAAATATACAGTATGTAGGAAGAGAAAATCTTTCCATGTCTCTTTATTTTTAGGATGTTATGAGAGAGAAAGGATGTCTCAAATATTTGAAATGAAACTCAGTTCAATAAACAAACATTGTATCTACTGCTATCACTTGTATGTTAAATTTCTCTTTAAAATATGCATACAATACAAGAATCTAAGCAAGCTATCAACATTTTTATATTAAAAATCCACCTAACATGATAGATTTTGATACACCCCAAGAAATCCACAAGTGACAGAATGCTGAATAAACCTCCACAGGGAGTTTTATGCCAGTTAAACTATACAGGATCAGACTCAAAGTCTCTAGAAAGAAAACTATAAAATATATAAGGGAGCTAAACTTTACTCCCTCAAATAGTATGTCACTTTTTCTCTTATGGAAGTCACAAAAATTAGCAGCTTAAACTTGCACAGCAATTGGAATAAGGGCTGCTCTGAGTTACATCGGTGTAATGGGGAACCCTTTTTGGGTTGGGGGCCACTGACCCACAGAAAAATCAGTCAGGGGTCACACACAAGTGAAAAGTAAAAAAAAAACAAAAACCCCCAAAATCCCAAACTGATGTGGCCCCCAATGGAGAAGGAGAAAGACATTCCCCTCCCACACCAGAGCATAGGGGGGCCCACCCTAGTAGATTTTTTATGCTACAGTCCCACTGTGGAACAGCAGAGGGGCTGGAGCGCCAGCACGGTCTCCCCAATGTTTTGGGGGGGGGGGCCAGATCCAGACAAGCCGGGGGCTGCATCCAGCCTCTAGGTCTGAGGTTCCCCACCCCTGGTGTAAACCCTCAACTGCATAACAGAGCACATTATAGCCCATGAGTGTTTACAATTCTGTAAATAAGGATTATGTTAAAATTATTCAAATTAAGATATTTTAAGGTATAATTAGTGATACATTTAAACATAATGTTACAAATGGTATGTTACAGCAACATTAGTAGACCTTTAAATATTACTGAATCTACATGTAATACTGAAATATAGGCCAGGTTACTTCTACAAATATTACAAATGCAATAAATACAAAACCAACAATAAATTTTGTTAGCAGCCTTTGCATGTCTCTTACAAGACTTACAATTATGCCTTCTTAATTCATGCTATAGATCTTTTGGAATTATGATTCCATGGACTTATGATTTCCCTATTTTTTCAGGGGGTCATAATCGCTGAACAAGTACAAGGTCTGATATTACCCTACAAAAAAAATTAAAACTGATACTTCCCCTTCAACTATTAGCACTGTTGAAAAGTTATTTCTTTTACAACGCACATGTACTAAACTAGTATATCCAGAATTAACACTATGCAAAGGATGTGTTGTGAATATAACTATCAAATTTCTGCATTGTATCCAACGACAGGAAAGATATCCCAATGGGCCCTATGGAAATCATGAATAGTCACAGGGTGAGGTAAACTTGTTATGTATCCAAAACTAGTTAAGGAGCAGAAAAAATAATAGGAACTTTCACCCCTTTAATATAGTTTCCCAGTGTTACATACTAGGCCCACTGTTTTTCAATCTATTTATTAATGACTTAAAAGAACAGTGAAATAGATGTTTGTAGGTTACAAAATATTTTAGGTAAATCAAGATTAGGGAATATTAGGAGAAACTTGAGGAAAATCTAACAGAACCAGATACCTGGATGGCAGCTGAATTTAAATTAGGGATGTCAGCATGTAGTTGACTACCCAATTAACCGATAAGCCTGGGTTTATTGGATAATCCTAACTACATGCACTCTCCCCCTTGGCGGGGGGCGGAGGGGAGAAATGGTGACCATGGGGATCCAGCTTTTAAGACGGCCCTCTATGAGCATCAGATCCCACCCACCCCCTGTGTTGCTACCTCTATTAGACAGGAAGCAGCACAGAGGGTAAGGTGGAAGCTGGTATACACGGGAAGCTGGCTTTCAAGCCAGCTGCCCGCCTGTATTAGCTCCTGCGGAGCCACTTCCCTCCCTCTTCCCCTCCCCGCACTGCTACATCTCCATCAAAGGCATCAGTGTAGGGTGGAGGGGGCAGGCAGGAGCCAATACGCATGCGGATCCAGCCTTTAAACTGACTCTCCATGGGTGTCAGCTCTGCAGGCTCTGGGTGTTTGAGTATGAGAGAAGAGTCTGGGCTGAGGCAAGTGATTGGGGTATGGGAAGGGGCTGAGGGCTTGACTGAGAGTGCAGGCTCTTGGGTAGGGCTGGGGAAGAGGAGCTTGAGGGGGTCTGAGGTATGGGGGGGCTCTGGACTGGGGCCGGAGGTTAAGGTGCTGGGCAAGGTGCAGACTCTAGGAGAGTGGTTTAGTATGGGAGGGAACTCTGGGCTGGGGTAGGGGGTTGAATTCATGTGGTTACACAAATATTCAATTACTCAATACCTAACATCCCTAATATATTTCATGATTAAATTAACTTGCACCACATATATTTTATTATACAGAAGTGAATTAATTTTCATATCTCAAAGAAATCAGACTTATATGCTGCTCACAGTGCAAATCTTAACACAACTTTAACTGTGGTGTCCCAATATAATCCGAGAGAGACACAAACACACACATACAGAGTGGGAACTATGTCTACATCTTTGTTTGAAATGACACTCACCCAGCTGCTTGCACCTTCTTCATTGACTGCTGGAATTTGCATGTGTTCTAGTAGCAGATTTCAAAGAATGTCTGTTCAGATAAATCATGCCTCAGATGGATGTTTGGTCACAGTGAAAGGGTTTTAATGGAATATCCAATGCATCAATCCATAACTGGTTAACAGAAAATACAGTAGCAATACACTACAGCAGAGAAACAGACTGTAATAAACTAGCATGTAAATTAGAGTTAACTTTAATCAGATCATTAATTTTGTAAAATACAGAGATGGGGAAAATATTTATTTTTATGTGAATTGTTTAAAGTTTATTATCCAGTACATTTAAATATTAAAAATGATAGCTAAGGTTTATTTAAATTTTAAGATTTTTCATATTTACTATATGGCACATCATCAGAAAGAAATTTAAAATGGTTTAAAGTAGCAGGTCATAAGATAAACACAATGAAATGTGATTGTCCATAACAGTATAGCATCATTAATATACAAAACCACCACAGAGGTTTCATGAAAAAATGTTAATCTGACAGGCTGTAACTCTTCATTAACAAACAGAAGGTATATTTTAATATGGAGTGGAATAACCCAGACATTTTTTTATATTCAGAAATCAAGTTAATTCGCATGCATGAATCTTTAATTCCAACTTGCAAAGATTTATACGTGCGATTTAGCTGTAAACATATAAAAAGTTCCCAAAATCTTTGGCAGGATCATGGTCCAATAATTTTACAAAAATCCTGTCAAAGTTAACAACAGTTTAAAAAAGGGGGATGGGCAGGTTCGGTCACAGAGATCCCCTTGAGACTATCACTTGGTGTACTGAAATGACCACTTTCAGTGTCCGTGTTGCCCAGCTGTGGGCTGTGACCCCCAACTCAGTGCTATCACTGGAGCAGACCAGAGAATCTGACTCAGCAGAACAGGGTGATAGAGTGCTCTAGAGGGCAGGTAGCTGGGTTCAGTGGTAATTCTAATTTCAAATACACAAATATTCACAGGGGATTACAAGTTTTCCAATCATAGGTTACATGCAATATTTTGCATTAAGCATATTTGAATTAGGCATGTTCATAGGCATATTTCCATAGAGAACATGGAGTGCAACCAGAGCAGCCAATAGAATTGCTGGGTCCCTGGAAAAGGTGGAGGTGGCGGCTCTGTGCTCTTGGAAGAGGTGGTGCTTCAGATAGAAGGGGCAGGGCACAGGGTTAGCCTTCCCCAGGTGCCCTTCAGCACCTGGGGCTCTGGTGGTAATTCAAAAGGCCCAGGACTCCAGCAGTCTCTGCTACTGTTGTAGAAGTAGTGGTGGCCGGAAGCCCTGGGCCCTTTTAAATCACCAGGCCTTGGTGCAGTTGCCCCCTATGCAACATAGCACGGGGAAAATCACACTGATCAGAAGACTTGCAGATGATGTGTAATATGACCTCTTTTCAAATAAAACTCCTTCCTTGATATCTTTAAGAAAACAGTTAATACTTTAAAAAAGTTAGCCCCGCATCTGGATTTTCTACTATATCTGCCTTCTACATGCAATGTCCCTTTATTATCGGATTATAAACTCTTTAGGACAAGGTTTGTCTGTATTTCTTGTGTTTATATAGTGCAAGTCACATTACTGCTAATAACCAATAAGATAACATGTAAAATCTAACAGCTGCGGCATCTAACCTTGTGTTGTAATTTGGTCTTTAGAAACACCAAGGGTTTTTTAATTTTTAAAATTTTAAAACCATGTAACTTAATTTTATATCTATATAGTATCTCAATACCAGAATTATACAGTACAATATTTCATATGTACGATGGAAAAAAAATGCATTTCTTTTTCCTCATAGGTCAATATGCAGGGCAACAATACTTTAAAAAAAAAAAAGTGTAACAGCTTTTTGAGAACATTTTGGGAGGAGGGGAAGGCATGATAAACACTAATTTAAAATGCTTCTCACGTTTCCCATGATGGGAACCTCCATAATGTACAGCTGACATTAGCTGTCATCATATGATAAAATTAACCCCTCAGGATAATAAGGTCTATTAACAAATTGCATTTTATACTCACTAACTATAGTAGAAGAGATATATAATCAAAAGAACTGTTCAGAAGATGGTGAGAGCAAAGATCACATTATGTGTTGAATGAAAAATGTAAATACATGCTATATGCATTGGATTTACTCACAAGCATGTAAAGCATGTACCATACTTTTTCATATGGTAAGGATGTTTCCATGTATTATGAAAATAAGAAAGTAAAAACCACTTTCAAATAATGAGAACTTTAAATCATATTGGAAAAATATTAGAATAGCTTTAATGTGTGTTTTATAACTGTAAAATAAAACAAAACACCCAACTCTCAAGAACTCGGGTACAAATATGCCCTGATTCAAATTGAGGTACCTAGATTTTGCAAAGGAAAATAACAACATAAAGAAATGTTGCACCTTTCATTGTGAATGATTCCATGTGCCTTACAAAATATATATAGTCCAATTGGGAGGGAAATAAATTCTGAAAGCAACCACTTGTAGGATAAGAAGTGAGAAAAAGGGAAATCTAGCCAGCCAATGGCTGCTATTACAGAAATCTTTCAGGTCTGAACAGAGAAAGCAGAATCCTTTTCTAGTAAGGCTTCATTAATAAGACTTGTATATAGTACCCTGTGCAGAACTTATTTAATATACCTAATCAGCACAGACCCATTATAGTTTCCCATAATTGAGCGAAACAGAGGAAAGTATAAATGAAATTACATCCTTCGCCCTAAAGTAGGGATGCTAAAATGTGTTTAATTAGGTAATGAGCTGGCTCACCAGTCATATTGCAGAGCTGCTGGCCCTCCTACTCCCTTGGGCATGCTGCTGCCTCTATATCAGACTTCTGGCCCCCAGACTCCAGCAAACAGGTTAAACATCAGCTCACTAGAACTGATTTACAATGAGAGTACATCTAGACTGTGGGGGATTTTTTGGGATACCGGGAATGCATTTGCTCATCCACTTTTTTTTTTTTGGTCCACAAGAAAAAAGGGATCTTCCAAGAGAGGAGGTTTTTGTGAAATTTGGCCCAGTGTAGACGGGCAAAATTTCAGAAAAGCCTCTTCTGACAAAAGTATTAGAAAAAGGTGTGAAAATTGCAATTTGGGTACCTTTTTCCGAAAAACCATCGTAGTGTAGACATAGCCTGACTGGGAACAGGTTCCACCCTACTTAATCTAACTTCTGCAAAGTATCAGTGTTCAGCTCTCCTCCTTAATGGGCAGTGCAGCCAGAAATATGAAACTTTGATCTCCCTAGGAAAGCGGAAATGATTCTATTATTCATGGAAGGAACAGTGCTCTGTGATCTCCATGAATCACTGAATTCCAGCTAGTAGATAGATGTCATGCTTCTCTCTTTCTAGAACCCTTCTCCATGACCTCTAACTAGCATAAATATCACTTTATCTGGTTCACTAACCACAGTATCATAGAAATGTAAGGTTAGGAGGAAGCTTCAGAGGTCACATAATCCAGCCTCCAAAACTTGATGGGACCATCCATGACAAGTGTTCGTCTAACCCAATCTTAAAAATCATCTCTGAAACCTTATTCCAGTGCTTAATTATCCTTAAAGAGATTTTTCCTAATATCTAACCTTAATCTCCCTTGAAGAAGATTAAGCCCATTACTTGTTGTCATAGCTTCAGTGGACAGAAAACAACTGATTGCCACCTGCTTTATAGCAGTCCTTAACTTATTTGAAGATTGTCTTTAGGTCTCCCATCAGTTTTCTTTACTCAAGATTAAACACGTTCAGATTTTTTAAAAATTTCCTCATAAATCAGGCTTTTATAATTTTTGATGCTCGCATCTGGATTCTCTCTAATTTATCTACATCTTTCCTAAAGCGTGATACCCCAGAACAGGACACAGTACTCCAGCTGAGGCCTTACCAGTAATGAACAGAGAAGGACAATTACCTCACAAGTCTTACCCAGTTAATATATGCTAGAATGATCATAGAATACTAGAACTGGAAAGGACCACTAGAGATCATCAATTCCAGTCCCCTGCCTTTACAGCAGGACCAAGCACCATCTAGATCATTCCTGATGATATCTATCCAATCTGCTCTTAAATACTTCCACAACATTGGTAGGCAATTTATTCCAGCGTTTAACCACCCTGACAGTTAGGAAGCTTTTTCTAATGTCCAACCTGAACCTCCCTTGCTGAAATTTAAACCCATTGCTTTTGTCCTATTATCAGAGGCCAAGGAGAACAATTTTTCTCACTCTGCCTTGTAACACCCTTTTACACACCTGAAACCTGCTATCACGTCCCTTCTCAGTCTTATCTTTTCTAAACTAAACAAGTCCAATTTTTTCAGTCTCTCCTCACAGGTAATGTTTTCTAGACCTTTAATCGATTTTGTTGATCTTCTCTGGACCTTCTGCAATCTTCACCACATCTTTCTTGAAATGTGTTACCCAGAAATGGACACAATATTCCAGTTGAGGCCTAAGTAGTGCAGAGTAGAGCAGAAGAATGACTCCTCGTGTCTTGCTCACAACACTCCTGTTAATGCATCTCAGAAATGTCACACTGTTGACTTACATTTCACTTGTGGTCCACCGTGACCCCTAGATCTCTTTCTGCAGTACTCCTTCCTAGACAGTCACTTCCCATTCTGTATGTGTGAAACTAATTGTTCCTTCCTATGTGGAGTACTTTGCATTTGTCCTTACTAAACTTACCTCAAACCATTTCTCTAGTTTGTTCAGGCCATTCTGAATCATGACCCTATCCTCCAAAGCATTTGCAACCTCTATCATCTGCAAACTTAATAAGCAGAACTCTCTATGCATCATCTAAATTGTTGATGAAGATTTTGAATAGAACCGGCACCAAAACAGACCCCTGCAGAACCCTACTTGTTATCCCCTTCCAGCATAACTGTGAACTGTTAATAACAGTTATCCAGCCAGTTATGCACCCATCTTATAGTAGCCCAATCTAAGTTGTATTTGCCTAGTTTATTGATAAGAGGGTCATGCAAGACCATATCAAATGCTTTACTAAAGTCTAGGTATATCACGTCCACCACTTCTCCCTTATCCACAAGACTTGATATCCTACCAAAGAAAGCTATCAAATTGGTTTGACATGATTTGTTCTTTACAAATCAATGCTGGCTGTTACCTAACAAGTTATTTTCTTTCAGATATTTGCAGATGAATTCCTTAATTACCTGCTCCATCATCTTTCTTGGCACAGAAGTTAAACCAACTGGTCCGTAGTTTCCTGCATTGTTCTTATTCCCCTTTTTATAGATGGGCACTATATTTGCCCTTTTTCAGTCTTCTGTTATCTCTCCCGACTTCCAAGACTTTTCAAAGATGATTGCTAAAGGCTCAGATACCTCCTCTATCAGCTCCTTGAGTATTCTAGGATGCATTTGATCAGGCCCCGGTGGCTTGAAGATATTTAAGTAATTTGTCTAAGTAATTTTTAACTTTTTTTTTTTTTATTTTAACTTCTAAACAAAGAAGTTACTTACCCTGTGCAGTAACGATGGTTCTTTGAGATGTGTGTCTCTGGGGATGCAATCCAATATCGGTGTGTCCTCCCACCGCCATATTCTGAACTGGAGGGTGGCAGAGAAGTATATTTTCTGGCCGAAGAGATATAATCATTTATGCTCTTTCTCTTGAGGTATATACTTGTACTAGGGGTGTTTTGAGTTGTGATTAACCAAGTCCATGACAAATGACCTTGAGTGGGGATGTGAGAATAGGAAATCTATCCCTTTTGCTGGGACAAAGTATTTTCTGTCTGCCCTGCGGTTGATGAGGGGAATAGAGACTGGCATCTGCAGAGTATATCCGATGGCTCCAAGATAGCCTCATTGATGGGTAATGCTATCTTTGATGATTTAGCCAGTTGGAGTATTTTGAGAGATTTATATTGTTTGTCTTGCATTTCTTGGAGAGTAAAGTCCTGAGATTGAGCCACTTGTTTGAATAATTCTTGAAACTGTTTTAGGTTGTCTGCTGGTAGAGAGGGCGATACTTGGAAAAGTACCTCATCTGGGACACAGGAAAACAAAGGGACCTGTGAAGAGCTCTCCGAATTGGATTGAGGTAAATTCTCATCAACATGTGCTAGATCTGCCTGGGTTGTTACCAAGGGATGGGCACTAAAAGGTGACAAATGTGCCTTAGTGGCTGGAAACTATGTAGCTGTATGTGCTGGTATAGAGGCTGGTATATCTCCTGTGCAGTGGCAATATTGGTTCCATGGCTCCCAGAGAGGCCACTGAGGTTTAAGCTGTTGTGGTGGATATGAGCATAAGCCACAGAAGTTGAAAAGGATGGTGTTGATTGGAGTGCCATGAAGCCACTGATCCCATTAAGAATAAGTGATGTGATGAAAATCTACTCCACTACCTGCTGCCATATTCAGTTCACAGTGAGAATGGTGTGGGAGAATGGGAAAAAGCTTCTACACTTTGTTGATATGGACTAGAGTAAAGTAACATCAGGGTGTGTGGTGAAGGTACTTCCTGCATCAGTGGAGATGGTGTATCTGATTGTGGGGCTTTTTGTAAGTGGTGCATCCTTTTAGCCACATTCTTATGCTCTGGTGTCAGAACAGACTTTAACTCTGTCTGACGGGAACCAGATTGCTCAATCAGTGTCAGGATGCCTGTGGGTGCAGTGGCAGCATATCTAGTTTTATCAGTGCCGGCCGGTTAACTGCATCAGTGGGTGCCAAGCGTCTCAGTGCTGACTCAGCTCTCTTAGCTGAGGTTGGTCTTCGCTTCTCCGTGGTGCCAGAAGTGGACGGCATCGGGGAATGGGCGGCCTGGGATGTAGTGGGCAGCGATCATTGCTTTAAGTCTCGGCTTGACAAAGCCCTGGCTGGATTGATTTAGTTGGCATTGGTCCTGCCTTGGGCAGGGGCTGGACTTAATGACCTCCTGAGGTATCTTCCAGCTCTATTATGCTATGATCATTCCAGGAAGCTTGTAGCACTCGAGAGCCTCTGTGGAGCAATGAACTAGTCCTCTCATGGGGTGCTGAGTATGCCCATGTATCTGGAGACATGTCCCCCAGTGGTTGGAGGGATTTCTCCCAGACAAGGCTCTTCAGCCTCATTTCACAGTCCTTCTTTGCTCTGGCCATCATGCTTTAACAATGCGGGCACTTTTGCGCTACGTGAATTTTGCCCAGGCATTTATTACAGAACGCATGTCCATCAGAAATCGGCTCAACATTCCCAATAGGATCCATTAAGAGGTTGATATTTTTGTTTCTGTGAAACTTTTCCAGAACATAAAACACGTTGCAAATTACAATAATCTATACTACTCGTACTGCTCTGTATATGCCATTAAAACTAGATATACCAAAAGCATGGAGCACTCTGCACTAAAACCTTATAGATGAAGTATAACAAATGAACAACGAATAAATAAATCCTGGGGATCATAATGAAAACAACATAATCTGTGGTGTTTTAGTATTAAGAGTGATTTCAAATACACAGTTAAATATTTAATTATATTAAACAGTAATACAAAAATATTTTGGAACCATTTTGATGTTAGCTCATGGAAAACTAAAGGTTTCAACTTGATTGTTTAATTTTACTTACAAGTGTATTCATAAATTTCAAATCAATAATATAAAATTATGTAATTTTTTTATTAAAGAAACATATTAACTGCATTTTATATAAGTATATCTCTCTTCTAAAGATATCATGTTGACTAAATTCCTAATTTTGGGATTAATGCGTCTAGTGTGAAATAAATAGGAATTCCTAAAGTACTTAAAAATGCTTAAAAGCTTCAGCAGGGTAGCTGAGTTAGTCTGTAACTGGGAAAATTTAAACAACAAATAGTCTTTGCAGCACTGTAAAGACTAACAAAACCTGTAGATGATATCATAAGCTTTTGCAGGTACAACCCTTTAAGACACTACTAAGCACAATTTCAAGCATTGTATAAAATAGTGCTGCACTTCATTAGTTACTAAATATTGATAAACTCTTCATGTTTCTCATTAGCATGACTGTTGCTCTACCTAACAACTATTTACATATGAAAGGCGTGATCCATTTGGTCTTTGATAAAGAACAAACAATTTTTAGTAGAGTGTAATAACCTAATAAGAGGTTAGCTGATGAGAATTGTAGGAAAAATAGCTCTATACTGAAACCTCTCCAACGCACACAACTGTAAACAGAGGACTCTTTTTTGTTAATGAAGTTGATTTACCAGTAAGATCTTCAAATACAACATCAAAGAGCTCAAGCACTCTTCTTTATTCTTTCTGACTACATTTACTTTCCTTTTGAACTGTCTCATTAAGGATCACAGAGGTAAACACAGACATAGAGCTTTATCTAGTGAAAGATTAAAGGACTCCACACAACATCATTCACTTTGAAAACTGGAATACCTCCTAAGATGATTCTCTGTCTTGTGGTACAGCAGTATATGTAGACTTAGATACTGAAACTGAACATGTCCTATTTGCATAGTTGCAAGTGCTGTAAAGGCCTCTTTGATAAAAGACACAAACTGTTACAAGTTACGGTGAAGGGACAAAATGGTGTGCCACCTGATTATAAAATCTTAGTTACATGAAATTGGTTAACATTTTCAGAATTATGGGCCTTTTGGCAATTCAAATGCCCTTATTTAATTCAATATTTACCAAAGTCTGAGATTTAGTTGGGATTGGTCCTGCTTTTAGTAGGGGGTTGGACTCAACCTCCTAAGGTCTCTCCCAACACTATGATTTTATGATGCACTACATCATCACAGCTATGCCATTTTAGCATTATACTACACGTGCTTCATAAATCAATGGAAGGTGTTTTTCTGTAAACATAGTTAATCCACCTCTCCAAGTAGCGGCTGCTAAATTGATAGAAGAATGCTTAAGGCTTATTGCCACTTACTGGGAAATTGACACTGTAAAGATTAATCTCCTGGGGCTTCGTTTAGCCTGTTTAGTAAGGACCAACTAAATCAATCGCTGATGGCACCCCTTTCGACTTGGTATTCTACCAAGTCATGAGGAGTAAGTGAAGCTGACAGAAGAGTTTCTCCTGTTGAGCTCTCGTAGTGGGAATGCAGCTTAAATTCAACCTATGTATTCACATAGCCGGAGTTGTTTATCTAAGATCCACTTTCACTCCTAGTATAGACCTGGCCTTAGCTGTGGCTACAATGGGGGTTAGGTTGACCCAACTATATCACACAGAGCATGGAATTTCTCATAGCCCTGAGCAACACAACATAGCCGAACTAATTTTTAGGTGTAGTCCAGGTTTAAACTGTGGCTAAGTGCTATTCAGAAAGTTCAAAGAAACCCAGTTGATGGATCATCCTAAAAGAACAAGCATGTTGGCCTGAGTCTACAGAGCCTATGAGACATGAACAGCAATTTGTTTCAACTCACATATCTATTATAGCTGGCTTGTGGTAGCACTCAGGAGGTGTATCACCCTTTTATGCCACCCGCACCAAACTTTGACTGCTAAATGGGATTAGCCCCGATGCCGCGCCCCTTATCCCTTTGGATGGCCCTCCTTGCACACCGCTTTTCCCCCACAGGCACCAGTAGCTCCTGATATCAATTATGACACTTTCATTGTCAACATTGTTAACTATTTTATGGCTGACCAAAGCATGGCTATGTCTATACTACAAAGCTCATGCCTGAATAGCCCTTAATGTGTGAACAGTATAGGTCCAATAAGAGCATTTCTGCTGACAAGTTCTGGAATGGCATTAGTTATACCAATGAAAGCACTCTTCTATCAACATAGCTTCATCTATAGTGTGGGTTCTGTTGGCTTTTCCACACCCCCGATTGACATAGCAATGCCAGTATAAGTTTTAAGTCCAAGCCTAAGAAATTATACCATGAAAATTTACTTTAAGTGACTGCTCATTTTGGGTAGTAATACATGTTCATCAACGTATTAGCTCATAACATTTCTCTTACAAAAAGCACAAAATACACACATTCTTTTCCACGTCATGATTATTCAAAACCTTATAATATATAGTAAACTTTGCTGACTTTAACTGATGGTACATGATTCTGGAGGGACAGCATTTGCTGTTAACATCAGGAAATTCTCAACAGCACTGTAAATATTTTAACTCTGATGCTGGAAGATCAGGGGAGAGGAAGGAGACGACACACAACAACTAGCATTTCCCCACAAATGAGGAGGAATATGGGCACTTGGACATTGAGGAAGAAATTACACCCAATGGTAAGTGGGGAGCAGAAGTTGTTATAGGTATAATTGTAAAAGAATTAAGTATAGACACTATCATACTAAAGAGTCAATGTACCAAGGTTGTTTTTTAATTGGAAATGAACAAGGTCACAGTTGTCCTTTCATGACTAAATTTTACCAATATATCAGAAGTATATGAAAACTAAATCACATGTGAATACATATTTTAGGCTAAAATAATAACAATGAAAATTTATTTCATGGAACAATTCTGATTATTTGAAACTGAATAATATAATAGTTATACATACTGTCAAATGTAATAGTTGTAACTGGTTTCACTTTTTCTTCACTTTTTATTATAAACTGTAAATTTAAAAAATAAATTCACTTTATTACACTTTGAAGGGAGCTTTTCCTTCTTTTTTTCCTGGATTTTAGAAGATGTTACTGATGATCAAACCCCCAGATTAACTTCTGTAAAAGATCTAAATGCAATGCAGAAAGCCAGAGCCTTGGCTTTGCTAACAATAAGTTTTCCCTGGTTTACTAACCTTTTTGTGCTGTACTCAGATAGAATAACCACAAATTTTTGGCAGAACTGAGATTAAGCATTTTCTAAAGTGTTAAACATGAAAACAAAAAACTATATAAAATGTCGTGGTTAATTATCACATCATATTAGCAGGCACACAAATTAAAGTCCAAAAAACTCAAGAATGAAAATCACTTTAATGAAAATTTCAGCATGGTAATTGAAGTTAAACTATGTCTTTCATCAGTAAGCAGGAAGCTCTAAATAAGTCAGCAATTTCTGCACAATTATATTTCTGGTCTATTTCCTGTGAGCTCTCAAAAGGCTTTCCTGTAAAATTCAGCCTAAGTTCACATCCTCTTCTGCCAGGTTAGATAAAATAACGGTACCAGGCACATACAGAAGAAGCTATTCTACAAGAACCTGACACACAAGAATGATTAGGTCAAATGAAAACAATGAACTTCACTGCCTTCACTATGAAACAAAACCTTCTATTATTCCTTCAGCATGTAGGTCCAACAAGGATATCTAATATGAAATGTTAATTTGAGGGGAATTTAGATACACTTGATCTCACTGTAGCTATGAGCGTGATTCTGTAAACCCATGCTCAGTCAGAAAGCCTTCATTCTTGGAGACCTCAATTGCCCCAGAAGACGCGTAGACTAGATAGCACTCAGATCACACATAATTTACTGAATTAACTCAAATAATTAATTTCCATTTTCATCTGGTATCCACAGAGGTGCTGTACTAGCCTCCCATTGCAGAGCACCCCACCCAATGCTACTATGGCCTTTACATTTCTTTCTAGGATGCAGGCACCATGTTTCCAGGAGCACCTGATCCAGTTATGTTTTTCTACTTCGCAAATCTCTGATACAGGATTCTGTTCCAATAGGGGATCCTCTATGGTCTGCAGAAGGAGACAGAGTTGCCTCTCAGCAAGCACAAAGCCATATACAGTATATGGTTACTTAAGGCAAGTCACTACTACCCAGATGCAGCCACGCTACTATAGCACTTAAGTGAAGGTGAGCCTATGCCAATGCGAAAGCTTCTCCTGCCAATGTGGATAATACAGCTCCCCGAGAGTCATTTGCTATGTGACTGGGAGAACCATCAATGTAGCACTGGCTACATAGGGGGTTAGGTTGGTATAACCATTCTGTTCAGAGGTGTCAGACTCCAGAGCAATATAATTATGCCTATATAGGTCTGTAGTGCAGACCTGGTCTTAGCTGTCACAGTTATTTTTCCACTCTGGAATCCCTTTTCTTTTTTTGTTGAATATACAAAATAAAATATTTTGTCCCCCGTAAGTGGGCTCTCAGCAGCAATTAACTACTAATGTAAGTTCCAAGCTGTACCAATTTCCTCTTCACACCGTCAAGCTGAGGTGGTGGTTAAACAGAAACAGCTTTGTTAACCTAACTCCACTGGAAACACTGAAAGAAAACATCTGCCAAATTGGAAAAGGACAAAGCCTGGAAGAAAACTCCCTATCTACGCTGTTATCCCAGTACTTTTCAGGAAGTATTTAAACAATGGAGAACCAGAGAGAGAGAAAAATTACTTGACAATTTTAATGTGAATTGAAGGACAAATTTTTAATTATGTCCACCCTTGCAGCTTGTGATCCCAGAAACACTGACCTCCATACAAAACGGAAACAGGAAACATCATGTGGCCCTCTCAAATTTGTTATTGTTTTCATTAGCAAGATATAGCCTGACCTCATGTGAACCGTAATGTTTACGGGCCAAAGGGAATAATTACAAAAGTTAAAAAAAAAAAACTATAACATAAGTAGAACAGGATAGGCAAGAAGCACACTACTACAATACGGCTA
This sequence comes from Pelodiscus sinensis, assembly GCF_049634645.1. Lineage (NCBI taxonomy): Eukaryota > Metazoa > Chordata > Testudines > Trionychidae > Pelodiscus > Pelodiscus sinensis. The sequence continues at coordinate 309,941,631 of NC_134711.1, forward strand.
AAATCAGACTGCTAGATCTAGTTACATATATTCATGTTAACAATTGCCATAATTTTAAATAAGAATAAAACAGACCAATACTTTCAGCTATCACTTTAAAGAGAAAAGCTGGTACAGACACCATTCTTTTTCATAGAAAACTTATATTTTTATTCTGACTATATGTTTACTTTATAAGGTTTGCAGTATATAGAATATTTGGCCTGGAACACTAAAAGGAAATTTAGTAGGTTGTTTTAATTTTGGTGAACTAATGGCTTTTTATGTTGGACAATTGTATTCCTTTAAAGCTCTTATTAATACACCCCTAATACATATGGTAATTCATATATGGCTATATAAAATGATCAGTAAGAATAATATAATACATGTTTTTTTCATTTCACTTGGAATCTGTTAGTGCTCAATTTACAGGCACCACATTTAAGAAAGACAAAAACTGGCCTTGTCTATACTACACGAGTCGATGTTCCAGCGATCAATCCATCAGCTGTTGATTTATCGCATCTGCTGTAGATGCGATAAATTGATATCTGAGAGAGCACTCGTCAATGCTGGTACTCCTCCAAGAGAAGACGAGTAGCCAGCATTGACAAGAGAGCTGCCCCCACCAAACTTATCACACACAAAATGCTGCAGTAAGTACATCAACTTCAGCTATGTTATTTGCATAGCTGAAGTAGATCAATCACACCACATAGTGTAGACAAGGCCGAAGAATTCAGATACAACAAACAAACATGATATAAGGTTTTAAAAGCGAGGGAAATGTAGGAATAAAGCATATGCACTTTGACGAGAAGAAGAATTAAACAGTCAACCAAGGCATAAAGGGATGTTAGGAAGACAAAAGGGATCAATTAAGACAGAACAAGGAAGGAATAAATTTCAATGCAGGGTTTGAAAAAAATCACTTTGCACTTACTGTGGTAAATAGCTAGTTTTCTTCAGTAAGTACCTCAACTCCTGTATAATCTAAAAACTCATTTTTAAAATTAAAAACAGAATTTTCTAGTCATTACTTTTGCAAAGATAACCTTCCAAATGTTAACTAAAGGCCACCCAATGCAGTACAGTCTTCTTGAGTCTACAGGCAGTTTTAAGCTGCAGCAGAGCAAAAATCTAAATCTTGTAAATTTTCGAGGATTATTGTGTTCAGAAGCAGTGAAACTGACAATTAGGTCTGTTTCCTTCCCCTGCTCAAGAAAGCTATCAGGAGCAGTAGTGTTTTTATTGACGTTATGTCCCCCTCTATTTCCTCCAACCCTACTTTTAAATAAGTCTTCCCATGGATAATTCACATTGAGAGCCTACTGATATCTCAAATGAATCTTTAGCCAGAAGAGTTTTAAAAAAGGTGTTTATGTAAGTGTTAAGCAATTTTAAAAAGTTTAGAACAAATCTGAATAAAAATCACTTCCCTTTAGTTAATGAGATTTCACTTCCTTGATATTCCAGGATGTCATAAATCTGTCAACTCTACACTCACCCATAGGATCTTCTAAAAGAAAAAGACCTACATTTCTAATAAGAATAAGCAGAAATAAAAAATACACTTCTGAAAAATACTCAAACTTTTAAAACCATATAAAGGTTCCAGAAAACATTTTTCTCTCCTTAGTAGATTACCTGAACAGTTTCTATTCCTGAAGTTTGGAAATTACAAAAAATAAGTCTATTTTCCAAAAAACAAGAAAAGGACATTCAAGCCACTGAAGTTCAAGGTTCACATTGGTTCTGGACCTATTGAGTAAGAGTACAATTAAGGGATAAGTACTGTATACTTTGATAAACATGATCTATAAGGGTAGGCTGTTAGCATGGCTCTGAAAAGAAAATTAATATTCTTCTAGTTACTCAGAACATTTTTAAAAGCTTAATATAATGATAGATAAGCAAGTTTGGGTAGATAATTTACTTGAATTTTCAAATGATCTTGAATAAAACTCCTTAGAAGATTGTTAAGAAAATTACTGTAAATACAATCTAAGGTATTGTCTGCACTTGGAAATTTACCAAAATAGGTATTCCAAAATAGTTATATTCATATAAACTCCTATGTCAGGCTTGGGCAAAATATGGCCCGCGAGCCGGATCTAGCCTGTCAAGCCACCAGATCAGGCCTGCAGATGCTGCAGGGAACTCCAGGCAGACTCCCTGTTTGCCTCGCCCCACCCTCACAATGCTCAGAAATGTGGCTGTGGGGCAGTTTCACTTTAAAAACTGAGCCCGGAGAAGAGGAAAAGCTTTAGGAGCTCCTCCCAGCCCCAGCACAATCTCACTGGCCAGCTTCTGGTCAGAAACTTGCCAATGGGAGCAGCCTGCTCCAATAATAGGCAACCACGAAGCTCAAGGGGCTCATCGTTATTCACAGAGCACATGGCTGCAGCCTGTGTGGGGGCAGGGTAGGCAGGAACGCTCATTCAGGAATGGACTACTGGTTGGTAAGTCTCCTGCCCAGACCCTACCTCTGGCACCCTAGCCCCTTCCTTTCCCAACCCTCTGCCCCCCACTCCTGCCATCATACGCCACATACCTAAATCCTCTGCCCACTCTCCTGAACCCATACCTCATCCCAGATCCAGCAACCCATTACCCTGCCTCAGATCCCTGTCCCCTTCTGCCTTGTATCCAAATTCCCTGGCCTAGGTCACAATCCAACTCTCTGCATCCCAGTCCTGGGCCCCAGGTCACAGCTGCCTCCTTCACCCAAACTCCCTCCCTTATTCTAAACTCTCTTCTGTACCTAACCTCCATCCCAGACCTCACACCTCCCCCATTAATATCTTGGAAGAGTGCGGCCCTCGACCACTTTCCAAAAGTGTGGAGTGGCCTCCCATCAAAAATTATTGCCCACCCCTGCCCTATGTGGACACTTATTCTCGAAGAAGAGTTAGGTTTTTTTTCCAATTTAGTTTTACTGGAATAGCTATTTCAATAAAAATTTAAGTATACACAAGCTCTTAGACTGGAGACCTCTGAATATTTAGTTGGTAATTAAGTGATATGAACACTTCTGCAAGAAGCAATCTTCCTTTAAAGTATGAACACCAGTCTGGTGTTAGAAGGCACTCTTTTGGTGTACTGCTGTCTTTTCGATGCAAGATAAAACAGAGGTCCTCAACTTTTGAAATTATGATAGAATGTTTGATGCTTTTGGGAAGAAAAGGGAAATAATTTGGTTCCTAGCCAAATTCTATTCTGAATAATTATATTCCGCTAACCTAAAATTCCCCCAGAATTTTCAGTTGGATACTATTCTTGTTTTAAATTTTTGTATAGTATTACTGTGAAAGGTTAAAGAGATGCCATGTTTCATTCCAGAGATGCCTATACCAGTATGGATAAAATTACCTCAACTGACATTTTCCCATAGTGTCAATCTTGATAAATGTTTCCAGTAAGTCACAAGGAATTACCTTAGTGCTTTGCTAAATCATTTACCTACTTTTCTCTTAAAACTGTCACTCTCTCCACACTGACAAACAATTTAATACTTAAGTATTTTAGTAAGATATAACATTAAAATTTGTTTGTTAATATAACATTTCCTAATACATCTAAAAAAATTATTAAAAACAAAACTACAATAAGAAATAGATTAAACTTTATTAAACTTTATTTTAGCATAAGTTATTTGCTTAAAGGTGCATTCACTTACACCTTTTGTGACCGATTCACAAAATTTGGTCATCAATTTATTTGCAATCAGAGCAAATTAGAGATGTTTTACTTAAGTTTTCTAATTGCTTTGAAACCACACAATCTGACAAAACTTTAATAAGCTAATGAGTGTTATTTATCACACTGGAACATTTTGAAAGCCTACCTCATCAGCTTTAATTTTCACCATAAAATTGTCTTATTACACCACTCATTAACATTGTGTTCTTGCTCCTATATTGGCTTTCACATTCACTGTAAAGCCAGCTTTGATTTCTATCAATTCTCTGTAAAGGGACAGAGCTTCTTGCACATGGAGTGATTTAGACGGTGGACATGGCATTTCTGATCAGTCAGCCCAAGAGCTCTTTGGATGTGACTTGGCTGGTATTACTGAATCAGAAAACATGATATTTCTGGCCTCTGTCACAGGGGTGCCATGTAATTCATGAGAGCCTTGTGCCATTGTTGGCATTTAGATGAGCAGTCTTCATACTATTTCTGTTCTAATTCTGTGCTTTTAGCTATTTATTGGGTGCAGTTCCTCTGGAACAAAGGTGGTTATATATGAATATGTGGTCATTTTTCTGGTGATTGATGATGTGGGGGAAAATCTAGGAGGGTGTTTAGGTCATCTGATCAGAAGATGAAAATATCAATATATCACTGACAATAGGGATGTGAATGATTAACTGGTTAGCATAATCAACAACTCAGCCAGGCAGGAACAGCTACCTGTGACATGAACAGGGGGTGTGGGCTATGGGTCGTGGGGCACTTCAGCCCATCCAGATCAGCCTCCACACACCTCTGATTAATCAGTTAACAAATGACAAGAATGGTATTTTGAGGAAAATTATTAATACTGGAGTTTCTGGATTATGTTGGTGGTATCCTTAAGGGAACTGGCCGTGTGGTGAGTGCTTTGAAGATGATTTTGATGAGTCCCAATAGCCCGTCAGCACGCTCAGATCTAATGGATCCTTCCAGAGTTTCCTGATTTATGTATGTTGGGAAGCATGTAGAAGGTTCCAAACTAGATGGGCATGCCAAATTTCTCTTGGAGATGTTGGGCAAGGATTTAATGATATCCTTAAATTCCTAGATGAATTATGGTGTGAGGTCTTCTTTTAGTTCTCTATAGTGTCAGAGAGTTGTAGGTTGGCCTCCTTGATGTAATCATTACTGTTGAGGATTCCAATGGTATGCACTTGGTCTGCTGGGACTGTATAGCGGTCCTCTCCGTAGTGCAGAGATTGTGGTAGATGTGATGTTTTCTAAGGATATCAGAGTAATTTTTTTTTCTGAAGCAATCAATGTAATGATCAAACGTATGGTTTCATCCACTTTAGAGTTTCCAGTCAACTGATTTTTTTTCTTATGACTGTCAAAGGGAATGTGAAAGTTGTAGGTGAAAGAATTATTTGTAAAAATCAGTGAAATAATTCCTGTTGTTCTCTCATGTTAATATGTTATCTGTGGTGGGTCAGACACTCAGTCCCTTGGACTTTCAAATGGTTCTTTTTATTGACAATTAAACAAAAGAACAAGCTTAACACTTTTAAAGTGTAGGGAATGGCCACTTAATCTTTTCCATTCACACTGATCATTCAACCTCTAGATCCTCCACCATGTGTAAGTAAAGTAAATGAGGGATGCTCTTTTTGGTTCTGGTAAGAAAATCCTGTATTAGATTCTGAGTTTGTCTACCAGGGAGCGGGAAAGCAGCTTCAGGAAATTAACTCACTGCTCTTTGTTATGCATCATGTAACATGCAATACATACACCACAGTAACAGTGTGCCCACTGTCAATGTACATCATCATGTATACATGGTGGTGGTTTGCTACAAACTTAGGGAACATAGCAGTGTCCATTTTGAAATGTCTCTTGCTGTGCACTGTGGGCTGCATAGCAGAATCCAGGCTAGTCTGATTTTTTTTAAACTCCTATGGTTAATCTGTCAGTTTGGGACTTCGCCTCTCACATCAGCAAGCATGGGAAGACTGACCTTTTGGGTCACTTTCTTGGAAGTATGTCATGTCATGGAAAAGGAAATGCACTGGGTTATAAAATTTGACAATGCTCAGGAGGTTATTGATGGTGATGATGTGCACTGGGCTCTTTGAGGCCTGACAGTCCTTCCATATCCTTCCTCAGAAAAGGAGCAGTGAAGGTAAGTCCTCCAAGTCTCTTTAGGAGACTGTAGGGGAGCAGCAAATAAAAATGCAGCAGGCACAGCTCAAAGTAGTTGCAAGACATAAGCAGATCAGTTGCTGGCTAGGACCAGAAAGGAGATGAAGAGAGGAGTTGAGATCTTTAGCACTGAGATGAGGGTGAAGAGGAATGGGCTATGTGTCATTGCTTTTAGCTCACATCTGCCTACAATGGCTGAGACCATGGGGCAAACGAAACAGAAGTTGGCATAGCAAGGTACTATAACAAATTAAAGTTTAATTAGTAAGTTATTAAAAAAAACATGCCAAAGTTCCCACCATTGCTCAATCTCCTAAATCCTAGTCCGGGTTGCTGCCTGGGAACTGGGGTTGGCTGCAGCAGGGCAAGAACTGAACTTGTGGTCTACCAGTCCAGCATCAGGGTTTGAGTCCTAAAGAGATCCTGGCTGCTTGGGGAGATCTCTCTTCTCTTCTTCGGCTTCTCATGCTCATCCTCCAATGAGTCTTGATTTTCTTGCTGGATATCCTTAGGTAAAACCTGTGAGTGGAGAGAAGGCAGCCAACAGGCTCTATAAGATTGCTGGGTTGGGAAGTCATATGATTATGTAAAATCCTATCCAGCTCCTCAAAAAATGGATAGATTATATGTCCCCTGTCAGATGTTTTTCCTATTTTCTCTCATAAAGGTACTATTGATGCAGTTATTATTGAGCTGTTTGCTGTTTATGTGGCACTCCTTAGCATCCCATTTGTGGCCCCGTGGAGACATCTTCCTGGCCATGTTCATAAAAAGGTTTTTATTCTGATGATTGGCCAAAAGAACTTCCTACATCTACTCTTCTCCTCACAATGTGATGAGATTCAGAGTCTTTGTGCAGCACTAAGAGGTGACTAACTTGCTTTGCAACAACATTAGTTCATACAGAGGACTCTAGGGTTTGCAACAAAATTAGTCAAGTGTTTTCAGACCAGATTACTTTGACTTAGTCTGGTTTAATCTCCCCGTGTAGACCATGGAGACAATCCCTCAGTTAGTGAAGTATTGAATTAAGAATGCTCTCTGCTTCCAACAGCAAAAAAAGGAAAAAGAAGAAAAGAAAAGGAGTTTCATAGCAGTAACTGTTTTTCTTGAAGAGAGGAGTCTATTTTCACAATATGTCTTTGACATGGTGTTCCAATATCTTCTGGAAAATAGGGCTTTCCACCTCACCCCACCTCACTACAAATACAGGATGGACCTCCCTGGTTCGGCACCCTTGGAACTTTAGCTGTCCCAAACCAAGGAATTTTCTGGACCAAGGGACATCAGTGTTCCCCTGTTGGCTGCTCCGCTCCCAGGCTCCACTCCCTTGGGCTCCCTGCCCTGGCATTGACCCCACTAATGCTGGCCTGGCACGGGCTCCTCATCCGGCTGTCCACACATTATCCCAAAAACTCTCAGAGCTCCTGGTATTTCCCAGGGTTCCCGGGCTGGGGCCATCCAGCTGCCGCTCTACGTTCCATCAGAGAAGATTTCCTCAGTAGAAGGCAGCATTTAATACTGCATGCACAGCAGGCTGAAGAACCCGCAAGGGCAGTACAGAACAAGGAAGAAAACCGGTAGCATATTACCTCTAGAAGGAGAAGGCGGCGAACTCAGGTATTCCCAATTCTGGTAGAGGTAAGAAACCTCGTTCAGGCTCTCTGCACAGGCACTATGGTGGAAAATGCTTTGGCAGAGGACTCTCAGGAAAAGGATCAGAAGAAAACCCCATAGTCCTAAGGATAGGGGTTCCATAACCACCACGCTCAAGAGAAGACGACGGTGGTAGTCAGGGACTCCCTCCTAAGAGAGACGGAGTCATCCATCTGCCATCCAGACATGGATTCTCAAGAAGTATGCTGCTTACCAGGAGCTAGAATTCAGGATGTGACCAAGAGTCTTCCAAAACTGATCAAACCTTTGGATCGCTACTCCTTCCTGCATCTCCAGGTAGGAACTAATGATATGGCCAAGAATGACCTTGACCGGGTCACTGCAGATTATGTAGCACTGGGAAGAAGGATCGAGGAATTTGAAGCACAACTGCTGTTCTCCTCCATCCTCCCTGTTGAAGGAAAAGGTCCAGGTAGGGATCATCGAATCGTGGAAGTAAATGCGTGGTGGCACAGGTGGTGTCAGAGAGAGAGCTTTGGGTTTCTTCAAACATGGGACTCTGTCCTGGGTACAAGGATTGCTAGGAAGAGATGGCATCCACCTAACCAAGAGAGGAAAGAGCATCTTCACGGGCAACCTTGAAAACCTAGTGAGGAGTGCTTTAAACTAGGTTCATCGGGGGGATGGTGATCTAAACCCTGGGATAACAGTGGAAGTGGAATTCCAGGAAGACAAGGAGGAAGGAGCAACAAAGGAGGACCCCTGATTTAAATGGAGAAGGTAGGGCAATCAACTAGTTATTTAAGGTGTTTGTACATTAATGCAAAAAGCCTGGGAAACAAACAAGAAGAATTAGAAGCCCTGGCTCAGTCAAAGAACTATGATTTAATTGGAGTAATGGAGAGTTGGTGGGATGACTCACATAACAGGAGCACTGTCATAATAGGGTATAAACTATTCAGGAGGGGGAGAAAAAGAGGAGGAGTTGCACTGTATGTAAGAGAGCAGTATGACTGCTCAGAGCTCCAGTATATAAAAGGAGAAAAGCCTGTTGAGAGTCTATGGGTTAAATTTAGAGGTGGAAGCAACAGTGATGTTGTGGTTGGGGTCTGCTATAGACCACCAGATCAGGTGGATGAGGTAGTTGAGGCTTTCTTCAGACTACTAAAAGAAGCTTCCAGATCACAGGCCCTGATTCTCATGGGGGATTTTAATCACCATGATATCTGTTGGGAGACCAATACAGCAGTACACAGACAATCCAGGAAGTTTTTGGAGAATGTTGGGGATAACTTCTTGGTACAAGTGCTGAAGGAACCAACCAGGGGCTATGCGTAGCTTGACCTGTTGCTCACAAACAGGGAGGAACTAGTAGGGGAAGCAGAGGTGGGTGACAACCTGGGAAGCAGTGATCATTAGATGGTAGATTTCAGGATCCTGACCAAAGGAAGAAAAGAGAGTAGTAAAATACACACCTTGGACTTCAAAAAAGCAGATTTTGACTCCCTTAGAAATCTAATGGGCAGAATCCCCTGGGATGCTAACATGAAGGGGAAAGGAGTCCAGGACAGCTGGCAGTATTTTAAAGAAGCCTTATTGAAGAAACAGAAAGAAACTGACACAATGCGTAGCAAGAGAGGCAAACATGGTAGGAGACCGGATTGGCTTACAGGGGAAATCCTTGGTGAACCAGTTGATCGCCCTATCTTCTCCATTCAAATCAGGGGTCCTTCTTTGTTGCTTCTTCCTCTTTGCATTTCTTCCCAGTATCCGACTTTCTCACTCCCCTCACAGTTTTGGTCACTGTCCCCCGACGAACCAAGGTAATCCTTGTGATCTCTCTGTAGATGAGATGAAGAGTCACAGAGTTCTGGAAAAGGGTTTCATGCATTGTAAGTAGAATGCAATTGTCCTGAGGACATTTAAGCTATGCAGCGCCACTTCCCTGTTATTCTTGTGGGGTTTGGGGTTCGTTGCAATGGAATGAGGCAAGTACTTTTGGGAGAAACTTGAGGACTACTTTGTCTTTATGAAAAATTGTGTTGGGAAGCCTAATAGATAGTGGAGACAATGTGATATGCCCATGTCTGCTGGAGCACAGTTATGCTCTGAGCACCATACTGAAAAACGGTGCCACTTTTGTTTATATGTTTTTCTCATTGCAGGTTTGTGGCAGTTCATGATGACCTACTGTTTGGCTTGTAGACACACCATCTCAATGGGGGGGTCAACCAACTAGCATCCCCATGCATGAAGATGAAGCGTCTGGACCCTGGGATGGTGTATCTGCATGTTCTATTGTGTTAGCAAGGATATTACTGGTGGAAAGCGATGCAGAGGAGCTACACTCCTCTCTAGGAAGTATGGGTACCATGTTTGTCTGGGCCAGCTGGGGGCTATAAGGATGACCCTGGCTCTGTCTTCTGTGATTTTCAGGATCACCCATTGGAGAAATGGAAATTGCAGGAATGCATATAGCAGCGTGCTTCCCATATTATGCTGAATGCATCCCCTAAGGAGTGGCGGCCTATACCCGCTCTGAAGCAATATTGCAGGCACCTGGGTTGAGAACAAGTCCACCATGGGGGATCCCATCTTTTTGAAAAGGAATCAGCACCGAGGGGTTGATTTCCCACTCGTGATTCTGAGGGAAATGTCTGCTGAGGTTATCAGCCAGGAGATTGGTCTTTGCCTGGGATGTAGGTTGCTACCAACTGTATGCTTTGTAGGATGCACCTTTCCCACAAGTGAACTGCTTCCCAACAGAGCTGGCATGACCAGACTCCTCCTCGTCGGTTTATATAGTACATCACTGTGACATTGTCAGTGAGTATTTGTACTGTTTTGTTTTGGATTAGAGGGAGGAAGTGTAAGCAAGCATTGCCAACTGACCTGAGCTCAAGCAGGTTGATATGTTATTTGGCTTCCTCCGGAGCTCATTGTGTCTGGACAACATGATGGCCTAGATGGACACCTTTTCCCACTATTGAAGCATCCATGGAGATTGTTAATGGTGCTTGTGGTCATTTGAAGGATGCTTGTAATCTCCCTTGTCATTAAGGGTCCACCAGTGTGAGTGAGGCCTTTAACTTGGAGAGAATAGTGAGCCATTTGTTTATACGTTGGACATGTGGTCTGTATACTGAGTGTAACCGCACCTGGAATGGCTTCATATGGAGGCGTGCATACGATACCACAAACATGGCTGAGGACATGTGTCCCAGGAGTTGAGGACAATGTTGAACTGTTATGCACAGACTGGTCTGTGCCAAGTATATAAGGTCTACAATTGCTGTGAACCTCTGCTCTGAAAGGGAAGCTATCACTGTCCTGAAGTCCAGATGTGCTTCTATAAATTCTAGAGTCTGAGTAGGAGTGACTTTACACTTTGACAGATTTACCTGGAGACGTAGGTTGTCGAATAGGGCTCTGGTGATTTTGACTGCAGGTTCTGTCTTGTGCACTGTGGGACCCTTTTGTAGGCAGTCATCCAAGTATTGGACTATGATGATTCCCATTCTGCATCGGTGAGCTGCCACCACTGTGAGGACCTTTGAGAAGACCCATGGGACTGTTGAGAGTCTGAAGGGTAGCAATCTATATTGGAAGTGCAGATCCCCCATAGTGAACTGCAGAACGTGTTTGTGTGATAGATGTATCGAGATATAAAAATAGGTGTCCTGGAGGGCGAGGGTAGACAGCCAAGCTCCCTTTTCCAAGGCAGGAATGATAGTGGCTAGGGTCACCATCTTGAATACTTGGGAGCAAACAAAGCGGTTGTCTTTGCAAAGGTCTAAAATAGGCCTCTATCCCTCCGTCTTCTTGGTAGTGAGGAAGTACTAGGAATAGAACTCCTTGACCTTGTGCTCTGGAGGTACTTTTTCTATGGCCCCCAGTTGGAGGAGGTGTTCTGCCTTTTGTACAAGCACATGTTTGAGAGAAGGGTCCCTGAAGAGGGACTGGCAAGGGGGGTTGAAGGGAGGAATAATTAAAAATTGGATGCAGTAACCGGCTTTGATTATTTTCATCACCCACCTGCCGGTGGTGATGGTACGCCAGGCTGGATTGAATGCAGCTAGTCTGGTGCCAAATGTTGTGGAGGATTTGAATTGCTGTCGTCAAACCCTTGACCAGAACTTCAAAACACCAGCATGAAGTGGATGGCTGCTGAGCTGCTTTCTGCTCAAGGGCCTGTCTGCACCTACTATGGCGCTGTCTGCGCCTGTTGCCATATTGTCTGGGTTGCTGACTGAAAGGTGTGGGTCTATACCTTTGCGTGAATGATCTTCCCTGTTTTCTTTTTGTGACAGGAACATGTATACTGAGTGTCTTTAGTGTGACCCGTGAATCCTCTAATGTGTGTGAGGCACTGGTGAATTCAGCAAAAAGCTTGGCCCCCTGGAAAGGCAAGTCTTCAACTGTGGCCGGGACATCTCTGGGAAATCCAGAGTTGGAGCCATGATACCCATCTCATCATGACCGCAAAGGTAATAGATCTTGTTGTGGTGTCTGCAGAGTCTAGTGTAGTCTAAATGCTGTTCTGGAGATTAATGCATCCTCGTTACTGTTTGACTTAATTCTCTTTTATTATCATGGATAATAAAAGTCTTGTTTGGACACAGACTGGCTAACCTTGTGAGGAGGGCTTTAAACTAGGTTTGTCGGGGGCAGGTGAGCAAAGCCCACAGGTAAGTGCTGAATGTGCGGGACTGGGAGATGGGTTGGAAATGGGGGGGACTACGGCCTATAATGGCAAGGAGAAAGGAGGGTCAGGGCACAACAGGGAGGCAAGATCAAATCAGTATCTTAGATGCCTATATACAAATGCGAGAAGTATGGGTAATAAGCAGGAAGAACTGGAATTGCTAACCAATAAATACAACTATGATATCATTGGTATTACAGAAACCTGGTGGGATGGGACGCATGATTGGAATATTGGTATGGAAGGGTACGGCTTGCTCAGGAAGGACAGACAGGGAAAAAAGGGAGGAGGGGTTGCCTTGTATATTAAAAATGTACACACTTGGACTGAAGTGGAGATGAACGTAGGAGATAGCTGTGTAGAGAGTCTCTGGGTTAAGCTAAAAGGGGTAAAAAACGAAGGTGATATCATGCTAGGAGTCTACTACAGGCCACCTAGCCAGGTGGAAGAGGTGGATGAGGCCTTTTTTAAACAATTAACAAAACTATCCAAAGCCCAAGATTTGGTGGTGATGGGAGACTTCAACTATCCAGACATATGTTGGGAAACTAACACAGCGAGGCACAGGCTATCCAATAAGTTTCTGGACTGCATTGGAGACAACTTTCTGTTTCAGAAGGTTGAAAAAGCTACCAGAGGAGAAGCTGTTCTGGATTTGGTTTTAACAAATAGGGAGGAACTAGTTGAGAACTTGAAAGTGGAAGACAGTATAGGGGACAGTGATCACGAAATAATAGAGTTCATGATCTTAAGGAAAGGTAGAAGGGAGACCAGCACAATTGAGGTTATGGATTTCAGGAAGGCAGATTTTGATAAGCTCAGAGAACTTGTAGGTAAGGTCCCATGGGAAGCAAGACTGAAGGGAAAAACAACTGAGGAGAGTTGGAAGTATTTCAAAGGGACGTTGTTAAGGGCCCAAAAGCAAACAATTCCGCTGTGTAGGAAAGATAGAAAATATGGCAAAAGACCAGCTTGGCTTAACAAGGAGATCTTGCATGATCTCAAAATAAAAAAGGAGTCATATAAAAAATGGAAACTAGGACAACAAACAAAGGATGAATATAGGCAAGCAACACGGGAATGCAGGGGCAAGATTAGAAAGGCAAAGGCACAAAATGAGATCAAACTAGCTACAGGCATAAAGGGAAACAAGAAGACCTTTTATAAATACATTAAAAGCAAGAGGAAGACCAAGGACAGGGTAGGCCCACTGCTTAGTGAGGAGGGAGAAGCAGTAACAGGGAACTTGGAAATGGCGGAGATGCTCAATGACTTCTTTGTTTCGGTCTTCACCGAGAAGTCTGGAGGTGTGCCTAACGTAGTGAATACAAGCAGAGAGAGGGTAAGTTTAGAAGATAGGATACACAAAGAACAAGTTAAAAATCACTTAGGAAAGTTAGATGTCAGCAAGTCACCAGGTCCTGATGAAATGCATCCCAGGATACTCAAGGAGCTGATAGAGGAGGTATCTGAGCCTTTAGCTATGATCTTTGAAAAATCATGGCAGACAGGGGAGATTCCAGAAGACTGGAAAAGGGCAAATATTGTGCCCATCTATAAAAAGGGGAATAAGAACAACCCAGGAAATTATAGACCGGTCAGTTTAATGTCTGTCCCAGGGAAGATAATGGAGCAGGTAATTAAGGAAATCGTATGCAAACACTTGGAAAGTAATAAAGTGATAGGGAATAGCCAGCATGGGTTTGTGAAGAACAAGTCATGCCAAACTAATCTGATAGCTTTCTTTGATAAGATAACGAGCCTTGTGGATAAGGGAGAAGCGGTGGATGTCATATACCTAGACTTTAGTAAGGCATTTGATACGGTCTCGCATGATATTCTTATTGATAAACTAGGCAAATATAACTTAGATAGGGCCACGATAAGGTGGGTGCATAATTGGCTGGATAACCGTAGTCAGAGAGTTGTTGTTAACGGTTCTAAATCCTGCTGGAAAGGGATAACAAGTGGAGTTCCTCAAGGGTCTGTTTTGGGACCCGTACTATTCAATATCTTCATCAATGATGTAGATATTGGGATAGAGAGTACTCTTATTAAGTTTGCAGATGATACCAAACTGGGTGGGGTTGCGACTTCTTTGGAGGATAGGGACATAATTCAAAATGACCTTAGCAAGTTAGAGAAATGGTCAGAGGTAAACAGGATGAGGTTTAATAAAGAGAAATGCAAAGTGCTCCACTTAGGAAGGAACAATCAGTTCCATACATACAAGATGGGAAGCGACTGTCTAGGAAGGAGCATGGCGGAAAGGGATCTAGGGGTCATAGTGGACCACAAGTTGAATATGAGTCAACAGTGTGATGCTGTTGCAAAAAAAGCAAATATGATTCTAGGTTGTATCAACAGGTGTGTTGTAAGCAAAACTCGTGAAGTCATTCTGCCGCTCTACTCTGCACTAGTTAGGCCTCAGCTGGAGTACTGTGTCCAGTTCTGGGCGCCACATTTCAAGAAAGATGTGGAGAAATTGGAAAGGGTACAGAGAAGAGCGACAAGAATGATTAAAGGTCTAGAGAACATGACCTATGAAGCCAGGCTTCATGAACTGGGCTTGTTTAGTTTGGAAAAAAGAAGATTAAGGGGGGACATGATAGCGGTTTTCAAATATCTAAAAGGGTGTCACAAGGAGGAAGGCGAAAATTTGTTCCTCTTGGTTTCTGAGGACAGGACAAGGAGTAATGGGCTTAAAGTGCAGCAGGGGAGGTTTAGATTGGACATTAGGAAAAAATTCCTAACTGTCAGGGTGGTCAAATATTGGAATAAATTGCCAAGGGAGGTGGTGGAATCTCCCTCTCTGGAGATATTTAAGAACAGGTTAGATAGACATCTGTCAGGGATGGTGTAGACGGAGCTTGATCCTGCCTTGAGGGCGGGGGGCTGGACTCGATGACCTCTCGAGGTCCCTTCCAGTCCTATTATTCTATGATTCTATGATTCTATGATTCTATAAATTCAATAAAAGATGTAAGCTGCTCAAATATATTATGTATATTTGACAAGATGTGCCATATAATTGGAAATTCTGAGCTGGAGGCTGGCTGATGAGTATGCCTTCTTGCCCATCAAGTTTCATCTCTTCCAGTCCCTATCATAAGGGACTGTAAAGGTAGCCTGCTGTTTGCATCTCTAATTAACAGCATCCACCACCAGAGAATTTGGGGTGGGGAGGGAGAATAAATAGTTTGCTCCTTTGAGAGCAACATAGTGTTTTTGGTCTGACCTTTTGCTGGTGGGAAGTATTGTGGCTGGCGTCTGCCAGATGGTTTGTGCTGGGTCCATGAGAGCTTAATTCATGGGGATGGCAGTGTGTTTGTCAGCTTCTGCTGGGTATCTGGCATGGCTGAAAGGGAGATATGTAATGTATCTGCAACTCTCTCAAAAAGTTATTGAAACGATTTAAAATCATCACCTGAAATTGGAGGTGGGGGAACGATTGTGTTGTCTGGAGATGATGAAGATATATGTGTAGGTGGGGGCGAGTCGGGTGTCTGGTCCTTGCGTGTTACATCCACATCCTCCTCATCCTCCCATAAACCGCAGTAAGCGAGTGACTGAGCCATAGGAGCCTGAGATCTGGGAGCTGGATATGGCTGCTGTGGTTGTTGTGGCTGATGCATTCTGTAGGTTGCCCAAAGGTCCCAGTATGACCAGCTGGGTGGAATGGGTGGTGGGAGCCATTGTGGTGGTTGCCACTGCTGTAGCTGTTGGCTGGGCTTAGGTGAGGAATGCCGAGAAATATGTACCTGAATGTGCTCATCATCCTCATCATCACTAGACAGAGGTGGTACTGAGGAAGCTGGGGTGAATGAGAGGCTGAATCTGGATGTGTTCAGGGTACCATGAGCTCTGCCATAGTAGTAAATGCTTGTGGTACTGGGGGAGAAGGAAGCAGTATGAGCACTGGTGGGATTTGTGGTGCTGGTACCAGCTACTTAGCCTGAGGCGGTGTTGACTGTTTTGTGTGCACCGCCAGTGCAGAACACTTGGTTGGTGCCGACATTACGGTCAGAAGTGGCATTATGGTACACAGTGCCAAGGCTGAGCATGGCCTGGTTGGTGCCGTGGCTTGTGCTGACAGTGCCTTGACTGGTGCTGACAAGGTTTTCTGTTTGGCCTGTTGGCACCTTGGAGAAGTGCAATTTCTTTTTTGGGTCTTGGCTTTTGTTGATGCCAGACCTGCCAGCTGCCTGTTTTTCAGGCGCCTTAGGTACTATCGGTGCCGAGGAATCTTTTTCTGGAGAAAGCATTGATCTCAGAGGAAGGGAGGGAATGGGACCTCTTTTTGGGCGCCTGAGCCCTGTTAAGGTCCTTTGGACTCAACTTGACGGGAGCCCCTCTCTCTCCGATGCCCACCAGGGAATGGTTGTCTAGCTGGCATAGTATGCTCTGGGTCAGAAGCTGGATGAGCAGTTTTATCCAGGTGCATCATTTTTAGCTCTAGTTCCCTGGCTTTTCTCATCCTGAATGTCAGTTTTTTACAGTGGAGGCACTGTGCAGTGAAGTGCTCCTCACCTAAACAGTGGATACACTGTGAATGTCCGTCTGTTATAGGAATGGATATAGCCTGCAGCTCAAACACCTCTTAAAACCAGGAAAGTCAGGAATATCCCAGTAGAAAAGGAAAGGTCTTCAATCGGTTGCTGAAGAACAGCCCCATAGAAGTATACTAACTATATTACAACCAGTGAAGAATTTTTTTTAAACCTAGTACTAAAAATGAGTAAAAACAGTAACTAACACTTAACTATTAATAAACACTACTATTAACAACCACTAATTATCTAATTCTAACTCAGAGATGAGGGTGACTGCTAATCTCTGACTGAAGCTGGAGATGGTAGAGAAGTAACTGAAGGGACAGTTGGCTGCACATGTGGAATACCCGTTTCAAATGTTGTGCGCTGGCGGTCAACCACGGACACTGCTACCTAAAATTTCTGATTAGAAGCGCAGCGGTGCTTAAAGCACCTTAGGTGGAGCACCCATTGGGACACTCCTTGAAGAAGTAACCTCTTCTTCATGTGTCTGAAATGCCCAAGGGAGAGAACAATGCAACCTTGATGGATGGTAGACTGAAGAATTCTCAGTTAAACAATTCTTATAGAATTGCCCTGCCAAACACTGGCTAAGAATAAAATGTGCAGTTCAACACATAACAGTAACACCCCATATATCTGACCCTTCATTATCTGGCTCTTGTGTTAAGTGAACAACCACTGCACACAGATTTAGAAGCAAGTCATCTCTCCTGGGGCTGCTAGATAGTCCTGCATCCTTTCACTTTCCCATTCTCCAGATAACCTGAATTTTTGATTAACTGATTTGGCCCCTGTCTCAATTAGCCTGGATAAACAGGTTTCCCAGTTAGCTAATATACAAAACTGTATAATAGATATATTTTAAGCAGACCATGGAGACAGCCTCAGACATAGTTAGGGCTGTCGATTTGTCATGGCATTTTGTGATAAAAATTATGGACCGGTCATGGTAAACTTAATAAGAGTCAGTTTTTATTATTTTGATAAACAATGCAGACACAAATAAGAAAGAGGGCCCCAGACAAGGGGAGGAGTTAGAAAGAGAGCTTACCCCACACTTACCCAGAAATGGATGCACCTGTGCTGTGGGACCAGGCCAGGCTCTCCACTCTTGGTGTTGAAACCCAGTGCACAGGGCAACAGCTCCTCTCAGGTTTAGCCTGGCTGTTTCTGTGTCATGACCAGGTATTGAGAGTGGGACAGCTGAGTCAAATCAGAATGAATGGAGTTGCAACCTGGTACATGGGACCATAGCACTACACCAATTGGATCCTAACAAGGATGAATTTAAGCATGCATTCCAGTGCTTTTTTAAATTGTAGGTATTAGACTCTAGTCCTGCTAACACACATGTATTTTTAGTAATGTGACTATTCCTATTAACGTGTGTAAGTGGTTGCAGAATCAAGGCCTTAAGACACAATTCTGCTCTCAATTCTGCTCAGCAATTCTCAATTACAATATTGTCTTCTATCTGAAATTGGAAAGAAGTAAAAGAAAGGTTTGAACCTTGGGAGACAACTGTAACAGTTAAGATCCAACAAGGGGGGAATTGTACCCCATAAGAAAAACAATCACCTTAGCAGGCAAAAATTATCCCTCATTACTCTTCCTCTCATTTGAATTTTTCAGCTTTTCACAGCATCTTTTTTTAGAGCCTGGACAAAAGTACCCAAATAGGTGACCTAAGAATGTATAGGACATACATTTCTAATTCTGAGTAATTAATGAAAAGCCATTCCCTCTAACTACAATCAAAGCTTCCATATAGGGAAATGTAAACCAATTGATGCCATATGTCTACGTGAATGGTTATTCCAGATGTATTCCTTGGAGTCACAAAATACAAGTTCCTGTTTCCTTTAAATAACATATTCCTAAAAAGGCAAATTAAGTAATTTTTGGAGTAGAAACTAGCTTGTTCAAAATGATAAAGAAATTATTCAGTTTATACATTAGAATTCTCATTAAACTACTGTCTTAATAAAATCTATGTAAATTAACTATTGGAAATTTGTACCAACAGTTAATTGACACAACACTGTGAAAAAGTTCAGTGGCACTAACTTTAGCATTATATGATTAATGTTTGTGTCCAAAGGTAGCAAACTTTCACTTTTTCATGTTTTGAGGGGTAATAAAAAAAGATTCTTTCCTCATTAGCACAAAAGTACTACAGCCACACGAAGTAATTTGGTTTTATCAGGAATATTGGACAGAATACTGAGTGTGTCTAGAGGTGATTTTTTAACTAAAAATAACTCATGATTACTTGATCTTCACTTTAACATTAAGCTAAAACAAACAAATACAAGTTATTTTTGAGGGAATTTGCTGAACATTAGCAGTATTTGCTAAGAGAAGTTCTCTGGTTAGCAGCAATTCAGATTCTGTGAAGGCATCTCAGCAGCAGCTTTTCCACATTGCCCTGCCAATGACCTCAACCTTATTGGGCCATTTTCTCTGAGGGCGAGAAGTAATTAAGTTTCCTTGCTAAATCAGTCTTGACCCTGTCCTGAGCACAAACATCACTTAAACTTAATTATATATGGTGTTGTGAACAGTAGCCCATTAAGCACTCTGCTGAGACCAGTAAACTCATTTTTGCAACATCTACAGGGGAGCAGATTTAAGTTCCTGTAACAGAAAGGTCATTACTTTATTCATTTAGTCACTTCTAGAATACATTTATTTTTCTTTGAGCAAACAGCAAACATTTATTTTTCTTTGAGCAAACAGTCCCTTAAGTGTATCAATATAATTTCAAAAACCATTATGTAAAGAAAGTGAATGAAAAGTCCACATTCTGGAAAGTTAAGAAATGCCAATATTAATAGTGCACTCTTATTTTTTTTCTGACATACACATATGCATCCTCTTTGATAAAAAAGTACAAACAGTTTGTCAATGTGGAGGGCATATTTTGAACCTGCCTATCAACAAGGAATTAATTTCCAAAAGGTTACAACTGACAGGAACATACTGGTTTCATGATATACAGTAGGGCTACGTCTACACTGGCCCCTTTTCCGGAAGGGGCATGTAAATTTCATGAGTCGTCGTAGGGAAATCCGCGGGGGATTTAAATATCCCCCGCGGCATTTAAATAAAAATGTCTGCCGCTTTTTTCCGGCTTTTAAAAAAGCCGGAAAAGAGCGTCTAGACTGGCCCCGATCCTCCGGAAAAAGCGCCCTTTTCCGGAGGCTCTTATTCCTACTTCGAAGTAGGAATAAGAGCCTCCGGAAAAGGGCGCTTTTTCCGGAGGATCGGGGCCAGTCTAGACGCTCTTTTCCGGCTTTTTTAAAAGCCGGAAAAAAGCGGCAGACATTTTTATTTAAATGCCGCGGGGGATATTTAAATCCCCCGCGGATTTCCCTACGACGACTAGTGAAATTTACATGCCCCTTCCGGAAAAGGGGCCAGTGTAGACGTAGCCCATGAGAACTGCACCAACTCAGTTTATTCATGCTGACATTCCTGCTGCTGCTGGCAGATCAACTCCTCAGTCAGCATTACTATCTTACACTCTGAAGAAGTGGGTTGTGCCCACAAAAGCTCATACCACCATCTACATGTTTTGTTAGTCTATAAAGTGCTACCAGACCATTTGTTGTTTTTTAAGTTTATTCTGAAATAGTTCAAGAGAATATTTTGCATCGTTACAGACCAAAATGAGAGAAACCAATTTAACTCTGCAAAAATGTCAGAAAGTATTGGTGCAGTCACTATACACAGCATATAAAGCCATATGAGCGTTTACAGAAACAGCAACTGCATACAGAGCCTACAACTAGTGACATATGAGGACGGGCCTTAGCATTTAAGCTACTTTCCTACTAAGATAGCTTCTTTTAAACTGTATTGGTGTTTAAATGGTTGGGGCCTGACTGTTCTCCAAAGCAATATGCATCCACGTTTGGACTCTCAGAGTTATCTTGGAATTCTTCTGTCAAGAGACCATTTGCCCTCAGCAGAAGTGATCAGAGGTTCCTATTCCCTAAACCAGTAGTCTCCAACCTTTAAAATATGAGATCACTTTTTGAATATAAGTGCAATCCAGGATCTACCTCAAATCCAAATACCTTTGCCCCACCTCCTTCATGCCCCTTCACCAAGGCCCCGCCCCTGATGACTCCATCCGTCCTCCATCCCCCATCCTTCCTCCTTTTCATCAGACAGGGGCAGAGGGTAGGGGTGCAAGCTTTAGTTTTGGGCTAAAGGATTTGGATTGTGAGAAGGGCTTTGAGCCTGAGGCAGGGGTTGGAGTGCAGTAGGTGGTTCAAGGTAAGGCTCTGTAAGGGAGTCTGGGTCTTGGGGGGCTCAAGGCTAGGGCAGGGGGTTCATGACTGGGGCAGGGATTCAGAATGCAGGCTCCAGCTGGACACTGCTTACCACAGGTGGCTCCTGTGAGGTGGTGCAGGGAGGCTCAGGCAGGCTCACCCCTTCCCTGGCCCTGCACCATTCCCAAAAGCAGCCGATAAACCCCCTCCATCTCAAACCCTGTTGTGAACCCCTTCCCCGTTCTGTGGTGATAAAATACAGGGTGGGAGAGGGGAACTGCTCCAAGGCAAAGGGCAGGAGTTGCACAGCATGGGGGGAGGGGCAGTGGAAGTGCAAACCCTTGACAACTTCTTGGCCAAACCAGTCAAGATCACCTGTCAGAGGCTCCAAGATCTACCAGTAGATCCCAATATACTGGTTGGTGACCACCGCCCTAAACCAACAGTGGACAATAATTTTTAAAGGGGGGGCCACTTCACAAATTTCTGAAGTGGTCATGGGTCTCAAGCAGCTTTGGGAGCCAGGATACACCAACCAGCGCCCTCCCCTACATTCACAGCTGTTGGGAGAGGCGTGTCCTGCCTTGCCTCTCAGCCAACCAGCGACAGGCAGAGGCAGCCTGGAGTCTCCTCCCATCCACAGAAGAGCGGTTCACTATGCAGTGGAAGGGCCACATGGCACAGCAGCCTTAGAGCAGCCATGACCCAGGCAGCAGAGCTCAGCTGGCAGCCGGGAGGCATCGCAGGGCTAGGTAAGGGGGCCGGGCAAGCACTGGGGTTCCAGGGGCAGGGCTAGTGCTGAGGGGATCTGGGGGTGGGGGCTCTAAGAGGCAGGGGCTGACACTAGAGGGCAAAGCTAATACTTGGGTGCTCTGGGGCGGAGTTAGTACTGGGGATTTCTAAGGGGTGGGGCAGCTCTAAGAGGCAGCGAGGTGGTACCGGGAGGCTCTGGGGGCAGGGCCAGTAGTGAGGGTGCTACAGGGGCAGGGCTGGCACTGGAGAGCACTGGGGAAGGGGCTTATATTGGGGACTGGCACTGGGAGGAGCCCTGTGGGGTTGGGTGCAGCAGGGCTCTAGAAACAAGAGGCTGGCACTGGGGGGTCTAAGGGGTGGAGGGCTGGCACTGAGGTGTTTGGGATGGGGGCTGGCATTGGGGAGCTCTGAGGGCAGGAGGCTGGCACTGGGAGGGTTGGGTGCAGGGGACTTTGGGGTCAATGGTTGGTGCTGGAGGGTAGTGGAGGGGTGCGTGGCTCTAGGGGCTAGGGCTGGCATTGGAGGGCTTGCAGGAACAGGGCTTTTTATACTACAGACCAGCAAACCCATTCACAAACTTTTGGCGGAGCGATAACATAGTATTTGCATAATGAATATGCAGATATGCAAATCAAATGTTACCAGCCCGCCAAAAGTTTGTGAATGGGTTTCCTGGTCTGCGGTATAAAAAAAGATTGGGAACCACTGATTTAAAGGGCTCGCAACTTCCAGGAGACCACCAGGCAATGTGGTAGCAACTGCTGGGCAGTTGCAAGCCCTTTCAATAAAAGCAACTGAAAGAGCTTGCAGGTCCCGACTCCACTCCTAACACATAGCCATGGCTGATAACACGTTTCCTGGCAGCCACCTCGAAGGCGCAAGCCCTTTAAATAGCAGGAGTTGAAAGTGCTCACGTCTCCCAGAAAATGTGTTAGGTGTGGGGCCAGGAGCTGACACAGGCCAGATGAAAGTGATAGGTGGGCCAGATCCAGGCCATTGACAGCCTCTTGCCTAACCCTGCCCTAAACCCACTAAACTATCTTAATCCATAGGACACCGTTGACACGCCTCTCCCAGCCCCTACACAGTTCAGTGCTCTCATAGCTTTCCATAATTTTGTTAATTCTTTCATTTGTAGGAGGATATAACAAATGATATTAACAGGGTCAATTAACTTATCTCCAAAAGCTCTATGGTTTTGAAACTTTGAATCCTCTCCTGGGACATTCATTTTCACCAGTAAGTATGGCATCCATACAACAGGGGAAAATAATACATTTATTTCCACAGACCCAGAATCCACTGCATCCCATTCTCCACCCACAAAAGGACCCTGGAATCCATGGCATCTAGTAAAAATTAATATAAACTACCTATCTTGTTGTATTGTTCTCTGATTTTGGACTTTTTAAAAGTATCTTTCATACAAAGACTATTTAAATATTACATTTTGTGAACTATTACAACTAATCCAAGCACTCGGCCTTTAAAGTTTTGTAACTGGATGCACTGCGTATGTACCTAAAAAAACACAAGAGAGTTTGAAAGATGTCTATTAGAGCTACATTCTCTGCCAATACTGTAAAAAAATGTCAATCGATATCATCTATTCCATTCATCTGTAATTCTTGTTTAACTCTCCTATTCCTGCTTTCATCAGCAGCAGCAGCATCAACAACCATGAACTCAACTCCCATTGGTGTCAGATGCTTCCCTCACTATTTCCTTCCATCCTTCTCTGTTCAGCACAGCGTGGCTTAGTTTCTGTAGACTATATTCACACCAATCTACTATATCATCTACGCATTCCCTGTGGGGTCTGCCTCTCCTATTCGGACCATCCTTTATGCTGAATACCAGGGTCTTAACTTTCTTCCTGCTTTATACTAGTTTAAATCACTTATCCCCCATTATCAAAAATCACTGCCTAATGAAGAAATCCATCCTATACATTAAATATTATTTTGTATGATTATTTTATAATTTAATTTATTTAATTCAAATTCATAATATATGCCCTCTATTCATAGAAAATAAAGGAAAAGATACACATTTCAAAGTAGTATTTCAATGTATAAAATGCGTTCACATTTTAAATGTATGAAAATGACATTGAAAATTTTGGTGGTTTATGAATCAGGGAGGGAGGGATGCTTGGGACTGGGGCAATCCCGAGGGCAGGGTATGCTCCCAGCCAGCCTCTTCCATCTGATTGATGTGTCTGTCTCTTTTCTGTGTAGTTTTATGAGAAGCAATCCCATTCCAGACATCTCATTTTCTTGGCTCAGCCAAACCATTACATTGCTTTAAGTTATAAGAGGAAGTTGTATACAGAATTTAATGGTCCTAGTTCTTAACGGTTAGGGATTCTTAAACAAACAGACAAACAGACAGATGCACAGATAGACAGTCCCTCAAATATATAGTAGATTATGGATTATGATGGGAGGAGTGCTTCATGTTGATTTGCCATCAAAAAAAGAAACTGCTCAGTGGTACTGATTATCAGCTTTGTTTATTAAGTCAAAAAATTGTAATGAGCAGGGCTCGACAATTAATATAATCTACTCGCCACGGGCGTGTAGATTACAAGCCGGTACAGCCGTGCCATGCAGTCAGCGCATGCGCAGCGCGGTCTGTGCATGCGCCGTGTGCCGAACTGCACGGCTGGCGAGCGAGGCTCGCCGCGGTTTGGCAAGCCCTGGTAATGAGGCACATACAGGCTAAGGCATCAGCATCCATCCAGAAACTACTGCCAGCTGTTTGCACATAGCTAGATAACATAATTACAAACCCCTTGTTTACTTTGGTCTTGGTCATTTTTAGGCACCAAGGAGAGTACTGACTAATAGCTGGGTCTTCGGAGAATATCACCACAGAGAACTTGATTAAACAAAATGCTTAGTAGCACATTACATGCTATAAATGCACCCATAAACTGAAATTTGACAAAGTTGAACAGAAATACATTGAGCATCAAGAAAAAAGCAAAGATGCTGGGATAAGTCCAGCTATACACCAGTGGTGCCACAACTTTTCCTTTCACATCCCCATCTTGTCAGCAATCTATTCATGCCCCGCCCCATCCACCATTACTACAGGGCGAAGACTTCCACCGTAACAGAACTTGGGCTGAAGACGGCACTAGGGACAGAATAGGAGATTGGTGAAGTGCTGGAATTAGAAGCTGAACTGACCTGGGAGGGAAAGTGAATGAAGGCAGAGCTGGACTGGAAGCAGTGCAGGGGGCTTAGTGTAGCTGCAGCTGAGGGCATAGCTAGGGAAGGAGTGAAGCTGAGACTGAGGCCAGAGTTGAGCTGGGAGCAGATCAGGGGGCAGAATGGAGCTGCATTTGGAAGCAGAGCTGGAGAGGGGCAGAACAGGAGGCAGAGTGGTTCTGCGGCAGGGGGCAGAATCAGTTCAGGTGTGGAGAGGAGCTATAGCTGAATTTGGAGCAGATCTTCGAGCACAGCGGGGCTATACCTCCCAATTTTCCTCCAAACCCACAGTACAAGGCCCTATAGAATGCATCCCAAGAATAATACCTGCTTCTTCCATGGTAAGATGGAAGCCTGAAGGTGTCCATTAAGCACAGTTTCAATACATGAGATGGGTGCGAAAGTGTATGAAGCAGTCACTCTTAGCAAGACTGTTACCTAGAAGGTACCGTTGAGAATGAACACGGACTCAAAAGATACCAATGTATATACCATCGAGTATCATAAGAGGAGTGCAAAGTGTTACCAAAAGGTAAAAGAAACAGAAACAAACACTGGATTTTACTATTACAAACTGCTAATAAGCTGGAGTTCATAAATTGCCTACAGAGGCTCTACTGGATTGCAAAGTGGTGGCAAAGACCAATGAAAAGACTAAATACAGAGAAACGTGTTCTGTGAACTGAATTGAAGAACAACAAATGCTTTAGCTGAAAGGCTTCTACAGCACTTATTGAAGATGCACTGTGGGATATGCATGTAATTTATATAACTTCCCCAGAAGTAACCAAGAACCATCTAGTCTCATTAGGTGTTTTTAAATGCCAAGAAGGATTAATTTCAAAGCTACTGCATAAACTTACATTCACTGGCAACCCAGCTGCAAATGACAGACCAGAGCTCTCTAATATCATGATAAAAGCAGCTTTCTGTAATGAAACAGTTCAACATGTTAGTCAATTGAATACTTCGGATCATGACTTCTTATGAAACTTTCACAAGCCAAAGAATTTCCTAGGTTCAGTCAATCTATGGACTAAAGCTGTGCTTAAATGCCAAGAAGAAAATCAGAGTTAAAGTGTCAAAGACCATTTACAGAGCTAACCTCAGATAGGTCACTGTTTGCCCATTTCTTGGTCATGTACAGATTACAGAGATCATGGGCAGCAACAAAAATTCAAAGACCATTCGGAACTGAGTGATGTCATGAATAAGTCTATTTCTGCAAAGCTCCACCTGCGGAAAACGAAATTCAGGGCTTGAGGGTGTATCTCCCACTCGTGCTTCTGGTGGAAACAATGACTCAGATGGTCTTCTGCGATATTTTGTTCACCTGGGAGATATACTGCAGATATGCTGAAGGATGCACCACGTCCATAATTCAATGGCTTCGTTGCAAAGATGGTATGATTTGCCCCCTCTGTGTATATTATCACTACCTTGCATTGAATTAAGGAAAGGAAGTTCTTGCATACTCTTCTTACTGCTCATAACTCAAACACGTTGCTGTGCAGGCTCGACTTCATGGGAGACCATCTTCTGTGCATACTGTGTCCTATCTCTCCAGTGAAGCGTCGGTCATTAAGTGGACAAATGGGGTTGACTGGTAAAAAGGAACCTCCAAGCAGAGATTGCTTTGGTGCAGCCACTATGTGAGGGATTCCTTGACCTTGTTTGTAGGGCTGAACATCCTATGTACTGAGTGCCTGTGAGGGCGGAAGCACGTGTGTAGCCACATTTGCAGAGTCTGCATGTGTAACTTTGCATCAGGAACTATGATTGTCATTGCTGACATGTGGCCTAGTAATTGTAGGAATTGTCTGGTGGATACCGGGGAGCTGTTTATGATTGTTTTTGCTAGGGTAACTAGGGCATGGAATCTTGGCAGAGGTAGCCGGGCCTGTGCTCGTATGCAGTACAGCGTGGCACTTATGAATTCCAATGCTTGAAATGGTGTAAGATTTGACTTTTGCGTGTTTATTTGTAGCCCTATCTTTGTAAAGAGCTTGATTGTGGCCTTGGTGAATTGTTTCGCCTGTTGCTCTGTTGGAGCCACTATCAGGCAATCATCTAAGTAAAGGAAGATCACTATGCCTGATTTTCTTAGATGGGCCATTGCTACTACCAGACTCTTGGAAAAGGCCCTGGGTGCTGCTGACAAACCGAACAGTAAGACTCAGTACTAATAATGCTGATCTTGTAGCATAAACTTGAGGAACTTTCTGTGAGATGGTCTTATTGCTACATGACAGTATGCATCCTGAATGTTGAGGGATGACATCCAGTTTCCTTTTCCTAATGCAGGAATTATCTTTGCCAGCATTACTATGGTGAATCGTAACCCCAAGTTTTTTTTGTTAAGTATTTGTTTGGTCTGCGCAGATCTAGTACGGGTTTCCATCCACCAGACTTTTTTGTCATGAGGAAGTATCTGGAAGTACCCATTTTCCCTGTGATGTTCTCACACAATCTCTATTGCCCTATCTGTAACAGCTTGTTTATCTCTTGTTGCAACAGGGACTTGTAAGATGGGTCCCTGAAGAGGGACAGGGAAGGGGTTTGGGTTGGAGGAAATGTGAGGAATGGAATTGCTAGGCTTTTTGCTAAGATCTCTAGAGCTCTCTTGTCCATTGTCATATTGGACGAAGCATGGTAGAATGGTTGCAGACTGAATTTCTAGTGACTGGATAGTGGAAACGACATTGAACCCTCAACCAACGGTTCAAAACGTTTACCTGCCATTGGAGGATTGGGGCATTGTTTGCTGTTCTTGAGGCTGCCTGTGCTTCTGTTGCCTCAGCTGGCATCTGAGCTCATAGCCTCTCTGAGGTAGGTAAGATGTTGCTGGGCATATACAACAGTTGGCCTTCTTTTTTGGTTGAGGAATGTACATCCCCAGAGTTTTCACAGTTGCCTTTGAGTCTTTCAGGGAATGTAGGGATGCATCTGTGCTAGAGGAAAATAGCTGCTGACCCTCAAATGAAAAATCCTCAACCATGTTCTGTACCTCCCTAGGGAACCCAGAGAGGTGTAGCCAGGGGAAGCAGTGCCTCACTATCAATGTGGCAAGAAATCTGGAAGCCATGTCAGCGGTATCAAGGGATGCCTGGAGCATCATTTTCACTATGAAGATACCCTTGTCTATGCTGAACTTGAATGCAGCCTTGTCCTCACCCTGTAACTTTTCAATACGTGGTGTAATTTTGTCAAAATGGTACGTATTTAGCTAATAACACCTAATTAATAATAGTTTGCAATCGTAATAAGGAGTGATGCTGATGAATATGATTTTCTCCCTAGGAGATCCAACCTTTTTCATTTTTTATCATATGGGGTGGATTTGCACTGGGTTTGCTTACCCCTATTGTTTACAGCATTGACAACCAGCGAATTTGGGGCAGAATGCATAAAAAGGAACTCAACTCCCTTAGTTGGAACGTAATATTTTCTACCTGCCCTTCTCAAAATGGGTGGGATGGAAGCTGGAGTCTGCCACAAAATTTTTTCTGGGTCAAGTATGGCCTCATTAACCGGCAAGCCTACTTTCGCTGAAGGAGAGGCTTTCAATATATCAACTAGTTTCTGTAGAATGTTCAGGACCTCGACCAGTGATATACAGAGGGAGTCAGCCACCCTCTTGTACAAGTCCTTAAAGAACTTAAAGTCATCGCCCATAGTGGGGGAGGGGAGATTATGGATTCATCCAGGGATGATGAAGAAATATCATATGGAGGAAGAATGTCCTCCTATTGGGTTTCATCCATGTCCTCAATGTCTTCCTGCATCACTTCTAATTCTGTGGACGCAGGCAGGTTGGGTGCAGTTGGCTGCGGTCTCACCATCATTGGTGGTGACATCTGGGCCTTCATGATACTCCAGGGATCCAACCCCTGCCAAGATTGTGGGAGTGGTATAGGAGGGAGCCATGGGAAGGGCTGCTATATTTGGGTCTGTACCAGCTATTATTGCTGCTGCAACTGCAAAGTTGGTTTGGGCGTGATGTGGTGAAAAGGGTATGTACTGGTCATCCTCGCTACCACTGGAGAAGCTTGCCAGTGTTGCCAATCTACTCAGTCCCGCTGATGAAGGAGTAGTGTCATGTACCAAAGAGAGGTGTGTCCATTACCGATGTAACTGCTAACTCCTGTTTTGTGGTAAGTGGTCTAGGAGGGAGGAAGGCTAGTACTGCAAGTGCAGAGGCCTGTGATCTGTGCAGCACTGGCTCATCAAGTGCCTTGAACATCGACGGTGCCAAGGAGCACTTGGTACATACTATCAATACCAATTTCACAAGTGTCTACATGGCCAGTTCCGGTCACCCATTAGCCAGAGTCTGCAATGGTGATTTGGGTACCTATTTCATCAGTACCAGAGCCTTCAGTACCGACAGCACAGAGGAGGTCTTCTTCATTTTCTGCACTGAAACTCAGGACAAGAGTCCTTGGAGGACAATGGCCCTTTGGGTTTGTCCATACCAGACTTCCCAGGTACCTGTGCTTCTCCTGAAGCTCTTGCCCTGCGTGAAGAGAGCTTGTGCTGAGGGGATGCTTTCTTTTATAGTATGTCACTGGACGGTGAGGAGAGCTTCCTTTTCTCTGTTTTCTTTGCAGGCTCGTCTCTCGGTGTGCGTCCCTGGTCTGAGACTGACATCAGTGAGGTACAGGGTGGCGATGCGGTCAAAGCTAGTTCAGAGGCAGGTCTCTCCACCTTCTCCATAGTGAGGAACTTCAGCAGGAGTTCCCGCACGCTTTCAACAACCTAGCCGACATTGTCTTACAATGGTGGCAATTTTGGGGAGAGTGATCCTGACTCAGGCCCCGAATGCACAGGGCATGCCCATCTGAAATGGGTATAGACATCCTGCATGTCAGGCACCATTTAAATCCTGGTGAGCCTGGCATGCCTATGCTAATACTATAATAACTAAATAGAAAAAAACCTTCCTTTTTTTTTTTTTAACTAACACTAATGGGGGGAGGGAGAGGACCGCGAATAAATTATTTAAACTCTAAACTCTAATTACTAAATATTAACAAGTAAAACTACTCTAATTAAATTCTAGCATGGAGCACTGCTGCGTTCCAATCAAGCTGGGAGTGGCTGAGAATGAACTGAGGGGGCGGTTGACGGTGCACGCTCGTTGGCATGCTTGCTGCATTGCAGGTGGTCCCACGCGAGCATGCCAGCACCTAGAGGGGAGGAATACTGCTGCTAAAAAGTTCTGAACGTAAGCGCAGGGGTACCTAGACACCTACAGTAGAGCGCTCACAGGGACACTCCTTGAAGAAGAATAAAGCTGTTGCCTTCAACTGTTCAGTATCTCTCTCTCTCTCTTTTTTTATTTTTTTATTTTTTTTGGCAGTTGATAGGAGGAAAGTGACACTAAGATTTCCTTGCTCACCATCAATGCCACAGGGAGTGCTGCTATTAAACTCCAGGTTCTTGCATAAGAAATATATGGTATAGTGCTCTCTCTGGGAGATGCTTCCTCAGACTTATGCAAGATTCTGTTCTTGTGCTGGCTGCTGGAGATCAGAATCATTGCATATGCCTCAGAGATGTGTCCCTGTCACTTGGACCATTAAAAGTCACTGGACTGATAGGGATCCATGGCAGGAAAAACCAAATGATCTTATTGGAAGTCATCTGATTCAGCCTCTGAAGACTCTTTTCTCTGAAGATGTGTAGAGACCATCACTGATGAATTCATAGCTGTACTAGAAGCATTTTTATCATACACGACGTTTACCATTTTACTATTGGACGACCAACACAATGAAACTTGCAGAACTAAATTGGTGGATGTTTTCCAAAAAAGCAGACAAGCACCGAAGAAGATTTTTAAATGTTTTCAGTTCTATTTGTCAAAGTTAACTTCCCCAGGACTACCAAAGATTAATGTCTTGATTTATGTGAGCAATGCACCTCCTTGTATGAAAATATGATAGAAATTGATTCTTAAATATTGTCTTGAATATATAAGCACATAAATGGTCTAGGTCTGTATTGTTTGGTACCACTGTAGTTGTAGGAAAAAGGGCTTTTCAATATTACACAACTTAATCCATTTCTGATAACACCATATTCATAGGACCAGCAGGTGAGAGCCTAAGGTGGGGGTGAAAGAAGTGAGCCCCTGCCATGACGCAGAGGGCAACAACACTGACATGATTATGTAGATTTTTACAAATCAAATGACACCTCTCTTACCTTTCTACCATTAACTTGCCCAGACAAAGTACTATTCGGTAAAAGCATTCTGCTGAAAGATATAATCCCTCTGCTAATGCAGACAAATAATCTACTCTGAAAATTATCTTGTTTCTGGTTGAATGACAGACTTTGAGAGTTCCCAGACCTTGCCCTTCGAGGCCTAACCTATCTCATCTAGCCCTAGCTGATCTATGGCCTTTCTTCAAAAGGATAAAGCAGGCAAAAAATGAAATAATACCCTGAGCAAGAAAAACAAATCAGTTCTTTATAAGCCTTCAGAAAATAAAAGGAGTGTCTTCTTACAGTTTTTAGGGTTAAAGCAAAAATACAGTAAATTCATCCTTTTTTCTTGGTAAAAATTTCTTATGCCAATGAAGGCCAACTTATTATGCAAGATAACCCACTGGCAACTAAGGGTTCTATTCTGTGGCAATTCCACATGTGAATCTACTCTGGAATCAGACCCACTTGACTGAGTTGTTTCAATGGAGAAATAAAAATAATACAAAACCACTTTTAAGGGGAAATCTTGTGTCAGAGTTCAGACCCTAAACAATCACAAATTACAAAGAGATTCTGTTTTCATCCTTGTCTTTGTGGAATGTGCAGACATATCACAAAATCACTACATGGCAGCATCACATTCAAAACTGGCTTGCTCTGAAAATACTGTACAGAGGAATATGACACACTACTATTTACTTGAAAACAAAATTGAAGAGTGATACCAAAGTTCCTCGTCATTTTTTAACTACATTTTTCAGAAGGCTGGACAACTGAAAAATAAAGGTTCAAAAATGTGTTTCTCTCTCCCCAACAGAAGCTGGTCCAATGAAAATTAAAAGCTTGTGTGGAACCCTCAGTTCCTTCTCGGCCTCAACCGTCCCCTCAGTTCCTTCTCAGCCTCACCCATCTTGTCTCTTTAATATCTGTTTTGAGCTGTTGACTCAGTTTCTCCTTTTCTTCTATTTTCCTTTTATTTTTAACTACATTCTACACTCAGACACATTTCACTAAAATCTTGCGCCGCTATCTGTGGCTACAGTTTGGGTATTTGTACATGTCAGGATATCATTTACTTTAGAGCATGTGTTTCTATATATTCAAGCAACAGTCATTTAATACATTGTTTTAATGAGTTTTCAAATTACAATTTCTTCTTACAAATTATTTCAATGTAACAAAGTCAATTCACAAACTTATACCTCAATTCTATATTTCTTGCACACCAAAAATTTTCTTTGAAATTGGCAAAAACTATAATAGGAAATGAACAGGTTTTCTGGTTTCCATTAGATTATGCTATATGTTTACTGTTGTTTGATGTTCTGTCTGTATTTGTCATATATAGTTTTGGCTATGCTAAAGAATAATACATTCTGGAACATACTAGCAAAGTGCCAAAAAATTTCAAGGCAATGAAGAGAAGTTTTAAAAAATTAAGTTAAAAGTATTTTCTCGGCTGACTATCTCCCAAGAATGTGTTTAGTAGAGCACGAAGCAAATACATCTGAGTTTAACTCAATTTCATTTTACCTATGTATTTCATCTTTACAGATCAAGGTCTAGATATTAGCATACTGGTCAAATGATACACAATTTGGCGTGAGCTAAGTATTTTATAGCAACCAGGACATTTTTGAACACTTATGAAATAAGTAACTTCAGCCAAAACGTGTTAACAAAACTGGCAGAGAAGTTCTTAGCATTCAACTTAGGCTTCAAAATCAATTCACTCTCCTCCTTCCTGGCTAAAACTGACCACTCAACGATCTAAAAGAGATGATCCAAGAGAAATTGAGACCAAAGGTCTAGTATTAGTGACAACTTTCTAGTATTTGGCAACCAGACTGAGTGCCTCTTTTGAGCTTAGAACAATCATTTAGCTGAGCTTAGGAATCACTCTTAATGACAGAGGCATCAGAAGACACACATACTGAGCAGTAAAGATAGCTTTGGACAATTAAAGTTGTGCCAGTCCCATGCCCCAGAAAAGTACACTTACATTCTTTTGATAGGAAATTAAATAATTTTAGCACTTTATTCCTGGAAAGCTATTATGATCTGCCTCTCCCACACAAGCTTTTAATTTTCAGAAGCACACTACTTGACAGGATTTCTTATTCTGATCTCCCTGATAAAGTTAATAAGGTATGCAGAGCTTAAGCAAGCTACCTTTGCACTGCTAATCATCCTGATTTAGCAAAGAAATCTTCCAGCTACAAATAATATTTAGAATTACCTCTGACATACAACAAACTTAAAGCTTAAGGATAAACAGCAAGAGTAGTTTTATTTTTGTTTTTGCATTTCCCCTTTACTGTTCCTTTAGGATGATGTATGAAGGACAGCCTCAATGTTTTTATTGTTTCCTGTCCTCCCTACCCCCTCCCATCCAAAGGCTTCTCTAAAAGCATTCCTTTGGGGAACTCTCCATCTGCATGTGTGCAAGCATGCTCCCAAGCTGCTATCAGAATTGACAGCGGTTTTAGAACACTAGCCTGGGTTGCTTATACTGAAATGAAATCCTTTAAGAGCAAAATAAAAATGAAGGCACAGTTCATTCCCTCTAGATCCATAGATGGGCATGACATTCCGTATAAGAAATGGGGACTCCAATGTGACTGTAGGCAGCTATCTTTCTTTGTATTTCTGCACAGAAACTCCTTTTCTTAAGAGGGGAAAAAAGAAGGGATTATACGTACTCTGAAATGTACAGATTTAACATTTAATGTATAAGATTTATGTAAATACAAGAAAACATCTTCCTTGTAAATTAACATGACAGCAACAAAGCATTCAGACATAAAGGACAGAAACCAGAGATGTCAGAGCAATTCGTGAGAGCAGAACTTTTGAACCCCT
Organism: Pelodiscus sinensis; assembly: GCF_049634645.1. Taxonomy (NCBI): domain Eukaryota; kingdom Metazoa; phylum Chordata; order Testudines; family Trionychidae; genus Pelodiscus; species Pelodiscus sinensis. Next base: position 309,975,697 of record NC_134711.1, read on the forward strand.
GATAATAATGACATCTTTGTGATATGAAAGCTAAGGGGTTAGAGTATCAGATGTCTGGTATCACGTCGCCATTTGCTCTATAATGTGCCTGTAAGTGATTAGGCCTGGCATGCCCTTGAGCTGAAATCATAGGAAACAGAATGTGCCCAAAACAACATTAATTAAATCAGAATCAGCTTTAGAAGACTCACATTGATTTTTCAATCTAAAGCGGTGCAGTTTATGAAGCCTTCTGGCACTTACTCATGGACTACTGACATCACATTTCAAGCCTAACTAAATATGAACAGAAGAATCATTATGTTAAAAAAAGTTACATAAAATGGTACACTAATTCTATAGCACTGACAATAAATTCCTCTGCAGAGGAACATTTAAGACATTGTCCTTTGTATGGTACACAAACTAAAAATACTGTGCTTTATTAGTTACTTGTAGGTAATGATTTCTCTTATACAGGTCTCAAGGCAGGCAGTTAAACTGGAATGAAGACTACTAAAAGCTATTCATGTAAACACAAGGGAATACTATGCATTTAATTGCATTATATAGTTTAACTGATCTAAGGTTCTGTGTCCCACTCTGCTGAGCAACAGAGAGGAAGGGGGAAGTGGGAAAAAGAAGAAAGAACCTTGAATGTGCAAAGCTACTCCAGCATTGCTTTATCTCCCTTTAACACCATGTAATTGGGTTCTGAGGTGAGATTGAGAAAAGGAATATGCACAACATCCTCTCCAGTCAGAAAACTTTACCCTAAGACTATTCAAATTAGCAGTATATTATATTTACCATTAAAACTCTTCTGAGTCTCATAATCTTGACTCTAACCCCAACAGTATGGAATTTCTCAGTATTAATAAGCAGATGAGAAAATTGTGCAGAGAAAAATGTATTAGACTGCAGGGAACTTTGGGGGGGAAGTAAGAACCTATCTGAAGGAACTGACTCCACCCAGACTGCTAGCATAGAAAATTCATAAGGCTTGGAGAAGTTAAATTATGTAGGGGGCAGATGAAATACTGAAAATGCCTATGGAGCTTTCAAATAGAGAAGACATCTGCTAGGGATGTCAGCAAAACTAAGGTATTTCTGCATCCAGTACAGGACAAGGATGGCATTTACAGATGTAATGGACAAGGACAGGCTGAAATCACAAAGGTACATTTTCGAAAAGTAACAAGATGTCAGAAATGGAAATTAATAAAATAGAAACCATGGCTGAATTATGTGTGGAATATACACACAAATATAAGATGTTTTGAAGCAAAAACACGTGAACTAGCCTATTTGACCAAACTTAAGATAATAGGCATTACAGAATAGGATGGCATGGCAAAAATAAATGACACTACAATAGATGGATAGACTATGATGAATGGCTAGATTACATTATAGACATGTGAGAATAGCTTTATATGAAAGAGATGTCACTTTAATTGATTAGTTAATGTATTTTCAGTAGAGAAACCACACATTAAAATCAGTATTGATACAAATCCCAGTCATAAGCATATACAAATGGAGAAGGAAGATATACTACTGGCCTCCTAATCAGGAAATGGATACTGAGTACATTACAACACCACAATCAAAGATGCAGATAAGTAATAATGGGTGACTTCCAACTATTCACTAGTCAAATGTCAAAATGGGACAAGATGCAAAGAAATTTCTCAACAGCTTTAACTATTGTATTGTGGAACAACTAGCTCTAGAACACACCAAGATAGAGACATTATTCTTGACTTAAGGTGTGTCAAGACTATACCTCTCTGTCGACAGAGAGATGTAGATTAGGCACGTCGAAATTGCTAATGAAGCCGGGATTTAAATATCCACCTCATTAGCATAAACATGGCCGCTGCTTTTTTTAGAAACTGAGGGTTTTTTGGAAAAACGGCAGTCTATACACAGATCTGTCGAAAATAAACCCTTTTTTGACAGATCCTGTACTCCTCAAAAAATGAGATTTACAGGATCTGTCAAAAAAGGGTTTATTTTCAACAGATCTGCATCTAGGGTGACATTTTTTTTCTAAAAAACTGTTTCAAAAAAAGCAGTGGCCATGTTTATGCTAATGAGGCAAGGGATATTTAAATCCCGGCTTCATTAACAATTTCAACGTGCTTGATTTGCATCCCTTTGTCGACAGAGGGATGCAGTCTAGATGTAGCCCCAGTCTCACTACACATAACCCATAAAAGTTGATTCAAGGGGTAACTGTAAGTGAGACATGAACTAACAGTAACAAAAATAACATTAAATTCAATGCCAGAGAAGGGGTCATTGTACCTACAATTGCATTGTTGAACCTAGCTTTTGGAACAAGAATTATAAAAATGGAGGCAGGGGAAGCTAGTCTAATATACCCTAAAGGCAAAAGTATGTCAACAAAAATCCTCCATTTTATTTACATATACCACAGCAGAATCACAGAAGAAATGCATATCCCTAAATAAATAGGAAACAGGGAAAAAAGAAAAAACAGTACAGTTAACAGGCAAAGTACATAAGCCAACTAAAAGCCACCCTTGGAGAAGCCAAATGAAAAGCACATAAAAATATTTCAGGTAAAACATAAAATGGAAGCTAGCAGTGCTAAGAGGGAAACTGAAATGCAAAAAGGCAGGCATCAAAACCATTTTAAGGCATAGAAAGCAAGAAATCCAAGAGAATCTGTGATCCACTAGAATACTGGGGTTAAATAAGCAATTTTTAAAAAGGAAAAACTATTGCACAGAAAAAAAATTTTTTTTCAGCAAACTTCATTAAGGGTGTTGGAAAAATACCTACTCCAGATCTTCTCTGTACTAAGGATGAAGTACTGTCAAAAAATTGAGTTGACAAGTGGAAGTGCTGGAAAAAATAAATTAAAGAGCAACAAGTCACCAAGACCAGATGATATACAGTCCAGAGCTCAAGGGGAGCTTACAAATGCAGAAGCTGAGTTACTAGGAAAAATATACAATGTGTTATTAGAAACAGAGACAATTGTAGAGGGTTGCAGGTTAGCAAATGTTCTGGCAATCTTTAAAAAAGTGCTGAGCTGATTCTTGGAATCAGTATCAGGTAGTATGCAGGTACAACTGTCCACCTGTACACTATCAGTTATGGGATTGGAGCCAAGGACTAGAAACCAATTTAGAGACATATGTATTTGTTATGGAAAATAAAGTTTTAGTGATTTATAATTGTCCAACATTTACCTGCTGCTATTGTACCACAACTGAGACAAATATACTTCTTCAGCTCTTTACAACAGACTGTGTTATTGAAATATCCATCATACATGACACCCTTCTATCAAACTGAATGCTATCTTAATCACATGGAATCAATAGCAAATATGGTTTTGATTTTTTCTTAGTAAACACTCCACTGAACAACCAGGGCTGAACAAATATACAAGACCTATCCATGTGGAAATAATTGCTTTCCTGGCTCTCCTGCTCTCCCAATTAGAATCAAAACAAATGGAAGTTATCGTAAGAACCCTTCCAATTTTTTGAAAAACAGAGCCCAGGTGTTCTATGGCTATCCCAAGATTATTTGTTTTGTTCCAGTACAAAATTATGACACATTTATTTCTGTATTCAAATTAAAAGCAGAGTCAGTATTACAAAGGAAATGGGGGCTATGTGGAAGATTGTCATCTGTGGATGAAAGGCCAAGTATGGAGCAGTTATAGACAAGGCCACCAGTACTTCAGTGATGTGCTCTGATATTACATTCCTGTTCTTTGACCAAAAATTGTGCTGATATGAATGAGAGGAGTATCTCCTTGATAAACAGAGGAAAAATTGTCTAAAAAGGGGCATAATCTAAAATCGGATACATAAAGAGAAAAACGTTTTGCTTAGTACCAATTTCAACTATCTGGAAGACTCGTAAAGATTAAGACATATTTCAAGCTAACACATTTATCTGGTGTTGCTCAGGTCAAGGGGCTCAAGGTGTGAAGTCAGGGTTGGGAGGTGAGGTTGGTCTTGGGGCAGGGGACTCTGTATGTATGTGGAGAGGCTGGGGGAGGCCAACTCCCCCTTCTGAGATTCATGCCAGGACTGGATGTCCCTGTATGAATTGGTTGGGGGGAGTTTCGAGGCGGGGGCAGTCTCAGACAGGAGTCCCTTCCCACCTGCCTGGTGATTCTGACTCTTTGCTGTATGGTTTTATGAGAAGCAATCCCATTCCAGACACATCCCATTTTCCTAACACAACCAAATCTTTACCTTGCTTTAAGTTATGACAAGAGGAAACTGTATGCCAAATTTGGTGGTCCAGGCTCTTTCTGTTTAGGAGATCAAATATATAGTAGATTCTAAAATAGATCTCATCATTCAAACAAGCTGCTGAAAACTTGCTCCTTTTATTCTATATCTCCCTAGGCAAATGACTTTGACAAATGTCAAAGAAGTTTCCAAGTGAATTTTCCTTTTTAAAGTTAAGTCGTCAAATTTTCTCCCTCATCAACTTAATTTCTCAAAACTCCTCAGAGTTCCTCTAGAAATTCCCCTGTGCTCTCTCAGAGTCCCATGTCATAGGCACCATCATTCCAACCAATTACAACTCAAGATCAAAGTCTATTAAAGCTAACTCTCACTGTAGAAGTCCGACAGAACAACATGAAACACTCCCTTCTTGTAATGCTAATGATGACCATTCCATACACAGCCTTCAGCTTCCAGGTCCAAGGAGCAAGAGACAGACTGGGAAACAAAAATAAATCACTGCTTCCTTCCACAGGAGGGCAAAGTAATTAATTAACTAAACTGGCCTTAACCTCACCTTTTCTTACTTTTCTTCTTAATTCCCTAAAAGCAATGAGCAGTGATCTGCACAAAACGCATTTGAATGGGAGGTGGATCTTGTAATCCAACCCTTCTCTACTGTTACAGAATTTATTTAGGGATAATCATCCCTTTTAGGGATGCTCTGCTGTGCTGTGGTGGCAAGGTACAATGTGCTTATTATTACTATGCCCCCCGGAAGATAAATCACACTTTTCCCACTCCACCAAACCCATCAATAACATAGCCCTGCTATATCTGTATACTAACTTTAGCAACTTTCTTCCATTGAGGAAATGTGTGCTAATTGTCTTCCTACACTGATTCAGTCTAATCAACCATGCTTCCCAAAAGGATATCAGCAATCTTCCTACTACTCAGTAAGAGAAAAAGAGAGATGATGTTCAGTAATGAGCAAAAGTGAGTAAAAGTCAGAGTGTAACACTGGGGTGAAATCTATGGAGTCCAACTTATGAACACTTCCAGTTACGACCAAGTATTTGGTACGTAACTCGTTCGTAAGTCTGGGACCGGCTGTATTGTTGTTCCCATTTGGAGCAGAAAGAGGTTAAAGAATACTAGCAGGCTATGCCCTGTGCTTGCTTTGCTCATCAACCTCCCTCCCTCTGGCTGCTTTTGTGGCCACAGAACGTGAGAGCAGGATGACATCATTCTGCTGCCCAGCAGGAAAACCTTTTTTATATATGGAGGGAGATGACCAAAGTTGTACAATATCCGTGGTAGACCTGGGAAGTGAACCAGTGTCTTCTGAGAGTTAGCCTTAACCAAAAGACTCTTTTTTTCGTTAAAGATAAGTTTGTATAAAAAAGGTAGAAGTAAGGAATAAACACTGGGGTGAAATCTATAGCAGTGGGGGACTGTGCCACTTTGCCCTGCAACCTTGGGTTACAATGCCTTGCGGAAGTAGCTCCTATCAAGGCACTACTTACAGCATGGCATCCACACCCTTCATGTGTAACTGTAACCTGCTAGTCAGAGTGTAACACATTTAATGGGAGGTTTGGTCGTAAGTACAAACGGTCGTAAATTGGCCATTCGTAACTCGGGGACCAGCTGTACTTATTTTCTCCCAGCTTGTATCTGTCTTGCCTATTTCGACTGTAAGTTCTTTGGAACTGGAAGCATCTCTTACAGTGGGGGAGGTCTAGGTTGGATATTAGGAAGAACTATTTCACTAGGAGGGTGGTGAAGAATTGGAATGGGTTACCCCAGGGAGGTGGTGGAATCTCCATCTCTAGAGATTTTTAAGTTTCAGCTTGACAAAGCCCTGGCTGGGCTGATTTAGTTGGGACTGGTCCTGCTTTGGATAGGGGGCTAAACTGAATGACCTCCTGAAGTCTCTTCCAGCCCTATGATTCTATGTTTGTAACACACTAAGCATGACTGGGCCCCAGACTTGGCATATATGGTAATAATATAATTGTATTGAAAAAATCTGTGAGAAAAGCTGGCTCAGTTCTTTGCAAAGAAAATGCAGGCTCTCACTCTAGAAGCCTTTAAGCATGTGATTAGCTTTATGCCCTCACTGTACCAATGTACCTACACAGGTATATTGTTACTGCAAACTTCTCCATTAAATGTCTTATATCAGTTACTTCGGGGGCAGTCGAGAGTTAGTCTGTACAGGATAAACTTAAAAAACAACAAATGGTTTGGTAGCACTTTATAGCTAACAAAACATGGAGATGGTATCATGAGCTTTCAAGGGCACAGCCCATTTCTTCAGATGACCGGAAGTTATCCGGAAGGCAACTATCACAGAGTATAATTTAATAACAATAAAATAATTACTGTCCTTACATTTGTATATGTAATTATTATTTTAGAAATATAAATTTATCAAAAGTATAACAATAACTGTATATTTGTCTGATTGATACAAATAAATTAAATCAATTAAATGTACAGTATATTACATTTAGTTTGATTTATCCACAAACAAAATCTTCTGAAATACTCTTGTTGAAATAGAGACACGGTGGGTGAGGTAGTACCTTTTATTTATTATTATGTAATCAATTTGGTAAAATACTTATTTACAGTGTAAAAGTTACTTTCCTGAACTCAAAGCTATTTACTTTGTTATGGTCTACATACTACAATGGAACCAATCTTCAATGAACAGATAAAAAGGGTGACATTTCCAAAAGAATTAAGGGAGTTAAGCATCCAGCTCCAGTTGATTTTCAGTTGCAACATAAATCCTTTGGGTACTTTTGAAAACTCCATCCAAAATATCTTATGTATGGATTTATAAAAAAAGACTTATGAATAAAAATGGCTAAAATCTATATGTATCATACAGAAAGAAATAAACAACTAGTGAAGTCTGAAACAAAGAACATTTTATTGGACTCTTGAAATCCTGGAGAGACATTCAAAACCAATATTTTTAAACAGAGGCTAATGTTTCAATGTCTTATCTTTTATAATTCAATATAATTGAATTTGACTTTAAATTTAAAAGTTCTACTTGGGTTTGTCATAGGAAAATATTTGCAGTTTAATTGCCATGGCTACATAATAAATTTGCTTGCATAACAAAATAACAAACATGTGCTTCTAATTCAGTGATGGGCAACTTAGGCTAGTAAATGGGCCGAATGAGTGACACTCCATCTCAGCAGACCATAAGATTATATTAACCAAGAGGGTATCCCGGGATAGGGTAATTTTGCTAACTGTGCTTGTGTACCTAGAATTTGCAGCAGAAGAGTTCATTCAAACCACAAACTTTAAGACACACCTAGAAGTCTATTAAAGTGGTTGTTAAAGGTTCTTCTTACCCATGCCAATTCACAAAGCATCAGTCCAAACCCCTGTGACTGACCGGGCCGGGTCTGGGCACAGCTGAGGGCGTCCGAGTAGGGTGAACTGCTCAAATCCGGGCTCTCTCTAGCCCCCAGCCTGGAAGCCTTCCCAAATAGGCCACACACCAGTCCCACAGAGCGCTTCAGCTGCCTGCCTGAAGCCTCATGAGCAAAACCCCTCCGACACGCCAGCAATATTTGTGCCCAGATGGCCCTGGGCCTCATATACAGGTGAGGGGTCTTAGAACCCAATCTCACCTACCCCAAACAAGTTCTGTCTGGTCCCAAGAAACCAGCCACAGATCCCAAGTCAATTTACCCTCCGGATCTTACCCACAAATCACGCTGAGCCAATCCTTTAGCATCTAACATCTAAAGGTTTATTGCTACCAGCAAGAAAAGCATGAGAATAAGGTTGCTAAAGAATCATACATTACATGCATCGAATCTCCCAGTTCTCGATGCAGGCTCTAGCAGAGATATTATAGCTGCTGGCTTAAAAGTCCTTGTTGCACATCCTATAGCAGGATGGGTCTACATTTCTTCCCGGCTCGTGAGTCCCTGCGAGGCCGCATCTGGGGTCAGAAGCAGATCTGAAGACCAAGATGGAGTCGTCCACATGGCATATTTATTCTTCCTTCCTGGTCTCTCCTCGGCTGCAGCAGGTCACCTGGCCAGTGGCCTATCCCTGTGTTCCCTGCTGGTAGCCCTTAGGTGTTGGTCACCATTCCCGAGGTGTGTCCTTGGCCCATTGAGTGCTATTGTCCCACGGGGCCTCGCTAATTAGCATGTCCATAGGCCGGCCCTGCCCAATGTTCAACCACATTCAGAGAGACTTCCAGTCTCCATACAGATTACAGATTCCTAACTACACACACAGACATTATACAGATATATGAAGAGCAGATACAGAATCAGAAGAAAGTAAGCTTTTGTTTGACCCCTCACATGGCCCCCTCTGTACCACTTTTGGGGCAAACAACCCCCCATGGGTGCAGCAGTGACCCGGCTGCTCCCCTCACAATCCAATAACGTGACAACCCCCCCACGCACAGATGGTGCCTCCATGGGAACAAGGGAAAGCCCAGAGCATGTACCCTTAAGCTAATGGGGAAAGCTTGTGACTTAGAAACTGATCAGGTCCCAGTAGAAGGCAAGAACTGCTACTCTGACAGGAAAGAGTACAAACTTTAATTGTTAAAACCTAAACATACTAGAGATAGGAGTTTCCTCTTGGGTGTCTATTAAAAATTCTGAGATGAACCTAACGAGAGGAAAAACAAACAAAAATATCCTACTCTTTTCATACTTTATTTTATGTATTTTTAAACTAATTTGTACTGCACCTATGGCAGCTACGCACATAAATTATAGAGAACACCACAAATCCAGTTAGGATGGTGAATTGCAATGCCCCAATTCCCCAATAGATTGCTCTGAACATACCCTTAATAGACATGAATGGTTATTTTTCAGTACTCCAAACAGCTGCCTGAAGAGCAGTTTTTACTTCAATCCTGAACACATTTTGCTACCCTAGCACTTGTAGCAAACTAACGTCAATCATCCTGATTTGGACAGATCATGAGGCTATCAAATCTTTCATAACAGCATTGCTATCTTTCATAAGAGTTCAGACAGATAGCAGGTAGGGATGTAAAAATGCATTTATTCAGGTAAATATGTAACCACTGAAAATTTCAGTGGTTACACATTTACACACAGGTGGGACGCAGATCCCTAAGATCTACTGTATGAGGGAAGCCGGCTTTTAAGTCACCCCTTTCCCCCCACACTACTGCTGCCTCTGAGTCTGTGGAAAATGTGTTAATTATATTCTTGGCTATTACCACCTCTCATTATTGCTATTCGTTTTTTAAATTAAGTCACAAGGCCAATGCTACTATTGAAATAAATCTTCACAAGTCTTCATATGCTGTCAACAAATAAAATAGTACTTAACACTACAGTATCTACTACATTTGGCTGAATGATGCTTAGCAGTGTTACTTCCAATGTTCATGCCAAAACCTCAATAGTAACTTTGTGACCCATATATAAACAGCAAGATGATACAGAATCTCAACACAAATTTACAATTTCTTCAAGGGTAATAAAGGAAAGGCTTAGAAGTTCTGTATACATACACAGAAGATGGCTCAGAATATGAATTCCGTGACACACAAAGGCTAAAAGCAGGAAATAAGAGAGGTTTCCCCCAAACATTCCTCATTATAAATTTCAAATCTTTCTGGTCTTGGAAACCGGCCAGACTTGAACCAATTAATGATTTCTCCCTTGTTTGATCCAATTTTTTTTCCAATTTTTTCATTGCAATGCAACATGAGGATTTGTAATTAAATTCAAGGTGAACCATAGTTTTTCCTGTTGAAGTTTTCCTATAAGTGAAACATTCCTGCTTCCACCTACATCTCTAATACTGCTAAGAAAATGTATCTACATTTTTTCCCCATTTGGAGAGTTTCCCTCTCAGTTTGTCCTTTCCAAGAATGTCCTTTTTGGATTTCTTATTAACAATTTAGCATGTCTCATACTGATCATAGTCAGCTAGATCTTGAGTTCAAGCTTTAATTTCTTCTTTTTTGGCTCACCATGTGTACTTTTTATTTGACCACCATGCAAGCATCCAGCTTTTTCTTGGAAGAAACAACTGTTTTTAAAGGAGTCCAGATAGATTTGTTTCTTTTGAGAAATACATTCTATTTTACTGATGTCACTTCTGATCTTAAGGCCCAACCAGCTGTAATTATACAAAAGGAACTTGTATCAAATGATCTTGTTTGATTCACCGAAATTAAAAGTGTTCAGCCCCTAAAATAAGAATATATTCAAGCAAAAAAAACAACCGCTTATAGACTCATAGACTTTAAGGTCAGAAGGGACCATTATGATCATCTAGTCTGACCCCCTGCACAGTGCAGGCCACAGAATCTCACCCACCCCTCCTAGAATAATCCTCTCACCTATATCTCAGATATTGAAGCCTTCAAATACTTTGAAGACCCCAAGATGCAGAGAATCCTCCAGCTGTGATCTGTACCCCATGCTTATACACTCTCCTTTCCTGCTTTCCCAGCATCCCTTCAACTGAATGATGGCTGACCTACCCTACACAGGTCAATGTAAAGCAATTTATGACGATCTAATTATGTCATTATCTACACTACAACCTTGCTCCCACCAATAAAATCAACCTACTACACTGACATACTAACTCCACCTTCATAAGAGGCACAGAAGTTATTTTGGTGTAGTTGGTGTAAACACTATTTCACTCATACCAGCTTTTCGACTATCTTGTCAACTTTCTAGCAGGAGCTGTGAAATTGACAAGAAAGCCAGGCAGCTAGCATCCTCCTGCTCCACTAGAGAGCTGGGCAGCTGGAGCCCACTCCTGTCTGAGAGATGGGTGAGAATGGACCTTACTCCCAGCTGGGAGCTGGTCAAGAAACCCAGGTGACTGCACCTATTTCCTAGTAGAGAACTAGGCTGAAAGAGGTGGTTGGTCCCTGCTCCCAGCTGGGAATGTTGGATGTCTTGTCAGTTTCACTTCTGGGAGCATGACATTGGCTGGGATGCCCAGTTCCTGATGGGAAGTGGGCAGTGGGCACAGGGAGAATCTGAGAAGCTGGACCCTGCTCTCCAGAGGTGAGAAGCAGGAAATCAAGACACTCCAAGGGGCCTCCCCCACTTCCAGTGAGGAAAAGGGAGACAATAAGCCCCACGTGGCTTCCTTCATCCACTCTCAATGGAGAACAAGGACGGGAGGTGGGGGGCAGGCTGCTGGGAGCCTGTGGGGCAGCTGTGCTTATAGCAGGGAGCTGCCAACACAGCTGAGAATACAGTGCCTCAAACTGCCTCTATTAGATCAATAGAAGCACTCCTGATGAGGATACACACCACCTATCAAAGGAGGGTGACGTGGACATGCACAACTGCATTTACTGCAGTAGCTGTACATCGACCTACACTTACATGTCTAGTATAGACATGTTCTGAGTCTCCTAAGCAAATATTTTAATGTTACATCATGTGGTGCTATAATTTAGGCAAATTAAATTTCTCTCGTTTTTATGTTGTATTGAAGCATTCCATTGCATCTATATCTGGATTCACTAGTACTTTTACTTATTATCCTAGTAACTAGCTTAGTCTAAAATTATCCCATGCAGAATAATCAGTGTTCTGCATTTTTATTTTTTACTGATTTTCACTAATTAACAGTTTTTAATTAAAGGCCATTTATCAATCCACTCAATATTTTTGTCAGATATTTATTTTCACTAACACTTTCCATGACTGTTGTGTCTTGCAATTCTGCAGTGTAAAAAACACAGAACACACACACACACACACCGAGTGGAGGTCAAAAAATCAAAAAGCATTAATATTGCTCTGAGATTGGCTGATAAGGAGGTTCTGCCTATTTCTTTGGGTCCACTTAGTGCGGCACTAAATTTTAAACAATCTTCCACATATAAGGACAGATAAGGTAAAAACATAAACTTAGGGCTCAAACACAAATTGGTGCTTGAATACCCACAATAAAACCAGTGCTGAGAAATTTAATTAATATATATCTATAAAGACAGGAGCGAAGAGAATGCATTGTGCTGCAAATACGGCAGAATGGAGTTCAGTGCTTGTGCTGACAGAATAAAGGAGCACCCGGAAAGGAAGTGACGCAAGAAGCTTAAAGAAGAAAGCAGCAAATACTCCCTAATGAAGACAATCTCATTCATAAGTATCTAAAAGAAAATAATGATGCTTTAGTGTCTAACCTGATGGAGCTAATTTATCAAAATGTAGTTTCCAGTCTGATTTTTTATGAGCCTCCTGATTCTTTGGATCAGGTGATTCTCGACTTTTGTTTTTGTTTTATTACAAAGCAAGTAAACCCACATTGTTTTGTGCTGATAAGACACTCATTCTCTCTGCTGACAGCCATCTGATTGACACAGCAATAACTGACATGTTTGAGATGTATGAAATAACTTGGAAAATGTGGCCACAACTAACACAGATTCTGCTTCCTACATGGCTAGGTTTGCATGGGAGAATAATATCAATCAGAAACTGGAGCTGCTATGTATTTACCTGTCCTGGTCATCTGATTAACATTGAGCTGTCAGGGAGGGAGGGATGGAGGGAGACAGAAAGAGGTGAAATTTTGTATCATTGGATTTAGGCTATTTTAAAGCATGCGAACAAGCTAAAGGCTTTGATTTGCACAGTTTGAGATGAGTGCAGAGATGGTTGTTGATTAGCTCCCCTGTTGTGTCAGGTCAGTAGATGATCTTGTAGTTCACTGCTTGTCACATAAATAATGCATGAACTGTGCAAATGTGTCCCCTACAACACCTTCAGTTTGTTGGTTCCAAAGTAGAAACTCAGAAGTGACTGGCAAATAACCAAAATGAACACCAGATTCTGTACATCAAGATAATGTTTATTGCTGAAAAATTGCATCATCCTCTGATGTACAAAAAACACTGGAGTTTTTTCCAACTACCGCCAACACAGACTTTACCTGATCCCGAGAAACCAAAATCTCAACTGAATTGAACACAATAACTGCAGGACAAATAAATGGCAACAAAGTTCAGCTGTTTTTGGAAATTCAAAAAACCAAAAAAGCATTAAAAAGCTTCAACACAATGCTCAGCAAGAAACGGGAGACAATTATGGCCCATATTCAGGACACTAAGGTGGTTGGTTCAAAAGATTCTTTTCGGAATGCCATTCAGGTATTGTACCCCTTCATCAAGATTGCAGCAGACTACAACCATTATCCAGTGTTTCCACAAATTGCCACTAAAAATGAAATTTCAAATCTGAAAGGGGAATTTACTACTCACATGAACATGCCTAACCCCAAGAGTGTGAAAATGGAGATGCTTTTTGTAACAGTAATCAAAATACATGTCCCAACTTCAGCAAAGTAACACAACAAGCTCTGAGCATATTATCTGGATCTACTGATGCAGAGTGCCTATTTTCCAAGTCGTACAACCTCCAAGACTGCAAGAGGCTCAACACGGGTGAGGATACTTTGAAGAAAATTAAGTGAGCCTACACAAACCAGCATTTCTAGAAAAACTAGTAGCTTAGAAACACAAAAAGTATCTTTGAACATTAAAAAAGGTTTCAATTATACTGTAGTAAATTTTATACATTATGAAAGCTTTTTTGTTTTTATATTTTCACTGATTTTTTTAAATTGTTTTAACTCAATTTCATTCTGGTTTTAGTGTTTGGAAAATAAACACCATAAAGGTTTTGAAATTATTTTTACAATAAAAACTGAGCATATGGAACACTAAGTACAATTTATGGAAATGCCTTTCTCATGAATGATTCATCAACTAAAATTCTTATTTTGGCCAAAACAGTCTGTATGAAAAATTTATTTATAAGAACTGTTGAAAACAGACATTTTGTAAGACTGCCGTAGCCAACAGTTCTCAAATTCTGGATTGTGACCAGTGTTCCCTCTAATCTTTCCCATCTATGTGTGGATTTTTTTCAATTATGTGCAGAATAAATTTGTTATGCGCTAGGCATGTATGAAAGTACACCATCAGTAGAAACAAAAAACCTAGCTGTGGACTACCTGCTAATCAGCTGCGTGACATCTGAATTTCACCTGAGCAGCTGCACAAGCACATAGCTTACAGGGAACAAAGTTACTTGAGACTCTGTTTTAATGGGGTCACCAGCATTGCCTTTAGACCTGCTGAGGCATGCAGCTAAAGCCAAAAAATCTAAACTGCATCTTTCAAAGCCGAAGTTCAAGGGCTTCAGCCTAAGGTGATGGGGCTCTGGTTACAGGCTCCCGACTCAGAGCTGAACTACTTGTGCTTCAGCTTCCTCCATTTCCTCTGCCAGGGTTTGGGCAGGCTCATGCTTCAATCTCCTTTCCTGGGCTCATATGATCATTTTTCTTCTCAGAAGGGGGTTCTGGTGCAATGAAATTTGAGAAACCCTGAAATAGACCTTCATTTGCACCTCAATTGAAAGTATCATCCCATATATGCATAAGTTAAAAAAATCAATTTATCTTTTATGGTTTTTACCTTTTAAATCTGATGTGACATAGAACTCATATCCAGAACACACTCACAAATACATACACGTTTATTAACACTCTTCATTCTCAAGATATAGTGCATTGATTTGTTTCCATTATTTGGCAGAAAAAAGTCTAGCAGATTCATATTGCTCTGAAGTTGTATTAAAATTTGTCTTGTGTGATCTTTCCTTTTCTCCCTCTGAACATCCCAAAAAGGCATCGTATTATTTAATATTATTTGATTTAAATGAATAGGCATCTATCAACTTCAATATGAACAGAGCTATAGTTTTTATTCAGCTCACTGCTGGAAGCTGGTTATATTATATACTATATTTTAGAGAGTTTGTGAGTGTCTGTGTGTTCATCCGTCTGCCCATGAGACTGTTTATTCAAGAGCTCCTCCTAAATGGTAAGACTTAGGATCCACTAAATTTGGTATGAAGCTTCCTCTTATCTTACCCTAAAGCAAGGTCAGGGTGTGGATGTGACAGGACAATAGGATGTGTCTGAAATTCAACTGTTTCTCATGAAATGCAGCAGGGCCTGGTACAGTTATACCGTAGAATGAGCACAGGAGGCAGCAAGAGGCCAGAGATAGGGACCAGAACAGATATAACCCCATTGAGCTAGCAGTGGGTTGGGGCGGGGGCAGGGGGAAGAGAGATAGAGACAGAAACAGAGACAGAGGGGGTGGGTGAGTGGGTGTGGTTATAATCAAGCTATATATTACAGGCAACAATAATAAATAAAACATTTCACTGTTATATATAAATTGACAGTATGTTTATTCAGTTCATAGTCCCTGTCCCAGTATAAATGTTTATGACACATCAATGCTTTGGACAGTCTGACAATAGAAGTTGCAAGGAAATTGAGAAGCAGGAACAATTTCAATTCAAACCATATTTTCCATTACAGAAGGATACTAAAACCATACAGGAACAATAATTAAAATTTCTAAAGTACAGAACAAGCAGAGAGCTCTAGAAAAACAAACACTGAGAACTAGAAGGGCAACAAAAGCCAAATATCCATCAATACAGATTTCCTGGCTGTCCAGTGTAAGGCCTGTACTACTAGTTATCCATGGAGTAATTTTAAGAGAAGGTAAGTAACTCTTAAGAGCTCCTGTTCCATATTGTTCTGTGATTTGTGAATGTAACCTTGCAATACGATTATTTTTTAATCAACAAGGTAAAAACAGTATCAGAGGAAGTAATTTTGGACTTACTTCTCTATTACCACCATAAAGTTTGTTAAAAGTTATAATAGTATTAGTCCACTTCTTTCAAACTGCAAGACGCGGTTAATAAATCTTTAAAAAGTAACACGAATTCTCCACAATCCACTTGGATTATTTCAAGCAAAATGTATTTTTAGTTTCCCAGCATTAGTGCAACATTCATTCTAATATGTATAACTAAGTCAGGTTGAATGAATGGCTTGGTGCACTGTGCTCTGTGCTATCAAAGAAGCACCCAGAGATCAGTGTTCCCTCTAAACTGCAAAGCAGCAGAGCTTCAAAGGTGATTAATCAACCCTGCCCAGTCAGCAGCTCAGAGCTCCATGCATGCAGCTGACTGACTGGGCAGGGCTAAAAATTAATCACTTAGAAGGATCACTGCCAGAGATCATCTCTTCAAAGAGGTAGGTAGAGAAAAGCTGGAAGTGTTGCATATATTCCATGCATAGAATATATTCCATGCATAGAATCATAGAACACTAGAACTGGAAGGGACTTCAAGAGATCATTGAGTCCAGTCCCCTGCCCTCATGGCAGGGCCAAGAGCCATCTAGACCATCCCTGATAGATGTTTATCTAAACTGCTCTTAAATACCTCCAGAGATGGAGATTCTACAACCCTCCCTAGACAATTTATTCCAGTATTTAGCCATCATGACAGTTAGGAAGTTTTTCCTGATGTCCAACCTAAACCCTCCTTGCTGTAGTTTAAGCCCATTGCTTCTTCTCCTACCCTCAGAGCCCAGGAGAACAATTTTTCTCCCTCCTCCTTGCGACACCCTTTTAGATACCTGAAACCTGCTATCATGTCCCCTCTCAGTCTTCTCTTTTCTAAACTAAGCAAGCCCAATATATAGCATCCTGCTGGACAGGACATCATATATCACACTCTTTTCAGGTACATCTCAATGTCAGGAGCTTCCTGCAGCTCCCCTTTGACCAGAAACAGTGAAACGCAGACTATGAGAGTCGTGAGGTTCCGTGGCTACAGACCCTTTAGATAAACATAGAGGCCTGGACCTGCTAGTGGCTTTCCCAAGGAAGCTTCGAGAAATATTGGACCATTACTACAGGACATTATAACTGAGTATAGTATTGAACCATAGAATTCATCAAAGCTACAAAATCAGCAGAAAGCAAATAATAATGGCTTGATGTATGTCAAGCCAAAGAACAAACAAAAAAAATCCTATACAGACACAAGCAGATATGAACAATACAACAGTTATACTTTACGGCTGTGTCTACACTGCACCACTTTTCCGGAAAAGGGATGCAGATTAGACACTTTGGAATAGCAAAATCCGCGGGGGATTTAAATATCCCCCGCGGGATTTGCATTAACATGGCTGCCGCTTTTTTCCAGCTTGGGGATAAACCGGAGAAAAGCGCCAGTCTAGACGTGATTCTCCGGAAAATAAACCCTTTTCCGGAGGATCTTTTATTCCTACTTTCAAGTACTTTCAAGTAGGAATAAAAGTTCCTCCGGAAAAGGGTTTATTTTCCGGAGAATCACGTCTAGACTGGCACTTTTCTCCGGCTTATCCCCAGGCCGGAAAAAGCGGCAGCCATGTTAATGCAAATACCGCGGGGGATATTTAAATCCCCCACGGATTTGCCTATTCCAAAGTGTCTAATCTGCATCCCTTTTCCGGAAAAGGGGTGCAGTGTAGACACAGCCTACATGTTCGATCATGTACAATCATTAACAATTATACTTCATACTACTCCTGTGAAATAGTAAATGAAATAAAGACCAAAAGATTAAGTGGCTTGCCCATAGCCATCTGCAGAACCAGAAACTTCTAACACCCAAACCTATGTTAATTTCTCAACGCCTTGCACTCTCCTCAGAACATGCAGTAGAGCAGTGGTCCCCAACCATTTGGGGTTGCCGGGTGCCAGAAGGCGTGGCCGTTTGCCCACCGGGCGCCCAGGGGCGGGACCCCCCCTTGCGCACCCAGGAGCGGAGCCCCCCCATAGCCACATTCCCGGGGCCGGCGCTCTCCCCTCAAGCGCCGCGCGCCCGGGGCCGGCGCTGGCACTCGCTCTCTCCCCCCCTCCCCCAAGCACCGCGCGCCCGGGGGCCAGTGCTCTCCAAGCGCCGCGCACCCGGTGCACCCTGCAAGCACCGCACGCCCGAGGCTGGCGCTGGCGCTCCCCCCCCCAAGCACCGCGCACCCAGGGCCTACGCTCCCCCCATGCGCCGCGTGCCCAGAGCACGGGCAGTCAATCCGCGGCGCCCCCGGGGCCGGCGCTCACTGTGCGCCATGCGCCCGGGGCCGGCTCCGGCACCGCACATGCGCCACGTGCCCGGGGCCAGGCCAGCCCTGAGCACTTGGCGGGCGCAGACCGTGTTGGGGACCACCGCAGTAGAGAATCATCAGGCCTAGAAGTATCCTCCCACATTGCACCACTGTACTGTGATTCCAGGTAAAATGAAATATATATTATAGAATCATTGAACACTGGAACTGGAAGAGACCTTGAGAGGCCATCGAGTCCAGTCCTCTGCCCTCATGGCAGGACAGAGTACCATCCCTGATAGATGTCTGTCTAAACTGCTCTTAAATATCTCCAGAGATGGAGATTCCACAACCCTTCCTAGACAATTTATTCCAGTGTTTAGCCATCCTGACCATTAGGAAGTTTTTCCTAATGTCCAACCTAAACCTCCCTTGCTGTAATTTAAGCCCATTGCTTCTTGTCTTACCCTCAGAGGCTCAGGAGAACAATTTTTCTCCCTCCTCCTTGTGACACCCTTTTAGATACTTGAAAACCACTATCATGTCCCTTCTTAGTCTTCTCCTTTCCAAACTAAACAAGCCCAGTTCTTTCAGTCTTCCTTCATAGGTCATGTTCTCTAGATCTTTAATCATTCTTGTTGTTCTTCTCTGGACCTATTCCAATTTCTCCACATCTTTCTTGAAATATGGTGGCCAGAACTGGACACAATACTCCAATTAAGACACAATCAGCGCAGAGTAGAGCAGAAGAATTACTTCTCATGCTCTGCACACAATACTCCTGTTAATGCATCCCAGAATCATGTTTGCTTTTTTTGCAACAGCATCACACTGACTCATATTTAGCTTGTCGTCCACTATGACCCCTAGATCCCTTTCTGTCGTACTCCTTCCTAGACAGTAGCTTCTGTATGTTTGAAATGGATTGTTTCTTCCTAAGTGGAGTACTTTGCATTTGTCCTTATTAAACTTCATCCTATTTACCTCAGACCATTTCACCAGTTTGTCCAGATAATTTTGAATTATGACCCTATCCTCCAAAGCAGCTGCAATCCCTCCCAGCTTGGTATCATCTGCAAATTTAATAAGTGTATTCTCTATGCCAATATCTAAATCATTGATGAAGACATTGAACAGAACAGGTCCCAAAACAGACTCCTGCGGAACCCCACTTTTTATGACCTTCCAGCAGCATTGTGAACTGTTAATAACTACTCTCTGAGAATGGTTATCCAGCCAGCTATGCAGCCATCTTATAGTAGCCCCATCTAGGCCGTATTTGCCTAATTTATTGATAAGATGATCATGTGAGACCATATCAAATGTCTTACTAAAGTCTAGGTATAGCACATCCACCACTTTTCCCTTATCCACAAGACACATTATCCTATCAAAGAAAGCTATCAAATTAGTTTGACATGATTTGTTCTTTACAAATCCATGCTGGCTGTTCCCTAGACCTTTCAGATATTTGCAGATGAGTTCCTTAATAACCTGCTCCATTATCTTTCCTGGCACAGAAGGTAAACTGACTTGCCTGTAGTTTTCTGGGTTGTTCTTATTTCCCTTTTTATAGATGGGCACTATTAGTTGCCCTTTTCCAGTCTTCCAGAATCTCTCCCATCTTCCATGATTTTTCAAAGATGATAGTTAAAGGCTCAGATACCTCCTCTATCAGTTCCTTGAATATTCCAATATGCACTCCATCAGGCCCTAGTGACTTGCAGACATCTAACTTTCCTAAGTGATTTTAAATTGTTTTTTTTTGTTTTTTTCTAATCTTCTAATCCTACCCCATTCCCATTAACATTCTCTATGTTAAGCATTCCTTCATCATCCGACTTCTTGGTGAAGACCGAAACAAAGAAGTCATTAAGCATCTCTGCCATTTCCCAGTTTCCTATTACTGTTTCTCCCTCCTCACTGAACTATGGGCCTACCTTGTCCTTGGTCTTCCTCTTGCTCCTAATATACTTAGAGAGACTCTTCTTGCTTACTTTTATGTCTGTAACTAGTTTGAGTTTGTTTTATATAAAGAAAAAGTCTTTCCCCAATGACAGGATCGGGACTATCTACTCTTTTGCAACAAACTGCAAAACAGACAGACACATGATCTACAAGACTATCAATTCTTCAGTTACCTCAATACATTTCTCAAGAATTTGCAAAATAATAAATAAAAAAAATAAATAAAACTTTATACCATATATGCAAAAACCAGACATTCAAACTTACTTCTCCATGCCTTAAAGGTGTAATGGCTCCTCTTGCTACCCCCATTCGAAAAAGGGTTTCCGTGGCCTGTATATAAAAATAAAAAATTGTTATTTTGAAAAGACAATACCGCAACTATTTTTGTTCAGCTATTACACTTATTACTAAAATGTAAGTAAAATGTATTAATTGTTTTACTACTGAACCATTTAAATTAGGGATGTGAAGGACTAGTCGACAAACTTGTAGAACTGGTTTGTGTAAGACTACCACTTGGAGATCTTTTAAAGTGTGATTAGGTGCCAACTCTGCCCACACATTTATACAAGCGAATTCATTAGTGAAGCCAACAACATAAGCTACCAAATCAGAGGATCATTCAATTGCACATCCAGTAATTTGATCTATGCCATCAAATGCCAGCAATGCCCCACTGCGATATATATATTGGACAAACTGGACAGTCCCTACGGGAAAGAATCAATGGACACAAATCAGATATACGTAAAGGGAACATACAAAAACCGGTTTGAGAGAACTTCAATCTACCTAACCACACTTTAAAAGATCTCCAGGTGGCTGTCTTATCACAAACCAATTCTACAAGTCAAATACACAGAGAGGTGTTGGAATTACAATTAATCCACAAGTTCAATTCTCATGCTGATGGCCTCAATCGTGATGAGGGATGGTTGGGATACTATCAACCTAACATTCAACAAAGGTGCAAACAGCTCTTTGTCTGTGTAGATTCTAGCATTAGCACCCTTCCTATCTATTACTATCCTTTGATCTGTTTCTTTTCAACTATCCAATCTTCAGGTGTTTACAGACTGCCAGTTCTGCCTACTTGTTTTTCCCTTTGATATTTCCATACCCTCTGCTCCTTGTTCCCTCCCTCCCCCCCTATTCATTTTGGGTCTTCACATCCTAAACTCATAACTCCGGTCATCTGAAGAAGTAGGCTGTGCCCATGAAAGCTCACAATACCATCTATATGTTCTGTTAGTCTATAAAGTGCTATCAGACCATTTGGGGTTTTTTTACGTTATCCTGTAATATTGTTTCTGGCAACATCCACTTGCCTAGTGGATGCGAGTGTCTAGATGTGCATCCCACCTTCACAGAAAGGTATCCACTGTTACAACAGTCATTTAGGGAGGACATGTGAATGGAACTCCTGTGCAAAGGTTGTGATGATCCTTCCACCAGCTGAAGGACTGTTTCAAGAAGGTGAGTATGAAAAGAAGCATATGTAGCATATTATGTCTGGTTGGGTCTATTTATCATTGAACTGAGATGTGACCCTATGAACATGAGGCTCTGAACTGGGGTCAAGGTGGATCTTTGAAAGTTCTGTCAAAGGGCCAATTGGCAGAAGAGGCCTATGGCCTTGGAAATTGCTTGAAATATCAGCTCCAGAGAGCATCTCTTTAGCCAACAAGCATCCAGATAAGGGAATACTAAAATAGTTTTTCTGCAGAGCTGTGCTGCTACACCAACATGTCCTTCGAAAATACCTCAGGGTTGATGATAGGATAAAGGGGAGCATATGATATTGGAATTGGTCCAGGCCAACAATAAAATGGAGGAATCATATGTGAAATGGGTGGAGAATTATGCGGAAATACATTTTTGGACGGTCAAGGGCTGAATACCAATCTCCTTATGTCTAGCGAGGGAATTAAAGCTATGAGAGTCATGATTTTGAATTTCTGTACTTTCACACTCCTTTTTAGTACCAGGAAGTAACCTGAATAAAGCCCCTTTCCTCTGTGCTGCATGGAGACTGGCTATATAAATCCCAAGTAGAAGAGTACATCTATTTCTTGACAAAGAATACTTTTATAAAAGGGGTCCCCTGAAGCAGCACAAGGAAAGGAGGTTCATTGGTGGAAGAGAAGCCAAGTGGATTGGATAACTTGTAAACACCATCTCCAAGACCTACTTTGATATAGCCAGCTTGCTTGTAGAGGGGGCCCCTTGGCCTGGAACAGAGGCCAGTCATAGAGAGTTCTCAATCATAAGTTTTATTTCTCTATTTTTCCTGGATTTTGATTTTAATGCAAGACAAAAACTAAACTTTTGCATGATGTGTGACTCTGCAAGGAATCAGATACAGCAGGAATGTCCACTGTTGACCAGGATTGTCTCCCAGTATGACAAACAGCATTTAAAGCTAAAGGAACCAAGTACACCTCTCAGACAGAAGAATCTCAAACAATCTGCAGTCTATCTAAACAGCATGTAGAAAAGTAAAAGAAAAACTAACTAGAATAAAAGCAACTACTGATTATAGAAAAAAACGTACACTAACACTAGTGCTGAGTAAAGAGAAATTAGAGTTGAGATCTCAAATGAACTACTGCTAGAGCTTTGTCTTGGGCAGTTCATCTGTGCAATGTTACATGACAAAGGGGCACGACACAAGACTGATTAACATACATGCATAGGCCAAACTGACACTGCTATGAGAAATCACTGATTGGAGTACAGAGGTGCTAATGCATTTAGTGTGTAGAGCATCCATAGAGCAGTGGTCCCCAACGTGGTGCCCACGGGTGCCATGGCGCCCGCCAGGCCATTTCTGTGCGCCCGCCAAGTGATCGGGGCCAGCCCCGCCCCGGGGCACATGGTGCATGGGTGGTGCCAGCCCCTGCGCACGCAACATATGGGTGGCCCCACCCTTGGGCACCCAGCGCAGGAGCGGCACCAGCCCCAGGCGCGTAGCGCGTAGATGATGCCGGCTCCTGGGCATGCGGCACAGGAGAGGCACCGGCCCCAGGAGTGCAGCGCATGGGTGGCACTGGGCACACAGCGTATAGGCGGCCCCGCCCCTGGGCGCGTGTGCAGCCCCGCCCCTGGGTGCCTGGCACGTGAGTGGCCCCGCCCCAGGTACCTGGCAGCCCCAAAATGTTGGGGACCACTGCCATAGAGATACTGCTAGAAGAAGAATCTTTTTGAAGGTTAGTTTTTATTGGATTGGTAAGCTTATTTCCTTCTTTGCCTGACTAGGAACAATTAACACAGAAAACTGAAATAAATGGAGCTTACTGACTTTAAGAAAGTGAATAAACTGCATGGTGTTGTCTATGCACCTTATTAGAAGAGAAAAATCATGCAAGTGAAACATCTGTGGAAAAGTATTTAGAACAGGCAAATATTTCTAATACCTGTGTGTTGATGGCTTTCATAGGAAAAAAGAAGCAGGAAGCACCTCATCTGTGTGACAAATCCTTCCACTTCTATCTGGGATGTGATCTGATATGAGAACTTACAAATGTGAACTCACATTTGAACATCATCTTTATAATTTATTTGTTCAGAAATGAAGGAGCCTGCCTTTCATATTATTTAGGATAGTGAGATTCTATTTAAATTGCCTATAACAAACAAAGGCTTTTCAATAGAAAATGAGTCTCTGTAAGAATAGACTAAATATATATTCAGAGAGAGACAGTTTAGCAAGATAGAGTTTAGAAGACAAAATCACTGACAAACAATAAGATATATTCAGATCATGAAAAGCAATTAAACTAAAATGGTTAATATCTCAGATATGTGTATTTCTAATTTGGTGATTTTACATAGTAATGAATAGTGACTGATACAGTAAGTAGCTTGATGCTGAACAAACTACCAGATTAGCTGATTTCTTACAGCTGTGTTTCAGGATATCCATTACACAAATTTGAGTTAAAGACAACAGTATCACACACTTTTTTATCTGGCATATAAGTTTGATATACTTTTTATCTGGCATATATTCAGAATAATCATTAGATAGATAGATAGATAGATAGATAGATAGATAGATAGATAGATAGATAGATAGATAGATAGATAGATAGATAGATAGATACTTACTGTATATGTTTATTTTCCTTTTATTTAAAGCAACAGAAGTAGATCTGTTAGAGCTTTTAACTACAATGTTATGTTTTTCCCATTGTAACTGAATGCAACAAATCCAGAACACTGCACTTCAGAGTTTATTAGCTCATTTTCACCCACAACAATCCACAGCAAATCCAAAATCTGATAATTCTTCTTCACCCTCTCAAAGAAGAAAGGGGTGAGAGAACCCCACACAATCTTTTGTGTGCCTCAGAATTGATTTCTTTCATCAGCTCTTCCCACCAACATTTTAAGATTGTTTCAGTCAAACAGAGCGTTCTCTCAATACAGCTAAGCTTCCTTTGTTTCTATTGAAAACCATTGGTGTGTGTGACTTCCTTTTCACCTCTACTAGTATGAGCTCTCTTTTAATACATTTGTACTCACAGCTAACACCAGATGTCAAAGCCATGCAGAAACAAGATAAATTCACATCATTTGCAAATCTGGTACTACAGACTTCTTGACAGGAGCTCCACTCTTGATATACTGAATGTCACTAAGAAGATTAACACTCCTATCATAGTCTCCTACCTAAATGTGGGTGGGGGAAATAAGGCCACCTATAGCTATTCACTAATTGAAAAATGACTGTCACAGAGATAGTGCTAGGGATTTTTTGGTATGTAAAACCCAAAGAAGGGCAATAAGAAGCTGTGTATATTTGGCTATGTCTAGACTACAGTGTTTTATCGGAAAAAGTTACGCAAATTGTGCTCCACAACTTGCATACCTTTTTCCGACTGGTTATTCGGAAGAGGCTTT
Source organism: Pelodiscus sinensis (assembly GCF_049634645.1). NCBI lineage: Eukaryota > Metazoa > Chordata > Testudines > Trionychidae > Pelodiscus > Pelodiscus sinensis. The sequence goes on from NC_134711.1 coordinate 310,000,776, forward strand.
TCTGAAATTTAGCCCGTCTACACTGGGCCAAATTTTGGAAAAACACTTCTCTTTCGGAAGAGCCCTTCTTCCCCGTGGAATGAGGAAGACAGGGCTTCCAAAGGAGTGCGTCTGCTCTTCTGCAAAAAAAAAAAAAAAAGTGGAACAGCAGACTCGTTCCCTGGGCACAGTGGAGTTTTTCCAAGATACCACTTGTCATCACCTACAGCCCACAACTAAGACTCCTCCAATGCATTATCAACAATCTACCATCTACCCTGGAAAATGATCCCTCACTCTCTCAGGTCCTGGAGGAAAGGCTAATTCTTGCCTGTAGACAACTCCCTAACCTCAAATAAACTCTTTCCAGTAACCGCGCAGCACACCTCCATCATAATCATCTAGGAACCCACCCCTGCGATCAGCCCTAGTGCCGACTCTGTCCACATATCTACACAAGAGATTTCATCACTGGACCCAAATCACATCAGAGGCTCATTTAACAGCACATCCACTAATGTGATCTATGCCATCAACGCCCCTCTGCCATATATATTGGCCAAACTGGACAGTCTCTATGGGAAAGAATTAATGGACACAAATCAGATGTTCGAAAAGGCAATACACAGAAACCTGTTGGAGAACACTTTAATCTGCCTGGGCACTCATAAATGGATCTCAAAGTCACCGTGTTGTTTCAGGTCAATTACACAAGCAAAATACACAGGAAAGCGTTGGAACTTAACTTCATTTACAAGTTTGAGACCCATCATAAAGGTATGAATAAAGACATCACCTGGCTAGCACACTACCTTCCACATCCTAATGGCTTAACCAACCAAATAATGGGTACTTAAGAACAATTTGCACCTCTATCAGCTTCATGTAACATGAAAACTTTAATTCACTAATTTTTCCCTTCTTTCTCCCCCCTACCCTCCCATCCCCTATTTATTTTAGAACTTGACTTTTAATACTCCATTCACCTGAAGTAGGTTGCACCTACAAAAGCTCATGATATCATCTACATGTTTTGTTAGTCTTTAAGGTGCTCCTCTAGACCATTCATTGTTTTTTATCCAAAAAGACAACACACAGAAACCTGTTGGAAAACACTTTAATCTGCCTAGATACTAATTAATAGATCTCCAAGTCACCATGTTGTTTCAGGCCAATTCCACAAGCCAAATACACAGGGAAGGATTGGCACTTAACTTAACTTACAAGTTTAATTCTTACGCAAATGGTATGAACAAGGACATCAGCTGGCTCATGCTACCCTCCACATCCTAATGACTTAACCACCCAACCAACCAACGGAAGTGCTAATTGTTCTTATCAGCTTCTTGTAACCATTTGAACCATTTACTCACTGTCTCGCTCTCCTTTTTTCTCCCCCCCCCTTTTTTCTCTTTTTTTTCCCCACTTTCCCCCCTTCTCTTATTTATTCTTGGATCTTGACTTCTAATACTCCAGTCATCTGAAGAAACGGGTTGAGCCCACGAAAGCTCATGATACCATCTACATGTTTTGTTAGTATTTAAGGTGCTACTAGTCTATTTGTTGTTTTTTAAGTTTTTCCTGTTACAGACTAACTCAGCTACCCTTCTGAAGCTTTTGCAGATATGCTAGTTCTGCATCTGCTGCCAAGTACTCTTATCTCCCCAAATCTGACCCAAAGGCCATGCAGAGCAGGGGGAGGGGAGTCTCTCACTGACCTGAACACATACACCATCAAGCCTTCAGGCTTGAGCTACTTTTATTCCCCCTTAGGCTAAAGCACAAACATGAACCCCCAGACAAAGCGCTTTACAGCAGAAAATAAGAATCCATCTGAGTCCTGCTCTATAACACAGGCAGTAAGCAAAGGGCAGGAGCTTGAATCTTATAAGCAGCGGGGCTATATATATAGGGGTGGCGGATTCCTGTTTAAATCTGTCCCTCTCTCGGCCCAAGTTGCATCTGGCCAGACAATCCACAGCCCCTTGGTCTCAGCAGTGACCAACCAGTCTCCGGAGAACTTTCCCCGCCAGCACCACAGACAATGAGACTTTGGTTCCTCAATTTGGTTTTTATTATAGGGCTACGTCTATATTGGCAAGATTTTGCACAAATACTTTTAACACAAGAGTTTTTGCATTAAAGTATTTGCACAAGAGAGCATCTATACTGGCATGTGCTTTTACGCAAAAGCATCCATGCCAGTGTAGACACTCTCTTGCGCAAGAAAGCTCCGATGGCCATTTTAGCCATTGGGCTTTCTTGCGCAAGAAATTCATGTTGCCTGTCTATACTGGCCTCTTGCGCAAGAACAGTTGTGCAAGAGGGCTTATTCCTGAGCGGGAGCATCATAGTTCTTGTGAAAAATGCACTGATTTCACACATTAGCACGTCAGTGTTCTTGCGCAAGAACTCCCCGCCAGTGTAGACGGCAGCATGTTTTTGCACAAAAGCGAGTGCTTTTGCGCAAAATCATGCCAATGTAGATACAGCCTAGTGGCTTTGGAAGGTATTAGCAGCTGTTAAATGCATCGCAGGGAATTGAGATATATTGTATCACTGCTCTCAATACCATTCCTAACTGTGTCCAGTCCGAGGAGCTGATGGAGTTCAGAGGGGATGTGAAAAAGCCTAGAGACTCTCTCCGCCTCTCCTGCAAAGCCTCTGGGAGGCTCCTTTGAAGGGGCTGGCATGGGCGACTAAGATTAAATATGATGGCTCGGCTCAGCAGTATTCCCCAGCTGTTCAAGGGCGATTCACCATCTCCAGGGACAACCCCAATGACCTGCTGTATCTGCAAGTGACTGGCCCACACCACTTCCTGCTGCCCCACTGTCACCCGGAGAAGCCTCCCAAACCAGCCCCACCTACCACATGCAGGCGCTGCTTAGCAGCCCTCCCCCACAATACTCTGCTCACACATACATGCGCATGCAGATTCACCTGTCTGGATGGGCTCCGCCCCGGCTCCCTATGCTCCATACTTTCCTGTGTCCAGCCAGACCCGACTCTTCAGGTCCAGCAGACTAGCCACCATGAAAGCCCTTTACCCAAGTGCTGCCCATGGTGCGCGGGGGGGGGAAGGAAGGGGAACAGTAGGGCTCGGGGGAGTGTAGGAACACAGCAGGAGGGCAAGGGGATAAATGTGGCTGGTGTTGGGAAAAGCCCAACGGAGGTTTGTAAATTCCATTTTTGTCACTAAATTCCCAGATGCTCAGATTGTGTCAGACCAAACTCTTCACTACAAAGTGGCTTAATAAATGGCTCAGTGCCCAGCAGCTCTTGAAAAAAAAAACTCCTCCTTTTTGTACTAGTCCCCACTTTCCTCTGTGTCACTCTCTCTGGTGCAGGAATATGTGGCAGTGTCTGCAGCTGCCAGTGAGCAAAGATGCAGACAGAACCGATTGTGTCTTGGATGTGTCCTGTGATGCTCATTTGGCTCTTCAGGGCACTGGCGTAGGTTGTGCACCATCTGCTAGGTCTCTAGTAAATGCACCCCACACATTCCAGGACTTTCCCCACAGGCTGCCAGACCCAGGTCCAGATAATGTTGGTGCTAGAAACTGAGTTTCTGGAGATGGGTGTGAGAACCTACCTTCCTTCTCCTGGTCTGCTAGTAGCCATACCTGGGATTCCAGGAGACATGCACAGGATTCTGCCTCCTGCAGCCAGCTGCACCCTATAGCCTGTGACAGAACAAAGGATGGTGCTCTGCTAACCCCACTTAGCTGCACTGCGCTTCTGCCCTGCCTTCTTCAGCTTGATTTTCCTCCTTTACCCCACTCTTGCCACAATGAGAGAAGACACTATGTTTCTGCATGGCTTTGAACCAGGGACCTTTTGTGTGTTAGGCAAATGTGATAACCACTCTACGGAAGCTCCCACAGGACTAGGGCTCACAGAAGATAATTCCAATGACACTTAAGGAAGTGAGAGCCCTTGAGACTGAGCAAAAGAGTGAAGTGTTATGCTTGATTTCTTAAACTAGCCTGTCAATTTTCTGAAAGAACATAATAACATTTAATAAAATAGTAAGTTAGGTGCTATTTAAAGATAAAGACATTTTTGCTATCTTTAACTGTAATTTCATGAAAATGTACCTCAAGGACTTTAAAACATACACATAGATAATAAATATATCCTCAGTTTCATACACAGCTCAATGCATGCTGGACTGAACATTAAGACTTGAGCCAAACCTACATGAATATTCATACACTGCAGACAATTAAGTATCTTACTAACTCTTAATGCATTAAGTAGAAGTTCCACGTAAGGCAAATTAAAATGCAGTTTTCTTCTCTGAGGATCTAAATCAGGTGTCGGCAACCCTTACGGCACATGAGCTGATTTTCAGTGGTACCCGCGGTGGGAGCTCAGATCCTCCCTGTGCAGCAGCTGGAGCCCTCCCTTTCCCCTGGCAGCAGGTTAGGCTGTGGTGGGAGAAAGTGCCTCCAGCCTCCGGGGCCGGCCCAGGACTGCGTAGTCACGGTAGCAGGGCCTCCAGCCTCTGCAGCTGGCTTGAGACCGTGTGGCGAGGATAGTGGCACCTCCAGGGCTGGCTCAAGACCACGTGGCTACAGTAGCAGTAGTGGTGCCTCTGGGGCTGGCTCTGGACTGTGTGGCCGTGGTAGCAGTGCCTCCAGTAACTGGGGCTGGCTCAGGACTGTGCGGATGCAGCAGTTGCTGCAAGGGAGCGCGAATCAAAGTTTCAGATACAGACTGAAAGCTCAAACCTTAACTGAAACAAAGGGTGTGTTTAATATTTAACAAACACATCACTTGTCCTGGATAGCTGACATTTGAGTTAGATATATTTGTAACCCCTATGCCCCTCCCCCCAAAAAATAGGTAAATACTAACAAACCAAATTTCCCACCACTTTCAACTGCTCACATTTGAATATCATGGAATTACAAATAAAACAAAAAACAGTTCACCAGCTGCCTACAGAATTTCAGAGAATTCAAGACCTAAATTTCAAAGGAAAAAAAAAATCAAGGCTTTCCTTATATATCATAAAACAGCATAAACATTCAGAGTCCCAATTTATATTTTGCTTTGCAGCTCTCCATAACTTACGATGCCACAGGAACTATGTAATGCAGACATGTGTCCACTAGGTTATCGACTGAGACCACAGGCCCCCTTTCAATAAGTTACTGAATAGCAGTTATATATCAGATGACTTTAAAACACTGTTAGCTAGAGCTTGATTATGCTACCACTAACTACTAAAGTGCTTATTATTGTGAATAGTCCCACTGATGTTGGGACTACTCCAGGTATGTCTATAATGCAACTCTATTTCAAAACAACTAGCCCTATGCCGAAATAACTTAGTCCGCATCTACACAGCAGGTAGTTATTTCGAAAGTGTCGAAATACTGTCAAGCTGGAGCACTTCTTACTCTGACTCCTGAAAACCTCATTGTATGAGGAATAAAGGAAGTTGGTAGAAGAGTGCTCTATTTCAAAATAAGACTTTGAGTGCTCCCCCCATCCCCAGGCCCTGATTGGCCTGGGGGCAGGAGGAATGGCAGGGCCCCCCTGGGCTAGATCAACTTGCTTGGTGGGCTGGATCCAGCCCACAGAGTCCCTTTTTGCCCACCCCGATCTAGCCCAATATCCTGTCTTCTGACAGTGATCAGTGCCACGTACCCCACAACAAATGAACAGAACAGGTAACCATCAAGTGATCTATTCCCTGTTGCTCATTCCCAGCTTCTTGCAATGCAAACAGAGGCTAGGGGCACTATTCCCTGCCCACCCTATTTAAAAGTAATTGATGGACCTATCCTCCATGAATTTATCTCTTTTTTTAACTCTGTTACAGTCTTGGACTTCACAACATCCTCTGGCAAAGAGTTCCACAGGCAGACTGTGCATTATGCAAAGAAACACTTTCTTTTATTTGTTTTAAACTTGCTACCTACCTATTCATGTCATTCGGTGACCCCCTAGTTCTTGTGCCATGAGGAGTAAATAGAACTTCCTTATCTACTTTCTCCATACCAAGTCATGGTTTTATAGACCATAATCATACATAATCATGTATTAGCTGTATTCATATTCAGTTAGAAGTTTCTAGGAATGTTGCACACGGCATGCAAGTAGCTGCACATGTCACACTGTGCTGCTGCACACGGGACACTGATCCAGGCTGTTACAACTTGTTTATCAAAGCACCCAATCAGGGACCCTTGTTTTCCTGTGCAGGGTCCAATGATTTTAAAGATAAAGATCATCAATATTTATGAGAAGGGTGCATATAAGGCCTGGCTAACAGTTGTCTGTGTCGTTCGCGCCACTTTGTTCCTGCTTGTCTCCTGTCTGTTTATGTTAGTCTATAGTTAGTTAGGGTTAGCTAGATTTCGTCATCGAGTGTGTCCGTTAGGATTAGTGTGTCGGTTCACCGCACCAGCGGCCGGGTATTTGTTCGTGACAGGAGCGTCGAATCTAGCTAGTCAGGTTTTGTTTCCAGGTATTAGGGATAGGTAGCTGTCTCTCATTGGTTCCTGCTGAAGAACAGAAGCCATCTGAAGATCAGCTCCAGGCAAGTCTCCACCAGTGATTCCTGCGCCTAGGAGCGGAAGGCCCCAGATGAGGATCATCACTACCTGCCTGCACCACACCCATCCCCAGGGTCACCGAGGGATCGCCTCTCTGTTCCTCGCTGAGGGCTCGGAAGGAGCCTAAGGCTAGAGGTCGAGAGCACCGCAGAGGGTCATCGCTGCGAGGGATCTCCTCCTTGTCTTTCACCGGAGGCTTTCAATTAGCCAAAGGTTTGAGAGACAGGAGCTTCTCGTCCATCGTCGACACCTGGAATTGTTTAACTATTGTTCCTGTATACCTTGTGTTTGTGGGGAACTTTTCTATCACCTTATCTTTCTAGGGTTGGGAAATATTACTGTTTACCTGTCTTTCTTGTTGTACCTTTAAAACTTTTACAATATATGGTTTGGCCCCTTTAAAGTGAGCAACGTTTTTATTTACTGCGGTGTTCTTGGGTCAGCAAACACCTATGATACATGAGGTTTGGTGTTAACTGCAACTTCCACTGAGGCCTTAATTGACTTAATCAGATGCAAATTTAGGTACAAGCTTCCCTCAGTGTAACAGCAGACCCAGGCAGGTGGGCCAGAGGAGGTCAGGACTCCGAGTTCTCCCATGGCAACAGCCAGGAGGGGAGCCTGGGGAGAGCCCGGACACCTGACCTCCCCTGGTCTGGCAAATTCCCTTGTTCGGGATCACTACAGTCCCAAAAGTGCTGGACCAGAGAGGTTCAACCTGTAGAAACTCACTAGAGATTCTCTGCTTAAATTCCCAAACATTCCATCTGCACTGAGCATATACTGTGCCAGTTCTGAACAGAACTATCCCTTCAACTGCAGTTCATGGTTACTCCAAGCCATTCCAGGCCCAGGCAGCGGAACTTAAAGTAGGGAGACTGTCTCTCCTGTGCTTTCAATGCACTACATGAGGAAAATGGGACTCTCATGACGAGCCAGCGGTGGGGAAAAGACAGGACAGGTTGGAAGGGAAGTAGCAGAAGAGATCAACCTCAGGAAAAACAAGCAGAACACTCAAAAATATTCCTTCCTAGAGCATGTAGTGGAATCCAAGGTTCCTGAATCACACCATTTCTCTGCTGTGAGCAAATTTCTGTGAAACCCACTGGCAAAGTGGCCTTCCACTGGACCCACTGTGTTGGTCAACAACCTACGACAACAACAACCTATCAGTCACAAGGTCAAGTGGCAAAGGTCAATGCAGTACATCTAAAGATACCAGATCTGCTAATGACCTATATTATTGTCATTGTGATACAACATGTAATCTGTTGATTTTCAGCTGGCTTTTTTAAAAGCCTAAGAAATATAAAAATCTACATTAAAATGTTATTAAGGCTACAAGTCAAGTGCTGAAATGTTATGAAACCTCCCGTTCTGCATTTGCATTATGATACAGCTTTTAATTACAGGATCACAGTCACATTTCTGATCTCAGTCACATTTCCACACCCATGTTATCACCCAGTATACAGGGTGCACCAGCTCTGGAGACAAATCAGGGTTTTGAATTGAAAGAGACTTGTCTACAGAACCCTTTCCTCATTTGTTGCAGAAGGTGGAGGTCAGTAGTAAACGAAGCAGGGGAGACTGCAGGAAGAGAAATGTTTCTTGCTTAAGTCCGCTGAATGCTGCACGGAGGAAGTGAATTCTTAGATGATGCGAAGCGTGTCACAAACCCAGTTTTTACATAGACAGTCACTAATTCTGCATCCTTTTTTGGGGGAGGGTAAAAAAAACGACACATTGGACTCTGATTTACATAATATTCACTGCTTTGGAGAGAGGACACTATGTACTCTGAAAAAGTTAGATGTCTCAATTTGTGCACCCAAAACTATGGATATTTTTACCTTAATGCAGTTGTCTCCAACCTTTTTAAGCATGAGATCACTTTTTGAATTTAAGTGCAATCCAAGATCTATCTCAAATATAAATACCCTTGCCCCACCTCCTTCCCACCCCTGCTCTCTTCATCCTCCCTCTCTTGCCCATCCTCACTCACTTTCATCAGGATGGGGCAGAGGGTTGTGGTGCAGGCTCTGGTCTTGGATTAAGGGATCTGGAGTGAGAGAGGGGCTCTGAGCTGCTCTTGGGGCAGGCATTTGGATGTAGGAGGGGGTTCTAGGTGCAGGCTCTAGGATGGCATTTGGATGCAGGAGTTTTCAAGCCTAGGGCAAAGGTTTGGGGTGTAGGAGGATATTCATGACTGGGGCAGGAGTTTGGGATGTGGGCTCCAGCTGGGCACTGCTGGTGGCTCCTGAGTGGTGGTGCATTGGGGTTAAGACAGGCTCACCCCTGCCCTGGCCCTAAATCATTCCCTAAAGCAGCCAGCAAACTCCATCCTAAGTCCTGTTGTGCCCCCTCTCTGCTCTGTGGAGAAAGGATACAGAGTGGGAGAGGGGGCACCCTGACATCAGCACCTCTCCTTTCCCTCCCCTGCCCTGCACAGAAAGCAGGAGGCTCCCAGGGGAACGGGCAGCTCCAAGGCAAAGGGCAAAAGATGCACAGCAGTGGGTGTAAGGGGCAGTTGAAGTGCAGGCACTTGATACTCTCTTAGCTAAACTAGTCAGGCTCACCAGTCAGAGGCTCCAAGATCTACCAGTATATCCCGATCTACTGGTTGGTGACCACTGCCTTAATATGTCCCAGTCTAAGTTTCCATTTGTTCCCACTATCAGCATATATTTTGACATCTTCCATAATGCAGGTCACAAAAAATAACCCAGTAATTCTTCCAGCGAAAGGAATTATTCCACCCTACTACATAAGTGTTCACTGTTGGGCCAAATAATTTGTGGACGAAATAGAGCATGTGCTTTACAAAGGAATATATTTCAGAAAACTTCACAATATAAATAAAATATTGATACCAAAATATTGTAATAATTTCTGACAAAGCTGTCAGCAGATGGCCAATAGAAACTCCTTCTAGATGGCCAATGGAAAACTCTTTATTCTACAATCCCCCTATCAATCTTTAAGTTCTCTTTTCTATAAAGCTTTAAGTCACCAAACAATTGTTAAGATCAGGAAAATAAATGTTTATAAATGTCAGTAGCTATAATTTCCTATTTTTCCTGTAATTTCCCCCAAAGAAAGAAAGCTATTACTCCACATAATAACCTGGAAACATCACAATATAGTTCAATTCCACACATATGTTCAACTTGATGGTATAAAGACAGTACTATCTATAAAAAATATTTGTATTATATATGGCAGTTTTCTTATAAACCCCTTACACAATGCAATCATATGTAACCAATATTTCCTATTTATGCTCAAATATTGACTCCAATATTTCCATTTTATGCTGAAATATTGCACCGTTGTGCAGACAAAAAAATCTGAATGAATAAAAAATGCTTTTATTATGGTTACATGATCAAGTAAGCATTTCAGTTCAACAGTGAATGAGATACCACAGGTTAAAACAAACATCCTAACCTCAATGCATCTTGCTAGCCAACCCTTTCCTTCAAAGGGATCAGGGGACTATCTGGGTTCTGGAAGGAAGTCAGGCAGGGCTTTACCTGCCTCATAAGGCACCTCAAGTTACTGCAAATGGCCCAAGATCCCAAAGAGAGCAGCTCCTCTCTCTTTTTATAATCTTTCAGTCTCCTGTGTCAGATGAGATCTCTTCCCTAATAAACCAGTTCTTGATAAGGACTATCTTATTATCCAGAGCAATTACATTACAATCGTGAAGCATTTTGAATCAACAGCCCTCGTTATTATTTTGATACCAGTTTTTGGAATTGCAGCCCATTGTGGAGGCAAACAGACAAAAGATAAGAGGGAAGGTGCTTTCATGGATTGATAACTGGTTAAAAGACAGGAAACAAAGGGTAGGAATAAATGGTAAGTTTTCAGAGTAGAGAAAGGTAACAAGTAGGTCTCCCAAGGGTCTGTCCTGGGACCAATCCTATTCAACTTAATTATAAATTATCCAGAGCAATTGTCAAAAACCAGTAGATCGGGATCTACCCATAGATCTTGGAGCCTCTGACAGGTTTGGCCAGGAAGCTGTCAAGAGCTGGTACTTCAGTTGCCCATCCCCCCACTGTTATGCTGCTCCTGCCCTCTGCCTTGGAGCTGCCACCCTGGGAGCCTCCTGCTTCATGTGCAGGGTGTGGGAGGGGCTCTGATGTCAGAGTGTCCCTCCTCCCGTCACTCCTGTACACTATCGCCATTCAAAGAGAAGGGGATGGAGGCAGCTTGGCAACACAACTCTATCACTCACACACTGTGGGTCTCTGTCATTCTCACAAACACACACTGTCCTCCCCTCTCATCTCCCAACCCAACCCAACCCAACACATATGTGGTGGGGGGGCGGAGTGTTGTTACTTCTTTTACTGCTTGCAAAGTGGGTTATTTTTGGTTTTTAACTGGTTTGTGCATTTCATAATTTTCATTTCTCTCTTACACTTAAATTTACTTCTTTGAATAATGAGTTCTAAAATTCCGAACCTGTCACGGCCAGGGTTACTATCCCTGTGGTAACTCCTGCTCCTTGAAGTGGCTGGCATGTCTCTGGCAGCCCCTGAGAGACGCAGAGCAGAGGGTCTCCACTGGCTGTCTCTGTCTGCAAACACTGATCAGTAATGGGAAACAGTGGCCAGTAGAAGCTGTGGGCTCAGGGCCTGAAGATGAGGGGCAGCACATAGTGTCATGGAGCCATTGCTGGACATGCCAGCTGCTTTCAGGAGTGGTACAGGGCCAGGGCAGGAGTATGCCTGCCTTAACCCCCAGTGCTCCACCACTTGGAAACTGTCTCAGTTAAATGGTGCCCAGCCCTGAACCTCCTCCTGTCCCAGACGTGAGTCCCCCTGCACCCAAACTGCTTCCTAGAGCTTGCGTCCTGAAACCCCTCCTGGACCCCAATCCCCCACCCTGGGCTACGTCTGAAGCCTGTCCCACAGACCGAAAACCAGAGCCTACATTCCAACCCCATACCTCAGCCTGGTGAAAGTGAGTGAGGATAGGAGAGGAAGGGGAAGGAAGTGAGCAGGGTGAGGCCTCAGCGAAGGGGTGGAGCAGGGATGGGGCCTCAAAGAAGGGGCAGGAAGGAAGTGGGGCAAGGGTATTTGTGTTTGAGGTAGATCTTATATTGCACTTAAATTGAAAAAGTGATCTTGTGGTTTAAACAGTTGGAGACCAGTGATCTAGAGAAAGGGGTAAACAGCGAGGTGGCAAAATTTGCAGATAATACCAAACTGCTCAAGTTAGTCAAGACCAAAGCAGACTGTGAAGAGCTTCAAAAAGATCTCACCAAACTAAGTAACTGGGCAACAACATGGCAATTGAAATGTAATGTTGATAAAAGTAAAGTAATGCACATTGGAAAAAATAATTTCAACTACACATACAATATGATGGGGACTAATTTAACTACAACTACTCAAGAGACCTTGGAGTCACTGCAGAAAGTTCTCTGACAACATCCACTCAGTGTGCAGCAGCAGTCAAAAAAGCAAATAAAATGTCAGGAATCATTAACAAGGGGACAGTGTCTAAGACAGAGAATATCTTACTGTCTCTGTATAAAACCATGGTATGCACACGTCTTGAATACTGTGTACAGATGTGGTCACTTCATCTCAAAAAAAGATATATTGGCATTAGAAAAGGTTTAGAAAAGGGCAGCACAGGTCCCATATGAAGAAGGATTTAAAAGACTTGGACTTGTCAGATTAGAAAAAAGGAGACTAAGGGGAGATATGATAGAGGTCTATAAAATCATGGCTAGAGTGGAAAAAGTGAATGAGGAAAAGTTGTTTATTTATTCCCACAATATAAGAACTAGAGGTTACCAAATGAAATTAATAGGCAGCAGGTTTAAAACAAACAAAAGGAAGTTTTACAGGGTTCAAAAAAGTACTAGACAGACTCCTAGAGGTTAGGTCGATCAATGGCTATTAGCAAGGATGGGTAGGAATGGTGTCCCTAGCCATTGTTTGTCTGTAAATGGGTGACAGGAGAGGGATCGTGTGAGGATTACTTGTTGTGTTCCCTCCCTCTGTGGCATCTGGTATTGGCCACTGTCAGCAGACAGGATACTGGGCTAGATGGACCACTGGTCTGATTCAGTATGGGCGTTCTTATGTTCTAATATATAGTAGCCCAATGTCTGTGAGTCTGTAACGCTAAAATGCTGGCTGTACCCTCTGGGGGGCACTGTTACCTAAAATGCTGGCTGTTCCCTCTGGGCAGCCCATGCTGCATGTGGAGTGGGGGCCCAAATGGCCACTGGCGTGGCTGAGCAGCGCAGAAGTCAGCCAAGCACCACGGCGAGAAGTGAAGGGGAGTGGGGCGGTGACAGCAGCTCCAGGCCCCGCCCCCTGGCCAGGAACGTCACCGCCCTGCCCCCCTTTGCCTCCCGCCATGGCGCTCAGCTGACTTCTGCGCCGCTCAGCCTGGCTGCCATGGGGGAGCAAGCGGCCGTTTGGGCTCCCCCACAGTGGCCCAGCTGAGTGGCGCAGAACTCAGCCGAGCACCATGGCGGGAGGCAAAGGGGGGCGGGGTAGTGACGTGTGGCATGACAGCGGCTCCAGGCCCCGCCCTGCCTGGCCGCTGCGTAGGAGCAAGTGGCGCAAGCAACTGTTTGGGCTCCGCGCTCCCTATGCAGCACGGGGAGTGCGGAGCCCAAACGGCTGTTTGGGCTCCGCAGTCCCCTGAGTGAGAGGCAGGAGGGGGAGAAGAAGAGAAAGAGAGAGAGGCAGGAGGTGGAGGAGAGCTGAGAGAGAGAGGGGGAGACAGTAGGAGAAGGAGGAGGAGGAGGAGAGAGAGAGATTGGAGGCTCAGGAGAGAAGACCGACATGGAGGAAAGACCTGAAAATCCTGTCTTGTGATGGGCTAATTGGCTAGTGTTCTGAAGAAAAGGTGAAGGGATACACCCTCCAAATGGAGTTTGCAGCTTGGTAAACAGACCTATAGATAGCATAGCCTCACATAGAATAAGAGTTTGTCTACAGTTACAGCACTACAGTGGTGTAAGTATACTCCTCAGCTACGTCTACACTGGCCCCTTCTTCGGAAGAGGCATGCTAATTTAGAACTTTGGAATAGGGAAATCCGCGGGGGATTTAAATATCCCCCGTGGGATTTAAATAAACATGGCCGCCGCTTTTTTTCTGGCTTGGGGAAAAGCCGGAGAAGAGCGTCCAGACTGGCGCGATCCTCCGGAACAAAGCCCTTTTCCGGAGGATCTCTTATTCCTACTTCAGGAATAAGAGATCCTCCGGAAAAGGGCTTTATTCCGGAGGATCGCGCCAGTCTGGACACTCTTTTCCGGCTTTTCCCCAAGCCGGAAAAAAAGCGGCGGCCATGTTTATTTAAATCCCGCGGGGGATATTTAAATCACCTGCGCATTTCCCTATTCCAAAGTTCTAAATTAGCATGCCTCTTCCGAAGAAGGGGCCAGTGTAGACGTAGCTCTCTAGTGTTTAGTGAAGACAGCATGGGTATTCTACTCCCCAAGATGCAGTAGCTATGTCAGTGAAGGAAGCCTTCCCATCAACATAGCAGTGTCTCTAAACTGAGTTTGCTCAAATCATAGAATAGTAAAACTGAAAGTCCTTATGAGATCAAGTCCAGTCCCCTGCTCTCATGGCAGGACCAAGCACCGTCTAGATCATCCCTAATAGATGTCTATCCAACCTGCTCTTAAATATCTTCAGTGATGGAGATTCCACAATCTCCTTAGGAAATTGATTCCAGTGTTTAACCACCCTGACAGTTAAAAAGTTTTTCCTAATGTCCAACCTAAAACTCCCTTGCTGCAGGTTAAGCCCATTGCTGCTATCCTCCTCCTTGTAACACCTTTTTAGATACTTGAAAACTATCAGGTTCCCTCTCAGTCTTCTCTTTTCTAAACTAAACAAGCCCAATTCTTTCAGGTTTCCCTCATAGCTCTTGCTTTCTAGACCTTTAAGCATTTTTGTTGCTCTTTTCTGGATCTTCTCCAGTTTTTCCACATCTTTCTTGAAATGTGGTGCCCAGAACTGGACACAATACTCCAACTGAGGCCTAATCAGTGCAGAAAGAAAGAGAAAAGGTTCAGTCATTTTCCAACAAGTTAAGATACTACTAATATGTCGTAATTTTTTCCTATTTAAACACGCTTCTTGGCTTGTCTACCATTTTAACTAGGAAAAAATAAATAGCTGATCAATAATGTCTGAAGATAGATGTATACTGCACTAGTGTACTGTGGCTGCAATGTTTGAGCATAGATGCATAATGTATTAATATATTATGATCATAATCTTCCTGGTAGTAAAAGGAAGCATTTTACTAAACAAAAAGAGTAACATAGTCTAGTGTTTTAATTAAGATATTTTAATTAGGTAAAATTTAGCAAAATATTCTAAATTCATTTTACTACAATATTCATGCCACAATGTTTTTCATTATTACCTAGAAACTTAGGAAATCTTAAGTCCGTTTAACACAAATAGCACAGAATCCTTGATTAAAATGTAGTATTAGATTTAACAACCTCAGTACATGATTTTTTTAGCCAAAGAATTAATCAGATAAACAAGAAATATGCAGAGTGCTGCTCCCCCACAAATAAATCTCTATCGTTCAACCATGTACCATTGAATAAAATCATTTCTAAAACTACATTATTTCAGCATGATATTTATGAGGGAAATAATTTTGCAGGTTAGGCATTATATCAAATCTTGTTTTTCCACTGTTTTACATGTCTAGTTGTTTTTCTTGTGTACACTTCAGTATCCTCGTATGAAGAAACCAGTAGCTGATGTATCATTGTAAATAATGTGATATAAATCCCTATTTTGAAATTTCAAAGTAAAAGATACATGCAAATATTACAATACTTTTTAATCCAAATGTATAACAGTCAACATATTTCTAGCATATTTTCTAATAGACTTTTTTGCATGAGTGCCAAATAAGGTATTTTTCATACATATAACATAAACTGCCACATTGTTCTTCCAAATCCAATCCATTGTTCTTCCAAATCCAATTGATGAAAAAAAGATTCAAATTTATGCCAAGATATGCAGTTACAACTAAGATGTACAATTCATGGTGTTAAAAACATTTCAATCCAAGGAATGCCAGGATAACCAATTAAAACAAGAAGTCTTGGAAATGAAACAATGTTTTTTAACAAATAACTGAAATGCAAATGATCCTTTAAAATGTCCCTTTCACACTGCTAATGCTTGATGTTTAACTAGTTACAGAACTTCGGGGGACTGTAGAAGTTATGATCTGTTTTAATTCAGTTCACTAGAAGCATGCCTTAAATACTGAGATGTATGGAGCTTAAGCAGTGGTTTTAAGAATACTGTAAATATACTTCTGTTCAGAGACTGGGTTAGCAAGTTATCTAAGGATTTAAATTATCAGCAGATGGTTTGAATGGCCTGAATGTGAATTAAGCCAAATTGATAGCTCCTGAATCCAAGTAAAAAGTATAGGTTTTAAGAAATGTATGTTCTGTCATGCCCTATCTAATGCAATATGATAATGTATCATACTATGTTTTGTTATATCTGTAACATCATGCCAATGAATCTGAGAAATGTACGATTTTTCATGTAATTTTTCTATCAAATGAACCATAAAACTAACCAAAGACAAAAATTAAATTGACAAAAGATTAACTAAAAGTAGCATCCATCAACATAAACCATGAAAATCTGCTTCTAGTTCTAATCTTTTTTTAAAAAAGAAATATGCAAAAAATGTTCGAGTAATGGAAGTTCATAAAGGTTCAAGAATCTTCTGTGGTTTTAATCTACTTTTGAAGGCCTACCCTTGGAGACAGATTTATGAAAGTTACATACAGTGATTTAGGGATTTCAATGAAATGTAAGGAAGTGAAATTTGTCACTACACGTTCAGATTACATCCATTTCATTCTTATACCACAAAATATCATGCCATTCATCCTAAGATTGAAAATCTTGGATTCTATAGACATGCCCTGGCCTGTAAAATAGGGAAAGCTTTCATCTTTCAAAACGCTCAAATAACCCACAAAATTATATATTACTGGAAAATAAGTTTACATATAAATTGGTTTCAGTTTCCTTATAAAATTTAAATAAGCAATATTTCAAAGCTAATTTATATTTTTATATGCCCTGGATATGCACATGACAGACATTTGAGCAGATACTGATAGTCTACCTGAAGTTATAAATAATATTTTACAATATGCCTCTGTTTATAAATACATATTTTTTCTAATCATCCTCACAAATTTACTATACAAGGAGATCTCCCGAGCTCTCTCCCCTTACACGCTACAAATACAGAAGAAAGGTGGTGTGTGCATATTTTTCTTTAAAGTTTTTTGAAGTTTCCTGTTCAATAGTTTCTGAAAAAAAAAAATCCAGCAACCTATAGTGTCATATATTACTGAAATCCCAATTATGATGCAACCTTTTTCCAACTTTACTTATTTTCAAGATAGATGCAGATTTATACCTAACAACACATTTTATAATAACCTATCTATCACAAAATAGTTTCATGGATTAAAAATGACTGCTGTTGCTGAGGCAATTACCATGGCAACTATCTGATTTTTTTTTATTTTTACAATATAACTTGAATATAGCAATAAACATTTAAGATGAACTGATGCTTTATATAATGAATAAAACTAATTCCTAACAACTATTCCGTAACAGAGAGAAAGGAAAGATACATTCGTAGATTTTTTCATGGCCAGATGTATTCATTATCTTCATCTAATTTGACTAGATAGCAGGCCAGTTGCTTTTCCTCCAATATTTCCTGCACTGAGCACAGTAACTTGAGGAACAAGATCATGTCTTTAGAAATACATTCAATTTTGATGTCCGGGTAAGATGAGCAGGATACCCAATCTACCACATGCCTTAATTAGCTTTTCAAAATGTTAAAACAGTTAAAAATGTTCACTTTCTTTCCAATTTGATTTTTTTTCTAGTTTCAACAATGGATTTTGTTATGCCTTTGTCTAATACATTACAAAGCCTTCTGCTATTTAAGATACCATATTTAGACACAAAAGGCCAGATTTTTAAGTGTATTAAGACATGGGGGGGAGGGGGTTAAAGCATCTAGGTACCTAAAACCCACTGAAATCAATGGGTTTTGAAACTTGCTTTAAAAGTCCCACTACATGCCTTAATATATTTAAAAATCTGGCTCTTTCAAAATGATTAAAATACCTTTTACTGTGGTCTTCTATAACCTAAACAGATGGACTTCTTTAGTCTCATTTTAAAGCACATTTTATAGATCCTATATCCGTCTTATGGCTCTTTTCCAAGGTCTACAAATTTTCAAAATATTTTGTAGTGTGGACACTAGATGGAAAGTAGGGTGTTCTAATATAATGCACAGAATACCTTGCCTTTCCTTTCTTCAATAACACAAACTATATGGTACTATATTGTTAAATAGAATCCTATCTGTGAAACAAAGTTGGATAGAGATTGCATACAGGGCTCTCTGGTGTCAATGGGGAAGTAAAAACTAATAAAAATAGTAATCATAAAGCTATTCCAAATACCTAATCATTTTTGCCACCCATCTTGAGCATATCGCCCAATTCTAATACATATTTTGAAATAGGGTGATAAAAACTAAACATAGTATGGGCATACCATTGATTTATATAGTGACATTATGACATGTTATCTATCATTTCCTAATGATTCCTGTCATTGTATACTTTTTTGACAACTGCTACTATTCACAAGGACTGGAAAAGCTCTTTCTTGAGTATTAATAGCATATATACTTGGGATTGTTTTCTAATGTATATAGATGATTTGAATGGTTAGAAAAGTAGTGTAGAAAATAGAAAAGGATAAAAAAAGTTAAGATGAGTGCAGTTGTGACATCCCACTCCCTACAAGCCCCAAAATCTAGGAAAAATGGGGTATGGCTGGAACAATCATATCTCTAGTGGTTACCAACTATCCAAACAAACCTGTGGGAGTCTTGGACAGCTGAACATAAATTTAAAAAGGCCCAATTTTTAAATGTACGTGATAGACCAAACCAGTACTCTTACTTATGTGACAGACCAAACGAGTCCTTGCCCACCCTAATGTCACAGCACAGAAAGGAAAAGTACAGGCCAGAGAGGAGACTCACACAAAAGACTTTGAGGTCAGAAAAGACCATCTTGATCATCTGGAGTGACCTCTTCCATATTGCAGGCCATAAAATTTCACCCGCTCACTCTTATATTAGAACCCTAACCTCTTGCTATGTTACTGAAGCCCTCAAATCATGATTTAGCCTTTTTTTATGGCCATATCACAAGTGGCTTATAGTCATCCTATGATCAACCAATACATGCAGGTCTTTCTCATCCTCTTATCACTTCCAATGGATTACTCCTGGGGAAATTCTGCACCCAAAAATTATAAAGTATTCACACAATACTTTAAGATTTTCTGCAGAATTTTACAAATTGTATTTGTTAAAATAACACTAGCTAACCATTCCAGTGTCAAATGATTTTAGTAATTTATTTCAAAATACCTCTCAGCATGTATGTATATAACAAGAGACACACAAAAATCCCTCAGTAGTAGAAAAATCAAAGAAACCCCAATGAGAACCCAATTCTTGTTTTCCTGGTCCCTCAGCCTCCCCCTCTCCCTCCACAGCCCAGCTGTGCCTCATCAGCCCAAGTACCCACACCCATTCCCATCTAAAACCCAGCCACATGACACGCCCTCAGCCAAGTCACCTACTCCCTTCTCTGCCCACCCTCCCCCCAAGCCTAGTCATGGTCCCCTACACCCCAGGAATCTGCCCCTATTCCCTCACAGCCCAAGGATCGAGAGGGGAAAAATAACCTGATGCTTGAGCTGAATTATGTACGGAAATTTCTGCATACCACTGCTTCATTTTTTCAGGGCTTGCTGAGAACTGCAGTTGTTAGAAACCCTCCAGCTCCCTCCAACCAGCTTCCCTAATAAGTCCATGGATTCCAGACAATCATCTGGCAGCCTCCAGAAGCGTGGAGGTTAGTGTGAATGAAAAAGAGGAGAATGATCAGCAGGCGAGCAGGGCAACCAATCTCACTGACAGCCAGGACCTTTTTACAACTTTGGACGACTCAGAGTCAGGCCCTGATGTCGGGAAGGGCACTTCAGGTGAGTTCGTATTTTTTATCCTGCTACAAGTGAGTTAAGGCAATTGGGTGAGAACTGTCACAGCCACTCTGCCTACACAGCAGGGGATCCCTGGAACAACTTGTTAACCTGTCTGGAGATGGAGCAGAAATCCTCTCTGAACATCTCCACAAAGCTCTCATAGAGGAACTCTTTAATCCTTCTCACAAGTTTCCTAGGGATGCCTTCCTTATTCCGTCCTCCATGTTAAGACACCTTTCTACACTGCAGCACAAGGCCCAGGTTTCTGGCCACATTCAGTCAGCATCTGCTCCTCATCACTCTGTGACAGACTGACATTGTGCATGACAACCTGGATAAAGCAGGGGGAAGCTATTAACTGATGCCTCTTTAGTAAACCTCTGTTTGCTCACCCTCAATGATGCATGGTGTGACAGACTGCCCCCCATGCTGTATGAAATTGTCTTATATGAAATATGCATAACCGCATGATTAAATATGCAAAATGCATAACTATGAAATATGCATAACTGCAAGATGCTTTGAACAAAATACGTCATGAATTTTAACCTGTGAATTTTAATGTCACCATCTGATGGATCTGTACATCTTATTTTAGCATAGGTATCACTCTTGCACGACAAGTTAGAAATATGGTATGATCCACCAGCGCCTGCAGCACCAAGTACCACCCTTTCTGATTTATGTATTCTTTGGCAAGGTGCTTAGGTGCTAAGATTGGGATGTGTATTCCATCTATCACCCCGCCACACTTAGAGAACCCCATTGCAGCAAAGCCCTCCTATGTCCCTGAATGTTTCCCAGATGCACTACCCTCCATAGCAGAAGTATATTGACTGCCTGACTACTTGGATCTTAAATTCCCCAACTGTAGATTTCTCCACTCGGAACTGAATCCCAGCTGACTGGCAGCTGTCTGACATCGCAAACTTCCACAGGACTATTGCCACTCATTTCTCAACTATCAGTGCAGAGGAAAACAATTTTCAAACTTCTAGGAAAGTGGCCTTATGCATGAAAACTTTTGAAACCAATGCTGGTTGCCCCATAGCTGCTTCACTATGCTGCCCCACCAGTCTGTGCTTGTCTCACAGCACCAGAGCTGGCATTCCGCTATGTCCAGAGAATCAAACACTGGCAGCATGTGTCAGATGCTCAACTCAAGTGCTTCACAGAAGAGTATGTTCATGGCCTCCTGAGATTCTTCCTCATTTCAGCAAGTCCTGGATATACTCTGAATATACTCCAGCATAACGTGCACCATGGTTAATACGATTGTCATAATACTTAGCTGCTAATCAGGTCCCATGATGGGTTCCAAGCTTACCCTGCTATGGCATCTGCACAGATTATCTGAGGAAAAAAGGGTGCAAAAAGACTATTTGCCATTGCTTTTGAACAGGGGAGAAAGGGAGGAGATGAGTGCATTATGGACCGTTGACAACATTTACCCTGAACCATCTGCTGCACAGTTTTGGTTTCATGAACTAGTAGCACAACCCAGAATGCAAAGGGGTGCCGGGAACTAGCATGAACTAGTAGCACAACCCAGAATGCAAAGGGGTGCCGGGAACTGGGGGATAACGTCTCAAAGTACATCGCTCTGAAAATCGATGGCAGATTTGAAGTTTTAATAATATAGGCAACTTATTCCAACAGTCCCAGATAGGGATGACAGTGTGTAATCGACTATATGATTAACCTATAAGCCTGGGCTTACTGGTTAATCTTGTCGTCTACACACATTCTCCACACCACTTGCTGCCTCTGTATCAGAGGTAGCAAGGAGGGGGAAGCAGGGGAGGCTGCCACAAAGCAGCCTCTGTCTGTGGTGGGCCCAAGCTCCCTGCGTACAGAAGCTGTTCTGCATCCCATGGAGCAGCCTCTATCTGTGGGAAGCATAGACCCCCCCCCCCCCCCCCACCCACACGGACAGGGACTACAGCCAATCCACAAGGGGAGCTGTTTTTTAAACTAGCTCCCGTCACAGACCAGCTCCCTGCCTCTGATAGGGTATGTCTAGACTGCAGGCTTCTTTCGAAAGAGGCTCACTTTCGAAAGAGCGCGTCTAGACTACAATACGCGGATTGAAAAATCGATCCGCTTTTTCGAAAAAGAGCGTCCTGACTGTTGGACACTCTTTCGAAATTGAAAGCCACCCGGAACTGCTTCTGCCAGGGCATGGGGGCAGCATTTCCTTCCGGGTGCTGCCTGCCTGCCCTTTGCAGAGACGTGTGGTGAAAGGGACACTCCTGAACACCCGTTGCTCTGCTCCTGCAGCTGCCTTTGCTGTCCCTCGAGGAAGTAAGCAAGGCATTGCAGTGCTGGTTTGGAGTGCTCAGCTTCCTGGGACACCCCAGCAGCTTTTTTCTCGGGAGGTTTTTCTGGTTTAGACCCATTTTTGTGGCATGGAGCCAGAGCTGCCCCTGGGCAGGCGATGGCCCCACACCATCATACTGCAACTGTTGCCGCATCTGCATGACACAGTCATGAGGCTACTTCCTGAGCTGGACCCAGACCAGAGGTACGAAGGGCTCCTCCGTCAAGCAGCCGCACTGCCCTTGCCTCCAAACTTTTTTGTGGACAGGCGTGTTTGGAGGTTTGACACCAGCTCTGACTGGTGGGACCGGCTCGTGATGGAGATCTGGGATGACCAAGACTGGCTACGCAACTTCAGGATGCGAAAGACCACTTTCCAGGAGCTGTGTACCTGGCTCGCTCCTGTTCTGCAACGGCAAGACACCCACCTGCGGCCCACCATCCCCCTGGAAAAGAGGGTCGTCATTGCCCTCTGGAAGCTGGCAACCCCCGACAGCTACCGCTCCGTGGGACACCAATTTGGAGTGGGCAGGTCTACCGTAGGATCCATCCTGATGGAGGTAAGTCATTGTCTGGGGACAGTCACAGTTTGGGGTGGGGGGAAGGGAGACTGTCAGGAAGGGCCAAGTGGAGTGGGAGTGGGAGGGAGCTCCTCCACTCACCCTGAATTGTTGGGGGGGGGGTTCTAAGGAGGGGATTCCCGGGGTGTTTGAGAGGGAAGGTGGGTGGTGGGTTCTCCTCCTAAGAGATAAGGCACCCCTTCTAACATTTTGTTGTCTGTCTCATTCTGCAGGTGGTGAGGGCCATCAATTCGGAGCTGCTCAACAGGCTCATCTGTCTACCAGATCTGGACAGCGTCATGGCCGGCTTTGCTGCCCTCGGCTTCCCGAATTGTGGAGGAGCGCTCGATGGGACACACATTGCAATCCGTGCACCGCCCCATCGAGCAGCCCAATTCATAAACAGAAAGGGCTACTTTTCTATGGTCCTCCAGGCCCTGGTCGACCATCGTGGCCAGTTTTCGGACATTTGTGTTGGGTGGTCAGGGCGGGCACATGATGCCCGGATCTTCAGGAACTCGTACCTCTACCGGAGGCTTCAGGCAGGAACATTTTTCCTGCATCGCGAGTTTGCGGTTGGGGATGTGCACATGCTGGTGTGCATAGTGGCTGATGCCGCCTATCCCCTGATGCCGTGGCTGATGAAGCCCTACACCGGCCACCTGGATGCGAGCAAGGAGCGGTTTAATGCTCGCCTTAACTGGGCTCGCAACCAGGTGGAATGTGCGTTCGGACGTTTAAAAGGCAGATTCCGGTGCTTGCTCACACGCCTAGACATGGGGGAGAGCAACATCCCTGAGGTAGTGGCCGCGTGTTGCGTTCTCCATAACCTGGTGGAGAGGAAAGGGGAGGCCTTCCTACCAGGGTGGGGTAGAGGTGCTGATGGCCAGGAGAGGCCCTTTGCCCAGCCCCGGACATCTGCCATCCGCCAGACTCACCGGTCTGCTGTTGGCATACGGGAGGCCCTCCGGGAGCAATTCTCCAGTGGAGGCCACTGACTGTAGTGAGGGGCTTCTGCCTGGGGACTGGGCCCTGGCCCAATTGAAGCTTCCCTCCACAACCCATCTCCTGACCCTGTTTGGACAAATCAGTAACACCAGGTTGTGTTGCAAAATAAAATGTTCTGTTTAATTTTTTTACATATTCTCAAAAAATAGTATTCCTGTAGCAAACATAACAAAATTTTTTTTCATTTTTGTTGTTGAAAAAACTATTTACAATAAACAAACATATTGTTGAACCCTTTGTTTGTGCTTTAACTGGGGTGATGGGGGTGCTTGAAACCTGGAGGGGGGAAGGGGACTGGAAACCTGGAGGGGGGAAGGGGATCAGGTTGCACGGTGCTTGCCTGATTTCCCTCTCCTGCCTGGGCCTCGTGTTCGGGGTGCTCCATGGCTACGGGATCGGGTGGTGCACCTGTCGGTTGGCTGGCTGGGGTGCTCTTGGGACGTGGAGGCCTGGGGGAGAGGAGGGCCAGGGGGAGAGAGGGGCTGGGGAACTGTGGGGGCTGGGGGAGAGGGAGGTCCAAGGGGGGAAAGGGATGCTGTTGTGGAAGGGGGGTTTGGTGGGGTGGGGTCATGGGGTGCTGGAGGAGCAGGACTAGGCACAGGAGCAGGCAAGCCGCAGACCTCCCTGAGAGTGGCAGTCAGGGACGTGCGCTGCAGGACCAGCTCGTCCATGAGCCGGTCACGCCAGCGATCCTCTGCCTCCGCCCTCTCTCTGAGGATGGAGTTGAGGTCCTGCACGGCCTCCACGTGCTGCCTGAGGATGTCCGCATAGACACGCCTGTGTCTGCGGCTCCCATGTCCCCGAGATGGAGATGGAGGTGGGGCTGGGGTGCTGCGGCCCTCTTCCACGGCTGGTCCAGCTGTGGAGGAAAAGAAGACGACACAATCAGTCCTAAAAACTGGACTCTGTAGCACTTAAAATACTAACAGGATGGTTTATTAGGGGATGAGCTTTCCTGGGCCAGACCCACTTCCTCAGATCAGAGTAACACGGCTACATTTCTATCACAATCAGTCATGTGTGCAACAGCTGTCCAAAAGGGCATGCCCTCTCCCTTGAGACAGGGGAATCAGACATTCTGAAGGTTACACTGTGTGTGTGTGACCTGGGCATCAGCCTGAGCATGACAGGTTTCCCTTGTGCATCACCCACTGTGCACTCACCTACCTCCCCCCCCCCCCGGGTGTTACACAACCTCACTGTACTCACCAGCTGCTTCCTCTCCTGCGCCAGATGACGCCTGGGAGGCCTCTGGGGTCTGGGTGACTGGCTCCAGGGTGAGGGTCACCGTCTCCTCACTGTCCTCCTCCTCTGGCACCATGTCCCCGTCTCCAGACTGCTCTGGGTCCTGCTCGGGAGCGTCCACCACGGGGTCTGCCAATCCAGACTGGACGATCCGCCGTGGTGTGCGTGCTTCGCCACTGCCACCCAGGATCTGGTCCAGCTCCGTG
Source organism: Pelodiscus sinensis (assembly GCF_049634645.1). Taxonomy (NCBI): domain Eukaryota; kingdom Metazoa; phylum Chordata; order Testudines; family Trionychidae; genus Pelodiscus; species Pelodiscus sinensis. Next base: position 310,025,825 of record NC_134711.1, read on the forward strand.
TAGTAAGGGCAGTAGTGGGGGGCTGCCCCAGACAGGGAGCTCTCCTCCCTGGCCTTGACGTACCCCTGGCGCAGCTCTTTTACTTTGGAGCGCACCTGGTCCTGGGTGCGGGGGTAGTGGCCCTTCTGGGCCAGGGCTTCAGCCATGCGGCCATAAATATCGGCATTTCGCCGCCGACTTTTGAGGGCCTGTAAGGCCTCCTCCTCTCCCCAGAGCTCCAGCAGGCTCTTGATCTCTGGGCCAGACCAGGATGGTGCCCGGCGTTTGGAGCCCTTGGCTGGGTCCCCAGAAGGCTCTGTGGAAGGGCCAGGATGGTCTTGGGGCTGGGACATGCTGCAGCAAAGTAGCCGTGTGCTCTGGCTCCTTCTCTGCAACAAGTGGCTGTGAGGGTGCCTGTCCCTTTAAGGAATGGCTGCAGCCAGGAACCACAGACATGCAACCCATAGCCCAGATTGTCCACCAGGGCTTCTTCCTGGAGGCCAATACTTTCGAAAAAAAGGGCTCCCCCCGTCCACACACACTTACTTTCGACGGATCTCCCTCGAAAAAGGCGTTCTTCCTCGTAGAATTAGGTGTACCGCCGTCGAAAGAAAAGCCGCATTCTTTCGATTTAATTTTGAAAGAACGCAGCTTGAGTCTGGACGCAGGGGAAGTTTTTTCGAAAAAAGGCTACTTTTTTCGAAGAAACCCCTGAGTCTGGACACAGCCATAAAGAGGCAGCAGCGTGGGGTTGCAGGGTCTCCCCAGAAGTAGGGCCGGAAGTGCACTGGACGCCAACTCCACCCCCAAGGACTATCGAATAGTCGTGTAATAACTAAGATTCCATGCAGTTACATGAAAATTCAATTACACGATAGCTAACATCCCTAGTCCAGGATCATATAAGCTGGATAAGTATGAATTTTATAAACACCACAAAATAAGAGCAGCAGATTTAGAAGCCTATTTACCATACTGCCAAGCATGTACCTGGAATTTCTGAATAATTTAAGGGAACAGTAAATTATGGTATTAACATGCTTCCATTGACCAGATTTTTTTTTTGCTCTAGAGAACAGTGAGTGGGTTCAATTTAATTCATTTACTGTAAGCTTTACAAGATTTATGTTTAATACGTTTCACAACCATGGTACATTTTCTCAAAAGAATTACCTCATCATTTACATTTCCCAAAGGTATAAGTATTTTTAAATAGACCTCAATATTTATAAATTAAATAAAAATCTCCTCGCTAAACGGGTTAGTTTCTATGTATTGTAATTTATTATACAAGTTTATAAAATAAAACCAATACAAACCTAATTAAAACATTTTCGAACAAGTGATTTATCTTCAGTGTTGTGAACAAAAAGTATTACTGACTATATCATGTCTGGATCAGATAATTAATTTACCAATTATATTGTTTAAATGTGTGTATGCTATACAATTGTTCTGAACTAATTAGAAACAGAATACATAAGACTAACCTACTTTGTGTTCAGGGCTGTTTATAAAATGACTCCCCTCTGTCTAGACAAGTTTAACTGACGTCTGACTAAAGCTGTATTGTTTACATTAAAGGGTGAATTTATCTCTGATATAAACTGACAAAACTTACTGGTGTCACATTTATTTATATGTAATTATGGATTTGAAATCAAATGTTGGCAAATAGTTTAAGATAAAAAGCACTCAAAACAGAAGAGATAATAATCATTAACAAAGGTCTCAAGATCTATTTTGTATTTATTACAAGAAGAGAGGTTATTAACACTACCTTTAACTCTGCCTTAAATTTCCTATTATAAAAAAAAGTGGATAATTTTTGAAGATATGAAACATCTCCATCATTTGGACCCATACTTTGATATATGGCAGGAGTACAGCCCATGAGTATGGGCCTTTTCCTGTTCTCATGAAAATCATCTTTTATAGGAAGTCTATATACTCAGGAGAGGATGCTAAGAGCTTGCAGACTTGCAAGTCTCTCCACCTTCCACTGGCATAGAGAATTCTCTCCAAAGCATCCTGCTGCAAGCAAGCCACACAAAACTGAATTTCTAGGTGGGAACAACACAAAGAACGATATGCCTCCTTCTTAATACTCTTTGGCTTATAGAAAGGTGACTAGATCTGGGAACAGTTACAATAGTATAAAGAGTTTGTTAGGTTTTTCTTTTTTCAAAAGCAGATCAAATTTCATAAAAACTGTCTTAAAAGAATTTGATTAAGGTTGAGAAGTCAAGCATTCAATCCCTTTGTGAACATTCATCATCATTGGGGCCACTGGGATGCTGAGATTCCACAGCTCTGGAATTCACCACAAAATTCGCCCTTTGCAGTATAATTATATTCCAGAAGTTCAGCTTTCATTTCATATCTATCTATCTACATCTACGTCTATGTATATTTCAGGACATCCTGGTTGCATAGAGAACTTTGAAAATATGTACTGAACTGAATGTAAATCAAAGCAGCGCAGTGAAGTATGCCTTAGTTGTCAGGGAGCCTACAAACATATCTCAGAGATAAACAGTACAGTTCATCTCCATCGTGGCAATTATGTGGCTGCAGACAGTGGAATTTTTCTAAGATGCCACAGAATTCACCATTTAGTAGCATATATGTTTCCACCATTTTGTTTTCTGACTTACTGCCCTTTTGGGGGTTGGCTGCAGCTGCCTCATCAGGCAAGATGCTGGAAAGCAAGAACTGATATCCAGCCTTTAGGCAAAGTGTGTATAGCATCAATGGTTTATATGGTTGGAGCAACTGCATGAAACCCAAGTACCTGCCAAAGTTTGGACAGCATAAGATAAAGCTGGCTACAAGCTCCTCCTGTCCCTAACAAACAGCAGGGTATAAGGAGGCTCTGAGCCAAGCCAAATGGACGACATTACAACATTGGGTGGCAAACCCACGGCTCTTTGCTTAAAGAAATGCAGCTCTTGCTAGTTCTGAGCCGCATGCATGGACTGCTCATGGCCGGCCACTCTGCTAATGCACCCCAGTGCCTGGAGGGAGAAGCGTGTGGTGGCAGCGGCGGCCCCAGGACCCAGGCATTGGGTTAGAACAGGGGAGGTGGGGAGAGGGAAGGGGAGGGGGCTAGGGGCAGCTGGAAATGCCTGGCTCTGGTGAAAAGGAGGGGGATTGGGTTAGAGCTGGGGACTGGGGATGCCTGGCTCTGGGAGAGAGGTGGGAGATTGGGTTAGAGCGGGGGAGGGAGGAGCTGAACCATCTTAAACTCAAAGTCTTCATGGATGCAGAATAAGACAGCCCACAGAAATGTCATATTTAAATTCCAGAGCAAAAAAGAATCAGCATGCATCTGGTTTACACTGTTTCTTAAAAGAAAATTCAAAGGCTGAAGCAATTATTCTGAGATATGAGTCTCTCCCTTATTGCTTTTGAACCTGTCACATTTGCAGTCTAGGACAGACCAGAATTTTTAGAACTATAAAAAAACCATAATCTTCATAAGTTAAAAAAAATGAGGAAAGTGTACCAGAGAGAACAACAAGCTGGAATGAAACAGGCACTTCAAATTGTACTAATTTACTTCTTAGTTCAGTTTAATTGAAAAAAAACCTCACAGGACATAATAGGGCAGTAGTGTTAAATTTAAAATACATGGTGGGGATGCTTTATTTTTACTGTGAGAATATTACTGTATTTTTAAAGGTTTTCTTTTTATTTGGTGTTTGTTCCTTGTCAAGTTCTCTGAACATCTATGGACTGGCCGTGAATTTTTTAAGTGACTAGAGACTTTTTTATTGGTTGTCCGAAATGTCCTGTAATGTTATTTTTATCACTACATTTTTTGTACTATATCTATCTACCTATCTATAGCTATATAAAAATAAATGTGGCTCTTCGCCAAGGGTGGGCAAAAAGGCCAGATCCGGCCCGTGGAGGCCCTGCCGCTCCCCCGCCCTCAGGCCAATTAGGGCCTGGGGACCAGGGAGCACGCGAAGCTTTCTCCCACCCTGCTAGGAGTATGAAACTCCCCCGCCCCCAAACCCTGATTGGCCTAGCGGCAGGAGGAGCGTGCTAAGTTTCCTCCGCCCTCCCCCAACCCTGCAAGGAGCATGCGGCACTTCAAAGCTCCGTATGCTTCCACAGGGTTGGGCGAGGGTAAAGGAAGTTTCGCTCAGCTCCCTCATCCCCAGTCCCTGATTGGCCTGGGGGCGGGAGAGCACGCAAAGCCTCCTCCCACCCTGCGAGGAGCATGTGGCACTTTGAAGTGCTATGTACTTCTCACAGGAGAGGAGTGGAGGGGGAGGCTTCACATGCTCCCCATATCCCCAGGCCAGTGAAGGCCTGGGGGTGGAGGAGCTGTGCAAAACTTCCTTCCTGGCCCTGCGAGGATCACGTGGCACTTCAAAATTGCATTTGTTCCTGCCTTATGCTACATTGAGTAGTTTCAACTATAAACCATTGCTGTCTGTCTGTGCATTTGAAGGAAGGATGGAAATGAAGGGTATTTATGGAAACAAGAACACATTTAACACAGCAGTACAATTCGGTCCCATTATGCAACACAGAATTTGTGATGCCCTTCCTAAAATCAATCTTTAATTATCTGATTAAGTCCTCGAATTACAGAATCATGGGACTGGAAGGGACTTTTGTGAAATCATCCAGTCTAGTTCCCTGCACTCCTGGGAGAACAAAGTATGATCTCTACCATTTATGACAGGTGTTTGTCTAACACACTCTTAAAAATCACCAGTGGTAGAAATTCCACAATATCCCTAGCAATTTATTCTGTGCTTAACTACCCTGACACTTAGAAAGATTTTTCCTAATGTCCAACTTAAACCAGCTTTGCTGCAATTTAAGCCCCTTTGCTTCGGTCCTATCCACAAAGGTTAGAAAGAACAATTTTTCTCCCTCCTCCTTCTAATAACCTTGTATATACTTGAAAACTGTCATCTTTTCTCCAGAAAAAACAAACACAATTATTTCAAATCTTCCCTCACAGGTCATGTTTTCTAAATCCTTAATGATGTTTATTGATCTTCTCTACACTTTCCCCAATTTGTCTATATCCTTCCTGAAATGTGGCACTGCGAAATGGACAATTGAAGCCTAAGCATCAGTAGAGGGAAAGAATTACTTCTTGTGTCTTGTTTACAACACTCCCGCTTAACACATGCCAACATTATGCTTTTTTTTTTTGCGAGTTACACCATTTACTCATATTTAGTTTGTAATCTACTCTGATCCTCGATCCCCTAGTCATTTCCCATTAACACATGAAGATATGATAATTATGTTGTATGAGTGTCATTAAAATATACTTAAGCTGGAGATTCAGGCAGAAGCAATAGCAAGGAATATAACCAACACCCAAGCAGGGTGTGAAAGAAACCACAGTCATTATCCAGCAAAGGAGCTACAATACAATGACTTACCTGCATGAGGCCACATCATAGAATTGTTCAGCCTGGACTGAGGATTCAGGTAGGCCCCCAGACATGTGTCGACTTACCCTTCCCAAGCATATATGTCTGTGGGTACAAAGTAGAACACAATGGCCACGTGTGGTCTTTCTCTTTCACCCATCTATGCTGCATGTAACTAGGACACTGAGAAGACTGAAGACTCCAACTGAGGTGACTGGCCTAGATTTCAAGGGTGAAATCTGTGTACTGTGGACTGTGATATCCAGTGGAGTGAGAAAAACTACCTGATCTAGTTGTTGCCAAGTCTAATAGAGTTGAGAGTTTAGACTGCATGTCTATATTTTCTTTTCTTTTGGTAACTACTTTGACCATTTCCTATCACCTAATCAAAGGATTTGTTTTACTGTCTATCTTTACCAGAGAGTTTGTGCAAAGTGTGTGGAAAATCTACTCAGTTTTGCAAGGGCTGTATATATCCACTATCCACTGACAAAGTGGCAAACCAATTAGTAAATTACATGGTATATTCCTGAGTTAACTGTGCTGGAAGCAGGGATGTGTTGGCTCAGTTGCCTCTCTCAGTGTGATTCATGAGTGGCTCTGGGCACATTCGTGCAATCTAGCTGAGTGTGGGGGTCCACATGCAACTGTGCTGAATGATAATAGCACCTTAATAGCATTAATAGGTTTAATGCCTGTCACCAGCAAGACAATGTGAGAGACAGCCAGGGCTGGAGAGAGTTAAGGGGCACAGTAGTCCCACACTGCTCCCCAGCGCATCCTGTCACACCATGTCTACACGTCAAAAAGAATGCTGAAAAACTGAAATGGATTCAGAAAAGAGCTACAAGAATGATTTGAGGTCTAGAAAACTCTGTTCCATGGAGTCTAGCCAAGACAAGACTAAAATATGACTTGACAACTCCATGCTGTTACTTACCTTGCTATCTTCTAGTGTTTGCAAACTAATTACTTATTTACTCCATTATCTTCCCAGATACTGAAATCAAGCTCACTGACTCTGTAATTACCTGGGTTGTCCTCATATCTCCTTTAATAGATTAGCACTATATTTGCCCTCTTCCAGTACTTAGCAGTATCTCCCATCTTCCACGATTTTTTTGAAGATGACCACTAATGGCTCAAATACTTCCTTGGTAAGCTCCTTGAATAGTCTAAGATGTATTTCAAGCAGCTCTGCCAATCTGAATATATTACTCTGGGTCCCACCCCTGTAAATAATAGTTATTTGTTCTGTACGTTCCCTAATGATCCACTACTATTCTTACTTCCTGGGCCACTTCCCCGTAACCCTGCCCCATCCTTGGGTTTGCCTCAAGGATTTGTCTCAATGAAATCCCATCCATACCTTATCCAGCTTTCTCCTGTTCTTCCCACCAGCCAAGACCTGGTCTTTATCAGGTGACTCTGGACCTTGGTCCTATCTGCAATACACTCCCCACAGTGAGCTTGTCTACATACTGCTCCTCTGTCAGCCTGTCCTCTAGTCTTCACACCTCAATCTCCAAAGAGTAATACCCTGGTATGGCCCAGCAACTTTCTTTATATTTGATTGCTGGGCCCTGATTGGCTGCCTCTCACACTGTTACTCCAGGAAGCTTGAAGGACTTTCTTACTGCTCTTCTCCCAGGGCTGGATGTGTCAAGCCCATAAGCCTCCAAAATAACTCTCTGACCAAAAAGTGCTTTAAGTAAATTCTACTCCAGAATATTAGAAACTTTTGCAAAAGCAGATAACCATTTCCAAGTGTTTGTATCTCAAAAAAGTGGTAATGTTTTGAACTTGATTATATTTTTAATTATTTTGAACCCTTCCATTGTGGATTTTTCCCCAGCTGTCCATATACTCCAGGCTTTCACTCCATAAATACCACAGATGGGAGTCATTTCAGAAGATGTTCATAAACAGAAAGGCTGCATTACTGTTTCCAAAATGCCAGTGCCACAGAAACGTGAAGACATGAATCATGATTAAACTCCAGAGGCTATGGAGTCTGTATGGCTGGCAACCACGGAGGCAGTAACTGTGAATGAACTGGAACTCTGTTTTATAGTAACTGAATAAACTTCAGAAACTGGTACTCCTTCTTTGTTTTGCACTAATTGAACACAATGCAAAACATTATCCTCAGATACCAAGCTACAAGTTTTAACAACCTTATAAACAGGGCAGCAATACAGAACTCTGTTTTATTAAAGGCAAAAAGAATAAGTATAACTTGTCACCAGACAAAAAAACACAACTGGAAAGCTTCCAAAACTGTTCAGTAAGTGTGGTTTTACTGGCCTGAAACTTTTACTAAAAATATTGTAAATGAACTTACACTTGCCTAGGTGTGTCCAGAAAACAACTGTATCATTGTCTTGCCTTTACAATGTATTTCAATTCTTCATTTTCTGTCTGAGTTTCACAGTTTCCTGTGCTAGTTTACTTCTGCCACTGACATTTATTTGCACCATAAATTACCCTAATGCAATTTAGCACTCATACATAAATTTCACAAACACAACACATACAGTACATAGGCTCTTAGTGATTAAAACCATGCTTCCACAAATGTAACATTTCCTTTACCTTTTTTCCCTACCAATAATTCTGCAAAATACAGAGACTGTCTCTCTTCACAAATATAAAATTAATTCTGTAATTCCAGTCATCTAAACATATGAAAGGACTTTTGGAAGCAAGGGAAAAAGAAACGATGCTCCTTTAGAAAACAAATGGCATGTTCAGTTACACATTTGTGAATATAATCCTTTCATTTAGGAAAAGTTTCAAAAAGGAGTTAAGTTATAGAAGCATCTATTTTGTCTCTAGTGTTCAAGGTCTGACATTGTTTCTAATAAAAAACCCTTTAGCTATTTATAAATTTAATATAAAAACTAATTTAGGAATTGACATAAAAGGCTTAAGTCCAGGAAACTTTTTTTAAAAAAGGTTATCATCTTTCTTACAGGATGCATAAAATTTTTAGTTCTTTGTTTAGAGTTTAAAAAGAACCGTACAGTAACTTAACAAGTTTCTATGGTCATTTGCATTGTGATTTTAATGCTTATCTTTAAGATTGCTTGTTTGTTTGTTTTTTAAGAAAACACATTTAACATTTTGGTAAATACAATCATGATAGTAAAAATGAATACAACGGTGCTATAATATTAAAAAAATCATAAAACTTATTATTCAAAAATATGAGAGGGGACAAATAGAGTTGCACATAAGTAGCTTTACAAGCAGTAACCTTTTGATACTTACTTTTCACATGAAATACACAATTCAAAAGTTATTGTACAACTAGAAATGTAGACAAATTTCTCTAGGGCAGTGCAGCATCCAAAAACAAATTTATAATCTCTGCTTAAGAACTTTGCCAACATAGGACCTTATTCTTGCAATACAGTGACAATGATATGTCAACAGGGCTACGTCTAGACTGGTATGATTTTCCGCAAATGCTTTTAACAGAAAAGTTTTCCGTTAAAAGCATTTGTGGAAAAGAGCGTCTAGATTGGCATGGACACTTTTCCGCAAAGGCACTTTTTGCGGAAAAGCGTCCGTGGCCAATCTAGACGCGCTTTTGCGCAAAAAAAGCCCCGATCGCCATTTTCGCGATCGGGGCTTTTTTGCGCAAAGCAAATCTGAGCTGTCTACACTGGCCCTTTTGCGCAAAAGGACTTTTGCCCGAATGGGAGCAGCATAGTATTTCCGCAAGAAGCACTGATTTCTTACATGAGATTGTCAGTGTTCTTGTGGAAATTCAAGCGCGCAGTGTAGACAGCTGGCAAGTTTTTCCACAAAAGCAATTGCTTTTGCAGAAAAACTTGCCAGTCTTGACACAACCCAGGAGTTTCTTTTATGCAAAGAAGTGAAACCTAAATTCTCAGCCCAACTCTGAACATTTTGGTAGTCCACTATAAGAATGTTAGCTGGTTATTTATTATGCAAAAAAGGGGAGTCATGGATTTGTAGAAGAGAAAATTGGAAATATAATTTTAATTTGAAAAGAAGCATGACATATCTTGATATGGTTTCTCATGTCAAATTATAAAGCAAAAATTCTTAAATTTACACTATACATTTATTAAGCCATTTAATATTTAACCAATTTTAAAATCTAATCCCCCATGCTGGCCATGTATAGCATCAGAGTTGTTAAAATTCATAACAAGAACCTTGTCACTAAAATTAGAAAAATCCTTACTCTACATGAAAGAATGCTCCATGTATTATTGAATTTTATTATTCAACTCAACAAAACAGCACTCTGAAAAATCTCAAGGTGCCCTAAGCTGGGCAACTTTAGCCAAAAATTGAAAAAGCTAACGTCATTAACTTCTTCCAAAAATTTTGTTTAATAGATTTATTTTAAAGATTGGCATCTAGGTCCTTGTCTACCTTACCAAACTCTTGTGATCTGCAACAGCAGATAGTGCCCATACCACAAGAGACAATTGTACATCAGTAACAGCAAGTTTAGCAGAGTTAAGAGTGTCTGAATGAGTAACCTGCTTCAGTCATTCCCACACCATTACTTTAATACAAGAGAGTCAGTCAATATAGTTAGACTTACGTGAAAATATTCTAATCAGTTTCAGCAGGTTACATTGCTTAAATAGCTATTTAACCTCATTACAGCCATTGTCTCTGTCATAGCATTTTTGTTACCAATTTAAACAACACAGCAGCACTTCTACTGCCGTGAAACCTTATAGAATCAATAATTTACAAAAGAAATGAAGTAACGACTAGTGTTTGTTCTCACACTGGTTTCTGGTAAACCAATCACTAGGATTAAAACTACTACATCATACTGAAATGATCAGCTGAGGAGGCACAAATTAAATACAAGCAGAAATAAATTTGTCATAATACAATTTCAATTTTCAAATATCTGGAACCAATTAACTTTGGGAAGTTTCAAAAAGGCCACCCAGTAATAAAAACAAAATAATTTGTGTCTGCTGTCTTATTTGTGATAATTTTTTTATTGCTACCTCAGTTTCAGATGTCATTATAATGACTTCCACATTTGATTAAAATGTGAATTGAAGCCATATGTAAGACATGTTCTTTCCCATCAAAATCAGCAGATATGGTCTTATTTTCCACTTGCTGTTCAGTAAAGTTTAAAAAGCTTAAAAGTAATACAATTTAATTTCTGACCATTCATAACAGGCAAACGGTTTTAATACCACTGACTTCCGAACAATTAAACGCCTGTGTATTGGAATATTCTTAATGCTGCAGGTCAGTAGTCAGCTCTTAATTAAATCTCTTTAGCAAAAAAAAAGCAGCTAATCCCTTGAATGCCACAATAGCCAATATTTCTCAGGATGTTCGTTCACTGAAAGTATTTTCATTTACAGTTATGAATGCTGTGAGGGTATATACTTTTAATTAGAATAAAATCTAACATACAAGATTATTTAAATAATAACAATCTAAGATCTATAAGTGTGGCTCTTTTACATTTCTAAAGCAGAATTGCGGCATAAGTGGCGTGAGCAGAGATTGCTTCAGTCCCCACTCATGCTGTTTCCCGCTGTGCCTCTACTTTCCCTGCCCCTCATGGAGACGGTACTAGGGGGAAATGGCTTTTAAGCCGGCTCCCCCCCCCAGCACCCGCTTCTGCTCCTACCCCTCCAGGCAGCAAGGTGGGAAGCGACTAGCTGTGTACAAGCTTCTGCGTATCGGATAATCAACTAGCCACTTATCCCTAACTATATCCACACATTTTAAACAGTCATTTTTGACATCTTAGGGAAAAATACATCTTTTGCCCATGTTACAAATTCTCGCAAACAGTTAGTTGAAAAGCTCTATAACTTCCATGCTTTAAAACAGGAACATGAAATTTGTCAGAGGCAGATCATCTTATGGTAAGAATTTACCTTGTGCTATCCCTGTGAAAATCTCCTGAAATTCAGCTGAATTTTACATTTCTAAATATTGTCATTTGCATACACCCAGTAGAAGTCTGTTGGAAGCTAGCCACAATACTCTTTGAACATTACACCTTTACTGAGCAGGCTCCACTCCATGCCAGCTACAGGCCTGGTTTATACTAGACCAGGCAGGTAGGCTTAGGGTACACTCCTCCAGCTATGCAAAATGCATAGCTGGAGTCAGCTTACCTCAAACCGAGCCATGGCAGCATCCATACAGCGGGAGGCTGACAAGAGCACGTGCTCCTATCAGCTTCCCTTACTCCTCGCAGAAGGAGAAGAATCAGACGCCAGTGGAGCATTCAGTCGAATGCTAGAAGATTAACCTCCAGAGCATGAATCTTCTCATAGTGAATGCATTCTAAGCCTGGACACCTTATTAAGCATGCTCCACATAGCAGCTTTTCCTCACATTTGTTCCTTCAAACTGTTAGTGGCCACTGTGGCACATGATAACTGTACTAACAGGAAAACTGTCTCTAGTCTCTCCCTGTGGGTGCCCAGTGTGGGGGAAAAGGAAACCACTTAACGCATGCAGAGAGATACTGAAAAGTCAGACCACCAGATCATCTACTGAGTGGTGTCCAACCTGTCCCACCAGAGCATTCTTCAATAAAGTATTCTAATGGCCAAGTCATTAACTTTTTGCCATCATGTCTTCATCATTTTGGTTTACCCAAGGGTATAAATAGATAGAAACAACCTGTCTAAATATATTCTGAAGTTATAAACTCATCAGCAGGCTAAACTTAAAATATAAATATATACAGATGATTTGAAATCTTATTAAAATATGTAGAATCTTTTTGGCTCACATCTGGTTGTGCTTTGGTTTATGTGGCCCACCTTTGTAATAGGTGTGGATACCACTCATCAAGTGTAACCTCCCACACGTCACAGACTACCAACACCACCCAATCCCTGCAATCTTTGCCACTCTAACCACAACAATTGAAATTACATCCTAGAACATGGGTTTTCAGCCACAAAGTAGAACCGTATTGTGTATAGGGGGTGTGCCTTGAGCCTTTTGATGGTTCATTGGTTTATGGTATGAAAGGGTGGGGACAAGCACCAGTACAAGTTTACAGCGTTTGATCCAGACACCACTTCATCATGATGCCACTTGAGTTCAGCCCGGCCACTATAGGCAGAACCTGCCACTCTTGTAGCTGCCTACTTTTCTTACAGCTATAGCAGGCCTGACAACTGCTCTAACCACTAAATGATATTTGACTTCTAGAGCTAAGAACAGAAACCGAAGATTCCCAATACCAAACACTCCACTGCTGTCCCACAAATAACTGGGTAAACTCGCTGACAATATTGCATAACTCACACATCATCCTTTATGAGTCAGTTCATCCAAAAAGAACAATTTCCTTTCCCTATTCCTACCTCTTCCATGCTATAGCTATGAAGGTCCAGTTACACATGATGTATATGGGGAAACCATCTGCAACTAGTAATTAAAAAAGCATAATAATGCATATGCACAAAAGAACTGAAGTTGAATAGATAACCTTCATTTTGCAATTTCCTAGCTTTAGAATCCTTTGATTTATAACCTTAACATTCTTAACCATATTTTCCATTAAATATGTATCTGCAAAGCAGGGCTCACCTTAAGCCACCACCATCTTCTCCCATCACCTTCTGAATGCTATCAGTGCCATTTGTCAGTTAGAACCAGTGAAGCAATAAATAAATAATCATAAAAGGCATAACTGAAGCACATCTCCAGCAGAATGTATTTTCTGCACAGAAAAAAAAAATCTACACAGCACACGAATGCTGTGTATGCAGAGTGACAGCGAATTCTCCCAGCAGTAACTTGCCTAAGAGCTTCAGCTCAGCTTTTGCTTCCCCACCCGCTGACATCAAAGGGAGCACTGCAAAATCCAGAGTCACCAGTACTGGGGCATTTCGGGAACCATGATTGCTATGGTACCCACCCTACCAGGCAACAGGTACAGAAAGTAGCTATTACAACTGCTCCTGCCTACAACTGGGTGGAATAGCAACTGCCCATGAAGGAGAGTTTCTCTAAGCACAAGTCAGTACAAACCTCAGCCCCAGTATAAAACATTCCCCAGAGAAGGACTTCATACTAAGACCCTGGCATATTTCAGATCCCTATTCATACTACTGCAGGACCCCAGTGAGAGGACCCAGAATTCAGAGCAGGGTCCCAGCACACAGCAATTTGTATTCCTGTCCCTTTCTGGGATATGGGATACTAATGTGAATAATCGTAGTCCTTTGTCATTGACATCTGATAGTTTGCATCACTCATCCGCAATATCCTGATGATGTGGCATCTGCCAATCACTTATAGTTATTGCACACAGCAGTGTGTCAAGTGAGAGGAACTTGGGCTGAAAGCTAAGTTTAGGCTAGTACCTCCACCACCACCACACACAGAGCTTTTTCCTTATTTGACCCATTATTAGGGCACCCTCGGAAAGTATCAAATTCTTGGGGAACTGGATAACGTTATGGAGCCTTTCATCTATACGCCCTCAGTTTGTATACAACTCATCTCATAAGGGACTGAAAGTTGTTCCTATCAAATGGATATTTTATGAGCTTTATATGAGATGTTTACATCTGTTCCTGCTCCCAGCTCACAAATTCATGACAATGCTTTGCATTAACAGGCAATCTCAGCAGAGAGGCTGAAGAACTAACCAGTGACAATTACTTATGAACCCAGAGATAGTCTTCCTTTGGATCAAGGCTAAAACATGTTGGCAGTGCAGTGTGGGTGAAAAAATTGCCCTAGGGCAGATAAATTATCTAACCATAGCTTTCAAGTTTACTTTTAAAATAAGCAACAAATTTTCAACAAACACATTCTAAATGTAAGGATAAGATTATATGCAAATTATAAGACACAATTTGAACAAAATGTCATGTGGACCTGCATAAACATGTACGTTGATGTAAACAACAAAGTCTAATGTCTAGGTATACTAATGTATGATGTGATGATATTGTGGCAAACAGTCAGGGTTGGTTGGTTTAGTTTTGAGGACATGAAAAGGGAAAGAATTCGTACCTTGCAGGAGATGACTGCTGGAAAAATATTTCAAAGGCCTAGCAAAAAATGCTAAAGCTGGCTCCCTTGCTGGGGAGATGGGAACACAAAGAGCAGTTGAAGATGTAATATATGGACTTCACACAGATTTAAAAAAATCTGTTCAATAAAAACAGTAGGAATCAATTAGTAATAATATATAGTCTGCAATGTATGTATGATTTTCATGGAGTATTTCTTTTTTATGGTAGATAACAGAAACTGATCATGTGTTTATAACTTCTCTAAATGTAACAGCACTTTTTTATTAGACTTTAAAATTTGTTCTACACATTGCCAAAAATAATAGTTCAAGGCCATGAGATGCCACAAAAATCAATGTGTCTAGTTTTATTTTATTAGCGGAAATATCTTTGATGAAAATACTGATAAAACAATGGCATCAGAGATGATTTATAAACATGAAGAAACAATTAAATCAAATCATGAAGTATAATCTAATAGTGTGCGAACAGCGATTTTTCATGCAATTCAGTGAAGCAGATACCAATGTAATACGAAGAGATAACGACATGAAAGCAGTAGTTCTCAAACTGTGGTCCAAATAATACCACCAATCTAACACAATGGAATATGAAATTCAAACACTGCAGGATGATTCATTAAATGGAGCTCACCTACAAATTGATACACAGATCGAAAACATTGGCAAGCCATCAGTTTAAATTTAATAGCGTACCCTAAATGTTCTCTTCCCTTTCATCTTGTGTTTCTTATTATCTAAGATCATTGGCTACAGGAACTACAGTAAACCTTAGATAACTGATCTTCTGTACACTGTATGTGTGATTACTACCCTTCCTGGACTTTCAGCAATATCTATAATTAAGGCCCTACCAATTTCATCATCCATTTTGGTCAATTTCACAGTCATAGCATTTTAAAAATAATAAATTTAACAATTCCAGCTTTTTAAATCTGAAATTTCATGTTGTTGTAACTGTTGAGATCCTGACCAAAAAGAATGTGTGGAGGGGTCACAAGAATATGGTAGAAAGGGTTGCAGTCTGCTAACCTTACTTCTACACTCCTACCAGTGGCCTCCAGAACCAGTCAGTTGGACAGCGGTGGCTGCTGGCCAGGAGCCCAGCCATGATGGCACAGCAATCGCCAACAGGAGAACTCAAATAAGAATAGCTCAGTCTGGTATTGCCAAGATATTATTATTACTTCTGTGATGCTCCTTGGCAGGGTACTGTTTTCAGAGCTGGACACCAGAAAATAGCTGCCACTCTTTGGCCACCCAGCTGTAAAGATGGCACAGAAGTAAGGATGGCAGTTCTGTGAGTCCTCTAAAATAACCTTACAATTTTCTTTTGGTTCAGGGCCCCAATTTGAGAAACACTGGTCTCCCCTGTGAAATCTGTACAGCATAGGATAAAAGCACACAAAAGACCAGATTTCACAGTCCATTACATGTTTTTCATGGCCGTGAATTTGACAGGGCCCTACCAATAGTTAAGGTTCAAATATTTTTCATTGTAAGCTCACTTTCAGTAGGTTATAACTTGGTCAAACTAATTGTTCGAGCTGAAGTTCTCCATGACAAGTGCCTCAAACCATCTCTCTCTCTCTCCACACACACACACACACAGCCTCAAACCATCTCTCTCTCCACACACACACACGCACACACACACCCCTATCTGCTAGGAGGCACTGAGATTGAGATTCACATAGTTCAGCCAAAAGATATTCTTGGATTCAGAGTTTGTAATTAATTTATTTTCAGGAAAAAAAATTCCTGAATAGCATAGCTAGTTCTACTTACATTCTTTGATTCTATTTAACAGGCTTGCATGATTTAATTTAATAAACTGGTAGGACTAAATCTCAAAACAAAACTACACGATTTCATCCATCAGTAAGATTTTTCTGTCCATGTTAGTAGCTATTCTACAGTCCATTAAAATAGCAATATCTTAAACCTAAGTATTAAATAGATTCACAAATGGAATATTAGTACACATTATATGATTTGATAAAAATTTTGTACACATTTTTGGTGGCTCTCTGTTATTTATGACCATGGCAAAATTCTCAAGGAAAGTTACTGAAATCCCATTCTACCTCGTACTTTGCTTTGCCTTGGGCCACTAGCTTACCATACTTTACAAGCATTATCAAACAATCCCCATATTCAAGTTCAGTATGTCTGTTTCAACACATAATGCTTTACATTGTACATTAGAATTGTGACTCAGAGCTCAAGGGGCTAGTTTGTACAGCTTAATGTACTCAGGAACTTGGTTCAGTTCCCTGCAACTGTAATTAGGTTGAGAATCAGAGACATAGCAAACATCAAGTTTTCAAAGTAAAAGCAAGAGGATTATTTTCTGGGTGAAAGTGAACTTCAGATGGCATTATGGCAGAACTTAGTCACTGAAGTGAGTTACGCATTTTTATAAACTTTTTTATATACTTGTTATCTACAGCTTTTTATGAAGAGCAGTTGAGGAAATAGATAAGAATGGGATACGGCATATTGTAGTTTTATAAAATTGGTAAGAGAAAAATTACAAGCATTTGTCCTCATGATCAATCTCTCTATCCCATTAGGTAAGCCTGCACTGAAAATTTTCAACAAGTACTCACATTGAAAACTTTTCACATCAATATTCTGGAATGTGAAACCTTCAAAATTATGATAATGGAAGTGTTACAGGGCAGAGTTTTGACTCTGCAGTTTTTAAAGGATACTTACAACACGGCTCAGTCATTAGTTATTTTATTTAAAAACATCTTATGCATGAGTTTCTCTCCATCTATACATACAGCCTTTTCATTTTTAAGTGAAGGGAACCAAAAATGATTTTTTTTCATATTTTCTAAGATAACTTAAGAAGATAACTTTTAAATAGTTGTAAATTCAGAACAATTTAATGCAATTTGAAGTTTACTAGAAAAGATCTCCCACACTACTAACTGAAACTGAGATACATATATGTATTTCTGTAAGCTAAATCAAGAGTTTGTCTACAAAGGGAAATTAATTTCCATTAAGATAGGATGTGAAGTAAAGTGGAATATCTATTTCTGATAAAGTCTGTGTGTGGACTTTAAGTCTACCTTAATGCTGGTATAAGAGTGTGCTATCCCATATAAGATTAGTTCTGTAAAAGTACATCCAAAAAAGGAAGCTAATCAGTACTATTCCCCAAAGTAGACTCTCTTAAAGCTGTAATTAAAAAAAATAGAAATTCTTTTCCTGTCATCTCATTAATGCAGTGAGCACTTTTTAGGTGAAAATTAACTCAACACTGTATTTCAAAAAAACAAAAATGAAAAAGCCCTTTAAATGGAGAGCATTCTAATCCCACTACATGACTGTACTTTTTTCTTGGGAGGCAGTGCAGGTTCCACATTCCCATCTACTTGCTAGCTTCCTCAGACTCTGTGATATCTCCCAGATGCTCAAGAAAAGTGAAAGGAATTGCATGCTGCTGCAGCAGCCAATGAGCCATTCTACCATTGACTAATGAAAGATTCTTCAGCTACGGAGAAACTCTCCACTCTGTCACATTGCTTAAATTGTGCTCCATTTAAATACTGGCTGCAGAAGCTGGTGCTGTGACTTCCAGGCACTGTCAAGCATAAAAGTGGGCAGAACAGCCAGTGGATCCAAGTTTGTGTGGCTCCTCTAAACAAAGCCCCATAAAGGGAAGCAGAGCATGGAGATCACTGCAGTACTGAGGCTTCACTAATGTTTAAAAAGAGTCTGTTCTCAGGCTCCTCACCCCATCCTCATGAAACAGGGATGATTCCAATCCCACTCACCTCTACCCATATTTTCCTGTAAAGAAAACTAGTATACTACAGCTGTCTTCTCAAACGAAGATTTGATATCTAAGACATGACTAGTACTTAAAAAAATGTTGTGAATGGATTTAAAATATAGTTGCAGTAAGCAAGAAAAACAGTTTTACATAAAGAAAACATTTTCTCTAAATCTTCAACCTTACCACCAGTTAATAAAGGTGTCGAATGGCTTAATAGAACTGTGATTAAAATGTTTTTATTGCAGTAAAAATGATTAAGTATTTCTTTTCCAAAACAATTCCCTCCCCTCCCCATAAGACATCAGCTTTAGCGAAAGAAGCTTTCCTTTCACTTTTTCTATGCAAATATTGCTTACAAGATGGACTGTCTCCCATCAAGACTGACATTTACAAGCTGCACTAGAAGTTGTCCTCCTCCACTTTTCTAACCATATTAAAAGGCATAAGGAGCACTTCATAGAGACAAGATTACACGTTACACCTCCTCCCCTTAAATGCCAAACCAATGACTGTTTACACAATTACAAACTTGGTTTCAGTAGTATTTAAAATCTACAGATCCTGTAATAGTATCATGTAAGGAACTTTTTAAAAACACCAAGTGTTAACATTTGCCAATTCACACAAACTCATGGCTAGACACCAACACATTCATTACATATGATTATAAACATTAGGAAAACTAGGGGGCGGTGCTCCCTGTCTTTGGGGGGTAAGAAAGCCCAGCACTCCTCATTGCGGCCAGAAGCAATGCCAAACTCAGTCCTGGGGAGGAGAGGGAGGAAGGGAGGGGAGGGGAGGGAAGGACTGGGAGCCATCAACAGCCTCTCCTCCCCCCACACAGCCCTGGAATCTCAGCACCCCCATCCCCAACCCCCTCCCCAGTTTTCACCCGGGCTCTCAGCGACTCTTCCCTCCCCTCCCCCAGCCTGTCAGCTTTAGGGTTGCCAGGTGTCCGATTTTGAAAGACAGTCCACCAGTATTTGAGCTTTCTGTTCAGGAAACAAACTGAGAAAATATAAGTGTCCAGTATTTTCTAAGTAAGATGTAATGTAGATTGTGATGTAATGTCAAGTGTGTCCAGTATTTTTATTGAAATCATCTGGCAACCATAGTCGGCTTCTCCACACCCCACAGGCTGCAAAGGAGGGCCGGGAATGAGCCAAGGGTGGCGGTTGTGGCAGCCGTGGCTCCTCGCTGTGCTGGGGGCCCCGATGCTCTGGCACCCAGTGGGGAACCACAGCTTCTAACTGCTTAGGCCAGACACACTGGGCCACTGCGTGGCTGGAGCTCCAGCCTAGAACCCTGCCTTCTCCAGCAAGATTAGTGTGCCAGCACTGACTTCCTACAGAGGAATGGGGGGAGGAGAACATCCCACGGCTCCATGCTGGGGGCAGTTTGCAGAGAAGCCATCCCCACAGCAGTGTTCATGCTTCTGTGCAAGGCACCTCCGACTCAGATCCTCGGGTTTTCTCTTCTCCCCACTCCCTTCTTGGAACTCTGTTGAGGCTGGGGGATGGGAAAAACTGTCTTTAATTTATAGAGAAATTAATTGGTTATTTACAGAATCAAAAATATTTTACACACAGCTATATAAGCCCCATAGTGTGAAGCAGAAAATGCTTCTCCTTCACAGTGCATGCTCAAAAAATGCATGCTCAAATTTCTCATTGGAGAAATTGGAGAGGGTCCAGAGAAGAGCAACAATAATGATTAAAGGTCTAGAGAACATGACCTATGAAGAAAGACTGAAAGAATTGGGTGTGTTTAGTTTAGAAAAGAGAAGACTGAAGGGGGACATGATAGCCATTTTCAGGTATTTAAAAGGGTGTCATAAGGAGGAGGGAGAAAACTTGTTCATCTTGGCCTCTGAGGATAGAAGAAGAAGCAATGGGCTTAAACTGCAGTAAGAGAGGTTTAGGTTCGACATCAGGAAAAAGTTCCTGTCATGGTAGTCAAACACTGGAATAAATTGCCCAGGGAGGTTGTGGAATGTCCATCTCTGGAGATATTTAAGAGTAGGTTAGATAAATGTCTATCAGGGATGGTCTAGACAGTATTTGGTCCTGCCATGAGGGCAGGGGACTGGACTCGATGATCTCTCGAGGTCCCTTCCAGTCCTAGTATTCTATGATTCTATGAAAAGTGTGCATACAATTACAAAAAAGGTGACCGGGTCATATTTCATTCACATGGACATGCACTACCTAACACAAAAAGAAAGTAAACTGAAGAGAGCTGGCTGTTTTATGATACTTTCAAAAAAATGCCTGCTTTTACCTCTTAATTTCTAATCTAAACATTTCCACAAAAAATGCCTAACACTATGTGATTTTTAATCTAGCTTACTATATTTTCCTTCTGAAACATTAGCAGTAGTGCTATTTAAAACACTTATATACCAGACTTTCAGTTTAAAAATGTAATGATCAATATCTCATGACTGACCCTAAGAAAAATATTTCTGAGCAGAATTAGCAGTACTATATATTTGTGTGTGAAGCAGATGAAATTCTTGAATTGTTCTATTATTTCAATCAATAGTGAATTTTTAAATACAAAAAATAAAAGCACTATATTGTAAAGGGTACAACTATGATTCATAGTCCTCCCACAGGTAAAAACTGTGGTAGTTACATTACTACTTTATGTAACTTTAAACCCATCTACCAACATCCAAAATAGATAAAGCTCTTCAAACAGAGAAATATACATTTTCTCCTTAGCCTCATTTTTTTTCTAAACAACATTGCATAAAATTTTGCCAGGATATAATTTTCATTCTGTTTATCTGTAAATCCCAGATAATGACAGGAAATACAGAGCATTGATCTGCTCAATTAAGTCAGTGGGAGCGCAGATGTAACACAGCATAATTGGAGAGACTTTCAGTAGAATGGCCAAAACTGCAAAAGATTATGAATCCAAATCTCCACTTTATTAGAAGATTTACTGTTTTATAAATAGGAAGGTAATGTAGACTAGTAGTTAATTAGACAATTGACATCAAAGCCTCTGGACTGTAGTTCTGCCACTAATTCACGGAGAGACTTTAGCACAAATTTTCACATATTTTCATATATAGATGCTAAACTCTGGATGTTTCTATTCAAGATACATCAAATGGAAGACACCAATAAATAATTCTATTCAACCCTCTCCCTTTGGTACTAAGGCCTTTCTTTCTGGTGATTATTTCTTTAATCAGATGGCTCAGATAATTTAAAGAGTAATGCCTTATTCTGTGATTTGTCAACAATATAAGGTGGTGTTGAAATTACATTCCAAATTTTCATTATTATTTTTATGTACTACAGCAGCACCTAGGAACTCTCATCCCTGGCCCAGAGAGTTCTCAATCTACCTGATAGCCAAGATACAAAAAGGCTTTGTCTACACTAACAAGTTTTATTAACCAAACTTATGTCAACAGCAAAAAGTCAAACTAATAAAAATCAAAATACACTGGTCACGCTGCCTCGCTCTAGTGACACATCACACCCACATCAGGAGCACCATCTTTGACAGTGTGAGCAATGCGTTATGACTATGTATCCCACAGTGCAGTTAGACACCTTCTGTTGCCTGGTGTTGTGGGAAGGTAGAGCAGAATTTGACACATCTTGGGACAGTGCTAAAAGCCCCATGATGCATTGCTTTCTGTCCCAGTCCTCCATAGACTTCCAGCTTTCTTTCATGCCATTTTTAATGATCATTCTGTGCTGTGCATCTTCAGTGAGAATGAACGGACCACACATTTCTCCCCTAGGCTCTGTTAAGTGCCATGAAGACACTGTGCAGGTAGTGCAGTTAAGGGTGATGTTTCTAACAGAGGAAGACTTACAGGCTCCTGAGATTCTGCATATTATTTATACCAGAAATTTTACATTACTTTTGAAAATCACAGAGCAGCTGCTTAAGACAGACCATCACTTTTGGGCTTGGGAAACAAGAACTAAATATTGTCATGGAGGTGTGGGATAAAGAGCAGTAACCACAGAACTTTCGGATGCAGAAAGCTACCTTTCAGGAATTCAGTCTCAGAGAGGTTTGTTAGTCTGTAACTGTAAAAACAATTAGCAGTGCTCTGGCATCTTAGGCTACTTCTACACAGCAACATTATTTTAGAATAACTGACATAATTCTGAAATAACAAAGAGCACATCTACACAACAAGCCATTATTTCAGAATAATGTCAAGCTGGAGGATTCTGAATCCTGTAATCCTCATTGCATGAGAAGTAAGAGAAGTCAAAGGAAGAATGACATAACTCAAATTCCATAGTTTAATTCAAGTTTTGCCCTGCTGTGTAGACGTACCCTTAGAGACTAACAAAAGTCAAACTAATTTATTAGGTCATGAGCTTTGAAGGGTAACAGGTAACTTTTGCTGTTATATATACCCCGGATTCTGTAATTTCTACTCCAACTTCTCTGATGAAGTAGGTTTTACCCACGAAAGCTCATGGCCTAATAAATTTGTTTGTCTCTAAAGAGTCACAAGACTGCTCATTGTCCTTCTTTGAACTGTGTGCACAGCTGGCTCCTGATATGTGGTGCACAGACACCAAAATGAGAGTTGCCCTCTTGGTAGAGAACCATATGGCAATCGCGTCTAGACGCTGGTGACTCCAGACTGCTACTAGTCGACTCCAAATCAATATAGCGTGGGAAACTCGGGCTGCTGTAATGCAAGTGTTCAGAGCAATAAATCACATATTGCTATGAAGGACTGTGACTCTGGAAAATGTGTGTGAAACAGAGGACAGCTTTAAAGAAATGGATTTCCTTAGCTTTGGTGAGGTGAGAGATGGCATATGTATTCCAATTTTCACACCAGACCACCTTGCAACAGAGTGCATCAGTAGGAAGGAGTATTTCTCCATGCTGTTGCAGGTGTTTGTGGATCACTGTGGATGCTTCACTAACATCAAACTGGGGTGGTCTAGAAAGGTGCAGATTCACTTGATCACTTTAAATCTTGTCAATATTCAGAGGATGATATAAAATATTTAAAGAAAATCTAGTATACATGCAGATTATTGAGACTAAGATTAATCTTCAAATTTCAAAACTAGAACTTCAACAGAATAAGAACTATTGTGTGATCCAAAAGATACCAGACAACAATCTGATCTTTAGAGACCCAAACCATTAACACAATCTGACAAATGATTAAAACCCAAGTAATGGGAACAATAATGGTATAAAATGCTGCCAAATCAAAAAAGCAATATTTTATATTCACTTTCAATAGTATAAGTAACTATATAAGATGGTAGGCAACAGAGAATAAGCTGCATTATATTAAATCCAGAGGAAAAAAAGGCGAAGGAGCGGGAATGTGTTTACTATTTCCTTTCCATTTAAGCTATTTAATATTATAGAAAATAGAGATATCCTTTTTTTTCTAGGCAGACTCCATTGATGCATTACCAAAAATTTTGTTATGACCCTACAATTTTTCAATACAATTTACCTCAGAACACTTTTTTGAAGTAGTGACAGTACCACTATCACTATTTTAGAGTCAGGGAACTGGGGCACAAAGATGTTAAGTGACTTGACAAATCACACAGGAAATCTGTGGTGGAGCTGAAACTTCAACTCAGGTCTTTCAAGTCCTAAACTAGTAATCTAACCACTGCACTATCCTTTCCACTATACCCAACCAGAACTTTTCTTTATACAATCACTGTTCACAGTCATACTCTTAATTACAATTGCTGTCTACAAAACTACCTAAGATGTTTGCACAATGTAAATAGCATTCCTTTAATCTGTGTTATTCACAGGATTCTCAATAATTAGCTTCTACAAAAAGCTCATTGTTTTACACTAAAAAAAAATAGTTTCCAAGGAAAAATTAAGTATTCAATATCTAATCCATTACTAAGGAAAAGTTTTGTTTGGATAATCGCTTCCAGATATTAATTGTAATTGGAAGTACTGCCACACACAAGAAACTATGATATGACTGGAATAACAGAGACTTGCTAGTATAACTCACATGACTGAAGCACTGTCATAGATGTGTATAAACTGTTCAGGAAGAACAGGTGGGGCAGAAAAAGGTGAAGAAGTTGCACTATATGTAAGAGAACGGTATGATTGATAGGTGCTCCAGTATGAAACTGGAAAAACCTTTTGAGAGTCTCTGGGTAAGGCAACAAGAATGATGTTGTGGAAGGCATCTGCCATAGACCACCATACCAGGAGGATGAGGTAGATGAGGCTCTATTTAGACAACTAAGAGAAATTTCCAGATCATAGGCCCTAGTTCTCATGGGATAATTCAATCACCCTGAGATCTGTTGGGAGAGCAATGCACAGTGCATAGGCAATCCAGGAATTTTTTGAGTGTGTTGGGGACAACTTCCTGCTACAAGTGCTGGAGGAACCAACTAGGGGTCAAGCTCCTCTTGGCCTCCTGCTCACAAACAGGGAAGAATTGGTAGGGGAAGTAGAAATAGGTGGCAACCAAGGCGGCAGTGACCATTAGATAGATGAGTTCAGGACCCTGAAAAAAAGGAGAGCAGCAGCATACAGATCCTGGAATTCAGAAAAGCAGAGGATAACTCTCCAGGAACTGATGTGCAGGATCACCTGGGGGGCGAATATGAGGGGGAAAGGAGTCCAGAAGAGCTGGATGTATTTTAAAGAAGTCTTACTGAGGGCACAAAACCAAACCATCCCATTGTGCAGAAAGAATAGCAAATATGGCAGATGACAAGCTTCACTTACTGGAAAAATCTTCAGTGACCTTAAACACAAAAATGAAGCAAAGAATATGAAGAATAACAAAAAGGTCTAGGAAGTTGTGGCACTCTTACTGAATGACAAAGACAATTTAGGAACAGATGATGTGGAAAAATCTGAAGTATTCTATTTTTTTCACTTTGATATTCACAGACAAGGTCAGTTCCCAGACTGCTGCACTGGCAGCACATTATGGAGAGATGACCAGCCCTTAGGAGTGAAAGAACAGGTAAAGGACTTTTATTTAGAAAAGCTGGATATGCACAAATCCATAAGGCGAGATACAATGCATCTGAAGTTGATGAAAGAGTTAGTCAATATGGTTGCACAGCCATTGGTCATTATCTTTGAAAACTCATGGCAACTGGGGAAGGCCATGAACAATTGGAAAAAGGCAAATGTAGTGTCCATTTTTTTTTAAAGGGAAGGAGATTCTAGGAAACTAAAAACCAGTCAGCCTTACTTCAGTCCTGGAAAAATCATGGAGCAGGTCCTCAAGGAATCCATTTTTAAACACTTGGAGGAAAGGAAGGTGATAAGGAACAGTCAACATGGATCCACCAAGGGCAAGTCATACCTGACGAACCTAAAAGCCTTCTATGATGAGATGACTAGCTCTGTAGATATGGAGGAAGTGGCAGACGTGATTTAGCTTGACTTTAGCAAAGCTTTTGATTCAGTCGCTCATGGCATTCTTCCTAGAAAGAAGTTTGGCTTGGATCACTGGACTATAGGGTGGATAGAAAGCTGACTAGATCATCAGCTGGTCAGTGATGAATGGTTTGATGTCTATTTAGCATCTACAATCAAGTGAAGTGCCCTAGGGATTGGTCCTGGGGCCAGTTTTGTTCAATATCTTCATTAATGGGCAGGGCTGCAAGATCAGCAAGTTCATGGATGATGGTAAGCAAGGGGGAAAGGTATACAATGGAGGATAGAAATAAGGTCCAGAGTAACCTAAACAAATTGAAGGACTGGGCCAAAAGATATCAGATAAGTTTCAATAAGAGCAAATGAAGAGTCCTGCATGTAGGACATCAGCAATGATACAAGTTGGGGACTGACTGGCTAAGCAGCAGTACTTCAGAAAAGGACCTGGCGATTACAGTGGAAGAGAAGATGGATATAAGTTAACAGCAGGCCCTTGTTGCTGAGAAAGCTAATGGCACATTGGGTTGCACTAGTAGGAACATTACTAGCAGATCAAGGGAAGTGATTATTGCCTTCTATTCAGCACTGCTGAGGCCACATTTGGAGTATTGCACCCAGGTTTGGGGGCCCCACTACAGAAAATACAAAAACAAATTTTAGCAAGTCCAGCAAAGAGCAACAAAAATGATTAGAGGGCTGGAGCACATGACTTATGAGGAGAGGCTGAGGGAACTGGGCTTATTTAGTCTGCAGGAGAAAAGAATGAGGGAGGATAGCAGCTTTTAACTACCTGACTGGAGATGGGAAGGGAGGAAGGTTCCAAAGAGGCTAGAGATAGGCTATTCTCAGTGGTTGCAAATGACAGAACAAGAAGCAGTAGTCTCAAATTGCAATAGTGGAGGCCAAGGTTGGACATGAAGGAAAACTATTTCATTAGGAGGAGGATGAAGCACTGGAAAGAGTTGCCTAGGGAGGTGGTAGACTCTCCATCATTAGAGGTTTTTGAGGCTAGGTTTGGCAAAAACCTGGTTGGAATGATTTAGCTGGGGTTGGTCTGAATTTCAGCAGGAAGGTGGACTAGATGACCTCTTGAAGTCTCTCCCAACCCTAATTTTCTATGTTTCTGTAATTTTCTAATTAGCAAATGCCAAATCTTTATTTGCTCACTGTAGGAAAAATAAATGTAAATGGATTAACTACATTTCAAGCTAAATATTGTAGTATCAAGCTTTTAAAGAGTTACACAGGAAAGTTCAAAACAAGAAAGCAGCCTTGCATAAACGTCAAGAAATAATGTATTAAATGTTTTCCCTGACTCCTGCCAAGATTACTGCTCTGAAGTGATAGATGAGGTTTTCTGGGGCTAACATGCCAAAAGCAATTAGCCATGTCAATCTGCAAGAACGCCAGCTGCCAGGATCTAACTTTATTACAGTATGATTTAAAAGTGAGGACATCAGCAATGCTTCAGTATCACATGACTTCTAATTTTAAATCTTGCCTTTAAAAGATTTACTATGGTGGCAGTGACAATGACCTTAAGTTTCAGAATGCTATCAATTATCTATAATACGATTACATTAAGCATTCACTTAATCAAATTAGTTCATATTATATCCCACTCAAAAGAAAATAGGACTTTCATATATTTCTCCTTTAATATTAATTTTATGTCATTTTTATACTTAAGAGTAGTAGTTTATTTCAATACCTGGTTTTTTTCCCCCAAAAAAGTATGATATGTCTAAAGCACATAACTACTCACAGATAGGGCACCTAATTTTGAATTTCAAAATATACTTTTTTGAAAGTGTCTTGAGTCTTTATTGACTAAATGTAAAACATTCTTGGTCTCTCGTTACTTTAAAACATCTGCATTTGATTTTTAAGCAAGAGGTTTGGAAATCTTGAGCATATAATATGTTTCCTTGCAGTCACAACAGCAAACTTCAATAATTCAGTCAAAAGGAATAGAGGTACATTTTTTTTCCATTTACTTACCTGCGGTATAGCTCTGTAGAGTATATACTGCTGTGGTGAAGTAAGAGGCTCTGCTTCTTTTCAGCCTCCAAATTACCAATAATTTCATCAGCCTCTTCAGAAAAATTCCATTCTACTATGTTCCTTCTACTAGGCACCCTTTCACAGACTATCCTTTCACCACAAGCTATTTTAAAATAAAACCACCTTCTTTGACAATCTTTTCATCTTCCCTACAATCAGCAATATTGACCTCTAAATGTCCCTTCCAGTTCTATGAGACAGGTATATCTCCATAATAATACTGCTTTTCCTGAATGTTTTTGTGCCATTATAACACTCTCAGAGCATTGGATACAAGTACTCTGAAATGGGGTAGGCCCAAAACAGCTTCTTTCTTCCTGTAACCAAGTAACACTTTGCTACTTAAAATCCCTACTCAAACTCCTTTTTTGGCCAACTTTTCATCATTGAACTTCTGCTTTGGCTCCTGACCAAAAATACAGATTTTATATAAAATATTTACACACAATCACCAAAGACATCTCACCCCACACACACCCCAAATAAGAAGCACTGTAACAACTAAGAAATGTGAAGAAGAGAAAGTTATTTACCTTATAGTAAATAGAGGTTCTTCAAGATATGCGGTCTCTATCTACATTTTACTGTGGGATGCATGTATACCACATATCCAAAGCTAGAAAATTTTGAAAGCAGATGGCATTAGTTCAGAATAAGCCCTCTCTCACCTCATGCCTCCATCCAACAAAATAAATGGTGAAGAGGAGCAATAGCTTCTCCAGTTTCTTCTCCACTGTGAATCGGAGATATGAAGCAGAAAGGAAAAAGATTTCTGGAAGTGTATTACAGATAGGGACCACACATATCGAAGAAACTCGTTACTTTAAAGTAAAGTAAAGTAAAGTAAAGTAAAGTAACTTTCTCTTCTTTTTCCAAGAGCTGGTCCATATGTATACTCCACTAGGACAAGAAAAACAGGAGGAACTTGCGAGGTCATAGATGGCAGAGCTGAACGAAGAACTACTGCTTCAAAAAGATGCATCATCAGAGGAGTCCTGTATTAAGGCAAAGAATCTAGCAAATGTGTTAACTGTGCTTCACATAGTTGCCTTACAAATATCGTACAGAGGTACTTCCTCTATCAATACAATTGGTGTTCCTTTTGGTCTTGTGGAATGAGGAGGGGGGAAATTCAACAACCGATGTAACAAATTACAGGTCAAGATCTATTTCAAGATTCTCTGAGAGGACATAGCCTGATACCTCCTGCTCTGGTAATAAATACTCTAGAGGATTTTCTGACTGTTTTCATTCCCTGAAAGGCTCACCAAACATCAAGGAAATAGAGGCTCCTTTCTTCAGAGGATACATGCAGTTTTGGCAAGAACACAAGTAACCCTGCCCTCCCTGTTGAAAGGAACCTACTCTATCACTCCTTGCTGTAAGAGAGACACCGCTTCCTGTGAGAAAGACCCCTGACAAAGGGTGGGGAAGAGGATTTTGGAAAAGGTATAGATGCAAACACTATCATAGAGTCAGTATGAATGACTGAGCACCCATCTGTCCATTGTCATGGCACTTCAGGTGTTAAAGTGCTAGATATCCCCCAAAGTTTGTGTGGGAGTTAGGATTCATTTTTTGTTGTTCTCAAGATGCATCCAAAATAGTATTTAGGAGAGATTTGGGAGTGGAATGAGAAACCCTCTGCAGAAGGTGTAAGGATGCAGGTCTTCTGAGCTCTGATTCTTATAGGGTGTCTCAAAATGTCTCTGTTGGAAGATATATTGAGCCATCAGTCTAGGCTTTTTCTGTTACCAGTAGACTTTTCTTTCCGGGCCAAGTATAGAGGGTGGTTCTGGAGTCCTTTAAAGTGTGTAAGGACATTCCCTGACAAAATAGATGAGTATCATTGAGAGGAAGGTCCTCAGAAGATTTCTGGACTTCCTGAGAAACCCTCAGCAATGGAGCCATGACTCCCTTTGATTCATGATGGCAGTAGCCATTGGCCCTGGAATATGCATCAGCTACAACAACTGGCAACAATTTCACCTTCCTCGATGACAGCCTAGAAAAACAGGTTTACTTGCATGTAATTGAAGATCCTTCAAGATCTCTCTCTCTATTCCACTGAGAGGGGTTATGTACATGCACCACATGCCCATAGCCGGAGCTTTTGAAATTAGTGCTGTTCAGTGATCTGCTACGTGGTTTTCACCCAACATGATAAATGGTGTTGTGGGCAGCTGTAGTTTCCAGTTCCTTCTCTACTGCAGATCTGTAGAGGGAGGGTTTGGAATACATATCTGGACCATACATCTCGAAGAACCTTCGTTTAGAGGTAAGTAACTTCATTTTCTTCCTCAAGTGATGGCCACTATTCTGTTCCACTAAGGGTGCATAGTAAATAGTATATCTGTGGGAGGATGGTACAATGAGATTGTGGAACAGAAGACTGCTGTTCTGAATGACACGTCCATCAAGGAATTATGTACTACAACTAGTACCCTGGTGTCCAACACACTAGCCACGTGTGGCTAATTGGCCGGTTAAGTGTGGCTATTTGGCTAGAACAATGTGGCTATTTGGCCAGTTGAGTGTGGCTAGTTCGCTACGTCAGTAGACACTGCAGTGGTGACTGCTTCAGAACTGGTTGGACACCAAGGGCATAGTGAATGGAAAGGTATGTACTGAATGCCGTGTGGGGACCTTGTGTAAGTCTGTGAGGGGCATGTTGTGTAGTGTGGCTGTAGCTGTTGCTTGAACTCTCATAGAATGCACCCAGACACCTTGAAGTGGAGATCATCCTAATAACAGGTAGCAGCACATAAAGCACCCTGAAAGATCCACTTGGAGGTTCTCTGGGTAGAAATAGCTTATCCTTTGGCTTTCTCTAGTATGGATAGAAAAAGCTGAGGAGATTTCCAAAATGGCTTTGTCCATTCAATATAAAAGGACAACACCTTGAAAACATCTAATGAGTAAAGCCTTCTTTCCTCATGAGAAGGTTCAGAAAGAAACTAGGTAAATGTATGAGGTAATTGAGGTGGAACTGAGAAACCACCTTGGGTAGGAATTTGAAAATTCATTTCAAGAACTTTTATGAGGAAATGGCTTGATCTTTGCACTTTTCTCCAAAGTCTACATACTGTCTGGGTGATCTACAAAATCATTTCATCCTATGTAGACAATGAGTGCATTCAGAACATCCAGTGTATCAAGTTTTGCAGCAACAAGACTTGTGCAGAAACTGCTACTTGCAAGTGCATACTGCACCTGCTTGGTTATTAGACTGACTTCAACCACTCCTGAAAGGGTCTGAGGCAAAGTCTGGCAGTGATGTTATGAAAGTCTGGATCGAGTAACCAGACACAGATTTTCACTCAAGAACCAGGATGAGTCTGAAGATATGAAGAATACAAATTTATTGAGAAAGAAAGGCTCGTGCCATTCTTAAATTGAAGACCATTCCAATTAACTGTCAGCTGAGTAAGTTAAAATTAATGTGCTGTACAGACTCTCTTCCTCATTTGTCCTCAAAGTCAAAGAACAAAGTTAATTTCCTCCTTTGGAAATGAAGAAACCAAACAGAAGCACTCTGAACTAACAATGTGCACCTGCCACCAAACAATGAGACTTGTCTGACAAAGTATCTGACAGATGGAAAGTAAGTTGTAAATTGAAAGTTGTGAATTAATCCATGGTATCTAGGGAAGGAATTACGTAAGTGAGAATTACCATCTGTAACTTGATGCAACAAATAAATGTGTTGTGATGCTTAAGACTAGGATAGTTCACCACCACCACTTCTCTGAAACTAAGTACAGGCAGTCCCCGAGTTACGCGGATCCGACTTATGTCGGATCCGCACTTACGAACGGGGCTCTCTCACCCCGGAGCTCGCAGGTAGCGGGACCGCCCAGAGCGCAGCGGTCCCGCCACCTCAACCTCCGGGGCGAGAAAAGCTGCTCCGGGTGCCCCTGGTCTGCTGGAGACGGTCCCCAGCAGACCAGAGGCACCAGGAGCAAAGTCGGGGAGACGGAGGGAGACCCCTCTGTCTCTGCCAGAGCAAAGCCTCAGAGGCGTGGGACCCCTCCGCCTCCCCGGCTTTGCTCCCGGTGCCTCTGGTCTGCTGGGGACCGTTTCCAGCAGACCAGGGACACCGGGAGCAAAGCCGCAGCGGCGGCGGGGTCCCGCGCCTCTGAGGCTTTGCCAGAGCACAGCCTCAGAGGCACGGCACCCCGCCGCCGCTGCGGCTTTGCTCCCCATGTCCCTGGTCTGCTGGGGGGGGCGCACTAGCTGCCCCCCCCCAGCAGACCAGGCTTTTGTTGTGGACCCTGGGGTAGAGCAGCTGGGGTGCTGCCAGGTTGGTCCTGCAGGGACCTACCTGGCAGCCCAGCTGTTCTGTCCCAGGCTCGAGATTCAGCCGCTGTTGAAACTGATCAGTGGCTGATTCCAGGAAGCTGGGGGCAGAGCAATTCTGCCTCCAGCTTCCTGTAGTCAGCCCCTGGTCAGTTTCAGCAGCAGCGGCTGAATCTGGAGCCAGTTCCGACTTACATACAAATTCAACTTAAGAACATACCTATAGTCCCTATCTTGTACGTAACCCGGGGACTGCCTGTAGTATGAGGAATAGTATTCTCTGCCCTTGATCACTTATTCCATTGGACTCAGATGAAGTAAGAGAATCCACCTCCTGTTGAAGTGGATTTTTTAACAAGGATCATTGAAGAGGAATAGTGTTGAGGGTAGGGAGGATGCAGGAACTAAAACTGGATGACAACCTTCTTAAATGAATTCAAGGGCACAGGATTTCAACTACAAGAATTTCTGAAAAAATGAAAAGGAGATACCAAAAGGAGAAAAGAGATACTTATAGATTAGTCCAAGGCACTTAACTGCAGCATCAAATTTCTTGATTTTGGCTATATGCTAGGGATGTAAAATCCCTTTTAACTATTCAACCAGTTAATTGATTAAAGAAGAGAACCAGGCGGGGCAGAGGAAGCCTGCAGTCAGGCTGGAACACCCTCCCCTTTCCGCAGGCAGGGGCTGCTCCAGCCAATCTTAGCAGCCCCTGCCTGGGATACATCCAGCACATCATGAACAGGGGCTGATCTAGCCACCCAGAGCAACTTTTGCTTATGACAGGCTCAGGCACACCAACCACAGGAGCTGCTCTAGGCAGTTGGAGCAGCCCATGTGCAATGCATCTGGGCACACCGTGGACAGGGGTTGCTCTAGGTGGCTGAAACAGCCCCTGTCCATAGCAGGTTCCACAGGGCTGAAGCAGTCCCATACCTACAACAGGCAAGTACAGGCAGTCCCCGACTTACGCGGATCCGACTTATGTCGGATCCGCACTTACGAACGGGGCTTTCTCGCCCCGGAGCTCGCAGGCAGCGGTCCTGCCACCTCGACCTCCGGGGTGAGAAAAGCTGCTCCCGGTGCCCCTGGTCTGCTGGGGACCCTTGCTCTGCCCCAGGCTTCCTGGAATCAGCCGCTGATCAGTTTCAGCAGCAGCTGACTTGGGGACGCTTGGGGTTCTTAAGTTGAATCTGTATGTAAGTCAGAACTGGCGGTCAGTTTCAGCAGCGGCTGAATCTGGACGCCAGTTCCGACTTACATACAGATTCAACTTAAGAACAAACCTACAGTCCCTATCTTGTACGTAACCCGGAGACTGCCTGTAGCTGCTTCAGCCCCCACCATTAACCAGAACCAGTTGCATCACACATTAAAATCTCTAACTAATAGCTACATCTATCTCATAGAACTGGAAGGGACCTTGAAAGGTCATCAAGTGCAGTCCCCTGACTTCACAGTAGGACCAAGTACCATCCCTGACAGATTTGCCCCATATCCTTAAATGGCTCCCTCGGGAACTGAACTCACAACCCTGGGTTTAGCAGGCCAATGCTTAAACCACTGAGCTATCCTTTCCCCAATCATGGGTACTAAGTACCCATGAACATTGGGAACACTGTCAAACAATTTTTTTCCGATTTTCGTGACCTATTTCCGATGGTATTTCTAAGCTTTTGGCCATCATCTTAAGGAAATCCCAAAGAGCGTCGAAATGACCAACCATAGAAAGGAACACAGGAATGATAGTTTTATCTGGGGAAGATAGAGAAAAAGTGAAAGAGCAGAAGGATCTCTCTGTCAGTCAAAATTATCAGGACCCCTCACTTCCTATTTTCTTGGTGTTCTGCCTGAATATCCTCCCTTTAAATAACTGGCCCACACCTTGAGGTTCCATTCATAGAGAAAATTTTCCCCTACCCATACCACTCAATATTATATTTGGCAGAAGAGTGGGAATGAAAAGATCATGGAGACCAGTATGGCCATGAGTGAAAACAATAAGGTTTCTGCATATGGTGTCATGGAGGCAATATCCATGGCTCTTGAGTTCCATCTGAAGCATCTCCTCTATGGTTAGGTGAGGAATGAGATCCCACTCTCTTTTCTAGCTTCTGTTCCCTGGAAAGAGCAGGTGAGAAAGCAACAGATCTTGGAGACTAAATGCAGGTAACAATGCAACAAAAGAATAATATTCATCAATAGGAAATTCTCTTCTTCATCAGGTAGTCAGAAGGCAGAGGACTCCATGTTACATGATGAGACAGAGCAGGATGTAAAGAGATCTTCATGACTGGGAACCTGAGTTCCTCGGGTGAATAGAACTTTGAGGGTGCTGCCAAAGGTGACATTCAGATTCAGAAGTGGAGATTTAGCCTTTGAAGTGATCCTCCAACCCTTTGATGCTGTAGTAGGTAGCCAGCCAGCACAGAGAGCGATGGCACTGAAGACAGCAGTAGCAGAGGAAATAGTATAGAATGAGTGAAGTTAAAGGTAGTGCCACAGAAGTTTTCCTGAATCAAGTCAACATCAAAATGGAAGACACAGACTATACTGAGATCAATGCTACAAAAGGCTGAAAACTGGTGACTGTCTAAACTGGTGTGGATCAGTATAAAAGCAAAGAAATTCTGCGGTGCCGTCTTAGCAGCAGAAATGTCCAGAGAATGATGACTTCAATTTCTTGTTTAGATGGTACCCTACAGGGAGATCAATGAGAGTGCTTGGTTTACAGTCATGTTCTTCTCTTTTCTGGAGAGTGGGGGAAGCTCACTGATCAGAGGAGACTTGCATCTCATTCTTAGATTCTCTGGTTGCTGTATGAGCTCTCTGACCCCCAAGAACTCAGGGTCAGAGCCCTAGCAGAAAATATTTAATGGGAACTGTTGTTATTCAGGGTAGCCAAAAACTATTTTAACAACTATGTGCATAATATTACAGTAAAACTAGCTGCTAAGCCCACAAAGGTTGTTCTGCCTGGCTGCCATGAGCAGTAAGAAGGACATGAGTAGTAGCTTGAATTGCCCTACTCTTTGTGTCCGGGAAAAAGGGCACAAGGACATGCAACATGCATGTATAACCCCATCAGACACTTCTGGATAAAAAAAAATCCCATCTCTGATGCATGCACACAAGAGCAGGATCCATGTAAATGGCTATCTTGAGAAGTTATGCTCCATTGCAGATAAAACATTATATTCAATGCATAAATAATCACACAGCAGAAACTGTCTATGCCAATGTTTTCTAATGCATTAAACGATGAGAGATTATTTTGGAAACATTACAACACTAAGAAAATGCTGACCAGAATTCTAACAATAATGAGAAATCATTTTTCCTTACCAAGTTACCATTATAAAAACATAGCCATAAGTTTAGCTATGTAAGAAAAAAAACCATTTTCTCAGAAATCTTTAAAATATATTAGAAAACCTAAATATTTTTTCTCTTTGTTATTTTGACTTTGCACTGCCTTTACTCGTGGACTTGAATGGGGATATTGCTACAGTAGAAGCAAAAGATCATGTGCCATGTTTTCTACATGCCAAATTACTATATTCAAGAAAAAAAGGCCTCCCACTTTATTCACATATTCTCATTCCCTCTCTTTTTTATAAGATGCATACCTTTTTATTAATATACGCTTTTTCAGCATTATACCAAATATGCAGCTTATCTTTGCTGCTTAAGTATACGTACCATGCTTAAGTATACCATGCATCATAAATTAGCCCAAAATTTTATAAAATATTGGAAAACCTGAAGAGTTAGGAATATTTTAATGTGCTGAGATAACAGTATTTGAAAATGTTAAACATCTAGAAAGAAGTATGCAGCTATATTAAAACTTACACTCATTTTTAATCCAGGCTTCAGGAGTCTGGCAAACAGACCAAATATTTCATGTGTCAAAGCCTTAGGAATGCAACTGACTGTCCCTCCTTTTCACCGAGTGATTTAAATGGCCATAATTTCAAATGAACACATATTTGGTCCACTTATGCAATCAAAGAACAATGCATGTGTGCAGATCCTGCACTTTCAGAATATGTTAAACAGTAACCACCCTTGTTTTTATGACATACAGAATACCGTTATAATATTTATTAGAAGATATCTGACTAATCTCTTATGTGCTATATATTTCATTTTAACAAGATAAATATTTTAGAAGCAGCTTTAACTTAAATAAATTTGAGTAAAAAGAGCAGTATAGACATAGACAGCTGGCTGTCTCAAAGGACTGGTTACAAATTGAAGATCTGCTCATTATACTAGATTGAATTTAGCCAAGTTTCAAATGAGATGCCTTTTCCTTTAGCTCTTTTGCAAAGACAACCCTCTTTGATAGTCACTGAAATGGTAATAGCTGTCCAGTGGGGCGGGGAGGGTAGAATTTAATTGGAAAGGGCTGGAACTATTTTTGCTCAAGTCCAATCCCACTTCCTAGACAGCAAAACAAGACAAACATAGATAAGAAGGGACAAAAAAGAAGAACAAAAATAGAAAATGCAGTCTCTGTCTCTGGTGTTGAATCTCATTTGCAACTTCACTACTAGAAAAGCACAGGCACAGCACATGATCTTGCAAGCCACTCTGAAACCTGTCAAAACTTCTGCCAGTATCAGGATATTTAGGGAATGTCTTTTTAATCACCAACTCACCAGCAGTATGGGCTAGCTAAATCAGATATTTATTAGAAGGAAAACAAGGAGAGTGATAGGAAAGAGAAAAATAAGGTGAGAGAAGAAAAAGAAAACACGGAGATGATGACATGACCAAGTCTCACATCTGAATTCAGCCAGAACTAATGAAGATGATGATATGTGGATCCCTCTCTCTGCCTCATCTAGTCAGGGTCTCTGATGAACAGGATAGAAAAGACCTCATGGTGTCACGGTGGATCATGTGGTCCCAGGAGACAGAGGTAACAACTATGAATACACTACTACAGTGGTTGATGGCAGACAGCTGCTTTTTAATGCCCCCTGCCCTCCAAAAGTCTTTTCTGTTAAGGAACGGCAAAAAAGAGTGATGGGTACAACAAAACATCCCCTCATTATTTCATTTTACAATTACACCTCATTTCTGAAATGCCACTGTTGGTTCATTGTTTTCTGGTCTCACATTTTTTGTTTACCAGACTTAATTTTAACAACATTTTTTTGATTAATTCAGACTTTGGACTAATTCAGTCCACCTTTTCTCAAGATTGTAGGGGGGAGAGGTAGATACACTCTAGGGCAGAGATAGGGTCCAGAGTGACTTAGACAAATTGGAGGATTGGGTCACAAGAAATCTGATGAGGCTCAACAAGGACAACTGCAGAGTCCTGCACTTGGGACAGAAGAATCCCAAGCATTGTTACAGGCTGGGGACCAACCAGCTAAGTAGTAGTTCTGCAGAAAAGGACCTAGGGATTTCAGTGGATGAGAAGCTGGATATGAGTCAACAGTGTGCCCTTGTAGCCAAGAAGGCTAATGGCATATTAGGGTGCATTAGGAGGAGCATTGCCAGCAGATCCAGAGATGTCATTATTCCCCTTTATTGAGCTCTTGTGAGGCCACATCTGGAGTATTGTGTCCAGTTCTGGGCCCCCCCACTACAAAAAGGACGTGGACGCATTGAAGAAGGTCCAGCGGAGGACAACCAAAATGATTAGGGGGCTGGAGCATATGTCTTATAAGGAGAGGCTGAGGGAGTTGGGTCTGTTTAGTCTGCAGAAGCGAAGAGTGAGGGGGGAATTGATAGCAGCCTTCAACTTCCGGAAGGGAGGTTACAAAGAGGATGGAGAAAGGCTGTTCTCAGTAGTGACAGAACAAGGAACAATGGTATTAAGTTGCGGTGGGAGAGGTCCAGGTTGGATATTAGGAAAAACTATTTCACTAAGAGAGTGGTGAAGCATTGGAA
The DNA here is from genome assembly GCF_049634645.1 of Pelodiscus sinensis. Lineage (NCBI taxonomy): Eukaryota > Metazoa > Chordata > Testudines > Trionychidae > Pelodiscus > Pelodiscus sinensis. The sequence goes on from NC_134711.1 coordinate 310,063,746, forward strand.
TGGGTTACTTAGGGAAGTAGTAGAGTCTCCATCCCTAGAGATTTTTAAGTCTTTGCTTGACAAAGCCCTGGCTGGGTTGATTTAGTTGGGATTGGTCCTGACTAGGGCAGGGGGCTGGACTTGATAACCTTTTGAGGTCTCTTCCAGCTCTATGATTCTATTATTCTAAGATTGTGATTTTCTGAATATTTATATTGCAGTAATGGCTAGAGCCCCCACCAGCCCTATTGTACTATCATATACTACAAGTTGAACCTCTCCAGTTCAGCACTCTATGGTCTGGTAACATCCCTGGTCGGGAATGATTTTAGTTAGCCAGATGTCTGCTTATCTTGGGTGTGGACAAGTATCCTGTGATCCCATAACATTTGTTCACAGCCACCAGTCCTGGCTCTCAGTGCTCTGTGCTGTTATTTAGCTCTAATTTACCCCTAAATGTCTTTTAAGAGCCCAATAAGCACCTGAAGTGTTGGTATGCTGTTAAATAATACTGAACTCCTGTGGTTCAGCAAATTCTCTAGTTCAGCACTGGTCAGGTCCCCAGGGTGCCAGACTAGAGAAATTCAAGCTGTAATAGCTAGCTCATCTAGCACATTTCATCAGTAGATCTCAAGGCACTCCACAGTCTTTCCTATATTTATCCTCACAACATTTCCTGAAGTTGGAAAAATTATCATCCCCCATTTAACTGTTGGGCAGCTGAGGTACTGAGAGACTCACAGTCATGCAAGAAGTCTGTGGAAAAAGCAGGTAATTGAACTCTTCTCTCCCAAGCCCTAGAGGAATACCCCAAACACTAAATCAATCCTACCTAAAACATTCTACAGTTTTGTCTTCATGCTGTCTTTTCAACTTCATGTTTGTACAACATAATCACTCCATTTTCTTTTAATTAATTTTAATGAGGGTGTTTTAAATACAGTGTTTTAATGTAGTTTTAGAAATTACAAAAGAGTATCAGAATCTGTCCTATAATAAAAACACTGCAGCTCTGTTATCTTCATGGGTAGAAACTTAACTGTTTGAGAATTTGGCCCTGAGCATCTTGATGGGTGGGAGCTAGTGAGACAGCTGCAGAGAATGCTTCAAAAATAAATGTACTAATTATTGCTTTCTTTGTCTAAGTTCTTTGGGGGTAGAGACTATGCCTCACTATTTAAGGCATATAGTTTTGAAGATAGGTAAATAAATGGGTAGGTAACGATTGAAGGGGAGAACATTTACACAATACAGTGGGGTCCTCACGTTTAGAGTCTGATGCTTTCTCCTATGTTCACATAAATCTTATTTTTAATCAGGAAGACAATCTAGTGGTCTGACAAACCCAAGAATACTGAATGCTAATAATGGCTCTGCAACTGACTCAGTTTCATGATTCTCAGATCTATGTCCTTCACAAATCTGTTTCTCAGCTTCCCTATCTCTAAAATTTGAGTAAACTTGTCTACAACATCTTCAGAGATATAGGCATCTTCTGAGATGCAGTTAATTTATAAAGTGCTCTACAAAGATTATTTGGAGTACAGCCACCATGTAACAAGTTCACGTGGTACTTCCAAAATATAAACAATTCTAGACTCAAACCTCAAGGAGTATACAGACTAAATTTCAGATAAGATACACAGAGCAGGCACATGGGATAAAGGAGAAAAGAGAGACAAGAAAGTTAAAGGTGTTTAATTTATGCATTTTTATAGTAATGTTGCTTGAAATGTGGGTGCTAACTAACACTTCTTTTGGTTATCTTTTATGTTAAGCATAGCTGTGTGTTTTATAGAAAATGTGTCACCAATAGCCAAGACATCAAATTGGTCCTAAGCAATGAAGATTAGTCTTTTACTTACCTCAACATTCTATGCCTTTGTCTCTAATGTAGAATATTCCTTCTACAAGTGCTAAGTATGTTTTTCCTTCTCACCGCCTAAAATTAATTTGAAGATATACTGCCTGCTATTTAACAGCTATTTCTAACTAATGCAAAATGTTTTCCTAGTTCACGATACATTATGACATAACTTTTTTAAATCTACTGTCATGTATCTTATGTATTGGCTCCCTTATTTATTAATATTTTCTATCTTTTCAGCCAAAAACAACTTGGTGATTACATTTCATTTTCCTCCTCTTGATGGAATCTCGGGGTTCCCTTTGATCCCAAATTATCCTTAGAGGATCAATTGCAATACTTCATTTACCATCTTAGAAATGTCTTGACTTCAACATGTGCAATCAAAAATAGAACTGGAAAGACTTGTACGTGTCTGGGTAGGCTCCAGAACCAACTACTGTAACACTCTCTTCCTTGGTATCACAAAAATGTTGATTCATGTATCACAACAGATTCAAGATTCTCAATCTCACATTCTTAAAAACTATATAGCTTTAACAATATGACTTTACTTGTAAAATCTTTCAACTGGTTTCCAGTTAAGTGGTTGAATATTTTAGATTCTGCTTATCAAAAATAAAATTCCACCGAATCTTATCCTTAGTTTATTTCTATTTTTATTTACTTCCAAAAACCTAGCAGCAAAAATACAGTTCCTGATATAATATGCAAGAAAACAGCACTCATAACCTTATCTATTAAACTAAAAAGCTAACTACTGAAGCCAAGCTGAAAAGGCACCTTTCAATAGTCAACTTTTTCTCCACCGTAATGACTTATTTCTTACGCTAGCATTTTATATTAGTAGAAAGGTGCGGCTAGTTAGTTTAGCTAGTCACTGAACTACTCCTGACTTACCAAGATCCTTGACCAAATATATCACTAGAGTGAGCATAAAGCTAGAACGTAGGCATTCTGTTTCAACCTCTTTCACTGACCTTGACAATTTGCTGCACTCCACTTTTCTAATTAGTAATCATCAGTAGGCAGTAAATAAATATCATTACACCCATTTTGTAAATTAGGTTCATTCTCTGAACACAGACAGCCCATTTCTGCCAATGAGATTATAATCAGAGTTGCACAAGGGTATCAATAACAGAAAACTTAATGTGATGGTAAGAACACAATACAATTCCCCTTGTAGCTGTAAAGGCTGTTCTTGTCCTACCTCTGAGTAAAATACAATACAGTGCCATCACCAGATATTATCTGACACATCCTGCAGCTATGGCTAGCAATACACCACCAGCAGACAAAGGACTAAAAAAGAAAGTGTGTCGTGCTGACTGTAGCCTAGAAATTAGATGTAGTAAGGTGCTTTAAGAAAACAAGTCAACTGATGCAAGAGTTTGGTGTTGGCTCATCAACAATCTACGATGTTAAGGCACAGAAGGCAGACCTGATGAAATTCATGTCAGGTGCTGAGACAAGCAAAGCTATTGAGAAATGCCGTACTTTGCACAAACCAAAATCAGAGTCTATGTAATCTATGAATGATTTTCCTTGAAGCATTCTAAGGGAGTTCCAATTTCTGGCCCAATGTTGATGGAAAAGGACTTTTATCAGCAAATGAAATGACCAAGACCTGATGTTTGGTTGGTTGGCTGGCATGCTTTAAAATGCAACATAGTGTCAGAACGCTTCATGTCTCTAGAGAGAAACAGTCTGCTCATCATGACACCACAGAATAATATTGTGTTTTTTAAGAAGCTGGTTGGGAAGCATGATGTAACCCAAGAGAACTTCTAAAAGGCTGATGAAACGGGACTCTTTTGGTGTTGTCTTCTGACTTCAACCCTTCCTGGTGTAGCTAAGGCTAGTGCACCTGGATTCAAGAGGAACAAGGACCACATCACTCTGCTTACATGTGCAAATGCTGCTGGCACACACAATCAATTGCTAGTGGTTTTGAAATTCAAGCAACCAACAGCATTCAAGGGTATTGTCCATCTGCCAGTAGAGTACAAGGCACCGTCTAATGTGTGGATAGACTGTGAAGGAGTGATGGCATCACTCCTCATTCACTCCGCCCCTTCTGACGTACTAACTACTCGTCATCGGACAGTGGGTGGTCACCCCAGGCTATACTGCCGCCCAGGTGATCCTAGCTCATAGTTAATTTCCTTCCTTATGTGACTAAACCACTTTTTATTCAGACCCACACATGGCGGGGAGGTTGAGGGGCCCGGACCCACCCTCTCTCATGGGCCCCAGCCCAAGGCCCTAAGGGCAAGTACTGCTAGGGAACTGTCCGACTGGTGGGGCTTCCAGCCATAACTAACCAGTCTGCAGGCTAACTTCAAGGAAGCCCCGCCCTGGGCTACTTCCTACCCCCATGTAGGATCGATAAAGGATAATTCTCCTCCTCTTCCCCCGGCTCCTCTTAATCCCTTGTTTCCAATCCTCCATCCTTCTCCCTCTTTCCTCTCCCCTCTTTTAAATCCGGCGCCCATCCATGCCGGCATCCCTTCCCGTGACGTCAGGGACGCACGCTCCCCTCTGACATCAGAGGTGCATGCTCCCCGAGGGCACGCCCCCTCCCGGGCTTTCTCCTGGCCTTGGTGCCGGCGTCTTGCCGGCACTCATACCACTTAAGCAAGCCGCAGCTTTGGAGCAAGCCGCACAATGGCAGTTTTCACTCCACGCTCCCCGAACAGCACAGGGTTCAGCGCGGTCCTAGTGCGGGGCGGGTCAACACCACCTCCACACGGTGAGACTGCCCCGTCACATGTATGATGAAATAGTCTTTCAAAGCAGAAACAAAGATATGGAAGAACCAGTACAAAACTATCTGAAAGAACTTGGAGTGCCAGCAGACACAAAGGTTAATATGGTTTTTAGATAACTGTCAAGTTCACCCTTCTAAAGCAAAACTTGTGTTTGGCAATATTTTCATGGTTTTCTTGCCTGCAAATGTCACCTCACTTACTCTGCCAATGAACTGGGGAATTATTAAAAACCTAAAAGTCATCTACAGAAGGGATTTTATGGGGAAACAGCTCAACTCTGAAGGAACAATCCAAAAGTTTCAGTCATGGTACAGCATCAAGGATGCAGTCTTCAGTGAGGACATGCCTGGTCTGCTATCAGCCTATGACTTTAAAGAGAACATGGAGAAATTGTGGGTGGAAGTGATATTTGTGGAGGGGTCCTCTGACGAAGAAGAATTTAAAGGCTTCAATATAAGACCAAAAGGGAGAGTCCTACATGTCCTTCAAAATGGTGATTTCTCCCCAACCCAAACACTAAACTAAAGGATAATGAAGTTGAAGAGCAGGTAAAACATCAGTCAAGATAGAGAAGTTACTCACCCTGTGAGTAACGATTGCTCTTCGAGATGTGTGACCTTGTGGGTGCTCCACAGTTGGTGTCAGGCTCGTCCCACCTCCACAGACTGGAGACTTGAAGAGCAGTAGTCAGACGGGCTGCACACGCGCAAGCGGAGAGTGGTGCTCCTGCCTTTGAAGTAGTGCTCACAGCCTGCTTCTCCTCTGTTTCTTCTGACACCCTTGTGGGCTGCTATTATTGCCCCAAAAAGTTGGAAGGAGGGCAGGTAGTGAAGCACTCACAGGGGGACACATCTTGAAGAGCAATCATTACTGCACAGGGTGATTAACTTCTCTTTATTCTTCGAGTGATGTCCCCCAGGGTGCTCCACAGTTGGTGACTGTGTAGCAGTGCCACCTGAATGGACGGTGGGCTTCGGTTAATTGCTACAAAGTGTGGAGAGAACTGCAGTGGCTACTGCAGTATCAGTTGTGGAATAGCATAATTATGGTGGAATAGCATAATGCTTTGTGATTACACAACCATGTTGCTGTTCTGTGTATTTCCTGGAATGAGACTCCTTTTAGGAAAGCAGCTAATGTCGCCATGGCTCTGGTAGAGTGGGCTCTTGAAGTCACTTGTAACGCCCTATTCTGGAGCAAGTAGCAGGTAACAATGCATGATGTTATCAGCTTTGATATGCTCTAAGACGACAGTGGTTTTCCCTTGGACCTTTCAACCAGGGATATCAGCAATCTCTGGGATGATCGAAAGGATTGAGTCCTATCCAGATAGAAGTCAACTGTCCTTCTAACGTCCAAAGTGTGTAATATGGCTTCTTCTCTGGAACGGTGCAGTTTTTGATAGAAAGTGGGAAGGATTATTGGTTCGTTGATATGGAATTATGAGCTCATTTTGGGTAAGGACGACAGTTGTGGCTGCAGAATGATCTTATGCTTGGGAAAGGTTGTGTATGGAGGCAAAGCTGTGAGAGCTGGGAGTTTGCTGACCCTCCTTGCAGAAGTGATCACCAGAAGGAACAGTGTTTTCATGGTAAAAAAGGTAAATAGTGAGGTTGCCATTGGTTCAAAGGGTGGTCTTGTGAATGAATGTAGGACCAGTTCTAAGTCCCACATACGGGAAGTGATTTTTCAAGCTGGGCGAAAGTTCTGTAAACCCTTCCAGAATATTTTAGAGATGGGGTGTGCAAATATGGAGAATGCATCAATGATAGGGTGGAAGGCCATAATGGCTGCCATGTGCACCTGGAGTGATGAAATTGATAAATGTTATTGTTTCAGGTGCATGATGTATTCCAGTACTTGCTGGAGCGGAATCATGGATGGTTTGACTGCCCTGTGTGTGCACCCGTTTAAGCCAGTGCCACTTGTATAGGTAAGTCCTGTGTGTCGTTTGCCTCCTGCTATGCAGCAGGGCATTTTTCACTTGTTGGGAATACTGTTGCTTCACTTCTGAGAACCATATAGGTGCCATGCTGTCAGGTGTAGCGTTTGTGGTTTGGAATTGACCCCTGGTTCTGGGAGAGCAGATCTGAGTGGTTCAGAAGCAGGCAGAGAGGTCATAGAGACATGTGAACCATGTCCTATTGGGGCCAGGCTGGGGCTATCAAGATCATAGGGACCCCTATCCGTCTATATCTTCCGGAGCACTCTGGGAATGAGAGGAATGGGTGGAAAGGCGTATAATAGGTAGGCCCCCCAAGTGAGAAGCATCGCATCACCAAGGGAGCTGCATCCTATGCCCGCTCTCGAGCAGCACTGGGAGCATTTGGAGTTCTGTCTGGTGGCGAAGAGATCTATCTGCGGTTGTCCCCAGCGGTGGAACAGCTCATGGGTGATCTGATCATGTAATTCCCACTCGTGTTCTGTGAAGAAGTTGCAGCTGATGGTATCAGCCATAATGTTCTTGTCGCCAGGAAGGTACGCTGATGAGATGGTAATGTTGTGGCGGATGCACCAATTCCAAAGCCTGATCACCTCTGTGGAAAGAGACTGAGATCTTGCACCCCCTTGGCAACTGATGTAAAACATAGTCATCATATTGTTGGTAAGGATATGCACTGGAGAGTCTTGGATGTACAGGAGGAAGTGCCTGCATGCGTTGTGGACTGCTTGAAGCTCAAGCAGATCAATGTGAAGTCTGGACTAGTCTTTGGACCATTTCCCTTGTGCAAACTGTTGGAGGTGTCCTTAGTAATTTGTGAGGGTTCCGTAGTAATTTTTCAGATGGCTGGTCCCGGTGGAAAGGCATCTCCTGTGCAGAGGTTCTGTGCCTGTGTCCACCATTGTAAGGAGGTGAGGACTTTTGGGGGAGGTAAAATGTGCCTGTGGATCTGACGACTGGCTAGTGTGTACAGTGAAGAGATCCTGTGTTGGAAACACCGGAAGCGAAGCCTGGCATGCAGGACCGCATATGTGGTAGCTGCCACGTACCCCATAAGTTTGAGGTAAGTTAAGATGGGAACCGTTGGGCTGGTGGTAATGAATGTAACGAGTTTTCTTATACTGTTGAAACGGAGGTTGGGGAAATAGGCTCGAGCTCTTGAGGAATCTATACGAGCCCATATGAACTCCACAGATTGTGTGGGGCGTATTGATAATGAAGCCCATCGACTGAAGTGTCGTCTTCGTGAATGCAATCATGTCTCTCATGCTCTGTTGTGAGGGACCTCATATTAGACAATCATCTAGATAAGGGAATATTGTGAACTCATTGTGTCTGAGATATTCTGCAGCAACTGCGAGGGTTTTCAAAAAGACTCTGGGGGCAGAGGAGTGTCCGAACGGGAGGACTCTATATTGAAAATGGTCTGAGGCTACTGTGAATTGTAGGAAACACCTGAGTGCAGGGTGTATTATGATGTGAAAATATGCATCTTGAAAGTCAAGGGCTGAAAACTGGTCCCCCCTGTTCAGTGCTGGAATTATTATGGTGAGTATAATCATTTTGAAGCGTTGCCTGCGAAGGTGTGTTTAATTGGCAAAGGTCCAAGATAGAACTCCAACCTCCTATTCTCTTTTCGGTGAGAAAGTAGTTCAAATAAAACCCCCTCCCCTTTGTATTTTTGGAGGACCCGCTCTATGGCTTCTATATTGAGAAGGTGCTGAACCTCCTGGTGGAGCAATGTCTCATGAGAGAGGTCCCTGAAGAGGGAGGGAGAGGGTGAGGAGGTTGGGGGGATTGCCATGAAGGGGATAGAATAACAACGACTGATGATTTCTAGGACCCACCAATCTGTAGTGATTGCTGCTCATTGATTGTAAAAGGGGCACAAACAATGGTGAAATATATTGTGCTCACCTGGTACTGTAATGGGGGAGAGGTCAGGCAGAACCTCGACCAAATTTTCAAAGGTGCTACCTCGAGGCCTGTCTCATAGAAGAGTGGTTGTTCTGGGCTCTCTTGCATTGGTTTCATGGTCTGAAGAAGTTTTGCTCAAAGGGTCAGTATTGCTGTTGTCTAGTGAAGAGTGTGTCCCTGTGTCTTTGATACAGTGTGTAATGCTTTCTTCAATAAGGGGAGTGTACATCCCCAATGTGCGTAGGGTAGTGCACAAATCTTTGCTTGGATGCAGGGCTTCATCAGTACCTGCCACAAACAATTTAGCTTTGTCAAATGGCAGGTCCTCTACTTTGGCCTGGAGATCCTTAGGGACTCCCACTGCTTGCAACCAAGATGAACGTATCATTACCACAGACGTCGCGGTGGACCTCGGTTTCTGCAGCATCCAGGGCCATTTGCAGTGTCATATGGGATATAGTGTGACCCTCCTTAACGACTGCCTTAAGGACAGGTCTTTTATCCTCTTCAATATTGTGCATGAGTTCTGTTAATTTCGTGTAATTGTCAAAATCATGATTTGCAAGCAGTGCTGTATAGTTAGCTATGTGTAGCTGGAGGGTTGATGAAGAGTACACTTTTCTCCAAAACACATCCAGGCATTTGTGGTCCTTGTCCTGTGTGTTGTGTTGTGTGTTCTTGAACCTTTGATTAGCAGCATCAACCTCTAAGGAGTATGGTTGATGGTGTAGGAAGGTAAAGTCCATGCTTTTAGATGGAACAAAATACTTCATCTCGCCCTTTTACTACTTGGAGGGGCCGTGGCTGGTGTTTGCCATACTTCATCGGCTGCCCCGAGGATTGTTTTGTCTAGAGGTAGTGCAATTTTGGATTTTGCAGAGGGCTGTAGATTCTTTAGGCATTTGTGCTGTTTCTCCTGAACTCTGATAAAACTACCTCCTGACTGGTAGCCATTCTTTTAAATAAGTCCTGGAATTGCTTGGTATCATCAATAGCTGTTGGGTCATTTGGAATAACCACTTCATCAGGAGCGGAGTATGAATTATCATTGGGTGCCTTGTCAGATTGGTGGACGGTTGGGTAGTCCTCAATCTGTCCTTCCTCTAGATCTGTGCCCTCAGATTTGCCACCACTCCTAAAAGCATCTCAACGGTGGAACATACTATAAAAACAACGAGCAGTCCTGTGGCACCTGGAACTCACACACACACACACACACACACACACACACACACACACACTCACTCACTCACTCACTCACTCACTCACTCACTCACTCACTCACTCAAAATCCATGAAATATTTGTTAGTCTCTGAGGCTGTCCACACTGTAGAGCTATTTCGGGATATCGGAAGTATCCCAAAATATCTATTCCGCATATATTGAAGCAGCCTGTTATTTTGAAATAGATTTCAAAATAATGGGCAGCTTATTCCAACATCCTGGTAACCTTTGTTCCACGAGGATTAAGGAGTATTTCAAAATAGTCAGCACCAAATTTGTGTATAGACAGCACCAAATTTCAAAATAAATCTTTTGAAATAAGATATACAAATGTCATAGTTTATTTCAAGGTAAAGGTGTTGTCTGACACACCCTACGATACCACAGGAATACTCATTGTTTTTGAAGTTACAGATTAACATGGCTACCCCTCTGAGACTCTGGAACATACTATGTTATGTTTAAAACATCTCTTTGGATCACAGACTGCTTGATAAAATAGAAGTTTTATTCAAAGTACACTAGATGCTACATAGGTTGTGCAAGGTAAAAACCTTATCTTCTGGTGTTTGTTGGTCTTGTAATAAAATAAAGCTATGCTATGGGTCTGTCCAACAGTCAAGCAGCTTTGAAAGGAGTTAAAGAGTTAAAATGATGCTTGACTTTAGCAGGCAGGCCTATGCTGAAAATTATATTTTAAGATGCTTACCCACTAAGTTTGATTTAACTCCACCACAGAAATGTTTGTTGTTGAGGGCTCCCATGCCCCTCCCCCGCAAAGACAAACCGAATTTTTAGGTTACTGGCATGCCCTAATCTCCAGGCATAACATAGATTTTACTGTATTACTATAAAAGTCACCACACATCATCTGTAATGTCTATGTAATTTTGTTTTGTTTTATACTTACGCACATTTGACAAGTTGTAAAACTAATTTTACTGGAGATCATACAGGTGCACAGTATTAAGAAACATATACAAATAACCTATTAACACTTTATGTGATTTTTAAATTGATTTTTGTGAAGAAAAATAAAGAAAAATCAATGCTGAATACTGACTATAAATTATAACCACATCAATCAGAACAATATAATCATGAGACGTTTAGAAGTAAATTAGTGTAATAGTTACTTTGCAAAATGCCATTTAAATGAACTGAACATCCCATTGATTTTAATGGAATTTTACACAGTATATTTTATCAAAAATTTTACATAGAGATTAGTACATGTATTTTACCATGTGCTAAGGTATATCATATAATATAAACCAATTAACAAAAAGTACAATTGAAGTGCAAGGGAATTTGACGGACTAGATTCTAATACATAAAATGAAATACAAAGTTCTTTACATGTCTTCACAGTTATTTTGTTGTTGATATGATACATAGAATAAGAAGACACTGTTTTACGGCTAAGATAGAAAAGAATCTAAGCACCATATAGAGAATTAAGTTTCAATCTTCACTCTAATTATTTGCTTTTAAAGGAATGGTCAAACTTTTGGCATTAAGATAAGCTTAATTAGCTGAAAATAAAACAATAGTTAGATATTTTAAAAGACAATTACATTATTAAAATGAATTTACACTTGCACTTCCAAGAATAAAATTATATGTGGTATTGGAAGAAAGGGCTACTTACCAAATTGGCCATGTAGATTGTAAGCAGACCTCTCCTATAAGCAGAAATTATCAGATTAGTGAATAAGACATACATCAATATTATATCACCCATCATGCTGAAAAAATACAGTATAATATCACAATGCAACAAAAATATAAAGCTTTCCTAGAACTCTCTAGAAGATACTTTTAGTTGACTTATGCAAGTTCAAGCATTATGCATGGCAGAAAAAAAAAGACACTTCAGAGAAACTATGCCAGTGGCACCCTGTTCAGAAACACTGATCTAGTGGCAACTGCTTCTAATTCTTATTGATTAGTCAGTAATAAAGTTTTAACAAAATTTACAACTGATTTCTTGGCCTAATTCAATGGCTCCCAGCCTTTTCTGATAGAGGACCACACACATTCCAGCAATGTCTCCTCAGACCAGGCTCTGGTATAGTTGCTACCATTTCCTTTCCTGTTATTTTCTACTTAATTTCTGTGTTTTGTCCTTTTAATCTTTTTTTTTTCCCCCACTTGAATTTCTAAGGGTGTTTGCTCCTCTTTTGTAGCACACTCTTCTCCATGCCACATTTGATTACAAGCCATTTCGGATAGGGAAATATGCTGGCAGTTCCATAAGTTTGAACATATATGCCACTGCAGCAGAGGACAGATGACTTGATATGTGGGCTGTTACACATGTCTGCAGCCCTGTACATGTGAGCTATTCGTAGGACATTCTGCATTTGAAATTATGGTGGGAGCAAGAATAGAAGTTTCTTTCAAGATGCAACCCACTGGTTTACCAATTTAAGAGCATATTTGCACCCTTTGTGAAAAGGCAGATACAGGGTTATGCAATTTTCACTAGCCCCACTGTGTTTATACCCACACCAAACCTATGCCATGGTAAATGCTAGTCAGTATTTCCATCCCTTGTTGATTTTAATCACATCTTGCAGTATTTTCTATTTTTATATTTTCCATAATGCTCCTGATGCTAGAATCTAGAGATTACATTAGAAACTCAGTCTTTGAAAGTAAAAAAGAAAAAGAAAAAAAATCAGTGTACATGCACAGTAGAGCCTTCTTAGATTCAATAGAGCCATCTTAGATTCTAGCAGCTAAATTTGCTAAATTTTTGCCCTAAGGGCTTCAGGAGCTGAACAGGATTTTTTTTCTGAAGTTTCTCCACCTGACTTGCTGTAGTGCTGGCCACCAGAAAAGAATAAGACACACCCTCTCTCCCCTGTATTCCCAATGCTTCCTCTTTCTCGTACCTGAGCAAGATGAGGTAGAGGCAAAGAAAGGAGTCTGAGAGGTTATCAGGGCAATGAACAAGGAACGTTGCGTAGGTGCAGGGACAAAAGGGTCTGTAATAATTAGACCACACACTCTTTCAGAACCTAGAATAAAACTCTAGGGGTATGTCTACACTAGCTCGTTAGTTCAAGCTAGGTAGGCAAATGAGGACAACCGGAGTTGCAAATGAAGCCCGGGATTTAAATATCCCGGACTTCATTTGCATGTTCCCGGGCGCCGCCATTTTTAAATCCCCTTAGTCCGAACTACACGTGGCACGGAGTAGGTAGTTCGAATTAGAGATCCTACAAACCTCTTGATGTATATTTATAAGACTACAGTCTTTAATTAAACTGTTTATATACCTGTGACGGAACGGGCTGGGTCTAGGCTCCAGTGAGGGCATCCGCTCAGGGCAAATTGCTCAAACACACACAGGTAAGGGGTTACAGAACCCAATCTCACCTATCCCCAACGGGTTCTTCCGGTCCTCAAAAAATGAAGTTTACAGGATCTTCCGAAAAAGTCTTTTCTTTTTGAAAGAACCGCGTCGAGACCGCGGTTTCACTTTCAAAATAGCGTTTGTCGAAAGAACGGTGACATGATTATGCAAATGAAGCATGTGAAATTCAAATCCCAGCTTCATTTGCAATTGCGATATGTCTAATTTACAACTCTGTCAAAAGAGGAGTGTAGTTTAGATGTACCCTGGATAAGGGAAAAGGAAAGCCCTTATTGCTGAAAATATAAAAGCACCTCCTTTTTCAGGGCCTAAGGATAGCTTGGGGAAAGTTTCTGTCCATTTTGCTTTGACATGACAAACTGGATTTATCTTTCACAGCATCAAAGATCTTGCTACAAACCCCAACTTATACCACTATTACTTTGAGGAGCATCTCTGCCACAGAAGATAAGCTTCTCTCCCCTTTGGACAATTTAAATGAATAGTTTTGTTATAGCTCCAGAAACTGCTTCAAAATTGTTTCATTTCACTAAGGTGTTGAAGAATCCTCTGAGCACCAGAAATGCTAGCAGCATCCATTTGAAAACAATACTGTAAGATACACAATTCAGGTGCCCTGCTTCTTATTTTTAGCCTTTTCCGTGTTGAGACACACATGGCAGCCAGACGCTCTTATATAGGTTACCCCTAACTATTGCTCTAAGGCACAATCAAATTGAAAAAGCAGAAGTAGCAGCACTAACCAGCAGAAAAACCCTGGCTGGCAATTGGTCATTATCCTGCCTGTCAGAGCAAATGAGAAGGAACCCAGAGTTGCACAATTATAAACTAAGCCACATGTTTTGTAAGAGAATATATCCTTGGATATCATTATTATATAAACTGTGCAACCTTGTATTCTGCTGATGTTTCTGCTGGGTACCAAATGAAAAAATAAATGCTTTTGGAACATTATCCTGATGTGGGTTTGTATTTAGGATGAGCATAAAAGAACCCTTCAAAATAATAAGGGGGTAGGAAGCAGCCCCATGTAGGGATAGACTGGATGCCTCACCAAAACAAGGGCCCCCATGGGTTGATGAGTTTCGGGCGGAGTCAATGTGGTTGGGACAGAGACGTTTCCAGGTTGATGATGAGAGTGAACAAAGTATGTCTCAGATTCAGGGGAAGGACTATGTAGCTAAATATGCAGAGCAGAACCGCTGTGTGGTTAGTCTTTCTAGAATGCAGAAGATGGCAGTTAAGCTCCCATCTCTAGACACTGCGGACACTTGTAATCGATCCGGAAGCTTAACATCTGATTCCATGTGGAAGAAGAGGTTGTAGGTGAAAGGACAAGAGATTTGTGAGTCTACATCTTATTGTAGCTACCCCACTGATTGGGGGGAGAGGGAGAATTCCATGACCATTGTGAGCAAGGGAGAGACACCCAGCCAGCCCTTTGTCTTTATTAAGTCAGCGACTTTAGGTTTTGAGCCCACAGGGCAAGGGGGAAGGAAAGAATTTGCTTTGGCAAAGGAAAATTGTAGTTTAACTCTGAAGAGCCAAAACTACAGTAGTGTGGAGCCAAAGATGTGGCATGAGAGAAAGTACTGTCAATGTACACTGGATATGGATTTGTTCCTATTACTCATGTTAACTTTTGTAACCAATGTGCTGATACACAAAACTGTAAAAATGTACAATGTGCATGCTGTTTTGGAAAAACTATTGAACCTGAGAAGAAATGTACCAAAAGACAGACTGTATGTTAAAGGACCTTGTGATGTTGATATTTCATGGTTAATGACTGTAACTGGTCTTGGAACTTCTTACAGGACAGAGAAAATTCCAGCCATAATGTACTGTGTGGAAAGGGAAACTGAGGCATACCCCCATTATGTTTTCATGGCTAAGGGCCAAGATGCCTACATTATGGAGGACGAGAATATCTACATTAACACAATGTTAACTGGAGTTCAGAGAGTTGTCAGAGCTGGCATGGATAAATTTATTATTTTCCTTAGCTCTGGACAAGATCACATGATACATGAGGCTCATGCTGCAAAAGCGGATCCAATTGGCAGTGGTTCTTACCAAGTTTTACCTTGGATTTATAAAACAATGCAAGGACATGGTTGTCACTATGACAGACCTTACAATGAGGAAGCCTATTGTAGGCGAACCTGGTTTTCATACACTTGTCCAGTTATGTATTCTTGTTTCTAATATTGGATTAGAACCCGTACTAACACAGAGCCAAAACATGGGGAGGCCTGTGACGCCCTCAGTGATGTTACTGGCATCACTTCCTGCATCAGTTTTGCATAGGGGGTGTCAGGTTACTGGATTTTAAGGGGATCAGACAGGTCACTGCTACACCCAAGGGGGCGAGGGTGCCCCAAAGTCTGTACAAAGGGGGCCACGTGAGATGTCAAATAAAAGCTTATGTTCTACTGATTTTATGTATGTTATTCATGTACTTAGGTGATATCTGTATGTGGAGTTATAAATATGTACTCTGTGTTGATGCTGGAAGATTCTCTGTCAGACAGAGCAATGGGCCAGGAATGTTCAATCAGTGACTATACTAATTAGCAAGGCTTTCGGGACAAAGTTCTCAGGGTATGTCTACACTTGCAGCCTATTTCGGAATAGGGCTGCAAATGTAGGCATTCGGAATTGCAAATCAAGCCCGGGATTTAAATATCCCGGGCTTGATTTGCATCTTCCCAGCTGGGTGCCATTTTTTGAAATTTACAAGCCTGGAATCACTGCCCGCGTCTACATGCGGCAGTGAAACGGGCATTCGAAATAAAGCCCTATTTTGAACTACCTGTTATTCCTCCTGCAATGAGGTTTAACAGGTAGTTCGAAATAGGGCTTTATTTCGAATGCCCGTTTCACTACCACATGTAGACATAGGCAGTTATTCCAGGCTTGTAAATTTCAAAAATGGCGCCCGGTCGGGAAGATGCGAATCAAGCACGGGATATTTAAATCCCGGGCTTGATTTGCAATTCCGAATGCCTACATTTGAAGCCCTATTCTGAAATAGGCATACCCTCAGAGAGGCCAATACATATCTGAGGAATGTGTCTGGGACCTGCAAACCAGCCAATATCATTACTGCTGATATGGGATACTGGGATAGGTCACTGGGCCACATGACCTGCTCCAGCTTGGAAGATACCAGGGATGGATATAAAATGCCATGAGGCAGACTCCATCTTCCCTTCAATTCTGCCACTGGTTCCAGATACAGCCTTGCAAGGAACAGCAATCCAGGAAGAAGTGTTGGCCCATCTTGACACAGGATGTACACCAGAGACCTTTCAGAGAGCAGTTTGTAACATCTCTGCTAAGAGCCTGCATCAAGAACTTGGTGATTTGATGCACATAATGTATTTTCCTTAACAGCCTTATGCTCATGCTTTTTTTTCTTTTATTAATAAATCTTTAGATTTTAGATTCTAAAAGATTGGCTCAGCGTGCTCTTGTGGGGAAGATCCAAAGTGTAAATTGACCGGGGATTTGTGGCTGGGTCTTTGGGACTGGAAAGACCCATTTGGGGTAGGTGAGATTGGGTTCAATAACCCCTCTCCTGTGTGTTAGGCTTGGGATGATTGTGGCACAGGGAGAGCTGGGGTGTCTGAAGGGTTTTGCTCGTGAGGCTTCCTGCTGGTCGGATTGGCAGCTGAAGTGCTCACTGTGACTGGTTTGTGGCCTATTTGGGCAGGGTCTCCAGTCAGAGACTATAGGGAGCCTTGAGTTTGAGCAATTCGCCCAGAGCAGATGTTCTCAGCAGTGCCCAGACCCGGCCAAGTCCATCACACCCCACCAACCGAGCAGAGGAATAGCTTCTCTGCTTTTAGGGCCCTGGGCTCAGGTCTCCCTACCACCTCCAGTGAGTCATCAGGGCCTGGAAGCAGCGGCCTCGCAGAAGGGGGTTCAGAGTGATTGTTCTCCAAGTTAGACTTACCAAGGTAGGCTAGAGACTTAGGAAGGGAAATTGGGCCGGGATGAAGTGGCCTGGAGACAGTGTGCTCACAGTGATGTGTTATAAAAACTGTGTGTGCGTCTGTCGTGACTTGGGCTTATCGGGGGGGGGAGAGGACGCACAAAATATAGTGATAAAAGTAACGTTACAGGACATTTCAGACCCAATCCCCATCCCCTTCCACAGAGCCAGCCTTCCCCCGCTGCTCTAACCCAGTCCCCCTCCCTTTCCCCAAAGCCAGGCACACACACACACACACACACACACACACACACACAGCCCGCTCTAATCCAATTCCTCTCCTCCTCCGCCCCCCCAACCTAATGCCCGGGTCCTGGAGCCGCCGTTACTGCCATACGCATCTCCCTAAAGGTGCTGGGGTGCGTACATGAGCAGCCCGCTTTGAACATGTGCTGGCTGGGATGCTCTGCACACCCCCACCCCAACCCAATCCCCCTTCCCTTCCCTCCCCTCCCCTTTCCCAGAGCCAGGCACCTCCCCCTCGTACTCCCTGTAACCTTATGCCGCCACTACTACCACCACGCACAGCTCTCACCAGGCACTGGGCACGTGCACTGAGCAGCTAGCCTTGAGCATGTGCTGGCTGGGGCACGTGCACAGAACAGCCCAGCCATGAACTCGCGCTGAAATGCGGCGCAGAGTGGCCCGGCCGTGAGTAGGCAGTGGGGCACCTTAAGTTAGAGCGGCCGGGCTGAGCGATATTTGCAGGAGCCGCATTTTTTTAATCAAAGAGCCGGAGTTAGCTTCTGGGCTGGGAGCTGACACCGCTGCAGCTCCGCCTTTTAAATGTATTAAGAGCCAGGAGACTCTTAATACATTTAAAAGGCTGAAGCACAGTGTGGGGGACCCAGTTCAAGCCAGGAATCAGCTGTCCCAGCTCATGCTGATCCCCCCGCTGCGCTTCTTCTTTTTAAATGTATTAAGAGCTGGCAGGCTCTTAATACATTTAAAAAGCAGAGGCGCAGCATCTGACACTGGGCTCAAGCTGGGAATCAAATGTTTCCTAGCTCACACTCAGTCCCCACTATCCCTCTACCACGCCTGCCCCCAGTTCCCCAAAGCACCAGCTCCTGCTCCCCCCACTTGCTGTCTCTAATAGAGGCAGCAAGGGGGGAGAAGTGACTAGTCAAGGGACTAGTTGACTAGTCGCTTACATCCTTATCACAGTCTTCCAGTTTATGCATAAACATCCATTGTTTTATAGAAAGCATATACTCGATAAAACATTGATCAAAAAGTAAGCTTTAAAGTTTAAAAATATCACAGTATTAAACTTTTTTCATATCTGAGACGCTCTGAAATGAAAATAAGTTATCAATTGTGTGATGCTGGGAGACCAAATATCTCTGCTACCATTTTATAGTTACCTGAAAATACGTTTTTATCTGTTTTAATCTCTCAGCAACTCATTTCTTTTTCTCAACTAGTAAACTTGTCAATTGTCTACCAGTGTTACCTTTGGAGTGAGATCTGTAATGAAAATCAACCTAAGTGAGAGACTGGTTTCTTGCAAGTGGGTATAATCTGAATACTATGTGATTTTTGGTATGTGACCAATTGCCACAAAGGCAAGCTTGCCTTGGTGGCAATAGACTGGAGTGTCTAAATGGTCTGTGCGTCCACTATAGGTCAGACTTTGGGAGCTCACATTTGGTACTGGGTTGGTGAAATTCAATTACAGAACATGCTTCCAGTTGGGGTATCTGTCCAGAGGATGTGAGCCACTCAAGACAGTGTGACAAACTCTATTTAATTTTCCAGTGAATGGGGGTATTTCAATGTGTTTACTTTGAGTTACAAAAATCAAAAACAAGTGCTCATATCAGGATTTGACTACCCTTTATTGGAACCAGGAAGCTTTTGATACAAAGATAATAGTAATGTGAAACATATTCAATCTAGGCAAAGTTCTGTTTTAGCAATGGTTAAAATGCCATTGACTTCAATTACAGTGCAATCAGATCCTCAATGTCTACATGCTGAAATACCATTTTTGCAACAGTTAGGGAATATTTTGCTGACCAATTCTGAAAACTCTTATGAGAAGTCTTTTTTGTACCACCTGAACAAGTTTCAGGCATAAAATTGATGGCATACTATCTTTTGTAGTGTTGTTGTAGCCATGTAGGTCTCAAGACCTGAGAGTCACAAGATGGGTGAGAGAATATATTTTATTGGACCATCATCAGTTGGTGGAAAAGAGAGAGATGATTTAAGGGTACTGTCAGAATATTTTTTCCATAAAGTTCTTACTTGATTACTCCCTTGAAGCTGAGCCTACAGGTTGAACCTCTCTAATACGACACTCTCTGGTCCAGCAGCATCTGCAGGTATGTGTACACTACAGAGTTTTGTCAGAAAAATGTCTGTTTTTCTGACAAAACCTGAGTTACATCCACACTGCAATCATGTTCTTCCAAAGTAAATCAAAAGAACAGAGAGGTTTTTCCAGCGTTGATAATCCTTTTTCTACAACGAAGAAGCCTTTTTCCAAAAAAGCTCTTTCGAAAAAAGGCGTGTATGGATGGGGAAGAGGGAGTTCTTTTGAAAGAAGAGGAAAGAGGAAAAAGCACAGGTGCCCTGGTGGCTACTCCATCCATAATAATTACAACTTAAATGCGAGATAGCATCCACACTGAATGGATGCTATCTTCCGAAAAAGCAGATCACTTTTTCGATGCACTTTTGTGTGTGGACGCTCTCTTTCGGAAGAAGTTTTTTCAGACGAAAGGTTTTTTTCCAAAAAAAGGTTCTTCCGAAAGAAGCCTGCAGTCTAGACATAGCCTGAGATCCTATCAAGAATGTGGCCAAGTTTCCTTACGGTCCCAATAAAGTTTGTTTACAGCCACGAGTCCTGGCTATCAGTTTACTCTGCTGTTATTTAGCTTTAATTTACATTTAATTTAAATGTCTTCTAACATCCCAATAAGCAGTGGAAATGTTGGTAATGATGCCAAACAATACTGACCTCCTGTGGTCCAGTAAATTCTCTGATTCATAACCAATCAGGTCCGAAAGCTACCAGACTAGAGAAGTTTAACCTGTACACTGTTTGTTTCAGCCAGAATACAAACCCATAGGTGCAGGAACTGTGTCTTAAAGAAATACTCAACTTGAAATCTAATCCATTAGAAAAAATAGTTAACTAGAATTATTTTATTTTACCGGTCTTGCATTCTATCATTTTTATTCTAAAAAGTTGTTGTTTGAAAAATGAATACAGACAGTAAAAACAGACTAAACAAAATAAAACAGTGAAGTATATACAAACTGAATGAAGATTTTTCTCATCTCTTCAAATTACAGTTAATAACAAGAATTACTCTTAATGATTGATAAAACATTTTCAAAATGACGTGTGATTTAAACTAACTGTGCCTCTGTATGTGCTGTGTACAATGTATGTATATACAACACTTTTAAGGTTCATTATTATCATGCTTGAAATAAAGGAAACCTAATCTCAGAACAGTTTATCTTTAGTGGATTTTGTTTCTCCACATATAGCTTCCACAAAAGTGAAGCAACGAAGGAGAAGCTATTACCCAATTCTAGTATTTCAGAAAAAAATTATTTTTAAGAGTGAATTACCCAGGTTTTATTTAAAACTGTAGTTGAATTTAGTAGTGATCAAGAAGCAAGAATTTATAGCACTATTAAACAAAGCATGATGCAAGCATTGCTATTTAACTCTGTAACTACACCTCAATCTGAAACTGCAAAATCCTTATTATTCTAGTCTTGAATTTCTCCTGAGTAAAAACTGCTAATCACATCTCACTGAGTAGTGGTTCTGAGATGTGCACAAATGAGTACTAAAATTAGACAAACCAACTTATTTTCTCTTATGACCTATGTCAGGATTTGAACTACATATGGCTTTAATATACTGTAGTTTACCTTCCTGATGAATATAGATTCAGCAATTTTCCCATGAACTCAGGCTTGTATTCTATAGGGACAAACAGAAGTATTTATTAGCTCAAATACTGTTGGGTATTGTAACAACCACCACTTTGGTTTAATTAGTTAAGCATTGTGTAGGTTCTTCACAAATATGAAACCCACAACTAAAAGTCCAATCAGACTTTTTGAACAAGAAATTCAAAATTACAACAAAAATGAGGAAAGAAATGAACTTATTTTGTTCTTGTTTCATTTGGGTTAATTAAAAACAAATTATACACAGCTTGATAAAGAAAAGTAGGGGAAAAAGAGCAAGACGATGATAAAGGAGAAGTTAACTTTGGCTTTAGTTTCTAAACGCAAATTAAGAAGCTAACATAATGGCTTATAATGGCTTCCCCGACAGGATTTCTGGTCTGCAAAAAGAGGAAGAACTTCTCCCATACTGTAAAACAGTCCACTTAATAACTGTAAAACTAAATCAAATACCCAAATCAAAGACTGGTCAAAATACAATCAAATCAAGAGATAATGATTTTTTTCTTCCCTACAGCACACTGACAACACATACAGAAAAACTTAGCTTTAAAACTGTGGTTGATTCTCTGAAATAAGAGAAGCATTATAGTTGATGTTTAGGTTATACTTAATCCCACACCTACTAATTCCCTATTAACAATGGAATCCAACAGCAAAACACTCGTATAAAATTTCATCTACAACTAGAAACAACAGATAAATTTTCAAAATATCACAGAGTATATAAAACACAGACTTAAGCAGTAAGTTTTAAACCCATAAGTAATCCAAAAATACTACTTTTTCAACTTTTAAATACCTAACAGCAGCAACTTTTTCATGTGCCAAAAATATTAAATCAAATATCACGTTGCCACCATATATGTTGTAGGGATCCAACACTACCTATTTTTTCCTTAACTGTCATTTTCAATGTCAAAATTAGAACTATAAGATAATGTAACAGGAAAACATAGACAATATTCCATATTGTAGAAGAACAGTAAATAGCTCTAAAAATCAACACTCATTCAAAGTAAATACATTTTCTCAATGTTCCAAATTCTGCTCAAGTTAAATGTCAAGTAAAATGGTTATTTTTTTTCTTTTTGAGATAGTCAGAATGTGTTGCTCTGTAAAGAAAGAAATGTAAACTTGGACATGTTGTTTTATTATTTCAGCTATATCATCTGAAAAAAGGATATGAGAGAACACCAGGTATGGACAGAAGCCAAATGGAAAAAAGACATTTACAGTGATACAGTCCAGTTAAATTAGCTTCAATAATTCTTGATGATATTTCAACTGGTGCTCCACTAGCTAAGATCTACAGTCAGAAATTTAACTGTTTACTAGTCTTACATAAGTTTCCCTCACCATTTTTCCCTAATGTCCAGTGAGCCAAACACAGAGTCAAAACAAAGACAGTCCTAAAAAAAGAGAAACAAAAATATCTGAAACTGAGTGTCTGGTGACTCCACAAGATTAATGAAAAGAGATGATTCAAATTCTAGAACCTCCCGGGCAGGTTCTTATAAAATGAACGAGTAACAGGTCCCAAAAGATAAACACATTAATCAAGTTTCAGTAATAAAAATCAAATGAAAGATTTCTAGGATTTTAAATAAGGCTTCTTAAGCACATATTCTACAGCAATATTTTTCAAACTTGGGTTGTAGGACTGCCATGGTAGGTCGCTGGCAGGCCCACACCACTTTGTTTATTTAACGTGCCCATAGCCACAGAGCCTCGCAGGTCCTCTTTAGCTGGAAATGGTGAACCACATCCAATGGGAGCTGCAAAGCTCTGAGGCTACGGACACTTGAAATAAACAAAGTGGTGTGAGCCCACCAGTGGCAGCCCTTGGCAGCCCCACAACTCAAATATGTAAAACGCTGTTCTACATTACAATTAAATTCATCTAAGAAGCTTCGTTATACCTATCTTCTTTAATATTAGATGGTTATCACAATCACTATACCTTAAAAAAAACTAGCACCCTAAAATATGGGAGAGGCTTAGTTAGTCTTATCTTTCAGCTGGAACTGGTCTTTTGTTTGAAGCTCATTTTTTATAACAGGCATCCACAGAGTGTACTATATTTGTTTTAGTGACAGTAAGAATTTGTTTCCTTTACAAGAAAATAGTTTAAACACTTGTTTAACACATTAAAGTTAAAAATGTAATAAAAATTGCTTTTTTTCCCAATAAAAAGGAAGAGATGTTTGTTTAATTATTCAATAATTATTTTTAAAATCATCTGATAATTATATTCAATGTAATGTAAGCTCATAAACACATTTTAATTTTAAAGAGAGCGATGGGCTTAATTATTTTACAGTAAAACCTGTGTTATCCGGCATGCCCAGTGATTAGGGCATGCCAGTTTCCTAAAATTCTGGTTATCTGAGGGGGAGGAGGGCCACAGGAACCGTGCAGGGGTCAGGATGTGGCCTGCTTGGGTGGGCGGGATGCAGCTTGGTGGGAGGGGGGGGGAGAGACAGGTGGCAGAAGGTGGTGATGGCAGGGGCGGGCTGCCGGGGGGAGGGGGAGCGCGAGCCACAGGGGGGGGCTGGCCTGCCAGGCCCCCCAGAAGCCACAGGGGGGGATGCGGTCTAGTGGGGGGGAAGCTGGGAGGTAGGAGGCAGAGATGGCGGGGGCGGCCTGCCAGGGGAGAGGCGTGGGAGCCACGGGGGGGCTGGCCTACCAGGGGTGCCAGAAGCCACGGGGGGGAGCCGAAATGCTTGCTTCCAGCTGCCGTTCACCGCTCCCCCAGGTACGTGCTGCACGCATGACTGAGGAGCACTTAAAGGGCCAGTTTCCTTTTTTTTGGTGCTTTTCCCGGCATCAAAAATTTGCCGGTTTCTATAGTTTTCTAGATGGTTAAGTTTTCTAGATAGCACAGGTTTTACTGTATGATGAAAAAGAACGGGTGCCCCAGGTGTATTTTATTTCTAATTTATAAATATAGCAACATAAAAACAGCCACACTGGGTCTGACCTATGGTCCATCTAACATAGAATCCTGTCTTACAACAGTGGCTAATAACAAGTGCTTCAGAGAGAATGAACAGAACAGGCAATTGTTGAGTGACCCATCCTAGTCATCCACTCTGAACTTCTTGCAATCAGACGCTAGGGACACCAACAGCATGGACTTAATAGCTACTGATGGAGCTATCTTCTGTTAACTACAAGCCTGCAAATGATGACTGTGAATAGCATCAGTCACCAATGGAGCAAGGGTTTATTCTAACCAAGCTCCTAAATTCTACTTGATCGGGAGCTCCTTCTTGTGGGCTTCCTCAGATTTGCAATAATCAGTAAGATCATCATTATAAAAACCAAAATGAAATTCACAAGAAGTAACTTCTATTTCATGCTACTTGCAGATTTAGAAAGATAACATTGATGACTACACATGCAATAGTATGCAAGGATGCATATTGTACTTGCTGAAAACTGAAAAACCTAAAATGATGATGATGTTTAAGCAGTTGCTTCTTTTTCTATTGAGATTCCACTTGGAACTCAATGTAAAATATTCTTTCAACCCTTCATTGAAAATGCCTTATCATTGTCCCTAATGCATGTATATTTACAAATACCACAATTAACAACAACCAGAGGCATGAAATGATAATGCTAAAGATTATAAACTATATGCAGAGATTACACAATCCAATTGTGGTACTCAGATCATATACTGATGTTTTCGTGTGATACGGTACATAAACCCCACGCTAAGCAATAAAGTTATTTTGGGTTCAGTCACTTCTGCCCCACCACACCTGTGAGACGTGTCAGATTGGGAGGAATAACTTAAAAGAGAAAAACACTACACAATAGGTGGCAGATTTCCATTCTCAGCTCCTGGGGTCAAAGGGGTAGCTGAAGGTTGAGAGTTTCTCAGATTACCAATGCCTGATGGCAACTTCCCAGCAAGAAAGGAGAACCCAATACTGATCCACTTTTATGGTATGCTTATACTTGTACCACTACAGCACAGCTAGCAATGTGGCATAGTTGGATTTCTCACACCCCTGAAACAGCTATGCCGATGCAAGTTCCCAGTGCAGATCAGCCCTTAGTGGTGCTATTCTTCTGCATTAGCCTGTGAATCTAGCTGGGACCACAGTAAACCAAAAACCTTGTAAAAACAGGGTCTTATTGTACCTGTGGGACAAATCATTTGTATTCCTTTATTTCTCTGGAAGATGCAGACTCTCCAAGAACACAGGCAGAAGGCTGAGCCTCTAATGACATATTTCACGTGACAGAACACCTGGATGCCTCAGGCCAATGGTCAAGCCTTTTGTGACACGTAGGTAGAATTAAACTAGAAATAAAGTGTTAGATTTGTATGACAGATGTCTGCAAGGAATTAATATCATTCAATTAAAACAAAACAAAAAAACCCAAACATTTCTTTAGGACACTCTGGCAAAGATAAAGTAAGATGATTAACATTTAGGTTTTGCTATCTGAGAAAGGGTAAAGTAGTTTTTCCACTTACTCCTCCCACCATTAAAGTAACAAATATGCCTCTATTACTAATTTCAATTGTTTACATTTGAAGGTCATAAATAATATATCTTCATGCTAATGATGTTAAAATGCACTTATTTAGGTAAATGTGTAGCCACTGAAAAATTCAACAGTTACATGTTTGCAGGTGGAGAGACGGCGACGAGGGCTCTGCGGACGCCTCTACATGCAGGGATGTGACTTAAAACCATGTACATGTTTACACTTTCACACCCCTACTGCATGCTAAGAATGAGATGAAAATTTTACTTTTAAGTAAGCATCTTAAAAGACATTCATTTTTTATTCTTTTTAAAAATTGTTTTCAAGTACAAGCCAATTTAAGGTAACAGCTTAATCTACATACTAAATTTGAAACTTTCATGATCCCATGTTATAAAAATAAATTTAATTAATCAGGAAATATATACATCTCTAATATATCACCTTTAACAACGGACTCATAAGACTTCCTTGCATGTCCCTATAATTTACAAAAAATCTCACTTAGTTTTGCCACTATTTCCATGGCATTTTTTGTCTATTACCAACTGAACCTTAGATCAACAGAATAAAGTGTCTCTCTCAGCCACAGTGATCTATCAGCTACAAGCACAATACCAGTTCATTAGACAATAGGAGTATAAAATTCATAACTGGTGTGTTGTACCTTTATAAGCCTCTGTTATTCTTCCCTTTGCTAAAACTATACTTTGAATACTTGTACTCAGCCATTAACTTTAATGAAAGGCTTATGCTTCTGTGATCAGTGTAAGTAGTACAGGCTGGCTGTACATGATCTGTAAATTATTGTATTTGGGAGAAGAATAAAACAAAAATACAAAAGCTACCAATTATCAAATGCAGACATCATGAGCCAACTAGCACATCTCCCTTTAAAATAACAAAGATTCAAATATTTTAAAGACATAAGTTACCATGTCATGAAACTCCTTTCTCTGATAATAGATCAATAATCTAAAAATTTTCAAGACCTTTATAAAAGTGCCTCTCTGATCAAAACTTACGTAACTAACATACACATATATGTATAAAGCTCAAAATGGCTTCTGTAGTGCTTCATTTTGAGAAAATTTTTATTCTCAGCTACTTTTAAAAAAGCAGCATTTGGTTTACATCTTGCCAGTATCACAAATATCTCTTTATGGCCTCCAAATCACATCCCTTTCCTTTGACCCTGAGCTGCTTCATAATCCCAGTATAATTTCAGTGACAGCTGCAATCCATAAGACATTTTGAAGACTAATTATGATACTTTGCTGTCACTTATAAGATACATTAACGAGTGGGTTTGTTTGCATCAATACTATAAATTACTATCAATGCTTATTTATAGTAAACTTTTCCATGATGACTTCTCATTCTGTAAAACAGACATGGAAGCTATCACAAAACCATGCTAAAGTAGTGGTATTAAATGTCAATTAAATGGTCAAAAAAGCTAAACATTTACACCTCTTTACTGACCTTCATAAAACAACATCCTTCGTTCACTCTAATTATAAAGCTTGCAAAGTTTCCAATCATATCACTCACCCTTTACCTGTTCTATATCTCAAGAAATATTGGCCCCATATGGAAACATTTTCCCACTGAAATTAATGGAGATGACTTTGCTAATTTTACTTCTAAGGCAATTGGAAAAAAGGCAATTTGGAAAAAATTTTATTACAGGGCGTTTCATGGATAATGTATGTGCAACCCTCATATCACTGCCCCAGAAAATTGTAAAAGTAAACACCTTCGGATGGGAAATCAGTAGGATACTGAAGTGCAGTATTACCATAAAGGCAAAGAAGTTGAGAGTTAAACTTACCCTGTTCTTCATTTATATAAAATTGTTCATGTTAGAAAGAAATCAGAATTATTTCCCTTCAAATAATGTGTGTGGTAGCTTTATTGTTTCCTTACTTATTTCTAAATTCTTTATTAATACAGAGTATGTCTGTAGATTTAAAAAGTTAGAACAAGTAAACTCTTCAGGGCCGACACAAACTTTTTAGATTTTGTTTGTACAGAGCCTAGCTCCAAGATCTACTTCAATACCAATATTTATTTAACTACTTTACAACAATCTATAGTTACTGGCAGAAAGTTACAAATGTCACTTAACATATCATTTGATTCAATACATGAAGTTCTCCTCAATAAGTTTCAGGAACAGAAAATGCCAAAAGACCAAATGCAACTATATATTTTGTTTGTTTGAACAATTAAAAAAAATTCTTAAACATAAGCTATTCAGCCTTGGAAATGAGACTTCCACTCTTCTTATGTCTCGATAAGCAGTACATGTACATGTACTATAAGTCTGATGTCTCTGGTCCAGCACCCTTGGGCTACGTCTACACTGTAAAGTTTTTGTGCAAAAACAGTTGTTTTTGTGCAAAAACTCGTGGAGCGTCCATACTACAAGTGTGTTTTTGCGCAAGAAAATTTAAAATACATCATAAGAAGAGAGGGATTTTTGCACAAGAGTTATTCCTATTTCTACAAGGAAAAAGCCTTTTTGCACAAGATCTCATCTGCAAAAAGGTTCTTGCGCAAGAAGCCTGAAGTGTAGATGTAGCCTTGGTCCTGAACCACAGAGTTTGCCAGATTAGGGTAGGTCAAGGCTCCCTTCCCGCCAGTTGGCCAGGCTCCAAAATGCCAGCCCTTCGCTCCCCTCCACACTGGCCCCTGGACTGGGCTGCACTCATGAACCTGGCCAGTCAGGACTCACTGGTCCAGTAATATCTGGGGTCTTGCTGGACTATGGATAGATGAAGTGGTTTGATCCAAGAAAGCTAATGTTGAATCTGTTAGTCTTAAAAGTACCACAGGACTCCTCATTGTTTTCACAGATACAGAGTAACATGGCTACCGCTCTCTAAAATTATGACTATATGGATTCATAACATATCTGAATATATGTACAGGCAGTCCCCGAGTTACGTACAAGATAGGGACTGTAGGTTTGTTCTTAAGTTGAATCTGTATGTAAGTCGGAACTGATGTCCAGATTCAGCCGCTGCTGAAACTGATCAGTTTCAACAGCGGCTGAATCTGGACGCCAGTTCTGACTTACATACAGATTCAACTTAAGAACCCCAGGCATCCCCAAGTCAGCTGCTGCTGAAACTGATCAGCGGCTGATTCCAGGAAGCCCAGGGCAGGGGCTTCCTGTAGTCAGCCACTGGTCAGTTTCAGCAGCGGCTGACTTGGGGACGCCTGGGGCAGAGCAGCTGGGGTGCTGCTGGGTTAGTCCAGTAGCGCCGCCGCTCCTCGGCGCTACTGGACCAACCCAGCAGCCCCCAAGCTGCTCTGCCCCAGGCGTCCTGATTCTGCCGCTGCTGAATCTGACCAGCAGTGGCTGAATCAGGACGCCTGGGGCAGAACAGCTGGGGTGCTGCCCGGTTGGTTCAGTAGCGCCCAGAGCGGCGCTACGGGACCAACTGGCAGCGCCCCAGCTGCTGTACCACAGGTGTCTGGAGCAAAGCCACGGAGCACGGGGGCAGCGGGACAGCCCAGACGCGCCGTGGCTGTCCGCTGCCCCCGTGCTCTGCGGCTTTGCTCTGCTTTGCCCCCCCCCCGTCCCGCTGGTCTGCAGACCAGGGGGACGTGGGGGGGGGGGGGCAAAGCAGAGCCAAGCAGAGCCAAGCCGCGGAGCGCGCGATCAGCTGACAGCCCAGACGCGTCTGGGCTGTCAGCTGGCCGGGTGCTCCGCGGCTTGGCTCTGCTTTGCCCCCCCCCCCGGTCTGCAGACCAGGGGGACGGGGGGGGGGCAAAGCAGAGCCAAGCCTCGGAGCGCGTGGGCAGCAGACAGCCCTGTCCGCTGCCCACGTGTTCCGCCGCTTTGCTTCCTCTCCCTGGTCTGCTGGAGACCAGGGAGAGGAACCCCGTTCGTAACTGCGGATCCGACACAAGTCGGATCCGCGTAACTCGGGGACTGCCTGTATTCATAAAATCACTAGCTATAAAATATGCATGTTTCTTCGACATAATGCAGAAAAAAATCTTATTTTATAACCCCGTTGTCAAAAACTACATGCCATACCAACCTGGGTGAGTTTTTCATCTAACAATGGTAAGCAAAATACATCCCTCCCTCACAAATAGTAAAAAATGATTATTGCCTTTCATAACTGTTGTTCTTCCAAATGTCTTGTTTATGTAGATTTCATGTTTCGCATATGCCCACCTATATGCACTGCAACCACAGATTTTTCCCTTAGTGGAATCTGTAGTGCCAGCTCTGGCACCTCCTAGAGTCCAGCACTCGTGTACAGGTTAATTCCTTCTGGTCAGCTCCAAAGTGGGGGAAGAGGGTGGCCATAAATACCATATCTTGAAAAACAACAGTTACGAAAAGTAGGTTTTTCTTCTTCTTCGGGTGCTTGTGCATGTCAGTTCTATGCTACGTGACTCTCAAGCAGTATCCTTGGAAGATGATTCATAGTTCATGGTGTCTGAACTAATGTCCTGACAGTAGCCTTGCCCTCATCTGCAATGGCTGAAAATTCGCACTTAGAGCCTAATGGGACCAAGTCTAAGAATTTGGACATTGGACATGGTATCCCATAATTTAGTGTTATAGCTGCAACGGATTGACTGCTAATTTGCAATGTGAAGCTGGAGACCTTCACTGGAGTTGTATCTTCCTCCTAAAAAGGTCTAAATTCTTTGTGTCCTTAACTTGAGGAGTAGGTCCATCATAACCTTGCCTCTCACTCTTGTTCACAGCTGCCACCACCATAGAGTATGGCAGGAGTTGGGTGCAGTGTACAAAGAGATGCTCATGAGAAGGGTCCTTAAATACGAATGGGAAAGGATCATGGGCTGGAGGAAAACTCCAGGGTGTAATTAATTGCTATAGTATTGAGCACAAAACAGTTTGAGGTGACATTGGTCCATGCAGCAAGGAAGGGAAATAGCTCAGAAGAATGAGGAGGAGGTTGTTTCCTAGAGGCCTGAGGCATGTACAAGCCCATGGAGCAAAGCATGGCATAGGAATCTTTCAGGCCATGCAGCCTGGCATCCATCTGCCCCAAAAATAAAACAGTGTCTTTGAAGGGGCAGTCCTGAATAGACTATTGCACCTTGTAAGATAGCCCTAAAGATTGCAGCCATGAGCTCCATCATATGAATACAGTGGAGCCCACAGACCTGGCCACTGAATCAACCACATGTAATGCAAAGAAAGGCTTTGGCCACTATCTTGTCCTTCTCCAAGATAGATGCAAACTCTTGTCCGAGCTCCTGTGACAGGCAGTCCTTAAATTAGGCCATGAAGTCCCAGATATTATATCTTCCTATATCTCCACTTCCTGGTTGGAGATTCTGAGTTGGAAACTGGCCATGAAATATTTTTTTCTTTCAAACAAGTTCAGCTAACTCACATCCTTATTTTTAAATGCAATGCTCACCAGGCCTGTCTTGCTCATTGGCAGAACACTCCACAAAAGACTCAACACGGGTAAAAGGGGCTGTTGCAAACAGGGACTGTTAACAGGGATTTTGGAGAGGGAGTTCTCCAGATAAAGGAGGAAGCTGATACAGGACCCTTGAGGGAACTGTCTGCCTGTAGTGTGTGTTGTGTTTGTGTTTGGGGTTTTCTTGCTGTGTGTTGAGCTTGTTTCGCTGTTTTGGGGGGGGAGGGCTTCCCTCCTTTCCCTTCCCCCTCTCCTCCTCACGGAGTATGTGCTGTGGCTGGCAGGTGGAAGCTGTGAGCTTCTAATCGGGGTTTGAAATCTAAAAGCCTCTGCTCATTGGTTGAGCCTTAATCAGGGGGAGAGGCTATCAGGTAGTGCAGGTCCTTATAAAGGAGTGAGTCAGTGACCAGGGGCTGTTAACAGGGAGTTTAGAGAGTTGGGAAGGTGGTGAGATGCACTCACCATTCTTTAAAATCTTTTCTGTACACTTATGCCCTTCAAGGAGGCATTTAATAATAACTGAGGAATCTCTCAGAAGGAAGGCAGGTATGGATGGTGAGAGGTCTGCTGTTGTTACCTGCACAGCATGTGCCATGTTTGTCTTCCTCCCAGAAGAAAGAAGGGATATCATTTGCACTAAGTGCAAGCTGGACACCATTTTGGAAGAAAAAATTAGAGGACTTGATGCCCAAGTATCGAACCTACATTCTATCAGAGAGGATGAAGACTTCCTCGATAAGAAGCCAGCGTTTAATCCTGCAGGCACAGCAGGCTGAAGAGCCAGTCAGGGCAGTACAGGACAAGGAAGAAAACTGGCAGCATGTAACCTCTAGAAGGAGAAGGCCAACTCAGGTATACCCCATTCCTGTAGAGGTAAGTAACCGCTATCAGGCTCTCTCCAGAGGCACTGCAGTGGAGAATGCTTTGGCAGGGACCTCTCAGGGAAGAAATCAGAAGGGAACACCATCTATCGGAAGTCATGGGATAGGAGTTCCACAACCACTACCCCCAAAAGAAGAAGACAGGGTGGGGGTGGTGGTGGAGGACTCCCTCCTAAGAGGAACTGAGTCATCCATCTGTCGTCCAGACCTGCAATCTCGAGAAGTGTACTGCTTACCTAGAGCGCTCATTCAGGATGCGACCGAGAGTATTCTGAAAAGTGATTAAAACTTTGGATCGCTACCCCTTCCTGCATCTCCATATAGGAACTAATGATACAGCCAAGCATGACCTTGAGCGGGTCACAGTGGATTATGTAGTATTGGGAAGAAGGATCAAGGAATCTGAGGCGCAAGTGGTGTTCTCATACATCCTTCCGGTTGAAGGGAAAGGTCCTGGTAGGGATCATCGAATTGAGGAAGTAAATGCTTGCGCAGGTGGTGTCGGAGAGAGGGCTTTGGTTTCTTCAACCATGGGACTCTGTTCCAGGTACAAGGATTCCTAGGAAGAGATGGGATCCATCTAATCAAGAGGGGAAAGAACATCTTCGCGGACAGGCTTGCAAACCTAGTGAGGAGGGCTTTAAACAAGGTTCGTTGGGGAGTGGTGACCAAAGCCCTGAGGTAAGTGAGGAAGTCTGACACCATGAAGAATCGCAAGGAGGAACGAACAAAAAAGGAGGACCCCTAATTCGGATGGAGAATGAAGGGCGATCGACTGATTATCTAAGGTGTTTGTACACAAATACGAGAAGCCTGGGAAACAAACAGGAAGAATTAGAAGCCCTGGCACAGTCAAAGAACTATGATTTGATTGGAATAACAGAGACTTGGTGGGATAACTCGCATAATTGGAGCACTCTCGTGGAAGGGTATAAACTGTTCAAGAAGAACAGGCAGGGGAAGAAAAGGAGGAGGAGTTGCATTGTATGCAATAGAGCAGTATGATTGCTCGGAGCTCCAATGTTTAGAGGGAGAAAAGACTCTTGAGAGTCTATGGGTTAAGTTTAGAGGTGGAAGCAACAGGGGTGATGTTGTGGTTGGTGTCTGCTATAGACCACCGGATCAGGTAGATGAGGTAGATGAAGATTTCTTTGGACAACAGAGAGAAGCTTCCAGATCGTAGGCACTGGTTCTCGTGGGCGACTTTAATCACCCTGAAAATCACCCAGGTCTGTTGGGAGACCAATACAATAGTACAGAGACAATCCAGGAAGTTTTTGGAGAATGTTAGTGATAACTTCTTGGTATAAGTGCTGAAGGAACCGACCAGGGGCCATGCGTAGCTTGACCTGCTGCTCACAAACAGGGAGGAACTAGTCGGGGAAGTAGAGGTGGTGACAACCTGGGAAGCAGTGATCATGAGATGGTAGATTTCAGGATCCTGACCAAAGGGAGAAAGGAGAGTAGCAAAATACACACTAACTCATTCAGAGAACTGATGGGCAGGATTCCCTCGGATGCTTACATGAAGGAGAAAGGAGTCCAGGAAAGCTGGCAGTATTTTAAAGAAGCCTTATTAAAGGGACAAGAAGAAACCATCCTGATGCACACCAAGAAAAGCAAATATGGTAGGCGATCTGATTGGCTTACCAGGGACATCCTTGGTGAGCTTAAACGCAAAAAGGAAGCTTACAAGAAGTGGAAACTTGGACTGACGACTAGGGAGGAGTATAAATATATTGCTCAAGAATGCAGGGGAGTTATCAGGAAGGCGAAAGCACAATTGGAATTACAGCTAGCAAGAGATGTAAAAGATAACAAGAAAGGTTTCTACAGACATGTTAGCAATAAGATGGTGAGACACCTTGGCTGAACTAGATGTGGAAGATGGTGATGTAAATTCACTGTCACAGTGTTCTATAGATGCTGATGCTGTTGATGGTTGAGGTGATCCACTTCTGGACTCTGAGAATTTTGTTGCCTTTTCCTTGATGTAAGCAGGAGTCTTCAAACAATTGGAAATATGCTCTCTCATCCTTGTCGCATTTCTGATGTATTCAGCCTTGCAGTACTCACATTCATATAACACTTTGTCTTTAACTGTTTTATGAAGGAAATAATCCCACACATCACTTTTAGGCTTAGTTCTTCTTTTGATACTGATGAAAACACAATTACACCTTTCACAAAAGAGAATAAATGTGTTATTGCCTCTTGATATACTTTTTGTGATGTTTCCAGAAAGTTCCATAACAGTCAGAATTCCTGACTCATGAATGTTCTAGAAAGTTCCATAACTTCCATGTGTGGCCTGCACAGCAGGCCCTGCCTTATAAGAGCCTTATAAGGGCCCTGAGGTACCCAGGGGACTATCCTGCCCGTTTCCCCTCCACATGGACAAGCAGGCCAGGGAACTGTCCAGCCACAGTGGGATCCCATGTGCGGGAGAGGGCCCTGGAGCAACCTGGCCCTCCTTGGGGCTCACACACACACGCACCTGGCAGGAGCGGGTAGTGCCTCACGCATGCAGGCATGACCGTTTGCTATGTACAGCACTCCTCGTGTGGGGTCATGAATGCACCCTTGTGCACAATATGCTTCCGGTGGTGGCTAGCGAGGGAGGAGGGAGGGAAGAACGTCCCACCCAGGTGTCGGACGTGGGGGGGGGGACCTCCTTCCCAGCCTGTAAGCAGCAGCCCATGTGTGCTCCGGGGCTGGCTCCTGAGACCATGTGGTGCACACTGCCACTGCACGCTGTACTGGCTCCAGACTGAGGGTGATAACGCTGCCACTGTCCTCCTCTTCCTGCAGCTGTTCCTCCTCCTCCTCCTCCTCCTCCTCCTCAAGGAGCACCGGGAAGGTGAGCACTGGTGTCTCCATGCCCGAGTCCACCAGTACAGATGAGAAAAGGGCTTCACCATCCCCCAGATTCTGGTGCAGCTGTCTGTAATAAAAGGCAGGAGTGTGGTCCTTCCCCAGAGCGAGAACTGCACTCCCTGGCCCTTGCGTAGCCTTGGCATAGCTCCTTGACCTTGCTCTTGATTTGGTCCAAGGCACAGGGGTGGTATCCTTTCTGGGTCAGAGCCTCAGCCATCTGGCCAAGATGTCTGCATTTTGTCTCCAGGAGCGGAGATCCTGCATTGTTTCTTTCTCCCCCGCACAGTTCCAGGAGGGACAGGATCTCTGCTCTGGTACAGGAAGGCACCCGGCATTTGGTGGCCCTGGGTGAGTCCTTGGAGCCCTGGTGTTGCTCCCTGTGCAGGCCAGGGGAGTCTCAGGGGGCTTGTGGCTGTGACATAGCTCAGCAGGCCTGTAGCAGACAGACCCACATGGTCAGGGTGCTGCTGCAAGACCAGCTTCTTGTAACAAGGCTACTCCAGGGTGCCTGCAGCTTTAAGAGCTGGCAGGAGACAAGAACTATAGAGCTGTGATTAGTGTGGATGGAGTGTTCACCAGAGCACCTGTACTTTTTCCTGGGGGCCTCTTTTGAAAAAACCTCCCTCTTCCACATCCACACATGCCTTTTTTCAAAAGAGCTCTTTCGGAAAAGGCATTCTTCCTCGTACAATGAGGTTTGCCAATGTCAGAAAAAACCCTGCATTTTCGATTTTCTTTCACAAGAGCGCAATAGCAGTGGGGACGTAAGTGAAGTATTTTTCGAAAAACAGCCATTTAAAAAAAAAACCTGCAGTCTAGACACACCCTAAGTAACTGTCCATTATATTACTGACTGCTAGCAATGTGATTGTCACTATCTTCTTGAACAAAAGCACAATTATTTCTATGTTTATCTTCTGAAGAAAGAATATATGTGCATTAAATTTACATTTCAGATTTTTACATTTTAGCACTGTCCACAAGTCTGATAAATGCAACGTTTTTGTAACCACATTGGTCCCAAGGGTATTAGTGAGACAAGGTAGTTTGGTTGACAAAAGGTATTACTTCACCCACCTTGTCTCTAGGTTCTGCTATGCAGGGTAGTTGTACTTGTCAGTCTCAAAAAACAAGGTAGGTAAAATAATATCAATATCCTGTCAGTAGAATTGGCTATGCATTGGTGGAAGTGTTTGTAGGCATTGGCAACAGCGTGGAGCTCTAGAAGGGTTTGTGCAGAGATGTTTCATGCTTGACTTTGTGTAAAAAGACCATCTAGATGAGCTCCTCACCCAATCACAGAGGCTTTGGTTGTGATCTGGGTCGACAGTTGCTCACACTGGAAGAGAACCCCCACCAGTAGGTTGGCTGGGATGGTCCACCATTGGAGAGGAAGGGGGAGACTTGTTTGTGAAAGCAATGCTTCAAG
Source organism: Pelodiscus sinensis (assembly GCF_049634645.1). NCBI lineage: Eukaryota > Metazoa > Chordata > Testudines > Trionychidae > Pelodiscus > Pelodiscus sinensis. The sequence continues at coordinate 310,099,905 of NC_134711.1, forward strand.
GAGATGACAGATGCTAACCAGTGCTGGAGGCAGCAGAGATGTAGACAAGTGTGCTGCACTACATATGTCATGGTGGCCATATGGCCCATCAGCTGTAAACACAACAGAACTGTCACGATAGGGCTTGCAATGATTATAGCAACCAAGTCCTGTATTGTCTGAAATCTGTGTGATGGCAAGTAGGCCCATGCCATAGGGGAATTGAGGCGAGCCCCTGTGAACTCTACAGACTGGGCAGGTACAAGGGAGGACTTTTGGTCACTGATATTGAGACCCAGGTATTCAGACAAGTCTCTGGTGGTGGATATCATACGAGTCATCAAGATAGGAAAAGATAATCACTCGCTGTCAACACAAATATACAGCTACAACCGCCAGGGTCTTGGAAAATACCCTGGGCACTGAGGAGAGGCCAAAAGGTAGGACGCAGTACTGAAAATGTTCCAATGCCGTTGAAAAATGGATGAGTGGATAGTAACATGAAAGTAGGAATCTTGTAGGTCGAGGGTTGCAAGCCAATCTCTCTTGTCTAGTGCTGGAATTATAGACGCTAAGGTTACCGTCTCAAACTACTGTTTTCTTAGATATTTGTTTAGTGCAGCAGATGCCACTATTCCAAGACCCAACGATCCACTGTGATTGCTGCCCAGCGATGGTAGAATGGGCACGAACTATAGTGAAATATAGTGGTTTGTTGGTGAAGATGGAAGGGAGAGAGGTCACGCAGGCCCTTGATCAATGTCTCAAACCCACTGTTTGGCTGTCTGGGAGATGGAGGAGTGGTGGTTGTTTTGGCACTTCCTCTGAGTGTGAGGTTTGGGATGAGATTGGTCGTAGGGTCTGTGTTGGTTTCTCCAGTATGGAGATTCACGCTAGCACTAGGATGGTGTAAATCACCTTCATCTGTAGTGGGGAGTGTACATCCCTATGATTCTGAGTGTTTTTTGAGAGTCCTCATTAGTATGAAGGACCTCGTCAGTATTTGCCGCAAAAAGTTTCTCTATCAAAAGGATAGGGAAACTTGCCTTGCCCTGAAGCTCTTTGGGGACTCCCACCGATTAAAGCTAGGACACTCTTTGCATAATGATGGAAGCTGCACTGGATCTTGCTGCACAGCATCTGCCACATCTAGGGCCATCTGTAAGGCTGTACGTGCCATAGAATATCCCTCCTGAACAACTGACTTGAGCACCAGTCTTTTATCATCAAGCTGGTTTTATCATCAAGTTATCAAAGTCATGATTGGCCAGGGAAGCTGAATAGTTCACTATGCGTAGTAGGAGGGTAGAGGATGAATACACCTTTCTTCCAAAAAGATCTAAACGTTTTTCTTGGGGCATATTACGGTATTGAGGTAACTTTGACCTCTGCTGTGTGGCATCAACCACCAATGAATTGTGGTGGATAAAAAGGAAGTCCAGACCTTGGGGGGCAGGGGGGAATAAGCTACTTTTTATCCACATATTTATTAGTGGGAGGGGCAGACACAGGCATTTGCCAAATGTCTTCCACCTCCAAAATTGCCTCATCTATAGGGAGCGCGATCTTGCTTCTCTGAATAGGTTGAAGATTCTTCAAGAGGCGATGTTTTCCCTGACTTCCATAAGTTGCACCTGTTGAGTAGTAGCAACTCTCTTGAGCAGTTCCACAAACTGCTTGAGATCTTCCACCATGAACACATCTCCTGGGATGGCTACTTCATCAGGAAATGATGATGCTGATCAGTAGATGAGTTGCCTGGATTGGGGGGGAAAGGGGGTTCGTCCCCTTCTGTTATTTGCCCCTACTCTATGTCCTGCTGATCCACAGCAGCTTTTGTGTGTTCGGGTAGTCTAGAAGATGGTGTGGGCAGAGCACTGGAATGGTGCCTGGATCCAGGCCTTCAGTAGTAGGGTGACCAATGTCTATAGTATTGAGGGGGATATTGCCACTCCATCATCCACGGAAAGTGGTGATCATAAAGACAGCTGTGTCTGTATGCTCCACAGTATGATCTCGTTGGCAAGGAATGTCTTGAAGAGAAGATGCTCCCGTGGTCCTCCTCAAACATGATCCACCCTGATGGCACCGGGGACCTCTGAGATCTAACGGATCCCCAAGATGAAGGAGGAGTCAAAGGTAAAATACGCCTAGTTTGTGTGGTACCACCCTGCCTGGGGAATCTCGCCATGAGTATGTGTGATGATCCTGAGGAGGATGCTCCATTGATGCCAGGGCACACAGCACCAATGCTGGTGACAGCGGAACCAGAGAGAAAACTGGTTCCAGGTTCTCCAGCATTGAAGGCCTGTGATTTAAAGTTTGATCACACTTTCGTCAGCACCAGACACTCATTGGATAGGAGACATGGTAGAAGGCCTTTATGTGACATCAACGGAGCCAGGGTAATAGGAAGCAACAGTATCAGTGCTGGTGTTGGGGCTGCCAGGGTTTCAGTTTTGCAGACTTAGTGGAATGGGCAGTCGCGGTGCCGAAAGTGCCAGGTTTATCACTCATGCTAACATGGGACACAGAGGCCGGTAGCGAATGCATTGGAGAGACTTTCTTTTTCGTAGATTTCAATACAAGTGAGCCCACCCATCTTTTTTCCCGCCTAGTGGGCTCTGTGCAAGAGCCAGAGTCTCCAGGTGCAGGAGGCTGGAGGGCCTTGTCAAAGAAGAGCATGCAAAGATGCATCTCCCTGTCACAACTAGACCAGGCAGTGAGTCTGGTGCAGTGAGGGCACTTCTGGGGAATATGAACTTCACCCAAACTTTTAATACATAAGTGCCTGTCCAACGCGGGCATGGTTTCGCGACAGCGGTCACACTCTTTAAAACCTTGCGATCCCAGCACAAAGGTGTAGGTTGACAGTCCTCATCGGACTGCATCATTATATTTCGTTTTATCTCTTTAAAAAAAAGTAAAAACTATCAATTATAAAAACTTATAAAATTAACACTAACACTAACTAAGCTGTAACACTTCTGCACAAAGAGTGGGCTCTACCCTGGCAGCTGACGTAGTACATTGTCATAAGGTTGTCTGTGAAGATCTGAACTGTTTTGTTGTGAATGAGATGCAAGAAGTGATGATGTGAACTGTGGACAGCTTGGAGCTCGAAGAGAGTTATATGAAGTCTTGATTCCCCGGGAGACCTGCCTGTCTGTATGGTGTGGCAGTCAAACTCCAGCCAATGAGGGAGATGTGTGTACTGATTTTATGGGTGGCATGTTGCACTGGAAAAGGATTCCACTGCAAAACTTGGTCGGGTTTGTCCACTACAATAGAAATAGTTTGACTGTTAGGTACAGAGAGCTGTTTTTCTTGATATGGTGATAATGCAGCCTGTATACCATTCTTCACCAAGTCTGCAGGGGTCTCATGTGAAGTCAAGCATACCGAACTACAAACGTGTCTGCACCCATATGTCCCAGGAACTGTAGGCACAGCTTGGCTTTGTTTGCAGGCTGTTTTGTGTGCTTGAAATGAGTGTGAGAGAAACCACAATTGAGGAAGTGATGCTGTTGCTTAACTGTTGTGTCAGAGTTAGCAGGCACTTTTCAAGGTTGAGTTGCAGGCAGACTGGTAAAGAGGTTCATGGTAAAGGTAACTGCTTGTGTGGCCCATTGGCAAGTCAGGCAGTCATCCAAGTAGGGGAATATGATTATTCCTGACTTGGTATGTGTGGAATTATTCCTGACTTGGTATGTGGGATAAGTAGGGGAGTTAGGTAAGGGTGATGGAAGAAAACGAAAGGCAGTAATCTGTTTGCACAATCTCCCACACTCATCTATCTGCTGCAATATTGACTCAGACTACATAAAAGAATGTTAAACAGTCTCCAAATGGGGTACAAAGGCAGTACAGAATTTGGGACTAACTGACCTTTGATGAACTTTTCAAAATGTCTGTTTGAATATTGATGGCTGGGAACTAGATGACTGTTCTGTTGACTGTCTACACCTGGTTTGGTGTGGTTTGCATCTGTGATCTTAATGTATTTGGGGTTTTTTGTAAGGCTTAGTGAGAAACTGATGGTTCAATACCTTGCCTTTTTTTCCCCCTTGTTCACAGGTACATAGATCCCCAAAGATTTCAGAGTAGTCCTGGAGTCCTTAAGTGTGTGGAGTGCAGCATCAGTGGAGTTCACAAAGCATATGAAGCCCTCAAAGGGCAAATCCTCCATCACAGTTTGGGACTTCTCTCAGGAAGCATGAAAGTTGAAGCAAGAAAGCCCAATGCATGACCACTGCTCTTGAGATGGAGTGGGTGGCAGTGTCTAGAGAATCTAGTTCAGCTTGCAGTGCCATCTAGGCAATGTGAGAACCCTCATTTATGCTGGTCTTGTAATGTTCCTTGTCATCTGGTAGGTGTTCAATAAATGCAGACATTTGCATTAAAATGTTATGTGTACTTACAAAGCGCATAGTTAGCTATTTGGAGCTGTAGATGGCAGAGAAGTAGGTCTTTCTGCCAAACAAATCAAACCTCTTCCAATCCTTGTCATAAGAAGTAGTATAAGCAGCATTTTGTTTGCTTTTCTGATTCACTGCATCAACCACTAGAGAGTCTGGGGTGAGATGCATGAAAAGCAAGTCAGCTCCCTGAGATGCAACGTAATATTTTTAACAGATCACTTACACTAGAGAGGAATAGTAGTAGGAGTTTACCAGAACATTTTGGCAGGGTTCATTAATGCTGCATTCATTTGTAAACAAGCTTAGCAGCTGGAGAAGCATGGAGAATATCTGTGAGCTTGTTCTGCACCTCTGGTAATTGTTCCAGAGAGATATTTAAAGAATCAGCCACTCGCTTGAATAGCTCCTAGAAAGATTTCAAATTGTCCCCTGAGGGGGAGGCATGATAGTACTGTCCACTGAGAAAGATAGATATGCTGGTGCCTCAATATCACCCAGCTCCTCTGTGCCCTCTAGAGCCTATAGGACTAACCTACTCAGTACCCTAGATAGACAGATAGATTAAAAAAAAACAAAATAACTGGTTGAGACCAGACCAAATAACCAGGTATGATCACTGAATAGACAACCACAAATGGCCCATGGTAAGAAGTTGATGCAAATAGTAAGTTGAGATCAATAATATACTGATCTACTGGAAAAAGACACTTCACCATTAGTAAGGTGAGAAAATACAAATAAGGAGAAAAGAAAACATCCCCTACTGAATATGAATCAAACATAACATCAGTATAGCATGATAAAAATGGCATCACAGCCTAGGGATGGTAGGAGAAGATGTAGTCCATGGAAGGAGCCAGAATGGTGGCCCCTCATGATGATGAGGAAGACAAAGGTAATGAGGAAGATTATGGCTAACACCTTGGGTTGTTCTAGAAGGAATAGTATGACTACATGGTATGGAAATATTAATGTACATTCCCTATCAATCTTATGAAATTGGAGTGTTTGTGACTGTGCTAATTGAATTAATAAACTATATTCACATCTTGAATACTGTGTACAGATGTGGTCTCCTCACCTCAAAAAGGATATTTTGGCCATCCGGGACCGGATGGCATTCATCCAAGGGTTCTAAAAGAACTTAAATGGGAAATTGCTGAGCTATCATCTGTGGTTTGTAACCTATCCTTTAAATCGGCTTCCGTACCTAATGACTGGAAGGTAGCCAACGTGACACCAATATTTTAAAAGGGCTCTAGAGGCGATCCTGGCAATTACAGACCGGTAAGTCTAACTTCAGTACCGGGCAAATTAGTCGAAACAATAGTAAAGAATAAAATTGTGAAGCATGTAGAAGAACATAATTTGTTGGACAAAAGTCAACATGGTTTCTGTAAAGGGAAATCCTGTCTTACTAATCTATTAGAGTTCTTTGAAGGGGTTAACAAACATGCGGACAAGGGGGATCCAGTAGATATAGTATACTTGGATTTTCAGAAAGCCTTTGACAAGGTCCCTCACCAAAGGCTCTTGTGTAAATTACATGGCCATGGGATAAGAGGGAAGGTCCTTTCTTGGATTGAGAGCTGGCTAAAAGACAGGAAACAAAGGGTAGGAATAAATGGTAAATTTTCAGATTGGAGAGGGGTAACTAGTGGTGTACCCCAAGGGTCAGTCCTGGGACCAATCCTTTACAACTTATTCATAAATGATCTGGAGAAAGGGGTAAGCAGTGACATAGTAAAGTTTGCAGATGATACCAAACTGTTTAGGATAGTCAAGACAGAAGCAGACTGTGAGGGACTCCAAGAAGATCCCACCAAACTGAGTGATTGGGCAACAAAATGGCAAATGAAATTTAATGTGGATAAGTGTAAAGTAATGCACATCGGGAAAAATAACCCCAACTATACGTACAGTATGATGGGGGCTAATTTGGCTACGACAAATCAGGAAAGAGATCTTGGAGTTATCGTGGACAGTTCTCTGAAAACTTCCACACAGTGTGCAGCGGCGGTCAAAGAGGCAAATAGGATGCTAGGAATTATTAGGAAAGGGATAGAAAATAAGACCCAGAACATCTTACTGCCCCTGTATAAAACTATGGGTACGTCTAGACTACCGCGTTTTGTCGACGGAAGTTTTGTCGACAGATACTGTCGACAAAACTTCCGTCGACAATTTGCGTCCAGACACATGGAGTTCTGTCGACAAAGCAAGCCGCTTTGTCGACAGAACTCCGTAGTCTGAACGCAGTGTTACAGGCAATAACACCTTCTGTCGACAGAGTTCTGTCGACAGAAAGTGTTATGCCTCGTAAAATGAGGTATACCAGCGTCGACAAAACCGCGGAGTTCTGTCGACGTTATGTCGACAGAACTCCGCGGTAGTGTAGACGCTGGTATTGTTTTGTCGACAAAAGTCCACTTTTGTCGACAAAACTAGGTAGTCTAGACACACCCTATGGTACGCCCACATCTTGAATACTGTGTACAGATGTGGTCTCCTCACCTCAAAAAAGATATTTTGGCCTTGGAAAGGGTTCAGAAAAGGGCAACTAAAATTATTAGGGGTTTGGAACGGGTCCCATATGAGGAGAGGCTAAAGAGACTGGGACTTTTCAGTTTAGAAAAGAGGAGACTGAGGGAGGATATGATAGAGGTCTATAAAATCATGAGTGGTGTGGAGAGGGCTGATAAAGAAAAGTTATTTATTAGTTCCCATAATAGAAGAACTAGAGGACACCAAATGAAATTAATGGGTAGCAGGTTTAAAACTAATAAAAGGAAGTTCTTCTTCACACAGCGGGTTGTCAACCTGTGGAACTCCTTGCCAGAGGAGGCGGTGAAGGCTAGGACTATAACAGAGTTTAAAGAGAAGCTGGATAAATTCATGGAGGTTAGGTCCATAAAAGGCTATTAGCCAGGGGATAAAATGGTGTCCTTGGCCTCTGTTTGTCAGAGGCTGGAGAGGGATGGCAGGAGACAAATCGCTTGATCATTGTCTTCGGTCCACCCTCTCTGGGGCACCTGGTGCTGGCCACTGTCGGTAGACAGGATACTGGGCTAGATGGACCTTTGGTCTGACCCAGTTCGGCCGTTCTTATGTTCTTATTTGTAAATATATATAAGTGTTCCTATTGTCACAGCGTGAGTGTTGCAACTGTGCACATCAGGATACTCAACTATAAAATGATTGAATACCGGGCCTGATACTGGGACAAAGAACCGGTCAACCTTAAAAGTGGTAACCGGAATTCATATGCAATATTAGATCAGGCTACATCTCCTCTGGATCCATTACTGAAGGGGGTCCAAAGGGGCTGGAGAGTTCTCGGATCTTGGAGTTGGAGCTGACTGGGGATGCTGAGCTCTATACAAAGCCCAGGAATCCCAGTAGGGTCAATTATGTGTCATGGGCATAGGTGGAGGTACTCTCTGAGGGAGTTGCCATGCTAGAGGGTATTTGTATGCCTGTATTAGTTTAGGTCAGGCATGTCCAAAGTCCGGCCCGCGGGCCAATTGCGGCCCGTGTTCCGATTTAATACGGCCCCCGCTTCCTCCCCCTCTCCTGGCTCCCTGGCGCTCTTTTGAACTGGCGCGCCCAGCGCGCCGCTTCCGGCCGCACCGCCGCCGCCACCCATGGCCTCCGCGGTCCTAGAGCCTGCCCTGTAGGGCACGTCCGCAGCCCCGTTCCCCCGCACAGCTGCGGGTTCGCCCTGCCCCCGGGCCGCCGTGAGGCTGGCGTGCCCTGCGCTCTCCGCCCGCCTCCGACCCTGCGGGCCCTCCGCCTTGGGGCTGAGAGTGCGGGGACGGCCCTCACCCATGTTCACGTCTTCAAATCTAGCCCTCTTTGAAAAAAGTTTGGACACCCCTGGTCTAGGTGATCAGTGGTGAGGTGTTTGCATTCCTTTTGAGGTTTTCTCTTCCTCATCACTGGTCATTCGAGAGACTGAGCCATTCGGGAGTCATGGGCAGGTTAAATCATGTGGCTGTCAGGCTGCCTTCGATGCTGAAGATAGGTGTACCAGGCATCATAGTTATCAGCAATTCTGTGTGGCTGATAAAATGTTGCAGTTCTTGGAAGAGCGCTACTGGCAGAGGTGACAAGGGGATGCTAGATAGTTGTGCTTGCACTGATAGTGCCCATGGCTTGATAATATGCGAGAGTGCAGCAAGAGGTGGCATTGAGATGGTCAGTGCTGAGGTAGTGTGCGGATTTGTCAGTGCTGAAGGAGCCAACATGCCTTTAGGCTAAGTGCCTGCCTTGGAACTCACCTATGTCAGATCTTTGATCCTTAGGTCATCTTGGTGCCAAACGTACTCAGTGCCTCTTGGTACGGTGTGCTAGGTGCCACCAGTAATGGGGCCAATTGTTTTGTCAGAAAAAGCTTTGTTGAAGTGGGAATCACCTCAACAAGAGGAATGAGAGAGCTTCCTGAGAACCACAATTGGAGCATGGTCTCTCTCTACCCTGATAGAGCTGCCTTTTCTGATGCTTCTGGAGAGCGTTGTCTTGACAACACTGTATGTTACAGATCTGAGGCCGAACAGAGAGACTTCTGCATAAGAACCAGAGTTGCACCTCCCTGGCCTTTCTAGTTCTGGCCATGAGCTTTTTACAGTGGGGACACTTCAGAATATGTGCTTCCCTTAAACAGACACACTGAGAGTGTTTGTCAGAAATAGGTATAGTCTCCTCATAAAAGTGGGCATTGGAAAAAAAAATAGGTAAAGATGTAAACAAGGTAGGTATAACTATTTGAAGAAAAGTCGTCAAGGGCGCTGCTATGTTCCGACTGCAGACAAAGGTGGAAGAGTAGAAACTGAGGGGACAGTTGGACGTGCAAGCGGGATAACAGCTCCAAACAGCATGTGCCAGCTATCCTGAACACGCAACCTACCGAGGGCACGGCTACCACAAATCTCCAGAGGCATTGGGGTGAACAGACACAGAAAGTGGCACACCCACAGGGACAAGCCTTCAAGAATAATGTGTCTTGCTGGTCCATATAAAACTACACTCTCTCTTTTCCTGCCTTTTCCTAAGTTTTATACAGGGTACAAGAGTCTGGCACCACTCAACACCCACAGTCTGATTTACAAGCATTTTGTTCCTGAATTCAGAGCTAGACAGGGATGCTGTGCAAGCAAATGCCTATGAGGAACCTAAAATAGGGTATCCACTTGGGAAGAGATTAAGTGATTAAATTTTGTGTTCTTGCCAGCTGCTAGCTAAAATAAGGATCAGCAACATGTTTATAAACTAAACACAAGTAGCCTGTTTCCCCATTTTCTTCAATAGACTTCCTTTTTAAAACCTAATAAAGAGATAACTGTAGCTGCCAGAAAGTGTCACCAAAAGTTTAATTTTCCAGATATTTATAAAAGTTAATGGAAAATATATGGCTTTTTTCCTTTGCTAAAGAGGATACAAATGAATACATCTGCAGTTAGAAAGGCATATTTCAGTGCATTACTTCAATTACATGTGTCAGAAATATGAGCTTCTAACAAAAATATTTGGCATTAAAATATCAACTATATTTTCATAGGCCTAGTCTACACTCTGCACCCTTCCCCCTCCTCTCTGGTTGATCTAACCCTACACAACTTCAGCTATGTGAATAGCATAGCTGTAGTCGATGTACTTATTGTGGTGTCTTCCATGTGGTAAGGCTGTCAGGAGCTGCTCTCCCATTGACTCTAGCTACTCTTCTTATCCTGGTGGGAGTCGATGGGAGAGTGCTCGGAGGTTGATAAATGGACTGAGTGGATCGATTGCTGTGGCATCTATCCACTGTTTAGTGTAAACAAACTCTTAGACTATGAATGCTGACTACCCTTCTGATTCTGTTTATCTTTTTTAAAAAATTAATACTACTACTACACACTGTTCTGACGCTTCCATCACAGAAGTGGGCACTTTTACACACATTTAACTAAAACAAAAACAGCAAGCAACATCTCTCTAGCCTCTTTCTGCATAGCATAATATATATAAAAAAATCCCTTTTAAGAAGCTCCTGGATAGAAATATATATGACCCAAATCACTGTAGTCTGAGTGTGTGTCTCAGAAATTCAGTTCCCGAAGTTAGACTGTCTTATACACTCTCTATATATATTGCATTTAATGCAGCGTCGGAGTCATTTTACTTCCAAGTGGCCTTGGTTAAGAGGTTTGGGTTCTGCTCTATACAAACATAACCTTTCAGGAATTCAGTGTTCCATCACAAAACTATATATTTACAGCTGTGCTGTAAGTACTTTTTCCTCCTTTCATGCATGTCATTAAACCATCTACATGTTTTGTTAGTCTTTAAAGTGCTACCATACTGTTAGTTGTTTTTTAAGTTTATCCTGTTCAGACTGCCTCTCTGAAGTCATTAAAACAGTCAGGATCACAGCAATGCATAATGTTTTTACTTTTATTTTCACCTTTCATTTATCTCTCTTCCTCAACTTTGGGTACAAATGGCACAAAGAAAGCAACTGGTAATAAAAATGTATGCTTTCTTGCAATAATATGAAGTCTGAGAAAATCCTAATTTGCTATCATTAAGTCTTACTGAATCTTTTGCCTCATTTTACTAATTTATTTTTACTTAACTTTCTCCAACTTTTTCCACTTTGGCACTAAATCCTAAATTATTCGGGACTATGATCTGTTTCTGTCCTTGGTTCATACATATTTGGGGAACTAGAAGGAATTTGCAATTCTATTTCCAGCCTGATTTTGACACTGTTTTAAGTAATTTTCTGAGTTTGACCTTAACACCATAAACCAAAACAAAAAATAGTATACTGCGCCAGGCATGTAGTAAAAATCAAGTTGGTATTTGTCTCTGGCACAACTGCAGAAAATCTACTTGCTTATACCATGGAATGAAATACTGAAGCCAACAGGAGTGCTGGAATCTAAGTAGCTAGCTTAAGTAAAAATTTGCCAAAGTGAATCCACCCTCTGGGAACTAACTGCAGAAGGGAAAACATCAGGCAGTCAAATTCCAAGACTTACTACAGAAGTAACTTACTTATAAAACAAAAGTAAAAGACAATCAGACAATAACATTACCCCTTAATGTTGTTTTCCCTCCTGTTACGTTTAAATGCCACTTTTAGGAATGTACTCTCTTTTTTAAAACCTTTTGATTATATTCAAGAACTACTTTCAGATAAAGAAATGTATCTTAACTACATTAAATTAGAATGATTATGGAAATAATGTAAGAAAAGCTAAATATTTGAGGCATTGATCAAATGAAGCTTACCCAATTTCTTCAAAAGGGGAATGTCTAATAGAAATTTTTTTTAAATTGACTTATTTCAATAAATGAAAATATTTTATTAGTCCAGCCTTTAAATAGCATGCATAGATTTTTAAGAACTAAGGTTTTTGTTTAGTTGGTTTTGCTCATATTTATACAGATGTGGGCAGGTCCTACAGCAAAGGGGGGGGGGGAAATGACCAGGCCTGCACCACTTCTCTTCACTTCCCCTGCACATGCTACCTGCTTCGCTTTCTCCTTTGTGTACTTCTACCAAAGTCACTAGATGTATTGCAAGTGTCACATCTCATTCCCCTTCCACTGCACCACACTCCCCAGCATCCATAAAGATATGTTCAAATGATATCCAGGAGCAACAGGTTCTATATGATTAAAAGGGTACTATTTGGTGAGGAAGACGTTCACTAGCAAACACCTCTATACAAGCCAGGAAATACATAGAGGTGGGAATGAGGAAGAGGTAATGGGGGTGAGATGAGGGTCAAACAGCCAGAGGATAAAATAGTGGATATGCATTTTGTAACCAGACTCAGGTACAAAGTCCTTTTTAGACCTATGGATGTAGATGTTCCAGACGTACATGATAGCTGAAAGTGATCTTCCTCCCACAGCCCTATCTTTTCAAACTACAGTAATCTATACTTAGGATATCTCAATGCTGAAAGAAGTGCAGCATGCTTTACCAAGGTGCGATCCTGAAGGCTATCCAGAAACTGTGACGTATGCAGCCGTCTACCTGGCAAGTTGAGCGTACTATCCAAAGTTAGTCAATCCAATACCTGGTGTAAGCTATCAATATGTGAGATATTTCAAGGCCCTAATTGTTACCCTAAAAACCCTAAATGGTAGTGTCTGAATGGTCATCTTTTTCTATGCATAGCTATTGCCAGACAACCAAATGACATGCACTAAGATTTTAAAAACATACTGAGGCAGGGTATATTCAGGGAGGCCCTGGGCTACATAATTTGCTGCCACCACAGATAATACTAATAGACCCTTGCCACCTTTAAAACAAGTATCAAAACATCCCTTTATGCAAATTTTTCACTAAGACAGACAGAACCAGCTGTGGATTCAAGGAAATGTACCCTTTAGTTCTGAATCCTCTCAGCCCAAAAGGTTCAATATCAGGAAAATAAAGAGCTGCTGTTCCTCACCTGAGTGATTAACTGTCACCTTTAAATTTTATGTAATTAACATCCAGTTATTAAAGTGATTAGTACCTTAGAAATACTATTAGTATCATTAACGATAAAAGCATACTAACTATAGAATTATTAGTAAATGCACAAACATTTTCCATTAATCTTAAAATAGAACTTAACATATGGGCATACTGACTTTACAATGCAGGTTAGTCTATTGACTGGAAGTCAATACAGGCAGTCCCCGGGTTACGTACAGGATAGCGACTGTAGGTTTGTTCTTAAGTTGAATTTGTATGTAAGTTGGAACTGGTACATATTGTAAGGGAAACTCTAGCCAAACATTTCTCCAGAGCTCAGTTTTATTCTCCCACACCTCACTTTCCTCAGTCCTTTATTCTCAAGCTGAGGTGTCTGCTGAGAAAAGCTGCTCCGCGTCTCCCAGGTCTGCTGGGGGGGGGGGGGGGGGGGGGGGGGCCTGTAGCTTCGCGTCTCCCTGATCTGCTGGGGGGAAGCAGCTAGTGTGGGGTTGCCTCACCCTGCTTGTAAGTAGGGATCCGATGTAAGTCAGATCCATGTAACCCGGGGACTGCCTGTAGTTAATTGGAAGTTTTTTTTATAACTAACTAAAAACGGATTAATAAATAGCTATATGGATTTAATTACTGTATCTATAAACCATAGCCAAGTCCAATTTCACTACTAGTTCATGAACTAAACCAAAAAACTACATTGTATATTTTTACAAAATCTACGCTGTTGCTTCTTAATCTGCTGTGTGGGGTTAACAAATATGTACTATTTTAACTGAACTACATTATTTTTAGCTTGGGTCCAAAGAGCTTTTACAAATGGCAGCAATTTGAACTTCATCACACTAATTAAAGCACATGAATAAATTTTATAATGAAAATGTATAACATGAAATGTACCTGCTTTTCCTTTCAATGAGAATGGCCACATAGGAAGCCGGTAAAGCAGCTCCAAAGCCTGGAGTCCAAAAGTAGAATTTTCCAAGTATCCTTCTGCAAATGTAATTTTATATCTATTATATTACATGCAAAAGCATCAAGAAAGCTGGTGTGAGATATATGTTTCATGCTCAAAATAAGACTGTATTCACATCCATTTTCCACTGATAGATACACAATGAATCTTTTGAATTAGTCCATATTGCACAGACAGCAGTACAGGTTGGACATCCTTGGTCCAGGACCCTCAGGACCTGACTGGTCCCAGAAGAGAGCTTTTTTTTCTGGACCAGGGAAGGTCATTTCAGGCCCCCCTTACTATCTCCCATCCCCCTGCCCACCAGGCTTCCTGGCTTCCCCCAAGCCCTGCTAAGCCATGCACCTGCTCCCAGCCTCTCCCCAGGCCAGCTGAGCCATGCGCCAGCTCTTTGTGCCCACCTCACCCCCACTCCTCCGGCAGCCCAGCTAAGCTACACAGCGGCTCCCTGTCCCCACTCTCACAGCCCAGCTGAGCCACACACAAGCTCCCACTCCCCCCCCCCCCCCCACACACACACAGCGCCCAGATAAGCTACACACCCCCTGCAGCCCAACTAAGCCATGTGCTTGCTTCCAGGTCCCCACCCTTCTGCAGCACGCCGGGACTCTCTGATTCTGGAACATCTGTGATCATGCCAAACCAGAGAATCCCAGATTTTAGAGGTGCAACCTGCAGTAATACTTTTCATTTATACAGTTCCTTCTAATGAAGGCCTCCAGGTGCTCCATAAACCCTAAGTCCCGTAATACCACTGAGGTTTACAAGACAGCACCCATTTCATTCAAAGGGCATTTATTTTAAATAATATAATATCTTACCCTCCCCTCAGTAATATTTATGAAAAGTTAAAGAATTATGTAGAACTACACAAAAATTGTGGCTGCTACTGTTTGTACTGCAATCATTTATGAAAAGTTAAAGAATTATGTAGAACTACACAAAAATTGTGGCTGCTACTGTTTGTACTGCAATCAGGATAGCCTCTTCAGAAAGATTCAGAGGTGTAGGAAATGGGTGTGGCTATAAAATGAATCAGAAGATGTTTCAAATAAATACACTTTACAACATGCCCTGAAGACAGATGGAAAAACTGAAGCTGAGAAGTTAAGTAACTTCTCTAAGGTCACTCGATAAGTCATTGTTAGAGTGGAGGACAGAATCCAGGAACAAAATCCTGGCTTTATTAAATTCAAGAATTGCAAATATCCCAATGACCTCTATGGGACCAGGATCTCACTTTTGCAGTCCACAACTTCAGTAACAACACACACACACACAAAAAAGTATAAATTCAGGGTACAATAATAAATAAAAATTATCTTGAAAATGGATATATTATACTATACGATGAGTAACTACAAGGCATTAAGTTTTTGCACAAAGATTAAATTTATTACTGTGGAGAAAGGGAAGGACAAGTATATATTTGCTAAATGTACATTACAGTAGCAACCCAATGGTGTAGTCAAATATTAAAATCTTTATTCTGAACTCTTGTATATCCAGCCTCTTTGGAATGGACTTTAGGGGCAACAAACCATCTCCAAGGAATAGGGGCACTTGTGAACTGGAAAGATTGTGCACAGTGCTTTAACAAGCAATAGCAGCTGATTCCGCAGCACAGTATCATTTGAGACTATATCCTCATAAATCAGGGAGAGTAACATGATAAATGTATGAAGCAATGAAGAGAGATGGAATTACACATGAGAACTGGAAACACATAATGAAGAACTAGGTGAAATTAGAAAAAACATTCAGACCAGCTTGATTTTTATCCTTGTCCTAAGAAGGGCAAAGGACTTATTCCATCTTTGCCCTCATTATGGTACAAAAACAATGATACAAACAAGTATGACTAGTTTATGTTAAAACGTGAGAAGAGCCAGTGAATCAGCAGTAAATGATGTAATGCTAATTATGCGCAGTATACATTCCCGCGGCTACAGAAAGATAATTTCACTGGACAATGCCAAATGCAGCAACAGATATAAGTTAATTATTAGAGGGATCTATTGTTTTGGCATGGTTTTCATTCATTCTACTAATATTTATACTTTCAATTTGGTAATAAAGACAGTAATATACATTTTGCATAGTGCAACTGTCTGCAAATTCAAATGCCAAAACCAATTTGGAGACCCTACAAATATAGATAGAAATAATGTTTTGAATTACAAGTGTACTGTCATGTTGTCTAGTGGTTAGAACATGGAATTTGGGAGATAGAAAACTAGGTTCTCTTTTGACCCCTACTTACTATGTGACCTTTCCCAAAGTTTAAGGACTGTCTAGAAACATACATGAAATAATTGAGTTAATTGGGAAAAACCCCTATGGGGGCACACTTCTATTGATTCAAACTAGTTTAACTTGACCATGTAACATAAACCAATATAAGCCAAGTTTAAACCAATATAAAAGAGTGTTTATATAGGGGCTAATACTGGTTTAACAAAATCTGTTTACAATCACATCTTTAGTTAAACCAATCCAAGTGTATAGATGAGGAGTAATACTTTCTGCAGTATTTAAATTACTTACAAGACCGTGACTGAATATGCTATATTGCCACATTATTTTTGAAAATCAGACTTAGATGAGAGAGTTTTACTTGTGTCCATAAAAAGGCTGACAATATCCCTTTTCGTGAAGTGGCACTAAGTTAGAAAGTCAGGTTCTTTCCAGGTTACTGCTACACAGATTAGTTGGGGGGAAGGGGCCGCCAGACTGACCATCATAACTATTTTGGTATAATATAGCTATTCCAGAATAACTCCCCAATGTGGACACTATTTCAGAATAAAAAGTTATTTTATTCCAAAATTACTCTATGTCATGTGCAAAGAAGCTATTCTAGAATAAAGACACTTTTATTTCAGAATCAAGTCCATATGGGGTCATATTAAAACATACCTAAATTCTAGACAGCTTCCTTATGCAGAAGAGCTCACAGCCACAGTTCAAGAGGGAAAAACAATGGCTGACAGAAAGAACAAGCACAGTCATCCAGCAGCCAATGAGAAACCACTGGCAGCTGTACTGGATTTCTGCTACACTTCCTTTATGACCAGAGTTAAAATAATAAAGAGGAAGTTATCATTTATTATATGATAATCACATCTGCTTCAGGAAGGCAGAAAGTAAAGTCAGTATCAATCAGCTATATTATTTCCTCCAAAGGACTCCAATTTAATCAGGCATCCTGTGACAAGATGCAAGTATATAAATCTTGATGAAAAGAACACAAAAGATTGCAAAAAAATAATTTACATACTAGTATGTTGATAGAAATAGTGGGATTGATTAGTTGAATTAGGAAAAACAGAAAACAAGAAGGAAAAACCCTTCATTTGCTCACCATCTTACTGCAATACAGGTTGTGATGCTTTTCAAAGTCACAATAGGGACAAATAAAAAACTGAAGATACTATATAGCAAGTAATTTATAAATATTTAGCAAATTATACACCTACCTTAAAATGCAAAAGAAAGCAATGTACAAGCTTCCATTCGCAGTCAGAAAAGAAGTTGACTGCAAAATCTCAGGTAGCAATTTGTGCAAATAATAGTCAAGCTTTCGTTTTCTGAGAACTGCTGCAATCTGGAGGGAGAAAAAAAGCTTACTTTAATGCAACTAAATTTGTTTACATTATAAAGAAAAAAGAGGACTACTGCACAGGGAGACATGTTCATATAAACAATAAATCAAAGCTTCTTAAGTTACTGACATGCTTTTATAACAAATACTATAAAGATATCTTCTGAACCTGTGCAGCTGTTAAGACACAAGGAATTGCACGGGCAATCCCAAATTACAACCACAAAAGGAATTTTACTGCCTTCCTGGCCATAAGAGTGGAAGCTGTTTTAAGCAGATGATGAATTTTCACCATACTTTGATTTCTAAGGCCTGGAAATGAACACGGTCAAACATCCCTGAGAAGTCCTAGCACAAGCTTGATGCAGACGCAATAAAACAGTGAAACACTTCTGTAAATTTTAACTTCAAGGAACCTAACTTTTTGTTTTTAACCTTGACGGGCAAGCATTCCTCAAAAAAAGTCACTATGAGTCAAGAAATCAGAAAGAGAGCACTTAGAACAACCATATCATTTCTACACAGCATTCCTTACTATTAGGTCCTCTTCTAAAAAAACAAAATCACAGAGTAAGTGTCAGAAAACAGACTAGATATAGACAAATAAGTTTGGAGATTAATTAAATTTCTGCATGTGTATTATAAGGGTGAGGCTACTGGCAAAAAAAGCAATATAACTTTTAGATGCTGTCTACACTACCAGCTTACATAATTGTTGCAAATTTAAATGAAATAGTGGTGGCTTTGTCCTTCAAATTCATTCTGTACTTCTTATTCAGATATCCGTTACTGCCTTTTATTCTTTTCTTTACTTCTCTTCCCTCTCATTTGAGTGGACTAAGGCATCAACTTCTGTAGTTCAAATTAGCAAATGAATCATGCCCCACCTTGCAAAAGGAAAAAGTCCCCAGGTTCTCTGCCCATCTGACAGGGAATTCCTTCCCAACCCCAAGTATAACAATCAATGAGACCCGAGTGTTATCAACAAGACCCACCAGCTAGATGCCTCAGAAAGACTTCACTGTAGTAAATCACAGCCCTCCCCATCTACCATCCATCTTGGACAACTGGAGACAAAGTAGAAGAGAAGGTTACTCCCCTTGTGCAGTAACAGAGGCTCGTTGAGATGGTTGTCCCTATGTGTGCTCCACTGTAGGCGTTTGGGCGCCGTTGCATACCTAGTTGGAGATTTTTGGTTGCAGTGCCCTATGGTGGGCTGTGCATGCAGAGCAAACAGCATGCATGGTGCCGCCACTACACACATGCAGCAACCGTCTCCTCAGTTCCTTCTCTGTTCCGGAAGGTGAAATCAACAAGTCCGAAGCAGAGGGGAGGAAGGGTGGGTGGTGGAGCACCCACAGGGACAACCATCTCAAAGAACCAGGTGAGTAACCCTCTCCTTCTTTGAGGAGTGTCTCTGTGGATGCTCCACATTAGGTGAGTATGAAGTAGTACCTGTGATGGAGCTGGGAGCTTCGGTTACATATCACTATGCACAGCAGCTAAGACAGTGTTTCCAAAGTGGGTACCGGGAGGGATGACTATCTAGAGCACAGTGTCTAGCAACAGTGTAAACAGAGGACCACGTTGTCGATCTACATATGTCCATGACGGGGATGCCACGTATGTAGGCTGTAGAGACCACCATGGCCTTGGTCGAATGCGCCCATAGCTAAAATGGAGGTGCATGGTCATAGGTGGAATAGGCTAGTTTGATGCAATCTACTATCCACCCAGAGAATATCTGGGTGGAAACTGGCATGCCCAGGGAGCTCTGTGGTAAAGACAAATAACCTGTTTGTCTTGTGGATCTGTTTAGTTCTGTCCAAGTAAAAAAACAATTGCCTGATGGACATCAAGAGTATGCAGCACAGCCTCTTTGCTATTGGCATGAGGTTTCAGAAAGAAAACAGGTAAGTTTATGGGCTCATTAAGGTGGAATGGGGTATGGACCTTCGGGAGGAACTTAGGATGAGGACAGAGTCTTTATGGAATATCGTAAAAGGAGAGTCTGCCACAAGAGCCGTGATCTCACTAACTCTCCTAGCAGATGTGATAGCTACCAATAAGACCACCTTCATAGAGAGGTGAAGCATGAAGCATGTCACCATGGGCTCGAGTGGTTTAGAAACGAGAGCCCCAAGAGCCAAGTTGAGGTTCCATGCTGGGAAAGGAGGCTTGGTTGGTGGGTAAATATTTTGTATGCCCCTCAGGAAACATTTGGTCGTTGGATGTGTGAAGACTGATTTATTATCAATGGGTTGATGAAGAGTCATAATGACTGCCAGGTGAACCTTTAAGGAGCTGAATGACATTCCCAACTCTTTCAACTCAAGGATGTATTGGAGAATGACAGGCAATGGTACTGTGGCTGGTTCTAAGCTTCTTTACTCTGTCCACGGTGAAAATCTGTGTCATTTGTAAAGGTGAGATTTTCTTGTTGTTCTATGGCTTTTCAGTAAGATTTGTTTGACTTGATAAGAGCATGTTGCTTCTACTGAGGTGAGTCATTGAGGAACTATGCATGAAGGTGGAGTGCCTGTAGACTTGAAAGACCAAGATATCTGCCCTCCTGAGTCAAGAGATGAGGAAGCAGAGGGAGGTTTCATGGTCACCTCGTGGACATTTTGAGCAGGTAAGTAAGTGTACCAAGTCTGTCTCGGCCACTCAAAGGCAATAAGGATTACCGTAGTTGTCTCTAATCTGAGTTTGTTGACTACTTGATGGAGGGCAGGATGGGAGGGAAGGCACAGAGAAGCGTTGCATTCCATTGGATTGTAAACGCATCTCCCAGGGAATGTGTTCCAATGCCCGCACGTGAACAGTACTTTGGACACCTCTTGTTGGCACTGGCGGCAAACAAGTTCACTGTGGGGAATCCCATCAGGTGAACAGCTGGTGTAGGATCATGGAGTCCATTTCCCTTTGTGACTGGATTTAAAATTCCTGATGAGGTCATTGGCAGTGAGGTTGTCGTTGGCCCAGTAGATAACAGGCTTGCAGATATGTTTATGTTTTATGCACCAAGTCTAAAGGCAGACGGCCTCCCTGCATAGATGGCAAGATCTGACCTCCCCCCCCCCCCACTGCCTGATTGTCCATAAAAATCTGAACATTGCTGCTGTTTTATTGGTATAGGAAGAGTTGACGTGTAGAATACCACCATGAGTTCTAATACGTTTATGTGCAAGTTGGATTCCTTTGGGGACCAACGACTCTGAATCGTGAAAGGGCCCAAGTGAGCTCCCCAGCCCAGGAGGGAAGCACCCAGCATGACAGCCGTGGACAGGGGATGTCTGTGAAAAGGTACCCCAGTGCACACATTTCTTGGGTCTGTCCACCAATCTAAAGAACATTTGATTCTGGTTGGGATTGACACCAGCTTGCTGATGCTTGTGTGTCATGGACTCTACACCATTCTCAGCCACTACTGTATTGGCCTCATATATAGCCTGGTGTGCAACACCACTGACGTGGCTGCCGCCATGTTCCCTAGTAGCTACAGTAGCTCCAAGTCCTCATTGTTGGTAGGAGGGTGGTCTGGAGAACCACTATGAGGTCCTTTATAGTCTGAAATCTCTGAGGTAGAGATGCTACACAGTTGAGGTAAGCCCCAATAAACTCCATTGTCTGAGATGGTTGGAATTTGCACTTGAAGAGGTTTATCTTCTAACCCTAGAGTCTGAAAGAGAGTTCTGGTCAGCAAGACAGCTTTTTGCGCCTCCAGACATGCACTTGTTCTTATCAGGCAGTCGTCGAGGTATGGAAATAAGGAAACCCCTTGTCTGCGCAGGTGGGCAGCGACAACCACCAGCACTTTTGAGAAGACTCTCTGGGCTGTAGACAGTCTGAACGGAAACACTGTATATTGGAAGTGTGCCCCACTGACTGTGAATCTAAGGTATTTGAAATGTGCCAAGTGAACGGATATGTGAAAATAGGCAACCTGGAGATCAAGAGTCAATAATCAATACTCTTTGTTCAAGGTTGAGATTATAGTGGATAGGGTGACCATCTTGAATTGTTGTGGTCGTATGTGTCTGTTGAGCCTCCTGAGATCAAGACTCGATCTCTATCCTCCCGACTTCTTTGTTGTGAGGAAGCAGTGGGAGTAAAACCCTTTCCCCTTGTATTCATGTGGTACATATTCCACTGCACCAAGGTGAAGTAGATGTTCGATCTAGTGGAGGAAGATAGTTTCATGAGATGGGTCCCTGAAGAGGGATGGGAAAGGTGGGTGGGAAAAGGGAAGAGAAGAAAAGGGGATACAATATCTGTTCTTTACAATATCCCGTACCCATCTGTTGGTCGTGATGGAAGACCATTGATGGTAAAAGGGTGCCAGACATTGACGGAATAAGTGAAGAGAGTGAGGTTGCCCTGAGCAAGATGTTACCAGACTCTCAACCTGACCTTCAAAACTTTTGTCTTGAAGTAGACGGGTGGGAGGTGGAGGGCTGATCAGAACTTTGCCTCCTAGTCTGGCGTTGTCTTTTTCTGTTATCAAATTGCCTTTGAACTTGGCTAAAAGGAGTGGGTCTATACCGCTGAATGAAACTTCTCCTGTTTGCATTTTACTACAGAGATGTGAATATCAAGCATCTTCAAGGTAGCACGGGAGTCCTTCAGAGAGTGAAGGGAGGCATTGGTAGTATTAGCGAAGAGTTTGGATCCCTGAAATGGAAGATCTTTAACCGTGGCCTAGACCTTACATGGAAATCCAGACAAATGTAACCATGAGGACCTTCTCCTCACCACTGCCATTGCAATACATCAGGAAGCAGTGGTAGATGCGTCTAGCGTGGCTTGAAGGGTTGTACGTGAGATCAGTGTGCCCTCATTAATATTGGCCCTGAATTGGTCTCTTTTGTCCTCTGGTAACACCTCAATAAAATTTGTCATCTGCTCGAAAATGTGATGTGTGTATTCGGTCAGCATGGCTGTATAGTTTGATATGTATAGTTGTAGAGACGCAGTATGGCCAGTTGGCTGGCATAGGCATTGGAGATGGGAGCCACTGGGTTGATTGCTATTGGGGTGCTGGTTGTTGCATATGCTGCTGCTGTTGGTGGGTGCTCCACTCGTGGCGTCAGGCTCATCCCAGTGCCGCAGATCAGAGATTTGCACAGCCATGCTCTGCCAGACCACACATGTGCAAGCAGCGGCATGCCTTTCATCTGTTACACGCAGTCCGACCCTGCTCAGTTCCTCTCAGCCGCCTGAGTATCTGTACGATAAAAGTCAAATTTTCAGAGCGGGGAGAAAGGCAGATCGTGGAGCACCCACGCGGACACAACTTGATGAACTATCATTACTGCACGAAGGTGAGCTGCTACTGCATCTTCTTCTTTTGGTCCCTGTGGGTGATCCACTCTTGGTGACTTCGGAGCCGTACCCACACAAGAAATGCGTTTCAGAATTAAGGTTTATTAACAGGAGGAGTACTGCCATTGCCACCGAGGAGTCTGAAGCCCAGTGATGCAGTATCGCATAATGCTTCATGAAAGTCACGTTGGACGACCATGTCACTGTTCGGCAAATGTCCCGAAATGGTAGTCCTCTTAAAAAAGCTGTAGATGTGGCAACTGCTCTCGTGAAGTGGGCTTTAGGTTGAGATGGGAGTGGCTTATTACATATGGACTAGCATGTAGTAATGCATATGACTATTAAGTTCACAATACGTTGGGAGGACAATGGTTGCCCCTTGGAACAAGCTGTCAGTGATACTATAAGGCGGTCTGTTCTGCGGAAATCTCATGTTCTGTCCATATAGAAAGCTAGAGCCCTGCGTACATCAAGGGTATGCAGAGTTGCCTCACGTGGTGAGGTATGTGGAACCCTGGAACAACAGTTCGGACACTTCGCATTGTCTTGTGTTGCCAACAGGTCTATTAATGGAAAGCCCCAATGACGGAAAATATGGTACAGAATGTCGGTTCGGATCTCCCATTCATGATCGTGGGGAAACTGTCTGCTTAGTGAATCTGCAAGGACGTTGTTGACCCTCAGGTAAGTACAACGCTATGAGGAATGTGTTGTTGCAGATACATCAATTCCACAACCGAATCACCTCTGCGCAGAGAGACCGAGAATGGGCTCCCTGTTGTCTGTTGATGTAATACATGGTTGCAACATTGTCTCTGAGCACTCTGGTTGTTGTGCCTCTTATGTGCAATTTGAAATGTCTGCCCACTCGAAGTACTGCCCTGAACTCGAGTATATTGATGTGCAGTAACATTTCCGCTTTGGACCACCTGCCTTGAACTGTTAGGTCGTCCATGTGGGCACCCCATCCTGTAAGGGAAGCATCGGTAGTTATTTGTTTTGACAGTTGGGGGCGATGAAAAGGGACACCCCCCCCAAGAGATTTTGTGGTTTGGTCCATCATTAGAGGGACCCCCAACATGTGGCAGTAACACTACCAACTTGTGGATGCTGTGTTTCACCGGAACATAAACGGAGGCCAGACAATGCTGGAGACATCGGAAATGTAACCTCGCGTGTCAGACGACGACGGCAGCTGCCATGTCACCCATCAACTGTACTGGAATCATTGAAGAATGTGTGAGGGTGTCTACTAGGTCCTGGATTGACTGGAAACGTTCCGCTGGTAAGTATGCACAAGCTGCCTTCGCATCTAGTTGCGCTCCTATGAAATTCAGGTTCTGAGTCGGCTCCAGTGATGATTTTTATATGTTTATAACGAGACGGAGGGAATTGAATATTCAAGTTGTTATTCTCACCAACTTGCGTGTCTCCGCATAAGTACGACTCCTTAGGAGGCAATCGTGCAGGTAGAGAAAAATCATTACCCCTGTCTTGCGCCAGTGGGCTGCTACTTCTGCTAAGGTCTTGGAGAATACTCTGGGAACACAAGCTAACCCAAATGGAAGTACTTTGTACTGGAAATGTTTGTCTCCTACTATGAACCGAAGAAATCATCTGTGCGTCACATGTTTTGCAATGTAGAAGTAAGCATCCTATAAGTCATGGACTGCGAACCAATCTCCCTCGTTCAGCGCTGGTATAATCATAGTTAAGGTGACCATTTTGAAGCGTTTTCAGAGGTATCAGTTAAGTTTTCGTAGGTCCAAGATGGGTCTCCACCCTCCATTCTTCTTTGGGGTGAGGAAATATCGAGACTAAAACCGTTTTCCTTGGAATTCCTTGGACACTCTCTCTATTGCTCCAATGGCAAGCAAGCAATGGACCTCTTGTTTCAACAGATCCTCGTGAGATGGGTCCCTGAAAAGGGACGGGGTGGGTGGGGTAGTTGGGGGAATTGAAATACGGAGATGGTGAGACAGGAAGCTACGATTTCTAACATCCATTTCTCCGAAGTGACTGGCCCAATGGTGGTAATACGGCCTTAGACAATGGTGAAAAAGGGGTGAGAGATGAGCTTTGTTCGCATCCTTGACTAAGCAGTCAAATTTGCTGTTTTGTAGAAGGCTACTTAGAGGATGGGAAGGCTGCTGTCGCTTCCGCTGAGGATGCTGCCAGAATCGTTGATGTTCCAGAGTGCAAGGTTGTTGCCTGTGGAAGGAGAAATCATATCTTTGTTGGTAAGTATATTAGCACTTTCATCTGTGGGGGGATGGGGTGTATACATCCCTAGTGTGCAAAGTGTAGTTCGGGAATCCTTCCCTGAGTGCAGGACTTCGTCCGTTTTGCTAGTGAAAAATTTATGCTTGTCGAACGGTAAGTCCTCAACTTTATTCTGGAGTTCTTTTGGGATTGATGATGATGATAGCCATGAGGATCTTCTCATTGCCACCTCTGTAGCGGTGGCTCGTGCAGTAGTGTCCGCCACATCCAGGACGATCTGTAATGTGGCTCTACATAAAGTGTATCCCTTTTCTACTATGGATTTGAGCAGTGGTTTTTTTGAGTCCGGGAGATGCTGCAGAAGGTCCGCCAAGTTTGAATAATTGTTGAAGTTGTGGCTGGAGAGGAGAGAGGAATAGTTCGCAATATGTAGTAGTAATGTGGCCGAAGAGTAAAATTTCCTTCCAAAGATATCTAACTTATTATCTTTTTCTGGGAGGGTATTTCTGTATTGTGGTACTTTTGATCTATGCTGTACCGCATTGACCACCAACGAATTAGGCTGGGAGTGATCAAACAAAAAATCCAAGCCCTTGAAGGGACAAAATACTTTTTATCCTCTCGTTGGGGGAGCGGATGCTAGTTTGCGCCATATTTCCTCCGCGACCTCCATGATTGCCTCATCAATGGGAAACGCAATTCTGCCCCAGTGCCTTGGGCGTAGGTTCTTCAAGAAACAGTGTTGTTTAGTTTGAATGTCTCCTAACTATACCTCCTGGCTATCTGCGACTCGTTTGAAGAGAACCTGGAATTGTTTCAGGTCATCTGGCGGACAGATGTCACCCGGAATCACCGCCTCATCTGGTGAGGATGATGAGTGGTCTGTTGGCGATGTGCCCTGCTGAGGGTCCTCTGGATCGGACAATTACCCCTCTTCAGGCTCCAATTGTTCCAGCTGTATCATTGGGGCTTTTTGGAGGAGGAGGCGGTGAATGTTCGTGTTGTGGCTCCAGAGGTAAGGGAGACGTACAGCAACATGTGCATCTTCTGTAGTATCGGGATGTACGATCATGACGAGGAGGGTCATAATACGTCCTATGGTAATGACCATAATATCGTTCTGAATGTGTTGGGGATGAGTGTCGAGAAGATAAGACACTGCTATGTCTTATATAGTAGTGACGCCTTGGTGACTGGACAGGCAATCGTGAGTGATGTAGTGAATGCCGTGGAGATGGGGACTGAGATATAGACATTCTCCTCTCACTGTATCTTGCTTCCCTATAGTAGGAGTTACGACCAGGGGACGCTGAGCTGCGTCGAAGTGCCCAATTGTAGTGCCAGGGGTGTAGCTGTGGGAGGAGGATGGCCCCAGGGAGAAAATTGGGGAAGGAGAAAAGAGCTCTGATTGCGCGGTTGTCATGGCTCCTTCCCCACCCTGGCACAATAAATGCAGAAGTGGGGGCCCGCAAAAGTACCCCAAAACCTTATCTTTCCAGACTTTGGTAAAAACTTCCCCCCAAAATCTTAAAAACCTAGATTTTGGGGATAAAAACTCCACTGTCACCACCCAAGTAATAATAAAGAAAATCAGGGGAGAGATCACTTGGGAAATCTGACCCCTAAAGTACAAACCAGGACACACAAATTAACCAATACCAGGTTAATAAAAAGAAAAGAGAAAGAACTTTTATTATCACCACAATATTCCTGTTGCAAGCATAATGACTAGATGTAAAAGTAACATACTCATGGAGGGGAAACCCACAATGGACCAGGAGCTTAGTTAAAAGGAGAGCAAAACCCATTTCTAAATGCACAGACATCAGATCCCATTTCCTAAACAATAAAACAATAAAACCTAACGGATTTATCTAAACTTTACCCTACTTACAGAAGAGTCTTTTCTTGGAGGGGAGACATTCTGTCTGACTCCCTCAGTAGCTGGAGAGAAAATTACCCCAGAGACAAAGGAGGGAAAAACCAAAAATTCCCCTGTCCTAGTTTGAAATTCCTACCCATATTCCCACTGGACAACTCTACCTGGGTCAGGCATTTTAACCCCCGAGTCCCCAGGCTACTGGCCAACCCCCATGATCATGACAACGGTCGTCTGTGCAAGGGCTTCCTCCGGTGCCGGGTGATATTTGCCTGTAGCGGTGCCGGGGAGTGCGATGCCAAGTGCACTTGCTCCAGCGAGGTTGTGCTCTGCACCTTAGATGCTGCTGCCGCCGGTGCTGTAAGCAGCAAGACTGTTTCCGCTGCCGGTGTCAATGTGCCCGGTGCCGCTGATGCGGCTGCCTCCTTTGTCGGTTTCGGCAGCACCAACGGCACCAGTGCTGATCGCGTTCTCAGTGCCGCAGGTGGCAGTTTTTCTCCGTTAGATCCCAACGTTTGTCGAGACCCCATGGCAGTTGTCCCTGACGTGCTCAGTCCATCTTTCGAACCTCATCGGGGGTTAAGAGCCACTGGGAGGGGTCAAGTTAGGGACACCTTGGATTTTTTTGGAGCAGACGTCTCTGTGGAAGTTGTACTGTGTTTGTGCCCAGAAGGAGCAGGCAAATCCACAGGCTGCAATGCCTTATCGAGCGTAAGCATTTTTAACAGCATTTCACGGTCTTTACGGGCTCTGGTGGTCAGATTGCAACAGTGCTGACATCTTTGTGGTATGTGTGCTTCCCCTAAGCACTGGATACATGCCTCATGCCCATCTGACATTGGCATGGCTTTGCGACAGAGCGTACACTTCTTAAAGCCTGGGGAACCAGGCATTTTGTCAGAGGTGTTCCTGGGTCTTTTGTCTCTGTTTCTCATTGAAGTAATTTGCGAAAATGAATGGGTACTAGTTCATCCATTAAACTATCTCCATATCTACATTACTATTTCCTGTCGCCTTTTTTTTTTTTAAACACAAGAACTATGAACAAGAACACAACTAAGAATAAACAGTAACTTGCGATATCATCAACTATTTACAGAATATACATGAGGAGAAACACTGAGGAAGAGATGGAGCTCTGTCCACGAACGAGGGTGGTTGGAAGGAACTGAGCGGAGCCGGACCGCGCACAACAAATGAAAGGCATGAACAGTGCGAGCCACTGCTCGCGCATGCACGGTCCGGCAGAGCATGGCTGTGCAAATCTCCGATCTGCAGCATCAGGACAAGCCTGATACTACGAGTGGAGAACCCCTGGGGACCACTCGAAGAAGAACCACAGTTATGAACTGACCTATTAACCACATACGAACACTTTAGTCCATGGGTTCCCCCTTCCCCCCCCACATACACACACACACACGTCAATCCCAGCCCAAGTTTTGCTGCTATTTTTTTGGGAAGGGGGGCATGGGGGTTTCTCAAAAATCAAAAAGGGGGCGTATTGCCGAAAAGTTTGGAACCACTGCTTTAGTCAATCCTGCCAGAAGAAAAGGAGGGTGCCAGAGTCCCACTGGGAAAAGCCCTTTTCAAGGGGAGGCAGTTACACATATGGGCTGGTCCTGACACACAGTTATTGCAGGAACTATGTTGTCCAAAGGACATCAGGAAGTAACAGAATCAATCTTTCATGTGGATGGACTTTGTACCCTTCAAGACATACAGCATTAAAGGCTGAAAGCACAAGCAAGGGGGTTGTTTAGCAAACCAACCTCTAAGCCAGGAGTGAGCAATAAGAGTCCTATGGGCTGGATGCGGTTCACCAAGGTTAGCCCTTGGTGAGCCGCCAGATGTTTAATTCACCTGCATGTCGGCAAGTACAATCACTCTCAGCTCCTGTTGACCACAGTTCACCATTCCCAGCCAATGGGACCTGCGGGAACCAGTGGCTCAGCCTGTGGCACTTCCTCAGTTCCCACTGGCTGGAAATGGCAAACTGCAGTCAACAGGAGCTACAATAGCTGTACCTACAGAGGTGCAGGTAAATAAAGTTTCTGGAACTGCTTCCAGCCCACTTATTGCCCACCCCTGCTCTATGCAAATCATGAGTAGAAAATTCTGAACTAAAAATTATTGTATTTTCCCTCTTTACAGATTATTGCTAAGTAAAATAACAACAAGTATTAACCCCACTTTACATATGCGGAAACTGAGGCACAGATATGTGATGGCTCATAGCCACAAATACAGTCTCTGAAGTCACTGGTCCATTTCCTCACTGGGAAGTTGGAAGTCTCCTATATCAAGCAAGATGGTGGGAATAGGAGATCTAACTAATTTCTTCCAAAGATAAGATAAATTTGTAAAGCTTTTAGTATTTATATTTATGAAGAATTTTTTTAAAATGTGAATCAAGATAGTGCTGTCTTCCTTAATATGCACAAACAACATTCCAACACTACTGGTTCTGTCCTTCTAAACACCGAGAGAGTAAAATTTACTGGACTGAGCAATTATTTTTCTGCAATTAAAAACATGGTCACTTTATGAGCAGAGGTAGCACTGGAGCTTATTCAAGGGGAGAGAAAACCAAAAATCAGAGATTAGTGGGAGAGAAGCAAAATCCCCAATGTTTCAACATTAACAGTCAGGAGCTCAGAAGATCTGGGAAAAGAAGGGTAAGCAAAATCTCCTTTCCATCATCCTTGCAGGGCACTTGGACTTTAATCAGATGCCTCCTACCTCATACTGTAGTAAGGCCTTTAACAGGTTCTTTGTAGGAATCATAATACAGGTTGAACCTCCAAAATCTGGGACTCTCTGGTCCAGCAACATCCATGGTCCGGCAGACACTGCAGGATCAGAGAGCCCTGGAGCACAGAAGTGTAGACCAACTGGGAACCTCGTCCTCTGGGAGCCCCGGCCAGCAAGGCAGAAGCAGCACAGTGAGTTCAGTCCCCGCGGAGCCCTGGCCGAGTGGGAAAGCCAGCAGCAAAAGTAGGGCAGCTGGTAAGCCCTGTTCCTGGGAATCCTGGTGGAATGTGGCAAAGGCGGGGCAGCTGGAAAGCCTCATCCCCAGTGATCCCCTATGAATCCCCCACAGAACGGAGCAGAAGCAGCAGAAGCGGGGAAGCCAGACAGCTCCAGTTGCAGGGGTGGGGAGGGGAGAAGCGAGGCTAAAGCAGCTGGGGTGCTCCATCTCCATGGAGCCCCAGTGGGCCAGAGCCCAAGTCCAACCCCTGCAGGCTAGGGATGTAATAGTGTAGTTGATTAACCAATAAACAAAAGCTTATAGGTTAAAGCTATAGACTACACACATTTCCTTCCCCTCCACCACCTGGCCAGTAAATTTTTTTTAGCAGGCTGGCCAGTAGCCCAGCTCAGTCCTGGCTTGCGACAGCTCCAGAACCTACCCCTGCTGTGGCTCTGCATTTAAAGTGTATTAAGAGCCAGGTGGGCAGGCAGCCCAGCTCAGTTTCAGCTCGCATGAGGTCCGGAAGCTCAGACCTTCCCACCCAGCTCATACCACACTTTAAATGCAGAGCCATAGCAGGCCAGAGACCAAGTGTCCCAGTGTGTAGTCTATAACATTAACTGATAAGCTTTCGATAACTGACTATGTTATTATGTCTCTACTACACAGAACAGAATTTTCAGAACCTGGATGTAAAAGAAGATTCTCTCATACTAAGACAGTATTTCACAGCCAAGCCCTTTAGAAAAGAAATGCTTAGGTTTAGTCTACAAAGATGCAGAGATAAATTTCCAGCTTCTTCAATGTAGATCTGCTAGATCAGAAAACAATGTTAACTATTCACTTTGGCAAACAAACAGTTCAATATATAATTTCAATATCCATTTATTTGCAATGCTGCAATTAAAGTACATTTACCCAAAAAAATGACCAAATAAGAAATAACACCTTTTAAAATAATAGATCTGTTCCCTGTGGGGGATGGATATCCAGATCAGACATGTTTACAGTTACATATTAAGGATTTATTTAATCACTCTTGGCAAAACCCTCTTCTGCCCAATACTAAGAACCAGTGTTTATGCACAGAGAAAAAAATAGCCTAGATATTTTGGAACTCTGTCAAATTGTTATAAATGCTTTCTTGGAAACTAATGAAGAAAACTCAGATCTCAGGAGAAAGAGGGAAACACCTAGGATTCTGCTGTCCTCACAATTTAAATTTTCCTGCTCTGTGGAGCTTTGTGCACTGAAAAGGATTTAAGATTTAAATAACAACATCAAAAAATGTCAATCAGCCCCTTCTCTACCCACTAGTATGTTAAACCATGGAACAGTGAAAAATCTCAGCTCTAACGGGCTCTTCTCAATACTGCCCAGACAACACTGAACACTCTTCTCCCTCCAAAATGCAAGACTCTATACTTATACTGACTCTTCAGCCTCTCCTAAGTTTGTTTATATATATATGGTCCCTCATCACTTTAATATATTAGCAGCTCACAATTTTTTTCCTACAGTCCATTCTGGATTACCTGTTTCACTTAAAGCACTAGGGCCTCACCTTCTCTTTAATTAAGGTGAACCTGACAACCATATCCGCCTTCCATCCTCACATCTGATTCACATCAACACTCTCAGGTTCCTGAAAGCCCTTTGATCTTCCCAACCATTCTGTGAGACAGGGAAGTACTTTCTCCATTTTACAAATGAGGAACAGAGGCACAGAGTAGCTCAAGAAAATTGTCGAGGATGATGTGCCAAGTCTGAGTTGGGAACCAAATACAAGTCTGCCAAGTACCAACCCACTGCCTTAGTAACTAAGCCACCCCACTCAGCCTCTTGTTTTCCCCATCTCCATTCTACCCCCAGCTACAAGATCTTCATTCTTGATCTTCTTGAGTCCAACATAGATACAGAAGAAATACTGATCTTGCTGCGTTTCCTCCACCATTTCTGCCGTGTGGAGGAGAGAGGGACCATAATTTCTTCCTAAACATTACAGCTGAACACTGGGAAAAAAATGGTGTGTGCAAGCACCTCTACATGCTTTTCAGAAAGATGGAGCTCCTGTACACCACAGGACAGTAGATGTGAAAAGATCAGGGTAAACACAGGAGTCTAAAGCAGCGTTGAGCAATAATTTTTTATTGGTGGCCACTCCAAGAATTTGGTAAGTGGTCAAGACACCAGTCTTCCAGGATATTAACAAAAGAGGTGCAGCATCTGGGATGAAGATTGGGTGCAAAGAGAGCTTAGGGACACTTTTTTCCGAAACGGAACTTTTTTCAAAAAAACTGCAGTCTAGACAAGGATTTGTCAAAAATAAACCCTTTTTCAACAGATCCTGTATTCCTCAAAAAATGAGGTTTACAGGATCTGTTGAAAAAGGGTTTATTTTTGATAGCTCTGCGTCTAGACTGCCTTTCTTTTTTCGAGAAAGCTCCATTTCGGAAAAAAGCGGAGGCCATGTTTATGCTAATGAAACGCGGGCTATTTAAATCCCTGCTTCATTAGCAATTTCGACATGCCTAATCTACATCTCTCTGTCGATAGAGAGGTGTAGTCTAGACACAGCCTGGGTCAGACCAAAGGTCCATCTTGCCAGCAAGTTAAGGGAGTATGGATTGGATAAATGAACTGTAAGATGGACAGAAAGCTGGCTAGACTGTCAGGCCCAACGGGTAGTGATCAACAGCTCAATGTCAGGTTGGCCGTCGGTTTCTAGCGGAGTGCCCCAAGGTTCGGTTCTAGGACCAGTTTTGTTCAACATCTTTATTAATGACCTGGATGAGTGGATGGATTGCACCCTCAGAAAATTTGCAGATGACACTAAGCTAGGGGGAGAGGTAGATATGCTGGAGGGCAAGGATAGGGTCCAGAGTGACCTGAACAGATTAGAGAATTGGGCCAAAAGAAATCTGATGAGGTTCAATAAGGACAAGTGTAGAGTCCTGCACTTGGGACGGAAGAATCCCAAGCACTGCTGCAGGCTGGGTACCGAATGGCTAAGTAGCAGTTCTGCAGAAAAGGGCCTGGGGATTACAGTGGATGAGAAGCTGGATATGAATCAACAGTGTGCCCTTGTAGCCAAGAAGGCTAATGGCATATTAGGTTGCATTATGAGGAAAATTGCCAGCAAATCTAAAGAAGTGATTATTCCCCTTTATTCAGCTCTGGTGAGGCCACATCTGGAGTAGCGTGTCCAGTTCTGGGCCCCCCCACTATAGAAAAGATGTGGACGCTGGAATACATGACCTATGAGGAGAGATTTAGGGATCTGGGTTTGTTTAGTCTGTAGAAGAGAAGAATGAGGGAGGATTGGATAGCAGCCTTCAACTTCCTGAAGGGAAGTTCCAAAGAGGATGAAGAAAGGCTGTTCACAGTAGTGATGGATAGCAGAACAAGGAGCAATGGCCTCAAGTTACAGTGGGGGAGGTCTAGGTTGGATATTAGGAAAAACTATTTCACTAGGAGGATGGTGAAGTACTGGAATGGGTTACCTAGGGAGGTGGTGGAATCTCCATCACTAGAGGTTTTTACGTCTCGGCTTGACAAAGCCCTGGCTGGGTTGATTTAATTGGGACTGGTCCTGCCTTGGGCAGCGGGCTGGACTTGATGACCTCTTGAGGTCTCTTCCAGCTCTATGATTCTATGAGACCCCAAGCCCTGCTCCCAGGCATCGCCTCCCACACCTTGTGGAGAGAAGGTGAGACCTGCTCCCCCAAGGGAGCACTGCTCCCGGCGAGGTCTGTGTGCAGGGCAGGAACTGTCCCAAGTTGCTCCCTGTGGGGTTGGCTGAGAGTTCACACCTGGGTTAGAGGGAAGTTGCTGTCAGTACCCAAGGTTTGCAGGAAGTGGGGTGCTGGGGATGAGGCAGCGACATGTGCAGAGTCTGAGAGGAGGAACTAGCAGGGGGATGAAGGCAGCAGGGGGCTCAGAGCCCAAGGGTAGTGAAGGGGGGAGAGCCCAAGGGTAGTGAAGGGGGGAGAGGAGAAACAAGGATGCAGGAGGCCTCTGGCCCCAGGAGCAACCACACTGCAGCCTGGCTCTAGCCCCGGTAGCCACCTGCCATGTGGCCTGCCCCAGGAGCAGCCAGGCAGCCACCACATGGCCTTGGCTGCAGCTCCAGCCCTGGGGAAGGGCTGAAGCTGGGGCCAGGGCCACCTGGTGGCTGCCCTGCTGCTCCTACAATGGGACCATGTGATGGGCGGCTGCCTCATGTGCCGGGGATAGAGCGGGGGACATGGTACTAAAAATAAAAATTCAACCCATGACAAATTAGACCATAATAGATGAAGAGGTAAAGAACTTCAGACATTTTCTGTACTTCATTTGATCCTTCAACTGGAACTGTTCCTTCCATCCCTCTTCTTTCAAGTATCTTCACAAAACTTTGCAAAAACTGAAAAAGTTATGTGAAGTAGGCCAGATTGACTTGAATGTTTTGATGTTACTGATGCATGTAAGTATGTCAGTACCACTCACGCAAGCCTTAACGCTGACTTCACTGAAGGCCTCATGTTGTGCAGGAATCTGTATCAACAATTCTTATAGCCTCAACATGTGCAGACTATTTTCCCTTACAATAAGTAATTCAGAGATCACGATGGCTTGATAATGTCAGAAGCCTTTTCAGCAATCCATGATCTATATTCTACTGGTCTCAAATCATGGGAAGAACACCGTATGATATTATGTATTTGAAAGGCTTGACACACTGCGGCGAAATCTACTCGCCAACCCTGCATTGTGCATGCGCGCACTGCCGGTAAATGGGGCAATCAGCTGAAATCTACTCACCCCGGGCAAGTAGATTCACTGATTCGTCAAGCCCTGTGTATTTGACCAAAGAAGAACAAGAGACTTATGAAACAACTGGCAAGAATCAAGAGGCACAGTAATTCCTTTGAGAACCTCACTGACTTTCAATGGATGCAACTTCCCCATCTCAGGGTCTAAACTGGAATAGTTATTATGTTATATTGAAAATTTTGAATGAATCATAGGTTTTAGAAATGTACTTCAACAAAAGCAAGTAAATGTAAAAAGTCTCTAGTAAACCTTACTGGGCATTAACTAGGCTGCATAAAAATATACAGGTAGAAACAAAATCATAATCTCCCATTCACAGCACATGCTACAACATCCTACAAAAATGTACCACTGGGTATACTTTTGCAAGTTAATTTTTCCCAGATCCGGTACAAGCCAGGATTGAGCAGCTAAAAAATTACTGCTGGGAGAATGGGGGGTGGGAGGAGTGCATGTAGTCTATAGCTTTAACGAATAAGCTTTTGCTTATCGGTTAATCAACTAGACTATTACATCCCTTCCCAAAATGGGATCATGTAGGTAGGGAACTGCAAAGTTGCTCAGGGGAGGTCCCAATACTTCCATCCTCACATCTCCAAAGGCAGTACCCTCCCAGAGTTCTGCAGTTAGAATAGATTCCAGGAGGTGGAGGTGGGTAGCGACTGCCTGAGCCCCACCTAAAGCAGTGAGTGGTAAGCTCTCAAGCATGGACTGCCTTGACTGGAGCAGCTGGGGGACAGAAGTCCCAAACCTATGCTACCCAACCCCCAGCTGGGGAACTGGAGAGTGCAATGATGCATAGAAGTCCCAAGCTCCGGCTGGAGGGGAAGAGCATGTGGAAGCTCCAGCTGAAGGGGCGGGGGGGGGGGGGCAAGGAAGCACATGGAAACCCAGAGCCCTGGCTGGAAAGGGGAACGTGCAAGGGGTGGCATGAGTGGCAACCACAAGCCCCTAAGTAGAGCAGGGGGACAGGTGCACAGAAACCAGAAGATCTGGCTGTAGTGGTGGGAGCGGAACTGCAGAGCCCCAGTTGCCCCAAGACCCTACCAGAATGGAGGTGGGAGGGGAACATGGAAGTCCTGAGCCTGGGCTGCCCCATGTCCTAACTGGAGTGGGGGGTGCAGAAGCCCCAAACCACAGTTCAAGCAGTGAGGGGGAACCCCAAACTTGGGCTGCCCCACAGGGCTGCTCCCAAACTCTGGTCCCTCCCCAGTATGGCCAGACTACGGATGCTAAAGTGTGATTATCAGACTAATCGTATAGTCGATACAATTTGTATCAACTATACGATTAGTCAATAGGACCACTCTGCAGAGCCTCAGCGGGGGTAGCTCCAGGAGCCGGCTCAAGCTGGGACTGAGCACTCCCAGCTCCTGCTGACTCTGGGAGCCACCAATGCTATGTCTCTGCATTTTAGATCCTGACTCACGCTGAGTACAATAGTCCCTGTTTGCGGCAGACAACCCTGTCCGCTGCAAACAGGAGCTGGTGCTGGAGCAGCTTCTGTTCACCTGCTCGTTTCCCGCCACCCCCTTGCTGCCTCTCAAAGAGGCAGCAACGGGGGGGGGGGGGGGCGCCGCAGGGAGCACAGAACCAGCAGGGACTCAAGCAATGTTCCCGCAGGGCTCTTGTACATTTCAAAGGTTTAAATGGCCACAGTGGGAACCATTTTCCTGATGACTCCCTTCCCATCCCCCTCCCCCCCCGCATAAAGACAGTGCTGGGCGGAACTGACTTTTAAGCTGGCTGGCCCCAGCACTGGCTCCTGCTACCTCTCTCGGACAGAAGCAGTGGCAGGGAGCAACTAGCTGAATCACTACGCAGCCATTCTATAAGCTTATGCTTATCAGATAGTTGACTAGTTGCTTACAAATCTAGGACGGACTAGCAAATAGGAGTCCCAGGCTCTGAGAGGCAGGGGAGATCAGATTTCACAGAGGACAGCTGATTTCAGAATCCATGACTATTTTTCACAGCCATGAAATTGGTCTCTCATTCCAGAGGATACCCACATATAGTAAGTGGAAAAAAGTTCATTTCATCCACTGTAAAAATGGTTAAAGATGACCTTCCTATAATTTGAACCTACAGCTCCAGAGTAGGGATGTGAACGGGTAACTAGTGCAGGCGGAGGGCTGCTCCAGCCCTACTGGGTCCCCATTTGGGGCCACCAGGTAGCCACCTGTCCGGGATCCTGCTTAGTCTGGTTAAATGTTGGGTTAACCCAGTGTTTAACCGGTTAACTGAGTAATCGGGATTTTATATCCCTACGCCAGAGGCCTGCATGTTTCAGACCTGACACTTCAGCTACCAAAGGTCCTCCCTTCCAGTTTTAAATTTCTGAAATGAAGAGATCAAAAAAAAAAAAAAAAAAAAGACTTTCTCTCCTCCTCAGTCTGTTTGCATTCTTAGGAATGACTCTATTGACAAAAGTACTATAGAGTACTGGGAGTCAAAAGACATTACCATCTGTAAACCATCTACTGTTGCCTTTTCCACTACATTACATTTAAACAAGAATGCTGTACACAACAGGCACACTTCTGACCATCAGCAATACCTTAAAAACATGAAAGACTATATCTGGGGGGAAAGGAGAGGAATTTCCATAGTTCCACTAGGCTTGGCAGGTTAAGAATTTAATAAAAGCTATGTGGTAAAAAAGGAGACTATGTAGTTTTACACATCAACTTTCATGTTCAAGTGATCTAGAAAGTTTACAAAGTAGTAGTTAAATACATGTAGTGCACTTAAGTTGTAAGCAAACAGAGCTACTATTTTGCACTCAGATGATCACAATTTTGTATATTTTGATTTAGTAAGTTACTCCATATACCAGCATTATTCACTATTCTTCAAAAAAGGTTCCATGAGATCTTTAGCTTGCAGTTATGTGTAACCTGATCTAAGATCTAGGGATTTAATCAGTAGTTGGGCACACCAGGGATAAGTTGGCATTTGGCCATGCACAAGTTGCATGAGCGCCCATCTATGGTGAAATTTAGCGATGCAAATTTAATGAGTGTTCAAGGCTGAGAAAAAACACTCTGTAAACGTAAACTGATCTCTTTATATATGCTAGAGGAGTAGACATGCCATATAAAAGCAGTCAATTTTCAAATACTTTTGTAGAGTGGCCAGAACCACAGGACTGAGAACAAAAAGTGTTGGGGAAGATGGAGACTGAGGGGATCAAGAGGAATCTAATTATTCAGATTCAAAATCAAAACCATAATTACAGAAATTAGGTCCCAAAATGATGAGTTACTGAACACTCAATAGCCCTTCCTTCCATTATAGAGCAAAAGCTTTGAATTCTGGATGTAAATTGGGGAAATAATGCAGGGAGCAATGGCGGGTCCTAGAGTCACAGTATGGATTGGATAAGCATCTCAGAAACTATTTGTGCTTATATCAGAGATGTAAAATCACATTTCAAATGTTAAACGGTAACTATATGTTTGCCCAGTCCACCATATAATGCTATGGGTGGGGGAGGTTACTTTTCAGGAGAGGAGTGATTCATCCAGATCAGCCCAGGCCTGCTGCACCACACCATGGGCAGAAGGCTGCTCCAGCAGACCAGGCGCCAAATAATTATTTATCTCCCTAGCCTATATTAGCTTCTAAATATTTTTGTGTGGAAGGTCTACTAAGAATTGCCAAGTGAACAGACAACAAAGTAAGGACACTATAGTTAATAGTATTATTTATTTTGACAAACTGTTTAGGGGCAGTTAATTTTAATAATATTTATCCAGGCTCTTTTTGTTCTGTGTTTGTCCAATTTTTTATGCGACAGGGTCCTGCTCCACAAGTAGAGGTCCTAGGCATTACAGTAATACAAACAACAATAGCAACAAAACTGTATAACAGAGTTATATGAATATTGATAGCTTTACTTAATATAATTAAAATCAGCTCTATGATTGTCAAATATATTCCTTAAAAGATCCTGTGAATTTACTTTAAATCAATGACAAAGGTTTTCCAAAAATCACTAAAGCAATGCTAAAAACAGCTGGAACACGAGATTCACAAGCTTATTTTTACCTAGAGTACATTTAAGCACATTACAGTGGTATGTAAAAAATATCAGTGCTGCTAAACAAAATATTTCACTTACAAATAATTTTCATCAAATGTTGACCGCATTTATTTGGTTCAGCAAGTCTTCATAGCTAACAAAGAGGTGTGCAAACATTTCAGAAGTTTAAGCTGTAGATGTTACATAATAGACACTATGGCTCACAGTTGTCCCCAAATGTGTTCATTTCTATACTATGGGCCTCTGCACAGTCATTCACTCCTTATCTGTACATTCTAATTTACTCCCACACAAACTTTTGGAAGATGAAATGTTTAGTTTTCTCCACTTGCCTAACTTACTAACTTGTGGAACCAAAGAACCAGACACATAGAGACAACTACATGCTTGGGCAGAGAACAAGGTCAAACATGTAAATTTCTACTTGCTGTGTACAGGACAAGGCCTAAAAGTAGTACTGGAAACAGCACTTGACCACACACTGATAAAATTAAAATGAAATGAAAACTGGAAAACAGATACAACAACAGAAGGAACTTAAAAGTTAGACTATATAAAATAAAGAACTGCATTTTTTCCCCACAGAGTCTGGATTTTTTTTTTACTCATTGCTGAGTTGTTCAAACTTAGGTCCAGATCCTGCAAATGCCTTACACCTGCTCTTTGTTTTCCTATACCCCACTGAAGCTAATGAGATCACTCACATAGGTAAAGTTAAACATAATAAAAATAACAAGGTTATGCAAAGATTTATGTTTGAATTTCTCTGTATGGAGAAACAAATTTTAACTCAAAAGTAAGCCTGTTACAATTTTTATTCAATGAGTGCAAGTGCTGCAAATTCATGGTTCAGATGTGCCATGAGTCTCACTCCTTTTGGATTCCCTTTAAGGTCTTCAAGTTTCCCTCTCTTGTGAGGAAGGACTGTGTTCAGCGTTTTAATAAAACATTTAAGCTGATGTCTTCAAAGGAACCTAAGTGCAGTAGGTGCATACGGTCCATTAAACGGTTGTGAAATCTATTTAGGCTCCTTTGATAATCCAAGCTTTACATATTGTCAGCCTGACCGGAACTGCACAGATGCTATTGACATAATGATCAACAGTCTAAAACTAATAGTGGGCAACCTGCAAGTTGCTTGCAGTCCATCAGGTTAAGCTGGAGAAATTTTGCTGATGTTGACCTTCCTCAGGCACCACCCCACTGCAGCTCCCAGGAGTCACAGTTCTTTTTCTCAGCCAATGAGAGCTGTGAGAAGCAGCAGCCAGCATGCCCCAGAGCCCCTTCTCCTTCAGGCACCACCTACCACATTTCCCATTGGCCAGGAACAGAGAACTACAGCCACTTAGAGCTGCAGGAGGCAGTGCCTGGCTGCCTGAAGACAGACAATGTCAACAAAATGTCTCACAGCCTGCAATAAGATTGCCCTAATGGGTGCATGCGGCACATGGGCTGCAGGTTGCCCTTCACAGACTAAAAGACAAACTTTGGGCAACTACCACTTGAAACAGCATAAAATCTTGTAAATTTCAATCGCTCTCCTCTCAAATAAAACAACACTGGTCACCTAAAAAGTCTCAGATGGGTAGCTGTGTTAGTCTATAACTTTAAAAACAATAAGTAGTTCTGTGGCACCTTAGAGACTAACAAAAGTATATATAGTATCGTGAGCTTTCCTGGAAAAAATTCACTTCTTGACTCAAGCGCATCTGAAGAAGTGGGTTTTGCCCACAAAAGCACATGATACTATATATATTTTTATTTGTCTCAAAGGAGCCACAGGCCTACTTGCTTTTACTGGTCACCTAGTTGCATTAGGAAAATATTTCATTCGGTATCACAAGCTACTGCTGGGAAGGTGAAGAGAAATCTCCCATAACAATATATACATATGTCTTCTATACATTCCCCAGGATACAGAGGCTTGTAAATTATATAAAGGTAGAAATATGTATACTTAAAATGAGAAACAATCTTTGGATGAAAGTGAAGTTGAGGTAAGAGGCAGCATTTAACTGTCTGAGAAACAAATGTACTTAGGGAAGGAACTGCTGTTATCTCCCAAGTTGGAGGAAGAATGGGAAAGGGTATTTACAAGTTAAGCAGGGAAGACATTCCAAATGCTCCAAAAACGTACAAGGTGAGGAGAGAGAGAAGCAGGATGTTGCCTGAGTGGCATTCCAAAATAAGGAGTAATACACCTTAATCTTGCATGGGAATTCATCCCAGAAGCCTCCCTACCTAAAAGACCCCTACACACATAATTTCATCTTTGGGGGTAAAAGTACCTCAGTCACTGAGAAATTTGCCCAATTTCCCCAAAGTCACCGCATCCCCAACACCCCGGACTCACTCAGGTATTCCCGGATGCCATCATTGCTCTCTACCTGCTCCCTGTTGAAGCTCCTCTTTATCTGATGCGGTCATTCTGGCTGCTATGCATCCACATTTCCCTCATTGCCCAAGGGCTTTCTTCCTCCCTTCTCCTCCAGCAGAACTCACCCTGGATACTTCCTCCTCCTCCTATTGTCCCATTGACCCTCTCCCCGCATCCCCTGTCCCACTCAGGGCTCAGCAAACACAAGGTGTTTTGTCCCCTTCTGCTCCCTCCCCCGCACTCTACTCAATATGATTTCCCCTGCCCTGAGCCTACCCCACCCATCCATTCATTCATTCCACTCCCCATCTCTCCCCATGATGTCCCCTGCCCATTCTCCTACCCACTTCCATTCCCCTCCCCCACCTCTCCTGCCCATCCTCCTACCCACTTCCATTCCCCTCCCCCCACCTCTCCTGCCCATCCTCCTACCCACTTCCATTCCCCTCCCCCCACCTCTCCTGCCCATCCTCCTACCCACTTCCATTCCCCTCCCCCCACCTCTCCTGCCCACCCTCCTACCCACTTCCATTCCCCTCCCCCCACCTCTCCTGCCCATCCTCCTACCCACTTCCATTCCCCTCCCCCCACCTCTCCTGCCCACCCTCCTACCCACTTCCATTCCCCTCCCCCCACCTCTCCTGCCCACCCTCCTACCCACTTCCATTCCCCTCCCCCCACCTCTCCTGCCCATCCTCCTACCCACTTCCATTCCCCTCCCCCCACCTCTCCTGCCCATCCTCCTACCCACTTCCATTCCCCTCCCCCACCTCTCCTGCCCATCCTCCTACCCACTTCCATTCCCCTCCCCCACCTCTCCTGCCCATCCTCCTACCCACTTCCATTCCCCTCCCCCCACCTCTCCTGCCCATCCTCCTACCCACTTCCATTCCCCTCCCCCCACCTCTCCTGCCCATCCTCCTACCCACTTCCATTCCCCTCCCCCACCTCTCCTGCCCACCCTCCTACCCACTTCCATTCCCCTCCCCCCACCTCTCCTGCCCATCCTCCTACCCACTTCCATTCCCCTCCCCCCACCTCTCCTGCCCATCCTCCTACCCACTTCCATTCCCCTCCCCCACCTCTCCTGCCCATCCTCCTACCCACTTCCATTCCCCTCCCCCACCTCTCCTGCCCATCCTCCTACCCACTTCCATTCCCCTCCCCCCACCTCTCCTGCCCATCCTCCTACCCACTTCCATTCCCCTCCCCCCACCTCTCCTGCCCATCCTCCTACCCACTTCCATTCCCCTCCCCCACCTCTCCTGCCCACCCTCCTACCCACTTCCATTCCCCTCCCCCCACCTCTCCTGCCCATCCTCCTACCCACTTCCATTCCCCTCCCCCCCCTCTCCTGCCCATGTCCCTTTCCCAGCCTCCCTCTAAGTCCATTCCTCCCCTCGGTCCTTGCCCACGGTCCCAGCAAGCCCCGCGCCGGGCTCACCAGATAGAGGGTGCCGTAGATCCGCAGGGACTCGGCCAGGGCCCCGCCCGTGATGTGCACGAAGGCCCGGCCGCAGTGCGGGTGCCAGGTGTGCCCGATCTCGTAGCAGTTGTGGGGGATGGACTTGCTCAGCGCCGCCATCTTGCCGCTCTCCTGCGACCGGGGAGGGGGCGCCGCGTCACCAGTAAAGCAGGAGAAAGGTCGCGCGGGCAGCTCGCGCCGCCGAGGTTACTCGCGGCCAAACCCGCCCCCCGCGCGGCTCGCGTGAGTCCTGCAGCCAATCAGCGGCTCAGCACCAGCGTTCCTCGTGTCAGGGCTGAGCCTGCCGGGCAGCTTCGGGCTCGGGCTCTGTGCGGGCTTGGGGGAGTTTTGCGGGGGTGCGGAACGGTAACGGGTGCGTGCGCTGTGCGGTGCAGAGGGGCTGCATGGGGAGTTCCATGCAGGGAAGGGTGGCAGGCTAGAGAGGGCTGCACTGGGGAGCTCCCTATAGCCAGGGGGAAGGCTAGAGAGGGCTGCACTGGGGAGCTCCCTATAGCCAGGGGGAAGGCTAGAGAGGGCTGCACTGGGGAGCTCCCTATAGCCAGGGGGAAGGCTAGAGAGGGCTGCACTGGGGAGCTCCCTATAGCCAGGGGGAAGGCTAGAGAGGGCTGCATTGGGGAGCTCCCTATAGCCAGGGGGAAGGCTAGAGAGGGATGCACTGGGGAGCTCCCTAT
Source organism: Pelodiscus sinensis (assembly GCF_049634645.1). Classification (NCBI taxonomy): domain Eukaryota; kingdom Metazoa; phylum Chordata; order Testudines; family Trionychidae; genus Pelodiscus; species Pelodiscus sinensis. The sequence goes on from NC_134711.1 coordinate 310,143,156, forward strand.
AGCCAGGGGGAAGGCTAGAGAGGGCTGCATTGGGGAGCTCCCTATAGCCAGGGGGAAGGCTAGAGAGGGCTGCACTGGGGAGCTCCCTATAGCCAGGGGGAAGGCTAGAGAGGGCTGCATTGGGGAGCTCCCTATAGCCAGGGGGAAGGCTAGAGAGGGCTGCACTGGGGAGCTCCCTATAGCCAGGGGGAAGGCTAGAGAGGGCTGCACTGGGGAGCTCCCTATAGCCAGGGGGAAGGCTAGAGAGGGCTGCATTGGGGAGCTCCGTGCGGGGAAGGGGTGACAGCAGCCTACAGAGGACTGCATTGGGGAGCTCCGTGCTGGGGGAAGCGGCAGCCGGGAGAGGGTTGCACTGGAGAGCTCCGTGCGGAGGAGGCAGAGAGTAGCGTTGCCAGGTGTCCAGTTTTCGAACCGGACAGTCTGGTATTTTAGCTTTCTGTCCGGGGAAACAAATTGAGAAAATACTGGACATATATTTTCTAATTAAGTACGTTTTATAATTATCATGACTGAGTATGTAATTGCATACTGCCTGGCTGGTAGACACACTCACACTGTGTGAGCATGTCTACTAGCCAGGCAGTACACAGCTACACGGTAGACAGGAGAGGGGTGGGGCAGGATGGGATCCCTTGGCCAAATTCGCCATGTCCCATGCTGGGACCATGCACGGGACAGGCAGCACCCCCGGATCTGCATATGCCCAGGCCAGCTCCGCTCCCCGCCAGCCGGTTTCCCCTCTCGCTTCTTCTGCCAGCCTCACTCCCCCCCCCTTCCTGGCCAGCCTTGCTTCCCACCGGCTGGTTCCCTCACCCCCCCATCTCCTCCAGCCAGCCCCATTCCCCTCCTGGCTGGTCCCCCACTTTCCCCAATCTATGATCAAGTGTGTCCAGTATTTTTCTGAAAGCATCTGGTAACCCTAGCAGAGAGGGTTGCATGGAGACATATGAAGGTCTCTGCAGCCCTTGGTTTTGGAACTCAAGCTGAACTCCCCCTCCCTTCCTCCTTCCCTCAGGAACTCTGTGTTAGCTTTTGGGTCATTCCCTTTTTGCTTTCCTTGTTAAGCCTCTGGGGAGAGGTGGCTACATTTATGGGCAGTTTGTCTATGTTGTAATTTTTAATGAATGGGACAGGCATCTGGATGTAGATGTACTTTAAAAATTAAAATAACTGGTGCTCTGTGAAGGAGGGAGAAGCAAGCTCTAATAGCAAATGGCTAGAGGATTAACTCCCAAAATAGAAACATGGAAGGGCTTTCATGTTACAATAGTAACTTCCCTTTCAGGTACTCCCGACATTCTCATCACATTGGAGGTGAGCCACATCCACTCTGATTTAATTAGCAATGATGTTACACTCCCATCTCTGTATCCCTTCCCTTTTTTTCTTTTCTTTTCAAGCATCTGAACAGCAGCGGATTTGGGGCAGGCCGAGCGGGGCGGCTGCTCCGGGCCCCGCACTTGCAGAAGCCCCGCGCATGCACTGTGGCGCCACAGTGCATGCACTGTGTCAAAGGGGGGGGCCCTGCAAAATTGTGCTGCCCGGGGCCCCACAGCACTCTCATCCACCCCTGCATCTGAAGATGTGAGTTGTCTCTTAAAAGCTTCTGCCCTAATAAAGTTGTTAGTCTTTAAAGTGCCACTGGACTCCTTGTTGTTTTTTCTCAAACTCACTGTGGCTTTCCAGCCTTACCAATGTCTGATAGGTTGAATCAATATCTAACAAAGATGTGACCTTATCTGTTCCCTGTACACTATGACAGCTTGTGAAGCAAATCATGTAGTTTTAATTTGTTGGGGGATAACAGTAGTTTTAACTCCATGTGATTTGCATTGTGGGGGGGGGGATAGAGAAATTCCATTGTTTGATGGTCTCTCTTTTTTTTTTTTTTTTTTTAAATGCACCATATGAAGAATGTCTTTGGTTACCAAGGGATCCAAAAGCTGAGCTGGTTTGTCTGTCATGCTGCCACCAATAGGAATATGAAAGGTTAACCAGCAAGAATAACCCTAAATGGGTAATGCTTACCAGTTCCAGTTAAATATAGGCACTGGAGCAGCTCCTTCTCTGCCCCAGGCAGGGGACTGCTTCAGCCTCATGGGGCCCACCTCAGACAGGGGCTGCTCTGGCTGACCGGCTGGAGCAACTCCTATCTCGGCTGCTCCCCACCCCCACAGGTTATGCACTGGCTCCTTGGGAGTGGGACCTGCAGGAGCTGCCAGCTCTGCTCCTGGGAAGCCGGCTGCAGAGCCTACAGCAAAGCCTCCCTGGGATCAGGGCAGGCAGCTCTTGCCAGCTGCACTCTGGAGGAGGCAGCTTCTCTGCAGCAGGGAAGCCTCCCCAGGAGCCAGGGCAGCACCTGCTGACAGCCCCACTTCTGGGGAGGCTTCATTACAGCCTCTGCAGCATAAAGCTTATTTAAGCTTCATACTGCAGAGCCCGCAGCACATAACTGCTGAGATTTTAGCAGTTGCACCATGCCTGGGCACAATACGACCCATGGGCCAGAACCGGCCCACGGAGGCAACTAGGAACAGCAGGCAGGCTCCCCTGCAGCCCCATGCGCTAGGTAGAAACGTAGCTGCAGGGCTCCATTTCTGTTTTGAAATTGGAGGGGAGCGGAGGAGCTTTAGGAGCTGCCCCATCCCCAGCACATTCCTATTGGCCAGTTTCTGGCAGAAACCGGCCAATGCGAGCTGCTTGTTAAAAAACAGCTAAGAAGAATCATGCCCCCTCTCCTGGGCTCAGTTATTTAGGAAGCACATGGCCAGGCAGGCAGGCAGGCTGGAAAAACATTTTCAGCTCGGCAGGCAGGCAGGCTAGTTTGACAGCTGACAAGTGAGTCTCTTGGCCACAGCCTGCTTCTGGCACCCCAGCCCTGTCCTGCCCCAACTCTGCCCCCTTCCCCCCCCCCCCCCCGCCACACTCAACCTACCCAAACCCTCTGTCTTCCTCTTACACTTATACCCCTCCCAGATCTGGCACCCCAATCTCCTGCCCCAGATCACAGTCCACTCTGACCCTAGGTCATATCCCAAACCCCTGCACTCCAATCCACTGCCCTAGGTCACAACTGCCTGCTTCATCCCAACTCCGTCCCAGACTCCAGTCTCCCTCCTGCACTCTAGTCCCTTACCCCAAGCTCCCTTCTGCACTCAACCTCCATTCCCGACTCCACATCTCCATTAATATCATGGAAGAATGTGAGCCTCGACCACTTTCCAAAATCTTGGAGGGCCCCTCCATCAAAAATTATTGCCTACCCCTAAGTCCCACAATTAATTATTTAATTGACTTTTAACATCCCTAGTCCTTAATTGGTCATTTTATAACTCTTGTTTTATTTGATTCTTTCAGATGATTTACTGATTCTGTAGTTTCCAGGATCAGCCTGAGGGCCTTTTTTAATATTTGTATGATGCTGACTTTCTTCCACTTGTTTCTGGATATGTCTATACCTAAGATGCTGCAAGAGCACAGCTGCAGTGCTTCAATGAAGATGCTGCTATGCTGATGGGAGAGCTACTGTTAATGTAGTTAATCAACTACTGCTATGGAAGACGGTAGCTATGTCGACGGAAGAAGCATACCCGTAAACATAACACTATCTGAACTGAGGTTTAAGTCAGTAGGAGGCACGTCTACAAGCTGCAGTAGCTATGTCAGCATGAGAGCATCTCCCATCAACATAATGCTGTCCACATAGGCATTGCTTTTATTTTTATAAAAGGCGATCACTTGTCTACCGCTCATATCTGCCACATGTCTTTCAGTGCTGTTGTCCTTTGGAAATAAAACTTGGATTATATCTGTAGAATGCACAGGAATTAGATGAGTAGAAAAGCACAGAACGAAAGAACCAAAATGCAAAGAGAACTAGACAACTAGGGGAGAGTCAGCGCTCATAAAACCCTTTGTTTGGAAAGATGACATGAAGAACACAGATAGAAAGTGGGAACTATAACCCAGAAATTTTCACGATGATGTACTGGTTCCAGTCCTGTACTCCTGGTATTTATTTTCTTGTTCTAACCATTCATTCTGCTTAGTTTAGTTGCTTGATTTGGGATAAGCCAGTCCTCCTGTCACAAAACACAGCTCGTCTCAGTCCTGTAGCAGGTGTAACATGAGTCTTTTTCTCAACCTGTCTCCTGAATCTGTAACAGGGTTGTGATCAATAGGAGATTCTCTGGTTCTTGCCACCATTGATATCCCTTCATTATTAATGTTTTATAGAGTGCAAGATCAAATCATGAAAACACTTAGCAGTAATATGGCTGTATATTACCAAAGAGCTGTGCAAACATCAGCTAATTAGGTCCTTTACCTTCTGGAGATCAAAGTTTTCTCTGAGGTATCAGCTGAAGGACATTCTGTTTAACAATAACTTTGCTTATGCTGCTGTTATAAATTTTCCATATACCTCACCCTCTTTTTTTTAAGATGATATCAGTAGTGATAAAAGCAGTGCTTTTCAAGTTTAGCATTTTACCTGCCAAATTTGAATTTAGAATAATTAAGGATCCAGCAACAAGTTAGAGCATAACTCTGTGTAATAAGAACCTAACAAGCCAGAGAACTGCCTATCTCTGGAGACCAGCAAGGTATCCAATGTCAACACTCAGCCAATGGAACATTAAGATGCATTACATCATTGGAACAAACTCTTTGGCTAATCCCAACCTTGGCTCCAGCAGCTCTTTCATACTTCTGTGAACTGTACCTAAGTCTCCTCTGCATACAAGACTCATAGCTCACATACACTATATTAATGACTCCTATTCACCCTTCTGAACTAAGTTTAAACTTGGTAGCATTTAAAGGGTATAAATGCTTCTCTTGGATAAGAGGCATATTCTTAAAGAGCTCCATCCCCAATATCCCTCTTTAAATTAAATATCCAGATTTCCTCAGCTCATCCATGATCTTGAACTCTGTCCTCCTTCCTGTCTTCCCTCTCTGTAAATTTCTCTGACACCAGTTATGCTATTTTCTCCATATCCTAACCAAGGATTTCATTCAAATCCCTGCCCAAGCCTTCATCTTCTTCCATAATTATTTCTGTTCCTTTATATCTGGCCTTCAAGTCTCACCTGTGCAGTATGTAACAATGTGGGACACAGCATTCTTTATTTTGCCCCTTCCACAAAAGTCAAGTTGGGAGACAGTCACAGCAGGAGTAGAAAGAAATAGGCCCCAAAGTGAGCTAGGAAGAAAACCTCCCTTTCAGTAAAATAATAATCCAAGTGATCAATAAAATTTATTACCCCCATCAAAGTATGGAGATGGGACAGTTCCAAACTCCTTTATCATGTAATTAACTTCCAGGCCCTTCTCCAGGGAGACACGGAGTCTCATTCAGTAGGTCACAAGAAGTTTGTACAATCTCAACTAAATCCTGCAAACTATCAATTTATCTGTAGAGCCCTGCACAGATGTAAATGTATACCTATTGATGGGGTGCACTCACAGAAGGCCCCTTGAGATTGTTGCTCCGTGTGCTGATCATGCCAAGAGCCTTCTTGCTCTCTGGGGCTCCATGCCACCCTCTCCTACTAGACCAAATCCTCTAGTCTCTCTGAGATAAGGCACAGAGTTGGGGTTACCACCCCTCTGAAGAGCAATAGAGACACTGAACCACTTCAGCTCTGGGAGAATGCAGTTCTAGAGCACATCACCCAGGAAACTAACACCCAAAAGGGTTCAAAACCCCAAATAAATCCATCTTACTCTGTGTAAAAGTTTTACACAGTGAAAGTTCATTTAGGTAAACCCTCTTTATCAATGAAAGAGGAATATGCACACCAGTTGTTGCCCCCAGGTACCAGTTATTTACACTGGGCTGGATAGTAAACAAAAATGATTTATTAAGTAGAAACAGTAGGATTTAAATGGTTGCAAGTGAAAACACAGCTCAAAGTAAGTTAGAAAATTAATATTAAAAGACAACACATAGCTAGTTCTAAAACACTAATCCTTTTTTAAATTAGATTCTTACCCTAAAAAAACTGTAATTGTCCTAGCCATAATCTTCAGATCAAATACTCTTTTACCCTGACCCAAGTCTCAGCTCTCTTTTGGGGTATGCTATACCAGCCCAAGGCCAAGAGCTGACAGCTTCTCATTGCTTAAATATTCTTCCCCACAGGGAGGAAATCTTTTGTTCTACATTCCCTCTTCCATGGAAATGTACCTATCTCAAAATAGTATCCCAATACTAGGTCGTATGGTCACATATCTTACTAGTCCAATCACCTGTGGACATACAGGACAAACAAAGCTGTTTACAAGTCATTAAGCTGATCACCCAGTCATTACAGGCTTTTGGAGTACCATTGATGATTCTTTAGCACATTTAAAACTATAAACAGTCTCATATTTCATATATACAGATCTGGCAAATTGTAACATTAAAATTGATAGATTAAATGAGGTATTTTGTTCAAAACATCACTGAGGCTATGTCTACACTGCCTTTTAAACTCGAAATAAGATACGCAATTTTCACTATGCAAATTGCATACTTATTTCGAGTTTATTTCAAAATAGGCAATTTTGAAATTTGGTGCTGTCTACACAGCACTAAATTTCGAAATAAAATGCTATTTCAAGTCACCCCTTAGCCCTCATGGAATGAGGGTTACCAGGATGCTGAAATAGTGCGCCTGTTATTTCAAAAAATATTTCAAAATAATGGGTGGCTTGTGAAGATGTGGGGGAGCTATTTCGGGATACATCTGGTCGACATACCCTGAGTTACACCTATTTATATTCATAAGCCAATTTCATAAAGCATTGGGGAGGGGAACCATCACACCAGTAAATGCAGATATTGGCAGATATAAGTCAGTATCCAAGGAACCACAGGACTCTACCAGGAGTTACAGCATCAAATGGAGCAGAATGGTGATCCCAGGAACCAGCAATGCAGCCAGCCACTCCTCCAGCACTATACCATCCCTAGCCCTGCCCCCATCCCTTCCAAATAGCTGTCTGGGAGGGGGTGCACCACTTGAACACAAGAGCAGGATCAGAGACAGCTGCCAGTGATCTGGTGTCTGTCCCAGTTCGTGAGACTGGAGGTGACAAAACCACACCAAAGGAGCTGCTGGCGGGGGATGCTGGCTCCTGAGAGCTGCAGCCCCATGTTCTGCTCCTTTCATTGCTGTGATTCCCAGGAGAGCCCTATGGTTACAAAAATAGCAATTTATATCTGCAGCCATGGATATAAATCTGTCTATATGCAGGGCTCTTATTTATCTGGCACCACCCTCCCCACATCTCTTTCAACGAGTTTCACATTGGTGCAAGAGCCTTTGACTCGGTAGTTCCTACCATCAGGTAAACCATCTTCTTTTCTGTCAATTTACTATTTTAATATTCATAGAACACCAACAGAATGTTATGTAATCACAATTGGGAGAGGATGCACCACACAATCATGAATTGGAAGGGAAGTGGTCTGCTAGGCAGATGTGGACCATGCCAGAAAAAAGTTGGAGAATTTCAGTATCTTATTTAATTTGATACTAATGATTTCATAGAATCCTAGCACTGGAAGAAACCTCAGGAGGTCATCGAGGCCAAACCCCTGCCCAAAGCAGGAGCAATCCCAATTAAATCAACCCAGTTAGGCTTTGTCAAACCGAGACTTAAAAACCTCTAGGGATGGAGATTCCGCCACCTCCCTAGGTAACCCATTCCAGTACTTCACCATCCTCCTAGTGAAATAGTTTTTCCTAATATCCAACCTAGACCTCCCCCCACTGTAATCTGAGATCATTGCTCCTTGTTCTGCCATCCATCGCTACTGAGAACAGCCTCTCTCCATCTTCTTTGGAACCTCCCTTCAGGAAGTTGAAGGCTGCTCTCAAATCCACCCTCACTCTTCTCTTCTGCAGACTAAATAAGCCCAAATACCTCAGCCTCTCCTCGTAGGTCATGTGCTCCAGCCCCTTAATTATTTGGTTGCCCTCCACTGGACCCTCTCCAATGTGTCCACATCCTTTCTGTAGCGGGGAGCCCAGAATTGGATGCAATTTACACTTGGTTTAATTTACACTTCCCCATAATTTTTTTTATTTTTAGTGAACTACAGGATGTACTGAAAACATGGAACTGCATTATAAACAGGAGATCTTGGCCTATGGATAGAGAGCTAAGGCTTTTGATATCAGAAAGGTATAGGACGCATTTGGGATTTGTAGAATAAGATGGATGTTAAAATGCTCAGCAGTGGACTAATATGCAGTGTTGATACTGAAATTGCATATTTAGCTTTCAAAGTTAATAGGTGATGGGGCAGTTTATGCTACTCAGAGCTATTTGCAGACTCAAGGGCTTGTCTACATGGGAAACTTACACTAGTATAAGATAAGGCCAGGTCTACACTACAGTGTTTTTCCAATATACTGGTGTTGGTTGGAAGCATGAAAAACTTCACCACCCTCTCCCACTCCCCAGTCAACATAGCTATGCCAGCAAGCCACCACATGTAAAGACAATTTATACCAACAAGACTCCTTTGGTCAGTATTGTTTATGTCATTTGGGGATGTGATTTAACTAGACCAGCAAATATAAACTCTGTCTCGAGCGGGGAGTTTGCTGGCAATGCTGTACCAGTACAGTTCTCCTGAAAAAACCTTTATAGTGTAAACTACCTGTACACTATAGATTTCTGCCAGCAATGCTTTCTCAGGGAGGGGTATGAAGAGGTATGATCTGTGACCAACATAGACTGCACCAGAAGTAGTCCCCCGTATGGATCAATGATACCAGCAAAGCAGCACTTTTACTGGCTGTGATTGAAATATGATCATTTATATAATTGGTTTTGCCATTGTTAAAGAATTGCAACATATCTAGTATAAAGTGTGTCATGTCAGATGTCAATGGAATTGGCTAAATAAGATTATCCTGTTTAAATCCATGTATCCTCACTATATCTGAAGTTACTTACATCCAGTCTAGCCAGCCTATTCAAGCTGGATGCCCCATTAACAACAGTTCATTCTAATCATAGAATCATAGAACTGGAAGGCACCTTGAAAGATCAAGTCCAGTCCCCTGCCCCCATGTCAGGACCAAGCGCCAAGCAGTACTAATAATGGGCCTTGGAGGAAACTCACTGCACCCAGATTGCTCTTCCCATGGATGACTCAGGAATGGCTGCCCCTGTAAGTCATCAAGCCATGGGGGACATGTGATATGCTCATATGATACCAAACTTCATCTTGTGCCAGTAATTTTCCACAAACTGTACTATGAGCATTGTTTGAAACAATACATTTCCAGGCACATGACTCTGTTTTACCTCTCTCCTGCCCTCATGGACTATGGATTTAAAGCTAAAAGGAGAACTATGAACTATGGACAGAGGATCTTCCAATCTTTCAGAAGTTACCAGAGAGATTTTATAAGCTATCTATAACATCACTGCTACAAACCTGATATAAGGACATTGCAATGATTTGTGTAGATGAGCTATTAACTCTCTTATTAATAAACATTTAGATTTTAATTACTAAAGAATTCACAGCAGCATGATTATTGAGTAAAATCTTTCTTCTGTATTGACCTGGCTAAGTAGCTGATCTCTTGAGATTGGAAGAACCCCGCATGTGTGATGAAATTGGTTTTCAGAAATCACTCATCATAGAGTCCAGTGTCTGGGTGGGGAGACAAAGGCTGGAATGCCTAAGAAGACTGCATTTTTTACTTCTTGTTAACCAGTGTGGTGAGACAGAAGTTTATTTTTGCTACTGGCTTGGCATAATCTAGAATAGCCACAAGACTGGGATGAGTCTGCCCTATTTTTCAGCAGATTTTCCTAAATCTGGCATTCTCATCTGCTATCCACAGAGGCCTAGGGACACTGATATAGCTTGTTTCACTCCTGGGGGTAGATTTACTATATCTGTACAAACCACAGCTTTGCACGTGTATTTGCATCTACATATGAAATACTTTGCCAGTATATAGTACGCTGGTATTCCTAAAATGTCTTTAGTATAAATATGGCTGAAATTGTTCATTTTAACCAGAATATTTTATAGTGATACAACCCCCTTTACGGACACTCTTCTTCATGTAAAAGAGGATCTTTTTCAGTTTATCTTATGTCACCTGGGGAGAGAGAGGAATTAAGCCAAACTAAAAAAAGCCACATTTATACTAGAATAAGACTGTTAGTACAGTGCACTATACTGTACAGTCATATTGGTTTAACTGCACTGATGTAACTGGTAACATTTTCCTATGTAGACAAGCTCCCCAGGAAAATAGCACTGCACTGATTTGTGCTCTATTCACATTCACAAAGAGGCTAGGAATTTCAGGTTTGAGTGTTTTTCTTAGTGAAATCATTGAGCACAGTTCTGAGGCTAAGGGTGCATTTTGTTGCAAATTAATCAACTACAAAATTGCAAAGTACATTGGGTCCTGTTTATATCCTATTCTGTCTTGGATGTACTCTCAGGGTATGTCTACACTATGCAGCTTTTAGCGACAAGGCTGTGCTGACACAGTCCCTTCTCTAAAAGTCAGCTAAATGCTTTTGATCTGCACTTTTGCAGACAAAGTACTTCCACCCCAAGAGAGTCGGTTTCACTTTGTCAGCAAGAGAGTGGGAGCTTCTGCCAACAAAGCAGCATTCACATATTCACTTGCTACAGTAGTGTTACACAGCTCTTTGTCAGCTGAGGTGGCAGTTTGAGGATAACCTGTTAGTTTTCTTTCCATAACAAGGAAGGTGGCTATGTGAGAAAAGTTAAGGCTCTCTCTCGAACCTGAAACAAAGAAGCTGGTAGTATGAAGGATTCTGCCTACTTCCTCAGGCTACGTCTACACTACTAGTTTTTGCAGCAGAAAATATGCTAATGAGGGACTCATTTGCATGAGTCGTGATCTCATTTGCATATTTTCTGCCGATCCCTTTTTGCGCTAGGGGTTTTTGCGCAAAAACAAGCAGGGTTTTTTGTGCAAGATCCTTATGCCTCAAAAAAGTAGGTATACCAATCTTGTGCAAAAAGGGGGCTTTGTGCAGAAAGGAAACATCTACACTGCTTGTTTTTCTGCAAAAACCCCTAGCACAAAAAGGGATTAGCAGAAAATATGCAAATGAGATTCTGACTCATGCAAATGAGTTCCTCATTAGCATATTTTCTGCCGCAAAAACTGGCAATGTAGATATAGCCTCAGTGTCTGGAGCTGAAGCTGTGTGAAGCTTTCTGGCTGGGGGCAATAGTTCTCCAGCTAATTAGTTTAAAATATGATAAGAAATATAACACTCCTGCCTCTTTTCTCTCATGATGCCTTCACACTTCGAGCCTTTTCTATTTTCTATTTGTTTTTCTTCCTTCTGTTAGGAGATTCAGCTCTACCTTACATTCATGCTCAGTGACTGAACTGGCTCTTGTGGAGATAGGTACTCTTGTCTTCAACTGACAAGAGATATTGTTTGTAGCAGAATGATTTCTCAATCTTATCTTCCCTTTTTCCAGTTTTTCTGTTTCCCCCTCTCCAATTCTTCTGATATCATCACCATTTCTTTCCCCTTTTATGTGTGTTCTCTCCATAACTCCAACATCTTTCGACATAGACTTATCTTTAAAATGAGTTGACAAGAAACGTTGTATAAGTGCTAAGTACATAGTTATGGGCCAAGTTTATCCATGGTGTTATAACACTGAAGTAATTTGATATATGCAGATGTGTGTTTATGTGTATACACATGTACAAAATAGGGCCGACTCACCCCAGTCTTGTTGTTATTCTATCATTAGATTATACCAAGTCAGTAGCAAAAATAAACTTCCGTCTCACCACACTTTAACAAGAAGTAAAAAATTCAGTCTCTTAGGCCCTTGTCTCCCCACTCTGGACACTGGACTCTCCTGAGTGGTTACTAACAACCAATTTAATCAAGTATAGGATATTTCCAGTTATATATATATATATATATATATATATATATATATATATATATATATATATATATATATATATATATATATATATATATATATATATACACACACACACACACACTTAGCCAGATCAATACATAACTCAGATCTTACCAGTAATTATGGTGCTGCTAATCTTCTTCCTTTAACAACAAACTAATAAGAAAAGAAAAGATGTTTTAGTCTTGTCCTGAAAGATGGTAGAGACATAATCTGGAAAATGAGGAGGCAAAGAGAATTCCAGAGGAGAGCTACAGGCCTCAACCGAGAAGGCCTGGAATTTTATCCTATCTATATACATACTTAGGGACAACCAACCTCACCTAGCTCTGTTTCTTGTCAGGGTACATTTAGACTGCAGATTTTTTCCAAGATATCGGAGGTATTCTGGAAAAGCTCTGCCACGTCCAAGGAACGCGTCTGCTTTTCCGAAAAAAAATTCAGAAAAGTAGATGCGTTTTTTCAGCATCCCTGTAAACCTCATTCTGTGAGGAAGAAGGGATGTTCCGAAAGAGGCTTTTTTCCCCAAAAATTTGGCTCAGAGTAGATGGGCCAAATGTCAGAAAAGCCTCTTTTAGAAGACAAGCAGAAAAAGATACGCAAATTGCAGTTCTCAGTTTGCATATCTTTTTCTGACTTTTCTTTGTAGTTTAAACATAGCTAGGCTCAAGGTACAATGTTGTGACAGCTATGTAGGAAACAAATTGCAACCAGAGGAAATATTGCAGGAGGTAACTTTCCTGATAATCTCTGATGCTTGGGTAGTCAGTGGCAGTTAACTGAACTATATTTTTACAGATTATCCTTCAGGGAAACAAAAACTCCATGAGGAAGAAATTTCAGTCTTCACCCTAGAAATCCCTCATCTAGATTATAGCTTATTCACATTATTTGAGCATGTTTTCTTGGTTGCTTACAATTGTGCATGTTACTTATTCATTTTTTAGTAGGAAATAATCTCAAAATACTCTTGTGTCTGTTTATATTTAAAAGGTAAGGGAATTAACTGGAATGTTTCCCATTTTCCAGATGTAATATTTTCCAAAATAAATATGGGGTGAACTGTGGGATAATATCATGTGAACATTTTGAGTCACACAGTAATATCCTGCAGTTTGTAGAAATCTGGATTTTTTCCAAAAATAAAATTGTAGCCTTTCTTGAAGGGATATTGTATTTAATAACAAAAAAACTGAGTCATAGTGCTAGCTACACTGATGCTGCAGCATAAACCAAAGCATGATATTGGATCAATTTTATACCTGCTATAATTCTATTGCCCTACAACTGAATTTGACCAGTTAAGATGATGTGGTATTGGTCCACTAGCTAATATTCTTTCTCTTAATCACTTGACTTTATGGTTCAGATTAGCCTTTAATTAACAATTAAATTCAAGCCCAGATAAACAGTAAAGGACAGTGGATATATGTACCAAAATAAAAGATGCCCAGAGCAGGAATTATGATCCAGAAAGTCAAAACTTCTCTTTTTAACCTTCCTTCCTTCTGAAGTAATTTACTGCAGCCTTGAAATAGTGCAGATTATCCTCCCACTCCCAGCACTCGTTCGGCTGTTAGATGCTCTTCTCCCTGCCCCCACCTGCTTTGGTGGGGGGAGTGTCATTGCTATGTACGGTACTCCCACTCACTGTCCAATACTCTGCCTTTTCTTTATTCAGATCCCTCCTAAAAAGCCACTTCTGCTACATTACCTATTACTAACAGCTTGTTCTATCACGGAAAAAAGTTTATCAACAAGATGCTTATCTAATTTGATTAATCTGAATAATCTCATAATCCTATCGTGGGTGCCATGTACTTCCTCTACTCTTTCCCCTTCTGGTATTTGTTTTATTAAATTAGGGCCAGATGGTGAACACCCTCAACACCCTTCATCTCCCTTGAATGGTAGATAATAGCTCAAGTGGCAACGGTAATCTTCATGGGGCCACAACATTCATCCCCTCACCATGCATGCATGTGGGTGGGAAGGAGCCCGTATATACCTGCTGATCAGCACAGTCATGCCAAAGGACATAGGGTTGTGCCAGGTGTAGTGTTGGCTCCCAAAGCAGGGGAGAGAGAACTAGCAGAAGGAATCCGTGAGTCACAATTTGTTTCCTAGTCTGCTTTTGGGATCCAGCCTCCCTCCCCCCCCATCCCCCCCACACACTGGGCTGGAGCTGCAAGCACTGTCCCTGATCAGTGCATGGAACTACCTGCCTTCCCACTGGGACTGCAGGGACATGCCAGCCACGGCAGCTTCCAAGAGCAGCAGTAGCATGGGGCCAAGGCAGGTAGCCCCTCTGTGTCATCGAATTGGAGCTGCCTGAGGAAAGCACCCCACACCTCCTCCTGCACTCGTATCATCATCTCTGAGCCCCTTTCTTACCCCAAACTCCTTCCCAGAACCCACACCCTGCACTCCACTCTGAACACGCTGATTCAGGTCAGAACACACTCCCATACTCTAATTCCCTCCCAGGCCCCAGCCCCGAGTCCCTTCCCACATGCAAATTGCCTCCCAGGGCCTGCACCCTAATCAGAGGCCTCACCCCTCATATACTCCAATCCTCTGGCCTAACCTGGAACCCTCTCCTGAACCCTGAACCTTTCATTTTTGGCCTGAGCTTCCATGCACCCAATAGGGCTATATTTGGCCCACAACTGATTTTTCTAGGGGTCAATGGTCCCTGATAGGAAAAAGGTTCCCCGCTCTTGACCTAATGCAGCCTCAGTTTTCCTTTGTGTTTAGTTTCTTGCGTTCTGTGATGTATCACCATGTATTGTATTCTTTTCTGATTCATTTTTAACACATCCTCAACGTGGCAGTCGTCTTTGAATCTTCTGTAAGGGTATGTCTACACTACAGTGTTATTTCAAAATATCTTATTTTGAAATAGTTAATTCGAAATAAGTTATTTCTAAATAACACGTCTACACACAAAATGCATTTTGAAATGGTGTTTTGCTATTTCGAAATAGCGCGTCCATACTGATTGGATGCTGAATCGCATTTAAGGGCAGCTGAAACTGGTTCCAGCAGGGCATCAGGTCAGTAGTTGCTTTGTGTGGCAGCTGCCTGAGGCTATCTGAGGCTTGTGCTTAAAGGGACCCCCTGGACAGCCGGTTCTCAGCTTTCCCTTCTTGCTTGCCTACCTCGCTGAGGGACAGCAAAGCTTTTTCTCTCTCTGCTTGCTTTGGTTGCTCTGACTTGGGACACCACAGCACTTGGCACCATGGAGCCAGAGCTGCCCCTATGCACTCTGGTGCTCATTTTGGATGTCTTGCTGTAAGCCTGGCAGCAATTGCTGGAGACTGCCTGGCAGCATCTGCTGCAGCACAACCCCCAGGCCCTCTTCCAGACCCCTGTGGGGACCGGGGAGGAGCAGCAGCTGGACGCCAGCGTTTCCTGCCGCATCTGGTGCCTGGACACCAGCAGCGACTGGTGGGACCACATCGACCTGGAGCACTGCGGAGCCCAACAATGGACCCAGAACTTCAGGATGAAGAAGGACACCTTCCTTGAGCTCTGTGAGCGGGACATGCACATGAGGCCCGCCATTCCCCTCCACAAGTCAGTGGCCATCACCCTCTGGAAGCTCTCCAAGCCAGATAGCTATCGATCCGTCGGCAACCAGTTCGGCTTGGGGAGAGCCACCGTCGGAGCAGTGCTCATGCAGGTATGGCAATCACCGGCCACTCTGTCAGGAGGAGGGGTTGCAAGGAGGGGATGTGATACCCTAGGGAAAAGGCGGGAAGTGGTGCAAGTCCCCTCCCCGGGAGGGTTTGTTTTCTCCTAGCCACACTATGGACTGCCCGCGGTGGCCAGGATTGCAAGGGTGGGTCACTCCTCGGGCTGGTCCGGCAAAGCACACGACGCGCGGGTTTACCGCAACTCTTCCGTGTGCCAAAGGCTGCAGGCCGAGACTTTCTTCCCCAACCACATCAGGGTCGGGGACGTGGACATGGACGTGCCTGGTGGGGGATGTGGCCTAGCCCCTACAACTCTGGCTGATGAAACCCTACACAGGACACCACAACCCCTCCTGATAGGCCTTTAATGCCAACCTCGGCAGGGCCCGCATCGTGATGGAGGGGGCGTTTGGCCAGTTGCAGGCCTGTTTTAGATGCCTCCTCACCCACCTGGACCTCTCCGAGCGGAATATTGCGCACATGGTGGCAGCATGTTGTGTGCTGCATAATTTGTGCAAGAGGAAGGGGGAGGCTTTCCTGCCAGGCTGGATGGCAGAGGCCGACCACTTGGCTGGCCTCTATGCGCAGCCCCGCACGGCTGCCAGCTGGGAGGCCCATTGGGGGGCTGTCCATATCCAGGAGGCCCTGCAGGAGAGCTTCCACCCAGAGAAGGAGTGAAGTCTCCCTGGCGTGCCCCACTGGGGCCTTGTGCCTTATTCCACCCTCAATTTCTTCCACTTTCCCCTCCCTAACCCCCTTCCTCATGTAAAACAAAAACACATGTGTTGCCAATAACAAACTGACCATAACTGGGGTGAGGGTGGGAGAGGGGAGGGGGAAACCTGGGAGGAGGAAGCTGGAAGGGGGGGCAAAGGGAATTAGGGGGAGGAGAAGCTCAGGGTTGGGGGTCTTGCAGGTCCACCTATTTCCTAGCACTGCGAGTGCAAGGGCCTCGGTGTCCCTAGGTGAGGAGCGGGTATGAAGGATGGGGGGGGAGGAAAAAGAGGGAGGGAGAGCAGGAGTGAGAGGAGGAGTGACTGCTGGGGCAGCTGCAGGGGCTGGAGTGGCAGCAGGCAGCAATCTCTGCATCAGGGTCTGCAGGCGGTCGTGAATAGCACAGCCCTGGTCAATCAAGCAGTTCCTGTGAGCTCTCCTGCAAGCTGTGTCTTCATGCACCCAGTGCTCGTGGCTGCAAACCTGCCTTCACAGTAACCCCAGGTGCTGCCACTGGTACTCCTCCTGGTTCCGGGTGAGCCTGCTGGCCCGGGTGTGGGAGGATATCCTGGGCGGGGTGGGGCGCCCTGCACTCGCAGCTGCTGCGGCTATGGAGAAACATGAGAAGTGGGGACACAGTGGATGAAGCCCAGCCCCGCTCTGCAAGGTGAGGATGGCAGGTCTCTGCACCATCATGTCCTGCTATCCCCGGAGTGTGAGCTATCCCCCTGTGCTGTATATAGTGTGGGTGTGGGCGGGAGGAAGGGAAGATGTGTCCTGCCTCTGTGTAGAGGGGGCTTCTGGAGGGAGGGCATCGTGCAGTGTCCGTCCCCAGAGTCAGGAGCATGTCATGTGCCTTCATACATACATGTGTGTGAGTAACAGGCCAAGGCCCCTGTGTGGCAGCCAACCGGGGCTACATGCCCTGGCTAGCATGGCACATGCACAGGTTGCTGCATGCTCCATGGTCAGCAAGGCCTACATGCATGGTCCCTGGGTTCCCTCTCCTTTCCCCCCCACCCTGCATAAGAGGACAGTGATGGCACTCACATGTCGAGGACTCCCTGGCCTCGGATGACACTGGCAACAGGCTTGCTGGGATGGCTCGGGGGTCCTGGGTCCAGGGCATGCTCCCTCCAGACTCCTGCGGCTCCTGGCCATCCTCCTCCTCTTCCTCTGTGTCATGGGCAGAGCCCTCTTAAAATCAGAAATAAGGGATCTTCCGGAAAAGGCTTTATTTTCCGAAAGATCCCGTCTAGACTGGCGCTTTTCTCCAGCAAAGCCCCGAGCCAGAAAAAAGTGGCAGCCATGTTCATGCAAATGCTGCGGGGGATATTTAAATCCCCCGCGGCATTTGCAATTCCGACTGGTCTGATTAGCATCCCTTTTCCGGAAAAGGGTGCCAATGTAGACACAGCCTAACAGTATAATTTCTTGCTCAAGCTGTTTTCTTATCCCTTTTTAAATCTTCTGTTGTCTTAGCACTCTCAATATTCCCCTCAGCTAGTGCATTTCTGTACTACATTGGCTTTCCCCATACACTCTGACCTATACAACAATACCAGCACAGCAGTTGTCTTAAAATGTTTTTAATCATTCAAATGTTGCAGGGTTTTCCAAATACAGTAGCAGCTAGTAGGATTCTTCTTGTATCATATAGTCACAGTTCCCATACTTCAATACTAGCTTTCCAATATGCATGCAATTTTCCTCTTGTTCTACTTCTTTGTCTTTGACTGATCTTTAACTCATGTCTTCCAGTTGCCATGTTTATTGTCTTCTTCATATTGATTGTCAGTCCAAATTTTCAGTTTTCCTGGTCTACCTTGTCAGTTATTCTCTGTATGTCTTCCTTGGACAATGCTATATGGTCAATATCATCCATGTCTAAGTTAAGTGATGTTGTATAAGAGGGCAGTGAATTATCTCATTTCATTTGCCACCCTCAATACTGCTATCAATACCAAGTTGAACAAATCTGGTGATAACATGCATTCCTGTCTTTTTTAAAAAAAAAAAAGTAGTTTGTCCACTTCATGTCTGCTCTCATCATACTTATCAACTTGCTGTAGTTGTTTTCTCTCTATTTATTTGGTTGGGGGTGACATACATTTTCAAGACATGCCACCACTGTTGGGCTATGTCTAGACTGCAGGCTTCTTTCGAAAGAGGCTCTTTCGAAAGCATCTTTTGAAAGAGCCTCTTTCAAAAGATCGCGTCTAGACTGCAGGCGGATCTTTTGAAAGAGAAATCCACTTTTTCGAAAGAGAGCACCCAGCGAGTCTGGATGCTCTCTTTCGAAGACGGCCTCTTTACATTGAAGAACGCCTTCTTTCGAAAGAGGAACTTTCGAAAGAAGGCGTTCTTCCTCGTGAAACGAGGTTTACCGCCATCGAAAGAAAAGCCGCGTTCTTTCGAAATAATTTCGAAAGAACGCGGCTTGAGTCTGGACGCAGGGGAAGTTTTTTCGGGAAAAGGCTACTTTTCCCGAAAAAACCCCTGAGTCTGGACACGGCCTTACTGTCAAATGCTATCACAAACAAGATTGAAGTCTACAAAGTTATTGTAACATCTTAGTTTGTATTCTCTGTATTTTTCTCAGGGCTGCCAATTGGGGGGTAGTTGTCCTGGGGCTCAGCAATTTAAAAAGGTCCAGGACAGATTCACCATGGCAACAGCAACTGGAGCCTGAGGCCTTTAAATCATCACTGAAGTCCTGTGTGACACTGTCCAGGTGGCATTGAAGGGATGGATGAGGGAAACTAACCTCTAACCCCACCTCTTTCTGCCAAAGCCCGGCCCCTTTCATACAACATCACTGGCAATTGTAGCCTACAAATTCTCTCTTTGGCTAATGAGAGGGTTTGTTTCTTGGTCTTTACATTTCGGTTAAAACATAGATTTCTCTGTATTTGTATTCATTTTCTGACACTTAAAAAAAACTGGGGTCAAAAAATGACCTGGACATCTTGCATTATTTCCACCACCCAGGAACTGAAGTACCACAATAATATCAGTTCTCATGTTATTTTGGCCCCTTGAAAGACTCCCTGGGGAATTAAAAATGCCTGTGAAAAATACAAACATAAACATCAGACTTCACAAACACACTTCTTATTTTGTAACCTCCCTGCATGGATCCAAAGGTTATTAGACATTTTGTCAGGCTACAACTATAAATGTCACTGTTTCAGAATGAGAGATTATTCCACACACAATTGTGTGTGATACAATAATAATATAATCTTACAATTGTGCCTTTCCTGCCAAAATGCTTTGCACTGTGAAAATGCTGGACTGATCAATACTATATCAAAAGCTAAAATACAGACAGATGACAAATTATGGGCCTGATTCTTTACCAACTGGCACCTTGTGTAATTAGCTGCATGTGTGCAAGGTGAGTACAGAGTTGTTGTAAAATGACTCATGGCCCATAATCTGTCATCTGTCTGTATTTTACCACACTGTGGACCATTAGACCCTCTATGCTAGATTGTTTTTAGAAATAAGTTGGGGTAATAGAAATATGTTTTTAATTGGGAACTTAAAGAAGGAGTTTAATAATTGTTTGTGCCCTGCTTTAATCCCCATGCTGGTGCTGGGCAGAATCAAGACTAGTCAATTACTTCTTTGGCTGCTCTGTCCAGAATGGGAGATTAGGGTAGTAGGCAAAGATGAGAGCTACTGAATAACTCATCAGGTGCTGTGAAACCTGTCTTGAATGGGAATGGAGGTTCTAAGCCAGGGCTACTCAACACACGGCCCGTGGGCCACATGTGGCCTGTTGGTTTGCGGCCCTTGGTGCGGTTTGGATTTATATGGGGCTCAACATGCAGCCTGCATTTGGGAGCCAAAATAAAAAAAGTAATCTATATAATGGTTTTCTGCTGATATGTTTTAGTAGTTACGTTCCTGGACTGTCATTACTCATTAAAAGTGCTGTCATATGGGTGGAAATCGGGTAAATATTGCATTTTACTAATATGAGCAGAACTGACTTAAATGGGGCCTGTGTGTTGTGTAGTCTTTCCTTAATCTTTGTATTCATGCCCATCAGTGTAAAAGAAGCTATTTGCATATATTTGCATATAAATGTGTATGTATATGCAACCACACTTAAGTTGCAGCCCTCGGTATGTGCTGTATCATTGTGAGCCCCGGGACTTCCAAAGTTGAGGAGCCCAGCTCTAGGCAAAGATGTTCTTGGCAGCAAGTTGAGGCCAGGACTCTGAATTGTCAGAGGCACACAGGCATATCTGAAGGACCAACAGGATTTGCACAGCTGCAGCTCCTGTGCTGCCTTTCCGTCTTAACACCAATAACAGCTCAAAACAAACAGTTTTTTAGAATTTTTTTAACCAGACTTGTTTGGAGTTAGTGCAGTTACAAAGCACATGGAATAGTTGTGAAAGATTCTGTGCCTTTTGTGAACACACAAAGGGGTAACCAGCAATCTGTGGCTCTACAAAGTGTTCTCAAAGTGTGCTTAGAACGAGTTTTTTAAAGACCAAAAGTCTCTAGCATAGAGTGGGTGTAACAGTGAACTGGAAGATTAATTTACCAATTTAATGCTAATTAGATGTTGGTCCAAAACTGGTCAAACCAGTCCTATTCAGAACCTAACATCAAGTCTAAGGGTTTGTTTTAACACAAAAATTGAGCCATTTTAATATCAGAAAAGTTAAAGTGGTACAAACCAGTAGCATGGTCTGAACGATATTGGTATAAAATGCCTTATACAAGCATAGTTATTTATATAGGAAAAGGGGAGTAATATATATTAATAAGGCACCTTTGTACCAGTTTGACTGCACCCACAGTAGGGGGTTACACCAGTATAATGGTATTAGTAAAAGACCACACCTCCTAACTGAAATGGTTTGTATCAGTTCCCAAAGACCAGGTATCACGGATCAATCCCCCAACTGACATGCTGCGTGCACATATGGGGGGCCAGCTAGCAGAATAAACTCTGTAAAACCTGTCTCTGACACTTCCAGAGACAAGCTTATCTAGTCTCAGTTTTCCTGAGATCCAAGAAAAAAAGATAAATAAAAATTCGCTGCCACCACCCAAGTATACTTAAAAAGATATAAAATAAACCCTTTTCCAGGGAAGAGATCACTTGTGAATCCCCTACCTAAGGTAAAGATTTCCCCCCTGCCCCAACCTCCGTTTTGCTTGGAGTTGGGAAAACAAACAGAGGGAATCCACAGAGAACAATGGACTCTGCCCCGGTAACTGGGCACATAACCCTAAGGACACAACAATAAACCAATACCGGTTAATCAAAACAAAAGAAAAACTCTTTTATTATCAGAACAAAACTACTGTTGCAAGCATAGTAAATAGACTAGGTGGTAAATAGCCATGAAGAGACATAGACTCAGGGAAAGTCCCTGGGCTGTAATCCTTAGTTACAAAAAAGAAAAACAATTAGCCAGCTCAGACATGATTTCCAAACCCCCAAACAAGGAAAACAATAAACCCTGACGGACTATCTAAACTTTTACTACTTACACATTTCAAGAAGTCCGTTCTTGGAGAGAGACAGCTTCTCTCATCTCCCCTAATACTTGGGAGAAACTGCTTTCATTTCAAAACAAAGAGAGAGAAAAAACCCTTTGTCCCGGTTTGAAATTCCTATCTGCATTTTTATTGGCTGACTGCCTGATCCCCTTCCCTTGGTGCATCTCCAGTTGTTTAACCCTTTCCTCACTCTTCAGGTAAGTCAGGCTCTCCTTAGCAGCTCTTATTTATGACACCAGGCCTTAAAATTTCAGAGAATGGCCATCCAGGGACAGACAGGGCATTACAAAAAGATAAACAATCCAAGAACAGAGGGGAAGAATATAGTCTGGCAATGTCTGGAATTCAAAGACTGTGTTTGAAATGGCTTACCTGTGAATGAACAAATTTCTATAAATTGGACCATCCCATTGCCTATGAAATTGAAAAATTCTGGCCCTGATCCTGATTTGCACTCAGGTTCACTTATGCCATTCTGGAACTTTAAAGGGGCTTTCAATATATATTTGAGAGAGCTTGTGTGTATCTGTCTATCTGTCCATCTGAGTTTGTTCAAGAAATCCTCCTAAATGGTAAGAGCTCAGACAACAAATTTGCTATGCAGTTTCTCTTTATCATAACTTAAAACAAGGTCAGGATTTGGTTAGGCCAGGACAATGGTTGGGCCTGGAATGCAAAAGGGATGGTGCTGATAGTAAGGTTGCCAGATGGTTTCAACAAAAATACCGGACACACTTGACATTACATCACAATCTACATTACATTTTATTTTGAAAATACTGGACATTTATATTTTCTCATTTATATTTTCTCAATTTATTTCACGAACAGAAAGCTCAAATACTGGACTGCCCGGTTCAAAACCGGATACCTGGCAACCCTAGCTGATAGTCATACTCCAGAGTGACTATAGGGGGCAGCAAGCACCTCAGCCCCAGGGAGCAGCCACCAGCTGGTTAGCACAGCCTTCGCCACACTAGCCCTGCCCCTGGGGAGCAGCCTCCCCACACACTGCCTTGAACCCCCCCACCACATACCTCCCAACTCTGTGCCCTGATTCCTACACACCACCCCTGCGCTGAGCCCCCATCCAACCTCCTTTGACTCCTATACCCCACACATCCCCATCCCCTGCTCTGAGCCCCCCACATCCAATCTCCTGCCCTGACTCTTGTACTCCAACCCCTTCTGAGTCTCACACCTCCCAACTCTGTCTTGACTCCTGCACCCCCTCTGCCCTGCACCCTCACCCCTCCAAACCTGACTCCTGCAACCTTCAGCCCCCTTTCCTGAGCCCCAAACATCCTAAAGCTGCTTTCTTAACTCCTGCATGCTCCCCCCCCCCACACACACACTCCCAGCCCACTGCCCTGAAGGACCCCAGCAATGTAGGGTAAGTTTTCTAGTAATTTATACTTATGTTAAGGCTACCTTGCAGTGCCAGGCCAGTTTATAGTGTAAATAGGGTTTCTTGTAAAGGAGAATCAGGCCTATAGTTTCCATTCGTAAGGGATACAGTTTAAAACTACATCAAGTTGCTGATTTGCATATTCATAAATCCAGAAAGGGAGTGTATGAGTATAGCTCACCTAATCTGTGGGCAGAGGCACAACATTCTTCCCCAGAGAGCAACATACCACCTGACTGTGATATTTAAAAAGGTTAGTTTCAGCCACGCGTGGCATGTTACTATAGACTGTAATGTAACTACAATGGACATGCTAGCTCACATTCTTTTTTTTTTTAGGAGAAAACAGTTCATGTAAAGATTCACTGACATGTCCTGAGTACTTTGCACTACTCGAGTGACACAAAGCATCCGGAAACCTTGAGTAACTGGCCAGTTAAACTAGTCTACGTCTGCTTTGCATCCGTGGAGCGGTGCAAAGCAACTGAAGCATATTGATGAATCAGGCCTCTAATCTACCATTTACTATAAGATGTATATGTAGCCTAACTTGATATTCAAAGGCCATGCCTACAGTAGGAGCACTTTGCTGTATAACTAGACAAGTATTCTGCACCAGCAATGTGCTGCAGTGCTAATGAGAATGCAACTTTTACAGGGAACACTTTTGCTTAATCCAACACCACCACTAACAACCCCATCTCATCCTCCAAGCAAAACAAACTGTACCAGTAAAAGCAGAGTTTTGCTAATATAACTGTATTCTAGGGGCTTCTACTGGCAGTCAGAGATTTCAGCTCCTCACACCCCTGGCTGACACAGCTATGCCAGCAGAAGTCTGTAAAAGAGACATGGACAAAGTCTAATAATGTGTTTAAGTACTGTAAGTGATTTCTATAAGTAATGTATTTAGAGGTGAAGCAGTGTCTAATGCTTTCAAAGAAACTAGTACTTCTCACTCTGTGCCATAGGGGAGCTGAGTGACAGCTCCATTCTAAAGATGAGCTGAATAATAGCTGGGTTTATTGGTCATGAGTTACAAGAAGGCTGAGCTGAAATGCTACAGAGGGACTTTCAAGTACAACATGTACAAAGAGGAACAAATGCACGGGATGTAGCCAATGAAACGCCTATGTGATCAACTAAAAATGGGAAACAGGAAGATCCAGCTGGAAAAGAATCTGTGGAAGATCAGTGCAAATTTTCAAAATGACACATGACTTATAAAATACATTTAATTCAATTTGTCTTTCCAATGTTGAATAACAGCCTGAGCATGCTCTATTATTTCCAAACTTCCAGACTGATTTGGGATTACAAAACAAAAGTTTTTCAATCAAGGCAAAATGTACATTCCTCCAAGATTACACACTGTACACGCTAAATTTGAAGTTATAAAACCAAACTATTTCTGAGTTATCTGAGTGTAAAAAAGTCTTTTAACAATTTTCTTAGATGAAAAATATTTATTATTTCCAAAAAATTAATAAACCTTTAAGCTAAGATCAAGCTTAGGAAATGTAAACCCAAAAGGTTAATCTTTGTAAAAGTTATAAGTAAATGAAAGTAGCAGTTTAGAATAAAAGTGATGATATGGAGGATCAGTATTGGTCTCATAGTTCAGACTGAAATTTGCTCTCCGTTGAATCAGGTTTTCAAATTGTAACTCACTCATTTTCCCAAACAGAAAGTGATTTTTAAAAATGACGTATTGCATCTCTTTACAGGGTAGAGGTTTCCAGGCAAATATCGTAAAAATCAGACAGCAAGTTTCAAAATTATCATGTTTTGACAATGTAGCTGTAATTTATTTTATTTTTAAGATGTTCTAATGCTTTTTGGCTGCTTGGATCTGAATAACAGCTTGACCAAAACGTTCACATTGGATTTGCTGTTCTTGCTGAGGATAGGGTTTTTTTCATATCTTGAGGTGTGGGATTGGTCAGAGATTGAAAGAAGAACAAAAGTTGGTTTAAAGTGTACAAGAGCAAATATAAACAGACTTCCACACTCCAATTATTGAGCTGAGCCAGAGGCAAATGAGACCACAATAAAGTGGTGAGACAGGAACCGAGTTAGGAGTACAGGGGGGCCACAGAACCATGCTTCCTACTCTTGAATGGAAAGAAGTGAGGTCAGGGAATCAGAAGAGGAATATGGGGTGCATCTGCAGAGGACATGGACAGATAGAGACAGGGACAAGGTGTATTTCCAATGTAGATAAAAGCCTCCCAGTTTTCTACACTCCCCCATACTATACACAAACAGAACCTCCACCCTCACCCACACACATAGACTTGCTAATTGAAGGAGAGGAGGCTGCTCTGCTGAGGCTTATAAGGTATGTCTCAGCAGGGTTCCCCTCCTGCAGATCTGAGATGCCAAGGCCAGGTTAAACTTCTATAGCTCATTAAAAAAAAAAAAAGCATACCTAGGGAAATTTATATTTTAAAATGTTAATTAAGAGAAAATGTAATGACTAAAATCTGTTCCCGTGGAGTCCAGCTAATGAACAGTTAAGGAAGCCAGCTAATTTACCATGACTTTATAATCTTTCATCGTTCACTGCCACCCACGGGGTTTACACTATACATCCAAACTCAGCTGAATTATTTACTATTTATATTGCCGTGTCACTTAGAGGTTCCAGTCAAAATTGGGGCACTACTGATTGAGATATGTTCAGGACTATAATCAAAGGCTTTTCCTGCCACAAGGAATTTACAGCATAAAATGGCAGAATAACAAGGGAGGGGGAAGGAGAGGAGTGAAGCAGTCAAACAGCATATATGTTAAAAGCACACCCAAGACCAAATGACTAGCCTTGTTTACATTGAGCAGTATGAAGGATTCTTCACAAGCAGCCCCAAGGATTTCAGTGAGAGCACTCCCGGAGAAATGTCCTGCTCAATCAAAATAAAGAGATCTGGCCTTGAGAGATGATTGGAAATTACTCCTTTGAATGAGGAATGGGATTTTATGACCTCCTAATATGAAATTCACTTCTGTATAAAGGGTCAGGACAAGGCTTGTACACTGCTTAAATTCCACAAATAGGCACTAATCCCTGGTGAAATTGAGGTATGCCAACAAATGTACACAGCCTTAACCTCTTTTATTTGTGGGAGTGTAGGACCACAATTGCATTAATCAGAGAAGCAGGCTGTTTCTCTTGCAACTCTCAAATGTGGGGTCCTGCAGGAGATGCAGCAACTCACCTGCATCCCTATTACACATTCTTCAGGCCTGCCAAAAAGTCTCTCTCATATGGATGATCTGCATCATCGTTAGAAAGGTACTGAATCACTCCCTTCATTAGACTTTGGACTTCCATGCAGGCAGAACCATGCCAACCATGTGGGGCTTTATAAAGCAGTGAGTCAGCAACCAGGGAGCTTTGTGAACAGGGGCAGCAAACAGGGAGTTTTGAGAGGGAGTTCTCCGGGTAGAGGAGGAGCAAATATGGGATCCTTGAGGTAAGTGGCTGTCTGTAGTGTGTATTTGGGTATTTGGGAGTTACTTGCTGTGTGCTAAGCTTGTGTTTGTCTGTTTGGTTTGTTTTTCTTTGTTTGTTTATTTGTTTGAAGGAGTATGTGCTGTGGCCGGCAGTTGTAAGCTGCGAGCTTCTAAAGGTTTGAAATCTAGAAGCCTCTGTTCATTGGCTGAGAAGGGGAGTGGGAAGGGGCCAAGGTACACTTGTCATTCTTTATAGTTTAATTTAAAGGTTTTAATCAAAACTTCTTGATTTAACTAAAAACCCTATCAATAACCTAGGTAGCTGTAGGAGAGAATGCAGGCAGAAGTCCAGCAGCAGAGTGGAGGCTATCCTGTTTATTGCACTCAGTGTAACATGTATGATTACCCACCCTATGGGCGGGTGGCGTATGTGTACATTAGGTGCAAGGAGCTCCTGGCCCTCAGAGACCGTGTACGGGCTTTGGAGGCCAGGGTGGCTGAACAGAAGGACCGGAGGAGGCAGAGAGGTATGCTGATGAGGCTTTCCAGGACACTGTAGAATTGTCCCACCTCCGGTCAGATAGCCTCTGTGCTGTCAAGGAGGATGAAAGGCTCAGGGAAGGAGAGCAGTCAACGGGAGCAGAGGGAAACCTTCCCACAGTTGGGACCTTACTTCCAGATGTTGGGGTATCCTCTCGCACTGAGGTTACCTCTCCGGGGGAGGGAACTCCAGTCATTAGGAAAAGGCAGGTGTTAGTAATGAGAGATTCCCTCATTAGAAATGTAGATAGCTGGGTTTGCGATGACCGGAAGAACCGTATGGTGACTTGCCTGCCTGGTGTGAAGGTTGCAGATCTCTCGAGGCATCTAGATAAACTTATGTGTAGTGCTGGGGAGAAGCCAGTGGTTGTGGTACATGTAGGTACCAATGACATAGGGAAGGGTAGCAGAGATGTCCTGGAGGCCAAATTTAGGCTGATAGGAAAGAGACTGAAATCCAGGACCTCTATGGTGGCATTCTCAGAAATGCTTCCAGTTCCACGCGCAGGGCCAGGTAGGCAGGCAGAGCTTCAGAGTCTCAATGTGTGGATGAGACAATGGTGTAGGGAGGAGGGGTTTAGATTCATAAGGAACTGGGGAACCTTTTGGAATAAGGGGTGCCTATACAGGAAGGATGGGCTCCACCTAAACCAAAGTGGATCCAGACACTTGACATTAAAAAGGTCACAGAGTAGTTTTTAAACTAAGAGACTGGGGAAAGCCGATTGGTGCAGAGGAGCACGTGGGTTGGACAGAGACATTTCTTAGAGGAGAATCTATTGATAGAGATTCTCTAGGTTTTAGCCAGGAGAAGAGGATGGAAGAGGATAAAGTATGGGCCAGATCAGACAAAAAACATTCACATAAAAAAGAATCTGACACATCAGAAACAGGCAGACAAATAAACAGTGACAAGTTTTTAAAGTGCTTGTATACAAATGCTAGAAGTCTAAAAAATTAGATGGGTGAACTAGAGTGCCTCATGTTAAAGGAGAATCCTGATATAATAGGCATCACAGAATCCTGGTGGAGTGAAGACAGTCAATGGGACACAATCATTCTGGGGTACAAAATATATCGGAAGGACAGAACAGGTCATGTGGGTGGGGGAGTGGCACTATATGTGAAAGAAAATTTAGAATCAAATGAAGTAAAAATCATAAATAAATCAACATGTTCCACAGAATCTCTATGGATAGTAATTCCCTGCTCTAATAAGAATATAACAGTAGAGATCTATTATCGTCCACATGATCAGGACAGTAATCGTGACTATGAAATGCTAAGGGAGATTAGAGAGGCTATCAAAATAAAGAACTCTATAGTAGTGGGGGACTTCAACTATCCCCATATTGACTGGGTACATGTCACCTCAGGACCAGATCAGAGAGAACATTTCTTGATACCTCAAACAACTGCTTCTTGGAGCAATTGGTACAGGATTCCACCAGGGAAGAGGCAAGTCTCAATTTAGTCCTGAGTGGCACGCAGGATCTGGTCCAAGAAGTAACTATAACAGGACCACTTGGAAATAGTGACCATAATATAATAACATTTAACATTCATGTGGTGGGAAGAACACCTCAGCAGCCCAACACTGTGGCATTTAATTTAAAAAAGGGGAACTATGCAAAAATGAGGTTAGTTAAACAGAATTTAAAAGGTACAGTGACTAAAGTAAAATCCCTGCAAGCTGCATGGACACTTTTCAAAGACACCATAACAGAGGCCCAACTTAAATGTATACCCCAAATTAAAACACATAGTAGAAGAACTAAAAAAGAACAACTGTGGTTTAACAACTATGTAAAAGAAGCAGTGAGAGATAAAAAGGCATCTTTTAAAAAGTGGAAGTCAAATCCTAGTGAGGTAAATAGAAAGGAGCATAAACACTGCCAAATTAAGTGTAAAAATGTAATAAGAAAAGCCAAAAAGGAGTTGAAGAACAGCTGGCCAAAAACTCAAAAGGTAATAATACAATGTTTTTAAGTACATCAGAAGCAGGAAGCCTGCTAAACAACCAGTGGGGCCCCTGGACGATCAAGATACAAAAGGAGCACTTAAAGATGATAAAGTCATTGTGGAGAAACTAAATGAATTCTTTGCTTCAGTCTTCACGGCTGACAATGTTAGGGTGATTCCCAAACCTGACCCGTCCTTTGTAGATGACAAATCTGAGGACTTGTCACAGATTGAAGTGTCATTAGAGGAGGTTTTGGAATTAATTGATAAACTTAACAGTAACAAGTCACCGGGACCAGATGGCATTCACCCAAGAGTTCTGAAAGAACTCAAATGTGAAATTGCAGAACTATTATCTATGGTTTGTAACCTATCCTTTCAATTAGCTTCTGTACCCAATGACTGGAAGATAGCTAATATAACACCAATATTTAAAAAGGGCTCTAGAGGCGATCCCGGCAATTACAGAACGGTAAGTCTAACGTTAGTACCGGTCAAATTAGTCTGAAACAATAGTAGAGAATAAAATTGTCAAACACATAGAAGAACATAATTTGTTGGGCAAAAGTCAACATGGTTTCTGTAAAGGAAAATCATGTATTACTAATCTATTAGAGTTCTCTGAAGAGGTCAACAAACATGTGGACAAGGGGGATCCAGTAGTTAGACAAGGTCCCTCACCAAAGGCTCTTACATAATTTAAGTTGTCATGGGAAAAGAGGGATGATCCTTTCTTGGACTGAGAACTGGTTAAAAGACAGGAAACAAAGAATAGGAATAAATGGTAAATTTTCAAAATGGAGAGGAGTAACTAGTGGTGTTCCCTTAGGACCAATCCAATTCAACTTATTCATAAATGATCTGGAGAAAGGAGTAAACAGTGAGGTGGCAAAGTTTGCAGACGATACTAAACTGCCCAAGGTAGTTAAGACCAAAGCAGACTGGTCTGAATGACAAATGAAATGTAATGTGGATAAATGTAAAGTAATGCACATTGGAAAAAATAACCCTAACTATACATACAATATGATGGGGGCTAATTTAGCTACAACTAATCAGGAAAGAGATCTTAGAGTCATCATGGACAGTTCTCTTAAGATGTCCATGCAATGTGCAGAAGTAGTCAAAAAAGTAAACAGGATATTAGGAATTATTAAAAAAGGGATAGAGAATAAGATGGAGAATATCTTATTGCTCTATATAAATTCATGGTACGCCCAAATGTTGAATACTGTGTACAGATGTGGTCTCCTCATCTCAAAAAAGATATACTGGTATTAGAAAAGGTTCAGAGAAAGGCCCCTAAAATGATTAGGGGTTTGGAATGGGTCCCATATGAGGAGAGATTAAAGAGATGGGGACTTTCCAGCTTAGAAAAGAGGAGACGGGGGGGGGGGGCGAGGGGGGGGATATGATAGAGGTATATAAAATCATCAGTGGTGTGGAGAAAGTGAATAAGGAAAAGTTATTTACTTGTTCCCATAATATAAGAACTAGGGGCCACCAAATGAAACTAATGGGCAGCAGGTTTAAAACAAATAAAAGGAAGTTCTTCTTCACACAGTGTATAGTCATTCTGTGGAACTCCTTGCCTGAGGAGGTTGTGAAGGTTAGGACTATAAAAAGGTTTAAAAGAGAACTAGATAAATTCATGGAAGTTAAATCCATTAATGGCTATTAGCCAGTATGGGTAAGGAATAGTATCCCTACCTTCTGTTTGTCAGAGGGTGGAAATGGATGGCAGGAGAGAGATCGCTTGATGAGTACCTGTTCAGTTCACTCCCTCTAGGACATCTAGCATTGGCCACTGTTTGCAGACAGGGTACTGGTCTGGATGGACTTTTGGTCTAACTCAGTATGGCCATTCTGATGTAACCTATCATAGAAAAATGTATTCTCAGAGCCATTACCCCTCCCCCCCGCACCACCGGGCCACCCAGTGTGGCTGTGGCCAGCAAGCCTGTGCATTCCCCCAGCAGCCCTGGCCTGAGCCCAGGGAATGCTGGGGGGGAAGGGGGTCCTGCATGCCCCCCTGAACTCTGGGTCAGGCCCAGGGAGCACCAGCAGGTGGCCTCTATAGTAGTCCTTGCCTGTGGACCAGGCCCAGGAATGCCAGAAGGAGGCCTGCACGGTCCCAGCCCCATGCCAGGCCCCACCCACCTCTAATCTCAAGCCATCCTCCCGTCCCTGTGCATGCCCCTCCAGTCTTCTAGTGTTGTATATAGATCAGAGTGCCACTGCAAAGTGATGAAATGGAGCCACAAGATCAATAAAGTATACATACATGAGAGCAAGGTGTGATGAAGCATAAGCAAGCAGGCAGTCATTGTGCATGATTGCTGTCACAAGACGATTTCTTCCCAAACACATGGCACTTGAAATAAAAAGCAAGTTCTCAATTTATTCAGTCTCTAGAAACTTGTTGTTGGCTTGTGCAAGTAGCAGTCAGCTTTGCTACAAGTCACTGTGCTATTGCACATATGAGTATAACCAGGCAAGACATCATCTGTGCACTTCTATGCATCTAAGAGTAGGTTTCCCTTTGTCTCTGGTTATGTGAAGACACCATTTTACTTCTTGCCCTTAACATTAAAATGGAAAAAGCAAAAGGGAAGAAGCCACTGCTCCAAGATGAAACTGGTGGGTCATAATAAACTCAATCTCCTCATTGCTTTCAATGGAATACCCACATTTTTTTATGGTTTTGATACAAGAGATAAGGCAGTTTGGTATCCTTTCTGTATAACATTTCTAGAAGCTTTCTGAGAGCCTTGCTGTTAGTGCACTTCATTGTGTACAAATCATATATTGCATGTTGCACTTCATGTGGCTTAGCGTCTGAGCTTCTGACTTGATGCATTTTCTGTAACCTCTGAAGTCTTTAAATAATTATTTGAGTCCTTAAGTAATATAGCCAGAGGCTATCGATCTGTTACAGGAGTGTTGGGTAAGAGTCTGTGCCCTACAATCTGTAGGAGGTCTGAATAGATGATCATGATGGTCCCTTCTGCTCTTAAAGGCTATGAGTCTATGGGTATGTCTACACTAGCCCCCTAGTTCGAACTTGCAAATGAACTAGGCATTCAAACTTGCAAATGAAGCCCGGGATTTAAATATCCTGGGCTTTATTTGCATGTTCCCATCCGGTCACCATTTTTAAATCCCACTAGTCCAAATTAACTGCCCGCAGCTACATGCAGCAGTCAAACGTTAATTCGAACTAAGTCCTTAGTTCCCATTAACTGTTACTCCTCGTGGAATGAGGAACCATCAATTAAATCCTATAAAACCCAGAGCAGCCCATCTTCCTTCTGAGATAGGTGATGTAATTCAGTGAGGATTACAGGGCTCTTCCCACTTGACCAATTCCATCTGACCTACTATATATTTTAGAAACTTTGTGTGTGAGTGTGAGTGTGAGTGTGAGAGAGAGACCATTTGTTCAAGAACTCCTCCTAAACCATAAGAGATAAAGCCACCAAATTCACTCAGCATCCAGCAGCAAACCTAGAGTTAATATGTCATAACTTAAAGCAAGGTAAGGGTTTGGCTGTGCCTGAAATTTGATTGTTTCTCATAAACTGAAAAGGAGGGGTCTGATAGGAGGAACAGTTATATTGTAGAATGAGCACAGGAGTACAGCAAGGAGCTAGAGATAGGGACTAGGACAGTTATAACCCCATTGAGCCAGCAGGGGGCAGAGGTGGAGCAAGAGACAGCTATCTACTATATATTTCAGATAATTTGTCTGCTTGTGTGTCTGTCTATCCCCCAGCCAGGGGACATGCACCCCCCTTCCCAGGCTGTGCCCACTGCAACTGAGCAGCCTAGAGAGGCACTTCTTACCTGGCCCAAAACTGCTGTGGTGAGAGAGGGCTGGAGGGCAGCCTATATATGGAATCCCTCATCCATAGCCCCACTCCAGAGAAATGAAGAAAAACAAAACTTATTAGAATTAAGGACCCGAGCAATTCTGAGTAAATCTTCTAGTATATCTATATAATTGATCTTCCTGAAATCATTATAGAAGCCCAAGTTTATTAGATGTGCCACAGGTGGAGAAGCACATACCATTTCTTGTGATTAATATTAGGCCACTTAAGTCAACTATCCTTGCCTGGTCCTACTTTGATCTATTTAAAGAGACTATTATGTATGTGCTTTTCATTGTGTTATTTAAGCACTTAGCATATGCATGAGGTTCAGAGTAGGGTAATTAACATCTTTTCCAACTGAGATCACTAGTATGATCTGCCACTGTCTTTCCCATTGCTTTTGTTTTGAAAATTAACTTGCAACACCAAAAAGACCCCTCAAAGTAAACACAGCAAGGAAGCCCTTTCTGATATTTATTTTGTTTTGTAAAGGTTCAATAAAAAGGTAGTCCTTTTTCTGAAAATATATTCTTGTTCATTGTCACTTTAAATATCTTACTTCTTCCCTAAGTCAAATAACCAGTTCCATGATGGGCAGTAAGTTTTATGTAAGATACAATAGCTAAATTGTTTCAGATGAATTAGGCAAGTGGCCTTCTATGGAGGCAGCAG
Organism: Pelodiscus sinensis; assembly: GCF_049634645.1. NCBI lineage: Eukaryota > Metazoa > Chordata > Testudines > Trionychidae > Pelodiscus > Pelodiscus sinensis. The sequence goes on from NC_134711.1 coordinate 310,176,981, forward strand.
GTCTTGCTTCAGTGCCTAACTGTGGAGGAAGGCTGCACATTACAAAGGACTTGCTGTACTGAGGCAAAGATTCATAGATTTTAAGGCCAGAAAGGAAAGCCATGATGTTTGATTTTCTGCATAAGACCAGCCAAAATATCTGACCCCAGGTGACTGTATTTTGCCTGTATCATTCTTTTGACTGTTTCATTTCATGGAGCTGTATCGTACATCTTGTCCAATTGCTTGTACCTGATTTAGACAGTAAACACTTTGGGTCATGGAGAGTATCTTCTCTGTTTGTAAAGCACCATAGGCATTCATTGCATTACAGACATTATTAAGAAAAATAGTCAAACCAATCTAGATATAGCAGACAACACTGGCAAGTAAAGATAGGTCTTAGAAGAGTTTAATTCAGTTCCTGCCCTGGTTTAGTCACTTTGCATCTCAGATCACCATCTGTAAAAAATGAGATACTACTACTACTACTTCCTCTGGGAATGTTGTTATGAGAATAAATTTGTTGATGTTTGTGGCTAGAGATGAGCTCTTATGGGAATAGGAGCCATCCAAATACCTAGCCTGATGACAGTCTAGTTAAGATGTGAATTGTCTCATTAAATGTGGACATTTTAATGACCATCAGTACTCAAATGTTCTCACTAATGGTCATGTTTATTGGACTTTGGATGGAGACAAGAAAGACCGCAGTAATAACACCCTGGATCCAACCAAGTCACTGCGGGAGACCTGACAGTGGCAATTCTGGGAACAGGTCACCGTGTGACCTTTGCCTTGACTGAGTCTCATTCATCATCCACAAGCTGTCAGAGGAGACGAGACAACTCCACTGATTAGTGTGACTAGGAGACTTAAGAGCGAGTGGAGAATCTTGGGAAGCAAGATATATACTTAAAAAACACATACACAAGCTCACATACAGACACACACACACAATAACGGGCCATTTAGATCCACTTTTATAAACAGTTCCACAGTGCTGTACAAACATCAATTAATAGATGACACATTTTTGTAAAGAGGAAACCAGAACTCAAGAGACATGAAAAACAATGCTTGAAGGAGGGTCTCAAGTCTGAGTCTATTTCTCTATTAATCTATATCATTGACACATTTCTTTACACATGATCATAGCAGTTCAAGACAGAAAGACCTAGAGCATCCTGTCTATCCCTTTCAAAAGCCAGGATTCATTTAATTTAATTAATTATGTATTTTATTTAGGTTTATACAAATGCCAAAAGAGACACCTACTCATACATTCTAAGGGCCCTTGATGTAACTTCACAGGACAACAAAATGAATACCCTAACACAGTGTTTCTCAAAGTGGGCCACGGGCCAGCTTTGGGAAAGCCGCTTGTGAGCCTATGCCACTTTGTTTGTTAACGGCTCCATAGCCATGGAATTGGTTCCAGTTCACTGTTTCCAGTCAAGGGGAGCTGTGGGAAGCAGCAGCCCAGGCCACACCACTTCTGGTGTCTTCCCTTGGCTGGAAACAGTAAACCGGAGCCAATGGGAGCTGCGAGACTCTGTGACTATGGACCCTTAGGTAAACAAAGCAGTGCGGGCCTGCTAGCAGCTTTCCCAAAACAGGCCTGTGGCCCACTTTGAGAAACACTGTCCTAATATATCTCAGGCACATTGGTACAATTTAACTCATTACCAGCAACCCAAGATATTTGAAAAGCCCAAACCCCCTGACCACCTCCCACAATTTTCACATACACAGGGAAAAAAGATGAGTTGTGCTGTGTGCTCAGGTATTTAAATTCGACTTATTTTTTTGGACCAAGAAGAGAATGAATTCCTAAGCTGCGGAGCCCTCACACAGAGCACTATGCCAGCAACTTGCTCTTGTATATATCAGCAGGGATTCAGCTTGAGCACCTCTGCAGTGGTTTGTCCTTGGAAGAAATGTGAGATTTAAATGTCACCCACAAACCAAGAGGCAACCAGTGCAAACTACAGAGCTTGTTGAATTTGCTCTTGGCAGGACACTCCATTACTGAATGGCCTGTCACATTTTGCATACAAAGTCTTGCTCTTTATCACTGTATATAACTCATGAAGATCTGGCTAAAGATTTGTGACAGTAAAAATGCTACCTGGTATCCCACTTCTCCATTTTTCTTCTTATTGGGTATGTTCTTAAAACTAGACCTAGTTGAAAAATGTAAACCTGTTTTCCTGAAAAAATTCCAAATTCCAAAGTGGTTTACATTTCAGCATTCAAAATTAGGCTGTTTTTAACTTTTTATGTTGTGGTATTGGGTGAGTCTTCCCCCTAAAATTCCATTTTTCACTAATCAAATTTCAATAACCATTTTGGAAGTGTTTTCCAAACTTTTATAAAAATTCAGAAAAAAACAAAACAAAATATTATCATTACAATTCCCCCACACCTTTGGGTGATGCCCCTGCAAGGCCCTCAGTGAGATTAATGTCTCCTCCCAAGGGGTTAAGTAACATTGATCATATTTTGAAAAAAAAATTGTGTTTAGGATTATCAGATGGTTTCAACAAAAATACCTGACACACTTGACATTACATCACAATCTACATTACATCTTATATAGAAAATACCAGACATTTATATCTTCTCAATTTGTTTTCCAAACAGAAAGCTCAGATACTGGACTCTCCGGTTCAAAACTGGACACCTGGCAACCCTAATTGTGTTAGAAAAAAGGACATTTTTCAACAATAACAACAAACCTGTAGTTTGAAAAATATAAACCAGCTCTGCTCAAACTGCAGAATTAGGACACTGACAGTAAAAGGTGCTCAAGAAGTTGCATTTGCCCATGAAAACATGTTGTTATAATGATAAATTATTATAATTTTAGCTTGTGAGTAATACTTCTGGCTTGAAATTATTAGTATCATCATCTATGTTGCCATAGTGCCTAGAAGCCAAGGGCACTATTGTGCTTGGCACTGTACAAACACAAAGAACATGAAGACTCTTTCTGCCTCAGAGAGTTTACAATTTAGGGGCTGGTCTGCACTACAAAGTTATGTCAGCTTCACCACATCGTTCAGGGGCAACAGCTGTGAAAAATTTCACACACTGAGGGACATAATTAAGACAACCAAAGCTCCCACTAGACACTGCTATGTACATGGGAGAATTCTTCTGTCAAACTAGCTACTGCCTCTCAGAGACATGGATTCATTAAAGCAACAGAAGAACCTCTTCTGACTCTGCAGTAAGTGTCTGCACTTCAGTGGCAGAGTTGAGGTGGTACTACTGTAACATTTCTACTGTAGACATCGCCTGTAAGCTTCTTCCTTTCATCTTTAACACAAAACTTGCTATTACAAATATTCCCAAACTCCAGGCCAACATGTCTTAACTTGCATATGTAGGCTTTACTTGCATCCTATTGGTTTGGGCATGAGAAGAAGAAAGCAGTTTCTCCACCAGGTTGCTGGCATCTTTGTGATGTTACCACTCTTAGGGAGAGAAACAAATAAATAAATAAATTCACGTGGTTATTTCCTACTGAGTTGACTTTGTCATTGGACTGCCTATGACTGCTCTGTGCTGCCCTATATCTTATCAGGCACTTGAGCCACTGTGATTAGCAGGAGCCACTTGCTACCCAGGCGGTAGATTGGCTTATCTTGGAAGTGGTTCTGTGTAGAGATGGGGTAGGATAGAAGATATGGGAAAGGGTGAATGAGGGTCCCCCAGCAGCTGAACAATGAGGCGTTTCCCAGGAAGTCTGTGTGGGCTAAGAGCTAGAGAAGGGGTCCAGACAGTGCTAGGAAGGGAGTTTGGGGCATTGTACTGAAGGGCTCCCAGTGGGGGGTTGCTGGGTGTCTTAGGAATAAGGTGGAAGGGGTAGGTGCCCAATGGAAGGGGGGGGTCATTTCCCAGGAATGCTGGGTGAGTCATGGGGGAAGGTAAGGTGAAAATTTCCCTGGAGTTCTGGGGATGAGTTGGGGGCAATGCTGGATGAGTCAGAGGCGAGAGTGCAAGACAGGGGAGCATTTGCTAGAGGTGCTGGTGGAGGGGGTGAGGGTTATTCCCAGTGTGGAGGAGAGGGGCATTTTCCAAAGGTGTTGGGGGGCAGGACGGTCCCAGTGTGGGAGGAAGGTGGATGATTCCCTAGAAATCATGGGAGGAGGGGCGAGTTCACAAAATGGGGGAAGTGATGAATTGCCCCAGGGTGTGGAGGAAGAGCTCTCAGGGGTCCTTGGAGGTGATATGGGGCATTGCCCCAGGGTGGGGGTGATAGGTTCCTGGGAGGGGGCATCACCCTCTGAGAGGGCCCTAGAGGGTCACAGCCCTGGGAGGGGACGGTTCCCATGGGCTGACAAGGGACATTGGGCACAGCGCTGAGAGGTGGGGGGGTCTCTGGGGGTCACAGCCATGGGAGAAGGGGGAATGGTTCTGGGGGGCTGGCAGGGGACATTGGGCACAGTGCTGGGGGAGGAGGAGTCCCTGGGGTCACAGCCATGGGAGAAGGGGGAATGGTTCCCAGGGGGCTGGCAGGGGACATTGGGCACAGCGCTGAGAGATTGGGGGAGGGGTACCTTTGGGTCACAGCCATGGGAAGAAGGGGAACAGTTCGGGGGGGCTGGCAGGGGACACTGGGCACAACGCTGAGAGGTAGAGGGTTCCTGTGGGTCACAGCCATGGGAGGAGGGGGATCGGTTCCGGGGAGTGGCAGGGGACACTGGGCACAGCGCTGAGAGGTGGGGGGTCCCTGTGGGTCACAGCTGTAGGAGGAGGGGGAGTTCCTGGGGGTCACAGCTGTGGGAGTGGGGGGGATAGTTCCTAGGGGGTGGCAGGGGACACTGGGCACAGCGCTGAGAGGTGGGGGGGTCCCTGTGGGTCACAGCCGTGGGAAGAGGGGGAGTTCCTGTGGGTCACAGCCGTGGGAGGAGGGGGAGTTCCTGGGGGGTCACAGCTGTGGGAGTGGGGGAGTTCCTGTGGGTCACAGCCGTGGGAAGAGGGGGAGTTCCTGGGGGTCACAGCTGTGGGAGTGGGGGGGACGGTTCCGGGGGGGTGGCAGGGGACACTGGGCACAGCGCTGAGAGGTGGGGGGGCGGGGGTCCCTGAAGGGCACTGCCCGGCGTGCCGGGGGCGTGTACCCGGGTAGTCTGGGAGCAGCCGTGAGGCTCCCGACCCGGCCGCGGAGCAGCGCCGCGGGAGGGAACGGGGGTCAGTCACTCGGGGCCGCCGCCCCGCCCGTGGGCCGCTCCGTGGGCGGGGGCGGCGCGGCGCGGCCCCTCCCCTGGGCAGTGTCTCCGCCGGGCCCTTTAACCGCCGGGCCGCCCCGCCCCGCGCTGTCCGGCCGGGCCGTGTCCGCAGAGCGGCCGCGCGGTGCAGGGCTCGGCCCGGGCCATGGGGCTGCGGGGCCGCCGCCTGCTGCTCCTGCTCCTGCTGCTGGGGCTCGGGCTGGGGCAGCTGCCCGGCGCGGCGCGCGGCTTCGGGGAGGAGGAGGAGCGGCGCTGCGATGCCATCCGCATCGCCATGTGCCAGAACCTGGGCTACAACGTCACCCGCATGCCCAACCTGGTGGGGCACGAGCTGCAGGCGGACGCGGAGCTGCAGCTCACCACCTTCACCCCGCTCATCCAGTACGGCTGCTCCAGCCAGCTCCAGGTGCGTGCCCCGCCGCCCGCGCCGTGCTGCGCGCCCAGAGCCGCCCTCCCTGCAGCGCGCCCGCCCGCCCGCCCTAGAGGGGCAGGCTGCAGGGAAAGTGGGGCCAGCTGCACCCTCCCCCAAAGGCTGCAACGCCCCCCACCCTGACACCCCAGCCCGATCTGCGTCCCAGCCTAGCCTGGTCCTTGCCCGGCTAAAGGAAGGGTTTCTGGGCTGGGAGGAGGCCGTTAGCCCAGCTGACTCTCTGCCTTCACTTCTGGCGTTTCTTCTGCGAACGTCCTGCTGCTTCCAAGTTTCAATCTGTTGCGTTTCTTGCCTTTGTTTTGTAAATCTAGCTTCTCTGCTGCCTGCCGATTTGGGAGCTAGTCGTCACTGGGCGGGTTTCAGGTCTGAGTTGTTTCCGAGCCCCAGTTTCTAAGGCTAGAACAGCCTGAAAAGATCTTCTGGCTTGAAACAAATGTTTTAAAAAGAAACGATTTAAGGGGTTAAGCAAAGGTACCTTTGAAAACTTCCATCTGCAAAGTGGCTCAAGATTAGCTTTCGCTTTGGGCGTGAATCTACAGATAAGGTACAATAAGGTTACAATAGCATTTAATCTCAAAGGGGTTACAGTTACTGAGACTAAAGGAAAACACTGAAGAAGTCCCATACCCGATCCTCTTTCTGGAATAACCTCCACACAAAGTCAGAAGGGAGGAGAAGCCAAACTTTTCTTTCGATTGGCATGCAGTACTTGTCTGTATTCCCTTTGGTAGCCCAGGAATTTGGACTAGTGTGAAGACTAAAGAGAACGCCCTAAATCAGAGTTAATAAACGGGCTGATCGCTGTTTATAGGTTTGAAAATGTCACACAGCCTAATATTGTAAATGACTTTTACCGATCAAGGAGTGTGAACTTTCTCACTGACTTCTTAAAGGAAAATATTTATCCTTGAACACCAGGAAAGTACACAGTATACTAAACAGACAGCTTCAAGGACGTGACTTTCCCGTTCAGATACTTGCATGTAAATGGTTTTGTTTAGTTTTAAATATCTACGCAGCCTCTAAAGCTAAGGCCTATATATTTGTCAAAGTTTAAATTACTTATTTAGGTTGCAGTTTGCCCCTTTTAACTGTAAATTGGAGGAGGCTTAGATCTAGTTCTTTTTGCCTTGTGTGAATTTGGCCCACTGATTTAAGGCTAATTTTTAGTGAGTAAAGTGGTCAGGGTTTGGGCTCAAAACACTTTAACTGAAAGCAAAGGCTGAGGGTTTTAGGATTTTTTTCCTCCTTGGTTTCTTTACTACACACTGCTCTTTGCTTCCTTAGGCAAAGTACCAGACGGTACTGTTAAAGACGATAGAGAGGAAATTAAAACTAAAACGGTAGATTAAATAGCAAATCTTCTTTTAAGCACAAATTTGACTAATTATTTTTCTCTTCCAGTTCTTCCTTTGTTCAGTCTATGTTCCAATGTGCACAGAGAAGATTAACATCCCAATAGGTCCCTGCGGTGGCATGTGCCTTTCCGTGAAAAGAAGATGTGAACCTGTTCTGAAAGAATTTGGATTTGCTTGGCCAGACAGTCTAAACTGCAGTAAATTCCCACCTCAGAATGACCACAACCACATGTGCATGGAGGGCCCAGGGGATGAAGAAGTTCCCCTTCACAGCAAAACCTCCTTGCAGCCAGGAGAAGAGTGTCACACTCTGGGATCTAATTCAGAGCAGTATATCTGGGTTAAAAGAAGCCTGAGCTGTGTCCTTAAGTGTGGCTACGATGCTGGTCTCTATAGCAGATCAGCTAAGGAATTCACTGATATTTGGATGGCCGTTTGGGCTAGTCTGTGCTTCATATCAACTGCCTTCACAGTCCTGACCTTCCTGATTGATTCATCCAGATTTTCCTACCCTGAGCGCCCCATCATATTTCTGAGCATGTGCTACAATATTTATAGCATTGCTTACATTGTGAGGCTGACTGTAGGCCGGGAAAGGATATCCTGTGATTTTGAAGAGGCAGCAGAACCTGTTCTTGTCCAAGAAGGTCTTAAGAACACAGGATGTGCTATAATTTTCTTACTGATGTATTTTTTTGGGATGGCTAGCTCCATCTGGTGGGTTATTCTGACATTAACATGGTTTTTGGCAGCAGGGCTCAAATGGGGCCATGAAGCTATAGAAATGCACAGCTCCTATTTCCATATTGCAGCCTGGGCTATCCCTGCGGTGAAGACCATCGTCATCTTGATTATGAGACTAGTGGATGCAGATGAGCTCACAGGTCTGTGTTATGTTGGCAACCAGAACCTAGATGCACTCACTGGCTTTGTTGTTGCTCCGCTTTTCACCTATCTGGTTATTGGAACTTTGTTCATAGCAGCAGGTTTAGTGGCCTTATTTAAAATCCGGTCTAATCTTCAAAAAGATGGGACTAAAACTGACAAGCTGGAAAGACTGATGGTCAAAATTGGTGTCTTTTCAGTGCTATATACTGTCCCAGCCACATGTGTAATTGCATGTTACTTCTATGAAATCTCCAACTGGGCTATCTTCCGCTATTCAGCAGATGATTCCAATATGGCAGTGGAGATGCTCAAAATTTTCATGTCTCTGCTGGTGGGTATCACATCTGGCATGTGGATTTGGTCAGCCAAGACTCTACACACATGGCAGAAGTGCTCTAACCGATTGGTGAACTCGGGGAAAGTGAAACGCGAGAAAAGAGCGGATGGTTGGGTGAAACCTGGGAAAGGGAATGAGACTGTGGTATAAACAAAACCCATGTACTGATTTCTCTGCCAAGAAGGACTTCTGTATAAACATTTGCTGTAGAAACGTTGCTGGGGAGGTGTGAGAAGGTAAAGTACAAAATCTCTCTGAAAAGAAGCCTTAAAGAATAAGCAATAATTTCAAAATTATAAACCACAGTGCCTGAAATGCAAAAGCCCCGGGAGGCTGTGAAAGCTGTGAAAAAACTGAATGGGTCACATTTTTGTGAAGCAGTTGGCAATGTATTCATGTAATTAGAAGCCACAGGCTCTTACATCTAGTTACTTGGGATGTTGATTTCTTAAATCCTATTACAGTGCATTGAGGACAAAAGGGGCATATTCTGGGCTGATCTGGGTTACAGTCCTGTGATGTGCTGGGGTGACCTCAGATTCAGTTTACTGCATCACTCACTTTGAATTCAATGTCTTAAAGGACATGGTCAGCACCTTTTTAAGACTGGACCATAGCCTGAATAGCTTTACTGCCTTCATCGGTGTTGCATGGTGCCTAATGCAGGAGGGCTTAATCCTTGGTTGAAAATGCCAGCTAAGCTTTCAAGGTTTGAAAGCAACTCAGACAATGACTTTGCAGGATTCAGTTAGGTGTTCGGATGGATTGCTGTATAGATCAGCTGATGATCTAATTTTAACCTTTCCATAGACACAGACTTTGCTGTCTAAAACATCAATACTTCATTTGATGTGGTTAAAAGCTTCACTCAATAACTTTATCAGAAGTAGTAGATTAACTTGAAGATTGAAGCATAACAGCACATGTAGTCAGGTGCTGGAGTCACTTTTCTAGTCTAGGGCTGCTGAAAGCCAATGAACCAAACTGTACACCCTGTATATGATGGAAACCACTACAAACCTTTTGTCCTTTTTGGATAACCTGGCTATTTCCAGACTCTGACTACTTTATTTTTCTGCACTAATAACTTAGGGTTTGGTTTTTTAGTTGCTTTCCTTCCTCCTGCAATATACAGCCGAGGGAAAATGAATGAATGAAGGGTCGTTTTGGACCAATTCTTCATTCAGCAGAACAAGTAGTTTTTCTCCAAATAAACTTCTTCTTCTCTCCCCAGAGACCTATTGTATTAAGCAATTAAGACTTAATATGTTTCACTCTGTGTGATTACATCTATACAGATGCCAGTCTGGGAAAAGTGAAATGTTAAGTTCCTTGGCAACTTCATGTTCACATAGATCAGTTGTATAATTGTGTGTCAATTAAAAATAACATGATAGAGTACAGCTGACTGGTTCAAACCCATGGTCCTGTCCCTTTGCTCACTGAGTGACTTTAAAAAATATGTAAGAATGTAATCAGACTTCAGCAACAATGGAGACACTTTTCTCTTTGAAAAGGGATCACTGGAGAAGAAATCCAAGTTCTTCAGATTATATTTCCTAGTTAGTGGCAAGGTTCCATAGCCTGTCATGTTCATGGGAAATACTCCAGGAGGACTGTAGCAACAGGAAGTACAATGTAAACCTAAAGAATGAGCAATGTTCAAGTGCTCCCCTTCCACCTTTAGTTTCATTGAGTGCCCTAATAACTTGCTTGTCTTCAGTGTATGGGGGCTTGATCTAGTGAGGGTATTTGGACTTTTGTAGGATAAGGCAGGCCTGAAAGGGGTACCCCCTTTAGCTCTCAAACTGTGTTTAAAGGCATGAATTGTGTCTGTGCGGAGATATGTGCTTGAATTTTTTTTTTAAAAATGCCTGTCAGTCTGTGCAATTGGGATCAGTCACTAGCAGAGCAAGTAACAACTTGACTCATTCTATGCACAACATACGTTCATTTTGACCAGCTCTATATACTAGCTGAGCCTTCCAATTCCAGGTCTGTTCTTCTGGATAGTAATGCCTTGTTGGATCTATGTGTTCTGGTCTAGTAATAGCATTCTGCAAGAATGAAAACTATTGATGGCTGGGCTTCACTAGCCAAATCAAAAGCTAGCTTCAAATTCTGAGAGATGAAGAAGAGGGATGAGCACTGTCATTGGATTCAGTCCACTCACTTAATTCATCCAGGGGTCCCTCCAGGTGAAGTCATAGACTAATGGCCATAGGTGATTCATATTCACTGAACTTCATGCCAGTTGATCTGACCGACCACCTGCATTTTTAGTCTTGTCATCCCAGATTTTGTTAAGACGTGACCTTTCCTGTTATTTGGTTTTAGAGCATGACTCAGTAGCTCTCCAACTAGAAAGATAGCACTGTTGATTAGTCACATCTGAAAGTGAGTCAGGTGAGAGTGATGCTTTCTTACATTACAGGGTGAGAAGAAGATAAATCAGTTGAAGTTGGGAGGCACTTAACTACTATGAGAGTGGCCACATAAGTATACATAGCAATAACTTTCCCTTGAAGGCATTGTATCTGCCTGAGCCATAATGGACCTAATTCTCTTGCAGGTATGTACTGGAGTTCAGTGGGTTTATTTCTCATTTTCCTTCAGGTAATGAGGCAGCACATCCTACTCAGGGCCACAGAAGCGTCTCAGAAAAGGCACAACTTCACTATGTGCATTTACCTTGCTAGTCTGGTTGTTCAGGCATTTGTGATTGGAAATGTCACTCTAGATTGAGTCTGAAGCACAGAGTTATGAAGGGTGAATATCTGCAACTTGGTTTCTCTCATTTCAACATATTTATGTATGACTAATCTTGCCTTGGAAGTGTCGTTGCTGTGGCTGTAGAGCTCAGTTTTATAGCAGTTACTGTTTCTGCGCAATCCCATCTCTTCTCTCTCAAGCCAGTCCCAATCCTAGATGGTGGTGTTTTGTGCTGATTTACAAGCATCTGAAAGGGCTGACAGACAGCTCCAAGCTAAACTACTTGTGACAGAGCTTGAGAAAGACAAAGTAACTTGTGGAAGGAAATGGACACTGATTATTTTTGGATGTACAGAAAGTATAGCTGATGTATGTACTGTAAATGTCTAATTTATCACTGTACAAAAAACTTTGCTATTTAATTTTTGTATCAAAATAAAACTTTGTTAACCTCTGTGAATAAGACTCTTACTGTGTCTTTTTTTGTGTGAGTTTTCTGAAACTGTTTTTGTTTGCAACAGCAGGATAAAGCATTGTAGGGTTGTCCCCCTCCCCCTTCCTTTTTAAGTGCAGAGTGTCATTTTCTGGAGTGGTTCCCAGACTGAGTGCCAGCTTCAGTGCAGACTGTCAAGATGCCGGGCAAAGACCTGAAACTGGTTTGTGGGTTCTGTAATTAGATTTCACTAACCTAGTATCAAGTGTGAACCCCTGAAGCTCTATGGCAGTCTTCCAATGGAGTTTCACACAGTCCCCTTGGGCGTTGCAGTCTAGCTTGCCACCCAGGCAAGCTGGACTTAGTGATAATTGGTTGCTATCCACCAAAGATCAGAAAAGATGCAAATTGCTTCCAGTCCCAACAGTCCAGTCATTTATCCTACATCAATTTGTATCTCAGATCTCACCCCAAATGCAATGCTTGCAATTAACTAAGAAAAGAAATGAGTTATTGCAAGGTTAAAGCAAGCAGACTTCTATCCCAAGTTTATAGTCTATGCTTTTAAAAGGGGAATATAGCAGCATTGTATTCCTTTAAGGATTAAGCCAGGTTGGCCCTGGGGTTCCCTGCTTCTGTTCCAACCCTGTGAGAGTTCAAACAGCCAGAGAGATGAACATTTTCTTGTTCCTGATCGTTATTTCCTTTTTCCAGAGCTCCAGCTGATGAGAAGAGCTCTCTTGCATGTAATCTTCTTGTGGGTATGAAGGGGCAAATGCTAAAGTATTTGTATTAGGATATCTCATAGTGGCCTATTCAATTTTGATAGCCTTTCTGATAAGCAGCAAAAGATCCCTTTTGACTGGCAAGGCACACTTTTTTTTTTTTTTTTTTTTACAGTTATAAAGCAAACTCTTAAATACTGACTTAGAGCATGTGATAAAGATATGCAAGATTATTTTATGCAGCAGTTTACAAAATTTCATACTGTCATGGGATCAGTACCCACCTTAACCATACTACCATGTGGCTTCCAGCAATGAATTTGTCAGTGCTGAGCTGAGGCCTAAAGCTTGAAAACAAGCAGGCACCTGGTTTGCATTACGTAGAAGAGAGAAATGCTTAGCTTAAATGAGTTAGAAATTTGGCCTAGGACCTAGATTTGGGTCTAAGTTGCAATCTTTGATGGAAAGAGTGCTCCCAGCTAGCATTAGATAAATAAAACTCAGACATGCTTCAACTTCTTGGGCAGCCTTGTTCCAAGAAGTCATAAAACTGAGAAGGAACACTTCAAAAGGGGGTGTGTGGGTTCTACAGACCAAAGCATGGGGGGGGGGGTGGAGCAGGGGGCAGGACTGGGCTTTTCTGTGGTGTACCCAGGCTTCTCTGAATGGATGGGCAGTCAAACTTCTTCACTTGCTAAAGTACACAGTAAAACTCTAAAATGATCATGAGCAACTTACTACTGCTCTTCTAGGCTACGTCTAGACTGCATCCCCCTGTCGACAGAGAGATGCAAATCAAGCACATCGAAATTGCTAATGAAGCAGGGATTTAAATATCCCATGCTTCATTATCGTAAATATGGCTGCCGCTTTTTTTTAAACTGAGTTTTTTTTTTTTGAAAAAACCGTCAGTCTAGATGTGGATCTGTCAAAGATAAAGCCTTCTACAGATCCTGTATTCCTCAAAAAATGAGGTTTACAGGATCTGTCGAAAAAGGGTTTATTTTTGACAGATCTGCGTCTGATTGCCATTTTTAAAAAAAACTTCATTTTGAAAAAAAGCGGCAGCCATGTTTATTCTAATGAAGTGCAGGATATTTAAATGGGTTCTACAGACCAAAGCATGGGGGGTGGGCAGGAGACAGGACTGGGCTTTTCTGCGGTGTACCCAGGCTTGGCTGAATGGATGGGCAGTCAGACTTCTTCACTTGCTGAAGTATACAGTAAAACTCTAAAATGATCATGGGGTCCTGCTGTTTTGGCTCAAATAAGGATCCCCTCTGGTTTGTGTGTGGAAGGATTGGTCTTAGAGTGAGGAATGCATTCAGAACCTAGAATGAAGGAGATAACTTCAGCAAAATAATTTCGTCCACTAAGGGCAGTTCACTCAGTATTTCTGATGGCTTTTGTGAGGGCCAAATTCTATTCTTAGTAATCCCTCTGTAAATACATTGGTTACTATGGAGTTATTCCAGTGCAACCGAGTCATTTTTGTTTTCCCCCATATATGTTCATCAGTTAATAATTGTCATTTTCTGCTACCCAGCTTGTCAATCTTTTCACAGGCTAGTTTGACATCAGAATTACAGTTTATGGTATAATTATTTTGCAACTCACAAATTGTTTACATTCGTAAGAGCACACAGGATTACTTAGATTAACATATTCTTACTTTAACACCTACCTAAATTACAAGATAGAGCTGATTCACAACTAGCTTTCTTATAAAGGAGATGATAGAAGTTGTGTACTAATCTTCAGAGATTTAGGATGGATCAAGTTTTTCAAAAACAGCATTGACATCTAGGTACCCCAAACACATTGGGGAGTGTGGCATCCAAGTCAGTCAATTCCTAGTAGCTCAATTTAGGTGCCTTTGAATGTTATTGGGGACCCAAAGTTGAACACCAGAAGTAGTAAGGTCCAGATCCTCAGAAATATTTAGGCTCCTAACTTCCACAGGGAATTAATAGAAGGAGCCTTAAATGCCTATGTGCACAGATACTAGGGGCACTGGGGACACCTATACCCCCTGGCTTGAAATGGTTTGCATCATATACAGGTTTACAATTTGGTTCAATTGTAAATTGAACTCAACATCCCCACTAAACACATTGTTCCAGTGGTCAATGTTAAATATTGTAGACTGAGAGAGTAACTGTAAAGATTCTAAGGCATATTCCAAAGGGATCCAAGTAACAGACAGTGCTAGTTTTACTCAAGTTTTTTTAAAAAATGATTACCAATAAAAAGCCACACAATAGTAGAATTTAATTCTTTTCAGCCAACTTTCTGCTTTAAAAGAAGAGCTGAATGCCATCTAGTGGTAGTATTAGGCAAACTGTCTTTCATTCCATGCTACCTGCAATCCACATGCATCCATTCATGCCAGAAGTGGACACAAATACCAGGACAGTATATAGAACCTCCTTTTGGAAAAGGGTAAAAATTAGTTGTTCTTGTCTCTATTACAGTGGATATGGAACTAGGCTGGGAATTACAACCCATAGTTCCACCTGTAGCTCTTCACACAAGTGAAACAAGGATGCTATTCTGAGGATTGGCGTGAGGAAGGACATCTGTTATCTCTTTGTTCCAGTAGTGCTAACAGGCTGTGCTCCAACCTGCTGCCTCCTCCTGGAAGGTTCAAAGTCTAGGTCACTGGTTCCCAAACTTTTCATCATCACGCACCCTTTTTGATTTTTGAGAAACCCTCACGCCTCCCCACCTCTTCTTTACCATCATCCAACCCCCTTTTAACCAAAAATTCAATTCGTAATTTAAAATTAAAAACACAAAAACTTGGTATAAAAATGATTTAAAATTAAAAATAAGCACAAATAGTTTTTCTTGGCACAAAAAGGTAATAAAAATGTAATTTACCATAAGAGATAGCAGAAACAAAATGAATTTAATGTGGAGGATGATGCTTCATTTTCTTCACGAGTTGGGAAATCCTAGGTTTGAAATGAGGGATTTGGGTGGGGGAAGGGATGAAAGGTGCAAGCTCTGGGAGGGAATTTGGGTGCAGGAGGAGGTGGAGAAGGGGCTGCTGACTCAAGGAGGGGTTTCCAGGCTGGAGAGTGTTGGGATCAGGTGGAGGGTTGGGGTGCTGAGCAAACCACAGGCTTGTGGATGTGAGGGTGCAGGAGTTCAGGTTGTGGTGTGTGAGGGGCTCAGGGCAGAGGGGTTGGGAGTATGATGGGCACAGGGCGCAGGACACAGATTTGCAGTGTGTGGATTGTGCAGTAGTGTTGTGGCAGAAGACTGGGGATGTGAGAGGCTCAGGACAGGGGGCTCATGGTGTATCATAGACTCAGAGTTGGGGTGTGCGTGGAGATGCAGGGGTGTTATGATGCTGCAACCAGATGGGGGCTTTTTGTCCAGGCTTCATTTTTAAATAAAATATGTCCGACACAAACGTTTCAGCATTGTCTTTATTTATGTCCCAGTGTGCGGGATGGGATCCAGTGTGCCAGTGAGTGGGATAGGGATGGGGCGGGGAACCTGTTTTGGATCAGGGGTCACTGACCCACAGAAAAATCCGTCAAGGCCCACACAAATGAGATGCAAAAAACCAACCCCTCCAAACCTCACTGATCTGGCCTCAGCTGAGACACCTCCCTCCCCTGGCATCCCAGCCCCATAGGGGGAGGGTAGGTAGGACTGATGTTCAAGGCTTCAGGCTAGATTAACTCTTCTGTGATTCCAGGGTTAGTGGAATTTGTGGGCCCCTCTACACTCTGAGATGGGGCCAAAAATGAGGAATCCAGTGTGTGGGACAGGGGATCCAATGTGCCAGTTAGTGGTATAGGGATGGGGTGCAAAATCTGGGTAGAAAATAGGGTACAGGAGCAAGCTGGAGGTAGGTGTCTGGCTAGGAGGCAAGGTCAGAGTGCTGGTGGGTGTCAAGCCCCGAGGCACAGGCAGGGTGCTAGATGGGGTCTTCCAGGGGCAGGAACAGGGTGGGGCCCTGGACAGGGAGCCGGGTGCTGGTGGGCCCTGGGGCAGGTTGCTGGTGGGGCCCTGGGCAGGGTATTCGTGGGAGTCTGGGCAGAAGGGGCAGGTACTCGTGGGGGTTTGGGTGGGGGAGCAGAGGGGGCAGGTGCTTTTGAGGGTCTGGACAGGGCAAAGGGACAGGGACAGCTCAGCTGGTACCTGGGGGTCCCACAGCTGCGCGCCAGGTCTCAGGAAATGCATACACTGCTTTCCCCCTCCCCAAACAGCAGAGGTGTTTCCTGAATAACCTGGTCTTCATGTCACCTGGAACTTCCTCCCCCCTGCTGCCTGCCTGCATGGAGGGGTTGTGGGGGGGGGGGGGGGGAGTAGGGGTCCCGGGACCATGCCATCTCCAACTGCTCAGGCTGCATGTGCTGCCATGGGGAGTGGAGGAGCAGGGCATGCGCTGCCTGAGCAATTGGAGCTGACACGGTCCCGGGTCTCCTGCTCCCTCTCCCCCCCACCCTCAGGCAGGAAGCAGGGGGAAGGACATTCCCGGCGGCATGACAGAGCCGATGTTTCAGGAAACGTACTGGCTGTTTGGGAAGAGGGATAGCAGTGCGTGCCCTTCCTCAGACTCAGACCTGGAGTGCAGCTGTGGGACAACCCCCATGCTGCAGGAAGTCAGTGCTACCTCCATTTTCACAGGAGGTAGAGCCAGCACAGGATCTTTCTTAGGATGGGTGGGAAATGACGGGGGGGGGGTGGAAGCTGGGTCACCTCACCCCCCCTTGGAATTTCTTCATGCCCCCCCAAGGGGGCACATCCCACAGTGTGGGAACCAATGGTCTAGGTATCAGAGAGCCTGTTTTTATGAATAACAGTTACCCAGGAATAACCCTAACTTGGCTATTGGTGGCAAGAAATTAGCAGAGCTGCACAGGGCATTACAGACAAGGGCAAGCCAGGCTTTATATTTAATGCACTCATAGATTATGTCTTCACTGCCAGTTATTTCGGAATAAGCTATTCCGGTATAGTTATTCCAAAATAGCTTATTTCAAAATAGCAGATCTACACTGCAGGGAAGCCTCAAAATTAGTCTGAGGCAGGCTTCCCTAATGTAGAAGTGCTATTTCAATTTAGAGCCCCAGGAGGAATAACTTAGAATGACCTGATGAGGGGCTATTTAGAAATAGCAGAAGTGGAGTGCCTACATACGCCTTACTTCGAAATAGCCATTTCAGAATAGGGATTATTCTTCGTAGAACGAGGTTTACAGAAGTTAGAATAAGCCATCTGTTATTTCAAAATTATTTCAGAATAACAGAATTGCTGTGTAGACGCTTGCATAGTTATTTTGGAATAACAGCTGTTATTCCAAAATAATTTTGCTGTTTAGATACACCCATAAGGATTTAGCCTTTCTTGAACTAGGGATTAAACTTCAGTTAGATCAGTCAGTGCTAACCTTTCCATGTTCTTGTTTATACTTGGGGATCAGTGCTGGTGCTAATGACGAGCTAGTTGTAGAGAAATTGACTTAGTCTCATGGTGCTGTATGTCTACCTGCAAAAGGGCATATTTTGTCTGGTACAGAAAGCAGGAGAGTTCATAGGTCAGGCTCGTATGTCTACCTTATGGCCATTTTTCCAAAAAACCTTCAATTACGCCTACACTGCAGTCATGTTCTTCTGAAAGAAAATCAAAAGAGCAGAGAGGTTTTTCCAACATTGGCAATCCTCATTCTACGAGGAAAAAGTCATTTTTCTGAAAGAGCTCTTTTGGAAAAAGGTGTGTGTGGACGGGGAAGAGGGAGTTCTTTCAAAATAAGAGGAAAGAGGAAAAAGCACAGATGCCCTGGTGGCCACTCCATCCATAGTAATCACAGCTTAAATCCGAGATAGCATCCATTCAGTGTGGGCGCTGTCTTTCGAAAAAGCAGATCGCTTTTTCAATGCATGTTGGCAGTGTGGACACTCTCTTTCAGAAGAAGTTTTTCCAGAAGATCTCTTCCAGAAAAGCTTCTTCCAAAAGAAGCCTGCAGTCTAGACATAGCCTGAGACAACTAAAGATTCAGTATCTGAAGAACACTTTTCTTACCTGGCTTAGGGATCACCTCTCCCACCACACCAAATTAAGTTAGTTAAGTTAATGCCTATTATGCCTGCTGGTGTGTAGGACACTAATGAAGGTTCTCTATTTTTGTTTGTCTTTGGCCATTTTTTTTGTCTTGGTGTCCATCATCATGGCAGTAGCTTCCTCATGGCTTTCACTACTGTCAGTCATATAGGTCCCCAGAGAGGACTGAGGAAGGCCATCGCACACAGGTGTAGGAGAATTCTTCATTGCTGTTTCAGTAACAATTTTTTTTCTAGGTCAGGGTTGTTAGCCCTGAGCCAAACCCCCAACCTGGAGGACAAGTGACTCACACTTAGTCTGGTCTCTACCCTTCGACCTGTCCAGCATGGATGATCCTACCAGGAGCGCTAGGTTCCCACCAACGTAGCTTTAGGGGTCACTGAGACACACAAGCCCCCAACCGCAACAAGGTAGTGATCCATTGCAGGGACCACACCAAATAAGCTTATCTTAAAAGGAGAGAGATTGTGAAAACCTAGCAGGATATCTTGACTGGGAGATCTTCCCTCTTAACTCCTTCCTGGTGCTATTTGCCAGTGGTGGAGAACTGATAGTGCCTGGCCAAGCTGTATTTGCATATTATGTTGGCCTGAAAGCAAGTGCACAACAATAACATCATGCATCTGACGAAGTGGGTCTTTGCCCACGAAAGCTTATGCTCCAACACTTCAGTTAGTCTACAAGGTGCCACAGGACTCCTCGCCGCTTTTGCAGATTCAGACTAACACGGCTACCCCTCTGATACTTGACAACATCATTGTATCTCTTTGAAAGCTAGGAGATGTAAATGGGGAGTGTGGAATGGAGAATCAAGCACAAGACTAAGGATGCTGAAAGTTACAGATCGAGGAGGTCCCTGTATATGAAAGTATGACAAACTCCATTCCAATCTCAAAACAATTCCATTTCTACAGCTGTAGCCTGATCAGAGCCAAACACAGTTCAGAGCTCATCTTGTCCCTTTGCCCAGAGCATGGTTTTATAACTGAAGGATGGAAAGAGGCATTGAACACATTCTTGAGAACCAGTAATCTCTTCCTTCAGCACTCATGTCCCACAGCACGGCAAGTGATGTCACATGAGAACATGGCCCTTAATTCTACTGGTGAACACCACACAACATTGATTCTCCCAGTCCCACACGGGAGAGAGGAGGCTATGTATGAGTACATCAGCTAGGTGTAATGTTCCCATCCCTTTGCTCTTTAGAATGTAGTGCAAATGAAAAGGCGAAAATGGGCATGTCTGAGGAAACATGGACATGAACTCAGGCCTCATTATGTGCTAATGTGGTACTGTACTTACTGTAGCTGTGTTCCAACTGCTGCTATGAGGGGACAACAGTAGGTCTTAGTGGAGGGGGCATGACATTGGGAGTCAGGAGACCAAGACTGTATTCCCAGTGCTACCACTGATTGACTGTAGGATGCTATTTAACTAAATGGAGTTACACCAGCAGATGATCTGGCCCACCAAATCCAGGAAACCTCCTCCCAGTAACCCTACTTTCTACTCACATGACCATCTACTGTGATACTGATGTTCCAGCCATAACCAATTACAAACCACAGTGAGAGGGATTCAACTGTTGACTTGGTTAAATTTGCAAGCAAACTAAAAGGGATATGTCTGGCAATGTGAACCCTGTGGTAACCAAGACAATGGGATCTCAGCTCTTCTTACATTGCTTTGGCAAAGCAACTGACGCTGAAAAGGCATCAGACAACCTACTTCTGCTTCCCAAGCTTTTGAAACTCCCTTACTGGAGCCGCTCAGCTTGGAAAGTCCTTTTCTATTGTCACAGAAGATTTCAATTTACCCCCTAACAACAGAAGAAAGTCCCAGACATCTGAAGATCAGTTAACTAAAGAAATGTACGGAATGGGTGATCAGGAGAAAAAAAATCTCTGTCTGAATGAGCTCTCAGTAAAACAAAGCCCAACCACTTTTAATCCTACCCCTGCGGCAAGGATTTGCTTGTTGCCATCCTTTTAAAGAAGGGGGAAATGTAATCTTTCCATTTGGGGGAACACATTTTTCTTATTGGAGAGAAATGTTGAGAACACCCCCTTGCTATAGACAGAGTCACAAGCACACAAGCCGCCTCTACATATGACCTTTCACCACACTGGTGGATGGCGAAGTGCTTGGGGCTGGCAGGATCCCACAGGAGCCACCGGGAGGCCATGACCTGGGGCTGGAGGAGCCAGCTATGGGGCTGGCCCACAGGCACAGGGAAGCTGGGTGTAAAACCTGGTGGTACTGCAGCAGCCCCCACAATCCCACTTCCTGTGCCTATGGCTATCCAATCTCCTGCCTACAGAGGAACTGCGAGTGCCTCCTTAGGCAGGGTGTGGAGGCAGGAATATTGATGTGACTGCCAAGTCTGATTCCTCTTGGGCTGCATCAGGCAGTGATTTCTTGGGACACAGCCCCTCCTATGCTTTGCCCCTTTTGCTACCCAAAATGCCCCTTCCCATCCTTGCCCTCTCAATCCCACTTCTAAAGGGATTTGCTCCTCTTTAATCTGATTAATTCCTCCCCAATTATTTATTCCACATGCTCCATTTGTAGTCACAAGTACAAAGACGTCCATTGCAAAATCAAACCATCATAGCTTCCAGCTCAAGTAATGTGTTTGGGCTGGTGGATAAGAGTGTTTTTCTTGGCACACTGATAGTCCCTGGAGGGCACAGCTCTGTGACTTGGATGGGGAGTTCAGGGTGTGGGAGAATCCACTCAAGGGACAAGCGGACCTGGTTTTGTCAGCAGCCTGAGGGGATCCTCTTCCATTAATAAACTTGTGTGGTCCTGTCATTTGCTGAGCTCATGTGGGTGTCTTCATCCCCAGGACTCTGACTACTGGGCTAACCCACCCTTATGAAGAGCATGCAGTTAAACTTCCCAGACTCAGAACATGTTTCATCTAAACTACATACAACTCTGTCCAGGCTGGCTTGTGCTGCCCCGTTGCAGGCTAAATTCAGTCTTTCACAACTGGACCTCATCTCAGTCTAAGGCTATGTCTACACTATACAGCTTTAAGGGACAAGGCTGCAGTGACACAGCCATGTTGTTAAAAGTCAGCTTGTGTGAACATTGTTTGCCGGCACTTCTGTGGACAAAATATTTCTGCCCTCCATGAGACAATTTCACTTTGTCTGCAGGAGGGTGCTCGTGCTGACAAAGCAGCATTCACACATTCACTTGCCATGGCAAAATTTGGTTGTTCATGTTTTTTTAAGCACCCTGGAATGACAAAATTTTCTCACTCAGGTGCAAGTGTAGATGTACCCTAAGCGGGGGAAGCTTTATAGCCCCATAGCCCCCCGCCTATCACATTAAATTCCAGCCAATCAGCATTCAGTCTAAGTGACAGGCCAATCAGCAGGATCTCAGCTGGGTCTTCTGGAAACTACTGCACCATGTAATTAATTAAACATCTCACCTTACTGATGGCCACTATAACCCTTCTACCAGGTGCCAATTGTAGCAGTAAGGGCCGGGTTCAATCTGTCTGAAAAACAGAACAACTCTGGGTCTCTAGAATTAACATACGTTCTCCATGGCCATCCTAGCAAGTGGCTCTTCCTCATTCACAAGCACTCAAATCTGTTCTACACTACAGGGGAAGGTTGAATCAAGATACACAACTCAAGCAACGTTAATATGTAGCTGGAATCGACGTACTTTAATTCAAATTTCTGTGTGGTCTCCACAGTGGGAGGTTGAAGGGAGCAAAGGCTCCCATCAGCTTCCCTTACTCTTTGTGAAGAGCAGGAATACCCGCGCCAACAAGGGCACCCTCTGAGTTCAATTTAGAGGGTCTTTACTAGACCCGCTAAATCGAACTCCAGACAATCAATCATTGCAGCACCAAGCTTCCATGTAGTGAAGCCATGGCCTCAAAGCCCTCTGGGAATGCAGAACCACAAAGAGAGCATAGTTAAAAGGAACATGAAATGCCTATTTATACATGTACACTCTGAGGCTATGTCTACATTACCAAGTTATTTCAGAATAATAACTCCCAAAATAACTATTTCCAAATAAGCTCATTCCTCAACATAAGCAGGAGTTATTTTTTTGAAATAACAGACTTGGTGGTATGGACATTTGCCTTGTTTTATCAAAATAAAAGGAGCAATTTTGAAAAAACTCCTTATTGTATAAATACCCTTAGAAACTAACAAAAGTATATATAAAATCATGAGCTTTTTTGAGTAAAACCCACTTAATCAGATTAGTGATTGAAAAATAAAAGCAAGCATGGAAGAGAAGTCCCTGTTAAAGACCTGGGTCCTTAGCTGGTAATACAAGAAAGGAAGGAAATAGGCTAAAATATTCAGACTCAGATTTTTAGGGTTCAATTCAGTCTCTCTTTTTGTGGTATGTAGCTGTGCCAGCAAAAAGGGAAGCCACTTCTCTGAAAAGCCAGGCCGTTTCCCACCTGCCTTTTTGTTTCCTTTCACCCCCTGCTTTTGTTTTACTCAGCTTGATTGACCATTTTTGTCTTTCATTTACAGAAAGCTTTTGAAATTACATTTGCAATGTAGATACACTGAAAATCATAAGGAGAATCTACATCAAATATTTTGAAAGTGCTGTCTGAAGTCTGAAAGGGATCACAAGATTCTCAGGTGTAGAGGAATCTTTTATATTCTTTGAGACAGGCAAAAAAAATTAAACATCAAAGAGAATGGGTACCACAATCATGACCTTGAATCCTAAATAGAGGCAACATTTTTGTAGTGTTTTAAGTCCATGACTTTCTTTGAACTCAGTAGTCTGAGCTCTGCCACCAACTCACCATGAGCACATCTACACTACACACTTATTTTGAAATAAACAGTTTTGGAATACCATCTTCATTTTTGTTAGTCTCTGAGGTGCTGCAAGACTAGTTGTTGTTTTTTAAGTTTATTCAATTTTGGAATAAAAACTCCAAAATACCTTATTTCAAAATAGTGCGTCTACACCATAAATGCCCATCAAAATAGCACTGAGCTATTTTGAAATAGAGCGTCCACACTATTGGCGCCTGAATCACATTTAAAGCTCCCCAGAAGCACTTTGGGAACTTCCTGGAGCTGCTGCCTGAGGCTAGCTGAGATTTGTGCTTAAAGGGACCCCCCTGTACAGTCATGTCTCAGGCTCTTCATCTTTGCTTACCTCCTTGAAGGACAGAAAACTCATCTCACTGTGTGCTCTGGTTGCCTTTGTGGACACCACAGCACTTCTGCCATGGAGCCGGGCCTTCTGGAAAGCACTCGCCAGCAGGGTGCCCTTGTGGTTCTGCAGGAACAGGACCCATCACTCCTTGCGGGGCACCTCCTCACCTCTCTCCACATGCTGCTCATGCAGCACAGCCCCTCCCCCCAATCACCTGCATGCCATGCACTGCCACTTCTGGCAACAGGACACCAGTTCCGACTGGTGGGACTGGATCATCATGGAGCGGTGGGACAACCAGCAGTGGCTCCAGAATTTCCGCATTCAGAAGGACACCTTCCTAGAGCTCTGCAAATGGCTTGCCCCTGCCCTCTGGTGATGGGACACCCACATGAGACCTGCCATCCCCCTCTAAAAGAGGGTTGCCAACACACTTTGGAAGCTCGCCATGCAGGACAGCTACTGTTCCATCAGTTCAGTGTGGGGATATCGACCGTGGAGGCCATGCTCATGCAGGTATGACTCTTTCATGCTTTTGTCCCAGGAGGGCAAAGAACTGCTGGAATAGGGTTCCCTAGAGAAGGGGTGGTGGTGGAAGCTTCCTCCTTGGAAGGTTTTTCACTCCCACCTTTTCAAAGGCCTGTCAGAGGAATGGGGTAAGTTGGGATTGGGCCTGGTGTATAGGAAGGGGGGTTGGCCTCGGGGAACTACTGAGAGAGAGGGCACTCTCCTGCAGGGGCATGGATGTCCCAGGGGAGCCTCGCTACCCCCATGTCCTGGGGACAAACAGGCATGGGAAGGTGCTGGCCAGGCAGGGAGCCTGTGGGTAGGAGGGGGGAAAAATGGAGTTGGCTTCCCTCCATGCCACGCACAAGCCAGGTCTGGCAATGGTGGTGTCCCACAGGGAGAGGACGTCTATCCCTTACCACTGGAGGATAGTTTTGGGGGAGGTGTTTGGGAGCGGCAGAGACCACTTGCCAGAGAGAGTGCTGCTGGGGTCCCCCCCCTCTTTCTGCCCCTCCCGGCAGGTCCCCCTGGCAGAGCTGGGTGTCCTCCGCCTCGCTGTGCTTGTCTCGGGGCAGATGCTGCTCCGAGAGTGTGGCCATGCCTATGAAACATGTGCAGCAACTGCTGTGCGTATCTATGACCCCATCCTCCTCAGCAGTGGCTTGTGGTAAGAAGGTGTCCCATCACGGGGTTGGGAGTGAGGCAGGCCTCTCCAGAAACCCTGTGAGCAGGAGCTCAGGGTTCCTATGTGACAGCCTCATTGTGGCTGTGTGCTCTGGACTGGTGCTCCATGTGCACTCACGTTTACAGGCGATGCCCCGTCAAGAAAGCCGAATGAGGTATGCACAGCCCCTCGTCACTCACCGCCTCCCCTCACCTGTCTCTAGGGAAAGTAATTCAACTCACCCGATGGGCCTTCCCTGGCCTCGTCCAACCCTTGGGTGACATCATGGGAGGGGGGTACTGGCTCCAGGGATAGGCTGACCTCCTGGCTGGTGGGCACGATGTCCGTGCTGGCTTCCTCCTCCTCGTCATCCTCCTCTATAGCCCTGCCTTCATGGAGGCTGATGACGGGCATGTCCAGGCTGGAGTCGACCACAAGGGGAGGGGAAGCGACCTGCCCCCTTCCCAGGATGTCATCCAGCTGGGTGTGGAAGTGGCAGCTCTGGGGTACCGTTCCCCATAAGGAGCTTCTTTCCCTGGTCTTGGTGTAGGCCTGGCGGAGCTCCTTAATCTTCATTCTGTCCTGGTCTAGAATGTGGCTGTGCCCCCTCTGGACCAAGCTGTTGGCCATCCACCCCTAGACATCGGCATTTCACCATCTGGTGCAGAGATCCTGGAGGCTGGACTGATCCTCCCAGATCTCAATCAGGTCCAGGATTTCCGCTTCAGTCCCTGAGGGTATGTCTACACTACCCTCCTAATTCGAAATAGGAGGGTAATGTAGTCATACCGCAATTGCAAATAAAGCCCGGGATTTGAATTTCCCGGGCTTCATTTGCATAAAGCCGGCCGGCGCCATTTTTAAATGCCGGCAGTTCGAACCCCGTGCCGCGCGGCTACACGTGGCATGGAGTAGCTAGTTCGGATTAGGCTTCCTAATCCGAACTAGCTGTACTCCTCATTCCATAGTCAACCTGTGGAGCTCCTTGCCACAGGAGGCTGTGAAGGCTAGGACTATAACAGAGTTTAAAGAGAAGTTAGATAAATTCATGGAGGGTGGGTCCATGGAGTGCTATTAGCCAAGGAGTAGAAATGGTGTCCCTGGCCTCTGTTTATGGAAGGCTGGAGAGGGATGGCACGAGACAAATCGCTTGGTCATTGTCTTCAGTCCATCCCCTCTGGGGTACCTGGTGTTGGCCGCTGTGGCAGACAGGCTACTGGGCTAGATGGACCTTTGGTCTGACCCAGTACGGCCATTCTTATGTTCTTATGTTCTAAGCTCAGGGCTCAGGGCCGGGGGTCTCACTGGACCAACTTGATTTTCATGCAGACCTGCTCCTGGGTTCGCATGTGGCCTTTGGTGGCCAGGCTGGCAGCCATCCTGCCCTAGATGGCTGTTCCTAGTGCGGAGATCATGGACGTTGGAGGCCTCCCCCCAAACCTTGATGAGGTCCCCGATCTCCGCACTAGACCAAGCGGGCCCGCCTCTTGCGGCCCCAGGCAGGCTCTTGTGAGCCGCAAGCCTGGTCCTGGGAAGAGTAGGAGGGCTGGGTGGCAGCGGATGGCTGGCTCATGCTGTGCCAGGTGCAGGGTCTGCTGGCTGGTTTGCAACTGGCACAAGCACTGTAGCCAGACCGTGCCCCTTTAAGGGCTGCGGGGCCGGGAGGGGGGCAGAAGAGTTTCCCTGGTTTGGCCCAGAGTGGCCACCAGGGCAACCTGGGAAGGACTAGCCTCCCACTATTTCGAATTAAGTGGCTACACAGCCCTTAATTCGAACTGCTTAATTCGAACTAGGCGTTAGTCCTCGTAGAATGAGGTTTACCTAGTTCAAATTAAGCGCTCCGCTAGTTCAATTTAAATTCGAACTAGCAGTTTGCATGTGTAGCCTCTATTAAAGTTAATTCGAACTAACTGCTGTTAGTTTGAATTAACTTTGTAGTATAGACATACCCTTACTGCTCTTTGCAGGATTTTTTTTTATAGCTGTTCTCCTACATTTTTAGAAGTGACCAGTAATTTCAGGTGTCCAATCTGAGATGGTTTAGAGCAGTAGTAGGCAGCTTATGGCCAGCAGGTTGCCCACCATTGTTTTAAAGGGATTTGATTTTCAGAAACTGCTGATCATTCACACTCTGAAAATAAAGCCCCTTTAAAATATCTCAAGTTGGGTCTCCAGAATCACTAGCCACTTTTGAAATTGGAGGACTGTGGCTTTAATTTTTTTATTTGATATTTAAGAGCTGTCTGTTGGAGATTACTAAGTATCTTACTATCACATGACTTTTGAATCTTACACTCTACAAATATCTCTCACTCATTCCTACACCTAGACCCTGTAAATGTTTCACTGCTTTAACTTAAGAGTCTACCACATATTTACCAAGGTTTGTGACTTGTAGTCAGTCACCTCCCCGTGTCTAATTTGTCTCCCCACACTCCCACACTCCTTCAACACATACCCACAGCCTGTAAATGATTTATTCAATTCTTCAGACGGCTGACTGCATGTACCTCCTGAGTCAATTTCTAACACAGTCACAGAGATACTCCTTTTCAGTATTTCCAAATTTTCTAACACATTTTATTCAGCTTTCTCTTGCTCTAAGGAAAATTTTCATTTAATTTTCTGATCATCCTGAATACTGCACATTATTGACTGTGTTTGAAAAGTTCTAGGCATGAAACCATGGGAATTGCAAGTGTATGTGTAACCCACACACCTTCTGGGTGTGATGTGCTGTCCCGTCTAGTGGCACTTAGGCCAGGTCTATTCTACCAGCGAAGATTGGTTTAAGGTACACAATTCCAGTGCCCGTAAATAATGTAGCTGGAGTCGACATATGTCGAACTTTGGTGTTGTTCCCACAGTGGGAGTTTGATGGGAGAAATGCTTCCATTGACTTCCCTTACTCCTTGTGATAGCAAAAGCAAGGAGTACCACAGTTGACAGGGGCCCCCTCAGCACTAGGGTTGCCAGATGGTTTCAACAAAAATATCAGACACACTTGACATTACATCACAATCTACATTACATCCTATTTAGAAAATAGCGGACATTTATATTTTCTCAATTTGTATTTTCTCAATTTGTTTCTCGAACAAAAAGCTCAAATACAGTCCGGTTCAAAACCAGACACCTGGCAACCTACTCAGCACTTATTTTAGCGGGTCTTTACTAATTCAAGTGGTTGAAGTTTACGCACAAGCTCCAGAGAGCCAAGGTTCAATTCCACCTGTTGGTTGTCTGGGGCTTGTCTGGGATTTCAACTGGGCTGTCTCTGAAGTTTGGGATGTGTTTTGTTACCTAGGGGAAGTATGGGTATGGATCTCAGACCCCCGTACAGAAAGAAAGAATGAGTTTGCTCTACAGCTGAGAGCCATCTGGCTTTTCATTCATGTGCTAACCTAACATGAATTCATAGAGGTTAGGTCCATCAATACTTATTAGCCAAAATGGGTACAAACAGTGTCCCTAGCCTCTGTTTGTCAAGGGCTGGAAATGGGTGACAGGAGGGATCACTTGATGATTACCTGTTTCTGTTCACTCCCTCTGGGGCATCTGGCATTGGCCACTGTCGGAAGTCAGGATATTGGGCTGGATGGACTTTTTGTCTGACCCAGTATGGCTGTTCTTATGTTAGCTCTAGAGGTCCTAGGTTTGGTGCTGCCTGTTGGTGTTATTTAGGTCACATCTGCATAACTGGCTCTACAGATGTTCAGTTAACCCACATGTGCAGTCATGATAATTCATCCCTAAATTAGGCCATCAGCTGCACTTTGGAAAACTTATATCAGCAATAGGCAACTTAAGCTAGTGGGCCATATGAGTGGGCCACATGAGTGATCCTCCTTCATCTCAGTGGGCCACAAGATTGTTGTAACTAAGATCGCTATCTGGGATAAGGTTGTTTTGCTAACTGCACTTACATACATAGAATTTTTTGCAGAGTATGCTAATTGAATAGTAGCTGTGCTTTGATTAGATGCAGAGGGAGCACACAGCTCTCACAATCAGTGTTGTTTTCAATCAGCACACACACCTCACTTCCTGTGCCCTTGCTTTACATGTATGTCACTTTATCAATACCAGTAGGAAAAAAAAAATTATGCTGATGGAAACCTGGCAACCCTGCATGGGCAATGGGAAACAAAACGTCTCCTAGGCCACACTTAGAACCCTGATGGGCTGTATGAGGCACTGCCCTATGTCTTGGCCTCCGAGAGGTATAGCTATGCAGTCCTGCTCACTGGACCAGGGGAGTAACACTCTGCCTCAATCTTGACCCATGGGTGCACCCTTTGGAGCCAGGCTCTGTGCCACTGCTCCTTTTGAATTCTTGGGTGAGGCTGCCAGAAAGGATGCCAATGAATGTGCCTTTTCTGATGTCACTTATAAACACCCATCGCTGAGGAACTGGACTGAGACTACCCACTCATTTTCATGGAACATTTAACAGCCTTCCAATGATCCAGATTACATCTGACTGCTTGCAGAATTGCAGCAACATTAGAAATGCATCTCTTGAAGGTTAACAGCCTACCAAAAATTTAAACTCTGAGAAACAAGCCATTCCAGAGCTGTTTGTGAAAGCTCCAGGATTTATTGACAGTTTCCCTTTAGGCATGGAATAAACAGCAACGTTGAAATACTGTCACTACTACTATGGCATTACAAAGTTGCAGGTAGAATACTGAGCACTGGAAATGCAGAAGATAAAGGCAATACTTAACTGTGAAGCTGTACCCATTGCCAAATGTTTCAGTAAAAGATCCCTGGAATAATCTGATTCTAATCACAAGTTTCTTGACTCATTGTGTGTGCGAGAGACAGGTGTTCATTTGCACATACATAGATACTTCCTTCAAACACAATGTTTCAAAACAAAATCTCATAAACCTAGTTTCCTAAATAGATCTCAAACCTGGAAAGTCCATTTCAAATTGTGAGCAGTGTTCCCTGTAAGCTGTACACTTGTGTGGCGACTCAGGAGTGATTAAAATGCTGCCAAGTTGATTAGCAGAGTGCCCACAGCTACCCACAGCTAGGTTTTATTTGTTTCAATTGGTGGTGCACATTCGCACATGACTTAGTGCACATACAAATTTCTTCCACAAATGGATAGAAAAAATTAGAGGGAACACTGACTGTGAGTCAGAAGAATGATGATTTTTGGATGGCTCGGTGACTAGGAATTAGGCGGAAGATACAGGTTCAATTCCCTGCTTTGCCACAGACTTCCAACGTGATTGTGGGTGAGTCTCTTGGGCCCAGATCCTGAGAGGTACTGAGATGCCACACTCCTGTTGATTTCAAAGTGAGTTGAATGCCTAAAGTCTCTCTGTGGATCTGGGTTTTAGTCTCTCTATGCCTCAGTTTCTTATCTGTAAAATGGGAATAGCAGCACTTCCTGAATCCACACAGTCATTGTGAGGATAAATACAGTAAAAGAGTGAGAGATGGTCAGATAGTACAGTAATGGGAGCCATCCTAGTTATCTGTCTGACCCCTCCAGAGCAAAGAATATATTTATGGATCTGGGGGAAAAGAGTGCCTAGAAGTTCATTTGGTGGAAATACAGACAGTATGAACTCTTTTACATTTAGTGGCAGCAGTAAAAGTAACTTAACATTTCTTACAGGTACTATCCTATTGCAACCCGGGTCCGTGCCAGCTCCTTAAATAGGTCCCTGCCAGTTTTTGCTGAAGCTCAGCTAGCTCTTGCTGGAGCTGTGAACCTTGGCACACCCACTTACTTTCACCTCTGTTTAGTGGAGACCAAGAGCAAAGGGGAAAGATCCTTTGAGACTGGATACTTGAGCCTACTTACAATGGACTATCATATAGTGAAACTACAGCTCCTTTAATGCTTGCAGTGAACTCAAACATAGCAAAACACTATTAAAAGTGGAATTAAATTCCTAAATTACTTCAGGGAAATAACACATGTAGCCACTAGATGTCACTGTAATTCCACAAAAGTAACACTGGGCTTCAGCAAACAGGAAAGAGTTTGCTGACAAACACAAAAACAACAAATACAAGTAAGTCAGATCAGGTCTTCTAGATCTGTACATGGAAGGCAAAGTCCTGTATGGATTTGACCTTTCCATCATGAAAAGGGGAAGGGAGGTTAGTTGCCTCCACTGCACTGTTCCTAGAAACTGCTGACCACAGGGAAAAAGTGGAAGGGACAAGGCTGCTGGTACTAGAGACATGCTTATCATCCCACTGCAGTCTCTCAATATATACAATCCCAATATATACAATCTTTCCAACTCTCTCCCCCTCCTTTCAGGTACCTTTCCCAGTACACGCAACCTCTCCAACACCCCCTAGGTACTCCTCCCAGTACTGCCCCAGTTCTGTTTCTCCAGTCAAACCTAATTTTGGTGACTTGGTAGAAGAAACTCTGATACCAGATCCAGCTGTTGCCTTACCACTGACTATTTTGTTTGGAACAATGTCACCACCACGTTACCATGTTATCCCACAAAAGTGTGAAAACCAGCTGCACACCGAAATGGTTTAGTTAATTACTACTCCATGACAGAATAATTCCTTGTCATTTAAGAGTCTGCAGAAGTCTACCCATAGTTTTGAGTTAGGTTCTATGGGCTACATCTACACTGCAAGGTTTTTGTGCAAAAACTGTTGTGTGTCCACACCTCAGATGAATTTTTGAGCAAGTAAATCAACAGTAAAACGGCAGAAGGGAAGGCTTTTGCTGGCATGGTAAACCTCCTTTTATGAGGCATAACTCCTTTTTGCGCTACAGCTATTGTGCAAAAAGGCAAGTGTGGACACTCCAGAGAGGTTTCTTGTGCAAGAAAGCCCTATGGAAAAAAAGCACAGGTGCTCTGATGGCCATTCTGTGATTGACACTCAGAGCTTTCTTCCGCAAGAGCATCCATGCAGTGTGGATGCTCTTTTGTGCAAAAGCACATTGCTTTTGTGATGTGCTTTGAGTTGTGGACGTGCTCTTGCGCAAGAACTTTTTGTGCAAAAATTCTTGCACAAAAGGCTTCTTGCGCAAGAACCATGTAGTGTAGACGTAGCCATAATTTTTTTGTTTTATGTATACAATCATGTAAATGTATTTGGAAAGTTTTCTTGAAGTAGGGCAGAGGAATGTGAGGTCCTGTCCTTTTAAATGTTATGAGGCCCTGTGCTGTCGCCAGTGCAAAGCCCCACTTTTGTGTTAGTTTCAGTTTTTCAGGCAGGACAATAAGACTATCACAGCAGATAGCTGTGTCCCTCAGCACCCTGTGCATCTTTGTGTCTATCTCCCACTCTGCTGGCTCCAGAAATGTGAGACTCCCTTCCCTAAAGATTAAAATTTAAGACAGCTTCCGTCTTCTACATCCTTCTTGCCCCCACAATGACTTATTGTCTCTCACCATGTCCAGCCAGCCAGCCTCCCTCATTTCATGTTTATTATGGTAGTGTGGAAGGGCTGTCCAGGAATGCAGTCCCATTGTGCTAGGCTCTGTATAGACAGGAATAGATGGTCCCTGCCCTAGAGAGCTTATAACATAAATAGACAGACACAGGATGGAGAATGCATAGAACATACAAGCAGAGAAAACAATGTGATGACAGCAAATATGTTAGTTTCATTATTTGTGTTTTGAGGAGGTGCAGGGGAGGCAGGCTTAGATCAAAGCAGATCAGCTAAATAGAAAGAAAAAGGTAGGAGATGAGGGGAACCAGGCCTGGGTAAGAGAGACAGGTATGGAGTGAAGTTGAGGTGAAAAGACTATGAAAGAGGGGTAGGGAGAGGGTTGGAACAAACAGTCAATTAACACCAAGCAGAGGAAATCCAGTTACCAGGGCTCTGAATGTACAGAGGTTCCTGCTTTGGCTGCTTATGCCCAGGCCAGCTGGAGATTCTGGCTATGTCTAGCCTGCATGCTTCTTGTACATGAAGTGTTTTTTGGAAGAGATCTTCTGAAAAAACTTCTTGCGAAAGAGTGTCCACACAGCAAAAGCACATCGAAAAAGCAATGAGATTTTTCGAAAGATAGTGTCCAGACTGCCTGGATGCTATCTCACATGTAAGCAGTGATTGCTATGGACAGAATGGCCACCAGAGCACCTGCGCTTTTTCCTCTTCCCTCTTCTGCCAAAAAAACTCCCTTTTCCCCGTCCACACATTTGTGAAAGAGCTCTTTCGCAAAAAGGCATCTTCCTCGTAGAAAGAGGATTACCAATTGTGGAAAAAGCCCTCTGTTCTTTCGATTTACTGTTGAAAGAATGCGACTGCAGCGTGGACATAACTCAAGTTTTGTCAGAAAAACTTTTTGTTGTTTTTCCAGCAAAACTCCGTAGTCTAGACATAGGCTTTGACTGGCTCCTCAATGCAGTTTGCCCCTAAACAAAGGCACCATTCCTGGGGGTTGGGGAGGTCTAAAGTTTGAACCCCTGGATTTCATACTTGAGGTCTACTTAAAGCACATGCCCAGGCAGCTATAAGTTTGTGCTGCTCCCAGCTTTGCCTTTGGGACAGGGAATTTGTTTATAAACAGAGGGAGGCAGGGTGAATAAGATAACAAAAGACTTGTCATTCAAGTAATTGAAGGATCATTAGATGATTATTCCCGGGTACTCCACTTAAAAGAAAAAAAGTGTAAGAATGCTCATGTGCTCCAGGGGTCTGCATTTAGACTACTGCTGTTCAATTTACTCATAAATGTTCTTGAAAGAGTACAGTGGCAAAAATTGCAGATGATACAAAATTACTCAAAATAGTTAAGTCCAAAGTGACTGCAAAGAATTACAAAGAGATCACACAAAATTGGGTGACTGAGCAATACAAGGGCAGATGGAATTCAGTGTTGATAAATGCAAAGTAATTCACGTAGAAAAATATGATCCCAACTATACATAAAAAAATGATGAGGTCAACTTGTGGAACTCCTTGCCTGAGGAGGTTGGGACAGCTAGGACTATAACAGGGTTTAAAAGAGAACTAGATAAATCTAGGGTGGAGATGGATGGCAGGAGAGAGATTGCTTGATCATTACCTGTTCGGTTCACTCTCTTTGGGGCATCTGGTATTGGCCACTGTCGGTAGACAGGATACTGGGCTGGATAGACTTTTGGTATGACCCAGTACGGCCATTCTTAGGTTCTTGTGTCTAAAATAGCTGTTACAGCTCAAGAAATATCTTGGAATCATTAGGAAAGGAATAGATAAGAAGACAGAAAATATCATATTGTTTCTATGTAAAGTCATGGATTGCCCACATCTTGAATACTTCATGCAGAACTGGTCACCCTGTCTAAAAAAGATATATTCGTTTTGGGAAAGATACAGAAAGAGCAACAGAAATGATTCAAGGTAAGGAATCACTTCCATTTGAGGAGAGATTAACAAGACTGGGACTTTTCAGACTGGAAAAGAAATGAGTTAAGGATGGGAGATATGCTAGAGGTCTAGAAAATCATGAAATATAATAAAGACATTTTATTTACTCCTTCACTAATATAACAGAAGTAGATGACCCAATGAAATTTATAGGCAGCAGATTTAAAACAAACAGACCAAGTTGTTTCTTCACAGTCAGCCTGTGAAACTCTTTGCCAGGGGATGGAGCAGAGACCCAAACTATAACAAGATTCCAATAAGAAAAAAATAAGTTCAAGGAGACTAGATCCATCAATGGCTGTTACTTAGAATGGGCAGTAATGGTGTTCCTAATTTCTGTTTGCCAGAAGCTGCGAATGGGCAACAGAGGATGGATCATTTGATGCTTGCCTCTTCTGTTCATGCCTTCTGAAACACCTGACATTGGCCACTGTTGGAAGACAAGGATACTGGGCTAGATGGACCATAGGTCTGACCCAGTATGATATTCTTATATAGAGCCCAAATGTATCTGCCCCCTGCTGTAACACAGTAGACCCTGCTGTCCTTCCAGAGGCTGAGATAAAGCCCAGGGCTACGTCTAGACAGGCCACAAATTCCGGAAAAGGGATGCAAATCAGGTAAGTCAGGATAGGGAAATCCGCGGGGGATTTAAATATCCCCCGCGGATTTAAATAAATATGTTCGCCGCTTTTTTTCCGGCTTGGGGAAAAGCCGGAAAAAAACGTCTAGACTGGCGCGATCCTCCGGAATAAAGCCCTTTTCCGGAGGATCTCTTATTCCTACTTGAAAGATTGTGTGCATGCACCCATATCTGAGAGAAATGAAGATCCTAATCCAAAGCTGAATTTTATGGCTCACACACCTCTCTATTTTCTGTTAAAATTTCTTTTTTTCTCAGTCCTCTATTTGGCACAAGGAAATGTGGATAGATAAATAAACAATACCTTTTTTCCCATCAGAGAAACACAATTATTTTTCAGGGCAAGTTACCCACCTGCAGTTCTTTTTGTTTAAACTGGCAGATTCATTTTGAGGTCAGACAAACAATTCTGACAAATACAGCCTTTCCCACCCAATACTCGTAGCTCAGCATTTTCTCCATTCTGCGTGGGACAGTGGAACACAGAACTCAAGAGAATATTGTGTGTGGCTTTAGTGATGGAACAAAATTCTGGCAGAACTGCAGAAAAAGTGAGTCACACACTGGCACAGTCCCACACACTCCAATCCAAAACCTCAGTCACATCACTATCGGTCTGCAAACAGATGACGGCTGTCTCACTTGTGCCTGTTCCACCTTCAATAAGAAATTCATGTGAGAAAATTCATGGGTTTGCACTGCACATACATAGCTTTGATTTATGTTCCCTAACTGACCTAGGACCTGATCCTTTAGCATGTCAAGCACCATCACCTCCAGAGGAGGGCAACCAAAATGATTAGGGGGCTGGAGCATATGACCAATGAGGAGAGGCTGAGGGAGTTGGGTCTGTTTAGTCTGCAGAAGTGAAGAGTGAGGGGGGATTTGATAGCAGCTTTTAACTTCCTGAATGGAGATTCCAAAGAGGCTGGAGAAAGGCTGTTCTCAGTAGTGACAGATGGCAGAACAAGGAGCAATGGTCTCAAGTTGTGGTGGGAGAGGTCCAGGTTGGATATTAGGAAAAACTATTTCACTAGGAGGGTAGTGAAGCACTGGAATGGATTACCTAGGGAAGTAGTGGAGTCTCCATCCCTAGAGGTGTTTCAGTCTCAGCTTGACAAAGCCCTGGCCGGGTTGATTTAGTTGGGATTAGTCCTGCCTAGAGCAGGGGGCTGGACTTGATGGCCTTCTGAGGTCTCTTCCAGCTCTATGGTTCTATGATTCTATGCTTCTATGATTGATTTGAGCATTTCTCTGACTTCAATGGAAGGGGAGAAATGCTCGAAGCAGGAGAAACCTCTAGCAGGATGTGTCAGGAACAGGGCCCTACCAGGAGATAAGTATTGGAAGGAAATAATTGTCCACTCCAGATGGAAGGTACATGTTGGATCATCTAGTCAAGGACGCCTGAAAGCTCTGAAATACAAAAAGGGCCTCAGGAGACAAGACAATCTTCAGAGCTGTTTTAAACACATTTAACTCAGTAATTTCTTAAGATCCCATCACTGAAGAGGCATCTGGTTGTGTTTAAAAGCAATATATTGTTAGAGATAATAAACTAGGACCAGTGGGTCCCAGCACCCAGTCCTGTTCATCCTCCTCTCACTCCATGTGACGAGAGGCACAGGGTGAGCTAAATGAATAAATGACAAAATGACACAAACAAGAAAGCTATACAGCCAAGTGTGGGAACTAGGCACAGAAGGACACTTTGGAGAAAGAGTTCCACCAAAACAACCCTGCAGCTCAACCTAGCCTTAATAGAACTGGGAAGTGAAAAAGCATTATGCCAGTACAGTATCTTGTTCCTAGTGACTGATGAAGCAGGCATGGGGCTTGACTCCACAGACTCCTAAGGTCTAATCCTGCTGCTGCTACTGAGTCTTCTATTCAACTGTTTTGTAAAGGGTAGTGACTATTTGTGCAACTCCAGGGGCCAAATTCTGAGTTACTAAGCAAGTCATTTTACAGTAAAGAGGCTCAATTTAGTGCTCAGATGATTTGGGATCATTTATCAGCTGTAACACAGACTGAGCAAGTCATTTAATGTCTCTGGGACTCAGTTTCCTACATGTAAGAGATGGGAAATAGACATCCTTACATCAAAGGTATGTGTATGTGTATGTGTATGTGTATGTGTATGTGTATGTGTATGTGTGTGTGTATGAAGATAAATTTCTTAGTGTTTCTGAATTGCTCAGATGTTATGGTGATGATGGTTTTATAAATATCAAGTGGGTAGGTCGCTAGAACTTCCATTGACTTCATCTACTCATCAGCAGTAATTAATTTATTATTTATTATTTTGTATTATTAAGTAGCCAAAGTTTGCTGTCATTATTTAAGCAAAACTTCCATATCACTTTGTGTAAGACATAAACTTAATGGGATGTTTGGCTTGCATAAGCAATAAAGATGATAATTTTATTATAATGCAGAATGCCATATTAGTAATAATAATAATAATAAATAATTTACCTGAATTACCTGTCTAGTGATCTGCTGAAGCTCATTACTGTCAGAGGTACTTCTTCAGAAGTAAACTTGTTCTCTTTGGAACTGAATTTCACTCTATGTTCTCAAATCTCTACCCAGTGTCTTTTTCTTGTAGCTCAGCCAGATGTTTTACATTTTTCTTGCCTGAATCATGAGCAGAATGCCTGCTTATTGACTCAGGTTGGGGGCAGAACATCAAGAAATTTTGTGTGGCAACAGTTTCCTATCAGCTGGAATAATGTTGGAAACCCTTTGTCATGAACTTACATCCTCCTCCAGCGGAATTTCCTGGGGAAGCCATTTCAAAATGGGTTGGCATCGTGACAGGTTGTTTTTGTTTTTTGATCTGTCTAATATGTAATCACTGATTAGAGGAAAAAGAGAACGTAGATGACAAGTCAACTGGGCAAACTATGTATGTTTTCACAGTCAGTTTGTTTCTTTGGCTATGTCTAAAATGCAGAGAAAAGTCGGAAAAAGATATGCAAATTGTGAATCTCAATTTGTGTATCTTTTCCCACTTCTTTTCCAAAAAAGGTCTACACAGGCCCAAATTTTGGAAAAAACTCCTCTTTTGGAACATCCCTTCTTCCTCTCTCAGAGAGGAATACAGGGATGCTGAAAGAACACACCTGCATAGGAATTAAAAAGAAATCAGTGATTGTGGTCTCTAAACAGCTGCTGCTCAGGGACCAGACAGTTCTCTTTGGCTCATCATGCTGTAGTTGACTAAAAGTGACTAAGCAAATTTCTTTAGCCAACAAAGACCAGGAAAACAAAGCAGGCACCATCGTTTGGTGCCAGAGTTGGTTGTGTATCTTGAACCCAGATGTCACTGCAGATGCTTTTACACCATTCTTCAGGCTGGGGACATTCTGAAGGACTGTATTGTTGATTTTGTCAGTTGCTAATCGAAGTAAAAGTTCCAGAGTGGGAAATGGCAGCACACACAGCACACAGGCTGTGTTTTAAAGGTTAAGCCATTGCCTGGGGAACATTACAATAAATGAAATGATTGAAATCAAGTTACAGAACAGACTAAGCAATCACACCCTGGAAGTGTCTGTGCACAACCCTTTCCTACATGGATGACTAGTTGCATGAGTACTCCCTCTGGGCCTGATCCTCTTCTCAGTCCAGTGTTAGTCTTGGGTAACGCAAGTGTAACCCAATGTAGCAGAGTGGAGAGCTAAGTACACTATGGCTACGTCTACACTGGCCCCTCTTCCGGAAGGGGCATGTAAATTTCACGAGTCGTCGTAGGGAAATCCGCGGGGGATTTAAATATCCCCCGCGGCATTTAAATAAAAATGTCCGCCGCTTTTTTCCGGCTTTTAAAAAAGCCGGAAAAGAGCGTCTAGACTGGCCCCGATCCTCCGGAAAAAGTGCCCTTTTCCGGAGGGTCTTATTCCTACTTCAAAATAAGAATAAGACCCTCCGGAAAAGGGCACTTTTTCCGGAGGATCGGGGCCAGTCTAGACGCTCTTTTCCAGCTTTTTTAAAAGCCGGAAAAAAGCGGCGGACATTTTTATTTAAATGCCGCGGGGGATATTTAAATCCCCCGCGGATTTCCCTACGACGACTCGTGAAATTTACATGCCCCTTCCGGAAGAGGGGCCAGTGTAGACGTAGCCATCGAGTGCCAAACTAAAATAATACTAACAATTCCATCATATTCCATCAGCAACATGGTATGAAATGGGTGTGAGGATTACAAAAATCTGGGCCTGATTCTGCATTTTCTTGCCCCATGTCCCCTCCTTTGCATTTCTAAAATGTGATTGCAAAGTGGGAATAAACCACAACCATTCCAATTCACATTAATTATTCTGTCTCATCTGATCATCACTGTTAATTTGTGCTCTGTCTGTGTGTTGTATCCATCTGTTGTCTCTCACTTCTCTCCTGAGATTGTCAGCTATTTGGGACAGAAACTGTCTCTTTGTTTAGTGTTTGTACAACATCTCACACAATAGACCTGGAGCTTTTAGGCACAACCAATATGCAAATAACAAATATTTAAGTATAAATCAATACACAAGGTTGTGGTGAATAAGGCCTGCCAGTTTTCAAAATACTTCACATTAAGGAGAAATAAAAAAATATTTGGGCAAAGATTTTATAGAACAAAATTTCATCAGGAGACAACTGAACCTTATAATAGGGGCCATCAGCTTATAATTATTTAAGTATTTAATATTATTATAGAAGGGGATCTAGTCTTGCAATAGGGCTGGTTGTTACCTACCTAGGAGGGGTTCTGCAGGAACTAATTTTCTGCCCGTGTAGATATCAGAGGGTGGAGTGGGTCAAATATCTTACATCACTCTCTCTTCTGTATAGGTACACAGAGCAAAGCACAGTCTTCCCTTTCACAAGACCATTTTTCACCAGGGATTAGTCTGGCAATAATGGATTAGTCTGGCAATACAGGTCCTACCTTGCAAGGCAGGGAAAAGGGGATGTATTTAAGCTGGAATGTTTGTAAGGGTAAGATCAGAGTGGGCAAGAGAGAACATCTAATGGCATTTAGTCATGAGTAATAGAATCGAACAGGCTTCCCAGTGCCTGAAATTATCCATTTGGCCCTGCTAGCTGCTCGGATAGGCCCTTTCAGGATTGCTGTGCTCAGGTACTATGATGACAGGTGTATTATAAATACCTAGGGAGAAACAGAGTGGCTGATTTGTTAAAATGTATGTTCTAGTTCAAGAAGAATTAGTCTGGGGAAGTTCTTTGGCCTGCATTATGCGGGCGATCAGGCTATATCATCACAGTGGTCCCTTCTGATGCTGCAATCAATGACTATATGTACGCATACAAAATATCTTTACTCCATAGTTTGCAAAACTACTGGCCATGTGACTACAAATTGTACAAGAATGATCTATTCATGACAACAGTGACACAAAATATTTATATATAGATACTGGGGGTGGTGCCTCCTACTTGCTCTGATTGCCAACCCCCCCTGTCTGTGGGGGTAGGCAGCCCTGGCCTCTCAACCCCCTGGCCTCCAGGGTGGGCCAGGGCTCGCTTCTAGGCTCCTCAGGCCCCGGTTGCAGGCAGCCCCGGCCTTCAGTGTCCCCCCATTTCCTTTCCTGATAGCAGCTCTGGCCCCTTGTCCTCCCCACCCCGTTCCCTGGTCACAGCCCTGGCCTCTCAGCCCCACCCCCTATGTCCCGCTCCAGCCACAGCCAGCTCTGGCCTTCCCTGCCAGCCTCTTGGTCTCCCACCTCCCTCCCCAGTTGCAGCCAGCCCCAGGCTCTGGGCTGCCCACCCTCCTCCCCAGTCACAGCCAGCCCTGGCTAGAGGAGGGCCAAGGCTGGGCCAGGGGGCGACGGGGGCAAAGGAAGCAGTTCCTTGCTGTGCTCGGGACCCCAACGCTCTGGGACCCAGAGTGGAACCGCTGCCTCCGGCTGCCTCAGGCCGCCACCTGCCTGGCACTCCAGCTGGGACTCTCTCCCACCCCACAAGATTAGTGTGCCAATGTTGGTTTCCTGTGGGGAATGGGGGAGAGGAGAAAGCCCTGAGAATCCATGCCAGGGAGCCATAAACCAGACCCGGTGTGGAGTCTTGGGGCTTTCTCCTCTCTCCCGCAGGAAACCAGGGCTGGCATGCTAATCTTGTGGGGTGCGGGAGTCCAGGTTGAAGCACCAGGCAGGAGACAGCCTGAGCACTCCCAGCTCAGGCCAAGGAAGCCGAAGTCAGCGATTCCCCACTGGGTCCCAGAGCATTGGGACCCCAAGTGCAGCGAGGAGCTGCTGCTGCTGCCCCCAGGCCCTCCTGCAAGGAGGTGGAATATGCCCAGGCCAGGCTGCCAGGCAGCTTTGCTGGTCCACAAACAGTCTGGGGCAGGGAAGCTGTTCGGGGACGGCGCCTGTGGGACGCAGAGTGACGTGATGATGTCACTCTGTCGTCCCACAGGAAAAACTTTTTTATATAGAGAGATAGATTTTTTGTGTGGAGGGAGGAAATCTATTGCATGTTTGTTTTTTAACACAACTTTTTTTTCTATTAACTACTTGCTGTGTTTATTCAGATCTATGGAATGATGTCTTCTTCTTTGGTTGATTTACCAGACAGTATGTGTGAAGTATGTGAGTGCGGTGTAAAGAAAAGTCTGAATGAAATTAAATAACTGCTCACAACACGGTAAATAACTGCATCACAACTGGATGTTCGTGGTCACATTCTTTGCATAGTCATGCGCGTGGCAGCAGCAGTATATTTCTGCTCTGGTCACTTCCTTCTATCTCATGTAGAACTGGGCGTTTACTGAAAGTCAGGGAGAGATTTTCAGCTGTGGGCATCTCTTTGCCAACTACAGTTTTCTAGCTGGAGTAATATGATCAGATTTTGTTGCAGTTTTTTAGGGTATGTCTAGACTGCATCCCTCTGTCGGCAGAAGGATGGAGATTAGGCAGGTCGACATTGCAAATGAGGCAGAGATTTAACTATCCTGTCAAGAAAGAAAACCTTTTTCAACAGATCCTTTATGCCTCCTGCAAGGACTCTCTCACATTGGTCTTGCTCCTGCAAAATGCCCAATGCTCTGCCCATCTACCCAGCAAAGCAGTTTAGTATGT
Organism: Pelodiscus sinensis; assembly: GCF_049634645.1. Lineage (NCBI taxonomy): Eukaryota > Metazoa > Chordata > Testudines > Trionychidae > Pelodiscus > Pelodiscus sinensis. Next base: position 310,218,599 of record NC_134711.1, read on the forward strand.
GCTTAGAGTTAAGTGAAAACTTAAGTGTGTTGCTGAACCCAGCCCCTGGCAAGATTGAGTCTTATAAGCATCTGTACAATAAACAGAAGTAGCGTTGAAAAGTTTAGTTGCTCAGATTCCACTCTGCACTCTTGCATGTTTTACTTTCTCCTGGAAATCTAATTTGGTGGTTGCTGGGCAGAGGCACTAAACCCCAGTGCATGTATGTAGAAACTCTGAATCTATATTGTGAATGTGATATGATGAGAGAATAGTTGCTAGAGAAATTCACTGTGTGAAAATCGATTAATAGAGCCTGAGCCCAGAAAGGAACATTATGATTAAGGTCAAGATTTTGCCATGTATTTTTAATAAAAGTCATGGACAGGTAGACAGGGCTGGCCCACAACATTTTGGCACCCGAGGCGGGGAGCTCAAATGATGCCCCTATACCCCCTCGCTTGGGCCGAAACTTTGAAAGGTCTCAATTCTGCCTTCTTCCTGTTCTACTCTAGAGCAGACAGAATACATATGCACCAGCAGCAGACACAATTTTCTACACTCTGGGTCTAGTGGCGCCTCCCCACACACACACACACACAGTCTGGCACCTGAGGCAGCTGCCTCAGTTTGCCTCATGGTAAGGCCAGCCCTGCAAGTAGAAGGCAATAAACAAAAATTCACAGGAGCCGTGGTCTGTTTGAGACTTTAATAATAACAGAGGAAGACAGGGCTGGGGGCGAGGAAGAATAACACAGTCCTATGCGGGGACTGACAGCCTCAGCCCCACAAGGAGCATAGCCACAGCACTGCATCAACCCAAGTCACTGGGTGGGGGCACATAGTTCCATCTCCAGATGTAGCTGCAGTTGGATGCTCTCCCAGCACTTTAGGAAAACCACCTCCACAGGAGGCATAGCTCCCAGTATTGAGAGCCTGTCTACACTGGCTCGCTACTGCACTGAAATGTGCTGCACTCAAGGGGGTGATTTTTCACACCCCTGAGCAAGAACATTTCAGTGCGGTAACATGCCAAAGACTTGTCTACACTTAAAAGTTTGAAGTGTAGCCAAGACAGCACTTTGATCTGAAAGTATGGCCACTGCAGGACAGGTGGACGAGAGCTCTCCCAGCGCTCTATGTAAACCACCTCCATGTGGGGAGTAGCTAACAGCGCTGGGAGAAGGTTCCCAGCACAGTAGCCTGGTTCACACTGGCACATTACAGCACTGTATCTTGCTGTGCTCAAGGGGTGTGTGTGTGTGTGTGTGGTGTGTGGTGTGTGCGTGTGCATGTGTGTGTTTTCACACCCCCGAACCAGAAAGTTACAGCGCTGTAATGTGCCAATGTAGACTTAGCCTCTACTTACTAGCAGAAATGGGGTGATTAAGATAAGAAAGGACTGGTGATTAAATTAAAGATCTGGAAATCTAGCCTGTAAAATAGGAATCACTCTGTGTGGGATGGAGGGGGAGGGAGAAAGGAAGTTGTTTTAGAGATAACACAGGGGACTCAGGAAAAATACAGGCAAGTCTTGAAGCCAAGGTTGCATTCAGAAAAGGGGAAATTTTAGGAGTGTAATTGAAAAGAAGGAGCAAAACCAAGGAAAGGGAGAGCTGTAGATCCCCCCTCTACCTGTGGTACATATGTGGCCCCCTCACCATAATATCTGAATGCCTCACAGTGTCTAATCTATTTTCCTCATAGCTCCTTGGTGAGGTAGAGCAGTACTGTTATCCCCATTGTACAGATGGGAAATGGAGACATGCACAGACTAAAGGCCAGGTTTCCCCCCAGAGAGATTTTCAAAAGTGTCTAGAAGGTTCAGTGCCTTATAAAACCCACTAAGATGCCTTACTGCATTGTTGGATGCTTGAAAACCTTTGAAACTCTGTCCCTAAGGCCAGAGGTCATACAGGAAGTCTGGAGGGTGGAGGTAGAAATGAGGTCTCTCAGAAGAGGGAAATGAGGTCAACCTACCCAGCAGACCTGCTTGTCTTTCTGCTGCATGCTGCAAAAAAGAGGACTCTATGGCTATGTCTAAACTACATTCCTCTTTCAACAGAGGGATGTAAATTAGACAGATTGAAATTGCAAATGAAGTCAGTCAGGATTTGAATTTCCCATGCTTCATTTGCATAATGGCGGTCACGTGTTCTTTCGAAAATGGGTATTTTGAAAGTGAAACCACTGGCTAGACTCAGTTCTTTTTAAAAAAAAAACCCTTTTTCGAAAGATCCTGTACTCCTCACATCTGCTTTGAGTTGCAAACTCAGCTAAGGGAAAGAATTCACTTGGATGGGGGGACAATCAACAAAGTCTATTTCCTCTGATGTTCTACAATAGTTCACCTAGGGCAGATGGGCCTTCTTTGATGGGCAGGTCATAACACCTGTCGGTGAGTAGTATTTCACATTAGTTCATGCTTCTCTCCAGTCTGGTTATTTGCACAGTTACAAAGACATATAATGCAAATGCTCAAATATTACCTTATCACATGGGAACCAGATGTTACAAATGAGATTAATGCATCCAGTAACTTACAAGCATTCAGTAAAACCTGAACACTAAGCACATTTTGATAACTCTAATAGTTATTTTAACAATACAAATACACAGGTGATCCAGACCAATTCTAGCTATGTATTTCAGCATTCAGTGGAAACCTTGACATGAGCTGCCAGCTGGTTTGCCAGCATCACACAGGGAACCCTGGAACTACTCTATATGAATCAGTTACTGGCTATGGTAGAGGAATTTTATCCTCAGGCTATGTCATCAGACGATCAGCAAGATGAAGAATCCTCCCCAACACACAAGCTGTAGACCAGACTGGCAAATGGACCTCCAAGACCACTCATCACCCTTTCTTTAAAGACAGGGGTTTGACCATGTATTTATTTGTATTTGTATTTATATTACATTTTAGTCCATGAATTCCTTTCCCTCTAATGGCATCTCCAATTCCTTTACAGAGGACATATACCCAGCCACTGTTGTGATAAATTACAAGTCAGATCCTTACCTAAGCTCAACCATTCTCCAGAAATACGTATGATGCAATATGATAGTGAAATGCTAGTTTCCTGCCTTATTTCTATGTGATCACATCAGGGAGTGCCCAAGTATACATGTTGCATAGCATACGACTATGGGAATGTAATGGGGTGAGTGCTGACCAGGGTGCTGAAGGTTATGTTTGAAGGTCTAGACTGGAGTGTATTCTGTTCTTGATCTAGGTCCGTAGTCACCAACCAGTAGATCGTGAGCTACCAGTAGATCTCAGGGGCTCTAAGAGTAGCTCTTGAGCCCTCTCTGAACTGCGTGCCTGCGCAGTACATTTACATTAGATTTCCTCATTTGAGGAGCAGCTACTCACCAAGCAACAACACAGGTGAGTAGCTGCGAGGAATGGTGGGAGCTGGGAGGTCGGGAGGGCTGAAACACCCCAGCCAGCTGACTGAGGCTTTCAGCTGAAAGAGGCTTCCCCATGCTTCAGCTGATCGGTGGCTTCTCCTCTGCGCCTTCCCACGTGGAATTTGGTGCACCCTGGCTGAGTGTCATGGCTCGCTGGCCGGGCAGCCACTTCTCTTCCCTCCAGCCCGGCTGCCCTGCGCTCAGCCCAGGGAGGCTGCGTCTAGCTCCAGCTGTTATACCCCATAATACCCTTGCTTAGTATCCCAACACTGCCCAGCCTGGAGCCCCCTCCCCGAGCCAGTGTCCCCTTCTCCACCTCCTCCTGCATCCAGATTTCCTCCCAGAGCTTGCACCTCTCACCCCTTCCCACACCCAAATCCCTCATTCCCACCCCAGAGCCTACACATCCTGTCTCAACACAGCAAGGGTCCAGCTAGACTGCAGGAGTTTTTCAGGATTCTGGAGATATCCCAGAAAAACTCTTCTGCATCCAGGGTTGCGTTTGTTCGTCCACTTTTTTAGTGGAAGAGCAAACAGGATCTTTTGATCACCCCTATATTCCTCTTTCCACAAGGAATAAGATGGCTTGCAAAAGAAGGTTTTTTTTCTGACATTTGGTCCAGTCTAGACAGGCCAAATGTTAGAAAAACCTCTTCCTACAGAAGAATTTTAAAAAAAAGCAGCAGTATAAGGATTGGGGATAGCAAGTGATGGAAAGGGGGAGAATAGAGAAGGTGGGGCTTCAAGGAAGGGGTGGGGCTTCAAGGAAGGGGTGGGGCTTCAAGGAAGGGGCGGGGCAGTAGATTTTGGCTTGGTCTGTCATTTAAAAAGTGATCTTGGGTGTAAAAAGGTTGGAGACCACTGATCTAGGTGAATGAGTGTCTTAGGGAAAACTCTCAAGGGCCAGAAGGGCTCTCACGTGGTTTTTGCACAATCAGAACAGTACTGCCTAGGAGTGATGTTGGGAAGTGTGGTAATTTACCTTTCTCTCTTTATTTCAAGAAGCATTGAGAAAAGGAATCTGACCCATCTTGTGAAAACCAATGCCTGCAGCCCCCATTTATGTGTCATTGTAAGTTCTAGCATTACTAAATTATGATCTCTTCCTTCTAACCTTCCCCTTTGCTACTACAGACCCTTGTTTTGGGAGTACTGACCTAATACAAAGGGTGCATAAGACATAAGCAATGGATCCCCCTGCTATCTGGCTCAAATTAGCTGTAAGGGACAAAAAGAGTTTGTTTTTGCCTTTTGAAATACAAGACGATAACTCATTTGTGTATGTTCACCTGTTTTAACTTTGTAAATAACTCTATTTCCTTTTCCTATATAACACACGTTTATATAGTTTCTTACAGTTTCTTTGTAAATAACTCGGTTTCCTTTTCCTATATAACACATATTTAGATAGTTTCTTACAGGACTGGCTACAAGCTTGGTCTTTGGTGTGAGAGCTATGACCTGGGATAAGTAAGCAATCCTTTGGAACTGGGAGTAACCTGAATATTGTGATTTTTTGATGTGAAAGACCATCTATCACAAAGGCAAATAGAGCGGAGTACCCAAAGGGATTGGCAATGACTCCAGGTTAAGGTTGTGGAGGTGTCTGAGGCGTTCACACTTGATACCTAGTTGGCAAAATCTAAGTATAGAACTCACAGCCAACTTGGGCTTCATACCCTGATTCTTGACAGCCTGCTCTGAGGTTGCTGCTCACACTGGAGTCACTGCAGGACAGCTTGACACCCTGCATGGGGATTGTAAACCAGTGTCAGAAGTCACAGCTTCCCTGCTCTGTCCAGAACATGACATGGGCAGGGTCTCAGCTGGGTGAGAGGGTGCTGCTGGGTGGCAATGTGGGAAAGGTGTAGAGCCCCACTATTTAGACATTTGCATTCACATTTCCCCAGGGCTGATCCTTTCCTACCAACTCCTGCCCATTGAGCCTCAGTGCTAGGTGACCTCTCCTCACTGGCTCCTTTACCTGCTGCACAGAATTACCTCTCTGCTCTTGCATGTTCCAGGGAGCAGATCTCTGCTCTCCTGTGCTGGCTGTTCCTATGGCTGGGTAATGCCCACTGCTGGTCACTGAATGCACAGGCAGAGCGGGTGACTGTCCTGCCCTGGGGGGTGTAGGCTGCTGTGTGCAGAGCTTACTGCCACCGGGACCCAGCCCATGTCCTTGGCACTGCCTATCACCAACGTTACCCAGGCACAGATTTCAGGGGCTCAGTTCTCCATCTCCCCTGGCCATGCCCCCTGCACACCCCCACCCTCCCACCCAGCAGGGGAGCAGAGGCAGCCCTTCATCCCCCCCACCCCCTCCCCACCCCCGCCTGGATACCAGCTCTGCCCACCTCCCCAGGCCAGTAACTAGGGAACAGGAGGGTTTCACTCGGTGCAGCACTGCGGGAGGGAGAAAGGGGCAGAGGGAGACAGATGGGAGGGGTCCCCTTGGCTCCCTTCGCCTCCCCAGGTGCGTGGGCACCTCTGGGCGCACCCTGGCGGGGGCCAGCAAACACCAGCCCATCGCAGCCCCCCATCCCGGTGCCCCAGCAGGGCAGCCTGCCCCCCTCCCCCCCGGCGGGCTCACCCCTCCCCTCCAGCCCCTCGCACCCGGCGGCCACCGGCAAGGCTCCCGCGGCAGGGCTCGCTCTGCCTCTGCGCTCGGGTTCCTGCAGCCGCAGCCGCGCAGCGCCCGAGCCCGGAGATGCCGCCTGGGCTGGGAGGGGAAGCGGCTCCGTGGCTGCTGCTGCTGCTGCTGGCCGCCCCGAGCCCGACGGGTGAGTGGGGCCGACGGGGCAGAGCAGGAGCCGGCTCCGGGGCGCGCCCGGCTCGCAGCCACGCGGAGCTGCAGGCCATGTGCCGCCGGGCTGGCCGCTGGCGGAGTCGCAGGGCAGCGCTTCTCCCAGCGAGGCGCTGGCTGGCCCGGGACCCCAGAGGACCTGGGGGAGGGGGGAGGTTGGAAACCCCCTGCAGCGGGGGTAGGGCTGGCAGCAGGCACGGGCGGAGACCCGGCGAGCTGCCTGCCTCGTGGGGAAAGGACCCAGCGCTGTCCCCTGCCGGCCGGGACGAGCGGAGCAGCCTGCCCCGGCCGCAAAGAGACACCGGGCGGCGGCAGCCGGGGGCAGGGAGGGCGAGGCCGGGCTGCGGCAGCCCCACAGCCAGCAGGGACTGGAGGTGCGACGGTGGCAGCCAGTCCTGCTAGCAGGCGGACTCCAGCCGGGCCACCGGGGTCTGAACGGCTCCTAGGAAGCGGATCGCTTCCAGCCACGCTCCCCGCGAGGCTCCCGAGTTGCAAGTGGTTCTTGACGGAGGCTCCTGGCAGCTTTTTGCAGCACATGCCATTAGAAGAGTGTGAGCGAGTTATTAGCCTGGTCAAGTGATTAGCCAACAGAATGCTTGGACTGTGCGAAACAGTCATACGCGGGGAGTCATTTTGCTCGGAGCCTGCTAGATAAGAAATAATACATGAAACAATGAATTCACACTGCTGTGGCTCTTCGGGGTGAGGTTATTTGCTGATTTGACTCCTGGCCCACAGGCCTGATACAGATATTTAAAGATAGAGATATCCCTTCCTCTGTGATTTCCACTTCATGCATCTGAAGGAATGGGTTTTACCCTCCCAAACTTATGCCCAAATAAATCTGCTAGTCTTTAAGATGTCACAAGTTTCCTCATCGTGTTTCCACAGGTCTGGATATCTCTGCCCTAGCCCCATGCAGGAGATGAAATCTGCTTTTGTGTACTGCAACTTCAGAGCTGCAACGTTAAAATTAACATGGGGGAGAGTGACATTGGTTGTTCGGGATTTTAAAAACGTGCATATGTGTTTGTGATGGGGGAGGGCATTTGTGCGGAATGACAGAAACGGTTTATGTTTAATAATCCTAATTCAGGAATTCCAGCCAGAGTCATGCTGGTGATCCACACTGAAGTCAGAGATAAATCTCTGCGACTTCCAGGGGAGAAAGACTGTTCCCCCACTCCCTGTTTTTAAATTAATGTCTAGCTGCAGAAATGAGAAGGGGAGAGAGATGAGGCTGCTGTGCTTTGGTTGGAGGCAGCTTCCTGACGGTTTCTTAGAGCTGATCGAAATTCTTTTGGTGTAGCCCTTTTGTGTCAGAAAATGAAATGTTGTCAAAATTGAAATGTGTCCAGAGAACTCGTCAATTTCCTCAGAACTTTCAACAGGAAAAAGTCAAACAAATGGTTTATTTTATTATATTTTATTTCTTATCTGAAAACAATTGGGCATTACTGAAACAAAACTTTTTGATGGTTCTAAGCCAAATTATTTCAGAATTTTTGTTCTGCAGGAAATTTCAGCTATTGTCTTCATTTCAGAAAGAAGAAAACATATTTCAAAAGGTCAGAATTTTCTATGGGACAGCAACTCCATTTCTGATCAGCTCTACAGCTTACAGAATGAGAGCTGCCTGTAGCAGGAAAAAGACAAAGGGTAAATGTTTCAAAAAAGGTTCCTAAGTCACTTTGCCATGACTTTAGGCATTTTTGAAAATTGACTTCAACTTTATTTTCCTCAGTTTAGATTTTAACTGCGAGGAATTAGTGTGATTCTGAAGTCACATCAGTATAAGGCAATAGTATCGTAACTGAAGTCAGTTTTAGTAGACCTTTGAGAGGCACTGATTATTTTCACTGATTAGCTGAACTGGTTAGTGTGTTCCCCTTAGGGATGTGAATGGTTAACTGGTTAACCAGCGGGGGCTGATTAAACGGGATTGTACATCCCTTAGGTGGTTGTTGAAGTTGTAGTGGAAATCAACAGGGCAATGTAACTCATCTGTCCAGATGATAAAAGTATCATTGATGTATCTCAGGTACATCATTGGTTTCATGGTACTATTTTCAAAAAGTTCTTCTTCAAAGTGACCCATGAAAATGTTGGCTTGTTGTTGAGTCATCTTAGAATCCATGGCTATTGCCATGATCGGGTAAAGTGTTGTAAATGTAAAATTGTTATGGGTGAGGATTAAATGAACGAGTCTGGTGATGAGTTTGGGATGGCTCTCTGAGGGTTGTTCATTGTCTTGTAAATATTTGAGGTGGACAGCTATACTATCATTGTTGGGCATGCTGGTATGAAAGTGAAAATCCATGGACTGGAAAGGATGGTCAGAGGGAAGTTGTCAAGGTTACAGAATTTATGGAGGAAATGTGTTGTGTTCTGGAAGAAGCTGACTCTTTGGATGGGGAGTGGCTTGAGCATAGTTTCTAAGAATCCTGATAGTCCTTCAGTAAGCATGCCATTGCCAGATCTGATGGATCTTCTTTGTGTATCTTGGGAAGCATGTAAATGGTCTGTGGGGTGCATTCATGGCTTCTTGAAGTTGTTTGGGGAAAGATGTGAAGCTGCTCTTAAAGACCTGGAAATTGTGTGTGTGTATGGGGGGGGAGGGGGTCTTCTTTGAGTTCTTGAGAATAAATGGTGTCAGAGTTTGTTGGTTGGCCTCATTCACATAGTCATCACAGTTCACTAAAACATATTGCCTCATCCAACTTTTCTCTCTAATATCCTGGGACTGACATTGCTTCAACAGCATTGCATTCCTAACCACCACCCCTTCATTAAACTTTCTCTGGAACTCTCAGCAATGAAACCCTAAGGATGATGGTCTCTATACAAGAAACTGCCAGGTCACCACACTTATCTTCACAGAACCAGTAACTACTCCAAGTACACCAATAAATCTGTTATCTAGAGCTAGGCACTCAGATATCACAGAATATGCTCCAAGGAGAAAGTCTAGGATATATACATCTTAACACAAAACCACCTTCATCAAACTTTACATTCCACCAGAGAAGTAAATTGCATCATAGAATGGACCATCCAACTACCTTGAAAGAACCTGCTTTGATACAGAAATAAACCCTCCTCTGACCACACACCTCTAATTGTCTAATTGTCAACTACCATCCCACACTGGAACCCATATAAGGTATCATTACACAATTACAACCCATAGTCAATGTGGACCACATCCTAAAATAAAGATTTCCATAACTTCCTCTTCTGGCCTTCAAGTAACTCCCCAACCTCTTCAAGTTCATCATCCAAAGCAAACTTCCCTCAGACCAGGACACACAAACTCAAAAATGCAAAAGATCCTGATAGCCGAACAGATGCAAAACCTGTAGACATTTCTCCACTGCTACTATGGTCAACATCCTCCACAACACACCTTTCAAGATCCAGGGTTCCCATGCATGCCTATCACATCAGAAGGGAAAGGGAACTTTGTGAGATCCTTCTCATGAGTTGTCCATACATTTTTCCATTGGCAGCTTCAAGATCCATGTAAATCCACTGGCATCCATAGAGGGGATACTTGTGCACAGATCCTGTGTCTTCACACTGGCCACCATGGCCTCTCTGTCCTCTTCAGGTACTGACAGGGGCTTCCTGACCAGTTTCTGGATACTCTGTAAATGGAGTAAGGGGATCCCGCACATAGAAAGAAAAAAAATGGTTAAAGCAATGCCTATAAATAGGTTCAGCATTAACTTTCCCATAAGATTTCCACAGGTCTGATGGGGGAACAAAACCACCTCCATGGATGTCTGTTTGTTCCACCTCTTCTTGCCTCTGATCTGCCTCATCCCCAAATTTCAAAAGCTCCCCCACAGATGAGCTTCCACAAGATAAAGGTGAGCAAGAGGGAATGATGTTTTTCCATTAGTTTTGAAGCCCATTCTCTCCCTTTACTTCCCATTACTCATGGAAGCAGAAGGTACAAGATGTCTTTGGCTAAGAAGAATGAAGCTGGTCTCAGTATTCCTTCTTACCTCACATAGCTTAGGGGAATATTGGAAGGAAATAGCCTGATGATTATCAAATGTAGCTCTAACAGTCTGAGATATTCTCATTTATATTCTAGGAAATGTATGATAATGCAGACAGGTGGATAACTCTAGTCTAATAAGAGAAATTAAATATTTAGAGTCCAGATGCCTGAAAAGTGGAACTTTTTTTGAGTCCAGTTAGCTAGGGACTCTCATTATAAGTCATTACAGCAACTCAGCCAGGCTAGCTGGAAAATAATGTAAGTATATACACACGGCAATCTGAAAAAATAGTGCCTCTCTCTCTCTCGTTGTGTGTGTGTGTATATATATATATATATATATATATATATATATTTGTCCCCCTACCCAAGACCCTCTTGCCCCCCCCCCCCCCGGAGCCCTGGCCCAGTTGGCTGCTGCAGCCCACAGAGCCTTGACACCCCCCCCCCCCCATGGAAAGCCTTCAGGGGTGCTGCAAGCTGGGGACAGTCCCCAGACCTACCCCTTTCCTGCAGAGAGCATGTAAGCTGGGGATGTGAGGGGGGCTGTTTCAGGCTGGAGCTGGCCCCCAGAGCCTTGTTCACCCTCCACAGGCTGTAAGCCTTGAGTTGGGGCACTGGAGCCTGGCCCCTGCCAGATAGGCTGCAGACCAGAGAGGCCCTTTCCTGACTCTCAGCCCTCTGGGAGGAGTTGCTGTCAGGGGAGCACAGTCTTAGCCTTCTGGGAAGAGCTGCCAGCCAGGGAGCACAGCCCTGCTCCCCTCTCCCTGGCAGGAGCCAAGCAGCACCACCCTTACTGTCATGGGCAGCCCCAGTAAGCTCCCCATACCCTCCTAGCTTCCTACCCTGAGTCCTGCACCTGTGCCCTGAGCCCCCCCAACAAACCCTATACCTTAGATCCCCACCCTCAGCTCTCACTCCTGCATCCCCACCCCCTACCCTAAACCCACACACATACATTGAACTCTGAGCCTTCAGCTCTCCACTCCTTGCCCTCATTCCAGCACCTGCCACCCCCTTCTCTGAGCCACCAACCCTCCCAGCCTTCTGCTCTGACTTCTGCACCCAACCCACTGCCCTGAGCCCTCCCACCTCCCTGACGTGGCTCCCGACTGAGAAGGACACTCTCCACATTTCCCTCACACACCAGAACCTAGGGGAGCCCAGCCCCGTGGTGAGACAGTGTGGGGCTGGAATGCCACTGCAGGCTCTCCAATGCTGGGGGTGGGGTGGGCGGGGAGGGTGAGTCTTGGGGGCCAGATCCAAGCAAGCTGAGGGCTACATCTGGCCCCCGGGCCTGAGGTTCCTTACCCCTGGTTTATTTATACCATGTGGAAGAATTTGAGAGAGCCCCTGGAATGCCTTATAGGTCAGTTGTTTGGGAGCTTCCCCTGGGAGGTGAATTAAACTAGATCCGCCCTAATGCCAGCAGTGAGTCCTGAGTGAAGAGAGCTGCATCCCTGCCTTTGAATAGTGGGGACTAGGCCCACTCCCTCCTAGGTATTTCCCATTGGCTATCCTAGAGAGTTCCTGCTTAGTGTCCTGGCTTCTGCTCGTCCTCTTTTAAGATGCCCAATTCCTCCTCATGCATTGTGTAGGGAGCCTGGAACCTACTCAAATCCCACTTGGTGGCAGGACGCAGCATTGCAATGCCTAAGGGTATGTGTACTCTGCAAATGAAAACTTGTGGCTTGCTCATGCCAGCTGAGTTGAGCTTGCAGGGTTTGGGCCATAGGTGTCGATTTCCTCCAGGCCTGAGGTGTGCTGAACCCACCTCTCTGACAACACCCCTGTGAGGTATTGTTATCCCCATTTTGCAGATGGGGCTCCGAGGTTGATTACTTGCCTAAAGTCACATAGAACTTGGTGATGGAACAGGGCTTGAAATCACATTCTGGGTCCTAAGTTAGTGCCTGAACAGCTGGGCCATCCTTCCTTTATCTGTCCCTTTGGTTTTTGGGCTATTTAACTGTGCCCACTGTATTGCCTCACAGGCTTGGAGTCCCAGTTCCGTGAGTGCCTGGGTGTGGGTTCTACACCCTCAAGGCCTGCATAATTCTTGTGGGGCAAGGCCCTTTTACTCTCATTTTACTACTGGGATAAGATTTGGGGCAGGAGTTATCTCATTACTTCTAGTTTGTGCATTTTAGATGTTGTTCCCAAGCTTTTTAACCCCCTTGTTACAAAACGTTTAATCCATCGGTGCCTTAGCATTATGACAGTCTTTGTTTAAGCCATAATATCCTTTTTTCCAGTGCCAAGAAGTGATTAACAACTCCCATAGCTTGCCTGTCTCACACACATCCTTGTGACCTGCTGACATCTCTGTTGCCCACAGCTGTCCCCGTCTTTCAAGACAATACGTCCATTTCTGAATAGCCCAAGAGTTTTTGCAAGTCTGACACTCTCACTTGGTACAGGGATGGTTGGTTCATGTCTATTAGTATGCAGACCCTTACCCTATAAAGATTCCACTTTGTTTTTCAAGACTGACTTACGTACTGCTATTTCTGTGAGAATTACAACAGCTGCCGCTGCACCAGCTCAGAGCATTATTTAATATTTCCTTGGCCGCAGAGTCAGAAAAAAATTATACGTTTTGGAAACATAAAAGCAGAGATGAAAGTTTTCATAAAATCATGGAAGCATTAAATGTTCATAGTTATGTATTTTCTTCATTATATTGTTCATGACACAGTCATTCAAACTCAGCATAAAAGTACACTCTTTGTCATGGATATGTTCACTAGGAAGCAAAGAAAAGTGTGTGTGTGTGTTTGTATGTTTTGAAAGGAAGGGGATAATTGATTAAGTTATACATGAGGCTAACCAGAAAATGAAGTTGAAAAAATAAAGACAAAGTGGTAGCAGCTAGAGAAGAAGAGAAGGGAAAAAATAGTTTCCATATTTTTTTTTAGAATATGAAAAAGACCAACCAGCCTACAAAATTAGGCTCATATTCAGAGTTGGAATCAGCTGGGGTAGTTCCACTGAAATCAATGGATTTTACACCAGCTGTGGACTGCTCCTTGATCTTTCTTTATGCTCTTTCTTTGGCTAGAGTTGAGATGTTTATCAAAACCTAAGAAAGCACTTTGGGTGAGTTGTGTCCTCTGCTGCCGCAGGGGCAGAGTTATTTCCATTACTTCACTCATTAATAGATATAAATGCCATATGTACCACTTCCTGCAATAAGATCCAGTATGAAGCTGTATAGAGACCTTATAACAGTGAAGGCTTTTTCTTGACAAACAACTTGTAGTTTTTTTTCCCTCTGTCCTCTGGGAACTAATTTCAACTTTTAATAGCCCGAAAAGTTGCCAATACAAGAGTAGGCAGAGAAAAAGGATTGAATTCATAAAATTTGAAAGGAACAGCCTTAAAATATTTCCCCCAATTTATTAAAAAGTAAACTGAACAGTGGAGATTAATTTATAAATAAGAAGTTTTTAAACTGAATTGTATCACTTTGAAATGTGCCGAGGGGCTCTTGTGAGCGTGTTTAATTTATGTGATTTATGAACTCTGTTAAGGAGAATGTTAAATTATAGATGGGTTGAGACTTTAAAAGCTGGCTATGGCAATTTAGAGACAAAAATTTTCTAAAGTGCCTAAGTGATTTAGGTAACTAAGTTCAATTTAAAGAGTGATACAGACAGACTCCTAGGACCTTCACTGACTTCCAATGAGATTTAGGTTTCTAAGTGCTTAAGGACCAGATTTTAAAAAGTATTTATGTACTTACGTATCATCAGACTTTATAAGCCCTATTCCTAGTGTGCCTGAGGCAGTGCTCTGCCACCACCAGAAGGTAGTCTGAGTGATGAAGCTGACGTAGGAACAGAGCTAGGTTGAAAAGGATTTGAGGTGAAGGGACAGCCCAAAAAATGCAAATTGTCTAAGGGCTGAAAAAAAGACTGTTTTAAATTTCCCTGCTGCTGGGAAGCAGCTGCTGGTACAAAGGCAGGTGGGCTTTTCAGAAAGGAGATTATGCATGTGGGAAAGGGGGCCTTTGAGCCTTTTGGCAAACATGGAAATGAGTTCACCTGGGCAAAGGGAGTGGAGCTGCTCAGAGGGAGGTAGGATCACAACAGGGCTCTGGACTGACAGAGCATTGGGGGATTTGAGGCTAAGGTGGCTCTGCTCTTGATTCTGTAGCTTCCCCTTTTCTTAGTACAGTAAACTTCCGATAACACGGCACCTTTAGGACCCAGGGGGTGCCGGATTATCAGATATGCAGGAGTACTGGAAGGGGGGCTATGAGGAGTCGGGGGTAGGAGGTCTGCAGGGAATTGCGCAGCATGGGAGAGGGCAATGCTGCGGGTCCAACCCGGCATCACCCCATCTGCTCTGCCCCCAGCTTCCCCAAGTTCTCCGCTGGTCAGTTTCCCCCTAAACATGTTGAGTACAAAGGTTAGTATAATTTTTAGAAGGATCCCACTAAAACAAAACATCTGTCACACAACTACTTCTGTCTCCTAGTCATTTACAACCACACTCACCCATAGAGTCCATGAAAACAGACCTTGCAAGGCACACCTAATCCAGTAGGATATACTGCCTGAATACAAATCTGTAATCTTTTCATCATTATTACCTGCCTCTAATATAGAAAATGGGAGATCATCCTTTCTGTTTGAAGCAACCTGTTAACTTGAGTTTTATAGCCTGTCACAAGCTCCAGAGTTGCATCTGCAGTTTTGTATTCCTGTTCTGTGCAACAGGACATCTGTTTTATGCACTACAACTAGAAGAAATCTATCCTCTCTCTCTCTGTCTCTCTTTCTGGCACCAGCTGGTTTTACTTTTTATGCCTGTTTTACAACGTACCTGAGCAATCAAGTTGTTTGCTTCTTTCTGTATCATCAAAGTTTTTTGAGATTGTCAAATGCATTTATGCACCTAAAGATGTGAGGAGGTTTTCAAAAGCTCTTAAAACGCAGATTTATAAAAGGATTTAAGTACCTAATTCCCACTTTTAACACCTCATCCAAAATGCAGGCACATTGAAATGTTCAAACATTCTACTCAGCTGCCGTCTGACTCAGGCGCTTACAATCCCTTGTCACCTACATTTTTATTGTAAAAGTCCCCTTGATGTGCACAAGCCAACCTCTGGCAGCCAATGTCATGCCTAACCTGAATACCAGGTGAGGACAGACATTCCACCATGATCACAAAAAGCCCTGTGTAGCTCTGGGCCTAAGCACTTAACTCCCATTGAAATCCCAAGAAGGAGCCTTTTTGCATTAGGATGTGCCATGAAAGTGACAGTCATATGAGAGAGACCTGGTAAGAATCACCATTAGGTCATCCACTACATCCCATACAGACCAATGCAGAATTGTTCCCAACAATGTATTGTCCAGAGTTATGTATAGCTTGTTTTCAAGGATCAAAAAGGTTGGGATTTCTACTGCTTCCCTCGTGAGGCTATCACACAGTCTACCCCAGGTCAGCATTAGTAATTTTTTCCTGTAATTCAGCCTAAATGTTCCTGCACTTAATTTCATCCTGTTACTCACAGTCACATCTCTCATGGGACATCTTGAACAATTCCTCTCCTTTCTTGGTATTTAAATCCTTCACATTCTTGCATGGTGGTTATATTTAATAATTATACTAAACAATACATATTTTTTCATAAATCTTTCCACATAACTCATTGCCTTTACGCCTTTATTAACTGTTGTTTTTCTCTGAATTTCTGTCAATTCATTAATGTTTTTTGATGGGGAGGTACCTAGGGCCTGAGAGCTGTATGTATAGGTCAGTATAACAACCCTCATTGTCAAAACTTCATATGCATTTACATGAAAACTGATGGCCATTTCATTTGTCATTTAATCTGACATGGTTTTAGCTTTGTAGAAAATAAAAACATACACATACTCTGTGCACAGAGTCAAATCAATACAATAAAAGTTCTCAAAGAAATATGCCAACATTGGACAAGCCTACTCACAAACCTACCCATATTCAATCTTCCTTTCTCCTTCCAGCTGGGGGTGGTTATGGTCTTCCCTGTGTACATTATGGCTTCTTTCTTTCTTTCTTTCTTTCTTTCTTTCTTTCTTTCTTTCTTTCTTTCTTTCTTTCTTTCTTTCTTTCTTTCTTATCCATCTGAGGATGAACACCTATGATAAGTCAGGCTGAAACCAAATTGGCAGGGTCAGCTGGTCCTTCAGAGTCCAGAAGGCTCTGTCACATGTCTCCAGGCACTGCACCTTCCTGGTGATAAAAGAGAAACTGTAAGTGTGAGGCCACATGGTGACTTTCTCAGTTGGCTTAGTGGCCATTCTGGTCTGCGCAGTGATATTAGGGCAGGACTGGCAATGGTATGGAGAACTTCTATAGCAGCAGAACAAAGGTGCCCTGGGTGAGACCAATCCAGAGCTAAAAAGAAGGAGGCTCATGGGATAAGGCAGAAGGCTCAGGTGAGGGACCCTTAAGTCGGCCAGGAATGCCAAGGAAAAATGGGCTATATATTAGTTCAAGGTTGCCTGGAGAACTGAGCCTCTGCTGGTTACCCAAAGATGGGGACTTTGTATGGGAACAGAAAGAGGGTCAGAAACTGAGTTGGGCCTGGGAATAGGTAACCATTCTCAGTGGGGAGGAGGATGAACCCCAGTGATTCCACTTAAGCTCTGGAATGAGCAATTCTACTGGGTAGTCAGAGACCTCTGAACCCAGGAGGTAGAGAATCAGCTACTGGCTCTCCACATAGCCCAGACAATGCTATGCACAGGACATTTGGGAAGGGAAAAGAATTAGGGGTGTCTCTGACATCCCTTTGGGCTTTCCAGATAGCATTTGGAGCATGAGGCATAGAAGTCACAGACCTCAGGTTCTTCTGCATAAAGAGGTCTGTGACTTCTGTGCCTCATGCTCCAAATGCTATCTGGAAAGCCCAAAGGGATGTCAGAGACCCCCCTAATTCTTCTCCCAGTGGTGAGCATACCCTTTCAATGAATAGGGATGGATCTAATGTGTCCCCTTAGAAGAACATGAGATCATACTGTCATATTTTAGTGACAGTCGACGGTGCCACACAGTACCCCAAGGCTATGCTGCTATTCTTGACAACCATGCATGCCACAATGGATGAATTTGAGAACTTTGTGAGGATCTGTACACCAAAGAAATATTGATGAATTTGTGGGGTCTCATCTAAACTAATCATAAAATCATAGAATACTAGGACTGGAAGAGACCTTGAGAGGTCATCGAGTCCAGTCCCCTGTCCTAATGGCAGGACCCAGTACTGTCTAGACCATCCCTGATAGACATTTATCTAACCTACTCTTAAATATCTCCAGAGATGGAGATTCCACAACCTCCCTGGGCAATTTATTCCAGTGTTTAACCACCCTGACAGTTAGGAACTTCTTCCTAATGTCGAACCTACACCTCTCTTACTGCAGTTTAAGCCCATTGCTCCTTGTTCTATCCTCAGAGGCCAGGAAGGACAATTTTTCTCCCTCCTCCTTGTGACACCCTTTTAATGCAGGGGCTGTGTGAGTTGCCAAGGAAGATGTGGGCAATGGGTCCACGAGGAACTCCAAACTATGCTGACCATATGTGTTGTCAAGGAGTCCTGAATGAAGGAGAGCCATTGTATCTGTGCCAAAAGCTAATGGCACAACCTAGTTCTGCATAGACTTAAGAAAGGTCAATATTATATCCTGTTTTGATGTCTACCCTATGTCCTGGGTAGACCAGCCATTAGACTCAGGGGTTCATGAATATTATGAAAGGTTACCAGTAATGCCCCAGACAAGGATGTCCTGAGAGGAGACAGCCTTCCTGATGTCTCTGTCAATTTGTGATGATGCTCCTTCAGCCTACACAGAGTGGCAGTGACCTTTCAGTGACTAACAAACCAGGTGCTGCAACCCAGTGACCAGTATGGGGCCCACACTGATGACATAGTCATCTACAGAAGCAACTAGGAGGACCACATGCAACATATTCCCATGGTTGTTCATCTCCTTGAGAAGGCAGAGCCTATGGTAAACTCAGCGAATTGCCACTTGGAGCACAGAAAAGTGACCTACCTTGGGTACACTATGACTACACCCCCTTGTGGACAAAGTCCAGGCACTGACCAGTATTCCAGCCTCTGCAACCAAGAAACAAGTGCAGCACTTTCTCAGGTTGGTTGGCTATCAGAGGTGGCTTGAGCCTGCATTTGCCATGATAGCTGCAAATATGTAGGATTACATATTCACTGGAGGTAAATCAGGGCCCCTGCCATGTCAGAAGACTGCACCAAGCTCATCCGTACATCTCTCACTCAAGCACTATTGACTCATATTGACAGCAGCATTTTGGCTGGGCTCTATTTCCAGGCATTATTGCCTGCTGTACATGCCTGCAGTCAACAAAGAGGCACTCCTGCCTAAAATGCCCCTCCCGCCCACACTTGAAGCAATTGCCTTTTGGTGTGACTGGCATCTGGCTCATCCCCAGGGCTTTGGGTCCCTACATATATTTCCCAGTTTGGAGACCTCAGTTTCTCTTCTGTTCCATCTCAGTGATTCAGTCTTCCTGATGGGCTGTGTCACTTCCCCAAGGTAGAACAGGTCTATCAATTCTCAACCTTCCCTTCTAGCCTGGTCCTTGCCCCGGCTTGGCTTTCTGGGTCCCCTGACCTCAGCCAATGATGGAGATTCTACAACCTCCCTAGGCAATGTATTCCAGTGCTCCGCCACCCTGACAGGAAATTTTTCCTAATGTCCAACTTAACCTTCTCTTGCTGAAATTTAAGCCCATTGCTTCTTGTCCTGTTCTCAGAGGTTAAGGGGAATAATTTTGCTCCTTCCTCCTTGTAACAACCTTTTAGATACTTGAAGACTGTTATCATATTCCCCCTTAGTCTTCTGTTCTTCAGACTAAATAAACCCATTTTTCTAATCTTTCCTCATAAGTCATGTTTTCTAGACTGTTAATGACTTCTGTGACTCTCCTCTGGACTTTCTCCAACTTGTCCACATTTTTTTTCTGAAATGTGGCTGTATTAGCATAAAGTAGAGTGGATGAATTTCTTCTCATGTCTTGCTTATAACACCCCTGCTAATAAATCCCAGAGTTATATTTGCTTTTTTTGCAATGGTGTTACATTGTTGACTCATGTTTAGCTTGTGACCCCCCCCTATAACTCCTGGATCCCTTTCCATAGTAATCCTTCCTGGGCAGTCATTTCCCATTTTGTACATATGCAACTGATTGTTCCTTCCTAAATGCAGTACTTTGTATTTAGCCTTATTGAGTTTCATCCTATATCCTTCAGCCATTTTTCCAAGTTTGTCCAGATTATTTTGAATTGTAATCCTCCCCTCCAAAGCACTTGCAATCCTTCTCAGTTTGGTATCCACAAACTTTACAAGTGTACTCTCTATGCTATTATCTAAATCACTTATGAAGATACTGAACAGAACTGGACCCAGGACTGATCCCCATGGGAACAACTCAATATGCCCATCCAGCTTGATTTGAACCACTGGTGGCTACTCTACTCTCTATGAATAGAATTGTTTTCCAACCAGTTAGGCACCCATCTTATAGTAGCTCCATCTAGGATGTATTTCCGTAGTTTGTTTATATGAGGATCATGTGTGATGGAATCTAAAATCTTTCTAAAGTGGAGATACACCACATCTATCTGTTCTGTCCTATCCAGAAGGCTTATTACTCTCTCAGCAAAAGCTATCTAGTTGGTTTAACAAGATTTCTTGACAAATCCATACTGACTGTAACCTATTACTTATTATCTTCTAGGTACTTGAAAATTAATTATTTGCTAAATTATATTTCTGGGTATTGAAGTTAAGTTCTCTGATCTACAATTACCCAGGTTGTCCATATTCCCCTTAATATATATGGGTACTATATTTGCCCTTTTTCAGTCCTCTGGAATCTCTCTGGTCTTCCCCGACTTTTGAAGAGTACTCAAAAATCTAGTCTTTTTAATTTATTTTGTTAGCCAAAAGCAGAATCATGAACTTTCACGGACAAATCTGATGAAGTGCGGTTTGTCCGCAAATGCTCATGATTCTATCTGTTTTGGTTAGTGTCTAAGGTGCCACAGAACTACTCATTTTTAAAGTTACATACTAATGCAGCTACCCTTCTGAGATTTTTTGTCAGCCGTGTTATTGGTAGCACAGGTACAAAGTTTTATTTCACATTACTAGCCTTACCTTGAGAGTATCCCTAGGGAATGTCTGTTCTCTGATGTTTCCACTGTGTCTCTGATTAGGAAGTTTGCTAAGCCTGTGGAGTAGAGAGTTTCTGATAAGAAATGCATGAAACAGAACTACTTCTGACCCCAAAGAGATGTGACATAACACCCGTAGTTTCATCATTCCTGCAGGTATCACTTCTTGTAACAAAAATCACTCCTCCAAGTCATTGCTAAAAAATTCACTCTGAATCCAGGAGCATTCAACATTCAAAGGATTTTGAATTCAGTTTGTATATCAGAAACCCTAATGCCATCACTAATAGTGTTTGTGTCTCTCAGTGCCCCAAGATGTAACTCTGCTAGAACTTGTTTGGACAACTATTAGGCAATTGTACAAGTACCCAGTGCCAACACTGTAATAACCTCAAATGATCACAACACAGAAACTCTTAATCTCATTAATAAAGCTAAGTTGCTCAGGGCTATGGGCAACCTGAATAGCATTAGTGTGCTCTGGTACAAAATCCTCTTCTATCTGCCTCTCAGGGATTGTGTGTGTGTGTGTGTGTATATATATATATTGAGAGAGAGGGGCCTGGAGGAAGGATGCATTTTTATACATTGCAAGGCTCGTTTCCTAACTGTCTTCCCTATGAACTGCAAATCTTGCTGGTGAGGAGGCATCTATTAATTTTAAATTTCAAATTTCAACCTTCCTTCTGATGGCAAGGAAGTTTATGGTAATACATAGTCATGCTTAGTGAAGCGAGAAACACAGAAACTCTGTTTTCTCTGAGATCACTAGGCAATATCTGGTTTGCCAGGCTGTCTAGTAGGTTCTCAACTGGGGGCCAGTGGCCCTGCAGGGGTCCATCAAGGACCAGACTTTGGCCCCTGGTATCAAGATTTCAGCTCAATCTTCAGTTCTGTGCAGTGGGGCTTGGGTTTTACCCCAGGAGGTAACCCTGGTTGAGGGTCCACTAGTTCATCTGTTGAAGTTTAGCAGTCTCTGGGCAAAAAAAAAAAAAAAAACTGGAATAGCTGAGTGAGTTATTCGGGGTTGAGGCCAATGGTGAAATCCTAGCTTCGTCAAAGACAATGAGAATTGTGTCATTAACTTCACTAGGGCCAGGATTTCACCCTGTATCTGTACAGCACCTGACACAATGGGGCCACAATCCTCACTGCGGTCTCTGGCAAGGTTCCCTCTAAGCTGCGTGATAGCACAGCTCATAGCTGGGCTGTAGCTGAGGGAAAAATGCCCCTCTCCCAGACAGGCAGCTCTGAACCCCTGGGCAGGGCTCATTAAGTAGCTGCAGGCTGTGCTGCCACGCAGCTTAGAGAGAACCTTGGTCTCTGGGCTCTGCTGTAATAATAATGATAATAACCAGCAACAAATTGTAATTAGTGCAACACTCAGGTAACAGAGTAGTGTGTCATAGCATGTGCCGAGGGTTAGGAATCTCACCATCTAGAGTTCTAGAAGTCTGAACTGGAAAGGACCTAACAGGTGAGAATACATTTTTGGTGCTTAAATAATTAATAATTAATTATAATGAATATTATTTTATTAAAAATAAATGATCTGTGACTAGCACAGGATTACTCCCAGGCATGCAGGGCATAAACGACTTGCTAAATAAAGGATTGAATTTAAGATGTTATTATTAATACTTAAAAATCTTGCAACAATCAGAATCCTTAGTACTAATTGGACTTATTCTAAGGCAAGGTTTCTCCGATCAAAACCTGTCCATGCCTCAGAATCCTTTCTTTTTTCAATATCCCCAAAATGCAGAGCTATCCTGGTTCACATCTCTGGCTTCATCTGAGCAGTCAGGTTTCAAATGCTGAATTTAGTTCTGAGGAAATATTTGAAAGCTGTAGGCAGCTCTTTTGTGTTGCTTTTATCTTGAAAGCAAAGGAAAATAAAAATCAATATCTGTAGTGTTTCATAAGCTAATAATTCTGAAGTTAAAAAGCACTCATGTCCAAGTTCTCTTTTTCTTTCAGACATTCATTTTTCATTCTCTTTAGTGTCTTTGCTACTAACGTAAAACATTGACTGATTGTTATTGTACTGAGAGACAATTCCAGTTGACAAGACAGAACCAAAGGGTGCAGTGGCTCTTTTGTACTGTGGCTCTGATGTAAGGTCAGGATGGAGAGTCTGTGTGCACACAGTCTCAAACGAGTCAAAAAGATTTTTGATAATGCCCCTGTCTACATGGTGTAGACTTAGTGCCTGTCTGCACTTCTGGTTTAATGTGATGAGCCATGGGCTTTTCTTCATCCCCCTTTCATCCATGGGGGCAGGGGGAGGAGAATTGAAACTGAGCTACTGTGACCACCTGGGGTGTGTGGGAAAGAACATGTGTTGACCTAGGAACCTGCCCCTCTACCTACCCATGCTGGGGAGTGGACATAGCAATGATGCAGCGACCTGCTTTCATCCTCCACCATCATTCCCACAATCTCTGGCTCTTGTATCTTAAGGAGCAGGTCTGGGCCCAGAAATCACACTCAGCCACCCCAGCTGCACATGTTCACAGTGGATACTGATCTGAAAAGGGAGCAGGTCAGCACAGTGTAGGCTGACTGAGCAGGAGAGCAGTTGTGTGGTGCAGGCTCTTGCCTATCTGACTGGGCCCAGGCCCCACCATCAAGCCAACACAGGCCCTTTAGCTGAGGAGGATGGTAGCAAAGAGCCCCAACTGAGAGAGGAAGACCCTACAAACCACAGTCAGAGGGGACTCCAGGGGGAACTTGGAAGCAAACCAGTGGCACCAGCAGGGGAATGGAAGCTGGTGTAGGAAGATGCCCAGGGAGCAGCTGTAGAAGTGCTCACTCCCTAGGACACATATTTTAAATTATTGTGTTACTGTGCCCTGGGTTGGGACCTAGTAGAGCAGGGAGGGCCATGCTTAAGTGCCAACTGCTGGCACCTTGTTTATTAGCCAATTATTTATATATATATATATATATATATATATATATATATATATATATATATATACTGAAAGCAAACAGGAAGGAACTTGCCTAAGGCCACACAGGGAAGGAAGGGACCCCTGGAGGTCATCTAGTTCAACCACCTACTCAAAGCAGGTCCTACCCCAACTAAATCATCCCAGCCAGGGCTTGGTCAAGCTGGGAATTGAAAACCACTAATGATGGAAATTCTACCACCTCCCTAAGCAACCCATTCCAGTGCTTCACCATCTTCCTAATGAAATAGTTTTTCCTCATATCCACCTTACACCTCTCCCACTGCAACTTGACATCATTGTTCCTTGTTCTGTCATCTGCCGCCACTGATAGCCTGACTCCATCCTCTCTGGAGCTTCTTTTCAGGTAGCTGAAGGTTGATATCAAATCCCCCCTCACTTTTCTTTTCTGGGGCATGTCTACACTGAGGAGTTATTTGGAAATTACTCCCCTTATTTCGAAATAGCAAGACAAGCATCCACACTACTAAGCCGGTTATTTCGAAATAATAACTCCTGCATGTGAAGAGGAATAAACTTATTTTGAAATAGTTATTTTGGGAGTTATTATTTAAAAATAACCTGGTAGTGTAGACATATCCCTGCAGACTAAATAAGCCCAGTTCTCTCAGCCTCGCCTCATAAGTCATGTGTTTCAGCCCCCTAATAATTTTTGCTGCGCAATCCTCCTAGTTGTCTAGGTCACTCTGGACCCTATCCCTACCCTCCAGGATATATACCTTTTTCACCATCTTTTTGTCCTCCATGCACTTGCTGGGGGTGCAAACCATTCCATCATCCAGAACATTAATGAAGAGATTGAACAAAACTGGCCCCGGGACCAATCCCCAGGGCACTCGGCTTGATCCCAGATGCCAACCAGACATCAAACCATGGATTACTTCCTGTTGAGCCTGACAATCTAGCCATCTTTCTATCCACTTTATAGTCCATTCATCCAACCCATATGTTTTTAACTTACTGGCAAGAATACTGTGGGGCTGTGTCTACACTGGCATCCCTTCCGGAAAAGGGATGCTAATGTAGCACTTTGGAATAGGCAAATCTGCGGGGGATTTAAATATCCCCCACGGTATTTGCATTAACATGGCTGCCGCTTTTTTCCGGCTTGGAGATAAGCCGGAGAAAAGCGCCAGTCTAGACGTTTTTCTCCGGAAAACAAAGCCTTTTCCGGAGGATCTCTTATTCCTACTTGAAAGGCTTTATTTTCCGGAGAATTACGTCTAGACTTCCCTAATGCTTATACCACTCAGAGGCAGTCTTTGTAGATCTATCATATTTCTCCTTCTCATTTATCCAGTATTTATATCGGTTCATTTTTTCTTGAGGCAGTGAAGCCCGTTAGCTTTTACCCCATCTCTTAATTCTCCAGTTGGCAGATACTCTCCTGCCTGGTATTAATGTGCTGGTGACTGGATCCAGTGTCTATTGAAATCAGTGGAGACTCCCACTGACTTTAGGTGCCTGAGCCAAAGCCCACTGGAGTTAAAAACAGTCAAGGCTATGTCTAGACTGGCCCCTTCTTCGGAAGAGGCATGCTAATTTCGAACTTTGGAATAGGGAAATCCGCGGGGGATTTAAATATCCCCCGCGGGATTTAAATAAACATGGCCGCCGCTTTTTTTCCGGCTTGGGGAAAAGCCGGAAAAGAGTGTCCAGACACTGTGGGGTAAAAATTAATTTTCTCAAACTGAAATTATTGTATTTGAAAGTGAGACACCACCTTCAATAAATATCAGGCAAAATTCCCTGTACTGGATGCTTGCATCTACCAGTGCTGACCTTCCTTGTTTTTCCTTTTCCTCCTGATTACCTTGATCAACATAAACGCTTTTGAAATCATTGAACCAATGGCATTTTGAACTAACAAAATTGACTGATCTAAGAAGCTGTGTTGAACTGTGTTTCTGATCTATACAATTACAGACAAAGAATCCACATGTTCTTGTCCCATTTTCAAAGATCATTAGCAAATGGCTTGTCTGGTACATTAAATGAGTGCAGACACAAAGCCTGTTGTATCTTGGAGTATACAATTATTTTTTTCTCTCCCCCAGTCTGGCTTCTAAAAAGAGCACAGTTATCTAGTCCAGTGAATTTTGGACACTGCTTTCTGCCATTGCTGATTATTTAAGGTTATTTCTTGGGGCCCACCAACATTTTCTATAACCAAGAGGGAGCATCTGTTAATTCAATCAGTGACTCAGAGCTTAAACAGAGCCACTGATTGCTTCTCTTCAAGGCATCTGCAGCATCACAGTGACTTTTCCTCTAGTAGCTGGGTCTGAATTGAGTGTACTTTGTTACTGCTTGCAAGAGCTATAAGGCCCCGGGTCTGAATTCTGATGTTGGTTCTCATGCAAACAGCGGGGCTTTTCACTTGCCCACAAAGTCTGGAAATACACACATGTTGTAGCACAGGGCTGCTCAACATACCTTCAAGCCATCAGAATAAGGTGCATGTGTCTCCAAGCTGAATTCCCCCTTGGAGCTCTCAGGCTATTTGGACGCTCCACTGTCTTGTACTTTATGTGGGCAGAGAGAGAGAGAGTAAAATGTTACATTCTGGCAATGAGGGCCCACATTATAAGTCCAGGGTACAGTTTCTCTCCTGTAGAAAATCCTCTCCATCAGTATCATTAAAATGCTAGATCCAGGATCTTCAAGAAGTCTTCTCCCAGAAGGAAGAGACATCTTATGAAATAAGAGGACAATTTACAAACTTCAGTCAACATCAGACCCCACTACCCAGATCTGGAAATGACATTTTGACCCAGCAGCCTAAGAACCCAGGCTGGAGCAAGGTCCAGCTACAGTTGACCTCAAAGTTCTGATCTTCCTACCCCCCTCTCTCACTCTCTTCCCTGCAGGTATTATACTTTGACCCCATTTCTTCCTGAGCATTTCCGTTCCCTGGCAATGAATACCATAGCCTGTACTATGAAAAATTGGAATACACAATGGCTACATTAAAATTTGAGGCAGAATAGCTTAATAAGAAAAGTAAATATTACAGAGAAACAGCAAACTTGAACAATCATCCGTGTTCTCTCTGTACTGGGAGAATGGCCTGGTATACTTTCTGCATCTGTTTGATAAGGATCAGCAGTATATTCGCATATCATTTATTCCAATGAAAAAGGGGTTTTTGTGCACCAGCAGCTTATCAGAATGACAGGGCTACTAGAATTATTGCATTCACAATCACCACAGCCATGCTGTGCATAGATTTCTGCAGTCTACAAGGTGTATAAGCAAACAGATGGGTTAGGTGAAAAATGACCAGATAACCAGTTACTAGTAAGGATGCTGGAAAGCTGTATTAAAAATAAAGGAACCCTAAATGAATCTTGACAAGGGCACAATTAGCTTTTGTTGGAGCTTCTTAATTGCAGCTTCATTGGACAATACTTTTTGAAAACTTTGCCTTTCTCAGTGCAAATGAATGGCAGGGCCAGATTCTCCCACTCCTGGCTCCCACTGAGTATTGTTATTTCTTTGTATTGAAGTAGAATCTGTAGATCCTGTCATAACTCATACGTTTTGATTCTCAGACCCATAAGAGCAGGCACACTTCAACCCTCCATCTGGCATCCTGCTGACAATATCTTATCTGGGATGCATGATGCTCAGCCTACTGTAGGGCTCCACCCTGAATCCTGATTGATGGCATCCTAGAGCTGCTGATTGGCCCGCTGGCCCTACTTAAGCAGCAGCAGGACGGAAGCTCTCTGAATAACAGGGCTTCTTCCCTGTGTCATCTGGTTCCTGTCCATCTCCTGCCTCTTACCCCATAGTATCCTGATTCAGGTTCCTGACTTGTAGTTCTGATCTCTAGTTTGATCCCTACCTCAGATGCCTCTGGGGTGCTGGCCCCACTGACTCTTGACTGCAGACTCTGGTTCTGGGAGCCCATGGCCAACCATGGCAGGTCTCAATTAGAGAAAAGTCTTGTACATTTATAATTGAGATTGTTCCTTACCCAAAGAGCTTACAATTTAAACATGCGAGGAGAGACAAAAGGTGGAGACAAATGAAGGGGGGTGGGAGGGAGGGTTTTACTATCTTTTAATCAGACTTAGCTCAATATTGCAGTTTGCAATATGACTCCAAAGAAGTTGTCTAACTTGCTTCTGCTTTGTCCCATTTAGAACAGCACACGGAGCTGCCTCCCTTCTCGGCAACTGGAGGACTCCACTCAGTTTTGGAGGACACTGTGTCACCGGCGTTCAGTGCCACTGTTATGATCATTGTAACTGTTATCCTATCGGGGAGCGCTTATTTATGTTTCCTGAAATACATCTGCTCTGGATGCTGCCAATCCACACAAGTGGAACCCATCAGAAGAGTGGATCCTAGCAGATCCGAAGAACAAGTGTAATCTGCCCTGAAACACTGAGCCCATCACCATTTTGATGGGCCCCTATATGAGATCTCCTGGAGGACGAAGGCAAGGGCAGCTGTATCTGGAATTAAGAAGCAATGTCAGAAAGACGAGGCGGAGGAATTAGGTATTCCAGGGAATAAGGTCTGCTGCAAGATGTCTCCATAATACCATGCTTTCTCTTCTGCATCTACAGCTGGTTTATGCTGGATAGAGTTAACCTCTTTGAAGGCATTGATGAATTGATCACACATTCCAGCCTACACTGTTTCTACCACTGCATTTCACTCATTCCAGTTAAGCTTGCTAGAGGGTGGCATTGGTTTATTATGGGTACACCTGTTAGCCTCTGTCTGACATTTCTGGAGGTAATCCTGGAACCGGGGATCTATTATGGAATATGAAACCACAAAGATCTGCAGTGTGATCCTGTTTTCTCAGTTGGTACCAATTCATCAGTATGAGACATGGTAGATTCTCCATCTCTTGAAGTCTTCAAATCAGACATCACTGGGCTAAGTACAGGAGTATCTGGATGAAATTCTAAGGCTTGAGCTATGCAGGAGGCCAGACTCGATGATCTAATGGTCCCTTTTGGCCTTAAACATCAGTGAATACTCTGATTTCTCTTGATAATAAGTCTCTGAAGTCTCTTCCTTTTTCTTGGGGTAGAGCTACATTTGAGCTGCGAGAGGTGGTTCCCAGCTCATGCCGCTGTACCTACACTAAGCTCTGCTTGAGTTAGCAAGCTAAAAATAACAGCACAGCCAGAGCAGTGTGGGTGGTGGCTTGGACTATCTGAGCATGTGCCCAGAGAGTCTGGATAGGTATATAGTTGGATGGGCTAGCTGGAGCCACCACTCATACTACCCTAGCCACACTGCTATTTTTAGTATGCTAGCTCAGGCAGAGCTGGCTCAGACACACCTTTGTGAGCCGGGAACCCTCCCCCCCAGCTCAAATGTAGATGTACCCTTTGGGTATATCTAGACTACATGCCTCTGTCGCCAGGGGCATGTAAATTAGACCACCTGGCATAGTCAATGAAGCTGGAATTTAAATATCCCCGGCTTCATTAAAATAAAAATGGCCGCTGCGCTGTGCCGACTCAGCTGATCATCGGCACAGCGCGGCAGTCAAGACACAGATCGGTCGACAGGGAACACCTTTGTTGACCACTCCCTTGTGCCTAGTGAAACAAGGAACATGAAAAGTGAAGAAAGCCATTCAGACGAGAGAACTGTTTCTGGGGGTATGTCTACACTACCCCGCTAGTTCGAACTAGCGGGGTAATGTAGGCATACCGCACTTGCAAATGAAGCCCAGGATTTGAATTTCCTGGGCTTCATTTGCATAAGCGGGGAACCGCCATTTTTAAAACCCCGCTGGTTCAAACCCCGTGCAGCGCGGCTACACGGGGCTCGAACTAGGTGGTTCGGACTAGGCTTCCTATTCCGAACTACCGGTACACCTCGTTTCACGTTCCACCTCGTTCCACCTCGTTCCGGTAGTTCGGAATAGGAAGCCTAGTCCGAACTACCTAGTTCGAGCCCTGTGTAGCCGCGCTACACGGGGTTTGAACCAGCGGGGTTTTAAAAATGGCGGCTCCCCGCTTATGCAAATGAAGCCTGGGAAATTCAAATCCCGGGCTTCATTTGCAAGTGCGGTATGCCTACATTACCCTCCTAGTTCGAACTAGGAGGGT
Organism: Pelodiscus sinensis; assembly: GCF_049634645.1. NCBI lineage: Eukaryota > Metazoa > Chordata > Testudines > Trionychidae > Pelodiscus > Pelodiscus sinensis. The sequence continues at coordinate 310,248,093 of NC_134711.1, forward strand.
AGTGTAGACATACCCTGGGTGACAAGGAACACGAGAAGTGGAGAAATCCATTCAGACGAGAGAACTCAAACTGAATCTTTCTGAGCTTTGGTCAAGGTATTCTGTGCCTCAGGTTTAACCAAGAAGAGAAAGCTCAGAACTATCAGTGAAATAAGCTCTTCTTGGGCCCAGAACCAGGTCAGACAGAAAAACCTTGTGAGAGAAGTGCCAGGTGAAATGGGTGGCTTCTGATAAGCAGCCATAAGTTGCCTATTTGAAGTATATCTGCATCAAGCCTCCAACAATGGTCCATTGTTAATTACTGCATCATGTTTGTTGTTGTCAAGTAGTAAGGGATTTGTTATCTTTCCTGGAGAGGTGCATTATGGGAGACTAGTGGCTTTCCCCAAAAATACTTCTAGTCTGAATGGTGGGGGAAAAAATCTTGAAAATGTGACCAATGTATATTCCAAAGCTTGAACAGCAGTAAGTAAATTTTGGAGAATGTTTATTAGTTTTTAAAATCTCATGAATGTGGGGAGCCTGACTCATGATTTTTTGAACAGGTGGGGTATATCAGTACAATCCTGTATGTCAGACTGTTATTGGACCCAGCCTGTGTTCCTTGTGCATCCAAAATTCCTATTTCAACATCAGACTGGTATGCAAGGACCAAGCCCAATGCTATTTTGGGATAGGGCCCAAATCAAAACCACAGAGCCAAGCACTTCCCAGCTCTGCAGTGCTCCAAATGCTGAGCCAGACCTGAATTTTACACCATGGCCAAAACCCTAGGATTTTTACATGGGAGTCACCTTTACTCAATTTAGACTTCCTATTCAAGATTGGAATGTCAGCCCTTCCGAGCCAGAACCATGTGTAATGCTGTCCCATGTAAAGCTCCATGAGCGTAGTCAGCGGTATGTGATTGTTTATATTCCCATTAATTTATTTCAAGGACTGAAATAATGGGAAACGTTGACTTTTCATAAACTGCTTTACAGAAATCTTGGCTTCTCCTTCATTGGGAGGACATTATTTGTGAAAGATGTCATGATGTCCTATGTGACAAGGGATAATTACTTGTGAATAGCTATCTAGCCAAGTTCCTTAGGGTGAGTGAGCCAAACAAAACCCACCAGCACTGTAATCACTCCTTTGGGAACTGTTGACTTATTTGTATTTTGCCTAGATTTTCTTTTCCCTGTTTGTTTGTTTTTCCAACTTACTAATTTTGTTTGTTCATTTTAAATAAAGATACAAAGATTCCGTAACTCTGATTCTTCCTGATTATTTACTTGACATTTGGCTCCCAACTGTATACTTGTATTTTGTTGTCTTTCAATTTAGTTAGTTCCTCAGGGGTGAGGAACCTTTTTTGGGTCGGGGGCCGCTGACCCACAGAAACATCAGCTGGGGGCCGCACACAAGTGAGAAGCAAAACAAAGAAACAAACAAATCCTCATTGATGTAGCCACGGCTGAGGAGAAAGACACTCCCCACATTCTCCTTTCACACAAGAGCCTAGTGGGGTCCAAGCTGGTAGATTTTGTGTGCACCAGCCCCATGGGCTCCTCAAGGCTGGCATGGGGGACCCCAGAGCCTTGGGGGCTGGATCTAGGTAAGGTTCCCCACCCCTAAGCTGTTTGACACTTATTCAGTGTGCTGTCAGGACATCTGTTTTCTAGGCCAGTCGTTTGGGTCTCCCAAACCTCAGGCTAGCATCCTAGTTCAGCTCCCCACTCTGCCACAGGGGACAAGTGACACAGGGGACAAGTGACAGCAGAGAAGTCACTTAGGCATGGAGCCAAAAAGGAATGTAGGTGCTGCAATACTTAACTTTTAGAAAATCACTCAAAAACCAATGGAATCAGTGAGGCATTCAGGCTCCTTATATTACACATGGGGGCAGAATGAGATTCGCCAAAGCTAGGAAGTTAGACAGTGAGCCACGGGGCTAGCCAATGGGAGAGGGTAATGAAAGGGGTGTGTTCTAAGACTTGCCTCTCTTACGGGGTAAGAACCTAAATCTGGGTACCTAACTCTCCTTGCAGTGCACTGCCAGGAACCCTTCTGTTGGAATTAGGTGACTTCGGTGCCTAACGCATTTCTTGCAAGAATGAATTAGGCATTTGTATAACTCCACATAAAACTGCCAGAGAAGGAGTCCCCGCCCCAACTTTCAGCCTGTGGGGGATGGTTAAAGCACTCACCTGGGGTGTGTATGGGAGACCCACGTTCAATTCTCTGTCTGATGGGAAGAGAGAGGATATAAACATGGGGGTCCAATAGCTCAGCTTTTCTTTGTGAGCTTGGGATAGTCTGATGTGGGGGTTCTCAATATCGCCTGCTGAAGCTCTCTAATGACTAGGCTACTGAGGCTAGAACCATACAGTTATAAGGGACTGCACTCCTCTTCTTTGTGTCTGTACTTTACTCCCTGCCCCCACCACACAATTATGCATGCCAATAAAAAACAAGCAACTCTCATTAAATACAAAAACCAGTAAGGCATTGATTCAAACAGAGCCAAATGGTCAATTGCAATGAGAGCAAAAGGAAACTGTGATAATGGTCCATACTCACAGTTAAATGCGCATCACATTAATGGATTCATGTCCAGATGGCAATGACTTTGCATAATGCTATGCAAGCTTAACAAATCTGTCAAAATGCACAACACCCTCTGAGAACCCAGTATGTCTGGAGGAATCAGCTTTGCTAGTTTTTCACTGTTATGTGTAAAACATATGCAATCCACCCCCCTCCCCGTTAAGTGTCTCACACACTCCCAGAAAACATTCTACCGCTCTCCCAGTTTGAGAACCTCTGGCCTAGATGACCCTTGGACTATGTCTACACTCGCGGCGTCTTGCGCGATAAATATGCAAATGAGGCTAAGCATGGAATATCGCTGAGTCTCATTTGCATACCTAATGAGCCACCATTTTTGCAGAAGAGGCCTTTGCGTCAGAAGGAGCTGTCTACACTGCCCTTTCTTGTGCAAGAAAAACCATCTTGTGCAATGCCGTTATTCTTGAAAATAATCAATGTAGCGGCATTGCGCAAGATAGTTTTTCTTGCACAAGAAGGAGCAGTGTAGACAGCTACTTCTGGTGCAAGAGCCTCTTCTGCAAAAATGGTGGCTCATTAGGTATGCAAATGAGGCTCAGCGATATTCCATGCTTAGCCTCATTTGCATATTTATCGCACAAGACGCCGCGAGTGTAGACATAGTCCAAGGGTCATCTAGGCCAGAGGTTCTCAAACTGGGAGAGCAGTAGAATGTTTTCTAGGAGTGTGTGAGACACTTAACGGGGAGGGAGGTGGATTGCATATGTTTTACACATAACAGTGAAAAACTAGCAAAGCTGATTCCTCCAGACATACTGGGTTCTCAGAGGGTGTTGTGCATTTTGACAGATTTGTTAAGCTTGCATAGCATTATGCAAAGTCATTGCCATCTGGACATGAATCCATTAATGTGATGCGCATTTAACTGTGAGTATGGACCATTATCACAGTTTTCCTTTTGCTCTCATTGCAATTGACCATTTGGCTCTGTTTGAATCAATGCCTTACGGGTTTTTGTATTTAATGAGAGTTGCTTGTTTTTTATTGGCATGCATAATTGTGTGGTGGGGGCAGGGAGTAAAGTACAGACACAAAGAAGGGGAGTGTAATCAAAAAAGTTTGAGAACCACGTCCACACAATCTCTGCACCACACACACAGTCTTTGTCACACAGTTTCTGTGACTCACAACACACATAAGCTACGTCTACACTGGCCCCTTTTCCGAAAGGGGCATGCTAATTTTAAACTTCGTAATAGGGAAATCCGCGGGGGATTTAAATATCCCCCGCGGGATTTAAATAAAGATGTCCGCCGCTTTTTTCCGGCTTGTAGAAAAGCCGGAAAAGAGCGTCTAGACTGGCCCGATCCTCCGGAATAAAGCCCTATTCCGGAGGATCTCTTATTCCTACTTCGAAGTAGGAATAAGAGATCCTCCGGAATAGGGCTTTATTCCGGAGGATCGGGCCAGTCTAGACGCTCTTTTCCGGCTTTTCTACAAGCCGGAAAAAAGCGGCGGACATCTTTATTTAAATCCCGCGGGGGATATTTAAATCCCCCGCGGATTTCCCTATTACGAAGTTTAAAATTAGCATGCCCCTTTCGGAAAAGGGGCCAGTGTAGACGTAGCCATACAGTCACTGAACACACACATACTGTGCCCCACACACTCTCCCAATCTGTGTCACATACTCTCTCTCTCTCTCTTTCTCTAGCCCTCAGCTCTATCCCTTCTGCCTGAGGCCACACCCCATCTGGGGGCTCAAGCTAGGTCTACACTTTAGGTGGACATCCAGCTAACTAAAATCATGCTGGATCTCAGGCTATGTCTAGACTGCAGGCTTCTTTCGGAAGAACCTTTGTTCGGAAGAGATCTTCCAAAAAAATTTCTTCTGAAAGAGAGCGTCCACACAAGTGCATCAAAAAAGTGATCTGCTTTTTTGGAAGATAGCATCCACACTGAATGGATTCTATCTCGCAGTTAAGTTGTGATTATTATGGATGGAGTGGCCACTGGGGCATCTGTGCTTTTTCCTCTTTCCTCTTCTTACGAAAGAACTCCCTCTGCCCTGTCCACACACACTTTTGTCCAAAAGAGCTCTTTCGGAAAAAGTCCTCTTCCTCGTAGTAAGAGGTTTATCAATGTCGGAAAATCCCCTCTGTTCGATTTGTAGCCCTTCTGCCAGGCCAAGTAAATAGCAGCAAGGGCTGGGTTCAGTATCTAGGGGTCTCCTCCCAACAAGGTAATACAACACCGGCTCGAGCCCTCACCCAGTGACCTGGGAAATCTTACATACACCTCTGGGTGCCTCAAAAGAGGCAATTCTTCCCCTCTCGCAAGCACAGAGCCTCAGTATAGTAGCAAACCTTTAATAACATGAGGTAACCGACATCAGCATTAAATTGGGGAAACACCACAACTCGGATTTACAGACCAAACATGAGCAAAGGCCCTCCTCCCAGCCACAAATCCCCCCAAAGTCCCAAAAGTCCAACACCCCAAGAGTCTCTGCCCAGGGTCAGTGCCGCCCCAGGGTTCAAAAGTTCACCCGGCAGGGTTTCACTATCCCAACCTGGAGGGGCGGGGATCGATACACCTTACGTGGTCCGGTGGTGGCTTCGCTTCTCCATGGGGTTCTGCCGCTGCCATCGACACGAGTCACTCCGCCACACTCCACCTGTCGTCCAGTGAGCCGCCTCTACCAGCCGTCTCGGTCCACACCCCTGGCTGCCAGCTGGTTGCTCCTGCCGCTGCTCTGCTGCTCCACTGGCTGTCCGCTGCTGCTCCTACCAGCCGCAGGTCGTCCCTGTCAGCCACTCTGCGGTCTGCCCAGGTCGTCCCTGTCAGCCACTCTGTGGTCTGCCCGCACCCACAGGTCATACCCACCAGCTACTCTGCTGTCCACCTGCACACACCGGTCGTCCCGGCAAACCGCTCTGCTGTCCTCCTGCGTTTGCTGGTTGTCCCTTGAAGCTGCTCTGCTAGTAGCCCAGCAGCTTAGTACCAGGCTCCCCTCAGCAACAGTGATTTCAGCTTGTCCACAGTATGGCACCAGGCTCCCCACAGCAATTTCAGCTCAGAACAGAGGAGCCTCAGCACTAGTGCTCCACTGGCCCACTGTGAACTCTGCAGCTTACAATTAGACTCCTAATAGAATCCAAATTAGTTCCAACATATGAGAGAGAGAGAGAGAGAGAGTGTGTGTGTGTGTGTGTGTGTGTGTGTGTGTGTGTGTGTGTGTGTGTGTGTGTGTGTGTGTGCACGCGTGCGTGCAATCAGTGTTGTTTAGGCCCTCAGACAAGACCCCACCACCAGGCACAAAGATCTGTCCCCATCCTCTCAATTTGACTGGGTTTGGAACCCATGCCCCTTGTCTAGCGAGTGCTGCTTAGTTTATGGCGAATCCCTCTGTCATAAACAGTTCCACCATTCCATTGTCCTTGTTTCGCACAATCAGGGTAACAACACTTTTATCCCCCCTGCCTCAGTAACAGAGAGACTGGGGATCCCACAGTGGCCAAAGTGACCATTTGGGCTGCTGTGAGCACATACTAGACAGGGTGGGTGTGTCTATGCAAATTGGGCTCAGCCCCTGACGTCTCTTTGCACCACTTGCCACAGTTCACCACCAGATGTCAGGATAGAGTTTACCCTGACCCCGCTTACAGATTTTTTCCCGAAAGAACGTGATTGCAGTGTGGATGTAAATGAAGTTTTTTCAGAAAAACAGCTGTTTTTCCAAAAACCTCTGTAGCATAGACATAGCCAAAGAGGGGCAGCCACCCGGCCAGCTAGCCATGGCATTCAGGAGCAGAGGGAAGATGTGAGGGGGGATACAATTTTACTTTGCAGAAGCTGCACTTTCCTTTACTCCCCACTTCTTTGCCTCCCTCCGCAACTAGCTCTTTGGCTGCATTCTAACCCTTTCACCTTTTCTGCATTACATCCACAACCCACTTCCGCTCCCAAACTCCCTCTCGTACCCACTCCCCACACCCTCTCCTGCCATCAACCTCTTTTCCAGACCCTGCCCTCATCACTCCGTCCTGCACTCTACCTCCTGCCCAGATCTTGCATCCCTATCCCACTCACAGGCCGTCCTGTCCCACACATTGAGCCCCTCATTTTTGTCCCCACTCCAGAGCCTAAGGGGGTCCACAAAATCCACTAACTCTGGAACCCCAGAAAAGTAAATCTGACCTATGGGAAGCCCTGAACCTCAGTCCTCCCTGCCCCTGCTCCTTTCCCTTCCCCTCTGGGGGCTGGAGTGCCAGAAGAGTGAAGTGTTTTTGTTGGGGGTCACATCCTAGGACTCCCTCTGGTGGCTGTGAGGGTTGGGAGTTTTTGGAGGAGTTTTTTTGCTTCTCATTTATGCAATCCCCAACTGATTTTTCTGTGGGTCAGTGGCCCCTAACCCAAAAAAAGGTTCCCTGGCCCTGCCATAAGAAAAGAAAACATTGAAACCTTTTGTGTTGGACATAAATTAATATTTTATTTAATTTAAAATGAAGTTTGATAAACTAACATGAGAAAGTTAAAACACTTAATCTGTTTAATAATTTCAATTAAACCGTTCTCCCCAGCTGCAGCACTAGCAAAATGGCTCGGGTGTAATTATGTAATTAATGGTGAGTTTTCATTAGTGACTGGTAGTCTGCGGAAAGCTTTGGAGGGGGCGGGGCCTCAAGAAAGTGGGGGCTGTCTCGGGGAAGGGATGGGGTAGATCCTAGCTTGCCTTGACATTTAAAATTGATCTTAGGTATAAAAAGGGTGGAGACCACTGGGCTACACAAAACCTACACCAGAGAACAAAATACAGTCATATTAAAGCAGCCACAAGAGGGAGCCCTATGAATGTAACAAAAACAGACTCATGCTGGGACAGAAATTTAAACATTTAAAAAAATAAAGTCTACAGGGAGGGAGACTAGAGTTTGTTCTCTAGTAGATACACGTCCTTGTCCCTCTTGCAAGATGAACATTCTCACCCGAATCCAGCACAGCACGTACACACCTGCATAACTTTCAGTGAATAAGCAATTCTACTGAAGTATTAAGTCCATGGCATTGCTCATGTGCATAACATTAAGCATGAGTTTTGAGGGATTGGGCCAGAGATCAAACCTCATATTCTCTGAGTTGGAACCATTGTGTCCTTCACATCTTGGTTCATAGTAGAACCCATGGAAGCACAGGCAGTGTTATGCTTTTTTGTACCTGCTTCCTTTGCAATACCATCAGCATATTACAAGGACCATGGTTCTCATGAGATTGCTGCCATTTTGGGTCTGACAAGAAATAAAAATAATGAAATGATTATACCTTCAGGTCCAAAGCATGGGATGAAGGCTCTCATTCACCCTGAATCCCACACCTACTTCCAACCAAATCAAAATATCATCTTCCTAGCCTGACTCTTGTTAAATCCATTTGTAAAAGTCCCACATAATGGCACGTACACCACTTATAGAGAGAGATAAGAACAAGGGTGCTCTACAGCCTAAGCTAAGAAACAGCTGGCTTAATGGCTCCAGCTATCAAAGCTCCTATACTAAGCCCTAGAGGTCCCAGGTTCAAATCTGCTGGGTGGTTACAAGAGTCTTTCTGGAATCAGCTTTAAGCAGAGGTCTCTTAATTGAGAGACAACCCCCTTTGGGAGACATGTAAGAATGTTCAACGGGCTGTGGTGAGCCTGCTCAGGGGGTGATACCAATCCCAGATATGCTCTGGCCATGCCCCACCTCCCAGCCCTGCACCTGGCTCCCACCCCTGTCCTTAGCACAGCTCTGCATCTGACCATTGCAGCCCACCTGAAGGTCTGCTCCCCATCCAGATCCCTAACCCTGGCACTAACTTGCTTTCCAATGCTGGCCCTACTCCTAGCTCTAGTTCTACCTTCAGTTGCAGCCTCTGTAATCTTGTCTGCACCCTGTGAGCCACAGCCCCACTCCTGGTCCCAGCTCCAAACATGGCTAAGGGTGGGGATCAGGACTTTCAAAGCTTGAGGACACTGGTTTCAAAGGTGATAATCCACATGCAGAGTTTGTTCAAATTCTTCCATGAGAATTGTAGAGTAAACCTGGAGACCTCAGGGTAAGCTCTCCGTACAAAGCTTAAACATATCTGAGATAAAAAAAATCAAGCCTGAAGCTATATTCATGGTTGCAGCCAGCAATTGCCACAGTGTATGCTTAGGAAACAGGAGCTTAGCTTTGAAACAACAATATGCATTACCTATTCTTCATTTACCTAAATGAAGAATAGGTAATGCATATTGTTGTTTCAAAGCTAAGCTCCTGTTTCCTAAGCATACACTGATAACTAGTGGTATTCATTAAAATAAGGCAATTAATCATTCAAATTATCAAGGCATAATGACATTGACAATTAAGCTAAACACAATGTAAATAATATTATAATTTCCTAACTTGTCTTACATCATTGATTTTAAATTAACTGAAGCATCTGCATGCAATATAAAGTGAATTAACATCTACAATCTAATTTGGTTATATTGTTAACTTCAGTCGCGATATAGATAAACACAGATAAATACAATTAGCATCCATCCTCTTACTCTCTAACAATATAGGCAAACATATTAAAGATTCCAGTCTATTTAACATGGCTTTGGTAACTACAAGGAATGGCCACGTTCACCATTTTAATGCCCCTTGTTAAATTGCTATGGGGCATGCTTATTCAGTCTGTACTTAGCGAGGAGGTTGTGACCATTCCTGAAGGATGTGGACACTGCTGTTGATTAGCCCTGCCTTCATCACTTCCAGATTAGATTGTAACAAAGATGCACTACAGAGGGTAACTCTTAGGGTGCATCTATACAGCAGGGCTTAACTCGAAATAAACTATGTAGGTTGATCTACGTCAATTGTGTAGCTTATTTCAAAATAAATTATTTCAAAATTGTGAGCATCTACACAGTACTTATTTTGAAACAGAGCACTCTTCCTCCTACTTCTCTTACTCCTCGTACAATGAGTGTTATAGGAGTCGGAGTAAGAAGTCCTCCAGCTTGACATTATTTCAACATTATTTTGAAATAACTGCCTGCTGTGTAGATGCAGACTAAGTTATTTCAGAATAATGCTAGTTATTTCGAAATAATGTTGCAGTGTAGACGTACCCATACAAAGCACTGAGAGTTCTGTAGTACAGAACATAACACAGCTGCCTACTTAATAGCAGAGTTGTATATAGAGAAGCATGCTCCATTTGGCACTGACTTCCAGTTCATTTCCAAGTGCAATTCAAGCTGGTGCTGATTCAGATCCAAAGTCTGAGATTCCATCTCACACTTGCGCTTAACCAGGCCACTGACATGTTCAAGCCTACAGCCTCCAACCCCAAACATCTGGAAGGATGGGCCATTTTCAGTGTAGGGTTCTTAACTCTGGGTTCCCTCCTTGATCCAACAGAGCAAAAGTGTGTTGACTATCAGGGGGTGCTGAGAAATGCTTCTATTTCTTGGCCAGTTTCAGTAAAAAGGGTGATGAAAGGGGAGAACAGCATTAATTTTGTGTGTGTGCTGATAAGAGGTTTAAAAATATTTGTACCTTTAGTATAACTGTCCACAATGCCTAGAAACTGTGACAGGCTCTTTGCAAACAGATGCCTTTTAAAATGCTCCCTTTTAACAGAAAGAAAAAGAAAATGCCAAGTGTGCCCTCACTGCAGTGTCTAAGACAGTTCGGATTTGCCATCAGTAAGGGTCTGGTAGATATGGCAGCCTTCTTTTGAGAGACTGATTTTAGTACTGGCTAGAGGTGAAAGTAAGTGGGTGTGCCCTGGTGCACAGCTTCAGCAAGAGCTGGGCTATGTCTAGACTACAAAGATAAATCGGAAAAAGAAACGCAATTTGCAGTACACAAATTATGTATCTTTTTCCAATTTACTTCCAAAAGAGGCTTTTCTGAAATTTGGCCCGTCTACACTGGACCAAATTTTGGAAAAAAAAAAACCCTCCTTGGAACATCCCTTCTTCCTCATAAAACGAGGTTTACAGGGTTGCCAATAAAATGCATACGCTTTTCCAACATTTTTTTTCGGAAAAGCAGACGTGTTCCTTGGATGCTGCAGAGCTTTTCCGTGATACTTCCAGTAGCACGGAAAAGCGCTGCAGTCTAGACGTACCCCTGGCTGAGCTGTGGCAAAAGCCAGCAGGGACCTATTTAAAGAGCTGGCAAGGACCCGAGTTGCAATAGAACAGTACCTATAAGAAACTGTAAGTTACTTTCACCACTGGTACAGACAGAGAAAGTATTTGCATTCTCTCTCCAGGTTCAGGGAGGTGTATTGAACCTGAGTCATATATTAAGGATTACCTTTGGGTATAATAATATCTTAATAACTGGGTTTAGCCAAGCTGTGCCCAGCGCAAGACACAATATGAGGGTGGGAAAAAAGCTGTATCTAAGCCACCTCTCCATTCCTGGATGCAGTTGGGAGCCGGCAAAGTGCCTAGAACTTCAGTTCTGCTATCTCACATCCTTTCCTTACCCACTCTGGCAACTCCTCGACTGTGTCTACACTGGCCACTTATTCCGGAAAAGCAGCTGCTTTTCTGGAATAACTTGCCAGCTGTCTACACTGGCCGCTTGCTTTTCCGGAAAAGCAATGACGATCTAATGTAAAATCATCATTGTTTTTCCGGAAAAACTATGCTGCTCCCATTCGGGCAAAAGTCCTTATCCGGAAAAACTGTTCTGGAAAAGGGCCAGTGTAGACATGACGATCTGGGCTTTTTTGCGGAAAAGCGCGTCTACATTGGCCCCGGATGCTTTTCTGGAAAAAGTGCTTTTCCGGAAAAGCATCCTGCCAATGTAGACACGCTTTTTCCGGAAATACTTATAATGGAAAACTGTTCTGTTTTAAACATTTCCGGAAAAGGGTGCCAGTGTAGATGTAGCTCTCTTGTTTGGACCACTGGTGCAGCAAAAAGTAGACAGACTTGGCTGTGTCTACACTGGCATGAATTTCCAGAAATGCTTAAAACGAAATACTATTCCGTTTTCAGTTTTTCCGGAAAAGGAGCGTCTACATTGGCAGGCTGCTTTTCCGGAAAAGCCCTTTTTCCGAAAAAGCGTCTGTGGCCAATGTAGACGAGCTTTTCCGGAAAAGAGCCCCGATCGCCATTTTCGTGATTGGGGCTTTTTTCCGGAAAAGACTACTGGGCTGTCTACACTGGCCCTTTTCCGGAACAGTGTTCTGGAATAAGGACTTATGCCCGAGTGGGAGCAGAATAGTTTTTCTGGAATAGTGGCTGATTTTGTACAGTAGAGCATCGTTGCTTTTCCGGAAATTCAAGGGCCAGTGTAGACAGCTCACAGCTTATTCCGGAAAAGCGGCTGATTTTCTGGAATAAGTGGCCCAGTGTAGACACAGCCAAGCAGGCTCTGTCCCTAGAATTGTGTTCCAATGCACTCTATGATATGGGAAAGATGCCAATCAATCTAAGTCTGAGGCATGTCTCGTTTAATTCAATAGGACCCTTCTAAAAAAAGTGTGTGCTGGTTTAACAGGAGTACTTCGTTTTCTGCAGGCCCCATTATTCTTTTAACCTGGAGCAGCAGAAATGCTTTAAAACAGTGAGCCAATGAGTCTTGAGATTAGTCAGCCCAAATCTCCCACGACAGTTTGGTATAATTGCCTTCCTTCTCTTTAAGAAAACTCAGCATTATTCCCAGTACTGAAGGGCAGAATGTTTCTGGGGCAACAGTTTAAAAACATGCATGACACAATTGAAGCACTTGTGTGAAAAATGCCAAAGAGGGCATAAGATGGGCCTTCAGACAGTGGTGAACAAAGAAGCTTTTTAGCCACTTGTCATTTCCATTACAGAACAGGGGAAAGTCATGTTCAAAGGCTCACGCACATAAGAAAGCAATACTGCTAAAGTGACAAATGGCAGAGAAAACCTTTAATATCCATAATGTAATCAAGGTAAGGGTGATGCAGCAAGCACTATATTTTGCAGCTGAACAACCTGGTAGTAGGGTCAACCCGTTTGTACAGATGCAACAAACAAGAGGAACTGGAATTACTCATTTATGATCTGTCTGGTATTACTGAAACCTCGTTGGATGATTCATGCTACTGGAATGTTAAAAAACAATGATTGGAACCTATTTAGGAAGGCTCAAGTGGGCGAAAGAGGAAGGGGAGTAGCATTCTGTGTCCAAAATGGCATTCTCTGATTCCAAGTCACTGATAACTCAGAAAAAAATTATCATGAGTTCTTATACGTCAGTGTCCTAGTAGATAAAGCCCAAGATGGGATACAGTTGGGGGTCTGTTACAGGCTTCCAAACCATACTAGGGAACAGGATGACCATGTCCTTATACACCTACAACATGTGTGATAAACAAGGGTATGTCTACACTAGAAAGTTAGTTCGAACTAACGGACGTTAGTTCGAACTAACTTTCCTATGCGCTACACTAGCGCTCCGCTAGTTCGAATTTGAATCGAACTAGCGGAGCGCTTAGTTCGAACTAGGTAAACCTCATTTTACGAGGACTAACGCCTAGTTCGAACTAGCTAGTTCGAACTAAGGGCTGTGTAGCCCTTTAGTTCGAACTAGTGGGAGGCTAGCCCTCCCCAGGTTTCCCTGGTGGCCACTCTGGCCAACACCAGGGAAACTCTATGCCCCCCTCCCGGCCCCGGACCCCTTAAAGGGGCACGGGCTGGCTACGGTGCCCGTGCCAGGTGCAAGCCTGCCAGCACCCAGCTAGCAGACCCTGCACCTGGCACGGCACAGAGCCACCCACCCGATGCCCCCCAGCCCACCCCCTCTTGCCGGGACCAGGCTGGCGGCTCCCGGGAGCTTGCCCTGGACCGCAAAAGGCGGGCACCTTCCTGGGCTAGTGCGGACATCGTGGACCTTGTCCACGATCTCCGCACTAGGCACAGGAAAGTGGCCGTCTAGGGCAGGAGAGCTGCCAGCCTGGCCACCCAGGACCAGGTGTGCATGAAAATCAAGGGGGTCCACTGAGACCCCCGACACTGAGCCCTGAGCTTACAATGGCCGTCCTGGGTCAGACCAAAGGTCCATCTAGCCCAGTAGCCTGTCTGCCCACAGCGGCCAACCCTAGGGACCCTGGAGGGGATGGACCGAAGACAATGACCAAGCCATTTGTCTCGTGCCATCCCTCTCCAGCCTTCCACAAACTTTGGGCAGGGACACCACTCCTACCCTCTGGCTAATAGGACTCCATGGACCCAACCTCCATGACTTGATCTCACTTCCCTTTAAACTCTGTTCTAGTTGTAGCCTTCACAGCCTCCTGCAGCAAGGAGTTCCACAGGTTAACTATTTGCTTTGTCAAGAACAACTTTCTCTTACTAGTTTCAAGCCTGCTACCCATTCCTTTCCTTTGGTGTCCTCTAGTCCTTCTTTATGGGATCTCAGGAAGAACTTTTCTGAATGCACCCTCTCCACCCAACCCCTGCTTTTACAGACTTCTATCCTGTCCCCCCTCCGTCTCCTCTTTTCTAAGCTGAACAGTCCCAGTCTCTGTAGCCTCTCTTCATCTGGGACCTGTTCCCAACCCCTGATCATGTTAGTTGCCCTCCCCTCTCCCAGCCTTTCTCTTCCCCTCTCCCACCTCCTTTTCCCAGTCTCCCCCAGTTTTTTTCAATAAAGACAGAGTCAATGTTGGAAGAAACGTTATCTTTATTTTGTACATCAAGAAGAAGGGGGGCTAGGGAAGGGCAAGTGGAAGGAGGTGAGGGAGGAATGGGGTACGAGCCCCCGATGGGGAGGACTGGGCTGGCTCTGCGGGCTTCTGGGGGTGGAAGCTCTCCTGCAGCCCCCCAATTACTCCCTCTCCCCAGATGGCAGCCTGCGGCAAGTGCAGCCGGGCTGATGGCCGAGTGGTGTGATGTGCCCAGTGTGGGCACTCAGGGCACTCCAAGCCAGAACTTCTTTGCAAGCGGGGCACCCCTTAGAACTGTGTGTCCGGGGTGGGGGTCGGGACCCTTTAAGCGCAGCCCTCGGCTAGCCTGAGACAGTATCTCCATGCTCTAAGTCCTCCTTTTATGCCCTGCCGGCACTGCTTCCAGCCATCCTTAAGCCCTGTTCAGAGTCCACTCAATGTGGACTTACTAGTTCGAACTAGCAAAACGCTAGTTCGAACTAGTTTTTAGTTCTAGATGCGTTAGTTCGAACTAGCTTAGTTCGAATTAACTAATTCGAACTAAGTTAGTTCGAACTAGCGCTGTAGTGTAGACGTACCCCAACAGAACTAAAAGTTAATGGTAGCTCAGATACAAGGGATCATGACCAGATCACATTTATAAAGTGAACATTGAGGGAAAAAATACTTGGTGCTTTACAATGGCTAATTTCACAAAGCTGAAAACAATTATGAGCCAAATCAGTTGGGAGAAAGAATTTAATCACAAAAATGTGAATGGTAATTGGGAATCATTTAAAAACACCTTCCTGGGTGCCCAAAATGCCACAATCTCATAGTAGAGGGAAAAGGCTGAATTGATTAAAACAAATCCTGGCTTAGGGGGAAAAGGCAGCTATGAAAATATATATAATAAATAATCCTAGACTGACATTCGTCTATTACTAGATGGAATGGTAGAATTAGGAATAATAATGGAGAAAAATCAGAAGTAGTAAATATTTCTGGTCTGTATTTGAGGAAAAACCAGATGATACAGTCTTATCACTCTTTCCATTCCACTAGTATCTGTGGATTATGTCAAACAGAAGATATCAAAGTGAGATATAGTACCTGTGTAGTTGCCACCAGTGCAATGACTGTTGAAATACCATGTGCAGTTCTAGAAGGATTTGATAAATTAGAGAAGGTTCGGTATGGAAGGTGAAACTAGATGATCACAGTGGTTCCTTCTGGCCTTGGAATCTATGAACTCAGGTCTCCAGCCATTTAGTGCTGTCAAGCTATCAGCATTTAAAGACCTTATTCACAATCTACAGCCTAACTCTACCATCATATCAAGACCTACTCTTCATACAAAGATCTTTGATGCTGCCTAAAGCATGAAGAGAAATTTGATGGATGCCATGAGTGAAGTGCAATACATTGCCACCATCACTGACTGTTGGATGGCCAGGCGACACAGCTTCATTGGTGTAACAGCTCACTGGATTGATCCCATGAGTCTGGAGAGATGTTCTGCTGCACTTTCATGTAGGCATCTAAAAGGCTCACAAACCTTTCGGCTACGTCTACACTGGCATGAATTTCCGAAAATGCTTTTAACGGAAAAGTTTTCTGTTAAAAGCATTTTCGGAAAAGCACGTCTAGATTTGCAGGATGCTTTTCCACAAAAGCACTTTTTGTGGAAAAGCGTCTGTGGCCAATCTAGACGCGGTTTTCCACAAAAAAGCCCCGATAGCCATTTTCGCAATTGGGGCTTTTTTGCAGAAAACAGTATTATCCTGTCTACACTGGCCCTTTTGAAAGTCTTTCAGAAAAAGACTTTTGCCCAAACGGGAGCAGCATAGTTTTTCCAGAAAAGCACTGATGATTTTACATGAGATCGTCAGCGCTTTTCCGGAAATTCAAGTGGCCAGTGTAGACAGCTGGCAAGTTTTTCCGGAAAAGCTGCTGATTTTCCGGAAAAACTTGCCAGTCTAGACACAGCCTTCATGTTTTGGCCAGTGCCCTAAATGACATCCTAAATTAAATATCAAATGAGAGAGACAATAGCTAGAACAACAACAGACAATGGGTCAAATTTCCTCAAAGCTTTCAAAATATTTGGCAGTGAAAACCACCAGAATACTGGAAAAGGCAATCTGGAACCAGAAGAAGAAACCAATGATGATGATGAAGAAAATGAAGTTGATTTCACAAAATTGCATAAATCCTGGACCCAGATAATGGCCTTGAGTAAAATCAGTGAGACAGCTGCAGCCTTCAAGCTACAACATCATGAGGCATCAGCCACCACCTTGAATTCCTCTAGTCAGGGATTGGACCAGAACACAGCATAGAGACCACGTTAGTGGACCTACAAGGCACATGCCTCGTGGCAATGGACAACCCAAGATTTCTATGCTCATACTGCTGGACCTCTCTGGAGTCTTTGACAGGATGGACCATAAGATACTGCTAAGATACATCTATATGATCTAACAGGAGTTGAGGGTCCAGCATTCCAGTTCGTTCCTCTCCAGCAAAATTCAGAGAGTTATAATGAACAACTCCTCCTTCTCTTCAAAGGCTGTCTTCTATGGGGTCCTGCAGGGATCCCTACTATCCTTGCTGCTCTTCAATAGCTACACAAGGTCCCTGGGAGAAGGAGTGAGGCCCATGGGCTCAGCTCTTAGCAGCATGCCAATGATACTAAGTTAAATATCTTCTTCTCAACTGATGCTACCACTATTGCTGCCAGAACATCAGAATGCCTGCAGGAAATCAGCTCTTGGATGATGAGCAGCCAGCTCAGGCAGAGCCCAGGCAAGACCGAGCTGATGCTGGTTGGAAAGAAGAAATGCTTTGAAGAACTAGCCAGGACACTGTCTTCACCTTCCATCAAAGACTCACTGCTCTGATTCATCATGGGAGTGCGAAGCCTCGGCATCCTATCTGATTCCTCATTAATCTTAAATGCCCAGGTAGAATCAGCTTCTAAAACTGTCTTGTTTGCCCTCCAGCTGGCTAAAAAACATCATCCCTTCCTCACAGATGAGGCTCTAACCACAGGTATCCGTGAATTCATCATCTCCAGGCTGGGTTACTGCAATGGACTGACTCTAACATTGGATGTGAAAAATGCACAGGTTCCAGCTGGCACAGAATGCAGCTGCCCACCTTCCCCAGGGCTTAGGCTGCCCTGGGTTTATCAGGCCCATGCACAAGTCTCTCCATTGGCCTCATCAGCTTTGGAAGCCAGTTGAAGGCCTGGGTCATAACTTTCGAAGTAATCATTGGATCGGCAACATCAAAGTCTGAATTTCTATGTGCAGCTGCACTCCACTGGCACAATGCAGATCACAAAGATAGGCTAGAACACATGAGAGGTAGAACAAAGCATTCTTTGAGGTCATGGGAATCTCATTATGGAACAACTTCAGGAGAAGATCAGGCAAATGCAGAGGAAATCCACAGTAAGAAAACACTGTAAAGCCTTCCTCTCATTATCAGCGCCATTTCAGTGTGACTCAATCTCACTGCAATTAAACATTGTTTTCAGTTTCAGCTACTTTTCTAAGGTCATGATGAAGATGGGATATTTACTGCTTATGCTTGATATCTGGAACCAAAAGACAAAAAGCACATATTTTCTTCAGGAATGTATCATTTATACAGACCTTTCTTAGTCCTTCCTTTGCAAAATAACCTTTGGAAAGAAACATCTGTCCCAAGAAACTGAACTCCTTTTAAAAAGCATGACCAAACTGAACTATCTGGAACAAACAGAGGGTCCTCCTAACTAAAAAACATGGAGTTTACATCTCTGTGGCACCACATGGTAACAACATAATTTAAACCATTAATTTCCCCAAAGCTTTGCAAGTATATTTATAATAATCTGTCCTATGGAAACACCAATAGGCCCCAACCAAGCCACTGTACACACGCCCACAGTGAGACAGTTCCTGCCCAAACTTGTTTCTTCTATCTATATATTTGAGATTGTGTCTGGCTGTCCATCTATGAGTCCATTTGTTCAAGAATTTTCCTAAATGGTAAATACTAGGACCACCACATTTGATATGTAGGGTCCTCTTATCTTATCTTAAAGCAAGGTCAGGGTTTGGTTGTGCCAGGAAAATGAGATGTCCCCATAATAGGATTGTTTTCCATAACAGGAAAAGAGAGGGAGCTGCTAGGAGGGACAGTCATACTGCAGCATGACCACAGGGGGGCAGCCACACCAGTAAGATGGTGGCTGGCTGGGGGAGGGGCTCTGCATGTTGCCAGTCAGGCCACTGTCCATGGGTAAGGTTCTCATGCTGGTGCTGGACAGGGTTCCCCCCTCCTGTGCTGACCCCCAGGCCCTACAGTTCAGGGCCACCCTTACAAATTATGGGTCCCTATACAACCGAGGGCCCTTCCCAGCTTCTCCCAGGATCCAGTTATTTCCCTTGCCTCCTCTGCACTGCTCCTGCAGGAAGCCTGGGGCTTCCCTCCCCATACAGCTCCTGCCAGGGCTGGAGGCTTCCCTCCTTCTTCCCCCACAGGGCATTTACTAGGGCCAGGGGCTTCCCTTTCTCCACCTCTCCCATGTGAACCCCTTCCCAACCCCTGCTGCATAGCTCTTACTGGGCCACTAGCTTCCCCGCCTTCCCTTGCCCTCTCTTCACCCAGCTTAACAGGACTGGAAGGCTTCCTTGGGGCTGGAATGGAGCTGCAGAAGCTGGAAGCTCCTCTCTAAACTGCAGCTCCACTCTGTAGCCAATCTGTCAGCAGGGAACCCTCTGCTGGCCACCAGCAGTACGTATGGTGGAGACAGGGAGTTGCCCTGCAGCAACACAAGGACACAGGACCACATAGGGGCACCCGGACATGCAGGGCAGCCCCTGCCATCTCTGCCAGCCCCAAGGAACCAGCACCAGCTGCCCAGCATGGCAGCCACCTGCACACGAGGATAGTACCTGCTGCCTCCCAGACACTGCTGCCCCTGTGGATGCCCCAGTGAGCCCCCCACACCTCCCAACCCCCTGCCATGAGCCCCCTCCTCACCCCAAACCCTCATTCCTGAACCCACATGCCTTCTGCACTCTGCCCTTAGCCGCTCCTCACAGCCAAACCCTCACTCCAGCCTTCCTCCCACACCAACCTCCTGCCCTGAGCCCCTCCACACGCCCCAAACGCTCTCATTCCTGCACTGCCCTGGGGAGAAGCCAACAGGCCCCTGTCACCCCAAGCTGTCCCAGGTCCTGGGCAATGCCATGTAAATCTTTTAGTTCTTAAATAGAAAAGAGATGGGGATAATAAGGCTTCTTTTCACCTACCCTATTTCACAGGAGAGATATTGTTTTAGTATATAAGGGTATATCTAAACTACCAAAGGCTGTGTCCAGACTCAGGGGTTTTTTCGAAAAAAGTAGCCTTTTTTCGAAAAAACTTCACCTGCGTCTAGACTGCAGCCATGTTCTTTCGAAATTAAATCGAAAGAATGCGGCTTTTCTTGCGACGGTGGTAAACCTAATTCCACGAGGAAGAACGCCTTCTTTCGAAAGTGCTCTTTCGAAAGAAGGCGTTCTTGACAGCAAACAGGCTTTTTAGAAAGAGAGCATCCAGACTCACTGGGTGCTTTCTTTCGAAAAAGCGGCTTGCTTTTTCGAAATTCTGCGTGCAGTCTAGACGCGCTCTTTCGAAAGAGGCTCTTTCGAAAGTATCTTTCGAAAGAGCCGCTTTCGAAAGAGGCTTGCAGTCTAGACATAGCCAAAGGGAAGCCTTTGTCAACCGATCTGCATCTTGACTCGCGCGCTGTGCTGACGATCAGCTGAGCCGGCACAGCGTGGTGGCCATTTTTATTTTAATGAAGCCGTGGATATTTAAATCCCCACTTCATTGACTATGTCAGGTAGCCTATTTTACATGCCACTGTCAGCAGAGGCATGTAGTCTAGACATACCCTATATGGGTATGTCTACACTACCCTCCTAGTTCGAACTAGGAGGGTAGTGTAGGCATACCGCACTTGCAAATGAAGTCCGGGATTTGAATTTCCCGGGCTTCATTTGCATAAGCGGGGAGCCGCCATTTTTAAATTCCCGCTTGTTCGAACCCCGTGTAGCGCGGCTTCACGGGGCTCGAACTAGGTAGTTCGGACTAGGTTCCTATTCCGAGGTGTACCGGTAGTTCGGAATAGGAATCCTAGTCCGAACTACCTAGTTCGAGCCCCGTGTAGCCGCGCTACACGGGGTTCGAACAAGTGGGGATTTAAAAATGGCGGCTCCCCGCTTATACAAATGAAGCCCGGGAAATTCAAATCCCGGACTTCATTTGCAAGTGCGGTATGCCTACATTACCCCGCTAGTTCGAACTAGCGGGGTAGTGTAGACATACCCAGAGTGACTTGCCAAGGTCATATAGTAGAACCACAGACCGTAACATGAGTTTCTCAGACCCAGTCCAGTGCATGAATCATAAGACCAACTTTCCTCCCTGAGCATTTACCCACACAACTCCCATTGCCTTGACTAGGAGTCACATGTTTGATTAGGGGTCTTGTTTGCTTTGATCCCCTCCCCAAATCAATTCAAACTAAACAAAGAAACAAGTATCCCCTTTTCGTGACATATGGCGCTGAACTTTTAGTGCACAGTAAAATTTGTAGATAAACACATTTGTTCAGTTAAACTTTATTTATGAAGCCATGTATATATACAGTAATTTACCCATGCCAATGGAGATGACTCATAATATTGTAAATTATAATATTTATGGAAAGTTGGCAGGGTTTGGAAAAATACAGAGTGTTCTTTGGTAGCTAGACTTCATCCAGAAACCAACACTGGCTGAAGTGGTTACAGTGCTAACCGCATCTGAGAACAATAACTATGCTCAAAATGTTCAAATCTAAGGGTATGTCTACACTACAGCACTAAATCGAACTAACATTTCAAATTAGTTAATTCGAAATAAGCTAATTCAAAATAACACATCTAGACCCAAAAACTAATTCGAATTAGTGTTTTGCTAATTCGAAATAGTGCGTCCACACTGATTGGACGCTGGGTCGCATTTAAGGGCAGCTGAAACCAGTTCTGGCAGGGCATCAGGTCAGTATTTGCTTTGTGTGGCTGCTGTCTGAGGCTATCTGAGGCTCGTGCTTAAAGGGACCCTCCTTGGACAGCCAGTTCTCAGCTTTTCCGCTTGCTTGCCTACCTCGCCGAGGGACAGCAAAGTGTTTTCCTCTCCACCTGCCTGTGTCAGTGGTTCCCATTGGGGCCACCGCCGCAGTTGGCACCATGGAGCCAGAGCTCATCCTGGGCATTCTGCTCCAGTTTTTGGACTTGCTGCTGCAAGCCTGCCAGCAATGGCTGGAGGCTGCCTGGCACCATCTGGTGCACATCAGCACCCTGCCTCTCCACCTGGCCGCCCTGGGGGCCATGGAGGAGCCGCAGCAGCGCCTGGATGCCAGTGTGCCCCGCCGCATCTGGAGTCTGGACACCAGCAGCGACTGGTGGGACCGTATCATCCTGGAGCGCTGGGGAAACCAACAGTGGACCCAGAACTTCAGGATGAAGAAGGACACCTTCCTGGAACTCTGCTAGTGGTTTGCCCCTGCTCTGCGGCGATGGGACACTTGCATGAGGCCCGCCATCCCACTCCAGAAGCGTGTGGCCATCGCCCTATAGAAGCTCTCCACGTTGGACAGCTACCGATCCGTCGGGAACCAGTTCGGCGTGGAGAAATCCACCGTCGGAGCAGTGCTCATGGAGGTACAGCACCCACCAGCCACTGGGCCAGGGGGGAGGGAGGCTGCAAGGAGGGGATGGGCAGCCCCAGGGAAAACAGGGGGGAAGGAGGCGAAAGTGCCCCACACGGGAGGGTTCGGTCTGTCCCGGCCATACTACACACTGCCCGCGGGGATTGCTTCTGGGAGTGGGGCATGGGGCAGTGCCAGGGAATGAACACTCCCAGCCACACGGGCACCCCAGTGATTCGCAGTCTGGCGTGTCTCTCTGCAGGGGGTCCAGGCCATCAACAGGGTGCTGCACTGCAGGGTGGTCCACCTCGCCAACCCAGACGCGGTCATCCAGGGGTTCGGCGCCCTCAGCTTCCCCAGCTGCAGGGGGGCTATTGACGGGACGCACATCCCCATCCGTGCCCCGGAGCACCAGGCCTCCCAGTACATCAACCACCAGGGGTACTTCTGCATGCTCCTGCAGGCCGTGTGTGACCACCGGGACCAGTTCACGGACATTAATGTGGGCTGGTCCAGCAAGGCACACGACGCCAGGGTTTTCCGCAACTCCTCCATGTGCCGGAGACTACAGGCCGGGACCTTCTTCCCCAACCGCCACATCAGGGTCGGGGACGTGGACATGCCTGTCTGCCTAGTGGGGGATGCGGCCTACCCCCTACAGCCCTGGCTGATGAAGCCCTCAACCCCTCCCGGCAGGCCTTCAATGCCAGGCTCACCAGGGCCCGCATTGTGGTCGAGGGGGCCTTCGGCCTACTGAAAGCACAGTTTAGGTGCCTCTTCACCCACCTTGACCTCGCCGAGCACAATATCCCTCCCGTGGTGGCAGCATGTTGTGTGCTACACAATTTATGTGAAAGGAAGGGGGAGGCTTTCCTGCCAGCCTGGATGGCTGAGGCTGACTGCATAGCTGGCCAGTACGTGCAGCCCCGCACCGCCGCCATCTAGGAGGCCCCGCGGGGGGCCGTCCAGATCTGGGAAGCCCTGTGGGAGAGCTTCCCTGTGGAGGAGGACTGAACTCTCCCTGCATGCCCGACTGGGGCCTTCTTGCACTTTCACTTCCTTCCCCTTTCCCCTCCCTAATGTAAAATAAAAACTCCTGTTTTGCCAAAAAACCCTCTCTTTATTGTACATAACCGGGGTGGGGGGAGGGAGGAATGAGGGTGGGAGAGGGGAAGGGAGAAACCTGGGAGGAGGGAGCTGGAAGGGGAAGGAAGGGGAGGAAGGGAAGGGAAAGCTCAGGGTTGGGGGTGCTTCTGGCTCGCCTGTCTCGCAGCACTGCGGGTGTGGGGGTTTCGGTGGGGAGGAGTGGGTGTGGAGGGTGGGGCAGGAGAGACGGGATGGCAGAGGAAGTGGGAGGGGGAGCAGGGGTGTGAGGAGGAGTGAGATCTGGGGCAGCTGCAGGGGCTGGAACAGGGGGAGGAGGCAGGAACCTGTCCACCATGGTCTGGAGGTGATCTCTGGGGGCACGGCCCTGCTCCTCCAGCACCTCCAAGCTCCGTTGCTGCAAAAAGCCGCAGGTCTTCCCGGACCCAGTGGTCCTGGGTGCGGAGCTGGTGCTCCAGTAGCTGCAGGTACCCCCGCTCATAGTCCTCCAGATTGCGGGTGCGCCTGCTGGCCTGGGTGCGTGTGGGTCTTGCAGGCGGGGTGGTGCGCTCTGCAGTCTCAGGTGCTGCAGCTGTGGTGAAACAAGAGCAGTGGCCAGTTCTCTCTGGGGACACGGTGGGTGAAATCCAGCCCCCCTCTGCAAGGAGAGGTCGGCGTGTGGGGAACGGGCCATGGCCCCAGCATGACACCCAGCTGCTGCTCCATAGTGGGCAAGGCCCACGCGCATGGTCCCTGGGCTCCCTCTCCACCCCACCCCCCCATATGCATAAGGGGAGCGTGATGGCACTCATATGGAGCCCTCCCCAGTCTCGGACGACACAGCCGATGTGCTCTGTGGGATGCCTCGGGGGTTCTGGGTCCTGGGCAGGCTCCCTGTAGGCTCCTGGCTCTCGGCATCCTCCTCCTCCGTGTCAGGGATGGGGCCCTCTGCTCTGGGGTCGATTACCACCCGGGGGCATGGACTATGTGAGCCCCCAGGATGCGGTCCAGGGCCTCATAATGAGGGCATGCCTCCAGGTCGGCCCCTGGCTGGGAGGCCCTAGAGTAGGCCTGCCACAGGTCTTTTATCTTGCAGCGGACCTGCTCCTGGGTCTGCATGTGGCCTCTAATGGCCAGGCTGGCAGCCATGTGGCTGTAGACAGCTGCTTTCCTGTGCCTAGTGCAAAGATCATGGACGTTGGAGGCCCCAAACCTCAATGAGGTCCATGATCTTCGCATTAGACCAGGCGGGCGCCAGCCTTTTGCGGCCCCGGGCAGGCTCCTGGGAGCTGCCAGCCTGGTCCTGGGAAGAGGCGGAGTGCTGGGTGGCAGCGGGTAGCTGGTTCATCCCATGCAGGGTCTGCTCGCTGGATGCTGGCAGGCTTGCAACTGGCACGGGCACTGTGGGCAGACCGTGCCCCTTTAAGGGCTCCGGGGCCGGGAGGGGAGCAGAAGTGTTTCCCTGCAGGAGGAACACCAGCTAATTCGAACTCCCATTTCACTGCCGGGCTTTAAATCGAACTCCCATTTCACTGCCGCGTGTAGACGCGGGCAGTTACTCCAGGCTAGTGAATTTCTAAAATGGCAACCGGCCGGGAACATGTAAATCAAGTGCGGGATATTTAAATCCCGGGCTTGATTTGCAACTTCGGTGTGCTTCATTTGCCTCCCTACTTTGAAGTAGGGGGCACGTGTAGTCATACCCTAATATAAATCTCCTTTGCTGCAGATTAAGCCAGTTCCTCCTTGCCCTACCTTCTATGGACATGCAGAACATTGGATCATGGGCCTCTGTATAGTAGCTCTTAACATATTTGAAGCTTGTTATCAGGCCCTGTCCCCCATAAGGTTCTTTTCTCAAGAGTAACCATGCCTAGTATTTTTAGCCTTTTTCTCAGAAATCAGGTTTTTAATTTTTTCCCCCATTTTTGTTGCCATTCTCTGGATTCTCTCCAATTTCTCCACATCTTTCCTAAAATGCAGGGTCCAGAACTAGCCACAATATTGCAGCTGAGGCCTCACCAGCAATTACTCCGTGTTTCCATTCTCCTGTTGATATATCTGTGATGGTGCGTTCACCCCCTGCAAGCCCTAAGCAAGTTAAT
Source organism: Pelodiscus sinensis (assembly GCF_049634645.1). Lineage (NCBI taxonomy): Eukaryota > Metazoa > Chordata > Testudines > Trionychidae > Pelodiscus > Pelodiscus sinensis. The sequence continues at coordinate 310,273,224 of NC_134711.1, forward strand.
CTGCACCAGCAGAAAGGGGGCAAGTAGCCTTATACGCTGCAGCTGGAGAGGAGTCAAAGCTTGATAAGACCCAGCTGCAGGAGGTGCTGGGATTAGCTTATAAAGACAAGACGTGCAAACAAGAGTAGGCTGCAGGCCAGAGGTGGGGAACCTTTTTGGGGTTGCTGACCCACTGAAAAAAATCAATCAGGGGCTGCACACAAGCGAGAGAAAAAAATCTTTCCCTGAGGTGGCCCCTGACTGAGATGGAGAAAGTCATTCTCCACATTCCCTTTGCACACCAGAGTCTTGGGAGGCCCAGGCTAATAGATTTGTGTGCTTCAGTCCTGTGAAGGGACAGCAGAGGGTGGGGTGGGCAGCAGCACTAGTGTGGGCTCTGCAGTGCTTGGGGGTGGGGAGCCCCAAGCCTCAGGGGCTTGAGCCAGGCAAGTTGAAGACCACCTCCAGCTCCTGGGCCTTAGGTTCCCTGCCCCTGCTATAGGCAAAGGGCCTGCCATCACTTCTGGATGAAGAGAGAGTAGGGTAGGGATAAGGAGGAAGCCCAGGAGGGAGAGTAAATCCTGTTACCCTGTTCTGGATCAGGGCAAAAGCATAAGTGGGGAGGAGCAGCTATGGAGGACAGCGGAAGCTCCATTGGTAAATGCAGTGGTAGACCAAGAAGTAGAGAAAAGAGATGGGAAGGAGCCAGCAACAGGGACTTTAACTAAGATGACCTGGCCTGCTATTCATAGGTCTCTGGAGTTGTGGGTGGGCCTAGGTTCCTCCACCAGCTATAGGGAAGTGGTAAAGGATCCAGAGATATAATGGAAGGCTGTTTAAGGTGGTATCCAGTTAGCTTGTCAAATGCGACTTCGATACCCCAGAAGGGAGCATTGTATAGGGCTGAAAAGGGAACACCGAGCTGCAAAGAAAGAAAGGATCACAGCTGTACCATATGGGGTGAAAACTAATTCCCAGACATAGCCACAGGGAAATGCACCTGTGGTGAGGGGAACCCTTTACAACATCCCAGACTATCTGCAGCTCATATTCAACTTGTGATCCACTCACCCCTAAATCCTTCTCAGCAGTACTACTGAGTAGGCAGTTATTCCCCCCACGGTAGTTATGAATTTGGTTTTTTCCCCCTTTCCTAAGTGAAGTACTTCGCACTTGTTATTGAATTTCATCTTGTTGATTTCAGATAGCTTCTCTAATTTGTCAAGGTCACTTTGAATTCTAATCCTCCCTCCAAAGCATTTGCAGCTTCTCCTGGCTTGATGTCATATACAAATCTTATAAGTGTGTGCTCCGCTCCAGGACTGACCCTTGAAGAACTCCATGAGATATGTTCTTCCACTTTCACAGCAAACAGTTGATAATGACTTTCTGAGTCCGACTTTCAACCACCTGTGCACCCACCTTATAGAATTTCCTCATCTCCCTAGTTTGGTTATGAGAATGTCATGCGGGATTGTGTCTAACTAAAATCATTAGCTACAGCTTCCCTACACCCATTAACCTGTAAACCAGTCAAAGAAAGAAATTAGGTTGGTTTGGCATTATGAGTTCTTGACAATCCATGACTCCAAAGTATTAAAAACTCTGCTGCGGTGGAAGAGAGCGTAACAAGATAAACTGTTAACAAACGTGTGTTGTGCAGGGATAACAGAGCAGGACTCCTAGGTCTGTTTCTAAATCTGCCACTGACATGGGTCAGCTTACCGAGGATGTCTGTGCTGCAATAAAACACCTGCAGCTGGCCTGGGTCAGCTGATGTGGGGTTATGGGGCTTGGACTGCAGGGCAATAAAGTTACAGTGTCGATGCCTGGGCTCAGATTAGATTCTGGGACTCCGCAAGGATCTCCAAGGCCAAATCTCTACACAGCAATTTTATAGCTCCATAGCTTGAGTCCCCAAAGTCAGCTAACAAGGGCCAGCTGCAGGTGTTTTATTGCAGCCTAGACATATCCTTAAGGGCCAGCTTTCAGAGGTTCTGAGTACAAGAGCCTTCCAGTAGTCCTTTAAACAATGTGGCTAATTATGACACCGGTAGATCAGGTGCCAGGTCATGCCAAGGCCCCTAGGCCTCAACTGAATACTGACAAATACAGAGCTGTAATCAGTCTGGCTCACCTGAGAGGTAGTACAATATATATCAGAATGATAAAAATGTGGTTGGTGTTTATTGGATGCTTCTGAGTTGCCTCATGCATTACTCTGATGTATAACATCTGTATCCCATTTGGGGGTTACATTGTGAACCTCTGTGACTCTATAAATCACCAGAGAGGAAAGCGACATTAATTGGTGTGAAGGGCTGACTTTCAACAGAAAATGTTATGCTCTTCCCAAAAGGAAAGGTCCATCAATACCAGATGGGCTATTGTGAGGCCTCACTATTAGAACCTCCTTCCTTACTGTTAACAAGAGGACAAAAGATTTGTTCTGCTCTTCTCCTAGTTCAGATGAGTCAAGTGAACTCTTAGCTAATCAGACCACATGACAAGAATGGGATAAAAAAAAAACCCAAACAAAAGGGCTGTGTCTAGACTGGCCAGTTTTTCCGGAAAATCAGCTGCTTTTTCCGGAAAAACTTGCCAGCTGTCTACACTAGCCGCTTGAATTTCTGCAAAAGCACTGACTTCCTACTGTAAGAAATCAGTGCTTTTTGCAGAAATACTATGCTACTCCCGTTCGGGCAAAAGTCCCTTTTGCGTAAAACTTTTGCGCAAAAGGGCCAGTGTAGACAGCTGAGATTTGTTTTCCGCAAAAAAGCCCAGATCGCGAAAATGGCAATTGGGGCTTTTTTGTGGAAAAGCGCATCTAGATTGGCCACAGACGCTTTTCCGCAAGAAGTGCTTTTGCGGAAAAGCAGCCGTGCCAATCTAGATGCTCTTTTCCGAAAATGCTTTTAACGGAAAACTTTTCCGTTAAAAGCATTTCTGGAAAATTATGCCAGTCTAGACATAGCCAAGGAATTGGGTATATCTGAGTTGCTTGAGTTCTGAGGGGCAAGAGTTCCCTATCGGCTTAGCTTAAGTTAGCCTTATGGCTGTAAAGAGCTTGCTGTATATAGAAGCTTTTATTACCTTCTGAAATATAAGATTGTAACTGATTTGTGAATCTATGTTCATCTGCTTTAACCTTGTAAATAAGTCTTGTACCCTTTTCCTGCTTAGTACAACTTTACATATTTTATTATAGGATTGGCTAAACGTATTATTTTTGATGTAGTGTCTACAATACAATTGACCAGAGGTAGGTGACAAGTCCTTCAGCGTCACCTGAATGTTGGTCTGATTCTTGGTGTGAAGGACCATCTATCACTAAAGTAGGCTCAACTGAGTGGTGAGATAAATCGGAGTACCCAAAGGGATTGTCTGTAACTCCACCTTAAGGCTGTTATGGTGTCTGAGGAGTTGATTCTGGATAAATGGTTGGTAACCTCTAAATATGGAACTCACAGCCAATCAGGGGGTTGTGCCCTGTGTCCTAATAGTCTGCCCCAAAGTTGATAGTCATGTTGTTGAGTCACTGCAAGCAGTGGTACACTAACTTCTTTCACATCCTTTCTCCAGGGAAAGAAACATGTTTTAATAGAGTTTCTGTCTTTAATATATGTTGCTATGTATTTATAGGTCACCTCCTCTTCTGGTTCTTGTGTAAACTGGCAAAGCTCCATTGACTTCAGTTGAACTATATCTGCTCCCATCTGATCATATGGTCCCTTGTGCCTCCATTTACTCCTCTGAAAAATGAGGAAAGTCTCAGGTTGTCTGAGTGCATGAATTTACGGTTGCAGTGCTTCTCAGAGAGTGGGGGAATGGGACTGAATTAATGCCAGATACGTTTTTATAAACCTGAACCACAATCTTAAAAAATATGAACCAACTGGCCAATTATAAAGAGAACAAATTGCTAGGAAAGCAATTGACGCTAATGCAGATAAAGGTGATACAGGCTCTTTATCAAGAGAGGAAGTATTTACAAATGGCAGTAACCAAGCAACATAAGCGTAAGGAGGGTAATGGGGGAAATGAGATAAGATTAATGAAGACAGTCTAGTAGAGCCAAGTGGCTTTTTCCTGTTTAATAAAAAAAAACCCACCTCATGTCTTTATCAGACTTGCAGATAGGAGTTCTTCAGTAGAAGAATGATAGAAATGTAGCCATGTTAGTCTGGTGTAGCTGAAACAAAAAACAGGACTATGTAGCGCTTTAAAGACTAACAAGATGGTTTATTAGGTGATGAGCTTTTGTGGGCCAGACCCACTTCCTCAGATCAAATAGTGGAAGAAAATTGGCACAACCATATATACCAAAGGATACAATTAAAAAAAATGAACACATGAAAAGGACAAATCAAATTTCAGAACAGAAGGGGGGGAGGTAAATGTCTGTGAGCTAATGATATTAGAGGTGATAATTGGGGAAGCTATCTTTGTAATGGGTAAGGTAATTAATGTCTTTGTTTAAACTTAGGCGTAAAGTGTCGAATTTAAGCATGAATGACAGTTCAGAGGATTCTCTTTCAAGTGTGATCTGAAAAGGTCTTTGAAGCAGGATGCAGGTAATCAAGTCGTTGAGACAATGTCCTTTCTGGTTGAAATGGCAAGAAACTGTTTTTTCTTTTTGATTCTTAGAAAGAGGGCAAAGGGAGGTATTGAAGGCACAAGAGCATGGGAGTATGGAGAGGCATATAGAGCGAAGGGCCAGGAGAGACCCAAGGGGTCAGGATAGACTTCAGGGGGGTACAAAGGACCCACAGAATGCACTGAGGGGATCCAGTTACAGATCCAGATTGGGATTTTTAAGGGATTTGCTTGTTTTCAGCCTGATTTTGAAAAGGGATTAACTTGCAATTTGAAAGTCGGGGTTGCTTGTTTACTGAGTGAAAGTTGGCAATGTAGCCTCTGTCTCTAGGACTACCAGAGACAATGCCAATAACTTCCTTTATTTTTAAATTATAAAGCAACAAAGAAGGGCCAATGTGATCTTACCTACTATGATGGATATTAATCCCCATTACCTGTACCTGGCAAGTGATTAACCAATAGCCACCTAACCAGAGGTGGTGGAGGTTGGTTGTATAAAGAGTTGAGGGAGTTCAGCTGACAGGAAAAGTTCTGGGATAAAAGCTAGGTTGAGTGCCCTCTTTCTGGGGTGAACCTGGAGGAAGGTCTGGCAGGAAGCAGAGCTACAAGAGTAGGGTTATTTTTTTGTGGTAGGGCCTAGTGGGGGGAGGGAAGTGTTCCTCATAGCAGAACTGGGAGTTGTAGTTTCTAATCCCAAATCTGTAAAACTGACTTTGATAAACGGACATGGAGAGGGTGAATTACTTGTCTACCATCTAAATCTGTAAAATAAGGATAATAGTTCTTTGTTTTAGAGGTGTTGTAAGACTTAATTGGTATTTGCAGCAAGTAGATACTGCCAAGATTATCTACCACACTAATGTAGTGGCAGATCGCTTAGCCATTCATCCAAGAATTTTAGTAATCTTAGTTAAAAAGCTTCAGAGGGGGAGCCGAGTTAATCTGTAACAGGAAAAACGTAAAGTTTTTAAGGCTGGTCATCTGAAGAAGTGGGTTGTGCCCATGAAAGCTCATGATACCATCTACATGTTTTCTTGGTCTTTAAGGTGTTACTAGACTATTTGGGTTTTTTTAAGCATAGTTAGTTATTACTGTGCTAAAAAGACAAATTCCATTTTCTCCAGAGACATTTTCCTGACCAGCTTAATAAGGAAGAGCACTTGAAACAAAGCATAGATGTGAAATTCTTGCTAGCATAGCTTTAAAACAGAGAGACTAATCAACTCTTATAGATAACTGCAGTGTGATTTCTTAGCTTGCTTCAGGCAATGAGAAACGTCACCTTGCACAATCAAAAGTCAGGATTAAAGCCAGGTTTCCAAAGATGACTGATGAGAAATCCTAAAATGCAGAATCCTTTCTGTTTTTACACTGAGCTTCTTTTAACCTAAAGTAGCTATTCTTTTGGATAGCTTTCATTCTTTTGGTTTCTGAAGGCAGAAGGCATCAGTCTGCAGAGTTACGTTAGCATGCAATGTTATGTAGGTTAAAGCTCAGCATTTAAGTCTCATGCAGGGTCACTGTGTGACAACTGGAGTTCCAGGGGAAAACAGAAAATTAGGCCTTAAAAATGAGCAGTGAGATCAACTGATTGTATACATGATTGGGCTAGAAAAATGTTTAAAGTTTTTTTTTTTAAATGAAAGCTGGTAATACTCTAAACTTAATCATTTTCATATGTGCATACAGACCATTGTTATAAATTTATGTATTTGTGTGTATATATATAAAATGGTGTTCATAATTTTGTGCTGTAACATTCAGCATGCATCGGGTTGCCAGTTTTTCGTTAGATGTCTTCCTGGAGACTTCATCACTTATCATTTTCTTTAAATAAACTTGGTATTTTTACATCCTGGAGTCTACAGGACAATCCTGGAAGGATGGCAACTTGAGCTACACCTCGCAGCAGGGCAGTTAGGAGGGGCACCTCCCAAGCCAGATGCTTACAAAAAAGGGTCGCTAGGCATCTGGCTTACAATCACAATACCCAGCCAAAAAGGGACCCTGGTGGCTTTGGTTAGTGCCAGTGTTCCTGCTAATTTTTTCCATCCATATGCGGAATAAATGTTGTGTACCAAGGTATGTGCAGATATATACCACCTGATGTGCACACATGCTGCCAGGAATGGACACTCTGCTAATCAGCTGGATGCCATTTGAATCTCTCTTTGGTGGTGGCCCAACTGCTCAGCTTACGGGGAACACCGGTCAACATCACTAACTAGGCTGTTAAAGGTCCAGTTGGAGACATGGGGACTAAGGCAGGCTCCCCGCCTACCCTGGCTCTGTGCAGCTCCTGTAAGTGGTCAGCATGTCCCTGCAGACTTGTAAGCCTGGAAACACTCAGGAAAGCACCACATGCTGGCCCTGCAGCTCCCATTGGGCAGGAACAATCAAACCTTAAAGTGCCATTTATTTGGTTCAAGCTCTTAATAAAATCTTTTCTACCATCACTGTCTATCATTCTCAGTCATTAGAATGCTAATAAGGACAAGAGAGCAGTACAGATTTGGAAAAAGGGTAAATTGCTGTAAAAGTTGATGAAACTACTAGGACTTTTGGTTTATTATGACTTAATGACAAGAATTCTTGCAGTTAACATGATGGTATGATCTTTTTCAAATACTCAGAAATCATTGCCAAAGGGAAGGGCAACCAAATGAAAGAACACAAAGAGGAAAATGTCTTAGCAGCTGCTGTCAAAATCAGTCTGTGAGATGGAAGCAAAACCAGCAGGCAACTTACAATAGACCTTCTGTCAAAGATAACACATCTGATGCATTCTTCTGTCACCTCCTTCGCTCTGGCATCAAATTAACTCACTCTGGTCTTTCAGCAGCAGAAGAAAAAGGAAAAAAAGGTTAAACAGGAGAGAAGCTCAGTAGTTCAGAGAGGAAACAGAAGCAAACGGCAGATAGCTGGGACAGTACAAATGAAAAGGAAACACTCAGGCTGTGTCTACATTGGCAAGATTTTGCGCAAAATCTTGCCGCCTGTCTACACTGGCCGCGAGTATTTGTGCAAGAACACTGACATTCTAATGTACAAAATCAGTGCTGCTTGCGCAAATACTCTGACGCTCCTGCTCAGGGATAGGCCCTCTTGCGCAAGAGGCCAGTGTAGACAGGCAATGTTAATCCGATGGCGAAAATGGCCATTGGAGCTTTCTTGCACAAGAGAGTGTCTACACTGGCATGGATGCTTTTGCACAAAAGCACATGCCAGTGCAGATGCTCTCTTGCGCAAATACTTTTAATGGAAAAACTTTTCCGTTAAAAGTATTTGCACAAAATCATGCCAGTGTAGACGTAGCCTCAGTGTACTGAGTCGGGGGTAGGAGAAACTGGACTAGAGGAGTGAATTGGTGGAAATGGAGAAGTGGGCAGGGTAGCCCGTGGATATAAAGTCAGCACTCAATGGCAGAAAATCTCCATGGAAAGTTTTGAAAAGCAGGAGGAAGATTTCTAACAGATGGAAGAGATGAAGATGAAGCTTATGCTAGTGAAGATGCTAGTATGCTAGTGTGGAGATATTGTCCTCTTTGTTAGAGCAAGACTTATGTGAGACACAATGCTTGGTCTACAGATGCTATGGTCAGATTATGTGAGCCAGAAGTCTAAGGCCTTCTACACACAGGGCGGCTACGTCTAGACTGGCCCCTATTACGGAATAGGGATGCAAAGCAGGCAAGTCAGAAAGGGAAATCCACGGGGGATTTAAATATCCCCCGCGGGATTTAAATAAACATGGCCACCGCTTTTTTTCCGGCTTGGGGAAAAGCCGGAAAAGAGCGTCTAGACTGGCGCGATCCTCCGGAATAAAGCCCTTTTCCGGAGGATCTCTTATTCCTACTTTGAAGCAGCGAATGTCATTTCTGTGGCATCTGCTCCAGGGAGAAGAGGCCCTGTGAGACACTCCACTAATATGTGCTTAAGAATTTTTAATAGATAAGGGGGAAAATGGAAACAAAGAGTCACACTTGATCCAGGATTATCCAAGGTCTTGACTTTCCTGCCAAAGACAAGTGCTAAGACATATCTGGGCTTGTAAACAAGTCCCTTGCGTGACTTCAGAAATTTAACATGTAAGGAGGGAAAACTTTTATGTTGCTAAATGCTTCAGATTATTGATGAGAGGAAACAAGGATACCGGAAGTGATGGAGGTCTTTTTTTTAAATCTGCATGTATCTGCCAGTGGTGTAAGAGCAACAGGAAATCCTGTCTGAAGGTCATAGAATATGTGTGTTCCTAAATCAAACTCTCAGAAGAGATTTGGTGGAAATGGGAAAGTGTTTTTGCCTGCATGAACATCTCTGTTTTGTATCTAACCTAATGCAGGAACAGAACAATGGAATTCAGACCTGGAAGCAGATTAAAAAACAAAGTTCCCCAAATTTCATAGAGGTTTCTGATTTTGTTTTTTTGTAGTTCGGAACCATATCTGGTCCAGGGGGAATCCTATAAGTCATTTTCAGGAGTAAACAGAAGCTACTTTCAGGTTGAGAGAGAGGAAAAAAAAGGGCACTGGAAGCAACAAAATGCACAAGATACCCAGCCCTGCCGAAATGTGGGGATAAGCCAATACAGTAAAAGAGTTTTAAATACAAGGTGATTAAGCAGCAGCATGTTAAATCATAGATTTCTTAATGTCTGTAGTTACTGACTGTAATCATTTCTGTATCACTGTAATGATAAAGAAAAAACCCAAATCCATGCCTTGAAGCAAGGGTGCAGGAACAATTTTTATAGTGAAGGTGTGGAGAGCCACTGAACCAAACTATATAGAGGGTTTACAATGGGAACCACCTCAAGCCAGATGTTACAAGCCCTTCAGCACAAGAGGGTAGAGCAGAGAGCAAATAGAGAGCTGGCTGGTGATTGTATCTAGACTGTGCTGGGAAAGAGTTGTTTGACTTTTCCGTCATCATCTCCCCAATACCCTCAGTTCAATGGCTCATCTCTGACTTTATGGCAGTGGACAAAGTACAAGAACCTGAGTAGAATAATTAAAAGTGTGGGGGAAAAGGAACATCACATTGAAACGCCTTTGAGCTTTAAGAGGAGAGGGGGCCACATTTGAGCCTCCAGATATAAACAAACCCAGTCTTGAAGGTCCTAATATGGCCATCATTAGTGTAGTATCTGAACACCTCCTAATTATTTAAATATTTATCCTACTGTGTGTGTGTGTGTGTGTGTGTGTGTGTGTGTGTGGGTGGGCGGGGGAGTTGGGGAGAAAGGTACTGTTATCTCCAATTTGCAGATGGGGGAACCTACGAGTATTTAGGCTCCTAACTTCCATTTAAATCTATGGAGGTCAGGAGCCTAAATATCTTTGATCAGTGTTTCTTCAAACTGGGGTTCACAGACCCCTAGAGATCCTCAAGGGTACTCCATGGGATTCACATGCCCCACTGAGAAACTCCTCTGCACTCTCCCTCAACGTGAGCCTCTCCTTTCCAGCATCTTCTTCACACTGGGGAATCCCTGACATGAAGGAGGCACTGGGAGGGAGGGGGAAGAGCAGGACCTTTGCTCCATGCTGCTCCCAGAAGTGAGAGGAAATGTTTCTGCAGCACAGAGGTGAGGATAGAGGATCTCTGTGTGCTGTCCCCACCCTAAGCACTGACTCCACAGCTCCAATTGGCCAGGAACTGCAGCGAATGGGAACTGTGGGGGCTGTGCTCACAGGCAGGAACAATGTACGGAGACTTCCTGGCCCACCTGCTTAGGAGCCACTCCAGGGGGGCTGTACCATTTGGGAGTCACCTGAGGAAAGTACCCTCCCACATCCCAAGGCCCTCTCCCAGCCCAGAGCATGCACCTTCACCCTTCCCAAACTTAAACTCTCTCCCCTACCTTGCATCCCCTCCCACACCCCAATCCCCTATTCCAGCCCAGAACCTGCAGCCTTCCCATGCTCAAACTCCCTTTCAGTGCCTGTACCCCCTCCCATGTCTCAACCCCCTTCTCCAGCCCAGAGCCTGCACCCAAACTCCTTCCAAGAGCCACAGTCCTCCTGCACCCCTACCCCAGTCCTCCTGCACCCCTACCCTCTGCTTCAGCCTGATGAAAAGTGAGTGAGGATGAAGGAGACCACGCAAGGGAGGGAGGTAAGATGGAGTGAGTGGGGCTTGGGGCCTCAGAGAACAGATGGGGCAGGCAAGTGACCTCAAGGAAGGGGCAGAGCAAGGGCTGAACAGGAGGGGTTGGGAGTTTCTGAAAAATTTTAAATCAAAATGGGGGTCCTCGGGTTGCTAATACTTGAGAACTGTTGCCTTTGGGGGGTTGGGACAGAGAGACTAAATTCCTTGAACAAGGTCACACAGAGAGTCCATAATATTCAGGATTTCTACTTTCCAAGGCAGCATAAGTCTCATCTGGGCTGCTAATCTTGAGATATCCACCATGTTGGAAATCTTGTACAAAATCAGATCACCTGATTTTATGACTAAACCCTTTTTTTTCTCTCAAATTTGCACATCACTCAGATTCCCATAGAGCCTCCTTGGCTAGTCTCTACTAATAACTTAGGGTATGTCTACACTACCCCGCTAGTTCGAACTAGCGGGGTAATGTATGCATACCGAACTTGCTAATGAAGCCCGGGATTTGAATTTGAGTGGAACGAGGAGTACAGATAGTTCGGAATGGCTATGTAGTTCGAACTATCTAGCCCGTGCCGCGTGTAGCCGCGCGGCATGGGGTTCGCACTAGCCGGTTTTTAAAAATGGCGGCGTCGGCTTTATGCTAATGAAGCCCGGGAAATTCAAATCCCGGGCTTCATTAGCAAGTTCGGTATGCATACATTACCCCGCTAGTTCGAACTAGCGGGGTAGTGTAGACATACCCTTTTATATTAATGTAGTCTTGGCACTAAATTCTAGAGTAGAGTGACCTCTGTCCTAGAACACACTAGTTAGTTGCAGTGGTGCAATAGTCATGCTTGTAATTGTTCTGTAGAAGTTGTTCATAATTATTTAAGGTTATAGGTTAAAACTACTGGCTAGGAAGTTACTGGTGCAGGGGGCCTTTACAAAATTTGTGAATGCCCATGTATATAAAGAGTTTATTATAAGGAGTGGAATTAAAGATGCACAGACAACCTTCATTCTGACTTTTCCTAACTTAATAATGTTATTTGGATACAGTCAGGGGTGAGTGGGTATTTTTTGTTTTTAGAATGAGTTGTAGACTGTCTATGATGAGAAACTGCTATTGGTATCAATAGGAATATGGTAACATTTATATAACTGTACTTTGTTTTCCGATTAATAATTTCTGAGATGTATTTCAGGCTTACCCTCTCTCTGCCCGTGGTTATGATTTTCTCAGTGAATTGTAGGAAAATTCCATTAAAGTTAGTATTTAATCTGTATTCTTTTGTAAGGGCCAATTAGCTTTATTGCTAATGCTACAGTTGCAAGAAAATGAGGTGTCACACATGCAGCAGACAGTATGCTGTACGGCAGGAGCACTTTCCTGTTGGGAAGCCGCTCCAGGCTTTCATAACTCAGGCTACGTCTAGACTACATGCCTCTGACGACAGAGGCATGTAGATTAGGCTACCAGGCATAGGAAAATGAAGCGGTGATTTAAATAATCGCCGCTTCATTTAAATTTACATGGCTGCCGCGCTGAGCCGATCAGCTGTTTGTCGGCTCAGCGCGGTAGTCTGGACGCACGGGTGTTGACATCAAAGGCATTTGTCGACCACCCAGGTATGCCTCCTGGGATGAGGTTTACCTGGGTGGTCGACAAATGCCTTTGATGTCGACACCCGTGCGTCCAGACTACCGTGCTGAGCCAACAAACAACTGATCAGCTCAGCGCGGCAGCCATGTAAATTTAAATGAAGCGGCGATTATTTAAATTGCTGCTTCATTTTCCTATGCCTGGTAGCCTAATCTACATGCCTCTGTCGTCAGAGGCATGTAGTCTAGACATAGCCTCATTGTGTAGATAGACAGACAGTTTTGGAATGCCTCACTCCATGAGATACCAGGACACTTATCACTGTTGTGTGTCACTTCTGTGTGCAATATATAAATAGCAAATGTACACACCAAATTTGGGAAGCAGCCCAAATTTCCAAAGATCAAAGCAAGCCATGCCAGTCTCCCTCATGTGCTCAAGGCTTTTTAAGAGAACAATGTGTTCTGAGATGGGAAGAGCACAAAGAGGCGACACTCTAGACTAGACCTAAGTTAAAAGTATGTGCAATAGCTGATTTTGCAGCTCCTCTGAAGGGTGTATTGTTATTGCAATGCACAGGAGTGCAGAGAATGTACTTAGCCTTCTACGTAACAACACACAGAATGAAGAATGTATCATCTTCATAAGAAAGAGTGCACAGAGCACAGTAGGAAATCCATCCAAAAGAATTATTTGGGCTTGTATTTTGTGTTTGTTTTTATAGTACTGTCTCATGGCACGTGAGTATTGCAGAAGGAATGAATCTTTAAAAGATGGTTAAAGGGAGCCAGAGTGGCAGCAAGGGAAAGAAAGCATTTAGTGTAAAGTGCTTTAAGATCCTCAGCTGAAAAGTTATTCATGTGTTTAGTATTAGTATTAGTATAACCCTGCAAGCTGCATGGACACTTTTCATGTGTTTAGTATTAGTATTAGTATAACCCTGCAAGCTGCATGAACACTTTTCAAAGACACCATAATAGAGGCCCAACTTAAATGTATACCCCAAATTAAAAAACAGTAGAAGAACTAAAAAAGAGCCACCATGGCTTAACAACCATGTAAAAGAAGCAGTGAGAGATAAAAAGGCATCTGTTAAAAAGTGGAAGTCAAATCCTAGTGAGGTAAATAGAAAGGAGCATAAACACTGCCAACTTAAGTGTAAAAATGTAATAAGAAAAGCCAAAAAGGAGTTTGAAGAACAGCTAGCTAAAAACTCAAAAGGTAATAGCAAAATGTTTTTTAAGTACATCAGAAGCAAGAAGCCTGCTAAACAACCAGTGGGGCCCCGGATGATTGAGATACAAAAGGAGCACTTAAAGATGATAAAGTCATTGCAGAGAAACTAAATGAATTCTTTGCTTCAGTCTCCATGGCTGAGGATATTAGGGAGATTTCCAAACCTGACCCGTCCTTTGTAGATGACAAATTTGAGGACTTGTCACAGATTGAAGTGTCATTAGAGGAGGTTTTGGAATTAATTGATTAACTTAACATTAACAGATCACTGGGACCAGATGGCATTCACCCAAGAGTTCTGAAAGAGCTCAAATGTGAAATTGCGGAACTATTATCTATGGTTTGTAACCTGTCCTTTAAATTAGCTTCTGTTCCCAATGACTGGAAGATAGCTAATGTAACACCAATGTTTAAAAAGGGCTCTAGAGGCAATCACGGCAATTACAGGCCGGTAAGTCTAACATCAGTACCTGGCAAATTAGTTGAAACTATAGTAAAGAATAAAATTGTCAAACACATAGAAGAACATAATTTGTTGGGCAAAAGTCAACATGGTTTCTGTAAAGAGAAATCTTGCCTTACTAATCTATTAGAGTTCTTTAAAGGGGTCAACAAACATGTGGACAAGGGGGATCCAGTAGATATAGTGTACTTAGATTTCCAGAAAGCCTTTGACAAGATCCGTCACCAAAAGCTCTTACGTAAATTAAGTCATGGGATCAGAGGGAAGATCCTTTCATGGACTGAGAACTGGTTAAAAGACAGGAAACAAAGGGTAGAAATAAATGGTAAATTTTCAGAATGGGAAGGGGTAACTAGTGGTGTCCCCCAAGGGTCAGTCCTAGGACCAATCCAATTCAACTTATTCATAAATGATCTGGAGAAAGACGTAAACCGTGAGGTGGCAAAGTTTGCAGACGTCACTAAACTGCTCAAGGTAATTAAGACCAAAGCAGACTGTGAAGAACTTCAAAAAGACTTCACCAAACTAAGTGACTGGGCAACAAAATGGCAAATGAAATTCAATGTGGATAAATGTAAAGTAATGCACATTGGGAAAAATAACCCCAACTATAGATACAATATGATGGGGGATAATTTAGCTACAACTAATCAGAAAAGAGATCTTGGAGTCATTGTGGATAGTTCTCTGAAGACGTCCATGCAGTGTGCAGCAGCAGTCAAAAAAGCAAACAGGATGTTAGGAATTATTAAAAAAGGGATAGAGAATTAGATGGAGAATATCTTATTGCCCTTATATAAATCCATGGTACACCCATATCTGGAATACTGCGTACAGATGTGGTCTCCTCATCTCAAAAAAGATATACTGGCATTAGAAAAGGTTCAGAGAAGGGCAACTAAAATGATTAGGGGTTTGGAACGGGTCCCCTATGAGGAGAGATTAAAGAGATGGGGACTTTTCAGCTTGGAAAAGTGGAGACTAAGGGGGGATATGATAGAGGTATATAAAATCATGAGTGGTGTGGAGAAAGTGAATAAGGAAAAGTTATTTACTTGTTCCCATAATACAAGAACTAGGGGCCACCAAATGAAACTAATGGGCAGCAGGTTTAAAACTAATAAAAAGAAGTCTTTTTCACACAGCGCATAGTCAATCTGTGGAACTCCTTGCATGAGGAGGTTGTGAAGGCTAGGATTATAACAGAGTTTAAAAGAGAACTAGATACATTCATGGAGGTTAAGTCCATTAATGGCTATTAGCCAGTATGGGTAAGGAATAGTATCCCTAGCTTCTGTTTGTCGGAGGGTGGAGATGGATGGCAGGAGAGAGATCGCTTGATCATTATCTGTTCAGTTCACTCCCTCTGGGACACCTGGCATTGGCCACTGTTGACAGACAGGATACTGGGTTGGATGGACCTTTGGTCTGACCCAGTATGGTCATTCTTATGTTTGTATTAGTATTAGTATTAGTATTAGTATTAGTATTAGTATTAGTATTAGTATTAGTATTAGTATTAAATTAAAATAAATTTAATTCAGTTTTATTATCCCCTTACACCCTCCACATTCAGGCCATTTTCAGTCAGGACAGAAAACATAGACCTGCCTTGAATCCCAATGGTATTATTTTCATGCCCAGTCTGGGATTTTTATGTAAAGCAACAAGTACAAGGAATATCTAGATTCCTTTCCCCTGTGACTACAATTCTCCCTGCACGTAACTGACCATCGGACAAAGAAAAACAAAACAACATTACAGAAATTTGAGAGGCATAAACAGTAAAGAAGATCAGAGAAAAACCTACAATGATACATGCTCATGTCTTATTTAAACAGTATAGAACTTGAGAACACTGCACCAGGTTCAATAATGTTTGCATCTGCGGGTCCCTGAAATAGTTGTGGATGAGGAATTATTCAAATCTGACATTTCTGAATTTGATTAGTGATTGTAAACCCCCTCCCCCCAAATATCCAAAATATTTTGTGTTCTATATCGGGGCTTTCTGCCAAAGCCTCCAATAAACCAACATTGCAAACTATTATTTTAACCTTTCTAAGATTGTTAGAGCCAAAATCTGGATAAAATAAGTCCAGCCTCATATTTTAGAATAATAAGATTCATACATTTCCAGATGTCTCTCAATCCTTTCAGTGTCAGTGAAAGAAATTATCGCTTGTGACAAAGCAGATTTTATAGCTCTGGGTTTCGGAGTCACATCAGAATTATTTTACTCATTCTCCTCAAAAGCCTGATCTGTTTTATGGTTATTATGAAGCTAAAGATATCTGACCAGAAGATAAATGAGGCAGCTATAGAACATAAGGGTGTGTCTACAGCAGTTATTTGAAATAACTATGCGAGCATCTACACAATAATTCCGTTATTTTGAAATAATTTTAAATAACGGACGGCTTATTCTGACTTCTATAAACCTCATTTTATGATATAGTAGCCCAGTGTCTGTGAATCTGTAACACTGAAATGCTGGCTGTTCCCTCTGGGAGGCCCGTGCTGCATGGGAAGTGGGAGGCTCAAACGGCCGCTTGCTCCCCCGCGGCGGTCCGGCTGAGCGGCGCAGAAGTCAGCCGAGTGCCACTGTGGGAGGCAAAGGAGGATGGGGCGGTGACGTGCAGTGTGACGTGCGGTGTGACGTGCGGCATCCCCTGGCTGTAAATGTCACCGCCCCGCCCCCTTTTGCCTCCCGCTGTGGCGCTCAGCTGACTTCTGCACCACTCAGCCAGGCTGCCGCATGGGAGCAAGTGGCGCAAGCGACCATTTGGGCTCTGCACTCCCCCATGCAGCACGGGGAGTGCAGAGCTCAAACGGCCATTTGGGCTCCACGGTCCCCAGAGTGAGAGGCAGAAGGGGGAGGAGAAGTGAAAGAGAGAGGCAGGAGGCGGAGGAGAGCTGAGAGGGGGGGGGGAGACAGGAGGAGGAGGAGAAAGAGAGACGGAGCAAGAGACCGACGTGGAGGAGAGACCTGAAAATCCCGTCGTATGACGGGCTAATTGGCTAGTTTTATGAAGAATAATGTCTATTCCGAAAAAGCTAGTTTGAAATAAGGTGTTTGTAGATGCTCCACTACTGCTATTTTGAAATAGCCCTTCACCAGGACCATTCTAGGTTATTCCTCCTGGGGCTCTAAATTGAGATAGCACGTCTACACTACAGGGAAGCCTTAAAATTAGTCCGAGGCAGGCTTCCCTAATGTGGATGTGCTATTTCGAAATAAGCTATTTTGAAATAATTATTTCAGAATAACTTATTCCAAAATAATTGTGCACTATAGACATACCCAAAGCGATCCCGATTCTTAATTTCTGTAGTTTAGTACCTTCTTTAATAATCAGCTATGCCTGAAAATTCAAACTGATCCTTAAGTTTTGAATGACGATTTAACAAAAAATATAGATATATAGAACTTTTTGTTAACCTTGAAGGTCAGTGTGATTTTAAGATCTTATCTCTAAGATCCTAGCAAATAACAATTAAAAAAGGAAAGTTATGAAATAGTATGTCTTATCTCACATGCTTTATTGCAAGTTCTGTCTTTATATTTGTTTAGTACCTTCCTTAGCACACTGGGACCATAAGCTTTGATTGGAATCGTAAAGCACTGCAGCTATGAAAGTATTTGTGCCTTTGGGAAAGATGTGAGTGCATTTGGGGCCCCTATTTGCAAATATGCTCTTTCACTGGTATTTTAAACTGATGATTTCTTGTTTCTAGTGCAGAATTTGAAATAAATATGCATTGTTCTTGTTCCTATCAAGAAGAGAGCTCCTTTACTTAAGAGGCAATGGAGGTGAACAGTATTTAATGATCCATTAACAAGAATCAGCACATCATGTTCTCTCTCACACACAAAGATATGATACGTGACAATTATTGCTTCCCTGATTCCAAGAGTCCAGTGTCCAGGAGAATAGACTGCACTGTCCTTAATAGTTCTCATGGCATCACATAGTAGTTCAGTAACTGCCTCCGGAAACACTGATCCTCAACTCTCCCTCCTTTATGCCTCCTTCCCTATTGTCACTACTATCACTTTTGGACTTGTCTCCATAGGGACATGTAAAACCTAATTAATCTTTAAAGTGGAGTATTTAATCTGTGTTAAACACATGTATGGGTGCTCTTATTCAGAATTTAAATGTTCTTAATTCAGTTTAATTTAATGAAGTTAACTAAATTGAATTAGGCCACTTCTATTCTGAATAACCCTGTCCTAATAGGGGTTTGATGTGGTTAAGTAATCCACTTTAAGTAATCCACTTTATATTCATACATTTATTTAATTAGGATTAACTCTGCTGAGTGTATCTTGTGTAGCCAAGCTCTAAATATCACCCTACAGGCAGTTTTAAACCCTTATTTTAAGATAAACAAGTTACTAAATTATACATACAGCAGATCAACTGAGAAAAGGTGTGCCATATGCTGACAGATCTGAAATACAATAGAAATCAGTGTTATGAACTGGCAAGTCAACCACACACCTTATTTGGAACCAGAATCAGGCAGTCAATCAGCCAATCAGGCAGCAACACACAAAGCAAATTCAGTACAGTGTTGAACTACTAAAAAAAGCTTTTTAATGTTTGGACAAGGTAAGGAAACTGCAACATTTTTCTTCTGCATAGTAAAGTTTCAAAACTGTGTTAAGTCAATGTTCAGTTGTAAGCTTTTGAAAGAACACCCATAAAGTTTTGTTTAGGATGACAAACATTTCAGAGTTCCAATCTTCACTCTCAAGGTGCTCATAATTCTGAAGTGCTACTGTATTCCTGCTTTACTGAACATTTGATTCTCAGCCCCCGCACCAACAAGTGCTTGAAAATGTCTTCTCCTCTGTTTCTGTTCCTAACAATGCTCTTTCAGAAAGGGCTGGCATATTAGAGGCGCTCTCACATGACTAGTGGTATTTGTTAAGACTCATGGTATTTTATTGTGCAAACAGACCCTTCTTCAGCTCCAGCTGAAGTCAATGGCAAGACTCCTCACTGACTTCAGTGGGAGCAGCCCCGGTGGGATTAGATCCATTCTGACATTTTCCTTCCGCCCCCAAACGTTTTAGCTGACTGAACCTTTTGTGACATGATGCAGGCCAGAGTGCCCACGTTTCTACAAGGTCCCCACAAGAGGGTTTATTTGCCACGTTCTGGTAACACTTTACAGGAGAAGTTATCAGCTGGTTTTTGCAAAAAGACCATGACCTTATGAAAGAGCTTTGGTAGCATTTATGTTCTCCAGGTAGGCTAACTATTAGGCTACTTTGCATCCTGGGACAGGCCCTATGGTGGAGACTTGCTGTCTGTGTCTTAGGGAAGCTTTACAAGTGACCATGCCTTTCACCTCAAGGCTGGCATTTCAAAACCAGATGCAAGGCAGTTACAAAATTCTTCAGTAAGCAGGGTTTAAATAGGGTGAATGCTTCTTTGTCCCATTCCCAGCAAATCACCAATCTCATTTGGATCAAGGAAGGATGGAACTAGAGTGTTTTCTCACCCACAGCAACTGTGCTTCCAGCTGAGAGCGGACTGGAAACTGAATAATATACTTGCTGCTGCAGTTTTACAGAGGGACCAAGCAGAAAACACATCAAGGTGATTTAGGCTGTCTACACTGGAAAGATTTGGCAACTAAAGTGCTGTCAACATTCAAAAGTTGCCAAAACTGAAAACTCGTCAAACCTGTTTTTCTGCCACCCACTGTCAACATTTCATGGCCACATTGTGAGCTCCCCTGTTGGCAGAAAGACCAAAGTAATGTGGGTAAACATCCCACAGTGTTCAGTTAGTAAACACTATGGGAATGTGCAAAGTAGCACTATGTATTTTGGGAACATGAAAAAACACTCTGTTAGCCACCTCTTTGTTTCCCAGTTCTTCGTGGGCTTCCAGCTTACTTTCACAGCAAGTGAATGGTAGTCATTGCTGTGAACTCCAGCATCTGCTGTGAGAAATCATGGATCCCAGAATTTTCTCCCATGTTGAGTCCTATGTGCTTAGGACATCACGCATTGTGGCAGAGGTATGTATGTAATTAATAGCAGAGGATAAAGACTCGGAAGTGGAGGACAATGTGAGTGACAGGAACAGCACCGAACTGACATTGCATTGGGCTGCCACAAAGCAGCTGTGCACAGTAGAGCGTTGCTTTTGGGCTAGGGAAACCAGCACTGAGTGGTGGGATTAAATTATTAACCAGTCAAAGTTACTAGCCAACCAGGATGCTTTTACTGTTATGAACCAATTATAGTTGATAAAATATTAATACTTAGTCATTTTGCTGTGAGAATAATATATATAAGCTAAATATTTCCCATCATGTAGTTTAAATCTACTATATATTTTAGAGAGTTTGTTGGTCTGCGAGCGAGCAATGACTTAGGTCTGTGTCTGTCTGTCTGGTTGGGAACTCCTACTCAGTAAGAGCTAGAACCACCATATTTGCTATGCAGCTTCCTCTTAGTATAACTTAAAGCAAGATAAGGGTTTGATTGTATGTGTGGGAGAGGGCTGAAGTTCCCCTTCCCTCATGCATAGGGGATGCACAAAATCATAGAGAAGAGAGAGAATCACCAGGCAGATGAAAGGGGCTGGCTAGGGGAGTGCCACCTCTACCTGGGACTGCCAAAGCCCTAAGCATCTCCCCGCTCTCCACATGCCCTTTATGGAGGGTAGGGAGCCTGCATCTTCCCCATTTGTACAGGAGCATTGCTGGCTGTTCCTCTTCATCAGGGAGCTTGGGTAAATGCACAGTTTAACCATTTCCTCAGTCTGGCGGGGGGAGCACAGAGGGGCAGACAAAGCTGGACCTGCCCCACGTGAGGGACGTGCACCCCTCCAGCTGTGCCCCCCCCCCGGAGCTACAGTGGCCATGAAGAGGTGCTTCACAACTGGCCTCAAGCTGCTGTGGTGAGAGAGGGTTGGGGTGGACCTCTCTCCCTGGGGCAGCCTGCATACTGCAGCCTCATTCCCAGCCCCTCCCCAGAGCAATGATTTAAATGAGGAAAAACAAAAATTAATTGAGTTAAGGACCCGGGCAATGCTGGGTAAATCTTCTAATATGAATATATATGGTACTACAGTTAATGGAACGAGGCAGTCACTCTACCATGGCTCTTTTGGGTAATGTTGTTTGCTAATTTGGTTCCTGAACCACTGAAGTCTGAGTACCCTTGGAAATGGTTTATTTAACCCTTGTGCCAAGTATAATTTCAATCCCAATTATGGCAGCATTCTCCCACCCACCAAAAAAACCCATGTAATTAAATCCCATTATTAGTAGAAATAAGATCACAAAGCGGCTACCAGATGAGTTTTTACTTAACAGAGAACTTTACCGAAAGGGTTGGTTATAAGCAGGGCTCGACAAATCCGCGTATCTATTCACCCGTGGTGAGTAGATTTCAGCTGGTCACCCTGTTCACTGGCAGCGCGTACATGTGCAGTGTGGATCTGGCACATGCGCTGTCTGAGGCTGGCGAGTGGATTTCGCCGCGGTTTGTTGAGCCATGGTTATAAGCTACAGTACCAACACCTGAGCACTGAGTCCATTCCCCTTACTCCTACTGTTTTGGTTCCTGGTGTGTGTCTACACAGCACCCTAAACTCGAAATAAGATACTCTATTTGCGCTATGCAAATTACATATCTTATTTTGATTCTATTTCAAAATAGCTTATTTTGAAATTTGGCGCATCTACACAGCGCCAAATTTTGAATAACACACTATTTCGAATATCAGAGCGGTAGCCATGTTAGTCTGAATCTGCAAAAGCGGCGAGGAGTTCTGTGGCACCTTATAGACTAACCAAACATGGAACGAGGGTTACAGGGATGCTGAAATAGCGCACCTGTTATTTTGATACTCCGGTATCCCGCAGTAGCCATGCTGTGTAGACGTATCCTAGCAGTATAAAACCCAGGAGAAAACCAATGGCACAACTCAGCTTAAATCAACCTTTGGGTCACTCAACCCCCTTCTGGGCTGTGGTCTTGATTCCATCTAAGAATCTGGGTTTAGGACTAGAAAAGTTACTAGGTAATTTTTGGAAGTGTTTTCAATTAAAACTAATACATATTTTCTCCTAATAGCACCATAGTAGTTAATGCCTCTGGATTGACAGGCAGAATGATACAAGAAATATTTCCAGTATAAAAGATTTCACCTCTAAATCATTCCTCAGTTTTCTTCTGTATCGCATATGGCATCTCCCAAGTGCATGATGGTGGGGCAAAAACAATTTATTAGAACTTCAGAATGACACAACAACTCTCTTATGGTTTTACTATAGATAAGACTGTCTGATGTTCCAAAAGAAATGCTGATAAAATCTTCTTACCACATTATACCATCATGGATTATACCTGATCCTGTTGGGTCACTTATTAGGAAAAAAAATCTTCCTATGAAAGCACAGTGATCAGTGATTTCTGAATCCAAAGATAGTGAATGTCGATGAATCTTGCTATAAATAACAGACAATTTCACTATGTGGAGTGAGTTGAATTTCCTGTCTAATATAATCATAGGCTTGACTGAGTAATAAAGGTATCTAGTTCTTTAACTACAGCTGCACATACACATACATTTATGCTGTTAATTATGTTTTATTATCTTTTAACAAAAACATTAGATATCTCATAAAATCTTTGCATAATATTAGCTCCTCTCCTCCACTAACCCCCAAACTGTATATAAACTCACTCAGCTGGTGTTTGTGAAGTACTTTCAAATTCTTAGCCAAAAAGCTCTATAAGCCTGATTCTTCATCTCCTTGTGTTAATAGAAAGACAACAACTTACTTCAGAATCAGGCATCAAAATGCAAAATGTTATTGTTATTTTTCCATCAATTTCATATTAACAATGGCAATAGTTCACCCCACTCTTAAATGCTTTGTTCTACCCCTTTTTTATTCACATATACAAATCCATGTTCAGGTAGCATCCATGGTACACATTTCAGATTCCAGCTAGTATTCACTGTAGAGAAATGGGAAAAGATATTCTTGGGGTTCAAGCATATGTCTGATCTGGGAAAGATCGGGGCTGCAATCCCAGCTCTAGTAAAAACTTCCTTTGAGACCATGGAGAAAATCACTTAGGTCAGAATGTTCAAGTCTGGTTGCCTACCTGTATTTGAGCTCCTAAATGAGAGCTTAGGACATCTATAAATCAAACCATGTATTTATCTGTAAATGCCTAACTTTTGGATCTTTGTTTGGAAATTTTGGCCTATGGTCTCTGTGCTTGAGTTCTCATATCTTTAAAAATTCAGAATCTACTTATTATTTACCTACTTCACAGAGGCATTTTGATTACTGTATATTTGCAATATGCTTTTAGGTTCTCCGAGACTAAATGTAATGAAAGTGCAAATCACCATTTATAAAAATTGACCAATACACTGCTTTAAGCCCTATTCTTACTGTATGCTGTATTGCTGTCCCATTTAACTCCAGTCCTCTTTCTACTGCTTTAGGCTGTCCACCCTTTCCTTTTACTCCAATAATACCCACCCGGCAGGCTCTTTCCATTCTTTGTAAGGTTCTCTTGAAAAGAGAGAGTGTGCATATTGAGTTGGCACTCTACCAGGAAGAGCTAACAAACGGCAGATTAAGTGGCAACATGGAAAAGAATTTCAAGCATGTATTATACTTGCTCAGAGTTCAGTATGGAACTTTAAGATCATTGCTGCTCTACACACAGTCAGGCCTGGGAATTCCATTGCAAAGCAATTACAGATTCAAGCAGAATACCTTTGCTCTGACAATACACCATGTTGACATTCTACAGTTCTCAGCGAAACAAGCTCAGCATGGCCTTCTGGGAGAGTTGAGGATGTTCTGTGTTCTTTCTTCTTTTCATCCAGCCCCCATCCTCAACATCCAGAGGGGAGAGTTATTTCAGATTAACTGGGGTTTACCCTATGTTAACCTTGTAAGATGCTGTAACAGGAGAGGTTTGCTTCATCCCATGTAATCCTTTCCATTTACCAGAATCTAAAATGACCAGGAACAGAATATCCAGGTTCCTCCTCTGCACTATACTGAGATACAAAAGCAAGGCGGTATGTTCTTAGTCTAATTCTGTGGAGTACTGGGAGTTTAAAACCATATTGTGCCTTTAAAAATAGTTATTTTTACCCCTTTGATGAACATGTTTTCTCTAGTTAAAACATGCCCTAATTATAACAGCAAGAAAAAGAGAGTGGGATTTTCAAAACCACTCCGCATTGGCCTATGTCAAAACATCCACTGATGTGACTGGACAATTAAGATAATGCTGAGCACATATGAAAATTTCACCCAAGAGGTCTACAAATTCTCTTGAATTTTATCATTAAAAATCTAAAGTGCATGCATAGAGATTACAGTAAGAAGAAAGTGAGCCGTCACTAGATCTTGCGCTGCATAAGTAAGCTGATGATTTGATAAAAAAAATTATACCTACCAGCTGGTTTGCCTATTGAAAATGTTCACTCCACCAGCCTAAATAGCACCTCCGAATTGATATTAAGATGCTTTAGAACAGGGACCGGCAACCTTTCTGAAGTGGCACAGCAAGATTTAACCCTCCTGCCCTGGGCCGTGCCACTTTCCTGGGAAGAGGGGAGGGATTTCCCCGCCGCACGCCCTGCTTGGTCTCCTGCCCTGGGCTCTGCTCTGGCTTCTCCTGTGAAGCTTTCACAGATTCAGGTTTTTTTTTTCACATTAAGTGATTAATATTAAACATAAAATAAGTAAAAATAAAAAGAGAAACCCAAAATGAACACACTAAATCCCTTTGTCAATAGTGAAGCAACTGAACCAATAATAATGATCATTAAAATAAAAATTTAAAAATAATTATAGGTATTTCTATAAAATACAAAAAATAATACTTCTTACTTAAAATGTTTTAAAAGCTCAAAAAAGGCCACCAGCTGGGTGGTTTAAAAACAAAAGCCAACCTAGCACATACACACAAATCAATATAAAACAATAAAGCCCAATTATTAAACGCCTATTCAAAATAGGGATGTGAAAGGTTAATATCACCCTTACTGCTTACTACTTACGGTCAGCGGGCTGCTCCAGCTCTGTGGGGCCTGGTGCATCACAGGCAGGAATGCTCCAGCCTGGCAGGATCAGCACCCACCCCAGCAGGGCCGTTACCCAACACGTGGCCTTTGGTTTTGGCCCCGGCGGGGGCCGCCACTACCTGACATGCGACTTCTGGTTTTGGCTCCGGCCAGAGCAACCAGAGCAGTTGCTGCCTGACACCAGAGCAGTTGCTGCCTCCATACGCATGGGAGGAGGGGGCTGAGCTCCCACCCAGTGCCACGCCAAATAGGCTTGCGTGCCACTTATGGCACGTATGCCGTAGGTTGCTGGCCCCTGCTTTAGAACAAGGTCCCAGTTCGACAAAGCACTTAAGAACATGCTTCTATGGGAAGTAAGCATGTGCTTATGTGTTTCAAAGAATCAGAGACCAAACTCTCAGAATTTCACACTCCTCCTTGCACATCTAGAAATAAAATTTAATGAATGCTACATAAGTACACTCAATGACTCGTTCTCTTTTCATTGTAACTACTGATATCAAAGGGGTTGTTTCTGATTTACACCCATGTGAGAGTTGAAAAATCAATTGCATTATATTCTTTGTCATGAGATTATATCCTGCACTTGCAAGAGTTGGAATCACTAGGCCAAATCCTTTCCCCCTTTACTTCAGTGGCGTTACACTAAGAATGGGTTTGACTATTTGTTGTAATAAGTCATTTTCATCTCTAAGATGATCCTATGACTCTTGTTTTGGAAATGCAATAATCACATAAAGCCAGGGATTTCCAGAGGCATTTCCGTAGGGTTAAATACTCATCTCTACTGAAATACATTTGATTATCTGTAATGAGCATGGAGAAAAGAAAGCTGAAAGGAAATAAATGAAGAAACAGTCTCAAGGATGTTGATACGACTGTGCTGTATTTGAATGTCTTTACAAATAAGTAAAAGCAAAAAGAGATTGAAGTTACAACCCCAGGTATGGTACAAGAGTGTCTGCACTGAAATTCCATTACTTTTCTTTATTCACTGTGATACATTCAAAGAGAAGTGCTCCAGCTGACAGTCACAAAATAAAGTAAATCTAGAATAAAATAGCAGAAGAAGTCTGTCAGTTACATATGGTGATTACTCATATTTTTAAAGCATTAGTAACTGTATGCATCTGAGTGCAAACACCCAGCAAGGAAGGGTTCCACAGTTTTGAACACTGCACCCACAATCAAAAACATCTTTAGGCTGCTCCAGCAAAAATGGCTTTCATAACTAGAGCCAACACTTCTAGAAAGATAGAGCACCATCAGGAGTGTATTTTCCCACACCATAAAATTAGCAAAATGAAAGAAAAATAAGGCTTAACTGAATTACAAGTGTCCTATAAAGCTCAGAAACAAGCCCACATAGACTCAATCTTGCTTAGCTCAGTTTTGCTGGACAGCGCTGAATTTTGTCCCGGTAACATCTGTGCAGTGCCTAATGCAATGAGATTCAGACATTACAGGGAGATGCATGGATGGAATGGAGATTAGCATTTGAATAAGTGACCATTTTCCTATTTAAAGAGTGGCGACAGGCTGCTATGACACTAGCCTAGCAGTGTTACTGAAATACAGTGGCATAATCCACCTGAGAAACATGATGTGTAGAAAGTTCTTTGTTCTACCAATGTTGTTTGCTGTGCAACAGTATTTGGCAGGGGGTTTCAACCCATAAAAAGGTAGTTTCTGTTGGAATTATAATTTGTCTACAATAAAATGACAGGCATCAATGTCCATACGAGACACTGGTGCATCATTTTATTCATATATTGGATTATGTCCTATAATCTGGTTCTCTTTCAATTAGCTCTATTACAAGCTGTAGAACTGGTGAGCTACGTGTGTCAAGAACTGCTCATAACTTGGCAATTTTGAAAGAAAACTACCACAAATGCTGCAAGGAAAAAATTCAGAAGTCAAGAGGTTAAAGTACACTGCCAAACCGGGGTGGCAGAGATACAGATAGAAATCTGTTAACAAATTTTCTTTCTTTCTTTCTTACAATATTCTCTTTCTACTTTAAAGCCTTACAATTTAGGAAGCCAAAAAAACCTAAGGATGCTTCTCCTCCTCTCGGACAGGACTTGCATTGCTGGAGTAGTCACAAAGAGCTAGAAATTTTCCATGATTAAAGATCCAAATAAGTCACAAAAGGAAACAACCTTCTTCCCCCATACACCTTCTACACAATATATTTATAGGGACACGGTCATGTTAACAACTGTGGCCCAGATTCTTAAACAATTAATCCCATGCATAATACTGCTTGAGTGAGCAGAACTCTGAGGCACGCTGTGTGTGACTTAAGATCCAGGCATGTCCAGTTTTCCATGACTATGGCCTAGATGTTTAAACAGTATTTTCTTACCTATGTTACTCATAAAGCTTCAAATCACTAAACATTACAGTTTGAAAAAACCCTCTATTTATTTACCCTTATAGTTATTTGCATGACATTCATCTTCAACAATGTAAACCTAGTCTCTGTTGCACTCTGGTTCTCATGCAATAACACAATTCTGAAACACTGCAGGTTGGGGGAGTTATTGTTAAACACCCTTTTTTTTTTCTGATATCACAGAAATACTTTCTTTTAAAGTTTCAGATGAAAACATTTCCATTAAGCCTGTGTTTGAGGTACAAAGTAGGTGTGAGTTCCCCGACAGCATTCCTTTCATACAACTCATTGGAGACCCCTCGGATTATGTATTGTTTACCAACCCCCAAATTAATCTTAAATCACTAGAACTGCAAAGTCAGAAATTCTACCTGAGCTCTCCCCTCCCAACAGTTTTTCCCTTCCTCCTCAAATTAACATTTTCTAACTGCAACTCTGTCACACAATCACCTTCCAAAGAGTAAAGTGTCCTGCTTATAATTTTATAAATTATGTCTAGGCATTTCAAAGTAGAATCACACACATTTATAACAAAAGAAGTTTGGCTTTTCCATGGATAAGTATAATTAAGACAATTAAGTGCTTTCTAGAAAGTTCATTGTCTATCCATCCCTACAGTCAAGATAGTTGCCTTTGATCCAGTAACAGATTTGTGCATATTTCAGGGGTGTGATGCGAACAGCCACATTGAAATCCTGTGGGGCGCCATTCATGTCCACCCACTGATGCCCTGAAAATATTCCAATAATTTTACGCTCCCATTTCTGATGCTGTCTTTTCCACATCCTCACATACACCCCGGACCCACTTGCCCCTGGCTGGGCATCACACTGCTGATACAAGAGGTCAAATGTTTCATCTTTGACATCACAGAAACGGTAAACCAGATTCCCTGGACGATCATTGTCATAGCCAGAGAAGTGAATCCTACCTCCAGGCAACTGTCTAGCGGGTGGGCTCACACCTATATTCATGAATTTTCTTTTGTGAGGCTTCTTGAGCTCCAGTAGGGCATAGTCATAATCCATGCCAATATCATTAGCATTTCCTTTGATCCATCCTTTGGGGACATGTGTCCGTTTCACTCGGATCCACTGGAATTTCATTTTTTCTGGCATTGTTGAGCTCGTGATATTAGTCCCTTTGCTGCCATCTTTCAGTTTAGGCTTCAGGAAGCCCACCCTCAGTTTCTGGGCTCCTTTGACATAACTTTTGCCATCATGGATGCAGTGAGCTGCGGTAAGGACGTGCTTTTCTGCCACCAGAGTACCTGTGCAACCTGTGGACAACTTCACCGAAGTGGAGAAAGGGTAATTCAACAAGAAGTCCTTGCCAAAAATGCTAAACCTACTGTCGTAGCCATAGATCTGCCTCTTTGTTCGAGATTTGCTTTGTGACCCTTCACTGCCACTGTTGACAATGTAAATGCCTACTTCAGTTTCAACAAGACTACCATTGGCATACAAGGTCTCATAGGACAGATAGTCCTTCACTTCTTCATATGTTGGCAGCGGGGAACGCTTGTGGCATTCTGGGCCACAAGAAGATACCACCTCCAGTTTGGTTTCTGCATCAAACTGTGGTTTGTCTAGATTAACGGTAGATTGTGGCAGGATTACTGGAACTTTGTAAGATGGCCAGGTTGGTTTCCAGAGAGAATTGGCGGGCATAACATCCTTAACAGCGCACAGGAAGAGGATCAAAGTTGACACACCTGCCATGCTGAACACCAATCTGGGGAAAGAAAAGAATCCTCTGATTAGTAAAGCAAACATTCATTCACCATGGCACAGCAATCGTTTGCTAGCCAAACAAAATACCTGGCATTGTCCTGACATTTTATCCCTACTTAAGGCTAAACCCTGATCCTAATGAAGTGAGTGCACAGGATCAGGTGATTTGTAACTGGGGGAAGGGAAAATTCTGTATAATACAGCACAGCTCACTTAAAGCATGTACTTGACCTTGGGATTATTATGTGATCTACTGCCAGCCCTGAGATATCAAGTGATTGTTTTGTCTGTTTTTAGCATTGTTGGTATAGCATAGTCTGCAGGCTCCGCTTCACAAGTCCCCCAGAAGAATTACCTGCTCCCAACCAGGAATTGTAATGGTTCCAATTGTTTCCAATTCCCTTTTTACTGGATATTAGGCTGCCTGCTCTGTTAATTATACACTGTACAAGCCCCTTAGGTTGACACTTTCAAATTTTGGTGCCAAGATTAGGAACCTAACTCTAATTTTGGCTACACAGTTGTAAACAGGTGGTGTCTCAGTTTTCCAGCTCAGCACCTCCTATCGCCATCAGTGAGAGCTGCAGGTATTCAACTCCTTCGGTGGGCAGAACAAATGTCAGGCTATTAGCACATACCTGCAGTGAGAGACCACAGTGAAGTGACTTATAATGCTTTATATATGTTACAGTGACTCCTAGTGGCCAGGACCTCCCCTCCCAACTCCCCCCCAGTCCTAGGCACTGTACAAACAAGAAATAGAGAAATAAATAGAGAGTAAGAAATAAAGCCCCTGCTCCAAGGGTCTTATAATCTTGGTTAACAATTAATCAAGCGGATAAAGTAAATACAGGGGGGCACGTTTCTGTAGTGCTGGTATGTTAGAGGGTTGCTTCCCCTGTAAATTAAGACTGAGGAGGGTTTCTAGTCTATTTAACATACTTTTTCCTTAGGCATGAATGGGGAAGGTTCACCTATTATGTGAGGGCAGCTAATGAAGAAAAGATTTTTAAGTACAGAAGGAACATTCAGCTAACATATTGACTTATTCAACAGTAAATTAAATTCATTTGAAATGCAAACCAATCCTCTCACAGCACAGAGGGACTGTAAATGTGTTTATGAACCACAGGCAGAGGGTGTCAAGCGACAGAGAACAAAGAAAATGTGTGACAGAAGTTTATTTGAAAATTAGCCATACAGCTGAATCGCTGCAGGAGCCTGTGTGCTTGGTGTGAGAAGGCAGGCAGGACTTCTTGTGTACAAGGATTATACAAACAAAATGACACAATTATGTTGAGCTTATGTATATTGAAACCCTGCTGGTTACACCGATAATGGCTGCATGATCATTCCTGACATGCCTCAAGTGAATAAACTATAACACACAGTTGCAGAAGGTGTCTAAGAACTAAAAAGCAAAGAAGTCTCCACAACTCTTTACAAAGCAGTTTTCTGTTCCTAAGCTCTGCTGTGGAGTCCCTCAGGAACCATGGGCTAGCAGAGGATAAAGGTATCTGAGTCAAATATTACAGCTGGATAATTTTACAGCCAGTAGCATCATTTGTAGTAATCGATGCTAAGAAAAAGGTAGGCAAAGCTCATCTGTCAGAGTAATGATGATGTGTTAGGGAAGAGCCATTATGGTTTTTGTAAAGGGAAATCATGCCTCCCCAATCTATTAGAATTCTTTGAAGGAGTCAACAAGCATGTGAACAAGAGTGATCTAATTGACATTATGTACTTGGACTTTCAGAAAGTCCCTCACCAAAGGCTCTAAGCAAAGAAAGAAGTCAAGGGCTAGGAGGGAAGATTCTCTCATGGATCAGTAGCTGGTTAAAAGACAGAAACAAAGGGTTGGCATAAATGGCCAGTTTTCACAATCGGAAGAGGTAAATAATGGATTCCCTCAAGAACCTGTATGGAGACCAGCACTGTTCAAATATTCATAAATAATCCAGAAACGGGGCTAAACAGAGAGGTGATAAAGATTACAGACAATACAGAATTATTCAAGACAGTTACATCAAAAGCTGAGTGCAAAGATTTACAAAAGGCCCTCTTCCCTAAACTGCGTGATTGGGCAATAAAATGGCAGATGAAATTCAATGTTGGAAAATACAAAATTCCAGCATACTTACAAAATGATGGACCCTAAATTAGTTGTAACCACTTGTGAAGGGGCTGGCCAGCCCCGCACTGAACATGGGGGCGGAGAGCCCGCCTATTGGGTAAAATACGCCCCTCCCCCGAAGCCCTGCTGGGCATGCTCGCAGTGCAGCCCCGGTATAAAAGGCTGCCGGGTTGCTCAGTTGGAGTGGGCCGCTGAAGGGGAAGGAGTTCCTCTCCAGATACCGGAGCCACAGCCACTTCAGCTGGACTAAGAGGCACTGGACCAGTTACCTCTGCCGCTGTTGTCGCCAGAACGAGCCAGACCACAATGCTGGCCGCGCTGTGCAGCCTCTTGAGAAGCCGTCGCTGTCCTGGCCCCTGCTGTCTCCCAAGCCACACCTGCCGATGTCGCTGCTGTTGCTGGACCCGCATCCACAGGTGGGACCGTCATCGGACAGGGCGAGGGGGCAGGAAGCAACCCAAGGCGGGGGCCAACGAAGGACCCAGCAAGTTTCAGGGAGAACTCCCCACTGAGCCAGTGGTGGGAACCACCCGCCACTGATAGGGCCCTGGGTTGGGGCCCGGTGGAGAGGGAGGGCCAGGGCCCCCCTACCTCTTCCGCCCAGATCCTGGACGACGAGGGGATCCAATTTTAAGGACTAGGCCGCAGGGCCTTCATGTAAAGGACTAGGCCTCTGGGCCTGCAGTTAAAGAGACCAGACCGTGGGGAAAAGGGGGTGGGCCACACCACTCAAGAAAAAGCTTGGGCACTGTGGATAGATCTTCAAAACCATCTGCTCAATGTGCAGTGGTAGTCAAAAAAACTTAACGGGAAGTTAGGAACCATTAGACCAGGGATGGATAATAAGACAGTAAACATCATAATGCTAGTGTATGAATCCATAGTATGCCCACACTATGAATACCACATACAGTTCTGGTTGCCCCATCTCAACTCTATCTATTAGAATTGGGAAAGGACATAAAAAATTATTAGGGGTGTGGAACAGCTTCCATATGACAGGAGATTTAAAAGACTGGGACTTTTCAGTTTAGAAAAGAAACAACTCCGAGGGGATATGATAGAGGTCTATAAAATCATGAGTGGTGTGGAGAAAATGAACCGGCAAGTGTTATTTGCCCCTTCACATAACACAAGAACCAGGGGCCACCCAAAGAAACTAAGAGGCTGTGAGTTTAAACAAACTTAAGGAAATATTTCTTCATGTAACACATAGTAAACCTGTTGGACTCATTTCCAAAGGATGTTGTGAAATCCCAAAATATAACTGTGTTCAAAAAAGAATTAGGTATCGTCTACACTTGCAGCCAGGGATGATGCATGAGGGGGCACACAGCCCAAAATACTGTGGATGGGAGGGGCAGGGGCGGCCAGCAGCCGGTGGGGCCAGAGTCCCTGGATAGGGTGACCATATTTCCCCATGCTGAATAAGGGACACCTGGTAAAATGACTCGTATTCAAGTGAGTTCAACGGCAATCAATCAGAACTATGCAGTACAAACATTCACTTTAACATCAAGTAGGCCGAGCCTTGTTAAAAATAAATACTGCATAGCTGGAGTCTTTTTATGTACCTTCTTGTCTTTAAGGTTTGCATGGGGAGAAGTGACACACACACATTCCTGCACACCTCTCTCACACAGGGACAGGGGACCTCCCTGCCCAGTGCTCTCCATCCTCCATGCCTGGCTGGGCCCCAGGGATGGACCCACCTCTCTTGGTGCCTACCGCCATGTTTTCTCCAGGCAACGTGTGGGGGGCATGTAGGGAAATAGGCCTACCTCCCCAGATTTCTGTTGAGGTTCACTCCAAAACATGGCAATCAGTAGCCTTTTGGCGCTGTGTGGGAGACAAGGGATGGGAGCTGCTTCCAGCTGACGCAGGCTGGGGGTTGAGGTAGGGATGACCTGGCCTGTGTTTTTGTCATATCTTCCCTCCTGGCCCCTGCTCCTGTGGCTAGAAGCAGCTTGTTTGTCCCTTCCTGCCCACACAGAGTCGAAAGGCAGCTAACACCTCCACGCTGCCGCTGGATACACACATAACCCCGCTGCCTCCTGTTCCCTGGCTACAATATGGGCAGCGGGGGTTAAGCCCTAAAGATACATTGAGAAACAGGGCCCCAGCCTGGCAGTAGGGGCTTCAGCCAACTGGGCCAGAGAAGCAGCTCAGCAAAGGAGAGTGCTGAGGGGACAGAGCAGCCCCTCACTCCCTGGGGACAGGACCTAGGGTGGGGTGCAGCGGTGCTAAGCCCCACCTGGGGTCTTAGATAGGTGGAGCTCAGACTGGAAATAGCTTCCTCTGCACCACTCCAGAGTCTAGCTGAGAGGCAGAGAAGCTTCCCCATGCCAGCGCTGGGTGGGGCTTTGACACATGGAAGGCCAGGCTCCTCCTGGTAAGCACCCCAGGCCAAGGGTCCTGAGCTTTCCCCGGGTGCCAGCCCAGTCCGAGGCAGTGGGGGAAGGAAAGAGCCTGCCAGTCAGGCTGTTGTTGAGCTAAATGACCCGACCAGGGACTGGTTCTCTGCACGGCATGCACCCTGCTGAGGCGATATGGAGGAGCTGTGGGTGCAAGCGAATGGGCACAGCAGGGAGAGGACGTGAGAGGGAAGCATGTGTAGTGCCCGTCTCCACCTGGTTATCTTCTTTAATGCCAATCTGCTTACAGGTTTTGATGGGCAGGTCTGGGTTCTTCTGGATCCTGCCACCCACTCAACTTTATTTTTTTCGATGGATTTATTTGGCAGTGCCTCCACTCCCCTCACTCCTTCCTGGCAGGGTCACCAGGGCAGCTTGGGAGGAAAATTCTAACCCAGGGGAATCCCCACGTACTTGACAGATAGTTGGAGACTCCCAGAAAATAACACAAACACATACACTATAATAAACACAATTATATTAAATAGGAGACAAATATAACAGAACAGGGTAAAACACTATTTTTAGGGTCACCGGTGCCCAGCAACTGTAAGATTAGTGTCCCGTTGGTATGCATACTTTGTTGGGGCCCTTGATGACTTATGATCACAAAATTCTTCTCTGCAGTGGGTTAGCAGTGGGGCTGACTGGGTCCAGTACAGCCCAAAGGACTCACAAGTGGTAAATCCCTCCATAGGTTTAATATGCAGCAGGTTATAAAATCATAAAACAAAATCCCTGACTTACTAACTAAAAGATGGTGCCCTCACACACTCCATGAATGAGGATCAGGTTCAGAGATGACTCAGTCACTGCAGAGGGGCTGGTCTCTTCTGGCAGGGATCCTCCTCAGGCAGGAATCAGGCTGCTTGGGTCCCAGGATTTCCCCTCATCACAAAGGGGTGCAAGGCTCAAGGTGCAGGCCACACAACTGAACTAAAATTCAAACTGTAATCTCCTACCCCAGCATTCAGACACACACACAGCAGGCAGCGCAGAGTTGACCATGCGGTGACTGGTCTCACTCAGGGAGCTGGAGAGCCAACTTAGCCTGGCTGGGGAAGCCTCCCAGCAAACTCCACAAACTGGGAATCAGTAGTGGAGAAATAAAACCCAGCTGAGGGATCCTGCCTTCAGGTCCCTTAGAGGCTAGTTTCAGGTGGAATCCTGCATGCAGGCCTGGGGCTTACTAGCTCCCACACAGCCAGCCCTCCCCTTGCCCTGGCTGGCTCCAGACTCCCTCAACAATGGCCCCTCCTTCGCCTCCTGAACTCCCTGGGAGGGGCATCTCACTCCCTATGGGTTGCAGGGCTCACTCTGTCCCTGGTAGGGGGGGGAGCCAAGGCAAACTCAGTGTGCCTCTCCCTGAGCTGCCAGCAGACAGAGCCCCGGGAATCTAAGTAATCTCCTTGGGGGTAACACATGAAAAGGGCTGATGGATGGGCAGAAGAAGTGACATGTAACTGGCCACCGCCAGCCCCCGCTCATCCGCCACTGCAGCAAGCAGCCAGTGCTGGCTGGAAATGGGATGGGGGCGGGAGGGAGAGACGGCTGGCCAAGAGCCGGCACGCAGCAGGGACTGCACTGATGGACAAGCAGCGAGAGCAGCCCGACCACCAGCCTTGTACACCAACCCCCATCATCAGCCACTGAACAGCCCCTCCACTCACCACTGGGGGGACGGGTACCTGGCGAGGAAGGATCAGGCCAGCAGTAGGACCCACCAGTACTGAAGAGAGGGAAGAGGCAGAAAATATGGGACAATTTGCCCGTTTTTTAAAAAAGGTAGTGACACCTGCAGGAGGGCCTAAATGTGGGCCTGTCCCTTTAAAAAAGGGTCATCCTATCCCTGGGCAGTTCAGGAACTAGCATGGGAGGGGGGGCAGGCTGGCACTCACAGCAGGGGCCCAGCTGCAGTGGTGGGGGAAGTGGAGCGATGCAGCCCCACTGCTCTCCCCGCTGCGTCGCTCATTCCCCTTGGGGCACCTAGCACTGGCCACTGTCAGAAGGCCGGCTGCTGAGCTAAACTGACCATTGGTCTGACCTAGCATAGCCATTCTCACATTCAGGACATAGGCTGAGTTTCACAGCAAATTAGTTTTTTGCCACACCACAAGAAAGGCATATAAAATATGTAGATTATAGACTTGGTGAATGGGGGCCAAGCATGGTGCCCTAGTTCCTACCCCAGAAGTGACTAGTGATTTTGGGTACCTCAGTTGTTGAATGAGCCTGGTTTTCCAGCAGAGTCGAGCACCCCCCTCTGAAGGGTGTGTGAGGTTAGACACCCCCCATCATTAGTCACTTCTGGAAAATGGGGCAGCCTTGAATATCAGTCATAATCACAAAATCAGAGGCCTCACGAAGCTCGTTTATGGAGGTAGAAACGATGACATTTCATGCTCCCTTTTCTTCCTTGCACCCTGAACTTACACACGCATGGTTAGATTACACGCCTTGGCTTAATATTGGGTCTTGCTAACAGACAGCTGCAAACTGGCAGAAAGATGGCACAATGAGCACGGGTTATATAAATAAGAAGAGAAAATGAACAGAATAACAAACTAACAAACAACAAATTTTACCATTCCAGCTCTGGAGAGACCGTATGTTCTCACCTCAGTCAACTGACAACTAACTTTATTTGTGATGAGGAGGAACTGAGCATAAATGTCATCCTGGCCATGCAGTGCACCAGCTAATGTATCCCATTATTGAAACTGTATACTCACTTGCTTCTTTTTGGTGCCTTTTCTTTCCCAAACAGAGTTCTAGAGGAACATGAGGATCTCTCATTAAGACATATGAAGTTTCACACATACACAGAGGATTCCTTTTTAATTAATTAGTCACATAAAGTCACTCCTCATGGCACACCCTTAGCTGGTTTATTTAGGAGTGGGCAGGATGGAGAGAATGTTCTATGCTGTAAACCAGTGGTTTTCAACCTTTTTCATTTGTGGACCCCTAAAAATGTTCAAATGGGGGCACAGAACCCTTTGGAAAGCTTAGAAATAGTCTGCGGATCGCTGAGGACTGCAGATGACAGGTTGAAAACCACTCCTGTAAATCATAATTTGCCCAAAGCTGAAAGTTTCCCCTTCTCTGTGTAAATGTAGTTCCAGCCAGCAGAGGGTAGCCTTCCAATGAGGAGAATAAGGTGAGTGTGTTGGGATTGTACATGTGCCCAGAAAACATGTTTCAAAAGATTAAATCATATCTGTGCCAACTATGAACTCTTTTAAAGTTGGCTTTAGAGTAATTAATATATTTGTGCAAAGCTTCCTTTTACTTCTCCTTGTCTTCAGTGCTGCCTGATCCCATTGTGAGTTTATCGCATGTAAAGGACAGTTTCACCAGCTACTATTCTGTTATCTCAGTTCTTATCAAAACATAAACAAGACATTAGAGAAAAAAATTAAAAGCTTCTGGATCAGATTAGTAGCCAAAACTGATTACAGACTGGGAGATTTGTTTTGGTCTGTGTGACATATCCAGATAATAAATTACTATTATTTCACTGTTATAACCTAAGAAATGTAGGTAGGTATATATCTCAATAAGCTTATTCTGATGTGCAGTAAGTAGAACAAATTTTGTATAGTTTATCATGGGATGATAAATCACTGCATGTCACTTCTTTCCATATGGGGGAATCATCTTAAAAAATTGTCTGATGGAAACATGAGTCTATTCTACAAAGCTAGTGGATGTTCCCTAATTGTGAAACCAAAAATAGGCACCATGCCAAATATAGGTAATATCTTTTACTGGACTAATCCCTGTTGGTGGAAGGTACAGGCTTTCAAGCTCTTCCTCAGGCCTGGAGAAGGTAACCAGAGTGCTTAATAAAAGACATTACCTCACCTACCTTGTCTCTCTCATATCCTGGGGCCAACTGAGCTACAAAATAACACTTTACTCAAGTATGTCAGAACAGCGCTGCACATTTTTTTACTCATAGAAAATATTGCTCCACTAGGCAGGATAGGAACTTCCAGAAAGTGTTTTGTAAATGATTCGGTGTGATAATGGCATTACAATTGCTTTGGGAATGGAAACACTGGCTCCCCAAAATACTGAAACGCTTGCAGACACATTTTCCTATCTGCAATAGACATTCATGCCTTAAGGAAATCCTGGTGAAAGAACTGTCTTGTTCAGAGTGTACATGAATCATCTCCTAATAAACAAGTCATATTTTGGAAGAGTTCAGCATTCAAAGGTGGTACTTGTAATAGTCTGTAAAATGAAAATAAATGCTGGAACATACAGTGTGAAATCCTATGACCAGACTAATCTCCATTACATTTTGAAAGGAAGAAAGTTTTTCCATGGGGCTGTGACAAAAAACAATAAAAACCTACCTCAATACAAATTACAGAAATGAGCTAAATTATAGTTACCATTGTGCC
This sequence comes from Pelodiscus sinensis, assembly GCF_049634645.1. NCBI lineage: Eukaryota > Metazoa > Chordata > Testudines > Trionychidae > Pelodiscus > Pelodiscus sinensis. The sequence goes on from NC_134711.1 coordinate 310,311,398, forward strand.
AAATTACCTCAGTCACTTTTCTTAGTCATGAAACTTGTTAAAACACAGAACTAAAAAACTCCAGTTTAAGAGCTACTGAAGCCTTCAGTGCAATTAAAACATAATATGTATATATTAGTCTGTCATTGACACTGAACAGTGAGGCCAGTGGCTGAATAAAATTTCACTCACTCTGTCCCTTCTCCACTAGTTTGAAGACTATGTATAAGAAGAGATGTGCTGGAAACAGATTTTGATACTAGCAAGCCAGAGGCATCTGCCAAAATATACAGAAGACACAGCAGGCATTTTGGCACATGTATTAGAGTGACAAAAAAAGAAATAGAATTATATTTATATTTTTACCAATCAGTTCAATTTATTTAGAAGATTTTTCTGTCTGCTTTCCCACCTACTCCCATCCATTTTTCCCTTGCTATAAAATTAGTTTTGGTTTTCATCACACAGGACCAGACTGTGTTATGGCAGATTATGGACTATTTCTCTGAAGTAGCAAATTGTAACTGATGACACATATGGTCACTGTTATTAACCAACCGGAGTAATACATTATAGTTGCCCAAACACTGTTCCCTATGGTAGTGGTTCTCAACTGGGGTACACAGAGGTCTTCCAGGAGGTACATCAGCTCATCTAGAGATTTGCTTACTTTTACACCAAGCAGGGAAAAAAACTGGCAAAGTCAGTCCCTGTACAAACTAAAATTTTGTACAATGACTTGTTTATAATGCTTTATGTATTCTACACTAAAATGAGAGTACAATATTTATACTCCAGTTGGAAAGGTTGAGAGCCACTCCCCTGTGGAACACTGCAAACAAATCTCAACTCAAGCTATCGCCCACCCTCAGAAAAAGACTTACGCTACATCTACACTGCGGAGCTATTTCAGGATACCTCTGGTATCCCAAAATAGCTATTCCACATCTTAAGAGCCAAGCCCATTATATCGAAATATAATGAACTTGCTATTCCGACATCCCTGTAAACCTCATTGCACAAGAGATGTTTCAGAATAGCGCTTTATTCTGAAATTACCTCAAAATAAGCTACGCAATTTGCGTAGCGCAATTAATTGCGTACCTTATTTCAAGGTCAGGGCGCTATGTAGAAACACCCTTATAACGTCCCCTGTTGCAGCAAGAGCTTAAAACACAGATAATGAAATATCTTTCTTTTAAGAAATGTATTATCAGTAGACCTGCAGCCATTCATTGCAGAGCTCAGCACCACAAGTTCTCACCTAGGAGAATTTTCTCCATCTGCTGACAATTGTGAATGTCTCCTGGGTGTCACCCAGTGTGAAATAAATCAAACATGATTTTTATCAGCTATTTTCTCATAAGATGCTCTGCTAGTCCCTGTTTCTATTTCTATACTGTGCACAATGCCAGTTCTACTAGGTATGTTTTTTCTTCTCTTTCAAAATTAACAGCTAATGATGAATGATAGTTGAATCAGAAACAGAAGTTTTTGCATCCAACAAATGCTGACACTATAGTTTCAGGAATTGGATAATTTCTGTTCGCAATCAGTATTAGTCAGAAATCAAGGACAAATGTGACCCTACTTTTTGTTCGCTAGATATATTTCTGGAGGGGGGGTTTGCCAAGGTGCATTCCTGTTCTCGTAGATAAAAGTTTAAACACTAATTTCTACCCAATGAAATTGCCTTATGCTTCCTAAAAATGTGTGAACAAAACTGATGGCAGGCAAAATCGGTGGAGAAAAGACAACTGTCATGAAAGAATTCCCTGCATTCTATTTAAATCTCCTGGCTTGTTTCTTTCTGATAACCTCCTGTCAATGATTTCATTCTTCCTACAAAAAAACTGTCCCGGATGAAAGATCCCACGCCTGTTTTTCAATTAGGAAATGTGATACTAACATGGATTCAGCATCCTATTATAGACTGAAATTACTCTTCTACTTTGTCCATATAAGCCATGTGTGATCATTAGAGCTTAGTGAGATTTTGTATCTCTCCTCCAACACAAGGGTAATACTTTTAACACATCTTGTCCAGGCAGCTTGGATATCTTTAGCCCAATGCCCTTTGTCCACCCCCTGGCTCATTCTGATCCACAGAGCAGTGTTTTGCTAGAGGCATTTGCATATTTTTGGCAGCAGGCAGTTTACAGCCTGCAAAAGTCCTGGGCACAGCGGCTCCCCTTTAAGCAAGTCACAGCCCCAGAAGGAACTGTCCCCTTCTAGCTCTGTGCAGAGCCAGGCCGGTTGGCGCTTGCACTCTGTTCAAAAACCTTCCTGGCCAGGGTCGCTTTGCGTACTTACCACCGCCTCACATGCAAGGTGTATAGCTAAGCGCCCGTCTCTGCAGGATCAGGCAGGTGAAGGGTTTGGTCCCATAACTCCAAGCTTCTCTGCTGGAATCTCTCGCAGACTCAAAGCTGCCTCCTGCGATGCTCCCGGGGAAATGCCGCTACCCACACTTGGGGGAGTCCACTCGCATCTCCCTGGCGCTGCCCAACGCACAACTCTCCAGCATTGGCGAGGGGCTTTCGGGGGAAGGGAAGGAGGTTTGGAAGTGTCTCCTTTGCAGGTGTCGCCCACGAGCCCTCCCTCCGGCTCCTGCTGCTGCTACCGAGCCTCTGCAGTTTGCAAAAAAATGGGACGAAAAAAAAAAACTTTCCTGCCAACAGCAACTAGCGCCTCAGCGGCGCAGGCGCCATGTGACCCAACCCACCCGCACTCCGGATTGCTGGAGCTAGCAGGAGGCTGGCCTGGCGGTGCAGCGCCCCCCTCCCCGTACACCCCCTCGCTGCACAAAGAGGGGCCCGCCCCGGTCCTGCACAGCGCCCGCCCGTAGGGAGAGTTGCGAAGGCGCCACGCAGGGCGGCTGCCCGCCTTCGAAGCTGGGATTTCTTGTGGGGAAATTCCTCTGCCCGCCCCCCTTCCAAAGCCCCGCGGGGCTGCAGTTGCTTTCCCGGCCCCGCAGGGGGTGGCCAATGCCTAATCTGCGTCGGGGTCTCGTCCTGCGTGCGCCTGGCTCGCCCGTGGGAAAGTGGATCGCAAAGTTCTCAGCAGACAGCTCAGTGCGGGATGGTTTGCAAGGTGCCACCTGCCCCGTCCATTGGGGCATTGACTCTGAGGTTGTCACTGCCATAGGCAGAGCTTTGACAGACGGTAAAAAGGCAGGGATCCGTCCTAGAGAAGCCTGTGATCTTAATAAACTAGATGGGAAAACAACTGATTCCCCCTAACTAGCCCCCTGTAGGAATTTCACAGCCATACGTTAGCACATTGAATCCTACACTTATGGTCTAAAGCACAATTTACAATAGTGAGGCTGCAGTGTGCACAGCTGTTAGTTTACAGTTGTTATATTACATGGCTTAATGAAGGATGTTACAAATGAAAAGTATAGGCCTTCTCATCTAACAAGAGTTAGATAGTCAATTCAAAGAAAGGGCAGGATGAGCAGGTACTCACACCAATAAAGGGGGCTGGAGCAGACTTTAAGGTGTAAATATGAATTTTAGGGACAAAATTCCTCTGAAGTCAATCGGAGTTAGCCACTGCCTTCAGTGTGGCCAGGATTTCTGCCAATGTACAAATTTTACTTATTCATAGAATCCTAGGGCTGGAAGAGACCTCAGGAGATCCAGTCCAACCCCCTGCCCTCTTATTCAGTTTAATAAGGAAGATTCTGAGCCGGAAATGCTTTCACACATGTGTAACCTAACCCATTCAAGTAAGTAACATCAGTGGGGCTCTTCAATCATGTGTGCTAATGTGGTCACATGAATGTTTGCAGGTTAAGAGTCCAAAAGCATTTTGTCCCACAGTTTGACAGAGTATCCCACCGCTATTGTCACGTTATGCAAATATAGGAATCTAATTATTTGAATGAGATATTATGTCTGTGTCCATGTTTGTTGAATCTATATAGTGATATCTGGCAGGAAGAGAAAAGAAGCGCCAAGAAAAATAGCTACAAATACAGAGGCCAAAATCCTGCAGATTTGAAGGGAAAATCGCTATTGGTTTTGCCAGAATTCCCTGCTGATTTCCATTAGCCCATGCAGTAAGTATAAATTCTTCAGGGATCAATTTGTGTGCTGACTCAAGCCTTCTCTCTAATTCTAATTTTACAAAGAACTTGTAAAGCTTGAAGCGCAGAGACAAGTAAACCAAATAAGCCAGAAATTGCTTTTCCATGTGGGTACTCTTAGGAGCTGAAATGACACTAGAACCTTAGTCCAAGGAATATATAGTTCCTTTTTGCTTTAATTTACTTTGATTTTGTATTATTAAAAAAAAATCAGTCCCAGATTCTAGGTGCCCTGTCAGCTAATGACCTGTTTGAAGTCACAAAAGGATTTTAAAGTGAAGGCTGGAAAGAGCAAGGGGACAACACCATTAGAAATACATATTAATTGTGCATTACACCACTTTGTTTGGCATCAGTATGGTCCTTGCTTCCCTAAAATGTCTAATTACAGCATCACATAGAGATTTCCGAAGATCAATCCGAAGCAGCTCCAGCAGAAACCCAAGGTAACGTAGCAGCAGGCACACAAAGGCAAACAGGGAAGTGCATTTGGTATTAAATCAGGTAATGCTAGGTCAGAGGAAAATTGGCATTTCCCATGTGCAGTGATTAGCAAACCCCAGAAGTGTCATTAGTCAGCTCCGCTTTAGACAAGGGTTAACAAGTCGAACCATGATATGGTCCTAGAGTGATACTGATGACAAATTAATCACCATCCCCTCCTGGGGAGAGTTCAGTGGGGCTTCATAACTTTTCTGGGCCTTGTGGCTAGAATGCTCAAACTCCCATATGCTCCCTAATAAAAGATATGAAGTCCCACAGCTATAGGGTTCTTGGCAGCAGACTCAGTGAAGCAGGAAAAAATAACCTTTGCTCTTCTGCATGTATGAAGGAATATATTCAGTTGCCTTGGGAGGAGGCAAAATCTTATGACAGTGTGTCATGCTGCAACAATTTTCTGATAAAGTTCTTGAGATCCACGGAACAGCCAACAAGTGCACTGCTCCCGGTCACCCATAACTCTGCAAGCCTTCCTCTTCTGGGGACCAGATCTCATTATGGCTACGTCTAGATTGCATCCTTTTTTCGTAAAAGGGATGCAAATTAGACGTATCACAATTGCTAATGAAGTGGGGATTTAAATCTCCCCCGCTTCATTAGCATAAAAATGGCGGCCGCTTTTTTTCGGCATGGAGCTTTGCCGGTAAAAAGTGCCAGTCTAGACGCTGATCTTTTGGAAATTAAAGCCTTTTCTGATAGATCCCTTAAAGACTTTATTTTTCGAAAGATCCGCGTCTGGACTGGTGCTTTTTTCCGGCAAAGCTCCGTGCCGAAAAAAAGCGGCAGCCATTTTTATGCTAATGAAGCGGGGGAGATTTAAATCCCCGCTTCATTAGCAATTGCGATACATCTAATTTGCATCTCCTTTACGAAAAAGGGATGCAATCTAGACGTAGCCACAAATGGCCATACTGGGTTAGACCAAAGGTCCATCTAGTCCAGTATTCTGTCTGCTGATATTGGCCAATACCAGATGCCCCAGAGGGAGGGATCACAACAGGTAATCCTCACATGATCTCTCCCTGTCATCCACCTCCAGAGAAATAGAGTCTAGGGACACCATTCCTACCTATCCTGGCTAATACCCATTGATGGACCTAACCTCCATTAATTTAGCTAGCTCTTTTTGAACCCTGTTAAAGTTCTAGCCTTCACCGCATCCTCTGGCAAGCAGCTCCACAGGTTGACTGTGCACTGAGTGAAGAAAAACTTCCTTTTCTTTGTTTTATATCTGCTGCCTATGAATTTCATTTGATGATTCCTAGTTCTTTTATTGTGGGAATACGTAAATAACTTTTTCTTATTCACTTTTTCTATGCCAGTCATGATTTTACAGACCTCTATCATATCCCCCCTTAGTTTCCTCTTTTCTAAGCTGAAAAGTCCAGGTCTTTTTAATCTCTCTTCATATGGGACCCATTTCAAACCCCTAATCATTTTTGTTGCCCTTTTCTGAACCTTTCCAATGCCAACACATCTTTTTTGAGATGAGGTGACCACATCTGTATGCAGTATTCATGATGGCTGTGTCTACACTGGGCCACTTATTCCAGAAAAGCAGCCGCTTTTCCGGAATAACTTGCCAGCTGTCTACACCGGCCGCTTGCTTTTTTGGAAAAGCAGTGATGATCTACTGTAAAATTGTCAGTGCTTTTCCGGAAAAACTATGCTGCTCCCATTCGGGCAAAAGTCCTTTTCCGGAAAACTGTTCTGGAAAAGGGCCAGTGTAGACAGCCCAAATTTCTTTTCCGCAAAAAAACCCTGATCGCGAAAATGACGATCGGGGCTTTTTTCCGGAAAAGCGCGTCTATATTGGCACGGATGCTTTTCCGGAAAAAGTGCTTTTCCAGAAAAGCATCCTGCCAATGTAGACGCGCTTTTTCCAGAAAACTGTTCCGTTTTAAGCATTTCCGGAAAAGGGTGCCAGTGTAGATGTAGACGATGTGGGTGAACCATGGTTTTATATAGAGGCAGTAAGATATTTTCTGTCTTATTCTCTATGGGCTCGTCTACATTGGCCCCTTTTCCGGAAGGGGCATGTTAATTTCAGCCATCGTAGTAGGGAAATGCGCGGGGGATTTAAATATCCCCCGCGGCATTTAAATAAAAATGTCCGCCGCTTTTTTCCGGCTTTTCTAAATTTCTAAAAGCCGGAAAAAAGCGGCGGACATTTTTATTTAAATGCCGCGGGGGATACTTAAATCCCCCGCACATTTCCCTACTACGATGGCTGAAATTAACATGCCCCTTCCGGAAAAGGGGCCAATGTAGACGTAGCCTATCCCTTTTTTAATGATTTTGACTGCCGCTGCACACTGAGTGGATGTTTTCTGAGAACTATCCACAATGACTCCAAGATCTTTCTCTTGAGTACTTGTAGCCAAATTAGTCCCCATCATATTGTATATATTGCTGGGATTATGTTTTCCAATGTGCATTACTTTACATTTATCAACATTAAATGTCATTTGCCATTTTGCTGCCCAATCACTTAGTTTGGTGAGATCTCTTTGAAGCTCTTCACAGTCTGCTTTGGCCTTAACTATCTTGAGCAGTGTGGATTGACAGATGCTATAGCAACATTTCAGATTGATAGATATAGACAGACTGATAATATGAGTAGTAGATTAAACCACTCTTGCTAGAATCTATAGAGCTCTTCCTGAGGAGTGAAGCCACAAGTAAAGTGTGATGGCGAAGTAGCTTTTAATTAAAGTTGATCTTGAGGCAATTAGTTCCCATAGTTGTTATTGCCAGTCACTTTTGAATAAAATCTTCCTCAATTTTAGCTTTATAATTATTTTTAATAAATGCTGACATTGAACCATAAACCCACAGGGTATGTCTACACTACAGAGTTAGTTCGAACTAACTTAGTTCGAATTAGTTAATTCGAACTAAGCTAATTCAAACTAACGCGTCTAGAACTAAAAACTAGTTCGAATTAGCGTTTTGCTAATTCGAACTAGCATGTCCACATTAAGTGGACCCTGAACAGGGCTTAAGGATGGCCGGAAGCAGTGCCGGCAGGGCATCAGAGGACGACTTAGAGCGTGGAGATGCTGTCTCAGGCTAGCCGAGGGCTGTGCTTAAAGGGACCCGACCCCCACCCCGGACAGACAGTTCTCAGGGGGAGGGCTGGGGGGCATCGGGTGGCTGGCTCGATCCGTGCCAGGTGCAGGGTCTGCTGGCTGGGTGCTGGCAGGCTTGCACCTGGCACGGGCACTGTAGCCAGCCCGTGCCCCTTTAAGGGGTCCAGGGCCGGGAGGGGGGCATAGAGTTTCCCTGGTGTTGGCCAGAGTGACCACCAGGGAAACCTGGGGAGGTCTAGCCTCCCACTAGTTCGAATTAAGGGTCTACACAGCCCTTAATTCAAACTAGCTAGTTCGAACTAGGCTTAATCCTCATAAAATGAGGTTTACCTAGTTCGAACTAAGCGCTCTGCTAGTTCGAATTAAGTTCGAACTAGCGGAGCGCTAGTGTAGCGCCTTTCAAAGTTAGTTCGAACTAACCTCCGTTAGTTCAAACTAACTCTGTAGTGTAGACATACCCACACAGCTTTACAAGTGGATTAAGATACATTTCCTGATCCTAAAACAAAACAATCACACTACACTGGATAACTATGTAAAAAGAGAGAAGCTGGAGGTGGGGATCATTAGTGATGAAGAAATGGGAGCAGGACTTGTTTGAAGAGATGGACAAAGGCATCTGTGAGTTCAGGATGTAAATCGGGGAGGGCAAAAGGGCCTCTGCGGGCCGAATCTGGCCCACCAAGCAGATTGATCTGGCCTGCAGAAGTCCTGCTGCTCCCTTGCCAATCAGGGCCTAAAGATGGGGGAGCTCACAGTGCTTAGAGTCAACTTGGTGATTGACTCTAAGCGCTGTGGGTGTGTCTAGACTACATGCCTCCTTCGACGGAGGCATGTAGATTAGCCAGATCGGAAGAGGGAAATGAAGCCGCGATTAAAATAATCGCGGCTTCATTTAAATTTAAATGGCTGCCCCGATCTGCCGATCAGCTGTTTGTCGGCAGATCGGGGGAGTCTGGACGCGATGCCCCGACAAGCCTTTCTTCATCGACACAGGTAAGCCTGGTTTCACGAGGCTTACCTGTGTCGATGAAGAAAGGCTTCTTTGTCGGGGCATCGCGTCCAGACTCCCCCGATCTGCCGACAAACAGCTGATCGGCAGATCGGGGCAGCCATTTAAATTTAAATGAAGCCGCGATTATTTTAATCGCGGCTTCATTTCCCTCTTCCGATCTGGCTAATCTACATGCCTCCGTCGAAGGAGGCATGTAGTCTAGACACACTCTGTGTGTTGGAGGGCAGGGAGCAAGAGACTTTGTGCTCCCCTCCCCCACAGACTCATCAGGGTCTGTGGGCGGGGAAGCATGAAAGTGTCCTGGCTCCACCCCTTCTGCGTGAGACTCCTCCCCCCCCGCCCTGCTTCTGGGGCAGCCCGGGGCTACTTCAAAAATTTCTGAAGTGTCCCCAGTCAAAAATTATTGCTGACCCTGTTCTGATCCTGTGCCAGTCCTCTCAGCCTACCTCTCTGGCTTTGACATTGGTTCTGGTTACCGGCTTCTGCCTATCGCTCTGGTTATTAACTCCTGCTCTTGTCCTTGGCTTGGTTCCTGACTCTAGCTTTGGCTTCTGTCCTCTATCTCTAACCACTATGCAGGGCTCTAGCTCTAACCTCTAGGTCAGACAACCCATATCTCAGTCTTGACCCTGAGAAGGGAAGATATTTAATGAGGATGTAAAAGAAGAGAGAACTCTCCAGATGGACAAAATCAAGAGAACCTGTACCAAAGCAGGAAGGCAGCATCAAAGAAGGTGCAAAGACCATCGTCCTGTTTCTCAATTACACTAAAACTCCATTATGCCATTCTTAAAGTATATAGGGGCTTAAAGTGGTGGAGACTCAGTGCAGTCAGGATGAGGCCACAGGGGTGTCAGTGGAGTGGAAGCAATCCTCCTTTCCCTCCTACCTGTCAGCATCCTCTGCACACAAAAACTGTGTTTGGGTATGTCTACACTACAAAGTTAATTCGCAATAACAGCAGTTATTTCGAATTAACTTTAATAGCGTCTACACAGGCAAATCGCTATTTCAAAATAAATTCGAAATAGTGGAGCCCTTATTTCGAATTTGGTAAACCTCATTCTACGAGGATCAACATCAAATTCGAAATAGCTATTTCTAATTAAGTGCTGTGTACACACTTTGCCACAGCGCATGCGCAGAGCTTTTTTAAGTGCGGGGCCCGGAGCGGCCGCCCCGTTCGCCCTGCCCTATATCCGCCCCTGCCTGGTGGCCACTTTGGGCACAACCAGGAAAACTTACTCTCCTCTTCCCCAGCCCTGGAGCCATTAAAGGGGTAGACCCTGGCCCCAGTGTCTGTGCCAGCTCTAAGCCTGCCAGCCCAGAGCCAACAGTGGCCACCAAGGCACCTGACCCAGTGGCCCCAGAACATAAGCCAGCAAGCCACTGGCAGCCAGCCCTCCACCGCTCCCCAGGAGCAGTCTGCCAGCTCCCAGGACCCTGACAGGGGCCGGAGAAGGTGGGCGCCTTCCTGGTCCAGGGTGGAGATCATGGACCTTATTCAGATTTTGGGGGGATGCCCCCAACATCCATGATCTCCGCACTAGATAGAGGAATGCAGCTGTCTATGGCAGGATAGCTGCCAGCCTGGCCACCAAAGGCCACATATGAACCCAGGAGCAGGTTAGTATGAAATTCAAGTTGGTCTGGTGAGACCCCCAACCCTGAGCCCTGAGCTTCCCCTCCCTCTTCTTCCCCTTGCTTCCCCCTTCCATCTCCCTCCTCCCAGGTTTCCCCCTCCCCTCTCCCACCCTCTCTCTTCCCCTCTCCCACCTCCTTTTCCCAGTCTCCCCAGAGGTTCATCCCCCCCCCCCAGTTTTGTTTCAATAAACCCAGTTTCTATTTTTGAACATACTTGTCTTTTATTTGACATCGGGAAGGGGGGCTAGGGAGGGGTAAGTGGAAGGACATGAGGGAGGAATGGGGCATGAGCCCCCAGTGGAGAGGACCGGGGAGGCTCTGAGGGCTCTGAGGGGTCGATGCTGTCCCTCAGGGCCTCCTCGATCCTGACAGCCCCCCAATAGACCCCCTGGATGGCAGCCTGGAGCAAGTGCAGTTGGGCTGATGGCAACAACCCCACGAGATGCACCGGTGTACCCAGGGGCATCTCTGGCTCCATGTGGCCGAGTGCTGTGGTGTCCCAAGTTCGGGCACTCAGGACACTCCAAGACAGGACTGCTTTGCTGTCCCTCATCGAGGTAGACAAGCAAGTGGGAAACCCTGAGAACTGTCTGTCCGGGGTGGGGGTAGGGTCCCTTTAAGAACCGAGCTCAGTTAGCCTCAGGCAGCAGCCCCATACACTAAGTCCTAACCTGATGCCCTGCCGGCACTGGTTCCGGCCAGCCTTAACTTTTGTTCAGTGTCCACTCAATGTACATGTGCTATTTCGAAATAGCAAAATGCTATTTCGAAATAGTTTTTGTGTATAGATGCGTTATTTCGAATTAGCTTAATTCGAATTAACTATTTCGAATTAAGTTAATTCGAAATAGCACTGAAGTGTAGACATACCCTTTTGGAGGTTCTGATGGAAGCAGAGAGGGGAGGATAAGATGTGTTACCTTGCCCTTTTAAGACAGCAGAACTTGAGGAGGGATGTTACAGGGATTAGGGCACTATCTTACAACTTGGGACACCTGGGTTCTGTTCACATTTTTGCCATTAACTCGTGTTGTGACCTTGAACAAGTCCCTTAGCATCTCTGCCTCAATACCCCTTTTATAAAATGAAATTATAATGCTTCCCTACCTCACATGGATCCTGTGAGGTTAAGAATATTGAACCTTGTCTAGCACTCAGATACTATGGGAATAGGGGCCATATTGGTATCTAGGGATATGTCTAAACAGCAACATTATTTCAAAATAACTAGCGCTATGCATCTACACAGCAGGCAGTTATTTCAAATTGATATTGAAATACTGTCAAGCTGGAGGACTTCTTACTCTGATTCCTGTAACCCTCAGTGTACGAGGAGCAAAGGAAGTCAGAGAAAGAGTGCTCTATTTCGAAATAAGTGCTGTGTAGCCACTCCCAATTTCAAGATAAGCTATTTCAAAATAAGCTGTACAATTGATGCCGCTCCATTTGCATAGTTTATTTTGAATTAAGCCCTGCTATGTAGACGCACCCTAAGAGGGATTCCAATCTAAGATCTTGGCATCTTAATCAGTATGAATTTCCTCTCAACATCTTTACAAGTCTGTTGAAATGATGGCAGCTGAGGAGAATACTTGTTAGTAGCTTTTAGTACCAACATGTTGTTCCTGCTAGACTCCAAATCCATGGGAGCTGAAACCCCTGAAAGATAGCATGACAAAATGGGGGAATTGAATTCACTTTGTTATGTTGCATGTGATTTTTGCCATCCTGTATTAACCCCGTATGTGTGTCTCAGTTTCCCTGGGCACTGCACAAATACCTAGATCAGTGGTCTCCAACCTTTTTACACCCAAGATCACTTTTTAAGTCTCAGAACAGGCGAAGATCTACTGCCCCGCCCCTTCCTTGAAGCTCCGCCTACATTACATGAGGAAATCTAATGTAAATGTACTGCACAGGTGCGCAGTTCAGAGAGGGCTCAAGAGCTACTCTTAGAGCCCCTGAGATCTACCGGTAGATCTACTGGTTGGTGACCACGGACTTAGATGGTGATGTGAATTTTGGCGTGACAGCCTTCCCTATATACACAATGGCTGATGCTTTATGTAACCTGAGCCTGGGAGGGGCATGTAACCAGGTAACCCCTTTTGCTGGGGAAGCAAGACAAAGGCCAGAGGTGAGTCTTGCTGCATGGTTGAGGTGAGCAGCTGGGTGTGTGAGTTAGTCTCACTGGCTTGGGTGCAGAGATGGGTGTCAGGACCCATGGCTCTCAGCTCCCTCTCCCAAGATGGATTGTACTGCCTGCTTCTGGTTTCTGTGCTGACTAATTTGTTCTATGCTCTATCCCTGTCAACCAATAAACTGTCTGTTCTGCTTGCTGGCTGAGAGTCACATCTGACTGTATACGGAGGGTTCAAGACCTGGTGCCAAACCTCAGATCCTCAAAAGTATTTAGGCGCCTAACTCCCAGGTCTAAATACCTTTGAGAGTCAAGGCCCAAATCCTCTGGCTATTCCACCTTACCTGCAGCCCTTTCAATGGTATGGAATGCTGCAGTGAAACAGGGTTAGAACCTAAGAAGCTATAGGTCTGGTTTCTTCCTTACACAAAGGGAAGGAAACCTGTTTGCAGCAAGTTCACAACAGGCATAGGGAATTAGACGGTGCACTCCCTTCCGCAGGCAAGAACATGCTGAGTAACAACAATGCTCTCATCTTAAGGCAGCCAGGACCTTAAGGTAAACCTCTTAACACCGTCAGCCAAGGGAGCTGCTAATATATGGAAAACACAATAAGGTAATGTTACATTAAGCACAATCCAAGATAACCAACATGTACAGAACATATTTCATGTGGAAAAGCATTTTGATTCCAGCATTCAAATCCTAGGCCTTGTTTAGTTTCAGATACAGTTTTAGGCAGCTCATTTCATGCCAGCAAATCTTGTGTATCTGTACCAATGTCCTCTACTGAATGGAATCAGCATTGCTCAACCAGTGTCATAGACCCTCTACTTCCATCAGATTTTCTCACTATAACTCAAGGTGAAGGGTCCCACATTTTACTCCTGCAGGTGCTGTAAGGTTCTAAGTAGGGTTGGCTGAAACTCAGGATTTACATTTCACTACCTATTTTGAAATGTCTCATGGATTGGAAATCCCTAAGAATATTTATTTCAGAAACACCAATACACAGGGCTTGCAACACAAAATCTGCTCCCTGACACTGGTGAGGCTGACAAGAATGTCAATGTAGCTGTGAGACCTCTCAGGATATGTCTATACTACAGGTATAGAAGATCGCAGCTGCTGCTTTAGCTCTTTCAGGGTTTGAATGATCAGGTCTAGAGAAGATGTGCTAATTTGAACTAAGAGGGACACTTTGGTTGATGCCAGTAATCCTGCTTCCACGAGGAGTAAGGGAAGTCAAAGGGGGAGGTTTTTCCCTTTGACTTTTTGCAGCGTGGACAGCGCTAAAAGTAGAGTTAAAGTACTTCGACTTCAGCTATGCAATTAATGTAGCTGAAGTCATGTATCTTAATTTTACCTTATCCCGCAGTGTAGACATACTCTCAGGCTACGGCTACACTGCCATTTTTTTTGCAGAAGAAGATATGCAAATCATGCTCGCATTTGCATATCTTCTTCTGATTCTTTTTGTGGAAGCAGTTTAGACGATAAAAGGCCCCGTGTAGACGGGGCCAAATGTCTGAAAAAAAAAAACCTTTTTTGCAAGACCCCTTATTTCTCGTAAATCAAGGTTAACAGAGTCTTTCGAAAAAGGGTTTTTTCAGACATTTGTCCCATCTACATGGGGCTTTTATCAGCAAAACCTCTTCCACAAAAAGAATCAGAAAAAGATATGCAAATGTGAGCACAATTTGCATATCTTCTTCCGCAAAAAAAAATGCTGACTGGCCCAGGAGTCTTGAAGCCCTGGCCTGGTACAAATCCATTTTGGGGGATTGCCCCCAAGGCACAGACCCTGGAAAACCATCCTTGGACAGGCAGGCTCCTGGCACTGTGGGTCCCAACTCTACAGCTGGGAGCCTGCTAGTCCTGAGATCCCCAGTTCGGCTCAGAAACCACATGGTGGGGTTGCCCAGGAACTGTGGGCCCTATGAAACCTGGTGTCCTTGGCCCTGGGGCAGTTCATATATTACAGCTGACCCACAGTCACAGACTCTGGAAGTCTGGGGTTCCCCACCCATGGTAGTTCACAAAGAAAATTTCTAATCAGTGAGGGTATGTCTACATTACAGCACTAATTCGAACTAATTTAATTCGAATTAGTTAATTCGAAATAAGCTCATTCGAATTAGTGCATCTAGACCTAAAAACTAATTTGAACTAGCGTTTTGCTAATTCGAACTAGCATGTCCACATTGAGTGGACCCTGAACCAAAGTTAAGGCTGGCCGGAAGCAGTGCCAGCAGGGCATCAGGTTAGGACTTAGAGGTTGGAGCTGCTTCCCCAGGCTAGCCGAGGGCTGTGCTTAAAGGGACCCGACCCCCACTCCGTACAGACAATTCTCAGGGTTCCCCACTTTCTTGTCTACCTCTATGAGGGACAGCAAAGCAGTCCTGTCTTGGAGTGCCCTGAGTGCCCACACTCGGCACATCACATCATTCGGCCATCAGCCCAGCTGCACTTGCCGTAGGCTGCCATCCAGGAGGGTCAATCGGGGGGCTGTCAGGATCCAGGAGGCCTTGCAGGAGAGCTTCCACCCCGAGGAGCCCGCAGAGCCACACCAGTCCTCCCCATCGGGGGCTCATGCCCCATTCCTCTCTCACCTCCTTCCACTTACTCCTCCCTAGCCCCCCTTCCTGATGTACAAAATAAAGGACACGTGTGGTCAAAAATAGAAACTCTCTTTATTTAACAAAACTGAGGGAGGGGATTAACCTCTGGGAAGACTGGGAAAAGGAGATGGGAGAGTGGAAGAGAGAGGGTGGGAGAGGGGAGGGGGAAACCTGGGAGGAGGAAGCTGGAAGGGGGAAGCCAGGGGAAGAAGGAGAAGGAGAAGTATAAAACTATGGTATGCCATATCTTCAGTACTGTGTACAGATGTGGTCTCCTCACCTCAAAAAAGATATTTTGGCCTTGGAAAGGGTTCAGAAAAGGGCAACTAAAATGATTAGGGGTTTGGAACAGGTCCCATATGAAGAGAGGCTAAAGAGACTGGGGCTTTTCAGCTTAGAAAAGAGGAGATTGAGGGAGGATATGATAGAGGTATATAAAATCATGAGTGGTGTGCAGAGGGTGAATAAAGAAAAGTTCTTCATTAGTTCCCATAATAGAAGGACTAGAGGACACCAAATGAAATTAATGGGTAGCAGGCTTAAAACTAATAAAATAAAGTTCTTCTTCACACAGCTCATAGTCAACCTGTGGAACTCCTTGCCACAGGAGGCTGTGAAGACTAGAACTATAACAGCTTAAAGAGAAGTTAGATAAATTCATGAAGGTTGGGTCCATGGAGTGCTATTAGCCAGGGCATAGGAACGGTGTCCCTGGCCTCTGTTTGTGGAAGGCTGGAGATGGATGGCACAAGACAAATCGCTTGGTCATTGTCTTCGGACCATTCCCTCCGGGGTACTTGGTGTTGGTCGCTGTCGGCAGACAAGCTATTGGGCTAGATGGACCTTTGTTCTAACCCAGTACGGCCATTCTTATGTTCTTATGTTCTAAGCTCAGGGCTCAGGGTTGGAAGTCTCACTGGACCAACTTGATTTTCATGCAAACCTGCTCCTGGGTTCGCATGTGGCCTTCGGTGGCCAGGCTGGCAGCTATCCTGCCATAAACGACCGCTTTCCTGTGCCTAGTGCGGAGATTGTGGATGTTGGAGGTCTCCCCCGAAACCTCGATGAGGTCCACCTCTTGCAGCCCTGGATAGGCTTCTGGGAGCTGCCAACCTGGTCCTGGGAAGAGGCAGAGGGCTGGGTGGCAGCTGGTGGCTGGCTCATGCCGTGCCAGGTGCAGAGTCTTCTGGCTGGGTGCTGGCAGGCTTGCAACTGGCACAAGCACTGTAGCCAGTCAATGCTCCTTTAAGGGCTCCGGGGCCGGGAGGGAGGCAGAAGAGTTTCCCTGGTTTGGCCCAGAGTGGCCACCAGGGCAACCTGGGAAGGGCTAGCCTCCAACTAGTTTGAATTATGTGGCTACACAGCCCTTAATTCGAACTGCTTAATTCAAACTAGGCATTACTCCTCGTAGAATGAGGTTTACCTAGTTCGAATTAAGTGCTCCGCTAGTTCCATTTAAATTCGAACTAGTAGTTGGTATGTGTAGCCCCTATTAAAGTTAATTCAAACTAATGGCTGTTAGTTCGAATTAACTTTGTAGTGTAGACATACCCTATCAGTTCTGAGTTGCATTTCTATGCTGCACATAACTATGTGTGATTACAGATTAGTTACAAAACTATGGGAAGACTGAAGGAGGTCACTTATTTCACAGCTCTGGGATTCCTCTGCTCTTCATCTACATGGGTCAAGAGCAATACCACATGCCTTTTATTTACAAATCTAACTTTAGGCACCCAGCATTGAAAATGTGGGCATGATAAAGCCTGACTTTCTGCAGTGCTAAACACCTGCAGCTCTCATTGACTTCAAATGCAACCACAGGTTTTCTTTTGAAAATCAAGGTCAGGATCTCTCAGATTGGGCATGCAGAAAATAAGGAACACAAAATCAGAGGCTGCATTTGAAAATTTTGGTCAAATGGCGTGAAAAGCATAAAATAAACAGATTGAAAAACAGAGACTTTTTTGCACTCTTGTTGAGTTTATACCAATTGTGGGGATTGCTTGTGATAATTTTAAAGCTGACAAGAGTCCCTTTGATTTCTAGATGTTGAAAACAGGCTGAAATAAAACAGGCAGTTGGATTTGCTCCAGCAGGACTCAGTTTCATGCAAGACGTATCTGCATAGATTGTACAAACAGCATAATGATAGGATGAGGTAATCCCAAAATAGCACCTGAAAAATAAAACATGCAGTGCAATTAAGCTCATCAAGAACTAGGGAGTTTCCCTAAGAATAGTTCCTTCAGTATTATGCAAATATTGGGCCAGATTCACAACTAGCACTTATCTGAGTAGAAAAAATATGCCAGTTTGTCTGTGTGTTGAGGTTAGTTTATTCTTCAGCTCACATCACCCAAGTATCTTAGCAGGGCTTGGGACAGAAAGGGTATGTCTACACTAATACACTATTTCAAGATACCAGAGTATGTTGGGTTATTTGGGGCTCGCTATTCTGACATCCCTGTAAACCTCATTCTACGAGGAGTAAGAACTGTTTTGGAATAGGGTTCTATTTCAAAATTTGGCACCGTGTAGACAGCACCAAATGATGAAATAAGCTATTTCAAAATAGCATCAAAATAAGATACACAATTTGCATAGCTCAAATTGCGTATCTTATGTTGAGTTATGGTGCTGTGTAGATGGATATGGAGAAGCAGAACCAAGTCAAATACATCTAGGATCCCTTCTAACTAGTTAGGTTGGGTCCCCATCTACAAAGCCCAATACCCTGTGCACAGCTGGTTCCCCTTCAGCTTGCTTTGGCTCTGATGGGAAAAGCTGTAGATCCGTAACACAGAGTTATATGGGGAATATGTCCAGAAATAGGGTATGAATTTTTTCAAGGTATCTCCACAGAGCTCTGTCATTGTGCAGCTGCTAGCACTCCATACCTAGTGTATGAATGATAAACATGCTGTTGTTGAGTTAATGCATCTTGGCTGGTTAATTGAGGACATCTGGTAGCAGCAGATTTGGATGAGGTTGGTGACCAATGAGGGCAGGAGAAGGGAGTAAATAACTTGGACTGCACCAAATGTGGGCAGTGCTGGTACCCAAAGGAGAATGTCCCAAAGGACACAGGAGATATGCTCCTGACACAGGGCTCACTGGGGAGGCTCTTGGCAGAAGCTGTGGAGTGGAGCCCATTCTGTCTTTTCTCAGATTCTTTAACATTGGGTGATGTGTTTGCTGTTTAGTTAAATGGGAGTCCCTCCTAAGACCACATAGTCAGAGTAACAGGGACACCTCCACTTACAGAAGCAGCCAAGGAAGAAATAACGAAGTAGAATCCCTCCCCACTCTAGCAGAGCCAGACATGGTTGGTGCAGAGCTTCACATTTATTAGATATCTGCTAGTTGGAGGATTGCATGAAAGATGGAACCCCTTGAGCAGGGTTTTGGGGCAATCCCCAAAGGAATTTCCAACAACTTTCTTCTCAGTTCTCGAATGGGGCAGGGACTGTGTTTCTCACCAGTTGCCGATGGACAATTCTTTTTTCATCTTTCCGGAGTGACACTGGCCTCCAGCTAGTAGTTGCCTAGCAAGTTTTCCAAGCTCTGAGAGTGTCCACTATGCAGATTGTGGAGATGATTTTGCATCAAGCAACTTATTTAGCCAACTTCCTCATTAGCTGCACTAGATCATGTCTCAAACCAGGAATTTAACAACTGCTTTTTGTGTAACTGCTGTGACTTCAGCTGCAATGGTACACTTACCTCTGGCTACCTTACTTCCAGAAAGGCATAGACAAACTTCAGGGAATTCAAGAAAAAAACTACAAAAATGATTAAGAGGTCAGTAGGAGTTGATTAATGGAGAGCTAAACTTGCATAGTTTGGCTATGGAAGAACATGATAACTGTCTACAAATATTTGCAGTGTATAACACACTAAGAAGGAATTACAGTATTTTGTGTGATACAAGAAAGTAGACTCAGAAGTGAGATTTAAGAAAGGAACTTTTAGGCTAAATAGGAATAAAAATACAGATTGTGAAAAGTATGCAATTGTGAAATCCTCTCCCCAGAGAAGTCAATCCCTAGGGATACTGGGCAAAACATAGACAAAATATTGCTCAGGGAGCAGTTCCATACTTCTTAGCAACAGTCCAGGTTACCCAGTAGATCTTTCCCTTCTCTAACTTCTGGGATTTTAGAATCTATAATGCTTCTAACTATAGGTGATTAAAAATCATTTTGTGATACATTGTATGGGGAGCTACCACATAAAATATTTACAAGATTGGATTTCTAATAACTTGCTTATATCTTACAGAGTATATCTCCAAGTGCATGTCCACTCTGAAATGTGACTGTGCTGTCATGTACCTGTTCATTGTCTATCAGTAATATTGGCCTCAAATGTGCTCAGCTTACAAATACAGATGATGAGTTTTTCTAAAGGACAGCTCTTCAAATTCAACCTGGACCTGAGCGTCAAGCTGGCATTCATCTTGAATATCTCTACCAAGAAAAGAGGCTCTGAGTGACAAATTTAGCTTTCACTTACACCTGTGAAACCCCAGAAAACAGCATATTCACTGACAGTCTATGTCTAGGGCACAAGCTCAAGAAGTCATGTGATAACATCAGAACTGCAGCTTTCACTTAATACAGTCTTCTAGTCCTCATGGTTGCAAAGACAAACATAATCAATGTAGAGATGCTGGCCTGAATCGGCAACAGCCTGAAACTATATCTCTGTGAAGTGTGGAGTGCCTCATGCATCCAAAGGAGTGTTAACAAGTTGCTTTACTCTGGGGAAGCCCTTCAATGCCACACAAACAGAGGGCTTTGTGTATGGCAGGAGAAGAGGGCAGTGGGCCCAACCCATACATTCATTCAGATACACCCCATGTGTGACCTCTGCCTCTCTTGGGGGGAGAGAGGGGAGCCTTTGCCTCTGAACAGGGTTATGGGGCCAGTGTCATAATGGGCCCTGAGTCACGATGTGCCTGCAGCTCTGGATTGACATAAGGCGTTTCTTCACTGAAAAGTTAGTTCAAATTATCTACTCTCAGGTTACACCTCTTAAATTAGCTTAGACTGAATGAGGCCTTCTGCTGTGAGTTAACAGGTGAGTTGCTGTTTCTCCAGTGGCAATTCATTCACTCAAGTGTAGTTCTCAGTCCCATATCCCATAGTTCTTTCTGCCACACTAGGCTGAGCCACTCTACAAATTCTTTCTCAGTGAATTGTGGGA
The DNA here is from genome assembly GCF_049634645.1 of Pelodiscus sinensis. Classification (NCBI taxonomy): domain Eukaryota; kingdom Metazoa; phylum Chordata; order Testudines; family Trionychidae; genus Pelodiscus; species Pelodiscus sinensis. The sequence goes on from NC_134711.1 coordinate 310,331,694, forward strand.
GAATTTGTCTGTCCTCTCTGAGCACATGGAGGGAATTGGGCCAAAGCGTGAGAGGACTAGCAGCACTCCAGTGGACCTGCCCCGCAGCCGCACTCGTGAGTGGTTGTACTAGCAGCTGACAAATTGTGCTCATTTGAGCTATAGCCTATACATCAGTGGTTCCCAAACTGTGGGGCATGAAGGAGCATCCAGGGGGTGCATTAGGGTCAGGCCAGCCTGCCAGGGACGCAGAGAGCGAGCGCTACCCCATACTGCTCTGCTCCCATCTTTGCTCTGGCCTTGCCCCAGACCCAGCCATGGCTTCCCTTTCAGCCATTGCTTAGGGTTACCAGGGACGTAGGGACGTAGCAGTGTTGGGTAAGCAATGCAACTGGACACTCACAGTCCGGTTCCCTGCAGTAACCAACCTCTGCCACCGGGGGTGGGTGGGAAGAACCGCAGCTGGTGCTGGAGTCCAGTGGAGCACCTAGCAATGGTTACAACAGAGAGCGGTACTGGTGGTTCCTCTGTCCTGTCCCATTCACCCCAACCCCGCCTCTGGAGCGCATCTCCCCTTCCCCTGTCCTGCCCCTCCACTTCTGAAGCATGACTCTCCCTCCCCCATCCTGCCCCACTCATCCCCCATCCAGATGGGGCCTGGACCAAGTAAGAGGGGGAACATTGCTATACACCCTGACAGGGCAACAACTCAAGGTTTGTGAGTGAATGGGACTCAAGTTGAGGGCAACACTTGAGTTACAAATGAAGTTAACTGTGCAGTGAAGACAAGCCTTTAATCCAGGCCTACCTGAAGGCAGCAGAGGTTGCACAGTTGTAGCTGACTGAAACCTAATAAACTGCAATTCTGTGGAGGACACATAAGTGCTAGACTCAAGGGAGAAAGTAACTTACATTTCTTACAGGCCCTGTCCTGTCATAACCCGGGTCCCTGCCAGCTCTATAAATAGCTCCCTGCCGGCTTTTGCTACATCTCAGCCAGTTCCTGCTAGAGCTGCACACCAGATGCACCTGCTTACTTTCACCTCTGGCTAGACTCCAGCTTGACACAGCTAAGAGAGTGTGATCTTGCAGGGCAAAAAGAAAAGCGTTAAAAACTATTTGTCTCATAATCAGTGTTTTATAGCAAACTACATGACAATGTCTTCATGTGCAGATTTTTATAATTTCCAATATAGAAGGCATGCTAGCAGACCTATTGATCCACTTAAAATGGGTTTTGATAGTATTATTGTCCTGATTCAGCAAGGGTATGTCTACACCACCCCCTAGTTCGAACTAGGGGGGTTAATGTAGTCATACGGAGTTGCAAATGAAGCCCGGGATTTGAATTTCTCGGGCTTCATTTGCATGATCCCGGCCGGCGCCATTTTTAAATGCCAGCTAGTTCGGACTGCGTACCGCGCGGCTACACGCGGCACGAACTAGCTAGTTCGGATTAGGCTTCCTAATCCGAACTAGCTGTACGCCTCGTGGAACGTGCTAGTTCATGCGGCACGCAGTCCGAACTAGCCGGCATTTAAAAATGGCGCCGGACGGGATCATGCAAATGAAGCCCGGGAAATTCAAATCCCGGGCTTCATTTGCAACTCCGTATGACTACATTAACCCCCCTAGTTCGAACTAGGGGGGTAGTGTAGACATACCCCAAGGTACTTAGGCACAGGACTAACATTCAAACACAGTGACGTCAATCCTTACTGAAAGGGGGCCCTAATCCATTAACAACAATACTTACCAGCTATTTCCTGCATGCCACATTATGAAGGAGCAAACAAAACAACCTTCCACTGTATTAGTATAGGCAGGATACTAATAGCCTAGAGACAGGTTTAAAATAATGAATTCCCTTTTTATATTTTGTTAAAGCCAACCCTTTGCTCACACGTAATCTGTTCCAGAAACACCTTAGATTATTCTTTGTCTAAATGTACCTTGCTTATCAGTGTTATGATTGGTACTTATTAATATATTATACCGTCTGACTTCAGGACAGCCTTGTTTGTACCCTTCCTGTGCAGTGAAACTTCCTTTTTTTTAAAAAAGTTCTCAGTAAACAATATTCACATCTGCACTGAAAAATATAATGTGATGAAAGTCTATCAAGTAGCTGGAGGGGCCATGTGAACTGCTGCAAATGTTTAAATATTTGACTGAGGAAACACCAATTGTTTAAATGTCATGGAAGGCAGCTAGACCTGAGCCTTTGATTTCTCCTCAGGATCAGCAAGTCTAAGCTGAAGCAAACTGTTTACCCAGTCATTCAACCCAGATGAACGAGCCCCTTAAAGCTTGCATTCTCCCTGCCAGGCTTCCAATTCCTGGGCCTTTGTGTACTTATTAGGCTCACAATGAAGCCTGGCCTGGGAGCAAGCACAGATGTTAACAGCTAGTGAAACCTCAGGCCATGGCCAGAATTAAATCACACTATCATTGATGATCTTCCTCGGACTGTGAATTTGGTGATTGCGCAAGGGGGATGAGGGAGTGGCAGGAGAAGTGCAAAAGTGAGTGTGTGGCCACAACAGGTGACTTCAGAAGACAGAGGTAAGATGGGAAGAGTGGATTGATCTTACATTAGTAATTTGGTGACCAAGTCCTACAGTCCTCAGTCAGGCACCATTCCCACTGAAATCAATAGGAGTTTTGGCTGAATAAGGACTCGTTTCTTCTTATGAATTATTTGTACTTGTCTAGAGTCTAAGGGTTCCAGTCAGCATTGGGATGCGTGAGTGTGAGGCACTGTGCAAACACACAGTGAGACTCCCCGTTCTGTAGAGCTTACAGTGGAACAGACATGAGCAGATACAGGGATGTGCCCAGTGGTAGAGCTAGGAATAGAACCCACATCTCAGATGCCTATTCTGCTAGACCCCTGCTTCTGCTTTAGTGAGCCGTAGAATGTCTAGGCCCATGGTATTGGGGCACCTTGCAGGGCTTTGCTGGACCAGCCCACAGAAAACCGAGGAGTGGAGAACCACATGTGATAAGCAAGGCTCCAATACTGCCCTCTTTCCATGGGGAACCATCCATTGACTACAATGGAAGCAGGACGCAGGCTTTTTGTGTTCTTTCCCCCCCCCCCCTATCAGGGTTAGAGACAAGAGGAGACAGAGCTCTGAAGCAGAAGGATTAAGAGCTTAATGCTGCTTTCTTCCTCCTTCCCCGCTCCCCCCCCCCCCCCATACCCGCCGGGGCTGAGAGGAAAAGAAATGCAGCACTGGGAAAGAGCACTGTTCAGGCTGAGGTGACCAGGCGTTTCAACGTTCTCTGGGAATCTCAGAGTGTTTATTTGCTCTGGGAGGTTCATTTTATTATATCACCTGTTAGGGAGACTTCAGGAAAAGAAACTGATTTAAAGAAAGAGCTCCTTTCCTTGCTGAGGTAACAATAGCCCTGCTTTTCCTTTTTGGGTTAGTGAAAATGTCTTGAAAGCCCTTCTCTAAACAAAGAAGATGTACAGCACAGGCACCAGCAATCTGGGGTCTCCAATGGGCCAAAAGGCCCAGGCCAAGTGGGGAGCCATGGAAAAATGGGCACCCTGCCCCTAGCAGACATGCACCAAAGGGTATGAGAAGCCCAGAGCCCTGGAAGATGTGTGGGATAAGCCCCTGATTCCTAGCAGTACTGGGTAGGATGGGTAGGAGAAACCTCAGTACTAGGACCCCAGTTCCCAGCAGAAGTGCCCGGCAGAATGGGTAGGAGAAGCTTTAGTGCCCAGACCTCAGTTCCTAGCAAAAGTGGTGGATGGTGGGGTAAGCCCCAGAGCCCAGAGCCCAGCAGAGGTCTGGGGACTGGAAGAGTTCTGGATCCCTGGAATGGCCTCAGGTGCCCTGACAGTGGGGAGAAAGAGCTTCTCTGATCCTGGGGCTGCATGAGGGGGCAGCAGAAAGGAGCAAACAGGTTAGAGCACCACAGCAGGAGGCAGAGTGGGGCAGGATCATGGGTGGAACTGGGGTGGGGGCAGAATGGGGGTAGGACCACAGGCAGAAGGAGTTGGGAGTAGCCCCCTTATGCTTGTTCTGGCCCAAAGCCCTACAAAATCTTAATCCACCTCTGTCTCCAAGCTGTTCCTGTAATATGCCTCAGCCCTGCACTGGCAGCCCAGCTCTTAGGAGGAGATGGTGCTCTGGGCTCCTTTCCCCCACACTGTCTTTGGCCTTTCTGCTCAGGCTGCTAATGAAACTATCCACTAATGATAGAGACAAGATAAGTAAGGAAATAGATTGTATTGAACCAGATGATTTCCAGCTTTCCAGCACTTTTCCTGTTGACTATTGACTTGGGCCAGATTTGAATGTCTAACAGAGAATTATCCCATTGTCGGGCCTTGTCGCTGTCTAGTTCATCACAGAAACAACTTTATGTTCCTCTCCTCTGCAAGACTGGGCTTCCTCCATGTCCCTGCCTATGTCTAACTTTGCCCATCTGTAAAATGGGGGTGATGATAGTTATTTCTTTGTAAAGGGAGGTGAGAGCTACTGATTTCACTCTGAAGAGGAGTTTCCTATTATTCAGCCTAAAATTTCCTTTTATATTTCATCCCATTCCTCCTTGTTATACTATAGTCCCCTTTTATCTTGCTAGATAATCTCACTTGACTTCTCTTCATTTACTAAAGTAAGCGATAACATTGAACATAAGGAACACTGCCAAAAGTACATGGTCCTGAGTTCCCTCTACTGAAAGACCACTTGCATCTGGTGGTATCAGAATTTCCCTGCAAATCAATGTCTGATATATAACATTTATACAATCTTAACAAAGCAAATACCAATGGTTATTTGCTGTCTTGGTAGTCCACCATTCCGAGTTGGTGTAGCCACTCTCAGTTGCTCCTTGGAAATTGAGTATCCATAGAAACTAGGGGGCTGTGCCCCCTGCTCACTATGCTTACCAACCCCTCATCTGTCAGCCACAGCCAGATCATGGCCTCTCCTCCGACTCATGCCACAGCAAGACAGGGGCTGCCACTAGCCCTTCCTGCAGCCAGATGGGGGCTGAACCATGGGACCTGCCTCAGGATTGGGGCCAGGGACAGTACGTTGTGGTGAGATGGGGCATGGGCCCTGACTGGTCAGCATGTCATGCCAGGGGGAGTTGTCAGGAATAGGTTGGAGGCAGTGTATCTGGCCAGAGGGGAAGGGGCAGGAGCAGGCTGGGGGCAACGTGTCTAGCCAGAGGAGAAGGGACAGGAGTGGGTTGGGGCATAGTGTTTGGCCAGTGGGGAGGGGCAAGAGCAGGCTGGGACAGGGTGTCTGGCTGGGAAGAGGGGTCAGAAGTAGGTTGGAGGCAGGTGTCTGGCCAGGGGGGAGAGTGTAGGAACAGAGTGGGGTACAGGAGCAGGCTGGGACAGGGTGTCTGGCTGGGAAGAGGGGTCAGAAGTAGGTTGGAGGCAGGTGTCTGGCCAGGGGGGAGAGTGTAGGAGCAGGGTGGGATACAGGAGCAGACTGGAGCAGACTGGAGGCAGGGTGTCTGGCCGGGGGGAGGGTGTAGGAGCAGGGTGGGGTATAGGAGCAGGCTGGGGGCAAGGAGTCTGGCTGGGAGGAGGGGGCAGGAGTGGGTTGCGGGTGTGGCAGGGGAGGGGGTGCATGAGGTGTTGGGGATGCAGGGTTCTGGGCACAAGGGGTTGGGGGGGGTCACTTATTTCTTTTCACTCCACACACTGCTCCCCAGCACGGGAGGCTTTACGCACTGCTCCAATGGGGAAGCTACCGTCACTGCCTGCCTAGGGCCAGGCACTCGGACCACCACCTGCCTCCCCTGCCTGGCGCTCCAGGCTTGTGCCTTCCCCCAAGATTAGAACACCAGGACTGGGTTCCTGGAGGGGAGGAGAAAGCCCTGAGGCTTTGTGCTGGATCCAGCTTGCTAGGAAGTGCGCGCGCTGCTCCCCATAGCAGCGTGTGCGCTTCCCCGCAAGCCAGATACGGTGCAGAGCCTTGGAGCTTTCTCCTTCCCCCCACCTGCCTGCAGGCAGGGGGCACGAGGCTGGAGCACCAGGCAGTCAAGGCGGGCAGTGGCCTGAGCGCCTGGCCCAGGCAGGCGGCAGCTGTTAGTGTCATGGCCTCAGACCCGGAAGTAGAAGTGGAACCGGAGACAGCCACTGCCACCGCCCTCTGGCTCTCCTGTAGCAGGGCTGGGGGCCACTGGTGGCCCTAGACATGGGCGACCAGGGCGGTTGCCCTCGCAATGGGATGATGGGGATACATATGAATAGTCTCGCGTGATCTTATCTGGTGCCAGCCACCTAAGCAGAAGGGGAAACACAGCAGCCAGCTCAGCCAGGGTCAGGAAGGATGGAGGCCCTCACTCACTTGTAGCAGGTTAACTCCTCTGCTCTGGTGGGAACAGCAGTGGGGGCAGTGCCGGGGGGGGCAGGGTCCTCATTCTCCTTGGGACAGAGGGCCCCTTTAAAAGCCCTGTGGAGAGTGGGTGGGACAGTCTGTGCTGGAAGAGGCTCAGGGTGGGCATCTGAGTTTGGTGAGGGTTGAAGGAGAGTGTGCATGTGTGTGTGTGCGCGTGCATGCATGTGTGTGTGTGCAGCTTCTCGCTGTGTTCTGGCTGGCGGGAGTCTGGAGCAGCTCTTCTCTCTGTGTATGTCTTAGTGTCAAGCAAGTCTGGGTTCACCCCCCTCTTTCCCTCTAAGAGCCTCATTTGTCCAGGAAAGGGCTTTCCCAGGCTCTGCTGGCAGGACTGGGGCACATTTGTGCCCCCATCCCATCCCTTCCCTGTAGTGAGGTGACACATGGGGGGACATGCACTGCACTGGCTCACATTACCCCCACCCAGATGCATTAGCTCCTACCCCATCTTCCCTGTTACACAGCTAGCACCCATCTCCTCCTCCACCTCCCATTACTCCTCCTCCCAGCCCCATGGACCAAGGCCCCAACTCCCAGCAGCAGCAGTAGCCACTCACCAGCCCCAATGCCCCAACTCCATGTAGCAGTAGCCACCTACCAGCTCCACAGTTCCAATCCAAGGTGGCAGTAGCCACCCACCACATGGCTTTGGCTCTGGTGGCAGCTGCCTCCTATCATGGTTTCGCCCCCCGGGGCAGTCAGAGCAGCTGTCTCTTGCCTCGGTTACAGTTGCATCCCCATCCCCATTCCTACCCTTGCCCCCACCCACCACATGGTCCCAGTCGTGGGTGCAGCCACGCCACTCACCTTCCAGGTCCAGGAAGGTGAGCGCTGCTGCATGGCTCTGCAAAGGAGGTGGATAGGCTCAGAATTTTTGGTGCACAGCATGCACCTTAGCGGGAACACTGTTCCATTGCCCCCTGCAATCAGGGCTGGCTCTAGGCTTTTTGCCGCCCCAAGCAAAAAAATTTTTGGCCACCACTCCTCCTTTTTTGTTGGCTTTTACATGTTTGCACTTTGCAAAGTTTTTGACTATTTAATTTAAAAAAAAAATGAAAGAAAATTTGTAGTTAGTGAAATAAAACAATTTCCTACTAGTGTGCTCATTTAATTTTAACAAAATCACAATTACAAACAATTTGGGTTCAACTATACACTGTAATAAAAAACGTTAGTGTCTTCCAGTGCACCCAGTTTCTCATATATTAAAATAATTTATATGAACTGAATTTTTCTGGTTTTTATACTTGTGTAGCCTTTTAATAATTCATTAAAATCTAAATTTTTTGCAATGGTATTTTCAATTTAAATTAATATGAGTCCTGACAAACAATTTTGGGTATGTCTACACTACCACCCTAGTTTGAACTAGGGTGGTAATGTAGGCAACCGGAGTTGCAAATGAAGCCCGGGATTTGAATTTCCCGGGCTTCATTTGCATCTCGCCGGGCGCCGCCATTTTTAAATGTCCGCTAGTGCGGACTCCGTGCCACGCGGCTACACGCGGCACGGAGTCCGCACTAGCGGACATTTAAAAATGGCGGCGCCCGGCGAGATGCAAATGAAGCCCGGGAAATTCAAATCCCGGGCTTCATTTGCAACTCTGGTTGCCTACATTACCACTCTAGTTCGAACTAGGGTGGTAGTGTAGACATACCCTTTGAGACATTAATAATTTCAGTTTTGAGAAACTGCACTCACCAGAAGCCACTGATACTAGTAATGTTAAAAGAATGCATAATGCTATAGCAGTGTTTGGAGTGAAAAAATCATTTCTTGCTATAAATACTTTTAGAGGAGAAGTTTTAGGACTTACCAGCTCACATAAAGCTATTAATTCATCATACAAATATAATTTTAATTATTTTTTTCCATAAAGGCAAAGGCACTTCAAGTAAATTCCCCCTCCCCTTTCACTCACTGCTAGGTCACAACAGCCTTTTCCCTGCCCTGTCCAGACCCTCCCTATGGACAAGCACCCTTCACTCCCGATCCACAGCCCCCACAGCCAGCCCAGCCTTGGCCCCCACAGCTGTTGGTGCCCCTCCCTCCTGACCACAGCCCCCACAGCCAGCCCAGCCCAGCCCTGCGAGTGCCCCTCACTCTTGACCCACAGCCCTAGGCATCCCCGCCTCGCCCTGCCCCCGCTGCCTGGGGGCCAGTACCTGGAGGCCGACCCCTCCTGACAAATTCCCTCGGGGTCTCCCTTGAAGAGCTTGGCAGTCTGCTTGGTTGGGAGGTTGCTGATGAAAACGGGGAAGTAGCCGGCCTCTCAGAGGTGGCTCAGGCTGGGCCCAGGCTGGCCCCAGATCAGCAGCAGGTGCTGGCGTGTCTGGGGCAGGAGCTGAGGCAGGCAGGGGGGTTGTTCCTCAGCCCCAGGCTCAGCTGCTCCACCAGTTCCTGCAGCTTCTCCAGCACGTGCAGGGCCTTGTCCAGCATGGTCCGCGTGACCGTGCCCAGAGTGCAGGGGCCCCAGCGGGTGCCCAGCCCCCTTGCAGCTACCATGGCCCTGGACAGAGGAAGACTGCACTTCTTGAACTGGCGCCACCCCCCGTGAACCCGCCCCGGCCCCCCGGGGGCAGGGCTGACCCGAAGTAGGCAACGGAGCCAGGCAGCAGCAGGAGGCAGAGGGTGGCCAGCAGGCTCCGGGCGTGCATGGTGTCAGCGCTGCGCAGTGGGTAATAGCGTCTCCCCTTTAAAATCGGCAGGGCGGGGCCGGGCATTGCTGGGGGTGGCTGCTTACCTAGAAATGCCGCCCCTGGAAATGTGTCGTCCCAACCACATGCTTGATTTGCAGGTGCCTCGAGCTGGCCCTGCCTGCAATGCTTCACTCCTGCTGCTCTGGCTTATAAATAGGCTTGGTAGAATGCATGTTTTATTTTTTATAACTTTGTGTTATGTATGTTTTTAAGCTTTTTGTTTTTCTATAATTTTCACAGTTGTGGAAATTATGGGGGGAGGCCAGGTAATTTTTTAATGACTGTAAAAGTTGAGATGCGAAGAGTTGAAGCTTTACAGTGGTTAAAGTACAGAGAGGCGAGGTGGGTGAGATATCGTTTTTGATGTTGGATCAGCTTTGGTTAGTGGTAGATTATCCCTTTTGAGCTCCAGGGGTCGGGAGAAGAGTTCTCTGGCGTTCCAAAGATTGCCTTTGTCACCAACCATATTTGGTCCAATTAAAGATATTACTTCACTCACCATATGGTTCTCATCTGGACACCAACATGACTACCACGAAACAACTAAAAAACACTAAATAAATATCCTAAAACCAGACATGATTTGTTAATTTAACTATTCAATCAATCATCTGTTTGTAACAAGCCCAGTTCAGAAGTTTCTATCACTGAATTTTAACTCTAACAAGTTCTCAGGCAGCATTTTTCTTGCTTTCCCTATCAGTAAATAATGTAATTATTACTCATGGAAATATTTCAGAATTTGTGTGTACTGTGAAATCAACAGCTAATTTCTAAGTTATTTGCAAAAAAAAAAAAAAAAAAAAAGCTAGAGATTTCAAGTGCTTAAGTATCCTCTGGAATCACAGTTAAAGTTGCCTTCCCTCTCCCCCCCACCCCAATCTGAACTGGCACCCTGGTGAGTCAGGAGTGGCCAGAGGCTGCAGGAAGGCCATCGGCAAGGTGCAGCCCCCATCGGACAGCATGGAGCTCGTCATGAGCTACAGGCCACGCACCAGGCAAAAGGGGCAAGTGCAGGAGCAGCAAGGGAGCTGCCAGGGCTTCTGCAGCGCAGCTCAACCTGTGGAGGAAGAACCCACTGAAGGGTGAGTGACCCACACTGGTTTTTCACCCACTGTTTCATTTCACAATCTGATGCCATTCAAAACTAGCAGCCTGACTTCTGTGCCTCATATCTTAGGGTAAATATTTAATCTACAATAATCCATTCCCCAGACAGCTCTTAAAGGAAGGGCTTGGCTAAAGGGTTGATAATGACAATTTCCTTTGCATGGGGCAGAGACAAAAGCAGGCCCTGCACCCAGGAGAGCAAAGGAGCGAGTAGCTTCTTTCATGTGCCCCAAGGACGTGTCTTGTCCCTTAATCTGCTGAGACTCTAATTCTACCCCCTGTCTATAGAGTTATAGAATACTAGAACTGGAAGGGACTTTGAGAGATCATCAGTTCTCCCTCACATCAGGTGCCTCCCTCACATCAGGACCAAGCACCAGGCAAAAAGTCACTTGCAGAGGGTAACACAAGGGTGCCTGGAAGGTCACTTGTTTATAGCTGGTGAAAAGTTTTGTCCAAGAGGTGATTTTTCCCCCCTCCCCTGAGAGTTGAGCACAACCATCTCCACTTTAAGCAGTCGGTAGAGTTACACTACCTGGGCCTTGCTCCCATTGGTTGGGAGATAGAAACATAAACAAGAAATAGGCAGGCAAGCAGTTATCTTCTTTTTGGTATGTACCCTCTCTTACCTTTTACTTCTCTTTTTGATACGTACCCTCACCGTGAGCTGCTGACTTCCTCATGCAAAAAGAGTCAGAAGGCTCCACAAAGCCTCAGGTTTAGTTTTCTTGTTCACCCAGACCTGAACACAATCCTACATACAATTCGAACCTGTCTCGAGGAGATGCAGCCTGTAGGGCTGTCAGGAGGGCTGCAGAATAGCCGGAGAAGAAGCAGGCTGCCCTCTGGAATGAAAGAAGCTAAACAGCCGTGGAAATGCATCAGGGAGATAAAAATCCCATGTGAATTTGAAGCCTATCTAAGGGATTAAGATCCAGCAGCCAGTCTATGATTTGTGGCAATAACTTAAATGCCTCAGTGTTTACCTTGCATGGTGGCTCAAGGACATGTTGATATGATGTCTTCTCTGAGTCACTGTGACTCAAATAACCTTTTCCAGCAGAGGTTTTTAGAAACACATCTGCTCAGTTTGTTGGATTTGCTGTAAACTAATTTCAAACCCACTAGACAGGCTATAAATAAAGTCTTAATCCTGTATGCATTGAAGTCAGAATGAGGCCTGTAGTTTGACATGCATGTCATTAGTTCTCAGAAGCTGGAATCTTGTTTAGACTCTTATTACACTATCTCTGGAAAATATTTAATGTTCTGCAAGGCCTCCATCCACTCAATAAGGATATTGCACTAAAAGTATCCCTGCATCTCTTGTTGAATGCGGGGAAGGATATGTCTTGTAGCGGTGTAGATGCATTTTTTCCTAATTTGATAGGAAATGCAGAACTACACCTTTCAACCCATGGAGTAATGCTGACATAAATCTTTGCAAGTCAGATAGTTAGAGCACCTCATTAGTGCACAGAGAAGGAGAGAGAAGCTCTCCATAGGTAGCCAAAGGTAACAGGGATCTCACTCCAATGGGACACCGTGCAGCTTTAAAAGCACACCAGCTAACTTGTGTTGTAGCATCCAGTTGGGGAAAGCAGGGTGGGCATGATTGTTTATTAAAGTGATGATCTTTCATTCTTATCAGCAACCAGGTCCTAACTCAGAATATGAATCTGTGGCCAAAAAACATCTTTCATTATCACCCTGGTTTATTAATTTAAAGTTCACATGACAGTGGAAGGGATAGGAACGAGCTATCACTGGTGATAGCTGGAAAAAGGGAGGACAGGAAGCCTGCCAGTAAATTGAAAGGAGACCTAAACTATGTGTGCTCCTGTCATTCCCACCCATTAACTGTACTCAGTCACCTTCCTCCCTGGTGTCCCTTCCTCCACTGCACGGGATGTCCCAGGGATGACTTTGGCCCACCGTTGTTCTTGTAATTCACATCCAGTAAAATACCAAAGATAAAATTAAATAGCTTATAACTTAAGCAATGTGCAACTAATAACCACTTGACCAGACTTTGGCAGAAGGATCCAAATGATCTGGAAGAGGGAGAATTTTTTTCCCACTACCAAATAGAGGTGTGTGAGGCCAAAAGATTTCAGCTGTGTCACTGAGATTTTCCACATTCCCAAGCCAAACTAATACTGCAGAATTTCCCTTCCTACCTCATCCTGTGCACATGGTCAATTAGCTCGAATGTGGGAAAATGTTCTCCAATCCAAAGCAGTGGTGATGCAGTCACATGGGATTTCTATGATTCATACCACTATTTACTGACAATACTCTCTGGTTTTTGGAGTCCAGTAGAGGTAACAGAGCAAACCTCAGGCAGTGATCTCTTAAGTTAAGCAATAGCAGGGCACGCTGGTATATAGAAGAGAGAGACCTCCAAGCAGAGCCCATGTTACTGAGGGGAACGATGCTGGTAATAGGAAATGGCTATTTTCTGACTAATCACTGGACAAGTACTCCAGAATGATAGAAAAATATGTGCTGCTGGAGGTGCCATCTTTTGCATAGGATGGCAGACTCAGTCCCTAACCACTTGTGGTCAATGAAGACCTTGTAGAGTTTGTTTTTTGTTTGTTTTTCGCAAGGTAAGGAAGTTAAACTTGGGGTCTTAGATTCCAATCTAGACACTTGAGACTCTTTCATTGCTATTTTGATACTTTTATTTTTTCAACATAATTGTAACCTTCAATGCCAAGTCCTGCTAGAAGCATCATCAGAAATAGCCTGCTGGAAATCATAGCAAAACATGGCCAGAAGAAGGTGTGCAGCTCGAATTCTGTTTTATTCCCATCTGGGCTAAATCAGGATCAAAGTCAGACTGAAGAGCCATCCAGACTGGTTAGGTTGCTAAAAGGTTGTTTGTCCAAGAGATGAGAATTTTTCCCTGAGAGTTGAGTGCAGACATCTTCATGTTACACAGTCCATGGTGTTACACTAACTGGGCCATGCTCCTGCCTGTTGCAAGATGAGGGGCAATAAATATGGAGAAACACAAACAAGAAATAGATGGGCAAGTAGTTTGCTTCTGTTCCATTTCTTGGCTCTTCACCCTGCCTAAATTATGTAAAATTTCCCCTGCAGTTACACTGTTTTCATTCCCTCTCCTAAATTGTTCTATAATGTGGCATGCTCAGTTAAGCAAAGATCACATTTCCTAAATTTCTTTTGGACCTTCACTCTAGACAATGCTAGATGGTAGAAAGACATTGGGGTTTCTTGCTGTTTCAATTGCTCCAAGAAGTATTTGGTAGCCTCAGGGTATGTCTACAGTAGCCCCCTAGATCAATCTAGGGAGGCTAATGAGGGTGATAGGAATTGCAAATCAAGCCCGGGATTTAAATATCCCATGCTTGATTTGCATGTTCCAGTCCGGTCGCCATTTTAGAAATTGACTAGCCCGAAGTAACTGCCTGCGTCTACACACGGCAGTGAAACGGGATTCCGGAATAAAGGCCTAAATCGAATTAGGTGGTAAACCTCATTCCACAAGGAATACCACCTCATTCGATTTAGGCCTTTATTCCGGAATCCCGTTTCACTGCCACGTGTAGACGCAGGCAGTTACTTCGGGCTAGTCAATTTCTAAAATGGCGACCGGCTGGGAAGATGCAAATCAAGCGCTGGATATTTAAATCATGGGCTTGATTTGCAATTCCGGTAGCCCTCATTAGCCTCCCTAGATCGATCTGGGGGCTAGTGTAGACATACCCTCAGTCACTACCATTTGGAAATGCATCAGATTTGACATTACTTCATCCTATCTTCTTCTTACTATATATTTTAGAAAGAAGTGTGTCCATTTTTTCCGTCCATCTGTGAGTCTCTTTGTTGAAGAACTCCTCCTAAATGGTATCCAAATTTGGTATGTAGCTTCCTCTTATCATAACTTAAAGCAAGGTGAGGGTTTGATTGTGCCAAGACAATGGGATGTGCCTGGAATTTGATTGTTTCTCATAAAATGGAAAGACGGGTCTGTTAGAATGGAGTTATACTATAGAATAACCACCGGGGAGCAGCATGGGGGCAGCAATGGGGACTAGGACAACTATATCTCCATTGGGTCAATAGGGAGCAGGGGTGGAGAAAGGGACTATGCTATATATTTCAGAGATTTTACCTGTTTGTGTGTCTGTCCCTCAGCTGGTAGACATGCACCTCTCCCCTTGCTGTACCCACTGCAGCGGCCATGGAAAGGTGCTTCTCGCCTGGCCCCAAGCTGACAGAGGGCTGAGGTTATTTCTTTTCCTAAAGGCAGCCTGCATACTGAATCCCTCATCCACAGACCTACCCCAAAGCAATGATTTAAATGAAGAAAAACAAAGGTTATTTGGGTTAAGGACCCGAGCAACACTGGACAAATCTAGTGTTCTATATTTACATTTCTAAAGCATGCTGGCCTCTAAACTACAACTACACTGAGCCTGCAGGTGATCAGTTTCACTAAATGCATGCAAGATTGGGAGGGAAAAAGCTGTAAGAGCTGCTAAGAAAATCAGCTTACGGAGAGAGCAGAATGCTCTGCTATGGCTCTAGAAGACTATGTGTGTAATGCAAAGGGAATGTCCCAGTGGTCACAGAGAAAGCTGGTAAGAGCCTGGTGACATAGCTGAGGGCCTAGCCTGGTGAAGTGCTAAGCTCCACACCCTCCCTCTTTCTTTGTTTGTACATCAGTGAGCACCAACAACACTTATTAAACAATGAGTAATATTTGTTGCATGGCAGGGGAATGACCCATGAGTCACCACCCCAAGTGGAAAAAACATTAATTTATAGCATAAATACAGGCTGGGAATATTTAGGATCAGCAGCAGAAGCTTCTGGCTGCTGTCATTTCGCACTCACAAGTGATCCTATAGAGACCGATTGCTCCTTCTATGTAGACCAAGAGGGGTCCTGTAATATATGAACTGTAACAAGCACACTAAAAAGGTTATCTTTAGTTTCTATTTGCCAGATCATTCCATCCCAGGGATTCTGCTGTTAGGTTTTTGGTTTATTTAAAATAAAGACTAAATCAGAGTGATCAAAGGTCCATCTAGCCCAGTATCCTGTCTTCTGACAATGGCCAATGCTAGGTGCCCCCTAAGGGAATGACAGAACAGGTAATCATCAAGCAATGTCACTCCTGTCTCCCATTCCCAGCTTCTGACAGAGTCTAGGGACACCATTCCTACCCATCTTAGTTAATGGCTGTTAATAGATCTATCCTCCATGAATTTATCTAGCTCTTTTTTGAACCCTGTTAAAGTCCTGGCCTTCCCAACATCCTCTGGCAAGGAGTTCCACAGGTTGACTGTGTGTTGCATGAAGAAGTATTTCCTTTTGTTTGTTTTAAACCTGCTACCTATTAATTTCATTTGGTAACCCCCTAGTTCTTGTATTATGGGAACTAGTAAATACCTTTTCCTTATTCTCTTTCTCCACACCAGTCATGATTTTATAACTCCTCCTAAGCCAGCACACCTGGTACGTACAGGTTCACAGGCAGCACACGCAGCTCCTGCCCAATTATCCTTTATGAGTAGGAGACTTGGCCTGCAGAGAGCACTGGCTGTTTTGATCAAGGTGGACAACTGAGACCTGAGCCTTTGGGGTGAAGTTTTTGCTCTACCGTGGCCCATCTCTACTCTCATTGAAAGTCCAGGGGATTCTCAAAGCAAGGTGTCTATAGGAGGCACTTCCATGCGAGAGAGGACAGCAAGTCTAGTCAGTTCCATTGTATGCTGATTTGAGGCAACCATCAGGTTCTTGGTGAGCTGCCCAGCAGGACCCCAGGGAAGGTAACTGTAGAGTTATGATGTACCGACCCTGTGCACTATAGGAAACACAAAAGGAAAACAGAGCCAAAAAGAGCAAAAGAGGAACGTCAGTTCCCCAGTGTAGTAGCTAACCAGGATTCTGTGGCTGTTAAGTGGCTGGCCATGATGGAGGGGAAAAGCATGGCTGAGTGGTGATGGGCATGAGCTGGGCTCTAGGACCAAGATGGATCTTTGTCCCCTGGTGGGGAGGGGATTTTCACAGGTAGCTGAGAGACTGGACTCTGTATTTAGGCAGGACCGGAGTACTGCCTGCACTTGCATTCCTTGCTTGTTTTTCATTTCCAATGGCGCTTCTGCCTGATTTTGTGCCTTTATTTGCAGTGGAGTTTCTGTTCCTGATTTGGTACTGCTCTGTACCATGCTGTTTTACCTTAGATCCGATCTTTTCATAAACACAAACACATTCCACAAAATAGCCTGCAGAAAGCCCTCTCTTCAGCCTTTCTGAGGTTCACAGGCATACTGAGGTAGCAAAGGAGTAGCCACTCTATCAGCATGTTCCCCTCAGAGCTGATATCTGAGCAGATATCTCCATGGCATTAATTCCTCCCAACATTAACTTCTCCAACACATCTGTATCTATCCCCCTCTCCTCCCTGTGCGCATGTAGGAAGATAATGCAGGGGCCATGGCTGGAGAGCCTTGCATAGGGGGAAACCAGGCAGGGAGAGGCACTTCCTTTCCCTATAAATCCTTAGGATCCACAGAGTTGGGTAGGGGGCTTGACCTGGGCCTCTTCTGCAATCCCAACATTCACTTTCTGGGAGAACAGCATTGATCAGACACTGTATGAAGTTAACATCTATTTCCTGGGCCATATAGACTGCAATATTGCCTTCAACCTCAATGCTTTTTCCATTGCTTAGACTGCATTAAAGCAAACAGTACTTTGGAGCATGAACTGCTCCTGGCAAGTGAACCAATATTCGTGCACAGCTCAGAAAACCAGCAAGGAAAGGAACCGAGCACAGACCAAAATATTTCCATGGTAGAGTTTTGATTTAATGCTTGTTTAAGTTAAACATTAATATGGATAAAGAGACTTTAAAAACAGAGTCAGTGCAGAGTTGATCCAAGAGTCAACAGAACAAAAGAGTCTGAGTGAAAATATGAGCCAAACCACTGAAGCCGATAATGTCTGGCTAGAAAATTCACCTTAGGGAAGGGGTCAAGGACAACAAAACTCTATTTAATAACTAAATAACCAGCCCTTTCCCCTCGCTGGTTGTTTCTCTGAGGGTACATCTCCCGCACACAGACTATGCTGGCATAGGCATGGTACCCTAGGGATGATGGCCTAACCCTGTAGCATAGATGCAACCTACCCTGATGTAAAGAGTTTTTCCATCACTGTATGAACACAGTCTCCCCCAACAATAGTTGTTGGGCTGAAAAAAGCATATTTCCATCAACAGAGCTCTGTCTACCTTGTATGGCATAGCATCATTGCCTGTGGGTTGTTCACACCCCCAAGTAACACAGTCACGGGGAGCTATATTTTAAGTGTAGGCCTGACTTCAATCCAAACAGCTGTCAAAGACTCATTATCTCTTGAAGGCAGGAACTTCTCTTGTGAGATGGCAGTAAACTCAGACTAAGTCTGCACTTGTGGACTTGATTCAGCACTAGCAGCCTTTTCCCAGCTGGGGACATCAGGTCAGAAACTTTTAAGTGACTCAGTTTGGCCTCGAACTATATATATTTATTGTGGACACCGTGCTGCTTCTGAGCTCTGGGCTTGCTTTCTAATTTGTTCTTCGCCCAAATTACATAAACACACTGTCATCCATCAGGGTTTTCTGCAGTCCATTATTCTGGACTAGCAGCCTATGAAACAAAAGTGTTTCAGACATTAACAGAACTTCATCATAATAACGAGATGTTTTCTCAGCTGGAGAGAGTGTTGTCTAGTGCTCAGAGGAGTAGGAGTCAGAACTCTCAGGTGCTGTTTCTGGCTCCATCACTGACTGGTCATGTAAATGTCAGCAAGTCTTGTCACCTCCCTTTGCCTTGACTTAACAGCTCTGTAAATTGGAGGTGATAATGCCTCCCGGCCTCATGTGGACGCTGTGAATATGAACCACACTACAAGACCTTTGGATGAATGCAAACTTTTAACTGTTTACTTTTAAAATGTGCCATGGTAGTCACAACAAAGCCTTTAATTTCAATGTATCATGAGAGTAACCAAACATATCAGATCAGATTCCCAGAATCATCATCCTCTGCAACATGGGCTACTAACGACCACCCATCTGCCCTACACCAAGCTCAGCAACCAGCATGTGTGCATTAAACGGCCATGGGAGGATTAATTCTGGCCCTGTTGGGCCAGTGGTGGCAGTCCTCTTAACATGAAAGGGGAGAAGGAGCAGTACCCGAGCACCCACAGCAGAAAGTACTGGCCCAGATTGTCCTTTGAAAAGTGCCCAAAATGAAATAAATGGTTTTCAAAAGTGCTGAGCACTCTTCAGCACCCAGGGAAATGAGTGGGAGCTTTTTTATGGAAAAAAGGCTGTTTTCTGGGAAAACTATACTTATGTCCACACGGCTATTGTGTTCTTTCGAAAGAAAGCCTAAATAACGGAGGTGTTTTTCCGACAGTGGTAAATCTCTTTCGATGAGGAAGAAGCCTTTTTCAGGAAAAGGCATGTGTGGATGCAGAAGAGGGAGTTATTTAGAAAGAAAAGCCTCAAGGAAATAACACAGGTGCCCTCGTGGCCACTCCATCCATACTAATCACAACTTAGAAGTGAGATAGCATCCAATCAATGTGGATGGTATCTTTCGAAAAAGCAGATCACTTTTTCCTTGTGCTTTTGCTGTGTGGACGCTCTCTTTCAAATTAAGCTTTTCCGGAAGATCTCTTCTGGAAAAGCTTCTTCCAAAAGAAGCTTGCAGTCTAGACATAGCCTCAATGCTCTTGAAAACCTAGCTGCTTATTTAGATGCCTAAATATGGATTTGGTCATAGCTCATGCTGCACAGCCCCACTGCCAGGTTCAGGCCTCTCCCTGACCTAGGCTAGAGCTCACAGTGTCAGCAATGATCTAGTAGGTCAGAACTGCTCATACACAGCCCTTCTGGGGCCTTCAGTCCTGCTCACAGAGTTGTTAGCTGCAATGAAGCCTCCTCATTTGTACTCTTGGAAGGCAGCTGCCTCCTGGGCAGAGGTTTTTGTCCCTGATCCTTTGTACTCCATCCACACCTCTAATGCACTGTATGCACATGCACCAGCATAACCACTGTGGAACAGAATTGAACCTAGGACTTCTGGGGCTTAATGCATAAGCCTCTACAGCTTGAGCTATAAAGCCAGCTGGCTCTCGGTTTAGGCTGTAGAGCTCACTCATTCTTATCTCTCTGCTGTAAGTGGTCTAAGTGCCACTGCATGGGACAGTGAACCACACCCCATAGATGTGTGGGTTACACCAGGGTTTCTTAATGCGGCCCTTTGCATTTGGATAGTGCTTTTCATCAGAGGCTCTCCCAGCACTTTACACAGAGCTTGACTGCATTGTATCATTACCCCTATCTTGCAGGTTAAAGAAATCAGACATGTTAAGAAATTTGCCCAAGGTCTGATGTGAGTCATTGTGGCAAACTCAGTGGAATCCAGGAGCTACCTGGCACTCAACCTCCTGTTTGAACCAGTTGGCCAAAAGGCCACGTGGCCACTCCATCCATACCATGTGGCCACCGGGAACTAGATTCTTCTTGTTCATCTGCCAAAATTGCAGTCTAATCATTGTCAGATTTACTCTGGCCCACAAGCCAGTACAGTCAATGAGGAATGTTTCAGAGAAAGGAGATGTTCTGGGAAACTGTGTTCTACCACTGAACCCAAACCATAGTTTCACATTCCAGCTGACAGCTTTCCAGAACCCTTCAGTTCTCTTGTTTATATACTACAACCATTTAATATCCCATCAGACTCAGTCTATCAGAGGAATCTCACAATGCAGCAGCAGCAATACCAAGGAATATTTCTTAGTCATGGCTTCTTCTGCAGATATTATTGATGTCAGGACAGGAAGAAAATAAAAGGAACCTAGCTGGTATAAAATAATCATTTTAGTAAGCTGCTTGCCAGGAGAGAATTTATTGAACATTTTAAAAGAGTTTTTCCAGTTGCATTATTTGAAGAAACATACCTCATACTGAAACCAGGCAGCTTCAGATTTGTTGCAATTCGCATTGTGGTTATGCTTAGTCAGAGCTCTGAATAGACCACAGTAAGGACTGGGTATGAGAATATTCCATGCAGTCTAGACTACCTTGGTTAATTCCTAGTATCGTAATTCTGCTTTTGGTTTGCATTAAAATAGTCATTAGGGAACAAAATGCCTTTTGCAAAGTCAAGAGGACTGCTCAGGGTGCAGCTTATTGAAATGGTATTTGACTGGAATTTAACATAACTATGAATGGCCAATCTAAATTGTGTGGGCGGCCAAAGGCAAATCAGTCACAATGACTGCTTTGCTTTGTAGAACAATGCTTGTGCTTTCCATGAATAGAGTTAAATCAAAACCAAACTGAAAGATGCACTATAGGTGCAGGTTGGCTCTGTGCTGCAGCCAGCTTCCAAATATGGGAAAACAAAAAACCTCAGGTGAAAATTTACTCCACGAAGCAGCCCAAGACATAGACATCATAGGATTTCCCCAGTCTTAACTCAAGAAATCTGGCCTGGTCAGGGTCTAAACTCTGACTGCACCTTTATGTTTGTCCAGTGAAGGCTGTTGTTATGTGGTCATCTCGAGTGAACTTTACAGCAACAACTTGATACTTAAGGCAAACTGACTCAGGAGACATGTCTTCTTGCTTTCCCATTTCAGCTCTATCAGCTCTATCAGCTGCATCCTACAATATTATTAACCCAAATTTAAAATGTCTGAATCCAGAGCACGCTCGGATGTGTTTCCTCGAGAACAGGAGGAAATTGTCTGTGATGTCGCCATTGACCTTCATAACATAAACTATGAAAATATTTGCAGTTAAATAGCAGTAGACCAGTCCAAATAATATTGAGTCACTCTGCCTGGCAGAAAAAATGTCCATAGTGTCAGTGGGAATTGATATTGATGCCTCAAGGGACATGGAAATAAATCAGCGAGCCAAAAAAAGGCATAAGTAAATATTTAACTAAACACTTTCCTTTTAGGTAAATCTCTCTTTGTATCTGAGTTCATTCCAGGGTGAAAAGATCAAAAGCCATCCAATGGGCATCGCTGATAACAAAAATCAATTCTCAAAGCAAGTACTGTCACTTTGAGAACATAATTAGCATATAGTAAAACATAAGCAATTTGAAAAGAACTGAACTGGGAGAAATAAGGGGCTTGTGGCTAATGAACTGGATGGGAAGAACCTCTGCAAAGGGGTGTTCTGTGCTCCTGGGTGACCCTGAGCATTCTGTTCCCACTCTGGTTCCCATAGCCTCCTCCTTCCAGTGTAGACCTCTCTACAAGAGTGTCATATGCAGAGGGGAAAGAGAGCTGCATTGTGGGCCTGGGGCAGTCAGCTGCCTCATATGACCCAATCATGCTCCTATTGAAGTAAAAAGGGAATTTTGCCATTCACTTTAGGGGGACCACAATTTAGCCTATAGTACATACATGCATTTCCTTGGCTGTGACCCAATGAATCCCTATTATTCTGGCTTTGCCATGTTTGTTAGTTGTTCCATATGGGAAGAACTATGAAAAGACCCAGAAAGTAGGCTGTATATTTGCTAATGGAGGGTAAGAGAGGAGTGAGTCATGCTGATCTGTAGAAAAAAAAATCTGTGTTTAATTTTGCATATAGGTAACCATAACTTTGGGAGGAGTGTGTTTGAAATACTCGTAACATCAGCCACACTAGAGAAGCCCTGGCAACGCACTGTACAAAACCTCACCCCAAACAGATATTAATAGTTTTTATGATATAAGTAATTCAAAATGTCATAAAGCTGAAAGGTTAATAATTTAATGAATGGAAATCCTAGCCCCACTAAAGTCAACGAGAATATGGGGAATAGACTGATTTGAATGGGGCCAGAATTTCAACCTATGGGTACTTCAGTATTAACTTAACCTTAATGTAAGGGGACTGTTAGCCCCTTAGTAAAACTCTGTGGGAGTTTTTGGTTCGCCAGCTCCCAGTGTCAAAAGGGGAAGGGTCCATGAGAAATCAGGACCCTGAGACTGACAGACCCCAGAGACAATGGAAAGCAGCCAACACTCCAGCTCAGCCTGATTGACAGGTTGGACAGGCCAGTGAGGAAAGTGAGAGGCCAGGCCCCGTCCTCCCTGTGAGCTGGGATTTTTCTGGGTCTCTCTGAGCAAGGAGAGAGCTGAAAGACAGCTAAGAGCAGTGCAAGCTGTATGGAGAAGAAGTCCTGCAGCAACAGAGCCAGGCACAGACAGCCCAAGGAGTGCAAGCTGTGCTGAGGGGCAGTTTTGCAGCAACAGAGCCAGGCACACACAGCTCAAGGAGCGCAGACCCTGTGTTGAGCAGCAGACTGCCAGTGCTCAGAGAGCCAAAAGGGACAGAGAAGCAACGCAAGGAGCTGGAGACTGGCAAAGCAGCACAGCCTGCAGCTGGGTGTGGTGAGCAGCTGGGACCAGCAAATTGCGGGGAGAGGCTCTGAGCAGGGAGATATCACCAGCCAAGAGGCCCAGCAGGCCAGACTGGGAGAGGGGTCTGGCCACTTAGGGTGTGTCTAGACTACATGCCTCCTTCGACGGAGGCATGTAGATTAGCCAGATCGGAAGAGGGAAATGAAGCCGCGATTAAAATAATCGCGGCTTCATTTAAATTTAAATGGCTGCCCCGATCTGCCGATCAGCTGTTTGTCGGCAGATCGGGGGAGTCTGGACGCGATGCCCCGACAAAGAAGCCTTTCTTCATCGACACAGGTAAGCCTGGTTTCACGAGGCTTACCTGTGTCGATGAAGAAAGGCTTCTTTGTCGGGGCATCGCGTCCAGACTCCCCCGATCTGCCGACAAACAGCTGATCGGCAGATCGGGGCAGCCATTTAAATTTAAATGAAGCCGCGATTATTTTAATCGCGGCTTCATTTCCCTCTTCCGATCTGGCTAATCTACATGCCTCCGTCGAAGGAGGCATGTAGTCTAGACACACCCTTAGAGCTTGAGGCTGTGTGGTCACTGCCACAGCAAGCATGTCCAGCCTGCAGCCCCTCTGCAGCACATTCAGGGCCTCTAAGGGGCCTATAAGGAAGAGACTGTGAACTGTCCTTACACTCTGCAGACTGCTGTGTTGATGTCCCTGTGCTACAGAGCAGGGCTGTGTGTTCTCATTTAACCATTCTCATTTTTTCTTATTCTTTTCTCTTTAATCAGTTGATGTTTAATAAATTGTATTTGCTTTGAACCTTATGAAATGATCACTGGGCCAAGAAGGCCTGCAGTGTGAAGAGAGCACCTCGGAGTGGAGACACCCTAACTCCTGCCCCTAGTGACTACAAGGTCGGGGATTAAGCCCCAGGAAACCTGGGCCCAGCCTTGTTGGGGTTTCGAGGACTCTGCTACTCAGGAGAGTGGAGGGGGAGCCCTCAGGATCAGGGAAGCTGTGGGGTAAAGGAAGTGGGAGCGGGGACTCAGATCCTTTCGCTGGTCCATTTCACTGGGGT
Source organism: Pelodiscus sinensis (assembly GCF_049634645.1). Taxonomy (NCBI): domain Eukaryota; kingdom Metazoa; phylum Chordata; order Testudines; family Trionychidae; genus Pelodiscus; species Pelodiscus sinensis. The sequence continues at coordinate 310,355,347 of NC_134711.1, forward strand.
GGTATAGAAGCCAGGAAAGTTCTCCACAATAGCGGGACCATTCCCCTGCTTACATTAAGGCATTTCAGCTGACAAAATCTTGAGTTGTCAATGCCAAGCTTTAAATAATCATAAACACCACTTTTACAAGGCCTTGTTTACAGACTAATGAAAACTACTTAATGGCATTTTAAAGCTAAAGCTAATGTAAACTGGACCTAGCAGGTGGGTCATTTATGGTCTGAAAGGCAAGTCATTTTTCTGTGTTACTTTGTGCATATGACAAACAACTAAAATATGCATCTTGAGCCATAGGGCTTAAGGGACTTAAGTCATTAAAAATACTTTCATGGGGAAAAAACAATTATGAAAAAAAGTGACGTATTTGACCACAGTCTGGTATGAGGGAAAACGTAGTCCAATATATGGCATTTTCTGAGGCTTGTGCTCATCAGATATAAAGAACACTATAATATTTTTATTTACTTGTATTCATTTGCAATCACTTGTATTTACTTGGGCACACAGTAACCTAATCAAGATTAGAAACCCATTGTCTTAGGCAGCATATAAACACATGGTAAGAGAGAGTTTATATAGGGTTACATATAGATACACAGAAAGAGAAAAAGAGAAATCTATTTAACACGTTGGTTTAACACACTTATATTTCATTAGGATCAAGAACACTACATTCTTATTTAAAAATTGGCATGACAACATCACAATAGTAATCTGAACAAACATAATAATAAAAAAGATTCTTACGGCCTTTTTATCTTAAGAGAAAGACTGACTATTGACAATGGCTATAAAAAATGAGTGGCCTCTGAACACACCTCAACTGGCAGGGAAAACCAGCTTTTAGCAAAGACAGGGCAAAACCATTTTCAATGCTGCTATAGGAGACAGAGAAGAAAGATGGTCCAGTAGTGATGTACTTCCTGTGGGACATTGGGCATGTCACGTAATCTTTCCATGATTCAGTTCCTCATCTGTAAAATAGGAATAATAGCACTGAACTTCCTCACAGAGATGTTGTAAAGCTAAACAGAATCACAGAAATGTAAGAATATAAGAGGCAACAAGAGGTCGTCTAGTCCAGCGATTCCCAACTGCCAGTCCATGGACTGGCTGCGGGCCACGAACCCCGGCTTGCTGGGTTGTGGCACATTGCCTGGCCACGCCCCCAGCTTTTGATTAGCTCCACCTGCTGGGGTTCCCTATAAGGGAATTCCCTTCAGACCACTTCACTATACAGCTGCAGGGTTAGTGTGCTGGCGGGCAGGACTGAAGCTGGAGCCAGTGCCACGACAACCTCACTATAGCCCTGGTTCCAATTCCAACAGCCACTGCATAGCCTGGCTGGCAGGGCCGTGTGGAGAGTGGCTGCAGTGCTGCCGGCGGGGGAAGGGGAGGTTGAGGCCACGGCTGTGTATGTGTGGTGAGCAGCCGGGACCTGTTCCAGCAGCTGGGGGTAGGGCCTGCTCTGCAGCCGCATGATGAACAGCCAAAGCCTGTTCCAGTGTCTGGGGGCAGGGCCTGCACCGTAGCCACATGGTGGGTAGCTGGGTCTTGCTCGGGAGAGGGGAGGAGGGCTGGGGCCTGCCGCTTGATGGGGAGGCTGGCACCTGCTGCAGCTGCATGGTGCGGGAGGCTGAGTCCTGCTGCATCTTGTGTGTGTGTGGGGGGGGATGGAACCTGCTGCATGGTGTTCCAAGGACTTAGCTCAGATTAACTTCTGACTGCCGTGTGTAGCTGTGGGCAGTCAGTTCGAACTAAGGGGATTTAAAAATGGCGCCTGCACGGGAACATGCAAATGATATTTAAATGATATTTAAATCCCGGGCTTCATTTGCAAGTTCGAATGCCTACATTAGCCACCCTAGTTCGAACTAGGGGGCTAGTGTAGACATACCCGGAGTGGTCCTCTTTCTCTTGGTCCTCCTTGTCCCTTTGCCTTTAGCCACCCTCTTCTTGCTTCCTTGCACTTCTTAAAGAAAAGAGAATGATGGACCTTGGTCTTGTGAAAGCTGCTTTTTGTTCAGACTTCATTAGTCAGACAGATGTGTGGAAGCCAAGAAACAATGTGAAAAGGCAAAGTTTTGAGAAAACTAAACAAGGAAAGTGTCCTGTAATTCTGATTTGCTCTGCCAAACGACTTCTGCACATAGTTTGTGTAATTATGGGATTGCATTTTAGGATCATGGTTACGTAACATACCTTCGTACCTATAAGCTACATGGCATGACAACTTCACGGGCAGCATCCAAAATGTGGTTTTTAATAACTTTTGAATCTACTGGAGGCCTTGCAATCCTATCACACGAGCCCCAGCAAAGGAGCAGGGAAAGTGGGTCTTCTGGGCCTGCATAGAAGGGCTACAACAATTCAGTCAGTCAGAGCATAGGAGGCTCAAATAAAAGAAGGTACAGGGATCGAGCAACTCAGTTGCTAGCTGGGATTAGAAGAGTGAGGAAGGGCTCAAAGACTGAGGGTATGTCTACACTACAGAGCTTTTCAGAAAAACAGCCTTTTTTCCTGGAAAAACCTTCAATTACATCCATACTGCAACTGCATTCTTCCAAAAGAAAATCGAAGGAACAGAGGCGTTTTTCCGACATTGGTATTCCTCATTCTATGAGGAAGAAGCCTTTTTCCAAAAGAGTTCTTTCAGAAAAAGATGTGTGTGGACGGGGAAGAGGGAGTTCTTTCAAAAGAAGAGGAAAGAGGAAAAAGCACAGGTGCCCTGGTGGCCCCTCTGTCCATGGGAATCACAACTTACATGCGAGATAATGTACATTCAGTGTGGACTCTTAACTTTTGAAAAAGCAGATCACTTTTTCAATGTGTTTTGTCAGTGTGGACGCTCTCTTTCGGAAGAAGCTTTTCCAGAAGATCTCTTCCGGAAACATTTCTTCCGAAAGAAGCTTGCAATCTAGACATAGGGACTTTGTCTACACTCCCAGTTTTTCTGGCAGTGAGTATGCAATTGAGGTGCGGATTAGTGTGTTGCCGCACCTCATTTGCATAATTTATGCACACCGTTTTTGCAGAAAAAAGTAGTGTAGATGGGGGGTTTTTTTGCACAAAAAGCCCTTTTCCGCAAGATCCTTATGCCTGTCCAAGAGAGGCATAAGGATCTCATGCAAAATGGGGGTTTTGTGCCAAAAAAAAGACCACACTACTTTTTTTTCCGCAAAAACTGCATGCATAAATTATGCAAACAATGTGCAACAATATGCTAATCTGTACCTCATTTGCATACTCACTGCCTGCAAAACATAGCCAGCCTGAGAAACTCTCCAGGCAAAGAGGTCTGGAGACACCATAGGGAACCCCAGGACTATAACCCTAAACTAGTGAGGGAAGCTGAAGGGCCCAAGTGGGAAGAAGCCTGTGGGAAACCATAGCAGCTAATTGAGGGAACTAAAGGGAGAAATGCATGACTGCTATTTATAGTGTCCTTTAGTTGGGACCTGGAGTAGTGGGGTGGCCTGCATCCCCTCCACCAGTCAATGGAGAAGTGGCCTACATTTTGAGAAGAGGACACGATTCATTTCAATAAGCCCAAAAAAGGGACTGGAATTTAAACAGGGCCAGAGATGTGGTTGAAGACCCTGGAGAACACCAACCATTTGCTGAACTCTGTCATCCCGTAAGAGGAAAGAAATTTAGGAATGACCTGGCTGTAGAGCTGTGGCCATGAGAACCAGTGAAGACAAAGAGTCTCCAGGGAGACAGCCCAGTTAGCTCAGAAGAGTACAGACAACTGAGCTCAGACAGGGCTAAAGATGCTAACAAGGGCACAGTGATGGCCCTCTTAGGGCCTTTGTTACATCCCTTCGCTTATTAGCTGGAGGCCTGAGCCACTGAAGACCCACCTTTGGTGGTTAACAGCCTTTGGGGGGTGCCAGGATCAGAAAAGATTGCAGCACCACACCCATCCAGCAGGAAGCACCAGTTGAGTGACTGCCCCATCAACCCTGGCTCAAGTCCCAGCTCTGACATGATGACATGACTTAAGCCTGTATGATAATGGATAAATCACTTGATTTCTCTGTCCCCACTGTGGAATGGATGAAAGAAAACATCCTTTCTCCCATGTTTCGTCTGTACACATTGTGAGCTTTGAAAGCAGGGAGTCTCTCTTATTATGTGTTTCTATAGTACCTTGCACAAATTGGTGTTTGTTGGGGCCTCTAAGAATTACGCAAGTGAGGTTTGTTTCAGAGACTACCTGGAAGTGCATCTCCTAGTGCTTTCCGATGTGGATGAGACATGTTCATCTAATTCATTCTGCAGCAAAAACTGTTCTCTGTGACCTAGGGACTGATCTGAGTTACACTGGTGTAAACCCAGGATAATTCAATTGATTCTGTGGTAGAGCTCCAGATTTACATCTGAGTAACTGAGAGCAGAATCTGGCCCAGTGACTATACAACCCACTTTGGGGGTGGAGAGGGATAGAGAAGAAGGGACGGGAGAGTTTATAAAAATGCATTATCTCATCTTTATGGTCCCCTGGTATCTAGACAAAGAGGTGCAAATAATCTCTGCCCATTTCATGAGCTGTACAGTAGCCATCTATTGAAGTGTTTGCAGACATACGTCATTCAAATGAAAGGAAAGACCGATCATGCACATTGACTCCTACTCTATATGTATGTTCATGTTTCTCCTTTGCTAATGAGATTTTTTTGTAAGTCTGCCCACATGCCTCCAACCCCCAAGCCATTCTAAGTGCTGTATAATTGTTGTATTAGCAGTTGTACACTCTAAGAGGTACAGACTTGCCCGCATTAAATACAGTAAGATCCCAGGAAATTGAGTGCTGGCACTCCTTGAAATGATGCTTCTGACTTCAGGTTTTGGTAGAGAAGGGAGGTTGCTTGTTGTAGGTTTTCTCTTTGTTTTCAGAATGCTGAACAGTTGTACACTTCCAAGTCTGATGCCTCAGAACAGGAGACTCATGTATCATCATGCATCCGTGAAGGGCATAGGTGGAGTGATTTGTTTAGTGCTGTGAAGCCGCTGCTCATGCTGCATCTTGACAAGTTCAATGTTCAGTGCAACCTGGATGGCAGCAGGCATCCCTGAACTAACAGTTTCAAGATGAGCTTTTGAGGCCCCAGAGAAAATTTGAGTTCGGTAGAAAAATGGAAGAAATTGTGAGATGCCAAGAAGACTTGGCACTGCTTAGTGCCAGTTTTACAGCTGCACTCCAGCTGCTTTTAATCAGTTGTCCCCTCAGAACATCCCTCTTCCCCTCAAGAGGTCAGGACTGGGAGCTCCTGAGCTTCTCTCTTCATTATTGAACGCTTCCCACAGCTTCCACACCCTCTCTTTTTATCCTCTAAGGCTACGTCTAGAATGCAGGCTTCTTTCAGAAGAAGCTTTTCCAGAAGAGATCTTCCAAAAAAAACTTTGTCCGAAAGAGAGTGTCCACGCTGCCAAAGTGCACTGAAAAACTATCTTTTTCGAAAAATAGCATCCACACCGAATGGACACTATCTCGCATGTAAACTGTAATTACTATGGGTGGAAGAGCCACCAGGGCACCTGTGCTTTTTCCTCTTTCCTCTTCTTGCGAAAGAACTCCCTCTTCCCCGTCCACACACGCCTTTTTCTGAATGAGCTCTTTCGGAAAAAAGGCTTCTTCCTCATAGAAAGAGGATTACCAATGTCGGAAAAAAAAACCCTCTGTTCTTTCAATTTTCTTTTGGAAGAATGTGATTGCAGTGTGGACGTAATTGAAGGTTTTTTTGGAAAAACGGCTATTTTTCCAAAAAAAACCCTCTGTATAGTAGACATACCCTCAATCCCTCTTCAAACACCCTTCCTTTTGTGAAGCCTTCATCCCCCATGACAGTATCTCCAGGCCTCTTGCTTCGAGCCATGGCCCAGTGGATCATTCTGCTCAAGTACCTGATCCCATAAGTGTCTTTGTGAGGTAGACCTTTCTATAGACATGTGGGGCCCAAACTGTGGGAAATCAGTTGCAGAACCGTGATCTGAGATTGCAAGGTATTCAGGGCCAGAATCTTGTCTCCGTGCATGTTTTGTGAAGGAATAATGACAGGGTCTCATACTCCAGGGAAAAGACTACATACAGAAAGGATGATCGTGCACCATCCAAGTCAAACTGGGCCCTCGTTATCTCCAGTTGGATTCTTATGCTGTGACCAGCCATGCGAAATCTGAGCAAACCTTTCAAATACAGCTCTTGTCCAATATAAAGTAACTTCAAATAAAAAAATTCCAGAGGCACCAGATCAACCTTCATTACACTTAAAAGCAAAAACTCCTTTAGTAGCAAGAGTGACATTTCAAAGCTAACCTTGTACAAATAAAAGTGACACTTACATAACTGTAGATTTGATGGGTGCAGGCATGACAAGCCAAGCCTGCTTCTGCCCTTTTATATCCACAGTGTGTCTAGACAAATTCACTTCTCAAAAACAGCCTTTGAGATGTGTGGTTAATGAATATCTCAAAGATGGGCCATGTGCAGGGGACTGCAGATATTTATTGGCCTGAGGTAACGAATAGCTACAAGTCATTTTAAATAGACTCAGAATAAATCACTGGGTAGGTCTTAACTTTTTTATTAGAAGATTGTAATCTGCAATTTTCTGGGGGAATTTTGCAGATGATTAAACCTCCCCAACAGATGTGTCAGGGATTACTCTGACTTTATGTACGGAAGAGAGTCAACCCTGCTGCAGTGCTATGGTCAAAGCAGTTTTCTGTTTGCGTGTACAACTTCAAAAGGTGCTATCTGAAAGCCCCTGGGTCTGATTACTGCCACATGCACTTGCCTAGATTGTAAAATGCAGCATGTCTTTAACCCCTAAAAATATATTTTGTATACAGGCCCACCAAGGGAGAGAGGGCAAAGAGGCCAGTTGTCCGGGAGCCCAGCAGTACAAAAGAGCCCGGAGCTCCCGGCCACCACTACCCCATGCCCTTTAAATAGCTGCATCATGTGGTGAATTCCAGGCAGCAATGAGGGCAGAGGGGAGCATGCCGAGAGGCATTCTGTGGTCTGGGCAGCTCTGAGGGCTGGCTGCCTCCAGTCCTGCCCCCTGTGCCCAAGGCCCTACACCTTCCGGAAGCACAGAGCATGGCTACCCCTCACCTTGCCCGGAGACCTGGTGAGGCTGTCAGCCCCCCTGATTGTACGATGGTAGTCTCTGAATGTGGTGTCCTGGCTCACTTTGGCTATGTCTACACTGCACATTTATTTCGGAATAAGCTATTTTGGAATAGTTATTGTGAAATAGCTTATTTCAAAATTGCATGTCTACACTTCAGGGAAGCCTCAAAATTAGTCTGAGGCATGCTTCCCTAATGTAGATGGGCTATTTCAATTCAGAGCCCCAGCAGGCACTGGGGAAGAATAAGTTAGAATGGCCCTGGTGAGGGGCTATTTCAAAATAGCAGAAGTGGAGCCTCTACACAGCCCGTATTCCAAAATAACTATTTCGGAATCAGCGTTATTCTTCATAGAATGAGGTTTACAGAAGTCAGAATAAGCCTCCTGTTATTTCAAATTATTTCAAAATAACACTATTACTGCATAGACACTCGCATTGTTATTTCGGAATAATGGCCGTTATTCCAAAATAACGTTGCTGTGTAGACACACTCAAATTTGAGAAGCATCTTTCCCCACAGGCAATCCATCTAGGGCTTTATAAAATGCCACAGTGGCTGTTGCTATTATTTACTTGTCCCAACTCCAAAGAGCAGGTGAAAAGCTAAAGAGGGAAGACGGTCCAGTGGTAGGGCACTAGTCTGGAACACCGTTTCAATTCCCTGATCTGCTATAGACTTTTTGTGTGATCTGGGATAAATCATTTAATCTGTATGTGTTGCAGTACTCCCTCTGTAAAATGGGGATAACAGTATTCCATTGTCTCCCCAGGGAGGTTGCAGATATATATATTAAAGAGTGTGAGGTGCTCCAATTACTAAAGCAAAAGAAGGACATATAAGTACCATACACAGCCTGAATAAATTACAAACATAGATATGGTCATTTCGTACTTTAAGTCAATCAAACTCTAATCCTGGAAAGACACTGTAAAGAGCAGTCAAGTTAAATACAAATGTATTAACTCACAGAGTTGTTGTTTTTTTTAAACAGCTGCCATAGTAATAAATTAAACTTCAAAATGTGCTATCCATTTTACTTGTTAGTGCTGGATAGAAAACAGATGAAGGGGTTGGGATGTCACAGCAGTTTATATAGAAGACATTGTACTTATTCACCCTGCATAGCTCCCATCGTCAGAATAGTTATATGGAAGCCTGTCTCTACAGACACTGAATGCAAATGGAGTCACCTCTTCCCCCTTCTGATTCAAGCAGGGTATGACTACACATCCTCTGTGTTAGAGTGCTCTCTGTGGCATAGCTTGTTAGGGCCATATGTTCAAGATTGTCATCCCAGCATAGTGAAAAATGAAACACTCATAGGTGCCAATGTCCCCTCTAACTGGAGGATGCTTGACTACTCCCTCCCACCTCAGGCCTTACCCTCTCTTCATCCCTCCCCCAAATCCCCACCTTCATTCTGCATCTTCCTACCTATGGTCTTCCTGTTATAAAAGACAGTTTACTCTCACTCTGCCCCAACATGAAAAAAACAAAACAGTGGGGGGCGGGGAATTGGTTCAACATCTTTCCAGATTTTTTGACATTCAGGGAATTTTAACATGTCTATGTCTATAATATAGAGGTACAAATATTTGGTTGGATATTAGCTGTGGTAGTGGTTAATTCCCTTCCAGGTTAGATTCATAGATCTCAAGGCCAGAAGACCTTGTGATCCTCCTTCTAACATCTATCTCTTAAAAAGATGTATTTTTAGCCTGGGAATAACAGGTGTTGCTGTGTAATTAAAGGATATGCGGACAACTAAATGATCCATAATTGCAAATATGTCCATCCCATGGTCATCAGAGGAGATCAGACTTCAGATCATCACAACCAAATCATTTGAGCTAAGCACAGCCCCAATGGCTGTTAGTCCTCTTTGAGTCCAACCACTAGAGGGAGAGAGGATCTAACTCAGCTGCATTTTGCACTAGAGTGTTTCTAGATTTTAATCCAACAGCCTTCAGTGCCACATAGGTATAAAAAGGTATAAAATAAACAGTAGCTAGTTCAAAATAGAGGGGATTTCAAGTTTTTTTATTTTAGCATCAGTGAAATAAGACCATAAAAAATTATCTTCAGAGTTTCTGACATCATCCATATATCACAATGGACATTTGTTCCTTTAGCCCATCCACTTGCTATGACTTTATATCTCCGGGGACTTGCTGTTTTACAAGCTAGTCGTCTTCCATCTTTAGTCAATGCTTTAAACATGCTCTACGCCCTCCTAGTGATGTAGCTTAAAGGCCTGGTCCTGCTATATGGAAAACTCATTAGAATGTCCCAGTTCCTCAAGCTGGCAAATCAAGAACTCCACAAATTGGAAACATTCTCTCCTGCCCCTTCCTCCAGCCAAAGGACATCAACTGTGAGCCCCTTTACAGAATCACAGATTCACAGAATACTAGAACTGCAAGGGACTTTGAAAATCTTCCAGTCTCCTGTCCTCACCCCGGGACCAAGGACATGATAACAGCTTTCAAGTACCTAAAAGGGTGTTACAAGGAGGGAGAAATATTGTTCTCCTTGACCTCTGAGGATAGGACAAGAAGCAATGGGCTTCAACTGCAGCAAGGGAGGTTTAATTGGACATTAGGAAAAACTTCTCAATTGTCAGAGTGGTTAAACACGGGAATAAACTGCTTAGGAGATTGTGGAATCTCCATCACTGGAGAATTTTAAAAGCAGGTTAGACAGACATCCGTCAGGGATGATTGAGATGTCCTCTCTCAGTCTTCCCTTTTCCAAACTAAACATACCAATTGTTTTTCAATCTTCCCTCATAGATCATGTTTTCTAGACCTTTAATCATTTTTGTTGCTCTTCTCTAAATCCTCTCCAATTTCTCCGCCTTTCCTGAAATGTGGTACCCAGAACTGGACACAATACTCCAATTAATGTCTAATCAGTGCAGAGTAGAGCAGAAGAATTAGTTCTTGTGTCTTACTCACAATACTCCTGTTAATGCACCTGTGGAGGAGGGTAAGGAGTTGCAAGGCAGCCTTCATTCCCTTGTATGCTTTATCCACATTACTACAGGGGGAGAATAGCTATCACAGGCTGTTACTTCTGGGCCTATGCTGGTGAGATGGAGTCTTAGATCATCAGTGCTCCTCCATATGCTGGTCAATGCAGGTAGGCTGTCTCAGAGGACTAAGTAAAATGCATCAGATTAGGCCTGGGTCAGCTTAGTTTTCCTCTGGAGCAAAAGAGAAGGTGGAGCTGAAACATGATTCAGTCACAATTCAGTCCCTTTTCTCCTGCTAAGCAGTGCAGCTATGCTCTGCCCCTTACACAAGGCATGTTGTAATTCCACCATCTCCATTCCTGGCTAGTAGCCCATTCATTAGTTAAAACACTGTGATGAGATGCGTGGCTAAAGATCACGGGTGCACACAAGCCCATTGTGCAGTCTCCATAGGAGACCCCTTAAGGCACCGACACAATCAATATTTTAGCCTTGATCTGGATAAGTGCAGACATAATTGTAACTGATTACAGCATTTCCCATTGCAGATTCCAAGCATCACGTAGTTAGTTCACACACCCCTGCTAAATAAATCGAGGCTACTGTCTGCTCTTGACGTCATTTCTGGGCAAGAGGAACTGTGTGCAAAAGGCTGCTCAGGCACTTTTACCTCAATCAAAACCTCCTAGATGAGGGTCAGCAGCACCTTATGATCGATCCAGGAACACATTCCCCTACAGTAGGTGCACATGCCTAGCAGCAATAGTGTTTGTCACTGGTGGTGGGCTGTGCCCGTAAAAAACCTAGATTTAGTTCTATAGTCACAACATCCAATATCCTCCAGGGATTCTTTGTGATGGTTACTAGTTTACAGACAATTTCATGTCTGATTTCCTTTAATTCTGTGGAGGGATCATGGAAATGGTAATCGATACAACCTAATTACATTGTCTCTGCTTCCTCCATGCCTGCTTCTCCCATAAGCACTGCTGATCTTTCTTCCATGCCACCCTAAGCATAGAATAACCTCACTCAAATGGCCTGGAAAGTTGGCCTCCTGTTTGTGACACAGAAAGTTCTTGGCAAAGGGTCCCCTGGTCTCAGTAAAGACCACTCCCCTTAGACCTGACAACCCAGGTTTACACCAAACACATGTGCAGGGTATTTAGCCATAAGGAATATCATCTTCATTATTGACAGAAAGCTCATAACTTGTGAAGACTCTTAATCAGTGTGAGCTCTATGGATGGATAATATTTAATGGACAATGTATTTATACTGAAAATCTGCTTTATGGATCTGCAAGGCTCAGCTGAGCACCCTTGCTCCTTCTCAAAACCATCAATGGAAACTATTAGTGGCACCACCAACCAATGGAAATCTCTTGGAGATGCATCAGACAGGGGTCACCAGGGCCATGAATGAGAACAAAAGGCTGTTTGCAGTATAACAAAGGAGGAAGTAGCTCTCTGGCTCCATTCCCTAAGAAGATCCTTTTGGGAGTGGAGGGGCTTTCATGAATGATTGGTTCTGGTTCTACTGAAACCAGCCATCTCTGCAAAATGCTGAACTTTTGGGGGAAAACCTACTTCATTATCCAGGAAAGGTAAATGTTTGATAAATGTAGATCTAAATTAATGTTTCATGACTTTCGTTTTGCATTGTACACATTTATTTCCCTCACTTCTGTAGTGTCTAGTTAAATCTTTATTCTTACTGAAATAAACCCGCTTTGATTTTATTTGAAGTGCTCACAAGTGCTGTGTGATTTACAGGAGTGGGTGTTTAATGTAAAATTGGTAAACTGGGGTACATTGTACCCTTGGACACAGAGGATCGGGAATTTCTGTGAGTAGCCAGTGTCAGGGACTAGATATTGCAGGGGAACAATTCAAAGGGACTCCTAGGCCTTGTCTAAACTACACCCTTCAGTCGGCAGAGGGATGTAGATTAGGCACTTTGAAAGTGCAAATGAAGCGGGGATTTAAATACCCCATGCTTCATTTGCATAATCCCGTCATGGCGCTGTTTCGATCAAGCGCCATTTCAAAATTGAAATAGCCGTTTAGCTGCTGTTCTGCCGATAGCAGGGTGATTTTTCAACAGATCTTGTACTCCTTGTTTTTTGAGGAGTAAAAGATCTGTTGAAAAATCACTCCGCTGTTGGCAGAACCGTGGCTAAACCGCGGTTTCGGTTTCGAAATGGTGCTTGATAGAAACAGTGCCATGACGGGATTATGCAAATGAAGCATGGGATATTTAAATCCCCACTCCATCTGCACTTTTGAAGTGCCTAATCTATATCCCTCTGCCAACAGAAGGGTGTAGTTTAGACGTAGCCCTCAGGTTCATCTACACAGAGGGGCAAAACTCGAATTTAGGTAAGAAACCTTGAGCTACTCAATTGTGTAGCTTATGTTGAAATAGCTTAACTTGGCTTTTGGTGCTGTCTACACAGCAGGAAGTTGAAGGAAGAACACTCTTCCTTTGACTTCCCTCACTCCTAGTGAAATGAGGGTTACACGAGTCAGAGTAAGAAGTCCTCCAGCTCAACATTATTTTGAAATAAAGGCTCGTAGTGCAGACAGACTCTTTGTTATTCCGAAATAACGCTGCTGTGTAGACATAGCCTAGTTGTTAACCTGCAAGGTGAAGTTAGGGTGGACATAACTCTGAGAAGAAAGCTTGAGTGGCTGAAAGGCTGATGGTGCCAAGAAGCTGAGACCCAGCTATCACACAAATGAGGGCTTCCCACGGGAGGGTGACTCACAGCCCTGGGCACCGCAAGAACCGCACACTGTTGTTCTTCAAAGTCCCCCTCAAGGCCCACTTATACCATCATGAAATTGCCAGCTGATAACAGGTAAGGCTCTGTCCAACAGAGATTTCTGAGCACTGTTACATTCACTGTATTAACTCCATTTATCTGAAGAAGTGGGCTGTACCCACAAAAGCTTATGGTATCATCTTCATGTTTTGTTAGTCCCTAAGGTGCTACAAGACTATTCATTGTTTTTTAAGTTTTTTCATTTGTCTCTTACCACTTTCAAAAATTATTTGACTTGAAACCATCTCGTTCTTCAAGATTGCAGGCCAATATAACCACCTTCTTCTATAGCTGTTACGATCAGTAACGTGTTTCTATTACTTGTCCTCCCGTCCTTATTCCTTCCATTTATTTGCAATACCAAATCAGATTGTAAGTTTTTGGGGGACAGCGACCACTCTTTACTCTGGGTATGTTTACACTGCCACCCTAGTTCGAACTAGGGCGGCTAATGTAGCCATTCGAACTTGCAAATGAAGCCCGGGATTTAAATATCCCGGGCTTCATTTGCATGTCCCCTCCTGCAATGAGGAGTAATGGTAGTTCAAATTAGGAGCTTTAATTCGAACTATCTAGCCCATGCCAAGTGTAGCCGCGGGTAGGTAGTTCGAACTACCGGGCATTTAAAAATGGTGGTGCCTGGGAACATGCAAATGAAGCCCGGGATATTTAAATCCTGGGCTTCATTTGCAAGTTTGAATGACTACATTAGCCACCCTAGTTCGAACTAGGGTGGCTAGTGTAGACATACCCTCTGTGTTTTACCAATCATAAGGGGTACTACTGCAATACTACTACTGATAATAATTAATAATAGGTCTGAGCCAATCCATAATGTAGGCAGAGATGCGTTAAACACTCACTCCAAAGCTCTGCTAATGCATACTGCCCTGACATACTCTCTTCACCCTGCAATTCAACCATCTCTTTTGGGCAGAGATGATAAGAAAAGTATTGAGACCTTTACATTCCTTTCTCTAGTTGCCTGAAACAGATTTTCATCTGCAGGCCTGCAGCCATGTGTTGTGAGCCTACGGGAGCAGATACATGGCAACTCAGTACTAGGATGGGAGGTGTCCAAGGAGCACTAAACTGCAGCAGAAAGTGCAGAATCAGTGCCCCAAGGGCCACTATGCTGCTGGGGTCACCTCGTTTTGGAGGAGAGATAGAACCAAGGTCTTACTTGAGTACTCTTGGGTATTAAAGATTCCGAGGCAGTTGTTGGAAAACAAAACAGTAACAGAGAGAGCTACCCACAAAGCTCTGGGCAAATCCCAGCTCCAGTAATTGCAATCTCTTTAAGATCCCCCCTGCAGCTTTCATTGGATATGCTGTTTTAAAAGGTTCTACCCTAGTCTGGTGCCTTGTTTTTCTGTACTGTGCTGTTAACATTGGCTGTATGTCACCTCAGGGGGGGACTACATATCTGTAGTGGGGGAAGCAACCTTTACTTCATTCAGAATTCTATATAAGTGAAAGCTCTATTATATTTATCATACATATATGATCCTTTTTTTCATTATATTTTATCATAAAGCTGCATGACCTGAAGATAAGCCACAGGCACTTCATACAATTCTGGTTCTAAAACATTTCCAAAACTAGGACAAATATAAAGTGCCATCTTTAAACAATACAAGTAGGAAGTGATTGTGGTCACAAGGCAACAGCCGGGGCGTGGCAAGCAGAACTCTTGTGCACTAGTCCTATCTCTGCCTTTGGAATAGGCTAACCCCTCAGTGCCTCCATTTCCCCCTTGATGTGATTGTTTTGGTGCTGGCTTCCCACAAGAGTGTTGTGAGGTTCAATTGATTAATCTTCCCCAGGGGCTTTGAGCTCTTCAGATGGAAGACTCTGGCAGAGTGCAAAATATTACCTGTCAAGTTCATGTCTGGAGCAAATCCTTAAAATAAACCATGAAAATCAGAGTTTAGAGAGGAGATGCTGATCCAGCCTACCATTGAATTGCAGCAGGGAGTGGGCACAGGGTCTCCTTTTATGTTGCTTATTTCAAACAAACAAGTCTGGGAGACTCCTGTGGAAACTAAATGTAAAAACCAAAGCCCATTTCATGGGTATTTTTGGTTTAGCTCCACATGAAGCTCAAATTTATCATGTGGAGAGAATGTGAAACACATTTTTTCCCCACATAACACTCGCTTTCCCACAATGAATAAAAAATCATTTTCTTACATGGAGAAACAGATTTTTCAGTTCATTCACATGGGGGTAAAAAAAATAGCTCAGAAGGCAGGAACTCTACATCCCTCAGCCATGCCAAAACACCAGGGGCGACCCTGAGGGTTCCTCTAAAAAGCTTCAGTATGTAAAATAGTGTATACAGTGGCCACCTACACACAGTTTCCTAATTCCTTAGCTATTGCTCAGCAGTGAGTAATAAACTCTACAAATCTAACTCACATGGGCTCCAAACTGCATGCCAAGTTATTGTCAATAAACCCTCAAGATTTTAGGGACAGGAGAGTAGGTGGCAGAAGTCCAGCTTTTTATCTGACTGTGTGATCAAACGTGGGAGACATTTGGCTAATGTGAAGACACTACACAGTTTTGTTGTACATTCTAGTTGGAGTGGCTGGTATGCAAAATAACATGCAACTGTTTATCAAAACATTTGCCAGAGTAAGGGACTCTCGTTCATATTTTCTTTCTTCTCTGGGTTATTTCCCTCCTTTTTCTCTTCCCAGAATTGCATTCACTCTTGAGTGAAAAACACTTCAGTAAGAAAACAAAACCCAAACAGTAATAATTGCCCCCTCCTTACCAAAACCATTTCTTAAGAGCTGAAAAGTGCCATGGGACAATCAAACATCAAACCTGTGTTTTAATAGTGAATACAGTGCTCAGTGACTAGTGAAAGAAGCAGGGAACTGCAGGAAGACATAGGATGGTTTCATGGTTAAGGCAAGTGAGTATTATCCTGGGCTACGTCTAGACTGCAAGCCTCTTTCGAAAAAGAGCGTCTAGACTGCAAGCAGTACTTTTGAAAAAGCAAGCCGCTTTTTCGAAAGAGAGCACCCAGGCAGTCTGGATGCTCTCTTTCGAAAAAGCCCTGTTTGCATTCAAGAACGCCTTTTTTCGAAAGAGCACTTTCGAAAAAAGGCGTTCTTCCTCGTGAAATGAGGAGTACCGCCGTCGAAAGAAAAGCCGCGTTCTTTCGATTTAATTTTGAAAGAACGCGGCTGTAGTCTAGACGCAGGTGAAGTTTTTTCAAAAAAAGGCTACTTTTTTCAAAAAAACCCTGCAGTCTAGACACAGCCCTGGAGAACTGGATTTCATCCCTGGCTCAAAGTTCCTGAGTGATGTCAAGTCACTTAAGTCAAGCTTTTCCAAGGTGGGCACTAATTGTGTCTTTTTCCTCATCTTCTGGATGCTCAACTTGATATACTGAGGTCTGATTTGCAGAGTGCTGAGTACTGAGAACGGCAACAGAACACGATTGGAACTATGCTTTGAACATATACAATGCTATACAAATATGAATACCCTGCTTCTCCCAACCCCTTTGCATCTGTCCACTCCACCATCCTAATTCCTGCTCCCTCCTTCTCCTCTTCGCTATCCTACTGGTTATATGACCTCCTTCTCCTCCCTTATCCATCCCAGACTCCTACCTCTTGGGGATGGGGGTGTCCTTTGAGGCCTTACCGGTTCCACAGCAAACCTCTTCCTTTACATACATTTACTCTTCGTGTTACATTTACTATACATTCTATTGCATGTTTTGGGATTGGCTTGGTCTTTTTGTAGGAACTAATACCTTCACAGCATGCTCTGTCTATTCACTACCTTCCCTTTACCTCATCTTTACATTCCTGAATTATCTTATTCATTGATATCCAATCCATTGTAAATGGTTCCTGGGTGAGACCCTTCTCTGAGCTAGTACAGACAGTCTGTTTTCAGCCTGCTTGATTCATTTACCTCCCTAATCCTGTCTTTCAAGAAATGAGACTTCAATTCCCACCTCTCCTCTTCTTGGTTTAACTTCCCCACCATCTCTAGGCACCCGTCCCCCTTCATCTCTGCTCTTCTCCACCCTATTGGCTCTTGTGAACCCCTCTCCCAGTCTGGTCTTTTCCCTTCTGCATTCCAGTCAGGTTATTTCCTTTGCCTGGGTGTCAGCAAGAGGAGCACTGGTAAGACAGGAGCCCCTGACTGCCCAGAGAAGCAATTGCAGGGAAAATCCTGCTTAGCTCTTGCATCCTTTCAATGGAGCTTGCTCAGTGCAGATGGAATCATCAGAGAATTTAGCTGTCAACCTTTAACAAATCTCTGAGGCTAATGGTTTGGCCTTATAATTTTTTTTTTAATGTGGGCAAATCATTTTTCCTAGTGTTCAGGATTCAAACATTAAAAAAGAGAGAATCAAGCTAGTGCAACATACAGGCTTTATTCCTTCCTCCGCAGACACAATCCTTTCTCATTAAGCATGTCCTGAAATTAGAATTGGGTGTTCCTAAATATTACCCTATACATAAGCATACTATCACGTGAAAACACCCTCTATTAGGAAGCTATCATAATGTCCCTCATCATATTTGAAGCAAAATGCAGGACAATGTAGCACTTTAAAGACTAACAAGATGGTTTATTAGATGATGAGCTTTCGTGGGCCAGACCCACTTCCTCAGATCAAATAATGGAAGAAAACAGTCACAACCATATATACCAAAGGATACAATTTAAAAAAAATGAACACACATGAAAAGGACAAATCACATTACAGAACAGAAGGGGGATGTGGGGGGGGGGGGGGGGGAGGAAGGTGAATGCCAGTGAGTTAATGATATTAGAGGTGGGGAAGGGGAAATGTCTGTGAGTTATTTGAGATTGTAAAATTAAACATGAACATGATCCTAGTAGTGGGTGAATGTGTTAGCAGTTTCACTGATATATATGACCATTCACTGCCATGTCATATGAACAAGGTTTTATCTGTTTATCACATGGAGCTTTCTTTCAAAAGCATGATTTGTGCAGAGGAAATAATTTGATCCTGACAGGGTTCTCCGGGTTATAATGTTGGGAAGCTCTTTAGCATAATTTTGAAAGGTCTGTAGCTTTCCAGTTGCATAGGCCTCTGTGTGCCTCTCTTCCATTTCATCTACCACTCTTTGCACTATTGCTGGTTTTAGTAATGCTGGATCCCCAATAAGTTTACCAGGCAATATTAAGGTCTTCTGTGAACGCATTGCTCCATTCAGTAATGGCTTGCCCTATATTTTCTCTTCTTTTTGCAGCTTTCCCTGTACTACTTAGTGAATTGTATTTGTCTTTGTCTCCTACACTTACTTTCTGTGTCTGGAAGTGAGCTTATTAACTAGCTCTGCATATGTCTATAGCTCTTGGAAGCATTGGTGAAGGTTCTGTGAATATTCTCATTCAAGCTTTTGTATCTTTTGTCCCTAAATCTACCAAAAACTCATTCACCTTTTCAGATTTGACAATCGCATGCATCTGCCATTTTGCACAGTCTGACAATGCACCGATCTCTTGTTTCTCCACATTTTTATTACAATTATTGAAAACATACCTTTTGCATTGGATTTTTGATGCATTCAAAATATTTTAGGAACACTTCTAGGGTTTTACATGGTCCCTTCTAGTCTGATGGGGTATGTCTGCACTAGCTCGTTAATTCGAGCTAGGTAGGCAAATGAGGCAACTGGAGTTGCAAATGAAGCCCTGGATATTAAAATCCATGAGGAGTAACAGTTAATTTGAACTAAGGACTTAGTTCGAATTAACGTTTCACTGCCGCGTGTAGCCGCACAGCAGTGAGTTTGGGCTAGTGAAATTTCAAAATGGCGACCGGACGGGAACATGCAAATGAAGCCTGGGATATTTAAATCCCGGGCTTCATTTGCAACTCTGGTCGCCTCATTTGCCTACCTAGCTCGAATTAACGAGCTAATGTAGACATACCCTTATTGACATATCCAGATGCTGTTGGAACAGGTGGCAACCTTTTTCTATTACAGCTAATAGTGTTTCTTGTCTTATCTTGTTTTCCTTTTTATCCACCTCCATTGCAATGTCATTGCTTTCCCCATATCATCAAAAGATTGTCCAGGTGCTAGACACATCCCCGTTCAGGAGCAATGTCCCTGTGCTCTTAGATAGGAATCTGGGATGACTCCACAATTACTCTTTTCTCTCTTTGTTTTCGTTTTTTGCAATATTCTTAATTTCTGCTTTCACATGCCAACAGGAACCAACACACTGCTGACACCCTGCTGAGGGGTGCAGGCATAAAAAGAAAGATATCCAAGACAATGTAACATTCAGGTTTAATTCCTTCCTCTACCTATAGGCTACATCTACACTAGAGGCTACTTGCACAAGAAGCTTTTTGCGGAAGAGTCTTCCACAAAAACTCTTGCGCAAGAGCGCGTCCACACTGCAAAAGCGTATTGGAAAAGCAATGTGCTTTTGTGAAAGGGAGAATCCAGACTGCATAGACACTCTCTCTCAAGAAAGTTCTGAATTCCATTAACAGAATGGCCACCAGGGCACCTGTGCTTCCTCCAATAGGCTGTTTTTGTGCAAAAACCCTGTTTCCCATCCACACACACCATTTTGCATAAGAGCTCTTATGCAAAAAGGCTTATTCCTTGTAGAAAGAGGAATACCTATACCACAAAAACCACTCTTTTCTGTCGATTCACTGTAAATTTTCTTGTACAAAAACGTGCTTGAGATGTGGACACTCCACGGGTTTTTGCACAAAAACAGCCATTTTTGCACAAAAACCCTGTAGTGTAGATGTAGCCATAGTGTCTTCTCTCATCAAGCACCGAGGCTATGTCTAGACTGCAGGCTTCTTTCGAAAGAAGCTTTTCCAGAAGAGATCATCTACACTGCCAAAGCACATCGAAAAAGTGTTCTGCTTTTTTGAAAAATAGTGTCCACACTAAATGGACACTATCTTGCATTTAAGATGTGATTACTATGGATGGAGTGGCCACCAGGGCACCTCTTTCCTCTTTCGAAAGAACTTCCTCTTCCCTGTCCACACACGCCTTTTTCTGAAAGAGCTCTTTAGGAGAAAGGCTTCTTTCTCATAGAAAGAGGTTTACCGATGTCGGAAAAATGCCTCTCTTCTTTCGATTTTTTTTTAAAGAATGTGATTGCAGTGTGGAAGTAAGTGAACTTTTTTTGGAAAACAGATGCTTTTCCGGAAAAAAAACTCTGCAGTGTAGACCTACCCTTAGTGAATGGAGTGTTATCTCCATCTCTAGCTACCAACCTATTCATAAGCATACTACCATGCTGTAATGCCCTCTGTTGGTAAGCAATTTGCTGTAACACCTAGACTTGTTCTTAGAATCAGTGGAACCATTTTAGATAAAAAGCTGAGGCAGAAACCCAGCTCTTAGAATGGAAAAAAAATGTTAGGTAAACTTTACAAAAGAGAGTTCTAAGCTCCTCTACCAAAAATAAAAAATTGTCATTAAAACTCCTTAGCTCTAATTCTACAACTGCACAAACAGTCAGGTTCCATGACATTAGCTGCACTGCCTGGATTGAATCACATCATCTTTGCAGGAATAGCTGAACACAAGTATTCCTTGTTTCTGACCTAATGGTAGATACAACATTTAAACTGGATTAACTGCTTTTTATCAATACGTAACTGACTGCTATTTTAATAAATATTGTATATGTGTCAGTTTACCGTGATTTTGTTGTGGAGTTTTCCATTTACTTACACACACACACACACACACACACACACATACAACAAGAAGAAAAAGATGCTACTTTATATAGTTATTACTTCATTGGATCAATTCCTGAGATGGTATAAATTAGTATGGCCTATACTGATTTACATCAGTTGAGGATATGATTTGCTAACTTTGAAAGAATTGCTTCCAATTTGTGCCAATGCAAGTCTGGTCAGTCTTTCTGGTGGTTCAGTAGCTAGTGCAATGTTATACTACATCACTTAACTGCCTGGTAACTCTGATTTTTCTAATGTGTGGCAGTGTGGAGTGTTTGTTTTGTGTGTTGCAATTACAAAGTTATCTCTTTATTTGGCAGAAACTGGCTGTTTTCAGAAAAGATTTGCTCTGGGAATGGTAACATGCCAATACTTTAAAATATCTGTACCTACTGAATAATCTGTTTCGCCCGAGTGACCTTTCAAACCATTTCTCACTTTCTCTTTGTTTAGTTTTGTTATCAGTTTGGTATCTTGTCAGTGTTCTGATGTGCAGTGTAACATGCAACTAGGAGGACTGGCAAAGCCAGAGGGATACCTGCTGAAAGCAGTAAATTGGTTAACGACAGATTTCTTATACATTGTTCCTTTGCTACTAAGGTTGAAGATAACACACTTTCTGACATAATGCTGGTGCACTAAACTCACCAATAGGTGGCCATGATGAAACAGGAAATTGAATACGTGAACACACTAATTTCATGCAGAGAATGTGCAGTTATTTGTTGTTGATTATAAAGCAGAACTTCATTTAAGATTTGGTTATCATGGGGTGCCAAAGTCTTCATCAAATACATTTATTCTCAGAGTTGGTGATACAAACCGTAAGGACCTAGGCCATTCTAGGGGACTCAAAAACCTTATGATAAGCAGCAATATTTTTGCTGCTATTCATATGGCACCTGAAATTGTTTGCAAGATTTGTAATGGAATTAGTGCTGTAGTAATGGGCTGGAGCACTGAGCTGTCAGCACAGCACTGAGAAAGTGCTTTGCATTGCACTGAGACCACTTGGCTCCTAAGAACAGTTATTAAAACAAAGAGAGAACTGCTACACCATTATCAAGTGTGTAGGGGAGGCGTTGGTTCACTTGATTCTCTGATGTGTTTTCATGATATTCACTTTTGTGCAGCCTGATTAAATATTGTGTCTCTCACTTGGTGGCATTAAAATATTTAAAATATTAAAACAATCTTTTCACGCGCGCATGAGCACATACATACACACACACACACACACACACACACACACACATAACCCCTGGAGACCCCGGTAAGCAGGCTCAGCAAGGAGACCAATAAGTAAAACGGGTATGGGCCTAGAATTACTATCTTTCATTAAAGACTTGTCCATAGAACATGACCTAGGAGAACTAAAATAATACAGATTATACTGACCAGACAATTTCTTTAGGGAAGGACAAGTTGTGTTTAGCATTATTTCAGCTAGTTGTGGTTAAATCTCCTGAGACCAGTCTTTAATCATAACTAGCAGACCCAATGCTAAACAGGACTTGACCTAGTCATGGCCAGTATTGTGTTAGATAACTCAGCTTGTCAAAAAGTCACAGAAGGGTAGCCATGTTAGTCTGTAACTTTAAAAACGAGTAATCCTGTGGCAATTTAAAGACTAACATAATGTATATAGTATTATGAACTTTCATGGGCAAAACCCACTTCATCAGATGAGATGATCTTGAGTGGACTCCTTGTGCAGCTGAAGGATTTCCACTACATATGGCTGAGTGCAGTGCCTTTTATTTTTAAAAGTCTACGGGTATGTCTACACTACCACCCTAGTTCGAACTAGGGTGGTTAATGTAGGCAACCGAAGTTGCAAATGAAGCCGGGGATATTTAAATCCCGGGCTTCATTTGCATCTTGCCAGGCGCTGCCATTTTTAAAGCCCCGCTAGTTCGGACTCCGTGCCCACGGCTACACGCGGCACGGAGTAGGTAGTTCAGATTAGGCTTCCTATTCCGAACTACCGTTACTCCTCGTGGAACAAGGTGTACCGGTAGTTCGGAATAGGAAGCCTAATCCGAACTACCTACTCCATGCCGCGGGTAGCCGCAGGCACGGAGTCCGAACTAGCGGGGCTTTAAAAATGGCGGTGCCCGGCAAGATGCAAATGAAGCCCAGGATATTTAAATCCCGGGCTTCATTTGCAACTTCGGTTGCCTACATTAACCACCCTAGTTTGAACTAGGGTGGTAGTGTAGACATACCCTCCGAGAGGTAGCCATGTTAGTCTGTAACTTTAAAAACAAAGAGTAGACTTGTGGCACCTTAGAGTCTAACAAATATATATATGGTATCATGAGCTTCATGGGTGAAACTCACTTCTTCAGATAAGATGATCAAGATAATCTCATCTTGTCAAGGTCACAATCCAACATGATAAAGGCTAATCCCTTAAGGACAGCTTCCAGCAAGACTGAGAGATGGTAATGCAACTCCTGTTACCACTGTATATGTTGTATATACATTATAGATTAATAAAGCCCTTCAGTTTTCATTGCTGTCTATCTAGCACCTTTCATTAGCACTACATTTTCCAAACATTTAGGGGAAAGATTCACCTACTTTTATTCTTTGAAGACTTGTTTCTTACACCAGTTCTGTGCCAGAGGAATTCAAACTATACTCCCTATAACTGAAGAAGGGATATTATTGGATAGACATGAAAACTTACATCTGCATTTTACCAAGACATATTTTTAAACAACAGAAAACATGAATTCTTTTAGTCTAAAGCAATTGGACAATGAGCCCAATACTGAGTCTATTGACGTCAATAGCAGAACTCACCTTATCTCCAATGGGGACAGATTCACAGCCTATTACCTTTGAAGAACTAATGTGATATTCCGAAGAAGTTTGAAGCTTGTTACTTTCAGATCGTTGTCATTTTTTTAAAACAACCTAGTATGACTTTATGGAGTTTGTTGCCTTTGCTCTAATGCCCCTTCCCTCCTTACATACTTTACTTCGGGAATATCTACACTTACTGGAGGATTGGTGCTGCAGCGATTGATTCCTTGGGGGTCAATTTAGCGGGCCTAGTAAAGACCTGCTAAATCGATCACTGATTGCTCTCTTGTCAACTTTGATACTCCACTGGAATAAGAAGAGTGAGGGAAGTCAAGGGGAGAATGTCTCTTGTCAGCCCCC
Source organism: Pelodiscus sinensis (assembly GCF_049634645.1). Classification (NCBI taxonomy): domain Eukaryota; kingdom Metazoa; phylum Chordata; order Testudines; family Trionychidae; genus Pelodiscus; species Pelodiscus sinensis. The sequence continues at coordinate 310,379,209 of NC_134711.1, forward strand.
TGCAGAGGAGACCCTGTGACAACTCAACCTAAGGTATGTCGAATCCAGCTATGCTATTCATGTAGCTGGAGTTGTGTAAAATTAGGTCAACTTCACCCCATAGTGTAGACCTGCCCTCAAATATCAAATTTTATTTACTTCCAAGACAAAATCTGAATCTGATCTAGGAGGAAATAGGACTGAACTAGCCTTACAATCTGCAAGCTGGGATGTCTCATTTTTTGACCTGGAATGAATCAGTGCGCATGGGAATTAATAGCCTACATGTTGAACGATAACAGTGTGCCAGAACCAGAAATATTGATCTTATTGTCAAGACACAAGTTCAGAGTTCAATGGCAACCTCAACGGCTGTTTGTTGGGTTGAAAGATAACAGTGATAACACCATGTGAAATTGATATGATACAGCTAAATCTGTACAAAGCGTAAACTAGAAGTGTGCCCCTGTGGCTGTGCTTTTGATACCAGCAAGCTTGGAGAATCAGATATTTGCATGTCAGGATTAATGTAATACTTTGGGCAGAACGTGCAAGATGACAATAAAATCTGCCAACAAATAGACTGTTCCCTCACAGTACAGGGGAGATTATTTTGTCAGTGTGACTGGAATCTCCTTATCTCCAGGCTTATTTTTCACTTTAAGAGGCATAAGTGTAAGTCATCATAATTATCATTTACAGCCAGGCAAAGCTAGGAACAGGGTCTGTAAGTCTGGCCAAGACAATTCACTGCACAGCTACAGATGGTTTTTGTCCAGATGATGGTTAAATTCATTACCACTAAAATACCAGCGTAACTAGGAAAGTAAAGGAAGTAAATTGTGGCAAAGGGAGTTCAGGGGTGACAAGCAGAGGAGACAAAGTGAGGATTTAAGGATTCTATTCTGTTCCTGGCTCCATCACTGTCCAACTGGACAAATCACTTGATCTCTCTGGGTCTCTGTCTTTAATGTGGGAATGATAATACTTAATGCTTTGTCCGGAGTGCTGTGGATCATGCTACAGATTCAAAGATTTTTAAGACCAGAGGGGACTATTACGATAATCTAGTCTGACCGACTGCATAAGACATCCCTAGAATCTCACTCAGAGATTCCTGCCTTGAACCCATAACTTCCTTTACATACGTGCATCTATGCTAGATAGCAATGTAGCTGCAAGGCCAAATGTGTTTTAGTCATCCTATGCCCAATAAGTTTGTGAAGCTTTTTCTTTTGGATGGAGACCTCACAAAGGTTTTCTGTGCCTCTGGCAGCTCCTGCTTGGATTACTACAAATATTCTTATGGTTCTTGATGAGGGTTGTTTCTATTGTGGTAGCACCATCAGAAATCATGGCTCCATTGCACTAGGCTTTGCACACATGTAACATGAAGAAGCTCTTTGCCCCAGAAAGCTCAGTAGCTAGATTTTGACTTTAAAGTTAGTAATCCCAATGGTCACTCCATAACAGCCACTCCTGAAGACTATTCAGAAATCAGCCTCTGCTCAATCATAAAATCACGGGGTTAGACAGGGCTGCAAGGGCCAGCTAATCTAACCTATTGTGAAGATCCAGGATTTGTTCCATCTAAACTATTCCAGACAGATGGCTACCCACCCTCCTTTTGAAAAGCAACCAGTAGACGAGCTTCCACACCCTCCCTAGGCATCTGTTCCATTGCCCGACTGTTCTTACTAATAGGAACTTTTTCCTGAGATTTAATCTAAATCTGCTATGCCAGAGGTGGGCAAAGGGGGCCTCTGCAGACTGGATCTGGCCCACCAAGCGGATCCTCTGCCATTCACTCACCCCTGAGGCCAATCAGGACCTGGGGATGGGAGGCAAGTACAAAGTCTCTCGCTCCCTGCCCCTGCCCTGTAAGCACCATGTGACCCTTGCAGGACGGGGGCAGGGAGTGAGAGACTTTGTGCGTTCCTCCTGCTCCCAGGGTCTGACTGGCTTCAGGTTGGGGGGAGCTCACAAAGTCTCTCCCTGCCCTGCAAGGGGGCAGGTACCTCAAGGGATCGCGGTCTGTGGGTGGGGAAGCACAGATGTGTCCTGACCCCACCCCTTCTGCCAGAGGCCCTAACCGGTCTGGAGCAGCCCAGGGCCACTTCAAAAATTAGTGAAGTGCCCCCCATCTAAAATTATTGCCCACCCCTGTGCTATGCTGTAGTTTGCACACATGACCCCTTATCCTGCCCTGCTTGTAGAGCACAATGGGGTGGTTCTAGGCACTCCTGTGATATTCCTCCTTCTCCTCCCCACCTGCTCTTGGATAAAGAAGGAAAAACTCAGGACAAGCTTTAGGTTTCTATAGTTGTCAGGCACTCAGATAGAGTGATGGACAGAGGCTAGACAGGCTGCAATGCAAGGGCCTGACCTGGATCTCTTTGGGATTTAGCTGCTGTCTTGTTTATAGCGCACCCCTCCTCCCAGTCTCATGCTAATGGTTCAGTAGAAGCTGAGGTGCTCAAGCTAATGCCGCAGCATCTGGGACTGAAGGAAGGATGTGGTCTTGACCCGGACACTGTGGGTAGTGTCAAGCCCCCAGTTCACTTCCCCAGCTGGAGCTGGTTGGCACTGAGGCAGCCCAGTGAGGCCTAGCTGTTTGATCATGCATGACAGGCTGTGTTCGGGGAGGGGTGGTTTATGTTTTTAGGGAAGCTGTTGAGTCCTTTTGTTGGCACTGAGTCAGTTCAGTTGGGCTTTAGTTGTGTGTTTTTTGGTGGTGTGCATGTAACCACATATTTACAGCATCATATACAAGTAGGGCAGGAAGGAATCTTGAGACCGTCTAGCCCCCCCACACCGCATACTGACACTGGCTTCGTTCATAAGGACACTCGCACAGCTTCTGAAAGGCACCTCCATGCACACTTCAGGAAGCATAGTAATGAGTGGGCCCAGTTCTAGAAGTGCAGAACTCCCATCCATTTCCCACTGACTTAGTACGAGCTGAGGGTGCTCGGCCTGTGGGATCTGGCAGACTGAAAATCTACCCAGGCTCATGAATCGGGAGGTGGTAAATACCCCCCTCGTATGTTTTTCCTTCCTCCTCACTCCCCTGCCTTCTGTTGAACAAACACAGGGAGCAAATTTGCTCTTCATTATCTGCTGCCCTCTTCCCACAGCAGCTGTTCTGCTCATTTTGGGCTTCTGCATCTTGCCTTTAACAGTTGCCTGATTGTCTAACTCTTGACACAGGCCTAGGCAGTGTATTTCAGAGCACAAAGGAGGAGCACGTTGGAAGGATTAGGAGGAGGCTCGCTACATGGTTTGTAGCTATAGAAGCCAAGAATTCCCTGCCCTGCCCCCAAACGAAAGGCACTATCTCGTCAGTGTTTCCTACAGCTGAGTGCTTCCGAACAGTCAAAGCAACAGTCTGAAAAATGGATGTGCTTGCTCAAGCTAGCCAAAGGATGTTCATTATTGTTCATAGGAAATGGAGGGTGAAAATTATTTACAGCAGTTTTTTAATTGGTATTTTAATTCATCACCAAACCCGAAAAAAATTGTTTTGCAAAAACTACTTTCAGTCAAAAGATTTTAGTTTTTTGAAAAATGAAATTTGTTTTACTAAAAAATGTTTTGTTTTCAAAATTGCAACCTCAACAAAAATATTATATGATAATGTTCATTTTAGTCATTTCCCCCCACGCACCCTGAAACTTTCAACCACTCTAGTTTTTCCCTAATATTTTGTACTTCCATAACACACACCTTCCATGTGAGAATATCAGTGTCAGCTCATCTGGTCCATTCCTTGGCCAGTGCAGGAGAGTTCCCTGCAGTATATTCTACAGGTCAGTTGGGCCTGCAAATGAGAGCCCTGGACAGTCTCCTATTCACGCAGAATATAACAATCCACCTCCTCAGTGAGCTGGGTCTTTGGGAGCATATCACACATACTCAGATCCCTCCATTTTCTCCCTGTCCATTTCCACTGACAGTCCAAGGGCCTGATCTTCAGAGCCATCAACAGATTACATTAGCAGCCAGCTCTCTATCCTCTAAGACAGCTCCTCTAGGACAATGCAGTTTGTAAAGCCAAGGAGAAAGCAAATGACAGCTGGAAACAAGGTGCTCTCATCTGAAGGGCTTCAGCTGTGGAATGAGTTAGAAGAAATTAGACTAATTCAAATCCTGCCCACCTTTATAACTAATTTGCCTAGGAAGCACTTAGATACTATGCATATGCTTTTCAACCCTACAGATGGATAATGTTGCTAGTTTGTCATGGTTTGTTCTCCTTTCATCTTGCCTACCATAACTTCCTCTCTGCATGTCACCTCACCTCCTCCACTATCATCACTGAAATTATTGTCTTTCAGCTCTTGCATAGATTTTTCAAACACTATGGCTACATCTAGACTGGCATGATTTTCCGGAAATGCTTTTAAAGGAAAAGTTTTCCATTAAAAGCATTTTCGGAAAAGCGCGTCCAGATTGGCACCCATTGAGAGATGATGGGAAACTGCACCTTCGCCACTAATATGCAGATGAAGCACAGCTCCACCTACCCATCACCACTTATGATCATACCACTACCACCAAGATGAAATCAGCTCTCAGATGAAGAACAGTTGGCTGAAACTGAGCCCAAACCTAAGCAAGACAGTGGTGATGTTGGTGAGTAGAGGAAAGCACTTTGACGATGGTTAGTGACTATATGCGGTCTCTATTTGCTGGAGGTACACAAACTGGTCAATTCACTCTATGGTAGTCTAGGAGGGATGGACTTTGAGTAAGACTATGAGATAGAAGGCATAAAGAAAGAATGTACACAGAGGAGAAATGAATGCAAGATCTCCAAAGACCCCTTTGACCTGGGAAATGTAGGTATATGACTGGACTTTTTTTGTGATGCCCAAAAGAAGGGTGATCTTGTGATTGAAGTATAGACTTAAGAGTCAAGAGATTTGGGTTCTCCCCCCAGGGTCTGCGTCAGACCGCTCTCATCACGTTGGTGGTCATTTTAGACAAATTTCTCAAATACTAGTGTCACAAGCCATAGTTGGGGGGCCTTACCCAGATTTGAAAATTGTGCCCTTAAAGAGAATAAGGATGGCTCAGTGGTTAGGATCTTGGCTAGGGATTTGAAAGACCTAGTTTTAATTCCCTGCTCTGCTACAGACTGCTAGTATCACCCTGGCTAAGTTTCTTAGGCTATGTCCAGACTGCAGGCTTCTTTCGGAAGAAGTTTTTCTGGAAGAGACCTTCTGGAAAAACTTCTTTCGGAAGAGAGCGTCCACACAGCAAAAGCGCATTGAAAAACCGATCGGCTTTTTCAAAAGATAGCATCCACATTGATTGGACTCTATCTTGCATTTAAGTTGTGATTACTATGGATGGAATGGCCACCAGGGCACCTGTGCTTTTTCCTGGAGGCCTCTTCTTTCAAAAAAAACCAACCCCTTTTTCCCCATACACACACACCTTTTTCCAAAAGAGCTCGTAGAAAGAGGTTTACCACTGTCGGAAAACTCCCTGTGTTCTTTCAACTTTCTGTCAAAAGAACGCAATTTCAGTATGGACATAAGTGTAGTTTTTCCGGAAAAACAGACGTTTTTCAGGAAAAACTCTGCAGTGCGGACATACCCTTAGGCTATGTCTACACTATGAGTTTTCTCAGCAAAAAATATGCTGATGAGGGACTCATTGCATGAGTCATGATCTCATTTGCATATTTTCTGCCAATCTGTTTTTGCGCTAGGGGTTTTTGCACAAAAACAAGCAGTGTGGACATTTTCTTTTTGCGCAAACCCCCTTTTTCTGAAAGATATTTATGCCCCAAAAAAGAAGGTATACTAATACTTCCTTTTAAAAAAAACGGTTTTTGTGCAAAAGAAAACGTCCACACTGCTTGTTTTTGTGCAAAAAGGGATCGGCATAAAATATACAAATGAGACTGCGACTCATGCAAATGAGTCCCTCATTTGCGTATTTTTTGCCAAGAAAACTCGTAGTGTAGACGTAGCCTTAGTATCTCTCTGTGCTTCAGTTTCCCATCTGTAAATGGAGAAAGGCAGTATTTCCCTAACTCACAGGGTATTGTGAGGCTAACGGGGAGCCATACGAGTATCCGGATTCATAGAAATTCACCATGCCACAGTTTCCCCTCTGTAAAATAGTGGTGATAGAAGAAGAAGCAGTAACTAAATTCTACCGGTCCATCATGGTTTTTGTACTGCTCCCATCATTGTGGAATCTGGATGCCTCATAAATATTTGCATAGTGTAGTGATGTGGGATGGGGACATCGCTATTAAAAATGCAAAGTATTATTTTTGGTATCTCAGCTATATGAATAATAACATCAGAGGTAAGTGGAGCTCAGAATGTCCAAATACACTTTGCAGCAGGGACTCTGTAGTTACACAGCTCTTTTTTCTATATCAGCTTATTAGAGCAAGTGGAGAAAACATATGCACAGAGCCAATTAAAACTTTATCTTGTAATTTGGCAAGGCTGAATGTTGAGTGGTCTTCTTGGAACTCTGAGACTTGTTTAGTTATAGCCATTTCTGGGGCATTTGCGTTCATAGCTCCAGAGGGTCTTCCAAACGTTAATAAACAAAAGAGCCACCAGTCAGTAATGCCTGGAAATGGTTTCAGTGCTATTGTAATAAGTAACACATGGGAAATTAAGGCGAGAAACCACATTTTTTCCCCGTTAGCCAATCGACATACATTTTGTGTGTAATCAATGCCACTGTTTCCCATGCTGAGTTAGTCAGCTTCCCTGGTTGTGTTTTTGTTGTTCTTTTTTGTTTCTTCCACATAACTAAGCAGGAAAGAGAGACATCAAAAAACAGGAAAAACGGGATTATACAATGAAATTGACCCTGGAGCAGATGTAGGAACTAATCCTGGGCTGTTGTTTTTTTCCAGTTGTTTACATGCCAAGTCTGTCTGGGTATGTCTACACTACCCTCCTAGTTCGAACTAGGAGGGTAATGTAGGCATACTGCACTTGCAAATGAAGCCCGGGATTTGAATTTCCCGGGCTTCATTTGCATAAGCGGGGAGCCGCCATTTTTAAATCCCCGCTGCTTCAAACCCCGTGCAGCGCGGCTACACGGGGCTCGAACTAGGTAGTTTGGACTAGGTTCCTATTCCGAACTACCGTTACGCCTCGTGAAATGAGGTGTACCGGTAGTTCGGAATAGGCACCCTAGTCCGAACTACCTAGTTCGAGCCCCGTGTAGCCGCGCTGCACGGGGTTCGAAGCAGCAGGGATTTAAAAATGGCGGCTCCCCGCTTATGCAAATGAAGCCCGGGAAATTCAAATCCCGGGCTTCATTTGCAAGTGCGGTATGCCTACATTACCCCGCTAGTTCGAACTAGCGGGGTAGTGTAGACATACCCTCTGTCTGTCTATCTAGATAAGGTATAGGTATGGCCCTGATTACCTGATTTGTCCTCACAATACCCCCGTGAAGTACAGGGCATTATCTCCCATTTACAGAACAGGTAATGCTTAGATACTTACAGCTAGGGAAATATTCCTGAGAAGCTGGGCCTAAGTGACTTGCCCAAGATCCCACAGGAAATCTGTGAAGAAGCAGGAATTTGAACTCTAGTCTCCTAAATCCTCAGCTACTGCCCATAGGCTAAGCAGTGAGCTAAAGTCCTCTTCTGAGGAATGTCCCTTTAAAGCCCCATGGCATCCTTGGTTGAGCAACACATGCTAGCTACATTTTGCAGATAGAGAAACTGAGGTATGGCTGGTTAGTGCTCCCAGCTCACAAAGGAAGTCTGAAGCCAAGCCAGAATTGTAAACCAAATTTCCTGATTCTTAGTCCTTTGTCCCAATTTCATGGTTGAAGGTTGTATGAGAAGGCTTTGGGAAAGGACTGATATTCCCTAGATTTGCAGATGCCTCTGTTGCAACCCATGACATCAGTGTCACACTAATTTAGCCATACTTAATATGCCACTTTCTTTATTCTTGTTGGTTTCCTTCCTTCCTTCCTTCCTTCCAGGGGGCTATTTATTTAGGAGGTTTTAACAAGTTTACAAATCCTTCCCACATCACTATCAGAAACCATCCAATCATTACAACAGGCAGCTTTTGTTTAAAGAGACATTAAACAGGAATACAGTCATGAGGCCTTTCTGTTTAACAGGGTGTTATTACCGAGAGCGCATCATTAAAACATCTGTGGGGGAGTGAGCAGCACAGCCCACCATGCAGGCTCTTTCCGACCAGTTCCTCAGGGATCACATGTCCAGAAACTCCAGATCTATTTTTGAAGGTGGAGCCTGCAGCTCCCGGACCCTAAGTCACTGCTGCCAACTTTGGCATATATGAATCTCTGCAGCCCTAGGTCTCTCTGCTGCTGCCTTGCAGGATGCAGTGTGTGGAGGAATCTAGCTCCAGGTTCTCTCCCAGCTGCCTGCTCCAGGGGTGCAGAGAAGGGATGGCCAAGCCCAGGGGAGGGCAAAATATGGTCAATGGGAGCTGCCTGGGCCATGCTGGCAGCACAAGCAGCGTGCAGAGGTGTGCACAGCATGCAGATTCGCACATGACCCCAAGAGCCAGTCTCTTTGAGCAGCATGAGGGGATGCAGTAGGCAGGGAGCCTGCCCCAGGCTGTTGCTGGGCTGCTGGCTGGGAGCTGCTTAAGGTAAGCACCTCCTAGTCAGGGCCTGCACCTGGCACCCCTCCCCCTCCTACACTGCAACTCCCTGTCCCAAGTCACATCCTAAGCCCTCTGAGCCCCCTCACTTGTGCCCCAAGTCACAAGCCAATCTTTCTGCACCCCCACTCTTGCATCCATACCCCATCCCAGATCCTGCATCTCAATCCCCTACCCCATGTACCAACCCCACCTGTCCTAGATCACAACCCAAACCTTGAACCTGCACCCCAAGTCACGGCTCCCTGCACTAGAGATGTCAATGTGTAATACACTACACAATTAACTGATAAGCCTGGGTTTATCAATTAATTTTATCAACTACATGCACTCCCCCCTCCTTGCCATCTCTGTATCAGAGGCAGCAAGTGAGGGGGGGTCCGTGAGGAGTTGGCTTTACGCAAGCTTCCCACAAGCAATGGATCCATCTGCCCCCCTCACACCCTGATGCTGCTGCCTCTGATAGAGATGCAGCAGCATGGAGGGCAAGGGGGCAGTCTGGAGCCAATACGGACAGGAAGCCAACTTTTGGCTCTCTGTGCATGCTAGCTCCATGGACCTGCTTCCCACCCTCAACCTCTTACAGAGGCAGTGTGTGGGGGGGGAGGGGGAGGCAGGAACTGGTGCTGGGGGAAGCTGGCTTAAAAGCCGGATCCCCCAGCACTAGCGCCACAGTGCTGCCACTGCACTGGGGTGGGAGGAGCAGGGAAGGCTGCTGCAAAGCAGGCTCTATCCGCAGCAGCCCAAGCTCACCATAGACAGAAGCTGGTCCATAGCAGCAGAAGCTCAGAGCTCAGACCCCCATGGACAGGGACTGCAACCACCCTGCGCTGCTGCCTCTGTATCTGCTGGTCCATGCGGGGAGCTGGTTTTTAAACTGGCTCCCGCCTACCATCCCATGGTACTGCCTCTGATACAGGGGTGCCAGGGGTCTTACCAGGAGTGGGGCGGGGAGCGCACTGGCTGCCGGCCCCACCACCACTGACAATTGAATAGTCATGTAACCCATAAGCTGTCATGTGGTTACATGACTATTCAGTTACACGATAGCTACCATTCCCACCCTGTACCCCCTCTTCCAGGTCCGAATCCTCTCCTGTGCCATAGCCCTTCCCAGAACCTCTACCCCCTGCTGAGCCCCTCTCCTGTCACAACCCCCCTCACCCAGATCCCACGCCCTGCACCCCATTCTCCTACCCTGAGCTCCCTTCTGCACCCACCCTCCATCCCAGACCTGCACCCCCTCCATTAATGTCAGGGACGGGTGCGGCCCTGGACCACTTAGCAAAGCCTTGCTGTGGCCCCCTGCCCTCCCCGCCCGGCTCCCTCATTCCCGTTCCTGCCGGGGGAGGAACCCAGCCCCGAGCCTCAGCCCTGCTGCCTGGGCTGGCTTTGAGGGAGGGAGCAGAGCCGCTAGGGTTGTTGTGTGGGTGGCCCAGGGCAGAGGGGTCCCTCCCGGTGCAGGGGAGCTGGGAGGAGGCGCTGCCTCCGCCGCAGCCAGGCCCGGGCTGGCAGCTGCTACTTGATCTGCTTCCTGGGTTTGCTTTCGCTTTGCAGGGTCGCTCCAGGGGCTGCGGCTCTTGCTGGGCGGGGAGCACGGATCCCTGCGGTGCCTGAGCCCCAGCCGCGGGCAGCTCCCCCCGCCAGCCCCGCCCCGGGGCAGAGCTGGTGCCTCGCCCGCCCCGAGTCTCCCCCACCTGGGCCGGCCCCTGGGGAGAGCTGCCCGGTGGAGCGCGTCACCCGGGATCGCACCTAGCACCGAGAGCCGGGCTGCGGGGACGATGCTGCCGCTTTGCCACTCAGCTGGGCGCCGCCTGCTGCGGCTGGCGAGGGCGAGCCAGTGGCTGCCCCTCCTGAGCCCCCAGCCGGGCAGAGGCTGCCGATCCGAGATGCCCCGGGGCCTCCCGGCCAGCGCCACCAAGAAGCGAGGCTACGACATCACCAGGAACCCGCATCTCAACAAGGTGCGTGCCCCTGCGGCGGGCGCCGCGCGTCCACATGGGGCGGGGGTCGTGCGCTGGGACACGTGTGCGGGGCTCCGGGCTGTGCTGGACGCTGGGGCTGGCCGGGCCCCCTGCGCGTGCCAAGGACCAATCAGACCCCGGCGTGGCAGGAGCTTCTATCGCAGCGACTTTGATTGGCCAGTGCGGTCCGGCCGCGGACAGGGTTGGAGCCCAGCTGTCCGCACAGTGATCCGGGCATGGCCCGGGCTGGGATCAGGGGCAGGGTGCCACCACACAGCCCCAGCGTGCGTTTGGCCACTTGCTGCTCTGCCCCTGTGTGGCCACCTCCACTTGCCTTTGCATTCTGGGACAGTCTCTCCTTTCTCTCTTTGGGGGTTGTAGTAACACCCAAATCGGTCCTGCCAGCTGGGACCTAGTTAACAGAATTGGGTGTGTATTGAGGATGTTAAATATCCTGTAACTGACTAATCGAATTGTCCATGCATTTTTTGCATCGCCTATTCAGTTAGTGGATAGGGTGGCCCCTTTGAAGTGCCAGGAGCCTGGGTCAGCTGGAGACTCCCCAGCTGATCCCAGGCTCCTTGTGGCTCTGCTCCTTTGAAACGTGGCCTGCGATATTCAAAGCAGTGGCCTGCGGTATTCAAAGCAGATGCCACACAAAGTAGCTGACCCCCAGGCCTTGTGCAGCCCTGCTGCTTTGAAGTAAACCCCTCTTTCCCCCACTTGCTGCCTCTACTTGATAGAGGCAGCAAGGGGGGAAGCGACTTGTCCTTAACAACCCTATTGTGTATGATCCAAATGAACTTCATTTAATCAAAATTAGTGTAGGGGGAAATGTCATAGCTCCTAAAAAGACCGTTTGCAACAGGTAGGAGACTGCACCATTAGAAATAGAATCCGCCATTTATTTCTTTGCATTAAGGTAGGACAGTCTGAGTTTGATTGCCTTGGTTTTTAAGCTTCTATTGAATGGGTTGACAGTGGTTATGCCCTAATACCACTTCCCATGTGGAAGAGGAAGTCTTGATTCTCAGTATTGCTCAAGCTGCAGCACAGAGAAACTTTGTAGCAGGGCATCTTAGTCTTCATTCCTTACTCCGGAAATACTCAGGGAGAATGCAAAATAGGATGGAAAGAAATTTATCTATGACTCAGACAGCTCCACATTTTAGATTGAATATGAGAACAGTATAAATATGTGAGTTTCAGAAACTTTGTGTCCAAATTTGTTACATTAATATTGTTACTAATTATTCAAAATACTTCATCTTTCTTAGAAATGATGCCTACTGTACATCTGGCAATGACTAGTTAGCTGATCACTTTTGAACTGATCAAAATTGTTACCTTATTATCCCCAGCTGTCTTTTGTGTCAGTCCATCATCTCTTGTCTTGTACTTGGATTGTAAACTCTCTGCACAGGAGGATATTTTATTTTAATGTTTGTACAGTGCACAGTGTCACTGTGAGAGACACTGCTCTATGCACTGATCACAAAGAAAAAACAGTTTCTTGCCATTTCAACCAGAAAGGACACTGTCTCATTCTGCTACAAAGACCTTTTAAATCTGCACTTGAAAGGGAATTCTCTGAACTGTCATTCATGCTAAAATTCGACACTCTCGGGGGAGGGGGGAGTTGAACAAAGACACCAACTACCTTACCCATTACAAAGATAGCTTCCCCAATTATCACCTCTAATACCATTAGCTCACAGACATTTACCTTCCTTCCCCCCCCCCCCCCCCCCCGCATCCCCCTTCTGTTCTGAAATGTGATTTGTTCTTTTCATATGTGTTCATTTTTTTTAATTGTATCCTTTGGTATATATGGTTGTGACTATTTTCTTCCACTATTTGATCGGAGGAAGTGGGTCTGGCCCACGAAAGCTCATCATCTAATAAACCATCTTGTTAGTCTTTAAAGTGCTACATTGTCCTGCATTTTACTACAACTCAAGGCAGTCCTGAATATGCAGTTTTGCAGATCATCTGTATAGTAGGGTTCTGGACTTCTGCCTCACTTTGAATCACTTTATGGCAAAATCTGTAAGGCTGAAAAGATTCTGAACATTGTCAGCTATGCATGAACATTGATCAATTGCTAGTGCTAAAGCATTGCAAATACTTTTTTCTTCAGATGATATCGTGTCATCTAGCCTTGTGCGATAGTACTTCATGCAGAGCAAAGTGTCTGGTGTTGCTATTGAGATTATGTGTATTGATTATTACTGAGTAATTATTACCTTAACCTTTGGAAGTGAATTGTTTGGTATGGTGCAATATAATATTGCTTCAAATTGGAATGGTTCACACACTAGAACAGATATCTATATGTGTTTTTTCTTTAGCACATGATCCTGCTCTCATTGAAGTTCATGGTAGAGGAGTGGAGATGGAGTGCAAATCAGTGAATTTATGGCCCTCTGAAAGTGCTGGGAGGGAGGGGGAGGAGAAAGTTCAGGGCTCTAGTTCCCCAGTGCACTAGAGGCATGTGTGTGGAAACAAGACAGGGGATCTGCAGGCCACAGGTGGAGCTCCAGTGGGCTGCAGGCTGCTGCAGCCTGCTGAGATGAAGGAGGGCCCCTCATGCAGCCTGCTGACTATTCTTGGTTGCCCATTGCTGTTATAGACTGTAATCATCACCCCTTAACCTTCTCTTTGATAATCTAAATAGATTTTGTTTCTTGTGTCTATTCCTATAAGGCATATTTTTTCATCCATTAATCATTCTCATGGCTCTTTGAACCCTCTCTACTTTATCAACATTCTTCATTAATTGTGGGCACCAAATCTAGACTCCGTGGTATTCCAGCAGTGGTTGCACCAGTGCCAAATACAAGAGGTACAATAACCTCTCTACTCCCATTTGAGATTCCCCTTTGTATGCATCTAAGAATCACCTTAGCTCTTTTAAACAAAATACAGGACTATGTAGCACTTTAAAGACTAACAAGATGGTTTATTAGATGATGAGCTTTCGTGGGCCAGACCCACTTCCTCAGATCAAATAGTGGAAGAAAATAGTCACAACCATATATACCAAAGGATACAATTTTAAAAAATGAACACATTTAATTGTATCCTTTGGTATATATGGCTGTGACTATTTTCTTCCACTATTTGATCTGAGGAAGTGGGTCTGGCCCACGAAAGCTCATCACCTAATAAACCATCTTGTTAGTCTTTAAAGTGCAACATAGTCCTGTATTTTGTTTCAGCTACACCAGACTAACAAGGCTATATTTCTATCCCTTAGCTCTTTTGACCACCATGTCACACCAGGTGATTATATTCAGCGGATTATCCTACACAACCCCCAAATCCTTTCCAGAGTCACTGCTTTCCAGGATAGAGTCCCCTATCCTGTAAATATCACCTACATTCCTTGCTCCTAACTGTATACTTGAACATGTAGCAGCATTTCTAAGATAACTATGGTATTTAGAATAGCGTATAGTAATATTAATGTGTGCAATTGGTAGGAGCAGTTGATGGTCTAAGAGACATGGGGCTATGTTAGGGATGTGAATGGTTAACCAGTGAGGACTGTGGGCTGGAGTGTGGTTGAGGGATGCTCTAGCCCAGCTGGAGCAGCTCCTGCAGGCTTTGGCTACCTCGACACTGGCACCCTTTTCCGGAAATGCTTAAAACAGAACAGTTTTCTGTTATAAGTATTTCCGGAAAAAGCGTGTCTACATTGGCAGGATGCTTTTCCGGAAAAGCACTTTTCCCGGAAAAGTGTCCGTGGCCGATGTAGATGCGCTTTTCCGGAAAAAAGCTCCGATCGTCATTTTCGCGATCGGGGCTTTTTTGCAGAAAAGACTACTGTGCTGTCTACACTGACCCTTTTCTGGAACAGTTTTTCCGGAAAAGGACTTTTGCCCGAATGGTAGCAGCATAGTTTTTCTGGAAAAACACTGACAATTTTACAGTAGATCGTCATTGCTTTTCCGGAAAAGCAAGCGGCCAGTGTAGACATAGCCTCTATGTTTAACCAGTTAGCCAATTAAATGGGATTTTACACCCTTAGTCTACTCTACCACTAGTGATCAATATAAATTGTGCAACTTCAGCTATGTGTGTAACTAAGCTGAAATCAATGTATTTAGATCTACTGATTGCGGTTTCTTCACTGCAGTGCATTGACTTGAGATGCTCTCCCGTTGACACTCCTGGTGATTCTCATTAAGAGGGAGTACTGGAGTGGACGAGAGTGTGATTGCTAGTCAATTTATTGTCTCTATACTAGACATAATAGATCCATCACTGCCCAGTTGATCCAGTCCATAGTGAAGACATGCCTCTGATATGGGCTGTTGAGGCCAGAGAGGCTGCACTGGTGGAGCTAAGGGAGATACAGAGGTCCACAGAAGATACTTTCAGGGACACAATAGAGCAGTATCCCCTCGTCCAGGTGGGGGCAATAATTTTTGGCTGGGGGCCACTTCAAAATTTTTAGGGGCGGGGCCTAATTCAGAAGGGGCAGGCCAGATTGCTTCTGGGCTTCCCCACCCCCAGACCATATTTGGTTAGTTATAAGGAAGAGCTAGGTAATAGTAATGGGGGATTTGATTATTAGAAATCTAGGTAGTTGGGTTTGTGATGACAGGAAGAGCACATGGTAAATTGCCTGCTGGGCACAAAGCTTGTGGATCTTATGAAACACTTAAACAGATTTATGTGCTGTGCTTGGAAAGAGCTGATGTCTTGGTACATACAGGCACCAATGGCACAGGGGAAAAAAGGAGAGGGGTACTGAAGGCCAAATTTAAGCTTCTAGATAAGAGATTAAAATCCTGCCCCTCTGTGGTAGTATTTTCTGGAATGCTTCCAGTTGAACACTATAAACCAGAAAGACAAGACACAGCTTCACGGGTTTAAGGCATGGATATGATGATCATAGATCCATAGAATCATAGGGATGGAAGAGACCGCAGGAGGTCATCAAGTCCAACCCCCACTAAAAGCAGGACCAATCCCAACTAAATTATCCCAGCCAGGATGTCAAGCTGGGACTTAAAAACCTCTAGGGATGGAGATTCTACCACCTCCCTAGACCGCCCCCACTGTAACTTGAGACAATTGTTCCTCATTCTGTCATCTGTCACTACTAAGAACAGCCTCTCTCCATCCTCTTTGGACCCTTCCTCCCCCTTTTCAGATAGTTGAAGGCTGCTATCAAATCCCCAGCTGATCTCGGGTTCCGCGGAAATGCTGTGCAAAGCCCAGGATCATATGGGGAGTCCCCAGCTGACTCTTGGCTCCGCATGGCATTTCAAAGTGGCAGCGCAGCATGGAGCCCAGGCCACTGATCCTAGGCGCCATGAGGGCACTTCCGCTTTGAAATGCACAAGAGCCCCCTCTGGAGACTCTGGTACATTTCAGAGCTGGCACGCCCGCGTGCAACCTGGAATCAGCAGGACTTCCCACTGGCCCCGGGCTGCACACTGAGTTCCGCATTTCTCCTTTGAAAAGTACAAGAGCCCCTAATTTTCAAAGGAGGAATACAGAAGTGCCTATCGAGTAGTTAAGTAGTCGATGGAAATTCCATCGACTCCTCAACTAGTAAATTAATCGTTTGTTAACATCTCTGTTCCAGTCCCCAATCATTTTGTTGCCTTCTGCTGGACTTTCTCCAATGCGTCCACATCCTTTTTGTAATGGGGGTCCCAGAAATGGACACAGTATACCAAATGTGGCCTCACCAGTGCTGAATAAAGGAGAATGATCGCTTTTTTAGATTTGTTGGCAATGCTGCTCTTACTGATGCACCCCAAAACACTGTTAGCCTTCTTCGTTACAAGGGCACACTGTTTGCTCATATCCATCTTCTCATCCACTGTAATCCCATCTCTATCTCTATATATAGTTTATTACAGGATAGGCTACTATATAAAGCCATGATACATCCACATTCTGTACTGATCACCCCCTCTCAGAAAAGATACATTAAAACTGAAAAGGGGGCAAACAAAGGCAACACAAATTATTAGGATTAAGGAAGTGCTTCCATATAAGGAGACATTAAAAAGACTAGAACTATACATTTTAGAAAAGAGATGACTGGTGGGGCATTGTGAACCTAACTGTATCCAAGTGCAAAAGAGCAAGGGGTACAGTAGTATCTGGAATCTGGTAATGAGTTTCCACTGGCTTGACCAGTTTAGTGTATCCCAGTTCATTAATATCATTAACTTTATCTGATATATGTCATATAAGTTATTATTGGGAAACTAATAACATACTAATCATTAATATTCTTGCATGGTGCGTGCACAGTAAATGCCCAAGGTCCTATCCAACTGTGAAAGAAATGTGCAATTAAAATGTGTTTTCCTAGACAAGTCTGAGGAGAGAATAAACAGGTTTCTTGCAGATAAAGGACAAACCAGTGCCTCTGGCCAGTTGTCCTCAGAGTTGATTAGCAATCATGTCAAGTTTTGCATTGCAGAGGACAGGAACAGATCACTCTGCATCTTAGCAAACACCAGTCTGGAAAGAAACCACCATAGCACTTCCTTCACCACCAAATCCCATCTCCCCATCCTCACAGCCTGAATAAACTTTATTTTGTGGGTAATCTGCAGAAGAATCCATTTCAAAGGTTCAATGGACAGTGACAGGCAAAGAATCCCAAGTTATCTTTCACCTAGAAGCCAAAGGTACTGAGCACTTTGTGTGTGTGGGAGATCCTGCCTCAGTGTGTAGACAGCCATCTCGCTGGAAGTAAGAGTGGTTAGGATCTTACCTTGATCAAAGTCTATATTTTTGATGAGTCTACACTGCAGAGAGTCCCATCTCATTTTTTTAATAACTTGTTGACCGGCTAGCAATATGATGAGCCTAGTATAAGATGAGTGCTAAGACTGAATCACTATAGTCTTCTGTGTCCATACTATGAGCTTGGGGGTTTCTGTCTTTTCTGTTCATTTGAAGGTCTAGGTCAGGGGTAGGCAATAATTTTTGGTGGGAGAGCCACTCTAAGATTTTGGTAAGTGGTCGAGGGCTTCACTTTTCAGTGGAGGAGGTGTGGGGTCTAGGGTGGAGGTTGGGTGCAGAAGGGCGCATGGGGTAAAAAACTGGGGTGCAGGAGATAGTGTGAGGTCTGAGTGGGAATTTGGGTGAAGGAGGGGGTTGTGATCTGGGTCAGGGGAGTGGGGTGTAGGATCAGAGAGGGGGTATGGGTGCAGGAGAGAATTCTGGCTTGGGGGAGGGCTATAAGAGGGGGTACAGAGTCTGGGAGGGAGTTGTGATCTGAGGTAGGGGGGGTGCAGAGGCTTTTGATGGTGACCTGGCAGAGGGAGTTATGGTGCGGGATGGGCAAGGGTGCCAGATGCTTACTTAAGCATCTCCTGTCCAGCAGCCCTGCAGCACCCCCAAGGCAGGCTGTGTTCCCTTCCCTGCCTGCTGCAGCCCCAGACCGCTTGAAAATGCAGGCCATTCCCTCCATGTGGCCCTCAGCTCCTGGAGTGGGGAGAGGCTTACTCTGCTCTATCCCTTAGGTCAATCTCTCAGCTTCCTATTGGCTGGTTGTTTCTGGCCAATAGGAGCTGAGGATTGGGTTGGGGGCGGGATATCACACAAAGCCTCTCCTTTCCTCCAGAGTAGAGAGGCATACAGAGCAGCCCTGTATTTAAAACCGCAGCCGCTCTGTCCCTGAGGGACCTGGCAGGGTGTCCATGGGCTGGATCCAATGGCTTGGTGGGCCGGATCCAGCCTGTGAGAGGTATCTTGCTCACTCCTGGTCTAGGTGTAGGGTGGAGGGAGATTTGATCTTATGCTTTTGATTTTTAAGGAGTCTCTTTCTGGCTTCAAAAACAGATGGCTGCTTTTCCATCTCTGTATTCCTCCGCCTGCAGGCCCCCTGGAGATTATTTAGTTGGAACAAACAATATCTGAAGCAACTGTGCTCCCTAGAAGGTTGTACTTTTTAAGCCCTTGTTTGGTCTGAGCTAATACATTCATAATCATGCTGGCCACTGGAGGATGTGGCATGATGAGTCTCTGCTAATATTTGTCATGAAGAGAAATGTTTTATCTCTCCAGCTCAGCAGTTGTTGGGCTAAATTCATCCTCAGTAAAACTCCATTGATTTCAGTGGAATTACAGCAAGGATGGGTTAGTCTTGGTATCCGGGGAGATCTCTTTCATTCCGGATCCAGCACTGCTTTGTCACTGTTTATACAATGTCCTGCATAGACAGTACGAGGCTCCAATTTAGTTCCAAATATTTCCTGCTAAGGGTGGGTTGTAACATTTTGGGACAAAGAAGGCAAGTCAAGGATATTGAATATGTGACGCAACTGGCTAATCATCTCTTGTATCTACACCCATACTTTGCTTCCCAGGCCTGTGTTTATTCTGATGTTTTCCAGACCAATTTTAGAAGTCCTTTGGTGCTGTGACCAGAACACAAAAGATGTTCTCTGTGTGCTGGCACACGTCCTAGTGCAGCGGGAAGCAAGGTCAGCATTGCAGTAGCACGTGGTCATGCTGTCTCCAAACACTTGCTCGGCAGCCTGGTTCAAGAGGTGCCGTTGTAACATTGTGTTTCCAGCGTCCGCACAAAATTGGGATAAAATGCATTTGTGGCTGCAGGGATCCTCCGTGCAAAGCTCTGAAGTACTGGAGAAAGGTGCTGTGCTTTGTGTTTGATTTTCGAGTTGCAGGTGATAGGAAGCTTAAAAAATCCAACACTCATCTGCTTTTAAATCGGCAAGGATGGGGAGAGGAGTCCAATTGGCGCCGCTTACTCTCATTTCAAAGTGCAAATACCAGCATGATTTTTCTGCACAAGGGGTATGCAACCATGCAGTTATCCTGGTGGCTGGCCAGCAACAGTGGTGATGGGCAGGGCAAATTCCCAATGTACACAGGGCCTCAGAGTCTAACATGATCTAACAATATGGAATTTGGACTGGACTGAATGGTCAGAGAGAGACCTGTGTGTTCAATCTAAAAGAGGTTTCTGTATATCAGGGCTCAAGGCTGGACTACACTAGAAATGGTTGCTAGCCTAGAAGCATAGGGGACTGGTGCCTGTGAGGGAGGGGTGCAGGGAACGCCACTCAAAAGGACTGGGGGGGGGGGGAGATGAGGGAACATCCCATTAAGCAATCAGAAGTTTGGTAGGGGCACACAGGGGCAGTGTCTATGCTAAACGGTGTCAGTTAAGGTGGGGGTGATTGTAGTGTTTCAGTGCTACCAAAAGCCCCTCGTGTCAGCTATGTTTATATATCAACAAAAATTGCTTTTCCTGGGACAGCTAATTTCACTGGCTGAGCCAATGTGAGTTTCAGCAGCGAAAGCCCATTTGTGCTGATATCAGTTGTGTCAACAATAGGAGTGTTTTGCCTGTATTTGGTGGTAAAACTTTTACACATAGACTAGGCCTGCATGCGCTGTGCCAGTTCTGGGGACAGATAAGTGCTTGGCCACTGTTAGCCCTTTGCAAATAAATAAGTCTAGGGGTGCTGGGGTATCCATTGGGAAACTTTTGCAGACACTTAAATTCATACACTGAGGTTATATCTACACTTGCACCCTCTTTGGAGAGAGGGATGCAAATGAAGACATTCGAAATTGCAAATGAAGCTGGGATTTAAATATCCTTCACTTTATTTGCATAATTGTGTTATGGCACTATTTCAAAATAGCACTATTTCAAAATAAAACACTCTGTGTAGACGTGTTATTTTGAGAGAAAATCCTTCTCTCGAAATAACCCTTATTATTAAAATGAGGTTTTACAGTTATTTAACAGTTATTTCAAGAGAAGGGTTTTCTCTTGAAATAACGCATCTATACAGCGTGTTTTATTTTGAAATTGCACTATTTTGAAATAGCGCCATAAGGCGATTATGCAAATGACATGCAGGATATTTAAATCCCAGCTTCATTTGCAATTTCGAATGTCTTCATTTACATCCCGTCTTTATTTGAATCCCTATATCGAAAGAGGGTGCAAGTGTAGACATACCCACAGGGACCAATAGGCACAAAATAATAAACAAAAATTGTAACTCAGGCTAGAAACTGTCTCTGGAAATTAAATAAAAATAGGGAGCAAGTTTCACTATAAAAATGAAAACTTATAAAGCACAGAGGTTCACTTATTGGCAATTTCTTATGCTTTTTATACAGACACACTCGATCTTCTTTAAGGAAAGTTTGCCCTCGTCAAGCCAGGCTCAGTCAGTTTATGCCAGGGCTGAATCGTGTGTGTGTGTGTGTGTGCATGCGCACGCACATGTGTGTGTATGTGTGTGTAAAAAAGAAACACATTTAAAACAACGAGGAGTCCTGTGGCACCTTATAGACTAACTGAAGTGTAGGAGCATAAGCTTTCGTGGGCAAAGACCCACTTCGTCAGATGCATGTAGTGGAAATTTCCACTACATGCATCTGACGAAGTGGGTCTTTGCCCACGAAAGCTTATGCTCCTACACTTCAGTTAGTCTATAAGGTGCCACAGGACTCCTCGTCGCTTTTGCAGATTCAGACCAACACGGCTATCCCTCTGATATTTAAAACAACATGAGCTATCGTTTGAAAGTTGCAGCAATAACTGTTTGGATAATACTTGAAATGTATCTCTTGCTGTGTGTTACAGCATATCCAGCATTCTCTTTTATTAGAGCCTGTTCCCACTGAAGTCAGTAAGGGTACATCTACACTGCACCCATAGCTCAAAATAAACTATGCAATTTGAGCTATGCAAATTGTGTACCTTATTTTGAGTCAATTTTGAAATAGCTTATTTTATAATTTGGTGCTGTCTACACAGCGCCATATTTCGAAATAACCCATTACTCTGAAGCGTCCCTTACTCCTCGTGGAATGAGGTTTACAGGGACATTGGGATAGAGAGCCTGTTATATTTCAAAATAATGAGCTTGTTGTAAGACACAGGATAGCTATTTTGAGATACCTCTAGTATCCTGAAATAACACTGCAGTGTAGATGTAGCCTAAATGACCAATAGACGTCACTGAGAGCTTAATGGGATCCAGGATGTCTGAGGAAAACTTTAGACTGAGGAATTCTGTATGTGGGGTGAGTCTCTGTAGAGTTTCTTCTTTAGGTGCTGATCCAAAGACAGTTGAAGACCATGGGAACTTTTTTTTTTTTTTGGCTTCACATAGTTTCTGGATCTGGCCCTTAATGAGCAGCTCACAGCAATTACAACAGATACTTCGTAATAGTGTCATTGACCTTCTGTGTACCGATATGTGCCAGGAAATATTAATGAAATAATGACTCTGGATTAGCTGCATCTGGAATCTTAACACTTCAATTTTCAAGCAGCTGCTGAGAACACTGGGGAGTGGGGTGGAGCGTTGTTTATTTATATTTATTCTTGACATGTCACTGGATTTGCCTTGCATTTGTGCCTCTGTTAAAGGTACTGGTGTAACTGATGATCCAGTAGCTGAGCTATTGCATTGGTGCATGGCAGAGTCACATTTGACATTGATTCCTAGGATTGCCAACCCTTCCAGTTTCATCAGAAGGTTCCTGGAATCAGGCTTTATCTCCTGGAAGCTACTGAAGTCAAACTGGGAAATTTTTACCCCTTTTACCCCTTCTCTACTTATGCTACATCGATGACATCTTTATGATCTGGACACATGGCCAAGAAACACTGGAGACATTCCACAGAGATTTCAACAACCTACACCCCACCATTAACCTCAGCCTGGACCATTCCACACGAGAGATCCATTTCCTGGACACCACAGTACAAATCAACAATGGAAAATTAGACACCACCCTCTACAGAAAACCCACTGACTCATAAAGTTACCTACATGCTTCCAGCTCCCATCCAGCACACACCACACGATCCATCGTCTATAGCCAAGCCCTTCGATACAACCGCATCTGCTCTAATCCCACTGACAGAGACCAGAAACTTCAGAATCTCTACCAAGCATTTATAAACCTCAACTACCCACCCGGAGAAATAAAAAAGCAAATTGAAAGAGCCAAACGAATACCTAGAAACCATCTACTACAAGACAGACCCAAGAAAACCAACAATAGAACACCACTTGTCATCACCTACAGCTCCCAACTTAAACCTGTCCAACACATTATCAATAAATTACAGCCTATACTGGAACAGGACACTAAACTCCAAGAAGCTCTCGGAGACAGACCCACAGTCTCCTATAGACAACCACCTAACCTCAAGATGATTCTTACCAACAGCCACAGGACATACCACACTAATACCAACCCTGGTACTTTCCCTTGCAACAAACCCGTTGCCAGCTTTGTCCACATATTCACTCTGCTGACACCATTATTGGGCCTAACCAAGTGAGTTATAAGATCAAGAATACATATTCCTGCGCATCCAGAAATATAATTTATGCTATCATGTGCCGAAAGTGTCCGTCTGCTATGTATTGGACAAACATCTCAGACACTTTGCCAATGAATCAATGCCCACAAAACAGACATTAGACAGGATCACAAAGTAAAACAGTTTCTTGCCATTTTAACCAGAAAGGACACTGTCTCAATGATTTAACCACGTGCATCCTACTCAAGAAGACTTTCAAATCTGCACTTGAAAGGGAATCCTCTGAACTGGCATTCATGCTAAAATTCGACACTCTCTGCAGGGGGTTGAACAAAGACCCCAACTACCTTACCCATTACAAAGATAGCTTCCCCAATTATCACCTCTAATACCATTAGCTCACAGACATCTATCTTTCCCCACCTCTAATATCATTAACTCACAGACATTCACCTTCCTTTCCCCACCTTCCTACATCCCCCTTCTGTTCTGAAATGTGATTTGTCCTTTTCATATGTGTTCATTTTTTTAATTGTATCCTTTGGTATATATGGTTGTGACTATTTTCTTCCACTATTTGATCTGAGGAAGTGGGTCTGGCCCATGAAAGCTCATCATCTAATAAACCATTTTGTTAGTCTTTAAAGTGCTACATAGTCCTGTATTTTATGGGAAATTTTAGGCCACTAAGGATGCGTTTAGACTAGGCTGTATTTTCGAAAGAGGATATGCAAATTCCACAGGAATCTGCATGTCTTCTTCTGATCTCACTTTCAAAAGCGGGTCTGGACATGGTTTTTTCGGAACCCCCCCCCTTTTTTCGAAAAACCACGTAAACCTCATTTTTAAGGAAGAGCGGTTTTTCGAAAAAGGGGAGAGGGAGTGTTCTGAAAAATCCTGTTCAGACTACTTTCACTTTAGAAAGACTTGCTTTCTAAAGTGAAATTGGAAGAAGAAATGCAAATTTCTGCGGAATTTGCATATCCTCTTTCGAAAATACAGCATAGTCTAGACATAGCCTAACAGTCCAGCAGTGCCTTGGGGCTAAAGCTGGCTCCCTGCCTGCCCTGGCTCTGCACTGCTCTCAGAAGTGGCCACCATGTCCTGGTAGCCCCTAGAAGGAAGGATGGCCTCAGTGTCTCAGTGCACTGCTCTTGCCCCAAGTGCTGACTCCACAGCTCCCATTGGCTGGGAATCATATCCAGTGGGATCTGCGGGGATGGCGCTTGTGGGCATGGGCAGCAAATGGAGCTGGGGCCTCAGGCACATGCTGGCTGCTTCTGGAAGCAATTCAGAGCCAGGGCAGACAAGGAGCCTGCCTTAGCTCTAGTGTACCGCCGACCAGGAGCCACCTGAGTTACACATCACCTGGCTGGAGCCCACACCCCTCACCTCCTCCTGCACCCCAACTTCCTGCCCCAAACTCAGCCCAAAGCCCCTCCCATGCTCCAAACCCTTTGGCCCCAGCCCAGAACCTGCATTCCCTGCCCCAGCCTGGTGAAAGTGTGAGAGTCAGGGAGAGTGAGTGACGTACAGAGGGGAGATGGAGTGAGCAGAGCGGGACCACATAGATGGGGCAGGAGTGGGGCACGGGTGTTTGCGTTTATGTGGTTAGACAGTTAGCACCCTACTGGGGTCTTGTTCTTTGTGCACTACAGATTTTAACTCACTGAACCAGATGCATCTATTGCAAGCAGGTGAAACTGTGATTTTGGATGGAAAGAATGTAAAATGAATTTCTTTAGCACCCCCCCCCCCCAGTCATAAAGCACCATTAAACACTTTATTCACGTTGCCACCATTTTGGCTGATAGGATTAGTTCAGAACTGCTGCTGCTGCTACATAAGCAGATGAGAACTCTAAGGAAAAGACAGTGTCTTGGAAAGAAGGTGTGGGAAACCTAACTAATTCCACCTTTGAACTGTCCTAGAGCTTGATCCAGTGAGCTGCTATGGACTGCTCATACTCCTCCAGATTGAGATCCTGATTTGCAGTCCTTGCTTGTAAGCTTCCCTTAGTCCTGGGCTAGCACTTCCTTATTCTTTAGTGGCAACAGCCCATAAATAAAGTTAAAACTGGTTACAGGGGGTGATGGAAAAAGGAGTTATATAGAAGCCTTCAATAAAAAGTTTAATATAATAGAAAATGAAATCAACTTATTTTTCCATCTGTTTCTGCTTCCTGCTTCCTCTGTCCTTGTTTTTCCATAACTATTTAATATTATGTTGAGATGAGACAGTAAGTAAGTTAGATTTCTTTTGGACTTTGATTTACTGATCTCAAGGCAGATTGGATTTATAAACCATAAATAGGACAACTTTGGACATTGAACTTGACCCTTATTCCAAGGTCTTTAAATACCATCATGTTATTTGTATGTCAAATAGATGGTTGTTTCCATTGTTCCCAAGCAGGGCAAATGACATGATTGACTGTTTATAACACCTAGAGTTCTCTTGAGCTTTGGCAGTATGTTTTGCCTTTCTCCATTTCCTACAAGTGATTGGCTTCTTCGGGTGTGGAAGGATGTGTGATGTAGTGGGGCATCTTGCTGGTCGCTAGGCTTGGGCTGTCCCCTACTGGCCCTTTCTGTGACCACAGCCCAGCAGGGGGGCCAGACACTGCCCTGACCGGTTCTGACTGGTGGGAGGGAAGGAGGTTGGAACAAAGGAAGTACATGGGGGGGAGGAAGAGTGAGTCTGGGGCTGGAAACATGATGGAGACAGCCTAGGGAGGGGGCTTGGAGACTAGGGGCTCAGGCACCCCGCCTTAAGAGGTTTGGGGCATCCTAGCCCCCCTCCTATTGCCACATCACGTCTATGCTGTGCTGTATTCTGGAAAATCAATATACCCCTTTCTATTCTGCTGGCTGGTGGAGGCTGTTGTGGCTGCTATGGGGGTGCAGGATTGGGGGAACCGCGACTGCGTCGTCACAAAGGTATTCACCATCCTGAGCCCTAATGCGTTACACCTGGTTTGGTCAAAGGAGGACATTTTTGCCTTAAGACAAATTATCTGATTTGCAGCTTTTGGGCCTTTTCTAAGCTAACAGATGATGTTCCCCCATGCACTAGTGCTAGAACCAGTGCAGATGAGACTGGCATTTTGAGCCCCATGGCCCACACAGGTTCAGTGTGCCCAGCACATTGCAATAGTGCTGAAAAAGTTTTTCAGCCAGGCTTTTACCACTGGTAGCTCTGGAGCAGCTGCAGTCTCTGGGAAAGTGGCACACAGCTGTCACTGAAATGTATCTTTTCAGTGCCCCCCTGGCCCAGTGAGTGCTGTGTGGTGTTGTTGGCAAGAGAAGCCTCAGCTAAGCAGCTGTGATTAGAGCTGATGTGGGATTATAGACGGTCTTATTTCTATTCAGTGTAGCAGGAGCAGTGAGCTAAAAGACAAATGGTTGTTTTAACTATGCTTGGGATTTTGAAGCCAAGAATACTATACAAGCAAAATTTAGGAGGTAAGTCAGGCTGAAAAATGGAAGCTTTTTAGACGAGTACTCCATCTTCTCATCCCTTCCCAGTTATGTTTTATTGGGGCTATTATTAAAACTCTAACTCTCTATTCAGACCTGTGTATCTTTTGGAGGGGCTTAATTTTAGAACTACCATGAATAGAAACAGGTCAGACAAGCTGTAAAGCTTTGGGCATGGTGAAACCTCTCCTACTAGTAAGGCGCTCTCACTCTGTGAGCAGCCTACATCAAGAAAAGACTTAGTACAAAAGCAAACTTATCTGTTCTTGGTTCTTAATGTGTGTCAATAGGGAAGATAAACTATCCTCTTTCTATTTTAAACCTCACTTTTGTGTGTGTGGGGGGGGGATTTCTATCTTCAGTTTTAAATCTTTGATGCTTAACCAACAAATTGCTGCTATAATGTAATTTCTTTTCATTAAGAATATTTGAAATAACAAAGCTTTCTGTTCTTTGAAAGCTGCCAAAAGAGGGGAGGGAGGGAGAAAGAGAGATTCTGTCAAAAAAACAACCCCCCAAGCCCACACCCCATAGTTTTATTTGCTGCACTTCACATTTTTATTGTCTTATCCTACCAAGAGAATATGCTGTATGATTTATTATATTTTTAAGCATTGGCAGAGTGCTAACTTAGTATAAAACAGAAGAAGACACAGTCACTACTTAGGCATGTTTATGCTCTAACCAGATTGTAAACACTTTTGGATTGTAAATTTGCCAGAATAGGGACCATCTTGTTCTCTGTTTTGCACAACATTGTAAAGCATAGAATGAACTGGGAGACAGAGGAAAGACCTCTCTCAGAGGGGTTTCCTTTTTTTTAGTAGGGCTGGCTGGGTGGGTGTATTAATGGCAATACTTATCATGGATTTGGTCGCTACAGCAAAGAGCACCAGCTAGAGTTGCAGTATGTTCTTCGAAGGATCCAAATGTGTTGCAGTCCTAAGTCGCCAAGAGGAGGGCTGCTATCTCAGCATTGTATGAGTAAAATGTTCCATTTCAGCCCACACTGAGAGAACATTTGTGACCCGTTCTGTGTGTGGAACAAGGATGGGTTTGCAGTAAACATGCTTGTGGGTAAATGATCAGCAATATGGCCCCAAGAAATTTTCTCCATGGGATTAAAGTATGAATTGACGAGCCTGTCCCTCGTCCAAACAGATTAACTGTATTCAGTTTTGTAAAACATGCAGTTAAGTCTTTATTATGTTGCATAACAAGGCTTTTGAGGGCAGTAGTACAGATATTTCAGATAAAGCAGCATTACGTTCTGCGTAGATACATGTCTAGATACATGTCAGCACCTTTAATTATTGGCATGGCTCAGTCCTAAGCAAATAACTCTTCCCCTTTCCTGCCTAGAGGACTGTTTCATTATGAACTTAGTTTGGTTATAAGTGCTGCATCCCAACCTACCACATCATGGGTGCAGTGTTGTTGCCGAAGATTTTGTTTGCAATTTGCAGTGGAAATGACAGAATATCAGAGGTGAAAGTCCGGTGCACTCTCCCAGCCAGGCTCCTGCACCCAGCCAGGCGAGGCAGGCAGCTGGATTACTGGTGCATCTGCACCTGTTCTGCTGTCCCTTCAGAGGACACTGAGCAGCACACATGCCATCCGTGGTGTGCACTGTTGCCAGTGATCCCTGGGAAGAAGCCATGAGAAGGGAGCAGCAGGCTAGGGGGGTTCTAGCATTGCTGCCGGTTTCCCTGAAGCAGCGCCTCCACACAGCCAGCCCACAGCTCCCTTATTGCAGCAGCAGGGACCTGTCCACCAGCCAGGTAAGGTAACCAGGCATCCCCACATACTCTCCCTCCCACTCCCAGCCCTGTGGCCTGACTCCTGGACCTACACACCCGCTGCTCTGAGCCTTCCCCCCACATTCCCAGCCCTGTACTCTGTCTCCTGCATATACTCCCACACACACCACAATCCTCTGCCCTAAGCCCCCCACACTCCACCACACACTTACATTTCTCACAGGTACTGTCATATTGCAACGCCTCAGCTCCTGCGCTGAGACCCCCTACTGCACTGAGATCCCTATGATGGACAGTACGTGTAAGAAATTTGTTACTTTCATCCCTGTAGTATCCTATATACATCAAACTCTCTGATCCATGGAAGCACTCAGAGAATTAGATGTGTGATGCTGTCACTTGTGAGCACTACTAACTGCAGGTACAACACAATACAACAAAATGAAGTCCAGTGCATACTGGTGCTACAGAGACAAACCACAGGGGAAAAACCTAATACTAAAGGTATCTTGCTATCAGATTCACCAAGCCAAGGAAGTTCTGTGCAGACATTCTGTGGACCTGAGTACAGTGAAGGCCAAGATATCATCTGCTAAGAAATATTTCACATTGGCGGAGATTGTTAAAATATGGTCCCTTTAAAAACATGGCTGAGAGAATAAGGAATTGCTGCAAGTTGAATCCTTTGAGTCAGCGTGGCAAGAACTTGCTTTGAGTTCAGAAAGACTCTCATCTAAGGAGGATTGGGAAGAAAAGAGAAAGTCTTCAGTCTCATCACCTTAGCTTCACTCCATACTTCTCTCCTTCATATGGTCCTTCCCTGTCTCACTTATCGATTTGATTGATTTCTCTCCTAACTAAACCACCCATCCTGCTTGCATGTCAGGTCCCTTCTCCCTCCCTGTTTCTTTCTTGTCTATTTCGACTATAAGCTCTTTGTGGCAGGGACCAGCTACAACTCTGTATTTGTACAGCGCCTAGCACAATGGAGCCCCATACTTGGTTGGCCTGTAGGTTTTACTGTAATAAATGTGATTTATTAATACAAATATAATGATGTGTTCAGACAGCACCTTCAGTGATAGGGTTAAATTGCCATCATGTTGGATATGGTTGATCTGAAATGGGGCGGGGAGCCATCAGGAAGTTCAGACCAGCCCATGTGCTGGAATTGGTACCTGCAGTGTTCCAATATGTCTCTGTGATTCTGTAAGGACTTGTCTATACTATAGAGGAGATCGATCCTCTGGAGGTTGGTCTTCTAGCATTCGAATTAACAGGTCTAGTGAAGACCTGCTAATTTGAACTGAGAGGGCACCCCCATCCGCACCGCCAGTTCTGCTTGTCACGAGGAGTAAGGGAAGTTGACAGGAGCATTTGCAGCCCAAAAATACGATTTATGTGATTAACGTAGCTGGAGTTTCACATCTTATGTCGACTTCCCCTTTAGTGTAGACCGGGCCTAAGGGACTATTATGCTAATAGAGTTTCCTCACCCTTTCCCACCCTCTTGTGGAGGGGATGGCTTGATAGGTGAAACAGGTGTGAAAGCTACAGTAAGACATACCACAGCCTCTGAATAGGGTGGTTCCTGAGGACTGGACTAGTTTGTTCTTTGCAGCATCTGCCTTGGTACCTTCACTAATGAGTTGTATGTTTACATGAGATTTTTTTAATAAACACGTGTCAGCTAAATCACATTTGAATGCCACTCCTGGGCATTCTGGGACTCATTCATTTTCACTTTTTGAAGGGGCTTCAGGGCACATGCTAAGGAGTCAGCTATGTGACATGACTCCCTCTGCACTGGCATGCCTCAGGGACCTCCCCTCTCCCTCCCAGCACTCTGCCTTCCAAAACTCAGCATGGGTGTATCCAATTGGGTCTCTTTCCATTGACTTCAGTGGACCCCAGGGCCCTTCTGAGTAAAAAGAGCTCCACAGATGGGTCATTGCTGGTTCTCAGGGTCAGGGCTGGATTAAGGGGGGGACTAGCCGGGCAGCTGCCTGGGGTGCCAACCTATGGGGGGTGCCTGATTGAAGTGGGAAGGGGCACCGCGCGCCCGGGGGCGGGGCCACGCATGCGCCGCTCGCCCACTGCCCAGGGCACAAGTATGGCTCAGTCCAGCACTGCTCAGGGTGTAAACTAAGGTCCGTGCGCTGTGGCACTTCCCAGTTTTGCTTTGTAAGTGACTTGCGGTAGAAACGGGAATATCTATTCATGCAGCTTCTTAATGATTTAAGCTGAAATCTCAGCAAGTGAAAATAGAGTTTGGCACAGGTGACATGATTGTTACTGCTACTTAATGTGCAGGTCCCTGCTGTACCCACAGCCACTGCCAAAGAACACCAGAACCAAACTACT
Organism: Pelodiscus sinensis; assembly: GCF_049634645.1. NCBI lineage: Eukaryota > Metazoa > Chordata > Testudines > Trionychidae > Pelodiscus > Pelodiscus sinensis. Next base: position 310,409,713 of record NC_134711.1, read on the forward strand.
TTGTGGTACATTGTCTCTCAACTTCATCCACCTCACGCTGCCTGTCTCCTTCCGAGTGCATTTCCTGCAACATTTGGAGGCACAATTAGTTAACTGAAAGTAGCCTTGTGGTCTGCTGGGAAATATATTCACTTTTTTTTAACAGCAGTTATTGGAGAAAAGTTAGGCATATTTCTTAAAAAGCCAAAGAAAGGTTAGTGATGGTCTAGAGTTGTCCTATAGTAATACCTAGATCTTATATAGTCCTTTTAGGTTGTATTCTATAAGGCCTTTGCAAAAGAGATAAAGTTCATTATCCCGCCTCTGTAAAATGGGGAGACTGAGGCACAAGAGTGCAGGTTAGTGGCAGAGCTGGGACAGGAATCCAGATTTCCTGAGCCCCAGTCTAGTGCTTTATCTATTAGGCCACACTGCCTATGAAAGTTACACAAATGCCTTTGAGACCTGTCTTTGCAAATTGTTATCAGTCAAGGGACATTTTCAATGTGAAGCCAGCAGGAATGCATGGCCAATGCATACTATCTTAGGAAGGTCTACCTAAGAGTGACCTGTTTTTGTCCATTTAACTTGCCTATCTCATGCAATCTCCAAAGAAGCTAATTAAATTAATTGACATACTTCAGAAAACAGTCCAGGAAAACAGCAATGAAGCTTTGGTTGGTGCCGTCATATTAATCTGTGATTTTCTGCTTGCTAAAAGTTAATGAATGCAGCGAGGGTATAACTGTAACTAAATCTTGTTTAGCACAACCACCTTTAGGATTTCTGTGCAAGGTCAAGTACCGCGTCTACTGGCAGCCCAAGAGCACTGCAGTATAGTTGCAAAATAAGCTTCCCATTGAAGCCAGAAATAAAGTAGATGGGAGTCCAGCAATCTTATTTCCTGGAAAGCTGGAAACCCTTCTGGCATTTATTAGGACTTTCCAGGGGCGTTTTCCTCTCACTTCACTTGCAAAAATGCCGGTGTTTGCCTTGCAGTTTATAATGTGAAGCCAGGCTCTTTGACTGCCAATTCTGATGGGAATAACAAATTGACATGAGGGGTGGTGTTTAATTCTTTATTTTTTGGGAGGGGATAATTAGAGCAGTTCACAGGACTATAAACATGCCAGAGTGTGACACTAGGGCAAGTGGGACAAACACCTTTACAGCTCTTCTAGGAAGCAATATACACCTTAGGACTTCATTTCTCCCTGTCTTCATGTTAGATGTCAGCAAGTCACCAGGTTCTGATGAAATGCATCCCAGGATACTCAAGGAGCTGATAGAGGAGGTATCTGAGCCTTTAGCTATGATTTTTGAAAAAACATGGCAGACAGGGGAGATTCCAGAAGACTGGAAAAGGGCAAATATTGTGCCCATCTATAAAAAGGGGAATAAGAACAACCCAGGAAACTACAGACCGGTCAGTTTAACGTCTGTCCCAGGGAAGATAATTGAGCAGGTAATTAAGGAAATAATATGCAAACACTTGGAAGGTAATAAAGTGATAGGGAATAGCCGGCATGGGTTTGTGAAGAACAAGTCATGCCAAACTAATCTGATAGCTTTCTTTGATAGGATAACGAGCCTTGTGGATAAGGGAGAAGCGGTGGATGTCATATACCTAGACTTTAGTAAGGCATTTGATACGGTCTCGCATGATATTCTTATTGATAAACTAGGCAAATATAACTTAGATAGGGCCACGATAAGGTGGGTGCATAATTGGCTGGATAACCGTAGTCAGAGAGTTGTTGTTAACGGTGCTAAATCCTGCTGGAAAGGGATAACAAGTGGAGTTCCGCAAGGGTCTGTTTTGGGACCCGTACTGTTCAATATCTTCATCAATGATGTAGATATTGGGATAGAGAGTACGCTTATTAAGTTTGCAGATGATACCAAACTGGGTGGGATTGCAACTTCTTTGGAGGATAGGGACATAATTCAAAATGACCTTAGCAAGTTAGAGAAATGGTCAGAGGTAAACAGGATGAGGTTTAATAAAGAGAAATGCAAAGTGCTCCACTTAGGAAGAAACAATCAGTTCCATACATACAAGATGGGAAGCGACTGTCTAGGAAGGAGCATGGCGGAAAGGAATCTAGGGGTCATAGTGGACCACAAGTTGAATATGAGTCAACAATGTGATACTGTTGCAAAAAAAGCAAATATGATTCTAGGTTGTATCAACAGGTGTGTTGTAAGCAAAACTCGTGAAGTCATTCTGCCGCTCTACTCTGCACTAGTTAGGCCTCAGCTGGAGTACTGTGTCCAGTTCTGGGCGCCACATTTCAAGAAAGATGTGGAGAAATTGGAAAGGGTACAGAGAAGAGTGACAAGAATGATTAAAGGTTTAGAGAACATGACCTATGAAGCCAGGCTTCATGAACTGGGCTTGTTTAGTTTGGAAAAAAGAAGATTAAGGGGGGACATGATAGCGGTTTTCAAATATCTAAAAGGGTGTCACAAGGAGGAAGGAGAAAATTTGTTCCTCTTGGTTTCTGAAAAGCCTGGTCTGCTGGGGAGGAGGAAGGGGGGACACTAGCTGCACCCCCCCCCCCCCCAGCAGACCAGGGAGACGCGGGTGGCGGACCGCCCGCATCCTCCACGGCTTTGCTCCGTCTCCCTGGTCTGCTGACCAGGGAGACGGGGAGCAAAGCCGGGGAGCCCGCAGCGGGACAGCCCAGGTGCGCCCGGGCTGTCCCGCTGCGGGCGTGCTCCACGGCTTTGCTCTGCATCTCCCTGGTCTGCAAAGCCTCTGGACCCCCCCCCAGCAGACCAGGGACACCCAAGCAAAGCCGCCGCCTGGGCGGCTTTGCTCCCGGGCAAACGAGCAAAGCCGCCCAGGCGGCGGCTTTGCTCGGGTGTCTCTGGTCTGCTGGGGGGGGTCCAGCGGCTTTGCTGGACTCCCCCAGCAGACCAGGGAGACCGGGAGAAGCTTTTCTCGCTGCGGAGGACACGGGTGGCGACCCACCGCCCGTGAGCTCCGGGGCGAGAAAAGCCCCGTTCGTAAGTGCGGATCCGACATAAGTCGGATCCACGTAAGTCGGGGACTGCCTGTACCTCAAATTCCCAGTGGCAAGGCTCAGCACCTCTTAAGATTTCTCTCACAGAGAAAGTAAATGAAGACAGTGAATATTGTGGTTTGAAGGGGTTGTGTGGAGTGTTTTTTTTAACCTGGGCAGACTTTTGACCAAAAACTATACCAAAAATTGCTTTTTATTGGACAAAAATCTTGATGTCTTGACCTTGATGAGAGAGAGGTCAGTTGCTGCTCCACACTTATATCAGGGTACATAGGGAATTCTAGCCTATGATATTCTATACATACCTGCCAAGTGATAGACGAATTTGAGGGTCTTGGGTGGGATTGTGCTTGTGGTAGCTAGTTCATCCCACTGTACCCGCACCACCACGGCTGCGCTTGTATTTTAGCATGCTAGCTTGCCCAGAACTAGCGTGGACCTCTACCCAAGATGGAAATCAAATCTTCAACTTGAGTGACTAGACCAAGGACACACAGCAAATTAGTGGTGCGACAGGCAGTTAAACCCAGTTCCCCCACAGCAGGTGCCCTGACCACGGAATCAGCCACTCTCCCACCTAGAATTGTTAGTGTATTGCCTCCAGTCTCCACTGAGGAAGTGTGCCGTTCTCAGCTCATTGACTAACATACTAATATATCACCTGGCAGATCAGCTGCTGCATTCCTTTGCTGTGTCAGCTAGCCATTCTTGTTTATAAAAAGAGGAGACACATTTCATGGTGTGTTGCCAAAAGGTTATATGGACAAGAATTGAGCAGCGAGAAACCACTGATCTGGGGAGAGGTATAATTCCAGCCACTAAAACTGGGTCATTATGTCTCCATTCAGAACACCTCATTAATCATTCAGATTACATTTCCAGCTATGGTGTGGCTAGACTACAGAAGTGAATGTCTGTATATTTTTATAAGCACTTGAACTGTGTTATTGAATGAGTAATATTTCAAATACAGAGCTCATGTAAGATACAAGCTTACTCTAAAAGCTGGTGGAAAGGCAATCTGGCTGTGATGTCTGGTTGTATCTTTGCTGATTGCTGCACGTGACTCCTGACTGGGCAGGTGCTGTGATGGGGATTTGATGAAGACTGAAAGATCAGTGTTCCAAGTTTTCTTTTGCTTTCCTTATGGCAAAGCATTTACAGCCTGATCCAAAGCTTACTGAAGTTGGCAGTAGTTTTTAAGGGTTTGGATCAGGCCCAAAAGCACATGAGTGTTTTCATCCTATGCAGCAAAGCACATAAGCCTGTACTTAACAGTGTAAACCTGCTCTGGAGCCCTGTGGCTTTACTTTCAGAGAGGAAAGATGCACAAATGAAATGCAATAGCATATATTGTATTAAAACAGACTTGAAAGGTAAATTCTTAAATAAAAAAATCCCAAAAGACTAATGCATGGTTAAGGATGAGAAGTGGACTCAGCCAGTAACTTGCCATATTATTATTTATGTTTAACCAGGAAGTTTAAAGTTAAAGCAGGAGGCGTCCTGTGGCAACTTAAAGACTAACAAATATATTAGGACATATATTTTGTGGTGGAACCCACTTTGTGCATTTGACGAAGTGGGTTCCAGCTCATGAAAGCATATACTCTAATATATTTGTTAATTTTTAAGGTACCATAGGACTCCTTGTCGTTTTTGTTGAAACAGACTAACATGGGCACCCCTATGAAACATGTAAGTCAACGGTGCTATAGAACATTTTGAATGCTCCGAATTCTCAATATTCATGTCACATCAACTTTAGAATTTAATTTAATTTACTTCTTGGGGAGGTCTGGGAATAGTCTGTTACTTTTGGAAGACAGAATTACCATGACAAACGTTCAACTTTAGCTAATAGCTGTCCACTTACAAGGTTCTTTGCAATGAAAAGGGCTGGAATTTAAAAAAAAAGTAAAAGCTGAAATCAGAGTAATGTCTAAAGCAGGGAGGGGTCTCAAACTCAATTTACCTTAGGGCCAGTGCCAGTCCTCAAATTCTCCTAATAAGCCAGCTTGCACCACCTCTGACAGGGCTCTGGGGGCAGGCAGTGAGTCTCTGCGCATTTACACACACACACACACACACACACACACACCCATACACCCTCTGCCACTTCTGGGTGATTTAAACTAGGGATGTTAAATTTCAATTAATCAGCTAATCGAGTAGTCGAGGGAATTTCCATCAACTACTCGATTAGTCGAGAAGAGGGAAGGGGGACACTCGCTATCCTTGCTGCGCCTCTGCCTTTGCAATGTAGTAAGAGCTGTCTGCAGAGGTGCAGCAGGGAACCTGGTGCGAACGGGGACTGTTTAAGAGGACTGCTTCATTGAAGCCTGCTTCAGGCTGCGGGCAGCTCTTACTACATTGCAAAAGCAGAGGGGTAGTAGAGAACCTGGCATAGGCTCTGCTCACGCTGGGTCCCAACTGCTGCATTTCTGCCTTTGAAATGTAAAGGCAGAGGTGCAGCAGTTAGGACCCGATGCCAGCAGGGACTGCTTCAGCTTTTAAGCTGGCTGCCCCCAGCTCCAGCTTCTGCTTCCCCTCCTTGCTGCTTCTGATATAGAGGCAGCAATGGGGTGGGGGGGGGAGGAGAGAGAGAGAGAATGCGATTAGTCCACTATACAACTACTTTTTTACATTCCTAATTTAAATTCCCCCTAAGCCCCCCAGGGCCACAACTGATAGCACAACGGGGCTAAAGCAGCTTCTGGCTCTTTTTGGTTCAACCATCTGGCAACCCTAGCAGCAACCCTATGGAAGGGGTTTGATGGAAACAGTGTGACTGGGGGGGAGAGCTGGGGAAGGAAGTGGCAGGGCAGGAGCGGAGCAGGGACTGGACTTGGGGGAAGGGTATGGACACCCTTCCCCAGGGCTACCAGGATTCATGTGCCAAGAGCCATGCGTGGGCCAGATTGTGGAACTGCTCGGGCTGCAGATGGCCCAGAGGGCCATGAGTTTGAGAACCCCTCATCTAAAAGTTTCATCTCAAATGGGCTTGATTCTGTGAGCAGTTTACTGAGATATAGTGCTTACTGACACAAGCAGAATCTCATGAGGCTGCTCATGATAATTAATCTGAAGTCCAGTATATTTTCAGGATTGAACCCAAAGTACATGCACTCTCCCATCAGGTCTTGGCAGAGTTCAAAAGTGTGGAGAATAGCCCTAAAAATAACAACCCAGACTGCCTAAAAATACTCAGGCATGAATTCTCATTGAGGACAATTGAGCAAAATAACACCATGCTGTGTCTGAACAGTGATCTTCCAAGACAAACAAAGTTAGAGGCTTTTGGAAAAATCAAATAGTTCATCTCTTCCCATTGCCTTTTCCAAGTAACCTTGAACTTTGCTGAACAATTCTCTTCCTGCTAGAGAACCTGCTGGAGAAATATCAGAAGGAAAACTTAAAGTAAATTTTGATGGGGATTATTGAAATTGGGGAGGGGGCACTTTTAAAATTAGGCTTATAACAGAAAACTAGATTTAATTCTGCATCATAGCTGTGTGCCCATGATATATGATAGTCTGTGGTGGAATGTTCTAGGGCTGTCTGTTTAAATGGCCTTCAAGACATAGTATATGAGCACCGATTTATAGAACGTAGCAAGTAACAAGGCAAACCTCTAAATGAAACTTGGGCTCAAATTGTACATATGCACACACACTCTATTTGGGTACGGCTAGACTTTCAGTATCCCGAAAAAACTCCACCTCATCTAGGGAATGCATTTGCTCTTCCGCTTTTTTTTGCGGCAGAGCAAACATACTCTTTCAAAAGCCCGTGTATTCCTCGTCCCAGGAGGAAGAAGGGGGCTTTCAAAAGAGGGTTTTTTTCTAAAATTCGGCCCAGTCTAGACAGGCCAAATTTTGGAAAAGCCTGTCCCAACAAAAGTAGGCATAAGGGATTGGTCAGCAAAGGCTTCCCCAGCCGACCGATCCACGTCTAGACTACTGCGCTGTGCCGGATCAGCTGATTGTCGGCACAGCGCGGTGGCCAGGTTTATTTTAATTAAGCGGGGATTATTTAAATCTCCGCTTCTTTGCCTATGCCGGGTAAACTAGTTTACATGTCTCCGTCGACGGAGTCATGTAGTCTAGACCAGGGGTTCCCAAACTTTTTGACACAGGGACCAGTAAAGCCATTCACGAGCTTCTGGAGTACCAGTAACATTCATTTGCATATTCAATAAGCAAATGATGAATATTCAAATAAGTTGTTTCTGGTCCTCCCAAAGCACCCAGTGCCAGTGTTAGCAAAGCTTTTGATACAGTCACCCACAATATTCTTGCCAGCAAGTTAAGGGCATATGGATTGGATAAATGGACTGTAAGATGGATAGAAGCTGGCTAGATCAGGGTTTCCCAAACTTTATACTTTAGTTAGAACCCGTTTTTTTTTCAGTACTGTCTTTTGCAGCCCAAAAATAAAAATGCATATAAAAAAAAGAATAAAAATGAATACATTTTCAGTGTTTCACCCGGCTGCATCCTCCACCCAGCCTGGGCCAGGGCTTGGGGGACCTGGCGCCACAAGAGCACTTCAGGAGGCGGGAGCAGGAGCAGATTGGGGGTAAGGTATCTGGCTAAGAGGGAGGGTGCAAGGAAGGGTAGGGTTGCCAGGTGTCCGGTTTTGTATTGGACACTCCAGTATTTGAAGGTTTTGTCTGGGAAAGAAATTGAGAAATTACCAGACATATAAAATACCTGGTATTTTCTAATTAGGAACGTTTTATTATAATTAGGTGTATTAGTCCTCAGCAGCCTGGCTGGTAGATGTGCTCATGCTGTCTGAGTGTGTCTACCTGCCAGGCAGTTCGCAACTATTCCAGGGAGGGTATGGGGGGGGGGAGGAGGCAAAATGGAATCCCTGGCCAGACTCACTCGTCTGCCAGGGTCTGCATGTGCCCAGGTCAGTCCTGCTCCCCCTCCTTTCTCTTCCTGATCTCCCCAGTCCAGCCCTGCTGCCCCCGTCCAGCCCTGCTTCCAGCGGCCATTTCCCCCTGCCTCCCACCAATCTCCCCCGGTCAGCCCTGCTCCCCCGACGACCCTCCCCACCAGGCCCGCTGCCCCGACCAGCCCTGCTTCTGGCAGCTGATTCACCCGTCCTCCTCCTCCTGATCTCCCCCAGTCAGCTCCCCCTCCGCCCATGCAGCCCTGGTTCCACGGCCTGCCGTCTCTGATCTCTGCTGCCGGACAGCCCCGCTGCCCCCAACCCTGCTTCTGCCGCCTGCCCGTCTGCCCACATGCTCAGATCTCCATGGGACAGCCCCACTCCCCCAGTCCTGCTTGCGCCGCCCACATCTCCGTAGGAGAGTGCCGGACCTCTGGATGCCGGACAATTGGAGTTTTACTGTAGTAAAAAAATTTGCCACAGAGTGTGAATGTATGATGACAATGGAAATGTTCAAAGCCATCGTCTAGTCTTCTGTGAACAGTGAAATAGAGAATGATTATTTATAGCATCCTATCAGTATTTTTGCTCATTGCCTGTTGGTTGATTTATGGCATTTATGATCAGTGATCACTCCATGCTTCAGATCTTGTGTGTTTGTGGGAAACTAATATATTTTGCAACTTGCTGCTGACCCATCATTTTTATGTACTTCTTACCTTACAATCAGATGATAAGCACGTCTTTATGTCAATAATGGCTTACAAAAACCAGTTTTCCAGTAAGTGACTTTTAATGTGCTTCATAAGCGATCTTATTTCTTTTGCCTCTTTTCCAGTTCTCTTTTTAGTAAGTGTAGGGCCCCTCTCCACCTGGTTACCTTCTTTAATGCCAATCTGCTTACAGGTTTTGATGGGCAGGTCTGGGTTCTTCTGGATCCCGCCACCCACTCAACTTTATTTTTTCCGATGGATTTATTTGGCGGTGCCTCCACTCCCCTCACTTCTTCCTGGCAGGGTCACCAGGGCAGCTTGGGAGGAAAATTCTAACCCAGGGTAATCCCCATGTACTTGCCAGATAGTTGGAGGTTCCCAGAAAATAACACAAACACATACACTATAGTAAACACAATTATATTAAACAGGAGACAAATATAACAGAACAGGGTAAAATACTATTTTTAGGGTCACCGGTGCCCAGCAACTGTAAGATTAGTGTCCCGTTGGTATGCCTACTTTATTGGGGCCCTTGATGACTTATGACCACAAATTTCTTCTCTGCAGTGGTTTAGCAGTGGAGCGGACTGGGTCCAGTACAGCCCAAAGGACTCACAAGTGGGAGAAGGTGGTAAATCCCTCCACAGGTTTAATATGCAGCAGGTTATAAAATCCTCAAACAAATTCCCTGACTAACTAAAAGATGGTGCACTCACACACTCCTTGAATGAGCCTCCGGTTCAGAGATGACTCAGTCCCTGCAGAGGGGCTGGTCTCTTCTGGCAGGGATCCTCTTCAGGCAGGAATCAGGCTGCTTTGGTCCCAGAATTTCCCCTCACCACAAAGGGGTGCAAGGCTCAAGGTGCAGGTTACACAACTGCACTAAAATTCAAACTGTAATCTCCTACCCCAGCATTCCTTGAAAGTAGGAATAAGAAATCCTCCGGAAAAGGCTTTATTTTCCGGAGAATAACGTCTAGACTGGCGCTTTTCTCCGGCTTTTCCCCAAGCCGGAAAAAAGCGGCAGCCATGTAAATGCAAATCCCGCGGGGGATATTTAAATCCCCCGCGGAATTTGCAATTGCGATGTGCTACATTAGCATCCCTTTTCCGGAAGGGATGCCAGTGTAGACACAGCCACAGAGAGAGCAGGCAGCAGCCCTGAACTAGCAGAGAGAACAGAGCTGACCATGCGGTGATTCGTCTCACCTAGGCAGCTGGAGAGCTAATTCAGCCTGGCTGGGGAAGTTTCCCAGCAAACTCTACAAACTGGGAATCAACAGAGGAGAAATTAAACCCAGCTGAGGGATCTTGCTTTCAGATCCCTAGAGGCTAGTTCTCAGGGGGAAACCCTGCATGCAGGCCTGGGGCTTTCCAGCTCCCACACAGCCAGCCCTCCCTTGTACTGGCTGGCACCAGACCCCTCAAACAATAGCTTCTCCTCCCCGTCCTGAACTCCCTGGAAGTTCACTCCCTATGGGTTGCCAGGCAGACTCTGTCCCTGGTAGGGGGGGAACCAAGGCAAACTCAGTGTGCCTCTCCCTGAGCTGCCAGCTGACAGAGCCCCGGGAATATAGGTAATCTCCTTGGGGGTTACATAAGGTTGACTGGAAGCCATCAGTGGAAATGTTTGGGAAATGAATGTACAGTTGCAAGTCTATGGTTTAAAGGAATTAAATGAAATCAGAACTTTTGAAGTTTCACCATAGTATTGCTCAGTCTGTTTTCTGTGGTTAATCTTTAGTATTTTGCTTTTAGATGTTTCACTTTTTCATGTTACTTGTATACCCTTCTCTTACAAAACAGATACAGACACACAGAAAAAAGAGTTTAAGAATTGGCACTAATGTCTTAAAGAGTGGAAGACATGGAACAGAGAGGGTTTCATTTCAGTGCTACTGTGAAAACCATGGCACAGGTAGTAGCTCTGGTATAGTGTTACTATGTTATGCGCAAGATTTTGTTCATGTCCAACCCCCAGTATATTTTGATGATGTTCTGAGAGGTTACGTCTACACAGCAGCGCTATTTCACATCTTAAGAGCAAGCCCGTTATTTTGAAATATAACGGGCTTGCTATTCTCGTGTTCCTGTAAACCTCATTGCATGAGGGACATTTGAGAATAGAACATTGAAATTACATCTAAATAAGCTACGCAATTTGCACAGTGCACATTGCACAGCTTATTTTGAGGTAAGGATGCTGTGTAGATGCACCCACAGCGCGCGTGCGCACACACACATACACACACACACGTTTAGAAAATGTCAGCATGATAAGAGAAGACTGGTGGGAGGAGCTGATGTGTTTTTATATTTAACCATATGGGGTAGGTATGGCACAGAGTATTCTGTTTGCTGAAATGTGATATATTTTGCTTATTCCGCTGTGTGTATGGATATGACATTTTTGGTCTATACACGCACAGGGCCACTGATGGGGGAGGGGAAGGGCAGCTGCCCCAGGGCCCAGCAATTTAACAAGGCCTGGGGCATCCAGCTGCTGCTGTTATTGAAGTAGTGGCTAGAGTCCAGAGCAGGGTAGGCTAGGCAGTGCTGAAAGACTGGCTTCTGTCAGACAGGCTGGTATCACAGAGCCAGGCCCCATAACCCACAAAATAATCCCAACTCCTTATTGTGGGAATTGCTCAGCTGTGTCATCAGGCGCAAAGAACTGGGTAACTGAGTGTACGGGGTTCCCCTCGTCCCCGAGTATCCCTCTCCCGGTTTCCCTACAACAAACCCACTTAGTCTGGTCAATGTCTATAAGTTTATTACACTTAGGTCGTGTTATAGACACGCCAGGGCGAATTATCCCCTGCCCCGATTGGCGTCGACTGGTGTGCCAGCCCACTGGGGGGGGAAGGGGGTTCGGGCCCACCCTTGCTCCGAACCCCGGCCCAGGGCCCTAAGGTTCGGACCCAGGTCCGACCTAGTGGAGGGGGTCGGAAAACCCCTAAACTCCCCCGCTCTCGGGGTCCACTCCCCCGCCCTGGGCCGCTTCTTCCCCCCTGTGTTTCCTACCGGGGGTCAGAGGACCCTGGGGTTATGCCTCACCCCAAGGCCTCCAAAGTTTCCGACCTGCTAGTTGCTGACTCCCTTCGCTGTTCGCCTGGGAACCTCCTTCTCTTGCTGGCCCGGATCCCCCATTTAAATCGCCCGCCCGGATGACGTCCCCTCCGACGTCATCCCCTCGCGCCACTTCCGGGTCGCCTGAGGGTGACGTCCCTGGTGACGTCACTACGCCCGGCCCCTGGCCGCTCCGGCGCTGTCCTTCTGCCCTGCCGCCTGTTACCGGCCTCAGCGCTCCCCGCCCAAGACTCTCTGCGGCGTCCTGCGCCCGTGCCCCTCCGCCCCCGTCCTCCGGACACAGCGGGGACCATGGGGCTTCCGGAGGGGGCGGGTCCGACCAGCCACACTGAGCTGATAACCACCCAGAACAGTTTGTTTGATCAAGATTCGCTGGACTCTGTGAAGCCAAACTCTCTTTGTCTCAACACCTGACTTGGAAAACACCTGGGCTACGTCTACACTGGAATGAATTTCCGGAAATGCTTAAAACGGAACAGTTTTCCGTTATAAATATTTCTGGAAAAAGAGCGTCTACATTGGCAGGATGCTTTTCCGGAAAAGCCGCTTTTCCGGAAAAGCATCCATGGCCAACGTAGATGCGCTTTTCCGGAAAAAAGCCCCGATCGTCATTTTCGCGATCGGGGCTTTTTTCCGGAAAAAACTACTGTATTGTCTACACTGGCCCTTTTCTGGAACAGTTTTCCGGAAAAAGGACTTTTGCCCGAGCAGGAGCAGCATAGTTTTTCCGGAAAAGCAGCTGATTTCTTACAGTAGATCGTCAGTGCTTTTCCGGAAATTCAAGGGGCCAGTGTAGACAGCTCGCAGCTTATTCCGGAAAAGAGGCTGATTTTCCGGAATAAGTGGCCCAGTGTAGACACAGCCCTGATGCTACAGACTTTCTGATTTGGAGTGAGGCTTCCTCCACGGAAGTGCTAACTGTCTTCCCTCTTGCCTCCATCACTCTCAGACTGAGTACCTTGGTGGCCTTGTAGCAGGCTTTATTGAGTATTAAACTAAATTGTAAAGGATAGAAATGGCAGATCAGAAAGCATGAGTTCCTGAAGCTGATGGTCATTGGCTTTTATGTGAGTTGGTGTTTTTTTTTCTTCTTTGGGATGTTGGGGGGGAAAGGATAAGAAGTGGAGGGTTGGTCAAGTATAGACTCATAAATCGATCGCTGGAGGCAGTTCCAGATGGTGTCAGTATTCCTCGCAGTCATGAGGAGTAAGGGAAGCTGGCAGGAGCATTTGCTCCTGTTGGCCTCCCACAGTGTGGACAGTGCCAAGCTCTGCTCAAGGAGTGTAGACCTGGCCAAAGTGATTTTTAACTTGTTCTTTCACTCTCTTAGGCCCAAATCTTAACTCATTTTCACTGTTGTTCCCATGTTTGACATCCATTTACTATGATCCTTTCTGGTTATCTCAACTGTCCTAGGTCAATATGGCCCAATAATATTTCTCAAATGTCCCTCATTTTAGTCCCCAAGTTACTCATGTTCCATACAAAATTTAGTGTGCCCTCACTTTTAATGTTGAAAACTTTAGTACTTACATCGGAAAAAGAATCCTGAAATAGAGACCTTGCTCTCTTTGTGGGACAAGAGAAAGGGATTCCCCACGCACACACATAGAAGGAATTCTTTCTAAACAAAATTTCTTGTGGGCTACCACAATAGTGGTGATTCATGAGGCACTAAACCACAGATTATATGCTGGTTAAATGCTCTTGGGAGAAAAAGAATCTTCAGTACTTGAATTGCATCTTATAGGAAAGGGCTCGCCTGCCAAGTTCAGGATAAGCAGAAAAATAAGGTGACTGACTTTTTTGGGAAATAAGTCTGTTTGGGCAGTCTGGAAGGGGGATCTTGTTTGTGGTTTCCCACAACTCTGTTTCCCTTGATGATTCTCACAAAGCCAGAGAGAATTTTTACCTACATATAGTGACTTAAGGAATAAAATATATTTAAAAAATTGTGAGCTTTCCTTCATTATGTTTTCTCAGGGTATGTCTACACTACCCCGCTAGTTCGAACTAGCGGGGTAATGTAGGCATACCACACTTGCTAATGAAGCCCGGGATTTGAATTTCCCGGGCTTCATTAGCATAAGCGGGGAGCCGCCATTTTTAAATCCCCGCTGCCTCGAACCCCGTGTAGCACGGCTACACGGGGCTCGAACTAGGTAGTTCGGACTAGGGTGGCTATTCCGAACTACCGGTACACCTCGTTTCACAAGGAGTAACGGTAGTTCGGAATAGGCACCCTAGTCCGAACTACCTAGTTCGAGCCCCGTGTAGCCGCGCTACACGGGGTTCGAAGCAGCGGGGATTTAAAAATGGCGGCTCCCCGCTTATGCTAATGAAGCCCGGGAAATTCAAATCCCGGGCTTCATTAGCAAGTGCGGTATGCCTACATTACCCTCCTAGTTCGAACTAGGAGGGTAGTGTAGACATACCCTCAGAGACATAAATAGGAAGCTTTGAGATAATGGAATTCTTCAGTGGATGCTCTTTGTAATTTAAATTTTCTCAGAAAAACATTTTCCATCCGAATAATTGCTATATGACCATGAAATGGCAATTTCTTTATGAGAGCTTCTTTGCTTCCATTCCACCTGTTCCCCAAAGTCCCCGGCCTCTCCTCTCCTAAGTGATCCTGGGAGCCAGTGAAATGGAGAGCAAGACTGCCCCAAACCATCCAATGTAACATACCCTCTGCATGCTCTTAAAAGCTAATTCCCCCAGCACCATCTCTGTGAGAGGCAGGGGAGACAGAGGAGTAGTGGGGATCGGGAGCAAGCCAGGAATCAGCTGATTCTCAGTTTGCGCCTAGTCCTAGACATTGCACCTCTGCTTTTTAAATGTATTAAGAGCTTGATGGCTCTTAATACATTTAAAAGGCAGAGCCACAGCGGAATTAGCTCCCAGGGCTGGAAGCTAATCCGCTGCAGCTCCCCAACTAATTGACTAATCAATGGAAATTCCATCGACTAGTCGATTAGATGATTAAACTAAATTTAACATCCCTATGTTCACTCACAGAGGATAATATGTTTCTGGTTATTTGAGAGAGCAGCGATTGTCTGGTTTTACCCACACAGTTGTTACTAGGGTATTCAGTGGATGAGGTACACCACATGTTGTGAGGGGCATGTGTAGGACCCATGGATTTTGAAAGGTGTGTTGTGGAGAGTGTTGATCATTGTAGCAGAAGAGCAATGTCTGCAGGTTTGTATCTGTTGTTCCTGACTGATTTTTCTCTGGGTCAGTAACCCCTGACTCAAAAAAGGTTCCCCATCCATGCCATAAATGAACATAATGTTGAAACCTTGTGTGTTGGACATAAATTAATATTTTACTTTATTTAAAATGAAGTTTGGTAAACCAATGACTTTTTGGGACCCAAAGCCTTTGGCATACTGGAGCTGAAGAGCTAAGTTCAGAGAAGGGTGTAAGTTAATTTGACTTACAACTCCTTAATATTTGCCCTTATACACCGATTTAGACATTTGTACACTTAGCAACATGTGACACAAGCAGGATAAACACAGTCTTTCCTCAACTTTTTCCTATCATTCAACTTTTTCCTATCATTTTCCTATCATTTCACTTTTTCCTCAACTCTTCTGAATTTGTCCCACAGAGTCCAAACCAATTCGTGGTCATCAAATACAGGCAGTCCCCGACTTATGCGGATCCGACTTATGTCGGATCCACACTTACGAACGGGGCTTTCTCACCCCGGAGCTCGCAGGCAGCGGTCCCGCCACCTCGACCTCCGGAGCAAGAAAAGCTGCTCACGGTGCCCCTGGTCAGCTGGGGACCGTCTCCAGCAGACCAGCGGCACCGGGAGCAAAGCCGCAGCAGCAAAGCCTCAGAAGCGCGGGAACCCGCCGCGGCTGCGGCTTTGCTCCCGGTGCCCCTGGTCTGCTGGGGACTGTCTCCAGCAGACCAGGGACACCGGGAGCAAAGCTGCAGCGGCAGCGGGGTCCCGCACCTCTGAGGCTTTGCCAGAGCAAAGCCTCAGAGGCGCGGGACCCCGCTGCCGCTGCGGCTTTGCTCCCCGTGTCCCTGGTCTGCTGGGGGGGGGGGACGCAGCTAGTGTGCCCCCCCCAGCAGACCAGGCTTTTGTTGTGGACCCTGGGGCAGACCAGCTGGGGCGCTGCCGGTTGGTCCCGCAGCGCCGCTCTGGGCACTACTGGACCAACCCGGCAGCACCCCAGCTGCTCTGCCCCAGGCGTCCTGATTCAGCCGCTGCTGGTCAGTTTCAGCAGCGGCTGAATCAGGACGCCTGGGGCAGAGCAGCTGGGGTGCTGCTGGGTTGGTCCAGTAGCGCCGAGGAGCGGCGCTACTGGAGCAACCCAGCAGCACCCCAGCTGCTCTGCCCCAGGCGTCCCCAAGTCAGCCGCTGCTGAAACTGACCAGCGCTGACTACAGGAAGCCCGAGGCAGAGTTGCTCTGCCCCGGGCTTCCTGGAATCAGCTGCTGATCAGTTTCAGCAGCAGCTGACTTGGGGATGCTTGGGGTTCTATATGTAAGTCAGAACTGGCGGTCAATTTCAGCAGCGGCTGAATCTGGATACCAGTTCCGACTTACATACAGATTCAACTTAAGAACAAACCTACAGTCCCTATCTTGTACGTAACCCGGGGACTGCCTGTAAAAACCTTTCAAGATGAACTTCTATGGAAATTACATGAGGGATGAGTTTGCATGGCATTTTTTTTCTATTGTCCACTATAGGAGCTCTAAGGGCTTGCAAAATGTAACTGATATTTCAAACAAGTTTTGAGTCCAATATCAAGAAACTGGTTCATAACAATTACTGTACAGTGTGGGGAAACTGCACATTTCTCTAAATTTTAATGTTAAAACTCATCTTCTTTAAAATAACACCATCACCACCCCCAATCAGAACTAAAACAGAACACTGACTGTCAATGTAGTGCCAACAGGCAGTACTGAACCAAGAAGCCTCTACTACGGCTTGAGCTAAAAGATGTCTGGCTCTCAGCTAAGGCTGTAGAGCGCACTCATTCTTTCTCTCTGCAAGCGGCCTATGGGCCATTACATGGGACAGTGAACCGCACTCATTAGGTGTGTGGGTTACATAAGCTCTTTAGAACAGGGCAACTATCTCTTTTGTTCTGTGTTTTTGCAAAGCTTAGCACACTGGGATCCAGCCTGTGACTGGGGCTCTAGGCGCTACTGTAATATAAGTAGTAGCATAGTACTGTTGAGTTATACACACACTGGGAGGTGGGATCTTACAAAAACAAACTTGGTGGAGGTGGAAGTTTTGTTAGCAAGTTGGAATGGTGCCATGGGTTTTCCCCTTCACATTCCTCAACTTTTTATGTTCTCCAGACAAAGGCCTCATGGAATAAGTTCCAGCCTAAAGCAAATGTTCCTGACTGAGCATAGAGCTTTGTCCTTATCACAAATTAAAAACCTTTCCATGACCTTCAACGATAGCATCACACAGTGCCACCCTGGATTGGCCCAGACATGTTGGAAGATCTGATACATCTGTGAGGAAAAAGGATGATAGAGCAATAATTACAGAGCCATGATTTCAGCTGAAGGGGAGACGTGTCAATTTAATCCACTAATTTGTAGATCTGTCCAGTTTCTTTAATAAAATAAAAATCGAGCATGCTGTATGGAGTCCTCTTTTTTAGAATAAAAGTGTGTTATTTTTCTTACTAGAGATGGGTCTCAGATTAGACAGTTACACAGAAAAGCCTTCTGGCTGTGCCCTGGGTGTTAATTAGTTCAGAATCACGGTCACATCTTGTATGTATTATTGATTCATTCAGATCTGCTGGCTGAGGGGAAGAAGATGGTTGGGCATAACAAATTCCTTCTGTTTTACTTTCTCTCATTTTGAAAGGACTCCCATTTCATCACAGATACATTAACCATTTTACAAGTCAGACTGCTTGTCAGCCCCAAGTTCCTCAGTCACAGACCACCAGTTTTTTTCCTACTCACTCACCTGAATAGAGCAAGTATATTATCCTGCACGTGCTGTTAGAAGGATAAAGCATAACAAGATGTAGCACATGGAGTTTGGAGGTTTTAGTCAGGGGCTGGTCCAGTGTGCCTATTTTGGTTCAAAGATCAACTTTGTGTCTTGATAGTCTTTTTAGAAACATTCCAGGGAGTGTTTTTCTGAAAGCAATCTGTGGCTACGGAGACTTGTAGACATGCCAGAAATCTGTATGACTGTCTATGTATATTCAATCATTAGAAGATACAGCTTATTTGTAACTTGTTTTCTGTAGAAGTATTTTTTTTCTTGGTAACCTTGCATTAGGGACACTCTTGCATCCAAGGTATTTCAAATTTGAAAACGTGTTTTCTTTGTTAGTTCAGAGACCTCAAGTTTAGCACATAGCACTGGTTACTTTGTATATGTTGCTTGTGTCCAAAGCTACATTTGGACTTTTAATCATGTTTAGCAGAACTATTTTCATAACTCCACCTGAACCATGTTACAACTAACATCATGTCAAGATTTTTAGCTGCCTGTATTGGCTGGGATCATATCTTCTTTAGAAAACAGATTCCTGCCTATGTAAAGATGTTGACCATCCATGGTTTCAAAACACATTTTTTTCTCAGTTCATGCAGTGTGGCTAACCAAAATGACTCAAAGTATCCTTCCTCCTTCCACTCACTCTCTGACCAGTTTTTGCCTATTCCCTAAATTTAGAAAGGAAGTACCTGAAAGGGAAGAAATCTCTAACACTTAATATCTTGTTCCCAGTCTCCTGCAATTAGGAAAGCTAATGTTTTAAATGAATAGCAATCCTGGTATATGCAGTACAAAGGTTGGCTACTGAAGCAAAAATACAACCATGTTAAGGGTTCGTATCGATTGTTCAGTGTGGAAATATTTGTGCCATTTTTGGAATTGTGCTATTTTAATGTTTTGTGAAGTACTAACTAGAACATTCTTTTGCCTTATTAGGGGATTTTGTTGTAAACCTCTTTTTGGTGGTTCCAGGATTCCAAATTCTGTACTAACTGTGGTGAGAGGCGCTGGCATGTGTCTTGGTTCTGGAGTGGAGAGGCCTGGGAAAGTCAATACTAAAATGTGTGTGGGCAAAATACAATATTAAAAGCCATCACATGAGACATTTGAACTGATTTAGGGTTTCACTGTGTTATGCCAATTCAATAACTCTTCATATTCTGCATTGTCTTGTATCCCATGTGGCTTTGAGTAAAACAAGCTTAGGATGGGAGTAAGCTGCTGCCTTGTTCTGCCCTTTCTGTGGAACAGGAGTGGTAGTTAGAATGCCCTGCGTCTCTGGAATGCTTTCAGTTCTGTGAGGTGGGAAAATAAGGCTGGGAGACAGGAGGTCCTAGGTTTGTTTGCAGCAAACTGGCTGGGCCAAGCCATTTAGTGTTTGTCTATGTAATGCCAACAGATGGAACTTGACCTTAGTGCGTGAGCCTCTACCACCTGAGCTAAAAGTCAGCTGGCTCTTAGCTAAGGCTGTAGAGCAGACTCATTCTTCTCTCTGTAAATGGTCTCAGTGCCACTAGATGGGACAGTACACCACACCCAGAAAATGTGTGGGTTACATCTACACTGCAATAAAAAACTAGTGGCATCAAGTCTCAGATTTTGGGTCAATTGACTTGGGCTTGCGTAGCTTGGGCTCTAGCCCTCAGCACTGCCATGTAGATGTTTGGGCTCAGACTGGATCAGAGTTTCAGAGCCCGGGCTTGGGCTGAAGCCCAAATGTCTACGCTGCAGTTTTTAACCCTGCAGCCCAAGCCAATTGACCCAGGCCAACCATGGCATTGCAGCAGTGTTGTCATAGAATACTAGAACAGGGGGACCTTGAGAGGTCATCACAATGGCAGGATCAAGCACCATCTCCATCATCCCTGAGAGATGTCTATCTACCCTGCTCTTAAATATTTCCAGTGATGGAGATTCCACAATCTCCCTAGGCAATTTATTCCAGTGTTGAACCATCCTGACAGGAAGTTTTCCCTAATGTCCAACCTAACCCCCACCTCCTCTTTCCCCCGGCTGCAATTTAAGCCCATTGCTCCTTATCCTATCATCAGTAATCAAGTAGAACAATTTTTCTCCCTCTTCCTTGTAACTTTCATTAGGTACTTGAGAACTAGGCTCCTCTCACTGAAGCCAGGTACCCTAGATAGCATAAGTTGGGCACCAAAAATTGAAGCATGTAAAATTAGCGCTGTTTTTAAAAATATTTGGGGTCAAAGGATTTACAGCAAATCGATGGCAGAGCTGAGAATAAGCAGAATATGAGCTGAGAAATAATCAGTGTTGGTGAGTGATTAAGAAGAATTAGGCTTGATTGCAGCCTGTAGATTGGTTGTGCTAGGAGCTATTGAAACACATAGTGAGAAATGCTCCTTGCTGTGAGGAGCTCACAATCTAAGGTCACCGGTAGCGAGGTGAGACAAGGAGGAAAGTGGGGTGGGGAGAATGAGCACATGTGTTGACTTTTATTTTTCCAGTGGGTGCTCTGCCCCCCCTCTGCTAGAGGCCTCACCTCCCTCTGCTCCTTTCCCTGAAGCCCCACCCTCACTCCATCTTTCCAACCTCACTCTTTCCTGTCCCTCCCCTGAGGCCCCCTGCCTGCCTTCTGCTGGCTCCTTTCCAACTGCTCCCATACTCCTTCTGCCAGCCATCGAACATCCCTGCCAAACAGATGGAGCTGCTGGATAGTGAGCACTCCCTATTTTTTTTCCATGGGTGCTTGAGCCCTGAAGCATCCACAGGGTCGATGCCTATAAGGATGACTACAGATTATTTGGGTGTACAGACTCTGATCCTGCAGTTAGAGCTGCAGTTTTGGACACAGACACCTGGGTAGAGCCACATGGAAGTGGATGAGTGCTTGTGTAGAACTTGCAGAATCAGGGGGCTGGAGCTAGACTGCACTAGACTGTATCCTGACCCTCCCCATCCTTTTTGGTCTTTTCTATTCCTGGTTGATTTGTTTATAAAAATCTTTGTTGCTTATGAGAGTTCAGAAATGTGACCATTTTTGAGGACACAATTTATGTTTTCATTCTTTTTATCCCAGAAAGTGAACCTGCGTGAGTGATGACAGATCTTGCCCCCATTTTGTCTTCAACACTCTCTAGAGGCTACGTCTACACTGGCCCCTTTTCCGGAAGGGGCATGTTAATTTCAGAGATCGCAATAGGAAAATCCGCGGGGGATTTAAATATCCCCCGCGGCATTTAAATAAAAATGTCCGCCGCTTTTTTCTGGCTTTTAGAAAAGCTGGAAAAGAGCGTCTACACTGGCCCCGATCCTCCGGAAAAAGCGCCCTTTTCCGGAGGATCTTATTCCTACTTATTCCTACTTTGTAGTCTCACCTCCTTATTCACATCCACCCTGACTGAATTAGCTCTGATGCAACTCTCCCATTTCTGTATCCTACTATCCTACTTTGAAGTAGGAATAAGATCCTCCGGAAAAGGGTGCTTTTTCCAGAGGATCGGGGCCAGCGTAGACGCTCTTTTCCGGCTTTTCTAAAAGCCGGAAAAAAGCGGCGGACATTTTTATTTAAATGCCGCGGGGGATATTTAAATCCCCCGCGGATTTCCCTATTGCGATCTCTGAAATTAACATGCCCCTTCCGGAAAAGGGGCCAGTGTAGACGTAGCCTCTGTTCCTTGTTCATTTTTGAGAGAGGGCTTCTCTTACTAAGAAAAATGTTACTTTAATGGGCAATGCAGCTGTCCCTCAGGCTGTTTGACATTGAGTAATCTAGTCATTGGGCAGTTAGGTGATGTTTTAGTACTGTCCTAGAGTCTAAGGAGAACAAGTCTGCCCTTGAAATTTGAGTCATCAGTCAAGGGTCTGTAGAACAATGTATGACATATGCCTAGTTAATAAATGATTGGTTGGATTCGTTTTGTTTCATTTGACATTAATTGATGCTTTGTTGCAGCAGAAGAAATGTAAAATCTAGATTTTAATGTTCTGCACCATTCAAAGGAGACATTAAATTGCAACTCTTGGCACTAGGTGTAATTTTTCTAAAATCTATGCCGATCAGAACAGTTGTTTCCATTCCTTCTTTCCTAGGGACAAAGCTCTTGAAGTTACAAGTTCCATATATTTTTTAAAGTCCCCTAAAGCGGGTGTGTTGTTAATACCACTGAGGTCCTGGTCAACAAATGAGGTTCCAGGTAGTCTCACCACCTTATTCACATCCACCCTGACTGAATTAGCTCTGATGCAACTCTCCCATTTCTGTATCCTACTATCCGTTTATTTTTCTTTTACTTCATGAATCTGATGAAGTGAGTTGCAAAGGTTATGCCAGAATAAAATTCTCAGAGAAGTAGCCATGTTAATCTGTATCTGCAAAAACAATGAGGACTGTTATGTCACCTTAAAGACTGAGGCTATGTCTAGACTACAATGATTTATCGGAAAAAGATATGCAAATTGGCTCCGTCTACACTGGGCCAAATTTCAGAAAAACCTCCTCTTTTGGAAGAGCCCTTCTTCCTTGTGGGAGGAAGAAGACAGGGCTTCCGAAAGAGTGCATCTGTTCTTCTGCAAAAAAATAAGCAGAAGAGCAGATGCATTCCCTGCATGCGGTGGAGTTTTTCTGGGATACCAGAGGTATCCCGGAAAAACCCTGTAGTGTAGACATAACCTACCAGATTTATTTGGGCATAAGCTTTCCTGCATAAAAAACATTTCATCAAATGCATCTGACGAAGTGGTTTTTACCCACAAAATCTTATGCCCAGGTAAATCTGTTAGTTTTTGAGGTGATACAAAATTCCTCCTTGTTTTTGCATAATAAAATTGTTAGTCTCTCTCTCACACACAAGCCCATAAGCTAGATAAGACAGAGAGAGAATATACATGATGTATTAATGCACATACTCAAGATACATGGAAATAATGGTAGATTCATAATTCATTTTCCATGAATGGCTACATACAGGGAAGACAAAAAAAAAGTACAGTATAGACAACTCAAACCAGGAGAAAGAGACATCTTATCATGTAGAGGCCTTTTGCTATTCAAGGGGCAGTCTGTATAGAGCACCTTATATACTCTGAGTGCTACTGTAACACAAGCACAATAATTTAAATCATAATATAGTTTCATATTCTACAGTCTCACCTAATATTAGTGTAGGAAGTAGAGATGCCAACTTTCCCGACCAGATGCCATTCATGGCAATGGCATCCAGTCTGTCTGGTCAGGAAAGTTGGCAACCCCAGATATGATCTTATGCCCCAAAGAGGGAAAGCTCAGCTGCAGTAGAGAAGTCCAATACCCTCTATGGCAGGTTAAGCTCCTTATTACTTAAACATAGATGGAGCCACACCGAACAGAAAAGTGAGCTGTTCACAGAACACATTTTACTCAGGACAGGCATTTGAAACTATGGCCAGATCCTAATCTGTTTGCCAAGTATCACATAAAACATCCATTATTGCAGCTGCACAGGCAATAGAAGTAGCAGATTTTTCTCTGTAATAGCCAATCTGTACCATGTATCTGAGATCAAAGTCTGTCCCGTAGCCTTCTATCTTAATTGTAAGGCCTTTGGGCAAGGTTGACATTCCTAAACCAAATGTGCCAGACATTCAAAATTCTCTCGTGTTTCAAAATCAAGGTTTGTAACAGCTTTGCAAAGACTTCAAAGAAAGAGAATAGCTGCTCTTTACAGTTATTTCATCACATGTACACCAACATTTTAATATACAATATCTGGGATTCCTTTTGACAGCCCAGCCTTCTAAGTGATTCAAAATTAATTTATGGTGATCTTTATTAGAATGCCTGAAATGTTTTAATGTAGCACACATGAGCACAACAGGACTTTTATTCTTTTCATAGCAATGAGTTAATGTTCACTTCCACGTAATGAAAGATTTCAGAGACTGCCATGTTAGTCTGTTTCACAAAAAAAAAAAACCCAACCCTGAAACATTCAGTGGCATCTAAGGGTACATCTACACAGCAACATTATTTCAAAATAATTAGCGTTATTTTGAAATAACAGTCCGCATCTACGCAGCAGGCAGTTATTTTGAAATAATGTCAAAATATTGTTGAGCTGGAGGACTTCTTACTCCAACTCCTGTAACCTTCATTGTATGAGGAGTAAGGGAAGTCAGAGGAAGAGTGCTCTATTTCAAAATAAGTGCTGTGTAGATGCTCCCAATTTTTAAATAAGCTACACAACTGACATAGCTTAGTTTGCATAGCTTATTTTGAGTTAAGTTCTGTTGTGTAGATGCACCCTTAGGTACGTCTACACTACAACGTTAATTCGAACTAACTTAGTTCGAATTAGTTAATTCGAACTAAGCTAATTCGAACTAACGCGTCTAGAACTAAAAATTAGTTTTAATTAGCGTTTTGCTAATTCGAACTAGCAAGTCCACATTGAGTGGACCCTGAACAGGGCTTAAGGATGGCCGGAAGCAGTGCCGGCAGGGCATCAGAGGAGGACTTAGAGCGTGGAGATGCTGTCTCAGGCTAGCCGAGGGCTGCGCTTAAAGGGTCCCGACCCCCACCCCAGACAGACAGTTCTCAGGGGTGCCCTGCTTGCAAAGCAGTCCTGGCTTGGATTGCCCAGAGTACCCACACTGGGCACATCACACCACTCGGCCATCAGCCCGGCTGCACTTGCCGCAGGCTGCCATCTGGGGAGAGGGGGCAATCGGGGGGCTGCAGGAGAGCTTCCACCCCCAGAAGCCTGCAGAGCCAGCCCAGTCCTCCCCATCGGGGGCTCGTACCCCATTCCTCCCTCACCTCCTTCCACTTACCCTTCCTTAGCCCCCCTTCTTATTGATGTACAAAATAAAGATAACGTTTCTTCCAACATTGACTCTGTCTTTATTGAACAAAACTGGGGGAGACTGGGAAAAGGAGGTGGGAGAGGGGAAGAGAAAGGCTGGGAGAGGGGAGGGCAACTAACATGATCAGGGGTTGGGAACAGGTCCCAGATGAAGAGAGGCTACAGAGACTGGGACTGTTCAGCTTAGAAAAGAGGAGATGGAGCGGGGACAGGATAGAGGTCTCTAAAAGCAGGGGTTGGGTGGAGAGGGTGCATTCATAAAAGTTCTTCCTGAGTTCCCATAAAGAAGGACTAGAGGACACCAAAGGAAAGGAATGGGTAGCAGGCTTCAAACTAGTAAGAGAAAGTTGTTCTTCTTCACAAAGCAAATAGTTAACCTGTGGAACTCCTTGCTGCAGGAGGCTGTGAAGGCTACAACTAGAACAGAGTTTAAAGGGAAGTGAGATCAAGTCATGGAGGTTGGGTCCATGGAGTAGTCTTAGCCAGGGGGTAGGAGTGGTGTCCCTGCCCAAAGTTTGGGGAAGGCTGGAGAGGGATGGCACGAGACAAATGGCTTGGTCACTGTCTTCGGTCCATCCCCTCCAGGGTCCCTAGGGTTGGCCGCTGTCGGCAGACAGGCTACTGGGCTAGATGGACCTTTGGTCTGACCCAGGACGGCCATTGTAAGCTCAGGGCTCAGGGTCGGGGGTCTCAGTGGACCCCCTTGATTTTCATGCACACCTGCTCCTGGGTGGCCAGGCTGGCAGCTCTCCTGCCCTAGACGGCCACTTTCCTGTGCCTAGTGCAGAGATCGTGGACGAGGTCCACGATGTCTGCACTAGCCCAGGAAGGTGCCCGCCTCTTGCGGTCCAGGGCAAGCTCCCGGGAGCCGCCAGCCTGGTCCCGGAAAGAGGGGGTGGGCTGGGGGACATCGGGTGGGTGGCTCTGTGCCGTGCCAGGTGCAGGGTCTGCTGGCTGGGTGCTGGCAGGCTTGCACCTGGCACGGGCACCGTAGCCAGCCCGTGCCCCTTTAAGGGGTCCAGGGCCGGGAGGAGGGCATACGAGTTTCCCTGGTGTTGGCCAGAGTGGCCACCAGGGAAACCTGGGGAGGGCTAGCCTCCCACTAGTTCGAATTAAGGGGCTACACACCCCTTAATTCGAACTAGTAAGTTCGAACTAGGCTTAATCCTCGTAAAATGAGGTTTTCCTAGTTCGAACTAAGCGCTCCGCTAGTTCGATTCAAATTCATAGCGGAACGGCTATGAATGTTAGTTCGAACTAACATTGTAGTGTAGACATACCCAGAGTGAATGAAAGAGGACAGTGTGACGGTACTAAAAGCACTAAGGAATACATTCTGCCCTCATTTCAGTGTAAGCAAATCACACTGAATTTAGTGGGAACTTCATGTTCCTAAATAAGAATGGAATGTGTCCCATAGGGGAGATAAAGATCTAATGCGTCATGAGGAGCTTCTGTGATCTGTCATCAGAGTCCAATGCAGATGGAAAGGAAACTGAATTTACTGAAGGGAATCTACTTTCACATTGATCATGAGCAGCTTGTGTAAGTGCCGACAAGCAGATTCAAACGTGGGAACTCTGCAGTTTAGTGGAGGAGCCGCTACAGCTTGTGCTGTAAAGCTTAAGCTGTAGGGCTCACTCATTCTTAGCTCTTGCTGTAAGTTGTCTAAGTGCCACTACATGCATCTGACGAAGTGGGTCTTTGCCCACAAAAGCTTATGCTCCAACACTTCAGTTAGTCTATAAGGTGCCACAGGACTCCTCGCCGCTTTTGCAGATTCAGACTAACACGGCTACCCCTCTGATACATGGGACAGTGAATCACACCCACCAGGTGTGTGGGACTATGTCTAGGCTGCAGAGCTTTTCCGGGATACCAGAAGTATCCCGGAAAAACTCTGCCATGTCCAAGAAACACGTCCACTTTTCCACACACAAAAAAGTTGGAAAAGCGGCCACGTTTTTTCGGCCTCCCTGTAAACCTCATTTTATGAGGAAGAAGGGATGTTCCGAAAGAGGTTTTTTTTCTGAAATTTGGCCTCATGTAGATAGGCCAAATTTTGGGACAGCCTCTTTCGGAAGTAAATCGGAAAAAGACACGCAATTTTCGTACCACAAATTGCGTTTCTTTTGCTATTTATCTTTGTAGTGTAGACATAGCCTGGGTTACACTCGGGCATTCAACACAACATGGTCCAGGTCAGCCAGAGATGTAGTATGTGTGTGATCTGTCAACAGACATAGGTCTGTGAAAGGAGACAACAGACATAGGTCAGTGAAAACTTTCCCTGAGCTGTTGGTAGACAGCTGTTTGTGCCATCTCAGGCTGCATGTGTTTGACAAAGTGCTAAACAGTTCCCACAGCAGGTCAGAGACTCCAGAAGGCCAGTACTCATAGAATGGCACTTGAATTCATCATCTCCATAGCACCTTTTAACCTCTGAAAACCTGCATTCACATTCCAGCTTAGGTAGCAATTGAAAATTCAAATATGACTTTGTGTTTGTTCTTATGTGTGACCAGTGCAGCTCTCCATACAATTCATATAGAGCTTCATGACAGATTGCTTGTGCTCAAGAGAGTTCTGGTCTTAAGTAAAGTCATGCTCAGGCTGTGTTGGCAGAACGCAAGTCTCTTCTAGAGGCTATTTATGTCCTGTTGTTTTTGCATTCATGCTAGAGCTCCGGCCTTTGGGTCTTAATGCCTCGAGTGTTCTCTCAACTCTGAACTTTAGATTATTGAGCAAGGCAGAGAGTTTACATGATATACTGAATAGGGTTGCCAGGTGTCCGGTTTTCTATTGGACAGTCCCGTTTTTGGGGCCTCTGTCCAGAAAAAAAATCCAGAAAATAACGGACACCTCCGGTATTTCCTGGTTTTCTGGCTGGGCCCCGGACGGAAGCCTGGCGGGGGCAGGGAAGTGACTGGAAGGCGGGGCACGATCGGTGCTGGGAGCCCTGGTTGCATGTGAGAAGGAGGGGCAGCCCGGTCCATGCTTCTGCTTGTTTGTCAACCACGTGGTGGAGTCACAGCCGGACTGACTCGCATGGGACTGGAGCGCCCTAGGATCTGCACAGCCTGGGTCAGTCCTGCTCCCCGCCGGCTGATTCGCTCCCCTGCTCCCTCCGCCAGCTTTGCGTCCCGCTGGCTGGTTCCTGCTCTGGATGTCCCCCGACCAGTTCCCTCTCCCCCCCCCGCCACCAGCTCTGCGTCCCGCTGGCCGGTTCCTGCTCCAGATCTTCCCCGGCCAGCCCCGCTGCACCCCCCGCCAGCCCTGCTTCTGGCAACCAGTTCTCTCCTCCTCCTGAGCTCCCCTGGCCAGCTCCACCCCTGCCGGCTGTCTCCCTCCCCGATATCCCGCGGCCAGCCCCGTTCCGCCCGACCTCCCCCACACCAACCAGCCCTGCTTCCCATCGGTGCCCCCATCTCCCCCAGCCAGCCCCGTTGCCCCCCCCGTTAGCTCTGTTCTCCCCTTCCCCCCCCCCCCCCCCGCTTCCCAGCCAGCACCACTCCCAGCCGGTCCTTCCCCCCGTCCCCCTATGAAGCGTGTCCGATGGTTTTTTTTTTTTTTGACTACCTGGTAACCCTAGCAGTGATCCTATCCCTGTGATTACCACAGAGATTTAAACTGAGACTGGGCCTCACTCCCAGGGGCCTCACTCCCTGGGCCTCACTCCCAGGGGCGGCGCTGTCCTCCTGGGGTGCATGAATGTCTCGGGCCGGCCCTGTCCAGACCCCATGCTTACCTGGTTCTGCAAGGCTGCCTGCACAAAATGGTCTTGGAGTCTTTTTTTTTTTTTTTTTTTTTTTGCTCAACAACTTTGGTCTCCCCCCCCTTTTTTTCCCCCTTCAACAGAATTTTTTCTCAGTGGGGTTTTTTTTGGGAGGGGGGGTTGGTATTTTTGTTTCAACCACCTGGCAACCCTAGCTCCACCCAAAGTTTCTGATGACTTTTGTCCCAGCCCAAGGAAGGGTTCAGGGCTGCTCTCATTCTGAATGCTCGTCATAGGGTGATACAGGCCACATGCCAGTTGTCCTTGTCTCTCTCTGATGGGGTGTCTGTCCCATTTGAATTGCTTGTTTCAAACTTTGCTGCCACAGTGGAGGGAAATATGCTGAACCCCAAATGCACTTTCCAAGGGGCTGGACCGCCTGATTGTGCTCCGATTGTGCTTGACCCTTCTTTTTCAGGGCTCCAAGCTATCCCAAAATGGTCTGCTTCACAGGACCCATCACTTCATGTCCTGTCCCTGGCCATTTTAGGTTCATGGCTCCTTTCTTGGCCTCTTCTTCTTTTTTCTCCATTCCAGTCTGGCTACCTTCTGATCCGGGAAAGGCAACACACAGCTGGGATGGCCCCATGCATCAAGCATATCAGATAACCCATCCTGCTGCCCCATTGTGTGTGGGTAGCCATACACCACAGTGTACGGCTACTCTTCATGCTTACACAGTCTTGGCACACCGGTGTGCTACCCGTGGTCCCAGCACTGCAAGTGGGCAGTCACTTGCCCAGCCTAGAATGGAAGAGCAGGTTTTGGTTGCGACCAGAATGCTGACAAGCAGCAGGGCTCTCCGGGTTTTGGGACTGACTGGCAACCCTTGGAAGCCCCCAGGAATATGGGCAGTCTAACAGATTTAAAATATTTCAGTTAGGCCTAGGGACAGCTTAGGGAGTGATGTTTTCCCTTCCAAATAGGGCTGACTTGTTTCCAGTCATCCATGGCTTTCTGTTTTGTACCCAGCACGTTTCTGTGAATGGTTTATTGTTGGGACCCAAAGTCTTGTGTCTGGCCTCCACTAGCATGCTGAGCTGTTATGCTCTTGGCTTGAGACAGAAATCTTTTGGCTACTTTGCCTCACTAACTCATATTCTCCTGGCTAATAGCCTCTGTGACTTTATTTTTTCCTTTTTCCTCGCTGCTAGATGAAATCAGGTAAATCTGTTCATGGTCATGCAGTTCCCCACTTGTGCTATAGTTTTAAGTGAATTTCTTGGCCATTAGCTAGGGTCTGATTTAAACTCTGAGAGTTTAGGGAGAATGCTTGGCTAGAATCCCAGGCGGTCAATGAGTTAATGCACATACCTAAACGGATCACCTGCTGGGGGTTGGGAAGGAATTCCTCCCTCAGAGCCTTGCACAATTAGCTTGGTGCATTCTTGAGGGAGGGAAGGGTTCACATTCCTTGTAAGCATCAGCTACTGGACACTGCTGGGGGTCTCATACAAGACTGGACTGGCCAGTAGCTTGATCAGGAGTCTGATTATTCCTGTACTTGTAGATATGTGTCTCTTCTTCTCCCTTCTCACTGGGCTGTTTGTTTAACATTCTCTCAGGAGAGCTCCTCAAATCATGCTTGATAGACTTAGGTTCTGATAGTATTTACTTTCCTATACATTGAGTAAGCCAAAAGGTGGTGTGGTCTGTAGCTCCCCTCAGTGGAATCTCTCTGGTATTTCTTCAGGCCTGGCTAGGTCTGCAGAGACGCGTTTTACTATTTCTGCCCGTTTCCCCCTTTGCAGGAGGTGAAGTATGTCCCAGCTAATGAGATTTTTGTTAAGACTTTATCTGCTAGATTTACGGCTGAGTGATGTGTGGAGCTTTTGTCTCCCATTTGGAAAAAAATGTGAGCTCCAGGTACCTTTTGCATTCATGCTGGGCAGACTCTGTCTCGGATTCCAATACTTTGGTGATGAGGGGGGAATGTCTTTCATGCCTATGGAATATATTTTTCACTGACATGACTTTTAGTAACACTTGGGACCTGCACCACCCTCCTATGCCTGCACCAAAATTTTAATTGCTAAATGGGATGCCCCCAAATGTCCCTTCCCTGTCCCTCTGAATGGTCTTTTCTGCATCCCCTCCCCTGCAGGCATCAGTTGCCACTGATTTTTCATGCACAGTATTTGCATATTATTGGCAAGGACAGCTACATACCTAATTAAACACTCACAAGATGCATAATGGTGTTTAAAAACACAACATCTACCCTAATTTGCCTTGTTCTATAACCCTGTGATTAACAGTCATCTCAGTTTCTGTGAATAATGCTCATTTCCAGAGTCAGCCTTTATGCGAGAGAGAGAGAGAGAGAGAGAGAGAGAGAGAGAGAGAGAGAGAGAGAGAGAGAGAGAGAGAGAGAGAGTGTAGACAAAGGCAACACAAGGGTTCTTCTGTCTTTGCTTGTCCCCACAGCCTGCAATCTTTTGGGGAGAATTTTTCCTGTTTTCCCTGTGACTCCCTGTAAATGGTATGTTCCTGAAATGGGGCAAGATGGGGAGAAAGTTTTTTCAAGGCTTGATGGGACCATTGTGATCATCTAATACAACCTCCAGTATAGTTCAGCCATCCGAAAAAATAATTCCTATAGCAGATCTTTTGGGAAAATCCAACCTTGGTTCATAAATTGTCAGTAATAGAAAATCCACCATGATTCTTGGTGAATGTTTCCCATGGTTAATTCCTCTCACTATTGAAAATTTACAGTCTGTGTTGTCTAGCTTCAACTTCCAATCATTGAATTGTGTTATTCCTTTCTCTGCTATGACTGAGGAGCCCACTATTAAATATTTGTTTCCCATGTAGATTCTTACAGACTGTAATCAAGTCATCCCTTAACCTTCTCTTTGTTAAACTAAATAGATTGGTCTAAGGCAGGTTTTCTAATCCTTTAATCATTCTCATGGCTCTTCTCTGAACCTTCCCCAATTTATTAACTTCCTTCTTGAATTGTGGGCACCAGTACTAGACTTCGTATTCCAGCAGCAGTTGCCAGTGCCAAATACACAGATAAAATAATCACTCCTTGTTGAAATTTCCCTGTTTATACAACCCTGGATTGCATTAGGTCTTTTGGCCACCACACTGCACTGGGAGCTCACGTTCTGCTGTTTATTCACCCATCCCACCAAATCTTCAGAGTCACTCTTTCCAGAATAGAGTCCTTCCTCCTGTAAGTGTGCTCTGCCTTCTTTGTTCCTCGATGTATACATTTACAGTCATATTAAATCCATACTGTTTGCTTGTGCCCAGCTTACCAAGCAATCCAGTGACCTGCCGTCTTCATTATTTACTGCTGCCCCAATTTTTGTGTCACTTGCAAACTTCGTCAGTGATAATTTTATGTTTTCTTCCAGGTCACCGATAAAAATACTTACTAGTATGGGCAAAAAACTGATTTCTGTGGGACCCTACTGGAAATAGACCCACTTGATTATGATTCCTCATTTACAGTTACATTGTTAGACTTATCAGTTAGGCAGAGATGTCCCTCCCATCCCAGCTAGCAGAGCAGTGGTCAGCTTGCTAAGCCTTCTTCAAGGACGTTGTCTGCTGGACTAGCGTGTGTGGAGTTGGGTGGAATTCTTCAGGAGATCTAAATATTCTGTACCCCTTTCCCCCTCCCCACACACACACAATGTTCAGGCAGTGTTTAGGGTTCAGGAAAGTATTGGGTTCATGCAAGTCACATGTTTTGATTTTGTCTTTGTAACCATGTAGGTGCACACATTTATTTATATAAAACCATATTTTAATAAAAGACGAGACTGATGTCCTCATAGGACCCTGGGTGCTGGGACCTAAGGCACAGCCCTGCAGGGTGTTTCTAGACTGGAGCTGGAGCTGGAGCTGGAGCTGGAGCTGGAGCTGGAGCTGGGTGAGAGCCAACCAGCCCAGAAAGAACGACTCACACTAGCACACTAAAAACAGCTGGGTGGGTGTTTGTAGCACTCGCAGAGGCTCAGGCTAACCATCTGAGCTTGGAAAAGATGGCTAGAGCCTTGGTGGCTGGCTCAAACCTCCACCATTGCAGCAACATCCACACAGGTGTATTTAGCACTCTAGTGTAGGCCCTGTGAACATAAGTCTGACTACCTAGGTGCGGGGAGGGGATCGCTACCAGCTTCAGTGTAGACATACCCATAGCATCTTATCCTGCCCACCCAGCTTTGGAGGCTTCTGAAATATAAAAGGCATTTGAGGGGCACTAGAAGACTCCCAAAGTATTTAAAGGGTCCTACCCAGTTTCAGTCCCTACAGCTATAAGAAAGTCAGGGAGTAATCGATTCAATGAATTGGCTGTTACACTTCAAGGACACTTTGTGGTTCTTTTTAAAAAAATGATCAGTAAGTGGTTTCAAGGAGCAATATTATTGTTAACAAAAAAGAGAAATCCTTTATCTCCCCTGCTAAGTGTATTCAACAGTTATTCCTTCCAGTGCAATTGGAAATTAGCTCAGGTGCTTTGGATAAAAGTAATTTCCTAGCACTTAGTGACACCACTTATTTGTTCTTCCATGGTCAGATCTGGTAGCCCACCACGTAGCCTAGTTCAGAATATTGCTGCTGCTTTCCAGAGTTGCTAAAGCCATACGCTAATGGGCCAGAGATAATAATTGGCTTGGCAGGTTGTTGAAGGGATTTTACATGAGTAATAGTCACGCGACATATGGGGTCCAGTCCTTTTTATTTCTTGTATCCTTGCGATGAAGGAAGCCTGCAATAACATCTCTGCTGTCTGTGAGCAGGCTGACAGATACACCCAAAGCAAACATTTCCTGTCATTTTTTCATCTTCTTTGTTAGACCCAGATCTCCTGGGACAGTCAAGTGGAAACTCTTTGACAAGGAACCTAGACCTTGAGTGTGTCTATTAACATGTTTCACTTTCCTAATTAAAGTCATTTGTATCCTCTGACCTGCATTTTAACATGCTACTATTTAGCAGGATTTGTAACACGCCCCATTGGGGCTCTTGTACATTCAAAGGAGGAATGCGGAACTCCGCGTGCAGTCCAGGGCCAGCTGACTCCGGGCTGCATGAAGGTGCCAGCTTTGAAATGTACAAGAGTCTCCAGCGGTGGCTGTTGTGCATTTCAAATCAGAAGCACCCGCACGGAGCCTGGGGTCAGCAGGAAACTCAGAGTCCCAGGTGTGCTGCCGGTTTAAAATGTCGCTCTGGAACCCGGGATCAGCTGGGAAGTCCATAGTGGCGTTTCAAAGGGGCAGCGCTGCATGGAGTTCGGTAGGGACTCCGTGAGACGCTGCCACTTTGAAGTACCTCCTCTTACCCCCCACTTTGCTGCCTCTATAGAGGCAGCAAGGGGGGGAGGGAATTGACTAGTAGACTCAACTATCTGATAAGCATTTGCTTGCCAGATAGTCAACTAGTCCTTAACATCCTTAGTCAGAAAGGCGATACTGGACTTGGTCTGTATACACACCTGGCTGTAGGCCACCCTGCTTGCTGGGGTTTTTTCCCAGCCCCACAGACTCCTGCCTCCACTGCTGCCTCTACTGCAGGCTAAGATGGGGTCTTTTCTACTAGGGAGCCCTACTGCTGCTGGCTCACCCTTCCAGCGGCAGAGTTGTTTGGTCAGGTCCCAGTGATCCCATCTGACTCAAAGCCCAATGCCCTGGCCAAGTGAGAGGTGGGGCGTCAAGGCAGCACAGCATCAGTTGCCCTTTGAGGTTCCTGAAAATCTGTCTGTAGCATCTCAAGGGATTCTAGGCCAGTCCCCCCCTGCACCCAGCTGCTTCCCCTTCCTTTGTATTCTGGCTCTATGGAGAGGCTAAAGGGAAGGAAGAAAGCTGCTGGCCTGACCTTGCGGCTCATCCAGTTCCATGCTGGAGTCCTGAGGTAGTGATACAAATTGTCCTGGCTGCCTCTTCGCTTTTCTCTCAGGCCCAGGAAGAGAAAAGAGACACTCACTCAGCTCCCAACTCTGGTATTACTGAACTACAGTTAAGAACTCTTCTCTAGTCGGCTCCTAAAGACAGAGGGCTTGAACCACGAACCAGCCACATCAAAGCCCTGGGGAATATTGCTGGCATAAGGGCTTCTCTTGGTGCTGGAGAGTTGCTGGAATGGGCTTATGCTTCAACCCTCGAAGTGAGTGGTGTGCTGGAGCTTTGTTCATTTGGAACAGTAATTGGTGCACATCTCATGTCAGCTGAGGCTCCTCCAGACTTTTTAGCCCCAACAGACTCCCACAGTGGGTGAGAACTACTGCCAGAGGGTCCAAAGAGCTGTGACCCTTCTAGCCATGCATCCCTTTCTTCATCCAGTCTCTGCTGCACAGGGATTTGTACTGGCAGTAGATTCTCTGGAGGGATTCCCTATTTTGGCCCCTTCCTCCACCACATAGTGGTTTCAGGCTAGTTCTGCTGGCAGGGGACAGTCATAGAGTTGAATTTGCTTCTTGGGGCACACGACTGGAGCAATGGAATGCAAAGAGGATTCACTTTCATGCTACTAGTTGAATGGGAAATATCTGATTTGCATTGGCTGTTGCTGAGTTTAGGGGAGTTAGTGCCCTCAGTGTATTCTGAGATCAGAATTTAAACACAGAAATGTATGTGCCACCCAGGTCAGCATTGACATTCACATCCCCTGCAATCTGGTCTCTCATCTACCCTGTGTAAACAGCTGCCTTCCCCCTCCCCTCATGCAACAACGGCCTTTTTAACCAAGAGGAAAATTGGTATTGAGTGAATGCTGATTTTTAACAAGATTGCTGTTGAACTCAGAATACAAACCAACTTTCCTCCATGGTCTAAGGCAGGGGTAATCAATTATTTTTTGACAAGGCCCAAATTCTTGGCCAAGGGATAGTCAAGACCCAGAAGTGAGAGAAAATAATACAAGAATAATAACAATCATGATAATAAATAAAACGATGCAGGGCTCTGTTTAAAAGCATCTGGCGGTTTAGATTTGACTTGTGGTTTGCTTGTTGAATTCCCCTGCTCAAAGGAATCAAAAAGATTTTGTTATTTTTCTCTCTGCAGTGTTTCAGGAGCATAAAAATATCTCATTATTTGGGGTTTTTTTAGGCAGCCTTGGCAGTCTTGCATATTTACTTGGACGGTAGAAGAGAAATCTAAGTTGGGGTCCCGTTCAGCATAAAATAAACAATCTCTCCCACCCTCCCCGCCCCCAGCACTGACATGACGGTACTCCAGTGTAGAAGTCTGAACACAGTTCCAGTTCAGACTTTGCCATTGACTTGTACAATTAACTTTGATGTTTTGCCTTTTTCACAAATATAAAGATAAAAAATCCTGAGGCTCTTGTGGGCCTGGACTTGCATCCCTTGAAGTCCCTTACAATTTTGCCACTTGCTTCAGTGGGAGCAGCATGGGAGCTAGTATGGGTGGATGGATGAATATATTTTGTCTCCAGTCTGTTATTGAATTTTCCTTGATCTGGGAGTTAAGCTATGTAAATAAATTAACAAATGGAAAGTGTGTGTAGGCATGTGCCTTTTTTTTAAACACGTTGAAAATATTAAACCTGGATGAGAGGAGAATTCATAAAGCATTTTACTCATTCCTGAAATATGCAGCAGATCCAGGAATAAAATAAGTGAAGCTTGTAGAGAAAAGCCTTGTCACAGAGGTCAGCATACATCTGGCTGCAATTAAAGCATGCATTTTTTAATACTGAATGAAAAATCGCTTTATAAATATGAAATGTCCTGGGGTGTGAACAGTGAAAGGGAATGGCAGTCAAGGGGACTATAAACCAAGGTCAGTGCTGCTGGGAAAAATATGCAATAGGTTAGGAAAATTCAAGATATTTTTTTCCTTGGCTCCAAATATCATAAATGCAGAGGCCTTCAGAATTCAGAGAGAAATTTAGAAAAGAAAAAAATCCCTTTTGATCTCTGTGCTCTGTCACACTATTAATTAAATGAGGCTTCTTTCAAAGCT
Source organism: Pelodiscus sinensis (assembly GCF_049634645.1). Taxonomy (NCBI): domain Eukaryota; kingdom Metazoa; phylum Chordata; order Testudines; family Trionychidae; genus Pelodiscus; species Pelodiscus sinensis. The sequence continues at coordinate 310,445,978 of NC_134711.1, forward strand.
GAAGCTCTTAGTCTAGTTCCCCTGGGATGGGTATCCATCTCCCGAAAACCACTACCCTGACTGACAACAGCAAGTTCAATAAAGAAGAATGTGATTGGCTTTGCACAGTGCCGGAGCTTCAATATAATGTTTGGGGGTAATCTTTTAGTGGGGGGACTGCCCAAGCTGGACGTTTTCAGTGGGATCATGCACTAGTCGTTGGCAGTGTCAGACCGATCCTTCCAAATCCCCTGACAGTGTTGTGCCTACACACAATCTCTACTCCCCGCCACTCCTCTCCTCCTAAAACACCTCCACTTCCCGATAGGGCAGCTGTATTGGAACCATGTTGCAAACACTTTTTCCAGTTTCTGCTTTCTCTAGATCCAGCCTTTAACTGGGATTTCCCACACCCAGCTAGCCACCCAGGACAAGAGGGAGCTCTGCATTAAGTCATAACTGGCTTTTTTGGAGAGGGAGATGTCTCATAAAACATGTCCTTCCCACCCTGGGCTGCTGCCTACTTCCCACCCACAGACCATGGAGAGTGGGTCTTCAAAATCCAGGTTTGTGGGCACAGTCCTGCAGAAGTGGCTAAAATGTCCATAAATATACCTAAAATATACCTGGGAGGAAAACAACCCATGGTAAGAGTCCTTACTTTAAAGCGGTGGTCTCCAACCTTTTTAACCACAAGATCACTTTTTTCAGTTTAATTGCAATGTAAGAGCTACCTCAAACCCAATACCCTTGCCCCACTTCCTTCCCGCCACTTCTTTGAGGCCCTGCCCCTGCTCCACCCATTCTCTGAGGCCTCACCTTGCTCTCTCCATTCCCCTTCCTCCCGCATCCATAAGGCTGAGGTAGGAGGTTGGGGTGCAGGCTCTGGTCTTGGGCCAAGGAGTTTGGAGTGTGGGAGGAGCTCCAGGCTTAGCCTGGGGTGGAATATTGGGGTCCAGGAGGGGTCTCTGGGTGCAAGCTCTGAGAAGGAGTTTGGCTGCAGGGAGACTCATGTCTAGGATAGGACATTGGGTGCAGGAGGGAGTTCAGGGCTGGGACAGGGGTCCAGGAAGCAGACTCTGGCTGGGTACCATTTAAATGACAGGGCTTCCAGGTGGTGGAGTAGTGGGGTTAAGGCAGGCTGCCATGTACAACAATGACTCCATGGTGCCATGTGCTGCCCCCATCTACAGGCCCTGAGCCCACAGCTTCTACTGGCCACGGTTCCCCGTTACTGATCAATGGGAGCTGCAGGAGTGGTGTCTGCAGGCAAGGACTGGATGTGGAGACCCCCTGCTCTGCATCTCTTAGGGGCTGCAGGGACATGCCAGCCACTTCCAGGAGCAGCAATTACCACAGGGATAATGACTCCAGCCACAACAGGTTCGGCATTTTAGAACTCACTACTCAACTTTGTGTTAGAGAAATGAAAATTATGAAATGCACAGACCAGTCAAAACCAAAACTAACCCACTTTGCAATCAGTAAAAGAAGTAATAACAACCCCCCATGTATGTGTTGGGCTGGGAGAGGAGAGTGAAGGACAGTGTGTGTTTGTGAGAATGGGAGAGACATAGTGTGTGAGAGCGACAGAGATTTGCATTGCTAAACTTCCTCCATCCCCTTCTTTCTGTGTGGAGATACGGTACAGGAGTGGGGGGAGGAGGGACACCCTGATATCAGCACCCCTCCTCTTTTCCCTCTCACACCCTGCGCAGCAAGCAGGAGGCAGCTCCAAGGCAGAAGGCAGGAGCAGCATGAGAGATGGTGGAGGTGCAACTGAAGTGCCAGCTCTTGATAGGTTCATAGCAAACCAGTTAGAATCACCTGTCAGAGGCTCCAAGATTTACCGGTATGTCCTGACTTTCTGGTTGGTGACCACTGCCTTAAGGTAACATCAAATACTGCTTTTCTGAAAAGGATGTCTCTAAGGGTAAGTCTAGTCTACATGCCTCTGCCGACAGAGGCAAGTAAATTAGACATACCGACATATGTATCCCCCTCTTCATTAAAATAAAAATGACCGCCATGTTGTGCCAGTTCAGTGGATCATCGGCACAGCGCAGCAGTCAAGGCATGGATCAGTCAACAGGGAATGCCTTTGTCGACCACTCCCTTATGCCTCGTGAAACGAGGTTTACAGAAGCGGTCGACAAAGGCGTTCCCTGTCGACCAATTTGCATCTTGACTGCGCACTGTGCCAATGATCAGCTGAGCCAGCACAACACAGCGGCCATTTTTACTTTAATAAAGCAGGGGATATTTAAATCCCCGCTTCATTGACTATGTCGATATGTCTAATTTACATGCCTCTGTTGGCAGAGGCATGTAGTCTAGACATACCCTAATAGAGTGATAAATTTCTAGCCTTGTGGAGGAGAAGTTTTGAAACTGTGCTCTAAAAATGCACACTCTCTGTATATATAATCTTAATCTTAAAGCACAGATGCTTCTTAGGCCTTGCCTTCAAGGACAAGAAAGGGGTGGTTGTCAATTGTTATAGTACAATTGAATCAGTTGGCTGTGTCCTAACTTCAGCTAGTGATGATATCAGTAAGTTTCAGTCTGCCTTTTAATAAGCATTGAGGGCTTTTCATTTATGCTAAGCTATCTTCAATGACATAATTGAAAACTGCACACTTTTTGCTCATCAGGTCTTGGGGCAAAGAGGACATACTTATTGTTATCCACAAGGTACTTATGTCTGCAGTCTGTGTAGTGTAAATCATCACATGGCTTCTGCAATGGCCTAAGGGTTAAGGAAAGACAATGTTCTTTTAGCTTCTTTCTAAACGTTGTTTTCTTACTCTTTTATTAAGTAAATTCAGGTAATGAATTAATATCACTCTGGTCTATAAAGTGCTATGCTGCTGTAACTAGCATTCTCCCTAAAGGAATGTGCTGGAATACATTTTGTCCAGTGTCATAGAAATGAAACAGTATATTTCAGTTTTTGGCTCTCACTCTTCTGCAGCCCAGAAAGATTCCTGCTGGTGCTGTCAAACTGACAATTCATCATATGCTCTAAAGGCAGATCAAGAAATGCTATTTGTGTGTTTGAGTTGCAGCAGCATTGGAAAGCCTATGTGTATCTGTATTTTCTGTACAAGGCTTATGGAAGGTGAGGCTGCAAGAATCTAGGTCACATATCAGTCAGTGCCTGCATGCATTTAGCATCAGTTCATTTCAAAAGATTGCTAAGCATGTCACAAGCTATAGGAATGCTGCACCACTGTAATGCAGCCACTCTCTGAGGCTATGTCTAGACTGCAAGCCTCTTTCGAAAGAGAGCAGCTAGACTGCACGCGGAACTTTCGAAAGAGCAATCCGCTTTTTCAAAAGAAAGCACCCAGTGAGTCTGGATGCTCTCTTTCGAAGAAGCCCTATTTACATTCAAGAACGCCTTCTTTCAAAAGAAGCACTTTCGAAAGAAGGCGTTCTTTCTCGTGAAATGAGGTTTACCGCCGTCGAAAGAAAAGCCGCGTTCTTTCGATTTAATTTCGAAAGAACGCGGCTGCAGTCTAGACGCAGGTGAAGTTTTTTCGGAAAAAGGCTACTTTTCCCGAAAAAACCCCTGAGTCTGGACACAGTCAGAACATCTTTATCAATCATCTTATGAGTCAATCCCTGGCCATTAATTAACTTATTCTTGCAGCTCCATAATGACAAATTGAAGTTGTGATACTGAGTTACACATGGGAATCTAAGAGCCAGAGCCAGAAACTGAACCCTGGTCTCCAAATCCTGCTTTACTGCTTGAACCAGAAGACCGTGTCTTCAGTAACAGCAAACAATAGCACAGCAGGTCTGCACAGCAGTCAGAGGGAATTTTCCAGGATAGGAGCAAACCCTAGTTCTTTTGAAAATTCCATGGGCTCTTCAGCGCCTATGCAGATTACACAGGATTTGCAGTCTTCACAAAGTCCTCTCAGAAGAGCCCACGTACAATAACCTGCATGTCACTGAATTCATTTACATTAGAAAGAGATATGTGACTGATATCAGCTCTCCTGGTATTTAACCTATGTTTCCTGAGACTCTAGGGCTGCATCTAGATTGGCATGATTTTCCGGAAATGCTTTTAATGGAAAAGTTTTCTGTTAAAAGCATTTTCGGAACAGAGCGTCTAGATTGGCACGGACGCTTTTCCGCAAAAGCACTTTTTGCGTAAAAGTGTCCGTGCCAATCTAGACGTGCTTTTGCGCAGAAAAGCCCCGATCGCCATTTTCGCGATTGGGGCTTTTTTGCGGAAAACAAATCTCAGCTGTCTACACTGGCCCTTTTGCGCAAAAGTTTAGCACAAAAGGGACTTTTGCGTGAACGGGAGCAGAATAGTATTTCCACAAGAAGCACTGATTTCTTACAGTAGGAAGTCAGTGCTTTTGCGGAAATTCAAGCTGCCAGTGTAGACAGCTGACAAGTTTTTGCGGAAAAGCGGCTGATTTTCCGGAAAACTGGCCAGTCTAGACACAGCCTAGGTGTTTTACACTTGAGCATGGGCCATTAACTTATCCCTTTCAGCACCTGTTTAGGGTTGTGATTTTTTTTTAATGCTCCTTATTGTTTGTGTTTCCTGCCAGAAGCAGTATCTATATAGAGCCATCATCCACCTGACTTGTAACCAGGTGCTATGCCTGATACATAAAGCAATACATAGCAATATTCTGTGCTTTTCTCCTAGTGCAGGTTTACAATATGCTCATTTCAGGCAAGTGCTATGTTCTCAAACCAGTATCCCCATCAGAGTATACATAGGCCTTCTCTACACTGGAATCTTCTCCTTGGAATGTTCCAGCTCCACCAGTAGGAGTTCTACTGTAGAGTAGCATTGAGCCAGCACGTTTTCAAGACTTTCTTTAAACACGTTCAGATAATGAAGTGGTTAAAGCATAGATTGTAGTGCTAGAGCCTCTGTCACTGCTACCATCAGGTGAACTACATCAGAAGGAAATGCTAAGGGGGAAAAGACTAACATCCTTTGAGTCTCATCTCCGCTTACTCTGACTGGCCTTCCTCTCTGAGTGCAGGTCTACAGCTACCCAGAGATTGACACTATGGCAATCGATCCCTGGGGTCAATTTAATGCAGTGGTCCCCAACGCGGTGCCCGCGGACACCATGGCGTCCGCTGGGGCATTTATGTGCACCTGCCAAAACATCTGGGCTGGCCCCGCCCCCGGCGCGCGGTACATGCATGGTGCTGGCTCCAGGCACGTGGCGCATGGGTGGCCCCTGCCCCGGATGCACGGCACATGCACAGTGCTGGCCCAGGGTGCGTGGGCGGCCCCTGCCCCGGGTGCACGGCACATACACGGTGCTAGCCCTGGGCTCAGGGCATGTGGGCGGCCCCTGCCCCCAGCGTGCGTGCAGTGCCGGCCCCAGGCGCAGGGCACGTGGGCAGCCCCCACCCCTGGGCACGCAGAGAATGCGTGGCCTCCTCCCAGAAGTGCGGTGTGTGAATGGCCCTGCCCCTGGATGCCTGGCACGTGAGCGGCCCCACCTCTGGGCTCCCGGCAGCCACAAAAGGTTGGGGACCACTGATTTAATGGATCTAGTGAAGACCCATTAAATCGACCACCAATCGCTCTTTCATCAACTCCAGTACTGCACCAGAATGAGCAGTGTAAGGGAAGTCAATGGAAGAGTGTCTTCCATCATCCCCCCTACAGTGGAAACCCCGTGGCAACTCAACCTAAGGTACGTCAGCTCCAGCTATGCTTACCTTAGGTCAACATTGCCCCTAGTGTAGGCCTGCCCTGATTCATCAGCTTAATTCTGAGTGTTACTTTTTAGACAACTTGTGTGTGTCTAGACTACATGGCTCCGTTGACGGAGCCATGTAAAGTAGTTTACCCAACATAGTCAATGAAGCGGGGATTTAAATAATCCCCATTTCATTAAAGCAAAAATGGCTGCTGCGCTGTACCGACAATCAGCTGATCTGGCACAGCGCAGCAGTCTAGACGCAGAATGGTCAACAAGGGTAGCCTTTGTCGACCGTTCCCTTATGCCTCGTGAAACGAGGTTTACGGGAGCAGTCGACAAAGGCTTCCCTTGTCGACTGATCCCCGTCTAGACTGCCGCGCTGTGCCAGATCAGCTGATTGTCAGCACAGTGCAGCGCCCATTTTTATTTTAATGAAGCGGGGATTATTTAAATCCCCGCTTCATTGACTATGTCGGGTAAACTATGTTACATGGCTCCGCCGACGGAGCCATGTAGTCTAGACACATCCCTAATGATCAAGTAAATTATGCTGGTTAAGCACCATCTGTGACTGGTAACACATCCAGATTACATGCCTGTTTTTTCACATGAATCAAGAAAAAACGTAGACTCTCCTTTTCAGTGATCCCCTTTCAAAAAAAGCATAAACAAGCATGTTCTTTCCCCATCCCCATGAGTCCCAATTCTCTGTTCAGCAGCCTTGCTGCCTCTTGGTGGCAGATGACCAACAAATGTTGTCATCTGTCACTCTTCAGCCTGGTCTCTTGCCTACCTGTGTCTCCCCTGGCTGAAAGCACAGCTAATGCTGAGATCTTCAGCACAAATGTTTCTAATTTGTGCAGCATGCTCAATTGGGTGTGTGCAGTTTTTAAGGGTAGTCATAATTTCCTATGCTAACATTTCAATGAGACAATAAGCAGCAACTCACCCTCCCATGGGAAGATTTGCTCATGTAATTTGCAGTAATAATTCAGCAGGCACCTTTTCCACAGAACTTCAGGGGGAAAGTATGGCCCAAAGCACAACTACTTGCACAGAAGTATAATGTCCATAAAACTACAGCTGATATTGTTTTATTTTTATAATTATTACCAGTGGTTAGGTTGTGGGTGTGCTGAGGCCAGTGCCTAGCATGCTGATCAGCACTGTCTCATCGGTTCATAGAATACTAAAATTGAAAGGGACCTCAAGAGGTCATTGAGTCCAGTCCCCTGCTTTGACAGTAGGACCAAGCACCTTCCAGATTATCCTTGAGAGAAGTCTAACTAACCTGTTCTTGAATATCTTCAGTGGTGGAGATTCCACAACCTCTCTAGGCAATTTATCCCCTTGTTTAATCACACTGGGTATGTCTACCCTACAGAGTTTTTTTTGGGAAAACAGCGATTTTCCGAAAAAACTTCAGTTATGTCTAGACTCCAATTGCGTTCTTTTGAAAGAAAATCGAAAGAACAGAGGAGGTTTTCTGGCATTGGCATTTGGCAATCGTCTTTCCACAAGGAAGAAGCCTTTTTCTGAAGAGCTCTTTCGGAAAAAGGCATGTGTGGACAGGGAAAAGGGAGTTCTTTTGGAAGAAGAGGAAAGAGGAAAAAGAAGAGGAAAGAGGAAAAAGGGCCTGGTGGTCACTCAGTCCATAGTAATCACAGTTTAAATGTGAGATAGCATCCATTCAGTGTGGATGCTATCTTCTGAAAAGGCAGATCGCTTTTTCAATGCGCTTTGGCAGTGTGGAAGCTCTATTTCAGAAGAAGTTTTTTCAGAAGATCTCTTCCAGAAAAGCTTCCTCTGAAAGAAGCCAATAGCCCCTGACATTTAGGAAGTTTTTCCTAATGTCCAACCTAAACCTTCCTAGTTGCAGTTCAAGCCTATTGTTTCTTGTCCTGTCATCAGAGACCAAGGAGGACAATGTTTCTCCCTCCTCTTTGTAACACCCTTTTAGATATTTGAAAACTGCTATCAAGTTCCCTCTCAGTCTTCTCTTTTCTCCTTTGTTTTATTTTAGTTGGAGGTCAAAAATTGATGTTATTTAATCTTATTAAGTTCTGGTGTTTAGTTTCCTATGGAAAAAGATGTTATTTCCATAGTCTGTCTGGTCACGTTACCCTTCCCTCTACAGTAAAAACAAGCCAATACAGAATGACTCCAACAACAGGGTCCTAATGTAGGCCTGAGTAACAGTAGCAAATCCACATGTGTTAATAGCCAAGTTGTAGTCCCATTGACACTGTGTGGCAAAACTCCCAGAGGCTGAAATGGGGACAGGATTTATTTTGCCCTAAGAAAAGTTTCCATCTGAACTGCCCAGCTATTTGAGTGTCTTAGAAAAAAGCTAGTTGTTGCCTCAGAGGCACCAAAATAACACTGAGGCTGAGTTTGTGTCAAAACCGGGAAAGGCTGTTGAGAGGTCAGTAAATTCCTGTCATTTCATTTCTATGGCGACTTCATTACTTGAAGTCATGAAGCACCAATCTGTGTACAGTTCTGATGATATGTCTGAGAGGAGAAAGTCTGAAAGAATTGTATTGTAACCCATAAAAAGAAGCTGTTTTCATCAGCCACCTTTTCAAGTAATTTGGCAATGGGTAGAAGCAGAAGGATCTCTTTTAGTGACTGCCCTACAGTGCGTTTCCCTTCTTTCAGTACAGTAAACAGGCGCTCCACTGGCTCTGCTCCAATCTCCAAGACAGCTCCAAGAAATCAAAGATTTGCTGACAAAACCATGTTAACTGAATATATCTGTATCCAAGGTTACATCTTCATATCTGTGGATTAATGTTTCCTATTCCTTGAACTAAAATAATTGTTACAAATCCTAGGTGGTTAAATTTGAAAAGGTGTGTTGTGGTTTGTTTTTCTCTGCAAGTAACCTCTGATTGTGGCTATCTCCCTTGGGGATACCCAGCTAGAGATGTCCCTTGCCTGGTATTTTAGAAGTACTAAGAACACACAGCTCTTTGGGGAGTTTTTGGATGTTCAGTCCCTCTGTAAACCAGTCCCTGTGTAACCTACACACCTGCTGGGCGTGGGGTATTGTCCCATGTAGTGGCACTTAAGCCACTTGTAGAGAGAAAGAATGAGTTTGCTTTACGGCCTTAGCTGTGAGCTAACTGGCTTATGCATGAAGCTCTAAAGGTCCCAGGTTCTGTTTCCCCTGTTGGTGTTGTACCTAGGAATCTTAAAATTAGGAGCTCAAAATTGAAAGGTCACTTTTGAAAATTTGAGCCACATAACTAAGATCCTGTGTATATGACAAAAACAACTGAATCAATAGAGTCCGTTCAAGAATTTGTTTATCATTCACTCTTCATTGAAGTCAGTGGGTGTTGCCTTTCACTTCATTGGAGCCAGGATTTCATAATTGGAGTTCAATTCACAGAAACTTGGAAGGAAGATGGGTTCGTTGGCCACTAAGTCATACCCTCTAGCTAAGGAACAAAGAAATCTTAGTTCACTTTTCTTCTTTCATTTCAGTACATAAAGGGTATGGCAGTGGCTTTTGCATGATCTGTCTAACCCCCAACTTCATCATTTCAATCACAGATCCTGGCTGAGCAAAGTCTGCACCATGCTTGAAACAGCTCTGCCAGCTTCCATTTTCAGCAGAGATTTTGTAAAACCCTTGTAAAGTTGGCTTTAAAGTTTTGTGCATGAGACACTCTAGCACAAAAGTTAACTCAAAATTACTTATAGTGTAGCTGTAATGCTGGCAGACCCGTGTCATCTGCTTTCCGAACCTGGGACATCTGAGGCATAGTGCATAAGCCTCTACCTTATGAGCTAAAAGCCAGCTGCCTGTTAGCTAAGACTTCAGAGCAGACTCCTCAGTCCCTCTGGGTATGTCTACACTACAGCGCTAATTCGAACTAACTTAATTCGAATTAGTTAATTCGAACTAAGATAATTCGAACTAGTGCATCTAGACTAAAAAATTAGTTCGAATTAGCATTTTGCTAATTCGAACTAACATGTCCACACTGAGTGGACCCTGAACCGAGGTTAAGGATGGCCGGAAGCACTGCCGGCAGGGCATCAGATTAGGACTTAGAGCATGGAGCTGCAGCCTCAGGCTAGCTGAGGGCTGTGCTTAAAGGGACCCAACCCCCACCCCGGACAGACAGTTCTCAGGGGTTCCCCACTTGCAAAGCAGTCCTGGCTTGGAGTGCCCTGAGTGCCCACACTCGGCACATCACAGCACTCGGCCATCAGCCTGGCTGCGCTTTCCGCAGGCTTCCATCCGGGAGGGGGGGGGGTCGGGCAAGGGGCTTCAGGAGAGCTTCCACCCTGAGAAGCCTGCAGAGCCACCCCAGTCCTCCCCATTGGGGGCTCGTACCCCATTCCTCCCTCACCTCCTTCCACTTACCCCTCCCTAGGCCCCCTTCCTGATGTACAAAATAAAGGACAATTGTGTTCAAAAATAGAAACTCTCTTTATTGAACAAAACTCGGGGAGACTGGGAAAAGGAGGTGGGAGAGGGGAGGGCAACTAAAATGATCAGGGGTTTGGAACAGGTCCCATATGAAGAGAGGCTAAAGAGACTGGGACTTTTCAGCTTAGAAAAGAGGAGACTGAGGGGGGATATGATAGAGGTCTATAAAAGCATGAGTGATGTGGAGAGGGTGCATAAAGAAAAGTTCTTCATTAGTTCCCATAATAGAAGGACTAGAGGACACCAAATGAAATGAATGGGTAGCAGGCTTCAAACTAATAACAGAAAGTTGTTCTTCACAAAGAAAATAGTCAACTTGTGGAACTCCTTGCTGCAGGAGGCTGTGAAGGCTAGAACTAGAACAGAGTTTAAAGAGAAGTGAGAGAAAGTCATGGAGGTTGGGTCCATGAAGTGGTATTAGCCAGGGGGTAGAAATGGTGTCCCTGGCCTCTGTTTGTGGAAGGCTGGAGATGGATGGCATGAGACAAATGGCTTGGTCATTGTCTTCGGTCCATCCCCTCCAGGGACCCTAGTTTTGGCCTACTGGGCTAGATGGACCTTTAGTCTGACCCAGTACGGCCATTCTAAGCTCTGGGCCAGTGGTCTCAGTGGACCACCTTGATTTTCATGCACACCTACCCCCGGGTGGCCAGGCTGGCAGCTATCCTGCCCTAGACGGCCACTTTCCTGTGCCTAGTGCGGAGGTCATGGATGAGGTCCACGATCTCCGCACTAGACCAGGCGGGCGCCCGCCTCTTGCGGACCTGGGCAGGCTCCCGGATTAAGCGCTCCACTAGTTCGAATTAAGTTCGAACTAGCGGTTTGCAGGTGTAGCGTCTATCAAAGTTAATTCAAACTAACGTCTGTTAGTTCGAATTAACTTTGTAGTGTAGACATACCCTCTGACTATGTCTACACTGTACGCTTATTTTGAAACAACTCATATTATTTTGAAGTAACAGAGTGCATGTCTAAACAGCAAACCCGTTATTTCAAAATAATTTCAAAATAATGGGCTTCTTATTCCAACTTCTGTACCCCTCATTTCACAAGGAGTAAGGGAAGTCGAAGGAAATGTGTTCTTCCTTTGACTTCTTGCAGTGTAGACAGTTAAGCTACTTCGACTTCAGCTACACCATTAACGTAGCTGAATTTGCATAGCTTAGCTTGACTTTAGCCTGCAGGGTAGATGTGCCCTCTGTAAGTAGTCTCAGTGCCACTAGATGGGAGAGTACCCCACTCTCAGTAAGTGTGCGGGTTACACAGACATGTCTGTATATCTTCGTGCATTATAGTGCTCAGCATCACCATCATAGCTGAGTGTCTTCCACACCAAGTCAATAGCAGCGTTCCCAATGGACTTCATGGGGTCTCTAGCACTTCTTTCTTTATGGTGTGGAGACTGCTAGGAGTAAGGGGACTTTGATTTGGGAAGAGGGGCTTTTCTTGGAAGGAGGCAGAGTTAGCTGGGGCTTGGGTATAAAAGGGGTATGTGCATTATGGGACAAAAGTGTTTTTCAAAGAGGAAGATTTTGCCACGTTTCCTAAAATAGTCAAAACTGGATCTGCCTGAACTCCTGTGCTGAATCCATAGTGGGTCCCCACTCTCACGTGCTTCATCTTTGGCTTTGTGATCTGCCTTGTCCAGAGGTAAAAGTAAGCCAGTGTGCCCCAGTATGCCACTCCAACAACAAGCTGGCCAGCTGGGGGACTCAGCTGCAGTGGGAGAGGTGGCTTGCTCCGATCCAGGCTTCCGGGGCTTCCTGCAGGCTGCCATGCTAAGCAGCAGGCAGCCCAACAGGTGAAAGCGTCTGGCTGGGGGTGTGCCCCTCCCCATCGAGGACTACCCCAGTCCCCACCGCTAGACACCCTTTCAGGAAGGTGGGGCCACATATAACTGGATTGCTGCTGCTCTTTTTCCTCTTTCCCTGATTCTCAGGGAGCAAGGGGAAAGTGCAGAGCCTGCTGCATTCTTCTCCCTCCTGGCTACCCAAGGGAGGGGCAGAGGAGGAATAGACTTCACTAATTAACTCCCTGAATTTTTTTAAGTTGGACATTTTGAAATCAAAGATCCTAGTTGCAGATCTGTTTTTGTTTATCCTTCCATTTAGTTTAACTGAATTAGCTCCTGATTCTTTCAGACCAAACTTGTCATCTGCAACCACTACCTCTATGAGGCCCTCACTACTCTCCCATACTAAACATAAGATGACATCACCTCTTATTGGTTCAGTGACTATTTGGTGAAGAAATCTGGCAGCTCTCACATCCAGGAATATCTGGACCCAACTATTAGTAGCACTTGTCCCTCCAATCTATATCTGGGATTTCAATGTCTCATATAATCACAGAATTCCCAGTATAATGTGTTTCATTAAAATATCAAGTGTTTCTCTCCATATTGAGATCCTATCCCCACTGTCTTGGATCTATAGCAGACCTCAAGCATTATCCCAGTGGAGCCTCTGTTACTTTTCTTCTCAAAGGGTATGTCTAGACTACAGGCTTTTGTTGACGGAAGTTCTGTCAACAGATACTGTCGACAAAGCTTCTGTCAACAAAGAGCATCTAGACTACATCCAGTTCTGTCGACAAAGCAAGCCGCTTTGTCGACATGACAGTGTAGACGAAAAGGACAGTGTAGATTCAATAATGCCTTCTGTCGACAGAACTCTGTCGACAGAAGGCGTTATTCCTCGTAGAATGAGGTTTACAGCCGTCAACAAAGCTGCTGAGTTCTGTCGACGTTATGTCGACAGAACTCAGCGGCAGTGTAGATGCAGGTATAGTTTTGTCAACAAAAGTCCACTTTTGTCGACAAAACCCTGTAGTCTAGACACAACCAAAGTGATTTTGACCCAAACAGATTCCTTGTTATCCATTTAATCACTTCTTCCACCTTTCCCTTTTCTTCTGTTTTTCCTGAGCCACACGTAGCTTTCAATACCTGTACGCCAGTCATGACTGCTAATCCACCATGTTTCTGTTATCCCTATAAGATTTGCTTTCTCTTCCTTCTTTTGGTCTCTCCTACTGCTGCCTATGCCGCATTTACACATGAGCAAAATAAACTATAGCTTAGGGCTTCAGATTATGAAGGGCCTATAAGTACAAAATTACTAAAAAAAATTTGGGGGGGTAATGCTATGGGACCTCTTAAATTTGACAGCTTCGGGCCTCAGCATGTCTTAATCCAGCACGGACTGCTGGCTCAGTAGTTGTCATCATCTTCCCTCCTAAGTTCCTGTCAAGGAACTCCCCTCGCACATACACCAATTATACAATGCCAGACTCTCCCCCAAACTCCCCATCCACACTCCCCCTTAAACTCTCCTGTTTTTAACTTCTTGCTAGCTCCTGTGTCACTGCTTCTGCCATTTCCCTACCACAATCATCAGTTTTAACATTAGTCTGGATTCTTTGAATAAACACTGTTTGCCCCTATTATAATCACGGTTCACCTCTGAGTCATTTGACTTACTCTGCCATAATCAAAATTACTCCTCGTATTGCCAGAGGAAGGAAATTGCTTTGTTGGCCTCAGCCAGTCTTCCTCTGAGAAGACAGAGGCTGTAACCAAAGCTGTGCTGATATGGATAGCCAGCAGTTGTGCCAAGAACAATATAATTTGCATTTAGGCTACAGCATCTAGGGGAATAAAAAATTGCAACTTTTTATTAAGCCCATTTGAAGCTTTATCAGAAGGGTGACTTAACAGCTTCCTAAGAACAACAGCTGGTTCAGCTGTTTTGTTCAGCATATGGTAAAGCATGTTGCAAACTGACACATGCCTTCTATATAATCTCTGTCGCTATTCTTGTTTCATAGAAATGTTTATCAAACAATTGGCAGCAGGAAAGTGTTTTTATCACCAGTTTCATCACTGAACAATTGAAGACATTTTCTTCCTGTCTTGTTCTTGGACAACTTTATACTGGTGTCCTTGATCAGAAACAATTGGAGGAGGAAGAGGAGGAGAATAGCTTTGATTTTTTTGTCTTTTTCATTGCACAATCTCACAGAGTTTATTGTCATTTATTTCCTTGATTTATAGTAGTAGTTAGGTACTATCTAGTGCTCTGGACACTTATTGGGAAAAAATGTAACAAATCCAATAGTAATTAAAATGCTCTAAAGTTATGTATGTATGTCCTCACCTGGAACACTGCGTACTGTTTTGATCATACCTTCTGGAAAAAGACAGAGCTGAGATGGGTGAAGTGGATTATAAGAGAGGTGAAGATTAGAAGGTATTAGGACTTAGAAATGTCTGCAGAATGCTCAGAGATCCTTTACCAGGAAAGTGCAATGGAGGCGTGAGACATTGTTTAATATTTGTATAATACAGCTCAGAGGCCCCATCATGCTGGATAATACGAACATAAGAATGGCCATATTGGGTGAAACCAAAGCTCCTTCTAGCCCCATATCCTGTCTTCCGACAGTGGCCAATGCCAGGTGCTCCAAAGAGAATGAGCAAAACAGGTGATCATCAAGTGATCCCTCCTCTCACCCATTCCCATTTCTGGCAAACAGATGCTAGAGACACCATCCCTGCCCATCCTGGCTAATAATATATGTATGATAAAATTTAGACACAATGTAATTAAAATGAACACAGCAAAAGCTCATTCCCCTTGGTGTAACTTTATAGTTTTTCTCTTTATTTATTCATTTACCACTCTTCAATAAAGAAAGAGATGTGGGGCATTTGATACCTTGAAAGAAAAGAAAATTACAGCAGGTTAAAGACAACCATGGTGGAGTCTTGTGAGAGGATGGAGAGGAGAAAGGAAAAGAAAAATGTCCTCAGGCTGACTAGAGAGAAGCTCAAATGCTCGGAGACAGCTGCCAACTCAGGACAGCCGAAAGGGCTCCCCACTCTCACAGCTCATTTTAGGAGGATGAAGGCAGGACTCAGTCCCAGGGCCAAAGGGTAGAAGAGACTAAAGGCCAAATCCTGGTAAAGTAGAAGTGGAAACAGTGGGAGGCTCTAACTCATGCTGACAATAAGGAGACCATCCTACTAGCTATCTGTCTAAATTAATTAAAGGAGCTTTTATCATGGCCATGATGCCATTGGTCAAGAAGACATGATATGTAATTAAGCACTGGCTTCGAAGCAAAGTTGTGGACTCCTCATCATTAGAGGGTTTTAAGAGCAAGCTGTACAAATGCTTCTCAGGAATGATTTTTCTTGGTTTCGTTGGTTCAGGCTCAGTGTAGTAATCTGGACTACATGACCTCTCAAGGTGCCACATTTTTGTGACTCTATTATTCTATGCCTAGCATAACTCATGAAATACAATACCATAGGACCAGAGGAGCTCCCTCCCCCCCCCCCCCCCCCCCAGCTGATGTCCAACTAGACTCTCAAACATTACAGCTTTTATCTTAACAAATGAAACTGGAGATGTCGTGGTATTTCACTACTAAGGGAAGTTGGTCATCCACCAACTAACTCCATGGAAGATATGGGGCTATGTAATGATGTGTGTAACAGAGTCCATTACTAGCTGAGCTTGGAACTGATTTGCCAGAGATTTTTGCAAGCCTAGGAACTAGAAAGCCACCAGTTCACGTGTTAGTATGTGTGGAGTGGGGTTTCTTTCTTTCCTTTTGAACTGAGGGTGTGTCTACACAGCAGTGTTATTTTGGAATAATGGCTGTTATTCCAAAATAACAATGCGAGTGTCTACACAGCAATTCTGTTATTTTGAAATAAATTCCAACTTCTGTAAACCTCATTCCACGAGGAATAACACCTATTCCAAAATAGCTATTTCGGAATAGCAGTAGTGTGGACGCTCCACTGCTACTATTTCCAAATAGCTCCTCCCCAGGGCTATTACTCTCCAATGCCTCCTGGGGCTCTAAATTGAGGTATCATGTCCACATTAGGGAAGCCTGCCTCGGACTAATTTTAAGGCTTCCCTGTAGTGGAGGTGTGCTATTTTGAAATCAGCTATTTTGGAGTATTTCTTCTGGAATAGCTTATTCCGAAATAAGTGGGCAATGTAGATGTATCCAGAGAGATTTCTCAATGCAAGATTCAGAGGCCTTATGTGGAGAGTGTTTCCACTGAGACCTGCTGTGCACACAGCTGGTATATGTAAGCTATCAACTCATTACTGCTTGCCTTGCCTTCACCTACCTTTTCCTTCTGATTGTTCTATCACAGGATGCAGCAAATAGGTGTTTTAGGATGTTAACCTCTTTAGGACAAGAACTGACTCTTACTCAATAGACAGCACCCAACACAATAGGGCTCCAATCCTGATTGGTGCCTCTTTGTTATTGTGATACAAACAATAATGTGTCAGGTCTCTTCTGTCATCTTCTGGGTTCTACTCCTGAGTGCCCAAGAAGCTCAACTTACCCATTCTGTAAAATGGGGACGGTATTACTCCACTTCACTGAAGTGTTTACTAAACTGGTGTTTGTAAAGATCTATGACTATCTCCTATGGAAAAACAACTATGGGCCTGAATTTACTCACTGAAACTGATAAAAGTCCTTCTGTGGACTTGAATAGTAATTGAATCAATCTCTATAAGTGTCATTTTTATTTCTCAAGACTATGGTGACACTTGATTTTTGGTTGTTTGTTTTCAGAAGAAACAGGAAATTAATTAGGCCAACATTCAAACTGTCTTAGAACCGGCAATTATGATAATTTATTACCCAACAGTTGTCTTGGAAAAACATTTATCAAAACTGCTCAATATTCCTTTCTAATACACAAATAAGGGTATTTTTAAATACATGTACAGGTGGACGATCCCTTACAAAAGCATTCAGTCAGACTATCTGTAGTAATGATTTCTTTTTGGAGCTTTGCCTGGACCTGTTTTAAAAATCTATTTGCTTGGACTTCAAAGGAACTTGGACTTCAAAGTTTGTAAACAAAACTCTTATAATTTTTAACATATGGATCTATTTGTTTTTTGTGAAGAAAAATTGGTGCCCTGGGGCCCAGTAAACTATGAGAAACAATAATGAGATTTCTGCAAATTGTGATGCATAACCTTATCACTAGGGTATACAGGAATAACGTGGGGATTTGGGATCTTTACAATAAACTTGCGCCGATGGTTCAATAAATAAAACCTTGTGAGCATGTCAGTTCTGAATTAACACACTGAAGCAAAGTATCAGGGGGTAGCCATGTTAGTCAGAATCTGCAAAAGCGGTAAGGAGTCCTGTGGCACCTTATAGACTAACCTAAGTGTTGGAGCATAAGCTTTCGTGGGCAAAGACCCACTTCGTCAGATACATGCTGAAGCAAAGCTGAAATAAACAAAACTCCCAGTTATGTCATTGGATATCAGTACTTTCCCTTGCTGCCCTATCCCATTTTTCAGTCTCTCGTTGTGTCACATCTAATCTTAGGGATGCCCTGATCGTGGAAATGCAGGATGGGGCCCACAGCCCGCAAGCACTTGGACACAGCACCATCTCTTAATTGATAGGCCCAATTTTGTGCTTATTTACATCAGCGTAAATCAGGAGTAACTGCACAGAAGCCTTTGGAGTTGCACTGCTGTGAAACTGATGTAAAAGAGAGCAGTATTTGCTCTGTAGCTGTAGCCCAACCAAATAAATCAAACTTTCACAAAGCTACTGTAACCCACGCGTCACTGTCCCATGTGGTGACAATTGGACTACTTACAAAGAGAGAATGAATTTGATCTACAGCCTTAGCTGAGAGCCAGCTGGCTTTTAGCTCAAGCTATAGACGTTCATGCGCTAAGCTCCAGAGGTCCCAGGTTCAGTTGCGTTACACTATAAATACTGTTATAGCTCCAATGGCAGTTAATATACCTAATGCCATAATTAGATCATTGGACCTCACTATCATTAATTCCCCAGCCTTCGCTATTTGTACTAAAGATCTTTACAAAGCAAATGAAAAGTTGAGCTGCTTAATGATAATTTTTTAAAGTTCCTAGTTTCCGTGGGAGAGGAAGGAGCTACTTAATGATTGGATTAGACACCAATAACTATTACACCAGAAGGGATGACTAGGAGCATGGGATTTGAACCCAGAGGGAGAAACTGCTAAAAAAGAATTTGTAAACCATGGTCATCAAAAGGTTTGTACAAGAGTAATCAGTGGGAATGTGTAATGGGAAATCTTTCTGGGGTTTCAGAGGAGATCTTAAACATGCAGAGTCAAGCTGCCTGAAAATCCAGATGCAACAAGAACTGTCATTATTATGTTTGTTTTAGTTTTTACTAAAAAATCAAAATGGCAACACCCCACAATATATGAGAAAACACAGGGCACCCATCCCCATATGCCTTCATGCTCATTCAACCCATGTTATACAAATAATATATCATAGATGACAGGTATAATAGGCCAAGACTCCCCTAAGCCAAACTCTGTACTTTCCCTTGCTCTGCCTTTTACCCCAAGCTACCAGGAGCTCAGCTGTGACTGGAAGACTGCAACCCCGTGGTGGGACCCACATTGGAGCCAGCTGGTGGCCTGACATTGGGACTAGCCAGAAGTCCAGTGTTGGGGGTGGTCAGTGACCCAGCATAGTTCAACCAGGGCTCCTCCAGACATATTAGGGGGCTCTCAGGGCTCCAGTGGAGGGAGACAGTAGGCATGGGAAGGGGAGGAGCCATGTGGCTAGCCTCCCTGAATGGTGGGCTCACACGACACCCATTCAGTATATATATAAGGGAGGTCTTGTGCAAGTCCCTCTATGCCACTAAAGCTTTGCCACAGAGCTCTGCAGGGAAAGGGACTGCTCCCCCTTCCAGTGCCTGATGGAATAGTACTCTTCACCCACTTCTAGTTGGCTGGTGCAGAGGGGATCAGAGGAGGTGGCCTCTTATGGAAAATGCAATAGACAATGGCAGAAAATAATAATCTTTCTTTGCTTCCCAACCATTACTTGGATTTAATAGAAATTTATTATTTTTATTTAATTATTGCATGTATACGGTAGCATATATGTGCCCTAATCAGGGATCAGGACCCATTCTGTGCTATGCTTCCTAAGCATTGGCCCATGGCTCCCCATAACAGCAAAATCATTGGTTATGCCACTCAAGCAGTTTCTGGATTTCATGGGACTCGGTTATATTGTAAAATATGGAACTTTTGAAAGACACTGCAGATTAAGGCCTTGAAGAGTGCTGAACATCTACCTCTGGGTTTGATTTGTAATGGTGTTGTGGGTGCTCAGTACGCTGTATTGAAAAATTTTTCTGGACTGATATCCATCTGTTACAATGAGCCATTTTCCATATCTTTTTAAAAATGGATCGGAATGCGTGCTGATTGGTTTTAGCTCTTTTAGGAAGTAGATGCCACCTTAATTACTATTGACATCAGCACAAGAAAATTACCAATGCAGTATGGCTCTTAGGCAGAACTCTTTAATCTCAAAAATAAAACAAAAAGTCCCAGTGGATCAAAGCTTTTGATCTGAGGCATTATCTGATTCCAAATACACTGTATGCTGTATTAATTCAGTGCATAATTTTGCCAAGGAGTTCTTTGCATAGACCTACTTTCAGGCCTTCTAATAAGCTCTCTGAAGCAATGCTCCCATTTTTATTCCCACCCTTTCCATAGATTCTTCGGGTACGTCTAGACTACAGGGTTTTGTCGACAGAAGTTTTGTTGACAGATACTGTCGACAAAGCTTCTGTCGACAAAGAGCGTCTAGACTACATTCAGTTCTGTCGACAAAGCAAGCTGCTTTGTCGACAAAACCCTGTAGTCTAGACACAACCCTACATGCAATAACACCTTCTGTCGACAGAACTCTGTCAACAGAAGGCGTTATGCCTCGTAAAATGAGGTTTACCAGCGTCGACAAAACAACTGAGTTCTGTCGACGTTATGTGGACAGAACTCAGCGGTAGTGTAGATGCAGGTATAGTTTTGTCGACAAAAGTCCACTTTTGTCGACAAAACTCTGTAATCTAGACACACCCTTCCTTGTGTGACTGAGGATTTGCCTACATTACCAACTTTTACTGCTGTAACTATAGTTAAAGCAGAAAAGAAAAAAGAAAAAAAGCCCAAACACACAAACTCTAGTGTAGGTGCAATTATTCTAGTATAAAAGTTCCTATACCAGTAGAGCATACTGTAGTTCAGTGAAGCAAAAAAAGCGATACTGGTATAAAGCACAGAATACTGTTATAATTGTGTCTACCTTAGTGGTTTTACTTGCATAATTATATTGATTTAAAAAAATAACAGACATGACTATTCAGTAACAATACCCAATTCTCTTCTAAAGAAGCAGCAGCCACTGGATTTCTTTGTTTCTCCATTTGTCCCTTTCCCTCTAGGGATGAAATCAGGTTCCTTGCTCCCAAACCTTAATAAATCCCTCCAAATGTATCACGCTATTTGGGAATGTGGGATTTTCAAGTCTTGCTTTAAATTTGAACCTTTCTGCTGGCCTCTTTACGCCTCTGTATTTGTAGGAAATAGATGGCATCAGCTTGTGATTGTCTCTTTCTTTGCCATCCATTGCAGCTAAACTTTGACATTTATAGTATCTGTGAGAAAAATACACTTTTCTTCCTGTGTTAGTTGGGAAATATCAGGCATGTTTTTGGCGGTAATTTTTTTGGGGGGGGAGGCTGCTCTCAGAAGATCATAATCTCTTTCCACTGTTTTAGAATGTGTTTTCTGCATATCCAGATGGCGTGCATTACTATGTAAACAGGGGCCAGAGGTACATTAGAACAGAGAAATAGTCTATCCATGTCCTAGCTTCAAGTCCGTCCAACATCAGCTTCTTCAAAGGTGTGTGCCAGACACATGTAGTTGTGGAAGAGCTCACCTCTGGTATTAGGGTTTCTATTTTTATTTCTGTTTCATTGTCTACTTCTTTTTTATTTTCAGTCGTTCTAAGCTATTTATTTGAAGAGGGGTCACTGTGGCTGGTAAGAACAGACTGAGATATAGTCCATTGTTTAACTATGCCTTTGTCTTTCCTTCCTAGGGCATGGCCTTTACACTTGAAGAGAGGCTACAACTTGGAATTCATGGTCTGCTTCCTCCATGCTTCTTGAGCCAAGAGGTTCAAGTTCTCCGTGTCATGAAAAGCTATGAGACCAAATCCAGTGATCTAGACAAGTATGTTGAAAAAGTCTTCTTCACTTTCATTTTTTGGCTGGGATTGTGGATTTTATGACCCACATGGAGATGGGAGGATCTCCCTGTTTTAAGCCTGCCAAGTTCAGAGCTCTTGTTCAGAATCACTCTTCCAGCTTCTGTTAACTAGCAGAGTTTGCCAGTTGTGTCTTTTCTAGCCTGCTCATTGTCTCCTCTGTTCACTCCAGTTATCTCCCACAGTACATATGGCCCTACACACCACATGAGCACCACCACAGTGGTTCACTTAACTCTACCCATCTATCAGCATGTTCAGTAAAATGCCTTATGGAAGAACAAAAAGAATGTGCCTGCTGATACGTGACATATTAAAATCCTATGCAGTGCTAAACACTTGCTTCTGCTCCTATTCCTAACCCACCATCACATTCAATATTGCTCAGAAGTAAGGTTAAGATGTGGTCACAGATATTTTTAGTAAAAGTCACAGACGGTAAACAAAAGTTCACAGAAGCCCATGACCTGTCTTGAACACTGACACTGTGGGAGGGGCTGATAGCTCTTCCAGCTCCACCACTGTGGCAGGAGCTGATAGTTCTTCCAACACCACCACTGCAGGCAGTGAGGCTGTAGCTGAAAAAGTCAGAGGCTCATTAAGGTCATGGAATCTGTGACCTCTGAGACAAAATTTCATCCTTACCCATAAGGGTTACTGTGGGAAAATGTTACGTGATTCCTTTCCACAGTGGCTGTGTGTTTTGCCTTTACTTCTGTACTGTTGCTGGCCTGGCAACTGAGAAATTCAAACAAATTGTACCCTGCTCACCTGCTTAGCACCTCTGCTGCATTTTATCACAAATGTATCACAGACGTAGGCACCAGTCTTGCACTGTGTGGCATGCAGGCAGACTGTGAAGACTGTGAGGAGCCCAGCAGTTTGTCCACATGCTACACATTGCAGGATTAGGCCCTGAACATGGAGTACTGCTGAGCTTGCACATTTCCATTATAAGTGTGTCATTTCCAGTAACTTAGAATTTTTCAGACTTTCAGTTTTGTTGCTGAAATTTGACAAATTCATTCTTAGCCAGGGAATCATTTTCAGGAAAGAAAAGAGATATTTTGACATTTAATTTATTAGCAAATCCTACATCCTACACCAAAAATAATATGGGATCATCTAAGACTATGTCATAATGCATATGCACTGGTGGACAAAGTTTGGGTTACAGAGATGCCCTTACTTCTTATTATCTAATTTTTTAAATTATTATTATTTTAGTGCTTCTGTTGTGATATGTAATTTAACTCTCCAGTATTTTTAACACTAATATCCTTCCAGACTCTTTCTAGGGGGATAGGCTGATGGGGGTATGTAAGATTTGAAGGCCGATGTATGTTGCAGACTGTGGGTGGATGGACAGGAGTTGAGGGTAAGATGGAGCATTTTAGGAATATGAATCTATTGCAGTTTGCATATGTGTAGTCCTTAAAATATGAATGGCATCCAGACCACTTGGTAGATTAATTCTAGCACCAGCCTTCATAGCCATGCCTTCAGCATTCTTCTTCTGATCCTCCTCATTAGAAAAGTTTGTTCTACAAATCCAGATCCAGAGGATACTTCAGGTTTTGATTTTCTGAAGAACTGAACATGCACTTCTCCTGTCGAAGGCAACAGGGCTAAAGATGCTGAGTATTGCAAACTTGAGCTGCTTATCCAGAGACTAGTACTTGGTCCTTGTGGGAGTGTCCTACATTCTTAGCGAGTGAGATGTTATGAATCTAGATACCGTTGACTTCTTCCGTCGTGCACAGCATTGGTGGAATTGTCCACAACCAGGTTCTTTGATGTGTCTGGTTTTTTTTTCTTTTTAAGATACATTATTCTTATGACACTGCAAGACAGAAACGAGAAGCTTTTCTACCGAGTGCTGACCTCAGACATTGAGAGATTCATGCCTATAGTTTACACTCCCACTGTCGGTCTGGCCTGTCAGCAGTATGGTCTAGCTTTCAGAAGGCCTCGGTGAGTAAACTGACCATTTTTTCCTTTCTTTAAGTGGACATCAGTGTGCCTTTGTGTTGAGCACCCCTATTTCTGGGGGTGGCCCAGCAAAAATAAAATGTGATTCTTAAACAAAAGACGGGTAATCCAACAACTTTAGGAGGGGTGTGTGTGCATGTGCGTGTGCACATGTGTGCGTACACGAGTACAGAGGGTGGTTTGTTCTGAAACGGTATTGTACAGTCTGTGTAACTTAGCTACAGATGTAACTTGAAGCGAGACCCTTCGCCTCCCGCCCTCCTTTCGCATCTGCTCTCTCCATAGTATTGGTCTTCTTTTGGCAGTACCACCTTTGAGGAACATTTGGGTTTTAAAAACCTGTTGGTGACTCAGAGAACCTGCACGGTTTCATATGCCCTGTAAGATTTCACAGCAAAATGCATTTTAGGGGGAAATATTCTGCCTGATTCCTTGCAATAATTGAACTTTTAAAAATAAATCATTCTGACTAGATAATGCTCTAATTAGAGTGGTTCACTGTGTGGGTGTTAGTGCTTTCCTGAAAGTTCAGTCGTGAAGATTTAGTTTTCCTATAAAGTGTCATATTTTTCCATTCTTCAAATATATCACTAGGCTAAAAACATAAGCTTTACTATAAAGACTTGCAGTACAAGCCTATCATCATCTAATAAAGGAATGGAATAATAATAATAATTATAGGGTGTGTCTGGACTGGCAAGATTTTGCACAAAAGCAGCTGCTTTTGCGCAAAAACTTGCCAGCTGTCTACACTGGCCGCTTGAATTTGCGCAAGAGCACTGACTTTGTAATGTACAAAATCAGTGCTTCTTGCGCAAATACTTTCACACTCCCGCTCGGGAAAAAGCCCTCTTGCGCAAGAATACTTGCGCAAGAGGGCCAGTGTAGACAGGGAAGAACTGTTTGGCGCAAAAAAAGCCCCGATGGCTAAAATGGCGATCGTGGCTTTCTTGCGCAAAATCGCGTCTAGGCTGGCCACGGATGCTTTTGCGCAAAAGCACTTTTTGTGCAAAAGCATCCGTGCCAATCTAGACGCGCTTTTGCGGAAATACTTTTAATGGAAAAACTTTCTAGATGCAGACACATAGTGCTTTCTATTTTCACCCTTACTGCACTACCTCTCATGGCAGTGAAGAGTATAAGCCTCAGTTGCAGGTGGGGAAACTGAGTCACTGGGAAAGTCTACACTGAATCTGAGAGTGATTCTCCCAGCCTGGATCTGCAGACTCATGCTAGCAGGCTTGTACTATGGCTCTGAAAATAATGTACAGACAGTGCAGTATAGGCTGGCGCTTGTGCTCTTGACACCTGCAGGGAGAGGGAAACTGCCCAGCCACAAGCCCTGCTACCACAAGTCTGTGAATCCTGGCTGGAATATTCACTTCTGTATGAGGAAGGCCTTGAGAGAGCCTGAAGATCTTTTCCACAAACATTGAAAAATAATCAATTTGGGATAAGATTGTTTTGTGCTTGTGTAACCCTTTTGCCAGGTTGAGCCAGCAGCCGCCAGGGCCAGCTTCAATATCTATCAATCTAAACATAGAACCAACTCGGGCTCCCCACCCAGCAACCTGGGAAATTCACACAGCACCGGAGTGTCTCTGAGAGGCAATGCTTCCCCACTCACAAGCACAGAATCTGAGTGTAGGAAAGGAAAGAAACATTTAATAAAAGGAAGGAGGGAAGTTAGCATTAACTAGGGGGAAATACTGCAGAGTTCCATAAACATAAACCATGAGTAAGAGACCCACCCCCGGCAGGTTGGGCAGTGTCCTTTCAATCTTAGGCTCTTAAGTCCAGCAACCCAAAAGTCCCCCTTCTCATGTCCACCCTTCTCTTCACCCCCTCTCAGTTTCCGTTGTGTTCAGAGGTACATCTGCAGAGTTCACCTCCCACCCTGGATGAGGGGGGTAGGCAGGCAAAGAGGCATTGTACTAGCTCTGCTGGCCACTCATCATGCCTCTGCACACCGTCCTGTTGGCTGTCAGTCACCATCTGCTGGATCCACTTCTTGGCCGTGACTTCTGCACTTCAGTCTCTTAGTCTTTCCAGCTCTTTTGCAGGCTGGACAGAAACACTGCCCCACCTCAAGTGATTTCAACTCCAATCGAGCTATTTAAAAATAACAAAGGGGGCTCCTCGTGAAGCCCTCTCTGTTTTTTGAACAGTGGAGAGAAGCAGGTTGAACCAATATTACAGCAGACCCTTGAGGGCATCCAGTCTGCTGATTAGGAATCTGCCCTCCCCTCTTACTTTCACTGGGCTCTGACATTTGAGCCCTTAGCCAACTGAGGCTCTTTAAACAGCAAGTGGCTGCTCCTTTGGGATAGGTTAAGCACAGTCTTTCTGTATTCCCACAATAATTACAAACATTGGTGACCATATTTCACTTTCCCTGCATTCAGTACTAGCATAATTTGTGATCCAGACCCAGCCAAGTTGATTACACTGAGCAAAATACTGCTCCAGCATCTGACTATCTAGCAAATCTAAGCAAAACAGGAGCAACCTGTATTTACATAAGCACGCCAGGGTCTCTTCTCCCCTCCCCGCTAGCTGACAGGGAAGCAATCATTCAGACCCTGCTTACACTTATGATGCCATGCAGAAATGTAAGGCAGTGGAGTCCCCAGCTTGCTGCTTGATGCGTGAGCAAGCAGGTTGAGGTGGGGGCATGGGCAGTCTGGAATGGAGGCGCAGGGAGGCTAAGCCTCCTCAAACCTCATGCTGCTGGGCCAATTTGGGGTCCTGGCCAATTTGGGGATCCCTGGAACCAGGGGGTGTCTCTGGGCTTAGAGCTGTGCTGCTGCAGCCCGCAGCTGGAAGGGCAGGGTCTCTGGTCTCATAGCTCTGGAAGGGCCAACCTCTCTACCCTCCCCTGCCCCAGCTGGGACTACAGGGTGGGAGGGAAGCTGAGAGCAGCGAGTGGGATGTGACTTTGGCAGGAAAAGGCCAGGCCTCAGTTGGAAGAGGCAGAGCAGGGGGCTAGCCTCCACAAGGGGAAGCTTTACCTGCCACCCCTGGGAGGGGAGACCGTTAGTTTCCATGAGCCTCAAACTCCCTGGCCAGCGTTGCTGTGCCAGTATGCAGTAAAGAAGGTGAAGACATTTGTGCCAACAGATTGCTTCCACCTCCCTGCCCTGAAAAACAGAGGAGTGGGAGAAGGGCCTGTTTGTGCTGCCCCCTACATGTGACAAGAGATAAGTCTCTGGCATAATCTACCCTTAAAAATTGGATTGACTTAGCCACCCCACTCAGAGCTATGGAAAATGTTGTGCTCTGAGTGTAGTACAGGTTGGAACTGCCTAGTCTGGCACCCTCAGAACCTGACTGGTCCTGGATGAGGGATTGTGCCGACCAGGGGAGGTCATATCTAGCCCCCTGCTACCACTCTCCTCCCCGCCCCCAGCACTGGATGGGCCACCAGCCTCCCAGTTGGCTCCCTCTGCTTCCACTAGCCCTGCCGCCCTGCCAGTCCCATCCCCCCCTGCTAAGCCAGGCAGCACAGCTCCCAGCCCCGTGAGGCAGCCCACCTGGAGTGCGCTGGTCTCCCGGTTGCACTGACCGGCCCAGCTGATGTGCACCAGCCTACTGCCCTGCTGGGCAACCCTTCTGTCACACGCTGGGTTCTCTATCCCGCAGTCCAACTGCCACATGCCAGCTACAGCCCCGTCAGGCAGTCCAGCTGGGTCACGCCTGGCAGCCCAGCTGCGTGGAGACCAGCTGCCAGCTCTTGTCCAGCAACATCTGTGGTCCTTCCAGATGTTGCTGGACAAAAGAGTCCCAGTTTACAGAGGTTCAACCTGTAGTTAGGTCAATCTTACCTCTGGTATAGACATGGCTAGGTCAATGGGTTAATTGTTCTGTTGCCTTTGGAGAAAAAAAACCCTTCCAACAACATAGGAAGCATCTACACCCTGATGCTACAACTAATATGCCAGTGTTCTGTAGCCATATCCTCAACCTAGTTTTGAGGGATTAGGGAAAGATCCTAAAGTAATCCTCCTCCCCAATCTCTCTAACTTGCAGCACTCTGAGACAATGACTGTTGTACTATTCACAGCACCTTTTCACCAGCCAAGGTTAGAATTGGGAGCTCCTGACCTTCAGGCCCATGCTCAGACTGGTAAACTACTCTGCCTGCATCTTTGATCTGATTAATTTAAAGTCTACATAACATACCGCAAGGTCAAACCATGTCTTTGACTTCTCCTCAATTTTGTTCCCAATCCCCTTGTTATCTCAGGCTACGCTACACTGCCAGCTTTCTGCGGAAGAGGATATGCAAATTGCGTTCGCATTTGCATATCTACTTCCAATTCTTTTTGCAAAAGAGGTTTTGTCGATAAAAAGCCCCATGTAGACAGGGCCATTTGTCAGAAAAAAACCCTCTTTCATAAGGTCCTGTAAACCTTGATTTTTGAGGAATAAGTGATCTTGCGAAAGAGGGTTTTTTTTCCAACAAATGGCCCCATCTACACTGGGCTTTTTATTGGCAAAACCTCTTCTGCAAAAAGAATCGGAAGAAGATATGCAAATGGGAGCACGATTTGCATATCCTGTTCCACAAAAAAAAAGGCATTGTGGCCGTATCCTTATCAGAGAAAGGAGCAGTGTTTTACCTCACATGAGACTTTGTGCCATTGTTGTTTTGGAGAAATTTCCTTCCTGAAACTCATTTTTAAAAACCCTCATTATTTTGCCCTTGTGGTTAGAACATCTGGTGTTCCATTGCAAAGAGGCTCTGTTGTCAAAGTGAGGCAAGGAACTGTTGTGGATTCCAACCCATGGCTTCTGCAGAAAAGGGCAAACCATAGCACCCTGACTGCAGTTGACTTTTTAATTTACAAAGGTTACTCTTTCTCTTCTGATATACTGCACGCTGCAGTTTTCAGTTTTTATTTTGATAAAGGTTGTTTTCCCAAATCATATTTACATGTAGCCATTCTTCCAAGAAGAAAAAAATCTGTTTTATTATTTAAAGTGATGAGATTCATATGAGAAACATTCATTTTTTGTTGTTCTTATTTGGATCAGATTATAATTGTGTGGTAGTAAAAATGTCCTGTGGAGCAATGGAGTTAGATTGAAGGGGTATTTGGCTCAGTGCTGCATGCCATTTCTCCTTTGAAATCATTGAGACCAGCAGAATTTGATGGGAGCGGGGGAATTAAGGTTTAACTCTTGCAAAGAATTTGAGTTGCTACCACTTGCAGTACTGTTCAGCTGAACTGTGCAAGTAAACTGAAATGGTATATCTGAGAAGAATGAAGCTCTCTAGGATCACAGGCAAATTTTAGTCTTGCCCTGTCTCAAAGCCATGCTGATAAAAGCCCAGTTATGCTGGGTAGGACATATTATTAGGATGCCTGAATATTGACTCCCTCAGAAAAAAAACTGATGCCTCCAGAAAAAAAAATGGAATCAAAGCCACCTCAGAAAGTGCTACCAGGACAATCTCAGGAATAGTACATGCTTCGGTGCAATAAAACTGGATGTTCTTGGGAAGGCTGCATTAAATAGAGGAGTATGGTGCCACTCAGAGTTTTCCAAGCCTTCAAAGAGGACAGAAATAATTGATGCTCACCAATGCCTTTGTCTGTCTGGTAAGCTCATGAACATGTATGTCATGCTTTGGACTTCAGAGTCACTCCAGAATCCACAGCTCAGGAGAAAGTACATTGAAACAAGGCGTAGAAAAAAAGATGATCCAGCAGGGGACATGTGACCTGGACAAGATTCTACACAGTAGTAGTGCAACCTGTCCCAGGCAGTGCTCAGAGCCTGCTGCCTGCACTCTTTCTCCCCACCACAGACAATTGGCTCCGTCCATCTGGGGATGAGCCTCAAGACACCAGAGATGTGCTGCCCCCTGAAAGCCAAGATCTTTTGTGACTTTGGATCCTGATGTCAGCCCTCTGGCAGGCCAGCCACAGTCCTGCCCTGCTGCATTGGACCAATTCCTGCCCTGCATCGGCAGAATCCAATTTCCAGCCAGAAATCTAGGCCAGGGCTGAACAGTCAGATGCCCTGAAGAGAACTTTGGCAATTATTATTTGTTATTATTGCTGGCAGACCACTTACCATCCTAAAGATTGGGAAGGGTCTCACGGAGAAAAAGTCACACAAACGTACATTTAAAAAGTGATCAGGACTTGTCTGGGAAATGAACAATAAGCAACTACTCCCACAGCATCTGCACCAGCCAGACCAACAAGGCCCAGGCTTCTGTGTGCTGTTGGCAGGCTGGCCAACCTGAGGGGGAGAAACAGGAAGACTCGTGAAGATATGTTTGCAGAACTCACAGCTGAGTCAGAGGAAAACCAGGCTGTCTGAGAGGTAGAGACTGTATAGGAGGACCTAGCAGGAGAGTCAGATGCAGCCGCTGCCCAGAAAATTGTGGTAGGAGCCAAGGACAATATTGCACTGACCAAGGAAAACATGGTAGTAGTAGCTAAGGCCATCATCACCATAGCAAAGGAGAGCATGGGAAACAACAGAGAAATGCAGAAGCAGCTCATCGACATTGAGCCAGAATGCCCTCCTGCAAAACATGCTCCTTTTAGACTAGCAGGCCCTCCTGTCCTGTACTTTGGGATCCAGCTTTGTCCTTCAGCCTCTGGGCAATGCTGAATCCTAGGACCAGCAGCAACCCCTAGCTGTCAGATCCCCACAGCTCCCCACAACTTCCATTCATCTCTCTGACCCAACATCTGGACTCTGGGAACACTTGAACCAGGGAGTTCAGCTCTTTTGAGCCCTGCATTGTCCCAGCCACTTTTGAGCCATGGCACCCAACCCCAGAAGCCATACGGACAAGAGAACCAGAGGCAAGATGTATACTTGCCTGTGACTTCATGCCCTCCCTGCCTCCCCCCAAAACTGTTATATTTAGACTGTTCTTGTTATTGGACTTTGCTTTCTGTTTGT
Source organism: Pelodiscus sinensis (assembly GCF_049634645.1). Taxonomy (NCBI): domain Eukaryota; kingdom Metazoa; phylum Chordata; order Testudines; family Trionychidae; genus Pelodiscus; species Pelodiscus sinensis. The sequence goes on from NC_134711.1 coordinate 310,476,184, forward strand.
GCTGTTGCATTCATTAAAGGATTTTGTATAAATGGTTATTGTGCAGACTGGTGACGTGTTTTCAGATACAAAGATAGGATTTTTCCAGAGGTGTCATTAAAACTTTTTTATTATTTTTATTGTTATTTTGTAATAAAAACCATTCACCGTATAGCCATTGTGAATCATCACTGCAACTAACACAGAAAATCCTATAAATAAGGAGGGAATAATGTAGGGGGGGTGCAAAAGCACACAGGGAATGCTAAACTTAAACCACACACATACAATACCTTAGTGTTCGCATTGTCTGTATCCCAACGCAACCCCCACAGACTAGCATATTCAACCATAAGACTCAAAATATGAACAATAGGCATTCCTTATAGTATTCCCCCAATTGTTTGTGTTTCCCTATGGGATGCCTTGCTGATTGCTCAAACCTCCAGGCAAGTTTCCACACTTCAGCCTCCCACCCATCTGTAAGGCTTTCCCCTTGTTCACACAAATCTTACGCATAACACAACATGCAGTTATAATGATTGGAATATTTTTTTCTGCTGCTTTAAACCAATTACATAAACAATGCCCTTTCAAACAGCCCATTGTAAGTGTCACTACGTTCTCCAACTACTGTGGTGGTTGAGCCTTCCCAAAAGGGAAGGGCAGAGCCCCCACCCCCTCCATGGCCTTGCTCCTGTCCCTACTCCATCTCTTTCCTCTGCACCTGCCTGGGATGAGGGGGCCCAAGAGCAACCCCCTGCCACCATCCCCTGGGACCTTACCCACAGCAGGTGAAGAGTCTGTGGCTCCCCATAGCTGCATGAGTATCTCTTACCACAACCTAGCTCCAACAGGAGGACAGCCCTTGGAGCCACAGCCAGATCATGGTAAGAGCCACCTGGGCAACTGTGGGAAGCTGCAGACCTTCCATTCACCCTGGGCTGGAGACATGGGCTGGGGGCTGCTCTGATTAGGGAGGCTCAAAGGAGCAGCTTGAGGTCAAGCAAGGGTTGATCAGGGCTAGGAGATGCAAGAGAATGCCTTTGCTGGCTAAGGGAAAGGTGCCAGCTAAAAAAAATGGTGGCTACGTATCTGGGTGGAAGGAGATGCAATCAAGATGGCAGGACAAGTGGGACATCAGGGATGTAGCAGAAGAGATTTCTCTGTGAAGGAAATAAAGGCAGGAGGGCTTTGGCTATGGAGGAGAGGGTTAGGGAAACCACAGCAGGGAGCAGAGCTCTTGTCACATGGCATGAGTATTGTTAGTCAAGAATTTGGGCCAAGAGGGCAAGGAAGAGCAGTGGGAGAAAGGCTGATAGGGAAACTGAAAATAAAAGAGATGCCATGGGTTGAGGTTTCAAGAACCTCTCAGGAAAGAGAATCAGAGCTGTTAATTTAGCCCAAGTGACTGTTTGTGCTTCTCAATGTCAGGAGAAATTACTGTGGGATAAGTACCATGCCAGGGTGTATAACAAGCAATAATGGGATGAAAGCGAAAGGAAAAAGAGAATTTGATTATCGTGAGGTAAGATCTGTTAGGCTGTGGAACATTCTCTCAAGGGAAGTCGTGGGCGCACCAGGGTTTGGGGAGGCTTTTCTAAGTAGAACCAAACAAAACATTAGAAAACGTAAGTGTAGGAAACAATTTTGTGCCCGCCAAGGCGATAGTAGTTAGGCCATACTAGCTCTTTTCCATCTATGCGTGGGGTGAATAGATGAAAATGTTTTAACATTAATGCCGTAGTTCTGACATGTAATGCTGTATTGCTGATGTGCAGAGTCCTGAAGATAAACTGCTAAGCATAGTCTCTAGCAAGCAATACACATCTTAGGCATGTGACTTTTGAAAACATAGCCATTAGTGTTTGTGTATCTGATACATGCAATTTAAAATGGAGATAAGGACAGTTTAATAAATATATCCCCTTAGGCAGGATTGGATGTGCCAGATCAGTCTTCATTTAGCTGAAGGCAAATTGCCCTGATACTGTATCAGTATTTTTCTTTCCTTTTTTGTGCTCTTTGTCACACTTAGTCCAAGTTCTTCACGTATCCATGGGGCTCCCTGCAGTGCATTCTAAAAGTGTAAGTGTGGGTCACAGTGGAATTTTCTCAGCATGAGGAGGAAATACAATCAGGCTGGGATTTAGTTTAACTTCCCCAAGCAAACTTGATCTTGCCTTAACCTTCACATTAGCACGTAAAATGAATAAAGGGTGTGTGCTTCCCGGGTTTAATAGATGAAGTCCAATTTTGATATAGTGTACTGCTGCTTACGACAGTGCATACAGTACACTATGCACTGCTTGTGTCCCTTTGCAATGCTTAATGTGGGTACACTGGTATACTCTTCCCCTCTTTGATTCTCAATTGCCTAGATGTTATCTGGTGTCTCTCATGCTGTGAGAGCTGGGATTGGAGGTCACAAGTGCAGAACAGGTTAAGGAATGAACTCTGCTTTCTATCTGACTTTGAACCTGTGGTTCATTCTGCACGTCAAGTGAGGGCCGTGTATAAGAGTCTATTCTTGCAGCTGATTGGATGGTAGATGGGATTCCTACTGTCTTGCCAGAAGCATGACTCTGATCCATCCACACCTATGTATTTACATAGTACGGCAGAATACTCACTTAATGACCTAATATTTTCACAGATCAGCACTGATGATGAACCATTGAGAGCTGCGGTTGCTTCAAACATGCAAAAACCCAGGCTGTAAATCTTCAGAACTGCACAGATTTTAACCACACATTTAATAGGAGCTCTGTGGCTGAATTTTCCTACAGCCCTTTAAAATACAAGGGTCATTCCCAGAGTTATATTTAAAAATACGGCAATTGCAGTTGCTGAAAATTGAGGCTGAATAAAGTCTTCAATTGAGTCTTGAAACCCCAGGGGAACTGTACTATTGAATATCATAGTATGAAGCATTCCACTGGGATTGGCAAAGGGTACGCGAAGAGCACTTAGTAGCAGGGCCTACTCATGAGAGAGATTAGGCCTGAATAATGATAGAAATGTAGCCGTGTTAGTCTGGTGTAGCTGAAGCAAGAAGATGAGCTTTCGTGGGCCAGACCCACTTCCTCAGATCAAATAGTGGAAGAAAATTGGCACGATTTGGTATATATGGTTGTGCCAATTTTCTTCCACTATTTGATCTGAGGAAGTGGGTCTGGCCCACGAAAGCTCATCACCTAATAAACCATCTTGTTAGTCTTTAAAGTGCTACATAGTCCTGTTTTTTGCTTAGGCCCGAATAAGTGCAACTAATTGCGATCAGACACAGGCATGCTGCTCATTATCTCTTGTTGATCAGAATTCAGAATGGAATTAGGGCATCTGGTCCATCCCTCTGCTGCCTCACAAGTGTTCTGTCTGATGTTTGTCGCTCTCAGCCCCTGCCACCAACTCCTCCATTTCAGAAAACGAGAGAAGAGCCATTTTCTAATGTCCTAAATTAGGATGATGTCAAAAAGGTTGATAATTATGTGGAAAACTATGAATTGGATCAAAAAGTCATGACAAAGTCTCCTACCCTGCCATGGGTTCTCCCCTTCATAGAATCCCAATTAGAGATGCAAGGGGGTCCATGAATATTGCGGGAGTCTGGCCATGCCAAAGAAGTTGTAGGATCATGGTCTCCATCAGAAATACTTGTGCACTAATTAGTACAGATAATCTGATTGTTTGTTTTTTTACATTGTCTTGACTAATTCATAAACAATATTTGAAATGCTCGTTAGTGTAAATCTACTTTCAGTCCTCAGGATCCTGGAAGTTTAAATATGTGCGGCTTTTTATAGTGAGTTTTGGAAGGTGCATGTTCTGAGGCTGATATTATATTCTGGTTTAACCACCTGAAACCTGCAACGACAGCTTTAGAAATGCTTACATGAGTAGTGAAGGCAGCCTTGTTCCCTCTCCCACAAATGGATTATTTCAAGATTTATTTTGCCCTATAAATCTCTGAATAGAATAGAATAGAATAGAATAGAATAGAATAGAATAGAATAGAGTTGACTCTTGGATTGGATTGTTTGTTTTTTCATTAGTATCCACATACTACTATTTCCCAGAGTTAGAAATAAATCTGACAATTGACAAAAAGTCTTCCATCTATGTGTAAACAAGCCTATAAAATCACTGCATTGCCATGTTGATTTTGTGCAATTTGATGACTGATTATTTAATATTTGGACAAATAAGTGCATATTAAAACATAATGCTTCCAAAGACTGTATCCCAGAGGGATGTTCTAAACTGTAGCTTTCCAAAAAGAGCCTGTTTTGAAGTTTATTTCAGAGCATCTAATCTGGTTACCACAGTGATTACAAAAGAATAATCATAATAATAAGGGGTATGACATGATGAGAAGGCTCTGAAGCCTAAGCTGAACAATGTATCGGTTTCATGTTTGATTTTGAAAGGATAAAGGGCCAGAGACTAGTATTCTACCCACACTACACTGCATCACCAGAAAAAAATACCCCCAAATTACCTGAAGAGGATCCATCAGTCGCATAAAGCTAGGACAGAGGATGGAGTAGTTCACATTATGCAGTAGCCAGCCGAGTAGGCATGGCTGAGGCAGCCCAGATGTCCTGCTGATCCCCGGTTGCTACTATATGGATCCCTTTGCAGTTGCTGGCAGTCAGCAATGGACTGTAGGAGACCAGGTTTGGTGCACAGCCAGCCTAGAATCAGAGGAGATAAAGTGGCTTAAAGCCACCTTTGTAGCCCATTTGTGAGCTCCATTGGGTAGTCCTCAACTGCAGCCAGGGATCTGGCCCATAATTTTATAAGTAACGGCTTTCCCCAGATTCCTTACCTCATCTGTACGAAATCCTGCTCCTGCTGGAGTCAAAACATCCATTGACTGAATTAGGGCCAGGATTTTACAGTCTTCCTTTTTGGACAGTAGCATTGAATTGTGATGTATTTCAGTCGGCCCTTAGCCACAATGGTTTAGGTGTATTTATTTCCTGTAATGCATATTTCTCTGCTGATATCAGATCTGATCAATTAGCTTTTGTCAACAATAAGGCCCTGCTTGCAGTCAGACCTGAGCACCATCCCTATAATAAACCTCTGATTCTTCACATTATGTTTATAGCAGACACATTGAAAAGTTAGATACAAGCATAAAATACTCAGGTGGAAATTTGTAACAACAGTATTTTTTTCTTAAAATCTGGAATGCTGTCACATAATTAGGGTTGCCAGGTGTCCAGTTTTGAACCTGACAGTCCAGTATTTGAGCTTCCTTTCCAGGAAACAAATTGAGAAAATACCGGACATATAAATGTCCGGTATTTTCTAATTAAATAAGTTTTATTATTATCATTCATGAGTATCAGTATGTAGTTGCGTACTGCCTGGCTGGTAGACAGGCTTATGTGAGCGTGTCTACCAGCCAGGCAATACACAACTACACAGTAGAGGGGGGCAGCGGTGGGGCAGGATGGAATCCTTGGGGCCGGACTCACCCATGCGCTCCACTGGGACCATGCACAGGACTGGCAGCACCCCGGGATCGATGTGCGCTAGGGCCAGCCCTGCTTCCTGCCAGGTGGCTGCCCCCCGCTCTTCCCCCCAGCCAGCCCCGCTCCCCCCGGCCCCCTCCTGGCCAGCCCCACTCCCCGCCGGCCAGTTCTCCCCCAGCCAGCCCCACTCCCCCCAACCTCCTCCCAGCCAGCTCTGCTCCCTGCCAGCCAGTTCCCTCCCCCCGCCCCCCCCCCCCGCGCGCCCAATCTCCCCTGGCTAGACCCTCTCCTCCTGGCCCCCTCCCGACAAGCTCTGCTCCCGACTGGCCAGTTCCCTCCTCTCTCCTCCGCCAATCCCATTCCCCCCGCAGCCAGCTGCGCCCCCACCCCATCTGAGATCAAGTGTGTCCAGTATTTTTGTCAAAACCATCTGGCAACCCTAATTACAACCCCAGAAACAGAGACACACAAAGCATGCTGCTCCTTTAAAAAACAGAGAGGCTCAACTCTACACTTTATTGTAGGATGGCTGGTTGCCTCAGCCTACTCTGATTGCATGCTTCCCTAAAGAATTCTCAGGTTGCCTGCATATAGAAACAGGAAGACACCCGAGAAGTTAAAGACACAGAGCACAGTTTTAACAAAATTTTGATACACTGCAATTCTCTGTTTTGTTAATCATTTTGGTCCCAGTCCTGCAATTCACTGTATACAGGAAGAGCAGTGCCTTTGTGTAGAGCACTATTGACTTCAATGAGACTATGTGCACAGTGAAATGTAATGGTCTGTGATATACAGTAGGTCAGATTGGATGATTCAGTGGTGCCTTGGAGTCTATGAATGTTCATAAGTGCTTGTAGGACCAGGGGCTTTGCATGACCATTGTGATCAGGTAGCATTTGGCTCCCTGCATTGGTGTGAATGGCTACCTAGAGAATCAGTCACATTGTCTCTGTTTCTCTCTTGTAATGCTGTAGCATAAGGTGCTCCATTAATTGCTTATATATGAAGCGCTTTGTGTTCTTCATGTTCCAGCAGCTAGATAGCAGAGCCCTCAGTCCAGCTACCACATCCCTGTGTGACGCACCACATATTTCTATTGTTGAATATTGACATGTTTAAATGTAGAAACAGATACCCCTCTCTTACTTGATCTTGCTTTTTCCCCCCTCTGCCGCGCGACTAGCCCTTCTAGGGGATTTATAAGTTTGTTTTGTTTTCCGGTCCATCTTGGGTATTTACATTTCCAGTGACTGTGGTTTCTGAGCCCCTCACAGTCCTTAATGTAATGTATTTATTATCACTATATGTATTATGGTAGCACATAGGAGCCCCACTGACTGATGCTGCAGAAACACAGTATTAGATGTCCCCGCCTTGAAGAACTCACTAGACCTGAGCCAGCCCCAGGGTGACATCTGGATCATGGCACGTCTCCCCGCCCCTTCCCCCAACCCTTAGAGCCACCTGGAGCATGTCCCTTGGCACTCCAGTAGCAATTTAAAGGACCCAATGCTCTGGGTGCCACTGCTGCAGTTGCCACAATAGCAGCAGCAGTAGCTGGGTGCCCTGAGGCCTTTAGAACTGTCAGGCCCTGGGGCAATTGCCCCCTCTCCCCCGCCATTGGTGGGCCTGCCTGGATCCTAGTGTCCCCAGAATTGGGGAAGAAGGGCTCCCCGGAACAGCTCTGGCTCCAGGGGATATTGGGAGAAGGGATGGTTTCAACTGGGCCCCATTTTGCCCTCTTCCTCTAGTCCAGGGCTACTCAACATTGGAAGCCACAGGGGCCACAATGATACTCACAGCACATGCCAAGGGCTGCAACTTAAGTGTGGTTGCATATATATGCAAATAGCTTCTTTCACACTGATGGGCATGAATACAAAGATTAAGGCAAGACAGCACAACACACAGGCTCCATTTAAGTCAGTTCTTCTGATATTAATAAAATGCAATATTTACCTGATTTCCACCCATATGACAGCATTATTAATGAACAATGACAGTCCAGGAATTTAACTACTAAAACACATATCAACAGAAGACAATTATATTGACTATTTTTTTGTTTTGGCTCCCACCCACGGGCCACATGTTGAGTTCCGCGTAAACCTAAACCGCACCACGGGCTGCAGACAAACAGGCCACAGACCGCATGCAGCCCACGTGTTGAGTAGCCCTGCTCTAGTACAATATTCTCTGCTTGGGTTGCTTCATTTTCCACTGGCTGGAGTCTCACAGACACTCATGAGGCCCGACAGTGCTTTTATTCCCATTTTACAGACGGGAAGCCAATACACAGACAGCCTAGATGACCCACCCAAGGAAATCTGTGGAGTAGCAGGGACTTGAACCTAGGCCAATACTATGCCAATGACTTAACTGGTATTGTTGTTAATAGTCTGTCTTTGAAAAACCAACAGCATCTTATTAAATTAAAGCAGAAAATGAACATTCTTATTTGCAAACATCTGCTATGCTCTTTTCAGGAGTCCCACAAAACATGAACCACGCCAAACATTATTTTTAGAAAAATCAGCAATAAACTGATGTTGTTTCCTCTGCCGGGTATGGCGTGTGTTCTGTCTTCTTAGGTTTGGCCTATTGGCAGGAAGCTCTTCGGGGCCAGGGCTGTCTTCCTTTCAGGTCTTGCACAGTGCCAAGAACATTGTCCAGGTCTAATAGATACCAGTATGTTTTGGATGGCTCACATAATAAGTAACTAAATGCAGGCAGAAGGTTATGCTTCACAGTTTATTTGGAGAGCACCTCAATGAATGGAAGCAGAAAAAAATAATGAAAGTATAAAGTGACAGACTAGCTCAGACTTGTTCTTGAGAATCAGATTAAGTTTATTATCCCCATTTCACAGGTCTTGGAATTGAGGCATAGAGGGATTTAGTCACACAGAAAATCTGTGTCAATGACAAAAATGGAACATAGGCTTCCTGGCTCCCAGTCCTGTGTCTTTTAGCCATGAAACTAACCATTTGCTGAGGGAAGATTTGGGAAAGAAGAAAAAGTAAAATCTTATTGTTCTCCATACAGATCATGTGGGTTAGGCAGGCTGAATGGATGAGAGGCATGTTAGAATCAAATAGTGTTCTTCATCCCTGAGCAGACTAGAGTGAAACCAGAAATAAGGAATCAGTTGAATATAAAACCAGTGCCAACTGCCCTTCTCTAAACCCAGTCATAAATGCAGATTGAAGAAAGGCATGTGACCTTACCTCCCATGAAGCTAACTCCTTCCCGAGGTTATTGTTTAGCTGGGAGAATGGCAGAATTTGTACATCCTGACTGGACTCAGTTAATTTTACTGCAGTTAATTTTTAATCAGCCATGGTTATCCTTCTCCTCCGCCCCGCTCATGTTTGGCTTCTAGCTATCCACATATATATTCACTTTGTTTATTTTGGGGGTGGGAGGAACCACACATTGCATTATAGTGAGGTATGCTTAGAATGGCAAATGAATACAAAAAATGAGTATGTCAGAAGAACTGCACATGCACTGTACTGAGTTTCCACGAGCAGTTTGAGCAATGTCACTGACTTTTGTTAATTAATTTCATTCTCATTAAGTGCCAAGTAGGCTAGTGTGAATATTGCCTAGTTATCTTTTAATTTCCAGGAAGCAAAGTACTGTATGTAACCCTAGTCCAAAGAAGAATAGAGAGCATTCCAGAAGCAGGAGCCTGCCGTTCAGGCTATGTGCTTTCTTCTAAGTGAAATTTATCTTTCTGTAACACCAATACTTCCTGTGTACTGTGTGGTGGCATTAAATAGCTACGATGACTTCTCAATACATTAGTGAGTAACTTTGTCTTTCTCTATATCCCATCTGAAAAATGACTGGAAAAAAGACTCTGCCTTTCATCCACTCCCTGCCTGTACTCCCATCTGCTGACGTTAGAGACACAAATAAGCTTTTACTCTGGTTAGCCCTATATAGCCAGTGCAACTCAGATCCTGAGCTAGATGCTGTCCCTGCTTGTGGAGCCATCAACATAATTGTTTGCTGGGTTCCACTGACAGAGCTAGTCACTTACAGCTGGGCAAACCCAGAGGACACTTAATACTAAATTTGTGGAAAGTTATCATGCATATAAGACTAGCCACTAAATCTGGCTCTTGGTCTGTAAAGTCACATATAATGCGCGCAACACTCAGCCCAGCCACCTCAGAGGAAGGGGGGCGGGGCGGTGATGTACACAGCCAGCGGGCGGGGCCGTGTCCATCACCGCCCCCTTCCCCTCCGCCGCCGGGGCCCAGCTGAGTGGCGCTCAAGCTGCACCGCTCAACTGAGCCCCGGCCAGAGAGGAAAGGGGGTGGGGCGCTGATATACATGGCCAGGGGGCATGGCCGTGTATGTCACCGTCCCCACTTCTCCTCCCGCCGTGGCACTGAGTGCTGCGCCCCTCAGCTGGGCCCCGGCAGGGGAGCGAGCGGCAGCAAGCAGCCATGGATGGGGAGCGCAGACCCGAAATGGCCGCTTGCCGCCGCTTGTTCCCCCACCAGGGCCCAGCTCAGCGGCACAGAGCACCATGGCGGAAGGGGAAGGGGGGCGGGGTGCTGACGTACACGGCCAGGGGGCGTGGCCATGGACGTCAGCATTACAGACTCACAGACACTGGGCTACTATATATGGGTATGTCTACACTACCCCGCTAGTTCGAACTAGCGGGGGTAATGTAGTCATCCGCAGTTGCAAATGAAGCCCGGGATTTGAATTTCCCGGGCTTCATTTGCATGAAGCCGGCCGACGCCATTTTTAAATGCCGGTTAGTTCGAACCCCGTGCCACACGGCTAATCCCGGGCTTCATTTGCAACTGCGGATGACTACATTACCCCCACTAGTTCGAACTAGCGGGGTAGTGTAGACATACCCTATATGATGCCGAGTAAACTATTTTACATGGCTCCGTCGATGGAGCCATGTAGTCTAGATGTACCCGTAGTTTCAGTTTTTTTACATTTCCAGTTTTTCCTGCATATTCAAGTGTTGATTACCACAGAAATTATCACTATAATTCTATTTCCTTTGTTTAGAAAACCATGGTCTTGTTTTATCAAGACTCTAGGGCACGGGAAAATTCCTTTTGACTGCTGCCAAAAGCAACTAGTGACTGTAAAAAGATGTATAATCATCTGTTTTAATTGTTCTTAAATTAATCAGTGTTTTCCAGTTAGTTTTGTTCATGCAGAAATGTTCTGGGATTTGAATAGGTATGTTTTTTTCAAATCCCTATGAAATATCACCTTTGTAGCAGATGCTTTTATATTGGAAGACAAAACCAAGAAATGATCTGAAATTACCTGAGCTGAATAGCTTTTGAAGCTTAGAAATTCCTATTACACCGAGCTTACTTCTTACTGACTCCAAAGCTCATTCATGATACTATGCAATTAATAATAATAGTTGTGTTACAGAATAATCACAGAATTGTAGAATCATAGGACTTGAACGCTACGCCTACACTGCATTGCTATTTCCAAATTCCAGAGGTATCCCAAAATAACTATTCAGTGTGTTTTGAGCACACCCCTTATTTCAAAATATAATGGGCTCGCTATTCCGACGTCCCTATAAACCTCATTGCACGAGGAGTAAGGGACATTTTGGAATAGTGATTCATTTCAAAATAAGCACTGTGTAGACGGCTCCAAATTTTGAAATGAGCTATTTTGAAATAACATGGAAATAAGATACACAATTTGCATAGCTCAAATTTCATATCTTATTTCGACCTATGGTGCAGTGTAGATGCACCCAAAGGGACCTCAAGAGGTCATCTAGTCCAGTCCCCTGTACTCATAGCAGGATTGAGTATTAACTAGACAAAGGGTTCTAAAACTTCATTATACCATTATGCCTTTCCCTTCTGACACAAAAATTACTTTATGACCCCAGGAGGTAGGGGGGAGGGGACAAATCCTGAGCCTGTCCAACCCCCACTGCCCTGGGTTGGGAAGCCAAAGCCCAAGACCGGGTGCCTTGGGCAGGGGGGCAAAGCTGAAACTCCAGAGCTGAAGCTCCAGGCAGTAGGCCAGCCACCGAGGGCTGAAGTCCTTGGGCTTTGGCTTCCCAACCCAGGGCAGCTGACTTGGGCTAAAGTCCGAGGCCCCAACAAGTCTAAGCCAGCCCTGGTGACTACATTCAAAAGGGGTTGTGTCCCACTTTGGGGTCCTGGCCTAGTTTGAGAACTGCTGATCTAGATCATCCCTAACCTGCTCTTAAATGATGGATATTCTACAATGATGGAGATTCTACTACCTTCCTAGGCGATTTATTCCGTTCCCTAACCACCTTGAACTATACTAAAGCTGGAAGGTCGGCTTAAGGCACACAACTTCAGCTACATAAATAACATAGCTGGAGTTGACATAACTTAAACTGAGTTTCAGCACTGTCCCCACAGCAACAGGGAGAAACTCTCCCATTGACTTCCCTTACTTCTAGTGACTGTGAAGAGTACCGCAGTCGACGGGGGCAGCACTAGAACCACTAAATCAAATGCCAGAAGATTAACTGCTGCAGTGTCGATCTCTGCAGCAGTGAAGACAAGTCTTTAATTTTCTCTTTTCTAGACTAACAGTTCTTTCAATCTTGCCTCATAGGTCATGTTTTCTAAACCTTTAATCATTTGTGTTGCTCTTCTCTGGATTTTTTTCCAATTTGTCCACAACTTTCCTGAAATGTGGTTCCCAGAACTGGACAAATGCACCAGCTAAGGCCTAATCAGCGCAGAGCAGAGTGGAAGAATTACTTCTTTTGCCTTTGTTCGCTTCTTTTGCAACGTGTTACGTGCTTGACATATATTTCACTTGTGACTGACTATGACCCCTAGATTCCTTTCTGCCATACTCCTTCCTAGGTAATCATTTCCCATTTTGTATGTAAGCAACTGGTTGTTCCTTTCTAAAAGGAGTACTTTGCATTTGTCCTTATTGAATTTCATCCTGTTTACCTCAGATCTTTTCTCCAGTTTGTCCAGATCATTTTGAATTTTAACCCTATCCTCCAAAGCATTTGCAACCCCTCCCAGCTTGGTATTGTCTACAAACTTTGTAAGTGTAATTGCTATGAAGTTATATAAATCATTGATAAAGACATTGAACAGAACCATACTCAGAACTGATCCTTGTGGGATCCTACTCGTTATGTTCTTCCAGCATGACTGTGAACCATTGATAACTTCTCTCTGGGAATAGTTTTCCAACCAGTTTGTCACCCACCTTATAGTAGCTCCATCTAGATTGCATTTCTCTAGCTTGTTAATGAGAAGTCATATAAGACAGTAACAAAAGCATACACTGTCAAAGAAATCTGTCAGGTTTGTTTGACAAAATTTGTTCTTGCTGATTCTTACTTAGCACTTTATTATTTTCTAGATGTTTGCAAATTGATTCCACTCTATTTTCTTTCCAGGTACAGAAGTTATGTTGACTGGTCTGTAATTCTCTGGATTGTTCTTATTTCCCTTTTTATAGACTGGCACTATATTTGCCTTTTTCCAGTCTTCTGGGATCTCTCCTATTTTTTATTACTTTTGAAAGGTAATTGCTAATGGCTGAGTCAGCTCCTTGAGTATTCTAGGATATATTTCATCATGCCCCGATGGCTTGAAGACATCTAATTTAATTTTTAACTTATTCTTTTCCTATTTTAGCCTTTGATCCTACTTCCTATTTCAGTGGTACATTAGATGTCCAATCACCACCTGCCTTTTTGGTGGAAACTGAAAGAAATCAATAAGCACCCCTGCTATTTCCACATTTTCTGTTATTTCCCTCTTTCCCTACTGAGTAATGGCCTACCTGTGCTTGGTCTTCCTCTTGCTTCTAATGTATTTGTAGAATGTTTTCTTGTTCCCCTTTGTGTCTCTAGCTAGTTTCATCTTATTTTGTGCCTTCACCTTTCTAATTTTGCTCCTGCATACTTGTGGCATTTGTTTATATTCATCTTTGGAATTTGATCTAGTTTCTACTTTTTATAGGACTCTTTTGATTTTTAGATCATTGAAATTCTGGTTAAGCCAGGTGCTCTTTTGCCCTACCTCCCATCTTAATGGCTCTTTCTAAAGCTGCCTGCTCTTTTCAATTATTTTTCTCCTTAGACTTGCTTTCCAAGGGATCTTACCTACCAGCTCCCTCACAGGTGTTTGTCTCCCCGAGTGGTAGGTAATGCTTATCACTAGTATGTGTTCCCTGATTTAGAACAGAGAGTAAGGATTGGTCTACGCTACAAACTTACTCACGCACCCAGGGATGTGGTTATACCAACCTAAACTCTATACCAGTTATACCAAAAGCACTATGTCAATGGGAGCCATGTCCCATCAACATAGCTACCACTTCTCAAGGAGATGGAGTCCCTCTGCCAATGGGAGAAGCTTTCCCAGGAGCATAGCTCACATCTGCTCTAACCGTTACAGCAGCATAAGGCCTGGGCTGCACTACTGAGGTAGGCCAATGCAAGGCAGCTTATGTTGACCTATTTTGTCAGAATCTACATTAGGACGCTGCTTCTGCTGAAGTAAGTTCTCTGCTACACCAACATAGTAACTCCACCTCCACGAGATACATAGCACTTATGTCAATGTCCATGTAGACAGGATGGGCAATAATTTTAGAAGGGGGGCCACTTCACAAATTTTTGAAGGGGCCCTGGGCCACCCCGGAAGGGGCAGGGCCTTGGGCAGGGCCAGGGCACTTCTGTGCTCCCCCGCCCACAAACCCTGATTGGCCTGGGGGTGGAGGAGCAAGTGATGTCTTTGCCCCTGCCCCCCTTGAGAGAACCGCCAGCTGTTCTGAATAACTGGCAGTTTCCTCTAGGCACCCGTACCCCTGGTGGGGGAGGAGACTTTGCGTGCTCCCCTGTCCCCAGGCCCTGATTGGCCTGGGGGTGGGGGAGCAACAGGGCATCCGTGGGCCAGTTGGTGGGTCGGATACAGCCCACAGAGGCTCTGTTGCCCACCCGTGATGTAGACACTGCCTCACGTAACATCGCGCCTTGGCTCTTAGCCCCAAGTGAGGCTGACAGCGGGAGCCTTCCCCCCAGTTTCTCCAATGCTGACGTCCTGAGCTGTCAGCTAAGCACTGGGTGAGCTCTATGGCTGACAGATGGGGCAATCAGTGCTGGGGTGGACAGTGGTGAGGGGCCCAGCTGTGAGCCCCAAGTTGTCAGCCCCAAGGCTGAAGTTGTCAGCCCCAGAGCTGCTGGGCTACATATCAGTGTGTTACAATGACTCATTTCAGTCAGTGGAAGCACTCCTGATGAGGACACACACCACTGATAGAGAGAGCAAGTGTGAATGTGAACTACTGCAGTTGCTGTACATTGACTTAAGTTGACTTCATTTTGTAGTGTAGAGAAGCCCTAAGGGAGAGATTTGTGAAACAAATCCTGCAAGGTTCCTCCACTCCTATTGACTTCAGGAAATCTCACAGGTTAGAGCCCTTGTTTTGGGTTGGTTGTAAGAAATTGCAGCCTGGACATCATAGCCATCAGTCCACAGACCTACGTAATGGAAGAGCTGTATGGAAAGCACATATATCACTTGCCTCACTTAAAATAGGCAAATAAGGGCCTTGGGCCAGAGCAAAGCCTCAGAGGCGCGGCACCCCGCTGCCGCTGCGGCTCTGCTCCCCGTGTCCCTGGTCTGCTGGGGGGGGGGCACAGCTAGTGTGCCCCCCCCCCCAGCAGACCAGGCTTTTGTTGTGGACCCTGGGGCAGAGCAGCTGGGGTGCTGTCGATTGGTCCTGCAGCGCCGCTCTGGGCACTACTGGACCAACCCGGCAGCACCCCAGCTGCTCTGCCCCAGGTCCTGATTCAGCCGCTGCTGGTCAGTTTCAGCAGTGGCTGAATCAGGACGCCTGGGGCAGAGCAGCTGGGGTGCTGCTGGGTTGGTCCAGTAGCACCGAGGAGCGGTGCTACTGGAGCAACCCAGCAGCACCCCAGCTGCTCTGCCCCAGGCGTCCCCAAGTCAGCCGCTGCTGAAACTGACCAGCGCTGACTACAGGAAGCCCGAGGCAGAGTTGCTCTGCCCCGGGCTTCCTGGAATCAGCCGCTGATCAATTTCAGCAGCAGCTGACTTGGGGACGCTTGGGGTTCTTAAGTTGAATCTGTATGTAAGTCAGAACTGGCGGTCAGTTTCAGCAGCGGCTGAATCTGGACGCCAGTTCCGACTTACATACAGATTCAACTTAAGAACAAACCTACAGTCCCTATCTTGTACGTAACCCGGGGACTGCCTGTATTTGCATGTATTTGCATATATATTTGCATGTATATGCAACCACACTTACGTTGTGGCCCTCGACATGTGCTGTGAGTATCATTGTGGCCCCTGGGGCTTCCAAAGTTGAGTAGCCCTGCTCTAAATAGACAGGACAGGCAAAAGGTATGAGTAAACAGAGGCACAAGGAGGTGAAATGACTTGTACAAGGTCACACAGAAGGTGAGCTGCAGAGATTGGAATAGAATCCAGGTCTCCATAATCCCAGTTACTGAGCCATGTTGCCTCCTTGTGTTCTGTGGCCACAGCCATGCACTGATTGCAATAAGCTCTTCACAAGAGAGTTTATCAAAGGGCTAAAGGGGGAATTGCCAGCCTCTACCATGTTTAAGGTTTTATTTTAGAGAATGGCCATAGAGCCAAATGTGACTCTTGCTGGACTGAAACAGAAATGTGGCAAAACAGGTCTCAGTGGTTGAACACGGGTAACATTAAGGGCCTAATCATGTAGCCTTTAAGCCCCCAGGTTATAAGAGCAACCCTGAGGTTGAGCAGCCTTTAACTCCTTGAAGGAAGGTTCCAGAGAGGCCGTTCACAGTAGTGAAGGATGGCAGAAGAAGGAGCAATGGTCTCAAGTTACAGTGGGGGAGGTCAAGGTTGGCTATTATTGGAATTGATCCTGCTTTGGGCAGGCGGTTGGACTCAATGACCTCCTGAGGTCTCTTCCAGCCCTATGGTTCTATGATTAATAAGTACGCTGGGTCATATTTCCATGCAGTAAGTGATAAGGGTCTAATGATTGGATTCAGTAAATCAGCTCCCACCTCATCTCCTCTCTTATCTTGTACCATTTTATAGCATGGTTTGCTTTTGTTTCATTTCTTAGCGGGCTGTTTATTACCATTCACGACAAAGGACATATTGCAACAATGCTAAACTCCTGGCCTGAAGAAAATATAAAGGTATGTTTCTTTTCTTTTTATGGAGCTGAGAAAAACTTGCAAATATTTTCCATTTCTCACAAGAACCCAACAGAGTTTGAGGCTTCCAAAAGGAAAGGCAGCCTATCCCTCTGATCTCAAATTTTGAATCGTAACTCACAAAGAAGAACTGCTGAGTATCTTTGCAAAGATCTTCAAGTGTTTTTCATTCTTTAATTAATTAATTTTCAGAGTACCCATCTGAGGCTTCATGATTAATGTGTTTCTGCTAATGAGGAAACTGGCACATAGAGGTTAAGTGACTCACCCGAGGTCACAATGGATGTTTGTGGCAGAGCTGGGAATAGAGCTTAGAAATCCTGAGGCCAGGTCTACACTAAAGGAAAAGGTCAAATCAAGATATGCAACCCCAGTTATATTAATTACAAAGCTGGAGTCCCCATACCCTGATTTGAGTTTCCCCTCGGTCCTCACATCAGGGAGTCCGATGGGCACAAATGCACCCATCATCTTCTGCAGGAGTACCCACTGCCAACAGGGGTGCCCTCTGAGCTCAATTTAGCAAGTCTTTACTAGACCCACTAAATCAAACTCCAGAAGAACGATCTCAGCAGTGTTGATTTCTGCTTAGTGAAGACACGGCCTAAGTCCTTATCCTGGGGAATCAGTCATAAATCTACCCTTCCCAGCTATCGGCAAATTGAACTTTATTCATCAGGAGCTGTACTACTGAAAACTTAACACTATCTGCTCCGTTGAGCTTATGTTTATATACAGGCAGTCTTACGTCGGATCCGTAAAATTTCCTCTCGAACTAAAAGAGTTGATTCCATGGTTTATTCTTTCCCTGAGCTCACAGAGCCCCTTTGCCCCAGCAAATAGCCCTAGTCAATAAACCTCTCTTTATTATCCCCCACCAAAGGAAGGAGACCTGTTGAGATATTTTATAATCCTTCATTCTCTTATTTTTTCTAAAAGTGCATGTGGGTCTTTGGCATTAACTTAGTGAATCGGTAAATAAAAATAATTTTGCCAGGGACTTCTCCTTTGATATCCAAGCCAGATTGTGCACTTAGGTCACCCTCAAGTGAATAATCAACATGATCTGGATCTTACTGCTCTGTTCCCTGAAGCTCCTGGCCAGTTTTGAAAGAACAGCTCTTGGCATTTGTTAACCACTGTCCTCCTGCATTAAGGCAGAATTGCCATTTTGTCCTGTTCTTACTATTTTTCACCTTCATCCACACACACACAGGGGAGGGCACGTAGGTCAATGGCCCTCAGGCTTGTCAATTCAAAAGCCTGGGTCCTTTCAGTCATCGACAGAGCCCCATGCAGAGCATTCCAGACAGTGCGGAGGGATGCCTAGGGGAGGCATGGCACATGCCAGGCTGCCTGGGGGAAGCTAGTCCCAGCTCCGCCCCTTCCACCCGAGGCCTGGCTCTTTCTTGCCCTGGGGCCTAGCAAAGCTGTAGGCCCCACAGCACACACATATGCAACAAGGTTGGCAAACATAGGAGACTGATTAACCTCTGTGAGAGCTGTGATTGGGTCCTTGACACTTTTAACGTGAGGCTGGTGACTGAATTGCTTCCCTTCGGGCTTCTAACATTAAAAATGTTGGCCATGCTTTTTCCCCCCTCTGGTTATCACAAAGAAACAAACAACCCCACAAGTCCAATAAACATGTAGGTGCAATAGGGCATCCCCTTAGCGATCATCCCAGGTATTTACTCCCCACAGTATTGTTTAAAAGGGCAAAGGTTGGTTGGTAGAGTGGGGAGTGTCCGCACTAACCCACCTACAAACATGTCAGATACCAGTGTTATCTGGCAATTGCTTAACTCAGGGTTAAGCCTTGTGTAGATGTTAATGCTTGGATGAGAGAAAAGACTCAAGCTACATCTATACTACAGATACTTCCATGGTACAACCCAGAGCATTGCAGCTGTGCCTCTCTAGCACCACAGTGCGGACAGTTGATACAGTGATTAAAGGGTTTTTTTCATTGCTGTAGTTAATCACCCCTTCAAGAGGCAGTACTAGAAGTATAAAACAATTCTTCTGTCAACCTACTGCTATTTATTCTAGGGCCTCGGTCAACTTCACTACATTTCCCAGGGGAGTGGATTTTTCATATCCCTGAATAAAACAGACAGGTCAGCCTAGGCCTACGAAAGGAGAGAAAAAAATCATGGGGTGGAGAATAGTCCTCGGGTTATAGCACAGGCATGGGAGTCAAGGAAGCAGATATCCATTCCAAGCTCTGCCATGACTTACGGCAAGCCACTTACACCTGTCTCTCTACCTCAGTTTCTCCATCTTTAAAACAGGAACAATAATGGTGACCAAAGTGTCTTCACAGGCCTGAATACATGCAAAGTGCTTTGAGATCCGTGGGTGAAAGGCACTGCATGAGTGCCCAGTGTTCTCTTTATGAACTGGCTCTAACAATGAGAGAACAGGTTAATGCCAGCGGACTTGCATTTGGGTCACTTTTGAAAAGGGAAAGAGTGATCAATATGCCCAGTACAGAACTGCAAGTGAGATCTTAGGGTATGTCTAGACTACATGCCTCTGTCATCAGAGGCATATAGATTAGGCTACCCGGCATAGGGAAATGAAGCCGTGATTTAAATAATCCCGGCTTCATTTAAATTAAAATGGCTGCCACGCTCTGCCAACCAGCTGATGATCAGCTGTTTGTCGGCAGATCGGGGCAGTCTGGACGCGCCACAGTCGACAAGGAAGCCGTTGTCGACCGACGCAAGTATGCCTCGTGAAACCAGGTTTACCTGTGCCGGTCAACAGAGGCTTCCTTGTCGACCACGGCACGTTTAGACTGCCCCGATCTGCCGACAAACAGCTGATCATCAGCTGGTCGGCAGAGCGTGGCAGCCATTTTAATTTAAATGAAGCTGCGATTATTTAAATCGTGGCTTCATTTCCCTATGCCAGGTAGCCTAATCTACATGCCTCTGATGACAGAGGCATGTAGTCTAGACATACCCTTATAGTGCTGCTGAGGCATAAAATGCCGTTAGCAAAGCGAAGAGATAGGAAAAGCTAAATCACTCGATGGAATAAGGAGTAACAGTTAATCCGAACTAAGGACTTAGTTCGAATTACGTTTCACTGCTGCGTGTAGCTGCAGGCAGTTACTTCAGACTACTGGAATTTAAAAATGGCGACCGGACAGGAACATGCAAATAAAGCCCAGGATATTTAAATCCTGGGCTTCATTTGCAACTTTGAATGCCTACGTTAGCCTCCCTAGTTCGAACTCCCTAGTTCGAATCCTTACAGTGCTGCACCGGTGCAGGGGCATCACTAGCGCACTTAGCGAAGACGACCTGTGCCAACAAGAGAGCTTCTCCTATCAGCACAGATACTCCCCCTCCCATCAACATAGCATTGTCTACATGGGATAACTGCATCACTTGGCTGTGGATTCTCCATACCACTGAGTGACATAGTTATACCAACATAAGTTTGCAAGGTCTCAGAGTCCTTCGCTGACGCTCTCCACCCTGCTTCGCTGACAAGCAGAGAGAGGGTAAGTTTAGAAGATAGGATACACAAAGAACAAGTTAAAAATCACTTAGGAAAGTTAGATGTCAGCAAGTCACCAGGTCCTGATGAAATGCATCCCAGGATACTCAAGGAGCTGATAGAGGAGGTATCTGAGCCTTTAGCTATGATCTTTGAAAAATCATGGCAGACAGGGGAGATTCCAGAAGACTGGAAAAGGGCAAATATTGTGCCCATCTATAAAAAGGGGAATAAGAACAACCCAGGAAACTACAGACCGGTCAGTTTAACGTCTGTCCCAGGGAAGATAATGGAGCAGGTAATTAAGGAAATCATATGCAAACACTTGGAAGGTAATAAAGTGATAGGGAATAGCCAGCATGGGTTTGTGAAGAACAAGTCATGCCAAACTAATCTGATAGCTTTCTTTGATAAGATAACGAGCCTTGTGGATAAGGGAGAAGCGGTGGATGTCATATACCTAGACTTTAGTAAGGCATTTGATACGGTCTCGCATTATATTCTTATTGATAAACTAGGCAAATATAACTTAGATAAGGCCACGATAAGGTGGGTGCATAATTGGCTGGATAACCGTAGTCAGAGAGTTGTTGTTAACGGTTCTAAATCCTGCTGGAAAGGGATAACAAGTGGAGTTCCTCAAGGGTCTGTTTTGGGACCCATACTGTTCAACATCTTCATCAATGATGTAGATATTGGGATAGAGAGTACGCTTATTAAGTTTGCAGATGATACCAAACTGGGTGGGGTTGCGACTTCTTTGGAGGATAGGGACATAATTCAAAATGACGTTAGCAAGTTAGA
Organism: Pelodiscus sinensis; assembly: GCF_049634645.1. Lineage (NCBI taxonomy): Eukaryota > Metazoa > Chordata > Testudines > Trionychidae > Pelodiscus > Pelodiscus sinensis. Next base: position 310,497,187 of record NC_134711.1, read on the forward strand.
GAAATGGTCAGAGGTAAACAGGATGAGGTTTAATAAAGAGAAATGCAAAGTGCTCCACTTAGGAAGGAACAATCAGTTCCATACATACAAGATGGGAAGCGACTGTCTAGGAAGGAGCATGGCGGAAAGGGATCTAGGGGTCATAGTGGACCACAAGTTGAATATGAGTCAACAGTGTGATGCTGTTGCAAAAAAAGCAAATATGATTCTAGGTTGTATCAACAGGTGTGTTGTAAGCAAAACTCGTGAAGTCATTCTGCTGCTCTACTCTGCACTAGTTAGGCCTCAGCTGGAGTACTGTGTCCAGTTCTGGGCGCCACATTTCAAGAAAGATGTGGAGAAATTGGAAAGGGTACAGAGAAGAGCGACAAGAATGATTAAAGGTCTAGAGAACATGACCTATGAAGCCAGGCTTCATGAACTGGGCTTGTTTAGTTTGGAAAAAAGAAGATTAAGGGGGGACATGATAGCGGTTTTCAAATATCTAAAAGGGTGTCACAAGGAGGAAGGAAAAAATTTGTTCCTCTTGGTTTCTGAGGACAGGACAAGGAGTAATGGGCTTAAAGTGCAGCAGGGGAGGTTTAGATTGGACATTAGGAAAAAATTCCTAACTGTCAGGGTGGTCAAATATTGGAATAAATTGCCAAGAGAGGTGGTGGAATCTCCCTCTCTGGAGATATTTAAGAACAGGTTAGATAGACATCTGTCAGGGATGGTGTAGACGGAGCTTGGTCCTGCCTTGAGGGCGGGGGGCTGGACTCGATGACCTCTTGAGGTCCCTTCCAGTCCTATTATTCTATGATTCTATGATTCTATGACTTCCTAGACAATACCCCTTAATTGACTTGTTCCTTTGTGATAACTAACTAGCACAGTAACCTCCGAAGGGAACAGACTTCTATCCGATATTGTGGCTATCACACTACATTACTATAAAAATCTGGGGAGCTGATACAATGTACTCTGTTCATTATCTGCAGGCCATCGTGGTGACAGATGGAGAGAGAATCCTAGGCCTAGGAGATCTAGGAAGTTACGGCATGGGCATCCCTGTAGGGAAACTTGCCTTGTACACAGCCTGTGGTGGAGTCCATCCACAACAGTGTCTGCCTGTCCTGCTTGATGTTGGCACAGACAATGAGGTAAGATTAGCTGCTTATTTTGTGCATTTTCTGGGTTCTTGGCTTGACAATTCATTCTCTGAATTCCGAGCTTTGTGTCAAAGGCACCTAAGATAAAAAGACAACTAACCCAACAACGCCCAGAAGCTGCCGGCTTGCTCTCTTCTCGTATTATGAGGTCACATCAACAGTGGCTGCCCTTATGTTCTGATGATGGGAAGGGGAAGCTGGAGCTGAGCCAGCAGGAGTTAAAAGGTCAGCTCTGTCTTTCAGCGTGAGAAGGTGAGTTCAGAGATTTCAGCCAGGCAGATACAGACTGACTTTTCCTGTGATAAGCATAAAGGAAACTGACACATCCCCGGTGTGTGGAAGCGATTATATTTCAGCAAATGGAGAATCCCCACTGGGTGGTTGGAGCTTAATTAATGGCTGTGTTTTGTCAGATTGCACACTTTGCTGCACACCATTACGGGACAGGAGGACTCCATCTGTTAGCAGTTTTATGCCTTATGACTCTAGCTTCAAAAGGCTGAAATTCAACATTTTATTGACGCCAGAAGAGACATCTGTGAGGATATGTTTTTAAAATATATTCCTATGCACATTTACTATGCCAATGCTTGTCAAATATGCAGGAAACTATTTTAAACTGTACTTGCTTCTCATTTGACCATAAGCCATCAGAATATATGATTCTCAGCTGGCCCAGCTAAACTGATGGGATAAAACTTTCAGTCTTGAATGCTTAAAGACAGTTACCTCAATCCAAGCTTACAGACCTTACTCAGTCACCGGACATTTTCAGAGGTGCTCAGCTCTCATGGGCTTCATTTGGAGTTCTGAGTGCTCAACATGGGGCCCTATGTGTCAGGTTGGACCACCCCAAAACTGAGGAAGTCGGTATGAAAAATTCAGGTCTCAGGTTTTGTCTACACTACCAAGTTTTGTCCCAAAAACTGCCTTTTGGAGAGAAAACAGTGAGGGCATTCACACTGCTATGGGACTTTTGTCAGGAAACCGAAGACTTCCACCCCTATGAGAGACTTTTTTTCTTTTTCCCTTCCTTTATAGTCAACTCTGTTTTCCCACAATAGTGAACTGTGGGATACATTACCCACAGTGCACTGCTCACACCGTTGTTGATAGTGTCCCCAATGTGGACATGATCTGTTGACAGAGAGATCAAATGTGAACGCCCTCTGGGGATTTTTGTGTCATTGACTTCTGGGTGTTCTCACACAGTCACTTCATTGTGGACCCCCAGTCCCAGGAAAGACATTGACTCCCACCTACCCAGAAGGTAACAATACAAAAGTGAGAGGGGAAACTGAACCATAAATACTTTTCATAAAAATAATGCAGACATTCCTCATGTTCTCCACATTGGGTTAATACTTAGGTGTTCCCAGCTTTCAGATCCATGCTCAAACCACAAGGCTATCCCACTCCCATGACAAAATTCACAAACGTAATATTTAAACACAGACTTGCCTTTGTGTTTAGTGCATCATGATGCATTTTAAATGTATTTCCCTGCCATCTTTCTGGGCTTACAGAGCATACAGATCCACCTTTGCACATTGATTTCAGGGAGATTTGTGGTGGTAAAAGGACAAATTGGAGAGAGTGGGATTGCAGTCTGGCCCATGGGGGTCAAGCACATTGAGGTTTGGCCTGGCCAAAAGTGGTCCAGCCACAGCTCAGGTTTGTATCCAATGCTCAATGCCATTTATGCCAATGTGCACCAGTGGTTGACTTGTGTGATTCTAGGTGGTGTAGTTGAGTTTTTGAATTTGGCATAAATGGGTGGTTTCTGTTATTTTTATGCAGGAGATAACATTATTAAATCAGAAGTCATACTGACTTACTGAGAAACTTGGTCAGTATGTTAGACTATGTCTACACTACAGCGCTATTTCAAATTAACTTAATTCGAAATAGTTCATTCGAATTAAGCTAATTCGAAATAATGCATCTATACACAAAAACTATTTCGAAATAGCACATCCATAATGAGTGGACCCTGAACCGAAGTTAAGGCTGGCTGGAACCAATGCCGGTAGGGCATCAAGTTAGGACTTAGTGTGTGGGGCTGCTGCCTGAGGCTAGCTGAGCTCTGTGCTTAAAGGGACCCTACTCCCCACCCCGGACAGACAGTTCTCAGGGTTCCCCGCTTGCTTGTCTACCTCGATGAGGGACAGCAAAGCAGTCCTGCCTTGGAGTGCCCTGAGTGCCCGCACTTGGGACACCACAGCACTCAGCCACATGGAGCCAGAGCTGCCCATGGGCATGCCGGTGCATCTCGTGGGGTCGCTGCCATCAGCCCGGCTGCACTTGCTGCAGGCTGCCATCCGGGGGGGGTCCATCCGGGGGGGGTCCTCCCCACAGGGGGCTTGTGCCCCATTCCTCCCTCACATCCGTCCACTTACCCCTCCCTAGCCCCCCTTCCTGATGTCAAATAAAAGACACGTATGTTCAAAAATAGAAACTGGGTTTATTGAACAAAACTGGGGGGGAGGATGAACCTCTGGGGAGACTGGGAAAAGGGGAAGAGAGAGGGTGGGAGAGGGGAGGGGGAAACCTGGGAGGAGTGAGCTGGAAGGGGGAAGCAAGGGGAAGAAGGGGGAGGGGAAGCTCAGGGCTCAGGGTTGGGGGTCTCGCCAGACCAACTTGACTTTCATGCTAACCTGGTCCTGGGTTCGCATGTGGCCTTTGGTGGCCAGGCTGGCAGCTATCCTGCCATAGACGGCAGCATTCCTCCGTCTAGTGCAGAGATCATGGACGTTTGGGGCATCCCCCCCAAACCTGAATAAGATCCATGATCTCCACCCTGGTCCAGGAAGGCACCCGCCTTCTCCAGCCCCTGTCAGGGTCCTGGGAGCTGGCAGACTGCTCCTGGGGAGCAGTGGAGGGCTGGCTGCCAGTGGCTTGCTGGCTCATGTTTTGGGGCCACTGGATCAGGGGCCCCGGTGGCCACTGCTGGCTCTGGGCTGGCAGGCTTGGAGCTGGCACAGGCACTGTGGCCAGGGTCTACCCCTTTAATGGCTCCGGGGCTGGGGGAGAGGAGAGTAAGTTTTCCTGGTTGTGCCCAGAGTGGCCACCAGGGCTCCCTGGGAAGGGCTAGATGCCCCCTATTTTGAATTAAGTGTCTACACAGCACTTAATTCGAAATAGCTATTTTGAATTTGTCGTTACTCCTCATAGAATGAGGTTTACCAAGTTTGAATTAAGGACTCCACTATTTCAAATTAAATTTGAAATAGTGGTTTGTGTGTATAGATGCTATGAAAGTTAATTCGAAATAACGGCTGTTATTTTGAATTAATTTTGCAGCGTAGACATACCCTTACAGGATACTTCCATATCCTGTTAAGGTTATTCAACCGGTGGTTTCAGACCTTGGAATCACCCATGTAGTTCACTTTCTAGAACAAGGGACAAGCCACTGCCCACTTAAAGATGTGTTAAAGTACTATATTTCAGTGGAAATGTATGTCTCTTCTAAGGCAGAGAAGAGCAGACTTAATCAAAATCAGAGGAAGACCCCTTTCAGATTTCCTGCTAAGGGAAAAACAGCTGGCTCTGGAAATGGATTTAGTTTTAACATACCTGCCAGCAGCTAAGATTTGCAAAGCTACAGGACAATAGAGCTTTGATGGGGCACCCTCCTCTGATAGCCAGGATTCCGTTCCTGAGGCCAGGGTGGAAATGGGATCTCTTTCCAATGACTCACTGAGACCTTCAAAACATCCAGCCAGCTGGTCCATCTGTCTCTTGCTATTGCTATTTCTGTCACATTCTCCCAGATGTTGTTTCTTTCTGTGCTGACTCACTACTTTTGGAGGCAACTGCTTCTTATCAGCCATCAATAGGATGCCGGTCCCAGTTCAGCACCTGTGGGGATGACTGAGGAAACAGGGTTTGCAAGCCTTTTGAACGTATGGGGTTGTGTCCAATATCAGCAAAAGGCTCTGAGAAATAGAAACCTGAGTCTGAAGTGAAAAAAGGAAGCAAAATCAAGGAGAGTAGCAAACACATACAGGTGCACTTAGGGGTGAGGTGTTGGGGCACAAAGTGCCAAGTACCCCCCAAATGCCATGGGTAAAGAGGGAAGGGCCAAATGCCCCATCACAGTGTAGTGCAATGCATTAAACACGGGGATGTGCTCCAATATTGTAGTAGTGGGAGTCATGTAAATATTTCCAGCAGCTGCCAGGCAAAGCTGTCCCATCCTATGGACAGTTTGTCCAATCACCCCAGAGCCTGAGCTTTGGGGTAACAGCAGAGATTGATCCCCTCACACCCACCGGTGGCAGCGGGAAGAGGAGAGACCCTGCTCCAGCCTGCTCTGCTCTGCTCTGCTCTGCTGGCTCTCAGATGCATCCATCTGCTTCCCACTGCCAGTGAATGGGGGGCGGGGGTAACCTTTTCTTCCAACCCCCTACGACACGGCCCAAGGGACTGGCTGAGGGCCTGGTGCCAGTAACAGACACTGAGCCTGCCCCCTGGACTCACTGGCATCGAGAAGCGGAGTGACACTGTTGGGAGCCAGGGGAGCAGAACAGGCTGGGGCTGGGCCACCAGTGAGTGGAAGAGGGCTGATCCCCAGTCTAGCAATGACACCAGGGCCGGATTAAGGGGGGGCTAGCCGAGCAACTGTCTAGGGCGCTAACCTATGGGGGGTGCCTGATGGCAGCTTTAAGGGGCACGCAGCTCCCCTTACAGCTGCCATGAGGCGCCGCACACCCGGCTCCCAGATTGCGGGCTGCAGCCGCTCCAAGCGGCCACCCTGCAGCGGCCGCCTGGGGCAGGGGCCACGTTCATCCCCACAGCGCCGGCCAGCAGTGTCCTTCCCCTCGCGGCCACGGGGCCCCACATGGCCAGGCTTGGCCCACTCCGGGCGGCCCCGGGCTGTGCGCCAGTAGAGCCAGGCTGGGCTGAGCCGGGTATATGCGTCCTGCCGCCTCCAGCTCCACGCACCCTCCCCCACGCGCCGGCGCGGGGGGCGGGGCCGTGCATGCACCCTCCCCCAATCCAGGGCGCAATTAACCTGTCTTCCCGCGGCACCGGAATGGCTCAGTCCGGCCCTGAGTGGCACAGGAGGAGTCCGGGGGGGGGGCGGGGGGGCAGTCATGTAGCTGATGCCCTCTCTTCTCTGGTGTCCCTTCCCAGCAGTTGCCATTGGATGAAGTTGAGTACTAGCTGGCTCAGGCAATGAGTAAAGGGCTTTGAGGTCAGCTCACTGGTTATAGTCCAGCTCAGGCTAATGAAATGGAAAGTTTGTCGGCATCTGCTGGCTCAGAGGAAATGGGTCGATGGCCTCAGTCTAGTTCCTAATGGAGAACGGTCCATGTTGCAAAAACCACCATTGTCCCTAGTCAACCCCACATGGGCAGTCTCAGGTGATAAACCAGGAACTGAATGAGCAATGGAGGTGGAAGTACCAACAAGCTGGGCCTTCCAGGCCAAGAATGAAACACTTCAGGAAGGAATCATGTCATTGTACGAGCTCTCCCTGTCCTGGCGAGTGAGAACTCTGCCTCCCAGTGCTGTTCCTGGGCTTATTAATCATGAACTAAATCTGCATCTGGGGTTCAGGAAGGGATTTATGTTTGCATCCTTCTTCAAGGAGCCAACGGTTGCCCAGGGACAGGTCAGCCCACTGTGTTTTGTTGCTTAGCGATAATGAGTGAAACAGCCATAAATGTGACACACATGTACGTTTTGGGTGTAAATTTCTGTCCAGTAGAGAAGCAGGTGCCATAAACAGAATGCTTTGTGTCCTAGGCTCTCCTGAATGATCCACTCTATATTGGACTGAAACACAGGCGGGTCCGTGGGAAACAATACGATGAACTGATTGATGAGTTTATGCAAGCAGTCACTAACAAGTAAGTGGGGTTTAATGTGATTCTTCTCTAGCTGCTTCCATTTAAAAGCTGTTAAAACTTTCAAAGTAAACACTAGTTTAACTGATACCTAAGCAAAGCAAACCCATTAATGCAAACCCCGCGGGTGGTCTGGAAATGACCCTGGGTGCTCCAACGCTCCACATCAAAATTATTTATGTCTTTAGAGAGCTGAGAGGGGAGTGACTATTTATAACCATTTCCTGTCCATACATTAAGTTAGAAGTGTCAAATGGGCCCTGTGGGCTGTATCCGGCCTCCATGGTGCATTTACGTAACCCACATAAGCAGATTCAGGATCTCTCAGCGTTCATTTCTTTAAAAAGTATCTTTATTCATGGTTTTGAAGTAAACAGGGTGTAATTCAATGCCTGGCTGTCTGCCTGACTCTGCAAGCAGCCTGTAAATTACCTAGTCTAGGAGGTGTGAGCTTCTCTGCCTGCCATTAACCACATTAGTGTTAACCCTAAAGCCTGAAGATGCTATAATGTAAGCATCAGCTATCATATTACTTATTTTACCTGATGAACTGGGAAGGTGTTCAGCGTGAATTCCCTGGCTAAAGAATGTGGGTTTTGGAAGGGAAAGAGGTAAAGAGAAATGAAAGGAGAAGATACCCATTAACTGGGAGCAAAGATGGTCCAGTGATTCGTGTGTTAGCTCTGGGACTTGGGGACCCAAGTTCAATTTCTTGCATGGCCTGGGCAAGGTCTCTCTGTGCCTCCTCTCTCCTGTACAGTGTAGTGGAATGCATTAAACATGGGGATGTGCTCTAATATTGTGGTAGTGGGAACCTCCAAGGAGCTAGGAAGATGGAACTGAAAGGAGAAAGACAGAAATAGTGCAGGAACCAGCATTCTCACGGCATGTGACTGACTGCCATGCTAAGGTACCTAATAACAGAGTTACTCTGTGGTGTTAGTGCTGAGGGATGTTGCTGCTGCTGACACTGTAGCATTATTACTGCTGCCAGCATTGCGGTTCTTGGCGCTCTAATGTCATCTTCCCTAAGAGACAGTGCACCATGTCCATTCAGCTGATGTTATTCATAAAAAGACCACAGGCTTGGAACAGTGGTGAAGGATTTTGGCCAGGTTCATTGTCAATAAAGCTAGTGGCTAGCTCCCCTAAGAGCTACAGGTCTGTTAACATGTGTATGCCTGTAACAATGATACCTACTCTGTCAACACATCAGGAGGCTGTTCCTTAGGCTGGCACAAAGTTGCCCCTCCTATGAGTTCTTCTTTTATACAGACAAGTTACATATCTCATTCCAGACAAGGTTAGTTACCACCCTTATCCTTGTACCTGGTAGTTCAAACAAAATTTCCTTGTCCATTATCCTGTCATCCCATCCTGATGGTGTGTTCCTGTGCCAGCTCTTAGGCCTGTGTGAGAAAACTGTATGGTTATGTACCATCCTTTCTTGTCACAAATGAGCTTACTTGGTGTTAACTAATATCTAGGTGACAGGTTGCCAAGTCCAGGCTGATTCTGGTTCACAGCCTTTGGTTCACACTATGAATTATGCATAGGACTCCAGCAAGGCTTACTCTACATATAGGCCATATTCTCCCCTTATCTTGATCTCCATGCAAACCTTCCATTGACATCAGTGGGAGATGCACTGGGAACTGAGGGGAGTCTGGTTTTCTCTGTTCATACCTCAACCCATGGACCATCATTGAAAATGGAGGAAAGTCCTCTCCACTGAATGAGTTTGATACATAGGCATGAAGCCTAATCCCTGCAACCCATTTCCCATTGAAGTCACTTGGACTGCTCACAAGAGTAATGACTGCAGGACTGGACCCTAAATCTATAGATATGGACCCAAACTGACAGACCGGACCAAAAAAACTCTGCTGTTCAGGTCTGGATTGGAGCAGTGCTCTGACATTTGGTGAATTTAGATTCAAATGTTGCGGATTAGAGTGGTCTCTGTTCGACTGTCATAATAGAGGTCACAACCTTCCAATAGATTCAGGATCAGTCATGACCACCTCCCCTTTCTTTCTGGGCAGTTGGGAGAGGGGGTGGGATGGCTGTACCACGCGGAATTCTGTGGTAACAGAGTTATGGGATGGAAAATGCTGAGACCCATCACTCATGGCTGTTGGTTACGTGCTTTGCAGAGCATTCTTGTGCCCAGGCAAGGAAGGTAAAAGTACATGATAATCCCCTTGACTCACTGAAGGGGATATTGGAAGGAAGAGAGAGAAAACAGCTATTTAAAAAAAAAGACTGGAAGAGCCTTAACCTCTTAAGCATCATTTTCTGCCTTTCCTAAAGTAACAGATGTTGTTAATCAGAGGCTGCACAGTGCTGCAGCGCACTTCTACCGCCTGATTTATGAGGTGCTTCACGTTTGCCTGTCTTCCCGCCACATTGTTGTTTCAGTTCTTTGCATTTAAAGGCACCGTGACAGTTACATGAATTGGGTCTCCCTGTTCCTTGTGTCCCTGCAGGCTATTGCTGCGTGCTCTGCTATGAACTGTAGGGTTATGTTTCTCAGAAGGTAGGTCAGGAGGGTTCTAAGGGCAACATCTACCAAAGAAGTGTCCCTCAAAATGACCAGTGCCCTTCCCCCATGCCCAGATTAGTAGGGAGCAGCAGTACGGAGGGAAGTGGTGAGGACTGGGCGGTGCTTCCAGGAGCTGTAGGTTCTGGAGAAGCTGACTGCTTTAGAGACAGTGTCAGTACAACCCTTCATTTTTGTGACTGGCCCTTGGTCCAGTGGAAATGGGTACGAGACTTGGAGGACTGAGGTGATATCCTGCTCTCACCAAAGTCAATGGGAGTTTTGTCATTTCCTTCAGTGGAACCAGGAATTTGCTCCTGGTTCCCGTTCCCAGTTCTGCTACTGACTCACTGAGTGACCCTAGGCCCTTCACCTCTCTGCGCTGCAGATTCCCCATCAGCAATGTGGGATAATAATTATTACATACCTTTGTAAGCCCCTGAGATCTATGGATAAAAAACACTGTCAAGTGATGAACATTATCACTGCAGCAAGGGGTGCATTAGAAACTCTTAAAACCCTGCAGAGTGGAAAAAGTTGAACTCATGCAGGGTTTTTCTTTATATTGGACTAAGGCCTAAATATTTTTTTAAAGTTGGATCTTTTGTGGTGTCTGTTGACATTAGGAGTTCATGTCTTGTCTAATCTGAAGACTCTTGAAGTAGAGAGACACGTCTATAGCATCACAAGAGATTGGAAGCAATTGAGAGTGAAGGGAACTATAGTGTGACTGTTTTTAGTTGTTCTTTCTTGGCCCACTCTCCTATTTTAAGTCCAGCCTCCAGTGAACACAGTGGAAAAAGGATGTCTCCTAAACTTTCCTCTTCTCCCCTGGCAACAAGAGGACCAGGCGGAGAAAATTCAGAGCTCAACAGTGCCCTGCAACAACAGCTGGAGGCATTTGGGTTTTATGGTGATTAGTAGGGCCCTACTAAATTCACAGTCCATTTAGGTCAATGTCATGGTCATAGGGTTTTGAAAAATCACAAATTTCACGATTTTAGATATTTAAATCTGAAATGTCACGGTGCTGTAATTGTAGGAGTCCTGATCCAAAAAGGAGTTGGGGGGCAGGGGAAGGGTTGCAAGGTTATTATGGTGGATGCTACCCTCACTTCTGTGCTGCTGCTGGTGGCAACGCTGCCTTCAGAGCTAGGCAGCTGCTGACAGGGACCCCAGCTCTGACAGCAGAGCCACCACGTCCAGTAAGGATGGCATGGTATGGTATTACCACCCTTAATTCTGCGTTGCTGTCTGCAGAACTGGGCCTTCAGTCAGCAGCTGGAATTTTCCAGCCATTCAGCTCTGAAGGCAGCAATGCGGGAATAAGGGTGGCATCATATGGTATTGATACTAAGGATGTGAAAGTGTAACCATGTACACAATTAACCTATGAGCCCGCTCTGTAAACAGCGCCAAATTTCAAAATAAGATCTTTTGACTTAGACTCGGAATTTGCGCAGTGCAAGTTGTGTAGCCTATTCCGACAAAAGGGTGCTGTCTAGACACACCCTCAGAGAAAATTGTGCTTGATATCACAAGGCCTGCGTGTGATGCTGATGTGTCTGGGTATGTTCTCTTTGTGCTACTGAGAGTTAGATGCCCTTGCAGTGTGATGAGACTCAATCTATACACTAAAAACATGCTTTAACCTGCAAATTCCCTCCTAAAACAAACTAACCAAGACCTGGGAATGAGCTGTGAAGTTTTTAAAAATATTTTTTCCTCCTCCCTTTCTCCAAAATTCCTTCTGCCTTGCTCCACCCCCACCTCCCATCATCTCTTCCATAGTCCCATTATACAATAACAGTGTTGCTGTGATTCCAAATGACTAGAAGTGCTGATGGATGAGCCATCCCAAAGCACCAGCCTCCTTTGTGAAAGCCAGCCTCTCTCACTTGCTGACAGATGTTGAGCAAGCAAAGTATAGATCCCGGGAAAGGCACTTCCACACTCCATCAGATTGTGTCACTGAAGCCTCATTAATCTGTCATAACTTCTCTCCCCTTTCTTTCCCATCACAGCTGATTACCAAGGCAATTGTGAAAACAGAAGCTGTCTCTTTTACAAGCCTGTTCCATTTGACAGGGTGCAGGAGACAATCAGAGACCAAGTGCTGGGCAATTTGAATGGACAGAGAGGGAAAGAAGCTCTAAGTGTAGTTCTTTTCATTTTGGTATGAACTAGATTTCTTTTCACTTGTCCAGTAGTTTATCCCTGCACAGTGTTCCACGCAAGGTCTCGTGCCCTACAAGGAGCTGGGCCTTTGTTCTGCAGCAAGTTCCTAGGGTTTCAGCAGTTCTCCAATACTTCAGGCTGGAAATCCAATGGCTGCTTTTATGATGCTAAACATTCTGGATAGTAGCCTCTGAGTGGTTTATTTGGACTTTAAATTTAAGATAGTTTATGGAACTCAAACTATCAATGTGAATGGACTTTGTTTTGTCAACTCAGCTCCAGTTTCGGGTTAGTAATAACTCCCCTAAGCGAGGCTGGATTTGCTTAGTTTCATTTTTTTCTATGCACATTTCACGGAAAGCTAGCTGCGCATTCCCCCATCTCTACCTCTGTGGTGCTTGGGGCTGGAATTTCCTCTATGGCCACCTCAAATTGGAGTGAAGTGGCTTTAAATATGCACAGAGCAGCCCTTTATAAACTAACAAGCTGCAGCACAGCTCTAAAACCTGACAAAAAGACATAACAGTCCTAAGCTGGAGTGCTCCTGTAGCCCTTCCCCGGCACCTTCTACAAGTCTCCCCTGTGAGGAAGTGAAAGCTGAACTCCTCACATAATCACAGTGACTTGCTATGGAGCAGGGTCTGATAATGAGTGTGGGAGAGCAGGGTTGGTTCTGTACTCCTGGCTCTTCTAGCTTCACTTCCTGGTACTGATTAAGGACTCAGCGTCAGCCACTGCTGTTCTGGTGTCCCTCTGGCAATGAACTTTCACACTTTGTACATGACCTTGACTTATGCATAATGCAACAGCTTTCTCCTTCCCTGTGGGCTCTCTGGATTACACCTGTACTGCAAGACCTGATTTACTGTCACTTTTCTAGGTTAAATATACGTCCCAAGGGGGGCAAGCAGCTTTGCTGCTATTGGTGCATTCTGCCATGAGGCAGCAATAATCTGTGTCTGGGGCTTCATGCCAGCACTATTCCATCGCCGGGCCCCTACCTGTCCCCAGATAATGCTGTGCCCCCTTTTAGCTGTACTAGCCCTTTCATGCCCTCCATTGTATAACCCTGCCTTACTCCTCAGCAGACTACTGCCTCTGGAGCCCAGCCGCTGTTCACATTGGCATGGAGGGACCCAGTCTGCGTCTTGCTCTGTATTAGAATGGAATCTATTTTCTGGAATAAGGGAAGGCAAATTGCAGATAGAACATGACAAGCAGGCTCATGGGCTCTTCTAGAGGAGCAGGTGGGCAACAAAACTTCCAGCCCCTCAGCTGTATCCAGGAGTCTCTCTGAGCGTGGCTAACCCAGTAGTCCATAACCTAGAGTGAGGGCTTCCTTGTTGTGGGAAGACAAACTATAAAATCCCAAGTGCCTGCATTTATTTAAAAATTGCAACCTATTTTCTACTCAGTCAGCTCCTAAGGGAAGCCTCTGAGCTAGACAGAGGCTATCAAAATGAAAGGGCCTTTTTTTTCTTTCTTCCAACCCACTGTCTGTCTGATGTAAACAGGCAAACAAAGATTCCAGCCTCTCCTGACAAATAACAGCACTGTCCCCTGTACCATCCAGGCTGCCCTGCAGCCTACATTGTCTCCTTGTCCAGACACATGTACCATTTTGGGAGCAATGGCAAAACAAAACTTAGGGGAGCAGGAGCCCAAGCACCAGCCTAAGCCCACATCACAATTAATGAGCCCTATAAGCCCCACAACCATAAGGCTGCCACAGGCCAACTGCAGGTGGGTAATTTCAGGGCAGAGGTACCTTTGTATGCCTCAGCCACATCTGAGTGTGTGGCCCTGCTCATGCAGGAACTCCACATGCCCTCGAGCTACCCGCCAAAGGGCTACTGGCCCACTTACAGGTCGGGAGGAAGTTAGTGGATCCACAAAGCTTGGCCTAGACTCTGAACCCTTGTAAGGGCTGGTCTTGGACATCTTTTCCCTCTACTAGATGGATGGGAGATGGCAAACTCTTCAGCTGACTTCTCTGAGCAGGAATCCAGGACTCACAAAGGGCAGGGGGAAGTGACTTGCCTTTTTCTCTCTTAAAACATAGAAGTTTAGGGTTGGAAGAGAACTCAGGAGGTCATCTAGTCCAACCCCAAGCCCAAAGCAGGATCAGCCCAACTAAATCATCCCAGCCAGGGCTTTGTCAAGCTAGGCCTACTTCTGTCACCTGCCACCACTGAGAACATCCTGTGTGGAACCTCCCTTCGGATAGCTGAAGGCTGCTATCAAATCCCCCTCACGCTTTTCTTCTGTAGACTAAATAAGCCCAGTTCCCTCAGCTTCTCCTCAACAGTCATGTGCTGCAGCCCTCTAATCATCTGCGGAGCCCTCTGCGGGATTCTCCAGTTTGTCCATATTCTTTCTGTAGTGGGGCCAGATGGGGGGGGGGGGACTGGGCGCAGTACTCCAGGTGTGGCCTCACTGGTGCTGAATAGAGGGGGATAATCACTTTCTTTGATGTGCTGGCAATGCTCCTACTAATGTAGCCCAATATGCTGTTAGCCTTTTTGGCATCAAGGGCTCTCTGTTGACGCATAGCCGCTGCTCAGCCACTGTAATCCCCAGGCCCTTTTCTGCAAAACTGCTGTTTAGCCAGCGGGCTGCTGCCTTTACCTTCCGTAGTGGACTCTGTTGATGTGGTACCTGACTGCCCCAGCAAAGGACTGAGTGTGGCTTTGGATGGGGCAAGTCCAGTACATCTCTTTTTCAGTGGCCAGCTTCCAGCCTGCAGCCCAGGAATCTTTCTGTGGATTTTTAACCTACATGCCAATCACTTTTGAGGCATAGACATAGGCTATTTCCCATTATGAAACTGGCAACTACTTGATGAGGAATGTCAAGGGCAAGGGAGAAAAGACTTTTCCTTTGCCTGGCTTTATGTAAGGCCAAATGCGTAAAGCAATTTTCCTCCCTAATGGGCTTGGAGAGCTTTTGTGACGTGTTACATTGTGAATCTTTCCACAAAGAAACTTGAGTAACATTTGTTCTGCCTCCAGGGAAATAGTTTATGCTTTCTGCTCACAGTGAATAGCAATGCCCTGTCAACCCTGAGCAGCAAATGCATCACACAGAGCCCATGGATTCTGCTTTTGAATGGTTTGACTTATATTATTCAGTCAGCTGCTTCTCGGAGTGTTGCCTCATGGAATCCCCCTCCTCCCCCCCGCCCCATGATCTTGTGACCTATAATAAGGCTGGAAGAAGTTGGTAAGACACATATACAGGGGGGTAAAAGTACCAGGCTGCATGGTCAGATTGTTTAGGAAATTACAAAGCATGTTCTCTACTGGAGGAACGGAAAGCAACTTCATCAGCACAATATCTGCCTGTTGCTTCAGGGGTTCACACATCTTCTCGTGTTTCACACTGTCAGCGCATTCCTAGATAGCCATACATCCCTATCTGCAGAGAGAGAAGAAAATATGCCCATAGAGGTCTTGCTTGAAGAAGTGAGTTGTGCCCACGAAAGCTCATGAGACCATCTACACGTTTTGTTAGTCTCTTAGGTGCTGCAAGGCTATTCATTGTTTTTTAAGTGCATCCTTCCTGTTAGCTTTATCCAAAGCATTGGTGCAGGCTGCAACTTTGAGGATCACAATGAGGGATGTAAAATCCAGTTTAATCAGTTAACTGGTTAAACATTAGGGATCCTGAGCAGGGAACCACTCCAGGCTGCCTCCTGGACTTGGGCAGGGCTGCCGCTTCTGGCCCACAAAAGGGTGTGGCTACTCGCCCCAGGCTTCCGGGCTACCAGCTTCCTCCCTGGCCCATGGGGTGGTAACCCAGGAGGGCAGGTCGTGGGTGGGTTGCTGCTCCCAGGTGCCAGTTAACCATTGCCCAATAAGCATCACCCAGTAAGGGTGATACTTACCAGGTAACCAGTTAACCAGTTACCCATTCACATCCCTAATCACAATGCTGGAAAATAAACACAATGACAGATGAGAAAGCCTATTGGAGGCCCATCTAAAGTCTGTCTCCTGAGAAGGAGAACAATTTCCTAAAGTTTTCTGGGTTTAATTGTTAAAACAGACTGCACTGTTGCCTTTGCTTAGAAAAACATGAAACTATGGAACAAGGCCCAGATTCTTACACCCTTCCTCACACTGAATAGCACGTCACTCACCAAGACCTAAGAATGTCGATATTACTGGCTGAGCTCCTTTGGCCTACGTTATTCAAGAGACTATGGTATGGTAATGCTGTCTGGACTAGATGATCATAACGGCTCTTCTGGACTCAGATCTACTATTTCAGTGGGGCTAAGTGTGGAAGAAGAAATGCTGCTTAATGTGAGTAATGGAACCAGAATTTGGACCAGAGTTAGTCAGAGATGCGAAAGGTTAACTGGTTCTGGTTAACTTGTGGGGGCTGGAGCAGCTCCCCTCCCACTGTGGGCAGGGGGCTGCTCCAGCCCCGAGGGGCCCTCCATGGACAAGGGTGATCCAGCCCAGCTGGAGAAGTCCCTGTGTGTGGCAGACCCTGGTGTGCTGTAGGCAGGGAGAGCTTTGGCTGCGATGGAGCAGCCCCTGCTGGCAGCGGGGGTAGGGTTGCTCCAGCCTGGCCACAACAGCCCCTCCCCCTCATTTTTAACTGGTTAACCAATTAAACAGGATTTTACATCCCCAGAGTTAGTTATTTGTGTAGGGCCAATGAAGACCATGACACAGTCCCTACTTCAAAGGGCTTGCAATTTAATTTTAGACATGATTCGAAGTGTAAGAGTAAGGAGTGTAGAAGGAGTTTGTGACTATTGCAGATAGGAGCTGGACCAGGAATATGGAACTTGCTGCTAAAATAGATAAGGACCATTGGACTTGCTGAGTCAAATACAAAACTTGACTCTTTGCCCAGGCTTCAGTACCCTCAAGCTCACTGATTCATTTAAAAAAAACACCATCATATGCCTGCTTCTTGGAGGCATGGGGGAGGGAGAATGAGAGCGAGAGAAAGAGAGAGAGAGAGAGAGAGAGAGAGAGAGAGAGAGAGAGAGAGCATCATCTTCTTTGGTGCCTGCATACTACAGCAATGAGGTCCATATAAATATTTGAGGGATGAATTGATGGATAGCAGGGACAAGGCATGTATGATCTGCTTTAGGCTGAGAATTAAGGCTCTCTTATTGATGGCAAACTTTGCAGCGTGTTCCTTGCCAAAATCTCTAGCTGGTAAGCACAGAATTAAGAATTACTTAGAATTTAGTCCGCTGATACTGCCAGCCATGAGTTTGCTGTTTAAACTTTTTGTTTTAAGCCCCATGCCATTCCCATAGTCCGTGGGATCCTGTTATGAAAAGGCTTCTTCAAACAGCTGGGCTACGTCTACACTGGCCCCTTTTCCGGAAGGGGCATGTTAATTTCAGAGATCGTAATAGGGAAATCCGCGGGGGATTTAAATATCCCCCGCGGCATTTAAATAAAAATGTCCGCCGCTTTTTTCCGGCTTTTAGAAAAGCTGGAAAAGAGCGTCTACACTGGCCCCGATCCTCTGGAAAAAGCGCCCTTTTCCGGAGGATCTTATTCCTTCAAAGTAGGAATAAGATCCTCCGGAAAAGGGCGCTTTTTCCGGAGGATCGGGGCCAGTGTAGATGCTCTTTTCCGGCTTTTCTAAAAGCCGGAAAAAAGCGGCAGACATTTTTATTTAAATGCCGCGGGGGATATTTAAATCCCCCGCGGATTTCCCTATTACGATCTCTGAAATTAACATGCCCCTTCTGGAAAAGGGGCCAATGTAGACTAGCCCCTGGGGTTTGCCACACGCTCTGCCTGGAAATGGACAGGCTTGGGCTCGTTCAATGAGGGCTGAGCTCACGTCCACATTTCAGTCCCTTACATGACCAGGCTTTGGGATTGCCAGCTCTTAATTGGACACTTGCCCAGTGGTCCACATAAAGTTCTGGTGTATTCATCTGTTTCTTGTAGCTAAATGAAGATCTAAAACAAATGTTCAGAAGTGTGTACACATTTATTTTCTGCATGTGATTTGTACCCAAGTTGGGGAGTCTCACAACTTTGCCCACCCACACAGTCCAGATTTGTGTGCGTATCACCTATTTTGCACATGTGCAAAAGAGCATACAGAGCCCTGAGCATAGACTTTAAACATTTGCACCTGAAACAACCTCATTGATTTGCTGTCAGTATCATTGTCCAGTTTTTATGCACAAAACCTGTCCTGCAGTGTGTCCTTTGGTAGCTGAAGCTCTCAAAGAGCTCTTTTAAAAATATTTGTAAATTAATTTTTTGTTTGATATTAGTGTTTGTGAAACTTTATTTTTCTATTTAAAACCTACATTTCTGTCCTAAGATGCTTGAATTCTTTTAAGCCTGTTTTCTGCTCTCTGGCAGGAGGGCTGAGAAACACAAAAACAATCCCTCAAAACTTAACTTTTAACAGTCAGCAAAGATAAAAATCAGCCATGCAGACTGGAAAGGCATCTTTACACAGAGAGAGTTACAAGCACAGATAGGCCCAATGAATATACACTGTAATGTGCCCTAGAGCAATGGGAATACAGTGAAGTCCAAAACTAGAAAGTCAAGCAATAAAGCTGCATTTTACTGGAAAGAGGGAAAAAACCCAATCTGCTCTGCATATCCATATTGGCTCAAGCGAGGCAGTTTGGATGCTGGAATACATCTGTTCAAGCTTCCCCGGTCAGTTTAAGACAAAATCTCACAAACTATTTACTACAGCTTTGCCTTACAATAAAGGTAGTTAAACTCTGGGCAGTTAACTCCTTAGGTACTGGACATTTTCCTTCATATGGGCTTCAGGGAAGCATGCTCTGACAAACCATATGAGAAAAGAGGAGCCATTAGTAAGTGATTTATGGACGGAGTCTGCCCTAACTCATCTTGCCTTTCCCCTGCTGGAAAACACAGTCCTAAGGTGACTTTGTGTGGCTGATTCCCAACTCTTCCTCAGACTGGGAGCCATAAATGCGAAGGTGGGGGTCCAGAATGGCCACAAGAGAGCTGGTAACATGCCAGCTATCTCTCTCTTCCTGGCTGTTCTTGACTGTTGTCATAAACGTATAAGTGCTGAAATATAATAGAGCAGAGCCTCAAAAATCCTTACCTTGCTAATTTGGCAGCTGGTTTTCCTAGAGGCATCCTGCACCTGCACATAATAAAGCAAGTCGTAGGGTCTTGCAACCATATATCACCTTGGGCATCTGAGATCACAGCTGTCCCAAAGTGAGCAGAATAGAGCTGAGCAGACAACTGATGTAATATTTCCTCAGAAATTCTGACAAACACAAATAAAGTCATTTGTGTTGAAAACACCCTCAGGATTTTGACCAGGCTCAGGATGGACCTGATTAAACAAAGCCACAAAAGTACTGCTTGGAAGGACCCGTAAAAATTAATGGTGAGATTTTCAAAGTGGCCTCGGTAAATTAGGTGTCTAACTTTCATTTAATTTCAGTGGGATTTGAGTGCCTAAATTCCTTAAAATCATCTGAAAGTCTCAGCCTAGCAGCTGCCCTTGAAGAACATTCCAGTGTTGCTAACTATTGCAATTTTATTGTAAGTCATGTGCTATTAGATGTTTTAGTAACATCCCAGTTCCTGAAATCTTGGGAGTGTGAGAGAATCTCAGGTATCATTTTTTTCTTAAGTTTCTAGCCCTACTGGCTATAGAGAAAAAAGCTTGAAAATATGATCTGAGGGTACCAGAAACCTCATAAACCAGAAGGCAAAGGAAAATAAAATATTTTTTCTAATTTCATTATTTTGCTATGGGGCAGACTAGTGATTTTTGCACATTTGGGGTTGGCAATATTGATTCCATTCTGAACCTTCAAAAATACCTTGTTGACAAAAGATCCGGCATTCTTTCACTATGCTGCCATTTTGAAAGGGCACAGAGAGAAATTAAATATGGATGGTGCATCATGCTCTCTTTGCACTGTGCTCAGGCAATGTTTGTTAAAGATAAAAATAGAGGGTAGGAGATGTGTGCTGCCATCACAGATCTGATCTAGAACCTCCTTTTGGACACTCACCAGACTGCTAAAGTGCATGTTTTCTCAGCTTGCTGGGGATGGGCAGAATTTAGGCACTGTCCCTGGTTTGGGGCCTCTAGGCACACAATTTAGAGCAGACCTCATGTCTGATACCCCTCTTTGAATTGGAAAACCCACAGTCCAATACTTTCGTGCCACCTCCCTCAAGCCTCACTAGCAGCTTTAGCTTGTTTCCCAGCATCCCACTGAAGATGTGAGACTTCTGGTTTACATTTCATCTCCTCAGGGCTACATGCCAGTGAAAGCTGACAGACAGACTCTGCCCAGGATTCTAGAACCCAAATGCTCTTTACCCAGATAGCACAAGAAATATAGAGAGCTATACAAAATAATAAACATCTACACACTTTTTCCTGCCTCGGTTTCCTCACCACTCCGGAGAGTCGTTTGGACATAGGCAAGAACCTTGACAGGAAACACTTCCTCATCCCTTCTGCGCATGGCTTCTCTTCCACAATATGGAATGAATCAATGGATAACCCTTTCTCTCAAGTGGCTCCCGAGAGATCCTCTTTTATTACCTGTATCCCAATGTTTCTCATACTAGGGGTTGTGTCCCAAAAGGGACTGGCAAGACTGCTGTAGGAGGGGTTGCTAGAGGAATGACTGCGGCCAAGTGCTCAGCTCTGACAGTAGCTCCACCACCAGCAGCAGCACATAAGTAATGGTGACAAGGGATGGAGGGGAGTTGGATATAGCCTGAAGTATTTTCAAATGGTGTCCCAGCTGCCCCTTTGTCAAGTGACTTCCTTATCAGCCCCATCATGGGATCACAATGTTCTACCAACTAATCTATTACTTCGTTACTACCCCATGAGGGCAGATTGATCCTTCTGGGTAGGAGTCATTCTGCTGTCTGGGAGAGCATGTGAGCTAACACATCCCTTTGGTTCTGTTTTACTACCTCGTGGAATACCAGTTCAACATGGAGGTAAATGGACAGCAGAGAAGATAAACAAGACCCATATTCAAAAGAGAGACTGAGGTGCCCTAAGTCTCAAATGGGATTCATAAGCTGTACATAGACAATTTCCC
Organism: Pelodiscus sinensis; assembly: GCF_049634645.1. Taxonomy (NCBI): domain Eukaryota; kingdom Metazoa; phylum Chordata; order Testudines; family Trionychidae; genus Pelodiscus; species Pelodiscus sinensis. Next base: position 310,517,998 of record NC_134711.1, read on the forward strand.
TTATCATCATATCTGCCTGCTATTGGAGAGGAATGTGTGTGGTAGGAAAAGATTTATGTGCCTGACACAGAAAAGAAAGTGTTCAGGAATAATTAACCCTCATGAAAATATGATCCCCTAGTCACAGAGACCTTCCCACCATTGTGATATTTGAAGTGCTGGTTGCACAAATTATTGCTGAGCAAGAACACTATTTTTACTAACCAATTAATGTTAACTCAGAGGTCAGACTGGCTTTAATGGCAATTGCTTGCCATTTTAGAGAGTGAAATAACAGGCATGCCTAGTTAAAGATTTGCTAATCCCACTGTTTGTATAGTATCTGAAGTTGTATTACACCAAGAGGAGACCTACCACATAGTCCAGTTGTGGTGATTTTTTTCAGCTCTGGTGAATGTCAGTACAGTACATATTAAAGGTGATGTGGCATTTTGTTGATCATCATTTTTTCCCTGCAAGAGCAAAACCACTCACTTGGCAAATAATCATCAATAGGATCGTGCACTGTAATTATATTTGCCATATACTGTACTTGCCATGTTACTTATTCGTTGAACATATTCCATGTTCGCCCAAACTTCAAGACTGCCAAACTTGAGTGGAAGAGAGAAATTTGGGAAGCTTCACATTAATGGTAGAGAGGGGTTCAATGTTCAGTGTTTTGGAGGAATTATGATATTGAATGTTGCCTTGGTAGCTTCCAGAATCAGTGATGTGAAAAAGAGTATATGGAATGTGTAACTGTTCCATCCCCAAAATGTGCTGTGTAATTCAAAATAGTCTGCAGCAGATTGGTGGTCTCTAGGAAAGGAATTACAAAGATAAGCAAGGTATATCAGTTGAAACCACATGCTCTCAGACCCTTTGAAACCTTATAGGACAAGGGAAAGAAAGTGTCCTGTTAGCCAGAAATGGGTGTCAAACTCTTTCCTTCTGGCTGTGTCTACACTGGGCCACTTATTCTGGAAAATCAGCCGCTTTTCCGGAATAAGCTGCGAGCTGTCTACACTGGCCCTTGAATTTCTGAAAAAGCAACAATGCTCTACTGTACAAAATCAGCCGCTATTCCGGAAAAACTATTCTGCTCCCGCTCAGGCATAAGTCCTTATTCTGGAACACTGTTCTGGAAAAGGGCCATTGTAGACAGCCCAGTAGTCTTTTCCAGAAAAAAAAGCCCCGATCGCGAAAATGGTGATCGGGGCTCTTTTCCGGAAAAGCGCGTCTACATTGGCCACAGATGCTTTTCCGGAAAAAGGGCTTTTCCGGAAAAGCAGCCTGCCAATGTAGACGCTTCTTTTCCAGAAAAACTGAAAACGGAATAGTATTCCGTTTTAAGCATTTTCGGAAATTCATGCCAGTGTAGACACAGCCTCTGTGTTTACATCATGTATTTCCCCCTTGTTGTTCTGGTTTGTCCCATTATCCTATAATTATACAAATCATTTTATAAATGGTATGAAAACAAGTTTCATCCAGCTAAATATTTTAAACAAGTCTATGGCAGCTCATTGCCGTTGAAATTCAAAGGCCTTTGGCTCCTTTGAAAAGCCAGCCCTAAGCGCTAACAATTTGGGTGGGAGGGATCTGAAGATAATGGGAAGGTAGGGCACTCTGTAACTGGAGCACAGCTAATACACGTCACCCCAAAGAGGCGACCCAATGAGATTATAAGTAGCTGATATGTTACAGTAAAGCATGGTGGATCTATCAGCCCATGGAAGTTCTTCTGGGTTCTACAGCTCCAGAAACGATTCTGTCTTCTCTAGGGTAAATGCTCCTCAGTTGCAGCTGTAGGACAGCACAATAAAAGCAATTATTAAAGCCTCACACCTTTCCTTTTGGAGAGAAGAGGAAGGCTAAACACCATGGATGCTGGTTGTGCTTCTGCATGACTGGAAGGTACTCAGGTATGTCTACACTACAGCACTAATTCGAACTAAATTAATTCAAATTACTTAATTCGAACTAAGCTAATTCAAATTAGTGCATCTAGACCTAAAAACAAATTCGAATTAGCGTTTTGCTAATTCGAACTAGCATGTCCACATTGAGTAGACCCTGAAGCGAAGTTAAGGCTGGATGGAACCAGTGCCGGCAGGGCATCAGGTTAGGACTTTGAGTGTGGAGCTGCTTAAAGGGACCCGACCTCCACCCCAGACAGACAGTTCTCAGGGTTCCCCGCTTACTTGTCTACCTCGATGAGGGACATCACAGCACTCGGCCATCAACCCAGCTGCACTTGCCGCAGAATGCCATCCGGGGGGTCAATCGGGGGGCTTCCAGGATCCATGAGGCCCTGCAGGAGAGCTTCCACCCCGAGGAGCCTTCAGAGCCACCCCAGTCCTCCCCATCAGGGGCTCGTGCCTCATTCCTCCCTCACCTTCTTCCTCTTACCCCTCCCTAGCCCCCCTTCCTGATGTAAAAAAATAAAGGACACGTGTGTTCAAAAATAGAAACTCTTTATTTAACAAAACTGGGGGTGGGAGGGGATGAACCTCTGGGGAGACTGGGGAAAGGAGGTGGGAGAGGGGAAGAGAGAGGGTGGGAGAGGGGAGGAGGAAACCTGGGAGGAGGGAGCTGGAAGGGGGAAGCCAGGGGAAGAAGGAGGAGGGGAAGTATAAAACCATTGTACGCCATATCTTCAGTACTGTGTACAGATGTGGTCTCCTCACGTCAAAAAAAATGTTTTGACCTTGGAAAGGGTTCAGAAAAGGGCAACTAAAATGATTAGGGGTTTGGAACAGGTCCCATATGAAGAGAGGCTAAAGAGACTGGGACTTTTCAGCTTAGAAAAGAAGAGACTGAGGGGGGATATGATAGAGGTATATAAAATCATGAGTGGTGTGGAGAGGGTGAATAAAGAAAAGTTCTTCATTAGTTCCCATAATAGAAGGACTAGAGGACACCAAATGAGATGAATGGATAGCAGGCTTCAGACTAATAAAAGAAAGTTCTTCTTCATACAGCACATAGTCAACCTGTGGAACTCCTTGCCACAGGAGGCTGTGAAGGCTAGAACTATAACAGAATTTAAAGAGAAGCTAGATAAAGTCATGGAGGTTGGGTCCATGGAGTGCTATTAGCCAGGGGGTAGGAATGGTGTCCCTGGCCTCTGTTTGTGGAAGGCTGGAGATGGATGGCACGAGACAAATGGCTTGGTCATTGTCTTTGGTCCATCCCCTCCGGGGTATCTGGTGCTGGCCGCTGTCAGCAGACAGACTATTGGGCTAGATGGACCTTTGGTCTGTCCCAGTACTGCCGTTCTTATGTTCTAAGCTCAGGGCTCAGGGTTGGGGGTCTCACTGGACCAACTTGATTTTCATGCAAACCTGCTCTTGGGTTCGCATGTGGCCTTTGGTGGCCAGGCTGGTAGCTATCCTGCCCTAGATGGCCGCTTTCCTTTGCTTAGTGCGGAGCTTGTGGACGTTGGAGGCCTCCCCCCAAACCTGGATGAGGTCCACAATGGCTCAGAAGTATGAAAAAAACACAGAAAGAAGTTACGCTGACAGAAGCACTGGTGTGGCTAATGCTGTTGACAGGAGAGCTTCTCCTGCCAACATAACTACTGCTTCTCATGGATGTGGTTTTATTATGTTGATGGAAGAGGTATCCCCCCTAAGCATTGAGAGCTACACAAATGATTGTACAATGGTGCAGCTGAATTGGCACAACTGTGTCACTCTGAGCTCACTGTGTAGACAAGTTTAGTCTCTACAGAGGATCCCTTAGAGTTAGTAGGATAGTGAGAGTAAGGGTACATCTACATTGCACAGCTATCTCAAAATAAGCTATTCCGGAATAGTTATTCTGAAATAGCTTATTTCAAAATAGTACGTCTACACTGCAGGGAAGCCTCAAAATTAGTCCGAGGCAGGCTTCCCTAATGTGAACTTGCTATCTCAATTTAGAGCCCCAGGAGGCACTGGGGAGGAATAACTTAGAATGGCCCTGGTGAGGGTTATTTCAAAACAGCAGAAGTGGTGCATCTACACATGCCTTATTTCGAAATTGCTATTTTGGAATAGGCATTACAGTAGAGTCCCGATTATCCGACCTAAACGGGACTGACAGGTGATCGGATTACCAAAAATGTCGGATAATATGGAGTACAGAACATTACCTGTACAGTAGTTGATTCAGGTGCTCCGGGCGAAGGGCAGCAGCACTTTGGGGATGTTCCACTTGGAGGCCGCCGAGAAGGGCGGCAGCAGCAGGGGCAGCATCAGCAGTACCCGGAGCAATGGGGCAGCGAGCAGGGCCATTCTCCTGGGCCACACCTGGGGGCTGCAGGGCCATTCTCCTGGGCCACACCTGGGGGCTGCAGGGCGGGAAGGGGCCAGGCAGGGATGGGGACTAAGCAGCACCAGCAGGAGGCTCCAACACACAGGCTGGACTCTCAATCGCCTGCCATGCGCTGCAATTCAAGGGACGTCAGCAGCTGAGGCAGGGGAAACGGGCCCGGTCACATGGCGGGCGGGTGGCCGGTGACAGCGTGGGGTTTTAGTTTTGCTTTCAGGGGCTACTGCTAGAGCCTCTTCAGCCGGGGAGGCTGCATGTGGCATGGCAGCATGGGGCGGCTGACCTTGGGGGCCGCATACTCACGCTGTGCTAGGCTGGCTGGGGATTTCTCGTGGAACCCCTGACAATGGTCCGCGGAACCCCAGAGTTTATCCAGCTATGTCGGATAAAGCGGAATGTCGGATTACCGAAGGTCAGATAATCCGGACTTTACTGTATTCCTCATAGTATGAGGTTTACAGGTTTCGAAATAAGCCGTCTGTTATTTCGAAATTATTTCAAAATAACAGAATGGTTGTGTAGACGTTCACATTGTTATTTTGGAATAATGCTAATTATCTCGAAATAATAGTGCAGTGTGGATGCATCATAGAGAACAAGGCAATGGTTTTTATAGGTCAGTTCTGTGTATTGGACTGAAAAGAGGGGGGGTACGTCTACACTACAGCGCTAGTTCGAACTAACTTAGTTCGAATTAGTTAATTCGAACTAAGCTAGTTCGAACTAACGCATCTAGAACTAAAAACTAGTTCGAACTAGCGTTTTGCTAGTTCGAACTAGTAAGTCCACATTGAGTGGACTCTGAACAGGGCTTAATGATGGCCGGAAGCAGTGCCGGCAGGGCATAAAAGGAGGACTTAGAGCATGGAGATGCTGTCTCAGGCTAGCCGAGGGCTGCGCTTAAAGGGTCCCGACCCCCACCCCGGACACACAGTTCTAAGGGGTGCCCCGCTTGCAAAGAAGTTCTGGCTTGGAGTGCCCTGAGTGCCCACACTGGGCACATCACACCACTCGGCCATCAGCCCGGCTGCACTTGCCGCAGGCTGCCATCTGGGGAGAGGGGGCAATCGGGGGGCTGCAGGAGAGCTTCCACCCCCAGAAGCCCGCAGAGCCAGCCCAGTCCTCCCCATCGGGGGCTCGTACCCCATTCCTCCCTCATCTCCTTCCACTTACCCTTCCCTAGCCCCCCTTCTTATTGATGTACAAAATAAAGATAACGTTTCTTCCAACATTGACTCTGTCTTTATTGAAAAAAACTGGGGGAGACTGGGAAAAGGAGGTGGGAGAGGGGAAGAGAAAGGCTGGGAGAGGGGAGGGCAACTAACACGATCAGGGGTTGGGAACAGGTCCCAGATGAAGAAAGGCTACAGAGACTGGGACTGTTCAGCTTAGAAAAGAGGAGACGGAGGGGGGACAGGATAGAGGTCTCTAAAAGCAGGGGTTGGGTGGAGAGGGTGCATTCAGAAAAGTTCTTCCTGAGTTCCCATAAAGAAGGACTAGAGGACACCAAAGGAAAGGAATGGGTAGCAGGCTTCAAACTAGTAAGAGAAAGTTGTTCTTGACAAAGCAAATAGTCAACCTGTGGAACTCCTTGCTGCAGGAGGCTGTGAAGGCTAGAACTAGAACAGAGTTTAAAGGGAAGTGAGATACAGTGATGGAGGTTGGGTCCATGGAGTCCTATTAGCCAGAGGGTAGGAGTGGTGTCCCTGCCCAAAGTTTGTGGAAGGCTGGAGAGGGATGGCACGAGACAAATGGCTTGGTCATTGTCTTCGGTCCATCCCCTCCAGGGTCCCTAGGGTTGGCCGCTGTTGGCAGACAGGCTACTGGGCTAGATGGACCTTTGGTCTGACCCAGTACGGCCATTGTAAGCTCAGGGCTCAGTGTCGGGGGTCTCAGTGGACCCCCTTGATTTTCATGCACACCTGCTCCTGGGTGGCCAGGCTGGCAGCTCTCCTGCCCTAGCCGGCCACTTTCCTGTGCCTAGTGCGGAGATCGTGGACGAGGTCCACGATGTCCGCACTAGCCCAGGAAGGTGCCCGCCTCTTGCGGTCCAGGGCAAGCTCCCGGGAGCCGCCAGCCTGGTCCCGGCAAGAGGGGGTGGGCTGGGGGGCATCGGGTGGGTGGCTCTGTGCCGTACCAGGTGCAGGGTCTGCTAGCTGGGTGCTGGCAGGCTTGCACCTGGCACGGGCACCGTAGCCAGCCCGTGCCCCTTTAAGGGGTCCGGGGCCGGGAGGGGGGCATAGAGTTTCCCTGGTGTTGGCCAGAGTGGCCACCAGGGAAACCTGGGGAGGGCTAGCCTCCCACTAGTTCGAACTAAAGGGCTACACAGCCCTTAGTTCGAACTAGCTAGTTCGAACTAGGCGTTAGTCCTCGTAAAATGAGGTTTACCTAGTTCGAACTAAGCGCTCCGCTAGTTCGATTCAAATTCGAACTAGCGGAGCGCTAGTGTAGCACCTATTAAAGTTAGTTCGAACTAACGTCCGTTAGTTCGAACTAACTTTGTAGTGTAGACATACCCGAAGAGACTAAGGAGATCCGTGGAAAAGGGGGCTGACTTGCAAGAGAATTTTTCAAAAGAAATATAGGTGCTTAGGAGCCGGAATCTCACTGAAAGTTAATGTGCCAGAGGCTTCTAAGTACCTAAATCGCTTTAGAAATGAGATGCAGGTGCCTTACTTAAGCACCTTTGATAATGTAACCCAATGTCTCTTGAGGGGGGAGGAGAAGTGGGGAGAGAGAAAGCTGAGAGGGCTGGCTCTTACCAAGGCCAGATGGTTTATAAAACATGCCTGACCAGCTTGATTAAGTTTCTCATGGTGGAATAGTAAAGAAGGACAATAAATGTGCTTGTCATTGTCTCCTTGCTGACAGACATGTTAGAAATTGAAAGTAGCAAAAGAAAAAAAAAGATCTGGGACACTTGAGTGCGTGAGCCTAGCCACTTGGGGGGTTGTGAATGGAGCTTTTGATGGCTGTACACTTGGCTTTGAAACAAAGTATGATTTGCCTGGTATCACTTTCTAGTATAAAGCATTCGTGTCCCACTTTTTCATGTCAAATGTCAATGGGGAAAGGGAGAGATTGACGGGAGGCATGAATGGCCATGCTGCCTTTGCATTTCTTAAGTCCCAGAGAGGGTCATTTTTGTAAGATTACAACAGCCACCTAGCCTCCTTTGACCTAACTACAGCACTAAGGTTGCTAATCTCTGCATTGCCCATTCCTCATGATTCTCCCATTGTCTGATGCTAGTTATCTGAGAGACAACCCTACTCACTTTCTCTTTTATTTTACTAATTTAATGGTGACAAGATAGGAGACCAATGAGTGTTGAAAGTTTAAAGGGGCATATCTACCTGAAAACAGACTGCTGTTTTATCTACAAATACTAACTAGGGTGACTGTAACGGAAAGCATTTAGGGGAAGTTTTCCTCTAATTCATTAACTTTGTGCGTCATGTATAAGCTATTTGTATTTGTTTTTATTTCAATCTTTCTCAGTGCAACTGGGGAGAGAGGAACCTTTTTTAAAATAGCAGAATGTAGTTGTCAAATCAAATCATGCAGTGGTAGAGGGAAACAGGCTGGGACATGCAGTGGTGCTAGCGGCTTTGAGCTCACTGCTTTCAAGCACCTAGATTTCTAGGGGACTCTTGACTGTGTCCCTTTTACTGATATTTCTTTTGTAGACAGGGTATTGTCTTTCTAAAGAAATAAATTGAATCAAGCACAGCAGTTTATTTCCTTAACTTTCTAGGATTTGCATTCAAACTCTCCTCTGAAAATTGGTCAGTTTCATATTTAAAGTTATCCCCAATACAGAGTCAAAGTCCCATATGGATGGGACTTTGTAAAAATACTACATAGTATTAACATTTGGTAGTTCTACTCTTTTAAATATGTGGACTCTTATGGAAACTGTCTAGCCTATTAGGTGTTGATTGTCACAATGCACGATCTTGGGAAGATAACTTTTCCTACATTTGTAAGAATATCTCTGGTGACCTAACACGTGACCGTTATTGGCCTAGACATTGGAAAGGTAATTTCCCCTACATTTGCAGTAATATCTTAGATTGACCTCTAACATTTTGCATATTTGGAACATATAATAATAATACTTAGTCGTCCCCTCTGGGGATCTCACAGAGATTGACAGGTATACTCATACTCAGACTAAAGATCTGCTATTGTCCCCATGGGGAAACTGAGGCATGAAGGTAAGTGATTTGCCTTATATGGCAAATCAGTGTCAGACCAGGTATTAGAACCAAGATTCCCTGCTTCCTCTGCCTTTGACATAATTCCATCTGTGTAATCAGTACTAATGGGAAGGATAATCTCATGCTTAAAATAGAGGCACCAAGTCGCCAATTCAGGGTCCAGTTCCCACCTTCAGGGCTGATATTGCAAGGCTTAACTCATTGTCCTCTCTGGAGCACATTGAGATACTCAGATGGGAAGGCCTGTTGCAATGAAAATTAAGGTACATTTCCCTAGAGTGGCAGCAGTCTCAAATTAGTGTGAATGATTTTGATATCACACAGGCACTTTCAATATACCACTTCCTTGGGTGATCTAGTGTTTTTTCCATATATATTTTCTGTACATATAACCATGTTGTCATAAAAAAAGAAATTAACAGGTATATATTCTTCTCTTCCTATCTTGTGGAGTGCTTTATCCACTTCTAATTGTCCTTTAACCTACAGGTATGGCATGAATTGCTTGATCCAGTTTGAAGATTTTGCTAATGCCAACGCTTTCCGTCTTCTCAACAAATACCGCAACAAATATTGTACATTCAATGATGACATTCAGGGTAAGTGCCAGGGAAATGCAACTGAATTCATAAGGCCATTAATTTTTACTGAGTTCAAATTTCCATTGAGTCTAATAGACCTTGCATACAAGCAGCAACAATGAAAACAAAAGCACAGTAATGTAGTATGAAAAAAGTGTTCCTGCCATTTCCAGTAACTCATCTGTCACTGAGAGAAAATGTAACACATGTTACAGTGCTTCAGTGCTTCAGTTAGTTGATCTGCAGCCTGGCTGAGACAATATCAATTATACTTAGCAATTATGTAGGGCAGCAGTTCCCAACCGCCGGGCCATGGACTGCTGCCGGGCCGTAACCCACTGCCTGCCGGGCCACAGAGGCTGCCGAAGCTCAAGACAGCTGTTCACAGCAGCTCAGCTCCAGCAGCTGTGGTGACTGAGGCATGGCAGGAGGAGGCGGAGCAGGAGGCATCTCCCTCCCTCCTCTGTGCTTGGGAAGGGAGGGGGTGCGAAGGAGGGATCGTGCATGCCACCAATGGCTGCTCCTCCTGCCTGCACGGCCATTTTTGCTGGTGGTGACACTAGGGCTGAGGTGGCAGCAGGAGGAGGAGGAGTGCCCCTCCCTTCTCAGTAATGGAAGCCAGCCGGGGCTCTGCGCTCTGCCCGCGTGGCCACTTTTGCCGGCAGTAGCAGGAGGAGAAGAAGGAGGCTCTTTTCTCCCTCCCTCCTTGGTAATGGCAGCCCAGCTGGGGCTCCGCACTCTCCCCACCACACACACACACACACACCCACAGGGGCGCAAAGATGCACTTGCAGAAGGAGTGGGCATGAAGGAGGAGGGAGTGTGCATGCCGCCAACAGCCGCTCCCTCTTTCCATGTGGCAGTAACAGTCACGCTCCCTACGGGGGCATCCTCCCTCTGGGGAGTGTTGGGGCAGGTAGGGACAAAGAGGTGTTGGGTGAGGCTGTAGTGGGGTCACGGGGCAAGAGGGTGTTGACATGGGCTAGAGGGGTCAGAGGTTAAAGGATCAAAGGGCATGGGACGTAGGGTTGATGTCCCATTCCACTGCTCAGATCATTCACCCTCCTCATTCTGTATCCCTAGCAAATGTATAAACCTTTCCTTTCCTTGACAGATGCACTGGGTGATTCACATGTGGGGATTTTTTGTTTGTTTTAAATCTCCATGATAAATAATACCCTCCCACTCTATCAAGTTGAGAGCAGGATCTTCCTTTCATATTAAACACTGGCTTCCCTTTTCCTCTACCTCTTGCCTCTTGCTTTTTTCCTTTTCTCGTCCTGACTGTCACATGCAGGAATGTCAGAGGATTGATTTTAATCTGCTATTTGCAAACAATGGGATTTGTCCTAATCTATGTCTGGAAAAGACTGAAAGGAAGCATGCCAGTACAATTTTCACACAAAGCCTGTCCGTACATGAGGTGCTTCCCAGAGGTATCTGTACACACTCATTCCAGCAACATCCTGCCAGGCTGTCTAAGGCATCCTTCACAGTGATGAAAGTCAGAGTGATCAGGCCCCAGCAGGACTTTGAGGCTACATCTACACAGCAGTGCTGTTTCAGGGTACCAGAGGTATCCTGAAATAGCTATTCCACATCTTTTGAGCGCGCCCATTATTTTGAAAAATAACGGGCTCACTAATCAGACATCCCTGTAAACTTCATTCCATGAGGATTAAGGGACATTTCGGAATAGCAATTTATTTTGAAATAAGTGCTGTGTAGACCACACCATATTTTGAAATAAGCTATTTCAAAATCAACTCAAAATAAACTCTGCAATTTGTGTAGCTCACATTGCATAGCTTATTTCGAGATCCAGGTGTAGTATAGCCCCACCCTGAGAGCTGAAGGTACATGGGAGGGAGAAGTAAGATGAGCAGTCATCTTGGAAGAAGCTTGTTCTGAGGATGGATTTGGTGGAGGCGTGTCAGACTGGGCAAGGGAAGAATGTGGAGTAACGAGAAAGAAATCCAAGTTATAAGAGTAGGGAGAAGGCCACAGAAGGGGATGGAAGGTCCATGCAACTTGGGATGCAGTGCAGAGGACAGAGGAAGGCAATCAGAGTAAACTGGGAGGCAGGAGCCAAACTGCGCAAGACTTTGCGAGCCCAGACAAAGCTTAAATTTGATATGGAAGGGGATGTGGAACTACTAAAGAGATTAGAAGAAGGACTAGAGCATGGGGGGGAATGGACTGAGGAAGGGAGAGATGGCTGTCTGGGAGATGGGGGAGAGCTCAGTAAGCCAGAGGAGAAGGGTTCAGACGCTGTGTTGGTAAGCATTTAGACAGAGAGCAAGGAAGATAACTATGGGCCAGACAGAGATTTTGGTGAGGGGGTTAGAAAGGGTTGGGCAGATTTTTTTCAGATTTTCAAAAGGAAGAGTGGCTAGATTGGGTGACTGTGTGAAAGGAGAAAGGGAGGAGATGAGAAGGGCATGATGGCTCTGAGCCCGGGGGACAGGGCAGATGGTGTAGAAAGCCCATGGGGGGGATTAACACCCTCTCTGAGGAGACCCCACAGTTGAATGCCTTGGGGCAAATCTTGGAGATAATTCACTAGAGGCCCCTTCATCCACCCCACCCCCACCCCCAGCAGCACTGCAGTGATGTTGTTTCACTGCAAAGGATGCAGGATTTGGGGGTGGCCATGCTGGGCTCCGCCACGACACAGGTATTGGCTTGTGCTCCTCTGCTAGGCATGTACAGTAGCACATGTATATATTTGAAGATCTGGCCCTTAGGAATTTGCCTGATCATCAAAGGACCCCACATGCTAAAGCAATAGAGACTTTCCAAAGTTCCTGATCTCCCCTACACAAAGCACATAGCTGGTACTGGGTGCATTGTAGCAGGTGAGGGAACAAATATTCATTAACCATTTGGGTAACCATGAGTCAGGGAAAGCAAATCATTGTTTTGGGGTTTCATGAGATTGCCTTTTACTTGTATGTCAGACAGCAAAAGAGGGAGGGGCCAAGTTCAGAAGTGTGTGTAAATGCCATGAAGGAAACTGGGGTATGCTCACCTGGACTCATGAAGTCTTGTAATTTTCATCCTCTTACCCATCCCTTCTGAGTTTGGCCGCTGAGTCTAAGCTAGGATAACCTATATACCTCAGGGGTACAGTTCAGGTGTGGGATAAAGTAGGGGGAGTCGGACTTTAGTTCATGTCCTCCTGTTTCCTACTGTGCTCCTCTCTTCTGATCCCTTTGTAGCTCAGGCCCTGACTCCATTTCAAAAGTTATGCCCATTTAACTTAAATCAGGATTTAAATGGTTTCATTAGACCAGTGCACAGCTCAGTGTGTAAACACTCTTGCTTCAGTATACTTCAAGTCATTACAGAATAGATTTCATTCAAACTGAACCTGACTTGAACCTGATCTGATTTAGCCTAACAGTGTCCATACAGGGCTCTGCATGGGTTTAACAAAATCAGTTTTAAAAACCCACTGTGAGGAAGAATGGTGCAGCCAGGCTAGAGCTGAACCAATTCAAGCTAATTGGCCTGGAATACACATAAAAGTTAGGTTGGTAAAGCCTCTTCGGCAGAGGTATGAAAAAAACTCAGTTATGCTGACCTGACCCCAGTGTAGAAGCAGTCATGTTGGCAGAACAGTGGCTACTGTCATTGGGGGAGGCAGTGGTTTTGCAACCATGAAAAAACCCCTTCCATCAGAGTAAGCTGCATCTACCCCCCAGGGTTGTCCCAGCTTAGCCTCTGTAGTGGGGATGCAGCCAAACAGCAACCTGAAAGGCTCAGTGGATCTGACGAATGACCTTACTGAGGCGTGTAAAGAATGGACACATTTCCCCATCTCAGAATCCTTTCAGCCTCCCTTTCTTTGGCCCCTAGATGTCTGAGAGAAAAGACACCATCTATTTAAAGATTAATTCCCACCATTGTTTGCTCAACAATATTGAGCTTCCTTCAAAGAGCATCCTAAGGCAACACAATAAGAGTGACTCTACAGATAAAAACCCTTCCCCGGCACTAGCTGGCCTGCTAACACCGAGTGGGAAGTTTGCCATGTGTATATCTCAAACTGGGAAGAGGTGATTGTTTTTATTACAAAATCCATTAACCCAGGCCTGAGACAGGAGCTGGCTCACAGTGCCCTACTATGTGGGAGTTCCCCGTTCAGGGACTGCTCCTCATTTCTCTCTGGGGCTAATGACATCATTCCTTTCCCAGCCCGGTCTCAGTTCATTCATGGGGCAGCAGCTGGGATTTCAGCTACAAGGGATTATTTTGTTGACTGTTCCCTCACTCGGCTGAAAAGACAGGGATGCGCCGAGCAGCAGGATGTGAGAGACGCATTGGGAATATCTCAACCCTTCTGTGGTTGCAGAACAGAGTAGCCCTCCCAGATGCAATGAATTGGGAAGACAGAGGAGACAATTCAGAACTCCTGCCATGGGATAAAACTTGTGCACTGCCCGAGACAGGCCTCTGTACATATCTGCCTCATCACTATTGAGGAAAGCAGCTGTTGTATTTATCAGGAGCCCTGCCTCATGCAAATCTGTCAAATCTAAAGCTGCATGACCCGTGCCTCATTCACTGTGTAGTCGAGAGCTTTGTCTCATTCAGCTCAGCCTTCTAAAGTGTGTGATGATCCAGTGCCATCAAAACCTATAGAAATTTTTCCATGAACTTCAGTGTTGGAGGCCTGGCTTACACAGCACTTTACACACCTGGGGGCATTTGCTTCAGTAAGAATACTCGTCACATGGAATAGAGCCAAGTAGCTCCACTTTTTTGGGGCACATCAAGTACATGGATGACTTTCATGGGCTATGATCATCTGCTCTTCCCAGTAAAGCAGGCTGCTGGGCAAAGTCTGTCTCTGGTTACAGAACGCAATTTGACAAATAATATTTGATCATGTGATTAAGGGACTGTATCATGCTTAGAGACATAGGGGCGGAGAAGAAGCTGCAGCGCTGTCTCTACACTGGCATTCCCTTTATATAAAGCAGTTACACAATAAAACTCTGTGCACACGGATCGCATCATTCCTCAGAACTTCTTTATATCTTCTCAAAGCCCTTGGACTATAGGAGAATGCTGCTCCCAAGTCTTAGCTGAGATGAGTGGTGTGTTTATTGTTTATGGGAGTCCTCAGATAATTGGGTAGGTTGGATTCCAGAGCTGCACGCTGTGACCCAGGCTCCAGGTGCAGGTCCATAGGCTGAGTAGAATTGGCCTTGTGTCTGGCAATATGGTCTGTAATTTTAGCAGACTGACCTGCACAGTCTCTTATTTTGTTGTTTCAGCTGACATGGAATATGCATTGGTCATTGTGACAGGAAACTAAGAGAGAAGAGCAGCAGAGTAGGAAGAGCGTTGGAAGATATAATGTTATAAACAAAGCAAGCAATGTGCTGTTGGACAGCTTCTGAACAGAGCAATGTCTCTGTAGGGACCTACCCACCCTTTGTGGGAAGGCAGAGGGGGAGATTTTTCTCAGCGCTGCAGGGATGCTCCATTATCCTGCCCTCTCTGGCCTGCTGTGCGTGCCAGGAGAGCAGGCTCCAGCCCTTTCCAGTTGCTACTGCTACTGATTAAGAGCCAGCTCCCCCTCCTGCATCCCTTACACACCCAGAGCTCCCACCGACTTCCCTATGGGCTGCTTATGGAACAGACCAAGCTGTCGACTTCAGTGCAATGACACTGATATAGCACTGCTGAATGGCCCAATGTGCTTGATCCATTCTGGAGGCATGGAAAGTTGTACTCCCCCACCCCTCCGAAACACCCCTGCTGCCACAGACTGTTGACTGTAGTCAGCTTTTGTCTTTCACTGGGCAGTGTTACTAACCCTGTCTGACCCATGCAGAGAGGCAACATAATTTGCCTTTCTGAAGCTCCTCGCATGAAGTTCCTGATATAGTCACTTTCCAGGGAGACAAGATTTTAGGTGTATTCAAAACATGTATAAAGAACTTTACGTGTTAAAAAGGTGGTTGAGGCCTGGTCTCAGCACTGACTCTTCTGTTGCAGTTCTTTGCATGGGCAAGGTTCCTGGGACAATGGATAGCAATTGTTAGCTGCCTCCTTTGGAGGGAATGGGGTTTAATCCCTTCCGTGTCACTGATGAGCTGGGCAGTTCTTCCCCCACTGTGCTAAGTGCTCTGCATTACCAAAGGTCCCAGCCCTGTCATACTAGAACCAGAGGTACATGCAATGTTTCCTCTAACTTTTTCCATCCATGAGTGGAATATATTTTGTTATGTGCACCCAGGCATATGCAGGCGTGCACTACCAATAGAAACACTAGCTGGTGGCTGTGGGCACTCTGCTAATCAGCTGGTCGGCATTTGAATCTCTCCTGGATGGCCGCCCAAGTGTTCTGCTTACAGGGAACACTGGGCACATGTACCCCTAAAGGAGGGGGTATGCAGGAGTCTTCCAGGGGTACATTTGCCTAGTTTTTAGACTGATCCATAAAAAGCACTAGCAAAAGTCAGTGCAAACTAAAATTTCATACAAATAGAGAAAGTCAGCAATTTATCAGTAACTGTGCTGTGACACTTTTGTATTTTTATGTCTAATTTTGTAAGCAAATAATTTTTGAGTGAGAGGAAATTTGGGATACACAAGATAAATCAGACCCCTGAAAGGAGCACAGTAGTCTGGAAAGGTTGGGAACCACAGCCTTAGAGAGTGAAGCAGGGGTGCTGGACGCTCTCTAAAAGCATCTGAACCTCATGCCACCCTTCCCCCAAGGCCCCAGTCCTGTGCCACTTCTTCCCCTTAGGTCCCGCCTCTGTGCCGCCTTTCCTCCAAGACCCATCCCCTGCTCTCTCCTCTCTGTTTCCCTTCCCTCATTGCTCACCCTCCAGTGACTGCAGTGTGAAGGGTCTGGATTAGCACTATCTGAGCATCAGCAAGTTACTCCACTGCTAGGTCAGTGGGCCTGACTCGCTCCATACCATTTCATGGCTTCTTTTTTAACCTTTTAGCATAGTCCCCTTTGGGAGGAATAACAGCACTCACACTTAGGCTATGTCTACACTGGTGGCTCCTTGTGCAAGAAGTTCTTGCGCAACGGTTCTTGTGCAAGGAGTCCTGCGCAAGAACATGTCCACACTGCCATGTGTGAAATGTGCTTTTGCGCAAGAGCGCCCATGGCAGTGTGGATGCGCGGCAGGGATTCTTGCGCAATACAACTCTATAGCTAAAATAGCTTTCTTGTGCAAGAGAGCGTCCACACTTGTGCTTCTTGCGCAAGAGCTATGCTCTTTTCTTACAAGTGGAAGCTGTCTTGGCAAGAGCTTTTGCTCAAGAGAGCTTACACTTGTAAGAGAAGAGCGTAGCTCTTGAGCAAGAAGCCGTCTCTTACCACACCGTATTGTACATCTTCTTGCGCAGGAGCGGGTGGGCAGTGTGGATGCACTGCGGATTATTGCACAAGAACAGCCATTCTTGCGCAAGAAGCCGCAAGTGTAGACATAGCCTCAGAGACAGACATTAGGAGGTCAAATTGAAACTGTTCCTGGAACTCTTCACCTCATTATACTTTGGCTGGTTTTTACTTTCAATTATGTATGTGGATTGCATCTGGGACAGCTACTCTCCATTCATATGAACGAAGGGCGGGAAGAGTTGCACAGCTGGGACTTATTTGTTCCATGTCCATGAAATTGTATCTGTTTGGCTGCCCTTTCATGAATCAGTTAAAATGCTATTTGCTATTCCCTTGCTCCTGATGTTCACGAAGGGTCAGGTTCTAGAGAAGCATTGGTGGGGTGGACTACAAGGAGAGCCTGGATTAGTGATTAGAATTTGGGATTAGCTGAGCATCAGTTTCTTCCACCAGGTTCACTGTGCATTATGACTAAGGGAGATACAAAGGCTGCTGGGGAGTAGCCTCTGTTCTGAAGGCCAACATAATGTAAATAAGTGGTGGGGATGGGTGAGGTGAGGGTGAGGAACTGTTCCCATTGGATGGAATTGGAATTGCTCAATTGGCCCTATGGGTGATTCCTCCTTCATTCAGGGGTCAGGCTCTGTGCCTCTGTACTCTTGAGTTCTGCCCCACTGGTTCTGCAATGGTGTGCGGCAAAGCTTCAATAGGGTGGGCTCTGGACTTGCTACTGTAGACACTGTGACAGTCCTGCACCCTGTGCTGTGAACTGCTGGACTGGCTAGGGCATGTATTTCCAATTATTCAGGCACCTGGGTGGACCCAAATTGCTAACACAAGCTCCAATGTGAGGACTAGAGGTGGTGCAAGGAAGATTTCTTTATGCTTCATTCTCTTGTTTATCCTTGCAGCCCTAGACTTGGGGACCATATGGGAGGTTTATAAACATAGCCCAGAGGTGTAAAAAGAAGTGACCTCCTTTCTTCTGCAGTGTCTCTGTATGCATCTGCTGAGATGTCCAAACCCCCTGTGCTCCTCCACACCACACTCCTGGACAGGATCAGTCCCATAGTCAGCACATTACAATATGAACATTCTTCCTTGGGCTATTGCAGCAGAGAAACTGGTTCAGAGGACAATTGGAAAAAGAGCAGCTCCAGGACTCAAAGCAAAAAGAAACTGTTCCGCCCAAAGAGTATTGTCCACGCCCAGTGGAACCAGACTGTGGTTAAAGAAAAAAGGATGCCACTTCTTTGGGTGTCAATTAACTGCTAGCATCTGTCATGCTGGAAAGATTGTGCTTTCAGCACTAGACCTAACTCTCCCTTCAAGTCTGATCCCAGATCTGCCTCTGGCTCATTGTGTAAGCCCCAAAACCTTTCCATGTCTGCTTTCCTGACTTGCAAACTGGACTAATACTAGCCTTCTGCACAGAGTGTTTCTGGGCTTAATTATCGAATGCCTGTTCAACAAAACACCTTAAAGATGTCATTTGCTGTATATGGTAAGGGGCACAAGCCTCTCTTCCTGGTTTTACACTAATGCAACTCCAGTGCCATCTTGTGGGATCAGTCCTGATTTACACCGGAGAAGGAAAATCCGGCCTTGACTATTCTAGCCCTTGATTAATATTGTTCAGAAATGGCCTCTGGGCTTCTTACTAGACTATCTTTGGTTCCCTGAATCAGCTTTGTTTTAAACATACTCCACCATATTCTTTTCCTGAGGCTTCCCTGGACTCCCTGGAGCAGCTCCTGAGGACTGATTGGCTCTTTAGTGATACTCTCTTGAGTTTTCCATTCAAGATTCTGAAGAACAACATGATTTATGAACATTCACCCTTCCTTCTCTGCCCTTGTCTCCCCACCCCACCTTACCAGCAGACTAGCCAACCAGGCCCTCATTCACTAATCACTTCAGGAAGTAGTTATCTCAAATAATGATATTCAATCTGTCTGGAAAACAGAGAGGCCAACTTGCTGAAAGCTTTGTTCTTGCCACAGCCTCTGGTAAGGTTTTTCCCTTTGTGGTCCTTTTGGAATTAGAGCATTGATTAGCCAACTCCTTATAGAAACCAGCTGTGAGCTCGCCTTCTCCTCAGAGATGCTTTATTGCTTCAAGTGCAGAAATTGTAATGTCAAAGATAACTATTGATCCCAGGCCAGCGCACAGTAATTTTGATACTTGAGTAATGGAAGGGAGCTAGAGTTGGAAAGAGGAAGGAGGATTAGAAACACATTGGAGAGAGAGAAGTATTATAAACAGCAAAGCTGAGCTGAGGCTGGCCACCACTCAGTCATATCTGAAACCAAAGTGCAGAGGGATGAGTAATGGCACACCCTGTCCCTTAGGCATATGAGCTGCTCAAAAGCACATCACACAACAGCCTGAGTTAGGGCACCGTTTATTTGCTCTTCTCCCCCAACTTCTTAAATCTTTGTAAATAACATGTTTAAAAAGAACCAAAGTCTCTTTTAGCATAAGTTCCCTTTGCATTTTCATTGGTTTAAGCTTGGTTCACAAGCACATCCAACAATAAGGATTACTCCGTCAGCCCCTAGAGGTGACCACCGAGGTTTAAAGCAATTTCATCTGGGCCAGCACCAAGAGAAACAAGGAGTTTCTCCAGTTTCATCTCTCTCTTTAATATTCTTCCACATGAACTTTCTGACATATCCAGGCTTCCATCACTGTTAGCCCGGTGTACTCAATGGAAAACTACATTGCCCTTATACCTGCTGGAATTTCTTCTTCCCAAACCAATTGCTCTGCCCCACCCCACCGTCATGTTTGGATTTTTGTGCAAACAGTTGAGATGCTTTCATGAAATGACATGTGTACCTTTGTCCTGAGTGGAATAGGATCTGTTCATCTCTGTGTCATAGCCCCAGTGCTGCTGCAAGCTCTTGGACCATTCTCTGTCAGCTTAAAGGCTTGGGGCAGGAATTCCAGCCCAACAACTTCTGTGCAGTTCTGAATGGCCTTTCTCTGCGACAGTTACAGCTGAACTAGTGTATTGGTTGTGGGTTCATTGAAAGACCGTGAACAAGCATAATAAAGAAGATATTATAAAATCAAAGCATTAGCAAGCCAAGAGAAGTGACACCCTTGCAAGGGAAAATTGAAGTGGTCACAGTTTCTCTGCATTCCCAGAAACTACTTGGAATATGTAAAAGTTTGCATTGAGGAAGAAGTTAATTATTCTCCTCTGTTATAGGTAACAGGAATCTTGCTGGGTGGAGACAGCTGTGCTTTCCAAACCATGACTGCCAGGGAATGATGATTTAGTACAGAAGGAGCAAAGAGGAAACACTTCCCACATACTCAGGCTCTTTTGGTTCCTCATTTTCCAGAGTTGATGAACATCCGTCTCCATGAACAGGATATTCTGTTACAGCAATTTCTTTAAAGAGGTGGCTGTCTTTTGCCTTCCGGAAGTTCACTATCAGGAAACAAATGGGTGCATGCCATTTTCTGAGCAGACAACAGGGATTCCTCTTTGGTACAAATCTGAGGATCTCGTAATTTCTAACAAGGCCCAGAGTTTCAGAGGCTCTCATCTGAGGAATGATATTATCTGTCTAATAGAACTAAACTCTAGGAATTACGTGCTTAAATTAGTGTTGCATCTGATAAATTACATCGTAACCAGCTCATAGCTGGAAGCCTAGATGCACATACTGTGGTTATAACATAGGACAATTTGCTCTGAAAACATAGGCCTCTGCCACTTGCAGAATCATAGAAGTATAGGACTACAAGCAACCGCCATATTTCTGCTAAATCAGAAGCTTGATTCAGTGACAGTAATTTCTTCTTTCCTACAGGTTAGACTAGGTGTCAAGGTTTTTTCCCCACTCTGGCATGATAAATGCAGAAGTGGGGGCCCGCAAAAGTATCCCAAAACCTTATCTTTCAGGCTTTGGTATAAAACTTCCTCCCGAAATCTTAAAAACCTAGATTTTGGAAATAAAAATCCGCTGCCACCACCCAAGTAATGATAAGGCAACCAGGAAGAGACCACTTAGGAAATCTCAGCACCTAAAGTAAAACCAGGACACAAAAATTAACCAATACCAGGTTAATAAAAAGAAAAGAGAAATATCAGCACAATATTCCTGTTACACACATAATGACTAGATGGAAAAGTCACCAATTAATATACTCATGGAAGGGGGGGGGGAGGAAGGACCCCAACGTGGGCCAAGAGCTTAGTTGCAAAAGAGAGAAAAACCTATTTCTAATTGCACAGACATAAGATTCCCATTCCCAAACCATAAAACAATAAAACCTAATGGATTTAGCTAAACTGTACCCTTCTTACAGATAGTGAAGAGTCTTTTCTTGGAGGGAGACATAGTGTCTGTCCCCCTCAGTCGCTGGAGAGAAACTGCCCAGGGACAAAGGAGGGGAAAAGCCAAAAATTCCTTTGTCCCAGTTTAAAATTCCTATTGGGTGACTCTACCTGGCTTAGGTATAGTTAACCCCTTAGTCCCCAGGCTGCTGGCTAATCCTCATGATCATGACACTAGGTCTCAGCTAAAAAAGGTTTACTTGTTTACCTCTACCAGTGTAACTCTGGTGATAAACCCTCCTCTTGTATATGCAGTTTATGCTGGCTAAAAAGTGCTGTAGCTGGTATTACTCACACCCGATTCCCTACAGAAACTAAACCAGACCAGCAAACACTTTCTAATGCCAGAATACAGGCAGTCCCCGACTTACGCGGATCCGACTTATGTCGGATCCGCACTTACGAACGGGGCTCTCTCGCCCCGGAGGTCGAGGTACCGGATTGCTACCTGCGAGCTCCGGGGCGAGAAAGCCCCGTTCGTAAGCTGCTCCGGTGCCCCGTTCGTAAGCTGCTGGTCTGGAGGGGCACCGGGCGGGTTCCCGCGCTTCTGAGGCTTTGCCAGAGCAAAGCCTCAGAAGCGCGGGAACCCGCCGCTGCTGCCGCTTCAGTCGCGGTGCCTGTGGTCTGCTGGGGACGGTCCCCAGCAGACCACAGGCAGGGGACTGAAGCGGCAGCAGCGGCGGTTCCCCGCGCTTCTGAGACTTTGCTTTGGCAAAGCCTCAGAAGTGGGGGAACCCGCCCGCTGCTGCCGCTTCCGTTGCGGTGCCAGTGGTCTGCTGGGGAGGCAACGGAAGCGGCAGCAGTGGGCGGGTTCCCCCACTTCTGAGGCTTTGCCAAAGCAAAGTCTCAGAAGCGCGGGGAACCGCCGCTGCTGCCGCTTCAGTCCCCTGCCTGTGGTCTGCTGGGGACCGTCCCCAGCAGACCACAGGCACCGGGACTGAAGCCGCAGCCGCGGGGGGGTCCCGCGCCTCTGAGGCTTTGCCAGAACAAAGCCTCAGAGGCGCGGCACCCCGCTGCCGCTGCGGCTCTGCTCCCGTATCCCTGGTCTGCTGGGGAGGGGGGGCGCGGCTAGTGTGGCCCCCCCCCCCCCCCCCAGCAGACCAGGCTTTTGTTTTGGACCCTGGAGCAGAGCAGCTGGGGCTGCCAATTGGTCCTGCAGCGCCTTCTGGGCACTACTGGACCAACCCGGCAGCACCCTAGCTGCTCTGCCCCGGGTCCTGATTCAGCCGCTGCTGGTCAGTTTCAGCAGTGGCTGAATCAGGACGCCTGGGGCAGAGCAGCTGGGGTGCTGCTGGGTTGGTCCAGTAGCGCCGAGGAGCGGTGCTACTGGAGCAACCCAGCAGCACCCCAGCTGCTCTGCCCCAGGCGTCCCCAAGTCAGCCGCTGCTGAAACTGACCAGCGCTGACTACAGGAAGCCCGAGGCAGAGTTGCTCTGCCCCAGGCTTCCTGGAATCAGCTGCTGATCAGTTACAGCAGCAGCTGACTTGGGGAAGCTTGGGGTTCTTAAATTGAATCTGTATGTAAGTCAGAACTGGCGGTCAGTTTCAGCAGCGGCTGAATCTGGACGCCAGTTCCGACTTACATACAGATTCAACTTAAGAACAAACCTACAGTCCCTATCTTGTACGTAACCCGGGGACTGCCTGTAACTGTGTTCAAAGGAGAGATTCTGCCTGTATAGAAATGTCACGAAAAAGAAGTCACATGTCCTCCAAACTGACACTACCATACAGACAAAGGTTTCTAGTGTAGGCCTGGCCTAAGCTGCCAGAGGAAAAAGTGAAATACCCAAGAGCCAAGTCATACATCACACATCCCTATTGCTTTGCTCGCTTCTTGTGTATTTACTCTTGTAAAATATAAACTGTCATTCTCTCTGGTTACTTAAGTCACACATATCCGTATTGGGATATTAAAGCACCCTGGAGCTCTAACTGAATTTATCCTCATAACTCCCCTGTAAAGGAGGAAAGTTTACAGACCACCATTACAGGTGACCTGGGGCCCAGAGGACTTTCGTGACTTGCCTAACGTCACACCGGAAGTCTGTGGCACAGCAGGGTCTTCAACCCAGATCTTGAGTTCCAGGCCAGTGTTTTAGGGTATCATTCTTCATCAACAGCCTACTGTTGTCTGCCCCCATACACAGAGTTCATGTAAATAACAGCATCACGTACTTGGAAAGCAACTAGCCTGCTCTGTAAAGCCATGGCACCGGAATCTCTCCATAATAGTTTGGGAACTTTCTTAGCCCCCTGAAGAGGGCTCCCCTATCTTAGCAGTTGCTTCCTATTATGTACTTTCCTGTGGCCATCATCAGAGTGTCCGGTTAGGTGCCTTCACCACGGATTAGTTGCTCTCATCTGGCTTCCCCTTGGCAGCCACTCCCTGAAGTGGAGCAGATGCAGAAGGTGGACGATAGTGCACTAAAATGCACTATGCCAACAGATTTGCTTTTTGTCCAGACTGGAGGAAAGAGGAGGCTGATCAAACTGGAGCAGTTACAGTCCATTTGCACTGATGACCCTCCAGCCTCACTTCTTACCACTAGAAAACTTCAAACACCATCCCATGATGATCGTTGCTGAGCAATTCCCTAGCACTGAAATGGAACCAGTGCCCTCTGGTGGTTTTATAGCTCATGTTCTTTCTCCTGTAATTAGGGACATCTTTCATGAAGCTCCTTGGGGAAGGTGCAGGGGTGAAAGCTGCATTTTCCCCTGTTCTAATGTCAGGCCAAGCCCCTGGGCTGGCTCATCCTGCCCTCCCTCTGACTAGTGAAAACTTGGCCTGGAGTGTGGAGGGTTCTTTACCCCAGGTTCCCTCTGGTTGAAATTCCCTGTGCATGGTGAGAGCAGAGAGGCTAGTGTAAGGGCACTGGGGGCAGATCCAGGCTGCCCAGGAGGAGAGGGGCACAGGAACAAACCCATCATACTCACTGCAGCCTTTGCACCAGCACAAGCCATTGCACCTGTCTCTGGGCCTGTGGTTCCATAATATACAGCCTATGTCTGTCACAATCACCTCATCAGCCTGTAAATCCCTCAGCCCACCTCCACTGTGGCCCTTTGCCTGGACAGATGTCAGAGTTACACACAGCTAGTGATTAATGGGGTGAGGAGTGAGTCAGGCCAAGATCCTTCAATCCTATTTGAGGGGAGGCTGGAAGGAATTTTGAACAGTGCTGGTGATGCAGGTGCAGAGCATCTTACCGAGGCTGTAACACCAGTGGTTATGTCTACACTTATGGCATGGACACTGCTGGCCCCTATAGCATGAGTATAAATGGCTGCATAAACCCTGAGGCAATTCTTCAGTGAACAGAGGCATGCCAGACGTAAGATTGGACATAATGGGTCAGAGCAAAGGTGCATTAGCCCAGTATCCTGTCTTCCAACAGTGGCCAATGCCAGGTGCCCCAGAGGGAATAAACAGAACAGGTAATCATCACTTGATCCCTCTCTTGTCACTCATTCCCAGCTTCTGACAGACAGAGGCTAGAGACACTATTCCTACCCATCCTTGCTAGTAGCCATTGATTGACCTATCATCCATGAATTTATCTAGCTCCTTTTTAAACCCCATTAAAGTCTTGGCCTTCATAACATCATCTGGCAAGGAGTTCCAAAGGTTGACTGTGTGTTGTGTGAAGAAATGCTTCCTTTGGTCTGTTTTAAACCTACTGCCTATTAATTTCATTTGGTGACCCCTAGTTCTTGTGCTACGGGAAGCATTTACTTCCTGATTTACTTTCCATCAATCTTGATTTTATAACTGTAGGGTATATACCTTACCCAGCTCATTACATGTTCAAGGCCATGTATCTATTTCTATTGTTAGCAGTGTTGTGTTCTACTGCCAGAGCCTTTCATGGCTGTGTTTAGCTATATACTAGTGTGGACTCAGACTGCCTTTCATTGCAATGTGTAACTACACGTACCCAACACATCACTGCAAGCATGGCTACAGCCTGGATGAGCTATGCTTTTCACGACCCTCTCCCCTCTCCTACCCCCTGACTTCCTCCTATTGACTCTGGAATAGTAGTTTTCTCCCCAGCTCTGGGGCAATAGATGGGCTGAGCACTAAGCCAGGTGTGAGGGGAGTGAAAGAGAACACAATTAGTCTGGTGCTGAAAGGGAATTGGAAGAGAGAAGGTAGGTCCAGGGGCTAGGGCAGTAGCCTGGAATGCAGGAGACCCAGCTTCAATTTCCATCTCCGCTACAGACTTCCTAAGTGACATTGGTCAAGTCAGTTAGGATATGTCTACAATGGCTACCCAAGTTAGCTTTCATCTAGCTCACAGGGTTAAAAATGGCAGTGAAGATGCAGTAGCACAGGTGAGAAACATAAATATGTACCTAGTGGTCCTAACCTCAAGATAATTCTTACCAACAACCACAGGACATACCACACTAATACCAACCCTGGTACCTTCCCTTGCAACAAACCCCGTTGCCAGCTTTGTCCACATATTCACTTTGCTGATTCCATTATTGGACCTAACCAAGTGAGTTATAAGATCAAGAATACATATTCTTACGCATCCAGAAATATAATTTATGCAATCATGTGCAGAAAGTGTCCATCTGCTATGTACATTGGACAAACGTCTCAGACACTTCGCCAAAGGATCAATGCCCACAAAACAGACATTAGACAGGATCACAAAGAAAAAACAGTTTCTTGCCATTTCAGCCATTGAGGACATTGTCTCAACAACTTGATTACCTGCATCCTGCTTCAAAGGCCTTTTAAGACTACACTTGAAAGAGAATCCTCTGAACTGGCATTCATGCTTAAATTCGACACTTTACACTTAAGTTTGAATAAAGACTCTAATTATCTTACCCATTACAAAGATAGCTTCCCCAATTAGCACCTCTAATATCATTAGCTCACAGACATTTACCCCCTCCCTCCATCCCCCTTCTGTTCTGAAATTTGATTTGTCCTTTTCATATGTGTTCATTTTTTTAATTGTATCCTTTGGTATATATGGTTGTGACAATTTTCTTCCACTATTTGATCTGAGGAAGTGGGTCTGGCCCACAAAAGCTCATCACCTAATAAACCATCTTGTTAGTCTTTAAAGTGCTACATAGTCCTGTATTTTGTTTAATCTTACAGAGGATACTGATGGCTATAGGAGCCATGTAAGTAACTGACAGATGGGTTCCTGCAAGTTCTCTAACAACTAGCAGCTGGATATACTGAATGGCACCTGCTGCCTTTGCCAGGAAATCCATCATGCTGACTGCGCCTCTATTCTCTTTTCAGGAACTGCCTCTGTTGCAGTCGCTGGCATCTTCGCAGCCCTAAGAATCACAAAGAACAAGCTCTCCGATCATAAGTTTGTTTTCCAAGGAGCCGGAGAGGTAGGTTTCACCCGCATTCAGCCCTAAATACACTATTTGTCCTTTAAAGGGATAAAAAACTTTAAAGGGATAAAAACTGAAGCATAAAGGCCCAGATCCACAAATCCAGACATAGGTGCTTGAGTTCCAGTTTTAGGTTCCATTGTGATCCACAGAAGTCTCACTCATCTGCCACCAAACCCTGTAGGTGCCAAAGTTTCATGCCTCTGGGTGTGTGTACTGCCACCCTATTTCAGACCCCAGGATGCCTATCTCCAAGCTAAGCGCCAGAGCAATCCACAAAGCAGGGGAAGACAGGAGAATGCTTGTGTCATCCATAGGCCCAATCTGCAATGCATAGGCCCATGTTCAGAGAGTCCCAGAGCACTCACACAAACACATCTCACTATCAAGTGGTACCAGAACATGCCAATATGAAGGATGGTACAAAAACATTCCCCATGGATAAGAGGAACACACTGACCCCTCCTAAAAGAGCATGAGGTGCTATACAGAACAAAAAGAGGGTTCCTGCCCCACTGAGCTTACAATCCATGTGCTTTTGGGGAGGAACAGTGTGGCTGTGTCTACACTGGCCACTTATTCTGGAAAATCAGCTGCTTTTCCGGAATAACTTTCCAGCTGTCTACACTGGCCCCTTGAATTTCCAGAAAAGCACTGACGATCTAGTGTAAAATCATCAGTGCTTTTCCGGAAAAACTATGCTGCTCCCATTCGGGCAAAAGTCTTTTTCTGGAAAACTGTTCCGGAAAAGGGCCAGTGTAGACAGCACAGTAGTGTTTTCTGCAAAAAAGCCCCGATCGCGAAAATGACAATCGGGGCTTTTTTGCGGAAAAGCGCTTCTATATTGGCCACGGATGCTTTTCCAGAAAAATTGCTTTTCTGGAAAAGCGTCCTGCCAATCTAGACGCGCTTTTCCGGAAATCCTTTTAACGGAAAATCTTTTCCGTTAAAAGCATTTCCAGAAAATCATGCCAGTGTAGACGTAGCCTGTGGGTGGGGGAGGGACAGATCATCTTTTTCGGCTTCTCCAAAATGATTCAAGTTCCTCTGAGGGAAGGCTCAGGGTTTGATTTCTGCTTATGGGTTTCAGGCTGCCATGGGCATTGCCCATCTCATCGTTATGGCCATGGAAAAGGAAGGTATTTCGAAGGAAGATGCCATCAAAAAAATCTGGATGGTGGACTCCAAGGGACTAATTGTCAAGGTAAATCTGCCTGTGTTGCACTATTGTGCTCTCATGGATGGTGGGTATAAGAGGTGGGGGAAGGCATTGCCTTCCCAAACTGCCAAGTGTCGTCCTGCCCACACTCCACCCTCTGCTTCAGTGCAGCTCCTGTGCTACTCCCGACTTCAGCCATGTTGAGGATGGGCTCTCATGCTTCTCACCCTTCCCATGCTGCAGGGTCAAGGAGGCTGGGACTGAGCGCTGCCCACCTCACTGTGCTCTGGGGCTAAGGAGGCTCACACCGGAGGCTGGAGACCTGCCCCTACAGTGGAGGATGGCTTCCAGGAGGAGAGGAGAGATGGAGACCTGTCCCCATGGTGGGGGGAGGACTTGACTACTGCAGAGGACAGGGGCCTCAGGAAGAAGAGGCGAGGTTGGGGGGGTTGCTTACCCCAGCCTTAGGTTCACCTACTGCCCATGCATGCTGTAGTGCTAGTAGATGTAGTCTAACAGGACAGGGAACAACGGGGCCTGACTCATTAACACAAAGCAAGCAGATCCAATGGGCCACAGGCAGCTTCGGAGTAAGTGGTTGCAATTCTGTTGAAGTCCATGGAGCTGCACATGCTTATGCACAGCAGGGTAGACTTTGCTTGCCTGTTTCTGATGCCAGCAGCGTTTGGACATCCTGGTGGCTGGGTCAGGGACAGCTTTGTACTTCAGGCCCCATGGGACCTTGTACAGCAGGGTAAATCTCCTCTCTCCAGGAGACAGAGCTTCCTTGAGGTTTGGTCCAAGACACGGGAATAAGCTCCCACACCAACTAAGGGCCATCAGAAACCCCACTGCCTTCCACCCAAAGTGTAGGGTGCATTTCTTTGGCCTGTACTTTTCTAACAGAAACAGAGAAACAGCATGTCAAAAAAGAAACTTACCAACACAAATCACTTCACTGCACACAGTTCTTCCACCATGGGATGGATGGGAGAACAAACCACATGTGGCAGATGTTAGTCACTTAATACATGACTGTGTGCAGATAATACCGGGATGAATATGGGGCAGCAGAATATAGAATAGAATGAGGCACTGAAATCTTACAAACAAGATTTAGCAAATCATTAGTCTAGACTTTTCTTGACTGCCATTGGTTTATCTGTCCTTTTTTCCCTGCAGGGCAGGAGTCACCTGAACCATGAGAAGGAGATGTTTGCTCAAGATCACCCCAACCTGAAAACTCTGGAGGAGGTAGTGCACAGAGTGAAACCTACAGCTATTATAGGTAGAGTCACAGAAGCAGGAATGCCTCATTTCCTCAGTTCTTGGGTTTTTCCTTTGTTTTTGGGGCTCCTCTGTTGTCCAATCTGACTCCCAGGACCTCCCTGTCTGTATTTTTTTCCTGCACTTCTCAACACCCATCTCTTCAGGCTATGAAGCACAAGCTCCCTCCTTCTGTTGAACAGGGATTCTTAGGGAGCCAATTGTTGCTGCCTTTGAGTGGCCAAAGTGGGCACTCTTGAGTTAAGCAGAGTTTTATGGCTCCTAGAGACTGATTGGCTGTGTCTAGACTGGCAAGTTTTTCCGGAAAATCATCTGCTTTTTCGGAAAAACTTGCCAGCTGTCTACACTGGCCGCTTGAATTTCCAGAAAAGCACTGACGATCTCATGTAAAATCATCAGTGCTTTTCTGGAAAAATTATGCTGCTCCCGTTCGGGCAAAAGTCTTTTTCTGAAAGACTTTTGCGCAAAAGGGCCAGTGTAGACAGCATAGCACTGTTTTCCGCAAAAAAGCCCCAATCGTGAAAAAAGCAATCAGGGCTTTTTTTGCGGAAAACTGCGTCTAGATTGGCCACGGACGCTTTTCTGCAAAAAGTGCTTTTGCGGAAAATATCCTGGCAATCTAGACGCGCTTTTCCAAAAATGCTTTTAACGGAAAACTTTTCCATTAAAAGCATTTTCGGAAATTCTTGCCAGTGTAGACGTAGCCATCATTTATATTCCCAAATGACCAGCAAAGCAAGAGGCTGGTGGCAGTTTCCAATGTCCCCTGAAGGATAGTGTTGAGAGTAACCACAAAGCCAACCTAAACAAGGACCTGGTTGGGCTGTTTGCTGATCCTCTGCTCGGTAGAGGTTTTGTCACTGTAAATCTGACTTGGATGGCGTCTCTGGCAAGAGGTGGCCTTCTCCCTCAGAGTCATACAGTTTCAGTTTACTGAGCAGTAATGAGCTGAGGTTTAAGGGAACATGGGCCCAATCCATTGCAAGTCACAGAGTGAATCAAGAATTAACTGTTTACTTCGTAGGGGTAGCCGCCATCGCAGGAGCTTTCACGGAGAAGATTTTGAAGGACATGGCAGCCTTCAATGACAGGCCCATTGTGTTTGCCCTAAGTAACCCCACAAGTAAAGCAGAGTGCACAGCTGAGCAGTGCTATCACCTGACAGAGGTAAATGCGCAACTGTCTCTCCCAGCCACTGAGTGGAATGGCCAAAGAGACTTAACACAGCAGAGTGACTGCTCTGTGCTGTAGTGATCAGAGTCTTCTTTGGTGGATGACAGATTAACATAACTGCCTGGCAGAGCCCCACTGATGTACAGCTCACATCCAGCCTGAGAGGCTCTTGCAGTTGACTCCCCTCGCGCCCCAAGGGCACCTTTCGTTCATGAACTGGTCTGCACCCCAGAAATAGGTTGACCCTAGTTACACCACTCAGAGCTGTCAAAAATGTTGCACACTGTGCAACACAGGTTAAACTGATCTTCCCTTCCCCCACACTGTGAATACAGAAGAATTCTTCCCTTGACCTCGCCACCACCTCTCAGAGAGGTGGATTAA
The DNA here is from genome assembly GCF_049634645.1 of Pelodiscus sinensis. Classification (NCBI taxonomy): domain Eukaryota; kingdom Metazoa; phylum Chordata; order Testudines; family Trionychidae; genus Pelodiscus; species Pelodiscus sinensis. The sequence continues at coordinate 310,548,218 of NC_134711.1, forward strand.
CTATAGCGATGGCAAACCGCCTTCAGTGTAGGAAGCATATACACCACAGTGCCACAGCAGAGACATACCCTTAGCATTAACGGTGGTGATTTGATGAGGAGGGCTTTCTGATGCAAACGCTTTCCTCTCTCCCCACCCTGAGAACCCAACTACACACCTAGCTCAGGTTGTACCTTTTTATTAGGTGTAAAGAAGAGAGGCCCTGATCCCACCCCAAACTCCTCAGACTGGCCCATCAGAGCTGTGCTTCTCAGTGCGCTCCTCAAATGCATGCGGGCCCTGCTCAGGTTTTCATGGAAGGCAACTTTGGGATTTAGATCTGGTGAGGGAAAAAAGGCTGGGTAAGGCACTGGGATGGAACTCGGAAGATCTGGGTTCAAGATTAGAATCTGTCTCAACCTTCCTGGAGGGCTCTGGGTCAGTCATTTAGGCTCAGATCCTCAAAGGTATTTAGACTCCTAACTTATATTCATTTCAATTTAGAGCCTAAATACCTTTGCATCTTTGGGCCTGAATATCTCTGCACATCTTTTCCCCATCTGTAAGATGGGGATATTTTCCTGCATCACAGAACACTGTATTTCTAGGGGCCATGTATGTAGCTCAATAAGTAAGTTAGAATGAGACTTTGTCTGGTATCTGGGCACCTGGCTCTTTCCCCTTGGCAAACAAAGTGCCTGTCAGTTTAAACAGCAGGCAGATTCCAATGGTGAGGTCTATGGTAGAGCTGTTGTTGAATGATCAGTGCATTTGCTATCACAATCCTTGGACTCCTAGAGCTGGACTCTGGGATCCCCTCAATTGTAGACATTGCCTCTCCAATATCTGTGTGTGTGTCTCTCACCAGGGCCGAGGCATCTTTGCAAGTGGCAGTCCGTTCTCTAAGGTTACCCTGGCCAGTGGACAAACCTTCTTCCCCGGCCAAGGAAATAATGCCTATGTGTTCCCTGGAGTGGCGCTGGGAGTCGTTGCCTGCGGGGTCCGACATATCTCCGACGATATCTTCCTCACCACAGCCGAGGTTTCAAATCTGTATTTAACTGATGCTTTCGAAAAATAAAAAAGCCGCTTCAGTGAGGTTTATTGAGCCCCAGGAGTCTAGTTATGTCCTTGGCTAGGAACAAGCCCAGAGCAATGTACATCATGTGAACTTCACCCCCTCAGCAAAAGGCTGCAGATTTTCCCAACACAGCTGGATGCTAGAGCTTCCATTGTGCCTACAGAAGCCCCCTGCATGAGCCAGCACTTGGATCCCCACTGGTGGGGAAGAACTGCAGGAAGGGCTAGGGGGCATGTCCCCTGGAGTCCTGGTCATTTTTTCTTACAGGCAACAATAACAAATCCAAAACAAAACAAAGATCCCCCCAAGCCTTTGATCATATTTGAAAACAGAAGCATTTATTCCACAGCCTTTACTATACTGCAGGAAGTGCTTGGCTTCAGTCAGTGGAGGGAAAAGCCAGCAGCCAGGTTTCTCTGCCACACTAGCAACTCCCACAGAGACATTTTTGCCACTTCACCTTTCTCTCAGCTTTTGTTGTAGGCTGTATTTTTAGAAAAAGGTCTGTTTTCAGATCTTAGCTTACAGCCAAGCTGCCTGTTGGGAATGTGCAACCAACTCTTTCTCAGAAATAGATTCCCTTCCTTCAAAAGTGGTACTACACAGTATTTAGCCCCATTTTCAAACTTGTAGTGAAATGTATGCAGATTTGAAATGTGAGTGGTTTTGCTTTTGATTACAAGGACTTCTCCTGCCTTTCTCAAGTGAAGACTTTGCTGCATACTCCCTTGTTAAAGCCTGGGGCAAGCATGCTGTAAGAAGATCTCCTATAACCTACCTTCCTCTTCTTTCTAGTCTATTGCTGAAGAAGTCACAGAGGAGAATCTTGCTGAAGGGAGACTCTATCCTCCCCTAAGTAGTATCAGAGATGTGTCCTTCAAAATCGCTGTCAAAGTAAGAAGTCAAGTATTCTTGTGAAGTTTTTGTTTACATATAAGCCAAGCTCCCTCTTTCAGCTTTGATGTAATTTATGACTACCAACAAAATGCACTGTCTCTATTACACCCAGAAACATGGGCAGCATATGACTCTTCCCCTTGGGAAGACTAGTCTCCTACCTCACCTCTTCCAGCTGAGGCCCCACCTGCCTCTTTCAGCTGAGGCCACACCTTCCCTTTCTGCTCTCAGCTCCCCCACCCTATGGCTTTCCGTGGACTAGATCATTCAGATGTATGTGAGGTTATTCAGCACCATGAGCCAATCACAATTTCAGGTGGCCACACTCTGTGTAATGCCCAGTTGGCTCCCAATGTCTGAATTAGGATGTTGCGGTGAAAAGACTTTTACTAATGTTAAGAAAATGAATCCCATAGGGTTAAAAATTCCATGTTCTATTTTTCTTGTCCTAAATTGTGTGGCTTTCTTCTGTCTTTGCCCCGCATATTCCATATGTGGGCCCCAGCATTGTCAGAGGCACAATGGGGAGATGACATAAGCAGGACAGATATGGAGCTTACATTTTTAACACCCTTTACCCTCAGGATGTCAGGAAAACCTGTACTATAGCGAATAAACTATATATAATTTCCAGCAGAGTTTCACAAAATTCCCTACTTGAAACAATTCTACTTTTGATGGAGTAGTAATGTGAATGTTTATGCTGAGGCAAAGTGGACCTTGCATGCAGAAATCAAGAGACCAGAGAGCTGGGTACTGTAGTGACTTGAGTAAAGCAATAGTACTTAAGAACTCCTGAGTTTTCATCCCAGGTTTTCCTATTTTTTTTCTGTATTTGGGCAAATGGCTGAGACCCAGAGGTTAAAAATGGCCCATCTTCACATGCATGCTGCTGATTAAGAGTTGTAGAGCAGTTACAAGTGCTCAATGGAAACTGTGAGTGCTCAACACCTCTGCAAATCAGGACCAATGTTTGCAGACTCAGCGGGCCAATTCCAATGATGCCTGAAAGAAGTTGGAATCTTTCCACTGATTTCAGTGAGCTTTGGGTCAGACTGTGAGGGTATGTCTAGACTGCATCCCTCTGTTGGCATTGCAAATGAGGCAGGGATTTAAATATCCCGTGCCTAATTTGCATAAAAATGGCCGCCACATTTTTCCAACTCAGCACTTTGTCAGCAAAAAGCGGCAGTCTAGAGGGGAATCTGTTGAGAAAGAAAGCCTTTTTCGACAGATCCCTTATGCCTCCTGCAAGGGAGTCCCGGGAAACACTTGGGAGCAATTACTTTGAATGACTCTGGAGAGTAGTTATTTTGAAATACCAGTAGCTGAACATTCACACTAACCCTATTTCGAAATAGCAATTTCAAAATAGGTGTTATTTCTCTTAGAATGAGAGGTTATTATTTTGAAATAACAAGCCCATTATTTCAAAATAATTTCAAAATAACGGGCTTGCTGTGTGGATGTTCACCTTCTTATTTCGAAATAACAGGAGTTATTTTGAAGTAACGCTGTAGTGTATACATGCCCTTTGAGACAACTTCTGAAAATTTACCTCATGCCTCAGTTTCATCTTTTCTGACAATGGGGTGTTAATTAACTTCCCCACAAGGTGTCTTGAGAATCTGGAAGTCTATAAAGTGCTTTGTACAACTGATCAGTAATAGATCTTTAAAGATAAGGAAGAAATGCCACTCACTTTCCATGAAGCACATACAACAGCACATCTTGCTTCACAGACTAGTGGTGCAGCCTTTAACAAAGAAGTCTTGGCTGGTTCTGAACTGTTAGTCTGCTCTTCAGCATGTAGTGCTACTCAGATACTGAAATCCCTCTTCCTCATAGGTATCCCAGGGCATGTCGAAATAATTCCCCTTATTTTGAAATAACAAGCTGAGCATCCACACTATCAAGCCTGTTATTTCAAAATAATGGGCTTGGTATTTCAAAATAATAACTCCTGCTTGTGCCACGTTCTTTCGATTTACTTTCGAAAGAATGCAGCTGCAGTCTAGACGCAGGGGAAGTTTTTTTGAAAAAAGGCCACTTTTTTTGAAAAAAACCCTGTAGTCTAGATATACCCAGGATGGTTTACATCAGCCTAACTTTGTAGTATAGGCCCAGTTGTGAGGATAAATCACAGTAGGGATTGAGCTGTTCATTATGGTTTTGTTTTTCTCTTTGCAGACTGTTGACTATGCCTACAAACATAATCTGGCTTCCTGGTACCCAGAACCAGAAGACAAGGAAGCCTTTGTCAGATCCCTCATCTACAGCCCTGACTATGAGTCATTTGCTATCGATAATTACAGATGGCCACAAGCAGCCATGAACGTTCAAGATGTATAATTTTTTAAAACCTTTGATCCTTAATGCCATCATTGCCATGGAGGGTTGCCAGATGGTTTCAACAAAAATACTGGACACACTTGACATTACATCACAATCTACATTACATCTTATTTAGAAAATACTGGACATTTATATTTTCTCAATTTGTTTCCCGAACAGAAAGCTCAAGTACTAGACTGTCCAGTTCAAAACTGGACACCTGGCAACCCTAGCCATAAGTGCATCTTCAGGTGTGCAAAATTTTACTTATATGGAAACAGGCACTTTCTTACCTGCAGCTGCCTTTTTACTTTGCAAGTACTTGTCTAGGGAAAAGGACAATGCCAACAAATTCAGGGCTTATTCCAATAAGTCCTGCACTGCAGTTTCTACTTCCTTTAAAGCACTCCTGTAACCTTGCATAAGAGGTTGCTCTTCTAAACAAAGGTATGAATTGTAAATTTATAGCAAATCATAAAGGAACTGGCTTGGGTCTGCTCTTCTACAAAGAGATGATGGTAGAGGCCAAAGCTGTCATTGACATACACATAGAGCTGCCATGATTTTTATTATTTGCATTAATAATAAAAAAAGAGCTCTGGTCTCCTTTCAGCGGAAATCAGAAGTCGCTGCATAGGAGCCAATGGAGTTTGCTTGAGTAGCTTATATCCTGGGACCAAATGGCTACAGCATTGCATGTGTCCCTTAACAATCAGTTTAAATGTATTAGTGGGGAGCATCCCGTCCTTAGTGATTCCTCTAAAAAGGAACAATATCAGCCCAATCTGAAGCTTTTGTTAAAGAGATAACTTAAAGTTTCAAGTATGTCTTTTTGCAGTGTTGTTGTAGCCATGTTGGTCTAAGGATATTATAGAAACACACTGGGCTCGTCTACATTGGCCCCTTTTCCGGAAGGGGCATGGTAATTTTTGAAATCGCAATAGGGAAATGCGCGGGGGATTTAAATATCCCCCGCGGCATTTAAATAAAAATGTCCGCCGCTTTTTTCCGGCTTTTAGAAAAGCCGGAAAAGAGCGTCTACACTGGCCCCGATCCTCCGGAAAAAGCGCCCTTTTCCGGAGGATCTTATTCCTACTTTGAAGTATTACGATCTCTGAAATTAACATGCCCCTTTCGGAAAAGGGGCCAGTGTAGACGTAGCCAGTGGGTGAGGTAATATCTTTTCATTGGATCAACTTCTGTGGTGAAAGAAACAAGTTTCTGAGCTACACAGGGTCTCTTCTTGTCTGGAAAAGGTACTCAGAAGCTTTGTCTACACTGCAGGCTTTTGCCAGCGGAGATTATGCTAACGAAGTGCTCATTAGCATTTGTCGTGCTGTCATTTGCATATTCTCTACCGATGCTTTTTGCACAAGAGGTTTCTGTGCAAAAACAAGCAGTGTCGACGGGTCTGTTTTGCTCAAAAAAATCCTTTTGCGCAAGATCCTTATGCCTCAAGAAAGGAGGCATAAGGATCTTGTGCAAATGGGTTTTTTTGCCCAAAACGGACCCGTCTACACTACTTGTTTTTGCGCAAAAACCTCTTGCACAAAAAGCATCGGCAGAGAATATGCAAATGACAGCACGACAAATGCTAATGAGCACTTCGTTAGCATAATCTCCGCCGGCAAAAGCCTGCAGTGTAGACATAGCCAGAGTGTCACATACAAGGTGATTGGTTTCATGGTGCATTTGTCCAGAAATTCTTCCTCATTTTAGGTTCTATGATTGAGGGGTATTAATTAGACCACTTCACCTTCAGTGGTCTCTTAAAATATGTGTTAGCTATTTACATTAAACATTCTATTCTTCCTTGTGACACTCTGCTTTCCCACACTTGAAGAATGATTCTGGGGAGCTTTAAAGCTTGTCTCTCGCCAACAGAAGTTGGCCCAATAAAATCTTACTTCACACACTTTGGCTACGTCTACAGTGGCAGCTTCTTGCACAAGAACAGCTGTTGCACAAAAACTTGCTGGGTGTCCACACTGCACGCGTGTTCTTGCGCAAGTAAATTTATAGTCTAGCATCAAAAACAGGGCTCTTGTGCAAGAGGGCAGCGTAGACAGGCAACATGAATTTCTTGTGCAAAGAAACCCCTATGGTTAAAATGGCCATCAGAGCTTTCTTGAGCAAGAGAGTGTCCACACTGCCATAGACACTCTTGTGCAAAAGCACATCTCTTGCGCAAAAGCAAATGCCAGTGTAGGTGCGCTCTTGTGGAAGACTTTTTGCCCAAGAACTCTTCCGCAAAACAGTTCTTGTGCAAGAAGCTGCCAGTGTAGATGTAGCCCCTGTGTAAGCTTATCAGTTTATTTAAACCCTTATTCTATTGGTTCATATCATCAAATGTCTGCAACCTACATAACTACAATCAGAATCTTACACTCCACAGATTTTAAAGTATTTGATTTTCTTAACACATTCTCCTTACCTGGCTCCAAAATGGCCAAAAAAGATCTCAGGGAATAGTAATAAGATTTTTTTTTTTACTTAACATGAAACAATACCCAAAGCATCATGGCCAATAAATTTCGGCTGCTGGGTTAAATACAGGCTTAACCATACAAGTCTTGGCTCACCATATCTGACTGCCAATGCAGAGGGATGGACATATGTTCATTTTCAGACTAACACATGAAAAGGGAAAACAGAATCCAATTTATTGTAAAATGTTATGAATTGATGCATAAACAAAAAGTCTTAGATCATGGTTGGCTGAAAACAGACTCATAGCATAATTAAAGACAGCAATACTGCCACAGGGAACAGTAATGAACCAGTTATATCACATATCATGCTTCTTCACTGATATCACAGCAGTCAAATAGTTTTCCCTGAATTGCTGCAATGAGTGGAATTACCTATGTACATTTTTGTTTTCTGATTAGCTAAGACCTCTAATTTCTTTTCCCAATTAAAATATCAGTTAAAACTAAAATCTGCAACATATCTGAAGTATAAAGCCAAAATTGGGAACTTTCTAGTTGCTTTAAGCTCCCAGTCATGCATGGGTTTACACACAGACTTAACTTTACACACTGAGTAGGCCCACTAACATTAAGGGGGGTCTGTTACTCACAGCACATACAATTAAGTGTATGTGTAAGTCTTTGTAAGAATGAGGACCTAAGCCATTTGGATATCTGACACTGCAGTGATGTCAAGTTCCAGCAAGCATTGCGATTTGCTACAATTCTCAGGGTTTAACCTTAGGTTCTCCTCGGTCAGCGTTCAGCTCAATAAAATCTTTACATTCAGTTCTAGTGCCATAGAAATGGGCATGTGCCAAAACCTTAGCTGACTGCCCCATGTTTTGGAGGAAGACATTCAACATCCCACCTCGAAGAAGAGCGTATCCATTTCTAAACAAGTGTCAGTATCTGAACTAAAATCACTAATGATTTTTCTCCTTTACTTTAAGTTTATTTGCATATCTTGCATGAGTTCCCACAATCTACAAAGAGCATTTTGAGCATGCCGGGGTGGCATGCCCACATCTCACGCAGCTCATAAGCTAATATAAACTACATTCTGAATTCAATCAGTGACTAAAGCAGCAGGAGAAGAAACTGTTCCCCAACCAATGCACACTTCCATCCCAAAATACCTTCTGGATTGTATTATTGTCTTTAGTATTCCCTCCATCTATTAGGTGCTATAATGACAAGTTAATCTCAATATTATTCTGCTTTTCCATGTACCGGTCCAATGGCACCCTTTCGTTGTTGCTTTATCTGTGAAACTGTGTTAATCAGTCTTGAAAATTCTCAGTGGTATTTTATGAAGATCGCAGACAAGCTGAATGTGCTGGCCATTTTATTAGAGAGCATTAAAGTGATTATGCAGGGCTTTTGTAATGCAATGACAAGTTTGTGTACTGTGTATGTTTCATTTATATAATCCGTTCAAGTTTACTTTAAAATGCACCATCCCTTTCATTTAAAAATCACATATGCCAAGTGGTTTCTGAAGAATATTTAAATTGGTTTCATATGGCATTCTAGACATTTGTCAGCGAGAGCCAGGCGCACAGACTAAACCTGAAAATAGAATGTGCCGTTGCCTACCCTTGCAGGCACCAATCCAGCAAAGCAAGTGAGAGTTCCCATTAATGTCAGTGGAATTGCTTGTATGGTCAACTTCTTTACTTCATTGCGTGGCTAGATGACTATACATATGCTAAATTGAGGGGAGTTGAGGGGCTTATTTAACTGCACAGATTGCTAACATGAGTTGGTTGAGGTAGGAACAATGTCTTCCCTAAGCATTTCTGCAGCACCTCATTCAGTAAGATATTGTCTAGGGCTGGTGGGCATTTCTTGCAGTATAAATATGCAATAATAACACATCAGAATATAAGAACGGCCATGCTGGGTTAGACCAAAGGTCCATCTAACCCAGCATCCTGTCTTCTGACAATGGCCAATGCCAGATTCCCCAGAAGGAGTGAACATAACAGATAATCATCAAGTGATCCCTTTCCTGTCACCTATTTCCAGCCTCTGACAAACAGAGGCAAGGGACACCATTCCTACCTATCCTGGCTAATAAGTATTGATGGACCTAACTTCTATGAATTTATCTAGTTCTTATTTTAACTATGTTAAAGTCCTGGTCTTCACAACCTCCTCTGGCAAGGAGTTCCACAGGTTGACTGCACTGTATGACGAAATACTTCCTTTTGCTGCTATTAACACAGTTCCAATGTACAGAAACAGTCTCTGTCCCTGCTCATGTTCTGGGACTGTTTGTGCAGACAGTAGAAAGGAACAGCTGGTGATGTCCTGAGAGAGAGGTGGCCCTACAGCTATCAGTAACAGACCAGCATCCAATCAAAGGTGAGTTTTTGGAAGGGGAAGAAGAGCTAGAAGTAAAGCCCCAATGCTACAGCCCTTGCAAAACACCTGATGAGTTCAACAAGCCTGGTGGGAATCCTGCAGGCTTTAGCTCTCGTGCTGTAGCAACAGTGAGAGAAAGCACTGCTCGTGCCAGAGTGCAAGACGGGCAGCCATCTGACTATTATATTCTCTTGGACAATTTATATTCTCTTGGCTTCTGTAGCAATTGGCAGTATTGGTTGATCTCTAGCCTAATTGGTTGATCTCTATCCAGCTCTTGGCCAGTCTCCACTAATGTGCAGCAGTTCAGCCTTTAAAACACATCTTATTCCAATTCAGCCATTCCAGCTGGACAAGTGCCTGATGAGCAGAGGGTTCCAGCAGAGCTTGCATTCAAAATGAGGCTGGGAGCTTAGGATTTTCTAAAAGGTTTGCTTGAGCTCGGATTTCAGCAAAGCTCCCAGGCCCCACACTGTAACAAATTGAAAGAAGAAGCCATTCTTACAGAAATACTTATTCCACTTAGTACCCACACTGTCTGGGGGACAGTGGGCAGGATTTGTAACTTCCTTTCAGAATGCCTTTTGCTATCTGACTCCACGGCAGAGATAAATGTTAACTAGCATCAACAGCCGATTTTTAGGCCAACTGAATGGCTTGAAAAGTACCAGTCTATGTGAAGGCCCTGGTGAGTGAAATTGCCTAGACAGCCAAATAGACAGCAACGTGATTAGTGGCCTGCTTTACCAGCAGGCCTCCCCTTGAAGAAAGAGATGCAACCGGTTGGTGTGAGATTAGGCCAGTCTCCATGCTGATTCAGTTCATCTTTGCTAAGATTGCTAAGAAATATATTAATTAGTGGCCACTATCCATTAGCTACTGGACAGAGGCCATCAACTCCTTTCCTACTAGGGATGTTAGTGTATAGTCATTTAAATGATTAACAAATTAGCCTGGACTTATCAGCTAATCCAAACAACTACACACCTACATCCCCCCTTACTGCCTCTGATACAGAGGCAGCAAGGGGGGTGGGAACTGGTGCTTCTGGGAAGCCATCTTTTAAGCTGACTCCCTGCACATGCCAATTCCCATAGGGTTGCCTTCCTTTCCCTCCTCCCATCACTGCCTCCCACAGAAGCAACAGTACAGGGGGGCAGACAGGAGCCATTGCTCAGATCTGCGGAGTCGCTTGCCTTTGCCCCCTGCAGTGCTTCATCTGTATCAGAGGCAGCAGCACGGGGTGGAGTGGGGCAGGAGGGATGCTGGAGCAGCCTCTGTCTGCAAGGAGCTGGGGACCCCTGTGGACTGGGGTGGCGGACAGGAGCTGGTCTGTATGGGGAGCCAATTTTTAAACCACCTCCCCTCGCAGGATGGCAGGGGGCTCCCCAGCAGTGGGTCTGGGAGCTGGGAGCACACTGGTGGCCGGCCCCGGTAACCATGTAATTGCTAAAAATAGTTGTGGCCACACAATTACTAAATTAAACGATATCCAACATCCCTATTTCCTATGGAGCACTAAATGGTGATCTGAGAAGTAGCAATTACTGATCACTCCCTGCCAACTTGACTAAGGTAACAATCCTCTGCCCCTGAAACTGTCTTCTTTCTGCCCCTCCAGATCTTGTCATCAATTTAACTAACCTACAGATCTGGTACCAAAGCAAGGAAGTTACTGCTTTGGAACTTTGTTTAATTCAACATAATTCTCATAAAAATCTAAGTCCAAAAGCAACAATCTTTAGAACAATTTTCATTGAGCTGTGAGAAATAGCTCACCACATTCAGGGAAAATAATCCCCACAAAGAAAACAAAAATAGGGTGAAAACTTGCTTCAAACCATTAACCGGGATCCTGGGATGTATCTAGACTCTGACCACACATTGCTTTCCCCGCAGTTGGTAGTGCGCCTCTTACACTGGAAACAGCGTCGGTATCTCTCACACTGGTCTAGTAGCATGAGCTTGTTCCCAGCACTAAAGTTAAAGAGAAACATGCTGAATGTTATTGACTGAGGAAAAATAAAGAAATAAGCTGCACCAGCTCAGCCCCAGCCCCACTGCAGTCAATAGGAACTATACCTGCTAATACCAGCAGTGCAAGTGGTTCTGTGGCTGGGTCATGGATCACACAGAGCCCTCCTTGTACAGTTGTAAGGTAAAGTTTGCAGCTATTCATATGGGGACTGAGAAAAGCAGCATCTGGGCCTTTCAACTGAAGTAAGCCAGTGCAGAAAGCATCAGTGCAGTACACAGCTGTCTGCTGCCAGCCTCTTTGGCATGGGAGATGTTATGAGAGGAAGACCAAACCAAACTGGACTTTGGAGCAACCTTTTGGTAAATCTAGGGACTCAATCCACCTGTGGCATATATTACCAATGTCAGGGTGCCCAAGAGATGCCTCTTTGTGTGTAAGGAGTGTCTGATCAGCGGCTCTGATAGGTAGCTCCCAACATACAAGGCAGAGCAGAGTGGTTTTGTCCCACAAGAGGTGGCAGTAGGAGACTCGTTAACTCCAAGACACCTTTGAAACCATATATACATCACCTATGGGCTATTGCAAATCACAAAACAGCTGATGGGCTTAGTTTTTGTCAGTCTTTTTCAAATGAAGATTGATGGCTCTGTCAGAAGGCCTTTAAAACAGACCCTAGTAAACACAGGGGTCCCTTGATGCACTAGACATGCAGCTAAAGGTACCATTCTCTCTGTACTGTCTCGGAAGGATAGCAGTGTCCAGCCATGTCAGCGATCTGACTGGCTCTATGATGCTAAGTGCTTCATAATGTGGCATTAAGACACTCCCCTTGGGCAGTGGTAATGGAGCACTAAAACATAATGTAATGTGCCTTGATACTCCTTTAATTATACTCTTTATGCTATTATTTATTTTTCAGAAAATCTTTATAGATCCACCTTGTTTGGTCTATTATGCAGCAAAGATTCCCACTTCTGCAAAACCAGAGCAGACAGGTGAGATGCTAGGGACAGAACCCATAGCTATCAAAGGGTACATCTGCACAGTAGCACATAGCTCGTAATAAGCTACACAATTTGAGCTATGCAAATTGCATAGCTTATTTCAAGATAGTGCCAAATTCCAATATAGGCTGTCTAAACAGCACTAATTTCGAAATAGAGTGGCTATTCCGATGAGTCCCTTAATTCTTGTGCAATGAGGTTTACGGGATATCATAATAACAAGCCTGTTATTTTGAATGTATTTTGAAATAACGGGCTTGCTGTTAAGACACGCAGAACATTAAGACACGCAGCACCACTGTGCATACGTATCCAAAGTGCCCAGGTATCATGCGAGGATTTTAGCTGTAAGCAGTCTTGCACAGATGTTACTTAAGGTGTAACCTGAAGACAACGGCTGTGTCTAGACTGGCCAGTTTTTCCGGAAAATCAGCCGCTTTTCCAGAAAAACTTGCCAGCTGTCTACACTGGCCGCTTGAATTTCCGCAAAAGCACTGACTTCCTGCTGTAAGAAATCAGTGCTTTTTGCGGAAATACTATGCTGCTCCCGTTCGGGCAAAAGTCTTTTTCCGAAAGACTTTTGCGCAAAAGGGCCAGTGTAGACGGCAGAGATTTCTTTTCCGCAAAAAAGCCCCGATCACGAAAATGGTGATCGGGGTTTTTTACAGAAAAGTGTCCATGGCCAATCTAGACGCGCTATTCCGAAAATGCTTTTAACGGAAAACTTTTCCGTTAAAAGCACTTCCGGAAAATCATGCCAGTCTAGACGTAGCCAATGTGTTTAACACGGGTAACATAGAAAGCATAAGCTGACAGCATGTATTCTAGGCCATACATTTTACCTCCAAGGCTTTGGTGTTGATATACAGGATGAAAAAGTCCCAGCTTTGCTGTCAAAGCCCTGGGTGAGTTTTCAGGACTGACAGTTTGAAATAACAGTTTTATTGAGCAAATGGAATCCAGAAATCAGGGAGAAAGAGAGAATACAGACCAACTTGCATTGAAAAGAATTGCACTTTCAAACTCAATTATTTTGGCCTGGCTAGCCTTCCACTGTCATCACCTGCTTTCTTGCCTTCCAGCCCAACACAAAAACAGACAATATAAAATGTCACTATAAACCCACCACAGGACTCTTGGAAGTGAAGAACGTTTGTCAAACTGAAAGAATGTCAATAGACAATGTGTGACAGCTGAGAATGCATGTAAATGTTATTTTCTTGCCCCAAGTCCAAATGGCAGTGACTTGGGAGATGGGGGAGTTCCACCTTCCTCTGCAGGCTAGGTCACTGCCAGCATTAACTGGGTATGTCACATTTAATCAAATCCCTGCCATTGTAGGGGGTCTAGGGCACTGGTGCATCTCTGTTCCCCTTTTTTTTCTGTCTATGGCCACATAACAGTACAGTCTGCTGTAGGATGTAATACTTTGGTCTGATTTTGGTTTGCTGGGTGTTAGTGTGTGGGTGCAGGGTGGTATTACATAAGAACAGCCATACTGCATCCATCTAGACCAGTATCCTGTCTTCTGACAATGGCCAATGCCAGGTGCCCCAGAGGGAATAGACAGAGCAAGCAATCCTCAAATGATCCATCCCCTGCTGACCATTCCCAGCTTCGGGGGCTTGAGACACATGGGAGGTTTGACTAGATCAGGCCTGGGCAAAATATGGCCCATGGAGGCAGTGGGGAGCCCCAGGAAGGCTCCCCTACTTGCCCTACAGCCCCACATACTACTCAGAAACATGTCTTCAGGGTGTTTTCTCTTTATGATTCCAGACAGGAGGGGAGAAGATTCAGATGCTGGTCCCGCTCCCAGCATAATCCCATTGGCTGGTTTCTGGACAGAAATTGGCCAATGAGAGTTGCCTGTTTGAATAACAGGTAGTCACAAAGCACAACCCTTCTGCTCAGTTACTCACTCAAGCACATGACTGAGCAGGCAGAAACATTTTAAGCTCTGCAGGCAAGCAGGCAGGCTGGTTTGGCTGCTGGATGGTAAGTCCCCTGGCCAGAACCTGCCTCTGTAACCCAAGTCCCTCCCTTCCACAATCCTCTGCCCCCTACTCCTATCCTGCTACTCCACATGCACCCTTACCCCCTCTCAGATCTGGCACCCAAATTTCCTGCCTGAGATCACAATCCCCTCCTACTCTAGGTCACACCACAAAACCCTGCACCTCAGTTCCCTGCCCTAGGTTGCAACTGTCTCCTTCACCCAAACTCCCTTCCAGACTCCATTATCCTTCTTGTATCCGAATCCTTTACCCCAAGCTCCCTTCTGCACCCAATCTCCATCCTAGACTCTGCATTTCCTTCATTAATATCATGGAAGAGTGCAGTCCTTGACCACTTTCCAAAACCTTGGACTGGTCCCCCCCCATCAAAAATTATTGCCCACCCCTGGACTAGATGGTTTTGTGACCCACCTCTGTCCTTAAACTCTATCCCTGTGGACCTAGTTGTATCTCTAGGAACCTGAATACCCTTTAGAAATCTGGTCCTTACATCCATTAGCTTGGAAATAATACTGGACTCAAACTTCTTACATGGTCCAGCTACTAATGCGGGACAAAGGCCTGTACTGAGTTAATATGGTTTTGCTTCAAACCCATTCTAGCATGAAGCAGCACTGAGATCGGTTATGAGGTTGCCACTTCCCCGTGCACTGAAAGCAAAGCACTGCAGCAGGTGTGACTAGTGAAAGGAGAGGCACTGTTGCAAGGCAGCAAAAATGGGAAAAAAAGATGGGAAAGCTTCTCAGTGTTTTGGGGATCTTACCGCTCAAACAGCTTCTCTTCAGCTTCCCGCAGCCTTTTCATTCCAACGCTCTTCTGCCAGTCATCCTGCATTGCTAAATTCATCTGGAATATTTTCTCAAACTGAGATCCTCTATCTGCAATCCACCTGAAACATTTTTTAAAAAGTCCCTCCTGTAATTCATGGACGCATCTACCTTCTACTCCCCAACTCTGGGACCTCATTTTTTACAGGATCATTTGAGGTTTACAGGATCTTTTGAAAAAGGCTTCTATTTTCAAAAGAACTGTGTCCAGACTGGTTTCACTTTCGAAATAGCGCTTTTTCGAAAGAGCGCCATGATGCAAATATGCAAATGATGTGCAGGAAATTCAAATCCAAGCTTCATTTGCAATTTTGAAGTGTCTAATTTACATCCTTCTGTCGAAAGAGGGATGTAGCCTAGACACACCCTCAGTTAGTTTGTCCTGAGGTTTTTGTAGCCGCAGCCCCAGCATGGTGGGCTGTCTAACATGACTCCCTCTCCCTGCCAGCACAGAACTGTTGGAGGCTGTGACAAAGTTAATGACTTTCACATGGAGCCCACTACCTGAGCCAGAAACCCTATGGTGCTTAGAAACCCCACACCGCCTTAGGTAGAGCAGGCTGCTCTTGGCAGAGTGTATGAAAGCCTCCAGCTCCGCTGAGAAAAAAACCCCACAAATTCAGGCTCTTGTCTGAAATGTTCAGCCAGAAATAAGCCTAAGCCACAAAGTTCAGCTGTGAACTTGCATAGACTGAGTCAATCTCAGCAGAACGCTCCAAGTCTCCCCACTTAGACCTGATCCAGCAAAGCGCTTCAGCCAAGCTTAATTTTAACCATGCTTATAGTTCCCACTGAAGACAATAGGACTACGCATATGTTTAACTGTAAGCCTATGCCCAAGTGCTTTGCTAGACTGCAGTCTTAAAGAGGAGCAAATGCACCCTGCTGCCCCTTCCCAGAGCCTTGAGAGGCAATTTCATTTCTGCTGTTGAATTTTCTCAAGGCTTCACAGGAAATGGTGCACTGAATGGAGTTGCCCTGCTTACTCTCGCTTGGCTCTCTGCAGCATGTCGGCTTCTCTCCTCTGCTCCACCAGCTGATTGAGAATAGCCGTCCTCTTGCGCTCTGCCACTGAGTGCAGCTGATGCTTGTAGAACTCCTGGGCTCTCTGCCTTTTTTCTGCAAGCTTCTCATTGGTCATGTCACTCTTCCCAAAGATGAGGTCTGCTGAGTCAGGCTCGCAGACCGGCAACTGTATTGGCTTCAACTTTACCTGTGTTAGGTTGAGATGAAGATTTTTACCATGCATCTAATCTCACGTATGGCTCTGAAAACTTTGAATATCAGAAGCTACGGTTGTGAAAAAAAAACGATTAAATCAGATAATACACTTTCTCTATTCTCGGTGTAAATGTCACAATCCTAGAGGATTCTACCACTTCCCTTGCTTATTTTATAGGCTAATAGAGTTCAATGCCAGGAAGCACTGATTGGTATTTAAATCCATAATTTTCCTTTTAAAATTTCACCTTATAGAGGAGCCAGCATGATGTAGTAGATAAGGCATTGGACTGGGAGCCAGGACACCTGACCTGGTCTGTGACCTTCAGCAAACCTCTTCACCTCTCTGTGACTCTCCTTCCCCTCCTGCCTTCTGTGTGTTTCATCCATTTAGTCTGTTAGATCTTCAGGGCAGGGGCTGAATGCTGCCTAAGCTTTTAAAATCTAATGGCAATTTCAAGCAACATTTTTCAGAAAAATTCCATGATAACTTTGTATAGCTCAACTCAATCCAAACAGATTCCATAACTAGTCTGAGGGGAGGACAAGCTATTTTCTCTGCCAGCACACTGAAAACTCTGCCTTATTTTAGGTGTTACAAAGACTCACCATCTGGACAGCTTTAAAATACTGGCTGTAGTGCTAATTCTTAAAACTTCAGAGGACCTTATTACAATTTATAAGTTTTTTAATGTGTCACCTTCGGATATGATTTATTTCCACTCTTCTTCACAACTTTCTGAGACGCATCCCAGTTTTTAAAGACACAAAACTTAGCCACATAATAGTTCAGAAAGTTATGAAACATGGGATTTTGTTTTGTTTTGTTTTAAAAACTTTGTCTAAGTTACACTATGAAGTCAGTGGACTTGGCCTGCTGAGAAACTCACACTTAATTATTAATCACAAATGTTTACCTGTGTATCCAAGGCTCTCTTATAACACTGCATTTCTTCCATCTTTCCCTTAAGATATTTCGCTCTTTGGGCAGCTAGCCTAGAAAGAAAAATACAAAATAATCTCAAGAGTTTAACTGAAATGGTACTTCTAAGACATAAGCATGCAGGACTCATCCAGGCAAGTCCTGTAAAATACAGGTTTATCAATAGTACGTCTTAGTCCATAACTTTTAGCTACCAGCTACAGCACATGATTCTCTCTCTTACCAAGATGATTCTGCTCCCTCTAAAATAAATAAATAAATAAAAATAGTACAAATAATAATGCTGAATTCCATTCTAGAGGAAGACATTCAGAATACTGAGCTTGAGCTGTGTGCGCGTCATCCTAGCTTACACACAATAATAGAGCAACAAGTCACTGGCCACATCAGATTATTATGATTATTATGATTTGCACTATGCTGATGCATACCTTGGAAGCTTGGATTCCCTAAAGTTAGCAGAAATAGAGTTCAGATCTCCTCATGCTCCAAAAACACAGTCAGTTCCTTCTATCTGATTCAAAGGAAGTCTCCAGTATCTACTGGCAGTATAGGATTTATGACAGTATAAGTATTCTGGTTCCATCTGGCAGAGGACAGTGATACCTTAGCCAGCTAGTTTCTTAAATCATTGTCCTTATGTTTGAAGAGGCAAAAAAAAAAAAAAGTTCACAAGGATGTGACAGGTTGAAACACAGAGGACCCCTTGAGACTGTCCCTGGTGTACTGATCATATCACTTATCTGCCCTTTCGGATGCCCCACCACCCTGCCCCATTGGGCCAGATGCTCTGGTCTCCCGCAGCAAAGGCACAGATTTGGGATAATAGCCCCCCAGCAGAGCAACACAGATACTTACAACGGCTCACCTCTGGAAGATTCAGCTACAGAGGCTTGACAGCACCCAGGATAACAGCCCCGAATAAGATCAACTGCAAATAAACCCATCTTACTCTATATAAAAGTTTTGCAGAGAAAACTCGTAAAATGTTTGCCTCTGTGACGGGGTGTGCAGGTGGGGTTAAGACCCTGCGGGAGGAGGAAGTCCCACCCCTTCACCGAGACTGGGCATGCTCCAAATGCTGGGGCAGCATAAAAGGCAGCAGAGCAGCTCAGTCTGGGCTGGCCAGCAAAGGGAAAAGACCTCCAGCCAGAACTCTGGAATTGCAACAGCCAGTGATCCAGACAGTAGGAACCAAAGTTCCAGGAGATTGCCACTATGCAGACACAGCGGAGCCTCAGGGAGAAGTGGCTACCGGGGAACTGGGAGACCCAGCTGCTACATGGGACCACACCTCAGTGGCACCAGTTGGAATCGACCCAGGAAAGGTGCAGGAACGGCCTCTCCTGCCCAGGTACACTTGGTATATTTCAGCCATATTCCCCACCAAGGGAGCGGTAGACCAATCTGCTGCTCACAGCGTCCTGAGTTGGAACTGAGTGGAGCAGGGCCAGCCCAGGTTCCCCTAATGGGGCTGCTAGCTGCCCACCCTACTGACTCTGGCCATTAGGCAACACTGCCACAAGGCAAGGGCTGCTTATAGACGCTGGCAACTAAGTCACCCGACCCTGAGACAAGGGCTGCTTATTGACTCATACTGCCCTGTGATCAGGGCTGCTTACGGACTCAGTGTTACCCTGACACAAGAGGATATTTACAGATTCTAGAGACAATCAACAACCCTGCAACCAAGTAGGTGGCGTCATCATCCTGGAATATTCTCACACCTGTGATGGGGTGTGTATACCCCACCACAGCCTCCTTTATCAATGATGCACAGCTGTTGCTCCCCATCAGGTTACAATTATTTACACTGGGTTTGATAAAAAAAACAAGTGTTTTTATTAAGTATAAGAAAGTAGGATTGAAGAGATTGCAAGTGAAAAGAGACAGATCAAAGAGACAGATTCACTCACATACAGGGATCAGTGATAGAGATGTAGCCGTGTTAGTCTGGGGTAGCTGAAGCAAAATGCAGGACAATGTAGCACTTTAAAGACTAACAAGATGGTTTATTAGATGATGAGCTTTCGTGGGCCAGACCCACTTCCTTTTTGATCTGAGGAAGTGGGTCTGGCCCACGAAAGCTCATCATCTAATAAACCATCTTGTTAGTCTTTAAAGTGCTACATTGTCCTGCATTTTGATACAGGGATCATTCACTCACAAAATAAAGCCTTTTCCGAAAGATCCCTTATCCCTCTTAAAATAAGGGATAAGTGATCTTTCAGAAAAGGCTTTATTTTCCAAAAGATCTGCATCTGGACTGGCGCTTTTTTCCGGCAAAGCTCCGTGCCGAAAAAAGCGGCAGCCATTTTTATGCTAATGAAGCGGGGGAGATTTAAATCCCCGCTTCCTTAGCGATTGCGATACGTCTAATTTGCATCCCTTTTACGAAAAAGGGATGCAATCTAGACGTAGCCAAAATGTCTCTATTAACTTGAATGGATTTACAGCAGCATAAGTAAAATCAGATATGGGATAGCAATGACACTAAACAAGACACACACGAACAGTCTTTACCCCATGAAGCCCCTTCTGTACCATACAAGAGTAATCCAAGTCATTCTGAAATCAGCAATCCCTATCTTTGTGCCATTTCATATAAGGCAGTAGTGGCTTCCCTTCATTCCCCATACTAACATTGTAGGCATGAATTGGTGAATGT
Source organism: Pelodiscus sinensis (assembly GCF_049634645.1). Lineage (NCBI taxonomy): Eukaryota > Metazoa > Chordata > Testudines > Trionychidae > Pelodiscus > Pelodiscus sinensis. Next base: position 310,568,009 of record NC_134711.1, read on the forward strand.
AGATTTTTAAGGATATTTATGAGATGTTTTGTTGCTATATTTCAACATGTATCTCTTTGGCCTGTACTGTAGAATTGACCTATAATATCACAGAGACACGACTAGCTGGGTGGAATGATTCCAGGTTGCACTGGAGAGACACAAGAGGAATATTTTAAAATTGTATTTCTGATCACACTCTCCAAATCCAGAATTCAAAACAGAACCGGACAAAGGCTAGGTAACAATTTGTGCTAATACTTCTTTCATTGAAACATGCCTTTTTCGGGGTGCCAATGCTGTTTATGAATTCAGGTCAAATTCAGTGAACAGTTTTAGGGGGAAAAACAAAAGAAAAATCAGAAATGTTGGAATGGTTCGTTTCCAAATGTCATTTCAAATCGACATTCGACATAGTCCATTCAGCCCAAACACAATTTTTTCTGTTCTTTGTTTTGGCAGGAAAAAATGAAAAATTCAGTTTCTGCTGAATTATTCACTCAGCTCTAAACAGAACAGCTTTTATTACCATTGCTTCTGGGTCCTAACTCTAGTGCCAACAGCAAAAGAAGGGTAGAATGAATCTACTCCCACCAGTACCATACCCACCTCCTACGCTCAGCAGAGCTAGGAGCCAGACTTACTCTTCCGCAAGCTGCACTTGTTCCAACCGATCCATCAGCTCTCTGTCCTGCTTTAGTTTTACTTCCTTCTCCTTCTTCTCCTCCATTTGCTTCAACAAGTCTTGTGAATACTCATCTTGCTTGGCATAGGGAGGAGGGGTAGGCGACCGTTTAACAAAAACAAACGATTTCTGCAAGGAAAGAAAAACATGTTACATATCTGGTGGAAGAAACAAGGCTGAAGACAATACCATGAAAATATGGCATTATTTCCTTAAATGCAAACACTGGGAAATCATTTCAGGCAGAGATACATTAGCAGCATCCAGAGAAGGAGGGAATCCCATCAGAACCAGGAGAATCTCCCCATCGATCCTCCTGGATAGGTGGCAGAATATTGATAAAGGTCTCACTAATGTCCCCAAGCATCCCAATCACTATCACAGTTGTTATTACTGTGCTGTGATAGATAATCTTCACTTACATTACAGGAAAGAATAAAGGCTTCTATTACAGGAATTACTGGTGTATTCAGCAGGTCAAACAAAATGATGATAAAATCTGAACATAATACATTAATATTCTCCCTTGCTGAAAGTTTCCACATTGACAGGGTTTGTCTAATAATGCTTTGGGTTTCCACACCCCTGTGACCCAGTTTCTCATGTTTATTTCCTTCTTATGCTAATAGAAAGTCAACACACAGATTGGGCAGAAAGTTAGCAGGATGAGAATAATCTTTTTTGAAAGCTCTTACGTGAAATTCTGTGGATTTTTCATTCTTGTGGTTTCTCATTGCTTCAGCCACCCCCAGATTAAAGGCAGCATTTTTTTGGTTCTGTTCTCTGTTTGCTAAGAATTTCATCTATCATGGGAGGAAAATAAAATACATGCATTTTAAATGGAGGTGTCAACAGAAGTAATGTCACAGCAAAGACATCCTCCAGTAATTACATGTCTATTCTCAGGACACCCAATTTAAGTTCTTCCTTTTATCATGAAATGCATCATTCTGCCCATTAAAGGCCTGATCCCCAGCCCATTGATGTCAATGGGAAAATTCCTATAGACTTCAATGAGTTTTGAATCAAGTCCTAATAGTTTAGATCAGCCGTGGCCAACCCGCAGCTCGCGAGCCATATGTGGCTCTTGCCCCCCAAAAGTGTGGCTCGCAAAACCGCGCCTGCACCACCACCCCCAGCTTCCACTCCCTGCCATCTCCCCTCCTCCCCCACCCCCAGCTTCCCTGTGCTTACTGGGTCGGAGCTGTGGGGTTTTACAAAATGGCGCCTAAGATGGCAGGCATCTTAAAGAGGCAGCCTCCTATTTTTAATTTTTTCTTTTTTAATTTTTTTGTTTTTGCTCGACAGTTCTGTTCTGGAGGGGATTTTTTGTCTTGACAACTCTGGTGTGGCTCTTCACATTTTTTCTGCTGCTGTTTTGGCTCTCTTTGTTAAATGGGTTAGCCACCCCTGGTTTAGATCCTACTATTATTTACTGCACTTTTAAAAGATTAGATTAACAAAAAATGAGAATATAGTTGATAACATTTTAATACTTTCTAAAACTAATCACTATTTATAGTGTATAATGATAATACCACTTAGCTCTCTATAGTGTATTTCATCCCATAGACCTAAAACTGCTTTACAAAGGGAGTGTCATCATCTTCCTGTTACCAAGTCAGTGACAAAGCTGGGACCGGACCCATGTCTCCTGACCTCTAGAGCCCTATTTACTAGGCTACATTGAGGACACAATTTTCTTCTCCTATTCACCTGGTAGATTTGTGTGATGACATTTTGCTCTATATTTGCAGAAATCATTTTATGTCTCTTTGAGAGCTCAGCATTCCCAATGCTTGTGGTTTTATAAGCAGTCTTGTGATAGTGGTTGTTCTTCTTAAATTCACACTCATAAAATAGTGTGATTAGGCAAGAATCTCTGCTCTCACTTTTTCTTTTTAAAAAAAGTTTGTAGCATCCTGGTTGCAGCGAAAAACTAGAAAATGTGACACAAAAGCCAGGAGTAAAAAAAGAACTAAATTTGTTAATTTGTATTATAAAATCTCATTTTTTAAAGTTTTGAACACTTGGGTGGCAAGACTTAATCTGCACTTGGTGACTGAAATAATTCTCAGTGCTGAAGACTTAGGCACAGTGCTTTTTGCACCATTTAAGCCAGCCTAGGCCAGTGAGTGGACCACATGAGTGGCCCTCCTTCATATCAGTGGGCTGCAAGATTGTTGTAACAAAGAGGATCTCCCGGGATAGTGAAGTTTTGCTAACTGCGCGTGCATATCTAGAATTTGCAAAGTGTGCCAGTTGAACCATAGCAGTGCTTTGAGTGCAGAGGGAGCACCCGGCTCTCACAGTCAATGTTATGCAATCAGCATGGATCTCACTTCATGTGCCCTTGCTTCATGTGTGTATCACGTTAGTAATACAAATAGAAAAAAACTATGTGGATAGAAACCAGCAGAATCTGGCAATCCTGCACATGGGCAATGGGCAGCAAAATGTCTTGTGAGACACTCATAGATTCCCAGTGGGCCACATTGGACCCATGGACCACAGGTTGCCCACCACTTATTTAAGCCCTCAGTCTGTGGACAAAAGCGATATACACAGACTTGTGTGGATCCACTGGAGCATACTTCACTCCCAGACCAAAGAATGTAAAGAACTGCTGTGCAGAGAGAATTCTGCTATAAGTCTTAAGAACTCTGGGCACAAAGATTTCTGATAAGCAAGATGTGAGAGTATCAGTTATTCCCATCAAGAGCCTGATAAATGCCTGCTGATTTCACTGGACTCTTTCCACTGAATTCAACCAACCCTTGGACCAAGTGCTTCATGTAGCAGGTCTCCTTTTATTTCCTCATTTTTTTTTATTGCATAGACAAGTATCTACATCAGTGGTGCTTAACTCATGAGCCATTTCCAACCCAATCAGCACATAGCTGCAGCCCATATGACACACTTAGGGCCATACAGGTTGTATATATACTGTGTGGATGTGACCTATATAGTATAACCCACACACCTAGTGGATGTGGTGTACTGTCCCATCTAGTGGCACTGACACCTCTTACAGAGAGAATAATGATTGTGGTCTACAGCCTTAGCTGAAAGCCAGTTCATGTGGTAGAGTCTCATACACCAAGCTCCAGATGTCCTGGGTTCCGTTTTGCCTGCCAGCAATACAATAGTGCATTCAGGGCCGCATATGCAGCCTACAACAGCAAGTAAGTTGAGAACCTGGCCCTATCAGATGGGGGGAAGGGGTGTCAGGAGGGCCATTTGGCCCTGGCCTCATATTTTAAAAGTTGTAATTCATTCTGATACTATAAATCGATTTTGCTTGAGCTGAGGGTGAGTTTAACCTTTAAATGAAGTGTTTATCTCTGCATAGGAGATTTTTGTATTTCTGTTTTTTCTTATTTGTCTTTGTATACAATAACCATATCAGGCTCAGCTGTAAGCTACCTCTTCGTCCAGTTTTAGATTCCCCTATTATCAGCTATTTTGTGATAATAAACTTTTAATTCTAGTTGTTTAATAAACTTTATAGCTAATCTGGCAATTGGCCTGTTTTCATATTCATAGTAATGCACCAGTGATTAGAGGAATTTAATAATGGGAACATATTAGCAGATGAAATTTCAAGACTTTGAAACAACACCATAAGGGCTATAGTAAATATCACCCTCAAATTGTTATTATATAATATTCATTGTCAACTATATACAATTAAAATTTTGTATAACTAATAGCCTTTAACAAATTGTGTGTTTACATAAGAACATAAGAATGGCCATACTGGGTCAGACCAAAAGTCCATCCAGCCCAGTATCCTGTCTGCCAACAGTGGCCAATGCCAGGTGTCCCAGAGGGAGTGAATCGAACAGGTAATTATCAAGTGATCTCTCTCCTGCCGTCCATCTCCACCCTCTGACAAACATAGGCGAGGGACACAATTCTTTACCCATACTAATGGACTTAACCTCCATGAATGTATCTAGTTCTCTTTTAAACCCTTTTATAGTCCTAAACTTCACAACCTCCTCAGGCAAAGAGTTCCACAGAATGACTATGCGCTGTGTGAAGAAGAACTTCCTTTTATTTGTTTTAAACCTGCTGCCCATTAATTTCATTTGGTGGCCCCTAGTTCTTATATAACTTTTCCTTATTCACTTTCTCCACACCATTCATGACTTTATAGACCTCTATCATATTTCCTCTCCCCCTTAGTCTCATGAAACGAGGCTTACAGGATCAGTCGGCAAAGGCTTCCCCAGCCAACAGATCCGCATCCTTTTTGGATTCCTTTGAGAGTTCAGAGAACTAAGGGTATGTCTACACTACAGAACTAATTCGAACTAAGCTAATTCGAATTAGTGCATCTAGACCTAAAAACTAATTCGAATGAGCATTTTGCTCATTCGAACTAGCATGTCCACATTGAGTGGACCCTGAACCGAAGTTAAGGCTGGCCGGAACCAGTGCCGGCAGGGCATCACGTTAGGACAGGCTAGCTAAGGGCTGTGCTTAAATGGACCCGACCCCGGACAGACAGTTCTCAGGGTTCCCCGCTTGCTTGTCTACCTCGATGAGGGACAGCAAAGCAGTCCTGTCTTGGAGTGCCCTGAGTGCCCACACTAAGCACATCACAGCACTCAGCCATCAGACCGGCTGCACTTGCCACAGGCTGCCATCCAGGGGGGTCAATCAGGGGACTGTCAGGATCCAGGAGGCCCTGCAGGAGAGCTTCCACCCCGAGGAGCCCGCAGAGCCACTCCAGTCCTCCCCATCGGGGACTCATGCCCCATTCCTCCCTCACCTCCTTCCACTTACCCCTCCCTAGCCCCCCTTCCTGATGTAAAAAATAAAGGACACGTGTGGTCAAAAATAGAAACTCTCTTTATTTAACAAAACTGGGGTGGGGATTAACCTCTGGGGAGACTGGGAAAAGGAGGTGGGAGAGGGGAGGGGGAAACCTGGGAGGAGGGAGCTGGAAGGGGGACTCCAGGGGAAAAAGGAGGAGGGGAAATATAAAACCATGGTACGCCATATCTTCAGTACTGTGTACAGATGTGGTCTCCTCACCTCAAAAAAGATATTTTGGCCTTGGAAAGGGATCAGAAAAGGGCAAATAAAATGATTAGGGGTTTGGAACAGGTCCCATATGAAGAGAGGCTAAAGAGACTGGGACTTTTCAGCTTAGAAAAGAGGAGACTGAGGGGGGATATGATAGAGGTATATAAAATCATGAATGGTGTGGAGAGGGTGAATAAAGAAAAATTCTTCATTAGTTCCCATAATATAAGGACTAGAGGACACCAATGAAATGAATGGACAGCAGGTTTAAAACTAATAAGTGAAAGTTCTTCTTCACACAGCACATAGTCAACCTGTGGAACTCCTTGCTGCAGGAGGCTGTGAAGGCTAGAACTAGAACAGAGTTTAAAGAGAAGTGAGAGAAAGTCATGGAGGTTGGGTCCATGGAGTGCTATTAGCCAGGGAGCAGAAATGGTGTCCCTGGCCTCTGTTTGTGGAAGGCTAGAGATGGATGGCACGAGACAAATGGCTTGGTCATTGTCTTCGGTCCATCCCCTCCGGGGTACCTGGTGCTGGCCTGTCAGCAGACAGGCTACTGGGCTAGATGGACCTTTGATCTGACCCAGTAGAGCCATTCTTATGTTCTAAGCTCAGGGCCCAGAGTCGGGGGGTCTCACTGGACCAACTTGATTTTCATGCAAACCTGCTCCTGGGTTCGCATGTGGCCTTTGGTGGCCAGTCTGGCAGCTATCCTGCCTAGACGGCCACATTCCTGTGCCTAGTACGGAGGTCGTGGATGTTGGAGGCCTCTCCCCAAACCTCAATTAGGTCCACGATCTCTGCACTAGACCAGGTGGGCGCCTGCCTCTTGCAGCCCCGGGCAGGCTCCTGGGAGCCGCCAGCCTGGTCCTGGGAAGAGGTGGAGGGCTGGGTGGTAGCGGGTGGCTGGCTCATGCCATGCCAGGTGCAGGGTCTGCTGGCTGGGTGCTGACAGGCTTGCAACTGGCACAAGCACTGTAGCCAGACCGTGCCCCTTTAAGGGCTCCGGGGCCAGGAGGGAGGCAGAAAAGTTTCCCTGGTTTGGCCCAGAGTGGCCACCAGGGCAACCTGGGAAGGGCTAGCCTCCAACTAGTTCGAATTAAGTGGCTACACAGCCCTTAATTCGAACTACTTAATTCGAACTAGGTGTTACTTCTCATAGAATGAGGTTTATCTAGTTCGAATTAAGCACTCTGGTTAAATTCAAACTAGCAGTTTGTATGTATAGCCCCTATTAAAGTTAATTCAAACTAATAGCTGTTAGTTCGAATTAACTTTGTAGTGTAGACATACCCTAAGTGATGAAGATCTATATTCAGTGGCTGAATAGTTTCAATGAAATTTGAAGAGATCTCTGTGATGAGATCATCTTCCTGAAATGTATACATTCTACCAACTTTAAATTGGACTGCGAGCCAAAACAACTGCTTCAAGAAATATTGGATCACAGCCTATTGACTGAATTTCCTAACATCACAATTGTATTACGTATTTTTGTCAGTCTCCCTGCATCAGTGGCTTCAAGCAAATGCACATTTTTAGGAATGCTTTTTTGTATTTGTTATGTGCAAACTTGCTTACAACTGAAGAAAAATCCCATTTTTGTGCAACATCACAGTTAATGTTAAACATTGCAAGCCCATTCAAATGCTCTTATCCCATTGTAGAACAATGATAGTTCTTTACTTGTTTTAGCATGTTGATTCACCTGAAGCCACTGACGCAGGGAGACTGACAAAAATTATTAAATTCCTCTAATAACTGATGCATTATTATGAATAGGAACACGGGCCAATTGCCAGATCAGATATACAATTTATTAAACAACTAGAATTAAAAGTTTATCATAATAAAAAAAGCTGATAATAGGTTAATCTAAAACTGGACAAAGAGGTAGCTTACAGCTGAGCCTGATATGTTATTGTATACGAAGACACATAAGAAAAAATAGGAATAGAAAAATCTCCTATGCAGACACAAACATCTCATTATAATAACAGGATTAATTACAACTTTCAAAATATGAGGCCCCTTTGTCTCCTGAGGCCTGGGCCAAATGGCCCTCTGCCATCTGCCTCCCCCTCTCTGCCCCATAAGGTCTGATGGAAACTCACAATTAAAGTTACATTTTTAATATATATCCTATAGGTATAATGACTTAATTGTTTATAAGTCTATGTCTCAAGTGTTCATTTTCATATATTCTTTTGGTTTTAGTATGATCCTGTGGATGAGAAGTTAGCTGGGGCTGGGCTGGGGCCCTAAACTCAAAGTGGCCCAGGCCTCTGTCATTCTCTTATAGAGCCTGTTGAAAACCATTAATCAATGGACACCTTTTCAACCAAGCTCTATGAAACATTCACAACTCAGCTCCCCTTTGTGTTAGAAATTCTTTTTCTGAGTGCTCCAGATTGCATGGAATACCTGCTGCTTATGAAGAGCCTCCTGGTCTTTCGCTGATTGGTATTGAGCCAATATCCTGTCATCATCCAACTCTTTCCTCCGTCTTTCTTCACTGAAGTACACTGGGATGTTCCTCTGAGCACGCTGCATACACAGATAGCACATTTCCTGGAAGCCCATAGAAATATAAAAGAATGTATTTTATCTCTTTTAACTTTTCACCCTTCTATTCATCTATAATGAACTTCCACAAGTATTCGAGAAAACCCAACCTTCCTATATGTGGTGTTTAAATTAAAATATGAAAGGAAAATTGATTTCTTCTTACTAAGAGCAACTAGAGGCACACTTCCTGGGGAGTGGCAAAGAACCTATTTTGAACACTAATTGGCCCCTAAATATGTACCGTATATTCCGGCGTACAAGACGACCTCTGAAGTTAAAAAACATCCCCCAAAAATCGGGGGTCGTCTTGTACGCCGGATGCCCCGCCGCCGGAGCCCCTCCGCGGCTTTGAAAGCCTCGGGGGAAGCCGGCGGCGGGGCATCCTAGGCGCGCATGGGCTGCCTGCCCGCCGGAGCCCCTCCGCGGCTTTGAAAGCCTCGGGGGAAGCCGGCGGGGGGGCATCCCAGGCGCGCATGGGCTGCCCCCCCGCCGGAGCCCCTCCGCGGCTTTGAAAGCCTCGGGGGAAGCCGGCGGTGGGGCATCCCAGGTGCGCATGGGCTGCCCGCCCGCCGGAGCCCCTCCGCGGCTTTGAAAGCCTCGGGGGAAGCCGGCGGCGGGGCATCCCAGGCGCGCATGGGCTGCCCCCTCTCCGGAGCCCCTCCGCGGCGGCGCGGAGGGGCTCCGGAGGGGGGGCAGCCCATGCGCGCCTGGGATGCCCCGCCGCCGGCTTCCCCCGAGGCTTTCAAAGCCGCGGAGGGGCTCCGGCGGGCGGGCAGCCCATGCGCGCCTGGGATGCCCCGCCGCCGGCTTCCCCCGAGGCTTTCAAAGCCGCGGAGGGGCTCCGGCGCGGGGGGGGGGAGCCCAGGCGCTCCTGGCGGCTTTGCTCCCGGTGCCTCTGGTCTGCTGGGGACCATCTCCAGCAGACCAGGGACACCGGGAGCAAAGGAGGCGGAGGGGCGCTGGGGTATAAGATGAAACCCTATCTTTTAATTAAAAAGATAGGGGGTCGTCTTATACGCCCAGTCGCCCTATACGCCGGAAAATACGGTAGGCACTTCTGAGAACTCTTAGCACAGCCGGATCTGGAATTGTCTGCCCATGGAAAAAATTACATGAATCCATCAGGAGACAGAAATGAAACTGACCAAAAAAACCCCCTCTCTCTTAGAGTTTGGCTACACTTGCAGCAACATGCAGGGTACATGCCAGAGTGAGAGAGAGGCTATATCCACACTGCAGTACATACCAACACACTGCAGTGAAAGGCTCTGGCTGCTCCCCAGTGGTGGAGCCTTTTCTCACTGCCTCCCCCTGCCAAAGCCTTTCGCTGCTGCTGGCCTCATTCACTGCAGCAGAGAGAGGCTCCAGCAGCAGGAAGGCAGTGGGACGTGACACTGCTACAAATAGACTCGTGGGAGGCATGGCAAGAGTGTGTAGCGAGCCACTCAGAGTATATACCATAGTGTTCTGGCATGTCTTTACTCGCCTAAGCCTTGTCTCACCATCTCCATTGCTACTTATACCTGTGCTGGCTGAGTGCACAGTGTTTGTGCTCTACTCACTGCCCCATGTGTAGATGTAGTTTTAGACTTTATAATTTCCAATTCAGAACAGGAAGCAGAATTTTTCTAAAAAAGCGGCAAGGAGTCCTGTGGCACCTTACAGACTAACTGAAGTGTTGGAGCATAAGCTTTCGTGGGCAAAGACCCACTTCGTCAGATGCACTAGAATTTTTCTAGTTCAGATTGACAGTCAAACATGGATACAACAAGCTCATAGAGTAGCCTGGTTTTATGTATAGTCAGATATGCACAAACTGCAAAGTTCACACTTATATTGAGGTATGTCTACACAGCAGAGCTAAAATCCAGTTAAGCTACACAAGTTGAGCTACACCAATTGTATAGCTTAAGTCAAAATAGCTTAATTCGGCTTTTGGCACTGTCTACACAGCAGGAAGTTGAAGGAAAAACAGTCTTCCTTCAACTTCCCTTGCTCCTCGTGAAATGAGGGTTACCGGAGTTGGAGTAAGAAGTCCTCCAGTTCGACATTATTTCAAAATGATGGCTTGCAATGTAGACACACTCTTCGTTATTTCAGAATAACTGTCAGCATCACTGGGACATAAACCCCAATTAGAGATGCTGAGTGTGCAGAACTTTTGACAAATCTTATTCTATGGATCCTAAATATGCATTTAGAAGCCTAATTTTAAAGGTCTGTTTTTTGAAGATCTGACCCCAAACTTGTAAAAGATCTACAGGATGGCCAGCTGACATGGTTTGAACATAGAAACAGCCACAGTGGATCTGACCCAAGGACCATGTTATCCTATTATCTGACTCTGGTAGTGGCCAGTACCAGAGTTATAGATTCTAAGGCCAAAAGGGAACACTGTGATCATCCAGTCTGACCATCTATGTAATACAGGCCAGCCATAGGACTTCCCCGAAATAATTCCTATCTGAACTATAGCAGATCTTTTAGATAAACATCCAATCCTGATCTTAAACTGGCCAGTGATGAAGAATCCACAGATACCATTGGTAAATTATTCCAAGGGTAAATTACCTTCAGTGTTAAAAGACACTTCAGAAGCAGGTGTGAGAGCCCCACAGGAGGCAGATGTGGGATAATATGCCCTCGCATCTCCACACACACACTTGACCAAGTCTCTCATCCTGGTCTCTAACATTTAGTTTGGCTCTGACCTTGAGTCCCAACATTTTTGTTGTCATTAATTATGACTACACTGGATATTCTTGATGTCCAAACTAAACCTTTTTTGAGTCAGAGTGCAGTGTCCCCACATGGCTTTAGTAGCTCCCATAAAACTTCATGGTGTAAAAATAGTTGACAAAATATGCAACCTTAGCACTTGTTTAGGCAAAACAACTATGTGCAAAAGGAAAACTAGTTATTTTCCATAATCACTAATGTATGGAAAGCTTTATGGTTAACATTTCCATAATGTATTTCTATATGCTTCTTCAAAATACAGTGCTGATCAGGGTTTACTCATACATGTATAATGAACTGCATTTCTAAAGGTCCAGTATGAGCTATAAAAACAATAACAGAATGTTATACTGAACAGCCATTAGGGGCAGTTTTAAATCAATCCTCGGGTATCCACATTTTACTATGATTAAAAAGTAACATTATAAGTACATAAGATCCACATATTGTACCTGTCCTGCCCTACCATGATCTTCACAAGGAGGGGATGGAGTTCTAGGTCTGGCTGCCTGATTTAGACTGGGACCACCATCCGTTTCAGTCTTTGAGAAAGATGGAACAGCAGGTGATGTTGCACTAGGAATACAAAACAGGACACACAAATCAGTTTATTACAAGGGCTATGTACAGACTCCGCCACACTGGGCATAAGGCAGCTTTGTAGTGGAGTTCCTGGGCATCGCTGAGCAACTACAATTAATGCACATCAGAGGCATATGGTGAGGATACATTCAATAGCATTCGTGAGGTCTTGAATTGACCAATAAATAAGGCAGGGAAAGGAAACGTGCATTCAGCTTTCTCCTGTTTCACTGATTGTATTCAAATGAATAGGGAGAGAGAGAGAGAGAGAGAGAGAGAGAGAGAGAGAGAGAGAGAGATGATCCTGAACCACAACACTCTCGTGTTGTGGAAACTTCCCTAAACTTTTCAGATATCTAAAAGGGTGTCATAAGGAAGAGGGAGAAAACTTGTTCATCTTGGCCTCTGAGGATAGAACAAGGAGCAATGGGCTTAAACTGCAGCAAGGAAGGTTTAGTTTGGACATTAGGAAAAAGTTCCAAACTGTCAAGGTGGTCAAACACTGGAATAAATTGCCCAGGGAGGTTGTGGAATCCCCATCTCTGGAGATATTTAAGAGTAGGTTAGATAAATGTCTATCAGGGATGGTCTAGACAGTATTTGGTCCTGCCATGGGGGCAGGGGACTGGACTCGATGACCTCTCGAGGTCCCTTACAGTCCTAGTATTCTATGATTCTAAAGCTCAAGCTGTCCCAGATCCAGTTTCCTCTCTCTATTTAACAAAAAGACAAACTATGTCATTTTAAATGTCATGCAGGATGGACGTGGCACCCTTGGGACACAGGACAGATAAGGGGGGCCCTGAAGGTTGGGAATTTGAGAGGCTCCTCCAGCGGCGCAGTGGATAAGATGCCTGCCTGCGGAGCCAGAGGTTACAGCAGACATGCATTGTACATACATTTAAATACATCACACGTTGTGAGGTACTACAGTGATGGGGGGCCACATAAGTACCTAAGATCATAGATTGCTAAGTGACAGATACTGTAAACAAAGAGAAAGCAGTGTGGTGAGAGAACCGATTCTACCTACCTATGAGTCTGACCATTCTACTGTGCCCATGACAGTAATAAGTGTTTTTAGTACCAAAAAAAAAAAAAAAAAAAAAAAAGCTTCTGAGTTAACTGATTAAAGCCTAAACAAAAAAAGGAGATGGGCACTGTTCTGTCCCCATGGGACATGAGGAAGTTTGAATTTCTCTCTGCTCTGTAAAGCAGTATCAATTAAATTAAAACAAAGAGCTCCTACATGTTTAATCATGGTTGAGTTGGGTCTCACTCACCACCCAGAACAGCTGTTTTTGTAGAACAAAGCTCAGACAAGCAGTAAAAACATTAGAAGCCATAGGCAAGCGCTTTGATCCTTGCTTCCATTAAATGTTAATAAACCGCAGACTGTTCTCATCAAGCAGGAGAATTGGGTTCACTGGACTCCACAGTGAATGGTAAGAGGATCCAGACCCTCATGAATAATTATTTACATTTGTTTACCAAATTATCAGATACAAAATGGAGATGGTGTCAGAAGAAAATGAAGTAGACATCAAACACTCAAAAACCTTATCATACCTCCCAGCTAGCAAGAAACTGGGATAAGCCAATGGTACCTCCTTACAGTAGAGCTGGAGATTTTTAAAGGGTTGTTGCATGATAAAAGCTGCAGTCCATGGGAATTTTTAAGCTTTCATTAAATAAAAGTTTATTTCCTAAGTTAAAGAAAATAAGCTGGTACAATGATCCACTAATCTAGGGATGAGTTCAAAGTTAGTGTCTCAGGAACATTCCATGGAAAATGCCCATTTATACAATTCACCCCAAATAGCTTAGATTTTGACATGTTTGTACAAAAATTCTAATAAACATAAATTAAATCTACTTACTTACCTGACTTCAGAGGATTACTGTTAATGGACACAAAAATACAAAATACTGACCACATTCTAAAGCCGGGCTGGGCAAAATATGGCCCGGGGGCCGGATCTGGCCTGCAAAGCCACGGGATCCAGCTCGCAGGCCACCCTGCTGGGACACTCAGGAACACAGCTGCCGCAGGTTTAAAGCACAATCCGGTGGCTCTCTGCTCTGAGGGAAAGGGAGACTTTGTGTGATCTCCCCACCCCCAGCCCAATCCTCAGTTCCTATTGGCCAGAAACAAACGGCCAATAGGACTTGACCCCAGCCAATCTTGCAGTTCCTATTGACTGGAAACAACCAGCCAATAGGAGCTGAGAGATTGGCCTGGGAGATGGGGTCAGTGCAAGCCTCTTCCCCTTTCTGGAGCTGGCAGCCATGTGGAATAAGGATGTTAAAATGCGGTTAATTGACTAGTCAACTACTTGATAGGTCCTTCCGCATTCCTCTTTTGAAAAGTACAAGAGCCCCCACTGAGGCTCTTGTACATTTCAAAAGAGGAATGCTGAACTCCACATGGAGCCCGGGGCCAGCGGAAAGTCCCGCCGACTCCAGGCTGCATGCGGGTGCCTGCTTTGAAATGCCCAAGAGTCCCCAGTGGGGGCTCTTGTGCATTTCAAAGCCATGGAACCCGGGGTCAGCGGGGTACTAAGAGTCCCCCACTGACCCCTGGTTCCATTGTATGCTTCATGCTGCTAGGAGCCCAGGGTCAGCTGGGGAGTCCTCAGCTGACCCTGGGCTCCACTGTTCCTTTGAAACATGCAGAGGTGGTATTTCAAAGGGGCAGTGGAGCCCAGGGTCAGCTGGGGACTCCCCAGCTGATCCCAGGCTCTGCGTGGCATTTCCCCAGAACCTGATGTCAGCTGGGGACTCCCCCCCAGAACCCGGGTTCAGCTGAGGATTATCCCCCAGAACCTGGGGTCAGCTGGGGATTTGGATCAGCTGTGCGGCGGCTGCCCCTTTAAAACGCCACCTGTGGCGTTTCAAAGGGGCAACTGCCGTGGAGCCCGGGGTCAGCTGGGGATTCCCAGCTGATCCTGGGCTCTGTGCAGCAGCAGAACCCAGGGTCAGCAGGGGACTCCCCAGCTGACCCAGGGCTCTGGGGAAATTCCGCGCAGACACCGGGACCAGCTGGGGACTTCCCAGCTGACCCCAGGCTCCACTGCTGCCCCTTTGAAACACTTATCAGCTGTGCAGCAGCTGACCTTTTGAAACACTGCCTTGGGGTTTCAAAGCGGCAGCACCGCACAGCTGTGCGGCGCTGCCACTTTGAAGTATCCCTTTCCCCCCTTTGCTGCCTCTATTATAGAGGCAGCAAGGGGGGCAGAATCGACTAGTCAAAAGCTTATAGGATAGTTGACTAGTCTTTAACATCCCTAATGTGGAGGGAACAGCCTGCAGCTCTAAGCGATCTGGGGCTGCAGCAGGCAGGGAGCCCAGCCTGCCTTGGGGAGTGCTGCAGGGCTGCTGGATTAGGTAAGTGCCTCCCAGCCGGAGCCTGCCTCTGGCACCCTTGCCCCTCCCACACCCCAACTTCCTCCCCCAGGTCACCATCCAAACCCTCTGCACACTCTGCCCCAGGTCACAATTCCCTCCCAGCCTCTGTACCACCTTCTACCCCCTCCCCCAGGCCAGCATCCTCTTCTGCACCTAAACACACTCCCAGACCCAGCACCCCAATTCTCTGATGCAGGTCCCAACCCCCTCCTTCACCCAAATTCCCTCTCAGACCTCACGCCATCTCCTGCACCCTGAGCCCTTACCCGATGTGCCCTTCTGCACCCAACCTCCATGCTAGACCCCACATCTCTTCCACAGAAAAGTGCAGCCCTTGACCAATTTCCAAAATCTTGGAGTGGCTCCCCCACCAAAAATTGCCCATCCCTGTTCTAAAGCCTTTACTCAGAACTCCAGGCTATGTCTACACTACGGGGGATTTTTTGCAGAAGAGCAGGCACACTCTTTCAGAAGCTCTGTCTCCCTCCTTCCACAAGGAAAAAGGGCTCTTCCGGAAGAGAAGGTTTTTCCAAAATTTGGCGCAGTGTAGATGGGCCAAATTTGGGAAAAGCCTGTTCTGAAAAACTATCAAAAAAAGGTACGCAAATTGTGGAGCGCAATTTGTGTACCTTTTTCCGATAGACCATTGTAGTCTAGACATAGCCCCTGCTGCCACATCAAGCAGATTCAGGGAACAATTTTAAAAGTGCCTAAATGAGTTAGGAGCCTATTTGCCATTTTCATAAATGACTCAAGTACTTAAAAGCTGAAATCTCACTGAACGATAATGGAAAGTAAACTCCTAGAAGTGGGACTCATAAGGGGAAACTTAGGTGCCCAACTAACAATTTAGGCATTTAAATCCAAAATTGTAGGTCTTCAAAACCCACCAGTCAGATGCTGGCTAACCCTGGGCCCCTAAGAACTTAAGTTTCAACTGGTAATATCCACTAGGTGGGGCACCTGGCATTGGCCACTCACAGAATACAGGATACTGTCCTAGATGGACCTTTGGTCTGACCCAGTATGGCCTTTCTTAGGTGCCTAAATTTCTGTTAGTGTACAGCCAATGTCCTGATACCACCAAGCAGCTCAGCACTTAACTGCTCCTAAGTCCCAATGGAATTCACAAATTAGGCATTCTCCAGCCTGTCTCACCTGCAGCGCCTGATCCAGTAAACATGCTCAGCATGTCTATCAATAAAGCTTTGAACAAAACACAACACCTGGATGAGGAGGAAAAGGTAGTGTGGATGACTTAGGTGCCTAACCTGTTTGATGCTTTTGAAAATCCCACTAGGCACTTATCTGCATCTTTAAGTGCCTATATTCCTTTGGAAATATATCCCCAATTCATATTTGAAAATGCAATTTAGTCACTTTTGAAAATTTTACTCCCCTTCCTCCTTACACACACAGTTTAATAAATAATTTTTTTTTCCCCTTCACAATTAATAGACACTATTGCAATGGGAAAAAATTGTATGCATTTAAGTGCAAGATGGAGACACTAGAAAGCTTATTGTTACCCTTATCCACTTATCCCTGGGAGTCTCACCTTTCAGGGGCATTCTTCTGCTTGATGTTCTTCTCCAGCTCATCGGTCAGACTGAACGCTGACACCTTGGCAGGAACAATAGATTGTCGGGACACAAGGCGCTTCACGGGAAGATTCTCTATACATGTGAAACAAGGCAAATCGCAAGAAAAGCATTGCTGTGACAACTTTCTCTCAATAACATCTGATTTATGTCTCTCTTCATGCCTTATCCCAAAGTTGACAACCTAGTTTCAGACCCCATTCCTTGCCCATCAGTAAAGCACAATACAGAAGGTGGCTCATTGGGCTGAGACTACATACTTGTCTCTGCAGGCAAAGAATGCCAGGATAAGCTAGGTGTGAAGGTAAACCAATATATTTATACTGGTATAATTCCCCAGGTGGGCACTTACACCAAAATAAGTGACCATGCATGGAATTAGTCATTTATTGTTACCAAGATACTAATAACAATTTCCTTTGGAGATAAACTCTAAGCAGAGGAATTCATAGTGCTGAAGGATTATTTATGTGATATTTATGAGCAACTTGAACATGAGGATTAGAATGAATATTGCTTCCCAGCTTTAAAGATAATATTTTGTAGTGGCATAGGTTGGCAGACTTCAAATGTTCATCATGGGAGGATGCTTTCTTTCCAAATAAAAACCAGCTGTGATTGTCTGAGGCATGCCCCATAGTGGAAAGCTAATAGATGTTCTGAATTTTCAATGCTTTTTGCCTAACCAAACTCATAAAACTGCATAGCGTTTTGCAATACCATCCACTTATTAGCGGTATTATGGTGAAAGTAACCTGTGGAACTGGGAGGGCTTGACCCTTTCCAAGAAGTATAAGTTAGAAAAGTTAGACGTCTGCAAGCCACCAGGACCTGATTAAATGCATTCTAGAATACTCAAGGAGCTGAAAGAGGAGGTATCTGAGCCTTTAGCTATCATCCTTGAAAAATCATGGAAGTCAGGAGAGATTCCAGAAGGCTGGAAAGGGGCAAATATAGTGCCTGTTTATAAAAAAGGAAATAAGAACAACCCAGGAAACTACAGACCAGTCAGTTTAACTTCTGTGCCAGGAAAGATAATGGAGGAGGTAATTAAGAAACATCTGGAAGAAAATAAGGTGATATGTAACAGCCAGCATGGATTTATAAAGAACAAATCATGTCAAACTAATCTGATAGCTTTTTTTTTTGATAGGATAACAAGTCTTGTGAATAAGGGAGAAGCAGTGGATGTGGTATATCTAGACTTTAGTAAGGGATTTGATATAGTCTCGCATGACCTTCTTATCAATAAATTAGGCAAATACAACTTAAATGGGGCTACTATAAGGTGGGTGCATAACTGGCTGGATAACCATTCTCAGAGAGTAGTTATTAACGGTTCATAGTCATGCTGGAAAGGCATAACAAGTGGGGTTCCACAGTGGTCTGTTTTGGGACTGGTTCTGTTCAATATCTTCATCAACAATTTAGATGATAACATAGAGAGTATGCTTATTTAGTTTGCAGATGATACCAAGCTGGAAGAGGTTGCAACTGCTTTGGAGGATAGGGTCATAATTCAAAATGACCTGGACAAACTGGAGAAATAGATTGAGGTAAATAGGATAAAGTTTTATAAGCACAAATGCAAAGTACTCCACTTAGGATTAAACAATCTATTTCACACATACAGGATGGGAAGTGACTTTCTAGGAAGGAGTACTATGGAAAAGGATCTAGGGGTCATAGGGTGTGTCTAGACTACAGAGTTTTTTGAAAAAATGGCCTTTTTTAAAAAAAACTTCACCTGCATCTAGACTCCTGCCATGTTTTTTTGAAATTAAATCCCAAAATGTGGCAGTTTTTTCGACAGCGGAAAACCTCATTTTATGAGGAATAATGCCTTTTTTTCAAAAGTGTTCTTTTGAAAAAAAAAACGGGACTGTGTAGCACTTTAAAGACTAACAAGATGGTTTATTAGATGATGAGCTTTCGTGGGCCAGACCCACTTCCTCAGATCAAATAGTGGAAGAAAATTGTCACAACCATATATACCAAAGGATACAATTAAAAAAGATGAACACATATGAAAAGGACAAATCAAATTTCAGAACAGAAGCGGGATGGAGGGAGGGGGAAAGGGGGAAGGTAAATGTCTGTGGGCTAATGATAACCAGACTAACACGGCTACATTTCTACCACTATTCTTTTGAAAAAATTCGTTATTGTATGCAAAGAGTGCTTTTTTGAAAGAGAGCATCCAGATTGCCTGTGTGCTCTCTTTCGAAAAAGCGGCTCTCTTTTTCAAAAACACTGGTTGCTGTCTAGACGCTCTCTTTCGAAAGAGGCTTGTCGTCTAGACATAGCCATAGGGGACCACAAGCTAAATGTGAGTCAATAGTGTGACACTGTTGCAAAAAAGCAAACATGATCCTACCTGTCAGGATGGTTAAACACTGGAATAAATTGCTTAGGGAGGTTGTGGAATCTCCATCACTGGAGATATTTAAGAGCAGGTTAGACAGACATCTATCAGGGATGATATAGATAGACAGTGCTTGGTCCTGCCATGAGGGCAGGGGACTAGACTTGATCTCTCAAGGTCCCTTCCCGTTCTAGTATTCTATGATTCTATGAATTGCATGACTGATCATTGCCATGATGGAGGCTCACAACTATTAAATTTGTGTCACAATACATGCCAACTGCACACTTTTAAACCTGGCCCCTATTGTCTAATAAGTGAATGATAATGAACCTATATCACTATTCAGTTCACTGTTAACTCTACCTTTCTTACTGCTACTATTACTATGAACTCTCTCTTTTTCTATTGGCTCTTTTTCTTTGTTCGACTTTTCACATTCTTCTATGATAGTTTCCAGGGCTGCTTTGTTGTCTGTTTCCTTCAGCTCAATCCTGGAAACAAGGAAAATACATCAGTCTGTTTTGTAGAACTTATGCCTGAATAGAAGGCAAAATATATGCATTAGCAACCTGGTCCAACCACTATCTTTAGCACTACTGTAAAGACTGTCATTTTCAAAAGCGAAATATACAAGAGCCAGGCACCCAGCCCGGAAGGCACAGCCCCCTGCCCTCCAGTAGCAGTGCAGAAATAAGGGTGGCAATGTCATATCATGCCATCCTCACTTCTGCACTGCTGCTGGCAGTGATGGTGCTTTTAGAGCTGCGCTTCCAGCCAACAGCTGCCATTCTCCAACTGCCCAGATCTGAAGGAAGCATCACTGCCAGCAGCAGCACAGAAGTTAGGGTGGTAATATCACAACCCCCCTACAAAAACCTTATGACACCCCCCCCACACACACACACACACACAACTCCTTTGTGGGTCAGAACTACTAAACTTACAACAAAGTGAAGTTTCAGATTTAAATGGCTGAAATCATACAATGTATGATTTTTAAAATTCTATAACTATGAAGTAGACCAAAACGGACCATGCCTTTGGTAGGTCCCTTTCCATGTTGAAGGCTTTATCAGCATGAATATGGGATTCAAACCATCCCACTCTAATAAACCCTTCTGATGATCACACCACATCAATATACCAGGTAATCTGTACAGGCTACACACTTGACAGAAATGTCACTATTGTAGATGCTTTGGAAATTAATAAACATTTCATCAGTGCTATGTCTTATGTTCCCCTTCATTCAAAGCCAGGCTCCCATTGAATCCCAGCCTGCAAGGTGAAAGAGAGCACTGTTAAGTACTCAGCATCTTCCACTGTGTGGAAAATGCGCTGAGCAATTTGGTAATGGGTACTCAGCACCTCTCATGATCAGCCTCTCAGTTATCTGCAGGTCACCCAAATGAGACTCAGAAGGAGAGGAAAAAATATAACAAATATATTTTAGAAACCTCTGAAAATTACTTAAAATATCATGACAGCACCATAATTTTACAGAAACGAGAGGTCCTGTGACACAAGCTCATGATACTATATATTTTTGTTAGTCTCTAAGGTGCCACAGGACTACTCATTTGGGTTTTTTTAAGTTACAGACTAACATGGCTACACTTCTGAGACAATTCATGATGTATTAGAAATAAAAACAAATTACTTATACTATTGGAAAGTCCTTATTTTCTAATGGTGAAAATTTACCCTTGATGCTTCACAAGGCGTCATATCTCATTGCTGTTACATGAATGGATAGTTCCTGTTCTGAACAAGTGTCATAGGAGCAGGAAGGATGAGACAGGATGGAATGCCTTCAGAGGGGGAAAAATGGAAATGGTTCCCTGGGAGTCTGGGGCTATGTCTACACTATGGGTATCCCAGAAAAACTCAGCTGTGTCCAGGGAATGCATCTGCTCAACCGCTTTTTTTTTTTGCGGAAGAGCAGATGTGCTCTTTCGGAAGCCCTGTCTTCCTCCTCCCACGGGGAAGAAGGGCTCCTCCGAAAGAGGTGTTTTTTCTGAAATTTGGCCCAGTTTAGGCAGGCCAAATTTTGGAAAAACCTCTTCCAAAAAAGGTACACAAATTGTGGAGCACAATTTGTGTACCTTTTTCTGATAGGTCATTGTAGTGTAGATATAGCCTAGGTACCTCAGTTAAGTTAGAAAGGGAAGAGAATTACCACAGTCCATTGATGCTGATGGAAGCAAGATATCATTTAAACTTGTTGACATGTGACTTTCTCCTCTGGATCTTCTATCCAGCAGACTAGAAATAGGAATTCATTCAATTGAATGCCACATATACCAGTAAAATTACATGACAACATGACTTTTGTAAGTCTCAAGCCAGATCCATAATATAGGGGAAACTGTTCATGTAAAAATCAGGTAGAGTGATGTATTTAAACTCTTTGAAATCTTACGCAAAAGAAAAAACAAGGCAGATGAAGCATTGTGAAAAACATTATCTAATTTCATCTACACTTGGAAGTTATTCAGACTATGGTAAAGTGTGAAATTAAAGAACAACAACTATTCCTAAATAACTACATGAGTGGACTCTCTTATCCTGGGATAACAGTGCCTTGTTCCAATCTCACTTAATCCTTTTTTAAAGAATAAGATGCCCACACATAGAGTTATCCTGGAATAGCTAACCTGAATAGGTATTCTGGAGTAATAATTCCATGTGTAGACAAGCCTTGACACAATAGATTCAGGGCTACCAAATGTAAGTTAGGAGCTGCTAGCTTGGCCAGTGAACTGGTAAAGAAGCAAAAGTACTCACCTTGGAAACATGACAACACTGCAGGCACGGGACTGAGACATAGCAGTTTCTCTGCCTGAAATTACTGAATCACCCGTTCCGGGTCTCTACAACAATGACAGACATTCAAGATGACTCGGAGATCATTTTCTAGCAGGTAACAAACAAGGCAACACTTTCTACTTATATAACAAAAGGCTTCTGTTCCAAAATCTTGTCACAAAATTCTATTTTGTTCACATTTGCTCTTCAGTTGAACTGGTGGAATCTGTCCCAGCCAACCACTGATAATGGATTGGATGATAATATTGTCATAATTTCTGAATGGTCAGAAATCATTAGACTCAATAAAGAGACTATTTCCTTTCCAGTAGAGAAGCAAGAGGAGACAGGCACATGCTTAAAACCTGTTACTAGCATGATTTCAAAGCACTGCTTAGTTGCTGGTTTGTACAGTTCTGCAGATTATTTGCTTGAACAGATAGCAATTATTTCAGACAGCAATTAGTTTAAGGTTTTATTCACAAAGCTGAAGCAATTCTTTCCCACAACTAAAATGTCTACCCTTGTACAAGGAGAGACACAGACTGAGTCAGGCCGCCTTTGCCCAGAGTACTATTATTCGTTATTATTTGTACAATAGCAATGACTAGAGGTGCTGACTGGGGCCCTGTTGTGCTAAAGGTTGAACAAACATGTAGACAAGAGACAGTCCCCATCCCAAAGAGCATTATGACAAGATGCAATATGTAGGCTGGGGAGCAAGACACTAGTTAGAACTCAGGAGATCAGGGTTCTGTTCGAGAATCTATCACAGTCTTCTGGTGTGCCCTTGGGCAAATCTCTTAGGGCACATTTACACAGCAGGACTAAAGCTGAAATAAGCTACACAATTGTAAGTCAAAAAAGCTTATTTCAGATTTTGGTACTATTTACACAGCAGAAAGTCCGAGAAAGAGCACTCTTCCTCCAACTTCCCTTACTCCTCATAAAATGAGGGCTACAGGAGTCAGAGTAATAAGTCCTCCAGCTTGACATTGTTTTGACATTATGTTGAAATAACTGCTTATAGTGTAGACGCAGACTATGTTATTTTAGAATAAGATCAGTTATTCCGAAATAACACTGCTGTGTAGATGTACCTTTAGGGAATGTCTAAACTACAATCAGAGGTGTGACTGCAACAGTAACAGCTAATTCGAGTTAAGGGGTTTACTTTGAACTCCCGTTTCACTGCCATGTGTAGACGCGGGCAGTTATTCCGGGCTAGTCAGTTTCCAAAATGGTGACCACCCAGGAACATGCTAATGAAGCACGGGATATTTAAATCCCGGGCTTTATTTGCAATTTCGGTCACCCTCATTAGCCTCCCTAGTTCGAACTAAGGGGCTAGTATAGACGTACCCATGTAGATATATCCAAAATAATTTTAATCTAGCAAGCTCAGGCATCCATAGCAGTGAAGTCATGGCAGCACAAGCAAGCCTCTTGAGTGCATACTCAAGACTGCCTAGAAGTCTCATACCATGAATAAAGCTAGCTTGGGTATGTCTAAATGTGCTGCATTTGCACCTCCAATTTCAGTATAGACATACTTCAGATGTATGTGCTTCAGTTTCCCATCTTTATTATAAAGATAACAACATTTCCTTTGAGCTATCCTGTCTGTTGACACTGTATGCACTGTTGATCAGGAACTGTCTCTTACTACATGTATCCACAGCACCAAGCCCAACAATGCTCTATACCTAGTAGAGGCATCTAGGCACTACTAGAAAACAGATAATAATACATTTTAATAATATGTGAGGACAAGGTAATAATTTAGTACAAGACTAGCTCTGTGCACAATGTTACTTACCACCTGCCTAAGAGGCATGATACTTATTCAAAATAATTGAAGTGCCCTTGGGGAAATGATAAACTTACATTGGAAAGAGCTTTCACCAGGTTGCCACTGCCATCCATAGCTTGAAGGAAATCTTTGTAAAATTTCATTTTCACTTTGTTGTCCCGGACAGCGAGAACTCCAATTCCCTTGAAAGTGAATTCGACATTCTGTTTGGTAGCGATGGATCGTGAGAAAAAAAGCAGGGTCTCTTTTACACATCCTTCCACTATCTCCCTGTTAAAGGGACCCTCCAGGGATAACATGATGAAGTTCAGTTGAACAATTGGGATATCACCTGAAAGCAACAATCAGGGAACCCAGTACTTCAAACAGCAAGAATACTTCCCAAATCACAGCAGCAACCCCACAAGGCTGTGAATTAATCAATCATATTTTGCGCTTAAGTAGCACCTTCCTATGAGAGGCTCAAAACTCTCTATAACCATGAATAAAGCCTCACACAACCCTTATGGTGTTGTTAGCATGTTCATTTTACTAACCTTCTTACAACTCCATACAGCAAGAGTGCAGAACCTAAGGCCTGGGGGCCGAATCTGGGCATCCCCCCTGCACTGGGGAGCCCGGGATGGTACTCTGGCCCCTCTGCCGACCCACTAAGGGCTGGCGCATACAAAATCTACTAGCCTAGTCCCTTTGGTGTGTGAGGGGAATGTCTTTCTCCTTCTCAGTCAGGGGCCATGTCAGTGAGCGTTTTGTGTTATTTTTGTTTTTCCCTTCTTCTTACTTGTGTGCAGCCTCCAACTGATTTTTCTGTGGGTCAGTGGCCCCCACCCCAAACAAGATTTGCCACCCCTGCCATATAGCTTGTCGTCATGGACAGTCGGTGCAGCTGGGGCTGAGGGGAGGCAGGCCTCCTGCCCCACCTACAGCCCCACCCCCTCCACTGAGGCCTTGACCCCACCACGGGGAGGGGAAGAACATGTGTGCCCCCTTTCCCACAGAGCGGGGAAGAATGCGTGCACCCCAGGTTCCCCAGAGCACCAGAGAGGGAAGAGGCTGTGTGGCCCTAGCCAGCCCGAGCCTCCCTGGCCCCTGGAGCACTGAGAAGGGCGAGCAGCATGAATCTCCAGCTTCCCTGGCCTGGAGCAGCGGGGAGAGCAGGCACTGGGGGCAGCAACACTCTTCCAGAATACCTACAGCAGGCGTTCTGGGTGGGGGGAAGGAGGTGGCATGGACAGGGCCATGCCTGGCAGTTTGAGAAGGCTGTGCCTTCCCCCACCTATGATACCAGATGCCCATTCTCATCATTCTGAAGGATCCCAAACTCTTTGAAAAGAAACTGCTATACTAGCTTTACAGGGATAATTTATTCAATATGAAAATACAAAAATGAAATATGGCAATTATATAACACCAGATTTCAGGGCAGGAAGTGAAGAATATTGTATGTAGTTCAAATGGAATGTGAAGCCAGAGTAGGAATTTAACCAGGACCCCTACTCTTAAATACAATGATGAAGGATCTTTGATAACCACAAATAGTCAGAACTTTTATTTTGCACCTCATCTTAGAGACAGCGGGACTGATTCTGCATTCATTAACTCCACATAGCTATCTCAATGCACATATACCCAACGTAATGTAGAGGAGAATCAGGCCTGGTCTACACTCAGTTTTTGTACCAAATTAACTGTTTCAGTTAAGAATACAATTTTTAAACAGAGACTGTTAAATAGTACCACCATGAGTACATACGTATTTATATAGGCATCATAAAGGTGTCATATCTTTATAACTTATTATGGGAATAAGCATTACCTGTACAAATACAGCGAGTCCTACAATAAGCAATATCCTGTATTAGGCACCATGATAACAGAGTAACTGTATCCACACTCAATATCAATTTAATTATACCCATTTCAAAGCAATATAGTTAAAATGGTACAAAATGGTATGCTGGCCAGTTCTTAGCACTCTTGCCTTCAATAGTACAGTGCCCTAGCAATTTCTCTGTCTTCTGTACCAGTAGTCTGTCACCAGGGGGCACCAGACTGAGACTCAAATTCAGAAAAAGATTTTTTTTCCCCACACAGCCTCATGGTTGCTGCTCAAGGGACATAATCAAAACCATTGC
This sequence comes from Pelodiscus sinensis, assembly GCF_049634645.1. NCBI lineage: Eukaryota > Metazoa > Chordata > Testudines > Trionychidae > Pelodiscus > Pelodiscus sinensis. The sequence goes on from NC_134711.1 coordinate 310,593,732, forward strand.
TCCCCACTCTGTGAAACCATGGTGGTACTGAAGTGAAACTACTCTGTTCAGTAGCTGTATAAGTGCTTCATATTGTTTGTTCATGTCTATCTTAAGCAGAGCCGACAGTCAATTATTAAGGTGTGTGCCACTAAAATAAAATTAAAAAACTGTTGCAGGCCACTTTTGACTAGGAATTGTGCATGTGTAAAACCTGATACAAAGCTTTAAATTTGTAGGGCTGAAATATTGCGCAAGATGTATACAGAACTTCAATGGTAATAAAGTTTATTAAAATATATTGCAGCTACTATAAAAGCTCTATGGATCATAGAATCATAGAATACTAGGACTGGAAGGGACCTCAAGAGGTCATCGAGTTCAGTCCCCAGCCCTCATGGCAGGACCAAGTACTGTTTAGACCATCCCTGATAGACATTTATCTAATCTACTCATAAATATCTCCAGAGATGGAGATTCTACAACCTCCCTGGGCAATTTATTCAAGTGTTTGACCACCTTGACAGTTAGGAACTTTTTCCTAATGTCCAACCTAAACCTCCCTTGCTGCAGTTTAAGCCCATTGCTTCTTGTTCTATCCTCAGAGGCCAAGATGAACATGTTTTCTCCCTCCTCATGACACCCTTTTAGATACCTGAAAACGGCTATCATGTCCCCCCTCAATCTTCTCTCTTCTAAACTAAACAAACCCAATTCTTTCAGCCTTCCTTCATAGGTCATGTTCTCTAGACCTTTAATCATTCGTGTTGCTCTTCTCTGGATCCTCTCTAATTTCTCCACATCTTTCTTGAAATGTGGTGCCCAGAACTGGACACAATACTCCAACTGAGGCCTAGCCAGCGCAGAGTAGAGCGGAAGAATGACTTCTTGTGTCTTGCTCACAACACACCTGTTAATGCTTCCCAGAATCATGTTTGCTTTTTTTGCAACAGCATCACACTGCTGACTCATATTCAGCTTGTGGTCCACTATAACCCCTAGATTCCTTTCTGCCGTACTCCTTCCCAGTCGCTTCTCATTCTGTATGTGTGAAACTGATTGTTCCTTCCTAAGTGGTATTACACGGTCAGAAGGTAAAAGTAGAAACATTCTAACCTTGCATAGGATATAAATGTAAAAGTGATGGTGTCTTGTAAAGAAATTCCCTCTTGTTGGTGTCTTATCAACAAAGCCTATGTTATTATCAGTTGTTCCTTTTGAAGGAATTTTATATATATGTCACGTTTGGATGCTTAGCTATTAATCTTGTCAGATATTTTATAGCACAGTACAAATATGTTGCAAGGAAAAGAAAATTCCATAATCAAACTTCTTACCAGGAGTGTGTATTTTGGCAATTTTGAGTCCATGAGTCTGTGCTAGTTTCTCGGACAGAAGAAACACAGGTCGTTGCATAAGGATAAATTTATTGTTGCCGACATCTAATTTTTGTCTTAAAAAGGAGAATGTTCCAAGCCCTGGTATTTGAACACCCTGAAACACAAGCAATAATAAATATTCAAGCAGAAGGAGAAACATTTTGATTTGATATAATCACGATCAATTCATAATTTATCACAGAGCATGTCCTTTCCACCCACAACTTATGTTTTCCTGGGCAGGGGAGAGGGATGGACAGTTCTTAGAGTTCTCTGGAAACATCAAAAAAGTGTTAAGCTTCCTTACATATAGATCTACTTTGGGATTTTTTTAACTAATTTGACTATGATACACTATGCTAACTAACCCAGTTAACAAGGTAAGAGAAGTCTGTGGCACCTTTGTGGACTACAACGTACCTTTAATTTGGTTTGCCTCTTGCATGACTCTGGCTTTAGGAGGAGGCATGCATAACAGGTTTTAGTGGCATGGGCATGCATCAGAATCATTTGGAAACATTTAAGTTTAAGAGGTGGAATAAGATGTGCGGAATCCTACCTTGTTCATAGAGAGCTGCCTTTCCACAAATTCAGACACGTTGGCCCAAATACTAAAGACTTCTAAAATGCAAATGAAACATAATATGCGATGATCTCTAGATGACAAGCACAGAAGTTCATCACACTCCATGGCAAATAGAAGCCTTCTTTTCTTACTAATAGCACTTCAGGATCTCACTGTAATCACAAGCATCCTGCATACCTTATATATACACTACAGGGCAATGGTTCTTGCTCCATAGTTAAGATTTCAGCCAAGGTCCACTTTAAACCTTATTTGGATCTCAGTTCTTTCTAAAACCCTCAGTAAGAGTCTGGGGGTGAAACAGATTTTTCTATAAATTCTAAATGATTTCAACGAGGAGTTCCTGCATCCTGACACATAAAAGTAGGAGTGGTCAGAGTTCAAAAATTAGTTTTGCTCAGATTTTTAATATGGAACAATACGAAGGCCTTTTGTTTCAGGCAATCTAGAGATAGCACAGCAAAACACCACAGGAAGCTTAACTCTTTCATTAAAACAAATACCCCTCTTCCTTTCAAAAACAAACTTTAAACCCAGTCACTAGGGAAACTTGTCAAAAGAATTTCCAAGCAAAATCTTCTGAGAGGTCTGGACTAGCCCTTCTGAGTCTCAGAGGAACAACTGCAATCAACAATGCTCTTATATTTCATACACCATGTTTTTGTTTAAGCTATATGTTAGCCACACACTCTACTCTTCTAGCGCTCCAAACACTTAACTAAAATGAGTTAAGTTGGACAATCCCCCCTCTTATGAGACTAGTATTTCTCCCATTTTTACAGATGAGGAAACGGAGATCCAGGCTTCTGTACAAAGGTCATGCAGGAAGTCAATGGCAGACTCAGGAATAGAACCCAGACACCCAGGCTGCCATGCCTGTGCCTATGGCATGTAGCGCTGTCGGGTGAGTGGCAGGATGGATGGGCATCCATGACATGCACCTAACACACAAAAGAGCTCTGGTGTACACACGCTGCTGTATGTAAGAGTCTTCCCAGTGAAAGTCATAGGAGTCAGACTCTGGGGGTTGGGAAGGCCTTACCGTCTGCTGTGAGCTTTGGGAGCGTCGGGAACACACTCTTGCCCGATTCGAGGATTGCAGCATGGATATTGTCCAACATTTTTACAACCCCCACCAAGGTGAAGAAGCAGAAAGCATAGAGACTAATGTTGCTTTTCCTCTTCCAGGAGGCTGTCACTTTCCTTCCTTCCTGCCCACCTCACCCCTCACTTTCCCTCTCCTTGAGCACACTGCCCTCCTAGCCTCTCCCCCATCCCCTGCTCCCTCCTCCGAGACTCTGAAGGAAGGAGAGGGCAAAAAAGCCAGCTGCTGGGACCAGGGATCAATGGGGGAGGCACCGGTGAGGGGAGGAGGAGCCGTATCCAGGACGCGAGAGAGGCTCACGGTTGCTAGGGATGACGTCATAATAGGAAGTCTAGAGCCCCGCACACCAGTCAGTGCCTGCCAGAGCTGCTGCCCCAGGCTGCCGGCGGAGATGATCCTAGGTGTGTGTGTCGCAGTGCAAGTGTCAGCCCTGTCATGTCCAGGCAGGAAGGGTTTATTTGTATTTGCTCTTTTATTAAGTTCTAACCCTGCAAATGGCCACAAGTCCTTAGTGGCTTAAGGGCAAAATTTTCCTTTGTGAAGTTAATCTACTTTCAGCTTGATGAGAATAAAAAGACTAAACAGTAAAGCCAACATGAATCCTCTTTCAAATGCAACTGCACACGAGTGCCAAAGTTTTTAATTCCTGAAACCGCTTAATACAAAATGCTGCTGTTTAAAATATCTGTATATGCTCTATACTGCATGAATGGTTTAGGAATTTTTATATAGTGATCAAAATCAATTTAGAATGAAAGACAGAGTTGAACGGTAGAGCCTTAGCAGCATACAGTTTGCATAACTAGTATTTCATTGTGGAGTTTGCATACAGGTTTGTATTGGGCGTGAGGATTTAACGTATGTGCACATTTTCTTTTGTTTAAATACACATTAGACCTCATTGCAGCCATATAATAGCCACAGGACAGTTTTATCTCAGGAATTTCTAGAACTGCTGAATACACTGTGATCTATAGAGCCCCCAAATACAGCTGGTCCCCAAGTTACGAATGCATCGACTTACAACCATTCGTATTTACAACCAACCTCCTATACAGCCAGAACACGAACTACGAACAGCACGGCCATATGTATGTGAATGCAATCCAACTTACGAACAGATTGAGTTACAACCTAGTGTTTGGTATGTAACTCGTTCGTAAGTCGGAGACCGGCTGTAACATATGTAAATACATTTAGGCTATGTCTACACTGCAGGCTTCTTGCGCAAGAACTGTTTTGTGCAAAAGGTCTTATGCAAGAGCATGTCCACACTGCCAGATGCTTTTACACAAGAGTGTCCATGGCAGTGTGGACGCTCTCTTGCGCAAGAATGCTCTGGTGGCCATTTTAGCCATCAGGGTTTCTTGTGCAAGAAACCCCTGTTGATCTTCCACACTGCCTTCTTGCACAAGAGCTCTTGTGCAAGAAGGCTTATTCCTCGTGGGGAGAAGAATAACACTTGTGCAAGAAGCCCTCTGTTCCGATGCCTTACTGTAAATTTACTTGTGCAAGAACGTGCGTGCAGTGTAGACGCTCCACAAGTTTTTGCCCAAAAACAGTTGTTCTTGCTCAAAAAGCCTGCAGTGTAGAAGTAGCCCTAATGTATTGGATGGCCACAGTTGACTCTCTTGGGCTATCAATCCTAACACTGTTCTACACTTGTTAAAACAGCTCTCTTCTTTGATATGCTAGTACATATCCCAGTCTCTGTGACTTTCACTTTATGCATCTGACAACCAGTTTTTACCCTCAAAAGCTTATGCCCAGAGGTGCATTGCTTCATCTCTGGTAGACTTTACTCTCTCCATGTGGTTCATCAACTGTCAATTGGGGAAAATGATGCAGACCCTCTGTTGGGACATGTATGATAGTCTATAGATTACATACAAAATAACCAAGCACGTTGTTTATCTTTAAACCCACATGCTGAATGGCTTACGATGTATTGGTTATGTATCATTGTTCGGCACATTAGATGAAATATGGAGATCAAGGCTGGGTCCACAATAGGAGCACCTTGCCAGTAAAAGTACTCTTAGACCTTGTTTACAGTGGCATGTTTTGTCTCCAAAAACTGCCTTTTGGTGACAAAACAGTAAGAGTGTTCACACTGCAATGCGACACTTGTCAGAAAAAACACCCAACAAAGACTTTTTTTCCCCACCCTTTATCATCAACAAAGAGCCAGTGTGGACTCTGCTGTTTGTTTAGTTCAGAGAACTGACTTCCCCCAGTATCCCACAATGCCTGGCGTGATGGCTCTGCTCAGTGTTTTGTGATCTCTGCTGTCCTGCAGGCATGCACTCCTCCCCTTTCAATGCTCTGAGCAGTATCTGACAGCTGAGTATGCTGCTCATTTTGGGGAACAAAGAACACATCATTCAGATGTTCCCATTCTGTCCTGCTAGGAACACAGCAGCAGACAGACTACTGCTGCAGGGGCAGGGCTGGGGAGACTGCTGTGCTTATTTGGCATTCCTTCACAAGGAGAGCTCACAAAGCTACAAGGGAATCCCAAAGACTCACAGGGATCAACTCTGCTTTCCCACAACACTGCACTGTGGAAAGCTTACCCACATTGCTTTGTTCTATCTGTGGAACAAATAGTTTTTTCTAACAATATGGCTATGAAATGTCAATAACAGGAGAGAGAAAACCCGGTTTGATTGTTTTTCACTTTTGGGGACTTTTGCATGTCGATAGCACCTTCATCATCAAACCTTCCCAGTACACATAGCCGTAGTGGGTATAGCAAAATAAGCTATACTCTCAAAAGTGTAATGTTGCTAGTATAATTCCCTCTATTCTATGTAGTTCTGCTGGCAGAGCTATGTTTAGCAAGGATCCCATCCTCTATTGACAATGCTATGCCAGCAAAGTACAATGACTTGAGCAGAGCCTCTCTTTGCGTCTCACTTACATGCTGTTCTTTGTATAGAGACTGGACTAGAGCCTGATCTAAACAGGTTTTTTTGTTTTGTTTTTATTTAACTAACAGGAATGTGATTTTCTAGCAAACCAGCTGTCCCTTTAACCTGTAGTATGGACAGTTTTATGGATATGAAAGTTGCCTGGGAATGGTGTAACTGTTTTCCCTTCCCTGAATATACCAATTTAATTGCATTCACCTTAAAGGGACAGATCCTTTAAGAAGTAGAGTGAGTGTGTTGTTTTTTTTTTTTTTTTAAACAAACCCTTAGATTGACCTTTATTTATAACTCTCCTTTTCCTTGTGGCATTGCCACCTGTAATAGGTATACATAAAATCACAAATACTAAGGTGGAGGAACAGCTAGTTACACTTTAGGAATTAAAAGGAACATTGCCCACTTAACAGACATGTTTCCTTAACTCTATTATAAGAGCTTTAAAATTAGTTTTAAAATCTAGTTTTCTTTTATAATACCAATAAAGCTTATGGACTCTAAGATCAGAAAGGGACCATCATGATCATCTAGCGCAGGGCTACTCAACTTTGGAAGCTCTGGGGGCCACAATAACACTCATAGCACATGCTAAGGGCCACAACTTAAGCGTGGTTGCACATTCATGCAAATATATGCAAATAGCTTCCTTCACACTGACAGGCATGAATACATAGTTTAAGGAAAGATTACATAACACGCAGGCCTCTAAGTCAGTTCTGCTGATATTAATAAAATGCAATACTTACCTGATTTCCAACCATATGACAGCACTTTTAATGAGTAATGACAGTCCAGGAATTTAACTAAAACATATCAACAGAAGACCATTATATTGACTACTATTTTTTTGTTTTGGCTTCCACCTGCGGGCCACATGTACCCAAACTGCACCGCAGGCTGCAAATAAATGGGCCTTGGGCCACAAGCGGCCTATGTGTTGAGTAGCTCTGATCCAATCTAACCTCTGGCACATTGCAGGCCACAAAACCTTTTACTCACTCCTATAATAGACTGCTAATCTCTGCCATTTATGCGGTTTACTTTCTGCATTACTGTGACCTTGGACAATGAAAAGACTAGTCACTTCCCCTAGTAGGCTTGAAGCAGTCCCCCAATCTTGCATTTGTAAAACCCTGAGCACAACAATCTTCAGAAAGTTCTAAGTAGATGTCCTCTTAAAAAAGTATTTCACAATCTTTCAGGTGTTAGTCTCAACACTCATGTGAGGAAGGCAAAGGCTACTAGCCTCATTTTATAGCTGGGGTACACACAATAAGTGACTTTCCCAGGGTCACTAGAAAGTCTACAAGAGTAGGGAGTTAACCCATGTGATCCAAATTCCAGGTTCATGCTCTAGTCTAATCACTTGACTATCCTCCTTCTCTGACATGAGTCACTGTCTCCCTTTGTCTTGTTTTCTATGACTAGACGTCAAACAATCTTAAACTGAACTTTAAAATCCCAAAATGTGTTTTGTTTTTAGGCACAAAGTATGCAGTACCCAACCTATGAGGTAACTTACTGATTTCTAGCCCATCTTTCCATCTGCGACACTTCCCTGCCTCATAGCTAGAGGACTAGATATTACCATGTTCCAGCTGCACTACATACTTCAGAGATTAAGGAAAAGTGAAATATGACCACAAATAGTTTAGGGCCCTGGCTTGCTGACTTCCATTAAAGTTTGAGTTTTATTTGGAGGAATGGAAAAGAAACTAAAAGTTAGAAAAATGTGCAGAAATCAGAAGAATAAAGTATTTTCAAGTCAAACCAGATCATGTGAGACTGAATTCAGTCCATAGTTTCAAATGAAAGCAAACTGGGTAGACTGTTTCTAGCATAAAAATATAGGTGAGAGAAGTTAGATAATTTGAGAGCAATGTATAATTTAGCTATAATACTGCCATCTGTCTAGAAGAGGTTTAATAACAGGCAAATTCCCCTTTACAACCACTTTTAGGATCAGAGAATATAGTTTGCAACAACTGGAACTGTACTGAGACATTAAGCATGAAACAGATGTTAAGAAACCATTCCCTCTAGCCAAAGGCTATGAAAAGGCACTGATTTAGTTCAAATCCCCAAGACTAGGAATACAAGAGAGAGTGAAAAGATTACCAGAAACAACAGAAGGGTGTCCTTGTGCTTCTTTGGAATAGAATCAGAGCAAAGTACAAAGGACACTAGAACATCAAACAGATGTTAGCTGGTTGTCAGGGCAGATTCATGTAGAGCAAGGTCATCTCAAGACTATTACTGACTGTTTATGATTATCTCTTACGCTTGCTTTAAACCATTTATGAAAGCCCTTAGTTTAAACTATTATTGTAAGATATTGATGCTACCCCACTATCTGCTAGTGAGAAAGTCTAATTCATACTATTCAGAGTTCCATTTTTTCCCCCCTCCATAGAAGATTAGATTGTGCATCATGATGCAAACAAGAAGTAAACTGCTCAGGCTAAGTAGTTACCCATCAAGAGTCTCCACCATAAATAGTCTCTGCTACCCAAACCTTCCTTCTTCTTTCACCTAGGCTGTCTCTAGACTGGCAAGTTTTTCCGGAAAATCATCTGCTTTTCCGGAAAAACTTGCCAGCTGTCTACACTGGCCACTTGAATTTCCGGAAAAGCACTGACAATCTCATGTAAAATCATCAGTGCTTTTCCGGAAAAACTATGCTGCTCCCGTTTGGGCAAAAGTCTTTTTCTGAAAGACTTTTGCACAAAAGGGTCAGTGTAAACAGCATAGTACTGTTTTCCGCAAAAAAGCCCCGATCGTGAAAAAGGCAATCGGGGCTTTTCTGCGGAAAACTGCGATTAGATTGGCCACGGACGCTTTTCCGCAAGAAGTGCTTTTGCAGAAAAGCATCCTGCCAATCTAGGCGCACTTTTCCGAAAATGCTTTTAACGGAAAACTTTTCCGTTAAAAGCATTTTCGGAAATTCATGCCAGTGTAGACGTAGCCCTACTGACAAGACAAGCCCTTTGATAACATTAAAGAATACTTATTTGGGCCTAGGAATGAACCTGTGATGGCCATTTTAAATTATAGATTGCAGTGGAGAAAATAAATGCCTAAAGTCTTGTTCTTCCCATCCACTCCCACAGCTGGAAGAAAACACATACTCTTTGGAATCAAGCCCTTCAAGGACTTAGAAGAAAGGGAGAAAATAAAGTTATGCCAGTTTATACCAGCTGGGGATCTGGCTCTTAGACTATTAATGCTGAGTAAAATATAAGAAGTGATCATGTCTCACATCTAATTCAAAGATATTAGTAATGTAAAAATGTGATTTTGCTTGGAAGCATCTCCTGAGGTTAAGATAAGAGTTCAATTTGGTTTCTCTACAATGAAACAGAAAACTGCAATACTTCATATAATTTGTACAAATATGGTTGATGTACAGCCATTTTAACAATGGGACAAACTAATACAAGTACATAAGAACACTTTTAAAGATGTAAATATACATTGATTTTTTGAAGTTTATTTTTTAAGCTTAAAACACAAAGATGAGCAGTTTTCAGTTTTTAATTTTAAATAAGTTTCAATGGTACTATAAAATCAACGTAGTCTGCTCGGACTTGGATTGCGCCACCAATTTTCTTTAGTGGGGTGATTAACTGTAACGAAGACATGACTATATAGTTGGAGAACACTTCAAAAGACCTGATTCAAATTTATGTTTTCCAAAAGAAAGGATTCTGGGCCAGTCGTCTTTGGAAGTTCTCATACCTAGAAGAGACAAAAGTTTGTCACAATTAATATGGCTTCTCAATAATGCAACTCAAGATTTTTGGCTTTCCATTTTCCTAGCCATTGCTAAAGAGCTAGTCTAGATGACAGATTAAGTAATCTGTACAGAGGCAAGGTTTACATATCTCTCCCCTGCCGCTGCACACGCACACGCAGAAAACTCCTTGAATACATCTTCCCCCTGGATGGTTCTCTCAAGCCCTGCTTTCCCAGTCATGCTTCAGGCACTCTGAGATAGAGATGTATATTCCATTATATCATTACCTTTACAGTGTAGCTAATTAAAACTTAATAAACCAAACATGTCATGAATTATATACTAAACTACATTAACAGTATTCAGGTTGCACAGTCCAGCATGCAAAAGTTAGAAAATGCCAGTTTAAGGTTGCCCATTTATCCTTATTTCTGTCCTCTGAGTCCATCCTGTACTATAAATGAGGCTCTTGATCATGTGGAAAATATTGTATCTGATTATGTAACTGAAGACTAACACATATGCATCACTCCTGATAACTTAACAGACACTGTAGCTCAGGAACAGACAGCATATGTTCTGCTTTCCCATAGTTAGTACAATTATAAAGAGCAAAGGCGGCTTCTGGAATCAGCCACAAACTGCAGGTAGCGACTAAACTGTCTAGTAGCAAACAATGAGAAAAGTACAGCATTTTAATTATCCAAGTTTAGTATTTACAGAGGCTACATAGAACAGAATACAAGGAACTACTCTAGAGTAGCTAAATCAACAGAAGAACTTTTAGTTACATAGCTTCAAAGTAAAGCTACTGAATGCCATGAAAGTGAATTCAGTGCTATGAAATTCACAATTCTGGAGCCTAGAAATAAGATTATTACTTGAGGTATTTTTCCTTTACCATTTCAGAACAACATTTGCAGGGATGAAAGCTTCAGAGGGATTTGGTGTCATCTGTGCCTGAGTAACTGCAAATGATGAGGCAAAGTTATAGAAGCTATCCAGCATCTTCTGGGTGAACTGAAATACAAAAAAAAACATATTGTAAATCAAATCCATATTTACAACTTTGATCATGGTTTTCATTTTTAAAGTACTATTCCAATAATTAGCTAATCTTCAAGCCTCATGTTGGGTGGATTAAGTCTCTTTTACACATGGGGGAAAGGAAAGCAGAGAGGTTAAGTGAAAAGGAAGTCTATGTTGGAAAAGGAGAGGATGTAGCATTACTAGCTCCCACCTCTACCCTCAAACACGGCCTATTCCAAGAGAATGTATCTTAGAAACTAAATATTTTGACTTTTATTCATTTGTTGTTTCTTTTCAAAGGCTTAGTTTCCTGGAGCAAATTTCTGAAGAAAATCCTTAAACAACCTCAAGATAAACAAAATTTGTAAAATCGTGTGGGAGTAATGGATGATGTAGTGAGAAGACTTGGGCGTTGTTCTACAAACTACACTAGCAAATTAGTGGCAGCCTATCAATAGTACCTGTTGATGATGATTTTGCCTACAAGGATCTCGTTTTCTGTATTGTTCACTTAGAGATAATTCCATGTAAGAAGAGGTTACTTACCTCTAACTGTAGGTTCCTTAAGATGTGTAGTCTTTATTTGTATTTCACTATGGGTTCTGTATATGCACCCTGAGCCCAGAGTTGGAGAACTTGAAAGTAGCAGTTTTTGGTTTGTGCATGCATCCTGGCTGGCCTTATGATTCTGACCAAGGAGACAAAGGGTGGGATAGACCAACTGCTACTTCACATCCTTCACCACCACAAATCAGATAAGATCCAAAGTAGAGGGAAAAGAGGAGGGCTAATGGAAAACATATAGGGAACACACTTCTCAAAGAATCTCCATTGCAGGTAAGTAACTTCCCCTTCTTTGAGTGATGGTCCCTATAGTATTCCACTCAGGGGCTGTCTCTAGACTGCAGGATTTTTTCGAAAAAAGTAGCCTTTTTTCGAAAAAACTTCACCTGCATCTAGACTACAGCTGCATTCTTTCAAAATTAAATCGAAAGAATGCGGCTTTTCTTTTGACGGCGGTACTCCTCATTTCACGAGGAATAACGCCCTTTTTCCCCCTGAAAGTGCTCTTTCGAAAAAAGGCGCTATGTAATGCAAACTGTGCTTTTTCGAAAGAGAGCATCCAGACTACCTGGGTGCTCTTTCGAAAAAGCAGCTTGCTTTTTCAGAAGTACTGATTGTAGTCTAGATGCTCTTTTTCTAAAGAAGCTTTTTCGAATGTATCTTTCGAAAAAGCCTTTTTCGAAAGAGGCTTGCAGTCTAGACATAGCCAGGGTGTTTGACAAGCAGTACCTAAGTAAGAAGAGGTGAACAAATGAAGATGGTAGAATTGAGTGGGAAATTGCCATCCCAAATGAAACCTCAGTAACTGAATCTTATACCAGAAAGTAACACTATGCAAAAAGTTGGATGGAGCTCCATGTGGTGGCTTTACAAATGTGATGGGGCGAGGCAGCCCCGCATTGAATCCACAGGACCAGCCAGGGTTACCTGGCTGCCGAGGCCCTTCCCCCACAGCCCTACCGAGCATGCCCAGGCTGCACCTCAACTATAAAAGCCTGGGGAAGGGCTCAGTCTTGGGCTGACAGCTGGAGAAGGACCTATGAAGGAAGATCCTGACCAGTAGCGACCCGAGACCCCAGAAGTAGTCAGCGGAGATGCCGAGGCGAGTTGGGGGCATCACAGAGGCTGCCCACTAAGGAGACGTCATCCCAGGGAGGACAGCAAACCTGACAAGTACATGGGAAGTAGCTCCAGCGGACCAGGTAGGAAGTGGCCCAGTGCAGGAGCGGGAGCCGCCTCTTCTGCCCCGGGAACCTCAGCGCGGTTCAGCCTTTTTTCCCCGAAAGTGCTCTTTCGAAAGGGAGTGGCATGCCGTCCTGTCACTCATTGGCCCTGGGCTGGGACCCGGTGGAGTAGGGTGGGCCCGGGTCCCCCCTACCAGGGATGGGGCCCTCTATCACCCTGTTCTGCCAGTGCAGGCCTTGCCTTAAAGGGCACTGAGACTGTGTTTGTGGACTCTGGCTGGAGGGCCTTGCCTTAAAGGACTATACAGAGACTGTACTCATGGACTTGGGCCCGTGAGCCAGGTTCTAGAGGGATAGTCGGTATCTGGGTTTGTGGACTTGGGATTCCTCCCTGTCTGCCAGAGGAGACAGGAAGGAGCGCCCCACCACAGAGGGGTACCTCCTGAAGAGATGCAACAGTCATGGCTGGAGCGCTCAGGGACGGAGGGAGGTTTGAGAGCTGACAGAGCAGAATGCAAACAGATAGCCAATTGGAAATTCTCTGGATGAAGACAGCATAACCTCTGACTCTCTCTGCTACAGTGACAAATAGCCTCAGTGACTTTCTGAATAACTTTGTACTCTGCAGGTAAAAGGCCAAGGCTCCTCAAATATTTAAGTGGAGCCTGTGCTCTTCTTTGTATGCTCTCTGCTGTGTCCAGGATAAGAAGCATTTCCAATTAGATTGGCAACATTTCCTAGATGCGTCCTTTCTGCTATTAAAAAGGATGTCTCATAAGGCCAAGGAGCACTCCAATTCAAGGTCTGATAAACACCCTGAGGTGAAGCAGTAGTGGATTGGGGTGCCTGATCCTGCCATTGCACCTGGTCAGAAGCTATGGGAAGATTGGGAAACTAGTCAGATGATGAGATGACAGGAATAGGAGGTTGGGGAACCAAAGTGTCTGGGCCAAAAAGGGGCAACCAGGAGGACTGGCACCACATCCTGGCAAATTGTATGTAGTATTCATGGCAGAAGCAGTAGAGAAAGGAAGGCATAGTTAAACTGATATGACTAGGGAAAAAAGAAAAAGGTCACCCTGGGAACATTAAGCTAGGGCTCCACTGGAGCAACACGTGGCACATCTGGTTGCCCAGAAAGAGAACAGATCCCTGGTTGGGGTTTGCCATCATGTAAAAATGTCATGAAGCTCCATGTTGTAAAGTTCTCACTTGTGGTCAATCAGAAAGTGTCTGCAATCAAGTTCTGCATCCCTAGACGGGAGGCTGCAGATAATGCATCAGCAGTCAGATCACCCTATTTCCAGAGACTGACTGCTTCACAGAGAGGCAGATCTTGCTCCCCTTGTTTGTTGATGTAAAAAACCACTCTAGTGTTGTCTGAGGACATACATAGAGTTGATGCAAGGAAGGACTCACATGCCTTCCATATCACCCATAATTCCAAGACCCTAGAGTATATTCTGTACTCTCGAGATGTTACCAGTGCAGCCCACATGGGCTCCCCAACTTAGCTGCATCTATAATAATATTATTTGTCTAGGAAGGAGGGGAGAAAAAGGGCCCCTAAGCATAGCAAGGAGATCTCTTCGTGGGAACTTTCAGTGTGAGGTTCAGAGAATGGCAACTTAGGGAGTAAACTAACTATAGCCATGCCTAAAGGCAACAAAGGTTTTGTCTTGCAAATGGAGTGACATGGGTGGGATATCGCTGAAGCCACCATGCCATCGGTGGTGGGGACAATGATGGTATCCGGCCATAAGCTGGTGGATTTTTCATACACACAATATATATCTCTAGAATGGATTTAGATGAAGACTTAGTCTCATGGTTCCCAATCTACTGACTAGGCTCCACTGTGGAGTGGATCTTCTAGCACAAAAGTCATACTTTGCAGCAGGAGGTTCATGCCTTGCTGACTCATTCCCATGGATTGAGGCAGGGGAAGAGGTGTGGAGCAGTCCCCAGCCGAGGTCTGATTGAAGCTTCATGATGGACTCGAAGAGTTACTTACAGAAGTCAAGTGCCCGTCCTTCTCAGGCACGGCTGGTCAAGGACTCAAACACTGTACTGAGTTTGGGCCTCTTCCAGACAGCAGAGGCTGAACTGATGGTCATCACTGACTGAAAAGGAGGATTGCAGGCAGAAGGCACAGAGTTTGAAGCTCAGGACATAGTGTGGTATCCAAATGGGACATGGGGGAGAATGCAATACAGGGGAGGGACTCCTCACAGCCTAATCTAATTCTAAAATTATCAAAACTATTAAAAGTTATTAAAATTTCTAAATCTACAAACTATTTACAGCTAAAATAAAAGTGTTCTTCAGAAATTATGTAAGAACGAAGGACAGTAAAGATTCTGACTCTGACCATGTTGAGGTGAGCAGGGACTCAGAAGGTGGTCAGTCTACCTTGATCTCTATCACCTCAGTCAGACGCATGAGACAAGCCAGGGTCCGTGCATGGACCAATGGACAGTATTTTCAAATTTTCTGACTCGGGGTACGTAGAGTGCCTGAGTAATCAACAGTGGAATAAAACAGAGACTATCACTTGAAGAAAAATCCAAATTCAATGCAAGATAATTCCATTTAATTTTTAGTTTGATATAAAAGAAGATTCAACATAAAATGGAACAAGCAGCAGTCATATTACTCTTTTTTTAATACAGGCCAGTTGCAACTGTTCCTTACGCAAACTGGTCCTTAACCAGCAATTATCTCTAGTCATAATCTCTAGCTTTGGAGTAACCATATTCTTGAGAAACAGTATGAATCTTTGCCAGTACCGTATAGGTGTGGCAGCAGAGCCACCTTGTGGATATACAGCAAGAACTGACAGGAGTTCCAACAGCATAGTTAAAAACACCTCCCTGAACAACACTAAGCCAACAGAAATACTCTTCCATCAACATGGATCTGCATGGGGAAGACAGCTGTTAGCATTGTTGTGTTGGCCAGCAAGAGTGGATTTTTTTTTCCACCCCACACTTCTAGCTAACACAGCTATGCTGACAAAACTTTGTAGTGCAAAATAAAACATAAAAATATATTAATTAAGCTTGGAACAGACTTGTAAAAAGTAATTTTCAGATATCAAATGCCTCTCCCATAACTGTAACTACTGTGAGTTGTCCACTATCAGAAAGACATATTACTGGGCTAGAGAGTTTTTGGTCTGACCCCGTATGGCTGTTCTTTTTTGGTAGTTTGTTAAGAATAGAAGACATTAGTTTCTTTGGCAATTATCTCACAAGGCACATTTTCTTAGTGGTACAACAGGCAGTAATGGAAGAACTGATGCTTCAGAGAAATATTGTTCAGAAATCATTCTATATTTCTATTCTCCCTCCCCATGCATGCTTAAAATATTTACTTAAGCTTCAGTGGGGTAGCCGAATTAGTCTTTAAAGTGCTACCAGACTACTTGTTGTTTAAGTTTCTCCTGTTACAGACTAACAAAATATGTAGATGGTATCATAAGCTTTCACGGACACAGCCCAAAGTGGCTGTGCCCATGAAAGCTCATGATACCATCTACATATTTTGTTCGTCGTTGAAGTGCTACCAGACTCATTCCGATGGACTGCGGCAGGGGGAGAGATGTGGAGCAGTCCCCAGCCTGGGTCTGATTGAGGCTTCATGATGGACTCCAAGAGGTACTTACAGAAGTCAAGTGACTGTCCTTCTCAGGCACAACTGGTCAAGGACTCAAACACTGTACTGAGTTTGTTGTTTAAGTTTTTCATATTTACTTAAGAGAATTTGTTTAGGTGCACTAGTTGTGCCTGTTGAGTACTCCTCACTTGAAAGTCTGACGGGTAGCCATGTTAGTCTGTAAGTTTAAAAAAAAAAAAAAACATCTTAAACAATGAATGGTCCTGTAGCACTTTCGAGACTAGCCAAAATATACACATAGTATCATGTGCTTTCGTGAGTACAACCCATTTCTTCAGATGACAAATGTGGAGCAAGAGACAAGGAAACTTGCACAGATCCAAATAGACATCATCTTCCTATTCAAGTGCAAACAGATGAACATCATACCCAATGAACTCCAAAAACATGTCTTGGATGGGCTGTTATATTCAAAACCCAAATGACATCAAAAGTTAACTATCAGGTACTTACAGCTCACTCTATTAGCTTCATTTAGCATGTACAATTTAATAGACAGTTTTCTGGGTTTCCCCCCTCCTTTTCTGCTATATATTTGGACCCCTGGACTCCTTGTTCCATATTTGTCATCTGAAGAAGTGGGTTATGCCCACAAAAATTTATTATACTATCTATATTTTTGGTTAGCCTCTAAGGTGCTACAGGAACATTCATTTTCTAAGTTTTTCCTCACTTGAAAATCATTCTGAAGTTCATCATACCTCCACGGCTAGTTGTGATGGCAGCCTGAAATCAGCAGTCATTAACACAGCTAATGTGTTAGGCTTTTTAAAGTGCTAGGGAGTCATTGTTCCCATCACATCACAGATATTAACTTCAGTGCAGTTGATCATAAATGCCTGAAAAGTTTCTGTAGAACTGAAGCAACAATTTATTGTCTGGCTGAAGCCAAAACAGGGTCTGTCCCAAGCAGCTGCAATTAGCATAATTTCCTGTGGTTCTGTACACTCCTCCCCTTTCTCTCCTCAATTACCCACATGAACATCAAAAATCCATTTACTTCCCCATTAGAGGAGTCTCAAGAGATGAGACATTGCTTAATTCTAGGCCCAAAATATAGTAGTCCTAAGTATGGAGAGCTGTTTCCCCAAGACAAGACAATGGGTGGCAGAGTGAAGATTCAAAGGTTCCTTTCTACTGACTCAAGACTGGGAGGAGAAAACGGGCCAGAGGTACCACTCAGATGCTGGAGCACGAAGAAATTATGGTTAAGGCAAAGGGAATATGTATCCAGTTGAGCATGAAGCAAAACAGAGAGCAGCATGGGACATATCAGACTCTCTTCACCAGTACCAAAGCTATGAAGAACATATCACACCAGCAAGAAGCAGGAGGATCCAGCTAGCTAAGGCTGCCACACAAGCCTGCTGATAGTGATATCACAATATCTGCCTCAAGCAGGCCAACAGCTTTGGCCATTCCCACTGTTCCCCAAGTAGCAGCCCTGAGCTTCAACATGCAGCACAATCTTGGATCAACAGTAAGTTTCTTCAGAGTGTGTTGGCCTGGTTATTGGAATATTCATTATAGGACTACATTGGCTTAAGACCAAACAAAAGTGTCTGGAACAACAGTCAGGAAAGAAAATGGCTCAAGATAAGCCATTCCTCAGCAAACACTTGAGCTGTTAAAGGACAATGCCAGAATCACTGGTTCATTGTCCTGCAGTGCTACAGGATTAGCTTTCAACATGAGAGTCAAAGTTTGGGAACACAGGAGAACAAAAAAGGGGGCTTAAAAGGGACCCTTTCCTCAGAAGAGTGGGTGTTCAGGGGAACCAGACTGAGGATTGATTTACACTAAAACATACTATGGACAAGTATCAGAGGGGTAGCCGTGTTAGTCTGAATCTGCAAAAGCGGCGAGGAGTCCTGTGGCACCTTATAGACTAACCGAAGTGTTGGAGCGTAAGTTTTCGTGGGCAAAGACCCACTTCGTCAGATGTATACATCTGACGAAGTGGGTCTTTGCCCACGAAAACTTACGCTCCAACACTTCGGTTAGTCTATAAGGTGCCACAGGACTCCTTGCCGCTTATACTATGGACAGTTACATTAGTCAGGAGAGTGAAAAAATACCCCCCTGAAGACAGTTATGCCAGCAAAATTCCCAAAGGCAATATGGTGCTGGCAATGGAAGAGCGATGAGGAGTCCTGTGGCACCTATAGACTAACTGAAGTGTAGGAGCATAAGCTTTCGTGGGCAAAGACCCACTTCGTTAGATGCATGTAGTGGAAATTTCCAGAGGCAGGTATAAATATGCAGGCCAGGATCAGGCTGGAGATGACGAGGTGGATCCAATCAAGGAGGATGAGGCCCACTTCTAGCAGCTGATCTGGAGGTGTGAATTCCAAGAGAGCAGAAGCTGCTTTTGTAGTTAGCAAGCCATTCACAGTCTTTGTTTAATCCAGAGTTGATTGTGTCAAACTTGAATCAGCCATACTGTCACTGGTACATTCTCCTGCACATCTACCAACATAATATATGCCATCATGTGGATTTTTCATACCCCAAGAGACAGTTATGATATTGGTCCGACATGCAGACCTGGCCTAATACTAGAGATACATTTAGTCAGTCAGTCAGTCTCTCTCACACTCACACAGCTTTGTGCATACTACTAAACAAAAGTTTTGTTTTAAGAAAGGTATTTGATCACTGTACACAACTGCTCCAACTCCTAAGGGAAGAACAGCAGGTGTCCAAACTCAGTCAGGGTAAGCATAATTGACACACAGTACTGTAGCTCAGTGTTAGTGTAAAAGTGGAGGAATTACAGTGAAATTGGTAAAGGGAGGAGGCCTACAGCAGGGGCAGCTGAAGACACTATGAAGGGGACAGAAGTGCAGATGCACTTAACTGTTACTCTGAAAGAAGACTACCTTACCATTTGAGCTAATATTCCACCCCAAGTGTTTCCCATCCCCCAAGTCTAGACTCCTAAGTATTTTAGGCTCCTAACTGTTGGGGGAACTTTAGAATCCTACTTGATCTATCTTTCTACAGCACCAAAACCTCAGTTTCTGTTCCTGTGCTGGAAAGACCTAAAAGAGCCTTTTAAAGTATGGTAACTTTACTTGAGTTATACGTCATGAACATAGAACTATTTGACTGAGGATGGAAATATACCAGCATTCCACTTAAGTATGTAGAATACTGCAATGGTAAAAAATGCACAATTTTTATATTTTCCTAAGGAAAAATCTTATTTGAATAAATAAACTACCAGACCAAGATTAGCTTGACGACATATAATTGGTGGCTATAGTTTTGGAATTACTTGCGGTAATTTTTCACACCTGCCTTGACAGAGAGCTTGATTCTTAATGGGCTCTTACACCAAGAGCGAAAACCTGATGGAAACAATGCTTTTAAATTACCTGAGTGAATGAGTCTACTGATGATACAGCAGCACTTGCTACCGGGGTCTGCTGAGCCAAATTTTCTAGCAATTCCACTGAGATCCCAATCTGGGCTACAGATGGTGTCTGGGGGATGTTCATTGCTCCAAAGGGGTGTTGGCTGCCTTTCCCTGAAAGAAATAGCACAAGCAGTACAAATGTCAGACTTGGCATGAGGACAACTACCATGTTAAGTCAGTAAAATTTCTTATGAGTGAGGTGTCTTGTTACTTGCCAAGTAGACATCTTTACATACAAAATCATGGAAAACAATGGTGTACTGCTCATACTAATTGTGTGAAAAAATACAATGGATAATTTTAAAATACAGAAGTACCTTTAATCTTGCTAATAAAAAAACAGAGAGACAATCCCTAACAGAACCTTAAAGGGAAGGAGTTTTATAAGGAAGAATTAATCAGTTTCTAAAATCCCCTAAGAAAACTAATCACTCCATTGAGCCAGTTGAGTTATATGTTTGTATATAAGATTCAGAAGCATTTGAACTGCTTGGTATTACTGACTTTTCCAGTACAACACCTCAACTACCTAACCCAGGTCACCACTTCCTCCTACCCCAGTTAACCACAAAAAAAACTCTGCTTCCCCCCTTCCTCAGGTCACAGCTCCCTCCCAGATCCTGTACTCCTTCCTACAATCCTCCCCCAAGCCAGAATCCTGTCCTGCACCCACATCCCTTCCCGTATCCCAAATATCTGCCCCAGATCACAAACCTGTCTTTCACAAAGACTCCCTCAGACTCTACATCCCCACCTTTACCCCAGTTCCTTAACCTGAGCTCCCATCTGCCCCCAACTTCCCTCCTAGACGCTGCACTCCTTCCACAGAAAAGTGTAGCCTTTGACCACTTACCAAAATCTTGGAATTGTGCCCCCATCAAAACTTATTGCCCACCCCTCGGTTAAAAGATCAGCTAGAACTTGTATTGTTAGATTAGATGAAGGGTTCTCTTGGCCCTCTCAGTGAGATTTGTCCTGCATTCTATACCATAGATAATGTCATTACTTTGACGCTACTTCCTCTCCTCTCCCATCCCATCCCCAAGAATCCCAATACAGATCAATCCCCAAAATGATAACTTGTGCTCAGTGCCATAAAGACACAAAATTAAAGTGTCATTCTAGTTGAGTATGGACTTCTGGGGGTACTGTTTCTCTCAACTGCCACAACAGGTACCACCTCCTGCCCCCAGTTTACAAGAAGGAACAGTATAACTGCAAGCCTTGCAAACTCAACAATAGACCCCAAGTCAAGGTTTGGTTTTGTGACTGGTTTAATCAATAAAGATTCTGCAACAGAAACTTTGTTAATAATTGTACTGATGTTCAAGAAAATGGTTCAGTGCTTCACAGACATGCTGGAAGGGCATAATGAGTGGGGTTCTGCAGGGATCAGTTGTGGGACTGGTTCTGTTCAATATCTTCAACTATTTACATAATGTCACAGAGAGAATCATAGAATGATAGAGCTGGAAGAGACCTCAGAAGGTCATCAAGTCCAGCCCCCTGCCCTAGGCAGGACCAATCCCAACTAAGAATGCTTATGATGTTCGCTGGTGATGCCAACCTGGAAGGGCTTGCAAGTACTTTGGAGAACAGGATTATAATTCAATTCAAAATAATCTCAACTGGAGAAATGGTCTAAGGATGAAATTTAACAGGGAAAAAGGCAAAGTTCTCCACTTTGTAATGGATTGGTTCTCCCTCACATACAAAATGGGAAGCAATTGCCTAGGAAGAACAACAACAGAAAGGAATCTAGGAGTCCTAGTGGACCACAAACTAATGAGTCAACAGTGTAACACTGCTGACAAAAAAGAAAAAAAAACCACCATCATTCTGGAATACATCAGCAGCAGTGTTGTGAGCAAGTCATTAGAAGTAATTCTTCTGCTCTACTGCACACTGATTAGGCCTCAACTGGAGTACTGTATCTAGTTCTGGGTGCCTTATTTCAGGAAAGATGTGGACAAACTGGAGAAAATCCAAAGAACAAACATGACTTAAATTCTAGAAAACATCATCTATGAGGAAAAACTGAAAGAATTGAATTGGTTTAGTCTGGAAAAGAGAAGACCAAGAGGGAACATTGTAACAGCTTTCCAGTATCTAAAAGGTTGTAATTATTCTCTCTAAACTCTAATGATGGGACCAGCAGCAGTACATTTAAATTACAGCAAGGACTGCTTAGGTTGGACATTAGGAAAAGCTTTCTAATTGTCAAGGTGGTTAAGCATTTGGAATAAATTGCCTACTAAGTTTGTGAAATCTGCATCATTGGAGATATTTAAGTGCAGGTTAGAAAACACCTGCCAAGGATGGTCTATATAGTGCTTGGTCCTGTCATGAATGCAGAGGACTGGATGCGATGACCTTTAGAAGTCCCTTTAAGTTCTATGATTCTATAAAAATTAAGATTCCAACTTGCTCTGCCAGATTTGGTTCTACAGCACTAAGAGTAGTAAACACATTTTACTCAAAGTGAACAGACATGACTAAATACACACAACAGATCTCACAAGTAATAAAACCGCATTTTTCAATCAATTTTCATGAACTGCCACTTAGACTGAAGAAGAAAAAGAATGTGATCCCTATAGATGCCACTCTCTAAATTTTCTATGTATTACAGGTTGGATCTCCATTGTCCAGGTCCCAGATAAGGGAGTTTGCTGGACCAGGGAGGATCAGGGAGTGGAGAAGGGTGCCATCTTCCCTGCTGGGCTCCTCTCCTGAGCCCTGCAAGCCCCAGCAGCTCCACAGGCTTCGGGCTCTTTTGGCCTGAGACCTCTTGCAGCCATGTGGGCTCCGACAGCCCCACAATCTCCAGCCCCCTGCCAACTGCAGGTTCTAGTGCCATGCAGGCTCAGCTGCCCTGCTCCACCCCCAGCCTCCAGGGCTCTCTAGTCCAGCAGCATCCATGGCACTGGACCAGAGACTCCCAAACTACAGAGGTTCAACCTATGCAGCTAATGAAAAATAGCAGCTGGTTCTTACTGCTTTTTGGTAGAGCTCTCAGTTGCTATCTTTGTTGTATCTTTAATTCTCTAACACTAGTTGATTTCAGGACCAACATTCTTAAGACCTACCTCAGTCAGAGGCCAGAAATGGTTAAGTCATCCTTGTCCAGCTTTGTCTCCTTATCTCTTGTCTATAGTTTTGACTGTTTATTACCTGCTTTGGAACACTGCCAGCATTGCAAAAGTCTTTCCATCGTAATTATTGCTTTTCATTGTATTAACTTCCTAAACCTTTACGGAGCCCAGAATGCGGCAGCCATATTAGTCAGTCCAGAACCATAGCCCACTATAACTTCTTATGACCAAATTAAAGTTAAGTCTCCTCATCGGAGACACAGAATAGCAGTGATCTTGCTGTTAAGAACATTATTCCTAAAGTTGTGCTCTTCAGTACTTTTCCTGCTATAAAGTGAACAAATCACTGACTGTTTTGCAAACTATAAAGTGGATGTACACATGTACACTGCTCACGGGTAAAGACTGTCATGAACTAACTCTGGAAAAAAAGCAAAACATTATAGATTTGCACTATTCTGTACCTGATTTCACCTCTGGTTTCTTGAAGCTGCAGAAGTCAAGGAATCTGATTTCTACAACCTCTGAGACAGAATTGCAGCCTTATGCATTAAAGCAGGGATGGGCAATAATTTTGAATGGAGGGCCACTCCAAGAGTTTGCTAAGAGGTCAAGGGTCGCACTCTTCCATATTAGTTGAGGAGTCTGGGGTTTGGGATGGCAGTTTGGGCAGAAGGGAGCGTGGGGAAGAGGACTGGGGTGCAGAAGGAGATGTGGGGCTGGAGGGTCAAGTTTTGGTGAAGGAGGGGGTTGTGACCTGGGGAGGAGTGCAGTAGAAGTGTAGGAGGGGGTACAAGGATTTGGGTTTTGACCTAGGGCATGAGGAGGTTGTGACATGGGACAGGGATTAGGGTGCAGGGTCTGAGAAAAAGTATTGGTGCAGGATAGGGAGTGCAGAGGGTTTGGGGCAGGAGTGCAAGAGAGGGGACAGATGGTTGGGGTACTTCGGCATCTCCCAGCCAGAAGCCAGGTGGGACCCTCAGGCAGGCTTCCTGACTGCCGCATCCCCACTCAAAGAGGCTGGCTGTAGGGGTTATGTGATCTCTGCATGCCATGTGCCCCTGGAAGTAGGAGAGACCTCCCCATCCTGCCTGCATTACAAGGAAACTGGCCAATGGGAGCTGCAAGATTGCCTCTGGCTCCCAGCACAGTTTGCAAAGCTCCCAGGGTGTGTGGCATGCTGAAAGGACATGGATTCCAGAGCCAAGCTGCTTCGAGTGGATGTGGCTCCCACTGAGCCATGGGCCAATGACAGGCCAGATGCAGTGATCTGGTGGGCCAGATTCATACGATGGGCCTTATTTTGCCCACCTCTGCATTAAAGGCTAGAGTTCACAAAGAAATAGCTATTTAATTAGAATAAATCACTACTCTGACATCCCACCAAAGTGAATTCTACTATAAGCTGCAGGGCTCTTACTATAGTTTAAAGGTAGAAGTGCGGCAGTCAGGACCTGGAGCAAATGGGGATTGCTTACTACATTTAAAAGGCAAAGGCACTGAAGGGATAGCAAGTGCCCCTCCCCCTTATTGACTAATCGAGTAGCTGATGGAAATTCCATCAACTATTCAATTATCTGATTATCAAAACCCTAATCCTTATGGGACCCCTTTGATACACACCTGTTCAATGACTCCCTACTTACATTTTGAAATCTATCAAGTAGCTAAGTTAACCTTCACAGTTACATGCAAGCCCCACTCCACTTCCCTACACTGCTGCCAGCTTTGTACCAACTCTCACGGCGACACCTCTCCCCACATACTGTATCAGAGGCAAAGCACAGGGCAGGGGAGGGCAGGAGCCAGTGCTCATGGGGGAACAGGCTTTCAAGCTGGCTCCCCAAGCATTGGCTCCTGAGGCCCCCTTGTGCTGCTACCTCTGATACAGCTGCCTCCCCCCTGCATGTAAATGTGTAACCGCTGAAATTTTCAGCAGCTACATATTTACCTAAGTGCATTTTAACATCTCTACCACATCCCTGACCATCTACGGTAACAACTAGTGAAGGACTGTTCCTCCACAAACCTACCTCATTCTTTTTTTTTTGAACCAATTGTAATGCTGGCCTTCACAACATCCCCTGGCTACAAGTTTCACAAGTTTACTGTGCACAGTGAGATTTAGTAATAGGGTTCCTAGGTGCTTCACAGGACAATTTTTTTAATAAATAGCGAGACAATATGTTCCACTATCTTACTGCATATACTCATTTGAGACAGACAATCAAGTGGATTTTTAGTCTGCTTTATTATTTAACTGTTATATTTCACTGCTCTTACCAGATTTTAAACCAGAAATTTTGAAGATGGCACTCGGTTTCTCATTGGTGACAAACCCCAGGAGTTGCCACACTGCCATCCCACTCTGGTCAGGATAGCAGAAGTAGACAGATCCTCCCATGCCCTCTGGAAATGGGATAGTTCCCAGCATAAAGACCACAACATGGTTGATGTTTTCATAGTCAGGTAAATCAAATACAAACTTATCCTGGGCCACCTGTTGTGCCACTGCTTGCACCTAGAATATAAAATCAAGTTTTAGTTTAGAAATTTTAGTTTTTACCATGTGAGCCCTGTTTTCAGAAATCCATTTAGTGTTTGAAAGAAGAGGAAATGAGGCACATGCCAGTTTTAGTTTGTAAACAGACAAAGAAGCAAACACAACACATGGGAACTGTGCAATAGGCTGCTAAAAGGATTCAGAGTCCTTGTTCTAGCTATACAGGCTCTATAGCACACATAGGGCGGTAGTATCAGAGTACCTTGGTTCCCCATGTGGATAGTGGTAAAATGTGGTGCAGAAGAAGCCGCCAAGTCTATTAAGTAGTGGTTGTCGACCACATGGCTAGCAGAACCCTAATCATGGAAACCTGTTTAAATAAGAAATAAGATATGGCTTTATACATTTAGTTCAAGGCTAGCTAAATGTTAGGGCATAGAGCCACCCTTGTCCTTATTACCGAGTCCATGTACATGACACATCAGTACATGCTTCTTGATATAGATCGTTCCTACTCAGAATAAGCCACAACACAACACGCTTGGACCAGCCACCTCACAGATACCCAAACATCTATATTACCAAACAGGATTGTAGTCTGCTGCCACTTAGAGCAATCTACTGGCAAAATGACATTACACACCCCTCAGTCAATAAAATTTGGGTACCACCCTTTACGAGGGGAAGGAAGGCACACTGGCACGGGGTCTGCATAGAACTGGCACATCTGGAGAGTGAGGGAAGAAGACTCCGAACACATTTCCTTGGGAGCTGCTCCCAAGAAGCAAGGACGGGAGATAAGCGAGAGCCATCCCAGCCTGCAATCTGCCTGCCACAGGACGACCCTTTCCAAACTTCCTCACCACCACTGCTATCACCAGATATAAACACCCCGCACCAAGAGACACGCCTCCATAGGCTGAGCCCACACGTCCCTCAAGCACCCACCCCCACACCGCCCCCCACTCCTCAGAACCCTCCCCCGACAACCCTTCCCCATGCCTGGCCCCCAACCCGCCCCCTCCCCATAGAGCCTCCCGAGCTCGCTTCCCCTGAACCCCGCCCCGCCGACGGAAGCCTGCGGCCTCAGGGGTCTCCCAGGCCGAGCGACCCCGCAGAAGGGTACGAATCTACCCGCAGGGACCCCGCCTCCAGCCACACCGCCCTTCATAGGCCCCGCCCCCACGCCTGTCTCTCCAGAGGCCCCGCCCAGCCCGCCAAGGCCCCTCTCTCCGGGAAGCGCTGCTCACCAGCCTCCCCGCCACCAAACAGCCGAACATGGCGGCAGCTGCAGAGCCCTACAGCCGCAGAAGCTTCGCGAAGCAGCCGGCCACTCCACAGCCTACATAATGCCTAATCCCGCCGGAAACAGCCCCTGTGAACCCCTAGTTACGGGTCTACTTCCGGGGGAGGGGCGGGATTCGTCGATGTTAGTCACGCGGCCTACACTTCCCAATATGCACCGCGCCTTCGGAGAGTCGTCCCGGGACCTGTAGTCCCAGGCTACGCTGCGAGTGGGTAGGAAAATGCATGCTGGGATGTGTAGTCTGTCCCATCACAGCCGTTTCCTTCGTTCTGGCGCAATGCATGCTGGGATACTGTCAGTCTGGGCGTTTGTGGGATATAAATTAGCGCTTCGGTACGAGGCCATAGATTTCTGCGGCTGAGAGCCCTGCCACGAATCCTTCAGGGAAAAACAAGAGTCCTAGGCTATCATAGACAGTGCAGGCTTTTTGGGCAAGAACAGCTGTTCTTGCACCAATACTTGCAGAGCATCTACACTGCATGTGCATTCTTGCACAAGTAAATTTACAGTAAAGCGTCAGAAACAGGGCTTCTTGCGCAAGAGTTATTCCTCTCCACACAAGGAATAAGCCCTCGTGTGCAAGAGCTCTTCCACAAGGCGGCAGTATAGATGAGCAACAGGGGTTTCTTGTGCAAGAAAGCCCTCTGGCTAAAATAGACATCAGAGCTTTCTTGCACAAGAGAGCGTCCACGCTGTCATGGATGCTCTTGCGCAAAAGCACGTCGAAGTGTAGATGCACTCTAGTGGAAGACCTTTTGCACAAGAACTCTTGCATAAAACAGGTCGGCTACGTCTACACTGACACCCTTTTCTGGAAATGCTTAAAATGGAACAGTTTTCTGTTAAGTATTTCCAGAAAAAGTGCGTCTACATTGGCAGGATGTTTTTCCGGAAAAGCACTTTTTCGGGAAAAGCGTCTGTGGCCAATGTAGACGCGTTTTTCCGGAAAAAAGCCCCGATCGTCATTTTCACGATCAGAGCTTTTTTGCGGAAGAGACTACTGTGCTGTCTACCGTGGCCCTTTTCCGGAATAGTTTTTCCGGAAAAGGACTTTTGCCCGAACGGGAGCAGCATAGTTTTTCCGGAAAAACACTGACAATTTTACAGTAGATCGTCATTGCTTTTCCGGAAAAGCAAGCGGCCAGTGTAGACAGCTGGCAAGTTATTCCGGAAAAGCGGCTGCTTTTCCGGAATAAGTGGCCCAGCGTAGACACAGCCGTCTTGTGCAAGAAGCCTGCAGTGTAGACAGAGCCCAACATTTTTTTTTTTTCCACCATGAGGGAAGACTTCAGGCAGCCTAGCTGTAATGATTTCCCTGCAGTAAACAGCTCTTCACCCTGATGTACTAGAGCAAAGCACCACATCTTAGTGCCTGGGATTATACTGGTAAGCATCAAGGACACAAATTTGCTTCACATTTATCTATCAGGTTCTAGATGGTGGTTTGAACTGCCCCTAATGTATTTCACAAGCCGCTAAATTTGCTCAGGCTTTGCTGGCAAAGGCTTACAGGATAAAACAACCATAGAAGAAAAGATCATTTACAGTTTTGTTCAAACACACATCTAAACTAAAGCATAAGAAGCACCATTCTTCAGCAGTTTATCTTCATCTGTGGCAAATTCCTGCAACATGCTCTCTTCTGGCACCTATAATTAGTATGTATGAAGCCACAAGCAGCAGGTATGAATAACACACCCATATTATACCAAACATGCCTGATTTCTTGTCCACCATCTATCTTAAATAGCAGTGAAGATTTTAAATCCCCCGTTAGGCCCCAGCTTCCATATCTATAAACTGAATTTAAGAGTGCAATCCTTATCTCCACTGTGATAGAGGAATTAGGATCCCCTACTTTCATGGAGCAAGGAAAAACCAAAATAGTACAACACACCTGGTACTTACAGAAAAGAAACATACTTGCACAAAAGTATGCTTTTGAGCCTGCTACTATCAGAAATAAAGCGTACTGTATATAATAATGGATGTTTGTTATTCTTAAAGAGGAATCCAGTGTATGATTGAAAATATTTGTAGTTTTATTCCAAGTTTAGAACTTTAGATGCATAAAGAATACTATCGCACATCACGTGCCTTTACAAGTGGATCTCAAGAGCCAACCATGGAACAGCCCAAACACTTTGCCATAAAGATTCAGAGTTGTGTTACAGTAACAGAGCTAGTAAACTAGGCCCAGATTATGCCCATAAATGTAACTATACAAAAACCTACATTTAAAAAAAATTGTTAAAATTACAAAGGCAAGCACTGAAAACTCAGGAAATGTTAGAAAATTATCATTGTAGGTGTTTAAACGCCAATAGCGACTATTGGCAACCCAGCCTATCCCATTCCCGTGACTTATGAAGCTGTGTATAGGCAGCCTGGACTGCAGTAAGCAGTTCAACTACAGGCTGAGTAACTGCAGAATGATAGGAGAATGCACTGTTGGGCATTTAAAGAGAAGGTTCCACTATCGATTAACTAGGTTAAAGCTCAGTGAACAGAACATTCCCCTTGTGGTGGCAGTCTGCTGTCTGCTCCATATTTGTGAGAGTGAAGGGGAAAGTTATATGGCACAGTGCCTAGCCAGTGATTACAAGCAGCCTGACACTGGGGCTGTAAAAATCTCATTTAATCAGTTAACCATTTAAACAGCGGCAGGCAGGTCCATGAGGGTCCCTGGCCAAGGGCTGTTCCAGCCGATCAGTCCACCATCCATGGGGGGCCTTGCCAGGTTGAAGCAGCCTCGGCTCGCCCCCCCCCCGCCCCTGGCATCCGCAGTTGTCCCTGCCAGGCTGGAGCTGCCCCCAGCAGTTAACAGTACCCATCATCCATTAAGGGTGATACTTACCGGTTAACTATTCACATCACTATGACAGTGAGGGGCAATGCAAATTAGAGAGGATTTGAAAGAGTTTTTAAAATGACCAGATTTGAGAGTTATGTATGTTACTCTCAGTGGGGTTCCCCTGTATTCAGTGTGCTTGCCTGTAAACTCCACACATACTCTTCAACACAAGCAATTAAGAGCTTAGGGCTTTTTATTGAGGAAACACAGCAGGGACAAAAAAGAAGTTCCTGGGAGGGTGAAGTGTCTGTGTGTGCATGTGATCTCAGGCATTTGCTTCAGGACACACCTCTGGTGACTGAGTGTGAGGCTGCCCTCAATGACCCCCAGCCTTCCTGTGTTGTAAGGAAGCTATAGAACTCACTGAAGAGGGAATGTGGTTCCCCAAGGGCTGGAAGGGATGCCTGTACATGTAGCGGTCCTGGAAGGGCACCATGCACTTCATCACATCCACCGTAGTCTTCAAGACTCTTTCCTGTTTCTTCACTTCCAGTTCCCTACATACTCTCCTTCCTCAAGCTTCACTCTCATCTCCAACAACAGTGTATTCCCCCATGCACTTAAGCACTCCCTGTCCAAGTAGACAGATTGCATTTTCTTCTTTAACATGTCAGCCCCAGCTGGATAGCTAGCAGAGCATGTGCAACATGCTCACTGCTGTTCCCACTGTAACGAAAAGCGAAGGGCAGACTTTACAGGAGATACATTGTAGAGCGTAAAACCTAATGTCAGAATAAAAGGAAGGTTGATCTAGAGAGACAATAGGCTATGTTTTGTACAAGGCCACAGTTTTAGTGGCCACTATGCAGCAGGTACACCACAGAGTTCTTAGGGGAGCAGCTGGACTCCTTAGTGGCAGGAAAGGTAAGGGACGGGCTGGGGCTTGAGCCAGTGAGAGCGAGGGGGGGCCAGGCATGGTGGCAGAGCAGGGGCTCATGCAGCCCGTGTGCATTTGCCACCCCTGTTTGGTAGGAGAGAACAACTTTCCCTTACCACCAGAGCAGGCAGGCAGGAAGGGTGTATGAGCACAGTAAAAGGGCAGTGCAGGAACTCAAGCAATGCTTAAAGTGCAGCAGGGGAGGTTTAGATTGGACATTAGGAAAAAATTCCTAACTGTCAGGGTGGTCAAATATTGGAATAAATTGCCAAGGCAGGTGGTGGAATCTCCCTCTCTGGAGATATTTAAGAACAGGTTAGATAGACATCTGTCAGGGATGGTGTAGTCGGAGCTTGGTCCTGCCTTGAGGGCAGGGGGCTGGACTCGATGACCTCTTGAGGTCCCTTCCAGTCCTATGATTCATCATGGATGAGCAAACAAAGATTTACTGCAGAGGCATCAACTAATAGTATCCCCTGCTTCATCCAGATTGCCACACGAGATATCCATCTTGTCCAAATCACAGAGAGTATTAGGCAGCAGATGCTGACTGATTGTGGCTAGAAACTTGGACCTTTGCAGAACAAAGTTTTGCAGCATGATACTAGACCACTAGCTTGGTGTGGAAAAGTATCCTACTGTGGAAGACAGAATGAGGCAGACCTCCCCAGAAACCTAGTGGGAAGGATTAATGAGTTCCTCTATGAGAACTTTATGGAGATGTGCAGGGAGGATTCCTGTTCCATCTCCAGACATGATAACAAGCTGTTCGAGGGACACACACACACACCCCACCCGTTGTGTAGGCACAATGGCCACCACAGATCACACCTAATTACCTTTACCCACTTGTTGATTATCACTTGTTGCAGCATGATAAAAAAATGGGAACTCACTAGAAGTGCCTGACTGTGAGACATCCTTGGAGAGAGGAGTCTGTTTCGGGATGGGTTCTGTTCAATATCTTTATCAACAATTTAGATGATGACAGAGTACACTTATTAAATTTGCACGATACCAAGCTGGAGGGGTTGCAACTGCTTTGGAGAATAGGGTCATAATTCAAAATGATGTGGACAAACTGGAGAAATGGTCTGAGGTAAATAGGATGAAGTTTAATAAGGACAAATGCAAAGTACTCCACTTAGGAAGGAACAATGCGTTTCACACATACAAAATGGGAAGTGACGGTCTAGGAAGGGGTACTTCAGAAAGGGATCTATGGATCATAGTGGACCACAAGTTAAACATGAGTCAACAGTGTGACACGGTTGCCAAAAAAAAGCAAACATGACTCTGGGATGTATTAACAGGAGTGTTGTGAAGAAGATGCAAGAAGTCATTCTTCTGCTCTACTCTGCACTGATTAGGCCTCAGAGGGCGTATTGCATCCAACTCCGGGCACCACATTTCAAGAAAGATGGAAAAATTGGAGACGGTCCAGAGAAGACCAACAAAAAAGGATTAATGGTCTAGAAAACATGAGCTACGAGGGAAGGCTGAAGGAATTGGGCTTGTTTAGTTTTGAAAAACAGAAGACTGAGAGGGGACATGATAGTGGTTTTCAGGTATCTGAAAGGGTGTCTCAGAAAGGAGGTGGGAAATTATTCTCCTTGGCCTCTGATGTTTTGTCTGTTAGCTTGACTTCAAACCAAGCCTGTCCTACATGAGCTTGTGTTTTAGGCCTTCATCTTACTACAATTACCTACTAACTAGACAGATGACCCTCTGAAAGTGAAACATTTAAAATCTCTGGGGATTGTTTAAGAAATAGCTGACTGGCTTTTATTTGACAGAAAAAGAGCCAGACATGCCTCAAATTGGTACTGCGGAGGACAGCCTTTGAGCTAGCTCTCAGACCCCCCCCCCCCCAAAAAAAGCGCTCCTGATTCATTACTAGAGAGAAAAAAACATGTAATATCTTACCGCATTCTTCCTGGGCTGTGTATGTTTACAGAGTTAGAAAAGGGCAAGTGAAAAGAATAGAGATCAATTGGTTCTGGACAGCAGAATGACTATTTTGCACTGTCTCAGGTCACTTGCACATTACTGGCTTGGAACGATATAGTAGCACAAAGAACATAAATGTATTTTGCCAAAAGGTTAGACACTTCATTAGCATTAATATCTTGTTCTAATTTCTCTCATTCTTGGTTAACTGTACACATTTTAACTTCTAAAAAAACCCTAACAGAAGTTATGTAGTGCATTTGTTCTTACAACTAAATCTTTCACCGAGACACCATAGAATACCTACAATTTAGTCTATGTGGGAAAGGGAATGTTTTATAAAACCTATCAGGGATGGTCTAGACAGTATTTGGTCCTGCAGTGAGGGCAGGGGACTGGACTCGATGACCTCTCGAGGTCCTTTCTAGTCCTAGTATTCTATGATTCTAAATATCCATTTAAAAAAAGTCAGTAAAAATAGTTAGGATTAAAGTATTCCCCTAAAGTAGTCAAAAATCTGCATTATAGCACTAAGATAATAAAGAAGAATCAGAAAGCTAGAGCGGTTTATATTGTTTTCCCACCATTTAACCAATAAAAAACAAAAAAATAAACAGTAAAAATGACAAAATACTATAAGGGATGAAAAGATCATTTGTTGTTGTTTTTTAATTCCTTCGGTTTTAATAATCTATAATGCAATTAACATTGGGAAAGGAATAGGTGCAAAATATTTTAGCACAGTCATCTTCCTCTCATATTACACTTTAAGGAACTTGTTATACAGATAAATGTAACTGAAATTGTGAACCACAATAAATATTTCTGTAGCTACTTCACACTCCTGTATTATAAAACACATACTACTTTAAAACACATGCAAGACTGCAAGCTCATATATAGTCAATTCCTACCACAAGGTTAACATGCCCCTCCAAATCATGCACATAGCTAGCTAGCCTATAACATTGCATTTCTACTACTGCTACCAGCTATACTCAAGGAAAAGCAATATAATAGGTCAGTTAAATCATGAAATTCATTTTGGGAAAATAAATGAAGTGGACAATGCATAAAGCTTTACAAAAATATTTTTTATTAATGAAAGCAGCAGAGTCTGAGCAGGACAACAGTACAAAAAATGTAAACATCACTAAGTTCAGCTCCAACTAACTGAACAGTGGGGGGAAAAATCTATTCTAAATGCAACTACAGTGCAGCTAACTGTATAATTAACTGTTGGTTATAACTGTAAACCAACAATGTATTTTCTACTTTTAATTTAAAAAAGTAATTTATCGTTGTCTGTCCCAGCGCCAGATACTGGCATCATCACAAACAGCTATGAGGATACTGCTATCCCTGCTAAAACTAGTTTGTCGAATGGCAGCAGCACATTTGGGATGGGTAAGTGTTGTACATCTACAAAAAAAAAATAATAATTTAGTTGCAATGTTAAATTTGCATTTGCTATTACACTTATGAGTACGGGCTTGCTAGATCAGACCTGTAAAACGTTATTTGACTGACACCCCTGGAACCTCTGTCCCAAATGAAAGACTGACAAGGCTTAGTCCTTAGTGTATTCTGTGCTCCTTGTTCAGCCTTTGAAATCCACAGGAAATTAATTTTCTTTCATTGCAATTTTTTCCTCCACCCAAATTCAATGTTCATAAAGCTCTAGCTCAAAGTGGATCTGAATAGGTTACTGTAATAAACACACTATTTTTTAGTTAAGAATACAGTATTGTAATTGGGAGATGAAAGATAGCAAGATTTCCAAGAAGAACCTCACATATGACTGTTCAAAAGATCACCGGACCAGGCCCAGGTGGTCAAATGGAAGATCATGTTACAAGCCCCTCCTAATCATGCATATAGCTAGCCTATAGTAATATATTTCTACTAATAATACCCTAGTCTTTTCCCCTCCCACCTCCATTATGTGCCACACTCACCTAGTAAGTTTCCTCCTAATTACTGTGCAATTTCTTCAAGGCATATACTCTCTTTTACTATATCTACATATAATGCCCAGTAAAATGTTGCCCTGCCCCAGCCAAACTAGGGTCTCTGGGCACTACCAATAATGTTGAGCTTGTATAAGGTTATTTACTGTACAAAGTGAGAATTGGAGATGTGGCTATCATCACTCCAGAATGTGAGTTATGGGTAAAGTGAAACAAAAAATGTCCTACCACCATTTAAGAGATGAGCATGTAAAGAAAGAAAGTGCATCAAACTCCATGTCTCAGTATCACAAAGGAATCTAGGGGAGTTTAGAAACTTATATACACACTCACTTAGCTTTATGAGGATCTTCTATTTCCAAATCCCAAACATAAAGTTTGCCAACTTGATTGCCCAATGCAAGCATCTTTGAAAGAAGAGAGAATACAGATGCTTTAAAATATGGTATGAAAGAACAGAAGCCAGGCTTCATAAAGCCTGTAGGACTGATGACATTTAAAACACACAGACAACACTTCACATACTCAAATCACTATAAAACTAGTGATCTGTACTACACCGGTGTGTCATATACATTTGCCTCAGTTACCTCATCAGTAAAATGGAGATTAAAAGATTGAATATTTTTTCCCCAATGCCCAGTGAAGAGTCAGAATTGAAGTCTAATGTTCCTGACTGCCAGTTCTAAGCTCTTCACTCCAGACCATGTTGCCTCCCATCACCTCAGGTCATGCAAGCTGAAAAGTTTTCCTCATAGACCACTAAGGCATCTAAATAATGTAACTTTTCTTCAAATAGAGCAAAAGTTCAGAGTTCACTCTTACCTTTTGCCAGAAGTCCATTGAAAACCTCATATACCAGATATCACACTGACTGTAATCAAATCGCCCTAGTATTGTCACATTTGACTCACTGGGCTTGATTTTATCTATGTCATCCTCCATTTTGCCTGGTTTCCAGCACACAATAGCATTTTCACAAGACTGTAGGAAGAACAAGAATAATCATTTAAAGGGATGGGGGGAAAAAAAACAGGCACACCAGCCATGCTTTTTCCAACTATATTTTTACTCAAACTTCCCCTTTCACAACTACCCAAATACATAAAAAAGAAAAAAAAATCAAGGATGTCACTTGGAATCTTAGTTGTCTATCCATAGATCTTATACGATGCAGTAAAGAGCCAGTTTACCCCAAATTACTTGCCAATGATCTTTAATTGCCAAAGGTGTGAGAACAACGTGCGCTTGGACAAATCAAACAGAAAAGGGTAGAGTTCTGTACTATGCAAATTTCAAGAATTTTAGTAATGTTCCAAATATGTTTCTTGCTAGAAACAAGTTAAGTTGTTTTCAAATCTCAGCGTAGACAGGATTTTAACCCAAAATATGAAGAGCAAACATTACCAGTGTTCCAACACAAATCAAAATCATTCCATAATGCAGACTTTCCAATTTAAGTGAATCTGTTTCATTTTGTTCTTTTTTCCTGCAAGAGCTGTGTGATCTCCCAGAAATGGACAGTATCATTTTTCCCCCCTCATGAACATTCCACCCAGATTCTGGCTCTTCCCTTCTGATATATATTTAACTAGTGTTCTAAAAGAATTTATATAAAAATTTAAATATAAGATGCTTATATACCCAAATTCAATTAGTTAAACTCACACTCTACTTAGAAAAATCACCCTGTATGGCACAATAAGTTAATTTTCCAGCCAGTAAATCAAAGAAACAGAAAGACACCCTAATCTACTACACACTCATTTAAAAATCAAGACCTAGAATGTAAGCAAATATCCTTGTGACTAAAAAACAGACACTTTACCTTGGAAAGAATTAGATCTCCTAACCATCGTACACAGTCAACATAGTTCCTATGTATATCTCTAGTAGAAAAGTCAGGAAAGTGAATTTTCTGAGAAATAAAAGGCCTGTGGAGGGAAAACCAACAAGTCATATCAAGAAGGACAAAAAGAGGTAAAAAAACATAATTGTAAACACTGTAATATATTCTAAGAGTAGAACCTTTTTCTGATGTATATAATAATTTGGTGTATAGCTTTCTGTAAAGTAAATACTACATGATTATCAGTGAATTAGCTGAGGTCCCAAACTACATGTGGGGAGCAGGTAGAGGGAGGAAGGGCTGAAGGTACTGGAAAGACAATTTGTTAGCCTCTGAAGGAATTCGGCAATTGTCTCTCTCAAACACTTTGATCAGTGTTAAAACAGAAGGCATCCTAGAAGTTGCTTCAAGCAAAATATAAAATGTGTGTGGTAAGAACACACTAAGGGTTTTCTTTTGTATGAAGTGCCATTTAAGATTTGGTAACATTAAGTAGTAAGCACGTTTATAATATTAGTCCTATTATAAAATGGTTTTGTATCCTTTCACATATTTCACAAATTGGAGGCTACTCAACTCTAGGATTGATACAAACACGTAAAAACATTACTAGCTAAATTTGTCCTTAATATTAAGGGAAAACAATTCATGTAAGTAAAAGGTAACAACTTTTTCAAATCAACATATTTCTCTGAGACTGGCTCATAGGAGGATTGAAAATTTCAAGTGACATTGAAAGTGTATAGCATTTCTGCTCTAAAGCCCCCAAATAAGTTACAGATTACAGTAACTTGTATTATTTGCACTCCGGGAAATTAATTACAATGTAATCAATTTTTCTGGTGTGTATTTGTTACCTTATTATAAATCTGTAATGGGCCGGGGAAGGGTGCTGCTATGTATTTTTATATACTTCAGAAATTAGAATGGATTAAAATATCAGTTCCAAAAACCTTCTCCCAGTGCATAAACAGAACTATTTAAATAAGTGTCAGAACCTGAAATTATACAGAACAGTATTGCTACCACAAATCAGTAAAACAAGCCTTCTTCCAAAGCTGTTTAGGGACCCACAACTCCTAAGTCCACAGAAAAACCTGGCAGGAGCAGGTAAAGGCTGTTGATTAAAAGATTCATATTTAGTAGATATATCCAGGAATAGAGATCAAGATTGTGTTTACCGGTTGGTTTTATTTGGATTGTACTCATAAGACTCCTTAATGGCATTCATCATTCTCTTTGAATTGATTCTCCAGAGTTTCAGAGAGTGATCCATACCACAGGACATTATTTTCTCACCAAGCAGGTCATAATCCTACACCAAAAGAGAGCCAGCTTTAAGCCTTCAATATTAAGTTTCAACATACTAAAGTCACTGATTCTATTTTTTGTCTTTATTTACACTGAATGCATAATACGTTCAAGTCATATTTTCAGGCTAGAGAGTAAACATTTCAAAATGGAAAAAGTGTTAAATATTAATATTTAAGTAATAAAGCTTGCTCCCTGTAAAAGGTATCAGATATTGGTATGCCTGTTTTATTCTTTTGAAGGCAAAAATTGAACCTTCAATGAAGCTGAAAGACAAAATTTAAGATGACTATTTTCTCCAACACAAAATCTGTGGAACTCATTGCCATATGATTTAATAGAGGCAAAAACTGTAGCAGAATTTAGCAAAGGATTGGATACAAATAAATACCATTCACCATTACAATATACAGAACAATAACAATTTTAAAGGGGATATAATCCTTTATACTTCAGAGCATAAAACAGCAACTGGCAGGGGTTAAGAAAATGTTTTTCTATAGGCAGGTTATTCCTTATTTGTCCACTATGTGGTTACTTGTATCTTCTTCTGAAGTAACTGATACTGGTTTATATCAGAAACATTGATCTGATTTGGTAGTGCAATACTGATGTATGTGAGGAAAGAATATTTGTGCTAGAAAAAAAAAAATCAATCACCTAGATAGATGAAAGCTAAATATTTCTTATATACCAATAAAATCTTAGTATCTGTACATAAAGAGATCTATAAACAGCAGGCATAAACTTAAGTAACTAAGTAACCTTTTTCCTCCCTTATCCATTCCTCCCTTCATATTTTTTGTTGCTTTCCTTTGTGTTATGTATCCAATGTGACTCAGAGGTCAGGACAGTACAGAAAGCTCCTCTTAGGTATAAACCATGTCTAATGTGACATGTGTGTCAAGTCCTTAATTACTAAATAAATAGTACTGAATTAATTGTATAGTACAGTAAGCCAAAACAGGAAGTATGGTAAGTTTGACAGTATTCTGTTGTGCATGAAAGCATCAGGTTTTTGTTCTACTCATCCTTACAGCACACTTGTGCAGCGTCTCTCAACACCAAATTCCATTTGAAAGATGTTTTAGAGATAGACAAACTCCAATTGTGTGATGCTTTGATTATGTAAAGTTTGTGACGGTTCCCAAATACTATGTTTATACAGGTATCTAAGAAACATTTGTCAGACAGATTATTTGTATATATCAAAACTGCAAGACAGAAATAGTATGAAAGTTTTGATGGCAAGAAGCAATCATTGCATCACTTGAGAGGTGAATCTACAGGAGAGCGCATACCATAAGCATCCTAAACAAGTAACAAAAGAGACCTCCTTGGAGGAATTGCTTTAAATCAAATCAATTAAATAATTTTAAACTCATATTGCATTTGCCCATTTTAGTGATTTTCATAAAGAAAGATTGATTTCACTGGTTTGCAACTATGTAAATGTTGATTCACAAACCAATGCAGCCTTTATACTAAAATCGTTGTTTTTCTGCTGACCAGAAAGATAAGGTATAGCTACACATGTTTAATTAAGCTATTATATTTCTTAATACACAATAAGAATCTGAACAGGAATGTATTTACTTTAGAAAATTATGAACAATGCATCTCTTATTTACTAGAAGATTATTAAGTTTTACTTGTGAATTATATCAAACAATTTGAATGGAAATTAAAATTCAATTAAATTCACAAAAACATTTTAAATTATTTTTATTAGTTATATAAAACTAACTTAAATATGCTGAAACAAAATACAGGACTATGTAGCACTTTAAAGACTAACAAGATGGTTTATTAGATGATGAGCTTTCGTGGGCCAGACCCACTTCCTCAGATCAAATAGTGGAAGAAAATAGTCGCAACCATATTAAATATGCTGGTTACCCAAGATAAAAGTCTATTCTATATATGTATAAAAATTATAAATATTTTACATATTTAAAATATGTAATTGGCACTATATTTGTTTGTCTTTCACTTTCTGCCTACTTCAGATTTGTATTGTAACCACAAACAAAAGTCAAAAGGCACATGTCTAAAAATTAAGCACATATGGCATAAAGGTCCTCGTCTGCAAGCTCTTTGAGGTAGAGACTGTTTCTTTATTCTATAAAAAACTATGTGGTCTGTCTCACTAAGTTATGCATTATAAAGGCAAAAAAAAAGAAAAAGGATAAAGCTATTTTAAACGTTGGTTGCTTCATCCAACTACCTACTGACACTACACCTTTTAAATATTAGAGTAACAATTGACCAGTTTCTCTTACCCTCTCATGAGGTGTCTCAGCTGAGGTCAATTGGGATACTTGCAGCCTCTAGAGGCATTCATTAGAACAGTATGTTCTTAGTGAAGGACTTTAAAGAATTCCTTCCAGTACCACTCTTTAGCCCCACAGAATCCCTGTTTGTTTGCTTTCAGAACATGTTGCAAAATATCCAGCTTCTCTACAGTCCGAGTTATGCAGATGTTCAGTTTTTAGGTTTGGCAAGTATTTTAGTGATGATGCTGTGTAATTTTAGAATTACATTAGGCTAAACGTTTTTCAAAGTGTTTGATTCATGTATTTTGGATTTGCTAGTCACAATATTTAAGCCTAAATGTAATTCAAAGAGTTATTGGGTTTCCTATACATAAGGCTGAAGGCACTGCCCTGTAGTTTTTCCACTTACTGCACTTAAAACCTCATCCCTGTGCCCCTCTACTCCTCCAAATATTGCAACCAACGTGTCTGTTTGGATGTTCCACAGTCTCAGTGCATGATCTAGAATAAAAACATAGAAACTGATAAATTAACCTTTATCATTAGGACCCTACCAAAACTCATGGTTCATTTTGGTCAATTTCATGGTCATAGGGTTTTTTAAATAGGAAATTTCATGATTTCAAACTATTTAAATATGAAATGTCATGGCATCGTAACTGTAGGGCTCTAACCCAAAAGTCAAGTTGTGGAGAGGGTCAAAAAGTTATTACGCAGGGGGGGGAGGGGGGAGGAGTGCCACGGATAGGAGCAACACCTTCAGAACTAAGCAGCTGGATTCCAGCTCTGAATGCAGAACTACCGCCAGCAGCAGCACAGAAGGGTAAGCTAATATGGTGCTGCCATCATTACTTTTGTGCTACTGATGCAGAGCTGGGTGCCTGACCAACTGCTGTTGCTCTCTGGCCACCGAGCTCTGAAGTCAGCACTGAAGTAAAAGTGGCAATACCCCGCCCCCAAATAAGTCTGTGACACTCCCCACAACTCGCTTTTGGGCCAGGATGCCCACACTGAGAAACACTGGTCTCTCTCATTAAATCTGTATCCTAGAGGATAAAAGCACAAAAAGATCAGATTTCATGGAGTGCAGAACAGATTTTACAATTCATAACGTGTTTTTTATTGCTGTGAATTTGATAGGGCCCTATTTATCAGCCATCTGTAACTGAATAAAGTTAATTTAGCCACCATTTTCAAGAATAGGAATTTATAACCCAAAAAATGTAGTAATGTTACTCTATTATTACAAGAAAAAAAGTTGTATGCAGTTAAATGTTAATATCACTTTAACATTGTAGATATGATTGAGAAAGTCTAAGGATGAATTCCCACCTAGCCTATTTTCAGGCGTTAAGTCATTTCCCAAGGGGAAAGGAAGAAAAAATACATTTCATCCAAAAGTTAATGTCTCATTCATTTTCAGCTCAATTATTATTTTATATTCTAGAACAGAGGTGGGGAACCTTAGGCCCAGGGGCTAGATGTAGCCCCCCCAGCTTGCCTAGATCCAGCCCCCATGGCTCAGTGGAGTCCGTGCTTCATTCCCCCAACAGGGCTTGAGTATACAAAATTTACTAGCTTGAGTACCCCAAGGCTCTGGTGTACATGGGAAACGTAGGGATTGTCTTTCTACTTCTCAGTTGGGGGGTCAGGGTTTTTTTGTGTTTTTGCTCCTTATTTCTGTGCTGCCCCGGCTGATTTTTCTGCGGGCCCCTGACCCAAACAAGGATCACCACCCCTGTTTTAGAAAGTGTGCTAAAATTCCTTTGATCATCTGAGTTATTCACCTATGCAAGAAAAAAAAGGGTACTTTTCACTCTTATAAAGTATTGAATTCCTTGATAAACAAAAAAAAGAAAAAAGAAAAAAGAAAAAAAAATCTTTCAAAGTGCTGTAAACCAAAGGCAAAATTGGGCCATAAATTACATATATGCAACTTCTACTGAAGTTAATGGCAATTGGCTAGTTGTTTCAGAAGGCAGAATTTGGTGCTAATTTTAATGAAGAGCCACTGACATTTAAAAACATCAGGCTTAGAAAAATGAAAGATTTTATGGATTCGCTACACTAAAGAATGTATAATAAGATGATGTGTCAAACTAGCTGCATTTTACTGTTCCCTTTTCCTCCCCTGCCTTTATCTTCCCAGACATATTGGAAGTGGCCAAGCAGTTCTTGGACTCCTATCACTGTCAAAGCATTATATGGAAAGCAACATTTGATCCAATAATCATACATGTGACCGCATAACTTTCAATTCTTTAGAATGTCAAAGTATTTAATTATAAATACAATAAGCTCAGAAAGTTATGGTTCCAACAGCTTGACCACACTACACACAAAGCTGCAGAAAGCACTTTCAGTTTCTTGACACTTGTTCTTGTAAAATCTCATCCATAACACTGCATTAATGCATGATGTTCTGCATTTAGAACAGAATATATTTTTAACTCTAGAAAATGCAAAACATCACTCTTGTGAACACGCTATCTAGCTTTAAGTTCACCAAGTTGACAAGGCTATGAATGCTTGCACAGTCAAATTAAGACCATAGGAAACAACGCTCTTTTCACTTCTTCCTAATCTGTACTCTTGTCGTGTGCATACCATAACCAACACCACTAGGTGGCAGGACAACTCAGCATTTAAAAACAAGTTTAAATGATCATCATAAAGCTCCA
This sequence comes from Pelodiscus sinensis, assembly GCF_049634645.1. NCBI lineage: Eukaryota > Metazoa > Chordata > Testudines > Trionychidae > Pelodiscus > Pelodiscus sinensis. Next base: position 310,635,995 of record NC_134711.1, read on the forward strand.
TCGTTGTCAAACCTAACATGGATGTTTTCTTTCTTTCTACTGAAACATTGTTGCAGTCCCCAGCACTAATGAATGCAGTTATGTTGAGTACAAGCATCAGGTTCCATCAAGTATATGTAAATCCAAATTAACTGATGTTAATTTGTTCTAGAGTTTCAGGGTTTAAAATTGGTTTCAGGATATAAGAGAGAATGTGGGTGAGGTAATCTCTTTTATTCCAACTTCTGCTGGTAGAAGAGAGACAAGCTTTTGAGCCTCCCAGACCTCTTCTCTAGATCTAGAAAAGAGTTATGATAGCTAACTCAGAACTGTAAGTGTCACAGAGCTCTGAAGTTTGTGAACTTGTCTCTACACCAACAGAAATTGATCCAATAAACAATATTCTCTCACCCATCATGTCCACCTCAATGCTTAACATTAATCTGTGTGCAAATGGGGTTTAGCTAATCTCATTACACCTATGACCACTTGCATGGTATTTAAAAAAAAATCCTAAATAGATGGCTCCTAAACAAATAAATAAATTAACTTTCATACCTTTGCTTACAGACAAGAGGAGATTTGGGTCCCTTGGGTGAAATTTCAGTTCATTGATTGCATTTCCATGGCCTACATAGTGCTAAGAGAGATTTCAAAGATAAAATCATTTCCCCTCTCTCATACTGAGATAGTTAGAATAGATGTGTTGTAGATTATCTAGAGAACCGCAATCTGCAGTTTGAAGCTGTGACCACTCACCTTTATGCACTGCATTGTAATAGGATTAATTATCCTAATAATTCCCCTCGAGCCAGCCACAGCCAGAAGAGGGTGACTTGTATTGCTATCGTAGGTCCACGCACAAGTATAAAAGTTTTCATCTGCCTAATAGGTGCCATGTTAAGGACTACAGAAACAGTGGGAGAGTTTCCTTTAAGAGATTAAGGTATTCATATATTTGTTAGAACTACAGTTGCTCTTTTGTAAAAGTTTATTAGCGTATGACTAAAAATAAGCAGATGAATATTTATTCTGATTGCTAAGCCCCCTATAACGCCACTCTCTTCCCCGTGCATGTTTCTTTCCTTGCTGCTCCTTTTTTTTTGCCACTTCCTCTTGCTGCACCATGCTTCTGAAGTATTAGTGTTGGGAGGCATAACATTATGTAGAATCTATTTGACAATATTTTATACAATACGTTTCATGATTCTGCATTTGTAATATTGGAAAAGCAAAACTAAAATTTGTAGGATACTAACAGGAGTTTGAATCTGAAATGAAGAATGTTCCTTAACAGATATTTACAATGCTTTATCACCAACAAAAATTAAATTGTTCCACATCAAGAGAAAGTAAACAAATATTTCATGTTAGTCTTACTGAAAGACCATTTTATGACCCAGCTGCTTTAGAAGGATACATCAGCATCTACATAAGACTGCAGTAAACGGATTTCTCCTTGGGAATGACACTCATATAAAGTAACCTAGAAAAAAAGGTTTAATGGATTATTGGTTTCATATATTATGAAATTGCAGGCTTGTGATTTTTATATTCAACTGTGCAACCTGATGGATGTGTTGATCTCTCACTACACAAGTCATCTCCTATCTGTTCTTGTGCTCATTGTAGAAGGGGTTTGATGCAAAAGAATTCACGTTTCTTATCAGAATAATTATGTATTTCAACATTCCTCCTGGTGGCACTTCCCAGAGATGAAGGCTGCTGACAAACTATATCAGACTCTGGAATTAATGTAATTAACTCTAACCTACGATTTTTTATTAGCTATTGACATGCCATTGAATTGTCTAGTTTAATTTCTTTGCATAGAACCATGACCCTTGTTATTTCTCTACATTAGTTAGTGCTTGTGATAAATGACACACCGACAAACTTGAAAAAACTGAAAGTGTCTTATTTACTCACACAACAGACACTGTTTGGGTTGTGCAGAATACTCCTTGTTAACTAATTATTCTTAAGGCTACTAATAAGTGGATGTCTTTTCACCAAAAATCTATCAACTCATTTCACACAGGCTGCTAATCTTAACTCACAATCAGTACTTGGCACACTGACATCAATAAAAATGCTTCTTTCATCCTATTGTACATCACTTAGTCTTTTAATCATGAATCTGAGAAATCAACACTTTACTTAACAGAATCTTAGTATCTCCCTTCATAGATATTGCAACTTTTGCTCAATTGAAGGGATTTTAGTAAAACATGAGCCATATTCTCAAACCACTGAAGTGGGCCATCACATTGCAATTCACTGGATTCGCCCATTTTAAAATTGCAGGAATTTCTTAAGCCTTGAAAAATGGAATATAAAACATCACTACAATATTTTAAATATTGAAAACTGGTAACCATATTGGAGGAGGGTAAAGAAACCAAGATACAGATGCAGAATCACATGTAAGGACAACATGATTAGACAAAAGCTGAGCATTATTACTCACTCTATTGCTGCCTACAGTGGCAAACACTAATGGATCTCCTTCCTTACTGTGCCAGTTAAACTGGACACCAAACAACGGCTGACTGTGGTCCTCCTGCAAAGGAAAAATAAGGTAAAGGGAAACATGAGAGAATGAAGACTAGACATTATTTCTCAAAAACTCACGATTTGTGGCAAAAGGAGCCTATTTTGGTACAAGCTCTCCCCATAAAAAATGTCACTACATTTATAGTCATTTATATATTCTGACACTATATACTCACTCTTAAAAAGGAGGAGGGAGGAGTAAAGCACATGAACTTTTTTGTCTTCAGAGGAGATAAAAATGTGTTCCTCTGCACAAAGCTTTAAAAGTGAAGTGAAAAAAGATGCCATCTCTTATGTACTAGTTCTATTTGCAGCTGACTGTGCTTGTTTTGCGATCCTGGACATGGTAACCTCTGGGTCTTAAGCTGGGTCCATACACATTTTGTACCACTAACTATTTCAGTTAGGGCAGGTCTACACTGTAGGGACAAGTCGATCCAAAGATATGCAACCGGAGTTATGTTAATAGCATAACTTAAACCAACATAGCTTAGATCTACTTACCACAGGTTTCAAACTAGGGATGTAAAATTTCGATTTGGCTAATCAAATAGTTGATGCAATTTGCATCAACTATTCGATTAGTCGATAAGGGTGCTTCACCTTTGAAGTGTAACAGCCCCACGCTGTTGCTACACTTCAAAGGCTAAAGCACTGCGGGGAGCACGGGGCCAGCGGGGGACTCAAGCAGTCCCCCTCTGGCCCCATGCTCCCCACAGTATTTCAAAGCAGCAGTGCCGCATGGAGCCTGGAGTCATTGGGGGAGTCCCCTGCTGACCCTGGGCTTCATGCAGCACTGCTGCTTCAAAGCACCTCTTCCTGCCTCTTCTCATAGAAGCAGCAAGGGAAGGGAAATGACTAGTCAGCTAGCCTATCGACTATCCGATAAGCATTTGCTTATCGGATAGCTGACTTGTCATTCATATCCCTAGTTCAAACTGCACTGAGCTGACAGAAGAAACTCTCTTATTGACACTCCCCCCCCTTACTTATTTTGTTCTGATGGAGTACTGGAGTCAACGAGAGAGTGATCAGCGAGTCTTAATAGACCTACTAAATCAACTCCTAGTGGATTGATTGCTGCAGCATCTATCTACCCAATAGTGGAGACATACCCTAAGGAGGTGTGATTTTTTTAAACCCAAATAGTTATTTTGTTACAACTTCTAGTTGGGATGCAGTATATCAGTATAAAAGGCCTTATCAGCATACCTTAATCTTTATAGACTAGACAAAAAGCAATACTGAAATAACTATGTCCACATTGGGTGATGGAAGGTTACCACTTAAAATAGACAAATATAGTTAAGGTGGTACAACTCTCTGGAGTAAAGTCATAGTTAAATCATGCCACAAATGGCTTCAATACTAATCTAGGTCACATTATGCCTATAAAGTAAGCACTTTCATTTGAAGTTAATCCCAATTTGTTAGATACTATAGAAATTAGAAAAAATATTAAAATAATCATTTAAGATATGTCTGCAATTACAAATGTAGCTTTTCAATTATAACAAATACTCAGGTGCTCTTAAATAACATTGCATTTTGGTCTGCCACTTCCATGGCATTAAGGGATCATCTGGAACTGTCCAGGCAGGGAAGAGATATGTTATGATGCCATTAAGGTAGAAGCTATTAAGGAAAAAACGCCAGAACAATTAGCACTGACAACCCTATTACAGCCTCTAAATAACTAGTTTTGCCAATGTAGGGGAAGGGAGAAGGCCACCAGCCCTTCAAATAGCTTCATGGAGAACAAAGAAAGCTGACAGCTTTATTGTAATCCTGTTGGTCCCAGGATAAGACAACATGGTGAGGCAATATCTTTTACTGAACCAACTTCTGTTGGTTAAAGAGACAAGCTTTTCTCAGGTGCCTGAAGAACTTCTGTAGTTCAAAAGCTTGTCTCTGTAACTAACTGAAGATGGGCCAATAAAAGAGCTAGAAGGACACTCTTGTAAGGGACAGGGAACAGAGAAATAGTCAAACACCTCCAAAAAACTCACATTTGAAGTAGTTAATACTGCCTAGGTCACCATTATGGGACAGAGCATGAATGTTTTAAAATCAGTTGGTTGTTTCTAATCTTTGCTCCAACTGATATAGAAAATATTTTCTTTTTAATAAGGCTAATGGTTAATATCACCAGTCAAAGATTACCATGGAAAAGAAATAGGCACACAAATATCAGCTTGCCCTGCAGGGTGAGAAATGGATGGTGTACATGTGGCAATTTAGTCCTGGTCCTACTGAAAGAATGGGAAATTTGCCAAATATCACTCCAAAACAGATAAGAGCTAAAAAGACACAAGATCTGAGTTCATTCAGACACCAGGAAGAGGACAGAGGATACATGACATCTCTGCATCTGTTATGACAATTTGTTTAAACAATTTTTTTCTTACTTACCTGTCCAAACCTGAGTGAGAGTTCAGGAAAAGCAGAAATCCCTAATTATATTAATTTTAGAAGGAAAACCATACAATGCTCAGCTGAGGTCTTGGAAGGTGAATATAGTATTTTATTTTAAAAGGCAATGTTTCAAAACAGCTTAGACAACTTACATCAAGCAACTACAGATGTTAGATACCATGTAATTGAATAATTGTGTAACCACATAAAATTTTAGCCGTTACACAACTATTAGATAGAACCTGGGGGCGGGACTGGCAGCCAGCGAGCTTGTGGCTCCACTCCTAGGAAGCCCCCTGCCACTGTGCGTTGCTGCTTCTGCGTCAGAAGCAGCAAGCACGGGGCAGCAGCAGCCACTGTCTACAAGGGACCCCGAGCTGCCTAGGAAAAGAGGTTGCACCTTCATCCCAGAGAGCTGCCATTGTTCGCAGCGAGCCCAGGCCCGCCGTGGACAGAGGCTGCTCTATGGCAGCCTGCCCTGCCCTGCCTCACTACTGCCTCTTAAAAGCCAGCTCCCCACACACACTGGCTCTGCCTGTCATTTCCCCCTCCCCCACTGGCAGCAAATAGGGTGGGGAGAGGAGAGGGGAGACAAGCAGCTCTGTGGATATCATGCAGATAGCTGGCTTAAAAGCTGGCTCCCCACGTGTATCAGTCTCTACCTCTCCCTGCCTCTGCACTGGTGCCTCTGATGAAAAGGCAGCAGCACAGGGGTTGGAGGGCAGGCAGCTCCATGGGTGGCAATACACATGGGAAGCTGGTTTGAAAACTGGCTTCCCTCGTGTACCAGCTCTCACTTGCCCCCCTAACCCTCCATACTGCTGCTGCTATCAGAAGCAGCAGCGCAAGCGGGGATGTGGGGGGGGGGCAACTCCACGGAATCAGGTGTTTATGGGGAGACGGCTGATACAGAGGCAGTGGGGTGGGGGTAGTGCATGCAGGCAACAGGATTAACTGTTAAGACCAGGCTTATCAGTTAATTGTGTAGTTGAATACACAATAACATCCCTATAAAGGGCTGCAGTCACAGAAGACCCCTTGAGACACTCGCCTCTTTGCTCTCTGGGGTTTCTCACCAGCCTGTCCTGCTAGACCAGCTCACCTGGTATCCCCCAGCCAAGGCACTAAGTTGAGATCACCAACCCCCTGAGGAGCAGTACAGACACTGGAACAATTCAGGTCTGAGGAAAACACCATTTTGGGCCCAGCTGCCAGGAAAACCACTCCCCAAATGGGATGAGAACCCCAAATGAATTATTTAGGTAAGCCCCCTTTAACAATTAAAGGAGGGTATACACACTGATTGCTCCCCCCAGTAAAAATTACAGTAAGCATGGGGGGAGGGAGTGTTGCAATCCGTACAATAAACTACTGTTTTCTTAGCCTGTGGGGCAGTAGATTTTTCTTTCTATTGCAAATCATCTCCGCACACACACGTTTACTGCTTAACCTTTACATCTATACATATTCAGTTACCAATTTGAGCTCTCTCAACAGTTACCCCCTGAAAAGACATTTTACTTATTCCCTCAGGGTGTGTCTACACAGAACCCTAAACTCAAAATAAGATAAGCAATTTGCGCTATGCAAGTGGCATATCTTATTTTGAGTCTATTTTGAAATAGACTATGTTGAAACCTGGCCTGTTTACACAGTGCCAGATTTTGAAATAATGCACAATTTTGAGACATCCCTTAGCCCTCGTGGAATGAGGGCTATGGGAATGCCAAAATAGCGCACCTGTTATTTTGAAAAATATTTCAAAATAATGGGTGGCTTAATACATGGGGTAGCTATTTCGGGATATCTCCGGCACCTCAAAACAGCCACACTGTGTAGACATACCCTCAAGGACTTTGACAGCTATTTTGTAAAAATATTATATCAATACAAAAGAGACTGCACGCATGCACACACAAAAATGAAATAAAGGGTTGCTTCATTTGGAAAGTTAGACTTTTGTTTTCTTGGCATTTAAACTACATTTAAGTTAGCTCCTACATAAGCATTTAAAAATATTTGAGTGATTTTTCAGACTCAGTCAGAAAAACATTTAAAATTTACAGCAGTGAGTAATAAACATACTTCATGATTTCCTGAAGGCAAATGTATAAAAACAGTAAGAGTAATGGAAAGCAAGACTAGGAAGTTAGAAATTTCCTACTTCACACATCTCTACAGGAAAAAAAAAAAAGTGAAATCTCATTCCGTAAGTTGTTTGGGTGATTTTTCACTCTTAAGTGTAGTCATGTTACACTTTTGTATGGGTCAAAGATGAATAAAATACATTCTGACGTGACATAGGCTATTTCCCAAGGGATCATACATGATGTCTCTACTCCATGTGCAGCATTTAACTTGGGTTATTTTTGTGGTGTTCGTCACTATTCTAGCGGCCTAATATTGCATAATTAGCTTGGAAGGACAGAGAATGGGGATCACTTTCCTTTGAAGCATGAGCACAGGTGAGATTTCAGACACAACATTCTCCAACAGCTAGTGTCTAGTTTCCAACCTTATCTATTTGAGACTTACCTTGAGACTATTTACACATTTAAAGGAATATTTGCACTTCTTGGATTTCCATTTTCCTTTCCCCCAGCTTTTTCTTCCTGGTGCATTAGGAGTGTTTGTTGGGGTATCAGGGCGTTCAGTATTAGTACCACTTTCTATACTAACAGCATCATCCTGAAAATATACAAATCGGTAGATATCAGCATCTAATTTAAGAAACACAAATAATGGAAAACTAGCTGCTTTTACTCTCCTCCCCCTAGGAATACTCCCTGCACACTGACTTTTAAAAAAATGTTCCCAAGGGGAAAATAATTGTATAGATTTCTAAATAAAAACACCATGGGCATGCAATGGGCATGCAGCAAGCAGAGAGCTGCTCCAGGTCCCACCAGTTAACCCATTAAAGGTGATGCTTACCAAGTAACCTTTCACATCCCTAGTAGAGACAAGAAGAACAAACGAGTAAAATGGCACAGGACTATGCAGGGAAGTAAAAAGTAAGTTTAAGAAGGTAAAAATCAGAGCCGTTCACAGCAGGGGACCATTCAGGAGAGAATTAAACTACAAAAAACAGCCTTGGAATTTATATATAGAACCAAGCTCAATGGGACCCTGATCCATGACTTAGGCCACTAGGCACCATTGAGGTAAAAATAACTATAGACAAAGCTTCAAGTTTCCATTAACTTCAACTCTCTCGTCACAAAATATTTTGAAGTCTGACTTACAGCAATGACCACAAATTGTCATCATCAAGGACATTTGGTAACAGCAGCAGGTACTGCAATGTAAACTAATAATTCAAAATGAATATTATGGGTAAAGTACTGTCTATTTAGTGATAACAGATCCCCATCAGAAGCTAAATCACTGGCATTATTCAAGAAGTATACTGAAAATTACTCAACTTCCCAAATTAAATTATTGATTAAAAAGCAAAGACAGCTTTAGGAGCTGGCATGAGACAGGATTGAGCAGTCCCAGCTCATGCAGGCTCCGGGAGCCACCTGCACTATAGCTCTGCATTTTAAGAGCCCGATGGGTTCTTACTACATTTAAAATGCAGAAGTGCAGCATCCTGGACCAGTGCAAGCCGGGACTGCTCAGTCGTGGCTCTCCTTGAGTCCAACGGCCCCTGTTCACAGTGGACAACTCTGGCCACCATTAAAAGGGGATGCTTGGCAGCAGCAGACCCTGTCCATGGGTGGAGGGCAGCTCCCCACTGTGACCTCTTCACAAGGGCTGCTTTGCAGCAGCCTCCACTACCCCCCCACCCACTGCCTCTCAGAGGCAGCCGGGGGAGGGGTAGGCAGTATCCTGGAGACGGTGCTGGGGGGAACCAGCTTTTAAGCTGGATTCCCCAAGCACCAGCTCCTGTTCCCCCTCACCTCCCCCCACTGCCATGGAGGACAGGGGAGGCAGAGGCACAGTGGGGAAATGGCACAAGCAGGGACTAAAATAGTCCCCAATCGTGCTGGTTCCCACCAAGGCACTTCAGGCTTTGAACCTGTGGGGTTCAAACTACATTTGGGGTACGTCTAGACTACATGCCTCTGTCGCCAGAGGCATGTAGATTAGGCTACCAGACATAGGAAAATGAAGCGGCGATTTAAATAATCGCCGCTTCATTTAAATTTACATGGCTGCCGCGCTGAGCCGACAAACAGCTGATCAGCTATTTGTCGGCTCAGCACAATAGTCTGGACGCACGAGTGTTGACATCAAAGGTATTTGTCGACCACCCAGGTAAACCTCATCCCAGCAGGCATACCTGGGTGGTCGACAAATACCTTTGATGTCGACACCCGCGCGTCCAGACTATCGCGCTGAGCCGACAAACAGCTGATCAGCTGTTTGTTGGCTCAGCGCGGCAGCCATGTAAATTTAAATGAAGCAGTGATTATGCCTGGTAGCCTAATCTACATGCCTCTGGCGACAGAGGCATGTAGTCTAGACATACCCTTGAAAAGAAGAAGCGCCGTAGGGAGCACAGGGCGAGTGGAGACTCAAGCAGTCCCCGTTCACCCCATGGCACTTCAGCCTTTGATCCCATGGGGCTCTTGGTACATTTCAAAGGCTGAAACACGGCAGTGGGAACCAGCACGAGCAGGAACTACTTCAGTCCCCACTCATGCCATTTCCCCACGGTGCTTCTGCCTCTCCTGCCCCCCACAGAGACAGTGCTGGGGGAATCGGCTTTAAGCCAGCTCCCCCCAGACCCAGCTCCTGCTTCGCCCCCCTTGCTGCCTCTCTCTGACAGAGGCAGAGGGGGGGGGGAGCGACTAGTCAAGTCATGTCTCGACTATCTAATAAGCTTAAGGTTATTAGATAGTTGACTAGTCGCTTACATCCCTAATTCTGGTAACAACTGAAAGTAAGCCAGCAAAACTGACGTATAGGTGCATTCAGAGCCAACATGCAAGATAATATCACTATAGGTTTGTCTCCACTACTAAGTGGATCAATGCTGCAGCAATTGAGCCACTTAAGGTCAAGACCTGCTAAATCGACTGCTGATCTCTCAGACATCAACTCTGGTACCACAACAGAGCCAGAAAAATAAGGAAAGCAAGACAGATCCCGCAGTAAGTAGATCTAAGCTAGGTTGACTGAAGTTACTCAACTAAAGTAACTCAAATTGTGTAGCTTAAATTAACTTGTCTCTATAGTGTAGATCTGCCCTGAGTTAGACAACATCGACAATTTCATGTGCAGCTTTCACTAGTATTCTCATTGAATTATGCACTTTCAGTAGTATACATGGTTCTTTACAAAGACAGAAGACAAGTTCCCCTGAATACACACAGGATACATCTAGACTGGCATGATTTTCCGCAAATGCTTTTAACGGAAAAGTTTTCCGTTAAAAGCATGTGCAGAAAAGAGCATCTAGATTGGCACAGACGCTTTTCCGCATAAGCACTTTTTGCGGAAAAGCGTCCATGCCAATCTAGACGTGGTTTTGCACAAGGAAGCCCCAATCGCCATTTTCGCGATCGGAGCTTTTTTGAGCAAAACAAATCTGAGCTGTCTACACTGGCCCTTTTGCACAAAAGCTTTTGCGCAAAAGGACTTTTGCCCAAATGGGAGCAGCATAGTATTTCCGCAAGAAGCACTGATTTCTTACATGAGATTGTCAGTGTTCTTGAGGAAATTCAAGCAGCCAGTGTAGACAGCTGACAAGTTTTTCCGCAAAAACGTGCCAGTCTAGACACAGCCACAGATTTTACACCACAAAGACCAAATCCTGCAATCTTTATTTAGGCAAGATTCCCTGCCGAGTAGTTAGGTACAGTACAATCTTCACTTGCTGCAGTACACCGTGCACACCTTTACAAGTCAGCATAAAAAAGCAGGCAAAGAAAACTATCAGCCTCTACAGCACGCAACAAGAACACTCCGTAACCATACACATTTTCTCTCAAATCAGTGGGAACTGACTTGCCAGGCACTGTAAGATTTGACTCAATTTTTTTTTAACAAGTTAAAACATTAAGTCATTCTAAGAACATGTGGGCAGATGGGCTTGAAGGAAGTAATACTGAAAGGCTGAATAAAGTGGGTTTGAGGCAGAAAGGAAGAAAGCAGTGGCCAAAGCTATGCTATATGGAGGCATAGTTATAGCTCATAGCTACACTGCCTGTGGCACCACAGACAAGTTGCAGACTAGACACAAAACGGGGGGGGGGGAGAAGTGGGGGGTTTCCATTGCTGTAGGAACTCCACCTCCTGAAGTCTGTTAATCTTCCAGGCAGCATAACTATGGTACAGAGAAGGGCAACAAAAATGATTTAGCTTCCATATGAGGATAGATTAAAAAGACCAGGATTGTTCGTCTTGGAGAAGAGTATGATAAAGAGCTATAAAATCTTGACTGGGGTGGAGAAAGTAAAAAAGGAAATGTGAAATACTTCTTCACATAATACAAGAACCAGGGTCACCCAATCAAATTAGTATGCTACAGGTTTAAAACAAACAAAAGGAAGTACTTCTTTACATAGGTCATAGTTGACCTGTGGCACTCCTTGCCAAGGGATGCTGTAAATACCAAAATCATAACAAACTCAAAAAAGAACTAGATAAGGCCCCCCAGGGAGGCTGTCACAAAGCAGCCTGTGCCCACACGGTCCCAGGCTTGCCCTGGGCAGAGACTGCTCCAGCAGCAGCCTCTGGGGCAGGTCCGAGCTCCCTGCGGACAGAGGATGCTGCTGGCACAGCCTGTGTTTCTGGCAGCAGCCTCCCCTGCCCCCACATACACCCCCCCAGCAACCTCTGTCCACGGGGAGTTCCTGCCTGGAACCCTGTGCCTGGCACTGGGGTGGCGGGGAGGGGGGGGGGAGTTCCCGGGAGTGGGGCCGGTCCGCACTGGAGTCCAGCCCCACCCCCAGGACTGTCAAATAATCAACGAAACACTAAGACTATTCCATTACCCGCGTCCAACACCCCTACCTCAAGCCCCACCTGCTGGGAGAAGTGGGGGGGGAGGCCCCAGGATACCAGACAGCGGCACGTTTCCCCGGTAATGGGGTGACCCCGGCCCCGCTGACGGGAGGGGTGGAGAGCCCCGGGGTCTGGGCCCCCACCCAACAACGGGCAGCCCCCGCCCCCTCGTGCGCCCCCTGCTCCGGGGCGTGCCCGGGCCAGGCCCCCGCACTCACGTTCTCGTCCCCGGAGAGGTCCCCGGGGTTGCTGTTCTCGTCGCTGCTCAGCTTCTGCTTCTTGGCGGGCATCTCGCTCCCCGCGCCCGCCGCCGCCGCGGGATCAGCCCGCTCAGACATCTTCCCCGCCCCCCGCCACGCAGCCGTAAAGCGCGCCCGGGCCAGGCCCGACACACCACCGTAAAGAGTCCTGCTCAGGCCGCCAAGCAGATTGCCAGTCGAGTGCCAGGAGATGCCACACTGCTGAAAAATCCAACCTAGGCGCACCCGCAGCCCTACTAGAGCTAAGAGAGAGAGACAGATTCATGGGGAAGAGATGAGGGGAGGAAAGGGGGTTAGTTTCCTATCTTCCAATGAGCGGCATGAGCCTAAATATCTTTTAGGGTTTGGGCTTTATTGACAAAGCCTTTTTTCCCTTCATTTGTATGGCAAAGCAGTCTTCACTGATTGGTCAGAAACTAATTCCTCACTGCTTAGCTCAGGGGCCGGCAAAGTTCACCATGCAGCCCATCAGGGTAATCCACTGGCACGCCTTGGGACATTTTGTTCATGTTAACCATCCACTGGCAAAGTCTTGCACAGCCCCACTGGCCACAAGTTTGCCAATCCTGGCCAATGGGAGCTGCAGGAAGCGGCATGTTTGACAAAATCGAGTTCACATTTTATCTGTATCCTGGAATAGTTGATTTTTAATAACAACTGCCTTTTCTTTACTCCTCAGTTTGTGAAATGAATCTAAATCCATGTTTGGACACGAGACTTTCCATTCCTCTCTAATTTTCCTATGACTGAAAGTTTTGGCTTCATTCAGCTTTTCCTTGTCTTTCATCTCCTGCATTTTAACTCAAATGTCATGTGGCCTTCTAACATCATACAGTTCACTTATTGAAATCCCAACAATCCTCATAAATTGTGAAGCTCTTTGATCATTGCAGTTCCCATTAGCTTTGGCCCAGAAAGTTAGGTTCAGTAGTTTCATTTGTAGTGTCTCTGGTATTTCACTAGAACAGTGGTTCTCAAAATGCAGTCCACACTTACAGTTTGGCTTCCTCCCACACCACCGCCCTAGCCTTGCAGCAGCCATGTAGCCACGAAGCACCAGCTCTAGCTTCCCGTGGAAAGGGGCAAGAGTAAGTGAAGAAGGCTCTGACCTTTCCCACCAGACCCAGCTGTGGAGCAAGCGGTTCCATGTGCTGCTGCTCCCTCCTACCCACCCTGCTGGGGGAAGGGCAGTGCAGTGATGCACTGTCTGGAGGCTTTCTCTGCTGCTTCCATTGGCTGGCCAAAGGGAATAGCGGGTGGCCATGCTTGAGAGCAATGGGGACATGAAACCAGGTAAATACTCCCCCTCATGCCCATACCCCGCACCCCAATCCTCCTCATTCCCACCCTGCCAAGACCCTGCACCCCCAGCTTGCTCCTACACCCTCCCTCCTGGTCAGACACCCTACCCCAATCCTTCTCCTGAATCCTCCCCCTGACCAGACACCCTCCCTCCTGGCCAGACACCCTACCCCCAGCCTGCTCCTGAACCCTTCCTTGTTCCTGTACCCTTTTCCCTAGCCAGACATCTTACCCCCACCCTGCTCTTACATCCACCATTGCTCCTGCACCCTCCCTCCTGGCCTCACACTGCACCCTCCCTTGCTCGTGGTCCCTCCCCACTGGCCAGACACCCTACTCCTAGCTTGCTTCTGCACCCTATCTCCCACTCAGACCTCTTGCACCCTCATCCTCTTCTGAACACCACCTCCCCCAGACTTGCACCCCCATCCCTAGCTTATTCGCTGGCACACTGAACCCCTAATTTTTGTCCCCACCCCAGAGCCTAAGGAGGTCCCCAATTCCACTACCTCCAGAACCCCAGAAAAGTAAATCTGGCCTATGGGAAGCCCTGAACCTCAGTCCTCCCTTTCCCTTCCCCTCACCCTGTGGGGCTGGAGTGCCAGAGGAGTAAGATATCTCTGTTGGAAGTCACATCAGTGAGGGTTAGAGGTTTTTGAAGGAGTAATTTTTCTTCTCACTTGTGTGGTCCCAAGCTGATTTTTCTGTGGGTCAGTGGCCCCCAACCAAAAAAAGGTTTCCCACCCTTGACATAAAGACAATGTTGAAACCTTTTGTGTTGGACATAAATTCATATTTTACTTTAGTTAAAATGAAGTTTGATAAACTAACATCAGAAAGTTTAAACACTTAGGCTGTGTCTACGTTGGCGTGATCTTGCGCAAAAGCAGCCGCTTTTGTGCAAAATTGGTGCCTGTCCACACTGGCCATGAGTTCTTGCGCAAGTACACTGATGCTCGCATGTATGAAATCAGTGCTTCTTGTGCAAGAACTCTGATGCTCCCGCTCAGGAAGAAACCCTCTTGCACAACTGTTCTTGCGCTAGAGGCCAATGTAGACAGGCAGCCAAGAGATTTTGCGTAAGAGCCCTCCAAACGGAAAAAAGCCCTAGTGGCCGCTTGGATGCTCCATACGCACAGGCAGCTCTGGACTTCCTGGTAACTCGAGCCCCCTTAAAGGCAGACGCAGCCTGCAGAGGCCACATGGCAGAAGCACCTCTGCCACCCAGCTCTGCCGCACGGCTCTGCTCCTTCAGCCACCAGACCACCCAAGATGGCCACTCCAGGAGGGCAGCAGCAACCCGCACCCCCAGCACAGGAGGACAATAAGGAGGACCAGGGGGGCAGTGTCACCCTCCAGCTCGAGATCCTCTCAGGCAGCCCGGACGTCTCCCGTGTGTCATTGGAGGATGGGGAAGAATCCACTGGTGAGTGTTGCACTTTGCACTCACAAGGGCGGGGGGGAGCCAGGTGCCCAGGGGGAGGGGGAGGGAGCATCACTCAGGCAGCGTGAGCTGCACGCTGTGTAGCATTACCAGTATGCAATACGTGCAACAATGTGCAGCCTGGTGACCGAGCGGCATGTGGCTGTGGCAGGCAGTTCCAAGGCACACCTGGGACCGTGCTGCTCACACACATCCGGACCAGGGGGGATGGCTGGATGCCAGCTGGAACCATCCAGGGCCCCAGGGGCTCAGGCCAGAGCCCACACCTCCCACAACACACAGAACGGCACACTGTTCCATGCCTGGCTGTGTGGCACAGCCAGCTGCTCTTGGGAAAACTGCAGCGACACAGCTCTTTGAGCATGGCCCCCACTGAGCCCCTCGCCTGTTCCCGGTGCCTTGGCTGGCCCCCCCCGAGGGAAGTCCCCGCTGTGGCCACACATGTCCCTGGGCTACGTGTGTGAAGGCTAGTGGGAGGGGGAGGGGGGAAGCGCTCGGGCCGGCCCTAGGGCCACCTGAGTTTCGCTGCAAGGATGGTACATTCCCCAGTCACTCCTGGTTCCGTCCAGAAGACATCCCACGCGATGGGGATCTGAGAGCCCAGACCACCTCTGCCAGATGTGCTCCCAGGCACTGTGTGGGGATTCATTTTGCTCCCTGTCAAACACCATTGATTAGCCCGAAGCCTCACAGCCTCCCTGGCAGGGAGTTCCACAGGTTAACACAACACACACTGCTGCCGCCCCCCCCCCCCCTTCCCGCAAGGGGCCAGGACACAGACCAGTGGTTACAATATATGGAGGAGCACCCTACTCTGGGGGTGGTCCTGTATGCAAACATACAACACAGGGGGGGAACGAGTGGGCCCAAGCCACAGTACTGTGGTGTCACCTGGGCTCAGGGGCGGAGGGCATGGTGTGGGGGACGGTGGCTGGGCTGCCTGACTGACCCACCCTTTCCTCTGTTACCTGCAGTAGGACCAAGCAGGAGCGGGGGACCCTCCAGCCCTGCGGCAGTAGCAGCACCCCCAACCTTCCAGGCACCAAGCCGGCGGGTCCGGGACCAACTCCTCCGGCGGCCTGTCCAGGCCATCGAAAGGATTGAGGCGGCTATCACACGCCAGGTGGATGCGGCTCTGGAGTGGCACCAGCAGGCCTGGGGCCGCTTCCAGGCCCAGTGCGAGCGCATCGGCGATGCCATCACCGCCCTCACTGCACACATCGGGCACGCTGTGCATTATGGCATGGCATTGCCCCATGCACCCACCATCCCTCCCATGGCAATGCCCGTGCCCCCTCCTGCTGCCCTCCTGCTCCAGCAATGCTCCCTCCTGATGCACCCCATCCTGCCCACCTCCCCGTGCTGCGTGCCCCTATGCGGCCTGAACCACACCTAGTGGTCTTCCCCCGCAGAGGCAATCGCAGGGGCCACCCCTCCCAGCAGTAGCTCTCCCCTCCCGCTTCCCCTCCTAGTTCAGAGCCCCCTCCCTCCTCCTAGTTCAGAGCCCCTTCCCATCTCCCCCTCCCAGTTCAGAGCCCCCTCCCCCTCCCATCCTACATCCCCCCCATTGTAAATAAAAAGTTCAAGATGTTGTTTTCCAAAAAAACCTGTGTTGGTTGTTTATTGGGAGGTACGGGGAGGGGAGGAGGGAAGGGTTGGGGATGGGAGGGAGATGTAAAGGGAGACAGAGGTGACCCTACTGTGAAGCCTGAGAGAACATCTCTGTCAGGGCCTCCCGGATGTGCACCCCATCATGGTGCACCTGGCGGATGGCAGTTGTGCGGGGCTGTTCGAAGGCCTGGCCCTCATCTGCCATCCATGATGAAGAAGTACCCCTTGCAATTTATGAAATGGGCTGCTCTATGCTCCGGGGCACAGACGGGGATGTGGGTTGCATCCAGGGCTCCCCCGCAGTTGGGGAACTGCAGGGCAGCGAAGCTGGCTACCATAGCCTCTACATCCCACAGGCAGATGACTCGCTGGAGTAGGACGTCATTGATGGCACAGACGACCTGCAGAAGGGTGCCCAGAAACACAGGGGAATGCATCACATAAGGCAGGGTGAGTGCATGCTCCCTTGGGGGTTCCCACCACCTCTGTGATGCCCTCTGTCTTCACACGCACCACGGCCCCCTCGCCCCATGGGCCACCCACCCCCTCCACCAGTAGGCCTGTGCAAGGGAGGGATGGCCCAAACCCCTGGGTGATGGGGCATTCCCCATTGCCCCAGCCTGGAGTCTTGCCTGACCCTGGGCATGAAGTGCAGCACCCTTTCCCTCCACCCCCTCCAGGCCTTACCTGCATGACGATGGCACTGACGGTGGATCTGCCCACCCGAACTGGTGTGCCACCGATCGGTAGCTGTCCAGGGTGGCCAGCTTCCAGAGTGCGATGGCGACCCTCTTGTCCATGGAGATGGCACATAGCTCCAGGAATGTCTGCTTTTGCATCTGAATGTTCTGGAGCCATTGCTGGTCATCCCATTGCCCCAGGACCAGCCAGTCCCACCAGTTGGTACTGGTATCCAGTTTCCACAAGGGCCTCTCCATGTTGGGGTGGGCATGCCACAGGGACACCATGGCCACCCTGGTAAAGGAGTCCAGAGCGACCTGCGTCTCGAGGTCCTGGACGATGAGTGCAGCAGCATGGAGCGGTAGCTGCCGGCACTCCAAAATGGCCGGAAGGGACCAGAGCAGGCACAAGGCCACCCCTGGCTCCATGGCACAAGAAAAGAGCTGAGGCCAAAAAATCAGCAAATGGCACTAAAGCTCAAGCTATGGTGTCCAAGAAGGCAGAGGGCAACCACAACTAGAACTGCTATGGCTGTCAGTCCCTGCAAGAGATACTAAAGCTCGCAGCAGGAGAGAAATGGCTGTCCAGGGAGATCCCTTTAAACACGTATCTCAAAGGAGCTCCAGCCCCCGCCCCTGGAAAGTGCTGGGCCCTTTTGCCCTCTCCAAAATGGTTCTGGACTCCTACCTTTGTGCAAGAGCGTCCCACCAATGTAGACGCTCTCTTGCGCAAAAGCGCATCGTTCTTACGATGAGTCCTGGCCAGTATAGATGCTCTCTTGCGCAACTACTTTAACGCAAGAACTCTTGCGTTAAAGAGCATTTGTGCAAAATCGCGCCGATGTAGACGTAGCCTTAATCTGTTTAATAATTAAACCATTCTCCCTAGCAGCAGCACTAATAAAAGTGGATCAGGTGTAATGATGTCATTAATGGTGAGTTTCTGTTAGCAACTGGTGGTCCATGGAAAGGTTTGCATTGAGCCAAGTGGGCCATGGGCCATAAATTTTGAGAACCACAGCAGTAAGATATGTGGTTGGCCAGCTGCAGTTCATTTGCCCCTCAACTCACTATTGAGCTGCTCCCAGGAGCCTCCTACTTACTATGTGGGGAGAAGGAATGAGGAAGACAGAGGAGTGCTGATATCAGGATATCTCCCTCCCCCTCACTCCATAACCCATCTCCACAAAGCAGGATATCACAGCTACAGAATCCTGTGTTGGGACTTCCTGTTCTACTGTATTTACAAGGGCAGTGTGCTTGAAGTGGGACCATATTTGTAACCTTCTGCCAGGAGGAGCCAGCATAAACCAGGATCAGGTTTAATATCTAGGGGGCAGTGTTTCGCAGTCGGCACTCCCCTGCTCCCTCTTAAAGAGACAAAGTCTTTTTTGTTGTTGTTGTTTGTTTGCTTGACAGGTTGCGGTGGGACTCATCAGGTTTTTTTTTTTCTCTCGACAAATTTTACCCTAGGAGTTTCTTGAAATTCTTTCAAGCTGAAAAAGGTTCCGTGGCCAAATAAAATTGGGAAACACTGGTCTAGGGGTTTCTCTCCATCCATCCAACACTGTAATGGCTCGAGTCCCCACCCAGTAACCTGGGAAATTCACACAATACCCCCTCATCATAAAGTCCAGTGTCTGGTGGGCCCAAAGACTGGAATACCTAAGGAGACTGCATTTTTCATTTCTTGATAACCTGTTTGACAATATAGAAGTTCACTTTTGTTCCTGGCTTAGTATAATCTTAATGACAGAACAACCTCCAGTTCAGGGTAAGTCTATCCTATTTCTCAAAAATCTGTCATGAATTTGACAGCCATAGCTGTGATCAACTTAGGCACAGTAAGCGAGGTGTTATCATCTAAAATCACTAGATTGTTTTCATCAGTGAAGTTTTCTAAGCAAGAACCATTTTTATCAGTTGTCTTACTTCTCCCCTATTTATTATGACTTGTTATTTAGTAGGTCATTGCATAAAATATGTCTTCTGTCATTCTTTACTGTTTCATGTAGGTCTGTACTTTTTAATTTTCTACATGGGCTATCGATATTATGAATCTTTAAAGAAATTCTACTCTTTTGCATTATATTCTAGACTTATTTCTTCATTCTCTACAGAAAAGCAGTTTAATCTTTCCGTTATGAAAATCCAAATACCTCCTCCTCTTCCAAGTTTTTGGTTTTGCCAAAAGGCAATGTACCCTGGAATTTTAAATGCAGGCTCTTCAACCAACCATGTTTCCTGGATACATACAATATGTGGTATAGCTTTCATTTCCAGGATAGTTCTTGCCATGTGCTATCAGACTGTGCACATTCCAGTAAAAGATTGAGGTCCCCATACTTGGTCATATTTCACCATTAACTTCATGAAGAATTGCATGAATAAGGTCCATTGACATGTTGTATATATATAAGCATTTTTATGGCTTTTGCTATAATTTTTATTTTTTCTGATATATTTCCAGTTTGTGATGTACAATTTATCATTTGTTAAATAAATAAAATAAAGCTTCCTTTTTTTCTTTACTAGTCTATCATTGCCCTATTCTGCCAGTCTTTACCTTCCTTAGTCCATACGGTAACACCTCTGTGCAGTGTTTTTTGCAGCTAGAAAAGTGGCTTTGCGGTTTTATCCAGCCACACCTGCACAGAGGTATTACCAGGTATGCATTCACAAGACAAATAGAAACTTGGAAATTCTGAACTCACTCCCCTTGATCCACACAAGTTACATGCGCTACATTCCCACTTCTTGGAATTCATAGAACACTGCAGGAGTCCCAGCCATGAAGAGTCTTGGGGAAAAAAAAGAAAAAATATTTTTATCACTTGAGTTATAGAACTTAACTATGTTACCAGCAGTAGAAGGCTGTTATCCAAAAGCAGGGATAAACCACTCCTTCCATGTACTGGGTCACATTCTTTGGTGACTAGTTTGCTGTAAGACGTACAATGAAACAATCAGCTTTGTTGTTTGGCATTCGCAGAGCAGCTTCAGGTGCTGGTTATGGACCTGAGAAATAAGCACTGACTGGTGAGATCACATTATTATGCATGTATGGGATGATGAGTAGTAGCTGCAGAACTTCTGAATGCATCAGATCATATTCCTGGAAGTGTGTGTCAGCTCTCCCTGGCCCTCGGGCATAGTGACACCAAAATGAGAGCTGCCCTGATGCTGGAGAAGTGAGTGGTGAGTGTTGTGCAGAAGCTTGCAATGCCTGATTGCTACTGATGTGTCACGAACCAATTTGGATCTGAGAAGTCCACAGTGCGAGTTGCTGTGATGCAAGTGTGCAGGACCATTAATCATGTTCTGTAATGGACACTGAGTGATACACAGGACATAGTGGATGGGTTTGAAGTAATGGGTTTCTTGAACTGCAGTGGAGCTACAGATGACACATGCATCTCTATTTTGGTATCAGACCAGCTTTCCATAGACTTCATCAACATTTTCTATGATCTTGCAAGTGTTGTTGCATTACCTGGGACATATTATCAACATCAACACAGGATGACCAAGGACAGTGCATGACAATGCATCCTTAAGAATACAGGCCTAGAGTCAGAAAGCTGTTAGCAAGGATTTTCTTTCCAGAACAGAGGATTACCATTGGACATGCTAAAGAGCTAATAGTGATCCTGGGAGACCCAGCCTACTCCATACTCCTGAGGCTCATAAAGATTCACACCTGCCACCTTGGCAGCATCTTGGAGTATGCCAACTACAGGCTCAGCAGATGCAAAATGACAGATGAAGGTGCCTTTGGCCACATGAAAGACTGCTGACAGACTCACTAGATTAGACCTCAATGAAAAAGATAATGCCAACAGTTACAGTCTTCTGTGTGCTTCATAATAATTGTAAAGCAAAGGGAGGAAGTTTCTGCTGGGGTGAAGGTCGAATAACAGCACTATAAGAAGTACTCATTGGGGAGCTATGTAGCTCAGGGAGGCTTTGAAAGACCATTTTATTAGTGAGCCCCAGTATTGTGTGTTGCTGTATTGTGCTATGCCTGGCCTCGCTTTTTTGTTTGTTTGTTTGTTTTGTGTTTGCGTCCTGGTATGAACCTTGTAATGAGTGCTCGGTGAGTAGTCATACAAGTTGGGCTTTCTTAGTCCAGCACCCTGGGTACTTGACTGGTCCCAGATTAAGGGTTTTTCTGGACCAGGAGAGGTTATTTCAGGTGCACCTTCATGCCGCCCCTCTCCCTGCTTCCTGGCTCCCACCACAGACCAGCTGAGCCGCGTGCCAGCTACCAGCTCCTCCTCAGCCCAACTGAGCCGCACGCTGTCTCCTGCAGCTCAGCTGAGCCAGGCATAGGCTTCCTGCCCACCCCTCCAGCTGAGCTACCTGCTGGCTCCCACAGCCCAGCAGAGCCACACACTGGTTCTCTCCTCCTCACCTCCCCCTTGCAGCCCAGATGAGCTGTACGCCAGCTCCCTGCCTCAGCATTGCAGCCCAGCTGAGCAATGTGCAGGCTCCCTGCCCTCCCTTTGCAGCCCAGCTGAGCCACACGGGCTTCCTGCCCTGCTCCCCAACTGAGCAGCATACCCCCTTCCAGCCCAGCTGAGCCCTGCGCCCTCCTGAGCCCCTATCCGCCTGCATCACTCCGGGTCCTGGAACATCCCAGGGATGTTGCTGGACCAGAGAATCCCAGATTTTAGAGATGCAACCTGTAGAAATGCAGCTATTACCATTCACAGATAATAGCATCAGCCCCACACAGCATATGTTGTCAACTAATAAGGATGAATTAAGTGTCTAAAATTACATTTTTATTCCAAAGCCATGCAAACAGAAATGTATAACTCAATGACACTTTATAAATACAGGGAAAACAACCTTTGAAGGGGAAAGAACAGTAACTGGAACCCTTAGGAAGAGAGCAGCTGATGCTTTAAAGAGCAGCTGCTCTCCGCTCTGGATTGCTGTGGAGGGAGGAGGGAGACTTCACACACTGCTCCTGCCCTCCAGCAAAATCTCTCAGCTCCCATTGGCCAGTTTTCAGCCAATAGGGGCTGAGAAATTTTGCTGGGGGCAGGGACAGCATGTGACGCCTTCTCTGTCCCTCCCTGCCTCCATCTCCATAGCTGGAGCAGAGCCACACAGTAGCTTGTGACTGCAGTTCAGGTTCCTGCAGGGCTGCTACCCTGGAGACACCTAGGTAAGTGCCTCCCAGACAGAGTCTGCCTCTGGCAACCTCACTCTTTCTTCCTTCCAAATACCTGCCCCAAGCCACCATCCAAACCCCATGTACCCATTTCCCCCTTCTCGCAGGTTACAACTCCTTCCCAGACCCTGCACCTCCTCCTACAAGCCTCCCCCAGGCCAGTATCCTTTCCAGCACCCACACCCCCTCCCTGGCCCTTCACCCCATTCCCCTGCCCCAGGTCACCACCCAAACTTTCTTCACCCCTTTCATCCATGTCACAACTCCCTCCCAGACTCTGCACTCCCCTGATAGAGCCCCTCCCCAGGCTAGAATTCTCTCCTGAACACATACCCCTTCCAGGACCCTGCACCCCAAACCCCTGCCCCAGATAACAACCCCCTGCTTTACCCAAAATCACTCTCAAACCCCATGCCCACTCCTGCATCCCAGTCGCCTACCCCAAGCTCCCTTCTGCACCCAACCTCCCTTCTGCACCCAACCTCCCTTCATAGAAGTACGGTCCTTGACCACTCCCAAAAGTTTTGATGGCCCCCCATTAAAAATTATTGCCCACCCCTGTACGGCACATCTCCCTCCTTTTCATATTGCCTTTCCCTGTATTTATGACACCCTTTTAGATACCTGAAAACAGCTATCATGTCCCCCCTCAATCTTCTCTTTTCTAAACTAAACAAACCCAATTCCTTCAGTCTTCCCTCGTAGGTCATGTTCTCTAGACCTTTAATCATTCTTGTTGCTTTTCTCTGGACCCTCTCCAATTTTTCCACATCTTTCTTGAAATGCGGTGCCCAGAACTGGACACAATACTCCAAGGCTGTGTCTAGACTGGCCAGTTTTTCCAGAAAATCAGCTGATTTTCCGGAAAAACTTGCCAGCTGTCTACACTGGCCGCTTGAATTTCTGCAAAAGCACTGACTTCCTACTGTAAGAAATCAGTGCTTCTTGCAGAAATACTAGTCTGTTCCCGTTCAGGCAAAGTATAGACAGCTCAGATTTGTTTTCCGCAAAAAAGCCCCGATAGCTAAAATGGCTATCATGGCTTTTTTGCAGAAAAGCATGTCTGGATTGGCACGGATGCTTTTCTGCAAAAAGTGCTTTTGCGGAAAAGCATCTATGCCAATCTAGACACTCTGTTCCGAAAATGCTTTTCCGTTAAAAGCATTTCCGGAAAATCATGCCAATCTAGACGCAGTCCAACTGAGGTCTAACCAGCACATAGTAGAGCGGAAGAATGACTTCTCATGTCTTGCTCACAACACACCTGTTAATGCATCCCAGAATCATGTTTGCTTTCTTTGCAACAGCATCACACTTTTCAGGACTCTTGGGTTATTTATGTCTTTTAATTTTAAATAATTAAATCTGCATTTAATCTTAACGAAGCATTAGCGTAAAGGGAAGCAAAATAATGCAAGTCTAATTTGTTATTGATTTCTTACAGTTAAAAAAATAAGTGGACTAAATTAAAGCTTGATGCTGCAATCTTTATTCCAGCCACTTTTGCACCACATTCGGCCTTGGTGTAAGTGAGTGATTGCACTGACTCTGGCATCAGGTTTTTTAAGGATAGAAATGTAGAAGGACTTGCTCTTTGGACTAATGCTTTATGTCCTTGTACTGTTATATAAAAGTGATTAATTTCAAAAAGCTGCACAGACATTGCATCAGATCAAAATATTAATGAGAGGAAAAGTGACATTGGTTGGAACAGTATCAGAGAAAATCATGTCCAGATGTTACCAGAGTGCCAGTATCAACAGATTCTAAACAGCAGTGGTCACTGCTATCAATAATTAACATGGGACAAATTCCTGGACTCTCTTAACTGGTTTTTTTTTTTTTTTTTTTTTTTTTTTTGTGGATGACCCTACTCCAAAAAACTCTACTCCAAAAGAGTAATAGATACAGCACTGGAGACTGCATCAGAGAATTGGAAAACTATTACATTTACAGATTTTGCCACTTCTGGAAAAGGAATGATTTCTCCAGTTACAGCAAGTATTTTACATGAAAAAAATCTACTGCAGCTTCCAGAATTTTTTAGTCAGGCAGTTTTCAATAATGAATCCTGGAACTTGTCTTTATATAAAGCTAAACCCCTTCTCTCCCACACAAAATCCTGCTTTCTTCATTCAGGGTGTACTGTAGCATAGGTAGAAGGAGGCTCATGTTGACTCTGGAGTACCTTTTCTACACTGGGACTACAGCCACTTTGCCTGCTTCAGATTCTAAACCTTGGGTCGAGCGCTGTACTTATCTTTAGAAATCTCATATTGGTACCTTCTTTGCATTTTGTCAAATCTACAATGAAAAAGTTCTTAAATTGAACAGCATGTGCTGGGTCATTATCTGAGACAGCCTTAACACCATGTATATGGCAGAATGTGTGTAAAACTATGGAGCAGGAGACATACAGTTATCCCCAAGGAGTTCAATCACACATTTAAATCATGTATTTTTTAACAAGCTTCATCAGCATGGAAGTATGTTCTCTGGAATGGTGGTCAAAACATGAAGAGGCATATGAATGTTTGACACTCTTAGCACATAAATAACTTGCAATGCCAGCTACAAATGTGCCGTCCGAACACCTGTCCTCGCTGTCAGGTGACATGGTAAATAAGAAGTGGACAGCATTATCTCCATTAAATATAAGCACACTTATTTGTCTGAGTGATTGGCTGAACAAGAAGTAGGACTAAGTAACAAAAAAAATCTATATTTTTAAGTTGGATTTTCATGATATTGTACTACTTATACAAAGTGAATTAAAAATACTATTTATTTTGTTTCTTTTTTATTGTGCTTGTATCTGTAATAAAAATAAGCACCATGCACTTTGTATGTTGTGTTGTAATTGGCAGGGCTTGACAAACCGCGACAAGAGCTACTCGCCAGCCCGGCACCGCGCATGCGCCAGACCGGCACTGCGCATGTGCGCAGCACCAGTGAATGAAGTGCACGGAGTGACCAGCTGAGTAGAATCAGTGGTTTGTCGAGCCCTGGTAATTGGAATCAATATATTTGATAATATAGGAAAAAAACCAAAATATTTATAATACATTTAAATTGGTATTTTATTATTGTTTAACTCTCTGATTAAAACTGTGATAATTTGTGGTTATTTTTTTTTTTTAGTTAATTGTGCAAATTAACTGCAATTGATTTACAGTCATAAAAAAAAACCCAAGCTGGAACATTAGGCTGTGTCTACATTAGCACCCTTTCCGGAAAAGGGATGCTAATGAGACACATCGCAATTGCAAATTCCGCGGGGGATTTAAATATCCCCCGCGGCATTTGCATTTACATGGCTGCCACTTTTTTCCGGCTCGGGGTTATGCCGGAGAAAAGCTCCAGTCTAGACGCAATTTTCCGGAAAATAAGGGAATAAGGGATCTTCCGGAAAAGGGTTTATTTTCCGGAAAATCGCGTCTAGACTGGCGCTTTTCTCCGGCATAATCCCAAGCCGGAAAAAAGCGGCAGCCATGTAAATGCAAATGCCGCGGGAGATATTTAAATCCCCCGCGGAATTTGTAATTGCGATGTGTCTCATTAGCATCCCTTTTCCGGAAAGGGGTGCTAATGTAGACACAGCCGATGTGAAAAATTGTTTAAATGTAATCTTACAGAATTGATTTATTTTAGACACCTAGAGTATGTGCATATGTGATATATACCTCTGTTGGACATACATATTTCTTCAGCATCTAAAGCACCAGACCTACAAAATAATGAATATGTATATGCTTTCTTATTACCTAATCCCCACTCATTGAATGGGTCAATGGTACATGGAGATAAGTGTGATGCTAAAATGGTTATCTTTATAAAGAAAAACATAGATCAACTATTTAACTCATTATTTCCAGCTGAATAATTGAAAATGCATTAGATATAATCTTCTGAATAAATGGTGCAGGGAAATAAACTTAAAGAACCAAACAGCATGGTGAATCAGTGCATTATGTCTGTTTGAAGGATAGGATAAAAGCACTTTGAAACATTTAGCCTCTATGAGTACATATTCATAAGTCATTTGGGGGAAAATAAAAAGGGAATTTGAAGCTGCATCAATTCCTGTGGTAGCAAAGCATCTGGATAATGCTGGGAAATTATTAACACAAACCAAGAACTGGAACAACAACAACAAAAGCAAATATTAAGCTCTAAGGCAGTGTTTCTCAATCATTTTGTGTTGGTGACCCCCTTTGGACCCGCTGCCTGGGGCTAGTACTAACAGCTCAAGCCCCACCATCCGGGGTTATCAGCTTGAGCCTGTGACCTCTCCTAAACCCATCCTGCAACCCCTAGGTTGAGAAACACTGCTCTAAGGCAATCAACACAGTTTCCTACAATTGACTCTGAAAGGAGTCTAAGACTAAGAAAAATAGACTAAGACTAAGCTGTAGGTTTTTAAACACTTGCACTGGACAGATTCACCATTGTGTAGCTGTTTCATGCCATTGTAACTCCTTTGATTTCAGTGGAGTTACACTAGCACAGTGGTCCCCAATCATTTGAGGTTGCCGGGCGCCAGGGGGCGTGGTCGTTCGCCCGCCGGAAGCCAGGGGGCGTGGCTGTTCACCCGCCGGGCGCCAGGGGGCGGTGACACTTGCACTCCCGGAGGCGGCCCCCCCAGAGCCGCATACCCGGGGCGGGGCCTCCCCATAGCCATGCGCCCGGGGCCGGTGCCCCCTGCAAGTGCCATGCACCCGGGGCCGGCGCTCTCCCCCAAGTGCCACGTGCCCGGGGCCGGCACTCCCCCCACCAAGCGCCACGCACCCGGGGCCGGCGCCCCCTGCAGGCGCCGCGCGCCCAGAGCACAGGCGGCCAATCCGCAGTGCTCCCGGGGCCGGCGCTCACCGTGGCACCCACGGGCACAGTGTTGGGGACCACGGCACTAGCAGATTATGGAGTAATGCAATGCTGACTCAGGGACCCACTGAGTTTACACTGTCGTAAACTCTGCTGTGTTAATGAAGTAACTCTTGATTGACATTGGTTTCAGATCACAATCATACACTAAAATCACAATGTCCAATCCTGATACAGTTTTCTTAGCCCTTCATCTTCTCCAGACAGTGTAGCTAAATCAACAATCATGGAATTACAGATATGTCTCATGGAAAAAAAACAACCATGGCAGTAAGTCTCAGAGCCGGGTTTATAGACTCAGGCTCATGGAGCTTGTACTGTGTACTAAAAATAGCCATATAGACATTCTTGTGTGGCTCTGAAATCAAGAAAGGAGTGGGTCACAGAGCCCACACAAGAACCTTTACATGGCTATTTTTAGTGCTATAGAATGAGCCCTTTGCACCTGAGTTTGTAGATCTAGGTTCTAGACCCACTAGCCTGTTTTTTTTTGTAGTTGGGCTTGTTGCATCATAGATGTACCCTTAGGCAAGTCTATACTACAGAGGAAGATTGAAGCTGCCATTGTCGATCTTCCAGGGTTCAAATTAACGGTCTAGTTAAGACAGCTAATTCAAAGTGAGAGGGTGTTATATAAGGAGCCATATGCAGGGCCTGCAGCTCAGCAAGCTGGGATGGAAGTTTCCATCCTTGCTGTACACAGCCTAGTACAGCCTTGAAGTCTGTAAACACAAACACCAGCTGGCCCTTATCAGTTTTAACCCATGCACTTGAGCTGGGAAACTACTAAGTGGTAAACAAGTTTGACCTCAGTCTCCGCTCATAATAGCGATAAGAATGATATTCAGCCAGCATGCACTCACCCAGTAAACAACGGTAATATAACTAGTGTAGGGAGTCCCGTGCCTGGTGAGTTTCACCAGAGACCTAGACCTCGGAGGGTGCCCTCGACCAAGGCCCTTGAAGCAAGGATCAGGGATGGGACTTCCCATGGTAGACGGGACGTAAGCATTCCAAGTGCCCTTTACTCTTATATGCATTGCTCTGTAGTGCTTGCTGATGTGTACTCTGTCTGTAGTAGCAGTGACTAGTGAGACTAATAAAACAAATGATCCCTAATTGACTCTGTGTTGAATCGATTCCATAATCCTGTTTGCACATGGCTCTGTGAGTTGGCAGAGGGGTTCTTCAATTGATGCCAATAACCCTGCTTTCACAAGGAGTAAGGGAAGTTGAAGGAAGAGTGTTCTTCCTTCGACTTCCTGCAGTGTAGACAATCAAAAAAGCTGAGTTAAGCCACTTCAACTTCAGTTCCCCATTAACATAGATGAAGTTGCATAACTTAATTTGACTTCATCCTGTAGTGTAGACATACTCTTATAGACCCGAAATGCTCAGGGCTATATTCTGTCTGTAGCTTCAGTGGTATATAGGGTACGTAAAGGAGCTTCAGCAGAGAATTCACCTTGCATAGAAACAATGTAGAGTAGCCATGTACAACCACAAAGCTGTCTCTTCTTTGAAGCCCTTGGCTTCAATATATGCAACTGATGTTATAGGGGCAAGGGCACAGGGCAAAGCCAAATATTCCGAGCCACTCCCTGAAAGACATAGACCAACATCTAGCCCTGACCTCCTCTCTTGTTTTTTATGGACATCAAAGTTCTTGTGGAACTCTTTATGAGAAATTGGCCTGTCCTGGTTCCCTTGTCAAAATGTCCTCTCAGTGCTGTGCAGTGTGTTGGCTGCCTACCTCTACCGCTGAGGCTACTGTATTTCAATGGAGTTGTATGCACTGTATATGGCATTGGGATCTTTTGGCATTAAAAGGTGCTTTGTACATTTCACTGCTTATATTTATTGTATTATCTTACAATGCCAGATTCCTGTTGTTTGTCTTTTAGTACCCACCTACAGCTTGCTAATATTACACTGATATCATGCACACAAACATTTCCATGATATATCAGAGTTCTTGCCAATCATCCCTGCTTCTTTAAATCTGAAGTCACTGGATTCAATAAAACACCATTATTTACACGTGTTCTCCTGTATCAAATTGTTAGCAAGTTTCACAGCCTTCTTAATAAAGTATGTGAACAGAAATAAGGTTACAGAGTTAATATTCAAACTGGCATTTAAAGTTAGACAAGGAAAACTTCGGGTCTCTATTAAAAGAGAAGCTGGGGAAACACCCTGATTTGTATATGAGGAAAGCAGTAGCTCTCTTTTCGGAAAGGAAATCTAAACTCTTACAGTGTGTCATTTGGGCATCTGATCCAAAAGTTTAGTAACACGTCTAGCCAAGCCACAGAAAGTTTTCACATCTGGATCTGCCCCCACCTTACTAAACTGCTTCAGCCTGTAGAGAAATCCAAAATACACTGTGCTTTATTATTATAAAATAATGTTATGTTATATAACCAAAAGTGGAAGGCCCATATTATGGAATATTTCTGAAAGAACAGCATGTTAAAATGGCACTTTTAAACAAGCCTTGAATTTACCAGAAAATATAGGCTTAACAGGTCTACATCTGTCAATAATTTGCTTTACATAATAGGCAGAGAGGAATACTGTCTGCCAGAAAAAAATGCTTAAAAATTAAATCACACTGGTGGAGCTGAAATAGCTTTCTAGGCTACAAAACAAAGATGGGGCCCAAGATACAAGTATCACATCTGGATTGTTCAAAAGTTTGGGGGTGTTTTGAGCTGGGGAATTGGCCCCTGCTTTGCCAAGAAGCCATTTTAAAGATGTGTTTGGAGAAATTAGGATTGTGCCTTTGTTTATGAGGTATAAAGAAGGCCTGAAAGGACTTTAAAAATGTAAAAATTGGCAATTTTGCTTGGGGGTTCCATAGGAATATTGGCAAAGTCAAGTCTGTCTAGCCTGGCTGATCTGGTGAACATTTTGGGGCTCTGAGATGTGTTATAGGTGCTCTCTCATCCTTTAATTGAAGGGGAAGGACTTCCTGAAGCTTTGATAATGAGATTGTTTCTCCAACTGTCGTAACTAAGGCCAAGTCTAAACTAGACTTGGAAGGTTGGGTTAAGGTACACAACTTCAGCTATGTAAAATATGTAGCTGGAGTCCACTTACCTTAAGTTGAGCTTGGCGCCATCTTCATGCTTCCATCAGTTTCCCTTACTCCTCATGACTGCCAGCAGTACTGGCACCAACCGGAGCTGCTCCTCTGTGTTCGATTTAGTAGGTCTTAACTAGACCCACTAAATCAAACACCAGAAGATCTATCTCCAGTGAGATAAGCATAGATATGTCCTAAGCACAGACATGGCGTACCTAAATGAAAAGTCTCAGAGAGATAGCTGTGTTAGTCTGTAACTTTAAAAACAATGAGTAGTCCTGTGGTACCTTAGGGTATGTCTAGACTACATGCCTCTGTCGCCAGAGGCATGTACACTAGACTACCTGACATAGTCAATGAAGCCGGGCTTTAAATATCCCCGTCTTCGTTAAAATAAAAATGGCCACCATATTGTGCCGGCTCAGCTGATCGTTGGCACAATGCAGCACTCAAGATGCAGATTGGTTGACAAGGGAAGCCTTTGTCAACCGCTCTTGTAAACCTCGATTCACGAGGCATAAAGGAGCAGTCGACAAAGGCATTCCCTGTTGACCAATCCGCATCTTGATTGCCGCACTGTGCCGATGATCAGGTGAGCCGGCACAGCATGGCAGCCATTTTTATTTTAATGAAGCTGAGAATATTTAAATCCCGGCTTCATTGACTATGTCGGGTAGTCTAATTTACATGCCTCTGGCAACAGAGGCATGTAGTATAGACATACCCTTAGAGACTTAACAAAACTATATATATATATAATATTTTGAGCTTTTGTGGGCAAACTTCACTTTTTCAGATGAGATGAGCTTGAGTGGAGAAAAAAAAGAGGGACACTCAGAATAAGAAGGGGGGAGGAAGTATCTGTCAATTGTAGTCCCAGTGCTAATGAGGCTAACTGATTGGACTGGAAGTGTCCCATACTTAGCTAAGTATAGACACTATCTACACTAGCTGAAGCAGTTATCTTGTCAATGCAGTTAATCCACCTCCCTGAGAGATGATAGCTAGATCGATAAATAAATTCTTCTGTTGATCTAGCACTGTCTACATTGGGGATTAGTTGTTATAGTTACATCTCACAGGGGTGTGGATTTTTGAATTTTTCACATACTTGAGAGACTTTGTTGATGTAAGTTCCCAGGGTAGGGGCAGCCAATTATTTTTTGACAAGGTCCAAATTTCTTGATCAAGGTATAGTAAAGGTTCAGTTTCCAGAGAAAATAACAAAGAAAACAATCAACAATAATGATACTAATGAGCAATGAAAAAATTGGGACCCACTCAAAAGCATTTGGCAGTCCAGATTTGGCAGTCCAGCCTGTTGACTACCAGTCAACCTGTGGAACTCCTTGCCAGAGGACATTGTGAACACCAGGACTTTAACAGGGTTCAAAAAAGAACTAGATAAATTCATGAATAGGTCCATCAATGGTTATTAGTCAGGATGGGTTGGACTGGTGTCCCTAGCCTCTATTTGTCAGAAGCTAGGAATCGGTGACAGGAGAGGGACCACTCGATGATTAACTGTTCTGTTCATTCCCTCTGGGGCATCAGGCATTTGCCACTATCAAAAGACAGGATACTGGACTAGATGGATCTTTGGTCTGACCCAGTATGGCTGTTCTTACGTGTCTTAGTACCTGGAAGACTGTAATATCACAATCTTAACCAAGGCCTTGTCTGTATGAGAAAATTGTACTAATATCACTTAAGCTGTGACTTTAAATTAAGCATAGGTCTGCACTACAAACTTATATTGCTATAACTATGTTGCTGAGGGGTGTGGAACCCATGCCCCTGAATAATGTAGTTATATCAACCTACCCCCTAATAGGGATCTGTCATTGACATAGCTACTGCCTCTCAGGGAGGTGGAGTGCTACACCGATGCAAGAAACTCTCTCACCGACATAGGCAGCATCTTCCCTAAGCACTACAGTGACAGAATTGTACTGGGGCAGTAATGCTGCTGCAACACGATAGTTAAATGATTGCAGCACCCTGCATGGACACTCTTCATTCAGTATAAAAATGGTTTTTATTCGGATTAGTTTCAATTGATTGGAAACAAGCTTAAATTAAACCAAAATAAGCCTCTCTTGAACTAAAGTAAGAGTATCCACATGGGCAGCTGAACCACTTGATGTCATCATTTTATAAAACAAGTGGAACTGGTACAAGGACTGAGACTTAAACTTAATCTAATCTATTTGGTTTCTACCATTATAGTATCTGCGTTTTTTTCAAGACTAGATTTGAGATTGAATTAAGAGATGAAGAGCTAGTCTAGGCTCGAAAATTAGGTTGGTATCACTACGCAGCTCAGGAATGTGAAAAAAAACCCACACCTCAGAGCTGTACAGTTAAACTGACCTAAGTCACTGTGTAGAAAGTGCTAAGTCAATGGACAGATTCTTCAGTTGACCTAGCTACTACCTTTGAAAGCACTTACCTGAATTACCTACATGGTGGGAGAACCCAACTTGTTGGCACAGGTAGTGTCTACACTGAATTGCTACAGAAACACAAGCTGCAGTGCTGCTGTAGCATTACAAGTGTAGATAAGCCCAAAGAGTGGTGCAGTAGTTTGAATACTAGGCTAGAATATGGCAAACAAGTCCTGGTCTACCACAGATTTCCTATGTGACCTTTTAATTACTCTGTGTCATAGTATTTCCATACCTCCGAGCAGTGTGGTGAGAATAAATGCATGAAATACTGTAAGGTGTTCAGATATTACATAAAGAGGCCATACAAGCAACCAAGATTGCACAGGCACCAGCTTCAAATTTCCTCAGGGTGCTTAACACCTGCTCCTTCCCTGTTTCTTTCCTCATGCCCCATCCTCACTCCTCTGTCCCAGTGCTTACATGTTACAGAACAGCTGATCCATGGCAGGAGGGCGGCACTAGGAGAAAGGGGGGCAGAGTTGATTGGCGGAGCTGCCAGAGTCAGTGTGGGAGGGGAGGAGATTGACTGCCAGTGAGTGCTAAGCACCATTAATTTTTTTCTGTGGGTGCTCCAGGGCTGAAACACCCATAGAGTCTGCACCTGTGCAAGATTGTTACAGTTTGAGTATTCCCCTAGTTCAGTGGTCTCAAACCTTTTTACACCCAAGAACACTTTTTAAATGTCAGGACAAGCCAGGATCTACCCCATCCCTTTCCCAAGACCCAACCCCTTTCTTGAGTTCCTGTCCTCTCCAAACTTTTCCGTGGACTACCCTCACTGATGTGGCCCCCAACTGAGACACCTCACTCTTCTAGCACTCCTGCCTATATGGGATGAGGGGAAGGGACAGGGAGGACTGAGGTTCAAGGCTTCCCATAGGCCAGATTTACTTTTCTGGGGTTCCAGAGTTAGTTGATTTTGTGGCTCCCTTAGACTCTGGCGTGGGAACAAAAATGAGGGGCTCAATGTGTGGGACAGGGCTGCCAGCAAGTGGCAAAGAGAGGCAAGATCTATGTGGGAGGTGGGGTGCAGAGTCTGGAAAGGAGTTTAGCAGTAGGAGAGGGTGTGGGGTGGGGTACGTGATGGAGTATCAGGGTGGGGGGTGGAGGTTGGGGCAGTAATGCAGAAAAGGTGAAAAGGTGAGAATGCAGCCAAATAGCTAGTTGGGGAAGGAGGCAAAGAAGTGGGGAGTAAAGGAAAGTGCAGCTTCTCCAAAGTAAAATTGTATCCCCCCTCACATCTTCCCTCTGCTCCAGCCTTGCTCCCCTCAGCCCCGTGATCCCCCCAGCCTGATCCCCTGCATTACCCCATGCCCCTCAGTGCAACCCCTGCCCCTTCCCATCCTTCCCCTGCATCCTCCTTCACCCCACTCTTGCTCCCACATTCCTGTGCCCCTAGCACACTCACCAGCAGGACAGCAGTGCTGGGACTTGCAGCCTCTGGTGAACAGTGCTGGGGCAAGGAGGGAAAGGGGGCAAAGTATCTTGCTTGTCCGGCCCAGCCATTTGCCTGCAGGTGGTGGCTCCCAGGCTGAGGCTGAAGCAGACAGAGCCCAGGGCCACCCAGGGCTGGCTTCAGCCAGGCCAGGTGCAACAGGACACTGGGAAAGGGGCTCTCCAAATGCACACACAGCCTGGCCGGGTGCAGTGGGGCATTAGGGAAGGTGGCTCTCTGACCCTGCACACAGCCCACGGGAAACAGCGTGGCATAGTCCTGTCCCCAGCACTCCACTTGTGCCAGCTGCCCAGCCCCCTTTCAGTGTGGGGATGCGCTCATCCCAAGCAGCTGGATCAAAGAGGGGCAGCCCCCTAAGGGTGTCGCAATTAACTGGTTGATCGCGATTAACGGGTTGGTGACCACTGCCCTAGCTGAACTCTAACTCACTCCCCAGCCACACTCCTGAGTCCTTCTTTGAATTAAAGCCAATCAGTCTAGTTCTTCAGCCACTCACAGAGTTCCAGGATAAGATATACCCTGAATTTCTAATGTAAAAGGGGAGATGGGAGACCCCCTTTCACTCTTTTTAGGACTCCTTTGCCCATCATAAAGAAAAATGAACAAAGCTATCTATTTTGTTCCTTTGTAATTCCCCTTTATTAGGCAGCAGCCTCACTCATCACATTTGATTTTAGCTTTTCGTAATTCATTTGCTAATCTCATTTGGCATGAAAAACTGTTATTCCATATAAGTTCAGCTAACATCCCTCAGTATAATAATGCATTCTATTTCTCTAGCATAGTTAATCAAAAAGGATCCCAAAAGTACTTAGGTTGTGGGCTGCCTTCTGCTCTCCTATAACATATTGTGGTGAGTTTTGTACAGCGATCCTTTAGCTGCATTTCAGTCTACCTGGCTGTGGGCAGTCTCTTGGTGGGAAATGCAGCAGCCATTCTATGCCACTAATATTACACAGAGGCTACATCTACACTGCCTCTTTTGTTGGCAGAGAGTATGCTAATGAAGCGCTCATTAGCAACTTCTCATGCCTCATTTGCATATTCTCTGCCCGAGGCTTTTTGCACAAAAACAAGCAGTGTAGAGGGATCTGTTTTGCACAAAAAACCCTTTTGTGCAAGATTTGTATACCTCCTTTTTTGAGGCATAAGGATCTTGCACAAAAGGGCTTATTTGCGCAAAACAGATCCATCTACACTGCTTGTTTTTGCGCAAAAACCTCTTGCGCAAAAAGCATTGGAAGAGAATATGCAAATGAAGTGCAAGAAGTTGCTAATGAGCACTTCATTTGCATTGCCTCTTCTGCAAAAAAAGAGGCAGTGTAGATGTAGCCAGAGGGTGGGAAATGAGAGTAAGGGAAATGGCATTTGGCTTTTAAACATCTCTGTTTAATGCAATAACTTCTTGGATGAAATAGTTTATTTCCTCAGAGAGGACTTACCAATGAAATGAATCTATGTTTTGGACTGTAGCACTGTTTCAGTAATGGTTTCCAGGAAGTTTGTGATTATCTTTTGCACCCAGCTAAGCCAGGTGGCTGTTCTTCATCAGTGTTCCTTGAACTGTCTTCTGCTTTGGATACTCTAGTCTTGAGGAATGTTTAGAACAAATGGTTGCTGTTGCTTAGAACTGCTGTATTTTGGATCAAGATTTCACTTGCATTCCATTACTATAATCTGAGTCTTGTTCTCTTTTGGAATCTTTGGTTTTCACTTTCTACACCATCCTTTGAACCCACGTCTCTAATCACAATCATATGGTTGATTCTTAGCCCCAAGTTGCACTTTCTGCAGTTCAGCAACAGGGCTGGAGCAAAATAGCCTATCTAGGCTTCCGGTATCCCAAAATATCTATTCCGTGTCTTTTAAACAAGCCAGTTATTTCAAAATAGCTTTTGAAATAATAAGCTCACTATTCTGATGTCCCTGTAAACCTTGTTACACAAGGATTAAGGGATGTTTTGGAATAGCGCTCTATTTCGAAATTTGGCGCTGTGTAGACCGTGCCAAATTTTGAAATAAGCTATTTTTAAATACACTAGAAATAAGCTATGCAATTTGTATAGCTCAAATTGTGTAGCTGAGTTTGAGTTATGGGTGCAGTGTAGACACACCCTTTTGTAACTCAGAATCAGACTTACATGGTTCACAATAAACAAACACAAGATCTGTCTGTCTGCCTCTTTAAAGTCAAAAACATAAAAACTAAAAAATCTCAGATGGGTAGCCATTTTAGACTGTAAATTTAAAAACAAAGAGAAGTCCTATGGCACCTTAGGGTATGTGTAGACTGCATCCCTCTGTCGGCAGAGGGATGCAGATTAGGCAGGTCGACATTGCAAATGAGGCAGGGATTTAAATATCCCACGCCTAATTTGCATTAAAATGGCCACTGCGTTTTGCCGACTCAGCACTTTGTCGACCAAAAAGTTGCAGTCTAGAGGGGGATCTGTTGAGAAAGAAAGCCTTTTTAGACAGATCCCTTATGCCTCCTGCAAGGAGGTTTACAGGATCTGTCTAAAAAGGCTTTCTTTTGCAACAGATCCTCCTCTAGACTACCACTTTTTGCCAACAAAGTGCTGAGTTGGCAAAATGCTGTGGCCATTTTTATGCAAATTAGGCATGGAATATTAAATCCCTGCCTCATTTGCAATGTCGACCTGCCTAATCTGCATCCCTCTGCCGACAGAGGGATGCAGTCTAGACATACCCTTAGAGACTAACAAATATATTATATCCCAGCTTTTTGTGATGATGAAATGAGTTTTACCCATGAGAACTCATGATATAATATATTTGTTAGTCACTAAGGTGTCATAGGACTGCTCTTTGTTTTTAAACGCAAAAGTTGACTGTTTAGACACAGTGTTTAATCGAGGGACCTGACCTGGTTCTGGGCTAGTATTGAGGAGCTCCACTTGTGTTCCATCCCACCTCCACTCAGCTCTACCCTTCAGAAGAAGCAGGCAAGCCCATCTTACCTGATATGCTGGCTCGCTATAGGTCATTATCTTCTCCTGGCCCTTCTAGGCCTCTGGAGGACTAATCTCACTGGTAGCCTTGCTTGGATGGGCTTTCCATAATCAAGGGGGCATCAGGGCACTGACGCTTTCAACAGGGGGCAAAGAAGGCCTTACAGTCCCCGTCACATACATTTATATCTAAAACTCTCCTGACACTAAATTCCTTATTTAGGGCCTATTCCAAAACCCACCGAAGCCAATGGAAAAACTCTTACTAATGTCAGTGGTTTTGGATTAGAGCCTTATTGGAGACAAGACTTTAATGTCCCACAAGGCTTGTGACAATCCCCTCTCCCATGCTGTATAAAATTGTCTAAATAATGTCTAAATAATGAATAAAATCTACATAACTCAAAGATGCTTTGGACAAAGTATCTCATATAACCTATCAATTTTAATGTCACCATCTGCTGGGTCATATATCTTATTTTGGTGTATGTATCATTCTTGTATGTAGTTAGAAATATGAGGTATGGAATAGTTTATGGTTTTAAATGTGCAAATGAAAGCCATCAAGAGTGGGAGATCAACTTAATGACTTGAGAACAGCCTTCTTTGTCCTTTAATTCTAAGCAGTGGTTGGTCTGAGGAAGACATGTGACCACCCCATTGGTAGGGTCTGACCAGTTTATTTTCCATGATAAGTGGGAGAGAGAACAAGTTCCTGCCCAAAGTGGAATCTATAAAACATTGGGAAGCTAGATGGGTGGTCGATGCAGCCAGAGCTGGGGGAGGCAGGCCCCCAGCCTCACCTACAGCCCTGCCCCCACCACAGGGAGAGGAGGAGCATGCATGCCCCAGCCTCCCCAGAGCACTGGGGAGGGAGGAGGCCATGCAGCCCAAGCTGGCCCAAACCTCCCTATAGCAGGCGTTCTGGGGACAGAGTGTGGGTGGGGTCATGCCTGGCAGTTTCAGAGGGCAAAGTCTTCCCCCGCCTAGCATACCGAACACCCATGGGAAGCTATCTTTCCCTTTATCTCTGGCTAGCATGATACACCCAAGAGAGTAGCTGGAGATCCAGGGAGGAAAAAAGATCTTTCCTGGCTTGCAGGTTTGTCCAAAATAAGTACCGTTTTAGGGTGAGTTTGCAATGAGC
This sequence comes from Pelodiscus sinensis, assembly GCF_049634645.1. Taxonomy (NCBI): domain Eukaryota; kingdom Metazoa; phylum Chordata; order Testudines; family Trionychidae; genus Pelodiscus; species Pelodiscus sinensis. The sequence continues at coordinate 310,674,375 of NC_134711.1, forward strand.
TTTAGTATGTTGGAACTAGCTATGTGTTTTCTTTTATTTTAAATTTGTAATTTACTCTGCTCTGTCTATTTTCGCTTGCAACTACCTAAATCTTACTGTTTGTACCTAATAAAATTACTTTTATTTACTATCAAGTTCAGTGTAAATAATTGTTACCTAAGGGAGCAATCAGTGTGTATGTCTTCCTTTGATGGTTAAAGGGGGCTTACCTGAATGTGCTTTTAACATATGAAACTTGCACACCAGGAAAGATGGATTTATCGGGGGTTTGATCCCATTTGGGAGTTGGTTTCCTGAATGCTGTGTCCTGGAACTGCATTCTCCTTACAACTGAAGTAATTCAGTGTCTACATTGCTCTTCGGGGTGGGGAGTGATCTCATCTCTGTGCCTTGGCTGGGGGAGACCAGGAGATCTGGCCTAGGAGGACAATGGCACCTTGAAAACCAACACATTTATTTAGGCATAAGTTTTCATAGGCTGGAACCCACTTAGTCAGATGCATAAAATGGAAACATCAGTTTGGCAGGGGTATAAACAAAAGCAAAGATGGGTGCATTGCATTACTATGCAGAGGACCAGTGCTAATGAGGTCAACTCAGTCAGGGTGGATGTGGCCCCTACTCCCTATCGTTGATGGCAAGGTGTGAATACCAAAAAAAGGAAATTTTCTTTTTGTAGTAAGCTAGCCACTCTCAGTCTCTATTGAGACCCAGTCTAGTAGTGTCAAATTTGCATATGAATTCCAGCTCTGCAGTTTCACACTAAAGTCTGTTTTTGAAGTGTTTTTGCTGAAGTATGGCAATTTTCAAGTCTGTTATCAAGTGTCTAAGGAGACTGAAGTATTTTCCTACTGATTTTTGAATGTTACCATTCTCAATGTCTGATTTGTGTCCATTTTGGCCAATGTATAGAGGGGCATTGTTGGTGCATGATGGCATATATCACATTAATAGATATGCAGGTGAATGAGTCTCTTATGGGAATGAACCCAACTGAAATGATAGAATCATAGAAGACTAGGGTTGAAAGAGACCTCATGAGGCCATCTAGTCCAGCTCCTTGCTCAAAGAAGGACCAACCCCAACTAAATCATCCTTCCAGGGCTTCGTCACACCCACCATTAAAAACCTCTAAGGATGGAGATTCCACCATCTCCCTAGGTCACCTATTCTCATACTTCACCATCGTCCTAGTGAAATAGCTTTTCCTAATATCCTACCAAGACCTCCCATCTCCAACTTGAGACCATTCCTTCTTGTTCTATCATCTGTCACCATTGAAAATAGCCTGGTGCCACCCTCTTTGGAACCCCCCTTCAGATAGTTGAAAGCTGATCTCAAATCTCCCTCAATCTTCTCTTCTGCAGACTAAATAAGCCCAGTTCCCTCAAGTGCTCCAGCCCCCTAACCATTTTCATTGTCCTCTGCTAGACAATTTGTCCAATTTGTCCTCATCCTTTCTGTAGTGGGGGGCCCAAAACTGGACACAATACTCCAGATGTGGCCTCATCAGTGCCGAATAGAGGGGAATAATCACTTCCCCCAAGCTGCTGGCAATGCTTCTACTAATGCAGCCCAATATGCCGTTAGCCTTCTTGTCAGCAAGGGCACACTGATGACTCATCTCCATCTTTTCAGCTACAGTAATTCTCAGGTCCCTTTCTGTAGAACTGTCACTTAACCAGTTGGCCACCAGTCTGTAGCAGTGCTTGCGATTCTTCCATCCTAGCTGAAGGACTTTACACTTGTCTTTGTTGAAACTCATCAGATTTCTTTTCCCCCAGTCCTAGATCATTACGTATCTATATCTCCGCCCAGTTTAGTGTTATCCACAAAATTGTTCATGGTGCATTCTATCCCCGTTACAGATCATTAATGAAAATGTTGAACAAAACTAACCTTAAAACCAACCTTTGGAGTACTCCACTTGATACTGGCTGACAACTAGATTTTAAGCCGCTGGTTACTACCTGATGTGCCCAATGATCTAGCCAGCTTTCTATCCACTTTATAGTCTATTCATTCAAGCCATACGTCTTTCACTTGCTGACAAGAATGCTGTGAGAGATGTAGCAAAAGCTTTCCTAAAGTCAAAGGTATATCATGTCTACCACTTTCTCCATTTCCACACAGCCCATAATAGAAAGCAATTAGGCTGGTCAGTCATGACTTGCCATTGGTGAATCCATGTTGACTGTTTCTGATCATCTTCTTCTCCTCCGAATGTTTCAAAAATTGATTCCTTGAGGGGCTACTCCATGATTTTTCCAGAGACTGAGGTGAGTTGGTGCTCTCCATCCAGTTGCTAGCCGGCAGATGTCCATATCACAAATCCACTGTTCCAAATGGTATCATTACTGACCTCTCCCACAGAGAAACCAATTGCTGAGTCAACACAGAAATTAAATGACCCTCTCAGGTCCTTCTAAATGAGAGTTAAAAATCCCTGGAAGTGGAGTACATCAAGGAACCTTGCACTGCTGTGGGCTTCATGTTGCTCCTGTTCTTTACTTTTTACTAACATCTAACAAGCTAACATCTAAAAAGTTACATTTTTGCATAAATGTGGAACTTATGAATGGCATCAGCTCAACATCCCCGGATCATGAAGCCCTCTCTTTATTCACAGAATATATATACACAAAGAGCTGCAGTATAAGCCTCCCCACACTCACCACACCAGATTTGGGGACATGACATCTTCTGGTGAGGGCACTCTCCAAGCTATTCAGTCTTTAGCCTTTCTGCTTGTACTGCCCACAAATGCACAGCTGATGCCAAGCAATATTGGCTTTGTGATGTGGCCCCTGTCCACTGGAAACATAACTGAACCCACCAAATATTTCTCAACATGCCACTGCTCAGCCATGAGACTGTAATAACTTTCAGTCTAGAATAGGGATCCTCACACTTTTTTTTTTTGGCTGGGAGTGGGGCCTCCTTTGAAAATATTGATGTCTGTGATTATCCCCTCCCAAAAAGTGATTACCCACACTTATACAAAGCCACACTTACTTCTGTGCTGCTCTCATGGTGGCTCTGACTTTTGAGCTGGGCACCTGGCCAGAAGCCACCATTATCATGACCCTTCCCTCCCCCCAATATTCTTATGATTGCTTTTGTTTGGGGATCCCCAGTTTGAGAAACACTATAAAAAACAGCTGAAAGACCTCAGCTGATCAAACCTCCCTCTATTCAAATTATTAAACCACGGCATATTTTCTAAAACCAGTCATGTCCACAAAAAACATTAAAACCCAGAAAGAAAAGTCCATAGACTTTAGTAGATTAAACCAATAGTGTTTTACACAAATTGTTCTTTAAAACCTATGGAGTTGACTAGAGAATGAGATGATCTCTATAGTATTTTAAACCTTCCCATAATAAATATTCAATATTATGGGATGGTGTTAAAAGTGGAGAAAGCCTATAGAAAAGACATACTTACCTATGAAATTAAAAAAGATTTTTAAAGTGTGGAGGTAGAGGGAACAGCAGCAACTGCAGTTTACTTGGACCCTGAGAAAGGCATCTCGGCCCCTCTCCAGATGATTTGCTAATAGGCTCCAATGAGGTCTGCATGCAGCTGGCTACAACAGTGGATCGCAAACTGAGCTTCACAGAACTCTTTCTGAGGATGCACAGAGAGCTGCCTGGTCACCTGATGCTGGCTTTCTTCCTCACTTCCCAATGCTGACTAGCCTAAAATACATTAAAAATGCATTAAACACCTGCCTGATGTTTTTCTATGTAAACAATTGCAGTATTTGCCATCGGGATGTTATTAAATAGTGAATGAGAGGAGAGGCACCCATGAAACAACCTTTGATGCATTCCACTCTGTGAAACATTTTGAGAGCTCTAGACTTATAAAGCATGGGGTATAAAGCAGGGGAAAATGAGGGATCTTTCTAGCTCCAGAAGGAATGTAGAAGAGACTCCTGATTTTAAAATAATACAATAAAGCCCTTAAAAAGTGGAAGTTTCCACGTAGTCCTGGTGTTATATGACCCTTCCTCTTCTTGAGTTTAGAGTGGACATATACCATGTTTCACCTTCAGAAGACAACCACTTTAGTGTAAGAAGGTTGTTTGTTCTGTTTTTTCTGAAGTGGTTTGAAGCTGATTTCAGTTTGGTGCCCCTGATGAATAGCCGCACTCCCCTAAGAAGATCTTGAAGGACCCAAATTGTTCTAAGATACAAGTGAAACAATCTATTTGAACAGGGTTTCCCCTTTTTACTTTGATATGTTTTTCCTCTTATTCTGGTTTGTCCCTGACAACTTTTACTAAAGATAGATTGATTTGTGTGCATATCCCTGGAGGAGAAGAAGAAAAAAAATAAGATCAATGGTGTATTCGCAGGCAGTGTTCTGTCTAAGGTACAACAGCACATCTTCACAGCACAGAATTGACTGACTGGGCAGGGCAGATTAATCACCTGGAAAGCTGTGCTGCCTTGCAGTTTAGAGGGAACACTAGTCACTTGGGTTTCAGCTTCCAAACATGAATGTTCAAAATTTAGGCCACTTGTATTACAGAGCTATGTTGAGTATCTCGAGCACAAGTCTGTCTATGTAGACTGTGAGGCACACTCCCAGCTGCAATGGTAACATATACTTAATGCCTCAGACATAGTTATCTTGCCTTGATACAGGATTCAAACTCTCTCAACTACTATAATCCAACAATAGAGATTTATTTCCTTATTTTGTTCACTGTCACAGCACATGAAGGGTTAAAAGGATATCAGTGGAGTTGTGCCTGCTTATGTCAAAGATGAATTTATCTGGGAGATGTTAAATTTAGGTTCAGACAACAGAGGTTTCTCAGCTGACCTTAAGGATGACCAGGACATTTTTATATAAAACAAGATGAACTTGTACCATTTTTTTTTGTTTCCTTATGATCAGTAATGAAGACCAAAATGGGGTTCGCCTAAGAAAAAAATAGCTTGCTTTTTATATTAGAAATTCAACTGATATCTATCTTGGAAGAGACTGGAGAACTTGTGAAATTCTAACAACACAAAAGACAAAAACAAAACAAAAAAACCCAACCCACAAAACCCTGATGGTTGAGCAAGTGAAAGAGGAAACGATTTTTAGCCATTGTTTGCTTGGGGTTTTCATTATTTTTGTTAAGGCTTATTTAACTGCATTCCCTAATGAACACTTTGGAGAAAACTTTGCTAACAATCCAAAACCCCCATTCCTTTAGCTTGCAGTACATATCTCCTGAGACATCTGAGAAGCCAACCAGCAAAACTGGGACAGAGTTGCTATTCACAGGGCATTATTTTAAAATGTGGTATAAAAATTACCAAGTCAAACCATCCAAAGCTTCTTTATACAACATGAGGGAACAAAAAGAGGTAAATCCCCTTTCATAGAATCATGGAAGATTAGGGTAGGAAGAGACCTCAGGAGCTCATCGACTCCAATCCCTTGCTCAAAGCAAGACCTACCTCAACTAAATCATTCCATCCAAGACATTGTCAAACCTGGCCTTAAAAACTTCTAGCAATGGAGATTCCACACACACACCCCAGCAATCCATTCCAGTGCTTCACCACCTTACTAGTGATATAGGGTACGTCTAGACTACATGCCTCTGTCGGCAGAGGCATGTAGATTAGGCTACCAGACATAGAAAAATGAAGCGGCGATTTAAATAATCGCCACTTCATTTAAATTTACATGGCTGCCGCGCTGAGCCGACAAACAGCTGATCAGCTGTTTGTCGGCTCAGCGCGATAGTCTGGACGCGCGGGTGGCGACAACAAAGATATTTGTCGACCACCCAGGTATGCCTCCTGGGATGAGGTTTACCTGGGTGGTCGACAAATACCTTTGATGTCGCCACCCGCGCGTCCAGACTATCGTGCTGAGCCGACAAACAGCTAATCAGCTGTTTGTCGGCTCAGCGCGGCAGCCATGTAAATTTAAATGAAGCGGCGATTTTCCTATGTCTGGTAGCCTAATCTACATGCCTCTGGTGACAGAGGCATGTAGTCTAGACGTACCCATAGTTTTTCCTAATATCCAACCAAAACCTCTCCCACTACAACTTGAGACCATTGCTTCTTTTTCTGTCATTTGCTACCACTGAAACTAATCTAGCTCCTTTCTCTTTGAAGCCCCTGAAAGGTAATTGAAGGCTGCTATCAAGTGCCCTCTTCTTCTTCTGCAGACTAAATAAACCCAGTTCCCTCCACCTCTCCTCATGTGCCCCTGCTCCCCTAATCATTTTTCTTTTTACTTGCCCTCTGCTGGACTCTCTCCAATGTGTCCACTTCCTTTCTGTAATGGGGGGGCCCAGGATTGGCTGCAATACTTCAGTCCCAAATAGAGGAGAATAATCATTTCACTTGATCCACTGACAAAGCTCCTACTAATGCAGCCCAATATACTGTTAGTCTTCTTGGCAACAAGGGCACACTGTTGACTAATATCCAGCTCCTCACCCACTGTAATCCCCAGATCCTTTTCTGTCCTTTTAGCTTCTCTTGACTTGCTATAATCCCAAACGTCCTTTCAGTCTTCTATCTACAGCTTTCATCTTACTGTGTCTTGACTATCTTAACAATATAGGCTATTTCTTGATGTTATTTATACCAGTGTAAATTCAGAGGGACCCCATTGAGGGGATTACAAATAGGGTAGGTGCCTAGAAGAGTTCATTCACTACAAGGCCATTGCTGAGGTTAGTGGAGTTTCTCTGGTGTAAATGAGCATGGAATCTGGCCCCATTCTCCACATCAGCCTCATCCTTGTTAATGACAAGTTCTATGAGGATGGCAGTTCCCTGCATCTGAATGCACTGCTGACATTAAACAGAAATTCAGCCTTGAGAGCCTCAGTCTGTGTGTTTCGCATGCAGCTCCGGTCCCTTTCCTCATGTCTGCACTCTGATCTATTCAGCAGCTGCCAAAATCCTGCTTAGAAAAAGTCAAATACAGGCAGTCCCCGACTTACGCGGATCCGACTTATGTCGGATCCGCACTTAAGAACGGGGCTTTCTCGCCCCAGAGCTCACAGGCAGCGGTCCCGCCACCTCGACCTCCGGGGCGAGAAAAGCAGCTCCCGGTGCCCCTGGTCTGCTGGGGACCGTCTCCAGCAGACCAGGGGCACCGGGAGCAAAGCCGCAGCCGTGGCGGGTTCCCGCGCTTCTGAGGCTTTGCTCTGGCTGCTTCTGAGGTTTTGCTCTGGTCAGTTTCAGCAGCGGCTGAATCAGGACGCCTGGGGCAGATCAGCTGGGGTGCTGCTGGGTTGGTCCAGTAGCGCCGAAGAGCGGCGCTACTGGAGCAACCCAGCAGCACCCCAGCTGCTCTGCCCCAGGCGTCCCCAAGTCAGCCGCTGCTGAAACTGACCAGCGCTGACTACCGGAAGCCCGAGGCAGAGTTGCTCTGCCCCGGGCTTCCTGGAATCAGCCGCTGATCAGTTTCAGCAGCAGCTGACTTGGGGACGCCTGGGGTTCTTAAGTTGAATCTGTATGTAAGTCAGAACTGGCGGTCAGTTTCAGCAGCGGCTGAAACTGGATGCCAGTTCCTACTTACATTCAGATTCAACTTAAGAACAAACCTACAGTCCCTATCTTGTATGTAACCCGGGGACTGCCTGTAGTCTCTATGGTCTCTCATTAAAGTTTGTTATGACACATCTGCTCCAGTAGTTTCCCTTATATCTACGATAGCACTAGAAAGGCGGAGAGCATTTTATCAAACTTAGAATTTCTTAAATAGCAGATGAGGTTGATCTGGTTGTTGCTGTTGCAGTTTTGGGGCTATGGCTATTATTTGATATTGGCACATCCCTTTCAAGATAAGTTGTGTAACATTTAAAAATAATCATGTGAACCTATTTACTGTTCCCACTGGAATAATTTTATGGCCCTAGAAACTCCCCGTTTTGCTCGTTTTCCCACTGGAACTTTCAAAATTGCCAAACCCACTTCTACTTATGGCATTACCAGCAGAATTGCTTGAGTATGAGTTTGTTTTTTGTAAATGAAATAAGTTAATGAAGCTACACAAAGACGAAAACATGGTTCAGTCACCAGCATATGATACATCAGTCTTACTATCTTGAACCCTGAATACAGGGGGAGAGATGGACAACCATTTATTGGGCTTTTTCCATCTCTTAACTGCTGTGACTGACACCATCTCCTTAGTGTATGTGCAGATAATACCCCATAGACTAGACCTAGGATCTTCTGAGCTCCACTTGCCCCAGGACCACAGCAGAATGGAAAAAAAGGAAACTATATTTCATCTGTACAGCCCACGGACCACATGGAGCCAATCTGGCACCTAGCATAAGTAAAAACAGCCTCTGGGAGACATACCACTACCATTTCTTTAATACAATAAAACCAATACATTTGCAAGGCCAAAACTTTCAGTTACATATAAGTTGTGACAGTAAATAATATAACCCTTATATAAAGATCACGACAATTAAGAAATGTAAGCCTTAAAAAGAATGGAAATGACCAATTCAAATTCCTTGCATACCTATTCTACTGGTCTTACAGTTCATACATTACTGTACACAATACAGATATATGAGCATTCACCCTTACACATTTTGCTAGAAGCCTTAATTCTGATCCATAGCTCATACTGAGGAACTCTTCCCATATCGGTCTCAATAACTATATAGGGGTATGTCTACACTACAAAGTTAATTCTAACTAACAGCCGTTAGTTCGAATTAACTTTGGTAGGCGCTACACAGGCAAACCGCTAGTTCAAACTTAATTCGAACTTAATTCGAACTATCGGAGCGCTTAATTCAAACTAGGTAAACCTCATTCTACGATGACTAACACCTAGTTCGAATTAACTAGTTCGAATTAAGGGCTGTGTAGCCACTTAATTTGAACTAGTGGGAGGCTAGCCCTCCCCAGCTTTCTCTGGTGGCCACTCTGGGCACCACCAGGGAAACTCGTCTGCCCCCCCTCCCGGCCCCGGAGCCCTTAAAGGGGCATGGGCTGGCTACAGTGTCCGTGCCAGGTGCAAGCCTGCCAGCACCCAGCCATCAGACCCTGCACCTGGCACGGCTCGAGCCAGCCACCCGCTGCCACCCAGCCCTCCGCCTCTTCCCGGGACCAGGCTGGCGGCTCCCAGGAGCCTGCCTAGGTCCACAAGAGGCGGGCGCCCGCCTGGTCTAGGACAGACATCGTGGACCTCATCCACGACCTCCGCACTAGGCACAGGAAAGTGGCCATCTAGGGGAGGATAGCTGCCAGCCTGGCCACCCAGGAGCAGGTTGGCATGAAAATCAAGGTGGTCCACTGAGACCCCCGACCCTGAGCCCGGAGCTTAGAATGGCCGTACTGGGTCAGACCAAAGGTCCATCTAGCCCAGTAGCCTGTCTGCTGACAGTGGCCAACACTAGGTACCCTGGAGGGGATGGACCGAAGACAATGACCAAGCCATTTGTCTCGTGTCATCCATCTCCAGCCTTCCACAAACAGAGGCCAGGGACACCATTCCTACCCCCTGGCTAATACCACTCCATGGACCCAACCTCCATGACTTGATCTCACTTCCCTTTAAACTCTGTTCTAGTTCTAGCCTTCACGGCCTCCTGCAGCAAGGAGTTCCACAGGTTGACTATTTGCTTTGTGAAGAAGAACTTTCTGTTGTTAGTTTGAAGCCTGCTACCCATTCATTTCATCTGGTGTCCTTTAGTCCTTCTATTATGGGAACTAATGAAGAACTTTTCTTTAGGCACCCTCTCCATACCACTCATGCTTTTATAGACCTCTATCATATCCCCCCTCAGTCTCCTCTTTTCTAAGCTGAGAAGTCCCAGTCTCTTTAGCCTCTCTTCATATGGGACCTGTTCCAAACCCCTGATCATTTTAGTTGCCCTCCCCTCTCCCATCCTCTCTCTTCCCCTCTCCCACCTTCTTTTCCCAGTCTCCCTGAGTTTTGTTCAATAAAGAGAGTTTCTATTTTTGAACACACGTGTCCTTTATTTTGTACATCAGGAAGGGGGGCTAGGGAGGGGTAAGTGGAAGGAGGTGAGGGAGGAATGGGGTACAAGCCTCCGATGGGGAGGACTGGGCTGGCTCTGCAGGCTCCTCGGGGTGGAAACTCTCCTGAAGCCCCTTGATTGACCCCCCCCCCCCTCCGGATGGCAGCCTGTGGCAAGTGCAGCCGGGCTGATGGCCGAGTGCTGTGATGTGCTGAGTGTGGGCACTCAGGGCACTCCAAGCCAGGACTGCTTTGCAAGCGGGGAACCCCTGAGAACTGTCTGTCCGGGGTGGGGGTCGGGACCCTTTAAGCACAGCCCTCGGCTAGCCTGAGGCAGCAGCTCCACACTCTAAGTCCTAATCTGATGCCCTGCTGGCACTGCTTCCGTCCAGCCTTAACCTCAGTTCAGGGTCCACTCAGTGTGGACATGCTAGTTCTAATTAGCAAAACGCTAATTTGAATTAGTTTTTAAGTCTAGATGTGCTAATTCGAACTAAGTTAGTTCGAATTAGTGCTGTAGTGTAGACATACCCTAGTTTACATAGCAGAAACATACACCTATCTCACCAAATGCTGAAGACAAAATCCCTCGCAGCTTCCCTCTGTGTGCTAGCTAGCTGGGATTTGGAGCAACCCTGCTATCTGGGTGTGTGCTTATGTAGAGCAGGTGTGGGTCACCCTCCCTTTTCCCCTTTCCCCCTAAGAGCCCCATAGGGAATTGAGGAGAGCTGGGCTACTGGCTTGGGAGGGGGAGGTATAGCACTTTGAGTTATTGGGGGGAGACCTTTAAATTACCCCCCACATCCCTCCCATTAGCAGATCTTGTCCTCCTGCGTCCCTGGCTGGCTCAGAAGTTTTGCTCACTTTTTTGAGGTGGTGGGGGGAGGAGGAGAGCTGCTGCTGCTGCTTCTTCCCCAGTGTGATGCAGGTGGGTGCAGAGAAGATGAGTGTTATTGAAATCAGCTCTCCCATGTGCCCCATAGGGAAATGAGTCACAGTGGGTGATGTCTAGCTGGATGGTTGAAACACATTTACCTTCCATTCAATTCTTAATGACCTATCCACACCCTCAGATTTTGTTTATGTTTTCACTACAAGTTGTATTTATCAGTACACTGAAATTTCTCAGGTCAGGGCCTTGTTGAAGCTGTTTCTGAGCAGTGTTGTTCTCCTTCCACTGATTGCTCATGTGCATTCCAATATGTGTGTGTGTGCAGGGGCGGCCCTAGACTAACTGCCAGCAACTGGCACCCTAAGCCAGTGGTCCCCAACACGGTGCCATTTGTGTGCGCCCACCAAGTGCTCGGGGTTGGCCTGGCCCCGGGCACGTGGTGCATGCATGCTGCCGGAGCTGGCCCGGGCTCATGGTAAGCACCGGCCCCGGGAGCGCCGCGAATTGGCCGCTCGTGCCCCGGGCGCGCGGCGCTTGTGGGGAAGCGCTGGCCCCGGGAGTGCAGTGCTTGGGGGGGGAGGGGCGCCAGCCCCGGGTGTGCAGCATTTGGAGGGGGCGCCGGCACGCGGTGCTTGGAAGGAGCACTGGCCCCGGGAGCGCGGCGCTTGCAGCGGGGGGCCCGGCCCCAGGAGCGTGGCACTTGCAGCGGGGGAGCCCGGCCCCGGGAGCGCGGCGCTTGCAGCGGGGGGGCCCAGCCCCGGGCGTGTGGTGCTTGGGGGAGGGCGCCGGCCCCAGGCGTGTGGCATTTGGAGGGGGCGCACGGCTATCGGGGGGGGCCCGCCCCTGGGCGTGCATGTGTCCCTGCCCTCTGGCGCCCGGCAGGCGAACGGCCACGCCCCCTGGCGCTCAGCAGCCTCTAAAGGTTGGGGACCACTGCCCTAGGCGAACCATGAAATTGGCACCCCCCCCAACCCCAAGGGCAGATATCTACTGAGGGTTTTGGTTCTGTGCTAGGGGGGAGGGGGAGGATGGGGTTCTGTGGCTGGGGGCTGAGGGGCTGGGGATGGCGTTCCGGGACTGGGGGCTGGAGTTCTGGGGCTGGGGGCCAGGGGCCAGGGGCCAGGGGCTGGGGATGGAGTTCAGGGGCTGGGGAGAGGGAACAGGGTGCCAGTCGGGGGAAGAGAGTCCCCTGCATCCGCCTCCTTCCAAGATCCCCTCCCCCCAGAGAGAAGCCGGCATGCACCTCTCCCCCTGGGCCGACCTCCCCCTCCCGCGGGGCAGGGGAACCCCCCCCCACGTTCCTCCTCCCCCGGGGCCGGCCGACACCCCCCTCCCGCGACACAGGGGAACGCCTCCCCGCGTTCCTCCTCCCCCGAGGCCGACCCCCCCCAGTGGCCCAGGGGAAACCCCCCCGCATTCCTCCTCCCCCGGGGCTGACCCCTCCCCTCCGCGGGGCAACCCCCCCACGTTCCTCCTCCCACGGGACCAACCCCCCCCTCCCACGGCACAGGGGAAACCCCCCGCGCGCTGCCTCTCCCAGGACTTACCCCCCTCCTGGCCGCAGGGAAGCCGTGCTCCAGGTAAGGCACCGGAAAGGGAATGGGAAATTGAAGGCGCAGGGTTTGGAATTTGGCGCCCCATGCAACTTGGCGCCCTAGGCGGCTGCCTAGTTTGCCTATAGACACGGGCCGCCCCTGTGTGCGTGCGCAGCGTGCACGCGCCATTGGAAGTTTTTCCCTCAGCAGTACCCTTAGGGCCAGCAAGGAGTCCCCAGGAGTGGTGCTGGTATACCGGCCCAGATATACCCCTTCTGGCCCCCTCACCCACTCAGTTCCTTGCTACCGCCATGATGGTTGTTGGAACAACCCTCAGCTCCTCAATGTGATCGTTGTCTTCATTGTTCTTCTTCAATCTTTAGTTAATCTTCAGCTAAGTGTGTGCAATTTAAGTTAAAGACTTTTTTGTTGTTTTCTGTTGATTGCTCCCTGCCGCAGCACGCCGTGCACCTGCAGCAGGGCATGCCCGGCCCGCAAGGCTTTAAGCCCTGCAAAAAGTGCAATAGGCCTATGCCGTACGGTGACCCGCACTCATGCTGCTTAAAGTGTCTGAGAGAAGCACCTTACAGAAGCCTGTAAAATCTGTAAGGCCTAGGGTTGCCAGGTGTCCGGTATTGACCCGGACAGTCCAGTGTTTTCGCTACCTGTCCAGTAATAAAATTCAGAAAATACCGGACACCTAAAATGTCCGGTATTTTCTGATTTTCTTTTCCTGGCCAGGAGGCGAAAATACCAGACACCTGGCAACCCTACAAACATTCAGCACACAACTTCCCGCCCTCTCCCCTCCCCACCCCCGCCAGCCCTCAACACCCCCAGGCCCCCGACCACCAGACCCCATGCTTACCTGGTTCCACAGGGAAGCTAAGTTCTAAAAACACAAAATGGCCGCCAGCAAAAAGACCAAGGGGAAGCAATGCCTCCCCTGGGTCTTAGTACTCAACCGCTCCCCTGTTCCTATCCCTATTCTGACTGCACTCACTCTGAAAGGGCTGTTTTAATGCTGTTTTATTAATTATACATTTATTTATGTATTTATTTATTTATTTTTGCTTAATAAGTCTTGGAGTCCTTTTTTTTGTTGTTTTTTGCTCAACAACTTTGGTCTCCCCCCCTTTTTTTCTTCAACAGAATTTTTTCCCCGGTGTTTTTTTTGGGGAGGGGGGGGGACAGTGTTTGGTATTTTTGGTTCAACCATCTGGCAACCCTAGTAAGGCCTTCAAGCCCAGGACAAAACGCAAAAGGGAGTCGTGCCTTCAGAGCCTCCTCCCGGAGCACACCATGCCTCTCCGGCCCCACAGGGACCCTGGCACCATTCTGAAATGCCGGCGCTTCAGAAGAAGAGGCAGCCTAACAGGGGTCGGTCCCCACCTAGGCACATGCCCTCCGTGCACCCTCCAGTAGGGCACACGGCACCGACGAGCCCAGAACCCAGACCTTCTAGGTTAGGTGGGCCTGCCTCCCAGCAAAGGGACATCAGCCCTCTGGAGGACTTCCTAGAGCCATCCACACCGCAGGCCTTGGAGACAGCAAGGGTTCTAATTGACTCCAGCACCCTCTAAGTGGCACGGGGACGCTCAGCACCGATCGTCTTCCGGGGCGACTGAAGACATGGTGCATGAGGGCAGACATTGCCCGGCCCCGATTGCACCGCATGCGGCACTGGCCATCGAGGTACTGACACCCTTGGTACCGGACTCAGTGAGGCAACATCATTCAGCACCATCACCGCCCCAGGGCCCATCGGCACCTACCTCCGTACGGGACCCCCACGCAGCCATGTCTCCTCTACTGCCTCGGCGCCACAGCAAGCTGGAGTCCATGTCTCGACGCACCGCAACTTCTTCAGCACCTGCGTTGGCACAGCCCTGGTCCACCTCGGAGTATTCATCCAACTCCAAGGCAGAATCGGTCCAGTCCTCGAGGGCCTCCATATCTTGCTCGCGGTGCTGATCCTGCTCTCGGCACCATTCCTGGCACCGTAGTCCTCCACTCCCGTACCAGCAATAGTGGGCTCAGCCAGTTTCGGTGCCCATGGTGCAAACATGGCCCCCTCAGCCTCCAGGGCAATGGCCCTTCTGGACTACCTGGGCTTATCACCAGAGCCAGGGCACGGACCTCCCCAGACCAGCTTCTGTCTCTTCAGGGCCACGAGTTCCTCCATCGGCAACACCTCTGGTCAGGTCCCCCACCTCGGTACATTCTCTACCTCCAGGCCAGTCATTCCCAGGTCCAGGGGGAAGTGCGGCTCCGGTGAGCCAACCTCCCCCTCTTCGTACATGGACACCTTGGACAATCCAGATTGCGAGGATGCCCCCATGGGTGAGGTCCAAAAGTGGTCATCATCATCCTCTACGGACAAGGCGTTAGCCAACTCCATCCCATCCATGCCCTCCATGGATGCTAAAGCCCATCAAGACCTCTCCACCACCTGGCCCAAAGTTTGGGGGTTCAGGCGGAGAAGGTTTCCGACGACTAGGATCCTACTGTTGACATTCTGCATGCCAACACCCCCTCTAGAGTGGCTTTACCAGTCAACAAAACAATGACCAAAATCTCCAAAGCCTTGTGGCAAACCCCCGCCTCCATTCCTCCAATGGGTAAGCATGCAGAAAGGAAGTACTTTGTCCCCCAAGAGAGTAACGAGCAACTCTTCTCTTACCCTCCCCCAGGCTCATTGGTGGTGCAAGCCGTTAATCAAAGGGAGAGACAAAGGCAGCCTGCTGCCACCCCTAAGAACAGGGAGGCCAAAAAGTCTGACCTGCTGGGATGGAAGGTCTACGCGTCTGGGGGCATCCAATATCGAATTGCCAACCAGCAAGTCCTCTTGTCCTGTTTCGCATACAACACCTGAGCGTCCATGGACAAGGTTACGGACTTGCTCCCTAGGGACTCCCACTCGGAGTACAAGGCTCTTCACAAAGAGGGGAGAGCAATCTCCAGAGCGGCTCTCCAAGTGGCTCTTGACATGGCAGATGCCACAGCTCGAGTGATGGCCACTGGGGTGGTTCTGCACTGTAGCTCATGGCTCCAGGATTCTGGGGTGCCGCTGGAGTTCCAAAACACCATTCAGGACCTCCCGTTGGAGGGCCCCTTGCTCTTTTCAGAGCAGACCAACCAGAGACTTCATGGCCTCAAGAATGCCAGGGTGACGTTAAAGTCCTTGAGCCTGCACACTCCTGCTACCCAGAGACATCCCTACTCAAATAGGAATGTTCCTAGAGTGCCTACCCAGGGCCCATGCCCCGACTTCACCCGCCATAGGAGCTGGAGTGGCAATAGTAGGAACAACAGGCGCCAGCCGTGCCCAGTCCCCAACAATAACCAGGGGCCCCCTACCAAGCCCCTGGGGCCCCGTCAGGGGTTTTGACGGGACCTTCAAGGGCATCTTACCAGTCTCCCCTCTAATTTTCCGGGACCGTTTATCCCATTTCCTCCAGGCCTGGCGGTCTGTTAGGGTATGTCTACACTACCCCCCTAGTTCGAAGCCTAATCCGAACTAGCTAGCGCGGCACGGGGTCCAACCTAGCCGGCATTTAAAAATGGCGCCGGCCGGCTTTATGCAAATGAAGCCCGGGAAATTCAAATCCCGGGCTTCATTTGCAACTCCGTATGACTACATTACCCCCCCCCCCCCAGTTCGAACTAGGGGAGTAGTGTAGACATACCCTTACATCTGACCAATGGATTCTGGAGATACTGGAAAGGGGTTATGTAATCCCTTTCCACTCACCCCCTCCTCCCCAACCTCCTACCCCGTCCCTTTTCAGGGACCCCTCTCACGAGTCTCTGCTACAGGAGGAAGTAAATCATCTCCTCACGCTAGGGGCGGTGGAACGCATTTCCCCCAAGTTTCGGAACAGGGGATTCTATTCCCTTTACTTTCTGGTTCCAAAGGGGAAAGGAGACCTTTGTCCCATTCTGGACCTCAGAGCTCTAAATTCCTTCATCGTCAAGATAAAATTCAAAATGGTGACTCTGGCATTCATTATCCCTTCCTTAGCCCCTGGAGACTGGTATTCTGCCCTTGACTTAAAAGACGCTTACTTTCACATTTCAATTACCTCCCACCATCGAAGATTCCTATGGTTTACCGTGGGCGTGGACCATTACCAATTCACAGCCCTCCCCTTTGGTATTTCTACGGCCCCTCAGGTCTTTACAAAATGCGTGGCAGTGGTGGCTGCCGAGCTCAGAAAAAGGGGTATCCAGGTGTTCCCCTACCTAGACAACTGGCTCCGGAGGGTGGAGTCAGAGACTCAAGTGAGAGTCCACATCACCACAGCCCGCAAATTCTTCAAAGATGTAGGCCTCTGTTGAATCTGGACAAATCGACCCTGAGTCCTACCCAGATAATAGAGTTTGTGGGCGCCACCCTAGATTCCCTGGCACAGAGAGCCTCTCTGCCCAGCTCCCGGTTTCTCTCAATACAGACAGTGGTCAGGGTGCTCCAGAACTTTCTGGTGACCACTGCCCAGACTTGCATGCAACTACTGGGCCTCATGGCCGCCTGCACTTATGTAGTGCAGCATGTCAGACTGCTCATGCGCCCACTACAGATGTGTCTATCGCAAGTCCACAACCCGGTCATCCACTCTTGGGACAGGGTGCTTACAGTCCCCACCACCCATCCTTGCATTGGAATGGTGGACCCACCAGGCAGAGGTCTGTGCAGGGGTTCCATTCTCCAGACCAGTGCCGTCCATCTGACTGGTCATGGACGTGTCAGACCCGGGCTGGGGAGCTCACCTAGGAGATCTCCACACACAAGGTATGTGGTCTGCGGATGAAACCTCCCTGCATATCAATGTCAGGGAGCTCCGGGCAGTCCAATTGGCTTGTGCGGTTTTCCTTTCCCTTCTGAGGGGCAAGTCCGTCCTAGTTCTGTCGGACAACGTGATAGCGGTGGTGTACATAAACAAGCAGGGCAGGGCCTGTTCCCCTCACCTGTACTTGGAGACGATCTACCTGTGGGACCTCTGCATCGGAGCAGACATCCACCAGATGGCCTCCTATCTCCCAGGCTCCCAGAACATCCTGGCGGACAGGCTGAGCAGATTGTTTTTGGGTCATGAGTGGTCCCTGCACTGATATGTAACCCATTCCATCTTCCATGCATGGGGGTCTCCTCACCTAGACCTGTTTGCCACCGGGCAGAACAAGAAGTGCCTGCATTTCTGCTCCCTCATGGGTCAGGGGCAGGGTTCCTTAGGGGATGCTCTCCTCCTCCCCTGGCTGCAAGGCCTGTTGTACGCCTTCCCGCCTTTTTCGCTAGTTCACAAGGTCCTCCTGAAAGTGCGGGAGTTCAGGGTGTCCCTGATTCTAATCGCCCCAGCATGGCCCAGGCAACATTGGTTCTCGACCCTCCTCAGCCATTTCTGCGAGAGGCCCGTATCCCTCCCACTGGTCCTGGACCTGATATCCCAGGACTCGGGCAGGCTCCACCACCCGGACCTGCAATCGCTGCACCTGACAGCATGGAAGCTCTGTGGTTAACGGCAAAGGAGCTCCAGTGCTATGAACAGGAGTAACGGTAGTTCGGAATAGGAAGCCTAGTCCGAACTACCTAGTCTGTGCCGCGTGTAGTCGCGCGGCACAGAGTCCGCACTAGTGGACATTTAAAAATGGCGGCACCTGGCGAGATGCAAATGAAGCCCGGGAAATTCAAATCCCGGGTTTCATTTGCAACTCCGGTTGCCTACATTACCACCCTAGTTCGAACTAGGGTGGTAGTGTAGACATACCCTAACAGATTAGTAAGACAGGATTTCCCTTTACAGAAACCATGTTGACTTTTGTCCAACAAATTATGTTCTTCTACATGCTTCACAATTTTATTCTTTACTATTGTTTCTACTAATTTGCCCGGTACTGAAGTTAGACTTACCGGTCTGTAATTGCCAGGATCGCCTCTAGAGCCCTTTTTAAATATTGATGTCACATTGGCTACCTTCCAGTTATTAGGTACGGAAGCTGATTTAAAGGATAGGTTATAAACCACAGATAATAGCTCAGCAATTTCCCATTTGAGTTCTTTTAGAACCCTTGGATGAAGGCCATCCGGTCCTAGAGATTTGTTAACATTAAGTTTTTCTATTTGTTCCAAAACCTCCTCTAATGACACTTCAATCCGGGACAGTTCCTCAGATTCATCACCCACAAAGGACGGTGCAGATTCAGGAATCTCCCCAACGTCCTCAGCCGTGAAGACTGAAGCAAAGAAATCATTTAGTTTCTCCGCAATGGCTTTATCATCCTTGATTGCTCCTTTTATAGCTCAATCATCTAGGGGACCCACAGGTTTTTTAGCAGGCTTCCTGCTTCTAATGTACTTAAAAAACATTTTGTTATTTCTTTTTGAGTTTTTGACCCTCTACAAGGGCCACTTATCTGGCTACGTGGCAGCAGTTCTGCTGTTGGGCTTCCCAGAAGAGGGTGCACCCAAGGCGGGTTCCAATCCCCCGATCCTAGATTATCTGTTGGACCTTAGGCTCCAGTATCTTTCTTCCTCCTCCATCAAGGTTCACTTGGTGGCCATCTTGACCTTCCACCCAGGGGAAGGGAGGAAACCCTATTTGCCAATCCAATGGTCAACAGGTTCCTGAAAGGGCTGGACAGGCTCTATCCCCATGTCCACCAGCCTGTTCCCCAGTGGAACCTAAACTTGGTTCTCTCCAAACTTATGGGCCCCCCGTTCGAACTGTTAGCAACATGCTCCCTCCTCCACCTATCTTATAAGGTGGCTTTCCTGGTGGCGATCACTTCCGCCAGGCAGGTATCTGAGCTTAGGGGACTCACATCAGATCCCCCCCTACATAGTACTTTTAAGGATAAGGTTCGCTCCGCCCTCACCTGGCTTTCCTGCCAAAGGTAGAGTCATCCTTCCTCACCTCCCAGGACATCTTCCTACCGGTTTTTTACCCTAAACCGCACGCATCTGGGAAAGAGCAGGCTTTACATACTCTAGATATCTGTAGGATGCTAGCCTTTTATTTAGACAGGACCAAACCATTCCGGAAGTCACCACAACTTTTCATGGCTATTGCAGATCGCATGAGGGGCCAACCCATGTCCACCCAGTGAATAGCCTCTTGGATAACTGCCTGCATCAGGGAGTGCTACACCCTGGTAGGCATTTCGGCTCTGCCCCTTAGAACCCACTCCACGAGGGCAGTGGCCGCTTCCACTGCTTTCATTGCACAGGTTCCCATCCTGGACATCTGCAGAGCCGCCATATGGTCCTCCGTCCATACGTTTGCCAACCACTATGCACTGTCGCATCAGGCCAGAGGGGACGCTGCCCTGGGTAGGACGGTCCTTCACTCCTCTGTAATTTCATCGTCCAGCCCACCTCCTTAGGTTCTGCTTTGGAGTCATCTATATTGGAATGCACATGAGCAATCACTCGAAGAAGAAAGAATGGTTACTTACCTCGTAACTGTGATTCTTTGAGATGTGTTGCTCATGTCCATTCCAAATCCCCACCACCGCCCTTTATCTGGAGTATGCCGGTAAGAAGGAATTGAGTGGGTGAGGGGGCGAGCAGGGTTATATATGGGATGATATACTGGCGCCACTCCAGGGGGCTCCCTGCTGGCCCTAAGGGTACTGCTGAGGGAAAAACTTCTGACAGCACGTGCACGCTGCGTGCACACACCTACATGGGAATGGACATGAGCAACACATCTTGAAGAATCACAGTAATGAGGTAAGTAACCATTCTTTCTTTCATTAAGATTAATAATAAGGAAATTTTCTTTGCTCCCATCTGCAAACCTTCTTCATGCTCTGGAAGTCACTGGGGCTCTGGAAGTCACTGGGGTTCCTAGTGTGAGAATCTGAAGATAGAGTGTGATTGTTGTGACTTGCAGTTTCAATGAGGCACTTAAACTCAGAAGAACTCAGTGGAAATATAGGCTCTTTCCCATGGCAGTGAGTCTCAGAAGCTGGGTCTACAACAGGGGTGGGCAATAATTTCTGGCTGGAGGTCAATCCAATAATTTGGAAAGTGGTTGAGGACCGCACTCTTCTATGATACTAATGGAGGGAGTGCAGGGTCTGGGATGGAGGTTAGGTGCAGAAAGGACATTGGGGTAAGGGAGAGAGTTTGGGTGAAGGAGGCAGTTGTGACCTAGGGCACTGGACTGAGGTGTAGTGGGTTGGATTGTGACCTAGGGAGGGAATTGGGGTATAGGAGGATGTGCATGGGATTGAGTTGTGAGCTAAGGCTAGAGGGGACTGTGATCTGGGGCAGAGGATTGGGGTGCAGGAGGAGGGCAGAGGATTTGGGAATGTGGAGTGGGAGGGGAAAGGGTTGGGGAAGGGAAGGGCTAGGGTGCCAGAGGCAGTCTCTGGCCAAGAGACTTACCAGCGAGCAGCCCGTTCCTGAATCAGCCTTGCTGCTGCAGCCATGTGTTCTGTAAATAACTACAAGCCCTTTGTGCATTGTGTCTGCTTGTTATTGAAACAGGCAGCTGCCATTGGCCAGTTTCTGGCCAGAAGCTGGCCAATGGGATTGTGCTGGGGGTGGGAGCAGCTTCTAAAGCTTCCCTCCTGTTCTCTGAGCTCAATTTTTAAAGTGAAACCGGTACACAGCTAGGGTGGCCGGGTGGCCAGTTTTGAACCAGACAGTTCGGCATTTGAACTTTCTGTCCGGGAAACAAATTGAGAAAATACCGGACATATAAACGTCCAGTATTTTCTAATTAAGTAAGTTTTATTATTATTATTATGAGTATTAGTACGTAGTTGCGTACTGCCTGGCTTGTAGACATGCTCACACTGCTCACAGCCAGGCAGTACGCAACTACACAGTAGAGAGGACAGGGGTGGGGCCGGGATGGGATGGAATCCCCAGGGCCGGACTCACCCATGTGCCCCGCCGGGACCGTGTGCGGGACGAGCAGCACTCTGGGATTTACATGCGCCCGGGACAGCCCCGCTCCCCGACAGCCAGTTCCCCCCCGGCCAGCCAACAGGAAGCAGAGTTGGCCGGGAGAGGATCCGGGGAGCGGGAATGGCAGGGGAGGAAATGGCCGGCGGGGAGTGGGACTGGCCAGGAGGGGATCAGGGAGAACCAACAGGCAGGAAGCAGGGCGGGAAGCCAGGGCATCTCCCCAGGCTTCAGAGCCCAAGCTAAGCCCAGCCACATAGCTATTTTAGCAATTTAGCAGGAGCTGTGCAAGCTCAGTTTGGCAGGAAGTTCCACCCTTTCATCAAAGCAAAAGGAAATGGGAATATTTTTAACAGGCTCAAATATTTCACAGAGCCTTATTTTCAGAGGGATGAATAGTGCTTTTGCTGGGCATCTTTTGGTATTTGGCCTTGCACCAGAACACCGATTGCAGAAAGCTCTCTGTACCTTCTCTAGCTACAATACAGAATCACTTTTTCCCGTAGCTTGTTATTAGCAATTGTTAAAATTGCATCTTAGAGACCTTCCAATCGCATATTCAACTGCTTTTGCCAGTATCTCATGTTGGCTTGCTCACTAATGGAGTCTGGGTTAGGCTGCCTAGGGGATGGCTCTTCCTGGGCATCCTGCCAGTCTTTGACAATCACTGTAGTAATGACAGCTTTCATCCGGCAACAGAAGCTGAAAATCAAACAGAATGGCAGCCAAACGTAAGTGCAGACTGGTTTTAGGCTGCATGCTTGGTTGTACAGAGCAGGATTATAATTCTGCTCTGGTACTGATAGGCACGTTATATATGATGCACTGTATGTGTATACCATGCCTAATAAAATAATTTAGAAAACCTAGCCATTGCTTGAAGGGATTCTCAGTTGTACAAATATGTGGTCAGATTCATCACTACACTGCCTGCTTTGCACTGTTCCAGTACTGTAGTTATGTCCGTGGTGCATATGACTAGTGAATGAAGTTCATAGCACTCTGCTTTATCAGAGCAGCACAAAGCAGCCAGAGTTATGTGGAGTTCTGATTCAAATACCAGGGAAGAAGGAAGAATGGTCTGTAGACTCATACATGATGAATATGAAGGCAGGCACTGGGCAAGGATGAGGTTTGAAATTCTGCTCCCAGATACACTGGTTCAATGCCATTGTTCTCCATGCATTTATCTCCAGCTTAACTATACGCACATTTGGCTTTGGGCTAGGAGGATTTTCCCAGTGTGGTAAGCAGGGTGAAAGAAGGTGCAGAAATGAGAACAAGAGGCAAAGACAAAGGGTATTTCTTCACAGTACAGTTTGCCTGGGTTCTTACCTGCATGTCGCGCCGAACATCACTCCTGACCACGCACAAACCTCTCTGACCCTGGTTTGGTGAGAAAGAAGCAGTATCACAGTACAAAGAACCATAGGGTGCACCTCTACGAGTCCTAACACCACTCTGCTGGGAGTGCTGTGCCCATGAGGACACAGAAATGCAAGTGTACTTTTCCCACTCACAAGCTAAGTCAGTGATGGGCAACCTGTGGCCCGCAGGCCGCATGCAGCCATTGGGATTCTATGAGTGGCCCACAAGACATTTTAAGCCTGTTGGCTGCCCGCCGTGAAGGGGTCCCGATCCTAGAAGTTAAAGACACGGACGTTAAACTCTTCAGGGCATCCATCAGCCTTCCCTAGGCTGCCCGCTGCGAGGGGACCTTGTGTCCCAGCAGTTGAAGACTCGGGTGTAACATACACACACACACTGCCCTGACCATCGGCTGACAGAATTGGCGTAGTCGGCAGGATTGTGTTATTGGTTCAAATACAGCAGCATGAAGCCAGTCATGATTGACATGGATTTTAGCTGTATAGAGAAAGAATTTGCCCAAGAGGGATGGGGCAACCCTAAATGAGATAAGAGATGTTAGGGAAAGGCACTTGCACCTAGCTGTTAAAGGGTGTGTGGCAAGCAGCCTGTTCCAGCTACTGCAACTTAGTAACAGAGCTGATAAGGGTACAAAGAGAGAGATACGAACTCTGGGAACAATGCCAGAACCTAGATACCTGGGTGCGAACGCTAAATAAGGACATGGAGCACATACAGGAACGGCTCCTCCCGAGGCTAGAGAGGGGAAGGAGAAAATAATTAATGGAGAAAAATGAGCTTTTGGAGCTGGCTTTAAGAATTTTCTGGCTCAAGCCCCTGTTCTCCCGCCTTCCACTGTAACCAAGATAAAACAGTTCAGCATTCCAGCGAAACTATGGCTCTGGTCTCTGAACTAATTAAAGATCTGGAAAAACGGGGAATCTTAATTTGTACCTACCCCCCGTATAATTTGCTCAGGAAGCATGCTCGCTGGAAATGAGCCCCCACCCACGAGGAAGCTCTGAGAGACAACTGATAAACGAGATACACACTTATCAACTGATAAACGATTCACCCTAATGCCCCATTTCATTTGTACCTCACTGTGGGAAACACAGAGATGTCCTGCCTTATGAAAAGGTGCTTCTGGCAGCCTAAACAGCACTAAGGGAAACAGAGGAGCTAACCCAAGCTCAAGACATAACACTTCACACTCCTCTCCCAATCATTAAGCCCATATTGGAGGGAAAGGAGTTGCCACCGGGAGTAGCCCAAAAGAAAATGACTGTCCAAAGATGAGCACTCTATTTACACCACAGACTCTGCTGCAGCATGGATGTTATGAAAACCCTATACTGAGAAGTTTAAAATTAGTAATAGCTGACTGCAATAATAAACATTCAGATTTACCTATTGAAAGGAATCAGGAGGTGTGGGTGGCTAATTGGAAAGCCCACCCTCCTCACCAAATTAATACTGAACAAACCTGTGTCATTGGGAAAAGTCATTTAGCAGGAATCAGGATGGACCATAAGAAGAAAAAAGCATGTGAAAGGAGAAGGCAAAAAGTTTTGGAGCCCTATGGGCATAGTTGAAGGAATAAGGAAAGTAAAGCAGACATTGGAAAGTTACTAGGAATGAGGAACATTTTCTTTGAAAGGACAAAGCAAGTGATTTGAGGGTATATGTGAAGGTAAAAAGTGGACTCCGTGGGAGTGTGGAAGGAATTAAGCGATGGTTGTAATATGTGAAGGGAAACCTGCTTTAAAAATGATACCTCATTTCTTTGCAGCCTTTTTCTTAAGCAGTGTGCAAATCATTTAAGCAAAGAAACAATCAAATTTAAACATTTGGGTATGGACACTTTTGTTAAATCTGCAAAGGAAAAATTAGGGATTCTACTGAAACTTAATTGGTTAACTGCATAAAAGTATAAGCTCTATATATCGTAACTCTATTTTTGTAGATTTCAAATGAACTAGTTTTATTTTGTTTTGGATAATGTCCTCTTGCTTAAAATTGCAAAAAGACAAGGCACAAATTAGTTAGTGCTTGTGTTGAGCATTCAATTCTTAAAGTTAATTTTAACTCTCTAGAAACCAAATTATTATTTTAGAAAGCTTTGAAGCTTCACTGTCTCTTTTCAAGGCTGAGTTGATAACATTTTTGGCTTGCTTTCAAATCCAACATTATATGTGAATACAGGCTGCCTGGCTATTTCAAAGGAAAGTGGACAAGGAAGGCTGTGGCGGTCTCAGCAGACACATCCACTGCACCCCTGACTGCAAACATAGAGGGGTCAGCTCAGCTTGCAGAGCTGGCAGCAATCAAACTAGCTTGTGAGGCAGGTGCCAGTACCATCTACACTGACTCCTATGCTGTATGGGCTGGAGCCACCCAGTGGATAACTAACTGACAGAATAATAACTGGGAAATAGGGGGAAAGCCTGTTTGGGGATTGGAATATTGGAAATGGATATACCAGCATGCAACCCAACATGCCTTAAGCATAGGTCATGTGTCAGCTCACCAAAAGAACAACACCCCAGCTGCACAGCTGAATAACTTAGCAGATGCACCAGCACAAATTTTTGCTGCCCAGGTGGATTGGGAACGCCTGTACACTTGGCTACATGAAACCTTGGGACACACAGGAAGTGATGAGCTGGTGAGGCAGGTACATGCTAGGGGGTGGCCTATCACCCACAAACAGGCCAAAGATCTGGTCCAAGCTTGCACCCTTTGTGCTAAGCTCAGAAAACATATAGCAGAAGGGCAACGGTTTGCCAGACTAAGAAATGGAAAAGTACTATGGGCAACCTGGCAAGTAAATTATATTTGTCCACTAACCACTAGTAAGCAAGGGTGGAAGTATGTTTTAACTGGAGTAAAAATTGTTTCAGGAATTGGTTTTGCTTACCCAACCAGATGGGCAACAGGGTTGTTTACGATCATGGGACTAAACCGCTTAATAGCCCTTGTCCCAACACCCCAGGAGACTCAGTCTAATGGCATGATCGAATGCTGGAATGGACTGTTGAAAGCCTACTTGAGACCCACAGATGGTAAATGGGGAAACAGATTAAATCCTGTGGTGAAGAGATTAAACAACCGGCAGACCTCTACGGGCAGTCCGATCAGTAAGGGATTCTTCCCTACAGGGAGAACCTCTCCTAGCCCCACTGTACCACTCAAAGATTCTAAATATGCACCTGGAGACACTGTGGTAATCAAACACCCCAGTTTGGGAACGCAAACCCGCGTACTGCACTCCTACAAGGGAAAAGAAGTCTGGACCACTGCAAACGCTGGGCTGACACCAATAACCATTATTGAGGCTTGGATTGTATCCAAGACCGGCAAACCTTATGTTTTATTACAGGAAACTGAGGCAATAGCCCCAAACAGACCTCCCCTCCTTGTCCCTCAATATCCTCCCTCCCCGATGGGCTCAGGCAGTGCGACAAGAAGTCGGCATTTGCGTGCATTTGCCCCGCCCTATGCACAATCGTGAATTTATATTGTTGCAAAAACAAGTACCACCTCATTATGCACGGATTGGACTCGCACATGTTGTGCATCCACTGTTAGGGCGCATGGTCCATCATCAGCCGAAACGGGCTTCCCAGAAAATAGTAGCGGAGGGCTTCTATGGCCCACCGCACCGCCAGGGCTTCCCTTTCTATGGTCGAGTACGCTTGTTCATGCGACAGCAGCTTGCGGCTTAGATAGAGGATAGGTTTCTCAGCGCCTTCGTGCTGTTGGGCCAACACGGCATCGGTCTGCACCAAAAACGGCTTGTTGAAGTCTGGCTGCGCGAGCACGGGTGCTTGCGTTAGGGCCCGCTTTAGCTGCTGAAACACTCTCTCGCATTGTGGGGACCAGCTCACCCTCTGGGGTATTCCGTTCTTTGTCAGGTCCGTTAGGGGTGTGGCTAGGGTGGCAAAGTGCGGTATGAATCGCCAGTAGTACCCGGCAAGGCCCAGGAACTGCCGCACTTGCCTCTTTGTCACGGGTGTCTGGTGGTCCCGCACTGCCCGCACTTTGTCCACCTGGGGTTTCAGTTGCCCATTCCCCACGACGTAACCTAAGTAGGCCACCTCATTCTGGCCAAAGGTACATTTGCTGGGATTCGCCGTCAGTCGGGCATCCGCTAGCACCTGTAAAATCGCCCGTACGTGCTCCAGGTGGTCCCCCCAGGACGTGCTATAGATTACCACATCGTCGATGTAGGCTGCGGCGTAGTCTCGGTGTTCCTCTAAGAGGTGGTCCATCAACTGCTGGAAGGTGGCTGCGGCCCCGTTTAACCCAAACGGCATGGTGAGGAAATGGTATAGCCCAAAGGGCGTCGCGAACGCCGTCTTTTCTTGTGATGTAAGTGTAAGGGGGATTTGCCAGTAACCCCTCGTTAAATCTAACATCGTTAGGTACCGCGCTCTCCCCAACCTCTCCAGCAGCTCTTCCATCTGGGGCATCGGGTAGGCATCGAATTTCGAGATTGCGTTGACCTTCCTGAATTCTATACAGAACCGAAGAGTCCCATCCTTCTTGGGTACTAGGACTATGGGACTGCGCCATGCGCTCCTGGATTTCTGGATCACCCCCATCCGCAGCATCTTTTGCACCTCTTCTTGCACTGTCCCCCACAGCTTCCTAGGGTGGGGTCGAAGGGGTTCCCGGACTTTCCGTCTGGGGGTTGTTTGTACATGGTGGTAAATAACTGTGGTGCGCCCTGGCTGCGTCAACAAGACCGCCTCGAACTCATGAAGGAGCGCCTGTATTTCCCCCTTCTGCCTCCCCGTCAGTGCGGGCCCGAGGGCTGGCTCCTCTTTTGTGGGGCCCAGGTCTCCACCCCAGGGTCCTAACTCTGGGTCCGTCCGTCGTGTGGTCGCCAACAGGCTTTCGCGTGTGTTCCATTTTTTTAACAAGTTGACATGGTAAACCTGTGTGGATTTGCGTTTGCCCATCAGCCGGACCTCATAGTCCACAGGGCCCACCTGGCGCAGGATCTCATAGTGGCCCTGCCATCTCGTCAACAGTTTGGAGTCCGTGGTCAGCAGGAGCAGTAGCACTCTATCCCCCGGGACGAAGATTCGGCTCCTGGCCCCTTGGTTGTACCATTGGGTCTGCCTCGCTTGTGCTTCCCGGAGGTTGACGCAGGCGAGCTCTCCTGCCACTTTCAGTTTTTTTTGTAGTTCGAGGATGTAACGGATCGTCCCCATGGTGCGAGAGTCCTGCTCCTCCCACTCCTCTTTCAGGAGGTTCAGGACACCCCTGGGTTGTCGTCCATATAAAAGTTCAAAGGGTGAGAAGCCGGTGGACGCTTGCAGCACTTCCCGCACCGCGAACAGCAGGGCAGGCAGGAAGAGGTCCCAGTCTCGAGGGTCCACTCCCACGAACTTCTTCAGCATTGCTTTTAGTGTCCTATTGAAACGCTCCACAAGGCCGTCCGTCTGGGGGTGGTAGACGGACGTCCTAAGCCTTTTTATCTGGAGCAGCTTCCCTAGTTCAGCCCTGACCCGTCCCGACACGTTTGGGCCCTGGTCTGTCAGGATTTCGCGGGGGGACCCCCACGCGAGCAAAAATCTTCACCAACTCAGCGGTCAGCCCCGAGGCCTTGGTGTTACACAGGGGCACCGCCTTGGGGTAGCATGCGGCATAGTCTATGAGGACCAGTATATACCGGTTACCTCTTTTCGATCGTTCGAGGGGTCCTACCAGGTCGAAAGCCACCCATTCAAACGGGGTATCCACCACCGGGAGGGGTACGAGTGGGGCCCAGGGTACCCTCTTATCCCCGGCGTGCTGGCACTCCGGGCAAGAGACACAAAAGTCTTTGATTTCCCTGTGCACCCCCGGCCAATAGAATCGCTGGAGTACTCTTTGTGAAGTCTTTTCGATCCCCAAGTAGCCGGCCCACGGACTAGCGTGGGCTAGTTCTAATACCCGCCACCTGAATTGCGCCGGGACTAGTAGCTGCCGGGTCTCTCCCGGCTCCCCCGGCCGAGTGGCCACCCGATAGAGTCGGTCTGCTCTTACCTCGAAACGGGGGTTCCCTTGGGGCTGAGGTCCATCTGTTGGGCTTGTCTCCGCCTGTTCCCAGGCGTGGGCGAGGGTGTTGTCCTCTCGCTGCTCCCATAGGAAGTCCTCACTTCCGCTCATCTCCTCCGCCCGGTTACTTCATGTTGCGGTCTCGCCCGCCTGAGTTTCGGTGAGGCCGCTCGGTCCCCAAGGATCCCAGGATGCGACCACTGTCTCGCCCCTAGGGGTCTGGCCTCAATGCTGCACGGCCCGCCGGAACCCCGGCCAATCCCTTCCCAGGATTACCGGGTAGGCTAGTCTCGGGGCCACCACTACCCAGCAGCGGGCTTGGCATGCCTCGTCCCGGATATGTGCCCAGCGAGTAGGGTACTGTCGGGTTTCGCCGTGGATGCATCGCACCACTATGGGTGGGCCCCCGTCGCCACCCCTTGGGGTCCCCTCTTCCCGTACCAAAGTTTGATTACAGCCTGAGTCCACGAGGGCCCAGGTTGCCCGTCCGTCGAGGCTTACCTGAATAGTAATTCGGGTAGGTTTAGGTCGCTGAGGTCCCCTCTTGGTGAGTGCGGCCCGCCCCAATGAACAGTCCATAAAGGGGCATTCTCAGCGGAAATGCCCCTCCTGGCCATACTCGAAGCACGCGCCCCACTTGGCGCTCTCCGTTTGCCGGGGTGGGGGTTCCGTGGCTTCGTTCTGGGGCGCTGGCTCCGGATTTCCTGAGCCTCCGGGCCCGGTATTTTTCTCCCAGTGAGCCCATGGGATGGGTGGGGCTACCCCTGCCCCCTGGCTTCTGGCAGGGCGCGCCCGCCCTGGCAGTGTGGGTCCCCGCCCTGAGGGCTTGGCACCCTGGCGGTTTCTTTCCTCCTCCTTGGCTGCCAGGTAGTTTTCCATGATAGCCACGGCCTCTCCCAGTGTTGTGGGTTGGTGGCGCCTCACCCACGTTCACCCCTCGGGTGGTAGTATCTGCAGAAATTGGTCCAAGATAATCATGTCCACCACTTGAGTGGCCGAGCGCCGCTCAGGATCCAGCCAACGGGTGGCGGCCTCTTTTAGCTGCCGCACCACTGCCCTCGAGCGCTCCCCGGGTCGGTACCTCTCGGCCCGAAATTTTTGCCTGTGGGTGTCAGGCTTCACCCCTGCTTGGTCTAGTATAGCCTCTTTTACCTTGTGGTAATGTAGGGCGTCTCGTGCAGGCAACCCCCTATATGCCCCCTGGGTGGAGCCCGTCAGATAGGGTGCCAACAGAGTTGCCCTTTGTTCCTCTGGCCAATGAGCGGCCGTGGCCACCCTTTCAAAGGTAACTAGGAAGGCCTCCGGGTCGTCGTCCGCTGTCATTTTTACCAACCGCAGCGGCAGCGGCAGGGCCGTGCCTACGGGCCCCCCCTTGGGCGGTAGTCTCCCCGGCCCCCGCCTCCGGCTGCTGTCGTTGCTGTCCTAAGACCTCTCGCACTAGCTGCTGCTGGTCGGTAAGTTGCTGCAGCAACTGCGTCTGCTGCTGCTGCTGCTGATTCTCCACCAGCCATTTCAGCAGCTCTCCCACCTCCATCTTAATCCAGAAAGACTTTTCTTCCCTCTTTTTTTTTTCCACTCTCTCACTCTCTCTCTTTTGGGGTCCCCTACTGGGTTGCCCACATTCTCCACCAGTGTGGCGAGAGGGCTCCCCCGGCCCGCTTCTCCACCTTAAAGAGACAGAGGAGCTGGCTTTCAGACACCTCCCCTCTCCCGCTGCCACTCTGCCCCCAGTGTCAAATTTTCCCCCTGGCTGTAGGGGTTCCTTGAAATTCTTCTGAGTTTAAAAGGGTTCCGTGGCCAAATCAAATTGGGAAACACTGCCTTGGATAACTGTCTCTAAAACTTTTCTATCTCTATTTGCTTTATTAAGAGGTATACACACACCTCTTACACACAGGGGTTATGAAAATGCTGTAAGACCAGGAGGTGAACAAGGTGATACTGTTTTGAGTGAGCATGTAAGCATCACTGCCTTATGCAGGGTGAAGCCAAACCAGCCCCACTGTGTGCCATAGGCACTCCAATATAAGGTCTCATTTAGTTCAAGTGACAGAGCTCCTGGTATTTTGACCCAGTAGGAATGGAGTGCAAATCTCAAATTCTGAATCTCCATGATTTGGAAAAAGGGGTAAACAGTGAGGTGGTAAAATTTGCAGACCATAAACTGCTCAAGATAGTAAAGTCCAAGCAGACTGTGAAGACCTTAAAGTGGATTTCATAAAACTAGGTGACTGGGCAACAAACTGGCAAATGAATTTTAATGTTGTTTAATGCATATTGGCAAAAAATAATCCCAATTACATGTACAAAATGACAGGGACTAAATTAGCTATTACCACTCAAGAGAGAGCTCTTGAAGTCATTGGGGATAGTTCTCTGAAAACAACCACTCAAACTGCAGCAGCAGCCAAAAAAAATAGAATGTTGGGGATAATTTTAAAAGGGATCAAGAATATCTTATTGTCTCTATATAAATCCATGATACCCCCGCATTTTGAATACTGCATGCAGGTATGGACAACTCATCTCAAAAAAATATCTTGGCATTGGAAAAAGTTCAGAAAAGAGCAACTAAAATGGTTAGGGGTTTGGAGTAGTAATGGTATAAGGGTATGTCTACACTACCCCGCTAGTTCGAACTAGCGGGGTAATGTAGGCATACCGCAATTGCAAATGAAGCCCGGGATTTGAATTTCCCGGGCTTCATTTGCATAAGCAGGGCGCCGCCATTTTTAAATCCCCGCTCGTTCGAACCCCGTGCCGTGTGGCTACACGCGGCACGAACTAGGTAGTTCGAACTAGGCTTCCTAGTTCGAACTACCGTTACTCCTTGTGGAATGAGGAGGGATTTGTACCCTTCTGTGGTTTGGCCCTCTGGCCAGTACACAACACTCAGTGTGGGAGTTGAGAAAAGATACAAGCTGAAAAAGGTCCATTGCAGGCCTGGATGGGAGCCAAATAATGGATTCCAGAGATGAGGATCCTCTGATATTTTGTCCAAACACAGGAGGCACCCTAAAGATGTGTACTTACTACCCCCAAGTTCTTATGGCATACAGCACTCCATGAGTGATAGTAAAGAATCTTCCACCAGGCTCCTAGCAATGGAGGGAGTATGTCACAGAGCTATTCCTGCCCCCTGGCTATCCAACATGCCCCTGCCCCAGCCAGGATCTAACAAATGGGGAAACAAAGGAGAGAATATTGCCCTTAATCTGTGGCTCAATTTCCTCATCTGTAAAAAGGAGTTAAGAATACACACTTGCCTACCTCTCAGGCAGGTGCGGAAAATAAATTTTTATCAGGAGCTCTTTGTAACTGCTACACATTTTACTGGGAAATGCACAAGCAGCATAATAAAAAGAAATCCTACTTCAAGTCAAAGCAATGATTTAGCTGAAGCCTTACTGTAAAGTAGCCACTTAAAATAGCAATGGGTAATTCTTACTGCAATTTTAATATTACAGGAAGTGCAGACTAGCAGGCATTGTTGGGATGCACAGTGTACGGAGCAACCTTACTCTTCGTTTGAAAAGACATTAGAATGGTTATCATCTCTGATAGAGTCTTTCAGTGCAGGGAGCCTCTCTAGCTAAAGGGAATAAGCCTGAGTGTTAAAAAGAAAGCCTTATTTAATACTTTACTTTTCAAATGCCTTAAATTTTCCCTTCTTTTTCTGTATCTTTAATAAACACATTGGATACATCTAGACTGGCATGATTTTCCGAAAATGCTTTTAACGGAAAAGTATTTGCGGAAAAACGCGTCTAGATTGGCATGAACGCTTTTCCACAAAAGCACTTTTTTGCGGAAAAGCGTCCATGCCAATCTAGACGCGCTTTTCCGCAAAAAAGCCCCGATTGCCATTTTCGCGATCGGGGCTTTTTTGCTCAAAACAAATCTCAGCTGTCTACACTGGCCCTTTTGTGCAAAGGGACTTTTGCCCGAACGGGAGCAGCATAGTATTTCCGCAAGAAGCACTGATTTCTTACACGAGATTGTCGGTGTTCTTGCAGAAATTCAAGCGGCCAGTGTAGACAGCTAGCAAGTTTTTTCCGCAAAAGCAATTGCTTTTGCGGAAAATCTTGCCAGTCTAGACACAGCCCTAGTGTGATGGTATTTGCCATGATACTATGAACCCTCGGGTGTCTAAACTCCAAATGTTTAAAATTGTTCAGTATGAGACCATTACAGGTCATGTTAATACCTTTGGGTGCGTCTACACAGCATCCTAAACTTGAAATAAATGCAATTTGCGCTGTGCAAATTGCATATCTTATTTTGACTGTATTTCAAAATAGCTTATTTGGTGCATCTACACAGCGCTAAATTTTGAAATAATATGCTATTTCAACACATCCCTTAACCCTCATGGAATGAGGGTTACAAGGATGCTGAAATAGCATGATCGTTATTTTGAAAAATATTTCAAAATAAAAGGCGCATTTAAAAGATGCGGGGTAGCTATTTCAGGATACCTCCAGTATCCCTAAATATCCAGGCTGTCTAGACATGCCCTTTGATTCTTTGGGCTCCTTTACTCCAGCTAAACTAGTGCAACAGTCCTTATAATAGAATAAACGTAGATTTGCCTTAACACTGTGCTAGGGTTGAATTTTTTTCCATTTTCTTGTATAATACTCAGTCCTGCCTTGAATGCAGGGGCCTGGACTAGAAGACTTCTCAAGCACTGATGTGAATAACTCCTTTCCTGTTACATAAATAGCAATATTTACACTATGCAAAAATAAAAAGAGTAGGTGAGGAGCTCAAGTAGCCTGAATGTCAATGATTTCTACCTATCCCATAATTAAATTTAAAAATAGTTGCAGTCACACCTCCACACTGGCATTTGAATAACTAAAAGTGGATTGGCTCTCCTCACCCTTCTTTCTGGTGACTCCCACATCCGTGTCAAAGGTATTACTGTATGACAGCCAACACTTAAGTAGAGGCTTGCTCAGAACTGATTACAAGCTGTGTTACTCCCAGTTGGACATTTGTGCTACCTGCAAGACAGGATCTGCTTTTTTTTTTTTTTAAATTGCTGTATACAGTGAAAAGTGAAAATACCCAGAATGTTCCCTAAACATTCCTTGGAGAACTTCTCTATGGTGTAAACCAAGACCAGGAGAGAACTTTCAAAAGACCTATTCCAGCCAGCTGAGCTTTTCAGTAGGCTCCAATAAAACAAAGTTAAGTGTTTATAATAGGTGATAAGCAAATTTCCTGGAGCAGACCAAAATGCCAGCAAATTCTAATCCTGTTCCTGACCCTGGCTCAGATTTGCGACCACAAACCCCAGAGAAATCGGTAGGAGCTGCAAGAGCTTGATACTACTAAAACACAGGACTTTGATGCCTGGCCTTTTGGAAAGTCACTGTATGTCCCAGTTTGTAGATATTAGTATAGTACTTTGAACATGCAAAATGCCACGCAATTGTAATTATCTCTTCTTAGCCGTGTTAAGCTGGAAACTGGACTTTGAGAGTTGCATGTCTTTCATTCAGCATCATTTGGCTGGATATCAAAGGCATGAGGAAATCATGTTAGCCAGGGACAACGCCTTGTGGGGCAAATATTCAAAATGGCCGAGACCAGATTATCTTTTGGTGCAGACAGTTACATAGTTAGAAAGCTGACATTTGCAGCTCCACATCCAGGTAGAGAAGTTTGGGGTAGTTGCCTCTGGTTCAATGCTTTGGGAAACCCGGGGGGAGGGAGGAAAGCCACAAGAAGGAGAGTGATCTGGCCCCAGCTTGCAAAGCCCAACCATCTCCCAGTTGGGTCACTCTGCTTTATGGTGGTGATGGAAGCAGCGTGTCTCGGCCCCAGCTTACTACACTCCCCCAAGTGACATGGCCGGGAGATGGCTTAGCAGAGAACAGAGGTCTGGGTCTGGGTCACTCCATTTCCCACTGCAGCGAATGAGGGGGATCCAGATCCTTACTGCCAGGGCTAGGCCCCATGGTAATATCCCAGGTCATGGTGCTCGGGGAATGGTGGCCTGTGGACACCTCAGTCATTTCTCCTACAGGGTCCCCTCCATGAACCTATCCTAGTTTATTGATAAGAAAACAGAGTTTGTTTGTTTTTTTTAATTGGAAGCAGGAACTTCCCGCGGCAGTCCTTGTGTGACCAGAACAGAGCTGGAAGAAATGGATTGAGCAATATCCATGTCTAGGGAAGGACTAAATCTTGGAACAACAGATATGTGAGTAGAACAGGGAATGTTTAGTCAGACTGATCAGGTTATTTTCTTTATTTTGGGGTTTGTTGGACTTTTCTGTGCTGAGCCCATGTACTCTGTCCTCCCACTGCCTTCACTGTAACTTTTAAACTGAATCCCAGGGAAGAAATTATCTGTTACAAACCATCCTTTTTTTTCAGTTGCTCTGTAATATCTAGTAACCAAGTAATGTTTTACCAAGTATGTCTTGTTTTGTTAATAAAATCATCTTTTTAAGACTATGATCTGATTTCTATGTTGTAGAAGGCAGGACGTTCTGTGTGCATGTGCCTAAAACTACAAGGTCAGCTATTAAAGAATTTAAAGAGGGTTTTTTCAAGCTCTCTTCAGAGGGAGGGTTAAAAAGTGTGAGGGTATCCTACATGAAGAAATTCCCAAATGTGTTTTTCTGGGTTGTCAAATGGGTTTTTTGAATTTGGGTGGTGGCAGTGTACCATCCAAGGTCAGGAAATCTGTGACCTTAAGGAGTTTTTAAACAGAAGCCTTATCAGCAGGGTATTTTAAAGTCTCTAGAGGCTACATCTACACTACACAGTTATTTTAGAATAAGCTATTCTGGAAGAGTTATTTTGAAATAAAATATTTTGGAATAGCATGTCTACACTGCAGGGAAGCCTCAAAATTAGTCCAAGGCAGGCATCCCTAATGTAGACATACTATCTTAATTTAGAGCCCAGGAGGAATAACTTAGAATGGCCCTGGTGAGGGACTATTTCGAAATAGCAGAAGTGGAGTGCCTACACATGCTATTTCGGAATAGACATTCTTCATAGAATGAGGTTTACAGAAGTTGGAATAAGCTGTCCGTTATTTCAAAATAATGGAATTGCTGTGTAGACACTTACGTAGTTATTTCAGAATAATGGGCATTATTAAGAAATAACTTTGCTGTGTAGACACACCCTCTCATGGGCCTCCACCTTCTGCACTCAAAGTGCCAGAGTGGGGAACAGCCTCGATAAGGGAGAAAAAAAATGACAGCATACAGTTGAGCAGGCCATGAAGCGGAAAACAAGGAGTTTAGATATGAAGTGGAAGGTATCTGAAGAGGGGCTGATCATGCCTGGGAAAGTTGTAAAGACATATCCGGATTTTTACAGCAGTATTTAGGATAATAAGAGGGCTAGGGGGACAGTCTGGGAGGCCATGTTTTTCTTCCTATTTTGGTGGTCGGCCACCCAGAGTCTGAAGCCAGCAACTCAAATGTTCTGACTGATACAATATTTTAATTAAACAAATTGTTTCAACCCCAATCTTCCAGTCTCAATCTTCAGAACTCCTGCTCTCCCAGTTAGGCACAAAAATCCAGACACCTTTTTGGTCTCAGTGAAGTATCAGCATGGCTCTGAAGCAGAAGACATTACTCCAGCTCCTGGACTGGCTAGATGTAAATAATCTTATAAAATGTTTCATACACGTAGAAAAACCCCTCCAATAAATAATCATCACATAGTTGCTCCTTAATTGGCTGTATATTCATGTGGCTGCAGTTTGGTTTGCCAACATGTTTATGTTCCTGTTTTCTTTATTTAAAAAAAAAAGAGGCAGTATTGTTCAGGGCTTATTACAGGGGACTGGGAGATAGGACTGTGTTCTCAGCTCCGCCACTGGGTCCCTGTAGATCCTTGGGAAAATCACTTAGTGGTAAATGCACCCCCCCTACTCTCTTGGTTCAGAAGGCATTGGCTGAAGTAGCATTAGTGTAGTCTTCCTGTGTGTCAGAAGGAAATGGTGAGTAGCATGTGCAGGGATTCTGAATACTCCACCCCCAATGCCTTACAGCAATGCTGAAGCTTCATGCAGAGTAATACAAATGGGATTTCATTCCCAGATGATGTAGAGAAGAGGCCTGTGGATCTCTAATTATGGTGGTCAAAGGTGGTAAAATAACCCTTATATGGGGAGGCCACAGCAGCTGTGTGGGGTAGGCTGCAAAATGAATCAGTGGCTATAACTGTCATCGTTTGTCTCTGGGGAAAGTTTCTGCCAGGTGGGTAGGTGTGACTAGGGATAGGGAATCCCTGGTGTATAACTTTGTCTGAGCCAGAGAGTGAGGAAAAGGGGACACAGAGGGAACGGATTCAACAAGAGTTTGTACATAGATGGCCTCTTCATTGGGGTTTCCAGAGAGAGAAACCTCATCTTCCACTGAACACTTGGGGAGAAATTCTTCATAGGGATCTTCCTTCCTCTTATCCCTCTCTTGTGAGCTCTAACCCAAGCAGGGCCATCAGGTCTGTGGAGCAATACTGAGGACCTGTAATCCTATAGACTTCAATAGGAGATTTGGGTGCTCAGCATCTCAGGCTCTGGCCTGAGGACAGTAGGATAAATCACAAGGAATAAGCACATCCAAAAGCAATTTATTCAGAGACACAAAGGTCCTCAAAGTTGGTCTGCACCTTTATAAGTTCTATCCTCCCACAACAAATGAGATACATTTCAAGGGGACATTCCATGTTTGTCTGCACTGGTGGAACAAAAAATTAAGGACATACATCAGGCTTTGCTGACAAAAGGGGAATTTTGCTGGTAAATCTGTGTCATATAGATCAGGATTCAGGCAGGGTATGCATGCTACACTTCAGCTTCAGAAGGTTGTATTTTTAACTGGCATCCTATCCCAACAGAGGAAGAATATTCTTGCAGAAATGCCTGTGAAACAGTGAGTCATCCTTTCAAGGAAAAGTAGAACGCTCCAGAGAGGAGAAGCACATAAAGCTATGTTCCTTCAATGCACAGTGGAGAAGTTCAACTAATCTCTTCCTCTAAATCAGGGCTATTCAATGTCACGTCCATAAGCAAGAAGAAACAGCCACATAATTAAGTTCTTGGTGGGAAATGGTAAGCATTTCTAAATACAGACAAGTCCAGTAAATAATAAACCTGTTAAGTTGTCAACACAACTTTTTTTTTTCACAACTCGCAGCTGTGGGCATTAGAAATCATTTTAGGTAAAATTTCTGCTCATTCCTAGATAATAAGGTCCATGTATGCAAGGATAGTATGGACAGCAGCTCTTCACAATGCCACTCTACCATACTGTCTTAACTCTACCCCGGAGGGACCATCTCTAAGGGAAGCCCCTTCAGACATTGCCGAGAACACTAAGGGGCTCTGGCAGCAGAAAGTCCACCCAAACGAGGTTTGCAGTGGCACAGTACACACAGGCTATGTCTACACTGGTGCGATCTTGTGCCAGAGATATGCAAATGTGGATAAATCCCTGTAATATTATATTTTGTATTAAGATCTTGTCCTTTTAGATATATCTTTGTTAGGTGTTCTTATAGAATCTCTGTAACATTTCTCCTAGAACTTTTATTAAGATATATAGATCTTGTAAGAAAAAATGTCTTTTGAGCTCTCCCCTTTCCTCAATTGCCCTGTTGAAATGAATGAGGTGTGAATGGAGACTGAAAGGGAAGCACCTCCAGCAGCAGTTGCAAGGGTGGAGAAGGTCTGGGAGCCAGATCCAAGCCAGTCCCTGTGCAGTGAGCTCATTAAGAAGACTGGACATACAGATGCCTTGGGAGTCCAGCAGCAAGTGCCTGCCCTTGGAAGAACTCTCTTTGAAGCAGCATTAGGAAAGGCGAGGTGATGACTAATTGGCTGAATGAGAGGGATAAATAGGAGGCATCTTGCAGAGGGACCCCGGGTTTTCGTCTTGTCAACATGGGAGCATCGATCCCAATCGGCAGAAGCCTGGCTCCACCCCTCCACCATCTGACTCACCTGGCCAGTGCAGTGAGGGGGAGCAACTTTTGGTAACAACAAGATGGAGTGTGGTTGTGTGTGTGTGAGTGTGTGTGTGTGCATGAGTGTGATGTGTCATATGCATATGATAAGTATTGATTATTCTATGTGTGTTCAATAAATGTGGCGTGTTGCCTTATCCCCCTGAAAAAGATCCCGACTACTTCTTTTAAGTAAAACACAAATGAGGCTAAGCATGGAATATCTGATAGGAGCTATTTCCAAGGTAAATGAGATTGAAAGGAATGCAGTCCCTTCAGAGCTCTCCCTGATGCCTTAGTCCAGG
The DNA here is from genome assembly GCF_049634645.1 of Pelodiscus sinensis. Classification (NCBI taxonomy): domain Eukaryota; kingdom Metazoa; phylum Chordata; order Testudines; family Trionychidae; genus Pelodiscus; species Pelodiscus sinensis. Next base: position 310,713,414 of record NC_134711.1, read on the forward strand.
AATGGGGAAACTTTTTGGGTTGGGGGCCACTGACCCACAGAAAAATCAGCCAGGGACACAAAGAAAAAAATCCCCTCACTGAGGTGTCCTCCGAATTAGAAGCAGAAAGACACTCCCCATATTCTCCTCACACGCCAGAGGCTAAAGGGGCCCAGGCTAGTAGATTTTGTGTGTTCTAGTCTCATGGGGGGGGGGGGGGGGGCACGCAACCCAGACTCCCTGGGCCTTAGGTTCGCTGCCTTAGTCTTTGTGAGCTGGTAAGGGAGTGAAATTTGTTAACTGTGGCCCAGTATGAAGTACTCAGAGAAGGAGTCTTATCTACTTTGTGCTCCTGCCAAGTCACAAGAATACAGCCAGCCTGGTATGATAGAGAAAAAAGTTTAGTTGTCTGCTCTGTCAGTTTGTTAGAAAGTACAGAGTATTCCCCCTAGTAAGGCAACAATAATTTAGTTATTTTTCAACGGTATTTTTGGTTAACATTTCTTTTGTGTGCCAAGTATTACTTTGTTCTGATTGTGTGGGAAATGAAAAAACGGGATAACTGCTGTGTCCAAGGCTGATTTGGCTATCTTTAAACTGCTCATTATAACAGCACTATTTTATTCTATTTTAATATATTAGAGAGATGAACAAACACATCTATTTTGGTGCACAATTACTTAATTTTTTAAAAGCTATTTTTGCCACCTCCACCCCAGCCATGCCATAATAAGGGATTCCGTGTGAGTGCAAGGGTCCATTTATGAAGATCCATTTGCAGAATCAAGCCCTAAGAATGTACATTCTGATAGCATCTCTGTTCTGATAACGTCACTGATTGGGGCCAAGAAAAAACGGAGAATGAGTACTGAGCTTTTATAAGACTTGATGGGCAACAATTGCTGTCAAATTTCTGCTTTAAAGTTAATTTTTTTTTGCTTAACCAATTTTTACATTTGCTAAAGTAAACCACTAATCAAAGTTTACTAGCATTAAACATGTTTGCAGTCAGACTTTAAGATATTTAGTATTTTAAAAATGTAAGATCAGCAAAACATACTTTGTCTTTGTTAATTTGGGGATAGAGTGTGAAGAAAGTCAAGATGCCAAACTTGTAGGATGCGTCTAGACTGGCATGATTTTCCGCAAATGCTTTTAACGGAAAATTTTTCCATTAAAAGTATTTGCAGAAAAGAGCATCTAGATTGGCACGGATGCTTTTGCGCAAAAGCACTTTTTGCGGAAAAGCGTCCGTGCCAATCTAGACGCAGTTTTGCACAAGAAAGCCCCGATCGCCATTTTCGCCATCGGGGCTTTTTTGCGCAAAACAGTTTTTAGCTGTCTACACTGGCCCTCTTGCGCAAAAGCATTTGCGCAAGAGGGCTTTTTCCCGAACGGGAGCAGCACAGTATTTGCACAAGAACACTGACAATCTTACATTAGATCGTCAGTGTTCTTGCGCAAATTCAAGCGGCTAGTGTAGACATCTGGCAAGCTTTTGCGGAAAAACTTGCCAGTCTAGACGCAGCCGTAGTGTTTATTCCACATCCAGGGCACCTTTTTCTGCAGATACTCTATCAATACTAATTTGCATGCTCTCAACTCAGACAAATTCTTCTCTGTATTCAATGGGAATTTTGCCATTGATCAACAGGACTGGGATTTAGCCTCTGAAAATAATGTGTACATAACAAAATATACCTACAAAATATCAGATTTGTAGTTTTAGCTGCCTATTTTATTCTCTTCTATTTAGAACTGTTCTTGCTGAGATGTTCTTTTGAGCATCTGAACTTTTATGTCAACAGACTGTTTCACAAGTTACTTATCTTCTACTTTCTCTACAGCTGGGTTATATAATATGAACAAGTACAGCTCAGATAAAAGGATAAAAAAACTATTATCTTTTACTGTTTTATGGGCTCTGGTGGCTAATAAAATTATACAGCACACAAAGCTCAATAGTACAGCTCCAACAGTAAATCTGCATTCAGACTTGTTTTGCAATGAACAAGCATTATTAAGCAGATGGTTAAAAGAAAGTTTAAAAAAGGATACAATACATGCTGGATTATTGTCTAACTTAATGACATCTCAATGCAGTTCAGCAACTATATCCCATTTGTATGGATCATGCTCCTTCATTCCTATAATGATAAGCACCATCCACTTGTCTAGCTTTCCCACTAAAAAAAGCAGCTTGTTATATGTGCAATGCCTCAGCTGGCATGTAACCAAGAGTCATCACAAAATTTGGTCCACTGGTTGGCTCATTAGCTTCCCCAGACTGGGCTGGATACCAATGCGCTATGTGACATGAATGCTGCAAGGGTTATGAAACAGTGTCAAGTAGAGGAGTAGTTTATTATTAAGAATTTTAAATACATTTAAAAAAGTGGTTCCTAAGAGTGGAAATGGTTTGCTGTATTTATTGGTGATGAGATGCAGAGCCCCTTAAACTCTTAGGTCACAGGTTCAAATAAAGACCATCCTGGTGATGAATGAAAGTTATCTGCTGGTCATTTGGTGGCCCGTGTACAATGAGTTTGGTGGTCACTGACCAGTTGCCAATATTCAGGAGTCCATATCACAAAACCTCCATCACAGGCATCTTGTACTGACACCCTCTACACCCAGGGTCACTTTGGTGAGAGATTTGTTTGCAATATTAGCAGACAGAACAATTATTGAATGGGCACGGAGAACAAGTGATCTGTTCATCTGTAGGGACAAACTCTCTTAATTGAGATTGGGGCCCATTGGTGGGCCAAGCATAGGTGTGGGAAGTACAGGTGTGGGGGGTACTGCAGCACCCCAGGTTTAGGGCCCATTGTCTCCACTGCCAACCCTGCCCCAGGATCCCAGTTGCCAGCCTGATGGCTGGGGGGTCTGCTGCCAGTACAGTTAGTCCCTGAGGCTACGTCTAGACTGCAGGCTTCTTTTGGAAGAAGCTTTTACCGGAAGAGATCTTCCAAAAAAACTTCTTCCAAAAGAGAACGTCCACGCTGCCAAAGTGCATCGAAAAAGCAATCTGCTTTTTTGAAAGATAGCGTCCACACTGAATGGACACTATCTAGCATTTAAGTTGTGATTACTATGGATGGAGTGGCCACCAGGGCACCTGTGCTTTTTCCTCTTACCTCTTCTTTCAAAAGAACTCTCTTTTCCCTGTCCACGGACACCTTTTTCTGAAAGAGCTCTTTCGGAAAAGGCTTCTTCCTTGTAGAAAAAGGTTTACCAATGTCGGAAAAAACCCTGTTCTTTTGATTTTTTTTTTTGAAAGAATGCGATGGCAGTGTGGATATAAATGAAGTTTTTTTTCAGAAAAACAACTGTTTTTCCAAAAAAACTTTGTAGTGTAGACATAGCTTGAGAGAGTTTTTAACAGGAATCATCCCATTAGCTACATTTATATTATTTATAGAGTGGCAATAGGTTGAAGTGGCTGTTCTATTCTAATTCTCTACTTCCAGTTGCCTATATCTTTCTTTAAAAGTATTCCTTTGGGGCTGGAATTTGTTACCTTTGCTCTTGGCTCAAAGGTGATTGAAAAATATGATAGGAGCTATTTCCAAGGTAAATGAGATTGAAAGGAATGCAGTCCCTTCAGAGCTCTCCCTGATGCCTTAATCCAGGAATGGGGAAACTTTTTGAGTTGGGGGCCGCTGACCCACAGAAAAATCAGCCAGGGACACAAAGAAAAAAAATCCCATTACCGATGTGGCCTCCAAATGAGAAGCAGAAAGACACTCCCCACATTCTCCTCACACGCCAGAGGCTAAAGGGGCCCAGGCTAGTAGATTTTGTGTGTTCTAGTCTCATGAGGGGACAACAAGGTGGGTGGAGCGCAACCCAGACTCCCTGGGCTTTAGGTTCCCCACCCCTGCCTTAGTCCTAGTGAGCTGGTAAGGGAGTGAAATTTGTTAACTGTGGCCCAGTATGAAGTGCTCATAGAAGGAGCCTTATCTACTTTGTGCTCCTGCCAAGTCCCAAGAATACAGCCAGCCTGGGACGATAGAGAAAAAAGGGTTGGTTGCATTTGGTGGCTGAGAGTGGGCACAACTAGGGGAGGAGGGAAAAGGTTGTAGGCGGTTTCATTAGTTGGGAATAGATGAATTGCTTTGCCTTTGGAGGTAGTCTTATCTGTAGCTACCTATAAGGTGTTAATCAGGCCATTTATCATTGGGATTGAGTAGGGTTACATGGAGTTTTTACAGATGTACCCGTTAGGGCAGTAGAGACTATAGAAGGTCAGTCAACCCCAATTTGACTGCATGACCCTTTAAGGTTTCTAAACTTGTGGCGCAGATGAAGATCTAGGGAAAAACAGAGGCAGGAGTTAGGAAAGAGGAAGCAGTCACAGCAAATAGTACGTGTTTGAAGAAAACATAGATTATTGGCTGTCTAAGGAGTTGGGACCAGGAGCCTTTTAGAGTATGATGAGGTAAGGGTTACCTCTTGCCCAGCAACTAGGATAAGCTCTGCAAAAGAGGGCAGTGTATAATATGCCTCTTTCCTCATAACCGGGAAGAACTGCTCTCCTAGGTCAGGAATGTAAGGACCTAGGGCCTGGATTTCCAAAGGTATTTAGGGTTATAAATTAAAGTCTAAATATGTTTAGGAGGTTTAGGCCTAAATAAAAAGAAACCATATGAGAAAAGCTGATCTAGGGTTGTATGTGGTCTGAATCCACACTGCCCTAAAAAGGGCAGTGGGACCCTGAATGGAGAGGACTGAAAGGAGATGGGGTCAGATATACAGAGCCCTGTGTGGATAAAAAATTGGTATCCACATCCATATTCATATCCACAAAAATGAACAATGGATATCGGCTATTTAAGGTACACAGTGATTCTGTCATCAAGAGATGCTAAATAGGGAGGTGGTAAGTATGTGGATTAAGGACAATGTTCTGAGGAAGGTTGTTAATACTGTGGATTTTCTGGAGGTAGTTGTGTTCTAGAAAAAACTGGTGCTTTGTACACAGTGAGTGGTTTGAGGATGATTTCTAAAAGGCCTGGCAGTCTTCAATAAGGGTGCATCTACACTGCAGGGCTTAACTCAAAATAAGCTAAACGAATTGAGCTACGTCAATTGCTTTGAAATAGGGAGCGTCTATACAGGACTTATATATCGAAATAGAGCACTCTTCCTCCAACTTCCCTTATTCCTCGCATAATGAGGGTTACAGAAGTCGGAGTAAGAAGTCCTCCAGTTCAACAATATTTTGACACTATTTTGAAATAATTGCCTGCTGTGCAGACACAGACAAATTTATTTTGGAATAGCGCTAGTTATTTTGAAATAGTGTTGCACTGTAGATGTACCCTAAGAGTGCCCTACCCAGAGCTGATGGGTCTGCTCTGGTTGCTTGTGTATCTTGAGAAGTATGTAGAATTCCCATGGAGTGAGTTCCTTGAGGTCTGGGGATGATATCATAGAGTGTCTCTTGAAGATGTGGGGAGAAGCAGAGGAGGCAAATTCTTTTTAAGAGTTTCCTGCTACCTACCCCTATAGCCTTAGTCTTGCTTGTTTTTGCCAGCTTTCTTTCATCCTGGTGCAGATCTCATTTGTGAGAGACATTAGAGCTGGGAGCCTCACCTAAATGCTGCTTCTGCACCCATGGGCGGCGAGTTATATGGGCTCGTGGTGCCCGTGCTCCACCAATATTCAGAGCTGGGGGCCCTGCTTCAGCAATATTTGGAGCCAATATTTGGAACCGTGGGCCAGCCCTGCCCCCGCACTCTTGCAGCACATGCTCATGCCACACACTAGGTATTTTAAATGCTGGCAGCTCGGCAGGCAAGGGAGAGGGAGTCTACCCGGGGCCTGGGCGGTGAGCTTGGGGAAGCTCCCACACTCCTGCAACAGCCGGAACCCAGCAGGCAACCCCGCAGGGTGGACGCTCAGACTCTGCAGCCCCAGAATGAATGGCCAGTGGATGCCAGAGCGGCCTATACCCCTTCGACGGACAGAGGGGTGTCAGGGCCTGATCACAGACTCCAGCCCCGCAAACTGGAAGGCAGAAGGTAGGGGAGGGGGAAAAATAGGGGGAAGGAGTAGGAGGCAGGTCAGGAGAAGAAAGGGGCAGGCATCAAGGGTCTGCGTGGAAGAGAGACAAATGTGTGGGGGGGAGTGAATGAGGAAAAGGGCAGGAGGGGAGGTGTCAGGGTGATGATGGGAGAGGAGAGGGTAAGAGCACTGGGGATTAGAGGGGGGAGGGTGCAGTGCTGGGAGAAGGCTTGAAAGAAGGGGTGGGCATGAGAAAGGTGTGGCTGGAGCAAGTCATGTGTGAGGGCACAGAGGGACGAGAGGGGAATAGGGGCAGAGGGTGGTGAGGGGAGGGGCATCAGGGGAAAAGGGGGCAGGGGCAGTGAGGGAAGGGGGAGGCACCAGAGGGTGCAGGGCTAAGGGAAGGTGCAGGTGCCAGGGGATTCTGGTGGTGAAGCAGAAGGGCAGACACCTGCAGGGGAGGGACCAGCACTAGAGAGAGGCAGGGGAGGTTTGTAGAAGGAGGTGTTAGAAGAGGGGATGAGAAGGTGTAGCTCACATGATCAGAGTGGGACTACTGGAGGAGTGGACACAAGGGGAAGAGAAGGGCTGGTGGAGGGGGACAGGCTGCAGGAGGGCTGAGGGCAGTGAGAAAGGCAGGAGTCAGGACAGCAGAGGAGGGTGAGGAGTTGGGGGGGGGCGGCAGCAGGCACCAGGGGAGCTGATGGAACAAGGGGAGGAGACATGGCAGCAGAAAGAAAAGGTAAAGGTTTCAAAATATTTATAAATAACTTGGGTGCCACAATGGCACACCCAAACAAGCAACATGAACACAGGAATGGTGCACAACACAAAATTCATTCTGCTCATGGGAGGAAACTCTTAGGCTATGTCTACACTGGCAGTTTCTTGTGCAAGAACATCTTGCACAACAAATCTTGTGCAAGAAGTCTTGCGCAAGAACATGTCCACACTGCCATGTGCGAGCTGTGCTTTTTACACAAGAGCATCCATGGCAGTGTGGATGCTCTCTTGCCCAAGAAAGCTCTCCACACTGCTTTCTTGCACAAGAGAGCTTACACCTGTTAGGAAAGAGCATAGCTCCTGTGCAAGATGCCCTCTCTTACCACGCCGTACTGTAAATTTCCTTGTGCAAGAGCAGGTGGGCAGTGTGGATGCTCTCTGGGTTCTTGCACAAGAACAGCTGTACTTGCACAAGAAGCTGCAAGTGTAGACATAGCCTTAGAGGAAACACTTCCCCCAGCCTCTCTGCCCCGGAGTTAATGTCACACACATTGGGTTAATGCAACTGCAGAATAGCTGCATGGGGGGGGGGGGGGGTTTAGTGGGGCCAAACTATTCACTGTTGGTAGGTGGATGGTGGGAAAAGTCCTTCTAGAGGGGTGACATGACACCTTTTACTTCTGGTCAGGTGTCCATCTTGCCCGGAGTGTGTTACCTCCAGAGGCGTGGCTGGTGGGGTGGGGCGTGGCTAATGGGGCACCACCAAAAATTGTACAAAGCTGCTGCCCATGGCTGCACCATTGTGCGTTTACAATCAACTCCCTCCTGTCGCTTCTTCTGGGAAGTTAGGAAGGGCATTTAGGGCACGCTGCAGATAGAGCCAGTGCGCTGAATTCAGACAAGCACCGCTGCCCAGAGGCTGGCAGGTGCCCAGCAGCGCAGCAAGGGCAGGCCCTGGCTCACTCACACTTGCAGACAGGGATCGCGCTGACACCCCACTTCGGCAAACGAAAGTACCCCAACACCCAGGGGCCTGTCCCCGGCCCAGCCAATCAGCAGCAGAGCTAGAGACTGAACCCAGGAGTTCTGCGTGCCGGCGCCAGCTAACCCCTTAGGAGCCAGGACGCGTAACCTGGCGCCGACCCCACCCCACCCGGGACCTTGTACAGCGGCTCCCCCTTATTACGCCGGGACTGGGGGAGCATCACGTGATGTGGGCGGGGCAGGAGGAGGAGCAGCGAGAGCTATATGATCCGCGCGGGCGGGGCCCGGCTTTGTGAAAAGAGGGAGGGGGGGGGCAGTCACGTGATTTCGGCGGCCCGGAGTGATCCGAGAGGCGCTGCGTGGCCGCCATTTTCCTGCGGCGCCCAGTGTGCGTGTGTCCCCCGACCCCGGCAGAGCGGAAGGAGCGAGGGGCGGGGGCGGGGGCTGGGGCCGAGGGCAGGAGGAGGGGGCCCTGCCCGGCTGACAGGGCCGTCCCCGGGGGCGGAGCCCCGCGCAGCTGCCCGCCGCGGGGCAGAGCGACTTGTCCGAGCGGGTCCGTTCCCCTGTCCCGTCCCAGCCCGGCGCCGCGCGGCCCCGCAGCACCATGTCCGGCCAGAGCCTCACCGACCGCATCACGGCGGCGCAGCACAGCGTGACCGGCTCCGCCGTCTCCAAGACCGTCTGCAAAGCCACCACCCACGAGGTGATGGGGCCCAAGAAGAAGCACCTGGACTGTGAGTGCGGGGTGGCGGCGGGCGGGGGGAGGTCCCCTCCGTGGGGTCGTGAGTAGGGGGCAGGCGAGCTGTTTCCCAGGGCTGCCGGGGGACAGTGAGTACAAGGCGGCCCCACCAGGGACCGTGGGGACAGGGAGCAGGAGAGCTTTCCCCTGGGGGCTGGCGGGGAAGAGAGGCGTTCCCTGGGGGCTGAGTACTGTCGGGAAGGGGGTAGGAGAGGTTCTGCCATGGGGAGAGGGAGGGGAGGCAGGAGATACCACAATCCTCAGGACTCCCGTGGGGGGAATAGGAGGGCATAGGAAAGGCTCCCCCAGGGGCCTTGGAGTTTGAGAGTAGAAGTGGGTCAGAGGAGATTCCTCCCCAGGGGTCATGGGGAGCTTGAGAGGGGCAGGAAAGATGTTCCCTGCTTGGGACCTGTGAGGACTGTGAATAATATGGGGAGGAAGGGGAATGTTTTCTCTCTAGGTGGTGTGGGAACACAAAGTATCAGGGGAGGGGGGAGAGTGATTCCTGCCCTGCCAGGGCCACCTCATCTGAAGAAGAAGGTTTTGCCCATGAAAGCTCATGATATCATCTACACATTTTGTTAATCTTTAAGGTGCTACTAGTCTATTTATTGTTTTTTAACTTTTTCATTCTCTTGAGGCACCTTTTCCCATAGATTCATAGGCCTGAGTGTACTGAGACTGGGCTTGCTTCAAGGGATTCTTCCCCTGACACCTTGAGGCTGTAAATATTTGGCAGACTTTCCTTCAGTCCTGCAGGGACTTCCTCCTCTCCCCCATTGCTCAGGACATGTGAATGATGAGTATCTGTGGCTGTCCTCCTAGGAACCATATACCCCATGTTTCTTGGGATTGTGGCAACTGATAGTATCTGGGAGGCTCCCCCATGATTCTTCTGCAAGTGCTTTGTCAGCTGGGGTGTCATGCTGTCTGTTTTCCCCCTCTGTTTAGAGTAGGGATGTTAAACATTGTTTAATTGAATAGTCAAATAACCTTATGCATTCTTATTGATCAGTCGACTATTTTGTCATCCCTGGGGGCAGAGCCGGCAGCCAGTGCACTCTGGCCTCACTCCCAAGAAGACCCTTGCCACTCTGCACTGCTGCCACTGTATCAGAGACAGCAGCGCGAGGTCTCTGATGGGAGCTGGCCCACATGGGGAGCCAGTTTAAAAACCAGCTCCTCTTATGGACTGCGGCTTGTTGCCCTGTGCTGCTGCCTATGATAAAGAGGCAGTGGCGTGGGGTGGCCTGAGCTCCCGGACCCAGCGTGAGCTAGAACTGAGCTGGGCTGCCTGCCTGCCTGGCTCCTAATATGCTTTAAATGCAGAGCTGCAGCAAGGGGTAGGTCCCGGACCTGTCACAAGCCAGGACTGAGCCTGGTTGCTGGGCAGCCTGCTAAAAGATTTAGTGGCAAGTGTGTGGGTGGGAAAATGTGTAGTCTATAACATTAACCTATAAGCTTTTGCTTATTGGTTAATAGACTACACTTTTACATTACTAGTTAAGACCTCATGCTGATGGTTACTGAGAGGGTAAGGATGTCTATGGCTCTGTCCTCCACTCTCTTCCACCCTAGGGCTACGGGGACTTTGAGAACCTGTGGGGTTGTGTCCTCCAAGATGACAGTAAAATGGTTCTTCATAGCCCCTTTTCACACAAGCAGAATATGAGTTGTGGCCTATAAATGTGTTAGTAGCTGAGAGATCAGCTCCTATCTACTGGAAATCTCAAAGGGGTAGTTGTGTTAGTCTGTAACTAAAGAAACTTAAACAATGAAAGGTCCTGCAGCACCTTAGAGGCTAACAGAAATATAGATAATATTAATATAGAAATATAGCTTTTGTGAGCCCAACCCACTTACTCATATTTGTCATCTGAAGAAATGGGTTGTGCCCACGAAAACTCATATTATTTTTTGTTAGTCTCTAAGGTGCTGCAGGACCATGCATTGTTTTTTATCTACTGGAAGGACGTTCTGTCCCCAACTTTCCTCTCAGGATATTTGGAGCCAAGAAAAAGCAAATAGTCTGAATGTACAAGGGAGTTTCCTTACCTACACAGCTTGTTGGAAGGGCCCATTTCCTCTATCACTCTTGCAGTACATTCCCTAAATCCCACCCAATAAAGGGGTCATATGTATTGAGTGCCTGAGAAGTGGATTCTTCTCTCCCAAAAGTTCCTCCTCCTTCTCTCCCTGCCTCTACTTTCCCATGAGGCCATGGTGACTAAGAAAACTCATCTATATTGTGAATACCTAGGGGAGTGGAGTAGAGCGCAGTGGACTGGGGCACTGTTACTTCCCGCTGGCACAGTGAATTAGAGCGAAGTGGCACAAGCTGCTACATGTAGTGTTCTGCTTTCCGGGTTCCCACCGCTGCAGTGAGTGCAAAGGAGTGGGGGATGCTAGCTCCTCAGATCATACCCCAGGCCACCCTAGTAATGTAAAAGTGTAGTCTATTAACCAATATGGGGGATTGTCCTGTCCGTAGAACAGTTGGGACAGCATGGGGCTTCGAGTGGCTGCCCTGAATCATCCTATGGATGAGACAGCTCTGGCCAACAGCATCCATTCCTGAAATCACCCCCTGGTTATTCAGTGGAAGTACAGCATGCATACTAGGGACATCTCTCACTTCTTGCTCCCGCCCTTGCTGCCTCTGTATCAGAGGCAGCAATATCTATATCAGAGCAAGGGGCGGGGGAAGCAGGAGCCAGTGCTGGGGGGAGCTGGCTTAAAAGCCTTCCCCACACTACCATCTTTGGGGGGGGGGAGGGGAGGGCAAGCCTTTTAAATGTATTAAGAGCTGCCTGGCTCTTACTACATTCAAAATGCAGGACAATGTAGCACTTTAAAGACTAACAAGATGGTTTATTAGATGATGAGCTTTCGTGGGCCAGACCCACTTCCTCAGATCAAATAGTGGAAGAAAGTAGTCACAACCATATATACCAAAGGATACAATTTAAAAAAATGAACAAATATGAAAAGGACAAATCACATTGCAGAACAGAAGGGGGATGCGGGGGGGTGGGAAGGGGGAGGAAGGAAGGTAAGTGTCTGTGAATTGCTGATATTAAAGGTAGGGAGAGTGGGATGTTTGTGAGTTAATGGTATTACAGGTGATAATTGGGGAAACTGTCTTGGTAATGGGTGAGAAAGTTCAAAGACTTGTTAAGTCCTCGTTGGTAAGTGTCGAATTTTAACATGAATGACAGTTCAGAGGATCACTATTCTACATTCAAAAGGAAGAGGTGCAGCGAGGTGTCCCTCTCCCATTGTCTAATTGAGTAGTCGATGGAAATTCCATTGACTACTCGACTAGCTGATTACAGGTGGCCCCCAACTTGCAATGCGATTGGTTCCTGGGGAAGCGTCGCAAGTCAGGGGCATCATAACTTGAACTGCATTTACGATAGGTGCTGTGTACCATCATAAATGTGGGCCGAGGACATAAGTTGGGGGGTTTGGGCCCCTTCTGCACTTACAAAATGGTCGTAAGTGCAGGGGATCACAACTTAGGCTGTCGTAAGGCGCGGGTTTTCTGTATTCTCAATTTAGCATCCTTAGTGCAAACTTTGAATAGCTCAGCCCTCTCCCTTCACCTCAATTCATAAAAGCGTAGGCCCACAAGAGATACACCAAGAATGATAGGTATGTCCCTAATAAGTCCTCTCCTTCCTACCATATACTTGTGATACTGTATAGCCATTTGTGGAGGGAGCATTCTTCTTCCAAAGCTGTAATATTAACTGAATTTGATAGACTAAGCAGTTCATTGTAACTTCATACTAGGCATCTCAGTTCAGATCCTCGATAGTGCAATAACACACATAATAAAATCTTGTGCGCTCCATACAAACAAAGACAATATAAATGTGGGATATATTACATTTTAAGTATAGTGGGGGAGAGAAGAAATATTTTCTCCATTATAAAGATGAAGATCTGAGGTACAGAGATGAAGTGGCTTGCTCAGGGTCCTATGGGAAGTCCGTGGAAGAGCTGGAAATAGTATCTATTTCATGAGTTCTAGTCCACTGCCATAAATATAACACCAACCTTTCTGAAATAGAGCAGCAAAGAAATTGGTCAGTTTTAATGCGTCAGTAACTGGTTTGTTGTTTTGTTCTGACAGATTATTTTTGGTGATGGTAAAGTACTTTACCAGCTTCATTTTTCAGTGTAGTTCATTCAAAGATTTCTGAAGATGAATTGTTATTATAGTTGATTATTATGCAAGTCTAGGTAATTTGCATTGTTGACTTTTTTGAGCTACTCTTCGATCTTTTCTGGATTCTTATATGATGCTAGCTTTGTATCACTCTTTCTAGATTTTTTTGTGGACTTTTTCAGGGTCATCAAGTCTTGCCTTCATCACAGTACAAGAACTGGCTTTCTTGCTCAAATCACCAATGGGTTATTTGGTTCTGCAGCTGTTGTCTTTATCTTGTATCAGTTCTCAGCTTCTTTTGATTTTGTGCATCTTACTTCATCTGTAGAACACAGCTGTGTTTATGCCAGGTGCCTTCAGACTTCTGATGTCTCCTTCACTGACCTTTGTCTTTGAGCTACAACATGGTCTAACTTTTAGTAGGGTCATCATCAACTTTAATATATTGTGCTGTTCAAGCAAAGCTGCTAAGGAAAGGTTTCCCACATTCCTTTGCAGCTTAGACTACATGCCTAAGTCCATCGGTAGCTCCTGATTGAGAACTGTTTCTTGTATGTTAATTTATATGATAAGTAAAAGTTTAGATTTAATGAGCTTGTTTTGAATCAATTTTATATTTGGAGCACTAGGTAACTGTACTTTCTATGACACATTACAAAAGGTATGCTCTTTCCCATCTGAAATGTTGCATTTTATAAAAACTCCATGTTGGAGCTCATCAGTGACAGATACTACCAAATTATATTAGTAAAATGTTGGAGAGTTCATAGGTGCATTCCGTTACTAAAAAACTTGAGAATTTAGTCTACCCACAAATGGTATGCTTTTTCTAAAGCACACACGGAGATAGTATTTGAATGCTTAGTATTTCTTTAAAAGTTTGATCTTTTATCAGCAGTTGGTCAATTTATGCATAAATCATAACAAAAGTTAGACTAACCTGTCCCAATGTAGTCCTCTTAAATTTGTTTAAATTGTGCAGGTACTCTGTATATGTGTACTAGCTCTAGTACAGTGTGCTTGTTAGGAATCTTGGAAGTCCCCTAGTAGTTAAATAACAGATGTTATATTGTTTACCATTTCCAAATGGTTCCAGTTTAAGAATCACATCCCCCTTTACCTTGCTACAATCCATTAAGCTGCCAACTATTTAAAAAAGGCAAAATACTTTGCCTGTGTTACAGTACTTACTTTGTGAATCTCCTCTTTTGTGATAGCATGTTAACTTTGTGTTTTAAGAATGATTTACTATATCCATTCTTACGCATGATGTTCTCAAGATCCCTCCAGTTTCCTACTAATTTACGTTTTTTCTTAAGAGGAATAATAATTTGGGACAAAATATCTTACTGGCATAGCACAGGGAGATCTCTAAAAGTTTAAAGTCACGATAATATCAGATTTGAAAGAAATAGCTAAGCAATGAATGTTTAGCTAAATATAGATGAATGCATGGCTACAGTACAGCATAAAAATAAATTAGTCAAAGTTAACTTGGCATCACATTGTTTTCAGTTTTTTCTTGATATTTCGCATGTGTTGTGTGAATTGTAAAACATAGTTCAAGCAATTCTGATGGAATCTGTAATACATTTTTGTGATTGTGACTGACATTGTATGTTAGGTGGTGGTTGAATATTGATTGCCATGCTCTGACGTTTTGTTTTATAGAAGTGTTCTTAGAGATAGTGTCTCAGTGCATATTTTTCTCTTTGGTCTGTTATGACTAGTGGTCAACCAGCATTGTCTCTGAACCGTTTTAGTGTTGTTAATGTGGTACTCAAGTCTGTTAATAGAAAATTCATGTTACAGGATGTTTGCATCAGGTTTGCTATTGGAAGTATAGAACAGTCACTTTGAAGTAATTAATGTGCTTTTTTTAATTGAATTTTATTTAGGCAAGCTTTTCACAAACTAATGTAACACACACAGGAAAAATATACACCGAATATACCTTTGATTAACCCTCCCTATAGTTATTTTCTTGAGTAATGTCCATATGGACCATTAGCTGTATTAAACCCAATGAAAATATTTCTTCTTTAATGAAAATGACAGCTTGTAGAAACCTAAGGCCTGAAGTGACTGGTTCTGCTACTCCAAAAATAACTCAGCCCCTCAGTTTGTAGAGCATAGTATTAGAATATATACCAGAGGGAACAATGCTGCAGCAGCTGGAAGATGGCGTAAAAGGCTTATTAGGTGCCCTCAATCTCTAACTCCTGTGGTTTTTATTTTGCAATTAGTATCAGAAATGTTTTCAGATTGGTCACAGTTAAGGCTACAATTTAGTCATGGGTATTTCTAGTAAAGATAGTGGATTATGTTCCCCTGACTAAAACTTGGAGGGGAGGAAGTAACTCAGGGGCATGCCTTGGGTGCTGCTGCAGGTGCTCTAGGGCAGGGAGTGTGCAAGGGACTGGGGCAGTTTCCTTATCTGGCTCCTGGGAAATAGCAGTCTTCAGCTCCTAGCTCTACTTGCTGCCTCTGCTCTGCACCAAGCCGGGTAAGGAGACGGGGGCAGTGAACTTCACTATGAGCAGTGGCTGCAGCTGGCCCAGGGGCTGTTCAACTATCAGGTGGCACTCAGGCCAGGCACAACCTCTGCTGCAAAAGTTACGGAACTCACAGAATTCATGACTTCCTTGATGAACAAGGGACCTTAGTTACTGTCCTGCAAATGACACAGAAAGGTCAAAACTTTTAGAAAGGGGGTTCCATCTTGAATCTAAATTCAGATGATTTGGTTCTCCCATAAAACTTTCACTTTCTGATACCAGGATTAGATTTTCTGGCAGCATTGCTTTTTTGGACTGAGCTTTTTGTAACTTTTCCCTTTTTACTTCTATGTGCTTCATCCTCACCAAAAGAAAAGACTTCAGTTTTTCTTACCCCAGAAACTCTTAGGCTACATCTAGATTACATCCCTCTGTCAACAGGTTTACAGGATCTTTTGAAAGCCTGCCTGCGATTTTTCAAAAGAACCGCATCTAGACTGCGGTTTTACTTTCAAAATGGCGCTTATTCGAAGGAGCGCCATGATGCAATTATGCAAATGGAGTGCGGGATATTTAAATCACCGCTTCATTTTCACTTTTGAAGTGTCTCATTTACATCCCTCTGTTGAATGAGGGATGTAGTCTAAACACAGCCTTCGTGTACATACAGGAAGCTTTACCCAGCATTGCTTGTGTCCTTAACTCAATTTTTGTTTTTTGGAAAATAAAATGAACATGCTTCATTTGAATAATTGCTTTGGGGTGAGGTTGGGAATTAGAGGTTTAGTATGCAAGCTGCTCTTGGGAAAGAGGGTTATGCTAGCCATCTCTCATTGTTGCAGCTTGTGATGGTGTAAAAGTGCAAACTATTAAGTGATGAGCCTGGGCACATCGGTTAACCTTCATGCTTACATTCAGCCTCCTCTTCCCCGATACAGCCCAAGACAGTGGGTAAGGGAGGGCAGGCAGAGTTGGTGCTTGTGGTTGAGCAAACTTGTAAGCAGGCTCTCCATAAGCACCGGCTCTCTGGGAGCTGCCTTATCCTGCAGGTAAACGTGTAACCACTGAAGTGCCTCTCCATGGCTGCTGCTCTTCCAGCGGGCACAGCTGTGATGGGTGCATGTCTCCTGGCTGGGGCAGGTCCAGGTTTGTCTTCACCCTGCAGTCCCTACTCAGACGCTTCAGGGGGTAGACAAGTTAGTCTGTGCAGGATAAACTTAAAAAACAACAAATAGTCTGGTAGCACTTTAAAGACTGACAAAACATGTAGATGGTATCATGAGTTTTTGTGGGCACAGCCCACTTCTTCAGATGACCAGAGTGTTGGATGTCCAGAACTTTTAAATCTTTAGACATAGAAGACTTACCAGGCATTGTCTGGGTCCTTCAGGAAAGGGAGCTGGCAGTGTGGGGGGATGCGGGAGTCAGGGCCTTGGGATTTTGGGAGCTCAGGGCAGGAGACTGGCAGTGGGGGGGGGGTTCTGGAGGTGCTTGCCCATGACTCCCTCCCTCCCCTCTTGGCCCGGGGGTGGAGGGCCACAAGGAGGCTTTTCTCCCTCCCTCCCCACTCTCTCATTCCAGTGCAGGAGGGCAGTGGTGGCTGTCTCCTGGGTAGGGGGGCCCCCACTTACCTGGTCTGGTGGTAGACAAGATGGTGAGCCCTACCTTTCCACTCTCTTGATGATACATCTGCCTGCAGCGATCACTCTGCAATATAGCTCTCCCCTGTGCTCTCTGCCCCCGGTGGTGACTGTGAATACTGTGTCCCTCCTCTCTCTCTTCCCTTCCTTTCCATATTTTGGAAAACAATCTCATTCCCTGTATTTGCCATTTTCCTGACATAAAGAAACCCTGACCTTGCTTTAAGTTAGGAGAAGAGGAAGCTGCATACCAAATTTGGTGGTCCTAGCTCTTACTGTGCAGGAGGAGTTCTTGAACAAACGGACTCACAGACAGACAGATGCACATTTCTAAAAATAGATAAGCACCTGTTTTGCTTTCTACAGTAAACTTCCAATAATACAGCATCTTTAGGACCCAGGGGGTGCCGGATTATCAGATATGCCGGACTATCGGAAGGGGGGGGCTCTGAGGGGTCTAGGGTGGCGTGGGGAGGATGCCACCCCAGACCTCTCATAGCCCCCCCTTCCGATAGTCCGGCTCTGCCCCAGGCGTCCCTGATTCAGCCGTTGCTGGACAGTTTCAGCAGCAGCTGAATCGGGACGCCTGCGGCAGAACAGCTGGGGTGCTACCGGGTTGGTCCCACAGTGCCAAGGGGCAGCGCTACGGGACCTACCGGCAGCACTTCAGCTGCTTTGCCCCCGGCTTCCCCGATTCAGCTGCTGGTCAGTTTCAGCAGCAGCTGAAACGGGGAAGTCGGGAGCAGAGCACTTCCGGGTTCCTGATGGTGCCGGACCCTCAGATGCTGGACCAATGAAGTTTTACTGTAGTATTGGAAGTGCTAAAGTTAACGTCTTTTAAAAACACTCTCTGGTATTCTCTGTATGTATATTTACTATGGTACTTGGTGGTAGTTTCCAGTTTAGCTACTACATGTTCCAAATGTCTAAGGGCGCCCACAGTGTCAGTGGATAGCTGTCATTAGCAACCGTTGTGTGACAGGAACCACAGCAAGGTGATATGTGCTCAAGAAGCAATTCTGTAGTCTGAAACAAACTCTAGTACTTGTTAGGGTTGCAAAAGTGTAACTATTTAAATGGTTAACTGATAAGCATAGCTTATTGGTTTCTGTTACTGAGGAGCCTGCTATCATCCTGTGCTGCAGGCTTTGTAGTATAAAGTTACACAATAGAGCCCTCAGTGCAGCTGGCTCCCTGGAAGGGGGGCCAGGAGTTGGTGTGCTGCACGTTCTGCAGTATAAAGCTTATAAATAAGTTTTATACGGCAGAGCCTGTAGTGCATGTAACTGCTAGGATTTTTAATGGTTACACAGTTACAGTATTAATTTATGTACGCATGCACGCACTAGGTTTTTCCCCTAACATCATTGTAATGGATTTAGTTTGAACATGATGGAATTTCACAAATATAATTAATATTGTTGGCTTCTAATCCGCATAATCAGTTAGCATTTGTTTTATGAGAACAGAATCTTTTGTTAGTGAAAACAACATCCAAACATGATAACCCTTACTTGCGTGACAAGCTATAATCCTGTTTTGTCAATTTACCCATGTTGAGGTAAGAAAACTACTTTTTCAGCATTAAAATCAGCACAGCATACAAACTTAGCAACAGCATTATTCCTATTTGGCTAGAAATTAGAGGAATTTTAATGCAAATTGTGAAACATCAGTTTTAATAGTGATAGAAATGTAGCCGTGTTAGTCTGGTGTAGCTGAAACAAAATACAGGACTATGTAGCACTTTAAAGACTAACAAGATGGTTTATTAGATGATGAGCTTTCGTGGGCCAGACCCACTTCCTCAGATCAAATAGTGGAAGAAAATAGTCACAACCATATATACCAAAGGATACAATTAAAAAAAAATGAACACATATGAAAAGGACAAATCACATTTCAGAACAGAACGGGGATGCGGGGGGTGGGGTGGGTGGGAAGGTAAATGTCTGTGAGCTAATGGTATTAGAGGTGGGGAAAGGTAAATGTTTGGGAGCTAAAATTCGACACTCTACGCGTCGGTCTCAGCAAAGACACTAACTATCTTACCCATTACAAAGATAGCTTCCCCAATTATCACCTCTAATACCATTAGCTCCCAGACATTTACCTTCCCTTTCCTTCCCCACCCCGCACCCCCTTCTGTTCTGAAATGTGATTTGTCCTTTTCATATGTGTTCATTTTTTTTTAATTATATCCTTTGGTATATATGGTTGTGACTATTTTCTTTCACTACAGGCAGTCCCCGGGTTACGTACAAGATAGGGACTGTAGGTTTGTTCTTAAGTTGAATTTGTATGTAAGTCGGAACTGGTACATATTGTAGGGGGAAACTCTAGCCAAACATTTCTCCAGAGCTCAGTTTTATTCTCCCACACCTCACTTCCCTCAGTCCTTTATTCTCAAGCTGAGGTGTCTGCTGAGAAAAGCCGCTCCGCGTCTCCCTGGTCTGCTGGGGGGGGAGGGGGCGCTAGCTTTGCGTCTTCCTGATCTGCTGGGGGGAAGCAGCTAGTACGGGGTTGCCTCACCCTGTTTGTAAGTAGGGATCCGATGTAAGTCGGATCCATGTAACCCGGCGACTGCCTGTATTTGATCTGAGGAAGAGGGTCTGGCCCACGAAAGCTCATCATCTAATAAACCATCTTGTTAGTCTTTAAAGTGCTACATAGTCCTGTATTTTGTATCAGTTTTAATGAAAATTTGCATTTATTCTATATATTTGATGTAGACATTATTAAAATGATGTTTTTGTTTTATATTATCGAACATGTTTGCTAACGATTTTTGGCATTTAATGTTCATGACTCAAATGATCTAATTTTTACAAAATGTATATGAAAAATGTTTTCATTAAACTTTAAACAAAATCCAATAAAGCAACTGATTTGTTCTGAGCTAAAGATTGTGCTGTGATGTTTACATCCCAAATATTGCTGCTTTGAGAACATGACAGTAAAACTTTCAGAGCCCACAATGAAAGATACAAAAAAGTTTTACTAAATTTCAGATTACACACACAAATAAATATGAAACATCTACTGAAATGGAATGCCCCATAAATGACCATAATTCAGCAGCAATTTCTGTAATATTTCATTAGCTTATTAATGTTTACATTCAGAATATCTAGACAGACAAATTCATATTTTGATACTAAAGTAAAGCTGCTATGTTAAAAACCCCATTTATAGTCCCATTTATGTTAAAAACCCCATTTATACATTTGTAGTACAGTATAGTTATTTGCAAAATTATGCAACTGCAGACTCTTCTTTGCAGTTTCCAGTGGAGTAAAGCTTGTACTTTGCTTCACTATGTTAAAGATTTCTTCTTTGATGTAACTGTAGCATATATGTGTAAGGATTTAGTACATGGTTTTGTATTGCATGTTTTTCTTTTTTGCCGTAGGAGTAACTGATTAAATTACAAATTGATATCCGCATTTTCACTGACGAATAAGTGGGTCATTATTAAATTAGAATCACTTTTATTTTCCAAACATGTTAACTGCCAAGAGAAATAGTCATGAGCTACACTTATGGCTGTAAATGTCAACCAACTGTTCCATAAGATAGATTTCCAGTTTCCCAGTTTCCTTGGCTTTACTTTCTGCCATAATATTTATTTAATGCAAATTGATGTTGTGTCTGCATAATTAAACCAAGAGTAAAGGCAGTGTAGCTGTGAGTTTAAAAAAATACTGTTTATAGCTCATTCTTATTTTAAACTAGAAAGAATCATGTGGGTACATGTTGTTTACATATATGGCTGACTATATTGCACACTAACAGGGCATTCCTAATTCTTTCTTGCACTAATATTTGTTCAAACTAACTTTACATTGGTATAAAAGCTGATGTAATAATGAACTAGACTATGCTTTTTCCCCTGGGATTCATTTTGCAGGTTTATGATTCATATGATTTGTTGTCTTTGTGTATTAAGGATGAAAACCTTTTTTTTATTCTAAGTAACACTAACTTTTAAAAAGTACAGCTAGCTGTTTGGGAAGTATGGGAATTACTATTTCATTCAACAAGATGAAAATGTATTTTTTAGCTCTTAATGTCATTATTTCCCCCTCTAACTTCAGTGTTAATTCTGTGTTAGCTAGTCTCAGATAGGGACACCTTTTTAATGGACAGCTTTTGGGTTTGAATTTCTGTGCCATGATTTGTAAAATGTCATCTTTTACTTTAATTAAAAATTGGTTAGTCTTTCAAATGACAATCCATGCCACTTGTCTATAGTGGTGAAAGACAGTAATTTTAATTTGGATAGTGATTTTTTTTCTAAATACTTTATTGCAATTGCAAATGTATGCATTATTCTGCCATCCCTAAACTATTGTATATTGCACTGCTGTATAACTAGCTAATTCTGAATTTCTCCTAGAAATGGCTGAATTTCAGTTGTGGATGTGATAGTACTGGAAATCTAATATCTAATGTTACAAAAAACCTGGATTTGTTTATAAATAGGGGCATAGTATTCACACTTAAGTGTGCATTCACCTTCAGTTTAAATTACTGTTCTGGAGAATTTTTTTCTTTTTCTTATCAAGTATTTGAAATGCACAGTAGCTCTTTCTCTTCTTGGATTGTAACATCTAATGCAAAAAATTAGAGCCAGGGTTAGTAGATCCATAACCATTGGAAGAACACAGAGTACTTAGTAAATGGGTGTGTAATTTTGGAGACAGGGGGAGAGTTGTAGAAGCTGAGGTATAATCTAGCATTTCTCTGCTTAATGTTGGCAACTGGAGCTTAAAATTTGTTTTGCATATACTCCACTGTTCATGATCACACACCACGGATTTCAGACTTCTTTATTCAGAAAATAAAAGAATATAGCTCAGAAAACCCTTTTTCAATAAATTAATGAACCATTTAAAAGTACAGTGTAAGTATTTTAAGACTCAGGATAGGCTAAGTAACTTTTATTTATTCATTCTTCATTGGTACAAAACATTTAAGCAAAGAATAAAAACAATAGCAGGCTACATAAAAGTAATTTTTACACTTTGGTAAATCATCATTTGTCCAGCTAACTCATGAGTTGGGAGAAGCAGATAACCTAGCTGAAAGTTTGAATGTCTGGGTCGGGTTGCTAGTTCTCCTTCCTTTTCTAGGGCTTTGAGGTTTTAGAATCTTGTTTTATCTCAGACTTACAGCCCTGGAAAGAGTAAACCATTCTAGCCTTGATGGATCTATCCAGATAGCTTCTTCCCTCACTGAGGACCCAACCATTGTTATCTGCTGTTTTTAAGGTGTGTTTCTGAGACTGTCTTATTTGTTTCATGTCCCTTGAATTTTCCCCATTTACAGCCTCTTTTGATTTTACTCCACAAGCAATACTGACAGTTTTTTCTCATATAGAGTAAACCTTAGTGAATGGCAGCTGCCAAGAAGTTTTGCTCACTACAGTGCATTCAATAGTTATATTTTTCTCACTGGCAGATGTTTTAATCATTTCAATAAAATTGAAAGTTAATGTAAACTTGTAGTAAGCTAACTTTGCCATGTAATGTCCAATTTCATGCAGACTTCAGAGCAGCACTGCCATATATGTTGAAAGTCCTTAGTTACTTTGTAGTAGAAAGAGCCTTTCAGCATGAGTGTTTTCAGAAACTGAAATGCTGAATCTATAGGGGTGCTTTAATGGTGCCTAATGCAAGAACTAAATCTAGGATCTTGGTTTATCTTTTTAAAATTAAATGTAAATAGTTCATTATAGCTTGCTTGGAAGAGTGCCGCAACCCACCTCAATTACAAGACACAAGTAAAATCCATCCGTGTGTGTGTGTGTGTGTGTGTGTGTGTGTGTGTGTGTGTGTGTGTGTGTGTGTGTGTGTGTATATAAATAAATATATATAAAAACCATTGCAATGTCAGTGATAGGGTTATTTGAGATGTTTGGACACAGTATGTTTATGAAGTTCCCCTTTGCCAAGCCTTTTCCGTTTTTGTAAAACAAAATGCAAATTGAAATAACTATAATTCTCCTCCTAAATCAAATAAAAATGAACGAATAGGTTTACTGAAAGAGATGGGGGACACTAATGGAAAGAAAGCCCTATTAGCATAGTGAAGGGCATAACTTGATCAGCTGTCTCCAAGATGTGTTTTTTCATAGGAGATGCAGATCCAGAGGCAGGTGAAGCTTTTGTGGGGCTCTGGGTGGGAGGAAGTGGTGACCTCTCCCCATCTCTTCCTCTTGCCGTCTACTCCCCAAATGCATGCTTCTGCCAGGGAACAGGGTCAGGGTATGAGGGCTTGATTCTCTCTGCTTGCCCAGTGTAGCTAGCAGGGAGAAGGGAAGCTTGATCCCAGCAGGAGCACTAGGTGGGTGGCATCGAGTAAGTACCTGCACTAGAACCCTGTCTCCCGGTAGGTGCATGAGGTGAAGTGAGCAGGGGCACCTAGTTGGCCAAGGCCTTGGGCATGGCTTCTGTTGGTCCAGGGACTAATATGCCACTTGGCAGGGCATATGCTTAAGGGTCTTGGTCTGAAACAAAAATCGCAATTTGTTTCAAATAGTAAGCCCAGAGCAAACCTTTTTAATTCAGCTACTTCCAAAACGTATCTTTCCTCCAGTAATTTTGAAAGGAAACTAAGACATCAAGTTCTATTCTGGATTACATATTAGTTGACAGAGGAAAATGTGTTAAATGATCCGTTAATATGGAAGGTTAACATAAGATCCCCCAAACAGGGCTAGTGTTTATTACTGAGATAGGAAATGGAGTGAAGAGACAGTATGGTAGCAAGTGAAAACCAAGGTAGAGGAAATCAAGATCATGCTGAATGGACAGAATAATTTGAACTGCACATAGGTAATGATTAGTTCTAAACTAACTACATTATCAGCAGAAAGATCTAGACAGCATTTTAGACAGTTCTGTGAAAATCTGTGTTTAGTGAGAAGTGGTAAAAATAAAAAAAATCAATTGTAAGATGTATACGCACTAGTATAGAAAGTTCTGCCATGACATCGATTGATGGTCACACTCACTTTAAATATTATTCAGTTTGGATCATCCCATCTGTAAAGCAACATAGTAGAAGTAAAGTATCCTGTGAAGGATGACTAAAACTAGAGCTGTGAGAAGACCTGTATGTGCTTAATTGTTTGGGGTAGGTGTGCACTGCACACCGTTTAGAATGGATATAAATGGCAGTGTAGACAGTGAGGCTTGGTAGGTTACCTACATAGCTCTCTACACAACCAAACACTGCCTTTCTGTAGAGTCCTGCTGCTTCCCCACTGCCAAAATCCTTCCTTTCTAGGAATGTGAATGACTAGTTGACTGATAAGCAAATGACTGTTCCTCTATCTGAAAGAGGCAGCAATGGAGAAAAATGGGGGCGGGGGAAGGCTTCAAAGTGGAAGTGCCACATGGAGCCCAGGGCATGGGCTGGAGCCCAGGCTCCATGTGGCACTGCTGCTTTGAAATGCCGTGGAGAGCACAGCATTTCCTGCTTGAGTCACCCTGCTGGCCCTCTGTTTCCCGCATCATTTATTAGATTGGCCAATTAATTTAATTTTAACATTATTATTCCCTTCCATAGGGAAGTATGCCAGTATGCCATAGGGAAGGCTCCTGGATGGAGAGGTATCCAGGAAAGGCTAAGGCAACACCCGGCTGCTGGAGCCTTTCTGTAGTTCAGAGAGTTCCTGAAGTCTTTTTTGCCACAAGAAAAGAGATTCGAGCACTGGGGAAAGGCTCTGACTCTCCTCTACCACCAGGGCCTTTCACTGATGTATGGGATCAGTCTGTTTTTGCTGCAATGTCCTGCATTTTTCCCCATGTATTACACATGCCACCTGTGGTGTGCAGTACACATAGCCGTAAATGATTAAGACTGCTTTATCTGGGGTCAGATTGGAGATGCAGACAAGTAGTCAAGATATCAAGTTATTTGGGTGCTCTTGTTTACTTGGAGCAGCTTCTCTCAAATAGTGAGATGGGAGTAAGCTTTTTACATTTGCCTGCCACAGAAACTTATTTCTCTCCAAAATAACACTGCTGGGAAGCTAAGACGTGAGATGTAATTCTTAATTAAAGAGTCACCAATGAAATTGAAAGGGAATGCATATGAGAATTTTTGAAAAATGTACTCTGTGGAAAAACATTTTTTCTTCAGTGTCAAAAGTGATTTAGGAGTTTGTCCCCTTGAAACAGTGGCATTTAGGCATCTGTGTGACCTTGGAGTCTTTGGGAAAGGTATCCATATTGAATAATTAAACTGGCAACCTCACTGACTTCAATTTCTGGCTGAGAGTTTTCCAGAGTTCAAAAGGATTAGACATGTATGAATTGTACGTAGTTACAGTCAACACTTCTAAGGTATATAAATTCCTGTTTCGAGACAACTGGATAATTGTCCTTCATGTGGGGTTTTACACCATTCTTTGACGTATATGTTACTGAACACTATGGATGTAAAATTTCTGTTTGGCTAATCGAATAGTCAATGCAATTTGCATCCATTATTCCATTAGTCGATAAAGGCATTTCTGCCTTTGAAGTGTAGCAACAGCTCCAGGACTGTTGCTATGCTTCAAAGGAGACAGTGCTGCAGGGATCACAGGGCCAGTAGGGGTATTAAGCAGTCCCCACTGAGCCTGTGCTCTCTGTGGTATTTCAAAGCAGCAGCGCTGTATTGAGCCCGGAATCAGCTGGGGACTACCCTACTGACCCTGGGTTCCATGCGGTGCTGCCGCTTTGAAATGCTGCGTGCTATAAAAGTTATGACACGTCAAACATCCTGATTCTTGAATTGTAGCTGCAGGTGGCATGTAGTTGGGTGTCTCAAACCTTTAGCTGGAAATGCCACCCAGTACTTAATGCTGCATCTTGCTAGCTAATTCTGTTCCTTATTTTTGGAATCTGTCTGGTGACATAATTTTTCCATTGCCTCTGTATTGGCTAACACTCAATTTTGGGCATGTTCTTTTGCCTTATGGGCAACTAACACCATTTGTCCCTATTGTAAACATAGTGGTCAGCACTCTACTTTCAAACAGATGTTTTATGAATTAGAAATCTCACTTTATTTATTTGATTTGCAGGTAGACCATATTTGCCTTGTTGTCATATAGTTCAGATTGTAATGTGGGAATACTAAACTAATTCAAGCAGCCATTATTGACCCTAACAGGGCTTGGAAACTGCTTGCATGCACTCATGTGTTATGCTGGCCCTTTTCTAAACCTCTCATATTTGTTCTCAGGAGCTTCAGGTTCTAGTTTTGGTGATGAGGATTCCATTGTGCTAGAGTCCAAAAAAGTCTGACCCAAAAGTTTACAATTTTTGCAATGGCACAGACAAACAAATGGAGGAGTACAAGGAAACATGAGAGGATAATGTTCAGCAGGATAGCCTGTGGTTTCAGCTCATCAGCAGCCTAACTCGCAGCATCACAGCAAATGTGGATACAGGGTGTCCCCGCTGTAAGTCACCCCGGATACATCCATTTTGCACTAAAGTCATTGACACTTGCATTTCAAGTCCTCCCATTCCCCGCTTTTAAATCCCTCAAAAAAAAAAATTGCGCAAATGGAAATCAACCACGGGAAAAAATTCCTTGCTTTCAGTTGTTTTGCTATAAGTCCAAGTTTTTTGGGATGTATCTTGGACTGTATACCAAGGACGGTCTGTATGAGGAAGGTAAGACTACCTTTGTAGATATTCACAGGTATCTTCTCACAGATATGATGAAGTTGACATGGAACAAAGCACAGAGATGTTAAAAAAAAATTGGCGAGAGTGTGATGACACGACTGGCACAAAGTTGATATTTTGATAGTGAACGAGGGATGATAGGATAGGCTGTGAAGAGCTTTGAAAGTAAAATGAGCAGTTTGGTATAGTAGAGAAAGTGAGAGCCAGTAGATTAAATTAAAGAGTGAATGTCAAAATTAACTCTGATTCCTTATGTAATAGAGGGAGGATCATAGATCTGTAATCATTTTATTGTGTAATGTATTATTTTGGTAATAAAAGTGGTGGCATTTGGGAAATGCCAGTTTTCCTGCCCAATCAAGGAATCACCCAGGGAACTGACCTTCAAACCCCTCTATAGTAAATATGGCATGAGATTTTTAGGTGTGCTGAATTTACTATTTTATTAAATAGTACACTTAACACACTGCATTAGTGCAGGTACGCTGTAGTCCTGTAGCAGTTCAATGAACATGCCTCTGAGAGATGACTGAATTGCTGGGAGGATCTTTCTTGCTGACATAGAGTTGTCTGTATGGGAGGATAGGCCTCTAACTCTGTAATTGAGGGGGTTGGATTTTTCACTCTGAGCGGCATAGTTATCCTGATGTAAGTTTGTAGTGTAGAGTAGATGTTATTTTACAGTGGCTAACATCGTAGAGTACTAAAGGCTTGTTCAAAAAGTTCCCATTGAAGTACATGTTAACAATTAGGCATGGCACACTTAAAAATTAAGACTAGCCTTGCTACATCAATCTGGACTGGGAAAAATTTATCACCGTGAGAAACGTAATTAAGTTGACCATTGGATATAAATTTTCCTAGCTAATGGAAATATTCTTCAGTTGATATCATCACAGGCTCTCAGCAAATTACAAATTACATTGATAGAAGGAGCTTTTCCATCTATGTAGGAAGTATTTACTCCATCTTCAGTGGCAAAGCTGCAGTGCCATATCTGTGTCACTTTAGTGAGTGTAGAGTGGGTATGTCTTTAGAAGTTATAGCTTAAATCGAGCATTAATTTTTGTGTCCACTGAAACGTGCTCTGATTTCATCTAAATGAGTGTTTTCACATATAAATAATAGTATGAAACATAAAATTTTAGATTGGACAACATTCTTCCTCCTTCATTCAAAAGAAAAACAATCAAGATACAAAGTATGTAATCACCCAATGAAAACCGATTGGGTATACAGTAGGGATATAAAATCCCTTTTAATTGGTTAACCAGTTCAATGGGAGGTTGTGGAGCAGCCTGCCCCTGCCTGCTGAGGAAAGGCTGCTTTGACTGGGCTGGAGTGTTCCTGCCTATGGCAGGCAGAGGGCTGCTTTAGTCCCTGCTAGTTAACCATTAACATCTCTAATATACAGCCAACAACTTATCAGTCATAAAAGTAACTTTAATATAAAACGAGTTTGGTTAAATAATGAGCCGGGGGGGGGGAGGGGGGGAGGCTGAATCTTATCTTGCCTGTTAAATTCTGGAAGATTTTGGGCTGTATTTGTTTTCTGTAGGGGCCCCTTAAACTTGATTTCCATTCACATTTTTGAGGCCTTTCCTCTGCATCCTTTGGACCCCAACTCTTGAAATGAAGGCAAGCAACACGGGAATGCAGGGGCAAGATTAGAAAGGCAAAGGCACAAAATGAGATCAAACTAGCTACAGGCATAAAGGGAAACAAGAAGACCTTTTATAAATACATTAAAAGCAAGAGGAAGACCAAGGACAGGGTAGGCCCACTGCTTAGCGAGGAGGGAGAAGCAGTAACAGGGAACTTGGAAATGGCGGAGATGCTCAATGACTTCTTTGTTTCGGTCTTCACCGAGAAGTCTGGAGGTGTGCCTAACGTAGTGAATACAAGCAGAGAGAGGGTAAGTTTAGAAGATAGGATACACAAAGAACAAGTTAAAAATCACTTAGGAAAGTTAGATGTCAGCAAGTCACCAGGTCCTGATGAAATGCATCCCAGGATACTCAAGGAGCTGATAGAGGAGGTATCTGAGCCTTTAGCTATGATCTTTGAAAAATCATGGCAGACAGGGGAGATTCCAGAAGACTGGAAAAGGGCAAATATTGTGCCCATCTATAAAAAGGGAAATAAGAACAACCCAGGAAATTATAGACCGGTCAGTTTAACGTCTGTCCCAGGGAAGATAATGGAGCAGGTAATTAAGGAAATCGTATGCAAACACTTGGAAAGTAATAAAGTGATAGGGAATAGCCAGCATGGGTTTGTGAAGAACAAGTCATGCCAAACTAATCTGATAGCTTTCTTTGATAAGATAACGAGCCTTGTGGATAAGGGAGAAGCGGTGGATGTCATATACCTAGACTTTAGTAAGGCATTTGATACGGTCTCGCATGATATTCTTATTGATAAACTAGGCAAATATAACTTAGATAGGGCCACGATAAGGTGGGTGCATAATTGGCTGGATAACCGTAGTCAGAGAGTTGTTGTTAACGGTTCTAAATCCTGCTGGAAAGGGATAACAAGTGGAGTTCCTCAAGGGTCTGTTTTGGGACCCGTACTGTTCAATATCTTCATCAATGATGTAGATATTGGGATAGAGAGTACTCTTATTAAGTTTGCAGATGATACCAAACTGGGTGGGGTTGCGACTTCTTTGGAGGATAGGGACATAATTCAAAATGACCTTAGCAAGTTAGAGAAATGGTCAGAGGTAAACAGGATGAGGTTTAATAAGGAGAAATGCAAAGTGCTCCACTTAGGAAGGAACAATCAGTTCCATACATACAAGATGGGAAGCGACTGTCTAGGAAGGAGCATGGCGGAAAGGGATCTAGGGGTCATAGTGGACCACAAGTTGAATATGAGTCAACAGTGTGATGCTGTTGCAAAAAAAGCAAATATGATTCTAGGTTGTATCAACAGGTGTGTTGTAAGCAAAACTCGTGAAGTCATTCTGCCGCTCTATTCTGCACTAGTTAGGCCTCAGCTGGAGTACTGTGTCCAGTTCTGGGCGCCACATTTCAAGAAAGATGTGGAGAAATTGGAAAGGGTACAGAGAAGAGCGACAAGAATGATTAAAGGTCTAGAGAACATGACCTATGAAGCCAGGCTTCATGAACTGGGCTTGTTTAGTTTGGAAAAAAGAAGATTAAGGGGGGACATGATAGCGGTTTTCAAATATCTAAAAGGGTGTCACAAGGAGGAAGGCGAAAATTTGTTCCTCTTGGTTTCTGAGGACAGGACAAGGAGTAATGGGCTTAAAGTGCAGCAGGGGAGGTTTAGATTGGACATTAGGAAAAAATTCCTAACTGTCAGGGTGGTCAAATATTGGAATAAATTGCCAAGGGAGGTGGTGGAATCTCCCTCTCTGGAGATATTTAAGAACAGGTTAGATAGACATCTGTCAGGGATGGTGTAGACGGAGCTTGATCCTGCCTTGAGGGCGGGGGGCTGGACTCGATGACCTCTCGAGGTCCCTTCCAGTCCTATTATTCTATGATTAATGACATACGGAGAACTCCGCATACAGCCCGGGGCCAGTAGGAAGTCCCACTGACTCCGGGCTGCATGTGGGTGATCCTGGGCTCCATGGCTTTGAAATGCACAAGAGCCCCTGCTGGGGACTCTTGTGCATTTCAAAGAAGGCACCCACATGCAGCCCAGAGTCAGTGGGACTTCCTGCTGGCCCCGTGCTTTATGTGGAGTTCTGCATTCTTCCTTTGAAATGTACAAGAGCCCCAGCGGGGCAAATGCTTATCGGATAGTCAACTTGTCTATAACATCCTGAACACAAATCAGATATTCAAAATGGTAACACAC
The DNA here is from genome assembly GCF_049634645.1 of Pelodiscus sinensis. Classification (NCBI taxonomy): domain Eukaryota; kingdom Metazoa; phylum Chordata; order Testudines; family Trionychidae; genus Pelodiscus; species Pelodiscus sinensis. Next base: position 310,743,692 of record NC_134711.1, read on the forward strand.
ACAAACCTGTCAGGGAACATTTTAATTTGACTGGGTATGATGGAGTGTATCAACCCCACGCTGGCTTGAGGGATTAACCAGTTTGGGCTGACCACAGCAGAGGAAAGAGCTTCTGACAGTACCCCCGGAGCAGCCACCTCTGTTGGCCCAACGTCTGTGCAGTTCCCACTGCTGCAGCAGTAGCCACTGTGGCAAGTGGATGACTGGGAGAGCTATTAACCAGGAGGACACAGGTGGGGAATATACTGGCCAACAGCTGGGGTAGGAAGTAGCCCAAGAAGGGGAGCTGGAGGCCTCCCGGCAAGCTTGGCGTGTTTAGGGGGTACCTCCCACTGGGAGGGCCTGGGCTTCCCTACCCCCACTTCTCTTTACACCCGGGAGGGTGAGGTTGGGGGGTGGGGGGAGGGAAGAGAACCTATTGCAATAGAGACTTAGCCACTGGGCCTTATTGCCATGAAGATTGGAGTGCTATAGATTAGGCCACTAGGCCTTACTGCCCCCCTGCCTGGGGAGACTATAAACTTGGCCCCTGGGCCTTACAACCCTGCTAACAGGTTGCTAGAAACTAGGCTGCCGGACCTTACTGATTGAGGCACTACAGGCTAGGCTGCTGAGCCATAACACCCGGCTGATAGAGGCTACAGGGAGGTCCTTGTCAAAGGCTTTCTGAAAATCTAAGTATACTGTATCTGCTGGATCCCCCTTGTCTGCATGTTTGTTAACCCCTTCAAAGAACTCTAACAGATTAGTAAGACATGATTTCCCTTTACAGAAACCATGTTGACTTTTGTCCAACAAATTGTTCTTCTACGTGCCTGACAATTTTATTCTTTACTATTGTTTCGACTAATTTGCCCGGTACTGAAGTTAGTCTTACCAGTCTATAATTGCCAGGATCGCCTCTAGAGCCCTTTTTAAATATTGGTGTCACGTTAGCTACCTTCCAGTCATTAGTTACAGAAGCTGATTTAAAGGATAGGTTACAAACCACAGATAATAGCTCAGCAATTTTCCATTTGAGTTATTTTAGAACCCTTAGATGAATGCCATCCGGTCCCGGAGATTTGTTGACATCAAGTTTTTCTATTTGTTTCAAAATTTCCTCTAATGACACTTCAATCCGGGACAGTTCCTCAGATTCATCACCCACAAAGGATGGTGCAGATTTGGGAATCTCCCTAGCATCTTCAGCCATGAAGACGGAAGCAAAGAAATCATTAAGTCTCTCTGCAATGGCTTTTTCGTCCTTGATTGCTCCTTTTATATCTTGATCGTCTAGGGGACCCACTGGTTTTTTAGCAGGCTTTTTGCTTCTAGTGTACTTAAAAAACATTTTTCTATTTCTTTTTGAGTTTTTGGCTAGCTGTTTCTCAATCTTTTTTTGCTTTTCTTATTACATTTTTACACTTGATTTGACAGTGTTTATGTTCCTTTCTATTTATCTCACTAGTATTGGACTTCCACTTCTTAAAAGATGCCTTTTTGTCCCTCACTGCTGCTTTTACATGATTGTTAAGCCACGGTGGCTCAAGTCTCTTACTATGTTTTTTTTTTAATTTGGGATATACATTTAAGTTGGGCCTCTGTTATGGTGTCTTTAAAAAGTTTCCATGCAGCTTGCAGGGATTTGGCTCTAGTCACTGTGCCTTTTAACTTCTGTTTAACTAACATTTTTTTGTGTAATTCCCCTTTTTGAAATTAAATGCCAGGGTGCTGGACTGCTGAGGTGTTCTTCCCACCACAGGAATGTTAAATGTTGTTATGTTATGGTCACTATTCCCAAGTTGTCCTGTAATCGTGCTCTCCTGGACCGGGTCCTGTGCTCCACTCAGGACTAAATCGAGAATTGTCTCTCCCCTTGTGGGTTCCTGTACCAGCTGCTCCACGAAGCAGTCATTTAAACCATTGAGACATTTAATCTCTGCTTTCTTCCTGAGGTGACATTATGCCTATTATGTCAATCTCCTTCTTTAATATGAGGTATTCTAGTTCACCCATCTTATTAGTCAGACTTGTAGCATTTGTGTACAAGTACTTTAAAAATTGCCACTGTTTATTTGTCTGCCCTTCGCTGATGCATTGGATTCCTTTATATGCGGTTGGTTGTGTGCTCTGGCCCATTTTTTGTCCTCTCCCCTCCTCTTTCTGACTACAGCCTAGAGAATCTCTATCAATGGATTCTCCTCTAAGGAAGTCTCCATCTGATTTGTGTGTTTCTCCGCACCAATCGGCTTTCCCCCGTCTCTTTGTTTAAAAACTGCTCTATGGTCTTTTTAATGTTTAGTGCCAGCAGTCTGGTTCCACCCTGCTTTAGGTAAACCAGGTCTTACCTGGTTCCAAGTCAAACTGCCTATGTAACCTTAATTTTGTGTCTGGTGTGAACACATGGATAATACAGTATTTAGTGTTATAGTCACAATTTTCTCCTTTTTTGGAGGGGGGGACCTCTGCTTCATTTAGGTGCTTATTGGTTGATGCACAGTGAATGTTGCAGGGAGGTATACTAGTTCATTCGTACATTATTTTTGTCTAAATACTGTCTTCACTGTTACATTCTTCATCCATTTACAGTGAAATGAGAAATCTTGTATCTACATGCATGTACTTCCAATAAACTATGGTGGGACTTCTATAAATTTTTTAAAATCAATGACCATGCATAAAGTCTTTGTTTTGGTGGATTATTTTGTGTATAGTTTAGTTTTATTTGTTTTCTGCTTTAAAACTGACTTTGTTCCAGTACATGGCAGAATCTAAACCCTTTCATCAGGTCACCTAAAACCATGTTTTAAGCTTAGGGTCTAGAATGATCAATGATGAATATTAGAGTACTACCACAAACTGGAGCTATGAAGACTGTTATGTAATAATAAATACCTCCTCTCCAGTGTGAAACTTACTGGACTGTGCTCAGATTATTAGAAAATGCTACATTCATTATAGTTGTTGCTGTGTGCTTGGCCTTGAATGGTCAAGCACATAACATCTGCTTTGCAGTATAGTTAACGATCGTGTCATCTTTCTCTTCAGCTCATTTGAAGATAATCCATGTTACTGCAAAAGAATGCTTTATTGGCCATGTGTGCTCTGTAGAATTTATTAATATTAGAACAGTTTCATAGGCAAAATAACCAAAACTATTTAAAAAAAACACTAGTTAAAATCACTAGTTGTGTTTTAGTCTCAAGGGCTTTTTCTGCCAAAAATATGCAAACTTAATCCGGTATATTAAGTTCTGTGGAATGGATCCACATACCCATGTTTGAAAGAAGAAATCCACTTTTTCTTGACCACAATTGTTATGAATTTAACCATTTACTTATCAGAATTCGTTTACCTACAAGTGTGAAGTTTAAAATAAATTAACTGCTTTGTGAAATCCAGCAGGCTTCATTGTCAGCAGTTCACAACTTTGTATCCCTGCAATGTTGAAACCAACATGCATTTTTATCAAAAGCTTTTTCTCTTTGTAGTGTTAAAAAAAAATACAGCTACATATGATAAGCAAAATTGTAGCATTTTCCTTAGCTTTTTTTTGTGTGTTGTTTTTTCTGAGCCACCATAATGCATGATATTTGTAAAGGATTCAGCACATCAGTATGCACACTTTTGTGATAGGGCTAATAATTAGGACTCTCAAATGATTTTAAAAAATTGTGATTAATCATGAGGTTAAAAAATAATTGTAATTTTAATTGTGTTAATAACAAACCATCCATTTAAACAATTTTGGATGTTTTTCTACATTTTCAGTTTTATAGAATAGAAATTATACAGTGCTCACTTTACATTATTTTGATTGTAAATCTTTTTTATCTTTTTTTATACTGCCATGTGCTTAGTTGAAAATTTTACATTAACTTTTTCATATTGAAATCTGTTTCACTGTGATGCTACAATCCACAAATTTTAATTGTTTAATTTAGGGCTTACTTTCATATAGATCATTCACAGCTTTTGTGCTTTCAGCATACATTTATGATAGGTCTACTTCTATAGTAAGTAGTAGAGATCTAAGTGAATAGTTGACTAGCTGATAAGCCTACGCTTATTGATTAGTCGAGTCGACTACTCACATTTCCCCTTTTCCCCTTGCTGTCTCTGTCCCTTGCCGTCTTTGTATCAGCAAGGGGCGGTGAAAGCAGGATCCTGTGCTGGGTTGGTTGAGCCATCTTAAAAGCTGGTTTTCCCCCCAGCACCGTCGATAGGGACCTCAGCTCATTCCCATCTCGCAGCGGGTCTAGGACCAAACCCCACATAGGCTCTGCAATTTAAAAGGCAGTAGGAGCTGGAGAGTCTGCTCCCTGGCTTCTACTATGTTTTTAAATGCAGAGCTGCAGTGGGATTTTGTCCCAGACCTGCTACGAGATGAGAATGAGCTGAGGTCCCTATCAACTAATCAAGTACTTGACTAAAATTTCTATTGACTACTCAATTAGCAAATTAAGCTCATTTTAACATACCTAGTTAGTAAAAGCAAGAATTTTTGGAAATTGCATTGGACTTGCAGCCAAATATATATATTTTTTTATTATGCAGGTTAGACCTCTCTGTTCCAGCACCCTTGGTACCTGACTGGTCCCAGATGATGGATTTTGTTGGACCGGGGAGGTCGTTTCTGGCCCCCCTGCAACCAGCCGCCTCCAGACCTGACCCCACCGCCGGCATCGTGGCTGGCTCCCCTCTTTCGCTGGCCCCCGTTGCCCTGTCGGCCCCCAGTGCCCTGCCACGCAGCTCCACACACACTTGGACTCCCACTGCAGTGCCCAGCAGCCTTGCTGCTTCCGCGCACTGGGGCCTGCTACAGTGCCCGGCAGCTTCTCTGCCTTTGCAAGCCAAGCTACAGCTGCAGGGCCTAGCAGCCCTGCCACCTTTCCGCCCTTATTCCTGCTGATCCACTGGGTAGTCCTGCTGCCTTGAGTGCTAGGCCCCTGCGGGGCAGCCCCAGTCCTGCATGTAGGGCTCCCACTGCTGTGCTGGGAGTTCCATTACTGTGCCTGAAGCTCTCACTGCCCTGACAGCCCTTCAGGGCTGCCAGGCACTAGCTCTCCACCCCGTCTCTCTGGTCCTGGAGAACCAGAGAGTTTCAACCTGTATTAAGTGTACTCTGCTCAGTAAATTTTGTGAATTTATTCAGAACGACTAGAGCATCTTTCCTGTAGCAATGTGTTTGTGCATTTTTTTGCCATCAGTTTGTTCGAGCATGTAAGAAATATTTATGCCATATTGCTTGGGAGATCTTATTTCCCAGAGAGAAAATGGGATACCGTTTGGGGCTGGCTTGAGGATTGCCCCCCCAAGGTGTGCACCCAGCTGAGTGCATGCACACATCATGAGACAGTCACTGGTCATTCCAACCCTGCTGCCCCCTCGCCCCAAGGATATCTTTTTAACCCTGCTGGACCCCTCTGCAAGACTATCGCTTGAACCCTCCTGGCAGGCTGTGCCTTGTCCCTCTGTATGGGGATGGCATCTCTGCTCACCCACAAAATGTTCCTCCATACCACATTCTACTTTTTTTTATAAAAGTGGATATTTGTTCCATCTGCTTTTGCCATGAATTACATGTCAGCAAGAGTGAACAGTGCAAATGTCCACTTAGGCCAAAAAAAGTGAAAATGGCCTCAACAAGGCTTAAAAAGAGGCTGTTTCAGCCAAAGCAGAGTGTACAGTCATGCTACATAAAGCTCCTCTAGCCAGTTTTCTGTTTAATACTTCAGTGAAGTCATAATGCAGAATGCACAGCATCAGTTTAAGTATGTGGCAACAGATTAGTATCAAACCCAGGAATATGAGTTCACTTGGACTTCTAGGAGAAACTGGTGGTGTGGGGGAGCGGACAGGCAGCCTTTGTTAGAATGCCAATACTTGAATTACAATAGGAAAAACCAAAAAACAAGCCAGCCAAGCCAAAATGCCATTTGTTTACATACTGGATCGCTGCAATATGAAAATTGGATATATTAAGCAACATTAATAATTAGTTCCACAGGCTTGTGGAGTTCTTGCTTTGATGCTCTTTATGATGAAATATGTAATTAGAATAAATAAAAACCGGGATAATGGTCATGACCTTAATTTCCTTGGGTTTGTTTCAAGACTGATAGCTTGTGGTATAGTTCCATCTTCCTCTTCTTACTGCTCCTTTGGTTGGAAGATTTCCTAAAATCCACTAGATATCTATAAACTGGCTACTTCCTAGGTCTGCAGTACTTCCACTTCAAATCTTGGTCCTGTTTCCCTCTAGGTATACATAAAGCTTACATGGCAAAGAATAATTACTCCTTTGTGTTAGAGTAATGAGTACAGAATAATCCTGTTTATTTGATTATAGTGTCTAGAATTGTCATGTCTGGGAATGTAACCCTATTTTCCCCATTTTATTCTTTAGTTCTATAATATGTTTTCATGTAACGTAGTTTTCTAGGAACATAATTACCATGTTACATAAAGATTTACTGAATATGTGCTCTGACACAGTGGCCAAAAAGGCTAATGTGATTCCTGTTTATGCATACAAGGATCACAAGTAGGAACAGAGGTTTTTACCTCTGTTCAGCATTGGTATGATTGCTGCTTGAATACTACGTCTAGTTCTTGTGTTGACAATTAAAGACTGATGTTGAGTAAATGGAGAATGTTCAGAGAAATGCTACCAGAATGATTAAAAGATTAGAAGATATGCTTAGGGAAGGAGACTCAAGGAGCTCCATCCATTTAGCTTCAGAGAAAGTTAAGAGGTGACTTGAATAGTCAGTAAGTCCTTTGGCCTATGTTTAGAACAAATACTTGTTGTTGGGCTCTTCAGCATAGCAGATTGTATAGCATCAGGGTTTTCTACCTGTGATTAACCAAATATGTTTCTGATTTCTACGGGGGTCTGCTTCTCCATTTGAAATTTTTAGGGGTCCAGAAATAAAAAATGGTTGAAAACTACTTGTATAACACAATCCAATGGCTTGAAGTACAAATTTGTGCACATTTGTGATAAATGAACTATTGTGTTTATTCTAAAAGATTTGCTCTAGACATTTTTTGGAGGAAATTCTGTGACTTGTTTTACACAGACGGTCAGACTAGATGATCACAGTGGTCTCTTTCTTGTGGCTTTGGAATATATTTATCTGTTCAGCTAGTTAACAAACTGGGTACACATGGTGTACAGGTCTCCTTCATGCGGAATGGAAAGTTTTCTATTTTAGCAGTATTCAGTTTTACACTGAGGAATAAATGTGGTTAAATGACATAGTATGTGTTTTGTCTGTCTTCGTAAAATCTTAGTGGGCTTGTCCATGTTTTTTCAGGTTGGGAAAAATTACAGTAACCCTCCTTCACTAACAGGTGGGAGAAGGCTGACTACAGTTTTTATTACAGAGAAGGTATTATCTAAACTGAAAGATGAAAGCAGCAGTTATGGTAGCAGTCTTGAGTTATTGAATTTTGACTGATCTCCTTAGGTGTGGTCAGAGGTGTGGGAAACACTTTTTTTCCGGAGTGGTATATCTGAGTTTTGGAAACATTTTCAGACTGCCATTTATGAATAGGAACATTGTGCAGAGTGCAGGTTATAGCTTAAACACTTAGGAAATATTAATACACCATATGTACAGTTTTCGCATATGTTCAGCTTGCAGTATGTCCAGTCAGTGCTAATGATGTAAACCAAAAGGTTTGAACTAAAAATAAGTTTTCATTTTCAAATCAGAATTTGAAATGTTCATCATAATTTTTAGAAACCATACTTTTGTATGGCTTTGTATTGAAATAGTACATATAAGAAGGGGGGGAAGAGATTGCTCAGTGGTTTGAATATTGGCCTGCTAAACCCACGGTTGTGAGTTGAGTGCTTGAGGGGGCCATTTAAGGATCTGGGGCAAATCTGTCAAGAATGATACTTGGTCTTGCTGTGAAGGCAGGGGACCGGACTCAATGACCTCTCAAGGTCCCTTCCAGTTCTGAGAGATAGGTATATCTCCATATTATTAAGAAGGGATGCAAGAACTGCCAGGAATTTGTTCTGGTGTTTTCATGAGTAGACAGTGTTATCCTTGCTTGAGCACTGCCTTGAGTATGTTGGTTTGCTTTTGATGGAGAACTCCCACTCTCACAGTAGCCAGGAGACTTTGAGAAGGATTGTAAGGCAGAACACCTCCTTCTTGCTAGCTGGAGGGGTAGGGAAGAGTCTCCACCTCTTGTAGCTACTGGAAAGTGGACTAATATATAAGATTTCTTGTAATAAAAAAGGAAGATGGAACTCCCACAGATGGTCTAAGGCAGTAGTCTCTGACCTTTTTAAGCACAAGATCACTTTTTGAATTTAAGTGCAACCCAGGATCTACCTCTGTCCCAAATACCCTTGCCTCGTGTCCTTCATGCCTCTTCTCTGAGCTCCTGTCCCTGCTCACTCCGTCCTCCCTTCCTTTCACCAGGCAAGATCAGAGGGTTGGGGCACAGGCTCTGGTCTTAGGCTAAGGGATTTGAAGAGTGAGATGGACTCTGAGCTAAGCTTGGGACAGAGAGTTAGGGTGCATGATGGGGTTCAGGATACAGGCTGTGTAAGACAGTTGGGTCCAGGGGACTCAGGACTAGGACTAGCCTCTTGGCCAAACAAGTTAGGATCACCTGTCAGAGGCTACAAAATCTACCAGTAGATTCCGATCTAAGGATAGTATGATAGAAATCCTAGCACTCTTGCCTTGCCTAGTAAGCATTGCAGTGATTCTCTATAGCCGTGGTCCCCAACACGGTGCCCGCAGGCGCCATGGCGCCCGCGGGGGCATTTGCATGCGCCCGCCAGGTTCTTGGAGCTGGCCTGGCCCCGGGTACATGGCGCGGTGCTTGCGGGGGGGGGGGAGCGCCGGGCGCGTGGCGCTTGCGGGGGGGGGCTGCCCCCGGGTGTGCAAGTGTCCCCGCCCGGCGGGCGAACGGCCACGCCCCCTGGCGCCCGACAACCACAAAAGGTTGGGGACCACTGCTCTATAGTGCCTTGCTTTCGGTATTGCTAGTGAGGGCCTCACCCTCATCTTTCATATTTACCCCTGATCAGTAGGTTTAATCTTCGTGGGTAGGTGTTTGCCCTCTCATGCCTCTGTATGTAAACTAAAATTGTGAAATATATGTTCCAGCTAACTATACAAAAAACAGTACAGGTAGTCCCTGGGTTATGTCAGTCCAACTTAAGTCTGACCCCTAGTTACGAACGGGGGGGGGGGGGGGCCCGCAGCTAGTGCGGGGTGCCTCCCGCACTGTCGCCGCCTCCGGCGGCGCGGGGGGCACTTCTCTCCAGCAGACCAGGGAGATGCGGAGCTAGCCCCCCCCCCCCCATCCCCTCCAGCAGACCAGGGAGACACGGAGCGGCTTTTCTCGATGCGTAGGACGTGGGTGGCGGGACAGTTGAGACGCGCCGTGATCCCGCCGCCCACGTCCTCCGCGGCGAGAAAAGCTGCTCCACGTCTCCCTGGTCTGCTGGGGGGGGGGCGCAGCTAGTGCTCCCTCCTCTCCCCCCAGCAGACCAGGCTTTTCTTGCCGCTGGTCAGTTTCAGCACCGGCTGAATCAGGACGCCTGGGGTAGAGCGGCTGGGGGTCTGATGGGTTGGTCCCACAGTGCCAAGGTGCGGCGCTACTGGACCAACCCAGCAGCCCCCAGCTGCTCTGTCCCAGGCGTCCAGATTCAGCTGCTGTTGAAACTGATCAGCGGCTGATTCCAGGAAGCCTGGGGCAGAGCAGCTGGTCAGTTTCAACAGTGGCTGAATCTGGACGCCTGGGACAGAGCAGCTGGGGCGCTGCTGGGTTGGTCCCCGCAGCGCTGCACATCGGCGCTGCGGGGGCCAACCTGGCAGCAACCCAGATGCTCTACCCCAGGTGTCCCCAAGTCAGCTGCTGATGAAACTGATCAGCGGCTGATTCCAGGAAGCCCGGGGCAAAGCAGCTGTGCCTCGGGCTTCCTGTAGTCAGCCGCTGGTCAGTTTCAGTAGCAGCTGAATCGGGGACACCTCGGGTACAATATGTACCAGTTCCAACTTACATACAAATTCAACTTAAGAACAAACCTACAGTCCCTATCTTGTACGTAACCCGGGGACTGCCTGTATATTCACATAGTAGGAATTAAACACAGCAGTGAAATTTATATTAGAATGTCTAAGTGCCCACCAGCAACCTATACTTTCTCCAGACTCTTATCTGGTGATGTGATGGGAATCTGTAACAGTCTCTTGTTAAGTGCAGGAAGTGGAAGATTTAAAAACAAAACTGTTGTAACTGTTATCCTTGTTCCCTATTGACAGTTGTATGTATGTATGTATGTGCAGGACTAATCTGCAAGAGCTGCTTATGTATGTAGCAAGGTCTGTCTGAGCTGACAGCACCTTGCATACCATGCTTCTGCGCTCTGTTCTTTGCCTCACTGCTGGTGTGATAATTGCTAATAGAAGTCAAATGTAGCTATCCAAAAATATTTTATTAGCTAGAGTTAAGTAAAGTCAGTTCATTCATATGTAAATATTGGTGACATAATAGCAGAAAATTTGGAAGCCTTATCAATCCATTGATAACATGCTATGATAGTTCTTGAGAGAGAAAATTGTGTGATCTCCCTTTCCCTTTCTTCTGATTTGTGGCTGGTTAAATTGTACTCATTTGAGTTTCGATGGCAATTCTTCCATTGCAGGTCTCTAGCCACTTACTTCATTACAAAGCCCAGCTTCTCAATGGTGCAAAACATTGAATTTTGTAAATGGTAGTTCAGTACATTTTGTGATTATTTTGGGCGCTGTTTTCTTGTCCTGACATTTTTTTTTTTTTTGGTACTACTCCTGAATGTAGCAAATTCTGGACCAGTGTAACTTCAAGTGCATTTCTTGCTATAGAAAATTGTCTCTTGAATGCGTTTTCTAGATACTATGTTTAAATCAGATCAATTTAAAAATGAATTACTGTAAAACTGTATTTTGTTCAAAATTGACATCACATATATAGTAGCCCAGTGTCTGTGCGTCTGTAACGCTGACGTACACAGCCACACCCCCTGGCCATGTATGTCAGCGCCATGCCCCCCTTCCCCTCGCTCCATGGTGGTTCGGGCCACACGGCCCCCCTGGACATCCCTCCCCCCGCCAGCGCTGCTTCCCTCCCCCCTTCCTCCTCCCCCCCATCCTCCCCTCCATCCCCACAGCCCCCAATCTCCCCCCTCAGCTCTGCTTTCCACCTGCCAGCCCCGCCCCCTTTCCCTTCCTGTCTGGTGCTCTGTGGCACGCTGCGCCGCTCCCAGCTGAGCAGCGCTACCACCGGACCCCGGCGGAGGTGGAAGCGGCCCTTTGTGGTCCGCGCTTCCCACGCGTGGGGAGCGGGGACCCCAAGGGGCCACTTGCCGTCGCTTGCTTCCCTGCCGGGGCCCAGCTGAGCACCACTCAGGTGAGCCTGGTGGGACAGGAAGAGGGGCGGGGTGGTGATGTACATGGCCAGGGGGCGGGGCCGTGTACATCACCACCCAGCCCCCCTCCCTCGTGGCAGCCTGGCTGAGCAGGCAGCACTCAGCCAAGCACCACGGTGGGAGCGAAGGGGGATGGGGAAAGACGGGGGGGGGGGGAGAGAGAGGCAGGAGAAGGCGAAGAGAAAGACAGAGAGAGGCAGGAGGTGGAGCAGAGCTGAGAGAGAAGGAGGTAGGCAGGGGAGAGAGAGAGAGAGAGTGCGCACTCAGGAGAGAAGCCCTGAAAATCCTGTCTTATGACGGATTAATTGGCTAGTATTTTAATAAGTCCCATTTTAAGATTTTAGAAAAATCAAACCTATCTGAAGATGGTTTTCTTTGTAATTTAGTGCAATATGCACAAGAAATCCAGTTTTCAATGTATTTGATAAAATTATGAAATAGACCAGATTTTAAAACTTAGTAAGCACAAAGGCCAGAGTTAGTCAGACTTTTCAACCTCTAATCTGAAGTGGTTAACTTGATTCCTTAAGTTGTTGCATTCATGCTCATTTTTTTTGCATTCAGCATAATTACATTTCTGAAATTAAGGTTGCTTGTATGCTTGCTTTCCTCATCTATCTAAAATAATCATATGGGCACACATTCTGATGCCACTTAACCAAAAAATAAAAATAAAAATCATTCAGTCCAAAGAGTATAAGGACACTTCTATGTGATATGGTGACTGAAATATTTTAAGACCCTGTTTTTGCTGCCCTTTAATGGGCTGAGAGAGAAGTTGGAAGTAAATATTATTTTCCCAGATAAATTATATGCAGCAATTACATTTTGTGCAAGAGTGGTTCTCTCACATAGGAAAGATGGATGATTCATTTGTTCATTTTAGAATGGCTTAAAATTGAAAAAGTCAATAGTGTGCATGGAAAAAGTACTCTTTATTGAGAAATAACATAGAGGAGGGCTAGAAATGGGACTACATGACTCAGAGATCTGATTAACAGGATAGGAGGACTTTCATATCTAGCTCACTAATTTGAGTTTGACCAATGTCAGTGGTGATAATGTTACCCTACCGTTGCATGGCTTTTCAGTGGTCTGTAGGAAATAGTGTCAGTTTAGTTTGTAATAGACAAGTGTTAACTGCAATGGCAATTTTCATGATTAACTAATGGTATAGTAAAGTATGAGCAAACACCAAAGATTAAATAAGCATAGAAAGTGACTCTTAACTGTAGAAAGCCATTTTTAGAATGAAATTGAGAAGCATATTTTTAATTATACTATGTATTCTGTGGCTGAATGACACTTTTTAATGACTCTCAAACTGCAGCTCTGAGATCTTCCTAGTGAACTACAGTGTGACCCTTGATAGCTAAATCGGAGGTAGGAAAGACTGCATAATCTCCATAGAATGAAAAACTGAAATGTATATCATCATGCTAACCAAGTTTCAAGAAAACTAAATGTATAAGTAAAATAACAATTAATTTTCTTGATTACAGATTTAATCCAGTGCACAAATGAGATGAATGTGAACATCCCACAGCTGGCAGACAGTTTGTTTGAAAGAACTACAAACAGTAGCTGGGTAGTGGTTTTCAAATCTCTCATCACAACCCACCATCTAATGGTGTATGGAAATGAGGTAATACAGCTTTTGTATTCAAAAAATTGTATCTTTGCTATAAAGATACATCATGGAGATGGCTTTGACTAGTTACCTTTATAAGAAAATGTTCAGTATTTCTGCCTTTGTACTTAATAGGAAGTAATGCTTCCTGGAATCAGCCGCTGATCAGTTTCAGCAGCAGCTGACTTGGGGATGCCTGGGTTTCTTAAGTTGAATCTGTATGTAAGTCAGAACTGGCATCCAGATTCAGCCGCGGTTGAAACTGATCAGTTTCAGCAGTGGCTGACGCCAGTTCCGACTTACATACAGATTCAACTTAAGAACAAACCTACAGTCCCTATCTTGTACGTAACTCGGGGACTGCCTGTACTGCAGAGTTCCTCATTTCAGGGTGGATTTGATTTTAAATGAAATTGAATGTTCCCGATTAGTGATTTAAATCAATTTAATCATGTTTTTCTATGTAAGAGGGCATTCTTGTTAGTTGTTACAACTTTAATACATATTCTTCACAACTCAGAGAGATGTACAGTTTGTACCTCTGAAAAACAGCACTCTGGTACTGCAACATCTGGGATCTGGTATGACCATGGATGGTTTTGGACCAGAAAGCCCAGGAGCCTAAGGCAGGAGGGTAGGCCTGGGCTGAGCGCAACAGGGTCAGCAGCCCAGCTAGCAATGTGGGGCCACACAGCAGCAAGTGGCTGGAGCCTGGTGGCGGGGGGCCGGGACTGGCGTTCCCCAGGAGCCTGGATGCTGGTGTTGGCCCTCCCGCCGCCAAGTGCGGGGGCCAGAGTTCCCTTCCCTCTCCCCTCAGGAGTTACCCTGCCTCCGCCCCACTCGGAAGCACGGGTCTGAAGCCCTCCCCCCATCTGGGAGAGCGGGGCTAGAATGCCACAGCCTCCCGGACCATGGGGCTGGAGCCACTGTCTTCCCCCCCCCCCCTTCCCCTCGGATTGCTGGAGCCCAGCCAGGTTGTAGGAGGGCAAGGCAGGATGCCTGCTGTGGGGCAGTCTGCTGGCAGCAGGCGATCGGTTTGGGGGCCTGTGGCAGGGGACCTCCCCTGTTCCAGCAAATTCTCTTGTTCAGGACAGGTCAGGTCTCAATGGTGCTGGACCAGGGAGGTCAAACCTGTAGGTTTCATTTTTAGAAGGTACACGCTATACGTTTTTTTAAACGGTGATTTATTTTGAAAACTTTTCACATTTAGTTTTATAGCTATAGCAGAAAATGAATTATTTGCTATTTCATTTACCAAAGGTAATTGAAGCCTATATTTATGAAGTCATAGTTCACTTATATCCAATTGAAGAGGTTAATCATTAATATTTGGAGGATTTTCTTGCCCTGCTGTTTTAGAGGAGACATCACCAGACAGACATTTAAATTGCTTTATTTAATTATAACAACAATGTTCTATATTCTAGACTTTTTTTCAACAGCAAATGTAATATTTAACAAAACAAGAATATAAATTTTTTGAATTTAGGTAAACATTCAAGTTTTTTTAGAAATCAGGTTTGTTTTTATTTAACTATTTTAGCTAAAAACCATTTAATAAAACATTAAAAAAATCAACTCTTGTCAGCCAGGCCATCATGAAAAACTTAAAATATTGGCTTCTGCAGCTAACTTAATTGTCTTCACCTTCCATTTTTCTGTTTGTTCATAATCTGGAAAAGAAAAACAAGCTGGTACAGGAACCCACAAAGGGAGAGGCAATTCTTGATTTAGTCCTGAGTGGAGTGCAGGATCTGGTCCAGGAGGTAACTATTACAGGACCACTTGGGAATAGTGACCATAATATAATAACATTTAACATTCCTTTGGTGGGACGAACGCTTCAGCAGTCCAACACTATGACATTTAATTTCAAAAAGGGGAATTATGTAAAAATGAGGAGGATAGTTTAACAGAAATTAAAAGGTACAGTGACCAGAGTAAAATCCCTGCAAGCTACATGGACACTTTTCAAAGACACCATAATAGAGACCCAACTTGAATGTATACCTCAAATTAAAAAACATAGTAAAAGACCTAAAAAAAAGAGCCACCGTGGCTTGAGCACCATGTACAAGAAGCAGTGAGATAAAAAGGCATCTTTTAAAACGTGGAAGTCAGATCCTAGTGAGGTAAATAGAAAGGAACATAAATACTGTCAAATCAAGTGTAAAAATGTAATAAGAAAAGCAAAAAAGATTTTGAGGAACAGCTAGCCAAAAACTCAAAGAAATAGCAAAATGTTTTTTAAGTACAGTAGAAGCAGGAAGCCTGCTAAAAATCCAGTTGGGCCCCTGGACAATTGAGACACAAAAGGAGCTATCAAGCATGATAAAGTCATTGCAGAGAGACTAAATGATTTCTTTGCTTCTGTCTTCACTGCTGAGGATGTTAGGGAGATTCCCAAACTTGCACCATTCTTTGTGGGTAATGAATCTGAGGAACTGTCCTGGATTGAAGTGTCACCAAAGGAAGTTTTGGAACAAATTGAAAAACTTAACAGTAACAGATCACTGGGACCAGATGGCATTCACCCAAGGGTTCTGAAAACTCAAATGTGAAATTGCGGAACTATTAATTGTGATTTGTAACCTATCCTTTAAATTAGCTTCTGTACCCAAGGATTGGAAGACAGGCAACATAACACCAATATTTAAAAAGGGCTCTAGAGGTGACCCTGGCAATTACAGACCAGTAAGTCTAACATCAGTACTGGGCAAATTAGTTGAAACAATAGTAAAGAATAAAATTGTCAGACATGTGGAAGAACCAGTAGATATAGTATACTTAGATTTCCAGAAAGCCTTTGACAAGGTCCCTCACCAAAGGCTCTTGTGTAAATTAGGTTGTCATGGGATAGGAGGGAAGATCCTTTCATGGATTGAGAACTGGTTAAAAAACAGGAAACAATGGGTAGATATAAATGGTACATTTTCAGAATGGAGTGGTGTAACTAGTGTTCCCCAAGGGTCAGTCCTAGGACCAATCTTATTTAACTTATTCTTAAACGATCTAGAGAAAGGGATAAGCAGTGAGGTAGCAAAGTTTGCGGACGATACTAAGCTGTTCAAGATGTTCTTCACAGTCTGCTTTGGTCTTGACTTTCACAAAGATCTCAACAAACTGAGTGACTGGGCAACAAAATGGAAAATGAAATGTAATGTGGATAAGTGTAAAGTAATGCACATTGGAAGAAATAACCACAACTATACATACAATATGATGGAGGCTAATTTAGCTACAACTAATCAGGAACGAGGTCTTGAAGTTACTGTGGATAGTTCTCTGAAAAGTCCACGCAGTGTGCAGCAACAGTCAAAAAGCAAATAGGATGCTAATAATTATTTTAAAAGGCATAGAAAATAAGATGAAGAATATCTTACTGCCCCTATATAAAACTATAGTACACCCACATCTTGAATACTGTATACAGATGTGGTCTGTTCACCTCAATAAAGATATTTTGGCATTAGGAAAAGTTCAGAAAAGAGCAACTAAAATGATTAGGGGTTTGGAATGGGTCCCATATGAGGAGACTGGGACTTTTCAGTTTAAGAAAGAGGAGACTGAGGGGGGGAATATGATAGAGGTATATAAAATCATGAGTGGTGTGGAGAGGGTGAATAAAGAAAAGGTATTTACTTGTTCTCATAATATAGGAACTAGAGGACACCAAATTAAAGGGTAGCAGGTTTAAAACTAATAAAAAAAAAGTTCTTCAAACAGCGCACAGTCAACCCATGGTACTCCTTGCCAGAGTGTGAAGGCTAGGATTATAACAGAGTTTAAAAAAGAGCTAGATAAATTCATGGAGGTTAAGTGCATAATAGGCTATTAGCCGGGGGGTAAAGAATGGTGCCCCGGCCGCTGTTTGTCAAAGGCTGGAGAAGGATGGCAAGAGACAGATCACTTGATCATTGTCTTCAGTCCATCCCCTCTGAGGCACCTGGCATTGGCCACTGTTGGCAGACAGGATACTGGGCTGGATGGACCTTTGATCTGATCCAGTATGGCCATTCTTATGTTATGTTTTTAAACTCTCCTGATTTTTCAGGTCCCAAACAATTTCTCAATTAGAAATGAGTTAGTTCAAAGGAAGAAAATATAATTTCTACACCAGCAGAAGAAGCTACTGCTATTAAAAGTGAGATGATCTCTTCAACAGTCTTTGAATAGAAGTGCTTTAAATGATTTCCACCAGTTCACTGGTGTGACTTTCTTTTAAAATATCAGCAATGAACATATATTTCTTGAGTGGTTCACCCTTAGCTCTAAAGTTTTACTTTTTGCATTATGGAAGGATGATTGCTGGATGCACACATCGTAGCCAACTCTTCATCTTCAGCAATTAAAGTTTGACCCTGCTACCGAGTTTTGAAAAAATTTGCATGAAAATGAGTTGGAGATGGTGCTTGTCCCATTTTTTTTAATACTTGTAATTTAACTGTCATTACATATTTCTCTCTTTAAGATCTCAGTTCCTTCCAGGTTTCAGCAGCATCAGCTGTTTCCCTGCATTTTGTTCAAGACTACAGAAATAGGCTTCTGGTTACACATTGTATGTTCAGTGTTTTTCTTAAGCCCAATGTTGAGAATTTTGGCTGTGATAGTGCCATCTTTTTTCACGATTTTGTTTACAAACTTCCATCAAATTAGGCCAGTTCTTGATACAGTGCACAAATCAGTCCACTGCTGAGGTCCATTTTACATCTTGTAGGAGAGTTAACTTGGTCCCTCCCACTTTTTTCAGAGAAACTGCTGCAAAGTGGTTGTTAGGGAATTATTTTGAAATTTCAACAGCGTTTACCTTTATTTCTGTAACACTGAAGTGTTTAGCTAGGAGGTACATCAGATGAGCACTGCAACTATATGTTATTAGATTGGGATGCTCTTCTAAATTCCTTCTCATCTTGGATATATTTGCAGCATTGTGACCAAGCTGCATGCTAGACATTTGATCCCCCCCCACACACACACAGTTTCTTACAGCTTTTATTGCTGCTACTTGTAAGTATTCTGCTGTGTGTGCATTTCCTGATGCATCAATTGTTTTTGTGAGGAAGACATTCCCTTCTGTTGTCACACAAGCACATATAATAGAATCATTGTGGACATTGCTCCACCCATCAAGACTCAAGTTGTTTTATCCTCTAGACTTTTTGCACACTTCTCTATTTCTCTTTCATACACTTTATCCAGCAGTTTACCTGCAACATCTGCTATTTTGGGTGTACTGTATCCTGGTCTTTAATGACTGAATCATGTTAATGAAGTATGGGCTCTCAAGCATGCGGGAAGGAGAGTTTGTTGAATAAACAAACTGGGCATTTTTTTCATTAATTACCTCTTTTTGAAATCTACTGGTTCTTTTTTAAAAACTTCTGCTTATTTCTGTATGTTGGAGATTTTGGGTTTTTTTTGCTACAGGTGATAGTTATGTGACATACATGATGTGACTGAAACCCTATCATTGACAGATAACTCAAACTATAGGAAATGATGGTGATTTTGAAGGTGGATTGTCTTCAGAATTCAGTATGTTGAGGATGGATTCTCCTAAACAAAATAAGTCAAGTTATATAATTACTATTACCATACTGCTCACTTAGTATTACTTGTTCCATTCACTGATACTCAGTATTACTTTAAAGGTGAAATTGTAAAAGGTAGATCTGTCCATCTCAGCGATGTGTTTTTATCACAACTGCATCACAAATGACAGTACCATAGAGTAACAACTATATTTTTTGCTCAAACATGAGAATTCAGAAATAAACCAGAAGGAGGACAGGCAGTCCTTAAGAAAGAAGTATGAAGTAAAAAAGTTTACCAGTCTGAAGATCTTGCATGTTCAGACATGTTCTTTTCATCATCTTCAGCGCAGCAGCCTCCTGATAACACTTCTCGTGATGTTGTTTCATTCGGGCAACTGGGGCAATCTTTCATTTCTTTCTTTGCATTTAGTGTGCTTGCCTATCTTGCCTATAGGCAAAGGAACTTCCTTAAAATATTTCCAAAATGAGTCTTTTATGACCTGCTGCCATTATAGGTTTTCCTTTCCAAGGAGAGAATAGTATGGTAGATCTCAAATCAATCATGGCTACACTCAAAGACCTCAAGACTTCTGAAATATGCTGCTCAAACAGATTCACTTCTCTTTCTACTGCCTATATCTCACTACTGACATTTATCTCCAGACGTCTTCTGTTTGTCCAGATCTATTCCACCCCAGCAATCTTCTGTTGATTGAAGTTTTTGAAACATTGCACTTTTACAGTCAGGTAAGGGACTGAATTGGTGTACCCAAATTTGCAGAGGGACAGGGGGGGGATAGCTCAGTGGTTTGAGCATTGGCCTGCTAAACCCAGGGTTGTGAGTTCAATCCTTGCAGAGGCCATTTAAGGATTTGGGGCAAAAATTTGTCAGGGATGGTACTTGGTCCTGCTATGAAGGCAGGGGACTGGACTCAATGACCTTTCCAAGTTCCCTTCCAGTTCTAGGAGATAGGCAATCTCCATTAATTTAAAATTTAATTTAAATTTAAACAATAGGGTTGAGATCTGTTAATTTCTCACTTCTGTATATTTACTTCAAAAATTTTTTGCTATTTATCAATCATGTTATCTCTGGAGACACAAATCCATAGTTTGAGAACTGCAAAACTAAACCTCTCTAATGGTATCTTCTAGACTGGGGTGGGGAACCTTTTGTTGGTTGGAGGTCACTAGCCCACAGCAGAATCAGTTTGGGGTCCTACAAGTGAGAAGGAAAAATAGGGGCACACCTTATTTGCAGGAGGAGTTGCTGGCAGCATCTGGTTGAGGCTGGATAATGAAGGAAGTGGCTGCCCAGCTGACATGTGGCCACCCGGTGTGGAAAAGGGTGGCAAGTGCTCAGGTGGGGAACTAGCTCCTGTTTCTGCGCTGCTGCCTGGCCCCCTGGTGCAGGGAAGGATCTCCAGCATTTGATGCTGTATGGCTTCCCCTTCTGGCCACCTTACCTGCATGCTCTTCTTCTCCTATGTTCAGGAGGAGGAGCCAGAAGTTTCTGGCTGGTACTGCAGGTGAGATTGGGGTGAGATCTCTATACGTAGCCCCTGACCGACCCCTCCTCCCCCCTCCCGGCAGCATTACACAACTACTGGATCCCTTGGGGCTGGATTAAATTGTTTGGGGGGGGGCAGATGCAGCCCACAGGTCAGAGATTCCCCACCTCTGTTTTAACACAGCACTGAGTCCCATTGGGGAGATAGGTTAATCTATACTGAAGCTTCTGGAACCCCATAAGATTTCAGGCCTGTACGCAGGGTGCATGTGAAGGGTCTGAGCCACGTTTTCAGTTGAGATTTCTTTTAAGATAGTTAGCCACAGGAGGGCAAACATTTTATATACCCATTAAAAATTGCAGTTGCATATAAAACATTAAAACTTGGCCAGAGATTGGTAAAACCCAAATTCTCAGTGAGCTCCCATTTTTACACTTGACCACTTAAACTTTACATTTGGAGATAACTCAGAAATATTATAGAAGTCTAGTGTAATCATATTGTGCCTAGAATTCCAGACACACAGGGAGGGAGAAGTTGTATCTTTTATTGGACCCACTTTTCTGTTGGTGAGAGAGACATGCTTTTGAGTTTATACAGAGCTTTCCTTCAGGTCTGGGAAACATGGTCAGTGTCAGAGACTTTGAGAATACTTTTTATTTACCTGGAAATAGTAGTATAAACCTCAAAAAGCAGAACTCTTAGGGCATTTCTTGCTTTTGATGCTTATGATAAATGTATTTGAGCCTGTATCAGACCATCTGCTCTTGCATCTATTTGCCTTTTTTAATCAACAAAAGGTCTATAATGAATAGCCTCAATCTGGAAGGAAAAAAACCTGAAGTATGAGATACAGATTAGACAGGATGAAACCTTTCAATCTCCTTTAGGTTATTGAATTTATTTTTATATGGATAAAAATCTTTATGTAGAATTAATAGTAAATCTTCATGCAGCTAAATACCACTTAAATAAAATCCCAGAATTGTATTTATGGATAATTATATTAGATAACTAGAAGTAAAGTTTGTCAACTCCCACTTCACTTTTTGGTACTGGTAGCCATCATTTCCTTGTAATCTACTGATATCCTGATGACAAATGCCAATGTGGTGATGTAGGCACTATAAGCGAAGAAAGTTTTTGTAGTACAGTCAGTCCTGGGAACCACTGCATGTGAGAAATAACCGATTAAGAAATTTTGAAACAGATGGCTGTGGACGGACACTGTACACCATCAGAGAGAGAGAAAAAACCCTTAGTTCTACAGAGGTATGATCTCTATCCCTCCCCAACTACAATGTGCACACTGGAAAATGAAAGACTCCCTTTTTTCAGCTAGAACAGAGCAGCATGATTACATCTAAATAATGTCTTAAAATACAGACACTCACTTCCAGTTGATTTTATATTACATGGAGTGACTACTGCTAATTTGATCTGGTAGAGAAATAGTATCCTTCCCTACTATAGGTTGGACCTTGCTGGTCCAGCACCCTTGGGACCTGATTGGTCCCAAATGAGGGGATTTACTGGACCAGGGAAGGTCCCTCGCCTCATGACCTGTGTTTGCCACAAAATTAGGGCTCCAGCCTGCACCCACTGCTGCCCCAGCCTCCCGGGGCTGTCTAAATGCTGGCTTTTCTGCTGCCAGCCTGGAGTGCCACGGCCAGAGCTCCGCAGCTGCGGCATAGCTGCACAGCTGCCTGGTTCTGTGGCTGGATCCGGAGCTATGTAGCCAGAGTAAAGCAGCTCAGCAGCTGTCTGACTCTGGGACCAAGGCTGGAGTTGTGAAGGGTCAGGGACAGAGCTCCCCCGGCCACTGCTGGGGCCAAAACTCCCTGCTGTGCTGTTCATTCCCTCCCCTCCCCACCCCACAAGGTTGCCAGTACTCCCTAATGCGCTCCTTCCCTTCCGCCAAACCTCCCTTTTCCTGGGCTCTATGGTCCAGGAACATTCATGGTCCATGCCGGACCACATTTGTTGCCAGACTGGAGAGTCCGGTTAAGGGAGGCACAAACTGTAGTTTCAGGACATCTGGCATTGTTTGTGTGGAGATGGGGGAGAGGTCTTGTCTTGTGAACCAGAATTCCTTGTGCAGAAAATGAGTCAAAGCAACTGAGAAACTGAAGAGTTAATGTCTGATACATTTACTGCTGAGTCATTTCTACTAAAGCAGGAAAGCACAGGATTATGTATTGTTAAGATATGCACTTCTGCTACAGGTTGAAACTCTCTTAACCAGGATTCTCTTGCCCGGCAATGTCCATCGTCCGGCATTGATGTTGCAGGACTAGAGAGTCCTGGTGGAGGGCCAGTGGCAAGGATCTCTGTAGGGCTGGCAGGGCAGTGGGCTGCTGTTAGCATGTGGAAGCAAGTCTGAAAACATGTGCATGGCTGCCTGGTGGGGTTGCGAGCTGCTGTAGCTTGGTGGCTCAGGGATCTGTGGTATGTGGCTGCCTGCTGGGACCCAGAGCTCCTGGTGGGACCCGGAATCCCAGTGTTTTGCATGCTGCTGCCCAGCAGAGCAATGGGGCCATCAGGTGATGAGCAGCAGGGAGTCCAGAAATGACATCCCCAGGACCAGGTCAGGTTCCAAGGGTGCTGGACCAGGGAGCTCCAACCTGTATTTGTCATAATTAAAGGCTTGATTTTGAGGGGCACTGAGTATCTGAGTCCAAATAATATGAATGCAAGCTGTATGACTTTGCTTAGAAATATATGGGTTATTTGCCTATTTGCAAGTTATGCTCCAATTTTTAAAAAAATTTTGATAGCATTGAATTAAGTAACTAAACTGTTTGCATGCTGAATTAAATAAAATTCTAGCAAAGCAATAAGTTGTTGATGAAAAATCTGATTCAAAATGTTCTTTTATTCCATGTAGCGTTTTATCCAGTATCTGGCTTCCAGAAACACATTGTTTAATTTGAGCAATTTCCTAGACAAAAGTGGATTGCAAGGTAAGGTATTTTTGTTATAAAAACCTAACTTAGTATTTTAGCAAATAATTAACATTGTATTTTCACAAGTTATAGTGAGCTTCCTCACTGCAGTAGTTAAAGTTACATATAATTCCAAGAAGTGAATTTTAGTACATTTTTTGTGGATGTCATTCAAAATCTTCCAACTGACTACATTTGCGGCAATGTAGAAAATATTGCCACATGAAAAAAAAACAAATACAGTTTTGTATCTTACATAAGATGCTTTTGGTTTTAATAATGCTATTTATTCTAGTTCTGAACAAGTTTCCAACAGTTGCAGATACCAGATAAAATTAGGCTAAAGCTCTCATGATGCGTTTCAGTTTTATCATTGGTCAGAAGAGATTTGTTCTTGATACTGGCTGCTATTAGTTGAAACAGAGGGGCAGGTAGCACTTAATTTTTATTTAAGTTGGTGGTCATCCAGCCTACCCCTGGTCCTATGTAGGATTAATTAAATGAATGCATACAAAATAAAATTTTCAATTTCTATGTTGGAAATGTATTCTACCAAGGAAGAAATCAATTAAAAAAACTAATATTAGTGCCGCATAGAGGTGTAACTGAGATGGGAATCTTATTGTGTTAAGCACTGTATACAAGCATATAGTAGGAGACTGGTCATACTCCAAAGATAATGATTTTATCAGCTCAGAATATATTGTGTTTTCTACAACAACAAACTTCACAGCTCCAGCATCACACACTGGGGTCTTCATTTTATTATTATTATTATTTTATTTGAAAATGATTAAATTCTATCTTGCAAAATTCTTCTTGACGCATTACAAAGAAAGCAGGGGTATGTCTACACTACCACCCTAGTTCAAACTAGGGTGGTAGTGTAGACATACCCCAGGGGGATGGGAATGAACAAGAAAATAATGATTATCTGTTGTCATGGTAAAGGGTGGAGAGACACAGCTTTGTGCTTGAGCTGTTCACTTTTTGTGTATTCTTTAAGTCTGGGAGAAGCATAACAAAATACAAGGACAAAATCTAACTCTTGTACGTGCTGTAGTAGGGACCAATTACTTGAAACAGAAGTTTCAATTAGATGTCTGGCTTTGTTGGAGTAGGCATGAGGCAAGATTCTGATCCTTATTACACAGTTCCCCCTGTAGCGCATTGTTGATGCATTGACCTATTCTCAAGTTACTAATTTGCCTGTACTGAAATAGCAGTTTTTGTCTCCAACTTTGCACTTTTATAGCTGTTTAAATTTTGTTTTGCCATAATTGTAGTATACATACTCTGCTGATGGCTATGAACTGCAGTTTTCATTGTGGTAAATGATGCCAAATTGTCAAGCTGAAACTTAATTTTCAAAGGTAGGCTGGTAATAGAATACGGAAAGAGACAGTCACCATCTAATGCCACTATTTCCATATTCTAGCTCTGTTATTTCTTGAGAATAAAGTGGAAGATAGGATTTCTTGATCTGCACCTGTAGGAAATATTTTTGGATGTGATTAAGATGTCAGCCTAATTTTACTGTCTTCGAATGTGCAAACTGCCACTGATTAATTTTAATTTAGTGCATTTTGCTGTATTAACACCCAAAAGAGTACATGTGAATTGTGAGATTGGCTCTGGAAACATAAGACTTTTGTACATACTTGTATGCTAGTTAAGAAATCTTACTACAGATAAATCAGTAAGCATAAATAGGCACTTTATATGGTGGTATCCACAACGTTATATAAAAATACTTAATCTGCTCACTGACTTCCAGGAGATTATTAATTTCAGATAAGAAAAGAAATTTCACAGCTCCTGTGACATCTCTGGATATATGTTGCATCATATTTTCAGGATGTTTACAGTACAATGTATAGCTCTTTACATTCCAAACTTTTTGACTGTCAAAAAATTGAGACCAGTCTTTTGTAACCATTTCTGTATATTGGTGGGTCAGGAGAATGTTTGTTTTTGTTTACAAGCTATCTGTAAGGCTGTGTCTACATTGGCGTCCCTTTCCGGAAAAGGGATGTTAATGAGACACATCGCAATTGCAAATCCCCCACGGCGTTTACATGGCTGCCGCTTTTTTCCGGCTTGGGGATAAGCCGGAGAAAAGCGCCAGTCTAGACGTGATTCTCCGGAAAATAAACCCTTTTCCGGAGGATCTCTTATTCCTACTTGAAAGTAGGCTTATTTTCTGGAGAATCACGTCTAGACTGGCGCTTTTTTCCAGCTTATCCCCAAGCCGGAAAAAAGCGGCAGCCATGTAAATGCAAATGCCGCGGGGGATATTTAAATCCCCCGCGGATTTGCAATTGCGATGTGTCTCATTAGCATCCCTTTTCCGGAAAGGGATGCCAGTGTAGACACAGCCTAAGTGTATATCTCATTGCCTACTCAAAATAATTGTTTTTTGTACAGGAATTGACTGGACGAGGGATAAGCTGTTAACCTTTTCTCTTGTAGGGTATGACATGTCCACATTTATCAAACGGTATAGTAGGTATCTGAATGAAAAAGCAGTTTCTTACAGACAAGTGGCTTTTGACTTCACAAAAGTAAAAAGAGGGTAAGAGCTGTACTTATTTTTATTTTTAGCATCTGGCTTGCAGTACATACTAACAAGCTATGCTCAAATAACCATGTTGGATGTCTTTTCACTTGTATTGATCAATATACTCTGTGCATTATGCACTAAAAATGTCAGTGCAGTTGAGTTATAATGTGTTGTATTTCAGAAATTTTGGGGAACACCTTGTCTTTTGAAAAATATTAAATGGAAATAAATCTGTGAGGCAACTGGTGGTAGCTACCTAATCTGGCCAATAAGCTTTTCCTTGATATTCCAGAAAGCTATTCTTTTGTTTGGCACCATTGGTGTTTAAATATGTTTCTCATTTAAGAAAGTTACGGGGATAGGCGTTTATGTGAAATACCTTACTGTACTTTATCGTCCTCCTTTGTGCTGTTCTCAGAGTGGCTGTGTTTACAGTCCATTGTACTGTAATGCACTGGGGTAATTAGAATGACCATCATGTCCATTTTGGGATGGAGAGTAGTGGAAGTTACATAATCACTTTATGCATCTATGGCATTCAGTGGGTAACTGCTCGCTAAGCAACTTCTTTAGATATGGCATACATTAAAGTTATAGTGGCTCTAATATTGAAGCAATAAAATGAACGTTCTTTAAATGAATGTTTAATGTGACTTCTGCCATTGGTGATGTTCCCTGTTTCCTCAAGTTTTGGTTCTGTTGGCTAGCAGTACTTGCTGGGACCCTCTCTACTCCACAAATGTCTTTGTACTCCCACCCTCATGGTATAAAGGATGGGACCAGCCATTCCTCAGGTTTTTTTTCTTTCAACAGTGGCAAAAAGAAAGCCTTGCTTCTCTGTGACTTACAGTTGATGTTAGCAACTAGTGTAGCTCTTAAATAGTTAACTTTTAGTTTGCCTGTAGGCTTTAAAGAAGAAAAAATGACTACCCTTTTAATTAACTTTTCATGATTGGTATGCATCACCTTCTTTCTTCAGCCCTTCTATCACCCAAGATAATATTGAGGCAAGTGGTGGACTTTTCCTTAAAATAATGAGAATAAAATTCCTTGATCGTGAACTCTCCATACCAAAGAGAAAAAAAGGTTGGTGTCCCATTCTGGGCATTCGTCTCAACAGGTTTGTTCATCATTTCACGCTCAGGATGGTGACACTGGTCTTCCCTGTAGCATCAAGTGTGTTTACTGAGTATTTGGCAATGGTAGCAGCTTGCTTAAGGAGACAAGGATTCCAAGTCTACTCTTACTTCAACAATGGAATGATCCAGGGAGTATTGTCTCTGTATGTGATCTTAAAACTCTTTGCCACGTTGGGCCTCAAAATCAATAGAGAAATACCCACACTTATTTTTCTCAACACTTAGAGGTCATAGAAGTAGTGTCAGTAAGAACTTACCTTCTACAAAACTTCAGTCCATAGTGGACCTCATGAACTACAATCTCAGTCAAAGACTTCAGTTAGACCATGACTCAAACTTCTGGCACATATGGCCTCATACTTAGAATCTCAAAACTGGAAGGAACCTTGAGAAGTCAAATCCAATCCCCCTGCACTCTTGGCAGGAGCAAGCACCACCTAGACCACCCGAACAGGTATTTGTCTAACTTGCTCTTAACTATCTTCAATGATGGAGATTCCACAACATTCCTAAGTGCTTAACCACCCTAACAGCTAATAAGTTTTTCCTAATATCCAACCTGAACAGCTCTTGCTGTAATTCTGACTTATCAGACATCATTTTTTTCTCCCTCCTCCTTGTTATAACCTTTTAGGTCAGCAGTGGGCAACCAAGGACAGTGAGTGGGCCACATGAGTGGCTCTCCTTTGTCTTACTAGGCCGCAGCAGCCCGTGGCACACTGTGTGTACCACCTGTAGACCTGCGGTCCTCCTGTCTGCCTCCCACCACCATGTTCCCCATGTACACTGGGGTACCAGAGCACCACACTCCCTACTCCCTCCCCCCCCCCCAGCACTTTGAATGCCACAAATTGCCTGATTTACACACGGTGCTGCTCCTTCTCCCACACCCCTCCAGAGCTTGAATAGCTGCAAACAGCTGATGTGCAGCGTTCCAGCTCTGGGAGGGTGGGGGAGGAGCAGGGACAGAGCCCGAATCTGGTGCTCCAAAAGAGCATTGAGGGAAAGAGAGGGAGGAGTAGGAAGTGCAGGAGTCCAGTAGCCAAGTGCACGAGACACGCGTGGGGGAGGAATAGGGATGTAAATGGCTAGTTGACTCTAAACAAATGTTTACCGGATAGTCGACACACTCATGGACTAGTCGCTTCCTTCCCCCTCTCCCTTGCTATCTCTATCAGAAAGAGGCAGGCAAGAGTGGGGGAGAGGAAGGAGTGCTTCAAAGCAACAATGCTGCATGGAACCCGGGGCCAGAACCTGGGCTTCACGCAGCGCTGCCACTTTGAAATGCCACGTGAAGCCTGGGGATTGCTTGAATACCTTCTGGCCCCATGCTCCCTGCAGCGCTTTCGCCTTTTGAGTTGCTAGGCGCCCATATCAACTACTTGAATAGTCAATGCAGATTGCATCAACTATTCAATTAGCCAATGAATCTAAATTTAACATCCCTAGGGAGGAAGGTGTAGTAGTCAGATGTCACCATTTGTGGTCTCCTGCTCAGTCAGTGATAAACCATTCATCTGTGTGTATATGCTCCTCCTGTATGTATGCGCTGTTGACTTTGCACAAGTAGTTGACAAAGCAGACTCCAGGGGAGCTCCAAAAGATAAGGATAGAAGGTACCAGGTCAAGTTTATTGTCAAATGAAGTACAATAATAGTTGTCAGTCAACTCTACCAAACCATTACACATATTGACAGCGGACTCAGCTTAGTCAGTGCCAGAAATGCGACACTGTCCTCTTGGCTGGACCAAAGACAGGTCTTTGGGGTACGTTTTTTATACACAGGTATAAACAAGTTACGCATCACTCCTGACATATCAGGTTGCCATTTTCTGACACCCCTAGATTGACCCATTATCTTGTATATGGGGGTTCAGTCATTATCATTCATGATGTCAATTTAGACCCTGTCCTGAACCAGGGTGGGTATGTTCCTGTTATATATGAGGTATATATTGTTTCTTCCAAGGTGTTCTGTTACAGCCGCTATGGAATGCCTAGTACTTCTTAGGTATGAGTTTCTGTAATATCAGCCCTGTTCTTGCCAACTTCTATGAGCAGGGGCCTGCTTCTTGTTCAGTTTCACTTTGCATTATATTAGCAAAGTCTTCACCATTGCTGTCTAGGCCTCAGGCCTTACACCAAGCCTGTGATACCTGGGATTATGTTTCAGGCTCTCACCTTACTACATTGGGCAAACAGGGATCTGTGGGCTGCAGGTGACACCCCAGTGGGCCACATGTGGGCCACTACTGTTTTAGGTATTTGAAAGCTCATCTCATTCTTGTCTTTACAGAATAAACAGACCCAGTTCTTTCAGTCTTCCCTCGAAGGCCATGATTGCTAGATCTTTCTTAATTTGTATTGTTCTTCTCTAGACCTTCTGCAATTTGTCCATATCTTTCCTGAATTGTGGCACCCAGAACTGGGCACAACTCCTGTCAGTCCCCGTAATACATGAGGTTCGAAGGGATGCCGGAAAGGATGAGACCACAACTGGGGGTTTCAAAAAGCACAAACTGATTTTATTTTGATGGCGCCAGACAATCATCAGAACAAAAATTAAACAGATTGCCAGACAACACAAAACAATTCCCTGAGGCTTTTCTAAATCACAATAATTCCCAATAACTGCCCAGGGGTTAGGAACAGTTGAATTAACACTGGTATTATCCATAGGGCTGATTATTTACACAACTTTATACAAGGAAACAGTAAAAAACCTAAACCACAACTATTTATAAACTAACTTAGTAACTTTTTAGCCACTGTCACTTGGCAAGCAATAAGGACAACTAAAAAATCAATTAGGATAGGGATGATGGGGGGGGGGGAGGGGTGTTATACCAGTTCTGGAGACAGCAGGAACACAAGTACCGGTCACACGCTCATAAACTGTCTCCACTCGGGTCGACCAACTTGGAGTACGCTCAGTAAGACTCAAGAGCGGGGGGTGCAAGGCGTCTGGGTGATCAGGCCAGGCGTTCACTCAGTGCGAATCCCCAGTGAGAGAGGGGCTGCCTGCCTGTTTTATTGCCTGTGAACTTATCACCCCATAGGTTGGTTTTTGCTGCAGTGGGTGGAGTAGCAGGACTGAGCACCAGTCAGCCCACTGGCTGATCTGTTACTGCAATGGGTGGAGCGAGCAGGGGAAGATTATTAATTTACATGCCCTTATATGGAAAACACTCCACCTCACAGACAGAGCCCCCTATACCAGCCTCAGAGGTATTACAGGCTATGGCTCCCTGCGACGGGCAGCCATTTCTGATGTTCTGTCTCGGACAACTCCAATTGAGACCTAATCAGCATGGACTAGAATGGAAGATTTACTACTTGTGTCTTGCTTACAACATTCTCTTAATACAACCCAGAATTATGATTGCTTTTGTTGGCTCATATTTAGCTTGTGGTCCATTATGCTCCATAGAGCTCTTTTTGCAGTACTCCTTCCTACATAGTCATTTCCCACTTTGTATGTGTGCAACTTGATTGTTCCTCCTTAAGGAGAGGACCCTGATTTGTCTTTATTGAATTTCATCCTGTTTACCTTAGACTTTTTCCTCTAGTTTGTCCATATCATTTTGAATTATAATCCTATCCTTCAAACCACTTGCAACCCCTCCCAGCTTGGTATCGTCTGTGAACTTTACACTGCTGAGGCAGCTTGACATATTTTGCCTAGTCTCCAGGCAGGGGCAATTGAAATCCATGTAGCAGATCCCCTTATAGCCATGATGGTCAAGATTCCACAAGAAGTTCTGTCCTCATTAACTGGGAAAGACCCACTGCAGGTGTTCAGTGTAGTTCTTGTCTCTGCACCTCTAGGAGAGGCTCATTTAGATCCCTTTCAAACATAGGGCCTGTGGTCACTTCCAGGAGTTCATCTGCACATAAACCTTCTATAATTGAGCCATTCACTTTCCATGCAGGGCATTTCTGTTCCAACAGTGTAGATCTACCATCTGAGGACTGATAAAACACCACAACTATATATTTTGTCAGTCGACAGACCATTTGGCTTTGGGTTCCATGTGTTCATCACTGCATTGTGCCACTGGCCCTGCATCTTTCAGTTGTTCAGAGTTTGCTAGCAGGTCTCTTCAACACACAGTTCTCAGACAACCACAAGCAGTTGGTGAAGGACCCAGCATTGGAGAGCAGCTTTCGCAAGTGGGGATATCTAAACTCACAACAGACCAAACAAGCAATGCTAAATGTTCCGCTCTACAGGGGGTTTCCAGTGCAGGCTCCCTGTCCTAGGTCTTTTTTTATCCCCAGGCACCAAGACTGATGTATGCCTTTCTTTTAACCCTGCGTGTCAGAGTCATGAGGTCGTAAGGCAAGATGCAGGATTGATGATTATAATGGCAGCCAGCAATTCTGTCATTTTGATCTGATGAACCTCTCATTGTAGCCTGCACTCACTTTGCCTTCTCTGCCCAGTAGCCTTGCAGAACCATCCAATTCTACAGCTTGGCCAATTGTGATATCTAAAAGCCTAGATCCTACCTGACTGACATACCCCCAAAAGAATTTGTTGACCTGAAATTTAGACTATTGCGTTCCAAAGCAAAAAAAAAAAAAAAAAAAAAAAAAACCTACCCTCAAATTAGTCTGATTTAGCTTCATAAATAAAAGTCTTTTTAGTTGAGCATCTTGTCACTAGCTGTCTCCGTCAACATCCATTCAGCAGTATTGGACTAGACACTAGTCCTGAAATAATGTGGACTTTGTTTGTTTCATAAGACTTCATCTGGTAGCACTATCTGAGAATTACCTTTTTCCAGGACTGCAGTGTATTTTCTTGCTCCAAATGGGCTAGATCCTTTAAGTGCATTATTCATGTTTCTCCCTTAGCTTGTAGTCCCCACCTCTGGGTCCTCAGTTGCAGTATTGTCAGGGTTCTTGGTTCCTCCACTTTGAGATCTTTACTCCCTGTTCCTTTGTTTCATCTGTAACCTCAATGAATACTGTCATTATCAGCTTGAAGAGTAGAAGAGATTCAAGGCACTCAGGACAGATTTCCCTTTTTCAGGGTTCCACAAGCAAAGGGTCACTCCCAAGCCTCTTCCTATATTCCTGGCCAAAGCTTTTTTTCATGTTTCATATGAAAAAAGTTGGTTCATTTCCCTGTTTTCTTCCACAAGCTGCACTTAAGCTCTGAAAAAGCTAAAATTCATGCACTTTATCTAATAGTATTATGGTGGAATCACTATAGACAGTTACTTTGAGAGAATGATTACTTACAGCACCTGTGATTTTTAGGGATGTGTTGTTGTCTATGTGGATTCCATGACCTGCTCTCAGGTGCTCCTTTCCTATTATTATGAAGTTGTACTCCTCTGGAATTCTGTATTGGTGAAAGAACTGAGGGACATTTGGTCCTGATCAGTCCTTTATGTCCTTGGGGTGGGCAAGTATATCTGTGGTACAGCTGTGGCTCCCAACCACACTACTAGTGAAAAGAACCCACTCTTGACCACCTGAGGCATAGGTACACCAAGAGTGGGATCCACGTGGACACTGCTCTTGAAGAAAAACATCTGCTTTAAGAGTATTAAGCTTTCTTTCACCACCTGACCAATCTTCTCCAAGAGAGCCTCTTATAGAGAGTCAAAAGGTTCATACTTAATTGTAAATAATTATGTTAACAGGAGGAAGGTATTGCTGGTGGTCTTTCCTGAACATCTTCCTTTTCCATCTGTAAGAATCCTTAGCTTTTTGTGCTACAGTGTGTCAAGTTTTTAGTTTCAACAAACAAGAGGTTCTAAGAAGTTGAAGTTTTTACTTGGGTATCAAGTATTTTTACATGTGTAGAAAGCAAATGTTTAATGTCAGTAATTTTTGTTGATTGTTTATTTCCTCCTAGGGCACCTTCATTTTGTGTTATCCTTTGTGTCTTCTCTGGACATCTAGTTGAACACATCAACCAAATGTGAAAGTTAGATCTAGATAACTAACATTATTTGTCAAAAAAAAATTCCAATTTTATTTAAAAAAAAAAAAAAAAAAAAGCCTTGTCAAATATAATTGTAAATTCATGTTCGGTATTCCTGTAACTACAGATTTCCACATACAGTATATTTTTACAAATACTTTTAAAAGATCTTAGGGAGATGAGGTGGGCGAGGAAGTATCTTTCATTGGACCAGCTTTTGTTCATGAGAGACACAAGCTTTAAAAGATCTTGTCATACTGATTTGACTACTGTTTTAGGTTTTACTAATAACTCTAGATTTATAGTTAAAATTACATTTAGGCAGTTGGAAAAGCTTAGGCAACTTCTGTTTCAGAAATAGATTTCAAAAGTTTATTTGAAAAGGATTTTTAGAATTTTAGAAAATCTATCTTTGAAACATGCTTTTTAAATTGCTAATACTTCTATAACCATCTTCTGCATCATAGATGAAAGTGTAATAGTTTTGAGCATGGCCATTTCAGTTTCTTAGAGAATAAACACCAATCCTTGAAGATCCCGTCACAGGCACTATTTTCTAGCCAAGAAGAGCTGAATGTGCCTCTTCTGGACAATCGCTATTCGTTTGGCCAGACAACTTGAGTATCGTAAGGTGTGCCCCTGCATCAGTCATCTGAATATGCTGCCTCTGGCATTGCTATTCTTTTGATCTGTTTCGCATGCTTCATATTAACTAATTTCATATTAACTAATAAAAAGATTCTTTCATAATCCAGTTGGTGGTTTTTCTCTTTTGTTTGCATAATAGGGCTGATGGAGTCATGAGGACAATGAACACAGAAAAACTCCTCAAAACTGTACCAATTATACAAAATCAGATGGATGCACTTCTTGACTTCAATGTAAGTTTAATTTCTGCACCCATCAGAGTCTGTCCTTTAAAACAATTGGACTTGTTTTCATAGCTTGTGAAAATCTTAGAAGACAAGTGATACAATATGTATAAAATAAAACTCCCTTCTATATTTTTAACTGTCTTATATAATTAGTTTGAGGAACAAAATATACCAGGTATATTGCCTTATATCTATCTGGTATACTCAAATTTAACATGAAGTACTGATGCCACAATAAGACGACCATTGTTCATTTTTAGGGATACATGTGTTTAAGAT
The DNA here is from genome assembly GCF_049634645.1 of Pelodiscus sinensis. Classification (NCBI taxonomy): domain Eukaryota; kingdom Metazoa; phylum Chordata; order Testudines; family Trionychidae; genus Pelodiscus; species Pelodiscus sinensis. The sequence continues at coordinate 310,777,541 of NC_134711.1, forward strand.
TTTTTTTAAATAAACCAAATGTATTCCGTTCATTCTTTTGTCCCTTCTTAGTCTGTGATATATTAGTCATGTATTTTTGTTGATCTGCTTTTCTTTTATATATTAAATGTGTCATCTTTGCTGATGGAGCTTCCAATTAACTTTGAAGGCTGCCATATTATATGCATAGTCCTCTTGTCAGTGGAAATCATGTTTTGGGGTATGAATATTGAAACTTAGTTATTAACTGGAAGTTTTCTAATAAGATGTCAATACTGATGAGCTAACTTTCTTTTCTTATCTCCCTAGGTCAATAGCAATGAGCTTACGAATGGTGTAATAAATGCCGCCTTCATGCTCCTCTTCAAAGATACCATTAGACTCTTTGCAGCATATAATGAAGGAATTATTAACCTTTTGGGTAAATATTATTCTACAGCATTAGCTGTGTGCAGTTTGGCTCTTAAAGAAGTAGGATAAAAACTTCCGTCTTCATGGACTGCTTCAAGAAAATCTTCATTTTTTGCAGCAGTTTTGTTACCAAAAATTCTTTTGCCTAGTTAGTACTTTCCTTACATGTAATCAAAAGTATGCAATTTCCTAAAAATGAAGTCCAAGAATTTTTTGGCACGGAGAACTGTTTTTCCTTGAACTGTCTTTTTTTTTTTTTTGCTTGTCACTGAACCGTTGCTCAAAGTCAGATAGTAAAATTGTTACAGAAGCGCAGAAAGTTTTGTTTTTGTAGCTAGAACTTAATTCTAACAAGTTGCTAATCTTTTTATATGTATTATATTTGGATATTTGACTGGCTACGAAGGTTTTTATGTTGGTGCCAATCTCTGTGAAATGAGTATGTGGTTTCAACTATAGCATGATGTCACATAGATAGGGTCATCTCAACCATGAAAAATGAATCAGACTGTGAAATCCAGGCTTCCCTCCCCCCATGAAATCTAGTCTTGTGTGTGCTTTTGTCTATACTGTACAGATTTTATGGTGAAGATGGTCATTTCTCAAACTCAGTTCTGACCCGAAAGGGAGTTATGACGGGATGGGATATTTTAGGGGGATTGCCGTATTGCCACCCTTATTTCTGTGCTGCCTTCAGAGGTGTACGGCCAGAGAGCCGTGGCTGTTGGCCAAGTGCTCAGTTTTGAAGGCAGCTCCCCGCCAGCAGCAGCACAGAAATAAGAGCAGCAGTATCATGCTACCCTTACTTCTGTGCTGCTGCTGATAGTGTTGCTGTCTTCAGAGGTGGGCTCCCCATCAGTAGCCACTGCTCTCCAGCTGCCTGGCCCTGAAGACAGTAACACTACCTGCAGGAGCACAGAAGTAAAGGTAACAGTATTTACTCCAAGAGAATTCTGTGTCATAAGTTATTATACATACTGTTTAATATTCTGCAAAATTCTGTAAATGTTATTTGTCAATAAATGTGGCTCCAGCATGGCAGTGGGGAGCACAGGCTGTTGGCCACATGGAGGTGGGAGATCACCCTGAAACCCCCACTTTTCACGCTACAGGGACTTAGCAATGAGGCTGCACCTGTCCCTGACACAGTGCAAGGCCAGGGCCTTACCCCTCTATGCTAAGTGCATCAAGTGTGGTTAGGTAGGTTCAGAACAGCAGAGTCCAAGCGTGGAGGGGTTTAATGTGTGGCGATCCAAGTATTGGGTGGGGGAGAGAGAGCTTCTGTGTGGGGTAATATTGTTGCAGGCATTTCAGTGGGAGATTTGAGTGCATGGGACTCTTTGGAGGAATCTGGGTCTCTGCAGAGAATCCAGGTGATGGAGATTGGTGCTCAATGGAGAGGGGTGTCTAGGTGTGGAGAGATAGGAGGTGGAGGCTCTGTGGGGGCTCTGGGAGCAAGATGCAGTTGGAGTCTGGGTATGTCAGAAGGATCCATCTGTAGGAAGGTTCTATGATGTAGTATCATAGAATCTCTGCTGTGAACATGGAAAATTGAATGAAGAAAAAACTTTTTTTCCTCAGTAATGAATGAAGTAACTTTAGTCTTGCATGATATAATTACTTGCACTCTCTGTTTATAGCATGTGTATATAGTGTATTTATTTCTTATGTGATTTGAATACTTTCCCATTTGCAGAAAAATACTTTGACATGAAAAAAAACCAGTGCAAAGAAGGCCTTGACATTTATAAGAAGTTCCTCACTAGAATGACAAGGATCTCAGAGTTCCTCAAAGTTGCAGAGGTAAACCTTACTGGAGTCAAAATTGCCCTCATGTTCAAATAATTTATAAAATACTTAAGGCTTACAAAGCAGCTATTGTTTCCTTTCCATTTGGCACATTTAATTTCCATCAAGTAGCATTTTATCAGAATTTAATATGAAGTGGACCAGCTTATTAAGGACCTGATGGTTGAAAAACATTTTTTTGAGTTGACAATAGCTGCTTTTTGTTGAGAAGAAGCTTATAAGAACAAACTTAAAAATGTCCTACTGTAGAAGAGGCTAGTGGTTGCTGTGGTCTAGAGAAGCATTACATGTTAGTGTATATACTAAGGATGTTAAAGGCTAGTGCTTATCAGATGGTCAGTCGACTAGTCAATTCCCCCTCACCGTTGCTGCCTTTATTAGATAGGCAGCAAAGGAGTGGGGGGAAAAGGGGGTACTTCAAAGGGCAGTGCCGCACAGCTGAGCTGGCTCAGCTGTGCGATGCTGCCCCTTTGAAACACCCAAGTGGCATTCAAAGGGGCAGCACTACACAGCTGATAGCTGATCCTGGGCTCAGCTCTGTGGCGCTGCCCCTTTGAAATGCCACCTGGACGACTGCGGAACACCACGTGTAGCCCAGGCCCAGCAGTGACTCCGGGCTGCATGTGGGTGAGCCAGCTTTGAACTATATAGTATATCCCCAGCGGGGGCTCTTGTACATTTCAAAGGAGGAATGTGGAAGTTACTGTTGAGCAGTCGATGGAAATTCCATCAACTACTCGACTAGTAAATTAACCACAATTTAACATCCTTAGTATATACATGCATAAAATGTAGCTGCACCAGGCCTTCTTTAAAAAGTAAACTTATGCAGACAAAAAGCGTGTGTGAGGCTGTCTTTATTTTCTTTCCACGAGACAATGTCTAGCCCTTTCTCATTTGGTACCAATTCTGGTATGTCTGTATTGTATAGCTTGTAGAGTGATTTGGAATGTGGAAGATAAAAAGGGCTGTATCAATGTAATATATTATTTTTGTACTTCTAGATACAGACTATGTCAGTAAACAGTCTATAAACTATTTTGTAAGAGAAATGATCTTATGAATCTCCCTTCCTAACACAAATCATTACCTGCTTGATTCTCAATTCTTCTCTGCACCATCAAGGAGGACACTCCAAACTTAGGTGTGCTAACATTTGAAACTCACTGTATATACACATATTGTACATGGATTTCTTTTTATTCTTCTTCGAGTGATGTCCTCATGGGTATTCCACAGTTGGGTCAGGCTTGTCCCACACTGAAGGTCAGGACTTTTTCTAGCAGTGTCTAGTCATGCTGCGCATGCTCGAGAATGGTGCACGCTGGTTGCACCTTTGGAGTTTGCGTATGCAGCCTGACTTCCCTCAGTTCCTTCTTGACCACCCTCGATTGCAGATGGAGCTCAATCCCTCTCCTCTCCTCTTCAGTTCTCTGTAGATAGGATTTTAATTGTACTTAGTTAAAGGTGTTAGTTCTTTGTTAATTTTATATTTAGTATTAGTTACTTTAAAAAAGAAAAAAAATTCTCTTCATAATTATTGTAAATAATTAAGGCACAGCCCCTGAGTGACAGTGCGCTGCTACCCTCAGACCTCGACTTTGTCGAGAGAGAGAACTAAAAGAACAAACAGAAAAGACAAACAGAATAAACTGATTATCTTGGAAAAATTTCAGAGAATAAGACCTGCTAGGTGTATAGCTACAGACATGTCTTTAAAAAAAAAAAAAAAAAAAAAAAGGATTGGACAAAAGTGGCGGAACAGCAAAATGCGAGGCTCGTTTGATTTTAAGAAATGTGGAAACTGCTGACACCCAGTGCCCTCTTCAGCTGGCCATAGGTCTTGTATTCATTGCCTAGTGGAAGCACATGTCTCCCAGAAGTGCATCCATTGCTGTAGCCTTACAGTCAGAGCTTGCAAGGACAGGGAGCTCAGGCTATGCATATAGCTATTTGATAAGGTGCTCAATTCGCAGACAGTGATGACACCAATCAGTCGAAGTCTTCTACTAAGCAGAAGAAAACTTTAAGCTCTGCCTCACATAAGCCCTTGACCAAAAAAAGGGCATCTCCAACCTGCTCCCTCCCGCCAAGGGTTAGTACAGGAGACAAGCCAGGCACCGCACGCCCCCATGCCGTGTTGGTGACAGACCTGAAATCACAATCTGCGGCATCCACTACTTCGGCACCAAAGAGACCGGTGCCAGGGAACAGGATAAGACTTTGGCACCGCCAAAGGGTAGATCAAAATCAGTAAAATTAGTGCTACGTACGCCAAGCCCAAAGTTGGTGCCATCACCATCGTCGCCAATGCCACCTCCATCAGCACTGCACTCCATGGCACCTCAGGAACCTGCACCGAGCTGTCATTATCCTGCTGCATGCAGACAAGAATACAATGCACAATGGTGCCACATATGGAACTGAGATCTAGATCCCCATCTGCTTCCTCCTTGAGGCATTGATCCTGATCCTCCTGCTCAGTTCATGGCTGTCCTTCTCCATCACAGTTGCTATAATGTGACAGTATGGCAACTACAAAGGGGCTCATCGAAGTGTATTCTCATCCCAACAGTCATCTCCTACCAGAGCTTGTTCATCCTACACTATAGACCAATCATACTATTCGCACCATCCTCTGTGGTATCCTGAGTGGTCATATCTCCCACATTACCCATCCCATTGATCTCCATACAGTCATTGAGCACCCACACAGTACTGGTCTACTGGACTGTCAACGTTGGCCCACAGGCCTGTACCTCCTTCATGTCCTCATGCCTCTCTTCTCCAATGGTGGATCTGGACACAGAGGAAGGACAAATTATCAATGGCCCTAATGCCGACCAACCTGATGTATCACCAACTGAAAAATCCTCCTCATCACCAGATGAGGTAGTTATCCCTGATGACCTGTCAGCAACAGATGACCTGAATCAATTCCAGGACTTGTTAAAAAGAGTTGTTACCAGCCAAGAAGTGGTATTATTAGAGGTGCCAGAAGAACAACACAAACTTTTGAAGAAACTTCCTCCTCCTACTAAGTCAAGGATCGCACTACCCATAGATGAGGCAATTATGGAAGCAGTGCACGAGGTCTGGCAGACACCAACCTAGATCCGCCAACCAACAAGAGGGCAGGCAAGAAATATTTTGTCCCCTCCAAAATAGGGCTTTTTATTCCTTCAGTTGCAACCAAATTCTCCATTTGTTGATGCAGCGTAACACAGATCTAAGACCCCATAATACAGATCTGCTACACAGAACAAGGATTATAAGTGCTTAGATCTGTTTGATGGGAAAATGTATTCCTCCTCAATGCTGTAGCTTGACATAGCCAACTATACAGAACTGTGAGCCAAACACGACTTTGATAACTATTCTAAACTGACAGAATTAATGCAACACCTTCCTGATGATAAAAGACCTATATTAAAATGTATAGTAGAGGAAGGCTATACTACATCTTGCACAGTGCTGCAAGTGGCTCTCGACTCCTCTTACACAGCTGCAAGAGCATCTGCAACATCTATTGTCATGAGATGCATGTAATGGTTACAAGCAGCAGGGGTCCCCAAAGAGCTCCAGACCAAAGTAGAGGACCTAACATTTGACAAAAATAAGCTCTTTGTGGTGAAAATGGAAGTCCTTCACTCCAGTAAGGACTCATGGAACACCTTACACCAGTGTTTCTTAAACTTTGAGACCACAGAACACCAAATGATAATATTTTTTTTTATGCAGAACACCTATGAAAGTTTTCTTTAAAAAAAAAAAAATCAGACAAAAAAAGAAGTAACAAAAACAAATAAAAGGTTGCGGCACACACGCGAGTTGTTCACTGAATACTGGTGTTCCGTGGAACATAGTTTAAGAAATGCTGCCTTATGCACTTCGGGGATGTATATACTCCTATATCGTCGGAGATGGTATACTCCCTACCAGAGACATAGAAACTTTACATTTGGCAGGCAACAACATCAAAGTCCATTGAACAACAATTGCTTCAGGCCAAGAAACCAGCACCGACAAGCCATAGCACTCACTCGTCCACGCATCAAGACTCCAAGTAGCAGGTTTGAGGCTTTGGTTGAGGGCCTGCATTACCTCTCCCCTCCACCAGTGCCTTCCCAACACTCCATAATCCAATATCATTTGCGCCCTTTTTACAGCCAGTGGGCGGCAGTTATCACAGACTGCTGGGTCCCAGAGATCATCAACCCTTGTCCATACCTCGCCACACTATCCTCGACTACATTTTGCAACAAGGTGTATCCATTTCATCCGTCAGAGTTCACCTAGCTGTGCTTGTTGTATTCCACCCTCCAATTGATGGCTTCTCCATTTTTGCTCGCCCTATTTCAGAGAGATTCCTCAAAGGGCTACATAAGCATAATCCACTGTGTAGACCTGTTCTCCCATGTGGGATCTGGAATTAGTACTCAGTGCACTTTCCAGACCACCATTCAAGCCCATGGCCAAATGCTCGCTCTACCTCCTAACACTAAAGAGGATGTTTCTAACAGCCATCACTTCTGCAAGACAAGTTAGTGAAATTGTCTCTGTGAAATACTGTGTAGGGAGGAGATGTGAGAGCAGCAAAGTCATTCTCTGCTCCCACCCTTCATTCCTGCCTAAAGTTTACTCTGATTTCCATATCGAGCCTGTCATCCTTCTGGCCTTCTGCCCAAAACCTCATGCTTTTCAAGAAGTGGCTATTCTACATTCCCTGAATTTCCGAAAGGCATTCTCATTTTACATAGACTGTACATGGCCTTTCTGGAAATCACAGACCCTATTCATTTCACTAGTAGAGCGTTCCGGGGAATGCCACTTCTGTGGCACCAGGTCTCAAAACTGGTAACATCCTGTATTTGCCAACGTTACTCCCTCAATGGCACACATCTTCATATGTGCCTTAAGGCACACTCAAGCAATGGCAACATTAGTAGCCTTACTGAAGGGAGTTCCGCTTAAGGAAATTTGCGATGCTGCTACCTGATCCTTTAACCACACTTTCATGAGGCATTATGCAATTTCTGCACAAGTGAACACCTGTGTAATCCTTTCACCTGCATAAAGAAACCTAGCCAAAGCCCACCTTTCATCTTTGGGGTACTGCTAGGTAGTCACCAACAGTGTAGCACCCATGGGGACATCACTCGAAGAAGAAAGTGAAGTTATTTACCTTGAGTAGTAACAAAAGTTCTTCTAGATGTGTGTGTCCTCATGGGTGCTCCACTAGCCACCCTCTTCTTCGGTTTGACATTCAAGTAAGAGGGTGTTCATGAAGAAACTGAGGAAAGTCAGGCCACACACACGAACTCCAAAGGCACGAATGACACTTGCCACTCTCGCGCATGTGCAGCCTGACTAGACACTGCTAGAAAGTTTCTGATATGCAGTGCGGGACAAGCCCAACACCAAAAATGGAGCACCTAAGGGGGGACACATTTGGAACTGTCATTGCTGCACAAGGTGAGTAACTTCTCTTTTCATTTATATTTGTTTTATTCTAAAAACTTAACTAAAGCTCCATTGATATAATCTAAAAAGTATATACACGATTTTTCATGAATTCTCCTTTTTAGCAATGTAATATTTAAATAAGCATATGTGGTCACCTCTAAAGCTCATGAATCTGTTTTGTTACAGCAAGTTGGAATTGACAGAGGAGACATACCAGATCTTTCTCAGGTAAATAAAACTGTTATGCATGTTGTTCCGTTCTTGTTACGTGTTTAGAAAATTGGGAGTCGTATATTGGTTTTCTTGCATACATTATTACCGTATTCTTAAATTATTAGATGAGTTGTCACTAAATTGAACTCCAACCAGGAAGACTTTCACTCTCAAATTCCAAGATCCTACTTTATGAAAATGCAAACTAATTACAGTTGCAATATATTAGTTGTCAAATTAATGTCATTTTGAGAGCATGTCGGTGTATTGTTTCAGATGCATACAGCTTCCTTTTTAATCTCAATCTAAACTTAAACTACTCATTTCAATTGTGCATTTTCTTTATACCTTTTCTGAATCTTTATTTTTCCAATATTTTCATGGATTGCTTTTTTGATGGGTAATAGATGAGTAATAGAACTGGTATGGTAGTGGATGATATTGTATCACCTGATGTAAAATATTTTGCTCAGTTTATTATGTTCCTAGCACCAAAATACTGTGGTGTCCAGTTACCCTCAATTGCATTCTCTGGCACTGTGGTGACAGAATCTTACTTTTCTTTTTTATCTTTTTAGCTGGTGCCTGATTTTTGTCTTGGATTTTTCATATCTATGCCCTTTTGTAGGCACCAAGCAGTCTTCTTGATGCTTTGGAACAACATTTAGCCTCTTTAGAAGGAAAGAAAATCAAAGACTCCACAGCTGCAAGCAGGTATATGTGCCTTAGTCCTCTTATACAGTTATGTTAAGAATCAAATGTTAGATTCCTTACATCAGCAGACAGCTGCTTCTGTTACTGTATTGCTTCTCTGTGTGCGTACTTGGCTCCTCGAGTCTGCTGCTTTCCTCCTTAATCCTCCACCCGATCCCTTAACTCTCCTGGCTTATGAAGCCATACACCAGCCACCTGGACAGAGGCAAGGAAAGATTCAAGGCTCAGCCAGTGAAGAATGATAGTTAAATGAGCTTTTGGCAGATGGAAGGGTTATTGGCATTGTTCACTCATTAAATTGGATCTTAGTGTGAAAAATATATTCCCGTGGCTATAGTTACCTGTTATGTCCTGCATATTTGTGAAGCCACAGGAGAAAATTTGTCAAAGGGGTGAAAGATGGAGTGCAATGGCTGTCTGCTGAACTTGAACAGCCAGACACAACAATTATCACATGAGGTCCGTCCTCTTATGCCAGTAACCTGTTAACGTCTGCAGGCTCCATTGCAGTAATTGCTGCAGGAAAACTTTCTTTTGTGGAGGAAGAAATAAGTCTGCCATCCCTAGAAATCTTCAAGAGCAGATAGCAGTGTAAGTTATGGAAGTTTCATCACCATCTTTCAAACTGATTTAAAGGATATCAATGTGTACGTAACAAACTGCCCTGCCTAATTCTAGAGAGGAATGTAAAGCAGATAGCAAGTTCACTTTTTGTTGTACTACTACTTCTAGTGCAAGTAAATTAATTAAAAATTGATAGTTGTGGCTTGCTAATTTGGGAGTCCCACTGCTGTAATGGAAAATGCATTTACAGTTACCCAAGGTTCTTTCTCTTGTATCTGGCTCGCCTGCTAGGCCTGACTAAATCACAATGAAATAAAAAATGGGTCCTGATTCATAGCAGATTTGGATCCACAGTGCTGGTCACTGCATGGGCCTGTAACTTATGCTTCTAGGAGGTATTCCCAGTGGTATGCAGGGTGATGATGGGGTGTCGGCCAAATATGACGTACAGTTCAGTATAAAAGTGGTAGGTCTGTAGCTCAGCATCAAGTCGACTTTGACGTCATTGGACTTCTGGTATGTCTGCTTCAGTTCCTTGGCTTTCACACAGCACTGCTCTGGTCTCTATTGTACCCCTTCCCTTGCATCCCCCAAGCAATCTTCTTATTGATATCAGCATTACAACAGCTTGTTCTGGGCTATGCTTGCACAGTCTGTTACCGTATATTCCGGCGTACAAGACGACCTCTGAAGTTAAAAAACATCCCCCAAAAATCGGGGGTCGTCTTGTACGCCGGATGCCCCGCCGCCGGAGCCCCTCCGCGGCTTTGAAAGCCTCGGGGGAAGCCGGCGGCGGGGCATCCCAGGCGCGCATGGGCTGCCCGCCCGCCGGAGCCCCTCCGCGGCTTTGAAAGCCTCGGGGGAAGCCGGCGGGGGGGCATCCCATGCGCGCCTGGGATGCCCCCCCGCCGGCTTCCCCCGAGGCTTTCAAAGCCGCGGAGGGGCTCCGGCGGGGGGGGAGCCCATGCGCGCCTGGGATGCCCCTCCGCCGGCTTCCCCCGAGGCTTTCAAAGCCGCGGAGGGGCTCCGGCGGGCTGGCAGCCCATGCGCGCCTGGGATGCCCCCCCCGCCGGCTTCCCCCGAGGCTTTCAAAGCCGCGGAGGGGCTCCGGCGGGCGGGCAGCCCATGCGCGCCTGGGATGCCCCCCCGCCGGCTTCCCCCGAGGCTTTCAAAGCCGCGGAGGGGCTCCGGAGGGGGGGCAGCCCATGCGCGCCTGGGATGCCCAGCCGCCGGCTTCCCCCAAGGCTTTCAAAGCCGCGGAGGGACTCCGGCGGGGGGGAGCCCAGGCGCTCCTGGCGGCTTTGCTCCCGGTGCCTCTGGTCTGCTGGGGACCATCTCCAGCAGACCAGGGACACCGGGAGCAAAGGAGGCGGAAGGGCGCTGGGGTATAAGATGAAACCCTATCTTTTAATTAAAAAGATAGGGGGTCGTCTTATACGCCCAGTCGCCCTATACGCCGGAAAATACGGTATCATAAGTAGGATATTAAAAAGTGTTTAATATGGTAACAGTGTATTCGCTAAAAATCTTAGTGGTTACATGTGCTGTGGGTTCTGCAGTATAAAGCTTTGTTGCAAAGCCTCTCCAGGAGCGAGGCCCCCAGCTCCCAGGGAGAAGGCTTAACAATATGCATGTTCTTCATTTAGTCTTCTAATATCTCATGTTGTTCTTTTGTTTCTCAGAAAAGTCTGAAATAGAGTCAAAATACATAAGTTGGATCAGGCACTAAAATGCAAAATCAAGTCCTGGAATTAGAGATTTATTTGGGAATGTCCCTGGTTTTAAAATCATGATATCCACTTGTGATTGTTTTGCTACTAAAAATTAAGAAAAACTTAATTAAAAATACATTTCCATGTAACACAGTGACATTAAAATATAAGACTAACTTTTAAAACTAAATTTTAGTGGGATAGTGCCAGTCTTGAATGATTTTTTTCTCTTACTGTACTTGTGTTATCAAAAGTATAATAATGTAAAGTAAATCAAACAGGTTAATTTTTTTACTGAGTACTTAGACTAAAATAACATTTTCTTATTTTAAATTAAAATTAAAGCAGATTTGTCTATGCAGATTTTTTTCTAAAGGTTGTTTATTTTCTCATGTTTCTAAAATGTGATCACACATTTGAAAGAGCCACAGGATTGATTAAAGATAGAAAACATGCCTTACAGTGAGAGATTCAGAGCTCAATCTATTCATCTTAACAAATGGTGGCTTGATTACAGTTGATAAGAATCTGCATGGGTAACAGATAGGTAATAATGGGCACTTCGGTGTAGTGAAAAGAGGTAAACATAGTCCAGTGGCTGGAAGTTGAATCTGGAGAAATTAAGATTGGAAAGATGTTCCTCTTTCCGATTGGTGAGAGTAATTGATTTTTGAACAATTTATCAAGAGTGGATTCTCTATCACTGATGATTTTTAATTCATGATTGGATGTTTTTCTAAAATACCCAAAATAATTTCTGGAATATAACTTCTATGGCTTGTGTTAAACAGGAAGTTACCCTAAATGATCAAAAAAGACTTTTTTGCATTGTAACTGTGAAAACTCTTTTCCCTGGGAATGTAATTGAATCAAGTGCTTGAGCCAGATGGCTTGTTTTATGTGCTACTTTAAAATACAGTTAAATTACTTACCAGAAGTTCTATTCCTCCACAGAATGTACAAGTTCTCATTTTCAGTTCAATTTCCAGAAATTAACAGAGGACCAGAAAAAAAAATCAGCATCAATTCGTATGAAGCAGCTTGGAAGGGGCATAGGCAAGGGGTGTAATGAGAGCCAGTGTACAAGCAAGTAGACAGCACCATTTTTAGATGTTCCTGCTTTGCAGTATAGGCACTTAAATTTTGCACTGCAATATTTTATTTAACATAGTTTTATTTAAGTAACATTGGTTTATATAATTTCAGATTTGTGTGTCAGACAGGCTAAGATAACATATTCTATAAAGGGATTGAGAAAAAGCAAGCAAAGTATATCAGCTGTTCGCCTCATGTGACATGTATATTAACAACCGGTTAATTTTCCCCTGTCCAATTATCAGGGCTACCACACTTTCCAATGCAGTCTCTTCCCTTGCAAGCACTGGCCTGTCTCTCACTAAAGTGGATGAAAGGGAAAAACAAGCTGCATTAGAGGAAGAGCAAGCTCGTTTAAAAGCTTTAAAGGTAGGTGTTTTACTGTTTGTAAAAAGTAAAGGTCACTTTTTTGTACTCACACATTGTGTGTATGCATCTTGTTAGTGTCTTACAGTCTTCAGAAAAACAGTGATCAGTGACTTCGTATTAAATGTGCAATGTTTACAAAGGCTACAGGCCTCATAATATAGAACTCTTATTTACATGCATTTATAGGGGTGCCCATAAGTCCTGTTTTTAACAGGACAGTGACTTATTTAAGCCCTCTTGCAGGTGTCTTGCCTTCTTTAAAAAAACCAGGCAAATTGTCCCTTATTTTCTACTCCTCCTGCTGGTCTGATCAGGCTGCAGTCAGAACAGCTGCAGCGCCTTCCCACCCCCCTCTCCGGGGGCGGAAAGGGGGCGAAGCCGCAATTCCCCCCTCACCACACACCTATGGGGCTAAATGCCCCCTTCCTGGCTGATGCCCTGATTTGCAGTGCCCCTTGAATGGCCATCATACACACTCACTATAACCTACTGGATCCATACTTCTTCCCACACCCTAAGTCAGGAGTGGTGGGGCTCAAGTTTGGAGCAGCGGGGCTTAATCCTGCATGCCCAGTACTCTCTGGGCAGAGTCTGGTCTGGATTAACTTTATGTGGGGCCCTCAGGGGGAAATGAAGCATGATGCAGAGAGGTCAGTCCACAGAGGAAGGGGCCAGCTAGAGGCAAAGGGCCATGTCATGGCAGGGACAGGTCTACTCTGTCAAGGCCAGTGTTGGGACATTATTTACAAATTGGTAGTTGTCAGACAAAGTGGGCCACCTGGCCCTGTGCTACCAACATGAGCCTTTCCCTTGAGGGCAGGGCCATGTCATGTCCCACAGCTTCCTGACTCAACGTGCCCCCTAACTCCCTATTGCCAGTCTCTTCCGCACCTTACAGCCCTTCCAGAAACACAGCACGCCTGCCCAGTACCCACCTGCCCACAGCTCCACTACAACTTCCCAGAACCCTCACTCCTTAGTCTCCCAACACACACATCTTTCCTGCCACCTTACAGTTCAGCTACCACCAGGGCCCTTTAGACACACACTCCTCCACACCCTGCCTCTTGGTTGCATTTACTGACACTGCTGACAAGCAGCTGTGTCTTCTGGGCTGAGCCAGCAGCATAGCCAGGACTGGTCCTCGAGGGGTGGGTGGGTGGGTGTGTGTGTGTGTGTGTGTGTGTGTGTGTGTGTGTGTGTGTGATTTTTACCTCCTATTAATCATAGTCATGCAGTATTTCTTTTTAATGGTTGCTTAATCATCTATGCAGTACAAATGTTCTCCTTGATTTCTGTTGAACTTGTTTAAACTCGAACGGTTTTACCAGATGTCCTGTATGGCATAGGAGGAAAGGGCCAGCTCGAGCCATTCATGTGCCCCGGGCAGCAGGCGCACAACACATGCACGGCTCCGCCCCCGGGTGCACGGTGCATGCATGGCCCCGCCCTGTGACACGCAGCACACCTTATAGCTGCAATTGGGTGTGCGGCACCTAATTGCAGCTCTAAGGAGCGCCGCACTCCTGGGGCCGAGGGCCACGCCGCACCTGAAGGGTGCCCCCCCTGGGTTGGGGCCCTGGGCAGCTGCCTGGCTAGCCCCCCCCCCTTAATCCAGCCCTACATAGGGAAATATGGTCACCCTGTTCATGTATGTCATAAAAGTTGTGGATGGTCCCTTCATCAGTTATGAAGGGCTTTTAAAATAAATATGTATAAATGTACCAAGTTTTCTATATATAAAATAAACATTCATATGTGACTGCCATCGTATTGTATGAAAGAAGTCAAGAGAATTTTTAAAGGTTTTACTTATCTCAGAAGCCATATAAACAATTCATGTTTCTGGATTTCTTATGCCAGCTCACTTTCCCAACAGGAACAACGTCTAAAAGAACTTGCAAAGAAACCTCATACCTCTTTAACGACAGCAGCCTCTCCTGTGTCTACTGTAGCGGGAAGCATAATGACCACCCCAGGCATTGATATTTTTTCCACCCCTAGCTCTTCAAATAGGTATGCTTCAGTAGTTTCACTTAAGTTAGTAGTTCGCTCCAGCTGCTCTGCCATTGTGTGTTTGGAAAAACTTACTCTTACCTAAAGTCCATACGTAAGAAGCGATTTTTTTTATAGTCCTTTCACTGAGAATAGTCCATTTGTATAAGCATGACATTAGAAAGAATAGTCCTTCCTCTCTTAGATGAAGTTGCATAATTACCTTGCATTGTTCTTAGTCTAAATGCTAATTATGCCCAGCACATATACTCTCTGCCCTCAAGGACCTTACTAAATAGATTGGCAAAGGTGAGAGATATCATATTATCACTACTAGGTCCAGAGGATGGTGCTTAATTTAATCTCTCTTCTGTGTGGGAGCTATGCAAATTCTGTGAATTACTTAATGCCAGTCCTGACCTCCCATACCAACAGTTCTGCTCTTTCAGTTCTGGGCTTCATTTGAAAACATACTGTTAGGTCTGGCTTACACAATAGAGTTAGATGGACATACAGCAGCCTATGTAAACCTAATTGACAGTGTACACACTACAGCGTTATTCCCACCGATATAAGTGCCCCTTATACTGACTTAACTGCCTCCACAAGAGGGTTAAGACTTGGGGTGAAACAATGTCTGTACAAGCGACGAGGAGTCCTGTGGCACCTTATAGACTAACTGAAGTGTAGGAGCATAAGCTTTCATGGACAAAGACCCACTTCGTCAGATGCATGTAGTGTCTGTACAGACACTACAGATTACTTACATTGGCTTTTGGCAGTCATTGTCAGGAAGGCCAGTCACAGCTCAGGCTATTACCTTGGGATGGGTGTGAGGCTCCTGCTAGAGACAAGCTGCCCCCCACCTACACTTGGGGCTCCTGGCTCCCAGCTGATGGGCTGCCCAGAGAGGGAGACAAATTGCAGTCCATATGCCACATCTGAACTATCAGGCCCTTCAGTCTGGCTCCTGAGTTCCTGGCAAGGAACAAGGTTAGGACAGCCTTGCCAGGAGGCATCAGCACAGCCTCAGGGCAATGTTGTGAATAGGAGGGGCTAGTCCCTGACCCCTCCCCTTTTATCTACTTCTCTTATAGTCTCAGATCTCCCAGCACCTGGGAGGTACAGTCACTGTGCTGCTAGCCCCAATGCTCCAGGCGTCGTGGCTGCAACAATGGGCTGTGTGGCTATAGTGCTGCCAGTCCCTCTGCTCTGGCACTGTGATCAGAGGCCAGGGATCTTGGGGGAGAGGTGAAGAGGCAGGGAGTGGGGGTTTGGGTTGGTCAAAGGAAGGGGAGTGGTGTGGGATTGGATATGAGGTAGGGAGCAGGGGCTGGGCCATGCCTGGCTATTGGGGAGACAGAGCCTCCTCTAGCATTCCCTCTCTGGCTCTCCACACAATTTCCATACACAGTGTGGTTTCCCACTCCTGCCTTATACAGAAGAAGTCATCTTAGAGTCCCCTAGACATCCTAGATCTAGCAGTGTAAATACACTTTGGGACATTTTCCCTAGCCACCTCCTCAGTGGGGTTTATTGGATCTTCTGGGGACACTCTTGTGAACAGTTTTTTAGGGTACCAGCCAAAAAGATGACTCAACATCTGCTGGTGCCACATCATTTTCTGAGAAACCATCCTCTGGCAGCATCTACTTCATTGGTTACGAAGAGATGCAAGATGAACGGGCGTGTCAGACTGAGGAAACATCACTCCTATCAGCCAAGTCCTCTTCCTGGTGCTAATGCCATTCCTGCTTTTTTATGCTGATGCTTTCAGGGTCTTCAAGCGGTGGCCATGTTTATGCTAATGAAACGCTGGATATTTAAATCCCTGCTTCATTAGCAATTTTGACGTGCCTAATCTACATCTCTCTGTCGACAGAGAGGTATAGTCTAGACAGCCTGAGATCCTACAGTGATGGGCACCAACACATAAGTTATATTAACCTTTTCACCTCCAACATAACTTGAATTTAAGAGATTTTTCTGCACTGGGTATGAAGTATTTATTACTAGAAGATTAACCCAGTGTTGCTCAGGTCCATAACTCAAATAAATATTGGATTTTCTTCATTTAAATCGTTACTCTGGGGTGGGTCTGGGGATGTGGGAATCAGTATACAAGCTTCCCCAGCGAAAAAGGACAACCCCACCCCTTTCTCACTGCTGCAGCTTGGGGCAAGGTTAAGAAGCGCCTGTCCATGGCTGAGGCAGCTACAGTGGGCACATCTGGAGAAGGGGGTGACAGACAGACACTCAAACTCTTAGAAATATAAGTAGATACCTGTCCCTTTCTTCTACCTCCTGCCCCATGCTATCCCAATGGAATTATAGCTGTCTCAGTCCCCATCTCTGGACCTCTGTGGTCATTCTGCAGTATAACTGTTCCTCTTGCTACACCCCTCCCCTTTCCATTTTATGTGAAACAATCAAATTTCAGGCACTTTCTATTGTCATGGCATAACCAAACCCTGACCTTGCTGTGTTATAAGAGGAAGCTGCATAACAAATTTTGGTGGTCCTGGCTCTTACTCTTTAGGAGGAATTCTTGAACAAATTGACTCCCTCCCATTTCTAAAATATATAGTATGAGGCTGTCCTCTATATTGCTGGTGATTAAAGGACTATATAACTTGATGTACTATCTATAAAAATATAATGACACAATACTCCAGATTTTGAAGACATCTTCTATAACTTTAAAATCTTGGTTTTTTTCCTCACCATTGTTTGAAAGATACTTGACAAACACAAATGCTGTAATGACTTGTGTCCTTCTCCCCCCGTTTCCATATGTTAATCCATGGAAATTTTACCTCTTCCTCTCAATGAGATTTGGTGCTTTGGGTTTGGATCTGTTTCCAGTGCAGAGGTAAATAAATGTACCTTTTTTATGCATCAGCATTACTGACAACAGTACAGCTCTGGCCAGTGTTTAAAGAACTTGCTTTAACAAAGTATATCATTATTACCGTCCTTTAATACAGCGGAGAATTTGGCTCAGTAGTGTAGCTGAGTGATCAGAGGAGCTATTTTTAGTTCTAGTCTGGGACAAGTTCCCTGTCTGTTGGATTTTCTGTCACGTTTAGAGCTGCCACTGGCTACCAGTAGCTTCTGGGAGGCCATTTTATATGCTTGGCATAATTGAAGGCATTGCTCTGACTACACTTAGACATTAGGGTCTGAGGAAAGAGTGAAAAATTGGTAGGTTAAGACCACCAGGCTTATGCTTGCTATATGATGGATTGGCACAGAAGGGCTTTAGCATAGCAGAGAATTGAGCTTGCTATGTTTACAATCCAAAGATATTCCACATCAAATTAAAAACAAACTTCTAGAGCTGTGCCCCCTTAATGTTTGTTTAATCTAATAGTTCATAATAGCTGAAACACTACCTTGTACTGAAAACTATTTGACACAGTTGAAACAGTTGTCCTAATTTGTCTCTGCAGCACATCAAAGCTACCAAATGATCTCCTTGATTTGCAGCCAACCTTTCATCCATCTGTACTTCCTGTGTCCACTGGGCCACAAGTAGGAGGTACGTGGGGAGGTAAGAATTCTAAAATATATCATGCTTCTAATTTCTGTATAGCTACTCTCCCATCACTGATATTCTCCAGAGTTTAGACTGTCCTCCTTGCTAAAATATGGAAACTCTCTGAAATCTTTAAAGTGAATTCAGCAAGGTTAAATGTAAGAGCTATATGTGATGGAAGGAGCAAACATAGGTACAAACTAGAGCATGGGTTCTCATACTTCACTGCAGTGTGACCCCCTTCTGACAACAAAAGTTACTACACAAGCCCAGGAGGGGAGACCAAAGCCTGAGTACCATAGCCCTAGGTAGAGGGCCAAAGAAGAAACCAAAGGGCTTCTGCTCAAGCAAGGGATCTGTAACTTCAGCCCTGTCACTCAGAGATGAAGTGCTCAGCCCACAGCAATGGGGCTCAGGATTCTGCTTTGGTCCTGAGCACCAGCAAGTCTAACACCAGCTCTAGTGGCCCCATTAAAATAGGGTTTTGGCCCTCTTTAGTTGTGGGTGGTTGTGACACTCACTGAAATTAGAAGGATGCAGAATCTAAGGGAGCTACTGGTAAAATAATTTAGTATGACAAATTGCATGTCAGCACTGTAATACTTTGTCCAGGGCATCCAGCAGTCCAGAGATTGAAGAGATGCTTCATCCACAGCTGGGAGGAATCTTCCAGATAGTTGTCAAATTTTTTGGTGCTAAACATCCCAATATAAGAGACACTCAGTTTTGAGCACAGGTGAATGAATGAATGAATTTGAAATAGTGCAGAAAAGATCAGTTCAAATTATTTAAAATATTTGAAACTAAGATCTGAGATAACCATGAATTGGGCATCTTCTCTAGAGAGAGAACGCTGAAATAAGACAGTGCAGTCTGTAATATAAAACAAGGATTCCAGTTAGGCAAGGAATACAAACTACAAAGGCACATGCTTATAATTTTGGAGCAGAGAATTTTGGGTGAATATTAACAAAATGTTTAACTAAAGAACAGTTAAGAAATAGAAAAAAACTGCATGGGAGTGTTGGAGCACTTTGAAGCTAATGAATATTAGAACTGACTTGATCTTTCTCAAGTTTTGTTTAATAGTAAAATTATCCCTTCACTCCATTGCATAGGGTGGTCTGGACCCATGAGAAGCCTTTTCTGATGCATATTATGTTGTAAACCTGTGCACATCAATTTTTTTTCCTGACTAGCCAACACCATTCCACAATTAAACACATTAAACCATTTTCCTTCATGAGTATTCAGTTCTGAGATGCTTAGCAATATGGTATAAGCATATTTAAACATTTCTTGGTTTGCTGCACCTTCCATGTTTCTTCACCTATTCCTTTAAGAGTGTTCTAGGATTTTGCAGATCATGGTGAAACATGTAATTGATATATAAACTCACTGTTGGATTTGTGGGTATCAGGAGAGCACTAGAAACTTCAAGGAAGTGGTATATATTCTTTTGTTTGTATATAAAGATGTTGGATTAAGTACAATGGTGAGCTATCTGATGTAACATTTTAACTCCATAAAACCATCTAATAAATACACATTATCTTTCCAAATGAACCCTGAGTACTAAACTCTCACTTAAAATTGAGAAAAGAACTTGGTTTCAAAACAGTCGGAATATTTTATGTGAATACTTTTGGATTAATGAAAATAAAGGCATTAGAACAGTGTTATTTCCTGGTTTTTCTTTGACAGGATGAAATCACTCAACTTACCTCATTCTTCATTTTGTGAGCTTCGGTCTACTTCAACTAATTTTTCCACCTGCTTGAGTAAATTTTCATGAGATACTGTATATATGTTACTTGCTATTCTCTGTGGGCATGCATGTGTGCACTTTCTGTATAACCTTGACAATTTACATTTGTGAGCAGTAAAGCTTTACAGAAAATTCCAGGTAGTACCTGGTGGATCTGCTACTGAATAGTTGCTGTGGCTTATTTAAGTCCTAAGATTTCAGGTTTCACAGAGATCTCTAGAAGTTTTTCTTTATTCTTTGGTGCTTCGCTAACTAGTGATGATGGTTTCAAAAATAGGATAATTAATCTGTATTTCCTTTTAGGGATGTAATTGTGCAGTCGATTAACCGATAAGCTTTTGCTATCAACTATATGCATTTCCTCCCACCCTTGACAGTAAATTTTTAGCAGGCTAGCCAGCAGCATGGCTCAGTCCTGGCTCACACCAGGTCTGGGACCTACCACCACTGCAGCTCTGCATTTAAAGTGTAGTAGGAGCCAGGTGGGCAGGCAGCCTGGCTCAGTTCCAGGTCATGTATTGGAGGCAGCAGCACAAGGTGGTGACAGGCTGCCAGTCTGGGCAGCTGGTTTTTAAACTGGTTTCCCTCATGGACCAGCTCCTGCCTTGCACCCCCTGCTGCTGCCTCTGTTACAGAGGCAGCAACGTGGAGTGGCAGGGGGCTACTTGGGAGTGGGGTCTTTGTTCCCCTCAGGTTTTAAGATGCATGCATCTGACGAAGTGGGTCTTTGCCCATGAAAGCTTACGCTCCAACACGTCATTTAGTCTATAAGGTGCCATAGGACTCCTCGCCGCTTTTCAGATTCGGACTAACACAGCTACCCCTCTGATACTTGATTTGTGTGTGTGCTTTGTTTGCCAAGTGTCAATTTGTACCTTAAGCCAACTGTATTTTTGAAATGTCCCTAAATATGGAATTAACCATACTTGTCTTAATTGTACTATTTTCTGTGTATTACAAGGGAAGAAAATACAACCAAGAGAGGATAAAACTTGGAAGGGCAGAATGTCAAATGAAAATCCAGTTTCATTTACACTGTTTTAATCAGTGTGCTCAAATTTTCTTGTATAGCCCTCATTGTAGACCATAATTACAAGGCTGTAATGTTAAAGCCTTAATTGTGGGTAAGATATGTGGGCACAGGATTTCTTATTACCATTTTATAACAATCATGGTCTTGTTTAATAGTGTTTATCTTTTACTAAAGCATGGTTTGTCAAGTAGTTGGTCTAAAAACATTTTCTTATAAGGCCTCTGAGCTACTCCACTGTTGCACATGAGCCAAACTGAATCTGGGGCAAATGAAGATTATATGTTTTTTTATGTACAATAGTTCATATCTAAAGCCAAATGCCTCTTAAGAAAAATTGCAGCCACTGTTCTGAAGTTTCATACTGCTCAGGGCTAAGGTGAGACTGAAAGCTATGACTTAGCCCTATCTTGTGCAGTACTTGTTATGGCAAATTGACATGAATTAATTCATATTTGTGTTGAATATATAATATTTTGCAAGTTGCATTTGAAACATTACAAGTCTTAGTTTGATCTTGGTATGAAATCAGTTTCTCTGTTCAGCAAGTGTAAAAATGCCAGAAATTGAACATGACTATTCAAATAGCAGAATTGCAACTGTTTTCTTTCTCATTCTCTTTCTCTTTTTTATTATAAAAAAAATAAAATGAGAAACAGAGTGATGTTTCTTGTCTGGACACTGTTCAGGAACAGCAAGCGGCCTGGCAGCTCAGCCTGGGCAGATTCTGCCTCCTAAGGGTCCTGGCCGCAGCCTTTTGGGCAGCTTGTCCCCTGGCCCACAGGCTGCTTCGGCTGGTGTGAGGTCCACTCGTATAGTTGTCTTGCTTAAAGAGCCAAGTTTAACTCTCCCCTCATTTCAGTGGCACACAGGGTTGAGGCAGCAGTGAATCAAGCCCACTATGATGAGCCTTCTGTCATCTGCTGATCCATGGGATTGGTGCTGACTAGATCGCCTGCCTTTCTTTTTTCTTGCTGTTAGTGGTAAAAAGGAGAATACGCTAGTTTACCAGCCCACCTCAGGAGGAATAGGAGCTCCCTCCTGTCCATTTCTGACCTCTATTAGCCAGATATATTTGTTACTTTCAGACTCCAGTCCTAGCTTGGATATTTTTGGCGGGCAGTCTCAAATTTGGTTGCTGCTGCTTGAAGCAGAAGCAGCCAGCCTTTGCTTTGTGGCCAATGCTATGTTCCTACTGAGCTAATTACTGTCTTTGTTCCAAGCAATGGGGAGACTCTTTCCTAGAAACAGGAAGCATCATAGATTTGTATGGTATTTTTGATCCTGTCCCTAAATACATCCTTCTTAGAAAAGGACATGGTGTTCAGAGACTGGTATAAGGCTATAAACATGTCTTAGGTTCTTCTTATCGGTTTACTGGATAACAATTCTGCTTTGTAAACTAATAATTTGTATTATGGTAACACATTGGACTATCTTTTCAGAACCAGGATCTGTTTGTTGTTCAAGATGCACTACAGACTAAAACAGTTGCTGCCCACTGAATAAAACAATGTGAATTGTTATCTCTTCTGCTGTTTCTAACCCTTAATTCTTTACTAATTCAGTTCCCCTTTCTTCTTATTCTTACTCACTGGCATTACACAGATCCATTTTCTGCTACTGTTGATGCTGTTGATGATGCCATTCCAAGCCTAAATCCTTTCCTCACCAAAACTAATGATGCTGTTCATCTGTCTGTTTCTTCTGATGTGTCTACTTTCACCAGTAGGACACCCACCCATGAAATATTTGTTGGTAATGTACCTTTTAGCTAAATAACTGCTGTAAGATATTTCAAAAATTGCATTGTTTAAGCAAGTACATATTTTTCCAGAAGCAAATTAAAATCTGTTCTAGTTTTAATTATTGGTGTGAGCTCACTATTTTATGTTAACTTCTAGTACTTCTATTTCTATCATAGCTATATTAAGTCATTGCTTAATTTACAAAAGTAGTTGTCAGACATTTCAAAGTAGTTGAAGCATGCTTCAGTTTAAAGCAATTGAAGAGACTGCCTTAACAGATTGGCTGATCTTTTGTTTGCACAATAAAAGTATATTTATGTAATGAAGGGCTGCGTAATAAATATATTTAAGGGCCATATTTAATATAATTTGTAGGCATGCAAGAATGAGAACAGATGAAAATGCCACTTGTTTTTGTTGATTGTCATGAGCTTGTAAACATGGCAGTTTAATCTGAATTTCTTTGGTGGCATGGAGTTTTTGTTTAGAAATTATAATTTTTAATTGTAGTGATAACATTAATATTGACAACATTGATCTACAATATTTTGGTACTCTAACTTTGTAAATTACCATTGATACTTATCATTGATAACTTACTTAAACTCGCTAGCTCGCTACTCACTCACCCCTCCCCCAACTCAACTTTAGCTACTGTAGATGAAACATCAGGATTGCCATGTTAAAATCCTCCTAAAACTTGTGTTAGCGGAAGTACATAGTAATTGGATTATTTCTCCAAGTGGAGAATGCAGTTAACTATTTAAAAGAATTAAAAATACAACTTCCAATATTGCAGCAAAATGAAAGGTAGATCAGATTGTTTAGCATAAATAGTTGACACTTAAGGTTTTTACACTCATTTTTGTCTTGCAAAGATGTAAAAAATGATATTTGAGCAAAAAATGTATGTTTTAGTTATAATTTTGCAACAATGTCTTTCTCTTCATGTTCTAGATAATATCAAACTTATGTTTCCCTTTTTAAAGTGTTTGATACATTATGTTGCCACTTTTGGTTCCATTTTATGATTAGATTATGGACGGGTGTAGTCTTTTTAATTTCAGTTCTAAGTATTTGGCAAAATAAATAGTATGCTTTGGCTCTTTTCTTTTCTGTAACTCTCCTATTCTTTCTCTGCTCTTTCTATTGTGTGATATGACTTATCAGATTCATTTTGTGGTCCTCAAGCTTACCCTAATGCTTCTCATTTCCGCAATGAGCCCTCTACTGTAGCCGGTCTATTTGGAGGTAGGTGGTATGATATGGCTTTGTCACACACAGCAACTTGAATTAATTTGATATGCACCTAGAAAAAAGAGAACCTCTTGGTGCATTAGTTGGCTTACAAAACTGCATTATTTTGATACATTGGTTTAAAATTTCCAATTACTTAATTGCATCAATGCAGATAGTCAAGTGAATGACAAGACCTTATGTTTTAAATTTGTGCTGCATGTTTATTTGAAGTAATGTGCAATAAACTCCTCTGTTTCAAGGACACTCCTCTGTTCCTAATATTCTAACATTGCTACATCTTACACTGAACAGTTCCTTATGAAAAGCAACTGTTACAGCAGGATCCAATTTAGTTTGTTCTTAAGCAGGGCCCTGTGTAAATCATGATTTCAGAGAGGACAGAGGAACTGTGAAAATGCCTTTTGTGTAGTGTAAAAAAAAAAAAAGGCAAGAATGTCTACAATAAAGTCTTTTAATATGAAAAATGACCTCAAATTCAAAGATGGAGTAAATTGTATAAACTTGTGTGGAACACTAAATTGCTGTGTGCATGCGATAGAAAGAAGTAAACATTTAGTGAACTTCATGTGTTTGTGTTTACTGCTGATTTTAGTTGTAAATTTAATTAAATATAGTTGTGTAAGTCATTCTGCACAACTCCATGAAATCCAATACTTTTCCATTTACAATGTTTTCTAAAAAATGAAGCGATTTACATAGAGCCCTATTCATAAATGATCTTACCCTACCCCAGAGTTCTAAGGTAGATGAGGAAGGGTAATTTGGTAATTTACAATTAATTTTGGTAAGATGTCTTTTTGTCTTCTGCTGATTGATGTAATTATTGGCATCTCTGTTTTCCTCAATTTTTGTTTTGTTTTGTTTTTGTTTCTGTCATGTGGACCCTTCTGGGCTAGGTGAATCCACTGCATAAGGACATCTTTTGTATGAAATTATTGGTTTCTCCACTTGGGCTTGCAGGGTTGGTATATCAGCACAGCAACTTGATACTTGTGCAGCCCCAACAGTGATATAGTGTATCTGCAAGTCACTACATAGTCTGGTGTGGATATACATTAGTAGCCCTGTTGCTGTTAAGGAGTATTTTCTGTAATTTATAGAGGAGTTAGTGTTTGAAGACACTATGAAATTGTTTTTCAGTTAAGTTTACAGGAATTGCTAAAGTTAAACTAATCTCTTCAGTGGTAATTAGGGATGTCAACTAGACTATTAACCAATCTGTTTGACTACTCCCATTCCTCCCTCTCCCCCTGCTGCCTCTGTATCAGAGGCAGCAAGCTGGGGGAAGCAAGAGCCATTGCTAGCTTAAAAGCCGGTTCCCCCTGCACCAGCTTTATCAGAGGCAGCAGTATGGCGGGAGCAGGGGAGGCTGCCGCAAAGCAGCCTCTGCCTGAGGTGAGCATGGGCCCACCACGGGCAGAGGCTGCTTTGTGGCAGCAGCCTCTGTCTGTGGGGTGCTTGGACCCCCACAGACAGGGACTGCGCCAGAGCAGCCTCCCTTGCCTCCTCTCTCCCCACCCCCACCCATATCTCTGTCTGGGGGGATCTCGGACCTCCGTGTTCAGGGTGGCAGGCATCTGGTCCGCGCAGGTTGCTGGTTTTTTAACTGGCTTCCCTTGCAGACTGGCTCTTACCTGGTACCCCATGCTGCTGCCTCTGATACAGAGGCAGCAGTGTGTTGTGGCGGGGGCTCCCCGGGATTGGGCTCAGAGCACACTGTCTGCTGGCCCTGCCCCTTGGAGACTATAGAATAGTCTACTAGCTGCTGAGAATTCATGCGGTTAGTCAACTAAATCTAGTTCATAGATTTCAAGGCCAGAAAGGACCATTGTGATAATCTGTCAGCCGACGGTCAGGGCAGTGTGTGTGTGTGTGTGTGTGTGTGTGTGTGTGTGTACACTATACACCCGAGACCGGGGTCCCTTGCAGTGGGCAACCTGGAAGAGGTTGAAGGGCGCCCCAATGAGTGTACAGAGAGAGCTTATTACACTTCAGATTTCAGCTGCTAGAATTCACAATTCCTTCACAGCGGGCAGCCTCGGGGAGGCTGAGAAGCGCCCCAATGAATTTTGCCACCTGGGTGTGACACAAATCCAAACGCCCAAGCTCTCCCTATATCTGTCCCTAATGACCAGCTGAAGTTCTTTTAAATTGTGCTTGGTTCTATTACAGCAACTGAAGGAGTCAGGTTAAAGCTTAAACAGTTACAGGTTTATTTGAGGAAGCTTATAAATCATATGGTTGCAATGGCTATTGTTCTATTTCTTAATTACTAGCAAAATATAGATCTTAAAAATGGTTACAAAGAAGATAAAGATAGAAAAATAAAAATAATGGTACCAAGTAACAGCTTACTCTTTCTATGTGTACACTTAAGACAGAGGACCACATCCAGGTACAATTTTTACCCCCTTCTGTGCCTCTCGACTCCAGCATGTCAGGCCAGGGCCGGTCCCTCAATTCCTAGGAAAGACGAAAATACGAGGTGGGCGTCCCCATAGAACCTCGGGAGGTCAAACACCTAACCTGACCAGCAGGTAGAGGGTAGAATGACACTCAAAGTGAGTGTGTGCTGGACCTATCTTATACTCATGGGGTCACGTATTTCTCTTGCTTATCTGTCATGCCAAATGGGGCTGGTCTGTCTTTTGTGAGACCAGTTCTTACAAGGGAGTTGTGAACTTAATTTACACTTGTAAGAGAGAGAACTAAATTGGAAGTACTGGGCATTCTTTTCTCAGTGGGAAATTCCTCTCCCAGGGACTCTGTGTGTGTTCAAATCAACATAGGTGCCAGCCGGGCACTCTCGCATATCCTGATCTCGCATCAAAGCAGATCAAAGCTTAATGGCTATGCTGATTGCCTTAATCGCTCTCTCTCCACATATCTGTTTTTTCAGCTTCTCAGGATCAGATGAGCCAGCATAGACTATGCTGATTTTACTGCTCCTTCTCTGCCCTGTATGCTTCAGAGAGGCAAATAAGATGGATGATATGGGGGGTGGCTGTCTGGCTACATAATCTCATCTGACCTATGAACCACAATCCATAAATCTTTAAAAAAAAAAAAAATAATTCCTAGAGCATATTTTAACAAATCAGTCTTGATTTAAAAATTGCCAGTGATGGAAAATTCACCATAACCCTTGGTAAATTGTTCCAGTGGTTGGTTATTCTCCATTAAAATATATGCCTTATTTCTAGTCTGAATTGTCTAACTTCAACTCATAGCTATTAGATTGTCGTACCTTTTTCTGCTAGTCTTGTTCTCTATGTAGATACTTAAACTGTGATCAAGTCATCCCTTATCATTCCTTTGTTAAGCTAAATAAATTGAGCTCCTGGAGTTCCATCGCTATGAGGCAAATTTTCTAAACCTGTAATTATTCTTCTAGCTCTTCTGTGAACCCTCTTCATTTTTATCTGTATTTGGTACTGGTGGCACTAGCTGCTGGAATACTGCATCCACAAATCACTTAGCTAGTACCACCAGTGCCAAATACTGATTGGATCTGACTGATCCTAGATGAGGGATTTTGCTGGACCAGGAGAGATCCCCTCTTCTGCCCCTACCCATGCCCTGCTGCCCCACCAGGCTTCTTGGCTCTCGCTGGCAGCCCAGCAGTGCTGTGTGATGGGCTTCCTGTACTCCCTCTCCTCGGCAGTCCTGCTGAGCTGTGCGCCAAGTTCCCACAGCATGCCAGGACACTGATCCTGGAACATCAGTCTCCTGCCGGACCAAAGATGTTCCTGGACCATAGAGTCCTGGTTTATAGAGGTGCAACCTGTACAGAGGTAAAATAGTCTCGATACTCCTAGTTGACATTCCCTTGTTTATCCATCTATGGATCATGTTGGCTCTTGCAGCATCACACTGGAAGCTCATTTTCAGTTTATCCCCTCTGGCCCCCAAATCTTTTTCAGTCACTGCTTCCCAGTATGTATTCCCTCATCCATTTAATTAGAATTCTTTTATGCACATCTCAAGACTGATGAAAAAGCAATGGAAAACAAAGAAGCTTACTCTTTCGAGGAAAAACATGCATAATCATTGGTTCTTCACTCCTGTTTTCTCATCTTCCAAATCAATTATTTGCCAGGCACAAACTCACTTAAGAACTTAAAGGGTTTTTTCCCCCCCTCCTCACTGGTTAAAATCTTTGGAATAAACCTGTGGCTGAATAATTGCCTGGGTTGGTGACAAAAACCCAGGAGTAAATCTGTCCTCCCCCGCTACACAGTTACAAACGGATGAGTCCGTAATGCTGTTCTCTTGATTAGGATTTTTCAGATGTAGAAAACAAAAGTATGAGAACAGGAGGCTTGGTTTCAGAAGCAGACTTTTTGAGGAAAGCATAGACTCTGATGTAAATCAATCTTTCTGTTTATGCAATGATTATTTTTAAAAAGCCACATTATATCCTACCAGATGGATTCCTCAGTAAATTTGAAATCTCTGAAATGCACTTGCATCCCTTATCTTGCCATTAACCCATTACTCAAAGTTTCTGTGTAACAAAAAGGAATAATAATTAGCTGTCTTGCAGGCTTTTGGCTCATCGTTAGTGGCTTTGCTTCAGCTCAACTGTTACTTTATGACATTTAAGTGTGTGATTGAAGAAATACAATTGTTATTGCCAAGGGGTTTGTATTTTGTCTCCGTTAAAAAGAACTTTATTTTCTTGAGG
Organism: Pelodiscus sinensis; assembly: GCF_049634645.1. Taxonomy (NCBI): domain Eukaryota; kingdom Metazoa; phylum Chordata; order Testudines; family Trionychidae; genus Pelodiscus; species Pelodiscus sinensis. The sequence continues at coordinate 310,805,899 of NC_134711.1, forward strand.
TAAAATGGTTTTCCATGGTAGGAAAACATTTTAGCAAACAGAAGAAAGAAAAGAAAAAGTTTGGTCTTTAATCATTTGTTTATTTTGATTAAGATACCTTTATTTCCAGGTGAACTTGATCTTGTTTAATCACTACTTCTTCACTCAGTGATATAAAAAACAGAGCTGCTACTGTTTCACTGATCAGGAAAACCAGTTTTAAAATGTTCTATTATATGATAGGCAAAATAAAATAATTTAATGTTCTTAATTTATCTGCTCAAGTAAAATGGCAACATTTGCAATATATACTGCAAATAATATACAGTATTAATTTTGGCTTTATTTTATTTAATATAATGAACTGGGTCATAAACTTTCACTTATCTAGTATTTAATAATATATTATACTTCCAGAATGGTGGTGTGCATTCAGTAATTCTTGCAACCAGTGAAATGGTGACTGCCTGTCTGTTCTACAGATGCACAGAAAATAAGGTGGTGCAACTTCTGACAAGCCAACAATTAGTGAAAGAACTGAATGTTAGAACTTGTCTGAGTCCTTGTCCCATGCCTCAATTACCGGACATACTACTAATGCATTCCCCATAGAATTATACTGAACAGGCATTATAAAAATATTGGTAGTTAAAATGTCTAAGTAGCTTCAGTTACCTCTCAGAAGATCGTCTTTGTACATTGGTGAGACATCTGTCCTAGGTTTGTGATATGCTGCAATAAAAATAAGTAATTAAGTAGCAGCACTCCACCTGTTAGCATAAAGGCATGGGAGAATTTGCAGGGAAGATTATATGCACAGATTTAAGTTTCAGGAGCCCATCTTCCTTTTTTGTGAAGGTGTGATAGTGGCACACCTTGTGAGCATTGGGTATGAAAAAGGCATATTGTTTAGCCCTGATCTACACTAAAAATGTTAGATGGATCTAGCTGTGTTGCACAGGGTAGTGAAATATTCACATCCTTGATCCCCATAGTTTAGTCATATTTTACACAAGGGATTAAATGATGCTCTTCGTTGGGGGTGGATTACTTACCTTGAAAAGCCCCTTCCATAGATGTAGGAAAGCATTTGTATGTTACAGTGGTGCTGCTATAGTGCCCCTAATGGAAACGTGCTCTAAGTCTCACCAAAAAAGAGTTAACAGTATCTTGAGATTCTGTGTCTAAATATTGTTGACCTTGTCTCTTGTGGATTTGTTTGGGATAAGAAGGAAAATGGATTTGGAAAAAGACTAATTGAAGCAAATTGTATCTTGTGTGCATTTCTACTTCAGGGAGTGATCTGGGCCTTTTTTCATATACTCACTTATTCAGTCGTTTGAGTATTATTGAATAGCTGCAATCTGTACACATGGTTTGGTATATATTTCAGAGTGGATTTGTGGAACAAGTGTTATATAATCCATTTTTATTCTCTGTTTTGTTCAGGGTTCACTCCTTCTCCTGTTGCTCAACCACAGTCCTCAGCTGGCCTTAATGTTGACTTTGAGTCTGTGTTTGGAAACAAATCTTCTAATGTCGTCGTAGATTCTGGTGGTAAGACGGACTATCATTAATGTAGGCAACAAATGTGCTTTAATCATTTGGCATTTGTGGAAGGTAGATCTCAGAAGAATATAAGAGTGGTTATACTGGGTCAGGCCAAAGGTCCATCTAGATCAGTAGTCTGTCTTCTGACTGTGGCTAATGCCAGTGCCGGAGAGGGAATGAACAGAACAAGTAATCATCAGGTGTTCCACCCCCTGTTGCCCATTTCCAGAGTCTGCCAAACAGAGGTTAGGCACATTTGTTCTTGGGGTGAACACTGGAAAAAATTGCCCGGGGCGGTTGGGGAATCTCCATCTGTGGAGATATTTAAGAGTAGATTAGATAAATGTCTGTCAGGCATGGTCTAGACCTGTGGTGCCCATGGGCGCCATGGTGCCCACCGGAGCATATGTGCGCCCCTGGCTGCATAGCACATGCACGGTGCAGCCCCCGCCTCGGGCTCACGGTCACAAAAAGATTGGGGACCCCTGGTCTAGACAATACTTGGTCCTGCCATGAGGGCAGGGGACTGGACTCGATGACCTCTCGAGGTCCCTTCCAGTCCTAATATTCTGTGATTCTATGAAATGCAAATTGTTAGGGTGAGACTCCTGCTGGTAAAAGCAAAGGGGAGTTAAACTAATAATAGCAGCATCTTTTACTTCCTTTGTATATCATCTTTGTATTTTGCTAAAAGGCTTTTCCTTTCTAATGAATATTTCTGATGGAATTGCTGTATAGTATTTTTGGATCACTCCTTTTATTGAGACTCTGATCCTGCAAACACTTACACATGCAAGTAACTTCACCCAGATTATTTTTTTACTAACTTCAGTGGGACTAAGCCCATACTGTTGTTTTAAATATTTGCACAACTGGCTTTAATCACTTACCTGATCACAACGATATATGACGATTTAATATATTACATGAAATATCAAGTAAAGTTCTGTCTTTACTGTGTAATGCTGTGAAATTAAAAGGCTTTTTTCTACATCGTTTATTTAGTGTGTCTATTAACCAGTGAGTCTGTCTACCCAGTATCCTGTCTTCAAACAGTGGCTGATTCCAGATGTTTCAGAAGGAATTAACATAAGACAGTTATCAAGTGAGGTTTCCCCTGTTTTTCCAATTCCAGTTTACGGCAGTCAGAAACTTAAGGACACCTGGAACGTGGGTTTACATCCCATCTTAGCGAATAGTCATTGATGGACCTGTTCTCCAGGAATTCACCTAATTATTTTTTTGAACCCAGTTATACCTTTGGCCTTCACAGCTTCTTCTAGCAACAAGTTCTACTGGCTGTCTGGATTTTGTAAAGAAGTACTTCTTTACATTGATTTTAAATCTGCTGCCTTTTAATTTTTTTAGGTGACCCCTGGTTCTTATGTGAAGGGGTAAATTACCTTACCTTTCATTATTTTATTAGACTTCTATCATAAACTCTCTTGGTTGTCTCTTTTCTAAGATGAAAAGTCCCAGTCTTTTTAATCTCTCCTCCTATGGAAATCCTTCCCTATTCCTCTTCATTTGTGTTGCTGTACTACTTTTGGAAAAGATAGGTTATAATTGGAGTTGGGGCAACCAGAACTGTATGTAATATTCAACATTTGGGTGTACCATTATGATATTTACTGTCATATTTATCCCTTTCCTGATAGTTCATAATATTCTATTAGCCTTTTTTTACTGTTGCTGCACATTGTGCAGATGTTTTCAGAGAGCTATCCACAATGACACCAAAGTTTCTTTCTTGAGGGGGTCACAGCTCCTTTGTACACTTTTTTTAATAGTTAGGATAAAGTTTTAATTCCTGATTTTTTTTTTATTTGTGTTGAAATAATTTGGAGCTTAATCTTCTCTTTAGGGTTTGATTGTTTCAAGTTCAGGATAGTAAATTTTGATTGTTTCAAGTTCAGGATAGTAAATTGCCAAAGCCCCATTATGCACACACTTCACAGATAAATTAGGCTTATATTGAGTAGCTTTAATTCTTCTGACCACCCAGAAGTTAAGCCTTTTCTGCTTGATGGATTTTATACAGATTTGGGTTAGCATTCCTGTGCTTTTAAAAATATTTTTTTTCTGCAACTGGAAAATCTAGAGGCATCTTGACTTTTAAAATTGTACATGTTATCCTGAAAACCTTCCATACTTGAAATTTTCATTGCATTTGAAGCAAACCTCTCCAAAGCAGCTATTCTCATGTGTCATTAATATCTGTGTGTTCAGTTGAGGTATAATGGCTTTATTCCCTTAAATTACTGCAGTTTTATGCAACACTTGATTCAGTCTTCCATATTTTTAACCAATGTTTGATTGGACTCCTTCCCTCCTCCCCCGGTGTAAGTGTGTAATCTGACCCTCAGTGGGAGCCTCAAATTTAAGACCTGTTTTATATGTTTTATCATTTTAAGGCTTTGATGAATTAGGCGGACTCCTAAAACCAACAATAACCTCTCAAAACCAGAATCTTCTGGTTGCCAAGCTGCCACCTAACAAGTTAGTATCAGATGATTTGGATTCATCCTTAGCCAATCTTGTAGGAAGTAAGTATTTGGAAATTTTCAAGATAAATGTGAGTTTAATTCTATGAAATGAACAGGCTAGTTAGTAAATAATGTTTTTATCATTCTGTGACAGATTTGGGCATTGGAAATGGAACTACTAAAAAGTGAGTTTATCAAACTTTGCAAATCTTAGATTTTTAATAGCTTTTGTTGATAGTACTTAGCACTTCATGTTCATAACCATTGTGTGCATGCTAATCTTTACAGGAAATCAGTACAGGCTGAACCTCTCTAGTCCAGCACCCCCAGGACCTGACCAGTGCCAGCCCAGAGAATTTACCAAACCATGCGCAGGAGGTCACTATTGTCTAGCAGAATTGCCAACACTTTCATTGTTTACTGGGCTCTTAGAAGACATTTAGGGATAAATTAGAACTAAACAGCACAGAACACTGAGAGCTATGACTGGTGGCCATAAACAAACTTTATAGGACCACAGGAATCTTGGCCACACCCATGATAAGTGGACATCCAGCTAACTAAAATCATGCCAGACCAGAGAGTGCTGTGGACTAGAGAGGTTCAATCTGTATTATCACCATTTTATAGGGGAGCAATCTGAAATATAGGTGAAGTGACTTGACCCACAGCTGCGTATGGCATAGGAGCAGATCAGCAGCAGCAACAAACCGGGGATTAGAGTTCAGGGCTAAATCCTGTTGTTGCTGTGTTAATTCCTCTGGATCCTGCTGCCTGTTAATCTTATTTAGTGAATGATCTTCACAAAATACATAATTTATTGGTCATTCAGTATGTGGCTTTTTTAGTATTACAGTACATGCCAGCAATAACAAGCAGCCCCATAACAGACCTCAGCACATCCTTTTTCCAAAGATGTGAAATAAAATTATCTTTGTACTATTCCATGATGTTGAAATCTGGGTTGTAATGGGCCAGTAGGAGAAAAGTGAACTCTTTATCCAGAATAATTATAATCAGCTTTATTATTGTATTTAACAAGCACGGTATGTTTCAGCAACTCCAGCACCACTTCAAACAAAAGAATCCTGTCAATGCAAGCAGAGCTGCTGTAGTGCATTTTGTACACAAACACTGTTCTAGCTTTGAAACCATCCAGAAACTTACACATATCTGCTCATGCCCAGGCTATAATTTGACCTGCAAAAAATGAGCTAAGAGTATCACAGTGTGTCTATGCAAAGAGAAGTAGTTGTGTTTAAGTCACTCTTAGCTAGTTTGTTAGCTGAATCAGATCTACATTTTACAGACCAGGCATATTATGACTGTACAGGTTGATTTGATGACTAAACGCATAAAGGTTATGGAAATAGACAAGCTTAATTGACTAATGTACTATATCTGAGGATGGTGCAAAGAAAATCTGTTTTCTGATGTTTCTTTAAAAATTTATTTGAAGTGATGTAAATTGGACTCAGCCAGGCGAAAAGAAATTAACTGGTGGTTCCAACTGGCAGCCCAAGGTTGCACCTACAACTGCATGGAATGCTCCAACAATTGTAAGTGAAGTAGTGAGACGTGTGTAATATAAAATATAAACAAATGTAATAAAAAGTTGTGGAGGTGATGAGTCATTACATTGGATAGGCTATGAAGATTGAATGATAAATGAATGGTTAATTTGAGAATGAGTATTGCTGTTGTAACAGTAACTGGGTGGCCAATGTCATTTACATTTTCCCCTTGTCAGATGCACTTTTTTCATTGTATATGACATCTTTTGTAATATGATTGTGAATTAATACTGTAAACTGAAAGTATTGCTAGAGCAGAATCTTAGGTTGTAGAACATCAAACTCTGAGTCGTTATTTGAGTAGAGTGACTTGACATTTTAAAAATGGTGGTGATTGTTGGGACTGTTGAATTCTGTTGAAAGTGTGGAAATATTCTTGATACAATACTGTGTGGTGAACCTATTTGAGTCAGTTTAAACCTTTTCAAATTACGGTGAGGATCTTCCTGAAATTCTTAGACAAGTCTACAGACCCACAGGTTGAAAACCATTGTTCTATGGTAACAAACACCTTTCATTGACCCCTTAGACCAAGGTTTCCTAACTTATGGGTCAGGATGAGTCACCATTACATTTCAAAAGGGTCGCCAGGTGTCTCCCCAGGTGGCTCTTACGGAGCCATTCACATTTTTTTTAATTGCCCTGGGTCACCAAGTCTTCCTGAATTGTCAAAATGGGTCCCCATCTGCAAAAGGTTGGGAACCGCTGCCTTAGATATAGTCTGCAAACCCCAGGTTGAAAATTACCGGTATAGACCACAGCACTGAGACTACTTCCTGACATGAGGCAGCAAGTAGTGCACCTTTGGCTACCCAGGGATGCGGGAAGGATATTACAGAGATAGAGATGTCCTAGAAATGTTTACAACTAGTACAGACACAGCCTGAAGTGTATGCTTGCTTTTAATAGGTCTAACTTAAAACCTTCAGTGACGAATCAGATTTTTCTCTAGTTTGCAGCTCCATTACAGATAGCATGCGTTTTGGGTTGTATATCAAAGTAGTTTGTTCTCCCATCCATTAATGTGTCTGAGAGAGGGAGCTATACTTAAGTAGCTCCTAATAATACTGGTGGGAGCTACAGTACAACTCCAACTGTCCAGCATCCAGTGGTCCAGCACTCCTGATAGTCCGGCACCAACTGGAACCCAGAAATGCTTCGGCCAGCTGGACAATTGGAGCTGCTCTGCCCCCGGCTTCCCCAAGTCCACCGCTGCTGAAACTGACCAGCAGCTGACTTGGGGAAGCCAGAGGCAGAGCAGCTGGGGTGCTGCCAGGTTGGTCCTGCAGTGCCATCCTCTCCCACGCTGCTCAGTTCCCTGCCGATTTTTTTTCCCCCCCCTCTTCCCCCACCCCAGACCCCTCATAGCTCCCCTTCCGGTACTCTGGCATATCTGATAATCCGGCATCCCCTGGGTCCTAAAGGTGCATCAGTTACACACACACACACACACACACACACACACACACACACACACACACACACTCCCCTGGGTCCTAAAGGTGCATCAGTTACACACACACACACACACACACACACACACACACACACACACACACACACACACACACCTGTGGCTCTGCATTTAAAGGGTTTTGAGAGCTGGTAGACTGGCACACTGCCTCAGTCCTGGCTCGCACTTGGTCCAGCATCTTACCCCTGCTGCTGCTCTGCATTAAATCTAGAGCATCAGGTGGGGTAGCTGCCAGGACCTGGTGCAAGGCAGGATTGAGTCATCAACTTCCTTTAAATGCAGAGCTGCTTATTGGGTTAATTGTGTAAAGGACAAAACTTTTGTCTGCTACATGATTACCAAATTATGTGCTTTCTAACATCACTAAATCCTACTCTTTTAACGTAAATTGGATAATGACATACAAGTGTAATAAACTTAACAAAGCAAGTGTTTTGATCTCTTATGTCAAACAGTATTACATGATTTCATGATTTAATAATGTAACACATGATTTGTTACAGATTTGGACAGAGAAACAGTATGTCTTTTCAGGTCATCTGCCTGCTGTCATTTTGGGTGGCAGCTGCCAACTCAGATCTTATATGCAGGTCAAAGTTGTTGTGGATGATAGTCGCTGTAGTAGTAATCTAGTACCTGAATGATTTCTCCTGTGCTTGAAGATACTTAATTGTTCTCATAGCAAAATATGTGAGATCTTTGTATGCAGCTTGTAATATAACATTGCATTTGTAAATAGTTCTTTTATTAATATTTAAAGACAACATCAAGGCATATTGCTGTATAGAAAACCTTTTTCACTATTGTTTGGAAAAAACTAGGATGAAATTGGTTTGTTCATCAGATTCTTGTCCACATAGTAAACCAAGTGCTGTGCTGCTGCTTCATAAGCTTTTGAAAAAAAGGAAGAATGTGTTTTTGGAAAATAAATGCACAAAAATAAATGGATTATGTGGACAAGTATGAAACCCATAAGCTGTGACAGTATAGTTTAATCACTTGGATAAAAATAATTTTTATTTTAGGGCAAACATGAAGTGTACTTGTGAACTAAAATGTTCTTTATATATATATATTCTGTTATGTAAATACTTGTTTCTAATTCAGTGTTATTGCATTATATAATTGTTCTCCCTGGGAAATACAGAATGGCATGCATTTTCCACAATACGTAAGTGAAAAAACCCAGCCTTTTTGCAATCAATTGGCATGCTGTATTAACCACTGCTGTAGCAGAATCTCATAACCTTCCTGCTATTACACATTTCTCATATTAAGATCTTTGGTGTGCAGAAAATTTGAGCTTTTCCTAGCATATTCAATTCTCATGGGTGTTCTGCAGGCTCTTGAATCGATGGATGGCATGGGAAATATGGAGATTTTTTTCCTTGCTTTAAATTGTGCCATTTGCTGCCAGATAGCTGGGTCTGTGTTTGTGCTGCCTTCAATGCATCTGGTACAGTTTGAATGAAGATAAGTTGTTTGTGTTTGAATAACTGCATGATATCTCACAGGCTTCTGTTATAATTGGCACTTTATTCACTTTTATTGTAGATCTTGTTTTCAAGTAGGGAGAGACCAGTATATTAATATTCAACTAAACAAAGAGAAAATCTCAGTTCATGCTTAAGTTTATAAAGGGCAAGCCATAACTTGTGCATTGTTTTCTTAGAGGAATGCAATCTTACTCACAGATCATCTTTTTGTATTTCAACAATATTGGTCTTTCCCTTTATTCAGTTTTCATTGGGGGATAATTTTAACAATAGCAAATATAAAGTTTGTACTGAAGCACTGCAAAAATAGTTATCCAGTTTTTGTATGTATATGTATGTGTGTGCATACATATAATGTGAATGACTAAAAGAATGTTCAGAGCTTCTTGAACTGTAAGTAATAACAATCTAGCTAATTCTTTAAAATAGTGATCTGTTATAATAGCTGCTAGAGTGCTGACTACCATTGGCTAGTGCATATTAAAGAGCAGCTGATACCTCAAAGAAAGGTTCTATTTAGAAATAGACCTCCTTACATCAAGATTTTAAGACTTGATTGAAGGTGAAATGACCTGTATGTGAAATATGGTTCCCTACAACATATCTTTTCTCCAGTTATCTTCTAAATATCATAAGTAATACTGATTCCATCACTGTCTTTGAGATACTCTTGCAAAATAAAACCTTTAATGCAAGCGACGTGTATGAATCCATGATCTTGAAGTTTGCTTCAGTTGTCTGTAGTATCATGAATTACAATTTTCACAGAAAACAACTAGGCTATCACAAGCAAAGCATTATTAATTTTAAGTGAGGGAATAACAGGAAGTGGAGCTGATAAAGATCCCTAGATATCAGTCAATTGATACTTAAGTACTCAGCTAGATACAGTTCTTGTCTCCATGCAAAAAGTCTGTCCTAATGAATTGGATCAGGAGTGTGGAAAGATGAAGTGGTATCAGAGGCTCTTTTATATATGCATTGCATTTTATAAACAATAGGGGATATATTGTCTGTTTTCTGTTGATGGAGCTAAAGCCTAGAGCAGGGATGCTAGTCTCACTCTTCCATTTCACAAAAGCTGTCATGTAGTGACTTTAGTTTATATGTATTGAATAATAGTAGTGACTTACCACTTTTTTAATTCATTGTAGTAACTAGGATATTCCTAACAGTTTTAGAGAAACAAACTTTGTGGCTGATCAATGTTCTGTAAATATTGTGGGACCGTGTCTGCACACTGAGATTTTAGAGCTATCTCCTACCATTGCTCTAGCATAGGTGCTGCTCCACCAGTGATCAGCCACTGACGTACTATGTCATGTAGACTCACTATGAATGGGGTTAGACAACAGGGTGGTAAAACACTGAAATTCATCCTGCTCTAGAACTTCCACCATTGGTAGGTCTGGCACAGCTGTATTAGTGCTGAGGTAATGGAGACCCCCATTCCCCTAAAAACTTTAGTGTATATGTAACCTAGTTTGAAAAGAAAGAACTTTGGGTGGTTTTAGTCTAGTAGTAGTAGTAGTATGGCCTATATACTTGGTTCAGTTTTTAGAATTAGAGGGGGAACAGTTCATTAAAATAAGTACTAAGTTCTGTACTTCAGTGGATTTGGGAAGCATTCGCGTTTATCATGTAATATTGATTTTATTTGTATATAAAGTAAATATTTCCTGAATTTCATATTAAGTTCAACATGCATATATTTATCTCTCTACACATTCTTTGGAGTGGAGACTGAGAGATCTATAGGTGGACATTTAGATTACCTTGAGCCAAAACCCTAACAGGTTTGGTCTCATCAGTAATTATGCACATCGAGTCTTTCTACAAATCTTGAGCATAAGTTTTGCAGTTGATCTAAAATCAGATAAACTTTAACACCAACCTACCAAGGCTAATAGGTGTTAGTTGATCTCTTTTGCTATATTAATATGCTGTCTAGCCAATGCTCCTTAAGGCAATTTATTATCATATATACAACTCAATCAGTCTTTCATGCATTTCAGTATTATTTCTTTTTGTCTTAGGCACCACCTGTAATGGCCTATCCTGCTACAACACCAACAGGAATGATGGGATATGCAATGGTTAGTGACTTTTCCTGTAACTTAATTTGTCATAAACATGGTTTCCTTATTAATTTTATTAAGAATTAGTTGCAAACATAAAGCATTGTAGAAGCAATATGTCAGTTGATCTGAACATGTTAAGTAGCTTTAATATCAGCCCCCCTTGTTCATTCTTCACTAAACTGAATCTTATTTTTCAGCAGGAAAATAAACTATGGTTCTTAAACACACCTCTACTCTTTTTTTCTTCACCTACCCCCTGGATGATATTTAGTGCATATTGCATTAAGTAGTTATGCTATAGGCGTGCATGGGGCAGTCCTCATTGGCAATGACAGTGTCAGGGCAGGATGCAAAATGGAGAGCAGATACTCCCACGACTGCTAGTTAACATTGAAGTTAAATTTCCAGTCAGTCACACATTGTGCTTCTGATCCCCCATGCTGATTATCAAGAAGCCAAAAAAGAAATCACAAAGCTCCCTTTATTGCATTCCAGTTCTCTGGTTCCCAGTCAACACCCAGAACCAGTACAGTGAGAAGTTGTGTTACAACTCTGCCCACATGTACAAAATGTTCTTCTAACTCCAAAGGGTCAGCCACACTTCCAGGTCAATATACCCAAATGCCATGCTGCCAGCCAATCTTTTAGTATCTAAAACGAAAAGGTTTATTATAAAGAAAAAAGAACAAGAAGAGAGATGTTAAATGATGATAATCTCACACACATAATAATTTAAAGTCCAAATATCAGGTTCCAAGTAGTATTGATGAGTTTGCTGGCTTGGAAGTCCCTCTAGAACACATCCGCAGCTTGACTGAGTCATTCAGACCTTTGTTCAGAGGTAGGTTTGTAGAAAGGTTAATCCAAAGGTAAGAAGCAGAAATGAAGACAGGAGGGCCAAGATGCAGCTGCCTTTTGTATTCCTTTTGCCATGAGGCTTCTACTTCCTTTGTCTCAAACACAAACCGCTCAGCACGTGGCCTGGAAGCCTTATAGCCTCTGCCTATGGTCAGAAGTGTACTGAGTAGCAGAGCGAGCGGCCAGCCTTCTATGCTCTGCATCTTGCCTCGCCCCAGTTGGGTGCGTGGTGGTTGAACAGGGATCCAACCAGCAGCTGGACCCACCAGTACTGATGGGATGGTGAAGGGAGACAGAAAACATGGGACAATATGCCCTTTAAAAAAAAAAAGTTGGGATACTTGCAGGAGGGCTTAAATATGGGACTGCCCTTTTAAAAATGGGACATCTGGACATCTTAGAACAGGCCTGGGCAAAACATCTGCCATGGGCTGCATCCATCCCACCAAGTCACTAGCTCTAGCCTGCTCGTGCAGTGGGGAGTCTCATGCAGACCCCCTTGCATGCCCTGCCCCCACATGCAGTTCAGAAAAGCAGGTGCTAGGCTGTTTGTGTGCCCCAAACTGTGAGCCCAGAGGAGAAGGTGGAGTGGTGCTTCATGGCACAATCTCATTGGCCAGTTTCTGGTCAATGGAAGCTGTCTGTTTGAAAAACCACTCCCCACTTCCCTCTGGCTCTTATTCACAGAGCACGTGGCCTTGCAGCTTGTGCATGGGCAGGCAAGGTTCTTGCCTGAAAAATGTGCTGGGCTGCTGGCCAGGATTCTCACTGGTAAGTCTCTGGCCAGAGCCTACCTCTGCCCCCCACACCTTCATTGCAGGAGGAATAACGGTAGTTCGAATTAGAAGCTTTAATTCAAACTACGTAGCCCGTGCCGTGTGTAGCTGCGGGCAGGCTTCATTTGCAAGTTCGAATGACTGTTAGCCACCCTAGTTCGAACTAGGGTGGCAGTGTAGACATACCCTTATTTACTAGAATCTCACCCAGGTTTTCATCTTTCCATAATTTCAGTGGCAGTGGTCGACTTAGCATTTCCCTTTTTTTAAGGTCCTTATTGACACACAAGAATTTTATTGGATGACTATTTAGGAACGTTTTAGAGCTATATTTCAGACGACTCAACATCATGAAGAAAGCAAACTAATATAATTATATGTAGGTCAGATCTTTGTTTCTAGAACTTCAAATCTGGAGTAGTAACACAAATATATAGAAACATAGAATACTAGATCTGGAAGAAACCTCGAGAGGTCATCTCCTTCCTCAGCCCACCATTTACGTAAGACTTGCATGCCATATAATTAATGGCACAAAAAGGTCTAATGGTGAAAATTTTACAATCTGCATTTATTATAGACCTTTAACTTACATTTATACTCTGCTAGTGCAAGTGCTACCATAGCAAGTACTTCCTTGAACTAACAGTAAAATGTGGAGCCTTCTAATTGTCCAGTTAATCTAACTGTGAATGGAATAACTCTATCTAGATTTTAAGAGGAATGAGCACCATGTTACTTAAGGAAAGAATTAAGTGCACCTTAGCCTGTTCCTGAATGGAGGGAAAAACATCTAAAAATAATGCTTCTGTTATGGTTGACATTTTTCTCACTACTTAATCAATGACTATATTTACAAAGGTACTATTGTTAATTCAGGTTTAAAATTTGTTTAACCCTTCTCAATTTAATTCCTGCTGAACTCCACCAAAAGATTCCCGTTACCAAAGTATCGAAGTACCTACCAAAGAAGGAAGAATTGCACAAAAATTCTGTATGGGACCCTACTCTCCATCACTTGTATTCAGCTGCTATTACTTAGGCTGTGTCTAGACTACAGAGTTTTGTCGACAAAAGTGAACTCAGCAGTTTTGTCGACGCTGGTAAACCTCATTTTATGAGGCATAACACCTTTTGTCGACAGAGTTCTGTCGACAGAAGGTGTTATTGCATGTAGGGTTGTGTCTAGACTACAGGGTTTTGTTGACAAAGCAGTATCTGCCATCCAGCAGACCCTGTTAAACATCCATTGTAAACAAATTATCTAGGATAGCACTGTGCTGCAATTTGAGGTTAATAGTACCAGGTTTTTCCACTAAATAAGTAGCTGAACTGTAATGTAAACCTCTATAGCTGGGTCAATATGATTTAAAAAAAAAAGCCAAATTGGTCCACATTTTAATTATGAGGGCTGAGTGAAATTCACAAACACTCAGAGTTGGGAGAGGGAATGGAAAGGGGAAATACAATTGAATTAAGTGTGTTACTTGTATGGGTCTTCAATCTCAACAGTAATCTGACAGTCTCCTTAAGAACATCTAGACATCTCTGTCAATTAGGAATTAAGCCATTATCTTGATTTTATATGCATATTTAATCAGTTCTTGAAAGTATAGTATAGCCACAACGATGGCATGTTAAATACCCATGTTATGTAATGTAACTTGTGCTTTCTTGTACCTTCAGCATATCGGGTGTGTCTAGACTACAGGGTTTTGTCGACAAAAGTGGATTTTTGTCAACAAAACTATACCTGCATCTACACTGCTGCTGAGTTCTGTCGACATAACGTTGATGGAACTCAGCAGTTTTGTCGACAGCTGTAAACCTCATTCTACAATGAATAATGCCTTTTGTCAACAGAGTTCTGTCAACAGAAGGCATTATTGCATCTACACTGTCCTTTGCGTCTACACTTTCATGTCGACAAAGCGTCTTGCATTGTCGACAGAACTAGATGTAGTCTAGACGCTTTTTGTCGACAGAAGCTTTGTCGACAGTATCTGTCGACAAAACTTCTGTTGACAAAAGCCTGTAGTCTAGACGTAGCCATAGAGAGGAGAGATCTTATCAAAGTGTCAGTGTTTGTGGTCAATATGTTTGTGGTACTAACTCAAGTTCTTTATATATATTATAAACAGCTGCTTAAAGCCTCAAATGTTTTGAGGGCATAGTACATAGAAATAGCTTCAGTATCTGCCGTCCAGCATAAACATGTTCTCTAAAGTGAAGGTTTGCAGCAGTCATTTTTAGGGACCCTTAGTTTATTGTCCAGTTTCAGAAGCCTTTTCTGTTATTGATCAAAGTGAATGCTTGAGTCATTTTTCACCCATCCTCCCCTTTATGTGTTTGTGTTGACTGATTTGTAATTCTGTGCTTTTCTTTGTTTATTTTTAGCCATCACAGGTGGGAGGTGTACCATTAATGACACAACCAACATTAATATACAGCCAACCTATCATGAGACCACCAAACCCTTTTGGCCCTGTTTCAGGAGCACAAGTGAGTGTAAATCTAAAATATTTATACTTGATACTGAAAATTGGTTGGTTGCCAAGCTACAAATAGTTTTCTTATTTTCACCCTCACTGTTTGTTTTAATGATGGTTTTATCTTATGTGGTGACGTGTCAAGTCAGTTTCCACTGTGCCAGACGGAAAAAGGACTGGTTCTCAGCTGCTTATTCCAATTTGATGCCCACAAATTCAAGGGTCAGTTGCCTGGAGGAGGTGGTTGTTGGCTTTCTTCCCTTTTGCTTTAGCTGAATAATGATGGGAGACTGTTCTTAGTCTGACATTCATGCATCCCCTTTAATCACTAAACTTGTGTTTCATTGTACCTTACCCTCATGTTGTTCTTTGCAGCTTCTCCCAGAAGCACATCATTATGCAAATTTGTTTCATGCCAGACTTCTGAATTGCATTGCAATGTTACCTCTCATGCTCCTAAACTCATACTTTTCCAAAGTAAAATACCCCAAGGCTTATGCAGCCATAAGCCCTTTTATTATAGCACTGTATGTCAAAATTGCAGGTAATTCCTGCAGAGGTCAAATTTGGGCACCAAGTATGGTCTCTGTAAATCTGTGAAAGGTTTCAGCATCTTATGACCGTGTAGTCCTGACTTTGCAAACTCTAGGAACCACACTCCCCTCACGCCGCCCAGAGATTATATTTACCCCTTTCCTGAGTGTACTGTCCCTACAGGGTTTAAAGCTGGCCAGCACCTGTAAACCAGCCTTGGATTCAAAGAGCTAATGTACAACATTTTTAAGTCTGTCTGGATCTTTTGCCTAACATTATATCGTTCCAAGTTTTGTTCTCCTTCATTGCCCAGGGGAAGTAATTCATGTTGCATTGTATGTACATACATAAAGGATACCTAGTTAGTGTTGGCAGTAAAAAAAAAAATTATTATTTCAATTTTGAGTAATGGGTTGTAGAGTCAGGGCAGGCTCTGATTAATAGTTTCTCTCATACTGCCTTCTGTATGTTCTGTACTCCGTTGTCAACATCTGAGTGAAAAGGAAACTAGTTTATTATCCCCTTCAGTGTTTGTATTGGCTTGTTTGATGGAAGCCTCACTTTAAAAAGTGAGTACGGGCAATAGGTATTGCAGTTGGATTCATAACATTTTTTTCCTCTGATCTCTGCCTCATCTTTAGTTTAGTCCAGAGCACTTTTTCATTCTCTTCTTTGTTGTCTTCTCTTGAGAGAGAATTTTGAATGAGAGATTCTAAAGAGAGGGGTTTTCCAGTGCTCTTTTTCCCACCTTTTGAGAGGACTCTAAAACAAGAGAGACTGCTTTGAGGAAATCATGTTCATTTCCATAATAGAGGACATCGAAATATATAGATGTCTGACCTTCACAGGCTGATAGGATTAAACAATGACCCCTCAATTTTTACATTCCAATAAAATGAGGTTTTTGTCGTCAATGCTAGTTTTTCTCTTCTGAAAGTATTGGTGACAAAGGGGCTATAGCAGGGGTCGGCAACCTTTCAGAAGTGGCATGCCAAGATGTAATGTATTCACTTCTGTTTATGATCTGTGTGTCATCGATACTTTTTAAAGTCACTAATAGTCCTACTTATATTTTAACAGCTTCATTAATCTCTCTCGGTAGCCTCAAGTGTGCACCGCATCCTCCTTCACCTCCCTCCAGCCCCCACATCCCTGTGCCCCAGCGCACAAACTGGCAAGACAACAGCACTAAGACTTGCAGCCCTCCGGGAGCAGCATTGGGGCAAGGAGGCTGGCGGAGAGAGGGCTGAGCCTGGCCCAACCCCCCAGAGGCTGGCAGGGAGAGGGCCGAGCCTGGCTGCATGTGGCTTTCAGAGCAGGAGGCAGCCATGCACTATTCAAAATCTTGCGTATCACTTATGGCACGTGCTGTATGTTGCCAACCCCTGGAATATCGCATACTCCTTTTGCTGCAGAGAGCTTTGCCTTTTACTTTTGATCATAATGGGCCATTTAACTATAGATGCGCTATATTGTATAACATGGGTTAATACATATGGCCATATACAGAGAAATGTGTGTAAATAAAATGTACATATACACACAGTAGCCGTATTTATAAGTGAAAGCTATTAGACGTCTGTCGGTCTGCCAGTGTTGATACTGCTGATGCAGTGACTTTATTGATTCGCTTACTTCCTTATGCTTACAACTCTGCAGAGGCATCAAGTGGGAAGTCCTCTCACCATATTGCAGTGCTTTGCCCCTCATCTCAGGTTGATCAGAGTAGTTGTGTCCACATTGAGCCTCACCTCTTTAAAGTGGGGACTTCAGGATAGCATCTTTTGCAGATCATCTTGTCTTCTATCAGCTAGAAATGTTTTTTAAGCTGAAGACATAGGGGTTTTTTTCCTTTCCATTGTTTCGTTTGGGCATATAACAGCCCTCTGTGTAGAATCACTGTCTCATCTCCCATCTAGTTAGTAGGGATGTTAGATATCGTGTGTGTGAGTGATTGTGCAACAATTTTTAACAATTACTTGGTGATTGAAATGGTCCCCAGTGATGGGGCCAGCAACCAGTGTGCTCCTGGCCCCACTCCCAGAGAGTCCCCTGCACTGCTGCCTCAGATACAGAGGTGGCAGCGAGGGGCAGCAACAGCCTTTGTCTGTGGGGCTCCGAGCTCTGTGCCCAGCTCCCTACAGACCGTGGCTGCTTCGGCCTCTCTCTAGGGCCACCATCATCCTGCTAGGCTGCCGTGGACAGAGGCTGCTCTGACAGCCTCACCTGCCCCCCGTGCGCTGGGAAACTCCATGGAGCTGGTGCTCATGGGTTTTTATGGTTTTTATGCCTGCTCCCCCCATGCACTGGCTTCTGCCTATCCCCATTTTGCTGCCTCTGTGGGAGGCAGCAACGGGGGCAGGTGGCTCCACAGGGACCAGCACACGCAAGGAGCTGGCTTAAAAGAGGAAGCAAGGGGGGGAGTGGGGTTGTGTGTAGTCATTTGGATTAACCAATAAGCCCAGGCTTATCATTTAAACATCTATATGCTAACATCCCTATTAGTCAACATCTCTAGTTTACGGATCTTCCGTGCAGCATTAAGGGCAGAAAGTGCCTTTATTTAATATAGGAAAACTTCACCAAATTTCAAATTGACTATCTTTTAATAACAGAGGCAAACTTTACTACTTGATATTTATTCTGTCACTTGATTGAATTTGGTTCTAGAGTAAATATGCATTTAGATGTATTGTGAATGCTTAAAATTACAATCCACCCATTCCTGTAGACACTGCAGGGGGTAGGACTAGATTGAAACCCAACTAGGGCTATAAAATAGGGATGATGTGAGGAGAAATGAGTGCAGTTGAAGTGGGCAGTGTGTTTAATCTGGCGATATGTAGGTTTCCTTTAACCCTCATACTGGACTACACACATGCAGTTCTTTCCATATATTATGGGTCTCCAAGACCCCAATGTCAGCGAGGAGGAAAACACATGGATTCATTTAAAACTGGATTCATTATAACCAGTGAACTATAAAATTAAGTTAAATCGTCCCTAGATTCAGAAACACACTGCACAACACTTGGGTTGGGTTTAACTGACCCCTGGAAGTTTTTTATACGTTGCACATTTTTTTAAATATTTTTCTGTCTTCCTCTCTGGAAAATATGTAACACTTTCCTTATTTTTCAGACTCTGGGTCAGTGATCACCGTGCTAGCCACTACTTCCCTAGAGCTCTGAGGCAAGGCTGCAGTGATCCTTACCTGCACTGGGTCTTGACCATTTCGGTACCCAGGTTCCTGAGAAACGGCCCAGTCTTACTAAAAAATGTATTATGCCATGTGTGATTGAGCAAAATCCAAACAATATGTGTATTCAGACTTGCAGTGTGCAATGCAACAGTGAGTTTTTGCCCCAGCAACATCTGCCAAGTGGTGAGAGTTTACAAAGTTTCAACAATTGTGGCTTCCTCAGGAAACTCATCTTAGCAAGCATGAACTTCCCAGAAGATCAGTTTGATAATCTATTCAGAGAAACCCAGTGTGCTGGTCTGTTAAGATAATGGGTCAAAATATGAGGCAGATACAGGTCCCCAACACCCTTTTGGTTCCTTTTTTGAAAACCAGAAACTACTGAAGCTGTTGTAAAGACAGTGCTGAAAGATTCATAAACTCGTATCCTAACTGCAGTCTCAAAATAAAAACAGTCTGATGCTCTAATTACCTGCATAATTAATTAACTTAAGAACAGCCATACTGGGTCAGACCAAAGGTCCATTTAGCCCAGTATCCTGTCTGCCAACAGTAGCCAATGCCAGATGCCCCAGAGGGCATGAACACAACAGATAATCCTCACGTGATCCCTCCCCTGTCATCCATTTCCAGACAAAGAGAGACTAGGGACACCATTCCTAGCCATTGATGGACCTAACCTCCACGAATCTATCTAGCTCTTTTTTGAACCCTGTTAAAATCCTAGTCGTCTTCAACATCCTCTAGCAAGGAGTCCACAGGTTGACAATGCGCTGCATGAAGAAAAACTTCCTTTTATTTGTTTTAAACTTGCTACCTATCAATTTCATTTGGTGACCCCTAGTTCTTATATTATTGGAACAAGTAAATAACTTTTCCTTATTCACTTTTTCCACACCAGTCATGATTTTATAGACCTCTATCATATCCCCCCTTAGAAAAGAGGAGACTAAGCTGAAAAGTCCAAGTCTTTCAAATCTCTCTTCATATGGGACCCGTTCCAAACTAATTATTTTAGTTGCCCTTCTCTGAACCTTTTCTAATCCCAGTATATATTTTTTGAGATGAGAAGACCACATCTGTACGCAGTATTCAAGATGTGGGCATCTCATGGTTTTATACAGAGGCAACAAGATATTCTCTATTCTTTCTTTTTTGAATGTCGCTGCACACTGAGTGAATGTTTTCAGAGAACTAACCACAATGACTCTTAGATCTCTTGAGTATTTGTAGTTGAATTAGTCCCCATCATTTTGTATGTATAGTTGGGATTGGATGGATGGATGTAATCTGGGGTCTGACCCTAATAATTTTTTGAGTCTCAGATGAGAAGCCATGTTAGTCTGTAACTTAAAAAACGAGTCGTCCTTTGGCACCTTAGAGACTAACAAAATATATACAGTACAGGTTGAAACTCTCTTAACCGGGATTCTCTGGTCCGGCAACATCTGTGGTCTGGGTCGCATGTTGCAGGATCAGAGCATCCTGGTGGAGGGCCAGTGGCAAGGATCCCTGCAGGGCCAGCAGGACAGTGGAATGCCTTCAGGAAGCCTGCTGTCAGCACATGGCAGCAGGTCTGCCCAGCACGGTTGTGAGACACAAGCATGACTGTTCGGTGGGGCAGGGATCCACGGTGTGTGGCTGCCCAGTGGGACCCACAGCTGTCTGGGGGACCTGGAGCCAGGGCAGCGATGGCTGCCCAGCAGGAGGTGAGTAGCTAGCTGGAAGGCCAGCAAGCCAGGCAGGGGGAGCCAGCTGCAGGAGGTCCAGAAATTACCTCACCTGGTCTGGAAAAATCCCTCATCTGAGGACAGGTCAGGTCCTGAGAGTGCCGGACCAGGGAGGTCCAACCTGTATCATGAGCTTTTGTGGACACAACCCACTTCTTCAGATGAGTGGAACAAAAGGCACAGGAAGAAGTGGGTTGTGCCCATGAAAACTCATGCATGCATGTGCACACACACGCACTTGATAGTCGCTAAGGTGCTACAGGACCACTTGGGTTTTTTAAAAGCCTTTTGAGTGACTCTTGTTACACTAAAACCACAACAGGTATGCAGACAAAACCCATGCTAAGAGTTATCTTTATCATGGTTTGAGAATCCTTAAGGAAAGAAAAGGCACAGGTTTGCCTATTATGTTTTACTTGCATTTCTGTACATGTTTAGAGTCCAAGAGGTCCCCAAAGACCTTGGAAATGTAGAACTTTCATTTTCCTCAGTGACTAACATTGAAGAATCTAACTGACCTTTTTCATGAAATCTTAGCATGTATGGTGATCAAATAAATGCAGAAAGACCTCATCCTAATTTGAGACTACTTAAGATGTGAAGAGGCATAGGTTTGTCATTAAATCTTTTATTTACATTTGTGTTTTGGGGTCATAGAGAAAAAACTTCAGGATTTGCACTTCCTTGAGAGAAACTGATTTTACTGGAAACACATCCTTTTGTTAGGCATTTACTGTTCCACCAAGGAGAGTTTGACACTGGCCCGATCATTTATTTGCCGCAACTGAGTTTTTAAATGTCTGACATCAGTAAAATCTTAGAAGGAAAACAAAGGAATATTGTGAGAGCTGTTTCACCATGCTAAACAGAGACAGTGTTGGCTATAGATATTTAAATTATTCCGGAGTTGGACTATAATAGTCAGTGACACTAGAAAAATTGTCTATTGAGAAATGATCATTTCTTACTTGGGTTTAGTTTACGTAAGATTCTTTTTTGTAGTAAGTTGGCAGTGGTCTTGTTAGCTGAGCTACACAATTAGATTGCTCTGAAGTGAGGCTTACCTACAGGTTATACATCTAAAATCCGTGATTCTCTGGTCCATCAACATCCGTGGTCTGGCAGGACCACAGATGCTCATGGAGCAGAGAGCCCAAAGGCAGGAGGGCTAGCCAGATGGGACATCAGAGTTGGGAGTCCAGTTGGGGGTAGTGCAGGATCAGAGCTGGAGCCCTCCAGCAGCCCTCAGAAGGGGGGGCCAGGCTGTGGCTGTGCAGGGGCATGTCTAGAGCCCCATGGCTTCCTCCGTCTGTGCACGGCCAGGCTGTGGCTGTGCAGGGACGGGTCCGAAGCCCTTGGCTTCTCCCAGCTGTGCCGGGCCAGGCTGTGGCTGTGCAGGGACAGACCCGGAGCCCCAGGTTTCCCCCAGCTGTGCAGGGCCAGGCTGGGGCTGCATGGGGACGAGTCCAGAGCTCCAGGTTTCCCCCAGTTGTGCATGGCTAGGCTGGGGCTGCGTGGGGACGAGTCCAGAGCTCCAGGTTTCCCCCAGTTGTGCATGGCTAGGCTGGGGCTGCGTGGGGATGAGAACAGAGCCCCGTGGCTTTCCTTGGCTGTGCGGGGCCAGGGTCGGAGCCCTAGCCCGACATTTGCTCCTGGCTGCACAGGAACGGAGTCCTGCAGCAGGAGCAAAAGCCTGTGTCATGCAGGGAGCCAGCAGTAGCTGGGCAAGCAGCCCAGCCAGGTTGGGGGGGACAGGCAGGGTTGCCTGCTGGGAGGGGGCAGCCTGTCAGCAGCAGGTGATGGGCTTGGGGGTCAATGGCAGGAGGCCTGTCCTGGTCCAGCAAATTCTCTTGTTTGGGACAGTGCAGGTCCCTGTGATGCCAGACCAGAGAGGTTCAGCCTGTACTTGTTGGCAATTTATTGTGCTGTATTGCAAAATAAGCTGATGGTTGATTCATACTAGGCTGCACAGTGCCATGAAGGTGATACTAATGTCTTCTGTCACTAGATGTATTAGACTAATGCTGTGAACACTTTGCTCCCAGCTTTCCCTTTCCATTTGTATATTCATTATCCACACCCCTTTCTTCCTTCCTCCAGCCCTCTTCCCTTAAAGCACCCTGATTGAAATATCTCTTTTGGCTTTTACTTTCTATACAGCACTTGGAAAATCACTTCAAACTAGTCACCATAAAGCCCCTCAGTCATGAATTGTTTGAATAATATTCCTAACTCATTATTGGCCCATTAACAAAAATATTTGTTTTTAATTAGATAATAGTACTGATCTTACCATTAGATGAAATAGCAAAACAAGCAAAGCAGGAGAGGGGGCTATTCTCTACCACAAACCTTTTCTTAGAAAATTATAATTTATTCCCTGCAAGATTCTGGTGACTGGAGAAGTGGTATGAAATTCTGACATCAGCCAAAACAGTGGAAGCCGAGTATTTGAGGGAGAAAATAATTTACCTTGGCTTTCCTAGCTGTAAAATAGGAAGAATGCTGGCGTCATTAGACCTAATGTTTGCAAAGGGCTTTGAAGAAGAAAAATAAGTGTGAAGTATCCTGAACTCGGTTGACTCTGCACCCAGACATGTCCCCTTTACCACTAATAGGATAACACCTAGCTTGTTTCCACAATACGCATTCCATCAAACAGGCCTTCAGCTTCCCATGCAACCAAGGGTGTCTGGTTTTAATGATCCATTTCTGTCCAGGATGCCTTTTTAGATCCCTTCCTCTTCATTACATTTTCTGCTTTCATATTCTGTCATGCTGAGACCTTTTTTTCTTTCTTTCCTTTTCTCTGTCGTCTTCTCTACCAGCTGTCTGCAGCATCCAGCCCTTCCAGTCAGAGTCCTCACAGAGCCTCAGGAAAGGATCCCTTTGCAGAACTCTCTCTCCAGGATTTCTTGTAGAACAACTAGGTATTGCTCACTGTTCTGGGGAGATGGTGGTTTTTATAAAGTGAAAGATCATTTAAAGAGTTCCTTTTTATATTTTCTGGGAAACGTATATAGCTCTTCAGTGATACTCATTAATACATTAAGAAAGGTACTGTGTCACAGTGGGGGCATTGTGGAAGTAGCAAATGTTTGGTGTTCTCCTGCTAGGTGCTTTTGTTAGACGTGACTTATCTTTTTCAGGGGAAAACCAAGAAGAATCAGTTACAAAAACAGATCACATTTGATACTTAACAGGCACACCCTAACCTTGCCAGAGCAGTGCTTATTTCTTGGAGCTTATAAAGCAGCTTAATTAACTATATATGGTTGACCCATATTATTATCAAAGGAGTTTTACACTGTGACTGGAAATCCTAACAATATGATTTCTTCAAGTGATGGCCTCTGTTGTATTCCACTGAGGGATTATGCACATACACTCCAAGTCAGAGGTTTTGTAAATAGTACTCTGACAGACCTCACATGTGTCTTATAGTGCCTTGTGGCTTTGCCTGAGGCGATAAAGTACATGGCATATCTCCAGTGTCTCCAATTCCTTCTCACTGCTGCCTGGTCCAAGACAGAGCATCTGCTCTTATTGCCCCCATGATGCACTTTTCAAAACTATCCTTACCTACTGTTAGTAGTTTAGATTTTAGGCATTCTGCATGTACTTTTTTGTTTTCTGTTCAAATCTTCCTTTAATACCAAATTTAGGACTTTGAATGTGGCTTCAGCAGTGTTCCCTGCCAAACCTGATCTCTTTTTTCTGCTTTTCCACCTACCCCTAGTACTTGGATCTGGGTCTGGGGTTATGCCAAAGACTCTTGCATTCAAAACCTCCTCTTCCTGCCCTTACACAGAGCACCAGCAGTGTTTGTATTGCTTAGGGGAAGCCCACATTGCCTCCAGGTGCAGTATCTACTTCACCTTTCCTGCTCCTACTTAGGAGAACTGGACACACCACTTCAGGAAACATCATACAGAGGCTTCCATGGGATTGATACCAGGTCAAGGCTGGGAGACCCCTTCTGCCCCATACTTTGGTCTGAACAAGTGAAGAGAGCTCCTCTGCCATTGAACCCCCATCACTCTTTGCTGGTACCAGTCCTAAGAGCCTCATGTTACCACCACAGCCTTTTACATAAACAAGGGGAGACAGGATCCTGAGCCTTGTGTGCAGAAGCTATAGACCTCTGGGAATGGGCTGCCAAAAAACTTTTACTGATGTTGTTAGCAGAAACTTTGCAACCAACCACGAAAGGGAATTGCATGATCATAGAGCAGTGAGGACCCCTGGTGACAGATCTTTTTGCACCGCATAACAAAACCAAATGCATCCAAGATCGTTGGAGGATAAGAGCTGGAATCCAGTCACAGGATTCCCTAGTTCTCAATTGCTTGGACCAGCTAAATCATGTCTTACTCTTCTTACTGCAAATGATTCACAAGATCAAACAATAGACGGCAACAACCATCCTCATAGCCCATTCAGGCCTCACCAATTGTGGTTTCTGTTCCTCCTCTGCATATTACAGTAATAAGTCACCAGGACCACATGGTATTCTCTCAAGTTCTGAAGGAACTCAAATGTGAAATTGTAGGACTATACAAACTGTTTGTAACCTATCTTTTCAATACGCTTCTGTATCAAATGACTAGAGGACTCAATGTGCAGTGTCAGAAAAGTAAACAGAATGTTTTGGAATCATTAAGAAAGAGATAGATAAGACAGAAAATGCCTCTCTATATGTCCATGGTACAGCCATATCTTAAATACTATATGTAAAGGTGGTCATTTCATCTCAAAAAGATACATTGGAATTGGAAAAGGTTCTGAAAATGACAACAAAAATGATTAAGGAAGTGTTATTTTCTTGTTCTCATAACACAAGTAGGGGTCACCGAATGAAATTAATAGGTAGCACATATTAAACAAAAGTGTTTTTTCAACAATGCACAGTCAACTTGTGAAACTCCTTGCTAGAAGATGTTGTGAAGACCAAGATTTTAACAGGGTTCGAAAAAACTAAATAAATGGAGAATAGATCCATCAATGGGTATTAGCCAGGATGCCTAGCCTCTGTTTGCCCGAAGCCAGGATGGATATTGGGACAGATCGCTTGATGATTATGTTTAGTTCATTCCCCCTGAGGCACTTGACACTGGCCATCCTCCAAAGATGGGATACTGGGCTCGATGGGCTTTGGTCTGACCCAGCTTGACTGTTACGTTTGTATGCTTTGAACATTCCCAGGGTTGCTGACTCAACACGATGGCAAACTTAGACACTCCACCCACATACGCTTCACTTTATGGTTTGGTTTTTGGGTGGAGTCTTCCGCTAGTGCTCTATGGTGATTCAAGATGTCCACAAGGTGTTCATATCAAGTCAAGTGGGCATGTTTCACTTCCTGAGCTACAAGACAGGGCTTTGTCCCTGAAGTGATGGGCATCCCACTGCTCTTAGAATATTCCTTTATCTGAAAGTCTCAGGACAGTCAGTCAGTCCCATTAAGGTTCATGCAGCTGCCATACGTGCTTTTCATCCACCAGTGGACAGTCATTCAGTCTATGCTTGCTCCTCTTTACTGTGTAGTTCCAAAAGAGTCTTCTGTGAAAATGGCATCCCATTCAATCTTCCACCTGCTAGTAGGATCTTAATCTAGTCCTCAACTTGCTGATGACCATCACTTTTTCAAACCTGTGCTCGCTATCTCTTTTTTCCATGAAAGATGCCTTCCTTGTTGCCATTACATTTGTGAGGAGGGTTGGCAAACAGGGCCATGATAGTTAAGCCCCCTCACCACTTTCTATAAAGACAAGGTCATTTTACAATTCCAACCAAATTCCTTCCCAAGGTGGTTATCTAATTCCATCTCAAATCAACCAACACACTTACATCATTCCCATACCTCACATCTTGAATAGAGGAAAGAAGGCTTCAATCATCAGATGTTCAAAGGGTATTGGCTTTTTATCTTGAGCAAAGAAAGCAATCCCTTTCATAAATCTCCCAGGGTTTTTTTGTTGCCACAGTGGAGAGAATGGAAGGACAAGCCATTTTCACCTAGAGAATTTCCAATTTGGTCTCAGAGTGCATTCCATGCTGTTATCAAGAACAAATTCTGTCTGATAGGATTTGGGCCCCTTCCACGGAGTGTAAATATCAGCAACAGCCACACTCCACAATGTGCCTCACACAACACATGAAAGTTGGTCACATGGAGCGTATACATGCTTTTCTACGTTCTGATGCACGCCTGGGCAAAATACAGCCTGTGGGCTGTATCCAGTCTGCCAAGCCGCTGGATCTGGCCCGCAGATGGACCCATGCCCCCTGCGTGGCATGCAGGTGGGGTAAGGCAAGCGGGGATCCTGCGTGCTTCACCCTACCCACACGCTGCTGAGGAACGCAGCTGTGGGGCAATTTCACTTTAAAAACTGAGCCTGGAGGGATGGGGAAAAGTTTTAGGAGCTGCTCCTGCCCCCAGTACAATTCCATTGGCCAGCTTCTGGTCAGAAGCTGGCCAGTGGGAGCTACCTGTTTTGATAACAGGCAGCCACAAAGCACAAGGGACTCGTCGTTATTCACAGAGCATAATGGCTGCAGCCTGTGCAAGGGCAGGGCAGGCAGGCTGATTCAGGAATGGGTTGCTGACTGGTAAATCTCCTGATCAGAGCCTGCCTCTGGTACCCCAGCCCTCTCTTCTCCAATCCTCTGCCCCCCAACTCCACGTACCCAAATCCTCTGCTCCCCTGCTACACCAATATCCCCCCTCATATCCAACACCTCAATCCCCAGCCCCAGATCAGTCCCCTTCTGCCCTAGGTCACATTCCAACCCCCTGCACTCCATTCCAGTACTCCAGATCACAACTACCTCCTTCACCCAAACTCCGTCCCTTACCCCAAGCTCCCTTCTGCATGTAACCTCCATCCCAGACCCCACACCACCTCCATTAATATCATGGAAGCTTACGGGCCTTGAACACTTTCCAAATTCTTGGTGCCCCCCCAATCAAAAATTATTGCCCACCCCTGTTCTAGTGCATAATTCTGCGACTGATGCTTCATTCAGACCAGCAATTCTCTATTCCACTGTCTCCTTGCATCATGATCTCACATAAGTACTGTTTCTTCATCACTCTCAGTGGAATACAATTAGGGACTTTGACTCACTGACGAAAATGAGATTACTTATCTGTAACTGAACGTTGTTTGAGGCGTGTTGTCTGTCTTTGAAACCCATTCTTCCCATCTGTTGCAGTCAACTGCTCTGCAGTGGAGAGAGCTGCAAATTCCAACAGCCCATCACATCCTTTATCATGTCACATGAGACCATTAGGTGACACAGGACACATGTGCAGAGTATCAAACAGTAGTACTTTCAAAAGCTCTGGCTCCTGACACAAGGCACATGCATATAATCCCTTAGTGGAATACAGACAGGGACCATGCATCTCAAAGAACTTTTCAATTACACCTAAGTAACCTGGGGGGGGGGGGGCGGGGAGGAGGGTTGTCTGAAGATGTGACTCTAAAATTAGTGATTCACAGAAATTATGCTGAAGCAGTGCAGTTACAAAGCTTGCTGAAATCCATTACTACTAATTTTGCTTCTGTCCATTGGAAACACCCTATTATTCTCCCTGTTTTGGGCTACTTACTAGACTGCTGGCAGCACGCATACCAAATTCCCTGGCTGAAAAAATCAGGGACAATTGTTTTCATTGAGCGGAGACCACCTCGCAATTGATATCTTAATTGTGTACAGATGTACACAATTGTTTTGTGAATATTTATCATCTGTGGCATACAACCTAATTGCGCTCCTCATTATGATGGGAGAAATAAACTATCGTATGCTCTGGGGAAATAGAATTTTGAAGAAATGTGAGATACTGTGTGTGTGTGTGTGTGTGTGTGTGTGTGTGTGTGTATATATATATATGTATTCAAACAACACACAAAGTGGCTGGTACTATACAGTAATAGCATTAGAGTTTTCTTTTCCATCAGCAGTGATGTTAATTTCTCTGCTTTTAAATGTTTGTAAAGATGTATATAATGTGTGTGCAAATATAAACTACTTTGGAAATAATCTCTATATAAAAAAAATTCCTATGGGACAACAGAGTGACATCATCATGTCTCTCTGTGTTGCTCCCCCCCCCCAATCCCTGGCAGAATTGAAAGGAGAAGCAGCTGTGGGAAGTGGCTCTAGCGCCACGCTCTGCCATCTGCTGCCAGACTCCAGCTCCAGTGGCTGGGGGAGCCGGAGAGCCAGGGCTGTCATGCTGCAGCCTCAGCCCTGGAGCCTCCCCAGAAGCCCAGGGCTGGCACAAACTCAGCCTGGTCCTCCCCACAGCCTGAGGGGAGCACTGGGGCTGCCTACCCCCAGAGAGAATGGGGGTGGGCAAATGTAGCGAGCAGGGGGCACAGCACCCTAGTACCTTGCAAAAGAACTGATTTTAGTGTGCATAGTATTCTGTTTTCCCTTGTATCAGAGGGGTAGCCGTGTTAGTCTGGATCTGCAAAAGTGACAAGTAGTCCTGTAGCACCTTATAGACTAATAGCTATATTGGAGTATAAGCTTTCGTGGGCAAAGACCCACTACATGCATCTGACAAAGTGGGTCTTTGCCCATGAAAGCATATGTTCCAATACAGCTGTTTAGTCTATAAGGTGCTACAGGACTACCTGTTTTCCCTAGGTTATCTTTCTGGGCCGAAGAGAATAGTACTTCGAGCTTTTCCTTTTATGTCTGAGGTTTTGTCTACACTAACCCCCACTATTGATCTAATCTACATGACTTCAGCTATGTAAATAGCATAGCTGACATTGACATACTTATGGTGGCATGTTCTGTGTTGTAAGGTCAGCGGGGCTGCTCTTCTCATCTTGCCGGAGTTCTGGAGTCGATGGGAGAGCATTCAGATCGATTTATCGCGTTTAAGTAGACTTGTTAAATTGATGGCCAAGACATCAATTGCTGTAGCATTCATCCACTGCATCGTGGAGACAAGCCCTTAGTAGTGGATTAATTTTTTACAGTGCTTAGACAGCAACCATGTTGTGATGGCTACTTCATTTTTTCTTGTCTTTTGGACAAATAGTGCAACCAGTTCACAATAATATACAGAAGAAATCCGAAGGGCTTGTATGAATCTTAATTGTTGCTGTAAATTTTTATCCTGATCAGCATCTTTGAAACTTTTATTTCTGATAGTCTGGATATGGAGGAATTTGTATGTCCAAGTGCTAAGGGATCAGAGAAACCTTTATTTCTGAGGTCAGGTCTATACTAGGGGAGAGAGTTGATTTAAGATGCATTATTTTCATAGCTGAAGTTGCGTAACGAGTCCACTTCCCTTAAGCTGAATTTCTGCAGTGTCCCTATTACTGCAGGAGGTTGATGGGAGAAACTCTGTCATCAACTTACCTGGCTTCTCATGACCCATAGAGTACCTGGGCTGACAGAGACACCATCGGAGGTTGACTTAGCAGGTCCTTATTAGACCTGTTCAATCGTGCACTGGAAGATCCATCTCCAGAGCATCAATCTCTGTTAAGTATGGATAAGGCGTAAGTTAGTCTCATTATAATGGGTAAAGAAAAATTAACTTTTAATATTTTTGTCTTTCTAGATTCAGTTTATGTAATCGTGCCAGGTGGAAGAGAAAGGAACAGTTCCAAAAAAAAGTGCTCAACAGCAAACCCCCTACTTCCAGCAAAATCCAAGTTGCTGTATTTTAACTCTCCTCTTCCTTTAAAATGATGCAGGAAAATCATAAAGGCTCACAAAGGAAACTGGAACAACTCTTCAGGAAAGTGTCAATACATGGTATAAAGCCAAGAATTCCTCTGATTTAAGCTTTTGTTCTGGTGACTAACACGTCAGTACATTCAACTCCTATTAATATCCATAATCAGTAACATGTGAAGAGAAGCTCTTACTCTGAAACTGTAAGATTTGTATTGGAAATGCTGTGGGAAAAGAAGATGTGTGTCCTTTACCAAAACTCAAAACAAGGTTTTCTTTGGGAGGGGTCAAATCCTAACTTTGTTCTGTGGCTATCTTTTCTTCAGTCCTCACAAAATATAGACACAATAAGGAAAATTAACTTTTCTTTAAAAAAAATAATAATTATATATTCAGTTTGCAGTAGACATTCCTTATGTATTGTTTGTATTTATTTATGATTATCAAGTTAAGTAATATTAATATTGTATCAAACTCCTTATGGAAATGAGTATGGATGTATACAGTATGTCTGATTTTTATCCATAAGAATGATTCTGATTCAAAATGCTTTTCAGCTGACACATATAGAGCACTAACTATTTTAAAAGCCTGAAACTTATGAATTCTCAGTCTGTGGGAATCCAGAAAGTTAATAAAAATGCATTAATCCTTATAGTCAATTCTGTGCCTAGGATTTTGCAAGGGAACAGTTAACTGACACGGGGAAGCACTACATTTTTCATTCAGCATTAGTGAATTGGGAAGGAACTTTACTGCTTTGTGCTTGGCATGTCATTATTTTACATTTGACATAAGGCCTTTCCAGAATGAATGTGAGGAATTGCTTTCACTTTAAGACTTTCCTTTTCTTAAAAAACTCGGTGGAATTATGTGAAAAAAGCCTTGATTTTTTTTTATTTGGCTAATGCCATGATTGTTCATATACCTTTTAAAAAAAAAAATAAGGGAAGTAGCATCTTTACACATGTCTAGCAAGAATTTAGTTAATGAAGATTTAAAGCAGCACTGTTGATCGGTGCTTTGTGTAAATATATCATAACTTTTGGGTGAAAAGGGGCCTTCAGAAGGATAGTCAATGATATGAAAGCAATTCTGTACATGAATTAAGCATACTTGCTGCATTGTCTCTGCAGATTCTATTTTTGTTTAAAATATTAAAATGTATGTTAGCAGAAATGGGTGGATTTTCAAATAAAATGCAGCTTCCACAGAACTTTTGTTACTGTATAAAAGTCTGAAGTGCTTTTTTCTTTTTGTCTTTAAAATAGGCAAGGATTTGTTACTTAGGGTACCAGGTCTATGCGTATATTTCATGCTAGGAAGTGTACCAGTGTGAATCAGTCTAGATGTTTTGTATTGTGCCTCTCCCCATGGTGGTACAGCATCTTGGTTTTATTGAAGCAAGCGAATCTAGCCTCTTGCCAAGAGCTGGATCTGTTACTTGAAATCATTGATGTCTGGTGTCTGCTAACATTCTTAAAATGCTTATAGAAGGCAACTTGGCGTTTGTCATTGAGTAACATAGAAAGAAACATGAACAGACACGTACCAGTTTCCCTTAGATGATTGCCTCATATGTTCCAGCCTGACAAGCTAGAAGCAGCTTGCTGAGACACTTCCCATCGTGAAAGCAAAAGGCTTACGCATAGTCCAGGAAGAAGGATGTAAGTTCCTATTCATAATGAGGGAAATCTAGTAGGGCTGTTCTCAGCTGTTCAGAGGTTTGCTGGGATGCTTAAAACTTGACTATATTGGCATGCACTGTCAAATGGCAACTACACAAGTAACTTTAAGGACTGTCTAAAGAAATGTGAGAGTAGGGCCAAGCCACTATTCTGTAGAAAGTAAGATGGGCATATTGTCTGTACAGGTTGGTAAAAGGTTTGGAACCTATTGTATCCCCCACTAATGCTTTAACAGGCTGCTATCTTCTACTTCGCAGATTCATTTGAAAAGTATGTTTGCAACCAACAAAGGGCTATAATCTTTAGAATGAAGAATCTCTGATGTGGTGAAGGCCTTGTTTTATAAGTAGGGCCTTACCAAATTCATAGCAGACTTCCCCATGAAATCAGGCTGTTGTAGGAGGGTTGCAATATTGCCACCCTGACTTCTATGCTGCCTTGACAGCTGGGCATTTGGAGAGGAGTGGTTCCTGGGTAGGTACCCAGCTCTGAAGGCAGCAGTGCAGAAGTGAGGGTGGCATGGTATGGGCAGGCAATGCCAGTTCTATGGATGGGCAGAGTAGTCAGGGGGAAGGAGCACACTGTGGGTGCTCCCACATCCCTCAAACAGTCCACCAAGGCCCCTTTTACCTCTGAGAACTGGGGAGTAGGAGGACTGGGGTGCCCTGGCTGGGCTTCCTACCAGGTGCTGGGCTCCAGCTACTAGTCCTGGCCAGGCTGCAGAGGGACTGGACTTCTTTTCCTGCAGAGATCCTCTTCTGGGGCTGGGTCAGACCCACATCTGATGTTCACACAGAAGTAAGGGTTGCAATGCCATACCATGCCATCCTCTCTTCTGCATTGTTGCCTTGAGAGCTGGCCTTATCGACAGCAGTTGCCACTCTCCAAAGGATAGCAACACCACAAGTAGCAACAAGAGTAAGGTTGGCAATACTGCAGTCCTCTACAGTTGCCTTGCGACTCCTCCCACAACCTGTAGTGTTATACCATGAAATTTTACCAAAATGGACCATGAATCTGGTAGGGCCACAGCTACATCTTGATTGCAAATAAAAGGTATGTTAAAGTGGGTTGGCTCACAAAAGCTACCCAACAGGTTAAAATAACAGTGAAGACACAGCAGCTTAGCTGAGGGCAAGGCTACACATGAGGAGGCAAAGGGGCAGTTGGCCTGGAGCCTGGCAATTTAAAAGAGCTGGGGGCTCCAGGCTGCAGCAGCAGCCCGAGCCCTATGTGATGCTGAGAACTGGGTGGGGGAGGCTAGCTTCATCTTCAGGGTGGCCTAAAGGGAAGGCCTCCCTTACCTTGCCAAGAGCCCAGCAAAGTCTGTTGCTAGTCCTGCCTGAGAGCAGCTCATGGTCATCATTAGGATGTTGTACAGGGATTCTTGAGCTGTTCACCTGAGTTAAAAGAAGTTGGCATATTTTTATTGCTATTTTAATGCAGGTTAAGAACATAGTGTAAAATGCAAAAGGTGTAGTTAATCCAAGTGCTAAGGCAAGTCGTAGTTTTAATGTTAGCAGGAGTAGGTGGGTTCCCCGCAGTTTGTCCTGACAATCAAAATACCACCTAACTTGGCATCCCTTGGGCCATGTCTACCTGCGCCAGGGTCACTCAAGAAAGTTAAGGCAAGTCAACTAAAGCTGTGCAATCAATGCACACCAGTGCATCAAAACCCCACATGGCTGCTCTCCTTCAGGAGTAACATGTTCTCATGTCCATAGGCTGTTAAGGCTGGGAGTTCCAAAGGCACCTAAGCCAAAGTAAGCACCTTGTGAATTTTCAATTATGGGTGAGTGCCTGATTCCCTTAGGCTGGATTGTTATATTTGTAAAAGCAGAAACTCCTGCACAGGTGCTGTCTTCTCTGTGCTGTTCTGTACACCTGTCATGGCTCCTTTCCCACTCTGGCACAATAAATGCAGAAGTGGGAGCCAGCACGTGTACCCTAAAACCTTATCTACCAGGCTTTGGTATAAAACTTCCCCCCAAAATCTTAAAATCCTAGATTTTTGGGAA
This sequence comes from Pelodiscus sinensis, assembly GCF_049634645.1. Classification (NCBI taxonomy): domain Eukaryota; kingdom Metazoa; phylum Chordata; order Testudines; family Trionychidae; genus Pelodiscus; species Pelodiscus sinensis. Next base: position 310,839,549 of record NC_134711.1, read on the forward strand.
TAAAACTTCCGCTGCCACCACCCAAATTAAAAAAGAAACCAGGGCGAGACCATTTGGGAAAATCTCACCCCTAAAGTAAAAAGCAGGATACCACCATTAACCAATACCAGGTTTCTAAAAGGAAAAGAGAACTTTTATCACTACAATATTCCTGTTGCAAGCATAATGCCCAGATGGAAAAGTAACAAAATATACTCATGGAGAAACTCTATGGGCCTAGAACTTAATTACAAAGAAAAGCCAAAACATCTTTTTAAAAGTGCACAGACAGCAGATCCCATACCCAAACCATAAAACAATTAAACAGATTTATCTAAAGTTTACCCTACTTATAGAAAGTGAAGAAAGTCTTTTCTCGGAGGGAGACAGTGTCTATACCCCTCAGCAGCTGGAGAGAACTGCCCAGGACCAAAGAGAGGGAAAAAGCAAAAATTCCTTTGTTCCAGTTTGAAATTCCTTCCTATTGGCCACTCCACCTGGCTAGGTGAGGGACATAGTTAACCCCTTAGTCTCCAGGCTGCTGGCTAACCCTCATGATCATGGCAACACCTTTAATGAGCACTGGAGGAGGAGATCTTATTGCAGAGGGATCATAGAGATCGATCTATTTGAAAAAACGGAAAAGCAGCAAGCAAACCAGGGTGGGGAATTTAAAAAAATAAAACCTTATGGTGTATATTAGAGAATCAAAGCAGTCAGAGCAATGGAACTTTCCCTCTCATTTTAATATATTTTGGCCAAAGTCATCACAAGAACCTCAGTCACTGGTGTCAATTTGAGAAATAGTGGACATTACATGTATTTGTAAATTTAAGCTTTTAGAGCACTCTGCATGGATGATGATCAATCTAAAGGTCTTAAGAAAATGCAGACACTAGGGAACAGGTAGGTCACTGACACCTGAAGACCATCGCACAAACTAATGGTCGGTTTCTCGGTTGCTGTTTCTATCACATTTTGTTTTTTATTGGGCTAGTAATCCTCCTGTGTTTAACACCCAAGCTAGAGGATCAAAGTGTCTGTTTTGTCTGGCCCCTTCCACCACAGACCCATCCAGCATGGTTAAACCTGCCAGGTGCAAAAAGCCCCTACTGCTATGGACTAGGGATGTAGTAGTATAGTTGATTAACCAATGAGCAAAAGCTTATTGATTAATGCTATAAACTAGCGGTGTGCAACCCATGGGTTGTGACTCCCTTGGGGGTTGCGGATGCTTTCCTGGAGAGGTTGCAGTGCTTGGATCTGGCCGGCCACTTTTCCTGGCTTCCTGGCTTGGCGCTCGATGTACACGTGGCAAGGGTGGGGGAGTGGCAGGAGAGCAGCCTGACAATTAAAGGGGCCATTTCCTTTTTTTCCCCTCAACCAAATTCGGCAAATGAAAAAAGGTTGCACACCATTGCTGTAGACTACAGGCATTTCCCCTTCCCTCTCCCCTCCCAGTAAACTTTTTTAGCAGGCTGGCCAGGAGCCTGGCTCAGTCCTGGCTTGCACTGAGTCCTGGACTTACCCCTGCTGCCTCTCTGCATTTAAAGTGTATTAAGAGCCAAGTAGGCGAAGATCTACTGCCCCACCCCTTCCTTGAAGCCCCGTTCTTTCTATTCTCCTCCTGTCCATCACTTGCTAGCCCTAGCCCTTACTTACACTCTGATAAACAGTTTATTTTTAAATTATGCGATATATAAAATTAAAATCATCACGTGTTTATAGTTATGAAATAAATGGTCTATTTTTTATTCATGCTATTTAAATCTAAAATGAAGCATTTATAATTATACATTTTGTGGGGACAGAGTTCTGCAGCTGGGGGCAAGGAAGAGGGAACAGGGTGCTGGGAGGGCAGAAGACAGGGTTCCGCAGCTGGGGACAGAGTGCCAGTGGGGACAGAGTTCGAGGAGTGGGGATGGGAATAGGGACAGAGTTCTGTAGCTGGGAACAGGGTGCCAGTGGGGACAGAGTTCTGCGGCTGGGGGCAGAGGAGAGGGAACGGTGCTGGGAAAGCAGAGGACAGGGTTCTGCAGCAGGGGACAGAGTGCCAGTGGGGACAAGTTTCTGCAGCTGGGGACAGGGTGCCAGTGGGGACAGAGTTCGAGGAGTGGGGATGGGAATAGGGACAGAGTTCTGTAGGTGGGGACAGAGTTCTGTGGCTGGGGAGTGGGGTGCCAGTGGAGGCATAGTCCCCTGCATCTGCCTCCTCCCAGGATTCCCCCCCAGAGGGAAACCAGTGCGTGCCTGTCCCGGGGCCGAACCCCCCCCCCCCCCCTGCAGTGCAGGGAAGCCATGCATGCGCCTGCCCCAGGGCCAGCCCCCGCCCCTGCGCAGGGAAGCTCCACGTGTGCACCTGCCCAGGGGGCTGACCTCTCCTGGCGCAGAGAAGTCCTGCGCGCGCCTCCTCCGGGGCTGACTCACCCCTCCTGTGCAGTGCAGGGAGCCGATGCTCCCTCCCACAGTACACCCGGTAGAGCAGCTAGCACTACTTCCGGGATTGCCGGAAGTGGCGCTAAGCTGCAGGACTTCTGTCCATTCCCAGGAAGCCGACACTACCTCCATTTTCACTGGAGGTAGGTAGTGGGGCTTCTCAGTGGTCGGAGGAAAATGGGGGTGGGGCAGACAGGACGCCTCGCGATCGACTGGTCGACCTGTTGGTGACCACGGGTCTAGACCATCCCTGATTGACATTTATCTAACCTATTCTTAAATATCTCCAGAGATGGAGATTCCACAACCTCTCTGGGCAATTTATTCCAGTGTTTGACTACCCTGACAATTAGGAACTTTTTCCTAATGTCCAACCTAAACCTCCCTTGTTGCAGTTTAAACCCATTGCTTCTTGTTCTGTCCTCAGAGACCAAGATTAACATGTTTTCTCTCTCCTCCTTATGACACCCTTTTAGATACCTGAAAACTGCTATCATGTCCCCCCTCAATCTTCTATTTTCTAAACTAAAGAAACCCAATTATTTCAACCTTCCTTCATAGGTCATGTTCTCTAGACCTTTAATCATTCTTGTTGCTCTTCTCTGCACCCTCTCCAATTTCTCCATATCTTTCTTGAAATGAGGTGCCCAGAACTGGACACAATACTCCAACTGAGGCCTAACTAACGCAGAGTAGAGCGGAAGAATGACTTCTTGTGTCTTGCTCACAACACACCTGTTAATGCATCCCAGAATCATGTTTGCTTTTTTTGCAACAGCATCACACTGCTGACTCATATTCAGCTTGTGGTCCACTATAACTCTTAGATCCCTTTCTGCCATACTCCTTTCCAGACAGTCGCTTCCCATTCTGTATTTGTGAAACTGATTGTTCTTTCCTAAGTGGAGCACTTTGCATTTGTCTTTCTTAAACTTCATCCTGTTTACCTCAGACTGTTTCTCCAATTTGTCCAGATCATTTTGAATTATGACCCTATCCTCCAGATTAGTTGCAACCCCTCCCAGCTTGGTATCATCTGCAAACTTAATAAGCGTACTTTCTATACCAATATCTAAATCATTGATGAAGATATTGAACAGAGCCAGTCCCAAAACAGACCCCTGCGGAACCCCACTTGTTGTACCTTTCCAGCAGGATTGTGAACCATTAGTAACTACTCTCTGAGTACGGTCATCCAGCCAGTTATGCACCCACCTTATAGTAGCCCCATCGAAGTTGTATTTGCCTAGTTTATTGATAAGAATAATGCTGCGAGACTGTATCAAACACCTTACCAAAGTCTAGGTATACCACATCCACTGCTTCTCCCTTATCCACAAGACTTGTTATCCTATCAAAGAAAGCTATCAGATTGGTTTGACATGATTTGTTCTTTACAAATCCATGCTGGCTGTTCACTTGGTAGGTGGCAAGATGATAGGGTTTACAGATGATTTCCTTAATTACTTGCTCCATTATCTTCCCTGGCACAGAAGTTAAACTAATTGGTCTGTAGTTTCCTAGGTTGTTATTTCACTTTTTATAAATGGGCACTATAGTTGCCCTTTTCCAGCCTTCTGGAATCTCTCCTATCTCCCATGATTTTCCAAAGATGATAGCTAGAGGCTCAGATACCTCCTCTATCAGCTCCTTGAGTATTCAAGCACATCTCTTCCACAAAAGCACATGGCAGTGTGGACGCTCTCTTGTGCAAAAACTTTTGCACAAGAACTCTTGCACAAAACTGTTTTTGCGCAAGAACCTTGCAGTGTAGACGTAGAATAAGTCCAGTTCTTTCAGTCTTTCTTCATAGCTCATGTTTTAGCCCTTTAATCATTTTTGTTGCTCTTCTGTGGACCTTTTCCAATTTCTCCACATCTTTTTTGGCATGTGGTGCCCAGAACTGGACACAAAACTCCAACCTAGGCCTAATCAGTGCAGAGTAGAGCAGAAGAATGACTTCTTGTGTCTTTCTCACAACACTCCTGTTAATACGTCCCAGAATCATGTTTGCTTTTTTTGCAAGAGTGTCACACTGTTGAATCATATTTAGCTTGTGGTTCACTATGACCCCTAGACCCTTTTCTGCAGTACTCCTTCCTAGACAGACGCTTCCAATTCTATATGTGTGAAACAGATTGTTACTTCCCAAGTGGAGTACTTTGCATTTGTCCTTATCAAACTTCATCCTTTTTACCTCAGGCCATTTCTCCTTGCCTGTCATCAGTTAAGAAGGGCTGTATTTTGACCTTTGTATGTCTTCCTAGCACTAAAATAGGCAAGACTGGTGAGTGGGCCTCTCCTTGGTTGGTGCTGATAGGCTGTGAGGATGACACCCCCATATCTAGGTAATTTACTTTGGGGGAAGCTGGGATGTCCCTGGTATTAGCTTGCTATGCATTTTTATTGAGGATTGAAAAACTTAAGGCAAGTAAACACTAGTTCCACTGTACAGACTGGGAAACTGAGGGATGGGGATTAAGTGATTTGCCCAGTCAATGATAGAGCTGAGAATAGAACTGAGCACCCTTGCCTCACCCAGTGTCTTGGGCCAAAGACAATAACATCTTGGGGCAAAGGTGAACAGGCTGGCACTCTATAGAAGAAAAGCATGAGCTGTCACAGGTTGAGCTGATGCACACCAGGCTTTGTGTCAGTAATAACTCCTGTTCTCTGTAGGAAGGGGAAACAGCGCGCACACCAGTGAGTTACCTACCTGTGCTAACAATCCATAAGCCAGAATGTAACCAAATAAAGTGAGCAAGATGCCATTTTTAGTCACTTCAGTGTAGAAGTGTATTTGGGGGACTGATGTTACATTCTGTTCTAACCATAGGATCCAAGTCTTGCTGCTGCAGTGACAGCATGTGTGCCATATGTTTTCATGGAGACACTAGCAAGACTGGAGTAATAGTGGTGACTTGCATCCCTGAGCCAACCCAACACACCTGCATGTTCCCTAGATGGTTTTTATTTTCTGGCAAGTCTGCAGCTGATGTAGCTGCATCTCTGCTCAAGCAACTACCAGCTCACTTGTATGTCTCCTACAAGCTTTTCCTTTGCATCTTTTCACCCTAACTCCAGGATGGCTTTGCCTAGAAACTCAGCCAAAACTGGGGCCTTTGCCAAGGACTCCTGCTTTTGATTATAGTTCTGGTGGGGCTATTGGCAGAATTTGTTAGCCATGTTATGAATGATAGCTTCTGTACAGAGCTGGAATGCTTCATTGTCTTTATGAGGAAAGAGCTGAGGTAGTAGGGACCGATCTTAGGAGCTCCTCATGGAGAACTAGAGCGACAACACAGGGCAGGATTCACACTGGGCAGGAGAGGGGCCAAGAGATGAATACAGACAGACACAAAAGCATAAAGGGAAGGAAAGAAATCCCATCTAGTGTTCCAGAAAGTGCTCGCTCAATAGCAAGCCCCAAATAGCATGCTGCAGCGTTGCCTACTATGACAGCAAAAGCATGAGGTAAGGTGCGGCATGGTGGGATGGTACCACACCATGTCCCTGGACAGGGTGGGAGGAACCCACTAGGATAGCTCTGCAGCACTGATTCCTGTAACTGAGTAATTCTTACAGGAGAAACATTAGGCAAACCCCAGCACTGAGTAGGCATTAAGGTGATAAACAGCATGCACCTGAAATCCTTTAAATGTTTTTTTACAAAAATAACAAATTCTAGACTGGGAATTCCGTGTTATGTTAAACAAAAACTGATAAAGTACGGGAGTGCATCATGATGTGCACCCAAACCACATTACTTCTGCTCCATACACAGCATTACTAGAGAGGAACGAAAACCAAAAGCCAATCCTATCTTCAAAGCATAGTCCTGTCTTTTATCACCCCAGTGACTTAGCATGCTGAGAGACATGAGCTAACCTTGCTCCTATTGCTACTTTCTGCTACTGTAGTATATAAATTAATTTGCCTCTGTGTCTGCATCACTTTGGAAAAAAACTACTGCTCCTTTTTTGTATTTTTATACCGTCACGTGAGGTGGCCCAATGGGCACATGGCCCCAAAATACACAGGGATGGCCATGTAAGTGTTGCTGCAATGTTACCCAACACAGTTGTTATAGTTGAGTCTAAAGCCCTTGGAAAACCAGAACAAAAATTAAATAAGTGATAGACACTCCTGGGACTTTTGCTCCCAAAGAGTGCTACTTACATAAACCAGCTGTAGAGCTGTGTAATCCACAACAGGCAAATTATACAAAGCAGACTCAATCCTGAGCAGGCTGGCTGCAATCCAATTAAGCATGAGCATATGGGCTTTTCTGGATGAGAGCCAAAGTACTTACCACATTGAGGAGCTGAACTGATAAAGAGGCTTTTAGTGGATTCAAGATGTTTACACTTCCCTCCGTAGCTTTAGTCCTGATCAGAATGTGCCTATTAATATGACACTCCTGGTGCATTGAGGAAAGACCAGCAGTGGTAGGAGGGCAGTGGATAGGATTTTTGGGTGATGCTTCCTAACTACTGCACCCTTAACTTTGAATGTTGCCTAGGTAGGAGGTAACACTGACAAGGCAGAACTGAATCTGGAGCTTAGCACGAGCCTCTAGAGCTTCAGCTAAAAACCAGCTGGCTCTCAGCTAAGGCCATGGAAGAAACTCATTCTTTTTCTATGTAAGTGGTCTGAGTGTCACAACATGGGACACTGAAATGCACCCAGCAGGTGTATGAGTTACACCTGCAGTGAAGAAAAGCCTACAAGGAAGCAGGGCACACAAGTGGTAAACAGAGTAGGTCATAGGAAGCTCAGCGCCAGCTGTGAGGTGGTAGGTTGCTTTGGTTCTATTCCTGCAATTTAAGAGGAAAGCCTGTCTAACTTACCTGGCCATGCAGTGTAAGATTAGCTCAGACTAATATACGTACAACAGCTGTTTGTTGTTTTAAAGCCCTTTTTCCTCCAGTCCTTGGCTCCAACTATAAAACACACTGGCTACGTCTAGACTGGCATGATTTTCTGGAAATGCTTTTAACGGAAAAGTTTTCCGTTAAAAGCGTTTTCGGAAAAGCGCGTCTAGATTGGCAGGATGCTTTTCCGCAAAAGCACTTTTTGCGAAAAAAGCATCTGTGGCCAATCTAGACGCACTTTTGCGCAAAAAAGCCCCGATCGCCATTTTCGCGATTGGGGCTTTTTTGCGGAAAACAAATCTCTGCTGTCTACACTGGCCCTTTTGCGCAAAAGTTTTTCGGAAAAAGACTTTTGCCCGAACAGGAGCAGCATAGTATTTCCGCAAAAGCACTAACAATCTTACATGAGATCGTCAGTGCTTTTGCGGAAATTCAAGCGGCCAGTGTAGACAGCTGGCAAGTTTTTCCGGAAAAGCAACTACTTTTCCAGAAAAAGTGGCCAGTCTAGACACAGCCACTTTGTTCTAACCAGGCTGTTGGTCAGCGTAACAGGCTGCTGAAGAAAGGAACCACAGATGTTCAAAGTTGAGTTAAGCCTGCAGTGTGATAGGAGGTACCGGACCCATGTCCTGATCAAATAGCAGATGAATCAGTAAGGATATGTCTATAATAGAGGCTATATCTAGACTATAACCTTTTTCCGCTTTTTTTTCCTGGAAGAGGCTTTTCCAAAATTTGGCCCATCTACACTGGGCCAAATTTCAGAAAAAAACCCTCTTTCAGAAGAGCCCTTCTTCCTCGTGGAACGAGGAAGACAGGGGCTTCGGAAAGAGCACATCTGCTCATCTGCCAAAAAAAAGCAGAAGAGCAAACGTGTTCTCTGGATGCGACAGTTTTTTCTGGATATCGCTGGTATCTCGAAAAAAACCCGCAGTCTAGACGTACCCAGAGAGCATACAGCAGCCCAGCTGTACCAATGCAGCTGCACTGCTGTAAGATTTCTTGTGTATCTGCTCTATGCCAACAGTAGAGAGCTCTCCTGGCCATGTAATTAATCCACGCCCTACAAGCTGTTGGCAGGAGTGCTTTTGCCTGTGAAGCATGTTGGAGTGGGGTGTGTGGAATATTCACATCCCAAAACTATGCACCTTTTCCCTAAGTAATAGTATGTACATTGTTGTACTTCAGTGGTCCGTACTGCCAGTGTTCAGTGTATCATTTCCAATCTGTCAGTGATGATAAACTTTCAGCTGCTTGCGTAACAATGCTCCCTTTATCGAGCGTGTTAGACCCCATGCACTTTGGTCAACACAGGAGATCTCTGAGAGCTTCCAGAAATGACAGATGCAGGCAAGGTTTGAAATTAGTCTAGCAGGTTTATTGTCAAATGTGAAGCTCTAACAGTTGGTAGCAGAAATTTTCAACGCTACACCACTGTACATTTGGTCCATGTTGACAATGTACCAACACATAGCAGGCCTATTACCAAATAGCAGATATTAACAGCGGTTAGTCAAAGTTAAGCCACTGTGCATTCTGTAAGTGTAGGCAATGACACCTGCTGTTCAGGCGCCTAGTGCGCCCCCCCCCCCCCCCCCCCCGTTCGTTGGAGAGTACCCTTTGCGGTGTCCTTTTATAGACAGGTACAAACAACGTACATCACTTCTTTACGTACCAGGTTGCCTCCCTCTGTTGCCTAGTTACCACCCCTCACCTTATGCAAGGGGGGCTTACTTATTATCCTTCATGCTGTCAATCTCAACCCGGTTCTGAACCTAGGTCGGTATGTGCATTCGTTTTTGGATAGTCTTTGTACCAAGACATTTCTTATTAAGATGTTCCACTACTCCCCTTTGGCTTACAGTCTGTACTTGGTGCCTCCCTGTGTCCTTCCATGCTCCACCTAACTTACACAATTACCAATAGGGCCTCTTTCTTGGCTCCCGTGTTACTGAACCAAAGTCTTGCTCACTAGATTGCAAGCCTGTTGCTGTTTTCATGTTACAGGCCTCTATTTAGGCCTGCTGACTCCGTGTTACTGACCCTCAATTTACTACACACATAACCAAAGGCAGTGGTCCCCAACCATTTGAGGCTGCCGGGCGCCAGGGGGCGTGGCCGTTCGCCTGCCGGGCGCCAGAGGGTGGGGACACTTGTGCGCCCGGGGCCCCCTTCAAGTGCCATGTGCCCGGGGCCGGCGGCCCACCCCCCCCCAAGTGCCGCACGCCCAAAGTGCGGGCAGCCAATGTGCGGCGCTCCTGGGGCCGGCGCTCACCGTGCGCCATGCGCCCGGGGCCGGCTCCGGCACCATGCATGTGCTACGTGTCTGGGGCCAGGCCAGTCCCGAGCACATAGCAGGCACACACAAATGCCCCCGCGGGCGCCATCGCGCCTGCGGGCACCGTGTTGGGGACCACTGACCTAAGGTGTTCAGAGTGAGGAAGGAGACAGATACACAGCCAGCCTCATAACTATGAGAGGTCTGAACAATATGCCTAGCATGTTTTTAAATATTTTAATGGAAGAATATATATATTTTAAAATCCACTTTTGGCGTTGTGGTTGAATTTAATGCCATTTATTAAAATATCTCAGAAGGGTAGCCATGTAAGTCTGGATCTTTAAAAACAATGAGTAGTACTGTGGCACCTTAAAGACTAACATAATATACTTTTTGTATTTTTATACTATATTATATAATATATATTTTTGTTAGTCTCTTAAGGTGCCACAGGCTTACTTGTTGCTGTGGAGGCAGGAAAAGGGAATTTGTGTGCAGCCATCTTGATCTTGTTAACAAGAGAGCAAGAGTCAGGCTAAGTCTGTGGCCTGACAACGTGAGATCTGTAATTAGATATTAAAGGAGATTGCCTATCTTCTAGAATTAGAAGGGACCTTGAAAGGTCATTGAGTCCAGTCCCCTGCCTGCACAGCAGGACCAAGTACCATCCCTGACAATTTTTGCCCCAATCCCTAAATGGCCTCTTCAAGGATTGAGCTCACAACCCTGGGTTTAGCAGGCCAATACTCAAAACTACTAAGCTATCCCTCTTTGCCTCTTGGCTTCATACAGAGATAAGGATAGAATGCTGACTCTGGCAGGGACCTTGAGATAAGGAGCATCTGGGTGGAACTAAAGTAACTGTTAGCCATTGGTGTTTGTAATGGGAAGGAGACTAATTGTTATTGTTATTATATCTAATGGACAGTATATAAACTGTTCCCCCCCCCCCGAACCAGTTTTTCCCTTGCTGCAGCTTGTAATAAAACTGCTTTTGGCTACTTGTTGTTTACAAACGCAGAGGACAATGTTTTCTTCCACATTGCCTTTTATTTATATGCAGCTGATCTTTTATTTCCAGAGGTGAAAAGAAAATAATTAAACCAAGTATTTCGGTGATAAATTGGATTATTCTCAACCCATGGTATTTTGCTTAAACCGAGTAGTAACTTCCACTTTTTATGTCCGCTATGTTTATCTGTGTGTAATAATGTCTAATCAAACTAGAATTCTTTATCTGGGAGACTGCAAGTAAGGGCCAAAGACGACAAATATTGACCCTGATCCTGCATTAGCTCCATCCCATCTATGTTAGTGGGAGTTTGTAGTACAGGCAGTCCCCGGGTTACATACAAGATAGGGACTGTAGGTTTGTTCTTAAGTTGAATCTGTATGTAAGTCGGAACTGGCGTCCAGATTCAGCCGCTGCTGAAACTGACCGCCAGTTCTGACTTACATACAGATTCAACTTAAGAACCCCAAGCATCCCAAAGTCAGCTGCTACTGAAACTGATCAGCGGCTGATTCCAGCAACTCTGCCTCGGGCTTCCTGTAGTCAGCGCTGGTCAGTTTCAGCAGCGGCTGACTTGGGGACACCTGGGGCAGAGCAGCTGGGGTGCTGCTGGGTTGCTCCAGTAGCACCGCTCCTCGCTCCTTGGCACTACTGGACCAACCCAGCAGCACCCCAGCTGCTCTGCCCCAGGCGTCCTGATTCAGCCACTGCTGAAACTGACCAGCAGCAGCTGAATCAGGACCTGGGGCAGAGCAGCTGGGGTGCTGCCGGGTTGGTCCAGTAGTGCCCAGAGCGGCGCTGCAGGACCAATCGGCGCCCCAGCTGCTCTGCCCCAGGGTCCACAACAAAAGCCTGGTCTGCTGCGGGGGGGGTGCAGCTAGTGTGCCCAGCAGACCAGGGACATGGGGAGCAGAGCCGCAGCGGCAGCGGGGTGCCGCGCCTCTGAGGCTTTGCTCTGGCAAAGTCTCAGAGGCGCGGGACCCTGCCACGGCTGTGGCTTCAGTCCCGGTGCCCCTGGTCTGCTGAGGACCGTCTCCAGCAAACCAGGGGCACCGGGACTGAAGCCGCAGCAGTGTTGGGTTCCCGCGCTTCTGAGGCTTTGCCAGAGCAAAGCCTCAGAAGTGCAGGAACTGCCGCCGCTGCGGCTTCAGTCCCGGTGCCCCTGGTCTGCTGGAGACGGTCCCCAGCAGACCACAGGCACCGGGAGCGAAGCCACAGCAGCGGCGGGTTCCCGCGCTTCTGCGGCTTTGCTCTGGCAAAGCCTCAGAAGCGCAGGAACCCGCCGCTGCTGCGGCTTCAGTCCCGGTGCCTGTGGCACCAGGAGCAGCTTACGAACAGGGCTTTCTCACCCCGGAGCTCGCAGGCAGCAATCCCCCACCACGACCTCCAGGGCGAGAAAGGCCCGTTCGTAAGTGCGGATCCGACATAAGTCGGATCCGCATAAGTCGGGGACTGCCTGTATACAAGGAGGCTACGTCTACACTGGAATGATTTTCCGGAAATGCTTTTAATGGAAAAGTTTTCCGTTAAAAGCATTTTCCGTAAAGTGCGTCTAGATTGGCCATGGACGCTTTTCCGCAAAAAGTTCTTTTGCGGAAAAGCGGCCTGCCAATCTAGACGTGTTTTGGGCAAAAAAGCCCTAATCGCCATTTTCGCGATCGGAGCTTTTTTCGGAAAACAAATCTCTGCTGTCTACACTGGCCCTTTTGCGCAAAAGTTTTTCGGAAAAAGACTTTTGCCCGAATGGGAGCAGCATAGTATTTCCGCAAAAGCACTGACAATCTTACATGAGATCGTCAGTGCTTTTGCGGAAATTCAAGCAGCCAGTGTAGAGAGCTGGCAAGTTTTTCTGGAAAAGCGGCTGATTTTCTGGAAAAACTGGCCAGTCTAGACACAGCCAGAATGTATAGGTTAATGTCCACAGTCTGTTGGGCTAGGAAAGAGGCCTTTATATGTGCTATCTAGAGACATTCCTATTAATGCATCCAGCTATTCAAACTGTCTAATATATAAATCTAATGCTTTAGGTACTTAAGAAAAGAACTTCCAGAAAGCGCTGTGTCACAAATTACCTGGAAAACAGATCAAAGATTTAATGAGCTGCAAATTACATGTCTAAATGACCAACATATATTAATCTATTTTTAACCAACAGGACTTTCTTTTCCTAATTAAATACAGATTTGACCATGCGATATGTGATGTGGCCCTCTGATTTATAGGTTTCAAAACTGTCTTCAAACTGGCATTTGCTTGGCATTTCTCTCAATTCTTCATGAATAGGCATGGCTGTTCCCACTGCACTCATTAGTTTCGTCTCTAGGGGACCCAGCTTTAAGTATTCCTGGAGATACAGAAGAGAGAGAGAATATTGTTGTTCATCAGCAATTGCATAGCAAAAGAGAGGCTCTTCGGAAGATGACTGTTTTAATTTTTAAAGAGACATGGTAAAGATGTGCTCCAGGGGTTCCGTGTTCAACAATTTCCGTATCAAATGTGCTTAGTTTACAAGTAAAGAAAGATTGTCATTCCAACTGCCAGCTCAGCTGGGATTCCATAGCCTGAAATACGCTCTGGGTCCCTGGAAAGCGTGAGTCCAAGGCTGTGTCTACGCAGCACAGCTTTCAGCAAAAGCTTTGCTGCTGTAAGGCAGGCACTGTAGCCGCTCTCTTGCTAACAAAATAAAATCACCTCCAACAAGGGGAAGCAGCTTCGTAAGCAGGAGGGCATCTCCTGCCGCACAGTACTCTCCACACCAGAATTTTTCATCATTAAAACTTGTCAGTCCAAGGTGTGTATGGTTTATTTTCACAACCCTGACCAACACAAGTTTTAACTACAAAAGAGCTGTGCATAGCCCAAAGCTCCCCACAGAGGGTGACGTCTGGAAGAGGTGGCCTGGCCATTTACCCTTCCCAACACAAAGTTTGGAAAGATATAAGGCTCAGACAAAGAAGAGCACTGGAATCCTCATAGTACCCTTACTGGCACTCTGGGTGCAGTGTCTCTATGGCAGCATCTTCAACTCTTTGCATGGGGAGTTTCATCCTCACTGCTATACTGCCAAATGTGGATATCAACGGCACCTTTCACCATAACAGTACTAAAAGCTGACCCAGTGCAGCTGGTAGCTCATTTCCTGACTACAAAAAGGTAGTGCCACAGTAAATGAAAGAAGCCCCATTGATTTTAAACCTTTACCTGGAAATCTTTTTCATCTTCATACAGTATGGAGCTGAAAACAGGAGACACTGGCTGTCCCCACAGATCCTCATAGCTGTATTCTTGCTTCTCAGCTTCTGTCTCAGATTGAGTATCTGAAAACACTTTCTGCTCTATGGTTAGGACTGTGCTCTCGGGGCTTTCATCTCCAGCATCTGTCTTTGCTTTGGGGGGAAGTACAATGATATGCAATGGGATTATGCTTTGTGAAGTTTAAATTAGGGTTTACCATGGAAATTGCCTATCAATGGGTAGCCAGAGAGTGGTGGCTACTGACTAACAGCCCTGCAGGGAACAGCACAGATGTAAGGGTGGCAATATCATACCAGGCCATCCTTATTTCTATGCTGCCGCTGGTGGCAGCTCTGCCTTTAGAGCTAGTTTCCTGGCCAGCAGTCACCAGTCTCTAGCTATGCAGTTCTGAAGACAATGCTGCTGCCAGCAGAAGTAAGGGTAGCAATACCACAACCCCCACACAATAACCTTGATACACAAACACACAACTCCTTTTTGGATCAGGACCCCTACAATTACAACATTGTGAATTTTCAGATTGAAATAGCTGAAATCATAAAATTTACCATTTTTAAAATCCTATGACCATGAAATTGATAGGACCCTAACAATAATTCATAGGCAGTAAAAATCTAAGATGTATTCTTGTACAATGTAGTTGATCCTAGCATCCTGGCCTGGCCTTGTTCCATTTTGGGAAACTACCTTCCACAGATCTAAATATCTATTTCACTTAACACAACAGTGTATTATTTTCCTCCTGTCCTGCTCTGTGATGTGGAATTGCTGTGCAGATTGCTAAACCTGAGGTAACTACATTTCAGTGACGGAGTAAATGATCACCATGTATAGTAGAATGTTCCCAAAGGTCTTTGCGTAGAAAAGTACTTACTGAAAAATTACTTATAAAGTTCCATGACTTTTTGACATGTGCATTACCTGCATAATCTCTACATTGTAGTCCTTCCAAGTCCTCACTAAGCAATTCCTCTCCCTGAACTTGCAGGCCAGCTCCCTGGGTAAGAAATAAATGCCTATGAAAATAAAATATAAATAAATGACTTTAGAGTTCTGTACATATTTCCCCAGCAACTGCAACAATTATCTGTGCCAGGTTTTCAGAAAAGATATGCTCGAAAAGCTATCTGACATTTAACCACAAACTCAGAATAGTGCAAGAGTTTAAAAATGTGATTGAGGCAGCCAGGTAACTTACTGACTATGCTCTTTTGTATTCCTACTTCAAAATGCCCATAAAACACAAAAAAATACAAATATAGTCTCAGATTAGTACATGGTCTAGACCAGGGGTTTCCAAACTTTTTGACACGGGGACCAGTAAATCCATTCACGAGCATTTGGAGGACCAGTAACATTCATTTGTATATTTGCATATTCATTAAGCAAATGATAAATATTTAAATAAGTTGTTTCTGGTCCTTCCAAAGCCCCCAGTGCCAGCGTTAGCAAAGCTTTTGATACAGTCACCCACAATATTCTTAACAGCAAGTTAAAGGAATATGGATTGGATAAATGGACTGTAAGATGGATAGAAAGCTGGCTAGATCAGGGTTTCCCAAACTTTTTACTTTAGTTGGAACCTGGTTTTTTTAGTACAGTTTTTTGCAGCCCAAAAATATAAACACACATTAAAAAAAGAATAAAAATGAATACATTTTCAGTTTTCACCCGGCTGCATCCTCCACCCAGCCTGGGCCAAGGCTTGGGGGACCCGGCGCTGCATGGGCACTCCAGTAGGTGGGAGCAGAAGCAGTCTTGGG
Organism: Pelodiscus sinensis; assembly: GCF_049634645.1. Classification (NCBI taxonomy): domain Eukaryota; kingdom Metazoa; phylum Chordata; order Testudines; family Trionychidae; genus Pelodiscus; species Pelodiscus sinensis. The sequence goes on from NC_134711.1 coordinate 310,855,149, forward strand.
GTAGGGTAGATGTCTAAGAGGGAGGGTGCAAGGAAGGGTAGGGTTGCCAGGTGTCCAGTTTCTCCTCCTGATATCCCCTGGCCAGCCCTGCTGCCCCCGTCTAGCCCTGCTTCCAGCAGCCAGTTCCCCCCGCCTCCCACCAATCTCCCCCATCAGCCCTTCTCCCCCAACAACCCCCCCCCCCCGCCAACCAACCCAGCTGTTCCCATCCAGCCCTGCTTCCCGCAGCTGGTTCTCCTGTCCTCTTCCTCCTGTTCTCCCCTGGCCAGCCCCTCTGCCCCCAGTCCAGCCCTGGTTCCGCCGCCTGCCCGCCTGCCCCCCCCCATCTCCCATCTGCCACCAGCCCCACTACCCCCAACCTTGCTTCTACCCCCTGCCAGCCCCACCCCATCTCTGCAGGACAGTCCTGCTGCCCCCAACCCTGCTTCCGCCGCCCGCTCGCCTCCTCCTCCCCCCATCTCCATGGGACAGCCCCATTGCCTCCAACCCTGCTTCTGCCGCCCGCCCGCCTGGATCTCCACGGGACAGCGCCGCTGCCTCCAACCCTGCTTCTGCCGCCCGCCCGCCTAGATCTCCACGGGACAGCCCTACTTCCCCTAACCCTGCTTCCACCGACCGCCCACCTGCCTGCCCTGATCTTCACAGGACAGCCCGGCTGCTCCCAACCCTTCAGCCCGGCAACTGGTTCTTCCTTCCCCCGCCGCCACCTCCTCCCAGCCCACTCCGCTTTGCTCCCCTACCGGCAGCCATGCTGAGGCCCGGTATTTTTTTCCCGGGGCCCCGTCCACGGAAAACGCTGGTCTAGACTGCAGCTGACAGTCTGCACTTAGCAGCAGTCCAAGGTTCTTCTAACAAGGAGAGCTAAAGACCCCCTTTTGTGTTAAGTTGTGACTGCTACAACAGAGCTATAATTACGGGAAAGTGACAGTAAAGAGAGGAGTGATAAACATAGCATGTACCACCAGGGGTTATGATATCACATGTGCTCAATCAATCCCCTTGTGAGAAACAAATTAGCTCCGTTAGATGTGAAAGAACAAGAACATCATGCTGTGCAATGTACTCTTACAGGGCTATACAGGAATCTCTTCCTTAGTTCTGCTTAGTACTTGGGACTGAAAAAACTGAATTAGCAAGTTACCCTTCATGCTCTCAAATATTTGAACTAACAATAAGGGGTAGAGCCATATGCTAGTGTCCAGCCTCCACAGCTTGATACAAGAGAGAGGTGGCAGGAAGGAGGAATTCATCCTCCCAACTCCATGGGATAGCAGCCCTAAAAGAGTGAGCCTGGGGGAAAGAAGGGGAGTGAATGGGAGACTCTGTACAGCAGGAGATAATCCAGCTCTGCCACCCCCACAGCCCGATCCCTATGTGCTAGTGAACAGAGCTTCACATCATGCCCCCAATACCCTTATTCCTGTCTCTTTTGAATGGTAAAGCTGTATTGGTTCTGCTGCCCAGGGACACTGATTGACTGTGGAGGCAGCAGAAGTAGTTTCTAGGGTCCAGATTCTCAGACGGGGTGGCATGTAGGTGGGGCACAAGGGGTTACATGCTCCCCACAGCTTGGGTGGGAAGGGCCGAGCCAGCAGCCAATGAGGGACTAGCAGGTGAGCTGGTGCAGGTGGAGCAGAGGCAGGGAGAGGAAGAGCCTGGGTGGGGTTGCTCGAGCCCTTCCCTAGGCTGGGGGGTGATGTGACAGGTGGCCCCATGGGTTGCCCCTGACAAGTCACCTCTGGTCTCAGAATCATTTAGGATTCAAATGCTCACTGAAGTTAGGAACTAAATACCTTTGAGGATCTGGGACTACATCTGTAAGTAGAACCATTCTTACCTGGATACTTTAAGGTTCTTAAGTCTGCAGTTAAACAGGCTCTTTATCATATATATATTTTCTTCTTCTAGTAGCTGAGCAGATTCTTCCAAGTCACTTACTTCCGTTCGGTATATTTCAACCTATGGCAGATGAGAGAGACATGCGGTAATGTTTGAGAGAAGGGGACCTGAAAAAAGGATCACGATCCAGGAGCTTCTGAGTTCTTGGTCTCATACTAGCTCCCTTTGTTGCCTTAAACAACACAGAAGGTCAAGCAAACAAAAACTGGTTGATCTGGTCTTTCAGACTAGAAAGAAAAAGATGGGTTGAAAACAGGATAACTATCATGGGCAGCAGGTGGAGCCCCTTTTCAAAGAGGCTAACCCCCATGCCCCCACCTCTTCCACCTGAGGGCTCCCTAAAGAAGACCAGAAGGCTCTCTCTCCTCCTCCCCACAGCCAGAGGACCCCCAGGACAGCTGGAGCCCCGAGACTCCCTGTGCTGGCCAGAGGCCCTCCACCCTGTAGTTAACACCTCCTTTCTTAAGACCACAAGCCACCCCATGGATAATCTGAGTTGTGAGATGTGTCATGCTGGCTCTAGGGCAGCTGAGGAGGCTGGAGTTGAGGGAGATTACTGATGAATCCAGGAAGCTAAGTAGCACATACCTCAATCACCCCGGAACCTGCATGGGGCATAATAATAAGGAAAAACTTCCCCATGCAAACCCCACAACAGGCAGCTGCAGCTGCACTAGGGGATGCTTAGTCTGCCCTGGCCTGTTTTACCCGGCACCTACAACTATGAGCCTTCAGTGACATGCAACTGTGAAAAAGACTAATGCAGTCCTAGGGTGCATCAGGAAAGGTATTTCCAGTAGAAACACAGAAGTGTTAATACCATTGCACAAGGCACTGATGAGACTTCATCTGGAACACTGTCTCCTTCTGGTCTCCCAGGTTTAAGAAGGATAAATTCAAAATGGAACAAGTGCAAAAAAGGGTTGCTAAGATGATCCAATGAATGGAAACCTGCCTTACGAGAGGAGGCTCAAAGAGCTTGGCTTGTTTAGCCTAACCAAAAGAAGAATGAGAGGAGATAGAATTGCTCTCTACAAATACATCAAAGGGCTAAATACCAGGCAGGGAGAGGAGTTATTTTATTAAGTGCAAATGTAAACACAAGAACAAATGGATATAAACTGGCCAGAAACAAGTTTAGGCTCAAAATTAGGTGAGATTAACCATCAGAGCAGTGGTTCTCAAACTTTTTGGGCTCAAGAGCCCTTTACCATGTGTAAAAATTTATGTGGAGCCCCAGCGGTCCACTGATTGTACGTTTTGTACCTATCGATGTTTCCAGTTTGTCAACCTCGCAGAGCCCCTGAAGATGTCTTGTGGAGCCCTGGGGCTCCGTGGAGCACAGTTTGAGAAACACTGCATCAGAAGAATGAAGTTCCGGAACAATGGAATCAGTGAGGACAAAAAACTTGTAGGACTGAGCTTGATTATGGAGGGGATGGTATGGTGAGGCTTCCTAAAAGGCATGTGGCCCATTAGCAACTGCTAGTTCATGGAGACAGGATATTAGATGGGAAGATTTTGAGTTACTAATAGGAATTTTTTCCAGGTATCTGCCTGGTGGCTCTTGCCCACATGCTCAGGGTTTAACTGATTACCGTATTTGGTGCAGGGAAGGAATTTTCCTCCGGGTCAGATTGGTAGAGACACTAGGGGGTTTTTGTTTTCCTATGAAGCATGGGAAAGGGTCTTTTACAGGTTTAAACTAATGTAAATGGTAAACTTTCTGTAACTTGCAGTCTTTAAAGCATGATTTGAGGACTTCAATAATTCAGCCAGATTTTAGGAGGTATGTGCAGAGCCATCCCATTCATAGGACGGTTTGGTGCAGCTGCTCTGGGAACCACAGCAGCTGCCCAAACCATCCTATGGATGGGATGGTCTCTCATACTAGGGATGTAAGCAGTTAGTTGGCTAGTTGACTACCTGATTAGCCTATGCTTATCAGGCAGTCAAGTAATGACTCGACTAATCGCTCCCCCCCCTTGCTGCCTCTATCAGAGAAAGCCAGCAAGGGGGGGAGCAGGAGTCAGTGCTGGGGGGAGCCAGCTTAAAAGCCGATTCACCCCCAGCGGCACCTCCGCAGTGGGGCAAGGGAGGCAGAGGCTTAGTGTGGGGAGCGGGCATGAGCCGGGAATCAGCTGTCCCGGCCCATGCCCAATCCCAGACACTGCCTCTGCTTTTTTACATTTAAAAGGCAGAGGTGCAGCCAGGGGGACTGGGCGCAAGCTCGGAATCAGCTGTCCCGGCTCATGCCCAGTCCCAGATGCTACACCTCTGCCTTTTAAATGAATTAAGAGCTTGTGGCTCTTAATACATTTAAATGGCAGAGCCACCGTGGAGTTAGCTCCCAGGGTTGGGAGCTAACCCTGCTGCAGCTCTGCAGTTTCCCCCCTTATCTACTAATCAAGTAGTTGATGGAAATTTCGACTACTCAATTAGCTGAGCAAAGACAATTTAACATCCCTGTCTCAGGTTAGGGTAGTCCATAGTACCCTGGGCAATCTGCTTTACTCCACCGTCATCTGCTAAGCTGCCCATGTTGGGGCTGGGTGCTTTGCTTCCCAATGCCTAGATGAAGCAGAGCAACCAGTCTGGCCTGTGAGATGGCAGCAGAGCAAAGACTGCTACATCACTCCACACCACTGCAGAGGGTGTGGGGGGGCCCAACCCTTGCTGCCACCCCACGCCAGGCTCGCCTGTAATCCTAGAGGCCTTGTTCCTCGGGGTTGAAGGCTTGGGAGAAGAAGTGCACTGCGGGAGAGGGTGAAGCTGGGGCAGGAAGAGGCAGGATGGTAGCAGAGATGGGGCTGGACTTGGAGGAAGGTACAGATATCCCATAGAACTGTAGATGGCTCAAGGGCCATGAGTTTGAGACCTATGCTGTAAATATCGGAGGGTATGTCTACACTACAACGTTAATTCGAACTAACTTAGTTCGAATTAGTTAATTCGAACTAAGCTAATTCGAACTAACGCGTCTAGAACTAAAAACTAGTTCGAATTAGCGTTTTGCTAATTCGAACTAGCAAGTCCACATTGAGTGGACCCTGAACAGGGCTTAAGGATGGCCGGAAGCAGTGCCAGCAGAGCATCAGAGGAGGACTTAGAGCGTGGAGATGCTGTCTCAGGCTAGCCGAGGGCTGCGCTTAAAGGGTCCCGACCCCCACCCTGGACAGACAGTTCTAAGGGGTGCCCCGCTTGCAAACCAGTCCTGGCTTGGAGTGCCGGAGTACCCACACTGGGCACATCACACCACTCGGCCATCAGCCCGGCTGCACTTGCCGCAGGCTGCCATCTGGGGAGAGGGGGAAATCGGGGGGCTGCAGGAGAGCTTCCACCCCCAGAAGCCCGCAGAGCCAGCCCAGTCCTCCCCATCGGGGGCTCGTACCCCATTCCTCCCTCACCTCCTTCCACTTACCCTTCCCTAGCCCCCCTTCTTATTGATGTACAAAATAAAGATAACGTTTCTTCCAACATTGACTCTGTCTTTATTGAACAAAACTGGGGGAGACTGGGAAAAGGAGGTGGGAGAGGGGAAGAGAAAGGCTGGGAGAGGGGAGGGCAACTAACATGATCAGGGGTTGGGAACAGGTGCCAGATGAAGAGAGGCTACAGAGACTGGGACTGTTCAGCTTAGAAAAGAGGAGACGGAGCAGGGACAGGATAGAGGTCTCTAAAAGCAGGGGTTGGGTGGAGAGGGTGCATTCAGAAAAGTTCTTCATGAGTTCCCCTAAAGAAGGACTAGAGGACACCAAAGGAAAGGAATGGGTATCAGGCTTCAAACTAGTAAGAGAAAGTTGTTCTTCTTGACAAAGCAAATAGTTAACCTGTGGAACTCCTTGCTGCAGGAGGCTGTGAAGGCTACAACTAGAACAGAGTTTAAAGGGAAGTGAGATCAAGTCATGGAGGTTGGGTCCATGGAGTAGTCTTAGCCAGGGGGTAGGAGTGGTGTCCCTGCCCAAAGTTTGTGGAAGGCTGGAGAGGGATGGCACGAGACAAATGGCTTGGTCACTGTCTTCGGTCCATCCCCTCCAGGGTCCCTAGGGTTGGCCGCTGTCGGCAGACAGGCTACTGGGCTAGATGGACCCTTGGTCTGACCCAGGACGGCACACCTGCTCCTGGGTGGCCAGGCTGGCAGCTCTCCTGCCCTAGACGGCCACTTTCCTGTGCCTAGTGCGGAGATCGTGGACGAGGTCCACGATGTCCGCACTAGCCCAGGAAGGTGCCCGCCTCTTGCGGTCCAGGGCAAGCTCCCGGGAGCCGCCAGCCTGGTCCCGGGAAGAGGGGGTTGGCTGGGGGACATCGGGTGGGTGGCTCTGTGCCGTGCCAGGTGCAGGGTCTGCTGGCTGGGTGCTGGCAGGCTTGCACCTGGCACGGGCACCGTAGCCAGCCCGTGCCCCTTTAAGGGGTCCGGGGCCGGGAGGGGGGCATAGAGTTTCCCTGGTGTTGGCCACAGTGGCCACCAGGGAAACCTGGGGAGGGCTAGCCTCCCACTAGTTCGAATTAAGGGGCTACACACCCCTTAATTCGAACTAGTAAGTTCGAACTAGGCTTAATCCTCGTAAAATGAGGTTTTCCTAGTTCAAACTAAGCGCTCCACTAGTTCGATTCAAATTTGAACTAACGGAGCGCTAGTGTAGCGGCTATGAATGTTAGTTCGAACTAACGTCCGTTAGTTCGAACTAACATTGTAGTGTAGACATACCCTGAAAGACTGAGCCGTAAAATTGCATAATGGATAATCTTGTACATTTCTACTTATTAAACAGCCGATCGAGTAGAGTAGTGTTGTAACTAGCAGAGACAAAGTTTTGGCTTGTCATTGCAATTGTGACAGGACATGTATCTTGATGTCACAAACTGAGAAGTAGTTTTTCCAACACAACTGTGATCTACTTAAAATAACATCCTGGTCACCTTTCTCTCTGCAGTCCTTAGAGGCCTATGATAAGAAGCATAGTGATGACTACAGACCACCATTAAATTCAAAACTTATAATTGGATAAAAAAACTAGTACTCCTCTTACCTCTTCTTTCAGCCATTCATTTTCTTCAATCTCCCTGTGACTGGTTTTATCAATGTGCTTTACAGCATTCTGAGAAAACATAGTTTTAGATCTTCTCTGTAGACAGGTTTTTACAATGACACATTCTTGAGGAAAACATTTCTAATAGGCTGTTTAGTCCTCTAGGCAGGAAATATCCACACAGGGAAATGGAAACTGTGAAAGATTCCCCTATACCATTCCCTTGGGGGATGTGTAGTGGCTCTGCCATGGGATGCAAGCGGAGTTATCGCTCACATCAGCTGTTCCAGTCCAATGCAATTTGTCACCAGTTATTACTTCTGACATGAGTTTCCTTAAATAAGAGCTATGTCCCTCCCTCCTATCTATTATTTCTGATTTATCCAGCACTGATGTTACAATCTACGGCTGTGTCTACACTGCACCCCTTTTCCGGAAAAAGGATGCAGATGAGACAAGTCGGAATTGCAAATGAAGCGGGGGATTTAAATATCCCCCGCTTCATTTGTATAAACATGGCTGCCGCTTTTTTCCGGCTCGGGGCTTTGCCGGAAAAAAGCGCCAGTCTAGATGGGGATCTTTCGGAAAATAAAGCCTTTTCCAAAAGGTCCCTTATTCCTGCTTTTAAGAGTATAAAATCAAAGCCCAGAGCCGGAAAAAAGCGGCAGCCATGTTTATACAAATGAAGCGGGGGATATTTAAATCCCCCGCTTCATTTGCAATTCCGACTTGTCTCATCTGTATCCCTTTTCCGGAAAAGGGGTACAGTGTAGACACAGCCTACGTGTGTGAAATCAGACTTTTGCAAAGGAAGGAAGGTAATACCACAAATTTAGTGTTATGGCTCTGATCCTTTGGGGCTCCTTTCAGGGACAAAGGTCTGTACTAGTGAATTTGATTGCAAGATCAGAGGTTTGTCTTCCTTATTGACACAAATAAGAAATGAACTAGCAGGAAGGAGCAATCCTTTGTTTAGCATCATATGTTTAAAATCCAGGGATCTCACTCTCTTCTCAGTGATTTAACTGAAGTCAGTGAAGCAAAACCCCTAATCTCTGAAAGGATCTAATGAAGTGTGGATTTCTGGTGATAGACATATAGATCCATCAGCACTGATCACTTTGTTGACTGAATACTAACACTGGTATAAATGAGAAGAATCAGATCCCATATATATTGATGAACTCTAATAGTTTGTCTTTGGACTATAGAAAACTGAAGTATCTTTTTTCTAACTTTCTGACCATTTTGGTCCATTATTGGATCAATCTTAATTCTTGAGTGAGAAAACAATATAATATAAAATCTCAAGAAAATCACATACAGTAAAACCTGTGTTATCTGGCATGCTCAGGGATTAGGGCGTTCTGGTTATCTAAAAATTCTGGTTATCTGAGGGTCCCATCAACCTAGGAAAAACCAATGGACAATAATAGTAAAACTCAAGTTTTTAATATTGGTAGTTTTGTAGTGTGAGGCAGTTGGTCTCACATTTCTATTTTGAGTTAAAGATGATTAGTACTTCTTAAATAAAAATTTTTAAGCAAATCATGGTAAAGCCAGGCCTGTGCACCTGAAGATGTGACAGAATTGTGGTTGGGGGCAATGCCAGTTAACAAAGTTTTCTGGATAACAGAGTTCCAGATAACAAAGGTTTCACTGTACTACAGCTTCAAACGTGCAAACATTTACGCACATGTTTAACTTCAGTGGGACTATTCACATGTTTGAAACTAAGAACACATGTAAGTGTTTGCAGGAACAAGGCTTTGATCATTGCTGGTTTTGTTTCTGCAAAGATAGCCTTGGGAAAATACTTTTTCATCATTTTCTGAAATGTAAAAAGCTATTTGTTGAAAATCATTTTTTGTATGTTCATGTTAACATTTATTGTTTGACTTTTTAAAATTGAAAGATATATCAACATCTGAATATTAACATTTGTGTATAAATGTAAAACATGCCACTCTGGGTATTTTTGTTACAGAGACATTTTATTGTAAAGCCCGCAATCTTACATGAATTCTTATTTTTCAAAATTAAATTCACAGTAAAAATGTAAAGTTCTTGAATGAGCTTTCACTGCCTCAGTTTCCCCCACTGTAAAATAGAGATGATGGTACGGACCTATGCAAAAGCACTTTTAGCTCTACTGATGAATAGCACTATATAGCAGCTAAGTGTTATTTTTATCACAGTATATTATATTTATATAAATAAACAGCACTCCAATATTGGTCAATAAAATATTTTACAGTTCATTTTATTGTGTTCCTACCCACAAAATATCCTGTCATTCCACTAAAGAAGGCCCAAATCAGCCTTTTTTTAAAAAATCTGGTTTAAAATCAATAAGAGAATGAGTATTTGTAATCAAGACCTGATTAGCACTCAGTATAAAAGCAGAAAAAATACCTCAGTAGCCCATTCCTTCTTTTGGTTCATTTGTTTCTCAGCCAATCTGTCCATTTTTTCTTTTGTCGCTCCCAGAGTGTATCTATAATACTCTTTCAAAAGCAAAGCAGAAATCATTAGATGACACTGATTTCCTCTGCAGATGATGAGATAACTTGGGGTTACTGAGCTAATGTGACACCAGAGTCAGTATTGTTTTAGAGCATGTAAATATTGCTGTGAAAATGTGAGTACAGCACAGAGAGTCATACCAGGCTCAGTTAAATCTATCTAGCATGGATAACAGAAGTAGTATAGATGTGGCAGCACAAGCGTTAACTTGGGTTAGCAACACATGTACAAACCCAAGAGTAAGTACCCAGATGACCAGCCTATGCTGCCTTCTCTACTTTGTTGCCCCTGTTAGCTAGATTAAAGCTAGCATAGTTATGCCTACCATCGGGGCCGGCTCTAGATTTTTTGCTGTATGTGCCCAATACAACTATATATGGAATGAAGCTTGCCTTAGAGACATCAAACACAAAAGTTTACCCAGATCAACGAAGTTTAATTCTTTAAAGAAATATCTATGAAACAGCATGTGTGGTTCTTTGAAGAGAGTAGAACAGTTAATATTCTCTCTCTCTCTGTGTGCTGGATCCTTGTTTGGTTCTACTTCTACTACAAACATGAACAAGAAAAATATACTAGGAACAGACTTCAAAGGGTTCATGGGGCTGAGGCTGTCGGGGGCTTGGGGAAGAGGCCAGGGGCTGGGCCAGCAGGCTGAGTGTTTGTAGGTTTGCCAGGTGTCCAGTATTTTCTGATTTTTTATCAGACAGGAATCGAAAATACCGGATACATGGCAAGCCTAGGCGGAGAGGGGGCATCTTACCTGGGATTTCCATACTATGTAGGCAGAGGGGTGGCTGATGGCTTGGAGTGGAGAGGCTCTTAGAGGTAGCAGCCGCCGGGGAGGAGCAGGACTAGGAGACAGGGCTGGCCAGCAGGCTCCGGGGCTAGGTGCACATGGTGCCAGTGCTGGCTGCGCAGCCGCCGCATCTCCCGTGGCCCTTTAAATCGGCGGAGCAGGGCAGGGCAGGGCTAGGCATTGACAGGGAAGGGGAGGAGCAGGAGAGGAGACAGGGGCAGCCAGCAGGCTCTGGGGCGCATTGGTGCTGCCAGCGCGCAGCTGCGGCGTTTCTTGGCGTTTCCTGGCTGCGGCCCTTTAAATCGGTTTAGCGGGGCGGGACCGGACGGAGGCACGGGCGAGCCGGGCAGCTGCCTAGGGCACCAACTGATGGGGGGCGCCTGATGGCAGCTGTAATGGGAGTGCGGCGTCCCTTACAGCTGCCATCAGGCGCCTCGCGCCCGGTTCCCCGCGGCGCCAGCCAGCAACGCCCTTCCCCCCATGGCCACAGGGCCCTACATGGCCGTAGCCGGGCCGCGCATGCGCCCTGGTGGCGGGCCTGCGCACCCTAGGGGGGTGGGCCCGCTCCCCATGGGCGGGCCCGCGCATGCGCTGTGCGCCCGGGGGCAGCACTGCATGCCCGTGCCCAGGGTGCCAGAATGCCTCGGGCCGGCCCTGGGGCGGGGCTAGGCGTTGCTAGTGGCGGCACCGGCTGCTTACCTGAAATGCTGCCCCTGGCAAAGTGCCGCCCCAAGCACCTGCCTGATTTGCTGCTGCCTAGAGCCGGCCCTACCTACCATGCTACAATAACCCCTTCACCGTATCCCAAAGATGTCTCATGCCCAAAAAACTACGTATTCAGGGAGTATACTCAAGTGAATTATGCAAGTGCTCTTCATGCACAATTGTTGTGTATTGTGTATACTGACTAACATTAAAGCATAACTCAAAGGCTATGTCTAGACTGCAAGCCTCTTTCGAAAGAGGCTTTTTTGAAAGATACTTTAGAAAAAGCCTCTTTCGAAAAAGAGCATCTAGACTACAACCAGTACCTTGGAAAACGCAAGCTGCTTTTTTGAAAGAGAGCACCCAGGCAGTCTGGATGCTCTCTTTGGATAAAGAACAGTTTGCTTTACATAGTGCCTTTTTTCGAAAGAGCACTTTCGAAAAAAGGCATTATTCCTCATAAAATGAGGTTTTCCGTGGTCGAAAAAACTGCCGCATTCTTTTGATTTACTTTCGAAAGAACACAGCAGCAGTCTAGATGCAGAGGAAGTTTTTTCGAAAAAACCCTGTAGTCTAGACACACCCAAACTGGACCCTGTCCTGTGCTGGTATGTAAGAGAAGCAGGGATGGAAGACACCTTCTTGCCATTGTGCTGTGGCTAATCACAATCCTTTCACGAGGCAAGGATGGAAGGAACTTTCTTCTCATTGTGCTGTGGCTAATTATAGTCCTTTCATTCCATGAGTGCAACATCTTTAAGGTTAGTTTTGAAACACCACACTCTCTCCAAGACAGGTGGGGAAAAGACATAGCAAAAAGAAGACATGTTGCCCTGCGCTGGTTGGTGCACATGGGGAAATGTTGTGCTCTATAAAAGGGTACAACAGAGGCTACTCTTGCCTACACTCTGATGGTATTTTGCTTTAGGCAAATACAGTACAATGTTTCTACAAGCTTTCCATGCCAACTTTTGTGGGCAGTGGTTTGCATGCAATAGTCTTACAAATGGGAAGAACACTAACTGTATAATACACTGCCCTGAGTAGCAGATTCAGGATATCTTTGTCCTGTAGTGGGTCACCCACTGATGTGGAAGAGGAGGAGCCCCTCCGGTCATCATGTTGGGCTGGGGCTGAGGCTGATCCTACCCAGTCACCTGACTGGAAGCCAGGGGGAGGGGCCAGAGCTATAAAAGCCCAGCCAGCAACCTTCCTGGGGCCAGAGGCTGACTACATACTCCCTGCATGGGAAGCTGAGGCCTGGCCCAGCCCGCCTACCTTCGCCAACCTTGCGGAGGACCCAGAGGGCCAGCCTGATCCCGTGCTCCAGCCCCTGCCCAGAAACCAAGAGAAGCGGCTGCCAAAGGCTCGGCCCGGGACTCTGACAGAGCTTGACCCTGTGGCCTGGCCTGGACGCCTGATGCCGCCAGCACTAAGAGCCCAGCTGAGCGAGCCCAGCTGACCTGAGGGCGGCAGTGGACTGGGCCGGACTGCCAGGACCCCAGTGGGACGAACTTGCCATGAACTCCATGAGCACCCAGCCAGAAAGCCAGGAACCGGCTGAAGGGAAGACAGGAAGTGGCCCAGGGGTTAGTGGAGGCTGTTAAAGGCCCCAAGGCCGGTGCGTTTTGGGCTGGAGCCCCCGCTGAGCCCGTAGCAGCCTGCATTGCTACTCCTAGGGCCCTGGTCCGGGGTGCAGTGGAGTCGGTGGGCCTGTGCCCCCCCTGTCACCTCCCTACCGGGTGGCAGTCTCCCCCTTCTTGTCACTACCACAGGCAATTGGCCTGCACTCCTCCTGAACAAGGAACCTGGCGTACCGGTAAGACTGACTCTGAGCTTATAAACTCTGTGATTGTGTGCAGCCATCCCTGAACCAGGGCCTGACCTCCCAGTAAACTGATTGCTGAATTGCCACGCGCAGAACCAGGGCTTAGCCTAACCCCAAAGGGGGACTTCTGGGGACTTGCTGCCCTCCTTGAACTAGGGCTGGGCCCGCCTATCCCCGCAGACTTTGTTGTGTGCCGCCCACCTGAAGGAAGGTCAGGCACAGACTTGTGACATGGGGGCTTGGTTTAAAGGGACAGTGTAGTGGGGCAGAATGGCCGCCCACTGATGCGGAGGAGGAATCCCCCTTCGGGAAGCCAAGCCGACTACAGTCCACAAAAAGTTCTCTCGAGCCCAAATTATAGTAGCATTAAGTATAAAACTAGAGGACAGAGTGCAAGTAACTTATATATTTCCTTTGGCAATACAACAGCTGAATATACAGATACGGAAACTTCAGTAGGGAATATCTTGCTATTAAGAATTATGTAACCTGTTCTGCTAATAGAACTCTAACAGAGAAAAACAAGTCATGTCTTGATAAAAAGAAGTTACTCACCCTGTGCAGTAACGATGATTCTTCGAGATGCTTGTCCCGTGGGTGCTCCACTATAGGTGTCGGGCTTGTCCCGGCGCCGCAGATCGGAGAACTTTTGTAGCCATAGTCTGCCGGACCGCACATGCACGAAGCGCGGCTCGTGCTCTTTCGCGCCGTTTGTATTCACGCCGTCTGGCTCCCGCCAGTTCCTCCTGATCCTCTTGGTCTGAAAAAGACAAAATGATATTTCTGTAAGAGGGGAGGAGGGCGGGTCGTGGAGCACCCACGGGACACGCATCTCGAAGAATCATCGTTACTGCACAGGGTGAGTAACTTCTTTTTCTTCTTCGAGCAGTGTCCCGTGGGTGCTCCACTATAGGTGAATATGCAGCAGTAGCCCCTGAAAGGAGGGGGGTTCGGAGCTATCGTGCTGCACCTGTGGGCAGCACCGCTGTTGCCACTGCTCCCTCTGGAAGGTGAAGGTTGGGAATGGCATAGTGCTTGGCAAAGGTGAAGTTTGACGACCATGTGGCAGCCCTGCAAATGTCTTTTAAAGGGACGCCCTTTAAGAACGCAGTTGATGTAGCAACTGAACGTGTTGAATGAGCTGTCGGATTCTGCAACAGTGGTCTACTATTTAGAGCATAGCATTCCTTTATGCAGTTCACAATGATTGACAAAATGCGTTGAGCTGACAACGGGTGACCCTTAGAGCGGTCGGCTGTAGACACGAATAGCGTGTTTGTCTTCCTGATGGACCTAGTCCTGTCTATGTAGAAAGCCAGGGCACATCTGGCATCCAGAGTGTGTAACCGAGTTTGCTCTGCCGAGACATGGGGCTTTCGATAGAAAGTGGGAAGTACTACTGATTCATTGATGTGAAATTGTGAATTCTCTTTCGGAAGGAAAGTGGGTTGAGGACGTAAAATGACTCCTTGATCGGTAAACACTGTGTATGGGGGTACAGCGGATAAGGCAGCTATCTCACCAACCCGTCTTGCAGAAGTTATCACAATGAGAAAGGTAACTTTCATTGTGAGAGTGCGCAAGTCGCATGTGGCTAAGGGCTCAAAGGGTTTTTGAGTTAACGTGTTAAGAACTAGCTCTAGATCCCATGGCTGCGCTGGCCGTGTTCGGTGTGGGAAGAGATTAGTCAAGCCTTTCATGAAGCACCACATCATCGGGTGGGAGAAAACTGAATAACCATCTACAGCGTGGTGTAACGCAGTGATTGCGGTAACGTGCACTTTAATAGAGGCGCAGCTGAGAGAAGAATTCTTGAGCTGCATGAGGTAGTCTAGGATACGGTGAATGGGCACGGAGTAGGGGTCCAGGGATGCCGACGAGCACCATGCTGAAAACCGTGCCCATTTGTGAAGGTAAGTGGATCTCGTAGATAATTTTCTGCTATGTAAGAGAATGTGCTTGACCTCCTGCGAACAGATCATTTCTGTTTGTTAGAACCAACTAGGAACCACGCTGTCAGTGCCAGTAGGTCGATCTGGGGATGGAACAGACGTTGATTGTTCTGGACAAGAAGGTCGCGCCTCGTGGGCAGAGGGAATGGAGGACGCGCTGACATTTGATGGAGGTAAGGAAACCACGTTTGTCTTGGCCATGCATACAGCAGTTGATGGCTCCAATCGTATAGGAATGCGTCCCCCTTGGAGTTCCGACCCATTCCTGCCCTTGAACAGTATTGGGGGCATTTGGCGTTCATTTGGGTCGCAAATAGGTCCACTGTTGGAAATCCCCAGTAATGGAATATGGTTGAGAGGACTTCCGGTTGGAGCTCCCATTCGTGCTTCAGGGAGAAGCGTCTGCTCAGTGCATCGGCCATAGAATTCTGCTGACCAGGTAAGTATTCTGCAATCAGGGAGATTTTGTGGAGGATGCACCAATCCCATAAGGCAATTGCCTCAGCGCAAAGTGACCGGGATCGGGCCCCGCCCTGCCTGTTTATATAATATACTGTGGTCATGTTGTCGGAAAGGATTCGGACAGTTTGAGTACGAATCTTTGGGAGAAAGTGACGACAGGCATTGCGCACCACTCGGAGCTCTAGGAGATTGATATGCATCATCGACTCCGAGGGGACCAAAGCCCTTGTACCTGATTGTGTTCCAGATGTGCACCCCAGCCTAGTAACGATGCATCGGTGGTCAGCTGTGTTGTCGGCTGTTGGCGATGAAATGGAACACCCGACATCAGATTTTTGGGAACTGTCCACCATGCTAAAGAATTTCTGACGTGAGCAGGAAATGGTACTCGTTTGTGGACGTCTCGAACATTTGGAGTGTAAACAGTAGCTATCCAGTGCTGGAGACAACGGAAGTGCAGTCTTGCATGCTCGATGACGTATGTCGTGGTTGCCATGTGCCCCATAAGCCTGAGACATTGTAGGACTGAGGGCTTGGGACTGGTGATGATGGCCTGTATAAGATCTTGGATTGCTTGAAATCTGGTTATTGGTAAGAGAGCACGAGCAGTGGTTGAGTCGAGTTGTGCTCCTATGAATTGTATCGATTGGTGCGGCGTCATGGCCGACTCTGGGATGTTGATGATCAGGCCCAAGGTTTCGAAAACTGTTTTTGTGAGGTGTGTCACACGTAAAGCCTCTGCCGCTGAAGGCGCCCTGATTAGGCAGTCGTCTAGGTAGGGGAATATTATTACGTCGAGACGTCGTAGGTACGCCGTTACTACTGCCAGCGTTTTGGAGAAAACCCTGGGAGCCGACGAGAGACCAAAGAGCAGGACCCTGTATTGGAAATGGCCTGCGCCTAATTGAAAGCGTAGAAAGCATCTGTGAGCCGGGTGTATTGTTACATGGAAATAAGCGTCCTGTAAATCGAGGAACGTGAACCAATCTCCGCTGTGAAGGGCTGGAATGATAGTGGCTAGGGTAACCATCCTGAAGTTACTGATTTAATCCTCTGAGGTCGAGAATCGGTCTCCATCCCCCTGATTTTTTCTCTGTTAGGAAATATCGGGAATAGAACCCCCGTCCCCGGAACTCTTTTGGTACTATTTCTATTGCTCCGATGGTGAGGAGGCGATCGATCTCTTGTTGTAAGAGAGGTTCGTGAGATGGGTCCCTGAAAAGGGACGGGGTGGGGGGGTTCGGTGGGGGTAGAGCGGTGAATGGAATGGTATGCCCTAGCATGATTGTCTGCAATACCCATCTGTCGGTGGTGATGTGAGACCATCGGTATTCGAAGGGTCTCAAGCGATGGTGGAATAATGCCTGTTGAGGGTTGGGATGGGTGTTTAGTGGAATGGTGCACAGTCCCTGGACTGGGATGTCAAACTTGTTGCTTGGCATTTAGATGGCCAGATGTTTTTGGCTGAAGTGGTCTTTTCTGCTGGCGCTGCCGGCTGCGTTGCTGGTCCTGCTGTCTATATTGAGATGGTTGGAAGGTGAACGGTCTCTGTCTCTGATAGGCAGTGTACCTCTTCCGATGAAAGGGAGGCGTATACATGCCTAGGGTCTTGAGTGTGGTTCTTGAATCTTTACCCGAATGAAGAACCTGGTCGGTTTTGTCAGAGAAGAGATTATGTCTATCAAAGGGTAAGTCCTGGACCTTGGTGAGAAGGTCTTTAGGGACTGCTGCCTGGTGCAGCAGAGAAGCCCTGCGCATGACCACGGATGTGTCTGCAGTGTCTGCCGTGTCCAAAGCTATGTGGAGAGCTGTTCTGGAAGCCGCATAGCCTTCTTGGACTACTGATTTGAGGACCTCCCTCTTGCTCTCAGGTAGATGTTCCAGAAGGGGCACTAATTTAGCATAATTATCGAAGTTATGATTAGCTAATAGTGAGGAATAATTTGCCATACGGAGCGTAAGGGTAGCAGACGAGTAGACCTTTCAACCAAAGAGGTCTAGCTGTTTCATATCCCTGTCCGGCATATTTGATCTTTGTTGCGGGCCCCTCGTTCTTTGCTGGGCTGCATCGGCACCTAGAAAATTTGGTTGGGGATGAGAGAAAAGAAACTCCATTCCTTTAGCCGGGACATAATATTTTTTGTCTGCTTTTTTGTTAGTGGCCGGTGTAGAAGCCAGTAACTGCCATATGTCATCAACAATCTCAAGAATGGCGTTATCGAATGGAAGAGCCACCTTAGCCTGATGTGAAGGGTGAAGGTTCCTGAGGAGGTGATGGGACTTCTGTTGGACTTCTGCAATTTGCACGTTCTGTGACGCCGCCACTCTCCTGAAAAGATCCTGAAATTGCCAGAGATCGTCCAATGGTGATGTATCTTCCTGGAACACTGCATCATCTGGCGAGGAAGAGGATTGATCTGTGGGAGATTCATCCTGAGGTTGGTCTTGAACAGTATGTTGTTGTGGGACCTGTGGCTCGGGCGGCTGGGGAGGCGGAATACCCGATGGAGTTGGTGGTCTGGTTGATGGTAAAGGCTGGCACTCCCTGCTGGGTGGTGTGTGTGACCGGTGTGGAAAGCACGATATTGAGGAACGACGTGTGGAGGAGTGAGAATAATGCCTGTAATACCGGTGGTGTTCCGGAGACCTATGGTAATATCGTGAGCGATGAGGTGATCTGCTATAGTAGCGGGTCCTGTGGGAGGTATAGTACCCATAGCGACCGGAGACTGATGGAGACCTAGGGGATCAGGACCGTTCCCTGGATCTCGGAGCTGGTGAAGGTGACCTGCGATAATGGTGTCTTGGTGAAATACGAGGAGAGCGGTAGACCCTCTGCATGTGTCTAATGGATTGGGCTGAGAGCCCTGATAAAGGAGAAGGCGGTTCTGGTGAAAACTGGATGTTTTCAGGTGTGGGAGATGGTGTAATGATTCTCCTGGACCTGGTTGGTTGTGGCAGTTTGCCCTGCAGAGGGTCGCGAGGGCTGTGCATGAGATTGGGTTGGTGCCGGCGGTGCCACGCTGGGAAGCGGAGAGCCTTGTGGGAGAGGAGACTCCCGAGCCGGGGTAAGTTCCCGCACCGAAGAGTCACTCGGTGCCGGCGAGTTGCTCGGTGCCGCTGAAGGGCATGGTGCCAAGTGGCAACTCGGTGCCGGCGGCACGCTCCGTGACGGCAGTGCGCTCCATGCCGTGGGCTCGCTCGGCGTCGAGGTGGGAGCCAGTGCCGTTAGAGTAGCCCGTGCCGAGGTCACTTCCGGTGCCGGAGCGGCGAGTGTTTTCGGTGCCGCATGTACAGACGGCACCGGGGAAGGCTTCGGTGCCAACGGCAACTTAGGCGCAGGAATAGTTGCGGGCTGTGGAGCCGAAGTGCTGCGGCCGTGCTTCGCCTTAGAAGGGGCATGCATGCCCGAGGTGCCCGGTTTGTCCCCCACACTAACCCGCGTCGGAGGTAGAGAGCGAGAAGGTGAAGGTCTTTTCTTGGCTCTCTGTGGGGACGGCTTGGGAGAAGGAGCAGGGAGGGATCCGGGAGTTGCTCCATCCTGTGGCTGTAATGCCCTGTCGAACAGGAGCATTTTAAGCCTCATGTCCTGGTCCTTCCTCGCTCTTGCGGTGAGTTTAGAGCAGTGAGGACACTTCTGGGGTATGTGTCCCTCACCCAGACACCTGATGCAGAGAGCGTGACCGTCGGAGGCAGGCATTGCTTCCCGGCATGAACCACACTTCTTAAATCCAGGCGAACCCGGCATGATGGCCCCTGTCTTCCTCTGACTGAGTCAGGGGGAGAAACTATTTACAGATAACTTGAGGAAATTTTTTTTTTTAAACTAGAATGACTACGACTAATTAACTAATTAACTGGGGAGAACTAACTATTAAATAAACCAAATGTAACGAATTCTTCCTCTCTCTCAGTCTGACAGGGCTGAGGAGAAACGTATATTCCGTCCGTGGCCGAGGACGGTCAGGAGGAACAGGCGGGAACCGGACTGCGCGAATACAAACGGCGCGAAAGAGCACAAGTCGCGCTTCGCGCATGCGCGGTCCGGCAGACTACGGCTACAAAAGTTCTCCGATCTGCGGCGCCGGGACAAGCTCGACATGTATAGTGGAGCACCCACGGGACACTGCTCGAAGAAGAAATAAAAATTATAATTTTCTCTCTGTTCAAGACCAGAGGGGGACCATAGGATTTTCTACTCTATCTTCTCCACTGCCCAGGCCATTAAATTGTATCTAGTTATCTTTATATTGAGCCTAATAATGTATATTTGGCTAAATCATCTCTTCTAGAAAGCCATCAAGCCTTGATCTGAAGACATTGAGAAATGAAGAATCCATCACTTCCCCAGGTAGTTTATTCCCACCATTAAAATTTGTGCAGTTTCCAACTTGATTTTTGTCTGGCTTGTGTGTCCAGCAATTATTTCTTGTTATGCTTTTCTTTGCTAAATTAAATAGTACTTAAAATGCTCTATAATTTTCTCTCCATGAAGATACTTATAAACTGTAATCTAAGGCATCTTCTCCAGCATTTTTTTGCTTTTTCTACACTTTATCCAATTCTTCAACATCCTTTTAAAATGTGAACACTGACCATATACAGTATTCCAGTATTGGTCTCACTGATGCCAAAACCAGAGGTTAAATCACCTCCCAAATCTTACTCACTACTCATTTATACATCCAAAGATCACCCCAGAACACATCTCTGCAGGATGCCCACTTTACAGCTTAATTGTAAACCACTGATAACTGCCCTCTGAGTATGGTTTTCCAACCTGTTGCGTACTCACCTTACAGTAGACTCATCTAAACCAGTAGTTTTCAGCCAGGAGTCTGCACATCCCTAGAGGGGTGGAGGCTACAGGCTATATCTAAGGGGTCATACATAAGAACATAAGAATGGACGTACTGGGTCAGACCAAAGGTCCTTCTAGCCCACTATCCTGTCTTCCAACAGTGGCCAGCACCAGGTGCCCCAGAGAGGGTGGACTGAAGACAATGATCAAGCGATTTGTCTCCTGCCATCTCTCTCCAGCCTCTGACAAACAGAGGCCAATGACACCATTTTATCCCCTGGCTAATAGCCTTTTATGGACCTAACCTCCATGAAATTATCTAGCTTCTCTTTAAACTCTATTATAGTCCTAGCCTTCACAGCCTCCTCTGGCAAGGAGTTCCACAGGTTGACTACACGCTGTGTGAAGAAGAACTTTCTTTTATTCATTTTAAACCTGCTACCCATTAATTTCATTTGGTGACCTCTAGTTCTTCTATTTAGGGAATTAATAAATAACTTTTCTTTATCGGCCCTCTCCACACCCACTCATGATTTTATAGACCTCTATCATATCCCCCCTCAGTCTCCTTTTTTCTAAACTGAAAAGTCTCAGTCGCTTTAACGTCTCCTAATATGGGACCCGTTCCAAACCCCTAATCATTTTAGTTGCCCTTTTCTGAACCCAAAGCTGCGGGGGGGACTGCTCCGCTGCCGGCTTCCCCGCGGCTTTGCAAAGCTGCGGGGGGGCTCGGGCAGCGAGGCAGCCCAGGTGCGCCTGGACTACTCCGCTGCCGGCTTCCCCGTATCTTTGCAAAGCCGCGGGGGGGAGTGGGTGCGGGGGCCCGGGCAGCCCCTCCGCGGCTGCCCTCTGCGTCTTCCTGGTCTGCAGACCAGGGAGACGCAGAGAAAGCCCCAGAGTACACGGGCGGCAGGACCGCGAGGTCCCGCAGTCCGTGTACTCTGGGGCAGCCCCGTTCGTAACTGCGGATCCGACGTAAATTGGATCCGCGTAAGTCGGGGACTGCCTGTACATCTTAAAATTTCCAAGCAGGTCAGCACATCTATGCAAAATTTCTTAGGGATACACAAACAAAAAATGTTGTAAACCACTAGTCTAGGCTATATTTCCCTAGTTTGCTTAAAAGAAGGTCATGACAGAGGATATCAAAAGCCTTATGAAAGTCAAAATATATCACATCTACTGCTCCCCGTCACACCCAAATTTATAAAGATATTAGGTTGGTTTGACATGATTTGTTCTTGACAAATCCATGTTGACTGTCACTTATGTTATTATCTCCTAGATACTTACAAGTTCATTGCTAGTTTATTTGCTCTATTACCTTTTGGGTACCAAAGTTAAGATTTTGATACTATTACCTCATTGACTGTTACCTTCGGAGATCTGTCAGTTGGCCAGTTCTTAATCCATTTAACATGTGCTCTATTAATCACAGAATCTTAGGATTGGAAAGAACCTCCACCAATCAGCAGCTGAGACTCTACAGAGTGACAACCCTCATAAGGGACAGCAGTGGGGCAGTGAGCAAGGACTGTGGGAGTGGAGCAGGCAAGGAATGGGTCAGCCACAGTGGAAGGGAAGAGCATAGGGTTCCTTGTGGTGGGAATGAGTAGGGGAGAGCAAAGGGGACCAGTGTGGGGGGGATATTGCAGCCTGGGTGGGAAAGGGTAATCAATATCCAGAGAAAGGGAGAGGTAAGGGCATAGGGATGTTGCCTGAGGGAGGGAGCACTGAGCGTGGGAGGAACAGTTAAAGAGTAACCATCCCTGCAGCCATTATTCTGAGAGAAGGGGCGCTGAAGAAGGGTCGGGGGCCAGTAGCAGCTACAGGGATCTTGCAATACCCTCCCTGGAAAGAGACCAGGGACAGATTCCTTTGGTCTAGAGCCATCATGTCCACTAGTGGTTGCAGCTTCAAGGACAAGTGTGTGTCCCTGTTGTGCTGTAAATTCTGCCAGCAGTGCTGAGCTAGCAGGGGATAAAGGTTGTACTGCTGGCCAACCCAGAGATTGACCTATACTTCACTGACATTCCACCAACCAGGTAAGTCCTCTTCTTAACAGCTGACTAATATTATAGCAGTGCCAAAATACCTTAGGGTACGTCTACACTACAGCGCTAGTTCGAACTAACTTAGTTCGAATTAGTTAATTCGAACTAAGCTAGTTCGAACTAACGCGTCTAGAACTAAAAACTAGTTCGAACTAGCGTTTTGCTAGTTCGAACTAGTAAGTCCACATTGAGTGGACTCTGAACAGGGCTTAAGGATGGCCGGAAGCAGTGCCGGCAGGGCATAAAAGGAGGACTTAGAGCATGGAGATGCTGTCTCAGGCTAGCCGAGGGCTGCGCTTAAAGGGTCCCGACCCCCACCCCGGACACACAGTTCTAAGGGGTGCCCCGCTTCCAAAGAAGTTCTGGCTTGGAGTGCCCTGAGTGCCCACACTGGGCACATCACACCACTCGGCCATCAGCCCGGCTGCACTTGCCGCAGGCTGCCATCTGGGGAGAGGGAGTAATTGGGGGGCTGCAGGAGAGCTTCCACCCCCAGAAGCCCGCAGAGCCAGCCCAGTCCTCCCCATCGGGGGCTCGTACCCCATTCCTCCCTCACCTCCTTCCACTTACCCTTCCCTAGCCCCCCTTCTTATTGATGTACAAAATAAAGATAACGTTTCTTCCAACATTGACTCTGTCTTTATTGAAAAAAACTGGGGGACACTGGGAAAAGGAGGTGGGAGAGGGGAAGAGAAAGGCTGGGAGAGGGGAGGGCAACTAACATGATCAGGGGTTGGGAACAGGTCCCAGATGAAGAGAGGCTACAGAGACTGGGGCTGTTCAGCTTAGAAAAGAGGAGACGGAGGGGGGACAGGATAGAGGTCTCTAAAAGCAGAGGTTGGGTGGAGAGGGTGCATTCAGAAAAGTTCTTCCTGAGTTCCCATAAAGAAGGACTAGAGGACACCAAAGGAAAGGAATGGGTAGCAGGCTTGAAACTAGTAAGAGAAAGTTGTTGTTCTTGACAAAGCAAATAGTTAACCTGTGGAACTCCTTGCTGCAGGAGGCTGTGAAGGCTACAACTAGAACAGAGTTTAAAGGGAAGTGAGATCAAGTCATGGAGGTTGGGTCCATGGAGTCCTATTAGCCAGAGGGTAGGAGTGGTGTCCCTGCCCAAAGTTTGTGGAAGGCTGGAGAGGGATGGCACGAGACAAATGGCTTGGTCATTGTCTTCGGTCCATCCCCTCCAGGGTCCCTAGGGTTGGCCGCTGTTGGCAGACAGGCTACTGGGCTAGATGGACCTTTGGTCTGACCCAGTACGGCCATTGTCAGCTCAGGGCTCAGTGTCGGGGGTCTCAGTGGACCCCCTTGATTTTCATGCACACCTGGTCCTGGGTGGCCAGGCTGGCAGCTCTCCTGCCCTAGACAGCCACTTTCCTGTGCCTAGTGCGGAGATCGTGGACGAGGTCCACGATGTCCGCACTAACCCAGGAAGGTGACCGCCTCTTGCGGTCCAGGGCAAGCTCCCGGGAGCCGCCAGCCTGGTCCCGGCAAGAGGGGGTGGGCTGGGGGGCATCGGGTGGGTGGCTCTGTGCCGTGCCAGGTGCAGGGTCTGCTAGCTGGGTGCTGGCAGGCTTGCACCTGGCACGGGCACCGTAGCCAGCCCGTGCCCCTTTAAGGGGTCCGGGGCCGGGAGGGGGGCATAGAGTTTCCCTGGTGTTGGCCAGAGTGGCCACCAGGGAAACCTGGGGAGGGCTAGCCTCCCACTAGTTCGAACTAAAGGGCTACACAGCCCTTAGTTCGAACTAGCTAGTTCGAACTAGGCGTTAGTCCTCGTAAAATGAGGTTTACCTAGTTCGAACTAAGCGCTCCGCTAGTTCGATTCAAATTCGAACTAGCGGAGCGCTAGTGTAGCACCTATTAAAGTTAGTTCGAACTAACGTCCGTTAGTTCGAACTAACTTTGTAGTGTAGACATACCCCAAATTAGTAGGAGTCTCACACTGTACTAGGCACCATACAAACCATTAAGAAGTCTAAATATTAGTAGTGTCCCTTAAGTGACTTTGGGCAGCTGAACAGAGTAGAAAACCAATATTAAAAAGGCCACACTGGTGCTATAAGCATCAATAGAGCGTGGTCCTGCTTGATATTCAGTAACAGTCTGGGTCAGAGTGACATGGGGTAAATCGTAAATGGTTGTACAAAAGCTTGTCTGTCCATGGCAACAGGAAAGCATCCATCAGACACCTTGGTCTGTGGCCTGTTTGTGACCAAAATCACTGACACTGCCTGTCGATTCTGTGCATGTATATAACTAGTTCACTTCTGTATGCACAGGAACTAGAAGACTAACTTCAAAGCAAAGATCTGCATTGCCTATTCTTTCTCGGGGGAAGGCTCTGCTGTGAAAACATGTGTGAGGAGCCTTTCCATCATGCTAGAAGATCTACAAAGGAAAGCTTTAGGCCTGATCCTTTCATTGCAAGGCTGCTTAAACTTTGAACAGGTAAAGTATAAGTCATAAGATGGAGATCTTCCAAATAATTATTCGGCATACACTGGAAAATGCATGGAAGAACTTAAATGGAATCTACACTTGTATTTTCTATTGGACTGTAACTTTTTGAACTGACTCCAGTGGAACAGACACATGCAATCATTCAAAGAACCATCATCTTTTGTCTTTTATCTCCTCTTTTGATTGTAAGCTCCTTCAGGCAGGGACTGTCTTCATGTTCTCAAGGAGCTGATAGAGGAGGTATCTGAGCCTCTAGCTATCATCTTTGGAAAATCATGGGGGACGGGAGAGATTCCAGAAGACTGGAAAAGGGCAAATATAGTGCCCATTTATAAAAAGGGAAATAACAACAACCCAGGAAACTACAGACCAGTTAGTTTAACTTCTGTGACAGGGAAGATAGTGGAGCAAGTAATTAAGGAAATCATCTGTAAACACTTGGAAGGTGGCAAGGTGATAGGGAACAGCCAGAATGGATTTGTAAAGAATAAATCATGTCAAACCAATCTGATAATTTTCTTTAATAGGACAACTAGTCTTGTGGATAAGGGAGAAGCGGTGGATGTGGTATACCTAGACTTTAGTAAGGCGTTTGATATGGTCTCGCATCATTATTCTTATCAATAAACTAGGCAAATACAACTTCGATGAGGCTACTATAAGGTGGGTGCATAACTGGCTGGATAACCGTACTCAGGGTATGTCTACACTACAAAGATAATTCGAACTAACAGATGTTAGTTCGAATTAACTTTGGTAGGCGCTACACATGCAAACCGCTAGTTCGAACTTAATTCGAACTAGCGGAGCGCTTAATTCGAACTAGGTAAACCTCATTCTACGAGGACTAACGCCTAGTTCGAATTAAGTAGTTCGAATTAAGGGCTGTGTAGCCACTTAATTCGAACTAGTGGGAGGCTAGCCCTCCCCAGCTTTCCCTGGTGGCCACTCTGGGCACCACCAGGGAAACTCTTCTGCCCCCCTCCCAGCCCCGGAGCCCTTAAAGGGGCACGGGCTGGCTACGGTGCCCGTGCCAGGTGCAAGCCTGCCAGCACCCAGCCAGCAGACCCTGCACCTAGCACAGCTCGAGCCGGCCACCCATTGCCACCCAGCCCTCCGCCTCTTCCCGGGACCAGGCTGGCGGCTCCCGGGAGCCTGCCCAGGTCTGCAAGAGGCGGGTGCCCGCCTGGTCTAGTGCAGACATTGTGGACCTCATCCACGACCTCCGCACTAGGCACAGGAAAGTGGCCGTCTAGGGCAGGATAGCTGCCAGCCTGGCCACCCAGGAGCAGGTTTGCATGAAAATCAAGGTGGTCCACTGAGACCCCCGACCCTGAGCCCTAAGCTTAGAATGGCCATACTGGGTCAGACCAAAGGTCATTCTAGCCCAGTAGCCTGTCTGCCGACAGCAGCTAATACTAGGTACCCTGGAGGGGATGGACCGAAGACAATGACCAAGCCATTTGTCTCGTGCCATCCATCTCCAGCCTTCCACAAACAGAGGCCAAAGACACCATTCCTACCCCCTGGCTAATAGCACTCCATGGTCCCAACCTCCATGACTTTATCTCACTTCTCTTTAAACTCTGTTCTAGTTGTAGCCTTCACAGCCTCCTGCAGCAAGGAGTTCCACAGGTTGACTATTTGCTTTGTGAAGAAGAACTTTCTGTTGTTAGTTTGAAGCCTGCTACCCATTCATTTCATTTGGTGTCCTTTAGTCCTTCTTTTATGGGAACTAATGAAGAACTTTTCTTTATGCACCCTCTCCACACCACTCGTGCTTTTATAGACCTCTATCATATCCCCCCTCAGTCTCCTCTTTTCTAAGCTGAAAAGTCCCAGTCTCTTTAGCTTCTCTTCATATGGGACCTGTTTCAAACCCCTGATCATTTTAGTTGCCCTCCCCTCTCCCACCCTCTCTCTTCCCCTCTCCCACCTTCATTTCCCAGTCTCCCCGACTTTTGTTCAATAAAGAGAGTTTCTATTTTTGAACACGTGTCCTTTATTTTGCACATCAGGAAGGGGGGCTAGGAAGGGGTAAGTGGAAGGAGGTGAGGGAGGAATGGGGTACGAGCCCCCGATGGGGAGGACTGGGCTGGCTCTGCGGGCTCCTCGGGGTGGAAACTCTCCTGAAGCCCCTTGATTGACCCCCCCCTCCAGATGGCAGCCTGCGGCAAGTGCAGCCGGGCTGATGGCCGAGTGCTGTGATGTGCCGAGTGTGGGCACTCAGGGCACTCCAAGCCAGGACTGCTTTGCAAGCGGGGAACCCCTGAGAACTGTCTGTCCGGGGTGGGGGTTGGGTCCTCTAAGCACAGCCCTCGGCTAGCCTGAGACAGCAGCTCCACGCTCTAAGTCCTAATCTGATGCCCTGCCGGCACTGCTTCCGGCCATTCTTAACCTCGGTTCAGGGTCCACTCAGTGAGGACATGCTAGTTCGAATTAGCAAAATGCTAATTCAAACTAGTTTTTTAAATCTAGATGCGCTAATTCGGATTAGCTTAGTTCAAATTAACTAATTCGAAATAAGTTAGTTTGAATTAGTGCTGTAGTATAGACATACCCTCAGAGAGTAGTTATTAATGGTTCACAATCCTGCTGGAAAGGTATAACAAGTGGGGTTCCGCAGGGGTCTGTTCTGGGACCGGCTCTGTTCAATATCTTCATCAACGATTTAGATATCGGCATAAAAAGTACGCTTATTAAGTTTGCAGATGATACCAAGAGGATAGGGTCATAATTCAAAATGATCTGGACAAATTGGAGAAATGGTCTGAGGTAAACAGGATGAAGCTTAATAAAGACAAATGCAAAGTGCTCCACTTAGGAAGGAACAATCAGTTTCGCACATACAGAATGGGAAGCGATTGTCTAGGAAGGAGTACGGCAGAAAGGAATCTTGGGGTTATAGTGGATCACAAGCTGAATATGATTCAGCAGTGTGATGCTGTTGCAAAAAAAGAAAACATGATTCTGGGATGCATTAACAGGTGTGTTGTGAGCATGACACAAGATGTCATTCTTCCGCTCTACTCTGAGGTTAGGCCTCAGTTGGAGTATTGTGTCCAGTTCTGGGCACCACGTTTCCAGAAAGATGTGGATAAATTGGAGAGGGTCCAGAGAAGAGCAACAAGAATGATTAAAGGTTAGAGAACACGACCTATGAAGGAAGGCTGAAAGAATTGGGTGTGTTTAGTTTAGAAAAGAGAAGATTGAGGGGGGACATGATAGCAGTTTTCAGGTATCTAAAAGGGTGTCATAAAGAGGAGGGAGAAAACTTATTCATCTTGGCTTCTGAGGCTAGAACAAGAAGCAATGGGCTTAAACTGCATCAAGGGAGGTTTAGGCTGGACATTAGGAAAAAGTTCCTAGTTGTCAGGGTAGTCAAACACTGGAATAAATTGCCCAGGGAGGTTGTGGAATCCCCATCTCTGGAGATATTTAAGAGTAGGTTAGATAAATGTCAATCAGGGATGGTCTAGAGACAGTATTTGGTCCTGCCATGTGGGCAGGGGAATGGACTCAATGACCTCTCGAGGTCCCTTCCAGTCCTAGTATTCTATGATTCTGTGTTTGTATGGCACCAAGCACAGTGAAGTTCTGGCCCATGACTAGGGCTCTGAAATGCTATAACAATATAAATAATAAATCTTTCTGAAAGCATGCTTTAGTTCAAACACATTATTACATTAGATGCAAGAATCATTGCATAAGAGAGAGACTAGATGATCATAATGGTCTCTTCTGGCCTTAAAAATCTATGAATTTATATAAATGTTCCTTCTTTTTTCTGATTTACATCTTGGCACAATACAGTTTTGAACAGATTTAAAACAGGGAAACTCCAGAGTGCAAAATACCAGTCTTTCCTTGGTAGTTACTTAAAATACACACTGACAGGCTGATATGCAATAGGAAAAACAAATAAAGTATGTTTTCAGAACAATTACCCTGAGGAAAACAGGAAAAGTGAATATTTCTTATCTGCAGCACTTGATGCTTGGCAATGGCTGGCACCAACTGTATGGGGACCATTCTAACAATGGTGTCACTGCCTGTCACTAGCAGCTGCTTGGCTGCGGTAATGAATTCTAAAAGTGTTGCAAGAGGGAAAAATCGGGACTTTTTAAAAATAATAACACTTGCATATTATTTTGAAGTCCTCTATACAGATGAATCTATCTAATGGTTTTATAAAACACTTGTCATCCCTATATCCAAGCTCTTGCATATGATCCGTTGCTTCGTCAGAACTGCAACTGTGTCTTGCATTTGCTAATATGCACATTGGGGATGACTACTGGGACTTTGTAACCATTAAGTTCAATTAATTTATTGCATAACGAGATGAAGCTTCATTTGCACCTGGTTATACTAGGTCTGAATTTCACCAATCCCAAAAATGATCTAAAATGTTTCCTATATTCACATAGCTTTCAAATGGAAACTGTGAAGTGTGGTACATGGCAAGCACTCACCAAAGTAGCACAGTCCAACATTTGCAAACTTAGGTAGCTAAATTTGACCCCACAATCTGTTTTTAAAGATGCATGTAAAAGCAGCCTGTTTTTAAAACCTATTGCAAACATGCAATACCACCTTGACTTCTGTGGAACACCTCAGAACAGTAAGTTGCTTTTTTTTAGTTGCCTACAAACAGATTACAGAGCCCAACATTAGACATACAAGTTTAAATATTTTGGCTTAAATGGACGTAGTCTAAGCACAAATTATTTTCTGCAAATGAATACTGTAGCTTATTTGTGCACTATATGTACTTGTATTGACCTTGCCATAACTGACCTGTCATTTGCTCAAGGTCATCTTTGAGTCCACGGATATTCTCTTCTAGAAGCTTGATCTGTTTGGCATGTTCTCCACTTCCCACATTTTTGTATTCTAACCAGTAATCCTTCTCAGCCTGTTTTATCACTAGTTTTTGGTCAACTTCCTTTACCTTGGAGCGCAGCTCTATAAAAAATAACAAAACTAGAAGCATGAGTCCTTTTTGCTATTACAGGTTGAACCTCTCTTGTCCGACCACCTTGGCACCTGACTGGTACCGAACCAGAGAATTTGCCAAACCATAGGAGTTCAACATTGTAGTGAACGAGTCTCTTTATATGTATTTCACCAAGGCAAATAAATGGAACAGTGCTTTCAATTCTGCTTAATAATGTATGCCTGTACTGTTATCGTCATCTTCTGACTATATATTTTAGAAATATGCATGATAGGAACCCCCTACCCCTTGCCGTATGAAATTGTCTTATGTATACAAAGATGCATAACTTGAAGATGCTTTCAACAAAATACCACTTGTAACTTACCAATTTTAATGTCATAATCTGCTGGATCTGTATATCTTATTTTGATGTATATATCACTTTTGTATGTAAAGTTAGAGGTATTGGGTACAGAATGGTTTATGGCAGGGGTGGTAAACCTTTTTTGAGTTGGGGGCCACTCACCCACAGAAAAATCAAGTTGGGGGCTGCAGAAGTGAAAAGGGAAAAAAAAACACCCAACCCACTTCTCGCTGACGTGGGCCCCCCAACTAAGAAGGAGAAAGACACTCCCCACATTCCCCTGGGGGACCCCACCTAGTAGATTTTGTGTGCTCCAACCCCAGGGTGGGCAGTAGAGAGACTGGAATGACAGCACAGACTCCCCAGTACTTGAGGGGGCTTTGAGCCTCCGGGGCATGGATCCAGGCAAGCAGGGGCCAGCCTGAGGTTCCCCATCCCTGGTTTATGGTTTTAAATGTGCAAACAAAAGCCATCAAGGGTGTTTCCAAAGCTCAACCACCTCAATGTCTGGGTGATCACCTGTAAACAGCCTCTTCTATCTTTTCAGTCTAAGCAGTGGTTGGTCTTAGGAAGCCATGTGACAACCCTAACTGGTAGGGTCTAACCAGGTAATTTTCCATGGAAGGGTGGACTATAGAAACAAAAATTTCTGCCCAAAAGGAAGTTTATTTAGGATGCAAAGTTTTCAGGCTCTTGGTCTTTGGCTGGCATGACACACCCAAGAGAATAACCAGAGACCCCAGGAAAAAAGATCTTCCCTGGCTTGGAGTTTTAGTTGAAATAAGAACATTTTTAGGGTGTCTGCAATATGTTTTAGTGTGTTAGAACAAGCTATTTGTTTTCTTTTATTTTTAAATTTGTAATTCTCTCTGTTTTCTCTTGCAACCACTTAAATCCTACTGTTTGTACGCAATAAAATTACTTGTATTTACTATCAAGCCCCATGTAAATTATTCTTACCCGGGGGAGCAATCAGTGTGTACATTCTCCTTTCATTGTTAAAGGGGTTCTGATCCCATTTGGGGGCTGGTTTCCTGGATGCTGTGCCTTGAATCAGGAGCGGCCCGAGGCCGGCTGCAGCAGCTGGCACCCTAGGTGGGGCGGCGCAATCGGCGCCCCTGCCTGCACGGCTGTCAATGGCCGTGATGTCATCACAGGGCGCCCGGGCCAGTGGCGCCCTAGGCAGCTGCCTAGCTCACCTAGGCTCACGGGCCGCCCCTGCCTGAAATTGCATTCTCCTCAGAGCTGAATTAATTCAGGATCTGTATTGCTCTTCGGGATGGTCATCTCAGCTCTGGGCCTTGGCTGGGAGAGACCAGGAGATCTGGCCCATCAGGACAGGGTAGTGAATAGCCTTAGAGAGCAAGGAAGTGAGTGTCAGTGGCTTTGTCAGCACACCGGGAAGCAGCTCTTCCAAGGGGGTCTTCTGTGACTGCACCGGTCTGTTTGTCCATCTGTGAGTCCGTTTTTTCAAACACTCCTCCTATAAGGTAAGAACTAGGACCAGCAGCAAAGATGCAGAGATGGGACTGAAACATCTATAACCCCATTTAGCCAGCAGGGGCAGGGGTGGAAAAGGGGATAGCTAGCTACTATATTTTTCAGATAATTTCTCTGTTTGTCTGTGTCTATCTGTCCCCCAGCTGGGGGACATGAATCCCTCCCCTGGCTGTGCCCACTGCAGTTACAGTGGCCCTGGACAGCACTTCTCACCTGGCCGGAAGCTGTTACAGTGAGAGAGAGCTGGAGTTGTCCTCTCTCCCCAGTGCAGCCTGCATCTGAACCTCTCATCTCCTACCCCAGAACAATGATTTAAATAAAGAATAACCTTATTTGGATGCTTCAGGGTGTAGCCGAGCTAGTCTGTACAGGATAAACTTAAAAAACAACAAATGGTCTGGTCACACTTTATAGACTAACAAAACATGAATAGATGGTATCATGAGCTTTCGTGGGCACAGCCCACTTTCCTATGCATCCCTGCCATAAACCATGCTTGTTATTTGTGCCATGGAGCCGGAGCTGTCCCTGGGCATGCAATGGCCCCACATGGTCATGCTGCAGTTTTTGCAGCACTTTGTGCCAGTTGCCTTTCTAGTCCCGCAAGAGCTGGATCCAGAGCTCATTCTGGGGACCCTCTCCCTGGGTACAGGAGCTACATTCTGGCAACTGCAACCCACTGTGGAGAGGCATTTTTGGAGGCTTGACACCATTCTGGACCAGCTGGTCATGGAGAGGTGGGACGACCAGCAGTGGCTCCAAAACTTCCGCATGCGAAAGACTACCTTATTGGAACTATGTGCCTGGCTTGCCCCTGCCCTCTGGAGAGAAGCAGGTTGCAATCACCCTCTGGAAGCTCACCACCCCCGACAGCTACCAGTTGGTAGGCAACCAGTTTGGTGTGGAGAAGTCCACCATCAGGGCCCTCCTCATGGACATAAGGCACTGTTGGGCTGCAGTCCCAGCAGGGGGGTGGGGAGAGTGTTGCATAAGGGGGACCCTCGGGAAAGGAGGGCTGGGGGCTGTAGGGGGTGGAGTGGAGGTGGGGGAAAGCCCTGTCCCCAGGGGCTTGTGCCGTTCTGCCCTTACACAGCCCTGCTGCTGGGGGGGGGGACCTCATAGGGGGTGGCTCCTGGGGTGTTTGAGGTGGAGGAAGGATGGGAGGGGTTCAGGCATCTCTCAAGGGCTCAGGCATTCCCTTTCTCGTTCTCTGTTTTGTGTGTTTGTCTGCTTCTGCAGATTGTGAGGGCCATCAACTCAATCCTGCTGTGGAGGGTCATCAGTCTGGGAGACCTGGACTCAATTGTGGGCAGATTTGCTGCCCTGGGGTTCACAAACTGCAGTGGAGCCATAGATGGGACCCACATCCCGATCCATGCATTGGACCATCAAGCGGCCCAGTACATAAATCGGAAGGGCTACTTTTCAGTGGTGCTGCAGGTCCTAACCACTGTGGACACTTCACAGACATTTCTGTCAGATCGTCGGGCAGGGCACACGATGCCCAAGAGTTCAGAAACTCCAGCCTGTACCACAAGCTGGAGACGGGCACATTTTTCCCCTGCTGAGACCTTGCCATTGGAGATGTGCAGATGCCACTGTGCATCATGAGGGATGTGCCCACCCCCTTGTTAGGCCCTAGTGCAGTTATGTTAAGACAGAGAATTGGGCCTAGTGCAGTTATGTTAAGACAGATCAAGGAAAGAGGTTAACAAAGGTTTCTGGGTAGTCCCTGAGCAGAACTAGAGATATGGTTCAAGCAAGGGGACCTCCCTACATGCTTGCTTGAGTTGCAGAAGTAAAATAAGTGAAAGGCTGCATTCCTATACCGGTTGTGATGGGAACAGCTAGTTTGAGAACTGATAAGGTAACTCCTTGTTTTTGTTCTCACCCTGATATTAACGAACTGTCTCTGCCCTCTGTTTGTTTTAACTCCCTGTCTCCTTGTTGTTTGGTACTTGCCTTCTGGGCTGATAAGAAAACTGTTGACCCGAATTGCTTAAAGCCATGAAGTATATGCATTAACACTAGAAGCTTCTAATTAATTAAGGGGGGGCTGAGATGCTTGGGCAAATGTTTTATGACGCGACGGAACTGTCTATATAATCTTACTTGTTACTGAAATCAGGGCTGGTTCACTTGGGAGATGGGCTGCTCTCTATTGTAGTGCACACTATTCAATAAAGAGCTTGTGATTGGATCTTGCTGGTGTTGCCTGTCTCTTTGCGGTCAGACAACGAACGGAGGCCATCCGGGTACAATTCCCCGACACCCTCATGCCATGGCTTATGAAGCCGTATACTGGCCATCTGGACCCCAGCAGGGACCACTGCAATGCCCACCTGAACTAGGCCCAGATCCAGGTCGAATGTGCCTTTGGCCGCCTCAAGGCACATTTCCAATGCCTGCTGACCCACCTGGACGTGGGGGACCATAACATCCCCGAGGTGGTCGCGGCATGTTGTGTCCTCCACAACATTGTGGAGAGGAAAGGGGAGGCATTCCTTCTGGGGTGGGGTGGGGACTGACACTGGCGGCAAGGGGTGAGCATTCAAGCAGCCGAGGACAGCTGTCATCCGACGGGCCCATCAGGTGGGAGTGTGCATCCAGGAGGCCCTGAGGGAGAGGTTCTCTGAAGGACCCCAGTAACTCTCCCCAGGGTCTCCCCAGCAGGGGCCCTTGCAGCCCTATCTCTTCCCCACTACACCCCCTCCCTTTGCCCTTTCCCTGACCTCTCAATAAACACTCCTGTTTGGTTTTGAAAAAAACAAAATCTGTATTGATGTAACTTTAAGAAAAGGTGGGGGGGGGGAGGGAAGGCTCATAACCTGGAGCGGGGGGCTCAGAGTTGTGAGGGTCATGGGGGGGTGGCTTGATGTGCCACCTCGAGTGCGGGGACCTCATCGGAGTTGGGGTTGGGTGGGTCCGGGGACCGCTGGCACCATGCATGGTTCCACACACTCCAAGTCCTCGCAGATCTTGTGCACCAGAGTCTGCTCCATGTCACGCAGGATGCTGATGTGCTGGCACATGAGGTCTTCTTGGACCCTGGCGCGTCTTTGGGTCCCCAGACTCTGGAGGCTGGCTGCGGTAATGTGGCTCAACTCTCAGTCCCAGCTGGTCTGGCTATGGAGAACACAAAGAGGGAGAGGTGGTCAGTCATCCATGCAGACACTGTCCCTGAGGCCCTCCTCTGTGAGCAGCAACCAACAGTCCTTGGGGCAGAGGAGAGGCATGTTCCGGGAGCAAGGCTATGTGTGTCCTGCTCAGTGGGCCATGCCACACAGGGGTCCCGTTGTGCCCAGAGGA
This sequence comes from Pelodiscus sinensis, assembly GCF_049634645.1. NCBI lineage: Eukaryota > Metazoa > Chordata > Testudines > Trionychidae > Pelodiscus > Pelodiscus sinensis. The sequence goes on from NC_134711.1 coordinate 310,889,777, forward strand.
CCATGCTGCCCACTTCCTGCCCCCCGGCCTGGACAAGCAGGCAAGGGAAGTGTCCGGCCACAGTGGGATCCCCTCATGGGCAGTAGAGAAGCTGGGAGCAGCCTGGCCCTCCCTGAGGTCCTCACACACAGGTGCTGCTTGCACTGCTGTCTCACATGTGCAGGCATGCCCGTGTACTGCGTGTGGCACTCCTCAGTCTGTCTGGGGTCGTGCCTGCACCCTTGAGGCTAGACTGCTTCCTGCATTGGTGGCTCCCCCGCTGTGGCAGGATGTGTGTGACCTCCCCTGAGCCTGCCAGCAGGATCCCACCCGTGTTCAGCGGCTGCCTGCTGCATCCACATGCCGCATACTAAGACTGCACACGGTTGCACGGGCACGGACCGCAGCACAATGTCCAGCCCGAGTGACACTCGCCTCCTGCCCCCTGTGCGCCTGCCTCCCCCGCCTTGTGTGTGAGACACAGTGAGACCACTCACCTGAAGATCCCTGGGAGACATCCTGGCTCACTGGCACCGGCTCCAGGGACAGGGTCACGATGTCCGTCTCCTCCTCTTCCTCCGCCTCTGGTTGGCGCTGGTCCTCCTTCTCCTCCTTCACTGAGACCTCTGGCCAGGTGATGATGGGGGTCTCCAGGCTGGAGTCCACAATGACAGGTGGAGAAGATATTTTCCCACCCCCCAGGAGCCGGTGCCATTCGTCAAAGTAGAGGCAGGTGATATCCCTGGCGGAGCTCCTTCACTTTACTCCAGACCTGTTCCAAGGTCCAGGAAGGGTGTCCGCACTCGGCCAGAGACTCAGCCATCTGGCCATAAGTGTCCACGTTTCAGCACTTGGACCGGAGATCCTGCAAGGTCTCCTCCTCACCCCACAGCTGAAGGAGGGACAGGATCTCCAGTCTGGACCAGGAGGGTGCCTGCTTCTTGGTCCCCTTGGGTGGATTCTGGAACCTCTGGGACTGCTCCCTGCAATGGCCAGAGGAGTCTCGGGGGGCTTGTGGCTCTGCCATGGGTGGCAAGGCCTGTGGCAAGGAGAGCAGAGTGGTGAGTTGCTGCTCCACAGCCGGCTTCCTGCTACAAGGCTTGTCCAGGATGCCTACCGCTTGAAAGGGGACCAAGAGACAGGAACTATAGAGTTGTGATTACTTTGTATGGAGTGGCCACCAGGTCACCTGTGCTATTTCCTGGAGGCCTCTTCTTTTGAAAAAAAAAAAAAAGCCCTCCCCCCGTCCACACACACCTTTTTCCGAAAGAGCTCTTTCGGAAAAGGCATTCTTCCTCGTAGAAAGAGGAAAAAGCCCTCCATTCTTTAGATTTACTTTCGAAAGAACGCAATTGCAGAGTGGATGTTCCGCAAGTTTTGTCAGAAAAACAACTGTTTTTCCGACAAAACTCTGTAGTGTAGACATACCCAGACTGAGCAGAGACTAGGAAAATCTGAAACCTGATTCCAGAAGGCATACTGAAAAGTTCTGAAATCAGACAAGACAACAAGCCCTCAGGATGGAGGGGTCTGTGCCCAGCTTAGTTGAGGATGGAAGACAACTTGTATGTTTTTTCAATGTGGATCCTCGAGAAGGAGTGGAATTTTTCTTTACTGACTTTGCTGGAGATCCAAATCACTGTAGCAACCAAACCAGACTGAAAGTTTGGGAGATGCAACTTGACTGAGGTAAACCTAGGGAGACACTAGCCTGACATCAGACCAGGTAGATAGGTAGTACTACTTTTAGTACAAAATTGAACTCAACTCTAACTATGAAAAACGGGAAACAGCATCCCATAACTAACTTACTACTCACCTTTCAGAAGCATTTCTTGGTCTCTAACATACTGCCATTTCTCCCTCATTGCTGCCTCTACATCATCCCTGGTTACAGTCTCCTTTTGCTCTAGTTCTTTCTCCTGTATTTTCAAATCGCTTAGTAGATCCCTGATGTGTCCCAGCTGTTCTGCCTTCAGACAGTCATTCTATGAGAGGAACAACAGTAAGATATATAATAAAAGGAGGGTTAAAAGTTTCTTACAGGTTAGGAAGAGTTCTTTTTATGCATCTTCGTATGAACTGGGGGTGAGGGGAACTTCAGTTCCCTCCTCCACACAACTAAACCCTTACCTTGCTTTAAGTTATGATAAGAGAAGCCTGGATACAAAATTTGGTGGTCTTTGCTCTTACCCTTTAGGAGGATTCCTGAACAGATGGACGAACAGACAGACTTGCTCACTCAAGTATACAGACAAATTCTCTCAAGTATAGCGAGAGAGAAACAAAAGTGAGTATTTCTTCACACAATGCACAGTCAACCTGTGGAACTTCTTGCCAGAGGATGTTGCAAATGTCAAGGGTTCAAAAAAATAAACTACCTAAATTCATGGAGGATAGGTACATCAATGCCTGTAAGCCAGGATGGGGGCAGATGGTGTCCATGGCCTCTGTATGCCAGATGCTGAGAATGAGAGACAGGGAATGATTGCCTGTTCTGTTCATTCCCTCTGGCCCACTTGGCACTGGCCACTGTTGGAAGACAGACTGCTACCTGGCAATGTTGCAAATTGAGCCTGCAAAGTTGAGCTGGGCTCTTTTTCTCATTTTTCACTATATTTGAGGTTACACAGGCCAAACTAGTCCCTCCCTCATTTTCACTAGTGCAACACCCACTACATCAGAAGTGATTATTTAAATGGCATCTTCTTATTCAACAAATCTCTGAATCATTATCTGCTCACTTAAGTGACAGAAATAAGATCATACTGCTATTTATTCCTCTTAGCCCTGCCCAGCCAGTAATGCTAATTGATTCCATTTCTTTTTGTTCAGCACCCAAAGAATTGTTTACTACAGTCCAAATTGTTATTCCCACGCAACCCATTTTTACACTTGCTTTTAGAACAGACCAGCACTTTAAGTTACATATAATCTAGGTGACAAAATTATATCTCCTTAAGCATATAAAATAATTCACTAACCATGTTTGCAAAATAGGCTTTGCAAAATATTAATTGCTACTAATACTGTAGTTACAATAAGCATGTTTAGTTTACAATGATAAATTATTTAGTTTTACTAGGTAAATACGGTAAAGAGTATGAGATGGAAAAGAGATGCATGTTTACTTACTCTTTCATGATATTTGTCATTCTTTTCTTTTAGTTGCTTTAGTTCAAATAGAAGCTGATTAATTGCCTCTTCTTTTAACTGAATTCTGAAGAGAAAGAAGCATATAAAGAAAGAGTCATAATACATCTATGGAAGAGAGAGGGAAGGAGAATTTTTTTTGTAGATGCAAATACTAGTTATGCTTTTTGCCTATGGATCTCAAATTGCTTTGCTAAGGTGAGTGAGCATTGCTATTGCCATATTATACATGGAGAAACTAAGCCTCAAAGCAGTTAAGTAACTTTGCACAGCATCACACAGTGAGCCAATAACATAGTCAAGAGTAGAACTCAGATCTCTCCACTTTGTCAGCTGCCCTGTTTCCAGGACCATGCTGTCTCCCTGATAGGTCAACCAATGCCTCTTCAATGCACAATTTTGAATGAGAGGTGGAAATTCCATGGGTCTCTAGTCACAGATTCCACTAAATTGTCCTGACAGAGGTTGGAGTTTGCTCCCTACAGAAATATCTGGAGATTTGGCTTCCACTATGCATTCCCTGCTAGTGGGCTATACTGAAACACACAAATATATGCACGTGCACACACATATGCATACAACTTGTTACAGCAAAAAAAGGGAACTGGCCCTTAATAATTGTATTGCAGAAAGGCTGCTTCCACAACAGTGTGGAAAGGCTTCCTGTTATTCAAACAGGCAGCTTCCATTGGCCTGTTTCTGACCAGAAATCAGCCAATGGGATTGTGCTGGGTGTGGGAGCAACGACTGAATCATCCCTCCTCCCTTCCGGTTTTTAAAGAGAAAACACCCTGCAGCCGCGTTTCTGAGTGGCATGCAAGGCTGCGGGTAAGCCGGGGAGCCTGCGTGGGGCTCCCCACTGCCTCCACGGGCCAGATCTGGTGGCTTGGCAGGTCAGATCCAACCCACAGGCTGTATTTTGCCCAGGCCTGCTCTAGTCTGTCCAGCCTAAGTTCTAACTCTTGCTTCCTGAAAGTTCTGGACTTTCAATATCTGTTTCTCCACAGACTAAAAAGTAACATGTGCAAAGAAACAAACATGCTGGATGGGATTGTTTTTGTTCTGTGCCTATGTGGTAGTGGTCATAGGTCAAGCACAGCAGTGGAGTTAGTTAAGATATTGTCTTAAGACAGAGATAATATATAAGAAAGGACGGGGGCAGCATAGAAAGGAACAATTCAGTAAACTGGCAAGAAAACGGAAGACATTATTCAGCACACACACGACTTCCTATATTCCCCCACACTTTTCCCACAGAAAAACTGTCACGAGACACCCTACCTGGGAATATTTTGAAGAAATTTGTCTCCTTGGTAAAAAAGGAAAATGTGTCTAGTGTGAACAGTGCAGGTCACAGGGGAGCTGCTGGAGTTCAGGGGCAGGCCCCAAGAACCTCATCTCCCAGAAAACATGCAGGCCACAAGGGGAAGATGCTGGAGGCCGGGGTCAGCCTTCAGAGCCCTGACCTCCCCAAACATCCTGCAGGCTGCAGGGAGGGCTGCTGGGAAGGGCAGCCTCTCAAGCCTGCTCCTCCCAAACAACCTGCAGGCTATGGAGAGGCTGCTGGAGGCCAGGAGCAGCTGCTGGAGCCCGGTCCCCACCAGTCAGTCTGTAGGCCACAAGAGGGGGAGCTGCTGGAGAGGAGGGCATCCCCTAGAACCTCGTCCCTCCCACACAACTCGCAGGCCACAGGGGGGCTACTGAGGCCAGGGCAGCCTGCAGAACCTTGCCCCCACTTCAACAGCCTGCAAGCCATGGGGGGGGGGGGGGTGCTGCAAGCCAGAGGCAGCCCTAGGAATCTTGCCCCCCTCAGACAGCCTGGAGGGGGCAGCAGCCTCTAGGACCTGGTCCCCCCAGGCAGCTTGCAGGCCGCAGGGCGAGACAACTGAAGGAGGCAGTAGCCTCTGACGCTCCAAAGCCCGGCCTCTTCCCAGACAGTCTGCTGGCCCTGGGGGGTAGGAGGATGAGGAGAGCCTGCTCCCCAGAAAGCTTACAGACTGCAGGGGGGTCGCTGGAGGCCGAGGGCAGCCCACAGAGCATGGCCTCCCCCAACAGCCTGCAGGCTGTGCGAGGGAGGGTGCTAGGGGGACGGAAGCCCCCAGAACCGTGCTCTTTCTACACAGCTTACTGGCTGCAAGAGTGCCTCTGAAGGCAGGAGACAGCCCCCAGAGCTACATCCCCACCTCAACATCCTGCAGGTTGCAGGTTGGAAGGGATGATGCAGGTCAGGAACAACCCCAGGAACCTGCCCCCCACAACCTGCTAGCTGCAGTGGGGGCGGCTGGAGACAGCTTCTGGAACCTGGTCTCCCCCAGACAGCCTGAACGCTGCAGGGGGGCCCTTGAACAGGCAGCCCCAGAACCTGTCCTCCCGATAGCCTGCAGGCCAGGTGGCGGTGCTAGAGGGCACGGCAACCTCCAGAGGCAACCGGGAAAGGACCCGCTGGCAGGGGAGTGCAGCCCTGGCCTCCTGGCAGGAGTCACCACTGGAGCAGCACCACCCTCACCGCCAGCCCTGGTAAGACCCCACCACAGCCCCTTGCCCTAAGCCACCCGCCCACTGCCCCTCCTCACCTCGAAACTCACTCCAGCCTTCATTTTCCTTCATTTTTTAAAAATACAGTCATTGAAATAAAGCATGTATATTTTTCATTTATTTAAAAAAAATTACTTCAGTTAAAGACCCAAGCAACACCGGGAACATCTGCTAGTTAAATATATTAGGTTACTAGTTATGCCAGTTTCTAAAACCATACTTAATCTACTTCATACCTCTTTCTAGAACTATCTTATCCTGGGGCCCAATAAAGGCATATGTAACCAATTACTGTTAGTTCCTCTACTGTTCCAACAATTATCATTCTTCCCCCCATTCCTATTAGCATGAATTGAGTCAAAAAGAGATTTTTTTTCTCAATAATTTTGATCTTTGGATCATGCAGGGATTTAGTCATGTAAGTTGCAAGTTATCAGTGTTGCATCTTCTGCTATCAATATGCCATTCTGGATATCTGTTCCAAGGCATTCTTTAGATTCTCTCAACGATTTTAAGGTTATTAAGAGGAAAGTATAGATTGAAGACATGGAGGAGCCTTTGGCTACAGTAAAAATGTACTACCGATCAAAGACATTATGGTTCAGTAGTTTGCCCAATGTTTACTAATTTGCTGCTATTTAAATTGCGTTCATTTTATCAAAATTCTTCTGGTCTATTTTGCTACTCTGAACATCGATGCTGATCTTAACTTTCATCATAATGGGTGAAGGAAGTGTCAAGGGAATCTGAGGTTTAGCCATCTGATGATATTAATGTCTCTGGTTTTGGTTTTTCAGTATCAAAAGCACATAGATATAGAATACATTCTCAGGGATTTTCATTATCCTGAAAGCACTATCAAAATTATGTCAGATTCAAACAGCCAATGAACAGGCTTGATTAACAATCTCTTCGGTACTGTTTTCTTCTGGAATATCACATGCAATATTTAAATCAGACTAAAATCCAGTACCAAAATAATTTGATAACTCATTATGGCACATCACCATAGTTCACAAATGAGTTGATAAAGGTCAAACCTCCCTTGTCCGGCACCCTTGGAACCTGAGTGGTTATGAACCACAGAGTTTGCTGGACAAGGGGAGATCAAGGCTCCCTATCCAGGTGTAGGGCTCTGCTCCTAGCTGGGGGTGCATTCCCTGTCACCTGCTGCTGCTTCCAGCCCCCCACCCTGCCAGCCCTGGCTGAGGCTGCATTCCCTATCATGCCAGCCCCGCTACCTCCAACCTTGTTCAGTACTGCACCCCCCACAGCGCCAGCCCAGGCTGCACACCTAGCTGCCGGCACTGCTGACTCCAGCCCTGGCTAGGGGTGTGCTCTCCACTGCCAATCCCAGCCAGGACTGCACTCCTTATTGCCGGCTCTGATGCCTCCAGCCCTGGCTGGGGCTGCGCTCTCCCACTGTACCAGCCCCGGCCAAGGCTGTGTTTCACACTGCGCCAGCCCCATTGAGGCTATGCTCCTGACTGCTGGGCCCATTGCCTCTAGCCCCGGCTGGGGCTGCGCTTCTTGCCACCAGCCCTGGATGGGCTTCACTCCCCACCTGAGGATCTACTCCCCACCACCAGTCTAGCATGGGTTGCACTTCTGAAACTGGGCAGCCTGGATTCTCTAGTCTAGCAATATCTGTGGTCTGCCAGACCAGAAATCCTGGAGTTTAAAGGTTCAACCTATACTATCAAACATTGCATTAGGAAATTCTATTAATGATTTAAAAACTAGCAAAAAATCTATGAACAGTAATGGTAGGAAATTTCAAACCAAGAGAGAAAAAGCAGACATGGAAGTTTTTTTAGTACTTGCCAAATTAATCCTTAAAATATACCTGAGAGATAGGTTCATATGTATTATTTTGCTAATTTGTACAAATAAGAAAACTGAGGCAAACATTAATAGAGGTCATTAACATTAACAGAGATTTACAGAGGTCCTGAGGGAAAAAATAAGATATGCAAATCTTCCACTATGGTATTAAGAGATTAAAAATAAATTATTGTAATTCCCATATCATCAGAAGACTCTCCTGACAAATGAGGCATCTGTTGAGATGCTGGAACTGCCAAAACTGTGAAATGACAAGAAAGCTATTGTTTTTCTCAGCTTAATAACACAGTTTGACTGTTTTGCAATGGGATGATGTATCATTTTCTTTGTTGATTTATTGAGCCATATTCATCCCTAATTTAACTCAGCTGAATCTGATTACTCTATGGGAGCGCACAGTGTGCTTCTTGCAAAATGTTAAATAAAGTTTATGCAGTTCTACAGAAACACTACACAAAATCCTGAAAACTCTGGCAAAATACACTTGATCTGTAAGCAGCTTCTATTCTGCTGCCTGGCTTTGTGTTCCTTTTCCAGACACTGAGGCTTTGTCTACACTGCAGGGCTTTTATGCAAAAAGTTTTTTGCAGAAGACATCTTCTGCAAAAACTTCTTGCTCAAAGGCACATCCACATCTCAAAAAGCACATTGCAAAAGCAATGTGCTTTTGCGCAAGAGAGTGTCCACACTACAGACACTCTTGTACAAGAAAGTTCTGATTGCCATTCACAGAATGACCATCAGAGCACCCGTGCTTTTTCAGATAGGCTCTTTTTGCACAAGTAACCCCTGCAGACTGTCCACACATGACTTTTTGCGCAAGAGTTGTAGCGCAAAAAGGAGTTACTCCTCATGGGGAGAGGAATAACTCTACCGGCAAAAGCCTTCTGTCCTGTCGATTTACTGTATTATTTTTTTTGTGCCAAAATGCGCCTGAGGTCTGTATGCTCTGCTGTTTTTTGAGCAAAAACGGCCATTTTTGCACAAAAACTTTGTAGTGTAGACATAGCCTGAGCTAGTACTTGTTATCCTTCAAATGCTCATGTGAACTATTGAATATTTGCCCGCTGCTGGGGGCTTTTTCTTTCCAAATTAAGTCTGATAAAAGTCACAGAGCTAAAAAAATTCAGATAGCTAGTAAATCAAATTATACAATAACATATTGATATGTTCTCCTCTTTCCTCCCTTCTCCACTGCTTTAACATTTTTTTCACTTTAGGGCTTTCCCTCCATTATTTTCAGTCATCAGTGGACTATCAAACATGTAGCTTTTCCCAGTGCCAATAGTTTACAATGAAAGAACTTTCCATATGGCCATTTCCACAACTATAATATTTAACCGTGACTGTGTAACTTAGAACCACAGTCACCATAACACTGGTTCCAAACAACACTGTTCAGTTTGTGTCGACACAGCAGCTTTTTCTGCCATCATGACAACTATGTTTGTGTGGCCACACCTACCAGCGAAGTTGCCTGAATCCATACAAGTGCATGCTGGAGAAACATGTTCAGCTTACCTGTTGTTGCCTCAACAAAGAACAGACTGCCTCAAGGACATGCAAGCAGACACAGAGAGCAAGACAGGCTGGGATGCCTTCCCCAGGAAGTAAAACAGATCCATATGCAGAAGAGGTGTGAAGGGGTGTGAAAACATCCCTCGTGATCCCCCAAGCAAGAATGCTCCAGCCAGCCAGGGGAAGGCAGGAGTGTTGCGCTGCCAAAGCCTTCTTCCCTCATGCTCTGACTAGCCGGGGAAGGCTGGGGCTGATTTCCCCACTTGTTTGGAGGGCCATGGGGGGTGCATTCAGAGGTATAAAAAAGTACCTCTCCCCCCCCCCCAGAAATTCCTGCATATAGGCCAGTCAAACTGGTTACTTAAATACAGTTTGGGAGGCTCATCTCCAGTGAAAAATAGAATAGTGTGCTGAACTGTTTACAAGAAGGGAACCAAGTGCCAGATATGCCTTCAGCAGGGACAAAATACTGTTAACTCTCATGCGGAGTAACTAAGCTTTAATCCTATGGAGATATGTCTTCAGAAACGACCCTCCCAGTGACCAGTTAGAGATACAATTCAAAGTTGTAGTGTGGATGGGCCCTTAATCGGCTATGGGTCTTGATGGATTTTGTGCCATTAGAAGGTGTTATTTATAATAACCAGGGATTTTACATTCTGACATGAATCTGTGATGTATCTGATTATGTAGCTATTGAAAGAGGGAGGACTCAACTTAGTTAGAAAGATACAGTTGGGGCAACAAAATATGTGCTCCCAACCAGTTATAAGAACTGAGCATTGTTTTTAGTAGGGGAATTGTATGCTTAAGATACATCAGTTAGTAACAAATTAGTAACAGCATGATAAATGTAAATAAATAATTCCTTTAGCCACATGTGCCACTAATCCATTAGTAACCTGACAGAAAGTCCTTGTGTGAGCAAGGCCAAAGATGCTATCTTTTGGTAACCATCTTTCCATTCAGTTTGCAAATCCTGGAATGAGGCCAATGATGCTTATATATAGCTACATAAAATGTTAAAGCTGCAATTTTGCCCAATGTGCTAGTTCTACCAAAGATACTAAATAACACTGACTTTTATTTGGTTGTTGTTTCTGATCTTTGTTAATACATTGAAGCAAAGATGATTCAGTAACTACTATGCAACCAGTAATCCGAATCTATCTTTGACAAGAAATCCAGGAGAAGAAAGGATGGAGTCTATGATTTTGGGGAGATCATTTCTAGATTATCTATTTCAGGAGATATATTTGTAAGATCCAATGGATCCACCAGCTTTTGTTTGTTTGTTTTTGGGGTTTTTTGTTGTCATATATCATGCATGGATCCTGCTCCTATTGAATTAATGAAAATAAGGAGTAAGTAGTGGGATCCATAGTATGTCAAGACTGGCTTCTCCTGATAAGCTTTCTGAAATATGACTTTAAAAATGCTTTTTTAAAAGTCACACTAAACTTACTAGGATTCCAGTTCGATCTCAGAGATAGGTAACTTGGAAACTTTTCACAAAACATTATCACTGGGCCAGCATAACTACTGATCTTACATGGCATAACTTCTAATTTACACTGTTGTGAAATGAAAATTGGGTCCTTTATGTTCAATGAACAATGTCTGTGCGCTGGATATTTACCCTATTAAGGCTGCTTTTTATTTTTAAGTCACTGGGATTTTCGATGGGTAGCCTAATGATGATATAGGGAGAGCACCGTTGTACTCATGTGATTCCCAGCTGACAGAATGGCCCCACAGGATCTTGGACAGTGACATAACTTTTAGCAGCCCTGAAGCTGCTCTGTTACTTCTTGAAACCAAACTAGTGCCTGGCAAAATGAGGATCTGGAGGTTGTAAAAGTATTTCTCAGTCTATTTCACACCCCACCCCGAGTTGCACTAGCAGACCAGACTGCTAGCCCTGAGTATCTTGTTCAGTGATTTCATATCTATGTGAAATCTAGGCAATCTTAGAAATCTACAATTACCAGAATCAGATGTCAACTTCAAATTTTTTTGTCTGATATTTATTATTAATAGACAAAAGGCCCATTCTGTACAAGTGTATAGATACGTTACTTTAAAAAAACTTTGAGAAAATTCAAGCAAGAGGAATTCCTAATTCCTAACCTGAGCAAAAACTAAAATGTTTGACCCATTTTAAACATTTTCTCCCATATGCACAGGTTTATAATTTGCATATTTCTAGAATATCCATAAAAACCACAAAAAAGTACAAAAAAATAAATTATAATCATCACATTTCTCCATGTTATAACAGCAAATATTTTGACTGGCTATGGTAAGTGCCTTTTGCTGTCTGTTTTACATGTGACAAGCATTTTATACAACTTGAGATTTTAAATTAATGAAACATACTGAAATGCCAGCAAGGCTTCTGGGAAAGATGATCTAGCTTGTAACTGCCCAACCTGATTCTCTTTTTTCTTCTTCTTCTTCCCCATGGTTTACGCTGTATTTATTCTGGATATTAGAACATATCTAAGAAAAACAAATGAAGAAAATTAATGATCTCTATATCTACACATTCTTACCTGGCTGTGGCACCTGCAACAAACAGCTCTGAAAAGGTGATCTTTTTATGAGGGAGGGGGAGAAATAGTGAAACATTAAATCAAAGGCTAACCCAAATCACTTACCAAAAAATCTTTCCAATTTCAGATTGGTTATTTTCTCCAAAATCTAATATTATAAAGTTACCTGGTGATGTTTAAAATAAGTTTAGAATACAAAATTCCTTACCTGTGAATACAAAGGAGCAGCAAGGTCTGAAGTAAACAGGATGAAATTCAAAAAAGAAAATGCACAGTACTCCACTTAAGAAATAACAATCACACATAATACCTAGGAAAGAGCACTGCAGAAAGAGATGTGGGGGTTAAAGTGGATCACAAACTATGGAGTCAACATTATAACACAGTTGCAAAAAAAAAAAAAAAGAAACACCATTCTAGAACAGGAAGCAGCAACGTGCGGCCATGTCATAAGTGACACGCACAATATCAACGGGCTCCCCATTACTCCCCCCAACCACAATAGGGAACTCATGTAGGTGATCCAGCATCGTGCCTCCCACAAGATTGGAGCCAGCGGTGGCTTCCTGCGGGGCGGGAGCCCATTCATTGTGCATGCTCTGCAGACATGAGACTAAGCAAGGGGGAAGGAGGGTCTAGGCACGTTCGCACACCACAGGGTATGTGACACAGCGTTATGTGTGCGTTGTCTCTGCTTGCAGAAGCGGAAAAGATATACGTCAGCAGTTTGGCCCTGTCCCTTTCTCCACTTGGGTGATGACTTCAAGGCATGTTCCAGGCTAGTCAGTTGCAGCCAATGGGGATGGTGGAGGGGGGAAGAAGGCGGCATCTGCATGCATTTGCACTGAAGGCCAAAGTCTGGCAGTTCAGGCTGGCCTGGGAAACCCCTAGGCTCTGTGCCAGATCTGGCTTGTGGGGAAGTGCACACGCGCTCCTCCTCCCCTCCCCACAGGAAAAGCTGGAGCAGACCCCAGGACAGGAGACTAATCAGGGCACGCTGTGGAGAGAGCCCCTTCCCCTCCCAGGAGAGTGGCTCAGCCCAGGGCAGGAGGGCTAAATCTTGGCACAACCCTTCAGAAAGGTTGCCGGCCCGTTTTAAAATGTATTAGCAGGAGTATTATAAGTAAGAGAAAAGACATAATTCTGTGTCCAGTTCTGGATGCCACATTTCAGGAAAGATTTGGACAAACTGGAGAGAATCCAAAGGAGAAAACCAAAAATTATTAAAAGTCTAGAAAACAGGAAAGATTGAAATAACTGGGTTTGTTTAGTCTGGAAAAGAGAAGACTGAGGGAGGACATGATAACAGTTTTCAAGAACATAAAAGACACACAAGGAGGAGGAGGAAAAATGGCTTAAACTGCAGCAAGGGAAGCTTAGGTTGGACATTAGGAAAAACTTCCTGTCAGGGTAGTTAAGGAATGGAACAAATTGCCTAGACAGGTTGTGGAATCTCCATCACTGGAAGATTTTAAGAACAGATTAGACAAATACCTATCAGCAGGGCTCGCCGAACCGCAGTGAGCCCCGCTCGCGAGCCACGCTGTCCGGCTATCTGCGCATGCGCAGATTGTTCTGCGCATGTGCAGATCGCCTGAACCCAGCTCTTCCGGGTTGCAATCTACTCGCCATGGGCGAGTAGATAGCATTATTTGTCGAGCCCTGCCTATCAGAAATAGTCTAGTTGTTACGTAGTTCTGAGTAGAGAGGATTGAACTAAATGATGTCTTGAGGTCCCTTCCAGTCCTACACTTCTGTGATTCTATAAATTTAAAGAAATAATTAAACTGAAATATTTCTATTTATTTTAGGTTTTGAAAACACCTGTTTTTACAGTTTAAATTTAGGACCTCAGTTCAGTCGTAGAATCATGGAAAAGTAGAGCTCAAAAGAACCTCAAGGGGTTATTTATTCAACCTAAACCCAGACAAGCTTACAAGACTGAGCCCACTGTCACAGTTGTAAATACAGGCAGTCCCCGGGTTACATGGATCCGACTTACATCGGATCCCTACTTACAAACGGGGTGAGGCAACCCCGCACTAGCTGCTTCCCCCCAGCAGACCAGGGAGACGCAAAGCTAGCCCCCCCCCCCCCCCCCCAGCAGACCAGGGAGACGCGGAGTGGCTTTTCTCAGCAGACACCTCAGCTTGAGAATAAAGGACTGAGGGAAGTGAGGTGTGGGAGAATAAAACTGAGCTCTGGAGAAATGTTTGGCTAGAGTTTCCCCTACAATATGTACCAGTTCCGACTTGCATACAAATTCAACTTAAGAACAAACCTACAGTCCCTATCTTGTACGTAACCCGGGGACTGCCTGTAAGGGCCAAACCCTGAAAAAATATTATTTTGCTAGTACCACGAGGGGTTGCACTGACTTCCGCAGAACAAATGATGGTAATAAGCATTAGGCTCAGTTGTAAATGCTTTCAGGATCAGGTCCTTTATGCTAGTAGGGATCTATGACCCCCAATTCAGGAAAATTCTTAAGCACATGGTAAAGTCCATACCTCCTCAGGACAGCACTTAAGCTATAGTGCCAAGAAAGTGGATCTCTTGTGTGGACTAGTCCAGGCTAAGGTTGATGATGGGATGGAAGCTATTGAAATTCCTGTGAAATTGACACTACAGTACAATGATGGCCACGTTTCAACCTACCAGCAGTTATACTTACCTATATGCCTCTAGCTTGCATCCAGGACACATTACCCGATCAATTGTTTACAGCCAGGCCCCAATATACAACCATATTCGCTCCAGACCCACAGACAAACACCTATAGGATCTCTATGAGGTATTCTTAAAACTTAAATACCGACCCAGGGAAGTGAAAAAACAGACTGATAGAGCCAGATGAGTACCCAGGCATCAGCTTCTTCAAGACAGACCCAACAAACAAAATAACACAACACCACTGGTCAACATCTATAGCCCCCAATTTAAACCCCTCCAGTGAATCATTAACAATCCACAACCTATCCTGGAAAACCATCCCTCACTCTCACAGGCCTTGGGGGACAGGCTAATCCTCACCCACAGACAACCCTCTAACCTGAAACAAATTCTTTCCAGCAATCACGCAACACACTTCAAACATGCTCACCTAGGAACCCACCCCTGCAATAAACCCCAGTGCCAACTCTATCCACAAATCTACACAAGCAACATCATCACAGGACCTAACCACATAAGCCACCACATCAGAGGCTCATACAACCAGGGGCGGCCAGTGAGCCTAGGCGAGCTAGGCAGCTGCCTAGGGCGCCACTGGCCCGAGTGCCCGATGATGACATCACAGCCATTGACGGCTGTGCAGGCAGGGGCGCCGATTGCACCGCCCCGCCTAGGGCGCCAGCTGCTGCAGCTGGCCTCAGGCCGCTCCTGCATACAACTGCACATCCACTAACATGATATATGCCATCAAGTGCCAGCAATGCTCCTCTGCCACCTATACTGTCCAAGTCTCTATGACCCATGATGAATGGACACAAATCAAATGTTCAAAATGGTAACACACAGAAACCTGTTGGGGAACATTTTAACTTGCCCTGGCATTCATTAATGGATTTAAAGGTGGTTATTCTCTTACAAAGCAATTTCAGGAATCAATTACTAGAGAGAGTCTACAGAATGCCTTCATATGCAAATTTGATCCTATCTCGCATAACTTGAACAAAGACATGAACTGGATGGGCTGTTTTATTCAAAGTCCAAATGACATCAAAAGCTAAGTACTGGGCACTCACAGCCTACTCTATTAGCCTCATTTACCACTGACACTTTAACTGACTGTGGGGGTTGTGTGTTTTTTCTCCTCCTTTCCTACCTTCTTTTTGTGCTTCATAATTCAACCTCTGTGCCTGTTGCTCCACATTTGTCATCTGAAAAAGTGGGTTGTGTCTACGGAAGCTCATGATACTATCTCTATCAGCGGTTCCCAACCTTTTCCAGATGGGGACCCATTTTGGCAATTCGGGAAGACTTGGTGACCCAAGGCAATTCAAAAACGGGGGAGGGGGAGGCATAACTAGCTAATTGTGTGCCTGAGGCAAGAATATGAAATTGTGCCCCTCCTGTTTATATATTCATAGTAGTTATTCCATAGAAAAACTGAAAATACATTAATAATAAAATAACAACACTACATTTATTTGGGTTGTGGTGGGGGAAAGACACTCATCTCCAAACCCCTCCCCCCCCGACTTAAACCCCACACTCAGAGACTGGAGGAGTCACACTCAGGGGCTGGAGAGCCTGAGAGTCACACTCAGGGGCTACAGGAGCTGGGAGTCTCACAGTCAGGGATCTAGGGGGCACACTCACTCAGGGGCCTGAGAGTCACACTCAGGGGCTGGGAGTCAGGGCCTGGGAGTCAGGGTCTGGGGGACGCACTCTGGGCCTGGGAATCTCACAGGTGTTCCAAAAATATTAGAAACATAATACACATTCAAAAAAAACAAGTAAAATTTAGTATTTTACCAAACAGTTTCACCTGAACTTAAATTAATGGGATGGCTGAGCTTGCATTTGCTTTGCTAACTGTTGTATCCTCAGAATTGTTGTGGTACCCTCCAGCACAGTCCCAGCCTCTTCCCCTCAGGCTCCCGAACACAGCCCCAGCTCCCACCCTGATCCCCCAGGGATGCAAGCTGGCCAGGACTCTGCCCTTGTCGGCCAATACCAGCCACGGGAATCCCGGCCAGGGCAGTTGGAAACCTCTCAACCAGACGCCCAGACACCTGGCCCTCTCAACTGGATGCCCGGACATCCAACCTGAGTTGGGTGCTGCTTCTTTTCTGCATTCCCTAGCATTCTAGCTTATTTCCCCCCATGTCCAGGCATATTTCCTTACTCCAGTGGTCACTAACCAGTATATTGGGATCTACTGGTAGATCTTGGAGCCTCTGACAGGTGATCCTGATTGGTTTGGCTAAGAGGCTATCAAGTGTAGGTACTTCAGCTGCCCCTCCCACTGCTGCTGAGCACCTCCTGCCCTTTTCCTGGGAGCTTTCCTCCCACCCCTCAGAAGCCTCCTGCTTGTGGTACAGAGCACGGAAGGGAGAGGATGTCAGAGTGCCCCTTTTTCCATCATGTACTCTATCTCCACAGAACGGGGAGAGAGGGACAACAGGGTCTGGGATGGAAGGAGTTTGCTGGCTGCTTTTGAGAGTGGTGCAGGGCCAGGGCAGGAGTAAGCCTGCCTTAGCCCCACTGCACCACCACCCAGAAGCCACCTGTGGTAAACAATGTCCAGCTGGCACTAGCTCCAAACCCCTCCCCCAGTCATGTACTCTCCTCTATACCCCAAGCTCCTGCCCTAGTCCTGAGCCCCTCAGACCCAAACTCCCTTACAGAGCCTGCACCCTGAACTCCCTCCTCCATCCCAACTCCCTGCCCCAGGCTCAACTCAGAGCCCCCTCATACTCCAAATCCCTTAACCCAAGACCAGAGCCTGTGCCCCAACCCTCTGCCCCTACCTGGTGAAAGGGAGGGAGGACGGAGTGAGCAGGGGCAGGGCCTAGGAGAAGGGGCAAGAAGGAGGCAGGGCAAAGGTGTTTGGGTTTGAGGTAGATCCTAGATTGCACTTACATTCAAAAAGTGATCTCGTGCTTAAAAAGGTTGGAGACCCCTGCCTTACTCTGCTCTGAGTCACTGAAATTGTATTCAATTCAATTGATGGGTTTAACTGCATGAACAGTGTTAAACCAATTAGATTGAGTACCACTTCAGGTGACTGGCTCCTTAAGACTAAGCCAGCTGTGGAGCTGACCAGCCTAAGACCTTTTCAAATGTGTGAATGGCTCCTTAAGAGCCCCACCTGGGGAGACACTTGACAACGACCCTTTTGAAATGTAATGGCCCCACATATTTGGGTCCCAACCCATAGATTGGGAAACCCTGATCAATATGTTTTCTGGTTAGTCTCTAAGTTGCTACAAGACCATTGTTGATTTTTAAGATTTTTTTTTTTTAGTTACAGACTCACATAGCTATCCCTCTGAGACGCTCCTATCTCCCACCTAGAATAGTGATAGAGATGTAGCCGTGTTAGTCTGGTGTAGCTGAAACAAAATACAGGACTATGTAGCACTTTAAAGACTAACAAGATGGTTTATTAGATGATGAGCTTTCGTAGGCCAGACCCACTTCCTCAGATCAAATAGTGGAAGAAAATAGTCACAACCATATATACCAAAGGATACAATTTAAAAAAAAATGAACACACATGAAAAGGACAAATCACATTACAGAACAGAAGGGGGATGTGGGGGGGAGGAGGGGGGTAAGGAAGGTGAATGCAAGAGAGTTAATGATATTAGAGGTGGGGAAGGGGAAATGTCTGTGAGTTAATATTATTAGAGGTGATAATTGGGGAAGCTATCTTTGTAATGGGTAAGATAGTTGGAGTCTTTGTTAATTCCCCTGCGGAGAGTGTCGAATTTTAGCATGAATGCCAGTTCAGAGGATTCCCTTTCAAGTGCAGATTTGAATGTCTTCTGAAGTAGGATGCAGGTTAGCAGGTCACCTGCGCCCCTACTATCACCCTCCCTGCACCCCCAGCCATTATCACCGGTACCCACCCGCGCCCCCACTATCACCCTCCTGCACCCCCAGCCATTATCACCGGTACCCACCCGCGCCCCCACTATCACCCTCCTGCACCCCCAGCCATTATCACCGGTACCCACCCGCGCCCCCACTATCACCCTCCTGCACCCCCAGCCACTATCACCGGTACCCACCCGCGCCCCCACTATCACCCTCCTGCACCCGCAGCCACTATCACCGGTACCCACCCGCGCCCCCACTATCACCCTCCTGCACCCGCAGCCACTATCACCGGTACCCACCCGCGCCCCCACTATCACCCTCCTGCACCCCCAGCCACTATCACCGGTACCCACCCGCGCCCCCACTATCACCCTCCTGCACCCCCAGCCATTATCACCGGTACCCACCCGCGCCCCCACTATCACCCTCCTGCACCCCCAGCCACTATCACCGGTACCCACCCGCGCCCCCACTATCACCCTCCTGCACCCGCAGCCATTATCACCGGTACCCACCCGCGCCCCCACTATCACCCTCCTGCACCCCCAGCCATTATCACCGGTACCCACCCGCGCCCCCACTATCACCCTCCTACACCCCCAGCCACTATCACCGGTACCCACCCGCGCCCCACTATCACCCTCCTGCACCCGCAGCCACTATCACCGGTACCCACCCGCGCCCCCACTCTCACCCTCCTGCACCCCCATCCACTATCACCGGTACCCACCCGCGCCCCCACTCTCACCCTCCTGCACCCCCAGCCATTATCACCGGTACCCACCCGCGCCCCCACTCTCACCCTCTTGCACCCCCAGCCATTATCACCGGTACCCACCCGCGCCCCCACTATCACCCTCCTGCACCCCCAGCCTCTATCACCGGTACCCACCCGCGCCCCCACTATCACCCTCCTGCACCCCCAGCCTCTATCACCGGTACCCACCCGCGCCCCCACTATCACCCTCCTGCACCCCCAGCCACTATCACCGGTACCCACCCGCGCCCCCACTATCACCCTCCTGCACCCCCAGCCATTATCACCGGTACCCACCCGCGCCCCCACTATCACCCTCCTACACCCCCAGCCACTATCACCGGTACCCACCCGCGCCCCCACTATCACCCTCCTGCACCCGCAGCCACTATCACCGGTACCCACCCGCGCCCCCACTCTCACCCTCCTGCACCCCCATCCACTATCACCGGTACCCACCCGCGCCCCCACTCTCACCCTCCTGCACCCCCAGCCATTATCACCGGTACCCACCCGCGCCCCCACTCTCACCCTCTTGCACCCCCAGCCATTATCACCGGTACCCACCCGCGCCCCCACTATCACCCTCCTGCACCCCCAGCCTCTATCACCGGTACCCACCCGCGCCCCCACTATCACCCTCCTGCACCCCCAGCCTCTATCACCGGTACCCACCCGCGCCCCCACTATCACCCTCCTGCACCCCCAGCCACTATCACCGGTACCCACCCGCGCCCCCACTATCACCCTCCTGCACCCGCAGCCACTATCACCGGTACCCACCCGCGCCCCCACTATCACCCTCCTGCACCCCCAGCCACTATCACCGGTACCCACCCGCGCCCCCACTATCACCCTCCTGCACCCGCAGCCATTATCACCGGTACCCACCCGCGCCCCCACTATCACCCTCCTGCACCCCCAGCCATTATCACCGGTACCCACCCGCGCCCCCACTATCACCTTCCTGCACCCCCAGCCATTATCACCGGTACCCACCCGCGCCCCCACTCTCACCCTCCTGCACCCCCAGCCACTATCACCGGTACCCACCCGCGCCCCCACTATCACCCTCCTGCACCCGCAGCCATTATCACCGGTACCCACCCGCGCCCCCACTATCACCCTCCTGCACCCCCAGCCACTATCACCGGTACCCACCCGCGCCCCCACTATCACCCTCCTGCACCCCCAGCCACTATCACCGGTACCCACCCGCGCCCCCACTATCACCCTCCTGCACCCCCAGCCACTATCACCGGTACCCACCCGCGCCCCCACTATCACCCTCCTGCACCCCCAGCCACTATCACCGGTACCCACCCGCGCCCCCACTATCACCCTCCTGCACCCCCAGCCACTATCACCGGTACCCACCCGCGCCCCCACTATCACCCTCCTGCACCCCCAGCCACTATCACCGGTACCCACCCGCGCCCCCACTATCACCCTCCTGCACCCCCAGCCTCTATCACCGGTACCCACCCGCGCCCCCACTATCACCCTCCTGCACCCCCAGCCATTATCACCGGTACCCACCCGCGCCCCCACTATCACCCTCCTGCACCCCCAGCCACTATCACCGGTACCCACCCGCGCCCCCACTATCACCCTCCTGCACCCGCAGCCATTATCACCGGTACCCACCCGCGCCCCCACTATCACCCTCCTGCACCCCCAGCCACTATCACCGGTACCCACCCGCGCCCCCACTATCACCCTCCTGCACCCCCAGCCATTATCACCGGTACCCACCCGCGCCCCCACTATCACCCTCCTGCACCCCCAGCCACTATCACCGGTACCCACCCGCGCCCCCACTCTCACCCTCCTGCACCCCCAGCCATTATCACCGGTACCCGTCCGCACCCCCACTATCACCCTCCTGCACCCCCAGCCATTATCACCGGTACCCACCCGCGCCCCCACTCTCACCCTCCTGCACCCCCAGCCATTATCACCGGTACCCACCCGCGCCCCCACTCTCACCCTCCTGCACCCGCAGCCATTATCACCGGTACCCACCCGCGCCCCCACTCTCACCCTCCTGCACCCCCAGCCACTATCACCGGTACCCACCCGCGCCCCCACTATCACCCTCCTGCACCCCCAGCCACTATCACCGGTACCCACCCGCGCCCCCACTATCACCCTCCTACACCCCCAGCCATTATCACCGGTACCCACCCGCGCCCCCACTATCACCCTCCTACACCCCCAGCCACTATCACCGGTACCCACCCGCGCCCCCACTCTCACCCTCCTGCACCCCCAGCCACTATCACCGGTACCCACCCGCGCCCCCACTATCACCCTCCTGCACCCGCAGCCACTATCACCGGTACCCACCCGCGCCCCCACTATCACCCTCCTGCACCCCCAGCCACTATCACCGGTACCCACCCGCGCCCCCACTATCACCCTCCTGCACCCCCAGCCATTATCACCGGTACCCACCCGCGCCCCCACTATCACCCTCCTGCACCCCCACTCTCACTGCTGTCACTCTCCTGTACCCCGGTCGCTACCACCGTGGCGCTGCTATGACCCGCCGACTCGCGCCCCCGTCCTCCCTTCAACGGGCGGGGCAGTTACCAGGGCCTGGCCGGCAGGGGCGCCCCTTTTCCTGAGCTCTGAGGCCGGCCTCGCTCGGGCTCCTCAGCCCAAACTTCCCCGGTAACTGAGGCAACAGCAGCCCGCCCCGCCCCTGCGCGCCCTTTGCTGCGGCGCTGCCGCGTGAGCGTTCAAACGGCGCCCCCTGGTGGCTCCGCGCGGTCGCTACTGGCCAAGGTCCGCCCCAAGCGGAAGGGAGGGGGCGACAATCCGCTCCCATTCGAGTAGCCGGGCTGTGGGGAGCTCTGTGCACCCCGCCCCCCTTTTTTTATGGTGGACAATATCATCTCGAAAGCCATCTCGTCTCATCTCCCAGCTGCTCTGCTGGGAGCCTGCCTCTCCCTGGGAAGCTCCCCAAATCCCTATCTCAGTACCTCACCCCCACCCCTCTGTGGGGCCAACCACGAGCACCTGCCAAAATTGGGTTCAGACGTTTTTGGGATTTGCTGAAGAGGTCAGCAGTGGCAGACACCAGTCAGGAAGTTAGAATTGTTCTCCAGGCAGGAATCTCTGGCCCCATTCACAGCAGAGATCCCCAGGAGGGAAGAAGACCCAACCCAACTCTTGTGCCAGTGTGGAAATGTATTATTTGTACTGTCATCATCAGGGCCATCCTATCGCATACGTGGCTGAATAGCGCACCTGAAAATTTTGGTCCCCACATTTTCAGGTGCCCCTATGAAGCCATTTATACTTGTGCCTACGCTGGCTCTGACTGCCATCTATTGGCTCCTCTGTAGCCCAGCCCTTCCCCCACTTGCTGTCTCAGCCAATGGCAGCAGGGCTGCTTTCTCTGTCCTGCCTGCCCCCCATCCTTTCCAGACTCCTATTGGCCACACTCACTGTGTGGAGAAGGCCCTCCTGCCCCACTGCCACCACAGTCCCATGGAATTATAGGGCTGGAAGAGACCTCAGGAGTCATCAAGTACAACCCCCTGCCCAAAACAGGACCAACCACAACTAAATCAGCCCAGCCAGGGCTTTGTCAAGCCAGGACTTAAAAATCTCTAGGCATGGACTGGGCCACCCAAATAACCCAAGAGAACTGGCATCACTACAGAAATAAAATCCCTTTGATTGCACATCACACTTGGCATCTACCACCTCACACTGGAACCCATACAGGATACTATGAAGCAACTATAATCCATATTCAACGGGGACCCTAACTAGAAAGAAATATTTCTTGAATACCCACTTCTGGCCTTCAGATAACTCCCCAGATTCATCATCAAAACTAGCAGACATCTCTCCATTGAAACAACCCCATCCCGTACAAGACACCTTTCAAAATCCGTAGATCCTACACATGGCTATCACAACATATGGTGTACCCCAACCAGGGCACTAAATGCCCCACTAACAATTATGTTTGTGAAACCAGATAACCATTGGGGCTACATCTAAACTACAGGCTTCTTTCGAAAGAAGCTTTTCTGGAAGAGATCTTCAGAAAAAAATTCTTCTGAAAGAGCGTCCACACTGCCAAAGCTCATCGAAAACATAATTTGCTTTTTCAAAAGATAGCATCCACACTGAATGGACGGTATCTCACATTTAAGCTGTGATTATTATGGATGGAGTGACCACCAGGGCACCTGTTTTTTTTCCCCTTTCCTCTTCTTTGGAAAGAACTTCCTCTTCCCTGTCCACACACTCCTTTTTCCAAAAGAGCTCTTTCGGAAAAAGGCTTCTCCTCATAGAAAGAGGAGAATGTCGGAAAAACCCCTCTGTTCTTTCGATTTTCTTTCGAAAGAATGCGATTGCAGTGTGGAAGTAAGTGAAGTTTCTTCAGAAAAATGGCCTCGCGGTCCTGCCGCCCGTGTACTTCAGGGCTTTCTCCACGTCTCCCTGGTCTGCAGATCAGGAAGACGCGGAGCAAAGCCTCGGGGAAGCCGGCAGTGGAGCAGCCCAGGCACGCCTGGGCTGCCTCGCTGCCCGAGCCCCTCCGCGGCTTTGCAAAGCCTCGGGGAAGCCAGCAGAGGAGCAGCCCAGGCGTGCCTGGGCTGCCCCGCTGCCCAAGCCCCTCCGCGGCTTTGCAAAGCCTCGGGGGAAGCCGGCAGCGGGACAGCCCAGACGCCCCGCGGCTGTCCCGCTGCTGGCGTCCTCAGAGGCTTTGCTCCCCGTCTCCCTGGTCTGCTGGTCTCCAGCAGACCAGGGAGATGGGAAGCAAAGCCGCGGAGGACCCAGGCGGTGGGACCGCGGTGCGTCTCGGTCCGCCGCCCGCGTCTTCCTGGTCTTCTGGGGTGGGGGGGGGCGCAACTAGTACGCCCCCCCTCCCCAGCAGACTAGGCTTTTCTCCGGACGCCTGTGGCAGAGCAGCTGGGGCGCTGCCAGTTGGTCCCACAGCGCCGCTCTGGGCGCTACTGGACCAACCCGGCAGCACCCCAGCTGCTCTGCCCCAGGCGTTCTGATTCAGCCGCTGCTGGTCAGTTTCAGCAGCGGCTGAATCAGAACGCCTGGGGCAGAGCAGATGGGGTGCTGCTGAGTTGGTCCAGTAGCACCGAGGAGCGGCGCTAATGGAGCAACCCAGCAGCACCCCAGCTGCTCTGCCCCAGGCGTCCCCAAGTCAGCTGCTGCTGAAACTGACCAGCGCTGACTACAGGAAGCCCGAGGCAGAGTTGCTCTGCCCCGGGCTTCCTGGAATCAGCTGCTGATCAGTTTCAGCAGCAGCTGACTTGGGGACGCTTGGGGTTCTAAGTTGATTCTGTATGTAAGTCGGAACTGGCGGTCAGTTTCAGCAGCGGCTGAATCTGGACGCCAGTTCCGACTTACATACAGATTCAACTTAAGAACAAACCTACAGTCCCTATCTTGTACGTAACCCGGGGACTGCCTGTACTAGTATAATAGAAAGTGTTGTATCATCATACAATATAAGTACATCTAGTGTTTTCCAAATATAGAACAGAAATATTTATTGAATATTCTGCCCTTTCTCCATTATTATTGACAGTTCTACCATTTCCACTTAATAATTGTTAGGATTCTTTTTGTTCCTAATATACTTTCAAAAATTGCTTCACTTTCAAAAATTGCTTCACTTCAAGTGCACTAGTATCTTTAATACTGAAATGCATTTGCTTTTGGCATGAAGTGGAGGAGCAAAAGTCCCCAGCAATTTAGAACAGGAAGAAAAGAAGAATGCCACATAAGTATGTGAAACTCCAGCAGAGATTTATGTACATCAAATTTAGTCATTCAAGTTAGAAAGGGAACAGGAGAGTAGACCACTATTCTTATGCAAAGTACACTAGTATCTTTAATAACCACAACAGATCAGAAACTTGGTTTCACATTTCTGACAAACAGCGCAGAACCCCTCACACCTCGTGGAATGAGGAGTACAGCTAGTTCGGATTAGGAAGCCTAATCCGAACTAGCTACTCCGTGCCGCATGTAGCCGCGCAGCACGGGGTTCGAACTGCCGGCATTTAAAAATGGCGCCGGCCGGCTTCATGCAAATGAAGCCCGGGAAATTCAAATCCCGGGCTTCATTTGCAAGTGCGGTATGCCTACATTACCCTCCTAGTTCGAATTAGGAGGGTAGTGTAGACATACCCTGAGTCATTTATCATATCTTCAGCACCATTGGCTGTGTCTATACTACAAAGAAAAATCAGAAAAAGATATGCAAATTGTGAGCCTCAATTTGCGTATTTTTTCTGCTTTTCTTCCGAAAGAGGCTTTTCTGACATTTGCCCCATCTACATGGAGCCAAATGTCAGAAAAAAACCTCTTTCAGACCATCCCTTCTTCCTCGTAGAACAAGGTATACAGGAAGGCCGAAAAAACACGTCTGCTTTTTCCTTGGACGCGGCAGATACCTCCGATATCCCAGAAAAGCTCTGTATTCTAGATGTACCTATTGTCTTCAGCAGCTATGTTCTAATTTGTGGTTTCACTTCCAAGTTCTGGCCTGACCTGAGTCTAGGAATTACACTAAAGGGCCTGCCAGAAAGGCCCTATGTGGCTAAGTTGGATGTATCTATATATTTAGAAATATGCATCCGTCTGTCTGTCTGTCTACGTTTGTTCAAGAACTCCTTTTAGCATCACTAAATTTGGTATGCATCCTCCTTTTATTCTAACTTAAAGCAAGGCCAGGATTTGGTTGTGCCAGGAAAATGGAAAGAGTCGGGAATAGGACAATTTTCCATTGCATGGAAAGGGAGGGAGCACAGAGAGGAGGGAGATCTTGTGAGAGTGGCCGCCGGAGGCAGTGAATGAAGGGGAGAGCTATACTACAGAATTACCATTGGGAGCAGTGACACCACCAAGAAAGTGGCAAACTGGAGCAGGGCTTGCTATCTTGCCTGCCACCAGACCCGGTAAGTATCCCTCTGCTCCACACCCTTTCCTTCCCCGGTCCTTGGAAGAGAAAAGGCCCCTGCCAGCCAGGGGACTGGGGTGGACAGGCTTCTTCTGGCTGAGAGGATGTGGGAGACAGAAGGCCCCTAGTGGCTGGGATGGCTGTGGGGAGACAGAAGCCCCTTGCTAGCTGGAGGGAGCTTGGGAGAGACAGAAGGCCCATGTTGGCTCAGGTGGGCTGGAGGGAAAGAGAACTCCCCTGCTGGCCAGAGGGGCGGGGGAGAGGGCGAAAAAAAAGGCCCTGCTGGCCAGGGAGCAGAAAAAGACTCACCAGATGGGACCCCTTGCTATGAGCACCTCCTTGCTCCCCAACCTTCATTCTCGCACCTCCCCCACATTCTTAGCCCCTTGCCCTGAACCCTTCCTCAATCCCCTACTCTGACTACTGCAACCCCATGCCCCCAGCCTCCAGCCCCCCCCAGCTCCAAGGCTCTGTCCTGACTCCCCCCCCACACACACACACCATCAGCCCCTTCATGAAGGACCCAGGAAATGATGGGTAAATCTTCTAGTAATCTATCTATATATTTTAGAAATGTCTGTCTGTCTGTCCATGAGTCTGTTTGTTCAAGAATTCCTCCTAAACGATAAAAAGCTAGGATCACCACATTTGGTATGCAGCTTCCTTTCATCCTAACTTAAAATAAGGCCAGAGTTTGCTTATGCCAAGAACACTGGAAGAGCCTGGAATGGGAATGCTTTCTCTAACATGGAAAGGGAAGGCTCTGAGAGGAGGGACACTATACTGAGAGTGACCACTGTGGGTAGTGAGCACAGGGACAGCTATAATGCTGGGGGCAGCCACACAGGGCAGGGAGTGGCTGGTTGGGGATGGGGCTCTGGTTGGCTGCCCACCAGACAAGGTACATTTTCCTCCTCTCTCAAACCCCTCCCCCCAGGCACTCAACCACATTAGGGGCAGAGCCTTGCCAGCCAGCCACCCCACTGTGGGAGGGGGCCACAAACCTTAGCCTAGTAACCTCCCTCACCTCCAGGAAATGCTAGGGGGAATGCAGCCCCCCTAACGTTCCCTTCCCACAGGAGACACCAGGAGAAGCCACAAACCATGGCCCAGATATTCTGCCCCAAGGAGCCTCACCCTAATACATGACTATGGAAGCTGCAAATTGCCGCCCAATATCTCCCCACTCCGAGCAGATGCTGGTGGGGCCCAGGAACCACTGCCTGGAAGCCCCCTGCCCCAACTAGATTCCAGAGAACCAGGAACTATGGCTCAGTGCCCCCTTCCCCCCCACATCCACAAAATACTGGTGGGGGCCAAGAACTGTGGCCTGGCAGCCCTCCCAGTAACCCCCAGAGACATTGGGTGGGTGGGGGCAGGAACTGCCACCCCCAACCTCCAGAGGAGATGCCAGCATCTCCTGGGCATACAACCCAGGGTGGCCCCAGAGAGCCACTTCTGTCTTCTCCCCCCTGCCCCTGTCCTGTCTCTGGGATCAAGCCAGCGGGCAGAGGCCCAGACCCTCCTCCCCCACTCCGAGCCAGACCCAGGAAACTCAGGGTAGATCTACTAGTATAGTATAACTGCAAGCTTGATTACTTGAAAAGCAGCCATAAGAAGCCAGTGAAAACACATAATATGATGTAGAAAATTACTCTGTTGTTTAACTTTAAAAAATAAAAATTATATCATCCATGGGATGGACTTGGCTCCTTCTCTCCCAGTTTGAATGTCTGCTTGTTATTTATTTAAGCTACCCATTCATTTAAAAATCTGCATTGCATCTTGGCTGGCATGGCTGCATTCTCTATGAGATTCCACTCCTACAATATCAATATTTGCCAAAGGTTAATTGTACTGGTACAGAGAGAAACTATTTACACCGCCTCTCAGAAATGAAGATGGGCAGAGCTTTGAAAGAATTCATTTATTTGCCATTAACTCAGTTATTGTGGTTTCCATGAAAGTATATCTCTTAAGCTAACAATGGGGTGAATGCTTTGGGGTTCTATTTTTCCCTCAGCCCTCAATGATTCCAGAGACTGACCATCAGGATTAAGAATCTGGCTTTTTTTCCTGTGGATATCCAGAGCCGAGTTCTTCAACACTCCACCCCACGCAACCTCAGTGATGATTTCTAGTTTTTAAGTCTTAAGTCAGGGCAGAACTTGGTCCTGTTATATGTACTGGTGAAGAGAAAGTATCAACAGAATGATACTCAATGTCTCTCTCTCCCTTTCCTCCTCCCCTTATAGTTGCAGGGGAGTGTTTATGCCCTATCCAGGCAGTCTAACACAGACCACTCTCTTCCACCAAAGTGAGTTGTGTTTGGAAGTCCACAATGTGCACAAATGAAGATAGAAGTTCATCCACATTCCTCTGGAAGAGAAAGAAGGGCATGAGGCATTTTGTGTGAGGAAGTATTTCTTTTGTGTGTGTGGGGAGGGTCTTCCAAATGGAATAATTCTGTTTTGAGCAGTGAGTCAAAAGCTGGTGCATGTGACTTAAGAGAGTATTCCAAGTTTGTTAATTTGTTTTTTCCAGAGAAAGCAGAGACTTATGAGTTTCCAGATGGTTGTTCTGACTGATGATAATTCAAAGAGTCTGTTTAATCTCAAATGAAATTTCCACTACATGCATCTGACGAAGTGGGTCTTTGCCCACGAAAGCTTATGCTCCTACACTTCAGTTAGTCTATAAGGTGCCACAGGACTCTTCGTCGCTTTTGCAGATTCAGACTAACACGGCTACCCCTCTGATGTTTAATCTCAGTAGGTTCTAACTGGGGACACCTTGCTAAGTTATTCAGGTGAGTGCCCATGTATTAGATCCAAGATACAGGCCATGATTTCCAAGAATGTGTGCCTAAAGTTAGACTCCTAAATCCAGATTTAGGACCTGAATAAGTGACCTGGCTTTTAAAAGTGCTGAGTGTCCTTTTGAACAGCTGGGGGAAGAACACCAGGAGAGGAAGGAGCCCATCACAGATTAAAATGTATAAACATAAATAATAGCATATAAGTAATATATGTAATAAGTAACATAGGGTATATTTACACTGCAAAGTTAATTCGGAATAACGGCTGTTATTCCGAATTAACTTCCATAGTGTCTACACAAGCAAACCGCTATTTCGAATTAAATTCAAAATAGCAGGGAGCTTAATTTGAGTTTGGTAAACCTCATTCTACGAGGAGTAACGCCAAACTCAAATTAGCTAATTCGGAATAAGTGCAGTGTAGACGCTTAGTCCGAATTAGCTGGCCTCCAGCCTTCCCAGTTTCCCCCGGTGGCCACTCTGGGCCAAACCAGAAAAACTCTTCTCTCTCCCCCCAGACCTGGAACCCTTAAAGGGGCAGACTCTGGCCACAGTGTCTGTGCCAGCTCCAAGCCTGCCGACCCACAGCCAGCAGTCACCGGCCCGACCCAGTGGCCCCAGAACATGAGCCAGCAAGCCACTGGCAGCCAGCCCTCCACTGCACCCCAGGAGCAGTCTGCCAGCTCCCAGGAGCCTGCCAGGGCCCGGAGAAGGCGGGCGCCTTCCTGGTCCAGGGTGGAGATCAGGGTGAACCATACTCAGGTTTGGGGGGATGCCCCCAAGGTCCATGATCTCCGCACTAGACAGAGGAACGCAGCTGTCTATGGCAGGAAAGCTGCCAGCGTAGTCACCAAAGACCACATGCGAACCCAGGAGCAGGTTTGCATAAAAATCATGCTGGTCCGGCAAGACCCCCAACCCTGAGCTTCTTCTCCTCCTTCCTCCCCTTGCCTCTCCCTTCCAGCTTCCTCCTCCCAGGTTTCCCCCTCCCCTCTTCCACCCTCATTCCTACCCCAGTTTCGATCATTAAAGAGAGTTTGTTTTTGGCAAGACATGTGTTTTTATTTGACATCAGGAAGGGGGGTTAGGGAAGGGTAAGTGGAAGGAGGGAGGAATGAGGCACAAGCCCCCAGTGGGGCACACTAGGGAGGCTCTTAGTGCTCCTCAGGGTGGAAGCTCTTCTGCAGGGCCTCCTGGATACTGACAGCCCCCCGACGGACCTCCAGGATGGCAGCCTGCAGAAAGTGCAGCCAGACTTGCAGCAACACATCCACGAGAAGCACCAGAGTGCCCAAGGGCAGCTCCGGCTCCATGTTACAAAGTGCTGTGGTGTCCTGAGTGAAGGCAGCCAGAGCATGCAGAGTCACAAATGCTTTGCTGTCCCTCATCGAGGCAGGCAAGCAAGCAGGGACACCTGAGAATCGGCTGCCCGGGAGGCGGGGGAGAGGAGGTGTCCCTTTAAACACAGGCAGATAGCCTCAGGCAGCAGCCACACACAGACACTCCTGACCTGATGCCCTGCCTGACCTGTTTCTGGCTGGATCCAGTCAGTGTGGATGCAGTATTTCGAATTAGCAAAATGCTATTTCGAGCTGCATTTTGTGTGTAGACGCGTTAATTCAATTAGATTAATTCAAATTAAGTATTTCAAATTAAGATAACTCAAATTAATGCTGTAGTATAGACATACCCAGGGCTTGACAAATGGTGGCGAAAACTGCTCACCAGCCCCGTACAGCACATGCACAAGAGCCATATTGCGCATGCGAGTGCCGCAAATTAATGGGGCGCACGGCTGAAATCTACTCGCCACAGGCAAGTAGATTGTATTATTTGTCGAGCCCTGGACATACCCATATATAGTAAGCATATCAAAGGCACTCATTCTTTTCCATTGAAACACTAAGAATACAGCAGGCATAATGCGATTAATTTTTATTGGCTTTTATAAATTAGAACCCATAAAACCTGTACATACATTTTTCTCTTTTCTCACCCTTAAAAATAACTATGTCATGTCACATAATTTAAATAACAAGATCTTAAAGGAGTGGATTCCCATTAAACTCCACCTTCCTGTGCCAAACTGGAAAACCCCTAGCTATGCAGAACTAAGACCTATTAAGGAGCATGTTTTGCTTTTGGTATGATTGTCTCATATTCTAGTAAGTTGATGCTTCCACCAAGCCAGAGAAAGGATGGTTCAAAGATTAAGGTGCTAGCCTAGGACTTAAAATACTTGGTTTCAAGTGTCTGTTCTACCACAGACTTCCTATGTGACCATAAGCAAGTCACTTAATATTTCTGCATATCAGTGCTCCGTCTGAAAAATGGGGTCTTCCCTACCTCACAGCGGTCCTGTGAGAAAAAATACATTAAGCAAGATGAGGTGCTCACTTACTATGTAAGTGGGGGCTAAATAAGTAGCTAATCTACTTTTTCTCTGGTGTAAGGTAGCATAGACAAATAACCTGTTTTTTGGATCTTGCTTCTATCTCTATCTATAACAGAGTCAGGAACGCCTTACCAAGTACACAAAGTTGTGTTTGAAAATGGTTAGCTATTTCTGTTATGTCATTTCCCACAACTCTTTATTCTGTCTTACTTGGAGTGCTTCACAATAAACCATTGCACTCTCTCACACACTTTTTGACAAAATAAAAACTTACCTGAAAAGTCAGAGCTCCTCACAAATTAGTCTCACAAATTAAATTGAGGAAGCACCATAACCGCAGTGCTACTGATATAACAGCATGTGTCACAAGCCAGGTGACTTGGGGAGGACCTACAAACAGATGACTCAGAACAAGTTAATTCCAGGTGCAAAAATAAAACATTTACTGACAGAGGAATGATATATTAAATATGAGTTACAGTCATCTAGATATCACAAGAGCAACCAGAATCTAGGACATGAAGCAACATTAGCAGCTTTTCCCTCATACTCCTCCTTAGCTCCTAGCAAATGTCAACAAGGGCTTCAGGTCTTACCATAAAATACTGTATTCAACAGTCCTTTCCAGAACTACTGAATATGAGCCAAAATGTAGGGAAACTCTGCATGGTAGCAATAGATACTATGGCTACGTCGAGATTGCGTCCCATTTTTGTAAAAGGGATGCAAATTAGACGTATCGCAATTGCTAATGAAGCGGGGATTTAAATCTCCCCTGCTTCATTAGCATAAAAATGGCTGCCGCTTTTTATCAGCACGGAGCTTTGCCGGAAAAAAGCGCCAGTCTAGACATGAATCTTGTGGAAAATAAAGCCTTTTCCGAAAGATCCCTTATCCCTTATTTTAAGGGGGATAAGGGATCTTTTGGAAAAGACTTTATTTTCTGCAAGATCCGCCTCTAGACTGGAGCTTTTTTCCGGCAAAGCTCCATGCTGAAAAAAAGCAGCCGACATTTTTATGCTAATGAAGCGGGGGAGATTTAAATCCCCGCTTCATTAGCAATTGCGATATGTCTAATTTGCATCCCTTTTACAAAAAAGGGATGCAATCTAGACATAGCCTATATGTTTGGCTTATATTGGCGCAAGAGAGACTGGAAAAATATAAGACACTGTCCCCTGTCTGTGGTCAGTACACTCAATAAAGAATCCCCTTTATAGTCATTATCAATCCTTATCTCTTCCCTACCATACCACAAAATTACCCACACTATACCAATTTCCTTTTTTACAATAGGTACAAAGGAGGAAGTAAAAGAAAGAGAGAGATGAAGAAATCTAAAAACAAGAAAATCAAAAACAATTTTTCCTTTTCCAAAACCACAGTTTCAAGTAGAAGTGAAATTTAAAATTGCACATCACTTAACATGTTGATCAGAGATAATTTTTTTCCAATTTAAATTTTCCAGTTGGAAAATCAAAACACTTAGGCTGTGTGTACACTGGCAAGTTATTCCGGAAAATTCGCTACTTTTCCGGAAAAACTTGCCAGCTGTCTACACTGGCCGCTTGAATTTCCGGAAAAACACTGACGATCTAATGTAAAATCATCCCGTGCTTTTCTGGAAAAACTATGCTGCTCCCGTTCGGGCAAAAGTCTTTTTCCGGAAAACTGGTCTGGAAAAGGGCCAGTGTAGACAGCACAATAGTGTTTTCCGCAAAAAAGCCCTGATCGCAAAAATGACGATCTGGGCTTTTTTGCGGAAAAGTGCGTCTAGATTGGCCACGGACGCTTTTCCGCAAAAAGTGCTTTTCTGAAAAAGCATCCTGCCAATCTAGACGCGCTTTTCCAAAAATGCTTTTAACGGAAAACTTTTCCATTAAAAGCATTTCCGGAAAATCATGCCAGTGTAGACGTAGCCCTAGGGTATGTCTAGACTGCATCCCACTATCGGCAGCGGGATGCAGATTAGGCAGGTCGACATTGCAAATGAGGAGGGAATTTAAATATCCCACGCCTAAATGTGCATAAAAATGGCCGCCATGTTTTGCTGAATCAGCACTTTGTCGGCAAAAAGCGGCAGTCTAGAGGGGATCAGTCAAGAAAGAAAGCCTTTTTCGACAGATCCCTTATGCCTCCTGCAAAGAGGTTTACAGGATCTGTCGAAAAAGGCTTTCTTTCATGACAGATCCCCCTCTAGACTGCCACTTTTTGCCAACAAAGTGCTGAGTCGGCAAAACATGGTGGTCATATTTATGCAAATTAGGCATGGGATATTTAAATCCCTGTCTCATTTGCAATGTCAACCTGCCTAATCTGCATCCCTCTGCCAACAGAGGGATGCAGTCTAAACACACCCTTACTCAAAATGGCAAAAACACATTTTCCAGATGGCACATTTTGTGGTAAAAATTCTGACCACCATTTTTTTATATGTATCACGACAGAAGAATCTTAAGAAAGAAGTTGAAGGAGGACTATGTAGTGACTTGGCAGGGGTTTATAGGGAGCTCCTCCAAAGCATGTGGGGCAGCACTGAAGAAAGTACAAAAGTGCTTGTTCAAGAATTTCTTAAAGGGATGATGAAGATTGGCATCACTGGCACATCCGAGACGGAAGTTTATGTCTCTGTAGCTTATTTAAAAGGTAGGGCAGGACTTGATGAAAGAGGAAATGTTTTGTAACACTTTTATGAACAATGATGTAAGCAGGGGCTGAACTGCTGCTTGCTATCAGCCAGCTAAAAGGAGGGGTGGGTGTGCCCACTACAATTGTTTAGCTCTGCAAGGTAATTAACTGTTAACTGCTGATATGTAAATACAGCTCAGGAGAGAATCCGAGGTGTGGCTATGTAAATCCCATTCAGCCATGGCTGATGGAAGGTCAGTGTTGGAATGGAATGTGGAGAATTGCATATAATTTGGGACTGTCCTGGGGGTCACTAATCATGCTACCCCTAAATGTGAGAACTGTAAAACATGCCACCAGTGCTTGCAGGAGAGACACCACCATCACGGTAAGAGGTCTCGGAAGAACAAGCTTCCCCCCTTCCAGGGTTGAGTGAAGTGAGCTGGGGAGAAGGTTTAAAGGGCTTGAGTCAGCCTGCTTCACACCTGCCAGGTGTGAGCTATAAGACCGGCCCAGCCTGCCCCTTTCCCCCTGGCTGTGTCTAGACTGGCCAATTTTTCTGGAAAATCAGCCGCTTTTCTGGAAAAACTTGCTAGCTGTCTACACTGACTGATTGAATTTCTGCAAAAGCACTGACTTCCTACTGTAAGAAATCAGTGCTTCTTGTGAAAATCTTATGCTGCTCCTGTTCAGGCAAAAGTCCCTTTTATGCAAAAGGGCCAGTGTAGACAGCTCAGATTTGTTTTCTGCAAAAAAGCCCTGATTGAGAAAATGGCGATCGGGGCTTTTTTGCGGAAAAGCATGTCTAGATTGGCATGGACGCTTTTCTGCAAAAAGTGCTTTTGTGGAAAAGCGTCCGTGCCAATCTAGATACTCTGTTCTGAAAATGCTTTTAATGGAAAACTTTTCCGTTAAAAGCATTTCCAGAAAATCATGCCAATCTAGACGCAGCTCCTTTGTTTTAAGGACAGACCTAAAGCAGACTCCCTGAGGAGACTTTTCTTTTGCTAGTCCAGTGGAAGCTGGATTCATTTGCCAGTCCAGCTGGTGGCTAAAGAGTTGAAATCACTGAGAGCTGAAATCACTGGTTCGGCTGAGAGCCAGGCTTATTGCAGCCAGTGAAGTGGTGGCGACCAGCGGTGTGGCGTGGAGCGGTGGCTGGCGAGGAGCGGCGACCAGCGGTGTGGCGTGGAGCGGCGGCTGGCGAGGAGCAGCGACCAGCGGCGTGGCGTGGCGTGGAGCGGCGGCTGGCAAGGAGCGGCGACCAGCGGTGTGGCGTGGAGTGGCGGCAGGCGAGGAGCGGCGACCAGCGGCGTGGCATGGAGCGGCGGAAGG
The DNA here is from genome assembly GCF_049634645.1 of Pelodiscus sinensis. NCBI lineage: Eukaryota > Metazoa > Chordata > Testudines > Trionychidae > Pelodiscus > Pelodiscus sinensis. The sequence continues at coordinate 310,924,793 of NC_134711.1, forward strand.
CGAGGAGCGGCGACCAGCAGCGTGGCGTGGAGCGGCGGAAGGCGAGGAGCGGCGACCAGCAGCGTGGCGTGGAGCGGCGGAAGGCGAGGAGCGGCGACCAGCGGCGTGGCGTGGAGCCGCAGAAGGCGAGGAGCGGCCACCAGCGGTGGCAGCAGACGAGGAGCAGTGGCAGGCGCCCAGCGGAGCGTCCAGTGGTGTGGGACGAGACAGCTGGTGGAGAGTGGCAGCGTTTCATATAAGGTGCCCCCATCTATTCCCCCACCCCCATTTCTACCCAGGTTGGGAGGTGAAACCTGCGGGTGAACTTTGGGACTTTGGGTGGCACGGACCAGGGACAGAGACTTTTGGGGTGTCGGACTCATTGCACTTCGAGTGATTCTTGGCTGGGGGAGGGGAGCTTGGCTCATGTTTGGGTTATGAACTCTGTTTGTGGTGTTTTCCCCAAGTTAATGCCGTATGACTTCTCTCTCTGTTTCATTTAATGTTTCTTTCCTACACTCAGACTCAGTGCTTGCGAATGGGGAAGCATTGCCTCTCAGAGGCACCCAGGGGTGCGTGAATTTCCCAGATTACTGGGTGGGGGCTCGAGCCGGTTCTATGTGAGATGGACCCCAAGAGATTGAACCCAGCCCTGGTTACTGCCAGGCCTACCTGGCAGAAGGGTTACAATATGAATGTTACTGGACCCATGTGACTTGGTACTACTACTCAGTGGGTGCAGATGAGTCAAAATACTTCTCATAGGACAGAGAGGAAGGCATGAGGTATTTCTGTCACATCATTTGTATCTGGGTTAGTATGAATGTTTGCTCTTAGCAACAGGCTACCGCCTCCACATATCAGTGAAGGATCAGAAAACAATGGAAACTTCAATAATCAAATGATTAGTGGGGACAGCTCAGGCAAGCTGAACATGTGAACTCAACATGTTTTGCTGTGGGGGGGAAATGGACTGGAGACATAAGGAACCTGTGATAAAAATAGAGTGTGCCAACTCACAGCAGTTCCGTGGGGACTGAGAGACTTGTGGGGGGTGTAGAATGAGGATGAAGCTCAAGAAAGCAGGGCTTACCGAGGTCTTAGCTTCCACCCACAGGAACTCCATCCAAAGTCTGCCTTTCTCATGATATCCTAAAGGCTTTCAGATTTTGTATTCCAGGTAGCTAATACATTGTTCCCTGATGTCACTGTAGTTACAGACTGAAGAACACTGTACCCTGAAGAGAGGAAAAATTCTCTCACGGGAGTCTGGCTTGGCTGGACCAGCTACAGACAGCCACAGAGAGTGACAGGGATTGCTGGGGCCCGAAGGCCCAAGAGTATTGGAGGCCATAGGCCTTCTCCTGTAAAAGAGTGGGAACTGTTGGGGTCCAGCAATCAGGAGACTGGTTAAAGAGTGGGGCACAGATCAGATCATGGGAGTTGTTACTTTGTTCTTCCCATTCCAGCTGATCTGTAACCATGCCATAGCAGCACTCTACCACAATTATTGGGGTTAAATGGCAGAATCAATGGCCAGGATTTGGGACTATATGGAAGAAAGACTGAGAGGTAAGAAAAAGCGTGATTTAAATTACCTCCTCTTCACAAAGTGCCAGCCATTTCAGCAGCAGTTTTGACTCTATTAAGTACTTTTAACTCATTTTTAATTGTCAAAGCTAAGGGCATGATCCTGCCCAAGCACTGCATTAATTTTTTTACATGAAAATTACTTCCATGAGGCCTATTTCAGGTGCTGCTCACTATTCTGAACTAGGGCTGCCAGGTGTCCAGTTTTGAACTGAACAGTCCAGTATTTAAGCTTTCTGTTCGGGAAAAAAATGAGAAAATATAAATGTCTGGTATTTTCCAAATAAGATGTAATGTAGATTGTGATGTAATGTCAAATGTGTCTGGTATTTTTGTTGAAACCATCTGGTAACCCTATTCTAAACTGAATTTTTATAAAAGAAAATGTGTTGCCATGACTTATTTTGTAACGGTACCATTATTCTCATCCATTTACTTTAGCAAGTTCACGGCCAGTTGGGGCTCACTGGTTTTCCCTACACAGGACACCATAACCACAAAGAACTTGCTGGCAACAGCAGAAACAGGATCTATGGCCGGGATCCACAAGGGGACTTTTAGGTATCTAGATAATCACAGGAACAACACTGAGCTCCACAAAGCTTGAGTTAGGTAACAAGGGTCCCTATACAATGAATGGGGGGAAAGAAGTACCCTAGAATACAAACCAGAAGGCCAGCACACTCAGCAGCAAGCTGTGTAAGCTAAGAAGTGGAAAATGCTGGGGATGGGGTGTGGTTCCTAATTAGACTGTTTAATTATTTAATTTTAATTCTGTGTTACTGGATTTACTGCTGTAAAAACAGATACTTCATGCTCACATGAAAATAATTTCCATGCCCAGAAGTGTCATAAAGTGCCTTACCTCACTAATATTTTACTTGCTCAGATGTCTTCCTTGAGCTGCTTCCTGATTGGGGGGAGGGGACCTCGACTAGATGGTAGCTCAGCACTCTACATACAGTAAGCAGGTAAGGTGATGAAAGAGAATCATGAGAGCTGAATAACAGACATTTAGGATTTAATTGGATCTCTCATTTTCTCCTGGTCCTCTTGCATTAAAATGAAGCCTTTTCAGATATGCAGAATTTCATGGGATATTGTAGAAATCATATTGTTGTCTTTAAAATAGGTAGAACAGGAAGGAGGAAGCTATTGAAGATTCTGGTAGAAGTACTACAGTGAAACAAGTAGGCTACGTCTAGACTGGCATGATTTTCTGGAAATGCTTTTAATGGAAAAGTTTTCCGTTAAAAGCATTTTCGGAAAAGAGCATCTAGACTGGCACGGACGCTTTTCTGCAAAAGCACTTTTTGCAGAAAAGCGTCCTTGCCCAATCTAGACGCGCTTTTGCACAAAAAAGCCCCGATCGCCATTTTCGCGATTGGGGCTTTTTTTGCTCAAAACAAATCTCAGCTGTCTACACTGGTCCTTTTGCGCAAAAGGGACTTTTGCCCGAACGGGAGCAGCATAGTATTTCCGCAAAAAGCACTGATTTCTTACAGTAGGAAGTCAGTGCTTTTGCGGAAATTCAAGCGGCCAGTGTAGACAGCTGGCAAGTTTTTCCGGAAAAGCAGCTGATTTTCTGGAAAAACTGGCCAATCTAGACATAGCCGTAGAGAGAAGTGCTAGAGATAACATGCACTTATTCTGAAGGTTCTTTGTTTGGTGTCAGAAGAAAGTAACTTTTGTAATTCTTTATCTTTGTCAAATTACATAACTGTCCTTCCCTTGTAAGAATAAGGGTTTGGAAAAACAACTGGACCAGAGCAAGCCATCCTCTATGAATTTAGCCCCAATTGAAACCCCTTTTTTCTCTATTAATAGTAATTTCAGAACTGATTCTGACATTCTTTAAATACATTTACAGAATATCCTGGATACATAATTTTCTAGCTATTGATTGTACGGGTCATGATTTGTGGCATGTGGTTGGTCACTTGAAGTAATATTATACGCTTTTGCTCCTGCTTGGATGACAACCTTTTAAAAAGAATAATAATATTTTTCCAGCATGACTTTTGGGTAGAAAATGATTAACCACCGGCTATATGGCGGTTGCCAGAATACCTGCAAATATAAATATCACTCCATGAATTGAACTCTGTATTTTTTTTGCAAAAATATTCATGAATTGAGTTTGGCCAGTTCTATTAAAATTGATGCTTTAAATCTACAGATCTCTGAAAGGAGTAGAAAATGTTTCTACACACATAATTAAAGACAAGCAATTCCCCCTTCCTAAAAGATGTTGCTTTTCAGAAATTCTCAATTCTTCTTTGAGTAGTGTCCTCATGGGTGCTCCACTGTTGGTGTTGGGCTTGTCCCAGCACCGCAGATCAGAGATTTTTTAGCAGTCGTCTGCCAGACTGCGCATGCGCATCGGTCATCTCGCGGCTTTTTCCGCGGTTTCTGGTCATGCGGTCCAGCTCCCGCCAGTTCCTCCTAACCGTCTTTGGGCGCAGACAGAGAGAACTCCCTCTCATGTTAATCCTGTCAGAAATCGAGAGACAAAAAAATTGTAAATAGTTAGCAGTTGTCACCTAGTTATTAGTTAGTACTTGTGTATAATAGTTCAGTGCGTTTGCTTAAAAAAAACAAAAAAAAACCCCCAAAAAACCAAGGATATTCTTCATGACACCATGCCAGGATCACCAGGCTTCAAAAAGTGCGGCATATGCCATGACCCGATGCCCATGTCTGATGGTAATGCATCGTGCATAAGGTGCTTTGGCGAGGGACATATTCCCCAGAAATGTCCCCACTGCTTGAAGCTTACCACTCGAGTGAAACGGGACCAGGAGATGCAGTTGAAATGCTGCTTTTTGATAAGGCTCTCCAGCCACAAATGGACTCCCCTGGCCCTTCACAATCGCTACTAGCAGCCAAGCATCGATCTTCTCCAAAGGCAACGCATTCTAAGAGAAAGCCTTCTCCCTCTCGCTTCATGCCAACAATCCGCGTGAGAACGGGAGACAAACCAAGCACTTCGGGCACCACAGCACCATTATCCTGCGCAATTCCCCAGGCGGCACCAACTCCCACGTTGACACTGCCATCATCACCAACACAACACTCTCTGGCACTGACCAAAGAACATTGGAAAATGCACAAGCTACCAACCCCATCACCAAGTCCGGAACAGGCTGTTTTCTCTCCTGAATCGCCTTCACCTCTTCCAGTTTCATCAGTCTGTTCAGGCCACCGATACTCACCAAGTGCCTCTCTTTCTTCAAGATACCACCATCGGCACCGTTATCCGTCACCTTCTCCATTGCGCTCACTGGGTAGATCCAGATCACCAAGGTCACCCACTAGCTTCAGGTACCGAGAGATTTACAGACACAGCCATCACCACAGATACTCCCCGCACTACTACGACCATTGGCATAGACACAGTCATCATGACAGCCCATATTCAGACTCACCGGATCTTACTTCTCACAAGTCACTGTCCTATCATCGGACACACACGACCCATGACAAAACACTCTCTCCCTCTCCCTCTATGGTGAGGCCATCCACACCCACAGGAAACCAGCCAACCATAACACATCAGTCTGAGCCAGAAGAGGGACAGCTGTCAGACAGAGATGAACCATGAGACCGTTCTCCTGTAGACATCTCTTCCTCTTCACCTGATGATGCTGTCTTCCCTGGAGACTCCTCACCCATTGACGACTTACGCCAATTTCAGGAGCTGTTTAGAAGGATTGCCGACAGCCAAAAGGTACAGCTATCAGAGGTCCAGCAGAAGCAGCAGCATCTCCTAAGAAATCTACAGCCCTCACAAACTTCAAAGGTGGCTCTGCCACTCAACGAGGCAATCCTAGAAGTGGCCAACGACATATGGCAAACACCGCCTCCACTCTGGCGACAAATAAAAAAGGCCAACAAAAAGTACTTTGTACCGACAAAAGGCATGGAGTTTTTATTTAACCATCCACAGCCTAACTTCCTTGTTGTTGACATGGTACAACAAAGAGCCAAAGTGCCACAATATAAGAATACCTCTGGAGACAGGGATAGTAAGCGTCTGGACCTCTTGGAGAGGAAGGTCTATTCATTGGCCACTTTTTAACATTGAGAATGGCCAATTATGCAGTATTATTGGTCAACCACAATTTTGATAATTATTCAAAATTAGTTCCCCTCCTCAAACACTTACCGGACACTAAGCATCAGGTACTCAAGGCTGTTGTGCAAGAGAGTTACGCGGCCTCCTGATCAGCACTGCACATTGCCCTTGATACCGTGGATGCGGCGGCGCGGACCACAGCCACATCAGTGGTCATGCGCAGGGCCTCATGTCTCCACATGGCAGCAGTGCCAAAGGAGCTTCAACTGAAGGTAGAGGATCTGCCTTTCGATAGGCACAGCCTGTTCACTGAGAAAACTGACCAGGTATTACACTCGGATAAGGATTCCCATACAACACTTAGGATGCTAGGCATGTACATGCCGCCCTACCGTCGCAAGAGATATACACCTTACCAGAGACAGAAGCCTTTCCTTTACTCAACACCACAGTTCAGACACTACGAACAGCAGCGTCCCAGGCAGCATCAACAGAGACAGAGACCGCAAGCAAACAAGCCATCCAATCAGCAAAACACCAGGCAGCAGGTTTGACACGTCAATCAAGGGATTGCAAGCCATTCCAATTTCAACTGGCCGAGACATCACCACCAGACTCTTTCACCATCATTTAAGGCCATTTCAACATCGTTGGGCTGCTATAACCACAGACCCATGGGTCCTACAGCTGATCACATCAGGCTACACAATTCCATTCACTTCGCCCCCTCCTCCTACCCTTCCTTCCCCGTCCCTCTTCAGAGACCCCTCTCATGAGTCCCCTCTAAGACAAGAGGTGGCTCATCTACTGGATATTGGCGCAGTGGAGAGGTTACCAGAGGAATTCAAAGGGGAGGAATTTTATTCCCACTATTTTCTAACTCAAAAGAAGTCAGGGGGCTGGAAGCCAATTTTGGACTTTCGTCGGCTAAATCAGTACCTCTGCAAACAACGATTCAAGATGGTGATGTTAGCAACTATTATTCCGGCACTTGACCAAGGGGACTGGTTTGCATCCCTCAGTTTACAGGACGCCTACTTCCATGTGAATATCCATCCGGCACAAAGGCGATTCCTATGTTTCGTAGTAGGATCCGAGCATTTCCAGTACAAGGTCTTACCATTCGGCCTCTCTTTAGCTCGAAAATGCTGGCAGTAGTAGTGGCAATCCTCCGACATTTGGGAATCATAATATTCCCTTACCTAGACGATTGTCTCCTCAGAGCGCCTTCTTTTGACAAAGCACTCCGTGCCACGAACATGGCAAGGGCACTATTCGAGACACTCGGTCTTATAATCAATGTTCCCAAGTCATCCATGACACCACAATAGTCCATAGAATTTATAGGGGCTCGACTCAATTCACTCACGGCACATGCATACTTGCCCACCACTAGATTCCACGTGATTTGAGACCTTGTTCAAGTTCTCACCACTAGTCCAAGGGTTTCCATACTTACCTGCTCATGGGACACATGACGGCTACGTATGTTGTGGCACATGCAAGACTGCACTTTCGATGCCTCCAGCATTGGATGACGACAGTGTACGTGCCACACAAACATAATGTACACAGGATGGTGGTGGTGCCACGCATGGTCAAGGAATTGCTAACATGGCAGACCCTTCCCTGCAATATGTTGGCTGGGATACCTTTCCACTGACCCCAACCAACAGGGGCAGCCCGTGAGCCTAGGTGAGCTAGGCAGTTGCCTAGGGCGCCGCTGCCCCTAGCGCCCCGTGATGACATCACGGCCATTAACGGCCGTGCAGGCAGGGCGGTGATTGCGCTGCCCCGCCCAGGGCGCCAGCTGCTGCAGCCGGCCTTGGGCCGCTCCTGCCAACCAACCATGCAAATCACAACCGATGCATCCTTATTTGGCTGGGGCACCCATCTCCACGATAAACAGACCCAAGGTCGGTGGTCTGCACAGAAGTCCATTCAACATATAAACCTTCTCAAATTGAGAGCTGTCTTCAATGTCTGCAAACATTTCCTTCCTCTTATCCATGGCCACGTGTTGCGTATCCTCATGGACAATATGACAAAAGTATACTATATAAACAGGCAAGGAGGAGCTCGGTCCTGTTCCCTGTGCATAGAAGCCATAGGTTTATGGAACTGGTGCAACCGGCACGAAGTTGCCATTATGGAGGCGTATCTCCCTGGTGAGTACAATACCACATCGGATGCCCTCAGGAGGTATTTTACCCAGCAGCATGAATGGGAGCTACATCCACACATGCTGCAAGTGCTATTCAACCGCTGGGGATATCCATACATAGATCTCTTCGCCACTCAGTACAATGCAAAGCGCCCTCAATATTGTTCAAGAGCAGGCATCGGTCTGGCATCCAGGGCAGATGCTTTCCTCTTCAGTTGGAGTCATTACCTCTTATACGTGTTTCCTCCCATTCCTTTGATTCCAAAAGTTCTGGAGAAGATAGCTATAGACAAAGCAGAGTGATATTAGTGGCACCCTTCTGGCCATGTCAAACGTGGTTTCCTTACCTGTTCCGCATGTCTCTCCATCCTCCATTTCATCTTCCCTGATGACCCGATCTACTGACACAGGACCACGGGCACCTGCTACATCCTTAGCTGAATCGCCTCACATTGACAGCATGTCTCCTAATTGGCTCCAACAAGGAGAAATGAGTTGTTCGCAGGCTGTCAGGTATGTTCTCCTACATTGCAGAAGATGTAACTCATGTACCACTTACTAACACAAATGGCACCAGTTCTACTCTTGGGCTGTGTCCAGACTCAGGGGTTTTTTCAGGAAAAGTAGTCTTTTTCCGAAAAAACTTCCCCTGCGTCCAGACTCAAGCCGCGTTCTTTCGAAATTAAATCGAAAGAACGCGGCTTTTCTTTCGATGGCGGTAAACCTCATTTCACGAGGAAGAACGCCTTCTTTCGAAAGTTCCTCTTTCGAAAGAAGGCGTTCTTCAATGTAAATAGGGCTTCTTCAAAAGAGAGCATCCAGACTCACTGGATGCTTTCTTTCGAAAAAGCAAGCCGCTTTTTCGAAAGTTCAACGTGCAGTCTAGACGCTCTCTTTCGAAAGAGACTTGCAGTCTAGACATAGCCTTGGTGCTCAGACAGGCAGCTAGACCCTAACAATGCTACCTGTGCAATCCATCTTCGACTACATTCTCTACCTCAAACACCTGGGCCTCACACTTTCTTCTCCGAAGGTCCATTTAGCGGCAATCACAGCTTTTCGACAACCTGTGGACGGCTATGCTGTTTTCTCTCACCCTATCACAAGAAGATTCATGAAGGGGTTGGCCAATATCTTCCCATGCCATAGGCAACCCCCAGACCCATGGAATCTGGAATTGGTTCTAGATACCTTAATGCAACCACCATTTGAACCCTTAGCCACATGTGATTTACCCACTCTAACCATGAAGGTTATATTTTTGCTGGCAATAACCTCAGCACGCAGGGTGGGAGAGTTGGCAGCCCTATCGGTGACACCTCCCTATACCGTCTTTATGCCTCAGGGAGTCATATTATGACCCCAACCAGCATTTTTACCTAAAGTTAACTTGGAATTTCACATAAACGAGCCCATATTCCTTCTCATATTCTAACCAAAACCACATTTTTCAGAACAGCATGCTCGACTGCATTCCCTGGACGTCCACTGATCACTGGCCTTTTACATGAAAAGAACTCGGGCCTGCCGAAGTCTCAGTGTCTACTTCTTTCCATAGCCGATAGTTCCAAAGGTCTCCCATTATCAGCACAATGTATATCGAAGATAATCATCTCCCGCATTACACGGTGCTATGTATTACAAAACAAAACCCTTCCACATACTATCAGGGCCCATTCTACCAGGGCAATGGCATCCTCCACTGCTTTCCTCAAGGGAGTTCCTCTCAAGGACATTTGCTGTGCAGCCACATGGTTCTCGGACTGTACATTTGCAAAACACTATGCACTTTGTAACATTTTTGTGACTGATGCAGCAGTTGCCTCTGCGGTCTCCATTGACTCTTACAGTCTTTTAATAGTTTAGAGGTTTTGATAGTTGTAATTAATTCTGTTACTATAAAGTAATTTTGCTTGGTCTGAGGGTGAGTTTAACCTTTAAATTAGATGTTTATCTCTGCATAGGAGATTTTCATATTCCTGCTTTTTTCTTATGTTTCTTCATATGCAATAACCATATCAGGTTCAGCTGTAAGCCACCTCTTCGTTTAGTTCACCTTTAAAGGCTTTTTTTGTGATAATAAATTTTTAATTCTAGTTGTTTAATAAACTTTATCTCTAATCTGGCAATTGTCCCATGTTCATATTGATAATAATGCACCAGTTATTAGAGGAATTTAGTGAATTAATGTATGGTGTATTACTTTGTTTTAAAAGAACCCCTTTATAAAAATGAAGTAAAGATTTGAAAGTGATACAAATACGAGATGGCAAAAGCAACAGAGTAAAGCAGCAATTAAGAGTTTAAAGCTAATAAAATCATTTCTCATCGAAAAGATGCCTCAGCCATTAGATGGTGACCATACTGACAGTGACACTTCCAGATCTGATGATGAAAACTTTGTACCTACAAATGACATTTCAATGCCACTGCCTCAAAAATGAGGAGTCATTAATCAAGACAGAGAAATCTAAACAGTTGCAATAGATGCAGAATCTATGCTCAATTTTGAGACTGTTCAGGCAGAAAATGAGGACCTCGGAGATGCTGCACAGTAAGGGTATGTCTACACTACATAGCTCCGTTGACAGAGCCATGAAGATTTATTTACTGGGCAAAGGGAAATGAAGCAGTGATTTAAATAATCACCGCTTCATTTAAATTTAAATGGCTGCTGCGCTGAGCCAACAAACAGCTGATCAGCTGTTTGTTGGCTCAGTGCGCTAGTCTGGACGCTCCGCGGTCAACATCAAAGGCCTTTGTCGACCGCCCCGGTAAACCTCATCCCACGAGGAATAATGGGGAGGTCGACAAAGGGTTTTGATGTCGACCGCGGAATGTCCAGACTAGCATGCTGAGCGACAAACAGCTGATCAGCTGTTTGTCGGCTCAGCACAGCAGCCATTTAAATTTAAATGAAGTGGTGATTATTTAAATTGCTGCTTCATTTCCCTATGCCTACAACCCTAATCTACATAGCTCTGTTGATGGAGCCATGTAGTCTAGACACAGCCTAAGAAAAAGAACTTATGACTAGCACAGGACACGGTGTAATAACAGTGGCATCAGAACCTGATATTGGACTTCTTGCAGTTAGTTGTTTTCACATTCCAAGTAATATACCGAAAGATGCTAAAAATCATGCTTTTCCCACTCGTCTGCTGACAAAAACTCTTCCAAATTGAGAGAGCTACAAGAGAGTAGCTCTGCTGGAGCATGGAAAGGCAGGCTCTACACTGTGTACTCTGTTTAATTTTTAACTGTAATACTTTAAATGCATCAATACCATCTGATCCACCTGGTTGGAGCCTCAGTAGAGGTTGTAGGAAGTTGAAAGACCAAATACCTGCAGATGAAACTTCAGAATTGCATAAAGATAACTATGTTACATGGAAATCAACTAGTAGAGCAGCACTAGCTGACAGTTCAGTTGAAAATGTACTCCTAAGTGAAATAAACCCAGAAACTAATAACTAGAAAAAAACCTCCTTGAGCACATACTGAATGTCATTCTTCTTTCTGAACAGGGATTAGCTTTGTTTGGTTCCAGTCAATGTATCGGTACCCTACAAACAGAAACTTTCTTGGTATACTTCAGCTTCTTAGCAAGTTTGACCCACTTTTATCAGGCCATATTAAGTATGTTCGTGAATCACATGTGAGTGGAAAATGCATGCAAGTCCACTATCTGTCTACCAGAATACAAAACGAGTGTATTGATCTGTGTGGGACATTTGTGCAAACAACAGTTCTTGAAGAGATACAATATATGAAGTACCTTTCAATTATTATTGATGCAACTCCAGACTGTTCTCATAAAGAACAGATTACCTTGGTTGTTCAATATGTTAAAATTGCAAGCAGTTCAAAGGTTTCAACTGAAGAACAATTCATTTTGTTTGCTAATATCATGAAAAAATGGAAAAGAAATGAACATTTGTGTATTAGAAATTCTGAAAGGCTTCAAATTAAATTTTCAAATCTGCACTGGCCAAGCCTATGACAGTGGATCCAATATGGATGGGAAGTACAACTGAATACAAGTAGTCCTTCTTGAGAAAAAACTCAACTGTATTTTCTCCAGTTGTGGCAACCACACACTAAATCTTGTCAGCATGGCGTCCGAGAGGAGTTGTTATAGAAAGATTCTGAGAATAGGATGGATGCAGAAGGTTACCAATGAGGAATTATATAGGAAGATACAGCCGAAAGAGAACCTACTGCAGAAAGTTATACAATGGAAGTTACAGCTATTTGGGCATATCTGCAGAATGAACGACAAGCGAAAAATTAAGACCCTGGTATTCGGCATAATGGATGGTCCAAATAGGAGAGGCAGACCCCGCAGAGAATGGTTAGTTGATATAGTAGGTTGGCGTGGAGCTAGTCTACAGAAACTAAGCCACTCCACACTGGACAGGGAAAGATGGAAGGAAATAGTGAGGGAGGCATCGGACACCAATGGGCACTGAGCCCATGGTTGTTGATGATGATGATGATGATGATGCAAGGAAGCAATCACATACTTTGGAACAATCCAGCAGTTGTACAACCTCTTTAATAGCAGTCCTCAAATGTGGGAAATTCTGAAGCAGCATCTGCCTGTTTCCCTTCATGGCATGTCAACAACGAGATGGTCAGCATGAACTGATGGCGTTAAACCAGTTGCACAGCATTTGGACTTTGGGAAAGGCTTTAAGTGAGCTTGAATCTCTTACTCTTACAGCACAGGCTCACACTGAACTTAAGTAAATTCAGAAGTATACATTCAAATTTGAATGCATTTTAATGTCATCCATGTGGATGAAACTGCTAAAAATGATCTACGAAACTAATCTTGTAATTGAAGCACACTATGCTACATTAGATGTTGAGAGGGATAACACTGAACAACTTCCTAAAGATATTCAAAAGATTTGTGGTCAATGGGCGTCAGGGGTGACCGTTAGTTACTTCTGCTGTTTTTTGCAGGTGGCTCGGCTGGAGCCGGTGGAGCTGGTTCTAACCAGTGATGAGCTGGCTCAAGGCATCCTTAGCTGCATAAACAAGTTGTGAGATAATTAAGACCAAGTATATGTGTGGGAATGGGTTAGCTGTGGTGCTTCTTGCTAGAATCTGCCTGTGAATGTTTGTGCTTCTCAGAAAGAAAGAGCTATAAAGCAGCTGAAAGGCACTGCTTGAATGGTCAGTCCCACCTGTGGATCTAGGCTGTGTGGATGCCCAGGAATTCCCCGTGCGGGAGCAGCACCCGCTACCAGCCCTCGAGAGCACGGATAGAAGGGCCCGGGACTGGCGGTAGCCAAAGGGGCGTAAGCGTTGGATCCTTGCTTGACTGTTTGCTCGCTTGCTTGCTTAATTGCCTGCTTCGCTGCGCTAAGAAGCACATATTTAGGAATGCGTGAAGGCTGTAAGGCGTAATATGCTTTGGCAATAAAACCTCTTATGTTTATGCACTAAGCATGGCTTCACTGAGTGTATCCGAGCCTCCTGATAGAGCAACAATGGGATGCAATCCTTTCTGATCAATGAGACACTTCCATATCAATAGCACAGGATATTGACATTTTATCTGAGTTTTTCACCAAGTGCAGCCTAACATCTCAGTCTGATACAGAAAGGCACTATTGAGTCAATGTTGTTTTTTTTGTTGTGGTTGTTATTATTGACTCCATCAAACCTGGTCTTACATGTTGCTTTGAAAAAAAATTAAAAACCAACGAACCGTCTAGCAGCACCTTTGAGACTAACAAAACATGTAGATTGTATCATGAGCTTTTGTGGGAACAACCAATTTCATCAGATGAATGGAGTATAAAAAGTCCAGATCCAAGAATAAATACGGGATGGAGGGGAGGGGCAGAATGCAAGGGGAAAAATAGTGAATTAGAGTGTTCAAGTTACAAGAAGCTGATAGAGAAGGTGCAAATTGTTCTTAAGTACCCATTGTTAGTTGGTTAAGTAATTAGGATGTGGAAGGCAGTGTGCAGGTAATGTCTTTATTCACACCTTTTTGATGGCTCTCAAACTTGTAAATGAACTTAAGTTCCAACACTTCCCTGTGTATTTGGCTTGTGGAATTGTCCTGAAACATGATGACTTTGGGATCTACTAATGAGTGCCTGGAGAAGGTTAAAGTGTTCTCCAACAAGTTTTTGTGCATTGCCTTTTCAGATATGTGATTTGTGTCCATTAATTCTTTTCCATGGAAGCTGTCCAGTTTGGCCAATATTCATGGCAGAGGGGCATTGCTGTCATTTGATGGCATAGATCACATTAGTGGATGTGCAGTTAAGTGAGCCCCTGATGTAGTGGCTGATGTGGTTGGGTCCAGTGATGAAATTGCTTGTGTAGATGTGTGGACAGAGTTTGCACTGGGGCTGATTGCAGGAGTGGGTTCCTCGTTGATTATGATGGAGGTGTGCTGCGTGGTTACTGGAAAGAATTATTTTTAGGTTAGGGGGCTGTCTGTAGGTGAGAGTTGGCCTTTCTCCTAAGGCCTGTGAAAGTGAGGGGTCATTTTCCAGAATAGGTTGTAGATTGTTGATTTGAATCATTGTGACAAACTTGTACTCTTCTTGGATTTCTTTAGTAGTTCAGAAAACTAAGTGATGAAGATCTATATTCAGAGGCTGAACAGTTTCAGCAAAGTTACAACAATGAAAATTCAAGAGATGTCTGTGACAAAATCATCTTCCTGAAATGTATACATTACATCAACTTTAAATCGGACGATAATCCAAAAGAACTGCTTCAAGAAATTTTCTACCCTGGCCTGTTGACTGTATTTCCTAATATCACAATTGCATTATGTATTTTTGGCAGTCTCCCTGCATCAGTGGCTTCAGGTGAATGCACATTCAACATGTTAAAGCAAGTAAAGAACTAACATCATTCCACAATGGGTCAAGAGTATTTGAATGGGCTTGCAATGCTTAACATTAACAGTGATGTTGCATATCAATTAGGTTTTTCTTTTCTTCAGTTATAAGTGAGTTTGCACACAACAAAGCCAGAAAAGCATTCCTAAAATGAAGAGTTTTGCTTGCAGTGGAAACTCACAATTAACGTTACATTTTTTATATATCTCCTATAGGTATAATGACTTAATTGTTAATAAATAAATGTCTCGAGTGTTCATTTTCATATATTCTTTTGGTTTTTGTATGACTCTGTGGATGAGAAGTTAGATATGTCAGGGGCTTGTGGCAGTGCTGGGGCCTCTAAACTCAATGTGGCCCAGACCTCTGTCATTTTCTGAGAGGGCCTGGCTCTAACGACCTGCTGAGCAGCCATCACTGCTGTGGCTCTGCCGGGCAGCCCAGTGCTGGGGTTCCAGGGAGCCATGTGCGCCAGGGCTCCCTGGGCAGCTGAGCATGCACCACGCATTGGGACGTCCTGAGTAGCCCCATGCGTCGCATGCCAGGACTCCCTGGGCAGCTCCGCATATGCCTCACACTGGCACCCCCAAATTCGCTGGCCAGCCACACACCAGGTTTCCCAACCCTGCTGGGCAGTCAGGCTGTCAGCTCCCTGTGGGCAGCCCATTGCCTTTCTGCTCCACAGGGATCATTATGCTGGCCCTCTACTGGGAATCTCTGGTCCTGCAACATCCATGCCGGACCAGAGAATCCGGGTTAAGAGAGTTTCAGACTGTACCAAATACACTCTTGGTGCTGAACAAATAATACATATTTCTACAAAATAAATGTTCAGATTATAATTCCTCTTTACAAATGACTGAAGTGAATGGTTTTGTGTAATGAATAGCAGAATGGACAAGAGTATCTTACATTCATACTAGGTGACCTAATTCTGCCTGATTTACAGTCTGATATTTGGTGCATTTTGATAAGAATCATCTGACCATGTCACACAGCCAAACCTAACTTTGCAGTGTTTTAACAAAATTCACTCTCTGTTCAAATAAAAGTCCAGCAGAGACATAGCACAGAGGTGAAATCAGTTCTCTTTTGTTCATTTAAAAATGTGCTTTGAATGAGTCACAAAGGTACAGAAAATGAAATCGTAGCTGCACTGACCGTATCCACTGTGGGTAGAGAAGAATTCTCTTCCTAGTTCTGGTAGTTCTCATCCTTCCAGAAGGCATGAGCTTACCTCACCACAGATAAACAAACAACTTGAAAATGTTCTCATTGCTTTTAAGGACACATTTCAGTGATTATTCAAGTACATCCTACATTTTCCTTTCAAAACACTGGCAATAACTGTTTCACTTCACTTCAATGAGAGCAACTCCAAACTCTTCAGAAGCACATTTAATTTCAGCTACCTATTAATTTCATTTAGTGGCTTCTAGTTCTTGTGCTATGGGATGGAGTAAATATCTCTTCCTCATTTACTTTTTCCACACCAGTCATGATTTTATAGACCTCTATCATATTCCATTTTAGTTCTCTCTTTTCCAAACTGAAAAGTCCCACTCTTATTACTCTCTCCTCATATGGCAGCCATTCCATACCCCTAATAATTTTTGTTGCCCTTTTTTGAACTTTTTCCACTGCCAAGATATCTTTTTTTGAGATGAGGTGATCACATCTGCACGCAGTATTCAAGATATGGGCGTACCATGAATTTATATAGAGGTATTAAGATATATTCTGTCTTATTCTCTATTCCTTTCTTAATGAATCCTAACATTGTTTGCTTTTTTGAAACATTCCAGTGATGCAGCTGCATGCATATTGCAGGCCACCTGATAAGCATGGCCAAAGATTACAACGGCCAAAGATTCAGCCACTCATCTTGCCTCGATTCCTGGAGGAGTGAAGTAGCTGTGAAAATTAGGGAGTTAGAAATGGTGGCAAACGATTGGTGGAGCCAGCGAAGGCACATATGGTAGGAAGGGAGAACTCCATGGAGAGTATGGCTGAAGGAGTATAATGGGATAACGGATGTACTATGGATGCAGTGTGATGGGAGAACAGAGGACTCTCCATCAGCAAACTCTAGAAAGTTTCCTGGCTGATAAGCTCTCTCTTGTTGGAAGAGAAGAGTGAGGAGCTCAACTTACATTTGGTGATAAGACTATTTTAACAGTGTTCACTAGTGAATTCCATGCACAGGTACATACAAAAATTGAGCCTCACTTGTTTCTGATTATATTTTCATTCTTTTTACACGGAGATAAAATGTCAGGGCTGACAAGGCACAAGTCAGTTTTACCTTGACGTAACTAGTCAAGGTCAATCCTATTTCCTGCATTATGTGTTTGACCTCAACTAGCTACACTAGAGGTAAAAAACAAAGTGCCTTGGCTCCCCTCATATTTTACATCATGCAAGTTATTTAGTTATCTCTAAGTAAAAACTCACTCTCAGACCCAGTGGCTGTTGACCAGCATGATTAGCAAGGTGATTGGGAGCAACTAAGGAGCACCTGTGCATGAAATGGGCATGTTACAGCTCTGAGAAGTGGGAATCAAGACAAACATTTCTAATGAAAACCAGGGCAAGAGAACTCATGTTAAAATTCTGACATCTAATCTAATGGATATTACTCCTGCTGATGCTAGAGCTGTCATACCAAACCTGTAGTTCATAAACATGCATCCAAGCCATTGAACTATATGCCATGCACCAAAGGAGAGGCATTTTAAATAAAATAAAATTCCTGAGTGAAAGCAAGAAACCCCTAGAATACTCCTCCCACAAGATCCCCTCCCCATACTTCTAGTTACAGAATTTGGATGCTGCAGTGCAACAAAATATCCATGGGTGTTGGATACCACACCAACCTCCCACAGATCACCCCCACTCAGGTCTCCTGGGGCCTGCCCTTCAGGAGAAAAATATACTGAAGGGAGGGAAGGAGGAAGGACAGTAGGAGGGAGAAGGGAGGAAAAGGTGAGGGTAGCTGGGGAAGGGAATGGAGGGACAGGTGGGGTAACTGGAAGGAAAGGGGGAGGGTGTCTGGAAAAGGGAGTGGAGGGATAGGTGGGGTAGTGGGAAGGAAAGCCAGAGGGTAGCTGGGGAAGGGAGTGGAGGGATTGGGGAGGGTAACTGGGGACAGGAGTGGAGGGATAGATGGGGGGAGTGGGGAGGATAGCTGGGAAAGGGAGTGGAGGGATAGGTAGGAGAGTAGGAAGGAAAGGGGGAGGGTAGGGAGCGGACGGATACATGGGGTGTGGGAAGGAATGGAGGGATAGCTAGGTATGTAGGAAGGAAAGGGGTAGGGAGTGGAGGGATAGGCAGAGGAGTGGGAAGGAAAGGGGAGGGTGGCTAGGGGAGAAAGTGGAGGGCTAGGTGGGGGAGTGAGAAAGAGAGGGGGAGGGTGGCTTGGGGAGGGAGTGGAGGGCTAGGTGGGGGAGTGAGAAGGAGAAGGGGAGGGTGGCTGGGGAAGGGAGTGGAGGGCTAGGTAGGGGTGTGGGAAGGAAAGGGGAGGGTGGCTGGGGGAGAGTGGAGGGATAGGTAGGGGAGTGGGAAGGAAAAGGGAGGGAGTGGAGGGATAGGTAGGAGAGTGGGAAGGAAAGGGGCGGGAGTGGAGGGCTAGGTGGGGGAGTGAGAAGGAGAGGGGGTGGCTGGGGAAGGGAGTGGAGGGATAGGTAGGCGAGTGGGAAGGAAAGGGAAGGGAGTGGAGGGCTAGGTGGGGGAGTGAGAAGGAAAGGGGGGTGGCTGGGGAAGGGAGTGGAGGGATAGGTAGGGGAGTGGGAAGGAAAGAGGCGGGAGTGGAGGGCTAGGTGGGGGAGTGAGAAGGAAAGGGGGTGGCTGGGGAAGGGAGTGGAGGGATAGGTAGGGGAGTGGGAAGGAAAGGGGAGGGAGTGGAGGGCTAGGTGGGGGAGTGAGAAGGAAAGGGGGGTGGCTGGGGAAGGGAGTGGAGGGGTAGGTGGCGAGAGAGAACAGCGCAGGGCAGGCAGCCTGAGCAGGTCTCTAGTGTGAGGGCGGGCTTGGCAGCGGGGAACCTCCCCTCCCTGGAGAGATGCTCTTCTCTCATTGGTGCGAAGGGCCCGGCGGTTCCTGTCCTAGGCGCGGCGCTCACCTTTCCTGGCCCAGAGGCGGCGGCGGCGGCGGCCGGGGCAGCAGGGTCCTGGAGGCGGTAAGTCGTTCGGCGCTGGTCCCAGCTCGGCAGGAGGGAACTAGGGGCAGCGCCCTGATTCCTAGGCGGGGAGGCGCAGCCGAGGAGCCCTGGAGTTTCGGGGTGAGTGAGAGCGGAGGACTGATCAGCCCAGGGACAGAGATCCCGTCTCTGCTCTCCCGTGCGCTGCTAAACAAGCTGGGGCGATTCCTGAGCCCTTCTAGAGGCTGGCGCTGGATGGAGAGGGAGCAACATGCAGTTAAACTACTTTCCCCTCCCCAGCCCTAGCTCCCAGCTAGCCAAGTTGCCAAAGGACTTCAGTTGATAGCCCAGAAACATTAGATTCTGATCTCCACTTTCCTTAAATCGCCCGTTAGGTGGCTGCAGAAGCTAGGGGGCTGTATGGAAGAAAGCGAGCCTTAAAGTGCCATTCGGGGATGCCTGTTGAGTATTGTGGACACGGCAGCATGATCGTTTCCTCTAAGCACAGAGTTGATACAACCAGAAGAGAGACAAGCGAAAGCAATGCTTCCAGGTTGTGTGTCTGTTCTTATCTGGGCAGGTGCTAAGTGTTGTCCGATATGTTTATGTGGGTGTTCTCTTCAATAGATATTAATGGTGTGTGGTAAGATATTTAGATGGTGAAAGTACTACAGTATTGTGGCTATTTGCATTCATTGTAATATTTTCTCAACCCAATAGCTAAACTTTGAAGCTGTGTTTTTTTTACATATGTAAAACAAATATGTAGGGCAGGAGCAATTAAAGACTGTTTCATTTTGTCAGAAGTATTTAGCTAGAAAAATGGCAACTGCTATGTCATGGAGTTATTTTAAGAATCTAGTAAAGATGAGTGTTCTGTGGTAGCCAGTGTCCTTCTTCTGGGTCAAGGGGGAAAAAGTTTGGTATTCTGGTTATAGCATGGTGAGCATGTCCAGAAATGAATTGCCATCAATGTTCCCTCTAATTTTTTCCATCCATTTGCAGAATAAAATGTATTCTGTGCACTGAGTCATGTGAAGTTGTGCACCACCATAGAAACACAGGCTGCTGGCTGTGAGTAGCTTTGCCAATCAGCTGGGTGGCACTTGAATCTCCCCTGGGCCGCTGCCCAAGTGCACAACTTAGAGTAGTGTTTCTTAGACTTTTTGAGATCACGGAACACCAAACAATATTTTTTTATGTGGAACACCTATGAAAATTTTCTTAAAAAAAAAATTGTAGTCAGACAAAGAAGTAACACAAACAAAGAAAAGCTCGTGGTACACCTGCGACTTGTTCTCGGAACATGTTCCATGGAACATAGTTTAAGAAACACTGGCTTAGAAGGAGCACTGCTTACCATGCTCTGAACCTTTGCATTTGATGCTCAAAATGTCCAGATTGTGGGAGTTTAGCTCTTTATCTCTGTCTTCCTTCAAGTTACCTATTAATCTAGTTAAAAACATGGTTTATTTTGCTAATGTAGTGACTCAATAATAATAAAAATTGCACTAAAATCACCCATTCCTGGTAATGCTGAAACAACGTAAAACCACAACATCTAATAGAATGCAAATATAGTCTAATTTATTTAGCTTTCTGGAAATGAATGGAGAACAGGGATCAACTGGATGGATGCATAATTGCTCTGAGAGTCTTTTGTACTGAATGTTAACTTGATAATTGCTGAGATGGCTTATAAATTCAGAAGATACCTGAATATATGGTATGATTGTATTTATTATTTGTATATGTGTATACTTCTCATCTCCTAAAAAGTGGCTTTCTTTCCTCTGAAGCATAAGATATTGACCATGGCCAGTGGCAGGATACTAAACAGATCACTGTTCTGTGCTAAATTAATTTTATCCTGCAATGTAGGACTTGCCAGTTTCCTAATATCAGATACAAATATGGTTCTAGGTTTGTACTTGGGATCAAAAAATGTTCTGTAACACAGAATGTGGAATAGAGTTAGTAACAGAGATTAATCAAGAAACTAAACAGGATGAAATGAAGGAATTCATTGTCTTTTTTTTTTCTCCCTCTATCAAATTTCCTGTGCTCATGACTGAAAGGAATCTGGCTTGTCCATACTTGATAGAACACTTCTTTCTTCTGTAAAGGTATCAGATACATTCCCCTGAATAGGACTGAAAATAAAACTCTAACAAGCACCCACTATTTCAAGGGGAATGTAAAAATAATGCTTAAATATTCAGTGAAGGAAATGTTTTCTTGTATATTATTATAATTTTATTAATTTTACTTCCTCCCTATTTGGCAGTGGTGATTTCTATTAGTCAAGCCTGTCATTAGCTGTTGTAATAAAGAAATGGTGGCCTTAATCAGGTGGTAGACTTAAGTTCAGATGCTGCTTGCTATCCAAGCTTCTAAGGCAGTAGTTCCCTTTCAATGGGTAAAGTTCAGCAGCTGTTGCACAGTTTTCATCTAATACCAAATCAGTTTAATGAGGCTCTTAGATCCTGTCTTCAGATTTTAGGATGTTTCAACATCATTGCATGCCAAGTGCATGACATGGATTGTGCAGCAATGGGCTGAGGTTAGTTTCCAGTTATTTGGTTTGTGGGTGATTCAGAGGGTTGGCTGAAGGCATTGTTTTTTAGAAGACTTATTCAGCACTTCATTCCTGTGATAGGGAGTCATCTGACTTCACCCGGGTACAGCAACTAGCTCTGCTGGATTCTCACCTCACTGAAAGTATATGGATTGCTTCATCTCTGTAATTTGATGCCGTTTATTGCTTTGGGGATGGCAAAAGGAAGAAAAATGCTGGAAGAAATGTTCTCTTATGAATGTTTTCAAAAGTTCTGAGTGAAGCTGTACTCCTGACTGTGAATATGTGAGGAGATGTCAAGTCTAGTTCTGCTGACTCACTTTCCTTTTAACTATTTGACTTGAATTTTGTTGCATTGGAGGGAATCTAACTAAATCTCCTGGTACTGCACTTTGAAAAGTTTTCAAACATTATGGACTCAATGTTGTTGTCATTAAAGCCTTTGGAAGGTCTGCTATTGACTTAATTGGAAGCTATTTCTCAAACCATATACCTCTGGTGGCTTGTGGGCCATAGTTAGTGGTAGGCGGCATGGCTTATAAGAATTGATTATAACTAAATGTATTGTAATTCTGAAGGTGGTGTGCAAAGTAGTAAGAATTTTAGATGTTATGCTAACTCAGGAAGCTTTAGAACTACTGGGTTAGATAAATGTTTTAGTTCGGTAGCATCAGGAAAACAGACTTTAAAAGTGTCGACAAATCTCTCTTCTCCTACCCTGTTTTGTTATATGTAAATGGCTTATTTGCTTTCAGAAATGAGTTTTTAAAACTGAACACATGTTTCAGAGAAAATTCAATTATTTGAAACATGGAGAGCATAATTCAGACAAACACTTGGGTTGCTGAGCAGCACAATATCGTGTGAAACTCAATTTGCTGCTGAGAGTGACGCTTTCACAGTTGACTGACTTCATGTTATGGTCAATATCTGAAATCACAATTAAGGGGGACTGATGCTCCAGTTTTCAATTTTGTTTTCAGGTTTTTGTGCCAGGATGAATCCACTAGCCAGGAAAATATGAAATTATGAAGGTGGCGCAAGCATAAATGTGCCATGTGCATCAGTGCTGATTTCTCCACTGAAAGGCTTAAGGATGGCATAGTGCTATTTAACACTTTAAATTTCTGAACTAGTCAATTTGTTTTGTTGGAAAACCCAATTTGTGTTCAAGAGAGGATGAGGTCTGTCTCACGTTATTATATTTTTCAAAAACACACATAGTTTGCAGTATCGATTTGAGTCATGATCTAAACTGGTGTAGTGTTTGCCATCCCTGCTCCACTGATGTCTTTATCACTGCTGGAATCTTGAAGACAATCACCTTTTTTTTTTCCTGTTGGTAGTGTCAGTCTCAATAATTCACTTGGCTCTGAGCAGAGTGCTGCTGTTGGAGTAGGTGTGTGCTTAAGCACTAGTACTGAAGCTGGATTTATGTTTACTTTATACAGATCATAAAAGGGATGCCCAAACTTTTCAACACTGAGATCTTGCCAGAAGCCTAAATAGTGCCCTGATTTCCCCCCCTCCTATAAATGTGTATGTATATTTAGTCTCAAAAAACATTTAAAAAAAGGGATTCCAGTTGCTTAGAGCCTCACATAAGAGAAAACTGATGGAGAACTTTGTTCAGTCTCTTGGCTGTTTGCAGGGAGTAGTCATTGGTTACAGCAGAACTATGTGTTAATAACAAAAGCAGTGGCTATGCTTGCAAAACAGGGTGGTGATAGCAAAAAGGTAAAATGGGACAGTAAGGCATGATCTAGCTAGCCACACTCTGTTTCCTACCCTATTAAACATGTGTAACAATGGCACGTTGGCCTTCGGCAAGTTAATGCATGACCTCAGCTTAGTACTTTGCCACAAGCAAAACCACTCTGTCCCGTTGTGGAATTCTGTGTGTTGAATATTGAGATTTGAAGTTCAAGGCAGTGGAGAGTTGGTCCCTTCATGCAACCATTTCCTCCAGTGCAAACATGGGTATAAAATGCTACAAATTCTGATTTTAATAGAATTTGGCATTCAGTTTGCATGGATATTAATGGTGCCATCAGGAGCAGGGTGATGGAGACTTAGACTAATAGGCTTGCAGTGGTGCATCACTGTATATAAGATATGCTACCATGAGAGGGCCGCAGGCTGCATGTTTGCAGCTTCACTATTAAGTCTTTTAAATGCTAGAGGAAACTTGGCAATGATTTCCTAGTATTGACAACATTGGCTTAGTTCCCTGAGTGTCAGCTGTGTTGTGAGCCCACATGTAGATAAGATAACTGCTGCCACCAATGTTTTAAGTTTCTATCTGTTTACCGCAGGTCTAAAGAATGATGCCAGCAACCAATTTACACTAGGGCTTCTGATGTTAACTTTGGTGGTAGTATTTCACTTGCAATTGAGAGCCTCCAACTTATTCTGTAGTTCTTGTGCCTCTTCATAATGCTGGGCTAGAGTCAAGCTCAACAGAATTCTCTTTCACCACTGATTCTGCTAAGCCGCAGTTCTGGTAGATGAGAGGTAGGGACAGGAGGAATCTCATTCACCATCAATGGTGCTGAAGTGAAGATAGTAAGCCAGCAGCTATTTTGAACCTAGGTTGAACCAGGGACCTCTAAGGATGAAAACATGTTTCTGTAGCTTGATCTGAAGAACCAGGCTTTCTAGCTATGGACTATAATAGGCATATCCTTTGTGAGGCACAGGGATGGGGCTGGAGGTGGCACAACATCTGTAAAAGTCCACAACATTTTCCTGTGTGTGGACAAGTCTTTGAAGTGAATCTTCATTTCAGTCTAGTTGCATTCCACACTGATAATCCTCCTGGAGTGCAGCAGTTACCACCTAGTGGACAGGTCTTCAGAACTGTCTTTCCAGCCTGCATCTGCTCAAGGAAACATTTAGAAAGAAATTACTGCTGGTTCTGTAGAACCGGTGTTAGCATTGGTGGGTGCCCTAATATAAACATGTATCTGAGGGTAACATTGGCAAATGTGCACAAAACCACACTTTTCTTAGAATCTTCTATCTATGTATTAGATGTAGTGGATATGCTTGTTTTTCTACTCTGGTTCCCAGTGACTATATAAACTTCAGCTGAATAATCCTTCCCCCACCCCCCTACAGAGAGATGCTTTGTAAATTGAAAACAAAAAAGCAGGAAATGTCTCACTTCCCAGTAGCTCCTAATGAAAATTTCTTGATAACTAACTGCTTTCTTTGTTATGTATGTTGCTGTTCTTGACTCATGTAACTATCAGCCTGAGTCCCACAGTGCAAGCAGAAATGAGCTCGCATGTTAGCTACTGGGCGTGGGGGCATGTCTGTCAGCATTTCCACTTTGTAAAGTGATATATTGCAGAAGCCTCATAACTTGACTGTAATTTGCTGAGGCTTAACTCTGGCAGTAGCTACTGAAGTCTGGAAGCAATTTTTTTAAAATTAAAAGCACAAAACTATAGGCCTGTTGAAATTATAAGAAGGCAAAGAAAATTAGAGTCTAGTCAGAGGTGCAGAGATTGTGTTCCTATAATTTTTGGGAAGGACTTTCTCAGACTGTTACATGTTCATTCCTGAGAACTCCAGAGCTCCTAGGGGAAACTTAAGTTAAATGAGTGAATTATCTCTGATTGGGGCTGAAGTATGGTTGAGTCAGTGATCATGGTTGTGTGAATCCTGCTCAGTTGGTCTCCTCAGCGTTTGCTTTCAAAGCCTGGGTGAGTCCACCCACTGACTTACTTTAGGAAATCTCTGGCCTAGGTTTGCCAGATGCTTTCACCAAAAATCCCAAACATGGCGCGCAAAAAAAAAAACCACATGCAAGGAGACAAAAGTTTTTGAGTGCCTTTAAGAATCCCTGTGGTCCTCACTTCCCCCCACCCATGCCAAGGGAAGTGTCCCCATGGGCCTTCCGTCCAAGAGAAACAGAAAATACCAGGCATTTTACTGGGCAGGGGTCAGAAAAAACTGACTGTTCGGGCAAAAACTGGACACCTGGCAACCCTACTCAGGCCATATAATTGGGTAATGGCCAACAGCAGTATTGAAAGAATATTTAATGGTCTTGCTGCTGAAGATGGAAGGTGTGGAGTGAGGGAAAAAAAGAAGGCAATTGAGTTAGTAAGCAGCTCTGCTCATCTGAAGCGTCTCCCCATTGGAGGCTGGGGAAGAGCAGACTGATTTGCTGCTACATGCCCAGGTTGGAAAGAGCAGGTCACTGTACTCTTGGAGGGAAAGGAATAACAGTCACAAGGCCTTCCTAGAAAACTTAAATAGGTGGCAACCTAATGGAAAAGAGAGGATAAAGAGGCTGGCCTCTTTGGGGTCACAGGAACTTCTGTGAGGTTTCACTTACACTTTTCTAGGCTGTGAAGGCTAGGACTATGAGAGTTTAAAGAGAAGCTAGATAATTTCATGGAGGTTAGGTCCATAAAAGGCTATTAGCCAGGGGATAGAAATGGTGTCCCTGGCCTCTGTTTGTCAGAGGCTGGAGAGGGATGGCAGGAGACAAATTGCTTGATCATTGTCTTCAGTCCACCCTCTCTGGGGCACCTGGTGTTGGCCGCTGTCGGCAGACAGGCTACTGGACTAGATGGACCTTTGGTCTGACCCAGTATGGCCATTCTTATGTTACGTTCTTCTCTCCTGTGTTTTGCATTTCTGCCTAAATTTTTAATGGGGTCCCAGCAGCTGGTCTGTTCATTGGTTCAACAGCAACACTTTTCAATGAGTTGAAAACAGTATTGCCTGGTGTACCTTGGGCAGAATTATGGTGGGTTTAAAGATCAGTCCACTCCTATTATCAAACCCCGCTGGAAGCAAGTTAGATGTTCCCTACGAAGGGGTGAGAGGCCTCAATTTAAAGGAGGCTGCAGGAAGGAGGCTCCTGTGACCATCTGAGAAAGTGAAAGGACACTGGATTTCTGCAGCCTATTTTTAGCTGTAAACTTTTGCTATTTTGGGTGGCTTTGTTTGAACTAGTAAAATGGTGCCCTGAAGGAAGGGCCTGAGAATTAAAAGCATGGCAGGGAGTCCTTCAAGGGCTGGGGAGACAGGCCATGAACCCATGTGCTGTATTTTTCTTTGATATGTTGCAATTGTGCCCACTGGCCCTGATCCTGACTGGGACCTCGGTTGTGTTAGGTGCAGCACAAGTACTGTACATAATTAGACACAGACCCTGTCTGTAATCGCTTACAGTCTAAAGATTCAATAAGCAGATTTAATAACTAGCAGCAGGGTAACGGTGGTGAGGTGACACCTTGGCATTGACTAGTTAATGTATTACTTGAGTAAGACCTGAATACGTCTTTTATCATCTGCCATGATGTGACCAGATGCATCCCTGTATTCACACTACACATTATTGTGATACTCGGTGCACAATATGCCTTGTGAGGTATCAATTAAAAATTAATTTGCTTAACAGTATCTTTAAAGTTAAGAATTCCCTCTGAATGATGTTGGTAGCACATGTTCAAACCCCCATAGCTCCAGTTAGGCAGGAGTGGTTTAACAGGTCTGTCTTAAAGGAATGTGTGTGCGCACCTCAGTTTACAGATAAGAATCTTGTTTACACTTAAGAACAGCAATAGAAAGGTCAGAAAAATTGGTGTTTGAGCATAGACAGGGGAGACGAGAGAGCATGGAGTCACCTTTACCCCCCAGATTCCGTATTGTGCCTTTACTGTTTGATTAAACTTTGCCTTGAGGTGTAATCCTTAGAATAATACTCTTTACAGAGGACTGGACTAAAAGAATGAGGGGCAAAACTGCCCTGGGGTGTGGTGCTCACTCTTACTCTTTGTCTTTCACCTAGGAAGACAAAGGGACCAGCCCTTCGGACTTTGTCCAGCCCTGACTTGAGAATTTGGTCACTATGTTGTTGGGAACTTGTTGTGGAAGGAATTTACTTTGATCCAAGTCTAGTGTGTTACATTTCCGTTACTGGGAAGAGCTTTATCTTTTTCTCTTGTAACCATTTCTGACTTTAGTGTCTTGTACTAATTTAAAATCAATCTCTTTGTATTTAAATCAACTTGTATTCTTTATCAAAACAGATCCCAACGTTGATTAAACTGAGCTGTTGGGTACTTTAGCTAGAGTTACCCCAGCTGTTGCATATTGATCCCTGTGACAAGGTGAAGTAGGCCCAAATGCACCCCACCCTAGGGAAAAGAGCAGAGGAGAGGTCCTCCAGCAAGCTGAAGTGGCTGCTTTGGCTGCAGCCAATTAGGGCCCAGAAAGCTGGTATACAGAAGCTGCAGGGCCAGGTCCTGGTAGTTCCTCTCTGGAGCTTAAGCCAGGCAGACCTAGGGACTGACTGGGAAGGCAAAGGTACCTCGGACAGCTCAGAGTGTGGGCTGGATTGCAGACCCAGGTCTAGTGTCTGAAGACTGGCTGTGGTGGGCTACAGCAAATTGCTGAACCCCGGACATAGTCATTGTGAGAAATTTATCTCAGACTCCAGAAAGAGAAGAGTGGACAGAGCATCTTCTTGGGGAAGCATCCCAGGGAGCGAATAGCAGTGGACAGTAAGGATACATAGCAGGCAATTGCTATTTTCAGGGTCCCTGGGCTGAGACCCAGACTAGTGAGCAGGCCTGAGTCTCCCTTAACTCCCACTAGCTATAAAAGGGGATAGAAAAGAAGTCTGGTCTCAGGCACCTGAGGAAAAAAGGGCATCTGGGATACCTCTACTCCCAGAGCCAGTCAGAACAGAGGTGCGTATGGGTACATGTCCTCAAAGGAGGGCGAGTCCTTTGCCATCCATTACAGGCCTATAATATCTGAAGAGGGCTGGACAGTGCAGGATGCACATTTTGCAGGAAGATTTGGGAGTGTGTTAGGATCACCCTACACTACAGGTAGCAACCAAGGCTGCTGGAAGCCTTAGTGTGGCTGGTGTTTCCTGACAGTCAGCTGGCATTAGAGTTGCTGCACAGGGCTGTGACTATATACAGACACTCAAGGTGAGACCTACATGCTGGTGGGTGGATTGTGAGCCACCAAAGTTGGGAGCTACCAAAGCAAAGCATTGTGAGACACCCAAGGTTGCAGAGGAGGGATTGTGTTACCCCCTTACTAATCTGGAGTGTATGCAAAATGTAGCACATGGATTATTTCCATTTATTTAAACCTGTGCCTATTTTCATTTTTAAGTATCTTTTTTTTGAGTATATGAAGTGGGGTGAGCAATGGGAGGATAAGTTCTCCAGCCAGGATGTAGTCTGTAAAATGCTTTCCCCTGCTATACCTACCTCTTGGGAAAAGGACTCATCTGCTTACTTAGCCAAGCATCCATTGTACACCAATTCTGTTTTAAATACAAGTATTTTGGTGACTGTCAATATGGAGACAAAAGGATTGGTCTACATAAACTGATGGTGGTATCAGTTTCTTGTAAGCTGTTTGCATAAGAGAGCAGAATCTTAAGGTGCCCCTTTAAAAAACAAAAAGAGCAATGAACTGAATTTTGAGAGAGCCAAAGCTTTGTAACTAGCAGGTGTAACCACACATCTGTGGATCAATATGGAGAGACAAATGGCATGCATTCACCAGTGGGTCACAATTGCATTTAGCATCCACGCTTTGTAGCTATGTTGAAAAAGTTGATCAAGAAGCATTCTCTTTGCATTTGAAAATCTCTTTGAATGCTGATTGTAGGATAAGGACCACAATGGCTCAGGAAATTAACTCGTTTGAAAATTTTCACAAGGATCTCAACAATGTTTGTGATGATAAAGAGATCTAGGGGGCAAAGGCAGCAGTGTCTTTAATTAGGTTTCATTAAGCTTGTAACTTTGATGCTGCAGGAGAGGTAGCAAACATGGGAAACTGACAATGGAAGACTTAATCTCTGTCACTCTACTACTGGTTCCAATTTTTGGAATGAGAACAGCCCTCTGTCAGAAGCCCTAACCATGATGATAAAACATAGGGAGCTCTACCATATCTTCACAGACCCATCCCTGTGAGCAATCAGAGTGAGAGAAGCAATCCAGAGTTTTTTTTCATTGGCACAAAAAGTCTCTTATGCAGTGGTTTTATTTTTGCACTGAAACTCAGCAGTTTCCACACACAACGCGCACTTCCAATGAAGACACTGGTGCAGGTTTTGCATAAAACCCTGACTTTTTGTGCTAAAACTGGTAAGTATAGACATAGCCTGAATCACTTCTTCGTAAGGTCTGTCTCTCTAACCTGTCCTTAGGTGACCAACAGACAAAAGATCCCTAACTTAAGGTGAAGCTTTAGAAGGTTGAGTTCTTGTGAGTTCCAGAGGGTGTACATTTGTGTATACATCCCGCCAGAGATTTTCTGGGAAACCATTTCACTTTAGAAGTTGACATTAATTGAACTAGTCCTGTGGAGCTCATAACACTTCCCTGGGTTTAGATTAGTCATCTCCTCTCCCTTTTAAAGAAATTACATGTGGTCCCCCAATAATCCACAAACATTTGCTTTTTTTAATACAGGTAATTTCTAAAATACCTGGACATAATTCAGTAAGATTCGTCCCACACACACATATTATGGTCTACCATAATATAAGTAAGCTGAATATCTCTGAACAAAGACTATATGCTGCAAATATGAATAGGCTTTTGTGACATATCTGGGCTTTAGAAAAGTAAAGAACTAGTTATCTAAAAGGAACAGCAGTCATCATGGTGTCAGTTTCTGCTTTTGCCAAAAATTGCATAGGCAAAAATATAACTCTTAAACTCAGTTATCGGATTTCTCCACTTATAATTGTTTGAAGTTTCATGATGATTGTTTTGTGTTAAGTGGTTCATCTGTTCCTATTGTACCATGTAATTGATGTCCTCAGGGAGTTACCTCCATATCTGCAGTTAGGCCCATTGTAACTACAATGATAATATCTTGAATAATGTGTACATAGTTTGGATATTATATCGAGGCAAAGGTTAAGAATTCAACCTGGAGAAGTAAGAAGCAGACTTTCCCTAAAAACAAACACTGACCCTTCTTGGATACAATATCTAAGTATAGCTATTATAGCTGGCAAGGAAAAAACCCAATGCTGCCCATATTGTTGATCCCTGAAACAAATGAGTAAGATTTTACAGTCTCATATTTAGAATTTAACATTTTGTTTCTTACCAGTGACATAATAGATCTCTCTCTAATAGGAACTGTTTTACTCCTTATCAAGATGCTAGCTTTGACATAAGTTTCCACTGCCAGCTCTGTTCTTGAGAACTTCTGCCAAGTCAGGTTGCCATAATTTCTGAGATTGGAATTAAACTAAAAAGCTCTTATCCTCTTAGTTTTCAGCTAATATCTTCTCATTTTTATGGTTTTAGTAAGTAACTTCTTGTCCTCCAGTTTAGAAAATGTTTGCCTGTCAACTCTCAACATGTTTGAGCACTTGGATCTTACAGGACAATAGTAACCTAGAAGGCAGACAGCTTCGAATGCATCAGAGAAGTACATGATATCGAAGAGGTTTGTGAGTGAAATTTTCCTAAGTGCCACTCACTGGCCTACTTTGACTTTCAACACTGCTCTGACTCTCCCTGTCTGAGATCCCTTCTTGAAAACCCTTCCCATAAGGTCAATAACTAGAGTGAGGTGATTCTTTTTGGCCAAAATGCTTTTTGGTAAAAAATGCAGATTTGGAGACCTCAGTTGTTTAATTCAGACACACTCATTGCCACTTCCCCCCCAAAAAAGTTTAATTCCCATATTTTTTTAAACAAAAGATTTTGTTTTTTGTTTGATATGACTCATTTCAAAATTCATTTTTATTTAAAAAAATTCAACAGTGTTAAATGGTCAAAAATCAAAAGATGGGTTTTAATTTGTACAAAAAAAGAAATGTTTCATTTGACGAGAAATTATTTTATTTTAAAACTTCATAGAATCACATCCATTCTTCATCCAGCTCTACCAATAGCTTTCTATTCTAGCAGGTTGAAGATTGGTATATCACTATATTGCCAAGCTTTTTCTAAAATATGAGTAATCATTATGACTGAGTAGGATTAAGGCTTGTTGCTGAGGATTTAACATTTTTCTCCATTATGAGATGATTTCTGCTGGGCATAACTATGGGAAAATATGAATGTTCTGTGCATGAGAGTTTTTAATTGTGACGTTCTAAAGCTGAATGAAATATTTCACCTTTTGTGTGTTCTAGGCTTATTACAATTTGGCCAAAAATCAATATGAAGTTATGCAGGAAAGATGACTATTCTGCGCATCCCTATCTAAATGCTAGCTACTAGGAAATAATTCAGCTCCCCTTGATTAAATATGTGTTTGATGCACAACATATACTGCAAGATAACCTAAGGCCCAGTTAGCATTCAGGCTGTATTAGCTCTGCATTGTAATGTAAACATTCCGATAACTGCTCATACATGAGCCGTATAGTAACATCTAGAGTGGTTCTGATGTGTGTATCTGCACCTCTTGTCAGTCTTTTTCTTTAAGCATTGGTCATCTTAGTTGGATTATCTGGGGCTGTAACACAAAAGTTTCTCTGTGAAAGAAAACGCACAAATAGCTGGGTTCTATTTTTATATACCGAATTGTAGACACAGAGTTTGTGGGGGAAAAGGAGTGATTGTTTTTGCTCTGTTGCCAGAACAGATTATCTAATCTGACCTGCATAACATGGGCAGCTGATGCATACCTAATTTTGTGCAGTATTAATGTAATTTGGCTTCCGTAATCTCTAATGCAGGGGTAATTCTATTTCCCTTCTGTGGGTGTAGTCAGGATAAACTTGATTGAGTC
The DNA here is from genome assembly GCF_049634645.1 of Pelodiscus sinensis. NCBI lineage: Eukaryota > Metazoa > Chordata > Testudines > Trionychidae > Pelodiscus > Pelodiscus sinensis. The sequence goes on from NC_134711.1 coordinate 310,956,956, forward strand.
TTGCATAGGACAACAGTGGTTGCTATGTAAATGCAAATTGTTATTGTTGGAGGCAAAGGAGGAGCAAGGGGAGAGTTAAAATGGTGGTGGTTCTTTGTCACCTGTTAATGATGTTATTTGGTTCCCTAAACTGTTGGAGTGTTGTCTGTTAACCCCCTATCCCTTCCCTGAGTGAGTGTAGAAGAATGTCTGAGGTAAACAGCAGGAGTAAACAACAATGCACACGGCCCCAAGAGGCCCAGACTCTGTGGCTGATCCTTAAAGTAAAGAGGGACAGACACACAGTGGGTTGACCATCAAGTGGAGCCTCCCAGATCGCCCTCTGCTTGGTTTGCCTGGTCAGCGGACCAGCTTAGGAGTTAACTTGGGAAGATCAAACAATATGAACTGCCTTCTGCTCGCCTTATCATCCTGCCTGGGACTGTAAGTGTGATTGAGTGTATGAGTGAGATTCCTCTCCCTTCCCAGTTTTAACTGAATAAACAAACCCTTTACACTCCTATGTGGTGATCCCCTCTCCTTAGTGTTTAATCCACATCCCCTTGCAATATTTTTTTGCACACTTTATTTCCCTGTGCCCCTGGCTCCAAGCTTATCCTACTGACACTTCATGGACTCTAAGGAGCAAAATAGTTCCTTTTACTTGAGAATGCATAAATATAGCCTCTGTTTTCAAAAGAGAACCTGAGGGGATCATGTTAGCTGAGTAAAACATGGACTGGGCACAGATATAAGAGCTGCTTATCTGCAGGGCCTGTGATTGTTCTCTCCAATAGGAGTTGGATGCTCTAGGAAGCAGCATCCCTGCCAAAAGCCTTGTAGCCAGGAACTGTAGGATTGGCTTCCAATTTGCTTGTGTGATTAGAAGGCATAAGCTGGAGAGCAGCTTTCCCGAAACAAAAATATTTGTATCAACTGCATGAGGAATATTTGAAAAATGAAATTGCAACAGAACATATGTAGAATGCGTCTAGGTTCCTGCATGAAAGGGGAGGGTTGGTTGACTTAAGTACAAGGCAACATATTAAGGGCTTTGCTCCTCAATTTCAGGTTGTACTGTCAAGCTTAGCATCTGTCAGTACTAACTGCTCCAATGCTATTCTGCCCCCCCGCCTCATACCACCACGATATGTGCATGCGCACACACATTCCAATGTTCCCTCTCTTTTCCATCCATGTGTGGAATATTTCCATTCACGCAAGGAATACATTTTTCCATGTGCACTGTTAAATGGTACTTGAGGCATGTGTGACTGTGCACTACCAGTAGAAATAAAACCTAGTTGTGGGGGGGCTCTGCTAATCAGTTGGCATTTGAATCTCTCTTGAGTGACTGCACAAGTGCAGTTTACAAGGAACACTGACACACACATGTAGCATATGGAAGTCTAAAACTGTGGTGTGTGGATTTATGGCACCTCTTAGGGTCCGGAACCGTGGGGGACAGAATTCAAGTCTTTTGCTTGAACTCTGAGCTGATGGAAGAAGTGGGGCTGGATGTTACTTGTTTACAAGAATCCTCTGACTGGATTAACTTGATTATGATGTTTGGAACCAGTTTAAAGCCATGGATGAAGAATTAAAAGGCATAATTAAGTTTTGGGCAACATAGTCCATAGTACTGTCAGCCCCAAAGCACTAAAAAATCATGTTAGTGCCCATCCTTCCTCCTCCCCCCCCCCCCATTGAAATTAATGGATATTTAAGTCAAACTTCTGAAAATATGTACTGGATTTTATTTAATTTCTGGTTTGAGAATTTAAAAAAAAATCATACCTAGTGGACATCTTCAGGTACTCTATGCATGTAACCATATAAGATAGAAACATTTTTTTTTAATTTCGAAAAAATTCCCATAATCACAAGCCTCCAGAAACTAGAGCTGTAAGAAAAAACTCAAATACAGTAAAACTCATAATTTTGAGTTATGGAGTTCCACTGAAGAAGTGGGCTGTGCCCACAAAAGCTCATGATACCATCTATATGTTTTGTTAGTCTAACTGTGTGATGTACCCAAAACTCCAGCACTCAGTGTGTAATTGTGATACTCTTTCACTGTCATGTAGCATTTTTTGGTATTCATGAAATACAGAGATGGAGTGGGCAAAACAAAACACCAAAACCAAAAAAACCATGCAATAGCTGTACCTATTACGGAAGTGCCTGCATTTTTTTTAAGAGTCAAGTTTTGCATCATGAATGAGTTGTTCCTGTCATTTGCATAAGACTTTTAAATGTTGGGTTTTTCTTTTTTGAGTCAATCAGGTATTGATTAAGTGAAGCTTAATCAATTAATCATTATAAACATGGGTGGCAGGGGATTAAAATAAAAAAAATTGTCAAACTTTTAATTCTTTTGGCCATGTTAAATAGCTATGACTGCCTCTTTTTTTTTTTTTTTTTTTTTTTTTTTTTAAAGCTTACCCTCTTTCAGAATTTATGACATGGCAGACTAATGTGTGTAGGAGAAGTATTTTGTGAATTTTTTTTTGTTGCATGATTTGAAATGCAGATATGTCAAAATCTTACTGTCTTTGGAAACCTGGCTTTAAATTATGGAACTTGATATAAATCTAAGCCAACTGCCTCACCTTTTTACTCCTGTATTAAATGTTGTTGGAGGCAGGGTGTTTCTGCAGCAAATTAGCCTTGTTCCAACTTGCACTGAATGGGCTCACTTTTTTTTCCTGTGTAAGCAGCCAGGTGTTCTTTGCTGACTCTAGGAAATGACATCTGTAATATGCTCTACTTTGTTGCTTGTAATCAGTATGTGTCCAGTGAGCTACTGACTTGCTATTATGGCAAATGTAATTCAGGATTTATACCTTTCTGGTGTTCAGAGAAACTAATTACAACCACTTAACTACTTATTCAGTGACTCAGGTATCTAATTCCTTGAATAATTTCCCTTGCCCATTTCTTATGTGAGGCATCACACTTCTCATTGCCAAGCCAAGTGATAAGTCACTGAGGCCTGGTCTACACTAGGAGTTTTGGTTGAACTTAACCAAATTAGGTCAATTTTTTCCCCCCTAAACAGTGAATTCATACCACTAAGCCTGTTCTGTCACCTTTAAGGGCCATTAAAGTCTATTTTGATATTTCCTGCTTTTTATGAGTAACAATAAATTCGTCCTTGCATGGTTGGCTTTAGGGTAGTGCAGACACAGAGCTGTAATAGTACATATTCTTGGCCTCCAGGAAATGTCTCAGTGCCCAGTGTGACCGCTCTGTCCAGGACTTTCAACTCTGCTGTTCTCCAGGTGCCTAGGAAAAGCCCTGGCAAAATCTGAATTTAATTTCCTATGTGGCCAGCATGGTGAGCAGACCTCAGAGAAGGCAGCACATAGCAGCAGCACACTTGGCCATGAATGCCAAGGGTCACAAACAAGCATGAGCTTAGAGCATGTAAGAGAGCTTGGACCTCATTGCTCTGTAGGAAAAGGAATCTGTTCAGGCAGAACTGAAACACTCATCTCTATACCAAGATGGCAAAGGGCATGGCAGAGAGGATATGCCAGGTGTAAGCGGGGGAATGGTCCCGCTATTGTAGAGAACTTTCCTGGCTTCTATACCACCCCCATGAAATGGACCAGCAAAAGGATCTGAGTCCCCGCTCCCACTTCCTTTACCCCACAGCTTCCCTGATCCTGAGGGCTCCCCCTCCACTCTCCTGAGTAGCAGAGTCCTTGAAACCCCAACAAGGCTGGGCCCAGGTTTCCTGGGGCTTAATCCCCTACCTTGTAGTCACTAGGGGTAGGAGTTAGGGTGTCCCCACTCTGAGGTGCTAAGAATGGTTAAATGAGAACACACAGCCCTGCTCTGTAGCACGGGGACATCAAAACAGCAGTCTGCAGAGTGTAAGGACAGTTCACAGTCTCTTCCTTATAGGCCCCTTAGAGGCCCTGAATGTGCTGCAGAGGGGCTGCAGGCTGGACACGCTTGCTCTGGCAGTGACCACACAGCCTCAAGCTCTAAGTGGCCAGACCCCTCTCCCAGTCTGGCCTGCTGGGCCTCTTGGCTGGTGATATCTCCCTGCTCAGAGCCTCTCCCCGCACTTTGCTGGTCCCAGCTGCTCACCACACCCAGCTGTAGGCTGTGCTGCTTTGCCAGTCTCCAGCTCCTTGCATTGCATTGTCCCTTTTGGCTTCTCTGAGCACTGCCAGTCTGCTGCTTAACACAAGGTCTGCACTCCTTGGGCTGTGTGTGCCTGGCTCTGTTGCTGCAGGATTTCTCCACACAGCTTGCACTGCTCTTAGCTGTCTCTCAGTTCTCTCCTTGCTCAGAGAGACCCAGAACAATCCCAGCTCACAGGGAGGACGGGGCCTGGCCTCTCGCTTTCCTCACTGGCCTGTCCAACCTGTCAATCAGGCTGAGCTGGAGTGTTGGCTGCTTTCCATTGTCTCTGGGGTCTGTCAGTCTCATGGACCCTTCCCCTTTTGATACTGGGAGCTGGCGAACCAAAAACTCCCACAGAGTTTTAGTAAGGGGCTAACAGTCCCCTTACACAGGAATGCCCAGCAGTGCCATGTGAAAATAAAGGAGATCAGAGAGGTAAACCAGAAAACAAAGGAGGCAAACAGATGATTTGGGACAGTGCCCCAATATGCTGCTTTGGCTACGTGGGATTCTAGTCGGGGACCCGACCATTATCCAAAGCCAATCCATGGATACCTCCCAAGACACTCCTCAGTCGTGCTGGAAGATCATAACAAGTAGGGTTCCACCGGGGTTTGTTTTGGGACTGGTTCTGTTCAATCTCTTCATCAATGATTTAGATACTGGCATAGTAAGTACAATTATTGAGTTTGCAGATGATATCAAGAGGGGAGTGGTTGCAAGTGCTTTGGAGGATAGGGTCATAATTCAAGATGATCTGGATAAAGTGGAGAAATGGTCTGAGGTGAACAGGATGAGGTTTAATAAGGACAAATGCAAAGTATTCCACTTAGGAAGGAACAAGTAGTTTCACACATACAGAATGGGAAGCAGCTGTCTAGGAAGGAGTACTTCAGAAAGGGATTTAGAGGTCATAGTGGACCACAAGCTAAATATGAGTCAACAGTGTGACACTGTTGCAAAAAAACCAACCATGATTCTGGGATGCATTAACAGGAGTGTGGTGAGCAAGATCCAATAAGTTATTCTTCTGCTCTATTCTGCACTGATGAGGCCTCAATTGGAATATTGTGTCTAGTTCTGGGCACCACATTTCAAGAAAGATGTGAGAAATTGGAGAGGGTCCAGGGAAGAGCAACAAACATGATTAAAGGTCTAGAAAACATGACCTGTGAGGGAAGACTGAAAGAATTGGTCTTGTTTAGTTTGGAAAAGAGAAGACGGAGAGGGGACATTATAGCTGTTTTCAAGTATCTAAAGGGGCGTTTCAAGGAGGAGGGGGGGAAATTGTTCTCCAAGAAACAATGGACTTAAATTGCAGCAAGAGAGGTTTAGGTTGGGCATTAGGGAAAATTTCCTAACTGTCATAGTGGTTAAATGCTGGAATAAATTCCCTAGGGAGATTCCATAATCTCCATCACTGGAGATATTTGAGAGCAGGTTGGATCGACACCTTCTAGACCATCCCTGATAGATGCTTCATCCTGGCAGGGGACTGGACGTGATGACCTCTTAAGATCCCTTCCAGTTCTAATATTCTATGCCTGACACCAGAGTCCAGCTGTTCCTTTAAGGTCTCTGTGGTGTACCTCCTGCATAGTGGATGCTTAAAAGCATAACTGTGATCTTTTACATGACACATCCCTGTCATCTTGGGACAGACCTTCATTTATGCTAAGAGATTAGTCTATGCTCCACAATGTATCTCTTCCATCTATTGCCCCGCCACAGTTAGGGAGCCCCATCACAGCAAAGCCATCTTCTATGTCCTGCACATTTCCCAGAATGCCTGCTCTTTGTAGCAGAAGTGTATTGATTGCCTTGGCTACTTGGAACACAGCAGCCCCCACTGTAGGTTTCCCTACTCTGTATTGATTCCAAGCTGACTGGTAGCTGTCGGGTGTTGCAAGCTTCCACAGGGCTGTAGCCACTCGCTTCTCAGCTGTCAGGAGTGGGTCTCGTTTTGGTATTGCTGCACTTCAGGGTGGGGGAAAACAATTCGCAAACTTCCATGGAAGTGGCCTTATGCTTGTAAAAGATTTGCAACCACTGCTAATTGTCCCATAGCTGCATGACTATGTGGCCCCACCAGTCTGTGCTTGTCTCACGGCACCAGAACCGGCGTTGCATTGTGTCCAGAGGATCAAATGATGGTGGCATTTGCAATTCACTCTGCAAAAGTGCTTTGCAGAAGAGTATGTTCATGGCTTCCTGAGATTTTTCTTGTTCCAGTGGACCTTGGATATGCTCTGAACATACTGCAATATAAGGTGCAAGATGTTTGCTATGACTGCCATAGCACTTTGCTGCTGAATTGGTTCCATTCAGGTCTTGCTATGGTATCTGCATGGATAACCAGGCTAAAAAGGGTGCGAGAAGATTGCTTTCAAGCAAAGGGTGGGAGGGTGGAAGGCGAAGGTGAGTCCATTATAGGACACTGATGACATGTACCCAGAACCATCGCTGTACTGTTTTAGTCCCATCGGGTACTGGGAGCATAAGCCCCCAAAATTCAAAGGGGCGAGAGGAACTGTGGGATAGTTACCCACAGTGCATCACTGTCAAAGTCAACAGTAGCCACCTTACTGGGGGCACACTATATCAAATTCTTGCACACAGTGGGGACATGCACCTTTGATTTTACAAAAGTGTGTGCTAGAAAATCAACCTTACTAAATTCAGCCTTATCTTCTAGTGTAGACCAGGTCTACAGTGCACCATATAAGCCCAGGCAGGTTTTTTATCATTCATTTGAGTGGGAGTAGGAACAGATTCTAAGTAAACAAAACATCAGGTAAAACTGAATGCAAAATGAGGTTCATATATCAGCAAAGTAGCATTCTTTTAAAAAAATTTCTCCTATGCTATTTGGAGAAGAATCAGCTAGTCTGGCTAATGCAAGCAGCAGCGGTGGATTTAGGGCAGGGCGAGCGGGGCGGCTGCCCCGGGCCCCGCGCATGCGCTGTGGCGCCACGGCGTATGCGCCGTGTCAAAGGAGGGGCCCCGCAAAAGTTCGCTGCCCTGGGCCCCGCGGCACTCTCATCCGCCCCTAGCAAGCAGCAAATGGTATGCACAATTACACACTAACTATCTCAGTCCATCTAATACTCAGTCCTGGAGCCACATTCTTGAAGAAAGAGAGTGTACGTATCTTTCCAGGAGTGGTGGTCTTGTGTGAGAGGTTTTTTTAAAAAGAGGCGCTCACTATCATTTGGTAGAAATCTCCTGAAGGAAAGAGGAATGATAGTCTCAGAACTAACTGCAGAGCAGAAAGAATCTTCTCCTAGACACTGTCCAGAGCAAGGTTTGTACACTCTAGTCTAGCTGTTGAGCAGGGCTGTGTAGAGATTCAGGCCTTAATAGGGAGATTTGAGGTTTTGGTTCCTACGACTTTAACGACAATCTCATAAGAGAGGGATTAACAAGTCCCACCTGCTTAGTAAAGTAGTCTCTCTGCCCATCTTTTTATACTTAATTCTTATTTTTGATTTAAAGGATTTAACGTAGAACTTCTTCCCGTCTCCCCTTGTATTTCTCCTGGAATGGCCTTTTATGGCAACATACATCTTGGTAAGCCAAAGGCAAGTAGAAAAATTACTTGATAATTCCAGTTCAGAGTTGTCTGAGGTTTGTCCACATAATTTACTTTTTGTGTGGGCAGCTGTACATCTGCAACTAAATCAAGGCCCTTAGACATTAACACAACAGATGCTGACCAGGGCTGCTTATGTTGGATACACTTCACCTGTGACTGTCAGAGCTGCTAATATAGATACTTTTTTAATAAACGAGATGATTGTTCCTTCCAAGTGACTGGAGGAAAGCATTATTTGAATTGGGCTATAAATCCTCTATGTTGAGATCTGTAGGTGGAGCTGTAAGTATCTGTGACCTGGAATTTACTTGGAAATGGAGATCCAGATGATGTTTTTTGAAGAATCTGGGTCAGAGCTTTTCAAACAGAATATAGAAGGGCCATGCATGGCTGCCTAAAGCTTCTCTAGATTGTTCATTGTGGAATAATTAAAGTGGAATTATGATTAGAAAAATGGAAAAAATGACACCTTGCTTTGGAATTCAAAGAATTTAGACTGAGTCTCCACCTGTTTGCTTCAGTACTGTGTGTTTGAAGTTGGGGAGTGGAGAGACAGGCTTTAATCTGACTAGTACTGCAAAATCTTTTACTGTGCTGGACGATTGAATTGGACACTTTAGCCTTAGAGCATTGCCAACACAGTTGATGCCCAAATTCTAATGTCTGAACTTTATTCCTGGTGACATTAAAAGATTTTTATGGGATTTCAGGCTTTTTTTGCAAGGCTCTCTGTTCAGAAAAATTGTAAACAGAGCAAGATGTATATAAAATTCATTAAAAGAGGATAAATAAGTTATCCCATGATGTCACTTCCTGAAATGCAAACAGGCATTAGCTTATCTGCAGGTGTCTTTCGCCTATTAAAAATAAGGACAGTTATCAGTTGAGCTCAAGTTTTCCTGTTGTGTAATGCCAACATGATTATCTTGCTCTAATCTCTTGTTTCAGCGGTTTTTAGATTAGGTTGTCAAAGTGAGCAACTTGATGGATCAGTCACATGACTACATCTAATCATACAGTCACAGATGTAGCGAGATTTTTAGTGCCTAAGGAGAGACAAAAAAACTGATAATGTTGTTCTGAAAGTCCTCTAATAAAGGCAGCTGGCCCAAGAGGGGGAGGCAAATTCACTTATCTCCCAATAGTTTGAGACTTTTATGTATGAGTAATATGAAGTTTTCACTGGTTCGTTGGTTTCCCCATCTCAAACTACTTTTCACTCTAGCATGACCTGTAGTAGCTGGGGAGTATGCTCTCTACCAGTGCTCCTTTTTTCCCCTCTGTCTTCATTCCTTCCCGAGTTGTGTGTCCAGCTAGTTTTACTGTCAGGTGACAGGAATTATCCTGCAAAGAAGCTGTTCTTCATTTGCCCTCTGTCTGTCTTGGCTCTCTCTGGTCTATGGGCTGGAGCCTTGATTCAAGAGAACAGAAACAAAGCAACATTCAAGACTTCTAACTGCTTTTTGAATCAAGTGAAATGGGATTAAAATAGTGTGCTCCTGCAGAACCATACACCCCTGATTCTGCATAATGAGTTGTGAGTGACCACTCCAGTGTTTATATTTTTGCTTTTTTTTTTTTTTTTAAATTCCATATGCCCTTTCTAGTAATGGAAGGGGGGAGGCAGTGCCTCTCTTTGGTCATATTTTAGTATTAATAGTAAAAATACAATATTGTTCCACAGGAAGCAAGACATCCGTGAAAAGGCTAGGATATCCTGTATTATGGCATGCCACACTCTATGGTGGTAGAAGGAGCAGAACTTGGATGGCCCTGCTCTGGAAACACAGGCCACTACCACTGGAGCACAAAGAATAGTTACTAGCAGAATATGCTCCCGTAGATGAGCCGTTCTGATACCATCTGACTGAGAGCAGTAGCTTGCATACGCAGCAGAAGGCATTTACTGGAAGGAATTTAGGTTTGGCAAACCTGGGACCTGACTCTGTTGTTCAATCAGAACTTGCACTAAAGTCATTTGGTAGTCTATACATATTAAATGGCAAGATTTTGATCATAGCCTTGGAGAGAAGCTGGGGAGTTAACACTCTTGTCAAGCTATTGCCATCTCATTGAAATCTGGAAAGCTGACTTTAATTAATTTAAAAACAAAACAAAAAATTAACAGAATATATAAAGTAAAATCCTATAGAAACTGTTGCTACTATCAAATTAGCGCTGATATGGTGCCTCACTCTTTAATTCTCACACCAGTTCTTCATATTTGGTGTCTATATAGCACTGTACATCTGCAAAGCACCATGCAAGTGCTAGCCTATTCGTACCACATCCCTGTGAGGTTGATAAGTTGCAGTATTTCCATTTTAGAAATAGGGCTATCAAGATGGTAAGATCCATCTATCCTACAGCTGTATCGATGGTACCTGTTATAACATAGGGTTCCATGTCCTAGTTATAACACTTATTACTTGTATCGTGGTCGCATCTAGGATCCATTGTGTGGCGCTCTATTACAATGGTTTCCAACCGCCGGCCCGCAGACTGGTGCCAAGCTGTGAACTGCTGGCTGTCAGCCTGCGGCAGCTGCCACCACAAACAGCCAGCTTCAGCAGCTGTCTGACAAGGCCTGGCTGTGCTGTCCTTTGGGGGGGGGGGGGAGGGTGCACCTGGCAGCTTGGCCTCTCCCAGGAGCCCCCTGCACCCAGCCAGGAGAGGGTCTGGCTTCCTGGGTGGTGAGCAACGTGGATGATCTCCATTAGCTCCTCAGTCTTGCGAGGTTAAGGCCTGGTGGAGGCATGGCTGTGCAGCTCATTTGGGTGAGGGGAGGGGATGGGGGCAGTTGGGGCTTGCCAGCAGCGGAGTGGTGAATGAGGATGGAGAGGCGAGCACGGAGACAGTAGGGTAGTGGGGTGGGGGGGAAGCATTGAAAAGGGGAATTAAAGGGCTCACCCACAATGGACCCTCAGCTTCTCCTTCAGTGGGGTAAAAAAAATCCCTGGTTAGGGAGCTGTTCAGAAGGAGCCTTCGGCCGGCTGGTCAGCGGGCGCATACTATATAGACATGAGCTCATTCATCCCTCCTTGCTGATGGGGTGGCAGAGGCTCTGCAGGATCATGCCACTGGCCCAAGAACACAGAATGAGCTCAGCTCAGACCTCGGGCCTCCCAGCCTCTGCCACCCCCAGGCCACGCTGGCCGTCTGTCCGCCAAGTCCAGAGACAGACACAGGCTGCGGGACAAGAGAGAGGTATTTGCTAAGAGCTGGGGTCTCCAAGCTAATCAGGATCATCTGGACCATTTTGGGGTCCCCTCTCGGCTCTTGCAGGGGCAGAACATGGGCTAAACCCACTTGCCTCTACCCTACTGCCCTCAGAGGCCTTGATCCCCTCCAGAGAGCCAGCTGCCTCACTGACACGTCCCCCTTCTCCTCCTCCACAGCGCTTTCCCGTTAACACTAGCAGGCCAGGTCCCCACCACTGGTATCTGCTGGCGCCACACCGACTGACACCAGCTGAGCGTTTGTTGCTATCCTAAGATGCCCCTTGGTCCTGCAGGGAAGCTGGCTGCCCCCAGCAGAAAGGGCAAGGGCAGCATCTGTACAGCCGGCGGGGCGAGGCGGGAAACAGTCGGCTGAGCAGCTTGGGCGTATTGCCTGGACCTGGCAGAGGGAGCCACCCGCAGCGGAGAGGGCATGAACTGTAAAAGGCCTTACTGGAAAGACCCCCCCCATCCCATAAAGTCCATGGCACTCAACATGCAGTCCTCCCATCCTGCAGCTCATGCCACCTGCTTGCCTGACAGACGCTCCAAAGAGCAAATCTCTCCAGATCTTAGCTATTGGGATGAGAGAGAGCGAGATCGATCCTATCTATCTCCAGCTTTCCCCTCCATCCCTTCTGTTTTCAGCTTGCCTGAGTCCTCAGCATGAGGGTCAGAACCTGCCTTTCCCTCCCCTCACACCCTTCAGCCCAGAATACTAATTACAGCAAGCTAAGGAAGAGATTTATTTTATTTTTTCTGTCATTATTACGTGAATATGTTAGAGATAATGGGAACAGCAGTCTGCATTAGAGGCCAATATTTCATGCGTCATCAGATCTCGGGACCGCCATGTGGTGGGCAGCTGCCAGAGCTGTACCTGGAATGTTTGCAACGGCACATTTTGGCGGATCAGTAACATTTTATTTGCACATTTGCATATTTGTTGTTTTCATAATGAATATGCAAATAAAATGTTACCAGTCCACCAAAAGTTTGTGAATGGGTTTCCCAAACCACAGTATAAAAAGGGTTGGGAACCACTGCTCTATAAACACAACAAAAAGTTATGTCTAAAAGTCATAGTGTAAATGGGAGCAAACTGTCTCTCTCTGACCATGGTAATGTCGTGGACTCTCCCCTGCTACTTCGCTTCCAGGGACAGTCTTCTAAGTCTGTGTGCACAGTATTTACTGCAACAGGGTCCTGCTTGAAGACTAAGGCTCTTTGAGGCTATTCTATTATAAGTAATAAAAAGAGTAAGTTTGCTGTTGCCAACTCAGAATATCATCATGAGCATTGGTAAAACAAAAAGAAAAAAATATGTAGCACTTTAAAGACTAACAAGATAGTTTATTAGCTAATGAGCTTTTGTGGGGCAGACCCACTTCTTCAGATGTTTCTTTCTTAAAGTCACAGATTTTCCTGGAGTCATGAATCTCGGATTTCATTTAAAACACAAAAGCATTGTGAGTGTTTTTGTTGTTTTTGTTTAACACCTCCTAGCTGCAGAGAAGGACCTGGAAATATTACCCTAGGGTATCTGAGGTTCTAAAACTAGAAAGTAAATAAAAGGGATCCCTCAACTATATATGTATTTTTAAGCACCTCCTGATATTTGGGTCCTGGACTAACAATATTTGAATGTTTGGAGTTGGCAATATTGTTCTGTCTGCCCAGTCTGTTCACACCTTTCATCTGTCTGTTAACACATTTCATCTGAGAATCTTTGGTGAATCGCTATTCAAATCTCCTGGTACATATATTTATTTTACATGGGGGGAAACTGAAGCATAGAGCAGTGAGCTGGCTTGTTCAAGATCATGTAGGAAGACTGAAACTGGACACTATTTCTGATTCCCAGTCCATTCTTCACAGGAAAGTAACCACAACACCACACACATAAGTCAGCTACAGTGTTGTGGTGGTGGTTTTGTTTCTTTAAATCATTTTATTTTCAGTTCTCTTCCTTTGAAAATTTAACATCCTGTTGGAACTTATTCTCTATCTTCTGATATGTAAGTTATGGCATTGGCCAGAAATATGTTTTAATGACCATTTGGTGTTAAGCTTGCAAAACAGGTTTGACTTGAAGTGGGTGGTGTTGGCTTTTTGCTTTTTTGTGGTGGTTGTTTTTTTGGGGGGGGGGGGGAGGAGGAAGGGGAGGGTCAGACTAGAGATCTTGTGATGAGCTTCAAAAAAAAAGCCTGACAACCCTGCTCCCCTGCTTCATAATGCTAGAGCTTATTCTTCCTTGTCTCTTTTGTAGGTGATCTCTGACTACAACTGCTCTACACTGGATTAACAGCATACGCTTGGTCGATGAACTGTTACTATAGGAAGCAGAGCTGAGAGACTGGCACCTCCACTGAACATGCTTGTGATCTGAATAATCAGGAATGCAGCCCTCTATTGTGAGAGTCTCTGACCCAGAGAAGTACTTTCTCCTACAAGAAAAAAAAGTTCAGGGCTTTTTATCCCATTGACTGTAACTCAACACAACGGTTGGAGTGCTTTTTGAATTCCACAGATCGGGGATTTCTGTATTTTTGCACCTTTAGCATTGACTCCAACACCAGCCCCCAAAAGGACTTGTTAGGATTCGCTAAGCTTCCTTTAAATCTGGTAGCAAGATGATTGACCTAAGCTTCCTAACAGAGGAGGAACAAGAAGCAATAATGAAGGTGCTTGAACGGGATGCAGAACTGAAGAAAAATGAAGAGGCGAGGGTCAGGTAAGAGACCAACGTGATCCCAGCCCACACAGAATCTTTGGCTAGTACAGGAGTCAGCTGCCTGACTGCCTGCCTGCAAGGAGAGATGAGCAGGTTGTATGAGAAGTTGTTTCATAGGCCTTTTCTACACTGGGAGGACTCTATGGCTATAGCTATAGGTGTACCTCAGTGATGGGCAACCAGGACTAGTGAGCGGGGCTGTAGGAGTGGCCCTCCTTCCTCTCAGTAGACTACATGATTAGTGGTGGGCTCTGTGTGACACTTAGATAAAGGTCACAGACCTGCCAGCAGCCTACCCAGGTGGGCCCATGACCCACCTTTGAAAAACCACTGCTTTAGGACACAACTTGCATGGACACCATTTATCCTGGTTTCAAGCAGGAATAAGCTGTTCTAGTGCAAACAGAAGCTTTATATTGGCTTTGAACTGCCACTAGGGATGCCAAATGGTCAAAACAAAAATGCCCCCCCCCCCCGAAACCACACAGGGAAAAAATTCTGTTGAAATACAAAAAGGGGGGGAGGGGAGACCAAAGTTGTTGAGCAAAAGGAAAAAAAAGACTCCAAGGCTTTTTAAGGGGAAAAAAAAATTAAAATAAACCAGGGTTGAAATAAAAAAGCATTGCTTCCCCCTTAGTCGGCAGCCATTTTGTGCCAGCAGCCTTGCAGAACCAGGTAAGCATGGGGTCTGGGGGTGTTGGGAGCCGGGGGGGGGGGGGGGGGGAAAGGGGGCGGCCGGGTGTTGAGTGTTTGTAAGGTTGCCAGGAGCCCGGCATTTTTGCCTTATGGCTGGGGAAAAAAATCAGAAAATACCGGACATTTTAGGTGTCCAGCATTCGCTGAAATTTTTTTTACCGGACAGGAGGCGAAAATACTGGACTGTCCGGGTAAATACTCGACACCTGGCAACCCTAACTGCCACCCAGGCACATAAGTACTAGGGGTGCAAGCCAGTAATTGAGTCAAGTACTTGTTTGCCCCCCCACTTTCTGCCTATTAAAAGCTGGTTCCCCCCAGCACTGTCTCTGCGTTGCCGCCTCCCCCTACCCCCCCCCCCCCCCGCTGCCTCTATCGGGCAGCAGCGAGGGGTGGCTGTGTAGGGGAGGCTGCCACAAAGTAGCTTCTTCCCGCGGTGGGCTGAGGCTGCGCCGGCAGCAGCCCCTGTCCATGGAGGGTCCCAGCTCCCCATTGGGACCTCTTGCAGGCAAGGGCTGATGAATCCAGTGTGAGCCAGGACCAGCAAGCCTGGCTCAGTCCCGGATCATGCCGGTCTGGGACTGCTGCGGCGCTGCATTTTAATGTAGTAAGAGCTGGGCTGCCTGCGTGCCCGTCTCCTACTACATTTAAACTGCAGAGCTGCAGTGGGGTAGCTCCTGGACCAACACGAGCCAGGACAAACACCTTCCCTTATTGACTAATCATATAGTCGATACAAATTGTATCGACTACACAATTAGTCAGTTATCCACCTCTTAACATGCTTAGTAAGTACTAGAGTTATTAATTGTGATTTATCACGTGGTTAATAATAGAATAACATTTAAATATTTGTAAATTTCTTCTACATTTTCAAATACATTGATTTCAATTACAACACAATGTAAAGTGTACAGTGCTCATTTTATTTATTTATTTTTTGTTACAAATAGCTTCATTGTAAAAAAAACTAAAGAAATGGTATTTTTCAGTTCCCCCACTACAAGTGCTGTATAGCAATCTTTGTCATGAAAGTTGAACTTACAAATGTAGAATTAGGTATATAAAAAGCACATGCAAAACCAAAATAAGGTAAAACTTCAGAGCCTACAAGTCCATTCAGTCCTACTTGTTCATCCAGTTGCTCAGACAAACAAGCCTATTTACATTTGCAGGTGATAATACTGCCTGCTTCTTGTTAACAATGTCACCTGAATGTGAGACCAGGTGCTCGCATGGCACTGATGTGCATCTTGTGATGTCAGCCACTAAAGATTCAGTTGTCCTTTCATGCTTCAACAACCATTACAGAGGATGTGCTGATGACAGATTCTTCTCGATAATGATCCAAAAACAGTGCAGACAGACGCATGTTCATCATCTGAGTCAGATGTCACTAGCAGAAGGTTGATTTTTTTTTTTTTCTTTTTTGGTGGCTTGGGTTCTGTAGATACCATATTGGAGTGTGGCTCTCTTAAGACTTCTGAAAACATGCTCCACACCTGGTTCCTCTCAGATGTTGGAAAGCACTTCAGATCGTTAAACTTGAGTTGAGTATTGCTGTAGCTATCTTTAGAAATCTCCCATTGGTATCTTCTTTGCATTGTGTCAAATTCACAATGAAAGTGTTCTTAAAATGAACAACATGTGCTAGGTCATCATGTGAGACTGCTATTATATGACACACATGGCAGAAAGCAGGTAAAACTGAGCAGAAGACATACAATTCTCCCCCAAAGAGTTGTCAGAAATTTAATTTTTTTTTATGGACACATGTCCTCTGGAATGGTGGCCAAGCATGAATGGTCATACAAAATGTTTAGTATATCTTGCATATGAGTACCTTGCCGTGCTGGCTACAAAAGGGCCACGTGAATACTTGTTCTCACTTTCAAGTGATACTTTAAATAAGAAGTGGGCACCATTGTCTCCTGTAACTGTAAAAAACAAAACAAAAAACAAACAAAAAAAAAACACTTGGGCTGAACAAGAAGGATCGAGGGGCTTTATAAGCTCAAGTATCACCATTTTTTTTTGGTTTTTGAGTGCTGTTATATAACAAAAAAAATCCTCTCCATTTGTAAGTTTCACTTCCACAATAAAGCGATTGCAGTACAATACTTGAATGACATGAATCGAAAAATATTTCCTTCTGTTTATCATTTTTGCTGTGCAAATATTTGTAATAATAATATAAGGCGAGCACTGTACTTGTTGCATTCTGTGTTGTAATTAAAATAAATATATTTGAAAAGTAGAAAATCCAAAAATATGTAATAAATTTGAATTGGCATTCTGTTGTTTAACAGTGGGATTAAAACTGTGATTCATCATGGGTAATTTTTTTTTTTAGTTAATCACATGAGTTAACTATCATTAATTGACAGCCCTAATAAGTACATTTTTAGTTGAATCTGCAATGTAGCTCAGCCCGCAGTTTCCTCTGTGATAGAGTTGCATATGTAGCAACTATAATGACTACTTAAGTCAGTTTGGGTGGTATGATGATGGTTCCCAGAAAAATGGAACAGAGAATTATAAATGGGAATATTTTATTAACATAAATTTGCATTTGCAACTCTTTACTGAAGTGAGATTTGAATTTCATTCTCAGAAGCTTCTGAAATGCTGCTGGTGTCTCCAGGATCCTTTAGTTGATGTTCCTTAGATACCCCCATTTTATTTAAACTCTCCATAATGACAACAGGGGATGCTGCTTTCCTATTGAACCACCTTTCTTGAGAGACATTCTGAGCATGTGCATCTCAGAGGGGATGAGATGGCAGCCTGCTCCTTTGATCTGCAAGCTGCTTCTCTTTCTGCAGCAGAACAGTGCTGCCATAATTGCTGGTCTACTGCCAGTTACTGTACAACCCAAAGTTTTGCAGAGTATCAGACAATCCGTGTCTGTATATAGCAAAAACTCTAAAGCAATAGGAAACCAATAATTTTTGTGAAATGAGGATCTGGCATGAGAAACTTTACAGAAGGGCTAAATTTGAAAGCCACCGAAGAACACATTCCTAGCTTTATGGTACTTAATGGGGGAAGCTTACCACATAATTTTGCCTGTTGCTTCAGAGATGGGTGTTGCTGAATATAAAAGCAAATTAGAGAAACAAGGGTAGCCCTGGGGCACCTTAGAGACTAACAAAAATATATAATATCGAGAGCTTTTGTGAGTAAAACCCACTTCATCTGAAACAAGGGTGTCCATCCTATCTGTGCTTTAGAACCATCAGCACTAATCTTGGTGCGGTTTTATGTGATGCAGGCCTCAGAAGGGGGAACAAAAAAGGGGGTGGTTTAAGCCAGCATCCCACAAGCACTGGATCCCACGGAGCTGTTTGCTCCCCCTCCCCGATAGAGAGGCAGCAGTGCAGAGGGTGAGGGGAGCAGGCGGGAGATGGTACAAGCGGGAAGCTAGCTTTCAAGCCGTCTGCCCATGCATATCAGCTCCCATGGAGACGCTTGCCTCAGCACGCTTCTGCCTCTTTTAGATGCACCAATGTATGTGGGGGGGAGGTAGGTGGGAGCCTATATGCATGGGTATCTGGCTCAGTGGAGCTGCCTGCCCCTCTCCCCCTCCCGTAGCCTCCCACAGAGGCAGTGTGGGGGGCAGGCAGGCAGGAGCCGGTGCTCAGAGGGAGCCAGTTTAAAAGCCCGTCCCCACGTGCACCGGCTCTGCGGAGCTGCCTTCACCTCCTCACCTATGTGGGGGAGGGGCGGCCAGGGGAAGCTGCCACAGAGCAGCCTCTGTTCGTGACTGACCCAGGCCCGTTGTGGACAGAGGCTTCTCTGTGGGATTCCAGAGCAGCCTCTGTCTGTGGGGAGCTCCAGCCCCCCATGGACAGAGGTTGCTGCTGTCCTGCACTTCTGTCTCTAATACAGAAGCAGCAGTGCAGGGTGGCCGGGAGCACACTGGCTGCCAACCCTGTGCCCCGCGGGGCTATCAAATAACCGTGTAACCATTAAAATTTGATGCTGTTACACAATTATTCAGTTAACCGATATCTAACATCCCTAATTTGCAGTATTTTGCTTTTGCCCTGTTGAAGATAGTGTGCTTTTATGAACATGACTGTACAGTCATGTATCTGATCATGTGAGTTGGCATGTTTCCTTGCAGGAGAGGTTTATATCCTCAATAGGAAACAGTTTCTCAGAAGTTAGAATGAAAAAACGAGAAGTGTATGCCTCAAGTTGTCTACTCAGGTCATGAACCATGACAAACTTTAAATTCCTCCTTTTGTAAATAACTGCTTGGTCTTGGTCTCCAACTAAATTTGCTCTTGTGGCTGTATAAACTTCACAGATGTTCCTGAAGAGTTGAAATGAAGAATGTAATGTAATATAAACATTACACCTTGATGGGGTGCTGAGGGGTGTTTGTTAGGTTTATAATCTCAGTTTTATATTGATACCTTCCTATATTTCACATGATCTTCTGCTGCTGGAGAGAGAATCTGAGCTTTGAAGGACCTTATAATAGCGATTTAGTCTATCCACAGTCTGTGGATTTATACGTTTAAGTGTGCTCTTAGATTAATGTCACAAACACCTCTCAGCTCTGAACTCCCTTTAAAAGGAAATAGCTGTAAAACTCCACTGGATCCTTCCTGCACAGTTAATCTCTGCTAGCAGCTCTCACTGTTGCTGGCCAGGAGCTGTAAAGATGCTCAGGGAGAATAGTATGGTGGTAATTACCAGGCTCTCCCATGCTTCCCCCATGATTGCTTCCTACATGTTCAGTGCACGTGGACTACCTGCTTGTACTCCTGCACCGTGGGGTATGATTATAGAATGGCCTCTCCCCCCCAGTCAGCACAGTAGTACTGTAGACACCAGAGTACTTTCTGTAGCTTTTCCTCTGTTGTCTAGAAGAGCTGCTGAAGAGCTGAGAGTGGAGTGGGTGCATCTCCTCACCCCAGTATGCCTCCTTCATGGGAAGGGAAGAGGGGAGTGGTTGCCTCCTCTTCAAACTAAGAAGGACGGTGGAGATCCGCCTCCCATATGGAGACTGAGATTTGGGAATTGGAAAGTTTTCACCCCTTTCACCGTGTCTGTCTGTGAGGTGTCTCCCTTCTCCCTCCATCATCCCATTTGGGGCTGGGTCACAGGCACATTCATCGCACTGTGGTGGGGAGGTGGGCTGGAGCTTGTGAGCTGAGTGAGAGCTCCAAGAGGAGAACTGTCCAAAGACTTAATGCTACTTCTCTAAATATACTACAGGTTGGACCTCCCTAGTCTGGCACCCTTGGGGACCTGATCAGTCCTGATGAGGGATTTTGCCGGACCAGGAGAGGTCATATCTTGCTCCCTCCCAGCCCTGGACCAGCCGCTGGCCTCCTGGCCAATTTCCCCCTTGCCAACAGCCTCGCTGCCCTGCTGGTCCCTCCACCTCCTTTCCTGCTGCGCCAGGCAGCTCAGCTCCAGCCCAGCTCCCTGTGCGCCGGGCTCCTGGCCCACAGGGCTGCCCAGTGCTGGCACGCGGGCTCCTGGTC
The DNA here is from genome assembly GCF_049634645.1 of Pelodiscus sinensis. NCBI lineage: Eukaryota > Metazoa > Chordata > Testudines > Trionychidae > Pelodiscus > Pelodiscus sinensis. The sequence continues at coordinate 310,976,822 of NC_134711.1, forward strand.
CGCTGGGCAGCCCGGTTGCAGGGAGCCAGCCACCAGCCCTTCACTGGGGCTCTCTAGTCCTAGAACATCTATGGTCCTACTGGATGATTGATGTTGCCGGACCAGGGAGTCCCGGATTACAGAGGTTCAACTTGTGTTACTGTGGGGGAGGGAAAGAGGGAAGATAAAAGAATTAATCCCTTCCCAATAAGAAACAAAATTGGGAGTAGAATTTGAAATATGTCTCTGCTGTTCCCTGTTCTGGCTTTGGACAGGGGAGGTGTCCTTCAGAGGACAAGTGTGGTTGCCACATGGTGTGAGCGGCTGTATCTAATGGTAAGGTGTGTTAAGGAAAGGGCTCTGGATTTCCTGGGATTGGCTGCAGTGCAGTCCCTGATTCCTCCTTACTATTTTGTGGTTCAGCATAACTACAGCATGGGGATCTGTCAGTAGAGAGTAACATACAACAAAAATACACTGAATTCTTAAGTTCTAGACTGTGATTTGATGACGTGTGGTGGAGCAACTGACCGCTGGCACCAGGGTGTCTGGGGAAACCCTGCTGTGGCTATATGCCCATCCTCCCCAGCAGGAGCTCTTGGAATTGTGGGTGGTGACTTGTATAGGCTCGTGCTCCACCTATGTGAGAGCACGGGAGTCCAGCTCCACCAAAGTTCTGGCCCAGGCCTCTCCTCTGGTCCCACCTGTGGCCCCGCAGCAATTTGAAAGGGCCAGGAGGTCCCCACTGCTACCCCACCAGCAGCACAATGGGACTAAAGCAGCTTCCTGTTTGCCTGCTTCAGACTGCAGGGGTGTGTTTGCACAAGGATGTGTGTGTGTCTGTGCACTGCCCCTGTCCCAAGCGCCCCTGCAGCCAATGGGAAGTGTGGAGGCATTGCCTGTGGGTGCTGTTCTCTCACCTCCCTCCTGTACCCCATCCCCTGACCCAGCCAGAACCCACCACCTGCTCCCCAATCCGCTCCCAGAGCCTGCATTCCAGACTCTCTCACATACCAAACCCTCTTCCCAGAGCCTGCACCCCCAACCCCACCCCAGCCCAGAGCCTGCTCCTAGCATCAAGCTCTGTCTCAGAGCCCACACCCCAAACCCCCTCCACTCCCTCCCAGAGCCTGTACCCTTCCTGCACCCAAACTCCATCCCAGAGCCTTAGGCAGGTGAGGGGGGAGGCTTGGACCCATTCTGGGCACTACCAAAAATTCTACAAACCTACCACCCCTTCTTGGAATTACAGGAGATGGTGTCGTGACTTCTGTTCTCATTTGTTTGCTCCTTCTGTAAACTGAGAGGGAGGCTAATGATATGGAAATTCTGATGTGACAGGAGCTCAGTTTGCAACCACCACCCACTGTACAATATGTCAGGGCCAAGTCCCTTAATATTTACCTTGGTGTGGTGCAAACCTAAAGGCTCTTGTATTAAAACGACACAAAAAGCATCCAACTGAGAGCCTGATTCTGCCAAGTACCTCGCAATCTCAACTGTCCTGTAACTTTCAGTGTGAGTTAATCATGCTCAGGACCTTGTAGAACTGGGTCTTTTACCCAGTCTTGATGTGACTGAGTTTTCATTTTGTTGCTCTGACAGTTTAGATTCTTTGTACTTAAGTCTCAGGGTTGGAGGGAGGTGTGTAGGTGGAGTGCTGACTAGTGAAAAACTGAACTGCACCATGTTAACGGTCAGGTGTACATTGTAACGTGTCAGATTTTAACGTGCATATGGCAACTTTCGTCCCAATAGAGCCTTAAGCTCTTGACAAACGAAGCATATACAGTGCAATTGAAATGCGGTCATATTTGTTTAAGGGATGCAACAGTCAGAGATAGTTTTAAGTAATAAGTCACAATGTTCACCGCTGGCCACAAACCGGGTGTGTTTCAATCTCTGGTTGCCCAATTTGATAACCTGGCATTGAGCACTCACAGCAAGTCCATGGGGGTCTAGGATTTGAATGTATGAAGTACTCCTCTATAAAGCTGTTTACTCTGTTTAAAAAAAAAAAACCTGGTCCCAAGTGTTTCAAGTTGGATACCCAAAGTTAGTGGATGTCCTGTCTCGCTGTGAAATGATGTGACTTTCAGGATAAGCTTAGAGGAGGAAAGCGTTTTGTAGTGCGATACTGGCATTTGTCAGCCTCATCACATTCTCATCAGCTCCACCCAGCCACAGAAGTGCTCACAGAAGTTTGTGCCATGAGCTGTCGAATGCCTAGCTAAATCAACAAATACTAAGACTTATTAAAAGTTAGAGAGAGGGTATTGTGATTAAGGTCATTATACATACGGATATTAATAAATTTCCTAAGTCTATTTCGTATGAAAGAAGGTGAGTTGCTGAGTTGAAAAAAGTCTTTTCTGGAATCAGTTCATCAAGTTATAGTCCAAACAGGTGGTCTATGTCAGATATTAGGGTAATCCGAACTAGATCGGGGTACGTCTAGACTACAAGCCTCTTTCAAAAGAGATTGTCTAGACAGCCATAAAAGTTTAGAAAAAGTGAGCCACTTTAATCTGACACAGTTTAAGCAGTCTGTCACTGGAGAAGGTGCAAATAGTGATGGAAAGAAAGAATTTAGGTCTAAAGATTTCACATGAAAATACATACAATGGTGTTATCTAGGCTTGTTGAAAAGGTCAAGATATTCCTTCCCAAGTCTGAGGAGACGTTGGTATGTTGAGCACTTCAGATACTTGAGTAATCTGACTGCAAGGGATGCTAAGCATGAATTGGATATATGATGTAAAATTTGGACTTGCAGCTTCTGCTCCAGCAGTCATCATATCTGAAGAAGCAAAGTGTAAAATTAAGCTGCTGCAGTCTCTGGTGCTGAGCATCTTGCTAGATGTGTGAGAGATGTGGACATTTAAAGGTACAAGACATAAATAAGTTTTCTACCTTTGAATTGAAAGACCACAGTGGATAGTGATGCATTTAGCTATTTTTCTCAGATGACTAGGATAGAGGATTTATAGCAGAACTGATGTGATACTGAGACCCTGAAGATGATCTGATGAAGAAAACATGAGTTTGTGGGTCCTGTGGACTGGATGAGCTGAGGAAGAGTGCTGAAATAGGTGCAGTGTATGTGTGTCATAAGGACTGTGGTGAGTATGGTTGGAGATGGCTAACTGGAGCGGTTGTAGTGTGGTGCACTTCTCAAGATTGTGAGAAGACCATAAAACAGGGAGGGAGATAGTTAGCCAATAACTCTTGTGTGTTTATTGTTCATAGTTATGTGATTCTCTGCACTATGAGAGACTATGGGAGTGAACTAGCATTGGTATGGCATACCACTTCAGTGTAGCACTGCATGTAATGAATGTGCTTTCCAAGTGAAAACTCAGAGCTGTTTAAACTAGTTGTTGTGAACAATTTCATTCACTCCATCCTGCATTGATATAACCTCTTAAATACCAGGGAAGATGTCTTAACGTGTGGTGTTTTTTTTTAATCATTCTAATTTTTTCTCCTATAATTTTGTACCCTCGCTTTTTTCTAGTTTACTATACTGGATTGTAAAGCTCGATGCAGTGAAAGGGGCAGCTGTGCACAAACTCTTTCTATTAAGATATAGTTCCCTTCTGAAAAGTCACAGTGAAATGCATCATCGGGTAGCATGTTAATTGGCCATTTGGTGGCCCCAGTGCAAAACTGTTCACATTACATGTGAAGCTATATTACTGTGTTTGTTTCCTAGCTGTCAGCTCTACAACCTGAACTGGAATCCAACATTGGGCTGGATACTCTCTGGCTGAAGCATCACTAATATACATTTTTGCAGTTTAACTGAACCATTTTGTTGATGAGTGAGCTAGGATAGACTCTAGCTCATTCACCCAGTGCGGTGTTGCAACACGAATAGAGATAAAATAGTAGAAATTTGTTTGAAACATTGAAGTTACATACATAACTCTGCATATGTACAGGGAGCAGAGGGTGCCATCACTGGTTACAACAGAACTCAAGAACTTGTCCACGTAACAGGTTAAGGATTCACAACCCTGGTTTCAGCAGCTACCGCTGAGGAACGACTTACAATGCATGTTCGTCAGTGCTGAGTCAACGGTGGTCGGAGTTTATCCCAGAAACTAGAGATAAGACCTGAATCTCTCACTAATATAAGGATTCTGTCTCTTTTTCCACCTAGGAAAAAAGATCTGGCTACATATCTGCACATGCTCTTTAAGTTTCTTCTCTGTCGGTTTTTTGGTAGGACTAACAAGCGGAATGAAGTGAGTGGAAGCCCTGCGAGGCAAAGGTCAAATGGTCAGATCAGCTAGAATGGAAAGCGCAGAAAGTTAAAAGAATTATGGGGTTATAGGGCAGGCAGGTGACCTAGTAAGAAGGGGCTTAGTGAGCATAGTTAAAGCTTTTGCTTGGGATAGCCAAGTCTAATTTTTTTAATTAAATGTGCAGTGCTTGATGTAACTTTTTCCACATTGGCACTAGAGCTGCGTGTCCAAAAGCAGGTAAAGGCCTGACCTAACTAAGATGCATTGTGGTCTTGACCAGCAGCTGATACCCTGCCAGTGATTGAGCTGGGAGTTGTTTGACCTGTCAGGATCCTTCATCATACAACAAAAGGGTTAGCAGTGCCTGTTGCAAAAAGGACTGACTTAAATGGGGTGGAGAGGGGCATAGAATGCTGTCACACGACTCAATACCGTTTGGCTGGAGAACTTAGCTAGGCATTTATATTGCAGTAGTGACTAGAGGTCCCAGTCAGGATCAGAACCCCACTGTGCTGTGTGCTACAGATTTAAAAAAAAAAAAGACCTTGCTTCCTTGTCTTGATAATTGGCTGGTTTGAGAAGGTGACATGTGAAACGTGGGGAGAAGGAGAAGAATCTAGCATTAAAAACCGCATCTCTTGCTGGTGTGATGAACTGGCTGAGCAGTGATGGGTCAGAGAGGACAGGAGGGAGAACAGACTGCTGCTCTTTTCCTTAACTGAGTGGATTCTGTGACAAGTAGGAGCCTGGAAGGAATGTCTGGTGCCATGGCAGGAGAATAGTGCTGAAGGTAGCTGAGGCATATGTATTTGGATCCCCCAGGTGTTAGAGACTATAGTGCCTAAAGTTCTGGCCTCAGTCCTAGTACTCTGGATGTTTCCAGGGTTACTTCAAGACAGACAGGTGCACCCCACGAGGGGCTGACCATTACAGCTGCTTTCACTAGAATATTTCAGTGCTGACATCCTGGTAATTAATACATAACTCTCTTATGCTGCCAATGGTCCTTCTAATTCCTAGGGTGTATAGATTATGTTGCCACTGCTCACCCCCATTCTGTTAACACCAGCCCTTTCTTGACTCCTTGAAGAAAGGAACTCAGGGAATGGGAATATTCACTTCTGAGGGTAAGTGGTTAGCCTCTGCGCACAATGTCCCTTCTAGGGATCTGATGTGTACAATACAGCCACTGTTAGCAACCTCCCCACTGTTGAATAACCACAATAAAAAATATGACCATGGTCCTAATTGCTTATACTTGTATTCCCTGGTTACATGAGGAGCTTCTTGTGTTAATCTCATAACAGTGTAAAGTTGCCATTGACTAGCTTAGCCCTTAGCTATAGGAGGGGTTGTCCTAGTTCTGTATATAATAGATATATGAACTCAGTTTGGTTGAAAAACCTGCATTTTGCACACCAATAGAATGGGATGATTTCTTTCTCTTTCTCTTTTTATGAGATCACTCACTAAAAAATGTGTCAGAGGATGGAGAAGATATAAAATATGATGACAAACTAGCTGGTTGACTTTAGTTCAGCCTTGTGTTAACTGATCCAAACACCTCTCCATTAACTCCCCTTGGTATAAGTCTCCATACTGCTGTCCTAGCATTTACATGAGTAACTCAACATTAATCCTGAGTTTTATGCCTTCAGGAGATCTGCTCTGTTCTGCCTAAAGTGCTCACAGTCATGTACTTTATGTTCCATAAAGCCCCATTCATAAAAACTGGATGACCCTGCTAGGATTCATTTTGTTGGGCAGACTGCAATATAGAACTTAAAATGTCTCCAATTCATGTGACAGATACAAATAATAGAAATTGTTAAAAAAATGAACTTGGATTCTCATTCACCCTAACTGACGTAGTTGCATTCCCTTGTGACTCGCATATGCAAGGGGCAGATAAAGCACAGCATCACTGCGGGCAGATAAAACACAGTGAGTCTGGAACAGACCCATTTTGATGTGAATTTAGTACTTTTATAATGTGCCAGACTAACAGCCCCAGAAATAGAAATCCAGGGAGCTATAGAACAGTCATTGCACAGACAGAACCAAGGCAAGCTTCCCTGTGTAGCCCTGGAAGCATGAAACATCAATATCTGGAAATTGTGACTAGAACCAAAGGCTGGTGATTAAAGTCAGACAAATTCAGTCTACAGGTTGAACCTCGCTAGTTTGGCACTCTCTAGTCCAGAATTATTTTAGTTAGCCTGATGTCCACTTATCATGGGTGTGGCCAAATTTCCCGTGGTCCTATAAAATTTGTTTACAGCCACTGGTCCTGGTTCTCAGTATTCCGTACTGTTGTTTAGCTCTAATTTACTCTTAAATGTCGTCTTCTGCTTATTGGGTTCTTAGAAGTGTGGGTAAGGCTGTTAGACAATACTGATCCTGTGGTTTGGCAAATTCTATGGTTCGGCACCAATCAGGTCCCAAGGGTGCTGGATTAAAGATATTCAACCTGTAGAGATAAGGCCCAACTTTTTAATAGTGAGGGTTACCAACACTGGAATAAATTTTCAAGGGGAGTGGTTGATTCGCCGTCTCTTGAAGTCTTCACATCAAGAGAGGATTCCATTTTGGAAGGTATACTTTAGCAAACACAAGTATTTAGACCCAGCATGAGCGTAAATGGATAGCAAGCCAGTGGTATACAGAAATCAGACTATAAGATCTAAGAGACCCTTCTGGCTTTAAAGGCTGTGGAATCCAGTTTAAAGCTCTGACCTTGGAAGCAATGCTAAAGCAACCCACCCTATGAATGCTGCAGCTTTAGGAGGCCTCAGATCCAGTCTGCAGTTTCTAGGCTGTTTCAGCTGATGTGGAGCAGACCAGAAGTAGTGCAGTTGTATGGCTATTTGCCTGCTCAAAGTTCTACTGCAGATGTGATTAACAAAATAAGGGAGGACACATGGTGGTTGAACTCCTTAGACAAACATGCTATTTTGTATAAAGTATGTACATTCCATAGCCATGACAGGTGGGGAAATGCCCCAAGCCAACTCTAAGGAACAGAGATAGTATGCTCCCTTCTTTCACTTTTTTGTTTACAGTTGTAGGTGCTTATTGGTGCAAGGTCCCTCACCAAAGGCTCTTAAGCAAAGTAAGCTGTTACGGGATAAGAGGGAAGGTGTTTCATGGACTGGTTAAAAGATAGGAAACAAGGGATAGGAATAATTGTCAGTTTTAAGAATGGAGAAAGGTAAATACTGGTTTTCCATGAGGTCTGTTCTGGGAAAAGGGCTGAACTATTAGTGTCAAAATTTACACTAAACTACTGTCCAAAATAGACTGCAAAGAGCTGCAAAGGTGTCTCTCAGAGGTGGATGACCGGACAACAAAGTGGCAGATGAAATTTCATGTTGATAAATGCAGAGTAAAGCACATTGGAAACATAATCCTAACTATACGTATAAAATAATATCTAAATTAACTGTTACCACTCAGAGACCTTGGAGTCATGGTGGCTAGTTCTCAGAAAAGATCCACTCAGTGTGCAGCAGCAGTCAAAAAAGCAAATGGAATGTTGGGAATAATTAAGAATGGATTAGATAATAAGACACAAAATATCATGCTGCCTCTATAAATCCCATGGTACACTCACATCTTGAATACTGTGTGCAGATGTGGTCACCCATCTCATAAAAGATATTTTGGAACTGGAAAAGGTTCAGAAAAGGACAACAAAAATTATTAGGGATATGGAACGAATGAAAGATTAATGAGATTGGGACTTCTAAGCCTGGAAAAGAGATAATTAAGGGGGGGATATTAGAGGTCTATACAATCAGAACGCATGTGGAGAAAGTAGAGAAGGAAGTGTTTATTTACTTGTTCTCCTAATGCAAAAACTAAGGATCACCAAAGGAAATTAATAGGTAGCAGGTTTAAAATAAAAGGAATTATTTCTTCACACAACACATAGTCAGCCAATGGAACCCCCTGACAAGGGATGTTTTGAAGGCCAAGACAAGAACAGGATTAAAAAAAGACCTAGATAAATTCATAGAGGATAGGTCCATCAATGTCTATTAGTTAGGATGAGCAGGGATGTTGTCTTTGGCCTGTTTGCAGGGAATTGATAACAGGGGATGGATCACTCGATGATTACCTGTTCTGTTCTTTCCCTGTGGGGCACCTGGGATTGGCCACTGATGGAAGACAGGATACTGGGCTAGAGGGACCTTTGGTCTGATCCAGTATAGCTGTTCTTATGTTGTTACATGTTATGCTGCTGTTTAAAATTAGGTGTACAGAGCATATGAATGCTTTGTGATCCTAAAAACAGAGAAACTTAAGGCATTTTATTATGTATGGGATGTAGGGTTGCCAGGTGTCGGTATTCTATCAGTCTGGTATTTGCGCTCTTTGTCTGGTAAAAATAATCAGAGAATACCAGACATGTGCAATGTCTGGTATTCTCTGATTTTTCCGGCTGCGCACTGGATGGAAGCCTGGCGTGGGTGGGGGGAGCGGCTGGAAGGCGGGGCCACGATCGGTGGTAGGAGTATGTGATGGCACAGAAGGCTGGCGGGGGGGAGTGGCTGGGACTCCCCCGCCCCCACCAGGCTTCTGTGCAATCACAGGACTCCAAGGCTGGGAGGCGAGGCTGCAGTCCGGTCTGGGCCTGTCAGAAGGGGTGGGGGAGAGGCAGTAATTATTATCCCGTGTTCCCTCCCCCCCCCCCCTTTTTTTTTTTTGCTTGACACAGAGTTTTAGCCCGACCAAAATACTGTGTGTCGGGTATTTTTTGGGGGACCATCTGGCAACCTCAATGGGATGGACTACAGTGCTCCAACACCCCTCGAAGGCCTCATAAGCCCTTGCCTTTGAGGGAGTGTAAAATGTTGCCTTTCAGTTTCACACGTTACATTGCATTTCAATTAGGGCTGTCAAGAGATTAAAAAAAGTAATCGTGATTTTTAAAAAGACTAATCAAGATTAATTGTGAGATTTGTAAAAAATGAATTGTGATTAATTGTACTGTAAAACAATTAGAATACTATCTATTTAAATATTTTGGATGTTTTCTACATCTTCTAATATATTGATTTTGGTTACAACACAATACAAAAGTATATAGTGCTCACGTTATATTTATTTTTTTATTACAAAACATTTACATTATATAAAAAAAACCCTCCAGTTCACCTCACTAAAGTATTGTAGTGCAAATTCTATCATGAAAGTTGAACTTCAGTTATTCTATATAATCACTATATTTCTGTCCTATTCAAAAGAGTCCTTTTTTTAGCTCAGCCCAAGCTGCGGGCCGCACAGGACCAGAGGGTAGTAGACTCTGCTGTGGGCAGTGCAAAGTTTGGGAGGGCTCAGCCCCCAACTGCAGGTAGCAGGGGTGGGGGTCAATCCCCAAGATCAGGGGAGGGGTCAGCCCCTGGAATGGGAGGTGGGTAGACCTTACCATTGGCTGTGAAGAATTCAGGAAGGGGGACTCAGTCCCAGAATTAGATGTGGGGGAGGGTCAGTACCAGCCCCAGGAGGCAAAGAGAAGGTGGGTTGGGTAAGCCCTGCTGGGGGGTCAGGACAGTTTGGGCAAGCCCCCTCAGCTGTTTTATTTAAAAAAAACAAACAAAACAAAACATGGTCACCTGGGAGGAGAGAGGGACAGGTGTCAGGGTCTTTGCTTCTTGTTTATTTCTCTGTTGGAGTTGGGAGGCCTCCAGGTATTTTTCCCCTTTCTTGCTGCTGCTTTTTTCAGTTTGCCCTCTGGTGGGCGGTTTACATTACTGAACCTTACCAGAGAGCAGCTAATGCTGGTTTGCTGCCCTCTGCGATTAACGTGTGTTAATTTTTTTAATGTGTTAATTCTGCCCTGTGTTAATGCACACTAATTGACAGCCCTAGTTTCAGTGTAGTTGAATGGCTCCTTCTTGTTGTGTTATGATGAGAATAAACGAGAGTGGATGTGAAAAAGGAATGGGGATAGGGATTGGTGAAAAGGCTAGATGTGGCCTTTTCTGCATCACCTTACTCCCAGTTTTGCCATCTATCTATAACCATCTGCACTGATCCATAAGATGTCAGGAAGTTTTAGAAAACTTTTATCAGGTGTGATAAAACCAAAGGGGGGTGGGTGGGTGTGTGCGTGTGCGTGCGCCAGATTGAGACAGCTGCACTTCAAGAGAAATTTTACTCCTGGCATCTCTTCGAATGTAGCTTCCTGGTTTGATTCTAATCTAGAAAAATGACTAGTGGTGCATGAAAGAGCAGAAACTGTTGTTGTGATAGAGCACAGTAACTGTCAAACAAGTGGAAGAGAGGAGCTGCAAGAAAACAAGAATAGCCACAGTGAAATATGGCCCAATGCAAGTTAAAGGTAAATTTTCCAAGTCACAATGAAAGGTTTACAGAAGAAAATTAATAAATGGAGAAAACATACAGTGCAACTGGCTCATCTGTTCTGATAAAGTGGATGCAAGTGTTCTGTTTTTATTGCAAATTATTTGATGTTTGTAAGTATAGTCTCATTGGTGGTGGCTTATGGGCATGACAGTATATCCATTAAACTCTTCAAACTCATGAAGAAAGCCGCCATGTTCATTTAGGAAATACGGTAAAGTGGTAGGTATACAATACAGAAAGCTGCAGTAAGAGAAATCTAGAGTTGCCACTGAATGTCATTTTCTTATTTTATATTACATAATACATGCCTCTTATTTTGGAACATTGTGGCCACAGACTGTAATGGTGATGCCATAAATCTATTCCCTATTTTACTTCAGCATAACTTAGCTTTTCCAAAGGAACCCCATTATATACCTGTTTTCTCAAAAAACAGAAGTGCCAGTGAGTTCAGTGGGGTTTACTACAAAATTAAGAGCACTCTAAGGACAGTCAGTCATAACTTTTTTGGTAACTTGATTTAAATCAATCCACCCTTTGACAATCTAATTTGCAATTGACCAGACTTTACTTTCATTGCTTAAAATTGAGACACAACACCTGCGAAGTGTATTTAAAAGTATTGTGGCCATTATTCTTCATTTAGTTGAACTGTGGAACATAGTGTTTTGTGGATCAGTGAAAATACAGAAGTGTGGAAATGAAAACTTCTTAGGCCAAATCGAGTTAATGGTTAAATTTGAGCCTGCAATTATGGCTCTTCAGTCCTCACTAAAGAAGAAGGATATGATTAATTAAGCCCAGCAATACAAAATGATAATGATGATAATTTCAAAATATTTCAAGATGTAACAGGTAAAATTATCAACAGGATGAAGTATAACTCTGGTCATCTGAAGAAGTGGGCTGTGCCCACGAAAGCTCATGATGCTATCTACATGTTTTGATGGTTTTTAAAGGGCTACCAGACCATTCGTTGTTGTTGTTTTTTTCTGCAACAGACTAACTCGGCTACCCCCCTGAAGCTCCATTATTTTGGTTTGCATATCTAATATTGGCCATGAAGAACAAATTTCATAAAGTATATTAAGATCCAAGAGATAGAAGTCAATATCGAAGAGCACTTCCTATCATTTTTTAATGTGAAGGAGACTGCTGGAAAGTCTGAATCAGATGAGATTTTTCAGGAATTACCCAGCTATGGTATGACACTTGGTAACTGAAAAGGATAGGCTTATAATAATAGAACTCACGTGAGAGGACAGCATAAAGTATGCAAGCTTGTTTATTTAAAAAAAAAATCTTGCTTCTGGCCACTGCCGTTCTTTACATCTAGTGATGAGTGATGCAGCAGATTCCTCAAGCTGGTCAAAACCTTTGTTGGGCATTCAACTAATGTACATTCTGTTTGTATCTTCAACCAGTAGCTAGAAAGTTTTGAAATCCTGTGTGACAATAACATTAAAGCCTCTCTCTGACACAAGATGAGAGCACAAAATGGAAAATGTCAAAGACCTGCTATTTCAAATACAGTGCAGTCAGCACTGTTGAAAGAAACAACACAAGATAGTGGGGTGTACATGGAACTCGACCCACTGGAGAATGAACACTTCTCATTTTGGTTCATCAGTTCACTTGTGGTTTGTCACAACTTACTGTTTGCAATGTTTGTTTACAATATTAACTTTAGAGCTCCACATTGGGTCTTGATGTCAAAAAATTATTGGAAATTATTTGAACAAGAATATGGAGTTGCCATCATAATGGATTTGAAGGGACATTGTTAATCACAAAACAAAAAGCAGAAGTAATATCAGTAAGTGTGGAACTAGCTGAAACAAGTCAAGAAGAAACTTCAGCTATGAAGTTATAACCACCATGTAAAAGAAGCAGTGAGGGACAAAAAGGTATCTTTTAAGAAGTGGAAGTCCAATCCTAGTGAGATAAATAGAAAGGAACATAAACACTGTCAAATCAAGTGTAAACATGTAATAAGAAAAGCAGAAAAAGATTTTGAGGAACAGCTAGTCAAAAACTCAAAAAGAAATAAAATGTTTTTTAAGTACATTAGAAGCAGGAAGCCTGCTAAAAAACCTGTGGGTCCCATAGATGATCGAGCTATAAAAGGAGCAATCAAGGACGATAAAGCCATTGCGGAGAAACTAAATGATTTCTTTGCTTCAGTCTTCACGGCTGAGGACGTTGGGGAGATTCCTGAATCTGCACCGTCCTTTGTGGGTAATGAATCTGAGGAACTGTCCCGGATTGAAGTGTCATTAGAGGAGGTTTTGGAACAAATAGAAAAACTTAATGTTAACAAATCTCCGGGACCGGATGGCATTCATCCAAGGGTTCTAAAAGAACTTAAATGGGAAATTGCTGAGCTATTATCTGTGGTTTGTAACCTATCCTTTAAATCGGCTTCCGTACCTAATGACTGGAAGGTAGCCAACGTGACACCAATATTTAAAAAGGGCTCTAGAGGCGATCCTGGCAATTACAGACCGGTAAGTCTAACTTCAGTACCGGGCAAATTAGTCGAAACAATAGTAAAGAATAAAATTGTGAAGCATGTAGAAGAACATCATTTGTTGGACAAAAGTCAACATGGTTTCTGTAAAGGGAAATCCTGTCTTACTAATCTAGTAGAGTTCTTTGAAGGGGTTAACAAACATGCAGACAAGAGGGATCCAGTAGATATAGTATACTTGGATTTTCAGAAAGCCTTTGACAAGGTCCCTCACCAAAGGCTCTTGTGTAAATTACATGGCCATGGGATAAGAGGGAAGGTCCTTTCTTGGATTGAGAACTGGTTAAAAGACAGGAAACAAAGGGTAGGAATAAATGGTAAATTTTCAGATTGGAGAGGGGTAACTAGTGGTGTCCCCCAAGGGTCAATCCTGGGACCAATTCTTTTCAATTTATTCATAAATCATCTGGAGAAAGGGGTAAGCAGTGAGGTAGTAAAGTTTGCAGATGATACCAAATTGTTTAGGATAGTCAAGACAGAAGCAGACTGTGAGGGACTCCACGAAGATCTCACCAAACTGAGTGATTGGGCAACAAAATGGCAAATGAAATTTAATGTGGATAAGTGTAAAGTAATGCACATCGGGAAAAATAACCCCAACTATACGTACAGTATGATGGGGGGCTAATTTGGCTACGACAAATCAGGAAAGAGATCTTGGAGTTATCATGGACAGTTCTCTGAAAACTTCTACACAGAGTGCAGCGGCGGTCAAAAAGGCAAATAGGATGCTAGGAATTATTAGGAAAGGGATAGAAAATAAGACTCAGAATATCTTACTGCCCCTGTATAAAACTATGGTACGCCCATATCTTGAATACTGTGTACAGATGTGGTCTCCTCACCTCAAAAAAGATATTTTGGCCTTGGAAAGGGTTCAGAAAAGGGCAACTAAAATGATTAGGGGTTTGGAACGGGTCCCATATGAGGAGAGGCTAAAGAGACTGGGACTTTTCAGTTTAGAAAAGAGGAGACTGAGGGGGGATATGATAGAGGTCTATAAAATCATGAGTGGTGTGGAGAGGGCTGATAAAGAAAAGTTATTTATTAGTTCCCATAATAGAAGAACTAGAGGACGCCAAATGAAATTAATGGGTAGCAGGTTTAAAACTAATAAAAGGAAGTTCTTCACACAGCGTGTTGTCAACCTGTGGAACTCCTTGCCAGAGGAGGCTGTGAAGGCTAGGACTATAATAGAGTTTAAAGAGAAGCTGGATAAATTCATGGAGGTTAGGTACATAAAAGGCTATTAGCCAGGGGATAAAATGGTGTCCTTGGCCTCTGTTTGTCAGAGGCTGGAGAGGGATGGCAGGAGACAAATCTCTTGATCATTGTCTTCGGTCCACCCTCTCTGGGGCACCTGGTGCTGGCCACTGTCGGTAGACAGGATACTGGGCTACATGGACCTTTGGTCTGACCCAGTACGGCCGTTCTTATGTTCTTATGTAAGCAGAGGAAAAAATCATTGGAGATGCAGACAAGATTTAAATTTGACACTTTCAATATTGCTGTAAATTCTGCTCTCGTGAAACTGGCGAAACATTTTTAATTATTGCGAGAGCACATGAATATGTTTGGATTCCAGTGTGATGTGAATAGCATTGGAAACTCTTTCTCCTACAAGTGAATTGAAAAAAATTGTGTAGTCACCTGGGATCAGCTTTGATGAGTTCTTTGGCAGTATTTTGGATGTGGATGGGTACGACCTGGTACATGAACTCCATAGTCTTTCTGGTGTCTTGCCAAACCCTCTGGATGTGCTTAAGACACTTGAGTTCATTTTCAGAAGTGGTTTTCCCATTGTGTAACCAAACGTGTACTGCTCTGTGTGTTTCTTAAAGTGTCATTCTCTGTGGGGTTTCAGGAAGAAGTTTCTCAAAAGTAACTTATTTGGGGTCCATCCTGTCTCAGGAACATTTGGTAACATTTACAAGACAATGGAATTCAAGATTGCAATAGATGAATTTGTCAGTAGAGTATTCAGTTACTGGTACTTGGCATAAACACCTTAAAAAACCCCTCCCTCCCCCCAGTAGCTATCCACTGACAAGAGTAAAACACAACATGCTGTTTACTTATTTGTTGAGATGTGAAGGTATTTGCAGCCAGTTACTAGTTGTGGATTTATGTATGTAGTTTGCATACTTGGATTACTTTGGTTTATGGAATATTATTAATGGAAAGGGATGACTTATGTCCTCTCACAGGGGGCCTCAGTCTCTTTCTGTGGCACTGCTGGGAGAGCCAGCCTTCAGTGGTGGGATGCTCCGGATGCAAAACTGATCCAATTCCTGATCTCTTTGGAATTGTCCTTGCTTGACAGTTTTGTCACGATCAGATACATTTGTGAAGAGTTGAGTCAGCTCATTCAGTGATGACCATGGCTGACTTGCCCTTGTAGACTATTACAATTAATGATAGGAAAGTACCTGCCTGGTCAGAGGGTACAAAGAGAAGGCACTGTAGAAATGAAAACTCCAACCATCTGATCTTTACTGCTGTGTATACACTCCTCACTGCACCCATTACTGAAGTGCCATCATCTTGCTAGTAGTGGGCAGCAGTCAAGTGAACTTACATTTAGCACAATGCTTAGAAACAAAAGAGAAGCATTCTCTTTTTCAGGGCACTGAGGCCATCTCTTTGTTCATGAGAAAAGTGCCATGAAACCTCCTACGTATGAAGTGGAGAGGGCAAGACCTTGTTCACAAAAATTCTAACCTATAAATTCCAGTTCATTGTCTTGGAAAGTTGAAGGGCTGCATCAACCCTGCTGGGGTTTCAAACACACCATTTAAAGGAACCTGATTGTCACTGCCCTGATGCTTTCTGGGTGCTATGGGACCATTGTTGCTTTTTAGTTACAGACTGACACGGCTACCCCTCTGAGACTGGCCTGATGGATAAACAGCCAGAACAACCCCTCTGGCTAAAATGCCTCAATGCCAGAAATTCAGGCAGTATTGACCTACAAAATAAATAAGCTTTTGAATTCACAAAATAACCTAGTGGCATGACTGAAGCTAAAGGGACTAATAAGGCACCATAATTGCATCATGCATGTTTGTGAGAGGACAGTTTGGAGATGGCTCCAGGTGAATTTGAGGACAGTTTATATCTTGTACAGACTGTTTGCTAAAATGGCAGTGCTTATGTAGTTGCATGGACTGAATTTTTTCAGCAGAGAATGAAACGTAGGATTTTTTCATAGTCGCTTAGGGGAGCTGAATGCCCAATTCTCATTAATTGTACTCTGCCATAAGTTCCCCTCTTAAGATTTTATTCATGCATTTTTGATTTGTTGTGCAAAATTGCCCCATGAAAGTCCAATGTGAAAATCAGTCCCTTGTCTGTACAAAGTGTCCATTCAAATTAAGGAGGCAGGGGGAGTCTACCTCTTAAGAATGCGTGTAAGGGATAACAGAACTTGTGCTATGAAATTGAATTGAATTCACTCTCCAAAAAAGATACAAACAGGAGTAATCTTTATATGATTGGATTTGGAGACTTACATATGTGTAAGCATGACGCCCTATGCAGGATGTAAAATTAAATTACTGGTTTTGAAGATTTATCCAACACTCTTTTCTGAAAAGACTATTCTGTATAATAGTGTATTGAACAAATTTGTGAATAGCTTTGGTCAAATATACTATTTGTCCAGGGCCCAGCTCACTTCAGTGAGTGTTCTGCTTGAGGAAAGACTGAGCAAAGATTTCATGAGTAAACTTACGTCAGCTGCCTTTTTAAAGCAGCCAATCTGTGTAATCTGAGTAGAAAGGAGGATGAAGCAGCAAGAAAATGTACTGTTAGCTTTATAATACCACTACTGTATATTTTCCTCATCTAGCCTTCAGTACTAATGAGAGCCAGTAGCCTCTTTCCCCCCCCCCCCTTCCTTCTCTCCCTCTCCCATCCCAAAAAGTTTGGTTATTCTCCTCTAACCTAGTATTTCCTATCCACATGTACTGTGGCTGACTTTATTTTATTCACACAAATAAGCATAATCTTTTTTCCTTTTTGCAGTCATTTACCAGAAAAAATTAAGAATGACAATCAGCTAAAGAATATGAGTGGGCAGTGGTTTTATGAAGCAAAATCAAAGAGGCACAGAGATAAAATACATGGAGCAGATATCATTAGAGCATCGATAAGAAGGAAACCCAAAACAATAGGTAAGTTTATTTCAGAGATCCTGGTATAGTGACACTTCTCATAGTTAGTGCACCCAAGGCATTTGGCATCTTTGAAGGTGTTCTATAAAAATAATGCAATCTCCTCCTGGGCAAGACTTGCAGTAAAAGAAGTATGTCTGCTGTTTATTGTGTGAAGTACATTCTTCTTTGAATACATCCTGTTAATGCTGACTACAAATGTAGATGGAAAGGATTATCTTCTGCTTACAGAATAGGACCCTTTGACCTGGGTTCTGTTTCCAGCTCAGGTGATGATTCCTTGTGTGACCCTGAGCAAATCACAAATGACCCCTGATTTGGGATGCCCCAGCTTTTGGGTGCTCTACCCAAAGTTTGGTGCTTTCTATTTGTAGTGGTTGATCAGAGATGCTTCAACTGATTGCTCATCTATTCCTGAGAGTAACGTACCTGTGGCAAAAAGGAAGTGCTGTACTGTTAATTAAGCTGATGGTAAAGTGGTGTATATTCATCTGATAATGCAATACGAGTCCCAACAACTTTACTCATTATTAATATATGCAAAAGGGTATATTATTTTCTCTATAACTTAATATCTTGTTCCATGTCATTTTTATTATGAAAACAGCTCTGAGCATTTGAAGAGCATTACTTCTGTAATTGAATTTAGCACATCTTTCTCTTTTTGAGAGAATCTGTAAAACTAAGGTATTTTTGTTGTCTGTTTGCTGAAATCTGTGACCCTTATTGTCAGCATGGCCCCTATTTATGATCATTCTGTGTGTTTACGTAAAATAATTGCTTTGCTAGAAAATTTACCCATGTCAGTTCCATAGATAGACTTCAATGCAACAACTTGTAAGTTTTCTATAACTAAAACTCATCCCTATTTCTGAATTGAGATTATTCTTTATTCTTATAAACTGCTTTGCCTGTCCTTAGAGCAAGTATAGAATCAAGTATGGAGATCATGTTTGGTAAGTAGTAGTAGCCTGGTCACTTTGAAAAGTACTCTTTGTCTATCTATGTGAGTAAGAGAAGACCTAAAACAAGGAGAAATACAGGGAGCCAGAAATGGGCAAGAAGACCCCTATTAGTATTCTTTCTAATTTAGAGCTTGATCAGTTGATATTCCATAACATTTCAGGTTGTGTGTTTAAGCTCTTGCTGAAGAGTTTCTCTATATGTTTAATATTGAATACTGTGTCTGCTACTTTGCAGCTTGAAGGAACAATAATTTATTATAATTTAACAGTAATAAGACTGCAATTACTTGGACAGGCCATGTATTAAGGTAGGGGTTCCCAAACTTTTTGACACAGGGACCAGTAAATCCATTCACGAGCTTTCGGAGGACCGATAACATTCATTTGCATTTTCATTAAGCAAATGATGAATATGCAAATAAGTTGTTTCTGGTCCTCCCAAAGCCCCCAGTGCCTGCTTTAGCAAAGCTTTTGATAGTCACCCACAATATTCTTGCCAGCAAGTTAAGGGCATATGGATTGGATAAATGGACTGTAAGATGGATAGAAAGCTGGCTAGACCAGGGTTTCCCAAACTTTTTACTTTAGTTGGAACCCATTCTTTTCAGTACTGTTTTTTGCAGCCCAAAAATATAAACACCTATTTACAAAAAAGAATTAAAAATGAATAAATGTTCAATGTTTCACCGGGCTGCATCCTCCGCCTAGCCTGGGCCAGGGTTGGGGGACCCGGCGCTGCACGGGCACTCTGGGAGGCGGGAGCAGGAGCAGATTGGGGGTAGGGTATCTGGCTAGGAGGGAGGGTGCAAGAAGGGGTAGGGTTTCCAGGTGTCCAGTTTTGTACTGGACAGTCCGGTATTTGAAGGTTCTGTCCGAGAAACAAATTGAGAAAATACCGGACATATAAAATGTCCAGTATTTTCTAATTAGGTAAGTTTTATTATTAAGTGTATCAGTCCGTAGCTGCGAACTGCCTGGCTTGTAGATGTGCTCACGCTGCGTGAGTGTGTGTACCAGCCAGGCAGTTCGCAACTACTCGAGGGCGGGTATTTGGGAGGAGGGGCAAAATGGAATCCCCGGGGCCGGACTCACTCATGTGCCTGGGTCTGCATGTGCCCGGGTCAGTCCCGCTTCCCGATTCGCTTCCCCGCCCCCCCTCCCCTTCCGCCCCACTTCTCCTCCTGATATCCCCTGGCCAGCCCCGCTGCCCCCATCCAGCCCTGCTTCCAGTGGCTGGTTCTTCCATCCTCCTCCTCATGATCTTCCCCATCCAGCCTGCCCTGTCCCCTGGCTAGTCCGCTGCCCCCATCCAGCCCTGGACTGTGTCTCCAGTCCTCCTCCTCCCGATCTCCCCTGGCAAGCCCTTCTTCCCCCCCCCCCCCGCCCCACCCTGCTTCCGCTGCCCGCTCACCCTGATCTCTGCCTGACAGCCCCGCTGCCCCCAACCCTGCTTCCCGGCAGCCGGTTTCTCTCTGTGTCTCTCTCTCCCCAGCCCAGCCCACCCCACCCCGCTCCTCTCCCGGAAGCCACACTGAGGCCCAGTATTTTGTACCGGGCTGTGGCCCATAGTTTGGGAAACGCTGTATTACGGCATTCAAAACAGACTTAAATCTGACTTGTAAAATACACGGAATTGTTTAGCTCCAATGACTCATAAGATGATTAAGCAATTTCCCTCACTGCTCTGCTCTGTGAAAACATGCACTCACAGGCGGCCCTAGACTAGCTGCAGGCAACTGGCGCCCTAGGCGAACCATGCAATTGGCGCCTACACCTCCAAACCCCTCAATGATATTGCGCCACCATTTGGCGCCCCATTTAACTTGGAGCGCTAGGCGACTGCCTATTTTGCCTATACGTACGAGCCGCCCCTGCAGGTACCTGAAAGTGACACACACATTTCTACACGCTAAGAAATAAATCTTGTTTTCGGGATTATTATGGAAGTATAGACGGCAACAGAAGATACTGTAAAATATTTTATGACTTCAGCAATCTAGAGTTCTGACACTCCTCCCCCAAATACAAACAAACTAACAAGCCCAAGCAAACATAAACTTAATTGCATGATCATTGTTCAAGTCAGCTTATATCTCTTCTATTGCAGAGATTCTCTGTAGTTTTCTTCCAGGCACAACCTCTTCCGCTTGTCCCTCCCAAACACACCAACTAGCTGTTGTTCCAGGACGTCCCGTCCCCTAATTTAGCAATATAGAAAGGGTGCAAAGTGTTCCTTTCACTCCATTGAGAACTCATGTTTTACAGAACTCTCCCTTTCATTTGACCACCAAGTATTGTGGTTAAGACTCGTGATGCTAATGTTGCTTTCCATGGGCATTTAGCTGCCGTTAGAGGTACAAGAAGACCTCTGCTAATTCATTGATTGTGATACTTTACCAATTAAAATTGTTTTAACATGTAGGACTCTTGGTGCAGTGGATATTGCAATTGGGTTTTCATTTTAACATTCCACCCCACGAATCTACTTTAGATGACTCAACATACCCTTACATGTTATCCAAGTACAATATAATTGTGAAATAATGTCGAAAGCTATTGGAACTACTTGCCTGTATTTACCTGCAGTGGAAACCCACATGAAGATAATGGGAGATTAACCTTGGTCTTGTTTATTATTTTAGCTGAGCGGAGGGAGAACAAATCGGACAAGACAAAGAACAGTTGGGTGAACAGTGTCAATAAGGAAGTTTATGTCCCAGCAGAGCTCTCTGGTATCATGGAAGAGACAGAAGATGGGGAAGTGAAATCCAATCAAAGGTAAGATGTTCTTTGAGATGGAATCGGTAACCTGACTCTGTATTAATTAGACTGAGTAAAGTTTGTGACGTGTTTCCTCTTTCAGCATTTCACATAAATATTTCTGCCATTTCACGCAAGGTCCCCAAAGCCTCCCATTGCAATTTGATGACAGTGGTGTGCCAACACTTGCTCAAACTGGCCTGGAAACCCACATCTGCAGTAGCTTAACATGTCATGGCTTTGCACATTCAGAAGTTCCTGGAAACACCATGATAGCCATCTTTGGCAACATTGACTCTGGGTAGACAAGCCAGGGGTTTATAAAGCATTGTCTCTCATATGTTTATGTAAGCACGCACCAGAGGACAGGTGGAGTTTGGAAACTGCCATGGATGTATGCAGTCTGGCTTGATTTCCAGACGTGCCTCAGAGATGTTCCATTCTCCAGTTAGAATAATGGACCAAACTGAGGTGCAAAGCCCCTGGCAGCCACAGATAGCGGAGGTGGCCTAACTGAGATCAGTTTCATTTTCCTTGCTAGCAAGATGGTGAGCAGATTTGGGACTAGACCAAACATTTAGGATACTCCGTGAGGAAAAAATCTGATGCTACCACTCTGCAACTTCTGATGAAGCCATCCCCAGGACAGAGCCATTTCCAGCGAGAACATCCTGTCTGAGACATTCAAAAATTAGACACAGTTAGGTTGAGAATCCCAGATAATTTCAACTGTTGTGATAAAGCCTGGAGAAAGGTGGGCTTGGAGGGGTGCAGGACCTGATCTATAAAGGACGTGATAATTTTGGGGGCTTGTCTATTGTTTTATAATATAAACGGGAATGGCAGTGACGTTTATTTCCAGCCACAAAGGGAATAGATCATTAGAGTGAAAGTGAAATGTACTCTCTTCGTGAGACACACGCAGAGTGCAGTGTTCCAGCTCAGAGTGACAGGAGCATGAAAACCTGTAGAGTAGGGGCCCCAGACTGCCAGGCACATACCTGTGGAGAGGGCACAGAGGAATGTTTGCAGGGGGTGTGGCAGGGGTCTGGGAGGCAGAGAGGGAGTGCCATACAGCTCCATTCCTGTCCCTGCGTCCAAATCTGGCCTTGGTCCCTTTACACCTGTCCAGAGGGGAATGGGGAGGACAGGGCTAAAAAGTTTGGAGACCACTGCTATAGAGGCTTCTGAAAGGAATGAAGCGAAGCAAAAATGGAAGAAAATTGCTCTTACTTGCCTCTTGTATATTGATTCTGCCATTCTTTCTTATGCTGCAGTTCCATAGGCTAGAGGGAGCCATCAAATTCTTACAGCAGTTGAACCAGTTATTATATTCAACACTTGAACAGCATCTTCCATTTTTTTGTTTTAGTGGATTACAGCTGATATACTGGAATAGAATTCAAAGCTTTCCAGTTCCCAGCCCCATGCTCAACTCATTTGATCACGATGCCACTTCTAAAGCTTGCTTATACAGTACAGAATGGCTAATGGAAGTGTTTGAAGGCAGAGTTCAGAGAATGAATTGCAATATGTAGATCAAAGCTCAGTATTTAATCAAACATTTTTTTGTAATGTAGATGCAAACACCAACTAGAACTGCACTGTCACTTGAAAAATTACCCCATTTTAATTTATTTTTCTATATATGAACACACAACTCAAATTTTGGGGAAATGCAGGGAGAGACCAGCTTCTTCAAGGGCCCTTTAAAGTGACCTTTTCTTCTGTTCCCTGTAGGGTGGATGTCTTTTGATGTACTCCTTTTGATCTATTTCTGTTTAATTTCTGATCTATGTGCCCACTTCTAATAGAAACAGCTGATCAATAGCAGCCAGGAAAAGCTGAATCCAGGTCTGCTGGATTAGTGTGACGAGAGATTAGCAGCCTACCTAGAATGTCAGGAAGGGTAATGCTGAAAGCATTCAGTTGTCTTCAAAAGGCAGTAGGTCTTTGAAGACATATTCTCTTTGGCTACGTCTAGATGGGCATGATTTTCTGCAAATGCTTTTAACGGAAAAGTTTTTCCGTTAAAAGCATTTGTGGAAAAGAGCATCTAGATTGGCATGGACGCTTTTCCACAAAAGCACTTTTTGTGGAAAAGCGTCCGTGCCAATCTAGACACGGTTTTGTGCAAGAAAGCCCCGATCGCCATTTTCGCCATCGGGGCTTTTTTGCGCAAAACAATACCACGTTGTCTACACTGGCCCTCTTGCGCAAAAGTATTTGCACAAGAGGGCTTTTGCCTGAACGGGAGCAGCATAGTATTTCTGCAAGAAAACTGACAATCTTACATGAGATCATCAGTGTTCTTGCGGAAATTCAAGCGGCCAGTGTAGACAGCTGGCAAGTTTTTCCGCAAAAGCAGCTGTCTAGACTTGCCAGTCTAGACACAGCCTTTATGTATATCGAAATGGAAGAGGCATCTGACGGGTGGCCTCTAGGCAGAGCTGTAAACAGATATTTGAGCCAAGTGTAATTCTTTGCAGGATAACAGGGTAAATGTTTCAAAACCACCAGAGCCATTTTCAAAAGTAGCTTGGGCATTTAGCTGATGTGTGACTGACAGTCCATGGGATTTAGGCTCCTCAGTTGCTAGGCTGCTTTTGAAAATGCTGCTGCTCTTTAATGATAGCAATCACAATTTTTGTGTAGAGACGAGTGCAGGCTACACGCCCACTCTTCAGTCTTTACGTAGGCAAAACAATTGCTGACTTCAGGATCTGACCCCGCACTTATTTGGGGGGAGGGAGAAGAGGGATGTAGACAGGAAATGTAAAAGCAAAATCCCTAATCCTTATTTGTGGTTACTGTTCTTTAGAAAACCTGCACTTATGGCCATGAATAACTTAGGATCAGCCCTTTTCATTGGGAGAGCTCCCTGTATAAGGACTGAGAACCAAATTCTGCTTTCAGACTAGTGAATACTTCCAGATCAGTGGTGTTACTTGATGTCTAGTCTGGATTTAAGAGCAGAATATGGATGATTAGAATTGGACTGCAAAACTTGTTGTGGTGTTTAAATTCCCATGATACTGTCTTTTGCATATCATAACTTTTTGTGAGCTAGGTGTGTGAAGTGTGTCTTTGGAGGTATAACCTTGCGCAGAAGGAATTTCAATAGAATGACTCAATCTGTCAATATTTTCTCTGATGATATGTAGATTGAAAATGTAAAATATGCGGCCTAAGGAAGGGTAGAGTTCAGGTCCTCTCTTCATGTTCGGAATCACTGTGTAAAAAAATCAGTTTCTTAATCCCGAAAAGGCTCTGGGCTAATAATTTGCATTGTCTGTGAACACTAATCCTGGAGCCTCTTGCATCCAAGTCAGCTATCCCTGAACTTATTCTTAAAATGCATGTGACTTTAGTATGTAAGAAAGGGGATAGATCTTCTGCTTATCCAGGTACAGCATGAGCAGCAGCAGTTGAGATTTCCTACTTACACTTGCGATTGTGGCTTATCCCTGATTTAGGAGAATTCACTTCTCACTTTGTGCTGTCTCAGTCCCTGACCTCTCCACTGAGCTTGCCAGCAGTGGGATACATCAATTTCACTGTTTCTTGTGTACTTTGAAGTGTTATGCTACAAATGTCTTCTCACAAAATTTCTTCTTCCTGCATAGGGAAAGGTGGTAAGAAGCTTGCTTCCAGAACAAAGAGAAACAAACTGAAAAGAGGACTCTCACATTTGGATTATGTCTTCTACAAGCATGTCACAGCTGAATTTTCATATTTATAGCCTTCACGCTAACCAACTTGTTGTTGTTCTCTTGTAGTTCTAATGCATTGGCTACAACCTTAGACAAACCACAGGAAAGGTCAAAGAAGGTAGCTGTGTCACCAGCAAAGGTAGGTTAAGCAATGGTATGCCAGGAATGGCTTTTTAAAGCTAATCTTTTGCCACTTTGACACTCCACTAAAAAACAGGGAGAATTTAGACAGAAGAATCAAAACTTTAGGATATTGCTGAAGGCAATGGTGCATGATGTATAAAATGGCGGATTGATAGGATTCCTCTTCAGCATGTTTGAGAGGCAGACAGAAATTTTTCATCCCTTACCTATATATGGAGCCAATATAGACCTCTTCACCCTCCAGAGAGAATTGCCTCCGTTTTATTTTGTTCCAATTTCGCTTGAATCTTCTCATAGGTCTGAATCCCTTTTGGGAGTCACAATAGCAGAAATGAGACTATCAAAGGGTTTGTTTCCCTGCCACACTGTATCAGTGTAGCTACATCAATACAGTGCATCTAGTGATGGGAAAGCATCACATGCTGATATAGTGCAGTATAGACAGCACTTTAAGTTGATGTAACCGTACATCACTGCAGGGAAGAAGGATTCACACTCCTGAGCAACATAAGTTATATTGACTTAACCGGTAGTGTAGACAGACCCTAAAGTTTGGTTTGCACTGGAAACTTACATCAGCATAGCTTTGTCTCTCAGAGGTGTGAAAAATCCACACCTGATGAGAGGTTAAGTTGACCTAAACCACAGCATCAATGGTACGAGGCTGACAGAAGAATTCTAATATTGAGCTAACTATCGCTTCTAGAGGAGGTGGATTCATTACAACAGTGGGCAAATTCCTCTTGCTATATTGTCTCTATTGAAGTGCACTGCAGCTGTGCTCCTGAAGCGCTTAGTTCACAAAGGAGGGGTTTTCAAATGTCCTAGGTCTGTTCCTGCTGGCTTTAAAGGGAGTAGAGTTAGACTAAGCACTTGCACAATCCTTTAACGTCACTATTCTGCCACTTCTTCTGTCTGTCTTATGAGAGGCATGTTTAAACCTTATTCTGCATTGGTGACATCCTGGTATTTTCATGTTTTTGTTACTACTACAGTTCTGTTAAACTTATGACATATGTTTTATGTCCATTCTTTTCTAGGAAAGGAAAAATCCATTTAATGACTTTACTGCACCCGAACACAACATAAAAAGTAGGGCCTCAGAAAGTGGAACTACTGACGTATCCCAGATGCCAAATGAAGGTAAAACTATTTTTTTCTTTAAATCTACATGTTTTATAAGTAATTCTTCAGGGGTATTGTCACCAAGTTGACTGTCATTTTCCTGAGACAATACATTTTCTGGGGGGGAGGGGAGGGAAATCTTTTAAAAATCCTGTACTAAAGCAGAATTTAGCAGAGTTTTACCTATTGTCTCATGAGCCTGTGTCCTGCCTGTTCTTCAGGACTGTGCTGTAATTAAAAACCCACAGCAGGCTCAGGTCTTCTGACTTGGACTATTGGGGCTTGTGCTAAGGAGCTGTTTAACAAAACACCTACTAGGGATGGTGCTTGGCCCTGCCATGAGTACAGGGAACTGGACCTGATGACCTCTCAAGGTTCCTTCCAGTTCTGTGATTCTACAATATAGACTTTTAGGCTTGGACTGATGCCCAAGCCATAGGACCCTAATGTCCGAGTCCAAATATCTGTTGTGCAATTAAACAGACTCTTAGCCCAGGCCCCAGTTAGCTGACCTAGGCCAGCTGCAGGTGTCTAACTGCAGTGTGGACATAAGAACATAAGAACGGCCGTACTAGGTCAGACCAAAGGTCCTTCTAGCCCAGTACCCTGTCTGCTGACAGTGGCCAGCACCAGGAGCTCCGGAGAGGGTGGACCGAAAACAGTGATCAGCGATTTGTCTCCTGCCATCCTTCTCCAGCCTCTGACAAACAGAGGCGAGGGACACCACTTCTATCCCCTGGCTAATAGCCTTTTATGGACCTAACCTCCATGAAATTATCTAGCTTCTCTTTAAACTCTGTTATAGTCTTAGCCTTCACAGCCTCCTTTGGCAAGGAGTTCCACAGGTTGACTACACGCTGTGTGAAGAAGACAAACCAGTATCCACCCAGCTGAGTAGGGGAGCTTCCGTATTACAAAGTTCTTGAGGATTCATTGGCACAAAAGCAGTTTAAGATATTCTCTTTTCTGTCTTTGCAGCAGTCTCAATCATTGCTTCTCTTGGCTCAGCAGCAGGGGATCAAGCTAGGGTCCTAACATTTGATCTCATCCTCATGTTGTTTCTTTGACAGACTTGATATCAGAAGGGACCATCATGATCATCTAGTCTGACCTCCTCCACGTTGCAGGTCACAGGACCTTACCCACCCACTTCCTTAACAAACCAACCCCCTAACTTGGGCTGAGTTATTGAACTCCTTAAATCATGATTTAAAGACTTCAAGTTAGAGAGAATTCACCATTTACCCTAGTTTAAACCTGTAAATGACTCATGCCCCATACTGCAAAATTACTTATCCTGCTTTCTGCCATGATGCTTGCCAATAGGGGAAGGGGACAAGTGTGTACTAACTGCATTTTTTTTATAACACTTGTCCTAAGTGGGCAAGTTTTTACTAAGTTTTCCATGTGACTCTGACAACATTGTACAAAAATTGACAGACACAAATACAAGACACAGTAATAAAAATGAACTCTACAAGAACTGTACTGATTAAATGTTTACAGAGCTCTGACTTTTGAGTTATGTTTCTTTGTGGTAAGAATGCCTGTCTATCAGCACTCTATAGTACAAAGAAGTTAAATCTAATATAAAGTTGGATAACTTCTTAGTTTTCTAATTTACTTGTTCCAAGAGTGGGTACTTTTATATTGCTTAATGCTTTGACCATTCATGTTATCTTTGTCTTTTTGCATTAAATCCTAGAGCTGCAAAAATGCTTTTGCCTTGTCTTTTTTATGTAGAACACTTGATGCTTAAACTAAATGCATGCACTTAAGCTTGATCTGTTTTGCAGTATGTTTTTCACTCTTTCCCTTGTATGCATGTCTTGTCTTTGCAGAGTCACTGTCACCTTCAAAGGAGAGCCAATCCAAGAGAAACTTACTAAACAATAGGTCAAAGGAACATAGGCAGGCTTCTGGAGAACTAACTGATGAGTCCCAGAGAGAGGTAGATCAGCCTCCTGTACCAAAAGCTAGAAAAGTCATCTACAAAATAACAGATCCCATGTTGGAGAAAGATGGTTCTTTTCCCAAACCTGCTAAAAGGACCGATTGGGGTAACGGTGCTGGCACACCACCTAGGGGGATTCTGAAACGCAGTTCGAGTTCAAGTTCCACTGATTCAGAAGTTCTTCGTGTTAATCAGATTTTTGACCAACAGAGTAAGACTGGATTGCCCTCTTTACCTGCTCTCGAAAAAGTAGCTGAAACAAATCCTCCTGCAGAAGACTCCTCACAAAATTCTCTAGAAAGACTAAAGCAGGTTAGGTTCTCTTCCAGTATAGGTAAAAGCCAACCTCTTCAAAGCCCTCAGCTGCACCATGGCAAAGATATAGGAGAGTTTGACTTACTGGAATCAGACTATGTTAAGAATGGAGAAAATGACACCAGTAGGTTAGATGCACTTCAAAATGAACAAACCCTCCCTATAAAATCTCCACACTCGCAATCTTCTGCTTTAGATGTTAAAGCAATAGACAGAAATGTCTCACAAGAAGAGAGATCACCATATGTATCCGATGCTAACAGGTCATGCCTACCAGTAAATGAAACCTTGCAGTTTAAGACAAGTTCTTCTGTGGAACCTGTAACTCCAAGAAAATCCTCCAGTAATATTTCACCAAATGTCAAGAAAGTGCAAACTGTTGATGAAACATTGTCTCCAGATACATCCAAACAGTCCCTGAATCCTGACTTGGAGTCACCAAAATACACTATTGGTAAGACAACACAAGTCAAATGAGTTAATATTGAGATGGGTAAATAACAATTTAAAAAATAGTCATAAATCTGCCCAGTAATATTCTAATCAGAGAGAGAGAGGGAGAGAGCGTTCTGTATTTTCCAGAATATTTCTGCTTGTTTACTAATTTTACTGGTTTCACACACACTAAACAACTTAATATTTAGCATGTTAGAAAATACTTATCTGAACATTCAGTCTTTGGGAATATGCTCTGTTAATTTCATTTTTTTAAAACAGAAACTGGTTAATAACTTTCCCAGGCTGAAATGTGGATAAGCATATTTATTAGCAACGAGAGAGACACATATATGGACCAAACATATCCTTACCCAAGCAAAACTCCTGTGTTAAAGTCTTTGCTAGCTTTGCCTGCATAAAGACTGAAGAAATTGATCAAATACTGTCTGTTGTTAGTAATAATGGAACTATGATTTGGGGTTTTTAACATGTATGATTAAATAAGAAATGTCAGTTAAATGGAAACAAAATACAGTAAAACTCCAATTGGCGGGCATCCAGTGTTTCGGTACTCCTGATAGTCCGGCACCAACTGGAACCCGGAAGTGCTCCAGCCAGACGGACAATTGGAGCTTCCCAGAGGTGGCGACGGAGAGGGGGTGAGAGGCAGGCAGCTATTTAAGGCAGGCGGGGGAGGGGGGGAGCACTGTGAGGGGCAAACCCTCTGCCGTGTTGCGGGGAGGCGGTGGAAGCCCTGCGCAGCTGGCTTGCAAGTGAGGAAACTCAGCCACCAGCTTGTCAGCGGTGGTGGCGGAGAGGGGGCGAGAGGCAGGCAGCGTTCCCTACCGACCCCCATCCTCCTTAAACATCTGCCTGCCTCTCGCCCCCTCGCCGCCACTGCCGCTTGCAAGCTGGCTGCGCGGGGCTTCCACCGCCTCCCCGCAACACGGTGGAGGGTTCGCCCCTCCCCGCGCCGTTCCCCGCCAACTCCCACCCCCAGCGCAGTGCGGGTCCCAGGAGACCCATCACAGCACCCCGCCAGAGTACCTCCCGATACTCTGGCATATCCGATAATCCGGCACCCTTTGAGTCCCAAGGGTGCCAGATTATCGGAAGTCTACTGTATAACTGTTGAAATAATGAAAAATACATTTTTGAGTAAGAATCACCATGCCATAATTATAAGCAAACATAAATGTTTCTGAAGAGCAAACCATTTCTAAAGTTTTAATTTGGATCAAGGCTTTACTTATTCATAAATTATTCTAGTTTTATTCTACAAGCCTATTTTAATTGCTGTGCTGCCAGTATATCCATATTCTTCCCAAAAGAACAAACATGTGGGCGATATGTGTGTTAGCTTGCACAGCAGGCTGACAGCCACTGCGGGCCCTGGGGCAAGGTTGTGGGCGCTGGCTCTGCGCCCCTGGAAGGAGTGGGGGCCAAGGGCTGTCAGCCCTTAGTGCTTCCAGGACCGAGGCACTGGACTCCAACCCTCAGAGCTGCATGGAATTGCGCTCTGGCACTCACAACAGTTCAAAGGGGGCCGGGGCCCCAGCCGCCACTGCTGTAGTAGCAAATTGCCTCCTTTGCCCTGCCCCATGCTGGTGGGCCTGAGATTGTGTAATTTGTAGTGGTGATTTGCTGGAAAGTGAAGCATCATGTGGCTGTCTAGACGAGGACTCTCTTAACCCACAATTTTTTTAATCACAGCCATTATGATGCAAAACAAAAACAAATCTCAATTATTTATGTACCCCATGAAGAAATTTTGTGGTTTTTACCTCATCTCAAGATACTGCTAACTCATCCCTGCAAAAGGCAAGGAAACCACCCTTACTTTTGGTTGTAAATTGGTTGTAAACTTTGACAGGCTCTCAAGAGCGAGTCCTCCCAACCCCATCACATCACTCTTTATGTTGGGTTTTTTATTGCTGGTCTTGTTTAAGTTTTAAAAATAACAAGCAGTAATGGGAAGGGGAAACAAGGTATGATGATGAGCACTAGTAGTGTTTTTTTATCAAGCTGGATGGAAAATCTGTTTCAGCAAAATCATATATTTATCAACTCCTTATCATGAAAGGTACTTTTATGTTACAGATCAGCAGCCACTTTCTGCTAAGACAAAATCTCCTCAGTTGCCAAATGCCAGCTCTGCAGACCTTCAACAAGGTAAGCCTGTTCTTGTTGAGGATCAAAGGGCTAAAACCACTTCCAAGCCTGACAAGCATGCTTCTGAGTTCATTAAGGCAGCTGATGAATCCATATCAAAAGTATTAGATTGGTTTAAAAGAAGCTCCAATACTGGTGATGAGAAAACTCCATCGGTAACCTCCCAAGGGAGGGAGTCTAAAGAAGAACTGAACTTACCACCCACGACAGGAGTCTTACATAGAAATGATACTGGACTTAGCACAGATGAAAATACACAACTGATTGACTTGTCACTTGGAAGTAATGGGAAGCAAAGCAGTGTTTTGCCTGCATCAGCTGATGCAGGAGACATACAAATATTAAAAGTAGGAAAAAAAGAAAATCAAAATCAAGAGATTCAAGGAACAGACTATAACAAAGGACCTACTGTACTTGGAAAGAGCAAAAGTGGTAGAGAGAAGATACATTTACAGTTCACTGATCTCCCAGTTACTAAATTAGATGAAACAAATATTCTTAAAAAATCAGGTGCAGACGGCAAAATGTTATACAAACCAGAGAATGAAAGTGCAGCATATAAAGAACCAACATTTCTTGACGATGGAAAAGGCAAACCAGGTTCAAATAATTTCATTTCTCCTGAAAAGCTAAATGAAGAGTCGATATTGAAAACTAATGTGCAAACAGGAATTCCAAAAGAAGAGAAAAGGAGCACTATCAAATCTCTCGTAGAGGAAGACCATGTTCAGTCACAGACTGGATTTGATAATAAAGGAAGAGAGAGAAAAGAACCTGGTTTACTGGATCAAGGAGTTATGCAACTAGATTCAAACAGCTCTAGGAGTAAACTACCCATTTTGTCACAGCATGAATCCAAACAGCCATCTCCAGTACAAATCTCAGATGATGAGACTGAACAAAAGAGAAGTGTAAGGGATATTAGGGCCTTTTGGGAAAGGGACAAAATTGGCCCCAGGCATACAACTAAGGAAGGTGTTTTAAATACAACCCCATCAGCAAGTAGCACAATACAATACATCGGTAAAGAAAGTAGCAAAGTAAAACCTGCTGATGTTTCTGCAGCATTCTTATCAAACGAATCAAAAGATCAAAACAAGTATCATTTGGTTTCATTTAGAAGAGTTGAATTAGGTGATGATGAGACATCTAAAGATAAATTTCTAAAGTCGTCAAAGACTGGGACAGATACAATGGATAAATCCAAATCGGATCATGCTGTTGAGAAGCCCAAAAAAACACTTGAATCTGATGGTAAGGTTAATGAATTTACAAAATTGCCAAAAGCAAACCACTTGAAACCAGGAATTGGTTTTACTTCTGCTTCACCAAACAAGTATGAAGATGGGAAAGAAGTATCTTCAGAAAATGACAGAATTCCCTCTTCTACGCAGCAGAAGCCCAGCTTTAAGGTTTTGTCTTTGAAGGAAAAAATAGATGAGGAGTCTAAGAATCAAATTTCCAACCCATTGCAATTTGAGAGTTTGAGAACCTTTTGGGATATTGGAGCTAAATCACAGAATAGGACCAGTATGGAAAATGAAACCACTTTCCCAAGTAGTAATAGTTCACTAACTTACCAAAAAGAGTCAAAGGAACTCAAAGGAAGCAGAGCAGAAATGAGTCAGGAGGAGGTGATGGTTCCACAACAAAATCAATTTTCCTTGAGGGAAAAAACAAAGAAAATAAACATCAAAGTACCCGAGTCACCTAGACAGGAAGGGCAGCCCATTCCTTGGTCAGTGAATCTGACACGAACAGAAAATGCAGAATCTGTCCAGATAGTGGGGAAAAATGTAGGAAACTCTGTGATCTCAAAACCTAAAGAAAAGGTGGATCTTCCAGAGCAAGAAGTTAAAGAATATATTGAAAAAATGATTGATCCATCAAAAGTGCAGCATAGCACATTTAACAGTGGCTTACAGAAACTGCTTGAAGAGATGTCTCAGGCACCCTTGCTAACATCCCAACCGGCTGGTGTTAAAGGTGTTCCAAGAAAAGAGTTGGGACTTGATCAACATCTAATTTTTTCTGCAAAAGCAATTCAGAGCAAGACTGCTCCCACAGACTACAAGGAACAAGCAGCAGAATCTCCTAAAGAGGAGGTTGTAGAGACTGTAGACAAAACTGTTGCTCCATCAAAAGCTGAAGTTGATGCATTTAATGCTGCATTAGAGAAATTGCTAAAGGAAACAACATTCTCTTCTAGTCAGAATGTACCAGAAAATATTTCTGAAGAGACGGTTTCTTGGCCAAGTCAGAGAAGATTTTTTGAAAAGGTGATGGAACGGAGTCACAACACTTTTCCTAGTTATCAAAGAGAGGTAGTACTTCCTCAAGAAGTAAAAGAAACTATAGAAAAATCAGTTGTTCCATCCAAAAATGAATTTGATGAACTTAAAATTGGTTTAGAGAAGCTGCTTAAGGAATCTGATGCTTCCTGTCCATTAGATCAGTCAGCAGATGGGGATGAAAATGTCTGGAGAGAAAGTTCTCATAAAGAAGTCATCCCAAACTCTTCTCAAAAGACACCATGTCCTAACATAGCTACTTATGTCATGACCCAGAATGAATCACAGCCTCCTGGAGAAGCAGTCTCAGAGACTGTGGAAAAAACCATTGTTCCACCAAAAGCTGAATTCCACAATCTGGACACAGGTTTAAAGAAACTACTTAAGGAAGCATCTGTAATCTCACCATCGTACAAGATAGAAAACCGTAACAAAGCAGTGCCTGAGAATATGCCTGAAGAAGATAAGCACACATTTTATAAGAGGGTCATAAAGATTGAGCAGGCTACTTCTCCTGTTGCCCATGAAAGGGCTGGGACTCCAAATGAGACTAGGACTGCAGAGAGAACTGCAGTTCCATATCAGGATAACGTTAGCTCAATCAGTACACGCTTGGAGAAACCAAATGGTGGGGCAGCTAAAATGCCATTACCTTTACATGCAAAAAGTGGAAAATATGTAAGCTCTCAGCCAGAGGATCGGACTTATTATCCTGTTTCTCCTGGTAATCATCAGGAAGTGACTGAAATACTGGTAAAAACAGTTCAGGCAAAACCTGAACTCCATGAATTTAATGCTAGTTTGCAGAAACTGCTTCAGGAAGCTTCTGAAATGTCACCTTCTGAACAAAAAAGCATTGACAACGTGATGCATGTTAGGATACAGCCTTGCGAACAAGATATCGACTATCCTCAAGAAGTAAAAGAAACCATAGAAAAAGTTGTTGCTTCTTCCAAATCAGAACCCAGTGAATTTAATGCTAGCTTACAAAAATTGCTTACGGAAGCCTCTGAAATGCCTCCTGCTGAACTGAAAAGATTGGACCATGAGACATACAGTATAGTGAATGTTAAAATACAGTCTAATAGGCATGTGGATTCTGCTTACCAGCAAGAAGTAAATGAAACGGTCAAAAAATCTGTTGCTACTTCCAAATCAGAACTCAATGCATTTCATTCTGGACTAGAGAAATTGTTGATGGAAGTCTCTGAAATGGAAACTCCTGAACTGAAAAGCATGGACAGTGGAATGCGGAGGAGTGTGGGGATACAGCCTAATCAGGGCTTAGATTTGACTTACCAAGAAGCTATTGGCCACCCGCAAGAAGTAAATGAAACCATAGAAAAAGCTGTTGCTCCTTCCAAATCTGAGCTTGGAGACTTCAATACTAGTTTGCAGAAACTGCTTAAGGAAGCCTCTGAAGCTCCTCCACCTCTTAAACTGAAAAGCTTGGATAGTGAAATCCAGAGTATGACGCAGCCTAATCAGAGTGTGCATTTCCCTTACCGACAAGAGCTGGACCATCCCCAAGAAATAAGAGAAACTGTGGAAAAAACTGTTGCTCCAACAAAAGCAGAGTGCAGCGAACTAAATATCTGCTTAGAAAAACTTCTCAAAGAAGCATCTGAAGTTTCATCTCGGCTGCCAACAAAGATGGGAAAACAGGAAACACCCAATGACGCAGAAAAGGGAAGTCTAGGCGTTAAAATGCCACACTCTGGTCCAAGTGCTTCAAGTGGCTATCGCACAGAGTTTAAGATACCAATCAAGAGTGAGACTGTGAAACAAAATGACAAAGCTGTAAAGGAAGATCGTGTGTTAAATGAAGTGAGAGTTTCTGCTCTCCCTGAAAGAAATGTAGCATTTGAGAAAACAGAACAGACTAATCTAGAATCGACTGAAACCCTTCCCAAGGAAAAAGAGAAGGGTACACCTGTTATCAAGACCTATAAGATGGATATAAATGAAAATAAAGCAAAGGAAGAAACAGAAAAGGATTATGATAAATGTACTTCCTTAGCAGATGTCAGTGAAGCAACATCTGAAGTGAATGCACCATCTAGATTCAGGAGAGCAAGCACACCACTTAAAGATAAGCGCTCCTCCAAAATAAGTAAAGTGGAGGTGTTTTTAGCATCTCCATATGAGGAAAATGATGCCATAAGTTTTGGCTCTGACCTTTCAGGTTCAACATGTGAGCATTTTTGAATTCTTAATCAGTATTTCTGCATTTTTATTACTTTTTCATTTTTATATATTTAAGAAATATGGGTAGAATTTTTGATAACCTACCTTAAGAATGGTGGACCAAAAGCATGAGTGAAATTCTCCTTTTTCTTAACTGAAGGATTTGGGCATAAATTCTCTGTGCCTGAGTCAGCAGATGTTTTGTAAAGGCATGCATTCAATGTGGCTTGCAAGCCAGGGAGTTAGGCTGGAATAAACCTATTGCACTGACTGTATAGAAACAGTCAGGCTTGCCGCATCTCTTTCTTGCAGCAGTTTGTTCATTGTGGGATCAGTCAGTTCTGTTATTTAAGCTTTGGGCTTTAGAGCTTCTTTTTTTACAATGTTTCACTAGCTGATGTAAGACAGGCACCCCACTAGCAAGGGATATCTTGCTAAACCAGGGATTTATTTCTGCTTTCCATCTGTACTTTCCAGTTTCAAAAACAAACCACAGTGTGCAAAGGAGAAGGCCCACCCCTGACTTAATCAACTCATTGCTACAGGCCACTGCACCAGACCTTGGTCTGTGTTCATTTTCTTAGTGGTTTTTTTTTCCACTGAAAAATTAGTATTCAAAGAGAGATGCAACTGGAACAAATGGAGTGGCTCTGGTCTCCTGCACAGAGTGTGATAGGCAGTGTTGATATAATTGAACGATTGGAGTCACTTCTGATGGAGGGTTAATTTAATAATTTTTTTCTCAGAAATCAGGATTGTTCCCCTTAACTGGAGAGGCTGAGAAACCTTTGATGTTTCCAAAGGCTGCCATCTGTGATCATTAATGCCTCACTTGGGCAAAACATAACTGAAGCTAATAAGACTTTTGGCCTAAGGGAAGAATAAGTAAAACTTAAGAGCTCCAGAGTTTGTGCCATAGCTGAAGGGAAGTATTCTGGGTCAGTTTTATTCCTGGGGAAAAGTGGGGGAAGGTGGTAGCAAGGGATGAGATGGCACATGGGACTGCCAACTGGGACAAATGAGCCCATTAACTAAGAGCTGAATCTGTCCTGTGGTGGTAGCAGTTGAGCTTTCATGTGGCTGCTATTTAGACTCTGTTTGTTTGTTTTTAATTAAAGTAATTAATTAATTTAATTAATTCATCCTTATTATTAAAATAACACCCACTGTTAGCACCCGTCAGGATGAAGTTCTATATTAGGGTTTGGGTTTCGAGCTAGCCTCCTTCTTCTTGGTAGATTCAGCTAAGTCAACAGTGTTATGGCAGCTTCAGGTTAAATTTCCAACATACGTATTCCTGAAAGCCTGTGTCTTAAGGTACGTCTAAACTACATTTTTTTTTTTCCTTCTTCCGATCTCACGTTCAAAAGAGCATCTTTCCAGAAGGTAGTCTGGACACGGTTTTTTCAGGAGAAAAAACCTTTTTTGAAAAAAAATGTAAACCTCATTTTTTAAGGAAGAGCGTTTTTTTCCAAAAAGGGTTTTTTTTTCTGAAAAAAATGCACCCGGACTTTCAGTTTCGAAAGATCCTCTTTCAAAAGTGAGATTGGAAGAAGATATGCAAATTCCCATAGACATAGCCTTAGTAATATCAGGTCCTAGAAGATTTACCCAGTGTTGCTTGGATCCTTAATTCAAATTAGTTTGGTTTTTCTTCATTTAAGTCATTGTTCTGGAGTAGGACTGGGGATGAGGAGATTAAGTATACAGGCTGCTTTGGGGAGACAGGACAACTCCAGGCTCCTCTCACATCATCAGCTTGAGTCCAGGTGAGACATGCCTATTCATGTCTGCTGCAGCGGGCAGTGGAGGAATGTATATCCCCTGATGGTGGGACAGACACACAAAGAGACAAGCTTTTTAAAATATATAGTAGATAGCTGTCCCTTTCTCCACCTCTGCCTCTTGCTGGCCCAATGGGGTTATAGCTGTTCCAGTCCCTATTTCTGGCTCCTTGCTGCCCCCAGTGATCATTGGACAGCACTACTGTTGCAGCTAGCAGACTCCTCCCTTTCCATTTTAAGAGTAACAATTTAATTCCAGGCACATCCCATTGTCCTGGCACAACTAAACCCTTACCTTACTTTAAGTTATAAGAGGAAGCTGCATACCAAATATGGTGGTCCTAGCTCCAGCTTAGCTAGCAGCTTAGGAAAAGTTCTCGAACAAACAGGCTCACTGACAGACGGACGCATATTTCTAAAATATATAGTAAGATTAAATTCTGTGTCTATTGAACCTGCTGGTCTTTTGTAGCGCATGTATTTTTATCTAGTAATTTTGAATTCCATTATGCCTCCAAATCCATGACTAAACCCTGTCAGCTTTCCCTAATTTTTCTTTTGATCTTTCACAGTTGTCAAAACTAGAATTTTTAATGTTTTACTAAGGGTTAAAAATCTCTCTTCATTGGTTAAAAATAGCAGTTGATTTCTAAGTGGCTCTCGCTTAAAGCATGTGTGTCTGTTTGTGCAGTGTTTATGTATTTTGTCTTGTGACAGGTTCAGAAGAAGAATTAGATCCTATTTTGAAGGCTTTGAAAAGGAGTGCAGATAGGCAAAGGCCTTCCAAAAGTCTAGAGGACATTCCATCAGCCACATCAAGTGAGCACAAAGCTTGTCTGCTGTCTTCCATGCCCCCAACTAAACTTAAAAATACTTATATACTATCTTTCCACACATCTTCACCCAATTGGCACACTAATATTCCAATAATGGGTTTTGGCAGGAAAACTGTCCTCAGAATGAGCATCCAAAATATATAAATATTTTATAACACTACTTCTGATTAAGAAAAAAGGAGCAGTGCACCCATCTAAATGGTGCTTTTGACCAAGTTTTTATTTCAATACTGCATGCTCATTTTGAACACTCATTCCTGGATTTCTTTCTCAGTCACAGCTGAATATAAAATAGGCTTCTTTTTTACACGCTTTATTGAGGCATGATTCGTTCCCTCATCTCCTCTCACATTCCATGCAGAGAGCCATCTTTGTAACAATGATTATACCTGGAATGGCAGGAAATAGGAGGGCAAGGATGCAATTGCCATGTCCATTCCTATTTCCACTAGCAAGCTTTAAAGAAGGTTTAAAGAACGCTTAACTCTTCTTTCCCACTAGCTATAAATCCATAAATGTCTGTGCTGTGACTGAGAAAATATTTAATCCTGTCCTCCCATTTGCGTGGGGCTTTTTAAAGCTAGAGCAGACTTGAGTTTCCTGAAATAGTCTCTCAGTGGTTACAGTTTTCTCTTATGGGCCAGCTCTATTTATAAATAACTTGCATGGAGTTTACACAGTAGTGTTCGTATAAACGTATCCACTCAGCAGCCTTCTGAGAAATATGCATTGCATTGGTCTTAACCAGTATGGCTTTGCTCAGTAGTGGACTTTATGCTTGTTTTGTCATAAGGAGATAGGCAAACCCCCAAAGAGGTATTCAATAAATACCCATTTGTGAGTGAAATCAGGTACGAGGCAAATTGAGTGGCGCATGTGAGAGCAAGCTGTACTGACTTGAGTAAAGTTGCACATACTTGCACCAGCAGTAAATTTGGCTCAGAGTTCCTGTTTAAATTTTGCAATTAAATGTGTTCAAAGTTTCACTCACACTTATGTTCACAGTTGTGTATTTTTGCAATAATTTGTTGATTGCTATGCATAATTGGGAAAATGAGTGAAACTTCATGCACATAGATATTTGTGAATAGAGCCATGGGTTTTGGAAGGAGCTGGTCACTTCAGGCATCTTACTCTAATTTAAAATACAGATATAAAAATTCTTATTTCTCTTTATTTTTCATGTGCTGTCGCTTATTTGTAACTGCCTGTAGGACCTCATGCATCCACGTAGCACTGTACTGATGTAACCTGTATTAAACAATAACATGGGAGCTCCCTTTTGTAGCATAGTAGTTGCATTTTGTAATCCAAGTAGAAAGTGTTTGTTATATGGACAGCATTTAACCTTGTGCTTTGTGCATTTAGCCTTGGCTATGCCTCTTCTGATTTTGACCTTATTTATTATAAACTCTGTGGCTGGCACTATAATCCATACTGCCTTCTTGAACAGCAATCTTACTAACTGTTCCTTTTTCCTGCACAGATAAAGGAAAAGTAGATATGCCAAAAGAAGAATTAGTACTTAGTGCTGAAGATGGTAAATATCTTATTTGTGTCTGCATGAACATAGTATTTTTTTTTAGTGTCCTCCACTCACCAGCCAAAGAGTTGGTGAATTTCAGAATTGTATCACTCGTATATGGTAATTTCTGCGTGATTTAAATACTTGGGTAGCATTTCTTTACCTTTGCTTTTATTTCTAAGCAATGTATTAGTTTTGTTATATCCTACTATTATTGTAAGAAACTTTGCTTATGTTGTATAGTATGTTACTGTATCTGGTCTCAATCCTTCAGGAATTACACATGTGTCATTGCCACTGAAGTCCAAGAGAGCTTTGGGTATTGACTCAATGCAAAATTAGGCTTCTAAAATATTAAATTAGCATGCTCATTTGTTGCACTGTAAAATGACACCTAATGCTTGCTCAAATACTATGCAGATTTTAATGGAAAAAGGTACATCTCTTTAGTATGTGCAGAGAGTAATCAATGGTGCAGAGAGTTAATCAATGGGACTTTATGCATATGCTTAAGCATTTTTGTGAACTGGGGACATAGCTGTAGATTTCAGTGAAAATATATGTGAAATGTGTACCTATAATTTAGCTGAATTTTTTTTGTCAAGCAGCCAGATTATTTTTATGCTCCAATCAGTCATAGTAAAGACTGACACAAATATCTACCTTTGTGGGTGGGAGTTTCCAAAGTGCTTAGTCAGACATTGATTTCAGAGGGAAAAGAGTCAAGCCAATACAGAAGCATTTTTTAAATCCCCCCCCCCCCCCGAATGCTTGGATGTCACTTGCTGCCACATCCAATTGCATTCACTGCAGTCCAGATTGTCACAAAAGGAAAATGCCCCAAATGTATAGGGAGGAATGGTATGGGGTCCTGGAAGTCCAAGATGATCTTCAGGTTGATTGTATAAAGTATCTGGTTTTACAATCACTATACAAAAGATATGTATATCTTTACTACTGGATGAAAATACATTGTTCTCAATGTTACCCTTCTGAGCAGATCAGAAAATCAAACCACAACAAGAGACAAATGAAAATGTACAAGGAAGTGAGTAGCAGGATTTTTTGCATCAACCTTGGATATAAATCTCCACTGATTTAGTTTCAAATCCATTTTAATATCAAGTAACAAATGCATCTTGACTTTGTTTTTGTTACTAAATGCTGCAGCTCACAAAGCTAACTTTGTGCCAACAATGCCTTGTGGGTTTTCAGTGTAACCTTGAGGTACAATTTGAGTTTCAGGGATAATTGGATTTGAGACACCTTGTCTTGTGCCAAGTTTGGGATGCATGTGATGGGGGGAGGAATGGTACATGGTTGCTACAACATTTGCATGCACCCTTAACCTGGGCTGTATTTGGCATGCTGCCAAATTGGTACTCCCTGTCATGGGAAATGATAGTGCATGACACTGTAGCAAAAGCAGTTAGTACAATTTTGCAAACATCATGTATATTGCGTAAGTCCTCAGCTTGAGGCTTTGAACTAGTATTGGGGGATCACCTTACCTTTCCCATGTTCTTAAATGGAGCTGGACTTCTGGGATTGAAAAAAGATCATGGTATTGATAAGTTTGAGAACCACTAGTCTGGTATAAATCATTACTTGCAGGGCTAGCTTCTGCACTGTTGCTATGGTCCATGTATTAAATTAGGAATTTGGCACTGTACTTCAACAAAGACACTTCTAAAGGTAAACAGGCATGCTTTAGCTCCTGAATCATTAACACAATACATTGTGTAACAATATCAGAATATTTGAAAATTATTTCCCGTTCTGGGACTAACCCCGGCTCATTTAACAGATGAATAACCTCACTGTCATGAATGAGACTAATTGTATGAGTAAGGAGAACAGGGCTTGGCCTTTATTTACTGATCAAGAGCCATAGTCCATAACTCTGTTATCTCAACTTGTCTAGAAAGCACCACTCCTCCTTCTGTAAGAGTTGGCAGGTAGAAAGTTTTTTAAAGTTAATCTTTAAAGTTTGTGGTAAAAACATTCACGCAGCACCTGGGTTAATGTATTGTAGAAAAATATGCAAAATTATGTTGTGTACAGCACAGCATAGTGGATAAAGGTTCCTTATCCTGTTGCACTGATCAGACTAGATGATCAAAGTGGTCTCTTCTGTCATTAAAGTCAATGAATCTGTGAAATGTCTTGCATACAAGTTACATGTAGATACAGCATGTGCATGTAAAGGCATTTTTGTCCAAAGTAGTCTATCCCAATCTCTGCTTACTAGGACCAAGTTTTGTTAATATCAGAGGCAGGATAATTTTGAAACTTGAATTGCTGCTTTTTAGTCTCCACAGTGTCTTCAGACCTTGATAACCCGTTTTCAAATCCTGAGAAACTCAAAAGATTGAGCAAGTCAGTACCAGCATTTCTACAGGAAGAGGCAAGTACTGGATTTTTTTTTAAGTGTAAAAAAAGGAGTAATTTTAATGTATTAATTTTTGGGGCCTTCCAGGTCATCTTACTTTTGAATCACTGGTGTAGTTTGAGGTATCTTCTATGTGTAAATTATTTATACTACATGCACACTGCATGTACACCAGAAGCTGAATAGTGGTGACCATAGAGTGTAGGCAATCGCCTGTTTCAGAACTCTCAGCCCAAGTAGCAATGTTCAGTTCCTGGAATGTGACTCTATTTCAAGAACTGATGCTAATTAGAGCAATTAACCAAACTTTCTGTTTGCAACAACTTCCCTTAAACAATTTCTATCACAAAACTAACAGACCAATTTTTTTTCAGACTGTACACTGATCACGTGCTCAGAAAGAGAGCTTGTAAGATGATGTGTACTAGTAGCACCTGGTGACTTCTCCCATAGCAATATACTGGGGAGATCAGCTTGTGGCCTAAGACAGAGGTTTAGTTAGAAATCTGTCTCATTCTCTGAATTAATAGGTGTTCAGTGTTACAGACAGCATGCACGGTTCTTGTGGTAAAGTGTCTGAGCTAACAAAGTCCTCTAGCCCCTTCAAAGGGGTCCTGGAGTGAACTTTTTGGTTCTCATCTGTGCATTCCAAAAACAAAACCTGTAGCTGACCAGGGGTGTCCATGTTGCCATCTAAAAATACCTGAGCCCTGTTCACGTTATAGCTCCAATTTCTACTATCACTGGCAGAGTTGGATTAGTGGACTCCAGAACAGCAGTGACTTAAGATCGCAGATGTCCTAAAAATGAGCATGCACATTGCTACCTGCAGAATCCTCTCTCTCCCCACACCATGCTGCCCCAGCTGCAGTTAGCACAGCATGCCTGAGCTGGAACCTTTTGCTGTAGAAGAGAGAGCACTCTGTCTATGAACTTTGTCTGAAATTTGGTCCCCACCCGAGATA
The DNA here is from genome assembly GCF_049634645.1 of Pelodiscus sinensis. Classification (NCBI taxonomy): domain Eukaryota; kingdom Metazoa; phylum Chordata; order Testudines; family Trionychidae; genus Pelodiscus; species Pelodiscus sinensis. The sequence goes on from NC_134711.1 coordinate 311,019,694, forward strand.
TCTTGAATTTAGTGACCTTTTGAGCATGCTCCCAGAGTACCTGTTTGATAGATTTTAATGGAACAGGCGGTGCTTCTCATAACAACAAAGAGATGGACAGGTGTTTCCACAGGCATGTGTCTGAGTAACACCAAATCCATGTCTCCTGGTGTAACTGCTAAAGCAATCTCCCAAAAGTCATTTATGGCCATTTCTACTCCTTTACCACGCATGTTCTTCTTTAACTAAACTATTTTAAGCAGAATAGCGAAAGATTTTTGTGTAGTTGCATTATTACACTGAGCTAATACATAAGAAAGTGAAACTAATGAGCCTAGTTAACTAATGACTGCATGAAAGGTGTTTAAAAACATTTTAGATCAAGATTTCAACATGTAAGATAGACAGCAAATTCTAAAGTGTATGGCATTTCCCTCTAACTCTTTTCTTTTTTGGTGCAACTAACTTCCCACATGTAAGGCAGAAGCATGGTCTAACTTACGGATTTGTTGTTTGTTTACACTGCACCACTATGGGATGTGACTCTCAGAACTTGAATCTTTACAAGTCATCTTTTAAAAAGTCTGATAACTGTGTTCTTTGTGATAACTTAACTGTGTTCTTTGTGACTCTGAATGCCCATGCTGGCCTTCTTTGTGTGATGTCTTATAGAGTGATGACAGAGACACAGATACAGCTTCAGAAAGCAGTTATCCTCATGGCAGAATCAAGAAGAGCCCCAGCTCTCTAACCAATCTTAGCGGCTCTTCTGGCATGGCATCCTTGTCTTCTGTATGTAAAAAAGCTTGTATTAATGGCATTCTGTTTTTGCTAAACCCATACGCTGCTCTCCTCCTTTTATATCTGTCTCTATACTTTCATCACTGTGGTATAAGAGTATATGTAAAGTTGTCAAATGTGCTATTTCTTTGACCTCAGTATATGAATGTAACACAATGAACCATTTTTATTTTATTTTCAAAGGACTGATGTGATTACAAATGCTTTTAATTAGTACAACAGAGATAATTTATAGTATTATGGTGAAGAGTCTCTGTGGACATGGCTCAGAATCCCATTGTTCTAGGTGCTGTACACACACAGACCAAAAAGCTAGTTCCTTCCCCAAGAAGTTTACAATGTAAGTAACAGAGTAGAGGCTACAAATGGATTCTGACAGACTGGAGAGTACAAGGAAACAGAGAGACAATTGTAGTCAGCATAATGGACCTAACTGTTGCCAAGCTTTCTTTGCAGGCATCATGACAAGAGATTGTGGGGATTTGAAGGAGGACTATGAGAATAAAAAAATAAGAACATAAGAACGGCCGTACTGGGTCAGACCAAAGGTCCATCTAGCCCAGTAGCCTGTCTGCCGACAGTGGCCAGCACCAGGTGCCCCAGAGAGGGTGGACCGAAGACAATGATCAAGCGATTTGTCTCCTGCCATCCCTCTCAGCCTCTGACAAACAGAGGCCAAGGACACCATTTTATCCCCTGGCTAATAGCCTTTTATGGACCTAACCTCCATGAAATTATCTAGCTTCTCTTTAAACTCTATTATAGTCCTAGCCTTCACAGCCTCCTCTGGCAAGGAGTTCCACAGGTTGACTACACGCTGTGTGAAGAAGAACTTTCTTCTATTAGTTTTAAACCTGCTCCCCATTAATTTCATTTGGTGTCCTCTAGTTCTTCTATTTAGGGAACTAATAAATAACTTTTCTTTATCTGCCCTCTCCACACCCCTCATGATTTTATATACCTCTATTATATCCCCCCTCAGTCTCCTCTTTTCTAAACTGAAAATCCCCAGTCGCTTTAACCTCTCCTCATATGGGACCCGTTCCAAACCCCTAATCATTTTAGTTGCCCTTTTCGGAACCCTTTCCAGGGCCAAAATATCTTTTTTCAGGTGAGGAGACCACATCTGTACACAGTATCCAAGATGTGGGCGTACCATAGTTTTATACAGGGGCAGTAAGATATTTTGGGTCTTATTTTCTATCCCTTTCTTAATAATTCATAGCATCCTATTTGCCTTTTTGACTGCTGCTGCACACTGTGTGGAAGTTTTCAGAGAACTGTCCACGATAACTCCAAGATCTCTTTCCTGATTTGTCGTAGCCAAATTAGCCCCCATCATACTGTACGTATAGTTGGGGTTATTCTTCCCGATGTGCATTACTTTACACTTATCCACATTAAATTCCATTTGCCATTCTGTTGCCCAATCACTCACTTCGGTGAGGTCTTCTTGGAGTCCCTCTCAGTCTGCTTCTGTCTTGACTATCCTAAACAGTTTGGTATCATCTGCAAACTTTACCACCTCACTGCTTACCCCTTTCCCCAGATCAATTATGAATAAGTTGAACAGGATTGGTCCTAGGACTGACCCTTGGGAGACACCACTAGTTACCCCTCTCCAATATGAAAATTTACCATTTATTCCTACTCTTTGTTTTCTGTCTTTTAACCAGTTCTCAATCCAAGAAAGGACCTTCCCTCTTATCCCATGGCCATGTAATTTACACAAGAGCCTTTGGTGAGGGACCTTGTCAAAGTCTTTCTGAAAATCTAAGTATACTATATCTACTGGATCCCCCTTGTCTGCATGTTTGTTAACCCCTTCAAAGAACTCTAATAGATTAGTAAGACAGGATTTCCCTTTACAGAAACCATGTTGACTTTTGTCCAACAAATTATGTTCTTCTACATGCTTCACAATTTTAATCTTTACTATTGTTTCAACTAATTTGCCCGGTACTGAAGTTAGACTTACTGGTCTGTAATTGCCTGGATCGCCTCTAGAGCCCTTTTAAAATATTGGTGTCAAATTGGCTACCTTCCGGTCATTAGGTACGGAAGCCGATTTAAAGGATAGGTTACAAACCACAGATAATAGCTCAGCAATTTCCCATTTGAGTTCTTTTAGAATCCTTGGATGAATGCCATCTGGTCCTGGAGATTTGTTAACATTAAGTTTTTCTATTTGTTTCAAAACCTCCTCTAATGACACTTCAATCCAGGACAGTTACTCAGATACATCACCCAAAAAGGATGGTGCAGATTTGGGAATCTCCCCAACGTCCTCAGCCATGAAGACTGAAGCAAAGAAATCATTTAATTTCTCCGCAATGGCTTTATTGTCCTTGATTGCTCCTTTTATAGTTCGATCATCTAGGGGGGACACAGGTTTTTTAGCAGGCTTCCTGCTTTTAATGTACTTAAACATTTTGTTATTTCTTTTTGAGTTTTTGGCTAGCTGTTCCTCAATCTTTTTTTGCTTTTCTTATTACATTTTTATTCTTGATTTGACAGTGTTTTTGTTCCTTTCTACTTATAGAAAAATCAACCTTTATATCTGTTTTTCCCTCTTCCAATCCACTTAGGGTGAAACTTAAGTTCCTAGGTCAGTTTGGCACTCTCTCTATTCCTGCTAATCTCTTTTGAGCATTCATAGAATACCTGTCACCAGAGTATCAAGGCACCACTTCCTCCAGGGGAAACAATAGAGACATGAGAATAATAGTTGAAGACTCTGACTAAGAGTATGGTGTATATGGTGTGCTCTTTACTTTTTCTTGTATGTTGGGCAATAAATAAAACTTTGCACTCTTACATAACACCTTTCATTTGAGTTTTTGAAGCTAACACTATTATCTTCTAATAAAACCTAGTTAAATGAAAATATTTCTCATTAGATAGATAGATTAAAATCTCTCTCAAAGAAAGCAGTGTCTCCAAAATACATCTAAGTGGAATACAGTTGGTTTCTTTACAGTTTCTGAACTGAGTGCAGATGAATTTCATAGATATTTCCCATCCTACTAACACATATGTCTGCCCAGAAGCATGCACTAAAAGATTTTTTTCCCCTTTTTTATGCATACAGGTGAGTGGAAGTGTAATGAGCATCTACAGTGGAGACTTTGGCAATGTGGATGTGAAAGGCAACATTCAGTTTGCCATTGATTATGTAGAACAGCTGAAGGAGCTCCAAATTTTTGTTTCCCAGTGTAAAGACTTGGCAATTGCGGATGTTAAGAAACAACGTTCAGACCCGTAAGTGTAGTTGGGGTTGCGCAGTTTTTCCTAACAGAAGTTATTTTCCACACACAAGAAATGCATCCAGAATCTTTCAATCACAATTATCTTTGTCTTAAAAAAGACAGCCCCTCCTCCAAGAGAGACACAATACACACACACACACGAAATCACCTGGAAAGAATGTCATATGTGCCACCACCATTTCTTGCACTGAAACAAATGCAAATGGCTGACTAGTTTAGCAGATCGCCTTAAAATCTATTAGAACTATTCATTTATTGAGAACACAACGGTGTAACTGTTACAGTTAGAAATTATGTATACTACATGTGTGTGCATTTACTTCCATAGCGAAGAATATAAGAAGCCCAATTTATTAGGAACTTTGAATTCTATTTTTTGATATGCCAATTAATAATCTGCATGATAAATTCCCCAATTTGTGTGTCCAGATTTAGATATCCTAGCAAAAAGTCTAGACATTCTATCCTGACAAAGGTAGGAGACTAGATGATCCAATAAGTATCTTCTGTCTCTAATTTCTGTGATTCTAAAGATGAGATTTTTTTTTTATCGGTAATGTAGAAAGCATCAGTGTTCATTCTAAAGGCAATTTAATTTATAGAAAACTCAGAATTATTGAAATAAGTGCTGAATGACTTAGAAATCATGACTTGAAGAATGTACATTACATGAACTTGGTTAACAATGCAGTTATCTTACGTAAAATTGGCTTTTAACTTTTAGATTTGTGTATTTTGGGGGAAAAATACCATGCGTTCAGCTTTACTCAATATCTTGCTGTTATCAATGTGTTTTGTTTACATTTTTAGATATGTAAAGACTTACCTGCTTCCAGAGAAATACAAGCTGGGGAAAAGGAAGACTTCTGTGAAAAAGAGAACACTAAATCCAGTCTTTAATGAAATATTGCGGGTACTTATCTAATATTTACTAGATGAACACATAGATGATATTAATATACATTTTGAAATTCCAGGAACTGAGATTTTCAAGGCTCCATGTTCATGTGGCCCCAGAATCCTCCATTTTTATTCTGTGTTGAGTATTTGAATGGTGGTGATGAATATTTTTCAAGCTTAGCATCCTGAGTCTAAGCTAGATGTGAGTTGTGCCCACAAAAGCTCGTGATACAATCTTTTTTTAGTCTCTAAGGTGCTACAGGACCACTTGTTTTTTATGTTTTTCTAAGCTATCAGGGTTTGGAGAAGAGGAGAGACAATATACAAATACCTACACAGCCATCTCATCACTGGGGATTAGGCTTTACATCCATAGATTGTAAAACGCTTTCCAAAGTAACGCTAATGATTTCATTTCACGGTTGGAGGAAAAAGAAGCACAGAGAAAGTTAATGGAAAAATTTCTTGAGGCCCCAGCCATACTACGTCCTTTCTTACTGGCCAATATTGTAGGATGCAGTCGCCCCCCTGTGCTTAACTATGATACTACCATAACCCCCTCATATATTTTCTTCCTGGAGATAGGTCGCTTTGGTTATTCTTTGAGTGACGTCCCTGTGGATGCTCCAATGTTGGTATCAGGCTTGTCCTGGCACTGCAGATTGGAGATTTTCTAACAGTATCTAGTTGGGCCACAAGTTACTTAACTTCTCCATCTGCAAAATGGGAAAAATATTTTGTGAACTTGAGTGCTGTGAAGATTAAATAATTATGTACATCTATTTGTAGATAGCAGTCCAAGTATTATTCAGTACATTTGGATATAATGTTGGATGTATTGATTTTTTTATGTATTTCTTACTAACAAATCTGAAGGCATGTCTACACTACAGATTTTTTTTTTTTTTTGAAAAACGGCTGTTTTTCTGAAAAAGCTTCAATTACGTCCACACTGCAATCGCGTTCTTTTGAAAGAAAATTAAAAGAACAGAGGGGTTTTCTGAAAACTCTTTCAGAAAAAGGTGTGTGTGGATGGGGAAGATCTCTTCTGGAAAAGCTTCTTCCGAAAGAAGCCTGCAGTCTACACATAGCCTGAAATGTACATAAATTTGAACTGTTTGAATTAAGGATGTTAAATAACAATTAACTAATTGAGTAGTAGATGGAATTTCTCTCGACTAGTCGATAGGCACTTCTGCATTTCAAAGTTGGAACTCCACGTGCAGCCTGGGGCCACTATGAAGTCCTGCTGACTCCATGCTCCACATGGGCGCTTTTCAAAGCGGAAGTACCTTCTTGGAGCATGGAGTCAGCAGGACTTCCCACTGGCCCTAGGCTGCATGCAGTGTGCCAGCTTTGAAATGTACAAGAGTCCCCACTTGACCCCGGCTCTGCGTGGCACTTCAAAGCAGCAGCGTCTGTATGGAGCAGCAGCGTCTGTAAGGTCAGCAGGACTCCATGTGGTGCTGCCGCTTTGAAATGCCTTGTGGAGCCAGGGTCAGGTGGGGACTCCCCAGCTGACCCCAGGCTCTGCGCGTCATTTCCAAAGAACTTGAGATCAGCCGGGGACTCTGTGGCATTTCCACAAAACCCTAATCTTAGCCCGGGATCAGTTGGGGAGTTACCAGCTGAGCCCTGGACTCCACGTGGCGCTGCTGCTTTGAAACACTGTGGTGTCATTTCAAAGGGGCAGTGCCGCACAGCTGATCCTGGGCTCTATGCAGCGCTGCCCCTTTGAAACGCCAGCAGCACCACACAGAGCCCGTACCCCGGGCTCTGTTCGACGCTACCACTTTGAAGTACTTCCTCTTTCCCCCTCTTTGCTGCCTCTATCTGATAGAAGCAGCAAAGGGCGTGGGAGGGGGAGAAGCAACTAGTCAATTATCCGATAAGCTTAAGTCTTTAACATCATTAGTTTGAATCAGAGTCTCAATATGTACAGTATCTGTCTTTTAGGCCTACCAGAGGGGACGAAGAAAATAAGCTATTGAATTGACATACATTGTCCCAGTACAAATGGCTTTCTCCTAATCTCAATCACTCCTGGATTCTTGAGTGTTGATGAAATAGTCCTTTGCATCAGTGCTGCAGCATTCCCTGTGTTGAAGTGGTTTATAGTCAATGATGCTCAGCACTCCTACTATACAAACTCTTCTATTGCATCTGTTCCCTTGTTTAAATTGTAATTCTGTTGCTTCCCTCTTCTTGCAGTATAAAATTGACCACGCACTGGTAAGGACCCAGAGACTGAATCTGTCCGTGTGGCACAATGACACCTTTGGGCGCAATAGTTTCCTAGGTGAGGTGGAACTTGATTTGGGAACATGGGACTGGAATGACAAACTGAACAAGCAGATGAATTGGTTCCCACTTAAGCCTAGGGTAAGTTCTTGGGTGTTTACTGTATTGTGTGTGTGTGTGTGTGTGTGTGTGTGTGTGTGTGTGTGTGTGTACGAGACATGTGATTTCCCATGCATCTGACGAAGTGGGTCTTTGCCCATGAAAGCTTATGCTCCAACACTTCGGCTAGTCTATAAGATGCCACAGGACTCCTCGCCGCTTTTGCAGATTCAGACTAACACTGCTACCCCTCTGATACGTGATTTCTATTCAATCACATGCTCCTGCCCATCTTTGTATTCTGAGGTCACCCATCCTCTCACTTGTTCCTTCTGGCATATTTTTGTTGTTGTGACAATTTAGAAATGCCTTTTGCAGGCAGACAGATAAGATGTACATATTTGAGAAATGTCCTTATGCTGATGAGTGGGTAGCCAATAGGGATGCTTTCAGGGAGAAACACCTTGTACCCCAGGAGTCCAACTCTGTTTTCTCAACCAACGAGGGAAATGGAAATCCCAGATTGACTTTCCAGACTTTGTGGCCTATGTGGCTATGTAATGTAACTGGAGACAGTCTACCAACTACATCCTCTTGCAGACAGAATAATTCATATATACAGGATACATGTTAAAATGATGCTATGCTTGATCTAAGGGCATGTCTTTCAGAGAATGTTGTACTGGTTTAGCTAAAGGCTCTGTGAGCACTTTCAACTTGGTTTACAATTGGCTTAAGTCAATTATAGCTAAATTTTAAATAGACCACTACTTCTAAATTAAAATGTATCCATACAGTCATTTTTTGTATTGATTTTAACTTAACTGGTTTAACATTTTTTGCAAATAGGTAAGGCCTTAGCCAAAAACCAGGTAGCAAGTAGGGATGTTAAGAAACTGTTAATAATGTAAACCATGTAACTGTTAAAAATGTGTAGAGGTTGCATGCTACAGGCTCTGCGGTATAAAGCTTATACTTGCAGAGCCCGTAGTGCAGCTGTCTCCCCAGGAGTGGGGCCAGCAGCCAGTGCACACTGGGAGCCGGCTCATGGCCCCATTCCCGGGGAGCCAGAAGTGCTAAGGGCACTGCAGTATAAGTTTTATACTGCAGAGCCTGCAGTACAAGCCAACAGCCAGTTTCCCAAGAGTAGGGCTGGCACCTGGACCCAACGCATGCCAGGAGCCAGCTTATTAGTGAACCAGCTCCCAGCTGCTGTCCTGCTCCTGAGGAGCCAGCTGCTGCCCTATGGTGCAGATTCTGATACCATGCCAGCAGTGTGGGGCAAAAGCTTGCTCCCCGGAGCCAGTGTGCACCAGAAGCTGGCTTTTAAGCTGACTCGCAACATGTACCAGCTCTGCCCTGCCACCAGTGCTCCTAGGGAGCTGGCTGCTGCCCTGTGCTGCAGATTGATACAGAGCCAGCAGTGCAAGGTGGCAGCCAGCTCCCTGGGAGCAGTGCTGAGAATTGGTGTGTAACCGTTATGGAAACCGATACGCTCATGCTTATTGGTTAACCATTTAAACAGTTTCACTCTTACATCCCTAGTAGCAAATGGTCTACTAATAAAAGTAGGTCTACATTATAGTAACAAGCATCCTATTGCTGAGAGCCTATCTGTTTGTGAGGATTGCTTTGATTTTTCTGTACACTGAATGAAGTTAGAAAAAGTTTTCACTTTTTATAGTGCTCCAAAGTGTGCTATGTACTGCCCAGTGCATATAAGAAAATGTTACTGCTCAAAAGAGCATATGATCTAATTGTAGACATGACAGAGTGAAGAATAGGAAGGCAAAACTGTGGAGAAATCTCTTGAGGATGATGTATAACTATTCATAGGGCTTGATTAGTACTACAATATAGTAAGAGGTACCTATCTACACCTGAAGGAGCTCTCCACAGGTTAAACTCCTCTCATAAACTCTCTTGTTTGGCTGCACAATGAGGAAGAGCTAACGGTAAGAATGCAAAAAATCTTGCAGAAGAAAATCTCTGCTTCACATTATAATACAGTAAAACCTTTCACTCCCGTAGAAAACTTTTGCCCAGCAATTTGTACTTGTAATCTCTAATGCCTACTCATTAGAAATTCTACTTCACACATAAGTATCAAAGCACAATGTCCTGCTTGCTTGTGTCACCTCATTGCAAGTGAGAGACACAAGAAATGCTATAAAATGTGGTATTGCATTACACTAGGATGCAACCAGAGTGGTTTTGTTGTTTTTTTTAAATTTTCAGACTCCAACTGCAGCTCTTGAACTAGAGAACCGAGGAGAGATCAAACTAGCCCTTCGATATGTCCCACAGTCTACTGGGGGTATGTGCTCATTCTGCATGGCTTGGTTTTTGGTTTAGTTTTGATATCCTCTTTGGAAAATTTTTCACAAAGTTCAACTATCTTTTTCGTGAAGTAGAAATTTGTGAACAGAATCAAGGTAACTTGACCATCATTTCACAACCACAATTTAGTCAGTGCTGTTTATTAAGGAAACAAAGATACTCTTGTTCTATAAATCTATGTAATAACAATCCAAGTATTGTCATTTCAAGGTCTGTTGGAGTGGAGAACCTTTTTTTTTTGGGGGGGGGGGGGGTTGAAGGGCCAGTCTCCCACAGAAAAATCAGTTGGGAGCTACTTTCAAGTGAGAAGCACAGTCCTCTCACTCATGCAACTTGGGACACCCCGGTTCCTTATTGCAGTTTAGTCTCATGGGGGTGGGGCGCCAAAGCTCAGGGCTTCCCCCCCCCCCCCCCCGGACCATACTAACTCTTTTGGGGGCCTCAGGGGGCTAGTAGATTTTGTGGGACCTTCTTACGCTCTGGGGCAGGGTGAGTTCAGTGTGTGGGAGGGGCTGCTGAGGAGTGGGATGGGAGTGTGGGGCTGGGCAGGAGGTAGGGTGCAGGAGTGGGCTGGGGTGGGAGGTCTGGGTAGAAAGTAGGGTGCAGGAGCAGGGTCTGGGCAATAGGAAGAGTGCAGGAGTGGGGTGGGTGTAGGGTTCTGGGCACGAAGGGGCAGGCGATGGAGGTGCCTACCTGGTGCAGCTCCCAGGTGTAGCCTGCAAACAGCACAGAGGACAGAGTTTCCCTGTACTGCCATTCCTGGCACAGAGCCCAGAGGCTGGATGCTGACCATGGTTTGCCTTGTTCAGGCCTGCAAGGCTCCAGGCTCCACTGCCAGTGGTGGGCAGTTGGCACTGGTGGGGGGCACTGAACCTTGGCACCTCCCATATTGCTGGAGTGCCAGCGCTGGCTCACTTCTGCTGGGGAGAGAAGTCCTGAGCCTCACAGGCCAGATCAAGGCAAACCATGGGCCAGATCTGCTCTGTGGCCCATATGTTCCCATCCCAGTCAAGAACGTGTGAGTCAGAATAAAGTGATGGAAATGGTTATAAGCATGGTTGAGAGCTCTTTTTGTTTTACAATATCAGGCTAAATCATCACTGGAACTCAGTCTATCGCCATTCAGTTTAAGTTCTGTGCTTTTTATATACATATGATGTTAGGAATTCCACCTGAATGACAGCATGGGCTTTTAGTGACTAGATGGTTTATACGTCTAACAGAGCACAAGGAATGAGGTCTGACTTTGTCAGTAGTTATTGTAGTGATCGTTAACAGTCAGGCAAATGCCCGTTTGCTAAGCAAACAGTAGCAGTGAACTGAGCTCAAAAGGTGGTGGATTTGGAAAGAAAGATAATTGCTCAGTACAGAGTTCATAATGGTGATAATGATCTGCATCAAGTTGTTATTTGACAAGTAATAATTGGCTGGGATGGGGTGGCAGCAAAGCAAAGGACTTTAGCAAGTTGGCCAAAAAGAAATAGATTCCTTCCTTCCTGTCAGCAGCTTTGGTAGCTGAGTTGGGCACTGTGGAGGCAATTAGGAAGGAGTCAGAAGAGTAGAGGAATCCTCTCAAGATCAAATCAATGACCATTTAGATTAGGGGTGGGAAAGGTATGGCCCGAAGGCCAGATCCAGCCCACCAAGTCTTTTGATCTGGCCCACATCTGCCCCTGCAGCAGGGAGTGCCACCAATAAAAGTGGCTAGCTTCTTCCTGTGACTCTCTGCCCTGCAGGGAGAAGGAGGGAGGGAAGGAGAGGCTTCGGTGTGCTATCCGCCTTCCCCCCAGCAAAAACTCTCCTTTCCTATTGGCCAGAAACTGGCCAGTAGGAGCTGAGAGATTTTGCTGGGGGTGGGTGCAGTGTGAGAAGCTTCGCCTTCCCTCTCCCCTTCCTGTAGAACAGAGAGCCACATGTACAGCCAGCCTGCAGTCTAGGGCTGCTGGGGGGAAGCCTGCCTGAGAGTGCATCTGGCTGGGAGCTGCTTTGGTAAGTACCTCCCAGTCAAAGCCTGACTCTGGCACCCCAGCCCCTCCCTTTCCCCACTCTTTCCCACACCCTGCACCCCTCCTAAATCCTCTCCCAGGTCAGAATCCTTTCCCTGCACCAATACGCTTTTTCCAGATCCTGCACCCAATCCCCTGCCCCAGATCACAGCTCCCTCCTTCACCCAAACTCCCTCTCAGACCTCACACCCTCTCCTGCACCCTAAACCCCTACCCTCTCCTGCACCCTTATGCACACAGCCTCCATTCCAGACCCCAAAGACGCTCCATAGAAAAGTGTGGCCCTTGACCACTTACTAATATCTTGGTCTTACCCCCAGCAAAAACTGACCACCCCTGATTTAAATGCTTGTGTGCACTTAAATCTTATTTTTGGGTGCTCATTTAGTGGTAGTTCATACCAGTTGCATGCAGGTAAATTTGCCCAACTGTGATGCTGGCTCCAGCTTTACAAATGTGCATGCAAAATAAGCAAATTTTGTGCCCATTTATTATTTCCCAGTGTCTGCCTACAAAAGAGAGGGAAAGTAGTAGAAGTTTACCTCACCCACCATTGAAATTTCCATAATTTCTGAGGTAGAACGTGGCACAGTACAATTGCGTGAGGATTTGGGACAGGAAGTCTAGAATAACCTCATCCAACTTAAACTACAGGGGAATGCACCTGCCCTACTTTCATCAGGCACCTAACAGTTCTGTTTTCTTTGGGATTTGTTTGGTGTACATAAAATACAAATACAATGATGGAGGCATGCCTTTATTTAATATTTGATATTTCTTCCCAAATTTGTACAGTCACCTTCTCTGACTTTTTTTCCTCCTTTTGATTCTCATGTTTAATTTCTAAGTGGAGTGAACTGGTTTCCTACTTGTCTCTTCCAAAGGTACCAATGCCCCGTCCACTGGAGAGGTCCACATCTGGGTGAAGGAATGCAATGACCTCCCTCTCCTGAGGGGCAACAAGCTCAATTCCTTTGTTAAATGGTAACAGCAATAGTAGGTTTACTACTCCCTTAATTTGTGAGGGTGAGAGACTTCCCAGATGTTGCCTTGCAGATGCCTTGTGGGGTTTTGCAGGCCTGACACATTTCATCCACCCATCAGACACACTGAATATGGCAAGTTCCATCTTGCACTTCCCCCAACTTCCTGGTTGACTGATTGGCTAGTTAAAACTGACTACTATTCCCATTAACCACCTGGGCTAACTTAAAATGCAGCTAGCTTTATTTAGTGTGCATTTTAAACAAACTAGATTGGGATGGGTACATGTCCTACTTGGAGGGAAGCCATGTAGTAGGTGCAAAAGAGGGAAAGCTGTCCTGTCTCCTCTTCTCTTCATATTAGCTATAGATTATAAATCCATAGGGAGAGCATTAGAGACAAGTGACTAGGGAATGTCTGGCCACAGCAAGACAAGCAGGGCACTTACTGTTATGGCTGGAAACCAACACCTAGGTTCTCCTACGCATCCTTCCTTCCCCAGCCATCTGTCTCAAGACTTCTGAGGTGGGGGAGGGGTAATTAATCCCACAAGGCCTGAAGTTATCTGAAGAGGATGAACAAATGTGCTTCCTTTTCCCCCAATCTCCGAGCCCATAGTCTGTTGATGAGAATGTTAACCTGCAGATATATAATTCATATAAAAGAGAATGTTAATGTAGGCCTGAGTATTTTAATATAATCTCACAGTTTTTTCTCTTTCCACAGCACCATTCTTCCAGATACTAGTAGGAAAAGCCGCCAAAAAACAAGAGCAGTGGCGAAAACTACAAACCCAGTGTTCAACCACACCATGGTTTATGATGGCTTTAGAGCGGATGATTTGAAAGAAGCATGTGTAGAACTTACAGTCTGGGACCACAACAAACTAGCCAATCACTTTCTGGGAGGTCTCAGGATAGGAATGGGAACAGGTAGTGACCATTTATTCAATTAATTCTTAACTTGCAGAATACAGGCTGGACCTCAATTTACTTGTCTTGCCTCTCCATTTTCCCCCTCTGTGTCCAAAATACCACTAAGCAAATTTGCAGGCATGAGGCGCTTTTTTTCCCCTGTAAAGATCTTGACAAGGTGAGATAATAAATAGCAACAAAAGAATATTGAGATTATGAGGTCCTTCTGCAGGCACAACTCCCATTAATTAGGTTTAATGGGAGTTGTATAGAAAATGCAGAAACACACCATGCAAATTGACAGCTAACTCAATTAGGGTAGATCAACAAAAATCAGCAATTTCCCCCTCTTCTAAAAGCTTTTGATGTATGGAGATTTGCCTAAGAGTGTACTCTTCACTGTGGTGGCAGTTTTTAAAAAGTGCTTAATGTTTCCTTTTAAATAATAAATTATGTTTTTCCAAGGTAAAAGTTATGGTACTGCAGTGGACTGGATGGACTCCACTTTCGATGAAACCACTCTATGGGAGAGAATGATGAACTTCCCAAACACATGGGTTGAAGACACCCTACCACTCAGGATGCTAATGGCAGCAAAGCTGACAAAATAAGATGACTTTCTAATTGCTAGTGTCCAAAATGTTCACTTGCTGGATCTTGTGAGGCAAAGGAAATAATGAGGAATTTGGAAGAATTCTATAAAAGTGGACTATAGTGATCTGTAGACAGCCTCTGGCCTCTGTTCTGCTATTTTATTTTGTGCTTCTAAATGTTACTCCGTAATAAAAATTACACATTCCTGCTTTCAGATTAGTTTTTTTAAACTAAAAGCCTTTTTTCTTGTTCATTGACAATGATATAAATAAAGAATATACTGTTGAAATTCAGTGGTCCAATTACAAGGGGCGGAGGTGCGTGTGTCCACCTGGAATTGTGCAAAATGTTGATAATTCACTAAATAAGCTAAATAGTGCTCCCAAAACAAAATGCAAAAAAGCTCCAACAACTTTGTCTCTTTTGTGGGATATTTTTAATAAGCTGATAATAGGTCTCTATATTCATATTCACTGTGTTTGTGGCTTAATTTTAATGGTATATTCAAGTCTCTCTGATACTTACATCCTTTGCTAGAGTTCATGATGTGGAATTCCATCTGTAGTCTTAAATTCCCAGGGCTTGGAAGAGCTTTATTTATTGATATAAATATTCTGTGAAGAGTGGTGTTGATGACCTCAATCTTACAAAGTGCTGAATTTCTACATGTTCAGGATCAGGGCTATTAGGAAGGTTTGACTGGATATGTAGTACGTATACTAGTAGTCTTGTTAGCTTATCTCTAAAGTATGGATTGTTCATGGAAGCAATTAAGTTAAATATACTGTGTTTAAATGTTACTCTAAAGAATCTTTTCATCCATTAAATTGCTGATTTTACTGTTGATGAATAAATTGGATATTTATTTTAAGCATATACATTATCTGTACTTGGTGGCTTGCTCTTTTGGGTGTGTCAAGACTTTTTATATGTTCTTTGGAGTCACTACTACAACACAGCAGAAATTGGGTGGTACTTGGTTTAAAGACTCTATGCCATACAAAATAGCAAGAAAATTGCAATCCTATAGTATTGTATGTAACTATAAATTTGCATTTACAAATGTAGAAATGTATTATTCTTACTTTGTTTTTAACTAAAATCAGCCTATTAAAACTATAGTTGTGTTCCAAAAAGCAAATGGTCAATTAAAATATACACCTGATCAGTTATACTACATTTGCATTTCATATATCTGTGAAATTTTCATATTGTATTATTGAAAGTCAGTCCTCAAAATAAATGCATAGGTTACACTTGTGTGTGTATTTATTGCAATTACTGTAGAGTCTGTTACATTTCCTATATTTTATTAAATTACTAATCTGAAGCAAGAGTAGGGGGAATTTTGAGAATTTTAAAAGTCACTAAAGGAGTTAAGTGCCCAGTTCCCATTAACTTTCAATAGATATTGAGTGCCTTAGGCATTTTGGGTGGAATTTTTCAGAAGTACCCATATAGGGTCATGATTGCAGTATTTCCTACTACGCTGGAAATCTGGATAGTAATGAAGCTTAGAAGCACAGTAATTGTCAGTTAATCTTTTTACATATTAAAAATTCTGAACTGAGGCACATATGTGCATGTGATAGGGTAGCTAGCCCTCACTGAGTACGTAAGGGATTAAAGCAATCTTTGGAGGGTATGTGGGAGGCAGTCAGAAAGGAAAAGGGTTGTATAGCCAGCCAATGAAGGAAATGTTTCCTGGAGGAAGCCAACAAGGGCCCACTTGGGTGACAAGAAGGAGCTACTGAGCAGAGCAGAGTCAGTAACTTTCTAGAGTTCAAGAGACAAGAACTGGCAGCCTAAAGGGCTGAAGCATCCTGGACAGAGCAGCACTGGGTAGAGTCTGCAGACTATGAGGGACTAGGTTGATGGCTGCTAGATTGAGGCCCTGATACCAGGTGCACAGAGTGTGCTAGGGCTGGAGGAAGTGGCTTAGCAAATGAGACAGAGTTGGAGAAGGGGCAATATGTGGCTGCTGGCTATAAAGTCCCTGGGCTGAGACCTGGAGCGGTGGGTGGGCCTGGGCCCTCCCCCCCCCCCCACTTACCACAGAGGCAAGTAGCTAGGGCATGGTCTGTAGCTTGCCACTGAAACAAATGGTTAGACTGAAGACTGTTGGTCCCCCTGGAAGGAGAGAGAGGCTGCAATGGGGCACGACCGGAGGGCTGTGTCCAAAAGAGCACGACGTGGGTCCTAGAAGTGGAGACAGAAGTGACGGCAGATGAGGCACTGCTAGATGAAGGTGCCCTGGTGAAGCTGAGCTGATTCCCAGGAGAGCCAGCTGGAGGTGCCATGATGGTGGGCCCTAATCTCGCTACAACATAAATAATTTGTCTTTATTCTTGCTACATTGTGATTGTTTGACATGAGGAGGCACTTTATAAAAATACCTGTATATTTGGTTGCGTATGCAAAGGAGGATTATTGTGTTCACAATCTGCAACTTTCCACTGGCTAACTTGCATGTGCAAATATACACATTTGTAACTGAGGCCTTGTCTACATGATGCAGGAATACACACCAGCATGTTGCTCGTGGAATGTCTGTGTGTGTCCTGTAGGTATGAACTAAAAGTTCCCAAATGTGCAGTGATGTAGTACTGTTTGAAATTTTTAAATACATTATTTTTATTTGAAAATAGTTCCAGGAACTTATAAATTAACAGTAGCATTGGAACAGGGCATCTTTGGACTGAAGCTCACCAGGCACAAATCATGTACAGGTTGAACCTCTCTAGCCTGGCACCTTTGGGGCCTGATCAGTGCTGAACTAGAGAATTTGCCAAAAAATGGGAGGTCAATTTTGTCTAGCAGCATTATCAGCACTTCCCCTGCTTTTACTGGGCTTTTAGAAGACATTTAGGGATAAATTAGAGGTAAATAACAGCACAGAACCCTGAGCCAGGACTGATGCCTCTAAACAAACTTTACGGGACTGAGGGAAACTTGTCCACTTACCTTGGGTGTATCCATCTGCCTAACTAAAATCATGTGTAACTAGAGAGATTCAATTTGTAATACTTTGTACAGTACAGACATCTTTGAAAGTGCTCAAGTTAGGATATAACCAAGTTAAAATATCTACCTCATCATAATGCAAGCCTTGGTTCAATTAAATAGTAATCAGATATCCCATTTTTTTTTCTCTTGATTTAGTTGGGGTTGATCTTGCTTTGAGCATGGGGTTGGACTAGATGACCCCCTGAGGTCTTCCAACCCTAGGTTATGTCTAGACTGCTCCCTCTTGTGCAAAAATATGCAAATGAGGCAAAGCATGAAATATTGCCACACCTCATTTGCATAATTAATGAGGCCCTGTTTTTGCACAGGAGGCTTTTGTGCAAATAACCCCTCTTGCGCAAGAGCCGTTCTTCCTCTTTTTTTCAGGAAGAATGGCTCTTGTGCAAACACTGAGCCTCATTAATTATGCAAATGAAGCATGGTGATGTTCCATGCTTTGCCTCATTTGCATTTTTTAATTTTTTTTTGTGTGCAAAAGGGAGCAGTCTAGAAATAGCCATAATCTTCTATGGTACTGGTTCTAACTAAGAGCAGAAGCAGCTACCTCAAAAGCCAGTGTTAACCAGTACTTCTAATACATCATCACAATTTTATTTTAGATTTAAATTAAACTCCACACCCATATAGAAGCTTTCCATACCCAAATAATTAATTAAACTTGCAATCACATAATTAATCTGCATCAAATACTCCTATAGAAATTAACTTAGCCAATAAACCAAAGCAGTAAAACAGACCCTTTAGCTCTCATAAGGAACACTGCCTCAAATTGCCCCAAAAATCTGGACAAATAGCTTCTGTAGCATTCCAGAAGATTAAGTGCTTTACGGACCAGTAGATTGGGCTTTTTCCCACTAAGGCAAAATTCACCATATCAAACCCTCAAGCTATGCCATTTTCAAGCCTATAATAAATTATGCAAGGCCAACTGAGCCAGTCACAACAGTAGTTTAAAAATATAGCAGTGCTCAGTAGTGCTGTGTAAGAAGGCTATATTTATATCTTCATAAAAGCTTTGATTCACAGCCCATTGGTTTAAGTGGACTTTGATTCAGATCCTAAAAGCTATTCCTTTCATATCTCTTTACAGCTAAGTTTATTAAGCTTTGGTGTTGTTTTACTGCATAACCTCATAAAAGGAAAAACCTTTTCAATGGGCTATGCTGCAGTGGAAAGAAATGCAACAAATCAAGTATTAAAGAAATTGCATCGGCTTTAGAGAACATATGATAGGAAAATGGTGTAGGGTGTTACAGAACCAGAGCCTTAAAATTCCTCTTCTGAAAAAGTATTTTTTCCTTTTCAATTGGTTTAACAGGAACTTAGATCAATCAACACATTTACCCTGCAAGCAGGAAATTTTTAACACAAGTAATGTGGTGAAAAGAACTAATATTTTAAAATCTGTGTTAACAAAAGATATTAACTTATTGGCAATAATCACTTGAAATTGTGTCACAACCAATATGACTTTCTACTACTACCCATGCAAACAGCCCTGTCACTCAGCAATCAGAGGGAAGAAGGCTTCCAAGATATCAATAGCCAGGTGTCTCAGGACATGTACTTGAGACACACAATACAAGAAGGCAAAAGACAATTTTCTAGGAAAGTGCATGTCAGTGAGTCAACAGCTGTCTTGAACTAAACTCCGAACTATTTTTTATGAAGGAGCCTGAATGCTGTAAATAGCCAAGTGTCTGTCGCTTTTTCAGTATAATACGCATCTGAAGGCTGTTAGTCCAATAACCTTACCTTTGGCAAAACTGTCATAAGCAGTAGTACTTCAGTGATTCTAATGCGCCTAACTAAAATGTCTACTAATTGTATTTAAAAAAATATTTATTTGTATATAATCCTTCCTACATGAAATAATTTCGTACTTATATGATTAGACATAATTTTATCTCCTTATTTCCAAACCAGTGTTGTTGAATAAAGTGGAAAAGAGGCCTTTCCCCCCTTGCCTACAAGCTCTAGCTTCTTCCTGTCTTTCTGGTTGCATTTCTTTTTACTGCCATCTTTGCTCCATAGAATACACCAAACAGTCCCCATACCTATTCCACTCTCATTTAGGGTCATTTAGGCCTCTGTCTATACTTCCCTATAGGCAGCATGTATTCCCCTCTGTTCTAGACCATAAAATCCTACATGAAAATGCATTTAATTCACCAATGAAGCCTATAAACCAGAGCTTGCTCTATATGCCTGTCCTCTCTGACAGTTGCATGTACATACCTATACTTTTTTCACCTAATGGAGCTAAAGACATATACAGTAAAACTCCAGTGGTCTGGCATCCAATGGTCTGGCACTCCTGATGGTCCGGCACTATCTGGAACCCAGAAGTGCTCCGGGAAGCCGGACAATTGGAGCTGCTCTGCCCCCGGCTTCTCCGATTCAACCGCTGCTGAAGCTGACCAGTGGCTGAGTCGGGGAAGCCGGGGGCAGAGCAGCTGGGGTGCTGCCGGGTTGGTCCCGTAGCGCCACCCCTTGGCGCTGTGGGATCAACCTGGCAGCACCCCAGCTGCTCTGCCCCAGACTTCCCCAAGTCAGCCGCTGCTGAAACTGACTCTGGGAAGCCTGGAGCAGAGCACCCCAGCTACCTGGGGCAGAGCAGCTGGGATGCTGCCAGGTTGGTCCCGCAGCACCGAGGGGCGCATTCCCCCCACTCCATCCCAGACCCCTCATAGCCCCCCCTTCTGATGGACCGGCATATTTGATAATCCGGCACCCCCTGGGTCCTAAAGGTGCCGGATTATCAGAAGTTTACTGTACAAGATCTCTCCTCCCAATCGCTTTTCTGTTACTCTTCTCTTTCACCTAAATCGGCATGGGGAACTTTTTTCTGATGTGGGGGCCCAGGCTAGTAGATTTTGTATGCTCCAGCCCCTTGGTGGGGGGAGGGGAGGCAGGGCCAGCACAGGCTCCCCAATGTTGGGGGGGGGAGGAGTCCTGAGCTCAGGGTGGGATCCAGGCAAGCTGGGGCTGCATCTAGCCCCCAGGCTTGAAGTTCCCCAACCCTAACCTAGATCTTTCATTGCTTTTTGGGGGAGGAACCATTGTGATGGGTTGGATCACAGAGGTCCCCTTGTTACCTGGTGTGCTGATCAATCCACTGATCTGATACCTGCACTTTGTTCCCTCTGGGGTTCACCATCCCTCTGTCCTGCTGGGCCAGATGCTCTGGTCTCCCATAGCCAGGGCACAGAGTTAGGGTTACTGACCATCCCCTCCTGAAGAGCAACACAGACTCTCCACTTACTACCTAAGATGCCTATTGGAAACATCTAAGACTGAACAAGGGGAAGGATTGGGCCCAAGCTAGGAGGCTTTCTAGTTTATAAGAGAGAGAGGATTAGAACAACTGTAGAGTAAGAATTTCCATGTAACACATTTCTTAGTGTTTTAAGATTAGCTGGCTGTATTTTGTTTTATTTTGGCTTAGTAACTTCCTTTGATCTATCTGTTTTTACTCGCAAGCAAAGTGAATCCTACCTTTTATACTTAATGAACACTTTTGTTTACTATCACAATCCATGTAAATAGGGGCGGGGGAAGCAATCAGTGTGCATATCATTGAGAATGAACTACAGTAGACTTCTGATAATCTGGAACCTATGGGACCTAGGTGGTGCCGGATTATCAAATATGCCGGACTATCAGGAGGTACTATAAACTGGTTATATATATACTGTATACATTATATACTCTACATAAAGTGTTCTTAACCCTTTTTATTGTACATACTGTATACAGTATACTGTAATGTTTTAGTTTTTTTAAGCCTGTTTTACCCTTTTTGCTCAGTTCAGCTGCTGCCGCTGTTACCTTGTGACTCATTTTTTGCCGAAACTCACTCACTAGGCTCTTGCCATTTTGATGCCGGACTATTGGATGCCGGACTATTGGAGTGTTACTGTAATAAGCTTTCTCTGTGTAAAACTTCTATACAGAGTAAGACTGATTTATTTGGGATTTTGGTTCTGTGGGGGGTTGGGCTCCTTGGTGCTGTCAACAGTGTCCTATAACTCTGCCAGAACTGGTTCAGTATCTGTGTTGCTCTGCAGGGAGGCAGTAACTTTAACTCTACGCAGTGGTTGGAGGACAGGGTGGTGAGGAGTCCAAGAAGGCAGGAAGGTGGGCTTAATGGCTTGACCAGCTCACTATGTGACAATCCCAAGGGGTCTTTTGTGATCCAACCCATCACATGTATGAAGAGAAGGCCCCAACCTGATGTTTACAGCCTGACAATGTGACTCTCCAGCTTTTTGAGTTCAGGCCTGCTTCTTTTAATTTCAATACTTCCCCTTCTGGAATATCCATTTTCCTTTACAGTTCTTTTAAAAAGTATGTTAGTGGCATTTGTTTGTTGTGAAGTACTTCCAGCTATTTCACTGGCTTATCAGCTGACCTGGCAGCTTTCCAAAGTAGCCAAGTCACAGGCATAAGCTGTGGAGTGACTACAATCTGGATCAGCCCCATGTCTCCATGGTGACAGAAACTCCACAGTAGGAGTAGCAGACAAACCAGAGAAAAGAAAATATCCGGTAAGGAAACATTTTCCTGTTCTCTTCCTACATGTTACTTTCAATCTATCCTCTTACGCCTGTTGTCTGCATCCCTTGCACCCAGCCCATCTAAACCTGGTTCTCTCTTCTCTCCCCCATTTCTTTTCTTTTTTGTCAGAGGGAAGAGAAAGTAGCTGCAACAGCAGGTGTGCATGACCCTGTAATTACATAGATGGCACCTGAGTCTGTTTAATCTCTGCTCTAGTTGTATACCCTGACTCATCTCCTTCGCATTCTCTCCCTTGCCCTCGGTTCTCTTTCTCCTTCCTTTTCCTTACATTGACTCTCCTCTTCTGTTATCCTCTTAACCTACTGCTACCTCACAATCTAAAATAAATATAATTAACAAAATGTGATACTTTTCAGCATGCTGATTTACATGAATGTTTTATTCAGCTCTATTCATGTGTCTTTTTTGAGTAGCAGCTCTTTAGTGAAAGAGTGTTTTTCACACATTTCTGCAGCACCAAGTATGATAGGGCCCCAGTCTTGACTGAGGACTTTTGCTCCCGATATGATATAAATATTTTCTTATTTTTACATGAAGAAACTTAGCCACACACGGTGACATGCCCAAGTCAGTGGGAAGGGTAAAATTAAAAACCTGGTCTCCAATCCCATACTTGAACCATTAGGTCCCTCATTTTCAATAAGCACTTAGCCCTTTTCATTCACAAATCTCCAAACAGTGGAAAAAGGTGCATTCAGTGCTATTAAATGGGGAGCAGTGCATCCTTTGCAATAATTTATAGTTAAAAGACCAGTCCAATAACCCCTGTTCTATTTGCATTTCTAATAACAGATATGGAATGAGGAATAGAGGGGAAGAAAATTGTGTGAGGATTTATTTGTCTTAATAATGTTATAGTTAAGTAAACAATTTGTGCCTGGAATCACAGCACCAGCATGCCAGTAAAGCAAAGGGCTTGTCATCAATGGGTAGCTGGATCTGGATAAGTATTAGTCTCTTTCTTTTTCTGATTTGGGTTATGGATTCATACCTGCAGAACCAAGGAAAGTGACCAGTTTGAGTTGTTGACAAACTGCAATCTGTTCTGGAATGTCCAGATCTCCTGATTTGTGATATAATGGAACTCCTAGGGCATGTCCACCAATTGCAGCCCTGTTGGTTGGGAAACTAGAACTGCTGGGTGCAACTAAGTAATTTTGAATGTTACTAAGATAAACTGTTTGTATGTAGCTTGAATTACAGACTGCAGGAGGCAGCAGCTCCATGCCTCAGGATGAGAAGGACCCAGAGATGTCCTGCCCTGTCAATGATCCAAAGGAGACTGAATCAGAGGCAGGAGATATGGGAGACCTGTATGAGGCTCTGGAGAAGCTCCACGGGCTCTCTGATGGGGAGAAGGGGGAGAAGGCTCTGTTACGCTCACGCCTCCATGAGCAATCTCAGCTCATCTGCATATTGAAAAAGCGAGCGGATGAATCTCTAATGCGTTGCAAGGCACTGGAGAGGCTTAACATGGAGCTGGAAGAGTTGAGGATGGAGGATCATGTGAGACTGGAAAGTCAGACCCGGCGGGCCCAGCAGCTGGAGGAGCGCTTTATGGACCTTGCTGCCAACCATGAAGACATGATCCGCTTCAAAGATGAGCACAAGCAGCAGAACATGCTGCTGAGGGAGGAAAATAAGCGCCTGAGACAGGAAAACCAAAGCCTTTTCAGCCAGGCTCTGAAGGAGAAAGAGGCTGAGGTTCTCCATCTCACTTCCCAGGGGAAGAGGCTCTCTCAGGAAGTAGATTCCTTCAAGAAGAAATATGCTGAAGAGAGCCGCAGAGCCCAGGAGCGAGAGAAGGAATTATTGGAAGCTCAGAGACAACAAGCCAGCGTCCATGCCAAGGAAACTGATTTACTGAGAAACCAGCTGCAGAGCTTAGAGGAGAAGCATTGCCAAATTGCTGCACAGTGGGAGCAGACAGAAAAGCAGAAAAAGGCTCAGGGCAGTGAGTTGCAAGCCAAGTTGGAGAAGGTGAGCCAGGAGAAAGAGGAGCTGCTGCATCTGGCTATGGAAAGGGGCAAGACACTGCAGGAGAAGCAACGGGAAATTCAGCAGCTGGAGAAGAAGCTGGAGGCTGCAGAGAGGGCCAGGTTGACAGCAGAAGAGCGCTTTGTGAGAGAGGTAGCAGTAGTGGACAGCAACCTAAGGGTCCAAGAGCTGCAGCAACGTCTGGAAGGAAGTGAGCAAGCATGTAGTGAGCTCTGGATGCAGTTTGATGCTTACAAGAAACACAGCACAGACTTACTAAATAAAGAAAAAGAGCTAAATAACAAACTCCGCCACTTCATGTCATAACCCCTCACTCTGTTGCAGCTGTTAATGCACACCTGTTTATTAGTAACCCTTTAACTAAAATAATATTTATCAGATTTCTTTAGAATGCCTCCAAGATTTACAAATCTTTTATGAGACCTGATTTGAAGACCATTTTTTGTTTCCATGCTACCCATTTTGAAATGGCAGCTTAAAATGTGTCACTTTGAGTTAGCAAGACAAGTTATGTTAAATAAAACTGGGAAACAAAGGACTTTAATTTAGAAAATTCATAATCATTTATGAGTTTGTTTGTTTGTTCCTTGCCTCTCCTATTTCTAGCACTTTCACAGCGACTAAAAATATTAAGCATTTTATGTAGCAAATCAAAAGAAAAGTCTCCTGCTCTCAAGAGATTGGATTTATTACAACAAATTGTTGATATACAGTTCAGTGGAGCTGGAAAGGGAAAAGGGATCACACCAAGAACATCAGAGTTTATTATCTGGGTGGAGCGATAAAGCAGATTAGTATTTGTACAGTATCTTTTATTAGTGAGAATGATTTCCAGGTAGATGATTAAGTTATCTATTTGTTAGGGATCTGATTCAAATTGATCATTCAAATGAAACAGGAAAATCCCATCAACTTCCATAGAGCTTGGTCGAGGTCCTAGGTTTGAAAAATGTAGATCAGTGGAAATCAGGTTTAAAACCTGACTTAATACATCATCCCTAATAAACTGAGCCTCACACTGTGCTATATGATATACCAGGATAATAAATATAACACTTTATTATAGCAACAGGTCTGGGCAACGAGTGAACATTCAGCTGGGGAAGGCAAGACCAGCCCATGCCCCTTTTGCAAGCTTTATTCTCAACTCTGGACCCAGCTCTCTCTCCCCCCATTCCTGGTTATTGCCCCCAGCCCTTGAACATCCCCAGGACCCTTAGTCTCACTCACCTCTGTAGATGGCGCAGACTGATCCTTCCTAGTGGGCCAGAGAGCTGGGCAGCCTCACTACATCCCCAGCCCTCCCAAGAGCCAGGAAACTGGGCAGTTTTGGGAAGGCAACATCTTCCCTTGCTAATATTACCCACTGTCCATGCCAAGAGGAGTACTGGCAGGGGTTCTGGGCAAAACCTTTCCACTCCTCTAGTGTGACTTCTCTGTGCAACAGAGGTGGCTGCATTTCAGTGGTACTATATGGGTTCATAGACCTACCCTGGGTATAACTCTGGGGGTGAAAGTGGCTGCTGCTGCTTCATCATAAGTCAGCATTTATAAAAGTGGGCCACAGACTCTGAGAAAGCTGCTAATGGGCCACTCCAGTTTGTCTACTTACTGACTCCGCAGCCACAGAGCCTCGCAGCTTCCATTGGCTGTGGTTCTCTGTCTGTAGCCAAGGGGAGTTGCAGGAAGCAGTGCCCTGGGTGGCCACGCCACTTCCTACTGATCTCCTTGGCTGCAAATGGTGAACTACAGCAAATGGGAGCTGTGAGGCTCCACAGCTGCAGAGCCGGTAAGTAAACAAACCAGAGCAGCCCATTAGCATTAGTGGCCTGTGGTCCACTTTGAAAAACACTGTTGTAAGTAGATGGAGACGGAAGGCACTTTTCAACAAGGCAGCCCGTTTTTCTAGCTTTATAACACAGACATGGTACTTGTTGCCTCTAAGACAGGTGGGCAAAATCCAGCCTGTGGGCTGCCCTGCCAGCACCCTCAGGCACAGAGCTACACCGCTTTAGGAGTATGTCTAGACTACAGGTTTTTTCCGAAAAAAGTGGCCTTTTTTTGAAAAAACATCATCTGCATCTAGACGGCCGTCACATTCTTTCAAAATTAAATCAAAAGAACCCGGCGGTTTTTTTGACAGCGGTAAACCTCATTTTACGAGGAAGAACACCTTTTTTTTTTCTAAAAAGAGTTCTTTCAAAAAAAAAAAAAGGCATTCTTGAATGCAAACAGGGCTTTTTCAAAAGAGAGCATCCAGACTGCCTGGGTGTTCGCTTTCGAAAAAGAGGATCGCTTTTTCTAAAGTTGTGTGGCTGTCTAGACGATCTCTTTTGAAAGAGCTTTCAAAAAAGTCTTAGACGTACCCTAACTGGCTGACTATTCCTTGTGTGTGTCTGCTGTGGGAACCTAGGGGAGGCGGAAGAGGGTTTGGGGAGGCTCTCATTGGTTCTGGCATCCCTCTCTCCCCCGGAGAGTACACAGCCATTTTGAGCAGCATGGGACTGTGGGTGGCAATGGGTCTGCCTCAGAGTTTTGAAGGGCTGCTGTCCAAAACCTGCCTCTGGGATGCCAGTCCCTTCATTCCCTCAACTCCCTGCCCCAGGCCACAACCCCCTCCTGCCCCAGCTCATCAGCCAAATCCTCTGCAACCCCTCGCCCAGGGCACAGCTCCCTCTCTCCTACCCACTCCCGACACTGCACTCCATTCCCGTGCCCCAGCTCACGTATTATACACCCCTCCTTCAACTCGCTCTCAGACCCCACACCCTGTCCTGCACCCCAGCCCCTGCTACCTTCTGCACCCAACTTCCATGCCAGACCCCGCAGCCCCTCCAGAGAAAAGTGCGGCCCTTGACCACTTACCAAATACTGACCCCCCCCCCCCCCCCCCAATGTATTGCCCACCCTTGGATTAACATAACCCTATGGCTATCCTGTCCTCCCCCTTTTTCCGGTCTGGCGGCCGAGCAGCCCTTCGGTGCGCAGGCGCGGCCAGAGGACGCGCCATTTCTAGGCCCCCTCCCCCACGCTCACCGCGGCCTGCTCGCCGGGTCGTCCGCGGAGCCGCCCCCTCCCCCAGACCTGCCTGCGGGTCTCGCCCCCTCCCCACCATGCGCCACAGCCTGACCCAGCTGCTGGCGGGCCCGTCGGGCGGGGAGAGCCCCCCGGCTGCCGCCTGGCACCTCCCCGGCGCGGGGGCCGGAGGCGGCGATGGCGGGGAGGAGGAGCCGGGGACCCCCCGCACCAAGCCGCAGCGTCGGGACCCAGCCGCGCTGGAGCAGCCGCAGCGGGCCATGGGGGAGGCGGCTCCTGGCGCCGAGGAGCAGGAGGACCCGTTCGCGGGGCTGGAGCTGGGTGATCTGCTAGAGGCGGCCCAGCCGCACTGGGACCTGGGCGTGGAGCCGAGCGGCTGCTTCTGCGGCCAGCTGGACGAGCTGGAACCGGCCTGGAGCGCAGCGGGCCGGAGGCGCAGCGGGGCCAGCCTGGGCGGGACGGCGGCTGGGAGCCGGCTGAAGGCGGCGGCCGCGGCCCGGCTGAACCGGCTGAAGAAGAAGCAGTACGTGCTGGGGCTGGAGAGCCGCCTGCAGGGCCTGGCCGCCGAGAACCGGCAGTTGCGGGACCGCAACCGGGGGCTAAGCCGGCGCCTGCGGGAGCTGGAGCGGGAGACCAGCTACCTGCGGGCAGTGCTGGCCAACCAGAGCACCCTGGGGCAGCTGCTGAGTCGCCTGGCCGGGGCTGGGGGGCTAAGGCTCCGCACCAGCCTCTTCAGGGACACGGACCCGCCCCAAGGCGGCGAGAGCAGCGACCACGACTACGCCCTGCCGAGCCAGGATGCGGGGGAGCCGGAGGCGGAGGAGCGGGCGGCCTCCGGTGGGATCTGCCTCCACGTGGACAGAGATCAGCTGTCGGTGGAGTTCTGCGCCGTGTGTGCCAGGCGGGCATCTGCCTCCTTCAAAATGTAGGGTCAAGTACCTGCTTCAGTCTTTATTTTTCACCTGTCCGTGCCCACATCCAGGGGCTTCGGGCCGTGGCGGAGCAAGCAGGTCATGGCTTGAAAAACAGGGGCTAGGCAAAGCTGGCGTAGGAACGGCAGAGGGTAAAGAGCTCGCGTGAACTTCATACTTGGGAGCCAGTGTGTGGCACTGGGTAAAAGATCGCACAAAACTGGCTCACAAATGGCGCGCTCGGAATCTGCTTACAGCAGCGTGCCAAATATCGTGCAAACTGACACATGCAGTTGTATTCGGAGCCCGTTTGCAGCAGGGAGTGAAAGATCATGCAAACCTGAAGCATGAAGGTGTGCTCCGTGCCTGTTCACAAATGCCAGTAGAGATAATACTGCCTACCCTGTTTTGAATCAGATAAAATATAGTCCGCTTATCCTGAGGAGCTGAAAATACTTGTTTTTTTGTTTTTTAGAAAAAGAAAAATTCGACTTATTAGGACATCGTCACTGGACAGACTTGAGAACAAAATTAATATTGATGAGCAAACAGTTAAAGCATGCATATGAAACTGTAATAAATATTAATTATACATTACTATTAAACCTCTCTGACAGTTTCTTTTTTAGGTGCTTGCCCTGCCATGCTCCGTTGTGTAGGGGTTAAAGAGCAGTCGTTTTCCACTTCGCAACCTGGTAAGGATCCATATATTCCCATAATGCGATATCAAACCTTTATTGATGTTTAAGTCCTGGTTTTTCTGACTCTTGGTTCAGGACCAGTGATTGGAAATGTTTTCTCATCTTGAAAGTGTTGATGCTGATTTGCCTATGTGTTTCCAGTTCTGGCTGATCTCCGGTGGAGGGTATTTCAGTCACATTCTGATTACTATCCTTCTTCCCCTTGCCCCTGTTCTGCTGTGGAAATTTTGACTTAATTTTATTAGCTAGTATCTCTCAAAGTAATTAAAGTTATAACTTATACCATTTTGTTTTCCATCAAATAGCAGTTTTTTAAGATGACTGCTACTGAATGACTAGGGCAGGGGACAAATCATATGGTAATCAGTATGATATGATTTATTTCTGATCTTCCATCTTTAGACCACCCAGAACTTGATGTAAATGGTCTTCTCTTAAAGATCAGGATTATGCATTCCAGGATATAAGATCCCAGAATCTAGTCCTGATGGTTTTCAAGATCACTTTAAAAAAGAAAAACTTCATTAGTCTACCTTATTTGGTGATGTAAACTTTTGTCTGTATGAACAATCCAAATATTGGTTTCAGTTATATCATTGTACAATGGTACCCTAATGCAGGCAAGACACCTATTTTTTTCACAGAACTGTAATGTATATTGCAATTTAAAGATTACAGTGCTTGGAAATAACTCATGATTTAAATTCTAGTTCACTATAAATAATCTGTGTACACCCAAGATAACTGAGATTCCTTGTATTAAAAAATAGCTTATTGCATGCACACTTGTGTAATTTTACTGTAGGATCTTAAATAGACATCTCTGATCATTCAGAAATATCTCTAAATTTCTATAGTCA
Organism: Pelodiscus sinensis; assembly: GCF_049634645.1. Classification (NCBI taxonomy): domain Eukaryota; kingdom Metazoa; phylum Chordata; order Testudines; family Trionychidae; genus Pelodiscus; species Pelodiscus sinensis. The sequence continues at coordinate 311,048,935 of NC_134711.1, forward strand.
GGAAATAAAATATGTAGATGAACAAAGGTTATCTCTTGACACTGATGGTTTGAAAAAATAATGCTCATGCAGACCTCCATGTTTAGTTGAGAGGAGGAATAAAAAAGTTTTGGGATCACAGACAAATGTTTGAGTTGCTTTTGGACCAGCACTAATATTACCCTATCATGCAAGATAAATAGGTTATAATACACCTTTTTATTTTTTGGTTGTATTAAAATGGTTAGATTATTTACATGTATGTAAATTGGGGAAAACGGGTTATGAAAAATTACTAACTGTAAAGTGAGGTTTCACAAAGAATGAGTCAACCTAAGTATAGCGTTAACAATTGAGATGTTTCTAAAATGATTCGTTACTATTCTTAAACCTTAAAACTAAGATGTAATAAATTGATTTATATGTTGGATTAAGATTAAATTGAGGGGTCTCCTTCCAGTGATGTGCTGAAGTAGCTTCCACTAGTGGTAATAGGAGTTGAAGGAAAAGCAAGTGACAACTAAATTCTTTGTGAAACATCACTGTTTGATAAAGTATATGTGTATTTAGCATCCTTATTTTTCTTTATGCTAAAGTGGATACAGCTGTGTTGGGGCAGAAGAGACGGGACCAGCTGCTGGCCACATTTCCTGCTTTATTTTAAAAGGTAGTATAAGAAATGAGGAAAAAGAGGTAACAGGGCTTCTGCTGTCTTTCATTTTTGAAAAGCTTGAATGTTTGGAAAAAAATAATCTCACCACTCCGAAGTTAGTGTGGTACTAGTTTGAAAAGGGACTAGGTACAAAGATAATCAATCTTCTGCTTTCTGTGAATTCGGTTACCTGTTCACAGAAATACAAAGCTAGTACAGCTAAGAACTAATGAGCTGTGGATTCTATTCCATCTTGTGCAGCATCAATCAGATTGTCTACTCAGTTCCAGTCTTTTATACTTGTACAATCCCCTTGTACGCAGTGGGGTAGTCACAAATGTCATTAAGAGCGTTATTTAATTGTTAGCACTCTTATTCTTGGTGGTAGGTGAAATGAGAAGAACTGAGCTTGACTGAGCCAAGATTGAAGTTATAGGGCTCAATCACTTGTTTACTTGTAATCATCTTATTCAACATAAAAATCATTAAAACAGTAAGCATGGAAGATTGCTGTGGCATTTTTAGTCTGCTTTACGGTAACTTTAAGTTACCTCAACTTAAATATAACACTATCTTCCTCTGTAATAGGATTCCCTGTTTTGAACAATTATGAACACTTTGTTAGATCAGAGCAGTCTGGGACTTAATCCTGACTTCTGATATGCACATGTGCACCACTGTATTCTGTAAAATATACTGCAAATGGGCAATAGCTAGTTTTACAACATGCAAAATGTGTGCCTGTACAATTAAGAGCAGGATCCACACCCCAGAATGTGGCTGCAGGGATTTTTAGTGCCTTCCAAATCTCATGTAAACCAAGCAGAGGGGAAAATTCTTTGACTTCTAATCAGTTTGTGCTATCTGTATGGAATATTGTTAAATACAGCTTTTTTGGAGCAGAAGCCTTGAATTGATACCTTAACAATACTTGAAAAACTTGTAAATGTTTGTAATTAGCTCTGTGCTGTACAAATAAGAATACAGTACTATAATAAAATCAGATGTGTTGATCTTTCAGTTATGGGCTCAAATAATTTTTTATCTTGTTCTTAACATTTTGTTTTTGATGAATGAGTCTTATGGTTGAATCAAAAAAGGTGGAAAGAGTGTTAAGTGTTTGTATTTTTTTTTTCAGTTGGGAAGCTTTTAAAGCAAGAATATAAAACTTGCATTGAAGAGTTAAACCATACTTTGGTTTGTCTGAAAGCTTTTTAAAATTACTTGTTCTTTTAAATGAACAACTTTTGTGGGTGGGCATGGAATAAAATTGTTGATATTTCTCAAGAGTCTGTTACAGTGATGCTTTTCCTTGGAGTTTGCATTGACTACTCTGATTTATTAAATACATAAAATTAATACAGGGGTAGGGAACCTTTTTGGGTCAGGCCGCTTACCCACAGAAAAATCAGTTGGTGGCCCCACACAAGTGAAAACTGCAAAAAAAAAAAAAAAAAGCCCCTCAAAACGCAACCCCTCACTGACGTAACCCCTAACTGAGAAGGAGAAAGACACTCCTCACATTCCCCTCGTACACCAGAACCTAGGCTGGCCCTGGTTCTGGAGATTTTGTATGCTCCAGCCCCATGGGGAGATGGTGGGAGAGCTGGAGTGCTAGCATGGGCTCCCCAAAGCTGGGGGGGGGGAACCCTGAGCTTCAGGGGGGCTGCATCTAGGCAAGCCAGAGGCTGTATCTGACCCCTGGGCCTTAGGTTCCCCACCCTTGATTTAATAAAATACACTTAAACTGTGTGGCACGTTTCTTCAAGAATCCATGTAACTTAAGTAGAAATCTTAGTCCTGGTCTACCTAGAAAACTGGGTATATAAAAATACATTGGTTAGGGGTGTGAAAAATCCATATGCTTGAGTAGTATTGTTACCCTACTAAGTCCCAATGTAGACAGGGCTAATTGATGGAAGAATTGGATTATCTACACCAGTGAGAGAACCTTTCCTGGTGGCAGAGGTAGAGTCTGCACTGAAGCACTATAGCTGGCACAGCTGTGCCACTGTGAAACTAGAAATATAGACAAACCCTTAGTAAACACTTCCATGTTCTGGTGACATCTTTCTCATTTTTTCACTTCATTCTTCCTAAGTCTCATGAGACCCAACTCTTTCTATTTACTGTGTTATGTTCAGAATTTTGTCATAGTTTGCAATTTAGTGTGTGATAACAAAAACAAGAACCAACAAAGGGTTATATTTAGTAATAGGCACACACATAAGGCCCTGCTAGAATTGCAAATGATAGTCAAAAAATTGTGGCTGATTTGTAGACAAGCCATAGCAAATTGTGGACCCTATTTGCAGTAACACAGTTCATTATTACTTTTCTGTGATTTTCTGCTCTTGGCCATCTGGAGATGAGCAGGGGCTCCTGTGGTGGAATCTGCAATCTCCCATGGTGAAATTCTGTGGAAGTTGCAATCTTGCAAGTAGGGCCTCAGACATTTTTCTATTTTGATGAATTCTGCAATATGCTTTTATAAAAATGTAAATACAATATTCAGATGTCTGACAACTTGGCTAAATTTGATGCAGTGTAACTATTGATTTAGGTGCATTGCTCAGAGGAAGAATGCTTCCATCATCATTGATTTAGCTACCATGGTTGGGGAGTGGTTTTCCTGCAGCAATAGAAAAATCCCATCTGTCATCAATGGTACAGAATTATACCAGCAAAACTATATAATTGTAGCCATGCTGCTGTAGTAGAGACATGGCCCTACAGTTCCCATGTGGTTTATATTTCTGGATATGTGTAGTGGTCTCAGAGTACACAGTTGATACATTTTAAGATTTTTAGAATTTGACTACAAGGCTGCCTCATGCTCAGTTGTTGAGAGCATCTTAAAGATCTTTGTACTTTTAGACAGTGCACCTCAAGAAAGTGGCTTGTTGGTGTGGTTATTGGTTGCCTCTCCATCTCTAACTTAAGTATAGGCATTGCATGTACTGAAAGTCTGAACTTAGACTATATCTGTTATAATGAAGGATAATTGTGTCATGGAAGTCATGAATTCCAAGACTTTCAGAGACCTCCATGACATTTTCTGCATCTGCTTCAGTCCCATATTTTGAGATGGCAGACACTGCGAGCTCCCAGCTTCTGTGGGTCCTGTGGGGGGCCTGAAGTTGTAATTCCTCCTTTCTTTCCCTGGTAGTTAGCTTCAACATAATTTTTAATTCACCGTCAGGTCACAGGCATCTCTGAATTTTTGTTTTTCCCATGACCTGTCCGTGACAAAATAGCCATGACACAATCTTTGACAGAAGTGGGGAAATACTTTAGGAAGGAGATTAATGTATAAAAAGAAGTTTAAAATTATTTATAATGACCTAAGGAAATATGTTTCTTGGCTTAATGGCCAGCTGGAAGAGTTAGTGACTGGGTTTTTGTGCTGTCCATTGCCAAGAAATAACTTATTGAAGGTTTTATTTGGAGTTATAAACCGAATATACATATATACAAAGGGAATTGCCACTTAACTGCCTGGAGATTGTACTTAAAAAAAAATCCCTAATCTTTTCCCTAGTAGTTAAAGACATTACAATAATCAGTAAGAAATAGAACCTCATTCATAGTAATCTTAAATACCTGTACATCTTAATAGCATTGCAAATTAACCTTTCTTTCTTTTCTCCAAACAGCTTAGCAGCATCTGGGGGGAAAATCATTTTTTCTGCAATCTGTAACTGCCTGGAGAGATGGCATCAAAGTAATTTTGGGGAGCCATGTCACAAATTTTGGTATCTACTGATGCATCTGAGTTACCAATTTTTTTTGTCACTTGCCAAAAGTGAAGAGTCAGTGTTTCCTTTGAAATTTTGAGGGACTTATTAAAATATACAGCAAAGGCTTTTTGTATACATCTTTCATAAAATTAACCATTTTTAAAAACCTTGCCTGTAATGTGTTTTGGGGATTGTGTGTTTGGATATGGTTATCTTATGTATTGTAATACTTTGTATTCAATCTATTATACATGCCTCTATTATTTATGTAGACTTAAAAAGCTTCAGTAGGTATATATCAGATCCATGGGTGTCCAAATAGATATTCTTTATTCGGAAACATTTTTTGTAGTCTTACACACAGGAAAAAGGTCACAATGATGGGTGAGGTATTCTTCTCTCCCACCCCTTGGGATAGAAGAGTAGTTGGGATGGGGCTTTTTTGGGAGATGTGCCTGTTTTGTGCTGCGGAGAAATCAGGAGGAGAAGGGCATGTCTATTGTTAGGGGATTGGTTGTGATGGATGAAGTGACATTTTGTATCGTTGTTCATAAAATTGAGAGCTTTGCCCATGATGGTACTCTTAAGACAGCGGTTCCCAAGCGCTGGGCCGTGGACCACTGTCGGAGCTCAGGCTGGCTGTTCCCAGCGGTTCAGCAGCAGGAGGCGCCTCCCTCCACTCTGCATTTGGGGTTAGGGGGAACAGCTTTTGCCAGCAGTCGCACTGGGGCTGAGGTGGAGCAGGAGGCACCTTCCCAGGGCCTCCCTTCCCCCCTGCCTGCATGACTGCTTTTGCTGGTGGCAGGAGGAGTTGGAGCAGGAGGCTCCTTCCTCCTTCCCTCATGATGGCAGCCTGGCTGGGGCTCCATCCTTCCCGCCCCTACCCATGAGGGAGCAAGATGGGTTTGGGGAGGAAGGGTGTGTGAAGGAGGGCCATTCTCCCTGCCCATACAGCAGTAAGGGATACACTCCCTAAAGGGGGCAGCCTTGCTCTGGGGAGTGTGGGGGTGGAGGTAATGGGTGAGGCAATGGTGAGGTCACGGGGCAAGAGGGTGTTGGCATGGGCTGTAGGGGTCAGAAGTTAAAGGGCATGGGGCATAGGAGTGGGGGTCAAAAGGTGTTAGGCACTGGTGTGCAAAGGGCTGGGTTGGGGCTAGGCAGACTGGCAACATTTTATTTGCATATTTGGATAATGAATATGCAAATAAAATATTGCTGGTCTGCCAAACTTTGTGAATGGGTTTGCTGGTCCACGGTGCAAAAAAGGTTGGGAATCACTGTGGTAAGACACACATTTTTTTCCTCCATTCCTCTCTAACCCTGCCTTGTGTAATCTGAATCACCATCATTCTGGCAGAAGGTTGGACCATGACTACCTTCAGAATCCATTTATGCTTCTTAATTGGACAGTAGATTTCTTCTTTAAAATGCAGTGAAAGCTACTGTAGTGATGATGTTTTTATTTGTAACCCATTTTTGCCATGATGGTAAGAATTTGTACAGATGATAAAAATGCACCTAAAAATAATTTCCACCATACCTGTAACTGCTGACACTAGAGTTTAAACACCTTTTTTTTTGTTTGTTTGTTTGATACTATGAAAAGTATGTTACAAATTATAGGAATATAATGTATGATGGTAGCTACTATGTAACTCAATCACCTGGGATTTTTGTGTGTGTGTGTGTGTGTGTGTGTGTGAGAGAGAATGCTAAAAGATACTGGGCATACTGAGAAGTGTTACAGGTATAAAAATGAGAAAAATTGTTCAAATGCAGGGCTACTTGCCTATCTGTGAACCTTTAAATAGTTATGTTCACATATTTCACTGGGAGAAATTGCATCAGTAACCTAAATATTTTATCCTGATGCAATTTAAAGTGAATTATTTCAGTATCAAGCATTGTAACTTTTTAAACAGAGACTGGCTAGTAGCCAATATGTGTCCCTATTTTTTCCCATCTCCTGATATAGACTGACTTGTTAACATTCTTTTGCACTGAATAATTTATTTAAATGTTAACAAAATTATCTAGCGAGCAGTTTTTAAAAAAAAAGTTACAGGGTTGCAATTGTTGGTTTTTAAACTTTCTGCTTTGGAAACAAAAATGTATGTAATGCTTATTAAAGTCTGAATTAGGGATGTGAAAGTGTGCTGCATCAGAGGCAAGAGTGGAGGGAGAGGTAGTAGACAATTCTTGTGGGAAGCAGGCTTTTGCATATCCCTTTCCCCCTGCATGTAACTATGTAGCCACTGAAATTTTCAATAGTTACACATTTACTTGAATAAACACATTTTAAAGACATCCCTAGTCTTTAAATAAAAAAGCTGGTTTGAGCTAGGCATTGCTACATAACCTTCTCTTAGCTCAATGATGCAGCTTTCATACTGTCCTGTAAAATACCTTTGCTCTGATCATGGGACTCTAGAGTGCAGGTGGTGAGTGCTAAACAGTATAGTGGCTAAATGTTTTACATGCAATCCAATATTGCAATAAAAATACAAGAATGAGGGGGACTGTTGGAGGTCTCAATACTGTGTGTAAGGAGGGAGGATGGGGGCGGGTTCCACTAGCTTAATAAATATAGGGCTCAATTCTCATTATTTTCCCTGTATAAATCAGATTAAACCCACTGGTTTCTAATTAACTAGGTATCTAGAAGAATTACTGTTGTATGTATAACTTTTTTTCTGCCATAGCAATCACATTGGTCATATACCTATTCAGTTCATGCACATAATTTTTGGAAAGTTAGACAAAAATATTAAAACCGCATCTGTACGTTCAGTTTACTCTAATGTAAGAGTATAGATTCACAGCCAAACCTGATGGTTGTCTTCTGTAATACTCTGAAATTGGGGAACAAAAGCACAAGTCATTTTATCTCAGAGCTGGCCACCCTAGAACATTGTCACTCTAAAATTTGGGAAGCTTGTTGGCTGGCAGACTGTTTTTGTGGAGGGTGTTCTGTGTCCTTCAGACATTACTGCTAGGACAGATTACACTATTTTGTAGAGAAGATACATTTGAGGCCCTGCTATGTCTATGTAAGCCTTTATGGTAATTACGCCTTCAGTGAATGTGTAGCTCTTAGTGTTTCAAATTGGCACCTCACAAAGTATTGTAGAATGTACAGTACAGGCAGTCCCCGGGTTACGTACAAGATAGGGATTGTAGGTTTGTTCTTAAGTTGAATCTGTATGTAAGTTGGAACTGGCGTCCAGATTCAGCCGCTGCTGAAACTGACTGCCAGTTCTGACTTACATAGAGATTCAACTTAAGAACCCCAAGTCAGCTGCTGTTGAAACTGATCAGCGGCTGATTCCAGGAAGCCCGGGGCAGAGCAACTGTGCCTCGGGCTTCCTGTAGTCATCGCTGGTCAGTTTCAGCAGCGTTCGACTTGGGGACGCCTGGGGCAGAGCAGCTGGGGTGCTGCTGGGTTGGTCCAGTAGTGCCCAGAGCGGCGCTGCGGGACCAACCGGCAACGCCCCAGCTGCTCTGCCCCAGGGTCCACAACTAAAGCCTGGTCTGCTGGGGAGGGGGGGGCACACTAGCTGCGCCCCCCCCAGCAGACCAGGGACACGGGGAGCAAAGCTGCAGTGGCGGGGTGCCGCGCCTCTGAGGCTTTGCTCTGGCCCGGGACCCCGCTGCGGCTTTGCTCCCGGTGCCCCTGGCCTGCTGGAGACGGTCCCCAGCAGACCAGGGGCACTGGGAGCAGCTTTTCTCACCCCGGAGGTTGAGGTGGACTGCTGCCTGCGAGCTCCGGGGCGAGAAAGCCCCGTTCGTAAGTTCGGATCCGACGTAAGTTGGATCCGCGTAAGTCGGGGACTGCCTGTAGTTGAATGTGGTTGTACCTTGACATCAGCATAGACGACTTCTTTTGTGAGACCCAAAGATATCTTTGGTTAACCAGGGGTGCCATTACTCTAGCAGCATAGATCATGCACAGCCTCTTGACTCACTGTCCTATTCAGGAGAGAGATAATTTTATGTGCAAAATTGGATGGTGGGTAGGCTTCAAAATTCTTTCTGCTTGACCTTTCTGGTATCTGGGTATGTAGATTTTTAAATTAACTCCTCTCCACCAGACTAATAAAAGTGGAAATGAAGATATGTGGCTTGCCATTCAGGGTTCAAATAACTACAGAATACTGTATATGTTGGAAGGCTAGCTCATTTTTGGGAAGTAAAATCTGGAAGAAATTAGTCAATACTAACATTCAGCAGGATGGCTTACAAGTCAAGAAATTTCACAACTCAAATTTACATTAATGTAAATTTAACTTGCCACTTTGTCTTTCAATAAAAGACAAGGAAGAAACACACAAGCAGGGTATTTAAGAATTTTTGGTTCTGGATTTTTTCCCCTACATCTTAACAGGTAAGGGGGGTAGTAATAGGCATAAATAGACCCTTGTTCTTTATTAGTAAGTAGGCTTGGAATTATTCACTTTCCTTTTTGTTTAATATCTGATGGATATCAATGTTTATTTTTAAACTCCTTATTTGTGTATGTTTAAAATTAGTTGTAGGAAATTATGGGGGGTATCAAGCAACGAGATTCAAATTAACTTATTAAAATATAGATTTTTCCAATATCCCATTGTCAAAATATATAAAATGAATATTTTTAAACACCTCAGTTCTTTCTTTGCCTATCTGTAAATTTCTACTACTCTGGAAAGTAGATGGGCCCCCATCCTTACTTTTAAACTTTCCACAGACCCCCTGCAGTATTGTTGCAGACCATGAAGGGTCTGTGGACCACAGGTTGAGAACCACTGATCTAGATACGTTCTTGGAACAGATTGAGGCTTAGAAGCTAAAATAAATACAATGCTTATGTTACAGTAACTTACACACCAATATAGCTTTTTGGGTTGTAACTTTGTAAGTGAAAATCCAGTTATACATGTAACTTGTGTACTTCCATTGATTTAATAGGTGTTCAAATAAGGCAGGTCAAAGGTATGAGGCACCAGAGAAGTATTAAATTGCTTTATCAGAGTACTAAGTTCAAGACTATGAACCACGACCCTAATTCAGTACTGAATTAAGTATGAATGGAGGTAGAAATTCTTCAGACCTAGTCCTACATATTGCCTCTGGATTCACTTGACAGGTACACAGTCAGCTTATATATTTCATAGTACATTTGGGGAAGATATGAGTACTCCTTGACAACGGGAGAACTGCTCAAACTTTGCTGTATAAGTTAGTAGGGGTCATAAATAATCACTGAACTGTGCTTTCTAAAAAAGTGTTTGGATTGTGCATTTCCTCTCTAAAAGTAGCACACAACAAAATCCTCTGGTTCAGTTTCTAATTTAATAAAATAGACAATATGTTGTGTATTAAAACAAATCCCACAAACCACTTTCTTTTCTAGTTTCACGGTTTATTGTGGTAACCCCCCCAATCAGGGGAAGAGGTGATATTTTTTCAGTTTTAATCTTTGAGTTCTTCAGGATTGCTGTTTGGTTCAGTCAACTGGAGCATTTTCATAAATATTCCATACTCCCTTGAGCTGAGGTAAATTCCAAATGCAGCCTGCAGAAGTATAGCATAACTCATCTTCTTAAAGACTGGTTTAGAAACTTTAATCCAGAAGTGTAACATATTCTCTTTTCCAGGCAAGGGAGCAGAGCTGTACCTGTATAGAACACAACCATAAAAAAGTCCCCTATTAATTATTACACAAAGTTTAGGTGTTGGGAGTAGAGAGTGCATATACAAAACAAAGCTGACGGTTTTGGCTGATTCATGCCAGCCAACTCAGGCTCATGGACCTCAGGATGAAAGGTTAGGGAGGGATGTTTCGTTGCTGGAGCCCAAATTTTAGGTCTCACAGTTCTGTCTCTAGCCCAAGCCAGAAGTCTATACAGCAATGGAAGAACACCCTGAGGCTGACTCAGACAGCCATGGGTTTATTGTTGTGTAGACGTACAAGCTTATTTGGGTACTAGGAACCAGTGTTCTAGTATTCTGGATTAGAAATACAATATAAATACTTATAATAAGGCTCATCTTCAAAGTGCTTTACAAATTAGTCCTTAGAATACCCCAAGAGGTGACTATTACCCTCATTTTTGTCAAGTGGAGGCAGAGTGTTAATTTGCTTAGAATCATGGAAGGGAATCAATATTGAGATATGCCTGCCTCTCTAGCCTCAGTTCCAACTGGTTAGAAGTATGTTTAGTTACCCACCTTCTGTTCAAAGACCTTCAAACATTTGGTTTGACATTTCAGGGAACTCTGGTTTTCCTACAGAACACATATCCCACTCACCTGTAGAACTCCTTATACAACCAGTATGGGGTTGGATAGCAATTGTTTTGCCAAAGATTATTTTGCAATCCTACTTGTTCCATCTTAAAACTCTCTTTACTATGAATATCCAAAAAGATTTAAATAGACACATGTGCTTTGATAAGGACTATGTAGAATTAATCTGTCACACGAAACAGAAGTTTGACACAATTTTCACATACCTGGCTGCAAGTCCTGCATTTATAGGAATGGCCAAGAAAATAGGATATAGACCACCTATAACAGATCCAATTAATCCTCCTCTGACCATGGCACAGGTTGCACATGTTAGATCACCTAAATGACAAGTCATTTCACAGTTAAAATACAGTATCTACATTGCTGTTACATTTTAACCTGAGGTTTTTTAAAATGTATTGTCAGCAGAAATGGTCATACTGAACTGCAACTAAAGAGATTAAACAGAAGATTCTACCAATTGTATAGCACTCTCTCTAGAGTTCAATTAAATATAACCCAATTTGTATTGCTGTAATTGCACCTAAACTGAAGCCAAGTAGGTGTCTTATAAATTGAATTACCAGGATGACAAAGATTACTGATTCAAAGGAGTTGGAAAGACAGAAGCATTGATAGTAAAATGTTCAAAAATTAGTGAAGCTCATCATAGAAAAATCGGCTCCATCCGTATCCCTACACTTTAATCCCCTACTTTTGGCATATGCATAAATATAAAAGTGTTGTCTTTTGACAGTGTTCTGTGCACCTGGAAGTTCATGTACAAGGTGAGGTTTTCAACACAACGTTGCTTCACTGTTTTGGAAATAGCATAAGCTTTCCTGATACGTATTATATATTTTGAACAGTTTGTTTGTGGATTTGTTTGTGCAAAATAGTCATACTTTGCAGTTACCTAGAGATACCAAATTTTGCATAAACAATCCTGCCATATAAATTAGCCAAGTACACTACTTATTATACCAGAATATGCTAGGTTAAAGGTTTAAATAATTTTTTTTCCATCAGAAAAAATGTCATGACTATTTTGATTAGAGTTCATAAACATATTTGCTAAGAAAATTAAAATCAAGTTACCTATTCAACTGTCATTTTAAGCGACGAGGAGTCCTGTGGCACCTTATAGACTAACTGAAGTGTAGGAGCATAAGCTTTCGTGGGCATCTGACGAAGTGGGTCTTTGCCCACGAAAGCTTATGCTCCTACACTTCAGTTAGTCTATAAGGTGCCACAGGACTCCTCGTCGCTTTTGCAGATTCAGACTAACACGGCTACCCCTCTGATAACTGTCATTTTAGTGGAGGAATGGATAATACATTTTAATAGGGGACCACTCCCAAGATTTTGGTAATTGGTCAAGGGCCACACTTCTGTTGAGGGGGGTCGGGTTCTGGGACAGTGGATGGGGTGTAGAAGGGAGCTTGGGATAGAGGACTAAGGTGCAGGAGGTAGTGTGGTATCTGACATGGAGTGTAGGTGGAGGGGGTTATGATCTGGGGCAGGGTCCAGGAGGGGTATGGGTGCAGGAGAGGACTCTGGCTTGGGGGAGGAGAGTAAGAGGGGGCGTAAGGTAAGGGAGGGGATTGTGACCTTGAGGAGGTGGGGAGAGGGGATACAGAGGGTTTGGGTGGTGGCTTGGGGGCAGGTATTGGGGAAGAAGGGCTGGGGTTCTAGAGGTAGGCTCTGGGTGGGAGGTGCTTACCTAGGCAGCTCTCAACCGCCAGCTCTGCAAGAACCTGACACAGGCTCCCTGCCTGTGTGCTGGATGAGCTCCTTCATATGTGGCTCTGTTCCAGCACAGGGAGAAGGGAGAGAGTAGGCTTCATTTGCTGCCCCTGCTGTCACCAAAATTTCTCAGCTCCTATTGGCCAGAAACTGGCCAATGGGAGCTGAGGGATTTTGCTAGAGTGCAGGGACAGTGCTAGGGATATTAAATATCCACTAATTGAATAGTTGAGTAACCTCAGAAATTCTTATCAATTAGCTGACTATTCTATAGTCCCCAGAGGCAGGGCTGGCAGCCAGTGCTCTCTGGTCTGACACCTGAGGAGCCCCCTGCCACTCTGCGCTGCTGCCTCTATCACAGCAGCAGCACAGGGTTCCAGGTGGGAGCTGGTCTGCAAATGGAGCCAGTTTAAAAACCAGTTCCCCTTGTGGACTGGCTGCTTGTTAACCCTGTCCTGCTGCTTCTGATGAAGAGGCAGCAGCACAGGGTGGCAGCAGTCCTTGTCTGAAGTGGGTCTGAGCTCCCAGAGGCGGTGCGAGCCAGAACTGAGCCACGCTATCTGCCTGCCCAGCTCTTAATACGGTTTAAACGCAGCGCCGCAGCAGGGGTGGGTCACAGACCTGTCACAAGCCAGGACTAAGCTGGGCTGCTGGCCAGCCTGCTAAAAAAACTTACTGGCAAGGGGGGGAAGTGGGAGGGAAATGAGTACAGTCTATAGCATTAACCTATAACCTTTTACTTAACAGTTAATCAACTACACTATTACATCCCTAGACAGCGCACAAAACTTTCACCTCCTTGTCCAGACTGCATAGCGTGGAAGCAGGAAAAAGGGAATTTGTGTGCAGCCATCTTGGTCTTGTTAGCAAGAGAGCAAGAGTAAGCTAATTCTGACTCTTGACAACACAAGAGCTATAATAAGATGCTGTCTTCGCCTCCATACGGAGATAAGGATAGAATGCTGACTCTGGCAGGGACCTTGAGATAAGGAGCATCTGGGTGGAACCAAAATAACTGTTAGCCATTGGTGTTTGTAATGGGAAGGAGACTAATTGTTATTATATCTAATGGACAGTATATAAACTGCTTCATAATTGCTTGTATTCGAAGATCTGCCTGGAAAAGGGGGGGGGGGGGCTTTTCCCCACCCCCCCCCCCCATCTGAATCATTTTTTCCCTTGCTGCAGCTCATAATAAAACTGCCTCTGGCTACTTGTTGCTTACAAATGCAAAGTGAGGACAATGTTTTCTTCCACAATAGCAATTAGCAGCCTGCTATTTAAAGCGGCTGCAGCTGCTCTGTAGTAAGGGTGCTGGTGAGGCAGCCGTGGGCCAAATCTGACCAGCTAGTGGCCTCTTGCCCACCCCTATTTTAGTGCAAAGAAATTTTTTACTGTTATAAATCACAAAATAATTCAAATTAGTTACGGAAAGAGTAATGGAAGCTTGACGAGTTTCTGATTCAAATTTACTATGTACGGTAATTATTCAATAAAATGAATGTTTGAAGTTGAAATCCTACAAATGTAAAACATTTTTTACTTTCCTTTTGCAAGCACATTAATAACAATTCTATTACATATGTTTAATTATTGAACTTTCCTATAAGTGTAATCTACCCAAAATGACTTTGCCCGATCAACAACAAGCCTCACCTACTAACTGTACATAAAACATGCTGACAGTTTTTATGACATGAAAGCATTGAAAACAGTGCACTTCATAAGGAATTAAAAAAATGTACCTGAAAGTAAAGGTACTGTTACAGCAGCATGGTAAACTGCTGCTGTTGTGAGGAATGGAAGTACAGCCATTGGCAAACTAGAAGCAAATCGAGCCTCTGTGACATTTAGGATACGTCTGAAAAAACTGTTCGCTATTAAACCACAAAAGCCTCCGTTTATTCCAATGAAGTATGATCCATGTTCTAAGAGTTTCCTGGGAAGAGGGGAAAAAGTAGGTCAAAAATTTCAGCAACTATGTGGTGTACAGAAAATACATTTGTTTAGTGCTATCATATCTTTATGAACATACTATATTAAATTACAACTCTGAAGATTATTTAAAGTGGAGTCCTCCTACTTTCAGAAGCAACCAATACAGTATTCCCTGCCCTGTACTGTGATAGTGGTGAGGATTAGGAAAGAACAACTAAGTAAACTTGAAGTATGCACAATTGGTCAAGTGAATTGTGGAGAGATATATTGACTTTGGAAAAGGTTCAGAAAACAAACAAAAATGAGTAGGGGTTTGGAAAGGGTCCTATATGAGGAGAGATTAAAAAGACTGGGACTTAAAAAAGAGGAGACTAAGGGGAGTGGGGAGATATAATAGAGATCCATAAAATTATGATTGATGTGGAAAAAATGAACAAGGAAAAGTTATTTACTTGTTCCCACAAGAAGTTTAGTGAGACGAAAGCCTAAAACAAAAGCCCATGCAGCACAGGCCTGCTTTGAGGCCTCAGGTCTAGCTAACAATGGACAAAACATGTCTAACAAAGCAAAGCTAAGCTTTAAGCAAGAGGCAGGCCCCTGCTAACAGAACTTGGCACAAACGGGTTAGAGTGCAAAACACTAATTGGTAATAGGCCCTGGTGTAGAAAAATAATTTGTACTGGTCATAAGTTGAAAGCATATGGTACCACAAGCTCATTAAAAAAGACCTCGGTACATGCTCCCCACAGATACAGACCCAGGTTCAGGAAAGGGTCTAAAATGATAGCATAATGGATAGAGATAATCATTCTAATCAAATTACGAGGTACAGCAGGACTACTCAACTTTGGAAGCCCCAGGAGCCACAATGATACTCTCAGCACACGTTGAGGGCCATAACTTAAGTGTGGTTGCATATACATGCAAATATCTTTTCACACTGATGGGCATGAATACAAAGATTAAGGCAGGTCTACACAATACACAGGCCCCATTTAAGTCAGTTCTTCTGATATTAATAAAATGCAATATTTACCCGATTTCCACCCATATGAAAGCATTTTTAATGAGCAATAACTGTCCAGGAATTCAACTGTTAAAATGCATATAAACAAAAGACCATTATATGGAGTACTTTTCCGTTTTGGCTTCACAACAGTTGAGGAATTTAACTACTAAAACACATATTAACCCAAGCCGCAACGTAAACCCAAACTGCAGTGCAAACAAATGGGCCGCATGCTGAGTAGCCCTCAGATACAGGGTGATGGGTGGGTATCTAAGTAGTGTAACTTGTTTGCACATGTATATAAATGTGGTGTCTTGGGGAGACACACTTTGTCCAGCTGGGGAGCAGTGGGAGTTTCCCACTGGTTGTGCTGAGGCCACTGTTGTAAGTATATGTGTGTAGTGATTTGATGGAGTCTACTGACAACTATTACTGTACTTTGCTTAAAAATAAACCCGTTGGACACTTTTGATCCTTATCTGATTTTTGGTCTTTGGGGGCCCTCTTGAGGTCTGCGGTGGTCATTGGGCCCACATCATTGAGCACACATGCAAGCAGCCTTCTGGTTACCATCATCGACAGAGGAGAGGCCTGTCTGGACAACATGGCAATAAATCCTCCTGACTATTGTAAGAACTAGGAGTCACCAAATGAAATCAATAGGTAGCAGGTTTAAAACAAAGGACGTTTTTCTTCACACAGTGCTCAGTCGGCCTGTGGAATTCCTTGCCAGAGTAGATTGTGAAGACCAGGACTTTAACAGGGTTCAAGAACAAACTAGATACATTCATGAAGGTTAGGGCCATCAATGACTAGACCAGGATGGGTAGCAACCTCTGTTAGAGGCTGGGAATGGCTGACAGGCGAGGGATTGCATGATGATTCCCTATTCCATTCACTCTCTCTGGGGCATCTGGCATTGGCCTCTGTTGAAAGACATGATATTGGGCTAGATGGACCTTTGATCTGACCCAGTGTGGCCATTCTTATGAAAGGTTATCTTCTAAAACTGAGATTCAACAGTTATAGGGGGCCATATGCATATCCAGACAAAAGTTATATGCAATTCACAGCGGTAAAAATACACTTTTGAAGGAATAACTGATTTGGTACAGTAAAAGTAATGATCATTTGTGCTTCCCTAGGTAGCGTTCTAATAAAAAACCCTAGGTTATGTGAGAAACCCCCACACAAAAAGCTGTCTGGAAAAAGTGACCAATACATTGAAGCATAGCCTTGGCATTAAACAGCAAAAGCGCAATCACATCTTAAGCAATATAGGGTTTTAGATCCCAGTTCATTTTTTTCAAGTCAATATTAACTATAGGTTTGATCTCTCTGGTCCGGCACCCTTAGGACCTGACTGGTCCCGGATGAGGGATTTTTCTGGACCAGAGGAGGTCATTTTGGATCCCTGCCACCAGCTCCCCAGCTCTATCATTGGCCTCCCAGCTGGATCTCCACTGCCCTGTCAATCTGCTGGGCAGCCATCGCTACTGTGGTTCCACCAGGCAGCCCGATGCTGGGGCTCCAGGCAGCCGTGTGCACATTTGTGGGTCAGTGCCTGCTACCATGCAGATGGGACAAGGGACCCGCACCGCAGCTAGGGCCACATGCCACCATGCAGCTGGAGCGAGGGGTTGGCACCCAAAGCCCCAGTCAGAACATGCTTCTTATGGCCAGGGCTGGGTTTTGGCACCTGGGAGAACAGCCAGAACTGGGAGCTAGGGGTCAAAACCCCACATCCAGAGCTAGTAGTTAGCACTCAAAGCCCTATGGTTGGAGCTTGCTGTCGTGCAGATGGGCATCAGTGCCTGGGGCCAATACCCGCTGTTGCAAACCTGAAGTCTGGAACAGGAATCGGAGGCCAGTGCCTGCCACACAGCTGGAACCAGGGACCAGAGGCTGAATGCCTGTACCTAGAGACCAGGGCCACATGGCCGGAGCTACCTCAGTACCTGCTACCCTGTAATTGGAGCCCAGGGTCACACAGCCGAAGTTCCACTGTTGAAGCCTGCTGTCCTGTAATAAACAGGAGGTGTACTGACCATCACCTGCTGACTAAGGGGTTAACTCAGGTAGTCAGGAAAGGTTTTGGCCAGAGGGCCCGGAGAACCCGAGATAGAGGGCTGCAATTTGAATTGGATATAGGTTCCCTGCAGGCTTGCTTTGTGTGGGAGAGATAAACCAGAAGTTGAAAGATACAGAATGATTTAAACCCAGGCAGCACTACCATGCCCCCACAGAATTCAGAGCATGGGAGTGAACTGAACAAAGAGAAAATAAGAAGTAAGTAACAGGGAAATGTGAATTCAGTCACGTTCAGAATAATTTTTCTTTATTTTGTGGTTTGCTTTGAACTGCTCTGTGTGAATCTATGCCTCCGCTCCCCCTTTACCATCTAAGCATTATGACAGAGATTTTCTATTGTTTTAATTTATTCTCCTTAATTGCTCTGTAACATCTAGCAAGTATGCTTTATACACTTTATCTTTTGTTTTGTAATAAAAATCACTTCTTTTAAGGTGATGATTTGATTCTTGTATCCTGGAACATCTGTCTGTGTGTATCTGCATGCCTCTGAGGCTATGTCTAGACTGCATCCCTCTGCCAACAGAGGGAGGCAAATCAAGCACTTGGGAAGTGCAAATAAACCCGGGATTTAAATATCCCAGGCTTCATTTGCATATTGGCGTTCCGACGCTGTGCCGATCAGGCTCAGTGTCAAAAGTTAAAGTAAAGTATAGCCGCGGCTCTGCCGACAGCGGGGAGCTTTTTCGGCAGATTCTGTACTCCTCAAAAAATGAGGAGTAAACGCAGTGTAGACGGGGCCATTTTGTGCAAAAAAACCCTTTTGTACAAGATCCCTTATCCCTCAAAAAAGGAGGTATACAGGATCTAGCTCAAAAGGGTTTTTTTGTGCAAAATGTCCCAGTCTACACTGCGTTTTTTTCTGCAAAAACCTCTTCTGCAAAACGGATCGGAAGAGACTATGCAAATGAGAGCGCAAGAAATGCTAATGAGCGCTTCATCTGCATTTTCTCTTCCAAAAATGCTACAGTGTAGACATAGCCTGAGTTCCAGAGTGGGGAACAGCCCTGAAATGATGGTAGAGCGGTGGGATCATTTTGAACCAGGAACACAGACACACTCCTTAAAGTCGGTCAAGAACTCACCTTGCTCCTGCAGGTAAGCCATCCAATTGGGCTCTCACACTCCCTCCTGCCCCTAGCTGTTGGGGGCCTTTTGTTTGCCCCTGGCTGCCCCAGCTGGCAGAGGCCTTCCCCCACCTCCAGCTCTCTGGCAAGGGGAGAGGGGTTTGAGGCAGGGGGGAGAAGGGGAGCTACGCATTCAGTCTGGTGACAGGGAAAATGGTGGAACCCCACTCCTGCTGGCCATTGTCTTGGTGATATGCTGCCCCCAGTGGTCACTCTCAGTATTGCATCCCTCCTCTCTATGTCCTTCCCTTGCCATGATACGGAAAAAAGCCCAATTCCTGGGACTCTCATTCTCTTGGCACAACCAAACCCTTACCTCACTTTAAGTTAGGAGAAGAGGATGCTGCATACCAAATTTAGTGGTCTTAGCTCTTATCGTTTATGAGACATTCTTGAACAAAGACTCACAGACAGATGCACAAGTCTAAAATATGTATATAATTGATGTAGAGCAACTAAGTGCTTAGCAACAAGCTCCAATATAAGGGATTTATCATGCCTCTGCCACAATATTCCTCCTGGTTCCCCTGCTGTTCTGGGTAGGGAATGATGCATGAGCTTACACTGGGCAGAGCATATTCTCCCTGAGTAGGCAATGTAGCTGTGCCATTCCATGTGCTGGAAGGAGTGGAACATGTTTTTTCTCCATTTCCCATCCACCTGTGGGAGAGGGATATAGCAGTTCAGTGCACTCTGCATCTCCTTTCATAGTACCACCTGAGATTTGGCTAGAGCGTGCAAGGGGATTCCCTTTAAAGTAAAGAAAACATTGAGCTCTAGCTAGTTTAGCTATTTCCCTGAAGTCACCATTTACAATTCAAATGCAATTCAAGATCTTTGGAAATGAAAAACAAAAAAGAAAGTCACAAACACTAGTTGGTAAAATATATGAAGACAGGAACATCACTTACTTATCTGCTTCTGGAAGTCGAGCAAACATTTTTAGAAGAACTTCCTTTCGTGTGATATGGTGAAGACTTGGACTTTCCTGTGGTGAATTTAGTTCAAGCTCTCTTCGTTCCATTTTGAGGCTCTGGTTCATAGAGTGAGAAACAAAAGTTTTGTGTTTTAAATGATGCTTCAACAACATAAACTAGATTTTTTGCATGACAATGCTTAATGTCTCAAGAATGTAAAAGCCCTCAAGAGATTGAAAGGATATGATCCAGCTAAAAATGTCCAGCTTAAAAGCCGGTTCCCCCCAGCAATGTCTCCGCGGGAGGCAGAAGTACAGTGGAGAAAATGGAATGAGCCGGGACTGAGCAGTCCCAGCTCACGCCGGGTCCCAGACACTGCATCTCTGCTTTATAAACGTAATAAGAGCAGAACTCTTAATACATTTAAAAATTAGAGCCACAGTGAACCCCCTTATCAACTAATCGAGTAGTTGATGGAAATTCCATTGATTGCTTGATTTAACATCCCTAATAGGTTCAGATACTGCAAGGATTTTGTTTAAACCAAACGATCAGTGTTGATGCACTTGTGCTATCTACTATATATTTTACAGAGTTTGTTTTTATCAAGAACTCCTCCTAAAAGGTAGGAGCTAAGACCACCAAATTCAGTACAGGCAGTCCCGGGTTACATGGATCCGACTTACATCGGATCCCTACTTACAAACGGGGTGAGGCAACCCCACACTAGCTGCTTTCCCCCAGCAGACCAGGGTGACGCAAAGCTAGCGCCCCCCCTCAGCAGACCAGGGAGACGCAGAGCAGCTTCTCTCAGCAGACAACCTCAGCTTCAGAATAAAGGACTGAGGGAAGTTAGGTGTGGGAGAATAAAACTGAGCTCTGGAGAAATGTTTGGCTAGAGTTTCCCCTACAATATGTACCAGTTCCGACTTACATACAAATTCAACTTAAGAACAAACCTACAGTCCTATCTTGTACGTAACCCGGGAACTGCCTGCATACAGCTTCCTCTGATCATAACTTCAACAACGTAAGGGTTTGGTTGTGCCATGAAAACAGGATGTGCCTGGAATGGAGTTGCTTCTCATAATACCAAACAAGAGACAGAATCACCAAATCAAGTACATTCCTCAAAATTCACATATCTGAGCAAATGTTAAAAGAGACTGAATCAAGATGAGCCAGAAAAACAGGATGAACCTGGAATAAGATTGCATTGTCAATTAATCTCAGAGATTAAAAAAAAAGAAATTTGGAGTAGTACGCTGTTTTGGTACAGTTAAATCAATGCTTGCAGTCTGAAAACTAGAAGACAATGTTATTGTACACAAAATTGATTATAGCCTTTTTGTTAAAACATAGTGAATGATAAGAGTTTATAGGAATGAAGAAAAAAATACACTTGATGGAATTCCCATTTAAAAATATTTAAAAAATTAAAGACACAAATGTTAACAATTCCTTTTTTAATAAACTCAAAATGACAATTTACTTCATAAAAAATACAGTATTTTTTAAAAATACAATCATTTAAATAAAGCATGTACATTTGCCTTGTATATAAACAAACAACTTAATAGTTATGCACCTGGGCAACATGGAGTAAATCTCCTAGTTTTAAATAAAGGTAAGGATGAGCAGTGGGGAGAGTTTCCTAAAGTTGCAGCACCTTAGAGACTAACAAAAATTTAGATATGTTAAATGAAACTACCAAACAAAGGGAAAGCAGCACTTTTCTTCTGTATACTAAAGTTTCAAAGGCATATTAAGTCACAGAATCATAGAACTGGAAGGAACCTCAAGAGGCCATCAAGTCCAGTCCCTTGCACTCATGGCAGGAACAAGTACCATCTAGGACATCTCTGAGAGGTGTTGTTTTAACCTGCTCTTTAAAATCTCCAATGATGAAGAGTCCACAACCACCATGAGTCAATGCTCAGTTGAAAACTCTTAAAAGAAAAACATTAATATTTTGTTCAGCGTTAGGAATATTTCAGAATTACAAACTCCATTCCTACCGTGTTCATACCTATGAGATTCTACTGAACAACAAGATAACGTCAGCCTTCAAACTTTCTTCCTGAGCCACCTACCTGACTTATAAATTGGCTGTAAATTTTCTCTCAGATGATATCCCCAAACTTATATTGAAGAGCGTGATGACCTGGCCCACTCCTGTTTCTACTTAGTGAAGAGCTGCTGAAGAGAACACAGAGAATTCATAAAGTGTTTTGCAGGTGTTAACTATCTCACTTCAATCTGAGCATAACAAACAAATCTGACTCCTGGTTTAACACTAGTCACATAACTAGAGCTTTCAGCTCATGTGATGAGGTGGATTTTAATCATGATACTATATATTTTGTTAGTTTCAAAGGGCTTGTCTACACTAGGGAGTTACTTTGAAATAACTCTCCTAATTTCAAAATAACAAGGTGAGCATCCACACTACTTCAAAAATAATGATCTTGTTATTTCAAAATAACAACTCCTGCTTGTGAAGAGGAATAAATTTATATTGAAATAGTCGTTTTGAGAGTTGTTATTTTGAGAACTTATTTTGAAATAACCTGGTAGTGTAGACATAGTCTAAGGTGCCACAGGACTACTCGTTTTGAAAGTTACAGACTAACACGGTTACCCCTTTGAGACTTTATAACTAGAGTTGTTTTTGCTTGCACCTAATTATACTGTTCTTTAACTTTCAAGATTTCAGCAATAACCTCCCAAGTGAGGGCACAATGGCTCTGCCTCTACCTTCATTCCCCAGCCTCCCCGTTAAGCAATCCCTCTCCCATCACCCATTCCAAGCCTGACAGAGGCTAGGGAGATACCATTCCTACCCATCCTGGCTAATAGCCATTGATGAACCTAACCTCCGTGAATTTATCTAGTTCTGTCTTGTACCCTGTTAAAGGCTTGGTATTCACAACCTCCTCTGCCAAGACGTTCCACAGGCTGACCACGCGCTGTGTGAAGAAAAGCTTCCTTTTGTTTGTTTTAAACCTACTACCAATTACTTTCAATTGGTGACCCCTAGTTCTTATATTGTAGGAATAAGTAAGTAACTTTTCCTTATTCACTTTTTCCACGAGTCATGATTTTATAGACCTTTATCATATCCCCCCCTTAGTCTCCTCTTTTCTAAGCTGAAATGTCCAAGTCTTTTTAATCTTTCTTCATATGGAACCCATTCCAAACCCCTAATCTTTTTAGTTGCCCTTTTCTGAACCTTTTCCAATGCCCTTTTCTGAACCTCCTCTCCTCTTTGAGCTGAGGAGACCACATCTGTACACAATATTCAAGATGTGAGCGTACCATGGTTTTATATAGAGGCAATAAGATATTTTCTGTTTTATTTTCTATCCCCTTTTAAATGATTCCTAACATTCTATTTGCTTTTTTTGACTGCTGCTGTACACTCAGTGGATGTTTCCAGAGAACTATCTGTCATGGCTCCTTCCCCACTCTGGCATGATAAATGCAGAAGTGGGGGCCAGCAAGTGTACCCCAAAGCCTTATCTACCAGGCTTTGGTATAAAACTTCCCCCAAAATCTTAAAAACCTAGATCTTGGGAACAAAACTTCCGCTGCCACCACCCAAATGTTGATAAAGAAATCAGGGGGAAGATCATTTGGGAAATCTCACCTCTAAAATAAAAATCAAGGCACACAATTAACCACTGCCCGGTTAATAAAAAGAAAAGAAAGAACTTTTATTATTACAACCATATTCCTGTTGCAAACATAATGACTAGATAGGGAGGTAACAAAATATACTCATGGGCTACGTCTACACTGGCCCCTTTTCCGAAAGGGGCATGCTAATTTTAAACTTCGTAATAGGGAAATCCGCGGGGGATTTAAATATCCCCCGCGGGATTTAAATAAAGATGTCCGCCGCTTTTTTCCGGCTTGTAGAAAAGCCGGAAAAGAGCGTCTAGACTGGCCCGATCCTCCGGAATAAAGCCCTATTCCGGAGGATCTCTTATTCCTACTTCAAAGTAGGAATAAGAGATCCTCCGGAATAGGGCTTTATTCCGGAGGATCGGGCCAGTCCAGACGCTCTTTTCCGGCTTTTCTACAAGCCGGAAAAAAGCGGCAGACATCTTTATTTAAATCCCCCATGGATTTCCCTATTACGAAGTTTAAAATTAGCATGCCCCTTTCGGAAAAGGGGCCAGTGTAGATGTAGCCATGGAGAAACTCCATGGGCCTAGAACTTAGTTATAAAGAAAAGCCAAAACATCTTTTAAGGAGTGCCAGATCTCAGATCCCATACCCAATCCTTAAAACAATAAAACCTAACGAAACTACCTAAGCTTTACCCTACGTACAGAAAATGAAGAATGGTGTCTTGGAGAGAGAGAGACATGCTTGTCCCTCTCTGTAGCTGCAGAGAACTCTCACAGAGAGACAAAAGGACAAAGGAAAAAACCCAAATTCCTTTGTCCCAGATTGAAAGTCCCACCTACATTCCTACTGGTCACTCCACCTGGCTAGGTGTAGTTAACCCCTTAATCCCCAGGCTGCTGGCTAACCCTCATAATCATGACACTATCCACAGTGACTCCAAGATCTCTCTCTTGAGTAGTTGTAGCCAAATTAGTTCTCATCATATTGGGCATAGATTTGGAATTATTTTTTCCAATGTGCATTACTTTACATTTATCAACATTAAATTCCATTTTGTTGCCCAATCACTTAGTTTGGTGAGATCTTCTTGAAGCTCTTGACAGTCTGCTTTGGTCTTAACTATCTTGAGCAGTTTGGTATCATCTGCAAAGTTTGCCCCCTCACTGTTTACCCCTTTCTCTAGATCATTTATAAATAACTTGAATAGGATTAGTCCCAGGACAGACCCTTGGGGGACCCCACTAGTTACTTCTCTCCATTTGGAAAACTTACCATTTATTCCTACCCTTTGTTTCCTGTCTTTTAACCCATTATCAATCCATGAGAGGACCTTACCTCTTATCCCATGACAACTTTCTTTACTTAAGAGCCTTTCGTGAGGGACCTTGTCAAAGGCTTTCTGGAAATGTAAGTACACTATATCTATTGGATCCCTGTCTTTCTTGGCCCCCTCAAAGAATTTTAGCAGATTTGTAAGGCATGATTTCCCTTTACAGAAACTATGTTGACTTTTCCCCAACATGTTCATCTATGTGTCTGACACTTTAATTCTTTACTGTAGTTCAGTGGTTACCAACCAGTAGATCTGGATCTACTGACGGAGCTTGGAGTCTCTAACAGGTGATCCTGATTGGTTTGGCCAAGAGGCTATCAAGTGCCAGCACTTCAGCTGCTCCTCCCCACACTGCTGTTCATCTCCTGCCCTTTGCTTTGGAGCTGTCCCCTCAGGAGCTTCCTCTTTTTATACAGAGGAGGGAGAGAAGAGGTACTCATGTCAAGGTGTCCCCTCCCACTCTATACCCTTTTTCCACAAAGAACAGAGGGGGTACAACAAGACTTGGGAAGGAGTTTGCTGGCTGCTTAATCGAGTGGTACAGGGCCAGGGCAGGGGTGAGCCTGCCTTAGTCCCACTGCACCACCAGCAAGGAGCCAACTGAGGTAACTGGTGCCCAGCTGGAGCCCAAATCCTGAAACCCTACCCCAGTCATAAACCTCCTCCCACACCCCAAGCCCTTGCCCTAACCCGAAGCACTCCTGCATCCAAACACCCTCCCAGAGCCTGTACCTAGAACCCCCTCCTACATCCCAGCTGCCTGCCCCAGGCTTAGCTCAGAGCCCCTCACACTGCAAATCTGTTAATCCAAGACCAGAGCCTGTGCCCCAACCCTCCATCTCAGCCTAGTGAAAGGGAGAGAGGATGGGGAAGGAGGGGGTGTGCAGGGGCAGGGCCTCAGAGAAGGGGCAGGAAGGAGGCAGGGCAAGGGTATTTATATTTGAGGTAAATCTTGGATTGCATTTAAATTCAAAAAGTGATTTTGTGCTTAAAAAGATTGGAGACCACTGTTATAGTTTCAACTAATTTTCCCAGTATTGACATTAGACTTACTGGTCTATAATTGCCAGGATCACCTCTAGAGCCCTTTTTAAATATTGAAGTCACATTAGCTATCTTCCAATCATTAGGTACAGAAGCTGATTTAAAGGATAGGTTACAAACCACGGTTAATAGTTCTGCAATTTCATATTTGAGTTCTTTCAGAACTCTTGGATGAATGCTATCTGGTCCCAATGACTTGTTACTGTTCTTCTAAAACCTCCTCTAATGACGCCTCAATCTGTGAGAATTCCTCAGATTTGTCACCTAAAAAGAATGGCTCACATTTTAGAATCTTCCCTACATCCTCAGGTGTGAAGACCGAAGCGAAGAATTCATTTAGTTTCTCCACAATGACCTTATCATCTTTGCGTGCTCCTTTGGCATCTTGAGGTTTTCCGCTTCTGATGTACTTAAAAACATTTTATTATTACTTTTTGATTTTTTGGCTAGCTGTTCTTCAAACTCCTTTTTGGGTTTTTCTTATATTTTTACAGTTAATTTGACAGATTTTATGTTCCTTTCTATTTTCCTTACTGGGATTTAACTTCTACTTTTTAAATAATGCCTTTTTATCTCTTATTATTTCTTTAACTTGGTTAAGCCAAGCCATGGGTGCACTTTTTTGGTTCTCTGACTGCAGGGCTACTCAACAAGCAGCCCGAGGGGAACACGCAGCCTGTGACTTGTTTGTTTGCAGTCCACGGTGCAGTTTGGGTTTACGTGGGGCTCAACATGCAGTCCACAGGTAGATCCTTTGAACATGGCTTCCATTGGGAACATGCTTCACAATGGTGAGTCAATATAATGGTCTTCTGTTGCTATGCCTTTTAGTAGTTAAATTCCTGGACTGTCATTGCTCATTGAAAGTGTTGTCATATGGGTGGAAATCAGGTAAATATTGCATTTTATTAATATCAGCAGAACTGACTTAAATGGGGCCCGGCCGTTGTGTAGTCTTGACTTAATCTTTGTGTTCATGCCTGACAGTGTGAAAAGCTATTTACAACCACACTTGTTAAGTTGCAGCCCTCAGCATGTACTGAGAGTATCACCGTGGTTTTTAGGGCTTCCAAAGTTGTGTATCCCTGTTTTACTGTGTTTTTTAATTTGAGGTGCATTTAAATTGGGCTTCTGTTATGGTATCTTTGAAAAGTTTCCATTCAGCTTATAGGGATATTACTTTTGTCACTGTACCTTTTAATTTTTGTTGAACTAACCTCATTTTTGTGTAGGTCCCCTTTCTGACATTACACTCCCCCTTTTTGACATTACACTCCCCCTTTTTAAGGTCTTTTGCTGTCCATGTCTTCATGCATCACTAGCCTACTAGCCCAGTGGCGCCTGCGGCTGTGTGGCCAGGGTCCCACTTCAAACTGATCTCTCATCCTATCGCAGACCCAGCTCGACCTTGAGGCCAGGTTTCTCCCGTGCTGCTCAGCTTCTGCCTTGGAGCTGGCCAGATGCGATTTTGGTCTGTCTCAGGAGGTCCCTCCAGGCTCTGTGAAGCAGCGTCATGCCCCGCTGCCCCTCTCTTACCTTGTGCTGGATACCCTACCCCAGCAGCCAGCCTGCGACAGCTCCTTCGCCGCTGGAAGTCCTAACCGTACAGGCCCCACACATGGCCCCTCCCCGTCACATTCCTCCTGTGGGGGCCGCCATCTTGTCCAGTCACATGATCGAGGTGAAGCTGTCCCGGCACGCGCTCGGAAGGCGTCGATGATTGGGCGGGCCCCGCAGGCCCAGCATGGAGACTCGTGAATGGCTACGCCATTGGAGGGGGCGGGATCGGTGGTGGGCCCGGTTCTCGTTGCTAGGGGAGGAGGATGGCGACGGCATCGGCGGCTCCTCCATGGAGACGGGGCTGAGCCGGGACCCTGCAGCTGGAGATGCGGAGACTCCCCTTAGCCGTGTCCTCAATGGGGGCCCCTCAGCCCTCGGGGTAATCGGCTGACACGGGCGGAGTCTGCGGCCGTTCATCTGCCCCAGGCCTCAGCATCCCATTAGGCGCTGCCCGCGGTGCCTCCCGCCCAGCCGCTACCGTCTCGCCGCCTCGCTTAGCCGCCTGCCAGCTCCCGGCTCCCTCCCCACCTTCCTCATCCAGTCCCGCCCCTGCCCCGCTCCCTCTCCCCCCTCACCTGACCTCCCCGCGGTCCAGAACCAAGCGGGGCCGCCCTACACTCACCGCAACAGACCTGACGAGCCCCCCTCGACGAGGACGAGGGGAAAGATTTGTCTGTGTGGTGGGAAACAGAGAGCGAGAGGTCCCGGTCCGAATGGTGAACGTTAAAGAGCAGAACAGAACAGCCCCCAAACACAGTGTCCATCTTTCTTAGAAGATAAATGCAAAGCAGTTATGTAACATGCACCACGGCTCCTCATGCATGCAGGGAAACATTTGGAGGCTGCATGACATTTTCATACCTTTCTTAACAATCTAGATGGGGGCAAATTCGTCTCTTCTGCTGATCAAGGGGGAGAGAAGGGCTTATACTGAGGCCAACCAGCTGCGCCCCTGTGTGTGGAAACTCTGGACTCATTTCATGGCTTGCTTTTTTCTTTATTCCACCGATACTGCAGCATCTCTGAAAATTAACCTTTTGTGAAGTTGTGCTCCAAACCCTCTCTGCTCCTCCTTCATTAGGCGGCTGCTTTGCAAGGAAAGAAATGGCATGAAGTAAATGGCTCCAGAATAACACAATCTGCTCTGCCAAAGTGCCCAGTGAGCAGAACTGTCACTTTAATAATTCCATTGGAAGGGATTGCTTTCCTTCTTTTCAATCCTCTCTTTTAATACAGTATATGGGAGGATCAGAGGGACATTAAAGACCATAAGGCTGGGTGGCTTGGAGAGAATAAAAATGAAAGTGACTGGCGAGTGATTTCTGTTGGTTAAGAGAGAGATTTGAAAGCATCTTTGCAGTGATGAAAAAGGGAACCTTTTCAGTCTGTGTATACACCCAGTACAGCTGTACATAACTAGCAACATTCACCCAAATTCCAGTGAAAGGAGTTTGGACAATTATTTTTGATCGCTTTTGTTCTCCACCAGAAATTTATTTGGATTATTTGTGAATTTAGTCCTGAAATTCAGATGGCTTTGAACTGGTTCAGGTGGAATATTATGACAGCTGCCTAGAGATGGATTGTGCCTTAATCGTCTTACATAAAATTGTAACTGACAAACTTTTGCTGCCAGAAGAGGAGTTATTATAGGGTTTTATATCCCAAGGAGGCTTTTCTCTTGTATTTTTATAGATTCAAAAATATTTTACAGAAATTGAAAACCACTCTTGCAAAATTCAAAACTTCTTTTTCTGTGGGAGGCACTTGAAGTTTACTTGGAGGAAATAGTGAGTACTGCTAGAAAAAAAGAAGATTGAAGTTTTATTTCCTAACTGAACTGTTTAAGTAATTTGAACAAATACCTAGTTCTTGGGCTTACAAGCTGATTCTAGTGGGACATCATTGATACCAGTAAATAAGCACTTGCATCCAGTACCGGAAGTAAGACTAAGAATGCCAGTCAAAAAGAAAGGTGGGCTATGAAGTTTCCTATCTCATTTTATAGCTATCTTTTTTAAATTGCAGATTTCTAGTACTTGCAATTTGAAATTTAAAAACATTTTAATGGTGGGGAATAATTGGGGTTTTTTTGTACGGAAGGAAACAATTTATGCATTCACAATTGTACTTAAAATACCTCAAACATTTAACAACATTTTAAGATTTGATCTAAAAATTAGGTTTTGTAAAAAATCAGGCTTTAGAAAACTTAAAACTAAGAACAAAAGAGAGTTTGAAATGAATTTATATATCTAAATTACAGTAGAAACAGCGTATATAGTGCAAAGTAAGCCATAAAACCTTTGTTATAATATTCTAAAATGATTGTAACATTAGTAAGATTTGGTTTTTTTAAAGTTTTTAACCCAATACCTTTCTTTTAAACATACAGCAGGTAACTCCACCACCACCTGCAGCAAGAATAAATGTAAAAGATCATTTCATTGCACTTTGTCAGTGAAACATTTAAGCTCCGAGTTATCAAAAATGTTTTTTGTTAGGAAAGTTACATGATTTCAACAAGCTTGGCTTTTTTGTGTGTTAGAATATAAAAGTTTAAATTACTTTCATAACAGCAATTTTGCATTAAAAAAACAGCCCCATGTTTTTCTTCTTACACATATAGGTTCACCACATAAATATTTGTTTATAGTATTATTGTGGTTGTGTTGGTCTCAGGGTATGTGTGTCTTATTTCTCTCATAAATATGTAACACAGTGGATTTAGACACAACTTTGGCAAAGTGCAGTTCCCATGATCATCAAATATCTTCTTCTATCTCTGTTCCATGATTCATAATTTCTGGTGTAAATAATTGTAAAACCAAACAAATTATTAATCCCACTTAAAGTTTTACTTTGATCATATTGCAAAGATTGCAGAGTAGAAACAAAATATCAAATTTATACAATTCTTTATTAATATTAGTCACTGATTTAGTAAATTCTTTTTAATTAACTGTAATAAAAATAGAAATATTTATGGAGAAAAATAACCCCCTCATAATGTTGCTTTAAGTCATCCTGTTGTGCTGTGAACATGTCATCTTACTCCACTATGAGGCTTACCTAATATACTTATTAACAACAGGTGAGTTAAGACAGTGTCACTTTAAAGATAGAGCCTTACCTCTGAATTGCACATTTTTCACTATGGACTTTTTTTTTAATTGGATGTTAAAGTGTAGCTTACTCACAACATACTCAGTTGATGCTGGAATTACTGGGTGAAATTCCATTGTCTTACTCAGATCATCAAATTGGGTAAACATAATGATCCCTTCTGGCCTTAAAACCTATACATTTCCAGTCTTTTTTTCAAGACAGCCTAATTCAGACTGCTAATATAATGTAAAATTTTAATCATAGAATCTATGATTAAAATTTTACATTATATTAACAATCTGAAAACCTATATTAACAATCTGATGATGTAAAATCTTTAATTTTTTAACAACTATAATAATATTTTAAGTTTTTAAATATGCAGTTGGTAGACCAAAATGGCTCTTTTAGCTCAATTTTGCTCAATTTAATACATCAATTAGTGTACTAGAGCTTATCAGTGTGAAGATACTTCTGTTTAAATATATTTAAACCTGTAATTAAATTGTGAATATGTACATACCGAAGGGAACTGAAAAAGTTAGTGAATCAACTACTTTATTTACCATGTTTTAGAGTTACTTAAATTTATACTGTGCCCTATGTTCACTCTTACAAAATGTAATTAAAGGCAGGGTATCAATGTGAACATCTCACTTCCATAAGAAATTATTATATTTATTATTGTTACAAGAAATAAAGGGGTTGGAAAGGGGAGGGAAATAGGTTTTTTCCCCTTAAGTTTTGCAGTTTGTTTGCTTTATGTCTTTGATAGTACTTTGTTTATTGTTATTTTCACTGTTTTATTGATAATCAATTTAATTTCTGGTTTTATGCAGCAAGGAGTTTGTATGCACTGTCTCTGGGGAAAACTCGTTTGTGCATTCTGGTAACAGCAGCAGTAGTAGTACTAAAAGTGAATGCGTTATCAGGGAGATAAGTGAAAAAATATGATAGGTAGAGAGATAATCCTACCAGGAGTTATTCTGGTTTTGATCATAATCAAAATATCCTTTAGAAATAAGCAGATGAGCAGAAAATCCAAAACAATTAAAAACAATTTTAAAAAATCCTATCATTGCATTATCAGGAGGCTGTATCAGAACACTGAATTCTTTGAAACTAGTCACTTTCCAGTTATGTCCCCCTTTAAAGAACAAGGAATATGTTTAAAGTTTTATTTTGGAGGGAAAACTGCTTTTTTTTTTACCATTTTACTTCAAACATCATACAAATTTGGACTGGCTTTTATGCCTTGCCTTATCTATTTAAAGTAGGTAAGCATTACAGGGCTACTTTTCAAAATTAGTTTTATTGGCCAGTGCAGCCAATGTGAAAAGTTTAGGTTATTTGTATTTAGTAAAAATATGTAATTAAAATATATGAACAACAAGCTGGTGTTTTCTGGATGTGAAATAAGATGAGCCTGCCATTGGTTTCAATCCAATTTATGTCAGAATATGATTGTGTGATGACTTGAGTGAAATGAATTGATGGTCTCAGTCCATTCCACAAGGAGATAAATGCCCACATGATTAGGAACTTGCAGTTGGCACCCTTGCTATGAGTCTCAACAAAGAGACCAAGGATTAAAATGAGCCAGAAGTATCTTCTGACTGCTTAAAGTACTTCCTTCAGTGAAAGGATGAGGTAGTTTTAGAGATACTGGCATTGCTGTAACTGTTCTGATTACTTCAGTTTCTGGAGCTTTCAATTTCTCACATTTCATTGGTTCCAAATACACTTTAAAAATGAAAATCAAACTAAATGCTTCTTATTACCAATCACATTTATTTGTTGGACAATACACTTTCAAGACTATGATTACACAGTCTTAAGTGAACATACACACTCCTTTCCTTTAGTGTGTAATACGCTTTAGCAAATGTAAACTAGAAATAGAGGTAGGTGTAAAGCAAAGATACTATATACATATGTCTACTACACATTGCTATCGCAAATGTGATTGTGCTGGTGTTGTGGTATATCTTAAAGGTGACCTAATGACAAAATAATATACGTCCTCATTAGTCTAAGGGAACATTTAGCACAGAACTTAAAAGTCAGCTTTTCAGATTCCTCTTGGAGTCCACCAAGGTCACACCAGCTGGCTCTAGCAAACAATGAAGACCTATATTTATTTTTATATTTTCCTGACCTTTTGGTATATTTACAAAATAGAATAAAAACATGAAACATAACTCAATTGCTTCTGTTTATGACATCACAGCTGTTGAAATAGCTTGCATGGTCATGTAGCCAGTTCATAGGTGTTCTTCTAAATAAGTGCTGTTTTCCATAAACATTTTTTCAAAATTTCTGTGATGAGATATAAAACACTTTCTAAGATATGCCATAATAAACATAACAATAAAAAATGATTTAATATGAGCCCACTGAGCCACCAGTGTGCTAAAGCAGAGCCTGCTGCTGGTAATTATGACTAAGGCTGCATTTTACTCATGGGTATTTTTAGTAAAAGTCATTAACAGGTCATGAATAGTAAATATAAATTCACAGCCTATGACACTATATATCCTTAACTAAATTGAGGTTGGAGGTGGGGAGCCCGTGGATGCCACAGGTGCAGGGGTGGAGAGCTGGGTGATAGTGCTTGGCTCAGGACCCTAACTGGTGTTGGGGTGGGGAAAAGGCTGGTGGTGCTAGAAGGCTCCCCACTTGGCTCTGCACAGCTCCTCAGAAGAGGCTGGCATGTGTCTACAGTTCTCAGAGGGAAGAAAGGCCTGGGGGAGTCCTCTACATGTTGCTTCTCCCACAAGCTCCAGTTCTGCAGTTCTTATTGGCCAGGAATTGCTGCAAATGGGAGTGGCAGGAGGCAGCATGCAGAGGAATCCTCCTGTGCTTCCCTCCCACTAGGAATTCCAGGGACATTCTGACTACTCTGGGGAGCACTTCCCCCAGTAACGATGTTAAGGACTGGTAGACAAGCAAATGCTTATCATAGAGTCGAGTTGACTAGTCTGTTTCCTTCCCCTCGCTGCCTCTGCCAGATAGAAGCAGCAAAGGGGGGAGAACAGGGAGTACTTCAAAGCTGCAGCACCACACGGAGCCCAGGCTCCATGCAGTGCTGCCACTTTGAAATGCCGCCTCAGCGTTTCAAAGCAGTGGAGCTGACCTTGGGCTCAGTGCGGCGCTGCTGCTTTGAAATGAAACTGACCCTGGGCAGTTGAGGTGGTGTTTCAAAGGGGCAGTGCCGCACAGCTGAGCCCAGGATCAGCTGTGCAGCACAGCACCTTTAAAATGCTGCTGTAGCATTTGCGTGGAGCCCGAGGTCAGCTGGGGAGTTCCCAGCTGATCCTGGGTTCCGTGGAAATGGGGCCAGGAGTGGAAGACATGGGAGGGATGAGGAGGTGGCTGGTGGCCCGCTCCAACCACAGTGCAATACACCCCATCACCGAGGTGAGAGAGGAGCACATGGGATCATACTGGCTTGTCAGCTGGTCCCAGGTGGCCTTCTTCTGCTTCCGGTCAGAGGCCTGTTCCTGGTGCTCGCCCTTGAGCCCCTGGACAAGGGACTGCAGGCAGGCCATCTGCTCTTACATCAGGTACTCGCTGACTCTATTCCTCCTCTGGATCCCGTGGAGTTGGTTCAATGGCGTGGGAGGTGAGGGATGCAACAAGCTCGCAATTGTCCCAAATGTGAAGAAAAGTTACAAGGGCAGTCATCACAGGAGACACTGTTCATGAAACCTAGCCCTAAACTCTGAGCTGACACCGAAGGTGATGTTCTTTGAGTAAGGCCATATGTTGCCTAGACAGAGGGCACTTTCCAGCAGGGCTACAGATGTTTTAGGGGAGCATCTCTACACCCATGGCCCAGAGACAAACAGGTATTGGAAGATGCTGGCCAGGCCTGGAGCCTGTGGGTGGGACGGGGAGGGATGGAGTGGCTTCGCTTCATTCTGTGTCTTGCAGATGCCAGGCCCGGCACTGGCAGCATCCTGCAGAGAGAACTTTTATCCCTGCCTGCTGGAGATGGGCGGGTGTTGGGGGAGGTGTTTATGAGCAGCAGATGCCATTTAATGGAGAGAGTGCTACTTGTTTACCCTCCTCCTCCTCTTCCAGCAGGTTCCCATGCATGGAATCAGTCTCCTCCGCATTGCCATGCTTCATCAGGAGCAAATGCTGCCTCAGTGTGGGAATGACCCTGTGCTGTGTGCAGCACTGTTATGTGGTTCCATGACCCCAGACTACCTTGTGGTGGCTTGTCGGGGAAGGTGTCCCACCACAGAGGCTGGAATAAGGTGAACCTGTGTAAGAACTTTGTGAGAAGGACTGAGGGGTTCATGTGTCAGAGCGTCATGGGGCTGAGTGCTCTGGACTAGCACTCCAAGTGCACCCACATACACAGATTGTTGTGCAGTCCCCAGGTCACGTAGCCCAAGAGAAGAGCAGGCAGCCTGCTGCCTGCCCCTGTGTGTATATAGCAGTGGTTCCCAAACTTTTCAGCATCACACCCCCTTTTTGATTTTTTAGAAACCCTCATGTCCCACCCCAAAAATAGCAGCAAAACTTGCTGAGAAAAAAAAATTGGCCTTTTAAGAGCAGAGCAGGAATTGTCTTTTTAAGGTGGCCATTTTGAAGTCTGCCCTAGGCAGCCTGGACGGAAGGACCAGGCTCTTTCTTGGGGGTATTGATGGGAGGGGGGCTGAGTTGCCTCGCACCCCCCAGGGAATTTCTTCATGCCCCCTAGGGGGGCACACCCCCCCAGTTTGGGAACCCATTGTATATAGGGAAAATTATAGAACTCATCGGAAGTGCCTTCCTTGAATTCGTCTGAAGCCTGAGAGACATCCTGCGAAGGGGGGACTGGTTGCAGGGTGAGGAGCAGATTCTGGCTGGCAGGCATGGTTGCTTGGCTGGCCTTTTTGTTGTCCTTCTCCTCCTTTTCTGCAACCCCGTCCTGCTGGTGGCTGACGCTGGGCATGTCCTAGCCAGACTTGAAGACGATGTGGGGAGAGTGGGAGGAGGTGACCGGTTCCACTCCCAGGATGGCATCCAGCTGGTTGAAGTACTGGCAGCTATGTGGTGCCACGCTTTAGCGTCTGCTCTGCTCCTTGGTCTTGTGGTAGGCCTGCTGGAGTTTCTTCATCTGCCAATGGACCTGGTCCAGGATCTGGTTATGGCCTTTGTTGGTCAGGCTTGCAGTGATTGGACATAGACATCTGCATTCCTTTTCCTGGTAGGGAGATCATGGAGGTTGGTCTCCTCTCCCCAGACCTTGATGAGGTCCAGGATCTCCACACCAGTCCAGGCTACAGCTCTCCAGTGTCCCTGGCCATTGGCAGCTGACGGAGCAGCAGGAGTGCTGGCAGCTCTTGGAGGCTCTGAGACGTCGTCACTGCAGGGTTTCTGTGCAAGAAGCCTTTTGCGGAAGAGTTCTTGCGCAAAAACTTCTTGCGCAAAAGTGCATCCAGACCTCAAAGCACATCACAAAAGCGATATGGTTTTGCACCAGAGAGCATCCACACTGCATGGACACTCTTGCACAAGAAAGCTCTGATGGCCATTCATAGAATGGCCATCAGAGCACCTGTGCTTTTTCAGAGAGGGGTTTCTTGTGCAAAACCCCCTCTGGAGCGTCCACACTTGCCTTTTTGCGCAAGAGTTGTAGTGCAAAAAGGAGTTATTCCTCGTGGGGAGAGGAATATCTCTACCAGCAAAAGCCCTCTCTTCTGTCAATTTTCTTGCAAAAAAACGTGCTTGAGGTGTCTATGCTCCGTCGGTTTTTGTGCAAAAACAGCCATTTTTGCACAAAAACCTTGTTAGTGTAGACATAGCCTAAGAGAGTATTGGGATCTGTCATGGCTCCGTTGGATCCTGCTGTGTGGCACAGGGTTTCCAAAGCTCTCCACGTGGTACAAGCCCTTCTGCTACAGCCTGGAGTTTTAAGCTCCACAGGAAAAGGAGAGCAGTGGAGATGCCAATTATTTCAAATTAGCAGCAGTGGAGCATCCACACTAATGCTATTTTGAAATAACAATTTCCAAATAAGTGTTATTCCCGGAGGAAAGCAGGAGTACAGATTTTGAAATAACCAGCACGTGATTTTGAAATAATAGGCTTGGTAGTGTGGACGTTCTGCTTATTATTTTGACATAAGGGGGTTATTTCAAAATAACTCCCTAATGTAGACCAGAGCTTAAAGACTAGTAGATTTGTTAGGTCATAAGCTTTCCAAAAAAGTGGGTTTTACCCACGAAAGCTTATGTCCTAATAAATCTGTTAGGCTCTAAGGTCCCACAGGACTTCCCATTGTTTTTTCAGATACAGACTAAAACAGTTACCCTTCTGAGAATTCTAAATACATATATTTTTATATCTAAATAGAAGTAGACTGGTTTTTCAGAAGTCCTGAGAATGTCAACTCCCAGGCTATGCAAATGAGGTGAAGCGTGGAATATCACCGTGCCTCATTTGCATAATTAATTAGGCTCTTATTTTTTGCATGAGACTTTTGTGCAAAAAGGGGCTATTTACATGGCTCCTTTTTGTGCAAAAAACACCTCTTGCGCAAGAGCCGTTCTTCCTGAAAAAATGCGGAAGAATGGCTCTTGCACAAGAGGGGGTTTTTGTGCAAAAACGAAGCAGTATAGACAGCTCCTTTTTGCGCAAAAGCCTCTTGTGCAAAAATGGAGCCTCATTAATTATGCAAATGAGGTGCAGCAATATTCCACGCTTTGCCTCATTTGTATATTTTTTGCGCAAAACGGGGGCAGTGTAGACATAGCCCCATTGAATATGCTGGAGATTTTAGGGATCTGCATCTTTAAAAGGAAAGTATGGGTCAGATCAGATAGGACACAATCAAATGAAAAAGAGTCTTAACACATGAGGAAATGGCAGACAGATAAATAGTAACAAATTATTAAAGTGCTTATACACAAATGCTAAAAGTATAAATAATAACTAGAGTGCCTACCGGTAGTTTCAAAGGAAGATATTGATATAATAGGCATCACAGAAAGTTGAGGACAATCAATGGGACACAGTCATGCCAGGGTACAAAATATATTGGAAGGAGAGAACAGGTTGTGCTGGTGGGGGAGTGGCACTATACTTGAAAGAACACGTAGAATCAAATGAAGTAAAAATCTTAAATGAGCCAAAATGTTCCATAGAATCTCTATGGATAGTAATTCCATACTCCAATAATAAGAATATAGCAGTAAGGATATAGTATCAACCACCTGGTCAGGATAGTGATAGTGACAATGAAATGCTAAGGGAGATTAGAAAGGCTATCAAAATAAAAAACTCAGTAATACTGGGAGATTTCAACTATCCCCATATTGACTGGGTACATGTCATCTCAGGATGGGATTCAGAGATAAAATTCCTTGATACCTTAAATGACAGCTTCTTGGAGCAGCTGGTTCTGCAACTCACAAAGGGAGAGGCTATTCTTCATTTAGTCCTAAGTGGAGTGCAGGATCTGGTTCAAGAGGTAAATATAACTGGACTGCTTGGAAATAGTGACCATACTGTAATAAAATGTATTATCCTTGTGGTTGGAAAAACACCTCAGCAGCCCTACACTATAGCATTTAATTTCAAAAAGGGAACTACACAAAAATGAGGAAGTTAGTTAAACAGAAATTAAAAGGTACAGTGACAAAAGTAAAATCTCTGCAAGCTGTATGGAAACTTTTCAAAGACACTATGGTCTTTATGGTCTATAACAGGCCAACTTAAATGTATACCCCAAATTAAAAAAACATAGTAAGAGAACCAAAAAAGTTCCACCATGACTTAACAACCAAGTAAAAGAAGAAGTGACAGATAAAAAGGCATTGTTTAAAAAGTGGAAGTCAAATCCCAGTGAGGAAAATAGAAAGAAACATAAACTCTGTCAAATTAAGTTTAAACATATAATAAGAAAAGGCAAAAAGGAGTTTGAAGAACAGCTAGCCAAAATCTCAAAAAGTAATAGCAAAATGTTTTAAGTACATCAGAAGCAGGAAGCCTGCTAAACAACCAGTGGGGTTCTTGGATGATCTAGATGCTAAAGGAGCACTCAAAGGTAATAAAAAAATATGATAAAGTAATTACAGAGAAGCTAAATGAATTCTTTGCTTCAGTCTTCAAGGCT
Organism: Pelodiscus sinensis; assembly: GCF_049634645.1. Taxonomy (NCBI): domain Eukaryota; kingdom Metazoa; phylum Chordata; order Testudines; family Trionychidae; genus Pelodiscus; species Pelodiscus sinensis. The sequence goes on from NC_134711.1 coordinate 311,087,198, forward strand.
GAGGATATTGGGGAGATTCCCAAACATAAGCCATTCTTTTTAGGTGACAGATCTGAGGAATTTTCCAGATTGAGGTGTCATTAGAGAAGGTTTTGGAACAAATTGATAATCTTAACAATAACAAGTCACTGGGACTAGATGGCATTCACACCAAGAGTTCTGAGAACTCAAATGTGAAATTGCAGAACTATTAACTATGGTTTGTAACCTATCCTTTAAATCAGCTTCTGTACCTAATGACTGGAAGATAGCTAACATAATGCCAATATTTAACAAGGGCTCTAGAGGTGATCCTGGCAATTAGAGACCGGTAAGTCTAATGTCAGTACTAGGCAAATTAGTTGAAACTATAGTAAATAATTAAATTGTCAGACACATAGATGAACATAATTTGTTGGGGGAAAGTGAACATGGTTTCTGCAAAAGGAAATCATGCCGTACTAAGCTGCTAGTGTACCTTAAGGGGGTCAACAAACATGTGGACATGGGGGATCCACTGGATATAGTATACTTAGATTTCCAGAAAGCCTTTGACAAGGTCCCTCACCAAAGGCTCTTAAAAAAAAGCCTTTTGCGCAAAAACAGCCCTAATTTTAATTATGCAAATGAAGCGAGGCAATATGCTAATCCATGCTTCATTTGCATAAGCTTTTGCAGAAGAGAGGTGTAGCTTAAGGGGTGACATGATAGAGGTCTATAATATCATGACTGGTATGGAAAAAGTGAATAAGGAAAGGTTATTTACTTATTCCCATAATATAAGAACTAGGGTTCACCAAATGAAATTAATAGGCAGCAGGTTTAAAACTAATAAAAGGAAGTTTTTCTTCACTCAGCACATAGTCAACCTGTGGGTTCAAAAAAGAGCTAGATAGATTCATGGAGGTTAGGTCCATCAGGGGCTATTAACAAGGATGGGTATGAATGGTGTCCCTAGCCTCTGTCTGGAAATGAGTGACAGGGGAGGGATCATGTGAGGATTATCGGTTGTGTTCCCTCCCTCTGGGGCATCTGGTATTGGCCTCTGTTGGCAGACAGGATACTCAACATAAGAATAAAAGAATGGCCATACTGGGTCAGACCAAAGGTCCATCTAGCCCAGTATCCTGTCTGCCAACAGTGGCCAGTGCCAGATGCCCCAGAGGCGGTGGATTGAAGACAGTGATCAAGCAATTTGTCTCCTGCTATCCATCTCCAGGCTCTGACAAATAGAGGCCAGGGACACCATTCCTTACCCCCTGGCTAAGCCTTTTATGGACCTATCCTCCATGAATTTATCTAGTTCTTTTTAAAACTCTGTTATAGTCCTAGCCTTCACAGCCTCATCTGTCAAGGAGTTCCACAGGTTGATTGTACACTGTGTGCACAATCTTTCTTTTATTAGTTTTAAACCTGCTATCCATTAATTTCATTTGGTGTCCTCTAGTTCTTATATTATGGGAACAAGTAAATAACTTTTCTTTATTCACCCTCTCCACACCACTCATGATTTTATATACCTCTATCATATCCCCCTTCAGTCTCCTCTCTTCAGGTATGTCTACACTTTAATAGTATCTACACAGGCAAACTGCTATTTCGAAATAAATTTGAAATAGTGGAGCCCTTATTTCGAATTTGGAGAACCTCATTCTACAAGGAGTACTGCCAAATTCGAAATAGCTATTTTGAATTAAGTGCTGTGTAGACACTTAATTCGAAATAGGGGGCCCTCCAGCACTTCACAGAGAGCCCTGGTGGCCACTCTGGGCGCAACCAAGAAAGCTTACTCTCTTCTCCCCCAGCCCCGGAGACATTAAAGGGGTAGACCCTGGCCACAGTGCCTGTGCCAGCTCCAAGCCTGCCAGCTCAGAGCCAGAAGTGGCCACCGGGGCCCCTGACCCAGTGGCCCCAAAACATGAGCCAGCAAGCCACTGGCAGCCAGCCCTCCACTGCTCCCCAGGAGCAGTCTGCCAGCTCCCAGGAGCCTGACGGGCTAAAGAAGGCGGGTGCTTTCCTGGACCAGGGTGGAGATCATGGACCTTATTCAGGTTTGGGGGAGATGCCCCCAACTTCCATGATCTCAGCCCTAGACGGAGGAACACGGCCGTCTATGGTAGGATAGCTGCCAGCCTGGCCACCAAGGGCCACATGCTAACCCAGGAGCAGGTTTGCATGAAAGTCAGGTTGGTCCAGCGAGACCCCCAACCCTGAGCCCTGAGCTTTCCCTCACCCTTCTTCCCCTTGCTTCCCCCTTCCAGCTCCCTCCTCCCAGGTTTCTCCCTCCCCTCTTTCACCCTCTTTCTTCCCCTCTCCCACCTCCTTTTCCCAGTCTCCCCAGAGGTCCATCCCCCCAGTTTTGTTCAATAAACACAGTTTCTATTTTTAAAATACGTGTCTTTTATTTGAGATCAGGAAGGGGGGCTAGGTAGAGGTTAGTGGAAGGACGTGAGGGAGGAATGGGGCACAAGCCCCTGGTGGGGAGGACCAGAGAGGCTCTGAGGGCTCCTCGGGGTGGACGCTCTCCCTCAGGGCCTCCTGGATCCTGACAACCCCCCGATGGACCCTCAGATGGCAGCCTGCAGCAAGTGCAGCCGGGCTGAAGGCAACGACCCCACGAGACACACCGGTATGCCCAGGGGCAGCTCTGGCTTCATGTGGCCGAGTGCTGTGGTGTCCGAGTGTGGGCACTCAGGGCACTCCAAGATAGGACAGCTTTGCTGTCCCTCACTGAGATAGACAAGCAAGCGGGGAACCCTGAGAACTGTCTGTCCGGGGTGGGGGGTAGGCTCCCTTTAAGCACAGAGCTCAGTTGGCCTCAGACAGCAGCCCCACACACTAAGTCCTAACCTGATGCCCTGCTGGCACTTGTTCTGGCCAGCCTTAACTTCAGTTCAGTGTCCACTCAGTATAGACGAGCTATTTTGAAATAGCAAAACACTATTTCCAAATAGTTTTTGTGTATAGATGTGTTATTTTGAATTAGCTTAATTTGAATTAACTATTAAGTTAATTTGAAATAGCACTGTAGTGTAGACATACCTTTCTAAACTGAAAAGTCAAAGTCTCTTTAGCCTCTCCTCATATGGGATCCATTCCAAACCCCTAATTTATTAATTTGCCCTTTTCTGAACCTTTTCTAATGCCAAAATATCTTTTTTGAAGTGAGGATACCCCATCTGTACACAGTATTCAAGATGTGGGTGTACCATAGTTTTATATAGAGGCAGTAAGATATTCTTCGTCTTATTTTCTATCCCTTTTTAAATAATTCCTAACATCATATTTGCTTTTTTGACTGCCGTTGCACACTGAATGGATGTTTTCAGAGAACTATCCATGATAACTTCAAGATCTCTTTCCTGATTAGTTGTAGCTAAATTAGCCCCCATCATATTGTATGTATAGTTGGGGTTATTTTTTCTAATGTGCATTACTTTACACTTATCCATATGAAATTTCATTTGCCATTTTGTTGCCCAGTCACTGAGTTTGGTGAGATCTTTTTGAAGTTCTGCTTTCGTCTTAACTGTCTTGAACAGTTTATTATCGTCCGCAAACTTTTCCACCTTACTGCTTACCCCTTTCTCGAGATCATTTATGAATAAGTTGAATAGGATTAGTCCTAGGACTGACCCTTGTGGAACACCACTAGTTACTTCTCCCCATTCTGAAAATTTACCATTTATTCCTACCCTTTGTTTCCTGACTTTTAACCAGTTCTCAGTCCATGAAAGGATCTTCCCTTTTATCCCATGACAATCTAATTTACACTAGAGCCTTTGGTGAGGGACCTTGTCAAAGGCTTTCTGGAAATCTAAGTATACTATATCTACTGGATCCTCCTTATCCGTATGTTTGTTAACCCCTTCAAGAACTCTAATAGATTAGTGAAACATGATTTCTCTTTACAGAAACCATGTTGACTTTTGCTCAACAAATTATGTTCTTCTACGTGCCTGACAATTTTATTCTTTACTATTGTTTCAACTAATTTGCCCATTTTTGCCCAGTACTGACGTTAGACCTACCTGTCTGTAATTGCCAGGGTCACTTCAAGAGTCCTTTTTAAATATTGGCGTTATGTTAGCTGTCTTCCAGTCCTTGGATATAGAAGCTGTTTTAAAGGATAGGTTACAAAGCACAGTTAATAGTCCTGCAATTTCACATTTGAGTTCTTTCAGAACCCTTGGGTGAAAGCCATCTGGTCCCGGTGATTTGTTACTGTTAAGTTTTTCTGTTTGTTCCAAAACCACCTCTAATGACACTTCAATCCGGGACAGTTCCTCAGATTCATCACCCACAAAGGACGGTGCAGGTTTGGGAATCTCTCTAACATCCTCAGCTGTGAAGACTGAAGCAAAGAAATCATTTAGTCTCTCTGCAATGTCTTTATCATACTGGGCTAGATGGGACCGTTGTTCTGACCCAGTATGACCATTCTTATGTTCTTAACTGGCTCTTACTATATTTAAAAGGCAGAGGCACTGTACTTTTGAAAAACTGACTTTACAAAGTAACTTTTCTTTGAGTTTATGCATTTAAATTTAAAAATTTTGGGAAGATGCTTACTGCCTTTATTAAAATGATGACACAGTGATCTTTTGCATCTTCTTTAAATTGGTATTCTTTTGAGCATCTTGTGTCCTGAAAATCTCTTTCTTCTCAAACTCTGATACTATCTTGTATAGCTTTACAGTTTTTTTAATAATGTAATGTTCCTGTCTTGTCTCCATTTGGTTATTATATTATCACTCAACATATCTTGTTTAGGGAATTTGTGTAAACGTATGTCTGCACTGCAATGTAAGCCCAGGCTCAGGCTACATCTATACTGCACCTCTCTTCCGCAAAAGCTTATGCAAATGAAGTGCAGAATAGCATATTTCTGTGCTTCATTTGCATAATAAATTAGGAGCTGTATTTGCACAAGAGGCTTTTGCGCAAAAAGGGGCCATGTATACGCCTCCTATTTGTACAAAAACCGCCTCCTGTGCAAGAGCCGTTCTTCCTCATTTTTTCAGGAAGAATGGCTCTTGTGCAAGAAGGGGTTTTTGCACAAAAAAGAGCCGTTTACACAGCCCCTTTTTTCACAAAAGCCTCATGCACAAAAACGGCCCCTAATTAATTATGGAAATGAAGCATGGCAATATGCTAATCCACACTTCATTTGCATAAACTTTTGTGGAAGAGAGGTACAGTATAGACGTAACCTCAGACTCAGAACCAGCCCCGTTCCATCTACACACAATTTTGTTTGACTCAGTGACTTAGCATTTTGAGGCCCAGAAGCTGGACAGGGGCAGGCTTGAGCCAAAGTCCCACAAGGACTTAAGAACATAAGAATGGCCATACTGGGTCAGACCAAAGGTCCATCCAACCCAGTATCTTCTCTGCTGACAGTGGCCAATGCCAGGTGCCCCAGAGGGAGTGAACCGAATAGGTAATGATCAAGTGATCTCTCTCCTGTCATCCATCTCCACCCTCTGACAAACAGAGGCTAGAGACACCATTCCTTACCCATACTGGCTAATAGCCATTAATGGACTTAACCTCCATGAATTTATCTAGTTTTCTTTTAAACCCTGTTATAGTCCTAGCCTTCATAACCTCCTCAGGCAAGGAGTTCACAATATTGTTTTCAAGTGCAGAGGCAGTGCAGGCCCTGATCCCCCAGAGTTGGGTCCTAAGAGTCCACCAAAGCTATTCCACAATCCCAAGAGCTGCTGTTTCTTGTCTTCTTTAGCCCAAGACTAGCCAGTTGACTCTGAGAAAATGGAAGCAACCACCTGGTTCAAGTGTAGCTACTTAGCATTTAATCCTTCCATTTTAGGCAGCTGAGCTCCAAGCAGCATGAACAGTCTCCTGTGTTGGCAATGGCCTCTGATGAGAAGTCATTTGCAAAGTATTTTGCTACCTGATCAAGTGATCACAGCCAGATTTTGGTTAATCTCTGGTGTGAGGAGAGCAAAACAGTTAATTTTATTAAGACTTCCAGGAATGACCATGTGAGTCAGGAAATAGCAAAGAAACCAAATAGCATTGGCTTTACTGGACCAGTGAACAGCGCTGGGAGTGCATTAAGTGGCTCAAAATCACTCCTGCCTCTTTTATGAGGATGTTGACCTGGTGCTGGACACTGAGCCAATAGTGGTTAACTATAGCCTTGTCAGCAAGGATTCTGGCCTCAAAATCTAATATAGGACTGGAGGGGAGCCAGTTGGTGCTGGATCAGACATCTGAAGTGATTCTTGTATTCAAACTGGTCCCTAAGTAGGCTTTACTGCCAGAACTGCAGCACATCCTGGGATTTTTTTTATGCTCTCCCCTGCCAGGAGCAGCCTGTTGTGAAACTGGTAGCAGCAATACAAGAAGCAAAAGCAGGCCCTGAGCTGGTACATTTCTGGTTCTGTGTTTGTTATAGTTAATATAGGGAAGGGAATGATTTCCAGATTATGTTCCATGCAAAATTTACTACAAGCTGGTGACAGCAGTGGGTATTTACTAATGGTGGATTACACACCAGCTTCTTGGTGTCTCTTGAAAGTGGAGGTCAGGAACCTCATACAAGAGTGAAATAAGCCTTTAAACTTATTTTTTTTACTAGAAACTCAGACATTATAAAGATGTTTCAGGGTATTTAAAGTAAGAACCGCCTTTTAGTATGGCATGGCATGGCATGGCATGGCATACAAATTGGCCAAACCACAGCATGATAGGTCACTGTAAATGCTAAAGTGGCCAGAATGGTGTTGGAGAGGCTAAGTATAGTCCATGGTTCACAAAAGCAATGTACAAAATACAGCAGGGGGGTTGTATGTGTAAGCCATACCTCTCTCCCTCCAAATGTCAAAGGTGATGTTGCAATTTTTAAAGAAGAAGCAATTGTACATTTTAATTTACCATTGTTTGTGCGTTGGGATTTTTCATTGGCATTAAACACTTGTTCTTATGTAGTTTTTGGGAACTGAATTGTTTTCCCTCACATCAAGTCACTAGACTTGATGATCGCTCAAAGTCTTTTGCAGTTCTAGTATTCTATGATTCTATGCTGAATTTCAGTTTTATAAAGTATTGTTTTTTTGGCCTTGAGATTCGAAAAGGCACTTTTCTTTGTGCACGCACTGAACCTAATTTGAAGTACTGAGACAATAATGCACTGATTAATGCCTGCTTTTAGGACTTTCAACCTCTACGGGTCATTCCCCCTCACAGCCTGCCATACTCCAGCAAGTCCTTGGAATACAGAATGGTTATGTGGTGGTCCAAGTGAAATCATGATGAATGTATGGTAGACATTCTGGACAAAGCCAGAAAGCAGTACCAGAGGGAGAAGGATTCATGGTAAGCAGAAAGGTGCAGGCAGGTTGTAGAGAGAGAGAATAAAATTACAGTGAAAAGAAGCTTACAGCTCAGTTTCTGAAGCAGGAACATCATTTGGGTGAGGAAGATAGAGCACAGGAGAAAGACCTGTTGAAGAAGCTTCTTTTGCTTATGTCTGCAAGAGTACAAGTTACTGTTGCACCTGTACTACATCCTGAGTCCCATGCACACAGTACAATGTGCAGGCCAGGAACAGTTTGAACAATTCTATGGTTTGCTGACCGATGCAACCAGGACTTAGCTGCTGGAGAGAGCAAATGTATTTCCTGTGTGCTTCAAGCCTGTCTGCAGGCATCAGCCCCTTAAAGACTTCCATTTCTGTGCAGCAGCGCCAAGAGTACACTAAAGGTGCAAGAAAGGAGAATGGGGGATTAGGGCACACATCATTAAGGGTTGTATTTGTTGGCACTGGTTTAGCTGTTTGCACTGTTTGGTGTTTAGTTTATGCACTTTGTTTTATTTATGTTTTTGATACTGATTTATTACTGGTGTTCTTGCTGTGCTAATGGCAGCTAGACTGGCTGGCAGTGGTTTAATACAGTGTTTTTTGTAAAACGTATTATTATCACTCTGGCATCACATCATATAATATGTATTTTATATAATAAAGATAAACAAATGATGGACAACTGGGAAGTAGTATTTAAATACAATTTCTCAAAACATTTATTTATATCAATGCATACCATAAATACACAGTTCTTGCCATATGTTCACTCCCCATTTCATAATCAGTCATCTCACTTATAAATAAATATATAATTAACCTGCTTGTTTCATTGTGTGATGTGACTACTTCATTTACTATAAGTATTGTGCAAACACATTCATAAGAATGCTAGTCTCCTTCTTTCATTGACCTATGCAAGCCCATAATATGGAAGCACAGAGCATACCTGGTTTCTGTTGCCTCTGTGCATTCTGCTCCAGTTGTGATATATGCACTTCCTGGTTGTGTGTGGAGGGTCCAGCAATCTATTACTGTCATAGGTCCATTAAGGGGCAAATTGATCACTTTTGCCTTCACAAAGATTGTAAAGAATGTAGTAAGTCAAAATAATGTGGACAGCATCCATCACACAGGTGTCCAGTATGTTTGTAAATAGCCCAGTAGAAGTTTAGTTTGCATCATAGCGAATGTGCTGACACACGCACACCATCAACCGCCCATCAGTTCCTTCTCAGCCGCTCCTGGTTTGGTTAGAAAACAGCAGTGCTCCATGCATTATCTTAGAAAATTATTATTAATTGTTGTAGTTTCTGTTAGATAGTCATGTTCTCGTAAACCGTTTCCCCTCCTGAGTTAGTTTAAAAAAAAAGTTTGTTGTTTGTACTCTGTTCATTGTTCATAGTTAGGGTAAGGTAAGCATGCAAGGCTCTCCAAGGTTTAAACAGTGCCTGACATGCAGAATGCCCAGTGTATCCATTGCTTGGGCCAGGAACATTCACTGAAGAGCTTACACCATTGTAAGAAGCTCTCATCCAGATCACTGAAGGCAAAAGAGTGCCAGCTAAAGCTCCTCACCATGGAAAAAGTGGAGAGGCCAGCCTTGGAACCAACGGCTCAAATCTCCTTGGCCCGGACCGCACCAATGATGGCTTCAGTTCAAGGCCCCTCGGTTCCGAATGAGGGTCTGGCCAAAAAAATGGCCAAAAGAAAACACTCTTCACCCTTTCCAGAGGGGGCAACAAAGAGATCATCTTCCCAAAGTAAGCCTCCATCACCAAAGGGAAAGGCTATTGGGGATGCGCAAGTACTGGGGAAGTCCAGTACAGACAAACTGCAAGGAGCAGTATCTTCTAAAGAATCACACCCTGCAGTCTCAGCACCCAAGATGAAGAAAAGCACCACTGCGCTATTGGTACTAATATAACTGGTGAAAATGGTACCTAAATCACCTCCCAGTACCACTGAAAAGAGACACTCTGAATCACCGGTATGGACACTGGCCAAGTTGGTACTGACCCTGAGCACAGAAGTCTCCCTAGTACCATCTACATCTAAGGTATGGGCAGATTCTCTAACGCATGGACAATTCGTCACACCAGTAGTACCGACCTTCACTCCCTCAAGACCATTGGATACCCAGCAGGAGCTATCAATAGTGTTGGTACTGGGTACATCCTTATTCAGTACTGACACCACACTAACACTGGAGGGAACAAGCATTCTTGCCACACCATTGAGCTTAGTGCCCCCTTTCTCCAGCGACATTGACAATGAGGAGATCACATTCTCCTCATGACACTCATTGCCAAAGCCAGCCGCACAGATACAGCTACAGCAGCAGATGGCTCAGCCCAAGATGTGGCAGCCTTTTCCGTGGCTCTCATTCCCACAACCTTCGCAAGGATGAGACCCTTTTGGTACCTTAAAGGCTCAAGTACCAGCACCTCAACTAATGCCACCACCCAGCCCCCGACAGTGGCCCACAGGTCCCCTACATCCGCGAGATCTGAGATTATGCAGGACGAGATAGAGGACTTGGACGACTCTCAGGGAGAGGATATATTACCTCTCTGCACATCCTGGCCTTTCCCCCGGCTGAGACAATAATGCCCCCTCCACCAACTGTGGGGGACGACTTCAAGTCTTTTCAAGACATACAAAAGACTGACTAATACCCTCGACATCTCATTGGTTGAGGTATCTGAGACACAGCACAACTCACCAACATCGAAGATTGCACTGCCAGTCAGTGAGGCCATATTAGACCTAGCAAAAATCCTATGGCAAACGCCAGCTTCTATCACCCCAATATCAAAAAGAACGGACAGGAAGTATTACGTCCCAGAGAAAGGGTCTGAATTTTTATTCGCGCACCCAGCACCAAATTCTTTAGTCTTTGATGCAGCCAACAACAGAGGTGAGCAAACACAATATAAATCTACCCCCTATGACAAAGAATGTAAGAGGCTTAACATTCTGGGCAGAAAATCATATTCATCTGCCCACTTTCTGATCAGGATAGCTAACTATGCGGCACTGTTAGCAAAGTATACATGTCACCATTTTGAGAACATGAAAAATGTTATTGAATGGCTACCCCACAATAGTAAGGCTTCCTTCAGGATGTTGCCAGGCCAGAGACTCCTGGATTTGGGATGTTCAACCTGTAGTAAATAACTAAGAGCATTTTCCTGTACTGTCTGTTTTAGGGATGTTAAGGACTAGTTGACGAATTGACTATCAGATAAGTAAATGCTTATCGGATAGTTGACAGGCTAGTTGACTAATTGTTCTCCCTCCACTTCTTGCTTCTATCAAAAAGAGGGGAAAATGAGGAGGTACTTCAAAGCGGCAGTGCTGCATGGAGCCTGGGACCAGACCCCAAGCTCCAAGCAGCATTTCCGCTTTGAAATGCTGTGTGCACTAGGGTGTTCCCAGGCTGCACATGGCATTTCAAAGCAGCAGTACTGTGTGAAGCCCAGGATCAGCTGGGGACTCCCTGCTGACCCTGGGCTCTGTGTGGCGCTGCCACTTTGAAACTCCGCGTGAAACTCTGCGTGGCATTTCAAAGTGGCAGCGCTGCACGAACACCGGGGTCAGTGGAGGAGTCCTCAGCTGACCCTCGGCTCCACGTGACACTTTCGCCTTTGAAGTGTAGCAACAGCCCTAGGGCTGTACCTTCCCTTCAAAGGCAGAGGCTCCCTATCAACTAATGCATCAACTATTTGATAGTTAATTACTCAATGTTTAACATCCTTAGTGTGTTTTAGCTGTATCACGCCATCAATTCTTACATGGCAAATGCAAATCTGTGATAGGTAGATCTAGACAGCTGATTTTAAATATCTTGGTGTGAAATACTGGCCTTATTGAAGTCAATGATAAAACTTCCTCAAACAGAAAAACGAGTTATCCTGCTTTTTTTTTCCAGTCAATGTCTAAGATTTGTGTGAAGAATACCAAACAATGACAATATTCTCTCTGTGCCTACAGAGGAAGCTACTGCTATGAAAGGTTGGCTTAGCAACTGAAGGAACTCTGTTTCAAGGTACCTGGCAAATTATTCCCACCATTTTAGGGGAATGACTTTGTTCAAAACTTCATCTGAAAACATTTAGGCTATGTCTCTACTACAGCGTTTTTGCACGAAAACAAAACCCGGGGAGTATCCACACCTCAAGCGTGTTTTTGCACAGGAAAATTTTCAGTAAAACAGCAGAACAGGAGGCTTTTTGCACAAGAGTTCTTGTAGGTATACCTCTTTCTACAAGGAATAACTCCTTTTTGCACAAGAGTTCTTGCACAAAAAGGTGGGTGCGGATGCTCAACGGGTTTCTTGCGCAAAAAGAGCCTATCAGAAAAAGCACAGGTGCTCTGATGGCCATTCTGTGAATGACAATCAGAACTTTCTTGCGCAAGAGTGTCCATGCAGTGTGGACGCTCTCTTGCGCAAAAGCACGTTGCTTTTGGGATGCGCTTTTGCGCAAGAAATTTTTGTGGAAGATCTCTTCTGCAAAAAGCTTCTTGTGCAAAAACCCTGCAGTGTAGTCAAAGCCTTACTGATTATATGGTTTCACTCCAGCCTTGAAATTTACTATGACTGGCATATCTGAAGAGTGATTTTGAGATGCCCATGTCATGGCAACAGCAGCATCTTCAGAAGTTAGGCATATGCTTTTTTTTATCTGGGGTTAAGAATGTTAGCAAAAAAAATTGGTTGGAGTTAGTATTTTCATCCACTTGCTTCTTTACTGCCCGTAACTTAACTTCCGGGTGAGGCATTTCTTTCATCTGTGTATCTCAAAGTGAATTCCAAAATTTTGACAGCATCAGCAGTGCAGCAGCAATTTCTCCGAGGTTTTTTAAGGCTATGGATAATAGGTTTCAGTTCACTGAGCATATCTTTTACATTCGTCTTTAATCCAATGTTAGACACTTTGGATGAGATACTTCCATCTGTTTGATCATGGTTTTCTTCATAGCATTTTATGAGAATAGGTTCGTTCTTAATAAATTGTTCAAAACAATCACAGAATTCCATCTAGCATTTGAGGGAGAATTAGTTTGGATCCTCCTGCTGTCTTCAGTGAAGCTGAAGCAGAATTGTTGTTATGGAAGAATTTTGTGACTTCAACATTTTCTTTTATTCCTGGAGAAGATGTACTTAACTCTTGGCTAAAAGATGCATTAAATGGGCCCTGTAGCCATATGTTATAAGGAGCATACTTCTGTTTCTTCTTTTAAATATCTTCTCATCTTTGACACATTTGCAAAATTGTCTGTGACAAAACTGTGAATGTGACAGTTGAATTTTTGTTCACAGTTTAATACTTTCACTGCACATTCTTTTAAATATTCTGTTGTGTGGGAATTTCCCAATACATCTGTTGTTTCTGAAAGATACGCAACCCCATCTTCTGTGGTCACATAGACACATATTACTGGATCATTGTGTACATTGTTCCACCCATCAAACTTGCAAATTTCCCCTCAGTATTTCTTATACACTGTATCAAGCAACCTTCCACCAATGTCTGCTCTACCAGGTGGAGTTTAGCCTGATCGTAAGGATTCAATCATATCTATGAAGGTGTTTTATTGTTAACAATGTGAAAAGGAGAATTTGTGTCATAAATGAACCAAGCAATCTTTTTATCTATAGTGTCTTGGTATTTGCTGGTCCTTACTACAAACCCATCCATGGAGGTGATTGTACTGGGTTATTAAAATCTTTTGCTTGCTACTGACACTTTGTTGTCTGAAATATGTTTAGTTGTACCACTTCTGCTAAAAGTATTAACAGATAATTCTGAAGTTGTTGCAGATTGACAGACTACGTCTTTACGCTTAAATGGAATCCTGAAACAAAATTTAAAAACTATTTTGAATAGTTTTTCTTCTCAGTTATCATTCTTTATTCAGTTAATCATTTAAATTTTTTTTGGACGCAGATTTGATTTCAAGTTACTAAAAATAGCTAAAACTGCCTCCTGGGGCTCTAAATCGAGATAGCAAGTCTACATTAGGGAAGTCTGCCTCAGACTAATTTTGAGGCTTCCCTGCTGTGTAGATGTGCTATTTCAAAATAAGCTATTTCAGAATAACTGTTCTGGAATAGATTATTTTGAAATAAGCGTGCAGTGTAAACGTACCCTAAGACAATATCTTAACGAACTCCTCTGCCATGCTTGGGCAAGATCCACCACCACATAAGGAGAGACAAAACAAAAACAATCCTATCCAGGTTGTGTCTTCCTTTGAATTTTACTTTTTAGTCTGCTGAGAATCAGAAATTGAAAGCTCAGAACTTTCAAGAAGCAAGAACTAGTAGTTAGGCTGGAAAAACTAGTGCCATAAATTCATTTTTATGAGATTGTAAGTGTACATGTAGCATGTTTCTGATGAGATTTAATTGTAACTGTTATTTTTAAATTAGAAATTTCTATTTCATTGATTTAAAAAATAAAAAAAATCCAGATTAAATAAAAAATCTGTTTTAAATGAAAAAAAATCTGATTTTTAAAAAAATAAATCATCTGTTTTTATCCATCCTGATAACCACATTATTCAAGGATCTCAAAAATCTTCAGTGAATTTATTCATGAGGAACTGAAGCACAGAAAAACTAAATTACTTACCTAAGGAAACACAGGAAGTCTGTGACAGAATTAATGCAAAATGTCCATTGACTTCTTAAGAATTAGGTCACGGTTCAGACTAAATCTGCCATTTCCTGTGTTGAGCCAGGCTAGATCCTTGAAATTAGTTGCCCTGTTGATTAATTTACCCTCACAGAGCATGCTTCTCCATCACTTTTATAGGTGTGCCTTAGCTTCTGCTTCTGAACTTCTGCAATGGGCTAAATGCAGAGGAGAGGACCACTGAGAATTTTGTTTCTGTATTGCCATCTGTCACAGTTTTATTGCCAATCTTGCAATATATAAAACAACCAATAGTCTTGCAGCACCTTATAAACTAACAAAAATGTAGATGGTATCATGAGCTTCTGTGGGCACAACCCATTTCTTCAGATGAATGGAGTTTAAGGGGTCCAGTTTTCAAATAAATAGCACAGAGAGGGGATTGCGGGGGAAGGAGAGGAAGAGAAGGAAAAAGAAGAAAAAGGGGAAAGAAATTGTCAGTGTCCATGCTAAATGAAGCTGATAAGAATACTTAGTACCCACCTTAAGTACCCTTTGTTTATTTTTTATGTCATTAGGATGTGGAATGTAGCAGGTCATCCAACCAATGTCTTTGTTTAGACTTCTGTTGTAGGAATCAAATTTGTAAATGAAATTAAGTTCCATAGCTTCTTTGTTGAGTTGGCTTTTGAAATTGGTTTGAAATAATACGGTGACTTTCAGGTTCATTAATAAGTGCCTGGATTATTTCAAACCAATTTCAAAATTCAGCTCAACAGGGAAGCTACAGAACTTAACATTTCGTTTCATTCTGCCATGAAGCACACTTTTTTTCCCTGGAAAGATGGATAGCAACCTATAGGAGAAACGGAGTAAATTTCAAGTTCTTTGAGCCCTGCCTTCCTTTAGATCCATACTCAGAAGGAAGACAATTCAACAATTAAAACACAAACATTTTCACCTCTTCTCCAAATATATCAGGGCCAGTGTTTTTTTAGTTGCCAATGGGGATTATTGTTTATGTATTTTCTGCAAAAAATGTGATCAAATGCTGACTGAAGGCAGCGAGAGCAGAATCAGATTAATAATTTAAGCTCTGAATACAAATGTTTTCAGCCTTGAGATATTCCTAAATTGTTAGAGGTTAAACATTGTCATTGGAAAGGTTATCTGTTTGCACATCAGATCTCAGGTACACATGATATCATGTTAATTTTGTCCATTTTATCTCCACTAATGCAATGTACCATAGCACTAGAGATAGAAATGTAGCCGTGTTAGTCTGGTGTAGCTGAAACAAAAAACAGGACTACGTAGCACTTTAAAGACTAACAAGATGGTTTATTAGGTGACGAGCTTTCGTGGGCCAGAACCACTTCCTCAGATCAAATAGTGGAAGAAAATTGGCACAACCATATATACCAAAGGATACATAGTACTGTGCATCGTGTGAAAGGCAATCTACAGCTTGGATCTGGCCCTCGATGGTTAGCTGTCCCACCCCCACCCTCAGTACTGAAGCACCTGCACTGGTGCTCCAGCCCTCCTGCTGCCCCACCCGGGAACTGGGGCACACAAAATCTTCTAGACTCTGGTGTGCAAGGGGAATGTTGGGAATGTCTTTCTCCTCAGTCAGGAGCCACATCAGAGAGGGTTTTTTTTTGTTTTGTTTCTTATTTGTATGCGGCCCCCATCTGATTTTTCAGTGGTGCCCGAACCAAAAAAGGTACCCCAGCCCTGATCTGCAGCCTATTTTCTATAGCTTTAGATAGCATTTTTAATTAATGCAGTTTTGTTCTAATCTTGTGAATAAATGACCAAGGGAAATGTCGGTTAAAACATTTGAATGTCTATATCTTTTAAGTCAATAAACAGACTTGTTTAATTATTATTTTTTTTTAGATACTGATCGAGCTTTAGCACTTCTAGAAGAATATTGTAAAAAGCTAAAGAAGCCGGAAGAGCAACAACTGAAAAAAGCCATTAAAAAAGTGATGGGCATCTTTAAGAGCAGCTTATTTCAGGCACTAATAGGTAGGTACCTATGCATAATGCTTTATTTCTTATAGTTAGATTTATGCTGAAGGCTTATGGTTGTGTCCATTAGCTGCGCCTTGGTCGACCAGCAGCTGATTGACTTGTACAAAATAAGCTGACAAAGAGATGCCAAGCTGAAATTATTCTTTTAGAGGATGGCAAAAATTGCTTACATATTTTATGCAAATACTTGGTCGGTTACTGGAAAGGGAAAATATGCAGAAAAGTCTTGAAATGTTGAAATATATGTTAGTGATTGCTAAATGGAGTATGTTTCTTTTCTCAGTTTGATTGGAGACTTGGAAAGAATAAAATAAGTTATATTTTTCCATACAAATTTAAAAAGTGAGATCCTGGCCCAATGGAGTGCATGACAAAATTCCCAGTGCTTGAAACTCAAAATTTCTGTGTGATTTTCATATTTATTTTTAACAGAAAAAAGTGGGTAATCAAAGAAATTCAGGAAACAGTGTGCTTTGTCTTTCTTAACACCAGGTCCTTTTGGGCATCATCTGGAGAATGATCCTGTTTAAAAGCCTCTTTTTTATTATGTGTATCAGATAAGTCTGATATTGCACAGTTATAATAGGCATCAGTATTTCACTGATCAATGAATTTCACATCCCTGACATACTTGTAAGTAAAAATAGTTACTGATTTAAGTATATGATATAGTGATGTTATTGTGAAGTGATTGAGAATACAATACCTTCAGGCCTTTACAAAGAATACAGTATAGATTAAAGATATTAAGTAACAGTTAATTTACTACTCAACCAGTTGATAGACACTTCCACATTCCTCCCTGGCTGCTCCATGCTGCGCTGCCACTTTGAAATGCACAAGAGCCCCCACTGGGGCTCTTGTACATTTCAAAGGAGGAATGTGGAACTCAGCGTGCAGCCCTGCTGACCAGGGGCCAGCGGGAAGTCCTGCTGACTCTGGGCTGCACGCGGCATGTCAGCTTTAAAATGTACAAAACTTCCCAGCTGATCCCAGGTTCTGCAGATCAGCCTTGCGGTGGCTACCCCTTTAAAACGCCACCTCTGATGTTTCAAAGGGGCAGCTGCCATGGAACCCAGGGTCAGCTGGGGACTCCCAGCTGACCCCGGGCTCCCTGCGGCATTTCCAGGCTGTATGTGAGTTCTGCATTCCTCCTTTGAAATGTACAAGAGCCCCTAATGGGAATGCGGAAGTGCCTATTGACTAGTCGACTAGTCAGTTGACAGCATTTTAATGTCCTTACTCTGAACCATTAATAACTAGTCTCTGAGAACAGTTATCCAGCCAGTTATTCACCCACCTTATGGTAGCCCCATATAGGTTGCATTTCCCTAGTTTATTGATAAGAACATCATGCGAGATCATGTCAGATGCTTTACTAAAGTCTAAGCATACCACGTCCACTGCTTCTTCCTTATCCACAAGAATTGTTATTTTAGCGAAGAAAGCTATCAGATTAGTTTGACATGATTTGTTTTTTACAAATCCATGCTGGCTGTTATCTATCACCATATTATCTTCCAGATGTTTGTAGATGAATTCCTTAATTACTTGCTCCATTATCTTCCCTGACACAGAAGTTAAACTGACTGGTTTGTAGTTTCCTGGGTTCTTATTTCTCTTTTTATAGATGGGCACTAGATTTGCCCTTTTCCAGTCTTGTATCTCTTCCAACTTCCATGATTTTCCAAAGATGATAGCTAAAGGCTCAAATACCTCCTCTATCAGCTCCTTGAGTATTCTAGGATGCATTTCATCAGGCCCTGGAGACTTGCAGACAGCTAACTTTTCTAAGTAATTTTAACTTTTACTTTTAACTTTTTCTTTGTCTTTTTCTTTTAACTTCTAAACCTACCCCATTTCCACTACCACTTACTATGTTAGGCATCCTGTCCCCATCAATCTTGACGAAAACCAAAACAAAGAAGATATTAAGCACCACTACCACTTTCAGGTTTCCTGTTATTTTTTCTCCCTCTTTACTGAGCAGTGGGCCTATCCTGTCCTTGGTCTTCCTCTTGCTTCTAATATATTTGTAGAATGTCTTCTTGTTACCCTTTATGTCTCTAGTTAGATTGAGCTCATTTTGTGCCTATGGAGCAGTGGTCCCCAACCTTTTTAGGTTGTCGGGCGCCAGGGGGCGTGGCCGTTTGCCCGCCGGGCGCCACGGGGCCGGGACCGGGGGCGCCCCCCCATCCACGCGCCCGGGGGCGGGGCCCCACCTACCGCGCGCCCGGGGGCGGGGTCCCCCCATAGCTGCGTGCCCGGGGGCAGGGCCCCCTCTAAGGGCCGCGCGCCCGGGGCCGGCGCTCCCCGTCACCCCCCTCCCTCCTGCCGAGTCCCGCGCGCCCGAGGCCGGCGCTCCTTCCCCCCCCCCCCCCCCCCCCCCCCGCCGAGTGCCGCGCGCCCGAGGCCGGCGCTCCTTCCCCCCCCCCGCCGAGTCCCGCGCGCCCGAGGCCAGCGCTCCTTCCCCCCCCCCCCCCGCCGAGTGCCGCGCGCCCGAGGCCGGCGCTCCTGCTCCCCCCCCCTCCTGCCGAGTGCCGCGCGCCCGGGACCGGCGCTCCCCCCCCTCCTGCCGAGTGCCGCGCGCCCGAGGCCGGCGCTCCTTCCCCCCCCCCCGCCGAGTCCCGCGCGCCCGAGGCCAGCGCTCCTTCCCCCCCCCCCCCCCCCCCCCCCGCCGAGTGCCGCGCGCCCGAGGCCGGCGCTCCTGCTCCCTCCCCTCCTGCCGAGTGCCGCGCGCCCGGGACCGGCGCTCCCCCCCCCTCCTGCCGAGTGCCGCGCGCCCAGGACCGGCACTCCCCCCCCTCCTGCCGAGTGCCGCGCGCCCAGGACCGGCGCTCCCCCCCCTCCTGCCGAGTGCCACGCGCCCAGGACCGGCGCTCCCCCCCCCCCCGCCGAGTGCCACGCGCCCGGGACCGGCGCTCCCCCCGCCGCGCGCCCGGGGCCGGCGCTCCCCCCGCCGCCTCCCGCCGAGTACCGCGCGCCCGGCGCTCCCCCCGCAAGCGCCCATGCGCCATGTGCCCGGTGCCAGGCCAGCCCCGAGCACCTGGCGGGCGCATTGAAATGCCCCCGTGGGCGCCATGGCGCCCGCGGGCACCGTGTTGGGGACCACTGCTATGGAGTCAGACTTCCCAAAGCTTGAGGATATTAGATTTAGAGTGCAGATTTGGCTCAGAATATAACTAGAGCCACATTTTCATATAGATTGAAGGTTTGATTCAGAGCCATCTCAAAGCCATAGCAATGTGTTGGGGGTGATTTATAGTTAATCATGAGAAGTCATTGGTACTCTGCTCTGCAGGGGTGAGGTTCACACCATATGTCAGTAATTTTGTTGCATTTATGAGAAGTACAGCATAATCTGTTTTGCCAATCTGTAAACTATTCCACAAATGGAAATAATTAATGTGAAAGCTATTCTACTTTTCTATATTATAGTGCCTCTCTTAAGCCTGTAGAATGATAGAATGATTGGTCTTTTTTTATAATTTTTGTCCTTTTTAATGGATCTTGTCCCTTTTAATTGGATTTTGTCCTTTTTAATCTGTCTGTCATTAAAATATAAATAAACTCCACAGAATGTATATCAAATACATTGAAAAATTGTCAGTATGTATGAACTAAAGAACAAAAATTGGTGTGAAAATTTTGTCTTGCTTTTGTACGGAAATAACTAAGAATATAGAAATGTGCATAGAATTAATATAGAAATTGCTGAAAGTACACTGATTATCCATTAATGAATACTTGAAATTGTTGTTTTAGGAACCCCTGTTTCTGCAGTATTTCTAAATAATCCTTTAAAGCTTTTTATCTGTGTGTATATGTTTGTGGGGTGGCTGTATTTCAATTTTGGTAAGGTATTATAGATACCTGACTAAAAACATACCCTTTTGAACAAATGATTGTGACATTGCTTTACGTATAAGTGGAAGTAAAATATAAAGTAAATTTGGCAATAGATTATTAAGTAAAAGCTTGTGTTTAATTTTTATTACTTGAGACTACTTTCCATAACACCCAAATACTCTTTTTCCTAAAGAGACTTTGGAATGGTAATACATGAAATATATGTCATAAAATTTTCTCTTTAGTTGGCCTAGTGTCTCGACTGATAAAAATGTAGCCTCCCATCAATATTTTAAGGCTGTGAGATCAGACTATTACATAAACAATAATGAGATTTTTACATAATCAGTATTTCAAATAAAATCACTTTGATGACATCTGTTTTAGTCTTGTTTAGTCCATGCATTACATGGCATCCAAAGAAACATCTAATGCAGTGCTCCCATTCTTTTCTTCTCACCTCTGTGTTACAGCCTTCACAGCTTCCTCATAAATATGAAATAATTTTGCTATTGGCTTACATTTTTCAAAAGTGGTGAATGATTTTAAAAGGCTCAGTTTTTGGATCCCCAGCTTGAGAAATCTTAAAAGGGGGCTGACTTTCAGATTGGATGCTTAGCACTTTCCAAATTTCAAATTCCTTTAAAATAACTCAAGTTGAGCATTTACAAACTGAGGCACTTACTTTTGAAAATGCTGCCTGTAATAAATAAAGCATAATTGTGTTTTCTTACTGAACTGTTAATCTGAACACTTCTGGATGCAATCTTCACAAAATGAGTCATACTAGTAGTAATAACTTGCTCGGCCAAATTCAGCACTATTTAAGCACCAAAACTAGGGTGAGCAGATGTCCAGATTTTATAGGGACAGTCCCGAGATTCAGAGCTGTGTTTCATGTAAACATCTATTACCCCGCACTAGGGATGTAAAAGGCTAACTGGTTAACTGGTAAGCTTCACGGTTAATGGGTGAGTTAACTGGTAGGGACTGGAGCAGCTCTCCACTCGTCCTGGGCAGCGGGCTTCTTCAGTCTCTGCAGGGGGCCTGAATTGAGACCTGAAAATGCTCCTCACTTTCATGCTAAACCTCTCAAGAAAAGGAGGGTGGAACTGGAGTTCCCATTTAGAAATGTGCTTTTCTTTAATTTAGCACTAAATTATTCTTTCAATAGAAACTGTCCAATAGTTCCTTTTCATGCTTGGTACAGCAAGAGCAGTTTGGGATGCTTTTTGCTTTTTCTGCAGTCCAGTGAAGTTTCCATAGTGAAGTTTAAAACTAATAAAAGAAAGTTCTTCTTCACACAGCGCATAGTCAACCTGTCGAACTCCTTGCCAGAGGAGGCTGTGAAGGCTAGAACAATAAAAGAGTTTAAAGAGAAGCTAGATAATTTCAGGGAGGTTAGGTTCATAAAAGGCTATTAGCCAGGGGATAGAATGGTGTCCCTGGCCTCTGTTTGTCAGAGATTGGAGATGGATGGCACGAAACAAATCGCTTGATCATTGTCTTCGGTCCACCCCCTCTGGGGCACCTGGTGTCGGCCACTGTTGGCAGACAGGCTACTGGGCTAGATTGACCTTTGGTCTGACCCAATACGGCCATTCTTATGTTCACAGATATAACATTTGTGAAACTTTGGAGCTCTATTTCATTGTAACTCACTGCTGTAATCTGGGTTTTTAATTTTCAGATGAGAACCTACAAGAGAAAAGGAATAATGATTAGACTGACCTTCATCTTACTTGTTCAGATTCAAATGCAAGTTGTGCCTTTTTGATTGGGCCCTTTCTTCAGTGACAGCATTTGCCTCAGACTGAATCATGGTGGGGCAAATCACAGGGTAAAGCATGCTGGCAAGGGAAAACAAGAAATGCCTGAGATAGGGATGAGAAAGAGAAAGAAGGATAGTAACAATAGATACAAATACAGTAAACTTCCGATTATCTGGCACCTTTGGGACCCAGGGGGTGCCGGATTATTGGATATGCGGGAGTATCGGAAGGGGGGCTATGAGCGGTCTGGGGATGGGGTCAGTGAGGAACGGTGCAGCGTGGGCAGCACTCAAGCTGCTCTGCCCCTGGCTTCCCCAAGTACACAGCTGCTGAAACTGACCAACGGCAGAATTGGGGAAGCTCTGCCCCCGGCTTCCCCAAGTCCGCCACTGGTCAGTTTCAGCAGGGGGGGACTTGGGGAAGCCAGGGGCAGAGCAGCCGGGGTGCTGCCAGGTTGGTCCTGCAGCGCCGCCCCTCACCTGAGCGGCACTGCAGGACCTACCCAGCAGCACTCCAGCTGCTCTGCCCCCCGGCTTCCCCAAGTCCACCGCTGCTGAAACTGACCAGTGGCGGACTTGGGGAAGCCTGGGGCAGAGCAGCTGGGGTGCTCTGCCCCTGGCTTTCCCAAGTCCGCAGCTGCTGAAACTGACCTGCTTCGGACTGGGGGATGCCGGGGTCAGAGCAGCTCCAATTGTCCGGCTGGCCAGAGCACTTCTGGGTTCCAGCGGGTGCCGGAGTATCGGGAGTGCCGGACCACTGGATGCCGAACAGCTGGGCTACGTCTACACTGGCCCCTTCTTCGGAAGGGGCATGTTAATTTTGAAAGTGGGAATAGGGAAATCCGAGGGGGATTTAAATATCCCCCGCGGGATTTAAATAAACATGGCTGCCGCTTTTTTTCCGGCTTGGGGAAAAGCCGGAAAAAAGCGTCTAGACCGGCCTGATCCTCCGGAATAAAACCCTATTCCGGAGGATCTCTTATTCCTACTTCGGGGCCAGTGTAGACGCTCTTTTCCGGCTTTTCTAAAAGCCGGAAAAAAGCGGCGGACATTTTTATTTAAATGCCGCGGGGGATATTTAAATCCCTCGCGGATTTCCCTATTACGATCTGAAAAATTAGCATGCCCCTTCCGGAAAAGGGGCCAGTGTAGACGTAGCCAGAGAATGGAGGGAAAGGCATACAGTCAGAGTGGTTAGGGTGAGAATGGATGTATATTGATTGTGCCCCTTTGTCAGCTGATATTCATCTTAGACTACTATTCATCTACAGACCCAGATTAATTATTGCATCCAGAATTTTTTATTTTATTTTTTTCAAACCCATTACAATCCTGGCTAACCTAAGCACCTATCCATATCCTACTTTAGTCCAGCCTCCTTACAACTTCCGGCTAAGAACTTTTCTCCTTCTCCTGAAAAAGGCCTTGTGCTGTCAGTAACTGATGAATTCAAGTCACTATCGATGTGAGACGAGTCCTTGAGGTAGTGCAGGTCACTTTACCATCCCTGAGTCTACTGTGCTGCCTGATGAGTCTCTGGGCTTGCCCTTTTATGTGTGTGTAGAGGTGGACTCTTGTTCTGTGTGCTGACTGAAGGGGTGGGGTACACTGGATTTGAGGGCAGAGATGGCCCTTTCTTGATGTTCTCCTCCCCTGCTCCTGACATACATGCTTTGGTTCTGCACCTGGGGATCATTTCACTTCTCAACCTACTGCCCCATTGATTTAGATCCTTGTTCATTTTCCCCTCTATTTAGTGACCACTCTCTTCCTCTTAACACCTCCAGCACCCAACAAACACCTCAGCCCACAAAACAATGCTTAGAGAATAGAATGGCACGCAGTATTGAAGCTCCTGAAATTGTAAAGGCACCATCCTTGATGTTGCTTAAAGAATACTGGAGATTTGTGGGGCCACATGCCCTCAAAGTCCTGCCTCTTTGAGCACTGGGAGCCAAAGGGATACTTTGCTAGACTCCCCTCCTTGCCAGCCATGAAACATATACCCTATGTTCTGTAGCCTTAATCTTCAGCTATAGATCTTCATCTTTAACTGTAGATTGATAGTATCTATAAAAGGACAAAAGCCAAATATTGTGTTGTGCATTAATAGATGAGAAGTGTATATTTGGTATATACTATGTTCAGGTACAATACTTTGTCTGACAGTCTTTTTGTTTGTGGGGTCAAGTCTTTTAATTAAAAAATATTAAATCTAATCATCTGTCCATCTGAGCACTCTTCCTGAACATTTTCTTGAGTTTTCTTCTTTGTGTTCTTTATTAGTTTTCATGATGCAGTACACATAGTTTACTACAAATTTCTAAAAGCCTCTGCTATACATTTATTTGGACTTTATTTCATTAAGAAAAGTGCATGATTTTACAGCTTAAAAGGCTGTTCTGGTGAATGAGAATAGATTGAAGAGCTTTATGTGTGTGGGTTTTTGTGTGTGTATGTGTGTGTGTATCTCTATAAATCATCATTTTGTTTCTACCAGGAATTAAAGGACCACAAATAGCTGTAATCATCTTATGGAGTATTAAGTAAAAACTAATCTCTGTAGGTTTTTCTAAAACATGGATAAACCTGGCCTCTAGAGGATGACACATTTCCTGGGGACTTTTATACTGTGCCTTGTCTTTTTTGCAGATGTTTGTGTAATTCTCCCTGCCTTTTAAATTGGAGTATTCTTAGCAATATTATAAGCTAAAATCTTCACATTGTTTGTTCCTGTTACAATGCTTTTATGTAATAATATAGATGTTATAACACTGCCTGTTTTAAAAGTTGCTGCTTTAAACACTGTCCTAAGAATTACACAATTTGCTGGTTATCTCTGACACAATCCACATATATAGGCTTCAGGTGCTAAATTATTATTCTTAAAAGGAGGGGGGGGTGCTATTTAGAACGTTGACATTGTTCAGCTTACTTTAAAGAACAACTGTGTCTGTCAAATCAAGATATAAAGGAGGTCAGAGTCTTTTCCTGCTGTTACACATTGTAATTTTCCACTCCATCACAAGTGCTTTATTAATTTAAATGACAGGTGTAATGTGGTTTTCTAGTCAATGGAGAATTGATATGTGATCATCCAATACATTATTTATCTCTTGACAGTCTTTCTATTTATTGAGGAGGGTTCTGAGATTCATAGCACTGAGGGAGGAAATAAATCATAAGCACCGAGTATTGTGACATGACTATGAAGCACTCATTTTAATTAAGATTAAGTTAGAAGGTTTTACAACAGGAAAAATCTTATTTTTGAAACCATGATCAAATCTAAAAATCAATAATTTTACTCAAACTTTCAGGATTTTTGGAGAAGAGTAAGGAGACAGAGTCTTCACCTAAAGTCCAATCCTGAAAAATTTCAGATTAGAAGACAGTGAGAAAATTGTAACTGTGTGAAATCAGTCCTAATTATAGGTGGCACTGATGTGTATGTATGCAGACAGGGAACCATCAGAGGGAGTCATACAGGGCAGTTACATAATCAGATGATGGGCAAAAGAGGAAAATTTACACTGCTGCTTTTTGTGTAGACTGCTGTGGGTCTGGAGGTTAGATCCAAGAGAAACATGTCATATGTGCCAAGGCAGAACACAGTGGATGCCTAAAAAAGGGTTGTAGCTGTGAGCAGGATGGACTAAGGGGTAGGCAAGCCGGGCAGCTGCCCGGGGCGCCAACCGATGGGGGGCGCCCGATGGCAGCTGTAAGGGGCGCACGGCGTCCCTTATATCTGCCATCAGGCACTGTGCGCCCAGCTCCCGCAGCGCCAGCCCCCCCCATCCCTGCGGCGCCGGCCAGCAACGCCCTTCCCCCCACGGCTGCGGGGCCTGCACGGCCAGGCATGGCCTGCTCCAGGCTGCGCGCCAGCAGCGGTGGCCGGGCTGGGTTGGGCAGTGCATGCGCCGTGTGCCCTGGGGGTGGGCCCCGGGCTGCACGCCAGCAGCCGTGGCCAGGCAGTGCATGCACCGTGCGCTCCAGGGGTGGGCCTGTGCACCGTAGGGCTGGCCCTGGCTGTTAGGATGGAAAGAAAGGGTCAAATATTAGAAGTGTCGAAGGTGAAATATCAGCTTAATTTGGGTATGGCCTGGTTGTGTGAGAAGGAGGAATTGGAAATAACTAAGATGCAGGCATGAATGAAGAGAAGAATGTGTTGCTGTTAATAGAGATAGAAAAGGGAGGAAGTAGAGAGGATTTGAGAGTGAAGATGAGGATCTTGATTAGCCAAATTAAGTTTAAAGTAACATATCTTTTAAGACAGTGTTTCTCAAAGTAGTCTGTGAAGCCACTTTGAGAAACCATTGGGTCTGTTTCTCTATTTGCTCTCCTTGGCTGCAAATAGCAAACCAGAGCCAATGTGAGGCACGAGGCTCCATAGCCATCGTGCTTATAAGTAAACACACTGGCGGGGTCAGTTAACAGGTTTCTGAAAGTGGTTTTGCGGACCACTTTGAGAAATGCTGTTCTAAAGCTAGTTGTCAGAGAGACAGGATTAGATGAAATGGAAGGAGACAGGTCAGGGTGGAGAGGTGGATTTGTGAGACATCAGTGTGCATGGATGAGATAGGGCTTAAAGGAGCAGTGGGCCAGTGACACATCTTTGGGGTACTCCCACAAGAAGTGGAGAAGGGAAGAGCAGCACCTTCAAAAGAGGAATAATCTGAGGTAGGAAGAAAACCATCACAGGACAGTATCTGAAAAATCCAGAGGTGATAAGATACAGTATTGCCAACTGTAAATATTGGCCCAAGAACATAAGAATAGTCATAGTGGGTATGTCTAGACTACATGGCTCCGTCGACGGAGCCATGTAGATGAGTTTACTAAACATAGCAAAATGAAGTGGCGATTTAAATAATCGCCGCTTTATTTACATCAAAATGGCTGCCGTGCTGTGCCAATCAGCTGATTGTCGGCACAGCGCAGTAGTCTAGACGGGGATCAGCTGACCCCAGCACCCTTTGTCGTCAGATCCTTTATGCCTCGTGCAATGAGGCTTACGGGATCTGACGACAAAGGGTGCTGAAGTCAGCTGATCCCCGTCTAGACTACTGTGCTGTGCTGACAATCAACTGATTGGCACAGCACAGTGGCCATTTTTATGTAAATAAAGCAGCGATTATTTAAATCGCCGCTTCATTTTGCTATGTCTAGTAAACTCATCTACATGATTCCGTCAAAAGAGCCATGTAGTTTAGACACACCCAGAGTGTCTAACCAAAGGTCCATCTAGCCCAGTATCTTGTCTTCTGACAGTGGACAGGGCCACAAGCTCCTGAGGAAGTAACAGAACAGGTATTCATTAAGTGATCTATCCTGTTTCCTATTCTGAGCTTCTGGCAAACAGAGGCTAGGAACACCATCCTTGCACATTCTGGCTAGTTGCCATTGATGAATGTATCCTCCATGAATATATTTCATTCTTTTTTGGAACTCTGTTATAGGCTTGGCCTTCACAGCATCCTCTAGCAAAGAGTTCCCTGGGTTGACTGTGTGTTGTGTGAAGAAATACTTCCTTTTGTTTTAAGCTTGCTGCCTATTGATTTCATTTGGTGACCCCTATTTTTTTTTGTTATGAGGAGTAAATAATGCTTTCTTTTCTTCTTTCTCCATACCAGTCATGATTTTATATATTGCTATCATATCCTGCCTTAGTCATCTTTTTTCCAACCAGAAAAGTCCCAGTTTTATTAAACCTTACTCATGGAAGCTGTTCCATACCCATAATCATTTTTGTTGCCCTTTTTTGAATCTTTTCCCATTCTAGTACATTTGTTTTTTTAGCTGAATTGACCACATCTGCATGCAATATTCAATATGTGATCATACCATTGATTTATAGAGAGGCAATATAATATTTTCTGTCTTATTAGGTATCCTTTTCTTAATGATTCCCAACATTCTGTTAGCTTTTTTTATTGCTGTTATACTTCGAGTAGATGTTTTCAGAGAACGATCCACAATGACACCATGATCTCTCTCTTGAGTAGAAACAGCTAATTTAGAACCCATCATTTTATATGTATAGTTAGGGTTCTGTTTTCCAATTTGCATTATTTTGCATTTATCAACAGTAAAATCATAAGACTGACAAACTATGATATTAAAAAAAATTATACAGTTTAGGTTGTTTTCATTTTCCTTTTGGTTTCTGAGCTGTTAGGTGCACTGGAATCACATTTTCAATCTTTGCTTCACAAACTCGAGGGCTAGAAATATACTGTTTAAGTTAGATGGTTTTTCATGCACTTACACGGCTTCAGGAACCAGGTTTTCCAGAAAAACACCAAATACCTTGAGACTTAGGATAAAACAAGAAAATTGGCAACACTTAGCTGTTAAGATAAAAATGGTGATTGACAATTTATTTTGATAGAGATGATGAGAGCTAGTCAGAATTTTTCTGATGGAATGTGTTTTCATGGGAAAATTGCAACATTGTCAAAATCCGAACATTCCAGGGTTTCCAAGCTTGTAGGTTTACTGTGTGGGGACTCCCTTGGCTGTCTCTGCAGGGAAATCCCTTAATATGAGA
This sequence comes from Pelodiscus sinensis, assembly GCF_049634645.1. Lineage (NCBI taxonomy): Eukaryota > Metazoa > Chordata > Testudines > Trionychidae > Pelodiscus > Pelodiscus sinensis. The sequence continues at coordinate 311,115,361 of NC_134711.1, forward strand.
GCATCTTCTCTGTTTTGTTTAGGGGAAAAATGCACAGGGTTTGGTTTTTTTTTTCAAAACAAAACAAATTCAGACTTTCCTTTCCAAATTTTCTACTTTGCATTCTGAATTTGGATGTGAACTCAGTGTTGGAATTTTCCGTAGAATAGAAATTCCATGTTTCAAATAACTGTAGTAATGATCCCAGGTGACACCAAAATGACTGTGCATCCAGAAAATGGCCTGGTCTATACTACAAAGTTAGATCAACATAAGCTTCCTCATGTCAATCTAGTTGTTTATGTGTATACATTTAATTTGTCTCCCAGTGGTGCAAATGCCCTGACATAGTGATACAGTAACACTACCTCCCTAGGAGGCATTGAGCCTTGGTTGATGCAGAGCGAATATAGCTACAATTTTACCTATGTTAATTCTAAATCCTCCAGCGGTTGTCTCACAATGCCTGACAATGTTTGCTCTCATCACAGTGGTGGTGAACTCCACTGCTCGAGAGTCAGAAGCAGCAGACTCCCCACCCTCCTGGGCACTTCAAAGACCTGCAATTTTTTAAATGTCTCAAATTGGAGCACATTAAGTTGTAGCAGAACTTAAACTTAAATTTAAGGGCAGCTTTCATCTTATCTGAAGATAGACTGAGCTGTTTTTATTCTTTAAGTCCAGTTCTCTTAGCAAGATAGTCTGCATTTTCTCACAAAAGGAGCTAAAATGGTAGAAGTGCTAGACCTTCTGGATTATTTTAAGTTGTTTGATTTTTTTTGATGAGTTTCAGTTGGATTGGAGCCAGCTCATGGCACTATGATGGCTCTCTTGCAGGTCTCCAGTTAAAGTCTGGCAATATATACATTCGTTGAAAAATGCCCACTAAGGCGTATATTGTTTCCCAGCTGTAAATGTGCATGGATGAGAATGGGGAGGAAATGAAGTCTTCCCACCTTTGCAAACACCTTCGAGTTACTAGGAGCACTTCATGAGTAGAGCATAGGAGGATGCAGAGCCATGGTTTTGGTCCCAGTGGTCCAGCTAACAGAGCTAGTTGGCCATTGTATGGCACATATGTGCATGTTGAACCCATTCAGGGATCACCAGTAACTCCCTCACCAGTGTGAATGGGATGTTCCAGGAATTATTCTTGCCAATGCTTCCCATTGAGGTAATGCAATTCCATGCTGCCCTCAAATGTAAGGGAGGCTAAAAGCCACAATCAAGTCCATGGTAAATGTTGAAATAAAAGCAACCCCTAGTCATAATCACCTAAATAATTGCATGCACAGAAAATGTAACTTTACTGGAACATTCATTCCTTTTGCTAGGGATAGTGGGAGCTGCCACAGCAAACAGCATTAAAGGCCATTCTTTTCTGTGTGCACATGCATAATTCCTGTGTGTATATGTGAAGGTATGCTTTGCCCCAAAGATTTTAAAATATATTTTTGTTAACTATTGAATTAGGTAAGGGACAAAAGCAGGGATATGAAAACTGAAGCATTAGGGAGCTTTGGATCTATTTCTGATTTTTGCTGTTGATTCCTTTCTCTAATGGATTAAATCAGAAATTGAGATCTGAATATGGACTTTGGAAAACGTTTACTTGTATCCCAGACCAGGTCTGTACTTTGAATCAAGACTCATTCCTATACAAAACAAACAGATTACATAATTGAAACAACCTAACTTAATTAACATGTAATCACTTATAATTTTAACTCAACACGCAGTTAATATTTTACTGCCTCCTAGCATGTATGTGCACAATTACAGGTTTGAATATGGTTTTCCATGTAGTTTTCACATTGTAAAAGCTAGACTAAGCTAGACTTAGAAATGAAATGAAGTCATCTGAACGTTTTTGATTGTCAGCAATAAAGCAATTAATAATCTGCAAACTCATTATAATTTGGTGTAAAATCAAGAAAAAAGACCTTATTTTTGCCTCCTATTTTCTAAAATTATGTTTTTGCCATATGGCAAAATTTGTCTAATTACAATTAATAAAATGCACTTTCAGCAGCTGTTGTTATATGGCTGTTATCCCACCACACAGCTTGTCATCCTCATCACATTAGCCCAGTATAACCCTTTATTGTTTACTTGGTAAAGAGAATTAAAGAGAAATTAAGTAATTTATTTTGTTAATCCTACCTTGCTTACAATAATATACATACCATTATACAAGCCAAAAGAATATTAAGACTCACTAATAGCAATGAAACAGCTATATTTTGAGTAAATTAGTAAGAAACAACATTTATATCCTGCTAATGTAGTGAAAGAACAACAGTAATCTGAAACAAGCTGGTATATCAGTAATCCTGATGTCTAAATTTATCTGATATAGCAGAGCTGCTTTTTGTGTATATATATATATAATCTTTAAAAGTAATTTCAGAATAAATTACAATGCAGTTTTTATTAAGTGAATATTCCTTTTAAAAAAGTTTTTAGTATTTTAAAATAAACACATTAGCATAAGCATTTTTAATGATAATTATAACTCTTTGTTCTTGAGAATTGGTGAAATTTATCCATGATGTAATTCATTGACTTAAATGTTGTGACAAATTTATCCAAATTGTGAACTCAACTGTAAAAGCTCTGAAAAAGTTGTTAAGATACAATAGTCTAAACAGACAGGTCAAACTGATACGATTCAAGAATTGTATTAAAATTATACTTGTTAAAAACAGGAGGTGTGGAGCTGGAAATTAATGAGCTCAAATTGGTATGTTGGATATTGGGCCCATTTGGCGGAAAAAATAAGGAGGTAGTGGACTACTCTAACTACCACTCCTTTTTTGGGTCATTTAAAGATAGAGATTTTGTGGAGAAAGTATGAAAAAAACAAAAGAAGCAGCAGACGGAAAGAACAGATAGACCAGAATGTACCAGAAGGAGAGAGACCTAGAGCACATAACCAACCATCTCTAACCAGGTCCTACTAACTCCCAATGGTGCCTGCAGTCAAGATTTTCTCTCTAAGATGGTTTCTGCTGTATTTCATCTGCATAATACAAGCACATTTTCTTCAGTGGCCAATGTCTGCAGCATGATCCGAAACCAGGTTTCTTCAATGTGACATTTGATAGGTCATTAATGTACCACAACCATTTGATGAAGATGACTGCCAAAGGCAGCACTCAAAATATACGGCTTAGAAAATTGGATTGTTCAACCAAGGGTGTAAATGCTTGAATGCTATGCAACAGCAGAGTACTGTGCTCCCATCTAGTGTCACTGATCTCACAAGAGGCTGGACAATAAAGAATGTAACAAAGCTATGCATATTGTTACCAAGAGTTTATGGGCAATTTTATTGCCAGTGCTGCCAGTGTTTGGTAGCACTGCCCCGTATTTGGCATGAGAATTGGTGGCCAAGATCTCTGAGAACCATGGCCTGCCTTTGTATGGAGACCTCTTCAACCACCCACTAGCTTGCTCTTCTTTTGGATGCCCTTTAGGGTAGTTGTTTCTCAAACTTTTTGGCCCGTGACTCACCCCACTCAACATAAACCTTTCTGCCAGTCCACCACCCTTAATGACAAAATGCCTTCACTTATCTCTAAATACCTTAAATACTAAATTATTCATATTAGATTATTGGAACATAAAAACATAAATATGCAGCTATAACACAAAAGGGTGTATATAATTGGTACAAAAGGAAATATTTTAAATAAAAATTAATAACAAATTAAGCGCTCTAACTTTATCATGTTGGTTTACCAAACTTAGTAAAATATTAATTTATGTACAAAAAAAGAGGTTTCCATATATCTTTTGCAGACAGATTTGCAACATGCAAATTCAAGGGGCTGAGAGAGGCAAATTTGATTCAAGCTTCACTGGACTGCTGGTGCTCAATGATTTGCAGACAATAGAAAGTCATTTTTCTCTCTAAAGCTTTTTCTTTTTCTCTTTAGACTCTGTCTAAAAATTGGTTGTTCTTTTTTCTTATTCTTTTTGTCACTTCACACCCTGCCTGCATTTAAGCTTTCTTCTCTATGATTTCCACTGTAATTCTTTAAAGGAATCTAAACTGAGCATACATTAGGGTTAAAGCATAGCATTATTTTGTAGCCGTGGAAATTGTCTTTACATCTTAGCTTCACAGATATGTAAAGTGTCAAGAAATTGTTTCTAAATGGGCTTAGTTTTCTTTCACATCTGTCCCCTGTTGTGAGATGATGCATTAATGATCATGTGTGTAGTAGATTACATTTTTGTGGTGTTTTTTTCAATGGGTAATTGACTTATTTTCACTGTTGTAAATACAAACTTGGAGGAAAGAAACATACTTGAAAATAAATCATTTTGTGATGTTTAAATTTAAATAGGCAAGTCCTTAAGCTGTACAAAGTTTAGAGTGACCTCTTGTGGTAATACTGTTTTTAAAAAGCTTTTTGCAGTCTTATTAGCTTAAATTAATTTTATTATATCAACATTAATACTCATTCCTGTTTTAAATAATAGGGATTTTTTGTTGTGAAAGAAGTGCACAAAGATCTTCAAGTATCACATCTCAGATGATGTAACATAGATCACATTGCTGTATGATATAAGTGATGATACTTTTTTTAGTATACTTTATTTCTACTGCCATCTGCACTCAGATATCACATGTTTACCTGTGAGAAACCACGAGTTCCCAATGACTTTAGCACCAATGCAAACTTATTTTGATGCTATCCCTGCAATTGCACACAGTTTTCAGGGGTTGTTCTGGCTACAGTACAGGTTTTAACTAAAACAAGAGTTCAAGATTTCTTTTCAGCAGTAGATCCATTCACATAGATTAGGCTTTGGAATGATCAGAGTCTGTATATCAATAATGCTGTTACTTCATAGAAAATGGAAGATGATCAAATGGATAAATAACGAGATAGACACAGTGGAATATGGAACATAAAACTTTAGTTAAGTTAATAAATCTGCTTAATTTTAGGTGTAAAATAGCATAATTAACAGGACTGAGTACATACATGGGGACTCAGTCGTGGATCCTGTTCCCATTTTGCAAGATGTTGTATAAACACAGAACACAAAGATTGCTTGCTCAGACAAGCTTTATACAATCTCTGCCATAGAAGGGAAACGTTAAAGCAGAGCTAGGGAACCTCTGACCTGCAGGCTGGATCCAGCCCCCTGTTTAATTTCATCTGGCCTGAAGTGAATTTCCATGCTGCAGACTGGAAACTCTGAGTCTTGGCTCCCCCTGCAGGGTTAGAATTGTGAGTGCTGGCTCATGACAATCTGGAAAGCTCCACATGCTATCCAGGTCTGCAGATATCATCCCTGAAGCTCCCATTGGTTTAGGAACTGCAGCCAATAGGAGCTGCAGGGAATGGCACCTGCAAGTGAGGGCAGTCAATGAAGCCAACTGATCATCATCCAGGGGCTGCTGGGACGTGCCTGCCACTTCTGGTAGTAGAGCGGTACCAGGTAGGCATGGAGCCTGCCTTAGACCTGCTACACCACCAACTGGGAGCCAGCTGAAGTAAGTGCCCCACACTCTCTCCTGCACCCCAATACCCTGCCCCAGCCCGAGCTCCCTCCCACACTCTAACTCCCTCCCAGAACCTGCACCCCACAATCCCAGGCCACAGTTCTGTCCAGCACTCAAACTCCCTCCCAGAACCCACATCCCCAGCCCAAATTTTCTGACCCAGGTTTGTGTCCACTCCAACACCCTAACTTCCTCCCAGAGCTTGCACCCCCACTCCCTGCTCCAGCCCTGAGACTGCTTCAGCACTTTAACTCCTGCCCACACTCTGCACCCACACCTCAAACCTCTGCCCTGGACCTACTCCTGAAAGCCAAATCCCTTGGTCCCAGCTCAGAGCCCCCTTCCACACTCTACCTCCACCATGTAGAAGCGTTATTCCGAGAGAAAACCCTTCTCTCGGAATAACTGTTAAACCTCATTGCACGAGGAATAACAGTTACTCCGAGAGAAGGGTTTTCTCTCGTAATAATGTGTCTACACAGGGCAATTTATTTCGCAGTACCCCGAATCCAAAATGGCGGCCGCCCACGAATATGCTAATTAAGCGCGGGATATTTAAATCCCACGCTTCATTAGCAATTTCGGTATGCTGCATTTGCATCCCTAGTCCGAACTAGGGAGCAAGGTAGACATATCCTCAGTGCCTTAGTTTCTCATTTGTAAATGAGGATAACCATATATTTCTAGTCCAGAGTGGTCTTGTGAGAGTTAGAATTTTCAGTAATTTGATTAAATAGTCACTGTCAAAAATCTGAAGAAAAAAAGCAGAAATATTGGACATTTGACTGTCTCATCCTATATCAGTTTTGGTTATTATTATGAATATTAATGTATTAATCTTTCTGGTGTTTTTGTAATGCTAGTGCAACATTATGAATATTTGTTACCATCCACAATTTTTTGAGTAATTCGTCCTTAATTCAGATGAATTATTTTGTTCACCAATTCTTGGCTTTAATTTTATTTATTTTCTTTTGCAAACCCATATATGAGGCAGATTTACCAAGAACATCCCTAATCCAAATAGTTCGCTGGCTGCTCTTATTATTCATAAGAACATGAGAATAACCATACTGGGTCAGACCAAAGGTCCATCTATCCCAGTATCCTTTCTGCTGACAGTGGCCAATACCAAATGCCCCAGAGGGAAGGATCACAACAAGTAATCCTTCCGGGTATGTCTACACTACAATGTTAGTTCGAACTAACGGACGTTAGTTCGAACTAACATTCATAGCCGCTACACTAGCGCTCCGCTAGTTCGAATTTGAATCTGCTTAGTGAGGAGGGAGAAGCAGTAACAGGAAACTTGGAAATGGCGGAGATGCTCAATGACTTCTTTGTTTCGGTCTTCACCGAGAAGTCTGGAGGTGTGCCTAACGTAGTGAATACAAGCAGAGAGAGGGTAAGTTTAGAAGATAGGATACACAAAGAACAAGTTAAAAATCACTTAGGAAAGTTAGATGTCAGCAAGTCACCAGGTCCTGATGAAATGCATCCCAGGATACTCAAGGAGCTGATAGAGGAGGTATCTGAGCCTTTAGCTATGATCTTTGAAAAATCATGGCAGACAGGGGAGATTCCAGAAGACTGGAAAAGGGCAAATATTGTGCCCATCTATAAAAAGGGGAATAAGAACAACCCAGGAAACTACAGACCGGTCAGTTTAACGTCTGTCCCAGGGAAGATAATGGAGCAGGTAATTAAGGAAATCATATGCAAACACTTGGAAGGTAATAAAGTGATAGGGAATAGCCAGCATGGGTTTGTGAAGAACAAGTCATGCCAAACTAATCTGATAGCTTTCTTTGATAAGATAACGAGCCTTGTGGATAAGGGAGAAGCGGTGGATGTTATATACCTAGACTTTAGTAAGGCATTTGATACGGTCTCGCATGATATTCTTATTGATAAACTAGGCAAATATAACTTAGATAGGGCCACGATAAGGTGGGTGCATAATTGGCTGGATAACCGTAGTCAGAGAGTTGTTGTTAACGGTTCTAAATCCTGCTGGAAAGGGATAGTAAGTGGAGTTCCTCAAGGGTCTGTTTTGGGACCCGTACTGTTCAATATCTTCATCAACGATGTAGATATTGGGATAGAGAGTACGCTTATTAAGTTTGCAGATGATACCAAACTGGGTGGGGTTGCAACTTCTTTGGAGGATAGGGACATAATTCAAAATGACCTTAGCAAGTTAGAGAAATGGTCAGAGGTAAACAGGATGAAGTTTAATAAAGAGAAATGCAAAGTGCTCCACTTAGGAAGGAACAATCAGTTCCATACATACAAGATGGGAAGCGACTGTCTAGGAAGGAGCATGGCGGAAAGGGATCTAGGGGTCATAGTGGACCACAAGTTGAATATGAGTCAACAGTGTGATGCTGTTGCAAAAAAAGCAAATATGATTCTAGGTTGTATCAACAGGTGTGTTGTAAGGAAAACTCGTGAAGTCATTCTGCCGCTCTACTCTGCACTAGTTAGGCCTCAGCTGGAGTACTGTGTCCTGTTCTGGGCGCCACATTTCAAGAAAGATGTGGAGAAATTGGAAAGGGTACAGAGAAGAGCGACAAGAATGATTAAAGGTTTAGAGAACATGACCTATGAAGCCAGGCTTCATGAACTGGGCTTGTTTAGTTTGGAAAAAAGAAGATTAAGGGGGGACATGATAGCGGTTTTCAAATATCTAAAAGGGTGTCACAAGGAGGAAGGCGAAAATTTGTTCCTCTTGGTTTCTGAGGACAGGACAAGGAGTAATGGGCTTAAAGTGCAGCAGGGGAGGTTTAGATTGGACATTAGGAAAAAATTCCTAACTGTCAGGGTGGTCAAATATTGGAATAAATTGCCAAGGGAGGTGGTGGAATCTCCCTCTCTGGAGATATTTAAGAACAGGTTAGATAGACATCTGTCAGGGATGGTGTAGACGGAGCTTGATCCTGCCTTGAGGGTGGGGGGCTGGACTCGATGACCTCTCGAGGTCCCTTCCAGTCCTATTATTCTATGATTCTATGATTCTATGAACTAGGAAAACCTCATTTTACGAGGATTAAGCCTAGTTCGAACTTACTAGTTCGAATTAAGGGGTGTGTAGCCCCTTAATTCGAACTAGTGAGAGGCTAGCCCTCCCCAGGTTTCCCTGGTGGCCACTCTGGCCAACACCAGGGAAACTCGTCTGCCCCCCTCCCGGCCCCGGACGCCTTAAAGGGGCACGGGCTGGCTACGGTGCCCGTGCCAGGTGCAAACCTGCCAGCACCCAGCCAGCAGACCCTGCACCTGATACTTTTTTGAATGCACCCTCTCCACCCAACCCCTGCTTTTAGAGACCTCTATCCTGTCCCCGCTCCATCTCCTATTTTCTAAGCTGAACAGTCCCAGTCTCTGTAGCCTCTCTTCATCTGGGACCTGTTCCCAACCCCTGATCATGTTAGTTGCCCTCCCCTCTCCCAGCCTTTCTCTTCCCCTCTCCCACCTCCTTTTCCCAGTCTCCCCCAGTTTTGTTCAATAAAGACAGAGTCAATGTTGGAAGACACGTTATCTTTATTTTGTACATCAATAAGAAGGGGGGCTAGGGAAGAGTAAGTGGAAGGAGGTGAGGGAGGAATGGGGTACGAGCCCCCGATGGGGAGGACTGGGCTGGCTCTGCGGGCTTCTGGGGGTGGAAGCTCTCCTGCAGCCCCCCGATTGTCCCCTCTCCCCAGATCGCAGCCTGCGGCAAGTGCAGCCGGGCTGATGGCCGAGTGGTGTGATGTGCCCAGTGTGGGTACTCCGGGCACTCCAAGCCAGGACTGCTTTGCAAGCGGGGCACCCCTTAGAACTGTCTGTCCGGGGTGGGGGTCGGGACCCTTTAAGCGCAGCCCTCGGCTAGCCTGAGACAGCATCTCCACACTCTAAGTCCTCCTCTGATGCCCTGCCGGCACTGCTTCCGGCCATCCTTAAGCCCTGTTCAGGGTCCACTCAATGTGGACTTGCTAGTTCGAATTAGCAAAACGCTAATTCGAACTAGTTTTTTAGTCTGGATCCGTTAGTTCGAATTAGCTTAGTTCGAATTAACTAATTCGAACTAAGTTAGTTCGAACTAACTTTGTAGTGTAGACATACCCTTGCTTACAACATTCCTGTTAATGCATCCCAGAATCAGGTTTTTTTTTGCAACAGTGTCACACTGTTGACTCATATTTTGCTTGTGGTCCAGTATGACCCCTAGAGCCCTTTCTGCAGTACTCTCTCCTAGACAGCTGCTTCCCATTCTGTATGTGTGAAACGGATTGTTTCTTCCTTAGTGGAGTGCTTTGCATTTGTCCTTATTAAAGTTCATCCTATTTACCTGAAGGATAGAGCCCTTTCAAAACAAAAACAGTTTTCTATTACAGATAATGGATATAGGGCACAACACATTCCATGAATGATAAGGGGGGCAAGTGCAGGGGAGCCAACAGCCTTGTTGGGCTCCTGGGCAAAGTGTGTGTATGGGAGAGATGGCTCTGCACTTCTAGAAGGGATGGGGTTTTGGGCAAAAGGGATGGGTCTGGGGATAGCCAGCTTTCAGTGCTTCCTGGACCGTGGCATGCTCTCCCCCACCATCCTCAGTGCTGTCTGGAATGTGCTATGATTTAAAAAGCCCATGGTCCCAGCTGCCACAGTTGATTGGAATGGGCTGGAGCTGTTGTTGTTACTATTCTGGTTAAAGGCTTATCCTGTTTTCTAAGGCTATGTGCGCACAGCAGTGTTATTTCAGAATAGCAGACATTCCAAAATAACAACACATCTACACAGCAAGCCATTATTTCAAAATAATGGTGAGCTGGAGGACTTCTTACTCTAACTCCTGTAACCATCATTTTACGAGGAATAAGAGAAGTCGAAGGAAGAGTGTTCTTCCTTCGACTTCCTGCTGTGTAGACAGCACCAAAAGCTGAATTAAGCTATTTCGAGCTAAGCTATGTAATAGATGTAGATGAAGTTGCGTAGCTTATTCCGACTTTAGCCCTGCTGTGTCGATGTACCCTCAAAGACAGAACAAGACAAACACCCACAAGTGGGGAGAGAAAAGAACAGCAAAGATAGAAAATGTAGATTTTGTCTATGGGGTTGACACTCATTTGCAACCTTTCTAGGAATATTTTCTTTCCTATTGATTTCTTTTTTATTATTCTATATATGATATTCAATTCAATAATACAATACATTGTGTTCTCTAATCAAGTAATTATGACTTCTGGTGCATTTTTTAACGTATGACTCTCTAAAGGTGGATTTATATCTTATACATTTCTATCTCTTTCCTGGTTTAGATGTGGATTCACAACATGCCAGATTTGTGTCACCAGGTGGCACTATTTAACTGAAGATACATTTCTACTAGGTGAATGGAAAGGGTGTGTGTGTGGTAGTGGGGGGGGGGGAACCCCACCCTACTTTGTCTTTGGTATGAATGGAGTAGAAAGATTGCTCATTTTATCTTACTCTATTTTGTAAATATGTTGTAGAAAGAGTAGTCCAAATTCTCCTTCTATTTACTGGTACTAATAAAATTATTTCAATAGCATTGTACTAATATACTCTGGTAGAGAATTTGACTTATTCAGTATATCTCTATATTTCTTCTTTTTTGTACAATACATATAATATATAAATATTTTTCCTAAAATCTTCCTATACAGTTGAAAAAGTATTTGGTCCTGATGTAATACATTGCACATTTTTAGTCAAATCTAGTTTTATAAAACAGAACCAGAGACACACTGAATGGAAAAACAACAAGGAGTTCTGTGTTATCTTAAAGAATAACAGATTAATTTTGTCATAACCTTTGGTGGACAGAGACCCAAAATGGGTCTCAAATGAATATGTTAGGTCATGTCTACACAGCACGGCTAAAGCCGAAATAAGCTACACAACTTGAGTTATGTTAATTGCGTAGCTTAAGTAAAAATAGCTTATTTCTTCCTTTGGCATTGTCTACCCAGCAAGAAGTCAGAGAAAGAGTCCTCTTCCTCCAACTTCCCTTATTCCATGTAAAATGAAGGTTTTAGCCTTTGGAGTAAGAGTCCTTCAGCTCGACATTATTTTGATATTGTGTTTAAATAATGGCTTGCTTTGTACATGTGTCAGTTATTCTGAAATAACACTGCTGTGCAGACGTAACCTTAGTTTTTAAGGTGCCACAGGACTCCCTAGTTGTTTTTGCCAATACAGACTAACATGTCTACCCATCTGATACTTGACTGAATGGAAAAACATGCATCAAATTATTCTTCTGGATTATATTCAGCATTTATCATTTGCATCTAAAAGATGAGAAATAATCATTTCATTTGTTTACTAGTCAATAGCAGTGTATTGTGAGTAAAACTAGGCAAATTGCAAAGAAGATGATAAGTCTGATGTATCAACCTCATCAATATTTGCCATTCAGAGATCTCAGTAACAGCCTCTCTCCTTGTCAAGCCTGCTACAGCAAATATAAATGTGTTTGTGTCCCTTCTCAATACTCAATAAAGACCATGCAGCTGTTCTCTGTGTCAAAGAGTGTACTAGGCTTTTCAAGTAACAGATGCTTAATTAGGTCAAGACAAAAAGTGATAGTCACTGTATATCAGGCCAAATATGTCTATAGTGATTTGCAGTCATTCACTAGCATGGTTCTGAAATAATAATAGTATTGGGTGGGTTTTTTTTCAAACAATGATATAGGCTTGTTAGGCAGTTGCAAGTATGATTTGGGGTAGCAGGATTTTGTTTCACTCGGATGTTAAAAAACAAATAATCAGAACAGTTTTCTGGAGAAGGTGGAATACTTTAGTACAAACAGCAAGTTAGCTAGCTGCCATATGAGATATTTAACAGCACAGTTGTGAGAGGCAGTGTTTTCTATTTAACTTGTAAAAGGTAGCTTTCAAGGAAGGATTTGCATTGAATACATTTTGGAGAACATCTTCCTTTTGTAACAAATGGGCATGGTTGTCATGACGTGAGTATTAAGGTTGCATAAGAACAGTAGGTTAATTAGTTGTGGGCATGCTGTTCAGTCTCTCAGTGATTGTAGGTGTATTACAATATCACATAGCATTACTAAATCACAAACCCTGCTTATAATTAGGATGTGCACATTATGTATATTTTTTGCCTTGTTCGCTTTTGAGGTGAGCTCTGAGAAGACTGGCCAACTAACAAGTATCCAGCGTAATTATCTATGACAATAAAAGTCCAGTCGTAAAGAAGATATGAATTTCTCTGAATTATTCTACTGAGCTTCCATTGGGATATGCAGAATTGTTGTAAAGCTTTTTTCTTTCTTATCATTATAAGAGAAATATTCTGAACATCTGGAAGGAACGACTGCTTCTTTGGGCATTTGCATGACTATTTTATTTTTTATGTTTGGCCATTATATTGTGAGAGCATACATAATGTAACCTCCAATTTATTTTTTTCCTCTAACGAAGCTTCTAGTGTGCTTGGTTAAATGACAGGCATCATAGAGAAAAACTATACTTTACAGTATTGTAATTTAGGAAAGGAAATGTCTTATTAAAAACTCTCACAAAAATCTCGGTAATTTTACAACGTTCAGTACACACATGCTATTTTCCTTTTAATTCCCATGAGCATATTATAAATTGTGGAACTGTTAGCTTACAGCTGGGACCTGAAACAGTTTTATAGTTATTTGGCCATTTGAAGGATCCAGGTGTTACATCAGGTATCATTAATTTCATTTTCAAATCTTGATTTTTGTATTAGATTTGTACATTTTCATCTCTCCATAGTCTGATATGTAGATATGCACATAGTGGAAAAGTAAAAAGGAATCTAACTGTGGCTGTTATACTTGTAGCTGTGTATTTAAGATAATTATCTTGAATAGGGTCCTGCACCATAGGCACCACATGGAGATATGTAGTACACCTCATCGTAATTCCAAAGTGCATCACAGAATTCTTGGCATTGGTTGTAGTGCTGCTGGTAGTAGCCAAACCCGATCTTTTACTGCTTATGTTTTCTACTCCTCTGTCTTTACTTCTGTATAGGATTGCCAGATGGTTTCAACAAAAGTACCGGACACACTTGACATTACATACATTACCTCTTATTTAGAAAATACTGGACATTTATATTTTCTCATTTATATTTTCTCAATTTGTTTCCCGAACAGAAAGCTCAAATACTGGACTGTCTGGTTCAAAACCGGACACCTGGCAATCCTACTTTTGTCTCTGCTTCTCTTTGCAGTTAATTCATTGTTTCCTACTTTCCTGCCTTTTCTCTGCCTTTCTTTTACCATTTGTTTCTTTGTCCCTTTATTTTTTTAATCACTGCACATCAGCAGCAAGTAACTCTTTTTGCATATGGAAGTCTGCTAGAATTCTAGTTAGGTCCGCAAGGACATATATAACCCCTTGATGTGATGCCCTACAACTGAACCTACAACTAGTCCTGCTACGGACGGCCTTCAGCTGCCATTATTGTCTCTTTTCCTGTAGCCCTTCAGTATGGCTGAAAACTGATTTATCGGAGAATTTCTTCAAAGGGTGTGAGTAATAAATATACATCAGAAACTAGGAATTATAGAAAACTGATAAAGCAAAGGGACACAATGCAAATTCTGTGACCAGCAGAGTTAAGGATAATAAGGAATTTTAAAATTATAGTAGGAACTAAAAGAATTCTGACAGTAGTATTGGTTCATTACTAGATGGTAGTTGGCTGCATTTTGACAAAATAAGATTAAACTAAAATATAAGTATAAAACACAGGAAGTTCTGAATATATACATTTATATGTAAAATCTGTTCTATGGAGTTTGATGGCAGATTCCACATTTATAAGGCACTGCTGAGAAATGAAGCCCCAAATTAGACACAACTCTACAGATTCTTGTTGATGCAGTGATTGGATCTCAGGGAGAGTATACACACTCTAATCAGATACATGGAAGATTGCAAAGGTAATCCTGCTCCATCCTGGTCAGGCTCCATGTACTTCTGAAACCGAGTATCTTGGTTTTTAGTTACAATTTAACAGAACACCAGTATATTTTTCTGCCAACAAATTGTTACTGAATAGCACTGAAATGAACCCTATCACATTATAACTATCACCTCTATAACATAAGCTAATTCTGAACCTTTAGCTCACATGTTGAAATATCTAGTGATACAGTTAACAAATAAATAACTAAAGGGCTGCTGGGCATCATGCAGCTTTGTCTAGTTAGGAGCCTTTTCTACATATTGTATTTATTGTAATAAAATGTTTTCTCTCTCAGGTTTTCTCCCTCCCAAAGTTCAAGTTCAAGACACTGTTCATAACAGACGTCATCAGTACAGAGCTATGAAATGACACTGGAAATGATTTAGTATGTGCTTATTGAGTAAGACTTTCAGATATAGACATATAAATTACCCTTTTTAACCGTCCATCCTTATCAGGGGCTTGTTCTTGTGAGTGCTTACGTGATTCTACTCAACTTATGAGATTGGACTATAAGGGTACGTCTACACATCAGGGATAAAGTCGAATTAAGCTATGCAACTTCAGCTACATCAGTTGCATAGCTTAAGTTGAAATAGCTTAACTCAGCTTTAGGCACTGCCTACATAGCAGGACGTCGAAGGTAGAACACTCTTCCTTCGACTTCCCTTACTCCTCATAAAATGAGGGTTACGATGAGTTGGAGTAAGTCCTCCAGCTTGACATTATTTCGAAATAAAGGCTTGTAGTGTAGACATGCACTATGTTATTTCAGAATAACATCGGTTATTCCAAAATAATGCTGCTGTGTATTCGTACCCTAAGAGATGAAGAAGAAGCCAAACAGAAAATGCCTAGCTGAGTAAGAACTGACATTATTCCTTTTATTCCTTTTTTCATTCCTGTTGTTGACATTCCCATCTGGAGGCTGGTTAAATCAGGTTTTAAGTATATTAACAGCATAATATTTTAAAAGGGAAATGGTGCTGATAATTACTTCAGTGGCTTCTTGCAAGATGGTGGTAAAAATACAAAAAAATTCCTCTTCGTTCCCAAGATATCTTCACAGAGAAGTTGACTTCTAGTCGTCGCTGGCTTGGGCAATCGGGTCTGTTTGATCCTCATTAAATCCCCAGGGCAGTTCTTCCACCCATGGCCAAATTATTGGTAAGTGAATTTTTAAATTAAATATTACAACATTTTAATATTAAACGATGTTAGTATATTTTACAGTAATTACATTACTGTCATTTTTTTTGCCTTTATAAATTGTTATATCTTTGGCAAAACTAGTGGAGACTAGTTATAAGAGGACTATGAAAGGGATATATTAATTCAAGGTCAAATATACTCATATTGCCTAAAGATGTTCATCGTTTGCAAATGGGAAATATTAATACTTTTTTATTTTTTCAGTTTTGTGAAAATGAGGATGAGGAGAGATGAACCCAAGGTTATAGACCGTGCAGATTAGTAGGAACATCTGACTCTTGAGGGGAAAAATAACAGGTAAACTCTTTCCTGTAACAGTACATTAAGATCAACCAGCAAAAGGTATTATTTAACAATTATTTTTGTTGATAAGTTTACATAGAAAGGATATGCGATTATAAGAACTTTAAATGTACCTCTTATTTTAATGAGCTAGTGATAACTGCTAGAATTATATAAAAAAATTCATTCTAAAAGCAAAAATAGGTGTAATTTTTGTCTTAATAATCTTGATTCAACTACAGGCTGGAAATTTCTTCAGCAGTATTTCTGTTCTTTCAGTCTAAAGGACTTTGAGCACCATGATCATTCATCTTTCAGTCTTGGATCTAAAATTTCCCAATTACTGTGTCTCCACTGAGACTCATTCACAGCAGAAGATCAGAAATTAGATCAGATTTGGACATCCAAATGGGCAATAACAGAATGTCAGGGTTATGGTGGGCTTAGGTAAGGCATGGGTTTAGTAGGGATCAGCTGAATTCTAGTAGTCCAAAAGGGTGTTAGATTTTCCTTCCCATTATAATCTTGTGCCACAAACATTTAAATGAGAAATTTACATTTTGTGGGACAAAGTCAAAATTGTACTTGGCCAGCTGGATTCTGTCTCTGATGAATGCAAAGTCTCATTGCGCTGATAATTAAGCTTATGAGTTAACATTCTGTTCAGATGTATAAGGAAAGCTCATACGTCTCTTGGTGCTATTGTTTGTTTGCTCCCTTCTTTCTGGCTTAGCAAGGCGAACCTGCATCAGTTTAGATTGCCAAGAGAATCTTCTAATTAATAAGAGCAAATCACTTCATTTCCTTGTCCCCTCCTAGTTGTTGAGAAAACAGTAGTTGTGTGATTCCATCACATCTCCACTAATCTTGAAGATAGGTTTGATATCATTTCTGTGTGGTGTTACTAAAGGATTAGAAAGAAGAATTATTTCTCTGTGGCTACATTTATACATCTGTTCCTCATTTTTTTTCAGGAAGAACAGCTCTTGCGCAAGAGGGAGTTTTTGTGCAAAAAGGAGCCGTCTATACAGCTCCTTTTTGCACCAAAGCCTTTTGCATAAAAAGGAGCCATCTACACTGGTCTACAGGAGCTGGGTAGACCGCTCCTTTTTGCACAAAAGCCCCTTGTGCAAACACGACGGCTCATTAAGTATGCAAACGAGGCATGGCAATATTCCCTGCTTCACCTCATTTACATATTTTCTTGTGCAAGAGAGTGCAGTATAGATGTAGTCATGTTGTATATACTCTTCCAACTTCTAGTAGTGTAGAAATGAAATAAGATAGATCTTCAAGTTATTTAATCTCATTTTTTAGGTGGTAAGATGTGTGTCTCTGAAAATATATGGGTGCAGGCTGAAAATACATTCACATACTAGTATTAATGGTCTTTCTGTAATCTTGAGGGAGTGCCCCTATCTTGTGCTAGATTCTGATCCATACAAGAGGAGGATCAGGTCCACCTGCAATGAGAAGATAGACCAGCTGGAGAGCTCAGTAACCTGTATAAGCAAGGGTAGCAATTGACAGAAGGGTAGACCATGGTGGGGAGAACCAGGAAACAGACAGGACCAGAGGTAGTGATGGGAGAGAGACATTATGCAGATTAGGGGAGGGAGAAAAAGGATATGAGAGAGAGAGAAATCAGGAGAGCTGTGATTGGAAGAAAATGGGATAGGGGTAGCTTGGTGAGGGAGAGAATGGGAAATCAGGGACAGAAGAATAGGAAAATAGGAAAGAGCAGAGAAGTATGGAGAATAGGAAAGAGCAGGATAAAAAGATGGAGGAAAGGTCCTGGGGAAGACTAACAGAAAAGATGAAGTGAAGGAGAGAAAATAATAAAAAGGAGGAAAAACAAGGAAGAAAGGAAAAAGAGAATGGTGAGATTGGAGGATGAAAAACAAGAAGACAAGACAGAAGAGAGAAAGAACCAACTCAGTACTTTCAGTGTAGACTTTTGTTACATCTTTTCATTTGCTTTTTTTTTTGGAGGCAGGTTTATTTGCATTGGAGAAAGTTTGGGGTGCAAATTGTGTAAGAAGTTCATTTTAAGAATGGAGTGTGTGTGTGTGTGTGTGTGTGTGTGTGTGTGTGTGTTGATTGTTCCTGGGATAAATCTGTGCCAAAACATTAAAAATTCTGCATACTTTATTGTAAAATTCTGAATATTTTATTTGTCAAAATAATAGTATAATAATGCCAGTTTCAATTTTGATAATATATTTCAAAATATCTGTCAGCAAGTATGTCTATAACAAATACAGACAACAAAAAAGATTAAGGAAATGTTTCCTGACAAACGGGTTCCTTACTCAGCATGTCAAGTAATAATTCTTTTAAACTACAATATAGAAACATATTTCCTGTACCTCTCAGAAGAAGTGTAGAGGCTTGTGTGAGTCAGAGGAAACAGAGAACCTGAGGGGGAGGGAAGTAATTGTTCAAAAGGATCCTGGATGTGAACCTGGAGAGTTGTTGGATGTGGTTGGGAGAAGTATGAAACGGGTTCTTTTTTTGTGGTAGGAAAGGATTATTAGCCCCTCCCATTGAGTCAGGAACATCAGCTCCTGTCCTCATGTTTCTCTGACCATTCACTCCCCATTTAGCCAGACATAGCTGCACATATACCCATGTAGTCCTGTACCCCCATTCTCATTCAAGCTTGTCTTGATGTTTCCTTCACCTCCCCACCAGCATCAGATATTCTGAGGAGGGAAGAATCTGTGGTAGACATTAATTCTATGCTTGCACAGTGGTGTAGAATTCCCA
This sequence comes from Pelodiscus sinensis, assembly GCF_049634645.1. Taxonomy (NCBI): domain Eukaryota; kingdom Metazoa; phylum Chordata; order Testudines; family Trionychidae; genus Pelodiscus; species Pelodiscus sinensis. Next base: position 311,134,103 of record NC_134711.1, read on the forward strand.
TTGAAGTGGTGGATGTTCCAACTGGCCAGAAGGTGAGTGAGGCCAGTCCTCAGACTAATTATGAACCTGAGGGAGAGGGAATGTACTGGCTCTTCCTGCCCCAGGCTATGTCTAGATTACGGGGTTTTTCTGGGAACAAACACGTGGAAAAGTGGGATCCAGTGGATATAGTATACTTGGGTTTCCAGAAAGCCATTGACAAGGTCCCTCACCAAAGGCTCTTAAGTAAAGTAAGTTGTCATGGAATAAGAGGGAAAGTCCTTTCATGCATTGATAACTAGTTAAAAGACAGGAAACAAAGGGTAGGAATAAGTTGTAAGTTTTCCAAGTGGAGAGAAGTAACTAGTGGGGTCCACCAAAAGTTTATCCTGGGACTAATCCTATTCAATTTATTTATAAATGATCTAGAGAAAGGGGTAAACAGTGAGGTGGCAAAATTTGCAGATGATACCAAACTTCTCAAGATAGTTCAGACCAAAGCAGACTGTGAAGTGCTTCAAAAAGATTTCACCAAACTAAATGATTGGGCAACAAAATGGCAAATGAAATTTAATGTTGATAAATGTAAAGTACAGGCAGTCCCCGGGTTACGTGGATCCGACTTACATCGGATCCCTACTTAAGAACGGGGTGAGGGAACCCCGAACTAGCTGCGTCCCCCCCCAGCAGACCGCCGAGACGCGCCACGGCGGTCCTGCCGCCCACGTCCTCCGCAGCGAGAAAAGCCGCTCCGCGTCCCCCTGGTTTGCTGGGGGAGTCCCCCCAGCAGACCAGGGAGACGCGTAGCAAAGCCGCGGAGGACACGAGTGGCGGGACCACGGCGCATCTGGGCGGTCCCGCCGCTCGCGTCCTCCGCGGCGACAAAAGCCGCTCTGCGTCTCCCTGGTCTGCTGGGGGGGCGCACCTATTGCCCCCCCCCCCAGCAGACCAGGCTTTTCTCGCCGCAGAGGACGCAGGCAGTGGAACTGCCAAGACGCGCCGCGGTCCTGCCACCCCCATCCTCCGTGGCGAGAAAAGCCTGGTCTGCTGGGGGGGGGGGAGGGCGCAGCTAGTGCGCCCTCCCCCCCAGCAGACCAGGCTTTTCTCACCACTGGTCAGTTTCAGCAGCGGCTGAATCAGGATGCCTGGGGTAGAGCAGCTGGGGGGCTGCCGGGTTGGTCCCACAGCGCCGAGGTGCGGCGCGCTGGAGACCTACCCGGCAGCACCCCAGCTGCTCTGTCCCAGGCGTCCAGATTCAGCCACTGTTGAAACTGATCAGCGGCTGATTCCAGGAAGCCCGGTGCAGAGCAGCTCTGCCTCGGGCTTCCTGTAGTCATCCGCTGGTCAGTTTCAGCAGTGGCTGACTTGGGGACACCTGGGGCAGAGCAGCTGGAGTGCTGCCGGGTTGGTCCAGTAGCGCCGAGGAGCGGCGCTGCGGGACCAACCCAGCAGCACCCCAGCTGCTCTGCCCCAGGCGTCCCCAAGAGCAGCTGAGGTGCTGCCGGGTTGGTCCCGCCGCGCCAAGGGTCAGCGCTACCAGACCAACCCAGCAGCACTCCAGCTCCTCTGCCCCAGGCGTGTCCGATTCAGCCGCTGCTGGTCAGTTTCAACAGCGGCTGAATCTGGACGCCTGGGACAGAGCAGCTGGGGCGCGACTGGGTTTATACCTGCAGCGCCGCACCTCGGCGCTTCGGGGACCAACCTGGCAGCACCCCAGCTGCTCTACCCCAGGTGTCCCCAAGTCTGCTGCTGCTGAAACTGATCAGCGGCTGTTTCCAGGAAGCCCGGGGCAAAGCAGCTCTGCCTCGGGCTTCCTGTAGTCAGCCGCTGGTCAGTTTCAGCAGCAGCTGAATCGGGGACACCTGGGGTACAATATGTACCAGTTCCAACTTACATACAAATTCAACTTAAGAACAAACCTACAGTCCCTATCTTGTACGTAACCCGGGGACTACCTGTAATGCACATTGGAAAAAATAATCCCAACTATATATACAATATGATGAGGACTAATTTGGCTACAACTACTCCTGAGAAAGATCTTGGAGTCATTGTGGATAGTTCTCTGAAAATATCCACTCAGTGTGCAGCATCAGTTCGAAAAGAAAATAGAATGTTGGGACTCATTAAAAAAGGGATAGAGAATAAGACGGAAAATATCTTATTGCCTCTGAATAAAATCATGGTATGCCCACTTCTTGAATCCTGCGTACAGATATTTTTGCCTCATCTCAAAAAAGATATATTGGCATTGGAAGAGTTTCAGAAAAGGGCAACAAAAATGATTAGGGGTTTGGAATGGGTCCCATATGAAGAGAGATTAAAAAGACTTGGACATTCGGCTTGGAAAAGAGGAGACTAAGGTGAGATATGATAGAGGTCTATAAAATCATGACTTGTGTGGAAAAAGTGAATAAGGAAAAGTTATTTACTTATTCCCACAATAAAAGAACTAAGGGTCACCAAATGAAATTAACAGGTAGCCGGTTTAAAACAAACAAAAGGAAGTTTTTATTCACTCAGCACACAGTCAATCTGTGGAACTCCTTGCCAGAGGATGTGGTAAAAGCTAGAACATTAACAGGATTCAAAAAAGAGCTAGATAGATTCATGGAGGTTAGGTTCATCAATGGCTATTAGCCAGGATGAGTAGGAAAGGTATCCCTAGCTTCTGTTTCTCTGGAGGTGGGTGACGGGGGAGGGATCACGTGAGAATTACCTGTTTTGATCCCTCCCTCTGGGGCACCTTTTTGGCTACTGTCTGCAGATAAGATACTGGGCTAGATGGAACTTTGGTCTGACCCAGTATGGCTGTTCTTATCCCGGAAAAACTCTGCCATGTTCAGGGAACATGTCTGCTTTTCGCTTTTTTTGCACTCTTTCAGAAGCCCTGTCTTCCTCCTCCCACGAGGAAGGAGGGCTCTTCCGAAAGAGGAGTTTTTTTCCGAAATGTGGCTCAGTGTAGAATGGTCAAATTTCGGAAAAGCCTCTTCCGAAAAAAAATCGGAAAAAGACACCTTTTTCCGATAAAGCCGCATAGTGTAAACATAGTCCCCGTGTGAGAGCTGTGCTTCAGCTGAGAGAGTGTTCAATTCATGAAAGAGAAAAATTACAATCAAAATAAATACTCTGTTACCAATTTCCTAAGAAAATTCACTATCTTCACTGTAACTTTAATTTGTAGAAAGCAAAATATCATTTTCACCTTCTTTGAAACTGCTCTCTTACTACCTGCCTCTAAGAGTGGCAGAAGCATTAGAGGCCCAGACTTGGTTCATTTTAAATTAGAAATTGTAGAAGAACAACTTTGAGGGCCTGTGATGGTCTAATTCCCTGCCACACTTCAGTGGGCTAATAGTTAATAACAATTAACAAATCTGGCCAACTGTCTGTCCCATTGCATCTGCAGCCAGCATCAGTGATTTAAGTCCCATTGGCCTCTGGATTCTGTGCAATGCTTCTATCTCAATGCAATGCTTGTTTAACAAAAATACATTGTCTGTGTTGAAACTTAGGGGGCAAAGCACTACTGAACTGAGTGTGCATGCCTGTTATCAGCACCAGATATAATCAGCTTGAGGAAAATGGTAATCAGATCCTATTTCAGAGGGACGTATGTGATACTGTCGTGGGGTATGTACATCCTGTCATGGAGCACCAGGTTGTGGGAAATTTAAATAGGGATTTGGATGCCATTTGGCCAGTCAGTATAGTCACCCCTTAGTACAAGGTAAAGTGTCTCTGGGCCAGAGTCAGGGCAGCTGCCGCTTGGTGCAGGACAGCATGGCCCCATAGCCAGAGTTAGTTTAGCCATCTCTTGGTGCAGGATGTTGTAGTGCCCCGGCTGCTGTCAGTGGATCTGTCTCTCACTGCAGGATAGCGTGGTGCCACGCTCAGAGTCAGTGGAGCTGCCCCTCAGTGTAGGATAGCATAGTGCCATGGCTAGAGTCAGTGTTGTTGCCCCTTGATGCAGGGCAACTCGGCCCCATCACCGGCAGAGATACTGTTGTTGATCCTTGGTGCAGGACAGCCTGGCCCCAGGACCAGAGTCAAAGCATCAGACCTGTGGTTCAAGAGTCTTTCTGCTGCATGGATCACCCTTCTGGGCATTTCGTATATGTTTAGACTACATGGCTCCATCGATGGAGCCATGTAAACTAGTTTACCAGGCATAGGCAAAGAAGCGGGGATTTAAATAATCCCCATTTCATTAAAATAAACATGGCCTCCGCACTGTGCTGATGATCAGCTGATCCGGCACAGCGTGGTAGTCTAGACGTGGATCAGTTGGCTGGGGAAGCCTTTGCCGACCGATCCCATATGCCTCGTTTCACAAAAATGGATTTTCCCTGTGTAAAAAGAGTTACTTGCTACTGCAGGAATAAATAGAAGATTATTTTCTCACAATGCTCAGGTGAAGATGTGGAAAGGATTGTTATCAGTTAGTCAAAATACTGTTTATGAGTAGGTAGAACAGTCATCCAGGCCTGAATGCACAAAAGGAGTAAGGCATTGTCTCATTTAGCATGACAGCACCTAACAGTTAGAGCCCTACAAAATCACCATGATTTACAAGCTCTGAGTTAAGTGCCTAAACATCTATACAATGAATGGGAGGAAGCAGGTGCCCTAAAATGGGATTCACAAAAGCCAGCATATTAGGCAGAGAGCCCATCAGAAATACCAACAAGAAGGGTGTGTGCTATATGCCATCTCTTTCATAGAGATAGTCTTCAGAGTCCATCTGCTTGTGATTCACAAGTGAAGAATCCCTCTTCAGTAGAGTTGCCAGGTGACCGGTTTTGAACCGGACAGTCCAGTATTTGAGCTTTCTGTTTGGGAAACAAATTGAGAAAATATAAATGAAAAAATATAAGTGTCCAGTATTTTCTAAATAAGATGTAATGTAGATTGTGATGTAATGTCAAGTGTGTCCGGTATTTTTGTTGGAACCATCTGGCAATCCTGCTCTTCAGTGTTTAGTGCCTATGAGGAGGAAGAATAGAACTTTCCTCAACTCGTAATCCAGTGGTTAGTATATTCATGTGGGATGTGAAAGACCTCTGGCTTGAGTCCCGCCCTTCACCTGAGGGGGAGAAAAGATTTGAACAGGGATCTACCACCTAGCTCAATGGTTAAGCTACTTAGCTGGGCTAAAAGGTGTAAAGGAAATCCTCCTTCTCCTCTAGCTTCCCCCAGCTGTTTTATGTGAACTTTCCTGCAGGGCTCAATCTTGTAGGTATGCTTAGAGGACATACATGACTCGGGTGGTTGAATGCCATCTTCCCCAGTTTTGAAATTGCTCTGGACATAGGTGGGAGATAGCCCCCTAGATGCACAGGAGGAGGCAGCAGAGCACATACCCAAAGTCAGAAACATGGATGTGACAGGATGCGGTCACAGAAGATTCTGGAGGGGACGGGGGCTTCCTGGGGTGCTGACAAGGCCATTGCCACTCGCCTTCCTGCTCTCTGTGGCTTCTCACCACTCTGTCCTACTGGGCCAGCTCCCTGGTCTCCCCCTGCCAAGGATCAGAGCTGAGATCACTGCCCTCCACCCTTGAGAAGCAGTACAGACACTGAAGCTCTTCAGCTCCAAGGAAAATGCAGTTTTGGGCCCAGCTTTCTGGGATACCACTCCCCAAATGACATCAACCCCTTCCCCCACAATGAATTATTTAGGTAAGCCCACAGTGAAAGGGAGAATGTGCGCACTGATTGTTTCTCCAGGTAACAGTTATTTACACTGGGCTTGATAGAAAATAAAAGTGATTTTATTAAGTAAAAGCCGTAGGATTTCAGTGGAAATAAGCGAGAACAGGCAGAGTCAAGTAGATTACCAACTTAAAATAACAGAAAACAAAGAGATGATTCTAACACTAAAACCTCAGTACAAGCTTATTACAAATTCACCCTAAAACTGTTCCTTTTCCAGCTAATCCTTCAAACCAGGGTCTCCCTCTCCCTGGGGTTTTTGGTTCATTCTCTTGGGTGTGCCATGCCAGTCAACCAAAGACAAAGACCTGATAGTTTCTTATTGTTTTAAAGATTCCCACTTTTGCATGGGAAGTTACCTGGCCAGTCTCTACCCATTAGGGAGGTCATAGGGACCAACCAGTGCTAAGACTTAATGACAAAAGGCTATTTACATACGATTGCCTAGACATGGAGGCATCCCAACATTGGGAACACCCTTGATGGCTTTCCTTTGCACATTTAAAACCATAAAGCATTCCATACTCCATATGTCTAATTTTACACACAATAATGATACATATACCAAAATAAGATAAACAGATCTAGTGGAAGACATGAAGAGTAATATGTTACATGAGGCAATTTGTCCCAAGCATCTTTGAGTTGTGTATATTTGTGTGCATAAGTCAATTTCATAAAGCGTGGGGAGTGGGGAGAGCTCCATCACAATGGACACCAACGGAACTTTTTACTGTGAATACTTAGGTGTCAAGTGAGTTTTGGCACCAACAGTGTTAGGCAGTGATTTTGTACATAACAATAGTTGCTGAAACTAAGACTTAGGCATCTAAAACAATAACTTAGGCACCTAACTCCTTTTGTTTATTCAGGCCTTTTTGTTTATGAAAATGAAAATTGCACTATACTATCCATTATCACATCTGTTTAAACCTTTTGAAATAGGGTAGTTTCAGAGTATTTGTAAGGTTTTGGTTAGACCTGTCATCACGCATCATATTAGGCTGTCACTGACATTCACATTGTTTAAATTTATGTCTTACTATTTCCTTATCTGCAAAATAGAGCTAACAGTTCTTGCTTACATTATAGGAATAAGAGAATCTTCTAGGTAAATCACTGTCCAGCTCTTTGAAAATGTAAAGTGTATCTAAGCATTAAGGCCAATTTTTAGAGCCACATTTTATTCCTATAGACTTCAGATATTCGGGTATTTTACCCTTGTTTGGGATACATTACTTAGGGTGCAATTCTGGCCCCAATGATACCCATAGCAACACTCATTCTCTGGAGCATGTCAGGAGCGTGTAGAGAGTGTGGTGCAGATGCACTACATTCAAACTATGCTCATTTAGCATATGGTTCCCTAGTAACTGTAGTCAGTTTGCATATATTAGAGCAACCTCCAGCCTGCTCTAAACTATACCAGAAGGCTCAGGGTGTCTCAGATCTGCTTTATGGATCAGGGAGACATAATCAGCTTCCAAAGAGTGACTTTCTTCATGCTGTGCTAAGCAGAAACAAAGCCAGACATTTGTATCTTAGACAATTCCTATTTTTGTTGAAAACTTATTTTTTGAAAGGAACCAATCTGTTTTTAACATGTACATTTCTTGATTGACGAGAATTCTATAGAAATTACTTGATGTTGCAGAAGACTCAAGAAATACCTTAGGATAGGTTGTATGTATCTCAGTTTCTTCCTTTCCTCATGCACCCTTTCTTTCTTCTCTGTATCATTTGGTGCATAACTTGTACAGGGGAACCTAATAGGTTCAGTCTCTTTCTGTGTATTGTAGATACAAGTGGATTTATGTATGCAGTTTTAAAAATTCTTTGGTCACAATTTGAAATAATGGGACAAATTCTGTTTTGATTTTATGAATTTACAAATAGACAGCAAAAGCATACTGATTTATACTGAATTATTCTGTTTTGCACCACTGTAACCAAGAATGCCATTTGGTCTAGTGCATCCAGATATTTGGGGCTCAGTCCTGTGATGTGTATATGTTCAACACCATTCAGCATAAGGTTATTGCTTTCTTTCTTTCTTTCTTTCTTTCTTTCTTTCTTTCTTTCTTTCTTTCTTTCTTTCTTTCTTTCTTTCTTTCTTTCTTTCTTTCTTTCTTTCTTTCTTTCTTTCTTTCTTTCTTTCTTTCTTTAAAAAAAATTTTTTTTTGGTAGAGTGAGGGGCGAGGAATGCTTCAGCTAGTTTAGTTTAGTTTAGAACTGACATTTCTGGTGATTTTAAAGGACTAGGGAAATCTGTGAATGTTTTACAGTTAATTGCTTACAACACTTTCTGATTCTAGAAATTCCACCCACACATGCATGCCCCACAGAGAGATACAGAGCTCTTTCAAAACAGCTGCTATTTTTCCTCTTACTGCTACTGCTGCTGAATTTTGATTTGTGTGCTTGCTCTCTTGCTCTTGCTCTCTCTCTGTCATTCTATTTGTTACATATGCCCACAAATATTTTAGTTACAATTCTAAATTTATCTCTCTGCATTTTGTAAGTTGAACTGTACAAACAGCTAAGTGGTGACTCCCCCACTGTTCAAAAAAATTCTGCAGTTATACATTCTGCTTGTGTACACCCCCACATCACTGTGACAGATTGTACATTTGTACCCAGCTGAATGGCAAACAAATGGAATGGCACCTGCACATGTGCCAAGACTGAGAAATGCAGATTACTCACTTAAAATCTTAAAACTCAGAGATAAAGATTGTGACTAGTACCTAGGATTGCCAACTTTCTGACCAAACAAAACTGAACACCCTTGCCCCTCTTCTCTGAAGCCCTGCCCCATTCACTCCATTTCCCCTCCCTCTGTCGTTTGCTCTCTCTACCTTCATACACTCGCTCATTTTTCACTAGGGAGGGTCCCTTTTCAACTGGGTGATTGTCTAAAACTGGATACCTGGCAACCTCATACAATGCTCATACAGGATGAATTGATTTACTGTATATTTTCCCCTAAAAGCAACTGAAAACATTCATAGGTATTATCCCAATCTCATGTTTCCTATGTACTGAAAACCTGTTGCCATGACCAAAATTTCTGCTTGGTCAGGCGGGGGGCCCTGAGAAGTAGGGTAGATGGTCTTTGAAGGCCAGTGCAGAAATCCCTATTCACCACTACTCTATTTCAAATTGAATTAACGAGAATGTAATTCATGATTTACAATTAAAAGCGATGAATGAACTTGGGTACTGATCATCTTCAAGCCCTAAAAAGTCTTATTTCAAACTTCAGATCAGGCTTCCTTTTCATAAACCGTGGAATCCAATATTCTCTCAATCTGGTCTCATTGCCACCCTCTCAGCAACGTAGACTTTGTCATCCTGATTGACCAGTATCTAGATCTTCAGAGACTTGTCTGGGAAACTTCAGGAAGCTTGGAGAGTAAGGGCAAAAGAATGGCCATGAAAGGTCAGATCAGTAGTCCATATAGTCCAGTATCCTGTTTTACAAAAGTGACAGGTGCCAGATGTGTCAGAGGGAATAAACAGAACAAGAAATCATCCTGTAATCTGCTCCAGCACTCAGAGCATGCAGTTGTATCTCTGACCATCTATGAAACTGTAGCCATTGTTGGACCTATCCTCCCTGAAAGTATCTGGTTCTTTTTTGAGACCTGTTGTAATTTGGCCTTCACATCATCTCCACAGGTTGACAGAGCATTGTAGGAAGAACTAATTCCCACTGCCACTGGGGGTTTCCTGGGGTTTTCTGGCCACCGGGGATTCCCCTGTTGGGGCTGGGACTCCCAGCTGCTGCCTAGCTGGCCCTGCTAATAGAGGGATTCCCCTGCCTAGCTGCTGCTGGCCCAGCCAGGAGTCCACAGACCTTGCTCTCCTGGGGCTCTTTGGTCCCGCAACATCCGTGGCCTTGAGAGCAGTATTCCTGCTAAGATTTTCCATCCTTGGACGGGTTGAATACATATTTTAAATAGTCCATAGGTGTGGAAGAAAATCTATTAAAAACAAGGGATAATTAACAAGAAGCAATGCTTATTATTTAATATGAAATCAAATAAAAAGAAAATTAACACTTCTCTTGGTTGAAGAAGTGGATTGTGTTCATGAAATCTTGTGCTACTATTTATATATTTTTGTTAGTTTAAGGTGCTATAGGAACAGAACTCTACCAAATAGCAAAGACCCGGCCTTAATGCAATACAGTTTACCATATATTAATTAGTAACACAGGATTTTAAAAAATCATTAAGATCAGAGTTTTAGGTGTCTGCAACACTCAAAAAAAATTTGTTAAAAGAATCTTTTTCTTTCTTACCGTAAGCTATTAACACAAGTGTGGACAATAATTTTTGTTGGGGGACCACTCCAAGAATTTGGTAAGTGGTTGAGGGCCACACTCTTCCATTATATTAATGGTATTAACGGAGAAGGTGTAGGGGTCTGGGATGGAGGTTGGGTGCAGAAGGGAGCTTGGGGTAAGAATTGGGGTTTGGGATCTGGGAGGGAGTTTGGGTGAAGTAGAGGATTGTGGAGTGAGGAGGGGGTGCAGAGCTTGGGAGGGGATTGTTACCTGGGGCAGGGTTGCAGGACGGGTTGCAGGGATTTGGGCTGTGGCCAGGGATAGCAGATTGGGGTGCAAGGTCTGAGAGAGGGTTGTGACTAGGTATGGAAAATTTTGATTAATTGGCTAATCGAATAGTCAATGCTATTTGCATTGACTATTTGATTAGTCGATAAGGGTGCCTCCGCCTTTGAAATGTAGTAACAGCCCCAGACTGCTGCTTCTGCTGCTTTGAGAGGGCAAGTGCCCCACCCTTCTCCCCCAGACGATCAGGTGAACTCCCTGTCTGCATGGGGGAGATCTGAGCTGCTACGCAGGGCTCAGAAAAGGGCTGAACAGCCAAGCAACTTACAGGGAACCTTGCTTGAGATCCTGGATTTGGGAGACAAGGAATCTTGTGGCACCTTTAGACTAACAGATGTATTGGAGCATAAGCTTTCTCGGGCAAAGACCCATTTCATCAGTGCCACAGGACTCCTTGTCGCTTTTGCAGATCCAGACTAACACAGCTACCCCTTTGATACTTGGATTTGGGAGGTTCATCCTGCAGTTTTAACCAAATTGTCTGGTACTAAAGAAGGTGTACCAACCCCCCAGTGGGCCAGTGGGGACAGATCAATCACTGGAGGCCATGAATCCTTTCTCCTGATGCACATGACCCAGAGGGAAGATCCAGATAAAAGGAAACAGCACAACTCAGTTAAGATAGGCTGTGGAGGAGAAAGGATGTGGACTGCAGAGGCACCTGCAATGTTCCAGGCAGTAGAATCCTAGAACTTGAATTATGCTGAGGTTGACTCAGTGATATGGAGACTGACTGGGAAAGCCAAGCCTCTGCCAGCTGAGGAGATGTCTAGGGTACAACTTGTGGTAAGAAGTTACGAAGAGGAGGTGATAGAAGCTGATGCTCCCTAACTGGGAGTTCTCCAGTTTCTGCATCCCTGCCGGGAGATAGAAGCTCACCTTGCTGTAACTCCCTGAATTAGTAGGAAATCCCAACAACTAGGTGATGGGATGTACCAACCCCCGACTGGGCCAACAGGGGCATCCCAGCTGAGCACACAGAGCCCTCTGTCATACAGTATAAATTAAAAGAATTCCTGTAGTTACTTCACAATGGTCTTATCTTCTTTGAGTGCTCCTTTAGCATCTTGATTTTCTAGGGTCACCACTAACTGTTAAGCAGGCTTCCTGCTTCTGATGTGTTGAAATGTTTTGTGCTGTTGCAAAGAACTTACAGCTGGCCAGTCTCCACACACACTGTTGCAAATATCTTCCTCTCACTGCTGACTTTCAAATGACTTCTAGCTTATGCAGTAGGCCTTCAAAGAGTCTTTAAATTTTAAAGTACTACCTCACTTTTACCCATATATTTTACTTCCTACATGCTTCATATTTAAGTAGTCTATATATCCAAACAGTTTTCACAGACACCATTTAAAGGTTGACATTTTCTTACAGTTACCATCCAGTGGTATCTGGGATTACCACAATTTCCCCGTGTTCTGGATAAGAAATAGCCATGGTGACTCTATGAAAACAATATGGTACCATTTGGGAAATGTTGACTTTCAAATGCATCCTTCTCTGGATCTTTTCAGATGTTTCTTCTATATTACTTTCACCCATGATTGCATGCTTGCTTAGAGATTGCATCAGACTAATTTGTCATTTCATAACTTTTCATAATAATTACTACATAATGCTTTTCACACCCCACTGCTGTCAGAATACATGACTTCAATGCTGAACCTGTTAAAACATTAAAATTATATTCAGTTGAAAGTGTTCAAACATTGTATCCAAATTAAACTGATGCAAGTTTAGTAGCAAAGAATTTGATAGATGGAGAATCTATTGCTTGTTACTCCTAATGACTCTCCATGCTTATATGTTAACATAAAATATAAAGCAGAACTAATAGTGCCATTGGTTGCAGGTGAGTGAAGTACTGTTTTCTGGTGCAATGTTAGTATGGCTTAAAAGCCTTTTAGGCAAACAAATTCGTCATCTTGTCTAACTTCCTGCCTGGAATGGTATCAATCTTTATTATAATAATTCCAGCCATGTAAGTGTATGAAAATGTATTATATCCTTCAAGTAAGTATCATAATGCTGTATAAATATTCCTTCAGCCACCAATGAATTGCAGCAACCACTGATGTATAACTCAATGGCAGTCCAACTCCTCAGTAGATAAAAGCACAGTAAACACATCTTATTCTTATGTTGGTACTTCCTACTAATTTTCAGTTTTCTTCTGGGGCCAGTGAAAGGCCTTGATTTGTCTAATATCATGAAACTAGAAGAGATCTCCATCACATTTCCATCAATAATTTTCCAACATAATTGTAGTCTTGTAGGACAACACAACAAACAATATCATGGATGTATTTGATGAGGGCCTGAGATACAGCATTTTCTGTAAGGGGCACTCAACTTTGGAATGAGCTACTGGAAAAAATGAGGCTATATCAAATATGTGTCATCTCTAAAATATGCAGCATTTCAAAATGGTGATCCTTGCTTCCATAATTCTTTTTCTAGACAATGGAGATTGGTTCGCAGCTCTCAATCTCCAAGACAACTATTCCCACATCACCATCCACCTAGCACACAGGTGTTTTCTCCTGTTTACAATGGGAAAGGAGCATTTTCAATATTGTGTCCTTCTTTTCGGGCTATCAGCAGCACCCAGAGTATTTTCAAAAACTCTTGCAGTAGTGGCAGTGCACTTACGAAGGGAGGGAGTCATCATTTTCCCATACTTGGACAACTGCCTTATAAAAGGCTGTTTCCTTGCAGAAGCACAACACATGACAATGATGGCAAGAAGCAATTTCACTGCGCTAGGCTTAATGATAAATGAACAGAAGTCCACAAGTATCCCATCGCAAACCCTAGACTTCATAGGAGCGCACATCGATTCAGTGATGGCACGAGCCTGTTCAGAGGTTCCAGGCAATTCAGGACCTCATTACCATCCTAGACACCAGACCCACGATTACAGTTCTCACTTGCCTCCAGCTAATGGGACATATGGCATCTGCGACTTATGTCATCCGTCATGCCAGATTACATCTCCACTGCCTGCAATGCTGGCTGGCCTCAGTGTATGTCCCTGTGAAACATCTGGTTACCAGGTTGGTTTCTCCTTCTACCAAGATGCGCTCCTCTCTAAGTTCTCCAGTCTTCCCCTGCCGCGCATATCACAACAGATGCATCTCTGATAGGCTGGGGAGCCCATATGGGCACCATGCAAATACAAGGCAGGTGGTCGGGAGAAGAGTTATCCCTCCACATAAATTTGTTAAAGCTCAGAGCAGTTTTCAACACCTGCAGACATTTCCAGAGACATATTCGGGGCAAGATTATAGGTATACTTACCAACAACATTGCCACCATGTATTATGTCAATCGCCAGGGCAGAGCACGCTCTCTGTCCCTTTGCACAGAGGTGGTTCAGCTGTGGAATTAGTGTATTCAAAACAAAATCACCTTAGTAGCATCATACTTACCTGGCATGATCAACCTCATGGCAGATTCTCTGAGCAGGCATTTCGCACCCAACAACGAATGGGAGATCTGCACAGACATCCTGCACCGTCTATTCTGCTGCTGGGGCTTTCCCTGGGTAGACCTTTTTGCCACACACCAGAATGCGAAGTGTGACCTCTATTGTTCCAAAGCGGATATAGGACATTGGTCTCTGGGGGACGCCTTCCTCCTACACTGGGGAGGCCCGCCTCTGTACACTTTCCCCCCCGATCCCCATCATCCTCATACCCAGGGTCTTGACAAAAATCAGGGCGGACGAAGCCACAGTGATTCTTATAGCCCCCGCCTGGGCAAGGCAGTTGTGGTTCCCATTCCTCCACAGGATGTTCTCGAGGCCACCATATGTCCTGTCCAACCTGCTGGACTTGTTAACACAGGATCACAGGCATCTTCCCCATCCGCAGCCACACACTCTGCACTTAACCGCCTGGTTCCTACTGGTTCAACCAAGCAGAGCAGGCATGCTCAGACCAAGTAAAGGATGTTCTCCTACATAGCAGGAGAGACACTACTCTCAAGACCTACCTGTTTAAAAGGCGCAGGTTCACGTCATGGTGCTCTTCTAATGGAGTTATTCCCAAGACGTCGTCTGTTCAGTGCATACTTGACTACATTCTATACCTCAGCCATGCCGGTCTTTCTGTTTCATCCCACAAGGTATACCTACTGTCTATTACAGCTTTCCATCACTCAGTAGAGGGTACGTCTGTGTCTACGCATCCTATGACAAAAGATTTATCAAGGGTCTTACGCACTTGAACCCGCCACATAGACCTCCACCTCTAGCTGATAATTCTTTCCATCAAGATAAAGTAGCTATATAATTTTTATCTCCTCGGCTGTGTCTAGACTGGCCAGTTTTTCCAGAAAATCATCCGCTTTTCCGGAAAAACTTGCCAGCTGTCTACACTGGCCGCTTGAATTTCCGCAAAAGCACTGACTTCCTACTGTAAGAAATCAGTGCTTCTTGCAGAAATACTATTCTGATCCCGTTCAGGCAAAAGTCCCTTTTGCGCAAAGCTTTTGTGCAAAAGGGCCAGTGTAGACAGCTCAGATTTGTTTTCCACAAAAAAGCCCCGATCGCGAAAATGGCGATCAGGGCTTTTTTGCGGAAAAGTGCATCTAGATTGGCACGGACGCTTTTCCGCAAAAAGTGCTTTTGCGGAAAAGCGTCGGTGCCAATCTAGATGCTCTGTTCCAAAAGCATTTTCTGTTAAAAGCATTTCCGGAAAATCATGCCAATCTAGACGCAGCCCTCCTGTATATAGCTTACAAATCTGATGTTAGATCTGCTAATAATTCCTTGTTCACAGTCTGTGAATTTGTTTTGTATCATTCGGGACTGATTTTAATCAGACTACATCTTTCAGATTTGTCTTTGTTTTCCATGTGGAACTATCAACTCTAAAATGATTAAATCCCTTGCATTCACCTAGCCTGTAATTTTGGCATAGAAAGGCAGCATGGTCTAAGTGCTAAGTGCCAAAAACTTGTGAATTTTGCTGATGGCTCTGCCATTCATTTAATGTATAGCCAGGAGCAAGGTACCTGACCTGTGGGCTAAACTTTAAAAGGATCTCAGTTCATCCTGTAAATTTGCAGATGTAATTTTGTGCCTACAATTAATTATAGATACATTTTGAATCCTGAAATGAATTATATATGCAAATAGCCATGAACTTGATTTGCAGCAAGAGTCAGACATTCATTCATTTTTTCCTTCATTTAGTTGCAGGCATAAAATTGCAAACTATTTTATTAGGGTATTATACAGGTGTACATCATTGCAGTATAAAACAGAGTCCACTTTTTAAAATTATTCCTTTTTCTTTTTCTCATCTATAAAATGTGGGATAATAACACTCGGCAAGTAAGGGTGTTATGAGGATTAACTAGTTAATGTCAGTAAATCTCTGGAAAAGGTCAACTTTGTTTGCAGAATAAGCTGTTTAAATATTTTCTTCCATTATTACAAATATAGGAAATAGTTGATCAAAGTGGCTAGATTTCACTTACCTGTAAAAAAACCAAAGCCTCCCTACACACTCTATGGCTACATCTACACTACAAGGTATTTGCGCAAAAACACTTGTTTTTGCACAAAAACTGTCAGAGCGTTCACACCTCAAGCGTGTTTTTGCGCAAGTAAATCAGCAGAACAGAGGGATTTTGCTGGTAGACTTATTCCTCTCCCCACGAGGCATAACTTCTTTTTGTGCTACAGCTCTTGCACAAAAAGGCAGGAGTGGACACTCCAGAGGGGTTTTTGCACAAGAAACCCCTATCGGCAAAAGCACAGGGGCTCTGATGTCCTTTCTGTGAATGGCTGTGGGGGCCCCGTCGCACCCCCTCTCTTCTGTAGTCCTCCTGATCTACGTGTCTATAGTTGACAGCAGTTCTTCGGGCTCGTTACGCCTTGGGTATGCAGGGTGGGGGGTCTGGGCCCACCCTCACTCCCAGACCCCAGCCCAGGGCCCTAAGGACAGGGTCTCTCGGACCTGTCCCACCGGAGGGGTATATCCCCTTAACTCACCGGTGCGCCAGCTCCATGCCCTGCCCTGGGCTGCTTCCACCCTGCTTGCTTGACTTCCCCCTTCCAGTCGTCCTGCGCTCCTTTCTCCTCTAGCTCTCCCCCCCCCCCCCGTGTACTCACTGGGGGTCTTTTTATTCCCCCTCTGGTCTGCCTCCCCGGACGTCTGAAGTCACCTCCGTGCCCGGCCGTCACTTCTGGCCGCCATTACTCCCCGCCCATGCGGGGCGCGTTGCCTAGCAACACCCACTGTCCCGCTGCCCAGCTGACGAGCGGCGGTGCTACACCGCCTGCAAGCGGTCGGTTCCCACCGCGCTGTCCCCAGGAGCGAGAGGGCGATTGCGGGGTCAGTGCGGGGTGGACCCGCTTCTGGGGGGTAGGCGGGTCCCAGCCTGTCACAATGGCCATTAGAGCTTTCTTGCGCAAGAGTGTCCATGCAGTGTGGACGTTCTCTTGCACAATAGCATATCACTTTTGCGATGCGCATTGAGGTCTGGACGTGCTTTTGCACAAGAAGTTTTTGTGGAAGATCTCTTCCGCAAAAGGCTTCTTGTGTAAAAATCCTGCAGTGTAGACAAAGCCTATGTAAATGAGAAGAATCATTAGTTTTGCCCAGGAAGGCTTTTAGGTTACTCTGTAATGAGCCCATGTTTCCTCTTACTTTTGCACAAGATAGTTTTCACCATCAGGTGTGGTCCACAGTCTGGTCCTATGCATTTGCCTTCTAAGTGATTTATACACTGATTTTTTCATTGTTCTGTGATTTTTCTCAGCATTGGAAACTGATGGGTTATTTCCTGCCTCTTTCCTCCCTTTTCTACACTTGTGCATTAGTAGGATGTTTTCTTTTCCCCAGTTTTCTGCACCTTCCATGAATTTTCAGAGATGATAGGTTCTGCATTTTCTTGCAGAAGTATTATTACTACTTATTTGTAGCCCATGGATATGTGTCATCCAAGTCCATTGATGCTGTATGTAACAAGAAAGTGTAATAGCAGGTGTCACCCTCCACTTATTGATCATTCAGCCTGTTTTACCTTCACCTCTTTCCTCACTTGATAGTTTATAGTAGATGCTGAGTATTAATATCCTTTTATTCCATTAACCTATAGCACTGAATTAAGTATTTCTCTACTAATTAGACTTTAATTACATTCCTTTTCCTTGTCCTTTCTAGTGTTCAATACCAATATTCCAGCTATGTGATTTATCCCACCAATTTTATACTGCCAGCCAAGCCATAACTCTTTCTTTATTCTTGTTTGTTTTCCATGATCCTGGTAATTGATACTTCAGAAAGTTATTGTTCTAATCCTTCCGAAAGTGTTCCTCTTATGTTTCCTTCCTCTTACGTTTCCATTTGCTCTTTCTGACACATATGGATATAAATGCCCCCCCACATTTTCTATTTAAAACTCACCTGGGAAATCTTGGCTTGTCTTCAATCCAGGTGGTTTTCTCTGCATCTGTTCAAGTGGAAGCTGTCATATATGAACAGTCCCCTTGCACTAGAGTAGCATAACCATTTCATGAATTAAAGCTTTATTAGCAGATCCATTGAAACACTATGCTTGCTGAAGTGCATACACATCTGTAAGACACCCCAGTGACTTCTGAAAAGGGGAACAAGGTTCACGAGAGTAGCAAGAGCATGCATTCATGAATTAAAATAAAGCCTTGTGAGCAGACCCCATGATACACGGTGCTTGCTAAATACATATTTGCAGGACATCCCAGTGGAACCTAGGTTTTTGCCATCACAGAATTATGAAAGCATTGGGGTAGGTTCACACTCTAGCAAATATTGGTGCTTTTGCTTTAGGTATGTGGCTTACAACTTATTTTGCTTTCCAAAAGCTTGGCATGCTGTTAAGAAACTTACAAGGACTGGCAATACTAGGGCTTGCAAGTCTGTCAACTTTCTTTGTTGAGATGAGAAGAGAGAAGAAAAGAGGTTCACTTTTAAAGATGCTCTGAAAATGTTTTGGAGATACTTTAAACAATCTGTTAAAGATTTCAAGTCTATTAACCATGTGAAGGCTTTTCAGTGGTTGACTCAGCATGAATTGGTGGTCTCGCTTCAGTCCTTAATGATCATGTGCCCAGGTCACAGAATCAAAACTAGCTCTAACTGGGATGTTATGGCAGTCCAAGCTGAGAGACTAACTAATAGGCATGAATATTAATCCACAGACTTTTCTTACTTGTTTCCACCTAATCAAGATTGAATCACATCACCAGGGCAGTGTATGGGATTATTCCAATAACTATACTGAGCTGTTTTGTGGTCAAATGATGATTAATAATGTGCTTTTTATTCTGCATTTCATCAGAAAGGGTCTAAAATGGTTTGTAAACTACACGTACTCAGACCATGGCATTGTGACTGCAGTTGGGTTGGACCAGGGCAGCCGGATAGCCAGTTCAAAGCATACTGCTCAACAGTATGAAGAGGGGAGAAAGTGGTGCATTGGTCCTTGTGCAGGCTTGCTGCCCTGGGGTGAATTTCATCCTAACAAGAAAATATGTAAACAAGGCATTTGAAAAGAAACTCCCCTTTTCCATATCCACCAAGACCTGAGTTAGGGTGTCATTGCCATCCATGTAAGAGTTGGTGTCTATTATAAAAAGGTAGGAAAATGTTTTACTTTAGTTCTCATTAACTTAATCAGTGCTTGAAGAAAAACACTGTCAATAATAGGAAGAGGAAATTATTTTAAAAAACACTGATTTTAAACTGTAAGTTTATAGTTGTTAAGTATTCCCATATAATGCCCTACAGTATTAATTGAGGGTATTTCCAGTATCTTAGCATATTGTGCAGATGGAGACAGCCTGCTTAGAACAGAAGCAATATTGTTCCATTGGAAGAGAATCTCTAGCCTCTATTTGTCAGAAGCTGGGAATGGATGATGGGATGGATCACTCAATGATTACACTGCTTTGTTTATTTCCTCCAAAGCACCTGAAATTGGCTTTTGTCAGAAGACATGATACTAGGCTAGATGGATCATTATGACCCAGTGTGGCTGTTCTTATGTTCTTTTTTTAACTTACGAGGTTGAGTAGCACAGGTTAAACCTCTGTGGTCTGGGAGTCTCTGATCCGGCAATATCTGTGCTGGATGTTGCTGGACCAGAGAGCCCCTGGACCAGAGAGCCTTGATGGCTAGGAGCAGGGACTGGCAGGAAGTTCAGCAGTGGAGGGCCAGGAGCAAAGCCCAGCCAGGGCTGGCAGTGCATCTCAGTGACTGAGGCTGGAAGTGTGTTTGGTGGCCATGAGGGGACCCCAGCCCAGAGGCCAGCAGCAGAGGGGCCAGGATTGACCATCCCTGGTCTGGTAAACTCCCTCGTTTGGGATCATTCAGGTCCCGAGGGTGCTGGACCAGGGAGGTCCAGCCTGTATTCAGAAACCTCATTGTGTGCAGGGCAGAAGCCAGCTCTCCTGGAGATCCTGGCATGCTGGTGTACAACTGGCATTGGAGAGTAGTGTAGGCTGGGGGGGAGGGAAAAGGAAAGGTTATGCTGGCTCTTGTCTTCCCTCTGCCATGCAGAGGACTGCAAGAGTATTCCAGGCCCCATGTCCCTGCAGGTGCCCATCAGTCTGCTATGGATGTGGGTAAGTTCTTCCCTCCCAGCTCTGGAGTATTTCTTTAACACGTGGATTAGCTGTTCAGGCTGTGTGCGTGGCAGTGCTTTGAGACTTAAGTGGGACATAAGTTTTGGGGTGAACATTCTGCAGCAAAGCAAATTTTACTCTTTATTTGTGGGAAGAAATGGATGATCGAAATAGGAAGTGCTTTCAGTGGAATTAACAATTCAATATGACCATGGACTTGGTCACAATATCAGAATAAGTTTATATTAATTTAAATGTCCCATCTGAGAAAGAAAACACACATTAAAGCAATTTATAAGTTGCATTTCCAGGGGGGTGGTTGAAAATTTACAAAGGAGATAAAAGGAGTTGCCTGTTTCTCATCAGAGTTGTCAGGTATAAAATGTCTAAATCTTCTTTCACTGAGTCATGATCATCAGTGAATTGCATATTTAAAGGAAACAGTGTTTCTCTTATAAGAATTTCCTATTTTAATGTATTATTATTATTGCACATAAGTATAAGATTATAGGGAGAGGGAACAATGAAGAATGGATAACTGAAGATATCTCCATTCTAGCCTTTGAAGCAACTCAAGCAAACTAAGATTTCTGAAGGTTCTAGAAAGTTTAGTTAATTTTATTACTTCTCTCTCATGCACTGCCTAATTTTGACCCAAAGTGGAAGTATTATAATATCAAGAGAAGAGCTTTTCTCAGATTCTGTTCCCACAGCTTATGTTGAATAGCACCTTATATAGTAAGTCACCTTGGGAAGTAAGGATGGCAGAATCTGGCCCATAGTGTTTCAACTCAGCCAGCAGAAGATGTACAGGAAAACTCATAAGAAAGCATGTTATCTTAAATGTACAGGGCAGAGCACCTATTCTGTGTTGTGATGAACACCTCTGTTTACTGAACACCTTTAACTACCATTGCAGCCAATAAGAATTAAGGGTATGTCTACAAAACAGGGCTGAATTAAGTTTTGAAACTTCAGCTATGTCAGTTGCATAGCTTAAGTCAAAATAGTTTAATTCGGCATTTGGCACTGTCTACATAGCAGGAAGTCAAAGGAAGAACATTCTTCCTTCGACTTCCTTTACTCCTTGTGAAATTAGGGTTACCATGAGTCGGAGTAAGAAGTTCTCCAGGTCAGCACTATTTTGAAACAAAGGCTTTTAGGCTACGTCTACACTGGCCCCTTTTCCGAAAGGGGCATGTTAATTTCACAGGTCGTAATAGGGAAATCCACGGGGGATTTAAATATCCCCCGCGGCATTTAAATAAAAATGTCCGCCGCTTTTTTCCGGCTTTTAGAAAAGCCGGAAAAGAGCGTCTACACTGGCCCCGATCCTCCGGAAAAAACCCTTTTCCGGAGGATCTTATTCCTAATTTGAAGTAGGAATAAGATCCTCCGGGAAAGGGCTTTTTTCCGGAGGATTGGGGCCAGTGTAGACGCTCTTTTCAGGCTTTTCTAAAAGCCGGAAAAAAGCGGCGGACATTTTTATTTAAATGCCGCGGGGGATATTTAAATCCCCCGCGGATTTCCCTATTACGACCTGTGAAATTAACATGCCCCTTTCGGAAAAGGGGCCAGTGTAGACGTAGCCTTAGTGTAGATGCACACAATGTTATTTTGGAATAATGTTAGTTATTCCGAAATAACACTGCTGGGTAGACATACCCTTACGGTGCTCAGCAAGTAACAGGAGCTTTTCCGCACTTTATGAAGTTTACCTATCATTAGCAAGTTGATGCTATGAATTATTCTAACAGTGTTCTACTTTGAGTACTACTAATGCTTTGTTTACATACCAACTGATTTTCATTAAGTTAATACAATACTATTTTAATTTTGAAATGTATTTACTATATTTATTCTTTGACAGGATTTTCGTCTGCTTCTGTGATTTTCTCACTACATACTCCATCAGCAGATAGCACCTTGTGACCAATCTCCACCACTCCAATTTGTTACACCTTCAGTACTACCCTAAATGCTCTTCAATAACCAGAATATACTAGGGTCATCTGCTGTATAGATTGTGACATAGAAAAGCTGCCATCACTTACTTCCTCTCATTTATGTCCCTGTAGTAACTCTTGTTTCAGAAGAGTTATATTATTGTTAATCATCCTACTGAATAATACCTCAAATCCTCACTGGAAAGTGCATCACCATTGGGGAAAAAATCTGGATCCTGGAAAAAGATTCATATCCTCTGCATGAATCAGAATCATAGAGACGTCTGGAAGCAGACATTTACATGGTTCAGTTGAAGTCTGAAGGAGCGAAGTGTGGAAATTCTTCACAAAATCATTCTCTCTCTCCCACCTGTAACTTACCTTCACTTTATGCTGTATATTTCAGTGAGTCACTCAGCAGATGCAAGAACTTTCCCAGTCCTGAATTATATAAGCATATATGACTCTTCAGATGCTAATGGAAGGTGGAGAAAGTCTAGTCCATGAATTGCTGCTGATGAATAGCCATTTAGGCTCAAATTAAAGCAACATTCCTCATCTTCAGTAATTTATTTTGATACATAAAGCTAATATTGTAACATTTGTGGTTTCTGTTTTCTTGAGCAAATGCTTTAAATTGCAGTTTTACAGAGTTATGATTATACAATACCTTAAATTATACTTATAAGTAAAAAAGTTAAAGCTTAGTGTTTAATCCAGCAACACCTCTGTTATAAATGAGCAATAGTGCATGTTGTTTCCTTCGGAATTAATTATTTTTACTATTGTGGACTCCAGCAGTTTTTGTTGTAAAACAGAATTAAGATATTAGTATTCATGGGTATTTTAACATGTCAAACATTAACATTAAAGTTTTATATTTAAAAAAAATAAAATATCTATTTTTGGTTTACATTTTGACAAACACCAGAAAGAGGGAAATACTCAGCTGGAATGAATGAAAGGAATGAAGTGTATTTGTGCCTGTTGATTGAGGAAGCTATTTCTTTAGTATGTATGATTTCTTGCACATGCACCATTTCATTCATCTGAATAGTCTCATTTGAGATCCATGGGACTTCGCACTTGCGCATGTTTGTAGAATTGTGGCCTTATCAGCAGAAAGGCTGGTCTGTTCAGAAGCCCCACACACCCAATGTATCCTCTTTGTGGCCAGAGAGCACTATACATTTCATACTGCATTGACCCAAGATTTGAAGTGTCTGGAGCAAGAGTCTGAAAGATCTAGAGTTTGTTCCTATTTCTCTCACTGACTTACTCTGATACCTTCAGCAAAGTATGTGACTTCTGTGTGCATTTCCTGCCTGCAGTAAGAGGATGATAATAACTAGCTGTCTGAGGTATTGTGAGATTAAAGTGCCTTCAGATTCTATGCTGGAAGAGGCCATAGAAATATTATTATAGCTCCTTAATTCTCAAGTTTTCTGTAGTTCTTATCCATGGTTACAAAGCAAGTGGGAGTCTCTCCAGGTTCAGGGTGTTAGCCCTGGTCTACACTAGGAAATTATTTTGAAATAACTCTCTGTATTTCGAAATAACAGGTGGAGTGTCCAGACTGTCAAGCCTCTTATTTTGAAATAATGGGCTGGTTATTTCAAAATCTGTACTCCTGCATTCCTCGGGGAAATAGTTATTTTGAAATAGCATTAGTGTAGACACTCTGCTGCTATTTTGAAATAACTACTTCCCGAATAATTCGAAGTAATTACTCCCCAGTGCTTCCTGGGCTCTAAGTCGAGGTAGTGTGTCTACGTTAATGGAGTCTGCCTTGGACTAATTTTGAGGCTTCCCCATAGTGTGGACATGCTATTTTGATTTTGTTATTTTAGGAGTTATTAAATTGATTTTAATTATTTAAAAATAGTGTCCTAGTGTAGACATGCCCTTACAGGTCCCCAGAAAGGCTGTAGGGAAAGAGAGAGAGTGACTTTCCAGTGGTCTGAGGTTTTTTCAATTTGTTTTAATTAGAGAGCTGCTGTTTGCATTTGTGATAGTGTATATGAGATTTGTAACAATTCATAAGACCATAAAAACATAAGAATGGCCGTACTGGGTCAAACCAAAGTGCATCTAGCCCAGTATCCTGTCTTCCAATAGTAGCAAATGCCAGGTGCGTCAGAGGAAATGAAGAGAACAAGTAATCATCAACTGCTCCATTCCCTGTTGCTCATTCTCAACTTCTGGCAAACAGAGGTGAGGGACACTATCTCTGCCCATCCTAGTAATCACCATTGATGGACTTATCCTCCATGAATTGATCTAGGTTTTTTTTTAACCCTATTAGAGTTGTGGCATTTACAACATCTTCTGGCAAGGTGTTCCACAGGTTAAATTTGCATTGTGTGAAGCATTACTTCCTTTTGTTTGATTTACATCTGCTGCCTATTAATTTCATTTGGTGACACAAAGTTCTTGTGTTATGAAGAGGAATAAATAATATTCCTTTTATTTACATTCTCCACACCAGTCATGATTTTATAGACCTCTGGTATAACCCTCCTCTTACCTGTCTCTTTTCCAAGCTTGTTAATCTCTTCTCAGACAGAAGTTGTTTCATACCCCCATCATTTTTGTTGCCTCTTTCTGAATTCTTTCCAGTTCCGATATATCTTTTTTGACATGGAGTAACCACATCTGCACACAGTATTCAAGATGTAAACATACCATGGATTGATACAGAGAATATATGATATTTTCTGTTTTATTATCTTTCCCTTTCTTAATGATTCCCAACATTCTGTTTGCCTTTTTGACTGCTGCTGCACATTGAGTGGATGGTTTTAGAGACCTGTTCACAATGACTCCAAGATCTCCTTTTTGAGTGGTAACAGCTAATTTAGACCCCATCATATTATATGTATAGTTGGGATTGTGTTTTTCAATGCGCATTACTTTGTATTTATCAACATTATATTTCATTTGCCATTTTGTTGCCCACTTGTCCAGTTTTGAGACATCGTTTTGCAGCTCTTTGCCTGGGACTTAACTATCTTGAGTTGTTTTGTATCATCTGCAAATTTTGCCACCTCACTGTTTACCTCTTTCTCCAGATCATTTATTAATATATTGAATAGGACCGGTTCCAGAACCTGCCCTGCGAGGGGCCACCACTACTTACCTCTCTCCATTCTGAAAACTGACCATTTATACCCATTCTTTGTTTCCTATATTTTAACCAGTTACAAGTCCATGAGAGGACCTTCCCTCTTATCCCATGACAGCTCACTTTGCTTAAGACCTTTGGTGAGGGTACCTTATCAAAGGCTTTCTGGAAATCTACGTATACTATATCCACTAGATTCCTCTTGTTCACATGCTTATTAACCCCCTCAAAGAATTCTTGATTGAGGCATGATTTTCCTCTCCAAAAACCATTTTGACTCTTCCCCAACAAATTGTGTTCATCTGTGTGTCAGACAATTCTGTTCTTTAATTTCAGCATAGTTCTGAAGTAAGGCTTATCAACCCATAATTGTTGGGATTACCTCTGGAGCCCCTTTCAAAAATTGGCATTACATTAGCTGTCTTTCAGTCATTTGGTACAGAAGCTGATTTAAATGATATGTTACAGACTACAGTTATGAGTTCTGTAATTTCACATTTGAGTTCCTTCAGTACTCTCAGATGAAAGCCATCTGGTCCTGATAACTTATTACTGTTTAATTTATTAATTTGTTCCACGACCTCTTCTAATGACATCTCAATCTGAGATAGTTCCTGGACTAATGGCAGTGGGACCAGCAGACATGAGCCCTGCTGGGGCTGCGAGCACAGTGGGGCTGGTGGCAGGGGTCAGCAGCAGCAGGGCCGGTGGTTGGGAGGGTAGCTTAGGAGTGGAGGTGGAAGCCAGCAGGGGAGTCCAGTGCCCGGGGGAGAGCACAGAAACCTGCAGCAAAGAGGCTGGCGTGGACCTCTCCTGGTTTGGCAAAATCCCTGGCTTGGGACTGATCAGGCCCCAAGGTTGTCAGACTAGAGAGTTCCAATCTGTAGTGCAATTCTCCCATGCACATGACCTGTTCTGTTCTTCCGATATATTTTGTATTCTGGTATTACTGTATCCCTTTGATTATCCTCTTTCCACCAAGTTTCTCTGATGCCTATTATATCAATATCCTCATTCAATACAAGGCAGTCTAGTGTGCCCATGTTCTTATTTAGACTTCTAGCATTTGTGTTTGTAAAAACTTGACATTATTTAGCTGTCTGCCATTATAAGCAAGCACTTGTCGGATAGTCAACTAGTAGCTCCCCCCCTTGCAGCCTTTATCAGATAGAGGCAGCAAGGGGGAGGGAAGAGGGGGTATTTAAAAGCAGCTGTGCTGCACATTCAAAGGTGGAATGTGGAAGTCCATCGACTACTAGACTAGTAAATTAATCACTAGTTAACATCCCGAGTTTGAATCACATGTTCTTCTGCATCTGTTGGCTTTATCCCAGCCCTTCGTTTAAAAACTGCTCTATACATTTTATAAGTGTGAGCAGTCTGGTTCCATTTTGGTTTAAGTGGAATCCATCCTTTCTGAATAGGCTCCCCCTTTCCCAAAAGTTTCCCCAGTCCCTAATAAATCTAACCCCCTCCACCATACATCATCATCTTGCCTATGCATTGAGATCTTCTGTTTCTGTGTGTGGCACTGGAAGCATTTTAGAGAATGCTATCGTGGAAGTCCTAGACTTCAATCTTTTACGTAGAAGTCTAAATGTGACCTCCAAGACCTCTCTCCTATTGTTCCCTACGTCACTGATACCTATAAGTACTACAACAACCAGCTCCTTCCCAACACTACTCATAAGTCTATCTAGATGTTTTGAGAGATCCACAACCTTTGTATCAGGCAGGCAAGTCACCATGCAGTTCTCCTGGTAATTGCAAACCTAGCTATCTGTGTTTCTAATTATTTGTTTAAACTACTTCTCTGTAGTGAGGGAAAAGAACTTGCTAGTGCCTTGAGAGAGTAGTTTAGTTGCACAAGGGTATCACCAGCCTCCTCCTTGGTGGGGGACTGAGGTATATCAGTCAGAAAATTAGGAGGGCATCGCCATGAGGCTCCATTCACCTCCATGACTCTGCCCTGTGGTCAGGTGAGAGGCTAGAAGCTGAAGCCAGGCAGTGTGCAGTGCTGGCTGATCAGAGCTGGTAAGAGCTGCCAGGGCAGGCGGACCCAGCTCCAGGGCTGGTAGAACCCTCAGGAGGCAGTCAGATTGGGTGTCAGGGCCCAGGACCCCAGGCCACAACAGGTCAGTCCAGCCTAGTGTGGCGACATGGTGCACCCTAGCATGTGGGAAAATGGACCAGAGGCTGCTCTTGGACATTCCTCCTGGGCTTACTTCTCCTGGCCAGCAGCTATTACTCCTTCCATTCTGCCTTTAGACTTGGGCAGTTGTTTAATGGTGGCTGCTAATGGGGAGGGGGGGGTGAGACGAGTAGGCAAATTTTAATGTTGTCTAGCTCCTACAAGCCCTCCCCACAGAGATGCTCCTGGTTATAGAGGAAGAACATGCAGATATAGCCAGTTATGGTCTCCCTGTAGAGCAAGAAGTGGCTAGGAGCAAATCAAAATCTTGCATAATGGGAAGAGTTGGGTGTGCTATCCACCATTTGAACACTTTTCCAGAGATCCCATGGCAAGATGCAGAATTCTAGGTTTTATATAAAGGGAACAAGTAAATGTCTAGATCATATGTTTACAAGGAAAATCATTTAAATGTGAACTAATGTAGGATTGCCTTCTTATTATCAGGCAGTGAATAGTATGAAATTCCCTAATTTATTTCAATGGGATCCTAATGGTGATATTTATATCTCCACTACATTAATTGTTTGACTGCAAATAGCTGGAAGTTTCTGCGATAGTTATTGTGGCTGGAATCTTAGGGTATGTCTACACTACCCCGCTAGTTCGAACTAGCGGGGTAATGTATGCATACCGCACTTGATAATGAAGCCCGGGATTTGAATTTCCCGGGCTTCATTAGCATAAGCGGGGAGCCGCCATTTTTAAATCCCCACTGCTTCGAACCCCGTGCAGCGCGGCTACACGGGGCTCGAACTAGGTAGTTCGGACTAGGTTCCTATTCCGAACTACCGTTACTCCTCGTGAAACGAGGTGTACCGGTAGTTCGGAATAGGAACCTAGTCCGAACTACCTAGTTCGAGCCCCGTGTAGCCGCGCTGCACGGGGTTCGAAGCAGCGGGGATTTAAAAATGGCGGAACTTGCTTCCCTTTTATTGTATGTTTGCGAGTGGGCAGGTTTTTGAGGTGCTCTTTGCTTTGCTTTCTCCTGATGAGATGGCACAGTTTTGAGCTGTTTGGTTTCACTCAGAGGCAAGAAAACTGCTTTGTTTACTGTTACATGAAGAGGGAGAATAATTTGCCTACCATCTATAGTAATGGCCACTGAGAAAATGGAAGTGTTTCCTCTCACCATAGGGTGTGACTATTAAGGTGCTGTTAAGCAATGAAAAGGGCACTGTAACCATGTTTGGAAGAGATCAACAGTTTAGTTTGGAAAAAGAGCAAATTGACAGGATTGGCTTTGAGATTTCCTACTCCTTTTCCCCATACTTACACCAGACTCAGTTTTTCAATGAACACTTTACAATAGGGTTGTGACATGGTGCAGTCACAGAAGTCTTCTTGGGATCGTTCCCCAGTGTGCTGATCATGCCACTTATGCCCCCTTCCTGCTCTCTGGGGCTACGTCTACACTGCAGCACTATTTTGGGATACCTCCAGTATCCTAAAATAGCTATCCACGTCTTTTGAGCACACCCATTATTTTGAAATATAACAGGCTCGCTATTCCAATGTCCCCATAAACCTCATTCCACAAGGAGTAAGGGATGTTTCAGAATAGCAATTTATTTCATAGTAAGTGCTGTATAGACAGCTCCAAATTTCAAAATAAGCTATTTTGAAATAACATCAAAATAAGATACGCAATTTGCATAGATCAATCTGTATATCTTACATTGAACTCCAAGTGCAGTGTAGATGCACCCTGGGTTCCCCATCATGCTTTTCTGCTGGGCCAGATCTTCCATCTCCCCCAGACAAGGCTCAGAGTTGGGGTTACCACCCCTTTCAGAGCAATGCAAACACTGAACCACTTCAGCTCTGCGGGGACTCAATTCTAGGGGACAGCACCCAGGAAATCAATGCCCAAAATAGATCAAACCCCCAAATAAATCCATCTTTCTCTGTTTAAAAGTTTTATACATGTATGGAGGAGTCTGCACAGCCTTTTCTGGCTTGACATGAGTCCGGCAAAAAAGCCAGGCCCTGTCAAGTCTGATGCTAGCAAGCATGCAGGCAGGCCTCAGGCTAAAGCAAGTATGTGGAAATATAACCTTTTGCCCTTGGTTATGGGGTAAAGGCTTGACTGTAAACTGCTTAAAGTGCTGAAACTGTTAAGTTAGTGCCCTTGGTCATTGGGCGAGGTCTACTAATAAGTTGTTTAAACTGCTGAAATCATTAAAGTATATACGATTAAAAACAAGCATGATCAAAATTTCCAAAATTATAATGACGTGGCTTATAGAAATTGGGGGAGAGGGGACGACACAACAGGAACACCCTGTATTTTACGAAAGTGCTAACTGCAAAAGGGGTAAACAACTTAGAATAATAGCATAAATTAAAGATTGAACAAATAATTTTAAGTAAAGTGAGTAACGTATCTAAGAGTGTTGGAATATAGAAATGCGTTTGGCTGGAACACCACGTGGCAACAAGGTGTGAAACAACTGAATCTTGCTTGTATAAAGGATGCTTCTGAACGCATGTGCTTTGGAAGGGAAGAACAGAGAGGACCCGCAAACGCTGTTCACGTAACCTCAAGTTTGCGGCCTGTTCATCCACATCATGCAGTCTAGGATGTCTCAGTGTGTGGGGAGGACCGAGACCACGACCTCCTGTCCAGGGATTGTTGGGGATCAAGGGTGAACTGTAAGTGAATTAGGCTTGAATATTGTAGTTATACCTTGTATTATAGGTATTTTAGGCTAATCCTTTTTAATATCTATAGTAAATAAAATTATATTTCATAGTAATAATTTGGCTTATAATGAATACTGGCTGAGGCCTGTATTGTGATTTGCGCTATGTTTATCTGTCTTGCACTGCTTATGGGAATTATACTGACCCTTTTTACTTGCAAAGTTCATGGTTATTGTAATTGCTTGAACGTTCAATAAAATAGGAAAGTGGTTAAGTTTAAATCTCTCACTGGTCTGTCCTATGCCTCTTAATCTAAAAATATACTGAATGAACCATCACACGACAACATGAAATGCCCTCTTTATAAGTGAAAGAGAGATTTGCACAGTGGTTGCTTCCCCCCAGTGTAATTATTAACACTGGGCCTGATAATAAACAAAAGTGTTTTTATTAAGTATAAAAATTAGGATTTAAATGATTGCAACTAAAAATGGACAGATCAAAGTTAGTTACGAAATTAAAATGGAGAGAAAATGCATAGCTAGTTCTAATCAACTAAACTTCTTACATGCAAATTCTAAACAGCTGTTCTTATTTCAGGTATAAGCTTTAAATCAGAATTGTTTTATTACTGTAACTTGGGTCTCCACACCATAAGAATTCTTCAAGTATCCTCTTCAGGTGTGTCAGGCAGTTTCAAAGGCCAGCTTAAGACAAAGGACTGATAGCTTCCCATTGCTTAAATAGACTTTCTCCCAGGGTGGGAATCTTTTGTTCGGCATCCTCACATCCCTTGGAAAAACACGAGGTTCAAAATGGATTCCAGTACCAGGTGGTATGGTCACATGTCTTCCTAGGACCAGCCACTGTTTGGACTTACAGGACAAACAAGACTGTTTGGATGTTGGTGAGTTGATCACCAAGCCATTAGTAATGGCTCTCATTAGCACATTTAAAACTATTCTTGTGGTTTCTCAGGGATAGATGAAAATTAGACTTTCCTCAAATTAGCCAGATAATTTAACAGATATAGTTTTAAAATAGAAAAAGTGTAGTTTGATTTACTTCCTGCCAAAAAGAAACCAAAGAAGGACAGAGAAGATAATGGCAAATGATGCAGCAGCTCGTAGTGTAGAGATTAAAATAAGATATGGAAAAAAGCATTTGGGCACTTAGTCAAGTATGTAGAAAGTGAAAACTGCAAAGAAAAGAGAAGCAGCAAGAAATTATAAAGTAAAACTCAAAAGTGAAAAGAAACAACGCTAGCAGTAGAAGATGGAGTTAACAGTTAAGGTACATTACTATCAGCAACAAATGAATAGTGACTTTTTTGAGAGGAATATTTATTTTATATGCAATTTCAAACATTAGAGATCCATGCTAAATAACTGTAATTATTACACTGATTTTATGTAAATGTGCTTCTGACACAAGTTTGCACAAATCTATCAGGGTATGTCTACACTACCACCCTAGTTCGAACTAGGGTGGTTAATGTAGGCAACCAAAGTTGCAAATGAAGCCCGGGATTTGAATTTCCCGGGCTTCATTTGCATCTTGCCGGGCGCTACCATTTTTAAATGTCCGCTAGTTCGGACTCCGTGCCGCGCGACTACACGCGGCACGGACTAGGTAGTTCGGATTAGGCTTCCTATTCCGAACTACCGGTACACCTCGTTCCACTTAAGTCGGACCCCTAGATATGAACGGGGGGGCCCTGCTAGTGTGGGGTGCCTCCCCCACTATCACCGCCTCCGGCGGCTTCCCCCCAGCAGACCAGGGAGACGCGGAGCTAGCGCCCCCCCCCAGCAGACCAGGGAGATGCAGAGCGGCTTTTCTCGCTGCGGAGGACGCAGGCGGCGGGACCACCGAGACGCGCCGTGGTCCCACCGCCCGCATCCTCTGCGGCGAGAAAAGCCGCTCCGCGTCTCCCTGGTCTTCGGGGGGGGGGGGGGGCGCAGCTAGTGCGCCCCCCCAGCAGACCAGGCTTTTCTCGCCAATGCCTGGGGTAGAGCAGCTGGGGGGCTGCCAGGTTGGTTCCATAGCGCCGAGGTGCAGCGCTACTGGACCAACCCAGCAGCACCCTAGCTGCTCTGCCCCAGGCGTCCCCAAGTCAGCCGCTGCTGAAACTGATCAGTGGCTGACTACAGGAAGCCCGAGGCAGAGCTGCTCTGCCCCAGGCTTCCTGGAATCAGCCGCTGATCATTTTCAACAGCAGCTGAATCTGGGGACAGAGCAGCTGGGGTGCTGCCAGGTTGGTCCAGTAGCACCGAGGAGCCCCACGAAAGCTCATCACCTAATAAACTACCTTTTCAGTCTCTAAAGTGCTACATGACTGCTTTTTTTGTTTTACCAAGATCAGACTAACATGGCTACCTCTCTGTTACTTTTCTTCAAAAAGAGCTCACCAAACTAAGTGATTGGGCAACAAAGTGGCAAATGCAATTTAGTGTTGGTAAATGTAAAATAATATACATTGGAAAAAATAATCCCAACTAGACATACAATATGATAGGGACTAGTTTAGCTATAACTACTCAAGAGAGAGATCTTGGAGTCATTGTGGATAGTTCTATGAAAACATCCACTCAGTGTGCAGCGGCAGTCAAAAAAGTAAACAATGTTAGCAATCATTAAAAAGGGGATAGAGAATAAGACAGAGAACATCTTATTGCCTCTATATAAAACCATGGTATGCCCACATCTTAAATACAGGCAGTCCCCGACTTACGTGGATCCGACTTACGTCGGATCCCTAGATACGAACGGGGTGAGGCAACTCCCGCACATGCGCAGCAGCATTCCCGGGGCTCGCTCACCTGGGTCCTAGGATACTCCTCCTCCTCGGGCCGGCTCCGACTGGGGTCCCGCAGAGCTGCCGGGCAGAGGAAAAGTGCCTCCCCATGCCCGCTGCCCCCCCACCCCCCTGCCAGCAACAGGCTGCCCCCTCCCCTGAGCAACAGGCTGCCGAACAGCAGACAAAAGCAGCCTCTCTGCCCCTCCTCCCCTCTATACATGCCGGGCTCCCGGAGCCGGGCAGCAGTGTCCCCGGGGCTCGCTCACCTGGGTCCTAGAATCCACCTCCTACTCCTCTTCGGCCGGCTCCTCCGGCCTGACGGCTCCAACTGGCCTCTGCCTGCAGCAGCTGGCCACAGGGACAGGGATCCCGCAGAGCTGCCGGGCAGAGGAAAAGTGCCTCCCCACGCCCGCTCCCCCCCCCCCCCCGCGGCCTCGCATCCTGCACGCCTCCCCCCTTCCCCTCTGCCAGCAACAGGCTGCCCCCTCCCCTGAGCAACAGGCTGCCGAACAGCAGGCAAAAGCAGCCTCTCCGCCCCTCCTCCCCCTATACATGCTGGGCTCCCTGGGCAAACAAAGACTCCACCAACACAAACAAAGTGCTGGCCTCATTGTGTTAGCAAAAAAAGGACCCTCCTCCTAGAACCCTGGGTGGTGTGTGGAAATAAAGCTATTAGCTCAAAGCATGGTGCAGAGCTGTTTGGTATTTGATGAGTTACTCCTTTAGTCCTGAGTTTGTCACAGGGATAGAAATAGATGTGAAATCTTCTGAACAGGGGAACAGACAGCAAAACAAACATTAGAGGGGAGTTAACCTTTCCCTATGCTATCCAAAACTAAAAAAAATGTTTGGCTAGAGTTTCCCCTACAATATGTACCAGTTCCGACTTACATACAAATTCAACTTAAGAACAAACCTACAGTCCCTATCTTGTACGTAACCCGGGGACTGCCTGTACTGCATACAGATATAGTCACCTCATCTCAAAAATGGTATATTGGCATTGGAAATGGTTCCAAAAAGGGCAACAAAAATGATTAGGGATCTGGAATGAGTCCCAGATGAAGAGAGATTAATAAGACTTGGACTTTTCATCTTAGAAAAGAGGAGACTAAGGGGGAATATGATAGAGGTCTAAAAAATCATGACTGGTGTGGAAAAAGCGAATACGGAAAAGTTATTTAGTTGCTTCCATAATGTAAGAACTAGGGGTCACCAAATGAAATTTAATAGGTAGTAGGTTTAAAACATACAAAAGGAAGTTTTTCTGCACACAGAGCATGGTCAGATTGTGGAACTTCTTGGCAGAGGAGGTTGTGAAGAGCAGGGTTCAAGAAAGAACTAGATAAATTCATGGAGGTTAGGTCCATCAATGGCTATTAGCGAGGATGGGTAGGAATGGTGTCGCTATCCTCTGTCAGAGTCTGGGAATGGGTAACGGGAGAGGGATTGCTTGAAGATTCCCTGTTCTGTTTACTCCCTCTGGGGCAGTGGTCTCCAACCTTTTTAACCACAAGATCACTTTTTCAATTTAAGTACAATGTAAGATCTACCTCAAACCCAAATACCCTTGCCCCCACTTCCTTCCCACTCCTTTTCAAGGCCCTGCCGTGCTCCACTCCTTCTCTGAGGCCTCAGCCCGCTCACTCCATTCCCTGTCCTGAATCTCATTTGCTTTCACCAGGCTGGGGTAGGGGGTTGCAGTGCAGGCTCTGGTCCAAAGAGTTTGGAGTGTGGGTGGGGCTCCGGGCTTAGCCCAGGGCAAGGGATTGGGGTCTGGGAGGAGTTTCAGGGTGCAAGCTCTAGGAAGGCATTTGGGTGCAGGGGGACTCACATCTGGGGCAGGAGGGTAGGTGCAGGAAGAATGGTTCTGGAAGCAGGCTCTGGCGGGGCATTGTTTAACTGAGATGGCTTCCTGGTGGGGGAGCAGTAGGGTTAAGGCAGGCTTACTCCTGTCCTGACACTGCATCACTCCTGAAAGCAGCTGGCATGTTCAGCAGTGGCTCCATGTGCTGCCCTCATCTACAGGCACTGAGCCCATAGCTTCTACAGGCCAGTTCCCCATTACTGATCAATGGGAGCTGCAAGAGTGGTGTCTGCAGGCAAGGACAGCATGTGGAGACCCCCTGCTCTTCCTTTTCAGGGGCTGCAGGGACATGCCAGCCATGTCCAGGAGCAGCAATTGCCACGGTGATAATTACTCCAGCCATGACAGGTTAGGTATTTTAGAACTCACTGCGCATAGAATTAAACGTAAGTGTAAGAGCCAAATGAAAACTATGAAATGCACAGACCAGTCAAAAACCTAAAATAACCCACTTTGCAAGCAGTAAAAGAAGTAACAACCCCTCATGTATGTATTGGGTCGGGAAATGAGAGGGAAGGACAGTGTGTGTTTGTGAGAATGACAGAGGCACACTCATTGTGTGAAAGTGACAGAGATTTGCATTGCCAAGCTCCCTCCATCCCCTTCTCTCTGTGTGGAGACAGGGTACAGAAGTGGGGAGAGGAGGGACACGCTGACATCAGCATCTCCCCTCTTCTTCCTCCCATAGCTTGCACAGAAAGCAGGAGGTTCCCATGGGGGCAGTTCCAAGGCAAAGGGCTGGAGCAGCATAATGAGGTGGAGGGGCAACTGAAGTACCAGCGCATGGCCAGGAAGCTATCAAACCAGTCAGGATCACCGGTCAGAGGCTCCAAGATCTACTGGTAGATCCCGATCTACTGGTTGATGACCACTGCTCTGGGGCATCTGGCATTGGCCACTGTTGGAAAACAGGATATTGGGCTAGATGGACCTTTGGTCTGACCTAGTATGGCTGTTCTTTTGCATTTATGTTCTTACATTTATTTGA
This sequence comes from Pelodiscus sinensis, assembly GCF_049634645.1. Lineage (NCBI taxonomy): Eukaryota > Metazoa > Chordata > Testudines > Trionychidae > Pelodiscus > Pelodiscus sinensis. The sequence continues at coordinate 311,169,613 of NC_134711.1, forward strand.
GGGGTTTCTGTCTGCAGAGCACTGTCTCTCTTGACACAAAATGGTTTGATAGTTCTCTGGGAACTATCAAACCATTAATGAGAGAAGGGCAGACTGGGATGAGGAATATACAGTAGTTTAGAGCTGAAGGATGAGTCTCATAGACTCATAGACTTTAAGGTCAGAAGGGACCATTATGATCATCTAGTCTGACCCCCTGCACAGTGCAGGCCACAAAATCTCACCCACCCCTCCTAGAATAATCCTCTCACCTATATCTCAGATATTGAAGCCTTCAAATACTTTGCAGACCCCAAGATGCAGAGAATCCTCTAGCTGTGATCTATACCCCATGCTACAGAGGAAGGCGAAAAACCTCCAGGGCCTCTGCCAATCTACCCTGGAGGAAAATTCCTTCCCAACCCCAAATATGGCGATCAGCTAAACCCTGAGCATGTGGGCAAGACTCATCAGCCAGACACCCAGAAAGTTCTCTATAGTAACTCCTATCATCCCTCCATTGACCTATTTCCTACTGATAATGAATGGTCAATTAGTTACCAAGATCATGTTATCTCATCAAACCATCCCCTTCATAAACCCATCTAGTTTAATCTTGAAACCAGATAGATCTTTTGCCCCCACTACTTCCCTTGGAAGGCCGTTCCAGAACTTCACTCCTCTAATGGTTAGAAACCTTCGTCTAATCTCAAGTCTAAACTTCCTACTAGCCAGCTTATATCCATTTGTTCTTGTGTCCACATTGGTATTAAACTTAAATAATTCCTCTCCCTCCCTGGTATTTATCCCTCTAATATATTTAAAAAGTGCAATCATGTCCCCCCTCAGCCTTCTTTTGGTTAAAGTAAACAAGCCAAGCTCCTTGAGTCTCCTTTTATAAGACAGGTTTTCCATTCCTCGGATCATCCTAGTGGCCCTTCTTTGTACCTGTTCCAGTTTGAATTCATCCTTCTTAAACATGGGAGACCAGAACTGCACACAGTATTCCAAATGGGGTCTCACCAACGCCTTGTATAATGGCACTAACACCTCCTTATCCCTACTGGAAATACCTCGCCTAATACATCCCAAGATCATATTAGCCTTTTTCACGGCCATGTCACAATGGCGGCTCATAGTCATTCTATAATCAACCAGGACTCCGAGGTCCTTCTCCTCCTCCGTTACTTCCAACTGATGTGTCCCCAGCTTATAACTAAAATTCTTGTTATTAATCCCTAAATGCATAACCTTACACTTCTCGCTATTAAATTTCATCCTATTGCTATCACTCCAATTTACAAGATCATCCAGATCTTCCTGTATGATATCCCGATCCTTTTCTGAATTGGCAATAGCTCCCAACTTTGTGTCATCTGCAAATTTTATTAGGACACTTCCACTTTTGGTGCCAAGATCAGCAATAAAAAGATTAAATAAAATTTGCCCCAAAACTGATCCCTGAGGAACACCGCTAGTAACCTTCCTCCAACCGGACAGTTCACCTTTCAGTATGACCCGCTGTAGTCTCCCCTTTAACCAGTTGCTTATCCACCTCTCAACTTTCATATTAATCCCTATCTTTTCCAATTTAACCAATAATTCCCCATGTGGTACTGTATCAAATGCCTTACTGCAATCGAGGTAGATTAGATCCACTGCATTTCCTTTATCTAAAAAAATCTGTTACTTTCTCAAAAAAGGAGATCAGGTTGGTTTGGCATGATCTACCTTTTGTAAAACCATGTTGTAATTTGTCCCAATTGCCATTAGCCTCAATGTCTCTAACTACTTTCTCCTTCAAAATTTTTTCCAGGATCTTACATACTACAGATGTCAAACTAACAGGCCTATAGTTACCCGGGTCGCTTTTTTTCCCTTTCTTAAAAATCGGAACTAAATTAGCAATTCTCCAGTCAAATGGTACAACCCCTGAGTTTAGAGATTTATTAAAAATTTTTGCTAATGGACTTGCAAGTTCATGTGCCAGTTCCTTTAATATTCTTGGATGAAGACCATCTGGCCCCCCCGATTTACTCCCATTAAGCTGCTCAAGTTTGGCTTTCACCTCGGATATGGTAATATCTACCTCCTTATCCTCAGTCTCATTTGTTAACTTACCATTATCCCTAAGATCTTCATTAGCCTCATTAAAAACTGAAGCAAAGTATTTGTTCAAATATTGGGCCATTCCTAGATTATCCTTAACCTCCACTCCATCCTTAGTAATTAGTGGTCCTACTTCTTTTTTTTTTTTTTTCCTATTTATATGGCTATAAAACCTTTTACTATTGGTTTTAATTCCCTTTGCAAGGTCCAACTCTACCTGACTTTTAGCCTTTCTCACTTTATCCCTACATGCTCTAACCTCAATAAGGTAGCTTTCTTTACTGATCCCCTCCAATTTTCCACTCCTTATATGCTTTCTGCTTTTTCTTAATCACCTCTCTGAGATGCTTGCTCATCCAGCTTGGTCTAACACATCTACCTATAATTTTTTTCCCTTTTCTAGGGATACAGGCTTCTGACAGCTTCTGCAACTTTAACTTAAAATAATTCCAGGCCTCCTCCACTTTAAGATCCATAATTTCTTTAGTCCAATCAACTTCCCTAACTAATTTCCTTAATTTACTAAAGTTAGCCATTTTGAAATCAAAAACCCTAGTGTCAGATTTATTTTTGTTTATCCTTCCATTTAATGTAAACTGAATTAGCTCATGATCACTCGAGCCAAGGTTGTCTCCTACAACCATTTCATCTATGAGGTCCTCACTACTCACCAAAACCAAATCTAAAATAGCATCCCCCCTTGTTGGTTCAGCAACTACTTGATGAAGGAATTCATCAGCTATCACATCTAGGAAAATCTGAGCCCTATTACTATTACTAGCACTTGTTCTCCAGTCTATATCTGGAAAGTTGAAATCTCCCATGATTACACAGTTTCCATGAGTATTTACTTCATTAAACAAAATACAGGACTATGTAGCACTTTAAAGACTAACAAGATGGTTTATTAGATGATGAGCTTTCGTGGGTCAGACCCACTTCCTCAGATCAAATAGTGGACGAAAATAGTCACAGCCATATATACCAAAAGATACAATTTAAAAAAAATTGTAAATTAAATTTTAAATTGTTTTTTTTTTTAAATTGTATCTTTTGGTATATATGGCTGTGGCTATTTTCTTCCACTATTTGATCTGAGGAAGTGGGTCTGGCCCACGAAAGCTCATCATCTAATAAACCATCTTGTTAGTCTTTAAAGTGCTACATAGTCCTGTATTTTGTTTCAGCTACACCAGACTAACACGGCTACATTTCTATCACTATTCTACTTCATTAAAAACATTAAAGAGGTCTCTATCCATATCCAAATTGGATCCTGGTGGTCTATAACATACCCCAAGCACTATCCCAGGGGAGGATCTGATAGTTTTCTTCCCCAATGTGATTTTTGCCCAAACAGACTCTGTCTTCTCCATTCCATCACTTTTTATTTCTTTACAATCTACCTCATCTTTGATATACAATGCGACTCCACCACCTTTACCCTTATTTCTGTCTTTCCTAAACAGCACATACCCTTCAATACCTGTACTCCAGTCATGCCTAGTATTCCACCATGTTTCTGTTATTCCTATAATATCTGGTTTCACTTCCTGGACCAATAGCTCTAGTTCCTCCTTTTTGTTACCTAGGCTCCTCGCATTGGTGTACAAACATCTTAATTTTTGCTGTTTGGCCTCATTCACATTCTTTACCCAATTTGGCACAGATGTTATACCTCCAATATGACCTATTAGACTAGTATCCACCCCACCCTTCCTCATGTTCATTCTCCTACCCCCAGCTATATCCTTTCTTACTTCGTTTTCCTCCCTCTCAGTGTTAAAATCTGGCGTAGAGATTACCTGGGCATCTCCCAACCGTCTCCCCCAAATTCCTAGTTTAAAGCTCTCTTAATAAGTTGAGCCAGCCTCCATCCTGGAAGTCTATTTCCCTCCCTACTTAGGTGAAGTCCATCTCTACAGAACAGTCCTCTGTCCATAAATGCCTCCCAGCGACCATACATCCCAAAGCCCTCCTTATAGCACCACTGCCTAAGCCATCTATTGATCATCATAATCCTGTCACATCTTTGTTGCCCTTCTCTAGGAACAGGCAGAATTCCACTAAAGATCACCTGAGCCTCAATTTCCTTGAGCATCCTCCCCAGCCTAGCATAGTCTCCCTTAATTCGTTCCAGCGAGAATCTAGCCGTATCATTTGTTCCTACATGAAGGATGATCAATGGATTCCTTCCTGCTCCCTTAATAATTCTCTTCAACCTCAGTTCCACATCTCGTATCTTAGCACCTGGCAGACAGCACACCCTTCTATTCTCTGGATCAGCTCTGGTTACAGGCCTATCTATTCTTCTCAATAAGGAGTCCCCAATCACATAGACCTGCCTTTTCCTAGTGACAGTGAAATTCTCTGGTCTATCTCTAGCGACCTCTGGCTGCAAGTCCTTACCATTCCTATTTTCCCTTGTAATCCTAATGCTCATTATTGGTGTTGTCTCCATTAAGTCTTCCCCTTTATCTATGGGACTAGCCACTCTTCTCTTCTTCCTTACCCTTCCATCTTCATTATCTACCTGCTGTACCCCTTCTTCATTTTCCAACTCCACATACCTGTTCTTGAGCTCTATTTTTCCTTCACTGACCCATCTTTTCCTCTGCCTGGTCCTCTGAGTCACATGCTTCCACTGTCCATTTTCTTCGCCCAGCAGTCCCCCCTCTGAGGCCCTTGATCCTGCTTCCATTTGCATATCTAAGCTTTCCCCTTTAGCCACGTCATGCCTTTGCCCCATCATCTGCTCGACCAGAGTTTCCACCTGCATCTCCAGTCCTTGGATCTTTTCTTCCATCAGCTCTATCAGGCGGCACTTCATGCAAACAAAACTCCTTTCAGGTACCCCCTCCAGAATCATGTACATACCGCAGCTACCACATGCAATCATCCTCCTTGTGTTCTCTACTACTTGGGCCATGGCCACTAATGCCTCTATGTTTTATCTACTTTCTCACCAAAATCCTATTAGTCCGGTGAACACAAAAACAAACCAAAACACCCCCTCCACAGCAAAAACAAACTCCAAACAAGTTCCAATATCCAAACTGCCCTTACAAACTCCCACTCAAACTCCCCTGTTTACAGCTCTGTTTGCTTGGGTCCTGTGCCGCTGCAGCTATCTGTGCCACTGCCTGACTATTAGGCTGCCTTTATAGGACCCCTAATCAGTGAAGCCCCGCCCCCTAATCAGGGCTCAGCTTCTCTCCCAGCACACTGCCCCTACAAACAATACAAATACAAAACCAGATACAAACTTCACCTCCAACAGACCTCCCACTCAAACTCCCCTGTTTTCAGCTCTGCAGCACACCTCTCGAGATTCCAGGTCCAGATGGCAGAGGGATGGCTCAGTCCCTCTTAGGAGGGAGTCCCCGACCACCACCACCCATCATTTTCTTTTGGGGGTGGTGGCCGTGGAACCCCCATCCCTAGGACTACGCATCCCATGCCTTCCAGTAGCTGGTGTTCCCTTCTGGTTTCTTCCTTGTGAGGTCCCTTCCAAAGCTTTCAGCACTGCAGAGCCTGTGGCGAGAGTTTGAAAGCGATTACTTATCTCTATAGCATTGGGGGATTTCCATGCTGGCCTTTTCCCCCTTCTAGGAGTTACATGCTGCCAGTTCTCTTCTTGGTCACGTACTGCCCTCTCTGGCTCCTCTGCCTGCCGTGCTTGAAGGATTAAACACTGCCTTCTATCGAGGAAGTCTTCATCCTCTCTGATAGAGTGTAGGGTCGACACTTGGGCCTCCAGTCCTCTAATTTTTTCTTCCAAAATGTCAACCAGCTTGCACTTCGTGCAGATGAAATCTGTTCTTTCTTCTGGGAGGAAGACAAACATGGCACACGCTGTGCAGGTAACAGCAGCAGACCCATCACCATCCATCGCTGCTGTCCTTGAGAAGGGATTTAAAAAGAAAGGCAAGAGAACCTCACGCCTTTCCCAACTCCGTCTCTAAATTCCCTGTTAGCACTCACCTGTTCGCAAGCTCCTTGGTTGCTTGCCCATTGCCTTATAAAGCCCTGGAGTACCTGAAAGTCCCTCCCCCTACCAAGGCTCAGCCAATCAGCAGAGGCTTCATCCTTTGATCAACCAGGACTCCGAGGTCCTTCTCCTCTTTTGTTACTTCCAACTGATGTGTCCCCAGCTTATAACTAAAATTCTTGTTATTAATCCCTAAATGCATAACCTTGCACTTCTCACTATTACATTTCATCCTATTACTATTACTTCAATTTACAAGATCATCCAGATCTTCCTGTATGATATCCCGATCCTTTTCTGAATTGGCAATACCTCCCAACTTTGTGTCATCCGCAAACTTTATTAGCACATTCCCACTTTTGATGCCAAGGTCAGTAATAAAAAGATTAAATAATATTGGTCCCCAAACTGATCCCCGAGGAACTCCGCTAGTAACCTCCCTCCAGCCTGACAGTTCACCTTCCAGTATGACCCGCTGTAGTCTCCCCTTTAACCAATTCCTTATCCACCTCTCAATTTTCATATTGATCCCCACCTTTTCCAATTTAACCAATAATTCCCCATGTGGTACTGTATCAAATGCCTTACTGCAATCGAGGTAGATTAGATCCACTGCATTTCCTTTATCTAAAAAATCTGTTACTTTCTCAAAGAAGGAAATTAGGTTGGTTTGGCACGATCTACCTTTTGTAAAACCATGTTGTAATTTGTCCCAATTGCCATTAACCTCAATGTCCCTAACTACTTTCTCCTTCAATTTTTTTTCCAAGACCTTGCATACTACAGATGTCAAACTAACAGGCCTGTAGTTACCCAGGTCACTTTTTTTCCCTTTCTTAAAAATAGGAACTATATTGGCAATTCTCCAGTCAAATGGTACAACCCCCGAGTTTAGAGATTCATTAAATTTTTTTGCTAATGGACTTCTTCCACACAGTGCTGGAGAATGTGGTGCAGGGCTCGCAGTGCCCCCAGGTGCTGCTGTTGGTACCCCTCCACTGCACGGGTAGTGCTGCGGAGCCCTAGGATACGGGAACATGTCTCTCGTGGTGTGGTGCTCCCTGCACGCGCAGCTGGTGCAGCCGTGGAGAAACAAGAGAAGTGGTCAGTTATCCCTGGGGATACAGTGGGTGAAGCCCAACCCCACTCTGCAAGATGAGGATGACCGTTCCCTGCATCATCAGAGCCGATGTGCTTGCACAAAGGCCATGTTTGGAATGTCCTGCTGTCCCCGGGAGTGAGAGCTGGCCCAAGACTGCATCCATGCCCCTGTGCTGTATATAGTGTGCGTGTGTTTGTGGGGGGGGAGGAGGAGATGTCCCCCGCCTCTGTGTAAAGTGGCCTTGTGGAGGGAGGACATCCTGCTGTGTCCCACCCTAGAGTCGGGAGAATGTCATGCCTCTTCACATACGCGTGTGGCTAACAGGGTAAGGCCCCTGTGTGGCAGCCAGCTGGGGCCACATGCCCAGCAGTGGCATGGCACATCCTCACACATGCACAGATTGCTGCGTGATCTGTGAACAGCAAGGACTACATGTTCTGTCCCTGGTTTCTGTCCTCCCCTCTCCCCCCCGCATTAGGGGACAGTAATGGCACTCACCTGTTGTTGCCTCCCTGGCCTCAGATGAGACCGGCAACAGGTCTGCTGGGGTTGCTCGGGGGTCCTGGCTGCTCAGCATGCTCCGTCTGGTCTGCTGCGACTCCTGGTTCTCCTCCTCCTGCTCCTCGATGCCCTGATCAGGGCCCTCTGCCCCAGGGTTGACAACTACCGTCCCGCCCTCCAGGATGTGGTCCAGGGCATTGAAATAGAGGCAGCTTGGTGTGTGTGCCCCTGGTTGGGAGCTGCCCCCTGTGGCCCTGGCATATGCCTGCCGAAGCTCTTTTATTTTCATCTGCACCTGCTCCTGGGTGCGGATGTGGCTTTTGCTGGCCATGCTCACAGCTATTCTGCCATAGACAGCTGCATTCCTCCGTCTAGTGTGGAGATCATGGACTTTGGAGGATTCCCCCCAAACCTCAATGAGATCCATGATCTCCGCACTGGACCAGGAAGACGCCCGCCTTTTCCGGCCCCTGGCAGGCTCCTGGGAGATGGCAGACTTCTCCTGGGGAGCGGTGGAGGGATGGCTGCCAGTGGCTTGCTGGCTCATATTGGGGCCACTGCGTTAGGGGCAGGACAGACTGTTTGTTGGACTGGCAGGCTTGGAGCTGGCACTGTGGCCAGATTCTACCCCTTTAAGGGCTCCGGGGAGGGCGGGAGGGAGAGGAGTTTTCTTGGTTGTAGCCAGAGTGGCCAGCAGGGCACCCTGGGAAGTGCTGGAGGCCCTCTATTTCGAAATAAATGTCTACACAGCACTTATTTCGAAATAGCAATTTTGAAATTGGCGTTACTCCTCATGGAATGAGGTTTACCAATTTTGAAATAAGCCCTCCGCTATTTTGAATTAATTTTGAAATAGCAGTTGGCTTGTATAGACGCTAGGAAAGTTATTTCGAAATAACGGCTGTTATTTCAAAATAACTTTGCTGTGTAGACATACCCTAACAGGTTGTGAGATGGCAAAGTCAAATTAATACCCAGCACTTTGAACTGATGCTAGACAGTACTTTGAAGATTTAAACTATAGTTTTAATTTTGTAAATATTGTTATTCCAAATACAATGTTATTTGGGCTGTCTATATAACTGGGCCCCCTGGTTAGTGAAGGTGGGAAAATATACATTAACTGTACTGTAGATGCAGCCCTTTCTGTTTGAACAGGGAGCAACAAAGTCATTGACTTATGGAACAAACCCATCCCGCCCTCCAAAAAGGACTGTCTGAAAATGATAAAACATCAGCAGCTCCCAATGACTTCCATATGTCTTTGTATATAAATGTAACACTTCTGCCGGGTAGGCCTGGCAGTAACCAGGGCTGGGTTCAATATCTTGGGGTCAATCTCACAAAGAACCGGCTCGAGCCCCCACCCAGTGATCTGGGAAATTCACGCACCCCTGGGCGCCTCTGAGAGGCAATGCTTCCCCACTCGCAAGCACTGAGTGTAGGAAAAGAACATTTAATGAAACAGAGAGAGAATTCATACGGCATTAGCTTGGGGAAAACACCACAAACAGAGTTCATAACCCAAACATGAGCCAAGCCCCCACCCCAGCCAAGAATCGCCCGAAGTCCACAGAGTCCGACTCCCCAAAAGTCTCTGTCCCCAAAAGTCTCTGTGCCACCCAGAGTCCCAAAGTTCACCCGCAGGGTTTCACCTCCCAACCTGGGTAGAAATAGGGGTGAGGGGGATAGATAGGGGGCACCTTATACGAAACTCCGCCATGCTTCACCAGCTGTCTCGTCCCACACCTCTGGACGCTCCGCTGGGCACCTGTCGCCGCTTCACGTCTGCTGCCACCACTGGTCGCCGCTTCTCGCCGGCCGCTGCTCCACGCCATGCCGCTGATCGCCGCTCCTCTCCTGCCGCCACTCCACGCCACGATGCTGATGGCCACGCCTCGCCTTCCACCGCTCCACGCTACTGGTTGCCACCACTTCACTGGCTGTAATAGATCTGGCTCTCAGCCAAACCAGTGATTTGCAGCTCAATGATTTCAACCAGTGATTCCAGCTCTCAGTGATTTCAACTCTTTAACCACTAGCTGGGCTGCTAAATGAATCCAGCTTTCACTGGACTAGCAAACAAAAAGACTTCTCACAGAGTCTGCTTTAGGTCTGTCCTTAAAACAACAAGGGAAAAGTGCAGGCTGGGCCAGTCTTATAGCTCACACCTGGCAGGTGTGAAGCAGGCTGACTCAAGTCCTTTAACCCTTTCCCCCAGCTCTGTCCACTCAACTCTGGAAGGGGGAGGCTTGTTCTTCCGAGACCTCTTACCATGATGGTGGTGTCTCTCCTGCAAGCACTGGTGGCATGTTTTACAGTTCTCACATTTAGGGGTAGCATGATTAGTTACCCCCACAACAGTCCCAAATTATATACAATTCTCCACATTCCATTCCAACACTGGCTGAATGGGATTTACATAGCCACTTCTTGGATTCTCTCCTGAGCAGTATTTACATGTCAACAGTTAACAGTTAATTACCTTGCAGAGCTAAACAATTGTAGTGGGCACACCCACCCCTCCTTTTAGCTGGCTGATAGCAAGCAGCAGTTCAGCCCCTGCTTACATAAAGAAGAGCCCTGCTGGAGAAACTTGCGCTCATGAAGTTAAATGTTTGATACAGTATGTATCCTCATTCCATGAGGAGTAACAGTAGTTTGAATTAGGATCTTTAATTCGAACTACCTACTCTGTGCCGCGTGTAGCCGTGGGCACGGAGTTCAGACTAAGGGGGATTTAAAAATGGCGGCACCTGGGAACATGCAAATGAAGCCTGGGATTTTTAAATCCCGGGCTTCATTTGCAACTCCACTTGCCCTAATTACCCTACCTAGCTCGAACTAACGAGCTAGTGTAGACGTACCCTAAGGGAGGTAATTAACTGTTTATCTATAAATAGTAGCAGATTACTCTCCCTTCCTACATCGGAGCAAGGGGGAAATGAATTGTTGACTCTGACTCACAGGGTATGTCTACACTACAGCACTAATTCGAACTAATTTAATTCGAATTAGTTAATTCGAACTAAGCTAATTCGAACTAGTGAATCTAGACCTAAAAACTAGTTCGAATTAGCGTTTTGCTAATTCGAACTAGCATGTCCACATTGAGTGGACCCTGAACCGAGGTTAAGGATGGCCAGAAGTAGTGCCGGCAGGGCATCACATTAGGACTTAGAGCGTGGAGCTGCTGTCTCAGACTAGCCGAGGGCTGTGCTTAAAGGGTCCCGCCCTCCACCCCGGACAGACAGTTCTCAGGGGTTCCCCGCTCGCTTGTCTAACTCGATGAGGGACAGCAAAGAAGTCCTGTCTTGGAGTGCCCTGAATGCCCACACTCGGCACATCACAGCACTCAGCCATCAGCCCGGCTGCACTTGCTGCAGGCTGCCATCCGGGGGTGGGGGTCAATCGGGGGGCTGCAGGAGAGGAGCCCGCAGAGACACCCCAGTCCTCCCCATCGAGGGCTCGTACCCCATTCCTCCCTCACCTCCTTCCACTTACCCCCCCAGCCCACCTTCCTGATGTACAAAATAAAGGACACGTGTTCAAAAATAGAAACTCTCTTTATTTAACAAAACTCGGGGAGACTGGGAAAAGGAGGTGGGAGAGGGGAAGAGAGAGGGTAGGAGAGGGGAGGGCAACTAAAATGATCAGGGGTTTGGAACAGGTCCCATATGAAGAGAGACTAAAGAGACTGGGATTTCTCAGCTTAGAAAAGAGGAGACTGAGGGGGCATATGATAGAGGTCTATAAAAGCATGAGTGGTGTGGAGAGGGTGCATAAAGAAAAGTTCTTCATTAGTTCCCATAATAGAAGGACTAGAGGACACCAAATGAAATGAATGGGTAGCAGGCTTCAGACTAACAGAAAGTTCTTCTTCACAAAGCAAATAGTCAACCTGTGGAACTCCTTGCCGCAGGAGGCTGTGAAGGCTAGAACTATAACAGAGTTAGATAAATTCATGGAGGCTGGGTCCATGGAGTGCTATTAGCCAGGGGATAGAAATGGTATCCCTGGCCTCTGTTTTGGAAGGCTGGAGATGGATGGCACGAGACAAATGGCTTGGTCATTGTCTTCGGTCTATCCCCTCCAGGGTAGCTGGTGTTGGCCGCTGTCGGCAGACAGGCTACTGGGCTAGATGGACCTTTGGTCTGACCCAGTACGGCCATTCTAAGCTCAGGGCTCAGTGTCGGGGGTCTCACTGGACCACCTTGATTTTCATGCACACCTGCTCCTGGGTGGCCAGGCTGGCAGCTCTCCTGCCCTAGCCGGCCACTTTCCTGTGCCTAGTGTGGATGTCATGGATGAGGTCCATGATGTCCGCACTAGACCAGGCGGGCGCCCGCCTCTTGCAGCTCCGGGCAGGCTCCTAGGAGCCGCCAGCCTGGTCCCGGGAAGAGGCGGAGGCCTGGGTGGCAGCGGGTGGCTGGCCCGTGCCGTATCAGGTGCAGGGTCTGCTGGCTGGGTGCTGGCAGGCTTGCACCTGGCACGGGCACCGTAGCCAGCCCGTGCCCCTTTAAGGGCTCTGGGGCCGGGAGGGGGACAGAAGAGTTTCCCTGGTGGTGCCCAGAGTGGCCAGAGTGGCCCCCAGGGAAACCTGGGGAGGGCTAGCCTCCCACTAGTTCGAATTAAGTGGCTACACAGCCCTTAATTCGAACTACTTAGTTCGAACTAGGCGTTAGTCCTCGTAGAATGAGGTTTACCTAGTTCGAATTAAGTGCTCCGCTAGTTCAAATTAAGTTCGAACTAGCGGTTTGCCTGTGTAGCGCCTATCAAAGTTAATTCGAACTAACTTTTGTTAGTTCGAATTAACTTTGTAGTGTAGACATACCCATAGTTTCTTCCCTGGTTTGCTTCTTGTTCATGGCAGACTGAAGCCTTAAATGAGCATGTGATTCTGCCATGTTAGGTGTCATAAACATTAGTGAGTCCAAACTAGAAATAAGAGAGGAAAATAATATAATAAGACCCATTTGGGAAAATGCAGCCTAATACATCTGGGGAAAATGACCTAATATGCAGGTAAGAGGGAGACTATTGAAGAACACAAGCTCTGAAAGACACCTGGAGATAGCAGTGGGAAACCACTTAGATCGGAGCTTGTTTTGGAAGTAAAAAGACTGAGATACTGGGTGAAAAATCATTGTGACTCAGGGAAGTGGTAATCCAGCCATATGTAGCACAGAAGAAATAATGTATCCAGGACTGGGCATATCAACACCAGAAGGACTCAGACAAATTGGAGAACACCCATAGAAAAGCATCCTCAGCAAATAAAGGGTATGGGTAAGGATTAAGTCAAGAGACTGATTTAAGCGAGGAAAATTAAAATGGGATTATAGCTAGCTTGACCAAATACTGACTAACATGGAATAGAGTAACTGTCTGCAAGTAACTGAAGGGGGTAAATACTGAGGGAAATAAATTATTTTGAGCAAATGAATGAGCAAAAGTAGGAAAAATAGGCCAAAGAGAATTTAATGAAAATCTTCTGGAGTGTGAGAGCTACCTAATATGCAATAATCTCAGAGGGAAGTGTGGGTAGATCTGGGTGGGCAGGAGGCAGCTAGCAGGCCGGATACAGCCCGTGGGCACCTCTCCAGCACACTTTCTACAGAGCAACTGCAGCTGCTTTTAACAGCAGGCTGCTAATTGCTATGCAGTCTGAGCAGACAGGAGAAAGCTTTGTGAGCTGTCCCCACCCCCTAACAAAATCCCCCAGCTCCCAATGGCCAGTTTCCAGCCATTAGGAGCTGAGAAATTTTGCTGAAGCAGGGGCAGCAAATGAAGCCTCCTCCCTCTGTCCCTGTGCTGGAGCAGAGCCATGTGGAGCAGCCCAGCATGCACGGCATGGAGTCTGTCTCAGGTTCCTGCAGAGCTGCTAGCTAGGAGCTGCCTAAGTAAACACCTCTCAGCCAGAACCTGCCTCCCCAACTACCTGCCCAAGGCCACCACCCAAACCCTCTATATCCCCTCTCTCCACCGCATCCAGGTCACAACTTCCCGAGACCCTGCGCCTCCTCATGCTCTTCTCCCCCAGGCCAGAATCCTCTCCTGCACACATACCTCTCCCTGACCCTGCATCCCATTTCATTGCTCTGTGTCACCACCCAAACCCTCTGCACCCTCTTTCCCCCCTTCTCCCAGGTCACAAACTCTCTCCCAGACCCTGCACTCCCTCCTACGTCCCTCCCCCAGGCGAGAATCCTCTCCTGTACCCATGCCCCTCCTGGACCCTGCACCCCAATCACTTGCCCCAGATCATAACCCCCTCTTTCACCCAAATTCCCTCTCAGACCCCACACTCCCTCCTGCACCCCAATCCTCTATCCCAAGTTCCCTTCTACACCCCACCCACTATCCCAGACCCGGTGTCTTCTCCACAGAAGTATGGCCCTTGACCACTTACCAAAATCTTGGAGTAGCCCACCATTAAAAATTATTGCCCATCCCTGGGGTAGACCCATCACTGGAATGAACAATGCTGAAGAATAGATTGTGAGGCATCATTCTGCCTAGGGAGAAGGGTGACTCATTGGGCCTGCCTCTCATTTACCTTGAGGATTTTTTGATGTTCTGGCATTATAGAGGGGTTTTGCCCAGTAAGTGTCTTCCAACTCTTAAATTGTACAAAATAGTTCACATTTCTTTGTTCAAATACAACTCTTGCACCATTCCTCAATTATCAGATCAGATAATTGCAATTCTGCAGATGTAGTCCACTCACTCACCCACAATTCATAGAATCATAGAAAAGCAGGGTTGGAAGAGACCTCCAGAGGTCATCTAGTCCAACAACCTGCAGGACCAACCCCAGCTAAATCATCCCAGCCAGAGCTTTGTCAAGCCTGGCATTAAAAACCTCTAAGAATGGAGGTTACAAATCAGCAAACACTAACATATTATTTATATCATATATTTATGAGATTTTTTCAGGCATATCTATGCAACATTTTGACATTGTATTTCATTTAGATCTTCTTATGGGGAATTGGCTGGTATGGGGGATTCATACTGGTACATGGGGCCTTTCTACTCTAGCTCAGTAGCTCTGTTCTAGCTCAATGCAGTAGCTACTTGAAGGTCACTTGAATCCAATAGCAATTTAGTGGTCTGTGTATTACACAGGAATTAGTATACTAGTATTAATATGAGAACAATTGCATATTGCTAAAGGAGTAAAAGGTGAATATATCACATGATTTACTGTAACAACTATTATATATTTGAGAGAGTTTGTGTGTCTGTCTATATGTATGTGAATTTGTTTATTCAAGAACTCCTCCTAAATGGTAAAAGCTAGGACCACCAAATTTGGTATGCAGCTTCCCCTTATTTCTTAAAGCAAGATCATGGTTTGTTTGTGCCAGGGCAATGGGATATGCGTGGAATATGATTGATTCTCATCAAACAGCTATACTCCAGAATGACCACAGGGGGGGCAACAAACATGGGGGATAGTTATACTGCAGAATGACTAAAGGGGGACAACAAACAAACATGCTCCTGCTGCCCCGGGCTGGCCCTGGAGAGCAGCCGTCGGCCAGCCTGTATAACACCTGCTGCTCTGGGACAAAACTAGACAGCAATGTCGGTGGCAGGCTGGCCAGTGCAGCCCCTGCCATTCTGGGCTAGCTTTGGGGAGCAGTGCCTCTGACAGGCCAGCCAGCATGGCCCCTGCCACACTGGGCTTGCCCCAGTGAGCAGCCATTGTCTGCCCCCACTCCCTGCTCTGAGCCCCCCCACTTCCTGCCTTAACTCATGCACCCACACCCCTTGCCTGAACTCCCTACAACTCCCAATCCCCTACCTATAGCTCCTCCCATACTAATAGCCCCCTGCCTTGAAGGACCTGCAAAACTCTGGGTAAATCTTCTAGTTTATAGTAAATGACATCACTCCCATGTTTATTGGTTCACCCATTTAGCTCAGTTCCTTCATTTTCAGTTTTATTCTGTGAACAAGAAAAAAAAAACAACCCACCAAGACTTGATGATGCAGAACAGAGCCCTCTGTTGGCTTTGGCTAATACTACTGATTAATAACGTAGCTCAGTTTTTGGAAGTGCTGAGCATGTAGACTATGTCTAGACTGGCAAGTTTTTCTGCAAAAGCACCTGCTTTTGTGGAAAAACTTGCCAGTTGTCTACACTGGCTGCTTGAATTTCCGCAAAAACACTGATGATCTCATGTAAAAAATCAGTGCTTCATGCGGAAATACTACGCTGCTCCCATTTGGGCAAAAGTCCTTTTGCGCAAAAGCTTTTGGGCAAAAGGGCCAGTGTAGACTGCTCAGATTTGTTTTGCGCAAAAAAGCCCCAATCGCAAAAATGGCGATTGGGGCTTTTTTGCGCAAAAGCGCATCTAGATTGGCCACGGATGATTTTGCGCAAAAGTGCTTTTGCGGAAAAGCGTCCGTGCCAATCTAGACGCTCTTTTCCGCAAATGCTTTTAATGGAAAACTTTTCCGTTAAAAGCATTTGTGAAAAATCATGCCAGTCTAGACATAGCCGTACAGTTTTAAATCAGCCCAGTGGAAGGAGTGGGGTTATTTTTCACCTTTCAGGGCCAAACTTTTGAAGCTGCTCTGATAAACTTACATAGAATCCATTCTGGTGCAGCACAACTTGGGGGCTAATTTGGCTACGACAAATCAGGAAAGAGATCTTGGAGTTATCGTGGACAGTTCTCTGAAAACTTCCACGCAGTGTTCAGCTGCGGTCAAAAAGGCAAATAGGATGCTAGGAATTATTAGGAAAGGGATAGAAAATAAGACCCAGAATATCTTACTGCCCCTGTACAAAACTATGGTACGCCCACATCTTGAATACTGTGTACAGACGTGGTCTCCTCACCTCAAAAAAGATATTTTGGCCTTGGAAAGGGTTCAGAAAAGGGCAACTAAAATGATTAGGGGTTTGGAACGGGTCCCATATGAGGAGAGGTTAAAGCGACTGGGACTTTTCAGTTTAGAAAAGAGGAGACTGAGGGGGGATATGATAGAGGTCTATAAAATCATGAGTGGTGTGGAGAGGGCCGATAAAGAAAAGTTATTTATTAGTTCCCTAAATAGAAGAACTAGAGGACACCAAATGAAATTAATGGGTAGCAGGTTTAAAACTAATAAAAGAAAGTTCTTCTTCACACAGCATGTAGTCAACCTGTGGAACTCCTTGCCAGAGGAGGCTGTGAAGGCTAGGACTATAATAGAGTTTAAAGAGAAGCTGGATAAATTCATGGAGGTTAGGTTCATAAAAAGCTATTAGCCAGGGGATAAAATGGTGTCCTTGGCCTCTGTTTGTCAGAGGCTGGAGAGGGATGGCAGGAGACAAATCGCTTGATCATTGTCTTCGGTCCACCCTCTCTGGAGCACCTGGTGCTGGCCACTGTCGGCAGACAGGATACTGGGCTAGATGGACCTTTGGTCTGACCCAGTAAGGCCGTTCTTATGTTCTTATGTAAAACAGATAATTATGGGCTCAATCTTGTGCCTATTAAAGGTAATGATAAAGCACCCATAGATTTCAGTTGGGCAGGATCAGGAAGTATAGCAGAAAGGGCACTTCTGACTGCAAAATGACCGATTTGGTTGGTGCATGAAAATCTGGCTAAAAAGCCATTGTTGAGCTATTGCTGCTCTGCTTCTCTAGTTCCCAACACACCAGGCATTCATAGGGTAGAATTTGGCTCTTAAGTGTTTCAGTCAGATAGAATTTCTGTGGAGGTGTGTGACCAGATGTCTGCTGTGCACTGGCGCTGTGAGGGTTAAAACCCAGCCCTGGGAGAGTGCTGGGGTGGTGGAGCTAGCATCTGAGGCAGAAATAGCCGTGAGTTGTATAAATAAGGGCTCCTGGCAGGGTGGAGACTCAGATGCTCTCTTGCTCCAGCTGTAGAGTAGGAGGGACTTAGTTGCTAGGGAAGCTAGAGGCTTCCTCACATAGAGCAGGACTGGGGAAAGGCAGGCAGAGCTGGGAAAAGCCAGGCCAGGCCAGGCCAGGCCAGGCTTGAGGCTACTAGGACTGCAGGGAGGCAGCCAGGGCAGCAGAAGGCAGCATGTCCACACCCTCTTTCCAATGATGAGTGGCTAATTATGATTTCAGACTGCAGTTTGCCCCTGAGGTAAGGGGCTAGATGAAGACTAGCAGTGGGTCACTGAGGTGAAGAGGGCATAGGGGGCTAGGGATTCCCTGAAGGGGAGGACACCAGAGTGTGGGGCACTGTGTCAGGGCAGTATTCAGAGGGGAGGACACCACGGTGTGGGAGGGACATGGGTCCTAACCCAAAGTGGTGGAGAATAACAGCTTACAGCAAGTGGGGCGCTGGCTGGAAGGGGATGCTCCAGGGTTTAAGAGCTAATTCCCAGAATCACTAGCAGGGGGTGCCATGACACTGAGTCATGCTCTATTACAAGGTGAACAACATGAACACAAATATAATTGTACAAAAATACTAAATGTTTATGGTCAGATATTCAGCTGGTGCAAATTAGCGTGGCTCTTAATGTTGCCAACTCTTTGAGGTTTGGTTTTTGTTTTTTAGGTTGGGAGGGGGGAGTGGTTTGTACATCATATGATTTCAGAGTTTGGGTTGCAGCAAGTCTGGTGAGAATTATCAGCAAGCTTTCTAATTTCAGCCTTTCCCAGGAGAAATGTTAGTGTTTGCCTTCCTCACTTGACCACCTCCTGGGGATCTGCAGCCAGTTGGAGCTGCTGTAGGATGCATGTCCTTCCCCTCAGCAATCCATACCATCTTCACCTCAGGAGAGGGAGGGAGCAGAAAGGGCCCAATAGTTTGGGGGGGTCGAGGGGAGGACTCGGCTTTTTCCTTCCCCTTGCATTTCCATGAGCACCAGCAACAGGATGGTTCCTCTGCTCATCCATGTAGAACCTAGCCTGGGGTAGTGGAAAGGTGACCCCACTACAGCTGTCCCTTCTGGCCTGACAGGGTCATGAAGAACCTCTGGAGCTGTAGGAGAAGCAGTGATGACACTGCAGGAGAGAGCTCTGATGTTGGGGGCTAGGGTTGCCAATTTTGGTTTGATGTATTTCTGGATATTTCATCGCATGACAATTTTAAAATACTAATTTTTTATTCCTGGAGACTCCAGACCAATCCTAGAGGGTTGGCAACTCTACGGAGGGTGTGCAGAAG
Source organism: Pelodiscus sinensis (assembly GCF_049634645.1). NCBI lineage: Eukaryota > Metazoa > Chordata > Testudines > Trionychidae > Pelodiscus > Pelodiscus sinensis. The sequence goes on from NC_134711.1 coordinate 311,188,448, forward strand.
GGTGGAAGACAGAACTAATTTCTGGATAGGGTGTGAGCATATGTGGGGGTAAGAGCTTCTGGAGCAGGGGTTGAAATCACCTTTTCCAAACATTCAGGAGAGCAAGCAACACTAATTATTTTGTGTGTCTTTTTCCCTCCTCTAGGATTGGGTAGGAGGGATTCAAAACCCAAGACAGATCAAAATTGCAATATAACTTCTTTAAAAAGACCTCATGATTTTTGGGCCAATCTAATGATTTTGGTGGTATGACAGGAGTTTTTGAAACTTGAGTTGTAAATACTGCACCAACTAATCAAGATGGGGTGTCATTTTCTCTTGATGGGAGAAATGAAATAGGCTGGAATCACAATGGCAAGGGGGAGTCTTCATATTGGTGTTTGCAGAATATACACAAGATGCAAGGAGTTATGCCAATTTACACCAGCTTACTAGCCCTTGATATTTTTTCCACTAAATGTGTGTCAAATTGGAGCAACTGAGCCCAGGACTTTCTGCTCCCACTTTTCATACTTTTATTTTCAAATTCTGCTTGCTTCTTCTTTGGTACAAGGCGTTCCTGCACAGTAGTATCACGGTGGATCTTTTGAACAGGATGCCACTACAGGGGTGCCTGCTGCCAGGCCTGCTGGCAGTGCGGGGAGGGGAAAGGGGCAACTGCCTTGGATCCTGGCGATTCTAAAGGCTCTGGGGCCTCCTGGCTGTTTCTGCTACTGCAGAAGTGATTGTACCCAGAGCCCCAGGCCCTTTAAATTGCTGCCAAAACCCTTTGTGGCATGCTCGGAGCCACTCTAAGGCTCTGGCCAGTGCTGAGGGTTCGCTGCTCCAACCCCAACTCTTCCACCTGAGGCAAGACTCTGTCCCTTCGAGGAACGTGGAGGCGCCTCCCCTCCCCCCACCATTCCCAGGGCTCTGGTGTGGCTGTTAGCTCCCCTGCATGCCCCCTTTGCTCTGTGAAGCACAGTTCTGCAGGGACCTCTGGCATGAATGTACATGTTGTTCCTTTGAAAGAAGGGCTAGAGAATTACATAAAGTTACTCTATTCCTGATGCTGAAGTGGCCGCTGTAAAATGGGCCCCCTGCTGCTCTTATTAATGCAAGAAATGTGTCAGTAGAGCTGTAGCAGCACTATCCATCCATGTCTAAGAGGAGTGGGAATGAGGTGGAGCCATCCCCTTCTGTACCAGCAAAATTTCAGACCAGGCTGATTGCATGCAGCACCTGCTTCAGAGGTGCTACAGGTGCCACCTTCCCTCTGTGCTCAGAAAAGATTCAGGAAATTCCATTGTGTGTGTTGTTTCCATACTGCCTCCAGGGTGGGGCTATGGCTATAAAAATGCTGCTCTTGAGCAGCCTATAGATATTTGTCAAAAATGCGTAAGAGAACAAATTAGCATTTTCCACTGCAAACTGAATGAGCAATGGTGCAAAATAGTTGTAACACACAAAGCTTTCAGAAATGTTCCTGGCAAGCCAGCCAAGGTGTCTCCTTGACCATGGGATAAATAACCTATGGACTGTTTAGACTGTCCTCATCTTAATCAGCAGATTAATTTACAGTTCATTCATGTTTGTCTAGCTTTTTATTTAAGTGCACTTGAGATAATTGTTGAAATACGAGTTATGTGGAGGTTTTAATACATCTAAATAAGGAAATGAAAATAATGAAGGAACTGCCTGAGACAAGTAAAATCTAGCTTTTACGCTCATGTGCAGTGTCTTGTGAAAAATCTAGTAAGTGGAAATCAAATATAAGATTACATAATTTAATAGGCAGAGGGAAGGTTGGTTTAATATTTAAACCAATCAATTTTGAATAAGATAACTGTGCTGTTTGGCTGTATGATAACAGAATATAAGTGATCCTGGTTCTTAGTGACAATTGAACTGGGATAGAAGGGAGAATGGGAGCTATGTAGTGGCAGGACATGATCTAAGCATTTCTTTAATGCTAGGCCAAAAGGCCTAGCTAATTTCTCCAGCAGCAGAACTTGGCCTAAGGGGACATAGTTGACTTGGTGTATGTCTAGTTTTTCTAGAAGCATCTCTGTGAATGCTCCAGTTTGACAAATCTATGTACCTGTGCTTGTAATTGGAGAAAATAAGGGATAAAGTAGTTAACTATTAACTAACTGGGTTCTAAAAACAAGTACTCTAAAGTTTAAATTTGAGGCTAAATAAAACTCTCAGCACTGCTGCTGATTGCTCTATCTTAAGTCAAGGGTGGTAGAGAAAGAATCACGGTGGAGTTGGTTGTGCAATATAGTGTAACCATTAGAAAGGGCATGATTTGGGGGACAGCACATGCGGTATTGCTACTGAAATCCTCTGATTGAGAGTTGCAGATTCACCTAAAATTGAGTATCCATGAGGACAAGCATCTTGAAGAACCTCAGTTATTGCATAGAATGAGTAAGCTTCTCATCCATGGCATCCAAATACATGTTGCCATTATAATAGTGTCTGGTGAGGGAAGTGGATAGGGCTCCTTTTTGGAGCAGCAGTAAGAAGCAATAGAATGCATTGCCCTGATGCCCACCTGAACCATTCTACCCTGCACTGTTAGAAAGCTGTGGGACTTACACAGCTGTTAACTCTCTGCTCCTACCGATGACTCTACAATGTGTTTTACAGTCTTCAATGTAGAATCTTGCATTTCCTAGGAAAGAAGAGTATCAGGAGACAAGATGAAGGTATATAAAAGGCAGAGAAAACTAGACAGTCTCCTAGTCAACCTTTCCTACAATACAGATCCATGAGCGTGCTCTAGAAAATTTAAAGGGAAACAGTAGAAAGCTTATACGAGTACATACTTGTGTTGATAACCTCTGGTACTCAGGCTCAGGGTATTTTTGTGGGAAATAGTTTAGTAGTTAAAAAGGCAGGAGCAGTTGAACCATTGGCTTGCTCCTGTTTGACAGTTCCTGTCTTTGTATCTTTCTGTTTTGAAAGCTGATTTAAATAGAGTAGGAAATAATTTAATAAATGGCAATTGAAAAGCAGAAGAGAGTAGGAGGAACTGCTTAAAATGTAGTATTAGTGATATCCCTCTGTTCCAAGTGGCAGAAGAGTTTTGTAGGAATTATAGTTCCCAGAGCAATGGTCAGAGCAGGCTTCTTGACTCATCCTCAATTCTGTTATATGTAATACGGGTTTTGCTATGTTTCAGCCATCTCCTACATTCCATTCACCGTACTTTCTTGGTTTATTACAGCCTTGTACAGTAAACTTCTGATAATCCAGCACCTTTAGGACCCAGGGGGTGCTGGATTATCAGATATGCCGGACTATCAGAAGGGGGGGCTATGAGGGGTCTGGGGTGGAGTCAGGGGGATGCACCCCTCGGTGCTGCGGGACCAACCCAGCAGCACCCCAGCTGCTCTGCTCCAGACTTCCCCAAGTCAGCCGCTGCTGAAACTGACCAGTGGCTGACTCCTGGAAGCCCGGGGCAGAGCAGCTGGGGTGCTGTCGTGTTGGTCCCTTAGTGCCGCCCCTAGGCGCTAGGGGACCAACCCGGCAGGGGCGGTGCTAGGGGTCCCCAGGTGCGGCGCAAAGGCTTCCCGGGCTTCCCGGAGTCAGCTGCTGGTCAGTTTCAGCAGCGGCTGAATCAGGGAAGCCGGGGGCCGAGCAGCTCCAATTGTCCGGCTGCCCGGAGCACATCCGGGTTCCAGATTGTGCCAGACCATCAGGACAGCTGGACCATTGGATGCCGGACCACTGGAGTTTTACTGTATTTGACTTTCTACTCTAGTTGTAGAGCAATTCATTTCAGGAATTGCATATTTGATGCCAGGTGCAAAAGCAGAGGAACAGTGACTGTGGATTATACTGCTACACCTATTTAAGATAAACTTGGTTGCTATATCGTGCAGTACTTATATGTGTGTATATGTATCAGGCACTGGCTTTACAGATTAACATTAGGGAGGAGTGAAAATGGAAATTCTTGATCTGAATCTTTCAAACTTTGGGGAAAAGCAGTTCGATTCTATTGCCTGACTTCACATATGATCCTATGTCTGACAATGAATCTCTTTTGCATCAAATCTTGGATAATTCATTTAGGGTACATCTAGACTGCGAGGATCTATCAGAAAAAGATACGCAAAATGCATGCTGCATTTTGCGTATCTTTTTATGATACTTTTGTCGGAAGAGGCTTTTCTGAAATTTAGCCCATCTAGACTGGGAAAAAACCCTCTTTCAAAACCCTCCTTCTTCCTCGTGGAACAAGGAATACAGGAGCTTCTGAAAGAGCATGTTTGCTCTTCCACACAAAAAAAATACCTCTGGTATCCTAAAATCTCCCCGCAGTCTAGCCATACCCTTAGACATCTAATTGATCAGTACTTTGAAGTGAGTGCTTAACACTGCTACAAATCAGGCCACTTAATGCCTGAATATGGGCCAAGGAAGTACCTTCTGGCACTCTGACTTAAAAATTTTGATCAATAATAAAAGTAGTATGTTAAAGGTATTATAGAACTGGATTCTGCAATCCAGTTCCTACTATTTTCAGTTGAAACAGAATGGGGCCATTAGACCAAACCAAATTATACAAAAATATATACAAGTCTCCAAGGAAAAGTTTGCAGCCACATTTTTCCATCAGATTTGCAAGTGAGGCTCCCATTAAAGTCAACAGGAGTTGTTCATGTCATCCTAGGTCATTTAACCCTTAATAAATAAGCTACATGGATCACATTCTGCACTCACTTATGCCTGTGCAATTCCATTTATTCCAGTGGGGTTATGATGGATAGAAAGGGAAATCTTCCTGATAATTATCTCAGATGTAACTCATATAATGAATAGCATTGTATTGTGGAACAGCTTTTCATATTGAACTAGAATTCAACTGTTCCTGAAAGACAAGATTGTGAAGTCCCAGCCACTCCCCCTGCCCCCCGCCGCTTCTGACGTGCCCAGAGCGTCAGTCGCGGTCCTGCCTCCCAGCCTGGGCATCCCAGTTGGGAGGCAGGGCTGCGATTGCCCGTCTGAGCCCGTCAGAAGGGGCGGGAGGAGTGGCTGGGAGAGGCAGTACTTATTATCCTGCACTCTTTTTTTTTCTTGACCAAAATACTGTGTCTGGATTTTTTGGGGGACCATCTGGCAACCCCACTGAATTCACAGGAATTACTCTAGATTTACACCATTGTGAGTCAATACAGACTTAGACCTTACATGAACAACTACAAAAAATACAAATCTAACTGACATGAAAACAAAACCTAGGCAGTGCTGGACGCAAGGTGATCATTTCCATTTTTCCAATTAAACTTCAGGTTGTGAGATTTTTAAATCGGGCAGTAGTAATCTGAATCTAGAATGGAACATTGCCAAGGTGCCAAGTTCTGCTCTCAGTGGAGAGAAACCGCATTGAAGAGAGTGGAGTTGTACCAGATTTTTACAGATATAACTTGAAATGAGAACAGAATCTGACATTAGATGAGTAATGGGTGCGACAGAATGGCAGTGTTTGATAACAGAGAATTAGGAACAGAAATCAGAAGATAGCATGTGTTGCTTTACAGATGGATTAAGCAACAAAGTTCAGATCCAGGGTCAAACTCCATGGTATGTTTATATCTACAGTTATGGTCCCTCCAAGTTCATTTCTAGTTATTCAATAAAGTGATAAAACTTGCCTCAATTTTTGGGTAACCTGTATATTTTCTCTCTCTGAATATAAAAAATGTATTTCCTGCAGGCAACAAAATGACATCATCTCGCTCTCTGACAATGAAAGTCACTAGAGGGAGGGGGGTTGGTGAGCAGGCACAGCCCCCTAGTATTTTTTTTTACAAATAGTATTTTAATTATTTTTAAGGTACCCAACACCACAACTAAACCTGCAAAATGAGGTTTTAATTAGAGCTGGTTAGAAAATTGTGGAAGAAATGAAATACTCCTTTTTTCCTCCTGTTTTCTGACCAACTCATAGTGCCTATTTCTAATCTTCTTGAACTGCTGCATCATCCTGTTGTAAATCAGTGCAGAATCAATTTCTAGCTGAAGATATGTGTTTGACTCCCATTGAAGTGAATAGAGACCCACACTTTTCACTCCTAACACTTCATTGATGTTGTGAGGAGCCTTGCCTACAAGTTTAGGGCTACAAGTTTAGGACTACAAGTTTAGGTATAATGTCATTAGGCATGGCTATCTGAAGACATAATTTGGATCTTGGTATAATTGCCATAATGACTATTTTACACGTGGCTTTTCTTTTTATAAAAAATGCTATGCAATGCATAAGTACATGTTAAACAAACAATCCAAAGAAACTATAATCATAATTAGAGCACAAAGGTGGCTTTCATATACAGAAAAGCTTTTCTGCAGATTAGGTGACATGATTACTTAAGGAACTTGATTTTTACACAATTACTGAACATCCTGTTGTATCTTAATTTACCTCTAAAGCATGTAAAGCAGCTGTGCTTCATTAGGCTGTTATCATGAAAGCAGAATGTAGTTTTGTTTTGTGGGTGGGAATTATTAATGTTCAACAAAATATGATGACTTTACATTATTTTAAAAATATCTTTTGCTTCCTAAATGGATTGACTGCTTTCCTTCTTCTCTCCGGCCATCAGTTTGGAGACCTTGTTGAGAGAAGTCCACAGATGGAGCTTATGACAGCAACTTTACTAAGTCACAGGCAAATTCTAACGTACTTACCCTCAAAAGTTACTATGAACTTCAGTATTGTACTACTTAGAACCAAATGCCAAAAAAATGTGGTTTTATATTTTGTATTTCTAAAACAAACTCAAGCTTCATAGAACATTTTCAATTGACACACATACTGATCAAAAATACAATAAGCAGCATTTATAGACCATTCCTTGGGCAGGAAATATAGACTATGATCTAAAGTCTGCTGATGCACTGGAATACCACTAACTTCAATGAGTTTTGTGTCTGGCTCATGAACAGTATCAAGACCGTGGAAGCAAGTGGTATTTTACAGTGTTGTCAACTCTTGCATTTTTATTGTGAAACTTGTGATATTTGGATTTTTTTTACAGACCCAAAACATGGAGTTGTGTGAGCACATGATAATTTTAGCTTTCTTTAGAAAATTCTAGTTGTCACATGTGTGGAGAAAAGCTTGAAAATGTGAGACTTTGAATCATAAGCATCAGAACACAAATAGAACAAAACCTCCAAATTTGTTATTTTGAAATCTCGTGATTTTAAAGCAACATTTTAACTTTCCCTCATGATTTTGGAATGTGTTTGGAAGGTAAAACTGAATCCTTTACCTTCCACATATAAAATTAAAATTAGACTAGGTCTACACTATAGCTTTTTCGATCACTTTTCTGGAAGAGATCAAGTGGCAGAAAAGCCTCCTCTTTCGGCGGGGCCTTTATCCCTCATAGAACAAGGCATACAGGGCTCTCCGAAAGAGTGGATTTACTCTTTTGCAAATAAATAAATAAATAAATAAAAATGGAAGTGCAAACACATTCCTGTTTCCTGATTGGATAACTAATACAGTGTATGTTGCATTTTGTAAATTTTATAACTGAACATATACTTTTAAATGTTTTGTGAGCTTCAGATTCTCTCTCTCTTTTTTTTTTGCACAAAGTTAGATGAAACAATCACCAAAATATTGTAAAAATGATAAATTCACTTGAGAATTTGAATGAATAGCCATGGAGAATTCTTTCCTCTATTTGCACAGCTCCAGTAATTTGATAAAACGTAATTCAAACAGGCAGTAATACAAAGATTACTCCAGCCCTTTGAGGGGGGAAGGAAAATATATTTCTCCTCTTATTTCTGTTAAGTCCTCTTTTTGGATAGAATCTTGAAAAGCTTCAGAAATGGGGAAAAAAGGAATGCATGTTATAATAATAGCTTTGTACACTTAAGGCACATCTATATTATATGGAAGATTGATGCTGCCATGGTCAATCTTCTGGGGTGCAATTTAGTAGGTGTAGTATAGATTGAACTCAAAGGGCTCTCGCATCGGTGTTGGTACTCCTACTCCTCACAAGGAGCAAAGAAAGCTGACAGGAGTGTTTGCTCCCATTGACCTCCCACTGTGTGGAGGGGGATTTAAAATACATCAGCTCCAGCTATGTATCTTACTTTAACCTTCCCATGAAGTGTAGACCAGACCTCTGTGACTACAACAAAGGTGAATTTTGTTCATGAAAAGTGAAGTGGGTGCTGATGAGTCACAGAAGCCCATAGCTTGGTATCCAACCCAGGTAAAGGAATGGTGTGGTCTGAGTGTGTCTGATAATTCCCAGGAGCAGTGTCCCCTGTGGAGCAATGAATTAATGAGTTTTGTTTTTACACCACATGTGGACTTCAGTTTTAGAGCAGTTTGGAAAAGTCACCTACTAACTGGGCCAGGCCATGGTCCTGATGCACAGTCTGAGCACTGGGGAGGGATAGTAAACAATGCAGATGTTATCATACGTGAGCAGATGGAAAGCCAAAAAGTTCAGGTCTGACTTTTCAGATTCTTTAAATTATAACTCAGTGTTCAGCAATTAAAAGTGCCCTACTTCATTATAGCCATAGTCTACTGTGCTCTCTAATGCTCCTATAGTAGCAAATAGGTTCCTCTGGCTCAATCCTGGATACTGACTTTCAGTCACCCCTTTACTGAGCCTTTTCCCTCATGAGGTAGTGCCTGGTTTTGCATCCACTCTAAACCTATCATAACTCCTCCACCCCAGCCCACCATCTCCATAAACAGCACTAAAATGGCAATAATAATAGGTCAGGTGCACAAATGGACAAAAAAGGACCCAGCTCTGTTGACACCTCCATCAGTGCAGGCAGACCTTGACACTAGCCTCTTAGTCTCCTTTTCTCATAAGACTATCTAGTCTAGTACCATTGCGCTAGGTCCTTTTGTGATTTAGACGTAGAAGCATACTTGTATGTGATTCCTGTGTGGAGACAGTCTCTAAAACTAAGACTGTTTTTTCTTTGAGGAATCCATGGTATCATGATGTCAAGAAGTTTGGTCCAGGACACAAAGGCTATGTCTATACTGCAAGGCTTTTCCACAAGAGGAAATGCAAATGGAGCACTCATTTGCATATGTCGCGCTGGCATTTGCATTTCCTCTTCAGATCCCTTTTGCACAAGAGGTTTTTGTGCAAAAAAGAGCGGTGTAGATGGCTCCTTTTTGCGCAAAAACCCTCTTTTGTGCAAGAGTCATTCTTCCTCATTTTTTCAGGAAGAATGGCTCTTGTACAAAAGGGTTTTTTTTGCGCAAAAAGGAGCCGTTTACACAGGTCTTTTTTGCGCAAAAGGGATCCAAAGAGGAAATGCAAATGTGAGCGTGACATATGCAAATGAGTGCTCCATTTGCATTTCCTCTTGCAGAAAAGCCTTGAAGTAAAGACGTAGACAAAGAGTTTTGCACTGTTCAAGAAATGACAATGGGCATAAGATTACATATAATGAACAGAACGCTATAACTTAGCAAAGTATCACCTAGTTGGTCAGCTCATGTTCTCAGAGACATATATACAACTCTACCTGACTTAAATTACATTGTTGAGGCAGTAAAATAATAGCACAATTGATTAAGACCCAAATTACAGTGAATGTTGCTGTAGGGTCATGATGCTAACGCCCTTATTTTGTGCATGCTGTAATGTGTCTTTCATTTTAATGAATTCAGCATTTGGAAATAGAAATTCTGCAAACTGGAGGTCAGGAACCTTTGAATTCTTGATCAGCACTTTTTTGCCCACTCTGCCAATGCTGCTGGAGGCAATTAACATGAAGAAGGATGTTAATTGAATGTTGACTGAAGATGAAGAGTGTGGTTGTCAGGGGTGGGGGGAATGTGATCACACACTAATGCCTTATTAATTGGATGCCAGCATTTTTAAGTTCACTGCAGCTCCATATATATTGTCGCTGCTTGCATTTGCTGCAATGTTAATCAAGCTTGTGTAAATTAAAACACTATTAATCCAAGCAGGTACTGTGCAAAACTGCAGCTTGAGTCACAGGCTGTGTTCTCAGATATACTTGGCTCAGCATTCCCATTGGCAATTGAACATTTCTTTGTAACAAGATGCTGATTTAATCAAATATATTAAATCCCAAACTCCAGCTTTTATTGGCATTAATGAGTGAGGAGGCTTCCCTCCATTTTATATAGACTACTCAAAGCTGCTTTCCTTACAGTCCATATTATGTCCCATGGTTTTGTTTAAAAGGCTTAATTTAATCATCCTAAGAAAAAAGCATTTAGAACTGGAATCAAAAATAGCTGGGTGTCTGGAAAATGAATACAGTTCATTCAGGCTGGATGCATTTGAATATTTATAGCATTTGATGCATGTTCATTGGGCTCAGTATGTGGATACCTGGGTGGAATTTAATAGCCTCTGTATTCAGAAAGTCAGACTAAATGATATTGTGGTCCCAGACCCACCAATGGGGGGCTGGGCAAAGAGGGCAATTGTCCCAGGGCCCGGTCATACAAAGGAGCTCAGAGCTGTTCAAGAAATGACAATGGGCATAAGATTACATATAATGAACTGTGACTATGGTGGTGGCTGGCACCCCGGACACCTTTGAACTGCCATGGGAGTGCCAGAATGCCACTGCACACAGCTTTGAGGGCTGCGGGAGGGCCAGCACTATGGTCTGGGTGCTGCTAAGAGCTGACTGCTCTCAGCCCCACTCCTTCTGCCCTCAGTCCGTCCCTTCTTTGGGTGTACAACTGGCCCCCCCTCAACTTGCTCCAGGCCCCTCTGTGTGGTCCCATATAACCTTAAACTCTACAGATATGTCTACACTACACACAATTTGAGGCAGTGTAAAGAGTATGGGTTGCTAAATGCCATAGTGAAAAGCAAGCTATATTTATGCTGTAGTGTGTAGGTAAACCTGCCAGTAGAAAGCTCTGGTGGTGATGGTGATGGGGAATGGCAGGGAAAGGCTCTGCCAGCAGGACACTGCTAGAAATAACGGTGTAGCTAAAAGAGACACTGTCCAAATAAAGAGCCATGTAGGGACAGCCAGCCAACACCAAATTGCTCCCCAGGCAAGGAGCATCTTTGGCTCCCTAGCTTAGTTTGTCAAACTTTTGAATACCCTATTTTTACTGCATTTGCATCCCATTTCACAACTTTGATGCATGATTTATCCCTATCTTATAAGTTGATAAATTTGCACTCTATAATCTGTAAAGCTTTATTTATTCATGCTACATATAAGCAAATAAAATTTTAGTTTCCTCTGAGCTTATAGAAAGTTTTTTATTTTTAATAATTGGATGTACTAATGTCAAGAAATTCAATTATGCACCAACAGTATTAAATAATGCTACAATCAGGTCACTTTTCTCACCTTTGCCCTCATGAGCTGAAGCACTAGCTTGTGGCATTTTCAGCAACAAAATAAAAAGCGATGTCGGTCTCTTGTTGGCCATCATCAATCAAAGATATTCTTTAATGAGCCTGTGACCAGCAATGTGAACAGAATCCTCAAAGCTATCTACATGTTAGGAAAAGTGTCTTTCAGCTCAGCATCATGAATGAATTGGAGAACTTGGAGGGAGAGTGGTTCCCGTGTTGCAAAATGTGAGAAATGTTATCTAATTTGACATAGAGGTCTTTATCATCAAAGTCTGAACATTCCCCATATGTCAGAATCTGGTGAAGATCTTTACAATTTTTCAAGAGAATTTTCCAGTCTGCCAGCAGCTTACTAAGGTCACATAAAAACCATAGATCTTAGGTCTTTCCAAACCTTTCTTTGATGGACATTTGAGCAGTGCCAACGAGTGAGCAAAAAACTCCCTCGTGATTTTTTCTTTTGAGCTTCTCATTGCCTCATCTCTACCCTTGTACCCAAACTCTCTTCTCTGAGGAATACAAGTTTCTTTGAAGACAGGCACAATTCCTAAGTTTTTCACCATTTCTTTAGTAGCAGAGCTGGCATGTTCAAATCTGTTGCCTCTAAATGCCACAACAAAATCAAGGCAGCTTCTCATCGAACTAGTAGTGGCTGTGATGTCTGTCGATTGAGTTTATAATGCCTTGCTTACAACATTCACTTGGAACAGGATCTCATACCAAACCATAGCTGAGAACAGAAATTTGAAAGTCAGTGATTTGTTTTCCAGGCTTTGTGCCTTATGTCAGTTTTTAGCCGTGGCTTTACTCAAATGCACCAGTTCCAACAAGATGTTATAAATCTCAGTCACTCGGTACCTCACTGGCCTTATACCATCAATGTGGCTCTCCCAGCAAGTGTCAATTAGCAGCTTCATGGTCAGACTTATAACATTGTTTGTGAGGATCTTCCTCCTGATAACTGATGCTGAAAACAAGACATATATCCTTAGCAATACTCTGAAGAGAGATACTGAAACTTAGGATGATGATGTCATATCTGACACATCCAGGTTGATGGAATGGCAGCAACAAGGTACAATGAAAGCTCTTGGATTCAGCGCAAGAATCCTTGCCTGCATGCCACTGTTTCTTTTCTTCATGTTCATGCCATGGCAGTCCTGAAGTTTTATTTTATTCTCATTCAAAATACTCAAAAACAGGTTGTTAGACCTTTTTCAGTAGAGTTGCATACAAAGCAGAAATAAATAAAGTGTTCTTTTACTTGGATAGAGCTATCCTTGTTGTCAATCAAATCAAATGATATCTTTCCACTTTGATTAATGTCAGGAGAGTAGTCCATTATTACAGTGTAGTACTTTGCTTTGCCACACTTCATCAATATGTTAACAAGCACCTTCCTTGCCATAGTCAGTCAATTTGTTTGAATAGTTTTGCTGCAGTAATTGTCCTTAGCTTCTTTACGAACTGCTCAAGACAGTTGCTTATGCATGACATCATTACTTTTTCCAAGGAACACTGCCAAACTGAGGACATTATCACTATATTCAGTGAACAACTTACCTGACAACTCCTGGAAAGTCAAATTATTCTTTCTAACATAGAGAGTAATTGAGATCAGATGCTCAAGAGTGTCCTCCATTGCTGGGTTTTTACATTAATAATGCACTGGTTTTCTCCATCTATGCCTTTATTCAACTTGAGCCTGGACTTGTCCTCCATCCATTTGGAGTAGGCTATAAAATAGCCAAGTGACTTTTTATGTTGCTTCAGAGTATCAACCAAGTTATGTCAGTAATTGTATTCAGAAAGTGCAAGCAACGGTTTGGCATTCCTATCAAATATTTTGCAACAAAACCAGAACTCTTGATCAGTTCATTTTGAGAAAATTAGCAAATGCTGATTCAGTTTCTCACGTCTAAACTACATGGCTCCATCAACGGAGCCATGTAGATTTGTTTGTTCGGCAAAGGGAAATGAAGCCGCGATTTAAAAAATTGCGGCTTCATTTAAATTTAAATGGCTGCCAAGCAGAGCCAACAAACAGCTAATCAGCTGTTTGTCGGCTCAGCGCGCTAGTCTGGACGCTCCCCTGCTGACATGAAAGCCCTTTATCGACCTCCCCGGTAAACTTCATCCTTCGAGGCATAACGGGGAGGTCGATAAAGGGCTTTCAGGTCGGCGCGGGAGTGTCCAGACTAGTGTGCTGAGCCGACAAACAGCTGATTAGCTGTTTGTCGGCTCAGCGTGGCAGCCATTTAAATTTAAATGAAGCCGCGATTATTTAAATCGCGGCTTCATTTCCCTTTGCTGATCAGCCTAATCTACATGGCTCCATCAATGGAGCCATGTAGCTTAGACACTCCCTTATTGAGCACTCTTTCACAGTGTGACTTTGAGAAGTGTTACTTCTGCCTATTTACAGGAAATGTCATATCCTCAATTTTGCTTGACATGTTCAAATTTGTGTGATCAATATTGGCAAAATTTAGGCTCACCAGCCATAGAGCAGGATCTGATGTATCAATTTGTGGTGTGCAGTTTTTCTCACAGTTGGTTCTGTCATGATGCAAGTATGATTCTTCTTTATCTTTTTTCTTCTTTCCATATAAACCAGATTTTTCCTTGTCATTATTCTCCTCTTTCATGTGAGTCACATAATTCTTTATCATCCCTCTCCTTAACATGATCAGTAAAGTTGAATGATACTCCATCATTTTCCACACATTTCCATTCCTTATCTTCAAGTAAATCTGCTAATTCATTAGTAATAACAACCCCATCATTTACACATAGCTCCTCAATTTCTTCTGCATTGGGACAATTGCTCCTGCTGAAAGTCTGGTCTGTGTTGTTCTGTTTCAGATATTTCCCCATCACATTTGCCTCTTGCTGCAAATTAGATTATCATTAAACTTTTCATTTCCTATACTGAGTTCCCAAAGGTTACTTCAGGGACATCTTTATTTACTGTGGGAAAAGAGACAGTATTAGGAAGAGCAAAAGTCTCTGTTTTGCAGTTTTAGAAAGTCATTAAACATTATAGCTACGTCTACACTGGCCCCTTCTTCGGAAGGGGCATGCTAATTTTGAACTTGGGAATAGGGAAATCCGCAGGGGATTTAAATATCCCCCGCGGGATTTAAATAAACATAGCCGCTGCTTTTTTTCCGGCTTGGGGAAAAGTCGGAAAAAAGCGTCTAGACTGGTGCGATCCTCCGGAATAAAGCCCTTTTCCGGAGGCTCTCTTATTCCTACTTTGAGTTTTCCAAAAAAACTACACTTATGTCCACACCGCTATTTCATTCTTTCAACAGAAAGTTGAAAAAATGGAAGGGGTTTTCCAACAGCAGTAAACCTCTTTCAATGAGGAAGAAGCTTTTTTCCTAAAGAGCTCTTTTGGAAAAAGGTGTGTGTGGACGGGAAAGAGGGATTTTTTTCCCCAAAGAAGAGGCCTCCAGGAAATAACACAGGTGATTACTTTGGATGGAGTGTCCACCAGAGGTTCCCTGTCTCCTGGATCCTCTTAAAGCTGCAGGCACCCTGGACAAGCCTTGTGGCAGGAAGCTGGCCCAGAGAGCTGCACCTGACCGCGTGGCTCTCCCTGCCACCCAGAATCGGAGCTATGGCCAAGCCACAAGCCCCCCGAGACACCCCTGGCCCTCGCAGAAAGCAGCACCAAGGCTCCCAGAACCCAGCCACGGATAGCAAGCAGCGTGCACCCTCCTGGTCTAGAGCGGAGATGCTGTCCCTGCTTGAGCTATGGGAGGAGGAAGAGACCCTACAGGATCTGCAGTCCCAGCGCCAAAATGCGAAAATCTATGGATGCATGGCTGAGGTCCTGGTGTAGTGGGGACCCCCCCCCCCCCCGGACCTTAGAACAAGTCCGGAGTAAAGTCAAGGAGCTCCACCAGGGCTATGCCAGGGCCAGGGAGCACAGCTCATGCTCCAGGGCAGGACCCCACTCCTGCCCCCATTACCAGGAGCTGCACCAGATCCTGGGGGGTGGGGAAGCCCTTCCCCCACCTGTGGCGGTAGACTCCGGCCTTGAGATGCACATCATTGCCTGCCCAGAGGTCGTGGAGGAGGAGAAGGAGGGATAGCAGGGGCAGCAGGAGGAGGACATGGCCAGCACCGTGACGCTGAGCCTGGAGCTGGTATCCTGGGCCAGGACATGTTGCAGACATCCTCTGATGGTGGGGAGGGATCATCAGGTGAGTGTTCTCAGTTTTCCACACACACAGGATGGAGGAGGCAGGCGCAGAGGGGATGGGGTGCGATCATCGCTTGGCCTTCTTGTCCTGGACGTCGTGCTGCAGTCCAGGAAGCATGTGCAGCACCAGTTTGCGCCATGTGGCCTTAAGAGGCAGCCCCTGAGCAACCCCGGGATCTTGCTCACAGGCTCAGGGGAGGCCACCCACACGTCTGGTCCTGGTGGGAGACGCCCTCCCACCACCAGCCACTGCTGGAAGCAGACTGGGCACAAGGGCGCATGCATGACTCCATACAGACCGAGGAGTGCAGCACATAGCACATGGGCATGCCCGCAGACAGCGCTGCCAGGCACAAGTGTGTGTGCGGGCCCCATGGAGGGCCAGGCTGCTCCAGGCCCCTTTCCCACCCATGGGATCACACTGTGGCTGGACATTTCCCTTGCCTGCTTGTCCCAATTGTTTAAAATTGAGGACAACTTTTAATCACAACCCTAATATGAGGAGTAAAAACTTGTGCAGAATTGCATTGAATGTGTGATGTAGACATCAATTGGTCAGAGGTGCAGCTAATATGATATTCAGTATTATTAAATTCATTTCCAACCCTGTATGCTGCCTGACTTTAACAATAGTAATAGAGAGGTAACCGTGTTAGTCTGATATAGCTAAAACAAAAGGAAAAACATTCTAAATAAACCTTTATTTTATGTTGTATACAAAAGGCAATAGCTAAAATGCTAACATGCTAGAAAGAATAGTTGTTAAATAGCTATTACAGCATACTTTCTGTTCTGGAGTGCTAGGGACTTTCATTAAGAAATTATGTTATTTTGTACATTTATTTTTTATTTCCAGCAAAAGGCTTGAGACACTGATAATCTGATGAACTCAGACTACTTAGGCATCTCATCTCCTCCCCAGCTGTTGCTTGTGCACCTGTTCTCACTGCTGGCCTGTCCTCTTTCTCAGCCCACAATAAAATAGTTTATTATTCTCCTCACACACACACTTTGATGACTCTACAGTTGCTCCACTGCATGTGACACAGCTAGAATGTTGTCATCATTGGGGTGGGTCACTTACATTTACTCTATTTATTCTCCCTGCAAACATTTGACTAATAATCCTGGTCAAATAGGTTCAGCCTAAGCATGAATCCCTCCAGACTAAGAGCTTGAGATACTTATCCACCTGCAGAGCTTCTACACAGGAAAAATTATTCTCTTGCTTTTCTGGGTGGTATCATCTGTTTTCCAATCCTCCATTTTTCAGATGAACTTATGTGTCTTGGGGAGCATTGTATTGTACACAGCATGCAGAGGAATCCATTCATCCTCACAATGTTTTGGATTTCTTACCAACTACACTCTTTTGCCCCCTTATGTTGTTCAGTGAAATAAATCATTTGGATGCTAGTCATGAGTGAGCTTGGAACAAAGGTCCCTGCTAGAATGATCACCATCCTTGCTGTCATTGAAACTTTTAGGGATTCCTCATGTTTTCCAGTCTTTTTACATAAAAGGGTTATGTTTTTAAATATTCAGAAGCTCAGTGGAAATATTTCCCTGAGGAATCAGATTCTCCCCCCCCCCCATTTCCTTAGTCTGCCCTTTTGAAATGGAGGTTGGGTAGCAAACAGTCTGTGATACAAATGTGAAAAATTATGACAATGGTGTTTTGGAAAATTATACAGAAACAGAGAAAATGTTAGTTTTCAGATGTGCAAATTGTAAAGCTAATAAAAAGTGAGGCATTTTCAAAAACACCTAAGAATTCAAAGCACAAGACCTAGAGAAAGTCAATAAGACTTCTGCTTTCAAATCATTTGGGTACTCTTAAAAATACCCTCTCACCCTCTTAATGGTCTTGACTCAAGGAGTCCACTGGATCAAAATTAATCCCAGGTGTAATTCCATTGACTGTTAAGGAGCTGCACTGGAGAGGAATTTGTCACATTAACATCCAGTAAATATGAATAATTGTGGAAGGTCAGGTATTGAGGAGGATTGTGAAATTTTATTTGTCAGTGTCTTTCTTTGTTACAGCAGAAGCCAGCTTTGCAAGTACTTTGTAGACAGCATACTACAAAGGTATACCTAACGGAATAGGGCCACTTGTGTGAGTAAACCAAACACGATTTAGCTCTGTGTGATGCCTGCTGTATGCCTTGAGCTACCAGAGAGACTGATATAGAAACGTTTGTAATTTCATGTTGGTTTGCATGACCTAATTTAATTGGTTGCTTTTAAGTGACATCAAAATGGCTTCAACATCAATTCTTTTCCTTCCAGGGGATATATTCAAGACCTAGGGAGAATACTTTAAGTATTAACCATCCCATCCTCTCAACAAATAACACATAGGCTATGGATCTGGTTTTGATATTGCTTACCCTGGGGGTAAACCAGGAGTAGTTCCACTGAAATCAAAAGATTTACACCAATTTTAAAATGGGCTGGTTAGATCGGAATCAAGCACTGGATATAGACCTATTCATTAAAATATCTCCAGTGATCCTTTTAGTTGTAGAATATTAAAGAAGTGCATTTTTGACACTGTAGATATATATTTTATTGGAATTTTGGTTTTGCATGTTTGAATCAATGCTAACATGTTTTCAACAGGATCTGGTTGAGTCCACAAACTGAATTAGAAGTCAGCTGTCATGAAGGAGTGTTTTGCAATGTAAAAGGTTACTGGGTGTGATGATGTGCACAAGAGGCAGCCTTAGGGATTAGAGTAGCTGGGAACAAAGGCATTAGTATTTAGCCGTCTGGTTAACTTCAGCTCAGTCTTCTAAACATTTCCATGGAAACCAGAGAAGTTTTGGTTCACTGTAAGTGTCTTAATTTACTTTCTGTTTGTGTTGAATGTTGAAAACAAAAAGGAGACAAAACTAACCCTTTAAAAATGTATGTAATCTGATTTCAATAAGTTGTATTAAAAAAACATGACACCGTTTGTGCTCTCATTTCTCCTTTCTGCAGTTATAAATGAAATGTTCATCTGCAAGGACATGATCAGGTTAAGGAAAACAATAGAGGAGAAGTTAGGGGGTTTCAAACTTTTATTTTGAGTATATCATCAGTAACTGTGTGTACATGAGTTTTGTTTGTTCATATGCAATATGAAACTTGACTGACTGGAACATGTTTACATCTGGTAGACCATTTTTATATAAGTAATGTGTAAGTTTTGCTAGGTCTGATAAGCACTTGTGTAGCAAGAGATATTAATGTGTTTCCAGATGAAAATATTATCAATGTGGTTTATTTTGGGCTGGCATTTAAAAAGTTTCATCTTTAAAGGAATAACTGTGAATAGGATTTTCTGAGATATGTTTACTTTTATCTATTTCAGAATAGTTGGGAAACAGTTGGGAGTGATCTTAAAAAACTTAGGGGAAAGATCTCCAGGAAGTGAACCAGCAGCCAGTGAAACTATAACCCAATTAATACCATCTGAGAATCTGACTTCAAGTACTTAGTGACCATTAAATGCATGTATACAGGATAGACTTAGGTATCTGATTTAGTAGTGTTTTTCAGCTCTAAGATTCATGTGGTTCTTACTCCCGATAATGCAAAACAGCGAGTGACAACCTTAAACAGTTATTCAGTGAGCGGTGGCATGAATACCAGTCATGGGGGAATTAGAGAAAGAAGGTGGGTGAGGTTATATATTTTATTGGACCAAATTCTCTTGGTGAGAGAGACAAACTTTTGAGCTTACACAGAGCTACTCTTCATGAGGTGCCTAAATACCGTTGAGGATCTGAAATATAGTTTGCTGTTAGAGGATATAGCTGTCAGATATTAAACTGATGCTACACCTACAGTTTTTACCTGAGAAAAGAAATAGTAAAGAATCTCAGCTTGAATATAAATCATGATTGCTCTAAATTATTAGAACTTACTGCCACAGGTGGCTGTGTGCAGATTCATTTCATACCTCCCTGGAATAGAATGCGCACAGCTGACTGCAAGCAGCTGTGTGTGTGTATGTGTTTGTGTGCTTGTGAGCTTTGTCAGACACTACAGCTGTGTCAATGGCTTTATTTCAACAGCAGAACCAAGTAAAAGAGATTTAAAAACAACTTGGTCAGAATACTTCCCTATTAAGTGCAATCTTTTTGGTTTTTAATAATATAAATACATTGAAGATATGTGCAAATTATTTTTAAGGAAAAGCTGCACCAGATCTGATTCTGCAAGCATGTGTGTTTAAAACAGTGTTGGCCGCTCTCATTGCTTTTATCATAAATTTACTGATATTTACTGTTTTTGTTAAAGCCCAGCTGTTGGAGCCAAGTGTCTGCATGAAATGTTGAACTTGCATTAAAATAAAGATTCTAGCCCTCGGAGTTGCAGAAAATATAAATTTACTACTCTCTTATTAATAATATTTATGTGTTTGCAGGATTGGTGCCTATGATCTTGAAGGGATGCAAAAAAAAGAGAGAGATTTATAGTGTCAAACTTCAAAACTACTAAATGTTGATGTGTGGCTACTTACTATTTGTTTCCTATTTACAGCATTTTTTTTAACTTTTGCAAACTGGGATCCTAAACTGACAATCCCTACTCACATCAGTGCAGTTGGGTTTGGACCGTATGGTTTCTACCACCAGATGAGCATGGGTGGCTCCCTTGAAAGAAGATGGAAACTCAACCCTGCCATTCCATGTGTACCCGAGGGCAAAATCTGCCACTTAATGAGCATATACTACAAAATGCTGAGGAATAGGAGTCTTCATACTGTTTACTGACCTGCGGATCTGGCCTGGAGACCATTATATTTTATATCAGGTTACTGGTTAAAAAAAGGGTCTGACCTTATTGACTTCTACAGAAGCTGCTTGGTGCTTAGGACTGAGGAACAATTATTTAGGCAACTTGTTTAAAATTTAGAACCCCAACTTTAGGCATGCAGAGGCAGATCTTCAGCTGGTGCAGACTGGCATAGCTCTGTTGACATCAGTGGAACTATTCTGATGTGTAATCTTTGAACATCTGGACGGACCCCATTTTGAAAACTGTGTAACAGGACAATATTGTCCTTTTATGTATATATTTTGGTTTCTTCTGATGCTAACATACCTATATGTTAATACTTGATGTAGTGTCCTCTCAGTTACCTGATTTAATGCCGGTCTCCTTACAGCAGGAGTGGGGAACCTCAGGCCTGGGGGCCAGATGGGGCCCCCGAGGCTCAGGGCTCCCCCCCCTCCAGCATTGGGGAGCCCATCCTGGCACTCCAGACCCTTGACACTCCTCCCGGAGCTGGAACACTCAAAATGTATTAGCCAGGGCTCCCCCAGGCTCTTGTGTATGAGGGGAATATATGGAGTGTGTCAGGGAGATGTCAGTGAGGATTTGTTTGAGGGTTTTTTTTCTTTTCACTTGTGTGGCCCCTGACTGATTTTTCTGTGGGTCAGTGGCCCCAAACTCAAAAAAGGTTCCCCACCCCTGCCTTGCAGGTTTTAATGGATTCATCAGGGTTCATTTGGATCTCTTTTCTAGCTCAGCAGAGTGCAACTTCCTTATGCTCTTCTTAGAGTGGGACACATTTATTTGGTAGTGCCTCCATCCTCCTCTCACTTCTTCCTGGAAGGATTACGAAGGTAGCTTGGAACTCTGACCACAGGATAACCCTGAGTTACTTGCCAGATAGTTAGAAACTTCCAAGAGATAACAAAACATGCAATATAGTCAATAGAATAATTGACTAAACAGGAAATAAATATGACATAAGAAGATAAACCAATATTTTTCAAGCGAGACATCCCTATAGGTGTTCCACAACATGTGAGGTTCCCTCCCTTCAGTTCCTTCTTACCATCCTGGGCTTGAGATGGAGCTCAGCAGTGCTCTTCACTCATTGTCATTAATGTTGTAGATAGTTCTCGTTTTCTTTCCACATTTGCTACACATTTGATCCAAGTTCTGTTCCCCCCTCCCAAAACCCCTTTTCCTTCCCAAAGTATTTTTTCTGCTGTTGTTGTTTGGACTTCTAAGTTTCAATTAACTATGCTGGGGTCACAAGTGGCAGATGCACTACAGAATACTGTCAACAATCTTCCGTAACCGGGGATATCCTCGGATTGATCTTTTTGTCACAAACACCAACAAAAAGTGCCCCCTATTTTGCTCCAGAGTTGGCATAGAAAAAGGATCCCTGGGAGATGCTTTGATATTCAGATAGAGCCCCCATCTATTGTACACCTCCCCCCATGCTCCTTCTCAACAAAATACACAAATAAGGATGGACAGAGCAAAGGGCATTCACTTAGCTTCTTCTTGGCCCAGATAGACATTGCTCCCTTCCTCAACAGGATGGCCGTACTTCCCCCAATCACACTTCCTGCCCAAGGTATTTTCTTCCTTTCATATAAATCAGACCATTCACCTTCCCTTCATGTTTCACCAAGCCTCATGCCAACCAATTTGAAGCAAAAATCCACATGCTTGATACCTGCAGGGCAATATCCTTTTATATACATAGAACAAGGCCCTTCAGAGCTTCATCAAAGGTGTTTGTTTTTCTAGCGGAACTAGCTGTTTGTTTTACTGGCTCTTGCCCCATCTTCTGCCCTGTTACACAGCTAACCCCCTGTCTCCTCCTCAGTCCACCACTGATCCTCCCACCAGCCTCACAGCCCCAACTCCTTGCAGCAGCAGCCGCCCACCAGCCCCATGGCCCCACAGCCCCAACTCCTGGCAGCAGTAGCTGCCTGCCAGTCCCAAGGCCCCAACTCCCCACGGCTGCTGCCATCCGCCAGCCTTGTGGTCCCAATTGCAGGTGGCAGCAGCTGCCCGCCACATGGCCTTGGCTCTGGTTGTAGCTGCCTCCAAACATGGCTTTGGTCCTGGCGGCAGCCAAAGCAGCCACCTCCTGCCACAGTCACAGCCACAGCCCCCTCCCTGCCCCCACCCACCACACAGCTCCAGCTATGGGAGCAGCCATGCCACTCACCTTCCAGGTCTAGGAAGGTGAATGGTGCTGCGAGGCTCTACAAAAGAGGTGAGCAGGCTCAGAATTTTTTGTGTGCAGGTGTGCACCTTAGAGGGAACACCGGTCACCTGCTGTGCATCATCCACAGGGACATCTCTCTCTTGAAGAGGAGGTTATTCATCTTCAGCAGTAACTGGCGTTCTTCAAAATGAGTGTCCTCATGGGTGCTCCACTACTCTCCCTTCTTCCCTTCTACTTTGGAAATCTTCTACAGGCTGGGTCTCGAGTAGAGAAGGAATTGAGGGAGGGGCTCACACGTGTGTAGTCATGGCGAGTGGCACGTGTGCTGTACCTGCAACGCACATGTGCCCCCCCTAAAGCACTGCTGTGAAAACTCCAGTCTATGGTACTGGGACACACCAACACCTGCTGTGGAGCACCCACATGGATGCTCATCTCAAATAATGTCAGTTACTATTAAAGGGGAGTAACCTCCTCCCCCCAAGGTCTCTTCCCACACTGATAATACCAATGAATTTCCCCAAAAGTCCAATCCCATGACCTGATATGGCAGGAATAAAATATAGTGTCCTATTAGCATGTGTAATCCGTGGAGGTTTTTGATGACCTGGGAAACTGTCTGTTGTAGCAGCAATAAACGATTTGGTTCAGTAGAGCCAAAAGTCTATTAAGTCCCACCACAGGTTTAACTGAGAGTAGTAATAAAATTCCCAAAATGTTACTACTTCCCCTATGGCTCCTGGCTTGAAGACATAGTTCAAGGAACAATTCCCTTACTATCCAACTTAAAGATTGTGCACTCACTGCTCAAGAAATGATCCTCAGGTTTAGAGTTGAATCCAGCCCGTTCAGCCTTTGAAGAGGGGCTGACAGTCTCCATTGACAGGGATCCATTTCATACAGAAATCAGGTTGGTTCTGTTCCCAAGATGACCCACTCAGTATAAAGGGTTTCAGGAATGCATGTGTACAATAATGATCTTAAAAATCCTAGTTTTAATCTCTGATCATTGAGCTCAGATATAGTCACAACATATAGACAGCCCTAACCAGCAGGAAGAGAAGTACTTGCTCCATAGTAAGTGTCTTATCAGGGGATCTGAACATAGGTCCTGCAAGTAGGAGTGACAGGGATAGGGTTGCCAATCCTTTTACTTTTGCTGGGAATTGCCCAGACATGTTCCCAAATGGCTTCTATCCTATCACAGTGTTCTCAGGGGTTTCATTTCACTGAGAACCTTCCATATTACCCAGGCCAGCTCTACTTTCTTGGGCTTTTTCTTCTCAGTCATTTGAACTATATTCCCCCTTTCTTAGCCAGAGCTTCTATAGTAAGGAGATGCCCTGGTGGCCACCCAGGCATATCTGCTATGTCTCCCTCCAGCCAGCAGGGTGCTTACCACTCGAAATAGTGTGTCTCATCTCTCCCTCATGGTTGACAATAAGACTGAGTCTGCTCTTGTTCTACTGCCTCCCAGGGACACAATGCCTCTCCCTGAGTTACTAGTGCAAAGACATCCAGAAACCATGGTAGACTCCATTGTCTCATGCTGACTGATACCAAATTCTAATGTAACTCACTAAACCCTAATTTCGACATGTAAATAAAGTCTACCAGAGAGTAGAATATAATGTGATAAAACCTCAGTTAGGCAACAAACACAGCATATATATAGCGGGAGATTTTCAGAAGCACAAACAGAAATTAAGTGCTGAACTCATAGACTCATAGACTTTAAGGTCACTAGGGACCATTTTGATCATCTAGTCTAACTCCCTGCACAATGCAGGCCATAGAATCTCACCCACCCACTGCTAGAATAATCCTCTCACCTATATCTCAGATATTGAAGTCCTTGAAACGATGGTTCAAAGACCCCAGGATGCAGAGAATCCTCCCACAAGTGACCTGTGCCCCGTGCTACAGAGGAAGGCGAAAAACCTCCCGGGTCTCTGCCAATCTACCCTGGAGGAAAATTCCTTCACAACCCCAAATATGGTGATCAGCTGAACCCTGAGTATGTGGGCAAGACTCGCCAACCAGACACCCAGAAAAAAGTTCTCTATAGCAACTACTATCTTCCCACCATTGGCCTATTTACCACTGATAGTGAAAGGTCAATTAATTGCCAAGATCATGTTACCTCATCAAACCATCCCCTTCATAAGCCCATCTAGCTTTATCTTGAATCCAGATAGGTCTTTTGCCCCCACTACTTCCCTTGGAAGGCTGTTCCAGAACTTCACTCCTCTGATGGTTAGAAACCTTCACCTAATTTCTAGTCTAAACTTCCTAATAGCCAGCTTATATCCATTTGATCTTGTGTCCACATTGATATTGAGCTTAAATAATTCCTCTCCCTCCCTGGTATTTATCCCTCTAATATATTTAAAGAGAGCAATCATATCTCCCCTCAGCCTTCTTTTGGTTAAGGTAAACAAGCCAAGTTCCTTGAGTCTCCTTTCATAAGACAGGTTTTCCATTCCTTGGATCATCCTAGTAGCCCTTTTTTGTACCTGTTTCAGTTTGAATTCATCCTTAAACATGAGAGACCGCTAATGAAATTTCGGTTCCTCATTGCCATTTGGCTCCTTGACATTGCTGTGGTGTTGTAAAGGGGCCACAGTGGGAAAATAACCATAGATCAGCTTCTCTCCCCCATTACTTAGTGTAACTCCATGGGTGCGTCTAGACTGGCAAGATTTTGCGCAAAAGCCACTGCTTTTGCGCAAAAACTTGCCAGCTGTCTACACTGGCCGCTTGAATTTGCGCAAGAGCACTGACTTTGTAATGTACAAAATCAGTGCTTCATGCGCAAATACTTGCATGCTCTCCCTCGGGGAAAAAGCCCTTTTGCGCAAGAATACAGTGACTAAAATGGCGATCGGGGCTTTCTTGCACAAAATCGCGTCTAGACTGGCCACGGATGCTTTTGCGGAAAAGCATCCGTGCCAATCTAGATGTGCTTTTGAGGAAATACTTTTAACGGAAAAACTTTTCTGTTAAAAGTATTTCCGCAAAATCATGCCAGTCTAGACGTAGCCCATAAGTGTAAGTGCCTTGCAAATTAGGTAGGCAATTCTATTTACACAAAGTGGTTTTAAAATGTAGCTATTGAGTTAAGTTGTCATCAGTGATCAAATCATCTGTTTTCCTCTGATGTAAAAGACTAAACTTTTCTTAAATTCCAGAGGAGGTTTCTGGTTATTAGTCTCTTCATTGTGCCTCCTGAAAACAAATAAACACATTTTAGTCCACATCCCAGCACTGGCATGTCAGACTGAAAACCTACTGAGGGCCACACAAATGAAAACTGAGAGCTTTCAGGGCCACCAAAGAAAATGTACTTCTATCGGAAAGTCGTAATTATTTATTATTATAGATTATGTTTTAGGTATATTTTATAATTTTTTTCAGGTCTTGTTTGAATATAATACAATAATTTGATGTGTAAAATTGTTATTTGCATCCATGACGTTCTGAGTTTAAGGTGCTTCAGCCCCCCTCTCCTCCTCCGCTCTAACCCAGTGCCCTTCCCCTCCTGCAGAGCCAGGCACCCCCAGCCTTCCTGCTCTAATTCAATCCCCTTCTTTCTCCCAGAGCCAGGCACCCACATAACCCCATTCTAACCCAAGCCCCTTCCTTTACCCCAGAGCCAGACACTTCTAGCTCCCACAACCCAATCCCCCTTCCCTTCCCCAGAGCCAGCTCTTGCCCCCTGCTCTAACCTAATGCCTGGGTCCCAGAGCCACCACCGCCGCTGCCACACGCTTCTCCGTCCAGGCTCTGGGACACGTGCACAGAGCGGCCGGCCGTGAGCAGTCCTGGCACGTGGCTCAGAACCAGCAGGAGCCACATTTCCTTAACCAAAGAGCTGCATGCGGCTCAGCCATCCCTGTTATAAACAATGTAACCGGGCGGGCCGCACTTAGATAATTTATAAAGATGTAGTCGCAGGCTGCAAAAAAATTTGATAGGGCCACACGTGGCCTGCGGACTACATGTTTACATGACTGCCGTAGCATATATGAATTCTACTTGGCTGGACATTCTCAGGAGTTCATGACCCTGAACTTCTTTGTTGCCAAGATCTCCTGTTTATGAACTTAAAAATCTTTTGATAATCTGCCATCACTCTGGGATTGCCCAAGGGAAGAAAAAACCACCAACAATTTATGCATATGGAGGAGAAAATTAACCCACTGTATCATTATCGGGTATCCCCTAATGTAGCATTTAATTCTGATTAATGTGAAACACAAACGTCTTAAGGCCTCGTTTCCCTTCTATGTTTTCAAAATTAGACCTGCTTGTAGGACTCTAATCTCTGACATCAGTCAGAGACACATCTCTTTCAATTCCCCCAGCATCCGGAACGTTATCAGACACATTCCATTAAATGGGTCTCTGAATATGCAGAAAATAAGCTTTCACAAAAGCAAAAGTCATCTTTAGACTTTTCAAAGACTTCCTTCAAATACTGTTTAAATATTTTGAGAACTCCTTTAGATGGGACTCGCAATCAAATGCTCTAGGGGAAATTTACTAACCTTAGATTTACAATATTTATATTCCTTTTCTAAATTCTCAATCTCTGGGTGGTTACATATGATCTCTAATGAATTTTAATTGTAGCCTGGAATGGGGCATTTGTGGCCAGATTCTCAGTTCGTGTAAATTGGTTTAGCTCCATTGACTTCAATGCCAGTTTACATCCATTGAGAATCTGGATCATTATTTCCACTCCAGTTAGACTGTTACTGTTTCCAGCTCCACATTTTTGAATTGAATTGCACTAAGAGATGTGACTAGCATCAAGATTTAGTTCCATGGTATTGACACAAACAAAAATGCTAGTGGTGAATATGGCTCTAAGCTAGCAATCTTTTGACTTCAGTTGCATTGCATGCACTTTTTACAATAGTAAATCTGCCCCAGGAACATTAATAAAATGCCAAAGGGCATATTGTCCTCCTCTGCAGAATGAGCTAATGCAGAGTAGGAATGTAAAATAGTAGTCGATTAGTCACCTACATCTAGGCTTATCAGGTAGTCGAGTCGACTACTCGCATTCCCCCCCGCCCCTTGCTGCCTCTATACCAGAGACAGCAAGGGCAGGGGAAGCAGGAGCCGGTACTGGGGGGGCAGCCGACTTAAAAACAAGTTCCCTCCGACACCGTAGGAATTTGTCTTTGCAAAGGATTTCATAGAAGATAGCATACTCTACTTAGGCCAGATGTTTAAAGGTATTTAAGTAACTAGTGGAATTTTTAAAAGCCTCTAGGTGCGTTCAACCTGGTCTTTAGTGAATAGTTAAATACACAAGTGGTGATGTGTGAAAAAGCAAGCAGCACAGAGAATCAAAATAAATTTACAAAGGGCATCTTATTGTCAGATCAAAGGAAACTGAAGTAAATTTTGACACCAATCCAGAAAGGCAGCCTTTTAATCAAATAATCCTGAGATTATAGAAAAACAAAAATGTAGACTCAAAAGTTATTACAAAATCACAATAAAAACCAGCAGAGTTTATATTAGAAACATATTTTCGAAGATTTTAATAGCGTATAATCAAAGTTAAATAGCGCTCAGTGCTCCATCTGCAACCATGTTTACGAATGTAAACAATGAAGGGCAAAGACTAATTAGAGCATCCTTCGAAGAAGTAAATTAAGGAGACCCTAGTGGGACTTCCCTTGTCATCAGAAAAACAGTGGACCAACTCTGTCAATTGCCATGAGGCTTTAGGCAGCCCTATCCCTAGAGGACGGATTGTTTTTTAACGCTACAATGAACAAGGCTTGTCAACTGCCAGGCAGGGGGATCTACGATATTTACCCAACCCGGTCCCCTTGCAGCTCAGTGCAGAATTGCAGCTGGAGTGGAATTGCAATGTCCAGACTACCTGGAGCCTTCAGCCTGGCTGGGCGGTGCCAGCCCTCTGCTTCACCTACACCCCTTCCCCCCACAACTGGCTCGCTCCCTGCCCCAGGTCAGGTTGCTGCTGGGATCTTTCCTTGAACTAGTCCCCAGGATGGGCAGTCACTGCCCAGTGGGGACTCATCTGAGGACTCCCTGTTCCAGTCCGGCTTGTGGTCGAGTCCAACAGGTGGCAGGAAGTTGACCTCAGCATAAGGGGAGAAGGCTGCGTAGCCTCTCAGTTGACTGTGGCTAGATCCTGCTCCCACCTAGCAATGGGGCCCAGTCTGGGGCAGCTGGCACCACGCTGCTTCCCCGCCCAGGGCCCTTCACCACTGGAGCAGTCATCTGAGGCTCCCGGAACAGCCAGTGCCCATCACGTGGCCTGCCTCTGCCTGCCGCATAGTGGCTGCCTTGTTAATTCTGGGGCGGAGCAGTCACCTGCTACGTGGCCCTACCCCAAAGCAGCTGAGCTGCCACTGTGTGGCTCTGCTGTGAAGGTGGGTGGGGCTCAAATTCATGGTGTATGCCCATGCAGGCATATATCTTAGGGGAAATCTTGATCCCAACTCTCTGCTGGAACCCCTGTGGATAGGGGCTGCTGCCGGAGCAGCCTCTGTTTGCAGCCAGCCATGGCCATTGTGAACAGGGGCTGCTCTGGCAGAGAGCACTTCGGGTATGGCTGCCTTTCACAGTGGATGTATTTCAAAAAGCTACATGTTCTACCTCAACCAGAAGGTATAGGTTGGTATAGAATCTCTTAGTGAAATTCTGTGCCTTGAACATGTAGCAGGTCACACTAGGTGATCATAATGATCCCTTCTGGCCTTAAAATCCACGAATCTATATATATGTACATTATATCAGCAAGAACAGAAATGTCTCGCATTATACTTCTGAGAGACAATTTAATTTTCCTAAAACTACATTAAAACAAAGTTAAAGCTTTATTCAGACCTGACTGCCAACATTTTTGGGATGCCAGTAGGAAGCTAAGATCAGTGAGAATGAAATGAATAAAGAGAAATCTAGACACCTTAAGCTTTGGCACTTCATCCATAAAACTGTAGCAATATGTAAGTCTGCCTTATCTGATCAGCTTTTATCACTATATGATAAGACTGAAAATTCCTAAGGCTGCTGACAGTATTATTTAGATATTCTCATAATTCAGCTGTTTGAGGTCTTTTTGTGTGTGTGCGCACATGTGCTATAAATATAATCCTGAGCAGCAGTGTTCTGATGTGGATCCAAACTTTGACAGAATTAAATGGAGACCAGATCTGAGACTTGGTTCTGGTCTCCTTTTTAGAATGCTGGGATGATTCTGCACTATTTAAACTGATGGAAGTTTTTGTCGCTGATTTCAGAGGGAGGATAACTGAACCTGAGTTGTACAGACTGACCAGTTGAATGTTGCTTATTGTAGAAAGACCATGCCAGAAGCCTGTTTTCCCTGCCCTTCCATTATGTGAAGAATAATGATGTTTCTTTGGATCTCAAGGTTTGGTTTTACCTGTCTATCTCCAAAATTAAAAGTAGGCCTGCCTTTCTGACATGGCCACGTGGATATCTAGCCATCAGCTTACACTCAACACGACTAAAACAGAGTTCTTAATCTAATATATAAAGGAGAATGTAAGTTTGTGAGCTAATAACTTGGACACTATGGGTGTGTCTAGACTACAGGGTTTTGTCGACAAAGGTGGACTTTTGTCGACAAAACTATACCTGCGTCCACACTGCCTTTGAGTTAGGTCGACATAACGTCGACAAAACTCAGCAGCTTTGTCGACGTATGTAAACCTCATTCTACGAGGAATAATGCCTTTTGTTGACAGAGTTCTGTCGATAGAAGGCATTATTGCATCTACGCCGTCCTTTGCGTCCACACTGTTATGTCGACAAAGCAACTTGCTTTGTCAACAGAACTGGATGTAGTCTAGATGCTCCTTGTTGACAGAAGCTTTGTCAACAGCATCTGTCGACAAAACTTCTGTCGACAAAACCCTGTAGTCTAGATGTACCCTATAAGAACTACCACAACCAAACTTTGCATGGGATAACCTTTCATTCAGGAGAAGGTTTTACGCTACTTTTGGACCTGATCGGGATCTTGCCCTGCCCCTTGCGGCACCTGCGGCCCCAGACGTGAGCTGGGGCGCCCCTCCTGCGTGTAGCCCCCCGGGACTTGCCCCATGAGGTTACATAACCGACCCTCTTCCCTCCTCCCCCGCCAGCACGCAGTGTCCCCATCCCAATGTGCACAACAGCTTGGGCACCCGCCCTGCCACCTGCAGCCCCGGGCACGAGCTGGGGCAAAACTCCTACGTGTAACCTCCTTTCCACCCGGGGTCGCTCCCCACCTGCCACCCCCCCACTCTGGAAACCAAAACCAAAGTCAACCAGCCTTTCTGCTCAGCTCGTTGGGCTTATCCGAGCAGAAGGAATCCGTGTGCCTACTACAGTGCAGGATGGAGGGGCCGGGTTAAGCCCTGGATGCATTACACTGCTATGAAGCTAGCCGGCTACTGTTCGTACTGTGAGTGGGGCTCTTCTGAGTCTGGTTCCAGCCATCGGAGTTAGATGTGAGCTCTGAGCTTTTGCTCACCAAGGCAGGGCAGGTGGATCCCTGAGCCAGCCTTGCAAAGAGAAGTCCCCTTGCTACTGGCCGCATGACTGTGTACTGTTCTCCTGGGGGCTGGCTGCTTGGTCCTGAGGGGAGGAGAGTCCTGCTGCTCTAAGAGGGTCAGGTGTGAGCTAGGAGCCAACAGCCCCCAGGGTCTGTGGCTCCGGGGGTCCCCTGGCTCAGGGTCCCCGCCTTTCCTAAATTTTGTTCCTCTGGTTTCCCGAGCAATGCCAGGTAAGTCCAGTCTAGACAGCAGTTTCACTTTCAAAATACCCGTTTTCGAAAGAACGCGCAGCCACCATTATGCAAATGAAGCATGGGAAATTCAAATCCTGGCTTCATTTGCAATTTTGATCTAATTTACATCCCTCTTTCGAAAGAGGGATATAATCTAGACATGCCCTCTTTGACTTGGAGCACGCTCTAGGTTCTCACATCCAGGTGATATGTAAATCCTGCCAATTCTTTCTGCATAACCTCTCTAGCATATAATCATAGAACACTAGAACTGGAAGGGACCTCGAGAGGTTATTGGCAGGACCCAGTACTGCCTAGACCATCCCTGATAGATGTCTATCGAACCTGCTCTTAAATATCTTCAGAGATGGAGATTCCACAACCTCCCTAGGCAACTTATTCCAGTGTTTCACCACCCTGACAGTTAGGAACTTTTTCCTAATGTCCATCCTAAACCTCCCTTGCCGCAGTTTAAGAAAAATTGATTCTTCTCCTATCCTCAGAGGCTAAGGAGAACAATTTTTCTCCCTCCTTCTTGTGACACCCTTTTAGATATCTGAAAACCGCTATCTTGTCCCCTCTCAGTCTTCTCCTTTCCAAACTAAACAAACCCAATTCTTTCAGTCTTCCTTCATAGGTCATGTTCTCTAGACCTTTAATCGTTCTTGTTGCTCTGGACCTTCTCCAATTTCTCCACATCTTTCTTGAAATGTGGTGCCCAGAATTCGACACAATACTCCAACTGAGGCCTAATCAGCACAGATATAGTCTTCATGTCTATCCACACAGCTAAAACTTTCTTCCAGGCTCTCTGTTACTTCACTTACTGCAACACCCTTTTTTTTATGTTGACAAATGCAGTCTTGCTTTATTAATATCCAGGCAGAATGATATTGGAACGGTCAGATTTCTAGCTCATTATTTTGACCATATCACCCCTTTGTTTACATTTGTTCCCTGGATCCCTTTTCTTTATCATATCAAATATAAGTAAGACTAAGATTTTGTCATGGATATTTTTAGTAAAAGTATATGCCCTGATCTTCTGAAGTAAAGAAAGGTCCTAAGAATGGCCATACTGGATCAGACCAGTGGTTCATCTAACCCAGTATCCTGCCTTACAGCAGTGCCAAATGCTTACAGAGAGTGGACAAAATATGGCTGGGATTGGATGAAATGACCTATCTGCTATCATCCAGTTCCAGATTCTAGCAGTCAGAGATGTAGGGAGAGTGAGAACATAGGATTACATTGCTGATCATCTTGGCTAGTAGCCATTGATGAGCCCATCCTCTGTGAACTTATCTAATTCTTTTTTGAACCCAGCTATGTTTTTAGCCTTTACAACATGCCTTGTCAATGATTTCAATTATGGCTTTTATGGAGAACCTCTACTTTTTGTTTGTTTCAAACCTGCTGCCTGTTAATTTCATTGTGTGATCCCTGATTCTTGTGTTATCTGAAGGGGTAAATACAAATCCACTGACATGATGTGTGTGTGGGTGGGAGGGCAACTGCAATTCAAAAGGGCGTGGGGCTTCTAGCAGCTGACACTGTTACTGTGGCAGCAGCAGCAGCCAGAGCCACAGGCACTTTAAATCATTGCTGGAGCCCTGCACTGCATGCGATGCACAGCTCTGAGGGCTTGTTGGAGAGGTGGGAAGACCACTGCGGCACACTCCAGGCAGAACTGAGGGTTGGCTGCCGAGATCCGCCCCTTCCACCTGAGGCCCTGCCCCTTCTGGGAGTACAGAGCTGCTCGTGGAATGAAATGTAACAGTTAACTCGAACTAAGGACTTAGTTCAAGTTAACATGTTTGACTGCCGCGTGTAGCCGCAGGCAGTTAGTTCGGACTAAGGGGATTTAAAAATGGCGCCCAGACGGGAAGATGCAAATAAAACCTGGGATATTTAAATCCCGGGCTTCATTTGCAACTTCGAATGCCTACATTAGCCTCCCTAGTTCGAACTAGAGGGCTAGTGTAGACATACCCTTTGAGAGGTAACAGCTAACTTAGACCCCATAATTTCCTATGTGTCGTTGGATTATGTTTTCCAATATGAATTGCTTTGCATTTATCAACATTGAATTTCACCTACTATTGTATTGTCTAGTCACCCAACTTTGTGAGATCCCTTTGTAACTCTTCCTAGTCAGCTTTGGATTTACTTACCTTGAATAATTTTATATCATCTGCAAATTTTGCTACCTCCCTGTTTGCTGCCTCTCTTTCCAGATTATTTATGAATATGTGCATATCCTTGGGGCAGGGATGCCACTCTTTACCCCTCTCTGTTCTGAAAATTGATAACTTATTCCTACCCTTTGTTTCCTGCCTTTTGGCCAGTGACTCATCCATGAGAGGATCTTCCCTCTTAACCCCTGACTGCTTACTTTGAGGAGAAATCTTGTCAAAGGCATTCTGAAAGTCCAAGGACACTGTATCCCCTGGATCATTCTTGTGACATGCTTCCTGACACTTGCATTAGAACATACTTGCTCACACCAATGGTCCAGCTAGCCCCATATCCTGTCTTCTGACAGTGGCTGGTGCCAGGTGCTTCAGAAGGAATGAACAGAACTATATTTTCACACTGGAAACTCTTCTACTGCCTCAGGTCATTCTAAAGTTTTCTGCTTTACCCCTGCTCCTGGGCCTATCAGAGTTCCTCTTTTGCTCCTGTTTATTTGGCAGGATTCCTCCACTGCCTACAGCGATTCACCTCAAGGGTGTCCCTGCCCTTTAAAAGCCCTATGTCAGAGTCTATCTAAAATACGCCCAAGCCTGGTCTCCTCTAGGACAGTGGTCCCCAAGCAATGATCTGTGGGCCACGATGGCTCTGGGGGCTGGGGCTGGTGCAAACCACCCGGTGCCTCTCCTCTTGCTGTGGCTGTTGGGAGAGGAATGTCTTGTCCTGCCTCTCAGGCAACCAGCACCTGGTAGAGGCGGGGTCTCCTTCCAGAGGCGGAAGAGTGATTCGCTGCATGATGGGAGGGTCACATGGAGACCAGCATGACAGCCTGAGAGCAGCTGCAACCCAGGCAGCAGTGCTCAGCTGGTGGCTGGGAGGCAGCACAGGGCTAGATGAGGGGGGCAGGGCTGTGCGGGTGAGGTGGAGGGGCTCCTAGA
This sequence comes from Pelodiscus sinensis, assembly GCF_049634645.1. Lineage (NCBI taxonomy): Eukaryota > Metazoa > Chordata > Testudines > Trionychidae > Pelodiscus > Pelodiscus sinensis. Next base: position 311,222,916 of record NC_134711.1, read on the forward strand.
GGCAGAGGTTGGCACTAGATAGCACTGGGACATCCAGGGTGGGGAGCTGGCACTGGGGGACTCTGGGGCATCCAGGGTGGGGGGACTATGGGCGCAGGGTTGGCACAGGGGTACTCTATGGACAGGGCTAATATTGGAGACTGGGGGCTGGCACTGGGGGAAGCCCCGGGGGTTGGGTGCAGTGCAAGCTGGCACTGGAGGGGCTGTTGGTGGCTCTAGGGATTAGGGCTGGCACTGGGGGCTAATGTGGCAGGGTGTACACCAGTCCTGGCTCCCAGAGCTGCCGCAAACAGCTGTCTTCAACTGTGGCAGCCACCTGCCATGTGGTGACTGCCAGAGCTGAAGCAGGCTGTTTGTGGCAGCTCTTGGAGCCGGTGCTTTTGGTGGACTGGTAACATTTTTATTTGCATAATTTATTTGCATAATACATATGCAAATCAAATGTTACTGGTCTGTCAAAAGTTTGCAAATGGGTTTGTCAGTCTTTGGTATAAAAAAGGTTGGGAACTACTGCTCTAGGTCCTTCCCTGAGCTCTGTTTGTCTTTCGTGAGTTTCTCTCTCTCTCCATAACTGAGCTCTACACACGCTTTACATAGTCTTTCCTAACCTTTCACAGGTGGGGGCACTAATTATCATTAAATTGCCATATAACCATCAGCAAGGGGCTGCTGGTAGGTGACAAGAAAAGCTGAGACCTGTTTGCCTCAGAGGGCCAGCCAGGCTGTGACAACATATAATCACCTGACAGATGACACCTACTTTAAAAGGTTCATTTCAGGCTAAGAGATGCCCTTTTTCATTCAAATGCAAATTGGTTGTATGACAAATAAGATCCTTTTTTTATGGTTATTCAGGCACAAAGCAAAAAAGAACAGTTTCTGAAGGATGATGTTATATTAAAATGAACTCAAGTAAGTTTGGATCTGGATCCTAAGGTGCCCAAAGATAAGTATTATTGGGAACTTTTCAGCACCCATGCTTCAGAGCAGACATGCTCAAAGGATACAAGAAGATCAATGGCATGGTCCTGTGACATTGAGTGCCTTCAGCTTCTGTTTGCAGTAAATGAAAGATTGGGATACTTAGCACCACATAGCATCTGGCTATAAGAGCATAAACTAGCTCCTGGAGTCAGTAGGGAAGAATTCCAATGTTTTGAATAAACTAAAAATATTATTGAGACCAAATTATATTTCCCATTGTTGTTCCCTAAGATAACTATTGTCATCCATAAAGTGACACAGCCATTTGGATTTTATTGACCAGTGTGTCTTGATGTGATTGGTGACATTTTCTGTAATTAATGCAGCTGTTCCTTGACGGTGCATATGCTCCACAATGAATCACAGTTGACCATCATTACTTGGTAAGGTTAGCAAATGACTCTTATACATACCTGTATTGCTACCAAGGTGCATTTCAGATCATGGCTAAACAGACAGATCTTCTCTCTCATCTGGCATTTTTAAGTGAAACATTTGAAATTCATATAGTTTCCAGCAAAACAGCACATTTATGAAAGCACAGTGGACTAACCAACAACTACTATTTCAGAGGGGTAGCCGTGTTTGTTGTTTTTTAAGTTTTTCCAGTTGCAGACTGTCTTGCAGCACCTTAGGGTGTGTCTAGACCACATCCCTCTTTTGACAGAGGAATGTAAATTAGACACTTGGAAATTGCAAATGAAGCTGGGATTTGAATTTCCTGTGCTTCATTTGCATATTCACATCATGGCGCTCTTTCGAAAAAGCGCTCTTTTAAAATTGAAACCACAGTCTAGATGCAGTTTTTTCAAAAATAGAAGCCTTTTTTGAAAGATCCTGTAAACTTCATTTGGCTTCTATTTTCTCATCACCTAAGAAACCCTCTTGTTAGTCTTTAAAGTGCTACATAGTCCTGTTTTTTGTTTCTGCATATGAGAAGCTCCATTGACTTGAACGGAAGCACTCACATGCATAAAGTTAAGTATACTTAGAATTATTTTCAGGATCAGGGCCATTTTCAGGATTGCTTTGCTAATGTCTGAGGCCTGGCCTAAATTAGAAAAGTTGCACTTGCTTAACTAAATTGATTTTAAATCAATCTGATTAAATGAATGTTAACTCCTAATGGGGACATACTTAATTCAATATAACTCTTGCTTGTATTGTGTTAGTTTAATTTGGTGCCTACTGCACCTTTGAAAGAAAGGGTTAATTTCATACTGCTTCAGTAGTGAATGAGGCTGTGAAAACAAACAAAAGAAAAAATAATGGAGGTAATGCTTGCTCACTGTGGGTATGTCTACACTACCCCGCTACTTCGAACTAGCGGGGGTAATGTAGTCATCCACAATTGCAAATGAAGCCCGGGATTTGAATTTCCCGGGCTTCATTTGCATGAAGCCGGCCGGCGCCATTTTTAAATGCCGGCTGGTTCGAACCCCGTGCCGCGCGGCTACACACGGCACGGAGTAGCTAGTTCGGATTAGGCTTCCTCATTCCATGAGGAGTACAACTAGTTCGGATTAGAAGCCTAATCCGAACTAGCTACTCCGTGCCGTGTGTAGCCGCGCGGCACGGGGTTCGAATCAGCCGGCATTTAAAAATGGCGCCGGCCGGCTTCATGCAAATGAAGCCCGGGAAATTCAAATCCCGGGCTTCATTTGCAATTGCGGATGACTACATTACCCCCGCTAGTTCAAACTAGCGGGGTAGTGTAGACATACCCTGTGAGAGGTGAGAATGTACATAAATAACTGAGGTCAATTTGGCATCATTTTTTTTGCTAAATGCTTTTATGATAGGGTGTGCAAAATATGGCCCCAGACTGAATTTGACCCATCTAACATTTCTGTACAGTCCACTGTTACTCCCAGCAATTTACATGGGTTGGCAACCTGCGGTTCTAGAGCTGCATGTGGCTCTTGGCTGCTCCTTTGCTATCTCTGGGTCACTAACAGTCCGGTGGCATGGCAGAGCTCAGGTAGGATGCCTGCCTGTCATGGTCCCACACCACCCCTGGAAGCAGCCATCTCTGCACACCTCTGGCCAGCAGGGGAGGCAGCTCTGTATGCTGCCCCTGCCCTCAGCTCCATCCTCACAGTTCCCATTGGCTGGAAGCCCCTCCTGCACCCAAATTCCCTCTCAGATCTGGAACCGCCTTCTTCAGCCCAATCCCCTGTCCCAGCTCAGAGCTCCCTCCTCCACCAAACTCCCTCCCAGAGCCCACACTGCTCATCCTCTCCTGCATCCCAACACTCTGCATCAGCCCAGAGCTCCCTCTTACATCCAAACTCCCAGACCCCACAATCTCTCCTGCACCCCCCCATCACGTACCCCAGCTTGGAGCTCCCTCCTGCATGCAAACTCACTCCCAGACCCTGCACTTCCTCCATAATTATAGTAGAAATGACGTACCAAATTTGTGTAGTCGCCCCCTCTGAAAATTGTCTACCTCTGTACTATGTGGACCAAGGACTGCTGGTGGTGGGTGTAGCTCATCAGCCTTTTAGGATGACTGGCCAATATCCACATAGTCACTGAGGAGTCTGGACTCAATGAAAGAAATGTGACTCAGTATTCTTTATATAGATTTTATTGATGCTATTAAACAGGCAAATTTAAATTAAGAGAATGAGTTACTGCCATTTTTTAATATTGTCACAAAGTGAGTCTTCATGCATAACTACTCCTTGATCTCTCTGTTGAGACTGGCAACTCATGATGTATATGTCTCTTTCTTCAGTGGGTTTTATGGACTTAAATACCTATGAGGATCTGGAATCAAGATTCCCAGAAACACATTTCATTGTGGCTTTGGAGAGTCATCTTGTGATGATGACTACTAAACGGGGATGGATGTGAAACAGTAACCTGGAGAGGAAAAACATCATATTTAAAATCCTAGCTTGCAATCCACATACTTCCTTGTAAGAAGCCTTCTAAGGAGTGTTTTGAGTATCACTTTTTCTGTTTGCTTGCTTGCAGTTTTCTCTAACCCTTGGTCAATGTTTTATATGAGATCCCTGCAAGACAAATATTTTTTTCACTTGAGTTGGGATTTTCCCAGTATTAGGTAATTTGATTGTGCCTCTGTGTATAAAAATATTGGAATTTACATCATGTGCTTGTAACATGGAAAGTGTCATACTTAGCACATCTGAGTGTCATTGTAGGCAGCTCAATGAGGACCTCTGCTCAGTATGCTTGCAGTCCAGAAAAGCTAATGAGACATTGACCAACTCATTCTTTAAACATCCTTATAATACAAAATATATTATAACTAGCCAATTAGCCTGTCATAAGACAGGATTTTCAGGTCTCTCCTCCATGTCAGTCTTCTCTCCTGAGCCTCCAGGCTCTCTCTCTCTCTCCTCCTTCTACTGCCTCCCCCCCCTCTCTCTCAGCTCCTACGCCTCCAGCCTCTCTCTCTGTCTCTCTCTTTCTCTTCTCCTCCCCCTCCTGCCTCTCACTCGGGGGACCGCGGAACCCAAATGGCGTTTTGGGCTCCGCGCTCCTCGTGCTGCATGGGAGCATGGAGCCCAAACGGTCGCTTGCACCACTTGCTCCCACACAGTGGCCTGGCTGAATGGCGCAGAAGTCAGCCAAGCGCTGTGGCGGAAGGCAAAGGGTGGTTATGTTCATGGACAAGGGGCAAGGCCTGGAGCCGCTGTCACACTGCCCCGCCCCCATTCCCCTCTCGCCGTGGCGCTCGGCTGACTTCTGCGCCACTCAGTCGGGCTGCCACGGGGGAGTAAGCAGCCATTTGGGCCCCACACTCCCCATGCAAGCAGACACCTGCCCCTTTTGCGGCGTGAGGGAGAACCTGGCGCACGCCTACCTTGAATGTGCCAGGTTGCAGCCCCTATTCCGGCTCCTCCAGAACCTCTTATTGAGGTTCTGGCTGCACTTTTCCCCTCACCTTTTTATTTATGCACACACTATCCGTGGCCCCACAAAGTCACGAGACCTCCTCGTCAACCTCCTCCTGGCCTTAGCGAAAGCTGCCATCTTTAATAGCAGGAGGAGGATGCTAGACGGAGGGGGTTCTCTGCGACTGTGGGGCCTATTTCTGCTCCTCCCTCGTGTCACGAATCCGGGCAGAGTTCCTCTGGGCGGCGTCCACTGGCTCCATCGACAGCTTTGAGGAGCAGTGGGCGCTGTCCAGGGTTCTCTGCTCGGTGTCCCCATCCGGCTCCCTTATTTTGAACCTCTAGCCCGCACTTCTTGATCCTTTAGTCATTATTTGTCCCAAGCAATCAATTGAACATGGGTCCAGTGTCCCTCCCATAAGGTTGGGGAGGGGCTTTTAGAAGGTGGGCGGGCTCTGCCCGCCCACCATCCCATGATTTCAAATAGGCCCATGCAACACAGGCCGCCCAGAGGGAACAGCCAGCATTTCAGGCAATAGCGCAGCCCAGAAGGAACAGCCAGCATTTCAGCAACAGCGCCCCCCAGAGGGAACAGCCAGCATTTCAGGCAACAGCGCTGCCCAGAGGGAACAGCCAGCATTTCAGGCAACAGCGCCACCCAGAGGGAACAGCCAGCATTTCAGCAACAGTGCTCCCTAGAGGGAACAGCCAGCATTTCAGGCAACAGTGCCGCTCAGAGGGAACAGCCAGCATTTCAGCGTTACAGACTCTCAGACATTGGGCTACTATATATATGATACCTTTTATGTAAATCAGTGCAGAAAGTTGTATACAGAACTAATGCACTCATATAAAAATGGTATTGCAGATCTGGAGGGAGTTCAGAGACATGAAGTTTTATGAAAGTTTTATGATTTTTTTCCCCAACCCTTCATTATTCAATTAATGTAGGGTCTGGAAAAAACTCTCACAGGAAGAGAGATTGAAAAGATTGGGATTCTTTGCCTTTGAAAGAAGAGGAATAAGAGAACACATGGTAAAAGGATTTTTAAAAAGCAAATGGTTTAGAGAAGGTAGTGGGGAACTTCTATGCTTTCTGGCTTCTAATCAAGAACAATGGGACGTTCAATGAAATCAAAATGTATGAATTTCAAAACCAATAAAAGGAAGCTTTTGTCATTGAAATGAACTGGAAGGGACCCTCGTACGTCATCTAGTCCCAGCATCTAGCTCTGAGGCAGGATCGAGTATCCCTACACCATCCCTAGTAGGGATTTGTTTAACCTACTCTTAAAAGCTTCCAATGACTTGGGATTCCACAGTCTCCCTTGCAACACTATTCCAGTGCTTAACTGTATAGTTTTTCCTGATATTTAACCTAAGTAACATCATTTCAGATTAAGCTGATTGCTCCTAATTCTGTCTTCTGTAGACATAGAGAATGGCTACACTTAATGTATTTGAAAACTGCTATCTGATCCCTCCTCGGTCTTCTTTTCTAAAGCCTAAACATGCCCAGTTCTTTAACATTTTTTCATAGGCCAGGTTTTCTAAACCTTTTAAACACATTTTTAGCTCTCTTCTAGACTCTGTTCACATGTTTTGTCAAGTGTGGCATCCAGAATTGGACACAGCACTCCAGCTGAGCTCTCACTGACAAGCAGAGCTTGTCACCTGCATTTCTTACATATAACTCTCCTGCTAATACAAGCCACCATATAAGCCTTTTTTGCAACTTAATCATATTATTCACTCAGATTCAAGTTGTGGGGTCCCCTATTGCTCTCATATCATTTTAAATAGTACTAGTGTACTCAGTTATTCTCTATTTTGTGTTTATGCATTTGATTTTTCCTTACTAAGTGTAGTACTTTGCATTGTCTTTATTGAATTTTAATCTTGTTGGTTTTAGATCAATTCTCCAATTTGTCAATGATTTAGAATTCTAATCCTATCCTCCAAAGTACTAGCAACCCCTTCCAGCTTGATGTCGTGAATTTTGTGAGTATATTCTCCACTTCATTATCCAAGTCATTAATGAACATTATTGAATAGTCCCACACCCATGGGGATCCCATTATATACATCCCCCAATTTGACAGTGAACCACTGATAACTAGTTTCAGTGCGATCTTTCAATTAGGTTTGAACCATCTTATATTGATTTCATCTAGACCACATATCCCTACTTTGTTTATGAGAGTGTCATGTGGAACTATTTGAAAAGCTATATTAAAATCAAGATATATCATATCAATAGCTTCTCCCCATCCACTAGATGAGTAACTTTGGGTATGTCTACACTACAACGTTAATTCGAACTAACTTAGTTCGAATTAGTTAATTCGAACTAAGCTAATTTGAACTAACGGATCCAGACTAAAAAACTAGTTTGAATTAGCGTTTTGCTAATTCGAACTAGCATGTCCACATTAAGTGGACCCTGAACCAGGCTTAAGGATGGCCAGAAGCAGTGCCGGCAGGGCATCAGAGGAGGACTTAGAGCGTGGAGCTGCTGTCTCAGGCTAGCCGAGGGCTGTGCTTAAAGGGTCCCGACCCCCGCCCCGGACAGACAGTTCTCAGGGGTGCCCCGCTTGCAAAGCAGTCCTGGCTTGGATTTCCTGGAGTACCCACACTGGGCACATCACAGCACTCGGCCATCAGACCGGCTGCACTTGCCGCAGACTGCCATCTGGGGAGAAGGGGCAATTGTGGGGCTGCAGGAGAGCTTCCACCCCCAGAAGCCCGCAGAGTCAGCCCAGTCCTCCCCATCGAGGGCGCGTACCCCATTCCTCCCTCACCTCCTTCCACTTATCCTTCCCTAGCCCCTCTTCTTGATGTACAAAATAAAGGACTTCAAAAATGGAATCTGTCTTTATTGAACAAAACTGGGGGAGACTGGGAAAAGGAGGTGGGAGAGGGGAAGAGAGAGGCTGGGAGAGGGGAGGGCAACTAAAATGATCAGGGGTTGGGAACAGGTCCCATATGAAGAGAGGCTAAAGAGACTGGGACTTGTCAGCTTAGAAAAGAGGAGACGGAGGGGGGACAGGATAGAGGTCTCTAAAAGCAGGAGTTGGGTGGAGAGGGTGCATACAGAAAAGTTCTTCGTTAGTTCCCATAAAGAAGGACTAGAGGACACCAAAGGAAAGGAATGGGTAGCAGGCTTCAAACTAGTAACAAAAAGTTGTTCTTCACAAAGCAAAGAGTCAACCTGTGGAACTCCTTGCTGCAGGAGGCGGTGAAGGCTAGAACTAGAACAGAGTTTAAAGGGAAGTGAGATCAAGTCATGGAGGTTGGGTCCATGGAGTGCTATTAGCTAGGGGGTAGGAGTGGTGTCCCTGCCCAAGGTTTGTGGAAGGCTGGAGAGGGATGGCAAGAGACAAATTGCTTGGTCACTGTCGTCGGTTCATCCCCTCCAGAGTACCTAGGGTTGGCCGCTGTCGGCAGACAGGCTACTGGGCTAGATGGACCTTTGGTCTGACCCAGTACGGCCATTGTAAGCTCAGGGCTCAGGGTCGGGGGTCTCAGTGGACCACCTTGATTTTCATGCACACCTGCTCCTGGGTGGCCAGGCTGGCAGCTCTCCTGCCCTAGGTGGCCACTTTCCTGTGCCTAGTGCGGAGGTCGTGGACGAGGTCCACGATGTCCGCACTAGCCCAGGCGGGTGCCTGCCTCTTGCAGTCCCGGGCAAGCTCCCGGGAGCCACCAGCCTGGTCCCGGGAAGAGGGGGAGGGCTGGGGGGTATCGGGTGGGTGGCTCGATCCGTGCCAGGTGCTGGGTCTTTTGGCTGGGTGCTGGCAGGCTTGCACCTGGCACAGGCACTGTAGCCAGCCCGTGCCCCTTTAAGGAGTCCGGGGCCGGGAGGGGGGCAGACGAGTTTCCCTGGTGTTGGCCAGAGTGGCCACCAGGGAAAGCTGGGGAGGGCTAGCCTCCCACTAGTTCGAATTAAGGGGCTACACACAGCTGTCCCTGTCTCCACCCCTGCTGGCCCAGTGGGGTTATAAATTCCCATCTCTGGCCCCTTACTGCATCCCTGTGTTCATTCTACAGTATAACTGTCCCTCTACCCTTTCCTTTCCTTTCCATATTATGAGACACAATTGAATTTCAGTCATCTCCAGCTGTCCTGGCATAATCAAATTCTTACCCTACTTTTAAGCTGTCTTAAGAGGAGCTGCATATCAAGTGTGGCTACCTAGCTCATACCATTTAGGAGTTCTTGACTCACAGATGGACAGATGGAAATGCACTTCTAATGTATATATTGAGTACATATTGTGATAGGGTCAGAGCAGAAGGCTATAAAAAAGTAGTGGAGGGGAGATATAAGACTCAGACTGAGGAGATCTCTGTTCCCAGAGTAACAAGAAAGGGCTGGTTTAGAACCAGTAGAGGCAATCAGGGGCAGTGGAACACCTGGGGCTAATTGACCGGGCCTGCAGAGTCTAGGCTAATTAGGACACCTGGGGTAATAAAGAAAGCTAGTTCAGATTGGCTATAAAAGCTTTACCTACAGTTGGGGCATGTGTGTAGCTGAGAGGATGGAGGAGGGGGCCACTGGGAGTAAGAGGAAAGGAAACAACAACAACAACAACAACAAACAACAACAACAACAACAACAACAACTGGACACTAGGAGGATAAACTGGAGAGAAGGAAGGTGTGGGGAAGTAGCCCAGGAGTCTTGGAGCTATCTTACAACAGGTATTGGGGATTTGCAGAGGCAGCTACTATCACAGGGCCCTGGGCTGGAATCTGGAGAAGAGGGTGGGCTGGGGGTTCCCACACAGGGAAAAGGACTGTGGAGTTTATTCTCAGTTGTACTGTATGCTGGCTGCTGATAAAAAGAGCTCAATAAACAGCAAACTGAAGCCTTAGGCATGGTGCCTAAAACTGTGGGCTGCTCTGAGCCAGCAAAATCCACCAAGAAGCGCAGGACCCACTGAATGTTTGTAGGAGCTTTGTCACAGCATATCAAAAAAGGCTATTTACTCTCATATTTAAGCTAAGAGAAATAGCTTCTGTATCTCTTTCATCACATGAAATTGTAGAGTGCAGTTCTTATTCATGCATGTATAGTTCAATGGACATTAGCCTGAGGGCTCAATGTACAGTTAGTCATGTAGGTACAGATAGTCATGTAGGTTTACCTGCATTTAGTAGTATTATAAAGAGGAATTCCCAGCCTTGTTTAGCTTACGGTGCTTTGAGCAGCTGACTAAGTTTGATGTCCAACTGGAAATTTTAAAAAGATTTTGTTCTGTTACAACAAATTAGTGTCTGGGAGGCACTATGCACCAATACTGTATATAATCATTATGGAGCTGTGACTAGAACCCTTGAAATTCTTTCTACAAACACAAATCTCTACCACTTGAGCTAAAGGAGAACTCATTTTGGGCCTGATCTTGCAAAAATGTATATAGCTTTAGAGAATAGGACCTTAAATTATTACATTTGTTAGCATAAAAGTGTGTAAGTGTGAATGTTCTTATTATTCAGGAAATTATCTAATTGTTATTTTTAGTCCTGAAAAGTGCTTCACCTCAAATGTATTGTGACACTGAGTTCCATTGCTTATTTTTGAGTAGCATTTTGCTTTTATAACTCCTTTTATCAGTTTTAAATATATGTTGCCTTTCTGTTTTATTGGATGCCCACTTTTTCATAGTATGAGCAAGGATAAATGTACCATTTAGACAGATACCTATCTGGTCGAGGGGAAGGGGGGATGTTCAAAGGATACTTGGTGCTCCCTCTCTGTAGGGAACTGGACTAGATGACCTATCAAGCTCCCTTCCCATCCCATGTTTCAATGCTGTCTATGGTTTTGATAATTCAAAATCCTAAATTCATGTGTGGTTGTAAGCTGTCTCAGTTTTGGGCAATATGGATGTCTCAGAGTCTTTTGCTATGTTGTACTAGATATATCACAATAGTTGTGAATGACTAGAGGTGTTTCTCCTTTCTGACCAGGGTCTTGATAACAGTTTGATTTTCTTCACTGACCATGTGAACTGCTGATAAATAGGTGAAAAGGCTTTTTCCATTACTAAATGTAATGGCACAATTTTCCCATTAGGGTCTTTCTGTTCAAGTTACTCAGTTGTAAGTATGTAGTCTTCCCATTGTAATAAAAATATCTTATTTTTTATTACAATGATGAGGGTTCTCATCATGAACCCTGGAAACTTGCTAGCAGCTGCCATACCTTTTATTTCTTAACAGTCAACAGTTGACTTGGCTTGCAGGACTCAGGTTAACAAGCTGTCTAACTGCAGTGCAGATATTTGGGCTCGAGCTGCAGTCAGATGCCAGCTAAAGCTCAAATGTCTGCACTGTAATTAAACAATATAGGGCTCAGGTAAGGGGCTATCATCTATACTGTCCTCTAGATAGCTCCACACAATGGTGTACATGCAGGGCTGGATTAAGGGGGGGCTAGCTGGGCAGCTTCCCGAGGTGCCAACCTATGGGGGGGGGGGCTGATGGCAGCTGTAAGGGGTGCTGTGCACCTGGCCACACAACGCCTCTTACAGCTGCAATCAGGCGCCGTGCACCCAATTGCAGTTATTAGGTGTGCAGCGTGCTGGGGGGGTGGGGCTGCGCACCTGCTGCCCAGGGCGCAGGAATGGCTCGAGCCGGCCCAGTGTACATGCTGGAGCAGCTTGAGGAGAGATGCCGGCAACTGGTGCCCTAGGCAGAATGTGCGATCGGCGCCCCTGCCTCCATAGCCCTCAATGGTGTAATGTCATCATTGGGCGCTGTGTTAAATGCGGTGCCTAGGCAACTGCTAAGGTTGCCTACATCCACAGGCTGCCCCTGTGTACATGTATTCTTCTAAATATTTTTGGTAAAGGAGGGAGTTCTCTGCACATGTTCATTAAACACGGTCCCAGATTTCCATACTGAACGCTACACTGTAGCACACATACTTTATGTATTATAAAGTTTTATTGGTTGGAAGAGCATTACAGACCACTAATCTTTAGTAATACTATCTCAACAGTAATGTTAAATACAAAATTAGATACAGAGTTGGTCATTCTTAGCATATAGTTAGCTGGCATGTTCTTTTTTGTCATTATGTACTTACTCCATGTGTAGTGCTGAGCATTCAGAGATATTGGAAGGCTAAACATACAGCCATACCAAAGCTTCTGTGGGATCCTTTCAAGTAAAAAAAGTTTGCAGTCAGCTGAGTTGCTTATCCAGCAATCTGAAAAAGTATCTGGTGCTGGAATTATTAATATGTGAAGTTAATATTAATGTGGGAAATCTCCAAACACCAATTTCACTATAAATTCTTTTATTAAATCCAACAGTCAAATTGTATTTTATGCAGTTCCTCTAAGCATGCCTAACAAGCCTAAATAATAACTAATTTATTACATCCAAACAGTAACAACATGTTTGTAAGCATTAAATCAATATACTTACAAAAGGGCTAAACCTAGAAGGGCTTCAATCCATGTTGGTTAGCTCCAGCGTGGTCAAGCAGGTATTAGCAATGAATTCTTTAAGAGCTGACTCTTTATACACTTTAAGAAACAAGTGATGTCCTTGCCAATTACTGACTTCAACTAAAATCAATTTGAGACTGTTGATCGAAATTCCTAGTCTTCCTCCCAATAAGATCTACAGCCTCTTCCCTCCAAGGTCTTTCCTCCTCTTCTCCTTGCTGTCCAGCAAGTTTGGTGGCTTTTGTTGTTTTTTTGGGGGGTAGGGGGGTTTGCAGTTAGGTTTACATAAGAGAGAACACTAGTGTATTGGTAGGAAAGTCCTGGGTTGGCTCATTTTAAGACAGATTCGCTTTGATTTAAAACCATCAGCAGTCATACCTGTTGGTTAGAAGCCTTCTTTTTAGACCCGCCCCACTCCCCCATTATCTCATTAGTGATTCTTTGAATCAGACATCCTCCCTACTTGATTCTGTTGGGTCTTAACTCATTATTTCCATCTGCTTGCTAGTCAGGGTTTTTCCTTACAACACACATATATGTCCTGTACCAATAAACTAAATTTATTTTAATTTTATAATACTTATCCTACAACTGGGAAAGGAAGTTTCTGCCTGTTCCAATGAGAGATTACTTTATACATGGCAGTGCTGCAAAGGGGAAGTTGTTACAGTCCCAACTCCTCCATACTGCAGTTCTGTGGCTGTTGAGCACTTCCCCATGTAACATAGTCTGGAACTTTGAGACCTCCATGTGGTCTTCTAGCTACCTTTTTAGTTACAGTCGACCCCCCAATTTACATCTCTTGATAAACAGGTGAACTGGCTCTATCCAACCCAGCCACCCTATATGGGCCTATTATCATAGTGTCTGAATACCTCCCAGTGAGGTAGAGCCATTATTCCCATGTTACAGATGGAGGACTGAAGCACTGGGGATACATCTACACAGCAGTGTTATTTTTGGAATAACTGACATTTTGAAATAACAATATATGTCTACACAGCAAGCCATTATTTTGAAATAATATTGAGATGAAGGACTTCTTACTTTGACTTCTGTAACCTTCATTTTTATGAGTAGGGGAAGTCTAAGGAAGAATGTTCTTCCTTAGACTTCCTGCTGTGTAGACAGCACCAAAAGCCAAATTAATCTATTTCGACTTCAGCTACGCAATTGACATAGCTGAAGTTGCATATTTTAATTTGACTTTTGTCCTGCTGTGTAGACCCAAAGGCTGTGTCTACATTGGCATCCCTTTCCTACTTGAAAGTAGGAATAAGGGATCTTCCGGAGAATGGCTTATTTTCTGGAAAATCGTGTCTACACTGGCACTTTTTTCCGGCAAAAACCCCGAGCTGGAAAAAAGCAGCAGCCATGTAAATGCAAATGCCGTGGGGGATATTTAAATCCCCCGCGGATTTGCAATTCCGAAGTGTCTCATTAGCATCCCTTTTCCGGAAAGGGATGCCAATGTAGACACAGCCAAAGTGACTTGCCCTGGGTCTCAAAGGAATAGTGTGTCAGAACAAACAATTGAATCCAGTTCTCAGGCAGGAAAGAGCTGAGGTTGACATTTCTCTGTTATTTATAGTACTTGCACACCTGGTTACTGAGCTCTGTGACTGTGTCCTCACCCCCAACTATTTCCAGTTTGGGGACAATTTATATCTTCAAGTCAGTGGCACGGCTGTGGGCACCCAACTATATGCCAACATCTTCGTAACTGACCTCGAACAACATTTCCTCAGTTCTCGTCCCCTACCAGCCTTACTCATGCTATGTTGATAACATCACCATATGGACCCACAAGGAGACCCTTGAAGAATTCCACAGCAGTTTCAACAACTTCCACTCCACCATCAACCTTAGTCTGGACCAGTCCACACAAGAGATCCACTTTCTTGACACTACAGTACAACTAATTGCCCACATTTCCACCACCTTATACCAGAAACCTACTGACTGGTACACTTACCTACATGCCTCTACTGTGACAGATTTTTGTTACCAATCTGCCTGAGGTGTCAGGCGATCGGGCTGAAGCCACAGGATTATTAAGGGAGGAGATGATGGAACACACCAAGTGTCTAAGTTTTAAAGCTTTATTGATAAAATAATAAAATAACAGTGGAGAGTGATGGGTGCTCCCCACGTCACTCAAAGGAAGGCAGAAAGCTTTATTGCCCCGAGTCCTAACCCACTTTCATACACTCACAGGGTATGTCTACACTACCACCCTAGTTCGAACTAGGGTGGTAATGTAGGCAACCGGAGTTGCAAATGAAGCCCGGGATTTGAATTTCCCGGGCTTCATTTGCATAAAGCCGGGCGCCGCCATTTTTAAATGTCCGCTAGTGCGGACTCTGTGCTGCGAGGCTACACGCGGCACGGACTAGGTAGTTCGGACTAGGTTTCCTAGTCCGAACTACTGTTACTCCTCATTTCACGAGGAGTTTGGTCCTGTGCGCACAGGTGGTCCAGGGTCCACTGTGATCTCCGAATTGCTCCAGCTCTCAGGAGGGTTTTACGTCCTGGGCTCCTTTGGGGGTGTTTCATTCCACGACCTCTGCTCCTGATGCTCTTTGTGACAGTTCAAACTGGCTTTCTGTGGTCTCCAAACACACCAGCTAGACTCTGTTGTTCTCTTTGCTTTTTTCCGTGCTGGCCTTCACTTTTCTTGCTTGTTATGGGCTAGCTTTGCAGATTTGTTCTGTTGAATCTGTCTTTTTTATGGCTGGCAGCCAAGAGTCAGATGTGTGCTATGGCCTTGAGCTGGCGGGATACAAGTGTCTTATCTTTGGGCCTAGTTAGAGTGTGGAGTTAACTTGTTCTCTGCTCTCTCTGTCTTTCGCCCCCCTTGGCCTCTCACAACCTGCAAAGGAATTATTCATTTATTTTACACTTACACCTTTGATCCTTCCCAAAATGCCCTGCAATGCTTGCAACAGCATTAGCAATATACAATGCTGACCTGCCTCCCCAGGGAGACCCTTTGAGGGAGGGGGCTATTGGGGTGTGACACTAGCTTCTATCCATTACACACTTCCCAATTTTTTTATAGCTAAGCCCTAAGATACAACCAGATTTGCTCCAGTCCCACAAATAGACAAACTCCTACAGGATCTCCATCAAGCATTCTTAAAACTTAAATACCTACCTGGGGAAGTGAAAAAACAGATTGACAGAGCTAGATGAGTAGTCTGATATCAGCTTCAAGATAGGCCCAACAAAGAAAACAGAACACCACTGGTCATCACCTATAGACCCCAAATTAAACCCCTCCAGCACATTATTAACAATTTACAGCCAGATAAAAGCAACAAAAATGATGGACGGTCTAGAAAACATGACCTATGAGAGAAGACTGAAAGAACTGGGCTTCTTTAGTTTAGAAAAGAGAAGACTGAGAGGGAACATGATAGCAGTTTTCAAGTATCTAAAAGGGTGTTACAAGAAGGAGAGAGAAAAATTGTTCTCCTTGGCCTTTGATAGAACAAGTAATGGGCTTAAATTGCAGCAAGGGAGGTTTAAGTGGGACATTAGGAAAGGTGTCCTAACTGTCAGGCTGACTAACACTGGAATAAATTGCCTAGGGAGGTTGTGGAATCTCTATCACTGGAGATATGTAAGAACAGGTTGGATATACATCTATCAAGGATGATCTAGACATTGCTTGGTCCTGCTGTGAGGGCAGGGGACTGGACTCAACCTCTTGTGGTCCCTTCTATCCTGGAAAATGATCCCTCCCAGGCCTTAGGGGACAGGCCAATCTCTGCCTACAGATAACCCTCCAACCTGAAAAATTCTTTCCAGCAGCCACGCAGCACACCTTCATCATACTCACTTAGGAACTCACCCCTGAAATCAACTCTGGCGCCAATTCTGTCCACATCTATATAAGCGACATCACAGGACCTAACCACATAAGCCACCACATCAGAGGCTCATACAACTGCACATCCACCAATATGATCTATGCCATCAAGTGCCAGCAATGCCCCTCTGCCATGTATATTGGCAAAACTGGACAGTCTCTATGACAAAGGATTAATGGCCACAAAGCAGATATTCGAAATGGTAACACACAAACCTTTTGGGGCACATTTTAACTTGCCCGGGCACTCACTAAAGGATCTAAAAGTGACTATACTATTACAAGGCAATTTCAAAAATCAGCTGGAGAGCAATTGCAGAACTTTGTTTCATTTACAAGTTTGACACCTGCAATCAAGGTTTGAACAAAGATCTGACCTGGATGGGCCCCTACTTCCCACACCCTAATACTTTGCTCCATGACACTCAATCTAAAATGCAAAAAGGGCATAATTATGCAGGAGGCCAGACTAGATGATAATGGTTCCTCCTTCTGGCTTTAAAATCTATTAATAAAAAGCTGGAGGCTGCTTTTTGGTACCTGAACATTAGCAGAGGGTCACCACATGCAGAGCAGTAGCCGTTGCCATCTAGGTCAGGTAATCAGGATACAGTTGCAAGGTAAATGTTGATTCCTAATAGGCTGGGTATAACCAGTTGCAATTTTCACATTCTACTCCATTGTCCACCACTAACAATGATGATAATGTCACCATTCTCATTCTGAAGTTTGAACTCTGATACACAGTATCAACCACATTAAGAATAGGATCTCAAATATGATTTTACTAATTAGAATTTTCTAGAAATTTAAAGAGAAGCTCCCTGAGAAAGATAGGGCCTGCTTCCAGGCCTTTGTGTATAAGGGCATAGTGGTGGCCAAAACTTTTCTACAAGCCACTGTCGACATGCCAGATACTACACATCTATGGGATGGCTACAACCACTGTTATGAGGAGAGACTTGTGGTTTTGAGAGGGAGTTCTCCAGGTGAAGGAGAAGCAAATACAGGACCCTTAAGGGAAGTGGCTATCTGTACTGTGTGTTTGTGGGTTTCTTGCTGTGTGAGCTTGTGTGTGTTTGGGTTTTCTCTCTCTCTTCCCCCCCACCCCCCGGAGTGTGTGCTGTAGCTGGCAGCTGGAAGCTGTGAGCTTCTAATCAAGGTTTGAAATCTAGAAGCCTCTGCTGATTGGTTGAGCCTTAATCAGGGGCAGGGGCTATGAGGCAGGCCAGGGTTTTATAAAGCAGTGAGTCAGCGACCAGGGACTGCAAACAGGGAGTTTTGAGAGGGAGTTGGGAAGAGGAGTGGAAAGGGGGTGAGAAACTCGCCATTCTTTAAAATCTTTTATTAACATCTGATTAATCTCTCAGAAGGAAGGCATGTATGGATATTGATAAGTCTGCTGTTGTTACCTGCATAGCATGTGCCATGTTTGTCTTCCTCCCAGAAGAAAGAAGGGATTTCATCTGTACTAAGTGCAAGCTGGTCACCATTTTGGAAGAAAAAATCAGAGAACTTGAGGCCCAAGTATCAACCCTACATTCCATCAGAGAGGATGAAGACTTCCTCGATAGAAGGCAGCATTTAATCCTGCAGGCATTTAATCCACAGGCTAAACAGCCAGTGAGGGCAGTACAGGACATGGAAGAGAATTGGCAGCATATAACCTCTAGAAGATGAAGAAGGCCAGCTCAGGTATCTCCCATTCCTGTATCCAGACAGTCCTGCAGTGAGAGTACCAATGCCCGAGATGATTTCCAGGATTGAATGTCCAGGATTTCCAGATTTGTAGCCATCCTGCAACAAAAACTTCAAGAACAGACTTCAAAGAGTCTGAGCTACAGTTCATCTTCAAATCTGATACCATCAGATTAAACAAAGACTGTGAATGGCTAGCCAACTACAAAAGCAGTTTTCTCCTCTCTTGGTGTTCACACCTCCACATCAGCTGCTAGAAGTGGGCCTCATCCTCCCTGACTGAATTGACCTTGTTATCTCTAGATACTCTAGAGTACCTTACTCTTGATTGGTACTCTTTTCTTATGCCTGTATATTTATACCTACCTCTGGAATTTCCACTACATGCATCTGACGAAGTGGGTCTTTGCCTGTGAAAGCTTATGCTCTAATAAATCTGTTAGTCTATAAGGTGCCACAGGACTCCTTGTCGCTGTTTCAGATTCAGACTAACACGGCTACCCCTCTGATACTTTCTAAATCAGCAGGTTACAGAGATGACAAGAAATTTAACCCTGAAGATATTTTATAGTGCCAATGAGAATAAGCAAGAGACATAACAAAGAAGAGCAGCTGCATGCTTATCTATTTTTCTAGGCTGCAAAAAAACGGGAAAAGATCATGTTCAAGGGGAATGCCTACTATGACTGAACTCCTTACCACTAATGTATAGTCATCCCAGACCCCTATTCATTTTACATATCCCAAAAAGATAGAGAGGGTTTATAGACCCAGGAACCTGCCCTCCGCAACATCTACCATAACATAATACTCTAACCCTCATGACAAGAGCTTATTTTGATCAGACTGTCGAGACCTATATCTCTAATGTGGCTTCGTTCCCCTTCTCAGATATTTGGAGACCACCTTACCCAATTTGCCAAAAACTGAAGGGCCTTAACTAGAGACAAATGGGTATTAGAGATTATTCAGGTGGCTACCAGATAGAGTTTCTGGTACCTACTATCCACAATTCCTTTTCCTGGTTCCTTTTGAGAGACCACTCTGGCAAGGACATTTTATAAAAAGAGGTGAAGCCCTCAATATGAAAGGAAGGAATTAGGTTCCCCTACCTCCTGATCCCCAATTCTTGATCTCAGACAGCTGAACAGGTTCATTCAAGCACAAACATTTTGCATGATATCTTTGGTTATAAATAGTTCTCTTGTTAGAGGAAAACACATGGCTTGCAGCTCTCAATAGAGAGGTTTGTGGCAGATATGTCCAAAATGAATTTCTGGTTTTGCTACACTTTATTACGAACTAGTTCTTATTTCTCTTACAGAGGGGGTGAGGGCTTATTCCACTAGATGGCAGGCTACTTCAGCTGCATCTCTGAGAGAGAGAGAGACCTCTTCTAGAGATACATAGAGCAGCTTTTTGGAGCTCTTTACATACCTTCACAAGACGTTAATTACACTGTGGTCCAGTTGTCAACTGTAGGGACAGCAGTACTACAGTCCGCTGTCACTTCTGCATCCTCCTCCCTCCCTATCTGATTACTGTTTAATCTCCCCCATGTGTGGAATACAGGCACTTGAAGAAGAAATGGATGTCGCTTACCAGTAACTGGAAATTCTTTGAAATGTGCGGTCCTTTATCTCTATTCCACTACCCACCCTCTTTGCAAAAAACTCTAGTCTCAGGCTCATGGTGCACATCTGTAGCCCATATGTGGAATATAGATAGATAAGGACCACATGTCTTGAAAAGTCTCCAGTTTCAGTAAGTAACTTCAGTTTATTTAGAACTCATTCTTGTTTGAGATCTAAAATGGATAGGTACTATATTCCAACAGCTCATATTGCCTACCAGTTTTTTAAGGGTTCTTCTCTTTCTTTACCTTTCCCTAATCCAAGATACTGATTTGAGAGCATCCATTCTGAATGGAAACTGCCTACATACATTTGTTTTGAAAATAAAATTAGCATAATGTTATGCAAATCTCAGCTTATTTCTTTGTGATGCAGGAGCAGTAATATAATATGCATGGGTATTTGAACTTAGTTTGAAAATGTCACACATCCAATTAGGTGACTGGTAGTCTGCATTTTTCATGTAATCTGGATGCTGCTCATGTGCAACCACTATGCATTTGTTTTCAATAGATAGTCTTTTATTACTGTGGTGTTCACAGAACTCGGTGCTGAGCATTACCCGGGTGTGAAAGACATCTTTTAGATCACGCTGGCGCACTAGGATGTAGTCTATGAGATGCCAGTGTTTTGACCGAGGGTGCATCCAGGTTGTCTTCAGACTGTCTTTCTGCTGGAAGATAGTGTTGGTAATGGAAAGCTGCTGTTCCGCGCAGAGTTCAAGTAACAAGCATCCATTATCGTTGCAGCTGCCCACACCATGCCTTCCAAGTACGCCTTTCCAGGTTTCCAAGTCTCTGCCCACTCTGGCGTTGAAGTTGCCCAGGATGACAATCTTGTCATCAGCTGGAACATCCTGCAGAAGGCTGCGTGGGTCAGAATAAAACTTGTCTTTGTCAGCAGGGTCTGCCTGGAGAGTTGGAGCATACACACTAAACAGTGTGGCGTGTTGCTGGTCACGAAGTGGTAGACGCATTGAGATGATGCGGTCAGAGTGGCCGGTTGGCAGGCTTGCAAGCTTGATAGCGATGGAGTCCCTGATCATGAAGCCGACACCCGAAAGGCATCTCTCTGTCGCTGGTTTGCTTCACCAGTAGAGGGTGTAACCTGCGCCATGCTCTCTTAGACTGCCTTCCTCTGAAAAGCAGATTTCGCTGATTGCAGCGATGTCAACATCCAGCCTAGTGAGTTCGTGTGCAATTAAAGTGGATCGTCGCTCAGGTCGAGTGTTGTCGGCTGAGTCTAACATGGTTCTGATGTTCCAGCATGCGAGTAAGTCCTTTTCCACCTTTTAAGGCGAGTGGGATGCGCCATTGATTCTTTGATATATTTCGACCGCATATGGAGATGCCTGTTGACTGCGGTAAGCCAACTGGGGGAGAAGGAGACGAGCTTTGTTTAGGCCACCTTTTCTAGGCCCCTCTCCATGTGGAGCAAGCAGTGCTGTCCCTAAAGGCTGCTAGGTAGCTCAGGGTGCTGCCGAGTGTCATCTCCAGGTCATCATGAGACGACCACTGGCGCCTGAGCCGCCTGCATGCAGGATTGAGACTGCGGCTGCCAGTGTCATCTTACACCTGCCGAGTTCACCCCTTTCCCATTGCTACAGGACTTAGTGAGACCGGGGGGAATAGATGTGAGTATTTCCTTCTTGCCTGCGCAAAGGAGCTTTCAAGTGGAGGGTAATGCCCAGCGCCGAGTGTCACACAGACCACCGCCTTGTCCGCTGCAAACTCAGCTTCCACTTTGAGCCCAAACCAAGGAAAGGTGGTGCCCGGAGGAAAAAGCTCAAAGTCTGCAGCCTTCAGTCTGCCGCGGTCAAGGCGGTTTTCCAGGAGAGCCTACGATCCAGGATAGAGGAACCAAGCTGCCTAGCAGACTCGCCTCCGGCTCCAGAAGTGCTGTGGGATCGTATCAAAACCGTTGTTCCGCAAACATCTGAAGATATCCTCGGATTCTCCATGAAGAACAGGGATTGGTTTGATGAGAACAACTTAGAAGTCCAAGAGCTGCTGTCAAAGAAGAGGTCAGCACACCAGGCCCACCTGGCCCAACCATCCTGCCTGCACAAAAAAGCAGCCTTCCACCTTGAATGCAGCACTTTCCAGCGCAAGCTTCGAGAGATTCAGAACAAGTGGTGGACCAACCTCGCAGTAAGAACTCAGGTTTGCACTGATACTGGCGACTACAGGGGAATCTACAAAGCTCTAAAAGAGGTATATGGCCCCTCGTACCAAATCCTGAGCCCCTTGCGGAGTGCAGATGGGAAAGAACTGCCCACCGAAAAGGACTCTATCCTGAACCGCTTGTCTGAGCACTTCTACACCCTCTTCAATGCTAGTCGCTCAGTCCAAGAACCAGTGATTGACTGCATCCCACAACAACCAGTGAAAACTGAACTGGATGTGGCACCAACATTAC
The DNA here is from genome assembly GCF_049634645.1 of Pelodiscus sinensis. Lineage (NCBI taxonomy): Eukaryota > Metazoa > Chordata > Testudines > Trionychidae > Pelodiscus > Pelodiscus sinensis. The sequence goes on from NC_134711.1 coordinate 311,244,856, forward strand.
GAGAGACTGAGGAAGCCATTGAACAGCTGAAGAGTGGTAAAGCTGCAGGAGTTGATGGCATCCCTCCTGAGGTATGGAAGAACGGAGGCCCAGCACTGTATACCAAACTCCACGAATTCTTCGTCTGCTGTTGGGAGCAGGGTAAACTCCCTCATGACCTCAAGGACGCAGTCATCATCACCCTGTACAAGAACAAAGGGGAGAAGTCAGACTGTTCCAATTATCGCGGCATAACACTTCTGTCCGTCACCGGCAAAATCCTAGCAAGAGTACTGCTGAATAGACTGGTACCCGTGATAGCAGAAGATCACCTCCCAGAGACACAATGTGGCTTTAGAGCCAACCAGGAAACCACAGACATGGTGTTTGTCCTGAGGCAGATTCAGGAGAAGTGCTGGGAGCAAAACAAAGCATTGTACGTCACCTTTGTGGACCTGACAAAAGCGTTTGACACCGTGAGCAGGCAGGGACTTTGGAAAATCCTGGAAAAACTAGGCTGCCCACCGAAGTTCCTCACTATGATCATTCAGCTTCATGAAGACCAGCTTGGACAAGTCAGACATAGCAGCGACCTCTCACAGCCTTTCCCTATTGCAAACGGCGTGAAACAGGGCTGTGTTCTTGCTCACACACTGTTCACCATTTTGTTCAGCATGATGCTCCAGCAGGTCACAGAGGACCTCGACGCTGATGCCGTATACATCCGTTTTCGTCTCGACGGGAGCGTGTTCAACCTGAGGCGTTTGCAGGCCCACACAAAGACCATGGAGAAACTGATCAGGGAGCTGTTTGCTGATGATGCCACCCTCCTTGCTCACACAGAGGCAGCTATGCAGCGAATTACGTCTTTCGCAAAAACTGCTCAAGACTGAAGATCTGAAGTCAGCCTGAAGAAGAGTGAAGTTCTTCATCAGCCCGCACCCCACAAGGAGCACCATCCACCAAGCATCTTCATCGAACAAACAGAACTGAAAGTTGTCCACCAGTTCAGCTACTTGGGGTGCGTGATCTCGTCTGACGCCAAGATCACAAAAGTCGAGAACAGCCTGGCTAAGGCAAACAGTGCATTCGGCACACTATACAAACGTGTCTGGAACAACAGCAACCTCAAAAGAGACACGAAGGTCAGTGTCTACAAAGCTGTTGTGCTGACCACTCTCTTGTATGGCGCTGAGTCCTAGGTCACGTACCATCATCACCTGAGTCTCCTCGAGCGTTTCCATCAGCGCTGCCTCCGCACAATCCTCAATATTCATTGGAGTGACTTCGTCGCCAACACTGAAGTCCTCAAGTTAGCGGAGGTCACCAGCATCGCGGCCATGGTCCTCAAGATACAGCTTCGCTGGGCAGGGCACATCGCCAGGATGGAGAACCACCGCCTACCCAAGATTGTGCTGTATGGGAAACTGTCCTCTGGCTACCGCGACATAGGGGCACCACAAAAGCGGTACAAAGACTCCCTGAAGTCCCTCACTACTTGTTGTATCGATCACCGTCAGTGGGCAACACAAGCAGCTGATTGCAATTCCTGGTGTCACACAGTCCACCAGGCCACCTCCTTCTCTGAAGATACCCACAGGGCCTGTATGGAGGACAAAAGGAGAAGGAAGAAGAACCATGATCCCTCAGCACCTATCCCGGATCAGACCTTTATTTGCAGCCATTGTGGCAGGACCTGCCTGTCCCGCATAGGCCTCGTCAGCCACCAGCATGCCTGCAGAAGACGTGGATTTCCTTCCTAGATCTTCGTTCGCGAAGCCAAGCCATGATTCACAGAAACTGGAGATATAAAACATACAACAATAACATCACCTCTTTTCCTTCTAAACCCCTATGAACCAAAACCCAGAGGAAATTAAAATCTCTAAAAACAAACAGCCCTCACAACATATGAGCAGAATGTTGACTCTGAAAAGGATGACAGAAAGGCCATTAAGTCCACTGGGGTTTTGCAATTTTGTTTTTATGTGGACACATTGAGGCCTAGACCCTCAAAGCTACTTAGGCATTAGTATGCTCAGCATTGTAATGCCTAATGTCTAGACGGCCTGCCACCCTGTGAAATCCTCAGCTATATGCACGATGGCCAGGTTGTCCAAACAATGTGTGGAGGTAGACGGGGGTCTGAGTCTTCTTTTTGGCAGTAACTCAATAACGAGTAGGACATCTTCCTGTCACCCTTCTATTTGTGCATCTGTTGATGGCTGACTCGCCCGATTCTGGGGCCACAGGTCTTATTGCAGAAGGAGCAGGTGCTGGTGGCTATTGGAGGGACACAGGGCAGTTTTTGCCCCTGTTTTCTCCTTCTCTGCCTCTTCTCGTCTGAATTACGACAGGACCTCTCAAATTGTGCCACACTCCCACACATTACTGCTCTCCACTCGGGACAGTCCTGGGCAAGGTTTTCCCAAGTGTTGGCACCAATGCTGCACTTTTTCATGTTTGCCTTCATGTCCTTAAATTGCTTCCTCTGGCCCCCAACATTCCTCCGTCCTTCCTTCAGCTCGGAAAACAGAATCTGTTTTGGGAGGTGCTGATCAGGCATCCTGATTACATGACCAGTCCAGCGAAGTTGTTGTAATGATGTTGGTAGATGATAGCTTCAATACTGATTGGGTACGTCTACACTGGCCCCTTTTCCGAAAGGGGCATGCTAATTTCACAGGTTGTAATAGGGAAATCCGCGGGGGATTTAAATATCCCCCGCGGCATTTAAATAAAAATGTCCGCCGCTTTTTTCCGGCTTTTAGAAAAGCCGGAAAAGAGCGTCTACACTGGCCCCGATCCTCCGGAAAAAAGCCCTTCCTACTTTGAAGTAGGAATAAGAGATCCTCCGGAAAAGGGCTTTTTTCCGGAGGATCGGGGCCAGTGTAGACGCTCTTTTCCGGCTTTTCTAAAAGCCGGAAAAAAGCGGCGGACATTTTTATTTAAATGCCGCGGGGGATATTTAAATCCCCTGCGGATTTCCCTATTACGACCTGTGAAATTAGCATGCCTCTTTCGGAAAAGGGGCCATTGTAGACGTAGCCATTATGTTTGACTCTTCCAGGATGCTAGTGTTTGTGTGCCTGTCCTCCCAAGCAATATTTAGGATTCTCCTGAGGCAGCATTAATGATATTGTTCAGGTGCCTTCAGGTGGTGATTATATGTTGTCCAGGTTTCACATGTGTACAGCAGTGTTGGAACAACCACTGCATGGTACACAAGGAGCTTTGTCTTAGCACTGATGTCCCAATTATCAAAGACCCTTTGTCTTAGGTGGCAAATGCAGAGCTTGTGCAGCTCAGGCAAGCCTAGATTTCTGCATCAATGTCAACGGTGGTGGAGCGATGACTTCTAAGGTACGAGAAATGGTCCACGTTTTCCAGCAGTTCTCCATTGATTTAATAGATGGTACATGAGATTGTCTGTCTGGTCAGTGAGGGTTAATGGAGGACTTTTGTTTTGATCTTCAGTGTGAGGCTGAGATTTTTGTACATTTTGGTGAAGGTACTTAAGATAGTCTGAAGAACTATGGGGGGAAAAGGAAGTGACCATATTGTCATCTGTGTACTGGAGCTTCATGATCGAAGTTGTGGAGGTCTTGCTTTTGGGCTTCAATCTACTGAAATTGAAAAGCTTCCCATTTGTTCTCTAGACAATCTTCACACCATCTGGAAGCTTGCCGTCAATGAGATGGAAGATCATGGTGATGAAGATGCAGAACAGCGCTGGGGAAATTACGTAGCCTTGTTTGACTCCTGTTTTGACCTCAGAGGGGTTGCTTCGGGATCCGTTGTTACTCAGCACTGTGGCAGTCATGTTGTGGTGAAGCAGGCTCAGGATGTTGATTGATTTTTTTTGGGGGGGGGGAGCAACAGATCTTTGAGAAGATGATCCACAGGTTGCTACAATTGAATCAAACACCTTGGTCAGGTCAATGAAACTTATGTATAAGGCTTGAATTTGTTCAACATTTTTCTTGCAATTGCTGAGTGGTGAAGATCACCAGAAACCACATTGGGACTCTGGAAGAATTTCTTCTGAGAGTGGCAGGAGTCAATTGGCAAGGATTCAAGCTAAGATTTTCCCTGCCATTGTCAGGAGGGGAGATGATGTGGTAGTTTCCACAGTCCCATTTGTCATCCTTCTTGAAGAGACTGGCAATCAGTGTGTTTTTGAACTCTTGTGGTATCTGCTCCCTATTCCAGATCTAACAAGATTGTTATTTCTAACAAGCTTGAAAGCAATTTTGTCTGAAGAGGAAGCCACCTAAAGCTAGCCAGGAATGAAATGCCACAGACGAGTGGGAAAAGTAGTGGGTACCATTAGTCTGCACCAGAGGGTTATAAAATTTAGTCTGCATTGGCATGTTTTGCAGTATCTGGTCCATGTCGCTTCTGCTTCTTTTTCAAACATTACTTCATTAACATGCACCAGGGAACTTTTAGGCTACGTCTACACTGGCCCCTTCTTCAGAAGAGGCATGCTAATTTCTAACTTTGGAATAGGGAAATCCGCGGGGGATTTAAATATCCCCTGCGGGATTTAAATAAACATGGCCGCCGCTTTTTTCCGGCTTGGGGAAAAGCCGGAAAAGAGTGTCCAGACTGGCGCGATCCTCCAGAATAAAGCCCTTTTCTGGAGGATCTCTTATTCATACTTTCCTACTTTGAAAGTAGGAATAAGAGATCCTCCGGAAAAGGGCTTTATTCCGGAGGATCGCACCAGTCTGGACGCTCTTTTCCCCAAGCTGGAAAAAAAGCGGCGGCCATGTTTATTTAAATCCCGCAGGGGATATTTAAATCCCCCGCGGATTTCCCTATTCCAAAGTTAGAAATTAGCATGCCTCTTCTGAAGAAGGGGCCCGTGTAGACGTAGCCTTAGTGTATGCCAGTAGGATCCACACAGGCCAATTAGTGTGTGACATGCTAATGTGCACTAGAATTTATATTGTTCTAGTGTGCAACTGACCTGTATACCTGTCAGCCTGGACATAGACTGGTGTTTCCCTCTGCTTGTATTCCTCAGCCACAAACTCTCTCCCAGAGCTGGGCATCTAAACCCGGTCAGCCATACCCTAGCAGCTGAAATAAACTTTGTCTCCAATTTCTTGCGGGAGCTTGATACTTATCTCATGCTTAACATACATTTCCCTTTGATCCTGTCTGTCTTCTGTGAGGGTTCTGTGCTGCTGACCCTCCTCTCACCGGTGGCCTACATCGGGCCCTTTTGCAGCATGATCTGACTGATGTCCCATTCCAGAGCACGCCTATAGGACCAAAGGCTCTGTTGGCAAAATAAGCACCCCTCCCAACTACAGTAGTTGGAGAAACCCACCTCAGGGCTTTAGCTTGATCTAGGTTCTACATTTTTTGTTCGCTGTGAAGGAGCATCAGGGCTTCAGCACCTTTATGAATGCTGCCCATCAGAAACTGATGCCATGGGGACTTAGGTGCCTTTGGAATGAGGCAGCACTGAATGGCAGTGGCATTTAAATGGTGGATTTAGAAGCCTAAATACTTTGAGGATCTGGACCTCAGATATTATGGTGTGTGGTGTCAGAATAAAATTATAAAATAAATGGATGGATAGATCTAGTCTATGTCCCTGCTGGTATAGCATGGTCTCTGGAAATCTATCTCTTGCATAGATCACTGAAGGAAAATGTGCAAAAATGTTTCTTGAAGAAATATGTAAATTATTTAGCTAAAATCTAAAATATTTTAAATTTAAATCCTCCCCTCTAATTTGAAAGTAAATTAGTTAAATGTATTACATCATGTGAGAGACTGAAGCCGAGAGGCACAAAGAGACTTCTGGCGTGCTAGCACATATGTAATATATGCAGGAACTGCTTCATGAGATGGAGGTCAGAAAATGTAAATGGATTTACACAGACTTGCTTGGCTGTTACTAAATCCACAAGAATATAAAACGAAAAATTCCAGCATGAGCAATACAATTTTTCAGTGTGTATGGAAACTTACAATGCTAGGTTAGACCAATTACTGCTATACTTGTATCTGCTCATCTGATGAAGTGGGTTTTGCCCACAAAAACTCATAATTATCACTCTCTCTCTCTCTCTCTCTCTCTCTCTCTCTCTCTCAGTATGTCTACACTACAGCGCTAATTCGAACTAACTTAGTTCGAATTAACTAATTCGAACTAAGCTAATTTGAACTAGCGCATCCAGACTCAAACTAGTTCAAATTAGCGTTTTGCTAATTCGAACTAGCGTGTCCACACTGATTGGACGCAGGGGCGCATTTAAGGGCAGCTGAAACCGGTTCTGGCAGGGCATCAGGTCAGTAGTTGCTTTGTGTGGCTGCTGTCTGAGGCTATCTGAGGCTCGTGCTTAAAGGGACCCCCCCGGACAGCCGGTTCTCAGCTTTTCCTGCTTGCTTGCCTACCTCGCTGAGGGACAGCAAAGCGTTGATCTCTGCGCCCGTGTGTGTCGGTGCTTCCCTTCAGGGACGCCGCCGCAGGTGGCAACATGGAGCCAGAGCTCCCCCTGCACTTTCTGGTGCAGTTTCTGGACTTGGCTGCTGCAAGCCTGCCAGCTATGGGTGGAGGCTGCCGTGCACCATCTGGTGCACGTCAGCTTCCTGCCTCTGTGCCTGGCCACCCTGGGGGCCATGGTGCAGATGCGGCGGTGCCCGGGCGCAGGCGTGCCCCGCCGCATCTGGCGTCTGGACACCAGCAGTGACTGGTGGGACCGCATCGTCCTGGAGAGCTGGGGAGACCAACAGTGGACCCAGAACTTCAGAATGAAGAGGGACACCTTCCTGGAGCTCTGCGAGTGGCTCGCCTCTGCTCTGCGCAGAAGGGACACTCGCATGAGGCCCACCATCCCCCTCCAGAAGCGTGTGGCCATCGCCCTATGGAAGCTCTCCACGCCAGATAGCTACCGATCCGTCGGGAACCAGTTCGGTGTGGGGAGATCCGCCGTCAGAGCAGTGCTCATGCAGGTACGGCACTCGTCGGCCACTGGACCGGGGGCGACGGGGGGCTGCAAGGAGGGGATGGGCCGCCCCAGGGAAAATGGGGGTTGGGGGGGAAGGAGGCAAAAGTGCCCCGCACCGGAGGGACCGGTCTCTCCCAGCCATACTACATGCTGCCCGGGGGTGGGTTGCTTCCGGGAGTGGGGCACGGGGCACTGCCAGGGCACGAACACTCTTAGCCACCCGGGCGCCCCACTGATTCGTGCTTTGCTGTGTCTCTCCGCAGGTGGTCAAGTCCATCAACCGGGTGCTGCTCCGCAGGGTGGTCCGCCTTGCCGACCCGGATGCCGTCATCCGGGGGTTCAGCGCCCTCGGCTTCCCCAACTGTGGGGGGGCCATCGACGGAACGCACATCCCCATCCGTGCCCTGGAACACCAGGCCTTCCCGTACGTGAACCGCAAGGGGTACTTCTCCGTGATCCTGCAGGCCGTGTGTGACCACCGGGGACAGTTCATGGACATTAATGTGGGCTGGTCCGGCAAGGCCGACGACGCACGGGTGTACCACAACTCCTCCGTGTGCCAGATGCTGCAGGCTGGGACCTTCTTCCCTGACCGCCACATCAGGGTCGGGGACGTGGACATGCCCATCTGCCTGGTGGGGGATGCGGCCTACCCCCTACAGCCCTGGCTCATGAAGCCCTACATGGGGCACCTCAACCCCTCCCACCAGGCCTTCAATGCGAGGCTGACCAGGGCCCGCATCGTGATCGAGGGGGCCTTCGGGCGACTGAAAGCCCGATTTTAGGTGCCTCCTCACCCGCCTCAACCTCGCCGAGCACAACATCCCTTCCGTGGTGGCAGCATGTTCTGTGCTACACAATTTGTGTGAGCGAAAGGGGGAGGCTTTCCTGCCAGCCTGGATGGCTGAAGCTGACCGCATGGCTGGCCAGTACGCTCAGCTCCACACTGCCGCCGTCTGGGAAGCCCAGCAGGGGGCCGTCCGGATCCGGGAAGCCCTGCGGGAGAGCTTCCAGGTGGAGGAAGACTGAACTCTCCCTGCATGCCCCACTGGGGCCTTCTTCCATCCTCCCCCCTCTTCCCCTTTCCCCTCCCTAACTGCCCCTCCTAAGTAATGTAAAATAAAGACACCTGTTTTGGCAAACAAAATCTTTTTATTGTACATAACTGGGGTGGGGGGCGGGAGGAGTGAGGGTGGGAGAGGGGAGGGGGAGCTGGAAGGGGGTGGAAGGGAAGGAAGGGAAGGGAAAGCTCAGGCTTTGGGGTCCGGCTGGCTCTCCCGTCTCGCAACAGTGTGGGGACCTCGGGGGGGGGGGGAGCAGGTGTGGAGGGTGGGGCAGGAGGGACGGGGGGGCAGAGGAAGCGGGAGGGGGGGCAGGGGGAGCAGGGGCAGCAGGGGTGGGAGGAGGAGCGAGAGCTAGGGCAGCTGCAGGAGCTGGAGCAGGAGGAGGCAGGGTCGACCAGGGTCTGGAGGTGGCCTCTGAGGGCACGGCTCTGCTCCTCCAGCACCTCCAAACTCCGCTGGCGCAGCCGAAGGTCCTCCCGGACCCAGTGCTCCTGGTTGCGGAGCAGCCGCTCCAGGAACCAGAGGTGCCGCCGCTGGTAGTCCTCCTGGTTCCTGGCTCTCCTGCTGGCCCGGGCACGGGTGGCTGTTGCAGGCGGGGTGGTGCGCCCTGCAGTCCCAGGTGCTACGGCTGTGGTGAAACAAGAGCAGCGATCAATTCTACCTGGGCCCAGGTGGATGAAACCCAGCCCCCCTCTGCAAGGCCAGGGCCCCTGCATGACACCCAGCTGCTGCTCCATGGTGGGCAAGGCCCAGGCGCACGGTCCCTGGGCTCCCTCTCCCTCCCACCCCCCTGTACACATAAGGGGAGCATGATGGTACTCACAGGTGGAGGCCTCCCCAGCCTCAGATGACACAGGAGACGTGCTCAGTGGGGTGCCTCGGGGGTGCTGGGTCCTTGGCAGGCTCCTGGCTCTCGGCGTCCTCCAGCTCCTCCTCCTCCGTGTCCGGGAGTGGTCCCTCTGCTCCGGGGTCAATCACCACCCGGGGGGCATGGACAGAGTGAGCCCTGAGGATGCGGTCCAGAGCCTCAAAGTGGGGGCATGCCTCCGGATCGGCCCCTGGCTGGCAGGCCCGGGAGTAGGACTGCCGCAGGTCCTTAATTTTGCAGTGGACCTGCACCCGGCTGCTCTGGTGGCCTCTGGCGCCCAGGCTGGCAGCCATGTGGCTATAGACGGCCACGTTCCTGTGGCTAGTGCGAAGATCGTGGACATTGGAGGCTTCCCCCCAAACCTGGATGAGGTCCATGATCTCCGCACTTGACCAAGCGGGCGCCTGCCTCTTGTGTCCCCGGGCAGGCTCCTGGGAGCCGCCAGGCTGGTCCTGGGGAGCAGTGGAGGGCTGGGTGGCAGCGGGTGGCTGGCTCATTTTGTGGCAGGTGCAGGGTCTGCTGGCTGGGTGCTGGCAGGCTTGCAACTGGCACAAACAGTGTAGCCAGCCCGTGGCCCTTTAAGGGCTCCGGGGCCGGGAGGGGGGCAGTAGAGTTTGCCTGGTGTTGGCCAGAGTGGCCACCAGGGCAAGCTGGGAAGGGCTAGCCTCCCACTAGTTCGAATTAAATGGCTACACAGCCCTTAATTCAAACTAGCTAATTCGAACTAGGCGTTAGTCCTCGTAAAATGAGGTTTACCTAGTTCGAATTAAGCGCTCCGCTAGTTCGAATTAAGTTCGAACTAGCGGAGCGCTAGCGGAGCGCCTATCAAAGTTAATTTGAACTAACGTCTGTTAGTTCGAATTAACTTTGTAGTGTAGACATACCATCTATATCTAATCTATATCTAATCTATATCTATATCTATATTTGTTAGTCTCTAAGGTGCCTGCCTAGCATAATTTACCACATCAAAGTGGAAGAACTAAGGGTCATAATAGAAGCTGTAGAAAATGAGTTAGCAAAAGGGTCATAAGGCAGAATTTGTAACAGTACAACCCAGAATAATTTAAACTTCTATAGCGTTATTCATCGAAGGATCTCAAAGTGCTTTACATGTATTAATCAATGGAGCCTTCCACACAGGGGTATTTCTACTATGTTATCTTGATTTGACAGCTGGTTAAGATAAAATGCAGAAAGTTGGTTTTGTCTGAGGTAACACAGCAGCAAGTCAGTGGAAGAACCACAAATAGAACCTAAAGTCCTAACTTCCATTCCCCTGCTCTAGCCACTTAGACCACAGTTGCTACCAGGAAAACGAGCAATTGAAATGGTGACACAGAGTATAATGAACCCCATTTTGATATTTGCTTTCTGAGCATTTTAGGTCATGTACCAGTAGAGTAGGATAGTTTTAAAATCTATGAAGTTTAGTAAGTTTTTATCTAATCTCTTTCAATCATTTTTTGAAGCAAATGCTGGAATATTTGCCCTCCTCTGAGTTAATATGGCTTGGGTTTCTGCCCTAGGTGAGTAATCCACTGCCAGAGGCTTTGTCCCCTTGGTGCTGTACTCTTTTTGGGAAAGACCAGCCTATAAGACTAGTCCTACAATTGAGTTCTACATTGAATATCTACTGATGAATCCAACTGCTGGATTGTGGTCATATGTCTTGTCTGCCTGATCTATCTGGTACACATTGGACCTCAGCAGGAAATGGAGCCTGCACTGGTTTGTGAAGCCCTGAAATTTGGTTTGGTCATAGCACTCCTATAAAGTTACCAGGGGTTTGGTTCCTGAAGGTGACACAGGCTGTGTGATACATTCCCACGTGCAGTCCTGTAATCTGTATTGGGTGTGGTTTTCTGCCCTAAATTGGCTTGGGTTTCTGCCAATGGTGAGTAATCCACTGCCGGAGGCTGTGTCCCCTTGGTGCTGTACTCTTTTTGGGAAAGACAAGCCTATAAGACAGAAGTGCTCTGAGTATACTGTGTAATGCCCAGTGTCCAAAGTGGGCAAGGGCACAGCCCAGAGCAGTAGTCAAGGATATGCAAGTGGTCAGGTAGCCAGCAGACCTGTCCATATCAGACACAGTCAGAATTCTCACAGGGGTCAGTAGCAGGAAGATTCAATCCAAGGGGTCAGGTCAGCAGGTTGGGAAGGTGAGGCTGGGTGAGATGCAAAGGCAAGATCAGATGAAGCAGCAGGGCAACAAGGCAGGTTCAAATGGAGGAGCAAAGCAAGACAGTCTAGGCAGCATCCACCCTACAGTGGTCTGTTCAGACAGCTTTCTGTGCCTGTTAAGGCATTTATATAGCCCAGGTACCCAACGAAGGTGCTGTCTGTCCATCCAGTCAGAGGCTGGGGCATAGTGCTGTGGGCCTGCAGGCCTTTACCACTAAGGCTGTTGATCAGGGTTGATGATTTTGTGCAGCACCTAAGGTTGCTGCCTAAGGATCTGGTGAGCTTGGGTTCAGACAAGTAGTGAGTAAAGGGGAAGATGTCCAGTAGATGGTATTGAGTGGAGGATGGTATCCATGGGGGAGCGGGGTAGGGCACAGGATAGAAACTAATGCCCAGTGTATGGAGCTGGCCAGAATGAAAGTCAGGCAGTGCTTCTTGAGGAGGGAGATTGTGGTAGTACCCAAGTAGGGAAGAAGCCATAAGAGGTGTGAGAGAAGGGAATAGCATAGGCCAACAGTTCTCAAATTTCATTGTACTGCAACCTCCTTCTGACGACAAATTACTACATGACCGCAAGATGAGGGCCTGAAGCCTCAGCCTGCCACTGGGTAGGGGGCCAAAGTCCAATAGCTTCAGTCCTAGGCAGGCAGTCTGTGACTTGAGCCCTGACACTCAGGGTTGAAGTTCTTGGGCTTCTGCTTCAACCCCAGGAAGTGAGGCTCAAGCTTCAGGCTTGGGCCCCAGCAAGTCTAAGTCATCTGTTCAAGCTCTGGGCGGGAGAGGGAGGAATGGGGATGGAGTGTGAATCGGCTGATTGATAGTGCTCTGAAAGTGCTGGGAGGGAATTGGAGAAGTAGGTGTGGGACTCCAATATGTGAGAAGAGCATGGGGGAACGGAGGGGGTATGCAGGCTTCAGGTAGAATCCCAGTAGACCATGGGCTGCAAGTTGCTCACCACTGAGGCCCACTGAGAGGAAGGAAGGACACTTATGCAGTCCACTCACTAGTCTTGTTTGTCCATTGCTGGTTTACATTGTGGAATACCCGTGTTCCCATCTGCATTTACCTTGGAACACACGGTAGCACACACTCTTCCTGCAGCACCAGGCTATAGATCCCCTATAGCATGGGTGGGATATTAAATACCTGGAACTATCAGTAGCAAGGAATTCTCAAGGAGTGTATGTTCTAAGCACTACAGCACTTTTACCAACCCCTTCCCCCAGCCCAGTTACCATACAGAAAGCTGTAATAGTGACCTGACTTTTAAAGCATTTGGAGATGATGCACTTTCTATTTTGTGCTCCAGTGTACACTGTTTTTCCTCCTGATGTGCTGTGGAAAATTGAGTTTACAGTTGGTTACCTTCTGGAATAAAAAAGGTAAATAATACAAAATCAGGTTTCATTCAAGTAAAGCTTTCACTATCACTTTCCTCTCAGTGATGAAAGGCACTTGTGACTTTTGTAATAATGTTTGAACAATATAACACAACTTTAATGGTATCTTTTTACCCTTTATATTTACTTAAAGAAAACTGTATGTTGTTTACTTTGAACAGAAAAAATCATACAATAAACAAATAAGATAACTGAGAAATATACAGGCTAGCGAACACTACGATATGTACTCAAACAAAAGAATTAATCAGTGAAAGTGTTGTACATAGATTCTGTTTGCATGAGACACTGGGAAAGAAGAAATATACCATGACAATTACACACTGCTGTGCTGAGGAAATGATCCAAAGCCCATTGAACTCAAGAGAGTCTTTTGATTGAACAGAATGGATTTTGGATCCAACTTACAGTTTTCTAACCTGTACAGTGTTAGGCAGATTCCCACAAGTATACTTTACTCACCTTTCATATATGATTTTGACTGTCTGACATACATAGAGTAATATATACATGTATCTAAGTTTATAGGAATAATGTATGATATTTCAGCATTATTTAAGATTTATTCTAAGTATGCATCAAAGGGTGGAATGAAGGTAGGGTATGCAACCTTAGCTGTCATTTTCTGACCTATAAGTATTTAATAGCATTCACTTAGCTTTCTGTTCACATAGTTTTTCTAATGGAAAAATGATGGAGCTGATTAATGGTATTCTCGAGCAGCTTTATGCTGTATCTGCAATGAAAAGGAGCTCTAAAGGCAAGTTTACAGCTCCTTTGCATTGTTGGAGTGGTGCAAAGCAGTCAGAGTTATCAGTGAACCTGATCCACTAAATTAAAAAAGGGTGCATATGTGCACCCATGCGCGCACACACATTTTCGAACTTTGGATAAAATCTCATTATCTGTGCACCTAGCTGTTTGTATACGCACTAGTGGAATTCATTTGTTACCGGGCTTTGCTGCAACTTAAAGCTCACTTAAAGTTTTGTCATTCTGAGTAAAAATGATCAGAATTGATAATTAATTTGCTAATTTTACCCATTATGTTAACTTTTAATTTAGGATTCTGTGCATTTGTTGATGTTGTCTTTACACACTTTTTTTGTAGAAATCACAAACAAGTACAGATAGTAACTATGATTAGTTTTTAATAGCATATTAGAAAACATACCCGGCATTGCCCAAGTCCTTACAGGGAGAAGACTGGTGGTATGGGGGGGGGGTGCAGGAGTCAGGGCAGGGCACTAGAAGTGTAGAGGAGGATGCAAGTATAAGGGCTGGTTGTGAGGAGGGACTCAGGGCAGGGGACCCATCCGATGGGGCTTTCTCTCCTCCCCCCCCCCCCCCAGCTGGCATGGGTCTTCTCTCTCTCCCCAGCCCCCCTCCAGCTGCTAGGGACCATCTGTTCTCCTCCCTGCCCCGGCACTCTTACCGCGAGGGCACCATTTGGGGGACCAGGGGGGCTAGAGGTTCAGTAGGGTCTAGAGCGCAGTAGCCCCCCCCGAAGTTGGAACTCCTGGATTTCATACTTGATGTCTGACTCCAAAGACAGTTCTTAAATGCAATAGAGTTTGAGATGCTTGCAGCTTTGTCTTTGGGGCAGGGAGTTTGTTCTAAAAAGGAGGCAGGGTGATGAAGAATAACAAAAGGCTGGGCATTCAAGTAACTGAAGGATCTTAGATCATCATGAAAACATTGTTGAGTACTCTACTTAAAAGATGGGGGGGGGGAAAGAATAGGAATGAGTGTTGTGCTGCTGGGATTTGTATTTGGATCACTGCTGTTAAATGTATAAATGGTCTTGAAAAATGGGTGAACAGTGACAAATCCAAAGCTGACTGCCAAGAGTTACAAAGGGATCTCACAAAACTGGGTGATTGGCCAACACAAGGGCAGATAGAATTCAGTGTTAATAAGTGCAAAGTAATGCACATAGAAAAATATAATCCTAACTATAGTTACAAAAATGATGGGGTCTAAAATAGCTGTTACCACTCAAGAAAGAGATCTTGGAATCATTATGGATAGTTCCCTGAAAACATCTGTTCAGTGTGCAGTGGCAGTCTAAAAACTAAAAAACTAATAGAATATTGGGAACCTAATAGAATATTAGGACAGGAATAGCTAATAAGACAAAATACCATATTGCTGCTATATAAAGTCATTATATGGCCACATATTGAATACTGTATGCAGATCTGGTTACCCCATCTAAAAAAAGATATACTGTATTTGGAAAAGATACAGAAAGGACAACAGAAATTATTAGGGGTAAGGAACAGCTTCTGTATGAGGAGAAATTAACTGGGACTTTTCAGTTTGGAAAAGAAATAACTAAAGTGTGTGTGGGAGGGGAGGGGAGGAGAGGCACGGATATGTTAGAGGTCTAAAAAATCATGAATGGCATGGAAAAATAGAATAAGGAAATATTAATCATTCCTTCACTAACGTAACACAAGAAGCTGACCCAATTAAAGTTATAGGCAGCAGATTTAAAACAAACAAAATAAATTATTTTTTTCATAGTCAACTTATTGAACTCTTTCCTAAGAGATGGTGAAAAAGCCCTAACTAAAACAGGGCTCCCATAAGAACAAAATAAGTTAAAGGAGGATAGGTCCATCAATGGCTACTAGCCAGATCTTATAGGGATGGTGTCCCTAGTCTCTGTTTGGCAGAAGCTGGGAATGGGCAACAAGGGATGGATCATGATGATTGCCTGTTCTGTTTATTCCTTCTAAGCACCTGGCATTGGTCACTGTTGGAAGATAAAATACTGGGCTTGAAGGATCTTTGGTGTGACCCAGTATGGCCATTCTGATGTTCTTATATAAAGCTGAAGTGTATCTGCTATAACCCACTAGACCCTTTCCAGAGCTGAGGCAGAATCCAGGAATCCTGACAGGGTTTGTCTCTCACCACACAGTTAGTAACACAGTAAGAATATATATTAAAATTTAAGGCTAACCAGTATCCCTTAAGTGACTTACCACAAGATGTCAGAATATGTCAGTTTTAGAGCTGAGTGTGTCTAATATTCATTTAATTCTTGGCACAACCAAACCTTGACATTGCTTTAAGTTAGGGCAAGAAGAAGCTGCATATCAAATCTGGTGGTCCTAGCTCATACCATTTAGGAGGAGTTCTTGAACAAACTGACTCACAGACAGACAGGCAGATGTACATTTCTAAAATGTGTAGATAAGATGGTCATATCAAGGATGTGTATATATAAATTCCGGGAAGTAAGAGCTCAGGCAATAGAAACCAAGTTATGGTACTACAATCAGTATTGTAACCAGGGAGTCGTAAATGATTACTTTTTCACCAAAGTGTGGCTTCTAGATTTATACCTTTTATCACAAGCTTTTTATTCATGTGGAAGAGGTGCTGAGGTTTCAGCAACGCTTTTATCTTCCACTGTTGTTTTGCTATGTTCAGCAGTCGCTGTTAACATGGAATATTTGATTCCTCATGTTCATTTAGGTGGCTTTATGTAGAGATTCTTGGCTGGGCATTTTGTATGAGGTCTGATTTTTATTTTTATTACTCTTTGAAATGTTTGTGTATTGTACAGCACCTACAAAGATAAAGAGATGTTTTATATAGCTAATAAGTGCTGTGAAAGGTTTTTATCATAATATGTAGAATCCTTCAAAGTCTTATTGAAATCTTATAATAATTATTATACCTCCTTAAAATCAATGTTCAGAGGAGTAGCCTTGTTAGTCTGAATCTGCAAAAGCGGCGAGGAGTCTTGTGGCACTTTATAGACTAACAAGTGTTGGAGCATAAGCTTTCCACTACATGCATCTGACGAAGTGGGTCTTTGCCCACAAAAGCTTATGCTCCAACACTTCAGTTAGTATATAACAGTGGTCCCCAACGGGGTGCCTGCGGGCTCCATGGCACCCGCCGGGCCATTTCTGTGCGCCCACCAAGTGATTGGGGCCAGCCCTGCCCCCATGCACGTGTGGCATGGGCGGTGCTGGGCACGCAGCATATGGGTGGCCCCGCCCCTGGGTGCACGGTGCAAGGGCTGTGCTGGCCCCGGGCGCGCGGCATATGGGTGGCCCCACCCCCAGGTGCACGGCATAAGGGCTGTGCCGGCTCCAGGCGTGCAGTGTATGGGTGTTGCTGGCTCCTGGGTGTGTGGCACAGGAGCGGCGCCGGCCCCAGGAATGCGGCAGATGTGTGCCACCAGCACCGGGCACTCGGCGGATGGGTGGCCCCGGCCCCTGGGCACGCAGAGTATGGGGGGCCTCAGCCCCGGGTGCACAGCGCAAGGTCTGTGCCAGCACCAGGCACACAGCATATGGGCAGTGCCGGCCCCTGGGCGCATGGCACAGGCGTGCCGCTGACCCCGGGTACGCAACACAGCGGTGGCACCAGCCCCAGGTACACAGTCCATGGGCGGTCCTGCCCCCCGGCGCGCAGTGCATGGGACGTGCCGGCCCTGGGCACACGTCACATGGCCTGTGCCGGCCCCTGGGCATGCAGCACACGAGCGGTGCTGGCTCCAGGCGCGCAGCGTGTGTATGATGCCGGATCCTGGGCATGTGGCACAGGAGCAGCGCCAGCCCCGGGAGTGCAGCGCGTGGGTGGCACTGGCACTGGACAAGCAGCGTGTGGGTGGCCCTGCCCCGGGTGCCTGGCGGGTGAGCAGCTCAGCCCCGAGTGCCCGGCAGCCCCAAAAGGTTGGGGACCGTTGGTCTATAAGGTGCCACAGGACTCCTCGCTGCTTTTGCAAAATCAATGTTGTTATTGTGATAGTGACTAGCAGTTCCCACTGACATAAATGTCCCATTATGATACACCCTGTGCATATAGCTCCTAATCAGTTCTACCCTGAAGAGTTTACCATCTAAGGGTATGTCTACACTACCCTCCTGTTTCGAAATAGGAGGGTAATGTAGACATACCGTAATTGCAAATGAAGCCCGGGATTTGAATTTCCCGGGCTTCATTTGCATAAGCTGGGCGCCGCCATTTTTAAATCCCCGCTCGTTCGAACCCCGTGCCGCGCGGCTACACGCGGCACGAACTAGGTAGTTCGAACTAGGCTTCCTTCCTGGGTGGCCATTCCACAAGGAGTAACGGTAGTACAAACTAGGAAGCCTAGTTCGAACTACCTAGTTCGTGCCGCGTGTAGCCACGCGGCACGGGGTTCAAACGAGCGGGGATTTAAAAATGGCGGCGCCCCGTTGATGCAAATGAAGCCTGGGAAATTCAAATCCCGGGCTTCATTTGCAATTGCATTATGCCTATATTAGCCCGCTAGTTCGAACTAGCGGGTTAGTGCAGACATACCCTAAATAAACAAGACAAACGGGGTGGGGAATGGAAATGGATAAATGAAGTGACTAGGTCACTTCAATTTATACACTAGCAGAAGGAGAGAAAAATTACAAAGTAAGGGTGGAAAGACCTTTTTCAGGATTAAATTTGAATCCAAGCTTTGGAATCAGCAGATAACTGGCACCTTACCCTCTAATTAGGTTGCAGTTATCAAGGTGTTGCCCAGTCTAAATGGGCTCACCACTATTTTTCAGCATCCCTATTGCAGCAATCACAGAAATGCCATTTCTGTAATCTGCTCGTTGAAAGACTACACTTCCTCTGTCTGAGGGTATGTCTACACTACAGCACTAATTCGAACTAACTTAGTTTGAATTAGTTAATTCGAACTAAGCTAATTCGAATTAGCACATCTAGACTTAAAAACTAGTTCGAACTAGCGTTTTGCTAATTCGAACTAGCATGTCCACACTGAGTGGACCCTGAACCAGGATTAAGGATGGCCGGAAGCAGTGCCGGCAGGGCATCAGATTAGGACTTAGAGCGTGGAGCTGCTGTCTCAGGCTAGCCGAGGGCTGTGCTTAAAGGGACCCAACCCCCACCCCGGACAGACAGTTCTCAGGGGTTCCCCGCTTGCAAAGCAGTCCTGGCTTGGAGTGCCCTGAGTACCCACACTGGGCACATCACAGCACTCGGCCATCAGCCCGGCTGCACTTGCTGCAGGCTGCCATCCGGGGGGGGGGGTCAATCAAGGGGCTTCAGGAGAGCTTCCACCCCGAGGAGCCCCCAGAGCCAGCCCAGTCCTCCCCATCGGGGGCTCGTACCCCATTCCTCCCTCACCTCCTTCCACGTACCCCTTCCTGATGTACAAAATAAAGGACACGTGTGTTCAAAAATAGAAACTCCCTTTATTGAACAAAACTCAGGGAGACTGGGAAAAGGAGGTGAGAGAGAGTGGGAGAGGGGAGGGCAACTAAAATGATCAGGGGTTGGGAACAGGTCCCATATGAAGAGAGGCTAAAGAGACTGGGACTTTTCAGCTTAGAAAAGAGGAGACTGAGGGGGGATATGATAGAGGTCCATAAAAGCATGAGTGGTGTGGAGAGGGTGCATAAAGAAAAGTTATTTATTAGTTCCCATAATAGAAGGACTGAAGGACACCAAATGAAATGAATGGGTAGCAGGCTTCAAATTAACAACAGAAAGTTCTTCTTCACAAAGCAAATAGTCAACCTGTGGAACTCCTTGCTGCAGGAGGCTGTGAAGGCTAGAACTAGAACAAAGTTTAAAGAGAAGTGAGAGAAAGTCATGGAGGTTGGGTCCATGGAGTGCTATTAGCCAGGGAGTAGAAATGGTGTCCCTGGCCTCTGTTTGTGGAAGGCTGGAGATGGATGGCATGAGACAAATGGCTTGGTCATTGTCTTCGGTCCATCCCCTCTAGGGTACCTAGTGTTGGCCGCTGTCGACAGACAGGCTACTGGGCTAGATGGACCTTTGGTCTGACCCAGTACGGCCATTCTAAGCTCAGGGTCGGGGGTCTCAGTGGACCACCTTGATTTTCATGCAAACCTGCTCCTGGGTGGCCAGGCTGGCAGCTCTCCTGCCCTAGGTGGCCACTTTCCTGTGCCTAGTGCGGAGTTCGTGGATGAGGTCCACGATGTCCGAACTAGACCAGGCGGGCGCCCGCCTCTTGCGGACCTGGGCAGGTTCCCGGGAGCCGCCGGCCTGGTCCCAGGAAGAGCCGGAGGCTGGGTGGCAGCGGAGGGCTGGCTCGAGCCGTGCCAGGTGCAGGGTCTGCTGGCTGGGTGCTGGCAGGCTTGCACCTGGCATAGGCACTGTAGCCAGCCCGTGCCCCTTTAAGGGCTCCGGGGCCGGGAGGAGGGCAGAAGAGTTTCCCTGGTGGTGCCCAGAGTGGCCACCAGGGAAACCTGGGGAGGGCTAGCCTCCCACTAGTTCGAATTAAGTGGCTACACAGCCCTTAATTTGAACGACTTAATTCGAACTAGGCGTTAGTCCTCGTGGAATGAGGTTTACCTAGTTCGAATTAAGCGCTCCGCTAGTTCGAATTAAGTTCGAACTAGTGGTTTGCATGTGTAGCGCCTATGAAAGGTAATTCGAACTAACGTCTGTTAGTTCGAATTAACTTTATAGTGTA
Source organism: Pelodiscus sinensis (assembly GCF_049634645.1). Classification (NCBI taxonomy): domain Eukaryota; kingdom Metazoa; phylum Chordata; order Testudines; family Trionychidae; genus Pelodiscus; species Pelodiscus sinensis. The sequence continues at coordinate 311,264,778 of NC_134711.1, forward strand.
GACATACCCTGACTGAGACCCAACCCTGGGTATCTATCCTTAATCACCTCCAGATTGGACTAACGTAACCAGTGCCATTGTCTAACTGTAGTGGACATGCAGAACATTCATCTGCTCCAACAAGAAACAGCAAAGAGTCAAACCAGTTGCAGATGTGGGCATCCTTAGGCAGGATTTCAAATGGAGCCCATCTTCAGGCATAAGAAGGCAAACAACTGCTCCATTCACTTGTAACCCCTCCCGTTCACTAGCCCAGCATGAGGTTTTTGTGTGTGTGTGTGTGTGTGTGTGTGTGTATGTATACACCTCAGACCAGACCCATCCAGACAAACCACCAGGAACAGGCTTTATTCTGTAAAAACACAGGATCACAGTTCAGCAGCCCCTCCTCTCTGCATGCAGCCTGCGTGCTGCTTCTAACTCAGGGTATGTCTACACTACCCCGCTAGTTCGAGGCTTCTAATCTGAACTAGCTAGTCCGTGCCGCGTGTAGCCGCACGGCCCGGGGTCTGAACTAGCCGACATTTAAAAATGGCGCCGGCCGGCTTCATGCAAATGAAGCCCGGGAAATTCAAATCCCGGGCTTCATTTGCAACTGCGGATGACTACATTACCCCCGCTAGTTCGAACTAGCGGGGTAGTGTAGACATACCCTTAGTCCCTGCTGAAACCCTGCTAGGTGCAGAAGTTATAGCATACAACACAGCCCCCTTACAACATGTTCTAACTCCCACAGTAACTAAGCCCCACAACAATCAAGTCCAGGTTCTCCATTTGTGTCACTTAAACTGTCAGGGTGCTCTATAGCCCTTTTTGGTCCTACCTGTTAAAAAAACATAAAACAAGGATCACAGTTCAGCAGCCCCATCTCTGCATGCAGCCTGCGTGCTGCTTCTGGGTCAGTCACTGCTGGCTCAGTCACTACAAAATCAACATGCCGCAGTTTGTAGTCCACGACTTGTAGTTCCCAGGGCTGCTGTTGAAGTCCAATAGACCTTGGGCTACACTCTGAATAGAGATATTGAAATAGTCTTCTGGTCTTTAAAGTGTCCTTACTCAATTTTGACTAATTCTGTTTAAAATGCTGTGTTCAGCAGATGGGGCAGAGGCCTGGGAATCAAGGGACCTTGGTTCTGCCACTGACCTACTGGGATTTGCTACTTGATTATTGGAGCAGATAAATGTTCTTCTTGTCCTTTGCAGTCAGACTATGGTTGCAGGCTAAAGAACCTCACTCACCCATCCTGTAATAGAATCATAACCTCTGGCTGAATTACTGAATCCTGATTTAAGACTTCTAAGTCCCAGAGAATCCACCAGACTTTAATCTGAAAATCTGTTTGTCCCCCCCCCCCTTGCTTTGTAATTTCTTTCTCTTTTTGCTATTCTGCGTAAAGTTTTTACTATTACTTAATCCATTTCAGATACATTTTGCATGATAGACATCATTTCCAAAGCTCTATTGTATGGAGTGTGTTATCTTATCTTCTTTTGGAGAATTTTCATAGACAGCATCTTTAAAGACCTCTTTTCGCATGCTGATACATTCACTGATCCCTCCCCTGCTACTGCTACACTATAAACCATTTCTGTTTTTTGCTTCTTGAATGACATCTTATACCGTCCTCCTCCTTGTTCCAACCTAATAACTCAGAACAGATGGCTGAGGTTGACCTAGCACAATCTACGCCCCAGGATATAAATGATCACATTTAGGCATATGTTCCCTTACTGAAGAAAAGTGAGCCTATAATTATTTATTTTGATTTATATTGTACTTCTAATCGGTGCCCATCCTCTTCTCTGGGCCCTTATAAAATGTTAAAATACATCCTATCACATAGAGTCCCTAGCTATAGACAAACTGTCTGCCCAGAATTACCAAGCAAGAACAGAGGTCATGTTGGAAGGCCTCCCCTAGTTATCTCCTTAGTTACTGATTCACCTCATTCATGGAATACAGATGGGCTGCTCAACATTAAGAAACCAGGGCAGATTCCAGAGGCCTCCACAACACCCTGCCAGCTGTTCCTTTCCTTGTATTTCAAGGGATATCTGGGCACTAGTTCCTCTGTTTGAGGCTGTGACAGGATGGTAGAGGGCTAGGGTGGTCTTGGGAATTAGGCCTCAAACCTTATATGGCATTAGTGTTGAAAACCAACGCATCAAATTTCACTGGTAAACAGCAGGTAGCCTGTGCAGATCCTGGTGCACTGGAGTCATTTCCAGATGAACTCAAGACATGCCTACATGTAGAATATATTACAATAATCCAGTCTTTAGAAGATAGAATGGTAGGAAGGCCACATCAAACAGAAAATCTCTCTCATTTTGTCAGGCAAAGAAGGTGAAAACATCTCTTGGTCATTCATAGTCTGGATATTACTTCTTGTGGGCCTGACCAAAGCCTATTGAAGTGAGTGGAGAGTCTATCTATAGACTTCTAGGAGATTTGGATCAGGCCCCATGACTATAAATATTTGCATTTTGTTATGAAGTGATCACATGTATGGTATGTCTCAAGGTAGGAACTACTGAAACAGTGCAACTTCAAATCAAGCAATGTACAAGGTTATCCTTTCAAGCTTAATTGTTCTTATATAAAATCCAGAAGGTATGGGGTAGATGGCATGCTAAAGAACATGCTCCTGCCAATTGCCCCCTACCCCCACCTTTACTTTGTAAATTCAAGACAAATAAAATAAGGATTTGGAACCTTTCTGTCACCCCTCTGTGACTTCATATACTTTCTCCTGATTCTGATCACAGTGTCACTGCTGTGAATCAGAAATAACTGAAGTGACTAGATTTTCTCTGGTGTAAAATACAGGGTGAACCAGGCCTCACAACAGTGATCCTTTCGGTTTGGCTAACATAAGGAGAATTTTATAGCATATTGATATTTTGGGTTAAGAGGAATTGTTTTGTAGTGTGCTAACTTGAGGAAGGAATGTAAAAAAGCTTTCAGATCAATACATATCCATACCAATGACCTAAATAAAGGCTTAAAAACATTTCAGAACCACACTGTGTGAACGTCAGTTGCCATAAGTTGCCATGGTACAACATGCTATGTGACAGCAGAGAGACTTAAATTAGAACATTGTTTGGGGATTGAATACAGGGAAACTTTTCTCATGTGCTAATGGCAGTTTTTTTCAGGCAATTTTGTTTTCAGGAAACACTGAAAGTAAAAATACTTGTAAAATTGGCAGTCTCTTCTTAATACCTTTTTCTCTCTAGCAAAGAGAGAGAGAGAAAGAGAAAAGCACTGTGCAAGCTATGTTTGAAAATCATTCCATCAAACTCCAGAGCATCTAGAACATCCAAAACCATTGGGTATGTACATCACTGCTGCTACCCAAGCTATTGTGATTACACTATTAATACTCATAACAGCTCAATGAGAGCTGGTTCGAATTTGTGTACGTGAGTAGGGAACTCACACCCCAGATCATTGTTTAGATGTAACCTAAGGGCTACAGGCTGGGTAGTGTGTCCCTTCTTCCTTTAGTTCATCACACAAGTTAGAAAACTTTTGCTTCACTTAACCAGAAAACACTCACTGGATAATTGAAGATCTTATTTTGGTGCAAAGGTGGAGAGAGAAGCTGTAAGGACAAGGCAAAAAATGATGAGCAGGATAGAAAGAACAGGAGAATCTATTCTTGCTCCTGATGCTCTGTTGCATGGTCACCATGCTGCTTCTACCACATAGCAGTTATAAGCCTTAAGAAAGGAATATGTAGCTTACTGCCTTATTAAGAAGATGAAGAATGTGGTTAAACGTATTGCCAGGGTACCAGAGTGAGAGAGGTCTAATCTAGTGGTAGGAGCAGGTTTAGGAACTAAGTGTTAGGAATAGGGACAAAACTGGAGGCAAGAAAGTCAAGTTGGAAGTCAGAAACAGGGTCACAGAGCCAAGAGTCAAAACCTAGAGGCAGGAACCAGAGCTGAGCTGAGAGACTGGGGGCAGCAGGAATAGGGCAACACAGGAATAGTCACTAAGGTGGGCTTGAGCACTGAGCAACCAGCAAGATGCTGCTGGCTGGATTAAGAGCTGGCCCAATCACATTCAGGCAGCCTATTTGCAAGTCAGCTGTGCCTATTAGGTTGCCTGGAGACTAGCTCTAATTCCTGACACTTATGTCCTCTCTGGCATGTTTTTTTCTCTGTTTGTAGGCAGACTCTTTCACACAGTGAAAGAGTAATGGAGTGGATGTGTAATGGCCTCAAGCCTTACTCCTGTTCCCTGCAGGATACTGTCCTACTTACTCTCTACATTACACATGTTCATGCACAAGGGTGAACAGCATCCCAGTCTTGGGAATTAACCATTAAGAAAGAGAGCAAAAGGAGAAAAAATCAATGTGCTTTTCTGATTTTCTGTATAGATTATAAAACTAGAAGGCACCACAATGATAATCTGTCCTGACCGGTTGCATTATATAGGCCATAAGATTTCCTTGAACTACGTTCCGTATAAACTAGAGCATGTCTTTTAGGAAAAAAATCAAACCTTGACTTAAAAATTGCCAGTGACGTTGCCTCCATCACAACACTTGGTAAGTTGTTCCAATGATTAAATACTCCCTCTGTTAAAAAATAGTGCTGTATTTCCAGTCTGAATTTGTCTAAATTCCACTTCCAGATATTAAATCTTGTTTTACCTTTGTCTGCAATATTAAGGAGCCTTCTGCTATAAAATTCTGTTCTGCTTGTTGGTCCTTATAGACTGTGATCAAGTTCCCCCATAATACTCTCTTTGTAAACTAAATAGATTGAGCTCCTTGAGTTTCACTGTAACACAGTGTTTCATTCTTTAATCATTCTCTGAATCCTCTTCTCTTTTTAAACATCCTTCTTGAATTGGCCACAGTATTCCAGTATCAAATGCAGTGGTATAATAATGGTGTCAGCCTCGGGACGTTAGAGAGAGACAGTGAGAACAGAAATATCTTTTATTGGAACAGCTTCTGTTGGTGAGAGAATCAAAGATATTGCATCACCCACTTTGTTTCTCAAAATATTCCAGCAGTAGTTGCATTAGTGCCAAATACAAAGGTATTATATCCCCTCTACTCCTACTTGATATTCCTCTGTTTATAGATTCAAGGAGTGCATTAACTCTTTTGGCCAAAGCAGTAAACTAAAAGTTCATGTTTAGCTTATTATCCACTGGGACCCCCAAATCTTGTCTTGTTTCCCAGGATAGAGTTCCCCCATCAAGTACCTATTGTTGGCTTGCACCCAATTTACCAGATGACCCAGATCACTGTATCAGTGACCTGTCCTCTTCAGCATATACCACTCCAAGTCTTTGACTACAAACTTTATCTGTAATTATTTTATGTTTTCTTCCAGATCATTGATTAAAATGTTTAATAAAATAGGGCCAAAACCATATCCCTTTAAGATTTTACTAAAACCACCTCTTCTTAATGATTTCCCATTTGGATTTTGAGAACAATCAGTTAGCTAGTTTTTAACTGAAGTGCCAAGTCAAATGCTGCAACAGAAATCCAAGTATGTTACTTTACAGATTTGAATAAAGATAATAGTATTAATCTCATCAAAAGAAATACTATGACAAAATCTCTTTTCCATAAACTAATTTTGATTGACATTAATTGTATTATCAGCCTTTAATTATTTACTACCAGAATCCCATATCAACCATTCAGTTATTTTGCCTGAAATTGAAGTTATCTGGGCCATCTCATTTACCCTTTTAAAATATTGTCATGTTATCTTTCATTCAGACTTCTGGAAGTTCTCCACTATTCCAAGCCAACACCAATGTCAAAATCAATGGTCCAGAGCTCTTTTAAAACTCTAGGATGCACATTATTCAGACCTGCTGGTTTCGAATATCTAATTTGACTTACTGCTATTTAACATGCTCCTGAGTTCCTGCTCTCATGGTTTTGCATGCCAGAGGTTACTTACAAAAACTGGGAGCCGTTATACACTGTTGCAACTCATTCCTATTAATGGCTTATTTCTTACAACCCAACCTGGTCAGATATCCTGACAAAGAATTGGTGGTTAGCCTCTAAGTCATATTTTTCAGGGTCCTAACCCAGGCACATAGGACTAACAATCAGAGCAGGGCAAACCTGAGACTGTGAGAAACACAGGAGGGCATTGCCAGGGTTAGTACTAGGGATGTAAGAGCTCATGTAATTGACTAACCAGTTAAACATATTGTTTAACTGGTCACCCAATTAAAAGTATTAAGTGAGGGGCTGCTGCTGGGCTGGAATATCCTTCACTCCCTACTACAGATAGGGGCTACTCCAGCCCAGCCTGAGCAGCCCCTGCCTGAAACCCCTCTGCTGCAAGCAGGGGCTGCACCAGCTGGGATGCCAGAGCAGCCTCTGCCTGTGGCAGGCCAGGGTGAAGCTAACCAGTTAACTGGTTAAATCATCACTTCCCTAGTTGGTACCAAGGGTCAGAGTCCAAGTCTACTTTCAAGGTCCTAGTCAGAAGACAAAATCCAAATCAAGCTGAGATTGAAACCAGGAGTTCAGGAGCAAGAAATGGTCATAGACTTTAAGGTCGGAAGGGACCATTATGATCATCTAGTCCGACCCCCAGCACAATGCAGGCCACAGAATCTCACCTACCCACTACTCCCCAATATCTCAGATATTGAAGTCCTCAAACGATGGTTTAAAGACCCCAAGATGCAGAGAATCCTCCCGCAAGTGACCCGTGCCCCATGCTACAGAGGAAGGCGAAAAACCTCCAGAGTCTCTGCCAGTCTACCCTGGAGGAAAATTCCTTCACAACCCCAAATATGGCGATTGGCTGAACCCTGAGCATGTGGGCAAGACTCAGCAAACAGACACCCAGAAAAAAGTTCTCTATAGTGACTCCTATCTTCCCACCATTGGCCTATTTACCACTGATAGTGAAAGGTCAATTAATTGCCAAGATCATGTTACCTCATCAAACCATCCCCTTCATAAACCCATCTAGCTTAATCTTGAAGCCAGATAGGTCTTTTGCCTCCACTACTTCCCTTGGAAGGCTGTTCCAGAACTTCACTCCTCTGATGGTTAGAAACCTTCGCCTAATTTCGAGTCTAAACTTCCTAATAGCTAACTTATATCCATTTGTTCTTGTGTCACATTGGTATTGAGCTTAAATAATTTCTCTCTCTCCCTCCCTGGTATTTATCCCTCTAATATATTTAAAGAGAGCAATCATATCTCCCCTCAGCCTTCTTTTGGTTAAGCTAAACAAGTCAAGTTCCTTGAATCTCCTTTCATAAGACAGGTTTTCCATTCCTCGAATCATCCTAGTGGTACTCCTTTGTACCTGTTTCAGTTTGAATTCATCCTTCTTAAACATGGGAGACCAGAACTGCACACAGTATTCCAAATGAGGTCTCACCAATGCCTTGTATAACGGCACTAACACCTCCTTATGTCTACTGTAAATACCTCGCCTAATGCATCCCAAAACCGTATTAGCATTTTTCACGGCCATGTCACATTGGCTTCACGGGGCTCGAACTAGGTAGTTCAGACTAGGCTTCCTATTCCGAACTACCGGTACACCTCGAGGAATCCTAGTTCGAACTACCTAGTTCGAGCCCCGTGTAGCTGCGCTGCACGGGGTTCGAACCAGCGGGGTTTTAAAAATGGCAGCTCCCCGCTTATGCAAATGAAGCCCGGGAAATTCAAATCCCGGGCTTCATTTCCAAGTGCGGTATGCCTACATTACCCCGCTAGTTTGAACTAGCAGGGTAGTGTAGACATACCCTGAGGTCTGTAACCTATCATTTAAATCAGCTTCTGTCCCAAATGACAAATAGTTTATGTGATGCCAATTTTTAAAAAGGTGGTCTAGAGGTAATCCCAGCAATTATAGTCAGTTATAGGCTGGTAAGCATAACTTAAGTACCGGTCAAACTTGTTGAAACTATAGTAAAAAACATAGATGAACATATGGTAATTTGTTGGGTAACAATGTTTTTTAGAAAGGGAAATCATGCCTCACTAAACTACTAGAAATCTTGAAGGTGGTCAATAAGTACGTAGACAAGAGGGATCCAGTGGATAAAGTGTACTTGAATTTTTAGAAAAACTTTGACAAGATCCTTGATCAAACGTCTTAAGCAAATTAAGCAGTCATGGGATAAGAGGGAAGCTCATCTCATGGCTTGGTAGCTGGTTAAGAAAGGTAAAAAAGGATAGGAAGGAATGGTCAGTTCTCAGAATGGAGAGAGGTAAATAGTGGTGACTCTCCAGGGGGCTTTACTGGTAGTCCTATTCAACATATTCCTAAATGATCTGGAAAAAGGGGTAAAGAGTGAGATGGAAAAATTTGAAGATGATACAAAACTACTCAAGATAGTCCCAGGCAGAGTGTGAAGAGCTACAAAAGGATCTCTCAGAACAAGGTGATGGGGAGACAAAATGACAGATGAAATTAAATGTTGATAAATGCAAAGTAATGCACAGTAGAAAATACAAATTCAAGTATACATGTAAAATGGAGTCTAACTTAGCTGTCACCACTCTAGAAGGAGATCTCAGAGTCATTGTGGATAGTTCTCAGAAAACATCCACTCAGTTTGCAGCAGCAGCAAATACAATGAACAGAATGTTGGGAATCATTATGAAAGGGATAGATAATAAGACAGAAAATATCATATTTCCTCTCTTTACATTCATGCTACACTCAGATCTTGAATACTGTGTATAGATGTGATTGCCTCATCTCAAAAAAGATGTATTAGTATTGAAAATGATTCAGAAAAGGGTAACAAAATTATTAGGAGTATGGAACAACTTCCATATTAGGCGAGATTATCATAGCAATGGGCAGCCTAGGCTAGTGAGTGAGATGCATTAGTGGCCCTCCTTCGTCTCCAGGGGCTGCAAGACTGTCCTAACCAAGATAGTCTCCTGGGATATGGTAATTTTTCTTACTGCACTTATATACTGTACCTAAAATCTGAGGGGTGTTTTGATTGAACTGAAGCAGTGCTTTGATTGGATGCAGAGGGAGCACACGGCTTTTACAGTCAGTGTTATATGCAATCAGCATGCACCTCACTTCATGTGCCCTTGTTTTACATGTGTGTCATGTTAGTAATTCTGGTATGAAGAAATTACATGGACAAAAACCAGTGGAATCTGGCAGCCCTGCACATGAGCAATGATAAACAAAACGTCTTGCAGGCCACATGTAGAACTCTGATGTCCCTTGGGCTGCAGGTTGCCCTGAATTTATAAGACTGGGACTTTTCAGCTTGAAAAAGAGATGAGAAAAGGAACATGATAGAGACCTAGAAAATCATGACTAGTGTGGAGAAAACCTCAGACGGGTAGCCATGATAGTCATAACTGAAAAAATTTCAACAATAAATAGTTCTGCAGCCCCTTAGACTAACAAAAATGTATCATGAGCTTTCATGGGACAATCCACTTCTTCAGATGAATGGGGTAAGGGGTCCAGGGTACAAATAAATAGCAGAGAAAGAGAGGGGATGGGGAGGAAAAGAGAAGGAAAAAATGGGAAACAATATTGTCAATTAGCGTGTCCGTGCTAAATGAGGCCAAGTGGGCTGTAAGTACCTGGTGCTTAGCTATTTATGTCATAAGAGTGTGGAATGTAGTGGCCCATCAAGGTCAGATCATTGTTCAAACTTTGATTCCATGTGTCAAACTTGTAAATGAAGTCAAGTTCTGTGGCTTATCTTTCCAGCTAGTGTGGAGAAAGTAGCTGAGTATGTGTTATTTATGCTCTCTCGACACAAGAACTAGGGTCACCCAATGAAATTAAAAGTTTAAAACAAACAAAAAGAAGTATTTTTTCACACAATATACGTTCAACCTGTGGAACTCCTTGGAAGGATACATTGTGAAGGCCAAGCCTATACTGGGTTCCAAAAAAGCACTAGATAAATTGATGGAGGATAGGTCCATCAGTGGTTATTAGCTAGGATGGACAGGGATAGTGTCTCTAGCCTCTGTTTGCCAGAAGCTGAGAATGAGTGACAAGGAATAGATCGCTTGATTATCTTCTCTGTTTGTTCCATCTGGGGAATCTGGCACTGGCCCCTGTTGGAAGATAGGATACTGGGCTGGATAGACCTTTGGCCTGACCCTGTATGGCTGTTCTTATGTTCTCATGGATCTTCACTAGAGGAGGCAGTGGTTGGCTCCGAGAGTGAAAGGGTTGTTGCTGTAGGGTTGTAGCAAGGATATACTGAAATACTGATGTGAAATACTGATGTATTCTGTGAGATGTGGCTAACTGAAGCTTCATGGTCTCTGGGTTGAATACCTGACAAATGGAATATTGTCTTAGGTTTCCATGGCCCAGTTTATGACAGCCAGTTGTTTGGGCTGAGAGTCACACTTTGTCTGATGTGAATGCCAGGCTTTCCTAGCACTGATAATGAAGTGTCCTGCTTGCAGTCCTCCTTGTCCTTGTCCAGGTAGGCATTGAGTAATTCTTGGACCTTGTGGGGCTGCAACATCCAGTAAATTGCTGTGGGATTAGTGGAGGTGACAGATGTGGCCAGGTGGAGATGGGGTTGGAAGGCACAATTGACATGGAAACAGGGTGATGGAGACAGGGTGGTTGTTATAAATAAACTCTGGTTAGAGTAAGAGGTTTGACCGGTTGTCCTAATGAAAGATCGTGAAGCAGTGCAGGTTTCACTGCTCATTTGGATTTACCATCAGAATGTGGATTTCAGATGGTGGCTGTGTCAATGCAGATGATAGAGTAATATTGTTAGTGCCCTAGTTTTATAAATTTACAATTTGGTACCAAACATAATGTTTTTATTTACCCATTTCATCAATTTCTTTGCAGTACTTCCAGCTACGGCACCTTGTCTTTCCATCTTAGATTGATGGAACCATTGGCTCTGATCAGGATTCCTAGGTACCCATAAGATTTTACTTATGGTCTAAAGTTTCACTGGTGCTGCATTTCTACGCTTAATCTATTGCCCCTTTTCTAAGGGGACAATAAATGGTTTTGGGAATTTCAGTTCGATGGAAAATTCAAAATCTTTTTTTCATTATATTTCTGAATGGAAAAAAAAAAAAGAAATAATGGAAATCTTCACTCACAAAGAGGTGGTTCCCATCCAGCCCAAATCATGAGGAGTTGATTGGCTTGAACTGGTGAGTCCCGATCTTCTGCTACAGCCAATAAGAATGCTGCACATCTTAGTGTAGAAAAATGACTTTATGCAACATAGTCTGGCCGTGTTATTGTCAGATCTCCTTAGGGAAAGTGCTTGAACTTATCTCTGTATCATACTAGCTGTGTAAGAATTGTAGAAGTGGACTTTTCTACATTGGAGCTTGAGGTTTCTTCCAAACCTGGGATTCATTCCCAAGTGGTGTTTATGTTAAACTAAAGGGCTTTCCTAGGCACCATCGTTCATTAGAGAGTATTTCTAGAATGTTTTCCAGGCACATTTTATATTGCTTGAATTTTGGGCCTTTTGCAGCTTCCACTGGGAGATTAATCTGCTGTTTCATAGATCAAGCAGTTAAGATTTTGTTCCCTCAGTATTTATCTTAGTAGTTTTATTTATTAGTCTTAGTTGTAACCACAGATTAATCCCTCTCCCTCTGATTATAACATGAAATATTTGTTGGTAGTTCACTGCTAACATGTGGTTAGAGAGCATAGGGCTGGGTATTAAGAATTCAGGGTTCTGTTCCTGACTGAGCCATGAACTTTTGTTATGAACTTAATGTCAGACTTTGACTTGCACTGGGAGTATTAAGGCACTTCAGAGGAAAAAGCCCCAAGAATTTTTTAACATGACAAAACAATGTATTTTCCCCTCTAGCCTACATTGGCTGCAATGGCTAAAACCTTTTGGCTGCAATTTTCCAAAATATTCTACCTGAGGCAGGCACCTGGCATGGAAAATTTCAGCCAAATGGTTCAGGTTTGGCAAAGTTTTATGAGCAATTGAAAACAGGGACAACAGGGATCTTACAATGGGACGTGTTGGGCAATTGCAAGTCTATCGTTAATAAGGGACCAATTCTGCTGTCCCTTACACAAGTGTAAAACAGGGCTAAATCAGTGAAATTACAGCAAAACAACCTAGTGTAACTTAGATTATTAACTTAGATGATAATTGGGCCCCTTATGAATCTTTTTATAAGTTGTTTGGGGGAGAGTTCATGAACTATTAGTGAAAACATCTTTGAGGTAGAAGGTGACACATCAGACTAGATCGGGGTTCTCAAACTTCATTGTACCATAATACCCAGGCCCACCAATGGAGGGGAGGAGGGAGGGGCAAATGTGGCAATTGCTCCAGGTCCCAGTGATACTAAGGGGCTTAGGGCCCCCAGTAGCTGCCACTTCTGCAGCAGCAGAGGCTAGCGTTGCCAGATGGTTTCAACAAAAATACTGGACACACTTGACATTACATCACAATCTACATTACATCTTCTTTAGAAAATACCAGACATTTATATTTTCTCATTTATATTTTCTCAATTTGTTTCCCGAACAGAGAGCTCAAATACTGGACTGTCTAGTTCAAAACCGGACACCTGGAAACCCTAGCAGTGGTAGCTGGTGACCTTGGCCCTTTAGAATTACCACGGGAGCACTGAGCAGTTCACTCCAGAGCCCCATGCAGTGCACTCTGAAGGGCTGAGGACCAGTGGGAGGTACTGGGCTGTCCAGCTGGTGCTGGGAGCTGGCTGCCCCAGCTCCATCCCTTCTGCCCATAGCTCTGCCCCTTCTGGGAGTGCAGAGCAGGTCCCCACCCACATTGCCCATGGGCCCAGTGATCCTGTCAGCTCCTCTGGTGACACCCTTCTAACAACAAAAATTACTCATGACCATCAGAGAGGGATTGAAACCTGAGCTCACCCAAGCTCCAGTGCCCCAGTGAAGGTGCCAAAACCTGAGCCTCAGCACTCTGGGTGGAGGGAGGCCAGAGCTGAAGCTTAGGGGCTTCAGCCCCAGTCTAAGCCAGTTACAGTGGCCACATTCAAAGGGGGTCGTGATCCACTTTGGGGTGCAGATCCACAGTCTGAGAATTGCTGGACTAGATTTACCTGTGCACAATTTAATATGTAGTGTAATATTATACACATGTCCATATACATTTGTAAAAGTATACAGATGCTTTTTTTCAAGCATTTTTGGACCACTCATACATTCATGCTGCATACAGAAAATTATAAGTCCACAGTGCTCTTTTCACAGCTATTTAATATTAAAATACATAAGCTTCCTTGTAGTTGTATATTGTTTTGTGTTAAACATAACAAGTTATTTAGGCGAGCTTAAGAGAATAGTAAATGTTAATGAGGTAATTGAATATAGCTGGTCAGCCCAATCTTAAGAAATAAATTACTATATTTAATTGGGCTGAAATAAATAAAATCCCATGGGTTCAAGCATTCTTGAAACAAGCCCAAGTTTCTTCCTTGAGCAAGTGTTTGAGATAGGGGAATAGAGTACAACAGTTGCACTGGTATCATAATGAGAGTGATTTTGTGTGCATGCCAAGATGGCTGCTACTCAGAAATGCCTATATTGTTAAAATTTGATCTAAGTATTTCTTACTAATTTGATAAATACCTGATACAGATTTAATTTGAATAAGATTTTAGTGATTTGGTTCCATTTATCTTGCTACAAGTCACATGTAGAAAAAAGACTAAATCATGATTACATGAAATGGCAACCAACGTGCTGCAGCATATATTTTAAATTTGGCCTCCTCACCCATCTCATCCCTAGTACTGTGTCCTGGCTTCTTGATCCCAACACAGTTATCTGTCCAGTTGTTTCCATTGCAACTCAGGCTATGTGTAGACTACAGAGATTTTCCAGAATACTGGCGGTATCACGAAAAACTTCTGCTGCGTCCAAGGAACGCATCCGCTTTTTTGGAACAGTTTCTGAAAAAGCGAATGTGTTCTTTCGGTATCCCTGTATTCCTCTCAGTGAGAGGAATAAGGGATGTTCTGAAAGAGGAGTTTTTTCCAAAATTTGGCCCCATATAGATGGGCCAAATTTCGGAAAAGCCTCGTTTGGAAAAAAAATCAGAAAAAAAGATGCAAATTGCAGTTCATGTATTTTTCCGACTTTTCTCTGCAGTGTAGACATAGCCTCATTCCCATCCTTTGCAATGGTCAATAGAGATCACGGAAGCTTTTCAGAACCCATCACTAGAATTGTCACTTCAAGAATATTTTCACTTGACACAGATTTTAGATCCTATTTTGAGCATACCTTGACTGAGTTACTGCCCTGTTCTACAGGGATGGCACTTTCAGATTGTGGTATCATGAGGTCACAGACTGAATTGATTCCTCTACATTTCATCATGAGGCTTTGTAATCACAGGAGTGTGCTGAAATTCAGTCTGTGCTAGTGTAAAATACCTTCTCTCATCTATACACAAGTTATTTTTCTACAGAGAGAAACTTAGGCTAGGTCTACACTGCAGTGCTGTTTCAGGATATCCCAGAATAGCTATTGCGCATCTTTCGAGCGTGCCCATTATTTTGAAATATAACGGGTTCACTATTCCAACGTCCCTGTAAACCTCATTCCATGTGGTGTAAGGGACATTTCAGAATAGCGATTTATTTCAAAATAAGTGCTGTGTAGACAGCACCAAATTTTGAAATAAGCTGTGTCATTTTCATAGCTCAAATTGCATAGCTTATTTTGAGATATGGGTACAGTGTGGACACACCCTAAAATTAGAGTCTTTGTAGAGATAATAAAGACTTTATACAAAGAATGTCTCTTTCTCTTTCCTTCATGTACTCCCATTGTATTACTTTTTATAAACATACAACACAAAGTAGTCTCTAAAGTTGAGTGGCAAATAATGTCTTGCTTTTCTCCTGCTGACCGACTTTGTGAAACCAGATAGCACTCTAACAGCTGTGGCAGAAATATGCAACAGCCTCGGGTCAGTTTCTCACTCTTCTTTTTGTAGGACATTTACCTTGAGTTCACTATATACTAGTTTAATGTATGTTTTTTCTTGCTGGTGCAATATAAATTGGCCTGGTATGTAATCTTCTGCACTTTACACTTGTACTTTCGCCGTGCAAATTTGAACAGTGGCTACAAAAATTGCATTCCTGCTGTAATTAAAGATATTATCGTTTTTAATGGTAATAAGTGATTTTAAGTACAGGCAGTCCCCGGGTTACGTACAAGATAGGGACTGTAGGTTTGTTCTTAAGTTGAATCTGTATGTAAGTCGGAACTGGTGTCCAGATTTAGCTGCTGCTGAAACTGATCAGTTTCAACACCAGCTGAATCTGGATGCCAGTTCTGACTTACATACAGATTCAACTTAAGAACCCCAGGCATCCCCAAGTCAGCTGCTGCTGAAACTGATCAGCGGCTGATTCCAGGAAGCCCAGGGCAGGGGCTTCCTGAAGTCAGCCACTGGTCAGTTTCAGCAGCGGCTGACTTGGGGATGCCTGGGGCAGAGCAGATGGGGTGCTGCTGGGTTGCTCCAGTAGCGCCGCCACTCCTCAGCGCTACTGGACCAACCCAGCAGCACCCAAGCTGCTCTGCCCCAGGCGTCCTGATTCAGCCGCTGCTGAAACTGACCAGCAGTGGCTGAATCAGGACGCCTGGGGCAGAGCAGCTGTGGTGCTGCCGGGTTGGTCCAGTAGCGCCCAGAGACGCGTCTGGGCTGTCCGCTGCCCGCGTGTTCCGCCGCTTTGCTCCCCGTCCCCCTGGTCTGCAGACCAGGGAGACGGGGAGCAAAGCAGAGCAAAGCCATGGAGCACACGGGCAGGGGACAGCCCAGACGCATCTGAGCTGTCCGCTTCCCCGCGTGCTCTGCCGCTTTGCTTCCTCTCCCTGGTCTGCTGGAGACCAGGGAGACGGGCCCCGTTCGTAACTGCGGATCCAACTTATGTCGGATCCGCGTAACTCGGGGACTGCCTGTACTATGTAACTATAAATTCATACAGATCTTTCCATTTTTAGTTAATTTCTTCTAGCAATTGTGAATTATCACAGCCAGATTAGTGCTCAAATAATTTTCTATATATTGCAGTTTATCATTTTAAAGGGACATTTTTTCATCATCTTATACTAGTTCTACCCTATCTGACGATAGTGAAGTCTGTAAATATTAGCTGATTAGTCCAATCTGCTAGTATTTGAACTGAGTAGATCCAAATCCTTAATGTTTTCCATCAATAGTTAAATACAGAGTCATTTTTTGCTGGTGGGACCTGGGCTGGGCCAGAGCTGCTGCTGTTAATGGCTCCTGGTCCTGGCTAGAGCTGATGCTTCTGATGGAATAGGGAGATGCATTTCTGAAGGGGTTTACCTTGTATAACTGGAAACAATTCCTACCTGGCCTACCTAGGATGGCCTCTGTGCTCTGACCCTCTTCAAAAGAGTTCCTGTTAAAGTGGTGGCTAAGACTAGTAGCTACTCCACCACCTGGGATAGCTGTTGGGGTGAGCTGCTCTTTAGATGGCTAACATCCATTTGGTTTCTAGTTTGTCCTCCAAGATGATTTGAAGTATGAACTGCTCTTTATCTCACACCATATATCAGTTTATATATATTGTTCATTTTGTTATTGCAATGTGTTCAAGCTCAATCTTCTCTCAATAGCTGTTGTTCACATATTTTCTCAAAATGATCAATGAAAATCCTTTAAAACAGGAAAGTTTCTCAGAAATCTTCATGACATTTCAGAAAACTATTTTGCATGTTGGCTTCTGCTGGAAATATAATGGTAAACATATAATATTACAAAGTAGCTTCCAAAGTGCCTAAATATTTACAGGTTACACAAAAATATCAAGGACTGTTAAATCCAGCATATCAAATGAAGTGTTTTTCTCATTACTAACAGATATTCAAGAGTTTTATGAAGTGACATTGCTAAACTCTCAAAAAAGCTGTGAGCAAAAAACAGAAGAAGCAAATCAAGTTGCTGAGAAATGGGAGAAGACAAAATCTTCTGCTACAGGCCATGAAAGTCTGCAGAAAAATCAAGAGGTACCGTAATAGATGGATAGTTACAAGTACAATAATGAAATAAATGGCTTAGGTGTTAAAAAATATCATATAATAGCTTTGTAATACAGGAAGGGTGGTTTTGTGGTTGAAATATTATCCTGAAACTCAGGAGATCTTCCTGTAATTCTTGACTCTGACACAAGCATTCTCTGTGACCGTGTACAAGTCACTTACTCTCATTTTGCTTCAGCTCTCTGTCTGTGAAATGGGCAGCATGGTGCTTCCTGTTCTCTATCCTTTGTCTTATCTGATATTTTGTATTTGCTTATATCACTTGCAAGTCGGTGGTCCTCCAGGAGAATAAGGAATCTACTACCACTCATAAAGGGTGAACCTCTTTACTTCATGTGTTAGTGGCCTGTGTTGTTTGAATGTGAAAGACCACTGTTCCAAACTTAGCTCTGTAAAAACATGTAAGAATTTCTTAAAAGCTACTATCAAATCTTTCATATTTGTGTGTCTATAATTAGACCTGATCTTGATGTTTTTGGCATCCACAGCTCCCACTAAACTCAAGACCAGCCCTTAGAATATCAAGCACCATACATAACAAAATTTAGGCACTCAAGTATGCTACTGGTGGAATGATGTGAATCTATTCTTTACTATGCTTGGCTCAGATCTGTTGCTGATCAGTAGTGATAAAAAATTGCTAGGCTGCCTACGTGAACTAAATTGGCAGTCTCACCACAAAAACTAGTGAATTATTTTCTCCTCAGCAGTGAGGCTAAGGATTGCATAGACAGAGAGTCCAAACTGCTCTCTCTTATCTCCAGGCTAAGATCAAGGTACACTGACAAAGGACATGGGGTAGACATTTACATGATCACTGTAGAAACTGTGGAAAAAGAGAAGATTTTTAGGTTCCAAAGATGTCAGTCCAGTACCTCCCATGAGCTGCAAATTCACTTGTAAGCACAAATCTGAAATAAAATAAAATCTCAGAAACATAGTATAGTTCCACATGGGATTTCTTATAGGACTGTTCAGAAAGCTAGACTGGAACACAGATGGCTAGTAGGATCCCTTAAGAAGTAAAATATTTGATTGTAGAAATTAAGTAGCGAAAGGAGCATTCAGATTTTGAGCAAAACCACAGCAAATGAAACTAAACATTGTTAGGAAATTTTCCATGAATGATTTAACACTAGAGTCCCAGATGAAGATACAGTTGGCTAACCTTGCTAATCTAACCATTTCTGACATGAAACTATACCACTTAAAGAAGTGAACATGAATTAGCTTTCAGTTTATTATCTCTTGAAGTATCTGGCAATAATGGCTCTCTCTTCTTTCTCCCTAACCTGGTGAAAGTATTCACCTGCCCCATCTTCCTGAACCTTCTTTTCTCTAAGGGCTAAGCTATTAGGCTAGAACAAGGAAATGTAGCCCTAGCATTCATGTTAATGTGTCAGGGGGTAGCTGTGTTAATCTGTATTTTAAAAACAATGAGTAGTCCTCTGACACCTCAAAAGACTAACAAATATATTATATCATGAGCTTTCATGGGTAAAACCTACTTCATCAGATGTGTTGGAGTGGAAATTACAGAATCCAGAGTATTTAAGGTGCCAGAGGACTGCTAGTTTTATTAATGTTAATGAAAGATGTAAGATATACGGTAGCAAAATCTAAGTACATCGATCCTAAAAATTATACCCTAATGTACAAACAACCAACAAAGAGAAATTAGTACAAAAATTTCAAACTTGTGTGCCTAAAGCTAGGCTCTTAAGTAAAACTGGGTTAAATTTCAGAGTTGCTAAGCATCTACAAATTCCATTGATGTCACTGGGAGCAAGAGATATTTAGCAACTTTGCAAATCAGGCCTAAAAGTGGATTGAGGAGTCTATCATTAGGCATCCAGGATTGAAAATTCAAACTTTTGCCTTTGTTTAACAATTGTTAGCACCTCTTAGTAAAGGTATATATTAATCCTTCAGTCCTCTTTTTCTTGTGATATTTATTTACTTATTTACCATTTTCCTAAAATCTTTGATAATAGCAAAGAGTTTGCTTGAATTCTAAGGCCTGGAGCATTGGTTCTTAACCTGTGAGCAACTTGTATTCAGGAATTTTATTGATTATTGAGCTGTATCAGATTATCCTCAGCATCATCAAGATATGGGAAACCAGGTGTCCAGGAAAAAGATCCCCTCAGACTACTAAAAGTGTATATAGAAATGTTATAAATAAAACTGGGAAATTGCTTTATGGGATATTAATTATGACAGATGTTTTCTGTTATGAACTGAGTGATCAATAAAGAATTTTTTTATTACAGATGGGTCTGAAATAGATGGATTAATGACCCTTTGAAAGATGTTTTTCACTCATTAAAAATCATTGATTGGCACAGCAGCAGGTAATGATGACTAGGTTAGAGATTCCTGCTCATCAGGCACTTACACTGAGAAACGTAAAAGAAATTCCATCAGTAACTGGGAAAACTGAACATATGATAACATTAATTATAAAAAAATTTACCCCTCCAAAAAGCAATTGCTTGGTCTTGTACCCTTTAAAAGGACATGAGTTTTGGGAGTTACTGTGAATGAATACTATTAGCATTCCACCAAGTACAGAAGAAAGAACCAAGGTACCTTCTCTTCACCCCCAAGAGGAAGTAGCAAAGAATAGCAAGCAATGGATCACATCATCTTCACTCAGAGCTTTATCTCAAATCTATATCTAAGGCTATGTCTACACTATGGCTGTGTCCAGACTCAGGGGTTTTTTCGGGAAAAGTAGCCTTTTCCCGAAAAAACTTCCCCTGCGTCCAGACTCAAGCCGCGTTCTTTCGAAATAATTTCGAAAGAACGCGGCTTTTCTTTCGATGGCGGTAAACCTCGTTTCACGAGGAAGAACGCCTTCTTTCGAAAGTTCCTCTTTCGAAAGAAGGCGTTCTTCAACGTAAATAGGGCTTCCTCGAAAGAGAGCATCCAGACTCGCTGGGTGCTCTCTTTCGAAAAAGCGGATTGCTCTTTTGAAAGATCCGCCTGCAGTCTAGACGAGATCTTTCGAAAGAGCCTCTTTCGAAAGAAGCCTGCAGTCTAGACATAGCCTATGTGATTATTTTGAAATAAGTTGTTTCGAAATAATAACCCTCTGTAGTGGGTTGGAGTGGCCACCCACTGACCCTGAAAGAGAGGTGCTCCTTCCAGAGCCTTGGTGGGCTACACCTGGTCCTAATGAGCTATCTGGCCGGAAGCCAAGGGGCAGAGCCAGAAAGGTAAAAAGCCTGCCAGCCAGGCCAGTGAGGCCCTGACCACTTAAGAGGCTAGAGGACTCCTCTACACCCTGAGGAGGGGAGCTAAGGCCTGGTGAGGTGGAGAGCTGGCGTGGGCCGCCAGGGCCCCTGCTGCACAGCAGCCTGAAGGAACAGCAGAGGCCAGAGGGCTCCCCGACATGCTGCGGAACGGAGCAAATGCCTAGTGAGGTGGTGAGCTGGCATGGACCACCAGTGCTCCTGCTGCACAGCGGCCCAGAAGAACAACAGACTCCTCCGAACTCCCCAAACACCCTGCAAGCTGCTGAGGCCAATTGACCTGGATCCCTGTGACTCTGCAGAAGACCTATGCAACTGCCAGGTACGCGCTGAGGGGGAGGAGGGAAGTGGCCCGGGGACAGCATGGACGTAGACATGCCCAGATTAGCATGTTTCGGGATGAAGCCTCTGCTGATCCAGAAGCAGTAAACTGCTGCCTCTAGGGTCCTGGGCCGGGGCACTGTGGAGTGGGCAGGTCTGTGCCCCACTGCCACCCACTGCTTGGGTGGTAGCCTCCCCCTCTCCGCCATTGCTGGCGAGCTGTCTGCAGCCCTCCTCAAGGAGACCACAGTTGTGTAGATTCTTCTTCGGGTAATCCCCATGGGTGCTCCATGTCTGGTGTTGTGCTCATCCCGGCGCCGCGAAGCGGAGGCTTCCCAAAGCTGTGTTCGGCCGGACCGCACGTGCGCAAGTGCTCGAGGCCGTCTGCGCCTTTCCTCTCCGAGCGCGGTCTGGCCCCCGCCTCAGTTCCTCTCAGCCGCCTCTGGCCACGGTCCGAGCTCTCTCTCCTCTCTTCTCCTCAGAGAACCTCAGCATTCTGTTAATAGTTAAATTTACTCTTTGATCTTATCTGCCTTCCTTTTCTTATCTCCACTCCTTTAAAGTTTAAAAAAAAAGTAGAAATACAGATGTTTTAATAGTTTTATCTCCGTCCCTATTGTTCCTGTTGTTCTCAGCTGGCGCATAGTCGCCTTTCTCTCTCTCAAAAATAAGTAAAGAAAGAAATAAACCAAACAAAGAATAAGTGAAATAAGGCAATACAAGAAATAAAGATACCAACGAACAGAAAGGAGCACATATACCGCAAACTAAGCGGTGTGCTGGACAAGAGCACTCAAGCGGCAAAATACCAGGTTCTCCCAGCTTTAAAAAGTGCTAGCTCTGTCATGAGGCTATGCCAGTTTCCGACGGTCATGCCTCCTGTATTAGGTGCCTGGGGGAGGCACACTTGCCACAACAATGCACCCACTGTGCCAACCTAACCTCAAGAGCCCATAAGGACCGCGAGAGATGCCTGAAAATGATACTCTTTGACAAGGCGCTCACGCCTCAGGACGCCAGCACCACTAATCCCACTGCGGATGCAGAGAGGAGGTGGGCTCCCTCCCCTAAAGGTACCCCTCCTCTGAAGGAGAACCTTCACCAGTCAGGTCCCTGCCTGTTGGTCCGCAGAAGCGGGTAAGCGCAGGACACAAGCCGGGCACATCCAGCTCCTCTACCAGCTCTGCACTGGTCTCTGGCTCTAAGAAGCCGACCGGCACTGCACCATGCTCCCGACTGGCCACAGCACCGGAGCGCCGTTTGAAAGACTCTGCCCTGCTGGCACCGACAGCTGTACTGCTGTCCTCCTCACCACGCTCAGCTGAAGCTCCTCCCTCCCAAAACAGGAGCTGTCCGCAGCTTATGCACCAGCAGATCTTCAGCCTGACTCAGCAGCTCCCCCTACTCTGCAGCCTGCTGTCCCTTCAGCACCGGCCCCTGCGTGTTCAGAGCTGCCTCCTCCAGCACCGAGGAAGGCAATGTCAAAATCCCGCAGGCATGCGCCTTCTCCTCTGCCTTCCCCTACAGCTTCACCCGGACCATCTCTGCGGCACTGTACTCCTGCACCTCACTCCACCAGATATTAAGGCACTCGAGCCTGCAGAAGTCTGTCGCCCTATTATCACCGTCACAGGGAACCTGTCACCTACCTCAGGGATTCTCGATCACGGTCTCCTTCGCGATACCCATGCTCTCCTGTGCACTCACCATGTCGTGCATATTATGTTAGGCACGCTAGTGTCATTTCTTCACGACACTCATCCCCGGGGTACTTGGACCCCTCCAGTCTGTGTTCTTATGGGGCCCTCCTTGTTGGAGGTCTCTCAGTACAGGACAGGACCCTGTCTCCATCCCTTCCACGGGAGCACCCTGTTTGTGTAACTGAGTCTGTTCCCCCAGAGGCACCTCAGTGACTGGGATGTGCTGGCAGGTCTCCCTTTGGGCTTGTCTACCCTATGGAGAAGGTCAACGCTGCTGCAGTTGATTTTTAGGGGCTGAATTAGTGAGTGAGGTGAGGACGGGTTTATTGGAGCTTTGAGGGCTCCCCCGTTGGTGCCGGCAGTGCTATTCCTCACAAGGAGTAAGGGAAGTTCATGAGATCGTGGGCTCCCGTCAACCTCCAGCTGTGTGGACGGGCAAAAAATCGACTGTAGGTACTTTGACTCGAGCTGTGTAATTCACGTAGCTGGTGTGACCATCGTAGGTTGACTTTCCCCTTTAGTGTAGACTAGGCCAGTAGCAGCAGAAGTGGAACCTCAGAGTTCACCGCCCAAGAGCGGAGAGCTCACACACACCAGCTGGTTCTGAAATGCTCAGATTCCCCAGGAGAGGATGGCGAAGGCTCAGCCTTCCTCTTCCAGCCTTTCCTCTGCCTTCACACAATGACTAGCCCCTGCCATGGAGGGATTGTGGGTACTGCAGGAAAGCCAGAACTTCTATCCCTGACCTCTGGAGGAGAGGGGAAAGGGTATTGGGGGACATGTGTGTGAGTGGCAGAGGCCACTTTCTGGAGAGAGTGCTACAGGGGTCCCCTCGTCTTCCTCCCTCTTGCAGGTTCCCATGCAGGGGATCAGTGTCCTCCACCTCATCACACTTGACGGGGAATGGATGCTGTCCAAGGGTATGTCTACACTACAGCACTAATTCGAACTAACTTAATTCGAATTAGTTAATTCAAACTAAGATAATTTGAATTAGTTCATCTAGACCTAAAAACTAATTTGAATTAGCGTTTTGCTAATTCGAAATAGCATGTCCACATTGAGTGGACCCTGAACCGAAGTTAAGGCTGGCTGGAACCAGTGCCGGCAGGACATCAGGTTAGGACCTAGAGAGTGGAGCTGCTGCCTCAGGCTAGCCGAGGGCTGTGCTTAAAGGGACCCGACCCCCACCCCAGACAGACAGTTCTCAGGGTTCCCTGCTTGCTTGCCTACCTTGATGAGGGACATCACAGCACTCGGCCATCGGCACATCACAGCACTCGGCCATCAGCCCGACTGCACTTGCTGCAGGCTGCCATCCGGGGGGGGGGGGGTGTCAATCGGAGGGCTGTCAGGATCCAGGAGGCCCTGCAGGAGAGCTTCCACCCTGAGAAGCCCGCAAAGCCACCCCAGTCCTCCCCATCAGGGGCTCATGCCCCATTCCTCCCTCACCTCCTTCCACTTACCCCTCCCTAGCCCCCCTTCTTGATGTAAAAAATAAAGGACACGTGTGTTCAAAAATAGAAACTCTCTTTAGTTAACAAAACTGGGGGAGGGGAAGATTAACCTCTGGGGAGACTGGGAAAAGGAGGTGGGAGAGGGGAAGAGAGAGGATGGGAGAGGAGAGGAGAAAACCTGAGATGAGAGAGCTGCAAGGGGGAAGCCAGGGGAAGAAGGTGAAGTATAAAACTATGGTATACAACATCTTCAGTACTGTATACAGATGTGGTCTCCTCAGCTCAAAAAAGATATTTTGGCCTTGGAAAGGGTGCAGAAAAGGGCAACTACAATGATTAGGAGTTTGGAACAGGTCCCATATGAAGAGAGGCTAAAGAGACTGGGACTTTTCAGCTTAGAAAAGATGAGACTGAGGGGGGATATGATAGAGGTATATAAAAGCATAAGTGGTGTGGAGAGGGTGAATAAAGAAAAGTTCTTCATTAATCCCCATAATAGAAGGACTAGAGGACACCAAATGAAATAAATGGGCAGCAGGTTTCAAAATAATAAGTGAAAGTTCTTCTTCACACAGCACATAGTCAACCTGTGGAACTCCTTGCCACAGGAGGCTGTGAAGGCTAAAACTATAAGGGTATGTCTACACTACCCCGCTAGTTCGAACTAGCGGGGTAATGTAGGCATACCGCAATTGCAAACGAAGCCCGGGATTTGAATTTCCCGGGCTTCATTTGCATAAGCGGGGTGCCGCCATTTTTAAATCCCCGCTCGTTCGAACCCCATGCCGCGCGGCTACACTCCTCATGGAATGAGGAGTAACGGTAGTTCGAACTAGGAAGCCTAGTTCAAACTACCTAGTTCGTGCCGCGTGTAGCCGCGCGGCACGGGGTTCGAACGAGCGGGGATTTAAAAATGGCGGCGCCCCGCTTATGCAAATGAAGCCCGGGAAATTCAAATCCCGGGCTTCATTTGCAATTGCGGTATGCTTACCTTACCCCGCTAGTTCGAACTAGCGGGGTAGTGTAGACATACCCTAACAGGGTTTAAAGAGAAGTTAGATAAATTCATGGAGGTTGGGTTCATGGAGTGCTATTAGCCAGGAGGTAGGAACGGTGTCCCTGGCCTCTGTTTGTGAAAGGCTAGAGATGGATGGCACAAGACAAATGGCTTGGTCATTGTCTTCGGTCCATCCCCTCCGGGGTACCTGGTGCTGGGCACTGTTGGCAGACAGACTACGGGGCTAGATGGACCTTTGGTCTGACCCAGTACAGCCAATCTTATGTTCTTATGTTCTAAGCTCAGGGTCGGGGGTCTCACTGGACCACCTTGATTTTCATGCAAACCTGCTCCTGGGTTTGCATATGGCCTTTGGTGGCCAGGCTGGCAGCTAACCTGCCCTAGACGGCCGCATTCCTGTGCCTAGTGCAGAGGTCGTGGATGTTGGAGGCCTTCCTCCAAACCTCGATGAGGTCCATGATCTCTGCACTAGACCAGGCAGGCGCCTGCCTCTTGCGTCCCCGGGCAGGATCCTGGGAGCCGCCAGCCTGGTCCCGGGAAGAGGCGGAGGGCTCTGTGGCAGCGGGTGGCTGGCTCATGCCGTTCCAAGTGCAGGGTCTGCTGGCTGGGTGCTGGCAGGCTTGCAACTGGCACGAGCCCTGTAGCCAGACCATGCCCCTTTAAGGGCTCTGGGGCCAGGAGGGGGGCAGAAGAGTTTCCTTGGTTTGGCCCAGAGTGACTACCAGGGCAACTTGGGAAGGGCTAGCCTCCAACTAGTTCGAATTAAGTGGCTACACAGCCCTTAATTTGAACTACTTAATTCAAACTAGGTGTTAGTCCTCGTAGAATGAGCTTTACCTAGTTCAAATTAAGTGCTCCGCTAGTTCGAATTAAATTCAAACTAGCGGTTTGCATGTGTAGCCCCTAGTTCAAATTAACTTTAATAACGGCTGTTAGTTCGAATTAACTTTGTAGTGTAGACATACCCCAAGAGTGTGAGCATGTGTCTGTGCTATGTGTGGCACTTCTGTGTGGTTCCATGACCCCAGCCTCCTTAATGGTGGCTTGTCATGGGAAGGTGTCGCACCACAGAGTCCAGGGTAAGGTAGGCCTGTGCAAGAACTGTGTGAGAAGGAGCAAGGAGTTCCTATGCAAGAGCATCATGGAGCAGAGTGCTTCGGACTGGTGCTCCATGTGCATGGGCTGTTGTGCAGTCTCAAGGCCAAGAAGGCTGAGGGTATGTCTACACTACCCTCCTAGTTCGAACTAGGAGGGTAATGTAGGCATACCGCACTTGCAAATGAAGCCCGGGATTTGAATTTCCCGGGCTTCATTTGCATAAGCGGGGAGCCGCCATTTTTAAAACCCCGCTGGTTCGAACTCCGTGCAGCGCGGCTACACGGGGCTCGAACTAGGTAGTTCGGACTAGGATTCCTATTCCGAACTACTGGTACTCCTCGTGGAACGGGGAGTACCGGTAGTTCGGAATAGGAATCCTAGTTCGAACTACCTAGTTCGAGCCCCGTGTAGCCGCGCTGCACGGGGTTCGAACCAGCGGGGTTTTAAAAATGACGGCTCCCCGCTTATGCAAATGAAGCCTGGGAAATTCAAATCCCGGGCTTCATTTGCAAGTGCGGTATGCCTACATTACCCCGCTAGTTCGAATTAGCGGGGTAGTGTAGACATACCCTGAGTGAGGAACATGCAAGCCCCTCGCTGCCTGCTGCCTACACCCACTTGTGTATAGGGAAAGTGATGGATCTCACCTAAAGTGTCTTTTCCGGGTTCATCTGAGCCTTCAGCGACATCCTGGGAGGGAGGACGTGCTCCAGGCTGAGGATCAACTCCTAGCTGGCGGGCATGGTGTCCAGGCTGGCCTGCTCCTCCTCCTCATCGTTGTCATCCTTTTCCACAGCCCCACCCTTATGGAGGCTGATGACGGGCATGCCTAGGCTGGAGTTGATTGTGATAGGAGGAGAACAGTGTTCTCTCTAAAATTTTCCCACCACGAGAGGAGTGAGTTTTGGTTTGTGCACCAATATTGAGGTCATGCGCACAGGTTTGGATGTGTTGTACTATTGTACCCAATTTATTAACACACACACATTCCTGGACACCAGAGCAGAACCCCTTCCTCCCCCGCCATACAGTATGTCCCATTCTCAGCTGCTGGAGCAGACCCCAATTCCCGCAGCCATCCAGCATGTTCCGTTCTTGGCCCCACCTGCCAGAACAGGCCCCGGTCTCTTGTCACATGGCAGCCCCAGCCACCAGAGGAGGCTGTAGCAGGTCCTGGCTCCCTACCCCAGCAGCTCCCTCACCACAGTGTCTCAGCCAGCCCTGCCCACTGGAGCAGCCATAGGAGTTAGGTGGGGGAAGAATTTTTTGTGCATGGCCACACAGGTGCGTGCTTTTGCGGGAACTACGGATGTGTCTGGTCTCCCTCTCAGGATGGCATCCAGATGCTCATAATAGCTGTAAGTGTGTGGTGCTGCCCCAGAGCGAGAACTCTGTTCCCTTGCCTTAGTGTATCCCTGCCACAGTTCTTTGATTTTCATTCTGACCTGGTCCAGGGTTCAGGTGTTTTCACTTCTGGGCCAGGCTGATGGCCATCTGGCCGTAGATGTCTGTGTTTCAGTGTCTGGTGCAGAGATCCTGGAGGTTTGTCTCCTCTCCCCAGGCCTCGATGAGATCCAGGATTTCCGCACCTTCCAGGCCGGTGTCCTCTTTCACCCCAGGTGAGGGGCTTTTGAGATGGCTGCTGGCATGCTTGCAGTCATAGGAGGGCTCAGAGGGAGTGCTAGAGTCTGCTGTTGTTGTATAGAAGGGTGCTGCTGTGTGGCATGGAGATGGCAGGGCTGGTGTGGTGCTATAAGCCCTTTCTCTTCTGCCTGCAGCTTGAAAGACTGCAAGAGAAGGGAGGATTAGAGTTGTCAGGCTGTGACCAGAGTGGCCACTGGGTCAGCAGCGAGAGGCCTATAGAGGCCAATTATTTCAGAATAACAGCAGCTGAGCATCCACGCTAACCCTATTTCGAAATAACAATTTTGAAATAGGCATTGTTCCTCATGAGAAGCAGGGGTCATTTTGAAATAACAAGCCCATTATTTCAAAATTATTTTGAAATAGCAGGTTTGCTGTGTGCATGCTCACCTTATTTCAAAATAACTCCCCAGTGTAGACATGCCCTAAGAGTCAATATGAAGTAACCCAGGAAACTACTAAGGCTGTTAAGGACTAGTCAACTATCTGATAAGCAAATGCTTATCAGACAGTTGAATCAACAAGTTGTTTTCCCCCCTTGCTGCCTCTATCAGATAGAGTGGCAGCACTTCACGGAGCCTGTACCAGCTGACCCGGGGCTCTGCATGGCATTTCAAAGCAGCAGCGCAGCATGGAGCCTGGGGTCAGAAGAGCCCCAGGGGCTCTTGTGCATTTCAAAGAAGGAATGCAGAAGTGCCTATTGACTAGCTGAGTAGTTGATGGAAATTCCATTGACTACTCGACTAGTAAATCACTCATTAGTTAACATCCTTAGAAACTACAGACCAGTCAGTTTAACTTCTGTGCCCTGAAAGATAATGGATTAGGTAATTAAGGAATTCATTTATAAACATCTGGAAGAAATCAAGGTGATAGGTAACAGCCAGCATGGATTTGTAAAGAACAAATTATGTCAAAGCAATCTGATAGCTTTCTTTGATACCATAACAAGTCTTGTGGAAAAGAGAGAAGCAGTGGATGTGGTATACCTAGACTTTAGTAAGGCATTTGATACGGTCTTACATGACCTTCTTATCAATAAACTAGGCAAATACAATTTAGATGGAGCTATTATAAGGTGGGTGAATAACTGGCTGGATAACCATTACCAGAGAATAGTTATTAATGGTTCAGTCATGCTGGAAGGGCATAACAATTGGGGTTCTGCAAAGTCTGTTTTGGGAACAGATCTGTTCAATATCTTCATCAACAATTTAGATGATAGCATAGAGAGTACGCTTATTAAATTTACAGATGATACCAAGATGGGAGGGACTGCAACTGCTTTGGAGGATAGGGTCATAATTCAAAATGATCTGGACAAACTGGAGAAATGGACTGAGGTAAATAGGATGCAGTTTAATGAGGACAAGTGCAAAGTACACTACTTGGGAAGGAACAATCTGTTTCACACAAACAGAATGGGAAGTGATTGTCTAGGAAGAAGTACTGCAGAAAGAGCTCTAGGGGTCATAGTGGACCACAAGCTAAATATGAGTCAACAGTGTGACACTTTTTCAAAAAAAAACCAAACATGATTCTGAGATGCATTAACAGGAATGTTGCGAGCAAAACATGAGAAGTCATTCTTCTGCCCCACTCTGCGCTGATTAGGCCTCAATTGGAGTATTATGTTCAGTTCTGGGCATCACATTTCAAGAAAGATGTGGGGAAATTGGAGATCCGGAGGAGAGCAACAAGTATGGTTAATGGTCTAGAGAACAAATTATGAGGGAAGACTGAAAGAATTGGGTTTGTTTAGTTTGGAAAGAAGAAGACCGAGAGGGGACATGATAGCGGTTTTAAATCATCTAAAAGGGTGTCACAAGGAGGGAGAAAAAGTGTTTTCCTTGACCTCTGAGGACAGGACAAGAAGCAATGGGCTTAAACTGCATCAAGGGAGGTTTAGGTTGGACATTAGGAATAAATTCCTAAATGTCAGGGTGGTTAGACACTGGACTAAATTGCGTAGGGAGTTTGTGGAATCTCTATCATTAGAGATATTTAAGAGCAAGTTAGACAGATATCTATTAGGGATGATCTAGATGGTGCTTGGTCCTGTTCTGAGGGCAGGAGACTGGTATTGATGGCCTGTCAAGGTCCCTTCCAGTTCTAGTATTCTATGATTCTAAGATTAATTTCAAAAGGTGGAATTTACAGGAGATTTGATAGAGTCCAAGTCAGCATCATTGTACCTTCCTCAAAATAGGCCTGACTCCCTTGTGATTATCATCCTTAAGGTGAAAAGAAACCTTATAACAACTTTTCAGAATGTGTCAGAGACTTAAGGCATATGGCTTCATGCATGTTTTTCATTCCTCCAGCCTGACTGCAGTTTTCTCCTCTCCAAACATGACTGAAGATAATATATTGTCCATTGACCCAAAACATGAATATGACTCTGAGTTCTTCATCAAATTCTATTGACTCCTCATTGGTGATTAAACTCTTCCCAAATACTTAAGGGACTTCTGGTTGTTCCTCTTCAATCCCTAATTCCGATTGTGGATGCCTCCAAACCAGGTTGGGGAATATACATTCCCAGCATCTTTAAATTCAGGTTTTACGGTCTCAACAACAAAAACCACTTCTTGCTGCCATGGACTTCCACAACTGTGGCGGGTGGGGCATTGACAGCACCCACATCCCCAGCCTGGGCCTCTGACCCACAGACAAATCAGTCAGGGACCACACACAAGTGAGAAGCCAAGTGAGAAGCCCCAGACTGAGAAGCAGAAAGACACTTCTCACATTTTCCTCTCACACCAGAGCCTAGTGGGGTCCAGGCTAGCACCAGCATTGACTCTCCAATGCTGAGCCTTCGGGGTCGGATCCAGGCAAGCCCGGGGCTGCATTCGTCCCCTGGGCTTGAGGTTCCCCTCTCCTGCTTTATGCCCTTAGGAAGTATTAGGACATTCAGTGGGCATGTTCAGATCAAGAGGGCTCTAGTAGACAGGACAAAGTTCTGATCTGTGGCACTAAGGGACACTAAATATCCAAAAGTGCAAGACACATTGACAGCACATCTCAAAGAACATCGACTACTTCAAGAAAAGTAATTATCCTCCCATCCCCATATTTGAAATGCAAGTTTTGCTAGCATCACATTTTGATTGCATTGTATCCAAGCTATCTGAGTGGTGTTTTTTCTTGTACTGCTCTAAATACTGTCAATTTAAAAAATTTCAGGAGTTTCAGCTCTGTGTAGAACTTTTGCAATGTCACAGAAATGTGTTAGCTGCAATGTGGTGGGTCTTCTTTTTTAAGTATGTATTTTGAGTAAATATGGGCTCAACAGTCTGTTGAGATGTCATATTATTCCAGTAGCAAACCATCCATTACTGATAACAAGACATTCCCAAGTGGGAAAGTTATTTAGGGGCTAATCTGAAAAGTATTTGACTTTTCTTAAAAATTCTTCATTGAAAGAAATAAAATACCAAAATGAAGCTGGAAAAAAATAGATGCAGAATGCACACTACAGCTGATATTTCTGCCTTTCTATTACAACAAGAAACTGGGCACTTCCTACCTGGGGATTTTGTGGGTTGGTTTGGTTTGTCATGAGTTTCCTCTGGATCCAGGTGACAGCGGCAGAATTCGCTATAGATGTGATTATTACTGATACGAGGAGCTATTGCTTATAACCTTACACAGGACCCCATGGTGGTAGAAATACAGCATTGCTAAAATGAATGGAGAACTCCCAGATGGTGGATCCCAGTGTAGGAAAGCATTCTCTGGTTGTCACTCACTGTACTTAATTTATCATGTATGTAAAATGGGCTTCTGAGTTCTTTGCACTTCCTTCTTTACCTAACAGTGCTTGAGTCCTTAACTCAAGTAAGTTTTGTTTTTCTTCAGTTAAATTGTTGCTCTGGGGTTGGGCTGGGGATGAGAGGTTCATTATGCAGGTTGCCCCAGGGGGAGAGAACAGCCTTAAACTTCTCTCACCACGGCAACTTGGGGCCAGGTGAGAACGGCCTTTCCATAGCCACTGCAGCTGCAGCAGACACATCTGGGGGAGGGGTGCATGTCCCCCAGCTGAGGGGACAGACACACAGAGAAACAGACACATAAAATGTATAGTAGATAGCTGTCCCTTTCTTTACCTCTGTCCCCTGCTGGCCTAATGGGGTAATAACTGACAGACAAACGTCTAAAATAAATAGTAGGATGAGTCTATGACCGCACAATTCCATGATACAGTATTAGTGTGATATTATCACATTATCACAAATACTTGGTTCCAATGAAAAACCTAGTCTGCAGAGAAGGAAAATATTTTGCCTAGGCTTGTCTAAAAGAAAATGTAATTTAAGTAGTGTGAAGTATTTTAGCCTCTAAAACCACAACAATCCTGCAGCATGGTACAGTGTAGGAGTGGAGGTGGTAACTTCTATTTTGGAGACCAGAGAGGAATTGCCAGTAGTTGTAGAGTCAACCTGGGTCATGAGAAATCTGGGTTTAATTCCTTCCACCACCATGGTCTTCCTCTGTGACCTTCTGTCACAGTCAATGAAAATTGGCTTATGAATATGCATAACACTAAGATGCTTGAGGCAAAATGCATCATGTAACAATCATTTTTAAAGTTACAATCTGCTGAACGTACATATTTTATTTTTGTGCATGTGTCATTCTTGTATGTGAAGTTAGAAATATGAAGTGTGGATCTATTTATAATTCTGATTATGCTAATGAAGGCTATTACTGATATTCTGGGAATTTAATAGTCCAGTGCTCAAGGTAACAATCTGTGAATGGTTTTGTTTTTCCTGTAAATCTGGATTATGGTTGATTATGCCAGGACATGTGACTACAGTACTTGGTACAGGAATCCATTTTAAATCTGCTGTTTTTCTATGGGAATGGAGAAGCTAAACAAAGGGTCCCTGCCCTGTGGCAAAGTCTGTTTAAGGAATGGGAAGCAACTGGGATTTTGTCGTCAGCTGGCCTTTGAAACAGCCTTCCCACCTGTATCTAAAGAGGATACAAAAGAAGCTGATGGACCCAGGAAAGAGAAAAGATCAACTCTTGTCAATGAAGAATTGTATCTGAGATAAGAACTAGGATGAGGAACATATTCTGTAACAACTTCTCAGAATATTAGGATTAGCTGGCGTGTTTTGTTCTTTTTTACTTAGTATTTTGATCTGTCTGTTTTCATTTGCAGTCACTTAAATCCTACTTTTTATACTTAACTTTAGTTTATTATTATACCCAGTGTAAATAATTATGGGAGGAGGGGAATCAACCACCTGTGCATATCTCTCTTTAATTAATAAAGGGTGCTAAACTTATGAGTTTTCTCTATATACAACTTTTATAAAACACTTAACAGTGTTCTGAGGGCACCTCTGAGAAGGTCAAATCAGGGCGAATTGCTTAGAAACAAGGCTACTTACGGCCCAAGACTGGGTGGTTCTTCTGTATGAGGCACCAAACTAGCCACCAAGAACACTTCAGCTCCCACTTTGTCCAGCAAGAAATCACACAAGCAGGCCTCTTAGACACTCCAGCTTTACCTGTGCCACAAGCAGCACCACTCTTTATACAGATGAGAGGTTATGAAAACCAATCTCACCAAATCCAAATAGGTTCTCCTGATCCCAAAGGATCAGCCACATTGACTGAATAGTCACGCCTCATAATAAGTGGGCAACACCTGTTGCTGTTTCTCAGAAGCAAACATTAAAATATAAGTACTGAACCAATACTCACCTTCACATACAAAAATCATACATGCATATGAATATTATGAACAGAATCAGTTAAGTGTAAGCTTTCAATAGATACATCATTTGTCCCACTTTGCACAGAATTTGGGACAAACACACAGCAGGTGCAACAATGATCTGCGTCTTCCTATTAAAATCCACTAACATCACAGAGTAAGATGGATTTATTTGAGGTTTTGGTCCTCCTCGGGGCTGTGTTGCTGCCTTATAGCTGAGCCCTCCCAGAGCTGAGCTGATTCAGTGTGTCTGTAGCTCTGCTGGGGGACTATTATCTCGACTCTGTATCTTGACTGGAGGAGACCAGAGCATCTGGCACAAGAATGTCCCAGAGGGCAAGCAGGTGGGCTCAGTGGCATGACCAGTAAACAGGTTGATAGTCTTATGGAGACCCCTGTGATCAAACCCATCACACATTGGGCAAGTCCTTTAATCTCTAAGTGCCTCAGCACCTCCTCTATAAAGTGGAATAGCAACACTTCCCTACCTCTCATTAACTCACAAACATCCCACTCTCCCCACCTCTAATATCATCAATTCACAGACACTTACCTTCCTTCCTCCTCCCCCCCCCCGCCTGCATCCCCCTCCTGTTCTGAAATGTGATTTGTCCTTTTCATATGTGTTAATTTTTTTAATTGTATCCTTTGGTATATATGGTTGTGACTATTTTCTTCCACTATTTGATCTGAGGAAGTGGGTCTGGCCCACGAAAGCTCATCATCTAATAAACCATCTTGTTAGTCTTTAAAGTGCTACATTGTCCTGCATTTTGCTTCAGCTACCTCTCAGGGATTTTGTGAAGATAATGGTATTAGAAACTGAACAATTCAGATACTATGCTAATGGGACCATAGAAGTATCTAGAGAGAGGTCTCTATCTGGTAAAATAAAAATTAAATTGCTCTTTAGCCATGGAAGTAATAGGCTTGCCTTCAGCTACAATCCTCATTAAAAGACATAAGTTCACCCTGGTTTTAATCTCTGTTTTCTTTACCTTGGTCTCCCGTGCTACTTACCTTTACTCAGTAAGGGCACATCTACACAGCAATGTTATTCATTTACTCATGTTATTTTGAAATAACAAAGTCAGTGTCTACACAGTTGAAAAATTGTTTCAAAATAACGGGCTTCTTATTCTGAATTCTGTAACCCTCATTTCACAAGGAATAACACAAGGAATAACACAGGAATAGTTATTTTGAAATAGGACGTGTGTAGATGGGGCAACTGTGGTTATTTTGAAATAAATGGTCTTCTGGGATTTTCAAAGGTTCCCTGGTAGCCACCCTCTCCACACTCCCTTTCTCCTGAAGCCTTTAAAGGTGCAGCCTCAAGGGAAAGGGCTTGTGGCACAAGGAAAGCCCTCCTAGCCCTGTGTCACACACCATCAGGCTTCACTGCTTTCCCCACCACCCTAAGTGACTCATGTGCTCATGGCAAGCCCTCCTTGGCTGCCAGGGACCCAGCAGCCAGCTCTGAAGCCCCTGCCGAGGGGTAAAAGAAGGGCAACATCATGGTCTGGTTTGGAGATTCTGGATCTCATTGAGATCTAGGGAAAGGAAGCTAACCTCCAGGATCTCTGCACCAGGCACAGGAACGTGGACGTATCCGGCCGGATGGCTGGCAGCCTGGCCCAGAAGGGCCACAGCCGCACCCAGGAGTGGGCGTAGCTGAAGGTTATGGAGCTGAGGCAGGCCTCTACCAAGGCCAGGGAGCGCAATTCCTGCCAGTATTTCAACCAACTCCACCACAGCCTGGGAGGGGGGTCAGTCCCTCCACTCCTTGTTGTGGACTCTGGGTGGGAGACACCCATCATCAGTCTCCTGGAGGACATGGCTGTGGAGGAAGAGGACATGGAGGAGGTGGTGGTGCAGGAGGAGGAAGATGAGGAGGCCAGCACCAACACCATGCCCTCCAGCCATGAGTTCAGCCTGTCCATGCAGCTTGCTCCCCTCCCCCGATGTGTGCTGGGAGTCAGACGAGGGCAGGGAAGGTCCATTAGGTGAGTTGCATTATTTCCCTAGACACACAGTGGGGGAGGCAGTGGGTGGTGAGGGACTGCGTGCTCCTCACTCAGCCTTCTCAGCCTGGAGATCGCACAGCAGCCTGTGTACATGGAGTGCCAGTCTGGAACAGATAGCCTCAATGAGGCTGCCACACAGACACCTTGTGCTCCTTACAGAGTTCCTGTACAGGCCTTCCTTACTCCTGACCTTGTGGTGGGACACCTTCCCACATGGTATGCCCGCACTCTCAAGGAAGCATCCACTCCTGGGTTAGCACGGTGAGGCGGAGGACACTAGTGGAACCTGCCAGGAGGGGAAGGAAGTGGAGGGGATCCCAGCAGCACCCTCCCTGGCAAGCAGCGTCTGCCACTCACACACATCAACCCCCATCTCCTCCAGAGTGCAGAGTTACAAGTCCTCTCCCTGTGGGACGCTATCACTGCTGGACCCAGTGTATGCACAGCATGGAGGCTGCCATGTTGCCCCCTTCCCGCCTGCAGGCTCACGGCCTGGCCAGCACCTTCCCATGCTTGCTTGTCCCTGGGGCAAAGGGGTAGTGAGGCTCCCCCCTTGGACATCTGTGTTCCTGCAGGAAAGGGCCTGCTGTCCAGGCCTCAGGTGGCCTTGCTCAAAGCATGTCACCTTCATCTGATCTGAGACCTTTTGGTGTCGGCTCAAAGATAAGAGTTAGGCTTCACGTACAGTGTTTCCTGGGATGACTGCCCTTCCCTTTGTTCTTCACAGCTGGACCAGCTGCAAGTGGGGTGCAAGCCATAACTCCTGTACCAGCCTCCCGACCCTGCAGGACCCAGAGGTGCCACTGATCCCGTGAGGACCTCAAGCAAGAGCACATACCCTGCCTCCATTTCCTCCGGGGATCTCTGGACCAGCAGCCTCCCACCCTCCCCCGCTCCTTCCCAAGACTCGCCCACTTCTGCTCCCGCCCCTCCAGCTTCTCCCCCAACTCCCTCCCCCAAAGGCCCTGCACACAAGGCAG
The DNA here is from genome assembly GCF_049634645.1 of Pelodiscus sinensis. Classification (NCBI taxonomy): domain Eukaryota; kingdom Metazoa; phylum Chordata; order Testudines; family Trionychidae; genus Pelodiscus; species Pelodiscus sinensis. The sequence continues at coordinate 311,301,072 of NC_134711.1, forward strand.
TGGGCCCTCCCAAGGCAGATGTCAGTCCAAGCCACATCCCTGAGCCTCACCTCCCCCTTCCACTTCCCTCGTTCCTCCTCCCAGGTTCTTTCCCCAGTCCCTCCTCAGTTATATGTACCCCAAATTAAAAAAAAGAGTTTCTTGTTCCAAAACAAAATCTGGTTTATTGTATTTGCAAGTGAGGCGGGGGAAGGTGGGAAGGGAGTGAGGGTGGGAAAGGAAAGGAAGGGTTATGGAAGGAAAGGCACAAAGGGTCACTTCAAAGTCCCCTTGTGAGGAGACCCAGAGGAGAGTCTCACAGATATCCTTGTCTGAAACTCTCCCTCAGGGCCTCTCAGATGCGCAGCGCCCCCTAATGGGCTTGCCAGATGGCAGCAGTGCATGGCTGCTCAAAGGCCCTGGCCAACTGCTTGGCCTCTGCTCTCCACCCTGGCAGGAACATCTCCTTGTTCTCACACAGTTTGTGCACAACAGCAGGCTGATACCACTTGGGGGATATTCCACTCGCTGAGGTCCAGGTGGGTGAAGAAATAGTGGAACCTCCCTTTGAGATGGCTGAAGACAGCCTCCACAACAATGTGGGGCCTGGTGAGCCTGGCATTGCCGCATTCCATTGTGGGGTCCAGGTGTCCCATTTATAGCTTCATTAGCCAGGGGAACAAGGTATAGGTTGCATCCCCCACAATACACAATATCTATGTCTGAGCCGGATGGTATAGTTGGGGAAAAAAGTGCTGGTGTGCATCTTCTGGAAGAAGCTGGAGTTCCAGAAGTTGCGGGCATCATGCACCTTCCCCGACCAACCACGCTGATGTCAGTGAACCAGCCCTGGTGGTCTACGAGGGCCTGCAGGACAATGGAAAATACCCCTTCTGGTTGATGTAATCCGAGCTCAGGTGATTGGGGGCCTGGATGGGGATGTGGGTGCTGTCAGTACTCTAGCCCCCCATAGTTGGGGAAGCCCATGGCAGAAAAGCTGGTGAGAATGGGGTCCACATTAGCCAGGATGATGACCCTGCACAGCAGGATGGTGTTGAAGACCCTCACTGCCTGTAGAAGGATACAAACAGAGAATTATAGGGTTGCTAGGGCCTTTGGGAGTTCCCTGAGCCCAACCCCCCCCCCTTCCCGCACACCAGGACCAACCCCAACCCCAGCTTGTCCCATCCCCTGGCAGGGCTTTGTGAAGGTGGGGCTGACAAACCTTCCAGGAAGGGAGCTTCCACCTCCCCCCGCTTCTCTAGGGAGCCCCATTCCTGCTGTTCACCACCCTCCTGAGACAATAGCAAGAGTGACCACAACCCTGACGGTCGATCTCTCCACGCTGAACTAGTTCCTGATGGAGCAGTAGCTGTCTGGTGTGACGAGCTTCTGAATAGCGATGGTGAGGTGCTAGTGGAGGGGCTGGTGGGTCTCATGTCGGTGACCCATCACCTGAGGGTAGGGGCAAGCCACTCTCAAATTTCCATGAAAGTGTCCTTCCACATGTGTAAGTTCTGAAGCCACTGCTGGTCATCCCACCACTCCATGATGATCTGGTCCCACCAGTTGATGCCAGTGTCCTGTCACCAGAAACAGCGGTGCACAGTATGCAGGGGAGAGTAGGAGGGGCTGTGCTGCATGAGCAGTACATGGAGAGAGGTGAGGAGGTGCCCCCCCAGGGAGTCCTGTTCCTGCAGAGCCACAAGGGCAGCCTGCAGGAGGTGCGGCAGCAGGTCCAAGAGCTGGTGACTGCTTTTCAGCAGATCGAGCTCCATGTCTGGAGTGATGTGGCATCCACAAAGACAACCAGAGCACACAGTGAGAAAAGTTTGCTGTCCCTCAAGGAGGTAGACAAAGGTGAAGAGTCTGACACATGACTGTATGGGGGGATCCCTTTAAGCACAAGCCTCAGATAGCCTCAGGCAGCAGTTCCAGGAACTGTCTGCTGTCCTGATGCCCTGTCCAAAGTGCCTCTAGGGGGCTTTAAACATATGTCAGGCTCCAATCAGTGTTGATGCTCTATTTTGAAATAGCACTGAGCTATTTCATCAGCATTTGTAGTGTGGGTGAGCTATTTCAAAATAAGCTATTTCAGAGGGTTTTTTTCTGAAATAGTTTATTTCAAAATAAGCATTTAGTGTAGACATAACCTCAGTATTTCAGCCTTTAGGCAGAGAGAAACTTGAGGTGAAAGAAAGGAACTCACTGCTATCAGTCTTCCCTATGAGCCAGGTAGCCATATGTTTGATTGTCCCAGCAGCACAGCATGAAGAGACTATTAGTGCTCAGGGCACATCAAGGAGCAGATTCTTGCAGCATACTGAATTGGAACCAGTCACAATACATGTGGAAAGTTGATCATAAAATCGATTCACACATACAAAATCCACATTCAGCTCAGCATTGTACTGACATCTGCTTTGAAGTTGTCCCTGTAGATTCTTGCTCTTAAAGTTCATTTAATTCCTCTTGCTGCATGCACTTCTGACGTTTAGAAGATCATTTTGCAAAGGAATCCAATTACAGTATATGAAATGCATGCTCTTATTCCCACTTCTTTCAGGAATGCCTACCATCATTGCACCCAGCAATTACAAGCATTATACTTACTTCTTTGTCCTTAGTTGAAGTGCTTACTTGTTAAGTTTACAGTACTAAAACCCTTAGATAAGAATTCTTCCGCCTAGAACAGTTATCAAGCCATTAATTTATTTTGTATCAGTAACTTGTCTGAAAAAACACAGAACCATCTATGTACATTTATAAAATTTCAGTTTTCTTATTTCATTTTTGTTAACTCTTGAGAAACAACTTTCATTCTTTTGGCTGAAGCTACTGGGAACTGAATATTGTTCTGTTTCAGCAGTTATGCTTAACCTATAAGAGTCATTAGATTAGATAAATAATATTTCATTAGATGATTTAAAACATCTAGTTTTGCCTATCTTTTCTTACTAAATTTAGCTCATTCGGTGTATATTTGTCTGATCAAACACAGCTCATAGCTGAGTATAGATTTGTGTCAGTACCAGCGGATTTGTAATGTTATTTAACACAAGGATCTCCTGCAGAAAAGAAACAATGGGGAGAATGCTATATAGAATATGCTGCATTTTAGTTCTGTCTGTAACAATTGTAACTCTTTTGAGCCGATGTATTTGTAGCTCTCATCATTTGTGTGAGATCATTCTGAATCCTGACTTCACAAAGTTATTTTAGTGTATTTTATGCAGATGTGCTTTATTCAGAGAGATTATGTTATATGCCTGCATCTGTTTTCTGACATTGCTTGGCTGATGTTCTGAAATTGTTATTGGCAAGTTTATTTTTTAATTAAATCCTGATTATGATTAATTGGAAACAAATATCTTAAACATACAGTAGAGTCTCTGTTTTGGTATTTCTTCTATGGCTCGCCAATACTGGGTGTCAGAACTTTTATCACAGTGTCATTTTAGTACTGTTTTGAATGTTTTAATGTAATTGGTGAGTGATTTAGTTTAAAAGTGAAAATTTTAGGAATGTGTGTTCGTCTGTGAGTCTGTTTAAGAACTCTTAAACAGTATGAGCTAGGACCACCAAATTTGGTATGCAGCTTTCTTTTATCATAACTTAAAGCAAGGTCAGGGGTTGTGCCAAGAAAATAGGATAGAATGGAATAGAATTGGAATGTTTCTCATAAAATGAAAAGGGAAGAGTCTGTCAGGAGGGAGTTATACTGCAGAATCACCACAGGGGGCAGAAAGGGTCCAGAGATGGGGACCAGTATAACTATAACCCCACTGGGCTGGCAGGAATGGAGAAAGGGACAGCTATCTACTGTAATTTTCAGAGTGTTTATTTGTGTGTCTATCTGTTCACCAGCCAGGGGACATGTACTCCTTTCCAATCTGGGCCTACTGTAGCTGCAGTAGCCATGGAGAGGTGGTTCTCACCTGGCCCCAAGCTGCTGCTGTGAGAAGACTTGGGTAACCCTTTCCCCCAAGGGAAGCCTGCATAATGAACCCCTCGTCTCTAGCCCCACCCCAGAGCAATGATTTAAATATGAAGAAAAAAACATACATGAATTAAGGACCTGATGAAAGCCAGGTAAATTTAATAGATTTTATATATATACACAAGTACTATGCCATAGTGAAGACTGGATTGTTGCACCACACATAGTTCTGGCCTTCCTAACTCCAATTTCCTAGGGGGGAAATGATCTTTTCATGGAGGCCTAATGTTGAGTGTCAGGAGCCCTAAGTTTTATTTCTACCTCAGATATGCATTCTGTGTGGGCTTGGGCAAATCACTTACATTTTTCAGCTCTTAAGTCTATCTCTATAAACAATTTGTGCATATGTTAATTTATGTATACTCCTGATCCTTTGCAATTGGTAAAATTTCATTGACTTCCCCAGAGTTATTCTAGATTCACATAGGTATAACAGAGAGCAGAATTCAGTTCTGTAATAAAGAAATGAGCAACATCTCTAGTCCAGATCACATGTACCAGAGCATGTTTATTTGTTTCACATTTATATAATATGCCTATATAAAACAACCTCTAGGCAGTCTTTGGATTTGCTATTACATCTGCAAGGGATTATGAGCAGACCAAATCAGCTGCCTGGTACCAGAAAGAGTTTTCCCCAATGAAAAATGTTTGCATATTAACAACAAGCATACAAAATTAGCCATACTTTTAATTAAGCAGTGGGTCCCCATTGTGCCAGGCTCTGTAGTTAGACCATTGAGTGAGTTTTATTCCAGATATAGGACATACATCAAGGTCAAATAAAATTAGGTAGTAGAAGCAGAAATAATATGGGAGATACCATTATGGAAGCATCATTTAAAAATGATCTAATTATTTTAACATATTGAATTGCATTTCATTTTCCAGAATAATCCATTTAAACAATGACTGTTGGCATAGCAGAATAATCTGATGGAAAAAATAATATACTTAAATGTGAATATCCTAGGAGGCTTCTAGCATAAGTTGGTGTTTTCTGCAAAATACGTGGGATTTATTCATAGGTTCTAACAACGTTCTGGTAATTTATATTTTAACCACTTCTAAAAACAATCATACTCTGTCTCTTATTAAAATTACGTCTCGGCTACCTAACACTCTAACCATTTTGTAAAAAACCGTATTCAGTGTTGGGGCTGGTTGTCTTCAGGTTTTATTTTAAAAATATTTCAGAGCAATTTGTCTCACTTATGCATCTTTTGGCTCTAATCATTTAACAGTCTGAGTTTTTAGGCAAGAGAATTTGCTGTCCTCCAAATGCAAATTCCACAGTGCTTCACAGAGAAGTTTGAGGAGATCCTAGATATTACAGTACTTTTACCTACTAAAGTTTCTCTATTGAAATGCTTCCTATATAGTTCCCAGGAATAAAAAAGAAATCATCCCTAGGCTTCTGAAATATATAGAGATCATGGAGAGAGTGACTCCTCAAATAGGTTTCTATATCTCTGCTCAAGAAGACAAACAAATGTATAGATGGGAAGATAATATCTTCCCTTCTTTGTTTGGCTTCTTTACAAATTAGCACAATTACACAAAGGACATAGCAAATAGTACCCCAAAACATAAAGGTAACCAAGAAAAATAAATTGAATGAAAATTGTCATCTTGAAAATCATATTTCTCTATCCTCATTTTGCACCTATTATTCAGTAAGACGTTAGCTATATATCTCACTATATATAGGTCATGGGGGGGGTGACTCGCTGCCACAGCACCTCCTGGTGGTAACACTGAGAAGTAGCTCTTGCAGCAGGGTGCCTCCCTCTGGCTGGTGTCTCCTCATGTCCTTACTCCACGCTCCAGTTCCGGACCTATGTCACTCCCAGACCACACCATTCTCTTCCGGACACTGCCCTCCAACAGTGCCCACTACAGTTGTCTCTCATCCCACTTCTGGGAGGATGGGGGGTTATCAGCAGTCCTGTATCTCTGCACTCTGGGGTCCTCCTTTCCCAGGGAACCCTCAATTCCTTACTATCCACCTTGCCTCAGTGATCCACTGCCAATCTTCATCTAGCCCAGGGTTTCTTGAACTTTTTAAGACAGAGGAACACGAAACAATAATTTTTTTAATGACGAACACCAAGGATTTTTTGTTGAGCAAAAAAAAAGGGGGGGGGGAGTGAAAAGTGATTGGGGGGAGGGGGAAAAAGGGTCGCCTGCCCCCTTTAATTCTGTTCTCCATGGCACACCTCTGACTGCCTCATACCACACAGTTTAAGAAACATTGATCTAGCCCCTTTTCTTAGGGGCAAACTGCAGTCTGCACTCATCATTGGCAAGGGGGTAGTGGACCTGCTGCCTTTTCCTATCCTGGCTGTTTCCCTGCAGCCCTAGTAACCTCAGGCCTTGCTTCAGGCCCTGCAGGCTGGGTGTGAGGTCAGACCAGAGCTTTCCCAGATCTGCCTACCTTTCCCCAGCCCTGCTGTAAGTAAGGGAGCCCCAGCTTCCTAGCAGCAAGGTCCCATCTGCTTCCCAGCAAGAGTGTGTGTGTTCTCTCTTCAGGAGCCCTTTTTTATACAGTCCCAGCTAGGCCCTAATAGCAGGATCTACCTCAGCTGTGGGGCTTTGCTCTCTCCGCCCTCTCCAAGGGCCGGGTGCTCCAGTGCGGGGCAGAGGCCCCATCACAATATATATTTTTTTCCCCTGTGGGACGACAAGAAGACATCATCACGTCATCTGTGTCCTTGTGCTGCTGCCACTCACCTCTGTCTCCATTCTCAGCTGCTTGCTGTGGCCAGCCCTGGCACCATCCCCTCTGGCCATGGGCTGCTCTAGTTCCAGCTCCTGCTTCATGCCACGAAGGGCTGCACCACTGGGGAGGAGCTGCTGGGGCTGGGTCCATCTGAATCTCCCTCCCCTCCCCCAGTGCACCAGGTCCGAGCCCAACCCTCCAGGCTGCATCGGGTCCTCTCCACCATCCAAGACCAACCACCCACCCGGGCCGCCCCACATCCCCATCAACATCTGAGCCTGATTCCCCCCAGCCCTATCACCCCTTCTGCTAATACCTGCACCCCCAGCCTGTTCCTGCCCCCCGCAGACACCTACCCCCAGTCTGCTCCTGCACCCTCCTCTGGTCTTGCACCCTCCTCCGTAGCCAGAAACCTACCCCCAGAGAGAGAGAGAGAGAGGTTTGCGATCATAGTGAGCAAGGGGTGCAGCCCCCTAGTATTCTCTGTTTATTCAATTTGTATACTTTGTGCATTTAACAGCACTTTGCTTATAGTTTGCCTCACTGCTGCCCTGTATAGCTGGCTATGGTGAAATTCACCTCTGGATCAATACAGGCATATGCACCACTTAGTTCAATGTAAGGTTTAGGTGTCAGATGAAGGGTGCATGCCTTAAAACCTTAAATTTCCACCACTGGAGTGAACTAAAGTGATTTTGATGTCAATGGGGTGTGGAATTTATAAAACCAGCTTTGCTTATATTCAACACCCCATTGACATTGCAAGCTAAGTATGGGACACTTTCAGTCCACTCAGGCTATGTCTACACTGCAGAGCATCCATACCTCAAGCATGTTTTTGTGCAAGAAAATTTACAGTGAATCAACAGAACAGAGGGGTTTTTGCTGTGTAGGTATTCCTCTTTCTATGAGGAATAAGCTTTTTTGCACAAGAGCTCTTGCGCAAAAAGGTGTGTGTGGATGGGAAACAGGGTTTTTTGCACAAAAACAGCCTATCAAAAGAAGCACAGGTGCCCTGGTGGCCATTCTGTTCATGGCAATCAGAGCTTTCTTGTGAGAGAGCAGCCATGCAGTCTGGATGTTCTCTTGTGCAAAAGCACATCGCTTTTCCGATGCTCTTTTGCAATGTGGACGTGCTGTTGTGCAAGAAGTTTTTGTGGAAGAGCTCTTCCGCAAAAAGCTTCTTGCGCAAGAAGCCTGTAGTGTAGATGTAGCCTCAATTAGTCTCATTAGCATTGGCACTACAATTAACAGGTGTTTTTTTCTTTCCACTATCCCTTCTTTTTCTGTTATATATTCTGAGGATCCTTTCTCCCCTTTTTTTCTCCACTCAAGCTCTTCTGAGAAAGTGGGTTTTGCCTATGAAAGCTCATGATACTATATATAAAAATGTTCCTGCGGGACGACAGTGAGATGTCATCATGTCACCGGCATTGCTCCCTCACCCTGCGTGAGCAGAGTGAGAAGGGGAAGTGGCATCCATGGCTTGGAGCAGGACGGGAACGCTTAACTGTTGGGGCTAGGGCAATTTCTCACTAATCAGTAGGCATTTCCGCATTCCTTCTTAATTCACACACAGAGAGCAGAATTTAACCTAATACTTACACAGATACATGTGATTTATCCCTTGTGATCTTTTTGTTATTTTAGTTATTATATAGCCCAGCAGGGGCTCCTGCACATTTCAAAGGGGGAATGCAGAACTCCACATGCAGTCCGGCACCGGGCACCATGAGGGCGCTTACCCTTGAGGGCTCTTGTACATTTCAAACTGGAAGCACCCACATGGAGCCCTAAGTCAGCGGGACTTCCCCCTGACTCCGGGCTGCACGCGATGTGCGGTGCTGCATCTTTGAAACGCCTCCACGGTGCTGCCACTTTCAAGTACCCTCTCTTCCCCTCCCCCGCCCGCTTTGCTGCCTCTATCTGATAGAGGCAGCAAGGGAGGGAATCGATTAGTCAACTCGACTATCCGATAAGTATTTGCTTATCGGATAGTTGACAAGTAGACTAGTCCTTAACATCCTTAGTGTGAATGCACACACTCATGGTGTGCACTTTTATAGTCTCTAGCCAAATGCAAGAAATATAGGCCCAGATCTTTGTGGCCAAGGAGCTCATGACCCTTGAAGAAGCAGATATGGTTTTAAGCTGCTTTCACACTCCCATGCTTGCTGCTGTTGAACGATAGAGAGCAAATCCTTGATCTGTACAGTGTAAGAACATATGGATGGATGTTCTGGGTCAGACCAATGGTTCATCTAGCCCAGTATTCTGTCTTCTTACAGTGGCCAATGCCAGGTGCTTCAGAGGGAGTGAACAGAACAGGTTTTCATCAAGTGATTCATCCCCCATTCTAATCTTCCAGCAAACAGAGGCTAGGGACACTTCAGAGAATTGTTTTTCATCCCTGTCTATCCTGGTTAATATGTTCCAGGAAGACAAGTCCACCAGTGGCTATCTAGTTCTTTTTTAACCCTGTTATAGACCCTAAATTACCATAGCTCCAGTGACTTCACTGGAACTATAATAATTGATACTGTTGCACTTCCTCGGACCTGCTGAGGAACAAACCTGGTGCAGTATTGCTTTTGGAGTTGTTTATTGGTACAGCTTCTTAAGAGTAAGCAATACTCACACACAAACATCACATTCATGCTGGAAGTTTGGAGGCAGGCTGCAAGTGCAGTGTAGATTACGTTGGATTTCACTGGTGGCTGGAGTGCTGGCCAGGTGCCAGATTCCTGGAGATTCAGCCAGGAGGTTCCTTGGGAGATCCCTTTGGATCTGCAGGAGGCTTTACTTTCTCTGGGCCAGTCCCAGGTTTCTGCTATATTGTTACATCTTGTCCAAGAGAGAGAGAGATTTTCTGGATGCTTGTCAGTTAAATTATCTGCTTGCAGGGTCTTTGTTTGGCTTTAAAGGTTACAGATCCTAAATTTCCTTTGACTGGATGTTTCTCCTTCACACTTCACACTCATTCCACGGGTTACGTACATATTCATAAGCATGCATTAAGCAATATGGTTTCTAGATAAAGTCCAACCTCATGGCCTTGAGTAACAAGAAACCTGCCATAAATTGTATTGTTTGACATACTTAAGAAGATCTAATGTAAATGGCATCGGTTAACATACAAAAGGCATAATAAAGTGTAACCCAGAAAGCCAGTCAAGGAAAAGGGGAAAAGCAGAGGGACATGTTCAGCCATCTAGATGCCAGTGAAGACAGAGCGTCGTGCCCAACTAGTTACAGATACCAGCTGAGGACCTGCCCCTATTACTCTGTGTTGGCACAGTGAACCACTACACTAGCTCTGTGTCACCAAAGGCTCTCACTAGATTCTCCCATGTCCTGTTACCCTGGTGTAAGAGGGCAGCACTCACTTTCAAACATTCCCCATGTTCTTTCCCCCTGGCTAAGTGCATGGGCCTGCACTCTCTCTTTTTAAAGGCCTTTCAGCAACTCAGCCCTTTGGCCAAGTCACATCCTGTGTGAATCAAACCCCTTCTGTGGTACACCTTTTAATAGGGGCCTATCTCGGTGTCCTCTGTATTGTCCCTTTGAGTCTGTTTCCCCACTCTGGATGAGAGTGGTGCCTCCAGAGCAGTCCTGGAGACAGCATTCTCACCCTTGCCTCAGGGCTTTATCTTTCTCTCTCTTCACATGGAGCTGCCCATTGTACTGTTGCTCTCTCAGCCAGCCAGTCCCCAGTCTGCACACCTTCAGGGCTCCAGAGACACTGACTGCTGCTCTGTTCCCCAGTTCCTCTTATAGACCTTCCTGGCCCTTGATTAGCTGCTTTCTCTGCAGCCACTCTAGCCTCCCTGGAAGACTTCTCAATTATCCTTTTCTGGGGAGGGTGTGGTAAGGCCGCAAGTCTCCAGCAGGGGATTTCAGGGCCCGGTCCACTCTGTCACTCCTGGTTATAGGGTCACTTTGTACTGGCAGCGTGGCATAAAGTGGCTGCAATGCAATTGAGGTGCCATTAAATAAAGTACACTCCTTGTTAATTAATATGCTCTTTTAGTGTCATAATTGTTGATAAATTAAACCAGCTAAAAATGTGATATAAATAGCACTATATCACAATGCACACTGCTTTTGTCAAGTTCAAAAACCTATAGGCCAGTGGTCCCCAACCTTTAGAGGCTCCCGGGCGCCCGGGGGGTGGGGCCACTCATGCGCCGGGCACCCGGGGGCGGGGCCGCGCGCCCAGGGGCACGCCAGGGGACGGGGATGCCCTTGCACCCGGCACCGGCATGTGCCCTAAGGCCGGGGCTGGGGCCGCACGAGCGCCTTGCGCCCGGCGCCGAGGCCACCGAAGCGCCTTGTGCCGTGGGCCCGGGGCCGGTGCCGCCGCCCGAGCTGCGCACCTGGGGCCAGCACTGGCGCCGCTCGAGCGCCATGTGCCCGAGCGCCCACATGTGCCCCGGGGCTGGGGCCACCCGAGCGCCACGCACCTGGCGCCGGTGCGTGTCGCGCGCCTGGGGCCGGCGCCTCCTGTGTGCCGCACGCCAGAGACGGGGTCAGCCCAGGTTGTCGGCGGGCGCGCACAAATGCCCCGGCGGGCGCCATGGCGCCCGCGGGCACTGCGTTGGGGACCACTGCTATAGGCCAATCCTGTTCCTGCTAAAGTCAACAGGAGTTAAACCATTAATAAGAATGAAGTCGGATTTAGCTGTAGATTATCCTACTACACCATTCCTGTGTGGGAATACTCATATCCTTGGTAAAAGTTCAGGAGGAAGCACAATCATTGTGGAGTCATTATTACACCTTCAATGCTGGTGGCTGGGGAGTGGTTGGAATCCTGTCTCCATTCCTCCCCCATTAATGTTTCTGGGTGGGGGAGAAACCAGAAACAAGAGCCACAATCTAAGTAGCAACACAGTGCCCCCTATTTGGGACAGACACCCACATGAGCTCTAGTTTTTACTGAGATGCCTCTGAGCTGTGAGGCTCTTTGAGGGAAAAAGAGCTAATCACCAGTTTCCTGAAGAACAAAGTGTGAACAGAATACACTGTTTAAAACATAGTGCGTAATCATAGCAACCAAAGATATTTTTTTTTTGGTTTTTGTTTTTCTTAAAATCCCGATGAAAGAAAAAATGACACAAGAGGACAAATGTATCAAGTTGTTATGGCAACTGGAGTACTGTAAGTTGAAATTTATGTAGCTACAATAAAAAAGAATATTCTAAGCAAATATAATAAATGTTATCCTTGCTAATTAAATTATCACTCAAATATTATTTAATTTAAAATCATTAGTTATGTTTTCTCTTTTAATTACTTGTTTGCTTTCTTCTATTTCAGTTATTTGGACTTGCTTAAAATTTTGGTTACTGAGGGTATGTTTACACTGCATGCTTATTTTGAAATAAGCTATTCCAGAATAGTTATTCTGAAATAGTACGTCTACACTGCAGGGAAACCTCAGAATTAGTCAGAGACAGGATTCCCTAATGTAGACATGCTATGTCAATTTAGAGCTCCAGGAGGAACCGGGGAGGAATAATTTAGAATGGCCCTGGTGGGAGGAATAATTTAGAATGGTGAAGGGCCTTTTTGAAATAGCAGAAGTGGAGCATCTACACATGCTTTATTTTGAAATAGTTATTTCAGAATAGGCATTATTCTTAATAGAATGAGGTTTACAGATTTCAGAATAAGCTGTCCATTATTTTGAAATTATTTTGAAATAACGGAATGGCTGTGTAAACACTTGCATTGTTATTTCGAAATAATGCTAGATATCTCGAAATAACGGTGCAGTGTAGATGCACCTTTATATTTCACGAGCATTGTTGGACTTCTGTATTTGGAGGTGCAGCTCCAATTAGACCAAAGAGGCCCATGCATGGTGAAATCAAACTCAACTCCTGCCCGAGGCTTTCAGCTTGCTCCTCCCAAATTATGCCCATTTTACATTTATGCCAAGATACCGATCTCATTTACACCAGTGTAAATCTGGAGTAATTCAGCTGAAGCCAATGGCATATACTCAGGGGTCAACAAATTATGAAAAACCCTACTCGCCAGACAAAAAAGGGACTCACCACCCTCCCCCACAAAAAATGTTTTTTCTAATGGCATAAATTCCTAATAAGAATAAGAACAGTAATTACTAATAAGTTATTAATAAATACCACCCAGGTTATTAATAAATATCTTATAAACCTCTACCTTTTCTCTCTGCTGCCATGTCTCCTCCCCTTGCTCCATCAGCTCCCCTGGTGTCTGCTGCCCCCCAACCCCTCACCCTCTGCTGTCCTGACTCCTGCCCTTCTCACTGCATTCAGCCTTCCTGAGACCTGCCCCCCTCCACCAGCCCTTCTCTCCGCCCTGTGCCCACTCCTCCAGTAGCCCCACTCTGATCGTGTGAGCTACCCCTCCTCATCCCCTCTCCTAAAACCTCCCTTTACACACCTGCCCTGCCTCTCTCCTCTGGTGCTGGTCCCTCCCCTGCAGGTGTCTGCCCTTCTGCTTCACCCCCAGAATCTCTTGGCACTTGCACCCTCCTGGTGCCTCCCCCTTCCCTCACTGCCCCAGCCCCCTTTGCTCTCTTTTTCCCTGATACCCACCCCCTCACCACCCTCTGCCCCCGTTCCCCTCATGCCCCTGTGACCTCACAGATGCCTTGCTCCATTCCCGCCTTCCTTATGCCCACCCCTTCTTTCAAGGCTTCTCCCAGCACCTCTCCTTCCCCCTCTAGACTCCAGAGCCCTTATCCGCTCCTCTCCCAGCATCATCCTGTCCCCCCTCCCACTGATGCCTCTCTTCCTCCCCTTTTCCTCATTGTCTGCACTTGGTCCCCTGGCATTTGTCTCTCCTGCACCCCTGTCCCTTGGTGCCTTTCCTTTTCTTTTTCTTTTTCTTTTTCTTTTTCTTCTTCTTCTCTCCTCCCCTCAGCACAAGCCCCTTCCCCATATTTTCCCCCTCCCCTCCTCACAGCCCAGCCCAGCTCCTTCCCCTCCCCAGGGGCCAGCTCTAGGTTTTTTGCTGCTCCAAGCAAAACATTTTTGCCCCCCCCTTTGTTGTTGTCTTTTACACATGTTTGCATTTTGCAATGGGGTTTTTTGTTTGTTTTCTTTTTTGTCCTGGCATTTTAGCCCTATAAATAACAAATAGCATTTTCAATTTTTTTTCCATAAAGGCAAAGGTGCTTCAAGTGAACTCCCCTTTTTCCCTGCTCTGTCCAGCCCCTCCCTATGGGCAAGCACCCTTCACTACCGACCCACAGGAGGAGCAGGGTGCAGGGGCAGCACAGAGCCAGAGGGGTGCAGGGAACAATGGGGGAGGGGCATAGGGGTGGCGCAGGGAACAGGAGGCACAGAGCCAGAGGGATGCAGGGATTGGGGGTAGCAGGGTGTGGTGGAGGCACGGGGAATGGGACACGGGGAACGGGGGGGCAGAGGGATTGGGGTCTAGGGGCAGTGCAGGGAACAGGCAGCACAAAGCTGGGGGGGCAGGGATCGGGGGAGTAGGGTGCGGGGGTGCGGTGAAGGCACAGAGAATGGGATGCGGGAAACAGGAGGGGCAGAGGGATCAGGGTCTAGGGGCAGTGCAGGGAATGGGCAGCACAGAGCTGGGGGGCAGGTATCAGGGGGAGCAGGGTGCAGGGTGTAAGGGCGGTGCAGAGCCAAATGGTTGCAGAGAAGAGGGAGAGCAGGAGGTCCGGGATGCTGGGGAGGTGTGGGGAATGGGCGGCACGGAGACAAAGGGGGCTGGGGCCATGGCAGGACTGGAGCCGACGGGGTGGGCCCTAGTTGTGCCGCGTGCTGCAGCCAGCTCCCAGGGACACACGGCCAGAGCTGAGCTGCCGCGACCCTTTAAAACCAGTGGGGCTAAGTCACTCCAGCGTCCTGGAGTCCCGTCCTGCCTCCTCGCACCGGAGCTGCACGCAGGCAGCCCGGTGGGAAGAATCGCTGCACTTCCCAGCGGCGCTGTGCTCCTCCGTTGGCCGGAGGATCAGATGGGGCCGCGCTGCCCGTAGTGCGGGCTTTGGCCAGCCCGTCACAACGGCCCACCAGGCCAGTCCGCCCCTGTACTTGCCAGCTGGAAAAATCTACTCGCCATGGGCGAGCGCATTTGTCGAGCCCTGCATATACTGGTGCACATCAGAATCTGCCCTTTAGGCCAGGTCTACCCTAGATTTAGAGCATGTCTAGACTGCCTGCGGCTTTTGAAAGAAGATATCCAGATCTTGTGCAAAAGGGTCTTTTTGCAAAATGGACATGTCCAGACTGCTTGTTTTTACACAAAAACTTCTTGCGCAAAAAGCATTGGAAGAGATCATGCAAATGAAAGGTGAGAAGTTGCTAATGAGCGCTTCATTTGCATTGCCTCTTCTGCAAAAAAGAGGCTGTGTAGACATAGCCGTAGTGTCTGGTAAAGTCATGGATTTCATGATTTCTGTGGCCTGCATGATTAAATTATATCCTTAATTATCCTAATTTTCTTCTTCGAGTGGTCCCCATGGGTGCTCCACTCTAGGTGTTGGGTCTATTCCAGTGCCACTGGTCGGAAGATTTCACAGCCGTATTCGGCCAGATTGCGTGTGTGTTTGCATCTTTTCTAACGTGTGTGGTCTGGCTCCCCCGCCAGTCCCTCTCAACTGTCCTTTGTTGCTGGCAGAGCTCTGGTATCTCTCCTCAGAGTCATAGCCGTTCTGTGAAGAAAATTTGTTAATAGTTATATTTTCTATTAGTTAATCAGTTACTTAGTTATTCATTAATGTTCCTGTTTAAAAAAAATTGTTCTTCTTAGATTTATAGTTAGAATAGTTAGTTGTTACAGTTCATTTGGACAGTTGTAGAAAATCAATATGCCTGGGTCACCAGGATTTAAGCGGTGTTCCCAGTGTAAGGAGGCAATGCCGGCTTCCGATGGTCATGCCGCTTGCATTTGCTGCCTCAGAGAGTCGCATGTACTGCAAAAGTGTATTCATTGCTCCAAGTTGACACCTAGAGTGTGCAGAGATAGGGACATGCGACTCAAACTTCTTTTATGTGATAAGGCTCTTCAGCCTTTAGAAGCTTCCCAGCACGAGTTGTTTGAGGCACAAAAGAGGAGGGCATCATCCCCTGGGGCATTGGCGGCAAAGAAGAAAAGAGCCTCCCCTACCCGCTCCCTACCCACAATTCCCCTGTTTCGTATAAGCCAGGGAGACAGGCCAGGTACATTGGGGATTGGCCGGCAGCCCGCTAAGTCAGCTACGGGCTATATTGGGAACAGCTGAGCCACCGATGTGTACAGCATCGGCGCTGCCGCCGTCCTCCCCTCCCCATACGGGGCACGGGCGGAGTATGACACCTTCAGGGCACAGACGCTCGGTACCACAATTGGCACCACCAAAGCCGCTGGAGATGGCACCAGCCCTGGAACCGCATGATGCGGGTGAATTGGCACTGGAGATGGCACCGATGGGGACTGACGATCCGGAGCCGCAAGCGGCACCATCAGAGCCCCCACTAATGGCGTCGGACAGAAGGCAACGGCACTGGGAGGGCAGCGCTCCTCGAGGCACCGACACGGTACCTACAGTACAGTCGGCACCGTTGGGCCCAAACCGTTCCGCACCGCATTCGGTGCCGTGCAAGCCCCAGTCTCACCTGGCTCATGCTTCGGCACCGGGGTTACAAAGAGGCTCTCCACCTTCTCCTGCTTCACGTTCTTTATCAGGGGAAGAGGACCATAGCAGCACAGCAGGAGACCTCTCGACTGCTCACACTCATATAACAACAACTTCATTTCCTACAAAAGCGGCTCGAAAGTCGTTTCCTACGATCCACTCAGTATCTCCTTTGCCAGTGTTCTTGGCAGAACCTTCCCCATCTACACACCATTCGTCAGATAGAAGGGTTTATTCATCTACATATGGGCATACTCTGCGATCCTCATGGCGGTGGTCGAGGTCTTGCCATTCGTATTGGTACAGACGAGTCTCACCATGAAGATCTCGTTTTCTGAGCTACTCTCCTCCCAGATCCTATCACAGTAGACATGGGAGCAGATATTCCTCCAGAAGATCATCTCCTGAATATTCCTATCGTTACCATGGGAGTTACCGTGCTTCTGAGAGGAATGGCAGATTGCAGTCACCCCCACTCGTGTTGCTGCCATTCATCTTATTACAGACGACACTCACCAGCTGCTTCCACCCAGCAGAGGACGCAATCCCTGAGATCCCCTCCGGACGCCCCCTTGGTGCCAATGCTTTCTGAACCAGAAGAGGGGCAGATCTCAGATACCGACGATCGGCCGCATGCTGTTTCCCCGGAAGACATTTCATCTTCTTCTCTGGATGACGCTGTTTTTGCTGGAGATTCTTCAGCCCCGGATGATGTCCGGGAATTTCAAGATCTCTTCAAGAAGGTGGCGCAATCGCAAGACGTTCAATTAGTGGAGGTGCAAGCGTAACAGTGTAAGTTATTAAAAAACTTGCACCCTACACAGCAATTTAGAGTGGCGCTGCCACTTGAGGTGATTTTAGAGTCAGCCACAGAAATTTGGCATGCACCAGCCTCCACCACCCCAACGTCGAAGCGGGCTAAGAAAAGATATTTCATATCACCTAAGGGCTCAGAGTTCCTTTTTGCCCACTGCCAGCCCAATTCGTTGGTGGTGGATGCGGCCTTACAAAGAGCCAAAAACCCTCAGATAAAAAATTGAGCGGCAGACAAGGATGCAAAAAAACTGGACATCTTTGGTCAAAAAGTGTACTCATCCTCCATGCTTCTCCTCCATATTGCAAATTATGCGGCACTACTTTCTAACCATAGCTTCGATAACATCGCGAAGCTAATGGAACTTGCACAAAGAATCACTCTGGGACTGATATGGTGCTTCTGCGGGCAATATTACAAGAAGGTTACGCATGTTCCAGGGCAGGTCTGCAGATAGCTATGGATGTTGCCGAGACGGCGGCATGAGCAGTAGCAACAGCGGTGTCCATGAGAAGATCTTCATGGCTCGCGACAGCGGCTGTGCCCAGAGAACTTCAATCCAAAGTCAAGGACCTTTTCTTTGACAGGATTAAGCTGTTTGCAGAAAAGATGGAGGACGTGCTCCACACTGGGAAAGACTCACGAACCACCTTACGCACGCTTGGGATGTATGTTCCACCTCTCTGGCATAGACATTATTTTCCATATCAAAGATGTTACGATTACCAATTTCGTAGGCAGCAGAATCATCCATTTGATCAAAACCGCCCCAAGCAGAGACTGCAACGGAGGTGTCCGGAGCCACCCAGAGCAAACAACCCAGTGACACCTAAGCAGCATGTTTGACTCCCCTGTCGAGAGCATGCAGAATACACCAGTTGTTGTTGCAGACACCAATCCCATATTTCATTACTGGCTGCAACCCTATTACCACCAATGGGTCGCAGACAAATGGGTATTGGAGGTTACAAGATCGGGATTCACCATTCCTTTCACATCCCTTCCCCTTACCATCCCACCAACCCTGTCCCTTTTCAGGGATCCCCCTCACGAGGATCTTCTATGACAAGAAGCCTATCACCTTTTATCCATCGGAGCGATAGAAAAGGTCCCATATTGGTTCAAAGGAAGAGGGTTTTATTCACATTACTTCCTAACACAGAAGAAAACAGGGGGCTGGAGACCCATTCTCGATCTATGCCGGTTAAATCGTTACCTTCAAAAACAGCGCTTCAAAATGGTAACTCTCACCATGATAATTCCATCTCTCGACAACAACGATTGGTTCGCTGCCCTCAACCAACGAGATGCCTATTTTTGCATAGCCATACACCCTGCGCACAGGCGATTCCTGCGCTTTGTCATAAACAAGGAACATTTCCAGTATCGAGTTCTGTCATTTGGACTAGCCTCAGCTCCAAGGGTCTTTTCAAAGACCCTCGCCATCGTCGCCACTCACCTTCGCCATCTGCGAATCGTCATATTTCCTTACCTAGACGACTGTTTAATAAAGGTACATCACAACAAGAAGATGGTGACTGTTGTCAGACGGACATTCGACTCCCTCAGACTTGTACTGATTCCAACGCAAAACATAAAGTTCATAGGAGCAATTCTGGATTCCCGTGTGGCAAAGGCATACCTACCGATGGACAGATTCCAGGCGATCAAAGACCTGGTCAGCTTACTCAACAAGACCCCAGCAAACTCAGTTCATACCTGCCTTCGTCTGCTGGGCCACATGGCTGCCACCACTCTCGTCGTCCCTCATGCATGACTCCATCCGAGAAACTTACAGCACTGGCTGGCAACTGTGTATGCTTCCGCAAAGCACGACATTCACAAACTAGTATCTCCTCCATCACATGTGTGTATGTCCCTGCGCTGGTGGTCGAATGCACGGAAAATTGGGAGTACCATTCCATCAATCACACCCATCCATTCAGATAATGTCAGATGCCTCACTTATTGGCTGGGGTGCTCACATGGATGAATAATGTGTACAGGGAAAATGGTCTCCCAGCGAGAGACGTCTTCATATCAATTTGCTAGAGCTGCGAGCGATCTTTCTTGCATGCAGGCATTTCCTCCCACATTTCAAAGACAAGATAGTCAGGGAATTGACAGATAATATAGCGGCAATGTATTATATAAACAGGCAGGGGGGAGCAAGATCACGGCACCTATGCGCCGAAGCAGTACAGAGCTGGAATTGGTGCATACAGAACAACATCACCATAACAGCATCCTACTTACCTGGCACAGTCAGTGTCATTGCCAACTTCCTCAGCAGGCATTTTCCCATGGATCACGAGTGGGAAATAAGAACGGATGTACTACAAACGTTTTTTCACAGATGGGGAACACTCCTAGTGGATCTGTTTGCAACAACTAATAATAAGAAGTGTTGCCTCTTTTGCTCCAGAGCAGGGATTGGCAAAAGGCTCTCTCGGCAATGCACTACTAACCACTTGGAAGAAGTCACTCCTGTATGCCTTCCCCCCAACGGACCTCATTCCCAGGACGCTGGAAAAAATCAGAACGGAGACAGCAACTGTAATCTTAATAGCTCCATCCTGGCCCAGGTAAGCTTGGTATCCGTTTTTACAGAATGTCACTACGGCCACCATGGTCTCTACCTCTTTGCCGAGATCTCCTTTCACAAGAGCAAGGTTCTCTCCTACACCCCAGGCTAGAAGCATTACATCTGATGGCATGGCTGCTGACTGGCTCGGACAAGACAAAAACCTTTGTTCAGTGCAGGTCAAGTCAATACTGATACACAGCAGAAAGGCATCTACATGCAATACTTACTATGCGAAATGGCGCAGATACTCTCACTGGTGCCTCCATAATAATGTCCAACCCTTGTCTTCTTCTTTACACCAGATCCTCGAATACATTCTTTACTTGCAAAATTTGAGCCTTTCACTGTCGCCCTGAAAGAACTTTTGGCAGCCATTAGTGCTTTCCATTATCCATACAGGTCTCCTCAGTGTTTTCTCATCCAACCACTAAACGGTTCTTCAAAAGCCTGATGAATTTAAGCCCACCTCGAAGACCACCTTCACCATCCTGGAATCTTGATTTAGTGCTGGATACTATTATGTATCCTCCCTTTGAACCACTAGCATCTGTCCCCTTGCAGATGCTCGCTGTGAAGACTGTTTTCCTGCTTGCAATCACATCAACATGCAGAGTCAGCAAGTTGGAGGCTCTAATGGCCAACCCCCCCCTTTCACTTCTTTTTCGAAAGACTCGGTGATGTTGCGACTACATCCAGCATTCATTCCCAAGGTCTGTTCGTCCTTTCACATCAATAAGCCATCGTCCTTCCGTCATTTCATCCTAAGCCGCGTGTCTCAAATAAGGATGCCTTGCTCCATATGCTCGACATACGCCGCGCTCTTTCCTATTACATAAACAGAACCCATCATTGGAGGTGAACAGACAGGCTCTTGGTATCGACGGCACAGCGTTCCAAAGGCACTGCGCTTTCCAGTCAACGCATCGCCAGGCTTATTACTCTATGTATAACCACAGACTTATTACTCTATGTATGACACTGTATTCGAGACAGACTCCTGTCTTCTCAACTGCATGCGCACTCCACTAGAGCGGTTGCAACTTCCACGGCCTTTGCCAGGGTGGTCCCACTTGCAGATATTCGTAGGGCAGCCACCTGGGCTTCCAGCACTTCGTTCATGCGACATTACGTTATAGTGTGACGGTGGGCTGCGGACTCCATGGTGGCTTCTGTGGTTTTATCTACTGCAAAAATTAATTGACCTGGACCGCTTTTCGGGCTACTGCTATACAGTCACCTAGGCTGCGTCTAGACTGGCATGATTTTGCGGAAATACTTTTCCGTTAAAAGTATTTCTGCAAAAGAGAATCTAGATTTGCATGGATGCTTTTGCGCAAAAAGTGCTTTTGCGCAAAAGCATCCGTGGCCAGTCTAGACGCAATTTTGCGCAAGAAAGCCCCGATCGCCATTTTAGTCATTGGGGCTTTTTTGCACAAAACAGTTCTTCCCTATCTACACTGGCCCTCTTGCTCAAGTATTCTTGCGTAAGAGGGCTTTTTCCCTAGCGGAAGCGTGAAATAATTTGCGCAAGAAGCACTGATTTTGTACATTACAAAGTCAGTGCTCTTGCGCAAATTCAAGCGGCCAGTGTAGACAGCTGGCAAGGTTTTGCGCAAAAGCAGTTGCTTTTGCGCAAAATCTTGCCAGTCTAGACACACCCCTAGATTGGAGCACCCATGGGGACCACTTGAAGAAGAAGAAGCAGTTACTTACCTTGTGTAGTATTGATGATTCTTTGAGATGTGTCCCCGTGGGTGCTCCATGTCCCGCCCTCCTCCCCGCTCCGGGTCTTCTATTGTTTCTCGTTTCAGAGACCGAGCGGTGAGAGGAACTGGTGGGGGAGCCAAACCGAGCACATTAGAAAAGACATGAACGCTGCGCGGCACTGCCACACATGCGCGGTCCGTACGAATATGGCTGTGAAATCTTCTGATCAGCGGCACCAGGATGTACCCGACACCTATAGTGGAGCACCCACGGGGACACATCTCAAAGAACCATCATTACTACACCAGGTAAGTAACTTCTTCTTATAGATGGGTAATTGAAGCCCAGAAAGAGAAAACAACTACCTTGTCTAAAAGTGGCTTCTGTGATCTTTGGAAAAACATTTGTGTTCTAAAAAGGAGTAGCATAGTTTCAAACAGGATTCTGAACTTGTTTTAGTCAAAGTAAGTCTTCTTTAAAAAAGTTTAAGTGGTCATGATCAATCCTGACAGTCTATCTAATTCACAGAGGAGCTGAGTCTTTTGTGTCCACCAGTAGAGAGATTAGTCTTTTAGCTTAAAGTATAGTGGTATTTGCTCTAGAGGTCCTACATTCAATCTCCATGGAAACCATGATGATGACTGTTATAAACACACCAAAAAAGAAAATACTTTCCTGTTGGGTAACTTTAATTTCAGATTAAAGAAAATAACAAAGAAAGAACAAATGTAAGTCCTGTGTGACTTGGAAGCATGCATATGAGGTGTTATTCTGTAACAATCTCCTGTCAGCATGGCTCCCTGACAGATAGATAGGGAGATGGTTGTACAATTAAACATTGTATTGCAAAGCCTCAAAGTTCAAAATCATGCGATGGAACCCCAAAATCATGGCATTTTAACATAGTTGTGTATGTGTCTTTTTTTTTTTAATTCCCTTGCCAAATGCCTGAGTGTCTGATAGTTGCAGTGGTGTCAACTCTCATATATTTGTAGTAAGTAAACCAGTATAGAACCCAACCAAGACCGAGGTACCATGGTGCTAGAAACTTTGAAA
Organism: Pelodiscus sinensis; assembly: GCF_049634645.1. Taxonomy (NCBI): domain Eukaryota; kingdom Metazoa; phylum Chordata; order Testudines; family Trionychidae; genus Pelodiscus; species Pelodiscus sinensis. Next base: position 311,323,574 of record NC_134711.1, read on the forward strand.
GCACAGAGAAAGAGAGTCTCCATTCTGAAGACTTTACAATGTAGTGCAGAACAGAGTGGTGAATATGTGACCTAGGAGCTGGAATGGGGACCCACGACTCAGCTCTTGTAGAGACTACCAAGTACCTATGGGATCTGAACTCATTTTAAACCATGCCAGACATGACTATAAATGTGATATAAATGTGAAAGTCCCTACAGCTCACTACCAATGTCCTGACACATCATCCCTGTAATGTTACACCTTTAAGAATAAGGCTTGCTTTCTGGAAAGATATTATTTTAATTCAACCTCTGACCATTCTGGAGTTTACATAAGCAAATCTTTTCTTTCAAATACTAACACTTTCTACTTCCATGCTATTCTTAAATGGACAGTTCCCGTTAACTAAAATGCAAACATTAAAAATGCAACAGTAAAATAAATATTGACATCACATCAAAATTCACTTCTCAATACAATCATTTGCATCCTAAAATCACTCTAGCACTTTTTCCAGTATCTTTTCACTAAGCATTATACTTGCATGTATATTTGTTTTCACTCTGCAGTCATGAGCAGGGTTTGAATCTTTAATTTTCTGAACAGCCATCTTCCATTTCAGTTTACAGTAATTGGATGGGGAGGGAATGGGGAAAGCATGCTGTTATCCTCTAGCTGGAAGAGCTCAGACAGGGGGACAAAAACACATAGAATGCCAGTGGATCTTCAGGTATGTGGGAGACAGCTATGGAATGCCGAACATTATATTTCTTGGGTTCTGGCTGTGGGAATAGATTGTGGTCTAGCAATGAGACAGCATAACAATATCTTTGTTTTGGTTTTCTTGGGGGATTGAAGTTAGTACCACTTGATGTAAAGCAAGCCTCCACCACATCTCATACTATAGGTATTGCTATATGTGGTCTAATCACTAATAGGTGATTCTGAACCATAATTGTTTTTCTATGTATTACAGAAGCACCTAAACTGGGAACATCTTAGAATTATGAAAGTCTGTGTGACAAACTGGATGAGACTTGGTTCGGTTATACTAGGGAGTCCCAAGTGAAATCATTTCCCTACTGAATTCAGGGGCAAAGTACTCAGGGTATGTCTACACTAGCCCCCTAGTTCAAACTACGGAGGCTAATGTAGACATTCAAAGTTGCAAATGAAGCCCAGGATTTAAATATTCCACGAGGTGTAACAGTTAACTCGAACTAAGGACTTAGTTCGAGTTAACATTTAACTGCCGCATGTAGCCGCGGGCCGTTAGTTTGGACTAAGGGGATTTCAAAATGGTGCCCAGATGGGAAGATGCAAATAAAGCCTGGGATATTTAAATCCCAGGCTTCATTTGCAACTTCGAATGCCTACATTAGCCTCCCTTGTTCGAACTAGCGGGCTAGCGTAGACATACCCTCATTCAATAAAAGGGGGTTAGGATTTCCCTTCAGTTTCTATTTCTCTTTGCTTAGTTACCTGCAATCTCTTGTCTGTGAAATTGGCGAATGATAGTTCCAGCCAGAAGTATGAGACTGGGATCACAAGGTGGTGAAAGATACCCAACCATAGTCACTGAAAGAGCTGGGACTAGGGTGCATGACCTCTGGGTTTGCAATGTAGGACATTTTCCCCAGTGTGTTCTAAGGAAGGCTCTCACATACTCACATCCTACTCCCTAATTTTTACTTTCTCCAGCTGGATAAAAGCAAGAGCTTGTCTCTGCAACATGAGATTTCCTTCAGTAGAAGCCAAAACTAAGTTACTCACAATAAATTTGTGAGACTTGGCAGCACTTTTGAGATAGAGCAAAAAATTGCTGAACCATTGATGGACAATACATAGTCACAGAAAACCTTCCTACTGCTGCAGGGTTGTGGACAAAGTATGAACTTGAATCAAGTCACATACTTAATTCACATGTAATTCGAGTGGAATCTTTCACACAGGTTTACTAGAGTTGTCTGCAACCCTGTACACTGGCATGAACCACTGTTTGCTAGTATCAGTGGCCTTCAGAGCATCTGCTAGTTCATTGTAGGTTGCTCTCTTTAGAATGGATGTTAAATGAATTAATTTACATTAATGCACCATGAAATGCGTAATGCCAGCATAGGCTATAATGAATTTTTCCTTTCCCCCGCAGCTCTTTAAATGTTTTAATGATTTGTAAAATGATTATTTGCGAAACAGTTAATTAAATAAAAGTCAATATCTCTCAGCACTGGGTATTCCTTAGAGCCTTTGATTATCAGGATGATTGAGTTATTGACGTGTTTCTGTTTCCACCAGATTTACACTCTATTTGTATTTCCCCTCTCCCACTATCACCCCACCCATTGCATCACAACCATCCAGGAGCAAATTGGCATTTACTTATTGGCCCACATGGAGGTTGTTCTGACCTACCCTTTCCTGTGAGGAATTTAGGATGGGATTGTGACTCAGGAAGTATATTCATCTCTAAGCAGCTTGGTGCAAAGAGAGTCTGTACAGCAGTGATAGACAACCTAGGCTAGTGAGTGGCCCTCCTTCATCTCAGTGGGCCACAAGATTGTTGTATCCAAGACTGTCTCCTGTCATAAGCTATTTTTGCTAACTGTGCTTGCTGACCTAGAATTTGCAGGGTGTGCCAATTAAACCATAGTAGTGTTTTGATTGGATGCAGAGGGAGCACACAGCTCCCACATTCAATGTTTTATGCAGTCAGCACACAACTTCATTCACATGCCCTTGCTTTAGAATCATAGAATTATAGAATCATAGAATTCTAGAACTGGAAGAGACCTTGAGAGATCATCAAGTCCAGTCCCCTGCCCTCACGGCAGGACCAAACATTGTCTAGATCATCCTTGATAGATGTCTGTCTAACCTGCTCTTAAATATCTCCACTGATGGAAATTCCACAACCTCCCTAGGCAATTAATTCCTGTGTTTAACCACCCTGACAGTTAGGAAGTTTTTCCTAATGTCCAACCTAAACCTCCCTTGTTGCAATTTAAGCTCATTGTTTCCTGTCCTATCATCAGAGGCCCAAGAGAACAATCCCCTCCCCCCTTCCCCGTGACAGCCTTTTAGATACCTGAAAAGCACTATTAAGTCTCCTCTCAGTCTTTTCTTTTCCAAACTAAACAAGCCCAATTCTTTCAGCCTTCCCTCATAGCACATGTTTTCTAGAGCTTTAATCATTTTTGTTGCTTTTCTTTGTACCTTCTCCAATTTCTCCACATCTTCCTTGAAATGTAATGCTTAGAACTGGACACAATACTCCAATTGAGGTCTAATCTGTGCAGAGTAGAGTGGAAGAATGACTTCTCATGTCTTGCTTACAACACTCCTGTTAATGCATTCTGGAATTATATTTGCTTTTTTTGCAACAGTATTACTGTTGACTCATGTTTAGCTTGTGGTCCACTATGACCCCTAGATCCCTTTCTGTAATACTCCTTCCTAGAAAGTTGCTTCCTGTTCTGTATGTGTGAAACAGATTGTTCCTTCCTAAGTGGAGTACTTTGCATTTGTCCATATTAAACTTCATCCTATTTACCTCAGACAGTTTCTCCAGTTTGTCCAGATGATTTTGAATTATGACTCTATCCTCCAAAACCGTTGCAACCCCTCCCAGCTTGGTAGCATCTGCAAACATAATAAGCGTACTCCCTATGCCAATATCTAAATCATTGATGAAGATATTGAACAGATCTGTTCCCAAAACAGACTTTGCAGAACCCCGATTGTTATGCCCTTCCAGCATGACTGTGAACCATTAATAACTACTCTCTGAGGGTATGTCTACACTACAAAGTTAATTCGAACTAACAGCCATTAGTTCGAATTAATTTTGATAGGTGCTACACATGCAAACCGCTAGTTCGAACTTAATTTGAACTAGCGGAGCGCTTAATTCGAACTAGGTAAACCTCATTCTACTAGGACGAACGCCTAGTTCGAATTAAGTAGTTCGAATTAAGGGCTGTGTAGCCACTTAATTCGAACTAGTGGGAGGCTAGCCCTCCCCAGCTTTCCCTGGTGGCCACTCTGGGCACCACCAGGGAAACTCTTCTGCCCCTCTCCCGGCCCTGGAGCCCTTAAAGGGGCACGGTCTGGCTACAGTGCCCATGCCAGGTGCAAGCCTGCCAGCACCCAGCCAGCAGACCCTGCACCTGGAACAGCCCGAACCAACCACCCGCTGCCACCCAGCCCTCCGCCTCTTCCCGGGACCAGGCTGGCGGCTCCCAGGAGCCTGCCCGGGGTCGCAAGAGGCGGGCACCCACCTGGTCTAGTGCGGAGATCGTGGACCTCATCCATGACCTCCGCACTAGGCACAGGAAAGTGGCCATCTAGGTCAGGATAGCTGGCCACCCAGGAGCAGGTTTGCATGAAAATCAAGGTGATCCAGTGAGACCCCCGACCCTGAGCTCTGAGCTTAGAACGGCCGTACTGGGTCAGACTAAAGGTCCATCTAGCCCAGTAGCCTGTCTGCCGACAGCGGCTAACACCAGCTACCTCAGAGGGGATGGACCGAAGATAATGACCAAGCCATTTGTCTCATACCATCCATCTCCAGCCTTCCAAAATAGAGGCCAGGGACACCATTTCTATCCCCTGGCTAATACCACTCCATGGACCCAGTCTCCATGAATTTATCTAACTTCTCTTTAAACTCTGTAATAGTTCTAGCCTTCACAGCCTCCTGCAGCAAGGAGTTCCACAGGTTGACTATTTGCTTTGTGAAGAAGAACTGTCTGTTATTAGTTTGAATCCTGCTACCCATTCATTTCATTTGGTGTCCTCTAGTCCTTCTATTATGGGAACTAAAGAAGAACTTTTCTTTATGCGCCCTCTCCACACCACTCGTGCTTTTATAGACCTCTATCATATCCCCCCTCAGTCTCCTCTTTTCTAAGCTGAGAAGTCCCAGTCTCTTTAGCCTCTTTTCATATGGGACCTGTTCCAAACCCATGATCATTTTAGTTGCCCTTCCCTCTCTTCCCCTCTCCCACCTCCCTTTCCCAGTCTCCCCGAGTTTTGTTCAATAAAGAGAGTTTCTATTTATGAACACACGTGTCCTTTATTTTGTACATCAGGAAGGGGGGCTAGGGAGGGGTAAGTGTAAGGAGGTGAGGGAGGAATGGGGTACGAGCCTCCGATGGGGAGGACTGGGGTGGCTCTGCAGGCTCCTCGGGGTGGAAGCTCTCCTGCAGCCTCCCGATTGACCCCCCCCCCCCCCGGATGGCAGCCTGCGGCAAGTGCAGCCAGGCTGATGGCCGAGTGCTGTGATGTGCTGAGTGTGGGCATTCAGGGCACTCCAAGCCAGGACTGCTTTGCTGTCCCTCATTGAGTTAGACAAGCGAGCGGGGAACCCCTGAGAACTGTCTGTCTCGGGTGGGGGTCGGGTCCCTTTAAGCACAGACCTTGGCTAGCCTGAGACAGCAGCTCCACACTCTAAGTCCTAATCTGATGCCCTGCCAGCACTGCTTCCGGCTATCCTTAACCTTGGTTCAGGGTCCACTCAACGTGGACATGCTAGTTCGAATTAGCAAAATGCTAATTCGAACTAGTTTTTAGGTCTAGATGCACTAGTTTGAATTAGCTTAGTTCTAATTAACTCATTTGAATTAAGTTAGTTCGAATTAGTGCTGTAGTGTAGACATACCCTGAGAATGGTTATCTAGCCAGTTATGCACCCACCTTATAGTAGCCCCATTTAAGTTGTATTTGCCTAGTTTATTGATAAGAAGGTCATGTGAGATTGTATCAAATGCCTTACTAAAGTCTAGGCATACCACACCCACTGCTTCTCTCTTTTCCACAAGACTTGTTATGCTATCAAAGAAAGCTATCAGACTGCTTTGACATGATTTGTTCTTTACAAATCCATCCTGGCTGTTACCTATCACCTTGTTTTCTTCCAGATGTTTGTAGATGAATTCCTTAATTACCTGCTCCATTATCTTTCAGGACACAGAAGTTAAACTGTAGTTTTCTGAATTGTTCTTATTTCCCTTTTTATAGATTGACACAATATTTGCCCTTTTCCAGTCTTCTCCCACTTCCATGATTTTTCAAACATGATAGCTAAAGGCTCAGATACCTCCTCAGCTCCTTCAATATTCTAGGATGCATTTCATCAGGCCATAGTGACTTGAAGTTTTCTAACTTTTCTAAGTAATTTTTAATGTGTTCTTTTTGTATTTTATCTTCTAAACCTATCCCATTTCCACTAGCATTCACTTTGTTAGGTATCCCTTCATCATCAAATTTCTTGGTGAAGACTGAAACAAAGAAGTTATTAAGCACCTCTACAATTTCCAAGTTTCCTGCTTTGTTTCTTCCTCTTCACTGAGCAATGGGCCTTGGTCAGTGTCCTTGGTCTTCCTCTTGCTTCTAATATATGTATAGAATTTCTTCTTTTTACCCTTTATGTCTCTAGCTAGATTCAGCTTGTTTTTTTGCCTTTGCCTTTCTAATTTTGCCCCTGCATACCTGAGTTGTTTGCTTATATCAGGGCTGGGCAAAATACAGCCCGAGGGCCGGATCCACCCCGCCAAGCCACCAGATCTGGCCCATGGACCACCCTGCTGGGACCCTCAGGCATGCAGCTGCCTCAGTTTAAAGTACAGTCCCTATGTTTCTCTGCTCTTCAGGGAGGGGGGAAGTTTCATGTGATCTCCTTGCCCTCAGCCTACTGCTCAGCTCCTATTGGCCAGAAACCATCAGCCAATAAGAACTGACCTTAGCCAATCTCTCAGCTTGTATTGGCTGGAAACAGCCACACAATTGGAGGTGAGAGATTGGTCTGGGAGATGGGGGCAGGGCAGGTCTCTTCCTCCACCCCAGAGCTGAGAGCCACATGGCTCTCAGCCTATGTTTTCAAGCGGTCTGGGTCTGCAGCAGGCAAGGAAGTCAGCCTGCCTTGGAGGTGCCACAGGGCAGGAGATGTTAAGTTAAGTGTCTCCCAGCCAGAGCCTGCCTCGAGCACCCCTGCCCCTCCCGCACCTCAGCTCCCTCCCCTAGGTCACCATCCAAACCCTCTGCATCTCACTGCCCCAGGTCACAAAGCCTTCCTTCTCCCAAACACCCTATCAGACTGTCTCTTGCACCCCAGTCCTTTACCCCGTATGCCCTTCTGTACTCAGCCTCCATCCTAGACCCCACACCCGCTCCACAGAAAAGTGCGGCCCTTGATCTCTTACCAAAATCTTGGAGTGGCTCCCCCACCAAAAATTATTGCCCATCCCTGGGTTATATTCATCCTTTGTAATTGACCTAGTTTCTGCTTTTTATATGACTCCTTTTTGATTTTTAGATCATGCAAGTTCTCCTGGTTAAGCCAAGGCAGTTTTTTGCCATACTTTCTATCTTTCCTATGCAGCAGAATAATTTGCTTTTGGACCCTTAATAATGTCCCTTTGAAAAACTGCCAACTCTCTTCAGTTGTTTTTCCTCTTAGTCTTGCTTCCCATGGGACCTTACTTAGCAGCTCTCTGAGTTTACTAACATCTGCCTTTCCGTCTCTATTTTGCTGTTTTCCCTTCTATCTTTGCTTAGAATCATGAAAGTCTGATAAAAAAAAGCTGCCATTTGTTTATATAGTATCTACAAATGCATCCCCATCATTTGACTCCAGTATTTGGCAATATCATGAAGTAGTATGAAATGTTTCAGTTGTTTGCCGTAGGCAAATAGGTCAGAGATTAATTGTGAAGAGCAGTAAAATGAGGACATTAAGGGTATGTCTAGACTGCATCCCTCTGTCGGCAGAGGGATACAGATTAGGCAGGTCGACATTGCAAACGAGGCAGGGATTTAAATATCCCACGCCTAATTTGAATAAAAATGACCACCGTTTTTGCCGACTCGGCACTTTGTCCTCAAAAAGTGGCAGTCTAGAGGGGGATCTGTCGAGAAAGAAAGCCTTTTTCAACAGATCCTGTAAACCTCCTTGCAGGAGGCATAAGGGATCTGTCAAAAAAGGCTTTCTTTCTCGACAGATTCCCCCTCTAGTCTGCCACTTTTTGCCGACAAAGTGCTGACTCGTCAAAAACGGCGGCCATTTTTATGCAAATTAAGTGCAGGATATTTAAATCCCTGCCTCGTTTGCAATGTCAACCTGCCTAATCTGCATCCCTCTGCCGACAGAGGGATGCAGTCTAGACATACCCTTAATGTCCTCATTTTACTGCTCTTCACAATTAATCTCTGACCTATTTCCCTAAGGCAAACAACTGAAACATTTCATACTACTTCATGATATTGCCAAATACTGGAGTCAAATGATGGGGATGCATTTGTAGACACTATATAAACAAATGGCAGCTTTTTTATCAGACTTTTTAGTAGAGTTCATTTGATAAACAATATATTCCACAGTGTTGAAAATGTATGGACAGATTCCACTGAGGAGTGACACACAAGTCCATTTCTAATGAGCAGTGCCAACTGCTCATGTGCTTCCTGATAAGTGTCTGTAGGAATCATAACAAAGAATTTTATACTGACCAGAGGTTATGCTACATTGAGTACTAAAATGATATAGCAATTTTTATGCATGCTGCCCACATTCATTTGAAACACTTTTCTTCTTAAATAACATCAAGAGGAACTTCATATATGTTTTGAAATAAGAAGTAATGTCCATGACAATATATTGTGGGGAGAGTCCCAGAATTCTTAGCAATGTAAGAGCACTTTGGGAGCTTTTCCTTACACTGCTCCATGGTCAGGGACTGCCCCTTCTGGAATGTCTGGAATTTGCCCACAGCCCTATCCATGCTACAATAACAAATACTGATAATTAGGAACCTGTAGAACATTTCTGTATATTCTGCTGTTTTTTAAACAACTACAATTGCAAAAGAGTTAAATTTTGTTCCTGATTGACATGTACCAAGTTAATGTTTAATTTATTGAGGTGCTGAGTGCTCTTTATCTATTTACATGGTTCCCATGCCCATAGTATCTGAGTACAGGCAGTCCCCGGGTTACGTACAAGATAGGGACTGTAGGTTTGTTCTTAAGTTGAATTTGTATGTAAGTCGGAACTGGTACATATTGTAGGGGAAACTCTAGCCAAACATTTCTCCAGAGCTCAGTTTTATTCTCCCACACCTCACTTCCCTCAGTCCTTTATTCTCAAGCTGAGGTGTCTGCTGAGAAAAGCCGCGCTGCATCTCCCTGGTCTGCTGGGGGAGGGGGGGAGGGCGCTAGCTTCGCGTCTCCCTGGTCTGCTGGGGGGAAGCAGCTAGTGCGGGGTTGCCTCACCCTGTTTGTAAGTAGGGATCCGATATAAATCGGATCCATGTAACCCGGGGACTGCCTGTACTGTGAAAATCAATTGGGAGGGCAACTGTGAGGAATATCTTATCACTCTCCCTGGAATGGGCCCTTACTAGTATTAGCTATTGCTGCTTGATCCTAAAGTGCAGGGAAAGAACCATTTCTTTGAGTGGGAATTACATCTGGGAAAAACTACAGCAGGATTGGAAGTAGGGACCCAACCCACTTTGGATGAGGAAAAGGGGTATTTGCCAGGACGGTGGCATGTAAAATTAAAAGGCAGTAGAGGATTTTTTTAAACTGAAAACTGGAAAAAAGCCAATAGGTGTTGAGGAGAACAGTGTACAGCGAGACAACCTTTAAGGATAAATTCATTAAAGGGGGGACTCTATGTCCTAATGGACAGAAAAGGAATGAAGCTGGTAAAATACAGGTAGGAGCTAGTGAGAAATAGTCAAATGAAATAAGAGTTAAATATAACATACAAAGGCAAACAGCTGAATGTTGACAAAATGTACAGAGGAATTTTTGGAACAAATTAATAAATTAAACAATAATAAGTCACTGGGACCAGATGGCATTCCCCCAAGAGTTCTGAAGAAACTCAAGTATGAAATTACATAACTATTAAATACACTGTGTAATATATTGTTTAATTCGGTCTCTGTATCAGATGACTGGCACATAGCTAACATAATACTGATTGATCTATGGATGGATTTTATAAAGGCACCAGAGGTGATCCTTGCAGTTATAGGGCAATAAGGTTAACTTCAGGGCCAGGCAATCTGGTTGAAACTATCATAAAGAACGGGGTTACCAGACATTTAGATGAACATGATATGTTGGGAAAGAGTCAACACAGCTTTTATAAAGGGAAATCATGCCTCACCAATCTACTGGAATTCTTTGTGGGTGTTATCAAACATATGAACAAGATTGAGGCACTCCCACAAATTGCGGCCTATGAAATGCTTAATTGGTAATGAAAGAGGTGCTGGAGCCCACGCTATTTTTCTACATGAACAACTGATGTAGCAGTCCCACAGGTGTTGGGGCTGTGAACTGGTATGTCTAGAAGTAGTGGGGCTCATCCCTGGCAAGCTCTGACAGTGGACCTAAGACAGCTCTGTTGACTACAGTGCTGGAGTGGACACCATTGAGTCTGGTGCCAGAAGCAGCACCATCAACTTCAGCAGCATTACATTGACCAGATAAGATCTTGGTGCTGACTGTACTTGAGACATTTGCAATGGCAATACATTTACTCTGTTTTTTACTACTGGCATTTCTGGTGGTACAGGAATTGGCCCCCTCTGTATCATTAGATCATCCAGTACCAATATCTGTAATGCAGTTCACACATTGGCTACCTACTTCGGGACAGTCTACCCATCCTTCAGTATCATATAAGGGGAAGTAAGCACTGATGGTGTCTCTTCAGCCAGTGCCAGCTTCTCAGCCCTGGTCCCTGACAACAACCAAGACAGCCTCTCTGTGGTCAGTGGAAGGGGAGTTGTCATCTTCGGACTTTGAGATGAGCTCAGGTATTTCAGAGCAGGTCCCACCACCCTCTGCCTAGATCCTTCTTCTCTGGGTACCTTTGTGACCCTGAAATGTGAGCTTTTATGGGAATGTGGCCAGGAGATCACGTGTCCATCTCCTGGCCCTTTTGGAACTCCTGGGGCTCCCCATCCAGCTTCTTCCCCTCATCATTCCTACTCTGTCCAGTGGCCTTTCTACAGATGGGATGAGTCCTTGCATCAAGCCACCCTGACTCTAGTAACTAGGCTTCCTAGTTCGAACTACCTAGTTCGTGCCGCGTGTAGCCGCGCGGCACGGGGTTCGAACGAGTGGGGATTTAAAAATGGTGGCGCCCCGCTCATGCAAATGAAGCCCGGGAAATTCAAATCCCGGGCTTCATTTGCAATTGCGGTATGCCTACATTACCCCGCTAGTTCGAACTAGCGGGGTAGTGTAGACATACCCTGAGTTCTTTACAGACTCAGAGACTTTGGTTTATAGAGGAACTAACTTTACATATCAACATCAGTGAGCAGAAAGCAATCAGATTGGCATGCGAGGTTTTTCTGCTACTGAAATGGGAGAAAGCCTGTTAATTTTCACAAACAGAACAATGGCAATATTATATCTCAGCAGGCAGGGAGGAGCTCGCTCTTCTCAGCTGTCAAAATGCAACTCTTTGGAAGTTTTAAATTGGTAACTCAATAGAGTAGGATGCTTCTTGTTTACTGGCTGTCCAAAATGACTTTACAGACCTCCCAAGCAGAATGTTTGAGTCACCTTGAGTGGTCTCTTTCCCCAGATATGGACAAATATATTTTCCTACAATGAGGGGATCTCCCTAAATAGACCTATTTTCAAAAAGATTCAAAGAAAGTGTCAGCAGATCTCTTACCATGAGGTCACAGCCTTGGTATCTTTCCAGACGTGGTTTTACTATCATAGAACTAGTCAGTGTATCCGCAGGTGCACAATTCTGTTCTCCCGTGGGACCTAAACTTAGTGTTGTTAAGACCTCTGGGTCTCCCATTTGAACTTTTGGCTACTTACTACACTCTGCTGCATCTATCAGTGGAGGTGGCATTTGGTTTCCATTACCTCTTTCAATAAGGTAGGACAGCAGCTTGTATTAATGACTGGGCCCACTCCTGGCATACATCACCTGCATATTGGTGTACATAACAAATTTCATTCCATACATGCATATAAAATATTAGAGGGAATATTGAATTCCACTATGTAAATCCATAGTGTGCCCACACTGAGTGCTATGCCACATCTTGAAAGGCTTATAGTGGAAATGGAAAATGTTGAGATGGTTAAGGATATGGAACCACTTTCATATCAGGAGAGACTAAAATGACTAAGGCTGTTCAACTTAGAAAAGAGATGATAGGGAGCTACTATAGATAGAGGTCTATAAATACATGAATGCAGTGGCAAAAATGAATAAAGTGTTATTTAGTCTTTCCAACAATACCAAACCCCAGGGTCACCTGATGAAATTAATAGGCAGCAGCAAGTTTGATACAAACAGAAAGTACTGTTTCACACAATGCAAAATTTATTATGGAACCCTTTGCCATGGCATGTTGTGAAGGTCAAAAGTATAACTGGGTTAAAAAAAGAACTAGATCTGTTCATGGAGGATAGGCCTACCAATGGCTGTTAGCCAAGATGGTCAGGGATGCAACCCCATAATGAGGTTAATTAGTGGGATACAGTAATACCAGGGTACAGAATATATCAGGATAAAACATATTGTTTTGGCAGGGGAGTGGCACTATATGTGAAAGAAATAATAGAATCAACTGAAGTAAAAATCTTAAATGAACCAAATTCTACCACAGAATCTCCTTGGATTAGAATTCCATTCTTCATGGACATTTTTTAGAGGCACCATAATACGAGTATTTTCAAACTTTGGGTTGCGGCTTATCAAAGTAATCCACTGGCCAGCCAGAAGACACTTTGTTTAACTGAGTGTCTGCAGGTACAGCCATGCACATCTGTAAATGTCACATTTATGACTACTGGAGGTATCCCAAAATAGCTACCCCATGTCTACACAAGCCACTCATTATTTCAAATATTTTTCAAAATAACAGGTGCACTATTTCACCATCCCAGTAAACCTCATTGCATGAGGGATAAGGGATGGATCAAAATAGCACATTATTTTGAAATTTGCTGTGTAAACATGCCAAATTTTAAAATAGATTTAAAATAAGATATGCAATTTGCGTAGTGAAAATTGCATATCTTATTTCAAGTTTAGGGTGCTGTGTAGACACATGCTTAATGATTACCTGTACTGTTCGTTGCTTCTGGGGCTCCCAGCATTGGCCCCTGTCAGAAAAGAGGCAACTTGGTGAGGTGGACCTTTGATGTGATTCAGTATGGCCCTTTTTATGTTCTTATGACAATCTGATGCCAGGAGGTGTAAATAGAGGTAGATCTCTTCAGAATTTCCCTATTTTGTGCACTCATCCTGAAGATCTGTCACTAGATACTTTTGGAGGCAGAATACTGGATTAAATGGACTATTGATCTACCCCAGTATGGGAGTTATTACTTTTTTGTTCAATTGACTTCAAGGGAGGCAGGAGCTGAGAGTTCTGCATTTCATTCCTGATTCCCCCTTATATTTTCTGTGTGACCTTGCCTCAATTTCCCCTTTGTAAAATGGGGATAATATAGTAAGATGCTGGAGCATGGGTGGCCTACTTGGTGGGCGAAGCAGGCTTTTCTCTAGAGGTTGTGGTGGCAGTTTGTAGCAGTGGTGAGCGTAGGTCCAGGGATCAGGCATTAGGCTCAGGTTGAAGCTGGAGTCAGGACTGAGAAGCCAAGCCACAGGTTGAAACCATCTCCAGGATTAGGAGCAGAGCAGGGAGGTAAAGAGTAAACCAGAGCAGGGAGGAAGCAGGCTAGGGCTGGAACAAGGACTGAAAGCAAGAGTACAGCAAAGGTAGCCGAGGGTCTGGCACATGTTGAGCAGCTGCTGTGGTGCTGCTGCAGCAAGGCTCAAGGCAGGGATGGGCAATAATTTTTGCAAAGGGGCCACTTCATAAATTTGAATAGGTGGTCATGAACCAACTCCACCCCCGGAAGGGGAGGAGCCTCTGACAGAGGGGTAGGGCCTCCCCTAGAAAGTGGTGGTTCCCTCTAGGCACCACAAATCCCTGGCTGGGGAAGGAGACTTTTCACGGCTAGTCTGACCTAGGGACAGGGGAGTGCACAAAATCTCTTTCCCCCTACACCCCTCCCTTACCAGGGGCGTGCAGTGCCTAGAGGGAACTGCCATCCGTTTTGAACAGCTGGAGGTTCCCTCTAGGCACTGCATGCCCCTGGAAGATGGCAGGTGCGCAAGGAAGTGCGCAAAGTCATTTGTTGTTGAAAATGAGTGGTGGCTCTCTCTAGGTGCCATGTACCCCTGGCATGGAGAGGGGGCCACCTGCTGCTTTGAACAGCAAATGACTTTGCACTCTCCCCCGCACCCAGGTCTCAGTTGGTCTGGGGGCAGGGAAGCTGCAGGGTGGGCTGTGAGCAAGATCAAACAGCTTGGCAGGCCCTAACTGGATTGGGGCTATGTCTTGCCCACCCATGCTCAAGAGTCTTCTGTGCAATGAGGAATCCTGACCATTTGGAGGAGTTTGCCTAGTAACTTATCTGGGAGCCAGCTGTGCTAACAATCACTGCCTTACTTCACAGAGATGTTGGGCGAATGAAAATGTTAAGGATTGTGAGGTGCTCAGACACTGTGGTGATGAACACCCCATACAGAGTATTGGGTCCGAAAGGCTAATGTTGTATATGTAAGGGGACTATTAGCCCCTTACTAAAACTCTGTGGGAGTTTTTGGTTCACCAGCTCCCAGTATCAAAAGGGGAAGGGTCCATGAGACTGACAGACCCCAGAGACAATGGAAAGCAGCCAACACTCCAGCTCAGCCTGATTGACAGGTTGGACAGACCAGTGAGGAAAGCAAGAGGCCAGGCCCCGTCCTCCCTGTGAGCTGGGATTGTTTTGGGTCTCTCTAAGCAAGGAGAGAGCTGAGAGACAGTCCAAGGAGTGCAAGCTGTGTGGAGAAGAAGTCCTGCAGCAACAGAGCCAGGCACACACTGCTTCAGAGCAGGGCTGTGTGTTCTCATTTAACCATTCTCATTTTTTCTTATTCTTTTCTCTTTAATCAGTTGATGTTTAATAAATTGTATTTGCTTAGAACCTTATGAAATGATCACTGGGCCAAGAAAGCATGCAGTGTGAGGAGAGCACCTCAGAGTGGGGACACCCTAACTCCTGCCCCTAGTGACTACAAGGTCAGGGATTAAGCCCCAGGAAACCTGGGCCCAGCCTTGTTGGGGTTTTGAGGACTCTGCTACTCAGGAGAGTGGAGGGGGAGCCCTCAGGATCAGGGAAACTGTGGGGTAAAGGAAGTGGGAGCGGGGACTCAGATCCTTTCGCTGGTCCATTTCACCGGGGTGGTATAGAAGCCAGGAAAGTTCTCCACAATAGCGGGACCATTCCCCCGCTTCCATATAACATTAAAAAGTCTGACCCTTATCCACCATATCATTTACGCATGTGCCTACTTTAAAGCATGTGTCTAGTCCCACTGATTTCAGTGAAAGTAACAAGCATGTGTTTAAGTACTTTCCTGGATGGCGGACAGAGTGCTTAGTGCATTACTGGACTGAGCCCTAAATAAACAAGTTAGCATTAGAGGATAATACATTTGAACATGTGGATCTGATTTGGACCATTCTTTTGGCACTGGCCCATTATTTTCTAGATTGAGCTGGCAGTAGTTGGCCTATATAAAATGCTGACAATTGCTTGCCTGTTGTGTTAAAATTGATTGCTCCAGTGAATGGTCTAATCAAGATGGCTTTATATCACTCATGATTTCTGTGTCACTCAACACCATGTGGGACAGAACATAGCACTGTTTGATTGTGCCCCTCTTTCCTGTTCATGTTCTTGAAAAGCTATTAATATTAATAAATACAAAATCTACAGTAATGATTTGCATGTTTAGTAGGAAAGCCACAGACAGCTAAACATTTTTCTGTGATCTATAAATGAAATGAATTCAAAAGAGGAGAAGGTTTACAGAAAAAGTTTGGTTATAAATTCATGATGAATTGGCCATTTCCTGTATTCTGGTGATGCAGATATTTTAAAAGAAGGCTTGTATTTTGTGATGGCTTTTTGCAAACTTTATAAAATGGAATATGTAAACACAACAAATCAACTTGCCTACCCCCACTATATTTAATTAAAATATTTGCAGACAATTGTTGAGCACATTCAGAAATAGGCAATCTAGAGTATTTTGTGCAGTCATCAAGAATTGAGACAGTGGTGGATAGTTTTTATACTATACAGTTACAGGGCCTATTTCTGCAATTGCTCTGAGTGAAATCCAAACTGAAAGTAAAGTCAGTGGCATTTTTGGTAATCACCTAGGATTTCTCCCTCCATAATTTATGGCCTGATCTTGTGAGATGCTGTGGACTCTCAACCCTCTTTGAAGTCCTTGAGGGTTGAGGACATTCAGCACTTTGCAGTACAGGCAGTCCCCGGGTTACGTACAAGATAGGGACTGTAGGTTTGTTCTTAAGTTGAATTTGTATGTAAGTCGGAACTGGTACATATTGTAGGGGAAACTCTAGCCAAACATTTCTCCAGAGCTCAGTTTTATTCTCCCACACCTCACTTCCCTCAATCCTTTATTCTCAAGCTGAGGTGTCTGCTGAGAAAAGCCACTCCGCGTCTCCCTTGTCTGCTGTGGGGGAGCGCTAGCTTCGTGTCTCCCTGGTCTGCTGGGGGGGCGCAGCTAGTGCGGGGTTGCCTCACCCCGTTTGTAAGTAGGGATCCGATGTAAGTCGGATCCGTGTAACCCGGGGACTGCCTGTACTAAGCCATTGGCTTCCACACCTAAATCCTAAGTGTGGAGTAGAAGCAAGATTGGATTCCTGTATGTCCAGACTCATGCTTATAAGTAGAAGTAATAGCATTATGCTGTGAGTATCTTTTGTTTTACTTTAATTTTTTTCTATAGTCTGCAGTTTCTGATGGGTCAGATGGATCTGCACTATGTGATGAACACAATAAGGAGAATCAATCTTTTGAAAATCCTTCTGTAGACACTGCAACAAAGGTAAGACCTGTGGTTATTTTTATTGTGTGAGGAACTACATTAGTGAACTTTGTTACAGTTTCTTTGAAGATGAAATGTATAAAGCAGATTGAGTATTTGGTTCTTGTAATAATCTCTTGGTTTTTAATGAATTTACGTTGTTGAGAAGGTTTGGATCAGGTTTATAATAGCAATTTTACTGGTGTGTTGCTAACTCTGTGGGTTTAATACTATTCCATTCAGGATTTTAGACCTGTTTTATGGTCATGAATGCCATGGATTTCAGAGAGTAGTTAAAGCCTCAGGGCTTCTTGAGATACCTTTATTTTCAAAGTTTAAGCAATGTTCATTGTGCAGGATACTCATTTTTCCTTAGTTCGATTTATTTAAGGCTTTATTAGTGGATCAGTGTAAACTGTAACCTAGTTTCATGGTAGCCAAATAAAAAATTGGTTAAAGCGGAATGTGAATGGGTCAGAAGATTAGATTATTTTTGTATTGACAAACTAATGATAGTTGTAGCAATATAAGTATACGTAGAATAGTAAATGAAGCAGCATGACTACAAGGTTAGAATATTACTTACAATATTCATACAGTTTGCAGCAACAGAATGAAGGGCATTTGAGTGTTCCTGTTATAACATCTGTGATATTTTCATGTACTCACAGTTTGGCTGTGATAGGTCTCTCTGGGCTAAATATTACAATGGAAAGTTTCAGACCTGAAGTCATTCATTTGTTTCAAATTAAATAAAAAGATTTGGACTTGTACTAGCATCAAGTTGAAAATAAGAGGAAAAGAAAATAGAGGTTACCAGGGTTGGTATAATTGATTGATCTCTGAAGAGCTTTATTTCTTTAACACTGAAAACTTGCAGGTTATTTATTACTCCTTGTCTAAGACCTTCTCACTGGTTATGCATAAGCTTTCACATTGGCTTCACCATTTATTAACTCCTTAAAATCTGTAACATTAATGGTCCAGCATAGCTATCTGATTTGTCTCTTGCCACTGTGTTTCCAGTAGATCTCCAATCCTTACTTATGCTGAGTAAGCCATAAGTTCTATTCCGTGTAGCTAAGATGTGCAGAATTGGGTCCTGAGTTCTGCTGATTATTAGTCTGATTCAGGGAGGTTGCTAACCATCCTTAATTCTCATTGTAGTCAATAGGAAATGAGGGCATTCAGTGACTTGCAGGATCGGGTCCTATATATTGTGTTCCTGATATCAGGGTGAAATAATCAGCCCATTGATTTCAGTGGGAATTAAATGTGCTCAGTCCCTTATAGATTTTGACCCATTGTGTTTATAACTGAAGTTCCAGGCTTGGAAATTCCAGCCCAAATCCAGAGATTACCTTGGGTTTTGGTATAAGCAACAAACAAGGCCCAAATAATTTGGTTGATGGCATAGAACAGGGCATAAAATGTGACATTCCTCATTTACTAATTGGGGAATACAGCATCAATTGTGCTAACTCTGTGTCCACAGACAGAAAATGTTGTTCCCAGTGGCAACATCGAAAGGAAAAGTGCTACACGACACACTGCTTCATTTAAAGTCACAAGTATTGTGAACTTCTTGACCCCAGCAAGAAGCTATCTGTCCTACTTGCAACCAAAAATCTGCATAGAAATGATAATATTTACCTTGTCTTCTAAAAAAATGCATAACTAACAGGGATAAGCTATAAACGATATACAGTGAAAATCAAAGCATTTTAGTTTCACCATGAGGTAAATAATGCTATACACCAGTGCTTGACCATGGAGGGTGTACATAGTAGTAAACTAAGTTCCTGGTTTCCACTATGTTTTTACCATGCATACCATACCAGTTACCCTAATATGGAGACAAGACCTTTGTTATGCAAACTTGAAGATCCCAAATATGCTGAACACACAGGCTAGAATCCCTTCATCCTCCCCAGAATTCCCAAACAATAAGAAAATTAAAGGAGCAGATAGCACTTTCCTGAGTTCCTGATGCTTGGATTTTCCACTATGACAGAAGTTTTATTTTAATTTTCTGACATTTGCTAGTTGTGTCATCTAATGTGAAAGAGGCATTTTGTCTAATATTTTTTTTAAGTGGCCATGCTTGATAGTGACACACAACTATTTAGGCCCTGCTACGTATTTAAACATACATACAGCGCTATTCACATGTTGATGATTGATTGGATGCTAATTTCACTCAGCAGAGTGGCTGGGTTGAAAGCTGAGAGCCACTTTAGGAAGCATTACCCATGTGCTTTTACTGTTGGGCGGGCCACCCACGTAACATAGTATTGCATATTTAACTGAAGCACTTCTGTTTCATTCTGAATAAGAGATTTATGGGCGTTGAGATAAAATAGTTATGTCATTGTATGAAAAATAATAGTTATGTAAAACATTAAACACGAGTTGTGAATTAAAAAGGCCTAGTGCTTTTTAAAGGCTTGATTATCCATGAGCTTCGCAGGGATGTGGGGATAGCCCAAAGATCATTCCTCATCCTGTGCTCTGCACCGAAGGTTAGAGGTGTACCTCACTTTGTCCAATCAGCCCAGCAAAACTGGCTGGATATGCAGGGAGAAGTAGAACCACATGCCACCATTAGACCTTAAATGTGAAGAGTCCTCAAAAGTGTGTGCTATCAATAAGAAAATGGATATTTAACGTGCTTTGCATGTAAGTGCATTGACTGTGTAGTTATGTGGATAGATTTGTGCAAAATGGAAGCTCCATTGGGCAGCCTGAAATAACTAAGTTGTCTGTGGGGCTAGAAGTGAAGGAATCCTCCCCCATAGGTTGTTGAGCAGAAAAGGAGCCATCCGACAGCTCAAGAGCTGTAGTAAGCCCTGCTCCTCCATGCTGAGGTGCAAAGTTCTATACAGTTGTGCTAACCTGTGAGCTGAGGTGCAATGAGACCCAACAAAGCTGACCTCTGTGGTGTTGTGAGAGGTTGTATACCACACACGGGCCCAGAAGGGATTAACGTGGACTTGAGAAGTCAATTATGTTACCCAGACAGATAGCGAGACTTAACTGAACATGAAACCAAGTTGGGCAGGAGACTACTGGTTATTCTATAGAGATGAGGTTCACAGCAGAAGGGGCCTGCAAGGATAGAACAGGTAGGATTTAATTTAGGAAGGCAGCAGTGAATGTGAGGGAGCAGATCTGGGCCAGGTATGTGGCCCTTGCCCTGAAAACCTAAGGTTAGAGCAGGTTTCTTCTACCAGCCACTGGCTGTGTTTGATTATCTTTTACCCAGAAGCTTGAGCTGTTTGGAGAACCAGGTTGCAGGAAGAGACTGCTGCAGCAATAGAGCAATCATTGTCAGGAGTCACCAGATGGGGAGACATCTGCCATGCAATGGCTGGCCACAAGGAGGTGCTTGTATGGTGGGTGAACTCCTTTACAGTTGCACAATGGAAAAATTACACTTGCAGTAGAAGCACAGGAGACTGATTGCTGTTCAGGGGCTGCTGCAGCCAAAAAGGGTAGAATTGCATTTGAGTTGAACTTCATCTTTTACTTTGTGACCCAGAGTCTCATTGGCTATTAATTTAATGTTACCATTTTACATTCTGTTTTGGGTTTAGCCTGTAACCATAGAAACCATCAGGAAAATGGACATCTTAGCAGAGAGATTATCTCATAGACGTCTCCCCTTCCATGCATGATTGCTCAGATCTCCCTTCTCCCTATGGTCATCCAATTACAAACCAATCATAACCCACATTAACTGGGTATTCACAGATGAAACTTGACCAGATGGGTTGTCCTACTGTGGCAACTACATCAATTGCTTTCATTAAAAAGAAACACTGTGAAAGCATTTAAGCTACATTTAGATTATTTGAATGCAGTTGAGCAACAAAAAACAAGGGAGAAGATCTAGCACTATGTGACCAGCCCACAATTTCCATGCCACTAGCAGGCGCAGTCCACAATTTGAAATCCACCAGATTAAATAAATCCTTCTCCACATTTGTAAAAGTGATGTAATTGCCTACGTATTCTCTATGTATGATACTTGGTTTGCTGGATAACTTAGCATGTTGCAATTTGACAAATCAAATGCCACATTATTATGGTACAGACTGACAAATGTCATGAAATATATAACACTAAGATTTTCAAAATGGGTGCCTGATATTAGGTTTCTAAATCAGTGGTTTGATTTTCTTCCTGTTTTTTCAGTCAGGCTACATCTTCACTACTGCAGAAAGTCTACTCCACAACTCCAACTACATGACTCGTGTTACTGTGAGCTCCATACTGTGGGGAGGTGATGGGAGAAACTTTCCCGTCGACTTCCCTTACTCTTCTCATCTGGGGTTCAGTAACAGAGGTGATAGGAGAACCATCTGCGGTTGATCTGTCAGGTCTTCAGTAGACTCACTAAATAAACCACCAGTGGATCAATCTCAGACCATCAATCTGTGAGGTAGTATAGATGTACAGTAAAACTCCATTGGTCCGGCATCCAATGCTCTGGCACGCCTGATGGTCCGGCACCATCAGGAATCCGGAAGTGCTCCGGGCAGCTGGACAATTGGAGCTGCTCTGCGCCCGGCTTCTCCGAGTCAGCCACTGCTGAAACTGACCAGCAGCTGAATCAGGGAAGCCGGGGGCAGAGCAGCTGGGGTGCTGCCGGGTTGGTCCCTTAGCACTGCCCCTCGGGGCTGCGGGACCAAGCTGGCAGCACCCCAGCTGCTCTTGGGGATGCCTGGGGCAGAGCAGCTTGAGTGCTGCCAGGTTGGTCCCGTAGCGCCGAGGGGTGGCGCTATGGGACCAACCCGGCAGCACCCCAGCTGCTCTGCCCCAGGCATCCCCGATTCAGCCGCTGCTGAAACTGACCAGCGGCTGATTCCAGGAAGCCCAAGGCAGATCAGCTCGCCCCGGGCTTCCTGGAGTCAGCCACTGATCAGTTTCAGCAGCAGCTGACTTAGGGACGCCTGGGGCAGAGCAGCTGGGGTGCTGCCGGGTTGGTCTCGCAGCACCAAGGGGCAGCGCTACCGGACCAACCCGGCAGCACCCCAGCTGCTCTGCCGCAGGCGTCCCCGATTCAGCCGCTGCTAAAACTGACCAGCAGCAGCTGAATCGGGGACGCCTGGTGCAGAGCCGGACTATCGGAAGGGGGGCTATGAGGGGCACACCCCCCACCCCACCCCAGATCCTTCATAGCCCTCCCTTCCAATAGTCTGGCATATTTGATAATCCAGCACCCCTGGGTCCTAAAAGTGCCAGATTATCGGAAGTTTACTGTAGCTTGAGATTTAACAATAGCGTTCATTTCAGTTTTGTTTGTAGTCCATAGCTTTGAAATTCTTAGTGCTGCCAGCTTGTGGTTTGAAAAATTCCAAAAAATGCTTTTAAACACTGTGTTAATAGAATATTAATAAAAATCATTAAAAGCTTCCTCTTGGTTTTATGTTGTATTATATTTATATTTTACAAAATTTACATTTTAGGATTTGCAGGCTAGAGCTTCAAATATAATTGTTCAATTGAAAATTGTTCTTAAGTTGTGCAAGTAAAACAACCCTTTCTGAATACAATAAATCCATAGATTTTAAAGCCAGAAAGGGCTATTAGATCATCTAATTTGACCTCATTTATGATGCAGGCTGTAGAATTTCACTTAGTTAACCTGCATTGTAGCCATAGGGTCGTGTTTATCCCTGTCCTTCTTTAAAATGGACACCTCACAATATTAAAAATGGAAGGAACCAGTCATCTAGCCCAGTGCCTGTCATATTGTTGTGTACAGAGCTGCTTCTGTGGGAAATAACACTCAGGCTTTAAGTAGTATGGCTGCTTGCTAACTGAAGTACAGGCAAGGACTTATTTCTGGATCTCCAGACAGTATTTTTGACCAACTAAATTAACCACAGCAACAACTAAAATAGTCTCATTTCTCCCTTGGTTGCTGCTTCATAGCTATGTCGTGTCAGGGGCTTCTATAGTGTAATTCAGTCATGACCATATTGATAGTTGATATGAAAACTGAAGAGGTGAAAAACACACAGGAGAACAGAACTACATTGCAAAATGATCTACGGAAAATGGAATAATGGCAGTGCTGGGAGAATTGGTCCTAATAAATGTAAAATCATACATTAAGGGAAATAAACAGCAAAGGTCTATCTTTGGAAGGGCATATTAAAGCAGCCAAACCTATCACGTTAAAGCAAATGTGCTTTCATCTTGTCTCTTTAATATTGTTCCCTAATATTGCTTGTGTGCTTAATGCATATGAACAGGATAGTTGCTGGGCTCTTTTGAAATAGGGGTTGAGTTGTTGCTGGAGAGGTGGTATGTGATTTACAGCTTGAAAAAAAATTGAGAACCAGTGAATCAGACTCTCTCTATATATGCAGCACTGGCTTTATCTAGCTTACTGTTCATGCATGTGGAACAAACGGTGATCTCATACATACACATATCATGATAATCAGAGAGGATCAAGCTGGGACCTTTAGCTCCAAAAGCACAGGTCTATTCCACTTTAAACTAAAGGACGATGAAGGAAACATGATCACAAACTAAGCTTGTGTATAGGTCAAGCAAATCCCACATTTCTGTGTGCATACGGTGGCCACTTTTACACATGGAGCTGATGGTTTGTGAGCCAGATCTGCACAAAATGGAGCATAGATGAAATCTGTGGAGCACTTTACTCACATGAGTGAGTTCCATCCTTCCAATTTTCATGTAATAGTCTGTAAATATTATTGAGAGTGCACTGGGACAACTCACAGGAATAGTTGTTCACGTATATTTGCAGATCAGGCCTTAGAGACTTGTTTGGAATCTATCGTGATATGCCAGGTTTTGAGTATGGAGTGAATTTTTACAGCCAAGTCATTAAGTGATTTTTTTAATGGAAGCAATTCACACAACTTTGCTGTAGTAGATCGAATGTAACAGATAGAGGAACACAAAGGAAATCAAATGAAGGTGTTGTAAATATGGATGTCAAATTCTTCCCCATTGTAGAGTAGATTTAACTTCCATTTACTATGCCCTGCCCTGGATTACAAGCAGGATTTTGAGAGACCATGCTATTGAGTTAATTGACCCTTCAGTGGTATGTGAGCCAGTGGATGCTAGAAATGATCAGTGACTTTTTTTAGCTTTTTTATATTTTTTTTAATAAAAATGTTTGTTGACTAATAAAGAAAACAAACCACAATATGGGTTAAGCATGCAGACTCCAGTGTGTTATCTAAAAAAATCCAGTTTGCTGCATAAACAACACAGTTGTTCAGAAGAAGTTAAAGTATCTTTAAAGTCCTAAAACCTCTGAAGAGTCTCTTTTTAAGATTTTAGATCCCATAAAACTTTAATAGTTTGTGGGTATTTTTTTTGGTTGCTCTCTGACTCTGACAACATGTCTGATTCACTATGGATTTTTAAAAAACTTTGGTAACAGTGACCTCATTTTGGCAAAATAATTGTGTGTTATTTCCTGAGCCTCTTGCCTCTTTAGCAGTCACTAGTATATTATGGTTATAATCTTAATAATTTATGGAAGGGAGATGACTTTTAAATGTTCCTTTTTTTTTAAAAAGTTTTTTTCTTAATTGAAAACATGCTTCAGCTCTGAGTGAGAATGAGGGATTCTCAGCATAGTACCCAAGGGGAAAGTGTGCTGTCCGATAGGTTGAAAAGGTGAATTGTAATGTATGGGTGTCTAGACGTTTCCTCTTGTTGCTGTCAACAGTCCAGTTGGCTGTATTTTTTTTTCCAGTGAATAGGAGGCATTGATTTTTCCTCTCTCTTTAGCCAGAGCTTTCATTTAAGATATGTTCCCCTTCTCTCTCTCTCTCTCTCTATAAGAGAGGGTAGGCTTTAAGAGCTGACAAAGAGCTTTCTTACTCAGCATGATTCATGTCAGACACCTCAAAGGCAAGCTCTACACCAGCATCACTGCAAGAAAGGTAGGGGATTTGGGGCTACCCGGTTTTCTAGGGGAGATTACAGGACTATTAGCAACTCATACAGGGCATGAAATGAGCAGATTAAGCCACTGATGCTGACAACCATACAGGGAAAGTTTGAAAAAGAATTTGAGGAGTTTTTAAAGTGTCTGGTGGTGGTATTTTTTTAATTAAAAACTTTAAAGTTTTCTTCATAATTTAAAAAAACTCAGTTTAGATTTCAGTAATGTATAAAGAGGAGTTTTTCCCCTGCAGAGAACTATAATTATTTCAACATTGCACCCCACAGTGTTGCGTACCTGTATAAGTAGGCAGTTAACTTTTTTACTAACCTGAAGTTTTTTTGTTGTATGTTCTGAAAGTTCTAATAACCCAGCTGTTATATTCCCTTCCTGAATCAGAATTTTCCCTAGTAAATCTGAGTGATTGTAGATGTGACGCATGAACCAGAGCGTACACCTTACTATTTCAATCAGGCACTTCAAGTATATGTGTTTATAGGAATCAAGCTCTAATAAAAACCTTCACAACCAAAAGCAGTTGTTTTGGGCAGAGAAGTAACAGCACTTTGATAGATGGGCCCGGTAGTTGTGTATGTTGTGCTTATTCAGATTTAGCAGGAAAGAATAGGGGGGAGAGAGAGAGCACGAAAGACCTGGCAAAGGAAATCTTATGGGAATACTGGAATAGCAGATCAGAACTGTGAAATCAGAGCCAGAGCTGAAATGTGATGCTTTTGCTCTTTTGTGCTTGTTGTGGTTCTCGTATTCCCAGTAAGAATCCTGAATACTATTGAACAGAATATTTTGATCACAGATTGAACAATGCAGCAATCAAGCTTACTAAGCCACCTGGAAGTTTTACTTGAGATGATGATTTCTAGTGGATTTTCAGATCCCTGTGAGAATCATGACTGCCTTTAGCATTGTGGAGGAGGACTCCAGTTTCTTATGAGGGCCCTAGTTGGAAAAGCAGGCTGTGCAGATTCAAGTCTCCCGTTCTGTTCATGCTGTTTCAAAAGCCTTTCCTCAACCTTGCTGATTTTATGATTTACATACACTCTTGTGGAGATTTGCAGAATGGATTGTCTGTGCATTGTTACAACCAAGGTAGGACGTTACTGTTTTGAGTGCATATCTTTCTGCTATTATTCTGTTCCTGTATTTAAACTGATTGGGTATGTAGTGTCTCAGGTTGCAAGATAAAGTGATAACTGATTGTTGTTTCAATGAGCATTTTGTTCTCTTTATCTGAGGGTTACATTGTTTCTATACTTATATTATACTCACTGGTGTTTTTTTAACCTGTAAAAGGAAAATGATTTGATATTTTACCTTAGTGTCTATTAATATCTGTAGTATTGGAGCAATTTCAGAATAGATGTTATAATACTCATTGTCTCAACATATCATGCTATCTTATTCTCTAAATGTGGGAGAAGCCAATCATGTTTTTTTAAATGTGAGCATTATATTATATGTTCCAACATTTTAGAGAAGCCAATCAGATGTAGTTTAGATACAACAACATATCTGATTGGAGAGTAGCAAGTAGCTTATGTGGCTTTCTGAGGCAAAACTAGCTTTGATTTGTAACCCTAGGCCTTAAAAATCAAAATGCATTGGTCCAAATTCCGCTGTGTTACAGCAGTGTCAGAGCCAACCTTAGTATTTTTAATAGGCCTTCTAAATAATCCCATTCACCCTCCAAATACATATTTAAGTGACTCCTCACATCCACTATGATCACACTTCTATGTGTGTGACTAGCCTGAGAATTGGAGGGGATGGCTACGTAATAGGATTTTTATGGGACTTCACAAAACTTAGTGGTCTAATTTAATATTCAATGATAGGAGAAATGTTTAGGCCACTACTGGGGTTTGGCAGCAGAAGAGGAGGAACTCAAATGCTGGTAATGGGGTTCATGCATCATACCCAGATTTGTAAAGGAGAGTTGTCTGAATAATCAGGCGTCCTGGGAACCTCCTAGCTGACAGTGAACATGAGGTGAATTCTGAGAATTTCAGTGTTTGGGTAGTGTTTTACTGAGTGCCTTTGCTGTGTAAGGTATCTAGAACATTTTGATTATTGTGTAAATAGTAAGACTTGTTTGTATTCCGGTAACACCTAGAAGTCTCAGTCATAGGTCAGGGCCCCATTGTGCTAGGTGCTGAACAAACAATAGACCAAAGATATGGTTCTTGCTCAGCCAAGTATACAGTGTAAGTAAAAGAGAGATATCAGGTGGATGCAGCAAAGAGATGGGGATGCGGCAATGAGTCAATACTATCCAGCATGATGGGCAATGGTCTCAATACACCAGAAGTAACAATATCTCTAAGAACAATAGTTCATTAACAATCATCACTGAAAGCATTAGCTAAGTGTGGTTCTCTATCTCTTGCAGATGGGGAAACTAAGACAGAAAGATAAAGTGACTTTGAGCTAGGCCACATAGGTAATTAGACTCAGTGCTGAGATTAGAAAGCAGTCCTTTGCCTTTAGACCAGTCCCCCACCTCTCATGTTATCTGCTCTTCCCTGTGACCAGAGGTCACACATTCAGCTCTGCTAATGAGTGAGTTTAGCAGCAATTAGCTGATGAGATGGTGCCAGTGCCAACTCTCACAGCACATAATCCAGGAACCTGTGGCTACTGATTCCACGGGACTCAGGTCCAGCACTGGGCAACTGTGTGTGGGGGTCTCAGAATAACTGCAGGGTCTTTATAAAATATTCAGTGTCACACTTTCAGCCCTAACATTCAGATTACATTTTTAAGGCTGTATTTGCGAGGAAAACGGTTAGATTCTACTTTAAGAGCTTGGATTAGCCCTGACATTTCTAGGTCTCCAGGTGGGAAATTGCAGCTGTAGGCTTTGACAGCCCCTAAGGTTAGTGCTGACACATGTAATAAATAACTTTGCTGACTGCAGTGGAGTTAGTCTGGAATTGGTGTAACTGAAAGCAGAATCTGGCTGCCTTTCATTAACAACAAGAAGCTGCCTCTGATATATTTGCTCTACAAACTGATCATGAACGTGTGAACTGAGTTAACCTTGCATTCCATGGTGTACTGTGGACAGTAACATACATGGGGTCGCAATCATTTTACTCCCTCAGTTATAAGCAGGTCTCCCACTTCCCCATATCCCTAATACCCGTACCACTCATCCCACCAGACCTGTCTCCTGTACCTCTTACCTCATTGACTATACTGGCAGATATATGGACTACTGCAGAAATTAAAAGCTTCAGTCTTTTAAAAGTTGCAGTAAGTTGGGGATACATATTTCATAGATATTTTTCTGTGTTCTTTTCTGTACATAATTGGTATTTTTACAGCAGTGCGTATCTGGAATTACTCCATTGACTTCAAAACTATAAAACTTTCGTGGCTTCAGTGGAGTTATTACTAATTTTCACCAGGATTCATTACAGCAGATTTTGGCTCAGTGTGTTTGACATTTATTAAAATTGCTTGTACACACATTATATTCACATAACTTGCATCTATGTCTCATAATGGTAATTTTTAGCCTAAAATCAAATAATTGCACATTTTTAGGCATTTATTAACTTGATTTGTGCATGTAACTATCATGGTCACCTTTGGAGATATCTATCTTAATTTAAAGAGAGAGTAAATATTTAGGGTTTTTCCCTCAGGTTTTATAAATAATACAAAGGTGCTGACAGTGAATGCTATTAGAAAGTTCAACACATAGTAGTTAAATTTACTAGGGTATTTGAAACATTTCCAATTTATAGAAACTACTGTATATTAGAGATGTAAAATCCCATTTAATCAATTAACTGGTTAAAGATTAAGTTTAATCAGTTAACTGATTAAACTGAGTTGGAGGGAAGGGCCTGGAGTAGCCCCCTTGCCCACCACAGCTGGGCTGGAGTGGCCCCTGCACCATGGGCAAGGGCTGCTCCAGCCCTACAGAGCTAGGAGATTGAGTGGGTGAAAGCAGCAGTGGGAGGGGAGGGTGAACACGGTATTCACACTAGGCTTCCCCCCGCCCACTGCTGCTTCCACTCAGCACAATCCTGCTTACTCCCTGCCTGTGAGCTGGCAGGCCTCCCCACACCCTGTCACTTTCCTTCCCCTACCCCCAAGGCTGCTGACTCCCAGCCCACTTGGGCTGTGAGGGGAGCAATCTTCAGGACACGAGCAAAAGGCTGCTCCCAGATAATGGTGAACCAGTAGGTAGTAAGTCCCACCCGCTAAGAGTGAGGCTTACTGGGTAACCAGTTAACTGGTTACCCATTCACATCCCCACTGTAAATAGAGTGGTCGTATCAATAGTGGTGCAATAGATAAGCTTTTTAAAGTTGTGTGTAATATACTTGAAGATATTATTTAAATCCTTATAAATGCAACAGCCCAATAGATTGTGACTTGTAAAAGTCTGAAATCGTGATTTATTTAAGCAGTTTTTGCTGCAAACATTTGATTCCCCCCATCAATAAGTTGAATGTTCTCTAAACTACAAAATGGGCTTGCCTGATTTTATTTTGTTGGTGTCTCCATGTATTTACTGAACACCTGAGCCAGATAAAAGCTGAATCAGTCCATCAGGGCTTCTTGTTTATTTTAATTGATCAGGTCCTTAATTTAGTTTCTTTTTTGCTGATACATAAGCCACATGGATTTGTGGTAGTATTTTGTCAATAGAATTCAGTAAAAATAACAGGATAGGGCTGGAACTCAGGTTCTTAAGCCCATCTTGCTTCCTAGGCTTAAAAACCCTTGCAATGTGCACACTGCTATTTTTAGTGCACTAGCTCAAGTTCTACTGGTATAACTCTGTCTATCCAAGCTGGGAAGCTTGCCCTGTTCTGTGCAGCTCCTGGAAGCTGCAGCATGTCCCCTTGTGCTCCTATATTTAGGGGCAGCCAGGGGATTCCACACACTGCCCTTTACCCCAAGTGCCAGCCCAGCAGCTCCCATTGGTTGGGAACCATAGCCACTGAGATCTGTGGGAGCGGTGCTTGTGGAAGGGGCAGCACACAGAGCCACCTAGCTCTGCCTGTGCCAAGGAACTGGATGGAGGACATGCCACTACTTCTGGAAGCTGCTTGAGATTAGTGCCACCCAGATCCTGCATTTCCGAGGCCCTCCCTGTGCCCCAACCCTGCCCCACATCTGATCTCTTTTCTGCCCTCCAAACCCCTCAATCCCAGCCCAGAGCACCTTTCCATACCCCAAACCCTTCATCCCTCACCCACCCCAGAATCTGCATCCCCACCAGGAACTGTCAACCTCTCCTATACCACTCCCCCCATTTTGTGAGCATTCACCACCTGCCATACAATTTATCATATTGAAATGTGGCCATCGGACCACAAAGTTTGCCCATCCCCATTTTATGAGTTACATGAGCACAGGAACAGGCCTACTCTGCCATTGGTGGCTGCTCAAAGCACTGAGGGGAAGATGGCAGGAAGGTTCTACCCTTTTGCCCTCTCCTTCTTGCAAGCCAGACAAGGGGCTGCAGACAAGACAGGACAGATTGTATAATATAAATTGGCTTTTTCTCAGATAAGAAAGTAAAATTTGAAAGAAAATTGAAAATTTGAAGAACTATCAAATCTTAATTAATTAATTGTTAATATTACTCCTGCACTGAAGTCTGACTGTCAACTTCAACTGGAATACTGTGTTAATCCAGGAATGCAGAATGTGTGAACAGTAAATAACTGTTCATGTCAGAAATGTGATTCACCTGTGATAGTAGAGCAGATAAATTAGTAAGGGATTTGTTTAAAGACCTTGATATTAGGGGGGAAATGACCCTGTGTCTTTGGTGATCTATGTGCAACGAGTGTTAAGGTCTTAGTCCATTTCCTAATGGATAGGAACACATCACAAAATCCACTGTCACAACTTTGAGAGACCCAGGAGGGAGTCTATGGATTCAATCAGTCTTATATTGCTCCAGTCCAGTTCTGTAAATTAACAAAACTTCTCTCTGTAAGGCTGTCAGTCTAAGCAACTTTTATAAGGGCTTAATTCAGTCAAGTCTATAAAAGGTGGTGGAAAGAAATCCATCTTTTAATGTTACCAGGCAGCAGGGTTGTGTGCTTATGATAATCAGTGCCTAATGTTTATCACATGAAATCCAGACTTGCACAACCTGACTATCTTTCTCTCACTTCTTTATTAGCTCCCGGTGATCGGGCAATATATTTATATTATAACAAGTAGCACCAATAAATATAATTAGGCAAAGCTTTGCCTTGTCTCAAGCAGGTGGTTCCCAGAGAGGAAGACAGTGCAAGGTACTTCCGTCACACTGACACAGGAACCTGGTAGAATGATGAGGTGCTGCTCTCTTGAGTACCACCCCAAGATTTGGCTTGTGTGTTGGATGCTCCGTGACTTCACAGTGGCATAGCTGGTCAATTCAGGGGGTCTAATCAGGCCTTTCCTTGTACTGCCACTCTGCAGTAGATGTTGGAGCAAGAAAATACAGTTCCCTTCTGAAGCAGAAATGAGTGCTACAAAGCACACGGCTCCCAGGCACTTCATTCATCAGCAACAACTCTCCTTTCCCAACTAGCACTGCTCAGCTAGGAACAGCCAGAGTTTAGAACTCAACTTTCTCTCAGCACTATTGTAAGGGTGAGTAAGTAGATACTCTGCCTGAGCTAGTATGTTTTCAAGTTGCCCACGTGCAGCTATTGTACTATGAATAATATATGTTATTTTTGTTGTGCCATACTTGGCAATGTAAGGCCAGATTCTTTACCCGATCGGTTTGCTGGAGATTTCCCTGATGAAGTGGAATCCTTGAGTGCTGGATACCATTTCTAGCCCACCCAGCAGAAGGCTGTGTTGGGAACATGATGGGGCCCTGGTTGATGTGCACTGTCCTGTGACAGTTCTCTGATATCAGAATGGCCACAGGGGACCATTCCAACTGGCATAACATATAGCAACCCCTTAGGGTGCTCTAATTTATAACAGAGACTGGGTGGGCTCCTGAACTAGTTACCTCTTGCCCCCTTTTTGATCATCTATCAGAGTTGAATATCTGGTCTATAAAATAAAGGCCAGATTCTGGTAATAAATCAATGACTAATTAGTGAAAAGGACCAACCCCTGCAGCCATTCATGTGTGTATAGTTACTCAATTCAAGGGCACGAGTCTGATTTTCCTCTTCCTTACACTGGTATAAATCTGGAGAAACTATATACAGAGGTGTAAAGCTGATGTAAGTTTAACTCCATTCTCTTCAGGGAGAGTTCCCGTAGTCCCACCTACATGGAAGTATTATTTGCCGGTTCGAATGCAAAATTAAGAAATGCCAAGAGATGGAAAAATCACATAGATTAATTAACATATATATATGAGTAATTTCATTTGGTCTCATAAACATCAAGTTGAAGTAAACAGGCATAACCTTTTAGAACTCAATCTAGCTATGATGGCTCACATCAGCTGATGATCTGACTCATTATTATTAATAATTCATAAATAACCCTAAATTTATCTCGGTATTGAACAATTAATAACCACAGTTCTCCTTTTTTGTGGGGAGACTTCCTAACAGTGTTAACATCATCAGTCCAACATCTGTTGGTTTTTCTTTTCAGGAGTTCAGGTGAACCTGTTGTTGGATTGTAGTACCCATGAGTCTGCATCCTCTACTTTCACAACTGAGTTTCTTGGGTAAACAAATATATAGTCTCAGTTATAAATCAGAATAGCACTTGCTGAGGAAGTCTCTAACAAAACCTCTCACAAAACTAATTTCATGGGTTTTGTTCAGTTGGTCAAATATTCAAATTTAGATAAAATTGAACTCTTTTCTGAAGTCATTATTAGGTCCTGATGAGCATTTCAAACTGAGGTGTTTTCCTGCCAGATCTTAACAGTTTAATAGTTCTGAATGCATGCAATTTACATGCAATTTACTCAATTCTTAACTGAAGTAGTATTTCAGGGCGGCTTATATGACTGTTAGTTGACTGTTGGCCACTTTATGCAATCTTAGAAAAAGAGAAAAACTCTCCTCATTGATTACCATTTATCTTTGCTAGCAAATATATTCAAAGATGTGAGGCAGATGGGGTGTATAATTGAGTATTTATTTCAAATCTTTATTTACCAGTGTTAAATTTTGGTAGAATTATACCAGTTGTTTGTCTTTAGTGCTTGAATTCTGAGCATTACAAATGTAAACTGATGAAGCACATGTTGTGTTTTCTAGGAAAAAAAATCTTTTTTTTTCCTTTTGGGAACTTCAAGAAAATTATACAGAACAAACCAATGTGCACTGTATATGTCTTGTAATTATATCTTGTCAAAAGCTCAACTTTTTTTCTCTTTTATTCTTTAGAAATATGGTAATTGTCCCCTTTCCCTTGTAGTTAATTATAAATTTCAGGAAGAATTAAGTCTGTTAAGTCTCTTCTTTTTTTTTTTTTTTTGGTCTCCATGGTAGCAACAAGAATAGAAGTGAGTAACTTTGATCTCTCTTTCTGAGTGGCATTTTGTTTCTTCCAAGCATTGACCTTGTTTAGTGTAACTGAAATTTTCAATAGATATCATTAGCTTATAATTTGAGGATCTCAGGGAGATGTCTTTATAAGACCAAATTTAACTATGGAAGAGAAAGGTGATTTTGTTTTATGAATCTATTAACAGGTCCTGGAAACAAGGAAGAAAATGTTCAATTAACTGCTCAGGTGGTTGTGGTTGTGCTTTATTATTACTCAACATTGAGAAGCCTCATGTTTAAAAGTGAAGTATAAAGTGATGCATAGGTTTGGGAATGCAGGGAAACCTGCTCCTGCATTAATGAGTACTGCATTATGATTGTCAAGTTATCCATGCCTAGTAGGTGTCCAGTTGCACATAATCTGATGAGCATTACTGGACACAGTTGATAGGATAGCTCCTTATAGCAAGTAATGGTGTGTTCTGCTGTGCATTTCAAGAAATAGGGTTGGTTAAGTTGTACAGCATCCTGTAAAACCTTTTTGAGGTATATTTTGGGGGGGTCAGTACTGACATTGAGAAGAAGGGTGCCTTGGCTACTAACAGAGTTTCAGCATAGGCTTGAAGAAATTCTTTGTGTTTACATTTGTTTGCCTCTGACAGGCAAGTTTCCTTCTGTTTCTGTCCGTCTGGCACAAGGCTGTCAAGGAGAAGGAAGTGGGAATCTATGAATGAGTCATTATGTCAATAATTCCGGCAAGTGTATGGTCATATCTTGCCAGGCCTGAGACTCTTCATTTTGTCAATAGGCTATGTTTGAATTATCCTCTTTCTTCACCAAGAAAATCAGTATTGGGGAAGTCTTTTTGTCACAATGTGTGTGAAATTGGACATCATGCACTCGCCTAAAACTATTCAATGTTTCAGGAAGCTCTGGACCTCCTGATTGAAAAGTGACCCACCACCTTCAATGAATAGTCTTGACATTTGATGAGCCACATTGGCCCCTTCTGAATAAGATTTTGTTTTTCAAATCAGGCATTGGCATCCCAACTTCCACCTTTATACATGCTACAATCCAGCCAGCCCTGAATAAACCTTCGGTGGATACAACAAATATGTGCAGCTACTGTCTGGTGTCAAACCATCTCTTTGTTTCTCAGTTACTTTGCTTAAACTCAAGAACCCATCTTTCCACATTTACTTTTCTAGAGCCTTCCCAATTGCCTTTTGGGATGGTACTGGATTCAATACCAAAAGTGAGGGCAGATGGACAATCTCTTGCTGTCTTGGGATAAAGGGCACAAATCTACACTCCACTCTTGGATACTTGAACAGTATTAAATATGGCTGATTACAACATCCTGGTATCCTGCCTGAGCTACATGAAAAGGAAAACCCACTAAAATGATGTCTCATGCTTTGTTATTAGTATGCAAATATAGTTCTGCCACCAGAACACTCAGCTGTTGCATTCCACCACCAGTGCCTAACACTCTATTGTACCAATAGAAGAATTAGGGAGACTTTGTGGACTCAAGTGCCATTCATATACCAATGCTGTATAATTTCATCTGTCATTTACCACCATTGCAAACACCACTAATACCTAGGTACTCCACCATCTGGCTGAGACCAATGGATGGATGAGTAATTTGTTAAAGTTAAATACCATCAAGATGGAACCAATGCATGACTTAGTCAAAGAGCTCACCACCAGGATGTGATCTCCTCTAGTTGATGATCTCTGCCCAGGAATTAAGGTAGTCTACAGTTCAGGTCTCCTCATCAACTTTTTATTGATTCAGGACTGGCAAACATCAGTACCTTCAGGAAAGGCATTGTACTGCCTCTAGCTGGCTAGGGATTTAGTGTTGATCGTAGCTGGAGTTAATCTTCCATTTGTTCATTGCTTTCTGACTAGATTATTCCAATGCAATTTGCCTGAATTTGAAAGTATCAGCCCTAAAATAATTGCAACTGGTGTAAAATGCAACAGTCAGAAAAAATGGTTACTTACCTTTTGTAACTGTTGTTCTTCGAGATGGTTGTTCATGTCCATTCCATGTAGGTGTGTGTGCACTGTGTGCGTGTGTTGTTGGAAGATTTTCCCTTAGCAGTGTACGTTGAACCAGCAGGGGAGCCCCCTGGAGTGGCGCCGCTATATCAGCTAATATATACCATTGCAGGCCCTCCACCCCCTTGGTTCCTTCTTACTGGACTACTCCGAAGAAGGGGAGGTGGGCAGGATTTGGAATGGACATGAGCACCTAGCATCCAGATGGAGAAACGCTTCCAGTTAGCCAAGTAAGTGGCCCTAGTGGAAGGTTTCCTACTTCCTAACAGTACCTTCTGCACTCTCTCCAAGCATTGAAGCTGCACTTCTGTCAGTCATGGAGCTTCCAGGCCTTGAGGTGCAGGGATCGCAGGTTCGGGTGGCAGAGCCTGCTGAAGTCCTGCATTATCACACCCACGTCCAGAGAGAGGGCTATCGGCCTCTTGCAGGACAGGCTCAGAAGGTACATGAACCAGTGCTATCTGGGCCACACCGGCACAATGAGACTTACAGAGACCCTGAACTCCTGAACCTGTAGGAGCACCTTGTGTACCAGCAGGAAGGGTGGAAATGCATAAAATGTCCCTTTGGGCCCAGGGGTAATGAGTGCATCTCCCAGTGACCCCCAACCCTGCCCCATGAGGGAGCAGAACCTGGGATACTTTCTGTTTGGTGTCTGCAAACTGGTCTAGGAGGGGAAATCCCCATCTGTTGAAAATTTGTAGGGTCACATTCCCCTTGAGGGATCATTTGTGGTCAGAGAAGAACCTGCACAGCTGGCTTGCCAGAGTGTTCTGAGACCCCAGAAGGTAGGAGGCAAACAGGTAGATACCCTCCCTGATACACAATTCCCAAAGCTGGCGGGCTTCCCAACACAGGGAAGAGGGACGGACTCCTACCTGCCTGTTTATGTAGGAAACAGCCAACGTGTTGTCAAATAGGATAAGAACCGTTCTTCCCTCGAGTCAGGGAAGAAAGGCATGACATGCGAGATGGACTGCCCCACAGCTCCTTGACACTGATACACAGGGAGAGGTCCTCCTGCGACCACATACCTTGGGTCTGCATGTTGCCGACATGAGCTCCCCAGCTGGTGTTGGAGGCATCCATCACCAACCAAAGGGTTGGCTGAGCCTTGGAGAATGGGACTCCAGTACAGACCACCTCTTCTTGGGTCCACCAATCCAGGGAGTAGAGGATTTTTTTGGGGGAGGGGGATGGTGAGGAGCACCATCCCCACTCTGTCCCAAGAATGGAAGGACGGGTTGTGAATTTGTGCCAGTCACATCTGTAGAGGATGCATTTGAAGCCTGGAGTGCTGGATCACATAAGTGCAGGCAGTCATGAGTCCCAGCAGGCACATGCAATTCCTCACTGTTTGTCATTGGGAACGCACACGTGGTCATGATGGCTTCTCTAATAGCCAGAAAACGTGACCTGGGCAGGGAGGCCATGACCAATGTTGAGTCCAGCCAAGCGCCCACAAACTCTATGACATGAGTGGGAACCAGGGCCATGATGAGTAGAAGACCCAGTTCTCAGAAGAGTTCCTGTACCAGGACAATGTGGGCCAGCACCTGTTCTGAGGAGAGGCCCTGGACAAGCCAGTCATCCAGGTAAGGGAACACTTGGATGTGCCACTTTCTCAGGATGGTGATGACTACAGCCTTTTTGTGCATTTTGTGAACACCCAAGGGGTTGTAGAGGAGGGCCATAAACTAGTAAATGTCCTGGCCAACCATAAAGCAGAGGAACTGTGGCCAGACAGACTAACCCCATATCATCCATCTTATTTGCCTCTCTGAAGCATACAGGACAGAGAAGGAGCAATAATATCAGCATAGTCTATGCTGGCTCATCTGATCCTGAGAAGCTGAAACATAGATATGAGGAGAGATCAGGATATGTGAGACTGCCACCGGCTGGCACCTATGTTGATTCGAACACACACACAGTCCCCGAGAGGAATTTCCCACTGAGAAAACAATGTCCAGTACTTCAAAATTTAATCACCTCAAATCTCTCTTACAAGTGTAAATTAAGTTCACAATTTCCTTGTAAGAACTGGTCTCACAGCAGACAGAACAGCATCAATTGGCATTACAGATAAGAAAGAGAAATACGTGACCCCATGGGTATATAAGATGGGCCCAGCATACACTCACTTTGAGTGTCATTCTACCCTCTACCTGCTGGTGGGGTTAGGTGTTTGACCTCCCGAGGTTCTATGGGGACGCCCACCTCGTATTTTCGTCTTTCCTAGGAATTGAGGGACCGGCCCTGGCCTGACATGCTGGAGTCGAGAGGCACAGAAGGGGGTAAAAATGGTACCTGGATGTGGTCCTCTGTCTTAAGTGTACACATAGAAAGAGTAAGCTGTTACTTGGTACCATTATTTCTATTTTTCTATCTTTATCTTCTTTGTAACCATTTTTAAGACCTATATTTTGCTAATAGTTAAGAAATAGAACAATAGCCATTGCAACCATATGATTTATAAGCTTCTTTAATAAACCTGTAACTGTTTAAGCTTTAACCTGCCTCCTTCAGTTGCTGTAACAGAACCAAGCACAATTTAAAAGAACTTCAGCCGGTCTAAAGGGACAGTTATAGGAAGAGCTTGGGCGTTTGGATCTGTGTCACTCCCAGGTGACAGGATCCACTGGGGCATCTTTCAGTCTTTCCTCAAGGCTGCCCGCTGCGAAGGAATTATGAAATTCTAGCAGCTGAAATCTAAGATGTAATAAGCTCTTCCTATATAACGGGGCGTCTGTTGGCCTGCTGGCCACCCTCTGCGATGGGACCCCGATCCTAGCAGTAAAGGCACGGACGTTAAACCTTTTCTCGGAAACATACACACACACACTGCCCTGACCGTCGGCTGACAGGAACCGTCTGTGGTGAGGGGCAATGGAACTATGGAAGTAGGCATCTTTTAGATTGAGAGCAGCATACCAGTCTCCAGGAATGAGGGATGGGATAATGGACTCTAGGGTCACTCACCATCTTGAACTTGGCCTTGGTGATGAAGGCATCGAGTTCCCTGAGGTTTAGGATGGGTAAACACCCTCCCCCCCCTTTGCCTTGGGAACCAGGAAGTACCAGGAGTAAAAAATCGTGCCCATGAACTCCTGGGGGACCACTTTGGCTGCTCCCAGTCTCAAGAGCTGCAGTATCTTGTCCCTGAGGAGATACTTGTGAGAGGGGTCCCTGAAGAGGGACAGGGCAGGGGGATGGCTGGGGAGGGGGGAAAGATAGGGGATAGACTATCCCCTCCCCACAATCTCTAGGACCCATTGGTTCAAGGTAATGCACTCCCAGGCACAGACAATCCCAGAACTGGAAGGGGGAGGCTAGTAGGCTGTCCTTGGGCATACCCTCAAAAGCCTTGATGCAGTTCCTGGGGCTTGTTAGAGGGTCCCTGGCCCTGATCTGAGGCAGGGTGGGAATGGAACCTATTATTCCTTCTGTTCCCATTTCTCCCCATACGATGAGGGAAATCCAATCTTGCACCCTGTTGGGCAGGCCTAGAAGGGTTCCCACGCAAGAGGGAACATCTCTGGGAAGCTGGGGGACTTTAGGGTGGCTCGAGTATCTTTAAGGCCATGCAGATGCTAATCAATCTGTTCAGAGAACAGGGACGGCCCTTTGAAGGGGAGGTCCTGAATAGCAGTCTGAGCTCACGAGACACTCCAGATCCCTGTAGCCATGAGCTGTGGCATAAGACCAGTTCCATGGCCATGGTGCAGGCCACTGCATTTGTGGCGTCTAGGGCAGCTTGTAGAGCAGCTCGGAAAATTAGCCTGCCCTCCTCCAAAAGGGACCTGAACTCCAATTGGGAGTCCCTGGTGAGCACTTCAGAAAACTTCTCCATAGCAGTCCATTTATTATATGAATAGCAACTCAGCAGGATCTGCTGGTTTGCTATACAAAGCTATAAGCCTTCCAAGGCATAGGTCTTCCTGCCCAGGAGGTCCATTTTTTTGGCATCCCTATTTTTTGGCATGGCACTCGGTTGGCCTTGACTGTCCCTTTGGTTTACCATCTGGACAAATAGGGATCTTGGGAACAGGTGGGAGAAGAGGTGTTTGTTCCCCTCCTGATGTACAAAGTACCTTTGCTTAGCCTTTTTATCAGTCGGTGGAATAGTAGTCGGGGTTTGCCAGAGGGCCTTTGTGATCTTCGTCACAGTCTTGTTGATGGGTAAGGCAACACTGGTGGGGGTGTTGGACTGTAGGACATCAACCGTAGGGTTCAAATGTTCCAACACTATGTTGGCCTGTTCCCCCAGACTCTGGGCCAGGCAACGGAGGAGGTCCTGATGGGACCTAGAGTCCATAGCAGTCATGGAAGGAAGGGCCCCACCAAAGGCCTTGTTGTGACACCACCATCCAGTTAGGGATCTGCGAGGGAGCCTGGAAAGCCACTGACGTGGCCACCGTAGAGGGCTGAGCAACAGATGGACAACCTCTCTCTGCTACAGGCCCAGGCATATTGTCCCGATGTCGGGAAATGGGTCAGTGGAGTCACCAAAGGAGGAGCCCTGGGCCTGGAGTAGACCAATACCGGCCTAGAAGGGCCTGGTGCCCTGGCTTTGGTGATAAGCCCAGAGTGTCCAAAAAGGCCACTGAGCTGGGGCCTGGAGCTGTGGGGACCAAGAGTATTGCACCCTTGGCACCGGGGTAGGCTGTAGCCAGGGCTGCTGCTGGTGGTGTTGCAGATGTGCCAACATACTTATGTACCAGGACCAGTTGTGGGAATAAAATCACTGCTGTGACCTTCATCTGGAACCCCACAAAGACCAAACTGATTCCGTCTCTGAGTCAGTCGAGTATTCAGATGTCAACCAGGGCAGTGTGGTGGCAGAGGCAGTTGGCGACCCCCAGTGTGGTGTGTGGTGAGCCATGGATTCAGGCTTCCCCCAGTGCTGAGGAGGAGATGGAGGCAAGGCTGGAAGTGGTGCTGGGCCACTCGGTGGTACTTCTGAGGGGCCTAGCACCCGGGTCAGTGCTGCATGTGGCCCCTACTGTGGTACCAACTCTGGGGCTGGTGCTGGTGCTGGTGCCAGGGTCAAGGTGGAAGCTGGGGCTAGTGCTGTCACCAGGGGCAGTACTGCGCCCAACACTAGGGTTGAAGACAACGGTGCCATGGTGGAGCAGTGATGCTCTCTCTCCTCCAGGACTGGAGTGATGGGTACCGTGGTTGAGGCCCGGTGCTGTCTAGTGTTATGCTCCTTAGCCGGACCCGATACCGAGGTTGGGGACAATGTCAACTCAATCAGGTCCCTCGTCATCTCGAAGGTGTCTGGAGTGGAAGGCTTTGGGAGATGCACCATTGGACTAGGGTCTCAGCATAGGCTGGAGCTGTGCCGACTCGACTGCGATGGTCCGGGTGCCGTGCTTGCTGGTATCACGTTCCCCGCCTGAGGGCACATGCCTTGAAGGAGACCTGCCCCAACTAGGTCTCCTCTTCTGTGCCACTGAGGACTGAGACTGGTACCGAGACCTGTGAGGCACTGGAGAGGTGTGTGAGTGGCTCAGTGCCTCCCGCACTGAAGCCAGTGTGCTCTGGGTCAGATGCCAGCCCAGGGTGCAGGGCCACCCCCATGAGGATAATCTTGAGACAAGACTCCCTTTCCCATTTAGGGCCTGGTTTGCAGCCTTTGGAGATCTTACATTCCTCAGACAAGTGGGCTTCACCAAGGCACTTTGAGGCAGGCTTCGTGGGAGTACCAATGGGGCATACGCTTCTGGCACTTCTTGTAGGGCTTGAAGCTTTGGGGCCTAGGCATGTTGGGGACACAGAGTGAGCCCCATGTCTAAGAACTACTCGCTAAGGGTATGTCTACACTACCCCGCTAGTTCGAACTAGCGGGGGTAATGTAGTCATCCGCAGTTGCAAATGAAGCCCGGGATTTGAATTTCCCGGGCTTCATTTGCATGAAGCCGGCCGGCGCCATTTTTAAATGCTGGCTAGTTGGAACCCTGTGCCGCGCGGCTACACGTGGCATGGAGTAGCTAGTTTGGATTAGAAGCCTACTTCCACGAGGAGTACAGCTAGTTCGGATTAGAAGCCTAATCCGAACTAGCTACTCCGTGCCGCGTGTAGCCGCGAAGCATGGGGTTCGAACTAGC
This sequence comes from Pelodiscus sinensis, assembly GCF_049634645.1. NCBI lineage: Eukaryota > Metazoa > Chordata > Testudines > Trionychidae > Pelodiscus > Pelodiscus sinensis. The sequence continues at coordinate 311,365,094 of NC_134711.1, forward strand.
CGGCATTTAAAAATGGCGCCGGCCGGCTTCATGCAAATGAAGCCCGGGAAATTCAAATCCTGGGCTTCATTTGCAACTGCGGATGACTACATTACCCCCGCTAGTTCGAACTAGTGGGGTAGTGTAGACATACCCTAAGTGCTACAGTTAACTACTGCTTTACTGTTAACTACCAGATAAGAAATTAAAAAACTGAAAACTTTTAACAACGAACTGAACAGCAAAGAAGAACTGCTAAGAGGCGCTTGTAGAGCAAGAGTGAAGCACGTTCCAATGACTGTCATGAGTGGTAAGAAGGAACTAAGAGGGTTGAGGGCCGGCAGGGGTATATACAGGCAGTCCCCGGGTTACATGGATCCGACTTACATCAGATCCCTACTTACAAACGGGGGGAGGCAACCCCGCACTAGCTGCTTCCCCCCAGCAGACCAGGGAGACGCGAAGCTAGCGCTCCCCCACAGCAGACAAGGGAGACGCGGAGTGGCTTTTCTCAGCAGACACCTCAGCTTGAGAATAAAGGACTGAGGGAAGTGAGGTGTGGGAGACTAAAACTGAGCTCTGGAGAAATGTTTGGCTAGAGTTTCCCCTACAATATGTACCAGTTCCGACTTACATACAAATTCAACTTAAGAACAAACCTACAGTCCCTATCTTGTACGTAACCCGGGGACTGCCTGTATTAGCCAGGGGGCTCCCCTGCTGGCTCAAGGGACACTGCTAAGGGAAAATGTTCTGATGCTGCATGCATGAAGCGCACCCACACCTACATGGAATGGACTTGAGCTGTCACTCAAAGAACAGTTAGCTCCTTTTATGTTCTACTGGCTCCCTATGCATGAATACAAGCTTAAGATGTCATTCCATAGTTGTAAGACTTTAAATAGATGGGGAGCAGGTCACCTAAAGGATCTTCTTCTAGGACCACAGCCACCCTTAAATATTGTCTGTCTCAAGGATGAAGCTGGCCAAAGATTCCCACACACCTTGCCGCATTCCAGTCCAAATAGAAAACTTACTTATTTGAACTTGCTTTCTCACATACCAATGCTCAGCCTATGAGTTTAATCTACATCAAAATTAATAATAAATATAGATGTTAAACCACACACATCCTTGCTCCGTTGAACTAGATGGAACAGACAGTATTTGACATCTTGGGTTTTCATCACCTTCTTTGTGTACCATTGGATAGTGGTTGGAGTTCACCTGATCCTGAACCCTATGGTAGCAAAACCCCACTGGCTTCTATGGAAGTGCAGGTAATATCTTCTGTGGTTAAGACTGCAGAACAAGTTTCATTACTTCCTAGTGCTTGCTGATGTAAACTACTGTCTGAAACATTTGTCTTTGTGGTTGAAATTTTCCTTAATAGGTCTCTGCCCAACAGGTATTTTTAAGTCCTGAGCTTCTAAAAACAAGGTTTTATGATAAACTTCATATAGAAAACATGTGTCTGATTCTTTTAAAGATATGAGTACCTGAAATTTGTGTGTTGAGTAAGTTGTCATTTTTGTTCCTGCATGTGCCGCTATAGTGATCAAAGAATCAAAACCTGCAACTTTTAAAGAGGAAAAATCCCATAAAGCTTGACAGTGTCTCTAATCAATCAGATATATAAAAGTCTATCTGAGGCTTTATTAATTTTATTAGGTTACATTATATGCTATTATAGTCACACCTCTACTTTTAGGAGGTAAAAACACATCCTTAGGCTATTACTGCTATAATAATGGTGACATTTTTCAGCTTCCACTAAAGAACATTTTTCAGAGCTATTATTTAATTGTAAATAGCCTCTTGCTGGCAATCTGTCTCTCCTTTTACCGTGTGTTTGAGGTATATGTGAAAATATAGAAACCGGTAATCAACAGGTTGGAGATTTGGGAAATATGTATCAGAAACTGAGACTTGTACTTCTTTGCTTGAGAAGTATTTATCGTGTAAAACTTTTATTATTTGTAGGTAAAGAACAAAGTACAGTTCCTAATATAGCACAATTAGTTAATGTGCTCACATCAGGCTCAAAGCAGAAAACCACATGAAGTCTAAATCGCTTACTGCCCACAGAGATTGTGTTCTCACTGTGAAAAAATATGTTTAATTGCTTGCAGTATACCTGGTTTAAGCTGTAAATGAAAGGAAATGTTGTCCTGCATTGTATCTGAATCTCTGTGTTTCTGCAACTCATAATTACATGAGCCCTCCAATTTATACAGATAAATAATAGCTTGATTCTTGTATGGAAAGCAAAGAATACAGGTGGGAAACCCCAAAATTATTCTGAAATTTTCTTCCGGGTCTCTGACCACACTACTGTATGATTAGATTTAATTCGTCTGCCAGAGTGTGGAACCATAAGTAGAATGTAAATGAATCACAACAAATGCAGGAGAAATGACAGGGAGAGCTGTCCAAAGGCCTCAGTGATAGTGGATTGGACTTCTGTGTGGGAAACCAGAGTTTAAAGTCACTCCTTGTTGTTTTGTTCCTGCAGTCAGGTTTTAGGGAAGTGTGGTAGTGACATATCATATTACTGGGAGAGTTGCTTTGTTCTTTTTTTCTTGGCTTTGCCCACCAGCCAGTTTGGGCAGGAAGCCCTAGCTTTCTGCTGAGCCACACAATAAGCCGCTAGAGAAATTGGTGGAGAGACACGTCCGCTGGAAAGCTAGGTTGGTGATGGTGTTCCATGCTAGAATTATCATTGGTAGACTTGCATGGAGAGACATGCAGCCTCTTGTGACGATGGGAGTTAAAAGTTAAAGCTTAACTACTGCCTAAGGCTGGTGTCCTTGTTGTTTGAAGGGTTTCAATTCTAAATGGTCATTGTTTCAGGTTCAGAGTGGATGAAGCATGTGTGCCTCCTCTGAACTGTGAAATGCACAAAAAACTAATGTCAATACTTTTTTAAAAATGAGAACTACCTGTCTAATTTCCCACACATGGCCCTGACAAACCACTCTGAAAGGTCTCTTGGGGTACGTTACACTTGCTCCCTAGTTCAAGCTTCATTAGCATAATCTCGCCGGCATGTTATTCCACTCAACAGCTGATTCAAACCAGGAAGTGCTCTCCTGGATGTGTTAGTTCGAATCAAACCCCTTGGTTTGAACTAACGTTGTTCCTCATTTTTTGAATAATGCGCGGGCGAGATTATGCTAATGAAGCACAGGATATTTAAATCCCCGCTTCATTAGCAATTTCAGGCTGCTACATTTGCATCCCTAGCTCGAACTAGGGAGCAAGTGTAGACGTATCCTTATGTATTAGCAAATGCGGGGAAATGCAGATATAAGATTGATGATCCATTTTTAATGGAGCTCCTTGTGCATAGGTGTTGCAGCACATACTGTATTGTGTATAATGCCATTTTCACTTATTTGCAGCAGAACCATGGCAGATGCCCTTCCCACAAATGCTCAGTCGAAGCACCTGCCTGGATACCCATTCAACACTCTACCGTAAGTTTGAGACTTTTACAAAGATTTGAGAGACTGAAGGATAAGTCTCTGTGCTCTGAACAGTGCCAGTGTGCAACAGTGTTCAGAGAACTGCAGAAATAAATACTTTTGCTAGATCTGAATGATGTACTTTTGAAGTTAGATTGCTGAAACTCTGGTCTGGTAGGATTTACTCAGAATTCTTTTGATGTGTAGAACCATTGGGACTTCAGTTTGCTGCATGCTAGGGTCTGGATGCAAAATGGACACCTTTTCCAAATGTTCTGCGCTGTGGTACTTAAACTCTGAGTCAGGAAGCGTTATTCATTTTACTGCTGCCACAGCTATTCTCACAGTGTGGTCATATTTGGTGATTTGACAGACATTGCATTAGCTCTTCAGAGTCCAGAGGCATAGCTAATAGAGAAATAATTAGCATGCTCCACTCATGGTCTGCCAGAAACTGATACTTTAGAATCACAGAATCACAGAATATTAGAACTGGTAGGGACCTCGAGAGGTAAATGAGTCCAGTCCCCTGCCCTCACGGCAGAACCAAGCATGGTTCTAGATCAATTCTGATAAACATCTGTCCAATCCGCTCTTAAATATCTCAAGCAATGGAGATTTCACAACCTCCCTAGGCAATTTATTCCTGTGTTTAACCACACGGACAGGAAATTTTTCCTAATGTCCAACCTAAACCTCCCTTGCTGCAATTTAAGCCCATTCTTTCTTGTCCTATAATCAGAGGCCAAGGAGAACAATTTTTCTCCCTCCTCCTTTCTAACACCCTTTTAGATACTTGAAAACAGCTATCATGTCCCCTCTCAGTCTTCTCTTTTCTTAACTTAACCCCAATTCTTTCAGTCTTCCCTCATAGGTCATGTTTTCTAGACCTTTAATAATTTTTGTTGCTCTTCTCTGGACCTTCTCTAATTTCTCCGCATCTTTCTTGAAATATGGTGCCTAGAACTGGACACAATACTCCAAATGAGGCCTAATCAGTGCAGAGTAGAGCAGAAGAATTACTTCTTGTTTCTTGCTCTGAGATATGTTTGCTTTTTTTTGCAACAGTATCACACTGTTGACTTTAGCCAGCAGGCCTTTCCCGGACTTTGTACTACTTCTGGGCGTGGAAGAATGATCTTTTCCTTTCTGCAGCCCTGGAGAAGAGAGATTTAAATCACTATTGCAGCCTAGTCTCTCTGCAGAGAAAAGGATTATCTCAGAACTGATAATGTATCTAAGGTACTTATGTGACCCTCAATCACCAGAATGTCTGAGTGCCTCACAATCTTTAATACATTTGTCCTTTCAAAACCACTGTGAGATGGGGAAGTGCTTTTATTCCCATTTTAGAAATAGAAAGCTGAAACATGGAAAAACTAAGTGATTTGTGTATGACCACATTGCAATTCTGAAGCAGAGCAGGTACTTGAACACAGGTTTCCCAAGTCTAGATTAGTTCTGTAACCACTGGACCATACAATATCTTTTTCAGGAGGTGCCTTCTTTGCCCTCTGTAGATAGTGAGGTTGTGGCAACACATGATAAATCTTCCCTATTTCTGTTCTAGATAGCCTTCCCCACTTTTTGGGTAGAGAATGAAAAGTGATGTTGGCCTGGGGGTGAGAGAGTTGGACCAACCCAATACCTCACAGCTACTATGCCAATTTATGCCTCCTATGGATCTGGCCCACTGTCTCATTAATACTGCTCTAAGCTGCCTACATGAGATTCCCATCCCGTTCATCCTCAAAAGCTTTGGAAAACAAACTGGTTTTTGCAGTGGGTCTGGAAGATTAATGGATCTGAGCTCTGGCAGACCAATAGAATGAAGCATATTTTAGTCAAGGAGCTGATTGCTCTTGCCTTTCATCTAGAGGAGTGCCAGTTTGAGCACTACAAGTATGGGAGTATGGCAGATGGAGAGAGATGATTAGTGTTCTAGGTATTTCAGATCAAAACTTGATGGCTTGACAACCCATTGGATTTATTTTCCACTGGTGCCAGTGACTGGCTTTTTGGCTGTTGGTTTGCTGTTTCCTTAAACAGCAATATTTGTATGACCATAGGGGTTTAGTATTTGCCTTTTGATTCATCATAATATAAAGCCTATTTTTATTTTATTGATCTTTGCCTGCTTATCCCCGTCTTGTCTGTTATTAAATCAGAGGTATGCAGGGACAGATTCTGTAAAGATCACGTCTGCCTATTGTCAGGAAAAGTAAAACTGAGGGCCTGAATTCATTGCCTTTGTTTTTAATATTTGTTGGTTAAGGTCACTATGGCTCCAACAGTACTATATTTAGACCCTTTGGGTATAAAATAACCATTACGATACAGTTTAACAATTTAGATTTCACCTGGGTAATGTGTATCTATATTATTTTGGATATAGAATCCAAAGGTTATGAATAATATTATGATGCCTTATATAGATGCTGCTTCATGTGTGCTTTAGATTGGTTAAAAAGGTTGTATCTGAGTGCAATGAAATTAGCTAAGTACTGCCATATGTATAACTTGTATATAGTAAACTACAAGAAGTACTTTCTCTTGTATAATTTAGTATTTTGTTCCACCATTCATCATCTGGCCTGTCAAGTCTGTCTGTCTTATAAATGTCGATCTGTCCTGCTGTTTAAGTTTCTGATAATTTGTTTGTATTAAATAAGCTAAATTAAATATTGGGAATCAAATGTAAACAACAGTTTAGAAATATAAAAACAGGGCAAGCTTGACATAGTATAAATTGGTCAGTGTTTTCTGTTTACAGCTTTATGAGGTGGTAGTCATCACATTGCCTGAGGTAGGGAATAGTGTTTTAAATTGTTGAATCCCTTGCACTTCTGTATTATTTTCTCTAAAGCAGATTTTGTTCTAAATGATGACAAACTCTGTTAACTACTGTGTAGACTTGTAAGGAACAGATCAGCAAAGGAGAACAAGCCTCCAAGTAGATGCTGTTGTGTTGTTGGGTCTAGGCTGAGCGTACTTTAAGGTAGAAGAATTAAAAACAAGGAATAGAAAAGTGGGGACAAGAGGGATGCCTCTTCCTTATTTGTGTTAACTACATTAATCACAATGGCATATACTCAGTTTTGTGTTTTTGTTTATCAGAGCAGTTTTTATTAAAAAAAACATAGTGTCTTCTTTTCAGAGCTACTTCCCAATATATTGTATCATACAGTTGATCTGGCAGCACTGTTGTTATGTAATAGCTTGCCACCTTTGCTTTGCACAATTTCATGTTCTTTTTGAATTTGATGATTATTTTTTAGGACTTTTGATTCTGTTGGGCCACTCACCATCTGCAGAGAAGAGGGCTTAAGTGAACACAGGCTTTCTGTGACTTCACAATGTCCTTAATTGACAAATTTTTAAAGCTGAGAATCTTAATTATGGGAATTGCCTAAGGGTGGCTGTCACTGCATTTTCATTTTGTCATTTATTTCAAAGGATTTTTGGTGTTTGACTGTAAAATACTCTAGAAGGGGCTCACTGTAGAGGAAGAAAGTGAACCTTAGCTTATTTTCTAGGCATGTTCAGATGCAAGGATAGCAAAATATCACATGCTGTTGAGTATCCTGTGTTGCAAAATTAGTTGGGGATCTCCCTCCCTGCAGTATCAGAACAAGCCTTAGCATTGTTGATTGTGACATTATTCAAGAGATTCTCCAAGTAGACGCTGTTGTGTTGTTGAGCCTAGGCTAAGTGTAATTTAAGGGAGAAGAAGAAGAAAAAACAAGGAATAGAAAAGTGGGGACACGAGGGATGCCTCTTCCTTATTTGTGTTAGCTACATTAATTACAATGGCATATTCTCAGTTTTGTGTTTGTTTTGTTTTTCACAGCAGTTTTTATTAATTTATTTATTGAATTCACCTGTCCCCATCCGGAAGCTTAAGGAGAATTCAGTGCTTTTTCCTGACTTGGAGTCCACAATGCTTGTTGGCCTTTTACTCTCAACACAAAATTCCCTCTCTGTGACACCTGCCATTAGGAAATAGCAAGATCGGGGGGACGGGCACGTGAGCAGAAAAGGCAGTGGAATTGGTGCATGCCCTTGCATCCTATGAGGCACTGCACTCAATCTCTGCTGTGCCATTGGCTGGGAAGAAGAAGGCAGGTATATGGCTCGTGATTCTGAGAAAAGGGGAATCTAACTGAGCAAAAGGCTGCATAGGAGGAGTACCATCAACCACAGGCACTACAATAGCTCCTAGGCTTGCAGTAGAGCTGCAGACCAGCAGAGGTCTGAATTCAATGGAAGCTGGGGATTTTCAGCATCTTTGAAAACCTGCCTTTAACTACTCTGCCTCTCACCTTCCCCATCTTTGTGAGACAGGGAGAATAATGTTCACTTACCTTTCTGAAACACTCGGAGGGCTCTACAGGTGTTCTGAATATTATTCTGTTTAATTGGGATAGGTAAAACCTTTGGGACACTGGGGCTTCAATGTATCTCTCTTCAGTTCATCTGTATGAATGATATTTTGTAACAAAGTGGAAAATCCTGAGGAACGCCCGTTTTCATAGCTATTAACTTGTATTGGATAATGAGTTTGTGCATTGATAAACATTTCCGTCTGGAGGGAATTCAGATGTTTGTGTTCAGATTTACCTTACTAGAAGCAATTTTAATGAATTATATACTCTTAGAGATGGTGTCTCACATAGTTCAAGTGCCTGTGTTCTGTGAAAAGTATTTTCAAACTAGCATGTTGTTCAGCAGAACTGAAATGTACATATCCTGGTTTGTTCTAAAGCAATAAGTACTAGTGCAGTCTTTCCTGAAATTAATCTCTCTCTTTAAACACATAATAAATAAATGGTTCTGTTTAGAAGTATCTGCCCTCTCATGAGGTTTATTCCTTTGCTTAATAAGTATATCTCTTTCTCTCTTGTGCAGACACACACTGTAAAATAAAATAAATAGCTCTATACACCATAAAGTGAGTTCTGCAGTCTCTCTCAGTTTAAAGACTTTTCTATTAATAAAATCTTGTTGATTGATAGATTCCATAGGCATTCCAGGTGGCTAGTGTGTGGTTTTGAAAACTAAGCCATTAAAATGATTCCCTTCTTTCCCTTGTAACTCTCCTATATGAAGAGAGATTAAAATGACTGGGACTTTTCATCTTAGAAAAGAGGAGACTAAGGGAGGATATGATAGAGGTCTATAAAATCATGACTGGCGTGGAAAAAGTGAATAAGGAAAAGTTATTTACTTTTTCCCATAACATTCGAACTAGGGATCACCAAATGAAATGTATAGGTAGCAGGTTTAAAACAAACAAAAGGACATTTTTCTTCATATAGCACATGGTCAGCCTGTGGAACTCCTTGTCAAAGGAGGTTGTGAAGACCAGGACTTTAACAGGGTTCAAGAAAGAACTAGATACATTCATGGAGGTTAGGTTCATCAATGGTTATTAGCCAGGATGGGTAGGAATGATATCCCAAGCCTCTGTCAGAGGCTGGGAATGGGTGACAGGGGAGGGTCTGCTTGATGATTACCTATTGTGTTCACTCCCTGTGGGGCATCTGGCATTGACCACTGTTGGAAGACAGGATACTGGGCTAGATGGACATTTGGTCTGACCCAGTATGGCCGTTCTTACGTTATCTGGGATAATAATGTTAATGGGGATTTTTTTTAAAGTACTTATCCTAACTTTGTTTTTAAAGATTGCTGTAATGTAATGTTATTCATTCTTTGCTGGGTCATTGTATTCCTACCATCAGCTCCAAAGTTTCCTTTTCCCCTTGTTAAATTTATGACATACATATTTAATCGCTCAGGAAGGAAACACCATCATTCTAATGCAATAAGGGATTCTTCTCTCCCTTGTCCTTTCTACCTTATGATGCCCCATGAAAAAAACATGGTATGAAATGTTTTCCACAATTTTCTAGAAACAGGCTTATCAATTATTTTAATTTGTGACCAACATATGTAAGTCTCTGACTCTTCTCTCATTGCAACTGATATTACCAGTTGGGAGCAAGGAAAGTACCCTGAGATTACAAAGCAATCTCAGAGACCTTTAAATAAAGACTATAATCCATGGCCAAAAACACTGGAGATATTCTGCAGAGATTTTAACAACCTACACCCCACCATCAATCTCAGCCTGGACCATTCTACACAAGAGATCCATTTCCTGGATACCACAGTACACATCACCAATGGTAAATTAGACACCACTCTCTACAGAAAACTCACTCACTCATAGTTACCTACATGCCTCCAGCTCCCATCCAGAACACACCATACAATCCATTGTCTACAGCCAAGCCCTTCGATATAACCGCATCTGCTCTAATCCCACTGACAGAGACCAGAAACTTCAAGATCTCTACCAAGCATTTATAAATCACAACTACCCACCCGGAGAAATAATAAAACAAATTGAAAGAGCCAGATGAATACCCAGAAACCATCTACTTCAAGACAGACCCAAGAAAACCAACAATAGAACACCACTTGTCATCACCTACAGCCTCCAACTTAAACCCGTCCAACACATTATCAATAAACTACAACCTATACTAGAACAGGATACTAAACTCCGAGAGGCTCTGGGAGACAGACCCATAGTCTCCTATAGACAACCATCTAACCTCAGGATGATTCTTACCAACAACCACAGGACATACCACACTAATACCAACCCTGGAACTTTCCCTTGCAACAAACCCCATTGCCAGCTTTGTCCATATATTCACTCTACTGATACAATTATTGGACCTAACCAATTCAGTTATAAGATCAAGAACACATATTCCTGCTCATCCAGAAATATAATTTATGCTATCGTGCCAGCAGTGTCCGTCTGCTATGAAAAGTGGACAAATGTCTCAGACACTTCACCAAAGAATCAATGCACACAAAACAGATATTAGACAGGATCATGAAGAAAAAAAACGTTTCTTGCCATTTCAACCAGAAAGGGCATTGTCTCAAGGACTTAACTACCTGCATCCTGCTTCAAAGACATTTTAACACCAGACTTGAAAGAGAATCCTCTGAACTGTCATTCATGCTTAAATTTGACATTTTACAGCTAGGTCTCAACAAAGACGCAAATTATCTTACCAATTACAAAGACAGCTTCCCCAGTTATCACCTCTAATACCATTAGCTCACAGACATTTACCTCTCCCCCTCATCCCCCCTCTGTTCTGAAATTTGATTTGTCCTTTTCATATGTGTTCATTTTTTTTTATTGTATCCTTTGGTATATATGGTCATACCAATTTTCTTCCACTATTTGATCTGAGGAAGTGGGTTTGGCCCACAAAATAAACCATCACCTAATAAACTCATCACCTAATTAACCACCTTGTTAGTCTTTAAAGTGCTACATAGTCCTGTTTTTTGTTTCAGCTAGACCAGACTAACACTACTACATTTCTATTACTATAATTCAGGTGTTAGTAAGATATACATTACGTTATCCAAAAGCATTATCTACAGTTTGGTCTATATCAGTGGTGGGCAATCTGTGGCTCATGGGCCACATGCAGCTATCGAAATCTATGTGTGGCTGTGAGATATATTTTTTACCATTGCCCATGCAGGATTGCCAGATTCCATTGGTTTCTGTCCAGTTAGAGGTGTATTTTTGACCGTGAGAGATGTGCACTCACTCTGTGTCCAATCAAAGTGCTACTTCAGTTCACTTGGCAATTCTTAGCAAATAAGCACAGTTAGCAAAACTACCCTATTCCAGGAGGCCATCTTGGTTACAATAATTTTGCAGCCCACTGACATGAAGGAATGCCACTTGTGTGGCCCACTCTAGCCTACCTTGCCTATCCTATCTGTGGTCAGTTCAGTTATTTCACATCTGTATTTCCCTCAAGATATTCATACAGGAAAAAATTATTAAATGCATATTAGAGAGAAAAAATGTGCTGCCTTTAGAGCTGAGTTTACATTATCAAAAGCATCACTATTGATACAGTAGTACCAGTCTCACCGTTGAAGTTAAGGTTGTCTTGGCATGTTCATTAAGAACAAGAATTTATAACTTGGCTGTAGAAATTTGCTCTAGGCTGAAACTTAACATTCACGGTCTTTATCCAAGGTAATTGTATTAGCACACACTTTTAAAAATAAATATGGTGTGGACTGCATAGGATTGTTATGACAATTTAAGATTTATTGATAATGAGCAGATGTGTGGCACCTCAGAGATTAACAAATATATTAAGTCATGAGCTTTCATGGGTAAAACCCACTTCATCACATGAGTGTTAATAAGATTTATTGTACAATTGAAATAAATTAAACTGAAGTTAGCATTCTTTTGATTACTGCTTTTTAAAGGATAACCATTTATCCTCCCTCCACAGTTCAGTTGTGTGATTCCTTTCAGTAATAAAAATAAATATATGAAAAGCCAAATTCCATAAAAATAATTCTTATTTATTATTTCTGGATAACACTTAGTTGAACTGAAGCTAAGGTTGAGAACATACCAGTAATATAAAGGTTAAACATCACAATGATGTTGGATTATTTCCCAAACAAACATTACAAACCCAGGACATTTAAAGTAGAGTTACTGGTGTAATTTTGGAGCAGGGATACCATGTGTTCTTCATATGTAACAAAGTGGTTGAATCCCAGCTGTAAAACAACTGAAAAAAGTAACCATGGAACTGCAATAATACATAGAGGCTACAACTGAGACCAGAAATTCATTTGCTAGGCCCTATACAAACATACTGAAAGATTTTGGACAAATAGACAAAACAGAATTGCCCCCATTTCACAGATGATGAACAGACATGCCCAAGGTCACAAAGGAAGCATGTGGTCAATTTGGGAAGAGAACCTAGCTCTATTGAACCCTCTACCACTGCCTTAGCCACAAGGCCATCCTTCCTCTCCATAACATTTAGTATTATTATCTACTAATACTATAAAGAATCACAAATACAATGCTATAATATAAATGATTCTCTGCCAATGACAAAATCACAGGATCAGATCCTCATCTGGGATAAGTATGTACAGCTGCCACTTATTTCTATAGGGCTTTGCAGAGAGGTACCATAGTAGAGTTTAACCCATTAGTATTAAAATATGTTATGTCCTACCACCCACCTTTTCCTAAATGTCCAGGAACAACGTATGTGGTCATAATACTCTGTATTTTATGTTGTTTTCATTCGTACCTTTAGATTTTGAGCCCCGTTATTCATTCTGGATAGATGATACAGTATCCTTTATACTTACAGTGCCATAGAAATTATTTATAGCCTAACAATCTCTATATATCACCTGAATGCCAGTGAGTACCCTATTTGTAAATGAGCACTGTTTGCAAGGTGCTGAGTGTCTCCCATGAAATATTTGAGTACCCACCCTCATCTTTCAGAACTGGATTCACTGTGTGCATTCATGTGCAAGTGGGCTTTGAATGGAAAATTCTTAGTAAGTGAATATAACAAATGTTTTCAAAGGCTAATGTAAATTATTTTCCCCTGTAGAGTACTTTTAACTGTGTTATTTGGTTTTGGGTAATTGGGAACAATGGAAGTGCGAATTAGGGCTTGCTTTGTTTTTTGTATTTTTCCTCTAGAGAGGGAAATTACAAAGGCTTAATTTTAAAAGGATTTATATATTCTAGCCTTATGCTAAGTAAACCCAAGGAAGGGTGAAGGTCTAGATACAAAGGGCCAGATTCTGTTCTCTGTTACTGGGATGTAAATTTGGATTTACATTGGCATAACAGGACAGTATCAGGCCTACCACTTCCAACCAAATATTAATTTACAGAGTTTTAATAAAAAGCAATTGACAGCTCCCATGTCTTTATATTTTCATTAGCATCTTGTTGACTAAATTCAGCAAACTCTTGGGGTGAAACCATATTTCCATTAAAGTCAATGGAAGTTTTGCTGTTGTCTTTAATGATGCCAAGATTTCACCCTTTTTTCTTCAGAGGTAAAGATAGGGAATTATACAGAAGATATGTCTTGTGTCTGTCTAGTTCAGGGATGGGCATTAATTTTTGACCGGGGGCCTCAGGTGGAAGGGGCGGGGCCTCAGGCGGAAGGGGCAGAACCAGGACACTTCCGTGCTTCCTCACCCATAGACCCTGATTGGTCTGGGGGTAGAGGATCTGCAAATTCTTGGCTCCCTCCCAAAGAGAACTGCCAGCTGTTCAGAACAGCTGGCGGTTCCCTCTAGGTACCCCCACTCCTGGCCATGGCAGGAGACTTCGCGTGCTCCCCGCTGCTGCCCCCAGGTCAATCAGGGCATCAGGTGGGGGAACACATGAAGTCTCTTGCTCCCTGTCCCCGCCTTGCAAGAGAGCACTGCACTTAGAGTCAACCACCAGCTGAGCAGCAGCTAGCGGTTGACTTTAAGTGCTGAGCCCCTTGCAGAGCCAGAGGAGACTTCATGCGCTCCTCCTACCCCCAGGCCAATCAGGACCTGGGGGTGGCAGGAAGCACGCAAAGCCTCCTCCCACCCCGCTCCCATCCTGCAAGGAGAGTGAGGTGCTTAGAAGAATAAAATACATAGAAAAATAAAATATCTTGGCACATACTTCCTTTTATCAGTACTTCATAGTAGTAATGTAAGCTTATACTTATCAGGTATATGCTTATCAGTTTTCCACTATTGTGTATAAGCTTATACTTCTCAAGTATAAGCTGATCAGGTATAAATTCTTCTTCTTAGTCTATGAACGTGAAAGATGATGTTAGAGATTCCTGAAAAATTGAGATTTGAGTGGTTTTTAATCAAGTGAACATATGTATATATATTTTTCTTATATCTTTTTTGAAATTCAAATTGCAATTTACTTTCTGGAACACCATGTCTGTCAAAACTTAGGAGGTGTTAAATTGAAAAATATCTCAATAGATTATTTTATTTTATATAGTGGTTCTCCTTTGCTCTTTCTGTGTTATTTTGTTAGTTCTGCATTTTACAAGCATAGAACTGATCCTGGAAGGTGCTTAGGCCCAGCACTTCATAGGTATTTAGGGCACTTAATTCTCACTGATTTCAGTAAGTGATAGGCATCTCATACTTTTGAGGATCTGAGTCTTAAGTGCCTTTATCTTCCAGCTGAAAGTAGTAAAGTCTTACTATTTTAAAAGTCCTGAGCCAACTCTAAATAAAATGAATAAAATGTAAATGTAAATAAATTCGCTATATATTATCAGTATCTCAGAAAATTAGGCTCCACTTCAGAGACTTGAACATGGTATGGTAGAAGCTGAGCTAACACTTTCCAGGAGTCATTTAGCACCTTGCATGATTGGGAGGTAGGATGTACTTGTTTTAAATTGCTGTTGTGATCTGCAAATTGGGTGTGCAAATCTGGCCCCTTCATTACTAACCCATACTGATACCTGTGTGTAGTCAGAGTCTTATCTGCTTAGTTTACTGACTTAAAAAGTTTTTAGTCATTTTTTTGGTTTGTTGTTCTTAATACCTATGTAAAACGAATATAGCTATGGTAGAGAGTGGACTGGATTACCTTCTGGTTCATGTATCATTGACAGAATTAATTAATTAATTTCGGAATGTAGAAACTTTTATAACTTTTATTACTGATCTAGTCATACCCTTACAGAATCCAACTTGATTTGAGGCATTAGACTGGACTCAGCTCTTGGTTTTATCCCTGCTGTGCTACTGGTTTGCTGTGTGCCCTTGTGTAAGCGGGGGAATGGTCCCGCTATTGTGGGGAACTTTCCTGGCTTCTATACCACCCCGGTGAAATGGACCAGCGAAAGGATCTGAGTCCCTGCTCCCACTTCCTTTACCCCACGGAATCCCTGATCCTGAGGGCTCCCCCTCCACTCTCCTGAGTAGCAGAGCCCTCGAAGCCCCAACAGGTTTCCTGGGGCTTAATCCCTGACCTTGTAGTCACTAGGGGCAGGAGTTAGGGTGTCCCCACTCCGAGGTGCTCTCTTTACACTGCAGGCCTTCTTGGCCCAGTGATCACTTCATAAGGTTCAAAGCAAATACAATTTATTAAACATCAACTGATTAAAGAGAAAAGAATAAGAAACAATGAGAATGGTTAAATGAGAACACACAGCCCTGCTCTGTAGCACAGGGACATCAAAACAGCAGTCTGCAGAGTGTAAGCACAGTCCACAGTCTTTTCCTTAGAAGCCCCTTAGAGGTCTTGGATGTGCTGCAGGGGGGGGGAGGGGCTGCAGGCTGGACTCACTTGCTCTGGCAGTGACCACACAGCCTCAAGCTCTAAGTGGCCAGACCCCTCTCCCAGTCCAGAGCCTCTCCCCACACTTTGCAGTTCCCAGCTGCTCACCACATCCAGCTGCAGGCTGTGCTGTGTGGCCAGTCTCTAGCTTCTTCTGTTGTTTCTCTGTTCCTTTTGGCTCTCTGAGCACTGCCAGTCTGCTGCTCAACACAGGGTCTGCACTCCTTGAGCTGGGTGTGTCTGGCTCAGCTGCTGCAAAAACTGCCCCTCAGCACACAGCTTGCTTTGCTTGGGCTGTCTCTCAGCTCTCTGTTCCTTTTGCAGGACTTCTTCTGCACACAGCTTACACTGCTCTCTCAGCTCTCTCCTTGCTCAGAGACACCCAGAACAATCCCTGCTCACAGGGAGGACGGGGCCTGGCCTCTCACTGTCCTCACTGGCCTGTCCAACCTGTCAATCAGGCTGAGCTGGAGTGTTGGCTGCTTTCCATTGTCTCTGGGGTCAGTCAGTCTCATGAACTCTTCCCCTTCAGATACTGCAGCTGGCAAACCAAAAACTCCCACAGAGTTTTAGTAAGGGGTAACAGTCCCCTTACACTTGGGCAGAATTGGAGGGGCTGAGGCCAGCCTCTCCCAGGCAGCCCTCAGTGCTACCCAGAATGCACTGTGCTGGGACCCAGTGACAATATGAAGGGCCCAGGGCTCTGGCCACCACCGCTGCTGCTGTTGCACTGGCAGTGGCTGGGAGCCCTGAGCCCTTTTGAATCACCAAGCCCCAGGGCAACTGCCTTCTTTGCCCCACACTGTCAGTGGGCCTGAAAATAACATAGCTTTAAAGCCCACTGAAAGTAATATTTAATTTCCTTTATCAATAGCAACTCTCACTCATATTTGCTACTTTCTTCTTTTAGTTCATGTACTTGGTTTTTGTGCATTTTCTGTTTGTTCTCCAACTGAGGGAGAAAATAGTTGCACCTGGGGAAGGCTCAAACCCATCCTCTTGCTTTCTGAACAGAAGCTAAAAGACCCCAGCTGTCACAGCATTTCAAAAGGCCAGCTACTAACAAACACCTACAGATTCTATCAGCTGTTCGCCAAGTGGGAAGAGATAGCAGGGGATGCTATCTCCAATTGTCAGTCTGTTACATGAGAATGTGTCTGAGTATTAAGTCGGTTTTGAATATGTCAAGTGTGAAACAACAGCAATATTGATGAGGATATGCAATTTAGCCTTATAAATAGGAGGACTGGAAAGTCACTAATGAGGTAGATTTATTTAAAACTCAGCTAAGGAAGATCTCAGGAGTTAGACCAGTGAGCCTCACCTTGAGCCCAATGAAAATTATTCTGAATTTAAATAAGGCTATAGCAGCTTAATATTTAGTTAAGTATCCACCTGACAAGGTCAAGCCAGCATAACTGCAGTGAGGGAAAATTGTGTCTCACTAAACTGGAAATGTTTTCTTTTGATAATTTAATAAAATATTAGATAAAGGTAACCCCAGTGGATTTAGCTGAGTTGAGAAAATACTGGCAACCTTACGACACACTCAGCAACCAGGCCCAGACCCTGGAACTCCCTCCACCCCCTCCCCAGGCCACCCACCAGGCCGTCTGACCCCCCTGCCAGGCCTCCCCCAGATGCTCCCTCACCCCACTTACCTGGTTCTGCAAGGGGTTGTCATGTGGCTGGAACAGAAAAACAAGATGGCTGCCAACAAAAAAGCCTCTTCTTAAAGGGGCCATGCTGATTTTTTATTTTTGAATTTTTTAAATAACTGCTGTCAGGGTCCTTTTTTTTTCTCACCAGAATTTCTTTCCTATTTTTTGGGGGGCGGCGGGTGTTTGGTATTTTTGGTTAAACCATCTGGCAACCCTACTCACAAGATGCATGTACGAAGGGCCCTGGCTGAGCAGGGGCTGGTGCAAGTTGATAACCTTGTGCCTCCTCCATCAAAGGTAACCAGACTTTTGACGTCTGTACAGGTCCCCTTTTTGACCAAACTTTCTAGTCGAAAGCTGGGCACTAGACAACCCTACCCTGTGTTCACCCTTTAGAACTCATAGTTTAGCTCAGGCCTGCCTTGTGGCCTAGTGTTTTTGGTGATAACTCCATAGTCCCCAACAATTTTAACTGTATAACTGGGCTTGATTGCTTTTTCTGTTGAGCCTGACAAAGGCTGTGTCTGGACTACAAAGTTCTATTGGAAAAAGATACGCAAACTGTGAACTGCAATTTGCGTATCTTTTTCAGCTTTTGTTCCAAAAGATGCTTTTTCAACAATTGGCCCATCTACACTGGGCCAAATGTTGGAAAAAAACCCTCTTTCAGAACAGCCCTTCTTCCTCATAGAACGAGGCTTATAGGGATACCGAAAAAACCCGTCTACTTTTCTGAAATTTTTTTCAGAAAAGCAGATGTGTTCCTTGGATATGGCCAAGCTTTTCTGGGATACCCTTGGTATCCCGGAAAAACTCTGCAGTCTAGACGTACCCAGAGTGCGTGTCATGTCCATTTGGCTTTAATGAGGTCAGTGATGGTCTTTAGATCCAAGATCTCTCTGATGGCAACTATTAACACCTTTCAGTATAACGGGAGCTTGTTTAGGATTGAGAGGGCTGGCTCTTTGCAGGGGTTTCAGGCACCTCCTCAACTAATGTGTTTTTGCTCTTCATATAGCACTTAGGGCCTGATCCTGCTCAGTGCCTAAGTTTCTGTTGCACCAGAACAGGTATAAAGGGAAATCACAACAAGGAATTCAAGTTTCATTATTATAACTAGTCCTTTCGTATATTAATTCATGGATGAAAAGAAAAAGAAAACCCTTGGTTTTTTTTAACATTAGGTTGTTTTGCTAGAAAAATCCATTAAAATGGTGTGAAGATGTAGATGGATTTAAATATATTTGGGGACTGAGCAGCACAATAACACATAGAATTTAACTAAGATTGATATAAAGTCATGCACATTGACAAAAATAGTGTAAACTTCTCATATGCACTGAACATCTCTCAACTTAACAGGTCTGCTGAGGGAAAAGATGTACAAATGATCATGAATAACTCATTATAAGTTTGACTTCTATCCCTTGGACAATAATGGAACAAATATTGGAAAAGAAATTACTAAAAATCCAGAGGGTAACAGGTCCATAAGCAACGAACAGCATGTTTTTCATAAAGAACAAATCATGCAAGACAAACTTGATTGCTCACCCTGATAGAATTACAAAATTACTGGCTGCATCTTACATTTTTAGGCGCAGACTTTCAAAGGCAAAAAGGGCAATTAGACAACCAGCTTCTACTGATTTTTAGGAAAGTATTTTCTAGGGTATCTCATGAAATTTTAATGACAATTTTAATTTAAATTGGCTTAGAGCTGAGTCCTATTACATGGCTTTATAACTGGCTAATACTAGTGAAATGTGAAGAGAAAGTCAAACAGAAGCAACTAGATCTGAATCCTTCCTACATCATTGAATGATACGTAGAGTATGAATACAGCTCCACCATCCTTGTCTATCCTCAGCTGCATTTTACATGTCCTTTGCATTGTTAAGTCCCATAATTTTTTCCCTCTGTTTTGTTTGTCAGAGTGATTCTATAAGTGACTCTTTTTGTGTGTGTTCTTTCATCTGCCTAATGGCACACCTGCCGTACCAGATGCTCTGGCTTTATTCTTAACGCACTTTCCAGACATTTCCATCATCTTTTCTTAATAACATAGGAGATGAGGAATTGTTAAACTCTGATTCATTCCATAATACAATTAATATATAATATGCTTTTGAAGGCATTTAGATATCTGTCTATGGATTTCCAGATTTCACATCCATGTGCTAAAATGAAAATAACGTTTGAATTAGATTCATATTGTGGTTTTAAGTTCTACATTTCTTATGATCACATGTTGTTTAAGATGGTGAATGTCACCACTGCTTTCCCTATTTGTGATATTATTTCCCTCTGTATACTCTACTAGCTCATATGTTACTGCTATCATAATGACTATTGGTCACCAAGACTTTAAAGCACACTAAGAATCTTCCCAAGTGATAGCAATCTGCCTAGTTATTCCAACAGTCTGAAGTAAGTTCAGGATATTCTAATAAAACTTTGGCAAAGTAAGATGGGAATAGCAAATACATCTGTCGTTCCTTCCTCCAACTTCACCTTCAAAAATAATTTTAATCCATTAACCATATTGTGTAAAAATTGGGCCAGTGTTTGAGGTATGTTATTTTCTCTATATATACATTTTTACCTGTGGGAGCTGCAAGGTGCATGCCTTCCCCTCTCCCTGCACTCCCAGTCCCTTCACATACCCTCTCGGCTGAGACCCTGCACCCTCAGCCCACTTATTCACCACCCAGCCAAGACCTCGCGCCTCCAGCCCCCTCATGTACCCTCTCCACCAAGACCCTGCACCCTCACGCAGCCCCTCAACTGAAACCCTGCACCCTAAGCCCCCACCCTGCTTCTGTGACCCCTTTGGGTCTGGTCACTGTAGGTCTGCCTGTCAGCGCAGCTTGCACTCTTTGGGCTGTGTGTGTCTGACTCTGTCACTGCAGGTCTGCTCCTCAGTACAGCCTGGACCCCTTGCTACTCTTCTTAGCTCTCTGCCCCTTTGACTCAGACCCAGAAAATCCCAGCACACATGGAGGACGGGATCCTAATTCCCCCTTTGGCCTGTCCAACCTGTCAGTCAGGATGACCTGGAGTGTTGGCTTCTTCCCATTGTCCCTGGAGTCTGTCAGTCTCAGGGCCCTGATTTCTCATGGACCGTTCCCCTGTTGGTACTGGGAGCTGGCCAACCAAAAATTCCCACTAAATTTTAGTATGGGGCTAACAGTCTCGTTACATATAGCACATCCCTGTGGTCTCTTTGCCTGCAGGCTCTGTCCTCACATCTAGGGTTGCCAGGTGTCTGGTTTCTACCAGACAGTCTGGTATTTGCACCGTCTGTCTGGTAGAAAAATTCAGAAAATACTGGACACGTGTAATGTCTGGTATTTTCAGAATTCCCAGGTGGGTGCCGGACGGAAGCCTGGCAGGGGCAGGGGAATGACTGGGAGGCAGGGCCATGATTGGCGCTAGGAGCCTGTGGTCAGCTGGGAGCCTCTGGCTGTGTGCAAAAGCTGGGCAGGGGGAGTGGCTCCCAACTCCTACTGGCAACTTGAGGGGTGCCTGCCGGGAGTGCGGCTCCTTGGACTCCGGCTGCGGTCAGTGGCTGCACCCCTCCCCCCGCTGCCAGCTCTGCTACCCGCCCCCCCCTTCTCCGGGCTCCTCCCTCCTCCCGTCCAGCCCCGTGGCCACCGACCCTCCCCAGCTCTACTTCCTGGCCCCCATTCCTCCCAGCCAGCCCTGCGGCCCCCCCAAATCTGCTTCCCATCTCCCCCCTTCCTCCTGACTAGCCCTGTGGCCCTCCGGACACTCCCCCCACCAGCTCTGCTTCCCACCCCGCCCGCCCTCCCGGCCAGTCCCTTCCACCTCCTGTCTCCAAGACAGGCATAAGGATCTTGCACAAAACCAGAGGCTCCCAGCGCCAATCGCGGCCCCGCCTCTCAGGGCGTTTTTGTGGAAAACAAACCCATCCACACTGCTTCTTTTTGCACAAAAACCCCTTGCACAAAAAGCAATGGGAGAAAATATGCTAATGAAATCACAATTTATGCTAATGAGTCCCTAATTCGCATATTTTCTGCTGGAAGAACTCGCAGTGAAGATACAGCCTTAATGTCCTGGATCTTAGTCTGCTGGGCTTGTCAATATATTTAATATATTCAGTTCCTTATGTCCTGTGCAAGTTCAACCAAACAACCTTAGTCTTAATGTGTCCAGTGTTGATTTCTGTATTGTTGCCATGCTGCAATGGATTTTGCCAGGGCCTTGGCAGGGAAGAAGGGCTAGCTGCGAGCTCCTGGCAAGGGTGGAGCCTTTGGTGATAGTGGCAGAGCTAGGGGTTAGCCTCTCCCATCCAGCCCTTCAGCGTCACCCACAGTTGTGGCAGCAATTTATAGGGCTCAGAGGTCTGGCTGATGCCATTGCTGGTGTATTGGTGGTGGTGGCCAGGAGCCCTGGGCCCTTTTATATCACTGAGCCCTGGGGCAGTTGCCACCGTTGCTTCTCCTTCAGTAGGCCTGCTCTGCTGTGTTATGTAATCATGCCATTCACCTCTTTCATTCTTCTTATATCTTTGACTGAGGAACAGCCTTTCAGGGGAGGAAGCTCATCTTCTTATCCAGTGACTCTAGATAGGCATCCAAAACTCAAGTTTTTTAGTAGAACAGGCTCCCCAAAGAAACCCGTAAATTGTTTTCAGCTGTGAAAAGTAATGTGATAATTTTCCATCAGTTGCATGTACTAGCTTCTTCATGCAAATTGCACATAGGGTTACCAGGTAGCTTCAGAAAAAATACGGGACACACTTGACCGGGGTGGGGGGGAGTGGGACTGTCCAGGAGAGATTGAGGGGGGAGGGCAGCCGGCAGGAAGCAGGGCTGGTCGAGGGCAGCGTGGCTGGCCAGGGGAGATCGGGAGGAGGAGAACTGGCCGGCAGGAAGCAGGGCTGGTCGGGAGGGGTCAGGGGGAGCAGGGCTGGCCGGGGGGATAGAGTCGGCCAATGGGGAGCAGGTCTTCCAAAAGGAGAAATAATTGTAATGAAAGCTGGAATTGTCTTCCTGACTGCAGCTATAGCCCACTTTGAAGTAGGAATAAGAGATCCTCTGGAATAGGGCTTTATTCCGGAGGATTGGGCCAGTCTAGACGCTTTTTTTCCGGCTTTTCCCCAAGCCGGAAAAAAAGCGGCGGACATGTTTATTTAAATCCGCGGGGGATATTTAAATATCCCCCGCGGATTTCCCTATTCCCACTTTCAAAATTAGCATGCCCCTTCCGAAAAAGGGGCCAGTGTAGACGTAGCCGAGGAGAGCTACACAAATGTATAAAAGAAGGAGAGAAACAGAAAAAAGATGAGATGGAAGAGACCCAAAAGCTAGAAATTATGAGGTTCCTAAATGTCAACGTGTCTTTCCTTCTGTTGATGCCAATTGTAGGTATAAGGAATTTAACATGACGGTTTCTAAATGCTTAATTACTACAGAAAGCCCATATTCTCCCCTTGATCCTTATACCAACCTCATTCTTGGTTCTGGACATCCAACACTCTGGTCATTGTGAAGAATGCTGTGCCCACGGAAGCTCATAATACTATCTACATGTTTTGTTAGTGCTACTAGACTATTTCTTGTTTTTTAAGTTTTTCTCATTCTGGCAGTTCCACTTAAGGAGAATTTCTAATGCTACACTTATGCCTCAGACCAAGGATGATTCAAAATGAAAATTGGCCCTTGACATGCAATCTATTCATTATGCCTGGCTTTATATGTCCTTGCCACAGCTCCTTCTGCCTGTTTGTTTACCTGCTACTGATTTAAATGAGGAGGGCCAGTTCTTCAGCAGGTGTGATGTGATTGACTCTATTGAAGTCTGTGTTGATTTACACTAAGGGGATCTGATCACCACTACATAGAGCTTCATATCACACTTCACAAGAGATTTTAGAATTTATAATTTCTGGATAAGATTCTGCAGTGCTGAATTTTTGGTCTTTAACTTTAGGTTTGGTTTCTAAAAGAAAAATGAAAGAAAATGTTGATGTTTAAACCCAAGTGCTTTAGAAAAGACAGTGGGGTTGATTCTCCACTCATCTACTCCAGTGTAAATCAGGAGTTTTTGCACTATAGAGAAATAATTCTCTATATATTGACTAAACCATGATGAAATTTTATATAATTGCTACCTGTAAAAGAAACATAGGAGGCAGGATTGTTTAGGGCAGGTATATCAAGCATACATACAGCACAAGAGTTAGATCTGGCCCACTTTTTATGTAGTTCTGTGGCCTGTATAATGTATTCAGACTTTGCTGAATCTGTATTTTCATTAACATAGTATGGTTCTAATCCTTGCAATTGCAAAGAATGCCTTCAAGTGTGTACTGAGCGTAACTAATAATCAAGAAGGATGTGGAAGCTCCTTTTCTTGAGTCATTTGAAAATTATCTTGGAATCAGTCCCTTGTATCTAAAAAACTAGTTAGTTAAAATAACAAATTAGAGCTAGACAAGAACTTTTCACTATCAGCATCCATTACCCTCTAATCATTTATTCTTCAGTATATAACCCAAGCTGATTTTCAGATGTCTCCACTAGTTCCCTTGGGACATGTCTACACTAGTAAATTATTTCAAAATAACTAAAGTTGACTTAATAACTCCTGATTTTACAAAATCGAAATAGCATGGCCCCACCTCAGGGAACCCTCAAAATTAGTCTGAGGCAGGCTTTGTTAATGTGGCACTATCTCGACTTAGTGCTCCAGGAAGCTCTGTGGAGTAATTGTTCTATTTGCTCTGGGGAGTATTAATTTCAAAATAGTGGCAACAAAGGGTCCACACTAATGCTATTTCAAAATAACTATTTTGAAATTGGCGTTATTCCCCAAGAAAAGTAGGGCTGTGTCTACATTGGCATCCCTTTCCGGAAAAGGGATGCTAATGAGACACTTCGGAATTGCAAATCCATGGGGGATTTAAATATCCCCCGCGGCATTTGCATTTACATGGCTGCCGCTTTTTGCCGGCTTGGGGTTTTTGCCGGAGAAAAGAGCCAGTCTAGACGCGATTCTCCGGAAAATAAGCCCTTTTCCGAAGGATCCCTTATTCCTACACTGGTGCTTTTCCGGAAAGGGATGCCAATGTAGACACAGCCAACGAGTACAGATTTCAGAATAAGCGGCCCATTATTTCAAAATAACGCCCTAGTGTAGACCAGGATTTGGAGACAAGTTCACATTCAAATAGTCTCATTGTCAAGGTATATTTTCTGATGTGCAGCTTATGTTTTCTTAAGCTCAGTTTTATCCCTATATTCCTATTTATATCATTTCCCCATCTACTACCATCTTAAAAAGTTCCTTTCCTTAATATCCCTTAATTATTATTTAACATATATATAAATTACTCCGGAGGCAATTTTGAATTAAAAGTCACACACACAATATTTTAAAATCCTGTAAAATTCTGCATGTTTGATATAATCACACCATTTTCAGTTATTTTCTGATGAGTATTTTGAAATAAATTATCCAAATGGCGTGATTACATTCTTGCTGTGTTTCTGTGTTACTTTAACAATTATATATGCAGAATTTAAAATTTGTCAAGAGTACCAGGGTTTTAGGTGGTGCAATGTAGACCAGCACGTAGGTGGAGGGGAGGGTCTGAGCGCAGGGGGGAATCTGGATGCACAGGGGCATAGTGCAGGGTTCTGAGTCCAGGGGAATCCATGTGAAGGTGGTTAGGGCTCAAGGGAGGGAGCAGGGGGAGTAGGGCTAGGTGAGGTGGGGAATCAGAGTGGAAATGGGGGTCAGTGGGGTAGGATTCCAGGTGTGGGGGCTCCTGATGCAATGGGTGAGGCTCTACAAAGTGTGAGTTTGGTGGGCTTGGTTGGGGATTCTGGGTATGGGAGCTCCTGATGTAAAGTGAACTCAGTAGGGAGGTTCTAGATGAGAGGGTGGGAGAAAGGGGGAGGGATCACTGTATAGGGAGCTTCTCCCTCTGTACGCCGAACCCCTGTACATTCAGTCCTCACCCAACTCTCCTGCCTTCCAAGCCCCTCCCCTTCCCACCCTGGCAGTGCAGAACATCCTGCTGCACGGGGAAGTTTCTGGGGATTGATCTGACCTAGCTGTGACTGCTCTGTGCAGGGAAGAGGAAGAAGGACGCCATCTTCACTCCTCTTCCCCATCAAGTGAGGACCAATGGTGGCCAGAGCATCCCCTGAGCTCCTCTCCATCCCCAATAGACACCTCTCTTCCCTGCTGCTCAAAAAGACTTATCTGTAAGTGAGGACTGATGTGATTCAGTTTTTCTTTTCTTCCCCATAAAGAAACCATGTTATGCAAGGAAGCAAAAGGAATCTCAGTGGGAGGGGGGCATTTTTCTGCTATAGTTCAGTGGCACAGAATTTTCCTTGAGTACTAAATCTTTTATTCTTATGATTTTTCTTTACAGAGGTTAATCTCATGAGTAGGGTTGCCAGGTGTCTGGTATTCAACCGGACAGTCCGGTTTTTGGGCCTTCTGACCGGTAAAAAAATTCAGAAAATACTGGACATGTGCAATGTCCTGTATTTTCTGGTTTTCTGGCTGGGTGCCCGACAGAAGCCTGGCAGGGGAGGGGGGAGTGGCTGGGAGGTGGGGCGCCATCAGCGCTGGGAGCCTTTGGTTGTGTCTGACGTAGGAGTGATGCCTTGGGGAGGAGGAGAAGCCCAGTCCATGCTCCTGAGCGCTGTTCAAGCGCATTGTGGAGTCGTAGCCAGACTCGCTTGTGCTTCGCTGGGACTGTGCACGAGATGAGCAGCGCCCTGGGATATGCATGTGCCCGGGTCAGTCCCGCTACCTGCTGGCCAATTCTCTCCCCTCTGGCCAGCCTTGCTGCCCCCAACCAGCCCTGCTTCCTGCCACCCCCCCAATCTCCCCTGGCCAGCCCTGCTGTCCCCACCCTCCACTGCTCCTGCCAACCCTGATTCCCATCCCCCTCCCTGCTCCCGGCCAGCCCCACTCCCCTCCCAGCTGGTCCCTTCCCTTCCCTCCCCTCCCCTCTCCCCACCCCCGCTGCCAAGTGTGTCCGGTATTTTTTCTGAAGCTACCTGGTAACCTTACTCATGAGCCTGTTGATTATCAGCTTATGTTATACGCTTTGGAAATCTCACTAGTTTCTCAACATCTTTCTAGCACTATAGCTGCTCAGCTTTAACAACAAACCAGTGCCAAATAGAGAGAGACCATTGTGGATTTGGTCTGACATGGATGTATGCAACCCAAACTGCCTTACATACTTTAAATTAGTGCTTTAGCATGTCCAGAAAGGAATAATCTACTTGCAGAAGTCCTTAAAAATTGCTTTATGAAAAAGACAATCACTTATGTATTGTCACTGAAAAAAATCCCAACAGTTCTGAGGCAAAGGAGGCAATTGTCCACGGGTCTGGCAATTCAAAGGGACCTAGGGCTCCATCCACTGCCGCCATTGCTACTGGCTACTAAGGAATGGGGGAGGAGCGTGCTGCGCTCCAGGAAGTGTTGAGGGCAGGCTACCCTCAGCCCACCCCTTCCACTCTTGGCCTTGCCCCTTGTAAGAGTAGAGAGCCCCCCCACTGCCCAGGGGCCTGTGGAGGAGGTCGATATGCTGAGTCCTCCATTCAAAGGTACTGGAACTAGAGGTATGGGAGGTGGGGGGAATGGTGCTGCAGCACCCCATGACTTGAAGTGACTTTCATTATATACAGGGTTTCCAGTTTGGTTCAACAGCTCTCAGCACTGCCACTGTAAAAGTTGTTCCAGCGCTACTGCCTACATTTAGCTCACAACAAGGAGGAGTTACTACAACAAACGGAAGCCAAATAGTGTAATCACAAGAATGGTTCGAACCAGAAACATTATGTAAGTTAGCTGCTCTCTGTCTTAACTGACACTAAGCCTGCAAATGCAAGAGAATATCTTGGAATGGGCTTTTATAGTCCCCACTTGCCCATAGGTACCCTAAAACTTCCAGGGAAAAGTCAAAGGATTTACATAAATAACCACAGCAAAAACTACACAAAAAAAGGACATTCACTAACAATAAAAGTCTTTTTATCAAAATTTCCTGGAATGATAGCAACAATTCTTTGCATCTATATTGTACTTTTCATACAAAGAGTTCAGAACACACAGCAGATATTGCTTATTTAAACCTCAATACCCTGCATGAGGTATAGGTAAATTGAGGCACCGAGTGTAAGTGACTTCAAGGATTTGCAGTGAGACAGTGGGGGTATGTCTACACTACCACCCTAGTTCGAACTAGGGTGGTCAATGTAGTCATTCGAAGTTGCAAATGAAGCACAAGGAGTAACGGTAGTTCAAATTAGCCTAATTCAAACTACCTACTCTGTGCCGCGTGTAGCCGTGGGCACGGAGTTCGCACTAACGGGGATTTTAAAATGGCGGCGCCCAGCATGATGCAAATGAAGCCCGGGATATTTAAATCCCGGGCTTCATTTACAACTTCGAATGACTACATTAACTACCCTAGTTCGAACTAGGGTGGTAGTGTAGACATACCCTGGCAGAGGCAAGAGTAGAGCTCACAGAGCCTAATTTATAGCCATATGCTCTAAATACTTACTTCTGAGAACAGCTAGCTCCTGTACCTCTGTGAAGCTCTTGCTTCCCTAGCTCTGGTTGGACTACTGTTGGCACAGGAAATCTGCACATCCTTATCAAAATAAACTAATTGAAGTCCTCAAAACTTTAGATTAGCCATTTAATGTACCATGACTCCTTAAAAGCAAATCCGTAAACATTTTGTCCCAGTGTCCCATGGCTTATTACAGGAGCCACTTTGGGTTTTAGGGCCTCTTGAGGGAGCACAGAGCACTAATTTGTGCCAGAGAAAACAAAATAGAGTTGTAAAAGAACTGAACACTAGAGCATACTTACCACCAGCAACTAGTAAGTATGGAATGAAAAGCCAGAAGTACTTTTCCTATTGGGAGAGAAAGAGAGAGAGAGAGAATTCTCTCCAGCTACTTTACTGCAATTCTCTGAAAAGATTCCTGGAAAAGAACCTTTTAAAAACAAAGAATAAATCGGATGTGGCTAACTATGTTCATTTGAGTTTCCTACACAGTCTGCTTGGTATTCTGGAAAAGAAGCTTTGTCTCTCTTCTCACCCTTTCAAAGTTCTCTCTGATCTGCTGACACCACTGTTCTTCACCTAGCAGTTAAGAGGGCAAAGCAGCCTCACAAGTATAGAAATAATACTTTGTGCTTTTCATCATCAAAACACTCCTCAAACACTAACTGCTTGTTCATCTCACCAGCAGGTAAATATTAGTATTGTCCCAATGTTTTACAAAGGGGCCTACTTTGAGTCAGAGAAACTGAATGTCTTGCTCAGGGCATAGAAAGGAATCACTCTCAGAGGTAGGATCAGAGATCATGAACTTTGGCTCCTAGGTGTGTGCTCAAACCAGCATCCCTCTCTTTGCATTTGTGGTGGTTGCTATGAAAGAGTACTGTTTGATAAAGAGCCATTGTGGTTTCCCTTTCCCTATTTCATTCTGAATAGGGTATATCCGATAGTACCAACCTACAGATGCACCAGATCAACCCCAGAACCTCTGACAAAGGCTATGTAGCTTTTCCTCTCCTCATAATTCCCAAATCTTTGCTGCTCCATATCCTTTAACATTGACTGCTATTTTTAAAAAACTGCAAATCTCTGTTTTAACATATAACACTAAAATTATATGTTATTTGTATATGTTATTTGTAAATATGTGGTCAGATTCAGTATCAGGCAATATTTCAATTTAATGATTAACAAATAAAAGATCCACGTGGTAATTCCAGTTGGATGAATAAAAAGTTATTCTAAAGTTACTTCTAAAGAGGTGGGAGGAAAAATTGTTCTTAACCTCTGATGATAGGACAAGAAGCAGGGGATGAAATTGCAGTAAGGGAGGGTTAGACTGAATATTAGGAAACACTTCTTAATGGTCAGGGTGATTAATCACTGGAATAAATTGCCAAGTACATTGTGGAATCTCTATCATTGGAAATTTTTAAGGACAGGTTAGAAAAACACTTGTCACAAATAGTCTAAATCAGCATTTCTCAAATTTTAGTAACCTAAGGACCTCCATTTTGATTTTTTTTACCCCTCCAAGTGCTCCCATTCAGCCCTGCCCCTGGCCCCACTGAGGCTTTACCCCACTCACTCCATCTTCCTTTCTTCTGTCTCTCACTTTACCCAACTCTCTCTCACTTTCTCCAGGCTGTGGCAGGGGGTTGGGATGTGGGATGGGGCTCGGGATGTGGGCTCTGGGAGACTGTTTGGGTCTGGTCTCTGGGAGGGAGTTTGAGTATGCCCAGAGCAAGCACCACACGGATAGAGCCCTCACCCCCTACCATACCCTAACCCCCTGTGACGTAGTGGGGGTACTTGCTGGGCTGTGGTGACCTCTGCTGTCTGGAGCAAGACCCAGCAGGGAAAACCTCATTATGCAAAGGTGACTCAAAAACATGTCTGACCTGCGGCCCCCTATGGGGAGAAACAAAGGGAGGTGGAATGCTGCCCTGGCTGTGGGCAGGGCTGGAAGAGGGGGAGTTAGTTCCTGGCTGGAAGGCAGGGAAGAAGGAGCTGGGGAGGGGGCTGGGACTCCCCTATCTCAAGGGGGCACTGAGGCCTCTTAGCCCCAGTTCCTGTAACCAGATTACATCTGTGCTGCGCTGTGCTGGAGGAACAATAAACAACCTCCATTCTACTGGCTGGTGAAGTCTGTTCATGCCATTTCGGGGGTGCAGGAGACGGGAAAATCCTGACGCGTCGTCACACCCCCTTCCTCAAGATCCCTGGGATAAGGGTAGGGGGTTAGGGTATGGTAGGGGGTGAGGGCTCTGTCCGTGTGATGCATGCTTTGGGCGCCCTGGGAGCATGGTGCTGCCCCCGGGAGTGTGGCGCATGCATGGCTCTGTCCCTGGGTGTGCAACGCCCCCAAGTGCCTGGTGCATTCGCGGCCCCACCCTGGGCGCCCCACCCCCAGGGCACCGGAGCATGTGCGGCCCTGCCCCTGCCCAATCTGGCAGCCCTGCGCGGCGCCCCCTACAATGGGGCGCTCCAGGTGGTAGCCCAGTCAGCCCGTAGCTTGGGCTGGCTCTGCCCCTGACTTATAGTGTGCAAGAGGCAGTGGGAAGGAGGGAGCAGTGTGCAGAAGGCAGCAGCGTGGGGTGAAGGGACTCCCCAGGAGTGGGGCCGGGAGCACACTGGCTGCCAGTCTTGCCCCCAGGGACTATCGAATAGTTCTGTAACCCTAAAATTTGATGCAAGTTTTCGAATTTTTAAAATTTTCAATTGCATGCTAGCTGACATCCCTACTGACTTGTTAGTTTCTCCCTGTAGGTATTTAAAATCTGCTTTAACATGTTTTTATATTTGTTGTTTGCAGACCTCTGTGTAACCTCGAAAGCTTGTCTCTTTCACTAACAGAATCGATCTAGTAAAAGATATTACCGCACTCACCTTGTCTCTCTTTCACTGTATTTATTTTTTATTTTGTATTTTCCATAATCACACCTCAAACATTTCTTGCAATGATTTAAAAACACATAATATTTAAAATACCATAAGCAATTGCAACATAATTTAAACATGGATTACCTATCTAGCTGTAATGATTATCCATCAATTAGTGAGAATAAAAAAAATCAATTCTACTTTAAACTCATCGACAATCTTCTCCCTAAACCTCTAGGGGGAAAGATGAGCACATAGTTTATTGGTAAGGTTAATAAACAAACAACTAAATAACTTGCTTAGCAGATCACAAGTGAGCTTGGCAAAGCGCTGGTGTCCCCTTGGAGAATGTTCTGCCAGCAATCCTTTCTCTCATAAAAAACAGGACTATGTAGCACTTTAAAGACTAACAAGTTGGTTTAATAGCTTTCATGGGCCAGACCCACTTCCTCAGATCAAATAGTGGAAAAAAATTGTCACAACCATATATACCAAAGGATACAATTAAAAAAATGAACACATATGAAAAGGACAAATCAAATTTCAGAACAGAAGAGGGATGGGGGGCAGATAAATGTCTGTGAGCTAATGATATTAGAGGGGAAGCTATCTTTGTAATGGGTAAGATAATTAGCATCTTTATGCAAACTTGAGTGTAAAGTGTCGAATTTAAGCACAAATGACAGTTCAGAACACTGTCATTCATGCTTGTCCAGGGTCCCACAGGGAGTCTGTGATAGATCAGGGAATTTAACTTAGTTTTCTCAGGTTCTTGCCTAGTATGTTAACCACTGGAACATCTTTTTTGTCTTGTGTGTTTGTGTGTGTGTAAATTTTTATGTAGTAGTGGTACTTCTCATAGTAAAAATGATCACATAACTTAAAAACAAAAGCAACCCAAGATAGTTCAGTGTTACCACAAAGACTCTGCATTAGTGAGCTATTCTTGGATTTAAAGAGAAGCATGCCATTTATTCATTACAGTTTGGAAAGCCAAAAATACCTACACGTTATTCCTCTGACTCTGGGCTGTGTTTTGTTCCATCTACAAACATTTTCTTCCTCTTCTAAGAAGGTATATAAATGTCAGTGTTTGACAGCTGTTATTTTTGCTATAGTTCCAAAAAGTAACCTTGATAAGCAGATTTGACTTTGATTCAAAAAGATTCTTATTTGAAATGCTTTACATTGTGTCATCTTGCTGTATGATGTAATGAGCGGTGACATGGTCTGCCATGATGTGACATGGGTATAACTACTGTGATGTGATGTTAAAAATCTGAAGTGGGGGTTTACAAACTACACACTAATTACAAGACCTTACCCTGTGATACATGGGTATTTTGTGGGTCAAAGAGCTTCTTACCACCCAACTACACCCACTCATTAATTTTGTAGGATTCCAGCTTGATTGTTGGTGTTGGGTTGTAGCTAGTCTTCCAAAGGATCATGGATGAAACCTTACCCTAGTGAAGTCAGAAAAATCACTGACTTTAGTGGGGAGAGAATTTCACTTCATGGCCCTAAAAAAATTGTTTCTTTTTAAAGTATCATACAGAATGGTTCTTCTTCGAGGAGTGTCCCCATGGGCACTCCATTCTAGGTGTTTCGGCATTCCAGAACTTCTAACCATCACCTCAGTTTCTTCTCAACCGCTCCTAGTTCAGTTGGAAAAGAGCAGCACTCCGCGATAGCTTAGCTAATGTTCATAGATATTGTTAGTTGTTAATTATTAGAGTGTTAAGTAGTTTTAGGTAGTCACGGTCCTCTCCCCCCCCCCCCCAGTTAATTGCTAGTTTAAAAAAAATAACGTTACTAGTTATTACTATAGTTGTAATTTTAGCTAGATATGCCAGGGTCACTAGGCTTCAAGAGATGCCTGACCTGCAGGATGTCCATCCCAATATTGGATGGACATGCTCAGTGCATCAGGTCCCTGGGCAAGGAGCACTCACCGAAATCTTGCCATCACTGCAAAATGCTCTCTGTCAGATCACTTAAGGCAAGAGAGCTTCAGCTTAAGCTCCTTTCGGTGAAGAAGATGGAAAGACTGGAGTTGATACTAGGCACATCGCTCTTTGGTACTGACACAACACCATAGTCACTAGGTTTGGCTATGCCTGCGAGCTCAGTACTGTGCTTTTCCAGTGACAGTGAGGATGAGCAAGATATACCGTTCTCTCCACGCCAGGCACAGCAACAGGTTATCCAGACACAAGTGTGTCAACCCTTTCCTTGGCTTCCTCCTATCCTGCTCCTGCAACCATGGCAGGAATGGGGTCCGTGGGCAACAGTCAGTGCACAAGTATCACCCCCTGTGAAGCCACAGCCACAACCACAATGGGTGGCTCCTCAGCTCCCTCCATCGCCTGCATCCAAGATGACACAAGAGGATATTGAGGACCTAGACGAGACCCAAGATGAAGAGATGATGCCCCTGTCTCACATTTCTTTATCCTCCCCAGATGAGTTTATTATGCCGCCCCCCCCACCTACCATGGGTGACGACTTTAGATCATCTCACGACCTGTATAAGAGGGTCTTGGCACAGGCAAGAAAGGGCCCAGGCTGAGTGCAGAAGCCCTACCTTTAGGGCCCTGGGCCGGGACCTGGAGGAGTGGGAGGGCCCAAGTCCCCCTACCTCCGCCCAGCAGTGAGGCAGATTCCATGGAATCAGGCAGATTCTATAGCCACTTGACTTATTATTCCACACATTGGGTGAATTGAATAGGGCCGAACTGAGGACCCTGGGGTGGCCAAGGGTTAAGAACTGGTCACAGTAACATACGGTGGACCCTGGGCCGGGGTTAGGGACCCGAGTGGAGTGACTGAGAGAATCCCAGTAGTGAGAAGTCCACCCAGAGGTGGGGAGACATGGGAAGGGGGCATTGACCACCCTCTCTCCCAGTGCAGCTCCCACCAGAGGGCCAGAGTAAAACGGGAGTCGACCCATATCATAACCACCCCTCATCGCAGGGTGGACCCCGGGAGGGGGTCACCTCCCAACAGACCCTCCCACAAGAAATTTCTCAGATTTTCAGTAAACAGTCAACATTACCAGTATCGAGTACTACCATTTGGCCTTTCTGTGGCCCGCAGGGCCTTCTCCAAAATTCTGGCCTTTGCAGTGGCGCACCTGAGACAATCAGGCATAGTTAGCTGGATGATTGTCTCAGTAGTTCTAATGGAATGCCAGGCCAGGCAATCCACAGAAGCCCAATTAAACTCTTTACAGACCTGGGGCTACAAATATACATGTAAAAGTCCAACCTACCCCCTTTGCAAGAACTCGAGTTCATAGGGGCCAAGCTCAATTGCATACAATCACACGCAAGATTGCCCCTTCCAAGATTCCATCCACTTGCCGCATTAGCACAATCTCTCATACACAGCCCCACAGGCTCAGACAGACAATGCCTTCAATTGCTAGGTCACATGTTCACAGTGACTTACATGGTACCTCAAGCAAGATTATACATGAGATCACTTCAAGCCTGGTTGCACACTTGCTTCTGCCCACACAGGCACTCACTGCACAAGCTCCTCAGTCCTACAAGGTTCAGACAGTCCCTCGTGTGGTGACTTCAACAGAACAACCTCTTCTCGGGTGTTCCTTTCTACCGGTCAATGTCATCAGTCCACATTATGGCTGACACCTCAATGGAAGGTTGGGGAGCCCATATGCAGGATCACACAATCCAGAGCAGATGGGCTCTCGAGGAGATGAACATTCACATCAACAAGCTCAAGTTAAGGGCGGATGACACAATGTAAACATTTTCCCCCTCTAATTTGTGGCAAGTCAGTCAGGGTATACATAGAC
Source organism: Pelodiscus sinensis (assembly GCF_049634645.1). Taxonomy (NCBI): domain Eukaryota; kingdom Metazoa; phylum Chordata; order Testudines; family Trionychidae; genus Pelodiscus; species Pelodiscus sinensis. The sequence continues at coordinate 311,399,691 of NC_134711.1, forward strand.
AACACTGGATGCATGTTCACATAAACATAATGTCACAGCATACCAGCTCAGCCACTGTTTCAACTAGAAGCACGAGTGGGAGATTGACTCTTGAGCCCTGAATTCTGTCTTCCGCAAGTGGAGTTTTGTGGAAATAGACTTATTCACAACATCACTTAACTCCAAATGCCCCAAGTACTATTCCAGAGCAGTCATGGGCAACAAATCTTTAGGTGATGCCATGATCAACAACTTGCCTCGCAGCCTATTGTATGCCTTTCCACCTCTCCCCCTCATAGGGAGAGTCATCAACAAGACAGAACAAGACCATGCAAGGGTGATCATGATAGCACTCACATGGCCCAGACAGCTGTGGTATCCTTACCTCTCTCAGATGTCCATTGCTCCTCTGTTAGTTTGTAAGGTGCCACAGGATTTCTCATTGTTTTTGCAGATTCAGACTAACATGGCTACCCCTCTGATACCTTGCTCCTCTGATTCCTCTTTCCCCGTGGCTGTACATAGTGTACCAGGACCAAGGCCAAGTCCTGAATCCCGAGGCTCACAAGCTGCTTCTAACTGCATGGCTTCTTCAGGGTTATCAAGACATTCATTTACCTGCTCAGAAGAAGTACAAAACATAATTCTTAATTGTTATAAACAGAGCATGAGAAAACTTACATGTACAAATGGTGACATTTCTCCAAGTGGGCGACCTTTCTCCAAGATTTAACATTTTCCTCAGTAGAGAAGGAACTGAGGCAATGGTTGGCACATGCGCCGCAGTGTGACTGGTGCCACGTGTGCGCAGGCACCCCAAGAAGCGCAGGAGTACCGAAACACCTAGCGTGGAGTGCACACAGGGACACCCATCTCGAAGATCAACAGTTACTGCACAAGGTGAGTAACCTCACTTACACGTTAGAACTCCAGGGCCAACCATCCCTGCCCCACCAGTTTTGGATTTTGCATGGGCTCACATATGCAATCTCATATAGTATGTGAGTCAGTATGGCAATAGTTATGTAATAAGAAATCTAAATGCAGTGGAATTGTATGAAGTGTGAATGAGGGCTCAATTTGGGAACTTGTACATTCCATTTTTAAAAAGTGAAGAGCTTTCTGAAAATTGCATTTAAAATAAGGCTGGCCATGGTTAGAGGATCCTTTTTTCTTCTTTTCATCGGAAGCAGAGGTTTTGAGGGCAAAGGATTATATTTGAGACCTTTTTCATCTCCTGGGTTAAACATTACAGGAGCAGTGCAGGAATGACAATTTATATGTATCTTTTAAGTACAAAAGTATATGTGGGTGACAGGAATAATGGTGACGGGAATTCACAGGCTGCAAGCACACTCTAATCACTGGAATCCACAAAGTTTAAATTGCTTCTGAAATTGGAGTTTAAGGTATGTCTGTCTCCTAGTATGCTTGACTGATGGGTAGAGGCATAGGCTTGTGCTTGGAATGCTTTTACTAGACCCGAGTTCTTTTGACAAAACTTATTATCTTATTTGAGATGTCCTATTAAAATGTAACTAAAAAGGTAATTATTGCTACAAATACAACCTACATTTGAGGTCGGGATACTCAATGTATCATTTCAGTGCTGAAGGAAGGGGGGAGAGTGAGTCATGCAGCTCTAGTATATACTGAAATAATAAAAGAAAATTTAAAGAGAGGGATTGGGAGAGAAGGGCAGGTAAGTGGTGGAGAAAAAAACAGCAAAAACTGGGGGGGAGGGAGGAGAGAGAGAGAGAGAGAGAGAGACTAATTGATAACCTATGCTTTTAGTGGGAGAAATACTTGTCATCTCCTTGCTCTAGCTCTGTAAATTGACACCTGTACTACAAGTGCTATCATTGATATTCTGTCAAGGTTCCTTTTATAGAAAGATTCACTTGTTCTAAGTGTAAACCTGGGATATGGCTTTTCAATTTTGAACTGTTTAAGATGTAGCTCTCTGTAAGCTATAGATGGGCCTAAATGTTTATTTTTAAATGTTTTGAGTGCTTCAGAAGCTTCCTCCAAAAGTGTCATTGTATTATGTTGTGTATTATTGAAGGCAAAGCTAGAAACGCTGCATATATCTAAGTTTGTTCCACAACTTCCATTATACGACCCTGTATTCAGTTGCTTAGATCTTTGCCAAACTTTACTTGTAACTGAAATTTTCCATGCCAGATGTTTGCTTCAGGCTGATTTTTGTTTTAACATTCAGGTAAAATGGTATAGACAGTTCTGAGCATAAGATTAGGGTAAAATATGTCATTTTGCCCATGTGAAAAAAATTACTGTGATTTCATAGAGATGCTCTCATGTAGGGGTGGGCAATAATTTTTAATGGGGGGCCATTCCAAGATTTTGGCAAATGGTCTAGGGTCGCACTTCTGTGGAGGGGACATGCAGTTTGGGACGGAGGTTGGGTGCAGAAGCGAACTTGAGATAAGACACTTGGATGTAGGAGGGGGTAAGAGGTCTGAGAGGACATTTGAATGAAGGATGGGGCTGTGCTCTGGGGCAGGGATTTGGGGTGCATGGTCCAGTAGGAGTTATGGGTGCAGGAGAGGAGTTTGGCCTGGAGGAGGGGCTGTAGGAGGGAGTGCCAGGTCTGGGAGGGAATTGTGATCTGGGTAAAGTGTCAGCAGACAGACTACTGGGCTAGATGGACCTTTGGTCTGACCCAGTATGGCCGTTCTTATGTTCTTATCTTACAGAGCAACAAAAGAAAACAAATTTAAACACAGAGAAAAGTCTCTGGGCACAATGCTAGGTAGTAAATGGGGTGAGGAGTCATCCATTTTTCCTTCACTTACTTTCAATCTTTTCTTTATTTAGTCCACTTTCATGCCCCAAATTCCTTGGAGGCATGGTAGGCCTGCCTGGGTTTAAATCATTCTGTGTCTTTCAACTCATGGTTTTTCTCTCCCACAAAAAGAAAACAGGCAAAGAATCAATATCCAATTCAAATTTTAACACTCCATCTTGATTGGTTCTCCCAGTTCCCTGGCCAACACCTTCGCTAGCTACTTGAGTTTAACCCTTTAGTCACCAAGTGCTGGTCAGCACTCCTCCTGTCCATTACATGTACATAGCAGGGCTAAAGCTGAAGTAAACTACACAACTTAAGCTATGTCAATTGCATAGCTTAAGTCGAAATAGTTTATTTTGGCTTTTGGTGCTATCTACACACTCTTCTTCTGACTTCCCTTACTCCTCGTAAAATGAAGGTTACAGGAGTCAGAGTAAGAAGTCCTCTAGCTCAACATTATTTTGACATTTTATTGAAATAACTGCTTGTAGAGTAGACACAGACTTTGTTATTTCGGAATAACATAAGTTATTTTGAAATGATGCTGCTGTGTAGATATAGCCAAACTGAGTGCTGTGACAGAGTTGTGTGGATCATCCATCTTTTACTTGCAGTGACTGTGAATTCTACTGATAAATCATCTTTTTGTATGTACTAAGTCTACTGTAAACTTCGGAAGTGTAGTGTGCCAGACTGAAGGCACTGGAAGCAGTCTTTGAGCACTTGCATTGAGGAGGGATTGCCAGAGAGAATGAGTCTAAATGGCACTAGAAGAACAATTTTGTTATTGAGGTTAATTGTACAGAACAGTGTTTCTCTAGATTCTTGATACTGGGGACCAGCTTGCTGCCTTCCTAAACTATGTAAAGGAGAGCTCAGAGACTTGGCATTGGTCCACAGACTGGTCATTGAGAGACACTGGCATAGCAGGCCAGTTATTTTACATGCCAGGCTGTGTACCGATCAAAATATTATCAAGAAACTGTAAAAGGCAGAATATAAACATTCAGGGAAAACACAGCTATCATATTTTAGGTTAAATAGAAAAAATGTGGATTTATTTAGTGACATGCCTTAATCTTTCTTCAGTTGCTCAGAATGCAAGAAATGTGATTCATTATTGTAAGTGTCAAGAACTAGATTAAGTGCTCTAAAGTAGATGGCAAATCTAATTTTGAAATTTAATTTTCATTGCAGAGGGAATAGGTGTGATTCTTTATGTTGTCAAAAATTTAGTGGCAATTCACAGAGTGCTCCAAGACATGATTATTAAGCATTTGCAACTTCGTTATTGCAAGTTTTTCTTCAAATGCCAGCAGCTCTTGTTTTCATTGAGGCCCGAATGTCTGGCTAGTGTGAAATTTTAAAAATCAGTTTTTAATTAGCCAATTCCCTAGAAGTGAGAGTGCCAGTCTCCTCAAGGAAGATCTTACCCGCTTGTCTTCCACTGCAGAGGTCATTTGGCTGTGGAACCAGTGCAATTCTTCTGCTTTAGGGAAACAGGATTTCCGTGTTCTATATTTTTGCTCTAGTGACCAGCTCACAGCCTGACTCTTTAGCTTACGTTGTAGGGGCTCATGCTTTTAATCATTACATTTGTGATGATACATCTGGAATGTGTTATCTCATCCTCTTCTCAGGGAGAGACATGTGTGCAGTGGAGTGTGTCTTATTCTGTTTGTTTGCTTGTTTATTTGTTTGTTTAATACACCTATTGCTATATGTATGTATTAGAGAAAGCCAAATCAAATAAATGTACCTTTCACTTGCAGTGGAAGTTGGGGTTGGTTATAATTGGTCCTCAGTTCCAGGGGGTTGTCACCTACCCTTATCCTGGAAAAAGTTCTGTTTCCCATGTTGATGAGCTGTGTTGGAAGTTCTTCATCCAGGAGCTTTAGATGACTATTTAGATAGCCTGGGCCTAGGTCAGGTAGCACTCTGAAAATAAGGTCTGAGACCTTGAACTTGATTTGAAATTCTATGGGAAGCCAGTATAGACAGTGGCAGACGAATCTGATATGTTACCAGTGCCTGTGCACTGACATACTACACCAGTCTAAATTAATTGCAGTTTCCTAAATGTTAAAGGCTTAATATGCAGATAATTGTTGTAACCTTGCTGAGTGGTGACAAAGGCAGGCATAATTGAGGCCTGGTCTCCCTCTGCCAGGATTGAATGGAGTTTTCTAGCTTAGTGGAGGTGGTGGAATGTATTACTCGCAGATCGGCTCTCCAAGATCTCAGCATCAGTGAGGAATACAGGAGTACTGGTGAACTACAGACTGAATGAACTGTTTGTGGGTATATATCTTCAGCCAATGGAGACTCAAAATACTTTCCTCTGCCTATCTCTGTCTTACTCAGGTTCAGCTTTATCCACTTTGTGATACTGCACCCCATACTCTTCATAGTGATTTTATTATGACATGACCATAACATAATTATAATGCATTTTATGCAAGACGAGTCATGTACAATGTCATTGGAAAAGTTATGATTCGCTGAATATGATTATCCTATTTATATGCATGTACTACTTCTGTATCTAAAGTTAGGAATGATTTTGTAACTGGGCTTAGTCTGGATGACACTTACAACTAGCCTCTGTGGTACAACAATGAAGAAGCCAGACCGTGTTGATGGCCCATCAGCAAAGACAATGAACCCTGGAAGAACTCATCTTTTCTGTGACATTTTAAGAGGGATAAGGGATCTTTCAGAAAAGGCTTTATTTTCCAAAAGATCCGCGTCTAGACTGGCGCTTTTTTCTGGTAAAGCTCCGAGCTTCATTTTTATGCTAATGAAGCGGGGGAGATTTAAATCCCCGCTTCATTTGCAGTTGCGATATGTCTAATTTGCATCCCTTTTACGGAAAAGGGATGCAGTCTAGACACAGTCGTGGAGGATATCATGAGCTTTCATAGGCACAGCCCCCACGAAAGCTCATGATACCATCTACATATTTTATTAGTCTATAAAGTACTGCCAGACCATTTGTTGTTTTTTCTGTAACAGACTAACTCGGCTATCCCCTGAAGCTCCTTTCTACTGTTGGATTGTGCAGTGGCTGGTCAGAGAGCCTGCATGTTACTGCAATTTGTGTCTCTACTGTATGAATGCTGGTGGAAATGTAAGACCAGGAGCATATATGCAGTTTGTCACAGCAGCACAGTGTGAGAAGGTGGCCAGCCAGAGAGCTCAGTGGTACTCCAGTTCCATGTGACACTCCATGGGGAATCAATCACACAGCTGTTATGCACCCAAGAGCTGGTCTTATCCAAACATTGGACCATCTTGGTTGTAGTATGGTCATATGTGGTGAAGGATAGATAGAGCTGGATATCATTTTCATAGTGCTGACATTTGAGTCCATATCATATGATTAGATCACCTAATGGTTACACACAGATGTTGAAAAGGATCAAAGAGACTAGAATTTTTTGGAACTCCACAAAAGAAAGCATCTAATGGTGGAGATGCAGTTTCCCATCACTGGCTGTTGGTGCATCTCTCCAAGGACTCAAACAATTTAGCCATTACCCTGAACCCTGACCATCTCTCTTAGTTGAGAGAACAGAATCTCATGGCCAACTCTGTTGAGTGCTGCAGATAGGATGAGAATAGATGTCTGTCTTCTATCCATTGAGAGGAGGACATCAGTGCCACTAATGAAGTTTTAGTTCTGGGTCCTCGCCTGAATCCAGATTTTGCAGGGTCTAGAGACTATTAGCTTCAATTGAGATTGTAGTTGGCCTTTTGTTAGCTTCTCTATGAGCTTGCTCAAGAATGGGTGGTAGCAGAGTAGGATTGGGGTATACAGAGTGGGTTTTTTCAATGTTGGCTGGATTGTCATGTGTCTGAAGGAGGAAGAGAAGTTTCCTTCTTGGCGTGAGACATTGGCTATTTCAATCAGAAGTTTCACAATTTGTTCATGACTCTTTCACAAGCCAAAAAAATTATGGGGTCAGATTCATAAGTATTGGGTTTAAGTTCTTCTAACATATACAAAATGTCTTAAGGAGTAAAGATACTGGATTTTGGGATTTTAGGTAGGCTGTTGATTGGTGGGTAAAGGTGAAGAGATCCATAGTTTATTTGGCCATTTCTATGTTAGGGAAATATTCTGTTCTAAGAATAAATTTGTCCTCTTAGTTTGCTTGTCAGGTGTTCGATGTCCTCACAAAAGTCCTCAGAACATTTTTATGTGGGCAATATATTTGGATTTCAGTCTGTCCTGTTCTAATGACCGTGTGGAAAGAGGTTATGATATAGTAACAAAAAAGGTTCAACACAATCTTGCCTCTCCTGGGTCAGGTCTTTGGTGGCCTTTCAAAAATCTCTCAGAACCATTGCACCTCTGTACAATGGAGTATGTATCCAGAAGGCATTGTGGCTGAAACAGTTTCAGCCATCATAAGTAAGAATGTGGAGCAAATTGGCAGCAATTTAAGATGTGACTTTGGCTAGTGTGTCCACACTGAGCTGACTGTGTTGAAATTTGTTCTATTCACTGGCATAATTTGTTTAGGAATGGTTCATTTCTCTAATATAGAGATTTTTTAAAGATGTAAATGTATGCTCAATAGCTATTAATACGTTTGAAAATTTCCCCCATTAACCCTTAATCCTTTCAATTGACTAAAGCAACAACAACAAAAATTCAGGGCATTTTAATTCCAGATACTCAACCACATATAATATTTATGTCTGTTTTACAGAGAGTGTTTATGTATTTATCTCAGCTAAACACGCTGTAATCTCCATGGACATCACTGTTGTTTTCACCATGAAGTCCAAAGTTACTTGATTGTGGTCTACATAAGTTATGCATCTTTGTCCTTTTTCTTGGTCTTTTCTGAGTCCAGAACCTTTTTATTATCTTCCAGACATATTGATTTTCAGTCATGCAAGTAAACATGCTCGATTTGTTCTTCCTGAGTTAACACTTTGTGTCAGTACGTGCAGACCAGTCTGTCACATTCTTTATTTGTTGATCAGTGTGTCCTCTCAGCTGGCACTGAATCCTGTTATCCTGCCCTCACCTGTGATCTTAAACCTATACCCACAACTGACGTTTTAGGTCTGCCAAACTAGACATCAGTCTTCCCTTGGCCACTGTGACATCTCATCTGAATGGTCTCCTTTAGCAGAATTTTGTTTGCACTAAGGGATTGGAGACACATCCTCACTTGACCTTGCTGCAGTAGTTAAATCAAGTAATTTTCCAAGATGTTTAAATGAAATAGAAATGTATGCTAGTCAAGCAAGAGTTTATTGTATGTGAAAGGCATGAAAAGTTTGTGAATACTGATTTGTGTTCGTCACTCTGCTTTCATGTTTAAATAAATAATTATTGATAGGATAGAAGTGGCATTTTTGGTTTGCTTGCAAGAGCTGGGAAATGGTGGGAATTTAACTTGTTTTAACTTGTTTAAAGCATGGTACAGCTTGAGACTTTGACATTGAAAACTCCTGCTATTCTTCAAGGTGCAGTGGGGCTTAGCTGTTTCACTTAATCATTGTGGCATTAATGAAGCTGCTGGGTGAAAGGCTTTAAACTGGTGTTTGGGCTGTAAACCTATCACTATGTAATGATATTTTAGAACCCCATACAAAATATTTCTAGCTATATAAAATGCTAGATTATTGCATCAATAGTTATTTAAGACTAGATTGAGACTTTAGAGCTAGTCTGTAAAGGGTAATGCACAGCTGCAGTGCTCCAGGGACAGCCCAAGAAAGAAATATAACTGGAGACTTTCCTGTTTCCCTCTTGTGGTGGGGAGGAGTTACTGTAGCCCCATAATAGGTGCACTTTAATTCCCTCTTATCATGCTGGTTAAATTCAGTTAATGAGCACATTGCGGGACGGAGTTCTAAACCTAGGTTCCATCAACTCCCTCATACATCTCTTGGAGAGGGGGATGGAATAGTGACTCTATGGATTCTTAATACTAGTTAACTCTGTGCACGGGTCAGTTAACTCTGTGCTCCTTTAATCTCTTCTAGCCAAATAGGGCTATGTCAGAGTCTATCAATGTGGTCCACAGACCCACTCTGAGAAAGGTGCTAATGGGCTGCTCTGATTTGTTTACTTACTGGCTCTGCAGCCATGGAGCCTCATGTCTCCCATTGGCTCCGGTTAACCATTTGCAGCCAAGAGAAGTACTTAGTACTCAGCAGAGGTATAAATAAGATATATATTCTGCAAAACAATGGAGAGCAATGAACTTCCTCCTAGTTCTCTCCCCAAACCAAGCATCACACCTTAATACTAAAATAAAGATACAGCACCACCTAGTGATGGAGGTGGTAAGTAAACTGATCATCACAATACCCTACATTCCTGCTATCCAGCCACCTTCCCCATTATTCAGACAGGTACTCTCACCCAGCTTTTCTTTCTCTGTGAGATTCTTCCTACAAGGGTTTCTGTCTGTCTTCCTAAATCAAGATCTTTCCCTCTGAATTCCTCTGAAAAGGCAAGTACCATTTCTTGCTTTCTCATAGAAGACCAGCTGGAGAAGAAGGTTGCTTTTCCCTGTCCCTTGTGCCTGCCCAGGACGGGGAGACAGGCCCAGGTTCAGAGAGTGGCAGCTTAGTCTGTAGGTCTTACAGGATTTAGTAGAGGACTCTATAAATGCATCTATGCTAGGATCAAGAATTTCTGGCAGTACATAAGAAGTGGGAAGCAGGAGAAAGAAGCTGAGAACACTGTTGGAGGAGCTACTCAGGCACCCCCTCCTGTTGCTTACATCAAAACAAAACTTTTAAGACTCAGCGGTGGGCCCAAGCCCTCAGTTGCTGGGTGAAGGAGGGGTTTCACCCATTTCTTACCCCTAGAGCTCTCACCCTGTGGCTGAGCACCTGGTGCTCCTGGTTATGGTAAGAAGTTGAGGAATAACCACTCTTGGAAACATGGTCCCTCGTGCATGAACTAACTTCCATGTACAAGTAAAGGTACAGTTTTAATGGCACTCAGAACAGCATGGGCTTCTCCATGAGCTTGGATGCTCTTGTTGTGATGGGGACTATATAAAAATATATATGCCCTTTAGACTCTGATCGCCATTGGAGAGGTCACAGAAAGCAGCACCCCTACAGCCCAGGAGCTAATAGCTGCATCGTGAGCAAGAGAACCTTACTGTTGTCCATGGAGTGAGGAGGGCTGGCAAAAGAAACTCCCTGTGGACTCTTTATGGATGTAACTCTTGCCTTTGTCAAGCTATTACTGGGCCTGCAGAGCAGGTGGTGTGGAGGAGGTATTCCAATAACTCTGCTGGAGGTCAGGAGCAGCCCTAGACGAGCTGCCGGCAACTAGAGCCCTAGGTGAATCGCACGATCAGTGCGCGATCGGCACCTCTGCCTCCAAAGCCTTCAATGGCCGTTTATCTTGGTGCCCTAGGCGACCACCTAGTTTGCCTGTATTGACGGGATGCCACTGCTGGAGGTCGATCAGTTGTCTTCTGCTGTATGATTACATGGAAGGGAAACACAGGACCCTGTGATTCTGTGATGGGAGATTAAAAGAGGAAAGGATTGCTTCAAATGTTAATGGTGGTTGCCATCAGGTCTGCTATTGTTCCTCTTTTCCTCAATAAGTATAACATTTATAAGATCTTATTTTTGGTAAGTGAATTGTGACCATTTCATGAAATGTAATGTAAAATAGTCTGTCTGGTTGATATATTTCCCTATATAATATTTGAGGATGTGCTGTGTAGCCTCACATGACATCACCAGGGTCTTTTAGCGAAGAAATAGAAAGAAAAACAAAACAAATCAAGTCCCAGCCAGTCAGTTTCCCTGATTTAAATATTGTGAACATCATCTACAATTTATTGCATTATTCATAGGAAATCTGAAATTTTTAATATAGTTTAGAGACAAGATGGGTAAGGTAATCATTTTTATTGAACCAGCTTCTGTTGGTGAGGGAGACAAACTTTCGAGCCACACAGAGCTCTTCTTCAGATCTGGGGAAGGTCACAGCTAAAGGCAAGGTGGAACAGAATGCTTAGCATCAGTAGACCTTGAATGGTTACTTAGAATATGTGCCAACAACTTCTGCTAAACAATGTGTTCTGCCTTGCATTTAACTGTGATGCTCGGAGTACCTTTCCCAGGCCTGACAAATTGCTCTGTGTGCTCAAAAGTTTGTCTTTCTCATCAACATAAATGGGTCCAACACAAGTATGACAGGATCCCTGGGGTAGGAACAGGAACTGTAGGACTGCAGTATCACCTTAATTCTCCAGCCTCAGCTTTCTCACACAAAGCCATGCCAGCAAACCTCTCCAGGCACTGTGTTCACTCAATCGTCAGCATGTGGAGTCCTACGCCCAGGTCCACCAATAGTGGGGAGGAGCAAAGGGGGCAATTGCTTAGGGTCCCAGCAATTGACCAGGGGCTCCAGACACTGCTGCTGTAGCTCTGCTGAAAAACATCTCCTGATTGAAAGACATTTTGATATGCACTATGCAGGTTCTGGGGCAGGGTTACTCGGCCCTGAAGCCTGCATGGAGCATATCAGAAGAGTATTTCAATCAAGAAATCATAGAATACTAGAATATTAGGACTGGAAGGGACCTCAAAAGGTCATCGAGTCCAGTCCCCTGCCCTCATGGGGCAAGAGATGCTGCTACAGCTTTCCCCAGAGCAGGCAGGCTGGGTCTGAGGAAGGGAGAGGAGACAAGGTGCTACTGCTCTGGGGCTCATCCCAGCCAGGGGGTCTTTCATGTGTGTGTGTGGGAGGGAACAAAGGGTCTGCAGATTTTTGACCTGCTGCCTACTTGACCACCCACACACACTTGACTATTGCTCTAGGCCTCCGGGCTTTATACTATAGCACTGCTAGGTGCTCTAAGGCAGTCTGAAATAGCGGCAGCGCTGTCAGATTGCAGCTAGTTCCTTAAGTGTTCTGTACCAGGTACTGTGTTTCAGACCACAGTGGTGCAAAACAAGGAGCATAAGGAGGCTCATAGGGTACTATGACAGCTACAGCTCATTAGCTGTATGGAGATTTGAGCGTGGTGGGCTTCAGATGTTCAGAAGAAGCTTCCCAAGCTAGGGGGAGTTTGTAATCCACATACACCTGGTGCGGTGCTCTGTCTTGTCCCCCTATAGTGAGTGCTGGGCCTTATAAATGGTGATGAGACTGCTAACGCCATTTATGACAAATCTGGGTGTTTTAGCTCAAGCAAAGAATATGTTGAGATCCAGAGATTTTGCCCTCACTGCCAAATGATCCACCAAGGTGTGAAACAATAGCTGTAGCAAACTCACTGAATGGGTGTGTTGGAGGTTTCAAGGATGTTGGAAAAGGCAGCTGCCTCATACTAAGCAGCTGACTTGAAAAATAAATAGTCTGTCTTTGAAAAGAAGGGATCCCTAGAATGAAGAACATCTCCAGCAGCAGCAGACATCTAGTAAGTTTCTCACAGGGCAAAATGTATTCCACTCTGCTGTGCCCCCATGTGATGTGAGCCTGGACAGGTTTCAATATACCATGAGCCATTGGGCCATATCCTCCTGCTTATTTCTCCCATCCCCCTGTTCATCTCCAGTCCTTTCTTAGCTGGAGTTCAGCTGTACCACACACATGTTGCTGCTACCTCTACCATGCTGCCAAGTGGCTGTTAAATATAGGTAACAGGCTGACAGAGTTTGCCTATAACAACCCATTGTATTTTAGCAGATGTTAAACATGCTGCAGAAGAGTTAATTGGATTTTACTGCCTTCCTGAAGTAGGTGGCCTGTTACCTTCACTTGTAAGGAAAGACAGAGTGAGTGCTTTTTAGGGAGAAAGTGTCCTGTCAGAACTGCCAGGCCTGGGCAGAAGATCGAGCTTTTTCCGTTAGCATAGCCAAACTTTAAGAAGAGGGCAAGTTGGGATTCTTCAGTGTGTGGACTTTTTTTTAAAGTGGTTTGGAACATATAACTCAGAGGGACTGGCAGAATTGCTAGGCCCCGGGCCAGGTGTTTGGGCGGTGAGCCGCAGGCAAAAGTGGAGGACCTGGGGCAACCAGCCTTCAGTGCTGTCCCACTCTAGCCAGCCTTTAGCACTGCCCAGGGCACACCCCATGGGCTCTCGCAACCATTTAAAGGGCCCAGGGCTCTGGCTGCTGCCACAGTAGCAGTGGTGGCTGTCACGAATCCCAGGCGCATTTGAATTGCCTGGCCCCATGGCAGTTGCTCTCTTGGCCCTCCTCACATTGGTGAGTCTGATATAATTGCACCTGGTGTAACACGCAGGTCTGATTTTGTCTCAGACTTTTGATGCAGCAATTCCCACTTGTGCTTAGCTATGTATCTTAAATATTTAACAGCAGGCGCATTCTCCAAAGTATGCCTCACTCATATCCAGAATGTCTCACCTGCCAGATTAATATTTTCATGGATTCATCTCACCTGTGCTGCTACTGTGTCTACCTTACAAAATTCTCAGTGGTAGTACATTTGAGGTGCAAAAACCTAACTTAGTAGGTCAAGTGCAGCTCAAATTGACTGAAGTTAATACCTTGTATTTTCATAGTGATTAGTTCACCGCTAGTCTTTTTTTACAGGATTGCTCCATCAGCATTACTATTACTGAACAAACTGGAGAAATTTCAAATGCTGGAACATTTAAAAAAGGGGATCTTACCCAATTCTTCTGTGTCTGATAGATGTACTCAGAAGGATTTACTTAAGTTCCTTCTTTCTAACAAAGAATGGCAAAATCCCTGTAGGGCAGCTTAAACAAAGAGTGGCTTACAACTGTAAGCAAAAAGGAAAAATCAACCCATGAAAAAAAATCAGGAAGAAAACAGCTTGAGAAAAAATGCATTTCAGAGATAGACTATTTGCATAAGCCCTTAACAGGGAATACCAATTTTTAAAGAATAATAAATGGGTTATATAGCTTTAAGAGAAAGTATTTTGTTTTATTAAGGAAACTAGCTTTGTTTATGACTGTGGCAAGGCATCTCCTTTGCCTCATTGGCCCCAGCATTTCTCCTTCTGGTAGTGGAGGCCTGGAATAAACCAATCTTACTCCAGAGGGCTTTTATTCTGCACTTGAGTTTATTTTTCAATATTTACAAAATGGTCCCCAGGGCAGACACAAGTAGAACTCATAAGCCAAATAACCTCATAACTCAAAGAAGGAATACATTCCCCTCTCTGGGTGTTGCCTTATTATGCTGGCTGCTGGGTGCCAGTCCTTCCCCAAATAGCAGTTAGTTGGATTGTTTTCCCATATAAGGGGAGACCAGCCTTCCCCCCAGAACAGCCTTTTCTCCCTCATGAAACTTGTTTCTCATTTCAGAACCAAACTGTATCCACTGTTATAAACAATTAAATAGTTATTGAGGGAGAGGAAGACATCTGGCATTGAATACATACATCATTTTAAATAGAAATTGTGTCCTTGCGTTTATCTTGATCTATACCTTGCTGCCTCTTGGCCATGTTTCTTATAATGTACTCAAGGTGTATGATCATGGCACATCGCAGCATATCCTGTTGTGCCTTCTGTGCAAACAGGTGTTTGGCAGAATTATTTCCCACAGCTTTAATATCATTTATATAGACTTTTTAATAACCATACAAACTACTTACTCTCTTCCTTTAAAAACATTTTAGTTTCAATATTAATACATAATTATGTGATGAACAGCAGGAGTGAAAAGAATTTAGCAACTGAGCCCCAAAATGGGAGAGAAGCATGTGGAAAAAATCCAATGAAAGATCTTTAGAGCTTTATTGAGAATTCTTTATAAATGATTCCACCTCATCATAATGTTTGTTATCCTACTTTTTAACTGTTCATAATGATAAAATCCTAGACACATATGGTATGTCTACACTACAGAGGGTTTTTTCAGAAAAACAGCCATTTTTCCAAAAAAACTTCAATTACGTCCACACAGCAATCACATTCTTTTGAAAGAAAAAAGAACAGAGGGTTTTTTTCTGACATTGGTAAACCTCTTTCTATGAGGAAGAAGCCTTTTTCTGAAAGAGCTCTTGTGGAAAAAGGTGTGTATGGACAGGGAAAAGGGAGTTCTTTTGTAAGAAGAGGAAAGAGGAAAAAGTATAGGTGCTCTGGTGGCCATTCCTCCCATAGTAATGACAGCTTAAATGCGAGATAGCGTCCATTCATTGTGGACACTATCTTTCGAAAAAGCAGATTGCATTTTCGATGTGCTTTGGAAGTGTGGACACTCTCTTTCGGAAGAAGTTTTTTTTGAAGATTTCTTCCAGAAAAGTTTCTTCTGAAAGAAGCCTGCAGTCTAGAAACAGCCACTGAGAACAGTAATTATTGTCCAAAGTCTGTCTTCTTCATACTCCAAAATTATGTAACTCGGCAAGAAAAATATTTTATATATGTATGTTTGTTTTATTTTTTCTTGCTACAGTCTGAACTATTTTCTTTCAACACTCTGAAAAGGTAAAGTGCTATGGGTGAAAAAATAAGAAATAATTAGGAAAATCTGTGCTATATAATGTCAGACAGTGTATCAAAATGAAAAGATACCCATGAATGCCATTCATTTAAGGTCTGATCTGAAGCCAAAAAAGCTTTCCATTGACTTTAGTGAACTTTGGATCAGGTTTTAGAGAGTTACAACTCCAGCTTTAGGGAAAAGTCTTTTAAAATACATTCTTGCCAGAGTTATTTTTCTTGTGTATTACTAAAGATCTATTCATAAAAACTGCAAGATCTCACCGGTTTTTTTCCCCGAAGTCCATATTTTTGTTGCATCCCAATCATTTTCACAGCAACTCACTGAGATATTACAATTGGAGAAATTAGGTTACACAGCTGAGTAGGGTTGCCAGGTGTCCGGTTTTGAACTGGACAGTCCAGTATTTGAGCTTTCTGTTCAGTAAATAAATTGAGAAAATATAAATGAGAAAATATAAATGTCCTGAATTTTCTAAATAAGATGTAATGTAGATTGTGATATAATGTCAAGTGTGTCTGGTACTTTTGTTGAAATCATCTGGCAACCCTACAGCTGAGTGGAATCCTAAGGGCCCAAAGACACTGCTCTTACACAATTGTACATTAGTGCCAACAATAAGCATTCATAAATTGTGAGTTGGGCTCTAGAAATCATGAGACTGGCCTAAAAATCACAAATGGTTTTTTTTTCTCCCCAAAACATCTTGGGTTGTTTTGTTAGTCTTCTGGGTTCAGAGCCTTTTCTCTGCAAGCATGTGGGCTAGCAGGGCTGGCTCGAGCCATGCCTGCACCCCGGGCAGCGGGCGCGCGACGTATGCACAGCTCCGCCCCCGGGCGCACGGCGCATGCGCACTCCCGGCGCACTGCGCACCTTACAGTTGCAGTCGGGTGCATGGCGTGGCCCCCAACCTGATGGCAGGTCTAAGGGGTGACGCATGGCCCCCGGCCCCGGGCATATAGCACCTGATTCCTCTCCTTACAGCTGCCATCAGGCCCCCCCCCCATAGGTTGGCGCCCTGAGCAGCTGCCCGGCTAGCCCCCTCCCCCCCTTAATCCGGTCCTGTGGGTTAGAAACTTGCTTTTTATTTTATTTTTTTTATTGAAAGCTGAGATGATTCTATATGATACTCAGTTCTGCCATGAGTGCAGTGGACTGGATTATGTGACCACTCCAGGTCCTTTCTAGTTCTACAAGTCTATGAGTCTCATGTAATTCCAGACTCCAGCGTATGGCGCTCTAAGAAAAACAACCTATATTATAAGTCTCATGATACAAATTTACCAACTTTTGCACTTTTATGAGAACATTTCTAGTAATCCACCAGGAAGATTCATATTATTTATCAAAAAGCATCTAAGAAATCTACTGTTCTCACTCTCAGATAGGTATTTACACCCGACCAAAAACTTAAGCAGTGCTAGAGTAATCGCAGAAAAGCTGCTGGAATGCATCACTTGTACCTATTAGTCAAGTCTTGCTTTGTGTGGAAGGGTATTTCTTAAGTGAATTTGCAAAGGTTATCCCAGATGATTGCCTGTAAGACCTTTAAACCACATCAGACCACTCTTTTGTGTGATATATATATAACACACTTTCTTTCAAAAATATCTCTTAAAGGTACATCTACACTGCCAAAATTCCCCCTGATTCCACAATAATAAGTCTCAGAGATTCAGGGTAACTGACCTGGGCTTGTGTTGTGAGGCTAAAAATCAGTATGTAAACATTCTTACTTGGACTGGTATCTGGGATCTAAGATCCTCCCCACTTGCAGGGCCTCAGACCAAGGACTCCAGCTTGAGTGGGAACTGCTATTTTTGCCTCCCTAATGTGAACCTGAGTCAGCTGATATGCTCTCTTAGATTTGCTGCTGCATGCTTTTTCATCACTTCAGGTTTTTTAAATATATATAAATAAAATACCTTACCAAGCTTCTTTGAATCCAATCAATTTAAGAACTTCATCAGCTAGGAAGCTTAGAATTAATATATCTTACACATCACTACAATTATATAATCACCCTTAATGGTTGTGATTATTTTTTAAGTCCAGTATCTTGGGATCTTCCAGGGTTAGAAGAAAAGTCCATATGCTCCACTGTAAAACTTGGAATCTCCCATTTCCAGTACTACTTGCTAGGTTACCAGAAATCAAACCATGGAAAAGTAAAAACTATCAAATTAAGTTTTCAAATGCTGACAACTTAAATGTTGTCACGTTATTATTACATCACTAGCAGACCATGTTGTTTGTATCCAGAAGACACATTAGACTGTTGTTTGTGCTTTGCTAACCATATGGTGAGTAGATAATAATTTGGCCATTTGCCAGCAGGATTCAACAAGCACCTGGTAGAGAATGCTTATTTGCATCATTCAGCCATTCCATGTGAATGTTACATAACCTTACTTACTGGTTACGCTAGCTGCTTTATATTGGAGAGAGATGGTATTATTCAAATATAATAATTCTATCCAAAATGTCAAAGGTGAGATTGTCCCTAAATCTTAAATGAGATTCTCTATTTATTTAATCTACAGCTATAATTTTGAAAAGTGGCTAAATCCCATTTTTCATAAGTGATTTCAATATTTAAGAGCCAACATTTCAATGGCTTTCACTGGGATTTAAGCTTCTAAATCACTAAAGCATTTTTTTAAATGTTAGCTTGTATCTAAGTTTCTGCTAGGTTACAGTTGATAATCCAAACATTTTTTAATGATAGTTCATTGTAAATAGAGTTGAGGCCTGGTCTATAGTAGACTAGGAAGGCTGGCTTAAGGGACGCAATTCCAGCTATGCAAAACGCATAGCTGGTATAGGCTTACCTTAAGCCAAGACATGGTGGTGTCCACACAGAGGCTACGTCTTCACTGCAGGTGTTTTGCGTAAGAGGAAATGTAAATGGAGTACTTATTTGCATATCTTGTACTCTCATTTTCATGGTGTCTTCCGATCCTTTTTGTGGAAGAGGTTTTTGCGATAAAAAGCTCTGTGTAGATGGGGCCATTTGTTGGAAAATTATAACCTTTTGTACAAGAGCCCTTATTTTTCAAAAAATGAAGTTTACAGGCACTTGTGCAAAAGGATATTTTTCTGACAAATGACCCCATCTACACAGGGCTTTTTATTGCAAAAACCTCTTCCGCAAAAAGGATCGGAAGAAGATATGCAAATGAGAGCATGAGATATGCAAATGAACACTCCATTTGCATTTCCTCTTCCGCAAAACACCCACAGTGTAGACGTAGCTAGGGGGAAGCCAATGGGAGCAAATGCTCCCATTGGTTTACTTTACTTCTCACGGAAGGAGGAGTACCGGATGCCGACTGAGGCTGCCCTCGGTGTTCAATTTACAGGTCTAGAATTGACCCACTAAATCGAACGCTAGAATATCGATCTCTGGAGTGCCGATATTCAGGTAAGCATAGATGTGCCCTACATGAATATTAAAACGCCTTCTGATAATTAAAAGCTGTTTGGTTTAATTATGATCATGTCCTTTTAATATATATTTTGATGCGTGAATATTCATGCAAAAGACTGTATATACATGGTGTTTGGCAAATGACTTTCTTCATACCCAGATTTGCATGTAAACAAGACTGTCTGTTGTTGACTGTTGGATATTCACCAACAGTCCATATTATGTAGGAGGAGAGGTTCCTTCCTACCTTAAAAACTTACGAGCTTTCTGGTCTAATATGTTTCTGGAATTGTGTTTTGGAACTAAGAGAAAACCATGCGACTCTTATGACCATGAACACCATTAATAGCAAATACAGTTTTTGTTCAGTCTTCTGTCAAATCCTGCTCTCAGATGGAGCTACATGTATAACTGAGAGCAGATTTTAGCCACATGGTGCCCAAACAGAGAAGAGTGAAATGTCAGAGTGAAGCCAAGTACTTTTTTACTTCTTTGATTTTTATATATATATTGGGATTTATTTCTTAGGGTGATCAAAGGCATTGTATTAACCAAAATTAGTACATTAATCTACTTAATGGGTCTCTTAGCATGAACAATGTTTAGTTCTTTAAAATCAAAACTAACTAGACCTCTTCTCTTCATCTCCTTCCAAACAAAGCTGTCGGTCTTTATCCATCTGTTCTTCCTTAGAAGTAGCTCCTCTTGGGTTTTTACCTCCCTTTTTCTTTTTGGATGAGATTGATTACTCTTAGTTTGGCATGTGACGATATGATCCAGAATGGACCCTAGTCTGATTTCTCATTAACAGAAGCTGTGTATGTAAAGTCAGCAGCTTTTTAGAAAGGTGAAATAGCATAATTAGGAGTATCAGCAAGAAAAAGTTTCTGAGACACCATTGTCACACATTTTCCCATGAGCTCAAATATCTTCTGCCCATTAGCCCTTGCATGAGGCAGCCTCCTTCTGAGTTTGTGTCTGACAGTTTTTCTTAGTGCTGCATTTTTTTTGTATTCTATTTCTGTAAGACAATGACTTATTATAAAGGACCCTGGGGTGCTTAAAATAACATCCACCTCCTCATACATTATTGGTACTGCTGGAAACAACAATAAAAATAATGGATTGGTTCTGATTTGAGCTAATAAATCGAGCAAATCTTGCTTGTCTATATTAAAATTACATACTTCTTACAGAGCTGGGCAGTATTCTGAGATGCAGCCATTACTTTTAATTTAAATACTGAAATGTTTGGCATAATAATATATACTCATTAAAAATAGTTAAATAAGGCAGCTTCTTATACTCGCATTACTTACACATAAACCTCATGCTGCTTATTTGGGTGTCACCTGAGTGATATTTTCTAAAGCCAACATCCTTGTATTCTCTATACAGAATATTTTTAAGCCATTCTAGATTTTTAAGAAATACAAACAGTGAGTTATATGGCATGTAATCAGTTTGCAAATTCATCCTTTTAGCATCATGTTTTCTTTATCAATCACTGTCATTTATACACCTAAAAGAGAATGAATAAGAAAATAAAGGAGATGTTTTATGCAGATATGCCATTGCAAATATGTGCTGCTCTATGTAGAACAGGAGCCTCAGTCTGAGATTGGATTAATTGCACAGGAATTCATATTCCTTAAGCATCACTACTATGAAATAATGGAGTTACCGCTTAAGTAATTTAGATGACAAATTTAGACTGACCTAAATTAAAAGCCTTTCCTAAATCAATACAAATTGTTCCAGAGATATTTTTGCTTATAACAGATAGTAGTTTAAAATAAAAGCTTTTTGCATGCATTGCTAGGAAATAATATATTTTCCTAAATAGAGAAACTACATTGGGAGCAGTTTTCAAACTAGAACACACAATAATGCCCAGAACCCAGACGTGAAGAAGAGCTCTGTGAAGCTAAAAAGTTGATCTCTCTTTCCAACCAAAGTTGATCCAATACAAGATATACAAGATACTACCTTACCCTCCTTGTGTTTCTGTAGTATCCTAAGACCAGCATGGCTACAACAACACTGCAGAATGCAAAAATAATCATTTAGGTGTTTATTAATTATCCATTTTCTATGCTTCTTCAGTTCTTTGAGCAGCCCACACATGGAATTTGGACGTTCAGTTAGGCACCTTTGTGTCTGAGCTTAGCTCTGAGACTCTAAGAAAATGTACCATGCACAGTCACGGATAATAGATTTTCGTGAGCAGACTTCCATACATGCACATTAAACCCACTTTAATGTACCAACTAAACACTACCACAGGATGTTGTGAATTTGCCAGAAGATGTTGTGAAGACCAGAATGTTAACAGGGTTCAAAAAAGAACTAGATAAATTTATGGCGGATAGGTCCATCAATGCTTATTAGCCAGGATGGACAAGAAAGGTGTCCCGAGCCTCTATTAGAGGCTGGGAATAGTTGACAGGGGAGAGATTACTTGATGGTTACCTGTTCTGTTCATTCCCTTTGGGGCACATGGCATTGACCATTGTTGGAAGACAGAATACTGGGCTAGTTGGACATTTGGTCTAACCCATTATGGCCGTTCTTATGTTCTTGTATTCAAAAAGGATGGACCTTTCATATTTGGGTCACATTCCTTGACCTAAATAACCCTGTGCTCTCTGAGTCATGGTTTAAAAAGGGGACTTTGTGAATGTGCATGTATGAGAGTGTGCTCACTGTTGAGGGCAGGGTTTACCTCTGTCAGGCTTATAGGCTGAATTAAAGTGCACCCTATTTTATAACCCTAGAGGCTACTGCATGGGGCATAGCCCTGCTTTTGCCATCATTTCACCCTCTTCTTTCCTTGACCAGAAATGTCACCTGTACCTGGAGAGACTCTTGCAGAGGTTTATCTGTGATACATGCCATGGAAGATATACCCCAGGATGCTAAAACAATCAGGGGGCCTGTGAAGGCTTCTTCCCCACTCTGGCAATAAATGCAGAAGTGGAGCCCCGCAAAAGTACCCGAAAACCGTATCTTTCCAGGCTTTGGTTTAAAACTTCCCCCCCAAATCTTAAAAACCTAGATTTTGGGATAAAAATCCACTGTCACCACTCAAGTAATAATAAAGAAACCAGGAAGGGTATGTCTACACTACAAAGTTAATTCGAACTAACAGCCGTTAGTTTGAATTAACTTTCATAGGCACTACACATACAAACCGCTAGTTCAAACTTAATTTGAACTAGCGGAGTGCTTAATTCGAACTAGGTAAACCTCATTTTACGAGGACTAACGCCTAGTTCGAATTAAGTAGTTTGAATTAAGAGCTGTGTAGCTGCTCAATTCGAACTAGTTGGAGGCTAGCCCTTCTCAGGTTGCCCTGGTGGCCACTCTGGGCCAAGCCAGGGAAACTCTTCTGACTCCTCCCGGCCTCGGAGCCCTTAAAGGGCCACGGTCTGGCTACAGTGCCCATGCCAGGTGCAAGCCTGCCAACACCCAGCCAGCAGACCCTGCACCTGGCACGGCACGAACCAGCCACCCGCTGCCACTCAGCCCTCCGCCTCTTCCCAGGACCAGGCTGACGGCTCCCAGGAGCCTCCCAGGGGCTGCAAGAGGCGGGCGCCCGCCTGGTCTAGTGCGGAGATCATGGACTTCATCTAGGTTTGGGGGGGAGGCCTCCAACGTCCACAATCTCCGCACTAGGCACAGGAAAGTGGCTGTCTAGGGCAGGATAGCTGCCAGCCTGGCCACCAAAGGCCACATGCAAACCCAGGAGCAGGTCTGCATGAAAATCAAGTTGGTCCAGTGAGACCCCCGACCCTGAGCTTAGAACATAAGAACAGCCGTACTGGGTCAGACCAAAGGTCCATCTAGTCCAGTAGCCTGTCTGCTGACAGCGGCCAATACCAGATACCCCGGAGGGGATGGACCGAAGACAATGACCAAGCCATTTGTCTCATGCCATCCATCTCCAGCCTTCCACAAACAGAGGCCAGGGACACCATTCCTATCCCCTGGCTAATAGCACTCCGTGGACCCAACCTCTATGAATTTATCTAATTTCTCTTTAAACTCTGTTATAGTTCTAGCCTTCACAGCCTCCTGTGGCAAGGAGTTCCACAGGTTGACTATTTGCTTTGTGAAGAAGAACTTTCTTTTATTAGTCTGAAGCCTGCTACCCATTCATTTTATTTGGTGTCCTCTAGTCCTTCTATCTTGGGGACTAATGAAGAACTTTTCTTTATGCACCCTCTCCACACCACTCATGATTTTATAGACCTCTATCATATCCTCCCTCAGTCTCCTCTTTTCTAAGATGAGAAGTCTCAGTCTCTTTAGCCTCTCTTCATATGGGACCTGTTCCAAACCCGTAATCATTTTAGTTGCCCTTTTCTGAACCCTTTCCAAGGCCAAAACATCTTTTTGAGGTGAGGAGACCACGTCTGTACACTGTAGTGAAGATATGGCATATCATAGTTTTATACTTCCCCACCTCCTTCTTCCCCTGGCTTCCCCCTTCCAGCTCCCTCCTCCCAGGTTTCTCCCTCCCATCTCCCACCCTCTCTCTTCCCGTCTCCCACCTCCTTTCCCCAGTCTCCCCAGAGATTAATCCCCCCTCCCAGTTTTGTTAAATAAAGAGAGTTTCTATTTTTGAACACACATGTCCTTTATTTTTTACATCAGGAAGGGGGGTTAGGGAGGGGTAATTGGAAGGAGATGAGGGAGGAATGGGGCACAAGCCCCCGATGGGGAGGACTGGGGTGGCTCTGAGGGCTCCTCAGGGTGGAAGCTCTCCTGCAGGGCCTCCTGGATCCTGACAGCCCCCCGATGACTCCCCGCCCCAGATGGCAGCCTGCGGCAAGTGCAGCCGGGCTGATGGCTGAGTGCTGTGATGTGCCGAGTGCGGGCACTCCATCGAGGTAGATAAGCAAGGGGGCAACCCTTAGAACTGTCTGTCCGGGGTGGGGGTCAGGTCCCTTTAAGCACAGCCCTCGGCTAGCCTGAGGCAGCAGCTCCATACTCTAAGTCCTAACCTGACCTCCCTGTTATGCCTCATAGGATGAGGTTTACTGGGGAGGTCGATAAAGGGCTTTCATGTCAGCGCGGGAGGGTCCAGACTGATCAGCTGTTTGTTGGCTCAGCGTGGCATCCATTTAAATTTAAATGAAGCTGTGATTATTTAAATCGCGGCTTCATTTCCCTTTGCCAAACAAACAAATCTATATGGCTCTGTCAATGGAGCCATGTAGTTTAGACATACCCTTAGTTACAGAGTAGAGGAAAACCCATTTTTAAATGCACAGACATCAGATTCCCATTCCCAAACCATAAAACAATAAAACCTAATGGATTTATCTAAAGTTTACCCTGCTTACAGATAGTGAAGAGTCTTTTCTTGGAGGGAGACATATTGTCTGTCCCCCTCAGTAGCTGAAGAGAACTGCCCAGGGACAAAGGAGGGAAAAACCCCAAAATTCCTTTGTCCTAGTTTGAAATCCCTATCTGCATTTCTATTGGCTGAGCAGATACCTGGCTAGGTACAGTTAACTCCTTAGTCCCCAGGCTGCTGCCCATCCCTCATGGTCATGACAGGGCCACTGGAAAACTGATTTGTTAAAGGAATGCTCAATGACAGTAAAGGCCTTTGGCAAGAAACTGAATGAATTCTTTTCAACAGTCTTCCTGGTTAGAAGTTGTGAGGGAGATTCCCAAACCTCTGCCATTCTTTTCAGGTGACAAATCTGAGAACTGTCCCAGATTAAGGTGTCAGTAGAGGAGGTTTTGCAACACATTGATAAATTAAACAGTCTCCAGGGCCAGATGGTATTTACTGAAGAGTTTTCAAAGAACTCAAATGTGAAATTGCGGAAGTACTAACTGTAGTCTGTAACCTAGCATTTAAATCAGCTTCTGTACCAAATGACTGGAAAATAGCTAATGTGATGCCAGTTTTTAAAAAGGGTTCCAAAGGTGATCTCGGCAATTACAGGTTGGTAAGCCTGACTTCTGTACTACGTAACTTGTTAATACTATAGTAAAGAACAAAATTGTTAGACATATATATGAACAGTTCTCGACAAATTAGTCAGTCTACTTGCGTGGGGTGAGTAGATTTTAAGCTAGCACAGCACCGCAGTGCGATCAGCGCATGCGCAGTGTGCCAAACCACGCGGCTGGCGAGTGGGGCTCGCTGCTGCTTGTTAAGCCCTGTCTATGAATATAGTGTGTTTTTTTTCAGAAAGCCTTTGACAGAGTCCTTCACCCAAAGTCTTATGCAAAGTAATTTGTCATGGCGAAAGACGGAAGTCCCTCTCTTCAATTGGTAACTGGTTAAAAGATAGGAAACAATGAGTAAGAAGAAATTATCAGTTTTCATAATGGAGAAGGGTAAATAGTGGTGTGCGCCAGTGGTCTGTACTGTGACCAGTGCTATTCAACATATTCATAAATGATCTGGAAAAAGGGGTAAAGAGGTGGCAAAATGTGCAGATGACTCAAAACTACTCAAGATAGTTACATTCCAGACAAAATGTGAAGAGCTATGAAAGGATTTCTCAAAACTGGATGCCTGGGCAACAAAATGTCAGATAAAAGTAATGCATATTGAAAATAGGGATGTAAGTGACTAGTCGACTATCCGATAAGCATAAGCTTATCAGATAGTCGAGTAGTGACTTGACTAGCCGCTCCCCCTGCTACTGCCTCTATCAGAGGCAGCAAGGGGGGGAGCAGGACCCTGTGCTGGGAGAAGCTGGCTTAAAATCTGGTTCCTCTCACCACAGTCTACATGAGGGGAAGGGGAGGCATATGCACAGCAGGGAAACAGCATGAGCAGGGACTAAAGCTACATTCTTCGTCGAGTAGTGTCCCCGAGGGTGCTCCACTCGAGGTGCTGGATCCGTCCCGGCGCCGCAAAACGGAGAAACTTCCATAGCAGTAGCCTGCCGGCGTGCGCATGTGCTCCTGTTGCCTCGCACCGTTCGCGCCGTTACAGCTGAGCGCGGGCCGGCTTGTCAGTTTCCTTCAACCATCCGCGGCCGCAGACGGATCTAGGACGAGCTCCCTCTCCGCCTGAGGAGAAAAGGGAGACTTTTCCTTAGAAACCTATTACGAGACAATTTAGAGTTAGGGTAGTTGTTACTAGTTGTTAATAGTATTACTAGTTAGTTGTCAGGTTTTGTTTCCTTCTAGTTCATAGTCTATTAGTAGCCTTAAAAAACTGTTTTATTATTATTATCTGATAACATGCCTGGCTTCAAGAAATGTTCCCAATGCCAGGAGGCAATGCCTGACTCAGACGGGCACTGGCGATGTGTTAAATGTTTAGGGGATGGGCACATCCCATTGAAGTGCCCTCATTGCATGAAATTGACAGATCGCGCTCGGTGTGATAGGGAAATGCGACTGAGGGTGATTTTGTTTAACAAAGCCCTTCAGTCTGATACACCGTCTCCCGCTGTCTCGGGAGCGCGCTTGCCCACGAAGGAGCTCCACAAAACCACCGTACTACCGCACCGCAGGAGTATGCCGGACAGACCGGGTACCTCTGGCTCTGTGCCGAGGCACCCGGCAGAGAAGACGGACAAGGGCTGTAGTGCCTCAGCCCCGGCTTTGGTGAGCGCTAAAGACCCGATGCGGGCTCCTGCTAAAGGACCGCGGGTGGAATCGGCACCGGCAGTGGCCACAACGGCCGAGTTACAGCCGATAATGGCGGCCCCGGTGCCGGCTGATGTCACGCATGAGCAGCCACTCACGGCTGTATCGGCACCCATGCCCATGGTGCCGACGGCTGAGACCTTGACTCCAGCGGTGCCACAGCCAACAGCGCCGACTCAGGCACCGCAGTCTATCATCGGCACCATACAGCCCTCTGCACCACTGCCTCCTTCGGCACCGATACAGCCTTTAACTCCCGCAGCACCGCTGATTCCTTTGCAGAGCAGCCAGGTGGTAGGGACCACATCAATTCAAATGGCACCGTCTTCCCCTGCTGATCACTCGGTGCTGACTGAGGTCCCATACAGGTCGAGGCGCGTTTGGACACCCTCACGCACCCCTGAACGAGCTCGGTTCTCTCCAGGACCCTGGTCACCAACTTCATTTTCCTCGAACAACCATCGTTCTCCTCGTTATGTTTCCACCAGGGACCGCTACCATGCATCACCTCAGTGGTCATCCTCGTACCATCACTACCGTTATCATGATGAACGACGCTATTCCTACTATTCTCGCTCTCCATCTAGTTTTTCTGACAGATCGGTCTCACCAAGACTATCCAGGCGTTCGAGATATTCACACCGGTATGATGCATCCGGAGCCTACTCCCCCAGACACTCCCCAACTCACTGTTGGAGATATGATCCTTACTATGATGACCGTCGATATTCTCGTAGATCACGATCCCCACAACCCACTCGTCCAGCGTCTACACTTCGCGCGCCTTCGCCGACGATTCCACCAGTGTCTGCAGAAGACGCTATCTCAGTTACTGATCAGGATGGGCATGAGAACAACTATACTCCGAATAAGGAACCGGAGTCTCCAGCCAATCATTCATCGTCATCCCCTGATGATTCTGTCTTCCCTGGAGAGTTATCTCCCATGGAAGACCACAAGCAGTTTCAAGAGCTCTTTGACAGGGTTGCACAATCTCAGAACATTCAAACTACGAACATACAGCAAGAACAACACCCTTTGCAGAAAAACTTGCAGCCCTCACAAAAATCAAAACTGGCTCTGCCCTTCTATGAGGCTATCTTGGAGATCGCAAACGATATATGGCAGACTCCCGCCGCTTCCTTACCGATGAACAAGAGGGCAGACAAGAAATACTTTATAAACCAGAAGGGTATGGACCTTTTGTTTACGCATCCCCAACCCAATTCCCTTGTTATGGACGCCGCCCAACAAAGATCGAAGACGGCTCAGAATAAAAACACTGCAAGTGACAAGGAGGCTAAACGCTTAGACATTTTAGGTAAAAGTATATTACCTAAAATATTAAAAGGTAAAAGTATTTTAGGTAGGAAAGTATATTCTTCGGCCACTGCAGTCCTCCATATGTGTAACTACACGGCTCCCCTCGCGAATCATGATTTTGACAATTACTCTAAATTAGTCCCCCTCCTAGAACACCTACCAGACTCCAAGCGCTAAATCTTGAGGGCGGTAATACAGGAGGGCTACACAACGGCCAGAACAGTACTGCAAATCGCCCTGGACACGGCAGATGCAGCAGCTAGAGCCATGGCTACTGCTGTAGTCATGCGGCGTGTGTCCTGGCTGCATCAGGCAGCTGCCCCGAAAGAGTTGCTCAACAAAGTAGAAGACTTACCATTTGATCAACAGTCTCTTTTCGCCCAGGCCACGGATCAGGTGTTCCACTCAGGCAAGGACTCCCGAACGACTCTTAGAACGCTGGGGATGTATACACCTCCTTATAAACGCAAAAGGTATACGCCCTATAATAAACAGAGACCCTTCTCTTATGCAACATTCCGCCCCAAGCCATATGAACAACAGAGACCAAGGCAACGCCAGCAGAGATGAAGACAGCAACGTGGCAAGACATCCGGTCAACAACAGGGCTGGCAACAAGTTTGATGGGTCAGTCGAGGGACTGCGGACAACCCCTTTATTGGGAGCATCACAAGTAGCTTTATTCCATCATCGGCTGAGACCTTATCATCATCGATGGTCTCTGATTTCCACCGACCGATGGGTCAACGACATAGTAGTTTCAGGATATGCCATCCCTTTCAACTCCATCCCTCCCCACCCTCCCCGTCCCTTTTCAGGGACCCCTCTCACGAGATTTTTCTACAGCAAGAGGTGTCCCAACTACTTACTATAGGAGCTGTGGAGAGGGTACCCGTTCAGTTCCAGGGCAGAGGTTTCTACTCCCGGTACTTCCTCACCCAGAAGAAATCAGGGGGTTGGAGGCCTATTCTGGACCTGCATCGACTCAACCGCTACCTGCGGAAACAAAAATTCAAAATGGTCACGTTGGCTTCTGTCATCCCGGCTCTCCACAAAGGGGATTGGTTTGCATCCCTCGACTTACAGGACGCCTATTTCCACATAACAATTCACCCGGCCCACAGGTGATTCCTTCATTTCGTGGTGGGCACAGAACATTACCAATACCGTCTTACCCTTCGGTGTGTCAGCAGCACCACGGGTATTTTCCAAAACCCTGGCGGTGGTGGCTGCCTACCTCCGACGCCTCAATATTACAATCTTCCTGTATCTCGACGATTGTCTACTAAAGGCCCCTACCCGCCAAGAGGCGGCATGGGCAGTGACCACCACCACATCAGTATTCGAGACATTGGGCCTTATAATCAATTTCGGCAAATTGTCCCTAACACCAAGTCAGGACTTGGAATTTATCGGCGCGAGACTCAATGCACTGAGTGCAAGAGTGTACTTACCTACAGTAAGACTCCAGTTGATCCAGGATTTGGTGCAGTCTATCTCAATTGCTCCCAGATCCAGCATACTCGCTTGTCTAAAATTGCTGGGGCACATGGCTGCCACCACATATGTGGGGCCACATGCAAGACTTCACATACGCAGTCTCCAGCATTGGCTGTTCAAGGTGTACACGCCGGGGGTACACGCTGTGAACAAGACAGTGTCCATTCCCGGAAGCGTCAAGACTTCACTGGCATGATGGGACAACCCCAAAAACTTATCAGGCGTACCATTCCACGCACGCAGGCCCACGGTACAGATCACAACGGATGCCTCTTTGATCGGCTGGGGGGCACATCTGCAGGAACATCGAGTTCAAGGGCTCTGGACGACACAGGAGTCCCTGCAACACATAAACCTCCTTGAACTGCGGGCTGTATTCAATGCATGCAGACATTTCCTGCAGATGATCCGAGGTCTTGCAGTCCACCTTCTCACCGACAATATATGCACCGTGTACTATATCAACAGACAAGGCGGGGCACGTTCACGACCCCTTTGCGCAGAGGCCATACGACTGTAGAACTGGGCAATCCACCACGGTATAACCCTCACTGCATCGTACCTCCCGGGCAAGGACAATACCATCACCGATGCCCTGAGCAGACACTTCCTTACTCAGCACGAGTGGGAGTTACACAACGAAGTGGTTCACGGTCTCTTCCATCTCTGGGGGTTCCCGAGTATAGACCTCTTTGCCACTCATCACAACAAAAAGTGTCATCAGTATTGTTCTCGGGCGGGTACCGGCAAGAATTCCCTGGGGGGATGCTCTTCTGCTCAATTGGGGCTGTCACCAACTTCTCTACGCGTTTCCTTCTCTTCCTCTTATTCCGAGGGCACTGGAGAAGATAGCAGCGGAGGGCGCAACAGTGATCTTCATAGCACCCTATTGGCCTCGTCAGACTTGGCTGACACAATTGTCCAGAATGTCGGTCGCTCAGCCACAACGGCTTCCACTGAAGCCCAACTCACTGTCTCAACGGCACGGTTCAATGCTGCATCCAAGCATCGATCGCATGCATCTTACGGCATGGCTCCTAACTGGTTTCAGCCACTGGAAATGACTTGTTCTCAGGAAGTGAAACATGTACTGATGAATAGCAGACGCCATAGCACTTGCAAGGCCTACACCTACAAATGGCCCTAGTTCCAAGCGTGGTGTCTGGAAAGGGACTTGGACCCTCTTTCTTTACCGGTGAAGCATACTTTGGACTACATCTTCCATCTGAAGATGGAGGGCTTAGTGAACGCTTCGTTGAAAGTGCACTTGGCAGCAATCTCGGCCTTCCGTTCGCACATCGACGGACATTCACTGTTTGCTCACTCGTTAGTTTAAAAGATTCCTAAAGGGACCTGAGAACCTATATCCGACCTTCACAATCCCTCCGGAGCCGTGGGACTTATCTTTGGTACTGGACGCACTAACTCTTCCCCCCCTTTGAACCTTTAGCAACTTGCGACCTGCGCATGCTCACAATGAAGGTGTCTTTCCTTCTAGCAATCACGTCAGCATGTCGGGTTAGTGAGTTGGCGGCTCTTTAAGCCGATCCACCATACACTTTATTTTCTGAACAAGGGGTTCTGCTTCACGTTCATCTCCCCTTCCTGCTGAAGATAAATTCTTCCTTCCACATAAACGAGCTGATAAGTCTGCCAACATTCTATCTGAAGCCTCATTCCTTGCCAGAAGACTCACGTTTACATACCCTCGATGTTAGATGGGCACTGGCTTTCTATCTGCATAGAACACGCGCCTTCAGGAAGTCTCGGCGCCTTTTTATAGCTACGGCGGAGCACTCCAAGGGTCAACAGCTCTCCACACAACGTATTTCCAATTTGATCACCTCCTGTATCTCACGTTGTTATGCCCTACGGCACAAATCCTTGCCAGGACGACCTCGCTTTGAACACATGAAAATAATAACTGTGAAACACTGAGAATACAAAATAATGTCAAGCACGAATGATGATTATTTATTTCTACTATTTCTAAAATACTTCCTTAGCAATTTTAAAAACATTAGTCTTAGCAGAAGTAGTGAGTTTATGGTGAAGTTGTGTAGATACTTCTTCATAGCTAAGTAGGTTAGTGGACCAGGTGAATGGATTTAATAGCTTTGATACATTTTAAGTTATGTTTCTTTTCATAGTTTTATATTCCGAGTGCCTCTGATTATTGTTTTTTCCGTCACATTTATGGAAACAAGTTACAATGTTTGAAATATAAATTGAATCATTTTTCTTGTAAGTGCCCACTAGTCTGTTGGAAGGTCTGTCTGCCATCATTAGAGGTTGCAGCGTATATTTTGGTTATCCCATGGTATCAGACTTACATGCCGGTTGTAAGAACTTGGAAGATATTTTGAAACCCGTGAATATAATATGGGTTATAATGCTTGGCAGTGGAAAGTTGGAAAGCTTAATTTCCATTTTGTAGGAGGCTGAAAGAAGCTTTGAACACATGAAAATAATAACTGTGAAACACTGAGAATACAAAATAATGTCAAGCACGAATGATGATTATTTATTTCTACTATTTCTTTGTCCTCCTCTCCATTTTTATCCTTCTTTGTCTATTTATTCACTATTATCTGTTTTCTAGGTGTTAGATTATGATCACACTGGGACATAGACTGTTTTGTTTGTACAAGTACGGTTCCCTTTGTGATCCTTAGGTGTTACCACAATAGAAACAACGTGCTCACAATCTAACTTATAGACAACAGACAATAGTAAATAAATAGACAAATAATTAAGAAATAAACAGAACATAATAAATTACAGCCTACAGAATTTACAATGTAACTGGGCAACTATGGTACAGTACATTGAATTACAGTTCAAATGTAAAAAGACAGGGACAGGAAGATTGGGCATTTGGGCAAAAGAACAAACATTATTTTGATTTCAGCGTATTCAATAAAATAGCATGTTTTAGTCACATTCTGCTCTAGAGTAATGTTGAGCATCAATTATTGTTCATTCTTTTTCCCATTGGCTTCAGGTGGTACTTTACTTGGGAAGTGAAATAAATATTTGAAGAAAAGCAAGGCATAAACTGGAGCCATAATCAAAGGGATTTTATCCTTTCCAGTTTTTTTAAGTGAACTTTGATTAACTTCTAAAACAAAAGAGCTAATGAGCTCCTATAATGGGTTTTATGAAGTTTTGTAGTTGGATTTATTGCTTAGAATGTTTATTATCTGTGATTAATCCAACTCTTGCTTTAAAAATTGTTACACAAGCTTGTTTTTAAGCCATTGTGTCTTTTCATGTGTAATTTAATTTGACAACTTCATTTGTTTACAGTATAATTAAGATCCTGGTCTCAAGCTCTGTTTTGGTGGGTATTTTTGTATGGAAGATTGAGGATTGATTGGATGTGCTTTGATGGAGACATTAAATCTCACCATTCACTGACTGAGAATTGAGGTAATTAGCAAAGCTTTGTGCTGGAGGGCACTGGCACTCACCACGGGTATACCTAATTCTGGACTTATGGAGTGAGAACTTCAGTGATTTCTACTTTCTTTAGTTTGAAGTCATCCTGGTAATCTGTTTATCTTGTTATTTGTGTTCCGGATAATCTATACAACACCCTTTGTAGGTTATTAATTGGGACTCCCATGGCCATTTTGTCAATCTGTTTGTACAGAAAAAGTAAAAGTTCATGTGTTCATCATTGTGAACATTGTGCTGCTTTCAAGAGGATCAGCAATGGTCAGAACTTTGAAAATGATGCTGTGATTGCAGTGACTTGGGTTAGGGGGAAGACAGGGTAAAAAAAATCTCACCCTATTGACTGGGGTACTGAGTATTTCTACATACAACTGCAGAGGAGGCTGTAGGTGCAGGAAGAGGGGACAGGCCAGAGGTAAGGCCTGCATTCTGCAACAGATGAGTGTGTAGTTCAGTCACTGCCCAAGCCTACTTACTGGGTCTGTGGGATGGGATAGGATAGGGACATTCCTATTATTGCTCATGATGATTTAAACCAGCTACTGTTGCTTGAAGAGTTAGATAAAACAGCCAGTTGCCAAGGGCCTGGGTTGGAATGGGGATTAAGTGGGTGTAACCCAAAGAATTGGCCCAGTCATTCCATCAGCTGTAGGGTGTTGACTTCTGCTCTGCTGAATAAAATAGGCACTCCATTCCAATTCAGGCTGGTCACACAAGTCATAATTTCCATTCTGCAGGGAATTCCAACATTTTACATTTGCTTTTCCTCATACAATAGAATAAAAAGCTGGAACTTTGTAATTTGCTAAGGCACAACATTTACCAAAATATTTCACTTTGGAAATATTGAAATTACCTTAGAACTTCATGTAAATATTCATAATATAGTAATATATATGACTATTCTATTCAGCTATAGTCTATTATGTTACATATTGGTCTAAAAAGCTGTCATGATAAAGTTCAGATAAGGCACTTCATTCTTGTTGAAACGAAACATTTCAATAATTTTTTTGTACCAAAATTTGATAATATTACAGTAAAACTCCAATAGTCCGGCATCCAACTGTTTGGCACTCCCGATACTCCGGCATCAAAATGCCAAGCGCTCCTGACTAGCTGATTAAAAAGCCTGCCGCTCAGCACACATGCTGGCTGTAACCAGACGGAGCATAAGGTTGGAGGGTGGGGGGGAGTGGGATCGTGTTACAGTATGGAGAAGAGCATTTTGCTTCAGGAAAGGGGAAAGGGGAGGGGAGAAGGAGGGAGATTGTGTCCTGGCCAGCTGTTAAGCTGTGCACAGTGTACCAGACCTCCCGATTCTCTGGCAAATCTGATAATCCGGCACCACGTAGGTCCAAAAGGTGCTGGATTATCGGAAGTCTACTGTATATTACCACTAACTGTTCTGATGCAGTCAAATCAATGTTTTCTGATGGAAAACTGTGCTATTGGAAGATTTTTTGACCAGGTGATTTTGCCTTTACATTGAATATATGTGAAGTAATCTTGCCAGCATATGGCCATAGCTTCTCATCTCCCATGTGCTACAATGCCAAAATATATGACCTAAAAGTAACACTCTGATATAAACACATGTGCTAAGATGTTTCCATGAGCTATCGATCTAAGACTAGCATTGCGATGAATGTATACATCTTTGGTGAGCTTCCTAAAAGCCAGATGTTCATGTGCTTATCTGGGCAGTTTTCAGGTGAGGAATGAGCAGTAGAGGTCAGATTTGCTTTATTCTATAGGATTTTTTCTAGATGTTGGAGTAAATCCTCACCTTGATAAAGAGCATCAGATTAAATCAACATTTGCTAAACTATGGGCCGCAGCCCGGTATGGGCCGTGGGGAAAAAAATACCGGGCCTCAGCATGGCTGCCGCGAAGGGAGCCGAGCGGGGCGGGCTGGAAGGAGGGGCGGAGGAACCAGCTGCCGGGAAGCCGTACTGGGGGCAGTGGGACTGTCTCGGTGGAGATCCGGGCAGACGGGCAAAGCAGGGCTGGGAGCGGCGCAACTCTCCCATGGAGATCAGGGTGGGCTGCGAAAGCACGGCTGAGAGCGGCGGGTCTGTCCCACAGAGATCCGGGAGGGTGGGCGGCGAAAGCAGAGCTGGGGGAAGCGGGGCTGTCCCGCAGAGATGTGGGTGGCAAAAGTAGGACTGGGAGAGTGGGGCTGTCGAGTAGAGATCGGGGCATGTGGGCGGGCGGGCAGCGGAAGCAGAGTTGGGGGCAGCGGGGCTGTCCGGCGGCGGAGGTCGAAGAGGGTAGGCGGTGGAACCAGGGCTGCACAGGGGAAGGGGGAGCTGGCCAAGGGAGATCAGGAGGAGGAGGACGGGAGAATCAGCTGTCGGAAGCAGGGCTGGATGGGGGTAGCAGGGCTGATGGAGGAGGGGGTCGTCGGGAGAGTGGGGCTGACCGGGGGAGATTGGTGGGAGGCGGGGGGAAATGGCCGCTGGAAGCAGGGCTGGACAGGGGCAGCAGAGCTGGACTGGGGAGATCGGGAAGAGAAAGGAGGGGGAGCAGGACTGACCTGGGCACATGCAGACCCTGCAGACCCTGGCAGACGAGTGAGTCTGGCTGGGGATTCCATTTTGCCACCCCTTCCCCATATCCTCCCTGGAATAGTTGCAAGCTGCCTGGCAGGTAGACACACTCAGACAGCGTGAGCACATCTACCAGCCAGGCAGCTGAGGACTAATACACCTAATTATAATAAAACGTTCCTAATTAGAAAATACCAGGTATTTTATATGTCTGGTAATTTTTCTATTTCTTTCCCAGACAAAACCTTCAAATACCGGACTGTCCAGCACTCCTGGCAACCCTACCCTTCCTTACACCCTCCCTCTTAGCCAGATACTCTACCCCCAATCTGCTCCTGCCTCCTGAAGTGCTCATGTGGTGCTTGGTCCCCCAAGCCCTGGCCCAGGCTGGGTGGAGGATGCAGCCGGGTGAAACACTGAAAATGTATTCATTTTTCATTCTTTTTTTTATATGCATTTATATTTTTGAGCTGCAAAAGACAGTACTGAAAAAAATGGGTTCCAACTAAAGTAAAAAGTTTGGGAAACCCTGATCTAGCCAGCTTTCTATCCATCTTACAGTCCATTTATCCAATCCATATTCCCTTAACTTGCTGGCAAGAATATTGTGGGTGACTGTATCAAAAGCTTTGCTAACACTGGCACTGGGGGCTTTGGGAGGACCAGAAACACTGTATTTGCATATTCATCATTTGCTTATTGAGTATGCAAATATATGTTACTGGTCCTCCAAATGCTCGTGAATGGATTTACTGGTCCCCATGTCAAAAAGTTTGGGAACCCCTGGATTAGATCATATGGAAAATTAAGTTATGAGAAGCCTTTGGGTGTATGTTTAATAAATGTAATAACTGAGTGAGGAAAGAAGTTTCATACCAGTACTTATTTATTTCAGGATAGATTATACTAATAGTAAGTGGTGATGTGGTATTGTAATTCTCCAAGGGGAGCACAGAAGGTGCAGTGTTGCACACCATTTCAGAGGGGTACAGATACACCACAGTGCCTGGCTGGGCAGATTCACTGGCCAGCATGAGGATAGGAAGAGAGATAAAGCCACTACTTCAGCTGTTCTGAACCCCTTTTCCTGGCTAAGTTGAGGAGCATCTCAGCAGCAGGGTCAGTGCTCCCCTCTGCACACGCCTACAGTTTGGCCATCCTTTACATAGGAGTGGAGCCAATAGGAGTATGTCTACACTACCACCCTAGTTTGAACTAGGGTGGTTAATGTAGGCATTCGAAGTTGCAAATGAAGCCCGGGATTTAAATATCCCAGGCTTCATTTGCATCTTGCCGGGAGCCGCCATTTTTAAATCCCCGGTAGTTTGGACTCCGTGCCCGCGGCTACACGCGGCACGGAGTAGGTAGTTCGAATTAGGCTTTCTAATTCAAACTACCGGTACACCTCGTTCCACGAGGAGTACGGTAGTTTGAATTAGCCTAATTCGAACTACCTACTCCGTGCCGTGTATAGCTGCGGGCACGGAGTCC
This sequence comes from Pelodiscus sinensis, assembly GCF_049634645.1. Lineage (NCBI taxonomy): Eukaryota > Metazoa > Chordata > Testudines > Trionychidae > Pelodiscus > Pelodiscus sinensis. The sequence continues at coordinate 311,436,319 of NC_134711.1, forward strand.
GAACTACCGGGGATTTAAAAATGGCGGCGCCCGGCAAGATGCAAATGAAGCCCGGGATATTTAAATCCCGGGCTTCATTTGCAACTTCGAATGCCTACATTAACTACCCTAGTTCGAACTAGGATGGTAGTGTAGACATACCCTAAGTGTCCTCACTCCCTTTCCCCATCTCCCAGCTGAGCAGTCACCTATGGTACATGCAAACAAGCCATAGCAGTGAGTCCCCCAGCATGGATTAATAGACGTAGGCTTGCGGGGCTTGTGCTAGCACGCTAGAAATAGATGTATATACAGTGCATGGAAGCTGCAGCCTGAGACACAACTTTTAAACACTATCTACCCAGCTACTATTAGAGCTCTAGTGTGAGCCCTGTTACCCCATGTCTGTCTGCTCAGGCTAGGAGACACTACCAATGGGCTGTGTAGAAACTTTCTTAATGGCTAGCCATTACCTCACCCTCTATCCTAACAGTTCATCTTTTAAGAGCTGTAAAGCAGTTACAAGCCTTTCTGAAATAACTAAATAGTAGATTGTGATTTGATTGATTTTTTTTACCAGGCCTAAGTACCTTCAAGGGAAGAAAATATCAGATATGAATGTGCTCACTAAACTAATGGAGAAAGGCACAGCAACAACCAATGGCTGAGTGAAGTCCTATGGCCTGTGTTATACAGGAGATCAGATTAGAAGATTATTAGGTCTCTTCTGGCCTTAAACTCTATGAATCTGTAAAAGAACATTTATACAATTGTAGTAAGATGAGAGCCTGAAATATAAGCCCATATATCACAGGCCTGGGATAGATAAAAGTGATCAAGATTTTGCTAATATAAAATAAAAATAAGCTGTAAGCAAGAGGCAGGCCCTGCTCATAGAAGTTGGCAAGCACAGAGCTGATATTGCAGGCCATAAACACATTCCAGTGGTATCTTAACACAACAGTTCATTAGCAAACATCTTGGTACCAATACACTCCCCACAGATAACAGTGACTTATCAACCTAGAAACAGGACAGGGTCTAAGATGACAGCATGATGGATAGCAATGTTTTGATCAAACCATTGTGTACAAGGTAATGGATGGTACATCAGAGAGTGGCAACCTGATGCATCAAAAGTGATGTATAACTTGTTTCTATCTGGGTATAAGAATGTATCTCAGAGGGGTAGTCCTTGTCTAAGCCTAAGGGGCAGTGGAAAATCCCAATACTGACTGATCTGAGTCTATTATCAAGGGACACATACGTGTAGTGGTTCAGTAGCGTTTTCTAATAGCTATTACTGGCTAGATACCTTCATCCCTTACCTGATTTTTTGGTTTTAAGGGGTTCTCTCAGAGTCTGCTGAGCTGGTTCTCTGTGAAACACACAGGGGGAGTGCACACACATAGCCAGCCAGACACTAGTCAGGACACCACACAAGTGATCACACTGAGACACTGTAAATATACTAGTGTATGAATTAATTTATGTATGTTTTAACAGAAAACTTTGGTATTATAAATGGCATGCCAAGGAGCCTCTGTTGGTCTTCAGAGATGTCAGTATAATTTTAGATTTTTAAAAATAAATTCTACTTAAATATATTTGATTAAATATAACAAATACTATAAGACAGTAATATGGATTGGCGCGGGTTTTGCTGCTTACATTTTCTATATAGTTAACTTAAGAATGCTGCATTTCTTAAATGTTAGCAATGGAAATCTGGACATTTTCTGTTTGGGATGTAGTCCTTCTCTCAGCTGCTCTGCTTCCTGAGGCTAAGAGTGAAATAAAGTTGAACAAAAGCATGAGTGCATAGAAATCCACATTTTGCTCTCAGTTGCACTGCTGTAAATATGATGTAATTCTATAAAAGTCAGAGGAGTTGCCCCAGATTTACAACTGTATTTTAGAGAGGATTTTTTTCTTTTTCCATAGCATCTAGCTTCTTCCTTGCTCAGATTGGAAATTGATAGAAAAGCAATTGTTATGAAATTGCAGAAAAGAGACCTTGGGTAATCTAATCTAACAGTGAAAGTATTTGAAAAATAGTAACTTTTCCCATTAATTTTTTAGAATTTGTTTCATGCTGAATTTATCTTTTTATTTGTAAAGCTTTTAAATTTAATTGTGTTGGTATTTTTGTAATTCTTAGTTTAGATGAATTGAACAGATCTAAAATAATTCAGGCAGCAATAGCCCATTGCTCATTGTAAGTGATGTTCTTGGCTAAGAATCTCAATCAGCTGTATTTTTTCTTCTTCTTTAGTCTAAGCTGAAGGAACAAAAGGAACTCAATTACATGTATCTCTTTGCTCCAGGTTTATGTCACTCTCTAGCACTGCAATTTATGGCCTCTGAGTGTGTTTTTTTGTAACTGTGTACACATAACATGAAGAGCCAAATTATACAGTATGTCTTAAACTGTGCTCTCTGCATTTCCCCAGCTATGGCATCCCTACTGCCTTGTGTATAAAAAGCGTCATCTTGTGTTTGTGTTGAGTGGAAGTAATTAATGCACTGAACTATGAAAGGCTGGGAGCTTATTTAAAATTAATTCTATCAAAATAGCATCTTGCTGCAGCGATGAGACAGATTTTTATATCTCTGGAATAATCTTCAGTTGATGGAAAATAACTTTTATTAGCTGTTCTCTTTTAGTTACAAAACAAAATGCTGCATTCTTTCTTTCACAGACTGTTGCTCAAAACATTCTGTGTGGCTTTAAGATTTTATAAATCTTGGTTTAGAAACATTGGGCTTCATCCAGCAGAACCCATTGAAACTGAAAATGTCTACTGAGTTCTAAGATGCAGGACCAGACCTGTTATACATAAGGCAGCACATGTGGGCTGAAATGCATAACTATGTGGTGGGCCAGCACAAGATCTAATAGGGCTTTAATAGGACACAACTTGTGTATAGGTTTCATGCTGGTCCTCTGCACTGGTGCACTGAACTCTTATTTTGCAAATGGGAAAATATACATAAGTTGCTAGATGGCCCAGGGAGCTCAGCATGCTGGGTGTGGAATTCTATCTGGCCATATATGTCACAGTCAAAACTGCTGGATGCTGAACACTTTTGAGAATCTGGTCCTGTAAAGTCTGGCTGTAGGGAAGCAATGTAAATGATGAGTAAGTCCCACTGAAATCTATGGGAATTGCTCCTATTACATAGTGGGAGGATCAGACACAGGTATGGGACATGGTTTCAGGTTTTGCTAACCATGCATTTTATTAGGAAAATGTTACAACTGCCATCCATCTCTGTTTCTTCCAATGTGTCAGATGGAGGAACAGAGTGAGATGGCTTATAAAAAAAGCAAAATCTGTCTGGCATTTTACTCTATTACAAAAAATGTTCAAAACATTTTACTTTACTATTTAGCTCTCCCAGCAGCAAAGCCTGCCAGTAATACTTAAAAAATCCACCTCTTCATTGCGTTTTCCATTGTGCCTCTTCCACTATTTCTTTGTCTACCCATACCTACTAAAGATACTGTTTATGTACTATTATTCACCCCTTCACAGGTCACCCAGTGAAATGAATAGGCAGTGAGTTTCAAACTAACACATGTAAGTACTTCACCACACAATGCACAGTCAGCCTTTAGAGCTTGTTGCCAAGGCATGCTGTGAAAGCCATAAAATATAACTGGGTTAAAAAAAGAATTAAATAAGTCCACGGAAGCGGTTCCATTAATGGCTATTGGCCAAGATGGTCAGGGATGCAATCCCATGCTCTAAGGGTACGTCTAGACTACAGGCTTTTGTCAACAGAGGTTTTGTCGACAGATACTGTTGACAAAGCCTCTGTCAACAAAGAGCGTCTAGACTACATCCAGTTCTGTCGACAAAACAAGTTGCTTTGTCGACATGAGAGTGTAGACGCAAAGGACAGTGTAGATGCAATAACGCCTTCTGTCGCAGAACTCTGTTGACAAAAGGCACTATTCCTCGTAGAATGAGGTTTACCGCCATCGACAAAACTGCTAAGTTCTGTTGACGTTATGTCGACAGAACTCGGCAGTAGTGTAGATGCAGGTATAGTTTTGTTGACAAAAGTGGACTTTTGTCAACAAAACTCTGTAGTCTAGATACATCCTAAATGTCCCTAAACATTTGATTGCCAAAAGCTGAGACTCATAGACTTTGAGGTCAGAAGGGACCATTATGATCATCTAGTCTGACCCCCTGCACAGAATCTCACCCACCCCTCCCAGAATAATCCTCTCACCTATATCTCAGATATTGAAGCCTTCAAATACTTTGAAGACCCCAAGATGCAGAGAATCCTCTAGCTGTGATCTGTACCCCATGCTACAGAGGAAGGCGAAAAACCTCCAGGGCCTCTGCCAATCTACCCCGGAGGAAAATTCCTTCCCGACCCCAAATATGGCGATCAGCTAAACCCTGAGCATGTGGGCAAGACTCATCAGCCAGACACCCAGGACTAGAGGACAGGAGGTGGATCACTCAATAATTGCCTTGTTCTGTTCATTCCCTCTGATATATCTTGCATTGGCTCTTGTTGGAAGACAAGATACAGGGTTAGATAGACCAGTGGCTTGATTCAATATGACCATTCTTGTGTTCTTATTCTTCAAAGATTTAGAAAGGCTGGCTGAGAGGATTGATTAGTCATAATAAATAATAATTAATAACTACTATACTGTTTAGGTAGTGCCAGGGAAGTCAATAGCACGTTTTTCAAATTCGCTCAGTTCCACGGATAAGATGGAGACTGGGAGTAGAGAGACAAGTAATCAAGATTTACTTCCTAATCAAAAAAGTGTATCCCTGGAGGAAATTATTAATGATCTGATCGTTCTCACTGCTGAGAAGCACTGCCTTTGTGTCTGAAAGCCACTGACAACAAAGAGAAATGAGGACATGAAGCGTACTGTAAGAGGGGGCCATCAGCTGACCATATTTATTTATTCAAATATCTAGCAATCAACTATAGGCCTATCTAGCACCCATAAATTCAGGATGACATCGTTCAAAGTCCCTCCCCTACCTCCTTATTCATTTAATTAAGAGAACTTTGGGCCTGATCTGTTTTCTTTGCACACACAAGACTTCCTCTGATGTACTGGTAGGCTTGGATGAACAAGAATCTCCCTGCTGGATACCCTCTCAAAGGTAGAAATGGGCACAGTCACCACCCTTCCTCAAATATTTATCGACACCCACTTAACTTCTTACTAGTGGGAGCTATTCTCAGCACAGTCCTTTTCTCTCTGTTCTTTTCTTCATTGCAACTTGAGTGTTTCTTTTATCTCAACTCCTTGCTATGTATACTGCTTGGCTATGTCTACCCTGGGCCATTTGTCACCAGAAATATGCAAATGAGGTGAAGTGTAGAATATCAATGATTATGCAAATGAGGTGCAGCAATATTCCACACTTCATCTCATTTGCATATTTCTTTTGCCAAACGGGTGCTGTGTAAACATAGCCCTTGAGTATAGTAATGATTTCAACCCAAGTTGGCTGACATGTCAGGGTATGGTATAGGCTAACACTGAGTGAGTGTTACAATCACAGAAATGCCATCAATTTGAGCATGTCCCGATCCAGTGCCAGGAGCTGCATTCTCCCTGTCCAAAGCATATTTGTTCTCTTCTGATTGGGAGGGATGTATGGTTGGCTGGTGATCTTTGTCTCTCTCTGCTCTACCCTGTGATCAGGGTTGGGAGACGCAGCAGGGAGAAAAAGAATGAAGCTTCCTTCACTATCCTCCACCTCTACCTCCGACTCCTACTGCTGGCTGAGCATCCACCCCACAATTGGGGAGAGCAAGGAGCAACCATTTTATGTGCTAATGACTTGAAGTTATGTTTGGTGCTTGTCTGTTTCACTTTCCCCCATGTCAGAATTTCTGTGTGCCCCATACTCCTCTCTTCCCTTGTGCAAAGGTCCTCCATTCTGCCCATTGCCAACAGCTCTTTTTGTATCCCATTCCCTCTTCCATCCTCTCCCGTTGTTTCTCAACCAGACTCTTCCTCATTCTTCTGCCCATTCCAGACCCTGGGGTAGATACCTTATTCACAGTGTCAACACTTTAAGGGCTATTAGCATTAATAGCAGAACTGAAATGGGAGGGAATGTTGTGCTAGAAGATGTTAATGTCTGGTATTAACCAATTGTTTGATCTAGAAACAATGACAGAAGTGTTTGAAGCTGTTAGCACTGCTAACCAGATGCTGGCTGTTCCATGTGTCTCCCATTTCCTGCTCTGTTTTCTGATTTTTACCAGAATCAGTAGGGTCCTGCCAGTGCCATGTTTACACCTTACATTCTCCTAGGCACAGCCTCTTGAGTGTCCCACCTGCCTACAGCTAATCTTCATATTTCCTGTAAAAATGAATTGAGAAGAAATATAAACACAGTCTCGCCAGGAAATCATGAGACCCGCTGTCACACTTGGTGCTCCCATCCTGAGCCAGTGTGCAGCCCATTTAATTCAGGTTAGGCACAAGGCGGAGACTGTTCCTCTCCTCATGGTGAATGGTCCCCAAATGTCTTTTTTCTCTCCTGCAGTTTTGGCTCTGCTCATGCAAGAGAATGGGGGCACTGGTTGTGCCCCTCCTTCTGCTTTCCCCACACAGAGCCAAGGCAGCAGGACAGATGAGATTGAGAGGGGGCTGAGATGCTCCTAACACCTTCTGCAGCCACCAGCCCAGCTGTAGCTCACAGCACCATGAAGCGGGCAGTGACTTGGACACTCACCCTGCTTCAAGCTCTACTAACCACAACAAGAGCCTATCCACTGGGGGGGAGGGGGAAGGAGAACTTTTAACCCACTTTTAACTTGTAGAATGTCAGCATCCCTCAGCATGAGCCTACTGTGCCTAACTGAAAATTTGGACCACTGATTCCCAGAATAGCCCCTGAAATTTCAAAAGGTATCATGTTACATCCAAACAGAGCAATGCCATGAAGTTCAGTATAGAAGTTCTTGCTTTGCTCTGCCAAAAATACTCTGGGCAGAGTCAGCTCAATTTTATCCCATTTTATGCTAGTGCTGGTCTGGAGGAGCAGGAGGAAACAACAATAGGAAGAGTCTGCAACTTCCCTATCTACAGAGACTCATCACAGCCCACAAAATGGGGCAGCCATAGCAAGGGCATGGGGGGACAATGATTCAGCTATTTCCCTCCCCGAGGGTCCCATCCAGAAAACAATGAAACACCCCAAGGGAGGCTGGTGGATGGTAGGAGCATATGGACTCTCTTGGGCGTGAATCCTCACTGGCATGCAGCAGGATTAGTTAGGACAGGGAGGTGTAATTTACAGCTGCTTGCAAGCAACTTGAGTCAGTCTGGTCCATCATGTAGAAAATGAATTATAGCAAGAAAGTCATGTGGTGGTGAGCCAGGAGGCTCTGTTTGCATTTTAAGAGAACTAAAGCCTCCTTCAACTATGCAGAGCCATTCCTTCTCTTATGCATTATTTAGAAAAAGCTTTAACTTGCCTTTTAAATTTGTTTCTGCTTTACCCTTTCCCCCAACTTTACATGTATTTTTTGAACTTCTCAGGTAATCCAGTGTCAGACCACAATTTAGTCGTTTGTTTTCCACGATGATTTGGGATGTGCATAGCATGGGTACAGCAGATCAACCCTTTCACCTCCTATTTTTGTGTGTTTCACAACAACTGGCATTTTTAGAGCAGTGTCATAATATATCAAGATACTCTTAAAAAACTAGGGTAAAGGCTACCTTCCCGAATCACCCTAAAATACACATAAGAATTATTTCAAAAATAACTACTTGCAGATTAACGTTGCTTATTTTAAAATGGAAAATAAATGTTGTAACTTGGCATACTCCCAGCAGTAAAACTATTTCTGGAGGTGTCTGTGTTCTATATGTAAGGTAGGATAAGTCTGCTGTGTTTCACGATATGTAAGAACAGTCATATTGCGTCAGATAAAAGGTCCATCTAGCCCAGTATCCTGTCTTCTTACAGTGGCAAGTGCCAGGCACCCCAGAAAGAGTGAACAGAAACAAGTAATCATCAAGTGATCCCTCTCCTGTCACTCCTGTCATCCATTTCCAGCCTCTGACAAACAGAGACTAGGAATATCATTCCTAACCATTTTGGTTATGGGCAATGAAATTGCTTCAGGTCAACTTAGCTGTCTAGCTATTGCATGTTCATATAAAGCAGCCACTATCTTTACTTGATTAAATCCTCATTAAGTTGTAGATTCAAATTAAGGATGTAAAATTATGTTTGATTGTTAACCAGTTAAATGTTAAGTTTAACCGGTTAACTGATTGAATGGGGTGGGCTGAAGTATCCTTCCCCCCATCTCCCCGCAACTGTCAGGGGCTGCTCCAGTCCAGATCCACTGCAGTCAGGAGTTGCTCCAGCCAGGCTGGAGCACCTCCCCACAGGGCTAGAGCCACCCCTGCCCATGGCGAACAGGGGGGATGCTCCAGCCCTCATTCATTAACCATAACTGGTAAGCCTCACCCGTTAAGGATGAGGATTACCAGTTAACCATTACCATCTCAAATTTAAATATGACTTTCTGTGCTCTAGGGCTTGTTGTTCTGAGTCCAGAACCATGCCAACATTTAAATAGTTGGCGGAGCAATCATGGGTGAAGGTCAGTCACATCTGCTGAGCTCCCCCTGCTCCCAGATTCCGTCTCAAAGATAGAGTCCAGCTGTGTCACTGTGACATTATCTGCTTCTCTTATTTAGTTTTGTGATATTAAATTTCTTTGCCAACTTATTGGTAATACACCAATTGTGTATTATTCATTTTTCAGAAGCACAAGATACAACTGTACTGTCCGTACTCCTAACCAATAATCTGGGGAGTGCATTCTTACTACAGTATTTCATTGAAGAGATGGTCAGACACACACATCACTGCCTCTGGAAAATGCAGCAGTTAGCAGAATTCCTTTTAGGAATCTGTTAGGTTAGTTCAATACGTAATGAGTTTGCAAGAATTTGCATCTTTTGGGAGACCATAATTGAGTAATGAGGGGAAAATACCCCACACTATGGGCTAGATTCAGAGAGTTACATATCACTGCTTCTCCATGGAACTTACTTAGGTTCTTGTGATGGGGCAGCACGGCCCTGCACTCGTGCAGCGAGTTGCACTGAACCAGTGCCGTGGCCCCGATCAGCTGATCAGTGGCTGGTGCCGCGTGGCGCGTCTGATCAGCGGTGGCTTGATGACGGCAGGGAGGTGGGCCGGGCACCCGCAGGAAACGATGTGCCTCTACGTCATCCTAGGGGAGGGGCAACGTAGACGCGACAGATATGAAAGAGAGGACATTTGCCAGGAAGGTGGAGGAGACACAGGAACTGTGGAGGAAGAACCTCACCAGAGTAGAGGACCAGCATGAGGATGCCAGAGACCCCATGGGCATGAGGTAACGCCCCAGGAATACATAGAAGACTCCAGGACCTGGGACAGGTACAATGAAGGAGATGGGGGAAGGAAAGGGCCCAGGGTGGGTGGAGGACCACCAGAGGACTGGCAAGTTGCGGGCAACGGCCCCGCCAGTCTAGACAGGAACGAGCAGATCCTTTGTCTTAGGGCCCGGAGCTGGGGCTTGGAGAGTGGGTGGGCCCAGCCCCTCCTTCCCCCGCCCTAGGGTGATTGTTAAAGCCGAGGATTGGGACATAATGGTGCAGCAATAGCAGGAGGACCCCAAAGGGTCCATGGTGGCATCAGGAGTGAGATCCGTGAAGGGTCCAGAGAAACCCGGGGATTGCCCCAAAAATAAGGCACCCCGGTTTGCAGTGGGGTGATCCTAGGGAGAGATCCCAGACTGTTCGGTACCAGTTTTAGTGTACCATTTATGCAAGAACAGATCATAGTTTTATTATTTACAAAAAGCCTTCTAAGCATGCACTAAACAACTATGAGTAAAGGAAGCGGTGTGGAAGGGTATCCCCCACTCTAGAAGAGTACATTGGAAGAACACACCACTTGTTGTATTGAACATGAGATCAGATAAGCTCCTTTTCCCCAGAGTGTACTTCACAATCTGGTACTACCAGGTAGAAGGGACAGAGTCTCAATATGTATTTTTCATCTTTGAATTATGTGATCCCCTTGAAATCAGTGAATAGATTTTAGAGTTAAATTTTGTTCAAAAAAGGATGCATTTAAGGATCTATTCAAGAACCAGATGTGCTTGCTGACCAAATAATTTTTAATAGCCCTACAATACACTAGATACTTTACACCAGTGAGGACAGTAGGCCCACCCTTCCTGAAGAGTTCACAATATAATGGCACATATGGCAGAGGTTAGTGCAATATGCAAATATGGTGGTCACGGAGCTACTTGGCTGCATTTTGTCAAAATAATGTTAATATTAAATTTACAACAAGACAGTATTAATCAGCTCGATTTCCCCTAGGTTGCAAAGCAGAAGTGGGCTATCAGAGAACTGAAACAAGGCAAGGATATAGACTGTGGATGAGTTCAAGAAGTGTGTTGCTTACTACAGTGCAGGATGGAAACAATCATAGAATCATGCTGGCAAATGACTGTGATAGCCCATAAAAGAGGTGTGTGACGTGATCAGAACAAAAGACAAACTGAACGAAATTGATGAATTAAGCAGCAATAAGTCATCAGTGCCAGATGGTATTCACCTGAGAGCTCTGAAGGTATTCAGATATTCAACTGTAGAATTACCACCTGTGGTATCTAATCTATCACTTAAATCACAGCCTCTCTAACATATGACTGGAGCTAATGTGACCCCCTTTTTTTTAAAGAATCCAAAGGCCATCCTGGCTATTACAGGCCAATAAGTCTCACTTCAGTACCAGGCAAATTGATTGAAACTATATGAAAGAAAAGAATTATCAGACATATAAATGGGCTTGGTATTTTGGGTAGAGTCAACACATTTTTTGTACAGAGAAACCATACCTCACTAATCTCTTAGAATTATTCGAAGGAGTTAGCAAACATGTGGACAAGAGTGAGCCACTGGATCTAGAGTACTTGTACCCTCAGAAAGCCTTTGACAAGGCCCCTTCACCAAAGGCTTGTAAGCAAAGTAGGCAGCCATGGGATCAGAGGGAAGGCCTGCAATGGACCAGTAACTGCTTTAAATAAAGGGTTGGAATAAATAGCTGGAGAGAGATAAATAATGGCCTATATCTGAAACAGAAGCTAAAGAGGGTCTATATGGCCCCCAGAACCCTTGCCAGAGACTCCTCTGGGGAGGAGTTGCTTATTATCTGTGGTGGATGTGAAACTCACTTGCTACTAAGATTGTCCACTTTTCACTGTCAGCTCCATCAAGGCTGTGTCTACATTGGCATGATCTTGTGCAAATACTCTTAAACGCAAGGGTTTTTGCATTAAAGTATTTGTGCAAGAGAGCGTCTACACTGGCATGTGCCTTTGCGCAAGAGATGTGTTTCTGTGCAAAAGCATCCGTGCCAGTGTAGACACTCTCTTGTGCAAGAAAGCTCCGATGGCCATTTTAGCCATTGGGTTTTCTTGCGCAAGAAATTCATGTTGCCTGTCTACACTGGCCTCTTGTGCAAGAACAGTTGTGCAAGAGGGCTTATTCCTGAGCGAGAGCATCATAGTTCTAGCGTAAGAAGCACTGATTTCACACATTAGAACGTCAGTGTTCTTGTGCAAGAACTCCCCGCCAGTGTAGACAGGCAGCATGTTTTTGCACAAAAGCGACCGCTTTGGCGCAAGATCGCGCCAACATAGACACAGCCCTAGTCTCCCACCTTTGATGCAGGTGGATGGCATTGCTGAATAACTCCTTATTTACAGCCCTACAGTGAATTAGCATTCATGTGCCTGTCTCTTTTGCTTCAAGGTGGGCTAAGCACTTTAATTGAATTGGCATGCTGCTGTTTTAGGGATTCTAGCAATGAGCTTCACTGATGGCCTGTATGGTATTTTAGCTATTGCCAGTGGTCTTGTGGACCTTTCCAAATGATGAACTACACATTTTTATGAAAATAATTAACAGTCAAGCACTACAAATGCTAACGTGTAGATATGATGGTTACAAAAACTAGCATTTAAGAACATGAGGATTTGCATGATAGGTTATTGTCTGCTTACTTTGCCCTCCAGAGCTGGCTAATTCTGCTTTTGTGGTTGAGAAGGGATCTTTGGAGGAGTTCAGTATCAGGACAAGGAAGTGGGTGTTGATTCCCCTGGTTATCACTTTCTAGTCACTCTTCAGCTATCCTTAGGCAGAGTGATATTTGGCTTGTATATTTTGTCTATTCTGTTTGGCAAGGCACTCTCTCAAGAAAGAAGAAATCATGTTAAAGAATGGTTCTATTTGAAAGCATCCCCTGCCAGGATGTGAATTAGCTAAAGTTTATACAACACCCTGAAGATATAAATGAATATATAAATGCTAAGACTTTATTAATAATTATGTATTATTAAACTTTACCTGTTATTATGATGGGGGAAACTTAACTTACCACCGTCCTTTATTATTTTCACATATAGAACATGGTTAAGGAAAATATTACAGTAAGGCTCAGACTTGCTTAACAATAAGATAAGCACGCTCATCTCCAAGTACATTTCACTTTGGCTGCATCTAGACTGGCAAGTTTTTCCACAAAAGCAGCTGCTTTTGTGGAAAAACTTGCCAGCTGTCTACTCTGGCCACTTGAATTTCTGCAAGAACACTGACGATCTCATGTAAGATCGTCAGTGTTCTTGTGGAAATACTATGCTGCTCCCGTTCGGGCAAAAGCCCTCTTGCGCGAATGCTTTTGTGCAAGAGGGCCAGTGTAGACAACACGGTATTGTTTTGCGCAAAAAAGCCCCGATTGCGAAAATGGCAATCGGGGCTTTCTTGCCCAAAACCGCATCTAGATCGGTATGGACGCTTTTCCGCAAAAAGTGCTTTTGCGGAAAAGCATCCGTGCCAATCTAGATGCTGTTTTCCGCAAATGCTTTTAACGGAAAAACTTTTCTGTTAAAAGCATTTGCGGAAAATCATGCCAGTCTAGACGTAGCCTTTGAGTTTAAGCAGGGGATTGAACGATGGGTCCCCTCCCCCCTCTTCCCCCTCTTGGAGAAAGATTAGACAGGTTTTGTTTTAATAGGAAAGGGTGGAGAAGACTGTCTTTTCAATAGTTTATGTAATTTCACTGGAGCTCAACTACCCCAAAGTTTAGAACTGATTATATCGGCAAGTAGATAGTCACAACTAATAGATTAGATTATAAACTTCAAACTACAAAAAGGATAACTGTGGTTATTTTAAAAACAATGAGCAGTCCTGTGGCACTTTAGAGACTACCAAAAATATATATGATCATGAGCTTTCATGGTGAAACCCACTTCATCAGATGAGTTGGAGTGGAAATAACAGAGTCCACGGTACATATAACCAAAAGAGCAGCTACCTGTGAATTGTATGACCTGTGTTAATTAAGCTAATTAAGTGGGCTCAGTGTGTCCCATTCATAGCTTTTGATGTGAAAATGTGAATGTCAAAGGAAGGGAAAATAGGTTTTGTAATGTATTAACCTGTTAATGTCTTTATTCAATCCCAGGTGTCTAATTTGTAAATGAATTCCAGTTCAGTAGTATCTCACTGTAATTGGTTAGTGAAATTCCTTTGTAGAAGAATGGTGACTTTTTAAATCCATGGTTGATTGTTCAGGCACGTTAAAATATTCCCCTACAGGTTTATGTGTGTTATCATTTCTGATGTCTGATTTGTGTCCATTTATCCTTTGTCACAGAGACTGTCCGGTTTTGCTAATATACATGGCAGAGGGGCAGTGGTTGTTGATTGTCAGTGATATGCTACAGGGGTTTAAACTGGGGGCTGTAAGTGATGACCAGTGGTGGTCTGTTATTTTCATTGTTGGGCCTGTGTTGAAGTAGTTGACATCTGGGTACTTGTCTGACTCTGTCAATGTGTTTCCTCACTTCCTCTGGTGGGTATTTAAGTTTTAAAAATGTCTGATAAAGATCTTGTAGGTGTTTGTCTCCGTGGGGTTGTAGCAAATTCGGTTATATTTTAGGCCTTGGCTGTAGACAATGGATCGTGTGATGTGTCCCAGATGGAAGCTAGAGGCATGTAAGTAAGAATAGTGGCCAGCAAGTTTCCAGTATCAGGTGGTGTTTATGTGACCCTCATTTATTTATACCGTAGTGTCAAGGAAGTGGATCGCCTGTGTGGCATGGTGCAGGCTGAGGTTTATAGTGGGATGGAAATTGTTGAAATCCCTGCCTGTTTTGTAATTCTCCTTCACTCCCATTCCTACTAAAATCCATTTCTTACGGTTGTGTATCTCAACATATGTAACTTCTAGAAAAACTGGGATTCTTGCAGAAAGTGAATTTTACATCATGGACTCCATGGAGAACTCTTTAGAGCTCTTAGGTAGTATTATCATTTAGGTTCCATAGATTAGGGAAGGACACCCCTTTTTAGGGAGTGTGGGAAGGAATCTAGATAGAAGATGTTCTCTTGTTTGAAAATAAGTCATCCTTTTTAGTAAGAGGCAGTCTACTGTAATATATTTCTAGCAGCCAGAGACTCTTAACTGCTAACTACTCATAAGCAATCTTACATTGTAATCTCTTAGATCAAGAGCTAGAGAGGATTTTAAATCAGATTGTGGAAGACTAGAAATCCAGTTATGCTTGTGGGAAAATAAGAAACTTTCATCTTTTTGTCAATTCTTTTCTATTCTATTCTCTCCTCCCTCCACTGAAGCATATAGCAGCAGGTGTGCTCCCAGCCCCCATAAAGCACAGAACTAACAAAATATGTGCTTATACTTTTACCCGTCAGTTGTTTCATAAGTTATGTGGGTAGGTGCCTAAAGCAAGATCCCGGTAGAAATACTTCTGTATTTTAAATTTTAAGATATTGGATTGTTAATTGCTCCCTTCTCCATTATTCATAAATATGGCAGCCATCCCAATAGGTCTGACTGAAGGGGAATATTTTGATTCCTTTTTCAGGAGCAATATCTGAAGCCTGTCTGTAGTAAAAGTGCTCCTGATGCAACTTGAAATAGGGGCATAATTAGCTATCCTCAGCAAAGGGCAAGGCAGCTAATAAATTGTATTCAAGAACTACCTCATTATTTACCTATGTTGACTCATCTTAGAACCTTTTTACAACTGGAAAGAGCCTTTATCTCAGATGAACCTGAGAGCCTAGACAAATATACAAGGGCTTTACATTTGAGACTGGTCCTTGTGTAACCTTTGGGTGGGCTAGAGACGTCACTGCTCTTCTCCGGTGTCTAAAATAAAGAAAACCCCTCAACGCCCATAGAAAGTAACTTGAGACCCAGAGTTCAGTCTAAGGATTTCAGCAAGGATTGCACAGTGTCAGTTTCCCTACATTCAGGTAGCAAAAGAAACTAAAGACATGAATTTAATTAAATAACTTTATAAAATCTTATGATTAAGAAACAAATAATCTAATTTTTAGAACATAACCATTATATAACCCACAGACATTGTCTTCACAGTCACAACAAACATAAATTAAAAAAAAAGAAAACCAAAAATAAGATTTGAACAGTTCAGTACACACAAAAACACAACAAGAAGAAACTAGGAGAGCCCAAAAGCTTAGATTTAGTTCACCAAAGTCTCAGTTTGTGTCTCTTATCATCAAATCTGCACCATATTGTGAGTCTGAACCATTTCTCCACTTGCTTGTAGGGATCCGCAGTTGGAGTCCAGGCAGACTCTTCCTCTGCTGTGGATCACAGCTAGGCAGCCAGCTAACTGATTAACTAGTCAGTTAACTCACAAGTGAACAGACTTAAAGAAACACTGTTGCAAAAAATATAAAAACTGAGAATAACAAAATAGAAATTACTCTTTCCCCATTGCTACATGTACAGAGGAGCTGAAGAATCACACTGACTGATAAAGTGAACTAAAAGAGTTTGGCTAAAATCAAAACAGAATTTTAAAAAGTTAGTTTCCCCTCGCTCTAAGTAGCATTGCCTATGTGCCCTGGTAAAGGGTTACCATCATTCCTACCTGCTGCAAAGTGTTTCAGAGTGAGGAACATCATGTTGTTCTCTGCTCCTGGCTCAGCTTCTCCCAGCTCACACAGGCCTTAGAAAACCAACCGACCTGCCAGCTTGCTCATGGAGTCTGACCCCCAAACTACCAAACCCAACACCAGAAGCTTCTGGGTATGCACTGCTAAATCTGCCTACCAACAGGAACACTCAACTCAGATATTTAAGAACAGGTTAGATAGAAATCTGTCAGGGATGGTGTAGACGGAGCTTGGTCCTGCCTTGAGGGCGGGGGGCTGGACTTGATGACCTCTTGAGGTCCCTTCCAGTCCTATTATTCTATGATTCTATGATTCCTACCTCACCACCCTCAAGGGGCTCTTAAAGAGATAGCTCCCTGTTGGGTACATGGGTTCCACTTGCTAGCCAGTATTTTTTATTTGTATGGTCCTCCTTTGATGACCTAAGAAGATGATGGTGCCTTTGTCAAAATTACCCATTTTTAGAGCTACAATACTGATTGAAACAATTTTCCTTTGCTATTTGTTACAGCACTGAGTTAGTTTAACTATTATAGTAAAATTATGTGTGTATTTAAATTGTTTAAGCAACATTGGAACAGAGGCCAAATTGTGCTCTCATGCCACAGGAATCAGGAATAACTCTTTCAAGTCAATGATGTTGTGTAATTGACAGAAGAATTAGGAGCCCTAGAAAATATTTTTAGACCAGAGCTAAGGATAAATATCGGGTAACTAACTAATCGAATAGTTGATGCATTTCTGCATTGAGTATTCGATTAGTCGATAGAGCACCTCTGCCTTTGAAGTTCCAAAACTCAGGGTCAGCTGGGGACTCCCTCGCTGACATCAGGCTCTGTCTGTGCTGCATTGCTGCTTTGAAATGCCACGAGGAGCCTGGCCCTGGGTTCCCTGCAGCATTCAAAGCGGTAGCACCACACAGAGCCCGGGGTCGGCTGGGGAGTCCCCAGCTGATCCTGGGTTCTAAGCGGTGCTGCCACTTACAAATGTCGCAAGGAGCCCAGAAAATAAAGAAGGAGAAAACACAAATCAGGAAGGAAGGAAAATGTTTGGGGGTGGGATAAAAATATTCTAATGAAAGAACGGAAGAAACCTGAGGATAGAGAATAAAAGGGGGAGTAAAACAGATAGCAAAGACAAGAAAGGGAAGTTGAGTGAGAGATTGAAAATCAAGTAAAACTAGAGAATGAAAGGGTAGAGAAGACAGCTGGCTTTTAAGTAAGTGACATGTTCTGTTCCTCTACCCTATGCATTTTAGCACACTGGAAAACATCCCATTGATTTTAGAAAGCATTGTCTGCACTTTTGGCCCTGTAATTAAATTAACAGGCAGGTCTTTTAAAAATCAGTATGAATCAGCAGGAGATCATTTTTTTCCTGAATTTCATGGAAGCTGTTTTATGAGCTAACACTGGATTCCTAGAGTGGCAGTGTAACTGTCTAGCATTATTCTGGCTGTCAACAGGAGACTCATCATGGAACCATCTAAGTCCAGTTCCCAAAGTATGTATGGCAAGAAATGTTTCTTTTTCTCACTATATCAAGTATCAGAATTCTATGTGGAACAAAATATGTTCAGTGTTTGTGTAAAGACAACTCTTTCAGACCTTCACTGGTTCCTGTGTCTCATCTTTTAATTACCTTAGTGATTTTTCCTGATTGCCATTTGTTTCCTGTGGATAAATTGAGATTTGTATCAAAGTACTTCAGAGTTCCCAGATCTTATGGCGATGGACTCCATATAAATGTCTACCTGTTTTTATGCTCTTCTATTGCTATTATTTATTCATAACAGAGTGTACTTCTCAGAACAGCTTTAAATTTTATTTCAAAGAATAAGAGTTTCTTGTGTATGTCTAGCCTGTGTCCAAAACCTCACAATAAATCAGAATATTTTCTACAGTCTTTGAATTTTCATAGAGTAAACATGATTTATTTATTTGGAACTGCAGACTTGCAGTTTTTCCAAAAGAGGTTTTATTTTGTATGGGGCCATAAAATGAACAAGATTGCTTCCCAGGGTTCAGCTGACAGATTCATAAAAACATGTCCAACAGAGATTGACATGGTAGAGGCTTCTACAGGGGATTGGATTGATTTAGGGATTGGAGAGCAGAATTAATTCTTGGGCAGAGAACAGGCAAGTGTGGATTTCAGACTGGTTTTGGACCCTTCTGCAGACAGACCTGCTGAAGGAGGAGAAGGGGAAGTGGGCAACTACCCCATCCAGTGATTCAAAAGAGCCCTGGGTGACAACAAAGGTTGGCTGGGGGAGAGGGGGCATGGTGCAGTCCAGGTAGCACTGAAGGCTGGCTGTTTCAGCTCCACCCACTTCCTCCCAAGACACTGCCTCTTCCAGGAGTGAGGAACTACTCTCCCCCCCACTAGGGTTACCAGATGGCTTCAAAAAAATACCAGACACACTTGATCTCAGATGGGGGGCAGGGCTCTCCAGGAGGGCGTGGGGGGGGGGGGGGGGGAAGAACCAGCCAGCAGGAAGCAGGGCTGGTTGGGAGGGGGAAGCAGATCTGGCCAGGGGAGAACTTGACAGTGGGGAGCAGGGCTGTCCAGGAGGGGGTTGGGGGGGGGGGAGTAGAGTTGGCCAGAGGAGGGAGCAGGGGTGAGAGAGACTCAGCCAGCAGGACTCGCCTGGGTGCATGCAGATCCTGGGGTGCTGTCCATTCTGCACATGGTCCCAATGAAGCACAAGCAAGTCTGGCCCCAAGGATTCCATCCCACTCCACCTCCACCCCGCTCCTCTCTACTGTGTAGTTGTGTACTGCCTGGCTGGTAGACATATTCACACAATGCAAGCATGTCTATCAGCCAGGCAGTATGCCACTACATACTGTGGGAAGGGCCCCTCTTCCCTAAGCCACCACTGGGTAGGCCTCCTCCTTCTCCTCCTAGCCCCAAGGGTTGGGGTTTTGCAGTGGGTCTCAATGGTAGGGAGCCCAGCCAGGCACCCTCAGGCTCCCTCCTTAGCTATATTTACATAGTGCTGATCCAAATTGTCCTCTCTGTCTCTCCACCACCTTCCTTTCATCCTCTCACTCTCCCACCTAGCCTCCAACTGCTGAGGCTTTTAAAGGCTCTCAGTCAGCCAGCAGAGAAGTCAGTTGGCCCCAATTTGCCTGAGCCAGCTCCCTCCCAGCTGCATCTAATTGGGCTGCATTTCTCTGCCTCTTCTCACAGGGCTTTTAACCCTTTTGGGCTGCCTTTTCCCCTCTCTGCAGCAGCTCCCCGGCCTGACCTTGTCACAGTACTGATACTCATAATAATAAAACTTGCTTAATTAGAAAATACTGGACATTTATATGTCCAGTATTTTCTCAATTTATTTCCCGGACAGAAACCTCAAATACTGGACTGTTTGGTTCAAAACCAGACACCTGGCAACCCTACCCCACACACTGGAAATTTGGTTGGCTCCCCTAGCCAGAATTCATAATACATTTAATACATAATATCTAATACATTTGGGAGAGTGGGCAACATTAATCACAGATGAACACATATGCATATGCATGTACACACACACACACACACCACTCTGATGAAAATAGCATATGGTTCTCCTTGATTTTGTTCTCTGGAGGTGGGCAGTACAGTGAACTCCCCTAAAGAACCTGGAACTGAACCCTTTATACCCGTGGCTCAGCATTCCTTTGCTATCTAGATAATATCTATGAAACCCACTGGAAAAGTGTGTGTCTCCATCACCTTCTAGTAGCGGATCCACATAGATGGTAATAACTTTCTACTGCTACCAATTAACATATTAGCTCCTGTGGCAAAGCACTGTCCTGTGGCTCTAAAGATCCCAACCCTTCTGATGATCTTTGGATGAGAGTGGGGGTGTCAAAATGGTTTTATATAATGGAGAGGTTTTTTCAGTGTTAAAGTTTTTTAAAAGGGCTCATATGGAAAAAATAGAATGTGATTCTGTAATGAAAGATTGTATTTTTTTAAGAAGGAAAATCAAATTCACGGCTCAAACTGAGGAACAACTGGCTAGGTGGTAGTACAGAAGAAAAGAATTTGGGTAATACAAATTGAATATTAGTCGATATGATGCAGTTGGGGAAAATGCCAATATAGTTTTGTGACGTATTAACTAGAATGTTATATTTAAGACTTTGAAAGTAATTGTTCTTGTCTACTTGGTATGGGCAAGGCCTCTGCTGGAGTACTATGGCCAGTCTGTGGTACCATATATTAAGAAATATGTGAGAAAATTGGAGAGAGTCCATGGAAGAGCAACATAAATTATGTGAGATTTAGATAAGATGACCAGTGAGGAAAATTTGAAAGAACTGTACTTGTTTAGTTTAGAGATAATAAGGCAGGAGCTGGGGGGTGGAGGGGTGGGGGGGGGGGGGGGGGGAGGACATAATTATCTTCAGATCTGTAAAAAGTTTTTCTAAAGAGCATGGTGATCAATTATTCACTGTGTCCACAAAGGGTAGCATAAGAAATTATGAGTTTGGTTTTGAGAGTTAGGTTAGATATTAGAAAAAACCTTTCTAGCACAGGTTGAACCTCTGTAATCCAGGATTCCGTTGTCTGGCAACATCCATGGTTGGGCATCAGCGTTGACTCCGTGGGTACTCCGGGGCTAGAGCACTCAAGGGGGAAACTGATACCAAGCTTCCCTCTCTGACCCCCTCCCGATGCATGGGTGGGCCTGTGTTTAACAACTCCTCCCCTTTGTTCCCAAAACTGATTGTGGCATTCAAGCTCAGAGAGAGAGAGAGAGAGAGAGAGAGAGAGAGAGGCGTAGAGACAGGCTGGATTTAGGGAAGGAGACGGGAAAGGGGGGTGGTGGAAATGGGATGGGGCTGGTACCTCAGCTACAGAGGAACTGGAGG
Source organism: Pelodiscus sinensis (assembly GCF_049634645.1). Classification (NCBI taxonomy): domain Eukaryota; kingdom Metazoa; phylum Chordata; order Testudines; family Trionychidae; genus Pelodiscus; species Pelodiscus sinensis. The sequence goes on from NC_134711.1 coordinate 311,457,226, forward strand.
CTGGGGCCTGCCACTGGTGGTTAGGATCCCAGGCATCAACAGAGGGGCCAGTGGCTGGAAGCTGGGGCCAGTGGCTTGGTCCCTTGGCAGGAGTGGGAATGGGGCCAGGCTAGGTGCAAAGCCTGGGGGTGTTGTAGCATCCCCCACATTCCTATTTCCCACACTTATGGAGACCCTCTGGTGCTCTTCATTGACCTCCCCTGGTTTGGAAACTTCTCTAGTTTGGCACTGGTCAGGTCCCGATGGTCCTGTACTGGAGAGGTTCAACCTGTTTAAGAATGCTGTTGAATACCCATCACTGGAGTTTTTTAAAGAACAGCCGAGACAAATGCCTGTCAGGGATGATTTAGGTATTCTTAATCCAGACTCAGCAAGGGGAGATAGATGAGATGATTTCTTGAGGTTCCTTCCAACTCAATATATCTGTGCCTTTGGGTTAACCTCAGAATTAGACTCTGCTATTCTTCTTCTTCTGGAATGATAAGTAAATTAAGCAAATTAAAAAAAAAAGAAAGAAACCTTCCCCCAAAACCCTGTGTTATAACTGTCAGTCCACTTACTCTTAAAGTCCTGTTCACTCTTGGGTGAAAGTCTAGTTTTATTAACTTCCAGTGCTGAGATTAGACAAGAATCTTAGGGTACGTTTACACAGCATTTCAAAATGTTATTTTGAAATAACTTAGTCCGCGTCTACACAGCAGGCAGTTATTTCAAAATAATGTTGAAATACTGTCAAGCTGGAGGACTTCTTACTCCTACTCCTGTATCCCTCATTGTATGAGGAGTAAGGGTATGTCTACACTACCCTCCTAGTTCGAACTAGGAGGGTAATGTATGCATACCGCACTTGCTAATGAAGCCCGGGATTTGAATTTCCCGGGCTTCATTAGCATAAGCGGGGAGCCGCCATTTTTAAATCCCCGCTGCTTCGAACCCCGTGCAGCGCGGCTACACGGGGCTCGAACTAGGTAGTTCGGACTAGGGTGCCTATTCCGAACTACCGGTACACCTCGTTTCACGAGGAGTAACGGTAGTTCGGAATAGGCACCCTAGTCCGAACTACCTAGTTCGAGCCCCGTGTAGCCGCGCTGCACGGGGTTCGAAGCAGCGGGGATTTAAAAATGGCGGCTCCTCGCTTATGCTAATGAAGCCCGGGAAATTCAAATCCCGGGCTTCATTAGCAAGTGCGGTATGCATACATTACCCTCCTAGTTCGAACTAGCGGGGTAGTGTAGACATACCCTAAGGGAAGCCAGAGGAAGAGTGCTCTATTTTGAAATAAGTGCTGTGTAGACACTCCCAATTTTGAAATTGACGTAGCTTAATTTGCGTAGCTTATTTCAAGGTAAGCCCTGCAATGTAGATGAACCCTTAGTTCCAGATTCCCCATCTGGAATCCTTAGGAAAACTCATGTCCATGATAAAGCTCCCACTGATTTCAGTGGGGTAGGATCTGATACTAATTCTCCAGGATTCCAAACTTGTGTAGTGAACCTTCTTCACCTCTGTGTTCATGTAGGAAAGAAGCCTGGTAATAAAAGGGAAGATTGTGTAAAAAGAGATGTGCTCATCTGTACATGGATTAATCCTCAGGTCCAGGGTAGGGTGATGTTCTTCTTGATTATTTAAATAGGCTGATGTTTCAGTTTTTCCAGGAGAGACAAAAGCCCTCCCTTATACTGCATAAATGATCAAGCTCCCACATTGCAAAATAATTTCACTGATGTCTATGGTAAAAAGAAAATAGTGTATGTGGCTTCATAGCTAGTCTCCTTCTAGGAGACTGAATCTTTTTTAATATGCCTATTAAAATTTTGATTTTTGTTTAATGAATGAAAATAAGGAATACTTTTGGGGTTTTTTTAATGAAGGAAAAGCTAAAATAATGAAAGAAACATTGAGCATTGTACAAGTACATTTCTTAGCACACAAAATATAAACATTGTTTATGCTGACTTCTTTAAGATTTTAAGAAGAAAAATCTATTACTCCCATCAGCACGGCATTTGGAAATTTTACAAGATGAAAAGCTCTGCATGACAGGCATAAATGTAAAATTATCTCAAAATATTTTTTCAGAGGGTAGTATAGTTGATGATTATATAATCTGTTAAAGTTTCCCAAAGTCCTCTAGAAGCCAGAGTTTTGGTGCTCAAACAATGCTATCACAGTTCATATTTTGTGACACAATCAATATGCAATACCGATGCAACAGCCCTCATGTTTTCATGCATAACAGGGATGATTTGGCTGAGCTCTTCCAAGTAAAAAGAGCCGCAGAAGGCCTCCACCCTCTTTAGCAGTGAAATGAGATAATGCAGATGATCCCCCCTCCCAAAAGATAAAAACACTCTGCAGATTTGCAGATAAGCTACTTTGGAAGCAGACTCCTCAAGCTAAATTCTTTGCTCATGTAAACTCCATCAAAATCAGTGGAGCTGCACCAATTTACACCAATAGAGAATATATTCCTGTTTCCTATGTTCCATAATTCTTAATTATTGGGATCTTCAGTGTCCTTGCCCAGGGCTATAAATATAGCAGGAGATAATCTGATTGAGCTGATGTAGAATCAGATAATTTTTGTCAAGCATTAGTGTGAAATGCCTTATTTGCTGTTGCATAGATATAGAAGAGGGGAAAGTTTCCCCCTTAGAATAGGTGTTATCTCGCATCATTGCAGAGCCTGGAGGTCTCAGCAGCTGTCATGGACTGCTGAAGCTAAAAAGTTTATCTAAAATTTAATTTTGAAACATCAGGAGTGAAATCTTGGCTCTACTGCATCAGTGGGAGTTTTGCCATTTACTGCAATGGATCTAGGATTTCACTCCAGAAATTTAATGTTTTTATTTTTTTGGCACTAAGCTTTATTTGAAGGTAATGCATATTTGAAATATCATATTTACCAAAACACAAGACCATGGGGACTTTTAAAAACAAGGTAGCTATTATGAACTGGATCCTAAAATGAAGGAGTCACTGTAGGTGTTTGGGGTGGGACTGATGCTTCTTTTTGTGTTGGAAAGTAGAGAGTGGAGTTCTGGACATGCTGAGATTTGGAGGCTGGAGACGAGAAAATGGCACAAATCAGGATTTCTTTGGGCATGGCATAGTGGCAGCAGCACATGCAGGAAATGTTGGTGTGCATATATAGGAGGAGAAGAAAAAGGAGGAAAGCTCAGAGTCAAAGCCAACATTAGAAAACAGACAAAAGAGGTCAATGGGAGCTCTATGTCAGATAAGAGACTTGGCTAAGTGACACTTCTCCCCTTCCTGTCTTCCCACCCCTACCCCCAAGACAGAAACTGCAGTGAAGACAGATCTTACATTATACTAAGATTTAATTTTGTATCCATTTCTAATACAGTACTATGCTACTGTGGGGTACTGCATTATTAGGTGCCATCATTCAGGTGAAGTGTTCCACTGGAGCCCCTTGCTCTGACTGTTTGGTGGCTGTTGAAATAGAAGTCAAAGATCCTGTCTGTCATTTCTGTCTGTGATCTTACCCTGTAAATTGTGATTGGGGCCCTGTTGATAGGTGGGTTCCCGGCCTTTGGTTAGTCCATGGCAGCAGCCCATGTAGTGTTTAGTCCACAGGGGCAGCTCTTCTTAGCAATTAGAGCCCACAGTGGTAGGAGGAGGGGTAGGGGAACCCGGCCCACCTCTTCACTGAGTTTTGATCCATGGGCCTCCTTGTAACTGGGTTTTAAACCTGGGCCCATCTTGAGTGAAGTAGGTATAATGTTTGCTAAGACCCTCTTCTGGATCTCCTCCTTTCACTCCCTCCCTCCAGAAGTGTGTGGAAGCTTGTAGGTATCCCACACAATCCTGCCCAGGTGCACTGCACCAGAGTGAGAGTCCCTGTTCTGCACTGCAGTCACCTTCTGGTGATGCTCCCTCCTATTATAGTCCCTGGCTACGTCTACACTGGCCCCTTTTCCGGAAGGGGCATGTAAATTTCACTAGTCGTCGTAGGGAAATCCGCGGGGGATTTAAATATCCCCCGCGGCATTTAAATAAAAATGTCCGCCGCTTTTTTCCGGCTTTTAAAAAAGCCGGAAAAGAGCGTCTAGACTGGCCCCGATCCTCCGGAAAAAGCGCCCTTTTCCGGAGGCCCTTATTCTTACTTCAAAGTAGGAATAAGACCCTCCGGAAAAGGGCACTTTTTCCGGAGGATCGGGGCCAGTCTAGACGCTCTTTTCCGGCTTTTTTAAAAGCCGGAAAAAAGCGGCGGACATTTTTATTTAAATGCCGCGGGGGATATTTAAATCCCCCGCGGATTTCCCTACGACGACTAGTGAAATTTACATGCCCCTTCCGGAAAAGGGGCCAGTGTAGACGTAGCCCCTCTGTAGCAGTGAGCATACATCCTTTCCCCTCAGTTAGCTACTTGGCTGAGCTGCAGTGCCTCCTTTTAAGTCCCTCTTTGTGGTGTTTTAGATGCTGCTTGTAATTATTAGAACTGGGAGCACTGGCTGTTGGGAATCTGGAAGCACAGGAAGGAGGGGGGAGGAGATGGGCCAGGCTGAGTGAGAGCTACAGCAGTAGCTTTGTAAAGAGGCTTCATCTTTGTTAAATAAAGGCCTGTTGAAGTTTGTTACTACTTTGCTTGCATGATACAACATTTTGGCGACGAGGATGGATCTTCTGCCTCTGAACCCACCTGCACCCTTTCTGCAAAGGCCAGGTGAGCCTCCAATTGTTTTACTGCCTGGATCCATATGCTTGAGACTTATCTGTTTGCAGTCAGTGCTACAGAGATTTCTGAAAGAAGAAAGCGTGCTGTGCTAATCCACTGCCTTGAAGCAGAAGGGCAACATATATTTTGCACTTTTCCCCTTGCAGATGATAAATATAGACTGCACTCATTGCATTAAAGAACTTTTTTGTGCCAAAAGTGAATGTAGTAGCTAATCGCTATAGATTTCACTAGTGTGAGCAGAAACCAGGGGAGACTATAATGCAATATGTTGCTTCTCTGAGGAGTCTGATTGTAATTTGTGACTTTGGGAATATGACAGATGAGAAGATTAGAGACCAGCTCTTTGATAAAACAACCATGCTTCGTGTAAGAGAACGCTTGCTTCTAGAACCAAAACTTACAGTGGAAAAAGCAATAACCATTGCTACCCATATAGTCAGCTATAGCAGAAGCCAAAATAATGAGCATGGATACAGGAAGCCCAGTCCAGGCTGTGACTCCTTTGCAGAAAAGTCCACTATTGCTGCAGACAAACAATCACAAGGGGGAAAACTAATGAAAAACCACAGAACTCTCCTTTCTGGGGGATACAATTTCACCGGCTGGACTAAAACCTGATCCAGATAATATCCTAGCAATTTCAAATGCTCCTCCTCCAACAGATTTGCAAACCTTACGTTCCTTCTTGGGTCTAACGTCCTGGTATGCAAAATGCATTCCCAATTATGCTTCTGTCATTGAACTGTTATGAAAATTACTACAGAGAAGTTCAACCTTGGTGTGGACAACAGATGCACAAGCTAGTTTGGAAACTGTGAAAGACTTGATTGTACATAGTCCAGTACTTGCACTATTCAGTCCTGCATTGCCCACAATTGTAACTACTGATGCTTCTGATTAGGGACTTGGGGCTGTCCTCACACAACTTCATGAGGACAACGCAGAGAGGACTGTTGCATTTGCTTCAAGGACACTGAGTGATGCTGAGAGAAAATATTCTACAGTTTTTAGCAGGGAAGGTAACCCCAAAGAACTGGTTTCAGATAATGATAGTCAATTTACTTCCATGGAATTTGAAACTTTTCTAGCAGAGAGAAACATTTTACATAGAAGATCATCCCTGTATTATCCTCAAGCCAATGGGGAAAATGAAAGGTTTAACAGAAGTTTGAAAGAGAGTTTGCGAACAGCTAAACTAGAAGGGCGCTCATGGATAACCTTCTCTACTGATTTCTTACAAGCAGGAGCGGCCCTAGGTTGGCTGCAGCAGCTGGCGCCTCAGGTGGAGCGCGCGATCGGCGCCCCCGCCTGCAGGGCCATCAATGAACTGACGTCATCGGCGGGTGCCCCGTGACGTCATCATCAGGCGCCCCGGGCGGCGGTACCCTGGGCGGCGGCTGAGTCTGCCTGTAGCCATGGGCCGCCCCTGCTTACAAGCTTACAGGGCTACACGACATGCCACAATGCAAAGATCATCCGCAGAGTTACTGCATGGAAAACAGATGAATACTAAACTGAATATTGCCAGATTATTAAAGGCAAGACCTGATGCACCAAATGAGGATGCTGTGAGAAAAACAGTTGAACAGAAGCAAGCAAAGTATAAGGCTTTCACAGACAAATGGTGGGGTGCTAAGGAACCGAAGTTTGTGTGCGGTTCCTTCGTTAGAGTAAGAAAACCTGGAATTTTACACAAAGGGGACCATAAATTCACATCTCCTCTTAAAATCATAGAGAAGAAAGGACCTTATACCAATCGACTTTCTGATGGGCGGGTATGGAATGCCCCAAGAGGAGATGATGCCAACACCCAGCCCGCATTGTATGACTTCACCGTAGCACCAACACAACAAGACATTGCACTGGAACTGGGGTTTGAGAGACGGTCTGTCAGACATAGACGACTACCTGTCTGGACTAGAGACTATGTTATGTAGTATTTACAGTGTTTTCAATGTAATATTTTTGCCAACAGTATAGTGGCTTGTTCCATATTTGTTGCTGTGGTTAGAACAACAATGTTTATTTTATAATTGGGAGAGCTTCTTAAGAGGGGAGGGAATGTGATGTTTTAGATGTTGCTTGTAATTATTAGAACTGGGAGCACTGGCTGTTGGGAATCTGGAAGCACAGGAAACAGGAAGGAGCGGGGAGGAGATGGGCCAGGCTGAGTGAGAGCTACAGAGGGGAGCAGCAGCAGCTTTGTAAAGAGGCTTCACCTTTGTTAAATGAAGGCCTGTTGAAGTTTGTTACTATCTTGCTTGCATGATACAACACTCTTCCAACTGAAGCATATCAAGCATGCCTGCTAGGGTGAGGTTTCCATGGCCTAGACCGCTGTTTTATGGGGGTTCACCTTCCACATCATGTGTTATCATCATAAAAACAACAAATAATAATCTCATTTTGTTTTTGGAAAGAGATAAAGAATAAATACGTCATTCTGGCTAACATTCCAGTCCTAATTAAAACAACATCCAAAGTCCAACCTTAAGTAGGAGCCAGTGAACTAATATTGTCTCAATAACATGTAGGGTATGTTGAGCTACTTTGTGTATGACAGGTGCCATGAAAATCAAATTATTTTAGTCATAATACTAAAATATATTGAAATAATATGTGAAATCTGTGAGCAATATTCAACGGCCATCTACAGTGTCTGTAGTGGCTTTGTAAATCTATTACTATGAATAAACCATCAACATTGGAGCCATATGCTTATGTTAGGATTGTCATCTGCTGAAGCCCAGATTCTGCAAAGAATTATGCATGTATTTAGTGTTACACACTGTGAGTACTCTCAGCAATACTACTCGCAGCATGTGAAGCTAAGCATCTGCCTAAATTTTTTGCAGGATCAGGAATTAAGGTGATGCCACTAACATCTATCAATCTACCTGGAGGCCAGTATCACAAATGATATTTATTACAGAGGGTGTAAAGTCAGCTGAGATTTCACAAACAGTTAGCATGAGTTACTTCTGTGATTAATATAGATGCTTTAGTTTCAACAAATACTTTTAAAGAGGAATTTGAAGGAGGAATAGAGTATGTGAATATTCATGATATTTTTAGTAGCCATCTTTGATAAAGTTATCTGGAAGTACCATCATTACTACACATAATATAGTTGAAAATCATTTGTCTGGCAGCAAACAAAAATAAAAACAACAACAACTGCCCCCCCTTCCGCGCACACACACACACCTTTTTAAGAGGTCACATAGGCCACATCTACTCTTACAGAAAGATCAGTGCTCTGGAGATTGATATTCTGATGTTCGATTTAGCAGGTCTAGTAAAGACCACTAAATCGAAGGCTGAGGGTGCCCATGAACCCCAGAGCTCCTTGCAGTTGTGATGAGTAAGGAAAGTTGACAGGAAAATTTCTCCTGTCGACCTCCCACTGTAGGACTGCAATTCTCAAAGTTGTAGTTGTGTATCTTGAATTGATTTTCTCTGCCAGTGTAGGCTTGGCCATAGATATAATTTTGGGTGTTTCACTAGGTCTGTGCTCAGATTCACAGGAAATTTTATTGATACAGGGATTATGAAGGCTTTCTTCATGACTGGGACAAACATGGTTTAATTTAATAAAATCTTGTATCCTGAAAAACCCACAAGTACTTTGTTCACATGAGTTTTCTGTAAGTAGCATCAAAGTTGTACTGCAAGGACAAACACTAGATGACAAAAAGTGTCAAGAGCAATTGCATGCTAAATTTAAATATTCCAGTGTGGTCCATTTGGAAAGTAAAAATTTCTTAAGAGGCCATGGGACCAAACAGTAACTTGTCCAACTACTTGAGGTGTCTAACTCCCACTAGTTATGGATTTGGTTCATTTTAAAAAAATAGTTCCAGTCAGTTAACTTTGAGCTGATGTATTGGAGCACTGTTAAAAGGAATCTGATCCAGTTGCATCTAGATATGTCCTGTGCTGATCAATTGTCCTAGATGGGAGCTGCTTTCATGTAAAAAGGGAAATTTACAGGGAAGAAAAGGAAGCTAGTACATATAATAAAAACGTACTGCAGTTGCCCGTGGGGTTCTAAAATGCTGAAGATTCTAGAAACCCTTTTTTCCCTCACAAATACTAAAAGGATAAAATTACATTGTGAAAAAGATCAGGCAGTTTAATAATTTAATATTTCTATAGCGCTTCTAAGATGAAAAGTTATGTAAGTGTCATGTATTATTAATTGATATTAATATTAGTTCAGAAATTAAAGAGTTGAAACTAATTCCCCTGCTCATGTGCATAAGTAAGGGAACAATAATAATAATAATTTTATTTTATTATTATTTTATTTCTGGAAGTTCCAGCATTGTCAGTTGGAAGTGAGATTCTTATAAAATCTGGTCACTTCCATGCTAATTATAAGCATTTATAGGATGGTCATCATCATCATGATATTTAGATAAACTTTGTATGGCAGAAGTTACATTTCCATATAAAATAGCAAAGAACATAAATCAGAGAAGTAAAGGGGTATATTTGCAGTACCTAGCACCAGTGGCTGTACTCTGATTCTAGACTTGGTCAGGAAATTTTGAAAAATATTTTGATTTTTCAGAGATGAAAAATGAAATGATGAAACCAGGAGACCAATCTTAAAAATTTCATTGTCCCTATTACTGACTAAGGAAACTCAATGAATCTCAACACATAATTTCTTTTCTATTATTCTGTTGAGAATTTAGATGTAATTTGCCTCCAAGCAGGGTTTAATTCCACCCAAAGCTCTGAATGCATGAGGATTCTATTCTATTGTACATAAAATCTTAGACTCACTGTAATATCTAAGCACCTTCCAACAGCACATTAAGTATATGACTAACATCTCTCATATGTGATACTTCCTTTCTCTGCTGCTCTCCCCAGAATTGTTCATAATATAGTGCTTTGTTTGAGTAGATTTTATGTGCACATTGCTCTTTGTGTATATTAAAAGAAAACAGGTCAAAGAAATTCACCTTGCTCTTGCAACAGAATGTTGTGATTTTGCTTTTGAAATGTACAAGAGCCTTTGAAATGTACAAGAGCCTCAGAAGGGTTATTGTTACTGTTCAAAGGTGGAGGCGCCCTTATAGACTAATTGAATCGTAGACAGAAATCCCATTGACTATTCGATTAGTTAATTAATCTAAATTTAACATCTCTATTGTGCAGATGAGTTTTATTTTGTATAGAAAGTTCCACTGGGCCTGAGTAGCAGAGTTGTTGACACCAGTCCTTATCCTGGAGTTTTATAGATGTTTTTGACAGCTTAGGCCAAGGCCAATGCAGGCACATCCATGCTAGAATACTTTAAGACCCATAGCTTGGCTATGGCTGGTCTAGGTAAGCTGACTCAAGGTTGTGGGGCTAAAAATTGCTGTGAGACTTTCAGACTCAGGCTGGAGCCTGGAATCTGGAACCCTTCCTCCTCACGTGGTTCTAGAGCTCAGGTTCCAGCCTGAGTTCAAACATCTACACAGCAGTTTTACAGAACTGTGGCCTGAGTCCTATGTGCCTGAGTATGGTTGCCAGGTGTCTGGTATTGAACCGGACAGTTCAGTATTTTCACCTCCTGTCCAGTAAAAAAAAATTAAGAAAATATCAGACACCTAAAATGTCTGGTATTTTCTGATTTTTTTTCCCCAGCCAGGAGGCGAAAATCCCGGGTGCTTACTGGGTTTTGCAGGGGAGCTCCCCAGCCCGGCACAAGGAGGCAAGATAGCGGATGGCCACCGGCAACCTGTTAAGGCCAAAAAGCCTCAAAAGTGTTTCTGAAATGGGCCAAGCTGGTTGGTTGGTTGGTTGGTTGGTTGGTTTGTTTTGACTAATAACTCTCAGAGGCCTTTTTTTTTTTCTCTCAACAGCTTTGGTCTCCCCCTTTTTTTTCCTCAACAGAATTTTTTCCCCGGTGAGTTGGGGGGGGAGGTGGGGTTCAATGTTTTTAGCGAAACCATCTGGCAACCCTGTGACTGAGTCAGCTATCCCAGGTCAGCAGTAGTGTTAGCTTCAGTAGACATACTTTGTGGGTCTTAAGCTAAGGACCAAGATCTTCAGGTTGATTTGATGTTCTGTGCGAAGTGAATGTAGAAAGTGGAAAATGGGTTGGATGTACTTGTATCTCAGATAGCTAAGGATATGTGCTGCAATGCTCTGTATGAAAGTTTCCTGAGTGCTGTTGGCTTCGTTGTGGTAGTCCAGACAAAAGCATGTATAACTGAGCCAAGGTCACTGTCTACCAGAACTAGCAACTGCTTCAGAACCTCCTTCCCCAGCCCTACCTCTCTGAATCTCACTCTCCACAGCACAGAGGAAAAAGCAGGGAAAGGCACTACACAGTCTTGTGCTGCTTTGATCCATAGTTCAGTGTGTCTGGGTGAGAACCTGGTGATGGTCTCCTGGCTCTCCTTACTTCACCCATTCCCACCCAGCCACTCTAAATCTTCAAAGCCTGAATCTTATAGAGTCTTATATTGAGTAGGTGGCTTTCCTATGTTCTGTGCTTGAACTGGTATGCATGGTAACAGGCCACCCTTTGCTCATGGAGGTAGTAATGGTCCTTAGTCTGGCACAGAGTTTAAGATGTATAATTCCCATTGCTTTTAATGCATTAGCTGTTTACATTTCCATGATGTTTTTTGGTATCAGGAATCCTTGGAGGAAACCAGCACATGAATAAGACTCTAAATAAGATTTGCAAATAGCTGAATCTAAGAATTATGCTCACCCAATCAGTCAACAAAAACTATACCATGTATGTTATGTGTTCAGCCACAACTAACACTTTTTAAATACCAAAGCTTAGCAACAAACTACACATAACTCTCTGTAGACCAAGAATTATTAGTGCCATGTATATTTTGGGGGGGAAAAATCACAACAAATGAATTATAGAAGAACATCTCTCCTGGATCTAATCTGGACACTTTGATATCAAAACAAAAATACAGGCAGTCCCCAAGTTACACGGATCCGACTTATGTCGGATCCGCAGTTACGAACAGGGCCCTCCCTCTCCCTGGTCTCCAGCAGACCAGGGAGAGGAAGCAAAGCGGCGGAACACGCGGAGAGCCCAGACGTGTCTGGGCTGTCCGCTGTCCGCTGCCCGCGTGTTCCGCCGCTTTGCTCCCCGTCCCCCTGGTCTGTAGACCAGGGGGACGGGGAGCAAAGCAGAGCAAAGCCACGGAGCCCGAGGGCAGCAGGACAGCCACGGCGCATCTGGGCTGTCCCGCTGCCCCCGTGCTCTGCGGCTTTGCTCCGGACGCCTGTGGTACAGCAGCGGGGCGCTGCCGGTTGGTCCCGTAGCGCCGCTCTGGGTGCTCCTGGACCAACCCGGCAGCACCCCAGCTGCTCTGCCCCAGGCGTCCTGATTCAGCCACTGCTGGTCAGTTTCAGCAGCACCCCAGCAACCCGCTCTGGGCGCTACTGGACCAACCCAGCAGCACCCCAGCTGCTCTGCCCCAGGCGTCCCCAAGTCAGCCGCTGCTGAAACTGACCAGTGGCTGACTACAGGAAGCCCCTGCCCCTGGCTTCCTGGAATCAGCTGCTGATCAGTTTCAGCAGCAGCTGACTTGGGGATGCCTGGGGTTCTTAAATTGAATCTGTATGTAAGTCAGAACTGGCGTCCGGATTCAGCCGCTGTTGAAACTGATCAGTTTCAGCAGCGGCTGAATCTGGACGCCAGTTCCGACTTACATACAGATTCAACTTAAGAACAAACCTACAGTCCCTATCTTGTATGTAACCCGGGGACTGCCTGTACTAATGAATCAAACAAAATGGGGGAGGGATTGTGCATAGCCCCTTGCAAACCGGCACAAACTAACTCCAGTCAAAGGGAGTGTATCAGACTGTAAGATACCTTTTCCATGCAGCTATATGTTGCCTGCAGTTGAGCGTGTCAGAATTGTATGAAACTTTTTTCGCATATCAAGCATAATTTAGAAACAAGCAGCTGGCTCCTCTTGAGTCTGGTAATATGAACTTGAGGAGACAGAGAAGAGACCAAGAATGTGTTTTGAGCTTGAGAAAACCAAACCACTCATATCTGGAATTTGCTGAATGATTTGATTTTGAGACGCAGTAACTGTTTCGTTTGTTTGCAGATGAAAGCTTTAGTTTTGTCCTGGACTCCATTAAAAAAAAAAAAAAGCTCAATTTTGTTAGTAGGGTTGCCAGATGGTTTAACCAAAAATACCGAACACCGCGCCCTCGCCCTCCCTCCCCCCCGCCCTCAAAAAAAAAAACCACACCGGGGAAAAAATTCTGTTGAGGGGGAAAAAAAAGGAGGAGACCAAAGTAGTTGGGCATAAATAAATAAATAAATAAATAAGCATCATTAAAACAGCATGGCCCCTTTAAGTGCAGAGTAAGAATAGGGATACGGAGAGGTTGAGCACTAAGACCCAGGGAAGGCATTGCTTCCCCTTGCTTTAGGGCTTTAGGCTTTTTGCTGGTGGCCATTTTGTTTTCTTAGTCAAGCCAGAACGCAACTTCCTTGCGGAACCAGGTAAGCAGGAGGTCCGGGGGCAGGGGTCCGGGGCTCCTGGGGGAGGGGTCTGGGCCCAGTTGCCGAGTGTGTCATGGAGTTGCCAGGTATCCGGTATTTTTGCTTCCTGGCAAGGAAAACCCCCCAGAAAACATCAGACATTTTTGGTGTCCAGTATTTTCTGAATTTTTTTTACCAGACAGGAGGCGAAAATACTGGACTGTCTGGGTCAATACCGGATACCTAGCAACCCTGTTTGTTATGGCTAAAAATGATCTTTTGGGCTCCTTTTTGTTTCCCAGTATGGAATAAAAACAGTAATAGCCTCATAGTAGACTGTTGTATTTGTTTTTTAAAAAGACCCTAGATTTTTTTTTCCTGTGCCAAGATTTTCTTTACTAGATTCCACAGGGTACATAAGCACATGTCTCACTTAACGTATGTGTGTAGGGCCTTTGACTTAAAAAATTAGGTACCCCGAGAGTACCCTGCTGAAAATTCTATAGTTGGACAATTCTCAGAAGATGGACTGAACTTCATATTTATGTTCTGTATGTTAATATTTGATGTCTCTTCTAAGATTGACAATTTAATGTATTTATATATTTGCCACAAACACTGAAAGCAGGATTCTTGGTCTGCTGTGGTGGGCTGGGTTGGCCAGAGAAATTACTTGGGTGATATGGAGCTGGGGTAGTGGCTCAACAACTTTCCATCTACAAGCCCTATAGGGAACATGGCTGGTGATAGAAGCTATGCTAAGAGTGACTGTGTGCTCTGGATATTTACAGCCACCAGAACTATCTGACTGGCCAATAATGGGAACAAGTTGTAAATTAGAGCATCCCTCAGGGTGCTGTTACGCTTCTGGTCAATGCAGCCCATCGACAGCCTCATAGTTGGGAAGCCACAAAGGTGATGTAAAGTCATCTTTGTTCTTCCCTACAGACTTGCACTAAGCACAAACTGGCCAGATGCAAGAATCGAGATTGAATTGGAAAGGCCTTCAACTGAGAACATCTCAAAGAAACAAAATGCATAATGATGTCACTATGAAACATGAGGAGAGGGGTGATCTCTTGGGTGACTAAGTCCTAGGTCAGAACGAGTATGATCTAATCCTTAGAGGTCAGGACCAGGAGTTAAGAATCCTGAATTCTTCTCGAGTGATGGTTGATGTTCATTCCATGTAGGTGTGTGCGTGCTACATGCACAGATTGTTGGAAGGTTTTTCCCTCAGCAGTACCTGTTGGGCTGGCAGAGGAGCCCCCTGGAGTGGAATCTGCATTTTCATGCATATATATCCATGTACCTTCTCGCATCCTCTCTGTTCTTTCTTATCACCTGTGATAAGTGTTGGAATGCTTCTCACTTCCTTTGCAAGTGCACTTTAGCGGTTCTTTTCTTTAACAGTAAATAGTTGTTGTTATAATTGGGAGTTTTTAGTTGTAGTTATTGATATCATTTTTAGAGCTGGTCATTCATTACTGTTAGTGAGATATTAGTCAGGGGTTTGCTCTCGCATTCCCCTGTCCTCCATGCTGGTGCATTTCCAGCCCCCAGGGCTTTACGCTTTGCTTCATGTGCCTCAAGCCCATGTCCTGTGGTGACCCACATGAAGCATGTTATAAGTGCCTGGGGGAACTGCAAAATCTCACAATTTTAAACCTCGTACCAAAAGGGAGAGGGATTCGCGACTCAAGATTCTCTTAATGGAGTCAGTGCTCCACCTGGCACCAGCTGCCTGTTTGGCTCCATCAACCCAGAGCATACCAGCCTCTGTATGGGAGATTCTGGGACCATCTAGGGTCTCCCTGGTACCTCAGTGTTTAGCAGCATGGCGCTGGTCACAGTCCCCGGTGCCACAGAAGAAACGGAAGTCCAGCAGAGGCAGTCACTGTTGCAGCATGTGCTTCGAGTGCATCCTCAGGTGTGACACTCGGCTGCTCTGGGTTCAGCTTCTAGGCCGCAATCTCGTGGGCCCTCCTGGCACCTGCTGAGTCCTGCCCAGCACCCAAGCTCAGAGGAGGAGTTGGCTGAAGTGGATCAACACTTTGACTGTGAACACCTTCAAGGTGGCTAGGGAGCTAACGTCGTCTCCTGCCTCTCCTTCGGGCCTGGTGCACCATCAGGACATGAAACTGCTTTCCCACATGAAGTCCCGGCATTGGTGGACAGAGGCTGGTCCAGGCAAAAAGGGCTTTGGCACCCATGCCTTTGGTGTCCACTCCATCACCCGCTCCAGTGCCGCATTTTACGGCACCGACTGCTCCCACTGAGGTTGCAGCACTGAGTACCTCCACCGCATCATCATCAGAGGCTGCTGCGGGTTGCATGATTCCACCCCCCTCAGCCCATCACTGGGGCAAGTCTGTGGCAAGGCATACCTCCCAGAGCTCCAGTGTTGACCACCTCTGCATTGCTGTAGTCTGACTCAGAGTATTCGTCAGACTCAGAAGTTGAGTCCGTCCTTTCTAGGGCCACAGCTTCTTGTTTTCACTCCTGGAACTACTTCTTTTCCTAGCACCGTATCCAGAACTTTAACACCTCAGTGCAGCCCTTCCAACCTTCTTGGCCTCCTCAGTGGCAGCCTCCTGTCCAGTGGCCCTTCTGGACCCCATGGGCTTATCACCAGGCTCAGGGACCTTTTCCCTCTCACCCCAGCTCAGCCTACTCAGGCCTCTGGGTCCCTCCATTGGTGAACCCACTCACCCTGTCATCCCAATGGGTACCACTGAGGGAAAAACCTTCCGACAATCCATGCACACAGCACACACACACCTTCATGGAATGGACATAAGCAACACATCTCAAACAACAACAGTTATGAGAAGGTAAGTAATCTTTTTTTCTAGCTGTGTATCCTTAGGTAAATCATTTAGATGCTCTGTGCTTCAATTTTCCTATCTGTACAATGTGCATAATGATGCTTTCCTACCATTGTGATCTGCTTTCAGATTGGCAGAAGAGAATTGGTGTATAAGTACCAAGAATTTCTATTATATAGAGAGATTTAAAAATGATCAGTGATAGCTCAGTTTGTAGTCAAAATAAAAGTCATGTAAATTAAGGTGGGGAACCAAAAAGAGTGCATGAAACAAGTTAAATGTTCTCTGCTTAACTCTCACCCATCACCATAGTATTTTGCTCTGCCATTTTTTTTAAGCATTGGGAAGTGAGTTGTTACCTTCTGCATTTAGGGACATTTTCAGAAGTTTGTTAAGTAGAGAGCATTACAGTAATCTTACATAAAATGCACTTTAGCTGAAACAAAGAACAGGAATATTGTTAAATAATTGAACAATTGCTGTGTATACATTAATTTCAGACAATATGCCCATTATTTTAAAAACTTCCCAGTTCCGGAAAAGAAGATTAAACGGAAGATTATTCAGCACAGAGATGAATGATGTTTCCTTTCTGCTTATGACATGTATAAAAAATGAGACATTGGAAAAATATAAAGTCAACTGGCATTTGAACAATCTGCTGTGAAATCTCATTTAGAAGAGTCCTCCAAGGGCATAATACCTGGCTACAGACTAAATTCAAGGTTGTGGGTGTGATCATTGGGACATTGCCCTAACAAAGGATCAGATCATTTCTGGTGTTGGGAAGGTAGGCAGGTCTGAGACAGCTAGTAATTCCCACTTATTTTCCCTTTTGAGGAGTGTTGCATTCACCTAACTACAGTTAGTGTCAGACAGAGTTTGAGACAACTATTTCAGTCTTTCACAAATCCATGATTTGGCATATTGCTATTTGCTGTTCTAAGAGATTATGATGGGCTGACATCTGATTAGATTTTAATTTTTGTGTTTAATATCCCTTTATTCAAGTCCATTCACAAGTGCCCCTTAAAATTCTTGTCTTTCAGGATTGCATTCCTCAGCTCCTTTTTTGAAAATCATTTAGTTCTAAAACTTGGCAGTTGATCGTAAGGTTCACTTGTTTCAGATTTTGCTATATACAGATTCATTTTCCTGCAGGTCTTTCCCTCTCACCTGCCTTATCTATCTAAGTTATATCCCTTCAAGGTTATGCTATTTCAGATTACAAACTGACTGTGAAGAAGTGATTCAGCTCTTCTGCATTATGGGTATGAAGGAGTTCTTTAAATCATCCATAGTTTTTGTTACCTTTGGAAATAAAGGTAAAGATAATGAAAAATGTTTGTAGGTAGTTTTTGAACAAATGGATTGTAAGGCTTATTAACCCTCCCTTTGCATGTGAGAGCCATGGGTCTTTGGAGCCATACAACAGGAACAGTGGCTTCACATGCAGCATGTATTTATCTAGCTCTCATGAAGGAGATTTACTGAGCTGCATTGTTCAGACTATCCAAACATATTATTTGGGTTTGCAGTCTATACACATCGCAGCTGTGTAATGCAGCTGAGTAATGCAGCTGTCTATGGCTTATACCATATAAATAAATACGAAACAATAATTCCATAACACAGTTTCCATTAGTTAAATCTCTGTAGTGGCATCAGAGTGCCTCATAATCTTTAACATATTCACCATCAAAACACTGCTGTGAGGAAGTGCTGTTATCGCCAGTGGGCACTGAGCCACACTGTAGATTAATTGACTTGCTCCAGGTCTCTCAGGAAGTGGCAGAGCAAGAAATCGAATGCTGGTTTGCCAAAGTCTCAAGCTTGTGCCCTATTGACTGGATGAGCCTTTCTCTTTTGTATATTAATTAGGTAAGCAGCACCAATCCTAGGCAAGGATTTTTTCATACCAAAGTTCCCCTCTTCATCATGCAGAAACGGAATCTACCTCCAATTGTTTCCTTAGTCTCATTGCAGCAGTATTGGAAGTTGGAATGTCACGACTATGTGCCCGGATATGATGGATGACCTGGAAAAGACAGATTGCATTAAAAAGACAGCTCTAATTGATCAAGAACTGACAATACTTAATATTGATATTGCAGGATTACATTAGCCCACAGACATTTACCTCCCCCCTCATCCTCCTTCTGTTCTGAAATTTGATTTGTCCTTTTCATTTTTTTTATTGTATCCTTTGGTATATATGGTCATGCCAATTTTCTTCCACTATTTGATCTGAAGAAGTGGCTCTGGCCCACGAAAGCTCATCACCTAATAAACTTGCTGAACTATTATCTGTGGTTTGTAACCTACCCTTTAAATCGGCTTCCGTACCTAATGACTG
Organism: Pelodiscus sinensis; assembly: GCF_049634645.1. Taxonomy (NCBI): domain Eukaryota; kingdom Metazoa; phylum Chordata; order Testudines; family Trionychidae; genus Pelodiscus; species Pelodiscus sinensis. The sequence continues at coordinate 311,475,600 of NC_134711.1, forward strand.
GAAGGTAGCCAGCTTGACACCAATATTTAAAAAGGGCTCTAAAGGCGATCCTGGCAATTACAGACCGGTAAGTCTAACTTCAGTACCAGGCAAATTAGGCAAAATAATAGTAAAGAATAAAATTGTGAGGCATGTAGAAGAACATAATTTGTTGGACAAAAGTCAACATGGTTTCTGTAAAGGGAAATCATGTCTTACTAATCTATTAGAGTTCTTTGAAGGGGTTAACAAACAAGGGAGATCCAGTAGATATAGTATACTTAGATTTTCAGAAAGCCTTTGACAAGGTCCCTCACCAAAGGCTCTTGTGTATATTACATGGCCATGGGATAAGAGGGAAGATCCTTTCTTGGATTGAGAACTGGTTAAAAGACAGGAAACAAAGGGTAGGAATAAATGGTAAATTTTCAGAATGGAGAGGGGTAACTAGTGGTGTCCCCCAAGGGTCAGTCCTGGGGCCAATCCTTTACAACTTATTCATAAATGATCTGGAGAAAAGGGTAAGCAGTGAGGTGGTAAAGTTTGCCACAGTGTTCTTTCGAAAAAGGGTATTTCTAAAGTGAAACTGCAGACTAGACGCTATTCTTTTGGGAAAAAAAAAAACTTTTTTCAAAAGTTCCCGTACTCCTCAAAAAATGAGGAGTATAGGATCTTTCGAAAAAGGTGGGTTTTTTTTTAAAGAACTGCGTCTAGACTCTGGTTTCACTTTTGAAATACTCTTTTTCGAAAGAACACTGGGATGCAATTATGCAAATGAAGCGCAGGATATGTAAATCCCTGCTTCATTTGCACTTTTGATCTGCCTAATTTACATCCTTCTTTCGAAAGAGGGATGTAGTTTAGACATAGCCTCACTGATTATTAGCAGAGTAAAAATACACCCTAAACTGATTTATAAAGCTAAGACTATGGTCCTGTTTTAATAAATGTTCTGAAAAGTTGACTCTAAACTGTGTGCAGAGCTTAACAAATCCCTCAGACAATTCTTAACAGAAAGTACTGAAGGTGATTCAGAGAAATGTGGAAATCTCTACACAGAAAAGATTTATGAAACTGGATTTAATATATTTGGTCCTCAAAAGAACAGAACTGGTTTGAACATTACAAACAGGAGTTGCAACCATTCATTCAAGTAAAGAAAGAAGCTTATGCAAAACATGCCAAGAAGCCAATGCCTTTATAAAATTTATAAAAAAACAACAACAAAAGGCATGTTGCAGAAAGGTTTAAAGAAATGTGCTAACAAGTTCTGGATAAACCTATGCTACAGTGTACAAAATGCAGCAGATGCTGGAAATCTACAAACCAGGTATGATGACACTAAAAGAGCTCTTAGACTAACAATATCCAAAGGAGCTCCTAGCAAATCTAAAGATGGTCACATCTTGACAGACAAATCACAGCAAACTGCGCTTTGGGTGGAAAATTATTTAGAGTTATACTCTGCTAACAACAACATTGCTGATAACACACTTGAATATTTCTCAAAGTTTGATATACTAATCAAGCTTGACCAAGAAGCAAGCACTGAAGAGTTGGATAAGGCATTAGATTCTCTAATTATTTTAAAAGCAATTGGAAATGCTGCTATTCCAGCAGAACTACTCAATATGGGAAACCAGCTCTTTTACTACATGTATATAATCTCCTCCAATGTTGGAAATATAGAAAAGTTCCTTAGGACACATGTAATGCAAATATCATTATCCTTTACAAAAATAAAGGCAATAAGAGAGATTGTAATAACTACAGAGGCATTTCAGTTTTCAGCATCACTGGCAAATCATTTGCTCGAGCGATGCTTACGTTGCTGAAAGTACTTGCTAAAAGGGTCTACCCAGAGAAACAATATGGATTTCAAGCAGGTAGATCTTTTTGCTTACTACAGAAAAAAAGTGGAGAATAACGGGAGCCACTTTTTATTACCTTCATTGACCTGGTGAAAGTATTTGACATGATTAGTAGATCTGGTCTGTACAAAGTACATCAGAAAATTGGATGCCTCCCAAAGCTCTTCAGTATAGTACATGTTGCACCTCTAAAATCCGGGATTCTCTCGTCCGGCAACATCCGTGGTCTATCATGACCATGGATGTTCCAGGACAAGAGAGTCCTGAAGCATGGCAGGGGGGTGGAGGTCCAGGAGTCAGCTCGTGGCTCAGTTGCGTGCCAAGGGGGGTGCACGGCTCAGTTAGGGGGACAAGAAGCTTGTGCAGCTCAGCTGAGCTGCAAAGGGGAGGCAGAGAGCCTGCACACTGCTCACCTGGGCTGCAAAGTGCGGGAGGGAGCCAGTACACAGCTCAGCTGGGTTGCAAAGGAGCGGAGCTGGCCTGTGGCTCAGCTGGGCTGTGGGAGCCAGTGGGCAACTCATTTGGGGGAGAAGGAAGCCTGTACTTGACTCAGCTGAGCTGTGCAGCTCATTTGGGCTGCGGGGGACTGCCAGGACCCAGCATGCAGCTCAGCTGGGCTGCGGGTGGAGTCAGAAGGGCGAAGAGGGGTGGCAAGGGTGGGGTGGGGGCTGAAATAACCTCCCCTGGTCCAGAAAAATCCCTCATCTGGATCCAGTCAGGTTCCCAGAGTGCTGTACTAGGGAGGTCCAACCTGTACAATCTTTCCATGGCAATATGCAAAGCACAGTGTAATTTGAAGGAAATGCCTATGAAAGTTTTGAGATAAAGAGCAGAGTAAAACAAAGATATGCCTTGGAGCCTGCACAGTTTGGAATACTCTTCCCAGGACTTTTGAGCTATGTATTAAAAATTTAGATGATGTTTATGTTCATACATGATCTGATGGAAAGCTGCTCAACCTTGCTAGACTGAAAACAAAGACTAATGTGAAAAGTCGCTCAGAGAATTTCTTTATGCTGCTGCTGCTGCTGCTGCTCTTGTCTAGTGAAGCTCACCTGCAAGAGCTTATAAACTGCGTTCAAGATGTATGTTGAACTTTCTCACTCACCATTATTGTGAAAAAACCCTGATGTGCACAGTTGCAATACTCACACTATAGGAACTCTTGTCTATTTACAAATGTAGTTTATTAATACATTTAGCACAGCCACAAACACCCGTTTCATAAGATCGATTGGGAATGTACATCTATATTTCCATTCTGTATGCTCACATCATTCCTTTTAGAACAACATGAGGTGTTAGCCATCTTTTTCCTCATCACTTTCACCTTCTTCATCATCCCCAGTGGCCATCATTATGGCACCTCCCAAGGACTGCATCTCCTTCTCCTATCACTCATACATTTATAATAGGGTACACTGATGTTGTTATGTGTGATGCATATTCAGTAGAGGATGTTTCCCTTTCTCTTTATTTGTATTTACTCACCTTATTAATGGTGAAATGTCTTTTTCCTATAGGTCAGTGTATCATTGATCTCACTTATTTTCATATATATCTGTTTGTTAACATTTGCTTTTTCTGTCCTACCCGGTTACTCAGTCTGGACTTAACAGGTTATTTCGAGTTTTTCTAAGTAATGATGTACTTGCTACATACGTTTTAGGGTATTCTTGGAAGCCCCTATGTTGAAGGCTGTTTTATCTAGGTGAAAGTACCCTAATACATGAACATTGACTTTGGTATCTGGGTTAAAGATCCCAGGCATGTGCATATTAGCTTTGCTTTAGCTCAACATACAGGATATGGCCTGTAAGTACCTTGTGTTATAGCCAAACTACCAATATAAACCTACTGAAACTTATTCTAATAAACATATAAACAAAACTAAATCTATATATCTATAGGCAAGCAAGCCAATAGGCTACACCATGGACTTATTTTGTTACCCGGGAGTTACTATTAACAAAAATTTGTCATTGGATGAAGAGTTGCAATCCAGACACCAACTTTGGTGACCTCACAAAATGAGTTTGGAAGAACAAGAAGCTTCCAACAAAGACTCAGATCTTGATTTATAAAGCGTTTGTAGTCAGCATAATTCTTTATGGCAGTGAGACATGGATGTCATATATCAGGCAAGAAAAAAGACTGGATATCTTCCATCTATGTTACCTGAGATCCATTCTAGGCATCACCTATCAAAATAAAATCATCAATGAAGAAATGCTAATGAGGGCATACATCTCCAGCCTGACAGCTATAATCAAGCACAACCCACTTCTTATATGATGAGTTAAAGGAGAATCGAAGACAGAGAAGACATCCAAAACTTACATTTCAGGATGCCTGCAAGAGAGATCTAAAATGCTCTGGTATTCAGCCGCAGAGTTGGGAAGCCCAAGTGAAAAACTATTCAAGTTGGCTGAGCTTGTGTTTGTCTGTTTGGTTTGTTTGTTTGGTTTGTTTGTTTGAAGGAGCTTCTAAAAGGTTTGAAATCTAGAAGCCTCTGTTAATTGGCTGAGCCTCAGTCAGAGGGAGGGGCTACCAGAGCTATATAAGCCTGTGACTCAGCGACCAGGGAGAGCGCGACCAGGAACAGCTAACAGGAGAGTTTGGAGAGGGAGTTTAGAGGGCACTAGTGACTTCTGTCCTTCTTTAAAACCTAACTCTTAGAATAATCTATACTCCAGAAGTTTAAAAAGAATCCCAGTTTATACTTAAACTTATTCATTACAAACATGGAGACAGAAACCCAGCAGCAGAGTGGGGGCTATCCTGTTTATTGTGTCAAATGTAACATGTATGATTACCTGCCCTGTGGGCGGGTGGCGTACGTGTGCACCCATTGCAAGGAGCTCCTGACCCTCAGAGACCGAGTTCGGGCTTTGGAGGACAGAGTGGCTGAACTGGAGAAGCTCAGGGAGATGGAGAGCTATGTTGATGAGACTTTCCGGGACACTGTAGTACTGTCCCACCTCCAGTCTGAGAGCCCCAGTGTTCTTAAGGGGGATGAAAGTCTCAAGGGAACAGAGCATTTAATGGGAGCAGAGGGAAAGCATCCCGTAGTTGGGACCCTCCTCCCAGAGGATGCTGCGGTATCGTCTCGCACTGAGGATACCTCTGATGGGGAGGGAATGCCAGTTAGGAAGAGGCAGGTGTTAGTAGTGGGTGATTCGATCGTTAGAAACATAGATAGTTGGGTTTGTGATGACCGGGAGAACCGTATGGTCACTTGCCTGCCTGGTGCAAAGGTTGCCGATCTCTCGAGGCATCTAGATAGACTTATGTGTAGTGCTGGGGAGGAGCCGGTGGTCGTGGTACATGTAGGTACCAATGACATAGGGAAGGGTAGGAGAGATATCCTGGAGGCCAAATTTAGGCTGCTAGGAAAGAGACTGAAATCAAGGACCTCTATGGTGGCGTTCTCGGAAATGCTTCCAGTTCCATGCGCAGGGCCAGATAGGCAGGCAGAGCTTCAGAGTCTCAATGCATGGATGAGACGATGGTGTAGGGAAGAGGGGTTTAGATTTATTAGGAATTGGGGACACTTTTGGGAGAGGGGGAGCCTATAGAGGAAGGATGGGCTCCACCTAAACCAGGGTGAAACCAGACTACTGGCACTAAACATTAATAAGGCCGTGGAGCAGTTTTTAAACTAAGAGATGGGGAAAAGCCAATTGGTGTGGATATGCACGTAAATCGGAGAGAGACTTCTCTTAGAGGAGAATCCGTTGATAGAGATTCTCTAAGCTGTAGTCAGAAAGAGAGGAGGGGAGAGGGCAAACCATGGGCCAGAGCTGACAAACAACCGCATACAAAGGAATCCAATGCATCAGGGAAGGGCAGACAAATAACCAGTGACAAATTTTTAAAGTGCTTGTACACAAATGCTAGGAGTCTGACTAATAAGATGGGTAAACTAGAGTACCTCGTATTAAATGAGGAGATAGACATAATAGGCATCACTGAAACCTGGTGGAATGAGGAAAATCTGTGGGACACAATCATACCGGGATATAAAATATATAGAAAGGATAGAGCAGGCCGGGTGGGTGGCGGAGTGGCACTGTATGTGAAAGATAATGTAGAATCAAATGAAATAAAAATATTAAGTGAATCAACATGTTCCATAGAATCTCTGTGGATAGAAATTCCATGCTCCAATAATAAGAAATTAGCAGTAGGGATATATTACCGACCACCTCACCAGGACAGCGATACTGACCTAGAAATGCTGAGGGAGATTAGAGAGACTACCAAAATAAAGAACTCTATAATAATGGAGGATTTTAATTACCCCCTTATTGACTGGATACATGTCACCTCAGGAAGAGAAGCGGAGATAAAATTTCTCAATGGCTTAAATGACTGCTTCTTGGAGCAGCTAGTGCAGGAACCCACAAGGGGAGAGGCAATTCTTGATTTAGTCCTGAGTGGAGTGCAGGATCAGGTCCAGGATATAACCATTACAGGACCGCTTGGGAATAGTGACCATAATATAATAACATTCAACATTCCTGTGGTGGGAAGAACACCTCAGCAGTCCAGCACCCTGGCATTTAATTTCAAAAAGGGGAATTACGCAAAAATGAGGAGGTTAGTTAAACAGAAATTAAAAGGCACAGTGACTAGAGCCAAATCCCTGAAAGCTGCATGGAAACTTTTTAAAGACACCATAATAGAGGCCCAACTTAAATGTATACCCCAAATTAAAAAACATAGCAAGAGACCTAAAAAGGAGTCACCGTGGCTTAACCACCATGTAAAAGAAGCAGTGAGGGACAAAAAGGTATCTTTTAAGAAGTGGAAGTCCAATCCTAGTGAGGTAAATAGAAAGGAACATAAACACTGTCAAATCAAGTGTAAACATGTAATAAGAAAAGCAAAAAAAGATTTTGAGGAACAGCTAGCCAAAAACTCAAAAAGAAATAACAAAATGTTTTTTAAGTACATTAGAATCAGGAAGCCTGCTAAAAAACCTGTGGGTCCCCTAGATGATCGAGCTATAAAAGGAGAAATCAAGGACGATAAAGCCATTGCGGAGAAACTAAATGATTTCTTTGCTTCAGTCTTCACGGCTGAGGACGTTGGGGAGATTCCCGAATCTGCACCGTCCTTTGTGGGTGATGAATCTGAGGAACTGTCCCGGATTGAAGTGTCATTAGAGGAGGTTTTGGAACAAATAGAAAAACTTAATGTTAACAAATCTCCAGGACCGGATGGCATTCATCCAAGGGTTCTAAAAGAACTTAAATGGGAAATTGTTGAGCTATTATCTGTGGTTTGTAACCTATCCTTTAAATTGGCTTCCGTACCTAATGACTGGAAGGTAGTCAATATGACACCAATATTTAAAAAGGGCTGTAGAGGCGATCCTGGCAATTACAGACCGGTAAGTCTAACTTCAGTACTGGGCAAATTAGTCGAAACAATAGTAAAGAATAAAATTGTGAAGCATGTAGAAGAACATAATTTGTTGGACAAAAGTCAACATGGTTTCTGTAAAGGGAAATCCTGTCTTATTAAGCTGTTAGAGTTCTTTGAAGGGGTTAACAAACATGCGGACAAGGGGGATCCAGTAGATATAGTATACTTGGATTTTCAGAAAGCCTTTGACAAGGTCCCTCACCAAAGGCTCTTGTGTAAATTACATGGCCATGGGATAAGAGGGAAGGTCCTTTCTTGGATTGAGAACTGGTTAAAAGACAGGAAACAAAGGGTAGGAATAAATGGTAAATTTTCAGATTGGAGAGGGGTAACTAGTGGTGTACCCCAAGGATCAGTCCTGGGACCAATTCTTTTCAATTTATTCATAAATGATCTGGAGAAAGGGATAAGCAGTGAGGTAGTAAAGTTTGCAGATGATACCAAACTGTTTAGGATAGTCAAGACAGAAGCAGACTGAGAGGGACTCCAAGAAGATCTCACCAAACTGAGTGATTGGGCAACAAAATGGCAAATGAAATTTAATGTGGATAAGTGTAAAGTAATGCACATCGGGAAAAATAACCCCAACTATACATACATTATGATGGGGGCTAATTTGGCTATGACAAATCAGGAAAGAGATCTTGGAGTTATCGTGGACAGTTCTCTGAAAACTTCCACACAGAGTGCAGCGGCGGTCAAAAAGGCAAATAGGATACTAGGAATTATTAGGAAAGGGATAGAAAATAAGACCCAGAATATCTTACTGCCCCTGTATAAAACTATGGTATGCCCACATCTTGAATACTGTGTACAGCTGTGGTCTCCTCACCTCAAAAAAGATATTTTGGCCTTGGAAAGGGTTCAGAAAAGGGCAACTAAAATGATTAGGGGTTTGGAACGGGTCCCATATGAGGAGAGGTTAAAGCAACTGGGACTTTTCAGTTTAGAAAAGAGGAGACTGAGGGGGGATATGATAGAGGTCTATAAAACCATGAGTGGTGTGGAGAGGGCTGATAAAGAAAAGTTATTTATTAGTTCCCATAATAGAAGAACTAGAGGACACCAAATGAAATTAATGGGTAGCAGGTTTAAAACTAATAAAAGAAAGTTCTTCTTCACACAGCGTGTAGTCAACCTGTGGAACTCCTTGCCAGAGGAGGCTGTGAAGGCTAGGACTATAATAGAGTTTAAAGAGAAGCTGGATAAATTCATGGAGGTTAGGTCCATAAAAGGCTATTAGCCAGGGGATAAAATGGTGTCCTTGGCCTCTGTTTGTCAGAGGCTGGAGAGGGATGGCAGGAGACAAATCGCTTGATCATTGTCTTCGGTCCACCCTCTCTGGGGCACCTGGTGCTGGCCACTGTCGGTAGACAGGATACTGGGCTAGATGGACCTTTGGTCTGACCCAGTACCGCCGTTCTTATGTTCTTATGTTCTATGTTCTTAATCCAGTCCAGAGACAGGCATCCAAGAATATTATAAATAGTGTCTCTCTACATTCAAAACAAAAAGACAGAGTAAAACACAAGCAACTCACTATGGTCAGCAGGAAAATACTTTTCATTGCACTTATTGTGAGAAAATGTTTGTCCAGAATTAAAAAACAGGACTATGTAGCACTTTAAAGACTAACAAGATGGTTTATTAGGTGATGAGCTTTCGTGGGCCAGACTTGTCCAGAATTGTCTTTGTAGTCTTCCAGAAAGCTGCCACACCCAATTGTGACCTCATACCCGCAATAACCAAACCTCTGTAAAGATGAATGGGGCCATTATACATTGCAGCAGTTGTATCAGGCAACATATTTTTGAGGTGCTGCCTCCTTCTCCAAGCCACACACAATTCTGGAGTCCTCTTGGAATATCTAGTAAATCCTTTTGCCTATCTCTTGATGAAAGACACTAGTAAAGTGCCATACATTATTATTGGGACAGGTGACAATCAAAGACTTCTTTAGGAAATTGAGGAGGAAGGGCACAAAATTCCCCATATGTCCTCTCTCTCTTTCTACCCCCCCACTTCGGGTCCATTCTGTATGGAGTGCTTTCCCCCAACTGTAGTAGCTAGGCTGGGCAGAATGAGCACCAGAAGCAGTGATGGATCATGTGCTTGCAGAGGAATGGGCTTATCTTAGTCTTGTATCCCACTCATACTCTTTTAGGGCACAGATACCCAGGAGACTAAGCCTTTTTTTCTGCAGAGGGTCCTCATTAAATCAGTTGTTTCTTTGTGCATACCTCCATCATTTAATGGTCAAGGTGGCCCTATGTTTTTGACATCTAAAGGATATGTTGTAGTCAGGGCTGGATTAGGGGGGGCGGTGCTAGCCGGGCAGCTCCCCGGGGTGCCAACCTATGGGGGGTGCCTGATGGCAGCTGTAAGGGGCACAGCACGCCGGAGGGCAGGGCTGCGCATGCGCCATGCGCCCGGGGGCGGACTGCACATGCTTCGTGCGCCCACTGCCCGGGGCACAGGAATGGCTCAAGCCGGCCCTGGTTGTAGTTTAAAGTGGAATGGCCTGTGTTATGCAGGGGGCCATACTAGATGATTACAGTGGTTCCTTCTCACCTTAGAATCTATGATTTTTGAAAAATCCTGCACACAGCTGCAAGAGAGTTATTGTATAAAGAAACCTTTTTGTCTACTCCAGCCTCACATTTGAGCAGACATAAAACTCATACAACTTATTTTTGAGTATCTTTTGTTACCTTTCTATTTCCTGTTTGTGTGCTTTCTGTTCTTTTGATATCACTGCTGTGACTTGACACATGTTCTGTTCATTCTTTCTAAAGCATCGGGCATTGGCTACTGTTATCCGACAGGATACTGAGCTATATGGACTACTGGTCTGACCCAGTATGGCTGTTATTCTAAATAAGCCATCCTTTGTTTTACATTATCATAGAGGAGCATTGCTTATTGATAAAGGGAAGGGCTACATGACATTCTAATGACTATGAGAGGAAAATGGTTAGGACCTCTGGTTAATTTTGATGAGAAAACATTTAATAATCTGTATTAAGAACTTTTGCATATTTGGCAATAAAACGTTAAGTCAAGTTTCCTGAATCAAAAATGCACAGAAATGCATGGCAGATATTGAGGCACAGTACTTCAGTACTTCACATTCCTCTTGCCATGAGGTTTACCAGCTAATTCAAGTTAGGGATTTATTTCAGAATCGCATTTCACTGCCACGTGTAGACGCGGGCAGTTACTTCGGGCTAGTCAATTTCTAAAATGGCGACCAGCCGGGAACATGCAAATCAAGCATGGGATATTTAAATCCCGGTCTTGATTTGCAATTCTGGTCGCCCTCATTAGCCTCCCTAGATTGATCTGGGGGCTAGTGTAGACCTACCCTCAGATATGTGTTAAGAGAAAGAGTATGAGGGAATATAATGTAGTTAAGATAGCTTGGGTTGTGACTTACAATAGGAATGACTATTGAATTTAAGTGGTATCCACTGGAAAGAACTGTTATAATTCTGCCCAATTTCCATATGGGTAACCTGAGTAACAGAGAAATTGTTAGTTGCTTTAGTTAAGAGACAAGTGAAAAAGCAGAGTCTCTGGAAAAGAGTCCAGTAGTATTGGTTCCCAGTCTCCAACTCTAGCTGCTACCGATACTTCTACTATTATAAGAATAAATGTCTAATTTGTACACAAAAGCTCTGTTAAAATGATTTAAAGGGTTTTCCTTATTGGAACAAAACCCTGGAAATGAAAAATAAAATGTAAAACTCTTTATTATCAATCTCTCTTTGTCTTAAGTGTTTCCTAGTTCTCATAATAAGGGATAATTATACATGCCTGTACCGTATACTGCAGCTTGTAGGCACAACATGCAGCTTACAAGAGTTTTAATCTTTGCTCTGATGTTAAAATAAAACACTGACTTTTTTGGTAATTTTGTGACTAAATGTTCAGATTTAAACGGGGGTGTTAGAGGTTCCCAATAATAGGAATATGTTGCCATAGACACATCTTTTAAATATGCCAGCAGACCATTACTGTGTAATGTTGAAAAACCTCAGGAAAGTTATATTTCCCAAAGGCCTGAGATTATCCAGTTGGGAGAAGTTAATTACAAATTTGGCTTTCAGTGAATAAGAGGTCCTATCACATTGATTTTTAAATAGTTGGAGCATCATAGAAATGATTTAGTGCTGACGGCTACCAGAAGGTAAAGGTTTTTTTCTTTTTATTTATAGGTCAGATCATCAAAGGGATAATGAGCAATTGAAAAAAATGTTAATTTTAGCAAATGGCTAACATTTCTAGACATTACATATATACTTCTGTACTTTAGTATCTTTGTCACAATTGCAGAATTTCTATAGCTAGAAAAAGTTCCTCTATTTATAGAGAAGCATAGAGCAAGATGTAGATAACACAAATCCAGATTTATGTGATGGTATAATGGCGATTTTCTATAAAAGTTAGTAACAGCTAATGAATTGGAGGCATATCCAGTATGTTTCACTGCTGTGATTTGCCATTTGATTTGGCAGAAGATTCATATATATTTTTCAGGGCTGTTGCCTAATTCTTTAGTGGTCACTGATTCTATTATTGGTTTCCAATTAATTACCAGTGTAAACATCTGGGGATGGTAGGATACTATTAGCAGAATCAGACACACAAAATAAATCAAAATTATCAAGTTCAGTGTCTGGTTAAGAACTTCAGTGTGCACAATGATGACAATCTCACTTAGTACAAGCAAAACTTTAACCACTTTTGTTAGGACAATTATTAAAGATACAACAGCTAAAAATTGCATAGACAGATGGCCAAAGTACAGAGTTAAAGTAGTATTTTGTACCCTTCCTTATGAATACTCTCACCCTTTCTTGAGGATCTAGTGGAAAGAGAAAATGATGGTCTGGCTTATTAAAGAGCCTAACGACTGTCATGAAAATTCATACAAATGCCAAAGCTCCCTTGCCCATATTTGATTAAAGACTTTATCATATAAAATACAGGACTATGTAGCACTTTAAAGACTAACAAGATGGTTTATTAGATGATGAGCTTTCGTGGGCCAGACCCACTTCCTCAGATCAAATTGTGTACATGGGTAAACGCATGGCCCCACAGTATGCTAATATCTTTATGGCTGACCTAGAACAACGTTTCCTCAACTCCCGTCCCCTTTTACCCCTTCTCTACTTACGCTACATCGATGACATCTTCATGATCTGGACACATGGCCAAGAAACACTGGAGACATTCCACAGTGTCAACACAGTGTCAACAACCTACACCCCACCATTAACCTCAGCCTGGACCATTCCACACGAGAGATCCATTTCCTGGACACCACAGTACAAATCAACAATGGAAAATTAGACACCACCCTCTACAGAAAACCCACTGACTCATAGAGTTACCTACATGCTTCCAGCTCCCATCCAGCACACACCATACGATCCATCATCTATAGCCAAGCCCTTCGATACAACCGCATCTGCTCTAATCCCACTGACAGAGACCAGAAACTTCAGGATCTCTACCAAGCATTTATAAACCTCAACTACCCACCCAGAGAAATAAAAAAGCAAATTGAAAGAGCCAAACGAATACCTACAAACCATCTACTACAAGACAGACCCAAGAAAACCAACAATAGAACACCACTTGTCATCACCTACAGCTCCCAACTTAAACCTGTCCAACACATTATCAATAAATTACAGCCTATACTGGAACAGGACACTAAACTCCAAGAAGCTCTGGGAGACAGACCCATAGTCTCCTATAGACAACCACCTAACCTCAAGATGATTCTTACCAACAACCACAGGACATACCACACTAATACCAACCCTGGTACGTTCCCTTGCAACAAACCCCGTTGCCAGCTTTGTCCACATATTCATTCTGCTGACACCATTATTCTGCCTAACCAAGTGAGTTATAAGATCAAGAATACATATTCCTGCGCCTCCAGAAATATAATCTATGCTATCATGTGCCGAAAGTGTCCTTCGGCTATGTACATTGGACAAACGTCTCAGACACTTCGCCAAAGAATCAATGCCCACAAAACAGACATTAGACAGGATCACAAAGAAAAAACAGTTGCTTGCCCTTTCAATCAGAAGGGACACTGTCTCAATGACCTACTCACCTGCATCCTACTTCAGAAGACATTCAAATCTGCACTTGAAAGAGAATCCTCTGAACTGGCATTCATGCTAAAATTCGACACTCTCCGCGGGGGGCTGAACAAAGACTCCAGCTATCTTACCCATTACAAAGATAGCTTCCCCAATTATCACCTCTAATACTATTAACTCACAGACATCTACCCTTCTCCACCTCTAATATCATTAACTCACAGGCATTCACCTTCCTTCCGCCCCCCCCCCCCCCCGCATCTCCCTTCTGTTCTGAAATGTGATTTGTCCTTTTCATGTGTGTTCATTTTTTAAATTGTATCCTTTGGTATATATGGCTGTGACTATTTTCTTCCACTATTTGATCTGAGGAAGTGGGTCTGGCCCACGAAAGCTCATCATCTAATAAACCATCTTGTTAGTCTTTAAAGTGCTACATAGTCCTGTATTTTGTTTCAGCTACACCAGACTAACATGGGTACATTTCTATCACTATTCTTTATCATATAGGTTAGTATATTAATGATTTTAGCTTATTACCATATACATCACAGAATAATGGAATCATAGAGTCATAGGGTTAGAAGAGCCCTCAGGAGGTCATTGAGTCCAACCCCGAGCCCAAAGCAGGATCAACACCAAGTAAATCATCTCAGTCAGGGATTTGTCAAGCCAGGACTTAAAAAACTCTAGAGATGGATTTCACTACTTCCCTAGGTAACCTATTCCTTTGTAGTAAAATAGTTTTTCCTGATATCCAACCTAGACCTCCCCCACATCGATATATTGCCAAGAGAAGCTCAAGGTTAAGCATCTGCCAACATTTTATCTTAGAACTGTGGTGTCCAATCAGTTCTGAAGCAGTAGCCATTGTAGTGGTGACTGCTATAGCAAACTATCCACACTGTGCTGAAAATGGAAATAATTTTGAGAGACTCTCTCTTCTTGTCTTTTAATGTCAACAGAATGCTTCAACATTGATTTTAATCAATAGAAATAATTACATTTCACAGAAATTCAATCAAGTTTAAGTGCTAAACTTTTCACTGACAGCACACCTCAACTCGGCCTTCAAATTTTCATCCAGTAACTATGACCGATACTTCAACTAAATGTACATCATGACAGAAAATGATGCTTCATAAAGCCATGTTGAACCAAACATTGAAAAAAGTTTGCTAGATACAGTTTTCAAAATAGCAAACTGATTCTGTTGCAAAAGTGCATCCCACATTGTAAAAACCAATTCATTTTTTTGACTGATCAAGCTGACTTTGAATTGTGAGCATATTTTCTTCAAACAAATCTTTGTCCAAGCTAAACAAATTGACAAGGTCTTGAGAATTAGCAATGTTGAACTGAAATAGGTTTTTCATGAATTGAAATGCCAACATGAAGCTTTTGAAATCTGCAAAACGCTGGCTGATTTCATTGCCATGTTTTCAGGCCATCTCACATAATGCTGTGACATTCAAGGTCATCACACTCAAATTCACTATATCCAGCAATTTTCTGCAAATTTGGGAATGGGTGAATTCTCCTGCCTTCATTTGAATGATGAATAGCTGTAGTTTAGAAGTGAACGCCCAAATGTGTTGGGCCATATCACAAATCAGCTTCAGATTGAGTTCATTAAATGTTAGTTTATATCAGTCGGAAACCACAAATTAAATTGCCACTGCTTGTCTTCAATGCAGAAAAACTGACCAGCTTTCCTTTCTCAACAAAAAAGTCTCTGATTGGAGTAAGCAGTGTAAGGAATTGCTCAAGCACCTTCCCACAACTCAGTCATCACACACTGACAAAATAGATGATTTCAGAATGCTCAGATTCGATTTCTTTCAAAAATTCCATAAATTGGCGATGGTTGAGAGCACTGCTCTGAATGAAATTCATGAGTTTGATCATAGTATCCATCAAGTCTTTCAGTAGACATCTGATCACACAGATTTTGTTGATGCAAAATACAGTGGCAGGAAAGCAATTTGCTGTTCATTTTATTAGATTGCAGGTGCTCTTTCAGAAGAGAAACAAATCCAGAATTTTTCCCATCATAACTGGTGCTCCGTCAGTTGTAATCTTTTCAGACCCCGGTTTTGTACAAGAAATAATTTCACACAGAGAACTCAGAATTACTTTCAGAAAGACTTTGACAATACATATCAGTAGAAAACTAGTACCTGGAAATACCAGACATGGCTTACAATGATGCATGATGATTTCTGATCTAAGTGGCATAGTTAAGCTGTTCCATGAACTGGCAGAAGTCTCCATCCAGCAGATGGGTCAAATTAATGGAAAGAAGTTTGAGAACTCAGATTTTCTGAACTTTTTTTGTATTCTCCGAAATTTTTTGGTTTTTGAGTTAAAACATTTTTTTGAATGTGACAAAATTTGAGTTTTTATTGTTCAAGCTGACTAGTCACACTCACCCAGCCAAATAACCTCATTTGGCTAGTGCATTGGACACCAAGTTGTTAGTATGCCCACAGCCTAGTATCAGTTTAGTGTTCCTGCACTTGTCTGACATTTTTTTACAGACTCCCTGCTTAAACACACTATTTCCAGTTCCCCAAAACTCAGGGAGATTTTTAGGACACTTATTTGTGTCAAAGTTCATAGGCCTCAAAGCTTTATGCTAACTGCTTAAGTTAATTGCTTATAGTCTACAGGCCTGTAGGTTCCTTGTGTAACCCACACACCTTCTGGGAGTGATGTACTGTCCCTTGTACTGGCACTTAGATCAGTTAAACAGAGAGGCTACGTCTACACTGGCATGATTTTCCGAAAATGCTTTTAACGGAAAACTTTTCCGTTAAAAGCATTTTAGGAAAAGCACGTCTAGATTGGCAGGATGCTTATCCGCAAAAGCACTTTTTGCGGAAAAGCGTCCGTGACCAATCTAGATGTGCTTTTCCGCAAAAAAGCCCCAATCGCCATTTTCGCGATCGGGGCTTTTTTGCAGAAAACAGTACCGTGCTGTCTACACTGGCCCTTTTGCGCAAAAGTCTTTCGGAAAAAGACTTTTGCCCAAACGGGAGCAGCATAGTATTTCCGGAAAAGCACTGATGATCTTACATGAGATCGTCAGTGCTTTTCCGGAAATTCAAGCGGCCAGTGTAGACAGCTGGCAAGTTTTTCCGCAAAAGCAGATGATTTTGCGGAAAAACTTGCCAGTCTAGACACAGCCAGAGAGAATGAACCCATGTCTACACTAGACCTTGAAGATTGGTTTAAGGAACATAGCTCTAGCTGTGCCTAGCTTGGCACAGCCTTCAAGGTGGGGGGCTGACAGTAGCAAACAGTCCCATTGGCTTCACTTACTCTTCACTTTGCTCTCAGCAGTCTATTTATGGGTCTTAAACTACATCCACTAAATTGAATGCTAGAAGACGATCTCTGGTGCAGCGAGTAAAGATGTGCCCAGAGTTTGCTCTACAGCCTTAGCCAAGAGTCAGCTGACTTTTATCTCAAGCAGTAGAGGCTCATGCACTAAGTTCCAGAAGTCCCAGGTTTGGTTCTGTCTGTCAGTATTATACTTGCATTCCTGCTAAGTAAAGTAAAATTCTAAAGCTAGCTCTATGGGCTACAAGCAGAAGGGACTGCTATAAATTATCTGTTCTGAACTCCTGAATAACAGAAGCCATAACCGAATAATTTCTGGTTGAATAAGATGGTATTACTTAGAAAGGCATGCACTCTTGATTTAAGGACTCTTGACCTATGGTGGCAATCTAGTGGTTACTACATTAAGAGGCTATCTGTGCCATGCAATTTTCTTTATGGATAAGAAATAGTAGTTGCATTTAGTGGACAAAAATCACAGTTTGGGTCCTGATCCTACAATGGGTAGCATACTGGCCAAGGTAGAAGTAGCCCAATTGAAACCAGCAGGATCAATCCTATTTCTGTCTGGACAGTTTTTCAGGAGTGTTGTATAAAACAGTATTTATTAATAAGTGTTTTTGGAACCATCATGAAAATGTATTATTATAATAATTAAAAAGGGGGAATGAGTGTGTAGTCAGCATATCTGCTGGGTGTGGTATACAGTTCCATGCAGTGGTACTTAAACCACTTAGAAAGAGAAAAAGAATGAGTTTGCTTTACTGCTTAAGTTGAAATCCAGCCGGCTTTTGCTGGTGCTGTAGTGGTTCATTAACTAAGCACCAAAGGCCAGAGGTTTCTTTCCACTTGTCAGTGTTACATGTACACACACACACACACACACACACACACACACATGCACACACACAATCTCAGTTAACAATTTAATTAAATATTCAGCTACATAATGTGTTTTTGGAAGGCAAAGGTCAAAAATAGCAAGAGCTCCACTGCTATTTTGGTCAGATGGAAAAAATTCCCCCCACCAGTTGTGTGGGTGTGTGTTCACATATGTATGTATGTATATATGTATGTGTGTGTGTATTTAACTCATTTTAGTCTCTTATGACTCAGAATCAAAATGAGCAGAGTTCAGAATTACCAGCTGTATTCTGTCTCTTCCAGTGCAGAGAGACTAATGTAAATTTACTCCTCTGTTTTTTAGACATGATTCATCTTTTATAAGAGATCCTCCAAACTTTTCAATTTCTGAAAGGAAAGAAATCTTTTTATAGTCCCAAGAGGCATGGCTTGCTGGGTCACTAAGAAACTATTTTCAGTTTCCTTTGCCCAGTTCTTTTAGCTAAGCGTAAGTGGGAAGAACTACCCTCCAACTCTTTAGCTGTTCCTTTATCATAAGGGTGCGTCTACACTGCACTGTAGCTCGAAACAAGATACACAAATTGAGCTAGCAAATTGTGTATCTTACTTTGATCTTATTTCAAAATAGCTTATTTTGTATTTTGTTATTGTCTACACAGTGCCAAATTTTAAAATAACCTGCTATTCTGAAATGTCCCTTACTCCTAGGGATGTCAGAATAGCGAGCCCATTATATTTTGAAATATTCCAAAATACCGTTGCAGTGTAGACATAGCCTCAGAGACCCACACAACCTAGCTATCCTCTAGATCAGAATCAAACTCTCTGGCTGCGTCTAGATTGGCATGATTTTTCGGAAATGCTTTTAACGGAAAAGTTTTTCGTTAAAAGCAATTTCGGAACAGAGCATCTAGATTGGCATGGACGCTTTTCCGCAAAAGCACTTTTTGCGGAAAAGAGTACGTGTCAATCTAGACGCGCTTTTCCGCAAAAACGCCCCGATCGCCATTTTCGCAATTGGGGCTTTTTTGTGGAAAACAAATCTGAGCTGTCTACACTGGCCCCTTTGTGCAAAAGGGACTTTTGCCTGAACGGGAGCAGAATAGTATTTCCGCAAGAAGCACTGATTTCTTACAGTAGGAAGTCAGTGCTTTTGCAGAAATTCAAGCGGCCAGTGTAGACAGCTGGCAAGTTTTTCCGGAAAACCGGCTGATTTTTCGGAAAAACTGGCCAGTCTAGACACAGCCTCTGAGAGGAAAAGCTGGTTTTCAGGCAGTCACCAATAGCCTGCATATTAAACTTATGTATAGACATCAGGGATATGATGAATTTCTTAATTGACTATAATTTTGTGTTGAACTCTTCAGGTTCCTCAACTGATCTCTTTGGTTTTGCTAATAAAAGTGGCAGATTTTGGCATGGAACTCCTTAGATTCATAGGTTTTAAGGTCAGAAGGAATCATTGTGATAATCTATTCTGACTTCGTATGTGGCACAGATCATGGAATTTCCCCAAAATAATTCCTAGAGCATTTTTTTTTAAAGGAAAAGATCAATCTAGACTTTAAAATTACCAGGAATGGAGAAACCTCTATCACCCTTTTAATTCACAGTTAAAAGAATGTCTTTTTTCTAGTCTAGGTTTGACTAGCTTCAGCTCACAGCTGTTGTACCTTTTTGGGCTAGATTGAAGAGCCCATTATTTAATATTTGTTTCCCATGTAGATACATATCAACTGTAATCAAGTCATTCCTTAACATTTTCTTGTTATGATAAATACATTAAGCTCCTCACATCTATCACTATTATCTATGTGGAGAATTAAAAAAACAAACAGCTAAGTTTAATAGGTTTTAGGTCTATTAGACCTTCTAGTTTGAGTTCCTATATGTCACTGACCATTACATTTTATCTACTACCCTTGTTCTGAGTCCAATAACTTGTGTTTTTCTAAAGCATGTCTTCCAGACAGATATGCAATCTTGATTTGAGGACTTCAGGAGATGGAAAAATCAACCACTTCCCTTCCCAGTAGTTAATCGCCTGAGAGTTAAAATGGCGTGTCGGTTTGATTCCGTTTTTTTCAAATACTGATAAAATTTAGAAGACTATAGTTTCTATTACATTTTGTTCTCTAGATTTGTAGTTGGTATACACTAACATTAAAGGCTGATAATTGGTGTCCAATCAATCCAAAGATATGTCACAGCCAAAATAGAAACTGGGGCAAAGTATTTCTTGGCTTATGTATGTTCATCCATGGATCTCTCAACAGCTTGTACAACATGTCTCAGCCTTGTTTCTTAAGGGTAAATATCAGGTGCACTTTTTAAAAAACACTAGACCGTGTGTACATGAATGCATAGTACACAACTAGCATCTAAAAGATGCTAAATAACTATATCTCAGATTTTCACTTTGACATAAATACCTTGTTTAATGGGTTCCTCCCCTAAAATTATTGTACAAGGAATAAAATACTAGCTCTTTGGCTTATGCAGTGTTAGACCAAGTACAAAAAAAGAGGATCAAAATGCAGCTTTAGGATAACAGTGCTTTGATTTTTTAAAAATGCATTTATTGGAGAGAAAAAATATAGACAGTCAAAACAGAATTTTTGTAATTAAAAAACTCAAGGCAGTATAGCACTGGAGGGCCACTCCTCTTTCATTCACACTGTTTCCATAGCAATATGGATGTTATGCTTAAATGCTCTAGCTTGGCTATAGTTGATAAACTAAAAGAGTAAAATGAAAATTTACAATAGTATCAAGAGCACATCAAAAAAATTGCTACAAAATTTCTTCGGAATTTTGAAACAATCATTGAAAATCCACATTATTTTGGCTAAATATACAATAGGTTTCAAATGTTGTAGCTTTTTTGAAGTCTCTATCTCTTTTACTGGATTGACTTACAGAAGGCTTGAATTCCATAAGGGCCAAATTCTACAACTTAGTAGACAAGTGAATACACAATATAAAGATCAGAATGTCTCATTATAAGGAGTTATGCAAATAAAGCTTGTAAATACCTCTGTGCTCAGGAAAAGCAACAATCCCTCTGCATACTATGCTAGATAGAGGAGCTTGTAACTTATCTCAGTTGTGCTGATGGATTTTATAATTGCCCAAGAGACTTCAAATATATTTGTGCTCTGGGGTGATCATAAAATCAGGGAAGAATAGGTTTGGAAGAGACTTCAGAAAGTCAGCCAGTCCCTCTCCTCAAAGCAGGACTAACCCCAACTAGATCATCCCAGCCAGGGCTTTGTGAAGCCTGGCCTTAAAAACCTCTAAGGATTGAGATTCCATGTCCTTCTTAGGAAACTCATTCTAGTGTCTCATCATATTCTTAGTGAAACAGTTTTTCTTAATATCCAACTTAGACCTCCCCCCTGCAACTTGAGATCATTGCTCCTTGTTCTGTGATCTGCCACTACTGGGAATAGCCTGGCTCCATCCTCTTGGGAACTGCCTTTCAGGTAGCTGAAGATTACTAATCACATCTCCCCGCACTCTTCTATTCTGCAGACTGAATAAGCCCAGTTCCTTCTCCACATAAATCATGCACCCCAACCCCTAGTAATTTTCATTGCTCTCTGCTGAACCCTTTCTTTTTGTCCATATACTTTCTGTAGTAAAGGGCCCAAAACTGGAAACAATTCTCCAAATGCAGCCTCACTAGTGTGGAATAGAAGGAAATAATCACTTTCCTCGATGTGTTGGCAATGCTCCTACTTACTAATGCAGCCCAATATGTCATTAGCCTTCTTGGCAACAAGGGCACATTGTTGATTCATAACCAGCTTTTCATCCACTATAATCCCCATGTGCTTTTCTGCAGGCCTGCTGCTTAGCCAGTCAGTCCTCAGCCTGTAACAGTGCTTGGGATTCTTCTATCCTAAGTGCAGGATTCTGCATTTGTCCTTTTTGAACCTCATCAGATTTCTTTTAGCCCAATCCTCCAATTTGGTTAGGTCACTCTGGATCCTATCCCTACCTTCCAGCACATCTATCTTGCCTTCCAGATTAGTGTCATCCATGAACTAGCTAAGGGTGCAAGCCATCCTCTCATCCAGATTATTAATGAAGATGTTGAACAAAATTAGCCCCAGGATTGACCCGTGGGGCACTAAACTTATCCGCTGCCAATTAGACATCTACCCACTGAGCCCGATGATCTAGCCAGCTTTCTACCCATTTTATAGTCCATTCATCCAAACTATACTTCTTTAATTTGCTGACAAGAATACTGTGGGAGATCTTATCGAAAGCTTTGCTAAAATCAAGGTATATCATGGATGCTACAGACCCAGTTATCTCTTTATAGGAGGCAATAAGGATGGTCAGCATGACTTGCCTTTGGGGCTTGTCTACACTACAGAAAAGATCAACCCTCTGGAGGTTAATCTTCTAGCATTCAAATTAGTGGGTCTAGTGAAGACACGCCAGTTCAATCTGAGAGGGCACTTCTGCGAGCACTGGTAGTCCTGCTCCTTACAAGGAGTAAGGGAAATCAATATGAGTGTTTGCTATCATCAACCTCCTCCTGTGTGGATAGCCTGAAAACATGATTTAAGATATGCTGACTCCAGGTATGTAATTAATATAGCTGGAATTATGTATCTTAAATTGACTTTTCCCTTTAATGTAGACCAGGCCTCGGTGAATCCATGTTGAATGTTTCCTGATCACTTTCCTCTCCTCCAAGTGTTTCAAAAATGGATTCTTTGAGGACCTGTTACATGATTTTTCTGGGAGCTGAGGAAGAAGAAAGTTAAATAAAAAAAATCTGAAAAAAATCAAAAAGTTTTGCTTCAACATTTTTGAAATGAATCATTTTCATTTTTTTGTTCACTTTTTATTAAAATGTCCTTTAATTTTATATAAAACAAATTAAAATGTTTTAAAGTGGTCAAAATCAAAATTGAACCTAAACATTTTGTTTGAATTATTGATTTCCTGAACACTTTGGAAAAATTGTTTTCGATTGTGTCCAAAATGAATTGCTTTTATTGTTGTTATTTTGAATTGCTAGCAAGCCAAAAAATCCAGAATTTGCTTATCTCTTGTTACTGGTACTGAAGGTGAAATGGGGCTGTAAGGTAGTTATAGAAGTCTCAGGTGCTTTTTAAAGCCTTCTGCTACCCCTTCAATCTGGGTCTCTGTTTCTTCTTTTTCATTGTTAAGTTTTATAGGCAGCAGATACAAGGAGGAACCCATTTCTGCAAAGTACAGGAAAGTTGAAAATGTATTGCTCAGGACCAGGACCATTGCTGAGACCAAGATAGTGTTTATTTAAAATTTGGTTTTCACTGCCATTTGCCTATGAATGGATTTATAGCAGTGATATGTCATTTACAGCATTGCTTCTGCCTATAAATGGATTTATGGCATTGTTTTGAAATACTAACCACAAAGACTTGTTTCATAAAAATACATACATTTTATAGTGAGAAGAAACTGTTTCTAAGTTATACATTTTTCTCAAATGTCCCATCAAACTCTTCCCTTTATACAACCACAGAGGGCTGATCAAAAATGGGGTGTTAAGTACTTTACAATCAGACAATTGTGCTTTTATCAGATTCCAGAGGAAAAATAAGAACTGAAGTACTATCAGGGAAGACTGTTGCTCAGAGAAAAGTCTTTATTATTTACTGGACTTAAATGCAAGAAGATATTTGCCATAGCAACCTTTACATAATAATGGCAGAGTGTCAGGGATGCCTTTATATTACTGAAGAGGGGTAACCCGTGAATAATTTATTCAGTCTCTCTCACTCTCTGTCTCTGGAAATTTCACAATCCACTTAGTTCAAAATACTATTTTATCACCTCTGCTTGTCACTATTTCCCTTGATTCGCTATGGATTTGTAACAGAAAATCTAAATTCCCTCTCTTGCAAACACAATCACTTTCACAAGTAGTTCCAGGTACTCAGTAGCAGTTTTGTGCAGAATCAAGCCCCAGCCTAGTAGTTCCTGAAACAAGATATGTTTTCACGTAAAATCCCTAGACCTGAAATCTGTAGCAAAAAACTGTTTTCTGCAACTCCTGCCCACTGACACTAAAATGTTCAGTATGTCGACGTTTCTGACAAAATAATGTTAAATTGAAAATATATAATGTAAGTATCATATAAACTTTAATTTTAGTCTCAATTTTAAATTACTTATATGCTTTTGCCAGTTCAGTCACAGAAAGTATGTGGTCTTGCACTATCATCTCTCCAAAATATGAAAAAAAATCTTTGAAGAGTAGCTTTGTCAGTCTGCAACTTTAAAAACAAGTAGCCCTGTGGCACTTTAGGGCATGTCTACACTAAGTATGTTATAATGTGGTTAATTGACTACTCGACTAGCAGGGGCTCTTGTACATTTTAAAGGAGGATTGCGGAACTCTGTGTACAGCCCGGGGCCAGCGGGAAGTCCTGCTGGGGATTCTTGTGCATGTTAAAGCCATGAAAGTCACAGTCCCCCGCTGACTCCAGGTTCCATGCAATGCTGCATGCCACTAGGAGCACGGGGTCAGCTGTCGCCATTGCAATTTGGAAGCTTGCCACACTGGACAGCAACTGCTCTGTTGGGAACCGGTTTGGCATGGGGAGATAGACCATCAGGGATGTGCTTATGCAGGTTTGACTCTCTTGCTATTGTCCTAGGAGGGTGGTGAACTAATGGAATGGGTTCTCTAGGGAAGGGGTGTGGTGGAATCTCCATCCTTGGTGGATTTTCAGTTCTGCCTTCACAAAGCCCTTCCAGGGATGGGGTAAACATGCCTATCTACATCATGGACGATGCAGACTACTTCTTTCTCCCATGGCTAATGAAGTCCTGCACAGGACCCTACCAAGGAATGGTTCAGTGCAAGACTCAGCAGATACCTCATTATGGTATAGGGTTCCTTAGGTCACCTCAAGGGGAGATTCTGGTGTCCCCTCAACCGCCTGGACCTTGGCGACCAAAACATCCCCCAGGTGGTGGTTGCCTACTGTGTGCTCCACAACCTTTGAGAGAACAAAGAGGAGACATTCTTGCCAGGGTGGGGGGCAGAGGCTGAGCAGCTCACAAGGGCTTCTGAGCAGCCATGCATCACTGCCATCCAGCAAGCCCATCAAGGGAATGTGCTCATCAGGAAGGCTCTGAGGAAGCTTTTCAGCCAAGGCCAGCTGTAATAGTTTCCCCCAGGCCTCCCCACAAAAGGCCTCTGCATAGCCCCTATATGTCTTTCCTCCCACACACCCTCCTTACTCTGCCCTCACTTCCCACTTTCTCCCCCTCCCTTTCCCTGCAGATCAAATAAAATAGACTTTTTGTTTGAAACAAACTCTGTTAAATTTATCTGAGGAATATATAACTGGGGAGGGACTGGTGAAAGAACCTGGGAGAGGGAGGAGGGGCTCAGAGATGGGGCTGGGACTAGCACCTGCCTCAGGTGTGTGGAGATGCCTTGGCTGCCTGAGAGGTCCCACCGCTTCATGTGCGTGGCCCCCAGCGACCCCGAGGGGTAGCAGAAATGGGGGGGGGCAGGGGCAGGAATGGGTGCAGGAGGGAGTTGGGAGGGAGCAGGTGCAGGAGGGATGGGGGGGGGAAGAATAGGTGCTGGAAGGCCACTTCAGGACCGCTCAATGGTAGTGAGCAGGCACTTGACGGTGTTGGTGTGTGCTGCGCACATCGTCTCATGCTGCCAGGAGAGCTGCTCCTAGATGGTGTGCCACAGCTTCCGGTCAGTACAGTTCTCCTGGTGGCCCTCCTTGAAGTTCCTGTTCAAGGAACAGAGGGTATGTCTACACTAGCACGTTAGTTCGAGCTAGGTAGGCAAATGAGGGCAACCAGAGTTGCAAATGAAGCTCTGGATTTAAATATCCCGGTCTTCATTTGCATGTTCCTGGGCGCCACCATTTTTAAATCCCCCTTAATCTGAACTCCGTGCCTGCGGCTACACACGGCACGGAGTAGGTAGTTTGAATTAGAGATCCTAATTCGAACTACCGTTACTCTTCATTCCATGAAGAGGCAATTTATTCCAGTGTTTAACCATCCTGACAATTAGGAACTTTTTCCTAATGTCCAACCTAAACGGCCTTGCTGCAGTTTAAGCCTGTTGCTTCTTGTTCTATCCCAGGAAGAACCATTTTTCTCTCTCCTCCTTGTGACACCCTTTTAGATACCTGAAAACCGCTATCATGTCCCGTCTCAATCTTCTCTTTTCCAAACTAAAGAAGCCCTATTCTTCCTTCATAGGTCATGTTCTCTTGTTGCTCTTCTCTGGACCTTCTCCAGTTTCTCCACATCTTTCTTGAAATGTGGTACTCAGAACTGGACACATTACTCCAGCTGAGGCCTAATCAGCGTAGAGTAGAGTGGAAGAATGACTTCTCATGTCTTGTGCATAACACACCTGTTAATGCATCCTAGAATCATGTATGTAGCAGTAGAGTTGATAAAGTAGCATGAAACAGCAGTGACGTGGGCGAGGCAGTGCTCTGAGAGAAGAATTGATCTGAGGAATAGAAACCTACCTAATGAGTGTGGACTCAGAGATTGTCAAGTTTAGCCTAACCAAAAGAAGGCTTAGGGGAGATATGGTAGACCTGCATAAATACATCAGAGGGATAAATACAGGGAGGGAGATTATTTATTTAATGTAAGTGCCACTGTGAACAGAAGAACAAATGGCTATAAACAAATTAGAGCTGGAAATTAAGTAAAGGTTTGTAACTACCAGAGGACTGAATTTTAGAAACAGGTTTTGTTTTCCCCCACTGCTCCCGTAGGAAGACTAAATGGCTTCAAGACTAAGCTTGATAATTTTGTGGAGGGAGTGACATGATAAAATGGCGACATATAGCCCATTGGCAACGTCTCGTAGCAAAAACTCCCAGTGGTTGGAGATAGGACACTCAATAGGACATCTGAGTTACCACAGAGGATTCTTTCCCAGATATCAAAAGCCCCTTGTGCAAAATGGCAGCTCATTAAGTATGCAAATGAGGCGTGACAATATTCATTGTCACGCCTCATTTTCATATGATCTTGTGCAAGACTGGCCAGTGTAGATGTAGCCTGTGAGTCTAGTAGACAGAAAATATCAAAAAATTTCTGGGGAAGGATGATTGGCACTTGAACACATACAGTGATTGCAGTTGTCACTTCTGATACTCATAGGACTTGTTGGGCTAAATCTCCTGGTGGACCTTAAAAAAAAAATCTTCACATTATGTTGAACTCTGTTTGCATCACAGCAAGGAGCATCTCTTTGTCCGTGCTCAGCCCCTTTTGGGGAAGGGTGCTATTACTTTTCCTCTCCTGTTGTTCATGAGCAGGGTGAGGACATCTCTCTTCAGTTCCTCTCTCTCTCTCATCTGAGTTTCCACGTGACGGTTTCTTGGACCAACTAGCTCCCACGCTGCTTGTGATCTGATGGTGTTCCCAGATCTGGGGTGAAATTCACTCCATTCCAGAGTAGGGAATGTTAGAAAGTAAGTAAATAGCTAATTGTGTAGTCAATAGAAATTCTATTGACTACATGATTAGTCGATAAGGGAGGAAGCCTCTGGGAGTTATCCCCTCCCTCCACCCCTCCCCCCACGCAGCAGCTCTGCAGTTTAAATATAGTAAGAGCCACCCGGGGGGCTGCCTGCCCACTGAGCTCGGACTACATTTAAATGACAGAGACGCAGTGGGGGTAGTCCTTGGACCGGGCCTGAGCTGGGACTGAGATGGGCTTGCTCGGTCCTGGCTCATGCTGGGTCCAGCAGCCATCCCTGGATGCTGGCTGCTGCCATAGCAGCCTCTGTTTGCAGCCAACCCCAGACACTATGGATAAGGGCTGCTCTGCAGGATGTGGAGCAACCTCTGACTGTGCTGAGTCTGGGCCCGCCACAGGCAAAGCCTCACAAGACCCAGTATTCACTGAGGGTACGTCTAGACTACATGCCTCTGGCGACAGCGGCATGTAGATTAGGGTACCAGACATAGTCAAATGAAGCGACGATTTAAATAATCGCTGCTTCATTTAAATTTACATGGCTGCCACGCTGAGCCGACAAACAGCTGATCAGCTGTTTGTCGGCTCAGCGCGATAGTCTGGACGCTCCCCTGCCGACATCAAAGGTATTTGTCGACCACCCAGGTATGCCTCTAGACGTACCCTGATAGGGCATTTTTCTCCTTCTGCCTGAGCCTACACAGAGCAAGTACAGTGTCAAGTAGAGTGAGTGCCTCCCTTTTCCCCTTCTGAGAGGTGCATGGCCATAAAGTTATGGCAATATTCCACAGATGAAGACAATTCTACCATAGCTGCAGAATATGCAGGGACCTGCAGGTTGTAGCTCTGTTTAAAAGGAGTCTGTTAATCAGATTCTGATATTTCTGTGGATTTTTGGACCCCTAGCTTCCAGTGGGGCTCCTTTCTGTGTTTTGTGCTTGTAGAGATTTCCCCTCTTTGTGGGCTTACGGTTATCAGCTTTGTGCCAAGGGCAGTCATTATAACCTGTTAGTTGCTCCAGACAAAGGGTAGGCATTAAAAATATGGTTCATTTCTTTGAGAGAGCAATGCCTTTAAAATTAGATTATAACAAATGTACAGGTCATGGTGCATAAATGCTAAAAAGGTCAGTCTGTGTAGCTTATATGACCTGGACCCCGCCAAACTAACCTTCATGTTGGTTTGATTGGAGGTTTTGGTTCTCTAGCTACCACTCAAGTGTGTCAGTCTTCATGTAACAGCTGGCTACCACAGGTGCAAGAGTTTACTCTGTGTATAAAGATCAGGGTCTTGCCATTTCCTGGGTGATTTCCCATCCCAAAACATCTGAAGGTAATGGAAGTTTTCCTTTTGTAAAGACTTGGAGACCTGACTTTGTATTATTTGCCATTGCCCTAAATATCTCTTATGCAAATGATCATTTAAGAGTAATGCAAGATGCATTTTTATGTCAACATTGTTCTGTTGTGCAAGATTGCTATTTTTCAGTTTGTTTTAATTTTGAAATGCTAACTTTTAAAGACCACGTGGTATAAGGATGCTTCAGAGGTTTTCCTAACCAAAGTCTTCAATAAATCATTTGGCAAAAATAAAGCATCTGTCCTGGCCTAAACTTGATTTTCATATTAATTTACAATTCTTGCCTGATCCTTGCCTAGGAGCAGCTTCAGGTCTATGAATCTGTTTGTCTTTGCTTTTTTGAATCTGACGACTCTGGTGGATCACAATTTCCCAAGATCTGTGAATTTTTTCAATGAATTAGATGCTTAATTGTAATTGTTAATATACTGTACTGAGAAATAAACCATGATTTTTCCTCTTTATTCACTGGAAAAAGTGAAGGAGAAAAGCATAATTAAATCTTCCATATATTTTTGTTGAGCAACATGTTACTGTGTGGTGAGAATTGCTGCAGCAGAAGTCTGCGAACTACTATATCTTTGGGATGTAATATCGATATTACTATTTAATTCCTAGTAAAAGTTGTAGAATAAGAGTTTTTTTCTGGAATTCATTGCTAATGCTTGTAGTTGTGATTAGTAATTACTTAGATTTATATGACATATGGAAATGGGAATCAAATACATTAGAGCAATATCTAGATTTAAACATTACCTTTTTCATTCCTAATAAAAAGACACAAACAATGACAGACTAAAAATAGCTGTTCACTCAGAATTGACGACAGTTTCCCAGTGCCTGTCATTATGGAAATGCTGAAAAACCTGCTGTCTTTCCCCTTTCTCTAATTGTTCTTCTTTAAATGCATATCTTTCTGTTTAAGCCTCTTCACCTCATTGCCCACAAAAAAATACTCCCTGACTTTGGCAGGGTTTCAGCATCTCTGTAGATTTCTGGAGGGTTTATGTAAAGCGTTATTTTTAAAAATCCTAAAAGTCACTGAAGATTTTTCCATTAAGTTATGCTTATCCTACACAAATGGCTCTTTGCTGATAGGGAAGGTGGTAGTAAAGCCTTTACCACTCTTTTCCTCCCACAGTTATCTGCTGCAGTAGGGTGTGGGGGTGGCAGGAGAGAAGTCTTTTCTGGTTTTATTTCTGAAGACAGCTTCTTAATCCAGTGTGTGTTAGTGGTTTCCAGCGCTGAAAATGAAGAGTTGGATCCTTTCTTTGGACTTCATGTCCCTCAGCCCAGTAAACAATGAGTTAATTGGTAGCATCCTGTGGTTGACAGGAGTGATTTAATCTTATTTCTGTGCTTGTGAATTAAGGTTTAGCCTTCTGGCTAGGTTCTGGGTTTCATTTTTCTGGAAGAGAGCTGAATATTATGCACTGAGAGTTAGTAGTTGCAAAATGTGAAATACAATCTTCCCTTGGATTCTCTGCTTTCATTTTATTTTTTCCTCTGTTTAGAATCCCAGTCAGACAGGAAAACATAGCTTTTAAAGCTGATGGTTTGTGCTCTTAGCTAGGAGCACAAGGAGATTCATGATTTTTGTAACTAGCTCATTCCATTTTTATTAAATTAGGGTGAAGGAGTAGGTGAGACTTTTTAACCATTTAAATATAGATTACTGTAGCACAGTGGACTGAACTTGCATTTGAGGAAACATTAATAAGCCAGCCAGCCAGCCATTGCCCCTAATCAGAGACTGTATTTGTAAGTAGAACATGTTGACTCTGTAATGGTTGATGACGTTGTCTTTGTTAAAAGGGATGCTGCATCTTTAACAAGACCAGACAGAAACATTGCAGAATCTACAGTAAATCTCAGAACAGAAAAAGACTCCTTTATTTCCCATATGTAAAATGTATTCCATTGATAAAATATTTAAAAGAAAAAAAATCAAAGCTATACGGAAATATTACTAACTAGTTAAATTTTAATTCCTTACCTTTCCCCTCTGGGTGAGTCTTTGCCCCCTCCCCTTTCATATTCTCCCCGAATTTAAAATGCTGGGAGGAAAAGCAACTGAGGTCTTAAGTTTCAGATGCAGAATTGTCTGCTAATTGAAATTACTGGGCATAATGCTATCTATAGCCAATGAAGAGATATATAGCTTTCACTCAGTGCCTTCAAGACATGTCTTTTTGTAGTCAGAAAAACAGAGATCAATGCATTTTGAAACTGGCAGAGAGAACGGATGCTTCTTAGTAGCACATGCTCAGGATCGTGTGTGTACTGTTTGTGCAGAGCAGAGAAGCTGAATACTGGTCCATATGCTCCTTGTTTACTGCAATGTTTTTTGCATGTTACTGTGCACTCCGGACTAACGTGAAGGTAAGAAGAAATGAGACAACAAATTGGCAAAATGTACATGTAAAACCAGCTGCAGAAAATGTCTACCTTGTATTGCTCAGTACTTTGGAATTGCTGGCTGAACAGGCATATTATTACAGGTGGTTGTGAAGGCTTTGTTTTATTGTGTCTGTGTAGCATAATGAAAGGTGCATGTTTGAATTTTGCACTGTAGTGACCTTCAGTTTTAACTGTTTGTAATTCAGGTCCTATCTTTGTCTGCTATGATAAAAATGTTTTGGTAATGTCCAGGTAGGCCAGAAACAAGGATCCAAAGGCTGTTCGTGGAAAGTCAAATATTATCCCCTCTATCCCCTCTTCCTCCCTCTTATTCTCAAAGTGATAAATCTGCATCTTTTCTTGTTGATTACTTGCCTCAGATGTAGGGGTCTTGCTGTAGCTGTATTTTTCTTACAGGTTTGCTTTTAACTTGTCACCAAATCCATACAAACAAATAAGAAATGTCCTGAGAATTAAAAAATATATTATCACTGAAAAATGCTAAGGAAAATAGTTGGCTAGTAGCATTAATCTCGTGGTCACTGCTAACCAGCTTTTGTCACTTAGTTAGCATTTTCTTGCTCTATTAATTAGCCTTAAAACTTCATTATAAGTTGCTAGATTTATTCCCTTGACAGCAACTAGGAAAATATTAGTAGAAAGGATCACTGACACTGTATTCAGATCTGAGCCAAGCAAGTGGGCCAGCTGTGGGAATCCAATTGCATAATTGATTCATTTAAATGAATTATAGTCTTCTGTCAGCATAATAGGGAGGTACTACTGGCATTCCGTTTGTGTCAGACACAGTAGAGTGTTTCTATCTGGGAAAGAAAGCATTGTAAAAGAAAAGTAATTAAAATATTTAACTGGATTAATATTTGACAATACTTGGATTTTAGACTGCTGTGAATAAAAATAAGCTTTCCGTAGGTAGGCTTGGTATGAACAACAGATTTGATAATGGAATGATGTTATTGCTATTGTTAAGTCAAAAGGAATTTTTTGGTCATTAGACTTTAAAAGAAAGGTATCATTTTGTGAACAACTTGCATTCTGAGAATATAGTCCTGTAACTGTAGTTAAAGTGTGTGCTGCAAATAGTTTTACTGAATTGTTGGGACTTCACTTAAAATTACTTTTTAATTAACTTTTGTAATTCACTTTCCTCCCCACTTCTGATAGGGAGGACAAAAAAATACAAATTATCTTTGACTACTTGGTTGGCAGGCCAACATGGACAGTTAATAACTTTGTGTGACCGTTTATCTTATTAAAAATACAGTTACTTTATTTTCTTGTGGTTTTTCTGAAAATGTTTCTGGCAGTAAATTAGACACACTTCATGTGTTCCGTATTCTATGCAGCAAATTTTCAGTAAACAAGGAAGGTGTTCGTAGAGCAATATACCTCATTGTTTAAGATCATCACTTTTCTCTTACTGTGTAGAACTGTACAGGAGGTATTCTGCTAAAATGATAGTAATTTTAAGAAATGACTTTTCAGGCTAAATAACAATAGATACAGAAGAAGCCACAATAAAACTCTATCACTGTAAGTTTTACAAGGTAGGTACCTTATAAGTATGGTAACTGTTAGCCTAATGCCTTTCCTGGATTCCCAGAGACAGGGGAAAATAAGTGTTACTACACAAACTCTGATCAAATTATAATGTGTGTTTGGATAAGTACTGCTTAACTTGTGAAAATTTCTTTAGCTGCTGAATAGCTAGGTTTATTCATTTGCTGTGCAATACTGACAAACTGAATATTTATATGATATCATTCTCAATAGATTAACTTAAGATATTTCTATTTTTCCTGTAACATCAGTTTTCAAGTTATCTTTTCATGAGAATAGTATAATAAGCCACATAAAGTTCCCAGATCACTGTGGTAGCTGATCAAGTGGCAGTGATTACCACTTACGTGTGCAGTAATTCCTATTTTATTTTCCTGACATAGGAAATTACTTATTAAATAGGGTTTTTGTGAAAGGTACCCCCCACCAATCCTTCTAAAATATATTATACAGGGTTTCTGCAGAATTCTGGTATTATTTACTTGGTTGTCACTTACATGATTCACAGCTTTATGGGTGGCCCAAATAAATGAAATACATTATAAAATATCTGTTGCGTATTTATGTTTTTTCTGTTTTAAAGGTATTGAAAAAGCTTAGTGGTTTTCAAATATTTTAGTCTTTAAGTCACAATGCAGAATTAAATTGTAAGTACAGACTGTTACAGAAGTGGACTAGCTTGTACTAGAAAGTGAAGAAGAAAAGAGGTTGGATCTATTTCTGGAGCCAGATTGAGTTTATGGTGTTAAAAGTACCAGGTTCTTAAGTTCAAGGCAGGGTTTGTGGTCCTTCTGGCTGAGACCACCAGCATGAACTTACTTGACATTGGTAGATTAGCAAAAGGAAAACTAGTCTTCCTCTTGCATTGTCTTTCAAAACACATTTTTGCAGTTGACATAAGGAACAGTATTGACCATGGACATCTACCTGCTTGTATAAATAACTATTTCATTTTGCCTGTGGAACAATGAAGTGGGAGAAATCTATGTGCAAATAGCCTTTTACAAAAAATTTGAGACAGTTTTACTGTAGGAAAAAACTATCAGTTTTAAATAAAAAACCCCGACAAAATTGTGGTTATGAATTTAAAATTTGTGCTACTAAGCTATAAATCCTTGTGGTTTTGTGTACATATGATATTTGTCGTAGGAGGCTGTGTAAAAGGACATTTATAAGAGTTTAGGAACAATGTCTCTAAAGATAGAAATTTACAGTGGTCATCATAAAAACACTTGCCAATGTAGTTGCAGCATTTACCATAAAAATAGAGCATATTGTTCATCCAACATTTCCATGCACAATATAATATACAATACAGGTGTTGCTTGATCATAAATATTTATGGTTAGAATTGTGCCCATTGTATAATGGTCACCCTTGAAATCAATCCATTCTTGATTTAGGTAACTAGTGTACATTTCTTCATCATTTACTGTGTTTCCTGCACAAATGTAGGCATTATTGTGAATACTAATGTCACATTATATAAGACAAGATTGAAATGTTTTTTATAGGTGACAACTCAGCATCTTAAATTATTATGCTGAATTTGGTGGCTAAAACCCTGGCCTGTTGAAGTCAGTGGAAGTTTTTGTAATAGTACTCTTAGCCTCTGCTGAAATTTAGAGGGTTGCGTTGTTGGTTAGCTCTCTTCCAATATCAGTAAACAGGGGAAGGGCTAAGAGAGGCCAGGATCCAGAGACTAACAGGTTCCAGGGCAAATGGGGAGATGTCAGCACACCAAGTCATTTAGATAGACAGGGCAGAGAAGCCAGTGAAGGAGTCATGATCCCAGGGCCCAATCTCAGTGGGAACTAGGACTACTAGGCAAAGGTACTGGAACAATTTGTATAATGGGGGTGCTAAGAACCATTGAACCTAACTACAAATCTCGTATATAATGGAAACCACTTCATGCCAGGGGGTGCTGCAGCACCTCCTGTACCACCAATTCCAGCACCTATGCAGCCCAGAGAAAGTAAGGCAAAGCCAGAGAGAGTGTAGCAGCCTCAAGCTAAGGAGAGGAGCTGAAGCAGTAGCCCAGAAACAAAGCTGAGCTGAAGGCCAGTCTGATCTCTTTCTTTGAAAAGATAACTTATTTTTTTTTTAAGATCAAGGAAATGCAGTAGATTGAAATCCAGATAGCTCTAGTCAGGTATTTATACATTTCCACATGGGGATTTATTAGTTAATTTGGAGAAGATGGAATGGTGGCTAAGGAACTGGTTAAAGGTGAGACTGCAACGGCTCATGCTGAAATACAAACTGTCATGGTTGGAAGGAGTTCCATTTTTAGTAATGACAAAAGATGGGGAATGTGCTCATAAAATTGCACACAAAGTTGGGAGGTATTACCAGTGTGGAGAGAGACCGGAATATTATACTGAAAGATCTGGATGACCTGGACAACTGGGCTACGTCTAGACTGGCATGATTTTCCGGAAATGCTTTTAACGGAAAAGTTTTTCGTTAAAAGCATTTTCGGAGCAGAGCGTCTAGATTGGCACAGACACTTTTCCGCAAAAGCACTTTTTGTGGAAAAGCATCCGTGGCTGATATAGATGCACTTTTGCGCAAAAAAGCCCAGATCGCCATTTTCGCGATTGGGGCTTTTTTGCACAAAACAAATCTCAGCTGTCTACACTGGCCCTTTTGCGCAAAACTTTTGCGCAAAAGGGACTTTTGCCCGAATGGGAGCAGCATAGTATTTCTGCAAAAAGCACTGATTTCTTACAGTAGGAAGTCAGTGCTTTTGCGGAAATTCAAGCGGCCAGTGTAGACAGCTGACAAATTTTTCCGGAAATGCGGCTGATTTTCCGGAAAAACTGGCCAGTCTAGACACAGCTCTGAAGTAATAGAAATGGGATGAAATTTAATAGAACAAAGTGCAAGATCACACTTTTAGAAATTAACAATAAGAATTTTTGCTATAAGCTGCAGATATATCTGTTAGAAGCAACAGAGGAGGAAGACGTGGAAGTATTATTTGATCACAGGATGACTATGAGATGCCAGTGTGATGTGGCTTTGTCAAGTAAGATGACAGGCCCATGATATCTTCAATCATTGGTCCCCATCACACTTGATATGGGTGAGAGACCATCAACATGACTTTCTCCATTTGAGGCACTTTGTGTTCAGAATTCACTCACCAGAGTAATAAGCCATGACTTGAACTTCAGGACATGATGTAAGGCTCATTATTTTGTTAAAATTCAGAGATGTATACTACAAGGTCGTTAGAACTTCAAAGAGATGTGGAACACACTTAATTCTCAGGTTGGTGGGAGCTGAAGGTTTCATACAGGGGCCCCCTTTGGTGGCTGACTCCTTTGTGTCAGCATCTCTTGCCTAGGCCTGTAATGCTACACCTATTGCACTGTAGGCATGATATATATTATATGCTACCTTTTGGTATGTAACTGGAAAACTACTAGTGCAACTAATCATTAATGTAATTGTTTGATGTATGTATGGAGTGTGTAGAAAGAGTTATAAATGTGCTAGAATTATGTTTTTAAAATGTGTCTGGCAAGAAACACATAAAACCAACCTGCCTTAGACAAAGAAATATGTACTGGCTTGTCTGACCAGCCTGCCTGACAGGCAAAAATAACAAACATACATTTACATAGAAGCTAAACAAAAACATCAATCTAATGAGAGGGGGAGATAGCCTCTTAAATGTAAAGACAAGAGTCTGAACCTCAAATCATAAGCAACTGAAACAACTTATTGTAGACAATATTAATGTATTATAAAAATGTATTGAGTAAGATCTTACAAAAAGCCTGTGACCTACTGATAATTAGTATTATTGTGAAGAGTATGCATTAGCACTGTATGAGGAATTATGGATACTCACTGATATTACTCTTTAAAGTCTGTGACCAAACTTTTGAAGAAACAGGTCATGGGGCAGACTCACCACCATGGTGCCTCCAACCAGTAGCCCTGGAAATTAGCTCGCCGACTCACGGGACGCCTCCCTCTAGCTGGTGTCTCCCTGTGTTCTCGCTTCCCTCTCTAGACCAGACCCATGTCATTCTTGAACCACAGTGTCCTCTTCAGGACACTGCCCTCCAGCAGTGCCCACTCCAGTGTCTGAGCCCCCTGCCAGGGGCGTGGGTGTTTATCCAGCTTTGCACTCCAGGGTCCTCCCCTCTGAAGGAACACCCAGTTCCCCTGTACCCACCTTGTCTGTGACCCACTGCCAGTCTCATCTAGCCCCTGTCATAGGGGAAAACTGCAATCTTTAATGGCCACTCATCACAGGCAAAAGGAGTGTGGACCTGCTGCCTTTGCCTACCATGGCTGCCTTTCAGAGCCCTAGTTGCCTCAGGCCTTGCTTCATGCCCTGCAGCCAGGGAGCTTGCTTGGCCAGAACTTCCCCAGCCCTGCCTTCCTTCCCCAGCTCTTGCTCTTCTCCCCTAGCAGCCAGGTCCCTCCTGCTCTCTATCCAGAATAGCAATAAGTTCTCCTCTGGCTCCAGGAGCCCTTCTTTATACAGCCCCCAGCTGTGCCCTCATTAGCGACAGCTGTCTCAGCTGGGGCTTCTCTCTCAGCCCTCAGGGCTGGGTTTTTGCCCTTAAAGGGCCAGTGAAGGGCAAGCACTCTGTCACAAGGGGCAATGAACAGCATGTTATCTACAGCATGTTATCTACAAATCAAGCAGAAGGGTTTGTCTGAGTTTACTTTTCAGACAATACGGGACTATAAAAAGAATGGAGTAAGACACCTAATTATCACTTACACTATTAAAGGGGCTGATGTTCTTGAAATCACAGAATATTGGATCCTTCAACCAAATAGACTGAAGTCTCTGGGACCAGAGTTTAGCTAATAACCCTGCTTAGGCAAAGTCTGTAACTTTTTTAAATAAAGTTTTATAGTCTTAGAAGCTCATTGTTACTTTTATGTGTTTGTAACTCTTGAAATAGCCTTCTGTTAAATACATTTTACTTTTAACTATAAACCAATTCAGTGCCCTGATTGAAGAGAAGGGTGTATAAAACCAGTCAATCCACAAGACTGCAAGGTATTGTCTCTTTAAAGTAATGATAAACTTAATAATTGTCTTTAAGTGTTTCAGTAAAGGGGTTGGGAACTCAGAAGTTGTTGCTCACTGTTTGTAACCTGCAAGATAAAGTTTGGACTGTCAGAGCCCTGAAGAGTTTGCTGGAAATCAAGGAGCTGTCACACTTCTTAGCAGTAGCAAAACTCTCATTTGCTGAGGCTGAGAGAGATAACACAGTAATTCACAATTCTGGAAACTTCAGCACATTGTCACAATAGAAGATAGTTTGGGGGAAATTTGGGAATGGGAAGGTGTTCTGACAAATAACTGGGGAGTGAAAGACAGGATGTGACTTGTATGGTTGTAGGCTGACTGTTGGTGTTAGCCAGAACAGCATAGCATTGAAGGCTCTCAGCATTGGAGGGCAGTGAATGACACAACCCCATAATGTCACAGAAGGCACTCAGCATGTTACTGGAGGTGCATGGACCTAGCAGGACTGGGCCTTGGTTGATCATTTTGGTTTACTAAGTACTTTGTTTATGGGTGTCAACAGAAGTGGTGCTGGTGGCTGTTTTTCATTTTTTAACTTTTGACTACACAGGTCTGCTGGCTTCAGGTATGGGATCATTACTTACTGTCACCTCTTGACACTGGCTGATGTAATTTATAGGTCACATTCTCACCTATGATATGGAAGCTACAAGCGGCTTCAGTGATGCAAAAGTTCTGTAACGTTGTTCCAAATGGGTAACTAGAGATTTTATCTACCTCATAACATACTACAGCACAGCTCTCCTCCCCCACATAAAAAAAAAAGTCACAGGGAAATAGATTAAATGGTAGAATAGGGTATAAACATGTTATTCCATCAGCATTAATCATTTCATGAAATCATTAATGCATAGGGAATTACACACCTATATCTTTGTGTCAGGATGGGAATATAATAAAGAGAATAACCTGGCCACCGGCTCCTCCATTCCCATGGCATGATGAAACTCTGCTCCAAGGTCTGCTGCCAACCCCTGGCCCATTGGGGCACCAGGGCGCCCCTTCTCCTGGCCCACCTGGGCACCACTGCCTACCAGTGGTCTGGTGCTTCGACCTGCCAGGGCTCCACTGGTCCCTCAGGTGCCAGTGATTTGCTCCCCCAGCTCACTGAGGCTCTGCTGCCAGCCTCGAGGTGCTGGGGCTCCACTTTTGCCTGGCCTGGCAATGCTTCTGGATCCAGTCTGCCCATTTTTGCCCATGAGTGGTCACTGATGATGCTGGACCAGGGGTGTTGCTGGATTTAGGAAGTCCAGATTTCAGAGGTTAAACTTGTATTAAAATATTTGTTCCCCATTTAGGTCTGTATAGACTCTAATCAAACCACCCTTTTGCCTTCTCTTTTTTTAGATAAGTAGGTTGATATAATTGAGTCTGTCATTCTAAGGCATGTTTTCTAATCCTTAAATCGTTCGTGTGGCTCTTTCCCCCCAACCGTCTCAAATTTATCAACATCCTTTTTGAGTTGTAAATGCCATGACTTGACACACAGTACTCCTGCTATTGCCAAATACAGAGGTAAAATACCTTTGTTATTCCTCCTCCTTTGTACCCAAACCACGCATTACTCCTTTTTGCCACAGCATCACACTGGAAACTCATGTTCAGCTGATTATCCACCACGACCCCAACATCTCTTTCAAGTTATTGCTTCTCAGGATAGAGTGGTATAAGTATGGTATAAGTATGGCCTACTTTCTTTGCTCCTAGATGCATACATTTACATTTAGCTATATTAAACATTTTTCCTCCATTCAGAATTTTATGGGTAGAAAGCTAATAACCATAACAGTACCAAGAGTTCCATTTTGTATCTCCTGATTTAATATGGACTCATTAGAGCTTATCTGATGTGCTTTTCTTATCAGAGATATATAATTGGCCTTTTTGCAAGAGGAGAATTAAAAACAGAACTGAGATTTTTAAAGTATTTAAATTAGTCGGGTTTCTTTAATATATGTGAGTAACTAGGATATAGTATCAGATATTTACTTGTATTTGTACAACAATGATGAAAGGTAAAAGTATACATGTATTAAGAGGCTTTATAAATAAATTTAGGAGTCACAAGTACTCTTGTATTATCTTTAGTCTCTTATGGTAAAGAAAATTAGTAGATCAGTGATGTTAATAACTATTTCATATAGGGCTGAATAACATCCACTTTCGTATGTTAATTATTTTTATTTAAATATCTATAGCACCTAATTTTGAATTTAACCATGTAAAGGTAGAGCACGTTTAGGCCCAAATGCTGCATGCACTTCTGTGCATGAGTAACTCTTTATGCACATAAGCAGTTCCAATTGAAGTTAGTATGACTCCTTGTGTGCATAAAGGAAATCATGTTATGTAAATGTTTGTGGAATCTTTTCATTACTGTTTGCAGGATTGGCCCATAGTTGTAAATACAACAAAATGTCTCCCTTACAACAGATATTGGAACAAGCGAAGAATCAGATTCTGACATTCATGTTGTTGCAAACCACTTTAATCCATACATTATCTTGTTCACTGTGTGGTGTTACGTAGTAAAGTTCTGGTTCTCAGGAGTTAGGTGATATGATGCTGAGCACCAGAGACCACATGCCGGATTGAGCCTTACACACAGTTTAGGCAACCAAACACCTATCTCTCCTGCTTTGTGTATCATGCTGGAGCTTAGGTGGGAGATAGGTGTCTAACAATCATGCACATTCCCAGAGGTGGAAATGTAATTGCCTAT
This sequence comes from Pelodiscus sinensis, assembly GCF_049634645.1. Taxonomy (NCBI): domain Eukaryota; kingdom Metazoa; phylum Chordata; order Testudines; family Trionychidae; genus Pelodiscus; species Pelodiscus sinensis. The sequence goes on from NC_134711.1 coordinate 311,515,849, forward strand.
TCAATGTAGACATTCATGTTCATTTGCAGAAGTGGGCTGTGCCCACGTGAGCGCATGATACCATCTACATATTTTGTTAGTCTTTAAGGTGCTGCTTGACTATTTGTTGATTTTTAAGTTTTTCCAATGTAGACATTGTATGAGTTTTTGGCATCCAAAAGGCTCAGTGTGAAACTTTTTTCATTGCAGTGGAACTTAAAACTGGGACCTAGAGGCTTAACAACATTCCTTTGTACTTTTCCTTTGTACCTTCTAGAGAGAATACAGTGATTATCTAACCACACATGCCTGGTTATCTAAGATAACTAACAAATTTTTGAGTCACCACTTATGAAAACCAATGCTCACAGTAGGGGTTTCTTTCTCTTTGGGAAAATGAAAGACAAAGCCAATCTGACAGCTAGAGGAATGTATTAGAATTATAATAATGAGTAGCATTTATACTACATGAGTTGAAAATCACAATGCCATCTTCGCGAGGCAGGAAGTATTATTACCCCTATTTTGTAAACAAGTAGTCCTGTGGCACTTTAGAGACCAACAAAAATATATAAAATCATCAGCTTTCGTGGGTAAAACCCACTTCATCAGATGAGTTAGAGTGAGATTGGTCTAGAAGGGTGAATGTTCAGGCACATGGCTGACTATTGGTTAACAGATCAATTTACATACAGGCATGAGTTTACCCCTTGAGGTTCAGTTACATAATAGAGATGGTGATCCTGTAGTTGCAAAAGTTCCTATAGAATTTAGTCCATGGTTATAGTCCAAAATCCATATTCAGAGTGATTCCAGCCAATGCAGCTTTCCCCATGGGCATCCAAGCAGATATGAAACAAAAACGATCAAGATCCAAGGGCCTTTATACATTTCCAACAGCCTCTTGGCCTAAGAGAACACAATTGTCTTTTGACGTAACCACATGGTAATTAAACATCAGGTAATAAACGTAAGGTAATTTATTAATGAAGCATTTTCACACAGACTTTAAAGAGACATCTTGACAATGACTTTTTCTCACCCAAGATTCATCTAAATGTTAATGTTCCTTTTTGATCTCTGAATCAGCAGTTACAGTGAAAGACAGGAAATGCCTGTTTTTATGGTTGGCACTATAAGATATAAGTAAACATGTCTAGCTATTTAACAGTGGTTGCAGCCCTGACCTGTGTGGCCACATTTTAATCAGATAACATAACAGTGTCCAACTGTAGTTTCCAGTACTTGATTTCCAGAATTAGGGCTAGATTCTGCAAGTTTTGTTTGCTTATGCGAGATCTTACTCACATGGACAGTCCTATTGATTTCAAAGTAATAGTTATCAACATTCCTGATCTAATTGATTTCTTCAGTGAGAGTGTTTATTTGAGTAAAGTACTCACCAGGGTGCATATTGCTTGAGATTTTAGAAAAGAAAAAAATTAAGATTATTAAAATGTATGTGCATTTTTAGAGTTTTCTATAGAACTTGTCACCGGGGTATCTGAACATTGTAAGGATAAGTTAGATAAACATATCAGGATCCTTAGTGTTCTGCTCTTTTTCCTTCCAAGCACAGCTTTCGATAACGTCTACACTGCACAGATATTTTGGAATATCGGAGGTATCCCAAAATAACTACGCCACGCTACACAAACTGCCCATTATTTCAAAATGTTTTTGAAATAACAGGCATGCTATTTTGCCATCCCGGTAAATCTCGTTGCATGAGAGTTAAGGACCGGCTCAAAATAGCATGTTATTTCAAAAACTGGCACTATGTAGATGCGCCAAATTTCAAAATAAGATATTTCAAAATAGGTTTGAAATAAGATATGCAATTTGTGTAGCGCAAATTGCGTATCTGATTTTGAATTTAGGTTGCTGGGTACATGCACCCTATGTGTTATACATGAAGCTGGTAGAGATTCTGGTTGCTAATTAAAGTTGCCTATCATGTCCATTATAAAACCCTGGTTTCAGTTAGTTTCTTATAACTTTATCAAACTTTAACCATATGGGCTGAAAATGTTCATGTCAGGCGTCTGCATCATACTATTTTTATAAAAGAAGTGTGGGTAGAGAAATTAGTTGAGCCATTTCTAAGAATGAGGTTGGGGGAAAATTTTGTTGTGAATGTCCTGTCTAATTCTACAAGGTGTTTTTCCCTTCTCACCAGCAGCACTCTGAAAGTGATGGGGTTAAGTTGGATTATATCTATGATTGGGTACACTGTTCCATATTCCAGGGAGGCTTTTCCTATGTGCTTCATTAATTATTCAGATTGTGGTAGCATCTAAAGGACTCCATCATTTGGGGAGCCCATTTTACCTGGTACTTGTGCAAACATGCAATAAATGACAGCTTCTGCTCCAAATTGCTTACAACTTTGCTTTGCCAGTGAACAAATGGCATAGTATACTATGATTATAGGAAAAGTCACATGAGGAAGTAGAGAAACAGAAATCCAAAATATGTGTTACCTTCCCATTATTGTTTCTATGTGTGAGAATCACTGTCTCTTTTGTATATAGATAAAAGAGCAACCAGTTAACTAAGTCATTTTGAATTTGCAGCATCAGGTTAGATTGCCCCCAGCACTAGAGAACTGATGATGCAGAGTGAGATTGATGTACATTAGAAAGGACTTTATCTAAGAGACCAAAGTTCAGTCTCCTTTTTTAACTGAAGAACAAAAGACCATCAGTATCAACTTGAAAGGTAAATGAAAATAATGTTTAAACTTTTCAAAGAAGATTTTGCTCTTGCACCAATTGAATTCAATGGTGTTTTTCTGTAGGTGAATGTGGGAGTTGGCTCAGGTGCTAAATGTTGTACACATTATATCTAATGAGGTATTTAACCCAGTGTTTATTATCCTTGGAAACAAAACCACTGCACTTCTATAGACACACATTTATGGACAAACCAAAATTATGATCTAAAAACACTTAAAATCCTCCTTTGAGATGTCCATTTCCCAGACATCCTTTTGGAAAGGTGAAAGGGGAAAAAAGTCCAAATCTTGTAAAAACAAATCAAAGAAATCTAGGCACAAGCATTCTTCCTCTTAGTCTCTTTTTCATGGAATAAATAAAGTTCTCTGATTCCAAATGGGAGTTCTCTGAAGAGGAGACCTAAAACAAGCTTTAATCTGGGGGAATAACATGACACTATGGCTAAGAGGATAATTAAAACCAAACCCTACAACAGAAGGATAAAAAAGTAAAAGATAAATACTTTTCTCTAATTTCCAGAAATGGTTAGGAAAATATCATGTCACTTTACACTTATTGACAGACATTATATGCCAGGTTTCCAGAAATACTCAGCAGCCATAAAGTAGTCTAGATTGTCAAATGAGCTCAGTTCTTCTTTAGACTCAAAAATATGTGGCCAGATTTTCAAAAGTGCTCTTATTGGAGGCTGAAATCTTTTTCACCAGTGGGAACTGCTCAGTGCTGAGCTCCTCTGAAAACCTCGTTCCATTTGTGAGCGTGGAGCATTTATTATCTGCCTTTGAGCTCTTTTGAAAACAGGTCTTTATTAGGGCAAATAGGAAGTGGCCAGTTAAAGCAGAAAGTTGAACAAACTATGAAAACTTCATTCTACCACAAACAAAACCTGCATATATGTCAGTTATCAAGAACCACAGTAAATCCTTCAGTAGAGGGATTTTTGACTGTACGCTATACTACAAGACAGGAAAACTGAGTCCTTAAACAAAAATTAGTACGTTTCAAAATGTGATACCTATCTTCCATTTTGCCACCATATATATCTGGTAAAGGCCTTGGAACATGTTGAGATGTACTGATGTGGCAGAGAGGGCATTCACAGACCTACAGACAGCCCTCTGCAATAACTCCATTCTCATACCCCTGGATTTTTCCAAAGAATTATTTTTACAGATTAATACATCCAGATTGGTGCTAGGTGCTGTTCTGTCACAGATGGGCAGAGAGGATGAACACCCAATCCTCTACATTAGGAGAAAACTTCTCCCGAGGGAATGGGAATAAACAGATGTAAAGAGGAAATACCTTGCAGTTAAATGGGGCATGGAGACTCTGGATTACTACTTAGTAGACAGGCAATTTTTCCTCATGACCAACCATGCACCCCTCCAGTTGATGCAAGTGTGACCTATGGATGTAAGGGTATGTCTACACTACCCTCCTAGTTCGAACTAGGAGGGTAATGTAGGCATACCGCACTTGCAAATGAAGCCCGGGATTTGAATTTCCCGGGCTTCATTTGCATAAGCGGGGCTCTGCCATTTCTAAATCCCCGCTCGTTCGAACCCCGTGCAGCGCGGCTACACGGGGCACGAACTAGGTAGTTCGAACTAGGCTTCCTAGTTCGAACTACCGTTACTCCTCATAACTAGGAAGCCTAGTTCGAACTACCTAGTTCGTGCCCCGTGTAGCCGCGCTGCACGGGGTTCGAACGAGTGGGGATTTAGAAATGGCGGGGCCCCGCTTATGCAAATGAAGCCCGGTATGCCTACATTACCCCGCTAGTTCGAACTAGCGGGGTAGTGTAGACATACCCTAAGTGACTATTTCACTAATGGACTATCCGATAGGCAAAAGCTTATCAGATAGTCGACTAGTCACTTGACTAGTCGCCTCCCCCCTTGCTGCCTCTATGGGGGGAGCAGTCCCAGCACCGTCTCCGCAGGAGTCAGGGGTGGCAGGGAAATCAGCTGTCCCAGCTCGTGCTGGGTCCTCCCTGCTGTGCTTCAGCCTTTAAAATGTATTAAGAGCCTGCTGGATGGATATTAATACATTTAAAAGGCAGCACTGCAGTGGGGTTAGGCTCCCTGGGCCGGGCACTAACCCAGCTATGGCTCCCTTGCTTATCGACTAATCGACTAGTTGATGAAAAATCCATTGACTTGTCAATTACTTGATTAAACTAATTTAACATCCCTAGCGTGACCAGATGGTTCTTGTCATCCAACCATTCCAGTTCAGCAAACAACTTCTTAGAGGCAAGTTTTCAGTTCATAGAAATGCAGTTAGAAATGCAGTGTGGTCTATGTCTGTTTGTCCTGAACATGGGACTAGAAGCCAGTAAAAACTGGAATTTAATACCTAGTTTTGACACTTGCCTCAACCTTTATATCTCAGCTGCTTCAGCTGCAAAATGGGAATAAGAATGTTTTTATTAACTAAAACATCTCACAGGGATATTTTGTGAGGTTTCATTAACAAATATTTGTATAGTTTCTTGTAGATTCTTTTACTACAGATTTATTTGCTGATCCAAGAGCAGTGATTCTCTAACAGGTGGTAAAATTCGCTGCCAATTCAAGCGTCAATCAGTTTTACAAGATAATTACAAGCATTACAAAAGTTGTTAGAGGTTAGTTACCAGGAGACAGGTGGATTTTTAATTATCACTAGCTAATGTAAATGACTACACAAAGCATTTGGGTCTTTTATTTTTTGTGTGTTTAGTCACACCTGTTTTTTTCTGTTTTCATATATACTCAGCAATTTTTCATTTCAGCTAGTCAGACTCCTTTGCTAAATATTTCAAACATGCTGTAACAGAAGGGATTTTTTTCACTCAGTGTCCCAGTCTTGCACAGGCGAAAGTCATCATTTTCCTCATTTTCTTAACAGCCAGTGGTGACGGTTTGGTAGATTTAATAAAATAAAGAAAGATCTTCACTAGTTTGCTATTGAATCTAAAATCTTCTCAGCCTAAAGCAAGAATAAACCTTTTATATAATCTGAGTATTTATTAGTCTTCGTTAACTGAAGGTCACTCATAATCAGAGGCATAAGGAGGAGACTTCCAGTATGAGAGTTGTAAAAGATTCACACTGTGTAATTTAGAGAGGAGTAGAATAAGAGGGACATTTTGGAGGTACCCAAAGTGAGGATCAATAGAAGGCAGCAAAGTCAGATTCTCCTGTTGAGCTGCAGGAAGATTCCCCAGCTCAAGGCACTACATATGTCCCCCCTGTAAATTTATTTCCTGAAGAGGAAGTGCTGAGAGTACTGTGTATGAGTCTATAACACACTACACTGCACAGATTCTAGACAGCCCAGCAAGACTGCCAAAAATTAGGCAAGCCCCTGCGATTAAGTTACACCGGGGCCTCTCCAGACCTCAGAGTAGCTCAGGTTTAGAAGGGCACAAAGATAGTTTAATGGCATGTTATGCTCCCTGCTCTCCTGGGCATCGAGTTCTGTGCTGCATGAATTAGAATTTTGCTCATACGGGTAATGAGGGGAACCAGAAGCTTCCACGCCCCCTTGAACAAGGTGGAGAGGGCCAGCTCCATGTCCCCAGAAGGGGCAGGGCCTTAGGTGAAAGGGGAGGGGTTGGGGCAGCCAGCTCTCAGTGCTGCCCAGACCATGGTGCTGCCTCCACCCTCATCCTTTAAAGCTGAGTGGAACAGTGCATGCTCAGGCAGTAGGTGTTATAGTGACCTGGAGCCCTAAATCCCTTTGAATTGCTGGGCCCCTGAGTAATTTCTCCATTGCTGCCTCCCCCCCCCCCCATCAGCGGGCCTGTGAACTGTTAATAAAATCAAATCATTACATAATTTGTAATACTTTTCAACAGGTCTCTGCCTCACATTTTCTCATATACAATGTCAGACAGGCCCAAGTGCTGAGTATTTTATCCTTTCCTTTCTTTCCTAACTTGGGTTGAAATTTTTTTACACCACGAAATAGAGAAATATTCTGTGTTTCAACTTTGGGGCTCCGAGAAGTACCATCACAAAGGACCATAACAGAAAAGTAGAAGAGAGATCTTGGTAACCATCTATTGTAATCACAATGAACCTTGTTCTGTCAATATACAAAGATTTATTCAAGTCCTTCTTTATTCCAAATATCTATGTTTTTAAGGTTAATGAAAAGGAGTTCTAAATACCATGTGGCTGAGTATTTATGTCAATACACATTCTTGTTATCCAAAGGGTCTTTCTATTGCTCTTAACTATGGTCATAAAAGAAATTTAGAATCTACCGAGAAAGTTGACCATGTTAATGCTGTACTTTTTAAGGGTACCTCATTGCAGGAGGAATACCATCCAATTCGAGTTAGGGCTTTAAATCAGACTCCCATTTCACTGCCGCGTGTACACGCGGGCAGTTACTCCAGCCTAGTTAATTTCTAAAATGGCGACCGGCCGGGAACATGCAAATCAAGTGCGGGATATTTAAATCCCGGGCTTGATTTGCAACTTCGGTATGCTTCATTTGCCTCCCTACTTCGAAGTAGGGGGCAAGTGTAGACATACCCTAATTCAACAGATCTGTTACTGTTATGTAGTCAGAATCTCATGTTCACTGCAGTGGCAAAGATTCTTTTAACTGCCTTGTTCTCTTGTTAGCCTTGCTGAACCAGCGTAGCTGAAGGGACACGAGGTGAGTTTTTGTTCCATTTTGTGCATCGTCAACAGAATTGTTTGCTGTGATAAGTTCCAATAAGTAACAACTTTGCAAACCTATTGAAGACAATGGGGTTTGCAGAGGTGTCACTGAAAAACATAATTTAAACTCTGTGAGCTTGCACAGGTTATCACTAAGATCCTAACTTAGTTTTCAGAACATTTGTAACTGTGTGAAGGAAAGAAGTCAACTTAGAGAGGCAGAATGGCTTACAACACATCTTCCCCTAGCAAATGAAGAATGTGATATGGAAATACTGAAAGACAATAAACACAGAACTCAGCAATGGAAGTTTTATACAGTCACTTTTTAGATTAGAATAATTTCTCTGCCTACGATATTAATCTCTTCCTGTCTGAAAACAATGTATCAAAGTTCTCCAATTTTGTAACTGATACTATGCTGTAAAAATTACATAATTTAGTTTATAGCATAATTTGTATAGTTGTGTTGGTCACCTGGCTACGTCTAAACTACAGTGCTTTATCAGAAAAAGGTATGCAAATTGTGCTCCGCAAGTTGCGTACCTTTTTCCAATAGTTTTGTTGGAAGAGGCTTTTCTGAAATTTGGCCTTTCCACACTGTGCGAAGTCCTCCTCTTTTGGAAGAGCCCTTCTTCCTCGTGGCTCCAAATGAGTGTGTGTCTTCCGCAAAAGAAAATGGAAGAGCAGATGCATTCCCTGGACGTGGGGGATACCTCTGGTATCCCAGAAAACCCCCATAGTCTAGACATAGCCTGACTCAACTGAGGGGAAAACCATCAATAGAGGACAGAATTAGAAGTGGTGACTTTTAATGATAAGGCACACTCAAATTCCATTTATCCAGTATTTATGCTAGATTAATTCTTCTTCAGAGTGAAAAACTGCTAAACATTTGTAAGGTAAACAACATTTTAAAAGATTTGTCTTCTTTAGAAACTATAGGCTAGGCTAATGAGCAGCTTGGTTTAAATAACTGCTGTTATGATTGAGGCATTGAGGGGATATACATTTGAAATGTGAGGTTTTTTAAAAATCACAGCACACCTTGCTTTGTCTTTCAAAATCTTTTAAGAGTTCTAATTTCTTGTGTACTCTTTCTTAAAGAAGTAGAAAAAAAAGGTCTCTTTTTTGGGAGCACCACTCAAAGTTTCAGGGAATTAAAGTGATGAAACAATCTCTTCTTAAACATACATGTACAAAGCTTTCATTTAAACTAAAAAGTTGACTACAAAAAGCATGTGTGGTCTAGTAATAATTGCTATTCAAATATTCAAGGATACGTGGCAGTTACATATTGTGTTTTTTACTTATTAAAAACTAGTCAAATTTGTATCTTAATAACTGAACTCCTTACCATATATTTTTTTATTTAGGATTTTCCAAAGGTTATTTTTAAACTTAAAATCTGGATCTGTTGAAAACAATTAGCTCAGTAATGGACAAATTCTGCCACACAAATCATGCTGAGAAATCTTACAGTGTAACTACTGCCATTAAACTCAGAGGCGTGATGAAACACTGATTTTCTCTCCCAGTTTAGTTTGAAGTTTATTTATTATTGGCGAACTATAAAATTTTCATCATGGGATTCACTGCCTTTTCTCTCTTTGATGCTCCATATTATAGTTATTCAGTTTACAAGAAAAAAGGATAGTTTTTCTCAGAGCCAAGAAACTTGCAAATTTAATCTGGAATCTGAAACTGAAGTTAAGTTGTTTCTGTTTTGTGCATTACCAATTTAAAAAAGGATTCTTCAAATGGAACCCACATAGTCAACAATTCTGTTTGATGAGTTGTTACATGGAGGAAAATCCTGCACATTCTAACATAGGCGTGCAGAGTCTGGAATGCACAGAAGAGTAAAATATTAACATTAGTCAATGAAGTCAGAATGTTGAATTTCAAGTAGATCTGTTCATAAGAACGTGTCACTGATTTTACCCTAACCACACTTTCAACCTAAACATAGAACTTATATTCAGTCTCTCACTGTTTTCGAAATTCTATGGAAAATGTTACTGTTCAGGATAGGCTTAACTTGCTGGCCCTATGCAAATCATAAATTTCAGTGTGTTTAGCAGTCTTGTCCTCTCCTTTGTTTTGGCTACAGATGAGGTCTTGACACATTGAAAAGAGCCTAATATCTACAAATTACTGGAATTTAATAAAACAGTTGAAAAAGCTACAGTGTTCCAGAAAGCAAACACATCCTTTAATCAGCTTGATCTTTTAGCAAATGTCGCTTAGGTTAATTAAAAAGCAGCATTTTAAGAATGATATTTAGGTAATGCAACAATTAATTGGCTTATCATTAGTATGACTCATCAAATTTTAGGATGCTTCCTTGTGTCTGCATATATTAGGTATGTATGTGAATACAAATAATGAATTATGAATAATTTGGTAACCTGAACTTTGTGTCAGAATGAGAATATCATGGTGATTTCTTAACACACAAACCTGGCAATGGAAGGATGCAAATGATAATAATTGACAGAGGATGACTATCCGCAAACTGTCAGTGAGACCAAAGTTAAGAATGTGAACTTAATGCTGATTGCCATTTAACTGGAATGTGTGCATTTTGCTGGACATCAGCAAACATTCATCAGACAAAAGCCTCCTGGTTCCTCTGTTTTAATGGAAATATAGCTCCTTTCATTTGGTGTCTTTCTGGGCCATTGTGTTGAGTAGCTGATAAAAAGATAATAAAGGTAAAGTGAGGTAGCAATGACTGAACTGTAAGGACTGCAATGCACTGTCAACTAGTGCTCTGTCTGTTTAGCAGCAGTAAGTAGCCCATTACCAATTTTGATCTTATTTTTTAAGGTGATCTTAATTTGTGTACAGCAGTTGTTAGATGCAGGGTCTAGATGGACTCCAGCATAGATGTATGGAAAGCATACAGGAGAGCATTCCTTAGACTGGACTTTTAACATCAGCATTGAAATTATAACATGGCATGAGTACAGTACAGGAATCAAACAACTATCATGATCAGATAACCAGCTTAGTTCTTTTCCTTTCTTTCTGAAGAGGCATCAGCAGTTACATGAAATACTGTACATCTATACGGCATAGTAAGGGAAGTGGAATATTTCTCACAAGGCATGTATTCAGAGTGCTGGTCATGTTGACAAAGAAGATTAATAAGAGGGATTTGCACTTGAACAGTTTTTCTGCATTGTAAAAGCCACATTCTGCCATCAGGTCCACAAGCGTGGATTTCAGATAAGCAGCTTAACCGAAGGTTTCTTTTGGCTAAAGTGTGTAATTGGAGAGCCACAGACTCTTCCATACACCAAAGTGTATCAAGCAAAAATGTGCTTCCTTCCCACCGTATTAGTCCTAGCGTTGAAGGGTCCAACTTTTTTAGCTTGAGGCCCAAACAGATGATTTCCAAAATAGCCAAATCAGCACTTTGGAACAGATTTGCTGCTCTCTACTGCTCTCTTTACACTAATCAGTCTGAGGAGCTGCAGGGAAGGGACAGCAGCTACTCCAAGCATTTTCTGCAGACTGTAGGGCTTCAGAGGAGGCATTCCTTCCCTCCTGCTACGATGGGCTGATTCAAACAATCCTGTGTAAAAGTTTCAGGGAGCACATTTTCAATTCAGAATCATATACACGTTTTCTGACACAGTCACCTTTGAGGGCTACTGCTTAGAGCTTCAGGGGCACAAATTGGACATCCTAAGGCTAATAGATTGGAAGAGGGGGAAGGGTCAAGGATTAGCCAATAAAGGGTAGAGGGGTTTTCAGTAGAATGGACTATGAAGTCAGATTGGTATATACTGATATTGGGGGAAACTGGTGAAAAGGTTTCTTAAACTCTGTGTGGAGTAAATAATGTGCGGCTGCTTCTTCCAAAGTGAAGCCATAACCCTCACACCTACTAGATGTTGTTCACTGTCTCATGTAGTGGCATTTAGACCACTTACAGAGGGAGAGAAAGAGTTTACTCTACAGCCTGAGCCATTACTTGCTGGTAACAGTGACATTCCAACATCTTCCATATTCATTGAAATGGGAATATTTATATTGCTACTTCAGTTTGTTTCAGATGTTCATAGGATTCTTCTATGACTAAATTTTCTGTGTTCTCTCTCCCTACCCCCTTCATTTTGCACTGTTTCTTTCATTTCATAGTTTAATCAAAAACAGAATGAAGGAGACTGGCCCTAAAGTTGGGCGCAGGTATATTGCACAGGTCCTCTGCTGATCTCATGGCATTGGCTGATTGAATCCCCCGTTGCATGTGGCAATGGTCAACTGTAGGTTCAGCAGCTGTAACATCACTGATCCCAATTCTCTGTTGCCCCTTAATCTTGTATAGTCATTTACCCCAGTGCAAAGAGGGTATAATCTATTCATTCTAATTTTGCAGTATTTTACAACCACTTGGCATTTCCTTTTCAGTGATGTAAATGAACACACAACAGAGAAACTAAGCAGCTTTATGGGCATAATAGCCTGCACAGGGGATGATATAACTCATATCTGTTGAAATTGCTAGTATAGGTCACCTCTTAATTTAAGGATAGACTGGATTTTATAGCTGCACAAGAGGCAATGTGTTCAGATCATTGCTGATGAAATGTAAGATGCAATGAAAATCTTACCCTTATAAGAAATCTTACCTCTTTTTCTTCAGTTTAAATTTGTTTTTTATGGCATTCTGTACAGAGAAAGATAAAAAGAGAAGGTTTGGGTTTGCTTTGTTTTTAAATAAGGAAGGTAGGTTTCCCAGGTCAGAGTATTAAGATCAGCAGCCTCTTACTGGTGTCACTGGTAGAAGAAAAGTGAAATCTTTCCAAATACTCATACTGAGATTGTTCCGACTGGCTAGGTATTAATTTCTAATTAATTAGTGTTTTTATGGCATGTCTACACTAGGAAACTATTTTGAAATAACTAAATTCAACGTAATAATTCCCCTATTTTACAAAATCAAAATAGCATGGCCCCGCTACTGTGAAGCCTCAAAATCAGTCCAAAGGGGCTCCATTAATGTGGACTCACTATCTCGACTTAGAGCTCCAGGAAGCACTGGAAGTAATTAGTTCAGATTACTCTGGGGAGTAGCAATTTTGAAATAGTGACACTGGAGCATCAACACTAATGCTATTTTGAAATAATTATTTCAAAATTAGTGTTATTCCCCGAGAAAAATAGGAATACAGATTTTTAAATAAGTGGCCCATTATTTCAAAATAAAAGGCTTGGTAGTGTGGTGCTCCACTTATAAATTTGACCTAAGGGGGGTTATTTCAAAATAAAGCCTTAGTGTAGATGAGGGCTTAGCCTCATTTGTCTTCAGCTAAATTGTGCCTGCGTTATTCTGCTTCTTGGCTGAGATTCTGTATGGGTTTGTTGTCCCTCAGGCATGCATAGCAGATGACTGTTTAATACAGTTCTCACTATCTCCTTTTATTTTGCTGAAGTACGTTTCATAGCTTTTGTTAGTTAAGATTAAAACTAAAGTTTATATATCTTCCAGGTTTTTTAAAGATGTCTTGATCTTATCTAGGTTTTTATTGTTTGTGGTGAGCAAAAGCTTTCTGAGCTATCGGCATTTTCCATCACAAGTCAATCAGTTGCTATGTGACTTTGCTCTAAAACTTACTATGATGTACTGCCGAGCTGTTATGATGACCTTAGATTTTTAACCATTGTGGTTTATGTTCAAACTGGTATTCGTGAATTGTAGTGTTACTTTTTCATGTTTCTCTTGACTACCTTTGTAGGACACCTGTATATCACACCTCTTTTCACTATATATTAGGGTCACCTGCTTCTCCACCAATCTCTCACCAATACAAATACCTTTATTATTCCCCTTTTAGAAGAACTGTTGAAACAAAATCTATTGCTAGAGAGAGCAAGCCTACTGAATTCTGTTTCCAACCCTAAATCAGTGTATCATTTCATTTGTAGCTCAGACTGCTGACTGTTGACTGCTATACAGGTTCTGAAATAATCCATTTAGATGACCTGGGATTTTGATGTCTTCATGTTCCATCAATGCTTTGCTATCCACCACCTTGGTGACATCACAGTTGGGAATGACTGATGTTTTTGGTGAGTTCTTGTACAAGTTGAAAACAAATAAAAAAAAATCTCATTGCGTTCTCTCTCTTTCTGTGATGCTCTAATTCTGCCCTCTATTGACATATTCCTGCTTATTGTATCTCTTGATCAGGATTCTGGTGTGCCTCTTGTGCAGTCTCATTGTGATGTCTTCTTAATGTAAGTATTTGTACTCTCTCTAATTAGATGCTTCCTCATCCATCTTCATCTGCTACTGCTTATCTATATCTCATCTCTTTGTTCCAAACCATTCATACTCTGTTTTTATGGGGTGGCAACTTTTGAACATTACAACATATATATTTGGTCTTGTTTTCTACTCAGAGCTGAGGTTGGTTGGTTTCTTGCATGCTGTAATCATCACTGATCTCTGATTTTTCTTCGATAGAGTATAAGATGTTACTATCCCATCAGTGCAGAATTTGGCAATCATTACTTGCAGTGGAGTGAGTGGTTAAGGCAGCTTATGGTATCTGCAGACTATAGTGACTTCTGTGGTCCCTGATAAGTTAGATCTTTGTTGTTATTTAAGTATCCATGTCAGATAAGCATGCTGGTAATAATTTTCCAGGTTCTGCAGTGAATTTCATTACTATAGCAATTAATGATTAATTTTGGTAAACTCAGAGAGCTGATAGGTAAGGTTCCATGGGAATCAAGACTGAAGGGAAAAACAGCTGAGGAGAGTTGGCAGTTTTTCAAAGGGACATTGTTAAGGGCCCAAAAGCAAGCTATTCTGCTGTGTTGGAAAGATAGAAAATATGGCAAAAGACCGCCTTTGCTTAACCACGAGATCTTGCATGATCTAAAAATAAAAAAGGAGTCTTATAAAAAATGGAAACTCGGACAAATTACAAAGGAAGAATATAGGCAAACAACACAGGAATGCAGGGGCATAATTAGAAAGGCAAAGGCACAAAATGAGCTCAAACTAGCTACAGGAATAAAGGGAAACAAGAAGACTTTTTATAAATACATTAGAAGCAAGAGGAAGACCAAGGACAGGGTAGGCCCATTGCTCAGTGAGGAGGGAGAAACAGTAACAGGAAACTTGGAAATGGCAGAGATGCTTAATGACTTATTTGTTTTGGTCTTCACCGAAAAGGAATGCCTAGCATAGGGCATGCTAGTGGGAAGGGGGTAGGTTTATAAGATAAAATAAAAGAAGAACAAGTTAAAAATCACAGAGAAAAGTTAGATGCCTGCAACTCACCAGGGCCTGACAAAATGCATCCTAGAATTCTCAAGGTGCTGATAGAGGAGGTATTTGAGCCTCTAGCTATCATCTTTAGAAAATCATGGGAGACAGGAGAGATTCCAGAAGACTGGAAAAGGGCAAATATATAGTGCCCATTTATAAAAAGGGAAATAAGAACAACCCAGGAAACTACAGACCAGTTAGTGCCAGGGAAGATAATGGAGCAGGGAATTAAGGAAATCATCTGTAAACACCTGAAAGGTGGCAAGGTGATAGGGAACATCCAGCATGGATTTGTAAAGAACAAATCATGTCAAACCAATCTGATAGCTTTCTTTGATAGGATAACGAGTCTTGTGGATAAGGGAGAAGTGGTGGATGTGGTATACCTAGACTTCAGTAAGGCATTTGATACGGTCTCACATGATATTCTTATCAATAAACTAGCAAATACAACTTAGATGGGGCTACTATAATGTGGGTGTATACCTGGTTAACCGTACTCAGAGAGTAGTTATTAATGGTTTACAATCCTGCTGGAAAGGTATAACAACAGGGGTCTGTTTTGGGACTGGCTCTGTTCAATATCTTCATCAATGATTTAGATATTGGCATAGAAAGTATGCTTATTAAGTTTGCAGATGATACCAATCTGGGAGGGATTGCGACTAATCTGGAGGATAGGGTCATAATTCAAAATGATCTGGACAAATTGGAGAAATGGTCTGAGGTAAACAGGATGAAGTTTAATAAAGACAAATGCAAACTGCTCCACTTAGGAAGGAACAATCAGTTTCATATATACAGAATGCGAAGCGACTATTAGGAAGGAGTATGGCAGAAAGGGATCTAGGGGTTATAGTGGACCACAAGCTGAATGAGAGTCAGCAGTGTGATGCTGTTGCAAAAAAAGCAAACATGATTCTGGGATGGATTAACAGGTGTGTTGTGAGCAAGACACAAGAAGTCATTCTTCCGCTCTACTCTGCGCTAGTTAGGCCTCAGCTGGAGTATTGTGTCCAGTTCTGGGCACCGCATTTCAAGAAGGATGTGGAGAAATTGGAGAAGGTCCAGAGAAGAGCAACAAGAATGAATGAGTTTGTTTAGTTTGAAAAAGAGAAGATTGAGGGCGGACATGATAGCAGTTTTCAGGTATCTAAAAGGGTGTCATGAGGAGAGAGAAAACTTGTTCATCTTGGTCTCTGAGGACAGAACAAGAAGCAATGGGCTTAAACTGCAGCAAGGGAGGTTTAGGTTGGACATTAGGAGAAAGTTCCTAACTGTCAGGGTAGTTAAACACTGGAATAAATTGCCCAGGGAAGTTGTGGAATCCCCATCTCTGGAGATATTTAAGAGTAGGTTAGATAAATGGCTATCAGGGATGGTCTAGACAGTATTTGGTCCTGCCATGAGGGCAGGGGATTGGACTCGATGACCTCTTGACGTCCCTTCCAGTCCTAGTATTCTATGATTCTATGAGTGTCTGAAAGCTTAACTTTAGCAATGAGTAGATGACAGCTTTAAAATCATTGACCTAAAAGTCATAGCCTTAAAAGATGCTACTGAACTCTCCATTTGTAATGGATCTCCTGACAATAAAGTGTATTATGTGCTAAGAAGCACTTTTTCTCTTTATTTACATTTACCTTTTTTTAAAAATACTTTTTACCCTCATTTACACTCCCTAGTAGTGAATGCTGATCTGAGATCAGGACACTCACTTCATTCAACAATGCTTTTAGGACTAACCAACCTTTTCTGTAAGAGGACTGCCTCCGCTTCCAGATTTGACTATGGCAGCTCATTTTATACAAAATCAATAAGAGCTCTTGTAGCTGGAGGGCCCACATTTATTTTGTGTACACTTATTGGTACTTTAAGGCTTTCTTGACATTTATTGTTTTGCACATAATAAATTGTACACATCTTGCATTTATTGGGTGAAATTCTGCTCTTGTGTAAACCCCTGAAGTCCTAGTGAAGATAGTGGAGTAACAGGGGTTTAAATGAAAGTATAATTGACCCATTAATACAGATACTCGGGTGGAGTATTTTGCTTTAGCTCCACTGTCGTCAACAGAGATCTGCCCATAGTAAACAGCCCCTTTTATCTCAAAGGATCTCAGAAGTATGTAAATATTTTTGCCTTTATATTTGGAAGGAAGGAAGGAAAGAAGGGTATATGTATTTGATTGCAGCTTGCCTTGTGCCTAGTTTTAGGCTGAGTGAGTATGTTGCATATCACATAAATGCCCCATGATGCTTGTGTAACTTTAACATCCTCATGGCCCAGACAGATGTCTTTTCTGCCGGCAGCTACGACCAAGAGAAGGGACACATAGAAATGCAGCAGGGAAAGTTCCTTCCTCTTCCGGGGCACCTGTTCCAACCCTCCCCTGCCTCCCCAGAGTGAACACATATACACCAGACTAGTACACTGACTTAGAGGAAAGGGAAATATTTATTCACAGAAGAATGAATGGAGAAAAACATAGGGGGAGCAGTAAAACAGGATTACATTAAATATGAGGGACCACAAGCCTAGTGTATTACAGTCTGCAAAGGCAGACACCAAGCCATGTATTTGTACGGAGGTCCATGTAACGTTCTAGGCCAGTGGTGAGTCTTGGGTGCTGCTGGTCATCTTTGGCACCAGTAAATTTTCCCCAACAAATCACTCTGGTGCCCTCTCTTCTGCTGTTCTCTGCAAACACACACATAACTATGACCTCCCCACCTAGCAAGCCACAGCTTCCCTCCCTATTCGCAATGCAAAGTCACAAGCCCCTGTACTCACAGCCCCATACAGCTCTGGGCAGCATTGACACAGGGTCCAGCTCTGGTTTGTCATTCTGGGACAACTCCTTCCTGGTACAGTGCTCTTTCTGGCCCCTATGTTTGGTAGGGACATCAAATCCCATTTGAAAAGTTAACTGGGATCCCACAGTGGGGGGCTGCTCCAGGCTGGCCAGGCTGCCAGTTAACTGGTTACCCCAGTAAGCATGTGGGTTAGGCAAATGCTTACCCATCTCTAGTGCTGGGGTGTCCCCAATTGGCTGATCTGTTCCTCCCTGGCTTCAGGCAGGTTCTTGATTGTATCACTCTTTGGCCAGGCCTAAAGGTCGAGTTAAGGTATGCAATTCCAGCTATGTAAATAATGTAACTGTAGTTGATTTGCATTAAGCCAAACTTTTTACCGTTCCCACAGTGGGAGGTCAACAAGAGATATGCTCCTATTGATTTCCCTTACTCCTCACAACAGCAAAGAGTACCATAGTTGGCAGGGCTGCCTTCAGTGTTCATTTTAATGGGTCTTTACCAGACCCGCTAAATCAAATGCCAGAAGTTGATTGCGCAGCATCAATTTTCTCATTAGTATAGACATGGCCTGAGGGTGTACTGCAGCCGTTCTATTTAGAGCTCCCTATGCACACCACTGCCCTCTCTTTCTTTGTACCCTCTCCCTCCAACAGCACTTCCTCCTGAAACAATTAGCACTCCCTGCCTTTAGGAAAAAGATTGAAGGGGGCCCATCTCTCTAAACCCCAAAAGGGGTCACACCTGAAAACGTGGAATGCTGCCTAGGGAATTCTCAGGAAATGTACCATTACTGTCAAGAGTGAGGATAAACTCGCTTTCTCTCAGCAGTCAGGAATTGGACTCAAAGGGCTAGAGACTCTCCCGGCAGCCAGGAAGGAGAAAGGAGAAACTGCATCCTTGAGCCAATCAGATGGGCATAAAGAAATGGGGAAAATACAGGATCAAATGGAATCCAAAAGAGGTAGGGACAATAATCTAATGGAATCCGAAAGAGGTAGGGACAGTACTTGATGACCTGGCGTTATTTTGCAATCACTGCATCATGATGAAGCATTAATGTGCAATAAGATTGGGTCATGAAGATGTAGTATAATACATAGCAAATGCTGAGATATAATTTAAGGACATTCAAGTAGTCTATAATTCTCCATTTCAGTTCAGTGATCTGAATGCGTTCTAAGGTTTAGTGCTAACGACTAATGTCATACAGCACAGTAGTGTTCAGAAAGGTAAACACAAAACCAATTAATATAGATGCTACATATGTATTGCGTAGATATTATAAACTGAAACAAGTTTTATTTCCAGCCTCTAACTGTATCAAGAATATTTACAATATAGTCAAATTATATTGACATGAGTCATGACCTGCAGGAATCTGTAATTATAGTGAAATGATAAAGGGCAGCAGAGAATAAAAATATGAATAATATTTGTCATTTTGTTATTCTTTTTATGGACATTTTAATCTCTACATGATTTCTCTTTGGGGCTATGTGAATACTGAATGTGAATATTAGTCAACATGAAGCACACAGACTCAGCAATAAGAACAGGGTGAATTTTGAACAACTGTACACTTCAATTATTAATGGAGATAATTCCCTTCTTCTTTCTATTTAAAATAACCTAAGTCATATCCTTTCCTGCTGAACCCATGTAGTTCCATGCTGTTACTTTAAATAGTTTATCAGCAAAGAGCTTTGTATATGTATATAAAATAATGTTATCATTTAAAAGTCAATAAATATAAAAAAAGGGGAAAGCTGAGAAATATTCTGATCTTTTTACTGTCTGTACAATCTACTCAATGTAAAGGAATAAATGCATACACATTGCATTGTGCATCCTGAAAATATTTCTGACTCTGTCCACATCTTCTTGTCCAGCTTAACTCTTTAAACTAGGAACATCCTTAAACTGTCCTATGACACATGAACTCCAAACCCAACCACAGATAATTTTGCAGTTCACCTTTTTGCTAAGAGCAGGATAAAGCAATGTCCTCTTCAACATCTTGTTGAGTTCTGTGGATTCACTCCTATGTAGCAGGCATAAGTAAATCAAATTCTAACCCTAAACAATTAGTCTTCACAAGTCCTTTGTGTAGTTTAAGATTGCTTTTATTGCCAGGTGGGAAAATTGAGCCAGAGTGATTGTGACCTGCCCAAATTTATATAGCTACTAAATGGCCAAGTCAGGAATAGAACTCAGGAGTAGAGCTAGGAAAAATGTTTCAGAAGAATAGTTTATTTGATAAAAATGCAGTTTCATTCAACCAGACACTACTCACAAATTTTACCTGATTAGTTTTGATTGGGAAAAAAGTTTTTCAGAGAGAGTCTCAGAAAACTCCATTGAGGTAACCCCTTATCACCTTTAGTGCAGTGGTTAGGATGTGTGAAACTCATGTTTAAATACCCATTCTAGGCCAGTGACTTGAACTTGTATCTTCCCCTTCTCAGGAGAAGCATCCTAGACATAAAGTTATTGGTTGTTCTGGGGTGGATTGTTCTCAATCTCTACTGTTGAAACTGTTCCACTTTATATAAACACATAAATATTCATTGGTTCAGAAAGAAAGAAAAAAGTACTCTATAGGCTGGTGATTAAGGCACTCGGATGGGGAATAGAAGATGAGGATTCAAATCTTTTCTCTGCCTGATTTAGAGGAGATAGACACACAAGGCTTTTGGAAGCTGATTAGAATGATATGGACTTTTCCCATTGTTGACAAATTGAAAACATTATTGGAACCAAGCCAAATATTTTTTTCTGATTTTGTTTTCAATTTTCTGGTTGAATTGAAAAATCGGTTATTTACTCAGTTTTACCTGGGAGTTCCTGATTCTCATGCCCAAGCTTGTGCTCCCTCTAAGTAGTAGTGAATAGCCACCAAGCACTAAATATCCTTTACCATAAGGTACTAGAGTATTGAAATGCACGCATGTGCAGGTACACACACACACACACACACTTAATGTCTTGCAAATAAGATTCTTTGCTGTAACAATATTCTTGTACATTGAGTATATAAAAACAAATTTGGAAAAAAGGAATTTTCTCACATTGGTTATAATAATTAGAAAAGGATATAAATCAAACTCAGTGAAACACAGTGGGGAAAATTGTCATAGAACAGGTTATTTTAGTGAAACTATACTAAGCTGCCATGATTTATCATGGAAATCTAGGGCTGGAAGGGAATTTGAGAGGTCAAGTCCTGTCTTCTGTACTGAGGGCGTGTCTACACTACAGAGAAGATTGACATTGCCGCAGTCAATCTTCTGAGGTTTAAATTAGCAGGTCTAGTGAAGCTCCTCACAAGAGTAAGGGAAGTAGATGGAAACATGTACTGCTGTCAACCTCCTACTGTGTGGACTGCGCCAAAACACAATTTACGATACTTCAACTCCAGCTACATAATTAACGTAGCTGGAATTGTATATCTTAAGTCAACTTTCCCCTTTATTGTTGACCAGGCCTGAGACTGGACAAAGTAAATGTAGACCATCTCTGATAGCCATTTGTCCAACCTGTTCTTAAATAAACCTCTAAGCTATGTCTACGCTTGCGGCTTCTTGCATCAGAAATATACAAGCGTGGAATATCGCTGAGCCTCATTTGCATACCTAATGAACCATCATTTTTGCAGAGGAGGCTCTTACCCCAAAAGGAGCTGCCTACACTACCCCTTCTTGCACAAGAAAAACCCTCGTACGCAATGCCGTCATTCCTGAAAATAATTGCCATTATTCCTGTGCAAAAAGTGGCGGTGTAGACAGCTCCTTCTGGCGCAAAAGCCTCTTCTGCAAAAATGGCGGTTCATTAGGTATGCAAAAGAGGCTCTGCAATATTCCACACTTAGCCTCATTTGCATACTTCTGATGCAAGAAGCCGCGAGTGTAGACATAGACCTAGTGATGAGGATTTCACAACACCCATGGAAAGCCTATTTCAGAACGTAACTACCCTTATCATTAGAAAGCTTTTCCTACTATCTAACTGGAATCTCCCTTGGTGCAGTTGTCTTTTACTGAATTTCAGCTTGTTGATTTCAGACCAATTCTCCAATTCATCAAGGTCATTTTGGATTCTAATTATAACCTTCAAAGTGCTTCAAAGCACATTAAGTTTGGTGTTTGAAAATTTTGTAAGTATAATCTCCACTCTGATATCCAAGCCATTAATGAAAATATTGAAAAGTACCACATCCAGGACAGACCTTGCTAAATATGTCCTCCTATTCAGATGATAAATCACTGATAACTTGACGATGGTCTTTCAATCAGCTGTACACTCACTTTATAGCAATTTCATTTAGATCACATTTTTCTAGCTTGCCTATGAGAATGTCAGGTGATATGGAATCAAAAGCTTTACTATAATCGAGATATATTACGACTGCTTCTTCTTCCAACCACTAGTCAACAACTCTGTCAAACAATGAAATTAGGTTGGCATAGCATGATTTATTCTTGACAAAATCCATGTTGGCTATTACTTATTATTGTATTAATCTCCGAGTTTACAGTTTCATTGTTTAATTTATTCCAGTATCTTTCCAGGTATTGAAGCTGTTAGGTTGACTGGTGCATAATTTTCTTGGTCCCCATTGTTCCTCTTGTTAAAGATGGGTATTATGTTTGCCTTTTTCCATTTTTCCATAACCTCATGATGAGGACTCCATGAGACCTCATAATAATCACAAATGGCTCTAACATTGCCTCAGGTTGTTCCTTAGGAACCTAAGATTACTTTTGTCAGGCCTTGCTGACATAAATACATTTACCTTATCTAAATGTAACTTTCTCTTTTCTCCCTAGGTTACTTAAGAGCAGGTGACACTCACTTGTATGCCTGGGCACCTGATGTTTTTAACATTAAAAGAGATCCTGAGTATCCCAGAAGTGATGTTTAATAGTTGGGGATCCCATATCCATCCCTTTGCTGCAGTCCCTTGCTTCTAAAAGAATATAAAATGGGGGTGCCTCCACCTGGCTGGCCCCTATACATATTTAATGGTGTGCCTTGGGAACCTCCAGAAATAAACTTATTCGAGCAACAATCTGGATCTAACTCATAAGAACATAAGAATGGCTGTACTGAGTCAGACCAAATGTCCATCTAGCCCAGTAGCCTGCCTGCCGGCAGTGGCCAACACCAGGTGTCCCAGAGAGGGTGGACCGAAGACAATGATCAAGCCATTTGTCTCCTGCCATCCTTCTCCATCCTCTGACAAACAGAGGCCAGGGACATCATTTCTATCCCCTGGCTAATAGCCTTTTATGGACCTAACCTCCATGAAATTATCTAGCTTCTCTTTAAACTGTTATAGTCCTAGCCTTCACAGTCTCCTCTGACAAGGTGTTCCACAGGTTGACTAAATGCTGTGTGAAGAAGAACTTTCTTTTATTAGCTTTAAATCTGCTACCCATTAATTTCATTTGGTGTCCTCTAGTTCTTCTATTATGGGAACTAATAAATAACTTTTCTTTATCGGCCCTTTCCACACCACTCATGATTTTATAGACCTCTATCATATCCCCCCTCAGTCTCCTCTTTTCTAAACTGAAAAGTCCCAATCGCTTTAACCTCTCTTCATATCGGACCCGTTCCAAACCCCTAATCTTTTCTGAACCCTTTCCAAGGCCAAAATATCTTTTTTTGTGGTGAGGAGACCACATCTGTACACAGTATTCAAGATGTGGGCGTACCATAGTTTTATACATGGGCAGTAAGATATTGTGTGTCTTATTTTCTATCCCTTTCTTAATAATTCCTAGCATCCTATTTGCCTTTTTGACCGCTGCTGCACACTGCGTGGAAGTTTTCAGAGAACTACCACGATAACTCCAAGATCTCTTTCCTGATTTGTTGTAGCCAAATGAGCCCCCATCATACTGTACATATAGTTGGGGTTATTACTTTACACTTATCCACATTAAATTTCATTTGCCATTTTGTTGCCCAATCACTCAGTTTGGTAAGATCTTTTTGGAGTCCCTCACAGTCTGCTTCTGTCTTGACTATCCTAAACAGTTTGGTATCATCCGCAAATTTTACCACCTCACTGCTTACCCCTTTCTCCAGATCATTTATTAATAAGTTGAACAGGATTGGTCCCAGGACTGACCCTTGGGGGACACTACTAGTTACCCCTCTCCATTCTGAAAATTTACCATTTATTCCTACCCTGTGTTTCCTGTCTTTTAACCAGTTCTCAATCCAAGAAAAGACCTTCCCTATTATCCAATGGCAATATAATTTACACAAAAGCCTTTGGTGAGGGACCTTGTCAAAGGCTTTCTGAAAATCTAAGTATACTATATCTACTGGATCCCCCTTGTCTGCATGTTTGTTAACCCCTTCAAAGAACTCTAATAGATTAGTAAGACATGATTTCCCTTTACAGAAACCATGCTGACTTTTGTCCAACAAATTATGTTCTTCTACATGCTTCACAATTTTATTGTTTACTGTTGTTTCGACTAATTTGCCCGGTACTGAAGTTAGATTTAGCGGTCTGTAATTGCCAGGATTGCCTTTAGAGCCCTTTTTAAATATTGGTGTCACGTTGGCTACCTTCCAGTCATTAGGTACGGAAGCTGATTTAAAGGATAGGTTACAAACTACAGATAATAGTTCTGCAATTTCCCACCTGAGTTCTTTTAGAACCCTTAGATGAATGCCATCAGGTCCTGGAGATTTGTTAACATTAAGTTTTTCTATTTGTTCTCCAAAACAACTCCAAAACAACAATCCTCAATAATGTCTGTCTGTATCTGTGCGAGTTTCTTCAACTCGCACAGATACAGACAGACATCATCTTTCTATCCAAGTGCAAGAAAATGGACATCGTACCCAAAGGACTGAAAGTGAACAATCCCCTAAGATCAACATACTTCACTGACTACAGTGAAAGACTCTGCCTCACACTATCCAATCCTCAATAATATACATCTAATTGATTAAATTATAATTAACATACCTTTACTTAAGCACTTAAAGGAACAGGGCTTAACTGACTAAAATTGAATAAAATCAATTAATAAAGTACACAGAAATAAATTAAACTTGTCTTGCTGGCATTTGCACTGTCAGCATTAATACTACTCTAGAGTGTGCACTCCTCTGGATCTCAGAGTCCCAGACACTTGC
Source organism: Pelodiscus sinensis (assembly GCF_049634645.1). NCBI lineage: Eukaryota > Metazoa > Chordata > Testudines > Trionychidae > Pelodiscus > Pelodiscus sinensis. Next base: position 311,540,502 of record NC_134711.1, read on the forward strand.
TTGTATGGGTGAGCTTGAAGACTGCAGCTGGAGTGAAGACAGCACTGTGCGGGTTGTATGTGTCAATCTACGGAGGCAACAACTGCAAAATTCCTCTGACACTGGAGCAGGCCCCACCAAATGCTAGTAACTCTGGTTCACTAGGCAGATCACTCTGCCTCTCTTCGGACCCGCATTCAATGTCTTCTGTCTGAGGCAGCACTTTTCCAAACAGCCAGGCTGTGTCTACACTGGGCCACTTATTCCGGAAAATCAGCTGCTTTTCCAGAATAAGCTGTGAGCTGTCTACACTGGCCCTTGAATTTCCGGAAAAGCAACGATGCTCTACTGTACAAAATCAGCCGCTATTCCGGAAAAACTATTCTGCTCCCACTCGGGCATAAGTCCTTATTCCGGAACACTGTTCCGGAAAAGGGCCAGTGTAGACAGCCCAGTAGTCTTTTCCGGAAAAAAGCCCCGATCGCAAAAATGACGATCAGGGCTCTTTTCCGGAAAAGCGCGTCTACATTGGCCACAGATGCTTTTCCAGAAAAAGGGTTTTTCCGGAAAAGCAGCCTGCCAATGTAGGCGCTCTTTTCCCGGAAATACTTATAACGAAAACTATTCTGTTTTAAGCATTTCCGGAAATTCATGCCAGTGTAGACACAGCCCCACAGTTACTCACAGTCCTTCTATCCAGGCCCTTCTCAGTCACAGGCACAGACAGAGTCTCTTCCCTCCAGGGACAATGACCAACAGCCCCTGAAGCAGCCTGCTAGATCAAAGCCACAGCGGGCTCTAGCAACCAGCAACAGCTCCTGGACTGAAAAAGGCTCCACACCAGCTATCTTGCACCTCTCTCCAAATTGGAGCCCAACAACTCTCTCCCAGCACTCCCTGGAAGAGTGCAACAGTTTTCCTCCTTTTTTTTCAAAGACATCATGGGACTTGTAGTCTCTAGGGCCAGATTGCAGCACAAAAGATCCTCCCAGTAAAAGTCAGACGCTCTTATAATAAAAGGGCGCCTACATAAATACTGTTTAGCCGGTTCTTTCTCTGTTTTGTCTTGTGTTCCTTCACCTTGTAAATTTTGATTGCATTAAATACAGGCAGTCCCCGGGTTACGTACAAGATAGGGACTGTAGGTTTGTTCTTAAGTTGAATTTGTATGTAAGTCGGAACTGGTACATATTGTAGGGGAAATTCTAGCCAAACATTTCTCCAGAGCTCAGTTTTATTCTCCCACACCTCACTTCCCACAGTCCTTTATTCTCAAGCTGAGGTGTCTGCTGAGAAAAGCCGCTCCACGTCTCCCTGGTCTGCTGGGGAGGGGAGGGGGGCGCTAGCTTTGCGTCTCCCTGGTCTGCTGGGGGTTGCCTCATCCCGTTTGTAAGTAGGGATCCGATATAAGTCAGATCCATGTAACCCGGGGACTGCCTGTATCTGCTCACCATTATTTTTTTTTTGGTGAAGACTGAGACAAAATAGGTTTTGAACAGCTAAGTCTTCTTGATGCTATCCATTATTAGGTCTCCTTTCCCACTGAGCAGAGGGACCTACACTTTCCTGTATCTTATTGTTGCAACTAATGTATTCGTAGAATCTTTTTTATTGTCTTTTATGATTTTTTCTAGGTGTAACTCATTTTGTGCCTTGGTCTCTATGATTTTGTTTGCAGCAGTCTTTTGTAATAATTCATAGCGTTATGTCCATGTTTCCACATTTTGTAGGAGTCCTTTTTATTTCCAGGTCACTGAAGAACTCCTGATAGAGCCGTATTAGCCTTTTACAATTCTGCCTTTCCTTTATATTGAGATAATTTGCTGTTGTGTCTTCAATATTATCTCTTTGAGAAACTGTCAGTTCTCCAAAACTCCTTTTTTCAATAGATTTTCCTACCTACCAGTTCTCTGAGTTAAACATTGATGGATATTTATAAAAACTAATATCTTTAGTAAATTGCTTTATCCTGTTTAAACATACTTTAAAGCTTGTGATCCTCTTTCCTGTTGATAATACTGAGAGAGTGGGCAAATTGTTGCCTCAAACTGTGTGTCAAGCAATTAGTTGAATAGTAGACTACTTGATAAGCCAAGTCACTACTTGACTACTCACTCCCCCTGCCTTGCTGCCTCTGTATCAGAGGCAGCAATGTGGGGAGAGAAGCAGAAGCTGGTGCTGGGGTGAGCCAGTTCTCCTCATCACTGTCTCTGTGATGCCGGAGGTGACGGGGGGCAGAGGAGGCAGAGGCACTGTGATCCAGGACACAGCGTGAGCCGGGACTGCTCAATCCCAGTTTGCGCTAGTTCTGGGTCTTACACCCGCTGTGGCTCTGCAGTTTAAATGTTGTGGTAGCTGGGAGGCCTGTGCACTCATCTCCTACTACATTTAAACTGCAGGACTGCAGCGGGGGTAGCTCTGGCTGGCACCTCCCCTTATCAATGAATCGTGTAGTCGTTATAAATTATATCGACTACACAATTGGTCATAAGCCAGTTATAAGTTTGGTGTTATTGCTGTATAATTTATAACCCCTAATGCTCAGTGATGTGAGGCTGATGCAATACATCACATACCATGAATACTATGGCAAACAAATCTTTTTCTCTGCTCTCAGAAGGCAAGCCTCTTGCAGTTCTAAAGAAATGTCACCTTCATCAGCCACTTTACTTGTCACTCCGGTCTCTTACAAAAACTGAGATTCCATCTATTCTCCAAGTTCAGGAATTAATCATTTGTGCAGGGGGGAGGGGAAGAAATGAAACCAGTGGTGCACATATAAGTAAGGCCAAATTTTGAATTCCTCATGCTGATTGTGCAGAATGGAGAGGATGGAAAAGGCATAGAGGACCCATATGTTTTCCCCATTGTGTAGTGCTCCCACATAGGATCATTAACAACAGTGTAGCTAATTGCACGTTCTGAGTGTAAGAGAAAATTCCACTAATGCCTCTAGCATTAGTCAGTCATCTCGAAGGGCTCAATATGTGGAACACAGGGATGAAATTAAACCTAACCTCTTGCACACACACACACAGGCACAGACACTGAAAGGTTTGCACATAGGGTGTTTTACTGTACAGAACATGGTCAACAAAGGAGTAGCTAGGGTGGTCACTAATATAACTTCAACTTTTCCTGGTCACTGCTGGCAGTACCATTCCTAGGGGAGCGAAGGGTCCAGGGCAATCCCACTCACTAGTTCCAAGGTGTGGAGCATGGGACAACTCCCTCATCTCAGGCTCCACCCCCTGATTCTGCTCCACTCCCTTCCCAGACCCTCCCCGTCGCCACCCCTTTCCTCAAGCATCACCACTGTTCCACCCCTTCCTCCTGTGCCCCTTTCATGCCTGCTCTGCCTGCTCTCAGTGCATCCTTTGCCTGTAGCCCCCTTTCCTGAGCGACTTGAGCTGGAGGATTACTGGGGAGCCTGGTATGTGGTGGCAGCAGGGGTAACCCCCAGACACTCATCATGGCAGCAAAAGCCAGAGCAACTTGGCAGCCTACTTTGCTCTGCCCCATTGTCTATCTCCACCCTGCTGTGCTCCTTTTCATAGTGGCTGCAGGAAGCAGAGTGCCCTAGTGCCAGGACCTCTGCTTGCTAGCTCCATGGTGAAGCAGAGTGCAAGAGCAGAGCAGACTGATGGGTTTCTCCGGCTCCCACTGCTGCAATTAGTGTGGAGGGTCCCAAGCCCTGCTGATGCCCTGCACCAGGCCCTCCAGGTAATTCCCTGGCCTCTGCAGGTCCTGTCCATAGGATGGCTTAGGGAAGCCACTATGGGGCCTACAGAAGCACAGTGTGGGGTGGCCACCCAAAACCATGATATGGAAGGGATGTCTCTGTCTTGGACAGTGCATCTTCTCTAGCCTTATCTTTGTAGGATTTGAGTGCTAGATACGTGGAGTGTCAGCATCCTCTGTCTCTCATCCAAAGGTATTAGGCATGGTTTCAAAGATAATTGCAAATTTTAAAGACAGTCTTCTAGCACTGGTATTGTGAATATGGCTCAGCTTTTCAGAAAGAGGGCAAGATACCCCTTTCCTCTGGGATGTGCCATTGAATAGAATTTATAATATAAAATGACATTTATCTTGTTTGCTTGGCATGTTCTTGCTCTTTTTACCTTAATGGGTTTCTGTGCATGTGTGTGTGCGCATGCACTTTGTGCAGAGGTTGTTATAACACCTAACATTGAACATGAAGGGCCATATTCTGTTTTTTTGTGTTCTGGTTACTCAGCTTACTTTCCCTGAACTTTCCATTGTTTCCAGTGCTTCTGGATGCTACCCAAATGCTAATAACAGTAATAAAAATTTTCTGAATGCTGTTTGCCAATGGGCAGTAGCGGGGCAATACTATGTAAACGTAAAGGGAGCACATAGTCCAGGCTCTCAGACTTTAAGGCAAGAAAAGACCACCATGATCATCTTGTCTGACCTCCTGCACATTGCAGACCACAAGCTTCACCCAGCCACTCCAGTAATGCAAGAATAATTGTGAGGGCAAAGGGGAGGGTTCCAGTGCTTGGGCCTCAGCCTGAACCAAAACATCTACTGTGCCCTTTTATAGCCTCCCACAGCCCAATCCTCTCAGACGTGAATCACCTAACATGGGCCAGCTGTTGGGCTTTATTTGCAGGATAGATGTAGGACCCGTATTGGCTCATAACAATGCAAAACAGGAACAGAAAGTTGTCAGCACCCAAGAACCGTACAGTTGTCTGCCAGATGACAGATCTAACATTTCCTGTCTCTTAAAAGTCTCTTTCAATGTTACATTTCACCTCAAAACTTTTTATATTTCCATATAAACATTTAAAAAACAAATCAGTGACATACACTCCCATAGACTTTATCTTTGTCTCATTGTCCACATAATTGAGTAAACTGCTTCAACAGTCTCCACCATGCTGCTGGCCACTATATCCTTTCTGGTCTGTCTTATAGAATCATAGAATACTAGAACTGGAAGGGACCTCGAGAGGTCATCAAGTCCAGTCCCCTGCCCTCACGGCAGGACCAAGCACCGTCTAGACTATCCCTGAGAGATGTCTATCTAACCTGTTCTTAAATATCTCCAGAGATGGAGATTCCGCAAACTCCATAGAAGTCATATTATAGGGCTAGAGGTTTCTAAACCTCTTGGGATCTTGTTTTTACCAGCAGTCATATTTTAACTTGCTTCGACGACAAGCAGTCTGCTCTTTGACCCTTACTGAAATAGTTGCAAGTCTAGGAGCAGTGATTAGCAATCCCACATAACTGATTCCCTATACCTTGCATATGAAGATCTGCAGTAGGTTGGTAAGACAAGAGATCTGGTTCTATGCTGGTCATGTTATCCGGTAGCCACCCTTGTATTGTTTCTATTTTCATTGTCATTAGCTCTCACATAGTGTTACCATAATGTCTTTTTGGATTGGTATTGTTATACCCTGGGCTGCAAGCCAGACCAGTGAGACATTGCATCACCACTTGCCTGGTTACCTATGCCTTCTCCACCCTCTCCATTCTTCACAGCCTGCCCAAAAGCCTTGGCTGTTTCCCAGATAAGTCCCATCTGAGGCACTCACAAACAGCCTTTCCACATCCAGGAAGACCTTAAGTGTCTACATATAGCTAGAGCTCTCACACTCTCGTTTTCTACTTAAATCCTCCCTTTCCCCCAGAAATGTATGTTATTCACTGTATAGTCCTCTCCTGGACAATCCAGATATTGGCAGTTTGTTGCCTCTTTAATGGGGCCAATGTAGACAGTTCAATTTGAAGACAACACTGGATTAGTTTTGATTAAACAAGTTTATTTAACTACAAAGAGAAAGATATTAAGTGAGTACAAGGCTTGAGTCAAAAATGGTTACATGAGAAAATTAAATTACGTCTTAGTGCTGAAACTTAGAGAACTAGATTTGGTTCAAGATAAAATTCTTACCACATTCTCCCAGCAATATGGCTGAACAAATTTCAGGTCAGGGACTCTCCCAAAGTCAGATGGCTGCTTCTTTTGTCATCTTAGGTGAAAGAGGGGGAGGGGATATTCTTTGAGGTGTTTTTGCCGCTCCTTTTTATAGTCCAGTCATTCTTTGAAATTCATTTTCCTGAAGGTTACCTCTAAAGTTCATTCTGACTGTGAGGCTTCATGATTAAAGAGCTTCTGTGCTGTTGTTTGCTAAAATGTAGATTGGTTTGTTTCTGTCCTTCTTTGCCAAAGAACAGTTATCTGACAAGGAAACTGCCCAAAAACTCTGATGATGCCTGCTTAGACGGGTCAACTTGTTCAGAGTGTCTGGTAACCTCATTTCAGTCATTATTTCATCTTCTGTTCGTAACCGTACATATAATATTGCTATATACATTTTACCATGATGTTACAGACCAGTGAGTTATTAGTCTTCATATACCTCTGTTGCCTGGTTCAGTACTGAAGCCCTTGTCAGGTTGGAAATTACCCTTGGGTTCTAACAGTGTGGAATGCACATTTGCATCTCATCTTGAAGAACCACAGTTATAATAAGTAACTATTTCTTCATTATGTATATAGTTAGACATGGATTCTGATTTCATATATACATTGGAGTCATTTAGAAATACAGAAGTGGGAAGACTCCACTCTGTTGTTTTACTGAGACATATGCCAACATGTTCTAGAGAGCAATCACAAACCAGTTCTGACTCTGTAGAGGCAAAGGATTGGCTCATGCCTCAGTTAGGTTTCAATAAAATCAAAAAGAACATCACTTGATTAAGTGGTCGCTCTTTGGCAGAAGAGAGGCTGTGGGCATAAAATCTACAATGCCCTAAACCTTCACTCCCTTTCTCTCTATCCACAGCATCAACATTGGCAAAAACTCTAGCCAATTTACATGAAAGTTCCTGATTTTGCTTACTGTAGGATCTTGGGTTATGTCTAGACTACATGGCTCCGTCGATGGAGCTATGTAGATGAGTTTACTAGACATAGGAAAATGAAGCGGCGATTTAAATAATTGCCACTTCATTTACATCAAAATGGCCGCTACGCTGTGGCAATCAGCTGTTTGGCGGCACAGTGGGGCAGTCTGGATGCTCCGCAGTCGACAAAGGAAGCCTTTGTCGACCGCTCCGTTATGCCTGGTGGAATGAGGTTTACCAGAGTGGTTGACAAAGGCTTCCATTGTCGATCGCGGAGTATCCAGACTGCCCCGTTGTGCTGCCAAACAGCTGACCGGCACAGCGTGGCGGCCATTTTGATGTAAATGAAGCAGCGATTATTTAAATCGCTGCTTCATTTTCCTATGTCTAGTAAACTCATCTACATGGTTCTGTTGATGGAGCCATATAGTCTAGACATACCCTAAGTGTACAAAGTAGTCAGACTTTTAGATAATGCCTGTTGCCATAGGTTCTATAGGATTTGTTGCCAAATCTAACATGATGAAAAATAAAAAGAATCCACCTGGTAATAGTAAATATTGGAATTTTATTTTTAATGTACTTTTAGAGACTTGTACATTGTTCCATCATATGCAAAAATAATTTGAAAGCAGGAGTGGAATTTATTCCAATTTTTTTAATGAAATGCTAAGAGCATCCTTTTTCTTTTCTTTCGCCATAATTGTGCATGGAGATGCACGTGTATGGCCTGAACAGCCCAGGACAGAGAGCTAGGAATTACTGAATCTGTGCTTTACCACTGGACTCTTGCCTTGGGCAAGTCACATAACATAATCTGTCTTTGTTTGCCATATCCTTAAAATAGAGAGATATACCTCCTTTCATCTCAGGAATGTAAGTTGGTTGATGTTACTGAAGGGCTAGGAAGATACAGTATTTTAGGAGTGCTGGCTAGCTTTTTAGTGAACAAACAAAACGGGGGGAAATAAAAACTACCCTGACTTTCCTAAAAGTTTACATGTGTCTAGACCTTGTGTGAACTAAGGAGCACAGTTTTTCATCTCTGTTATTCTGCTAGCAAATGTATAATTATTTTGCCAGCATGGAAAAGGCTTGATACACAATCTAGCCAATTTATGTGAAAGTTCTTGATTTAGCTTTAATAAAAAATCTGTGTAGCCTAGGGGATGAAATTACTGACTTTGGTATTAGAAAAACCATGAGCTAAATTAATCTCTCCATTGTATCAATGCAAACCCCACTGATTTCCCTGGCATTGCATGAGTGTAGCAGAGTGAATTGTAGGCCTGCGCATTGCAAATCTGATTTGATTATTGTTGTGATAGTCTCATTCAAAAAGTCTATTAATAGCTGTGTTCTCTGTATGATATGGATGAATACTTCCTCATTAATTATTATTCTAAACAAAATAATTATCTGATCAACAACGCATATTGAGTAGCTCATAGAAAGCCAAGTTATTTAAAAACAGCTTTGCTAATCTTGGCTCATTCTGAGGACACACTATTGTGGCTTTTGCAGCCACAGCTGTGGTGCAGCAGCTAAAGAAGCAGCATGTCTGGAATGAGCAGGTGTCTGAGGGGCCCTTGCACTGCTTTTTTAGGCCTTTGTTTCAGAACTGGCCTTTTTACTAGGGATGTAATAGTGTAGATTGATTAACCGATTAACTGATAAGCAAAAGCTTATCAGGTAATGCTATAGACTATGCTTTTCCACCCTTCCATCCTCCTTGCCAATACATTTTTTATGAGGCTGGCCAGCAGCCTGCCTCAGTCCTGGATTGTGCCAGGTCCAGGACCTACCCCCACTGTGGCTCTGCATTTAAAGTGTATTAGGAACCAGGTGGGCAGGCAACCTGGCTTAGTTCTGGCTCACACCTGGTCTGGGAGCTCAGATCTACCCCCGGACAAGGGCTTATGCCTCTGTATCAGAGGCAGCAGCGCAGGGCAACAGGCCTGCTTTTTAAACTAGCTTCCCTCGCAGACCAGCTCCTGCCTGGCACTCTGTGCTGCTGCCTGTGGTACAGAGGCAGCAGCACGCTGTGGCAGGGGGCTCCGTGGGAGCAGGGCTGGATTTCACTGGCTGCTGCTCCTGCCCCCCCGGGGGACTATAGAATAGTTGAGTAACTGATAAGAATTAATGAGGTTAATCAACTATTCAGTTAACTGATATTTAACATCCCTACTTTGTACACTCAATAGTTCCTGAGTATAAATAGGGCACTGGCCCCATTTTGAATTTATACAGTCACTGGAGTATTCCCCCTGCCCCCAACCACTCCCTATTTTGTGATTTCAGGGTGAAAATCATTTCATGTGGATGAAGCCTGCATGTTTGGCTCTGTGTGGGTGGAGTGTAGGGAGAATGAGGAGATTAAATTCACACTCCCTACACAGGACAAACCTGTGGAACTATCATACAGTTCCTCCTCCACACCTCCAGTGCCTTCTATAAGATGCCACAGCCCCTCCCTGCCAAGTACTCAGAGCACAGGATCTGCAGAGATGCAGATATTGGATGCCTCCTTCCATTCCCCTGGATCACCTTTCTCTGACCTGCTCCTACACTGAGGTCCCATGCCAGCCACACTTAGGATCAGTTCCACTCATGAGGTTAAAGTACAGGATTAGGAATGATTCGAGCTGGAAGCTTCTCATGCTGCCACCAATTTCCTGTGTGACCTTAAGCAATTCACCTAGACATGCTCTGCTTTAATTTGCCTGTCTGCTACATCGAGATGATACCTGCCTATCTCCCTTGGTTGCTGAAGATAGAATTTTTAGATCATGATGCGGTGATGCTTTCTCACGTCCAGTGGGACTTCTCAAATGTGTACATTGCTCAGCCATGAGTCTCTGAATCAGGTTTGTTCTAAAGATCTATAATCTCTTTGTATGGAAGTCTCAATAGAAGACCTAAGTATTATTTATAGGCTCTCCTTCATCTAGTTTCTTCTATCCTAAGTTACCTCTTTCTTCAGTTTTTTCTCTTGGATATTTGACTCTGCAAGGAATCAATACTGACTGTGCTAGGCTGGAGCTCATTCCTCCCACTATATCTCACTGAGGGTTAGCTTGGTTTCTGATCTTCCCTGTTCTCCAGGGTAAAAGACCAGGAGCATTAGAAAGTCACTTGTATGGTAGTTTGTAATCTACCATCTGAGAACTTCAAGGTACTTTATGCACTTTAATTCATTAAGTCAGGGATCACACACTGATGGTGCTGAGAGGGTTTTTTTCTCATCTGTGCTTCCAAGCTGGGAATATAGACTTTCTCCATCCTTTTTAGGGAGGTTGGTGGCAGCTGCAGCAAGATGCTGAGCTTTGTGGGATGACTGAACTCTAACTGTTCGAAACAGATGGAAAGCTTTTGCAGTGAAGGACTGATATCCTTTTTGCACAAGGGATCTAACTTTAATATGTCATGTTTATCTGGATTTCTTTATTCCATTTGCATTGAAACAGAAACTTGTCTCTTCAAAGGGTAGGCCCCTCTTACTATTGGAACCTCTTACTTTAACAGGGAGGGATCCTTTGTGCTGCAATCTAGCCCTAGAGACTACAACTCCCACGTGCATATTTGTACATTCTATGGCCATTTAGGATCTCAGAGCACTTTACCATTAGATGCCTAAGTGGCTGTGTGTGTATGTGAATGGCTGATGTGTAAGCACCTAATGGGTATACACACGTAGATTAAGTGCATGCACATTTGTGTGCAGTTGTGTGTGTTACTGAAAATCTGGCCTCCTGTTTCCAGTTAATGCTTGTGCTCTTGATAATAGAATGAGGAAAAAGACTGTAGATGAGAAAAGGTTAATGAGAATCTGTTCTGCACATTTTCTAAAAGATTGCCATGATGCATGAGTTGCTCTTTTATAGCTACAATAGCCAAGTTAGTCAAAGTAAAGGTCAGCTCAAAAACTGGTGGGGATATCCATAGTGCCAACGTAGCCATTTACGTGGCCATTTTTAAATAAGACACAGACTAATCTGACATCTCTGGAAGCACAAGTAAATATTGGTGAGGAGGGAAAAATGTACCCCAAATTGTGTCTTTAGTTTGGCTTTTGAAATGGCTGATTTGTTTTTAATATTTAAACAAAAGCAACATGAAAAACAGAGACTTTCTTAGTCGGCTATTTATGTAGAAAGTTAAAGTCCTGCCCTGGATGGTATATTGTGGTGCATCACAGTTGTTGCTTGGTACTATGTCAGGAGAGCACATAAAAAACCAAGGGAAAGCATTGTGGAGTGGATATCGCTAATGTTCTGAACAGAAGCATTGAATGCATGCATCCTGCTTCTGGTTGCTGTCAATGACCAGTTATGTGCCAGACAACTGCAGGGCTACACATGTCCCTCTAAGCTATACACCCAGCTTTCAGTAGATTCTGGTATACAGGCAAGTGAATGAGCTGATGGCACTTAACATGATGATGGCTGGTAGCCTGTGTGGAGAAAGAAGAGGCCCTTGCCCCATGTCTTCAAGCACATGTGCCACTCAGCACTTTTGATGAGGTAGTAAAGATTCTAAGCTGTGAAAATTCCTCAGGTTTTCCAAGATTGGAGAGAGATGAAGAAAACTTCACACTGCTCTTTTCACGGAAGACATCACTGGCTAGGATAGTGGGTTACCCTGAAAGTAACTGTTTAGACAGATGTCTAATATCATCAAGTAGAAATAGAGTGGGTGCCCTTAACATCATTTGTTTAACATTTTGGAAAACTAACTTTTGACTCCTTAGTACCTTTAATATCTTCTTTGTTCTGTAGTAGTAGCCCCAGTTATGACAAGATAGCCAGTTATGTGAGGTTACATGTAATGTTAATCACATATGCTTGTGCAAATACTGGTGACCTTGTAACTATGTAGAGCAGGCAGCCATAGAACATGTTGACTGGTAGTATATTCTACCAGTAAGGACATGAGGTGCTTTGACGTTATCACCACATTAGAAGTAATGCAGAATTCGTAGAGAGACCGTCTCTGAAGTAGAGAAGTATTTCAAAAGCATGGCTAACTGAACTGAATCTACTCTATTGGTAAAAATAAAATAATAAAAATAAAGGCTATATCATCCTCAAACCATTACATGAAAAATTCCACAAACAAATATTATTGTGACTTATTAGCCTTTTGTATTTCTCTAACAGACCAGACTGAGTTTTTAACATGGTTTGACTTATTAACTCTTAACTGAAAGTACTCAGGAGGTGTCAAGATATGTCCTTCTTGTACTCTCTGGACCTTTCATTATACCAGAATTTCTATAGTCAATGATACTGTGTAGCGGGACTTCCCTTAATATTTTATGTTACAGCGTATTTATAGTTCGAAAGTTCCTGGGGTAGTAGCTAGCTAGCTAGATTCTCTCCCTTACACACACTCTGTTAAATCTTACCCAAATATTGTCCTTCTTAATATTTAATAATATATTAATATGTAAATTACAATTAGCTGATTAGTTCTCTATAGTGCCTTCAGCAATGTCACTACCCCAAGAGACAGACATTTAACTATCTTAATTTGTCTCTGAGTAGAGTTAAAGTGTTAACAGAAGCTTTAATTTACTTAGCTGTCATTGCATTGAACAAGCAATTTTTGAAAGATGATTATCATGTAAAACCTGTTTACTTTTTCTCTTGTTTCAGCCACAAAGCCATTGAAATGTTGATGTCAAGTCAGCCCTAAATTCAACCTACCCACATTATTTTGTTTTCATTCTTGGGCATATATGTACATATAATATTGTTCCTTTTTCTCTCTGTTCATCTTTTGAGCCAGCAGTAACTCTGCTTCTCCATATATAACAAATACATTTTTGGGGTATGTGTGCTTCTCTAGCTCTTGTTGCCAGACACAGCAAATATAGCAAGCAACTGCTTGCTAATCGAAATAAGGGATTTCCTACATTAAATCATGTGTCTAGTGTTTGTCCTGCTGATGACAAGTGATGGGCTTTAGAAAGGAGACAGGATGTGCCAGGCAGCTGAGTGGCACACACAGAAAACTGTACCTATAGCCGAGTAACTGCAAGTAAAAGAAACCCTATTTGAATCTGCAGCTGATTTGCTGATAAAAAATGCAAACTGTGCCCTCAAAATAGAGGCGGCCAATCATGGAAAACTGGTTCCTTTATGTGTGCATAGATAGTCGAAATACTTCACACTTGGACATTCCAGTGTGTTGGTCTTTCAAGCACATGACATGGTTAAAATAGTGACAATTTTGCCTACACTAATCCTGCTAGCACAACAGAGCTGGTCCTGAAAATGCCCTCCTGTGATCTAAGCTTCCCTCTCTCTGTTTTGCTAAGGTTGACTCAGCTCAGCTACACTGTCCAAATAAAGCAATTTTGGTCACAACCAACTTGAAGCTGTGCTTGGTCATATTTTGAATAGAATTTCTGAGAGCATTACTTTGAGGTCATTTACTCTTAAGAAGCTCACAGTGAAAATCCTCATCATTACTTAGTGCTAACTCTCACTGCAATCAAGCTCTTCATTAGGGTACCTTCTTTCTGATACTGCCTGAACATAGCTGTGAGAGACCCAGTGAAATAATTATGACAATAAATTATACATCTGGCACATCTCAGAACTGTAATATACTCTTCAATTTTCTGTGTCCACAGTAAATTGGCTAGATTCAGATATTATAGCCAGATTTCAAATGTCAGATTTGAATTTTACCCTAAATGTAAACGGTGGACAATTCCTGTCAATCCTATTCTGTCATATATATCCTTTTGAAAAAAACCTCCACTATATAATATTGTAAAGTAGACAGGTGGGCTGCCTGTTCTGCCTTTCCGAATGAGTGAGAGCTGCCAGAAAATGGCGGTGGTCTCTACAATGAAGTTCTTAAGTGTTACCTCCATAAACAAAGGCGGGTTAAGTAAATATATGGTACAAACTGGGATGAAAATAGTATATGGTAAATACTTACCAGTTTCATAGCATAATGTGATATTTCAAGACATTATTTAATTTTGTGTTTTCACATGTGATTTTTTTTCCACGGGTTTTCAAGGCCAAGTTGTTATTTTTAGCATTTTACATATTTTTAGTGGGCCATCTTGTCAAGCCCAGTTCAAGTTCAACCTGCCATCCCAGAAATAATGAATTTAGTGGTTACACTGTGGCCTCAAGTGAATGGTAGTCTGCTGAATAAACCAGCACACACAATTCTGCTAAATTTGGATGGTAAGGGAGCCCTTTCACTGAGTTACTATGGAAACTGCATTCTTGTCTTTAGAAAGATATTCCCTCTAGGTTTAGTAGTGTGAAAAAATCCCCATTATTAGAGCTAAGGAACATTTTCCTCACCCCAGCCCATTTCCTCTCTGATGCCCCCTACCTCTCAGATAAGGGTGTAAAGATGCCATTTTGATTTTTTCACTTAATATTCAATTTTTTCATAAAGAATTTTGTTGCTACTTTACATCCATGAAAAAGCAGTATGTTTACCCCAAACTTGCTTATACAGTTGTATGCATCATTGCAGATTATTTAGAGAGCAGTGTGTGTGTACAACATAGAAAGCATTTCCACATAATTTGATATGAAGATAAAAACCAGTCTGTCTCTACAAGCCTGTAGGAAAATCACAAAAAACATAAGGGGTGAAATCCTCACACCGTTGAAGTCAATGGAAGTTTACCTATTTGAAACATGATTTCTGACTCAAAGATCTTACCATGTAACCCAGACAAATACAGTTCATGATAGGTGGGTCTAAGACAGTGCATAGATTGTGGCAATGACCACTATATTCCAATCTTATGCAGATTAGATAGAGATATAAGAAGGAGTATATTTTTGAGATGAGATCAATATAGTGTTTGGGGTTTGAGGAGCAAATTTGAGGGGGAGGGAGATAACTAGCATAGTGAGGGGTGGGTAATTTTAAATATGAAAGCACTGGCATGAATTAGGGAGTATAAAGAAATAAAAAGCAGTTGGAGGAAAGAACGCAGAAGAGGTGAGTGAGAGGGCAGGTGGGAGGAGTTGAGAGCCAAAATCTTAGAAAAAAATGTGGCACAGAGTCTTGAAGAAGAAGCCATAGAGGTTGAATTTCATGTGAGGAGAAAACAACAGGTAGGAAGATTTAGTTCCCAGAAGCTGAGAAGTTTAGTTGCATTTGCAAACAAACAATCAGCGATCTGGAAGAACAGTGTAAAACATTCCTCAGCCTACCACCTGAAGAGGAGGTCAAAATCTGATGCTTGGGAAGATCCAGAAACCTCCCCTTTAAAATGGTACTCCAAGGGGAAGAGAAATAGGTGAACAGTGGCTTCCCCTCTCCAAACATCTCAATTTTAACACTGACTGAACTAGCCTTTACTTTTGAAGGCTACCAGGCTGGGCAGAACTTTACATCCATATTTACAGATACAGTAGAACCTCAGAGTTATGGACATCTCGGGAATGGAGGTTTTGCATAAAACTCTGAAGTGTTCATAACTGTGAACAAAGGGCAGTTCAGGTTCCAAATCCAGCAGCTGATGCTCTAGGCCAGTCTTCAGCAATACCTATGCTCCCCTACTTAGCACTAGCATGAGTTTTGTTTCTGCTAATGCCTGATTGGTTATTTCTGATTTAACATGGTGTCCAGTTGACAGGTCAGTCTATGACATTGGTTTTTGTATCTTAGTTCTACTGCAAATTCATTAACTCTTTGCATGTTCTTTCAAAATTATCTCTGCTACTGTTGATCAACAGTGAAGAAATTTTTTTAAGTGTTTTCTTCAAACAATGACGAAAATGTGGATGAAAAGCATGTAACGGCTCTGTATATAGTTCAAGTAGTATTTAACAACAATTCATTACTCCTGTCTTAAAATGCTAGGTTTGTAAGGTCATGCAGAGAAAAGGGGAATTGAGATAATTGCAGACTTATACTCCATGAATAATTTCTATTCATTTCCACAGATACAAAGCAAATTTAGAATCCTTCCACAACATCTTTTTAAGTCCTTAATAGCACAGAGCTATGCTGCAGTCTTGGCAGAATATTTGCTTATGTTTTTTAATGGGGGAGGGAAGCATAGGAGTTCCCCCTTTTCATAAAGGAATAGAGGAACAAAAAAAACCCCTCCGTATTCTTTCGTTCTCTGCATACCAGCCCACAATCCCAGATTTTATAGAACTCTCATGCTTTGACCCTAAGGCCTCAGTCCCATTGGGCGAATATTTCCTGCATTCAGGGTTGGCTGAGTTTGAATGGAAGGGTGGGCAGGCTAATTCAAGTGCTATGTTCACCATATCTGTTTGTTACTCTACACGAGTAGCAAAAATCAGAGCAGGCCCTTGGGACTGGGTTACCAAGGATTCCTGTACCCTCTGCCATTGCTTCCTGTACCCTCCGTTCTTCACTGCATCCAAGCACAGCTTCAGACAAACTGGAGAAGCAGGGCTGTATTCTCTATGGACATATTGAGACTGCCCATAGCTTTCGAAAGGAGATATGCATATTGGGTGCGAATTTGCATATCTTATTCCGATCCCGTTTTCAGAAGAGTTTTTTTTAAAGCAATATAGGCGCGGTTCTTTTGGAAAAAGGGTTTTTCAAAAGAACCCTGTACACCTCATTTTTTTTAGGAAGAAGGGTTCTTTCTAAAAAGGGTTTTTATTTTTGAAAGAACTGCGTCCAGACTGCTTTTTTTTCCGAAAAAACTCTTCTGAAAACTGGATCGGAAGAAGATATACAAATTCGTACCAAAATTGCTTATCTTTTTTCAAAAGCCGTCAGCAGTTTAGACGTGCCCTAAAAGTCCACTCCGAGGGTATGTCTACACTGCATTCCTCTTTCGAGAGAGGAATGCAAATACAGCTGAGCGAAATTGCAAATGAAGCGCGAATTTGAATTTCCCATGCTTCTTTTGCATAATCGCATCCGGACGCTATTTCAAAAACCCCTATTTCGAGATAAAAAATGCTGTCGATGCAGTTATTTTGAAAGAAACCCCTTCTTTCGAAATAACCATTAAACCTCATTTTTTAAAGAATAAGGGTTATTTCAAAAGAAGGGGTTTCTTTCAAAATAAATGCATCTACATGGCATTTTTTATTTCATAAGAACATAAAAACATAAGAACAGCCATACTGGCTCAGACCAAAGGTCCATCTATCCCAGTATCTTGTCTGCCAACAGTGACCAGCACCAGGTGCCCCAGAGAGGGTGGACCGAAGACAATGATCAAGCGATTTGTCTCCTGCCATCCCTCTCCAGCCTCTGACAAACAGAGGCCAGGGATACCAATTCTATCCCCTGGCTAATAGCCTTTTATGGACCTAACCTCCAGAAAATTATCTAGCTTCTCTTTAAACTCTGTTATAGTCCTAGCCTTCACAGACTCCTCTGGCAAGGAGTTCCACAGGTTGAGTACACGCTGTGTGAAGAAGAACTTTCTTTTATTAGTTTTAAACCTGCTACCCATTAATTTCATTTGGGCTGTGTCTACACTGGCACTCTTTTCTGTAAAAGGGATGCTAATGAGACACTTCGGAATTGCAAATTCCATGGGGGATTTAAATATCCCCCGCGGCATTTGCATGAACATGGCTGCCGCTTTTTTCCAGCTCGGGGTTTTGCCGGAGAAAAGCGCCAGTCTAGACGGGATCTTGTGGAAAATAAACCCTTTTCCGGAAGATCCCTTATTCCTACTTGAAAGCGCAAATTTGTGTAGCGCAAATTGTGTATCTTATTTCGAGTTTAGGGTGCTGTGTAGATGCCCCCTTAGGCAGTTACCTTCTTCCTCATATGTCTTCAAATATAGCCCTTTGGTCTTTAAACAACTGTGGGATAACATTTTGTATCTTGCAGGAAGCCCAGTTTGGAAACTCTTCCCACAATGTGAATAAATGAATCAGCAAATATGACATCATAGTCCACAAAATAAATTCCTGCACCTTTATTCAGAAGGGAGGTTGTATGGGTTCTAATAGGGAATAGTCACTCTCAGTATTTGAATGTGCTGATTCACCAATCCACATTGTATGAAAATTTTCCAAATGGGATGTCACACAGAATACAGTGGACAAAGGTGGCTCCTGTAAAAAAAAAAAATCTAGTCTTTTGCCAGATTTAATTTGCCTTGCAAGATCAAAGCATTTATACCCAACTGATGCTATAGAGACAAATGACATCCTCTTCCTAGCAGCACACACCAATGCTGTTTCTAGTTTGGGAAAGACCAGACCTATGCGGCCAGTTTAGCAAGCAATGATAGGACATAAGATTTATTCAAACGGTGATGTTTCTTTTGGCTTTACAAATAGAATCAATCCTCCTTAGAGAGATCCTCAACCATGGAGGGTGCTCTAAATATAGGCTTTGCTCACATAAGATAAGTGTAAGAGTCCTTGGTGTTTTCTCTCTCAGGATGTGGATCAGGTTCAGTTCCCTACACTGGTGGTCACAACACAGGCCCCATTTCCCTACGGTTGGCAGGGCAAGGCAGGATTTGTTCTTTGTGGGGCTCCTTAAGTCTTTCCATCACACACTATTATATATTCAGGGATACTTGCAGGGGGCAAGTTTACAATGCTGCCAATGATCCAGTCCCAGTGTAAGGAATGTGGGGAAATCTCTCTGTCTGGGTTTCTTGAAACAGGCTTGCCTGTCATACCTTCCTCCTAAAGTTGCCAACCCTCACAGTTTTACCAGAAGTCTTCCTGAATCAGGCTATCTCTCTCCAAGGTTTTTTAATACAATCCAGGAGATTTTAGGCCATTAAGAGCATGTCTACACAGCAGGGCATAAGTCAAATTAAGATATGCAACTTCAGCAACATTAATTGCATAGCTGAAGTCCAAGTAGCTAAACTCAGCTTTTGGCACTATCTACACTGCAGAAAGTCAAAGGAAGAACACTCCTCCTTTGACTTCCCTTACTCCTCATGAAATGAGTGTTACAGAAGTCAGAATAAGAAGTCCTCCATCTCGACATTATTTCAAAATAATGGCTTTCTGTGTAGACATGCATTTTGTTATTCCAAAATAATACTGAAGACGTACCCTGAAGACGTACCCTGAAAGTCCAGTGGCTCAGTAGGGTTAAGTCTCCATGCTACCCCTGGAAGCAGCCAACATGTCCCTGTAGCCTCTGCGTGGGGCGAGTGGGAGAGGGTCTGCAAGCTCTGTCCCCTCCCTGAGCAATGACTCTACAGCTCCCATTGGCCAGGAACTTCAGGGTTGGTACCTGCAGGCTCTTGGGCAGTGCCTCCTCCCTCTTCCTCAGGAGCTGCAGGGACAAGCAGCATAAGGCCAGGGAAGGAAGGAAGGAAGGGAGTCTGATTAGCCTCTTTGTGCCACCAACTAGGAGCCACCTGAAGTAAGCACCACCTGATTGGAACCCTCACCCCGCACTCCCTCTCACATCCTATATCTCTATCTCAGCCCTTAGTCCCTTCCTATACCAAAACTTCATCCCAGAGCCTGCACACTGCACTCACCTCCTGCACCCCAAACCTCTGTCCCAAATTCAGCCTGGAGGCTCCTCTCTGAACCCCTCAAAACCAGCCTACAGCCTGTACCCCAGCCCTCCTGCTTTAGCCTGGTGAAAGAGAGAACGAGCAATGTGGGGGATGGAGTGAGGAGGACCAATGGATAGGGCAGGGGCGGGGCTTTGGGGAAGGAGCAGGGCGGGGTAAGGGTGTTTGGGTTTATGTGATTACACTGTTGGCAGCCGCAGCTCCTTCAGCTCAGCATGAAGGTCTCCTGCCCAGATGTTCCCTGTACAGCTTCAGAAATCACACTTGCAGTCTGCTACTGAAGAGTCTCTTGTTCCCCTTCCCTTCCTTCAGCTGACCACAATTTCCTCACATTTGAAAGTCTTCCCTGTCATGCATGGTTGACAAGGCCAGAAGAGTGGGGCTGCCTTAACTCAAGAGCCTCTCTGGCTATATACCCCATCACAGTAGATATTGTGGGCTGCAAAACTAGAAAAACAAATTAGTAGTAAACTTGCTTACATTAATAATGACATTGTTATGGTTTTTTGAAATGCCATGTGCACTAAATTGACTTTTGAAATTAATTTCAGGGATGTTAGCTTCCACTAAGCACTTAATTTAATTTTGAGTCAAGAGAACGTTGCCATCACCAGAAAAAACCTGGGAGAAGATTGTAGCATTATTTTATAAGACAGAACGAAGCTTTACAAAACTTTCAGGAATCTGCAGAATTCAGGACATCATAGTTCCTACTTTGCGGTTACACATTTACATAAGCAACACTTGTGATATGTTATCTCTTACCGTTTGTTCATATGATATGAAAAGAATATTTTTCTCTCACTGGAAAAAATGGAGCCTGATCCTGGAATCCTTTTGTGTGAATGCAATGGGACTGCTGCTGTGAATAACAACTATTGTTTTGAAAAATCTTTTGGGATGGGGCGTATATTTTCGCTTAATATTTAAATGCATCACTGCACCATTTCTGCTAGTCTTTAAAACAATATTTCTGTGTGAAGTCCTTAGCAATATGTGCTGCCTTATATGGTTAACTGTAGAGCTGAGATGGGTAGACGTGCAAAAGCAGCTGAATGGGTGGTATAGCTATTAGAGTACAAAACCATCTATTAGGTACAGTCTATCCTTCTGAAGACTAGTACAGGAATGAGTTCGTCCTGAGGGAATTCTGCAATTACTACATTTGGAGACATAGTAAAATTGCAGAATCCCCCCTGGACTGACAGAGTGAAACAACTTGCTCAAGGTAATTTAGTAAGGACAAGTCTACACTAAACCTGGAAGGTTAGCTTAAGGTACACAACTCAAGCTATATAGAATATGTAATTGGAGTCAGTTTACCTTAAGCTGAGCTTGGTGGCGTCCACACCAGAGGGAGTACTGTGAGGAATACAGGTGCCAGTTGGAGCTGCCCTCAGCATTCAATTTACGGATCTTTTGCCCTGGGGCCATTGCTACACTTTAAAGAGAGAGATGGGCTTTTTGACTAATCGAATAGTTGATGCAAATTGTATCGGTTATTCAATTAGCCAGTTAATCTAAATTTAACATCTCTAATCTAGATAGTGCTTGATTCTGCCATAAGTACAGGGGACTGGACTTGATGACCTCTCAAGGTCCTTTCCAATTCTAGGATTCTATGATGAACTCTTCGAGGCATGTATTATGGGCTTGTCTATATGCAAAAGGTGAATTGCTTACTCCTGTCCATCTCTGCACTAGCGATTTTACCAGTAGGGAATAGTTTTGGGACTGGTTCTTTTCAATATCTTCATCAATGATTTAGATAATGGCATAGAGAGTATGCTTAAAATGTTTGTGAATGATACCAAACTGGGAGGGATTGCAAGTGCTTTAGAGGATAGGGTCATAATTCAAAATGATCTGGATAAACTGGAGAAATGGTGTGAGATAAATAGGATGAAGTTCAATAAGGACAAATGCAAAGTACTCCACTTAGGGAAGAACAATATATTTCACACATACAGAATGGGAAGTGATTCTCTTAAATAAGGATGTTAAAATGTGATTATCTGGCTAAGCGTATAGTTGATACAATTTGTATCGACTAGACGATTAGTCGATAAGTGCCGCTGTGCAGAGCCGCAGCAGGGGTAGATCCAGGAGCCAACTCCAGCCAGGAATGAGCACTCCTGGCTCATGCAGGCTCCGGAGCCACCCACTCTGTGGCTCTGCATTTTAAATGTAGTAAGAGCCACTGGGCTCTTACTGCATTTAAAATGCAGAGGTGCAATTATCAGCGCTAGCCGGGACTGCTTGCTCCCGGCTCACACTGAGTCCAGCAGCCCCTGTTCGTGGCAGACAGAGACTGCCCGGCACCAGCCCTTGTTCATGGCAGCCAAGGCTGGCCACAGACAAGGGCTGCTGCCTGAGCAGCCCTTACCTGCTGCCACCTCTGGCCACTGTAAACGGGCTGTTTGGTGGCAACACCGCTGTTCACAGGGGACCCAGCACCCTAATTCCCCACTGGGACCCCTGTGGACAGGGGCTGCATTGCAGCAATGTCCCTTACCTGCCGCCACCTCTGGCCACTGTAAACTGGCTGTTTGGTGGCAACACCTCTGTTCACAGGGGACCCAGCACCCTAATTCCCCACTGGGACCCCTGTGGACAGGGGCTGCATTGCAGCATTGTCCCTTATCCCCTCTCCCCACTGCCTCTTTTAAGCCAGCTCCCCCCAGCATGGGCTCCAGTCCCACACTTTCTGCCTCTCATAGAAAGAGCAAGGTAGGGGGTACCGCAGAGAATACAGGGTGCATGGGGACTGCTTGAGTCCCTGCTCGCCCTGTGCTTCCTGCGGCACTTCTGCTTTTGAAATGTATAAGAGCCCTGGAGGGCTCTTATACATTTCAAAAGCAGAAGCATCCACAGTGGGAACTGCACCTCTGTCTCCAGCAGACATGGTGCTGGGGGGAACTGGCTTAAAGCCGGTTCACCCCAGCACCGGTTTCTGCTCCCCCCCTTGCTACTTCTCTCTGTTGGAGGCAGTGAGGGGGAGTGACTATTTGAGCTGCTACTCAACTAGTCATTAACATCTCTAATCCAGGAAGGAGTAAGGCAGAAAGGGATCTAGGAGTCCTAGTGGACCACAAGCTAAATATGAGTCAACAGTGTGACACTTGCAAAAAAAGCAAACATTCTGGGATGCATTAAGAGAAGTGTTGTAAGCAAGATATGAGGTGTGATTCTTCCGCTCTATTCTTTGCTGACTAGGCCCTCAACTGGAGTATTGTGTTCAGTCTGGGCACCGCGTTTCAGGAAAGATGTGGAGAAATTGGAAAAGGTACAGAGAAGAGCAACAAAAATTCTTAAGGTCTGGAAAACATGAGCTATGAGAATTGGGCTTGTTTAGTTTGGAAAAGAGAAGAGTGAGGGTTCATCTACACTACACCCTTATCTTGAAATAAGCTATGCAATTTGAGCTATGCAAATTGCATAGCTTATTTCAAGTGTATTTCAAAATAACCTATTTCATAATTTGGCGCTGTGTAAACAGCACCACATTTCAAAATAAACCACTATTCTGAAATGTCCCTTAATCCTTGTGGAATGAGGTTTACAGGAATGTCAGAATAGCGTGCACGTTATTTCCAACGATATTTCGAAATAATCGGCTTGCCATCAAGGTGCAGAATAGCTATTTTGGGATATTCAGAAATAGCACTGCAGTGTAGACGTACCCTGAGAAGGGACATGATAACAGTTTTCAGGTACTTAAAAGGGTATTACAAGGCAGAAGGAGAAAAATAATTCTCCTTAGCATCTGATGATAGGACACAAAGCAGTGGGCTTAAATTGCAGCAAGGGAGGTTGGACATGAGGAAAAAATTCTTAACTGTCAGGGTGGTTAAACACTGGAATAAACTTCCTAGGTAGGTTGTGGAATCTCCATCATTTGAGATATTTAAGAGCAGGTTAGATCTATCAGGATGATGGTGCTTGGTTCTGCCATGAGAGCAGGGAACTGGATTTGATGAACTTCTATACACTGTATCAGGATGACTCTTCTGGTTAGAACAGTGCATATACTAGCTTTGTGCCTTTCACTCTCATGTATTAACCTATCCTTGAGTGCTGAAAAATATAACTATAATATGCTATCAGTTCTTTCTGTAAAAACTTAAAAAACAATGAATAGTTTTGCAGCACCTTAGAGACTAACAAAACAAAATGTAAATTGTATCATGAGCTTTTGTGGGTGGGTTGTGCCTACAAAAGCTCATGATACCATATACATGTTTTGTTAGTCTCTAAGGTGCTGCAAGACTACTCCTTGTTTTTTAAGTTTTTCCTGTGTAACCCTTCTGCCAGGCCGAGTAAATAGCAGCAGCAAGGGCCGGGTTCAGTATCTAGGGGTCATCTAGGGGTCTCCTTCCAACGAGGTAATACAACACCGGCTCGAGCCCCCACCCAGTGACCTGGGAAATCTTACATACACCTCTGGGTGCCTCAAAAGAGGCAATTCTTCCCCTCTCGCAAGCACAGAGCCTCAGTATAGTAGCAAACCTTTAATAACATGAAGTAACGACATCTGCATTAAATTGGGGAAACACCACAACTCAGATTTACCAACCAAACAATGAGCAAAGGCCCTCCCCCCAGCCACAAATCTTCCCAACGTCCCAAAAGTCCAACACCCCAAGAGTCTCAGCCCTGGGTCAGTGCCGTCCCAGGGTTCAAAAGTCCACCCGGCAGGGTTTCACCATCCCAACCTGGAGGGGTGGGGATCAATGCACCTTACGTGGCCCGGCGGTGGCTCCGCCTCTCCGTGCCACCGCCGTCAACGCGAGTCACTCCGCCACACTCCACTTGTTGTCAGGTGAGCCGCCTCCACTGTCCGGCTCTGCAAATCCGCCAACCATCTCGGTCCACGCTCCGGGCTGCCAGCTGGTTGCTCCTGCCACTGCTCCGCCAGCTGCCGCTCCTACCAGCCACAGGCAGCCGCTCCGCTGTCTGCCCTCAGGTCACCCCACCAGCTGCATCTACTGTCCACCTGCGCTTGCTGGTTGCCCCTTGCAAACTGCTCTGCTAGCAGCACAGCGCCAGGCTCCCCTCAGCAACAGTGATTTCAGCTCTTGCCAGGCTCCCCTCAGCAACAGTGATTTCAGCTCTCGTCCACAGCACAGCACCAGGCTCCCCTCAGCAACAGTGATTTCAGCTCTTGTCCACAGCACACAGTGATTTCAGCTCATAACAGAGAAGCCTTAGCACTGGCCCACAGCAAAGTTAGCTCCACAGCTCACAACTAGACTCCTAATGGAATCTAAATTAACTCTGATATTCCACAGTGGAGAGAGGAGGGAGTACAATCAGTGTTGTTTAGGCCCTCAGACAGGGCCTCACCACCTGTCCCCAACCTCTCTCAATTTGACTGGGTTTGGAACCCATGCCCCTTGTCTAGCGAGTGCTACTTAGTTTATGGCGAGTCCCTCTGTCATAAACAGTTCCACCATTCCATTGTCCTTGATTTGCATAATCAGGGTAACAACACTTTTATCCCCTCTGCCTCAATAACAGAGAGACTGGGGCTCCCACAGTGGCCAAAGTGACGATTTGGGCTGCTGTGGCACATACTAGACAGGGTGGGTGTGTCTATGCAAATTGGGCTCAGCCCCTGAAGTCTCTTTGCACCACTTGCCACAGTTCGCCACTAGATGTCAGGATAAAGTTTACCCTGACCCTGCTTACACCAGTTTCACAGACTAACTTAGCTACCCCTCTGAAGTTTTTTCGGTAGTTACTCTCATTTTCACAGGGGGTATTCACAATTCCCTGCATTTGTATTTGCATTTCAAGTATTTGTATTTGTTGTTTTTCCACACAAGGTTTTCACATGCCTCAAAGAGCATGCAATGGACCCATGCCAATATGGCCTAGATTGTAATTTTACCATGAAAAGATCAGATCTCATTTTGGTTTTGCTTCATGAAATTTACAAACTCCAAGACTCCCAGAATCCAAGTGCATGGTAGCCCTAATCCTTCCTTATGCCTCCACCTTCATCACTGAATAACAGGAGAGTCTCTGACAGCACTTTAGCATCTGTGTTACATGCACTGAACATTTTGTGGCGATGTACGGGGCTTGTGCTTTTGTGAGCTATGTGTTGGGTTAATGTTCTGTTTGAAAAGTAAGTAGCACCGTTTTGTTGCCTTTCCACACCATTTTCCTAACCCCCAGCAATGGCTAGCACTTTCAAGAGGCTTAGTTCTTGCTGCAGATTTTTGGAAATGAGCTAGGCTGAATTCTTATTTAAGGAGGAAAATGAATGGCCTGGCCTTCAAAAGGTCTGAGTACTGACCTCTTACCCCTTCTATTTCCCCATCGATCCACCTCAAAACACATAAAATAGATTGTCTACAAGGCCTCACAGCCTTCTGTTCCAATGTGCACACACCCTCCTCCCCAAGAAAAACACCATTTGTTTAAATTATCTCTACCTACCATTTCCTGAAAATCTGCTACATAAATCCCACCAGAATCTCACCAATATCTCCTACATAGAATTATCATGTATATTATAATAGTTACTAGAAGTCCCTATCAAGATCTGAGGCTCTTGTACCCGACATCGTATTAAGACTTAGTAAGAGACAGTCCACGTCCCTGAGCTTTGGTCTACACTAGGGAGTTATTTCGAATAATAAGTGGTGCGTTCACACTGCCAAGCCAGTTATTTGGAACTAATTAACTGGTTATTTCAAAATCTGTACTCCTGCTTTCCTTGGGGAATACACTTCTTTTCCAAATAGCTATTTAGGGAGTTATTTCAAATTTAGGACTATGTAGCACTTTAAAGACTAACAAGATAGTTTATTAGATGATGAGCTTTCTGGCCCACAAAAACTCATCATCTAATAAACCATCTTGTTAGTCTTTAAAGTGCTACATAGTCCTGTATTTTGTTTCAGCTACACCAGACTAACACGGCTACATTTCTATCACTATTTCAAATTTAGTTATTTCAAAATAATTTCCTAGTGTAGACATTCCGAAAGAGTTTATAGTCTACTAGGCTATGTCTACACAGCCCCTGGTTTGTGCCAAAAATATGCAAATGAAGCGAAGCATTTTTTTCAGGAAGAACGGCTCTTGCGCAAGAGAGGGTTTTTGAGCAAAAGCCACTTGTGCAAAAATGAAGCCTCAGTAATTATGGAAAATGAGGTACAACAATATGCCATGCTTTGCCTCGTTTGCATATGTTTTGCACAAAACAGGGGCCGTGTAGATAGACATAGCCCTAGAGAAAGGGTTGGAGGGGAAGTAGGCTGAGATGACATAAGTCAACCCCAGCCACAAAATACATCAGTAGCACAGCTAGGAATAGAATCCAGGTGTCCTAAGTCCTAGTTTAGTGCCTACCCACAGCCTCACACTGTGTCTCACAAAACAACTTATTTTTGCAGAAGCTCTATGAACTCCAGCAATGTAAACATTGCATGCTTTGATCCAACACAAATACCCTAATTTGCACAGCTTCAGACTGAGTGCAGATGAGTCACATTGTTTCATCAAGAAAGAATGTGCTACAAAGCCCCCTTTTTAGCGCAGAAAATGTCCTTTCCCCGAGGATGAAATCCTCCCACAAAGCAGCTAGCACATTTTAGAAATTCTTATCAGCTGGCAACTATGCTGCTTATTTTGTCAGTTAATTTCAACTGCCTCTTTAAGGATAATACAAAACATTAACACAGTTAGTCAATATTTTTGAGTGGCAAATAGAATTTATTGCTCAATTTTTCTCTTTTGAGTTACAAATGGTTTATATAATGTGTTCAGTAAGAGTTACTAGAATGGAACTGAACTATGATAAATGTTTCCCATTCACTTTAAACTGTAAGCCTTTTCAGGCATAAACTGTAACTTTGTGTTTATACAGCACCTAGCACAATGGGGGTCCAAATTTTCCTATTTACCTATTACACCAAATGGATTTTTTAAAAAGAAAAGGAGACCACGTGGGCATTTTAAATACACTAATATTGCGGATCAAATTCTCATACACTGTATACAAACTGGTGCAATTTCAGTGAAGTCCTTTCATCAACTCATGCTGTGCCAGTAAAACCTCCTCCTCAATCCCTACTCACGTGTTCTGGAATTCTGTATCATTGCCTTCTTGTACAGATTAAGAAGTCTTTCATACACCTCCCAATTCAACTTCTCAAAACAAAAAGCCTCAGCAGTAGTATAGCTGTCTCTGTATCAGTACCAGGTAAATGCAATAGATTCTCTTTGTGTATAATTTAGTTTAGCGGTTTTGTAAATGGTCGTTTTCACTTCCTGTTTCATACATTACTGTGATACCATTATGAGCTGTGTGAGATCTTGTTATGGGTTGAGTTAAAACCTCAGTGAAATTACTAGGGGTGAACTCAATTAACATAACTGTAAACATAAACCCCAGCTAAGAAAAAAGATGTGTGTGAAACCTCCCAGAAGCTTTTGGTTGAGTATTGTTTTGGGCAGACAGAGAAAATGTATTTGTGCATGTGTGTGCAAGAGGGAGAGAGGAGAACAGACAAGAATAGAGAAAGAAAGGCAAGACAGCCAAGCAGGAGCCTATAAGCACGTTATGATCCTGAAAAAAAGCTTAATAAGAACTTTTGGGTCTGGTGTTGGCTCAAGAGACTTTGGGGATGGAAGCTAAGAAATTGTTCCTTTTATTCTTGGTTCTGTCTGTGTTCATGGTTTTGTACATTTCTTATAAACATGTTTGCATCAAAGAAAATACTGGATTCGATCAATTTCTTCTTCCAACTGGAACATTCTCATAAGAACATAAGGACGGCCATACTGGGTCAGACCAAAGGTCCATCTAGCCCAGTATCCCATCTGCCAATAGTGGCCCATACCAGATGCCCCAGAGGGAGTGAACAGAAATAGGGAGTCATCAAGTAACCCCCTCTCCTGTCACCCTTTGACAGAGGCTAGGAAAAAATGCTCCTGCCTGCAACCTTCGGTACAGGTAGGAGTTCCTGAATATGTGGGCATTGTGTGCCCACCCCAACCACCCAACACAAACGTCTATAAAGTGTCCCCAGTGGTCGACGAGGGCCTGCAGCACCATGGAATAGTAGCCCATCCTGTTTATAAACAGGGCTGCTCGATGGGGCAGTGTGCAGATTGCGAGGTGTGTCCCATCGAGGGCTCCTCTGTAGTTTGGGAAGCCAAAGGTGGCAAACCCAGCAAAGATGTTGTCCAGGTCCCTGAGACAGATGAGCCTCTTCAGCAGCTCTGCATGATGGCCCTCACCACCTGCAGCATGAGACAAATAGACAAACAGAAACCAGGGAATTAGACAGGTTACCTAACCACTTGGGAGGAGAACTCTCCCCCCTCAACCCACCCCTCCCCTTATCAGGAAGACCCCCCTCCCCCGCATCAGTGCAGGGGTGGCTGAGGAGCGGCCTCCAAGTGCCACTCCATCCCCTACTCTCTCTTGCCCTTGCCTGGAAGTCCCCCTTTCTCAACCTCCTCACTCAGCAGGGCCTGTCCCCCGCCAGTGATTTACCTCCATCAAGACAGCCCCGGCGGTAGACCTCCCCACACCAAACTGGTATCCCATGGAGCGGTAGCTGTCGGGAGTGGCCAGCTTCCACAGGGCAATCGCGACCCGCTTCTGCAGGGAGATGGCAGGCCACAGGTGGGTATCCTGGTGTTTCAGAGCAGGGGCAAGCCAGGCACACAACTCCAGGAATATGGCCTTCTGCATCCAGAAGTTGTGGAGCCAGTGGTCGTCGTCCCAGAGCTGCATGATGAGCCGGTCCCACCAGTCTGAACTCGTCTCATGCTTCCAAATCTGCCTGTCCTCAGAAAAGTTTGGGGGCAAGGGCAGAGATCCTGCATCCTGGAGGAGGGTCTCCTCGGTGCGGCCTGAGCCCATATGGGGCAGGAAATTCATGACAGAGTTGTGCAGATGCAGCAGAAGCTGCAGTATGGCAGCGTGGGGCCATTGCCTGCCCACGGGCAGCTCAGGCTCCATGGCCAAAACCATGGTGAAAAGCAGAAAAAAAACCTGCAAATAAACTGCTGTGGTGTCAGAAGAAGCAGCACAACCAGAGAAAGCACTGCAGCAGCTTTGCTTTCTCTCTAGGCGTTAGGCAAGCCAAAAGAAGGAGCAGAGCAACGGCTGTCCAGGGGGATCCCTTTAAGCACGCGTCTCTGCAAAGGGCATGCAGCAGCACCTGGAAATAAAGGCTGCCCCTATCCCCTGCCAGAAGCACTTCCAGGTGCCTTCTTTTTTCAACAGAGCGTCTGGCAGTCTGGACGCTCTTTTTCAAAAAAGTGGATTGATTTTTCGATCTGCATAATGTAATCTAGACGCTCTTTTTTGACAGAGGCTCTTTCGACAGTATCTGTCGATAAAGCCTCTGTCGAAAAAGGCATGCAGTCTAGACATAGCCTCGGAGTGCAGGACTAGAGAGATGATTCTCTAGTACCATATATCAGGTACAATATATATCATGTACCATATATCATGAGATGATTGACCTCAGCAAGCAGGAGGATTCTACAGAGATGAGTAGAATGCTAGGAATTCCTCAGGGAGCATGGCTAGGAGAAGGCTAGGTCATGGTCAGAAAATGGGCAAGTGGAGATTAGAGGGAAAGTGGTGGTTGCCAAAGGAGGCCTTTGATGAGGGTGATAGTGAATGGAGAGCCATAGGGTAGCTCAGGGCTACTCAATTTTGGAACCTCTAGGGGCCACAATGATACTTTCAGCATATGCGGAGGGCTGCAATTTAAGTGTGGTTGCACATACATGCAAATATATGAAAATATATGCAAATAGCTTCTTTCACACTGACAGGCATGAATACAAAGATTAAGGCAAGACTGTACAATATGCAAGCCCCATTTGTCAGTTCTGCTGATATTAATAAAATGCAATATTTACTCGATATCCACCCATAAGACTGCACTTTTAATGAGCAATGACAGTCCTGGAATTTAACTACTAAAACGCATATCAACAGAAGACCATTATATTTACGACTTTTTTGTTTTGGCTCCCACCCGTGGGATGCCTGTTGAGCCCTGCATAAACCCAAACTGTACCGGACCGCAAACAAAAGGGCCATGGGTCACGTGTTGAGTAGTCCTGGGGTAGATGATGCTACCTATAGGCTTACCAATCACAGTTGGCTCCATTTCTCAGACTTTATTTAAGAGGGTTTTTCAGTGAAAAGAGGAGGACACCAGAAAATAGGTGTAACGCCAAAGAGTGGAAGTGAACATATGAGGCCATGGAGGGGTAAGGATTTGGGGGCTGGAACAAGAAGAGAGTGAATGGCCAATCAATATGACTGATATTCAAACTGTGGGTTGGTAAGAAAATGAGTACAGGTTGTACCTCCCTTAACTGGGACTCTCTGGTACAGCAATATCCGAGGTCCAGTACAACCATGGATATTCCTGAACCACAGAATCCAGGAACAGGGAGGTCTGGTGCGGGGCGGGAGCGTGGTAGGGTGGACTGGTGACTCAGCTGGGAGCCCAGAGTGTGTGTGAGGTAGAGAGGGCTGCATGGCAGCGATCCCTGGCCATGGATCGAAGCAGCTGCAAAGCTTTGGGCATGTCACTACTTCCCCAGCAGCAGCGGGGCTGGCAGCAGCTAGAAAACCCCAGGGATGGAGCAGCAGGAGGACCAGGTGCCCCCGTCTGATGGAAGCAGGTCAGCATGGTCTATGAGGAGAGGGCCCTCCCCTGGTCCAGTAAATCCCCTTGTTTGGGACCACATAGATCCCGAGGGTGCTGAATAAGGGAGATCCAACCTGTGTATAAAATCAGCATCCCCCTTTACTCAATGTATCTACTACAGGCAGTCCCCGGGTTACGTACAAGATAGGGACTATAGGTTTGTTCTTAAGCTGAATTTGTATGTAAGTCGGACCTGGCTCCAGATTCAGCTGCTGCCACTGAAACTGACCAGGGGCTGACTACAGGAAGCCGGAGGCAGAGTTGCTCTGCCCCCAGCTTCCTGGAATCAGCCTGATCAGTTTCAACAGCTGCTAAATCTGGAGCCTGGGACAGAACAGCTGGGGCGCTGCCCGGTAGGTTCCCACAGGACCAACCCGGCAGCACCCCAGCTGCTCTACCCGAGGTGTCCCGCAACAAAAGCCTGGTCTGCTGGAGGGGGGGGGGCGCACTAGCTGCCCCCCCCCAGCAGACCAGGGAGACCCGAGCAAAGCCGCACAGGCGGAGGGACCCCGCTGCCCGTGCGGCTTTGCTCCTGTCTCTCTGGGGTGCTGGGGGGAGTTCCCCCCAGCACCCCAGGGAGACCCGAGCAAAGCCGCACAGGCAGAGGGACCCCGCCGCCTGTGCGGCTTTGCTCCTGTCCCCCTGGTCTGCTGGGGGGGTCCAGCAAAGCCGCTGGACCCCCCCAGCAGACCAGGGACACCCGAGCAAAGCCGCCGCCTGGGCGGCTTTGCTCGTTTGCCCGGGAGCAAAGCCGCCCAGGCAGCGGGACCCCTGTAGCCTGGGCGGCTTTGCTCCTGTCCCCCTGGTCTGCTGGGGGGTTCCAGCAGCTTTGCTGGACCCCCCCAGTAGACTAGGGAGACCGGGAGAAGCTTTTCTCGCCCCGGAGGACACGGGTGGCGACCCGCCGCCTGTGAGCCCCGGGGTGAGGTGAGCCCCGTTCGTAAGTGCGGATCCAACGTAAGTCGGATCCGCATAAGTCGGGGACTGCCTGTACATTGCATTTAGTATCATATCTGCTATTTATCCAACAGATACGTGGTTTATTATAATCCCTCCCACAAACTCACTTCTCTCATGTCTCCAGAAAGCACCCACTCAAAAAGTAGAGAAGCAACTGATGTGTTGAAGATTTCTTTTATGGCAGTAATCACAGTTCTCTCTCTCACCTTTTCTCTCTGCCTCTGTTTGTTGTCTCCAGCTCTTGGCATTTATAGTGTAAGATCTTTGGGGAATGGACTATGTTTTCAGGCTTCCAATTGTTACCACAATATAAATAATTAATAAATAGGGCTTTGATCTTGTTATCACTGAGGAGCTAATATTGCTCTGTCAGAGTGAACTTGATTCTTCTCTTCCTTCTGCATCAATCAACATTCTGTTCACCATCATTTGACTGCAAAAACTTTAATACTCATTATGATACATGAACTCAAAAGAACACAGTTTGACTTCTGGATCCCAGGCTTAGTTGACAGAAAAAATACCTTTTGACTGAATAGACACGTTTAATAGGCAAATCAAGAGAGGTGACAAAAATGGAAACTCCCGATGTCAGAATTGCTTTTCAGAGTGAAGCAATACTTTAAAACCATGTAACAACATTGGCTTAAAATGTAATACAAGATAATATTTTCATGATTGTCCTAAAATGTAAAACAGTTCTCCTAGAGAGACTTACTCTTAATAATTAGAGCAGTCAGGAACAAAGTTGTTCAGTAGAAGAGAAATCCAAGGACAAATGCCTATACTGTCTCAGTTCACTGGCTACTTGAAATTATATTTATGCACTCATGGTGCATTTCTCATATCCAATTGTTTCTTTAAATGAGAAAAAATTGTGTGTGCAACCAATAATGTTCAATGAATTTCCTGCATAAGAAGATCAGGACATAGTAATACTTTTTAATTTTGATCAGCACTTGGTGTGTTTATAATTTAGCTTAAAATTTAATCTTATCTAATAAAATATATGCACTGATAATAAAACATGGCAAGAAGGATAGGCATATTTAAATACAAAGCCATAATAGACAGGGGGTTATTGTTTTTTTTAAACTGTAAATTGTTTATTTTTGGAAGTCATGTCTTTGAGAAGATTCAACAACACGGAAGAGATTATTCAGATTAAGAACTAATAGACTCAGGCATAATAAAATATCAATGTGATAAAGAAATATTAGAAACATTCTATGTTGCTTTAAATTATCATTTACAGCCAGATTGACCTTGGCCAATGAGTGAACTGAAGGGGAAGAGGCTTCTAGACCATGTAAGGGTTTGGGCTGCAGTGATGGTGTCCAGGTGCATGGTTTTTTACCAGAAAGTTGGGTTGCAAAGGGGTTCTGATAGTGTCCAGCCAGATCTACAAACTGGATACCAAAATTCTGATTACTGCAAGTGTGGTAGGCAAGGAGGTGCCTACTCAGCTAGGGTTGCCTACTCTTGGCATTGGGTGGCAGCAGCTCCCTGTACTCTAGGCAAATCGCTCCTGACATGGGCAGGCAGGATGGGCAAAAGAGCAGCAAGCAAACAGGGGTAGGCCTTGAAGAGAATGCAGGAGAGGAGTGTGGCTTTTGGGGCCGATGCAGGACCCCGGGAGGGAAGAGGCAGGGTGGAGGAGGTTCCAAGAGGAATAAGGGATCTTCTGGAAAAGGCTTTATTTTCCGAAAGATCCCGTCTAGACTGGCGCTTTTCTCCGACAAAGCCCCGAGCCGGAAAAAAGCGGCAGCCATATTCATGCAAATGCCGCGGGGGATATTTAAATCTCCTGAGGCATTTGCAATTCCGACTTGTCTCATTAGCATCCCTTTTCCGGAAAAGGGTGCCAATGTAGACACAGCCCTATAGTAGACCCTGAAACAGAAGGAACTGAGGAAGGCAAAGAACAAAAGTCCCCTAGGAGCTGTAGCACAGGCAAGATGGATTTTGCCTAATTTGGGAGGGATGGGGGGATTGTTTGCAAAGAGTATGGTTGTGGCAGCGGGTCCTTCATTTTGTTGGGATTGGTCCTGCTTTGGGCAAGGGGCTGGACTTGACAACCTCCTGAGGTCTCTTCCAGCCCTAGGATTCTATGATTCATGGACAGGCAATAAACCTGCACTTCTTTTGGAACTTGTGAACTCATACATGATGGGAAGGAAAAGAGCGTCTCCAGGGTTCTCTGTTTCCCAGAGATTTCTCTGGGCTGGCACTGCACCATGCTACCCACAGAATCAGTCTTTTGATTAAATGCTACAATCCAATCCTTGATAAACATCAGTTAATAGGAATCAGAGAGAAAATGCCAAGTGGCTCTTCATGGCCACTGCTTTTGATACAATTTGAGCTAAACGAGACATTCTCCAAGCATTATCACCATTAATCTTTTATGTTCTAAGCTTCCTTGGAATCAAAAATATTTGTATTTGTTATTCATGAAGATGCATAGCCGTTTATCCTCATGCATGCCAGCCAACACACCAAGTAATATTTGGCAGCGGTTTTGTTCCTGGGAATGTCTGAGCATTTCTTTTCCTCTGTTCAGCCAGTACCAGGGTACTAGTTAACAAGCTTTTGATTTTGTTTTCATAAGTTGCTTGAAAAGTGATGTGATCAGATTGAAAACAGCCAGGAACATACACAGATGTACTTACTGCTGTCACCTGCAATATAGCAACTCCTCTGGATATTGAAAATTGGAAAAATAGCAAAAAAAAAATTATTTATTTTGTGCATTGACACTCTTTATGTATTGTCAGTTTTCAATCAATTGAAAATTGTCTAACCCCCAAACCATAAAACGTTACAAATAACAGATTTTTAGGTTTTATTTCCTTCTTGTTTATAAGCCTGTAGGATACACTTGGTTCACGCTTACAAGCTTTTCTCCACGGTCAATGGGAACTGAAAACTTTTTTTTTTTTTTTTGGTTTTATGAAAGGTGAGATTTTCCCAAAATCAGTTATCTCCAGGTGTAGCGGCTTCCCACTCGCCACAGCGCCACCTGCCATCGAGTTGGGGAATTAGCACTGCTGGCAGGTGGCCGGATCCCTTTCAGGACACTACCCTCCGGCAATGTCCACTACAGCCTGAGCTTCCCCCCCCTTCCGGGGGCAGTTTGTGAGAGGCTGATAGGCCTTCAGGAGGTGGTCCCTCTGCCTCCAGCACAGTGGGAGACGTGCCTGCCTCCCTGCGTTACCACGCCTTAAAACAGTCCAGGCGGGCGAGTCTCTTCCCGGCCTTCCTTCAGGTCAGGCTAAGAGGTAATTATTCGCGCGCCCGGCCTTACTTCAAGTCCAGGCCGCAGAGAAATAAGCTCACCACTTGTCAGTCTATTATCATACAGTTTGGGGCAGGGCAACCGTTCGAGTCCTGTCCCTTTAAGAGTTCCCGCCCGATGCACGGACGGTCCCAAACGCACCGTAGGTAAGCCCGGGCTCTTGAGCAGGGCGGTCAAGAAATACCGCAAGCCAAAACCCAGGCCCTAACTCCAGGCGGGGCGGCAAATGGCGGCCAGGCCCTGACGCCAGGCGTGGCCGCACCCAAACACCAGTTTGTAGAAGCTCCTCCTTCAGGAGCGGGCCCGGGAGGGCACCGGCAGCAGCAGCGGTGAGGGGGAGACTGCCACCCGATTAGCGGGAGGCGGGGGGGGCCACAGGCCCACCCACCTCACTGCGCCTCGGCCCATGGGCCCTGATGGCAGCAGTGCAGCTGCGACTGGCTCGGCAGGGCTCTGGCCCGTAACTTGCTCGCCGCGGGCGGCTCTCCACCCGGACTACCCCCTGGGCCACTCTCATCTCCCCCTTCCCAGGTACCTGTAGCTCCAGCAGGTTTGTCGGGGAGTCGAGGCCGGTGTCGTCCCATCAGGGTCCGGGCGGCCCAATCCAGGGGTCAAGGGGTTGGAGCTCGGCAGCGTCCCGTGGGCTCGTCTGGCCCCGGCGTTCCAGTACCCATCGGGATTCCAGCCAGTCCCCCGGCTCAGGCCAGTTCTCTGGGTCCCTGGGAGGTTCTGCTGGCTGGCTTGGCCCAACCTCCGTAGCCATGGCAGGGACACCTTGGCTGGCCTCCGGGGAGACCGCTGAGGGAGGCCTAGCCCCGGTCCTAGTCTTCCCAGGCAGGAGCTCTGGACAAGCCTCCGTCTCCTTCAGAGGCTGGTCCCTGACTGAGCTCCCGGGCAGCCTTCTTATAGTTCTAGCCCCGCCCTTTGACTTCCGGCTCAGTGGGGGGCCACTCTACCCCACTACACTAGGAGATGGAGTTTAAACTAAAGGACCTCATATTCCTAGACTGGGATAAAATTGCATAAGTTGATGGGAACACTGAGGCACGTGTTTAGAAAAAGAGCCTCTAGACTACAACCAGTACTTTCAAAAAAGCAAGCGCTTTTTCAAAAGAGAGCACCCAGGCAGTCTGGATGATCTCTTTCTAAAAAGCACAGTTTGCATTACATAGTGCCTTTTTTCGAAAGAGCACTGTCGAAAAAAGGCATTCTTCCTCATAAAACAAGGTTTTTCACGGTTAAAAAAACTGCCGCATTTTTTCGATTTACTTTCAAAAGAACGCGGTAGCAGTCCAGACGCAGGGGACATTTTTTTTTAAAAAAGGGCCACTTTTTCCAAAAAATCCCTGTAGTCTAAACATATCCTGAGATGTTACAGAATCCAGCATCAAATTGCTACAGAACTGTGGAGCATTGCTGCAGCTTTTAGGTCAGTGTACTATACACTTTCTTTCAGAATGCTAGGAGCCATAAAGCAGATGTGGTTGATGGAAGAAAGGGAACAGGGAGGAATTCATGAACAGATGGATGAGTGAAATGGAGGGAAGAGGGCTGGATAATCAAAGAAACTTAAAAAGACTGGTGGGTATATGTAGACTAGAGCTGAGTGAATAGTTGATAGTTCTTCATCGAGTAGTGTCCCCGAGAGTGATCCACTCGAGGTGCTGGGCTCGTCCCGGCGCCGTAAACCAGAGGAATTTTCTGTAGCAGTAGCCCCCCTACTGGACTGCCTCTTCGCGCCTCTCAGCTGAGTACGGTCTGGTCCTGTCAGTTTCTCTCCAACCATCCGCAGCCACAGACTGAGTTACATTAGGCTCCCTTTGCCTGAGGGGAAAGGGAGATCTCTTAGTTAGACTTTGTTTTTCTTGTTATTTGTAGATTAGTTGTTCCAGTTATAGTTACAGATTAGTTGTAGTCCCGTTTTCTTTAAAAAAAACAAAACAAAACAAAACAAAACACAACTGTTTTTCTCTGCTAACAGTCAGTCCATGCCTAACCGGCATTGACCTGACTGAAATTGACTAAATAAATAAATAAATACATAAAAGAAGTAGAAAGGGGAGAACAGAACGAGAGGATGCCAGGATCACCTGGATTCAAAAAGTTTATTCAGTGACTGGAGACTATGGCAGACTCCGATGGGCATTCCCGCTGCGTGAAGTGCCTCGGGGACTCTCATGTCCCGGCAAAGTGCAGCCATTGCACAAATCTGACAGCTTGCGCTAGAAGGGATCGCGAGCTGAGGCGGAGAGTTCTGTTATTCAACAAGGCTCTCCTGCCTCCACAGATCTCCGAGCCACTCTCTGCAGAAGAACATCACACTACATGAGAGATCCCCCATGGGATCCAGAAGATGCCTGGCGGCAGAGAGGAGAAGCCGGGGACCTCTGGCTCTTTGCCGAGGTTCCCCGTAGACAAGTCGGGCAAGGGTCGCAGCTCCTCGGCCCCTTCTGTAGCCCTCCATAAGGACTCCGCTCCGGCACCCAAAAAGGGCTTGTGAGCGGAGTCGGTGCCAGCAACAGCTCCAACGGCCGCTGTGGAGCCTGCAGGGGAAGCCCCGGCACCGAGATGTTCTGCGCATACGCAAGCACAGCCAGCTGTACTGGCACCCACAGGGCCTTCCCTCGGTGCCGTTCCATGCTCCCCGGTGCTGGAGGCACCAGCACCGAATACAGCACCACAGCAGGAGACTCTGCCAGTACAGCCTGAGGCCGTGACATCATCACCTGATCCTGCAGCACTGAGCCTGAGCTCTGCAGAGGATCAATTAACAGAGCCTCCCTTGCTGCCTGCCTTGCTGCCACAAGTGGCTCCCCAGCCTTCCTTCACTTCCTCAGTGCCATCTAAAAGTCAGCACAGTTCTGCGTGGGTCCGGACACCATCGCTGACACTGGACCGTATGACTTTTTCTCCTGGACCTGACTCACCTGCCTCTTTCCGTGCTGATACCCATCGTCATCATTACATACCTCCCAGAGAGCACTACTATAGGTCACTTCGTAGCTCACCGCCAGGTCGATTCTACCAGGACCACTGTTCGCCGTCTCCTTCTCGCTACTCCAGGAGATCCTTATCGCCACAGTCTCCAAGACGTACAGCATATTCTTGTTGCTACGACACACTCAGAAGACACAGCCAGTCTCCGTGCTATGACAGGCGGTATGACCGATGTTACCACGAGTGCTCTTCCTTTTCGTCTCATCGCAGAAGGCTTTCGCGGTCATGTTCACCGCAATTGTCTCGTCCTGAGTCTCCACATGCTCCAGACGAGTCTGCACATTATGTCACTCCACCGTCCTCTGCTGGAGATGTGGATTCAAACTATCAGGAAGACAAGCAGAGCCACACTCCTCATCAGGAGCAGCAGTGCCCTGATTCTCCAGCACACCACTCCTCTTCGTCGCCTGATGATGCAGTGGTCCCTGGTGACTTGTCTCATATGGAGGACCACAAACAATTCCAGGAGCTCTTCAAAAGGGTTGCTCAATCCCAGGACATCCAGACCATCGATGTGCAGCAGAAACAGCATCAGTTGCTGAAGAATTTACAACCCTTTCAAAAGTAGACGCTCGCCTTTCCCTGTAATGACGCTATCTTAGAGGTTGCCAATGAGATCTGGCAGACTCCAGCTACATCCCTACCAACTAATAAGAGGTCGGACAAGAAGTACTTCATAAGCCAGAAGGGTATGGAGTTCCTGTTTACACATCCTCAGCCCAACTCCCTTGTGGTGGACGCTGCACAACAAAGAGTAAAAATGTCCCAGGCCAAGAATGCTTCTAATGACAAGGAGGCTAAACGCATGGATGTCTTAGGCAGGAAAATATATTCCTCTGCTACGTCAGCTCTGAGGATGTGTAACTTTGTAGCGCAACTGGCAAATCATGATTTCGACCACTATTCAAAGCTGGTCCCTCTATTTGAATACTTGCCTGATTCCAAGCGCCAGATTCTTAAGGCGGTAATCCAGGAGGGCTATACAATCGCCCAAACAGCCTTGCAGATTGCGCTCGACACAGCTGATGCAGCCGCTAGATCCACAGCTTTGGCCATAGTCATGTGTCGAGCATCTTGGCTGCACCAGGCCACAGTTCCGAAGGAGTTGCAGTCCAAGGTAGAAGATTTGCCTTTCGATCATCTGTCACTCTTTGCCCAGTCAACCGATCAGGTCTTCCACTCGGGTAAGGATACACGTACAACTTTAAAAACACTTGGAATGTACACGTCTTCCCACAAGCATAGAAGATATGTTCCCTACAATAGGCAAAGGCCTTTCTCTTATGCGACACCTCGAAACAAGCCATATGAACAACAGAGGCCGAGACAGAGTTGTCAAAAGCTTAACAAAGCGTCCTCCCAGCAGCAGGACCAGCAGCAGGTTTGATATGTTGATCGAGGGACTGTGGACCACCCCTTTGACAGAGACTCCAGACATCACACAAGGAGTGTTCCATCATCATCTCAGGCCCTATCAACATCGTTGGGCTCTCATATCCACCGACCGGTGGGTTCATGACATAATCACCTCAGGATATGCCATTCCCTTCACTTCTCTTCCCTCTCCTTCCCCCCCCCTTCCCGTCCCTTTTCAGGGACCACTCTCAAGAGACTCTTCTTCACCAGGAAGTCTCTCGCTCGCTCACGTTAGGAGTGGTGGAAAGCGTACCGATTCGCTTTGTGGGAAGAGGATTCTATTCTCGTTACATCCTCACCCAGAAGAAGTCAGGGGGTTGGATGCTATCCTGGACTTACGTCGACTCAACTGTCATCTCAGACGACAAAAATTCAAGATGGTCACGTTATCTTCGATCATTCCTGCTCTCGACAAAGGGGATTGGTTCGCGTCCCTCGATCTTCAGGACGCTTACTTTCACAGCCTGCTCACAGAAGATTCCTTCGTTTCGTGGTGGGGTCCGACCACTATCAGTACTACCCTTCGGTCTCTCTTCAGTCTTTAGTTTTCTCTAAAACCCTGGCAGTAGTGGTGGCTTACCTACGGCGCCTCGACATTACAGTTTTTCCGTACCTAGAAATGTTTACATTTGTTGGGGCATATGGCAGCCACCACGTATGTGGTTCCACATGCCAGGCTTCATCTTCACAGTCTTCAACATTGGTTGTTCACCGTGTACACACCTCGGATGCACAGTACAAACAGAGTGGTTTTGGTGCCAACGCAGGTCCGGATTTCATAACATAAGAACATAAGAACGGCCGTACTGGGTCAGACCAAAGGTCCATCTAGCCCAGTCCTGTCTACCGACAGTGGCCAACACCAGGTACCCCAGAGAGGGTTGACCGAAGACAATGATCAAGCGATTTGTCTCCTGCCATCCCTCTCCAGCCTCTGACAAACAGAGGCCAAGGACACCATTTTATCCCATGGCTAATAGCCTTTTATGGACCTAACCTCCATGAATTTATCCAGCTTCTCTTTAAACTCTATCATAGTCCTAGCCTTCACCGCCTCCACTAGCAAGGAGTTCCACAGGTTGACAACATGCTGTGTGAAGAAGAACTTCCTTTTATTAGTTTTAAACCTGCTACCCATTAATTTCATTTGGTGTCCTCTAGTTCTTCTATTATGGGAACTAATAAATAACTTTTCTTTATCAGCCCTCTCCACACCACTCATGATTTTATAGACCTCTATCATATCCCCCGTCAGTCTCCTCTTTTCTAAACTGAAAAGTCCCAGTCTCTTTAGCCTCTCCTCATATGGGACCCGTTCCAAACCCCTAATCATTTTAGTTGCCCTTTTCTGAACCCTTTCCAAGGCCAAAATATCTTTTTTGAGGTGAGGAGACCACATCTGTACACAGTATTCAAGATGTGGATGTGCCATAGTTTTATACAGGGGCAGTAAGATGTTCTGGGTCTTATTTTCTATCCCTTTCCTAATAATTCCTAGCATCCTATTTGCCTTTTTGACCGCCGCTGCACTCTGTGTGGAAGTTTTCAGAGAACAGTCCACGATAACTCCAAGATCTCTTTCCTGATTTGTCATAGCCAAATTAGCCCCCATCATACTGTACGTATAGTTGGGGTTATTTTTCCCGATGTGCATTACTTTACACTTATCCACATTAAATTTAATTTGCCATTTTGTTGCCCAATCACTCAGTTTGGTGAGATCTTCTTGGAGTCCCTCACAGTCTGCTTCTGTCTTGACTATCCTAAACAGTTTGCTATCATCTGCAAACTTTACTACCTCACTGCTTACCCCTTTCTCCAGATCATTTATGAATAAGTTGAAAAGGATTGGTCCCAGGACTGACCCTTGGGGTACACCACTAGTTACCCCTCTCCAATCTGAAAATTTACCATTTATTCCTACCCTTTGTTTCCTGTCTTTTAGCCAGTTCTCAATCCAAGAAGGGACCTTCCCTCTTATCCCATGGCCATGTAATTTACACAAGAGCCTTTGGTGAGGGACCCTGTCAAAGGCTTTCTGAAAATCCAAGTATACTATATCTACTGGATCCCCCTTGTCCGCATGTTTGTTAACATGCCTTTTTGACATTTCCTTGGCATGGTGGGACAGCCCCAACAATATACTGGTAGGGGTCCTCTTTCATGCCCACAAGCCAGCACTACAGATCACGACAGATGCCTTCCTGCTCGGTTGGGGCGCTCACCTTCAGGAGCACCAGGCGCAGGATCTCTGGACACCCCAGGAATCACTACAACATATAAACTTTCTCAAACTAAGGGCAGTTTTCAATGGTTGCAAGCATTTCCTCCACATCATTCGAGGTCGCTCAATACAGATTCTCACCGACAACATACGCACGGTGTATTACATCAACAGCCAAGGAGGGGCACGCTCCTGCTCTCTTTGCGCAGAGGCGGTATGCTTGTGGAATTGGGCGATTTGGTAGGGTATCGTCATAACAGCAGCATACCTTCCCAACAAGGACAGTGTGATCACCGATACTCTGAGAAGGCATTTCCTCTCACAACATGAATGGGAGTTACACACCGAGGTGCTCCGCCACATTTTCCAACTCTGGGGCTTCCCCAATGTAGACTTGTTCGCCACCCAATACAACAGAAAATGTCATCAGGATTGTTCACGAGTGGGCATCGGCAAAGACTCCGTGGGGGATGCCTTCCTGCTGGACTGGAGTCATCATCAATTGCTGTACGTCTTTCCTCCTCTTCCACTCATCCCGAGAGTTCTGGAGAAAATAGCAGAAGACTGCGCAACAGTAATTCTGATAGTGCCTTTCTGGCCCCAGCAGATCTGGCTGATTGACATTATTTTGACAGTATGTTGATATAACTGCTTGTACTATGGACACGGACTATGTTATTTTGGAATAACATTAGTTATTTTGAAATAACACTGCTGTACCTTTTAAGAGTTGTTAAGGGACAGATTGGAATTATTATTTTTAATCATGCTGTCTCTGCCAGTCTATGAAAGGTGTTTGACTAAAACTCACCAGACAGGAGAACAAAGGTTCAAAAAGAGCAAAGGTGTGGAGAGAGAGGGGGAGGACAGCAGGTAGAGCGGCATAGTCTTGAGTCCCAGTTCCTTGCCCAGTTCACTAAACTATATTGCCTCTGAACAGCTTTCTCTGTCAGGCAAGAAGTATAAAATGGCAGCTGCCATTACACCACAACTGCATCAGAACCCAGCATTTTGACATGCAGGGGGAGTATTTCTGCCCTGAGTGGGAAACTGCCACATGAATCTGTGACTATATAGTACAGTGAAGCAAAATGCAGGACTATGTAGCACTTTAAAGACTAACAAGATGGTTTACTAGATGATGAGCTTTCGTGGGCCAGACCCACTTCCTCAGATCAAATTGTGGAAGAAAGTAGTCACAACCATATATACCAAAGGATACAATTAAAAAAAATGAACAAATATGAAAAGGACAAATCACATTGCAGAACAGAAGGGGAATGCGGGGGGGGGGGGGGAGGGGGAGGAAGGAAGGTAAGGTCTGTGAATTGATGATATTAAAGGTAGGGAGAGTGGGATGTTTGTGAGTTAATGGTATTACAGGTGATAATTGGGGAAACTGTCTTGGTAATGGGTGAGATAGTTCAAATTCTTGTTAAGTCCTTGTTGGCAAGTGTCGAATTTTAACATGAATGACAGTTCAGAGGATTCCCTTTCAAGTGCAGATGTAAAAGGTCTTTGTAGCAGAATGCAGGTGACTAAGTCATTTAGAGAGTGTCCTTTCTGGTTAAAGTGGCAAGAAACTGTTTTCTCTTTGTGATCTTGTCTGATATCTGTTTTGTGGGCATTAATCCTTTGGCGAAGTGTCTGAGATGTTTGTCCAATGTACATAGCAGACGGACACTTTCGGCACATGATAGCATAGATTATATTTCTGGATGCGCAGGAATATGTGTTCTTGATCTTATAACTCACTTGGTTAGGTCCAATAATGGTATCAGCAGAATGAATATGTGGACAAAGCTGGCAACGGGGTTTGTTGCAAGGGAAGGTACCAGGGTTGGTATTAGTGTGGTATGTCCTGTGGTGGTTGGTAAGAATCATCTTGAGGTTAGGTGGTTGTCTATAGGAGACTATGGGTCTGTCTCCCAGAGCCTCTTTGAGTATGGTATCCTGTTCCAATATAGGCTGTAGTTTATTGATAATGTGTTGGACAGGTTTAAGTTGGGGGTTGTAGGTGATGACAAGTGGTGTTCTATTGTTGGTTTTCTTGGGTCTGTCTTGAAGTAGATGGTTTCTAGGTATTCGTCTGGCTCTTTCAATTTGCTTTTTTATTTCTCTGGGTGGGTAGTTGAGATTTATAAATGCTTGGTAGAGATCCTGAAGCTTCTGGTCTCTGTCAGTGGGATTAGAGCAGATGCGGTTGTATCGAAGGGCTTGGCTATAGACGATGGATCGTGTGGTGTGTTCTGGATGGGAGCTGGATGCATGTAGGTAACTGTATGAGTCGGTGGGTTTTCTGTAGAGAGTGGTGTCTAATTTTCCATTGTTGATTTGTACGGACCTAACCAAGTGAGTTATAAGATCAAGAACACATATTCCTGCGCATCCAGAAATATAATCTATGCTATCATGTGCCGAAAGTGTCTGTCTGCTATGTACATTGGACAAACATCTCAGACACTTCGCCAAAGGATTAATGCCCACAAAACAGATATCAGACAAGATCACAAAGAGAAAACAGTT
This sequence comes from Pelodiscus sinensis, assembly GCF_049634645.1. Lineage (NCBI taxonomy): Eukaryota > Metazoa > Chordata > Testudines > Trionychidae > Pelodiscus > Pelodiscus sinensis. The sequence goes on from NC_134711.1 coordinate 311,585,000, forward strand.
TCTTGCCACTTTAACCAGAAAGGACACTCTCTAAATGACTTAGCCACCTGCATTCTGCTACAAAGACCTTTTACATCTGCACTTGAAAGGGAATCCTCTGAACTGTCATTCATGTTAAAATTCGACACTTGCCAACAAGGACTTAACAAGAATTTGAACTATCTCACCCATTACCAAGACAGTTTCCCCAATTATCACCTGTAATACCATTAACTCACAAACATCCCACTCTCCCTACCTTTAATATCATCAATTCACAGACACTTACCTTCCTTCCTCCCCCTCCCCCCCCCCCCCCCGCATCCCCCTTCTGTTCTGCAATGTGATTTGTCCTTTTCATATTTGTTCATTTTTTTTAATTGTATCCTTTGGTATATATGGTTGTGACTACTTTCTTCCACAATTTGATCTGAGGAAGTGGGTCTGGCCCACGAAAGCTCATCATCTAATAAACCATCTTGTTAGTCTTTAAAGAGCTACATTGTCCTGCATTTTGCTTCAACTACCCCAGACTAACACGGCTACATTTCTATCACTATATAGTACAGTGGTATTTCATTGTAAAGTTTGCCTGATTATTGAAGTCTCTTTGAAACTGTCTTGGATATGGCAGTGTCTGCAGCATTTCTGATTTCAAGCTAGGAGGCAAACAGCAAAGCAAGAAAGAAATAGCTTATTTTTTAGGAGCATGACTCAGCAGTGGGTGAATAACAAGGGCTACAGCAGAAACACGGAATTATTAACTTTCTCGCTGATCTCTTTCGTCAGTTAGTGAGACATGGTGCAGCATTTTAGTTGGAATTCTTTGTATACATTGGCTTTCCCTCCTCACCATTGTTGATTATGTGTCTCCAGTATTTTGTTTTAGCATCTGGCACAGCAGGATGGTGGACAGAAACACAAACAATGCAGGGCAACAGGAAAGTGGGTTTTCTGTGTAAAATAATTATTACATTTGATCTGAAACCTCAATGATCAACAAATGTTCAGTCTCCTGAGGCTACAGCATCAAGAATATTGTCAGTATCATTAGACTAAGAGACCTAAAAGCATAGGAGAAACAACTGCACTTTATCATTAGTTCCTTTACAGTAGCAGATAGGGAGAGAGATTGCAAAGTGTTTAGAGTCACTCACATCTCCCAGCTCCTGGGATCATGTCAATCATGATCTTCCTTGTCATCATCTTCATTGTCACCATCATCACCTGTGATTGTCATCCAGAAGTCTCTTGTGTATTTTCCCCAGCACACAGGCCAGGCAACATCTTTTTATATTGAACTATTCATATACTTACTGAGGCTCATACATATGCATACGGGTTCCAATCCCTTTAGCTTATCCACATCTCCACAGCCCACTAATTTAGAGATGCTCAGTTGCTCATTGGCTATCCCATAAATTCCTCTTATTCCCAGTAAGATCTATGTCAGTGAGTTACCATAGCAATTTCAGATTATTACAGAATCCCACAAATTGTTACTATTGGGCATCTTGCTGCATTAAATAGTATATTACAGCTGATTTTCCAGTATATTACTGCATAGTTTCCAGAACACTACCTTTTAACACACCTTTTACTCTGTGATCATACACTATAATGATACATAGCTATCTTTCAGGCAACTAGTCAAATCAACCTGTTTCAGCCCTAACTAAGCCTTGTGAGGCTAAACTGAATGGGCTCGTCTACACTGGCCCCTTTTCCGAAAGGGGCATGTTAATTTCACAGGTCGTAATAGGGAAATAGGGAATTCCTACTTCAGATCCTCCGGAAAAGGGCGCTTTTTCCGGAGGATCGGGGCCAGTGTCGACGCTCTTTTCCGGCTTTTCTAAAAGCCGGAAAAAAGCGGCGGACATTTTTATTTAAATGCCGCGGGGGATATTTAAATCCCCCGCGGATTTCCCTATTACGACCTGTGAAATTAACATGCCCCTTTCGGAAAAGGGGCCAGTGTAGACGTAGCCAATATGTTACAGGCCTAAAGCCTGTAGACCTTTTGTTACATTGTCTTACTTGTATACCAAACACATTGTTACTAATACATGTTTATCAATCCTGTGCCCCTATGTAACACAGTGGGACTCACTGCACAACACCTCTTGCCAGTCAGAATTAGCATAATTCAGTGCTGGAGCACCCTCTCTGGCTAGTGTCTGGCCTGCTGTTACCTGTTATTGGCTCTACCACTTTGTTAGGACCCACGTGCCTCCCAGACTGTCGTCCTCGCTGCTGGGCCCTGCTGTAGTGCCCCCACACTCTGGAGTCCTCCCCTTCAAGGAGCCATCCCCCATATCCACCTTGACTCAGTGACTCACTGCCAGTCATCATCTAGCCCCTTACCTCAGGGGCAAACTGCAGTCTGAAATGGCCATTCATCATTAGCAAGGGACCTGCTGCCTTCTCCTGCCCTTCCCTGCCTCCCTGCAGCCCTAGTAGCCTCAGGTCTTGCAGCCTGGGAGCTTGCCTGGCCAGAGCCTCCCCAGCTCTGCCTGCCTTTCCCCAGCCCTGCTCTAAGTCAAGAGGCTTCTAGCTTCCCTTACAGCTAGGTCCCGCCTGCTCCATAGCTGGAGCAAGAATGAGTCTGTCTCTCTTCTCCAGGAGGCTTTATTTATACTGTCCTCAGTTGGCCTCTAATTGGATAATATCTGCTCTAGCTACTGGCTCCATAGCTCCAGGCCTCTCTCAGGGCAGGGTTTTAACCCTTAAGGGACCAGTACAGGGCAGATGCCCCTTCACACCCTATAATACTATTATGTAGGGTTGCCAGAACAACCCCCGCCCCCTCCCCCCCCAAAAAAAAACACCGGGAAAAAATTCTGTTGAAGGTCTTATTAAGCATAAATAAATAAATAAATAAATTAAAACAGCATGTCCCCTTTAAGAGTGAGTGCAGGGATAGGAACAGGGGAGTGTTTGAGCACGAAGACCCAGGTAAGCATGGGGGCTGGGGTCAGAGGGCTGGGCTGTTGGGAGCCGGGGGGAGCTCGGGGGAGTGAGGAGGAGAGGCCGGGTGCTGAGTGTTTGTAGGGTTGCCAGATGCCTGGCATTTTTGCCTCCTGGCTGGGGAAAAAATCAGAAAATACTGGACAGGAGGAGAAAATACCGGACTGTCCGAGTGAATACCAGACACCTGACAACCCTACATCATGCATATTCCTATACTTATGCCTGCAACTTATATCTTCTCGTCACATATTGATTACACATGGGTTAAACACAACAATAGATAACAATTAAATGATTATGTAAGATGATTAACAATAGAAGGATATGACTTAACACTCCAGTCATGTTAGGGATTTGGGTGTACATTTTAGCATACACATACTCTAGATATATTTTTCTTTTTCCCTCCCAAAGCATGCTGTAGGACTTGAGGGAATTTAAAAGCTGTATAACAATCAAAGCATTGTCTGGTTATGAAGTAATCGTAGAGATGTTTCTTTACTCATATTCCCCAAATTGAAGCAAACTACTATTGAAATGTGAAGTTTCTGGCCTTTCATTGATAATTTCTCCATAGCAGTGTCCTGTATTCAGTGGAGCCAAAAAGTAATAGCCGGGGTGGTAAAAACTAAAACAGGTTGGAACCAGCATTCCTGTTAGTCCTTTCTTGGGCCCTCATTCTGTAACATGTAAATTGGTTTGTAAATCCTTTGTAAATTGGTTATGGTTGAGCAATAGCTAAACTTGGATTTATTGATTTTAACTTTGGTAAGTAGGATTAATTAAATGCAGGATCTAATAAAATAGTCGGTCCCATTTAGACATGGATGAATACATTAATTTCAATTAAAACTGCACATATGACTTTCTGTTTGTCAGTCTTTCTATTTAGAAAATACTTCATATGGTTGGTTCCTATCATTTGCTGTAAGTGAACATTTCAGAAATATAACTCAAATCTATGTTTGTCAAAGAGAATCTTGGTGTTAGGAGAGTTCTTATGATCCTCATATGACAGTGCACAAAAAAGGAAACAAAAACTTGTGATACCTAAAAACTGGGATGAAATATAATATGGAAAATATTATAAAGCTATTATATAAATCAGTGGGATAATTACTGTTTACACACTATTGAAATTCATTTTGGTCACCTCCTCTAGCGAATCAGAGGACAGTCAAAGAAGTGGTAAGAATAATTAGGGGCTTGGAAAAAGTGTTGTATGATGACAGCTTGAATATATATGGATTGTTTATTTGGAGAAAACAAATAGGGGACATAATAAAAGTATACAAAATAATTACTGGTTTATTGAATATGGATTTGGAACTTTATTCTCTCCCTGTCTCATAATGTGAGAGCTAGGGGACATGCAAAGAAATAGAAAGGTGGCAAATTCAAAACTGATACAAGAAAGTATTTTTTCTGATAGTGTTCAATTGGTCCTTTGAACTCATTGTCAGCCAATTTCAGTGAGGACAAGAGTTGAGTAGGATTCATAACTTTATACTTATCTTTATAATAGGAATATCCAAAATTATAATAGCAAATGAAAACAAAAGTCTTAAGAGTTTTGGAAAAGATGTAGTCACTCAACTTCAGGGCATAAATTATACTCTTAACTTTGGAGGTTAGAAGGAACTTTATTAAAAGCAGATTATTCCACAATTGTGTCCTATAGGATCTTTCACTTTCCTCAGAATCATCTGTTAGAAACAGGATACTGGTCTAGATGGACCACAGTTATCATCCATAATGGCAATTCCTATGCTTCCTATAGAAAAATCTTTGTCAGACAGTCAAAATATAAGAAAAATGTCACGTGACTTAAGTGACCAATCATATACCATGAATAATGAACAATTGAAGATAGTTGCTAATATATGAACTGTTGCTTGACTTATTGATTGTACATTAATAAGGCTGCTAGTCTGTCATGGAGAAACAATGTTAGTCTTGTTATAAGGTTTGTTGGCCGCTATCAATATTCATCAGAATGTTCAACCTTCTCTATCCATACCTAAAGTTCCTGCCACTAAAAATGGTGGAGTATTCTTATCCTATAGATTCATATATTACTTGCCTCAAGTTCATTGGCATATATTCTATTTGATTATTATAGCAGTCTTGCAGTTGAATATCTGCTGATGTTACTATTCTAAAATACACACATTGATGCAACTGATTTCTTGCCATTTGCTGCCAGCAGCACTGGTGCTGACAGTCACCATGGGCCCTGGGCCAAGGATTGGGAGGGCCTGACTCTTTACCCCCCAGAAGGGGTGGGGCCATGGGTGGAAGGGGTAGGGCTCCCGACCAGCCCTCAAAGATCCTCCAATCACCCAGCATGGTGCAGTGCTCTGGCGGCAATTCAAAGGGACCCGGCTGCTGCAGTCACAGCAGCAGCAGTGGTGGCTGGGAACTCTGGGCCCCTTGATGGCCATCAAACCTTTTAACAAGATTAACGTTGGCCCTCCACGACAAACTTGCAGACTTATGAATGCATAGTTAATACGTTAGGCAACAATGCATGCATTAGCTACTATCTTCAACTATTCATTAGTCATGGTATGTGACTGATCACCTACGTCACATGATATTTTTCCTATACTTTGACTGGCTGACTGAAAGATTTTTCTATAGGAAACATAGGGCCCTAAGCTAATATCTTTACATGTTTGGGCCCGTTGGTCTCTTGCATTACTGCCATACATTTACACCTTATATCTTGTATCAGTAGGATACAGAACAACCCATGAGCTGGAATACTTTTTTGCCACACAATTTTAAGAATGAAGAAATTTGTAAAACAGAGATTTGTGCAATGAAGGTTTTCAACAAGGGCTGACTCTGTTAAACAAACAATTGTATCTGACTAGTTTGCTGAACACTAAGCCTCAGAAAACTGTATCTTAGGCAAAATGTGAATGCCAGGTAGGGTATTAAATATGCCTATGCACATTCTCATTAATTATATTTAATTAGGAATTTATTGAAAGGGAATTGTGCTACACTTTTAGAACAGGGTGATAAAACTGTAGGATATTAATTTGGTAAAAAGCCCACGGGGAAGCTTTTAGTAATCTCTAGTTTAATTCTTAATTATTTCCAAGAGTTTGTAAATTCTTTGTGTATGACAGATCCTTTACCATTGTTAAGGAACTTTTCAAAGCCATTCTTGCAACATATCCCTGTCCCAATTTGCATATTTAGAGGGTACAGTCAGTCAAGTTATTTTGTATGCACCTGCTACATATGTTGAACATATAAGTGTAGCCCTCAAAGGTGCAGAAGGTACGAGTATGAAGGGTGCTGCAGCACCTCCAGGTTTTACGCAGGCCTCTACTCCCAGACCTGCATGAGGGGTCTCTGATCCCAGCTCCATGCTTGGGCTCCACTCCTGGCCTGGCATGTGGGCTCCTTGCCCTGCGCTCGCGACTACACTTTTAGCCCCCATGGATTCCCAGACACCTGGGAATCTGTTGCTGGTCCCAGCCTTGAACCTCTCACACCTGTCCCTGTCTGGATCCCCACTTCCTTGAAACATGGCCCTGTCCCTGGCCCCCAGTCTAGGGAGAGGAGCACAAATGGGTAAAGGGCCTGGCTTTCAGCACCCCCACTATTAAAAGTGTTCCAGCATCAGTGGTTACTCTTATCTGTAAGATTGTTTAATCATCCACCCTCTCCTACTAGCCAGAGAATTATTCCATGTTTAGCATTCTGATGGAATTGCCTAACATGTTCCTAGCTGCCCTGCTACAATGCTGCAAATACAGCACTTTCAGAAATTAATCACAGCTCCTAAGGAAATCTCTTTTAAGTCTATTTTACAGATGTTCTTGAAACGATTAAGGATTGCATGAAGGATTCCTGAAGTCTTCACTTTGGGCTTTTCTATTAAATGAGCACTCTGCTGTGTTAACACTTACCACACTGTATTGTAATAGTAGGTGGATGCCTAATTCACAGCTGAAATGGGAACAGAAGGCTCAACAGTATGAGGTCTGTTTCAAATTCTTCATTTGATGGATAATCAACACAGGAACCAAAAACTTTGGTTTAGTTCCCTGTCTGCACATTCCTTCCTATAAGATGAAACTTTACATAGCACCAACCCTACTAGTAGTTGAAGGATTTATTTTTATAGCTCTCTGGAAGATGAAAAACAGAGATGAAACCACTCGGAATCTTGCTTGGATCAGCCCTCTGGATCAATTACAAACAGTGTTATTGGAGCTGTGCCCTAGTGAGCAGTTCAGTTCCACTTTTATGACAGAAATGGTTGCTTCTGAAGATTCACCCTAAATTGATTACTTCTGAAGCTGCATAACATTCTGCAGACACAGTCTGAAGTGCAAATGACTCTTTTATCACTGAAAATGATAGTTGGCAATATATCTGCATTCTCTCATTGTGTCTTGCATCTGTGCTCAGCTCTTGATTAAGATGGCATGGGCCATCTAGGAAATTTATGTGTGACTTGGCAACGGGATGGCTGAAATTTGGCTTTTCGTCCCCATCTCTCACATACTGAATAAAGAAATTATTAGAGGACTTCAGTGTTGTCTTTAGGGGTTTTATTCCCATATCTAAATAATGATGACAGCAGTGATATCCCAATGGAGCACATGGAGTGTTGCAATTATCTGATCTTTGTTGAAAAGGAACTGGAATAGATTGTAGAGATCCAAAGACAATGGCTGTGATTCAAGAAGTTTCGCCATTGGGGAGAAAATGGTGGAGACATGCACAAGAAAAATATCTACTACTGTTATTCTTTATACGCATTCAAAACTTGCAACGTGTTTTAAAGAGATCTAAGTACTTGTATCAGTAATAATAAAATAATAATACAAAAGGACTATTTCTTTCATTATGGGGGTGTGAGAGAATTCAAATTTCAAAGTAGCCTGAAACAAGTCTGAGTGCTCAATCGTCTTCGTCATCCTCACAGCAATTTCTGTCCATGATGATCATCTTGAGAGACAAGAAGATTGTGTGTTTAATAAGATGGTGTCCAAGAAAGTGAATATTGTGCAGTAAATTTGCATCAAACAGGTCCTTATAGCACATTTTTTCAGGGGGATACATTAAGAGAGGCGTCATCTGTCCATTGATCGCAACTGACTGGTCAGTCCTGGAGCCTCAGCCAGTCGATCAAGATTTTTAGGCCAGTGCAGCAGAGCTCAGACAGGCTGTCTGCCAGCTGCAAGCTCATCTCTGGGTTTCCCTTTGGGAAGGGGAAGAAGGTGTCTCTGTAAGCTGCCCTCGCCTGCTGCTCTCATTGGCAGGCTACTGGCTGATGGAAGCTCTAAGGACTTGCTGGGGGCACATGGCAGCAGGCAGAGACAAGCCTGCAGCTGGCTGCTTCTGGGATCGACATGGAGCAAAGACAGGCAGGCAACCTGTTGGAGCCCTTCTGTGCAGCTGGCTGGGAGCTGCCTGCTACTGACCAGAGCCTGCACCTTGCTCCTCCTCCTCAACCAGTGTCCCAGCCGTGACTCTCTTTCAGAGCTAGCACACCTTTTTCCATCTTCTCCTGAACCCTAACACTCTGCCCCAGCCTGGAGCCCCCTGCCAGAGCCAGCACTCCCTCTTCCATCCTCTCCTGCACCCCAATACTCTGCCTCAGCTGAAGTCCCCTCCTAGAGCCAGTAAATCCTTCTCCACCTTCTCCTGCAAACTACAGTCTGCCCCTCCCTAGAGACCCCCTGTCCCAACTCAGTGAAAATGAATGAGGGTAGGGGAGAGCAAGTGGTGGAGAATGGGGGGAAGAGAGTAGGTGGGGCCTCGGGGAAGGGGCAGGGCATCAGGGAAGAGGCAGAGTAGTTCCTGAGTTGCTCTGAAATTTAAATAGTGATCTTGGAAATAAACAAGTTGGAGACCAGTGCACCAGTATATTTAGGTCTTTTGCTTCATATTTTAAAATAGATAATTTTATAGTAAGAGTGACCTATAAATACAGTTATTTCCATCATGTCTGGCAGAGTGAAAGTGGCCAGGAATTTATGAAAGAAAGATTATATGCTTTTACAGTTTTCCTTGCAACTTTCATATATCCCACAATGCATGTTGGAGAAATGGTTTATTTTGATTGGGAAAATTTGTTGCACAAAATTAAGTCTATCTAGGAGAAGATTGCAGGTTCAGGAGAAATCCAGATAGAGGTGTGTGGATTATTCCTTGGTGACGGTGCTCACAATGGTGCCTTTTTGCAAAAGGACTATTTTCAGATCATCCTTTGAGTTATGTAGTTTCAACTTCTGGGCTTTCTTGGCCTGGCTCATTTCCCATGGCTTAATTCTGCATGCAAAGGTTATTTGGCACTGCCCCATGAGGTTCTCTCTCTAGGCTTTGCCAAAACCACAACTTCTCTAGAGGAGGAACTCTTAGCTTTCCACATAGACATAGCTGACAGGTTGCCCATACTGTGTGTGAGAGACTGATTAATCTGAGATTTTACAGAGAGGACTCACATTTTTATGAGAGAATTCTCATTGACTAGCATGTGACAGCATTAGAAAATAGCCTTAAAAAGAAACAATAATAGCTGTGGTTTTCTGATTGATAGTTATGGGTGGCCTTTCGGTAAAATCCAGTTCATCTCAGTAGCCGAGCCTCTAAATTTATTATACTGTCAGAATCTGGCTGGTTTTTGTATCTATTTAGTTTTATCATTGGTCAGAGTAAAAGGAATTTGCTTAAGTGTAGGGCTGCTTAAATAGAAACACTGGTTCACAAAAATTTTGGGAATACCAGGTTTGAGTTTGGGATGCCAAGATTTACAAATCAGATTTGTTTTGCATCACTATTCAGAAAACTGCTGGTTGCATGTGACAATGGGTACTTCTCCAGAAAGTTCTGATTTCAGCACATGATCATCCAATCATTAATACTGGAAATATATTATTAGCTATTTCTTTGGTAGTGCCCCCTTTATGGTGGGATTGGGAACTATACCTGCTAGCACTGTCTCCCTTATGTCACCACCCCCAGTTCTGCATTAGTTAAGTACTTGCTATGGTGCGACTCTTCCTGGCTGGATCCTCCGTTGTATCTGTCCTCTTCAGGGTGTTGGGGAGTTAGAACTTCTGTGGTTCTAGCAGCGGCTAATCAGCTCTATACCCCCTGCATTTAGGACCTTTGCCTAAAAAAGTCCCCTGGCTGCAATAGGTAGAGGCTACTCAAGCCGAACCACTGCACTGTGTTCCAGCTCAAGCCCCTTGCTTGGAATGCCAGAGCTAGTCCTTCCTGTTCCCTTGTTGTTCCATGAACTACTTCCTACCTCCATCCTCTGTAGGCTTTCACAGTTATTTGTCACAAATCTCCTGGAAGGATATCTGATTCCAGTGCAACTCTGGCAGCTACTCTGCCCGCCTGCCTTGAAGCCCTTTTATCCGCACAGCTGGAAATACTTGTTGCACCACAGTAAGACTATCTAGGAGAAGATTGCAGGATTAGGAGAAATCCAGAGATAGATGTGTGGATCGCCTGAAGTAGTGCTGCCAACCTGCACTAGCTGAGCAGGCAGGCAGCTGATTCATTAGCCCTTTGGCTGCTGAACCAGCATGGGATGTATAGATCCCATGACAGTGACCTGCCTCTCCAAACACACACAATATGGATAGTGAATAGTGCTGGATGAGTTTGTTTGTTTGCTTGACTGTGTAGTTTAATGAATGAAAACTGCAGTGTTTTCTGATTGACAAAAACTAAACTATTCATGCATTTGTGCTGCTTGCCAAATAATTTTGATGTAATTGAAAAATCTAAACATTTTGATAATAACTTGGCCCCCAAAATTTCATTTCAATTTCAGGTATTTTTACAAAAGCAAAGGACTAGATCGCAAAACTGGGAGAAGATCAACCTCCCTCAAAATCTTTTGCCCACAGGATTTAGAATCAAAGAATCATAGAATCAAATGGTTGGAAGAGACCTCAGGAGGTCACTGAGTCCAACACCCTGTCCAAAGCAGGACCAATCCCACTTAAATCATCCTAACCAAGCTTTGTCAAGCTGAGACTTAAAAACCTTTAGGGATAGAGGTTCCACCACCTCCCTAATAACCAATTCCAGTGCTTAGTCCAATCTAGACCACCCCCACTACAACTTGAGACAATTGCTCCTCGTTCTGTCATCTGTCACTGCTGAGATCAGCCTCTTTCCATCCTCTTTGGAACCCGCTTCAAGTAGTTAAAGATTGCCATCCAATCCCCCCTCACTCTTTTCTTCTGCAGACTAAATAAACTCAAATCCCTCAGCCTCTCCTTGTAAGTCATGTGCTCCAGCCTCCTAATCATTTTTGTTGCTCTCTGCTGGACTTTCTCCAGTGTGTCCACATCCTTTCTGTAATGGGGGAGCAGGGAGACACAGAATTGGACACAGTACTCCAGATGTGGCCTTACCATTGCCAAATAAAAGGGAATAATCACTTCACTACATCTGCTGGCAAAGCTCCTCCTAATGCACCCTAATATTCCATTAGCCCTCTTGGCTACAAGGGCACACTGTTGACTCATATCCAGCTTCTTACCTGCTTTTTCTGTCAAACTGCTGCTTAGCCATTTGGTCCCCAGCCTATAACAGTGCTCGGGACTTTTCTGTCCCAAGTTCAGGACTCTGCACTTGTCCTTGTTGAACCTCCTCAGATTTCTTTTGGCCTAATCCTCCAATTTGTCTAGGTCACTGTGGACCCTATTCCTGCCCTCCAGTGTATCTATCCCTTCCCCTAGCTTAATATCATCTGTGAACTTTCTGACAGTGCAATCCAACCCCTCATCCAGGTCATTAATAAAAATATTGAACAAAACCAGCCCTAGAACTGACCTTTGGGACACTCCACTTGATACCGAGCACCAATCAGACATTGAGCCATTGATCCCAGCAATCTAGCCCGCTTTCTATCTACCTTACAGTCTATTTATCCAATCCATACTTTCTTTACTTGCTGGCAGGAATACTGTGGGATACCATATCAAAAGCTTTGTTAAAATCAAGCTTTGTTATCATCTCCACACCCTTTCCCATATCTACAGAGACAGTTACCATGTCATAGAAAGCAATCAGGTTGGTCAGGCTTGAGTTGCTCTTGGTGAATCCATGCTGACCATTCCTAATCACTTTCTTCTCTTCCAAGTGTTTCAAAAAATGAAAGAGAGAGTGTACATTTGGGAAAACCCCAGAGCATGCAGCAGAGAGAATGGGGGAGACTTTACTACGGACTTGAACCCTGGATCCTCAGATTAAGAGTCTGATGCTTTACCAACTGAAGCTACATCTAGACTGCAGGTTTTTTTCAGAAGAACTTTTTTTCAGAAAAGATCTTCTGAAAAAACTTCTTCCAAAAGAAGACATCCACACTGCCAAAGCGCATCGAAAAAGTGATCTGCTTTTTTGAAAGATAGCATCCACACTGAATGGACACTGCCTCGCAATTAAGATGTGATTACTATGGATGGAGTGGCCACCATTGTACCTGTGCTTTTTCCTCTTCCTCTTCTTTCAAAAGAACTCCCTCTTCCCCATCCACACACGCCTTTTTCCGAAAGGGCTGTTTTGGAAAAAGACTTCTTCCTCATTGAAAGAGGTTTACCAATGTCAGAAAAACCCCTCTGGGTCTTTCACTTTTTTTTTGAAAGAACACGATTGCAGTGTGGACACAAATGAAGTTTTTCGGAAAAACAGCCATTTTTCCGAAAAAACCCTCTGTAGCGTAGATATATCCTGAGCTAGCCAGGATCATGCACTTAGTTTCCCTAGTGTCAGAGGCAGCCTGCTGTATCCTAGGTAAGGGGACTGAGTGTACATCAGTTAAAAACCTGCCGCTAGTCTGTGCCTGTTGACATGGGCTAAAGGGCTGTTTAAGGTCACACTTGGGCTAGAGACCAGGCTCTAGGACCCCTGTGAGGTGGAAAGATCCCAGAGTTTGGGCTGCAGTCTGAGCCAAAATTAACATCTACCCCATAAACAAACAGCCCCTTAGCCTGAGCCTGAGTCATCTGTCATGGGCCAGCCATGGCTTTTTAGTTACAGTGTAGACTAATCCTCAGAGTCGGGGGTGAGGGGAGCAGAGGTGTCAGGTGATAGACCACGTGAGCTGGAAGGCTCTCTCCTTGACTCTGCTACTTGCCTGCCTTTTTATACTGTGAAAGTAGAAAGAATTATACTGTAAGAGAAAGATGAATTGTGCTGTAATAATTGAATAAGTTGAAGGAATTCTGTTTGTTTTTTAAGAGGAAGAAGAAAAGTATGTTAATGTTGATTGTAGGTATGCAGATCAAGGTGCTAGCCAATTTGGGCCTGAGTTTAACAGGAAAAGGAACATTAGGTGTTAGGCAGAAAGCAATTCCAGATAATCAGGGAGATATGGACAGGAGATTGCTGTGTGCTTGATATTGAAATGAAGATACTTAACCACACTAATAATGTGAAGTTTTGCCCCTCTTTTGATCCTGTTAACTTGGACTTTTGACTGTATAAATCAAGGGGTTTGAACCTTGTATGGAGCTCACATTTTTCTGGATGCATTTTTAGCAGAGCTTTGCTGAAATAAACAGAGCAGTCTGACAAATCTGAGAGTCCTGTCTAACTTTGACAATACTATAGCCCTGCAGGTTACTTGGTCTGTCACCAGCACCCTGAACAGTCAGGCCCATCACCTGGGAAGTGGACTAAATGTGCCGCAGGTGAGGCTAAACACACTCCCCTTAATCTCCCAGCTCACCCTATGACAATCACTTATCAAGTTATTGTTAGTACTTTCACTGTTGATCATAACATCCAACTGTTGTGTTTATCCCATACATTCAAAGTTCTTCCCACAAATCCCCAGGTACCAAAAGCCCCAACTATCTCCCACCTAATTGCCAGAATCTCCAACTTCCCCCTGGCGAGTACTAATTGTATTATGCATTTAAAAAAAATCAGTAGCCTCTTACAAATTAAACATTTAGGGACAACAAAAACTAAATGGAATGTAATATCAAATTATATAAGAGAGATGATACTGTGTTGTTTATATTTAATACAAGAAAAGTACATTTTCTTAACTTATTTGACACTGACCTAGAATTTCCCACCTGCTGCAGTAGAGTGTTGCAGAATTCATACCAAACTCGCTAAAAAGTAAACAAGCCCTTGCAAGTAATCATATTGAATAGTTCATGAGGAACAACTCATAATCTTGACATTAGTCACCAAATTATACAAATATTATTCATTTTAATTGCAGAAACACTTATAGGCCAACCCCAGTGAGGAACTTGGGGTGCCTCATTTGGCGTCGTTCAACATTCCTGGCCAATGGGAACTGTGGGAAGCTGTGGCTGAGGCCTGTGTGGAGAAAGTGAATAAGGAAAAGTTATTTACTTGTTCCCATAATAAAAGAACTAGGGGCCACCAAATGAAATTAATAGGCAGGTTTAAAACAAATAAAAGGAAGTTCTTCTTCACACAACACACAGTCAACCTGTGGAACTCCTTGCTTGAGGAAGTTATGAAAGCTAGGAGTACAACAGGGTTTAAAAAAAGCTAGATAAATTCATGGAGGTTAAGTCCATTAATGGCTATTAGCTGGGATGGGTAAGGAATGGTGTTCCTAGCCTCTGTTTGTCAGATGATGGAAATGGATGGCAGGAGAGAGATTGCTTGATCATTACCTGTTCGGTTCATTCCCTCTGGGGCATCTGGTATTGGCCACTGTTGGCAGACAGGACGCTGGGCTGGATGGACCTTGGTCGGACCCAATATGGCCATTCTTATGTTCTTACGTTCTTATGAAATCCTTCCACTGGCTCCGTGTCAGCTTTCAAGGTCAGTTTTAGACTTTGGTTGTTATTTTATAAGTAATCAGAAGCTCAAGCTCCAGCTATGTCAAGGCTCAAACTTTGATTATGATCCACTCTAGCAGCTGTGCTCTTCTGGGACAAAGCATATCATAAATCCCAGGCCAAAGCATATGAAAGCTGGGAACAAAGTGTTCTTATTGAGGGGATCTTACCATGGAACAAACTTCCATAGGAGAGCGGGCAAATCTAGAATCACCATTTGCAACTTCATAGAGTCCAGGGCCACAAAGGAAAATTGTGATGGGGATGAGGTGGGGGCAGCTAGTCCTCCATATCACCAAGAACGCAGCGCCTCCCACTGTCCAGCCCTCAGAGTTGCAAGGACCATGTCACATGGTGTTCCAGCAGTGATTTAAAGGGGCTGGAGCTCCCTCTGCCACCACTGTCACATTAGCAGCTGTGGCCGAGAGCCCTAAGCCCCTTTGAATTACTGGTTCCTGGGATTACTGAACCCGCCCCCTTCTCCGCCGTCGAGCCTAGTAGCACAAGTCATAGAACTTCCCAAAATAATTCCTAGCACAGATCTTTTAGAAAAACATCCAACCTTGATTTGAAAATTGCCTGTTATGGAGAATCAATCACAACTCTTTGGCAAATTGTTCCAGTCAATAATTACTTTACTTTAATAAATATCAACTGTTAAATTAACTGTACAAGTTTATTTGAATTAGCTGGTAAACCTCATTGCAGGAGGAATACCAGCTAATTCAAGTTAGGGCTTTAAATCAGAATCCCATTTCACTGCCACGTGTAGACGCGGGCAGTTACTTTGGGCTAGTCAATTTCTAAAATGGTGACCGGCCGGGAACATGCAAATCAAGCGCAGGATATTTAAATCCCGGACTTGATTTGCAATTCCGGTTGCCCTCATTAGCCTCCCTAAATCGATCTAGGGGGCTAGTGTAGATGTACCCTAAGGTTCTGCAAGATAGTTAGGGTATGTCTACACTTGCTCCCTAATTCAAGCTAAGGATGCAAATGTAGCCAACTGAAATTGCTAATGAAGCGGGGATTTAAATATCCCATGTTTCATTAGCATAATCTTGCCCACTCGTTATTCTGCTCAACAGCTGATTCGAACCAGGAAGTGCGCTCTGGGAGGCATTAGTTCGAATCAAACCCCTTGGTTTGAACTAACGTTACTCATTTTTTTGAAGAGTAACATTAGTTCGAATCAAGGGGTTTGATTCAAACTAACGCGTCCTGGAGCGCACTTCCTGGTTCGAGTCAGCTGGCGAGTGGAATAGCACATGGACGAGATTATGCTAATGAAGCGTGGGATATTTAAATCCCTGCTCCATTAGCAATTTCAGTTGGCTACATTTGCATCCCTAGTTCGAACTAGGGAGCAATTGTAGATGTACTCTTACAGACTAAAACGGCTACCCCTCTGAAGCTTTACTATTATGGTTTGTTTTGTGTGGAAGACCCTGTTTGTTTTGTGTGACAGTATAAAACCCTAAGACAGATAGGTAGGATCAAAGTATGTGCTGGCAATGATTCAGTGCCAACACAGATATAGGTACTATCCTCTGAGGTTGGAATACTGAACTAAATTCTTGTAAAGAAGCATCTGAGTTCCAAATCCTTCCACATAAAATCCTCTGACCCCTGTCTGTGTTCTGTTATCTGTTCTGCAGGTTGTGCTCTGTCATAGAGCTATCTGCTGCTTTTCCCGAACAGCTCTGGGAAAGAGATCCCTAGCTGCGTTCATTTCCTCAGGAGGGAAATCACCAAAGTCTGTTTCTCTTTTTGCCAGAGTTCAGGATTAAACAAGAGATGACAGCCTTCTCAGTTTTCTGTTTTGGAACTATAGGGTGCGTCTACACAGCAGGGCTTAACTCAAAATAAGCTACGCAAATCGACCTACATGAATTACGTAGCTTATTTCAAAATAGTTTATTTCAAAATTGGGAACATCATCACAGCACTTATTTCAAAATAGAACATTCTTTTTCCGATTTCCCTTATTCCTCATACAATGAGGCTGTGTCTAGACTGGCCAGTTTTTCTGGAAAATCAGCCACTTTTCCGGAAAAACTTGCCAGCTGTCTACACTGGCCGCTTGAATTTCCGCAAAAGCACTGATGATCTCATGTAAGGTCGTCAGTGCTTTTCCGGAAATACTATGCTGTTCCCGTTCGGGCAAGTCTTTTTCCGAAAAACTTTTGTGCAAAAGGGCCATTGTAAACAGCACAGTACTGTTTTCTGCAAAAAAGCCCCGATTGCGAAAATGGCAATTGGGGCTTTTTTTGCAGAAAACCGCGTCTAGATTGGCCACAGACGCTTTTCCGCAAAAAGTGCTTTTGCGGAAAAGCATCCTGCCAATCTAGACGTGCTTTTCCGAAAATGCTTTTAACGGAAAACTTTTCCGTTAAAAGCATTTTATGAAAATCATGCCAGTGTAGACGTAGCCTGTGGGTTACAGGAGTCGGTGTAAGAAGTCCTCTAGCTTGACAGTATTTCAACATTATTTCAAAATAACTGCCTGCTGTGTTGACACGGACTAAGTTATGTTGAAATAATGATGCTGTGTAGACATACCCCATCAGCTGCTGAACTTCCCACTCTACATTATACACTGTTACTTCTAAGGACATTTCAGGATAGCAGAAGGCCTTGTGCTCCATTTCACAAGCAGTGAAGCAGGGACTTTATGTAGCCTCTCTCCTCTGCTCTATAGCAAATGGGGTTGATTCAGTGAATTCTGAAAGCCTGCTTGGCTAGTTTTCTAGTAAGGAACATGCTGACTTACTTGCAGTGAAGGGAATCTCCTGAAGAAGTGCTGTTTTTTGGAGCATCACACTTTTTGGACCCTATGCCCTAAGGCAACGGTCTGGCCAACTTGAAATCACTCACCCGTGTCATGTTAACAGAATGGGCAATGGAGCGTTTATACCCATTGTGAATGCTGAAGGCATTACTCACAGCTGAGTATCTCTAAACAGCTGTGTGTGTGGTTAAAAGAGATGTGCCCCACTAGTTCATTTCTAAGCTCAATTAACTTTCAAAAATAAAAGAATAGCCTCTATGGCTGCCTGAGGTGATGTTTTTGGCCAAGGCAGAAGGCTAAACACTAAGTGAGGTTGAATTTCACCCTCTTGTGTCCTTTTTTCTATACTGAAATAGGTCAACAGGATGTGGAGATAGTGCATATAGCTTTCTAGGGGAGAACATAGTACAGAAAAGTGCAGAAATCTCTCTCTTGAATTGCACCCCGGGATGTAGTAGTGACATGATTTACCTTCCTGGTCCTCTAAAGTACAGCCAGTGCATTGATGTGTAATATGATAAATTGTCACTTCTGCTTTGCTAGGGCCGGTGCTTTGTCTGAGCAAGGCAGGAGGCTGAAAGCTGTGTGGTAGCAGCCTCATGGTACCTGCCTTAGCTGCATTATAAACAGGACAGTTCCTGATGCCTGTTGGTCCAGTTTTAACCATATGCATGATTCCACTGGAATAAATGGATTGGGGTATGTTGAAGGATGGTTTTTCCCATGACTGAACTTTGTGGAACTGTGGGAGACTTGGCTACACATATAGTTAAATGAACATCATGCTGGACCAGAGAGTGCTAGACTAGAGAGGTTCCCTGTACTAGAAGGGGGAACTGTAGAGTGAGATTCAGAGAGAGGGTCTCCTGCAGAGGTCTCTGAAGAAGGGAGTTGGCTTCTCTGAGAGCAGAATGAAACAGTATCTTAGGGAGGCGTGGCTGTGCCCACCGTAAGGCTGTGAGACTATTTGGGTTTTTTGTACTTCTTTGGAATTTTTTTAATAAAGGAAATTGTTTCCAGGGAGGGCTGTGAGTGGATGAGCAAGACTATGTGGAGCTCTCTAAGGAGCCCTGAAGTCGGGAAAGTAGGGATAAGGCACTGCATAGGCATCAGTGTGAACTTGGGTGGCAGCCTACTCTGTTTCCGGTGAACCTGGCTTCTAGGTTAAGCCAGGAGGGGGAAATAGGGAGAATATATAGTCCCATTCCTTTTTTTTTCTCATTATCCAATTGAACACATTGTAGGCTGTAGCAAGTTGGTGCACAGATTTGACATCACCAAAGAAACCCATCCAGGACTCAGAGTGTGGCTTTGGACAATCAGCCTCACATTTTCAAGTTTTCAAGTTTGGATGCTTCATACTTAACACTTAGTATACCATAGACATTGAGCTGCTGTAGAACTCATTACATTGACTGGAAGTTGTGGGTGCTTAATACCGCCAAAATTTAGACCACATATTTAGATGCTTAAATATTAATTTAAATTTTTAACTATGGGGAACTCAATCTGAAAATATTGTCCACAGTGTCCTTAGCAATATAGTAGCAGGAGTGTTAAAACTTTTATTTAAATATTGCTTAAATATTTTAGGGAAGTATGCAGGCATTTAGATTTTTATATGAGTGTGTATGCATATTTAAAAATGCATTCCCTCTTTCTCAGATGGCTTATGCAATGTCTGATGAATAGGTTGCTATGGTTGTATATACTTTGGGTGAATGCTATGGTAACTAATGACATATGGCATTGTGTCAAAACTGTGCACAAGAATCACATACCTAATTACAGCTCCAAGAGCAGAATTCATTCTTTGAATAATGGTTATACCATTAATTGGGCATAAAAATGGTTTGCCTGTATCATAATACATTTTCATTTATTCCAGATTTAGCCACATGACTACTTCTTTGATGGAGATGGGATAGAGGCCAATTGTCTTGATTTATAGAGAAGAAAATGGGGGCCTGAGTGTGATTTGAGGGATGTCCTAAAGTGCCATCCATTTTTTGCAAAGTAGGGGACAGTAAAGAATACATGTGGGTTTCTCCATTTTTGAGTGGCACTTCTGTAATTGATATAAGATGGGAGTGTTATGTTAAGTCTCTATTCAGATCCAGTCAAATAGTGTCAATTTTGCATATGAACTCCAGCTCTGCAGTTTCTCTCTGAAATTTGTTTTTGAAGTATTTTTGCTTAAGTCTCAAATACAGACTGCAGCATGAAACTGCAGAGCTGGAATTCATAGGCAACTTGACACTGTTAGACTGGGTCAGAATAGAAAATGGGAATGGCTAGCTTGCTACACAAAGTTATTTCCCCCCTTTTGATATTCTCACTTTTTTTATCAACTGTTGGGTGTGGGCCACATCCATCTTATTTAAACTGGCCTATTTAACACTGGTGCGCCACATAGTAATGTAACACTCCCATCTCTGTATGTATTTATATATCCCTGCCAAACTGAATTTTCTACTTCATGCATCTGACAAAGTGGGTTTCAGCCCTCAAACGCTTATGTCCAAATAAATGTGCTAGGCTTGAAGGTGCCACAGGAATCCTCATTTTTTTTTCTATTTGTCTCAATATTCTCAAATGTCTGTTCTCTGGTCATAAACTTAGTCTTGTTTTCACTATAAATGCAGCTAAAGTGCTTTGGTGTTAAACAAAATGGTGATCCTGAGTTGCATCTTATAAGATGGGGTTGCTGTTCCCTTGGGCCTGTTATTTCTGTGAGTGTTCAGTAGGGGTGCATCTACAAAGCACCCTAAACTCAAAATAAGATACGCAATTTACATTATGAAAATTTCATATCTTATTTCGATTGGTATTTTGAAATAGCTTATTTTGAAATTTGGCGCATCTACACAGTGCCAAATCTATAATAAAGGAGAATGTTTGTATGTTTGTGCGCTAATAACTTGGACACTATGGGTACGTCTACACTGCATCCCTAGTTCGAACTATGGATGCAAATGGAGATGACCGAAGTAGTTAATGAAGCGGGGATTTAAATATCCCGCGCTCCATTAACATGATCTCGACGGCGCGCTAGTTCGAATCACGGCTGATTCGAACCAGGAAGTGCGCGCCGGGACGCGTTAGTTCGGACTAAAGCCCTTAGTCCGAACTAATGTTACGCCTCAAAAAATGAGGAGTTAAGCTTCCAAGGGAGACTATGGAATCTCCATCACTGGAGGTATTTAAGAATGAGTTAGATAAACACCTGTCAGGGATGCTCTAATGTTATTTGCCTCTGCCTCAGTGCAAAGTGCTGGTCTTGATGATCTCTCTATGTCCTTTCCAATACTACATTTCTGATTTATAATTTTATGATCACTGCTAGTTCAGTTAAAGAAGTAGATACTTCATAGAAATAATTTTCAGAATTTAAGCTTTCATAATTTATTTATTTTTAAGAAAAAACATTCAGAAGGATGCTAATGTAATATCAGTCTTGGGTCAGCACACCAATAACTTAGAAAAACTTTGAAAAAGCTTGCTGACAAATATGCTGTTTGCAGTAATACTGCACAATGATAGAAAAGACTTAAAAAACAATACTATGTGCCGCTAAAGCTACCCTTATCATTTCTAAGGACCCTAAGGTAGCAATAATTGGGAAACTCTGTTCTGTGTGAAACTACTGTAGTTAAAATCACATTAGCTTTTAAAAATCTCCCCAACAGAAATCCTGCATATTAATTACACAAACCATTCATAATCTAGCATATGAATAGTACTGAAGAAATTCTATCCACATTTTTATGCATTTGATTCAAACCCACATTAAACCCCTCCATTTTACCATAATTTTTCTCTTCCCCTTTCTCCTTTTTTTAGTGACATTAGATGTGTTAGAACTTAAAAAAAAACTTTTTGAAAAGGATCATTGAGTGAAAAGTATTGAAAGTTATTTTATTTCAGTGCCTTCTGCAGCTATCACCACAATAGGTCTCCTCGTTGAAAGAAGAATACAAAATGATTGACCTTGGTTCGTTCTGCTTGCTTTTGAATTTGGTCACATAACTCATATCATGGTCAATTATCTCACAGTAGTGCCCATAGCAAAGGGGACTGTTTCTTAACAAAGCAATTTTGTTATCACCTCTGTGTGTGTGAGGGTGTACGTGTGTGTGAATGGAATTAACTACACTTTTATTGGTGTACATGGGTGAAGAACCCATCTGACTCCAAATAAAAGTACACCAAATAAAGATAAAAATCACCACTCCTGGGCCTGGTTTATTAACAAAAAAGTAACTCTAAAATAATGTGACATGAAACACTTGCCTTGTCTGTCCTAATGGATACTACTGCCTCTTCTCACCCCTGCTGCCCCTCAGACCTATTTCATCTTGTCTCCAAACCTCTTCCCTCAAGAGGTGTGATCTAGTGGATTATCAAGGGGTTGGTGTGGGGCAACAGCAGTGGTCATGTCCCTCGCACCCACCATGGTAGAAGGAACCACGGGAAGCAGCATGACCCAGAAGCCTGCTCCGTTCCTCTGCCATCTCCCAGACAGGTCAACTCTCCCAAGCCCTGCATCACTTGGGGGAGTGGAGCGGGCTGGGGACAGACCTGGGGCTGGAACATTGGGTTGGAGCAGAGCAGGCTGCTGCCTCTAGATCAGGGGTGGGCAATAATTTTTAATGGGAGGCAACTCCGAGATTTTGGCAAGTGATCAAGGGCTGCATTTCTACCAAGGGAGCTTGGGGTCTGGGTCAGCCTCTGTCCATGGAAGGCCAGCATGCAGTGCCTGGAGTGCCCCCCCACTCACCCACTTTAATTGGTTAACTAGTTAAACAATAGTGAGGTTATATGGGTTCTAAAAGGGAATGGTCAGCAGAGGAACCAGTCTACATTCTAAGTTCATGATAAGACTGAACTTTTAAAAAGAAAACAAAAAGTGTGTCTGAAAAACTAAAATAAAAACACGACCCTTTTAAGGACAACATTCCAGAATCTCGGAAACAGAATTTAACTACACTTTTTGTTCTAATTTGAACTTTGGAAATGAGAAAGGTTTGTGCAAAGTGGGCAAGTCTATGCAGCAGCAAGCAAAGTGTTGAGATGAGGACGTGGTCTCAAGCATATACTTGTAGTAGTAACACTGAATTTATTAGGCACAAGAAGATCAAATGTTAAGTATTTTTCTGAGCATTGAAATATTTAAGGAAATTAATTGGTGAATGTCCAAAGCCAATTGCCAGATGATCCATATGGACTATTTACTTACATGACATGATTATAAAATTTACACTCAGCTGGTTAACAGAACATTTACAGCAGACCAGGGCAAAATACGACCCTGGAGCCGGATCTGGCCCTCCAAGCCACTGGATCCGACCCACAGACCCCCTTGCTGGGACCCTCAGGCACGCAGCTGCCGTGGTTTAAAACCCAGTCCCTGCGTCTGTCTGCTGTGCAGGGAGGCGGAGGCTTTGTGTGATCTCCCCATCTCCAGCCAGATCCTCAGCTCCTATAGGCCACAAACAGCTGGCTAATAAGATCTGACTTCAGCCAATCTCTCAGCTCCTATTGACTGGAAACAGCCAGCCAATCAGAGCTGAGAGATTGGCCTGAGTGATAGGGGCAATGCAAGCCTCTTCCCCCATGCTGAGTTGAGAACCACCAGCGGACTGGGGCTGCAGCAGACAGGGAGTCCAGCCTGCCTTGGGGGTGCTGCAGCCTGCTGGTCAGGAGACACTTAGGTAAACTTCTCCCAGCCAGCACCTGCCTCTGGCCCCCAACCCCTCCTGCACCTCAATTCCCTCCCCCAGGTCACCCTCTAAACATGCTGCACCCCTACCCCAGGTCACAACTCTCTCCCAGACACTCTCCTGAACACCCCCCCCCCCCAGGCCAGAATCCTCTCCTGTACCCACACCCTTCCCTGACCCTATACCCCAATCCCCTGACCCAGGTCATAACCCCCTCATCCATCCAAACACCCTCTTAGATCCCACACCATCTCCTGCACCCCAGTTCCTTACCCCATGCGCCCTTCTGCACCCAACCTTGACCCTGCACTCCTTCCACAGAAAAGTGAGGCCCTTGGCCACTTCCCAAAATCTTGGAGTGGCAACCCACCTAAAATTATTGCCCACCCCTGACTTTACAGCTAGGTTTTTGTTTCTACTTGTGGACATTTTCACATGCCTTAGGGCACATAGAAAAATGTATTCCACACATGTATGGAAAAGATCAGAAGAAACATTGGTCCCCAAACTAAGTGGTGTTGTGATGCGGTGCACATGGTTGCAGTGTCACTCATGTTTGGCCAGGACACTCCTCCATTAAACTTAAGTGGCACTGAGACACCATGTTCCAATGCCCAGAGCAGGGAGCCCGGCCCAGACCCCAGCCCAGGATCAAGCTCATAGGACACCAGTCCTCATTACAGGGTGAATGCAGTGTAGACTTCTCATACTTTTTCTCCCTCCCTCCCCTCAGTGTTTTTCACCATTGCTTTTGAGGGGCATTGGGGGTGAGATTTTGTCCCAGACTGCCAAAATCCTCCATGAAGCCCTGCACTATAACCCTGTAGTAAAGATGTAGGGAGACATTCTGCCACATTAAGTAAAAGCTGTGTGCTTTATATATGCAGTAAAAGCATCGGGGCAAGTTCATACATCTCCCATTTACTTTACTTGGAGTCATGGATCCATAACCAAATATAGAATTTGGTTGTTACTAAAATAACTGTGATGTCACAAAATGCAAAAGTGAGTGGGGGAGAAGGTACTGTACAGCAGGCTGGGAAAAATATAAGCTGTAGTTTTTAAACAGTTGATCATTAATTAGCTTGATAGGAGAAGTTAGGAGATCTGTTTTCCTTCTGTCTACTTCTAACTTTTCAATCATGTTTAGTTTATGGTATTCCCTGTATCAAAGCACTTCTTATAAGGACTGTCTGCAATCACTTGAAAGAATGCACAATTGCCTTTCAATGCTTCTCATGGCTAATCTGAAATCATTTAAATTAACTAGTTTGAACTGTCATTACTGGATCAGGTGATTATTACTTATACAGCTTGTTTAATTATCATAGAAGCACATAAATTATAGATGGAAATTACTTATTAGAAATTATACCTTAAGATTATTTCCTTCCAAGTGCATTAGCCTGCCTTTTTCTAAATGGAATATCTTATTTCTAATGTCTCTAGACTCCTTTTTATTATGTTAGTTTTACAGCAACTCCCACTTGTTATTTTTAATTAATATACATTAAATCCTTTTTCCACATAATTATCAAAGGGATTTAATAAAAGTGAATTTAATGCCAATCCTGCCTCTCTCCTCTATCCTTTTCACCCCAATCTGGCATATTATCATTTATCATTGTAAATTTGTGATCCTTAACCCAGTTTGAATTTTATATAGTAGCATTCATTGGTATTACAGAAACCTGGTGGGATGGGACGCATGATTGGAATGTTGGTATGGAAGGGTACGGCTTGCTCAGGAAGGACAGACAGGGAAAAAAGGGAGGAGGGGTTGCCTTGTATATTAAAAATGTACACACTTGGACTGAAGTGGAGATGAACGTAGGAGATAGCTGTGTAGAGAGTCTCTGGGTTAAGCTAAAAGGGGTAAAAAACGAGGGTGATATCATGCTAGGAGTCTACTACAGGCCACCTAGCCAGGTGGAAGAGGCCTTTTTTAAACAATTAACAAAACTATCCAAAGCCCAAGATTTGGTGGTGATGGGGGACTTCAACTATCCAGACATATGTTGGGAAACTAACACAGCGGGGCACAGGCTATCCAATAAGTTTCTGGACTGCATTGGAGACAACTTTCTGTTTCAGAAGGTTGAAAAAGCTACCAGAGGAGAAGCTGTTCTGGATTTGGTTTTAACAAATAGGGAGGAACTAGTTGAGAACTTGAAAGTGGAAGACAGTATAGGGGACAGTGATCATGAAATAATAGAGTTCATGATCTTAAGGAAAGGTAGAAGGCAGACCAGCACAATTGAGGTAATGGATTTCAGGAAGGCAGTTTTTGATAAGCTCAGAGAACTTGTAGGTAAGGTCCCATGGGAAGCAAGACTGAAGGGAAAAACAATTGAGGAGAGTTGGAAGTATTTCAAAGGGATGTTGTTAAGGGCCCAAAAGCAAACAATTCCGCTGTGTAGGAAAGATAGAAAATATGGCAAAAGACCAGCTTGGCTTAACAAGGAGATCTTGCATGATCTCAAAATAAAAAAGGAGTCATATAAAAAATGGAAACTAGGACAACTAACAAAGGATGAATATAGGCAAGCAACACGGGAATGCAGGGGCAAGATTAGAAAGGCAAAGGCACAAAATGAGATCAAACTAGCTACAGGCATAAAGGGAAACAAGAAGACCTTTTATAAATACATTAGAAGCAAGAGGAAGACCAAGGACAGGGTAGGCCCACTGCTTAGTGAGGAGGGAAAAGCAGTAATAGGAAACTTGGAAATGGCAGAGGTGCTTAATGACTTCTTTGTTTCGGTCTTCACTGAGAAGTCTGGAGGTATGCCTAACGTAGTGAATACAAGCAGAGAGAGGGTAAGTTTAGAAGATAGGATACACAAAGAACAAGTTAAAAATCACTTAGGAAAGTTAGATGTCAGCAAGTCACCAGGTCCTGATGAAATGCATCCCAGGATACTCAAGGAGCCGATAGAGGAGGTATCTGAGCCTTTAGCTATGATTTTTGAAAAATCATGGCAGACAGGGGAGATTCCAGAAGACTGGAAAAGGGCAAATATTGTGCCCATCTATAAAAAGGGGAATAAGAACAACCCAGGAAACTACAGACCGGTCAGTTTAACGTCTGTCCCAGGGAAGATAATGGAGCAGGTAATTAAGGAAATCATATGCAAACACTTGGAAGGTAATAAAGTGATAGGGAATACCCAGCATGGGTTCGTGAAGAACAAGTCATGCCAAACTAATCTGATAGCTTTCTTTGATAGGATAACGAGCCTTGTGGATAAGGGAGAAGCGGTGGATGTCATATACCTAGACTTTAGTAAGGCATTTGATACGGTCTTGCATGATATTCTTATTGATAAACTAGGCAAATATAACTTAGATAGGGCCACGATAAGGTGGGTGCATAATTGGCTGGATAACCGTAGTCAGAGAGTTGTTGTTAACGGTGCTAAATCCTGCTGGAAAGGGATAACAAGTGGAGTTCCGCAAGGGTCTGTTTTGGGACCCGTACTGTTCAATACCTTCATCAGTGATGTAGATATTGGGATAGAGAGTACGCTTATTAAGTTTGCAGATGATACCTAACTGGGTGGGGTTGCAACTTCTTTGGAGGATAGTAACATAATTCAAAATGACCTTAGCAAGTTAGAGAAATGGTCAGAGGTAAACAGGATGAGGTTAATAAAGAGAAATGCAAAGTGTGTTCCTTAGGAAGGAACAATCAGTTCCATACATACAAGATGGGAAGCGACTGTCTAGGAAGGAGCATGGCGGAAAGGGATCTAGGGGTCATAGTGGACCACAAGTTGAATATGAGCCAACAGTGTGATGCTGTTGCAAAAAAAGCAAATATGATTCTAGGTTGTATCAACAGGTGTGTTGTAAGCAAAACTCGTGAAGTCATTCTGCCGCTCTACTCTGCACTAGTTAGGCCTCAGCTGGAGTACTGTGTCCAGTTCTGGGCGCCACATTTCAAGAAAGATGTGGAGAAATTGGAAAGGGTACAGAGAAGAGCGACAAGAATGATTAAAGGTTTAGAGAACATGACTTATGAAGCCAGGCTTCGTGAACTGGGCTTGTTTAGTTGGAAAAAAGAAGATTAAGGGGGGACATGATAGCGGTTTTCAAATATCTAAAAGGGTGTCACAAGGAGGAAGGAGAAAATTTGTTCCTCTTGGTTACTGAGGACAGGACAAGGAGTAATGGGCTTAAAGTGCAGCAGGGGAGGTTTAGATTGGACATTAGGAAAAAATTCCTAACTGTCAGGGTTGTCAAATATTGGAATAAATTGCCAAGGGAGGTGGTGGAATCTCCCTCTCTGGAGATATTTAAGAACAGGTTAGATAGACATCTGTCAGGGATGGTGTAGACGGAGCTTGGTCCTGCCTTGAGGGCAGGGGGCTGGACTCGATGACCTCTTGAGGTCCCTTCCAGTCCTATTATTCTATGATTCTATGATTCTTTTAAAAGCTAAGTTTCTCTGAGATACAGAATCAAGTATTTGCTAAAATCCAAATTGCATCCTGTCGGTCTAAAATTATTTAACAGGGCTTCACTGAGCTCACATCTTCACTTGCCATACCAGAGATCAAGGTGTTTGATTTAGTGGGTCTAGTTAAGAGGGCAGCTTCAGTCAGCACGGGTACTCCTTGCACTCAGTTTGCTCCTGTTTGCCTCCCTCTGTAAAGATGGTCCCAAGCTTGGCTTAAAGTAAGTCAACTCCAGCTACTTATTTTACCTTAACCCAACCTTCCAGGTGTAATCTAGCTCTGGTGTAAGTGTAGGGAATAATTCTGGACACTCTGGATGCAGTTAATAAAAAATATTTAAACTCCTCAGTACAGGTTTTTCATAACAGCCAAACAACAGCAGCATTTCTTTTGACTAAGATTAAGGGTTTATTAACAAATAAATATTTCATCAATTTGCTTAAAAACATCTGCATGGTATTGTTAGACCATGGGTTGTGCTTAAACTCTTACAATATTTGTTCCAAAGATAGAGTATACCTTTTCTCCTTTTCATGCTGGCTCTGGGGAGGATTACTCCCCCAAGTTCTGTAAAGAGATCTATGCCGCAAATCGTGTCTCGTCTCCTTGTTTGGGGCAGACAGTGATTATATCTTCAAATTCAATTGCCACTCACTGGCTTAGGGTGGCTATTAATTTACCTCCTCCCATGTCCTCGAGCCAAATATAACAGCATGTGGGGGAAGGTTTTGGCTGTTTATCAACACCGAGGTTCTGGTGTCTATTAATATTTTGTTTGGCTGTCCCCCCTCGTGCATTGAGAAACATCCTTGGTTTGCCTGCAGTTCCAGCCAGGGAGGCTGCTGTTATCTATTTGCTAGCAAGGAGCTTGAGAATCACCCGGAGTTGCTTGGCAGCTTTTTCCTGCTCTTGCATGCTATTCTGTGTGTCCTGTGTGCTAGTTTTGTTCTTTTTGCTCGGCCATTGTCCTGCCTTACCCCTTCCAGGGTGGAAGCACTCTTTCTTAGTGTGGCCGGTCCTTTTGCAGTTGGTACAAAATTTGGACTTCCTTTTGTGCCTACAGTCCCGTGTTATGTGCCCTGGCTTCCTGCAGGTATAGCAGAGAGTAGCCGGGATTGAAGCTACTTTCTTTCCCTTCCTGTTCTCTAAATCAGTGGCCCACTTCATTATGTCTGTGTATGTATTTCCAACTGGAATGCCTAGGGACAATACAGCTTGATAGTCAGCGGACATTCCTTCCTTCAGAATTTGGAGGAACACTTCCCCTAAGCTAGTAAGCTTATCCCAAAACTCAGTGTTCCACTTTGGATCTGGCAGATCTGTTACTAGAGCCCGTTCTTCCAGAGGGAAGAGCTGAATCCTTCCAGTTATCTTTTGTGCCTCCTTTCTATCTTCAATGATGTGTGGCAATGGCCCATATGGGGCTGAGAATAGAGAGGGGTTGATGGAGTTGCATTGTGGAGCTAAATCCTCTCCTAAATTTGGGAGAGATGGTGAAGTTAGTATAGGTGTGCTAGCTGAGAGATTCTTTTCTCTCACTCCTAGTGCGTTCTCTTGGCACAGAGGTGCTGCTGTTTGTGGTTTACATTCCACACTGCAGGGTGGATTTTTGCTCTTCTGAGCTTCAATCTCATCCCTCAGGGCTTTGATTTCTTTCTCTTTTAATGTGAGGGTTTTTAACAATGTTATTACTGCCTTCTTGGTGTTTTCACTTCCCTTTTCAGTCCCCCACTTCACTTCCCTTGTCAGATCAAATCCTTCTCTGGTGCGGCTGCAGTATAGCCTGCTTTTTTGACAGACGCTTGCTGAATCTGTGCATATTTGTATTCTAAATATTCTTCGCTTCTCCCTGTGATGTCATGGTTTAAATTCCTTCTCGCTTTCTTATTGTGTGTGTGTGTGTGTGTGTGTGTTTTGGTTTCTTTCTTTCTTTCTTTCTTTCTTTCTTTCTTTCTTTCTTTCTTTCTTTCTTTCTTTCTTTCTTTCTTTCTTTCTTTCTTTCTTTCTTTCTTTCTTTCTTTCTTTCTTTCTTTCTTTCTTTTCCAACCTTGATTTATGTGGGCTTCGGCCCCCGGATCAAGCGTTGGAGTCTTGTGGAGGTTGCACACAGCTTTCCTCCCTTCCTCTGTATACAGCTTTGCCGTTTCCATCAGGGGATGAACGATCCCCTTCGGTTGTCATGTCCTTCGGGGCAGAACCGTAGATCGGCCTTTCCCTCCTACAGTTCCATGTACAGCTTATACCACGTGGTCCTTGTGCCTTCAGGCACCCTCCTACTTCTGATTGGGTCAGGGATTTGCACTCTTCTAGGGTGTATACGTCACATGCCTTCTTGGGGGGCTTCTATCAGGTCTTGAAATGTTATGTGTAATGAGGGAGTGGACCACCAGTTTGTACTGCCTGCCGCTTTGCGTACCTAGTCAATTCTGAGCTTAACGTATGGCTCAATAACTCCTTGGTGGTTTTTTCAGTCCCTCCATAACAGTCCCTTAGCTCAAACAGTATACTGCCCTCTCATGCTTATCCCCACACAGTCCCTCCCCCGCTTACAGGCCTGCCTCTTATGATTGGTTCACCCACGTCCAGGTGTCTCGTATCTCAAATGGGAAAGGATCCAGGATGTGTCTGAAGGGAATGAGGGACTTCAACCCCTGGCCTAATGAGGTGGTAAAATAAACATGCTCACCTCTCTTTGGGTATCAGTCTCCGACTCCTGAACAGCTCACAAGCCTGGATCCCAGACGAGCCCCCAAACTGAAAGGAATAATTCTGGACACTCTGGATGCAAGTGAAAACAAGCTGAGGATTTATTGTACACCAGCGCTGGTGGAGTACCAACCAGGGGTTAACTTGGAGAGCACTAATTAATCAAAACATTACATTGAATTAGATAGGCAGGAAGTGAGCGGAGTGGAAGCAATTTCCTAGGTTCTGGCGGCAAGACGTAATGAACACGTAAGCCAATAAACTATGAAGGTTACATAGCATCTCCACCCACCGCCAATTAAACATCTGATCAATAATACAGGTAGTTATTCCTAACAAGCTAAATATGCCAACATAAACAAAAGACATGCTGATGACAACTTTGTCTGCTGAAATTATGATGCATCTACTTCGAGGGTGAGACTGCCTTGTATTGGCACAGTCCTTGGGATCCAGGCTTATTATCTAGAGTTAAAGAAGACAGTTAGAACAGCTTCTGTGAAGTTTGTTTTGGTACCAGCCAGGGCCTTATCGGAGAGAGGCCCTTTTGGAATGTGGTTGCCAGGGTGACCAGGGTCATGGTAGCTGCTTGCTCCGTGTGTTCCCAAGCCTCAAATTTAGGATTTGAATAAGAGTTTTAGCAAGATACCATGGACTGCCTCAGTTTACCCTACAGTAAGAAACAGAGTTTCATACTTCTCTATATTTATACTTTAATATTATAGACTGTGGTGTTTACTATAGAACAGAAGAGAAATATTAAAACAATTTTTTAAAAAAATTATTGGAACCCAATAGGATATAGTAGCTACATCCTCTATTCCAGCTCTAATCAGAGTCTGAAATGGTGGGTTGAAAAGATGGAGGCGGATGGAGAGGGAGAGAAAATGAAAAACTTCAATCAGGTTTAATAAAATATAGAAGTAGCAAAACAATGACTCTTCATAAAATCATCATGTCACTATCTCAGCATTGCCACTCCAAAGGCACAATAAACCTGAAATAGTTTCTCCCTTTAAAATCCCCGCTACTCCAGCCAACACCAGGACACCTGCCAAGAAAAGAGAAAAACAGCTTTTTCATATGACAACGTAAAGACAGAAGTGAGAGAGCACAGGCAGTAAACTAGGTGAAGAGGTGATTTTGTCCATAACTATAGTATCAGATTACCTCCCAAGGAATAATTTCTTAAATTGCAAAAGGCCAATTCTCTACATTTTCCTCCTTACATCCTCTGAGGCAGTTTGGGCTATTATTAAAAATAAATCTTTCTCTTTATCCTTTCCTCCTTCTCCTTTTTCACTTCTTTTTTGGTCTCATTTCTTCCTCTTCCTCTTCTCGTCTTTGTTGTTTACAATTGCAGATGTGGGAAAGCTACACTGTACAAGTGAATTTAAACTTTAGACTTTTGCCCATTTGTGTCTCCTCAATTAATTAGTTCAAGGACAAATATGAGGTTGACAGCTATGTAGTTCTTACAGCAATTTGCTGTTGAGAATGACCATTGTCAAGGATAGAGAACCCTTTGATGTATCTTGGAGGTATTAATCTTGAAGCTTAACACCCAGACCTTGAATCTAATTTAAGGTATTGTGCTGAAGTCCTCTGGACACCTATGTGTTTCTGAGGAGGTGAGGTAGAATGTTCTCACCTGGATAAAGTGAGTCACAATAGTCCAGACTAGCAGGCATAAAGAGCTGGATTGCTCTGCCCAAGCCTGTCTGATGTTGTGGGGTGCATTCTTCTGGCTAACTGTAGATGTGCACTAGATCACCTTTGGGGGTGGGGATGAGGGCATCTATCCATGTGTCAGGCAGCAAGAAGGAATCCAGTAGGAGTCTCTAAATGCAGACCATTTTGACAGTCTGGGTCTAGACTCCTTGAATGGGAAGTGAGCTGGTGGTGATTGCTAAGGACAAATCTACATTATCAGCTAGGTCTAACTAACTTACCTCATTCATGGTTATGAAAGCCTCCTTCCCCCTGTGTCTATAAGGAACACGAGTTTCACACTATCCAAACCAGTGCTATGTCAATGGGAGAGTGAGATGGTGTAATTATGTATTCACCAAACATGGTGCAGCTGCAATAATATAGTGCTGAAGGGTAGACTTGCCCTGAGTCTTCAAAGTGTTTCGCTTGTTAAATCACTTCCATTTTGTATTATTAGCTCTCTCCTCTCCAGTCAATGGGATAAGCTGCAGTGGCAGGGCAGCAGAGCATAGGAAGTGGCCAAGTGGGTTACAAAAAGAACTAATATAATGAATCCTGTCCTCCCCAAGCAAGAAGAGGATTGATTACCTCAACAGCTTGTCCTTTCTCTGGAAGCAAGGGACTGGGCCTGGTATCAGGGTAATAGCAAGAGAGTACAGCATGATTTTATCTTTTTAAATCCTTTCCACTTATTTCTTGTGGTTCTATTATCATCTTGAGATTTACAAACATTCACTTTAGTAGGGATTTACAAAGTTTACTTACTTTAGTGGGGATTGCAGTAAAACTTACTGCGCAGTAATTTCCAGGTGTTCAGTATTTTGGGAGACTATTTGTGCTGAGTTTACTCCCCCCCTCCTTTTTTATTAACTTATGGCAATTCCTTGTTAAACTGATAGCTAAGGAAAGAGAAACATTTTCAGTTAATTTATTCTTTTTTAGATCAAAATAAACTTGTCCAGTAAGCAAAATTGTAACTCAATTTAAAACAGGAATATATGGCTATTATAAGACATTGAAGAAATAAACTGCATGGTGGTTTGTGTGAGTACCTCTAATAATACTTTTATAAGCTATATTACAATTTATTGACTAATTATGTATTTTAATTGGTTGTGTTCACAGTTATTAGATATCGGATGATTTTATGTAGAAATACAACACATTTCCTACACGCATCGTTAAAGTGATTGCATTGTAGGATTTGTGATTGTGCTATGTTATTTTATTACAGTAATTCTGGACTAGAGATGCAATACCTGAGTTCAGTAAAACAGATGCCTCAAATTTCGTACTTCCCATTTCCACTATTCTGTGTCTTGAAAGGACTACCACTAGATAAAATATGCTCTTCCAGTAATCCTATCCTTTGTGCTGCTTTTTTGGCCCTTACAATTTAGGCCGTCTCTAGATTACAACCCTCTTTTGACAGAAGAATGTAAATTAGACACGTCAAAATTGCATATAAAGCAGGGATTTAAATATTCTGTGCTTCATTTGCATAATCGCATCATGGCGCTTTGTCGAAAAAGCACCATTTAGAAAGTAAAATAGCAGTCTAGACGCAGTTCTTGTGAAAATGAAGGCTTTTTTGAAAGGTCCTGTGAATCTCATTTTTTGAGGAGTACAGGATCTTTCGAAAAAGCCTGACGTTTTTGAAAGAATCGCATCTAGACTGTTTTTTTTACTTTCAAAATGACACTTTTTCAAAAGAGCGCCATGATGCAATTATGCAATTATGCAAATGAAGCACTTTCAAAGTGCCTCATTTAGTCTAGACACAGCGTTAGAGAAGGAAAGGAGAAAACAGAAAGACTGGGGGTAAAAATGCACAAAACTCCAGCATTATAGGCATCTAAACTCAGCACCTAAATTTTCAGAGTAAAAGCTTCCTCAGGGCCTCAGTTTTTGCCACTGAGCATGCATGGTGCAGCCTCATTAGAGATGTTTGGACACCTAACAGTCCATTAAGCAACAGAGGGATTCACAAACCAAGGGAAGGCAGGCATTCATTTACTGAATTCACAAGGGGAGGACGAGAAGGCTGATCCAGTAGGGATGCTCAGAGACCACCTACCAGATTGGGACCCATTCAAAATCCAGGAGGTAGCAGTGAAAGTCTTGTAACAGTTACCCGGGTGCTTAGAGTACTCACCAAGAATGTAGAAAACTCTGCTTCTGTTGGAGAGGTCAAAGTGATTGACTAGGTGGTCTCCCCCATCTTAGGCTAGTGCAGTAGCCACTGAGCTATAGGAAAGTGTGATGTCAGGTTTTCTTAGTCTCTCTTGTTTAAGTTGTGGCTAAATAATGAAAGAGTGGGTGCCCCAACCACTGGACTACAGATCTATTCTCACACTCTGTGTTTGGGTGTGTGTCTCTGAGTGTCTGTTTCATTGTGCATAAATACTCAAATAGTCATTGGCCCAGACAGAACCACACAGAGAATGATTCTGCAGTCCAGTAGTTAGTGCGTATACCTGGAAATTTATGATGGCTCTCTCACATTCCTGGTGAAACCTCTAACCACTGGGCCAAAATTGCAAGGCGTGCACTATCACCATTTCTACTCAGTTTCATGCTAAAATGGCATAGAGGTCTAACTCCAGGAGAGGATTCACTGCTGAGAATCACAAGCAGATATAAGTGCCTCCCTGAAGCATGGACTTAGGTATCTATCTCCGTGTTAGGGGGAAAATCTTAGCATATTAGTATCCCCCATTGGTTAACTTAGGAAGACCCCCATGTCAGTTTTTGTGAGAAGTTGTCTAAGGTGTCTTTCTCTCCCCATTCACTGTACACAGTATATTGTAGGAGTCTTGGCACCTAACTCAGGCTTTGTGAATCACAATGGTTTTTCTACACACCTAGAAGTTAGTGGCAGTGATCCTCAGCATTATAACACCCCACTCTTTTGGTACATTCAATGCTGAAGTGCCTAAGTCATTTTTGAAAATAGAATGTAAGCTCCTAAGTCGCTTAGGCATTTTTGAAAATTTTATTCAACCTAACCTAACCCTGTCCTGGAAAAATAGGTTGTGCTTGTACTTGATGGATTGCGCTTCACAATAAGTGAATAATCAAAAATGAAACAGGTGGGAAAAAAATAAGCTCAGTTCTCTTTTTTGACTATTGTCATGGCTCCTTCCCCACTCTGGCACAATAAATGCAGGAGTGGGGGCCAGCAAACGTATCCCCAAAACCTTATCTACCAGGCTTTGGTATAAAACTTCCCCCCAAAATCTTAACAACCTAGATTTTGGAGATGAAATCCCGCTGCTACCACCCAAGTATTGATACAAAAATCAGGGGAGAGATCACTTGGGAAATCTCACCCCTCAAGTGCAACCCAGGACACAAAAATTAACCAATACCAGGTTAATAAAAATAAAAGAGAAAGAACTTTTATTATCACCAAAATATTCCTGTTGCAATTGTAGCACATGACTAGATGGAAAAGTAACAAAATAATATACTCATGGAGAAACTCCACCATGGGCCTAGAACTTAGTTACAAAGAAAAGCCAAAACATTTTTTAAAAGTGCACAGACATCAGATCCCATTTCCCAAACCATAAAACAATAAAACCTAACGAATTTATCTAAACTTTACCCTACTTACAGAAAGTGAAGAATGGTTTCTTGGAGAGAGAGACATATCTGTCTCTCACAGTAGCTGGAGAGGAACTGCTCAGGACAAAGGAGGGGAAAAAAAACAAAAATTCCTTAGTCCCCGTTTGAAATTCCTACCTACATTCCTATTGGCCACTCCACCTGGCTTAGGTAAGGTTAACGCCTTAGTTCCCAGGCTTCTGGCTAACCCTCATGATCATGACAACTGTAAAAAATAAATATTGTACTGTGTACCTAGTATCAAGTCTGTAATGGCATGTAATTGTTAAAAGAGGCTCTAATTATCAAAGAAGTATCAACCTGGCCACTGATCTGGCACCTCAACATGTATTTTATAACACATGGACTTCTAATAACCTGACTTGTTGATGCAGTCTCAGAGATAGCCATCAAAGCCCTGGTCTATATAAGGGAGTTATTTCAAAATAACTCCCCCCCCCCCTTATTTCTAAATAATAAGCAGAGCATCTATACTACCAAGGCATGTTCAAAGTAGCATGCTGGTTATTTTGAAATCTGTACTGCTGCTTTCCTCGGGAAATAAACTTATTTTGAAATAGTTATTTCGGGAGATATTACTTCAAATTTAGTTATTTCAAAGTAATTTCCTAGTGTAGACATGCCCTAAGTGATATTGGAGGAGACATTGCATCCTGGTCTTTTCACTGGCCTACCCTAAAGCAGCCCAAATCTGACAAGCTGATGTAGGAGTTCTTGAAGATATTTCATCG
This sequence comes from Pelodiscus sinensis, assembly GCF_049634645.1. Taxonomy (NCBI): domain Eukaryota; kingdom Metazoa; phylum Chordata; order Testudines; family Trionychidae; genus Pelodiscus; species Pelodiscus sinensis. The sequence goes on from NC_134711.1 coordinate 311,621,534, forward strand.
AATTGGGAGTTGAGTCCCTGCATGAATATCACCCACTTTAGCACAAGTGTGCTTTAATAGTTCCAAAGCAGCACACTGAAAGCTCCAAAGCAATGTGTAAATCCCAATATGTCAGTACTGAGGGGCTATGATAATGGTCCTAGAGCAACATGCATTGATGTGTCAGAGATAATTCCAACCATGGTATCCACCTTGACCTTGGGTATGCTGAACGTGCTGTTTTCATCAGCATTGTATGAATTCATAGGGTCATATAAAATTATTTAGCATTCACAGTGTGGACTACTATACATGTAGATAGTTAATGCTCGGATGGTTTAATTATATTGATGCATTCTCCAACTTTGACTTCTTAGCTGCCTGAGGAAGGTAAGGAGAAATAAGAGCAACTAGAAGTCTGAACTCTGGAAGACACTGAGAAGTCAGAGATTTCCTACACATCTTCAAGGATTCTATGGACTAAGACAACTGCCTCAGCCTCAAAAGATGGTTTCCACTCTGCAAGAGTAGTAGGCCAATACTCTTTACCTCAAAGACCACAACCAACTCCAGTGTTGATATTGTGGAGTGTCTTGAAATGAAATGGTTTCCCAGGTGGAAATAGATGTTTTTGCTCTTTCAACTAATCTCAGTAACATAGTTGTACTATTATTCCTCTCCGGCAACACTGCAGCAAAGATCACTATTGCCTATTTTACTCAGTTTGCTGCCTGAGGGCCTGCTGAGTTGACAATTCCTAAAATGTGGTGCTCCAGTATTGAGATTATCTGACAAGGGAGCACATCAGTCATCTGTTGTTGCTACATGCCTATATAACTACCAGTCCTCCTTGGGCAACCTTGGGCAACTATCAGTGAGAAGTGCAGCTAGTCTCAGAGCAACGTGTCCAAGAGAAGCACCAGAGTGCCCAGGGGCAGTTCTGAATCCATGTTGCAGAGTGCTGTGGTGTCCCGAGTGAGGGCAACCAGAACACGCAGAGACAAAATGCTTTGCTGTCCTTCATCGAGGTAGACAAGAAAACAGGGAAACCTGAGAACTGGCTGTCCGGAGGGGTCCCTTTAAGCACAGACCTCAGAAGCCTCAGGCAGCAGCCCCACACAGTAAGTCCTGACTCGGTGCCTTGCCAGAACTGGTTCTGGCTAGCCTTAAATGTGATTCAGAGTCCACTCAGTGTGGACATGCTATTTCGAGATAGCAAAATGCTTTTTCGAAATGCATTTTGTGTATAGTGCTATTTCGAAATAACACTGTAGTATAGACAAACCCATAGGGATTGGAAATCCTGTGTCTTACAGAAAAACAAAACAACCATTTAACCTCCATCACCAATAAAGAGTGAATGGATTTTATTTCAAGTACTTCCTCGTGTGTTCTTAGATCACCACAACCACCAGGACTACAGCTTGTTAGGATCTCACATTATTTGGCTCAAGAACAATTGAAAGCAATAGGCCTAATTCTAATCTTCTTTACAACAGTTTAACTTGTTCATGGCCAGTGGATTTAAACCTGAAAACACTAGTATAAGTGAAAGTAGAACTAGGTTCATTGGTCCAGATCCTCAAAGCTGCTTAGGTGCCTAAAGCCCAATGGGAATTAGAAGCCTAAATATCCTTGAGGATAGGCCTCTGCCTCTAGGATCATTTTCCTTTTTCAAATTGAAACCATGAAGGAGAGTCAAAGTCTCAATCAGGATGCGTCTTACATTTTTGATAGGGAAACAGGCCTTCTGAAAGTATGTTGGTGCTTGTGCATTTACCACATTTTTAGCATTGTCACAGCATATTTACATAGAATAAGGTGGGGTGGGGTTTCATCTTCCATTACCACAGTATTGTGAAATCTGTGGGGAAAAATGGGGATGTTCTCTATAGTGAGGGACTCCCGTGGGTGGAGGAGACTTGTAGGTCTTTAGTGCTCCCTCAGTGCCACCCAAGCACTGTAATAGGAGTGAAACAAGATGGAGAAACTGCCCCTTAAGTACTGTTTGTGGTCCCTTGCCTTTTTTTGTGGTACATTGGGGCACCAGGCTGAAAAGGCTGTGAACCTACTACTAGCCTACTTATGTGATTTGTTAGAATGAATTGGTTCCTGGTTTTAAACTCTGTGCTGTATTTTAGCGAGTTTTTCTGTGCTAATATCATCATGAGTTGAGCCAAGTATCAGCCCGCTTTTAGGTAAATTTAGAAAAGACATATTACGAAACTGCCAGTGCAATCTGTTTAGAAAAGACTTGTGGGACTTGCTTTTTGTGTATTTTCTACAATCCTGTCAGAGTTAAGTAGTTGCCATCTAGTGGCAGGAAAGTAAAATGTAACAACAAAAACCTCTACCGTTTTCTCAGTGGTTGCTAATGATGAACCAGTCACAGGAGCTAATGCTGTAAAGCTGTAAAACAAAGTAGCAATATTATTTAATTCTTTGTGTGGAATTTGAAGTGTGAACTGCCTGAGACTTTTATCAAAGAACAGTTTATAGTTTATACTGTAATCTGAAACATTAAATATGCATGTATATTCAATATGTATGATTTTAATACATTATAAGACTTTTATCATGGATGAATGGACAAATGTCTTTTTGACTCTTTCATAGGCTATGTCTACTCTGCAGGGAAAAGTCAGGAAAAGATACACAAATTGTGGTTCGCAATTTGCGTATCTTTTTCCTCTTTTCCTCCAAAAGAGGTTTTTCTAACATTTGGCCCATCTACATGGGACCAAATGTCAGAAAAAAACTCTTTCAGAACGTCCCTCCTTCCTTGTAGAATGAGGTTTACAGGGATGCCGAAAAAACACATAGCTTTTCCAAAAAAAAATTCGGAAAAGCATACATGTTCCTTGGACGTGGCAGAGCTTTTCTGGAATACCAAGGTGAGATCTAGCCTGACCTCATATATAAAATAGGCCATAGAACTTCCCCAAAATGATCCCATATCTTGTAAAAAATCATTCATTACGGATTTTATAATGACCAGTGGTAGAGAATCCACCACAACCTTTAGTAAATTGTTTGAATTATTATTTACCCTCTCTATGAAAAATGTATGCCTTATTTCTAGTCTGAATCTGTCTAGCTTCAGCTTCCAGCCATTACATCTTGTTATACTTTTCTCTGCTAGATTGAACAGACCATAACAAGTTATTTTCCCCCATGTACATATTTATAAACTGTAATCAAGTCACACCTTAATCTTCCATTTGTTAAGTAGATTTAGCTATATTTTCTAATCTGCCAATCATTCTTGTGGCTTTTCTCTGAATCCACTCCAATTTATCAACATCCTGCTTGAATTGTGGATAACAGTCTTGGATACAGTATTCTAGCAGCAGTATACCAGTGTCAAATACAGAGGTAAAATTACCTCTCTACACCTGCTTGAGATCTTTATCCAAGCATCCAAATGTAGCCCTGAGGCACTGAGATCAGTGAGAAAGGGAGAGTGTCATGTGTTCTACAGCCTTAGCTAAGTGCCACTTGGCTTTTATCTCATGCTGTAGAGCAGTGGTTCCTAAACTTTTTGGCATCATGTCCCCTTTTTGATTTTTGAGAAACCCTCACACCCCCCCCCTCAAAAAAATCAGGAAAACTTGGGGTGCTATTCACGGGGGGTGGGGGGGTGGCTGGGTTGCCTCGTGCCACCCCTGGAATTTCTTCACACACCCCCAGTTTGGGAACCCATGCTGTAGAGGCTCATGGCTCTAGCCCCTGAAGTCACAAGTTCAGGTCCTCCTGCTGAGGATCAGGATCTGTCATCTTCACAGTAGGATTATATTATCTCTTTTGGTCATAGTGTCACACTGGAAGCTTTTGTGCAACTGATAATTTTCCATGATATCCAAATATTTTTCAGAGTCACTGCTTCCCTGAGATACAGTCCCCCATCTTGTAAATATGGCCTACATTCTTTCTTGCTAGGTATATACAAAAGCTTCAATGGGTAGCCGACTTAGTCTGTACAGGATAAACTTAAAAAACAACAAATAGTCTGGTAGCACTTTAAAGACTAACAAAACATGTAGATGGTATCATGAGCTTTCATGGGCACAGCCCACTTCTTCAGATGCCCACAAAAGCCCATGATACCATCTACATGTTTTGTTAGTCTATAAAGTGCTACCAGACTATTTATTGTTTTTTGAGTTTATCCTGTACAGCAGTGGTCCTCAATGTGGTGCCCGCCGGTGCCATGGTGCCCACCGGGCCATTTCTGTGCGCCCGCTGAGTGATCGGTGACATGCATGAGCGGCACCAGCCCCGGGTGCGCAGCACATGGTCAGTGCTGGCCCCAGGCGTGTGACGGTTAGGCGGCCCCATCCCCGGGTGCGTGGCACTAGGTCTGTGCCGGCCCCAGGTGCGCAGCACATGGGCGGCCCCGCCCCCGGGTGAGTGGCTCAAGGGCTGTGCTGGCCCTGAGCTTGCAGCGTATGGGCGGCGCGATCTGGGAGCGCGGCATAGGGGCGACGCCGGCCCTGGGCGCGCAGCGTATGGGCGACACCGCCACCGGGCGCGCAGTGTATGGGCACTGCCGGCTCCTGGGCATGTGGCACAGGCGCCGGCTCCGGGTACGCAGCGCATGGGCGGTGGTGGCCCTGCCCCCAGGAGCACGGGACATGGGCTGTTCCGGCCCCGGGCACGTGGAGTATGGGCGGCCCCACCCCGGGTGTGCAGCACAGTTGTGGCGCCAGCCCCGGGAGTGCAGCGCATGGGTAGCACCAGCTCCGGGCACGCAGCGTATGGGTGGCCCCACCCCCAGCACATGCGCAGCCCCGCCCCCGGGCTCATGTGTGGGCCCGCCCCGGGTGCCCGGCATGTGAGTGGCCCTGCCCCCTGGTGCCCAACAGCCCCAAAAGGGTGGGGACCACTGCTGTTCAGACTATTTGTTGTTTTTTAAGTTTATAGGTATATACAGTTAGTCATATTAAAACCTTATGGTTTGCTTACACCTCATTTATCAAGCAATCCAGATAACTTTGTCCTCTCTATTATTTATCACTACCACTTCCAATTTTTGTGTCAGCTGCAAACATTATCAGTGCTGTTTTCATATTTTCTCCTTTAATTCTTTATTAACCATGCCTTACCAACAAGAGTTGTACACTTATTTTCAGAATGTTTGTTGTATACTGGGCGGCCAAGAGAATTGCCGAGCCCCTATGCAAGCTGGGGGAGTGATTCCACACTCCCAAAAGGGGAAGGGCCTCAAGTGCAAGGGGTGGGGTATGGGGCAGCCTCAGTATCGTCTGGAGTGCAGCACTCTAGTGGTGATTTAAAAGGCCCAAGGCCCTTTTGAATCACTGGACCCCAGGGCAGATTCCCCTTTTGCCCTCCTCTTCCCTCTGTCGGTAGGCCTGGCTGTATATATAGATTGTGAGCATCTAGCATTAACTGGCTGTTTATAGGGATGCTACCCTGTTCCCATACATCTACATGTGTCAATGATCTTTGCACCTTTGGATTCATCATTACAGGACTGATGAATCATACTCTGACCTCCTTTTATTACCTGTACCAGCTGTCATGCCACTGGTGTGCTTCTTTCCACACTTGCTCTAAAAACATAGCTCATACTCCATACAGGTCTAACTCTCTCCTTTCCTGGAATTTGGCTATATTAAGAAAGAAAAGAAACAGTAAAACAATGATGCAGTTAAACGTTCCCCCTCCAGTCCTGGCTGTTCCTAGAGATCCTCCCTGAGGACTGCTGCATCCATGCACTGGCTATGTCCTGGCTCTCATCCAGTGAAGTTATGAGTCACCTGTCTCGCTCACTTAGCAAAATCCATAAAACCTCTTTCTGGCAGGGTCAATATTTGTTCTTGAAGTGGGATGTTTCACGAAAACACTGCCAGTCTGTTACACTCCTCTTCTTGGTTTGTGCCCCTGTTTTCTCCAGTTTCACAGCCAGAGGCCTATCCCTGCTCCAGGAAGTTTATTTAAAGCAGTATCTGTTTTTACTCCTGGTTTTCTGTGATGGAAAGGAAAGAAAAGAATGAGATGCATGGCAGAAACTGTTCATATTTTGCCCCACTTACAGGGTCCAATTTGATTTGGAAACATGCGCTAAGATTACTGCTTTTCCAAAGGGCTCAAGATGAAACCAATGACATTTCCCATCTTCTGGGCATATGGCTAGAAGGGAAAATGAATATCAAACCAGAGTGAACATCAAAACAGGACATCTATTCCAATGAATAGTCACAGTATGGACAGCTACAGCAGTCACTGACTGTCATGGCTGATTCTCCACTCTGGAGATTATGCTAATGCAGAAGTGAGGGCCCACAAAAGTACCCCAAAACCTTATCTCTCCAGGTTTTGGTATAAAACTTCCCCACGTTTTGGGGATAAAAAATCCGCTGCCACCATCAAGTGCTTTTGAACCCACAAACAGGGGTGGACATTTGAAACCAACCGCAGACCACCCCAACCTCTTTTTCCCAAAGAGCTTGAAAAAGAAAAGAGGAAATACAAACTGCAGTCTGTGGCTGCTATCCCGTAGTCAGAGACATGCAGATCCCACAGGATACATCTACACTTGCTCCCTAGTTTGAACTAGGGATGCAAATGTAGCTGACCGAAATTGCTAATGAAGCAGGGATTTCAATATCCCACGCTTCATTAGCATAATCTCACCCTTGTGCTATTCCGCTCGCCAGCTGATTCGAACCAGGAAGAGCACTCCAGGATGCATTAGTTCGAATCAAATCCCTTGGTTCAAACTAACATTACTCCTCATTTTTTACTTAAATCCCTGCTTCATTAGCAATTTCGGTTGGCTACATTTGCATCCCTAGTTCAAATTAGGGAGCAAGTGTAGACGTACCCACAGACAGATTTTCCAGGACACAGAACTGAATCAATACCAGGTTAATAAAAAAGAAAGACCTTTTATTATCAAAACAATATTCCTGTTACAATCATAGTTGAATTGTCTAGATGGTAAGAGCCACCAATTAATAAACTCATGGGGAATTTTCCCATGGGAACAAAACTTAGTTACAAAAGAGAGGAAAACCCATTTCTAAATGCACAGACATCAGATTCCCATTCCCAAACCTGAAAACAATAAAACCTAACGGATTTATCTAGGCTTTGCCCTACTTACAGATGGTGAAGAGTCTTTTCTTGGAGAGGGACATGTGGTCTGTCCCGCTCAGTATCTGGAGAATCAGCTGACCAGGGACAAAGGAAGGAAAAATAAAAAATTCCTTTGTCCCAGTTTCAAATTCCTATCTACATTTCTATTGGCTGACTGCTACCTGGCTAGGTACAGTTAACCCCTTAGTCTCCAGGCTGCTAGCTAACCCTCATAGTTATGACACTGTCTCTGACGAAACCATATTCTCCTGGTTGTTACTTGAGTTTGTGAGGCTAGTTTCTGTTATTTTCTCCAGTTCTAGCATGTTACGTGCCTTGAGATTCAGCATGCTTACACACACTATTTGACATGAAGTCCTGAGACAAGTCCACCAAGATGACACTGTTATTACCCCTCTCCCTATTCTTTTGTGAATTTAATTTGTTACCTGCTATCATCTTGAGGTATCTTTCAGGGTCAATGTTTCACAGTTTTCTCCCTCCCTCTAATTATAGGTGTATTTTATTTTTTCCCTTGTGCTATTAGCTTTCCTATTTCCAAGGTGAATGCCCACTGTTTGCATTGTTAGTCAACTTGTATTAGTTTTCTGTTCTAATCGGTGTTTAGAGTTCTTCCAACTTTGGGAGAAACTGAGAAAGTATAATTTTACTCCCTCATCCAGGTTCATTAATTATGATGTTAAATAAGACCAATCCAAAAACCTATCCTGGCAACATACCATCAGTCACCTGCACCCACTATACCTTGCTGTTTATGATCTTTTAGTCAGTTTTCAGTTTGCATGATGACAGTATGATCTGATGCTTAGAGTGGGAGGAAACCTGAGTTCCATTCCTGACTCTGCTATTGATTTACTGTGTGACTTTGAACAAGTTACTTCAACTACCTGTGCTTCTGTTTTGTCTATTTGTGGGAGGCACTGTCTAGTACAGTTGTGTCTAAACTTACTAAACCTCCAAGATGCATACAACAATCTTCAGAAGTTTGAGAGCCAGGCAGTCCAGCTAGGACTTCAGGCTTCAGCAATGCAGAAGGCACCTGCCAGCTCTTGGGGCTTCAGTCCCATGGGAGATTCCTGTTAGGACTCGAGACTGAAGAGCTGTTCCCACTGAAGCTCACAGTTCCAGCAGATGTGCCCTGAGATCTCTGTCCCTGCTGGGCAGAAACCAGAAGCAACACATAGTGGGAGCTTCTGAGGGCAAAAAGGGGCATGCCTACAAGGGCATGACTCAAACTATTGGGGGGACCACTCTCAACAGGCACCAATCATCTCTGACAGAAGCCCCTAAAACCATCACTCCATTGCAGGGCAGAAGCCCTGAGTCTCCCTTGAGTTTGATAGGCAAAGAATGGGTGGAATGTTGGGGCTCCATGAGTAAAATTTTAGCTGTAGAAGAGCCATATGCAGCTCTTGAGCCTCAGTTTGGCCTCGCCAGTCTAGTATTTGTAGAGTATCTTGCACAATGGGACTCCAATTTCAGCTGGGAGCTCAAGGCAATCTGCAGTAATTCAGATAACAACAATAGTAATAGTTCACCACTATTCGTTCTAAACCTATTCAAATTAATTGTTTCGGTTCAAGTGCAGGTACTGAGGAGTTCTGACTTTAAGCGCTGGGCACCAGAGGGCAGTGAGCGAGAGACTTCATGCTCCCTCCCACCCCCAGGCCAATCAGGACATGGAGGCAGAGCGAAGCATGCAAAGTCTCCTCCCGCCCTGCCCCTGTCCTGCAAGAGTATGTGGCTCTCAGAAGGCAGGGTGGGAGACAGCTGTCGGTTCTCTCTGGGGCTTCGTCTATACTGCAGCCTTCTTCCGCAAAAGCTTATGCAAATGAAGCGTGGAGTAGAATATTGCCACGTTTCATTTGCATAATTAATTAGCAGCTGTTTTTGCTCAAGAGGGTTTTGTGCAAAAGGGAGATGTGTAGACAGCTCCTTTTTGCGCAACCCCCCCTCTTGCGCACGAGCCGTTCTTCCTGAAAAAATGGAAGAACGGCTCTTGCGCAAGAGGGGGATTTTGCGCGGAAAGGAGCTGTCTATACAGCCCCTTTTTGCGCAAAAGCCTCTTGTGCAAAAAGAGCTGCTAATTAATTATGCAAATGAAGCATGGTGATATTCTACTCCGCACTTCATTTGCATAAGCTTTTGCAGAAGAAGGCTGCAGTATAGATGTAGCCTGGAGTGGGCAGGTCAAAAACTTCACATGCTCCTCCACCCCAGACCAATCAGGGTCTGTGCGCGGGGAAGCACATAAGTGTCCTGGCCTTGCCCCCTTCTGCCTGAGGCCCTGCCCATTCTGGGGCAGCCTGGAGCTACTTCAAAAATTTCTGAAGAAGCCTCCAGTCAAAAATTATTGCCAACCCCTGCACTAAATGGTCCAGGAGATAATAGATATGTCTGAGACTCATGGCGCAGATTGTGAAAATTCCAAAAGGCATGCTGCCCACATCCTAGTATCTTCTCTACCTGAGGAGGGTCAATTAGAAATGGCCAGAGGAAAGGTCTTTTTATACAAAAAGAGTCCACAAAATCTTAACTTTTGTAACTTCCTTTGGGTGAGCTGTTTCAGGAGATGAATGTTTTGCATCTACCTAATTGATTATTATGCTACATAATCCCTTCCTGTGCCACCGCCTCCTGTTCCATTCCAGTTCCTGTCATCCAGGTTTAATTCCTTTTTAAAGTACTATGGATATTTAAGGCTTCTCTTCCAGAATGGATAGGTCTGAATCCTCTGAAGTCACACTCCTTGCAGCTTTGTAGATCCATAGCAATACATTATTTCATTTTCATTTCTTTAATACATGCTAAATTTTTTAACACTGGAGAAACAATCTCATTGTGTGTCTCCCAGCTATGATAGACAGACTGGTGCTAGCATTGCTCAAACTTGTGCAGTAAGAATAGTCGAAGCCTACCCAGTCTCCTAGGTCTAAGCTTAGAAGGCAAGCCTGAGCAATGTCCACACTGCTGTTTTTAATGTGCTAGCTAAAGGAAAGCTACCACTAGCCTATCTGTCTGGGTTGGGAAGGAATGCTTCCAACTGCAGCATAGATATACCCCAAAGGAGAAAACTAAAATGAGATGATGCTTTGGTTCTTTGTCTTGTTGCTTTTGAGTATTATACACAACAGTTTATCAAAACACAGTCACTGCTATTTGTAATTGTAAATACTTTTGCAGAATCCTCACAAAATCATGAGGTTAGTCCTGGACAAAAACACGAAGAGTTGCATATGTCTGTGTAGCTATGATGTTTATCCCAATAGACCACTTAATGATCCTACAAGGGGGTGATCACCTCCCGCTAAGAGATGAATGCCCTCAACTTCTACTGAAGTAATGAATGGTGAGAGCATTCATTTCCTCGATAATACCTGGGCCTTCCTTAGAGAGTAATGGTACTGTGCAAAGATATTACTATGCAATAGAAAGTATTTCAAAAACCACAAAAATGTAGCCACATTACATTCATATAGGACATATGGAAGTGGTATGAAAATTTAAGATTACACATATTATACTAAAAAAAATTCCAGTGCCAACTGTAACTTCTGAAGAAAAGTTTGTGGTGGATTCACAGGAACTACACTAAAAAAATTGGCAAGCATTGCAAAAGACTGTATCAAAAGAGACTGAATTATGATCTAAAAAAGGGCATGTTCTGAAAATGTCAGAAAAATGGGAAAAAATGTTGTACTGCTGCTTTAATAGAAGAATGAAGCAGAAGGTTAGATATAAAATACAAAATGAGGAGCAGGTGTAAGTGTGAAAGGAATGGGAGACACTAGGAAGTGTGACTGAGATTTTAGATGTGGTAAGAGCTTTAGAGGCACAATTTCCATTAGTAAATTACAGTAAATTGCATCCACTTTGAGACCCTCTAAAGCAGCGTCTCTTAGTGTAAATGGGAATCATGTTCATACTGTGTACTGTGACCACTGGCAAATATATTTATGGACACTTTAATTGGGTCATATCCATAGGCAGACAGTCTAATTATGTGATCTTAAGCTTTCATTCTCTTTTTATTGTCTGCATAAAAAGCTTAATTGCCTAAAGCTGTATCTATACTATGGAAACTCTGGAGGCACAGCTATAATATAGAACTATACAAGAATAACCTCATAGTGTAGATTCAGTCTACACTGGAGGAAGGTTTTTTTTGGTCAGTGTAAGAATAACACCACCCCCAAAATGGAAGCTATGTCAGTGTTGGCATTCTTCTATCTACACTGATGTATCTGACACTGGAGGTAGGTTTGCTTAGCTATGACAGTCAGGTCTGTAGGCTTTTCACACCCCAACCAGAGAAGCTATTTTAGCACAGACCAAGCCTAAGGTTAGGTGATGACAGCTATGATCCTGCAAACATTCATGAACATGCATAATTTTATTTAAATCATTAGTGTCACTGAAGTCAGTGAGCAGGCTCATTCCTAGTGCCTACATTTAGGTAGGCCAGTTTAAGAATCAAAACCTTAGTTAACCCAATAATTTATTTACTCATAAGCTAAAACATGTTTATTGTTTTCTACAGAGGTTCCTGAGATTTTATGTCATGGGGCATTATATCTTTGAAAATATTTATAAATATATATAATATTGCAATACCGGTATGAGGCATACATGTTTAAATCTGCTAGTCCCACATCTTTTAGGATTTCAAGAAGATGTGTTTGAAATTAAAGCTTCCTACAGCTTGTGTGCTTGAATTGAAGTACCAAAGAACTCACTTAAATTGTAACTCTGTGTCATGGGCCAGGTTACCCCTCAGGCTTACAGTCCTGTCATCATAGAGTCACCCACCCATGTCTCCCGTTTTTGTCCTTTCGGCCACCACCTGTGTCCCTAATGTGCTCCCCCCAGCTTTGTCCCCTCCGAAGCAAAAAGGGCCAAAGCCCAGTCCAGAGCCTCCTCAGCTTCGGTCTTCCCGAGTGTTACGGCGCCCGCGACGGAGGAGGGGGACTTGGGCCTACCCTCACTCCAAGTCCCGACCCAGGACCCTAAAGGCAGCAGCGTCGGCTCGCTGCCTGGTTGGTGGGGACTCCCCCGTAACTCACCAACCATCGGGGTTCGGTTAAGGATTGCCGCTGCCGGCAGTCCCCGTCCTGGGTCACTTCCTCCTCCTTGCCGAGCTCGCCTTCTCAGTGATCCACTGCTCCGTCTCTCCAGTCGTTGACCGCGGCTCCCTCCGTACCGGAGCGTCCTCCCTTCCCTGCTCTCTCTGGCCTCTTTTGAAGGGCCCGCCTTCCACGGCCCCGCCCCCTTCGCCCAGGCGCCCTCTGATGACGTCACCCGGGAAGGGAAATCCCCTCCGGGTGATGTCAATGCCCCCAGCTGGCCCCGTACACGCGGGGCATGTGACTCAGGCTGCTGCCTGCGGGCCGCTGCATCTCCGGCTCCTGGAGACAGTGAACGCCGCGGCAAGTGCTACGGCGGTCCTGCCAGCAGCCCTTTTGCCCCTCGCGGGCTCTGGAGTGAAGGGTGTCCCCGGTTCCGGGGCGGTCGGAACCGGCGCCCCATCACACTCTGGACCCAGAATCAACAGTTCTGTGTTTCAGGAAATTAAAAAAAAACAAAAAACCCAGAGTTATTACAATTCAGACCCCTTCTAGGGCTACTGGCTTTAAGATTCCCTTAAAACTTCAGTACAACTATGTAGCTATAGAAGATGCACTTATTCCCAGCGCTTCTAATTGCTGCCCTATATCTACTATATTTGCTCTTTTCTTAGATGTTTAACGTTGGCAGTTGGCCAGTCTCAGACTGAGCAGAAAAGCAACAGCTCAAACTAGCCAGCCTGGCAAGCATCTTCCTTTCGACTGATAGTTATGTGGGAGCAATTAGTGGAGGTGGAGAGTGTGTGTGTGTGTGGCTGGGAGAGGGGTTAATGAAAGAGAGAAGAACAGAGTTAAGAGGTAAGATTCTAAGGATGTGTCTACAGTGTCTACTAGCGTTATCCCGAAATAACAATGCAAGTGTCTACACAGCATTTCTGTTATTTCGAAATAATATCGAAATAACGGGCAGCTTATTCCGATTTCTGTAAACCTCATTCCATGAGGAATAACTCCTCTTTCAAAATAAGCATGCCTTATAGATGTACCCTAAGGAGGCAGTAGGATCAGTATGATAAAGGAAGCTTTGTTGGTGATGGAAAATGTGGGAAGCAGAAGCAGTAATTGGGAAGAAAAAGCAGGGCTAGCAAGTGTCTCACCTCTCAGCAGTAGCATCTAGTATCTCTAACATTAGTATTTCAATTTATTTTTGAATGAAGCTCATGGACTCAATTCAGGGACCATTCCATCTCAAGAAGCTCTCAAAAATCCCTAACAAGTAGACTGAGAAGCCTTCAAGACTGGTGGTGGGATTTGGGTTTCTCTTTGCTCCAAACTTGGTCCACATCAGTAGCAGCGGAGTCATGATGCACAATTATCATTTAGCACAGTAGTTCTCAGACTTGTCTGTTGATCTCAGTGCTCTGTGGAGGGCCTTTGGTGAATTGCTTTCACAATGGTGGAGCAAATGTGCAATTGAAACCAGGGGGCTTCCGTTGAACTTAAAAGTTTAAAGGACATGATGCAATAGGCTTCAGGTGGTGACACCCACTGCTAGTTGTAGCTCTGCCTGAGTCATGGTAAGAAAGGGCATTTAATAGCATATTTGACTAAACAAAAGACAGTTCCCCTCTGTGCTGCTATTTGGGATCATAGCATGGGATACCAAAGAGGGGGAGTGGTTGTAAAATGGTGTTAGCAGTACAGGATGCACCTCTATAAACCAGAACTCTGTAGTCTGGCAACATCCGAGGTCTGGAAGTACCATGGATGTTCCAGGATCAGAGATTCCTGGCATATTGTGAGAGTGGGGGGCTGCGAGCCCGTCACATTGCGGGGGTGAGGGGGACAAGCAGCCCAACTGGGCTGCAGGGGGCAGGCAAGAGCCGGTGGTTCAGCTGGGCTGTGGGGTTGGGGGGAGCCAGGAAGCCTGGTGGGGAGGGTAGAACTGGGGGTGGTACCGGCAACAGGGGGGCATAAATGACCTCCCCTGGGCTGCAAAATCACTCATCTGGGACCAATCAGGTCCTGAGGGTACCGGAGGTTCAACCTGTGTTGCATACAGAGCATGGCTCAGTTTTATCCCCTACTAGGGCCGTTGATGATGGTGGTGGGACACAGAGGGCAGTTGCCCTGGGCCCAGTGATTTAAAAAGGCCTGGGGCTTCAGGTTGTTACCATGGTGGTTGCAGTGGCTGGAGTCCTGAGCCCTTTAAATCACTGTCAGATCCCTGTGTACCATGGTCTGGATGGCACTGAGGGCTGGGTGGGTAAGGCTAACCCCCAGCCCTGCCTTTTCTGCCAGAGGCCCCACCCCTTCTAGGGTGGTCAGGAGCTTAACACCTCCCACCTTGCTCAGGATCCAGCAAACTCTGTCACCAGCCCTGTCCTCTAAAGCAAGCCCCAGTGAAAAAGCTGGCATATACAGAGTCTTCAGAGGTATCCTTTATTTTTAAGTGCTGTCATTTCTGAATGGCAGGTTTTCTATTTACAGCAAGCCTCCACCCCAGGGCAAGTAATAGAGATGTAGAGTGTTAGTCTGGTCTTGCTGAAACAATAGACAGGACTATGCAGCCCTCTAAAGACTAACAGGATGGTTTATTAGGTGATGAGCTTTCACCAGCCAGTCCCACTTGATCTGAGGAAGTGGGTCTGGCCCTTGAAAGCTCATCACCTAATAAACCATCTTGTCAGTCTTTGAAGTGCTGCATAGTCCTGTCTTTTGTTTCATCACAGGGCAAGATGTGCATTCACAGCTGGGAAGTTGAGGGAAGAGGTAGAATTACATTGTAGAAGTGGAATTTGCATTTATTCTCAACTAAGGAACTGATTCTATTCCCATTGAAATTTTGCCTCCCATGAGAGTTTTGTCACCAAGTCCAATGTAAGCAGGATTAGACATAAAGGATTCAAATTATCCATTTTTACTGCTGCTATGATTAAAAACAGTAAGAATGCAACAAATATCCACTTCAGAGCTGAATAGTGATAGAAATGTAGCCGTGTTAGTCTGGTATAGCTGAAGCAAAATACAGGACTATGTAGCACTTTAAAGACTAACAAGGTGGTTTATTAGATGATGAGCTTTCGTGGGCCAGACCCACTTCCTCAGATCAAATAGTGGAAGAAAATAGTCACAGCCATATATACCAAAGGATACAATTAAAAAAAATGAACACATATGAAAAGGACAAATCACATTTCAGAACAGAAGGAGGATGCGGGGGGGGGGGGGAAGGAAGGTGAATGCCTGTGAGTTAGTGATATTAGAGGTGGGGAAGGGTAGATGTCTGTGAGTTAATAGTGTTAGAGGTGATAATTGGGGAAGCTATCTTTGTAATGGGTAAGATAGCTGGAGTCTTTGTTCAGGCCTCCGTGGAGAGTGTCGAATTTTAGCATGAATGCCAGTTCAGAGGATTCTCTTTCAAGTGCAGATTTGAATGTCTTCTGGAGTAGGATGCAGGTGAGTAGGTCATTGAGACATTGTCCTTTCTGGTTGAAATGGCAAGCAACTGTTTTTTCTTTGTAATCCTGTCTAATGTCTGTTTTGTGGGCATTGATTCTTTGGCGAAGTGTCTGAGACGTTTGTCCAATGTACATAGCAGACGGACACTTTCGGCACATGATAGCATAAATTATATTTCTGGAGGCGCAGGAATATGTATTCTTGATCTTATAACTCACTTGGTTAGGCCCAATAATGGTGTCAACAGAGTGAATATGTGGACAAAGCTGACAACAGGGTTTGTTGCAAGGGAAAGTACCAGGGTTGGTATTAGTGTGGTATGTCCTGTGGTTGTTGGTAAGAATCATCTTGAGGTTAGGTGGTTGTCTCTGGGAGACTATGGGTCTGTCTCCCAGAGCTCCTTGGAGTTTAGTGTCCTGTTCCAGTATAGGCTGTAATTTATTGATAATGTGTTGGACAGGTTTAAGTTGGGAGCTGTAGGTGATGACAAGTGGTGTTCTATTGTTGGTTTTCTTGGGTCTGTCTTGAAGTAGATGGTTTCTAGGTATTCGTTTGGCTCTTTCAATTTGCTTTTTTATTTCTCTGGGTGGGTAGTTGAGGTTTATAAATGCTTGGTAGAGATCCTGAAGTTTCTGGTCTCTGTCAGTGGGATTAGAGCAGATGCGGTTGTATCGAAGGGCTTGGCTATAGATGATGGATCGTATGGTGTGTGCTGGATGGGAGCTGGAAGCATGTAGGTAACTGTATGAGTCAGTCGGTTTTCCGTAGAGGGTGGTGTCTAATTTTCCATTGTTGATTTGTACTGTGGTGTCCAGGAAATGCATCTCTCGTGTGGAATGGTCCAGGCTGAGGTTAATGGTGGGGTGTAGGTTGTTGAAATCTGTGGAATGTCTCCAGTGTTTCTTGGCCATGCGTCCAGATCATAAAGATGTCATCGATGTAGCGTAAGTAGAGAAGGGGTAAAAGGGGACGGGAGCTGAGGAAACGTTGTTCTAGGTCAGCCATGAAGATATTAGCATACTGTGGGGCCATGCGTGTACCCATGGCTGTGCCGCTGATCTGGAGGTATAAGTTGTTTTCAAACTGGAAATAATTGTGGGTGAGAACAAAGTTACATAGGTCTGCTATCAGGTTGGCAGTTTCTTCCACTATTTGATCTGAGGAAGTGGGTCTGGCCCACGAAAGCTCATCATCTAATAATCCACTTCAGAGCTGTCATCCTAGTTCTTATTTACAGAGTGTTTTCCTTTAACTTCTGCCCACTAATGGTCTTTATGTGACCTCTTTTGTATCTACTATTTGAATTTAAATGTTAACCTTTCTGGCTCTTAAATGTTTTCATTTTCCTGTTGGTGATGGTTTTTCTTTTTCTCAGTTTCTCTCAGGGCCCAATGGCTCTTCCCATTGTATTCTCTTTGCTCACACCAGTGAATAGGCTGCAAAAAGGTGTCAATAACATCTCAGATTACAGAAGTGAGCAGACAAAGGAGGCTTTTTACAATTTTGCCACCTTGATTATTCAATGAGAATAGCAGCTCTCAGGATTCCTCTGCTACACCTCCAAAGCAAAGGTAAAAAGTGAGAAAAAGTCATGCTGGTTTTGATGCAATCAAAGGTAGTAGTGTTGGAAAATATTTAGATTTCTCTGTATTGGTAACATGGTGAGAGAGGTTGCCACAGAGCATGCTCCTTCACCCTGGATCTCTCTGTTCAGTCTTCGCCCAATCTTCTGTAAGTTCACCACATTGTATTTTATTGACTATGTCTTATACAGCCTCAGGTCCCATCCCCATAAGGCTTATCCCAAGTTAAACATACCCTTTTAGGGTATGTCTACACTACCACCCTAGTTCGAACTAGGTGGTAATGTAGGCAACCGGAGTTGCAAATGAAGCCCGGGATTTGAATTTCCCGGGCTTCATTTGCATCTCGCCGGGCGCCGACATTTCTAAATGTCCGCTAGTGCGGACTCCGTGCCGTGCGGCTACACGCGGCACGGACTAGGTAGTTCGGATTAGGCTTCCTAGTCTGAACTACCGTTACTCCTCATGAAACTAGGAAGCCTAGTCCGAACTACCTAGTCCGTGCCGCGTGTAGCCGCACAGCACGGAGTCCGCACTAGCAGACATTTAGAAATGGCGGTGCCCGGCAAGATGCAAATGAAGCCCGGGAAATTCAAATCCCAGGCTTCATTTGCAACTCCGGTTGCCTACATTACCACCTAGTTCGAACTAGGGTGGTAGTGTAGACATACCCTTACTTACTTACCCTCCACCCCCCACTAGCAGCAAAACTTGTGGAGCAAAAAAAAAAAAAAAAAAAAAAAAAAGGAACTGAACAGGGCCGAAAAACAAAAATAGCAGCAAAACTTAGCGTGGGGAATTGACGGGGAGGCTGCGTCGCCTCGTGCCTCATGCCTCCCACAGGAGGGCACACCCCTGAGTTTGGGAACCCATGCTCTAGAGGATTACGCAAGAGTGGTGTCACCTTTCCAGGGGTGGCCCTAGACTAGATGCCAGCAACTGGTGCCCTAGGCAAACCATGTAATCGGTGCCCCCCCGAGTACCAAGGGCAGATATAGGCTGAGGTTTTTGGTAAACTAGGAAACATTTTGCCCCTATTTTCCATTTAATGTTTTTTAATCATATTTATTTAAAAAGGCATAATTATTCGATTTGTCCATCCAACCAATGTTTCTGAGATCAGATGAAAATAGACACACAAACTTTTCAGAATAGATTTGTACACAACAGCTAGACGATATTTCAGTATGATTTCAAATAAAAATGCATTACAAATGTTAATTATAATTTTTATTATTACAAATTCAAAATAGGCCAGTACACTATCCTACTTTAACTTCCATTATCACCACATTGCTGGGGATGGAGTTCTGTGGCTGGGGACAGGAGGGCTGGGGAGAGGGAACAGGGTGCCTTTGGGGGGAGAGAGTTCCCTGTACCCGCCTCCTCCCAGGATTCCACCCCCCAGAGGGAATCTGGTGCATGCATCTCCCCGGGCCGACCCCCCACTCCCACAGCATAGGGAACCCCCACGCGTGCCTCTCCCGGGGCCGACCCCTCCCCCCCCGCGGCGCAGGGGAAGCCGGTGTGTGCCTCCCCCGGGCCGACCCCCCTACCCTGCGGCACGGGGAACTCCTGCGTGTCACCTCCACTGGGGCCAATTCCCAGCGCTCCTCCTCCGGGGCCGACTCACCCCTCCTGCGGCTCAGGGAAGCCACCGCACTCCTCCTCCAGGGCTGACACCAGGCGTTATGGGAAGGTGGAATGGCAAGGAATTTGGCACCCCATTTAACTTGGTGCCTTAGGCAGCTACCAAGTTTGCCTATAGGCGGGGACCGCCCCTGCACCTTTCTGAGATCCTGCAATATAACAGGGTTTCTGGGAGCACTGCTGAGAGGGTTAAATCAGAGCGAATTGCTTGAAGACAGGATTACTTACAGCCAAAGACTAGGGGTTCTCCACTCTAAGGCACACCAACTAGTTATAAAGAGCACTTCTGTTTTCCACACTGGCCAACAAGAAGTCACACAAGCACACACTCCAGCTTCTCCTGTGCCACAACCAGTACCACTCCTTACGCAAATGAGAAGTTATGAAAAACAATCTCACAAAATTCAAACAAGTTCTCCTGATTCCAAAGGACCAGCCACATAGCTAGATCAATTTATATCTCAGGGTATGTCTACACTACCACCCTAGTTCGAACTAGGGTGGTAATGTAGGCAACCGGAGTCGCAAATGAAGCCCGGGATTTGAATTTCCCGGGCTTCATTTGCATAAAGCCAGGAGCCGCCATTTTTAAATGTCCGCTAGTGCGGACTCCGTGCCGTGCAGCCACACGCGGCACGGACTAGGTAGTTCGGACTAGGCTTCCTAGTCTGAACTACCGTTACTCCTCATGAAACAGAAACCTAGTCCGGACTACCTAGTCCATGCCGCGTGTAGCCGCGCGGCACGGAGTCCGCACTAGCGGACATTTAGAAATGGCGGCGCCCGGCGAGATGCAAATGAAGCCCGGGAAATTCAAATCCCGGGCTTCATTTGCAACTCCAGTTGCCTACATTACCACCCTAGTTCTAACTAGGGTGGTATTGTAGACATACCCTCAGATCTTACCCAAAACACCACTATGTGCCAATTGTTTAGAATCTAAAATCTACAGTTTTATTAATAAAAGAAAAAAGTTTGAGAGTAAAATTGTAAAAGAAATTAAATTATGTACACCAGTTACAAAATTCTTGGTGCAGACATGTCACAGAGATGGATTAATCTGCTGTTTTATAAGTTTCTGGAATAATCCTTTGTTAGGATGGATCATAAATCCTTCTGGGGTCAGTTCATAACAAAAATGCTTCAGAAGTTATGAGCTGGAATGAAGACAAAAATGGCAAAACACCCAAAGCCCTCTATATATCCTTGCCCATGTGGAGGGAATTCCGTTGTTTGCCTTGTGTGAAAGTAAACCCCAGATGGAGCTGCTCACTTGAGTAAGTCACCTGTCCATGCACGATTACGGCACTCACACAGCTTCCATGCTGGTCTGAATATTCACAGCAAAGTTCCTCAGATGTGAATTGGCACCAGTTGAGGTGCATTGTCAGTGAAGAACTGCTATTCACTTGACTAGCAATCCTTTCACAATAGGCCTGTGCCACGTGCCGGACATGATGCAGGGGGCAGGACTTGAGGGGCACGCAGGGGTGATGTCACGGAGAGGGCCGTTCTCAATCCATTTCCTAGGTCTATTTTGATTGCCAGTACGCTCCTGCCTGTTAATCACCATTCCCAACAAATTGTCTCCCTCTTGGGCCTCTGCGGGGGCATTTACAAAGTGCACAAAGTGGTGAACCAGCCCTAGGCTATTTCCGCTGTGTCATGGCAGTGGAAAGGTGGCTTAGAGTCAGCTACTTTCACTTTTTCCTGCAAACACTGTTCAGTGTGTGGCTCAGGCATGAGCTCTGGAAAGGATTAGAGCATGTCATCTTCCAGTGTCAAGTCGCAGGTTAAAAAGATTGCACAGGAATTTCTATGCCTAATGACTAATAGAGAACTTCCTGTAGCACCATGATAGAAGCTTTTTGTCTTGGAGCTAAGAGACTGGGGTTTCAGTGCTGTCTGCACAGGTGTGTGCGGTTTCACTAGGGAGACCATAAGTAAGGTTATACAAACAGTTCTGTTATCGAGTAGTCAATTATCCTTCACACATGCAGCATGGGAAACAGAATCAAGAATCTTTGTTACAGACCATTCCAGGCATCATTTGAGCTAAAAGAGAATAAAATGAAGCTAGTAGTAGTAAAGCTTTTAATTTCTGCGACAAGTATACATACACAGTAGGTATTCAGATAACACTGCAAGTTTAAAAAAGTCTCTCGGTTTCATCCTACTTTCTGATTTCTTACCCTCTTTCTCTGAAGCTGGCCATTGTTAAGAGTACATGTTCCTCAGGGCTGATACAATATGACAGTTCCTATGTGCCTAAATCATTTAGGCACAATGCTAGTCAGTGTGGCAATCACTTTTGTAGAAAGGTCAACAATGGATTCAAATAGGGAGACTGAATTTGAGTGACTAAGCAATCTAGGAAGCTTATATCCCACTCATCACCACAGCATCTGAGCTAACCCCTAAAGGAGGTCTATAAAGGATATTCTTGAGCTAGTTTGCCAGCATGTGCAGTAAGAAGGCGGACATAGTAC
Source organism: Pelodiscus sinensis (assembly GCF_049634645.1). Classification (NCBI taxonomy): domain Eukaryota; kingdom Metazoa; phylum Chordata; order Testudines; family Trionychidae; genus Pelodiscus; species Pelodiscus sinensis. Next base: position 311,642,882 of record NC_134711.1, read on the forward strand.
AGCATCTAGTGGAAAAGCGTCCATATCACAGAAACTCTTTGGTACTGACTAACTCCACTGTTTACAGGCTCAGCCAAGGGGCAATGGAGCAAATGGGCAAGAAGCATGAATTGCTCTCTAACAATGAGACCTCAGCCCCATGGGTAAGCACTAAAGCTCATTGGTGGGGTGAAGAAGCCTGCACAGCTGCTGCCTATTCTGTGACTGTGATGTATGTAACTACAGCACGTCATTCCCAAACTGTTGCATTAATCCAACCCTTTTTGTGGTGATTCAAACACATTTTAACAATGGCATTAGGAAGGGTCATTTATTCAATGCAGTTCAGGAGGGAAGAAGAAAAAAGATTCATTATCACTTTTATCAGTCCAACCTCTAAGTCATAACTATATGTTATAATGGGCCAGGTCAAGCTGGCAAATATACATATGACATTTAGAACTCAGTGACAACTTTAAATTTAGCAAATGGATTCTGTCAGGTTCAGGAACATCTTTGAATGTCTCCAGGTTTTTATTTTTTTTAAATGGGTCATAGTTCAAATTATATTTAACATATCAGATCTGGTAAAGGTTGCCATATATTACTTCATTCCAAGAAAATGAGTGGCACATTAGTTATTTCATATTATAGCTATTACAGTGCATTTGTCAAATATGTTTTACTCTCCTTTAAAGAAAAATAATGTTTGTTTTAGTACTCTAGGATTTTCTTAATACAAGCAAACTCTATTTGTACTATAATATTACAGTATTGTCTGTAATGTCAGGTAGCTCTTAGAAACGCTTACTCCTGAAGCTAGAAAGTGTCTTTTGGTAAGGGGTACATTCCATAATGGAGGAAATTATTCAGCACTCTCCTCTGAATCAGGGCAATAGACATCAATATTAAATCCTCCTTTGCTCTCAGGCTGGAGCTCACTGTGAGAAACTAGGTCTGGGGGAAGTTGCCACATTTGCAACTCTCATATATAAAGTAAGTTTTTAACCAATAACTACTGCCCTCTCAGGGTATGTCTACACAGCAGCGTTATTTCCGAATAACATCCATTATTCCGAAATAACTATGTGAGCATCTACACCGCTAGCCCATTATTTTGAAATCATTTCAAAATAAAGCATGGTTTATTTCGGCATTTGTAAACCTCATTCCATGAGGAATATTGCCTCTTCCGAAATAGCTATTTCGGAATAGCAGTAGTGTGGACAATCCACTGCTCCTATTTTGAAATAGGTTCTTTTCGAGGCCATTCAGAGTAATTACTCCCCAGTGCTTTCTGGGACTCTAAATCGAGGTAGCATGTCTACATGAAATGAGTCTGCCTCGGACTAATTTCCAGACCTCCCTGTAGAATAGAAACGCTATTTCAAAATAAACTATTTCAGAGTATTTCTTCTGGAATAACTTATTCCGAAATAATTGGAATTAATCTCTCATAGATGTCTGGGATATATACACAGGTAACTCCCCTTAAAGCTAAAAGGAGTTGAGTGTCTATCAGATCCCTTGTGCACTGATGGGATATTTGATTCCATGAAAGTCTTTACATTCTGAGGCACCGCACAAAAGCTCTTTGTCCACATTGATTCTGCTGTGATAAATGGTTTGAATACATTGGTAGACATAAAGATGCAGTGAATGGGCTAAAACTGAAGGCAGATCTTTATTTTAATTACCTATAGTACTGCAGGCACCATATATTGCTAGGTATTAATAAATGAAAAAGGCAGTACATTGTGAATTAATGTTTCAAGAATTTCTTTGCTTAAACTGTAAAATAATATTTAAACTGACGTAACTTGAGAAAACAGTATAATTTTCAGGTAAACAGCTGTCTAAGTATATCTCTGATAAATGTATGTGACTGTAGCTCCTTCCTATGGCTGGAAATGGAGTAGTCTAAAATGACACTGTGGTTTTATGTGCTTAATAAAATAGCTACAAACATTTGTTTATGCGTATCATTTCATATTCAGCTTGTTCAGAAAAGAGGTTTCTTATTGAGGGAATAAGATGTAACATTTTTATTAACTATCTGGAAGGGGAATTAAACAAAATGCTGTTTAAATTCCGAGCTAAACTTTTTTATCTGTCCAATTCCTCCTGGAATGTAACTTTCAAAGATAAATAAAAATGTCATTTAATTTTTAAAATTATATCTACATTTCTTGGCTGTCTTACGTCTTTTTTTTTAGATATCCAGCTTTGATTATAAGGTTCTTGTAATAGGAATTGTCTGTGTATTTATTGTATGCAGCAGACCACAATATTGGCACTCAGCAAATAAGAGTTAGAAACAGTATTAAGGGATCTCATCTAGAAATATAGGCAGGAGCTCGGGGCCGCCGCAGATAGGGGCTGCTGCTGCTCCATGCTGCTTCCTCTGATATAGAGGCAGCAGCAGTCCTTATCTGCAGGGGCCCTGAGCGCTTGCCTATATTTCTAGATGAGATCCCTTAATATTGTATCAGAGGCAGCAGCGTGGGCTGGCAGGGGCTCCCCAGGAGTGGGGCCAGGAGCTGGGAGCTCACCAGCTACCAGCCCCTCCCTCTGGGACCTTTTTAGTAGCCATTAAAAATTGTTGTGGCTACACGATTACTAAAAACACAAAATCTAATACTCTTAATACTAAGTGTTTGTATTTGTCTGCAATTACCTATATCTTCTTAGAAATTTAACAATGTAACCAAATTCATTTGTGGATGCTAATTCCCTTCCATGTACCAATTGTCCTATACTATGCATTGTCCTATACTATGGTTCAATTAACCTTAATATTAAAGATGTAAAATAATGCAGGTAACGCATAATGCTATTTACATTGTTACATTGTGTAACTATCCAAGTTATAATGATGTACTGGCTAATTGCCTGAGGAGAATGAATGCAATGAGCTTACTTATGTATGCCTAAAACATAGAAGATAAGCTTTAAAGCAAGAATCTGCACTGCCCCTTTTCCTCAGTGGAGGTCCTACTGTAACAAGAACTTGTCAGCTGGCTGGAAATAGAATCAGAGGGTTGGAAGAGACCTCAGAAGGTCACTGAATCCAACCAATTGCTAAAAGTGGGACCAACCCCAAATACATCATCCCAGTCAGGGCTTTATCATTCTGGGATTTAAAAAATCTCTAGGGATGGTAGAAATCCCACAACCACCGCCCTAGGAACCCATTTCAGTGCTTCACCACCCTCCTGGAGAAATAGTTTTTCCTAATATCCACCCTAGATCTCCCCCAAGGCTCAAGTTCAGAGCCTTGCTCCTAATCAGACACAATGGAATTTTGAACCATGCTCTTCTGTACACTAGGGCTGTGTCTACACTGCACCCCTTTTCCGGAAAAGGGATGCAGATGAGACAAGTCGGAATTGCAAATGCAGCGGGGATTTACATTTTCCCTGGTGCATTTGCATGAACATGGCTGCCGCTTTTTTCTGGCTCGGGGCTTTGCCGGAAAAAAGCGCCAGTCTAGACAGGGATCTTTCGGAAAATAAAGCCTTTTCCGAAAGGTGCATTATTCCTGATTTTAAGAGGAATTTAATCTTTTGCAATGCTTTTCTTCCTTTTCCTTTTATTATTAAAATATTTAATTTTAGTTACTAAAGGATCGACATGGTGACCATGATTCATTGCTATTTTGGGTGTGTCTACACTGCACCCTTAGCTCAAAATAAGCTACACAATTTGAACTATACAAATTGCATAGCTTGTTTTGAATACATTTCAAAATAGCTTATTTTGAAATTTCTAAATACAGTGCTATTCCAAAACATCCGTTTATCCTCATGGAACAAGGTTTACAGTGGGATGGGCAGTAATTTTTGAAGTAGCTCCGGGCCACCCCGGAAGGGAAGGGGCCTAAATGGGAAGGGGAGGAGCCTAAATGGGAAGGGATGGGGCTACCCACCCCAGACCATGATTGGTCTTGGAGTAAGAGAACCCCTTTGCCTCCCTCTCCCACTAGGCACCTATGCCCTGGAAGAGGGTTGGCATGCTCCCCAGCCCCAGGCCAATCAGCTGTGTAGAAAGCCGAATTAAACTATTTTAACTTCATCTATGCAATTGACGTAGCTGAAGTTACGTATCTCAATTCAACTTTTACCCTGCACTGTAGACATGCCCTAAGGGTCTGCACTATAGAGAAGATCAAAGCTGCTGCTGTCGATCCTCCAGGGTTTGCTTATTCGAACTGAGGGGGGCACTCCAGTTGATGCCAGTAATCCTGCTTTCATGAGGAGTAAGGGAAGTTGAATGGAGAGTGTTCTTACTTTGATTTCCTGCAGGGTTGACAGCACCAAAAGTTGAGTTAATATGGAGATATAGAACTGGAGTGGACCTTGTGAGGTCATCAAGTCCAGTCCCCTCACAGCATGATCAAGTGCCATCCCTGACAGATTTGTCCCACCTCCCTAAACAGCCCCCTCAAGGATTGAACTCATTATCCTGGGTTTAGCAGACCAATGCACAAACCACTGAGCTACCTCTCCCCTGCTTACAGTACTGGCTGTCCCTGACTTGTGACGTGCTCGGCACTGAGGCTAGCATTGCAAGTCGGGGGTATCATAACTCGAGCCTGCATTTACAACAGGCGTTGGGGGATTTAGGCCCCTTCCGCACTTAAGGAAAAGGTCGTAAGTGTGGGGGGGTCATAAATCGGGCTGTCATAAAGTGGGGGGGCCTCCTGTACTTCAACTTCAGCTACGCAGTTAAGGTAGCTGAAGTTGTGCATCTTAATTTGGCTTTGTCCCGTAGTATAGATATACCCTAAGCCCTACAACAGGGTAACTGGTACATAAATTTAAGATATATATATTTAGTGAATGAAAGAGACTTTTTCCCCAGACTGAACAGGAGCATATGGAAATAGGCAAGATGATGAGTCACAGGTGTAAATTACTCACATGCATAATAATGTTCATGGGAACTTACATCTAGTTAGCACTAATCCATCCCACCTGTTTCCCCATTCCCACACATTTGATAGATGTTTTGGTCCAAACAGTATACAAGTGGGATAAGACAGAAAGAGAACTTGCTTCCTATATTGTTTAGAGTTGGGGACAATAAGTGTTCCAATATTTAATGTTAAGTGACAGGTCTCCTGCTGCTTGCTATGTGAAGGGGTGGGGCTTGAACTGTTTTTTCTTAAACCCAGCTTTTAAAGTGACAGATTTAATAGAAATTGTGACCATTGAAATCCAGACAGAAAGTGCTGAGCTTTATATCAGCGTTAAAGTGGTAGAAGAGACTAGTGGAGCCTGCCAGTGCTAGCGTAGCTCAAAGGAACCAAACCATCCAGCACAATTGCTTTGTGAAGCATACATAAAACATGCAGGCTCCTTTGTCACACTGCAAGCCAGGCTGGGCTAAGATGTCTGGTCTGTATTTATTTTCAGTTTACAAAATACGCTGGTCAGCAGGCTCCCCAGGGGTTGGTATAATAAAAACAATACATCAATTAAATTGCAATGTTTACATTATTGGTACAGTACCTCTGGCAGGATTCAAACTACTCCCCCACCCCACATTCTCTGACACTAAATCTACACTAGTGTTTTACTGCACTATAACTTTCTGGCTCAGGGGTGTGAAAAAACAGCTTCTCTCTCCCCTGCTAAGTACAGCAAGTTACAGTACTGTAAAGTGCCTGTGTGAACCAGGCTACATGCTCTCAGCACTGTTAGCTAATCCCTGGTGGAGGAGGTGGTTTATAGAGAGTGCTTGGAACTGTGGTTACACTTTCAGTTTAAAGTGCTGCTGAGCTTTAAACTTTTAAATGTAGACACGGATGTCTCTAGGGAACATGGGCTTAGGGCAGTTCCCCTGTCCTGCCCCAGGCCTCGCCCCTGCCAGAGCTGGATAAAGAAAGGATTTGCAGGGATGTGATCTGGCTTTTGTGGATCACATTCTAAGGTGCCTTTCTCATTTCGTTCTTTGTATAGTGAGCCTAGGCACTGAACTCCACTTTGTGGATTGGTGTATACCGTGATTCTCTAGGCACCAAAAGTCAAGCAGTGGGATGTTCAGCATTACAAACCCCTATGTCCCTTTCTGCATTCCACCCTACAGAAGGCGATAAGCCACAAGGGGGGATTTTCAGTACTAGTGCTCAGACCCTGTAAGTCCTACTAGGCACTTAGCTTCATATTTAGGTGCCTAAATAACTTTAAAGATCTGGCCTTATTACTTCAAGAGCCTCCCCAGATTACAATTGCAGCAGTATCCTAGAGGCAGGCAAGCAAACTCAGGTTGGTTTAATGTGCACCTGATAGACTGGATCATACGCAGAATTAATGAAGTTCAAATCTGCAGTTTAACCTAGGAATGTGATGCACCCATGGTGTCAATTGCGGTTATGTGTGCTCTGCTTAGCAGTAGCCAGTTGGAGCTGAGGCTAGTCTCCACCCATGACAATCAGACCTAGAGTAGTAGTAGTTGTTGCTGTTTTTAAGTTGGTAGCCCAGAAATTACTGGACATTTTTTAAAATGTTAGTACTCACTCTGTTTCCCCAGCTGTAAAATGGGGGTAATGATACTTAACTATGTAGCCCAGAGGGGATTTTGTGACAGTAAATTAGTTAATATTGTAAAATGCTTTGCACGTATACAGCGCTATATTAGAGCAGCATATTATTGCTAGCCAGGCTCAGTAAAAGCACTGTTGCTTTAAAAAGGGAGCTTGTCCAAGCTCTCTTCCTCCACTGGATCTAAGATGGATGCTCCTGCTGCAGCACAGTCTCTGAGCAGACTTTGCACTGCCTGCTTTTTTTGTTTTTCCTGGAAGCTCGCTCCAGACAGGTCAACAGCCTTGCAGATTCAGCAGAAGCAAGAGGGTAGCTCTCCTCAGGTAAGTTACTAATCACACAATGCTGCTCTTTCACACACCTGTATGGTGATAGCATCAAGGATAATGGCATACTGAGAATTATGGTCCTCCCCCTTATTTGTGTCTAGCTGGCTCTGAGAACCTCGTTGTCACCAAAGGACTAGTCAGACAACTTCCGGCCTCTGGCTGATATTCATTTTGCTGTTATCTGTTTGAGGTGGAGAGGAGGGGCTCCTAGTGCAGGGCCTGATTCTGATCTTGCATACTCTAGCTTTGTCCTGATTTACACAGGAGTTAGGTGTGATTTGAATCTAAGCCCTAACATTTCCAAGAGCTTTATTGCCATATATAGTATAGTAGCATTCCTGTTTCTCCTCAAGGAGGAGGTAGTATTCTGTCCCTAGAGAGGGAAGGGAGCCTTCTGAACTTTCTGAGCCAGGAACTTCAGAAGTTAGTTTTAGCAGCATTGGTTTTTTTTCCTCCTTCCCCAGTAATTCCCCTCATGTTAAGCATTAATAGCAGTCTCTTAACTGGGATGTGGTAAATGGAGCACTCCACTAACTTTCCAAAGTCAAAATTTATTTCTCATTTTGTTATTCCAATAGACTCTTACAAAATGGTGATTCTCCTTATGAATTAATTTTGCAAAAGCTTTTTTTTTGGGGGGAGGGGGAGAGGTAAGAGGGGGAACTTTAATAAAAGAGAGATGAAATTAACACTACTTTAAAACTATCATCACTGACTAATACCATTATTGTTTTGGGAATAGTGCATGTTGCTTAACAGCTGTTGGAGAGCCCATGCTTTGGGAGGGATCCTACCCTCTGCCATTATATGCTGCTCCGAAGACATAAAGGTGCTAAGAGGGGTTTGTGGACAATTCTCCAGTTCAGAGCAGAATTGGGCTGTAGTAATCAATCTGATGCTGCTGTCTTTTCAAGCCCCCTGGTAGGAAGTACGAGGAACATGTGTCTATGCCAGGCTCAAAAGCGGTGTGAGCAAGTCCCTGTGGGTGCTGCTATAAAGTTAGAGCAGTTATTATAATTTACACTAAGGTCTAGCATGCTGTGAAGGCCAAAATGGCCATTTATTTGCGTGCCCCATTACTTGGACTGCATGCTGCTCAGTGACTGCAAAACAGAATTTAGTCCTGTTTTTGCCAACTTTACCATTTTGGTTTTCAGTATTCAGCTTCTTGGTGTTGGAGAGATCAACTCAAGGGTGCGGGAGGTGATGTGTTTAGAGTATGGAAGAGTGGCCCCATTACAATGTATTTTAAAGCCTCAAACCTTAGCTAATTAGCTTTTACTTAGTAACAACCAGTTTTTCCTTGGAAAAAAGATAGGCAAGCTACAGCAGTGCACATTCAAGGACTTGGGGGTGCGGGAAAGATATGTGTTGGAATGCTTTGGGAGCTGGCTGTGGGGAGGAAAAACAGGTTGGCTGTCATCTGTCAAGTTGCACTCTCTATTTTCTTCTCTTCAGACTGCATGTATGTGACTACTGGCTTGAGGACTCACTGAGATATTGATTGATCCCTCAGCTGGCCTTTTGTCAGTTTTACTGGCTCAGCTGGCTGGTGGAGAGTCCCTGGGGCACGGGGCTACATAGGAGTTTACAAAAATGTTTTTGTTGTAAAAGTTGATAGGGATACTAGGCCAGGTACCGAGAAGATGGGTGATTTTCAGACCAATAGTGCTTTATTAAAAAGTTTTGACGCTTCATTCAATTAGTATTTTTCCCTCTACAAATTCCCTCAGGGTATGTCTACACTTGCCCCCTAGTTCGGACTAGGGAGGCAAATGAAGCATACCGAAGTTGCTAATGAAGCGTGGGATTTAAATATCCCGCGCTTGATTAGCAGATTCGCAGCTGGTCGCCCGATTTAACTTGCCGCGTGTAGACGCGGTAGTCCGTTCCAAAACCCTTCCCTCGAATTAACCCTTCCCTCATTGCACGAGGAGTAACAGTTAATTCGAGGGAAGGGTTTTGGATCAGACTACCGTGTCTACACGTGGCAAGTTAAATTGGGCGACCAGCATTTTAAAATGGCGACCGGCCGTGAATATGCTAATCAAGCGCAGGATATTTAAATCCTGCGCTTCATTAGCATTTTTGGTATGCTTCATTTGCCTCCCTAGTCCAAACTAGGGGGCAAGTGTAGACACACCCTCAGTGTTAAAGGAGTAGCAAAGGTTAAAAGAATCTGCCACTACAGTTTGGCAGCTATTTTTCATATAAAGTGTTCTCTCAGGGTTTCTTACATTTAGTTAGTTGGAAAACTTTCCAAAGAATTTAGCTTCGCATTTGCTTTATACTGACATTTGTATGAGTGAAGTTCTGTTGGTTCATGGAAAATGGATTTTGTAACTATAGCTGTGATATTTTAAAAAAGCAACATTTGCCAAAAGCACAGAATTTCCTGTCCTTAATATAAGGAAAAACTTTGTCAATCTCAGTCTATTGTCATATAATCTATGGAAAAGACTAGTTTTACTAGCACCCTTAGCAAATGGGAATTCTTGTCTGTAGAAAGCTATAATTATGCCTTAGAAATGCAAACTAACTTTTCCCTCATCTAAATATGTCAATGAGAACCTGCCAGTGAAAAATATCACTGGGAAAACCAATAATGTTATCCTAGCATATGTCCTATAATAACACGTGTCATAAAAGATCTGGTTTCAATTTGGAAATCATTTTATATGTGATTATTGCTGATCTATCACTTCTGCAGTTTAACTGGGTTATACATTAAATCAAATGATAATAAAAGACACTAAAGCAAGATTTTTAGGTTCAGGTACAAAACCTCATTTTTTCCCTTTTGATTTTTTTTTTTTATGACTGTAATGATATACTGGAATTTTAAAAATTAGGGTTTCATGTAAAAATGATGTAGAAGATTTATACATGAAGGTCATGTTTCCAGTGTGCTGACACTTATTTTATTTTCACTTCTGCTTTTATTATGAACGTCCCCTCCTCCCCCAGAGCCTTCCATAATGTTTAAATAATGATTGCACACTACACGGAAGGTGAAGGGAGGTTAGTGATGGTTCCTCACTGGTCTGTGCAGCAGAAATGCAGGCTGCTGCATGGATGGTTGTAGATACTCTGGATACATTCACAAACCTGATAGTAAATCATCTGAGATCTAGAGTCTCTACCCTTTGGCTGTCGTGTGGAATGCCATTAGCAAATGGCTTTAGAAAAGTAGACACATGGGAACAGTTTCTATGTGTTTGTTCCTCCAGACTTGCAATTCTGAACTTGGATCTAACAATATTTGAAACTTAAGTCTTTTTAAAATACATATGTTAGTTTCTGTTCAGTCACAATCTTGGTTTAGTCTTTTAGGGGACAGTTATTAGATTTATTTTTTAGCCTTCTGAATCTTGTGTGCTTCCAAAACCACTTGGGTTGGGGTAGAATCCATGTGCTGTCTCTAGTCCTGGCCTCTTAGGCGCACTCTACTACAGACTTCCTGTCCGAAACTGTTCCTTGGGGCATGAGACAGTGCAATCAACTACCCTAGGGCCCACAACCAATGCTGAGTCTCTGTCGTCACTTATGCATGCTCCCACCAAGACTCCACTTCAATTAAACTGTAATTCCAAGGCATCCATGCTTTGGGAACATATGGCAGATAAATTAAGGAAGATGGGCTTTGCTTAGGAACTTCTTGAACATACACATTCATTACCCTTAGCATATGAGCATTACAGATCTATGGAAAACCATTAACTCCTGGAGGCAATCCACACTAAGAATCCTCACTACACCTGAGAACCTTCATGAGGAAGCTGATTTCCACTCCCCCTAGCTGTTTTCTCTTTCTGGCAATGGATTGTCTCTTCTTTAGAGACTGTATTATTTCTAAAAGCAGTCTGTGACACCTTTTCCTTTTCTGCCCTCCTCGCCCCTGAGGGATTTTCTAAGATCCCAACACCCTGTTGATTGGTAGGTAGAGAGTCCTTAAAAATCAGTGGTGCTACTGGAGGAAACCAAATTGTTCTACTAGAATACAGCTGGTCTCCAAGTTGCCAATGGTCAAGTTATGGCCATTCACATTTACGACCAAAGCTCCCATGAAGTGGTCGTAAAAGCGGTCCCTGAGTTACGAACGTGACCCGCGCTTATGAACAGCGCGGTCTCTGTGTAACTCAATGGGATCCGAGTTATGGACAGATCGAGTTACGGACAAGTGTTTGTTCCATAACTCGGGGAGAGGCTGTAAATCAATTCAATTATTGATGGACCTGTTTCAGTTTCCCAGATTAAAATCTGTTCCTGCTGCAAAATGGACGTTCTAATGCGCATTAAAAGTTGTTTGTTAATACCATTCATAAAACAAGAATTCATAAGTTAACAGGCATTTAAATTGTCACACTCAGTCTGTTAATTGTGTTAATACTGGATCTGTTTCTCAAAAGTCTAGTAGTGACTATAGTATTCACTACTGTGAGTAGCCCAATTACCTAGAAGGAAAGGAACTACTCTCTGAACTGAGCACTATTTGCAAGATCGAAGACAGATTTCCCCTCCTCCCCCCCACCTTTCCACTCGCTCACTTACATTGCCTTAAGCTCATGAAGAGCCATAATCAATAGAACTACATCTGCCTGAAGTGAAGACATGCTTGTCTTGGCAGAATGAGGGCCTGGACTTAGTTAGTCATGTAGGTTTGCAGGGTAAGGCCTATTGCTTGTCCTTAATTTGTTGTGAAAAATCTTCAACCAAACCGTAGCCGAACATCCCTTTTAATAAAGGATTTTCAAAACAAATTGAGTTGTTTTATGGCTGTGAAAACTTGCAGTAATGCTCCTGTTTATCCCTTTTGTGCTGAATGCTTAGTCTGAGTAAATGGGTTTTTTCCTCCCTTGTTTCTCTTTTCGTTTGCAGCTGCCTGAAAGATATAAATAAATTCATTGCTTTGGGCTTTTTTATGATCCACTGTGCAAAACAGCCCAGGTGGAAGTCTGTTTTGTCCCTCCATGTGCCTCTCTTCAGCTTGTATTAATTTATTTTAACTTTTCACAAGTGTTTAGTACGCCAAAGAGAAGTGTTACAGGCTAAACATTCCATCAGAACATAACATAAGAACGGCCGTACTGGGTCAGACCAAAGGTCCATCTAGCCCAGTATCCTGTCTACTGACAGTGGCCAGCACCAGGTGCCCCAGAGAGGGTGAACCAAAGACAATGATCAAGTGATTTGTCTCCTGCCATCCCTCTCCAGCCTCTGACAGACAGAGGCCAAGGACACCCTTTTATCCCCTGGCTAATAGCCTTTTACGGACCTAACCTCCATGAAATTATCTAGCTTCTCTTTAAACTCTATTATAGTCCTAGCCTTCACAGCCTCCTCTGGCAACGAGTTCCACAGGTTGACTAAACGTTGTGTGAAGAAGAACTTTCTTTTATTAGTTTTAAACCTGCTCCCCATTAATTTCATTTGGTGTTCTCTAGTTCTTCTATTATGGGAACTAATAAATAACTTTTCTTTATCAGCCTTCTCCACACCACTCATGATTTTATAGACCTCTATCATATCCCCCCTCAGTCTCCTCTTTTCTAAACTGAAAAGTCCCAGTCGCTTTAACCTCTCCTCATATGGGACCCGTTCCAAACCCCTAATAATTTTAGTTGCCCTTTTCTGAACCCTTTCCAAGGCCAAAATATCTTTTTTGAGGTGAGGAGACCACATCTGTACACAGTATCCAAGATGTGGGCGTACCATAGTTTTATACAGGGGTAGTAAGATATTCTGGGTCTTATTTTCTATCCCTTTCCTAATAATTCCTAGCATCCTATTTGCCTTTTTGACTGCCGCTGCACACTGTGTGGAAGTTTTCAGAGAACTGTCCACGATAACTCCAAGATCTTTCCTGATTTGTCGTAGCCAAATTAGCCCCCATCATACTGTACGTATAGTTGGGGTTATTTTTCCCGATGTGCATTACTTTACACTTATCCACATTAAATTTCATTTGCCATTTTGTTGCCCAATCACTCAGTTTGGTGAGATCTTCTTGGAGTCCCTCACAGTCTGCTTCTGTCTTGACTATCCTAAACAGTTTGGTATCATCTGCAAACTTTACTACCTTACTGCTTACCCCTTTCTCCAGATCATTTATGAATAAGTTGAAAAGGATTGGTCCCAGGACTGACCCTTGGGGTACACCACTAGTTACCCCTCTCCAATCTGAAAATTTACCATTTATTGCTACCCTTTGTTTCCTGTCTTTTAACCAGTTCTCAATCCAAGAAAGGACCTTCCTTCTTATCCCATGGCCATGTAATTTACACAAGAGCCTTTGGTGAGGGACCTTGTCAAAGGCTTTCTGAAAATCCAAGTATACTATATCTACTGGATCCCCCTTGTCAGCATGTTTGTTAACCCCTTCAAAGAACTCTAACAGATTAGTAAGACATGACTTCCCTTTACAGAAACCATGTTGACTTTTGTCCAACAAATTATGTTCTTCTACATGCTTCACAGTTTATTCTTTACTATTGTTTCGACTAATTTGCCCGGTACTGAAGTTAGACTTACTGGTCTGTAATTGCCAGGATAGCCTCTAGAGCCCTTTTTAAATATTGGTGTCACGTTGGCTACCTTCCAGTCATTAGGTACGGAAGCCGATTTAAAGGATAGGTTACAAACTACAGATAATAGCTCAGCAATTTCCCATTTGAGTTCTTTTAGAACCCTTGGATGAATGCCATCCGGTCCTGGAGATTTGTTAACATTAAGTTTTTCTATTTGTTCCAAAACCTCCTCTAATGGCACTTCAATCCAGGACAGTTCCTCAAATTCATCACCCACAAAGGACGGTGCAGATTCAGGAATCTCTCCAACGTCCTCAGCCGTGAAGACTGAAGCAAAGAAATCATTTAGTTTCTCGGCAATGGCTTCCATGCTTCTCTTCGGGCAGCATCAATTTTCTGTAGTTCCAGTAAGAAGTTAGAACTCTTTTCTCCCCCCCCCTTAACTTTTAAGTGCTAAGGTACACAGGGAGAGAATGGCAAATCCCAGTTTTAAAGGTAAATTCTGAAACTTTTATTTTAAATACTGGTTGGAATTGCCACAGTAAATTCCACTAACATGAGCAAATGATCTGTTCCACAGAAATGTAAATGATGGAGATGAGTGGTGTATGAAAGAGAGACCTCAAGAAGAAAGTCTATTAGAGACATGCTAAAAGTAACACACATAAATGGGGGAGGAAAATGAGGGAGTGCAGTCTCCGGTGTTTTGGCTGGGTAAAGAACAGCCCTGAGAACAATGCAAGTAAGAGTCCAACAGATCAAGATTGAAAGTAGAAAATGAAGACTGACCCAAGAAGTAGTGGAAGGATATGATAAAGTAATGCATGTTAGTACAAGGTGTAATGGAGGATATGGCACTGAACAGAGAAGTATCACTCAGTCTACAATTAGAGTGCAGGTTTCTTGCACAAGAAGCTTTTTGTGAAAGAGATCTTCCACAAAAACTTCTTGCGCAAGAGCATGTCCACACTACAAAAGTGCATTGCAAAAGTGATGCGCTTTTGTGCAAGAGAGCATCCAGACTGCATGGATTCTCTCACAAGAAAGTGCTGATTGCTGTTAACAGAATGGCCACCAGGGCACCTGTGCTTCTTTCAATAGGCTGTTTTTGTGCAAAAAAGCCCCTGTTTCCCGTACTCACACACTCACACACTCACACACACACACCTTTTTGTGCAAGAGCTCTTGTGCAAAAAGGAGTTATTTTTGTAGAAAGAGGAATACCTATACTGCAGAAACCCTCTGTTCTGTCAATTCACTGTAAACTTTCTTGCACAAAAATGCGCTTGAGGTGTGGATGCTCTGAGTTTTTGTGCAAAACCAGCTATTTTTGCACAAGAACTCTGCAGTGTAAACATAGCTTCAGACGGTAGATCAATTTAATGGTATTAACCCGTGAGAGGAGAATTCCACCAATTTATCATTCATTCCAAAAAATGTACTGCACAATCTGCTGTGCTCACTTCTGTTAACCAACAAAATGTTACCCTTTGCATACAGACTCTGTGGTAAAAATGGTTATATGCAGTTGTCTTCAAAATTTGAATCTATGCTAGTAAATTCAGTAATAATTTAATCTTCTAAATACTTAAACGTGCATAACTTCACGAATAATGCCAGTGACGGAAAGCTCATTATTTACACGTATGAGGTTATACACAGTGTTTTTTTTCAGGAATGTACCCTTACTATGCACTGTAGAGCTCTTGCTTAAATACATGCAAGATGGAAATGCTGTTTGGGGCTATGCAGTGCCATAGATATGAAGGACAGGGTCTCTGTTTTCTTCTAGCTGTGCTGTTTGCATGCTACCCTGCATTTCCCTCCCGCTTACAGGCTTTATATATGAATAATAAATATAGGCACTTTAATAGCCTGTGCCACAAAATAGGGGGAAATCCTGACCTTACTGATCTCAATGAGATTAGCCAATGTTCTTGGGCCAGGATTTCACTCCTAAAACACTAGATATTAGGTGATATTTCCATTCAATAGCCGGGAAAACAGGCAAAATACTGTCAAAACTTAATTTGAGACACCAATTGCATTTTCAGAGGTGTAGAGCACCACCCACAGCTCTCATGATTTCAATGCTCTCTAGTAATTTTTTGTTTCACAGTGGGTGGGGAATGCTCAACAGTGCTGAAAATCTGGTTCGCCCAGTTTTGAATCGAGAGTGAGCTCACCCTAAATTACTGGATAACTTTGAAAACATACATTCAGAGTGACATGTCCAGGGTTCATGGTATTAGACTGAACATAACATCATAACAGCCATACTAGGTCAGACCAAAGGCCCATCTAGCCCAGTATCCTGTCTTCCAACAGTGGCCAATGACAGATGCCCCAGATGTTACCCCAAGGGCATAGATAGCAAACATAGTTAAAAATGCCTGTTGGCACTTTTGTCAGAAGTAGAGGATTGTTCCTCCCCTTCCTTATCAGGGTCTATCACCTGTGAAACTCTTAAACGCTGAAGTAGATCCCTCTCTCTGGTGTAGGTGCAATAAAGAAATAGGAGGCAATACACTGGTGCCAACAAGGTAAAATGTTGTTTGGGGATTGGTTACAAAAGAGGGAGAAATGGGGAAATAACCAATGCAAATATAACAAACATAAAACAAAACTGGTGATAGTGAGAGCAAGAAACAGAGGCTTGAAGACCCACTAAATCAAACCCTTTGGCTACTATGATTGAAATGGTAAGAAACCCCTAAGAACAGTGCCCTTTCGTTCCTAAGGGCTTGATAGTGGTGATGGTGGAAGTGCCCAGGACCTTCTACGCTCAAGTTGATTGAGAGCCCCAGGGGAGGAGCACTGGGGAGTCCCAGGATGTTCTGTCCCAGACTGGTGGACGACGAGGAGTCGTAGGCTGTTGTTACAAGCAGGTAGGGTGTTGATGAAGATGGTAATCCTCTTCTTTCTACACTGCAGGGCTGTTGGGTTAGGGTTGCCAGATGTCTGGTATTCACCTGGACAGTCCAATATTTTCGCCTCCTGTCCAGTTACAAAAAAAAAAAATCAGAAGATACCAGACACCTAAGATGTCCAGTATTTTCTAATTCCCCCCCCCCCCCTTCCCTGTCCAGGAGGTGAAAATGCCGGGTACCTGACAAACCTACAAACACTCATTGCCCGGCCTCTTTCTCCTCCCCTCCCCTCCCATCCCCTCCCACCCCCCTTCCCCCAGCCCCCAACATCCCGAGCCCCCTGACTCCAGACCCCGTGTTTACCTGGTTCTACAAGGCTGCCGGCACAAAATGGCTGCCGGCAAAAAGACCAAGGGGAAGCAATGACTCCTCTGGGTCTTCGTGCTTGACTGCTCCCCAGTTCCTATCCCTGCACTCACTCTGAAAGGGGACATGCTGATTTAGTGCTGCTTTATTTTCTATTTATTTTTGCTTACGTCTTGGAGTCTTTTGCTTTGGTCTCCCCTCCTTTTTTTTTTTTTTTTCCTTCAAAAGAATTTTTTCCTGGTGTTTTTTTTTTTGGGGGGGGAGGGGGGGAGGTGTTCGGTGTTTTTGTTTCAACCATCTGGCAATCCTAACTGGCATTGTCCGTTGTTGTCAGATGGTAGAACAGATGAACCTGTGCACTGCTGCCACTGTGGCGGACAGCCTTGGAGCTGAGGCAACACAGCCCTTATAAAGCCACAAGGGTGGGAAAAGCCTGAGGAGAATAGAACCCTCATAACCACTCGGTGGGAAAATCTAGTTTAGACTGATGTCTGAGCAGTCAGAGCCTGGGGAGATCCAACATGGATCCCTGGGTCAAGGGTCATAGACTCCATCTTGGTTGCCCCAGTTATTAACTCAGGCTCTGTCATAAAATTAGATTTTAGTGAAATAGGCTGTTTTGTTCATGTGTAATTTAATTGCTCTAACACTGAGGGAATGAACAGAACAGGTAGTCATCGAATGATCCATCTCTATAGGCCATTCCTCGCTTCTGGCAAACAGAGGTTAGTGACACCATCCCTGCTGGTCCAAGATAAGTCACTGATAAATTCTTCCATGAATTTATCTAGTTCTCTTTTGAATCCTGTTTATAGCCTTGGCCTTCACAGTATCCTCTGGCAAGATTGACTGCATTGTATGGAGAAATACATCTTTTGTTTGTTTTAAACCAGCTAACTCTTAACTTCATTTGGTGACCCCTTGTTCTGTCATGGGAAGGAGTAAATAACTGTTCTTGATTCATCTTTTGCACACCAAACATGATTTTATAGATCTCAGTCATATCCCCCTTAATCATCACCTTTTCAAGCTGAAAAGTCCCAATCTTGTTAATCTCTCCTCATATGACAGTCATCCCATATCCCTAATCAAAGTTTTAACCTTTTTGGATTTTTTTGTTAATGCCAAGCTACCTTTTTTGAGATGAGGCAACCACCTCTGCACCCAGTATTCAAGATACAGGCATCCCATGAATTTATATAGCAGTAGTAAGATATTCTCTATCCCTTTCTTAAAAGCAAACAGAATGTTGAGAATCTTTGAGTAGATGTTTTCAGCGAACTATCCACAATGACTCCAAGATCTCTTTCATTCTTGAGAGGTAACAGCTAATTTAGTCCCCATCATTTTATACATCTATTTGGGATTGTATTCCAATATGCATACATTGTATTTTTGACATTAAAATTCATCTGTGACTTTGTTGCCCAGTCACATGGTTTTGCAAGAGTCTTTTGAAGCTCCTCCCAGTCTGCTGTGGACTTGAATTATGTTGAGCAGTTTTGTATCATCTGCAAACTTTGCCTTTTCATCTCTTTCTCCAGAATATTTTTGAATATGTTGAGTAGGGTTGGTGCCAGTATTGATCAGAGGGGACAGCACTAGCTATCTCTCTCTCTTCTGAAAACTGGCCATTTATTCCTATCCTTTGTTTCCTATCATTCAACCAGTTATCAGTTCGTGAGAGGACCTTCTCTCTTACCCCATGACAGTTTAATTTAAGAACCTTTGGTGAGGGAGCTTGTCAAAGTCTTTCTTTCTGGAAATCTAAGTATGCTATATATACTGGAACTGCCTTGTTAACATGCCTGTTGACTGCCTCAAAGAATTATAGTAGATTGGTGAAGCATGATTTCCCTTCATAAAAACTATGTTGACTCTTCCCCAACCAATGAACATGGTTCATGGGGCTGAACAGGTTTTTTTATTATTATTATTTTCAATAGGAGTTATTTCAACTTTGTTTCCAGTTTCTTTATCATCTTGTCCCTTTGTCATAGCAGGAGCTGTTCTATGCGGTTTTTTTTAATCCAATACAACTTTTTGACACTACTTCATCTTTTTAAATATTGTTAGAGCCAAGATTAGTTTCTAGAGGTCCCCTGAATTGGCGAACAGGGAATTTAAGAAAGGGCAACGAAAATGATTAAGTGATTGGTGATCTTGAATTGTAACAAGATTACAACCATAGCATGAATAGTTTGACCAAAGCTCTAATGATATTAGTCTGTTGCTAACTGATGTGTGTAAGCAGCAAGAAGCTAAAGGAATTACTTAGAGCAAGCAGGTATAAGTAGAAGGATTTATACTATGACATTAGTTGTTAAACAGATTTCCTCCACCTCCCCACTAGAGACAACAGGAGAATTTTTTTTTATAAACTGATTTCACAATAGAAATAAGGGTAAATACCTGGAAATGCTTTGTGAACTCACCCTGAGGTTGGTTGGTTTCTTTGTTTTTGTTTTAGGACTCTGTATGAGGTAAAATGTAAATCCTTTTCTAAATCTGGGCTGGGATAGGAACTTCTCAACTGTTTAGGATTAGGTACAGGCAATTGTCACTGGGGGATGGACATACAGGAGGATTTTACAAGTTGGATGGACTTGGATGGGACTGACAGAATAGGGATGTAATAGTGTAGTTGATTAACCTATACGCTTTTGCTTATCAGTTAATGTTATATGCGTTTCCCTCTTTCTGTCCCCCCCCATCAGTAAATCTTTTAGCAAGCTGGCTAGCAGTCCTGGCTTATGACGGGTCTGGGACTTATCCCCCCGCTTCCCCGCTGCAGCTCTGCATTTAAAATGTATTAGGAGCCAGGAAGGCAAGCAGGTAGCCTGGCTCAATTCTGGCTCACACCGGGTTCAGGAATTCAGACCCCACCAGACAGGAGCTGCTGCCACCCCGCACTGCTGCTGGCAGCAACAAAGGAAAACCGGCAACCAGTCCTCGAGAAGAGCTTGCTTCTAAACTGGCTTCCCTCGCAGACCAACTCCCACCTGGCGCCCTTTGCTGCTGTCTCTGATATAGAGACAGCAGCACGGGGTGGCACAGGGCTCCTCAGGAGTGAGGCCGGAATGCACTGACTGCTGACCCCATCACCGGGGACTATAGAATAGTTTACTAACTGATAAAAATTAATGAGGTTACTCGATGATTAAATTAACCAATATTTAACATCCCTAACATACAGTACATAGATTTCCTTGCAATTGCCCAAACTGGCATATTTTTCCAAATGTTACCATAACACAAGCTCATGCATCCCTTTTCTTATATACCAGATGGCCTCCACCTTCTCCACCCACTGTTAGCTCTCTGTGGCTGCCTCTCTAACACTATCCTCCACAGCGCCCTTTAAAAATACTGCATCCATGCCTTCTGCTATCTGTATTGTCAAATGGCAGTTTGCTGTACAGTGCTAGATAATACTACCACTCATGTTAATATACACTGAGGGTACGTCTACACTACGGGACAAAGTCATATTAAGATGTGCAACTTCAGCTACGGTAATTGCGTAGCTGATGTCGAAGTAGTTTAACTTAGCTTTTGGCACTGTCTGCACTGCAGGAAGTTGAAGGAAGAGCACTCTTCCTTTAATTTACTTTACTCCTCGTGAAAACAGCGTTACCTGCATTGATCAGAGTGCCCCTCTCACTTCAAACTGTCTGTCTTAATTAGACTGTTAATTTGAACCCTGGAAGATTGACAGCCTTGTTCCCTCTAAGTTGTGCAGTAGCACAGCTTCCCAGGTGATAAGTCAGCCCCACCTAGTCAGAAGCTCAGGGGTCTGTGCATGGAGCTGGCTGGGGCTGATTAATCACCTGTGCTGCCATGCAACTTAGAGGGAACTCTGACAGCAGCAGCTTCTCTTTTCCTCTGTGCAGTGTAGATGTACTCAGAATGGCCTCTTTTGTGGACTGTATTTGGAGGGCTATGGGAATGTTTACTCTTTGTCAAATTGGAGGTGGGACAGGGAAGGTTCTAAACAGAAGCTCTACAATGAATCAAGAAAAGAGTAACTTTGTGGGTGAACAATGAGAAGTCTTGTGGCACCTTACAGACTAACAGATTTATTGGAGCATAAGCTTTTGTGGGCAAAGACCCAATTTGCAAAGACCCCCATGCATCAGATGAAGGGTCAGTTAAGTCTGGCTGGAACCAGTGCTGGCAGGGCATCAGGTTAGGACTTAGAGTGTGGGACTGCTGCCTAAGGCTAACTGAGTTCCGTGCTTAAAGGGACCCTACCCCAACCCAGGACAGATGCTTCTCAGGGTTCCCCGCTTGCTTGTCTACCTCGACGAGGGACAGCAAAGCAGTCCTGTTTTGGAGTGCCCTGAGTGCCCGCACTCGGGACACCACAGCACTCGTCCACATGGAGCCAGAGCTGCCCCATGGCACGCCGGTGCATCTTGTGGGATTGGTGCCATCAGCCCGGTTGCACTTGTTGCAGGCTGCTATCTGGGGGGTCTATTGGGGGGCTGTCAGGATACAGGAGGTCCTGAGGGAGAGTGTCCACCCCAAGGAGCCCTCAGAGCCATCCCGGTCCTCCCCACCGGGCTCGTGCCCCATTCTTCCCTCATGTCCTTCCACTTACCCCTCTCTAGCCCCCCTTCCTAATGTCAAACAAAGACACGTATGTTCAAAAATAGAAACTGGGTTTATTGAACAAAACTTGGTGGGGGATGAAACTCTGGGGAGACTGGGAAAAGGAGGTGGAAGGGGAAAGATGGAGGGGGAAACCTGGGAGGAGGGAGCTGGAAGGGGGAAGCAAGGGGAAGAAGAAGCTCAGGGTTCAGGCTTGGGGGTTTCACTGGACCAAGCTGAGTTTCATGCAGACCTGCTCCTGGGTTCGCATGTGGCCTTTGGTGGCCAGGCTGGCAGCTATCCTGCTCATAGACGGCTGCGTTCCTCCATCTAGTGCAGGGATCATGGAAGTTGGGGGCATCCCCCCCAAACCTAATAAGGTCCATGATCTCTACCCAGGACCAGGAAAGCGCCCACCTTCTCCAGCCCCTGTCAGGCTCCTGGGAGCTGGCAGGCTGCTCCTTGGGAGCGGGGGAGGCTTGGCTGCCAGTGGCTTGCTGGCTCATGTTTTGGGGCCACTGGGTCAGGGGCCCCGGTGGCCACTGCTGGCTCTGGGCTGGCAGGCTTGGAGCTGGCACAGGCACTGCGGCCACGGTCTACCCCTTTAATGGCTCTGGGGCTGGGGGAGAGGAGAGTAAGTTTTCCTGGTTGTGCCCAGAGTGGCCACCAGGGCTCCCTGGGAAGGGCTGGAGGCCCCCTATTTTGAATTAAGTGTGTACACAGCACTTAATGTGAAATAGCTATTTTGAATTTGGCATTACTCCTCGTAGAATGAGGTTTACCAAATTCGAATGAAGCGCTCGGCTATTTCGAATTAATTTCAAAATAGCGATTTGCCTGTGTAGATGCTATTAAAGTTAATTCGAAATAATGGCTGTTATTTTGAACTTTGCAGTGTAGACATACCCTTAGTTTATAAGGTGCCACAGGACTTCTCGTTGTTTATGCAGATTTAGATTAACACGGTTACCCCTTTGATATTTGTGGGTAAAGCAATTTTTATTCATTCCAATAACATTCCTAATTTAGCATTAGAAGAAAGTGACATTTTTCTCTGATTTGTTGGTTGGCTGACCCAAATATTTTGTCAATGCATGGGGGGTTTTGTTGTCCTCTTGAATTAATGGGTATTGAGATAATTTTTCTGTCTCCTGATCTTTTCCACTAATACTGGAAATGGTGCTTAATATACACCCCACTTTCTGCATTGCTAAAGTGAACACTTTGTCCTTGCCTTCTGTCACTTCTGGATATGATGATGAACAGAATAACAGCAAATGGTGACTTAGAAAGGAATGCTTTGAAAATGGAACTTTGAATAAAAAAAACTTATTGGAGAAAAGAGGTACACAACTCCATGGCAGTATCTGGATAAATCATAGGCACTATTGCACATGTACAGCATGAGGCAAAGAATTATAGCTTGTTGTAAAAGCTATAATTGATAAAGGAGCATCTCTGTTAGCTGTCTCCAGTAATCCCTAGCTACTAGCACAATGGAGTACAGACTTGGAACATGAAGAGGGGACTCCCTTCACCTCCACAAATAATATTTTGGGTTAATCCTAGGAGGAAGAGAATGGCTCTCTTGGGGAGGAAGCTCAGACAATGGCATTGGATGCTTAGTCAGCAATCCAAGAGCTGCTGTACATCCTGCTTAGCTGAGACTGATAATAGCAAATCAGAGAGCTGTACTTTATTGTGACAGAAGTTACAAGTAGGTTGGTTCAGTGCACTTAATTGCTAATCTTTTTTTTTGGGGGGGGGGGGAGGTAGGAGGGTTGTAGATTGCATACAGGGGAATTTATTAGTTGTATGGTAACATCTGCAATATATATTCCTCTATTAATCTTTTCAAAAAGTAAACAGGTGTGTATTTTTTAAAGAAGCTTTGCTCCTGCAATCTAACTCTGTAGTACCCATCAGTGAAACAGAAGTAAATTGCTAATTTCTGGGAAAGGAATTTCAATCACAGAGCAAAAGTGGAGGAGGATTTTGGGGTAATCATGTCTGTATGGCAACTTGCTGTGGGTGGTTGTCACCTAATCCTAATAGAAATAAATTTCTTGGCCATTTGTGATGTGAATTATTATTCCAATTTGCCACTAGAATGAACCTCCTCCTAGTTAGGCTAGGAGATATTTCTCTGACTTTCCCAAATGACCATGTAGCAGATTTTAAAAAGTGGTTTTTGTTTTTAGATAAAGCAGCAATTAGATTGACTGGAGGGCAATATTTCTTATATTATGGATCACTATTTGAAACATCTTAACATTAAATAAAATCACACATGAAATCTGTTATGGTTGGAAGTCTTACATTTTTAGAATGAGAAACATTAAACAGGGTTGGAGGTTGAGCAAATCAGAGTGTCCTCTCTCCTGGAACTGCAAACCTAAGCAAGCAAATCCAGAATTCCCCCAAAGTATAATAAATGGCTTTTTGCTTCATCTACCCACCTCTTCTGATTTGAAATTAAATGCAGGCAATTTTTAACTAGGTTCTGTGCAAATTAATTGAAGATCTTGTTTGTGCAATTGTGAATCCATTTTAAATGGAGATGTCATGTTTAAAATACCTAATGATGCAGCTGCAATGTGTTCTTTCCAAAAGGGAAAGAACTATTGGGAAGAATTAAGAGCATTATGGATCATTTAAATATCTCAGCTGAGTGGATATTAGAACTGTTAAAACAAATGCATAATTTTCTGAAATTCTGAAGTAGTGTCTCCTTGTAAAATATTGCCAGCTTACTGCTTATCAGACCAGTAATGCAGTGTGCTCACACCTTCAGGTAACAGTGTGATTCATTTTTTTTCTTTTTTAATGATAGTGGCTGCTAGCTGTAACTATGGAATGCATTGTCATGGAAACCACACTTTTCTAAATTTACGCTGGTGCTGGTGATGAGAGAGACAGGACTTGAAAGAAAATCTGTTTTAATAATGAGACAGCCTGGCTGGGAATAAACAGATCAAAGATTCAGATATTTTTATGAGCATTTGTCATAACATGTATTGTAAATATGGCTAAGCAATATTTTGAATGCTAATCTTCAGGACAAGTTGGAAAAGTCCTGCTTTTCTCTTACTTTGGAATAACAAGTTGCACAGAGCATGGGCTATTGATGTTTGTTCAAATAGCATCTTTCTAATAAGCTCCCATGTGATCTGATATAGCATATATAACACACTTCAAGGCTGTTTGGAATCAAACCATGGGCAGAGTGAATTGAGGACAGTCAACTTTTAGAATCTGTCATTTGCAAGAAAATCCCTCAACTTAGGGCTTGCCATGGGAACAGGGATGTAACTTTAACTATGGAGCAATTGATGCTGCTTCATAATATAGTTTCTCTGATCAATTTTGTATATAAGCACTTTAATACACACTACTGTATTATCTAGATTCCTTGTATGGAAGATTCCTCAGTTCTATCTTTAAGGAATCAGAGCTAATAAATGTAAAATATTACTGTATAAAATCACGATTTCTCTGTGTGAAAGTCTAAAAAGAGGTTAATGATCTAGGGTATTAAACAAAATTCATATTAAGACACTAAATCCTTTTGCTACCCAAGGCTTTGCTGAACCCAAAGCTCTATGTAACTTTACTTTTCGTGAAGCAGTGTCAGAAAATGAATCCTGGGGACACATCCATCGAGTCGATAGTTGATGTAAGCAGGCAAACAAGTACTTTCGTGCAAACATTTTTACTTTCAGTCTCCAGCACTTACACGCACCTACACCCTACTTGGCTAGGGTCTTGAGGAGATTTCAAGTGGTTAACTGTAGATGTCCAGTGGCCAGCCTTGTGTCTTCAGGGAAACTGAAGAGGTATCCAAGTGTTCAGGTTGCCCCGAGTTCAGATTTCTACCTCTTTAGATCCAATTTGTTAGTATTTCAGTTTCTGCTCAGTAGGTTTGTTTGGTTTTGTTGGTTTTCTTTTTGTTGAGCAAGCTAAGTTAAGGCTGAAGATTGCTAGCCTAAGGGAAGAGAATGTTCTGCCAGTCAGGCCTGAGAATTTCCCATCAGTTAACCAGCTTTAGAGCTACAGTTAACTATTACCAGACTTCCATTTTGCAAAACCATGAGCTTTGGAGAAGTATTTCAGGCGGGCACAGGGTCATTCACATTTACTACTCAGTTACTCTCACTTCACTCTCTCTTCCTGGTCTGTTATTAGTTGTGCTAAAGTTTCAGAAAGGCCTCCTATTAGCTGCTTTCACCAATAAGAATAACTGTTGGTGTCACAGTTGATGGTAGTGGTTTAAGCATGTAGCTGGGCTCTTAGTTATCAAAAATCTGCACCTATACTTTAAGATCTTGGAAAGGGGGTAAATTACATTGGAAAGATCCAGTTTTGTATGTATTTATGTTTAGTTATTGTATAACTTCCTTTATCTGTGTCCTGACTGGAGACCACAATGTATAGACTTTAAATATAATCTAGTTACAAATGATCTAATATTTACTCTAAGAATTATTTGAAACACATCCGTATTTGTACTTTATTTTGCTGTAAGTGTCTGTATAGTCTGCTGTGCAGCAAATCTTGTGCTCACTTTAGCTCTGGTCCCTTGCGGAAATATTCCAATCATCTCTTCAGAATACGCTGACAATTGTCACGGAGACAAACTGCTCTCATTTAATCAGAAAGAGCTCATAGTTTGAGCAGAGCCTCGTGAGTTACAAATGATAAGGTCAAGTCACTATTTTAACAACTGCTGGGATTATTTCACTTCCAGCTGCGAAAGTGTTTAAATTGCCTTCCCCTTTTTTCTACTTTGTGCTTTTTGTATTTGTAGTGTTACTCATTTAACTATTAACTCACAATTCAAAAATTAGTTACCTGATTAACCATCCGCATGCTTCATTATACACTTGTATCTGTTACTACTGAAACTGAGGGAAAATAACCACTGTTATGTCAGCCAGAATATTATAGTTCCCCAAAACTCCTGTAATGGTTAAATTCTTGACAAATTGAAGGCTAATGTGTAGAATATATTTAAAGGGCACATTAGTGAATTATAGCTGCCTCTTCTGTAAGTATAGTACTTCAAACAGAGTTTAAAGAGGTGTTTTGGTTTTTTAAAGCTTCAAACTGGTTCCTTTCCCATGTAGCTTCGTAAAATTTTTTTCCACGTCTCCTGCAATCCATCAGACTGTCTATTTGTGAATTTGTGCCTGGAGAAAGCTCCCATGTGGCAGGCGAGGATTGGGTAAATGCTACTTGTAACAGCATTTTCTCTCATTGCAAACTCCAGCAGCTGAGATGTTCAGCTTTGAGTACAGTTTGTTTCATGCTAAGATTCATCTTTTTGGAGAAAGAAAAGGTCGTATCTTCTATGGAGTTGCTGTTCAATAGATTCTTTTTCTGGTGGTTGGAGGAAAGGGAAATCTTACTGGAATGCATATTGATAAAGGCTGAAGAATCTGTCTTGTTAGATAAGTAGGTTTTTTTGGTTTGTGTTTTTGTGTTTTTTTTCCCCTCCCCACAATGACTATGTATTGCTGCAACTCACTGGCTTTTTACCAAATCAGGAGCTGCAGTATTTTTCTTCCGATGGAATAATTTCAGCCCACTTGAGCTAGCATGACAATCTTATGTGATTGTTATGAGTAGGCGTTTATATCCTTTTACATGCTAATACTGCCACACCTGCTATTCCCCCTCATTTCCATTTTTTTCCTTTCAATGTAAAAACTAATTTCCCAGTGGAAGGGAAACCCTGAGATTCATGATCAATGCTGCATCATTGATTCATCAACAAAGAAGGGGATGGCTGAATGGGACACAGGTAGAGATTCAAGCAGGCTGCTTCTGACTAGCAAGAGAAAAGATAGCTGTTGAGCAGCATATGTTGCCACTCCATGTGCCGTATCAGCTACTTGTTTTTATCCTTCAGAGAGCTGCTACTACTGCAGCACTAAAGGAATGTGTCCTATTGTTAAAAATCCTGACTGCTTTACACCAATGATTTGCCACTGCAAAGTTGCATGCACCAACAACACTTTATCGTTGATGTTTGGATGCAAGGTAGGACACGGTTAATGTATTTAAACGCATGCTGTAACTCATTTGATTATCTGTGCTTTTTTATTTAATGACTGAACAGGGGGATATATAAGATTCAGAGTAAATTGGAATATGTTGGCTATATGGTAGGGCTTACAGTCCTAATACATTTCAGATGTTATAGGAAATCTGGAGTAATCAGAGATTTCCTTTATTTCTGTAATAGTACAAGTACAGATTTACATGGGAGAACCAACTGGACCAGAGAATTTGTTTTAGACTTGATGTACTTGGCTAACACAAATAACCAAATCATTAGTCTCACTTACCCAGCTTCATTGCTTTTGAAATGAATATCTGTAATTCTGAAATCCTGAACCTGAAATGTATCTACTATTTTCATTGATATTGGCAATGATGCTAGTAATGAGATAGAAATGATGAAATATGCAGTTCTGCATTTCTGTATAATAAAGTAAGCCCATAAAACCTTTACAAGTCTGAAGGAGGTGACAAATATGTATTAAATATTTTCTTTTTGAGGTAGGATAGTCAATTACATTTGAGACAAATTCAATCAAAAGGTGGCGTAGTAATCCAAATAAGTTCATTTTGGGTTTTTAAAAAGGGATCCTACCTTTAATTTTTCAAAAAAGGTGTTTAATTTTTGCTTAGCGAAAATTAGATTTTTACATTATCTTGTACCAATTTTTGCTCATGATTATTTTATTTGAAATAATGTAATAGAGATGTATGGTTAACATAACTTATTAGCTTTGAAAAATAAGTTTTGGTTCTTGGATCATTGGAGCATCCACTATGAAATTGTAAAGGGTGTAGAATTTTTTGCCAGTTTCTATGCATAGCGGTCTGTTTTAATAAATAAGCAAAAAGTGTTAAAACTGTTCTGTTTATTTATTTAAAAAGTAGAGTGTTCAAATAACTACTCAGTACTGCTAAAGAGTTCAGATCACAATTCAAGGATGATTACACCTGCATGGATTTTTCAATTCTCATAAATGGTTGTGTCCATTGAAATATGCCAGTTCAACAAATCTAATTTAGAAAAGGAACATGTTACTTTGGCATTATCATGAAATACCAAAAATGTCCTGAAAAACTAGGTAGATCTCCATAGAATATTGTCATAATATAGATAACCTAGTATTTCTAAATGTAAACTAAGGTTAATAATGTCTAGATTACATCAAGATTAAGGATGCTGTATGAAGCTGTGTATATATTTCTTTTTTAATTTAACCATTTACAGGTGTTGATGTGTCTACTTTTCTACCTCCATACATGTTTTCTAGGTACATAAGTTTGTTGCCCAGCATGGAAAACCATGGTCACCCTGTTCTTGTTCCAGACAAAACCTGGAAAAAGCGGAAAAGACCAAGTGCTCTAATTTTAACTGCTGTGTCATGATGCCACTATTGATGTGAACAGCGTTGGCAGTTTAACAATCTATAAGCTTCTTCAAATTTCTTCATCAAAGCAATTAATGTTTCTTTTTCATTTTTAACATCAGAAGTGATTGTGAGTTAAATTATAATTAATAAAGGTGAATTATTAGTCAGGGGAAATTAAGTGTGAGCCACCAATCTAATAAGGTAGGCCAGCAGTCTAGGGACCAGTACCCAATTTGTATTCCTTCCCGTAAGCATGATTTTCAAAGGATGTTCTTTCATGACTTTCAGCTCCTGTTATGAAGCAAAAGAATAAAATTAATACATTTGATGTTATTTGTTCAGAGCTGAGGGTTCATTAAATTCATCTGAGGGTGGTGTTTTTACTTTATGAAACTACATAATGAATGAAATAACTTGGGAGGAGAGAGAAGAGGATGATGATCCTTCTAAGAATGATACTTAAGTGAATGGCTTGTGGTGAAGTCATCCTAGACAAGTTAGATAGTAACAGTGTCAATTAAGTACAAATACAGTATTTGACATACAAGAAGCAGAACCAGTGATATCTTTTAGCAGAGGGCTGCACTTGATGACCACCTGAGGTTTCTTCCAACTCTGTCATTCTATATCACAGCAAAGACCCCGTAAAATCACCACTGGATCAAAGCAGACCATTTTGCTGTAGCATGGACATACTTTACCCTTTAAATGATGGTTCATACAAAATAATTCAACTATTCAAAATATTTAATGTCCACTATTCCTGGTTCACTGTACTTAAAAATAAGCCTCACCTTGTCTCATTGGGCTGCATGATTAAAAAATGAACATAGAAATTCTCACATCTGATTACTATTAGATCAGGTCAGTTCCTTGACCAAAACTGGGCATAGAGCGGACATACTACATCAACGCTTAAGAGTTGGGTTAGAAGTTTTGTCACATGTTGCTCAAGTTGATGGCTTGCATTACCTCCTAGATCTAATTGTCAGGATTAAAAGAGATAGCCTAGAGTCCCATCCCACCCTCTGCACCCCTTGGCCCCAGGCCTGAGCCCCCTCTTACACTCCAACCTCCTGCATCCCAAACTTCTAACTCCTGTCCATGAGAAAAGACTCACCTAACTCTTTTTGCCTTAAACCAAAGCGGCTCCCAACCCATTCCCAACTCACCTGACTTTACCAAAAGTGTCCACTTATGGAGCTACTCCTGATTGAATGCACCATGAGAGCCTAGCATTAGTGAAGCGGGTGACTGGTGAGAGAGAACCCGGGGGCAGGTATGTCCTCATGATCCCGATCCCAAGTCTGAAGAAGGGCCGGGATAACCCCTCTCTGCCCTTGCTCCACTCCTGCCCACCTCTTCCCCCCCCAACAAAGGTGGCTTAGGTAAATAGCAAAGCTCTGTCCCCCGGCACTGACCAATAGCAGCTGGGGAAGGGGAGCAATATGGCCCCTGCTCACTCTGTTCCCTGGATGCATACTAGTGCATAGGTGCAGGAGAGGGGGGTCCCACCTCTCCCATGAGCAACGTGGCCAGGAGAGCAGAATGAGATGGGGCCATGTTGCTGCACTTCACTTTCTGCTCTTGGTGAGTTGTAGGTGGCCAGAGTGTGAGGACTGGGCCCCTCAGCTAGTCCCCACACTAGCTAATGCTCGCATCTTTGCCCCTCTGACCCATGGTGTGAAGGCATGTGACCCCATGTGTCCCTGTGTCCCTCCCTCCTCTGATTACTGATGACCACATGATGAAACAATTTACAACAAAAGTTAAAATCCCTGACTCAAGTTGTGTATGAATAGTGGGGAAAAAAGTTTTCCATTATCTCACTACCCTAAAAAAAAAAAAAAAGAACTCCAATATATACTGTTCTCTCAAGAAGGAATTCAAAGTTCAGACAAATATTTCCATGCTGTAAAATAATAAAGCCAGGCAGCAAATCACAGTATAGCAAATATATAGAGACAAACTCTTCTCTGAAAGACCATGCAAGATTTAAAACTGGAATGTTCCTCACACTCTCTGTTCATAACTTTGTGACCTAATGTAAGTAGGGAAATGGTACTACCTGACTGCAGAAAGCTGAACAACCTTGCCCTGTCCACCGTACTCGATCCTAGGGGCATAGCCATAGATGGGCTATACCTCACCCACTAAGAGTCCAGGCCCACCTGCCCCCAGCCCTGCCTCTGCTCCAATCAGGGCACAGGAGCTTGCTTCTTTCTACCTGGTGCTCCAGCCAGGCCCTGGGAGCAGGGTCAGGGGCTCTGTATGCTCTGCTCACCTGGAACTGCTGTCAGGGAGCAAATGGCAGGAGCACCTAGTGGATGGAGCAGGGCAAGCCCCTGCCCCAAATTCTGCTTTACAGCTGGAGCACTGATTAGGCAGGGGCAAGATCCTGTACCCAGCCCTGTGGGAGCACTGAGTGGCTGGAGCAGGACAAGCCCCTGATACTCCTCCTCCTCTGCAGGAGCCCCCAGTGCGCAGAGCGGGGAAGACCCTAAGGATTTGTGTGTGAGGCAGAGTGAGGGTGTGTGTGTGTGTGTGTGTGTGTGCAGGGTGCCCACTTTGGGGAGGGGGCATTTTATCAGGTTTCTGGCCAGAGCTGCTATCCCTCCCACTCCCCCAGAGTCAGCTTGAGGGATGAAGAGAAGGTCCCGTTGTTCCTACCCACCCTCATTGACTGCCCACCTGAAGTGGAGGTCCACTCCCCTCCTGACCCATCCTGGCTACACCACTGGCCAATCACCCCTCTCTTCAATATCTGCTTTTCTCCACCCTTGCTCACTCATTTTACCTGACTGGGGCTGGATGTTTGGGTGGATGTGTGTGTTTGGGGGATGAGGACTCTGGCTGCTGTTTTGAGCTCTGGGGTGGGTCTGGAGTTTAGGGGGTTGGGACGCAGAAAGGAGTGCTGGACTGAGGGATAGAACAGAGAGTTTTGGAGTGTGTGTGGGGGGGGGGGTGGAGGATCCCAGGCTGGGGCAAAGGGTTTGAGTTTGGGAGGGGTACAAGCTCAGGGCTGGAGTTTAGGGTGCAGGGGGGGGTCCTGGAATGGGGAAGAGGTTGGGGTGCTGTATCTGGGCAGCACTTACCTCAGGCAGCTCCTGGAAGTGATAACATGGCCCTCGTGCTCCTAGGAACAGGATTGGCCAAGAGGCTCTTTGGGTGGTTCTCTGGCTCCTCTGCCTGCTGTGGTTCTCTCCTTTGCTCAGTGCTTCTCTCCTTTGTTCATTTAGATAGAGTTGCCAATCCTCCAGGATTGCTATGGAGCCTCCAGGAATGAAATATTAATCTTTAATTAAAGATTGTGTCTTATGATTAAATCTCCAGGAATATGTGCATTCACAATTGGCAACCTTGACTCTGGCCCAGGCAGCCCCAATAGGATGGGGCTGGAGGATGGGACCACTAGCCTCTTGACTCTCATTAATCTGCCTGTTTTGTCAGTCAGGCTGACCTGGAGCATTAGCTTCTCCTCATTGCCACTGTAGACTGTCTCCTTGATATTTCCATTGGCGCTTTCTCCTAGTACCAAAAGAAAGGTTAGTAAACCAAACCCCCACTAAGTTTTAGTCGAGGGCCAACAGTCCCTTTACACAAAGTTACCCACCTGAGGAATTTGGTTTTAAGAAAGGAAATTTTGGGTCTGCCCCATCATTCCCCATTTCTCATTATCCCTGACACAGTGATTTTTATAATTTGCTAATTCCTAACAGGGTAACCAGGGGGAGTTTTCTGGAGATGCTGGTAGGTTTTAAGAACGCATGCTCAGTGACCTAGCTATACCCCAAGTCTACGTAGTTCCAAATTTTGAAATAAACTGCTATTCTGAAATGTCCCTTAATCCTCATGGAACGAGGCTTATGGAGTGTTGGAATAGTGAGCCCGTTATTTCGAAAGATATTTTGAAATACCGGACGCACTGTCAAGACATGGAATAGCTATTTTGGGATACCAGAAGTATCCTGAAATAGCACCGCAGTGTAGATGTACCCCTAGTGCCCCATCTCTGGCTGTTGGAGGTTACCGACAAAGGCATGTAGCCAGTCCAATCATACCATCTCCTTCATTAACTTATCTGTGTCTCCAGAGTCCTAGCGTAACACCCTTACCACAGGATCATAATTCCTCTACAGTTCAAATGATGGTTATCATATAAGAGTATATGACTTAGGCCTAAATTCAATAAAGCACTGAAGCATATGCCTAAATTCCATTTGAAGTCAATGCATGCTTAATTGTAAGTCCTGTTTAAGTTCTACCTTGCAGAACTGGGGTCATTAATAAGTAGTTTAATATGGATGTACTATTACCTCAGGCCTCTTAACATCTGTTAATTTTGTTCTTATGTGGAGTGCTGGAAATTATTTCTGTTTGAGATGCTTCTTGTGCAATCATTTCAATTATATCTCTTGACTCTTCTACACAGGTGATGTTTTCCTGGTTCACTTTTCCCATATACCTTGTAAGAAAATGTATTGGAAATAATAGAAAAAAATGCATGTGGGTCTCCCACTAGCAAAGAGATAGGAATTTTGAGGAATCCTGCTTTATTTTTTATTTAGGGCTAATTTGTGTCTGGCAATAGCACAGTTATAAATGGCAGAAACATCTCCCTGCTCCTTCCATGCCCATGCAAATGTGTTAGTTGCAGGTCTCTGGAGGAGCAGTTGGGCCCAGCTATAGAGTGTGCATTTCTTTTTTCAACAGTGCTCATTTAAGCAGAAATGTTCAGTTAATCCCAAATTCTTGCTCCTCCAAAGGTGTGAAAGCCTCAACTTTCTTTAAATTCCAAAATCTCTAGCTTCATCTGAACAGCTTCTCTGTTCTTTTTGTTTATTGTCATAGGTACTTAAACTGAAAATGTAAGAACACTGCAAACCTGAAGGTGATCTCAAATTTAATGACAGGGCATTATATTACCTATTTTCATTTTTAATAAACACATTTTAATTGAAACAAGGCCATTAAAGGATTGCCAGTTTGCTGCTCCAGAGTGCCACTAAATTCAGAACCCCTGTCACAAGTTTTAGTTGGGTTTTTTGGAGTACAAGACCATAACTTTACTTGCCTCATGAAAAAAAGTCCTGTGTTTTTTAGGGTTAAAATGAGAATAACCTCTCCTGCTGTATGTTGTACAAGTAGCTGTTTAAAGACAGTTATTGAAGTTGTCAAGAAATTCCTTCTCTGTCTGGCCTGATGGGACAATAGGCCAGTTTAGTTCAAAGACTTACATATGTGCCTAGCCTTAAGCACATGAGTTGTCAAATCCAACTCAAATGAAGCCTTTGATTTCCCACAACATTATGCACTCAATATCCTCTTCCTGATTAGGAGGTTTCTAGTATAACCCCACCATACTAATATATTTACATTTAGTGTAGTGGAGTAACAAATTTAGAGAAGAATCTGAAGTTTCAGGGTTCACTTAATAGAAACCATTTTGTTTATTGCCAGTACCTCAAGCTGGTTAACTCAAGAGTGTTCTAATCATGGGTATTTAAGACTTACCCTTACTAACTGAATAAGGGTTTGATTGTGGAATGTCCTGGAAGTATCTGACATGAGTCAGTTCTTTCTTGTGAACATGTTTCAATTTTGATTTTGGGTTTTGACTGGAAATGGAGTGGTGTGAGAATACTTCTATGGTCTACCATGGGAGACAGCTAGATCATATTAGATTCCAGAATGCTCTGAGGGAGTCTACTGCCTAGTTATAGACTATCAACAGAATGAGTGAAGTGAAACACAATTATTATGCCTAGCAGATAATAGACAGAGTGGTACTCAGATGCCTCCTTCCACATATCAACTTTGTTAGGTCAGCATGGTTTTAAAAATACTGCTTGGTAAAAAGATGTAGGGGAGAAAGCAGGATTGCCCATGGCAGGAGACTGAGTATGATCAACTGTGTCATAGAGGATTTGTGCATTTTTATGCAGTATCAGTGCTAAAGGCAAAGAGTTTTCTTTCTAGTGTAGTATCCATGAAAGCTAAACTTGGGTCATAAACCCAAATAGGCTCAACTGACTCTGCTTCTTGCTATAAAGTATTGTTGCATTTTATTAGCTAGTGGCAATTGGGTTCAGACTGTAGAGCTATTTTAATTATAGAAATGTAAAAAGAGATACCTATCACCTAGCATAACTTCTCTTCTAAGTGGTACTGTTCAAGATAAAGTGAGCCAGGAAGTGCAAACACTCAAAAATGCCCTTATCTGGTGAACACCCTCCCACTCCCAAATGCCTTCAGAGAAAGGATGAACTTTATGGTGCACCCTAAAAGTCATGGGGCTCACAAAGATCCCCCAGCCAGCAGCCCTCTTGTACTTATAGGACTCTAGCCTGAGTGCCTTTGCTGATCATAGCAGTATAATATAAGCAGAAACAATTATTCAGGTTCTAAGCCAACCCATCTTTCAGTGGGAACCCCATGAGAAGCCAATGTTAATCATGGCACACTGATTTAATATTGGTGTGGACAAAATGGGCATCTGTGTGGATGTTAGTGTCGGTGTTTGTTTTTTGGTTTGGTTTGGTTTGGTTTGTGGGGTTTTGTGTGTGCTTGCTTTAGTTCTTGGGCAGTTTTAAGGTGTAGTGTCATGTAGTTTACATCGCACTAATCTAATCTTTAAGTGAGCAAAGCATGGCTGATAATTGCAAGTTCTGCAC
Organism: Pelodiscus sinensis; assembly: GCF_049634645.1. Lineage (NCBI taxonomy): Eukaryota > Metazoa > Chordata > Testudines > Trionychidae > Pelodiscus > Pelodiscus sinensis. Next base: position 311,678,198 of record NC_134711.1, read on the forward strand.
CCCTGAGCTGTATAGAAATAGTAAAAAGCTGATCTGGCTGGTACTTTCTGTTACCTGTTCTTCTAGTAGCTATTCCACCAGACCTCCAGATTATGAACCAGTGACCAGCAAATGGCAGAAACAAAGAGACAGATATAACTCATGCCATAATATCTTATTTTCTACAGCCATCTAACATCACTTCAGTCTTGTCTGGAATGAGCTGAACCAGCTGGCTGTCAACCATGAGCTAGCTTTGGCCAGAGATCAAATAAAAATCTGACGCCTTTTTTGGTTGGGTCAGGTGAAATGTAGGTGTAAAACTATGTGTTAATGGCATACAGAAAACGCGGCAGGCAATCTTTTCTCACTATTCTGGGCACATGTAAATAAGAAAAAAAAACAGAACCCTGCAGAGGAGGGCTATTCAACTTAGGAAGGCCCAGGGGCCACAATGATACTCACAGCACATGCTGAGGGCCGCAACTTAAGTGTGGTTGAATATACATGCAATTATATATGCAAATAGCTTCTTTCACACTGACAGGCATGAAAACAAAGATTAAGGCAAGACTAAACAACACACAGGCTCCATTTAAGTCAGTTCTGCTGATATTAATAAAATGTATTATTTACCCAATTTCCACCCATATGACAATGTAACCGCCACCAGGCGGATTTGAACCTGGGGCCTCTGAAGCTGGGACAGCCCGGGCCATTTTGGCGCCCCGGGCCCCAGGTGTGCGGCACCACCCCCGGGGAACATGGCCCCACCTCTGGGCACATGGCAAATGCGCGGGCCTGCCCCCGGGGCATGTGGGCGGACGCACGGTGCATGAGCTGCCCAGTCAGCCCAGCCACCGCCGATGGCGTGCGGCCCGGGACTGCCTGGGGCAGCTGCACTTGGCCGTGCCTGGCCCTGCGGCCACAGGGGGAAGGTCCCCGCTGGCCAGTGCTGCGGGGGTTAACACGGCCCCCGCCCCGGGCAGCCGCTGCAGCCTGCCGGGAACTAGGCGTCCCCCGTAGGCTGGCACTGTAGGCAGCTGCCCGGCTAGCCCACCCCTTAGTCCGGCCCTGCTCTGAAACTTAATATAGGAGCCTCGACTTTTTGAGTTAAAAGCCAGCTGCCTCTCAGCTCATGCTGTAGAGCAGTCTTTCCCAAAGTATGGGCCGTGGCTGGTACTGGTCCGCGGGGAAAAATACCAGGCCTCAGCATGGCTGTCGGGGTGTTCAGGGCTCCTGGAGTGCTTGTGCGGTGCTGGGTCCTCCAAGCCCTGGGCCAGGCTGGGTGGAGAATGCAGCTCGATGTTCCAGGCTCCCGGCAGAGGCGTAGCGAGGGGAAAACGGGGGCAGTTGTCCTCTGGGCGCCACACTAGGGAGGCGCCAGGCTGGGCTGTGGGGGTGCAGGGCACTAGGCTCACCTGGGCTGCAGGAGGAGGGAGGTGCTGGGAACCCGGGGCTAGACTCCAGGGATGGGAGGGACAGGGAATCAGCGCTGGGCTCAGCATGTCTGCGTGGTTTGGGGGAAGGTGCAGGGAAATGGAGCTCAGCTGGGCTGCGAGAGTGAAGAAGTGCAGGGTGCTGGGCTGAGCTGGACTGTGGGAGTGAGGAGGTGCGTGGTGCTGGGCTGAGCTGGGCTGGGCTAGGCTGCAGTGGGGGGAGGTGTAGAGCTCAGTTTGGATGCAGAAGGAGGGAGGTGCCAGGAACCTGGAGCTAGACTCAGGGTGAGGGAGGGAGGGACAGGAAATCAGAGCTGGGCTCAGCAGTTCTGTGGGGCTTGGGGGAGGTGCAGGGAAACAGGGCTCAGCAGTTCTGTGGAGGAGGCATGCAGGCAACCAGTGCAGGGCTCAACTGGGCTGAGGTGGATGGGGAAGGCATAGGGAACAGAAGGGCAGCTCAGCTGGGCAGTGAGGGGCTGAAGGGAACTGGTGCTGCAATCCCGTGGATTGTGGGGGATGGTTTTGGGGGAGGTGCAGGGAACTAGCGGGGGTGGGCACCTCAGTTGGATTGCAGGGGATACCCTAACCCAGTCTGCTCCTGCTCTCGCCTCCCGGAGTGCCCATGTGGCGCCAGAACCCCCAAGCCCTGGCCGGGTGGAGGATGCGGCCGGGTGAAACAGTGAAAATGTATACATTTTTCATCCTTTTTTTATATGCATTTATATTTTTGGGCTGCAAAAAACAGTACTGAAAAAAACTGGGTTCTAACTAAAGTAAAAAGTTTGGGAAATCCTGGTCTAGCCAGCTTTCTCTCCATCTTACAGTCCATTTATCCAGTCCATATGCCCTTAACTTGCTGGCAAGAATATTGTGGGTGACCATATCAAAAGCTTTGCCAATGCTGGCACTGGGGGCTCTGGGAGGACTAGAAACAACTTATTTGCATATTCATCATTTGCTTAATGAATATGCAAGTATGTAAATGAACGTCACCAGTCCTCCAAAAGCTCGTGAATGGATTTACTGGTCCCTGTGTCAAAAAGTTTGGGAACCTCTGCTGTATAGGTGTTTTTTTCTTATCTTTTGCTGTGGTGTAGGTGCCACTGCATGGGACAGTGAACCACACAAAGGGTTTTTTTGCACAAAAACCTCTTGCACAAAAGGAATCCGAGGAGGAAATGCAAATGAGAGCATGACATATGCAAATGAGCGCTCAATTTGCATTTCCTCTTGCGGAAGAGGCTTGCAGTGTAGATGTAGCCTGCGTGGGTTACAACAGCACTTTTAATGAACAATGACAGTCCAGGAATTTAACTACTAAAACACATATTGACAGAAGACTGTTATATTAACTACTTTTTTGTTTTGGCTCCTGTCTGCGGGCCACATGTTGCGCCCTGTGTAAACTCAAACTGCATCACGGGCTGTAAACAGACGGGCTGCAGGTCATGTGTTGAGTACTCCTGCTGTAAAGTGCCACCTTCAGAGAAGAGAGCAGTGTCCAATCACTACCTTCTTGAGAATATTCACAAGGAAAGAATAGCCACTCTAAAGCATCCCTATGTACTCCACTGTAACCCATATGCAAGTCAACACCACATAATGAATAATGGTTACCTTTTGTCAACTCAGGAGTGGGGGGAATCTTGATGAGGAAGAAAAATTTGGACTATAGTACTATTCACCAGAGTAGCACCATTGACCTCACATGTAGGGTAACTGAATGCTTAGAGTTGGCACTCTTGCCTGCTTCAAAATAATTCAAACTCCTGTCACCCCTATGCTCAATAACTTAATATTCTCTTTTGAAGTCAACCTAACAGCTCTAGATAGGCTGAACACCACCTCAGAGTAGCATGGGCCACTGAGAACACACATCTGTGCACAAGGCTCTGCTTCTGGCTATAGCTAATTTTGTTGCTGGTTACTTGGGGGCAGGGAAAATTCAAAATGGTTTGGAAGGTGGCTTCCTGAGGGTCCATCTTTTACCATAATCCATCATAGCAGACACAATTGGCTGTGAGGCTCAGAATCATAAGGATGATTCTTAGGTTTGAATATGCTGTAGCCAGCAGCATTTTCAGCTAAAAATGTCTTTTTTTTTTTCCCCTTTGCTTTCAGAATTCGCTCCTTGGCAGCTGCTTGGTAGAGAGCTTCAGAGCACAATGAGGTCCACTTATTTTGTTCCGACTTTTTGGTTTTGTTCTTACTAATTTCTGCTTTTCAACTCCCTCACCAAATTCCTAGCTGCCACCACAATAAGCACTATAGAAATGTTGATAGAAATGTCAAAGATTTTGTAGCGTAAAAAGTTTACATATGCCTTTTAAAAATAAATGCAGTGGAGCTAGTAGAATTTGCAAGGAAGAAGAAGATAAAAACTAACATAGATGGAGTGAGGAAGAAACATCTCCAATGGGAAGTTTATTCCATATTTGTCGTCTTTGGGACTTCCTGCACCTTCCTTTTGAAGATAGTTGGTACTGTCCACAATCAGAATTCAGAGACTGAAGTGGCTGGCCCATATGTCTGATCTAGTGAATAAATTCCTATATATGCCTCTCATCATAGCCACTAGACTTAATGTCAGTCTCAACAAATGGAATCTGATTTCTTTTCCCCCCCAAAAAGCGCTGAATACTCACAAATTCTGTTGAGTCAATGGGAGCAGAGTATTTTATGTACAGAATCGCTAAAATTTAAATTTCCTACCTAAAACTTCCTACCCAGGCAACTTCCCTTTGGTGTTTCTCTTGGGATGCAGAATGTTAGTGACTTCTGTGATCTCTCACAATGATTGACTTTGTTCTTATTTCCCTTAATTTTAAATAATTCAGAAAATCACGGTGTGTAGCCAGACCCTTCACAAATGCAAAAGTTCAGTTGAGGGGGAGAAGTGGATTAATTTATGGGCCCAAATGAGAAATGCTGCAACATTCTATTTAATATAACTAAACCTATTGTTGAGGTTCACAGTCCATTCTGTTTATATTGTGGAGGATTTACACCTGTAACTTTCACGAAAGAATGGATGGTCTTGTGGTTAAGGCACTTAAGTGGGACATGGGTACTACTGGATTTTGTGTGTCTGCCCTAGGCTTCCTCTGAGACCTTGAAGCAAGCTGACCAGGTGATCTTCTTCCACTTAACAGTGGAAGTAGCAAGGCCAAACTGCTGCTCTTGCACTATTTTGAACCAAAGCAGAATCAAGAAGTCTGAAATTCAAGGCAGTTTATTGTCATAAAATCACCAACTCAATTCAGATGAACCATCAATGTTTTAACAGTTCAGTTAATTATATGGTGAATGTGACACTGCCTATTGTGAGAATACTGTTACATTGTTCACTTCAATTTTCCCTATCTGTATGCTATCTTTGTTTTATGTTTGTACAGCACTGAGCATAATGAGGCCCTGGTCCATGTCTGGAATCCTTAGATGCTATGAGAATGCAAATAAAAAATTTAAGAATACTGAGATGCAGTAACTTTATGAACATTGTGTGTGATCTGATTAGTAAGAGAAGTTATTGTACTTTGGGTAATAAAACTTCCCTGTATGACTGTATTGACGGGGCTGTGGGAAGAACAAGCTATAGATAAACAAACCTCCCAACAAACACTGGGGGAAGGGATACAGCTACAGGTCAATAACACACTAGGCTCCAGTCAGAAGAAACAGTTGTTTTGCCATGCTGAGACCTTAGAGATCCAGAGGACCTTCAACTGCTCTCAACACAGGAAAAGGGGGGGGGGGCTGTTGTCAGGAGTGGGGTAAGGGTTTAGCTGACCCAGAACCGCTCAATGGAAGACTCTGAAGAAGTTGGACATTCCCCACTTTCAGGAACAGTAAGACTTACAGAAAAGTAGGCGTGCATATAGGCTGGTCTATTATTTTGAGATCTGTTTGGCTCTAAGTAAACAAACCTTTCCTTTAAGATGGCTATCTGGTCACTGTGGATGACTGTTTTCATTCTCAAAAAGAAAAGAAATTAGGATAAGTCAGATGTGAGAGTGGGAGAATCATGTGATTTCCACCCACCTCCTTCCAAGAAACAGGTGGTAAACAAGGCCCGAGGCCTGAGAGCTTCAGGGGGCTGTGTCTGAAGTGACCATGGAGGTTAAAGGTGGACCTAGCCTGGCAATTGTGACAAATGGCTTGTTCAAGACCCATATTTCTGGCTGATTATCCAAACCTCAAGTTAAAGGTCCCTGGATCATTGGCTAAAATAAACTAATTAGTACCAAATGTTTCAGTATGTTCATAATACTGCAGAACAGAATGTTGTGACTACACACAAATTATGAGCATGTAAGATATAATATAAAATCTTGAAAGGGACTAGCTTTTTGTACCTGTGTATAACTTCAATGGAAGCTATGTAGCAAAAGGAGATTTTACTTGGTAATCTGTAACAAACATTAAAAGCACATATACCTCTCATATGACGGAAAATTTGTTTGATGAAGTAGTGGATAATGGAAGAACTAGATAGCTAAGGAACACAGAAGTCACTTTTCTGTGTCAGGCCTGACATTCACTATGTTTAATACACTGGTTTCATAATATGAACCCAAAAGGTGGCGTGTAATATAAAGGTAATGACTCATTATCATTGGTAGTCTTGCATGAGGTATGGTTGGGGTGTGTACAAAACTATACATAAGTACTAGAATTATGTTCTTAAAATATGTTTAGTAAGCAATGCAAAAAGACAGTGTGCTTTAGACAAGGGAATGTGTATTTACTTGTCTGACTAGCCTCATTTGTCAGTCAGAGATAATAAAGGCACACTTACATATAAAAAGCAGGAAAGAAGACAGCATGGTGTCTACATGCTACCAGGGGAGAGAAATGTTATTCCTGGATACACTTGAGAAAAATACCTTTCAAAAGTTTACTGGGCTAGAACAACAGGAGCCTGAACCTCAGATCATCACCAATTAAATCAACTGATTGTATACAATATTACTGTAATGTAAGAGTATAGCACGTAGCATATTTTCTGAAAGCCTTTGTTGCACAGGTGACTAATATCATTGTGAAATGTATGTATTAACACTACATTAGGAATTATGAATCCTTGTACATAGCATGCTTTAAAGTCCTTATTCAACACAGGAAGAACCAAGTTTTCTCCCACATGGGAGGGAAGGTAGCTATTTTACTTCTTTAATTGACATTGAAGACATTATGAAAGTTCCATTTATGTACAAATAAGGGGAACGGGAAGTCAACAGGAAAGGAAGAAAAGCGGAAGCCTTCCGGCTTCTTGTAACTGAGTTGATGAACTTTGGGAACTATAAGAAGAATCAGCCTACTTGTGATTATATCAATTGTGGGGATTAAATGGGCTGGAGCACTTCAAATCGCAGCACATTGGATCCTTCAGTCAAAACAATTGAAATCTTTGGGAATTAAGATTAGGAGGGAAACCTGCTTAGGCAAAGATTGTAGTTTGCCGAACGTATTAACTTTAGAAGCATATTTTTGCTTCTTGTTTTTTAACACTTTCTGTCTTTATTCCATATGCTTAGTATCACTTAATCCCATGTACTCTTATTAAATAAACTCATTTTATTTTCACTCTAAACTATTTCAGTGCTTTGATTGAAATAAATGTGCTTTGTCAAATGCCAGTGAGATTAATGAACTGTCGTGTATTGCCTCTGTAAAGGAGCAACGCTCTCGGAATGTTCCAAGAGAGGGATGGACACTGCCAGGTGATGTGGAGAATTTGGCAGCTGGCGCTTACTGCCCATTACCTGCCATGCAACATTTGGACTGGCAGAGTCCTACGGAGTTTGCTGGCAAGGCAGAAAAGCTGTTGTGTCCAGAAGTTGTTACAGCTCAACCATAGCAAAACTCTCACTGGCTGAGAGGTAACATAGTAACTTAGAATCCTAGAGACCCCCCAGCAGATTGTCACCACAGAGGGTTTTCTGGAAACTTGGAAGTAAGAGAATGTTGGGGTTGCCCTGGGAAAAGTAGCTAAGGCTGTTGGAAGCTTGTATGCGAGCTGTTGGTGTCAATGCTGTGATCCACAGCAGCATAGCACTGAGGGCACCCAAAGCTGCAAGGCTGACAGTGACATAACCCCTCACTTGTCTGGGATGAACCCCAAGACATCATTATTATTGTATACCTCAAATGGGAATTTGCATGCTTTCTTGATGATGTCTCAGATCTTTAATTCTCCCTTAATAGTTTTTGATATTTTAAAACTTATCCAATATCTTCATATAATGCGATTATGGGAAGCACTATTTGATATTACTAATATATTAAGACTACAATATATGTAGGGACAAATGACATGAAAATTACATTGTAAGAGAGAATTATGAGGGCTGTGTTTATACATATCTCATAGTGGGAATTTGCATGTGCATATACAATATTTAAATGACAGCGCCATCGAAACTTTCTTTTTTGTAGATTTAAGTACTAATAGGGGGTTGCTCCCCCTGCTTCCTATGCTTGCCAATCCCCCTCTCTGGTGGGATGAGGCCTACACTTACCACCACCCTCGCTCTAGTGGCAGGTGTCTGGCCAGGAGGCAGGATGCAGGAGCAAGCTGGGGATAAGTGTCTGGGTAAGGGGGGAGGGTGAAAGATCAGGGGAGGAGAGGGGGCAGGTGCAGGCTAAGAGTAGGTGTCTGGCCAGGGGGAAGGGTGCAGGAGCAGGCTGGGGATGCGGGATCTTGGCTTGGCAGGTTTAAAGGGGGATGCAGGGTGTTGGAGGGAGTGGGTGGAGAGGTACAAGGTGTCAGTGGAGGGAGTTGGGAGTGTGGGGTCTTGGCTTGGGGGTATGAGGGGGGGTGCGGGGTATCAGCTGGGTGATGTGTGAGGGGGCTGGAGATGTGGGGTCTCATCTTGAGAGAGTGGGGGCTCATACCCTGAGCCCACCCTGATGCAGACACATGTAAAACTCCCCCCGAGCACCTAAGGCAGGCAGGGATTCACCGCTCCCCAGAGCTTGGGAGAGCAGAGTGAGGGTGCAGGAGCACCATACGCAGCAGGTGAGCATGTAGCAACTGGGAGGGAGGAGGATGAGCATCTCCCTGGAGCACCAGGGAGGGAGGAGACAGCACGTCTTCCCAGATCACCGAGGAGAGAAGAGGCCATGCATCTCCCCTGAGGGTCAGGGAGGGGGGCCAGGGAGCTCCCTAGAGTGAATCATAGGCAGGGGGTGGGGCGACACCGGTGATGTGATGACATCACTCTGCTGTCCCACAGGAAATATATAAAGATACGATGCAATACCAGAGTAAAGTTAACATTTTCATCATGACCTGTATTTTGCAAAGAGACTTACAAGCACAGGTCCTTATTTTTGCTTGGGGCTTTTGTTGACTTTTAAGACACTCTTTATGGGAAAAGGGTCTTTCTTGTGGATATCCTGGGGAAAATTGCACCCCAGGTTTGGTGGAAGGGAGAATGGTCTTGTGGTTAAAACTTGGACCAGGTCTCAAGAGGGCTGGCTTGTTCTCTGTACCTTAGATCTGTGTGACCTTAAGCAAGCCATTTAATTTCTCTCTGTGTCTGCAGGACACAGGATTGGAGAGAGTTAAGGTGGCCTGGGTAGGCCTAGTCACTCCACAAGCTGTAGAGGAAGAGCCAGGAGCAGGCATTGATTGCAAGCAGGCTCAGCTGGGCAGGAAGCTGGCAATGAAGCAACAATCACTCCCTGAAAAGGAGTAGGATTGGGAGCTGAGTGCCCAGAGTAAAGGGGGGAACTAGAAGGACAGGAAACAATTCAGGGATGGAGTAGTGAGGGTTGCAAGAAGAAAAACCCAGAACTCTTGGTTTGAGAGACTTGGGACTGGAACCTGGAATAGAAAGGGGGCTTGGGTTTCCCTACCAGCCATTGAGGGAGTGGCACCTCAGGCAAATAATGGGAAGACTTTCCTTCAGAGAGTTTGCCTAGCTCTAGAAAGGGGTGATGCTGATTGACCTGGCTGCAGGACTGAGTCAAGGAGAGCATGCTGTTGTTCCTGGAATGAGAGACAAGTTGCAAACTTGAGAAAAAGATGGGGGTAATAGAGTGTGATGACAGGAAGGGGCATTGAGCTTGTAGAGCTAATCTACCCAGTGACCAAGAGGAAGTGCCATATGTGTGGTGAGTGGAGCACCTTGTTGCACTGAGTGTCTGCTTCCCATCTGTAAAATGAAGATCATGACGCTTCCCAGGCTTTATGTGATGCTATGAAGCTAAATTCCATAAAGCTCCTCAAATGCTCCAATAATACAGCACAATAGAAAAGCCTGTAAAATCAAACATAATAAACAGGGGATTGCATTCTGGTTGGATGAGAGAATGGACTTTTGTCCATAAAGTCTCCACTGACCTCAGTGGAGTTGTACCCACTTAAGTTTACTAACTGAGGCATGTGGGGTTTGCCAATCAGATATAGGTTTTTTTTTTTTTAAGGAGGATGGGTTTAAGTTTAGTAAATTAGATTTTTATTTTAAAAAATAGTCAATGACAATTGTCTACCAGATGAATGACAGGTATATTTAACTTATTACAACAAAAGTCTGGTGTATATTACAAGTTTTTAAATGTATAATTATTGCACATACACTATTTCTGAGTAGTAGTGTCATCTGTCAGGAAATTTTTAGAGAGGAATGTCCCGGCTCCTGTTAAACATTGGTTTCCTTAATATTTATAAAAGGTAACTGCTAGAGAACAATCTCCTACCAGAGAGAGAGAAATCAGTGTGGTTTCAATACAGGACAGGAAGACAGGAATTCCTGAACTTTGTTCTTGGCTCTTCAAGTAATAACCTCTTGTGCCCTTGAGAAAATTCAGCCTTGCTTCCCATGTCTATCTGTAAAATTGGGTTGCTAATACTTACATCCGGGGGTGTTGTGAGGATTAATACTGCTTGTACTGCACTTTGACTGAAAAGAGCAATGTAAGCACAATGTGGTGTTAGTTTTAATTTTTAAAACTAAAATATAAATGTAGACCAGGGTGTGAGGAGTATGTTAGAGTGAGAATTGAGGTGGGAGTGTCAAGCACTAAGCATCTCCACCCTAACCACCCTCCAAATAGTGTGTAAAGAGCCCTTGCTTCTCAGCCGGAGTCCTTGCATGCTAATTTTTGCCCACAGCAAATTGACATGGTTGAATTATAAACCCCTGGAAAAAAGAGTTTGAAATGAAAATGCTTGACAGGCTTTTATCTCCACCAGCACAAGTAGTGCTGCTAAGACCTATTTTATTATACGGCCTGGCTAAAGGGAGAAGTACCCTCTAGAGCACTGGTGCTTTGAATTTTTATTTTTAAGTTTGCTTGAAAATAACTACAGGGTGAAAAATCAGACAGGGAGATCACAAACAGATGGAACACTCACCTGTTGCAAGGAGCTATATCAATAATTACATAGCACAACTTCTGACTGGTTCAGGAACCTGCTCATTAGAGGGAACATGCAGAGGGGCCACTTGAACTGCACATGAAGCTCCTGATCCTTCAATTTACTGTGCATAGGTGGTCTGATGTGCCATGTGGATTCCCTCTAAAGCCACTTGTCTATCCAAGTAACTTCCTGGATTAGTATGAGGGCTTGGTAGCATGGGATATTTTGTGTTGAGTTTATATTTGCACAACACTGAGAAACAAAAATGCTACCCCTGTCCGGCTCTTTACACTATCCCTTCTATTCAGCATGTGACTCCCAGTTTTCTTCCCATGGCTGAAGTGGGATTGTAAGCTTAGGGGGGGATGGTCCAATCCTTTTTGTTTTGTAAGAGGCTTAGCATGGTCTTAGTCACTGACAAAATTTATTTATAACATATCATTGCCCTTGTACAGCAATTTGGGATAACAATTGGGGAATTATTCTGTTAAGACGCAACTTAAGCATTTTTTTATTTTTATAAAAAATATCTGTTCTTTGCCATATACAGAAGCTCCATGTTGCTCTGGAAAATTAATATACGGCAAGCTCTAGGATTCATGAAGTCACCATTTGGACCTCACTACCATGCATTAAAAGTTGCATAGTACATTTTGACGTACTGCTCTTTGAACCATACAAGGTTATTAGGAAGATGATAGGGAGGCATTTGCTATCCAATGGTACATTCAGAATTGTGGAAAATAAACTTTAAAAAGTGATATGCTCCTGTCCCAATGAACTTCTGGGGAGTGTAGTCTAGTGGCTAGAACAGGGGCCATAGATGCTAAAAATTTTAGGTGTTACTCCCTGGTCTGCCACTGGTCTATTATAATGCTATGGAAAAGTCACATTAGCATAGCCAGGATTTCACCCAAATTAATGTGAGTTTTGCCAATGAATTTCAGGATCCTCTCCAGTGTTCCCTTTAAAATTTTCCAACAATGAACAGAGTGACTTTTGGCTCGTGCACCAATATTGAGGTAATGTGTGCTGATTTGGATGTGTGCCATCATGACACCCAGGCTGTGTCTACACTGGCGCGTTCTTGCGCAAAAACAGCTGCTCCTGTGCAAAAACATGCCGCCTGTCTACACTGGCCACGTGTTCTTGCGCAAGTAAACTGACGTTGTACTGTAGAAAATCAGGGCTTCTTGCACAAGAACTCTGATGCTTCCTCTCAGGAAGAAGCCCTCTTGCTCAGGAGCTCTTCCAGAAGAGGCCAGTGGAGATAGACAACATGAATTTCTTGCGCAAGAAGCCCCTATGGTTAAAATGGCCACAGAGCTTTCTTGTGCAAGAGAGCATCTACACTGGCATGGATGCTCTTGCGCAAAAGCACATCTCTTGTGCAAAAGCACATGCCAGTGTAGACGCTCTCTTGTAGAAGAGTTTTTGCACAAGAACTCTTCCGCAAAAGAGTAGACGTAGCCCCAGTGTATTAACACACACACAATCCCAGCCACCGGAGCAGAACCTTCCCCTCCCACCGTGCAGCATGTCCCGTCCCCAGCCACCAGAGCAGACCTCTTCCCTGGCCATGGGGCATGTCCTGATCCCGGCTGCCAGAGCAGACACCACCCCCTGTCCCTGCCATGCAGCTGGTTCTACTCCTGGTCCCAGCTGCCAGAACAGGCCCCAGCCTGCCCTGCCACATGGCAGTCCTAGCTGCTGGAGCAGGCCTCTTCCACTCCCTCCCCATGCCCACCACCACCACATGGCTGCAGCAAGTCTTGGCCCCCTCCCCCAGCGGCTCCCTCACCATGCCAGCTCCATCTACCAGCGCAGCTGCCTGCCGCCTGATTGCTTTCCAGAGGAGGTGGGTGGGGGAAGAACTTTTTGTGCATGGCCGTGTAGGCATGCACCTTTAGTGGTAACTATGATCCTGTCTGCCCCCTTCATGCAATAGATTCTCAATCTATGAAATGGAGATAATACCTAATATACAAGTATTTTAATAGGCTTAAAGCCCCTGCATAATTCTGCAAATCTTCCTTCAGTGCTCATGGGCTCTGCCTATCTCCTCTCTTCATATTCCTTCTCACACTAACCTTTGTTTCTTCCCTCCTACTGCTTCCTATTTCAAACTCACCCTTGGTCCCCAGGTAAAGGAGCATGGGTCAATATGGGTGGAAGACAGACATGTGAAACTCCTTGCTTGATCTGGATTGTGGCAATATTCCCATTTTTTATCATAAGTGGTGATTCTAGGATCTTGACAGCTGTATTAGGATTGGGTACTGATCATCCTAGCAGTGGAAATATGTCTGCAGGTATGGCATCTGTTCTGTAAGGGTCTGGTGCTTAGAGGTTGGTGAGTCCTTGTCTGTGGAAAGCTGCCTTCTGATGGTGAATTTAGACAGGGTTGGGGAGGGGAGGGTGTTTGAAGACCACGAGTGGAAGCTCAGAAAAGGTTTTTCAGGAGTATGGGTGCAATTATTACCCCAGATGGGGTTGCAGCAGAGAGATCTGCCTACTTTTTAGAGAGGATACAAGTTGGAAAATCTAAAATTATTCTGGATGAAGAATGAGAAGGCAAATGAAATGTTAACAAAAACAGTTTTCTAGCCCTTCTGTAACATACCAGTCTTACCCAACTGTTCTGTTCCTTCTTTGTTCTAGGAAGATCTAGAACGGGACTGAATTGATATTCACTGACATGAGAATAAACAGAGAGGTGAGGTTTGGGAGAAGAGACTGTTTTTCATTGTCCTTATTACTGTGAAATTTCCAGTGATTTCACTGAATTTAAGGATTGCTGAAATAGCACAAAACAATCCAGGAGAGAGTTTAATGATGGGGAGTGACTGCAGAAGAGTGGTTCACTTGTAGTAAAAAAGATCAGAGTATGTTATCAAATTAAATCAGAAGATAAACCCAAATAGAACAAAGAATTAATTTACTTAATGCAGATCGAATATTAAAAGTTAGTGGGATGGTTAGAGGATTAAGACACTTCAGATGTCCAACACAATACTCACTGTTTAGCTGGTGAACATAAAAAGGTGGGGTATAGTGCTATCTTCCTTCTAATCTTTTCCATTCATGTGCAGAATATTTTTTCTGTGCGCTAAAGCCTGTGTGAATGTGCACCACCAGTAGAAACAAAACGAAACAAAACAAAAAGCTGTGAGTGCTCTGCTAATCAGCTGGGCAGCATCTGACTCTCTCCTGAAAATGACTGGCACACCTTTCTGGCAGCTGCTCCAAGGCCAGGAGGGAGGTCTCTGTGTGCCGCTGGCCACAAGCCCTACCCTCACAGCCTCCATTTGCCGCAGTTCCCAGACAATAGGAGCTGTGGAGTAGGCTCTCAGGGCAGGGGCAGCACACGGAAGCTCTGGTCCCAAAGGGGCTTCAGGGACGATGCTGGCCACTTCCAGTGAGGGTGGGCTGCCTGAGAGTCCTGGGCACTTTTAAATCACTAAGCCCCTGGGCACTTACCCAAGCTCAGGCCCACTGATGGGGGCAGGGGTAATACTGACTTGAGTTGTGACAGCACTTGTGATTTGGCTCCTTCGGCAAGTGTAGGTGGGTTATCTTGTTTGGCATGTACAGGGGAGAGGCTGAATCCCCTTGAGATAGGGAGGCAAAATAGGGATTGCTGACCTTCAGGTCCCAGCTGGGGTCTCCCCATTTCCTCTCTACTCTTACTTCAGTGCAAACAAACTCTGGGGAGGGAAGCTCTAGTTAGAATCTTTTATTTCTTTTTTCTGCAAATCTTTTGATGACTGTCTTAATTATAGCCCATTGGGAAGTAGGGCTTAGTTTACCAAGAAGCAAGATATTTATACTTGATGTCAGTTCAAATGCCTCAAAATATCTTGCTGAAGTGGGAAAAAAGAAGTCACATCCCTCCTTAACATTCTGGAACCTAAGGTTGGGGAAGGAGGGGAAAGCTAAGCTTACCGTACATTGCGACTTCTCTTTTTCGCTTGAAAAACTGTACATTTCTTTTGGTATTCCTTAAAATAAAGCTTTGACATAATCATAAACAGAGTCAAAAATGGAGCAGGAATTCTTTTTACTTAGGATTTGGTATGCCCTTTCATTGCTAATTGCATCCTCTTCTGCAGAGAGCTGTACGCTTTGTTTAAATTCTGAAAAGTCAGTGGTGTCCTATCTGCCTCCTGTGTCAGACAAAGAAGCTTCTCCTCATGTGCATGCACTCGATTTGTCAAGGACTCAGTTGGATACTCAAGAACAATATAGCTGCTGATTGTGGTGTTCAGCCTATCATTAGAAAGACCTTATTTGTTTTTCTTACCTTCAAAAATGACTTGAGCAATGATGTGCAACTTTTCTAATCTTTTCTCTGTTAAATTACCAGATCAACCCCGTTCCAGTGCTTTAACCTCTCCTCCAGAAAAGGGTTAGAGTTAGATTTGTATTCCATTCTTTGCCATGTCACATTTTTCTCTTTGGCTTTTACCATGTGGCCTGGAACTATAGATACATGCAATATAGTGTTTGTGTTTTTTAATGTTACTCTCTGGTCCAGTTTTCAGTATTGTAACTGATGCTTGCAGAAAATTCTGTTTTCTGCTGAGTTCAGAAAAAGCATTAGCAGAGCTGCCAGGGTGCATGAATCCTGCTTTTGACAGCTGCGTTAACCAGGCTACCTACTGGAAGTGCAAAATGTTATTACAGCCCTGTAAGTGACAGAGGTGGGAATAGAACAAGTGCAGGACTGCTCAAACTCTCCCAAAGAGCTCCTTTAAGATTTCTCCCCCCCCCCCCCGGGCTTGTGGCCTTTCTCTTCCCCAAAAATAAGAAATCAGATGTACCACTTTAAAGGAAATATGCTAATAGGCATGATTTAATTAATGTACCTCAGTCTGAGCTTAGACGCCCACAGCACCTCTTACATAACCCAAACAGTTGAGTTCTAATTATACAATTATAATTTAACATTTGTTAAATGGTGTTATTTTAGGGAGGGTTCTTCATTCTGAGTTTCCACTATGCAGCACAGAAGTCCCTTATCAGCACTGGTCTATATGATGAAGTTTCAAGGATTCCAATTGCCTCAGAAGGCACTCTGTCTGTCTGCAATGCTGGCAGCAATATTAATGCACACTATAGTGCCCATCAGATAAAATGGAAAACTACCATGGCTCAGCACTGTTACTGCAGTTGGATCAATGATGCATACAGACCCCAAAAGAATGCAAGTGGCATTTGTGAATGCGCAGTCCTTGACAAGGTCTGCCTCTCCAGAGGAAATGAAGAACTTTCTCAAGTGTGAAGGAAAAGTGCAAAATACACTTATAAAATAAGTAGCATCTAGGGAAAGGTGCTAGTTTGACAGTACAGTACTTGAAACTAAGGTCACCTTTACCAACAAACCTGGTAAACTGCATTGCCTATGCCAATATTACTGTATCCTTGCAAGACACAGCAACCTTTGTGCGTGAAAGGAGGCTATTCTCTACACCCATTCAGTTATTAAAATTGAAGGTATTTGAGGGTCAGCACTTCTGAACATTATTTATATTTAGATGCCTTTATCTGCATTTGGGAATCTAACCTCAGGAATCCAGTCTCTAAAAGTTTTGGTTTAACTCCTTTTATTTGGGCCACACTATGAGGCCATCAGATAGTATTTATTTAGACACCTTCTTTCAGTTTAACTCATTACTTTATTTTAAGGTACAAACAATTGTAACCTTAGGTTTAATTATATTAAACCAGAAAACTTATAGTTAAGATGCCCTGGCAATATTATAGTGCACATAAGAACCACCGGTATATATAGGGTCTTTTTATTAACATGATCATAATCTGATTTAGGACCTGCTGCATTAAATCAGACAAGTAGTCCATCAAACCAGGAATCTTGTCACCAGTAGTGGCTTATATTGGATGTTTCCCCAGCCCAGTAACACAGCTATTGTATAGTACAGTGAGGGTTTTGAAGGCCTCTCCAGCGATGTGTTAATCCTGAAAAGTGAATTCTGAGTACCCCTTTGTCATAAAATTGATCTAGCCCTTTTTAAAATTTAGCTACCACTTCTGACACTGATACCCTGCAGCTACAAATTCCACAGGCTACCTGTATGCTGACAAATGGCAAACATTTTTCAAACAAACCCAATTGTTTTCAGATGCAAGCTATTATTTTGTGTTATATTAGATTGCACCATATCATGTTGATGCTAGCAGTTAGCCTGGCAGAGTTAATTTCACCCTGGACAGAGCTGAACAGTTATTTGGGGGAGAGGGTTAATTTTAGTTTTGAAAGTGGATTGTATTTGCAGTTCTGATGGGGATTGCTGTAAGGATTCCAGTGAGTTATGCAGTAGGGCAAATGTATCTGGAGTGAGTCCTTCCATAGTGCCTGAGGGACTTGCTGTTCCCAGCATGTTTTACTCCTCTGCCCAAAATATCCAGTGTGGTGCTGAGAAACCAGGTGCAGCTCCTTCCAAGGCTTTATGCCTCAAATGAGCACAGACAAATTCATTGCTAGAAAACAGTATAGTTCACTTGTCTATCAGTCTTGTTAAGGTAGGAATTGATTTGTATCAATGTGCTCAGACTCAATGAAAGACTTGTAAATTGTTACATGTAGTAATTCTATTTATAGTAAATGGTCTGGTAGCACTTTATAGACTATCAAAATATGTAGATGGTATCATGAGCTTTCGTGGGCACAGTCCACTTCTTCAGATGACCGGAGTTATGAGTTGGGGATATGAACACTCGAAATAAATAGGAGAGGGGAAGGAGAGGGGGGAGAGAAAGAAAAACAGAGGGGAGTGGGAGACAGAGCATCATTAAGTATCTGGAGAATGGGTACTTAAACCTAAGCAGACTTTGATTTTTATCTGAAGCTCTATTTATAGTGTCTATATCCCATGCTATAAGGCAATACGTAAGTATTTGCTATATAGTTGTGAACTGTGTAAGTCAACAAACAAGAAAAACTTCACCTAGTGGAAAATGCTACATTTTCATGAAAGATCTTACCTCTATCCCATCAGGAAGGATTATTAAAACTAAATTGGTCATGGTGGGACATCAAATACAAACATTTTGCTAATTGCTCCCTGCATACCCAGGAAGAGGTTACATGCAAAAGGACGTGTCCAAGCCAGTTGAATTCTGAAATTTCAAGTCTCTTCCTGGTTGAACTCACAGGGCTGGAGCCAGGCCTGCTGACCAGGCACCAGGAGATTCAAAAGGATCTGAAACTCCTGGCTGCCACTGCCACTAATGCAGCGGTGACGGCAGCTGGAGTCTTGGGCCCTCTAAATTGCCGTGAGATTGCAGCACTGCATGCTCCTCGTGGCTCTGAGGACTGGCTGATGGGGATGGGGAGGGGAAGTGGCATGCTCCAGGCAGCACAGAGGGCTCAACCAGCCCCTCCCTTTTCTACTGAGGACTCGTCCCTTCTGGGAGCATGGGCCCAGCAACTCTGTTGACTCCCTTGGCAAACAGCAGCAGGGATCTCCTGGATTAGCCCTAAAAGACATTGAGTGCTGACAGACTCCTACAATTCTTTCACTTTTCTCCATCTTAGTTTCTGTGGGATAGGCTACAAACATTGTCTTTGGTGTCAGATGTGAAGTATAAATTGACCTGGGGTAAGGTCAAGATCTCTTAGGACTGACAGCAACTCGAGTCTTTTGGTCTTTGGTGTTTAGCAACCAACTACCACCAAGTCCAGCTTCCTTGGTGGTGCCAGGATAGACTAAAGTGTGTGTTAGTCTTACTATGGAGTCACCATTAATGTTTTGGAGTTTTCATTTACTACTGGGTTGGTGAAATCTAATTATACAACATACAACAATTTCAGATCACTGCCCTGCTTTTTGAGTCTGCCCGAGGTTGGCACTCAGTTGTGAATGACTCTGAATAGCATGAAAATTGGTTACTCCTTACCCGTGTATTGGGCTGAGAATTCAGAGACACATTGACTGGAAGCATGTGCCTCCAAGGAATGAAATTCTGTACTGGGCCTTGAAGACAAGGGAAGCAGATCGTAAAGATGAGGATAACTTGAAAGAGGTCAAAATTGTAGATAGTGTTTCTCAGTTGCAAGAGATTCTCACCATTTCAGTCTGGTAAAAATGCCGAGAAGTCAGTTGAAAAATCAAATATTGTACTTGAGTTGCTCACTGTATTGTCTGAGAACGTTGCACATTAATCCCTTCACTATCCTGTCTCACTTCTTTTGTGAGATCCTATGGCTGTACGCTTCCAGTAATATGCTATATAAGTATTAGGTAGTATAATTTTCCAAACTGCTTTCTTTTTCCTAGTTGTCTTTGAGCTTGTCACTTTGAGTGACTTTGTTTTTCATCATGAGACCTGAAAGGAGATTCAGTACTTCTAAAGGAAACAGTGATAATGCTTCACTTTTCCATAGCTGAAAAAATATACAATTGCATTTTCTTATGTCATTATTTTTAGTGTCCATAACCAGATATCGATACAATATTTCTTATATTGCTGTTCTCTATTTGGCATCTGTTTCCAAACCTAGAACTGATAGACTGGTATAAACTACCTGGGAATGAGATAATATATATTTTTTTTAAATGATTTTGATGCTTTATCTTATTTCAGGAGCATAAATGAAGAAAGAGTGGGTAGAGGTTTAGTTGAACAACACAAGATTTTTCTTAAGGGAGATGTTCACAATGGAATCTGTTGACTAAATGTATTCTAATGGTGATTTTGTGGATTTTAGGTTAGAATGGTTAAATACAGGACTCATTTTATTCAGTAGCACTGTAGTCAATATAGTGAAATCTAGCCTATTGAGTTGGAAAAATAAGTATTTCAAGCCAGCAATAGTTAATGTGCATCACGCGGCCAAAGTAAAATTTTCAGCATGTTTGTGACTGGGTAGCCTGCTCATCAAGGACAATACTTCCCAATGGTCAGTCAACCCTGCTACTTGGCATAGCTCTTCAAGAACTAACCCGGGTCAGAACTTTTTCAAAACTTTTTCAGAAACCTCATTTAAACCTGATTACTCGTTAAACTTGTTTTAATTATATTCACTGCTGATACCCATTATCAGCAACAGGTAATTTTACTAGTGCAAACATGGGTAGGAGTATAAGATGCATCAATAAGCAAAAGCTGGGAAGTATTCACTCAGTTATATGTTTCTCTCTCTCTCTCTTTTAAACTACTGGGGAACTCTTTGTGTCTGTCGCTATTTATTGCTTCATACAAAATGTTCTTGGAAACCATTCTGAATTTAACAGTAGCTGAACCCATCTGTTTTTCTGAATTTTTGTTCTGTTCAGCCAATCTGTGTCTCAGAGACCATAGTTGGACTTCAGAACAATGCTTTATCAAATATTTTTTTAAAACTAGTTGATAAGAACTAAATTCTAAAGATATCATAGAGCTTGAAGAAACCTCAGGAGATCATCAAGTCCAGCCCCCTGCACCAACTAGGGATAGGTGCTGGGTAAACTTTTAACCTAATAATTATTGTTTGTTATTGCCTGATGCAATTAAAGGGCTTATATTGGAGTCTGGGTGAAAAACAGTAGCTTGTCAAAGAGACTCATAATTTTGTATCCTAGCTCATTTGATTAATTTAATAAGAGAATGAGGAAAACACATGACTTTGTAAATGTGTGTGTCAGAAGTAGAATGCAGTTACCTTCTGCAAAAAATCAGTAGTGCTCACACATTATGGTGATAGGTACCAGTATAAAACCATGAGATAAGTAGATAATGAGTGCAGAATAAGTTACATTGAGACTTGTAAATAAAGCAGTCACATTGTTGCACTTACAATGCAATGTATTTCTATTCCTGTGCCTTGCAATCACACAAGTGAATTTGTTATGCAATGCAATTATTAATTGAAAAGTCCCTTGTGGACTTAATGGAGTTTCAGGTTTTACTGGGTTTTTTTAAAATTTATGTATCTTAACAGTCTTTGAGAGGGAAGGCTGATTTAGTTTTTTCAGCTGTGTGATTGGGTGGGGTGGGAGGAAGGAAGGGGAGAATTCTTGTTTGGATAGATGAGAGTGCTAGTTTTCTATCATTCTTGCTCTGGTGGCAAGTCTTTTTCAAAGACGGTTGTGCAGCATTTCCAAAAGATAGTCAGACTCAGTGTTCATCTGATTTCCTCTCAAAGCCTCTTGTATAGGTAAGATGGAGCAGCTATATTCTCTGTTGGGAATAGCTTGTCCCCATCTCTCATGCTTTTTTGCTGATTTTTTTGTAATGTGCATTGTCTAAGTCCCAGAGGATTGCAACTGTCTTGGTGGTTCATAGCTCAAACCCCAGTCTTTGCTGTAGCTGGAATTTGGTTCGCATCTGTACTAACATTGCTCCCAGGCAGTTTTAATTGCAGTGATGGGAAAATAAATTTATAAAAATGGAAACATTCTTGTTTTTATGATTCCTTACTGACATCTACAAAGCATATTGTTTTTAAATTATCCCCCACCCACTTTCATTTTTAATAACCAGGTATAAACATCACACTACATGCTTAAAACAGGTGTGTTCTTCAAGCCAGAGGAAGATGGCTATTGCTGAAATGCTGGCTAGCTATTATTCATCTGTTTTTCCAACTAAAATTGCTGAAATTTTTAGGTGTGAGGGGTGCAATTCAACATGGTGATTTTTGGAGGTTCTTAGAATTGATTGTTGGTTGTTGTTGGTTTTTTGTTTTTTTGAAAGACTATATGCATGCGCACTCAACACTTTGGCATTTCATACACATTTAAAGAGAGAGTGGAAATATCGTCTGAATATCTCATGTTGGATTGAGGTTTTATACTACTAGCTTTGCTGGTGGTCTCTGATGTATGGGAGGTCAGAACAGACAATCTGGAGTCCCTTCTAACTTTAAACTCTATTAAAAGTGATTAAATGGGATAGCTTCAATACTTTGTGCCATTTAAGGCTATGGCTACACTATAGTTCATATGATTTACTAGCAACCATGAACAAAATATCTGTTTCAGTGAGTGGAAATCCAATGAAAGGCTAAGATCAAGGTGATGGATGTATTGGGAAACAGAAGCAGATACAGACTGCAATCCTTCTCCTCTATAAATACATGTATGGCTGAATTTTGCAAAGAATAGCAGACTTTGTGCTTACCATGAATAATCCCACTTTAAATCTACCTTGTGAATGTTATACTCAATGCTAACAGTTTCCTTAAGCATTATCATTGGCTAGCTGTTACCTGATTTAGGAGGTCAATATTATTAATATGGATAGTATAAATTATAGGCTTGCCAGTTAATCTGATCAGAAAAGTTTCTTGTACACAGAATGTGCAAATGACCTTTGCAGGTATGACTGGATACTCTCATATAGTCTTAAAGGTTCTCATTGCGATAAATAGAATAATCAGGTGGTAAAATAAAGCAGGGTTACAAATGCAGTACTATTATTCTAAAGATACATATGGTATTGAATTCTTTAAAGCTTTTGATTAATATATTTGCACCTGCCCTTGATAACCTGGTCGTAAGAGACAAAGGGTCAGAGTTGGTCTAGCAGGCCAAGAGTTCAGCTCCAAGTTCCTCGATTCTTGAGTGGGAGATGCAGAGCTTAAGAGAAGCTAAAGCTAAGAGCTGTTGAAGCTAACTTACCGTATTTTAGCGAATATACCCCACACCCAAATATACCCTGTGGTTTATTTCAGTGAAAAAAATCTTCTATATCCCACACACGAGTATAACCCGCGGGGTATACAAGACTGTGCTGGGGTTATATTTAGAGTGTGGGGGTATATTTATGGTACGGGGGCTTAGGCTCCCAGCCCACGACTGAACAATGCGGGGAAAAGCAGGGCCGGGGCATAGTGCTTGTCGCAGGCAGTGAAGGATGCCCTGTTAATCTTGAGTGTAAGAAAGCCCTCTAGACCAACCTGCTTCAGTGCATCCTTTATCTATCTGTCTTAAAGGTCACCGTCATATATAGCTTTATGCTTCAGCTCATCACCACCTAAATAGGAGAAAGGTTCCAGACAGAGATGTATGCTATCTTTGGCTTAACTCAACATACAGGATGTGGTCTGTAGGTCCCTTGGGTTATAGCCAAACTACTTAATATAAACCTATTCTAACAAAACAAATAACCAAAACCATAAGGAAATAAGAAAAAATGTATAAGCAAGCAAATTAGCCCTATAGACTACACCAGGGGTGGGCAATACTTTTTGATAGAGGGCCACTCCAAGATTTTGGAAAGTGGTCAAGGGATGCACTCTTCCATTATATTAATGGAGGAGATGTGGGGTCTAGAATGGAGGCTGGGTGCAGAAGGGACCTTGGGATAAGGGATTGAGGTGCAGGAGGGAGAGTGGGGTCTGGGAGGGAGTTTGGGTGAAGGAGGCAGCTGTGACCTATGGCAGGGGACTGGAGTGCAGGATTTTGGGTTGTGACCTAGGTTAGAAGGGAATGGGGTACCAGATCTGGAGGGGATATGGGTGCAAAAGGGGGCAGAGGGTTGGGGAAGAGAGGGGCTAGAGTGCCATAGGCAAGTGCTGGTCAGGAGACTTACCAGCCAGCAGTCCAATCTGCCTGCCTGCACAGCTAAATGCTTGCAGAGCTTAAAACACTATTTGGCCAGCCAACCTGCTAGCACAGACTGCACTGAGCCAGAGGGGAGGGGGGTGTAGTGCTTAGTGTGCCATGTGTTATTCAAAGAGGCAGCTCCCATTGGCCAGAAGCCAGACAATGAAATTTTGCTGGGGATGGGAGTTATGCCTGAAGCTTTCCCCCTCCCCTCCAGGCTCACAGTTTTTAAAGAGAAATGGCCCTCTAGCCACTTTTCTGATTGGTGTGTGGGGCAAGCGGGGCAGCCTGCCTGGGGCTCCCTGCTGTGTTTGCGGGCTGGATCTGGTAGCTTGGTGGGCTCGATTCGGCCCATGAGCTATATTTTGCCCAGGCTGGTGCTACATGAACTGCCTTGAAACTTTGTAGATTCTTATTTAAAATTGAGTTTGCAGTTTGTAAAAAACTTTGTAGCTGGAGCACTTACAAACATTCTTGGCTTATAAACTCAGGTGCACAAAAAAGAGGTGGTATTGTCATTCTGTTATTTTGTTCGGTATTGTTTTGAGTGATGGCATGATGCTGACTCTGAAATGTCAGTGTTATTTCAATAGCAATGGTAGAGTAGCAAATTAAGAAAATAGATTTATCTTTTCCCTATAGGTAGATAACCTGACTCTAAATCTATTGAGGTTATAACTTAATTTTTTGTTAGTAAACAAAAATCTTCCATTGTAGTGAGCTTAGCATATTCTTGGATACTAGGAAATTATTATTTCATATTAGCGTAGCACTTAAAGATAAAACCAAGATCACAACCCCATAGTGCTAAGTACTATACAGGCACATTGTAAGAGAGAGTCCCTCCCCTGAGAGATTAGTCTAAACAGACAAAGCAGTCAAATGGTGATGGGAAGGGAAACAGGCACAGAGAGAAAGTAAGTGATAAGTGTCAACGTAAATCAGTTGTAGAGTTGGGAATAAAAACTGGGGCTTCTCAGTAGAACTCCAGCACCCTGTCCACTGAACTATATTATTTATGCGATACAATATGGCTATGTCTAGACTACGGGGAAGATTCGAAAGAGGACATGCAGATTCCATGGGAATTTGCATATCTTCTTCCGATCTCGCTTTCGAAAGTGAAAGTAATCTAGACGCAATTCTTTTTGCGTCTTTTCCTCAAAAAATGAGGTTTACACGGCTTTTTGAAAAGGGGGGGTTGAAAAAAACGCATCTAGATTACTTTCACTTTCGAAAACTCCACTTTCTAACATGAGATTGGAAGAATATATATAATATGCTGGAATTTTCCCCGTAGTCTAGACAAGCCCTATGTGATGAGGGAGTAGAGGGTTTATCAGTGATCACAGTGGAAAATTGAAGAGTGTGGAAAAGAAGAGTGTTAGATATTCAAACTTTAGCATGATCTGGCAGGTATTTAATGAAATTGATCACATACAATAGTGTCTGCAGAACAGGCTTTTATGTGAGCAATATTAGGATGGGAGCAAGAGAACTGCATTTTTTTTATGCTATAGAGACTGACTTCTACTTGTAGTCATATTTATACAGAGGAAGTATATAATGCTACTTTTCTGACTTGGTCAGATAGTCCACCCATCTTGTCCTCACTCTCTGCCATGACTATCCAAGGTGTAAGGCTATTTTGAATTGGACCCAGTATCTTCAGGAATAAGTCCTTATCCTCAGAAGGTTTATCTAAACTGAGTAAATAACTTTTGTGTTTTAACCTGACCCAGATGAATTGTGGTAACTCATGTGATCTTATAACACAACAATCCCTGTCTACATTGAGGGTTCATCTCCACTTACTGAGAGATCAACGCTGTGGAAATCAGTCTCCTTGGGTTAGATTTAGAGGGTCCAATAAGGACTAGGAGTGAGAAAGTGTAACTGTACACAGTTAACCAGTAGCCTGTATCAGAGGCAATAGCAAGGGAAGGGGGTACAGACGGGAGCTGGTACACTTAAAAGCTTGCTCCCATGCACACTGACTCCCGGGGAGCTGACTGCTGTCCCACATGTAACCGCTGACATTTTAGCCATTACACATTTATTTAAACTCATTTTAACATCCCTAATAAGGACCTGCTACATGGACTGCTGATAGTGCCCCATCAACTCTGGTGCTCCACTGGGTCACAAGGAGTAAGAGAAGTCAACAGGAGAGTTTCTCCTGTTGACTTCCTGCTGTGGGGATGCCACAGAAATTCGACCTAAGGTAAGTCAAGTCCAGCTATGCTATTCGTTAGAAGTCAGTGTTTAAGATCAGGGAAGTTACATGGTATTTGGGAGCTATGGTACTTCCAAATGGATTTGATAGTCCTTCTCAAGGGCCTGTCAATATTCTTGATATCCCAATCTGTAATGACCTGTATTAGTAGAGTTGGGGTTTTGAGTGGATGGAAGCTGGTATAGCACCTCTTCTTACTATGTCCAGCTCCAATTTATTTTATTAGTTCAAGTTTTATGGTCATCAAACAATTTTATTCATAAACTGCTTCACCACTGAAGGACTGAACAAACAGTTACCAAAAATATACTTAAAATGTCACTCACTTAACAATGAAAAAAGCTTCTCACGCACAGTTTAGACATTTCAAGGATGAGAGGAGATGCTCCATGAACCATAAGAACATTTCTATCCACACACACTGAACTGAACACAGACCGGAAATTAGTTCATTCTTCATAAGTCTGGACATAATATAGAGACTGGTGCAAATCTAAGAACACAAAGAACTTTAATTAAAGTAAAATAACTTCCACTGAACAGAATGTCTGAACAATTGGTTAATACTTCCTAATGATTTGCAATAGCTCTCAGGGGGCAAGTTTCTGACCTCTGTTACATGGGTGTTAATCCAGACCAACTTTGCAATAAGCAAAGTTATTTCAGTTTTTCTCTAGTGTTACAGGAATAAGATTCTGGCCTAACGTGCTTGATTAGTACACTTAGTTCATTGACACTAATTTTTGACAGCACTGATCATGTCCTTTAGAATTAGATGCAAACACAACTCCAGTTTTCCTCATATCTATTGATGTACCCCACAAAGAAACGTAGAACCAAAAGGATAGAAGGGACCACAAGAGTCCTTTAGTATAAGCTCCAGAGATTTGTTTATCTAAAGAAGCCTAGAGTGGGTTCATGTAGGCCAGGAGGTGCTAAGTAACCTTAGATGTTGCATCAAGAGGAGAACCGGGGAGTGAGTAGTCTAATGGCAGATGAAGCCCAACTGGGGGAGGAACTGGGCTAGGATTGTAAGGCCAAGAAGTGAGAGCAGGAGATTTGTTATCACTCCTCAGGGAAAGGAAGTTTGTCAGGGGCAAAGAGGAGAGATACTAATTTAGGGCACGACCCCGGATCCTAGCTCCCCTGGGAGTCTCATGAGAGACTTAGAAGGACAAATTGAAATTGGGGAGGAGAGGTGTTTGAATTGATTGTGGGGGATGAGGGCCCAGAGGTGAGACCACGAGAGTGAATTTTGGCTGCGTGGCACCATAGTAAAAACTGGAAAATGTTTCAGGACCATTTAATTAGATTTAACTAATTGTTTAAAATGATCTCGCAAATTAAAGTTGGCTACTCAAGCCTTCTTTGAAACACTACATCTATATGCCTCTTGATTTCTTGTTTGAATTCTGCACAACCCTATTAATGAATTTCTTGAATGCAGTGCATTAATCTTTGGTAGCTTCTTGTATGTTTGGTACCTCCAGTCATTTGTGAGCTGTCTGATTATATGAATGAACATAAGGCATCTTTCAGAACACAAAATTTTCTGTTCCGTAATAAAAAAGAACACTCAACTGTACCTGTTTTGAGTAGGAATAGCAATACATGAACTCCTACCCCAGAAAGCATAGCACAAAGATCAGGCTGAGCCACTAGTGATAAAGTTTATTCATTTATTCATCATATGATATTCCACTTGGTGTTCAAATTATTTATTTTGCCGACATCACATGACAGGCTCATTGCTGGTAGTGCCTCACTCCACTCAAATGTTGGTGCTTTACATAAGACAGGTGTCTGTAAAAGCTATATAAAAGTAAGTAAAATCCAGAAGTCATTGAAGACTTGTAACAATCACGTATGTGTCCTTTTCCAGCTGGCTTAATATTTCTTGCCCTCTTCACTTAAGTGTTCAATACAAGTCCCCTCATTAGTCAATTTCTAGAACATAAGAATGGCTATACTAGGTCAGACTAAAGGTCCATCTATCCCAGTATCCTGTCTGTCAACAGTGGCCAATACCAGATTCCCCTAAGGGAATGAACAGAACAGAGAATCTTCAAGCTATTCCTCTCCCATCACTCATTCCCAGCCTCTGCCCGAGGCTACGGACACCATGCCTACCCATCCTGGCTAATAGCCATTGATAGACCTAATTTCCATGAATTTATCTAGTTCTTTCTTGAACCCTGTTAATGTCCTGGTCTTCACAACCTCCTTTGGCAAGGAGTTCCACAGGCTGACCGTGCACTGTGTGAAGAAAAACTTCCTTTGTTTGTTTTAAACCTGCTACCCATTAATTTAATTTGATGACCCCCTAGTTCTTATGTTATAGGAACAAATCAATAACTTTTTCTTAATCATTTTTTCCACACCAGTCATGATTTTATAGACTTTTATCAAATCTCACCTTAGATGCAAAGTCTTTACTTCTTCTAGTATGTTCTCAATGAATATCATTCTGATTGATTCAAGTGTAACTTCTGTTGCTAGAGAAAGATCTACTGCTATTGTAGCAGATGCCTGGATGCTATTGCTTAATGACCCAACTGGTTTTAACAGTAGCTGTATGAGGGAGAATAGCAATGGTCTCTGAACATGGTAATAAAAGTAGTCCACTAATCTCACTAACTGGATACATCTGATCTTGTAGACACTCTTCAAAGCCAGTAATAACAGTTGCAGTAATTTTAAGAAATCTGCCAAAGATAATTCATGTTGCTGGACTAATTTGAACTTCAGTCACAGTGTATCTTCTATTTTTTCTCTGAACTCTTGGTGGAAAAAGAGTATAATGAAGACCTTAAATTTATGACTTTTTATTGTATTTTGAATATTCTGCAGCTCATACTAGTGCTAGTGGAGTAGATTAGGGCTTTTCTTCTCTCTGGGCAAAGCTTTTACTTCTCTGAAGACATGTGGAGTAACTCTAAGCTGTGGGTTCTCACAGATGCATCTTTTATAGCATGAACATCTAGAAATGCATCTACTGGCTTCCTATTGACATCAGTATAACATATGCACCATTTGCATCAGTGCATTCATCATCCATCTGTACCATTTTTTTAACATGATGAGAGTTCTTCATTTTTTCAAGTGCTTCATCTTTCACTGTGGTACCTCCATGCAATTTATTGAGCATGTGCTAGTCTTGTTCAGAACTGATATCCAATTACATGATGAACAATGAAAATACACTTACCACAAAATGGAGGCCAGTGTTATCTCTTGCTTAAATAGGCATGTTTATTCACATAAACTGTGTTGTGTCTCTATCACATACTGATTGGTCTGGCAAACCAAGCTCCTCCATGTCTACCAAGTGTTCAAGTGGAAAGTTTTTTCTGCAACAGGTACCTTCTTCTGTAACTTAAATAAATGGGGAAACGTTGAAAACATTGGGTACTGTTTTTGGTTGTGGAGAGTGTTTCTTTAGTGGCAGTTTTATTTTGCTATGGGGTGCTCAGAGGTAGATACTTCGATTGAAACTTCAGATAACATGTTAGGATATTCTTGGATCTTAACTGGTTTTTTAGGTCTTTTTTTAATGGGAAAAATGGTTTGGTCTTTTCATTTTCACTTTCACCCACAACTTATAAAACATATGAGTAAGTTAAATGCTTTGCTAGGATAATACAGTTTATTCTGAAACATACTTTTTTTAGAATTCTAATTTTTTAAACTATTCAATTTAAATTGACTTTTGAACAAATAATTATAGTAATGATTTTTAGATCCAAAACTCCCTGAGATCATAATGACCTGTGGAAATAGAAATAATGCAAGATAGTGAACTTAGCAAATAATGCATTTAAAAAATCTTGGCCTTCTATGTTTCCCAGTCACAAACCTAACATTCTGGAGAAAACTCACAAAAACATATTTCACTACCCCCTTTCCTTCTCTCCCCACTGCACCCCACTCACAATTGTCTTTAGTCAGAGGAGATCTAGAATTCAGAGGTGCTTTCACATTAGCTCATCTCCCACCCTGTGGTGGAATGACAGCACCATGCTCTTTCTGCCTGCTGCTTGCTCCATTTGCTGTTGTTCATCATTCACTTCACTGCTCCATCTGCTCTGTTGTTGATGGCCCTGTTCCTTCTTCTTCTGCCACCTGACCTCCAGATACTACTGTGAGTTGGTCTCTTGAGGTTCTACCTAGCTCTCAGTGTTGGAACATGTAGTGCAGGCTTAGCAGCCTCTCTTCCACAGAAACACTGTCCAGCTGCTCATCAAAGCAGGTGCTCCTGATGATCAGTGACTTCAACTCCAGTGGTCACTTGACAAAACAAATATCTTTCAATGGAGCCTAATCAGCTCTATCATTAAACAGGGGAGAGAGCAAGTCAAATGATGCTTGTGACTCTGTGGCAGAGCACACACCACTAAGCAAAACATTTGTCCCCACTTCACACTCACTTTCTCTTTCCACTGATCTGTAACCCAACACCAAGCAAAATTGATCACTTTGGCCACACAGCTCTGTCTGATGGATACCTAGGTAAATGGGTGTATTTATGTAACTATTGTCTGCTTCTGTTGTCTTTCCAGCCCCAACTCATCAGTTGTTGTTCAGAGAGAGCACATACAATACATGCTTACAAATGATCATTTGTAATTAGGTCAGCCAAATGTATCAAGATTGTCATTATCATAAACACAGTATTTTATTGTGTGTGTGGTTTTGTGTGTATTAGGGTTTAGATTTCAATTCATATTTCTGGCCAACAACTAAATGGAATTTTCTCCAGCCAAAAGCTGTTTTTAAAGTAGGTCTAGTTGGGAAAAAGACTAAATTGGTGACACTGCATGATGTAACTAATTAATTATTGTCAGGCAGTGAACGTTTGAGGGGTGCAGGGAAATAACTGCTAGGGAACACCACCTTTGGCTCTGTTTGTATAGTGCACAATGGGATCCTGAGATGACTACGGCTCCTAGGTACTAAAGTAGTCATTCTAATGGTGGGCTGTTTGTAATGCGGACATTGCTATGGGAATATGTGAGCATGCACAGCTTGTGTAGATTATTTTTGTTTGTAGTTAATTTAAAATACTGGAGTCCTTTTATAAATGTGTGACTTATAAAGTAAAACTTCAGGCAATCTGTTTTGAGTGGCCTGTTTGGCTTTTCACTAAATCTGCATTGTCAAAAGAACATTTGTAGATTTTTTTTTTTTTTTGTAATATGTAATCAGTGTAGGAATTACAGTTCTGTGCACGTCTAGCAGCGCAGCCTATTGTGAAAGCAAATCTGTGCTTGGAACATAACCAAAAATTCAGGTTCTTTTATATAAAAATCTGAGAACAATGAGTTTCTTTTTTGCTCTGCATATAACCATTTATTCTTTGTTTGAACAATAATTTCAGTGTAGAATAATAAGGGAAAACAGCACTCAAATGTTCTGTGCTCTCAGAAATGAGCTTTTTATATCAAACCCTCCATTTCCCATTCAAGACTACTAGCGTATCCTTCTTTTCCTTTGTGATGTAGGAGCCAGTTGGCCCTAAATAAAGATTCCCACTGACCAATGCAATGTATACCTTCACTGTGAAATTGAATCACATTTTTAAGTTTCCTGTTTTTTTCACTGTTAGTCTTTCCTTGTATCCATTTAATGATCAGTCAAAATAGAACAGATATAGCGCGCACATGGTTTTTTTTTTTTTTTTTTTTTTTTTTTTTTTTTTTGCACGTCAATAGAATGCTTCCTCTTAAGCACCAAGAAAATGTAGTGGGGGAAAGTGTTACTTTGGAGGGTCTCCTCCTTCTATCCTCTAGTTCTGAGTTTGTTTTAATCTCCCTGTATGCTGTCTTAATGCTCCTGTGCATTCTACACATAGGAATGAGTTCTTCTCCCACTTAGGCTGATATGACTTGAGAGTAACACTGCTACTGTTAATGGTATTACTGCAAATTTTATCTTGTCAGAGGTCAGAACTAGGTCCACATACATGTAGTGCAGCCAGTGATGTCCCTAAGAGGAGGGCAGAACATGAGGCAGAAATATCAGTTCCAGGACTGCCACATTGGCCTGCAAGGCCTGGCGCAGGTACCCTGCTTAGCTGAACCCTAGGGATGGCTCTGAATGCAGCACCCCAGGGAAAGCCATTTCAAATACAGACACAAGCTATTGCACTTCCTGTCTGTTTTTTGTTGTTGTTGTTCTGTTTCTGTAATCCCGATAGCCAGAATTGAATCATTGGACCTCAGAAGCTTAGTGGATGAGCCTCTACCACATGAGCCAAAAGCCACCTAGCTCTCAGCTGAGGCTGTAGAGCAGACTCCTTATTCTCAGTACACCACACCCAAAAGGCGTGTAGGTTAGAGCTGCATACTATATTCCTCTAAATGAGCTACCCCTTGAAGCCCTCTGAAAGGTTTAGACACATTTTCTTAATGCAGAATTCGAATTTTGTGTAACTTAACTGGCAGAGCTTGGCTAACCTGACCATCTGCTTTGGTTGTGTTTGGTGGTAGAAAATGAGAGCAACACACTATCACTCCTGGAATTTCAAACCCTCTCATAGGGATGTTAACAAATGACTAAAACAAAAAGGAGAACATCCAGTGTAACTCTTTGCAAATACACTGTGTAGTACTTAAAGCACTGTATCTGCTAAAGCACATTATAGGCTGCATAGTTCCAGGTATAGTATTTTAAACTCCTTGCCCACACATCTTCTCCCTCCTCCTCCCATAGCTCTTCCTATTTGGCATGGATCTTTCACCTCACTGCCTGACAAGGATTCATGTGTTTGCTGCAGTGACATTGATTCAATCCCAGCAGGAACCTGAATTTAATTGCACTGTGTAGCAAAGAGCCCAACACAATAAAGGCCAATGAGTTCTAAATACAAATGAACTGTCTCCTATTCCTACAGTTTCACAGATTGCAAGAGGAATTAGAGTACTTCTTACAAGTCATGAAACAAAAAAAACCATGCCCCTTCCCAACATAAATAAGAAATGAGCTATTGGGAGAATTTCTTACTGCTTTCTTGTAGCTTGATTTATTAATTGTTGTTTGCGATTGGCAGATCTTGTAGTATGATATGGATTTTTATAATCCATTTTGCTTGATTTTTTTCCCCTAAAGAAAAAATATATTTAGAATCAATATATTAAAGTACTTACATTTAATTTATGGGCACTCATGTGAGAGAACCTCTGGGCATCTTAATGTATATCAACACAATGTAGACTTGTGCTCCAATACATCTGCTAGTCTATAAGGTGCTACAGGACTCCTTGTCAATTTAAAGACTGTGTGCCTAAATGAATACCCAAGATAGTAACAAAATCTAAGAAATGACATAGGGCCACCCAATCATATACAACATGGAAACTGAAACAAAGTCTGAAGCAGATTATGCAATAACTATAGATCTATTGGAAAATGTAGACCCATGCTGAAACCTTTCTCTCCAGTGGAGGGGTCTGGAACATGTGTAAAGGCAGTCAGTATAGCCACCAAACACACACAGATAGGTGGAAAATGAAACAGCAACCCAACAGCTAAACAGCTCTTTTATGGAACTGCCTATTTCTCTCTTACACCAAAACTTTTCATGGCTTTATTAAAACAGTCATGCTAATGAGGAGGATTATAGATTCCCAGGTACATGAACAACAATTTAACTGGGAACAAAATTCTAGAATACACTAGGAATTCTGTGACCATGTTAACTCATACTGTAAGGCTGGCTGGAAAACAACAATTCTCTTTCACAAAACATTTCATGGTTTCAAAATCTTTTGTTTCCACATCTTTCCATTATCTCTGGCAAGAGCTGCCATCTTCAACCTGAGAATCCTTTCCAATGAAAATGTTCCAATGGAAATTTTTAAAATCAAATGTGTCAAGCAAACGTTTATCCAAATTGTTTTACCTGTTTTGCTTTAAAATGTTTTAAAAAATTACATTTTATTAAAAATATAATTTAAAATTATAGTGACTGAATGATGCAATCACTATAATAATCTCTGATTTCATATTGTTAATATATTAAAGTTAGCTTTTTATACATCCACACTCAAGTTTTCAATTTAGATGTTTGTATTGATAATGTTTAGCTGTATGTTGAAAGGTGTTGAGGGGACATAGCAGAGACAGTCAGAAATCTTGCTAGGTGCATAGTTGGTATTTTGGTACACCAGGAAGAAAATGAGGCTGTTTTGAGATTTTGGATAATCGTGACATATTTGTTAGAGTGATCAACCATGACACAGCCATGTTGAATATCCTGGTATCTCTGAGATAATATAGGCCACTGAGATGGATACAACACGTAATACCTCTGAGTTACTATTGCAGTGCTGTTTGCCCGAGTCTGTTGACAGTGTGAATCAGCTTATGGTTTGTAGTTTCCGAGTCATCTTCTAAACCATGAGGGCTAGAAACATGCTGTGTTTTTGTAAATAAAAGCACAGATTCAGCAACTTAATGATGCACAAAAGGAGAGATTGTATGGAAAACTTTTGTGGTCAAGAAATCCTAGAATAAATTACTTTCTCTGTAAAATTTCTGCTTAAGCAGCTTTCCTGAAAAGCTTTGACAGATTCCACTTTTCTGGTGAAAACCATTTTTTCTCATGTGATAGCAAATCACTCACTTTGTTTCTGTTTTAGTGCATAAGCAATTTTTAATACTTGTCATACTGCCAGCTTTGAAAAATAAATTAGCCAATCACTACTAATCCATTCTCAGATATTTATTCAGGTGAAGATGAATACAAATGACTAGCTTTGTTTATGAGGGCTGATACAGGGTAACAGGGAATCACTTCTCCAAAATGTGTGTGCGGCACGGAGACCCAATGACTCCAGCATGTTGATAACACTTGGCTTTCCTTTTGTTTCATCTGAACATGTGGGCTCAGTTCACTGGGTTATTCTGTGTTTCTCCAGGATTAGAGCTTGGGTGATGGTGAGCTGAGATGCACCTTAGCAGCACCCTGTTCCCACAAGCTGAATGAAATGTTTGAGTTGTATATTTGTGTTTCCCAAA
The DNA here is from genome assembly GCF_049634645.1 of Pelodiscus sinensis. Classification (NCBI taxonomy): domain Eukaryota; kingdom Metazoa; phylum Chordata; order Testudines; family Trionychidae; genus Pelodiscus; species Pelodiscus sinensis. Next base: position 311,712,791 of record NC_134711.1, read on the forward strand.
CTATGGGCCGTGGCCCGGTACTGGTCCGCAGGAAAAAAATGCCGGGCCTCAGCATGGCTGCCGGGGTGTTCAGGGCTCCCGGAGTGCCTGTGTGGTGCCAGGACCCCCAAACCCTGGGCCAGGCAGCTCGATGTTCCGGGCTCCCGGCAGAGGCATAGCGAGGGGAGAGCAGGGGAGGCAGTTGTCCTCCGTCTGCCACACTAGGGAGGTGCCAGGCTCGGCTGCGGGGCGCTGGGCTCACCTGGGCTGCAGGAGGAGGGAGGTACCGGGAACCCGGGGCTAGACTCCAGGGATGGGAGGGACAGGGAATCAGCGCTGGGCTCAGCATGTCTGCGTGGTTTGGGGGAAGGTGCAGGAAAAGAAGCTCAGCTGGGCTGCGAGAGTGAAGAGGTGCAGGGTGCTGGGCTGAACTGGGCTGTGGGAGTGGGGAGGTGCGGGGTGCTGGGCTGAGCTGGGCTGGGCTAGGCTGCAGTGGGAGGAGGTGCAGAGCACAGTTTGGCTGCAGAAGGAGGGAGGTGCGGGGAACCTAGGGCTAGACTCAGGGTGAGGGAGGGAGGGACAGGAAATCAGAGCTGGGCTCAGCAGTTCTGTGGGGCTTGGGGGAGGTGCAGGGAAACAGGGCTCAGCAGTTCTGTGGAGGAGGCATGCAGGGAACCAGTGCAGGGCTCAACTGGGCTGAGGTGGATGGGGAAGGCATAGGGAACAGAAGGGCAGCTCAGCTGGGTGGTGAGGGGCTGCAGGGAACTGGTGCTGCAATCCCGTGGATTGTGGGGGATGGTTTTGTGGGAGGTGCAGGGAACTAGCGGGGGTGGGCACCTCAGTTGGATTGCAGGGGATACCCTACCCCCAGTCTGCTCCTGCTCCCACCTCCCGGAGTGCCCATGCGGCACCAGATCCCCCAAGCCCTGGCCTGGGCTGGGTGGAGGATGCAGCCAGATGATCCAGGCTCCCGGAGTGCCTGTGTGGCGCCGGGTCCCCCAAGCCCTGGCCGGGTGGAGGGTGCAACTGGGTGGAATAGTGAAAATGTATACATTTTTCATCCATTTTTATATGCGTTTATATTTTTGGGCTGCAAAAAACAGTACTGAAAAAAACTGGGTTCCAACTAAAGTAAAAAGCTTGGGAAACCCTGGTCTAGCCATCTTTCTATCCATCTTACAGTCCATTTTTCCAATCCATGTTCCCTTAACTTGCTGGCAAGAATATTGTGGGTGACGGTATCAAAAGCTTTGCTGAAGCTTGCACTGGGGGCTTTGGGAGGACTAGAAACAACTTATTTGCATATTCATCATTAGTTTAATGAATATGCAAATATGTAAATGAATGTTACCAGTCCTCCAAAAGCTCGTGAATGGATTTACTGGTCCCCGTGTCAAAAAGTTTGGGAACCCCTGGTATATTTTATATATTATCCTAAGAAGTCTTCTCCCACCTCTGGTGGGTCAGTGCTGCCATTCATCAACATCCATATGTTAAATAACATAATTAATTTTCTACGGCCCTGTGATGCAGTGGACTAGGCCCAGAGGCCCACTGCTGGAGGCCTTATAGTGTTGAGACACCCAACCCAGGAAAAGAGCAGCAGAGGAGTCCTTCCAGCAGCCAATCAGGAAGGGTCATATAAAAGGAGCTACAAAGCAAGAGAGGGTCAGTTCTTTGTGGGAGTCAGAGAAGTATAAGTAATAGTCCTACATGGGAAAGGCAGTTCCATGGACAGCTCAGTAGCTGGCTGGGACTAGGCAAGTGAGAGCATGCTCCTGTACATAAAAAACATAAACTGAACATAAAAAAGACCTGACGTAAAAGGTGAAACTTCAGTGAAGGCTGGGGCTTCAGAGATGTGGCCTGGAGAACTGAAAGAAGTTTAGGGGAAGGGACACAGAGACACATGACTAATATTCTTAGGGTCTCTGTGTTAGGACCCATAGTAGTGGGTGGGCCCATCTTCCCCCCACCCCAACTCCAAAGGCCACTGAGGAATTGGCCTACACTTAGGCAGTGGTTAAACCTCCAAAAGAGTAATTGAACTACTCTAGGTGGCCCAGTTCAAGAGCCATGGACATAGTAGATCAAGAGGGTGAAACCATTACCTGCAAGGGGAAACCCAGGAGATCTGGCCTGATATCAGAGCTGGGACTATTAAAGACCAGACACACTCAACCAGAAAAGTGCACTCATAAGAAGTAGGTGTGTGTGGTATTATTTAACATCCAGAGCCATTGGGCAATAACATAAATATCAGCTCTTCTAACAGTGCTTTTCATGATCCCATGGTGCTTTACAAAAAGAAAGCATAGTTATCCACATTTTACATGTTAATCAACAGATTCCCTTGCTATTAATATCCAGAGTCATTACTGTTTACTAACATCATTCATCATGGTTTACATCCATTAGCCCTAAGGAAATGAGAGTTTGGGCTGCATTCTAGCTCTTACATATCATCAACAGAATTGCCTACGAGCTAATTTAACAGTTGGTTACATATGTGAAGAACCTCTGTGGTGAATGTATCACACAGGCGTAAAAGTCTAATTTGGAAGTGGTACTTTTTTTTTCAAAAGCAAAAAACAACATTATTTTGGGTCTGAACATCCTAAATTCAAACTCCAGTCATCTGAAGAAGTGGGCTGTGCCCACGAAAGCTCATGATACCATCTACATGTTTTGTTAGTCTATAAAGTGCAACCAGACCATTTGTTGTTTTTAAAGTTTACTCTGTACAGACTAACTCAGCTACCCCCTGAAGCTACATTAAAATTGTTAAACTTGTGACTTGTTTTTTACTTGCACAAAAAGTGTTGGTTGATTGTTTAATTGAAAATCAAAGGTTTTTTTAAACCAAAAATGTCTGGTTTTGGTTTATAAAATGAGTCCATGAGAAACCTTAGAAATGGGAACTTCAAAACTTCTTGAAACAAAAAGAGAAATAAAAAGACAAGCACTAGTGAAAAGGAAAAAACATAGCTGCTGTGGTTTTCTTTTTTGTTATAAACAAAAGGATAAAGTGCAGGCGCTAGAGAAATCATTGATAGAACAAACAAATATGAAATGCCACAATGATTTACTGAGTTGCTTTTCAGAATAGAATTCAAATTCAAAATAATAGAACTGTTTGCATGGAGTGAGGAGGGGGAGTCAAGTTTATTGAAAGTCAAGAAAATACCCATGCGTCAAATTCTTCTGGTGGTTTTATAAAAACAGTGATTGTTGGGTTTACTAATGCAGAGAATATTTTTAAACATTTATTAGTCTGACACATGATAAAGCATTCAGAATTGCAATTTTGATTGCCCATTCAACCTTTGATAGCTGTAAATTGGGAGGAAAAGAACATCCCCCAATGTTTGCTAGCTTGCTTCTCAGCTTTTTAAGGGCTAAAATCAAGTGTTGTTTCTATTCTCATTTGTACATGGCTCCTTTTTAAATGCATTACACTTTAACAGAACTGTTTTATTTTTCTTCTTCCAGTTCATCAGGTTGGATAAAGAGAGCCTATTGTCGACTCTCTTATCCGACCATACAAAATGATCTCTGCCTGTGTTGCTAACCTGTTGTCCTGTACTGTTGTGATGGTGTGGTTTGTTTGGTTTTTTTTCTGGGGGGGGGGGGGGAGAAAGGGATTGGGAGATCTGTTCCCCTAGTGTTTTGATTCTAGTGGTGTCTGGGAGATACTGCTGAGATCACCTTGGCTGTTAACTGTTATGCAGCTGAAATCCTGGTCTCATTGAAAATCAGCTGCAATACTCCCATTGACTTCAATGAAGCCAGATTTTACCTATTAGTTCTTGATGTACAAACTTTTAAAAGGATATGCAGCAATTAAGGGGTTGACTTACGAAAGCTTGAGACTAGATGAACCCACCACCTGACCTAAGTGCTACTGACAACTTGACGTCTTTCACAAAGGATCTAAAGATACCAATGTAGAAATAGCTCTTAGCTTGGCGGTGGGTTTTTTAAAGCTATTGGGAATGTAATTATGAATGTTTCTCTAAAACAAGGGGGGTCGAACTTCATTGCACAGTGATCCCCTTATGACAACAAAAATTTAAAAATGACCTTAGGAGGGGAGATTGAAGCCTGAGCCCGCAAGAGTCTTGCTGCCCTGAGTGGGCAAAGCCTGAGCCTCACCATTCCAGGCAGGGAGTCAAAGCCCAAGGACTTCAGCCCCAGGTGGAGGACCTATAACTTGAGCCCCACCACCCAGGGCTGAAGTCTTTGGCCTCATACAGTGGGGCTTGGGCTTGGGCTCCAGCAAGTCTAACACCAGCACTGGCAATCCTATTAAAATGGGGTCACAACCCACTCTGGGGTCCCTGTTTATGGTCTGAGACACCATGGCAATAGGCTCCCTACACACACACACACACCCCCATTGGCCCTCAAAGTGGACAACTGGCATCGATATGCTTCTGTTGGTTTGCCTATTGTTGGAGTGCATGTTCTGATATGCTGCAAGACCCAAAGCTAGATGGTCAAAGCCATAAATAACCCAGCAAGAAAGACTGTCTCCAGTACAGTACTATTGGCAGAAAAAGTAACATATATAATACTTAGCAAGGTGGTTTTTAATCTTCAACTAATCCTCAATCTTCCCATAAGCAGTTGCCTAATATAACTACTGCAGTAGAGAGTCTGAAACAAATGACCTAGTATAAGGCCTTAATTAAAGTCAGGCCTTGATGATATGAAGCAAAAATCTGCAAGAGTCAGTAGGTGCCTGTTTGCACATTCACTGTCTGGTCCATGAACTTGGCAAAAACGGCTGGCATTGCAGAAACACAAGCATTCCTAAGAACTACAGGTTGAATCTCTGTCGTCTGGGATTCTCTGGTCCGGAAGGGCCACAGATGTTGCTGCACCAGAGAGCCCCAGCTACAGATATCCCTAGTAGCTGGGAGTAAAGCCAAGCAGTCAGCCTGGAAGGCCACTGTCCTGGTGGAAGGAAACCCAGCCAGTGGCCAGCGGCTAAAGCAGGGCCAGGCAGGGAGTCCCACCAGCCAAGAGTGTAGCTCCATCTGCTAGAGGCAGGGAGCCCCTGCCGGCTGGGGGCATGCAGCTACCGCTGACCGGGGACACAGACCCCTGCCAGATGGGAGCGCAGGGCCGCTGCTGGCCAAGGGCAGGGAGCCCAAGGGACCGGAATGGGGGCAGCAGCCAGGAGTGTAGCCCAGCTCGTGACCTAAGTGCTACTGCCCTAAACGCGTCGGCTGGGCCAGTGGTAAGGAGGGGTAGCCCCAGAAGAGCTGGAGGCTTGACCTCCATTGGTACAACAAACTCCCTCCTTCGAGACCAGGGAGGTCCAACCTGTACTAAGAGTTCATGTGAACACATTCCAGAAGGGTAGGACCAGAACACCCAGATACAACATTAGAGTATAAACAACTCCCTGAAAACACTTTACTAACACACTGACTCCTCCAAAAATTAGGTTAGGATGACCTAATATAATGAATGAAATGTCTTGATCAGACCAACAGGTATAGGATGGTAACTGACCACTTCAGAGGGATATCTTCTTTGTATCAATATACACAAGAACAGTCACAAAGGAGCATCTTTGTTTGGCCTAGGGGAGATTGAGCCAGTCCAATGTAATAACCATACATATCTTAGCATATCTGTATCACATATAAGGCACTTGGACCAGTCTTCATTAACAATAAACCTGGACAAGTGCCTTTGCCATTGTACTGGGTCTGCGATCTTCCTGGTCAGTCTGATCAAAGTCTCTCTACTGTGACCAAGTAACTAGGACAGCAGAACAGACACAGCCAACAACTATCACATTTAATAGATGAAAAGAGAGAGGCGGAAAAATTGAAAGACTTGCCCAAGGAAACCAGAAAATCAGTGGCGATGTGAGTCTGTCTCTTACCAGTGATGATACAGTGAGCACTTGAGCTGCAGATGAGGTTTTAAATTCTTGAACTCTATACTTGTGACCATAATGCAGTTTGGGTTGTATGTTCTATGTGCAGCAATTCAGTGATCTGGGTTTTAACACTGAATGGAAATGAAAGAGGTTGCTCTGATTTTAATTGTTGCTCTGACCTACTCCTTTCTCACCCTGAAAGCTCCTCAGACTTTTGTCAGAAAAATCTCCTGTTAATTATAATTGTGCTTGCTAGTACTGGGTCAGTTGTCATTTTCCATTACAAAACTTAAATTTAGGACTTTTTTAGTTCAGCTGTTTTAAATAGCATTACGCTGAACACTGCTGGTAGCTGAATGAAACTTCGTTTTCTAGAATGATGACTTTGTTATGCTTTAAAGAAGCACAGGAGATCTTTTTAGGGGAAAAGGCAATGCCCCAAGTTTATTGAGACTACAAAGTAAAAACATGTGCACATGCACAACCTACTGGCTGAGTGCAAAGGAGGAGCAGCAATCTGCAGGGATGCTCCAGGATCTTGGCAGGATGGAACCTGAAGAACCATGCAAGACACCCATCTTTTACAGGAATCCATTCCCATGTAAATCTGTGGCTTTTTCTGTATCATACTGTAACCAGTCACTCTGCAACATATGTTTGTATGGAGAATGTTTTCATTATTGTTTAACATCAGTCTGCTGATGACATTTCCAGGTGATGCCCCACCTTGGTTTTGATCGGATTTGTTATCTTCTCATGTTGAGAATGCTTGTTTCTAATTTCAGGGTTGCCAATCTTCTTCTCATCCACCACTGAATACTATGGGCACATTCGGTAGTTCTTTTGCAACCCAAATCTCTTGCCCCTCCACTAACCATCTGTATTGCCAAGAGGCAGTGGTTCTTCCCTTAAGTTATTCGGAGGTAATAAGCACACAAATTGGGTGAAGGCTTAAATATTTTACTAAGCAAATATTAAGGTAAAATACAATGCTTAATATTAGAGTAAATACAATGAAGCAAATCTTAGAATAAAATCCAATACTTATTAAGCCTAACCAAATCTTAAAATCAAATGCAATGCCTATTAAGAAAGTACAATGCTTATTAAGCCTAAGCAAATCTCGGAATAAAATGCAATGCTTATGTCCCTTCTGCTGCCAGGAACCCCCTGAAGAAGGACAGCGGACGGACCCCAATGGCCAGTGCTTAGCACCTTCTGCGGCTTTGGTCTATGTCTAGGTTCCAATGTTAGGAATATCCCTGGCACTTATATACTTTTGGATCTACAGTAATCACCCCGGTTGTTTTGAGAACCTAACAAGATTGTTGATATATTGCATATTTTCCCATATCCAATAATTAGCTTGTTGATACTTTGCATATTTTCCCAGGCCAAATAATTAGTATTATCAGGTGGGAAACATTGAGCAAAAATAGCTATGTGACCTTCCCAAGCCCTCCTGCACTTCCATACCAGATCCATGGCCTTGGGACACGTCCCAGAACTTGTTGAAAGTCAACAGTGCATTCCTACACTGTACCATCCTGAGCAAACAGCTAACTCTTTGAGAATAAAAAAAGAATAATAAGAAGCAAAAAAGCACAAATGGCTGCCTAGAGCATCCAGGCCTGTAAGAAAATGCAGGCACAAAAGGAACGATTGTGGTATACCACCTAATTTTCTTGACCTCACAATCATCTTCTGCATTTTCACTACACCAGTGTTTCCCAAACTATGGGGCGTGGCCCGGTACTGGTCCGCAGGAAAAAAATACTGGGCCTCAGCATAGCTGCCGGGGTTTTCAGGGCTCCCTGAGTGCCTGTGCGGCACCAGGACCCCCAAGCCTTGGGCCAGGCTGGGTGGAGAATGCAGCTCGATGTTCTGGGCTCCCGGCAGAGTCGTAGCGAGGGGGGAGCAGGGGAGGCAGTTGTCCTCCGGCCACCACACTAGGGAGGCACCAGGCTGGGCTGCGGGGCGCTGAGCTCACCTGGGCTGCAGGAGGAGGGAGGTGCCCGGAACCTGGGGCTAGACTCCAGGGGAGGGAGGGACAGGGAATCAGTGCTGGGCTCAGCATGTCTGCGTGGTTTGGGGGAAGGTGCAGGGAAAGAAGCTCAGCTGGGCTGCGAGAGTGAAGAGGTGCAGGGTGCTGGGCTGAGCTGGACTGTGGGAGTGGGGAGGTACGGGTGCTGGGCTGGGCTGGGCTGGGCTGGGCTAGGCTGCAGGGCGGGGGGAGGTGCAGAGCTCAGTTTGGATGCAGAAGGAGGGAGGTGCCGGGAACCTGGGGCTAGACTCAGGGTGAGGGACGGAGGGAGGGACAGGAAATCATAGCTGGGCTCAGCAGTTCTGTGGGGTTTGGGGGAGGTGCAGGGAAAAGGGGCTCAGCTGTGCTGTGGAGGAGGCATGCAGGCAACCAGTGCAGGGCTCAACTGGGCTGAGGTGGATGGGGAAGGCAAAGGGAACAGAAGGGCAGCTCAGCTGGGCGGTGAGGGACTGCAGGGAACTGGTGCTGCAATCCCGTGGATTGTGGGGGATGGTTTTGTGGGAGGTGCAGGGAACTAGCGGGGGTGGGCACCTCAGTTGGATTGCAGGGGATACCCTACCCCCAGTCTCCTCCTTCTCCCACCTCCCGGAGTGCCCATGCGGCACCAGATCCCCCAAGCCCTGGCCTGGGCTGGGCAGAGGATGCAGCCAGATGATTCGGACTCCCGGAGTGCCCGTTTGGTGCTGGGTCCCCCAAGCCCTGGCCGGGTGGAGGATGCAGCTGGGTGAAACAGTGAAAATGTATACATTTTTCATCCTTTTTTTTTATGTGTTTATATTTTTGGGCTGCAAAAAACAGTACTGAAAAAAACTTAGTTCTAACTAAAGTAAAATGTTTGGGAAACCCTGGTCTAGCCAGCTTTCTATATGGGTGACCGTATCAAAAGCTTTGCTAAAGCTGGCACTGGGGGTTTTGAGAGGACCAGAAACAACTTATTTGCATTCATCATTTGCTTAATGAATATACAAATGTAAATGAACATTACCAGTCCTCCAAAAGCTCGTGAATGGATTTACTGGTCCCCGTGTCAAAAAGTTTGGGAACCTCTGCACTACACCATCTGCATGCTGAGCTGGCCTTCAAGCTAATCACTTTTGAAACAAACACTCACATTCTTCTCACACAAACAGGTATTACATAGTAGCTCCACACAAGCAAGGATTACACAGTTGCTTTTGTAAAAACAGACCTTAAAGATTAAAGTTACTATTACAAATTCTTCCATAATACAAAGATATTCTTACACTCTTATCATTAGGATTGTTTTCTTCTTTAATTGAAAAGGGTGACAGTAGTGACAATTAGACCCTTTTAGGTGTGTTCCTGCCTTAACAATAACAAACGCAAACCGTCTGCTTAATGCAGCTTTACCAGCATGCTACAGGTTGTATCTTTCTTAACCAGGACTCTCACGGTCCTGGCAGCGGGGCAAGAGCGCAGTAGAGGGGACTGGCAACTCATCCAGGAGCCCATTGTCCGGTGGGTGGGGAGGCAGGGAACACGGCATGGTGGGGAGCTGCAACCCCAGTGGCAGCCAGGGATCTCTGGCCACAGTCTCTGCTGGGGCCTCAGAGCCAAGCAGCTGTGGAGCTCTGGCCCCAGCTATAGAATTCAGGTTGTGCCGTTCTGGCCCCAGCAGCAGTGGGTCCAGTGGCAGCTAGAAAGCCCTGCAGCTGGAGCAGCAGCAGGGCCAGCCTGCCCCAGTCTGGTGGCAACAGATCAGCATGGGCCATGAGGAGAAGGACCTCCCCTGGTCCGGCAAATCCCCTTGTTCAGGACTGGTTAGATCCTGAGGGTACCGGACAAGGGAGGTCTAACCTGATGACTGTTCATTTCTCCTAGTCAGGATGGCTGGCATGGTACACGGAGGCACATTACATTGCATAAGACTACATTTTAGCTACAGCTTACGTCTCTTAATCTGTCCATAGAAATGTTTGTACTTTTTATTTTTATTTTTTGTTGGCATAGGAGGGAATGTAGGTTCAGACATTTGGCTCTTGCCAATGTAGCTTTATTTGGTTCCATTTCCAGTCTGTTTTTTTCCCCTACACATGTTTGTTTATCCTGGAGAAAATGGAATTCGAAGCCAATATCGGTATCTAACAGTTATTTTTTCTTCCTTTAGCAAAGGGCTAAATCTTGTATTGATATAGCTCCAGAGCTAGAGAAGTAATTCTTATTACACTGGTTAACCAAGTGTAAATTAGAATAGAATTTGGCTCAAAGAGAATATAAAGAATCTCTGGGTCCTAACTTGTGTTGCATACAGTACGTTCAAGAGTAGAGATTTGTATTACTTTTTTTTTTATTTGGTTAAGGTATCTGTTAATAGATGGTTACCTCTTCCATCTTTGCTATGTCAATTAGCTTGTGCATTTGGGAAGCTTGAAACAAGCAGACTTTTCTTATGTTGTTGGTTTCAAGGACACTCTGAAAAACACAACCCTTAAACTCTGCTAATAGAGGCAGCTTCCCCTAAGCAACTGCCAGATATTTCCATTGGTGTGGAGAGGTGAACTATTAATAAGTAGTTCATTTTTTTCTTAAATGTTTTTCTTCACATATTTTAACAAGAAACTGTATTCCTCTCCCAAAGAAAATCTGGGTTACATACTAGATTTTCCAGATAAATAATTGAGAGAATCACTGGTTACCTCTCCTGACCTAGTGTTTTGATTTCTAGGCACAGCTTGTCAGTTTGTTGAATTCCTGACCAGCAGACCTTTTGAGGAACAAGAAACATAACTTCATTCTTATGCTTTATGGTTGGCTAATTACTGAGCTGGGTTTAAGAATCCTGATTTCTTTAAAGAGGCTTTCGCCCCCTCGGTGCTAGATGCTGTTCAATTGTTTGCATAGTTTAAAAAATAAAAAAGCAATGAAAAACAGACTGGTTTCTAGGCTGGATTAATACAATCAGAATTGTTTGGTGTGGGGTCTGGGAGGAATTTGGGTGAAGGAGGCAGTTGTGACCTCTGTTAGAGGACTAGGGTGCAGGAGTTTGGGCTGTGACCTTGGGCAGGAGGAGGTTGTGACTTGGGGCAGGGGACTGGGAAGCAGGGGTTTGAGTTGTCACTTGGGGCAGGTGATTAGGGTGCAGGATCTGGGAGAGGATATGGATGCAGGAGGGGGCAAAGGGTTTGGGTTGTGACCTGGGGCAGGGGATTGGGGTGTAGGATCTGGGAGGAGATATGGTGGCAGGGAGGGCAAAGGGTTTGGATTATGTGTGTTTGAGGGGCAAAGGGATAGGGTCCTAGAGGCAGGCTCTAGCTTGGAGACTTACTTGCTTGACTCCTAGCCAGCAGTCTTCCCAAGCAGACTGCTTTTCTGCCCCACCCCCTACACTGCCTGCAGAGGCCATGTGGTTTTTGAAGAGCTAGAAGCCTGAGGGGAGGGGGAAGGGTGCTTCCCACGCTACCCGTTTATAAGAGGCAGCTCCCATTGGCCAGAAACAAGCCAATGGTATTGTTCTGGTGGTGGGAGCAGCACACAAACCCTTTCCTCTGTCCTGGGGGCTCACAGCGGTTCAAACAGCCCAGCAAACTACCACATTTCTTAGCAGTGTGCGGGATGGCAAGCAGGGAGTGTGTGGGCCAGATCTTGTGGCTTGGTGGGCCAGATCCGGCCCATAGAGGGTGTTTTGCCCAGGCCGTCTTAGTTACTCCTTTCTCAAAACAATCTTCCCCTGCAACATGTAGTTTCTTAGAGAATATTTGTGCATTTCTATTATGTGTTAAACATGCTGCTTCTGTAAAACTTGCACAGAATTGTTGCTTCATTCAGTCCCACATTGTAAAGTTTAATTTTAACACGTTAGTTATCTTCTCTTTGCTTCATGTGTTGTACACGGAAATCTTCATCAATCGAGAAGCAAAAATAATGGAAAGTTTGAATTCTGTGAACTCTCTTTAATCTTACCGGAAATGTGCACTTTCCTATGAATAGCCCAAGGCCCTTTTAACTGTTGGCACACAAGTTATAGGAGATACCCAGATCCTAACTGAATTATTCTAGTATGCTGTTTGAAAGTATATTTCCTATGGCAATCATGATCATGAAAATGAGTGCTGTATTGGACAGGAATCATTTCAAAGAACCTCATATTAAATGTAATATCTTTTCACGTAGTAGAAGAGTGTGGTGCTTTTAATGTTTTATTAATTAAAGCCATATTTTATCGATATCGATATCCTCCTCTTTTTTTCCTTTCTCTATACTAAATATATGCAATTAGGACACAGCATTAGTAACTTTATAAGATAAATTAAATTGTGGAGTATAGGCAGCTGTCTTGTCTAGAATATTTGAGTTCATATGTTGCACCAATCACTTCCTTATTTGAGTTGATTTGACAGATGACTTTTTCTGTGTGGCCATTTTGGACAATAAAAGTAAGTAAATAATACTTGTGTTGGATGTGACTTGCATGCATGCTAAGATTTCTAATATTCGCATTAAGTATGGGTAATGACTGCACCTAACTTTACTGAAATCTGTGTATAAAAATAGTTATAATTTGAGACATTAAAGTATTATTGAATCCTTCAGGCGACAAAATTAGCATACCTTTTTATGCTCTTTATTTCCCTTCTGTGATTAAAACAGAAGCAGTTACTCTGCTTTCCAGGTTGGAGGAGAGACATTTTTATGCTTTGGCCTATATACAATCTAAGTAATATGCCTAGGCTAGGAGTGCATGGCTTTATTTCTGCATAGCCCTTAGTAATGCTTCACATTTTAATTAAGCATCACTGGATGAATTGACTTAGAACTTCCCACACACACTAAGTTGTAATATATTCTCTGTGCCTAAGGAAACTTCCTCTCTCTCCCACTGAAAGGACTCAAAAGATTTCTTTTAACCATGACCAAACATCCAAAGATTTGTATTCATAAGATCATAGATTCATGATAACTACAGTGTATTCTAGATTCATAGATTCTAATGGCAGAAGGGACCATTCTAACCATCTAGTCTTACCTCATGTATAGCATAAGCCATAGAAGTTCCCCAAAATAATTGCCAGAGTGTACCTTTGCGAAAAAACTTGATTTTAAAAATAGAGACTCCACTATGATCCTTGGTAAATTGTTCCAATGGTGAATTACCCTCAGGGTTTCCAGTCTCAATTTGTCTTGCTTCAATTTCCACCCATTGGATTTTGCTGTACCTTTTTCAGCTAGATTGAAGAGCTGCTTCTCAAATATTCATTCCTCTTATAGGTAGTTCAACGAATCAAGTCACTTCCTAACCTTCTTTTTGTTAAACTCAAAGAGCTCAGTCTGATTAGCTTATCAATGAGGCATGCCTTCTACATCCTTTAATCATTCTTCTGCCTCTTCTCTTCACCCTCTACAATTTATCAACATCAGGCTTAAGTAGTGGACACCAGACCTGGACACAGTACTCCAGCCACAATTGCACACTGGTGCCAAACAGAGATTAAAAATAACTTCTCTGCTCCTAATCAGGACTCCCAGATATATGCATCCAATAATCCTGTTTTGACCACATTGCCACTTATGTTCAACTGATTATCCACCATGACCTCAGGGTTGTTGCTTTGGAGGGTTGCTGCTTTCCAGGATTTTCCTCTGTTCTGTAAGTATGGACTATATACTTTGTTCCTAGTTGTATATATTTATTATTTAGCCACTTACAAAATGCATATTGTTTGCTTTTAAGTTTAGCAACTTTTCTGGATCCCTGTAACCGGGACTCCGCTAGCCCAGTTTTAATACTAGCACTTTAATTCTGAAGTGCTGTGCCCTGTTCAGTTTTAAATAATTCACATAATTATTAGTTCTCTTGGAAGTTTATTCTGTTTTGGAAGCTGCCAGTAGAATTAAGAGAGGATAGCAATTTCTACTGATAAATGAAAGCTAATAAACTTTTTTCCCCTCATTTTGTTTCTACAATGGGATTTCTTTCTTGGGTTTTAAATCATAGGTGCCCACTCTCAAATTTGCATGCCTAAAATTAGACTCTAAACTTCACAGTAAGATACTTTCAGAAGTTGTAAAGCACCCATAAATTTCAGTTGGTTGGGCCACCTCCTATTACCATGAGCAACGCATAGATTTAGGTCTTTATCTTCTTAGGAATTAAAATTTAAATTCTAGCCTTAGCTTCCTAAACGCCATTGTTAATTTGTTTTTCTTGTTTAGTCTAGTCTAGTTTTTTCTGTGCTCAATTTTATTACATACCTGCTCAGATCACTCGAAACAGTTGCTCACCATCCCTCCACTTCCTCTAGTGCTCTTTAAGCCAGGTCTTACAGTAGAAATGATTGTCAGTATACTGATGTTGGGAAGAAGTAAGACTTTTTCTAATCTTTTTTACACTAATAAAAGCTGTAATATAGATGCAGTTATAACAGTAAAAAATGTGTTGGTTTTATGGCCTATTTTGTTAGGGAAATGTCAAACTGTACTAGCAAAAGTATTTTTTGTGTGTGCAGGTATAAGCAGCTTCTACACCAGATTATTCTGGTGATTACAGCTGTACCAGCCAGCCTTTTTTAGTATAGACTATGCATTTTTATAGTCTTGATGTTGATACTAGATCTTGAAAAGTCAATTCACGCACTCACATACAAAAGGAGTGGGGAGAACGCTTTTCTCTCTTCTAGCTCTTATGGTTGAAGTGAAAACTCCCCTTATGTAAAAAGTGTAATCCTCTACAAGTGTGGGTGGATAGGTGGCTATATGACTAAATCGCTTAGGAACGTTAGTCAGGCCCCAGAATCCCATAGTGCTAGCACTCTACAAACAAAGGAAAAAGATGTTCCCTAGTCCAAAGAGCTTACATAACAAAGAGACAAGAGGTGGAGACAGATAAATGGGAGCAGTTTTTAGCTTTCATCAAAAAAAGGCTAGTGTGGACAGAGCTATCGATCAATGGATCTCATCTTCTTTGACACCATTGGTGAGCAACTAAGCCAATCCTCAATCAGCAAATCTGATTACAGATGTCAGACAAAAATCTGCCATCCGTGAGTGTTTTTACATTCTTTTTGTATCATGTGCTGTTCTTGTAATGTCTGGCCATGTTGACTCTTGAAGAGTTTGAGAGCCTGTACAATAGTTTGCCACCAGAACAATCTGTCCTGAGCTATGATTTCCAGGTCACCAACAGATATGTCACATGACTTCACATTCGCCTTTAAGATATCTTTAATGCTTCTACTGACCACCAGTAGAGTGCTTTCTGTGAACAAGAATGCTGCTGTCTGAAGCTGATGTCTGGTTTAAACTTTGAGCCCAGTGATCAAGGATTTTAGCCCTGTCTGTAGTCAGAGTGTTGCCATCAGCAGAGCACGCTGGTGTAGAGCCAACAATGCATTGCCCATAGACTGCCTTCGGCCCATCGTAGAATGCTTTAAAACATGTCTGTGGCTGCTTCTTGCTGTTTGACTGTTTTACATTTCCACCAATCCTCTTTCATTTGCAATAATTTGACTTGTGCCATAATCTGCTTATCAGTTTATACATGCTGATTTCCTGGAGGCATTCTCTGTATCATTGTTCCAGGCCAGGTGTGTCACATGCATCTTATCAAGAAGAGCTTAGGCTTCTTTGTCCATGTCATCAAACCAGTACTTGTGTTTGTGTTTTTGGAAGTCTGGTATTTCAACAGCAGCTTTGTAGGCTGTTTCCGTGATGTTAATCTAGTCCTCCTCAATAGTGGATGGTTGCTCAGGCTCCTTCATTGTTGATGACTAAGGAAACATCAAGACTAAGTTGAGGAAATGCTTGTGTCTCAGGCATTTCAAGTTTTCCTTCATCCAGCTTTTTCCTGCATTCAGCAGAATGATGACATTTTGGCAGACAAAAGATCAAGGGGATGACACTATGTACCATGTAATGATCAAACCAGGAGCCAGTGCCACGCAGTGCATTTTCATCAAAAAGGCTAGTGGTGATTGGATGTCTAACATAGTGAAAGCCTGTAAAAATGAGGCAGGATTACAGGCTAAATTCACTTTCTAGACTATTTAAGGAGTTGACATTAATGATTATCTTTGAAAAATTATGGAAGATGGATTCCAGAGGACTCTAAGAAGGCAGATACAGTGCCCTTCTATATATATATAAAAAAAGGAAAATAAAGACAATATGAGAATTACAGACTTGTCAACTTAACTTCAATACCTGAAAAGATTATGGAGCAAATAATTAAATTGCAAACACTGGTAAGTAGCAGTTAGCATGGATTTGTAAAGAATAACTTAATAGCTTTCTTTTATAAGGTCATGAGCCCTGTGGATGGGGGGAGGTGATAGATGTGATATATCTTGACTTTAGTAAGATTTCTGATATTGTCTGCATTACCTTCTCATAAACAAACTTGGGAAATGCAAACTAGGTGGTGCTACTATAAAGTGGGCAAATAACTGGTTGGAAAATCATTTCCAGAGAATAAGTTATCAGTGGATCACAGTCATGCTGGGCTGGACGGGCATATCAAGTGGGGTCCCACCAGGATAATTTCTGGGTCTGGTTCTGTTCAGTACCTTCATCAATGATTTAGATAATGGTATAAAAAGTAAATGTATAAAGTTTTGTTGATAATGCCAAGCTGGGAGAAGTTGCAAGTGCTTTGGTGGATAGGATTAAAATTCCAAGTGATCTGGACAAACTGGAGAAGTGGTCCGAAATAAACAGGTTGAAAAATTTGGACAAATACCAAGTATTACACTTAGGAAGGAATGATCAATTGTACACAAAATGGGAAATGACTAAATAAGTAGTACTGCAGAAAGTGATCTGAAGGGAGAAAGGTCACTGGACCACAAGTTACATATGAGCCAAAAATATAACCAAAAAAATCAAACATTATTCTGGGATGTATTAGCAGGAGTGTTTGTAAGCAAGACATGAAAACTTAAAAAACAGTAATGGTCCTGTAGCACCTTAGAGACTAACAAAAATATATAAATAGCATGATGAGCTTTCATAGGCACAACCCACTTCTTCAGATGACAAATATGGAGCAAGGGCCACAGATTTTGAAATGTAAAGCAGAAAATGGGGGGGGGGGGAGGGAAGGAGAAAGGGAAAAAGAAAAAAACCTGTCAATTTAAGTGTCCATGCTCACTGAGGCTAATAGAGTGGGCTGTAAGAGCCTGATACTTAGCCTTTGATGCCATTTGACCATTGAATATAATGGCCTATCCAATTCATGTCTTTGTTTAAGCCATGACATTCATGCCTTAATACCAGAGAATAGGGCAAGAAGCAATGGGCTTAAATTGGAGCAAGGGAGGTTCGAGTTGGGCATTAGGAAAAAAATTCTAACCGTCAGGGTGGCTAAGCACTGGAATAAATTGCCTAGGGAGGTTGTGGAGTTTCCATTGTTGGATATTTTTAAAAGCAGGTTAAACAGTCACCTGTCAGAGAGATTCTAGATAATATTTAGTCCAACCTTGAGAGTCCTCCCCAGTCCTACAATTCTATTGTCCTATAGAAGGAATTTGTGAGACAATATAGGTCAGTAGGATAGTCAGTGGCCTAACTACTGAGTTTATTGTAGGCATCATAGCAAAGGAGAATTTGTAAGGAGGGCTTTGAAGAACAAGTATGAGGTGGCTTTGTGGATGTTTACCAGAGTACTGTTTTATCAGTTCTCACTGCTGCTATTGAGAATCCTGTAGGGAGTAGTGAAACTCACATAAAACAGAATGAAATTGACCTCATTCTTGGGAAAGCTCTGAGCAGCAGTAGCAGAATCAAGCACTGGGACTGTTAATTAGGAGAAAGGAATCAACCATGGAGGCTCATATAGTGCATGTTTTGGGAGACAAGGAAACTCGAAAGTGGGGGAGGGAAACATCCTCACTGATATCTCTCATGAATTTAAAGTAACACAAGTTTTTCTCCAGGAGTAGTGACTCATGCAAAAATTTCCTGCCTATACTCCTCTCTCTCCATTGTGTGAAAATAAATCCTCAGGTACACTGAGCTCAAAGCCAGAAGATAGTGTTCCAAATGCAATTCTTTAGCTGACTCATGGTAGTATTTAGTGTCTTTAACAAATCCCATTGTAAACCAATTGTTCACACTAAAACTTCTGGCACTATCTATTGCTGATAACACAGGGGAGAACAGTTTCCAAGTTCATTGCCCGCAGATAACCAAAACATGGGTGCAATTTACTTTTGTCAGTGCTACCTGCAACCCTTGGAACATATTCTCCTAAAATTATAGGAGGTGGTAAAGTGCCAAACATAGGGAAAGAAATGAGTGTGTGTGTGGGGGGGGGGGGGGAGCGAGTTGAGAAGAGGGAGAAAAACTGGTATCAGTAAAGGAGTATGTGTCTGGGGAATACAGGGTATGGAATATTAGGTGGCTAAGCTTTTTCATTTTTGTGGCTTTGTCAAATATTTTTTTAAACAAGTGGAATTGCATACTTTCATTTTTCTTACTGCTCTGTAAATTTTCATATCTGGGGAGATGTGTTCCTTAGTGACTAAAAAATGTGACTCTGCTTGTCGTGATCTTGATTGAATCCCACAAAGTAATCATTAACCAAGTACTTGACAGTAGTAGTCATTCCATGGTTTACTCATTAGCCAGGTGTTGAAGAGCCAAACTTGGCACTGTTTTCTCTCCCTCGGAATGCTCTCTGAGGCTCTGAAAATCTGATAACAGGACTGTGTAGCACTTTAAAGACTAACAAGATGGTTTAATAGGTGATGAGCTTTTGTGGGCCAGACCCAAAGCTCATCACCTATTAAACCATCTTGTTAGTCTTTAAAGTGCTACACAGTCCTGTTTTTTGTTTCAGCTACACCAGACTAACACGGCTACATTTCTACCACTATTCTGAAAATCTGATTGCATTTATGCCAATGGAAATGAAGCACATGCTAGAACAGTGAGGGAAAAGTGTCATTCACAATTTGTAATCGATAAAATATATTAATTTGATAAAAGATTATATTACTTTTCAGAATGTAACAAAACACTCCCAGATGATTTTTGCTTTTCACCAGTAGAGTCTTCAAGGGAAATCTTGAAATGAGGCACAGTTGTGGAACAAGATTCTATACTCTACTGCTACTTCAGGAAACCTTTGTGGCGTGCACAAGGGAAGCTTAAATATCAATTAGCATTTTCTTGCATTTGGTACAGCAAAATAGCATAGAGTGAAAACTTACAAACTAGTGAATAAAATAATTGCATATCTTATATGGAAGGTTAGGTAAGTTATATCATTTTCCATAGACTAAATGAGACTGGGAAACTACATGGTATAAAATATTGCTTTCTAGAAAATAAGTGGCAGGTGACTTCTTGGAGGTTGTTTTTTTGAAAATGCAGCCTGGACTGACGAGGTGGATTTGACTGATTTGGGTCTTGATCTCTTTAAATCATAACTGATGTGCATAATTTCATTTGAAACCAGATGTATTTAGACCCTTTTTACTATATATTTTCCTTACAACCTGTAGTTATGAAATGCTCTACAAAGTTAAATATATTTACATAGGAATTATTTTTTAAATGCATAACTATCAAGAAAGAAATTAAATCCTGGTTAAGATATATGATATAACTTGCTGGACTTACCTGGTGCTGCTCGGGAAACCGGAGGAACAAAATTTAGAACATTTAGGAAAGGAGGGGACCCTGAGCCAGGGGACCCCCAGACCCTGGAGGCTGATGGCTTCTGGCCCACACCTGGCCCTGTGAGAGCAGCAGGACTCTCCTCCCCCCAGGACCAAGCAGCCAGCCCCCAGGAGAACAGTACACAGTCATGCGGCCAGTAGCAAGGGGACTTCTCTTTGCAAGGTTGGCTGAGGCATCCACCTGCCCTGCCTTGGCAAGCAAAAGGTCAGAGCTCACATCTAACCCTTATGGCTGGAACCAGATATAGAAGAGCCCCACTCACAGTATGAACAGTAGCTGGCTGGCTTCACAGCAGTGTAATGCATCCAGGATTTAACCCGGCCCCTCCACCCTGCGCTGCAGCAAGCACACGGATTCCTTCTGCTCAGATAAGCCCAGCAAGCTGAGCAGAAAGGCTGGTCGGCTTTGGTTTTGGTTTCCGGGGAGGGGAGGAGATGGGGGAGGGTTGCAGGTGGGGAGCGACCCCAGATGGAGGGGAGGTTATACGCGGGAGGGACGCCCCAGCTTGCGCCTGGGACTGCAGGTGCTGCGGGGGAAGGGCAGGTGCCCGAGCTGTTGTGCGCATGGGGGTGTGGTCACTGCATGCTGGCGGGGGGAGGGAGAGAGGGTCAGTTATGTAACCTCGCAGGGGGGAGGGGGCGAGTCCCAGGAGGCTACATGCAGGAGGGGAGCCCCAGCTCGCACCCGGGGCCACAGGGCGAGACCCTGATTGGGTCCAAAAGTACCTTAAAACCTTCTCCTGGATGAAAGGTTATCCCATGCAAAGTTTGGTTGCGGTAGCTCTTATAGTGTCCAAGTATTGGTGCACAAACTTACAAACATTCTCCTTTATATATTAGGATAAGTCTACACTACAAAGTTAATTCAAACTAACAGACGTTAGTTCGAATTAACTTTGATAGGCGCTACACAGGCAAACCACTAGTTTGAACTTAATTCGAACTAGCGGAGCACTTAATTCGAACTAGGTAAACCTCATTCTACGAGGACTAACGCCTAGTTCGAATTAAGTGGTTCTAATTAAGGGCTGTGTAGCCACTTAATTCTAACTAGTGGGAGGCTAGCCCTCCCCAGCTTTCCCTGGTGGCCACTCTGGGCACCACCAGGGAAACTCATCTGCTCCCCTCCCGGCCCCGGAGCCCTTAAAGGGGCACGGTCTGGCTACGGTGCCTGTGCCAGGTGCAAGCCTGCCAGCACCCAGCTAGCAGACCCTGCAACTGGCACGGCACGAACCAGCCACCCACTGCCACCCAGCCCTCCGCCTGAGGTGGGCTGCCACCAGGTCTAGTGCGGAGATCATGGACCTCATCCACGACCTCCGCACTAGGCACAGGAAAGTGGCCGTCTAGGGCAGGATAGCTGCCAGCCTGGCCACCCAGAAGCAGGTTTGCATGAAAATCAGGGTGGTCCAGTGAGACCCCCGACCCTGAGCCCTGAGCTTAGAATGGCCGTACTGGGTCAGACCAAAGGTCCATCTAGCCCAGTAGCCTGTCTGTCGACAGCGGCCAACACTAGGGACCCTGGAGGGGATGGACCGAAACAATGACCAAGCCATTTGTCTCGTGCCATCCATCTCCAGCCTTCCACAAACAGAGGCCAGGGACAGCATTTCTACCCCCTGGCTAATACCACTCCATGGACCCAACCTCCATGACTTTATCTCACTTCTCTTTAAACTCTGTTCTAGTTCTAGCCTTCACAGCCTCCTGCAGCAAGGAGTTCCACAGGTTGACTATTTGCTTTGTGAAGAAGAACTTTCTGTTATTAGTTTGAAGCCTGCTACCCATTCATTCCACTATTTGATCTGAGGAAGTGGATCTGGCCCATGAAAGCTCATCATCTAATAAACCATCTTGTTAGTCTTTAAAGTGCTACATAGTCCTGCATTTTATTTCATTTGGTGTCCTCTAGTCCTTCTATTATGGGAACTAATGAAGAACTTTTCTTTATGCACCCTCTCCACATCATTCATGCTTTTATAGACCTCTATCCTGTCCCCCCTCAGTCTCCTCTTTTCTAAGCTGAGAAGTCCCAGTCTCTTTAGCCTCTCTTCATATGGGACCTGTTCCAAACCCCTGATCATTTTAGTTGCCCTCCCCTCTCCCACCCTCTCTCTTTCCCTCTCCCACCTCCTTTTCCCAGTCTCCCCGAGTTTTGTTCAATAAAGAGAGTTTCTATTTTTGAACACACATGTCCTTTATTTTGTACATCAGGAAGGGGGGCAAGGGAGGTATAAGTTGAAGGAGGTGAGGGAGGAATGGGGTACGAGCCCCCGATGGGGAGGACTGGGGTAGCTCTGCGGGCTCCTCGGGGTGGAAGCTCTCCTGCAGCCCCTCAATTGACCCCCCGCCCCGGATGGCAGCCTGCAGCAAGTGCAGCCGGGCTGATGGCCAAGTCCTGTGATATGCCGAGTGTGGGCATTCAGGGCACTCCAAGCCAGGACTGCTTTGCTGTCCCTCATCAAGTTAGACAAGCGAGCGGGGAACCCCTGAGAACTGTCTGTCCGTGTTTGGGGTTGGGTCCCTTTAAGCACAGCCCTCGGCTAGCCTGAGACAGCAGCTCCACGCTCTAAGTCCTAATCTGATGTCTTGCCGGCACACAAAAAATTGCTACACAAAAAATTGATATTCTCTCAGGAACTGGCAATCTTAAACAATTGTTTATATTTTGAGGTTTTTTTAAGTTTTAAAACAAAATTTAGAAACAGTCATTTTAAACTGATTTAGAAAATTTTAAAAATATTTTAGGGTTTTTTTTCTCCCATTTTTCATTTGACCACATACTTCATTCCAGAAAATTGTTTCAGAATAGTAGTGACTTCAGTATTTAGCTGGTACATACATCTAGGCTGTGTCTAGACTGCATCCCTTTTCTGTAAAAGGGATGCAAATTAGACACATCTCAATTGCAAATGAGGCAGGGATTTAAATCCCCCCCGCTTCATTTGCATAAACTTGGCTGCCGCTTTTTTCCGGCTCGGAGCCAGTCTAGACGGGGATCTTTCAGAAAATAAAGCCTTTTCCGAAAGATCCCTTATTCCTTTTTTTAAGAGGAATTGCGATGTGTCTAATTTGCATCCCTTTTACGGAAAAGGGATGCAGTCTAGACACAGCCCTACTGTTTCCTGTTCAGTGCATATTCTTCTCTAAAGGATATTAAAGAAATAGTATAGCACTAACCCTCCCTGCCACAATTCATTATGTGTGTCCAAACAGTTGTAAAACCCTACCTTTCTGATATTATTGCTTTTTTACCATTTTGCATTAGTACAAGGCAATGAAGAATCACTGCCCTCCAAATTCCATCACTACACATAAAATAATTGAAATGTCACGTAAGTCCAACTGAGACAAATTTGTTTAGTAAAACTTTTCCTTTTTTGTGTTTTACTGTGTCTTTCTTAATTAGCTCAAAGAACTATCTGAAAATATTTTGGATCACCATAGCAGAGATAATTTAATCAAGGAATGCCAAGAAATCATGATGAAGTCTGTGATGGTATGTACTGAGCCCTTTGAGACCTCCTGCTAGTAGTGTTGCTGTCCTACCACATTCTGCCCCAGAGAAGGAGCAGTGAAGGTACTCCAGACCTGCCAAGAATAGTTACTTCCCCACATCCAATCAAAGTGCAGCAGGCTCAAAGGGCCTATGCTAGTCAGTACGTGGCTGAGACCAGAGGAGCAAGGATGCTTCTTGCTGGCTACTGGAGTTCAGTGGTGGTATTGGCATTTGGTGAAGAAGAAGTCACAAGGTCTAGATGGCATTCACCCAAGAGTTCTGAAAGAACTCAAATGTGAAATTGCAGAACTCTTAACTATGGTTTGTAACCTATCCTTTAAATCAGCTTCTGTACCCAATGACTGGAAGATAGCTAATGTAACGGCAATATTTAAAAAGGGCTCAAGAGGCGATCCTGGCAATTGCAGACCGGTAAGTCTAATATCAGTACCGGGCAAATTAGTCGAAACAATAGTAAAGAATAAAATTGTCAGACACATAGAAGAAGCAGACTGTGAAGAACTTCAAAAAGATCTCACCAAACTAAGTGACTGGGCAACAAAATGGCAAATGAAATTTAATGTGGATAAATGTAAAGTAATGCACATTGGAAAAAATAACCCCAACTATACATATAACATGATGGGGGCTAATTTAGCTACAACTAATCAGGAAAGAGATCTTGGAGTCATCGTGGATAGTTCTCTGAAGACATCCACGCAGTGTGCAGTGGCAGTCAAAAAAGCAAACAGGATGTTAGGAATCATTAAAGGGATAGAGAATAAGACAGAGAATATCTTATTGCCCTTATATAAATCCATGGAATGCCCACATCTTGAATACTGCGTACAGATGTGGTCTCCTCATCTCAAAAAAGATATATTGGCATTAGAAAATGTTCAGAGAAGGGTAACTAAAATGATTAGGGGTTTGGAATGGGTCCCCTATGAGGAGAGATTAAAGAGATGGGGACTTTTCAGCTTGGAAAAGAGGAGACTAAGGGGGGATATGATAGAGGTTTATAAAATCATGAGTGGTGTGGAGAAAGTGAATAAGGAAACATTATTTACTTGTTCCCATAATACAAAAACTACGGGCCACCAAATGAAACTAATGGGCAGCAGGTTTAAAACAAATAAAAGGAAGTTCTTCTTCACACAGCACATAGGCTGTGGAACTCCTTGCCTGAGGAGGCTGCGAAGGCTAGGACTTTAACAGGGTTTAAAAGAGAACTAGATACATTCATGGAGGTTAAGTCCATTAATGGCTCTTAGCCAGTATGGGTAAGGAGTGGTGTCCGTAGCTGTTGTTTGTCAGAGGGTGGAGATGGATGGCAGGAGAGAGATCGCTTGATCAGTACCTCTTCAGTTCACTCCCTCTGGGACACCTGGCATTGGCCACTGTTGGCAGATAGGACGCTGGGCTGGATGGACCTTTGGTCCGACCCAGTATGGCCATTCTTATGTTCTCTAGCTCAAAGGTTCTTTGAGGACTTGCTCCAATAGTTGAGCATCGCTCCCTTCCACTTACTGGTTTTGTGCTGCTTCACTCTTAGTAAGAGCAGGAATAGCCCTTTAATTTTCATATCTTCCTTTTCTTTCCTCACAGTAAGTTTTTGAAATGTGTTTGTTCCATTAGCATTTGGCCATCTGTTTCTGTGATGACACTTCATCAGGGAATCTATTTAAGCTATTTTGGAAAAGAATAAGTATGTGCTTAAATTCAGCTGTAGGCTGCCACAATATCTTGTAGCTATAGTACAAACCATCCTGCATACATGAATATTCTTCTCATCTTTATTCACCATCAGGAAGAACAGAGAGAAATCCACTTCATAATTTCATAGAGTTTAAGGCCAGAAGGAACCATTACATAAGCTTTTTACAAACTTCAGCAAACCAAGGACAACTATTTTGATTTAAAAAAAGAGACCTTCTACCTTGCCCCCCATTTCCTCCATTCCCTTCCTTTTGTTGCTCACTCTGTACCACCCTCCCTCACTTTCCCTGGGCTGGGGGAGTGGATTGAGGGTGTGAGGACACCAGCTGGGGGAGCGGGATGCGGGATAGGGCTAGGCCTGTGGGGGTTAGGGTGCATGAGGAGGTTCCAGGCTGGGGCAAAGAGTTGGGGTATTGAGATGTGAGCTCTGGTAGGCGGTCCGAGTGTAGGAGGGGACTCTGTGATGGTGCAGGAGGAGGTGTGGGGTCCCAGTGACACTTCCTGTCACTTCCAGAAGCAGCCACAAGGTCCTTGTGGCCTCTATGTGCATAGGTGGCTATGGAGGTTCTGTGTGCTGCCTTTGTGCCCGTTGGGTACAGCTTGTGAAGCTGTAGATCCTAATCTCTGTAAGGAACCATGCACATAGCCTCTCAGATCACCTCCACCTCTAGAGGCTGCCTCGGGGATCTGTTGGCTGCCTCTAGTAGTCACAGGGGAATAAAGGCAGATAGGGAGCCTGCTTAGCCATGGACTTTAGGCGGGCACTGAGAGAAAGGGGAAGAATTGATCAGCAGGACCCATGGATTCTCCCCTATGCAGGGTTCCCTCAGTTTTAGAAAAACTGTGGGCTGCAGTCATCTCCCAGGTGGTACGAGGCTTGAGGTCAGCCCCCTCCCCATGAGGCGGGGAGCCTGCACTGCATAGGGGGGCTAAGCTCCCTCCCTTCCTTGTTGGGGGAATGGCAGCAAGGCTTTCCCCACTGTTGCATTTGGCTGGTGCTACGCTGGACAGCAGTCTTGGCAGTGCCCAGCAGTGAAGCAGAAGTCCGTCAGCCATGCCGCTGCTGGGAGCCCTCTAGTGCTGCCACAGCCCAGCATCCAGCCCCACCCACAAGGAGCCGGCTCCGCGAGACGGAAGATCAGCATCTGCCTCCCAATGCTGCGCTGTAGCATCTGCCCGGAGGCCCCGCAGCCTCCAGGTACGGCCCGGGGGAGGCACCACTGCACTGGCCACTGGAGAAGCCCTGGAAGTGGCAGGGCTGGAGCCATTGCACTGCGGGGCTGGGGAAGCATCCAGAGGACACCGGAGGCCTTTCCCCTGTGGGACCTGCTCATCCTTCCTTCTGCTCAGTGGTGCAGGCAGCTGCATTTCCAAGGTGCGGAAGGCTGCTCTGTAGGGTAGCCACATAGAGCAGGGCTCCTCCAGACATCAGGGGGGGAGACTGTTTGTCTCCCCAGGAAGTTGGGGGGGGGGGGGGCTGTAGCTAGAAGGAGCTAGGTCACTCACCAAAAAGCTGGTGTATACTGAGAAACGCTTCTGTGTTGCATTGTGTCCAGTGTACCTCACCCCATAACTTGCTCTGTGCTGACAAGGTACCATTTGGGTTACCATAAACACAAAGCAGGTTTCTGTGTTATGTGAAAAGGTAATCAATACATACTTATTCACTTTCTCCACACCATTCATGATTTTATAGGCCTCTACCATATCCTCCTTTTAGGGAACATCTACACAGCAGGGCTTAACTCGAAATAAGCTACACAAATTGAGCTACATCAAATGCGTAGCTTATTTTGAAATAATTGGGAGCATCTACACAGCACTTATTTTGAAACAGAGCACTCTTCCTCCAACTTACCTTACTCCTTGTACAATGAGGTTTACTGGAGTTGGAGTAAGAAATCCTCCAGCTTGACAGTATTTCAACATTATTTTGAAATAATTGCCTGCTGCATACACACGGACTACGTTATTTCAAAATAATGCTAGTTATTTTGAAATAATGTTTCAGTATAGACGTATTCTTAGTTACCTCTTTCCCAAGCTGAAAACTCAGTCTTCTGAATCTCTCCATATGGAATCTGTTTCATACTCTTAATCACTTTTCTTGCTCTCTGTTTGAGATGGTGTGCAGTTTTGGTCACATTGCATTGCAGGTGTGGTTATACCATATATATAACCTTATACCACATATATAACCTTTATCTATCCCTTTCCCAATGGTTCCTAATATTGTTAGCTTTTTTGACTTCCGCAGCACAGAGAGCAGATTTTTTTAAGAGACCTAGCCACAACAGCTTAGAACTTTCTTGAGTTATCACAGCTAATTGAGGCCCCATCCCCCTTCATTTTGTTTGTACAGTTGGGGTTGTTTTCCAATATGCATTACTTAAAATTTAATAACATTAAATTTCATATCTCATTTTGTTGACCACACATCCAGTTTTGTGAGGTCCCTGTGTCTCTTGGCAGTCATCTTTGGCATTCATTATCACGAGGAATATTATATTGTTTGAAGAATTTGCCACCAAGTTTGAAGACTTTTTCCAAATTACAAACACATTTTTTGCTTCTTGTCTTGTCACCTTGATTTACTTTGAAACTGGACATGCCCCCTTCCTTATATACTGTGTTGTCAACTCTTGTGATTTTGTTTTTAGGACAAGTTCTGTGATATTTCCTGCTCTTAATTAAAATTTAAACTGATGGAGGCACGTGAAGACAATGGATATCAGTTTTCATTTCAAAAGTGTAGAGAAAAGCCTGAAAACTTGAAGCAATATTATTTCCACTTGGGTTGATAATTGCAACTTTCTTCCTTTAATGGGTTTATGTTGCAGTTTTTCAGGGTCCAGCAAGCCCAGAATGGCTCTGCAAGTCCTCTCCACCATCTAGCTCTGGATCTGCATTGCTCCTAGGATCACAGTGTCCTTTACAGGACACTGCTCTCTGGCAGTGCCCAATATTCCAGTCTCTCGCCCTCTTTTGGAGTATCAACAATCCTCAGTCTCGCTCTCTGTCACCGGGGCCAACTGCAGCCCCAGTCTAGCCCCTCACCTCGGGTGCAAGCCATAGTCTATAAAGGATACTCTTCTGTGTGGCGAGGTGCAGAGTAAGAGCGAAGGGGGTCCCAGGTCCGCCCATTTTTCTGGGTCCTAATCCATGACCCTCAGGGGGCAGCCTTGTTTTCTCATTTTTCTCTCCCCTCTACTTCCTTTTTCTCCCTGGGCCACTTCCCTGTGACTCCTTGTACCTTCTTGGCCTTGGTACTAAGGCTCCATTCTGGGAAGTATCATGCTGGAGCAGGGTTTCCCAGCCTATGGGTCAGGACCCAAATATAGGTTGCCATTACATTTCAAAAGGGTCGTCAGGTGTCTCCCCAGGTGGCTCTTAAGGAGCCATTCACACATTTTTTGAATTACCCTGGGTCACCAAGTCTTCCTGAATTGTCAAAATGGGTCTCCATCTGGAAAAGGTTGGGAACCGCAGTGCTGGAGCATCCCTCTCTAGCTCCATTTAGCCTACCCTGCACTGCTCTGTCCATGGTGCTTCTCCTTCTCTGGGAGCCAGTCCTGCACCCTCACTGGTGACAACTCGCTTGCTTTCTGCTGTGCTGAGCATCTTCTTACAAAAGGGCTTGCTCCAGCAAGCCACCCTCTCATTGGCTCCCTAGAAACCTCTCTCTGATTGGCTGGGTCTCTGTGTAGGCTCCCTCCAGCATGCTTTAACCACTTTTGGACAGAGTGGGCCAGCCACTCCCCTACAGCCTTGAATGTTGTACAATGCTGAGTTTAGTAACTCTTATAATCACTTTGTCATGAATACAGTGCTGATTCTTTGAGACTAATAAACACTGGCCAGACTCCCGTTCTGGTGGGCAGGCTGTCTTCCAGGTAAACTAAGCAGTTTTGCTGGCTACTGTTACTACATGAATCATAGAATCATAGAACTGGAAGAGACCTCAGAAGGTCATCAAGCCCAGCCCCCTGCTCTAGGCAGGACCAATTCCAACTAAATCAACCCGGCCAGGGCTTTGTCAAGCCGAGACTTAAACACCTCTAGGGATGGAGACTCCACTACTTGCCTAGGTAACCCATTCCAGTGCTTCACCACCCTCCTAGTGAAATAGTTTTTCCTAATCAACCTGGACATCTCCCACCACAACTTGAGACCATTGCTCCTTGTTCTACCATCTGTCACTACTGAGAACAGCCTCTCTCCATGCTCAGGGTTTAGCTGATCGCCATATTTGGGGTCGGGAAGGAATTTTCCTCCAGGATAGATTGGCAGAGGCCCTGGAGGTTTTTCGCCTTCCTCTGTAGCATGGGGTACAGATCACAGCTAGAGGATTCTCTGCATCTTGGGGTCTTCAAAGTATTTGAAGGCTTCAATATCTGAGATATAGATGAGAGGATTATTCTAGGAGGGGTAGGTGAGATTTTGTGGCCTGCACTGTGCAGGGGGTCAGACTAGATGATCATAATGGTCCCTTCTGACCTTAAAGTCTATAATTTGTGTCTGAATAAGCAATGTACTTGTGGTGGTAACTTATCTATCTGAATTCTGTAATGTCTACATGTAGTCATTGGAGAGTTGGCATAGTACTATATCTCAGGCACCATACTTTTAAAAAATAAGCTAAATTGTAACTCAGAAAATAAGATATGTCTATGCCCTTCATATATGTTGGTGCTTCTTCTTCTATTAATCTTTTTTATTACATGGAAAGTGAAAGTGTGATGGTTGCCATAGTGGGACCTGAACCAGAGATCTCCAGAGCTGTTTTCAGTGTGGGTTAAAGAGCCAGGATCTCTCATGGGGCTCATACACAACCATATACTGTATAGATTGGGCATAGTGAGAGAGATATAACATACACTGGCCAGAAGGCTTTGCAAAAACTTGGTGAGTCAGGCTATTTTGCTTCACTCTATGGTACTACATGTTGAGAAATCCTAATTCTGTTCATCCAAGAGAAAAGCACTGGATTTGCTTTACAAATATTTGACATCTCACTGTTTTCTCACAGGAGATTTCATCTCAATTGAGAAGCAGAGATTCAGAATCCTTGTGCTCATTAATTTGACCTTGTTTTGTCAGTAACAAGTAAGAACACTTTTTGTAAAATTGTGTAGTCCATTTACATAATTCTTTCAGAAAAAGACTACACTCTTCCTGTTTTTCAGGTTCATGTTTTGGATGAAAGTTATATTCAGGAATATAACTAATGTAAATACTTTTCAACAGGACTACTGTAAATTAAAATATGAACATTTCAGGTAGCTTAGACTAATTGATGTCTAATTAATCTTTTCTGTGTAATGCACCTTGCCCACTAGTTCATAAATTTGACAATCTTGAGATATTGGCACTTCGTATCTGCCTCTTTGTGCATGAATATGTTGATGCTAGAGACCTTTTTTATTTCTAAATACACATTATTCTGATTCCTGTGTCACAGGAGCTACCATAACATGCTCTGCAATAAAAAAAAGATGTTGAATACTTGTACACTTCTATAAGAGGCAATTCAGCTGATGTGGTGCTTCCTACAATTAACTGTCATCATAAATAAGAAAAAGAAGAAATGGTGAGTGCAGCAGTGCAGCGACATGGAAAGTTTTCTGGCTGTGGCTGAACACACAGGTTTTATCATATTGACTTGTCCAACAGCTAGCCAGCAAAGGGAAGGGGGGAAAATGTTGTCTTGCAGGAAAAAAATGAAGCACTTAAAAGAGGAAGCTTCCTTTTGTTACAGCTACTGAAGGAAAAAAAACACATGTATATTATGTAAGTTTTATAAATTGGAGTCTAAAGTGGGCTTTAAGTGACATATTATTCCATGTAACCTTCTTCATTAGTAAATTCCAATTGCTGAAGTGGGTGCTGCAACTAGTTGAATTGTTAGAAGCCCCTGAATGATGGAAAGCCTTCATAGCAGATGTGAACGAACCCCATTGCTTGATGTAAAGCTGTTAAGTCTGAATATTGATGGAGGTGTTGAAGCAATTGCTGTTTCATTATGTCGGACCATAGCCATACATGGTTATTTTACACACAAAATGACAAGCCCTTGCCCTGAGGAATTTGTAATTTTAACTTACTAAATAATACAGTATTTGCATTACAGAGGTTTAGAGGCTCATTATGCAGGTGCTGCACAAACATAGTCCTTGCTCCAACGAGTTTTTAAAAAGTGAGTATGAACTCCCTTGGGGTTTGTCTACATTAGAGTTTTTGTGCAGGGGGCCTGATTTAATTCCCATTAACTAATGGTTTTCTACATACTAGTCTAAAGAATCCATTAAACTTTGTTCCAGGTTTAAGTCCTAAGGAAAATCACAAATGCTTGTTTTGGAATAAACTTTGATGAACAGTCAAGACAAGCATTTAAAATCATATACTTAACACCAGTTAATGGGCAAGTAATTAAAACGGCACTTATAAATTGTGGTCTAGACATAATTTTAAGCTTAGTGGATTGAATTCACTGTAACATGCCTCTTCATACTTATACGTGTTGGGTGCAAGTCCCTAGTTTAAAGGTATTGTAGTTATATGTCAGTGTGTCTTTTGAATGATTAACCGGTAAGCCTCACTCTTATTGCATGATGCTTTCTGGTTACGCTTAACCAGCAGCCTGGCTGGGCAAAAGTAGCCCCCCGCTTCAGCCCAGTTGGGCCTGCCATGCCATGCCACGGGTGTAGTGGGTGCTCAACTCCCTGCCCGATGTGCGATGCAGTGAACCCAACCCAGTCGGGGCAGCCTACTGCACCAGTTAGGGTGATGCTTACCAGTTTACCATTCACATCCCTATTCAAAAGGCATGCTGACATACAGCTGCCTCCCACCTGCCCCTGTTTAACCCATTAAACATAATGTTTAACCAACTGATTAAATGGAATTTTACATCTCTAGTTTCAAAAGAGCTGTAAGAGGATTGAGGCTAGTCTAGCATCCTTTAAACTATTCCAGATAGATTTTTGCCTGCATATAAGACAACCATAAAATAAGTTTGCTAGAATACAAAACTACAATAAATGTATCCTTGCAGAAAAGGAAAGCTCCTGCCTTGTGTAGTGTTTATATATTTTAGACTAAATGTTAAGAGTGGTAAAGAAGTCAGTCTTCAGTGTTTTTCACATTTTGCAGTGACTCATGCTATATGGAGGCATGAACACACTATCTTTTATTAAAAATATACTTTTAAATAACTCGATTTAACATTTAGGAGACTCCGTCATGTAACTTAGTAATAGATACAACAAGTTTATAAATAGTGGCAACAGTACACTCATAAGATTGAGACAAGAGTGAGAACTTGGGGTAAGAAAATGAGGTGCTCATACTGCACATCCATACCATAGCTCTGGAATTATCTGAAAAGCAAAAAAACAAAAAAACACCCCTCTTTTCCTGACTGGTAGTCAAATATTACACTCTGCTGTTTGCACTCCAGCTTTATTCTTTTGAAGTGTATTTGATGATTCATGGTACCTTTATTCTGAGTTGCTAAATATAACAAAATATAATAATTCCTGTATTTATCTACCTCTGCAAAACCTTAGGTAGATTTAGAATTTTTATTCTCTTTCTTGGTGGCAGTAGCCCAAGAATTTAATTCTTGATGTTAGTATTTATTTGTAATGCACTTGTATCTGTGAGCCCTAGTCACAGACCATGAGTTCACTGTGCTAAATGCAGTGCAAACTCAGAACAAAAACATAGCCACTGTCTCAAAGAACTTATACTCAGATTTTAAGGCATAAGACAACAGGGTTGGTACAGACTGGGGAGGATGGGCTTTCTGCTGCTCTTTTCCCATTTATAACAAACCACATACTGCACAGGTAGCAGACACACAACTGCTATACAAATAGCACACTGAAAAAGTTAAAACTTAGAACCCTGTTCGCTTGTTTCAAAATTCACAGCTCACTTGAACTGAAGTGGAATTCTGTTAACTCCTTTATCTTCTTGTGGGGCAGCCACTAGTGAGGAAAATTACTCTTGGAGTAAAGAGCACAACTAGATGATATGCCTTAGGCTCTATGGGGGAGAGAATGAGGTGAACAATGCCAAACTTAACATAACTCCTACCTTGTTCCCTCTGCTACATTGCAGTATGTGATTCAGGAAAGTGTTTAATGTCCTCTCCCCTAATTTTTTGATGGGCAATATTCTCCTCCACATTTTTAAAAAAGCTTCTGTTTTTTCCCTCCTCCTTTCTTTTTCCCTCTGACCGTTTAACATAAGTAGTTAACACACATTTCAAGGTGTGGTACTGAGGATATGTCTACTTTCGAAATGCTGTAACAGCTCAGCTGTGCTAATGTGGTGCTTCAGTGTAGACACTATGCACGCCAACTGGAAGGCTTCTCTCATCACTTTGGTAATCCTCATACAATGAGGTTTACAGTTATTTCGAGAGAAGGGTTTTCTCTCGAAATAACGCTGCTACATGGGGCATTTTATTTTGCAATAATGCAATTTCAAAATGGCGTCTGGACACGATTATGCTAATTAAGTGTGGGATATTTAAATCCTGCACTTCATTAGCAATTTCGGTACAAGATAGGGAGCAAGTGTAGACATACCCTCAGAGAAGTATTGCAGCACTGTTTATACCAGTAGTTAGGTTGGTATAGCTACATCTCTCAGCACAGCTTACATGCGTGGAGCCCTGTGTCTCTGACTGGATGGGTCAGCTTAGAGGGATCACAGCTCTCAGGAGTGTGGATTTTTCTGAGAGATGTAGCTATGCTGATGTAAGTTTCTAGTGCGGATTTGTCATAAGTAGGAGTTACTAAGGAGAGTTGGACTTACCTGGAGAGTGAGGAAAGGGTTAAGCAACTGGAGATTCACCTGGGGGTGGGGGATTGAGCAGTAAACTAGTGAAATGCAGATAAGAATTTCAAACTGAAAGAGAGGGTTTTTTCTTCCTCTCTACTCTGTTTGAGATCAGAGCAGTTTTTTCCAGGTATGGAGGGAGACAGGCTTTCCCAGGAATGGACTTCTTGAAATGTGTAAGTAGGGAAGTGTTTAGTCTGTCAGGTTTTATTGTTTTCCTTGTTTGAGGGTTTGGAAATCATGTCTGAGCTGGTTAATTGTTTTTCTCTTTGTAACTAAAGATTATAACCCAGGGATTTCCCCTGAGTATATTTAACTCCATGGCTTTTTAACACCCAGTCATTTACTATGCTTGCAACAGTAGTTTTGTTTTGATGATAAAAGTGTTTTCCTTTTTTGTTGTGATTAATTGGTATTGGTTGGTTGTTGTGTCCTTAAGTTTACATGCCCAGTTACCTGGACAGAGTCCACTGTTCTCTGTGGATTCCCTCTGTTTGTTTTCCCAACTCCAAGCAAAATGGAAGTTGGGGCAGAGGAGAGAGCTTTGCCTTAGGGAGGGGATTCCCAAGTGATCTCTTCCCTGGAAAAGGGGTTTATTTTATATTTTCTTTTATTTACTTGGGTAGTGGATCAAACAAGTTTGTCTCTGGGAATCACAGAGACAGGTTTTACAGAGTCTACTCTATTAGCTGGCTCCCCATCTCTGCACTCAGAATGTCAGGTTGGAGAATTGAGCCTTGACAGGACTGCATATGTTTTGCCAGACCCGAAGAACTCAGTGTAGCTCAAAAGTTTGTTTCTCTCACCAAGAGAGGACATTACCCCAGTTACCTTTTCTCTGAAGCTACTTTTAAACTACAGCCTATGATGCCATAACTTAACCTCTGGGACTTATACGTTACTCAAACATGTAGCACCTCCTCTCCACCTGGTTACCTTCTTTAATGCCAATCTGCTTACAGGTTTTGATGGACAGGTCTGGGTTCTTTTGTATCCTGCCACCCACTCAACTTTATTTTTTCCGATGGATTTATTTGGCAGGGCCTCCACCTCCTCACGCCTTCCTGGCAGGGTCACCAGGGCAGCTTGGGAGGAAAATTCTAACCCAGGGTAATCCCCATGTACTTGCCAGATAGTTGGAGACTCCCAGAAAATAACACAAACACATACACTATAGTAAACACAATTATATTAAACAGGGGACAAATATAACATAACAGGGTAAAACACTATTTTTAGGGTCACTTGTGCCCAGCAAGTGTAAGATTAGTGTCCCGTTGATACTTTATTGGGGCTCTTGATGACTTATGATCACAAATTTCTTCTCTGCAGTGGTTTAGCAGTGGAGCGGACTGGGTCCAGTACAGCCCAAAGGACTCCCAAGTGGGAGAAGGTGGTAAATCCCTTCATAGGTTTAATATACAGCAGGTTATAAAATCCTCAAATTCCCTGACTTACTAACTAAAAGATGGTGCACTCACACACTTCATGAATGAGCCTTAGGTTCAGAGATGACTCAGTCACTGCAGAGATGCTGGTCTCTTCTGGCAGGGATCCACTTCAGGCAGGAATCAGGCTGTTACGGTCTCAGAATTTCCCCTCACCACAAAGGGGTGCAAGGCTCAAGGTGCAGGCCACACAACTGCACCAAAATTCAAGCTATAATCTTCTACCCCAGCATTCAGACACACACAGCAGGCACCAGCTCCGAACCAGCAGACCGAGCAGAGCTGACCATGCGGTGACTGGTCTCACCCAGGGAGCCAGAGAGCCAACTCAGCCTGGCTGGGGAAGACTCCCAGCAAACTCCACAAACTGGGAATCAGCAGTGGAGAAATAAAACCCAGCTGAGAGATCCTGCCTTCATGTCCCTAGAGGCTAGTTCTCAAGGGGAAACCCTGCATGCAGGCCTGGGGCTTACTAGCTCCCACACAGCCAGCCTTCCCCTTGCCCTGGCTGGCTCCCGACCCCTCCAACAATGGCTCCTCCTTCCCCTCCTGAACTCCCTGGGAGGGGCATCTCACTCCCTATGGATTGCCGGGCTCACTCTGTCCCTGGTAGGGAGGGGGAGCCAAGACAAACTCAGTGTTCCTTTCCCTCAGCTGCCAGCAGACAGAGCCCCGGGAATCTAAGTAATCTCCTTGGGGGTTACAAACATAAGCACTTGTAGCTTCTGGCACTTATGGAGGTGGTTTTATTATGCTAATAGGAAAGCTCTTTCCCATCAGCATAGACTGTTTTTCTTCCTCCTCTCAATGTAAAGGAAATTATCAATATTATTTTGGGTTAACTGATGGAAGACTTACTAACTTGGTTAATTTGTTGAAGTGGTAATAACAATGAAACTGCCTTGACTATAATTTTAAAAAAAATGACAGTCCCACTCTGAAAGATCTGAATAGAAATTGAGTTAAAACAAATCTGCGTGTTCAAATGAAGTACTAACTAAAGGATAATATTAAGTTAAATATTGCTCACCTCTAAGTAGGAAATCTAACCACACCAGATGCAGTAGCCTAGTTAAGATCCCAGTATCTGATCCAAGGCCCATTTCTGTCTGAAAATGAAGATAGTATGTAAATATTGTACTGTTGAATGTTTCCTATGTGGTACATTGAAGACAAGAAGTAGCCTTTACAAGAAATCGGAGGTTTAACCACACCAATAAATCAAGACAATGCTGACAGAGTAATTGTGATGTCTCTTTCCTCAAGCTTGCTGAAATAAAAGACCATAAGAAAAACTGCTGCCACTGCTCTTGGAGAAGCTGAAGTATATCTAGTATAGTTGCCAGTATTGAGCAATTCTGTTCATAAATTCAGAAAGAATTAACTAATCTTGAATAACAAAGAAGCAGACTGCTTTGTTAGGTATATAGTGCCAATGAAAATACTTATAAAAGAAGCAACATTTTATTTGTAGTTGAAATTATGGTATAATCCCATTCTGTTGAATAAACCATTGTCCAATGCCTACACTGATAGGGACAGCTTAATTTTTCCGAGTAGGGAAACTCTTATTGTTACTCTTATTTCCATAAGGAATCCTATCCTGGGCACATGAGCCTTCAGTGCTGATTTGAGTATCAAAATATGTGGAAATGACTGTTTTACTTTAACTACACAACTCTGAAATTCGGATGTCTAATACTTTCTGAGGTCATGCTTAAGTTTCTAGTTAATTTTTTATTCATGAATTGAAGAAATAGCACTGTATTTCACTTCATAAATCTCTTGCATATACTTATGGTAGAAAGTTGGTGTTTGATAGTTTAATAATAGAAGATTAGGGTTGAAAGAGAGGTCAGGTGGTAGTCCAGTAAAACGCCCTGGCCATTATTAATTTACATGTTTTGTTTATAAACAAATGGCTTTTCCTATGTTCATTAATATTGTACCTTTTTATTTGAACAGAGAGAGATGTATAAATAAAATTTTCGAATCAAGTTGCAAACATTTTAAAATAAAAGTTTGCTTCAGCACCAGGGGAGCCGATAGACTTCCTTGGCCTTTGCGCTTCCAGCAGAGGTGGGGTCTTAGACAGAAAGGGAGTGAGGTCAGGGGCCTTCAAGAGTTCATCTACCCCAACACTTGGGCAGGACCATCTCTGACAGATGCTTGTCCAGCCAGTTGTTGAACCCCAAGTGACTCATTCTACAACCTTCCTTGATACACTTAGAAATCTTAAAACTCCCCTGCTACAGATTAAGACCATTACTACTACTTCTTTCTTGTTCTACTTCTTTCATTGGGCTTGGAAAACAGTTGATCAGTGTCCTCTTTATAATGGCTCTTACCTTATTTGAAAGCTTCAGAGGGGTAGCCGAGTTATTTGAAGACAGTTACCAAGTCATCCCTCATCTCCTTTTCATGAGACTAAACACGTCCAGGATTTGTTTTCCTCACAAATAAGGTTTTTCTGAGGTTCTGTCATTATTGCTACTCCTTGGGATTTTCTCCAGTATACCCACATCTTTCTCAAATGTGGTGCCTCAAACTGGTAGTCACCAGTGCCAAGTCCAGTGGCACATTATCTCTCTTGTCTTACATATAACAGTCTAATTCATTCACCTCAGAGTGACTCGTTAACTTTGTAATCTGCTATGACCTCCTGTGACGGACTGTTGGGCAGTAGTAGCTGAGCCAGCATTCTGGTCACTGTGAATCTAATTACCTCATTAAGAAGAGTTTGCCTAACTGATGGGGCTAAGAAAGGAACTAAGAGACTAATTAACCCATTAGGTAGATACGAAAGCAACAAGGGAGAGAGGAAAGGATATCTTTTCTCTTCTTGCCTCAGGAGCTGAGGGCTGGTTAGGTCTTTAGGCTAAGTCTACATAGGGAGATAGAAACAAAACTTTATTTAAAAAGTGCATTTGGTGTTTTACCAGCAAAAGAGCACTGAGCTGCCTGTGAATTTGAAAAGAGTCAGGAGTGAGCTGGCTCTGCCACACTCCCAGATAATTTTCAGTACAATTACCACCTCGTTGATTAAACTTGAAAAACAACAAATAGTCTAGCAGCACCTTACAGACTAACAAACCAAAACATGTAGATGGTATCATGAGTTTTCATCAGTACAATCCACTTCTTAAGTTATCCTCCATTTTGTAGTTTGTGTATTTGATTTTTTTCCCATCCTAAGTGTAGTACTATGTAGTCTTTACTGACTTTCATTTTGTTGATTTCAGACCAACTCTCCAATTGGTCAGTTATTGTGAAGTCTAATCCTATCCTCCAAAGTGTCTGTAACACTTCCCATTTTGGTTCATCCACAAATTTTATAAACATTTTCTAAGTCATTAATGAGTATACTGAATAGTTCTAGACCCAGACACACATTGGCACCCTACAATATATGTCCTCCCAGTCAGCCAGTGAACCATTGATAACTATTCCTTGAATAGGGTATCCCAATCAGTTGTGCATCCATCCCATAGTAATTTAATTTAGACCATGCTTCCCTAGTTTGCTGATGAGAATATTATGTGAAACCGTCTGTGTGAATCTTCAGCTTCTATGTTCTGTCCCTTTCTCGTATATCTAGTCTTGTATTCTTACCATTTAGAAGCCCCAATAAATAGTTAACCCAAAATAATATTGATAATTTCCTTTACATTGAGAGGAGGAAGAAAAAACGAGGTACACTTCATAGTGACCTAGGCGTAGGATGTACTGAAGTGACTTTAAAACATTTTAAATGGAAGGCTAGCTTATTTAAAACTTTATTTAGCTTCTGCAATGCATGATGCCGAACTGTACCTAAGCAGAATTTGGAATTTGTCTAAGTTAAAGGTGAAAGATTTATATAATCTGAAGAGAAACCAGAACATTTATTTTTGCTTGTAATAAGAATGACAGTTGACAGGTAAAACCTGAGAGAAATGCTAAGAAAACAAAGAAAGAGGGATCTACAGGGCAGCTAATTAATTAAACACCATTTCAACAATAAAGTCTTCAATGGAAGCAATAGCAATATGAAAAGAAAAGCCAAGAACAATTGAGAGACTATCTCCTATGAATTCTGGGATTTTAGACAATCATGGGTTAAAAAAATGTTTTAAATAACAGTATTTAAACTACAATAGCTGACTAAATGCAAGTAAAGCAAATAATAATGGGAAATGAATGTAGCCAAATTGCACCTTCAGTTATAGGTTTGCAAGTTCATTGACCTCAACAGAATTGCAGTAGCTTAAGTTAGCACAAAAAATGGCCCACTGAATTTAATAATAAAAAATTCTAGTACACTGTATCTTTAAATTCTCAGCTTGGTCACATGTGACCAATACATATTTCTGACTGTTCTCCATTATTCCTGTTTTTTTTAAGAAAGATCTCATGATGATCATTCAGGAATTGGCTTTTGATATCAATTTATAGAATCATAGAAATGTAGAAATGAAAAGCACCACATCTAGCCCTGTGGTAGGATTAAGTGTGATCTAGACCATCCCTGATAGGTGTTTTGTCTAACCTATTTTTAAAAATCTTCAGTGACAGAAATTCCACAACCTCCCTAGGTAACTTCTTCTGTTGCTTAAATACCCTTACTGTAAGCAAGTTTTTCCTAATGTCTAACGTAAATCTCCCATGCTGCAATTTAATCCCATTACTACTACTACATAATTTTTGCCCAGAGCTCACTGTTTATCACCCTCCTATTTATAGCAGCTTTATACATACCTGAAGACTATTATGTCCTCCCTTTTGTCTTCTTTTCTCCAGGCTAGATGATCCCAGTTTTTGTCAATCTCACTACTTATGGCCACACCTGCACTGGCACTTTACAGCACTGTAACTTTCTGGCTTGTGTGAAAATACACTCCTCCAAGCACAGCAAATTACAGCACTGGAAAGCAAGGTACAGCGCTGGGAGCCATGGCCACACTTTCACACAGCCACACTTTCACATGGCAGCACTTTAAACTGTTAAATATAGATGAGGTCTAAGTCATGTTTTCTAGACTTTTTAATCATTTTTTGTTTCTTTGCTCTGGACTTTATCCAATTTGTCCACATCTTTTCTGAAGGGCAGTGTCCAGAATTGGACATACTATATACCTGTTGGGAACTTAGTGTAGAGTAGAAGAATTGCTTCTCATATCTTGCGTACAACACTCCGGATAATACATCTAGGACTGATGTTTGCTTTCCCCACATCTCATATGTTAATTCATATTATTTAGTTTATCCACTATAACTCCCAGATTCTTTTCAGCAGTACTGTTCTGTAGGCAGTGCTTTTCCATTTTATATTTGTGCAATAGATTATTCCTTCCTAAGTGTAGTACTTCACAATTTTTCTTATTGAATTTTATTCTGTTCATTTTCAGGTAATTTCTCCAGTTTGTCAAGGTCATTTTGAATTCTGTATGTGCTCTCCAAAGCTCTTGCACCCCCTCCCAGCTTGATATTGTTTGCAAACTTTGTGTACCCTCTCTATGCCAGATT
Source organism: Pelodiscus sinensis (assembly GCF_049634645.1). Classification (NCBI taxonomy): domain Eukaryota; kingdom Metazoa; phylum Chordata; order Testudines; family Trionychidae; genus Pelodiscus; species Pelodiscus sinensis. Next base: position 311,753,370 of record NC_134711.1, read on the forward strand.
ACGAATTAAAAAACTGAATAGAAACATATTTAGGACACATCCCTTCAGGACTTCCCTCAATGTGCCCTTCCAGCTTGACTGTGAATAACTGATAATTTTTCTGAGTACGGTTTTTCAAACTGTTGTGTACTTGTCTGCTAGTTTGTCTAAACTATGTTTTCCTGGTTTGCTTGAGAAGGTCATGTTAAGATGGTATCAAAAACTGTTTCAAAGTCAAGGTATACCATTACTGCTTTCCCATTCACAAGGCTTGTTACCCTGATGAAGATTTTGTTGACAAATCCATTTTGACTGTTACTTATCACATTTATTTTCTTCCCCATGCTTACAAACTGAGTTTTTGCTCCCTAATCTTTTTGGGAACTAAAGTTAAGATGACTGGTCTATAATACTCTGGGTTGTTCTTATTTCCCTTTTGACAGAAAGGCATTTATTTTCCCTTTTCCAGTCCTTTAGGCTTTCTTCTATCCTCCACATATTCTCAAAGATAATTGCTAATGGCTCAGAGATATCTTTAACCAGTTCCTTAAGAATTGTAGGATGTATTTTGTCAGACACTGACTACTTGAAGACATCTAACTTCTTTCATTCTTAACTTGTTCTTTCTGTGTGTAGCCTCTGGTACTGCCCCATTCATGCTGATGTTTGCTATCTTAGTCATTCAATTTTATCTAATTTTAATATTTTTTTCCTGATACTGATCTCAAAGTAAGAGTACCAACATCCTTCAGAAATGATAAGAGACACCAGCAGATTAGAACAAATGGGCAGGCTACACTTACATTTTATGGTCAGCTACTTAAAATGTTACAATTTGGATGGGGCTGGCAGCACCCACTATTATTTAGGTTGCAACACTTTCCATTATAAAACTCTGCTTTCAGTTGCGTGTAATTGTGCCAAACCATAACCATTTAAGCTAAAATCTTCCATGGTGGAATTGCTAAAATTGTGTCTGTGTGTGTGTGTGTAGGCAGAAGGAATTTCAACCAAAACAGTTCAACTATTTGAGAACCAGGGGGAAATTTTTTCTTTTGCCCATTTTGTGTTGATTTTCTTTTGAACAGGCTTAGTGCTCAATGATGTGAAACAGGGACTTGAAATTTGAATAGGGAAGTGAATTAGCCTCTGTCAGGGATGAGTCTTTTGCTGTCCCTCTGAAAATCCGATAGAATTGGCCAAGTTGCAAACCTTTGGAATAATAACGCAGTTCATGCATTTTCCATAGAGACTGATTTCCTAGGCTGCATCTATGCTGCAACGCTATTTTGGGATACTAGAATATTCCAAAATAGCTAAGCCATGTCTTCATTGCAAGCCCATTATTTTGAAACTAGCCAATTAGCCCATCATAAGATGGGATTTTCAGGTCTCTCCTCCACATCGGTCTTCTCTCCTGAGCCTCCAGTCTCTCGCTCAGTGTCTCTCTCTCTCTCTCTCTCTCTCTCCTCCTACTGTCTCCACCTCTCTCTCTCAGCTCTCCTCCGCCTTCTGCCTCTCTCTCCATCTCTTTCTTTCTCTTCTCCTCCTCCTCCTGCCTCTCACTCTCTCTCCGCTCCGTCTCTCTCTTTCTCCTCTCCCCCTCCTGCCTCTCATTCTCTCTCCTCTGTCTCTGTCAGGGATGCACACGCCCGGGTGAGACCAGCTCCCTGCCGGCCGATTCCCTCTCCCCGCCCCCCACCAGCCAGTCAGCCAGTTCCTCCTCCTGATTTCCCACGGCCAGCCTCACTGCCCCCGACTCCCACCCCTGACCAGCTTTGCTTCCCACTGGCCAGCCCTGCGGCCTCTGACCCCCCACCCCCAACCAGCTTTGCTTCCCACCAGCCGCCCCTCCCCGTTCTCCCCTGGCCAGCGACGCTGCCTCTGATTCCCCCGCCCCCGCTCATTCCACGAGGAGTAAGGGACATTTCGGAATAGTGGTTTATTTCGAAATTTGGTGCTGTGTAGACAGGGCCAAATTATGAAATGAGATATTTCAAAATCAGATCAAAATAAGATACTCAATTTGAGCTACACAAATTGTGTATCTTATTTTGAGCTATGGTGCAGTGTATATGCACCCCTAGAGATTTCTGTCACCACAGGGCATGCCGCCTGATGCTTTCTCTGTTGCAGGTCATTCTTGGTCTGGGCAACTGAACTTAGAACACGGAGAGTCTTTCTCTCGCTCCCTCCACCCCCAACCTGTGTTCTCAATGACTTCCTTCTCCACCTCCATTAGGCTTGTGTAACCTGGAGCAGGAAGGTTCCTCTTTATGAATGCAGAGGGGATCAAGAGACAGATATGCAGAAGGTGGGAGAATATTGGGAGAAGAATCTGGGGGAAGCTAGAACCAAAGGCTGGAGATCGGGATAGAAGAGAATGGGACTAGGTGGGCCCTGGGCCAGGGAACTGAAGAAGGAAATGGACAACGAGGAGCCAATAGTTGGAAGAGGTGAAAACTGAAATCCAAGTAAGGGAGGAGGGGGCTTGAAGGAGATTAGGACTGAACCAAGAGAATGGGGAAAGGAGGACAGGTGATGGGGAGACTGATCTAATGAGAAGCTAAGGTGTGGAAGGAGAACTGATGCTGGCTGGGTCAAGGATCCAAGCTAATGAGGGAGGACAGAGAAACCATGAATGTGGGAGACCTGGAGAATATGGTGAGTGGGGGAGAGAGACTGGATGGTGAGTCAGGATGGAGGGAGAGCTGGTATTGGCTGAATAAGGAGTGGAGTCCAGTGGAGTGAGACAAGATGCATATTGATTCATAGATTCTAAAGCTGGAAGGGACTATTGGGATCATATAGTCTAACTTTCTGTATTACATGGACCATAGAACTTGCTAGACAAGGAGACTGGGATGAGAACCCCAAGGAGTGGATACAGGAATACCAGAGGTGGGGAAAAAGACAAGATGGGGGTAAGAACAGGTTGGAGGGGATGGCCCAGAAGAGGACACCCTTGAGAGAAATGGGCAGAAGAGTCTGTGCATACTAGAGAATGCTTTCTTGCAAAGCATAGAGACTTAGAAAACCTGGTTTTCATTCATCATTTTTCTGCTGTCAGGAAATATCTGTGAAAGCCACTGGCAAAGCACTGCATCCCCCTCTAGTGCTGGCCCATAGAGAGGATGACAAGCTATTGCTGCTTTAAGTTACCCTATTTATTGAAGTGGTGAAAGTCTGTGTGGTGGATCTAATTCTAAATCTTAATTGTGGCATTTCCTAAATTTTGAGTATTGTAAGTTATCAACCTTAAAACAGTTAAAATTAGCTGTTTAAATGCAATATTAATGTACACTATTAGATGCAGGCATTTCAAAATAATGGTGATGAGCGCAGGACAAATACCCAGGTAGAAATGTAAAGGCCACCTGTCTGCAACAATCTGTAGAAATATAAACTTCATCTGGCTTTTTAAAAATACCTTATAATATCTCATTTGTGTGAATTTCTGTGTGAATATGTTTAATAAGAATTTTTGTGCATTGCTCTTTCTTTATTTGTATCAGAAAATTACTGCTTTCTTCTCTAGCACTTCACATTTTCCCATCTGGCTCTCATAGATATCTATCACATCAACATTTTCTTACAAAATTTTAAAAGCTGCTCCAAGATGTTTTATAGACTGCCATACTGAACGTTCTCATGTAAAACTGGAGTTTTTATTGTCCACCTAGTGTAAAAAATACACCCACTCCCCTATTTTCTTGTACTCTCTATTGTGTTGCTTCTTCTTCTGCCTTATTGATATTTAAAATCATCATGAAAGAAAACACTCATAGACTCATAGACTTTAAGGTCAGAAGGGACCATTATGATCATCTAGTCTGACCCCCTGCACAGTGCAGGCCACAGAATCTCGCCCACCCCTCTTAGAATAATCCTCTCACCTATGTCTCAGATATTGAAGCCTTCCAATACTTTGAAGGCCCCAACATGCAGAGAGTCCTTCAGCTGTGATCTGTGCCCAATGCTACAGAGGAAGGCGAAAAACCTCCAGGGCCTCTGCCAATCTACCCTGGAGGAAAATTCCTTCCTGACCCCAAATATGGCGATCAGCTAAACCCTGAGCATGTGGGCAAGACTCACCAGCCAGACACCCAGAAAGTTCCCTATAGCAACTCCTATCATCCCTCCATTGACCTATTTCCAACTGGAAATGAATGGTCAATTAGTTACCAAGATCATGTTATTTCATCCAACCATCCCCTTATCATAGAATCAGAACTGGAAGAGACCTCAGAAGGTCGTCAAGTCCAGCCCTCCACTCTAGGCAGGACCAATCCCATCTAAATCAACCCGGCCAGGGCTTTGTCAAGCCGAGACTTAAACACCTCTAGGGATGGAGACTCCACTACTTCCCTAGGTAACCCATTCCAATGCTTCACTACCCTCCTAGTAAAATAGTTTTTCCTAATATCCAATCTGGACCTCTCCCACCACAACTTGAGACCATTGCTCCTTGTTCTGCCATCTGTCACTACTGAGAACAGCCTCTCTCCATCCTCTTTGGAACCTCCCTTCAGGAAGTTGAAGGCTGCTATCAAGTCCCCCCTCACTCTTCGCTTCTGCAGACTAAACAGACCCAAGTCCCTCAGCCTCTCCTCGTAGGTCATATGCTCCAGACCCCTAATCATTTTGGTTGCCCTCCGCTGGACCCTCTCCAATGCGTCCGCATCCTTTTTGTAGTGGGGGGCCCAGAACTGGACACAGTACTCCAGATGTGGCCTCACCAAAGCCGAATAAAGGGGAATAATGACATCTCTGGATCTGCTGGCAATGCTCCTCTTAATGCATCCTAATATGCCATTAGCTTTCTTGGCTACAAGGGCACACTGTTGACTCATATCTAGCTTCTCATCCACTGTAACCCCCAGGTCCTTTTCTGCAGAACTACTACTTAACTGGTTGGTCCCCAGCCTGTAACTATGCTTGGGATTCTTCCGTCCCAAGTGCAGGACTCTACACTTGTCTTTGTTGAATCTCATGAGATTTCTAGTGGCCCAATCCTCCAATTTGTCCAAGTCACTCTGGACCCTATCTCTGCCCTTAAGCGTATCTACCTCTCCCCCTAGCTTAGTGTCATCTGCAAACTTGCTGAGGGTGCAATCTATCCCCTCATCCAGGTCATTAATAAAGATATTGAACAAAACCGGTCCTAGAACCGAACCTTGGGGCACTCCACTAGAAACCGACCTCCATCCTGACATCGAACCGTTGATCACTACCCGCTGGGCCCGGCCTTCTAGCCATCTTTCTATCCATCTTACCGTCCATTTATCCAATCCGCATTCCCTTAACTTGCTGGCAAGAATATTGTGGGAGACCGTATCAAAAGCCTTGCTAAAGTCAAGGTATATAACATCCACTGACTTTCCCATGTCCACTGAGCCAGTTACCTCATCATAGAAGCTAATCAGATTGGTCAAGCACGACTTGCCCTTTGTGAATCCATGCTGACTATTCCTGATCACTTTCCTCTCATTCAAGTGTCTCAAAATGGACTCCTTTATGATCCCTTCCATGATTTTTCCAGGAACCGAGGTAAGACTGACCGGCCTATAGTTCCCTGGATCGTCCTTCTTCCCTTTTTTGAAGATGGGCACTACATTTGCCTTTTTCCAATCATCCGGGATTTCGCCCGATCTCCACGACTTTTCAAAGATAATGGCCAAAGGCTCCTCAATGACATTTGCCAACTCCTTCAGTACCCTTGGGTGCATTAAGTCTGGACCCATGGATTTGTGTACGTTTAGTTTTTCTAAATAGTTCCTAACCTGTTCTTTACCCACCAAGGGCTGTCCATCTTCTTCCCATCTTGCGTCGCTTAGCACAGAAGTCCAGGAGCCGACCTTGTCCGTGAATACAGAGGCAAAGAAAGCATTGAGTACTTCAGCTTTCCCCACATCCTCTGTCACTAGGTTACCTCCTTCATCCATTAGGGACTGCACACCCTCTCTGATCACCTTCTTCTTGTTGACATGCCTGTAGAAACCTTTCTTGTTATCCTTCACATCCTTAGCCAGTCGCAACTCCATTTGCGCTTTCGCCTTCCTGATAACCCCCCGGCATTCTCGAACTATACATTTAAGCTCCTCCCTAGTCATTTGTCCAAGTTTCCACTTTCTGTAAGCTTCCTTTTTGTGCTTAAGTACACCAAGGATTTCCCCTGTAAGCCAATCTGGTCTCCTACCAGGTTTGCCTCTCTTGCTACGTGTCGGGATGGTTTCTTTTTGTGCCTTCAATAAGGCTTCTTTAAAATACTGCCAGCTGTCCTGGACTCCTTTCCCCTTCATGTTAACATCCCAGGGGATTCTTTCCATCAGATCTCTGAGGGAGTCAAAATCTGCTTTTTTGAAGTCCAAGGTATTCCTTTTTTGAAGTCCACTCAGGGTACTGGAAAAGGGACCTCAGCAAGTACAATTACACCCTACCATTTAGTGTTATGAGAACAATTTCAATCAAACATTGCTATTTCAAGTGAGTTAAGCAACTTCTACTAGATTTGGTCCTACAGCAATAAATAAAATCTTCTTCTTGTTGATGCCATGACTTGGACCCCTAGGGCTATGTGGAGAGAGCTGTTGGTAATGACTAGGCAGCAGACTCTGGCAAAGGAGACAAGAGTCACCGATCTCCAGTAAGGAGCTAAAGGAGTAGCAAAGATCAGGAACAGGCAGGGAGAGCTATTGGCAACTTGTGCTGCAAATTGTCATGTGGAAAGAGTCTTATCCCTGGTTTACTATAGGACTTTAGTCCAAAATAACACCCCAAATCCAAATTAGTAAGCACTACTAAGACTGTTATTTTGGAATAATAAGCTGCAGAATTGAATTCTATACTACTGTTTTTCATCAGGAATAACACTAATTCCGAATTTGTAAATCCAAAATAGCATTAGTGTGGACACTCTGGTGCCACTAATTCAAACTAATTGGCCTCTGGGAGGCTTTCTTCAGCTCCCCAAAATTATTCCTGGGGCTCTGAGTCCGAGGCAGTGCATCCACATTAACGGAGCCTGCCTCGCACTAATTTTGATGCTTCCCCATAGTGAGTACACTCAAGTTTGAATAAGTTAAATCAGACATTCTTAAGTCAAATGTAGTAATTTAAAAATAATTTCCTAGTATATACATGGCTTTAGTCCTTGGGTGATTGCATACAAAATAAATACACTTCAGAATGAAATCCTAGACTCATGGAATTCAGTTTCCATTGACTTCAATCAGTTCAGCATTTTACTGAATGATCTTTAAGTTTGGTGCCCAATTCTGCTCTCAGGAAAATCAGTTTGCATTTATGCAATGAAAGTGAGGGCATAACCAGTCCTGGACTTGTAAAAATTTTGTATCAATTAAGTTAATTTGTGAGACAGACCTCACATGAGGGAGACTTTTCCAGATTAAATCACACTCGGTCACATTTGCTTCTGTTAGAAGTGCTCTTAACTAGGTGATTTAATGTAGAAAAGTAAAACTGGTGGTAGGAAGACATATTAATTATGACCCTAGTGCAGGTTCCTTTCACTTGAATTCTTTTCTTGCTTTGCAGAATATTTAATGGGCACTATTTTAAAGCTTCTAGAACAATTATTTCCCTTATGAAAATTAAAAGGGACACTGTTGGGTAGTTCAAATTGAAAATATTTTAATTTTTATAAAACCTATGTGTAAAAATGTAGTTGTGAAGACAATTTTTAAAAAAGAATGCATTTATTCTAGGGCTTCTGATATTTACACGTTCTTGTAGTACATTGAAAGTACTGGGAACGGGGAAGTTTATTATTCAAACTGGCATAAATGTCCAGATTAAAAGCACAAACACGTGGGGAAAAACAAATGTGACTAAGAGTTCCTAGCATCATGTGAAAGAGCATGGGCTTTAATTTCTAAAATGGATGTAATAGTAGACTACCTCTGGGAGGTCATAGCATTTGTTAAGTGATCAGAATATTCTTGGAAGGTTGCAAAGAATTATTATGGATCATGTGTAAAATGTTCAGTAATATAATTTGTGTAGGCAGTAATTTTTGGAGGATATGGAGTTTTATTTAAGTCCACATTTTATCCTCTGATGCACAAGCATGTTTCCTACTGGAGTCAAATTCTCAGCAGTTCTAAAGCTTGATTAATGAAATTCAATGTCAATTGTAGGAATATTCTATACCGGTCCAGCTCCTCCAAATTATTTCTTTTTTCATGGGATGCTGTTATGGGAAGAGAGGTGAAAATTCTCTAGATGAGCCAATTTATCTTTTCAGATTTGACAGCTATGACTTATTAAAAAATATCCAAATAGCAAGACTTCCTGCTCTCTCTCTTCCGGTGAGGACATAAATAATGGTCTTGCACTCCTAAATGTTCTTAAAGCATTTTTCAAACACTAAATCAGTCACTTTTTCCTCACTTATGTAATATCATGAACTTTCGTGGGTATAACCCACAAAAGCTGATGATGATATTGTTAGTCTCTAAGCCTTCGTCTGCACTAGAGAGTTATTTTGCAATAATTCCCCTTCTTTCGAAATAACAGGTGGAGTGTCCAAACTACAAGCCCATTATTTCAAAATAAAGGGCTGGTTATTTTGAAATAATGACAAACAGAAGTTATGAGGAATAACGCTTATTCCAAAATTATTTTGAAATAGCATTAGCATGGCTGTTCAGCTGCTATTTCAAAAAAAAAAAAATGTTCTACAGAGGCCTCTCACAGCTGCCCTAACAGCCACCCTGGCCACATCCCTGACAACTCCACAGCTCCCCTTCTGCAGACTTTAAAACTGCAGGCTGAAGGGAAAGGGCTTGTGGCACCAGGTGAGCCCTGCTAGCCCTGTCCCACACAGCACCTTTTATTGGAGCCATGTCAGATCCCAGCGCTCCCTCTGCACCCCTCTCAGCTGCCAGCACACCTGCAGCACCCTCTGATGCTGCTGGCCAGGGGCAAAAGAGGGCACTGGACTGGACAGATGTGGAGATCCTGGATCTCATTGAGGTCTCGGGGGGTGGAACAACATCCAGGATCTTCAAACCAAGAGGTGCAACATCAAGGTCTATGGCCAGATGGCCACCAGCCTATCAGACAAATGGCACAGCAGGACCCTGGACCAGGTCCGAATGAAAATCAAGGAGCTCCAACAGTCCTACACCAAGGCCAGGGAGCAAAGATCCCACTCTGGGGCAGCACCACACACCTGCCACTTTTATGAGGAAGTGCATGCCATCCTGGGAGGGGGACCAGTCACCTCCCTATCCCCCTGTTGTCATCGACTCCAGCCAGGACATGCCCAGCATCAGCCTCCATGAGGGCAGGGTTGAAGAGAAGGAAGGCTAGCCGGGATACCATGCCTGCCAGCCAGGACATCCTCTTTAGCCTGTAGCCAGTCTCCTGCTCCCAGGATGCCTCCTAGGGCTCAAACAATCCCAGGGAAGGCACTTCAGGTAAGTTCCATCACTTTCCCTATCTACACACAGTGATGGGCTGCAAGGGGCTACACGCTTCTCACTTGGCTTCTCAGGCTGGGGATCGCACAAAAGCCTGTGCACATGGAGTGCTAGTCCAGAGCACTCAGCCCATAAAGCGCAAAGGAATCCCTCTCTCCTTCTCACAATGTTCCTGCACAGGCCTGCCCTATTCTCGACTCTGTGGTGGGACACTTTCCCATGACAAGCCACCACTAAGGATCTCATGAAAACACAAGGCAGTGCCGCACACAGCACACAGTCATTCACGCACTCAGGCAGCATTCGCTCCTGGTCAAGGATGGCAATGCTGAGGAAACTGATATCGTGCATGGGAACCTGCTGGGCGGAGAAAGAGGAGAGGACCCCAGTAGCATTTTGTTCGGCAAGTGATCTCTACCGCTCGCACACACCTCCCCCAACATACCTCCCATCAGCCTGCAGGGACATAAGTTCTCTCTCTGTTGGACACCGCCACTGCCATACCCAGTGTGTGTGGGACATGGTAAGAAGCCAAGCTGCCCCAACCCCTCCTCTCGCCCCCCTCCTCCCCGCCTGCAGGCTACTGGCCTGGCTGGCACCCTACCCTGGCAGGAAAATCTCCCCCTTGCTCTCTCACCTGTTGTTGAGCACACAGCAGGCTGTTATCACATAGGGGATGTTCCAATCAGTGAGGTCCAGGTGGGTGAGGAGACTCCTTAACCTCCCCTTTAGGTGGCAGAAGGCACACTTGATAACGATGTACCACCTGCTGAGCCTGGCATTGAAGTGTTCTTAGGTGGGATCCAGGCTGCTTGTATAGGGCTTCATCAACCAGGGGAGCAAGGGGTAGGCAGTGTCACCCAGGATACACGTGGGCATGTCCACACCTGCAAACCTGACGGTGTGGTTAGGGAAAAAAGTGCCAGCGTGCATCCTGTGAAAGAGGCATTATGCGCCTTCCCCGACCACCTGATATAAATGTCCATGAGCCATCCCTTGTGGTCCATGAGGGCCTGCAGCACCATCGAAAAGTCCCCTTTCTTGTTGATGTAGTCAGAGGCATGGGGATGTGGGTGCCATTCTCTCCCCTCCCCCCCCCCCCCCGCATAGGGAAGCCCATGGCAGCAAAGCCAGCGATGATGGGCTCAATGTTCACAGGGTGACATCTGTCCATGGCAGGATGGTATTGATGGCCTTGACCCCCCCATGGAATCATAGAAATATAGAATCATAGTGTTGGAAGAGACCTCAGGAGGTCACTGAGTCCAACCCCCTTCCCAAAGCAAGACCAACCCCAAGTAAACCAGCAAGCCCGGACTTAAAAACTTTTAAGGCTGGAGATTCTACCACCTCCCTAGTAACCCATTCTAGTGCTTTACCACTGTCCTAGTAAAATAGTCAAACCTGCCTAAGCATGGCCCTGACTATGGATTTCCCTATGCCGAACTGGTTCCCAACTGAGCAGTAGCTGTCTAGCATGGTGAGCTTCCATAGGGTGATGGTGATGCACTTCTGCAGGGGGATGGTGGGTCTCATCTGGGCGCCTGAGGGTAGGGGCGAGCCACTCGCAGAGCTCCAGGATGGTGGTCTTCTGCATGTGCAAGTTCTACAGTCACTGCTGATCCATACCTGCAGGACGATGAGGTCTCACCGGTCGTAACTGGTCTTCCTCCATCAGAAATGGCTTTCCATGCTGAGCAGGGGGTGAAACAGCATGTGGTACATCATGAGAGCCAGGGCCTGGGTGAAGAGGTCTGTCAGTCTGGGTTGGTCATTGTGGTCCTGAATTGTCATGTGGGCAGTGTGGATGAACTGTGCAATGAGGTGCCGCATGAAGCCCATGTTGGAACTGATGTGGCGTCTGCAAGGGCAACCAGAGCATGCATGGTGAGCTTGTTGTCCTATGAGGGGGTGGGAAGTGGCTTTAAATGTGATGTAGGCTCCAACCAGTGTGGACACGCTATATTGAAATAATTCTGCACTATCTTGATGGTATCTTGTAGTGTGGATGTGCTATTTTGAAATAACTTATTTCAAAATAATAACTCCCAAAATAAATATTTCTAAATAATTTCCTTGTGTAGACATGCTTTAAGGTGCCACAAGCCTACTCACTGTTTTTAAAGTTACACGGTTACCCCTTTGAGACTCCTCACTTAGGGTGTATCTACATAACACCCTTAGCTCAAAATAAGCTACACAATTTGCACTACATACATTGTGTAGCTTATTTCGAGTGTATTTTGAAATAACTTATTTCATAATATGGTGCTGTCTACATAGCACCAAATTTTGAAATAACTTGCTATTCCAAAATTCTCTTTAGCCCTCATGGAACAAGTGTTACCTGACCATCAGAATAAGCTGCCCATTATTTCGAAATCTATTTCAAAATAACGGGCTGCTTCAATAGTTATGGAATAGCTATATCGAGATACTTCTAGTAACCCAAAATTGCTCCACAGTGCAGATGTACCCTTATAGTTTATGATGTCAGCTGACCTTTTCAATGGAAGTTTAGAGATAATCAACAACATTTTTGACATTTTTTCCTCCTTACCGCCTTTCTCTTTCCTAGATATTAACAACAGTATGGTAAAATCAATAAATCTAAATAGCTTTTATTCCACTCTATCAAATCTAATTAAAATAACTTATTTTCTTGATGAGAAAACAAAGACTATGTAAATGAAGAAAATCCCCTCAAATCATGCTAGAGAAGACTGTAATTTCTATAAACTATAACGTACAGAAAAAACAACTATCTATTCAGAACCAGTATAATGGAAAATGCAGTTACTTTTTTGTACCACAGAATGTTGACAATATAATTCTTATTATAATTATTAAGTTCTATAAAAAAATCCCTTTATTCCAAAGCCAAGCAGTAGAGCAGTAAATGGAGGTGCTCAGTATGAGGGCTGGCTGGAAAACAAGAATTACATTTTGTGAAAAATACTGAATTTTTAACACTTCTTTTTGTCATAAAGCTGAACAAAACAAATACCTTTTTCCAAATTTTTCACAAAGAGTAGTGAGAGATACCCAAGCACCCCTATTGGAATAACTTGGTGAGTATCTGGCATCCACCTGGGAAGTTGGAGACCCAAGTTCTTGTTCTGCAGGAGTTTTACTGAAAAATTCCTGATCAAGTTTGCTGAATACCCTTTGTTGCCTCTTAGTACTGCATAATTATCTGACTCGTTTTCCCACCTTTTAACCATAGAAACACTGTAGTTTTAAAACTTCTAAACAGATTCTACTAATGTGCACTTTGCAAACACTTTTTTGTTTATGTCTTTGCTGTACCTGGTATGTGGGTGGAATTGTATGTCACCAAACAAAACTTGTTTTTTCAGTCTGAGACAAGTTGCTGTCACAAATCAATCACTCTGTGTATGTGTGAGAAAACTGGGCAAACTAATGTCAGTGTCACTTCCTGGCCAAGTCAGGGCACAATTAATAATCTTCATTACCAAGTAAACTGTGCTGGGCTCCTCTGAGAGCAAGATCTCTCAACATATGACTGACAAACTGATTCTGATCTAATTTTTACACAAACCAGGCTGATTCCACTGAGCTCAGTGGAGACAACTCATGTAAAGTGGCATAAGAGAAGTCAGAATTTGGCTCAGACTTCCAACATTGTGTTACTAGCATTGGTTGGAGTTGACAGCCTGTCATCCTTCCTGTTAACTGTTGGCACTGTTAAGATAAGACACCACTGTTCCTCCTGTAAAATTGATAATGCTTGTAAAAACAGCATTAGAAGGGAATTTATTAAGGGTAACTTGTGGAAACCCATTCATTTAAGCAGTGTATATGACATGCCCAAAGAGTAAGGATACAGGGATATATACAGGACATTCTATTTAAACATTTCTTGATCAATCGAGTTCTACATTGTGGTTCCTGGGTTTTTTGTCCCACATTCAGTATGCTGAAAACATACTAGAGCTCTGCTGGAGCCTTTGACCTAATTTTATAAGACCACTAAGTGGTTCTTTTAATATGTCTCTCTTTTTTGGCAAAATTTCATTTTCTCATGATGCCATATGGGAGATAAAATAGAAAATGGTTTAAACAGACAATAAAGGTTTTATTGGCTTAATAAAACCACTTACCCCTTTTTTCCCTAGCATAGCTCTAATGAGATTCCATAAGTGACTTTATACTAGCAGCATGATGAAAACTCAGCCTTTTTTCAGAGCTCAAAGTTTGATAATAGCTGGAAAAATTTGGGGGCCACAAGGGAACATTTTCAATCATGCACACCCTGTCAACAGATTTTAACTTTGAACTTGTTAATGTTAAGAATGACTTCTAAACAAATGCACTTTGCTTCTAATTTTGGAATGGTATGTTTTCAGTTCTGCTTAACCTATAATAAACTTCACTGATGTGGGTGTTGTCTTTCTAGAGAAGGACAAATTCTTTCTGGTTAATTTTATTATACTTGCTCCTGCTCCAAATTCTTTCACTAGCTTTTTGCTAACTGCCTTGTGTAATTTACAAAGAAAGAACATAATTCCCATTTTTCCAGAGTAGGTTGGGTGAACTGCCCTCCCCCCCATGTCTGTCAGAAGGCACAAGGCACATATCCCAATTATGGCCTTCATTGAGTGGTGGATGGGCTTCTGCTGCCCTTTCTGTAGGAGTGAATTTCACCTGACACGAAGAGCTGCATGGGTTTCTTTTTAAATAAAACATTGACCTGTGGCAGAGAGTTAAAGCCAGTACATTTTTTTCTGCATTGTCATTAAAGAATAGTGTGAAAATTCAAATATGGAATCAGAAATCTGATACAGCCAAATTAAGAGAACAGACGCGCTTAAAAAATCTAGACTTGAACCGTTGCTCCCCCAAAGTTTCTCAGAGTAGTTAGATCTAGGGGGTTGGTTTGTTTATATTTCTAACCTTTTCTGCTTTCAAAATCTGAGCATGTAGCTCAGGGTGTATTTCTGGGTCAATGAAGCTTGTCTTGTCTATTGGATATGTATCGAGACAGGTTTTTTTTCAATGTTTGGTTCTGCACAGTAAAAATCTTTAAAAATAGGATTTCATAACCTTTTTCAAAATGTATGTAAATACCTCCCAAGGAGATTAGCTGGGGCCCTGGACTCTGTGTTGGCAGCTCATGGAGAGGCATACTGTTTCTGGTAGGAAGGGGGAACCAAGGGCAGACTCAGAGACCATGTCAGGCAACTGAGAGAGAGAGAGAGTCACTATTTAGAGCATCAGAGGCTATTGTTGGCTTGAGGGGAGAGAGAAAACATAGTGCCAGCTCAGAGGAGAGGACAGAGTCAAACGATTAACAGGGGAAAGCCTGGGAAGAAAAGCTAGCCTGACCAATAAGAAGTGAGTTGCCTGCCCCGAGGCAGAGGGGAGGAACCATTTTGGAGTAGTTTGGAGCCAGCAGCCAGGGAAAGGGCCAGACTGGCTTTGTGAGGAGTTGATGAGGCCCATGCCTACATGCTCTGAGAGCTGGCCTCTCAGGAACTGAAAGCAGGAGCCCTCAGTTTGGCCTCTCCCCCTTCAAGGTGACTCCCAATTTAGACAGCTTTACTGTGGGTCAGCTCTCCAGCTTCCTCAGGAAAACCACTCACCAAGTGGCAAGCTCTGCACTGGCTGTTGGTCCTGTGCTGCTGCCTATTGTGTGTATTTGAGTGTGGGTGTGGGTGACTCAAGTTAAGATCTTTAGTACAAGTCCACAATTTGAGCCCTGCACTCATTTGTAGTGAAAGGAAATCTTGGGGCCAGAAGCAGCCTGACTCCTACATGAAGACTACACCTGCCAACAGTGATCACTGTCCCTTCCTCAGCGACTGAGGGATCTGTCAGAGTTGTGAGGCACCATCTTTTAGCTAGCTATTCAGGGAGATTGTTTGGGAGACACCCTATACTCTCAAGCCAGGGGGTAAAGCTCTGTTTTTTTTTTATTATTTTCTGTCTATTAAACCTGTAAAGGGATTTACCACCTTACGCTACTTGAGTCTTTTAGGGTGTACTGGACCTAGTCATCCACATTGCTAAGTGCTACACAGAAGATCTCATGGTCACAGGTCATCAGGGGCCCCTACCAAGTATACCTGCTGTAGTTATTCAGGCAGCCATTCAGCAATGCTATTAGTTAGCAGGGGGCAGGATTCACTGTCGCGATGTCCTCACGCGTCTGTGACTCCGTCAGTGATGATAACCAGAAGGCTGCTTGTGTGTGTGCTCAATGATGTGGGCCATGTAGACTTGTGCACTTCACAACAGACCCCAAGAGAGTCCCTAAAGACCACAAATCAGATAAAGATCGAAGGTGCCAGGCCAGGTTTATTGTTAAGCGAACTACAGTAATAGTTGTCAAGAGACTCTACTGAACCACTAAGCATTTGTACCTGGTAAACAATGAAATGATTCAAAACAATGGAACACTTCCATTGCCCCTTGAGGCCATTCAAAAACTGTCTCCCCAAGATACCACTTTATATACAGGTACAAGCACATCACTTTAACATGTGAGGTTGCCACCCTCTGATGTTGCCAGGTTACCACCAATCACCTTGTGCCTTGTGATCTGATTAGACCATCTCCATCCATCATATATCAGCCTCAACCTTTCCCTGAATCTGAGTTGGTATTTGTGGGGGGTAAACATCCATCAGACTATTATCTTAGCCCCTTCCCTGAACCTCAGTATTTATGTGGAGTGGGCACCATTGTCTTTTACAACTCATGATAAGTCCCAGTTACCAGTTAGTCTATTTATTAATAGTTAGTCTCAGCCCTGTTTACGTCAAGGTCTGTGAGCAGAGGTCTGCTTTTGCTCACAGCTTAGCTTTGCTTTATGTTAGCCATATTTTGTCCATTGTTAGCTAGGCCTCAGGCCTCAGAACAGGCCTGTGATATATAGGCTTATGTCTCATGCCCACAACTTACTTACCTGCCAATGGGACACTAATTTTTACATTTGCTATATTACCTCAGATAGTCTCCAGCTATCTGTCATGTAAGTTATCCTCATAAGAACATAAGAACAGCCATACTGAATCAGACCAAATGTCCATCTAGCTCAGTATCCTGTCTGTTGACAGTGGCCAATACCAGAGGGAGGGAACACAACAGGTAATCCTCACGTGATCCCTCCCCTGTCATCCCTCAAGAGAAACAGAGGCTAGGGATACCTTTCCTACCCATCTTGGCTAATAGCCATTGATGGACCTAACCTCCATGAATCTATCTAGCTCTTTTTGGATCCCTGTTAGAGGTCTAGCCTTCACCGCATCCTCTGTAAGAACACTGTAAAAAGTGGGAGTTAGCCTCTGATTAGAATTTTCACCCCAAGCTTGCCTGGATGACCCTAACAGTGAGGGGGATGGAGGCACTGCCAAATATTTTCTCATGGGAAAAAATACAGTCTGCGGAGTGGGTGGCAGGACCCAGAAAAACCTTGGTTTGGATAGTGTGTGCTATTATACACATTATTATATGGATCTGGATAGATGTTTGACGATAGAAGCAATAATTATATGGAAAACAGTTTTGATTTCATGTGTTTTTAACAAAAAAAACCCCTCTTAAGATAAAGAATCTTCTGATGTTTTTGTTTAGTATTAGCACTTAAGTATCTGCACATTTTAAACCAGTGGTGTTCTTTTCAGGGTACAAGAACCTGCCTTCATGAAAAGACTGAGTACCTTTTTAGTAGTGAATTAAACCTCGTAAAATAACAGTTTCTCAATATATTTTTCTCTTTAGCTGCAGTGTATTAAATGGGCCAAATCCTCAGCTGTTCTAAATTTAGAATAGCTCCTTTGATTTCTTAATGGAACTATATCAGTTTAAGTATGATATGGTGGCTGAGTATATGGGTTGGCAGACAGGAAGGAAGAGGGTGGTAAACTCTATAGTGACCAACATGATGTTAGCATTAACAGTCAAATTAGATCAAACCTAGCACTCCCTGTTAAATCAAGTGAAGCTGCTTCCTCCTGTATACTTATTGCAATGTTTAAGAAAGATTAATTCCAACTAGAACAAGTGCAGACAACAGGTATGAGGACAAGAGAAATGGAGAACCTACCTTATGAGAGGAGACTTGAGGAGCGTGGCTTCTTTAGGTTAACCAAACGAAGGCTGAGAGGAGACAGAGAACAATCCTAAATATATGAAAGTGTTAAACAGCCAGAAGGGAGTGGAGTTATTTAGTCGCTATCGTTGGCCCAAGAAGAGATATAATTGGCCATTAATAAGTTGGGGCTGAAATTAAATGAAAGTTTTCATTCATCAGAGGAGTGACGTTCTGGAACAGCCTCTTGATGGGAGCAATAGGGACAAAAAACCTAAATGGTTTCAAGATTAATCTTAAGTTTTATGGCTGGGATGGGATAATGAAATTGCCTACAATGGCATATGGCCCATCTGTGACTGCTAGTAGCAAATATTTCCAGTGGCCAGAGATGAGACACTATATGGGGATGGCTCTGAGTTACTATTGTGTATTCTTTCCCAGGTGTGTCTGGTGCATCTCACACATGTGGTCAAGCTTTAAACTAAAAAAAAAATTCACCTTTTGACTCTAACTTGAAGTTTGGGTGCTTCAGTATCTCAGACAGAGGTTATGGATTTATTGCAAAGGTCACTGGGTGAGGTTTTGTGGCCTGTGATGTGCACGAAGTTAGACTAGATGATCATAATAGTCCCTTTTAGCCTTACTTGTTTGAATCTATATATTGGGGAGGATTTCACAATGAACAGTTGATATTAGAGTTAGCAATCACAGTAGAACAAACTTAGCACACAGTACAGCAAATGAAGAGCAGCTTTTTCACACAGTTTTCAACAGCGTCAGTGCAGATGAACTAAATCAAATCCTTACCTCATTTTACTAACGTAAGCATTAAAATACTGACCTTTTTCAAGATGGCCTGTGCAAGACGTAAAATTAAACTAAGATTTTTTTCCGATTGCTCTTAGAATGTACTTGAAAGCTTTTGCACATAACATGAATTGTGCTGAATGAATGCAGTGAGACACTGGGAACTAGGATTAAGCCAAATTCTTTTAGTTTTTTTTGCAGGGGGTGTTTTTGTTTTGTTTTGTTTTGTTTTATTTGGAAGAAATGTCTTTTGCTGAAAGATTCCCTGCAAATCTTCAGCTAAAGGCACAATTTTTATCAACAGGTTCTCAAATCTTGAAAAATTTTAAGCTTGAGTACTGAGTTATGAAACTATTGGCATAGATTTACACAACTAAATATAGGGCCCTATGAAATCTAAAACAAAAACACTGACGAATTTATAGACTCAAAACAATAACACAAAATCAAAACAAAACCCAGTGCCCCTCCCCCACATTGCTGCAGTATTCGTTATAATGGGGAATATTAGTGGCGGAGTAAAGTTCCTAATTCTAGTCTTAAATAGATCATTCAAAGGGATGCATTGTTCTCTTTAGCAGTCCTTCTACTCTTAATTCTACACGACACGGCCTCTAAGTTCTTATCACCTTCTGAATTTCACTGCTCAGTGCTTTGGCAGATCAGGTATGTGTCCTGAACAATCTACTCAGCATATATAATATCTTAAGTATATTAATATAACCTGCCATGTCATAGCAATATTGCATGCAAGGCGTACTTCAAGTCTCTGTCACAGTAACAGAAATACATATTTCATTACATTTATTACTCCTCACTTTCTTCAGTTATTTTCTTAAATTATAAATGTGAATTTTAGTACTTGTTATCATAGCATTGATTTTTTAAAATGAAATGCAGTTTTTGCTAATATCAATGGCAAGTCAAAAGATTGGTTGAGCAACAAACACTAACATCTAATCTTTGAGATCCATGTCATATCTTTATAACAAACAGACCTATTCTCAACTGGGTTCCTATTCATAATAGAGTTTATGTACAGAAAGCAGGTAACAAACTTCTTAATGCTCTGTGTTGCTATGACTATCCTGTTCTGGGCTTCCTTGTTATGCCCTAGCAGGATGAGTATCCTAGGAAACTAAAGATTGCATCTTGATGTACACGAAGTGTGACATTCCTACACTATGCTTAAAAACAACCCTAACGTGTCTTGATCATCTTCTTAAATTGCTTCAGTATTTTTTCCCAATCTGCTATATTGCAAATCCTCTCTAAATCCTTCTGTTCACTCTCATAGTCGTTAGTGCTCTGTTGTGAATTATTTTCAATTTATATGTATGCTTTCACTCTAACTTGTCTAAGAGAAGTAATCAAGTGTCATTACAATTCCTTCATAAGGTTTTTGCTTTCTTCCATGACCACCTTAAGAATATGCTCACTTTGCAACGACTCTTGCACTTACAATGTCACTGTAACTCTGGCCAGTCAAATTCTCACCAAGACTTTAAGGTTTAACTCTGGAAGATGTTGTTTTAATATTTGGTCTGAATGTACTTTCCCAGTCTCTTCCACACAGGCATATATGTCTTTGTCACCCTTTGTTTTTGTCCCATATTTGGTAACTTAAGTATTTGTGTACATTGTACAAGATACAGCAAGTACCTTTTTTCCAAATGGCAACAGTGAAACTTTATAGTGTCTGTCTACGTATCCCCTGACTTGGTCATTGGGGCATAATTTCATGGCCTTTTAACCTAGGAACAATATAATCATCTAATCTGAGCTTCTGAATTGCCCGGGCTGTTGAATTTGTACAAAGTAAGCCGTAGAACATTTCTCTTTAAAAAAATCCATTTTGATTTTTAAAAAAAATGGTGGTGCAGAATTCACCATATTCCCACATAAGTTGCTGAAATGATGAATCTCACTGTTAATAAAATTATGCCTTATTTCCCAACTGACTTTATTTAGCTTCAACATCTAGCCCTTGGATCATGTTGTACCTATCTCTCCTGGATCGAGGAGCACATTGTTATATATATGTTCCTCATGGAGTTACTTCTAGACTGTAATCAAGTCACTCCTTAACCTTCTTTTGGCTAAGCTAAATAGATTGAGCTTCTTCTTGCAGTAAGGTTAGTCCTTTCATCATTCTTGTGATTGTTCTCTGAATAGTGTCCAATTTATCTATTTGATTGGTGGTTCACAGACCTGGACAGTGTATTCCAGCAGTGTTCTCACCAGAACCAAATACAGGGGTAAAATAATTACCAGAGAGCAATTCCTTCAACATATGTACTCTACATTCAATTAATCCATTGGCTTTAGGATATCTAGGACTACTTGTCTCATGAGGAAAGTTGCATGTGTTAGCAAAGTTCATGATTTCCCTGATCTTGACTTCTTATCAGTTGTCAGCTATTACTGTCACACTGTCTGTCTGGAATGGCACTGGGAGTAAAACTTGGGAAACTGAATCACAAGTCTCTCTCCCAAACTGATATTTAATTTGCCTTCAATTTAGACAGTTTCAGACAATTATTGTCACTTAGTATCTGGACGTATGTTTGTCAAGCACTTAACAGGTAAAATAGAATTGGTAAATGCCGAAGTTGGTAAATGCCCAAGCTACCACATTTTGCGGCATCAGGGAGTTCTTTCACCTTCCATGATAATTATTGCCATTGCCGCCTTTAATCCCTTGATTTGATCCTGCAGTTGCATTTTTCCATCTCTAGGTCAGTGTTTCTCCAGTTTGGGCTCATGCTCACATAGGTCTCTTATACATTTCTACATTACAAATTAAGTAATTTTTAGGCAATTGGGTTGTAGCATACAAACCCTTTAGATTTTAGGAAACTCATACATTATGCACACAAGCTTCATTTATCCAACTTCTGTATTTTTCCTGTTGGCTTTCAGTTTCTGGATCATGTTTTGTCACCCTTCTTAGAACTTCAAAGAAAAAGATTCCTTTAAAAAAAAATGTCATTACATGTATCTTACCTTTTTCTGTCAGCAATATTATTTTAAGCAGATTAGCAATTCTGTGTAAAAGGAAAATTGGCAAAACCACACTTATACTACAAATGACTTGGCTTAAGTTTTACCTCATCTGTATTCTTTCAGTATACATAGCTATATTTTTAATGCTTTTAAATTTAATTTATATTTCAGTATTCTAAATCAGTACAAGTTGTTCTTTGCTACCCTTAATCTATTAAAAGGAGACAGAGAGTTATGTAAAACATGATGATTCTTTAATATCAGCATTTTTTATCCTGTCTAAATATGGGGTTTTCATTCAAAGTTCAGTTTTGTTTCTTAATCATTACAAAGAAACAGCATTAAAAAAAAATTTGAGTGCATTTTGAGTAGAGGTGTCTCAATTTTAGGGCCTGGATATTTAGTTGCTTTTAATGGTATCCAAACATATGACATGCATGTGCCATTTTTGCACATTTTAATTAGTTTTTTTAATTTTAAGCCTTCTCCTTTATTGTCCTTAACAGCTATTCCTCTTCATTTGACAAATCTATTTTAGTATAATGATTGGGTTTACTATAGTTTCTACATTTGCCTGAATGCTAGGCACTACCTACACTCCTATTGGTTGCTACAGCACTGGCATTATTTTCTGCTGTCCTTCTGTGACCCTTTTCCTTGCCAGTTTAGACATAGGCACAGACAAATGACCAAGTACTTTCTCTAGTTTTCTTTTATTTCATGTTCTACATATTGTCCTTTCTAATGCTAGATCTGTCTCCCTTAGTAACCTGTTCTTGACTTTTTTATTCCATCTCAGGATAATCTGGTTTATAATGAGGCTTTTAAATATTCCATGTTCTCAGGACTGATTTTTTAATTTTAATTAGGTGACCAACTCCTCTCTTGTCTTCATCTTCATTTTGTGTTCTTATCCTAAATATGTATCTTTCATAAGTAAGTCTTTTTCTTACATACACAGTAATCCTTAACCATTTTCAATATTTCTGCAGAGCTCACTATCCCTTACACACCATCATCATCATGGAATGCATTGTATACATCCAGGGCTCTGTGCCTACCACTGTTAACAGTAGAACAATCTATTGCTCATTCTCCAGTGTATTTGCACCTGTGGTTATCACATGCAGCTCAAATTGCCATGTGAACTTTTTTCTAGGAAGATTCATTCAGCATTTCTCCTGAATCTCGAGGCTGATGGAGAAGATACTTGCAGTTATTTCTATTTAGATTACTTCAGTATTGTAAAGGGCAGTTTACTGTTGATTTTCAGTTTGCTTGTCCATTGCTGTAAAAATCCTGCTAGAATTTGGGAGCTCAAAATAAAGAATTCTAATGGAATCAAGGGTAGGTAGAGAGCAGAATATGAAAGATCTGAATAATAGAATAGACCGATAGTTCAAGGCAGAAGGTAAGGAGTGTGCCACATCATCTAGTTACGCTACCTTAGTCTTTCCTGAATTGACTCTTGTCAGCTTGATGCTCCAAATATTACAGTGCAACTGGATCCTCTAAACTAGATGAAATGGGTGCAGAAGAAAGCTCCCATGCTTGTAAAAATGCTTGACTTGATTGTCATTAATAAACTATAGTTCAAATTCCTGGTCTCAGTTGATTTTGTTGTAGAGTAGCATCTCTAGATTTCAATGAAGTATTATAAAAATACTGATGTATTCAAAAGAAGAACTACACCTCCTAAATCCAAGAAAGAGGTTTTGGATAGCTAGCTTTATTTTTTTCTTTTTACTGATGCTAAAACTTTGGTAAGTACATTGAAAATCTTATATTAAATATTGTATAAATGTCAAAAACTATCATCTTAAACATTCAAGCACTACAAAATATAGGAAACCACAATACATTGAGGTTATGTCTACACTAAAGTGTTTTTGTGCAAAAACGCACTGTGTCCACAACTCAAGCGCATTTTTGCACAAGAAAATTTGCAGTAAAACTGCAGAACAGAGGGCTTTTTGTGGTGTAGGTATACCTCTTTCTATGAGGAATAACTTCTTTTTGCGCAATAGTTTTTGCGCAAAAAGGTGTGTGTGAACGCTCAGCGGGGGTTTCTTGCGCAAAAAGAACCTATCAGAAAAAGCACCCGTGCTCTGATGGCCATTCTATGAATGACAATCAGAACTTTCTTGCGAAAGGTGTCCATGCAGGGACGCTCACTTGTGCAAAAGAACATCACTTTTGCGATGCTCTTTTGAGGTGTGGACGCGCTTTTGCGCAAGAAGTTTTTGCAGAAGATCTCTTCTGCAAAAAGCTTCTTGCACAAAAGTCCTGCAATGTAGAGAAAGCCTGATAGGAGGATGGACTAGATGACCTATTAGGACCTTTTCATCTCTAACTTAACTGATAAAACTCCAGATGTTTTTAAGTTTTAAGTACTTAAATATTTAAGTATGCTTATTAAGTTTGCAGATGATACCAAATTGGGAGGGGTTGCAACTGCTTTGGAGCACAGAGTCATAATTAAAATCATCTGGACAAACTGCAGAAATTGTCTGAGGTAAATATGATGAAGTTTAATAAGGATAAATGCAAAGTGCTCCACTTAGGAAGGAACAATCCATTTCACATATACAGAATGGAAAGTGACTGTCTAGGAGAGAGTACTGCAGAAAGGGAACTAGGGGTCATAGTGGACCACAAGCTAAATATGAGTCAACAGTGTGACATTGTTGCAAAAAAGCAAACATGATTCTGGGATGCATTAACAGGAGTGTTGTGAACAAGACCCAAGAAGTCATTCTTCCGCTCCACTCTACACTGATTAGGCCTCAGTTGGAGTACTGTGTCCAGTTCTGGGCACTGCATTTCAAGAAAGATGTGGAGAAATTGGAGGAGGTCCAGAGAAGAGCAACAAAAATGATTAAAGGTCTATAAAACATGAGCTATGAGGGAAGGCTGAAGGAATTGGAGCTTGTTTAGTTTAGAAAAGAAAAGACTAAGAGGGGACATGTCTAAGACCCAGAACATCTTACTGCCCCTGTATAAAACTATGGTACGCCCACATCTTGAATACTGTGTACAGATGTGGTCTCCTCACCTCAAAAAAGATATTTTGGCCTTGGAAAGGGTTCAGAAAAGGGCAACTAAAATGATTAGGGGTTTGGAACGGGTCCCATATGAGGAGAGGCTAAAGAGACTGGGACTTTTCAGTTTAGAAAAGAGGAGACTGAGGGGGGATATGATAGAGGTCTATAAAATCATGAGTGATGTGGAGAGGGCTGATAAAGAAAAGTTATTTATTAGTTCCCGTAATAGAAGAACTAGAGGACACCAAATGAAATTAATGGGTAGCAGGTTTAAAACTAATAAAAGAAAGTTCTTCTTCACACAGCGTGTTGTCAACCTGTGGAACTCCTTGCCAGAGGAAGCTGTGAAGGCTAGGACTATAATAGAGTTTAAAGAGAAGCTGGATAAATTCATGGAGGGTAGGTCCATAAAAGGCTATTAGCCAGGGGATAAAATGGTGTCCTTGGCCTCTGTTTGTCAGAGGCTGGAGAGGGATGGCAGGAGACAAATCGCTTGATCATTGTCTTCGGTCAACCCTCTCTGGGGTACCTGGTGCTGGCCACTGTCGGTAGACAGGATACTGGGCTAGATGGACCTTTGGTCTGACCCAGTACTGCCGTTCTTATGTTCTTATGACATGATAGTAGTTTTCAGGTATCTAAAAGGGTGTCATAGGGAGGAGGGGGGGAAATAGTTCTCATTGGCCTTTGATGATAGGATAAGAAGCAGTAAGGGAGGTTGAGACTGGACATTAGGAAAAACTTCCTAACTGTCAGGGTGGTTAAACACTGGAATAAATTGCCTGGGGAGGTTGTGGAATCTCCATCTCGGGAGATATTTAAGAGCAGGTTAGACAGACATCTCTCAGGGATGATCTAGACAGTGCTTGGTCCTGCCATGAGGGCAGGGGACTGGACTTGATGATCTCTCGAGGTCCCTTCCAGTCTAATATTCTATGATTCTAATATCAACACATCAGGCTGTGTTGGAGATGAAATTTTTGATCCTTTAATTTGTTTGGTGGCATTTGTTAATTTATAGGTTTTGACAGAATCTAATCAGTTTTGTTACTATTTAATTTTTTGTAAATCGCTTATCTGTGGAAACAGTTCCCACCTAGCAATGACAAATTTGCATTGCAGAGGGTGAAGAAACGCTGTATAAATTAGGATTTGGTGCAGTACATTTTAGCATGTCAGCTTCCACTCTAAAAATCTCTAACAGAAGGCTGCGTTTTGATCTCTTCATATTCAATGAAACTTTTCAACAAAAATTGCAAGATCTTCAAGAGCAATATAGCTGAAAGATTAATATTTGAGGAACAAATGCAAAATCACATGCATATAGTGCTCTCTGCATAAAATATGAAGCTCTTATCACTGAGGGTAAAAATCTGTGAGCCAAATTGTGCCCTTGTTTCCAGCTATACTCGACAGCAGCTGTGCACACTCATCTTTAAGGCAATGTTAGGGCCATTGACCATGTTGTTGGTAATTGAACTCTAGTTATAGTAATTCTGTAACTCCAGGAACATATTTTAGAACTTCTTAGGCCCGTTGATTACAATAGATAATTTGCTCTTATGCCCAATGGATTTACTCATTATAACTTGGTCACTACAAGGTGTGGGGGAGAGGGGGAGTGAACTGACACTAGACTAGAATTTCCATTGTCTAATTAATATATCTGCAGAAGAATTTTTTGCCGTAGTAAATTCTTTATATTCCTGTCCTCTCTGTACGAATCAATGGTGTTCTGAAAATGCATTGCTGAGACTCCCAGCATGACATGCCAACTGCTAACACCATCCTAATTATCTTTAGGGTCTGATGCGTACTGATTACCTGTGTACAGCAATTATGTAAAATAACAGAATAGTTAATGTGCCATCACTTAGTCACTAAATTCATACAATAATTGATGTATGACAAACTAGGGAAAAGTCTTCCATTTTTTAATCTACAAACTACAACATTCCCTGCTCCTAAGTAAAAAGAATACAGGCAGTCCCTGACTTACGCGGATCCGTGTCCTCCAGGGCGAGAAAAGCTTCTCCCGGTCTCCCTGGTCTGCTGGGGGGGTCCAGCAAAGCCTCTGGACCCCCCCAGCAGACCAGGGACACCCGAGCAAAGCTGCCGCCTGCGCGGCTTTGCTCCTGGGCAAACGAGCAAAGCCGCCCAGGCGGCGGCTTTGCTCTGGTGTCCCTGGTCTGCTGGGGGGATCCAGCGGCTTTTCTGGACCCCCCCAGCAGACCAGGGGGACAGGAGCAAAGCCGCGGAGCATGCCCGCAGCGGGACAGCCCGGGTGAGCCTGGGCTGTCCCGCTACGGGCGTGCTCCAAGGCTTTGCTCCTCGTCTCCCTGCAGACCAGGGAGATGGGGAGCAAAGCCACGGAGCACTCCCGCAGCGGGACAGCCCGGGCGCGCTTGAGCTGTCCTCCTGCAGGCGTGCTCCGCGGCTTTGCTCCCCGTCTCCCAGGTCAGCAGACCAGGGAGATGGAGCAAAGCCGTGGAGGACTTGGGCGTCCGCCACCCCGTCTCCCTGGTCTGCTGGGGGGCGGTGCAGCTAGTGCGCCCCTCCCTCAGCAGACCAGGCTTTTCTTGCCTACCCCGGGGGTAGAGCAGCTGGGGGCTGCCGGGTTGGTCCCGCAGCACCGCTCCGGACCAACCTGGCAGCACCCCAGCTGCTCTGCCCCAGGCGTCCTGATTCAGCCGCTGCTGGTCAGTTTCAGCAGCGGCTGAATCAGGACACCTGGGGCAGAGCAGCTGGGGTGCTGCTGGGTTGCTCCAGTAGCTCTGAGGAGCCGCGCTACTGGAGCAACCCAGCAGCACCCCAGCTGCTCTGCCCCAGGCGTCCCCAAGTCAGCCGCTGCTGAAACTGACCAGCGGCTAACTACAGGAAGCCCGAGACAGAGTTGCTCTGCCCTAGGCTTCCTGGGATCAGCCGCTGATCAGTTTCAGCAGCAACTGACTTGGGGACGCCTGGGTTTCTTAAGTTGAATCTGTATGTAAGTCAGAACTGGCATCCAGATTCAGCCGCGGTTGAAACTGATCAGTTTCAGCAGCGGCTGACGCCAGTTCCGACTTACATACAGATTCAACTTAAGAACAAACCTACAGTCCCTATCTTTAACGTAACCCGGGGACTGCCTGTATTTGCAGTTTGCTGTTATTTGCTTCACTTAACTTGTGAATTCACATGTAAACAATTCTATTCTTCTCCAAGTACCTACTAAACACCTACAAGTTATAACAACTGTCTTCCAGTAGTGCATTAAACAACATGACAACTGCATTGGCTTGTGTTTTTCCTTCTTCCTGCTGTTATGTAGATGGCTTTTTATTTCTGTTTGCTTTGCTTTATATTTATATTGGCGAGGTCAAGATAGGAAGTGTAGAAAAATTTAAGTAGATGTTAGATTCTGCAGGAATTGGTTAAACAGGCTTTCTTCCTTCTCTTGAATAGCTCTGTCTGCTGTGCAGATTGGTATGTGGTAGACCAATCTATTATGCCAAAGACTGGAGTTCTTGACTAAAGGCATCATCTTACAGGATAAGGTGACCTTTTCAGTATCTCAGGCCAGGCCACTGAGCATCTTGAAGATAAGCACGGATACCTTAAACTTGAGATGCTATTCTGTTGGGAGCTCGTGTATAGTTTAGTGGATTCTCACATGTGCCTGTAATTTGCCTTACTTGGTGTGCATGTTGCTGCATGCAATACTGGTTGCTTTCTGAGGACTGGTGGCTTCAAGACCAGATAGACTGTTGCCATATTCACGGAGATAAAAAAAGCTGTTGTCTATGTCTCTTCTTCCCATTTTAACAGTGATATACAGGTAAATAATACATGGGTCAGGTTTACTTTAAAATGGCCCAGCCCTGTACACCATATGTGAGATCAGGATCAAAACCAGGGCTGGGGCACGATGCAGCCTGGGGGCAGAATCCGGTCTGCCTAACCCTTTGATCTGGCTCACGGTCTGCATCTAGCCTCTTTCTAAATATATCCTGCTGCCCGTGGCATGAAATTTCCACGTGGTGGCTCAGGCAGCAGGATCCTGTTTGAATGGCTCACGGTGCTACCCTGGCAGGGACCTAGCTGTGAGCCTTTTAAGTAGCCTCAGCAGCTATTTAAATTTTAAATTGCCTTTTAAATTGCTCACGCAGCTCCCAGGCAATGGGGCCAGGAGCTGCAAGCCCTTTAAATAATAGCAATTTAAAGCGTTCCCAGCCCTGGCCCCTGCCACTGTAGCACCCTGATCGGGATCCCTTTAAATAGCGGCAGCAATTCCGGGCCTCTGCCAGGCAATGTGGTAACAGTGGGATCAAGAGCCCTTTGCTGTATTTTTATTTCAAAATCTCTGGCCCCAGACAACTCTGGGGGAGGCTATTTCCCAGCCCTGCCACTTCCACTTCAGGCCCCACGCCTTCCTGGAGTGGAGCCGTCCTATGACCATGTACCAAAATTCATGAAGTGGCCTCCCTGCAAAAATTATTGCCTGCCCCTGATCTAAAACTTAATGAGATCAGTGGAATACAATATTTTTCATTTGACTTGGGTGAAATTTGGATGAGGTCAGAAGTACTTATGTCTCGTTAACTTGAAAGGGAGATACTATGTCCAATAATACATTTCTAACAAACTGGGTCCCAAGTTTATTATAAACATAGGCTGAATCAATCCTCTGAAATGGCCTGATAACACTTCCAAGCACTTGGAGAAACCAGCACATTAAAAATAACTTTTTTTTGCAAGTTCAAATGCAAATAAGTTTCTAATAACATGGATGTAGTGCAGAAAAAGTTGTGTGACTATTATTTTCTAGCTACAGTACATTAGAATCTGCAATTTGTAAAAATAATTGATCTAATCTAAATTGACAGTAGGAAGAAGAAAGTTCCCAGTTAAAGCTATGGAGTTTAATACCAAAACTTAACAAAATTATGCTACAAAATTGAATATTGCATTTATTGTGTAATGTGAGGCCCTGAACAGTGCTTGTAGACAAAACAATTAAATCTGTCATTATTACTGAGTAGTACTGATTTATTATACTGACTACGTAGTGAAAAAAAACAAAATCTATAGCAGTGCTACCAGCCCTAATTTTTAAAAAATCCGTGATATTGACTTCAAAATCACAAGATACAGGGTATAATCAGATTCTTTTTATTTGTCATATGGTGTAGGAACATTCAGAATTCTGTTTCAAAGCTCTTCTCCGAAATCAGAAAATGTAGAAACTTACTTTCACTTTAGATGAAAGTTGGGATTCTCAAGTAATAAGCTGAATCCAGAAGGCTGAGTTTAAAACATCAAATATAGTGAGACTCACAGTAAAGTTATGAGCACTGGCTATGCTTTGTGCATATGCAGCAGCTGAAGTCGATTGCTAAATATAGGGTTGAATCATGTATTCGTTTTCAAGTTGTCTGGTTCAGCATAATTCATCAGCATTTCACAGGAGCAATAGATTTGCTGTACATGTATTCTATTGCTTCCTGGTTTTATGGTAAATTGCCTTTAGTTATACTGTGAAAATTGGTGTTAGTGACCTCTAGTGGTGAAAAATCTTATTGCTGATTTTTCACACCTCTTTGATATTGTGTATTCCTGGTTCCTACCTATGGTGGGGAGAAGAGACACTGTAAGGTTTTTGGTTTTCAGAGGAGTAGCCATGTTAATCTGTAATAGGAAAAAACTTTAAAAACAGCAAATAGTTCTGCAGCACCTCACAGACTAACAAAAAAAATTAGATGGTATCATGAGTTATCATGGGCACAATCCACTTCTTCAGATGAATGGAGTTTAATG
The DNA here is from genome assembly GCF_049634645.1 of Pelodiscus sinensis. Lineage (NCBI taxonomy): Eukaryota > Metazoa > Chordata > Testudines > Trionychidae > Pelodiscus > Pelodiscus sinensis. The sequence continues at coordinate 311,783,507 of NC_134711.1, forward strand.
TGCCAAGTCCCACATAATAGCAGAGAAAGAGAAGGGACGGGGAGGGAAAGGAAAGGAAAAAAATGAGGAAAGAATAGGCAATTAGAGTTTCCATGCTAGATTAAGCTGGTAGAGAGGGTTCTAAACATGCTTAACTACCTGGTGTTTGGCCTTTTATGTCATTAGGATGCGGAATGTAGCGGGTAATCTAGTTAAGATCTTTGTTTAAATCTCCATTGTAGGTATGAAACTCGTAAATGAAATTAAGCTTCCCTTCAAGTTGGTTTTTGAAACTCAGATTGTGAGGCAGGTTTTTGCTTCCTTTTGTAAGCATCATGGAAAGAGTAATTTTAGCAGGAATTTTGAAGGAGATAATGCAGATATACCAATGTTCAGAAGGAACTCTTCCCAAGTATGAAGCAGCACAGGAGAAAGCATGATGGTCCTTAAAAAAATATTAATCTACTTCAACTCACTGCTTAAAGCAGGACCAACCCCAACTAATCATCCCAGCCGGGGCTTTATCAAGCCTGTCCTTAAAAACCTCTAAGGATCTTGATAGTTAATGAGAGATGATAGGCCACAAAGGGCCTTCAATGTGAGGACAAATACCTTAACTGTTTGAGGCATTGCTTGCAGAGTCAGCTGTGTGAAACACATCTATCAGAGAACAGACTGTATATTCTGTGGCAGGTATTTTAAGAACTTTTGCAGAAAAATATGTTTGGCTCTTTCTCACTATAGAGTTGACCTGAGTCTCATTTATAGAAAGGCTGCTATATGCAGTTCTGACAACATAAAGGAGTTTTAAACTGGATGTAAATACTACACTTTAAAATTTCGTTACCTTTCCAGGGTGGTAGAAAGAGCATTAGACCCAACAGATTGAGACTTTTTTTGCTATCCCTTCTTTTATTTTTCATTCTTCATCCAATTTGAATTCAGTTTTTAATCATACAGTTGAGTATATAAGATTGCTTTCTGTGGACAGTATGTATTTTAAACCCACAAGAGGATAATGATCCAGCTTCTCTAACATGATATACACATTGGCCTTCCCTGGTCCAGCACCAGTCCCAGATGAGGGATTTTGCCAGACCATGGGAGGTCATATTTGGCCCCACTGCTACCAGCCAGCCCTCCAGCCCTGGACTGGCTCCTGTCCGGCTATCACACTTGTCCCACCTTCCACTATCAGCACCGCTGCCCTGCCAGTTCCCCGCTTCCCTGCTAAGCCATGCAGTTCAGCTCCAGCTCGGGACCCTGCACGCTGACCTCCTGGCCTCACTGAGGAGCCCTATTTCAGTGTGCTGGCCTCCTGGATGAGCCAGGCAGCCCTGCAGCGGGCAGTCAAGCTGCCAGCCTTCCACCAGGACTCTCTGGTTCTGGAACAAGGGTGTCATTTATGGAGGGCTAGGGGGGCAGTAGCCCCCATCCTGAGTTTGACCCCCTGGATTTCATACTTGAGGTCTGCTTAAAATACCATGCCCTGACTCTAGAAGCCATTAAATGCAACAGAGTTTGAGCTGCTTGCAGCTTTGCCTTTGGGGCATGGAGTTTGTTATAAAAAGAGGGAGGCGGAGTAATCAAGAATAACAAAAGTCTGGGCATTCCAGTAATTGTAGGATCAATAGATCATCATGAAAATATTGCTGGTACTCCACTTAAAAGATAGGAGGAAAGAGTAGGAATGAGTGTTGTTCTGCTGGGCTTTGCATTTGGATCAGTATGTTAAACTTATAAATGTTCTTGAAAAAAGGTGAGCAGGGACTAATCCAAAGATGACTGTGAAGAGCTACAAAGGGATCTCACAAAATTGGGTGATTGGGCAACACAAAGTCAGATGGACTTCAGTGTTGATAAGTGCAAAGTAATGCACATGGAAAAATATAATCCTAACTACAGATACAAAATAACTGTTACCACTCAAGAGAGAGATCTTGGAATCATTGTGGATAATTCCCTGAAGACATCTGTTCAATGTGCAGTGGCTGTGTAAAAACTAAAAAGCTAACACACTATTGGGAATCATTAGGAAAGGAATAGATAAGACGACAAAATATCATATTGCCTCTTTATAAAGTCATTGTATGCCCACATCCTGAATACTGTATGAAAATCTGCTCATCCCACCTAAAAAAAGATCTATGGGACAGGTACAGAAAGGGCAACAGAAATTATTAGGGGGTAAGGAATGGGGGAGGGGAGGTTTAAATTTAAATTAATTAACTAATCAAATAGTTGATGGAATTTCCATTGACTATTCAATAAGTCGATAAGGACTATGGTGACATTCCCCCTTTGAAATGTACAAGAACCCCATCAAGGGCTCTTTTGCATTTCAAACACTGAAATGCCGTGTGGAGCCTGGGAGTCCCCCACTAAACGCTGGGGCTCTCGTAGATTTCAAAGTTGGAACTCCGTCACTGTGCCCCCACCCCCGCCCCCTCCCATGGAGCTGGGGGGAACCGGCTTTTAAGCTGGCTCCCACCAGCATCCCCTTCCCCCCCCCCCCCTTGGTGCCTCTTTTTGATAGAGGCAGCAAGGGGTAGGGGAGCGACTAGTTGACTAGGGTGTCGGCAATCAAAGAAGCTTTTGCTTATCAGATGGTCGACTAGTCAAATAGTCACTTACATCCCTATTAAGGAATAGCTTCCATATGAGGAGAGATTAACAAGACTGGGACTTTTCAGCTTGGAAAAGAAATGACGGGGGGGGGGGGGATTATGTTAGATATCTAGAAAATCATGAACAGTGTGGAAAAGCAGAATAAAGAAATGTTATTTATTCCTTTATTAACATTACACAAAAAGCTGGCCCAATTAAATGTATAGGCAGCAGATTTAAAACAAACAAAATAAATTATTTTACAATCAACATGTGAAACTCTTTTCCAAGAGATGGTGGAAAGGCACAAACCATAACAGGGTTCTAATAAGAACAAAAAAAGTTCAAGGAGGATAGGTCCATCAGTGGCTACTAGCCAGAATAGGCAGCAATGGTGTCCCTAGTTTCTGTTTTCCAGAAGCTGGGAACACACGACTGAAGATGGATCATGATGATTGCCTCTTCTGTTTATTCCTTCTGAAGCACCTGGCATTGGCCACCGTTGGAAGACAGGATACAGGGCTAGAAAGACCTTTGGTCTGACCCAGTATGGCCATTCTGATGCTCTTATATAGAGCTGAAATGTATCTGCCCCCTTGCAGTAACCCACTAGACCCCATTCCCCTTCCAGAGCTAAGAGAGAGCCAGGAGTCCTGATGGGGTCCATCTCTCTCCACAGAGTTAGTAATAAAGTAAGAAAATACATTCAAATTTTAAGGCTAACCAGTGTCCCTTAAGTGACTGGCCACAATATGTCAGAATATGTTAATGTTAGAGCTGAGCGAGTCTAACGTTTATCTATTTTCTGTCTTTTATATAGGAATTCAATACAGTGATCCTGTCAGCACACTGCTAAGTTGTCTGCCAAAAAAAGTAGAGTTTTCCAGTGTCTTCGTGGCCTCATGTGTGGAGGGGTTGGGGTGGGTGGATGGGGTTGGTTCCCCCCTCCCCCCAGATTTGATGCTTGTCTTGTACTGAGCCATCAGTAATACTGCTGAAGCCTCTGTCCTCAGACCTCCTCTTCCCGCATGCACTCACTCTCCTATCCCGCCCCCCATCATGGCATGCACAGGTTGCTGCCCTTCACCAAAATCTGAAATGGCGCCCCTGTCGTGGAACATCTGGAGCAGGGAGATCTGGTTAACAGGTTCAACTGATAGTTTAAAAAAAAACCACCTGAAACTTAAAACAACTCTTCCTCCCCCATGCATGTGCGTACACGCACACACACACACACACATAGTTATTTTTAATAGAATTACTGAGCGATTTATAACTGCTAATGATGGAACTTTGAACAGTTTAGCTATTTTCACCTAAGGATGAATGAGAACCCATTCTTACATTGTAAGTGTTTCTGACAGAAAATAAGTGCAAAACAACTACTGTGAGCAACAGTGCTTACTGGAGCCTTTAAAATTCCACCTCCTGCAGGAGTCTTAAACAAAGTTCATGTAAATAAGGCTCTGGGATAGAAAGAATATTGGGGCTTTAGGAGAGTATACACAGAACACATTTGTACCAATCACAGTGGAATGTCTGAGACCTGCCCCCGTCCCAGCAGTTTTCTGTTACCCTGTACCTGGCTCCTAGAATCAGAGTTGTATGCTATGAGCCCAATTCCACAAGGCTCAAAATATTATGGGATGTGGCTGCAAAGGAATTTTTCCAGTGGTGTGATATGGATTTCCCTTTGAAATTGATAGAGGTTCTGAGCAGGGTGTTTGCAACATCATTTCTACGCCCCTCACTTGGGTGGTAATTTTTAAGTAATGAATCTACATTCCTTGTTGCATAGAGCATGTTATGTATTAGCATGAAAAGTATTTAATGGGGGGAGAGTTCTGCTATTTATATAGACCTTATATACCTTTTCTCTGCATTCCTTTTTACAATTTTATTTAAAGGCTTTTAAATGAACAGGAACAGCAACCTACCCATGTTCTTTGCTAGTAATTTCCTTGTTCACATTTTAAATGAGAGTGTAGTGGCTGTAATTACATCCCTAGTACTACTTGTGTGAAAGTTAAGTCTAACTAGACTTTGAAGAAAAGAAAATGCAGTAGCCAGCATTTAAATTGTCAATCAACTGCACTTTCTGGGGAGGTTAACAAAAAAACAAACTTTGCTTGCTTCTTACTGGAAAAGCCACAGAAATGTGCAGTTGGATGGACTTGAGAATAGATGTGAAGACACTTCACTGATGAAGCCATTGACATATACAGACAGTATTGTGCCTGTGGAATTTCTAGGTGCTCTGCACCATAGCATCTTCAGCTTCTTGCAGTGCTTTTTCACCCTAACTGAGAAATGATATCTAGTGCAACATGACAACATAAGTACAGCCATACTGGGTCAGACGAAAAGTCCATCTAGCCCAGTATCCTGTCTGCCAACAGTGGACAATTCCAGATGCCCCAGAGGGAGGGAACACAACAGAGGAATCCTCAGGTGATCCCTCCCCTATCATCCACCTCCAGAGAAACAGAGGCTAGGGGACACCATTTCTACCCATCCTGGCTAATAGCCATTGATGGACCTAACTTCCATGAACCTATCTAGCTCTTTTTTGAACCCTGTTACAGTTCTAGCCTTCACCACATCCTCTGGCAAGGAGTTCCACAGGTTGACTGTGTGCTGAGTGAAGAAAAACTTCCTTTTGTTTGTTTTAAACCTGCTGCCTATTAATTGCATTTGGTGATCCCTAGTTCTTATATTTTCAGAATAAGTAAACTTTTTCTTATTCACTTTTTCCATGCCAGTCATTATTTTATAGACCTCTATCATATCACCCCTTAGTCTCCTTTTTTCTAATCTGAAAAGTCCCAGTCTTTTTAATCTCTCTTCATATGGCAACCGTTCCAAACTTCTAATCATTTTTGTTGCCCCTTTCTGAATCTTTTCCAGTGCCAATATATATTTTCTGAGATGAGGCGACCACATCTGTATACAGTATTCAAGATGTGGGCATACCATGATTTTATACTGAGGCAATAAGATATTCTTTGTCTTATTCTCTATGCCTTTTTTAATGAAAACATTCATTTGTGTTCTGAAAGCTCGGGTGTTGGATATCTGAATGGTCTGTGTCTTGACTACGTGCTGCGCCATATCTCCTCGTGAGCATGAGACACAGAGGTGATTGCTCAGTGGTTGGAGCATGTGCTTAAAATTTACACCATATTCAGTTCTTTACTCTACCATAAGCTTCCTTTGTGACCTTGGGCAAATCACTTAGTATCTGCCTTGGTTCCCCTTCTGTTCAGTGAGGATATAGTATTTCTGTTGAGGAGGAATACATGGAAATGGATTGTGAGGCATTGAGATGTCAAGGCAGCATAGTCCAAAAAAGTCCTTATTTAGATCAATATAATTATCTGAGGTGCTTGAGCAAAGCTGGCATTGTTCCTGATACAATCAGAGGGATCTGGCAGCAAGCCTTTCTTACTAGGAGGCCTGTGCTTTACAATCCACTTTCCATCTTTGTTCACCAGAGCCAAACTTTTAAAACTTGCAGAATACACCCGATCCAGGCAATTTTCTTAAGAGATGATGTGAGGGCAGCATACCAACAAAAGGGGAAGGTGGCCTGGAGAATGTAGGGGACTGGATATTTATTTGGTGTCAATTATTTGGAGATAATGCTACACAGGACAGCTTTTGTAGGAGCCTGGTGTCCTTTGGCAGTTTTACACTTTGCTTTTTTACATTTTGTCCTGTACTTATCATGGGGAAAAAGCTCCATAAATTATATAAAGAGAATGTACAAAGTCACAAATAGATTATAATAATGGGAGACACTTATCCGTCCATGGTTAGTGACTGAGAGGAGATGGCTCCATATTCTGCAGCCAGCAATGTGTTTTGCAGGTCTGAGATTTCAAATAGTTGCACATCAAATAGTCTCAGTCTCCCATCCCCCAAATATCCCTATAGTGAGAGGTATCATGAGAAGATGGACCAAGAGAATGGTCTGAATTAAGATCCAGTTAATGAGGATGTATTCATCTTGGCAAAGCAGATCTTTTTGTCAGCTTGTACTTCTGGGGGAATACTATGTCCCTGTGCAATACAGAATTTTTCAGAAATTAATGTTGTGCACACAGAAATTCCGCCCCTCTCCCCCGCCCCAGAAATGGGTGACAGTACTGCTTGCTGTCACTAGTGGCACTAGACCCAGCAGAGCCCTGCTCGCACAATAAAGACTCTGCCAGGGGAAAAGGGAGGGAGCTACGGAAGCGATGGCAACTAGTGTAGTGAGCGGGTCACAAGAGTGGCCCTCCATCTCAATGGGCCCCAAGATTGTCATAACTAAGATGTTTTCCTGAGAGAGGGTAGTTTTGCTAACTACACTTGCGTACCTTGGATTTTCAGGGTGTGCCGATTGAACCGTAGCAGCACTTTGATTGGATGCAGAGAGTGCCAACAGCTCTCAGTCAATGTTGTGTGCAATCAGCACATCACTCAATTCACATGCCCTTGCTTTGTATAGGTCACTTTAGTAATACCAGAAGGGAAAGTCCTCAGGTTGCTCCCCACTGAACTAGAGGGTTCCTGGAAGCTGCGGTTCCCTGTATGCCCTCAGTGAAGGAGACATCACAACTCAGGCAAGCTTCACAAGCCTGTGATAGGTTCTGGGAAGGGGTTTGGGAGTGGGAGGGAACTCACGAATAGGGCAGGGGATTGGGATGTGGGGAAAGGGTACAGAGTACAGGTTCTGGGAGAGGATTTGGGTGTGGAAGGGGGCTCAAGGCTGGGACAGGAGCTTGAGATGTGAGAGAGGGTATAGTCTCTGGGAGGCAATTTGGGTGTTGGGGGGAGCTCAGGGCTGGGCTCTGGGTTCAGGATGTGGGCTCCATGTGGCACTTGTCTCTGGTGATTCCTGGAAGTGGCTGGCATCCCTCTGGGTCATTGGGCGCAGAGTCAACCAAGTGGCTCTGCATGCTGCCCCATCTGCTGCCACAGATCAAGGACAACAGGATCTATGGAGACACTGTGTGGAGGCAGTACGCAGAGTCTCCCTTGCTGCCTCTGCACCTAGGAGCCAAACAAGCTGGCTGCTTCCAGGAGTCGTGCAAAGCCAGGCAAGTAGGCTGCCTGTCCCATTATATTGCTGACTGGACTTTTAATGGTGCTGACCCAGAGATGATCCCTTTATTATTGGGTGTTCTGGTAAAAAACCAAACACTGGCAACTCTATCCTGAGACCCAGCATCAGGCTATTTCTTCTTATGAATTCCTGGTCTTTGAGTTGGGGGTTGGGGGGGACAGAGAAGAGTGTATTGGCTGGGGGCGAGACGGGGGCCACCATGATTCGTCTTTGGGAGTGAAAGGGACAGAGATGCAGGAACTTGGTTGTCATAGGAGGTTTCTTTAACGTTCTACGCCTGGAGGAATTTTAGAGTGTGTCTATATTGTTAAAGAATTTCTTGTTGACCAGTATTTTAAAATAAATTATTAAAATAATTGAAACTGCCATGATTATGTAGTGTTGGTTTGACTAATAAAATTTGCAGAATTTTGGAGAATTTTAAAATATGGTGTACATAATTTTTTATTTTTTTTGGTGCAGAATGTTCCCAGGAGTAAGCTTGTTTATAACTTCTGTACCCCAAGCAATCGGAATGTTTAACCTGTTGCAGTTGGTAACATCTATGAACAAGTTAGCACCATTCAAATACCTGTTTCCTGAAGATATTTTTGGTGAATTATGTAGGGTTGGTTTTAATAGTGGAACTGTGGGTGCCAAGGTATAGTAAAGATAAAACATGGCTTATAATATTTTCTATCACATACAGGCTGCGTCTACACTGGCAAGATTTTGCGCAAAAGTGGCTGCTTTTGTGCAAAATCTTGCCGCCTGTCTAGACTGGCCGCGAGTATTTACGCAGGAACACTGACTTTGTACTGTACAAAATCTGTGGTTCTTGCGCAAATACTCCGCCGCTCCCACTCAGGGATACGCCTTCTTGCACAAGTATTCTTGCGCAAGAGGGCCAGTGTAGACAGCCAAGTTAATTTCTTGCACAAAAAAGCCAGATGGCTAAAATGGCCATTGGAGCTTTCTTGCACAAGGGAGCATCTACACTGGCACTGATGCTTTTGTGCAAAAGCAAATCTTTTGCGCAAAGGCACATGCCAGTATAGATGCTCTCTTGCGCAAATACTTTTAACGGAAAAACTTTTCCGTTAAAAGTATTTGCGCAAAATCATGCCAGTCTAGACGCAGCCACAGAGTTCTGTTTATTAAATTTTCAGTGTTTATCCTTTCAGTAATTCACAGTTGCATTACCAAAGTGTCTCATTTCAAAGAAATTAATTGTTAGGGGATATTCCATTGTGAAGTAAAATATACTGCTTTCCTGCTACGAGAGCATTGGGTCATTATCCTCGCACATAGCTAACTTGCAGCCAGTTATTGTGTGCATTAGATGCCAGCATTTCTTTTCATTATGAAGAACAGGAAAATATCTTTTGAAACTTTTTTTTTGCTATGACAGTGTATTCTTTATTTTCTATCGAAGGAGACTATGAATCACCAAGAAAAATAGAAAAATTACATCTGACACTCCCAGTGACTTTCATACCAATAGCTGCATTCTCCAGCATAATTGTAAAGCCTTTTATGAGGGTGTGTGTGTGTGTATGTATATGCATAATATGTATCTATAAATAAAGTTGTGCCACTGGTTCCATTATAAACAACCATTAGTAAGATTTTATAACGTATGACCATATAATTTTGCTCAGAGGTGGGAGCTTAGTATGATGCTAAATATACATACAGTACCAGTGTTATTTAACTTGATCAAATCCTATTTGTGATGCCTATTTGCACACTCTGGGTTTGGATCCCAATACCAAGAATATTCAGTTGTGATGACCTGGCTTTCTTGTCCTATTTCTTTCTTCTGGGTGTGGGATTGAGATTTTTTTTTCTAGCCTTGCATTGCCCCCTTTCTCCATCCTTTTTTAGGGTGTCATTATAGCAGTAGACCCTTAAATACTTAAACCCAGAAGCACTTCCATGCCCCCAAACTCAAAATTCATGAGACAGAAACAAAACAAAAACTATCTTAAGACCATGTTATAATTGTCGGTGTGTTTTGTTAACTCCTTTTTCCCAGTCCCCAGCATGTGTTGCAGAGTGTTACACACTCTCCCAAATTCTTGGAGTACGATGACTTTTGGCACTCCCTATAAGAGCCTCAAAATTCTAATTTAGTGAAGTTTCTCTCCAGCATTTTCCCCCCTTGCTCATCAGTGCATCTCTGATCCTTCCAGTGGTTCTTGATCATCTCTCTCCCAGGTCTAAAGAGCAGCTACAGTAGGATCCCCATTTTCTGAGAGATTTGGGAAGGGGGTAGCACAGGAGATTCTTCAAAACCCACCCCCCTTCCCTGGCTTCATGTTGCAGGGATGAAGAGAGGTTGGGAAGCAGAGAAGACTGACCCATTGATCAACATAGAGAAGGGAGTGGAGCTCGATGAGCCACTAGCCTCTTATTTTTCATCCTTCCACTTGTGACAGTACCACTGGCTGCTTGCTCCTTCTCCTACCCAAAAACTTTCTCTGCCACTGATGGATGGAGGCAGCATTCTATGTGCCCCTTAAAACAAGCCTTCTCCATTGGGTGAGAGAACCAATAGATGGGTATTTTTCCTTGGCTGTGCGTGAATTCGCTCATGAAAGCTGGAGCTTCTTACCCGGAGATTGGCTCCAGCAGGGACAAATGAGATGGTTGTTGGTTAAATTGAGAATATTGACAATGCTGATGTGATTCTTTCACTCAGAGCAAGAGCAAGTAACCTCTTTCCACTTCAGTGATTTGCAAATAGTCTCACATGTCTGTTGGTGTGACCTTTAAGGGTGGAGTTTTCAAAAGTATTGAAGTGGGTTAGGAGCATAATTTCTACTGAGAAACAAAGTCCAATGTATTCAGTGATACTGTCCATTATGAGGACAATTTCATTCTTTGGGGGACATTATCTTCATTTGCATTTGATAAAATAGCTTAGTTTGGGTCTTACTGCTGAATTGTACAAAAGTTCCCTATTTCAGGTAGAAGCACATATAGGTACTTTGCTCAGGAGAACAGGTTTTTATGAGAGTTGAAACACCATCCATTCTGAACAGATTCAGCTCTTTTGGTTTTTTAGCCTCTCATTCAGCAGGTCTGGAGGATGGGATAAGAAGGGTTGTTGTTGTTGTTACTTGGAGTATTTCATGATGCCTAATTCAATTCTTACGATGCTATCTCCTGCAAATCATCTTGCAAAAGAATGAATGCCAACAGATAATTTTAAACTTGTGTATTTCGTGTTAGAATTATGGGTTTTCAAAAACTGGACATAAGTTTTTAAAGGTGTACAGAGGAGCACAAAAATGTTAGCATAGAAATCTTTTAAAATGTCCCTAGTCACCAGATTGTTGGAGTACACATGGAGGTTTTAACTAACCTCATAAAAAGCTTTAGATCCTCTGTAAAATTCTATTGCCCTTCAGAACATAAGAATTGGCATACTATATAGATTAGTGTTCTAGCTAACCCAGTAGCCTGTCACAGACAGTGACCAGTAACTGCTGCTTCCAAGGAAGGAGCAAGAAGTACTTGTTAGTTACTGGAACTTGCTCAGATACTATATCAGGATGAGCATAGTAGATAGAATAGAATCCTGGTTTGAATGCTCTTGGCCACCTTGGGTATGTGTACAGTACCATAAAATGTCCATGGCTAGACTGTGTTCGCTGACTTGGACTTGCAGGGGTTGGGCTGCAAGACTGAAACTGCAGTGTAGATGTTCAGGCTTGGGTTTCAGCTCAACCTATGAGATGCTCTCCCTCATAAAGTATACCAGAACATGCCTTCAAATACCAGAGGTGGTGTCATCTATGGAATCCCTGGTGTTTCTGGTGTAAAAGAACGGTCCATTATGAGATACCCTTCTGGATCGCTGAAGGCATCAGGAAGTTTTCAAAGGGAATAGAATACATTTTTAAAAGGTTAAAACTTGGTTCTTTGTTGAATTAACAAGGCTGTGGGGGACATTCAATAGATACATCTGGACATTATTTAGTTCTTGACTTTTAAAGGTTACCATTTAAAAAAGAAGACACTTGCACACACATACAGAGTTTCATTTCCTAAGGACATGTTAGAATGACACCTTCCCTTTTAAAGTGAATATTGAAACAAGGCTGTATTAAAATATTTTGTGTTTGTAAAATAAGAAGAAATACGCACATGAGCCACAATGACAAACACAGATTCTACTATCTACACTTTCCATGGTCTCCTTCAATCTAGCTGCCCATAATATTTATGATTAAAACAAAATCACAAAAAACACACTTTGTTTTTATTGCAAATTATAAACCAGGTTTATTAATAGGGTCATCAGTATTTATCAAACTCCTTTGCAAATTGGGCTGGGGCTGGTTTCAGCTGACCCTGATTTGTATAAAAATGATATAAAGTGTTTCACTTAGTTTTGATGTGAAATTGGTAGACATCCAGTGGCTTTGAGTGAATTGATCATTGAGTTTGGAGTGTGCCTGAACTGGAAACTCTAAAGTTACAAACCCTGTATAGATTAGTACGAGTTTCATATAGCTCAGCTGTCATCTTCTATGTTTTAACTGAAGATCCACCCTCATTACCCCTTCATCTAATAACCCCTGACCAAATATACATACAGTACTATATTTATCTAGGATTACTCACCCCTAAAGAGGATCTGGTCTGATTAAAAGTAAATGGAATTAGAAAAAAAGATGAAATATGCAAACATCTGAAATAAGTGGATTGGAGGAAATCTAATTGAAGTTTTGTAATGTTAAGTGAAATCCCTCATATTTCTACTTGTTCCTGTAAAGAGCAAAAGAAGACAAAAGATATGTATATAAATGTATAGATTTTCATAAAAGGGGCATTCATGCATCTTTTAGAACTGGTCAGTAATTTTCAAATAGAAAAATTAGTTGTCCACTGGAAATTGCTAATTCAACGCAATCAAGGAAATTTTACCATGATTATATTTGGGGGAGGGGTAAAAAAATCAGACTAATTTCTTTATTAGGTGTAAGCTGTTTTTATGTAGAAATTATGTATTTATTTTTATTATAGTAGGGAATAATGTTTAAATTATTTTGATAAGATATTTTTAAATTTCAATTAGTGATAAATTCCAAACTTTGACATTTCTTTCGAATTCAAATTGGAAAGAAAATGTCACAATTTGAAGACTTTCCCACATAATTTTCTAATGCCCTTTGATACTCTATTGTTGGCAGCAGTATCAGTACAAAAGTAGAGGAAGTTAGTGCAAACCTCAGGTGGAATAGCTTTTTCTCTTTCAGCCTTTTCAGACATAATCAGTTGAATTTGGTTGATTACTTTTTTTTCCTTGCTGTAGGCAAGTAATCCAAACTCCAAGTCTAGTTCTTGGATCTGACATGGATATGAGAGTCAGGTTGCCAGATGGTTTAACCAAAAATACCGAACACTCCCCACAGAGGATAAAATTCTGTTGAGAAAAAAAAGGGGAGGGAGACCAAAGTTGTTGAGGAAAAAAAAAAGACCCCAAGAGTTATTAAGCAAAAAAAAGTTTTTTTAAATTAAAAAAACCCCAGAATGTCCCCTTTAAGAAATGCTTTTGAGGCTCTTTGGCCCTAACAGGCTGCCTGCGGCCTTCCACCATCTTGTCTCCCTACTCTGGGCCAGACAGCTCCCCTGTGGAACCAGGTAAGTACCTGGTATTTTTGCCTCCTGGCTGGGAAAAATTCAGAAAATACCGAAGATTTTAGATTTCCAGTATTTTCTGAATTTTTTTATCAGACAGGAGGCAAAAATACTGACTGTGTCAATACCGGACACCTGGCAACCCTATATGAGACTCATCCCGATGAATTATGCAGCCATAAATTAAATTAATACATTAGAAAATCTACCCCTCTGATAGAAAATCTAAATATACCTCTCTAGTCTAGAACCCTGGGACCTGACTGGTGCTGAACCAGAGAATTTGCCACACCACATGAGGGCAATATTGTCTAGCAGCATTACCAATACTTGCACTGCTTACTGGGCTCTTAGAAGACATTTAGGGGTAAATTAAGGCTAAATAGCAACACAGAACACAGAGAGCCAGATCTAGTATCTGTAGGCAAATATGAGATCCTGCAAAATATGGCCACACCCATAATAAACGGGCATCCAATTAACTAAAATCATGGTGAACCATGGATGTTGCTAGGCTAGAGTGGTTCCAACCTGTATTGTGTTTTTATCTGTGAGATAAAATCTTGCTTGAGTGTTTGTGATTTTTTAGAGAATATTGTACCCATTTCTCTGAGATTATGGATGTGGAGTATGTGAACCAAGACATGTGACTGAAAATTGACTGGATATTACCTCCTGAAACTTCATGTTTCAAGTGTTATGCTTAAACGAAGCACACAAGATCTTTTATAGGGGAAAAGGCAGTACGCCGCATTTAATGAGAATACAACAGTTGCATATGCTTTTCAGTCACTCATACACAAACAACATAAACACAAAGTCTCGCCAAATGATGTCATAGTTACCAGTCCAGAGTCTGTATCAATCTAGTGGCCAGCTAGATTGAACACAGGGGGGAGCAGGGTCTTTGTCGGTCGATAGATCTGATGCTTCTCTGGATTTGTCGGCAAGACAAACCCAAAGTTCCATAGGAAAGCACCCTGCTTTTATAATCCTTTTCTCTGTTGAAATCAATGTATTCCGCTGTGTCAGCCTGTGACCAGAGTGTTATCTTTTGATGTCAGTGTTCCCAAAACATTCTCCAAGGCTCATCTTGTAATCAGTCGTCTTTCCGGGGTGTTCGCTTCACTTTAAAGCTGTCAATCTGCCAATATCCAAACACCTTGTGAGTAGGGATACACATTTTTGACACCAGGCTATCTAGTCTTTGCCCATGCTCAACCTTTTGGCCATCTGGTCCTGAGCAATAACTTTTTGCAAAGTTATCTCGACACATTCATACTCTCCTTTTCACACACATAAGCAATGTTACAAAGGCTCTCAAGGTTATGTGTCACAACATCAACATCTGCATTGGCAAGACAACGAGGTGTCATAAATCAAGCAATTAAGGCCTCAGCCTTTAATATTGTTATAATCTTTATTAACACAGACATAATATGAAATCCTGTCTCTTTACTTACTAAAACTTTAGAACAAGGAAATGTAGGAGATATATACTTTACTAAAGATTTTGACTTACTACAATCTTAAATATAATTATATATTACCTTACATTATTACATTACTAAACGTAAGATAAGAAATATAAAAAGAATAAAACTTTCAGTTCCAACACAAGCAAAATGGGTCCCCTGTTCTATTAACACAGATTATATGGACTCTGTTCCTAGTTGGAATAAGGATCAGTCAACATTTCACAAAAAGAAATTTCTAGGAAATATGAAGTATGTTAAAGCTAGAACAAGGCGCTGTGAGAGAATCAAGAATATTTTATTAGTAACTTTTAGATATAATGTTAGCTGTTGTACTCTGGTAATGTATTTCTGAGAGGCACAGATGTTCAAACTTCCCATAGACATGTGTTTCTTGATAGCATCCAGAGACCTGTCAATGTTTGTATAGGGGTTTAAAAAGGAAAACATCTGTTCACCTTCATACTAGTGTGAATAGCATTAGCAACATGGATGTATAAAAGATAGTGGAAACTGGTAAGCAAATTTTCACGCAACTACTACATAGTAAATAAAACTCTTCTGAATTTTGCTAAGCAGTAATTAAAATGCTGTTGACCCAAACTATAAGGCCTGGATTCACCTAGGTACTTAAGGACATGCATAACTTTAAGCTTATGTGTTGGCTCATTAATTTCAGCTGGTTTAATGTATTTCATGCCTTGCTAATTCATGACCTGAAAGAGGAAGAAACTTTTCTGTAGCATTTTGTTATATGAATAGTCAAAGAAAAACTGAAGGAGTTCCAATGCAAGCATTTCTATAACACTTCCTTTCTTGTGAAGCTCACGAAGGGTATGTGTTAAATAACTAAATTCCCAGCTACTGTATTTCACCTTTAAAATCAGGGTCTGTTATCACAAAAAGTGAGATGTCGCACTCAATTTCTCAGAAAATTTTACAACATTGCACAACAATTTAACGGTAAAGGAGACTCTGTGACCCACTGCCTGCTGCAACCTTTTGATTATCGTTGTTAAATGCTTTTATAACAGACCAAAATTTTAATAAGTAATGTAGAAAAAGGTGAACGATGGCAGAAAAGATTTGGGACAATATTAGTGAGAACTGAGAGATCCGAGTACCAGTATGTTCAACTTTCAGGCTAATAGTTTGTATTCTAACAAGGGAAATTAGATGTTCTATTCTGTCTCTCAGGAACTGAAAAGAGCCAGGCTAAGTGAACACCACCTAGATAATCACTAGGTTTTAAAAATACAGATGTCTCTTTGTAAAAGACTGCGGACATGCACATAAAGGCAGCATGGTTGTCCCTAAAGCTTAATCATGTAGCACCTGGAGTACAATATATAACTAACTGTGTAAACAGAAGTTCTTCCCTGTGAGCTAAAGTGTCTCCATTTGCAAGGCTAATAGGTTGAAAGTAGACAAATACAATAGAAGCAGCATTCATATGTATATGTAAGCCACACGCCTGCTGAGTGTGGCCCACTGTTTCATGAAGTGGCACTTAGGCTATTTGCAGACAAAAAGAATGAGTTTCATCTCTGGCCTTAGCTGAGAGCCAGATAGTTTTAAAGTTCAGGATGTAAAGGCTCATGCACTGAGCTCCAGAAGTCCCAGATTTGATTCTGCCTGTTGGTGTTGCATATAGATGCAATCATACCATATTTAGTGTTTTGGGACGTTATTCTCATGTATTGGAGTTCTATTAATAGTAAAAATGGTTTTAATGGGAATGGATGGTTTGGAACTGGTAACAGATAATAGAACCCTTCCTTGACTGTTAAATCAGTGGTTCAAATGTACTTTAATTCAACAGTGAGCAAAAGGCACAAACTGACTGAACATGAAGACTTAATACCTGTATGCAATAGAGGTGGATTTTACAAAACAAAGATTAGGAATGTGTGTGAAGAGCAAGAAGGAAGCTTGCACAGTTATCTAGCTCTTCTGTAAATAATCAGAAGATTCAAGTCTGTAGGCTGCCAAATTGACACCACTTTTCCTAGAACTAAACAAGAATGAGGAATCAAATAGTTTTTAAACAGAAACTAGGCTATAACCCTTGCTGAATTGACATTAGCTGAAGGGTGTGTGTAGGAGAGGGAGGGGCCTTTTCTGAAATTGGTGATATAAATTATTAGTTCAGTTGTAGGACTGAATTGCAAAAGCCTTTCTAAAACAATAAAAAAATTAATACTACAGCACCTTTACTAAATTGTTTTTTGGGAGGATTGATTGGTTTTGGTGTTTTTTTTTTGTTTTGTTTTTGTTTTTGTTTGTTTTTTTATTTGTAATTTTGTATTTCATGGTGAACAGTGTCTCGTGCCTTATTATCTGGGATGAATCTAATTTTACCCAGGATGAGTTTTGCTTTGTCCTCCTTTCTAATAATTAAGAAAAACAGAATGCACACCATGACACTGTTAGGCAGGGAGGCATCTGCACCACCTGTTTTATAAAGCTGCTCATAAGACTGAAGGAATTTGCATTTGATAATGATGTTCATGGTCCTCTTTAACAGAAATGCTTTTACCTCAGCTGAATGTGGAATGAGGTTAGAGAAGGTATTAGTGTGTATCTATGCTATAAAGATCATTGGTAAATAGAAGTAATTAACCTTGTTGGACTTTAATTAAGCTAGACTTATTGCAAAGACATAAATATGGTGTATGTTCAGTTCAGGGATGTAAGAGTGTATTTGTTTAAACTGGAAACTGATAAGCATGATCTTATTGGTTAGCCAAATGGCAGGTTCCCCAGGAGCGGGGTACTAGGCATGAGCCGGTATGCACGGGGAGCCAGCTTAAAAGCCAGCTCCCAGTGCACACCGGCTCCCAGGAAGCTAACTGCTGCTCTGTGCTACTCTCTGTATGAGTCAGTAGCATGAGGCGACAGCCAGCTCCAAAGGAGAGGGACCAACAAACTGGCTGCCTCTCCCGGGGAGTCAGCATGTAATGGCGTAACTGCTAAAAAAAAAAATGTTGTAGCTACACGATTACTATAATAACCGTGTTTTTAACATCCCTACTTCAGATCAGCTTGGCAAGGGCATATGTTTGGGGATTTTGTGAATATTACAATAAAAGGGAATAAAGTGATGTGCTGTTGAACAAGAAAGGGAATGTTAGACCTATCTAAGATCAGATCTACATGTAGAAAGCTGAAGAAAAGTTGGATCACCACAGTTTTGTCCAATATGAGGTACAAGCAGACTTTTTCAAATGTGAGTAGACATCTTGAAAGCCCAACTTGCAATGTTATAAAGGGGACCAAAAAGTAAGTAACTCTGTACAATGCAGGAGATTCCTAAGAATGGGATTCACAAAAGCCAACATGCTATGTGGAGAGCCAAATTAATGTAGCTGTAGAATCATAGAATCATCGAACTATAGAGCTGCAAGAGACCTCAGAAGGTCATCAAATCCAGCCCCCTGCTCTAGGCAGGACAAATCCAACTGTAAGAAAGCCAAGGAGAAGGGTGTCCAAAGGGATTTAGGTACCCAAACTGGGCCAGTTGGAGGCATTTCGCTCCACTCCTTATTCACAGCTATGAACTTGCTCCAGGAGTTAGGTGCCTGTCAGGTTTTTTTGTATAAAACCAAGAACAGGATGTGATAGCAGACACATACAGAAAACCTTCAGCCCTAGATGTGGCAACCCTGGTTTCCAATCTCCTTCTTGTCTGATACAGAATAGGGATTTGAATTTGAGTCTGTCATCTTATAGGGGTGCAATTCAGAGAAGTTAAGTGGTTGTCACCAGCATAGCTTGCAGTGTTTTCCTTCTTTAGCACCTAGCATGAGATGCTTACTGCCAGCACCAACCATACAGTTTACACCACGTGTCTCTGGTTCTCTGTGGGGATACATCCACATTTTCTGGGGGTACACCAACTTATCTAGATAGTTGCCTAGTTTTACAATAGGCTATATAAAAAGCAAATTCAGCACAAATGAACATTTAATACAGACAGTGACTTGTTTATATACTTGCTCTATATACTATGCACTGAAAAGTAAGTATAATATTTATATTCCAGTTGATTTACTTTCTTTTTTTACCATATAATTATAAAATAAGCCTGTTTTCTGCAATACTGTACTATGAATCTTTTTTGAATTTTTATGTCTGATTTTGTAAGAAAGTGGTTTTCTTAAGTGAGGAGACTATTAGGGGTACACAAGTCAAATCATACTCTTGTAAAGGGTACTGTAGCCCGGAAAGGTTGAAAACCACTGACAGTCCTAGTTGGGCAGTTCTTATTAGAACTTACAGTTCTTACCAGCCCAACTCTGGCTTCTACCACCTGAATTTCTCCAAAACGATTTGCCCTGATGTGTCTAGCCCTCACCTGGGCCAGCCAGATAAATAATCTTTGTTGTGCATTTAAAGAAGTGGTTCCCAACCTTTTTTTATACTGCGGACTGACAAACACATTCACAAACTTTTGGTGGACTGGTAAAAATGTATTTGCATATTTGCATATTCATCGTGCAAATAACAAATATGCAAATTAAATAGTACCAGTCTGTTGAAAGCCTGGCCCACACAACCACCATGAACAACCGACTTCAGCTCCAGCAGTCACAACCTGGCAGGTGGCTGACGAAGCTGAAGCCAGCTGTTCATGGTGGCTCTGGAGGTTGGGGCTGTGGTATACCCCGACCCCTTGAGCCCCCCAGAACTGCCCACCCCTCCACTTACCCCCCAGAACCAGCCATCCCCTGCAGCCAATCCCCCCAGTGCCAGCCTCCTGCCCTCAGAGCCCCCCAGTGTCAGCACCCATCCCAAATGCCTCTGTGCCAGCCCCTTAGAGTCCCCTACCCCCAGACCCCCCAGTGCCAGCCTCCTGTTTGCAGAGCACCACCGCACCCAACCCCTCCACTGCCTCCCAGTGCCAGCCCCCAGTCTCCAATATTAGCCCTGTCCCAAGAGCCCCCCGGTGCCAGCTCCACCCCCATAGCCCCAGAAGTATTGACTTTACCTCCAGAGGTCCCCAATATTAGCTTCACCCCCAGAACTCCCAAGTGTCAGCCCCCACTTCTTAGAGCCTCTCACAGAATTAGCTCCACCCCTGGAATCCCAATGCCTGCCTGCCTCCCTCACCTAGCCCTGTGCTGCCTCCAAGTCACCAGCTGAGCACTGCTATCTGGGTTGCGGCTGCTCTAAGGCTGCTGTGCCGGGCTCCGTGCAGCCCTCCTGCCATGCAGCAGACTGCTCTTCTGCATCTGGGACACTCCTCTCCCAACAGCTGCAGCAGAAGGGGAAGTGCTAGCTCGTGTATCCCAGCCCCGGTCCCTAGAGCTGCTGCAGCCTGGCAGCCAGTTGTCTGCGGACTGGTACCAGTCTGCAGACGAGCAACTGGGAACCGCTGATTTAAAGAGACAAAAGCACATGAGAGTTTTTTAACTTAACACTCTTCAAACAAAACACAGAGTTAATTTACAGTTAAATAAATTTGCTAAAAAAATATACATAGAATTAACTTAGGGTGACAAGCAGATTAAAGGAAAACACATAACTAAAAATCTAAATGTAATCTAGTAAGGTACAGGTTTTGTGTAAGATATTTTCCCTCACTAATCTTCCTTCTTCTAGTCTAAGCCGGGGCTGATTTACGCTCAATCAGGCCTTTTCACAGAAGTACAAGATGTCTTCCCTGGGAGAAAGATTTTGCCTAAGCCATTTTCTCATGTTCCATTCCCAAAGTTTTCAGTGTCCCCTTGGTTGAAGAATAGATCTTTCTCAGCTCTGATCCTTTTTTTATTTATCTAGTGATGGATGCCAAAATGGCTTTCTGTGTCTGTTTATATCTCTGACTTCAATGTCCTCATTTAAAGACAACGAGTAGTCCTATAGCACCTTAGAGTATGACTATACAGCAAAGTTATTTCAAAATAACTTTCCTAGCATCTATACAGCCAAACTGCTATTGCAAAATTAATTTGAAATAGCGGAGCGCTTATTTCGAATTTGGTAAACCTCATTCCATGAGGAATAACACCAAATTTGAAATAGCTAAATCAAAATAAGCACTGTGTAGACGCTTATTTCATAATAGGGGGCCTCTAGCCCTTCCCAGGGTGCCCTGGTGGCCACTCTGGGCCAAACCAGGAAAACTCTTCTGTTCCACCCCCCACCCAGCCCCGGAGCCCTTAAAGGGGTAGACTCTGGTCACAGTGCCTGTGCCAGCTGCAAGCCTGCCAACACAGAGGCAGCAGTCTGTGCAGCTGGCCCAGCATGAGCCAGCAACCCACTGGCATCCAGCCCTCCACTGTTCCCCAGGAGCAGGCTGGCAGCTCCCAGGAGCCTGCCGGGGCCGC
The DNA here is from genome assembly GCF_049634645.1 of Pelodiscus sinensis. Classification (NCBI taxonomy): domain Eukaryota; kingdom Metazoa; phylum Chordata; order Testudines; family Trionychidae; genus Pelodiscus; species Pelodiscus sinensis. The sequence continues at coordinate 311,804,638 of NC_134711.1, forward strand.
AAAAGGTGGGTGTCTTCTTGGTCTAGTGTGGAGATTGTGGACCTCATTGAGGTTTGGGGGGAGCCCTCCAATGACCACAATCTCCACACTAGATGCAGGAACGCGGCAGTCAACAGGCGGATGGCTGTCAGCCTGGCCACCAACGACCACATGCACACCCAGGAGCAGGTACGCATGAAAACCAAAGAGCTGCGCCAGGCCTATGCCAGGGCCTCAGGGAGCAGCTCCCAACCAGGGGCTGACCCAGACCCCTGACCCTATTATGATGCCCTGGACCACATCCTGGGGGGTCAGATGGTCCATGTCCCCCGGGTGGTCATCGACCCTGGGGCAGAGGGCCCTGCCCATGACACCGAGGAGGAGCAGGAAGAGGATGGCCAGGAGCCGCAGGAGTCTGGAGGGAGCGTGCCCCACACCCAGGACCCCCGAGCCATCCCAGCAAGCCTGTTGCCAGAGTTATCTGAGGCTGGGGAGGCCTTGACATGTGAGTGCCATCACTGTCCCCTTGGGCGGAGGAGGGGAGAAGGGAGAAAGAGGGAGACCAGAGACCATGTGTGTGGGCCTTGCATGTGGCCCCGGCTGACTGCCACACAGAGGCCCTGGCCTGTTACCCACATGCGTGTACGTATGAAGGCACATGACGTGCTCTTGACCCTGGGGAAGGACACTGCACGATGCCCTCTCTCCATGAGCCCCCTCTACGCAGAGGCAGGGCACATCTCTCCTCTCCCCCCCACACCCATACTAGATACAGCACAGGGGCATAGGTGCAGTCTCGGGCGAGCTCACATTCCCGGGTATAGCAGGACATGCCGAATATGGCCTGTGTGCAAGTACATCGGCTCTGATGGGGTGGAGACCTATTGTTCTCGCTATGCAGAGTGGGGCAGGGCTTCCCCCACTGTGTCCCCAGGGATAACTGACCACTTCAGTTGTTTCTCCACAGCTGCATCAGCTGCGAGTGCAGGGCACACCACCCCGCCCTGACCCATAACCAGGAGGAGTACCAGTGGCAGCACCTGGGGATCCTGAGAGGCCAGCACCATACCCTCGATCACTGGGGGCATGAAAACCTGCAACTGCAATATGAGAGATGGGGGGAGCTGCTTGCCCAGGGCTGTGCCATCTCCGACCACCTGCAGACCCTGGTGCAGAAATTGCTGCTTCCTACCACTCCAGCCCCAGCTGCTGCCCCAGCTACCGCTCCTCCTCCCACTCCTGCTCCCCTTCCCGCTTCTTCCTCTTCCCCCTCCCACCTGCCCCACCCTCTATACCCACTCCCCCCCAGAAACGCTGAGGCCCCCGCACCTGCAGTGCAGGGAGACAGGTGGGCCAGCAAGACCCCCAACCCTGAGTTTCTCCTCCCCCTTCCTCCCCTTGGCTCCCCCTTCCAGCTTTCTCCTCCCAGGTTTCCCCCTCCCCTATCCTGCTCTCATTCCCCCTCCATCCCAGTTATGTTCAATAAACAGAGTTTGTTTTTGTCAACATGTGTCTTTATTTAATGGGAAGGGGGGTTAGGGAGGGATCAGTGAAAGGATGTGAGGGTAAAATGAGACACAAGCCCCCAGTGGGACACTCCAGGGAGACTATAGTCCTCCTCTGGATGGAAGCTCTCCCGCAGGGCCTCCTGGATACGGACAGCCCCCCAATGGGCCTCCCAGCTGGCAGCCATGCAGGTCTGCGCGTACAGGCCATCCAAGTGGTCGGCCTCTGCCATCCAGCCCGGCAGGAAAGTCTCCCCCTTCCTCTCGCACAAATTATGCAGCACACAACACGCTGCCACCACGTGCGGAATATTCCACTCGGAGAGGTCCAGGCAGGTGAGGAGGCATCTAAAATGGGCCTTCAACCACCTGAATACCTCCTGCACCATGATGCGGACCCTGCCAAGCTTGGCATTAAAGGCCTGTCAGGAGGGGTTGAGGTGTCCCGTGTAGGACTTCATCAGCCAGGATTGTAGGGGATAGGCCACATCCCCCACCATGCACACAGGCACATCCACATCCCCGACCCTGATGTGGCGGTCGGGAAAGAAAGTCCCAGAGTGCAGCCTTTGGCACATGGAGGAGTTGTGTTAAACCCACATGTTGTGTGCTTTGCCAGACCAGTCCACGCTAATGTCCACGAACTGGCTCCGGTGGTCAGACACAGCCTGCAGGATGACTGAGAAGAATCCCTTCTGGTTGATGTACAGGGAGGCCTGGTGGACCGGGGCAAGGATGGGGATGTGCATTCCATCGATTGCTCCCCCGCAGTTGGGGAAGCCCAGTGCGCCAAACTCCTCAATCACTGCGTTCACATCAGTGAGGTGGATGACTCCGCAAAGCAGCACTCTGTTGATGGCCTTGACCACCTGCAGAGGGACACACAAAACCACCAAGAGTCACTGGGGTTCCAGGGTGTCTGAGAGTGCTCCTTCCCCGCCACTGCCCCATACCCCCACTCCCAGGAGAAAATCCCCTCCCCCCCGCAATCCTGGCCACCGCGGGCAGTCCGTAGTGCGGATGGGTCAGAACAAACACTCCTAAGAAATATATAGTATGATAAGCTTTTGTGGGCAAAACCCACTTCCTCCCTCTGCTCATCTAAAGAAGTGGGTTTTGCCCATGAAAGCTCATGATACTATATATATTTTTGTTAGTCTGTAAGGGTATGTCTACACTACCACCTAGTTTGAACTAGGGTGGTAATGTAGGCAACCGGAGTTGCAAATGAAGCCTGGGATTTGAATTTCCCGGGCTTCATTTTTATCTTGCCGGGCGCCGCCATTTTTAAATGTCCGCTAGTGCGGACTCCGTGCCGCGCGGCTACACATGGCATGGACTAGGTAGTTCGGACTAGACTTCCTATTCCGAACTACCGTTACTCCTCGTTTCACCCTAGTTCGAACTAGGGTGGTAGTGGAGACATACCCTAAGGTGCTACAGGACTACTCATTGTTTTTAAAGTTACAAACTAGCAGGCTACCCTTCTATGACTTGTTTAAAAAGGCAGGATGATCTCATGGTGTACATTCCTTCCTGCCATCTTCCCAGCTTCCTACTGATTTGAATGTAAATGGGGCTGGTCACACCTTGCTCAGTTTCACTGGAGACAGGTAGATAATTTCTGATATTTCCTCTTATCTGGGAAAGACCTTTTTCCTCCCTTTGTTTGGTCACAGTCTGTAACGCATAATACTTTGTCTTCCTTATTCTTCATGTAGTATTGATACATACATTTCACAATGATATTACACAACAGCGTGTCATAGGCTTTCAAAGAATACCTCACTCAATATATTCATAATACAGTAATATTGTGTACAATCCATTGATTCAGTCGTTTATCTCATCACTTAAGGTTCAGAGCCGTGTCTTTATAGCTCAGACAGAATTTCTCTGCTCTGCTGGAAGCTATTTCCTCTCCTGCTTGTTAGTTTAATGATCTTAAAAGTTAATCTGTAAATAGACTTTCATTGTCTCTGCCTAATAATCTGGTTGCGCACAGAAGCAAATATACATTTTTTTTGTCTGGAGCAGGCCTGTTTAACAACCCCCCTGACATGCCTGGCTTAAACACATTGCAGTCACCATTCTAGGGTACATACCTGAGGGAAGAATATTAATGATCAGTGAGTTACGAGTTTTCCATGACACCTTTTAAAAATCATAGAATCATAGAATCATAGGACTGGAAGGGACCTCGAGAGGTCATCGAGTCCAGCCCCCTGCCCTCAAGGCAGGATCAAGCTCCGTCTACACCATCCCTGACAGATGTCTATCTAACCTGTTCTTAAATATCTCCAGAGAGGGAGATTCCACCACCTCCCTTGGCAATTTATTCCAATATTTGACCACCCTGACAGTTAGGAATTTTTTCCTAATGTCCAATCTAAACCTCCCCTGCTGCACTTTAAGCCCATTACTCCTTGTCCTGTCCTCAGAAACCAAGAGGAACAAATTTTCTCCTTCCTCCTTGTGACACCCTTTTAGATATTTGAAAGCCGCTATCATGTCCCCCCTTAATCTTCTTTTTTCCAAACTAAACAAGCCCAGTTCATGAAGCCTGGCTTCATAGGTCATGTCCTCTAAACCTTTAATCATTCTTGTCGCTCTTCTCTGTACCCTTTCCAATTTCTCCACATCTTTCTTGAAATGTGGCGCCCAGAACTGGACACAGTACTCCAGCTGAGGCCTAACTAGTGCAGAGTAGAGCGGCAGAATGACTTCACGAGTTTTGCTTACAACACACCTGTTAATACAACCTAGAATCATATTTGCTTTTTTTGCAACAGCATCACACTGTTGACTCATATTCAACTTGTGGTCCACTATGACCCCTAGATCCCTTTCTGCCATGCTCCTTCCTAGACAGTCGCTTCCCATCTTGTATGTATGGAACTGATTGTTCCTTCCTAAGTGGAGCACTTTGCATTTCTCTCTATTAAACCTCATCCTGTTTACCTCCGACCATTTCTCTAACTTGCTAAGGTCATTCTGAATTATGTCCCTATCCTCCAAAGAAGTCGCAACCCCACCCAGTTTGGTATCATCTGCAAACTTAATAAGCGTACTCTCTATCCCAATATCTACATCATTGATGAAGATATTGAACAGTATGGGTCCCAAAACAGACCCTTGAGGAACTCCACTTGTTATCCCTTTCCAGCAGGATTTAGAACCGTTAACAACCACTCTCTGACTACGGTTATCCAGCCAATTATGCACCCACCTTATCGTGGCCCTATCTAAGTTATATTTGCCTAGTTTATCAATAAGAATATCATGCGAGACCGTATCAAATGCCTTACTAAAGTCTAGGTATATGACATCCACCGCTTCTCCCTTATCCACAAGGCTCGTTATCTTATCAAAGAAAGCTATCAGATTAGTTTGGCATGACTTGTTCTTCACAAACCCATGCTGGCTATTCCCTATCACTTTATTACCTTCCAAGTGTTTGCATATGATTTCCTTAATTACCTGCTCCATTATCTTCCCTGGGACAGACGTTAAACTGACCGGTCTATAGTTTCCTGGGTTGTTCTTATTCCCCTTTTTATAGATGGGCACAATATTTGCCCTTTTCCAGTCTTCTGGAATCTCCCCTGTCTGCCATGATTTTTCAAAGATCATAGCTAAAGGCTCAGATACCTCCTCTATCAGCTCCTTGAGTATCCTGGGATGCATTTCATCAGGACCTGGTGACTTGCTGACATCTAACTTTCCTAAGTGATTTTTAACTTGTTCTTTGTGTATCCTATCTTCTAAACTTACCCTCTCTCTGCTTGTATTCACTACGTTAGGCACACCTCCAGACTTCTCGGTGAAGACCGAAACAAAGAAGTCATTGAGCATCTCCGCCATTTCCAAGTTTCCTGTTACTGCTTCTCCCTCCTCACTAAGCAGTGGGCCTACCCTGTCCTTGGTCTTCCTCTTGCTTCTAATGTATTTATGATGGTGAACCATAGTGAGTTGGGGGTATATTGAATTGGTCAGGCCATCTGAAACTCAATACATGTGAGCCCCTTGACCAGTGGTATGATGTGTTCTTAGGGTCAGAGTCTCCCACCTCTCAGATAAGTTAATGAACCATTGGGTTATAGAATAATCCTCTTTCTGGCCCAGTGATTATTCAAGTATTTTATATAAAGTCAAACAGCTTCAACTGGAGAGATTGTCCCCGTCTCACAAGTTGAAATAACAGTTCAAAACCCTGCTCCCAATGGGTGTGTAAAGGAAAGGGTCTTGAACCTAGGTATCGTTTATCCAGGGTTGCATGCCTTGGCCACTGGGCTAAAAGTTAAGGCTGCCACCCTCCTGATAAATTCTCTGTGGATTAATATGGGTTCAGTTCAGACCCTAAAGACACGAAGGAAAGGGACCATCTACTTTGCAGAGTCTCACTGTGGCTTAGGTGTGAGATAAGTACCAAGCTGTTTGATAATGTGTGGACTTAAGCAGCTGTGTGCATGCCCAGCTATGCAAATTTAGGCACATCTGGTACTTTAACAGTGAAGATGTGCACTTCTACAAGGTTAGGCACCAATTCAGTAGGAGTTTTGTGAATGCCAGAGGTGTTTAAATGCTGGACTTGGGTGAGTAAAGTGGCAATTAGGCATATCAATGTCTCCCTTTTGTATAAGGGTGCCACATACAATCTGAAGTGGAAAAAATAGATTTTTATTTCCCACAATGGGGAAAGGAACCAGTGCAACTCCTTCCCCTAGCAACAAATTTCCCATGTAAAACCACAAAAGACCTTGTTTCTAAATAGGGATACGCACATTGCCTGACTATGACATTCAGTTCCTTATTCCTGAACTATCTTGATGTTTGCTTTCGGGCATCTGGTGACAACCTATTTTGCCAACTTGCTGCAGCTCTGCTTTAAACAGGGATTTATTTAATCAAATTTCATAAAGATGCAGGCCACTCTGTCACAATTACATTGCACAGAAGCATAATCTTGAGCACAGAAATGTTCAAGTCCACATTTTTTGAAAAGTAGTCCTTAGTTTTGGGGCTCTTCTAACTTTTTATTTTTGAGAGCCTAACTTCAGATAATTCAGGCTTACCTTTTTCAAAGGTACCAAACTCCCATGATTTTCATAGGAACCCATTGTGCATTTTATTAAAATTAATTAATTCCTTATTTTCGTAAGCTAGCTGTTATAATTTATAGCTTTTGAGATAGGGGTTTGAAAAGTAGTAGGAAATGTACATATCTGGAACTTGTACATTTCCAATAGAGATGAAGATTGGTTCTGTTGTAAAATAATTTAACTTCAGAGATAATGACCTGGATTCATCAGAGTGGTAATGGATAGATTATTTTTCTAATTGATGCACTTAATAGTTCACTTGTGTTTAGAAGGTAAGGAATGCTGGTCTTTTATAAAGATTGAAACAGAGATAATTGCTGAATTTCAGAGTTTTGACAAAAAGAATGTCATTTAAGTGTGTGTGTATGCGTACATGTGCGTGCATATAATTAAAACAGTATATTAACATGTTAAGATGCTAAGTCAAATACTCAGAGGCTGCATCTAAACTGGCATGATTTTCCGTTAAAAGCATTTGCGCAAAAGAACTTTTTGCGGAAAAGCGTCCATGCCAATCTAGACGTGGTTTTGCGCAAGAAAGCCCCGATCGCCATTTTCACCATCGGGGCTTTTTTGCGCAAAACAGTTTTTACCTGTCTACACTGGCCCTCTTGCGCAAAAGCATTTGTGCAAGAGGGCTTATCCCTGAGCGGGAGCATCATCGTATTTGCGCAAGAACACCGACAATCTTACCTTAGGGTATGTCTAGACTACATGCCTCTGGGGACAGAGGCATGTAGATTAGGGTACCGGACATAGTAAAATGAAGCAGCGATTTAAATAATCGCCACTTCATTTAAATTTACATGGCTCAGCGCGATAGTCTGGACGCTCCCCTGCCGACATCAAAGGCATTTGTTGACCACCCAGGTAAACCTCATCCCAGGAGGAATACCTGGGTGGTTGACAAATACCTTTGATGTCGGCAGGGGAGCGTCCAGACTATCGCGCTGAGCCGACAAACAGCTGATCAGCTGTTTGTCGGCTCAGCGCGGCAGCCATGTAAATTTAAATGAAGCGGCGATTATTTAAATCGCCGCTTCATTTTACTATGTCCGGTAGCCTAATCTACATGCCTCTGTCGCCAGAGGCATGTAGTCTAGACGTACCCTTAGATCGTCAGTGTTCTTGCGCAAATTCACGCGACCAGTGTAGACAGCTGGCAAGGTTTTCCGCAAAAGCAGTCACTTTTGCGGAAAAACTTGCCAGTCTAGATGCAGACAGAAGGTAACCTTAATTTGACCCCGTTGGAGGTGTGCTTTATGGTAGTCTCTAAGGATGCACCTACACTATAGGGCTTAACTCGAAATAAGCTACGCAAATTGAGCTATGTTAATTGCGTAGCTTATTTCGAAATAGGGAGTGTCGACACATCACTTACTTTGAAATAGTAACTTCCCCCAACTTCCCTTACTCCTTGTACAGTGAGGGTTACAGGAGTTGGAGTAAGAAGTCCTCCAGCTTGACAGTATTTTGACATTATTTTGAAATAACTGCCTGTTATATAGACGTGGACTAAGTTATTTCGGAATAGTGCTAGTTATTTTGAAATAGTGTTGCAGTGTACACATACCCTAATTTATATGATCACTACTGTCTTTTTTCCCCAACAGGAATCCAGGATCATTCAATGAATTAGGGATTTAGTTCTTAGTACCTTCGTCAGATACAGAATTATTAATTTTCTATGGGTATCCTCTATAGTGCTCCTCACTATAGTCTCTAACTGCTTCACTGCAACCCCTGGGAGGTGAGGGAATATTTTAATCTCTCCTCTTACATACGAAAACAGAGTCGTAGTGAGATGAATGTCAAAAGAATCTCTTAATTTTTGGCCGCTCAACTTGAGATACTTAAGTGTGGCATTTATAACACGCTGTGCTCAAGTGCTTTGCCAGAAATAAAACCCACCACTACTGTGTGCACTACTGGGCTAAATTCAGGAAAGAGTTAAGTTTGATTGTGACCCTTGTTAACATATTTAATTAATCAACAGGAGGTATACTGGAAAGGTACTGAATTAAGCCTCAGAACCCACAGCAAGTTCACTGGCCCAAGCATCTGGAAAAGCTGTCATTTTCATTTAGTTGGTGGTACTGCTGAATGGCTGTAAAAAAAAAAAAAAAGCCCCAGCCTTGGACAATGGGTAGGGAGGTTCTTGTGCAGTAGGGCGTTTTTAGTTTTGTGTAAGTCTATTAAATACTGCATTCAGCAGTGAGGAAGCAGAGAGGGGATTTTCAATTAAATCCAGGTGTCTTTAGCCCAGGTTTCACCAGCATGAAGACACAATATCTATATAGTCTTGCATGTATATATACAGAACAAATTATTGGCAAGTCCTCACCATGGTCAAATTGCAGAAACCATATTCTAGTGTTGTATTTACTATTACACATAATTGTTTAAAATATTTTTACTTTTACATAAATCCTATTGCATGAGACCTGACACATGGTTCTTGAGTGCTTGGGTTAGTAATGCAGTAAATAAACAATCATTTAATATTCTGAACATTTTAAAAAATTGATTTTTTTCTAATCAATAGCAGCACTCACTGCTATTTCATGCCAAAAAGTCACCCTTTCAAATCTGCTCTCTTGTTATATTAATGCTTGAAGTCTGAAACCAAAAACCTACTTAAAATTATTGAACAGTAAATAGCAAGCGTCAGAGGACTAAATAGAGGCAGCTAATGGGTCCAAAATATGATGCAGCATATGGAACTGAATACTTCCTGCTATGTATTAGCAGGCAGACAGTTTTAATTAGGACTTAGAATTCCTTGCGGAATGAAGGGTTCAAAGACATTCTCAGATCTGCAGATATGCAGCATTTGAATTTAGTAACACCTGAAAAATCAATAGATTCCTACTTAGTCATAATACTTGGTACTTGTACAACTTGTCGCAGTTCCTCCAGCTGCCAGCTTTGAATAAGAGTCCTGTAAATAATGTGGTATTTTTACTATCAACATCTTAAATAAATAAATACATACATTTAGATGCTGTGAGCATATCTATCATGTTCATTCACAATAAAAATCAACTGAAGGTTTATGACCTTTCATAGCTACTCACTCTTTCTCCCAAATGCATTTCATATGATCATTTGGATGTGAGCATCTTGTAACTTGATGGTTATTGTGCCATCTTGTGAGCTAAAGGTGTAATGACAGCCATATACTAAAGGAAATTTAGTTAAGCTAAGCAGAGAGGCAAGGTGGATGAGATAGCATTTTGTATTGGGTCAACTTCCGTTGGTGAGAGAGACAAGCTTTTGAAATTATAGAGTTTTTCTTCAGGGTTGGGAAATTTACTCCAGCTAAATACAAAGTGGGATAGATTGTTTAACATAGGTACTTACTTTTCAAGGGAGCATTCAAGGTGAAGTGGCCCATTTTTACCTCTTCTGTATTAAGGGGGAATAGTAATGGGAGAGAGAGTTAATGGGTCATAGACTTGTAATAAGCAAAAAATCCAGAGTGATAAGGTGGGCATTATAAGATTGGTGAGAGACAAGCCTATTGAGCTATACAAAGCTCTTCTTCAGGTCTGGGAACTTTGCATATCTTGGTTTCCAACCTCCCATGTGAGTGCTGTTACTCCAGGCTACAAGTCACTCTTTCTCTTGAATCTTTTCCACTTCATATAAATTCATATGCCCTGAACCAGAAAGAGAGATAGAACTCTCGCCTTGTGGTTTGGGCATTCATGTGGGAGGTATGGTTCCCTGTGTCTCCTATATCACAGGTAAGTGCCTTAATCATCAGTCTACTAGAGTGTGTATTTCTCACTCATTTTGACATTCTGTCGGAACCTGAGGAAACTCATTGAAACCAACCCTTTCCTATGGAATGACAAAACATTGTTTTCAACTTAAAACATTGTATCAAAGTTTCTGAGCAACTAGTGGCATAGCAAGGGGTGTGTGTGTGGGGCGGGGGGCAGTTGCCGCTGGGTGCCACACTAGGGGGGCACCAATTTAGTCCTCTGCTCCCCCTGTCATCCCTCAACCTGCCTGCTCCTTTTCCACCCACCGGTGCTGGCTAAAGCCTCCTCCCTGCCTCTCCGCCCCCAGCCCGACCCTCCTCCATCTCTGCTGGCAGGCTAGTGTGTGCAGGGGCCCCGCTCCAAACTGGAAGGGGAGGAGGAAGATGTGGTACAAGCTTCCTCCCTTCTTCCCAAAGTTGGGCTAAGCCGTGCACCAGGTTTGGAGCCCTGCCATGCTGCGGTGGCAGGGGAAGGGGCGCCAATGTTGGCTTTGCTCCCAGGCGCATAACACCCTCGCTACGCCTCTGTGACCAACTCTATTCACAATAGATAGATATAATTATTCAGTGATTTCAGTTTCTTCATCTGCCCTCACATTCTCAAGAAGTAGATTTGATTTCTTCCTGTTCATTTTTTTTCTGTTTACTTATAGGTTGCAGATATTCAGAAATTAAGTTGTGTTGCTCAATTGCAATTGATTGAATGAGTAATGTGGTATTATTTCTGTTCCCTGATTGCAGGAGTGAACAAACACTTAGTGTACAAATATTTGTGGGTGTAAATGTGAAGTCTGGTTTCTTGGTACACTCACATATGAAACTGAAATTAGTTAGTTGCCTGTGAAGTATTGTGCTGGTACAAATTCATTAGGTTGAGTATTTTGCACACTAAAAGTGAACACAAAAGTAGGGCAAGCATGGCTATAAGGAATTCATTTAAAACTCAAATGAATATTCATGAGACACATTTAGCATGATATGTCCCACTCCAGTGTTATGCCAGCTCTAACTATTCTTCTTAGTATTTGTCAAAGTGTTTTTTAGCAAGGCAGGAGTGTTTTTCACTCTGAATAAGTCTTTCTGTTGAATTGGACACTCAAAGTTGCTTGCCTCTGTAGTTGTTTCACATGGCACTGAGTTCACTGGTAACTAGCATTAGATTAGTGCTATTGGTCTCTGATTTAAAGCAAATAGCTTTACAGGTTGCGCATCTAAAAACCAGAACTCTCTGGTCTGGCAACGTCTGTGTTCCAGGATCAGAAAGCCAAGGTGTGCTGAGGGCGGCTGGCTGGGTTGGGAGCCCAACATGATGCGGCGGGTGCGGGGGGGCAGCATACAGCCCAACTGGGCTATGGGTGTGGGGCAGGAGCCGGGAAGCCTGGTGCGCAGTTCAGCTGGACTGGCAGGGGGAGGGGAAGGAGAGTAGAAACCCGTGCATGGCTCAGGTGGGTTTGGAGGGAGGGTGACGGGAGCTGGGATGCCCGGAAAACAGCTTTGCTGGGCTACACAGAGAGAGAGGGGAGGGGGGTGGGAATCCCAGCGCACGACCCTGGCTACCTGAGAGAGCTGGGAAGTGAAGAGAGAAGAGTAGCAGGGCCAGAAATGACCTCTCCCGGTCCAGCAAAATCCCTCATCCAGCATCAGTCAGGTCTTAAGGGTGCCAGAACAGGGAGGTCCAACCTAGACTTAGCCCTTCTTTTGGCCACAGCATGTCATGCTGCCCAAAGATGGAACTGCATGATAGGAAGCACCGACATGTGTGTTAACCACTAGCTGATATAGTCACAACTTTCTGTGCTATGCTTTGATACCTTTCTCCTGTTCTGAAAAGTTCATCAGCTGTGGTTACTGTAGGAAAATTAAATATAGCTGAGAAATCGCATTCCTTATTCTGTTTCCATTCTGCATAACATTCCTGTATGAAATTTGTTTGTTCCAAAAGTTGTTTCCATCCCAAATTGGGAGAAAAAGATGAAATCATATTTTCTTTCACAGAACAGAAACTTTTGGAAAATTCTGACTGAGAAATGTTGAAATATTTTATTTTCAGATTCCCAAATTGAAATGTTTTAGTTTTGGTTTCATTATACATTAATCCGAGTCTTCACTTAGGTGCTTTAGTCACTCTGGCTATGTCCACACTGCAGAGTTTTTTCTGGGGTATAAGGGCTCTTTTGAAAGAGGAGTTTTTTCACAACATTTGGCCCTGGGTAGACAGGCCATATGTCAGAAAAGCCTCTTCTGAAAAAATAATTGGAAAAAGGTTCGCAAAGTGCATATCTTTTTCTGATAAATAACTGCAGTGTAGACTTCACCTCAGAGAGGTTATAGTTTGAGCCCTTTCTGACTAAAGCTCTTATGATATCTTATGTCTATGTGACTTGTATGATGTACTCTGTCATTTCACTTGGAGGGGAGACCAGAGTACATCATGGGAGATGTTGGATAGTGAAAAATGGAAGCATAGTGCACTCCAACAAATGCCATCTTGGTAACTGAGGACTCATGTCAATGGTGAATTAACCTAAAATAAAATATTTTTAGATTTTTCCAAATGATAAAAAAAAAAAAGATTGACCTTGTGAATTTTTTGCAGAAAATGCTTTTTCCGTCAATACATAAAATTTCCATCCAGCTCTGTTCTCTACCAGACTGTCAGGGTGTAATGTAAGCTCAATGAGTAGAATATGAAAATCACAGTATTTCCACAGAGAGAGTAACTTGTCAAGTGTATGTTTCACTCTCTTTCTCCTTTTTGCATCAGAACTGGCCGGTGTCCAATTGCAAGGCTTAAATGGATACTCTGTGCTGGGTCCAGCTCTTTCCCTCGGTTCAGCCGGCAATTCCCCTGCAAACAGAACATCAAAACAACTACAAAAAACAAACAAAACCCTCCCTTCTGGATTACAGTGAGGTGGCAGTGGCATTTTCTAGCAATAATCTCACATTGTAACTGGAATGATCAGTTATTAAAAAGAGCAAGTTCACATTAAATTCACACCAGCACACTCCACTCCTCCATTATAAGTAATTACATGGGATTTTAAATATCTGATGCTAGCTGGCAGCATACAATACTCTGCGAGCAGCAGGCACTGATTTGTAATTTAATTATCATAAGCCATCCACCTGTTCTTTTGTCAAACCAGGAAGAGTATTTCTGTGCATTTGTTTTCCTTCAAGGAATTTGAATTAACCCTTTGAGAAAAGGTCAGGGATCTCGCTGTTTTCCAAGGAGCTTTGCAGGCCCACTGCAGAGCACAATGCTAGAAAGGAATAAGGGTCTGTGGCTGTACGAAGGTGAATCAGGACTCTTGCTTAATGTTCCCTGGCATCTCAGTCTCCTCCAGTCCTTTTCGAGAAATCCTCCTTTATCACTGGCTTGTGTTCATGACATGGTGTTTAGGTTGGGAACCAGCCATTAAAAACAGTTCACATGAGGACTGCTGGCTTTGTGTGTTGCCAGATCTTCACTGGTTCTCATGTAATAGCAAAGAGACAGACACAAAATGGGAGTGAAATAGCCACATGAGGAATGTTCCAGTTGCAACACTTTGTGGAGAATTTGGAAGGATTCAGGCTTGTGGGGAAGGCAGAAGGAAAAGGAAAATACAGAAGTATAGTGCATAATTGCTTTCCAAATCCCGGAGATTGAATATGGAGAATCCTCAGCATGTTCATGGTTAATATGCAGTTAATCGGTACAATTTTCAAAAGCATGTAAGGGACTTAGGCTCTTAAGTCATGTTAATAAATGGGAATCAGGAGCTTATGTAATTTAGTGGCTTTTGAAAGTTTTACCCTACATCCATTTTCCTTAATTATTCTTGGTCAGAGAGGGAGAACCCGAATGTAGTTGAGGGTAGTAGTGCAAAAGGCCTTAGAGTAGGAAGATTTCTGTTCCCCCCTCAGGTACTGGTGAGAGTGCCTAAAGCTTGGCAAAGATTGTAAATAGGTGGGAGCATGAAGGACTGTGGTGATACTGGTGAAGGGGAATTTAAATAAAGTTTAGCTGAGTACACACCTAGGCTGTGTCCAGACTCAGAATTTTTTTCAAAAAAAGTTGCCTTTTTTCGAAAAAACTTCACCCGCGTCTAGACTGCAGCTGCATTCTTTCAAAATTAAATTGAAAGAACGCGGCTTTTCTTTCGACAGCGGTAAACCTCATTTCACGAGGAAGAACTTCTTTTTTCGAAAGTGCTCTTTTGAAGAAAGGTGTTCTTGAATGCCAACAGGGCTTTTTAGAAAGAGAGCATCCAGACTCACTCGCTGCTTTCTTTCGAAAAAGCGGCTTGCTTTTTCGAAAGTTCCGCTTGCAGTCTAGACGCTCTTTTTCGAAAGAGGCTTGCAGTCTAGACATAGCCCTAGTGGAGTCTGTACAGTTTCTGCAGGGAAGAGGGCGGAGGCAGAGTCCAGACCTCTGTTAAAAGATCTAATGCAACTTTATAACAAGACTCCCTTTTTAAAAAGTTCTAATATGAATCTTTAATAATATAGACTAGGAATGTATTCAAAATCTTGAAATAACTAATGAAATAGCAACTATAGCTAATTTTACTGATTTTTTTCTTCTTTACTATAAAACAGTGATCCCTTTTCATTAAAATCCTAAATTAATTGAGATTGATTTGTGGTGTGAGATTTTAATGTCATATCGAGTGCTTTGTTGTAACTATTTTACAGAATGACAGCTATGTGTTTGTTAAATAAGGCAGTAACTAAATTCATCAAGCAGAGAAGGATAACTTCTCTGCAGAAGTAGATAAAAATTGCAAAGATTTTCTATACCTCTCGTATTGTTAATCTGTTGTGTGAGCTCCACATTAGTATCAGTAAGTGTTACCATTACATATTACTTAATGCTCCAAGATCTGTGCATGAAGAACACTTTATAAAGTCCCCATTTCATGGTAAAAAAATGACTTTCCCAAGATCGTGAAGTGAGTCAGTGACAGAGCCAGGAAAAGAGCTTTGGTTTACTGCCTCCGAGACCAAGTTGCCTACACTGCTTAAGACCAGCTTTTGTTTTTGTTTTCTTCCAGCTGCTTTGCATTAGCCAGCATAATTGCCTGGTGCATATTTACACTGCCTGGCTCAACAGATTATCCCGCACCATTTAGTTGACTTGTTTGAGTTCAGGACATGGATTGTCAGCTGTTTAAAGAAGGGGCTTACTGAACATTTCGACACTTCAAAAATCCCTCGCTGTTCAAAAGAGAATAAAAAGTTAGAATAGAGAAATCTTTTATGAAAAATGTCAAATCTGAAATGTCCAAATGGCAAAGTGGTAATCTTGATCAAAATGGAACAGTTCAATGTTCTGAAACAATGGAATCATGTGAAGAAATGCGTTTTGCCCATGATAGCTCATGATACTATATATATTTCTGTTAGTCTCTAAGATGACACAGGACTACTTGTCACTTAAGAGGAGGTTTGTGAACTAGTCATGGCTTCTTCATAGATGTCTTGCATGAGCATTGATTGTCCAGAGATACCATTGTCCAGTCTGTGAACTATTGTAGCAAGGGAGATGAAATGAGACTTGCATGATACATTGATTTCTCAAAGTTTTGTTTAGGTAAATTATGTTTAAATTACAGTAGGCTTCCGATAATCCGGAACCTATGGGATTTCGGTTGTGCCGGATTATCAAATATGCCGGACTATCAGGAGGTACTATAAGCAGGTTACATATATACTGTATAGATTATATACTGTATATAAAGTGTTCTTAACACTTTTTATTGTACATACTGTATACAGTATACTGTAATGTTTTAGTTTTTTAAGCCTTTTTTACCCTTTTTGTTCAGTTCAGCTGCTGCCGCTGTTACCTTGTGACTCATTTTTTGTCGAAACTCACTCACTAGGCTCTTCCTATTTTGATGCCGGACTATCAGGAGTGCCGGACTATTGGAGTTTTACTGTATATGCTCATTATGGCATCAGTGTGGCTGGACATTTTCCTTAAAAGAGAGGCATTAGAATTAGTAGAGAATAATGGATTACATGGGGTTTCAGTGGTGTGTGCACCAAAGCTTATGGTATTAGTTGGCATGCTATCTATTAGATTGATGCCTTTTTGCCAAAATGATCTGCCTGGTGCTAGCTAATGTGTATGTTCCATGATTGCTGTATAAGGGGGAGGGGAGAGAAAGAGAGAGAAAGTGTGTGTGTGTGTGTGTGTGTGTGTGTGTGTGTGTGTGTGTGTGTGTGTGTGTGTGTGTGTGTGTGTAAAGTGTTGCAGACCTATTCCACAAAGCGAACAGAGACCAATTCTTGCCCATGCTGTATTTTGCACATAATTGGTGTATGCTGAGCACGGCCCTTGCCATAATGAGAGTTTGTAAACTTTGAAACGGTATATAGACTACAGTGCACATGCAAACTCACTTTTCAGTGGACTGTGGGAACGGTTCATCATATGAGATTTGTAATGTCTTCATGAATTGATGTAACGTCACTACTGTAGGTCAGAATTTCAAAATAAAAGTAAGGCCAGAATTCCAAATGGGAAATGGATAGAATGAGTTTTCAACAAAATCTTCCCCAGTAACAAAACTCTAGTGAAATTATAACATGCTTAGTTTTGTGTTCTAACATATAGTTTTGTGAGAAGGCCAGTAGTTCCAAGTACTTACTTACATTTTTCTAAATTAGATTTTGCACATTGCAGAATTACTGAGCTTTTAACTGGAAACGAAATTTTATAATAGCATCACAGCCATCCATTTTGTGCCAAAGATTTCAAGAAGCTCTTCATATCAAACCCTGACCCTAAATAGTCCAGGAAAATGTTACAGTGTAAGAATGTCCTTCTTGTCTGACTTTGGAGAAGTAATTTAACTGTTCTGTGTCACACTTCCCCATCTGTAATATGGGGACTAGTTATTCACCATCACAATTTCCTGCCTGAAAAGATTGTTATGGGCCTAACTTGTGTTTCTGAGGCATTTTCAGATCATTTCTGATGGAAAATGTTAGAGGAGTAATGTGCTGTTATTCTGAGGATATTGGGGGTGTGGACCAATGTCAACTAGATTCCAGGATAAGACCAACAGCTTTTTCTTTACTTTATGGCCCTGATAGAATTTCAACCCAAATCTCTGAAGTTAAGTCTAGTGTATCAATACAGTCTACTACAAAATTTGCCTCTTTTTGGATGAATGCTTGGAAACAATCTGTTTCTCCTGAGTTACTGATTGGGGGAAGGTTGTGGAGCTAATATTGGCTAATGATCTATAATGATATTAATACGTGTGTTATTTTTCAGAGATGCTTATTAGTCTTATTTTTCTCCTAGAAGTATCGCTATCAAGATGAGGATGCACTGCATGATCATACCTTACCTCGTTTAACCCATGAAGTGAGAGGACCAGAACTTGTTCATGTGTCCGAAAAGAACTTATCTCAGATAGAAAATGTCCATGGATACGTCCTACAATCTCACATTTCTCCTTTGAAGGTAAGATAAATATTCATTATTTTGGTCTTAAAACAGGGTAGATCATTTGTCGTGTGGTCCTGAAAAAAAATCATTTGTCCCATGGACAAGTTGCTTCTGTTTGAAATGCTTCTGTGCAGTTTCATTGTTCTGTGGCAGATCTTTAAGGCTTGATGGATATTGTAGAGTAATTAGTTATTGCTTTGCTGGCATAACTTTATATTAGTGTTGTAAGAGTTTGCAGAAAAAAATCTATTATTGGGGAAACAACCTTCTGTTTTATATAAAAGGGGACAAAATGTTCTTAAAATCAAGTTCTTGTACTGTTGTTTTGGCATGACAAAATTTTTGTCCTTGCTTCTAGGGTACAGTAAGCATTGTAAATATAGTACTCCAACAGTGGTGTCGTCTTGTCATAACTTGTTGACAAGTTCCATGTAAACTTTTCCACAAAGGAAGAATTTGTTTGCCACATTTGAAATCTTTATTGCTGCAGCACTTGTTGCCATTGCATGCTTTCTGATATGTACCAGTCATTTAAAATAGGGAGATTTTTATCAAGTGTCCCTGCACTTGCATTTGGGTTCACTAGCAATGCAAAAGTTGCTCATCTGCATGAGGGACTTACCAATAGTTTATTTGTCTTGGTCATTCCAAAATAATCTCATCTAATTTCACCTCTTAGAATACAGTTTGTGTAAAGATGTAGTTTCTGGGTTTTTTTTTAAAGGAGTAAGAGTTTTAAGGTGTTTATAAAACTTCCCCAGTACTTGCTAAGTTCAGGAATACACTGGCTTTCCTAGCGTTTATTATGCTGTTAGGGATGGGAAGAGAAAAGAAAGATGGCAGGCTCCTTTGTCAGAAGTGTTAATGTACTGCTGACAAATGTAGTTGATCTCTATGATACTGGTGTTCCTGTTATGGGAAGGTGGCGGAAGCAATGACAACAGTATAGTGTCAAGTAAGAAACTATTTTAAGACATGTGTACGTATTGATCAGGAAGGTGGAATGCCTTTCCTCCGTGAATTGGCTTTGTGGACCCACCTTATGCCTGGGGACTGCTGAAAGTTCTGCTTTGTTGTTAAATTACCTCACTCCCCTTGCAGCAGACACCGCTGGCCTTCCATCGGAGTTAAACAGAAAATACCAGACATTTGACATGTCCAGTATTCTCTGGAGTTTTTTTTACTGGGCAGAAGGCCAAAATACTGAACTGTCCAGGCAAAAACCAGACACCTGGCAACCCTACCTGACTCTGAGGGATAGGAGGTGACGATCTTGCACCTGAGCAAGCTGGGCTGGAAGGTGGAGCCTCGAAATTGTGCAGAATACATAGGCACAATTTTATTCCTCTGGGGAGGTGGTGTAAGATGTGGTGCTCTAGCCCTTTAAGGTACCAGGGATGACTGTTGTTTAAGCAAGGGAGATGAGCTTTTGTAGATTAGGGATGTTAGATGTTGATTAATTGAATAATTTTAGTAGTTATACGACTATTCAATAGTCCCCGGGGATGATGAATGGTGACTTCAGGCAGTGCACTCCCAGCCACATTCCTGGGGAGCCCCTTGCCAGTCTACACTGCTGCCTTTGTAGTGGTTTGGGGCAGCAGGCAGGAGCCAGTCTACGTGGAGAGCCATTTTTTAGAGGAGGGCAGGCAGCACAGGCAAGGAGGGCAGGCAGCCCTATGGATTTAGTGCATGTGGGGAGCCGGCTTTTAAGCTGGCTCCCCCAAGCAGCAGATACTGCTCCTCCCCCACTGCCTCTGTGAGAGGCAGAAAGGGGGGGCAGGCAGAGCCAGCTCCCCACATGTATTGGCTTCCACCTGTCTCCCCTCCCCGTGCTCGTGCCTCCAAGAGAGACAGCAGTGTGAGGGAGCAAGCTGCTCCATGGGAGCCTATATGTGCAGGCAGCCCTCTGGAAAGCAAGCTTCCTACATGTACCGGCTCCCACTTACTCCCTCCTGCTTGCCCCCCTCACCCTCTACATGGATACCTCTCTATCAGAGGGGGGGAAGTGCGTGTAGTTGATAGGATTAACTGATAAGCCTGGGTTTATTGGTTAATGGTTTAGCTGACTACATGTTGACATCCCTATTGTAGATAAGGCAAAGAGACCGCCTTTATTTATTTTTGATATTGAAACTTCCCTTTAAGATCACCTGACCCTTGCTGCTAATGTGGTGATGGTGGTAGGCAAGCTCAGTGCTGTGAGTAGGGTTGCTAGGTAGACCCCGCTAAAAAAACGGACACGCTTGTCCGGGGGGGGGGGGGGAGCGGGGGCCGCAGGGCTAGACGGGGGGGGGGGGGGGCGGGAAGCAGGGTTGGCGGGAGGGCCTCTGGGGGCTGGCCAGCAGAAAAGGGGGGCAGGAAGCAGGGCTGGCAGGGGGGAGTGTCTGGGGGCCACGGGGCTGGCTGGCAAGAAGAGGGGGCGGGAAGCAGAGCTGGGGGGGATCGGGGGCTGTGCGGCTGGAGGGGAGGATGTGGGGGGAAAGAAAGGGGGGTCGGGAAGCAGACCTGGTGAGGGGGATGGGTGCAGCTGCTGGCCGCAGCCGGGGTCCTTCCAGCTGCGCCCCCGGCAGGCACTCCCTTTACTTGCCAGCAGAAGCCGGGAGGGGGCGGGAGCGGGACTGGGAGCCACTCCCCTCACCTGGCATCTGCTCGCAACCAGAGGCTTCCAGCTGGGAGGCAGGCCATGATTGGCGCTGGGAGCTTCTGGTCCCATGCAAAAGCCGGGCCGGGGGGTGTGCGTGTGTCTGGAAGCCCCGGTCCCCATCCCACCCCATCCGGCTTTTGTGCGCAACCACAGGGCTCCCAAAGCCAATCGCGCTTTGCCTCCCAGTCACTCCCCTGCACCTGCCAGGCTTCCCTCCGGCACCCCGCCGGAAATTCACAAAATACCGGACATTGCACATGTCCGCTATTTTCTGAATTTTTCTACCGGACAGATGGTGCAAATACCGGACTGTCTGGTAGAAAACCAGACACCTGGCAACCCTGGGAGGGGGTGGGGGGCTGGAAGAGAGTAGCCCCAGATCTGGAGAGCTTCCCTTTAGCAGCCTCTTAGCCTGCTACTGTGGTAGTAGAAAGTGCTTACTACATGGAGTATGAGGAGGAGAGGAACTATGTAAAATCACTGCTTGTATGCCAATGTGGACAGCAAGTCTCCTCCCAATCCTGTTCAAGAATCCTTGAGACTGTCCTCTCAGATTTGCTCATCACTAGGGAGTCTCTCATTTAGATTTTTGCCCCAGCCTCTCACTTAATCATGGAAATTTGCATATGTCTCTTGCTGTATTCTTTTGCTGGATCCTAAAAAATTGGCTCTACTTTCCCTGCCTGTGTCTGTGTTTAAACTGACCTTCGCTTAATATAGGAAGGGCATGGAAAGTTACAGTAAGTTGTTGTATGGGTCCTTGGTACCCTGCTTCTCTGACAGGAATGTCTCTCTGCTTCGGGCTGTACCCATGAAAGCTCATTATACCATCTACATTTTTTGTTAGTCTTTAAGGTGCTGCAAGACTATGTTATTTTTTAAGTTCTTTCACTGAATATTGTTTCACTGACTTTAATGCCTATGCAAAAACCTATTTTCATGTTGAGCTCCAACTGCAGGAATAACATGATCCTGAATGCTGCACAACAGAGCAGTTCTTCATGTATTCTCTACTTTTGGCCTACGAGATTTCTGTATTCAGATTAGTTCACTTTCATGATTTCTTCCAAAATGTCCTATTCTTTCTCTTCCCTGCTCCCCACATGGTTCTCACAGATGCTGCACATGCAGAGTATCACTTATTTCTGGTGAGACTGAGTAAATGTGATAGAGCTGTCTCTCTTTCAAGCAGAAAGTAAGATCCATGTACTTTCAACCTGCATGCGTGTGACAGCTGTAATCTTGGTTGACAAACTAGGGATCTATAGAGCTAAAAGCATGAATGGTCAAGGCTATTCTGCAGGGGACTGTAACAACTCATACCTTTTCTGAATAGAAACAGAGAGGGACATGAAGTGGTTTACATGTGCTTTCACAGGGCGATAAAT
The DNA here is from genome assembly GCF_049634645.1 of Pelodiscus sinensis. NCBI lineage: Eukaryota > Metazoa > Chordata > Testudines > Trionychidae > Pelodiscus > Pelodiscus sinensis. The sequence goes on from NC_134711.1 coordinate 311,826,481, forward strand.
ATCTCCTTAGAAAGGTCGGGGGGTGTAGGTGTGAGTGTGGTATGAATGTCTGTTTTCTCTCTCACAAGTGATTGAAACTTTGCAATATTTCCTTACTTTATAGAAGTCCAAGTACTGAGGCCTTGCTACAGATTGTCTCCTGCAGTCCTGCTGACAACTGCAGCTGCATAAAGCTGTCAGAAAAGCCCACTGAGAGTTGCTTTCACTGAAAGTTTGATCATCTTGACTCAGTTTTCTGAATGCAGGTCAGAATACTTGATGCAAAGAAGAAATGTGTAGAAGAGAAATGTGTGTGACACAATCACAAATTCACCTCAACCTGAAGGGGCGTAGGGATTTACATCTGACAAACAGTCCAAGTGGAATGCATGAAGCACAGGTGCTATGGTGGGTTGCTAGATAAAGGAATTTCATAGTGCAGTCCATGGCCCAAAATGTATATTTTTATCTGAAGGATTTGACTAAATATCTTTGACTTTGAATTGACATTTCCTTTAGTCAAATCATTCACATAAAACAAATCTTTAAAGTGACATAAGGTGTGCAAATTATTCTTTGCTTTTGAATGGAGAATTCTGAATTATATATGTGAAGTATGTAATTGATCTCATTCAAGAAACTGGATTTTGTTATTACAGAACCATGCCTTATCTTGATTTTTGACAAGCTAGAAGGAGTGAGTTTGGAGGAGGAAGCCATCATGTCTTTGCACAAATCACTTTTGTTATTCTTTTGGGGAGGAATTCTGCCATGGTTATCTGAGCCGCTTCTTGCTCAAATATTCCTATGTGGTTTGTTTGAGCTTGATTATTAGTATTGAGCTGTACTTGAGGCCAAATTCTCAAAAGAGCTCAGCTCTAATTTTGGTAACAAAATAAATGGCCAGATCTGGGCCAGAAGTGTCCCCAAATAGTAGAGGCTGCTAGGTATTTTTGAAAATTTGTCCTTTATTTAGGTGACTGAATGGATATAAAATTCTATTTCAAAATCTGATCCCTAATGTAAGTGCTGAACACTTGGAAATTTTGGCCTTGAACCCTCTTGAATATCTGTCCCCCTGATTCACCGTTATCAAATATAACTCTGCCTATTTAAAAGTGCTTCCTTTTCGTTTAACAGTGCTTATAATCAGTGTCCACTCTAAGGGCATGTCTACACTACAAAGTTAATTCGAACTAACGGATGTTAGTTCGAATTAACTTTGATAGGCGCTACACTAGTGCTCTGTTAGTTCAAACTTAATTCGAACTAGCGGAGCGCTTAGTTCGAACTAGGTAAACCTCATTATACGAGGACTAAACCTAGTTCGAACTTACTAGTTCGAATTAAGGGGTGTGTAGCCCCTTAATTCGAACTAGTGGGAGGCTAGCCCTCCCCAGCTTTCCCTGGTGGCCACTCTGACCAACACCAGGGAAACTCTATTGCCCCCCTCCCGGCCCCGGACCCCTTAAAGGGGCACAGGCTGGCTACGGTGCCTGTGCCAGGTGCAAGCCTGCCAGCACCCAGCCAGCAGTCCCTGCCCCTGGCATGGCTCGAGCCAGCCACCTGATGCCCCCCAGCCCTCCCCCTCTTCCCGGGACCAGGCTGGCGGCTCCCGGGAGCTTGCCCAGGACCGCAAGAGGCGGGCACCCACCTGGGCTAGTGCAGACATCATGGACCTCGTCCACGACCTCCGCACTAGGCACAGGAAAGTGGCCGTCTAGGGCAGGAGAGCTTCCAGCCTGGCCACCCAGGAGCAGGTTTGCATGAAAATCAAGGTGGTCCACTGAGACCCCCGACCCTGAGCCCTGAGTTTAGAATGGCCGTACTGGATCAGACCAAAGGTCCATCTAGCCCAGTAGCCTGTCTGCCAACAGTGGCCAACCCTAGGGACCCTGGAGGGGATGGACCGAAGACAGTGACCAAGCCATTTGTCTCGTGCCTTCCCTCTCCAGCCTTCCACAAACTTCGGGCAGGGACACCACTCCTACCCCCTGGCTAATACCACTCCATGGACCCAACCTCCATGAATTTATCTCACTTCTCTTTAAACTCTGTTCTAGTTCTAGCCTTCATAGCCTCCTGCAGCAAGGAGTTCCACAGGTTGACTATTTGCATTGTGAAGAAGAACTTTCTATTAGTTTGAAGCCTGCTACCCATTCCTTTTTTTTGGTGTCCTCTAGTCCTTCTATTATGGGAACTAATGAAGAACTTTTCTGTATGCACCCTCTCCACCCCACTTGTGCTTTTATAGACCTCTATCATTTCCCCCCTCTGTCTCCTCTTTTCTAAGCTGAAAAGTCCCAGTCTCTTTAGCCTCTCTTCATATGGGACCTGTTCCCAACCTCTGATAATTGTAGTTGCCCTCCCCTCTCCCAGCCTCTCTCTTCCCCTCTCCCACCTCCTTTTCCCAGTCTCCCCCAGTTTTGTTCAATAAAGAGAGATTCTATTTTTGAACACAATTGTCCTTTATTGTGTACATCAGGAAGGGGGCTAGGGAGGGGTAAATGGAAGGAGGTGAGGGAGGAATGGGGTACGAGCCCCTGATGGGGAGGACTGGGCTGGCTCTGCGGGCTTCCGGGGGTGGAACCTCTCCTGCAGCCCCCCAATTGCCCCCTCTCCCCAGATGGCAGCCTGCGGCAAGTGCAGCCGGTCTGATGGCCGAGTGCTGTGATGTGCCCAGTGTGGGTACTCCGGGCACTCCAAGCCAGGACTGCTTTGCAAGCGGGGCACCCCTGAGAACTGTCTGTCTGGGGTGGGGGTTGGGTCCCTTTAAGCACAGCTAGCCTGAGGCAGCAGCTCCACGCTCTAAGTCCTCATCTGATGCCCTGCCGGCACTGCTTCCGGCCATCCACTTAATGTGGACATGCTAGTTCGAATTAGCAAAACGCTAATTCGAACTAGTTTTTTAGTCTGGATCCGTTAGTTCGAATTAGCTTAGTTTGAATTAACTAATTCGAACTAAGTTAGTTTGAATTAGCACTGTAGTGTAGACATACCCTAATTTTTCTTTCGATGGGCAGAATAAATTTTGTTATGTGCGAAGAGGCATGTGCAAATGAGCACCATCAGTAGAAACACATGCTGAGGGTCTGCTAATCATCTGAGTGGCATCTGAGTCTCTACTGGTTGGCTGCCCAAGTGCTCAGCTTACAGGGAACTCTGATTATAATGTTATGGGGTCTAGAGCTTAATTATTTTATTATACTCCAAAAGCAACAAGAAATCCATGATATAAACAGCTTTTATTTTCCATTCTTTGCAAGGAGTGAAATTTATTTTCACTGTTTACCATTGCTCCTTCTCATTTCTTTGTCTCTAGTTTAACTTAAGATTTTTATCATGCACTTTGCTCTTTTGTTTGCCTGTGGAATGTATTATTATCCAGAAATGCTATTAATACATTCAGCTAAAAAACACCCTACTAAGTGTCTAAGGATGCACAGTTAATCCCTCAATAGAAAGAAAAGGACAATATTTAAAGTTGCCTGAGCAACCTGAATTGCATTACAATGTACAGGTTGAATCTCTTTTGTCCAGCACCCTCGGGACCTGACAACTGCCAAACCAGAGAATTTGCCAAACCGTGGAAGGTCAGTATTGTCCAGCAGCATTACCAAAACTTGCACTGCTTACTGGGTTCCTAGAATACATTAGAGATAAATAACAGCATAGAATATTTAGAACTAGGACTGGTATTGGTGAACAAATTATATGGGAATGCGGAAACTTGGCCACACCCATTGTAAGTGGACATCTGGCTTACTAAAACCATCATTGTAGATAGTTCTCTGAAAACATCCAGTCAGTATTCAGGAGCAGTCAAAAAAAGTGAATAGAATGTTACGAATCATTTAAAAAGGGTTAGAGAATAAGACAGAAAATATCTTGTTGCCTCTATATAAAACCATGGTATGCCCACATCTTGAATACTGCATACATATGTGGTTGCCTCATCTCAAAAAAGATATATTGGCATTGGAAAAGGTTCAGAAAAGGGCAACAAAAAAGATGGAGAGATTAAAAAGACTTTTCAGGTTAGAAAAGAGCTAATGGGGGACATGATAGAGGTTTATTAAATCATGGCTGGTATGAAAAAGTGAATAAGGAAAAGTTATTTACGTATTCCCACAATATAAGAACTAGGGGTCACCAAATGAAATTAATAGGCAGCAGGTTTAAAACAAAAGGAAGTTTTTCTTCACTCAGTGCACAGTTAACCTGTGGAACTGCTTGCAGGAGGATATTGTGATGACTAGGACTTTAACAAGGTTCAAAAAAGAGCTAGATTGATTCATGGAGGTTAGGTCCATCAATGGCTATTAGCCAGGATGGGTAGGAATGGTACCCCTAGCCTCTGTCTGTAAATGGATGACAGGAGAGGGATCATGTGATGATTACCTCTTGTGTTCCCTCCCTCTGGGGCATCTGGTATTGGCCACTGTCGGCAGACAGGATACTGGGCTGAATGGACCATTGGTCTGACCCAGTATGGCCATCCTTATGTTCTTATATTTAAATGTAAACAGTCTCTTAAGAAGCGTCCCAGAGAGAGTACTGAGAAACTGGCATTTGTAAAAGATATTACCCCTCTTGAACTAATCTTGCAAAAATTCAGACACCGCCCTTGGTGTTGTTTTTATGCCAGACCACAAATGTAACCGAACCAGAGAGGGCTGGATTACAGAGATTCAACCTGTAAATGCTTACAGAAGCTTCCACAAAACCTTTGCTTTGGGGCACTCACAGTGAACAAGACAATTTTATATATAGGCAGTCCCCGAGTTACGCGGATCCGACTTATGTCGGATCCGCAGTTACGAACGGGGATTTTCTCGCCCTGGAGGACTGGAGCGGCGGGACGCCTGGTCCCGCCGCCCGCCTCCTCCGGGGCGAGAAAAGCTGCTCCCCGTCTCCCTGGTCTGCTGGCGGAGCCAGCAGACCAGGGAATCGGGGAGCAAAGCGGCGGAGGACCCGGGGCTGGACCCGTGGCCGCTTCCAGATCAGCTGGAAGCGCCGCAGGTCCGGCCGGGTCCTCCGCGGCTTTGATCAGCGTCTCCCTGGTCTGGAGCTGATCTGGAAGCGGCCGCGGGTCCGGCCCCGGGTCCTCCGCGGCTTTGCTCAGCGTCTCCCTGGTCTGCTGGGGGGGATGCAGCTAGTGCCCCCCCCAGCAGACTAGGGAGACGTGGAGCAAAGCCCGGGGCCTGTGGTAGAGCAGGTGGGGCGCTGCCAGTTGGTCCCACAGCACCGCTCTTTGGCGCTACTGGACCAACCCGGCAGCACCCCAGCTGCTCTGCCCCAGGAGTCCTGATTCAGCCGCTGCTGATCAGTTTCAGCAGTGGCTGAATCAGGATGCCTGGGGCAGAGCAGCTGGGGTGCTGCTGGGTTGGTCCAGTAGCGCCGAGGAGCGGCCGCGCTACTGGGCCAACCCAGCAGCACCCGAGCTGCTCTGCCCCAGGCGTTCCCAAGTTAGCCGCTGCTGAAACTGACCAGCGGCTGACTACAGGAAGCCCGAGGCAGAGTTGCTCTGCCCCGGGCTTCCTGGAATCAGCTGCTGATCAGTTTCAGCAGCAGCTGACTTGGGGATGCCTGGGGTTCTTAAGTTGAAACTGTATATAAGTCAGAACTGGTGTCCAGATTCAGCCAGTGTTGAAACTGATCAGTTTCAGCAGCGGCTGAATCTAGATGCCAGTTCCGACTTACATACAGATTCAACTTAAGAACAAACCTACAGTCCCTATCTTGTACGTAACCCGGGGACTGCCTGTATTACTGTTGCTGAAATGTGTTTTGTATCACACTGGGTTTAACAAATTGTTAATTCCCTCAATTGCATTAGAAAAATGGAAAATGAAAAGGGCTCAGTCAGAAATCCTCATCTTGTACTTTTCTTCGTTTGACACTAGGTGGTAGAATTTCCTGTAAATCTTTTCGTCTGGGACAGCAGGTTTTCAGTAGCTAGTTATTGAGAAGGTTTTTATCATATGGAGAGGGCAGTGTTTGCTTAATAGAAATATAAGGAGTGGTTTGTTCAAGATTTACTGCACATAGTTGCCTTTTAAATCCATGTTTTGTTGAGAAATTTTTGTCTAGAACACATTTCACAACTATAATTCAGTATCCAGAGCTATCCATTGTCGCTAACTGAAATGTCTCACTTGTTTTAAAAATTCCACCTGGGAGTAGATCTAATGGTATTCATAAAATGAGAGTGGGAGTTCTTAAATCTGCTTTGATTCTGTTTCCCTCATTTTTCATATGTGAGTAACTCATTACAAATAAACTGAAAATCTCCGTTGCATCATATTGATTATGTGCATATTTCAGATGCCAGGTTTTCCCAGTCCTTTCTTTTTACTTCCTGATTTAAATCAAGAGCTAAGTGCCACTTTCTGGTGGCATTTGATGTAGAATTGAGTGTTAACTCTTCCTTGACAGTCCCACTTGCTGGAAGAGGAGGTGAGTGTAAGTCATCAGTCTTAAGGCACTGGGTTGCCTACTTTCCAAGATTGTCCTGGAGTCTCCTGGAATAAAAGATTAATCTTTAATTAAACAATGTTATGTGGTGAAACCTCCAGCCAAAACTGAATACCCTAGAGAGAACTAGAGAACCAGTTGTAGGAAGGGAATAGGGGTCCTGATTAGAAGCAGTCCTAGAAGTGCATGCCTGGGGGTCTGGGAGATCCAACTTTGCTATTTATTTAGAGAGCCCTGAATATAGAAATAGAAAAAATGAGCCTGAAGCTGTGAATTTGAGCAACAGCAGCAACCTGTTGACAGGCCAGTTGCTTCTCCAGAAGTTAAGAGAAAAGAGATTTACTGCAGTTACTAGTAAGAGTCAGTTCCCCTCATACACCATCTGGTAGCAGCAGATGCCGATCCCACTGCCTACCTGCCTTTTGTGATGCTAACTGGTATAGCTCTGCATGGGATCCCATGGTCCCTCAGTACCCACTGTTGTATAGAACATAAGAACATAAGAATGGCCATACTGGGTCAGACCACAGATCCATCTAACCCAGTAGCCTGTCTGCCGACAGTGGCTAGCACCAGGTGCCCCCGAAGGGGTGGACCGAAGACAATGATCAAGCTATTTGTCTCCTGCCATCCCTCTACAGCCTCTGACAAACAGAGGCCAGGGACACCATTTCTATCTCCTGGCTAATAGCCTTTTATGGACCTAACCTCCATGAAATTATCTAGCTTTTCTTTAAACTCTGTTATAGTCCTAGCCTTCACAGTCTCCTCCGGCAAGGAGTTCCACAGGTTGACTACACGTTGTGTGAAGAACTTTCTTTTATTAATTTTAAACTTGCTACCCATTAACTTCATTTGGTGTCCTCTAGTTCTTCTATTATGGGAACTAACAAATAACTTTTCTTTATTTGCCCTCTCCACACCACTCATGATTTTATATACCTCTATTATATCCCCCTTCAGTCTCGTCTTTTCTAAACTGAAAAGTCCCAGTCATTTTAACCTCTCTTCATAGGGGATCTGTTCCAAACCCCTAATAATTTTAATTGCTCTTTTCTGAACCCTTTCCAAGGCCAAAATATCTTTTTTGAGGTGAGGAGACCACATCTGTACACAGTATTCAAGATGTGGACGTACCATAGTTTTATACAGAGGCAGTAAGATATTCTGTGTCTTATTTTCTATCCCTTTCTTAATAATTCCTAGCATTCTATTTGCCTTTTTGACTGCCGCTGCACACTGTGTGGAATTTTTCAGGGAATTTATCCATGATAACTTCAAGATTTCTTTCCTGATTTGTCATTGCCAAATTAGCCCCTGTCATACTGTACGTATAGTTGGGGTTATTTTTCCCGATGTGCACTTTACACTTATTAACATTAAAATTCATTTGCCATTTTGTTGCCCAATCACTCAGTTTGGTGAGATCTTTTTGGAATCCCTCACAGTCTGCTTCTGTCTTGACTATCCTAAACAGTTTGGTATCATCCGCAAACTTTACCACCTCACTGCTTACCCCTTTCTCCAGATCATTTATGAATAAGTTGAAGAGGATTGGTCCCAAGACTGACCCTTGGGGGACACCACTAGTTACCTCTCTCCATTCTGAAAATTTACCATTTATTCCTACCCTTTGTTTCCTGTCTTTTAACCAGTTCTCAATCCATGAAAGGACCTTCCATAGAAGGAGCAGGTAAGAATGGGTTTTGTGGGGCAGGACAGGAGTGGGATTAAAAATAGTTGCTTCTCTTCCCCTACTCTTTATGCCTGCTGCTACCACCAAGGAAGAGAGAATGTCCCATGGCAGTGGTTACGCTGGGCCTTTTTGCAAGTACATGAACTATTGTTTCACACCTGTCATTCACCCTAGGAGAATTCAGGTGGTCATTTCCCAAATCTACCTTAACAGTAAAGCCCAGGATTTGCTTAGTTTCTTATTCATACTAGAGATGTAAGCGAGTAGTTGGCTACCTGACTACCTGATAAGCATATGCTTGTCAGATAATCGAGTGGAGTACTTGACTATTCGTTCCCTACCTCCTTGCTGCCACTATCTCTGTGGCTTTGCCTGCCTCCCACCACACCCCTTATCAGAGGGAGAAGGGGCAGGACTGCTGCAAAGTGGCCTCTGTCTGCGATGGGCTGAGGTTCCCTCTGGCTGTAGCCCTTGTTCTCTGTGGGGAGGGACTGCTGCCAGAGCAGCCCTTGCCTGCAACCAGCCGGGCTGCCGCAAACAGGGGCTGCTGGACCAGGCACAAGCTGGGACTGAGCAGTCTTGGCTCGCGTGGGTCCAGAACTGTTGCACCTCTGCATTTTAAATGTAGGAAAAGCTGCCAGGCTCTTACTACATTTTAAAAGCAGAGCCACAGTGAGCCCGGAGCAAGCTTTTCCCTTATTGACTAATTGTGTAGTCGATGCAAATTGTATCGACTACACAATTAGCAAAATACCTGTTCTTTAACATCCTTAATTCATACATCAGTTTTGTTTGCTGTAGAGCATATCTTTGGTATTTGAGCTCATTTTCACCCTCCACAATCTGTTGCTTGGATAAATGGGTACAGATCTGGTAAATTAATCACTGTACTTCAGTGTGTTTTATGATTAAGTCACGTCTTGCAGAATGAGAAGTTCTGATAGCAAATGCAGGGAGAGAATAGCATAGGAATTTTTTTCATTTAACTGTAACCATTTCTCCTTTTCTGTATGTTGCTTTCCAAAGAGCTAGGGTTTGCATTTGAGTTTTCAGTTGGAATTGTAATTTTTTTGTAACTCTAACAAATGTTCCCCATGTTACAAGTAACATGGAAGAAATTATCACATTTATCAGAGGCACATGTTTTGCCTTTTTGATGTTGCAATAGCAAATTAAATTTATATAGCACTGCATATATGATACTGGCACAAATGATATTTATTGTATGTTGCCACTCTTCTATGACTTTTGCAAGCTTAATATTTGCCTCATGTAAGCTACCTCTTTATAAAGTGTTCCATTGGCTCTAAATTAAGGATGTTGAATGTGTTTAATTATGTAATTGTGTAACCGCTGAAAATGTCAGGAGTTACATGGTTACATGCAGTGGAGCAAGTATGCATGATGTTGATACAGTCAGATCTTAATTATTCGGCTTTGTTATCTGAAATTCATTTCTTTCCCCTGAATCTCAAATTCATATAGAAATTGAAATTAATGTATCCAACATTACGATTATCTGGAGGTTTTCAGATGTCCCTGGAGACATCTGCATAGTTGGATTTTTCTTGTACATGGCCCACATTTCTGGTGTCTTAAAATTCCTTCAAGAAATCTATTTTTATTGTATTTTAAAAGGGCCTCAGTGTTCTTTCTTTGGAATTCAGATATGCTGAGCATCTGGAGCTCCTGTTACTGAGAAAGGGCCTTATCACAGAGATGGGTCTCACACTTAGATTTGAACATGGCCAGTGTTGGACTCACTTTGATCTCCTCTAAGGTGCCCCCACAGCTGGAGTCCTCTCAATGAAAATGCTTTCTTTCCTGCACCCATGTTATATATAGGACCAGAGCAAAAGTGATAATGTCCCAAAGATTCATAGATGTGCTGATGTTCTATGAAGAATATTGAGGTAGTTCATATTGTGCAAGTTGTCTTCTTCTAAGGACCACATTGGCAACTGTAAAAATAATTGAGGCAATATGGGAGGTATGTGAGACTGTTTTAGGCATGGATGAACAAATTGGCTGCATATGATCTAATCTGCTGCCCACTTTGGAGCCCACACTTAAATTGTAGTCTAAAGTGAGTCCAGAGATGGATTAGCACAGGATAGCAATGATCTCTGTAAGAAGGCATTTGATCTCTGTCCAGATACTTTCTTATCTTTTTAATTTTGTTTTTCTTTTCCTTTTTAATATACAGTCATTGTCAAAGCACTCTGGCTGCACATATTTTGGAATGTATATATTGAATACTCTGAACTTTGTTTCATTAGCTAGGATACAAGACTTTCTATAAGTTTGAGTGTGCCTCCTTTCTTATCTCCTGCTCTTCTGGGGATATGTGTATGCCATCCATCTATATCTTTGACCTATGGCTTTTAAATATGAAAATCCAATTTTTATTTAAAAACCCAGCATATTGGTTCAAGCCTGTTTTTGCTTTCTGCACAGAAGTAGCTCAGAATGTTTAAAATTCTGTTTTAAGGCAAGATGAACAGCTATCTAATAAATCAAGTCGATAGTATGATGAATAAAACCTTTTTCACTTAATTAGTTTAATGTGGGTAGGAGTATTTCCAAGTTTTGCAAACCAGTTTTATTAAGTTTTTGAACGGAGCATGATAGAAAATGGTGTTAAATCTTGATGTCCTTGTCCTGCTGAAGAATAGCTGGTATTTTCCATTACCGTTTCTGATGTACTCCCCTATTTCATGCATTTGATTTTTGTCCTGGACTATTAAATAATGTTGTTTTAAATTATTTATGTTGTGCAGACAGTATCTTGTTATCTTTCCAACATCTGCCAGAGTTAAAAAGAAACCTAATAAAATCACTTCTGTCAGTGGATGATTTTAATTGGCAAAATCTTAGCAATTTAAGCTACGGGAATTGTAGCTGTTTTTTCATCAAAATAAATTATGGCTTAGGATGGGCAATAGCATAGCAAATTCTAACGGTATCAGAACACTACTAGCCCATCCTATGTTGTAAGGTTTGCCTAGAGAATTGATAAATAGAATTTTTCATTTTCATCTCTGGGGAATATACTTTTAGGCTATGGATACTGATCCTTTTATAAAGGGCCTTCCAAGTATTTCAGGTCATTTCATATATTCATCTGAATATGCACAGTTTTGAGAGAATTGTTTTATGCTCTTTCTTTTAGGTACTGTATTTATTAGGACTAATTAGCTGTGCTGCTTTATTGTTTTTTCAGATATTTGATTTTTCTTTTCAAGTCTGCTCCCTAGGACTTTCTTTATATCTGATATTTGGTCTCTCCTCCCTCCTACCTTGCTTAATTGCTATAGAATTTTGTATAAGGCTGTTCACTGTAGAATTTCTATTAGCTTTTTGTAATTCAGTGAACAGTTCCTTATTTTGTGTAAGTTAGCCATGTGACTGACTATGAAATGCAGAATGTTTAGGGAATAGCTACATTACAGGAGTAACACACAAGTTGGAATATGTAAAATACATCAGTTGAATATCCTTTCATTTCCGTTGTAATGTGTGGGAAAAATCTGAGGAATTGTCGCAGATTGAAGTGTCATTAGAGGAGGTTTTGGAACAAATTGATAATCTTAGCAATAACAAGTCACTGGGATGGCAATCACCCAAGAGTTCTGAAAGAACTTCAATGTGAAATTGCAGAACTATTAACTGTGATTTGTAACCTATCCTTTAAAACAGCTTCCATATCTAATGACTAGAAGATAGTTAACGTGTCGCCAATATTTAAAAAGGGCTCTAGAGGTGATCCTGGCAATTACAGATGAGCAAATCTAACATCAGTATTGAGCAAATTAGTTGAAACTATAGTAAAGAGTAAAATTGTCAGAGACATAGACGAACAAAATTTGTTGGGGTAAAATCAATCTGGTTTCTGTAAAGGGAAATCATTCTTTACTAATCTGCTAGAGTTCTTTGGGCAGGTCAAGAAACATGTGGAGAAGTAGGATCCAGTGGATACAGTATACTTAGATTTCCAGAAAGCCTTTGACAAGGTCCCTCACCAAAGGCTCTTCAGTAAAATAAGTTGTCATGAGAATAGGGAATGTCCTTTCTTGGATTGATAACTGCTTAAAAGACAGGAAACAAAGAGTAGGATGAATGGTAAGTTTTCAGAGTGGAGAGAGGTAACTAGTGGGGTCTTCTGAGGGTCTGTCCTGAGACCAATCCTATTCCATTTATTTATAAATGATTTAGACAAAGGTGTAAACAGTGAGGTGGCAAATTTTGCAGATGACACCAAACTGCTCGTGGTAGTTAAGGACAAAGCAGACTGTGAAGAGCTTCAAAAAGATCGCAACAAAATGGCAAATTAAATTTAATGTTGATAAATGTGAAGTAATGCACGTTGAAAACAATAATCCCAACCATAAATACAATATGATGGGGACTAATTCAGCTACAACTACTCGAGAGAGATCTTGGAGTGATTGTGGATAGTTCTCTGAAAACATCCACAGTGGCTGTGTCTACATTGGCATCCCTTTCCGGAAAAGGGATGCTAATGAGACACTTCAGAATTGCAAAGTAGGAATAAGGGATCCTCCGGAAAAGGGCTTATTTTGCGTAAAATTGCGTCTACACTGGCGCTTTTCTCTGGCAAAAACCTCGAGCCGGAAAAAAGTGGCAGCCATGTAAATGCAAATGCCACGGCGGATTGCAATTCTGAAGTGTCTCATTAGCATCCCTTTTCCAGAAAGGGATGCCAATGTAGACACAGCCACCGTGTGTAGCGGCAGTCAAAAAAGCGAATAGAATGTTAGGAATCATTTAAAAAGGGATAGAGAATAAGACAGCAAATGTCTTATTGCCTCTATATAAAACCGTGGCACGACCACATCTTGAATACTGTGTACAGATGTGGTTGTCTCATCTCAAAAAAGATTTATTGGCTTTGGAAAAGGTTCAGAAAAGAGCAACACAAATTATTAGGGACTTGGAAGAGGTCCCATATAGGGGAGATTAAAAAGATTTGGACTTTTCAGCTTAGAAAAGAGGAGACTAAGGGGGGATATGATAAAGGTCTATGAAATTATGACTGGTATGCAAAAAGCTAATAAGGAAAAAATATTTACTTATTCTCACAATGTATGAACTAGGGGTCACCAAATGAAATTAATAGGCAGCAGGTTTAAAACAAAAGGAAGTTTTTCTTCACTCAGTGCACAGTCAACCTGTGGAACTGCTTGCCAGAGGATATTGTGATGACTAGGACTTTAACAAGGTTCAAAAAAGAGCTAGATAGATTCATGGAGGTTAGGTCCATCAATGGCTATTAGCCAGGATGGGTAGGAATGGTACCCCTAGCCTGTGTCTGTAAATGGATGACAGGAGAGGGATCATGTGATGATTACCTCTTGTATTCCCTCCCTCAGGGGCATCTGGTACTGGCCACTGTCAGCAGACAGGATACTGGGCTAGATGGATCTTTAGTCTGACCCAGTATGGCCATTTTTACGTGATATTCTGAACTGTTACAAATATCAAGCTTATATGTGTGGTTTTTTCAATTCCCTAGTTGTATCTCAAAGTAGTATAGCTAACAAACAGGTCACATAGGCTGGCTCTCTGAATGTTCAAGCACCCAGCATCCTGAAACAGGATCTTCTAAGGAGAATGAGCCAACTCAGATTCACCTGTGTATGGCTAATTTGGATTAGTAGCTCAATGGAAATTATCTAAGGAACACCTGAGCCTTACATAGGGTTATGAGGGATCATGCAGGAGCTCAGAACAGAGAGAGAAAACTTGGAGTGGGAGTGCTCCTGAGAGCTCCTCAGAGGAGATGGATAGGAAGCTTAAGCTATATCTACTGATGTCTTTCTGCAGAACAAAGGATACTGGGGAGAGGAACAGCTCCTAGATCATGCACTCACACATGCCTAAGCCCCACCCCTTTAGAGGAGAGCGACCATAAAACTCTCTGGAGGGAGAGACCAAGACTATTAGTTATCAGTAGAGATTACAGAGCCCCATGCAGTGGAGAAACCTGGGTACTTACAGCTGAAGGTTTGTTTGCATAACATGTTGGGCAGTTGATTAAATAAATAAGATTGACTAAGGGGCATTGCTCACTCTGTGCAAGTCTCCTTGAACTAACTGAAAGCCTACAAGGGGAAAATGAGGTAGAGACATGACATAAAAGTTCCACATCAGACTGCCAGTAGCTATTACCATATAACATGTTATGTTGATACTTTCCTTCTTTGTGAAGTGCATTGAGATCTGGTGATTTAAAAAGAAAGTTACATAATAAATGGATATTATTAGGCGTATTATAATATGAGAGATTTGTCTCAGGTAAGTCAGCTACCTCCTACTTCATTTGTTTCTCTGAACCAGAGTATAGAAATGCTGTCCTGCATAATATGGGTTATATCAATAGGCATGGAATTAGTATATGTAAACCTGTCTCCTCATAGTACTACGTTTGTAAGTCCTGCTGATCATGCCATACCTTCAGTACTAGGCAGACCCACCAGTCTGTGCTTTTCTCTTGGCATCAGAACCAGCATTTCACTGTTTCCAGAGAGCCAGTTGCCAGCTGCGTTTCATTCAGCAGAAGGGTTTGCCTGTACAGTGTGTCCATGGGATCCCAGGATTTGTTCTTTTCTTGGTGGAGTATCATACATACTCTCTCTACATACTGCACCATTCCATTAAGTGCATCAATGTAGACATCAACATCTCAATGGTTTGATGCAAAACGGGATCCATGCCCGTCCTGCTAGGGCATCTGTGTGGTAACTAGGGCCCAAAAGGATGCAAAAGACTGTTTCCCATTGATTTCAATCATGGGAGTAAATGAGCTCACTATGGGATGTTGATGACATGAACCCAGAACAACCCACTGAACAACTTTGGTCATAGCATGCACCGGGAGCATAACCCAGAATGTAAAGCAACGCAAGCACTGTGGGATAGCTACCCACAGTGCATTGCTCTCAAAGTCAATGGCAGTCTCCCTACTAGAGATGTACAACTTTGAACTATGTTGAATTCTTTCACACAGATGGAACATGGACCTTCAACTTTGGAAAATCAGGTGGCAAGAAATCAACTTTAATAAATTCGACCTCATCTCAAAGTGTAAACATGAACTTATTCCTTGCAAGAGACTGGACTAGATGAACTCTTGCAGTCCCTTCCAGTCTTGTGATTCTGTGGTCCTTTCAGAGCTCAACTACCATAGAGACTTTACCAGGCTGTGCGTTTTGTACTGAAAAGCTGTGCACTAGTAGGCCAGGGGGTGCATCTACACTGCACCATTATTTCGAAATAACTAGCATGCGAGTGTCTACACAGCCATTCCGTTGTTTCAAAATAATTTCGAAATAATGGATGCCTTATTCCGAAATCTATAAAACTCATTCTATGAGGAATAATGCCTATTCCGAAATAGCTATTTCAAAATAAATTGTGTATAGACACTCTACTGCTACTATTTCAAAGTAGCCCCTCATCAAGGCCATTCTAAGTTATTCCTCCCCAATGCTTCCTGGGGCTCTAAATCGATATAGCACATCTACATTAGGGAAGCCTGTCTTGGACTAATTTTGAGGCTTCCTTGCAGTGTGGACGCTCTATTTCGAAATAAGCGATTTTGGAATAACTATTCCAGAATAGCTTCTTTTGAAATAAGCGTGCAGTGTGGATGTACCCATGGTCATAAGCAGGGATCCTAGAAATCCTTTTGCCAGAGAAAATTATGGAATTTGTGTTTTTATAGAGACTCTTTAGTTTTTACATTTTGTGACAAAATAAATGGGGTTCTACGGTATATCAGAGAATTTTGTATCTTCTTGTCATGGAAAACTAGGATCCTTGGTTATAAGGGATACAGATGCAATTTTTGATCAGTAGAAGCTACATGCATTTATACCTTCATACAAAACACATATATACCAAAAATGTTCTGTAATTGAAAATACAATTTGAGGAAAGGATGAAAAAAACTATAACAAACTATAATTCCTATGATTTCTGAGGGACATGACACAACTGGCTCCGTAATATAAAAGACAGTTTATTTAACCAAACTTAATTTAGCAATAGACTGCTCAATATTTATGTTAGTTCCTCTTTTGTTTCCATGCATTCCCTCGTCAACCTTCTACTTCTTGTGATGCTTACTTTAATCATACAGTTGTAAAGAATCCATCTGGTGCTTGGACCACAACTGTCATCATTTAGCTCTTAAAAACACAGGCTATCTACACTTGAGCTACAAGATATCCTTTAGCTGGCTAGCGTACAAAACTGAATTTGATAATCCATCCAGATAAATACTGCAGGCATTATTGTTCTGCTATATCTAATCATTGTGGATGCAGCTCAATTATGTTACTTGAAATGCTTTTCAAGATGTGAGTTTCACAAGATTTCAAAAACTTAGGCAATTTCTCTCTGTTGTATATTTGACCTAATTATTTATTTAACTGACCATTAGGTCATGAATTGGACTTTTTGGCCACTTAATAACCCACCAATGAACCCCCTTGGCAGATATCATCTTTGAATAAAGAGGTAGCCAAAGAAGAAGGAAAAAAGATGACTATTCTAACAGCTCCTGCAAAAAGTTAATATATTTGTCATTAATTTGGGATGCTAACATGAGGGCGAAATGAGTCCAGGAGAGCTGGCAGTATTTTAAATAAACTTTATTGAAGGCATAGGAACAAGCCATCCTGATGCGCAGTAAAAAAAGCAAATATGGTAGGTGACCAGCTTGGCGTAGCAGTGAAATCCTTGGCAAGCTTAAACACAAAAAGGAAGCTTATACAAAGTGGAAACTTGGACAGATGACTAGGGAGGGCTATAAATATATATCTCAAGAATGCAGGTGTGTAATCGTAGGGATGTTAAATTTAGTTTAAACAATTAATTGATTAGTTGATGTAATTTCCATTGACTAGACAATTAGTTGATAAGTGGGGGAGCCACAGCGGGGTTAGCTCCGAGTCCAGGAGCTAACCCCGCTGTGGCTCTGCCTTTTAAATGTATTAAGAACTGACAGGGTCTTAATACATTTAAAAGACTGGTGCACAGCAGGGCAGACACAGTGCAAGCCAGGAAAGCTGATTCCTGGCACACAATGGGGGATCCAGCACAAATCTACTTTTTAAATGTATCAAAAGCCTGCCTTCCTCTTCCCAGTTGTGAGAATGTCCATTTCAATGTCCATATCTGTCCTCCCACACTCCTTCTCACCTCTCCTTCCATTGCCCTGCCCCATAGCCATTGGAATATCCACACACAGATCTTAGCAAGTTTATTAGTCACCTAGAAATCACAGGGATTAACCAGTTAGCCGCAGGCAGGCGCATGCAGACATACACAAAATTAGGAGCTCTAGTAGTTCAGTACAACTATACTCCACCCTGCACATTCTGGCTGATCTGAGATGATATTTTTGCTACTCTGCCCTTCCCCCAACCATCATGGTTTTGTTTGCCTCTCTTGCACCTCTCTCTCCTTTGCTCTCCCCTGTCCCCTTCCCCGCCCCAAGTGGCAACATAGTAAAATAGACCTCATTCTTGCCATTCTCACAATTTTAGCGTAAATAGTTGGTCCATTTTCACTCTGATGCTGCTTATGGAAACTCTGAGCAGCAGCAGAGGCAATGGAGTTGGCAGACTCAAGCAAACAGTACCTCATTGGTGGTTGCTTTTGCTTGTTAGAAGGTGCCTTTTACATATTTAAGGCCTAAAAATGAATAGCATTTGCCATGGAAAGCTTCCTGTTAAGAGTGAACTTTTTAAAGCCTGGCATTATAGTTTATAATAAACACACATACGACTATACTTCTGCTTTGGATTTGAAAAGTCCTCAGTAGTTGACGTTTGTGACTTCAAACTTAAAATAATCATCACAACTTGCTAATTGACTTAATAGAACGTTTCTTGTTGATAGCTGTAAGGCAGAGAGGCTGACAGTAATGTTGTTTTCAACCCACAAACAACTCTCCACTTTGAAGTCTTTGAAGTTGGTCACAAATCATGTCTTTGATCAATATGTAATCAGCTGTCAAGGAGAGAGCCAAAATATTTAATGAGGCTAAATGTTGTGTGGTGTTAAGTGATATTAATTATTGGGAAGTGGCCAAAAATTATACAAAATTAGCCCAGGGTGTGCTAGTAGTAAAATATATGATGAGTAGGTTTTGAAGACCACATTCTCCTCTGATTTCAATACTTAAACGCCTGCTTTTCTTTCTATCATTTTTGTAAGTTGTTGGTGCTCTCTAGCTATTTTTGGGGGCAAACTTCTTGTGCATATCTAAGCTGAATTAGTGGTACAGCTGAAGGCCTCTCTTCCTCAGTTTAAAATTTGAATTTACGTTGAATAGTTGATGGAATATAGTTTTAGTTCCTTCTCTGTGGAGCCTTACTGACAGCCCAAGGATTTGGTAAGACTAGTATTCCATTAAGGCAAATGAAAGGGGATGGAGTAAGTTGAAGACAAGGTCTGTTCTGCAGACATCAGTATGACTAATAGGAATCATCATGAATAAACTTCTGAAAACCAGGTTCAAGGTGTGTGAAGTTGGGAGCACCAAAACAGGTGACCACTTTTCAACTTTTTGGCCATTGAGGTTAGAGCAGAAGGATTGGGAGTTGAGAGGACTGGATTTTAATTGTACTTTGTGACCATCACCTTACCTATACTATGAAACCGAACCATTTTTTTCGGTGGGTGCCAGAGCAATACAGCCGAGTATAGGTGAGTTGCAACCATCGAGGATAAACTATTCAGCATCTTTCTCAGCAGCTGTTTTAAAGCCTGCTGAAACTGTGTTGAATACAGATTCTCCTTGTCTTCACTAAGTTATGCCAGATCTAGTCCTGACACCCGTGGACACAGTGTTCCAGTTTCATATATTAAAGGAGGTCTTTCTGTCCTGGGACAAATCACATAACTTCCTTCTGTCTCCATTCCCCAATGTGTAGAATCAAATAAAAATTCCTTTCTTCATAACAAGTTTTGAGCTGCCTTAATGAAAGGTGTGTCTAAATAGAAAGCACTGCTATTGATAAATTATGTTATGTGAGGGAGATAGTATTGATAAATTTACACTTGTTACTATTATAAATTCTCAATGTTGGAATTCTTTTTTGATTCCCTTTAGCCAGTAACCTGCTGGTAGTTTTCAGACTCTTATTAACGTGAACTCAAAGTGTGTGTGCGGGGGGAGGGGGGGGGGCATGTTTAGGAGAACTACACACCAAGAAAACTGTTTCTTTTTTCATTCTGTAGATACAAAGGAACAGGATAAATAGGGTTGCCAGGTGTCCAGTATTTGTGCCTTCCGTCTGGTAAAAAAATTGAGAAAATACTGGACATCTAAAACGTCTGGTATTTTCTGTTCTTCCCAAGGCCCGGCCACTTGGGACATGCAGCACAGATGATGCTGGATGGGGCAGAGGGAGGGGAAGCAACCACGACTGCATTTTTGGTTTTTTGGGGGGTTTTTTTTTTTGCTCAACAACTTTTTCTGTGGCCTTTTTTTTGCTCAACAAAATTTTTTTCCAGTGTTTTTTGGGTTTTTTTTGCGAAGGGGAGGGAGTGTTTGTTTTTTTTGTGAAACCATCTGGCAACTCTAAGGATAAATAAAGATTTACCTGCCATACCAGAATGGCTTAAATAGCGATATGTGTCATTCAGAGAGTCTGTCTGTCTGTCTGTTCAAGAACTCCTCCTCAATGATAAGATCTGGGCGCACCAAATTCAGTAGACAGTTTCCTCCTATCATATCTTAAAGTAAAATAAGGGTTTGGTTGTGCCAGGAAAATGGGTGCTTAGAATGGGATTGCTTCTCATAGAACCAAACAGAAAAGAGACAAAATCACCAGGCAGGTGAAAAAGGCTACCTAGCAGTGTGCCCTCCCCCCCATCTGAGACTGCCCCAGCCCTGAGCCTCCCACATTCCCATGTGCCATTGGGGATGGGGGGACAGGAACTCTTCCCCCCCAGATTCATATGGGCATGTTGCTGGCTGTTTGCTCTTCATTACGGAGTGAGGGGTAAGTGCATTGTTTGCTGAATTCCTCACTCTGCGTGGAGAGCGCAAGAGGTAGATGAACCTGGGACCTGCCCCAGCTGGGGCATATGCACCCCTCCCCCAGCTGCGCCCACTGGAGCTGCAGCAGCCGTGGAGAGGTGCTTCTTACTTGGTTTCAAACTGCTGCAGAGAGAGAGGGCTGGAGTAAGTCCTCTCCCCCCGGGGCAGCTTGCATATTGAACCCCTTATTTCCACCCCCACCCCAGAGCAATGACTTCAATGAAGTAGGTATATTTTCATTTTATTTAAAAAAACCAAATTAACTGACTTAAGGCCTCAAGCAATGCCAGGTAAATCTTTTAGTTTAATACACATGCTTTGTCACAGATTGAAAAAAGGAGGGCATTATATTTTGACACCCTATCTTTTGCTGTCATGTTTTCTTACCACAATGGACTGAATTGGTGATGGTTTCTGGGCCACATTGTGAGCTGCTGTGAATTGGTATTACTCCCTTGGACTTATGCTGATTTACACCAGCAGAAGAACTGACAGACATCTTAATTCTTTACCTGCTCCTTCCTAGTCACTTGGTACCTCTGCAATGTCATTGTTTTAACATGCTTCTTCTGACCATCTGCTAAAACTAAAGGTGAATAAAACTTGAGTGTTTGTCTTAAAGCTTGTGTCCTAGGAGGCAAGAAGATAAAGCTCATCTTTCAATGCAAACTTATCATATTAATACAGATTTTTTGGGGGGGGAACGACGACACTAGGAAACAGTTTTTATCCAAGTTATTTGAGTTAGAAGATCTTGCTCATAATTTAGTGCTGCAGCTGTAGCAGAGCCACTGCTGGGAGATTTTAAATAGGTGAGATACTAATGAAATTCTACTCAGTGTTAGCATAGTATTCAGAAAGAGATAGCACACATCTCTAGTAGCTGTTCTTTGCACTGTCAGAGAAGGTTAGGAAGGGAGAAGTTGCTAGAAAAAGCAACCTCCAAATGGTGCATGGTTACAATTGTACATTTATGAAATATTACATATAAACTAAGGATCTAAAAACCAAGGGTCAGATTACCCTTCTTTGTGCAGCCTCTGTTTTGAATAGCATCAGGAGTAGTTAAGGAGAATTTGGCTCAAGCCTTAAATAGCATAGCATCTCCTCTCTTGTGTATTAATTTTAAAGACCGGGAAAATGTAGATAAAATCCATTTCTCCTCCAAAATACTTGAGTATTAAGGCGCCTAACTGAGTTAGGGGCCTAAAACCCATTGTCTCTCAGTGAGTTTTGGACTTCTAACTTCCTTAAACTACTTGGAGAATCCCAGACATTATATAGAACAATGTGGGAGAAAGTAAAGTTCGCGCACCTTATCTGGGGTCATGGCATTCTGCAGCAGAAGAGATGCCTGCCCTATTTCTGATATATTGTGTTAATAGGTTCTCATGTCACCCCCATGACCATAATATCTGAATGCTTTGCAGTAGTTTATTTATCACCTTAACTAGCTATGTATTTTTTTCTCCTTTCCCCAAGGAGAGAAGAGGGTACAGTGAAATGTATTGCATAGTAGGTAGGTTTTTTAAAATAGATGTTGCTTCTTGGCTCCCCCCACTTGCAGCCTTCAGTGACTGACAGACTGACTGACTATGCAGAATTTGTTTGGAGACTTTCTTTGGTACAATGTCTTCCTACCTCCCAATGATTATTTGTATTGCAGTTGAATCTTAAGTCTGTAATCTTGGATCAGGGTTCCTTTGTGCCGAGTGCTCTCCAAACACGTGTCAGGACTTGAAGTGCTGCAGAATGCCTTTTCTCACAGAGAAGGTCCATTGAATTTGGTAGTGATAAAATAATAGGGCCTGATGGAAATCAACTTAAATCCCTATCAGATGATATTCTCTATTACATTTTTTCAGAGGGTATTTTGCACTTTTCTGTACAATTCTAGAGCTGAGAGGATTTTCTGTTCAGTTTTGTAGTATGGTTTTAAAATACTTTTAGAAAGGCAATAATTGTAAAGGAACTTTTCTATAATGTTTGTGCTGGTCCTCTGCATCTGCAACATAAAAACATAATATGCACATTTTGAAAAGAAATCACAGATAAATTGAAGAAAGCACCAAGAATCCATCCTCTTTTGAACTGAAGAGGAGTCATTAGGTTGTTTGGTGCAGAACATAAACTCGTGATTAATGTACTGTTGCTTAACTAATGTGATAATTATTTCATAGCATTGGTTTAATTCTTTGTGTTGCTCTGACTTGGTGAATATAGCTATAGCTACTAACAGGTTGGCTTTCCAAAGTAATTTGCATGATGCTGTCTAGCGGCAATTTATTTTCTTATTGTTTTATTACTGAGTACGTGGCTGGGTTTAGTATTCTGGTGCACTCTAACTGAACAAGCTGCTAGCAGGTAGCAATGACGGAGGAAGGCCAGTTGCAGGGTAGGTACAATGTAATTACGTAGGCCATGCTATATCATCCTGCAGCATCTCTGGGTCTGTGGTGGCATTTGATTCAGTGATTAAAAACATCTCATTTTAATGAAATGAGAAATATTTCATTATACAGAGTAAGAAAAATCAATATGACTGAATTTGTGAGGTTAAAATCCAGAATTTAAAAGAATCCTCATAATCTACTTGTTAGATCTTCATTCCCTTAGCTCAGTGCTCTATCTGCTATCTCTTTCAGACTATTGTATGACCTCCTGTAAGTGACTTTCTACTTACTTTGGAAGGGAATACTTTAAAACTATATTTTGCCCAACATAGCTCTTCCCCTAGTATTCCTAGCATTGGGATCACTAGAATATTTGGCATAAAGTATTTTATTGTAAAATGTAAACTTTATAAAAGTGACAAAATATAATTAAATCTAATGGCAATGAATTTTATTTTAAAAGCTATGGACCTTATTAGTGGAGCTGGTGTTTCTGGCATTTAAACTAGTGATGCTTGAATATAGATTCATTGTTTACAAGAATAGAAGGGACCATCTAGTCTGATCTTCTGTAAAACAGGCTAGAGATTTTCCCTAGAATGATTCCTAGAGCAAATCTTTTAGAAAAACATCCAGTCTTGATTTTAAAATTGTCAGTGATTGAAAATCCACCACAGGTCTTGCAAAGTTATTCCAATGGTTAATTACTCTATTAAAAACACAGATTGAACCTCTGTCAACTGGGACTCTCTGGTTCCATTACCAGACAGTCCCAGTGAAGGGCAGGCAGCTGGGAGCCATATGGGCTGGCAGGACAGTGGGTGCCAGCAGCAAGATGCTGGCAGAGCTGGGAAGGGAAGGAGTACCAGCAGGGCCAGTCCAGGGTTGGGAGAAAGGTTGTGGGGGGTGGGACAGGTATGACCTTCTGGGGTCCAACCAAATCCCTCCTCCAGGACCAGTCAGGTTTTGAGAGTTCTGGACCAGGGATATTCAACCTGTATAAACCATTTTTCTAATATGATTTTGTCTAGTTGCATCTTCTACCCATTCAATCGTGTTTATCCTATTCTGCTAGACTGAAAAGTCCATTAACAAATATTTGTTGCTCATGCAGGTACTGAAAGACTGTAATCAAGTCACTCCTCAGCTTTCTCTTTGTTAAGTTAAATAGATTGAGCTAATTGTGTCTGTCACTATAAGGCACGTTTTATAATAATTAAATACTACTTATGGCTCTTCTCTGAACACTCTCCAATTTATCAACCTTCTTCTTGAACTGTGAACACCAGAACTGGATGCACTATTCCAGCAGTGGTCACATAAGTGCCAAATACAGACACAAAATAACCTCCCTATTCAATTTTCCTATTTGTGCATCCATAGATTGCATTAGCTCTTACTACAGCATAATTATGGGAACTCCTGTTCTGCTGATTGTCCACCATGAATCGCAAATCTTTTTTTCAGTGTGATTGCTTTCCAGGATAGACACCCCCATCCTGTAATTGTGGCCTACATGCATTGTTGCTAGAACCATATGTTTACATTTAACCGTATTGAAATGCGTATTTTCCATTGGCACCAGTTGGCCAAGCAATCCAGAAGATATGTTTTCTTCAAAGACATTAATAAAAATGTTAAATAGCATGGGGCCAAGAATCCCTTGTGGGACTCCACTGGAAACATACGTCTTTGATGTTGATTCCCTATTTGATGGTATTTGATGACTTATTACATCTTCTAATGCATTTAATAGGTGCCATGTTAATTTTATGGCTTCCTGTTTTTTTAATCAAAATGTCATGTGTAACCAAGAACAATACCTTAGAGAAGTCTCAGTATATTACATCAGCACTATTACCTTTTATCAATTAAACTTTTAAATCTACTCAAAGTTATCATATTAGACAGCATCTGTTTTTCTGTATTAGCTGTTTTATTGCTTAAGATTGCTGTCATACTGACATGCCTATAATTACTCAGGTCATCTCAATGACCCTTTCAAAAATATACAGGGCACAAAATTGGTGTTCCAAGACTGGTGTCCCACTGGTGTTCCAAGACTCAGTGAAAATCAACATGAATGGTCCGGCAAGCTCCTCAGCCTGCTTTTGTAAAACTCGTAAATACAAGTTATCTGGACCTGCTAACTTAAAATGTAAAAAGTGTATTAGCTGCTAAAATGCTTCTGAGATACTGGTGGACTGGGAAGAGTTTTATCATATGGTACGAATACATCTGTTTTTTGCCCCCCAAAAACCAAATAGAAATATTTATTGGACACTTCTATTTTTTCTGCATTATTATTCTACCATTTCTATCTAGTAATGGAAGAATACCATATTGAAATGGTTTGTTCCTAATAGATTTTAAAAAGCTCTTTCTTTTTATCCTTAATTCTGCTGGACATAAATTTCTGTTTTTTTCCCTTATCAGCTACTTTTAGTTTCTGATTTATGTGCATTACTACCAATTTTCCCTTTCTTCAATGTGTGTGTATATATATGTATATTTAAATACATTTTATAGATGCCTTCATTTCCCCTATAAACCAGGTCAGCTTTTTAATCAGTATAGCATATTTCCTTGATTTCAATATTGTATCTGTTTTGGGCTTCTAATAAACTATCTGCCATTTCCTAATTATCATTCACATTTTTCCAATTAAATTCTTCCTTCAAGTTGATTTAATTCATGATTGTTTTCAGTTTTGTGAAAGTTGGCCCCTTTAAACCACCATGTATACCCATCACTGACCTTGGCTTGATTCCTTTTTCATAATATAAATGTGATCAAGTCATGACCATATGTATCTAAGTTAGTTCTGTGCTCAGTTCCTCCTAATATATCTAGATGGGTCTACTGTAGAATTCTCCTCTACTGGTTGCATTTCTTTTCCAGAAATAGGAATTTGTTCAGGTAAGATTCCATGAGTTTGGATACTTATCTGAGGCATGGGGGATACCCTGCATTTCTTCCTTTCCATTACTGGAGGCACTGTGGTGCACGCTAAGGAGGCAACCACAATCCTCTCCTTTCAGTGACACAGTACCTCCTGGTAAATCCCAGCCAGGTGCAGGGAGTAACAGGGAAAAGTGAGAGGGGTGTGTGTGTGCGGGGGGGGGGGGGGGGGGGAGAATTCTTCCTCTCCCAAGCAGCCCTTTCCTAGCACCTCCCACAAACTAAAAATCCAGCATCTCACTCTTCATCCTTTTCTTCGTCCTTTCCAGCACCTCTTTGAATCTTGCTTGGATTATAAGCTTGCTCTGTCTTTTTGGTAATTTATTTCTGTGGTGAACAGCCCATAAAGTTCTGAATATCTACAGGGCTAGTCAGAACTGTGTCAGGGTGACTTCAGCTCTGGAGGGTTTGAAGGTTCATACAAGTCCCTTCTGAGGTTTGGACTCCATCAGTAACTCTCAAACTCGTTAGACTACTATCTGGAGTCTGATTTGTCTTGCATATCCCCAAGTTTCATCTGACTTTAAAAACTATTTGCTCACAAAATCAGACATAAAAATCATAAGTGTTACAGCACACTGTTACTGAAAAATACTTTATCAGATTTACTATATAATTATAAAATAAACAAATTGGAATTTAAATATCATACTTGTGTAACTCACTCACCACCTGGTGTGGTGTTCTGTTCCATCTAGTGGCACTGAGACCACTTTCTGAGATCAGTCAGCTCTACAGCCTTAGCTGAGGACCATGTGGCTTTTAGCTCATGCAGTAGAGGATCATGCATTCAGCTCCAGAGCCTTTAATCTGGCCCATTGATGATCAGGGTCTGTCAGTGCTACACTTACCCTTCTTGATTCACTGACAAATAATTTTTATTCTTAATGCATGCTATAGTAGCTTGACTCACCTATCTTTAGATTTTGTGTAAACTCCTTTCTTTGTTTTTGTAGTTCCTCCTTTGAATGATTTTTAAGTGGATGGTACAAAGAGTAAATGTGAGAGGAACTAAGTAATGCACAAAATTCCACATATGCAAATTTGTCAGAAATAACAATGGCAAGACAACAGACTGTAAATTTAATATTTTACCATCTGACAAGATAACAATATTTTTAAGGAACTGATAACAGCGGACCTGATAGTTTGAAACATTTTTTATCTTGATTTATTTACATGTACAGTGAAGATTAGCTTTCCGCCTTGGATTTGAGGGATTTGGTTTCTATGTTGTGCACTGTGTGTTCTGGAATAGCAAGTTTTCTCAGTGTAATCATGAATCATATATGATTGACTTTGACAAAATATTCAGTTTTGCCACATAAATATTATAATACTATTCCATTCTTGGCAGGCTATGTTGAGTTATTTGCCAAATGTTTGCGAGATCCGTAACAACAATAAAGGGACTAAGATTTAAATCTGTTTTGGTATTTGCTAATGTCAAATCACCATAGACGTGCTTCACTTTTCCAATATAACCCATCTGGTGTGTACCTCTTTCCAGGATATAGCCCAGAGGATATGGTCTGGATGGGAGTCAATGAGGGTTATTCCTGGGTCTGTTAATGAGCTGTGTGACCTTGAGCAGGTCACGTAATTTCACTTCCTCCCTGTGTAAAAGGGAGATAATGCTTCTTAACCAGTTTCAGAAAGCACTTTAGTATTGTCAGGTGTGAAGCATGACCATCCAAGATTTTCAGAGTAGTGTGCTATGTTGTGTGATGCTTCAGTCTGGAGGTCCTTGAGGTATTTTGGAGGAGTCTGGTTTGACTTTCTCAGTTGGCTGATAACCTACTCTCTGGGGGGGAAAGATCACTCCCTTTAAGTGTCTTATGTTAGACTCCCACTTTAGAAAATCTTGGCTGAAATATATACTGAGTGTAATAATAATCCTAATAGTGCAGTTCTAGCCTCAGTTATGGCCTCCTTATTGAATGTTTTCTTTCCTAGATGTAGTTCTATGTGACATTTTTTGCAATCAGACTTTGTAACAATCTCCATCACAGCCTGAATCATAACTGTAATTAATACCTTCAAATATTACCTTCACTTTGCAAACCTATGTACTTTGACTACATTCAATAGTTTCTTTAAATAAACATTTACAGTGCATTGCAACAATTCTAAAAGACTTAGTTGCCTGGGTTTAAAAGTGAGTTCTATTTTTAATCATGCAACTGTCCAGTGAATTTTCACAATTACCATGAGATTTACTGGTAAAGATTGTCATGGATTTTCTAGTTGTTAGTAATTTTCCTTTGTTGTAATTACAGGCATCACACTATTGGTAACATTTTTAAAAGCACTTAAATCATTTAGGTGCTTTTTGAACATTTCCCCATATTCCAAGTTATCAGTCACTTTGAAAAATGGTATTTAGGCTTGTAGGACACTTGGATGTTCTTTAAACAAACCTTATCTGAATTGTACCGGACTCTTATTTAATTTGTATCTCCAGTGTTGGAATGGCATCTCTCTCAGCAGGAAAAGAGACCTTAATTTGAAAATAATCTTCTATGCAAAACATAAGCCTTGTCCAGTGGGAAAGAATAGCTCTTTGGAATGGGGGAACAAGGAATTATGAAATAAAAAGAAATGAAAGTATCAATACCAAACCTTTTATAAGGTATGTAAATGTTATCAGTTATGTCATGCTGTTGCTCTTTAGGCAATACTCCTGATTTAACTCAATGGAGCATTTTGCCTAATGTCAGTGGTGCATTATAGTCTGTTATCTGGAATATTTTACAAAATGGCCTGAACATATGCCTTTTTAATTAAGCAGAAGATGTAAACAGAAAAGCTTCTAATAGCATTTCAGTTTTTCAGCTAAGAACAGAATGGTTATGGCTCGGGAGAATTGACTATGCATACAGTGTTTTGTTTAGATGCCTTTTATTTTGCATAGATAAGAGCTGAGAAAAAAGTGTTTGAAGTTAGGCTGTCATGCTAAAAAGACTTGAAGATTATCGTTAAAGTTCCTTTAAAGATTTGTTTGATACCATGAGTATAACTGATTTGCAAAAAAGAATAAAGCAACTTTTTTATATTTCAAATGTATCTCTTTAAGCATCCAGCCCAGGTTGATGTATTATGTATATGAGTTCAATGAATTTTAACTATTTTCCAGAATGTCATAATTTTCCATTGGATGCACAATTTGACTTTCCTTTTTTAGATAGATGGGGAGGGAGGAGCAATTCAGAACACTTTGGCACTTGTCACATGCCCAAGGAGATTCAAAGGCAGGGAACAGCCCCAACTTCTTATTTTGTAACAGAGACATTGATTTTCTCATTCTTACGTCTTTTAAAATATCCATAGCTTTTTTCTCATTTTAATGCCATACATGTTTTCTTCAGCTGAAGTAGCTAGACAAGTGTCTTATGGAAGAAATTTAGAAAGTACATTTTAACGGAGTAACCACTAGAAAGTGTAAGGGAGAGCAATAGATAACACCCAAAGGGAAAATAAGCATGTGAATAAAAATAGACTGAAGAGAGACCAAGACTTGACTAGATAAAGAATTTAAACATTTAGGGACTCTGGGGGAGAAAATCTCATATAAAGATATAAAAGCAAGTGTGAAAACAAGAAGAAAAATGTATGATGTTGCACACTAATCAAGTGCTGCCTACTTCTCCCCTACCTTTAATCTCCCATTTAAAACTTATTTTGAGCTTCACTTACAGAAGATGCTAAGCATTATTTATTCATGGTCATTCTTATTCATCTATTCCATTCCTTTTCCCCTTGGTGGATGTCATCCTCTGTACTCTCGGCTATCACATATAAGCATAAAATGCTGGAAAGATTGGTGTCTAGTCTTAAATGTATGTACTGTAAGTGGTCAAATTGCAGTCAGTGGGACTACCTCAGGTTGGGTAAATGGATAGCCAATCCATAAGTCTTTGCAGCAGGAAGACCTTAATTACAAGAGGTGCAAGAAAAGTCTTTGCCTTTAGTATTTCTGAAAGGCACCATAATTGTATATAAATTATTATTTATGTATTATGTATTAAATATGGTGGTGCTATATTAGTAGTTTATATTGTTTATAAATAGTTTATATTATTATAAATAATAGATTGGGATATTAGGGGTAGTTTAATTTATGGGCAAATAGTCAATGCCATAATAAGAACATAAGCATTGCCATACTGGCTCAGACAGTTGGCCCACCTAGACCAGTATCCTTCCTTCTGACACTGGCCAATGCCAGATACTTCAAAGAAAATGAACAGAACAAGGTAATTATCAAGTCATGCATCCTATATTGTCCAGTCCCAGCATCCAGCTGACTTAAGGACGTCAAAGGCATGGGGGTTGCATCCCTGACCATCTTGGCTAATAGCCGTTGATGGACTTATCCTCATTGATCTTATTTATTGTTTTCTGAATCCAGTTACAGTTTTGGCATTCACATCTCCTAGCAAAAAGGAGGTTCCATTACTTGGAAAAATCTGAAATAACCAGTTAAGACCAGACTAAATAACCGGGATAGGATGGAAATAACAAATGTGATTGATAACCACAAATGGCCCATCGTAATGAATTGACATATATGATAATAAGTTGAAATCAATGTTATACTAACCTACAGGAAAAAAGACACCTCATCATTAATAAGATGAGAACATACAAATAAAGAGAAAAGGAACCATCCCCTACTGCATATGTATCAAACATAGCAATGTCAGCATTACATTTTATAACATACCGCCTAGGGCTGGTAGGAGAAGAAGATGTGGTCCTTGGGAGGTGCCAGAGTGATGGTGATTGGTGATGATGGGGAAAGTACAGGTGATGAGGAAGATGATGGCTAACACCTCAGGTAGTTCTAGAAGGAATGGTGTTTCTGTATGGAATGGAAATATGGAGTACATTCCCTATCTATGTTGTGAAGCTTGGATGTTTGTGATGGTGCTAAATGTATTAATAAACTAAATATTTTTGTAAATATACAAGAGTTACTATTCAGTGTTGCAACTGTGCACATCAGAGCTCCCAATGATGGAACAATTAAATACTGGCCTGAGATAAAGAACCTATCAACCCTAAAGGCAGTAACTGGAAATTGATAAGTATTCTAAAACTGGGCAACAGGTCATTGTTCTTTTTTGGAAATTGGGTTTTTCAAGTAAAATGTTATATGTATTTGGTTGAACAATACAAAGTGAAGAGAGAACACTGTAAGAGTATGTGTGTGTGTGGGGGGAGGGGGGGAGCTGTTAACAAATAAGCCAAGGAAGTGAATATGCTTCACTAAGTAACAGAAGTTGGGCAAAAGCACTCTGGTTTGGTTTGGAAACAAATTTGTACTTGGTTTTGTCCACAATGGTTAGAATTGTCAAAGGGAGCCTTTGAGATTGGTTCCTAATTTTGCCAAGCTTCTTTGAATATCATAGCCTCTGTGCTATATGGGGATGGCATCTTAAAATCATACGAAAAAATCAGTTTATGGTCAGAAGAAGACAAGTAGGGGCCAATGCTGTAAACCTTTATTCAGACACCTAATCCCAGTTAAACAAGTAATAACAGTGGATTTCTTCCTTTGAGTAACTAGAAATGTAAAAGTGTAAACATGGGATGTACATGGGATGTAAAAGTGTAAACTAGGGATGTAAAGTGTAAACATGTACACAGTTAACGAATGAGCCTGGGCTTATTAGTTAATGTGCATAGTTACATTTCCCCTTCACTCACACACACACACACACACACACACACACACACACACACACACACACACACACACACACACTGCCTCCCAGAGTGTAAACGTATAATCATTGACATTTTCAGCAGTTACACGTTTATCTAAATAAATACATTTTAACATCCCTAAGATTAACTATGGAAATTTTATTCTTTGGCCCACTATAGAAGAAAGATTAATTGAACTTCCTCTGTCAAGGGCTAGTGATAATATTTAGAGATAATAAAGTGCCTTTGAAGACACAGATTTCAAACTAGCTTATCCCCACAATATCCTTGAGATAGGGATATCTAATTTCCCTCCTCCCATTCTCTAACTGAAGCAGGGGGTTTGGGACAGGCAAAGAAAGATTAAGTGATGTGCACAACATCACAGAAGTAAACCATGTAAAAGCCAAGGTTGCATTAGTTCCTGGCTTCCAGGCCCATGCTTCAGTTACTACATCACATAGCCTCCGTGGTTATTAAACTTGATATACCACTAAAAAGTGTACTAGGCATTTAGCTATCAAATATAAATCTGAAGTCCATTGTCAGCTCTTCCATAATAAATCAACCCCTTCTCCCTCCAAACCCACATTTACATACAGAGCGGCAGTGGCAACCTTGGATCGGATAAATCTTTCCCAAAAGTGTCAGAGGACTCCACACATAGAGGGTATCCGTCGACGGAGCCATGTAAAGTAGTTGACTCGGCATAGCCAATGAAGCGGGGATTTAAATAATCCCTGCTTCATTAAAATAAAAATGGCTGCCACACTGTGCTGACAATCAGCTGATCAGCACAGCAGTCTAGACGTGGTGCCATCGACAAGGGAAGCCTTTGTTGACCGCTCTGGTAAACCTCATGAAACAAGGAAAGCCTTTGTCAACTGCTCCGGTAAACCTTGTTTCACAAAGCATAAGGGAGTGGGTGTCAAAGGCTTCCTTTGTCAACCGATCCGTGTCTAGACTGCCACACTGTGCCAGATCAGCTGATTGTCGGCACAGCACAGTGGCCATTTTTATTTTAATGAAGCTGGGATTATTTAAATCCCCGCTTCATTGACTATGCCGAGTAAACTACTTTACATGGTTCCATTGACAGAGCCATGTAGTCTAGACGTACCCTAAGAAAGGCAGCTATATTAGGGGTTTCTCAGACTTTGAACTTCTGGGAAGAATCTGTTTCAAATAGAGTATTCTGAGCTAGTAATTCTGTCCTGTGATTGGTTAATTTGGAATGTAAAGATTTTTAACATATTTTCCTAAAGCATTGTAATTGCCTTAGGAAACATAGCCACAGATGCCAAAGATCCAGATTAAGATTGATTAACAATTCTATGAATTTTGCCTAAGAGCTATAATCATTGGTTGCCTTAGCAACTTGGTAGATGAACTCACAGGCTAAGATCCAAAAGGTCCATTAAAATTCTTGCTAAAATTCAAATTATTTATTGTAGAGTGAAATGCTCAGTTATATAATTTATACTCAGAAATCCTTTACAAAAATCATCCAACCATTATTTTTTAAGTCTGATATTTTTAGGATGCTTATTTTATACAGAAAAAATAATGACTGCAGCTATATTCAGCAAACATTTTACTTCTGCAATTTATTTCTGAACATAACTTACTTGATGCAAGAAGCCCTTATGTCTTCATTTTATAGCAAGGTGAATATCAGACTCTATATTCTGTTGCTGAGAAAAAAAATCTCCTTTCTTAAAAGGAAAGGATTGTGATGGGATCCTCAGAAAACAACCTGGGGCTGCAGGACAGCTCTGCCCCCTGAACTCTTCAACTCAGGGTGTCTCTCCATACTTTGCCAGCAACAATCACAAAAAACCTCTCCCAGCACTGTTACAGTATTACTCACCCAATAAGATGCATGGACACAACCAGCTAGATTGCATGAATCCTCTGTAAGTCACTCATGAATTAGAGAGAAACTAGCAAATCTCCCCAGCCTTGCACTCCTGAGATGTACCATCTTACTGAACAGTGCAAATTCATTTTATTCACCACCTCATCAAAGGAAAGTGGATATGCACCAGCCTTCATTATCTGAGCTAATTCCTCAAACACTTTAGACAAAGGATGAATCATTAAAGTAAGTTTATTAATTATAAAAAGAGAGATTATAAGTGAATTATAAGTGTTAGGCACAGAGGTCAAATTTGGCTACATAAAAAACAAGATTCACAATCTAAATTGTAACTTAACAGACAAAGCAAAATTCGGATTGAACAAATTTTCTCACCGCACTGGATGGTACAGATGGTTTACATTTCTTAATACACAGGCTGAATTGCCTTCTCAGCTTGGGGCCAATCTCCCCAGTTCAATATCTTTATCTTCCAAACGATTTTGCAGGTGTTGAGACGCGGAAAAGAGAGGCCAAGTGGTGATGTCACAGTGCTTTTTTCCCACTTTCCTTCTAGAAAGATCCTTTTCATGTTGCAAGAGTTAGGCCACCTCCATCTTGTACGTGCCCTATGAGGAGACTCTGGCATGGCCAGTGGGAGAGTGGATTGGACATCAGTGCCTATCTTGTCAGTTTGCTGCTGCTGAAAGGCTAGTTGTGAGTGTCTCCATCTTAGAAATATTTCAAAAAATATATATAGCACTGCTGCATAACTTCACACACAAGCATAGTACATACAAATCAAGAGGATATTAATGTTCAAGAGAGCAAGACTTCTTTAATGATACCTCACAAGGCATGCATTGTCCAAAACATCTCATGGCATGACATGGCATGTCACAAGGATTTACAGCCCTTTGCTGTCTGGAACTAGGCCCCATTTAGACACATTTCTTGAGGAAAGTTCAGGGGACTGGTAACAGGCCATGCAGCTACTGGACAGCTCCAACTCTGCAATGTGATCTTTGTGATTGGTTCACTATACTCTTGTGGACCACTTTGGCTCTAGTCTAGTGTGGAAGAAAACAAGCCTTCTCTCTGCGTTTGTAAGCAACAAGTAGCCAGAGGTAGTTTATTCGAGCAATATTACAAGGGAAGTCTGATTCGGACGGGGGGTGGGGGGAAGCTGCCCCACACCCCAGCAGATCTTCAGAATACAAGCAATTATGAAGCAATTTATATACCTTCCCATTACATATAACAAATAACAGTTATCTCTTAGTTCCTCCCAGATGCTACCTCATTTCAAGGTCCTTTCTGGAGTCAGCATTCCATCCTTATCTCTTAGAGCATTGCGAGAGGCGAGGCAGCATCTTATTACAGCTCTCGCGTTGTCAAGAGGCAGAATTAGCCTGACTCTTGCTCTCTTGCTAACAAGACTAAGATGGCTTCATACAAATCCCTTTTTCTATTTCCTTCTTCCACACTCTCCCCTTTTGTGCTTTTAGCACAACTAACCTCTATTTTCATTAAGCATTGTATTTCTGTTTCCAGATCAAGGGGATCTTCCCTACAAATTTTGGTGGGTTATAACGGCAATACATAGTTAGTATGAACATAAAAGCTATTTCTATTATTACATATTTTACACCAACAATAAAATATGCCTAAAATAAGCAAAAGCAATAAAATCATTAATATCCCAATATAATTCTATGATAGGGCTGTTTTATAATCATAGCAACATAACACAATATATCATAATTAATACGCAAGAGAGATATTCTATAGACTGTATAGAAAGCATGTTTCTCAATTTGATATGTATTTTGGGGTACATGAATTTGACCGTGTAATTCAGAGATTTTCTTGACCTTTGGTAGGAGTGAAAGAAGATTTTGGAATCGATGGGTACTAAAGTAATCCAATTAAAGGGTTTTTGGAACCTAAGGGTTAATTGCAATTAAAAGCCAACTAGGGAGGGCAGTACATGGTGATGGTACCTGTCCGTAAGCACACAGCCCAGACCCTGGAAGAAACCCAAACCACTCCCACAAGTTTCTCCTTGCCAATATACAATACTTTGCCTCTTTCACCAGGGCCAGTCCTTAATGTCTTTTGTAGTCAGAAATCTCTTGGCTTTGGTGGTGTCAGCGGAGCGGACTTTTCTTCTTTTTTCCTGAAACAGTCATGGTTCAGCATCATGAGGAGATAGGTAACTAGGATGTCACCCTGTAATATTTTGGTTCTTCTTGCAGATATCGAATGCATGGTAATGCTGTCAGTGGACAAGGGAGAGGTTACTAGCACTTCACCTTGTACTCGTCTCTTATTGTCTTGCAGGAGGAAAAGCAGGACCAGAAGGAAAAATAGGCTTATCAACATTCGGAGTAGATTATTTTGAGATAGAGGGGTCTTTTTGCAGTGAGAAGCATGGGTCCAGATAGTCAGTTCTTGGCACTTCACAGCGGTGTTGGTGGTTAGCAGAACTTGGTAAGGACTTTTCCAGCACGAGGCTAGAGTGGTCTTTCGCTGATGGACATAAGAGCCTCTATTCTCTGAGCTAAAAGCCAGCTGGCTTCTTTGGATCCAAGCTTATTTTCTAGGAATAAAGAAGATAGTGCGAAAACTTCCGCATGGTTTGTTATGGTACCAGCCACTCTGATAAGGCCCTGTTGGAATGTGGTTTGTCAGGGAAACCAGGGTCAAGTTTAGCTGTTTGTCTGTCTGTTTCCCAGACCTCAAATTTAGGATTTGAGTTGAAAGTTCTCAGCAAGATACCATGGACTTCCTCAGTTTACTCCTACAGTTCCTTCCTCTTGACTTTAGGGTTCTTTAACCTGCCAGGTTAAATACAATAGTTTCAAGGTTTTTAATTTACTTTGGAAGCACCGGTACAACACCAGCACTATTATAAATGTTAAAATCAAAATTCCCCACATAATTTGGCAGAACACTACCCAACTCCATCCCCAAGGTATTTTGTCATCAGTAAAGGCACTGCCCATGATTATAGATTTGACCTCTACTGCCTGGTTGAGGGCCTCAGAGTAAGGTATTTTGGCATGGTCCACGGTTCTCCCTATCTCTGTGTACCTCAGACGTCAGATCCCAATACACCTTTGGGCATCCATCACCAATGCCTCAATCTTTGCCTTCAGGGCCAGTAGACCCTCCTCACGGTACTTACTTCTGCCATGCTACTCAGGATCCCATGTTAGGTTACCTGTCATTGCCAAAGTGAGGTAGAGCCATGTCCCGTCAACAGTCAGGATCACCCGGTGAGGTTATGCACATGAATGGCTATGTAGAGGGGCAGGGTCTTCCATTTAGTTCAATGGAGTGGTCTATCTGGGTAGTCAAACACCAGTAGGTACCATTCATTTGGATCAGCTCGATGTGCATTTGTTTCTCTGTGATGACCACATCAAACCTAGACAGATTCGTCATGATGTTAAATGGGCAGGTATATTACATTTCTTTATCAGAGTGGGTGCAACAGTCCCTGGGGTACAGGAAGGCCCACACCTTCAGAATTTGCGATGCCCTCGACTCTAACTATATGCTCTTGCCTGCTGTAAGTGGGGAATAGCCAGTGGGACCAAAAGACAAAAGGCCTATCTAGATGGGTCTTTGAGTCCTCATGGATTCTTGGCATGAGGCAGATGGGGACTCACCACCTCCATAAGGGCTGGATGAACCCGGCCATCCAATAGGTCTGTTACAATCCCCTGGGTAGTGGTGGCTAAAGCTTGCCCTATTCTCCAACACTGGGTTTCTAATTCCTTTAATTTAGTTTCATTAACTGACAATGCAATTAGTCTCTGGTCCAAATATCTGGTTATGTCTAATGAACTGGACACAGAGCTGGACGGATCCTTTAATCTACTTAGGATCAATCGGTTAGCTTGGCTGGTGTTTAGGCCTCCACGGGCATTAGATATTACTGACAGAGTTTCCAGGCCCAAACCAGCCTGCGATGGTGTCTGCTAAGCCCTGTTGTTGCCAAGTCAGGTGCTTGCCAATTTAATTAGCCAATCTGGTGCACTGCTGGTCTATATCATTACCAGTCCTGGTTCTGGGACAGAGGCATGAAGCACAATTGGGGCATGAAGCACAATCGGGAGGCTGTCTTTTGTCCTTGAGGACCTGGTTAATAATATCTAAATGAGGGCAAGTCAGCTATGGCTATTGTTTCACAAATGATTGCCATGCCTTAGGCGTTACCTTTGTTTTGGTTTTAAGTGGTAAGCCCCAGTGGGAGTCAGTAGGTCCAACTTCAATGGCCTGATGTTAGTGTTTAGCTTCTTTCCTCACAATATTCCATACAAAATTTAACACAGAGAACTGTGTATTCTTTGTCCTCATAGTGTCTGAGTTGATACAATAATCAAAATAATTATTGGGGTGGCCCAAGGCCGTGTATTCCCCATCGCTATTAGTGTATATTTGTTCTATGTTGTGACTTGAAGGCTGGTTACATTGATTGGAGTCACTGTTTCTCTTATGGGACCACAGCATGGTCCAAGAATGTTTTAATTATTAATGGGACCCCATGCAATTTCATAATTCTTGAGGCTTTTTAAGGTGTTATGCTCCAATGAGTAGCAGGGCAAGTGGCTATTATTGTAATGGTGGGGTTACTAGTTTCCCCATCATTTCTGGCATCGATGTTGTGAGCATTTTTACTTAAATATGCTGATGTCCCACTTGTCTGTGTTGTTTTACTCACAGATTTCTGGTTATCTCTGGCCAAACCACTTTCATGGTTAATGTGCAAGTTGCAAAGCTAAATATTTATTTAATGTGGCAGTTAAAGCAAAGCAAACCCAGTGGGCATTGGTATCTCATTCCCAGTCCTCCTTTTCATTTCCCCACTTGATTAAATCTTTCTCTGACAATCTGTCAAACACTTACAGGTCCTTGGACCATGATGCACATACATGTAGTACTCAGGAGTGCCTTTCGGTGGTGTGGGGGTATGCTTAGACTGACCCCGCCCATTTTAGTCACCCAGGGGAGTATCCTGTCTGCTCCCTGTTCTCTCAGCAGCTTATCTCTATCCGCTCAGAGGCTAATAGGAAACTAACTCCAAACACTCCAAAAAAAGGGGTTTACTGGGTCACAGGGTTCCACTGACTAGCGGCTTAAGTCCCAGACCTGGTCAGCAGCTCATGAAATAAGGAGAGTAGTCACTCTCATATATCCGCTGGGTCACGAGGTTTGGCTGACCCCCCTTGCATTCAGAACTCTCTCGTGGGGTAGTCCTGGGGCATCTGGAATCAGCTTAACTCTCAGACCTGGGCAGCAGCATTCACACTCCACTCATTACATTCATAATCATTCATTTTGACATTTAGATGCATCTCTCTTTAACGATAACCATATTTGTGACAGCAAAGAAACTCCCCAGAGCTGCATGAACCTCAGTTCTCTATGTCCGGAGGCAATACAACTTTCCCATATTTGGGGTGGCACCACAACTACATCAACAAAACCACATCAACTAACCCTACTTGGGGACGGCACTACAAAAATTCCCCAGAACCGCTATACTTAATCTTAATACTAAACACATTTCCCAGAACTGCGTTAACTGACCTTATTGGGGGCGGCAAAGAAATTTGCCAGAACCGCTTTGCGTCTGATCTTGTTTCAGATTCAGTAAGTTCAGATGGCATGAGCCCAGAAGAAGCAGACAGCCCCATGGCCAGTCTTACCTTTCATTTGGTGCCTTGGACATTGCTGTCCGAGTCATGGCACCAAATTGTGGAAGAAAACAAGCCTTCACTCTGCGTTTGTAAGCAACAAGTAGCCAGAGGCAGTTTTTCTTTACTCAGTGCAAAGTCATTCTGTGATACTCTTTGCAACAGGATGTTGTGAAGACGAGGACTTTAACAGGGTTCAAAAAAGAACTAGATAAATTCATGGAGGTTAGATCCGTCAATACTTATTGTTGTGTAAAACCTCTGCCCAGTCCAGTATAATGTGACTAAAAAACATGTAACTTTTTGTATTATAAGTCATGTCAGTTTCAGCCATTGCAAGTCATGTGGCTCCCTGCTGTTGTAAGCCAAGTAATTCTCAGTAGTTCTAAGCTATGTCAGTTTCTGATATAAGACATGTAACTTTCGTGTAATGTTTCAAGTTCTGCAACTTTTTGCAAGCTTTGCAACTTCCAGCTATTGCTTGTACAATCTTTAAGCTCTGAAACATTCTATCCTGTGCCTAGAAAGTGTGTAAGTGGCGTGAATAAAGTATGTGTAAGTGGTGGAATTATGGCACAGAATCATTGACTCATAGAATACTAGGACTGGAATTTGAGAGGTCATCGAGTCCAGTCCTCTGCCCTCATGGCAGGATCCAGTACTGTCTAGACCATCCCTAATAGACATTTATCTAACCTACTCTTAAATATCTCCAGAGATGGAGATTCCACAACCTCCCTAGGCAATTTATTCAAGTGTTTAAACACCCTGACAGTTAGGAACTTTTTCCTAATGTCCAATTTAAACCTCCCTTCCTGCAGTTTAAGTCCATTTCTTCTTGTTCTATCCTCAGAGGCCAGGAAGAACAATTTTTCACCCTCCTCCTTGTGACACCTTTTTTGATACAGGCAGTCCCCGGGTTACATGGATCCGACTTACATCGGATCCCTACTTACAAACGGGGTGAGACAACCCCGCACTAGCTGCTTCCCCCCAGCAGACCAGGGAGACGCAAAGCTAGCGCCACCCCCAGCAGACCAAGGAGACGCGGAGCGGCTTTTCTCAGCAGACACCTCAGCTTGA
This sequence comes from Pelodiscus sinensis, assembly GCF_049634645.1. Classification (NCBI taxonomy): domain Eukaryota; kingdom Metazoa; phylum Chordata; order Testudines; family Trionychidae; genus Pelodiscus; species Pelodiscus sinensis. The sequence continues at coordinate 311,866,427 of NC_134711.1, forward strand.
GAATAAAGGACTGAGGGAAGTGAGGTGTGGGAGAATAAAACTGAGCTCTGGAGAAATGTTTGGCTAGAGTTTCCCCTACAATATGTACCAGTTCCGACTTACATACAAATTCAACTTAAGAACAAACCTACAGTCCCTATCTTGTACGTAACCCGGGGACTGCCTGTACCTGAAAACTGCTATCATGTCCCCTCTCAATCTTCTCTCTAAACAAGCCCAATTCTTTCAGTCTTTTTTCATACGTCATGTTCTCTAGACCTTTAATCATTCTTGTTGCTCTTCTCTGGGCCTTCTCCAATTTCTCCACATCTTTCTTGAAATGTGGTGCCCAGAACTGGACACAGTACTCCAACTGAGGCCTAACCAGCACAGAGTAGTGCCCTAACTAAAACACTTGTAACAATTATAAATAACTGATCTGAGAGGGTAAGTGGCACTTAACAACATAATTGATAGGTTTTCCTACTGCACTTCTCTTTAATAGAATCCCAGCACCAGATGCCTGATTCTGTTGGAATGGACTTGTTCAGTTCACTGCTGCCCATTCTAGGAGTTGTAAATGAGGGGAAGTTGTGCTGCAGACTGATGAACTGCCTTACTCTGTAAGGGTATGTCTACACTACAAAGTTAATTCGAACTAACGGACATTAGTTCGAATTAACTTTGATAGGCACTACACTAGCGCTCCGCTAGTTCGACCTTAATTCGAACTAGCGGAGTGCTTAGTTCGAACTAGGTAAACCTCATTGTACAAGGACTAAGCCTAGTTCAAACTTACTAGTTCGAATTAAGGGGTGTGACCAAGCCATTGTCTTGTGCCATCCCTCTCCATCCTTCCACAAACTTCGGGCAGGGACACCACTCCTACCCCCTGGCTAATACCACTCCATGGACCCAACCTCCATGAATTGATCTCACTTCTCTTTAAACTCTGTTCTAGTTCTAGCCTTCACAGCCTCCTGCAGCAAGGAGTTCCACAGGTTGACTCTTTGCTTTGTGAAGAAGAACTTTCTGTTATTAGTTTGAAGCCTGCTACCCATTCCTTTCCTTTGGTGTCCTCTAGTCCTTCTATTATGGGAACTAATGAAGAACTCTTCTGTATGCACCCTCTCCACCCCACTCATGCTTTTATAGACCTCTATCATATCCCCCCTCCATCTCCTCTTTTCTAAGCTGAAAAGTCCCAGTCTCTTTAGCCTCTCTTCATATGGGACCTGTTCCAAACCCCTCATCATTGTAGTTGCGCTCCCCTCTCCCATCCTCTCTCTTCCCCTCTCCCACCTCCTTTTCCCAGTCTCCCCCAGTTTTGTTCAATAAAGAGCGATTCTATTTTTGAACACAATTGTCCTTTATTGTGTACATCAGGAAGGGGGCTAGGGAGGGGTAAATGGAAGGAGGTGAGGGAGGAATGGGGTACGAGCCCCCTATGGGGAGGACTGGGCTGGCTCTGCGGGCTTCCGGGGGTGGAACCTCTCCTGCAGCCCCCCAATTGCCCCCTCTCCCCAGATGGCAGCCTGCGGCAAGTGCAGCCGGTCTGATGGCCGAGTGCTGTGATGTGCCCAGTGTGGGTACTCAGGGCACTCCAAGCCAGGACTTCTTTGCAAGCGGGGAACCCCTGAGAACTGTCTGTCCGGAGTGGGGGTCGGGTCCGTTTAAGCACAGCCCTCGGCTAGCCTGAGACAGCAGCTCCACACTGTAAGTCCTCATCTGATGCCTTGCTGGCACTGCTTCCGCCCATCCTTAACCCCGGTTCAGGGTCCACTCTGTGTGGATATGCTAGTTCGAATTAGCAAAACGCTAATTCAAACTAGTTTTTTAGTCTGGATGCGTTAGTTCGAATTAGCTTAGTTCGAATTAACTAATTCGAACTAAATTAGTTCGAATTAGCGCTGTAGTCATACCCTCAATGACTAGATAGGTGGACCTGAGTTTGCCTAGCAGTCATGTTGGGGTAAACCCCAAGAAGGGAACAGGCCTTATTTTAGAGCCTGAACAAGGGCTGAATTTAAAAGACCCAGAGATGGAACTGAATAAGAGTGTGCAATAATTTATTAGATTCTACTCCCGAAGGGGTTCATTTAGGCTTCATGATTTGGCTTCCTCTACTTCCCCCTGATCCCAGCACCAGTTGGGGACACCAGAGTAGAAAAGGACTGCAGTGCCACACCCTGCCACTAGAAGTCACTCAAGAAGTGAGCCATCTCCATTACAGCACTGTATTTTTAACCTATCAATATAGCATCTCACCCAACACTTATTGAATGGCATGGAGATAGGGGAACCTTTGCAGTCTGTGGAGGTATGAACTCTTTAATGAAGAGGTGAATATGTGGGGAATCCTTGAGAGGAATTAGATTTGAGGAGCCACAAGAAGGAGAAAAATGTGTTCAAAGTGTGGTGTAGACTTTAATTAATCGTCTTCCGAAAACCTATAATTAGTACAGCAGTTACTGGCATGCAGTGTGATTTGAAGATTAATCTGCAGTGCACTGTTTGACACAGTTGTTCGGTTTTGTGATTGCAAGTGAACTAACCAGATCTTGCCTTCTACAGCAAAGGAGGTATGTGGGAAATTTTGTTTTTGTGTAGAGCGACCAAATAATTAGATCACTAGCACTTTTTCTCACTTCCCCTACCCTGTTAAAGAACTACAAACTATTTATGAAAACAGTGTTCTCTATCTGGGAACACGGCTATCTGGGAACAGTGTTCATGTTTAGACATATGCTTTCAGTTCTGCCCTTGTAGTATCAAGCTATGACACTATAGGTTGAACCTCTCTAGTTCAGCACCCTTGGGACCTGACTGATACCAGGCCAGAGAATTTGCCGAACTACAGGATGTCAGTATTATCTAGTGGCATTGCCACCACTTCCATGGTTTATTGGTCTCGGGGAAGTCATTTGGGGTAAATTAGAGCTAAATAACACTGAGAGCTGGGACTAGTGGCTATAAACAAACTTTATGGTGCTGCGTGAAACTTGGCCTCACCCATGATAAATGGATATCCCACAACCTAAAATCATTCCGGACCACGGATGTTGCCGGACCAGAGAGTGCTGGACTAGAGAGGCTCAACCTGTAATACCTATTTTCCTGTCAAACCTTTCACTTATTTTTGGAGTTAGTACACCGCTTCAAGCTGAGCCTGCTCCTAGTATTAATACATAATAGGTTCCCTCCTCCCCTTTCAGGTCTCACTTATGCTTTATTTAAATGTAGAGGTGTAAAAGCATATTTAGCAGCAACTTGCTTGATTGTTTCATTTCTCTTATAGACATTTGTTTTCCAGAAAAATGACAAAATATGCTATACCTGTTTTCATTTCCTTAATGTAAGTAAGTTCTGTGATATTGGGGTCTGTGATGAGCTTCCCAGAGTTTTGTCACGAAACTGAAACCCTTCTAATTCACAGCCAATTGGCACTGGACACAGAAAAGAAGAGAGATCTTGCAGGTATTTAACTCTGAGCAATCACTGAATACTGCGTTGGACCAGGAATAAAAAGAAATTAAGTAAATACATGTGAGGAATGTGCAGTAGAGCAAAATCCACAGCTAGATGTTTGGATGTCCTTCTGATTTTAAAAAAAGAGCAGAGTGGTGAGGAGGGACCCTTTCCAAGTCTCAGATGAAATGTGAGCTGAGACTGCCAAAGCTCCTGGTTAGGATGAGAAACTTAATTATTCTATTGGATATTGGGATTAGGTGGCTAGAATGGAATGTTTCCAGTGTCTGTTACCAATTTAAAGGGTTTCTCTCGGGCCTAGATGAAATTTGCTTTAAAGGCATTCGGATACCGAATTCTAAAATGTACAAGAAAAAAATGGTATTTAGGGATTGAAAAATCGGACAAGAGCCAGAGATGCTTTTATCTTGGTCTTCCAATGAACAAGATATGGCAAAAGTACAGACTGAGGCAAGCAAAAGAGCCTGTGTTGGTAATTTCAGGAAAAAATGTATTCCTGTAACACTGCAGATATACTGGTATGCTTATCTGTATTGGCTAGAAGAAAAAGTATATACTTGCTCTAAGCTATAATTCTCACTTCCCTGAGATAGCCTTCTTAGAAGATACAGCAATTAAAGGTATGCCTGACATACTAATGAGTGACAATGACTGCAGTTTAGTCAACTATATTTTTAGCCATGTAACCACTAGTCCTCATTATCCCTGGTGCAAAATGCTGGTAGAAAACAAAGTAAAAAATAACAAAGTGCCTATTGAAAAAGGTTTCAGTCAGCCTCAGAGCCGTGTTTAGGAATGTTAAATTACAGATGGCACAAATGATGCCTGGATTGTCACTTGCTGACATTGTACTCAACAGAAAATTGAGAGCAAGAATACCTTCACTGTTAGAAACTAATGTTGGAGTCACTGGGGACTAGCAGATATATGAAGAGATGCACAAGGCAAAACAAAAATGTCAATAAAATTTACGGTCAAGAGAGCTGTCAGTGCTCCATGACAAATATTGCCGTGCGACTCTGATGGAATCAATGTCTGCAAACAGCAGTGGCAGGTGAAGACGTGGTTGCAGTCATATGAGGTTGTCACCCAAGACAGAAATACACTACGAAAATATAGGTGACATGTTCCCAAATCACAGAATTAAGAAAGACATGGTGCTTTTTGTCTGCCATTTTCTCCAAGAAGGCTTCAGATAATCAGCTGCCATGACTGTTGGTCACTTTTTCAATGGTTAGTTCTTTGACTGTGAAAAAAATTATACCTTATTTCCAGTATGAGTTTGTCTAGTTTCAACATCTAGCCATTGGATCATGTTATACTTTTTTCTGCCAGACTGAAGCGACTATTATGAAGTATTAGTTCTGCATTGAGGTGTTCTGATAGACTATAATCAAGACACGCCTGACCCCTCTCTTTGTTAAGCTAAACAGATTTAACTCTTTGAATTCTGTGTCTATAAGACATGTTTGTAATTCTTTAATTCTTCTTGCGGATCTACGTTGAGCCCTCTAGAGTTTATCAATGTCTTTCTTAAATTTTGTCCACTAAAGATCAACATGGTAAAACAGCAGGGGTAACAGCAGAGGCATATATATAAAATAACTCCTCTGCTCATACTCAAGATTCCCCTGTTTCTTCATCCAAGGACTGCATTAGCTCTTTTGCCTGCAGCATTGCAGTAGGAGTCCATGTTCAGCTGATACATTACAATCTCCAAATCATTACTGAATGATTGCTTCCCAGGATAGAGTCTCACATTCTGTAAGTCTGGCCGGCCCACTTTGTTCCTATATGTATCTGTTTACATTTAGCTTTATGAAAATGCATGTTATTTCCTTTGCGTCCAGTTTTCCAGATGATCCCCTTTTCTCTGTGTCAGTGGCACGTCCTCATTATTTGCCACTCTTCCAATTATGCAGTCTTCTCCAAAATTTATCCGTGCTGGGTTTGCTTTCTTTCAGGTCATTAATAAAAATGTAAATAGCAGAGAGCCAGAGCCTCTGTGGAACGCTGCTGGAAGCACACCAATTGTATGATGATCCCTCTTTATGGTTACATTTGGAGAGTTATCAGTATTCCAATTTTTAAAGCATTTAGGGTATGTCTACACTACAGAGTTTTGTCGGAAAACCAGTTGTTTTTCTGACAAAACTTAAGGAACATCCACACTGCTATCACATTCTTTTGAAAATAAATAAAAAGAACAGAGGGCTTTTTCCAGCATTGGTATTCCTCATTCTATGAGGAGGAAGCCTTTTTCCGAAAGCTCTTTCAGAAAAAGGCATGTGCGGATGGGGGAGGTGGGGGATTTTTTCGAAAGAAGAGATCTCCAGGAAATAGCACAGGTGGCCACTCCATACAAAGTAATCACAACTCTATAGTTCCTGTCTCCTGTCCCCTCTAAAAGCTGCAGGCACCCTGGACAAGACTTATGGAGAGAAGCCAGCTTCAGAGCAGCACTCTGATTGTGTGGCTCTCCCTGCCACAGACCTGCATATAATGGCATAGTCTCAAGCCTTTCGTGACCCTCCTGGCCCTCACAGGGAGCAGCCCCTAGGGTCCCGGGACCCACCTAGGGGGACCAAGAGGTGCGCCCATCCTGGTTTGGCCCAGAGATCCAGTTCCTTCTCGAACTGTGGGATGAGGAGGAGGCCTTACAGGATCCCCGGGCCAAGTGCTGCAACGTGGACATTTATGGCCAGATGGCCGAGTCTCTGGCAGAGCATGGACACCACCCCGGATCTTGAAACAGGTCTGGAGTAAAGTCAAGGAGGTCTGTCAGGGATATATCCGGGCCACAGAGAACAGCTCACGCTCAGGAGCAGGACCCGACATCTGTCCCTATTATAAGGAGCTCCACCAAACTGGAGGTGGGGATGGGGAAACATCTTCCCCACCCATCCTTATTGACTCTGGCCTCGAGACACCCATGATCACCCAGCTGGATGTCTCCATGGAGGAGGAGCAGGAGGGCCAGGGCCAGCCAGTGGCGGAGGAGGAGGAGGAGGAGGAGACGGGCCCCGTGACCCTCTCCCTCGAACCAGTGCCAGCGAGCCAGGATGTATCCCGGGCCACCTCGGACGCCTGGGAGGGATCTTCAGGTGAGTGGTCTCGCTTTGTCACACACGCAGGGCGGGGGAGGTGGGTGCACAGGGGGCAGGGTATGAGTGTCTCTTGGGCTGCTCAGGCTGGACATCATTCTGTGGTCCGTGGACATGCAACCACATGCAGCGTTACTGTGCAGCACGTGGACGCCACAGGCAGCCCCTGAGCATGGGTGGGATCCTGCTGCCAGGCTCAGGGGAGGCCACATACATCCTGCCTCGGGGGTGGAGCGGCCTGGGTGGAAGCAGTCTAGCCACAAGGGCACAGGCATGACCTCACACAGTTCAAGGAGTGCCACACACAGCACGCGGGCATGTCTGCACATGTGAGGCAGGAGCCACTCCCACAGACAGCACTGCGAGCTGCACCTGTGTGTGCAGACCCGAAGGAGGCCTAGGCTGCTTCTGGCTCCTCTGCTGCCCAGGAGGAAATCTCACTGTGGCTGAACACTTTCCTTGGCTGCTTGTCCATGGGCCGGGATGGGGGGCCGGGAGGAAAGCAGGCAGCATGGTCCTCTGGGCACATCGGGGCCCCTGTGAGGCATGGCCCACTGTGCAGTCCACGCATGGCCTTGGTCCTAGGACATCGCCCCTCCTCTGGGCCGTGAAATGTTGGTTGCTGCTTACAGAGCACAACTTCAAGGACAGTGTCTGCAGGGATGACTGACCACCTCTCCCTCTTGTGTATTCTCCACAGCTGGGACTGAGGGCTGAGCCACACCACCGCAGCCACCCGCCAGAACCCAGGGGACCCAAAGGTGTGCCAGGGTCCATGAAGACCTGATGTACCAGCACATCAGTGTCTTTTGCGACATCTACCAGACCCTGGCACACAAGGTCTGTGTGGACTTGGAGTGGTGGGACCACGCCTGGGACCATTTGAAGCAGCGGTGTGATAACATGTGTGCCATCATGTCCCGCATGATGGCACATCCACCTGATACCACTGCTACTGGCTTCTCTCCTGCCCCCCATGCTATGCCCATTCCCCATCTGCCTGACCCCCTGCCATGCCTCTGCTTCCTCCCCAGGTGATGCCCATGCCCTCTCCCCAGCAATGCCCATGCTTCCTCCCCAGGTGATGCCTATGGCCCCTCCCTCTGCCCCCCTGCCAACCCTGACCCCGCTCCAGCCCCCACTCCTGCCCACCCCTCTGTGCTCCCTGGATCCACCTAACTCCATCTCCAATGAGCTGCATCTCCCTCCCAGTTATGAACCCCCCTCCATCTCCCAGTTATGACCCCCCCTTCCCCCACCCACCTTTTCAGAATGTTTGATTAATGCAGACTGCATTTTTTTGAAAACCAGACAGGTGTGTTTATTAAGAGGTCAGGGAAAAGGTGAAGGTTGTGGTGGGGAATAGATAGGGCTGCAAGCCAGAGGCCCCTACGGAGGAGGCCCTGGGAAGAGTTACTGGGGTCCTTGAGAGAACTTCTCTCTCAGGGCCTCCTGGATGCACACCCCGGCCTGATGGGCCTGGCATTTGGCAGCTGTTCACGGCTGCTGAAAGGCTCGCCCCTCATGGCCAGCATCTGCCCCAGCCCCAGGAGGAAGGCCTCCCCCTTCCTCTCTGCACTGTTGTGGAGGACACAACATGCCGTGACCACCTCAGGGATGTTGTGCTCCCCCACGTCCAGGTGGGTCAGCAGGCACCGGAAACATGCCTTGAGGCGGCCAAAGGCACACTCCACCTGGATCCGGGCCCGGTTCAGGTAGCCATTGCATTGGTCCCTGCTGGGATCCAGGTGGCCGTTGTATGGCTTCATTAGCCACGGCATCAGTGGGTAAGCCGTGTCCCCCACGATACACAGTGGCATCTGTACACCACCGACAGCAAGTTCACGGCGGGGAAAAATGTGCCTGCCTCCAGTTTGCAGTACAGGCTAGAGTTTCTGAACACTCAGGCATTGTGTGCCCCTACTCAACAACTCGACAAAAATGTCTGTAAAGTGTCCCTGGTGGTCAACCAAGGCATGTAGCACCATTGAAAAGTAACCCTTTCAATTGATGTTCTGGGCCGCTTAATGGTCTAGTGCATGGATCTGGATGTGGGTCTCATCTATGGCTCTGCCGCAGTTAAGGAAACCCAGGCCAGCAAATCTGGCCATGGTCACGTCCAGATCTCCCAGAAGGACGACCCTCCGCAGCAGGAACGAGTTGATGGCCCTCACCACCTGCAGAAGGAGACAAAGAAACACACAAAACCATGAATGAGAGAGGGGGTGCCTGAGCCCTTCAGAGATGCCCTCCCTGCTCCCGTCCTCTGCCCCGCCAAACACCGCAGGAGCCACCTCCTATGAGGTCACCCCCCCCCCCCAGCAGCAGGGTTGGGTGAGGGCAGGATGGCACATGCCTCCAAGAACAGGGCTTCCCCCACTCCACTACCCCCAACCCCCATTTCCTGAGGGTCCCCCTTATCCAACACTCTCCCCACCCCCCTGCAGGGACTGCCACCTGAGAATGCCTTACCTCCATGAGGAGGGTCCCAGTGGTGGATTTCCCCATGCCGAACTGGTTGCCCACCAACTGGTAGCTGTCGGGGGTGATGAGCTTCCAGAGGGCTATTGCAACCTGCTTCTCCAGGAGGATGGCGGACCGCAGGTGGGTGTCACATCTCTGGAGGGTGGGGGTGAGCCAGGCACATAGTTCCAAAAGGTGGCCTTTAGAAGTTTTGAAGCCACTGCTGATCATCCCACCGCTCCAGGAGCAGTTGGTCTCACCAGTCCAAACTGGTGTTGAGACTCCAAAAACGCCTCTCCACAGTGAGTTGCAGTTGCCAGAATTAAGCAGCCGCAGCCATGGAGAGGGTCCCCAGAATGAGTTCGGGGTCCAGGTCATGCAGGACCAGAAAGGCAGCTTGCAGAAAGTGCTGCAAAAACGGCAGCATGGCCATGTGGGGCCATCGCATGCCCAGGGGCAGCTCTGGCTCCATGGCTGAAAGGAAAAAGCTGTGGTGTCCAAAAAAAACCAGGGCAACCACAGCAGGCACTGAGAGAGCTTTGCTGTCCCTCAAAGAGGTAGCAAGCACGGAGCAGAAGCAAAGAAATGGCTGTCCAGGGCTCTGCAAGGCTCCAGCACTAGCACTCAGAAGCAGTGATGACCTAAAGCTCTGCTGAACTGGTTCTGAGTGGCCTTTTATGCGAGAGACCATTCAATCAATCTGGACTCTCTCTTTTGCAAAAGCGCATTGCTTTTTCTACACACTTTTGTGTGTGGACGCGCTCTTTCGCAAAAAGTTTTTTTCAGAAGATCTCTTCCATAAAAAGTTTCTTCTCAAAGAAGCCTGCAGTCTAGATGTAGCCTTAATTTGTGACGTGTTAATTTTTGTATACTTCCGGATTTTTTTTAGCAAAATGTTATGTGATACTATGTCCAGTGCTCTCAGAAGCCTAAATATGTTACATCAACACTGTTATTTTTTTTCAACCAAACGCAATCTTATGAAAAATCAGATTAGTTTGTCAGGATCTTTTTTCCATAATCCCCTGTTGAATGGCATTAATTATGTTACCCTTCTTTATTTCTTTATTAATTAAATCCTGTATTGTCCACTCCACTATCTTGCTTAGGATCAACATCAGGCTGATGGGGCTATAACTACTTGAGTTAGAACATAAGAAGAGCCATACTGAATCAGATCAAAAGTCCATCTAGGCCAGTATTTTGTCTTCTGAGAGTAGCCAATGCCAGGTGCCCTTGCAGGAATGAACAGATCAGGTAATCATTAAGTGATCCATCCCCTGAAGGGGCACCATCACTGCCCACCCTTGCTAATAGCCATTGATATACCTATCCTCCATTAATATATTACGCTAGGTATTTTAACCCTTTTATAGTCTTGGCCTTCATAACAAACCCTGGCAAAGAGTTCCACAGGTTTTCTGTATGTTGTGGGAAGAAATATTTCCTTTTGTTTGTTTTAAACCCTGCTGCCTATTGATTTCATTTTATGGGAAGGAGTAAAAACTCTTATTTATTCACTTTCTCTACACCAGTCATGATTTTGTTACCTCGGTTCCTGGAAAAATCATGGAAGGGATCCTTAAGGAATCCATTTTGAGGCACTTGGATGAGAGGAAAGTGATTAGGAATAGTCAGCATGGATTCACAAAGGGCAAGTCATGCCTGACCAATCTGATTAGCTTCTATGATGAGGTAACTGGCTCTGTGGATGTGGGAAAGTCAGTGGATGTGATATACCTTGACTTTAGCAAGGCTTTTGATACGGTCTCCCACAATATTCTTGCCGGCAAGTTAAGGTAATGTGGATTGGATAAATGGACGGTAAGATGGATAGAAAGATGGCTAGAAGGCTAGGCCCAGCATGTAGTGATCAATGGCTCGATGTCAGGATGGTGGTTGGTTTCTAGCAGAGTGCCCCAAGGTTCAGTTCTAGGACCGGTTTTGTTCAATATCTTTATTAATGACTTGGATGGAGGGGATGGATTGCACCCTCAGCAAGTTTGCGGATGACACTAAGCTAGGGGGAGAGGTAGATACACTTGAGGAAAGAGATAGGGTCCAGAGTGACTCAGACAAATTGGAGGATTGAGCCATAAGAAAGCTGATGAGGTTCAACAAGGACAAGTGCAGAGTCCTGCACTTGGGACAGAAAATCCCAAGCATAGTTACAAGCTGGGGACCAGCCCGTTAAGCAGTAGTTCTGCAGAAAAGGACCTGGGGATTACAGTGGATGAGAAGCTGGATAGGAGTCAACAGTGTGCCCTTGTAGCCAAGAAGGCTAATGGCATATCAGGTTGCATTAAGATGAGCATTGCCAGCAGATCCAGAGATGTCATTATTCCCCTTTATTCGGCTTTGGTGAGGCCACATCTGGAGTATTGTGTCCACTTCTGGGCCCCCCACTACAAAAAGGATGTGGACCAGCGGAGGGCAACCAAAATGATTAGGGGGCTGGAGCATATGACTTATGAGGAGAGGCTGAGGGAGTTGGGTCTGTTTAGTCTGCAGAACCGAAGAGTGAGGGGGGATTTGATAGCAGCCTTCAACTTCCTGAAGGGAGGTTCCAAAGAGGATGGAGAGAGGCTGTTCTCAGTGGTGACAGATGGCAAAACAAGGAGCAATAGTCTCAAGTTGTGGTGGGAGAGGTCCAGGTTGGATAGTAGGAAAAACTATTTCACTAGGAGGATAGTGAAGCACTGGAATGGGTTACCTAGGGAAGTAGTGGAGTCTCCATCTCTAGAGGTGTTTAAGTCTCGGCTTGACAAAGCCCTGGCTGCGTTGATATAGTTGGGATTGGTCCTGCCTAGAGCAGAGGGCTGGACTTGATGACCTTCTGAGGTCTCTTCCAGCTCTATGGTTCTGGTTTGGTTTGTAGACCTCTATCATATTCCCCCTTAGTTATCTCTTTTCCAAGCTTAAACATTCCAGTCATATTAGTCTCTTCCCATATGGCAGCTATTCCATACCCCTACACAATCCTGTTTACTCTTTTAAAATATTGTCACAATATTAACTTTCTTCCCTTCTCCTGGATCTTTTCTAGTGTAACAAATTTATTGAAAATCAATATTCATGATGAAACTCTTGGATATAAGTTATCTACTGATTTTTAAAATGTCTAGCTTTAGTATCTCCTATTTAACATCCTCTAGAGAGATACTAGTGGAATGAAAAGTGTGTTATACTCTATGACTGCATTATCTGTTTTTCTCCAAATATAGAACAGACTCACTTCTCCCTTTTCTACATTAGTATTGACAATTCCACCATTTCTAGTAATGGATTTACACCACAACTGGAGCACTGATGTAACAAGGAAGCCTTGCAGGTAGGACAAGGGCCCCCAAAGACTAATTGAATATTGTTAGCAAGTTTAGTCATTAAATGGGAAATAAGTATTTGAATTGTGTTATACTGGTTTTTTAATTGTTAAGTTTTGGCTTATAAGGGAAAATGTGGGATTGGGAACTGTGCCTTTAAGAGCTGAACTTCCCAGGACAGGGCACTGTGTAACTCTTGTTAGGTATGGCCAGTTGGAAATACAAGCAGAACAAAGAGCTCTCTTGCCAGCTCCATAAGCATTGAGTTATGACTGAATAGCACAAATTCCATTGGTGTCCTGACCTTCCCATGTATAGCTTATTGTAAGGTAGTCTAACATAGCAGAAAAATATAGTTTTAAAGGAATGATGCGGCACTGACTTGGCATGAAGATAACTTATTTGAGTTCTGTGTCTGAAGCTCTCTAGTGTGAAGTCCTAACATTGGAAATGGTAAATGTATCCTTGGCATTAGCGTTTTCTAAGATTTTTTTGGCTTGCAATGTTCAAGAGAAAGCACTATAGGCATTATTCTGCTTAGTGGGGGAAAATCTTATGAAATTTTAAAATGATACATTTGGAGACATTAGAGGAGCCTGGCAGCACATTCATCTTTACAAGGGTTATCTGTCCCTGACGGGAAATGGATGATAACGTTCCATCTTTTTAAATCACTCAGAACTCTGTAAAATGGAGGAAAGATGGTGAAGTGATGTTTAAGTCCCTGAGATTTTCTGGAACTTAAATTCCTGAACATTATGTCCAGAGACTAACTTTAAAGGGGGTCAGAGCTAAGCACTGTAGAGCAGTATCGCGGAGTATGTGATTAATCTTGTAGCCAACAATTGAAGCTAACAAATGGAATACAGTGCTTAAAACAAATACACAGGTCCTAGGACATGACTTGCTTCACTAACAAGGATGGAGAGTGTTTTCTAGGCAAGGCCAGGAACAGGAAGATCTTCTTCTTAGGAAACGCAATGGAATGCCACATAATGTTGTTGGAATAGATATTTCATAAAAGAAACTTAAGGCAAATATAGGTAAATAATGTACCTGTTGTCAAATGGCATCTCTGTCACCACTATCCTGGAAAAGTACAAAGCTACTTGAATGAGTTTCAGGTTACTGCTGCTGAAGGAAAAGGTTTTTTTCTTTCTTTCTATTATTGAATCAAATATTTTTCTAAACTTTGCAGTCCTGTTGGAAATGTCTGGTAGGCATTGATAGATATGAAATCAATATGATTATATAGAATTTAAGAGTAATGATAGGGGCAAGAGAGGTGGTGTCACAGTAGCACAAGCCTGCTTTTGCCTACTCCAGCTTTGTGCATGATATAGAGCAATGTTTCTGAAAGTGTACCGCGGAAACACTTTCAGAAACATTTTAACTTGCCACCCTAGGTTGTTTATGTACCGATGCCACAGCCATGGAGCATCGCGGTGCCCATTGGCTCCGTTTCATCCTTTGCAACCAAGCGACACCGCTAAATAAATCTGTTAGTAAAAGCTCTCTTATCTGGCATGTGTGGAGAATGGGATGGGTGCCCCAAGGGGGGGCAGGTTAGTCAAATACTCTGGTTAAGAGTTTGGTGGGTGGGAAGAGACTCTAGGCCGAGACAGAAGGATGGGTCATAGTAGAGAGTATGGGATATGGGCTCTTTGGTGGGACCAGAAATGGAGGTTTTAGGAGTGGGATCCAGGCTGGGGCAAGGAGTTGGATGTGGAAGAAGGTGAGGGCTCTGGTTGGGCTCAGAGGTGAGACTGGGGATAAGTGGCTGGGTGCAAAAGGCAGTGCAGGGTTTAGGCTTGGGGAGGTAGTTTGGGTGTGGGAAGAGACTCAGGGCTAAGATAGAGGGGTTTGTAGTTTGGGGGTGGGGTGGGTTCGGGATCAGAGAGGGATTTGGGGTATGGGAGAGGGTTCCAGGCAGAGGTTAGGGCATGCGAGGAGTTTTGGAGTTCCAGATCTAGGCAGTGCTCACCTCAGATGGCTCCCTGCAAGCAGTGACACGTCCTTGCCATTTCATGGCTTGATGGTGCAGCGTGTTGCTTCCGCTTGCAGGCGCCGCCTCTGCCACTCACATTGGCTGTGATTCCTGGCCAATGGGAGTGTTGATGTCAGAGCTTGGAGCAGCAGGGATATGTTGTCCCTTCTAGGCACACACAGAGCCAGGTATGGGGCTTGCTGACCTCCCTGCCAACTAGACTATAAACTAGACTTGTAATGAAGATCAGAAATTATGGTTTATAGAGCTTTCCAGTTGGTACAGGGTCAGATAGCACAGCTTTTACTGTATTCAACAGCCAGTCTGCGTTTATAATAAAACCCTGTATTTCTCAGTGTGTGGCCTCATAAAATGTTTCTGAGAGACTATGCCTTTCACTCAAGAGATTTGGACCAGCTGTTAAGCAGACCAGATGAGCAGTTCTGCTTGGCTGCAGTGTAATTAAAGTTGTGCACTTATTGAATTTTTGCATTTCAAACCCAGAATGGATAGTGTTCCACTATACTCCAGTACAGCATACAAAATTGATACATAATGTTTCAACTATTTGGAATCATTCTTCAATCTCTGTGGAAGAGTTAACATGCTGCTAAATTGTTTAATCACAAAATATGTAATGTAAAACTTTATGAAAAAAATTATTGTAGCGTGAATTATTAAAGCGGTACCCGATCCTGTCTGCTAAGCGAAGAATAGACTGATAGTTCTTCCCTAACCTCTCTTCTTCATCCATGTAGGATTAAATTTCAGATAAGGGTTTTAAATTCTAGAGTCACTATTTATTTATAAACCAGTTCAGAGCTTTTCTGTTCGTCAGTTTGTATTTTTTCTGACCTGTGGGGCATTTCCAAAATATTTTCACAAGCCTGATAAGTAAAAATGATATCTCTTTTGGAAATGTTCTCAAATATTTTAGTATTTGTCTTTAAAACAGATTTAGTTGTATGAATCAAGTTGGTTGGACCCGTTATTTTTCAAAAGTAGTGAACTAATTAACATCTAAATCTACTAATTAACTCTGTGTAGTACTTTTGCGGAATTATTTGTATTGCTTTCATTTTGATGGGTGCTAATGTTAGGCACTTGAGGAAAATTTTACTTAGGTACATTTTTAAAAATTCTCAGCTTGCTTAGTGCTTTACAGAAAATGAAGTGCACAAGTTCCATGCCTCCAGAGACCTTACAGCAGCAGTGGACAACCTGCAGCATTTGGGCTCCATGTAGCCCATCAGGGTTCTACATTTTGTTTACAGTTGCCCATGCATAGGGGTGCCAAATTCCACTGGTATATGTCTGCATGATATTTTTCCTGTTGGTATTACTAAGGATATACACACCTAAAGCAAGGACACGTGAAGTGAGGTGCACACTAACTGCACACAACATTCAATGTGAGAGCCATGCACTCTCTCAGCATCCAATCAAAGTGCTGCTGCTGTTCTGTTGTCACACCCTGCAAATTCTAGGTATGCAAGTGCAGTTAGCAAAACTACCCTATCTTGGGAGACTGCCTTGGTTATGACAGTCTTGCGGCCCGCTGAGATAGAAGGCCATTCATGCAGACCTCTAAGTAGCCTATATTGCCCAGTGCTGGCATCTTTTATTATTGACCATCTTTTATTATTTTTATTAAAACCCAAACTTAATGCTGTGCACTTTGAAAATACTTAGATGGAGACAGCTCCTGCTTCAATGAGCATGCAGTCTCAGTTGTCTGTGAGATAAATTCTGAAGTTCATCATCAGGAAAAAACTCCTATTAAAGTTAATAGGAGTTGCACGTGATGAAGGGAATTTAGCCATAAGAGGGTTTTTTTTTTGAGTGAAATATCCTAAAAACACTAAGGCTGCACTCATCTCTCATGTAGCTCTGTTCATTTCTGTGGAATTACCCCAGGGATAACTTTGGCATATAGTATCAATCAGCTACAAATCTTACGGTAATAAGATACACATTAAGAACATCTGGAAGTTTAAACTTGGTTACAGTTCATTATGGTGGTGGAATCATATTTTATTTGTATCATAATTTAAAAATAGACACAAGGAAGGCACAAGGGGAAAGGCAGTTTAAGTATATATAACATATATTCCATAATGTTCTGAAAGTGTACTTGATTGCTCTTAAGAGAGCTTATTAATGTACATAAACCAAGCAGGCCATACATTTAAAATACAACCATATATCCGATTACAGTGAGTCAGCCTTTGCCATCTCCTGCACATTTAGGCTACTGTGTGTCAAGAAGTATTATAGAAAAATTACCTTCTCTTATGAAGCCCAGAGTTTAATCTAAATGGGATATAACTCATTTTAATGTCTTGGTCATTAAGATGCAATAAGTCCTCATATAATTTTGGACCTGCAGCTATTAAAATAGTTCAGTTTGTGTTTGTTTATGTCTGTGTAACATTATATTTTTCTCTATTTCTTAGCTGTTTGTGGTGGTGATTTAGTATGTCTTTCTAGTGCTCCTCCACCTCCAGCACAGATGTAATTGAAAATGAAACCTTTTGTGTTCAGTGAGTGAGATCAGGCACTCCTACATGTATTAAAAGTGAAGGCAATGGAGACCAATACAGATTTTGTGCCTTTTCCAAGACACAGCTGGAGACACAACTCCTACTGGTATGCTGTTTAATGTTCAGTGCTCTCTCACAAAGGCTAAAGGGAAACCTGAGACTTAGCATAAGCTGTTTCTTCCTGATAGCCTTACCTTGATGTGCACTGTGCCCACAATGGGTGGGCCGGAGGCAACAAATTCCTCTGCCCTTTTCCACATTAGGGACAGAAATATATGGGGACAACATGTTTAATTTTTTAGTCATTTCCTAGAAGAATGCCAACAGTCATGCTTTATGTAAAGAATGTTGTTATCATGTTGTTATCTTATGCTTTAATAGTGATTTATTTTTCATATTAGAAGAGCTAATCAGAAGGTTGAAACTGAGGCTTAAAGATTGTACCATGTGCTTATCTTATCTTGAACATACCCAGTACCTGTGAATAATGTACGGTTGCCAGATGGTTTCACAAAAAATACTGACTCCTCCCCCACCCCATCCCCAAAAATGCTGGGAAACAATTCTGTTGGGGGGGGGGGAAGCTGCAGGAAAAGTTGTTGAGCAAAAGAAAAGGGGGGGAAGAGGGGGAAACCAGGGCCGAAATGCAGTCACAGCCACTTTAATTCCTGGGCCGCTCCCCCCTCCCTCTGCCCCAGCCAGCACAAGCCACACCGCATGTTCCAAGCGGCAGGCACCCGAGCCGGGCCTTGGGGAAAAAACAGAAAATACTGGACATTTTAGATGTCTGGTATTTTCTGAATTTTTTTACTGGACGGAAGGCACAAAATACCAGGCTGTCTGGTTCAATACTGGACACCTGGCAACCCTAGAATAATGTGGCTGCAATTTATGGGATCTTGCTGATGTACTTCTGTAAAACTACTGTAAAAGGCAGCATGGTTAGCAGATGTGGAACAGTGTGCTTGGGTTTTGACCGGAACTTTGTTAAAGATTCTGCTATGGCTATGGGTTGCGCAAGTCATTGCAACTGTAGTTTTCAAAAGGCCTCATGAATACAAATTAGCCCTGTGGGTACCTGTGATGTTTTTTGGACTACCCAGAATAGTATGGGGTTCTGTAAGCCCCATCCTGTAAACTTGGGGTGCCTTGGTGCCATGTGTCTAGGGTTCAAATCCCTGATACTGTTTGCCAGCCCACAAGTCTTATGTCTTTGCGCTCATCAGTCTAGGACTTTTTTGCAAGGTGACATCAAGAGCTCTTCCAGTCCTGAGTCTCCCTAAAGCCTTCCTCCCTGTGTTCTTAGTTAGGACAGTTGGATCATCCCCCCGTGGGTCATGCTGAAAGTGTGAAACCAACATCCCTTTGTCTCCCCTCTCATCCCCCATTATCCATTTACAGGCAGTCCCTGGGTTACGTACAAGATAGGGACTGTAGGTTTGTTCTTAAGTTGAATTTGTATGTAAGTCGGAACTGGTACATATTGTAGGGGAAACTCTAGCCAAACATTTCTCCAGAGCTCAGTTTTAGTCTCCCACACCTCACTTCCCTCAGTCCTTTATTCTCAAGCTGAGGTGTCTGCTGAGAAAAGCCGCTCCATGTCTCCCTGGTCTGCTGGGGGGGGGGGGGTGCTAGCTTCACATCTCCCTGGTCTGCTGGGCGGAAGCAGCTAGTGTGGGGTTGCCTCACTCCATTTGTAAGTAGGGATCCAATGTAAGTAGGATCCATGTAACCCGGGGACTGCCTGTACTTGGTGCACACAGTCCTTACAAAAGCGACAAGAAGTACTTTGGCATCTTATAGACTAACAGATATATTGGAGCATAAGCTTTCGTGGGCAAAAACCCAATTTGTCAGATGCACATAGTGGAAATTTCTAGAGGGAGGTATAAATATGCAGGTCAGAATAAGGCTAAGCCATTCACAGTCTTTGTTTAATCCTAAAATGATGGTGTAAAATTTGCAGATGAACTGTAGCTCAGCAGTTTCTTTTGAAGTCTGGTCTTGAAGTTTTTTTGCTGCAGGATGGCTACCTTTAAATCTGCTACTGTGTGTCCAGGGAGATTGAAGTGTTCTCCTACAGGTTTTTGTATATTTCCATTCCTAATATCTGATTTGTGTCCATTTATTCTTTTACATAGGGACTGTCCAGTTTGGCTGATGTATATAGCAGAGGGGCATTGCTGGCACATGATGGCGTATATTTCATTAGTAGATGTGCAGGTGAATGAACCAGTGATGTTGTGGCTGATCTGGTTAGGTCCTGTGATGGTGTCGCTAGTGTAGATATGTGGGCAGAGTTGGCACTGAGGGTTGTTGCATGGATTGGTTCCTGAGTTAGAATTATTGTGGTGCGGTGTATAGTTGCTGGTGAGAATTTGCTTCAGGTTAGCAGGTTGTCTGTGGGCGAGGACTAGCCTGCCTCCCAAGGCCTGTGAAAGTGAGGGATCATTGTCCAGGATGCAGGGCCGGCTCTAGGTTTTTTGCCACCCCAAGCAAAACATTTTTTTGGCTGCCCCCTCTCCCCGCTGCTGTATATACAGAGGAGAAATCAACTGCTCTTGTCCCCTTCTGTTACTATGCTGTCCCCTCTCTCCAAGTCTGCTTCTTGATGGCAAAGAGAACATCCTCTTGGAAGTGAATAATCTGATTGATATGGGTGTTTCATACCCCCAGTGAAATTCTTACTCACCCTTTCCTAGTCTACCACCTCCAAAGGTAGACAGTCTCTGCTAGGGCTTGTTGCTGTATGCAGTGATTGAATAATCTGATCTGTTGATTAAGGTGGAACAAATTCCATTTGGCGTGTCTTTTTCACAGGATGGGGTGGAGAGGCTAGTGTTCCAAAGAGCATGGGAAAAATTTAGCCTGAGAGGCCCTTACTCAACTATGGAAGAATGGGTGCAAGGAACATTTATAAATCTGCTTGACCATGTATGCCAGCGGTGGGAACCTCAGGCCTGGGGGCTGGATACGGCCCCTGGCTTGCCTGGATCCAGCGCTCGAGGTTCAGAGACCCTCCCACACTGGGGAGTCCACACTGGTACCCCAACCCTCCCTCCTCCCCCACGGCTGGAGCACACAAAATCTACTGGCCTGGGCCCCTTTAGGCTCTGGTGTGTGAGGGGAATGTGTGGAGTGCCTTTTTCCTTCTCAGTCAGGGGCTTCTCACTTTGCATTAGCCAGGATGCCCCAGATCAGGAATTGGCTTAAAGTCTGTGTGACTTAAGAAAATAATTTACTCATGTTTTGTTTTGGGTTTTTTTGTTTGCCTTCTGGCTTCTCTGAGGCTTTATATGACACAAGTCATGTTTTCAAGCTTTTTCCATCATCCTTGAGGGCTAAAAACTTTTTTAAAATATGAAAGCTGTGATTGTTGTGGAATCTCTTGATTTCAGCAGCTGTTTTTTTTCTGAGTAACATGAAGTTCCACAAAAATAGTGATTAAAATCAAAGTTTGCAAGACAGAAAAAGTCCCTCTGCTGGGGCTGAGGGAATTTTAGTCAGATTAGCAATTCTTGCTCTTACTTCTGCACCATCAAATTTGGTGAAATAAGAGTTTTCTATTAGCACACAATTTTTTCTGCCATATAAGGTGGCCGAGCAACTAACCCCTGCCTTCCTTTAAACCTGCAGTTCTCATTTGCCCACAATGGCATTGAGAATTTGTATTTTTAAATGGTTCTGAAGGCAAATCTTGAAAATAATTGTTTTTGTGTGCAGTACAGATGTTTGAATGTCACTATGGAAGGATTTAGGAGTGTGGTTTTGTCACATTACTTTCTGCCTGATTCTCTGGGACTGAAGCAACAGCACTTTTAGTTCAATCCACTGCAAAAATCAGAGCTATCCTTTCCACCTCCTTCCCAAGACCCATACAGATTAAGGAGCTAAAACATGTCATCATGTTACTCTGGCACACTGCTGTGAGGAGGGCAAAAGATGGATTTTGACAAGCCAAGTATTTTTAATTCAAAAGGTGTCCAGACAGGGTCAAATTGTCCCTTACCTGTTTTGCATTCTGCCTTAGCAACAGCTATATGTGGAAAATGAAAAAGTAACTATATGATATTGCCGTGGTGGTGGGTAAATGGGGACCAATTATGATGCCCTTTTTTCCTTTCCTAGGAGCTTTTCCATCAGTTTGGATGGTTGTGAGGTCATTCCACAGTTTCCATTTGAGCACCTAAATGCCACCTGAGAGGAGTATTGAAGCATCTAGAGTGACATTAGTTGATTTGTAAAGGGATGAAGGTGGATTGCTCATCTGGGAAATTTAGAAATAAAAAGAAAACATTTGCCTGGAAATACCATAATAGAACAGAGGGTTTTTTAAAAATTACATAGTCTTGAAGCCCAGCTGAAGGCTCATGGCCCATATAGTTAGACTGTCAGTGAACATTAGAGCTGGACAAATGTTCTGATTTTATGATGAGGAAAGCTTGACAAATAACTTGACCATTTCAATCATCAAGAAAATCTTGGGGTTTTTTTGGGCAGTGATGGTTCTGTTAAATTGACTTTCTTCACATGGATGACAGAGCAGAGTTGTGTGCAGTGCAGTTGTTGCTCTTTTAGGAAGGGTTTGAATGAGGAGAGGAAGTTGACTTGGTAAAGAGGTACAAATTGATTTTTATGGCAACTACATTCCATTGGTTTCATCAGAGCATTTACTGTTATCTCCACTTTCTGACTGACAAGATGACTAAAAGCTCATCAGTGAGTGTTCTGCTTTGTACTTGCTTGGTAAATGACACAGTAAGGCCATTTCCACACTACCACTTATGTTAGCAAAATTTTATCACTTGGGTGTGGGGAAAAACCAACCCCATGAGTGGCATAAGTTTTGTGGGCATAGGCGCTCGCATGCCCAGCACTATGTCGGCAGGAGATGTTCTCCTGCTGACATAACTATTACCACTTCCTGAGCTGGCTTTACGATGTTGATGGGAGAAATGTCTCCCATCGGCATAACTTGGCTACATAAGCAGTCTTATAACAGCACAGTTGTATCAGTATGGCTGTGCCACAGTAAGCTCGTGAGTGTGCACATGGCTTAAGAGTAAGTAGAAGAGTAAATGCAGTGATTAGGACACCAGTGCAGGACTCAATAGACCTGGATTTAATTACCTGCTCCATTACAGACCTATTGCAGTACCTTAGGCAAGTCACTTAGACTCTCTGGGTATTCTTACACAACAGCTGGGAGGTGTAATATCTGGCATAGGTTGATGTTCATGCCTAAAAAGAGCACTGGATTCAGAGCAACGTGGACAAAGACGTGGGCTAGCTGCCTATGTACAGTTCTGCCTGAACCCCGATATATAGTCAGGTGGCTAGCCCAAGTGGTCATCTTTGTTGCCATGGCCACACCACTATTTTTAGGCATTCCCTAAGCATAACTAACATATGCAACAAACCCATGCTGACTACTACACCTCCCAGCCTCTTTGTAGACATACTATCTATTCCCCAGTGTTTGACCAGCGTAAGAGGGAAATAGCACTACCTTAACTCACAAGGTGGTTGCAAGAATGAGTATCGAAGATTGTGAGGCATTCTGATATTTCAGTGATAGGGGCCATATACGTACCTAACATCGATATGTAGATGGTAAACATATGAGCCTCCTCCCATTGAGATTAATTGCATTCTGTTCAAGTTCATATGTAGCACTCATCACCATTGTGTCTCAGTGCTTTCCAAGAAGTGCCCTAGCAACATATGTAACTAGCATCTGTCCTATGTGTTTTATTCTGTCTCTTTTTCCCTCCACAAAGATAAAGTGTCGCTGGTTTTATTATATTTATTATTCTTTTATTATTTCACCATACAAATAAATACAAGTCTGTTTACTGTATACGCCTTACTTTCATTTATTGCAAGAATATGCACTACTTCGTGGTAGATTAGGGTTCTTCAGTGCCACTTGAGTTTTGTACTGTTAACTACAGAGAGAAACTTGAACAAGTTTCTTTGTTAGAAATTCTTTTAAGTTATTTGGGTACTCTTGAGAATTTTATGCTGAACCATAGGCAAAAGGTAAAAAAACTGGCATTGCCCAAGTTTTTTTAAGGTTGTTAAAAGTTTTTAATGTTAATTATGTGGCTCACTAGAGTTTCCCAAGCACCAGCAGAAACTAAAGTGGAAAATCAATTTCTAAAATCAAAATTAAGTACCATAGTTAAGTCTGTCTCCATTCCAAGACTTAACAAAAAACAAGAGTAAAAAAGAGAGAACTGGCTATACTTAAAACTTTCCCTGTTTTTTTATGCTATTATGCTGCATAGTACCAGAAAACTAAATTGCAAGCAGTAGGTGCCCATAATTTCAGGGTTACATTAGAGCCAGGAATAACCCTTTGTTGTAACTGTGTTCCGGAAGGGAGAATTTCTAAAGCAAAGTAACTTGGCACAAGGGAAGGGCTATAGGAGTTAGAGCCAGGAAAAAGGAAAAAAATGGACCACTGCCTTCCTCAGCATCCACTCTTTCACCTTTATTCCTTTTAGTTTCTTGCTTCCTTTCATCTGTTTTTCCATCTCCTCCTGTCCCAGAGTCACAGGCCTGCTCTGGAACTGCTCTGTATGAAACCAGGCAGATCTCTGGGGGAGCATGACTCCTCTCAGAGAATGCAGTCCAGGGCATAAAGCCTCCTCAGCTGTGGCGTTCCTGGGACTGACCTCAGGGCATTCAGCACCCCTGTTCTCTCTGTGTGCTTCTTGCAGCAGGTCCACCTGAATGGGACCCTTGGAGAAGCCAGAAGGGCCCTGCACCCCAACTCCACAGTCAGTAGTGACTCTGTCAGCATGTAAAATTGAGGGTTTAATAGCTGACAGGAACACAGTGTAGAACAGAATTTGTTTGCACAGAATTCAGGACTTTCTGGTAAAGCCTATCTTGGGGGCACTCAGGAATTCCCCTTCCAGGTCCTAAAGAGGAGACTGAACTGGACCCTTCTGCTGGACCTCTTATATGCCCCTCCTCACAAATTCTGTCTTGTAGTTGGTCATATATCTTTCCACGTTCTCTGGTTACGAAGGGCACTGCCCATTGCTTATGTGAGGACAGCTGAGCAGCCTCCCCTGCCTCCAAAGACCTCAGCAAAAGTGGCACATCATTATTCCCACCACCTAGGCTTTGGTGCACTACACAGGGAAACTGAGGTGCATAGCTTATTTATGCAAAACCATGAGACTCACATGCCACATATCAAGGGCAAAACTCCCACTTCATCACACCTCCTCTTGTTGAAGAAAGGACTCCTGGGCTCTATTCCCAACTATACCACTGATTTGCTCTATCACCTATGGTGAATCATATATCTTGGAAACAATTCAGTTTTCTCTATCTATAAAATACCAGTCCAACTATAACCACGTTTAATTTATTTATGAAACTGTTGAGCTCTTCTAGTGAAAGATTTTACAGATGTGCAAAGTATCATTATTAATCATTGGTCTAACTTACTGATCATGAAGAATTTAGAATCTTTATAGATAAGTTGGCGTGGGTTTTAGCACCTGCTAAGGCTTTCCATTTCTGAAATCTCCTTGTTTTAAGGAAGACTGCATAACTTGGGGTGTTCTCTTTTTTTTCCTTTCTCCCTTCTCCATCAGCAAGATAAGTAAGGATGGAGGGGGGTGATTTTGCACCTTGCTGCTGCCTGGGATCCTGGCCACCAGCTCCAGGAGATCCCTATCACTGCTTCCGCTTCTTCTGGGAGTCCCAGCTGCCAGCCTCTGGGGGTCTCAGCTGCTGGTCCTGGCGTCCTGACTGTCATCTCCATGTCTGGAGCTCTGCAGCTGCCTCCAGCTGTGGCCCCACCCATCGGTCTCACACCCAGAGCTCTGTAGCTGACTCCAGCTGTGGACATGGCCTAGGGCAGTGAGGGGCATGGAAAGGATTAAAGGGGGAAGGTGCAAAATTGTTCCAGTGCCATTACCCTACAATTTCTTCTGCCTAATGTGAACTGATAAACTCAGAGCTTGAGTTACTAGTTAGTCCTAATTTGTATGACCTTTAACTTCTGAATGGGAATTAAAGCATCATTGGGGATAGCAGATGCTCAGTATCTTTCCAGGCTCTAAATGGCTAACCTTTTGCTAATATGGCTATTTTAATATTATAGAAATTGCTTTATTATATGGCTAACCTGATTAGTAGATTAATTATATACTTCATCTGTGAGGTATACACACTTTGTCTTTTGTATAAGTGACTATTCAAACACTCCCACTGGCAGGCATGCAGGAGGCTATTTTCTATATCATGTGCACACGTGCTTACCACAGAGATGACATCTATCTTCACTGCGGAGAGAATGACACCACCACTTGTGCATCCCTTAACAAATGAAGATTAATTCCTATCTCTGAAGCTAAGCTGCATTGCTATATATGTGCTGCTTGATTACAAAAGCACTATTAAAAATGAAAAAAAGGCTGTCAGTCAAAATGATGCAGGAAGTATATCAACAAATAGCAAGGTGTTTAAAATAATTGTCTATTTCAATATTTTGAGCATCACTTGCCATACTGCAATACCACATGTAACGTCATGAGAATTATAGGATTTTAGCAGAAGCAGTAATCAAACACTTAATTTTGTTTGTGCACCCACAGATTTGTCTACAGATTAACTCTGTTCACCTAGCCCAGAGAATCCCATTTACTATATTGTATACATGTGAACACTTGATTGAAAGCACCAGCTCATTCCCAGCAAGAAGCCCCTTATAAAATTTGCTCTTAACTGATTATCTCCTGTTGGCAATTGTTGTCTTACACAATCACATCCATCTGTCTGTCCTTGAACACAGCACTTCACTGATCAACCTAGAGTACTTACTCCTTCTATGAGCAGACCACAGCTGCGAGTTCCAATTTTCTAAAGCAAGACAGCTTGTTACATCTCTATAAAACAAGGCTTTGTTATAGTTACAGTAAAAAAAAAGGTACAAATGCTATTAAGTTCATTTTTACTATTTCTGAACGCTTAGTTTATGAAGGAACTGTTATGAAATAATTTATATTCTGACCATTTTTAAGTGAACCTTTTGAGATACATGTGGCTTTGAGTTTTATAAATAAATTTGCAATTCTTATATTTCTCTCCCTTGCCTCTTTGTACTATGCTGTCTCTTTTTCCCCTTCATTAAATGATTTTCTTTCCCTTTCAATGGGGCTTTTTGTTTATTTCATATTTTTCTGCATAGCAGATCTGAAATGCCACTAATGATGCCAATGGTAACATATGAAAATAAGATTTGTCTTTGAACTTGGATTTCCTCTGTTGACTGGCTCTTAAGTAGCTGAGCATACAGAAGAATAATACTGTAAATTCTATATAAATAGGGGCTTTTTCTGCTTATGTCTCATAAAAGAGATGAAGAACTACACTGATATTGAATAGTACTCAAGCAATTTCATAGCATACTTTGTCTGTGCCTAAATCTTGGGAGGGAGGAAGGGTAATGTACCATTATGTATGCAAGTAGGGTTATAATTTGCATGAAAATTTCTTGTGTTGGTTAAAAAAACAGTGACATTACTGTTTTCTTCCTTCTGTTTTTCTGATCTGTGGCTATTCCTTTTTAAAGCTGAGGTCTTCCGTTCTCTGCTGAATCGTCCAGGGAATTTTCTTTTGATGGAGGTTAACAATCTTTTCCAAGAGGCTTCGCCTTACAATGCATACTTGCTGAAGCTGGCTTACTCACTATGACCCTTGTCTTCACCACCACCACCCCGTGATGCCAGGCTGAATTGTGTAGCTCACCTTCTCAATTATCAGTTGATGTAACCGAGGCTTAATTAATCTTTGTTTTTGCTCCCCCTCAACCTCACTGCTTGCATGGGGGAGGGCCAGAGAAGAGCCATGTGCAGGGCTTTGGGGAAAGAAGCTGAGGGGACAGGGACTAGGGTTGGAACATGAAGACACAGGACAATGGGGGCTCCTTGTGAGTGTGAACATGGTGCCACTGTAAACCCATTACTGGAATTGAATCAGTCTTTGCACGTGTAGACTCAGCTGTTCTTTCTTTAGAGTCCTGCGGGTAATGGGGAGAGGTGAATGGTACCATTGCACTGGCAACTCCATTTCAACAACCTTACTCCAGATCTGTGGGTTTTTGCCCCCATCTTCTTGATGACATGACTTGTAATGTTAGGAGTGACAGGATTAACTAGGTATTAATGAAAAGTTAGTTAAAACTGGTTGGCGATAAGTAAGTAAGTAAAAATGTTTCCCAAAGACTTCAGCAGACACTATAATTTTAGTTAGAATGTCAGATTTTCATGAAAACCTTACAATTTTTTTTGCCAAAAACAGGTTTTGTGTGAAAATGTCCATTTAATCAAGATTTCCCATAGAAATAATATGTAGAACTTGTGTTATCTATAGAGCTGGAAAGTATTTTACAGAGGAGTTTGTATTTCCATTTTACATGTGAGTAAACTGAGGCACAGAGAGTTGAAAGAACTTACCTATGGTCATCCGTCAGGTTAATGCTCTGTTTTGTATAGAAATTATTTGACTGGCCATATACAGGCAGTCCCCGACTTACGCGGATCTGACTTATGTCGGATCCGCAGTTACGAACGGGTCTCGCCCCGGAAGACACGGACTGCGGGACCTCGCGGTCCTGCCGCCCATGTACTCCGGGGCTTTCTCCGTGTCTCCCTGGTCTGCAGACCAGGAAGACGCGGAGCAAAGCTGCGGAGGGGCTCGGGCAGTCTTGGGGAAGCCGGCAGCAGAGCATCCCAGGGGCGCCTGGGCTGCCCCGCTGCCCGAGCCCCCCTGCGCTTTGCAAAGCCTCTGGGGAAGCCGGCAGCGGGACAGCCCAGACGCCCCGCGGCTGTCCCGCTGCTGGCGTCCTCAGAGGCTTTGCTCCCCGTCTCTCTGGTCTGCTGGTCTCCAGCAGACCAGGGAGACAGGGAGCAAAGCCGCGGAGGACCCAGGCGGCAGGACCGCGGTGCGTCTCGGTCCTCCGCCCACATCTTCCTGGTCTGCTGGGGTGGGGGGGGGGGCGCAGCTAGTACACCCCTCCCCCGCCAGCAGACTAGGCTTTTCTCCGGATGCCTGGGGCAGAGCAGCTGGGGCGCTGCCGGTTGGTCCCGCAGCGCTGCTCTGGGCGCTACTGGACCAACCCGGCAGCACCCCAGCTGCTCTGCCCCAGGCGTCCCCAAGTCAGCTGCTGCTGAAACTGACCAGCTCTGACTACAGGAAGCCCGAGGCAGAGTTGCTCTGCCCCGGGCTTCCTGGAATCAGCTGCTGATCAGTTTCAGCAGCAGCTGACTTGGGGATGCTTGGGGTTCTTAAGTTGATTCTGTATGTAAGTCGGAACTGGCGGTCAGTTACAGCAGCGGCTGAATCTGGACGCCAGTTCCGACTTACATACAGATTCAACTTAAGAACAAACCTACAGTCCCCATCTTGTACGTAACCCGGGGACTGCCTGTACTCAAATCCTAGACACCAGCATGCAGCTGGTGAGGCTGGGCTTTGCCTGGGAGTCTGAAAATGGGGAGGAGTCCTTTCCCTGCCAAAGTCTTAGGCCCCGAAGCCTTAATAGATCCACATCCGGGGAAGCAGTTATGCCTTAATTCCAAGGAGTACAGTAGTAACAAGATCCATGTAGTAGTGGGCTTATCCGCCAGTCAATGTTAATCGTGAATTACCCCAACTCTCACGGTGTGGCAGAAGTAATTCCAGGGTGTGGGTTTCACAATTTCTACTACTGCACTGTGGAAGATCACTGGTTCTGTTACTTAAACACTTCTATAGCCTTGGGAAAAGGAGGGCAAGCAAGAAGATTTTCCCCAGGATGCTAATCAGTATCAAAAGGAAACCCTCTAAGTTTATGGCTTGAAGACTGCATTTGACTGGGAGGCACATCTGGTTGTTACTCTTAAATCTGCAGCCAAAAAAGATACATTTCTGCTTAATGCTTAATGCAGAGAATTTAGCGGCCAAGCAAACTGAAGGGTTAAAGCTGAAGTACATGGCAAAAGGAAAGCAGCAGATTGCTGTTGAGTTGTAAAAAATAAACATTCGTAAGCATTTCACCACTTATGTAAAATAACTAGTGATTAAAGGAAGAGGAGCAAACCAAACTAGGTACGGCAGAACTTGAAGAGGAAATTTAAGAATGTTGGTTTCTTGTTTCATAGTGAATGAGTTCACATAGAAAAGATCCTCAAGTGAGCCTTCTATCTCTTAAAACTGTATTTGGTATTAGTAAATGAATTGAATGGCTGTGATGTTTTTATCTCATCAGCTCAAAAACCTAAGAGAAATATATATAGCTTACAATTGTTGTTATCAGTGAATCAAGTCACTCATTTCTCTTTCATATTTTAATTGCATTTGGCCATGTAAAACACCTGTTCCTTCACCTAATAGTGACTATGCATTCCTATTCTATCAGCACTCCTACCCCTTTTGATTTTCCTATGGTACTGTGTATCTTGCATTTAAACTGTTGTCCCTGTCATTGCATGCTTGCAAATGAAAAAGAATCAAAGAGTTAAATATCAGAACACAAGAAGCAGGAGGTGAGCTGTCTGCTACACTAGTTTACTGCAGCTTCCTTTCATACTGACATACATGTATTTTGTGGTGACAGTGCTAAAGAACTGCAGACAGGCACTTAGCAGACTGGATGTGAGCTGGATGCAAAGATGCCTCACCCTGGACCTCCTGCTGGCAGTATGTAAATACACCTGCAGACTGGCCATACAGGGTTTTTCAGAAACCACTATGAGAGGATCTGAGAAAGCAACAGCATAGTAGTAAGACCTTTACAAACATTCAACCTGTATTTGAGCTCTGGTGGAAGTTTATTGTGCTGCATATCCAGACTGAAATCTGAACAATCACTACAATGTTTGCTTCTATTTGGTATGCCAAGAAGCTGGGACGCAGATTTGTGCATAATGCCAGGAAAGCAAAAATAGAGAAGGTATGTTCTTGGTGGGAATATTAGCCTTACTTCTCATGTAAGCTTTCTGTTACATACTGTAGTATATGTGATTAGGTTTTTTAATAAACTGAAAATGACCTATCTCTATTTATGTGATTTCATGCAAACATTCCTGATTTATGTTTCTTTGCTTGTCAGTTTGTTTAAATGCTGAAGATATAATCATTTCCAAAGTCTTTATGGCCCTTTCATTTTGCAAAATAAACAGCTGTACATCTGGTATCTTGCGTGTTCCGGGAACACTCCAGTAAACTTGTTGCTGTGCTGCATTATTTTTATGACTTCAACATTAGAATCTGAAACAACCATTGTTTTTTTTTTTTGCTGCTTGTATAAATTTATCTAATATGGCACCAATCAGAATGTAATATTAAGTGTTAAAATGCCTGGGGAATTTATTCCGTGGTACTTGTTGAAATGTATTGCAGCTTTGATCGCTCCTATTTAAAAAGAAAGCAGCTCTATTAAAACTAAATGGCAAAAATCTTATTCATTAGTCATTGGTTTCTAGCGTTATTTCTTGCTGTGTTTTTACATCCATCATAAGATTATATTTTATAAAATATGAAACTGTTTAACCAGCTGTTTTCTGTAAGTCCTTATATCTATGATGCCTCTGTCATCTTTTCCTGAAGAACAAAACTTAAAATGTGTTAGAATTTATCATTAGGAGCAGTGGGAATAAGTCTTCCATTTTGATTTATAGAAAGTATTTATAAGATCTGTAGTCCATCTTTGTGTTGAATTAACAGAATGATAGGCACCATTTTTAAAATGGGATGTTTTCACCAAAATTGGAACTCTGAGCATTAGACTGGAGAAAACATTGAACTGTGCAGTTGTAAAGTTGCCTTCATTACTCTGATGTAGCAGCTCCCTGGGTTTCTTTTGTCTTTGTAGTAAAAGAATTCATAAAGAGGCTTCTTTATTATTTCTTTGGCATTTCTTTGTGATACAATCACAGATCCAGCACAGGAGTCACTCCTTCATCTGAATTCATTGGTAGCTGAAAATGCTCTTTACCTGGGGCAAGTGATAAACAGAAGTAAACTGTTTGTACGATTCTAGTGGGAGGGACTGCCTCCTTTTTCCAAGGTTCCAGGTGACAAAAATGCGCAGCCCTAAAGCTATAATACATCAAACCGTAAACATTTACATCCTGGAAAATTATCTAAAAAACAGCTTAATTAATTAAACCATGTGATTATTTTTTATTCATTGTTATGGGAGTGCTCATAAATTCCATTTTACTGTGGAATTTTTGGGAGTTAATCTCACTATGGCAACTGTGTGTGGTACCATATAAGCTCATGTGCTTAGGTGTGTTTTGTTGGTGGTAGGGAGAGGGAGGAAATAAAGCAATACTTAAGCCTTGACTACCAACATCTCCCATGGCAGCCTCTTTTCTCCCCCACCCCAAAATGGTAGCTGAGGGATTAAATATTCATTAGGTAGAAACACATTCAGAAGTTTTAAAGCTGCTCTAGAAGGCATCATATGAAACTATGTGCACATATGTTTATTTTTTAAAATCTTATTGAATCCCTTTGGAAAAGTACATCTGCATTTAACAGAAAATGGAATTCCTGTAATAAAATTCTATACATAGTTTAAAAGAAAATTCAACTTTAATATAGTTATTTATAGAACAGCTTTTGTAGAAACCTTTTGGGTTTATCCCTATTCAGTTTTATAAGGCCAGAATTGGGCATTTGTGACTCCTCCTGGGCCCAATAGTATTCATATCTAAGAGCTGTTATTGAGGATTTTGAGGGGTTACATGAGCTTTGGTCCAGTGTGCCAATAGGTCATTCTTTAGGGGAGTTTTGTAAGAACCAAAATTTAGAACCATGTTTGTGCTCAGATTTTTTTTTGCAGGGCAAGAGGGAATTATTGACATGGCTAGGACTCATCCTTCAGGCTTCGTTCCATATACAGTGATTTCAGTGATTTGGAACTCCTTTCATAAATCACTATGATGTACCAGTGGCAAGAGGAAATCCATGCTCTAGTATGGCATGTAGGGTTTCCTCTTGAGTGCTACTTATGATAGGAAACTGATAAACACTGACATCTGCAGTCCAGTAATTGGGTAGCAGGAAAAAAAATTGAAAACTTGGTTGACAGTAAGTAAATGAAAAAAAAGTAACTTTTTTTGGTAAGGTTTATATTATTGATATTGCTTAGTTGAATAATCAATGCAATTATTACCTTGTTTTGCCTTGTTAAAATATTTACCTGAAAGTGGAGTTTATATTTTGCTGTGTGAGTGCATGATTTAAATTAGCTATACTTTTAGCAGTGGGCAGTTCAAAAAAGTATGCAGAAAAAAGAAAATTGTTTTGTAATTTAAGTCCAGACCGTAAAAACTGGTAGAATCAAGCTCTGTATCTGTCTCTGCCATAAATTTCAGATGTTAGGCTTAACCCCTCTGAATCTCCATTTCCCTGTAAGTAAAAATGGGGATTGTCCTTGTCTACCTCTGGTACTGACCCTTAAAAAGGTTCTAATTTTCTCTTCAATACAGAGAGGAATTTTGCAAAATTGTATTGCTTGAATGTATTTTTTTTTTGTCTGTAAACTCTTTTGGATATGGACTGAGTTTTATGTATGAACTGCACCTTGCACAGTGGGAACCCAATGCTAAATAGGACTTCTTGATACTACATAACTATAGCAACATCAAAGCAGTACTTGTAGTAGTAAAGATAAGGAAGACTAACAATACTGAGAAAAGGTTACGTAAGACAATTGTTCTTGCCTGTGAAACTTGTGTAATTGAAGTCCTTTCAGAGTGTGTTCTATAGACCCTGCTGATTCGCTTTAAATAGTTTTTTTGAAACAGTACTACATAAAGTGCATTAAGGAACCTTCAGTGTGCATCAACAGGTTCTACATAGACCTATTAATTAATGTGCAATATATTAGTGCACTTTGGAAATCATACTCCGATAGATACCCTGCCATATAGACGAGCCCTTTGATTGATACTTTGAATTTTTTTCATTAACCTGCAATCAAGGGAGGGCGAGGAATCAAGAGATATTAACTTCCTGTGGTTAAGCTGTAAAAATTAGTATTGTAAATAACTGGAAGTTGTGCAGCTAGGTAATTGAGCAATTAATCTATTTGATTTAAGAAGGAAAACTAAAAATCATCACAGAGTGGAATGGAAGATACTCTGTCATACTGTAAAAATTACTTTGTATGAGATGCTTTATTATAGTAATAATTGAAGTAAATTTGCTTAAAATGGTACTTTGGGGGAAAAACTTCTTAAAAAATCCATGAACTTAAATGTTGAAACATTTGATTTCAGCATTTTCAAAATGCAAGATGCCAATATTTCATTTCAGAATGACAATTTAAAAAGAAAACATTGTTTCACAATAACATTTTAGAAATTAAATATTGACACAAATGTATGTTAATTTAAAATTTCAAATTGACACGATTTAATTTTTGTGAGATCTTCATTTTGGTGAGGAAAAAGCCAAAAAAAAAAAACAGTTAGACATTTTTCTAGTTTTTCAGTTCAGCCACAAAACCAAAAAAAAAAAAAAAAAAAAAAAAATCAATTATTCTCCTATAGGCATGAAATGAGCCATTTCATGAGAATGCTTCATAATATCACAAAGACACAGCAGAGTTTTCCTTTATAAATATCTATCAAATGTAAATAGTATCAGATTTAGAATTGAAGAATTAAAATGAAGATAACCGCTGCTTGTTAAGTAGAGAGAGAGTATAAGTGAAAATGAAGTATATTCAAATTCTGAACATTACAAATTCTCGTTGAACTAAAGAGTTTTAAGTAGGGTTGTTAAAAAATTGGAATTATTTGCAAGATTAAAAAATAGCCATGGTTAATCTCCTTTGTGATCACACTGTTAAACAATAATAGAAGATCAATTTAAATTCAATATGGAAGCATGTCCTCTGGAAAAGTGGTTAAAGCATGAAGGGGTATATGAATATTTAGTATATCTGACTCATATAAAGATAAGAAGTGAGCAGCACTATCTCCTGTAAAGATAAACAAACTTGTCTGTCTTAGCAATTGATTGAACAACAGGAAAGACTAAGTGGTCTTATATACGCTAAAGTTTTGTATTGTTCTTAGGTTACATAAAAAACTCTATTTGTAAATTGTACTTTCACGAAGAAGGTTGCACTGCAGTATTTTTTAGATTATTTGAAAAATACTATTTCATTATCTTTTTTATAGTATATATTATTTTATTACGAATATATAGAGTAAGCATTTCACGCTTTGTATTCTATACTGTAATTTTTCTACATCAAATATATTTCAATTTTTGCTGCCAAGTGTGAAAATTTTTTGCTGCCAAGTGTGAAGCAGCTGGAATGAGAATCAGCATCTCCAAACTGGAGGCCATACTCCTTTCTTGGAAGAAAGTGGGATGCTCTCTCCAGATTTGGGCAGTGGTTGGGGTGGGGAAAAGCTTCCCTTAGTGATCGAGTATGTAGGGATCTTGTTTGCAAATGGTAAGCAGAAGCATGAGATCGATTTAGTGGATTGATGTGGAAGTGATGTATGTGCATAGTCCATGCCGGTGAAGCAGTAGCTGAATTCCTGGATGAAGATCTCGGTTTATTGGTTGATGTACATCTGCATTCTGAACTATGGTCGTGAACTTTGGGTAATGACCAAAAAGAAGAGACTGCTGGTACAAGAAGCGGAAATGTGGTTTCTCTGCAGGGTAGCTGGGTGTACAAAGAGACAGGGTGAAAGGACTCTGCAATCTAGGAGCACCTTGGAGTAGAGCCACTACTTTCTGGATTGAGAGGAACCAGCTGAGCTTGTTTGGGTACCTGATAAGAATGCTTCCTTTGGAATTTGGCCGGGCACATTCCACTGGGAGGAGGCACTGAGGCTAGCCCAGGACACATACTGTAGGGGATTATGTGTGCTGGTTGGCCTGGGAATGCTGGGGAATACCCCCTGAGGAGCTGGAACCTGTTCTGGAGGAAAAGGAGGTCTGGTCCTCCCTAGCCTCTATGCTGCCACAACCCTCACCAGGCAAAGCGGCATGAAAGAAAAAAGAGACTGCAGTGGCAGTCAAAAAAGCAAATAGAATGTTAGGAGTAATTAAAAAAGGAATAGAGAATAAGACAGAGAACATGTTATTGTCTCTATATAAAACCATGGCAACCCCATATCTTGAGTACTGCATACAGCTGTGGTCGCCTCATCTCAAAAAAGATATATTGGCATTGAAAAGGTTCAGGGAAGGGCAACAAAAATGATTAGGGGTTTGGAATGGATTCCATATGAAGAGAGATGAAAAAGACTTGGACTTTTCAGCTTAGAAAAGAGGAGACTAAGGGGCGGTTTAATAGAGGTCTATAAAATCAAGAAAAGGTGTGGAAAAAGTGAATAAGGAAAAGTTATTTACTTATTTCTACAATATAAGAATTAGTTGTCACCAAATGAAATTAATAGGTAGCAGGTTTAAAACAAACAAAATACAGTTTTTCTTCACTCAGCGCACTGTCAACCTGTGGGAACTCCTTTCCAGAGGATGTGGTGAAGGCTAGGACTTTAACAGGGTTCAAAAAAGCTAGATAGATTAATGGAGGTTAGGTCCATCAATGGCTATTAGCTAGGATGGGTAGGAGTGGTGTCCCTAGCCTCTGTTTATCTGGAAATGGATGATAGGAGAGGGATCATGTGAGGATTACTTGTTGTGTTCTCTCCCTCTGGGGCATCTGGTATTGGCCATTGTCAGCAGACAGGATACTGAGCTAGATGGACCTTTGGTTTGACCCAGTATGGCCATTCATATGTTCTTATGTTCTAAAACTATCAAAATATTAATTAAAAATTTAAATTGGTATTCTGTCGTTTACCAGCACAATTAAAAACCGCAATTCATCGCCACTATTTTTTGTAAAAACTAGTTAATTTTTTTGTTTTAATGGCTTGAGTTAATTGTGATTAATCAACAGCTCTAGTTTTAAGAAAGGGACTTAGGACCTGATCCTTGAGCAATGAGTGCCTTCTTGGTCACTTCCATGGTTTTCAGACAGTTGATATTGAAATATGATGATGTATTCGGTATTGGCACTACTTTTGCTCTTTTTGGAGCTTAAGGTTTGGGTACAAAAATAAAACATGTAGGTATTTAAAAACAGACAGAAAAATGTTTCCTTAAAAAAGGTTGACAAAGCTGGAATGTTTAATTAATGAACTTCTAGAAAAGTACATGGGCAGTCTTTGCAAATGTTTATAGAATACAATCTGTAGTATGACTAAACAGCAATTCGTGGATTCCAAGGCGAGAAAGGACCATTGTGATTATGTAATTTGACTTTATGTATTACATAGTCCAGAGCAGTTCCCCAAATAATGCCCTTTAAAATAGTCTATCTTAGTATTCATTCTCAATTTACAAATTGTCTCTGAATTTGTCTAACTTCAGCTTCCAACTATTGTATTGTTATACCTTTCTCTGCTAGATAGAAGAACTCTTATTAAATACTTGTTCACCGTGTAGGCACTTGCACTGTAATCAAGTCACACCTAAGCATTCTCTTTTTGGTAAACTAAATGTATTGAGAAAATCCCTATAACACATCTTTTCTAATCCTTTAATGATGCTTAGGGCTCTGCTATGAACCTTTCCTATTTATCAACATCCTTCTTGAATAATGGGCACCAGAAATGAACACAGTATTACAACAGAGGTCACAACAATACCCTATTTCTGCATCCAAAGATTGGATTAGACCTTTTGGCCAGAGTGTAACACTCCCAAATTTTCTTTCAAAGTTGCTGCATCCAAGGACAGCTTTGTCAGGAATTGTTTCTTGGGTCCAGGATGGAATTTCTATTCAAAACCAGAGAGGGGCCAGGAAAGGTTGCACAAGCCTCATTTAAATCAGGAATTTAAAACTGGGTTTCTTACATCCCAGGTGAGTGCCCTAACTGTTGGCTGTTATATAGTTCTCTCTCTCTCTCTCTCTCTCTCTCTCTCTCTCTCTCTCTCTCTTTTGCTCTAGTTTTTGTGAAAAATTTTGCAGAAAAAGAGAAAAAATCTTTGGAGGATGGGGAAATATTTTTTTGACCAACTGATTTCACTTGGGTTCCAAAGGAGCAATAGAACCCAGACACTACCAGTGCCTTTCTTTAGAACTTTGTGTTAAAGATGAAACACATCTTTTACTTTGCTGCAGTGAACTTTCTATATAACATTTTATTCCTATTACAAATCCACCTCCCTGTTTTAAAAACCTCCTTACTAAAGGTTATCTTGGTTAGTGTCCACAAGCCCAGCACAAGGTAAAGAAGAATAAAGTTGTACTTTTCCATAGCAAACTAGGGAACATACTGTAACTCATTCGTGACTGATCACCTGGTGTTTGGGGAGGGGAGAATTGACATACTGATTCATGTCACCTTTAGAATGTCAAATAATAACTTTATCATATTCCACTGGAAGAAACTTTAGAATGTGTTGCATGCATTGTATTTTATGGATTTGGAAAGATGCTCCCATCTCCATGCTAAAAGATTTGTACTCTTAATTCTCCATTTGAAAAGAGTGTTAAAACCTGTGTGTTCACTCCTTGGTATGCCTTATACTAACCACAAGGGCTCGTCTACACTGGCCCCTTTTCCGGAAGGGGCATGTAAATTTCACCAGTCGTCGTAGGGAAATCCGCGGGGGATTTAAATATCCCCCGCGACATTTAAATAAAAATGTCCGCCGCTTTTTTCCGGCTTTTAAAAAAGCCGGAAAAGAGCGTCTACACTGGCCCCGATCCTCCGGAAAAAGTGCCCTTTTCCTACTTCAAAGTAGGAATAAGACCCTCCGGAAAAGGGCATTTTTTCCGGAGGATCGGGGCCAGTGTAGACGCTCTTTTCCGGCTTTTTTAAAAGCCGGAAAAAAGCGGCGGACATTTTTATTTAAATGCCGCGGGGGATATTTAAATCCCCCGCGGATTTCCCTATGACGACTGGTGAAATTTACATGCCCCTTCTGGAAAAGGGGCCAGTGTAGACGTAGCCCAACAGTATTAGTGAGGGACTTACCTTTGATTCAGACCTGTGGGTAGGTGTTGTGGTAAATTGTCCTTAATTATAAAGGTTTTTTGTGTGTATTGAGATTTAATTCAGATCCATATGGCAAGTAAATTTGTGGACTTGGGGGCAGGGGGACTGTAATTGTTTATAAGACTGTATATTGATTACTAATGCATATTGGTAGGAGACCTCTCTTAGGTAGAGGTATGTTATAGTCATAATATTGAATGAATCCAATTGAGAGAATCATAAATAGCTGTATTAGGCATCCGTGTCTTGAAGTTAATCCCCTGCAATCCTTTATTCCCCTTGTAATTTTAACTTTTTCTGAAGAGTTTTGGTGCGCGCGCACATGCCTCCCCAAGTGGGTTCCTCCATGTATTGCTCTGTTTCAGCCTGCAAGGCACTCCCCTTCATAGTGACTGTAGGATTGCCAGGTGTCCAGTATTGGCCCAGACAGTCCGGTATTTGTGGCCTCTGTCCAGTAAAAGACCCAGAAAATACTGGACATGTGAAATGTCCGGTATTTCCTGTTTCCCTCGGACAGAAGCCCAGCGGCAGGAGCGCAGCAGAGGTGTAGCGAAGGGGGGGAAGGAAGAGGCACTTGTCCCTGGGTGCCACGCTAGGGGGGAGCCAGGCTGGGGTGGGAGCGTAGCACATGCTGCTCTGGCCCACGTGATGCTTTGAGCAGAGACCCAGGAGCTGGCCACATGATGCCTCCCTCTATACACTCCAAGCCAAGGCAGCCTGGCTGGGCAACTTTAAAAGTAAGATTTCCTTACCCGGCCATCCTGTTCCTCCAGTGTCTGGCTCTGTGGGGGAGAGGAGGGAGGATTTGATTAGGGTGGGCCACTCCTAGCACTGGGGATGCCTGGCTCAGGAGGAGGGGTGAGTGCATTGGGATGGGGGGCGCTGAGTGTGGGGCCATTTAAAGGTGCAGCACCCTTTTTCTTTTTTTGCTCAACAACTTTGGTCTCCCCCCTTTTTTTTCGTCAACAGATTTTTTTCCCAGTATTTTTTTTTTGGAGGGAGGGGCTGTTTGGTATTTTTTGTTAAACCATCTGGCAACCCTAAGCCACTGTCCTCTCAACTAAGGGGAAGTAGAAGGGATTCTTGTTAAAGTCAATCTGTATTTCTCCTTCATTGGCTAAAGAGATTTCTGTTAAACAGCTACTGGCTCATCCTTGCAATGGACTGTAGCTCTACCTCTGCCCTTCTCCAATTGGTCTAGGGGACTACCTTTGGCAATCGACTCTAGCTGGGTGTATCATGTAGTAATACATTGCATTATCACTGTGTGCCACCAAGACTGCTCTGAAAACTCATATTTGCATATAATATACAATCCTGCTTTTTAATTTATAATCACTACCTTGAGATATTGAAAAATAGCTTGGTGTTCTTCACCTTTCAAAAACAGTAGATGTAATTTTTTCCACTTAGCTTTCCCTTTGGTCATATAAAAACAAAACAAAAAGAAGCAGGATGGCATTTGGAAAAACAACTTCCACGCCAATTCCTATATTAATTGCTACTTTGGGTGCTCATGCTGTGACTTGAATAGAGTCAGTCTGGATCTATTTCTAATGAATAACCAGCTTGATTATCACCAACAACAGGAGACTGTTTTTGTAAAAGGAAGAAAAAATAATTTTCTCTTTGTATTCTATAAATAACTTTTTTAATGGTTTTCACCATCTAAAGTATAATATAATGAACTGTATTTGAAATTTAATAATATTTTTCTCTTCTTGGTTGACAGTTAAATATACCAGTGTGTAGCATTGTGAATATAATGTTTATTTCAAATGTGTCCCATTATCTATTAAAATTTGGGTTTTTTCTTTGCAAATTTCTGCAATTTGCAAGTGCACTATGAAAATGGCTTGTGCAATGTACAAGTGTGAATATCTTTGGCCTCAGTTGTTTCTTTTGTGTCTTCATTAAGCAATGCAAAATATAGCATAATAAAATACGTGTTCGACTTGGGATTTTTATTACACTTGGCACCTCTAATATGAATTCAAGATCTGGATCAGGTTAATATGTTGACAAGGAACACTGTCTAATGGAGTCAGAGCCTTCTGAGTAACTGATATCAGAATTCTAGCTGTAGTTTTAAAATTAATTATATTAGGCCTGATTCTCATTTATACAAACACCCTTTTACACCACCCTGATTGGAGTCGGTGTAAATGTGTTTTGCACCTAATCTGAGATATCTTCATGCTGCAGAGAGGTATAAAAAGGACTTCCTGAAAATGAAAATTGGGATTATTGTGATCTCAGTGATTCTCTGTAGGAAACTTTTTATTAAAATGCAGGCACATTGTTTCTTTAATGATGCAGTTGTACTTGAGGAAGTAGGGTAAAGGTGTTCCCCTGCCACGTACAAACTAAAATAAGCCAAAATCCTAGTCAAGACAAGACCGATGTCGTTCCCTAAACACATTAGCCTTTCTAAATAAATATTGTGAGAAGCCTAGGATTTAGCTAATGTGGTAATAAACCATGTTTCCTAGTGAACACCAGTCCTAAGTGTTCATGTGAAATGTGAGCTTGACACCTCTGTGGCTTTACAACATGTCACGTGTAACTGAAGAAACCGCTGTGCTAGCTCCCATCTCCCCCTCAGTTGTTTGGGTCTCAACCTTGTTCTGGAGTGATCACGTCTAGGCAGAGGGAAAATAGTCTTCAGAGCATGTGTAGTCCTTGGCTCCTCTTCTGAGACTACCAATGAGGATGTCAGATACAGTAGAACCTCAGAGTTGTGAACATCAGCGTTATGAACTGACCCGTCAACCACATGCCTCATTTGAAACCCGAACTATGCAAACAGGCAGCTGGGAGAGGGGAGAAGCAAATACAGTAGCCTACCGTGTTAAACTACTATGAAAATAAAAAGACCATTTAAAAAGATTTGTCAAGGGAAGGAAACTATTTTTGTGCTTGTTTCCTTAAAGATGGATAAAAGCAGCATTTTACTTCTGCATGAGAAAGTTTCAAAGCTATATTAAGTCAGTGGTCAGAACAACCATAACGTTTTGTTCAGAGTTATGAACCTCCTTTCCTGAGGTGTTCGTAATTCTGCCATTCTACTGTAATGTTACATCAGGTAGCTGATTATGTGAAGTGGACACCAGCACAGTATCAATTGGTCTATGACCATGGTTCTTACTCGTGATCCAGCACTTTGTCATTATCTAGAGCTGAATTTGAACAGCTGAACTGCATGAGATAAATTTCTATGCTTCAGTACCAGTACTTCAGCCAGCTAGTACACAGCAATGAAATCTACCTTTCATTCACTGGTTCTCCTATATTATGAACCAGCCAGGATGTAAAATAATCCCCCTCCCCCAAGTTGGAATTTTGTTTTTGTTATGCAATACACTGATTTGGACATAAATTAAAGAAAGTTCCTAGTCGCAGTGTTCCCATATGTAAAACATTTTAAGCTTGAAACACTACTACTTTTATAGGTGCTTAGAAGATGGAACAAGGTTATATCATTAGAATGACTCTAATTGAAAAGCAGAGATCTGAAAAAAGAAAAGAACAAACACCTTTTGATGTTGTTTTGCACTGAAATCATAAAAATTGTCTCTCTCTCTCTAAAGCTAAGGAAAATCTGCTCAAGAAAATTTCTTGAAATAGGCTAATGAAGACATGATGGGATTCAGATGCTAAATTTTGTGCAATGCAATACTGACAGACGGAACCGAACCTGGTACCTCTGGAGGTTAGTGCATGAGCCTCTATAGTTTGAGCTAAAAGCCTCCTGGATCTCATTTAAGGCCGTGGAACAAATTCATTCATTCATTCATTCATTATCTGTCTCTGTCTCTGTCTCTGTCTCTGTCTCTGTGTAAATTGCATAAGTGCCACTACATGGGACAGTACATGACACCCAGTAGGAGTGTGCGTTATACTAATATTTTTGGCCTGTACTTTACACTCTTTTTCTAGATCAGGGGTTTTCAAACATTGGATCATGGCTTGTGAGAGTAAGTTCCTAGGTGGCTGCGAGATGCTTTGTTTACCTGAGCATCTGCAGACAGGGCTGCTTGCAGCTCCCAGTGGCTGCGGTACACTGTTCTCAGCCAATGGGAGCTGTGGAAAGCTGTGCGGAATGGGCCTCCACTTCCCGCAGCTCCCATTGGCCAGGAATGTTGTACTGCAGCCATGGGAAGCTGTGAGCAGCAATGCCTGTGGATGGTTAGATAAACAAAGTGTCTCTTAGCCAGCTAGCTGCTCACCCTTTCAAGCCGCGACCCAAAGTCTGAAAACTCCTGTTTTAAATTGTTAGCTTCTTGAGGGCTGGACTGGATTTCTCTTTTTTCATAATAGTGGGGGTTGCTATAAAGTTAATATTTGTTAAATAACACACATCTGATAATAATGCTTTTTGCTTTTCACTGTACTTTGGAGAAATACTTCAAAGAGAACAGAAATTATTGATAAGGTTTATATGTTCTCTGTAAATCTCCTTTTTTCCCCTTTGAATGGCATGAATGTTTCCCAGTCTACTTTTGCAAACTGATGTAAGTCTTCTATTATTTTCCTTAAGATGATAATCTGGTCAGATCCACCTATATTTTCTTAATGTTCAAACTGCATTTTTTTTTTGTTTTCTCTATTTTTTCCTCTGGTCATACATGTGAAAGTTGCTTTCTTCATTCTCTTCCCAGAGCCCTACAAACAGGGTCAGTGAGACCTTTAAGAAAGGATAAACTTAAAAATAAACATCTAACTACCGATTTATTTATTTTTTCTAGCATAGAATATATTCACCTAGAAATTTTGAGTCAGTTCTTACTTTCTTACCATTCTGTTTGGTGCATATGTTTGCCTTACTTGTTTCATACCCCAGGAGTTCTGAGGCATTCATCTTATTCAAAGGAGAGGAAAAAATTGTTAAATGTGATATCTAACAAGTGGCTGCTTGTTTGTTGGAGAGAGACCTTACTGGTAGGTAAACTTTCACAGTGCTTAAGTACCTTTTTTATGTCATGTAGGCACTGAAATGCTTTATCTTAGAATTGTGTGCTGCACATGCCTAAATAAAAATATACCAGTTAAAATATAAGATTATCCTAATTAGAGATAGGGGAGGGAGGAACCTTCTTCATTGAGACCATCCAACTGCAAGTGAAGGATATACTCTTTCTCAATAATACCTCTTTGCTTTTAAAAAGACAATTAAGGCCATGTCTACATGGCCCTGAATTTTGGACTAAGTAGGTGTGAACAACAGTGTGCACCAAAATGTTGTACTGTAGCATGTGTGTGTGTGTGCGCACACGCAAGTGCTATGGATGTGAAATTGAAGGTCCTGAGTTCACTGTATTATAGTCCTCCTTGATGTGCATACGTTCCCTAAGCCTAAATCTTTTCTTGAAAACCTTCACTTTTCTTGTACTACACAAGAAGTGCATTATCTTCCTCAGTAATTTAGAATAGCATTTCTAACTCATTTGTGTTAAATTTACTCAGGGAAATTTAGGTATCAGTAAGAAGCAGGCCAGATTACACAATTGATGCTGTATGTTGCAAAGTACATGGTCCTTTGCTTTACTGGTAAGGAAGAACATGCAAACAAGCAAGTGTGTGAGTTTCTTACTGCTCCTTTTAGAAATTTACTCTCACTGCATACCATACAATTAAGCCTTTTGTCATTAAGAAAAGGATTTAATTTCAACAGAGCACCTTCAGCTTTGCTACAATTAGTAATTAAATATTTAGTTGTAGAGTAAATTAGGCATGCCATGTGATTGCTGGAAAGTGGGCTCTTCATTTACTGCTGCATAAATGTTTTACAAGGTGCTGTATTGTTTCTAGTAAATTAATAATGAAGATTTAGATTTTAACTGATTAATAAAGGCAAAGAAAGAATTACATTCTGGACTGGAGATAAAATTGAAGTAAATGTCTTTGACAGTGATCCCAGCTGTACTGGGAATTAAGTATCAGGCATCGATTGGGAAGGGGGGAAATCAGAAAAACTGGAAACCTTGAAGTGAGAAGTATTTTCATCTCAAGGTTGCAAATGTCTTATGAACTGCAATATACTTTTATGATATGGCAATTGAGGTTAACAGTATTGAGAGTAAATTACCAGTTTTTTTTCAAGACATTAAAGAGATGTGAATTATAGAAAAGCAAAGAAGTTTAGTAACTGGGTTAAGTGTTGTTTTTCTCATTTATTGTAGAAGTCCTTACCATAGGATATAATATTTTAATGATGGCTTTCTAGCTTTTGGTGAAATCTGGGAACATAATGTGTTTAACTGTCTCTGCTGTTGCTATTTTAAAGTTAAGGTTTGGCTCTATAAACAAACACACAGGCCTAATTCTGATCTCAGGGTACATCTACATTTGAGCTTGGGGGGCATGCTTCCAGATCCCATAGATATACTCACACTAGCTGTGCTTTAGTTTACAAACACAGAAGCTATCTGAGCACGTACTTTGGGGGTCAGGCAGGATTATGTGTAGGGTGGCTAGCCAGTGCAGTTGCACTGGCCTTGAAAGGTGTATTTCAGTTTTCAGGCATCAGCTTGAGCACAGCTAGCATAAGTACATCTA
Organism: Pelodiscus sinensis; assembly: GCF_049634645.1. NCBI lineage: Eukaryota > Metazoa > Chordata > Testudines > Trionychidae > Pelodiscus > Pelodiscus sinensis. Next base: position 311,910,932 of record NC_134711.1, read on the forward strand.
TGAGAGCTAAGAATTGCACCTTGCAGTTCAAATGTAGACATACCTTGAGGGTAACTCTACACTGAATTATGAATCTGGGAATAGTAGAACTCGAGTTAGTAGACTATAGGTTTATTAACATAGGGCTTGAGTGTATAAACTGTTTCCTATCCCAGGTTAGGAATTGTTGAGCCATAGGACTCCAGTGTCTATACTATATTATATAGGATGAGTTGAACCACTTCCTAGAGCCCTCCCAAAAAATAGCCTTTTTAGCCCTTTGTTTGTGGTGTAGTGTGAAGAAAAAATTGAATATCCACCAAATTTGACTATTCAGAGGAAAAACAAAATGAGCTGATGAACTTGTGAGAGACTTGTGGTAGACTCCCAGGTCTGATCTATACTACAGCGGAAGGTCAAACTAAGATATGCAGCTTCAGCTACATTAATTATTAAGCTGGAATCAACTTATCTAAAATTGAGTTCCCATACTGTTCACAGAGTGGGAGGCTAACAGGAGCAAATGCCTCCATTAATTTCCCTTATTTGTCATGAGGAGTAGGAATACCAGTGCCGATGGGAGTGCCCATTGAGTTTGATTTAGCGGGTCTTCACTAGACCCGCTAAATCAAACCACAGAAGATTGATCGTGACATGCATCTATCTGTCACATAGTGTAGACATGCCTACAGAGCATAAGTGCAGTGGGGCTATATCTATTCTGCAAAGCAACGGACCTTGAACTCTGGGTCCCAGCTTCCCTCATGCTCCTCTGGAGGCAAGGGGAAATTTCTGGGATTCTGGGTCTGAACTCTGATTTTGCATAATTTGTGTTACATGGAAGGAGTTTAGCTTTGTGCCTGGTTAAAAACCCTGGGATTACACTGCAGTGTAGCCATGCCCCCAGTGGCATTTCAGTTGTATAACAAAGATCAGAATCTGGCCATGATATCTCCATTGAAATAGATTATATCAGATGAGTGGAAGGAAGATTATTTTAACTGACATAATTAACATTTCTTGTGATTATCTTGGACTTGAAAATGCATTTGATTCTTCCCTAATTACAGCATCTTCACTGATAGAGCCAAACATGCTGTGTGTAATAATGAGGGTGGTTTTAGAAGGCCTTAATGTACATAATTGGAAAACTGAGGTGAAGTAGCTGCCTGTTTGCAGGAGAGTTAGAAGAACAGGATTGTATAATTGGAGAATAGTGTAATGGGATTACCTACAGTCTTTAAACATTGCTTTCATTAAGCAAAATAATAAATATATGTATTAAATGTAGTCTCTGCTTGGGACAATATTTGATACTATGAAAAAGCTTTTTTAATTAAATTTGACTATAAAAATGCATTGAGAACACTAAATCAGTTTCTGTAAAATGCTCTTTTGCATAAAATTTCACTAAAATAAAAAGATCTGCCACAGCAAAGTTAGTTAAGCAGATCCTGCTTAGAAACTGCTAAAAATCTAATAGTCATTGTAAATCGTGTGATAGTCCTTTCAGCATGTTCAAGGTCAAAACAAGACAAGTCTTGTTACTGGGCATCCTTGAAAATGTCTAACCTTCTAAAGTACTATCCCAGTTCTTCTGGCTATCCCAGGAATATGGTGAGCAAATCTAAACTGGGTGTCTTTCTAAAAGGTGGGTGGGACTAGATCAAATAGAAGCTGGTACAAGAATAACTGGATCCAATTTTAGGGGCTTTGCTATGCAGGAGGATGGACTAGATGATCATAATGGTTCCTTCCAGGTTTAAAGATTTTCATAAACTAGTAAATGTCATGAAACTGCTTGAAATATGAAGTGGGATCATTTTAGAACCAGCGCTAATACTAGAATATAATTTGGATGACCTTCTATACATTCTTTCATTTCTGTCTAACATTGCAAACCATTTCAGAGGGGTAACCATGTGAGTCTATACCTGAAAAAAACTTAAACAATGAATAGTCATGCTGCACCTTAGGGACTTACAAAAAAATTAGATGGTACCATTTACCTTTTTTGTTAGTCCCTAAGGTGCTGCATGTCTACTCATTGTTTAAATATATTGCAAGCCATGTTGGATTACCAATTTTGGTGCAACATATTCCCGGAAGTTTCATTATCTGACATCTTTAAAGATTGATTTTTAACTCCTGGATTATTCAGGAGGTTGGCAACCCTAAAACCATAACTGCTGTTCAAGAAATTTCTTGTTCCCTTTCTCTGACTTAGTCTAGCTAGGATACCTTTTCCCACATAAAGAGGGAGGGACCCCAGAGTTAACATGGAAGACCCTGGAATACCAGGAGGCAGGTGTGGCAGCCACAAGAATAAACCTAATTTCTTTCTGTCCATCTGCCCCACTGTACATTTAATGATACCATTCCCACCAAGGAGGGGTGGCAACCTCATCCTCTTAAAATGAATCATTTCATTATGCAAACCTCTGACTTCACCAGGAATCTTGAAGATCCATTCCTACTGTTCATTTATCTTAATATTTCAGAATGCATTTGTCTTAAGCTTTTGTGGACTTTCCCAATCAATGTTATGTAACTGGCAGGGTATTATTTTGTTACTGTGAACAACTTAGAATACACTTAGATGCCACTACATAACAGGTCCCATATATTCTGGACAGAGTGGAAGGAGAGAGGTAATGTGCAGGGCCATTTCACTAATCAAGGTGGAGAATCCAGCCATGTGGACAAGCTTTTAATAGTAGCAATAAAAAAGGTTGAACTTTAGTGCTAAGGTTTTCAGAGACTGGTTGTAGAGGAAGAAGGAGAGGAAAACTAGATGACTCAAAGATGGCCGAGCTAGGTGTTGGAAATGACAGTAGAGTTGTACAGCTCTGTAGAAAAGTGCGGTCCAGGTGGAGTTGTCCCAGTTGTATAAGGATGTGATGTTTGGCTGCAGGGTCCAAAGCTCATCCAACTTTTTGTAGGGCATGATTTTGGAGTGTATGGGGCAAATCAAATGGTGGCAATTTACAGCAGACCCTGATTTTGGTTTATGTAATACTTCAAACAAAGTAATTGTGAAATATCAGTTGTCATTGCTTTAAGGCAAAGAACAGCACAAGGGGGAGGTCACTGGCTAGGAATACAAATGCAGAGGTCATGTTACAGTTGTGTTTTTAGATGATGGCCTGCCTCTGGATGTCCTATTATCAGAGTGGCAGCTATCCATGTTAACTGGATAAAATGTGCTAAGAGGTACTTGGGGCAATTAACAACGTGACATGGGACAAGATAAAGTGTGTGTGAGAGAGCTATGAGAAAATATTGCTCAAGGAATGTGAACAAGTGGAAGAGATAAGAAAGGGTATAATGTAGGAGGGAGACCTCTTTGTCTATGGAAGCTGAGAGAGAATGAATGCAGAAGGAGTATCTGGGAATAGTTCTTCTTAGATTTAGTTAGATGGCGCTCATTAGGTATTCGTGAAGTGAAGGAATCTTACACTGAGGGATATCAAGGTAAAAGCTGGAAAAGTAGGATATTAAGATAATAAGAATAGGTAGTATGGTTTAGGTTTTTGGATATATATTTACGCAGTTTGCAATCCTCTTCATTCTGCATAGTCAGATATAACATTTGCTATTGAAATCTTGCCATTTTAATATATTTCAAACTATAGAATCAGTATTACTGATTTATTACTCACACATACTTGTTTTCCACCAAAAGATTATGATGACTCAAAAGAAGGTCTTAGAATCCTAAAGAGAGAAAAATACATATATTAATATAATTATGAATAATGAGGTATGTAATTTACATTTGTTATGCATAGCAAAATACATAATTAAACAACATTCCATCACAGATTGAGGCATCAAACTCTCAGAGTGGAAAAGATATAATTCTCAGTAGCAGTACCAATCTATTAAGTATGGGAAGGTTGTGTTTTTGATTGTTCCCTTTTGGCTTCCTCAGTGTATGAGTTGAATCTTCAGTAAATCTAATCTTAATTATATTATTGTTAAACTTATGATTTGAGACCAATTGATCAGTAGCAAAATATAAGGTGAAAATTATTTTCACTTAAACTTTTTTTTTTAAATCAACATGTTTCGCGGAAACACATCTGTTCTGACTAAATTTCATCAAGGAAGATTTCTTGGATACAGAATGGGGAGAGCAGACAGAGACTAACCTAACCCCCAGTTATGATGTACTGGTCAGTTGTGTCCAAGTCTAGGGCCTTAACCACTTGGCTTATAGTCAAGATGGGGTCTATTTCTTTTTTGCTCCATGTTCAGAAATACTGTACAGAGGTCTCGTTTTTATTCTATATCACAGGCTGAGGAACCTTTTTTCTGTCACGGGCCATTGACCCACAGGAAAAAAAGAATTGCAGGCAACTTACCTGCCAGATGGGTTGTGAGGCTTCACCTCACAGAGGGGCAAACACAGTAGCTCCAATCCCATGGGAATGAGGTGCTAGAGTGGTGCTGTTTAATGACATTGGTCACCAAATGTTTTAACTGGCGGACTAGCACCCCACTATAAATTTGTTTATGCTCCCTGTTACCAGAGCGGGGGCCAAAACTATGGCTTGGAGCAGGGGAGGAGGAAGGTGGTGACATGAGTATAGATAAAAGGGCTGAAGCTGGGAGCAGAGTGGGGATGGGAGCAGTTCACGAGGCAGGGGTCTGGCAGCAGCTTCCCAGGAAGGGGTTCAAAGGCAGCCTGGCTGAGGACTGGTGGCTGGGATTAAGTGCAAAACCAGGAGGTTCTGCAACACTGCAAGCCAGATGAAACTGGCAGCATGAAATAGACACTAAGTGAGATAAATGCACACAGCAACTTAAGAGGATTTCATAATATATGAACAATAAATATTTTCTTAGAAGGCTAATGCTTATTTTTATCAAAACTAACAAATATGTCAACTAGTCTGGTCTTCAACTATGAGTTTGTCAATTCTTTGGTAATGCTTGCAGCCTGGGTAAGACTTGTCATACTATTAAAAATATTTTTAAGTGTTCCTATATTTCTTTAACCACGATAAGCCACTGCAAATGTAAGCTATGTCTACAATATAAAATGTGTTCAAAACAAGTTATGATGGTTCCATCAAAGTTTTTATGTCAGTCTACTGTGTGCACGCTTGGTGTTTGCATCAGTGCCGGTTTACATACCAGGAATAGTTGTCAATGTAAAATGTGGTGCATCATGGATAGGTATCCCAGTGTGCTCTGTGTCCCTATCTGGCTCAGTGTCTTATGGAACAATTTTGCAGTGTTTTGTGAACCAGCAATTCACCCAGAGATTTCTGGGACCTAAGTGTCAAGTTCCCACCATCCCACCTTCTCCATCCTATTATTTTCCACATCCCATAATTCTCATGTCTTTTTTGTATAAGGTACATAGTCCCACACCGTGCTTTTTGGTTTCCACCATCTTTGACAGAAACTTGAACCCTGCAGAACATAGCACAGCTCTAATGAGAATTGCTAATCTGAGATACACGAGTCTCCTATATTTGTAGAGCTTGAACAAATACTACTACACCTAGGATTATAATAAGAAAGCTGTGCAGATGTTTAAGCATGATGGACATAGCAAGAAAAAAAACTCACCAGATTGCAGCTGGTGGTCTCAGGGCCCTCCAGTGGGTGACTTGCCATGTCTAGCACTGGGAAATGAACACTGATTTGTGGTATTGCATTGAATTTGGGATGATGAATGGTGGCTGCAGAACCATCTAATGTGAAATATCATATACCTGAATCTGTGAGTGCTGAGTTCACCCAATCACCAGGGCAGGCACGTGGTGGTCATGTTTTCAATGCTTACAATACCAGACTGCTATTGAGCTATGGGCAATCGCTGCAGGGGCTGTTGTCATCCAACTGTATAAGGCAACTAATGCTATATCTAGACTGCAGGCTTTTTGTGCAAGAAGTTTTTGTCAGAAGAGATCTTCCGCCAAAAACTTCTTGCACAATAGAGCATCCACACGGCAAAAGCGCATCGAAAAAGTGATGTGCTTTTGCAAAAGAGAGTATCCAGACTGCCTGAATGCTCTCTTGCAAGTAAGCAGTGATTGCAATGGACAGAATGGCCATCAGGGCACCTGTGCTTTTCCCTCTTCCCTCTTCTTGCTCAAAAAAAACCTTTCTTCCCCATCTACACATGTCTTTGTGCACAAGAGCTCTTGCACAAAAAGGCGTTCTTCCTCATAGAATGAGTATTACCAATTGTGCAAAAACCCTCTGATCTTTCAATTTACTTGTGCAAAAATGCGCTTGAGGTGTGGACGCTCAGCGAGTTTTTGCAGAAAAACTGCTATTTTTCCATAAAAACTCTGTAGTGTAGACATAGCCTATGTGTTTCTGCTCACAGGACTGTTCTTGTTAATGTATGAGAAATAGGATGGATTTACAGCAATGGGCTCTCAAACTGCAAAGGGGCAATTTACAGTGCACATATCCATATTCTGGCACCAGTTTACCTTGCTAGTGAAAACATCAATAGAAAGGGGTACATTTCTATGATTATGCAAGGTGCTAGTGGATCATTTGGGGTGCTTCACTGATATCCCTATGTGGGCTGGTTGGGGAAGGTGCATGATATTTACATCTTTATGGACAGAGGGGCTTTTTTGAAAAGCTGAAAGCAGGGATATTTTTCCTCAACTGTAGGATGACTATTGGCCACATTGAAATACAATAATGATTCTGAGGCACCTAGCCTACTACTTGCTTCCTTGGCCCATGAATCATTTCATTTGACCACCCTGACAGCACCAAAGATTCACTTACTGACTCACGGGTGCAGAATTCCTTTTGGATATGCATTTGGAAGATTGAAGGGTTGCTGGTGCTGTTGTGCACTAAATCAGGCACAGTAAGAAAAAGCAATGGCTAGAACTACATGTTAAGGAGTGATGCATAATATCTGTGAGGTTGTGACCATGGTCACTCAGGGAGGGGGCAAACTGAGATGGCTCAATCAGGCAAACACTGAAGAAGGTGGCAGATGATCCCTAAACTGAGGATAATTCTGATAATTAGATTTGCCAAGCCAGCAACTGATAAGCTTCTACAATATCTTACTGATTACCCAGAAGCTAAAAACACATTTCCCTTAAAGCAATCTAGCCTAGGGCTCCCTCCCAGACTGCTAAATCAGATATAGAGAGGATTATTTAAAATCTTATTCATCATACACAGAGTTCTTCCAATCCCAATAATAATTCAGATCATACCCAAATACACAGTTATGGACAATTCTTATTAATTAAACTAAGATTTATTATACAGAGATGAAACTGACCCAATAACTTTATTCATAGTAGAAATGGGGCGCTGCTGAATTACAAAAGTTCTTTCAGAATAATTTCATTGGGTTATAGTTCAAATATGCAGTGCATGTTAAATAGCAGAGTAATCCAGACTGGAGCTCAGAACTTCCCCATATAAAGTTCAAGCAAACTTGAGATGACAGGATTGATAACCACACATCTCTGGTACACTGTGTTAGCTTCTTGACAGTAGTTAACACAGCTAGCATTCACTCGCTAAAGAATAGGTAATATATATTATGGCTTTGAAGTCAAGTCTATTTCTGAAGTACAGGCAGTCCCTGGGTTACATGGATCCGACTTACATCGGATCCCTACTTACAAACGGGGTGAGGCAACCCCGCACTAGCTGCTTCCCCCCAGCAGACCAGGGAGACGCGAAGCTAGCGCCCCCCCCCCCCCCCGCCCCAGCAGATCAGGGAGACGCAGAGCAGCTTTTCTCAGCAGCCACCTCAGCTTGAGAATAAAGGACTGAGGGAAGTGAGGTGTGGGAGACTAAAACTGAGCTCTGGAGAAATGTTTGGCTAGAGTTTCCCCTACAATATGTACCAGTTCTGACTTACATACAAATTCAACTTAAGAACAAACCTACAGTCCCTATCTTGTACGAAACCCAGGGACTGCCTGTATACACAGATAAACTAGCAATTAACATAAAGCAATTATCAATTCAAACTATCAAAGTATTCCATTATGGTACAGACAATTAAAACTGAAGACAGTGTAAGTAATAAGATCATATAAATCTTTTGCCTTTTACTAAAGATTTCCTGCAAAATCTTGCATCTTTGATCTTAAGGTTAACTGAACCATCTGCAAGCATTTTATATTATAATTAAAATATGAAGAGGAATTTGCATCAACAAGCTAACTAGGTTGTATGGTTAACATCTAGATTAACACATAAAATACAATTAGCATTCACCTCTAGTTATTTACTTATTCCCACAATATAAGAACTAGGGATCACCAAATAAAATTAATAGGCAGCAGGTTTAAAACAAACAAAAGGAAGTTTTTCTTCACTCAGCACACAGTTAACCTGTGGAACTCCTTGCCAGAGGATGTGGTGAAAGCTAGGACTTTAACAGGGCTCTAAAAAGAGCTAGATTGATTCATGGAGGTTAGGTCCATCAATGGCTTTTAGTCAGGATGTGTAGGAATGGTGTCCCTAGCCTCTGTTTATCTGGAAATGGGTGACAAGGAGGGATCACCTGTTGTGTTCACTCCCTCTGGGGCATCTGGTTTTAACCACTGTTAGCAGACAGGATTCTGGGCTACATGGACCATTGGCCTGACCCAGTATGGCCATTCTTATGTTCTCTAATTCTCTAACAATATAGGTTTTCATTTCAAAGTTGGTGCCTGTCTAACATGGCTTTGTTAGCTATTTACAAGGAATGACCCTAATTACCATTTTTATACCTTTTCTGTTATGTCTTTAAAGATTAAATTTGTTTCATTTAACCTGCTAGTTGCTTAACCCTTTCTGGCTCAGTGTCACAAACGCAAAGAAGAAAAAACATTACTAGAGTTGGAAGTGAGGTGAGGTGAGGACAAGCTGTCTAACTAAACGGGCAGACACAGGTGCAATAGAAGACTCAACTCTGTAGCTGTGCATATAAAGGAGGCCTTAAAGGATTCTTAGAAGCCACAATAATGTCATCTGATGCTTCCTATGAACTAGAGTCTCTCATATATTTATTGAGATTAAGTATGGGTAAGTTTTTGCCTCCCACTTTGAATTCCCTCATATGTAATGTAATAAAGACAGTCCACGTGTATACACCCAGAACTTTATGGTGTGCAAAGAAACAGGTAATACATTTAAAGCACAAACAAGTTCACTTTTATTTGACACTGTGATTAGATGAACCACAGTTAAAAATCCCAAATAAAAATAGAAGTGAACAGGCCGTATTTATATCTGTGTGTCAGATTTTCTACAGTGTAGTAAGTTGGGGCTATGTGTACACCAGCATGTGGCTTTCACAGGTCAGTGTATGTGACTGTGTAGCTATTCTCCTTCATCTCTTGTGTGCAGTAGGTAGTGGTAAGGATGTACGCCATGCTTCTACCCTGTATATTTGGGGGTAGGGTGACCACCTGTCCTGTTTTCAACAGGACTGCCCTGAATGTAAACTGTCTTCCATCAGTCCTGACTTTTTTTGTTAAAGGGGCAAAATGAACTGTATTTGCATGCCCCCCTGCTGGTCCTTGAATTCTCTGGACAGCACAGCTGCAGCAGCCTCCTATTTATGGCTAGCAGTAAAACAGGCATCAGCACATGGGATCTGGAGTCAGACAGGGTGCTGAGGGAGAAACCAGGTAGTAGAGTGTGTCTTCCCTCTCTGTGCACACTAAAGAAGGGGGGAAGTCTGCCAGCCTTTCCAGAACATGGGGCTGAAGCCCTGATTGCTGGCGCCTCCCACCCCAGGGCTGAAATCTCTTTCTCTGATGCCCCCACCACTGCCTGAAGCCCTGTACCCAGGTGGCCCCCACCATGTGCTGAAGTCCTATTTCCTGATGGCCCCCGCTGTAGAGCTGAATCCCTTTTTCCTGCCACGGGGCTCAGCCCTGTTCCCAGATGGCTCCTAACACTGGGCTCAGTCCTGTTCTGGGGCAGCCCCCACTGCAAGGCTAAACCCTTTTGCTGCCCTGAGACTCAGCCCCCACTCCTGGGCGGTCTGTGTGGATAGCAAGATGAGGACAAGGCAGGTGCTTCTTTTGTTTTACCTATTATTGATTATAATAATGTATATGTCTTTTTAATGGGTGCTCAGTCAACTTAATGTTATTTTGAATGTTTGTATTGCTTACTTCTGATTGCTTGCCATTAAACTTGCTTAAATCCGAGCAATTTGCAAGGTGTCCTGTATTTGGCACAGCGAAGATGGTCACTCTCTTTGGGGGTGAAGGATTGAAAAGATTGCTGAGTCCCGGGCTTTTAGGCATCTGTATCAATAATGTTCTTTAGGATGTTTGTGTTTTGCCTGACTAAACCCATGGTATCCTGGTGCATTTTCTGTTGCATTTCTCGGTCTTTCTGCAGCAGCCACTCTTTGTTCTTTTCTGTGGTCATGTTCAGATTGCCTCTGGAATTGTGAACACTGAACTTGGAGGACATTCTCCAATCTCCCAGAACATAGAATGATAGAATCATAGAATACTAGAACTGGAAGGATCTTGAGAGGTCATCGAGTCCAGTCCCCTGACCTCACGGCAGGACCCAGTACAGTCTAGACCATCCCTGATAGATGTCTGTCTAACCTGCTCTTAAATATCTCCACAGATGGAGATTCCACAACCTCCCTAGACAATTTATTCTAGTGTTTAACCACCCTGACAAAGTTTTTCTTAATGTCCAGCCTAAATCTCCCTTGCTGTAGTTTAAGCCCATTACTACTTGTCTTATCCTCAGGGGCCCAGGAGAATAATTGTGACACCCTTTTAGATGCCTGAAGACTGCTATCATGTCCCCTCTCAGTCTTCTCCTTTCCAAATTAAACAAGCCCAATTCTTTGAGTCTTACTTCATAGGTCATGTTCGCTAGACCTTTAATTATTCTTGTTGCTCTTCTCTGGACCTTCTCCAGTTTCTCCACATCTTTCTTGCAATGTGGTGCCCAGAACTGGACACAGTGCTCCAATTGAGGCCTAATCTGCACAGAGTAAAGCAGAAGAATGACTTTTCGTGTCTTGCTCACAACACTTCTGTTAATGCATCCCAGAATCATGTTTGCTTTTTTTGCAACAGCGTCACACTGTTGACTCATATTTAGCTTGTGGTCCACTATAACCCCTAGATCCCTTTCTGCAGGACTCTTTCCCAGGCAGTCGGTTCCCATTCTGTATGTGTGAAACTGATTGTTCCTTCCTAAGTGGAGCACTTTACATTTGTCTTTATTAAACTTCATCCTGTTTACCTCAGACCATTTCTCCAATTTGTCCAGATCATTTTGAATTATGACCCTATCCTCCAGAGCAGTTGCAACCCCTCCCAGGTTGGTGGTATCTGCAAACTTAATAAGCGTACTTTCTATGCCAATATCTAAATCGTTGATGAAGATATTGAATAGAGCTAGTCCCAAAACAGACCCCTGCGGAACCCCACTTGTTATACTGTTATATTGTGACTGGAGCAGTCAGGGGCTTTATAGGACAGCTGTGAGAGGCCTGTAAGTGTTGACATAACTAATCTCATTCTTCACTCAAATTTTGGCCTGTGTTTTGTGAGTGCAAGATGTGTAATTAGGATCAAGTGGAGCTGTAGTATGGCTGCTAAAAATCACTACTGAGTTGCAAGGAAAATCATAACAGTGATGAGGGAGGGATTGGGGTGAAATATTGGCATGGCATGGGAAGTGTGTGTGTGGGGGGGGGGAGCATGATGGGCAACAGTGTGGAAGTGAAATAGGGAACAGGGCCCCTACTCTATTCTTGTACAGGTCCTTCTGGAACCTTGTTAAGCCATTCTTTTGGGTATCCAGAAATTGAGGCACCCAAGATTATTGAACTGTTCTGAAAATCTCGGCCACGTGTAAAATCCTGTAGCATGGAGCTAACAGACAGTCTGAGGGTTGGAATGCAGTGCTTAAAATAAATAAATTAAAAAACAAGCATACTGCATCCATAGCTTATAAGCCGCAAGTGATGCATCCCATCTATTTTTGTTTTTCAACTGTTTGTACATCTGTCTCTCTATTTCTAATAAAACAAGCAAACCACAAATCTTTTTCTGCACCATGCTGTGCATTACCCTTAAATGAGTTCCTAGTCATTGCAGCTGCTCTTACCTTCCCCATCTTGAACATGTTAACCTGTCCACCTTCTTGAATAATGTCAGGCTGCAAAGTCCTCAGGGCAGGGTTTCTTTGTTTTCTGCATTGGGAGGCCCCTCATACAGTTTTGAGTGCATTGAATAGTAACACGTAATAAATACTGCAGTCACATGGAAAGTATCTGGTGACAGCATCCAAGGAATAATCTTCCTGGAGTAATGTTCAGAAGTAATGATACAATTCATGTATATCATACCATAATGAAATAAATTGAGTATGTTATGAATATAAACCTGGTGATAATCTACCTGCCATCAAAAGTTAAATTAGTTTAATTGAATTTAGGTAATTTTAATATTTAAAGGAAATGTATTCTATAAATGGCCATCTTTCTTTAATGTGCATTTTTATTATATATGTGCATCGAGGCAAAAATAAATACGTGAATTAAAAAACAGACAGTAAGACTGTCAGTTTTCATGCTGTCAACTCTGAATAGAACTGGTTTTTAAAAGCTTTCATACTTTTTTTGTCTTTATGTATAGAATAGCAGGTGACCAATCAACCACTCAGTACATTTTCCATCTCTGTGATCATGCTGTATATTAGCATCCTAAATAGTGTAATTCCCTGTAGGTTCTTAAAACTGTTTCCTAGAAAATCTTTTCAAATATAAAATTACCCAGTTCCTGAGTCACAACAATTTTAAATAAACAGGAACCTGAATGAATCTGAATAATAGCACTGACTAGCAAATACTAGCATTGTTTCAAATAAGTAGAAGACTTGGGTTTTTTTGTGTGGATTTCTAACATTAAAGTTGCTTAAGATTCTAATCTAATTATAAATACTAATCAACTTTATAGCTAGTCAACTCAGTCTGTTCTCCTTCAGAAATATCAACATACCCAAAGAGAACATATATACAAGAGACAATAACAGTCCAACCAAAGCAAAATATTCCCCTGCACACACAGTTCCTCTCTTCCCCAAGAAGATTAGAGAAAGAAAGAGAACAAATCATCAGAAAATGTTACTCATACCATTTAATGTCCGACTGGAAGGCACTCAGATAGTACAGTGATGAGTAAAATATAAGAACCTATATGGAACCAAATAGAACACACCTGTGACACACTATTACTAATGCAATGAAACCTATTAACAGCCATTAAGGGAGCTGATGTTTCTCAGACAATTCTATCGAGTGGATCCCCAACACAGCATGACTGATATGTAAGAATTTTTAAGAGATTTTGTTGGCAAGCAATTTAATTCTGAAACCTGCATTGCAGTGCATCTAAGAATAAAATGCACCAAGTCAGAAAAATGGTTTTGAATGGTTTTAAAGCATCCTTTCAGCAAAAGAGGTTGAGATTGGACATTAGGAAAAAACTTCCTGTCAGAGTAGTTAAGTACTGGAACAAATTGCCTGGTAAGGTTGTGGAATCTGTCATCAGAAGTTTTGAAGAACAGGCAAGACAAACTCCTGTCAGGACTGATCTAGCTATTACTTAGTCTGACCTGGAGTGCAGGGGACTGAAGTTCTACACTTCTATGATTCTGTAATACAAAGTGGAAGGAAGATTGCTGATAGAAAACAGGAGATGGTGTTCTAGGAGTCATTGGCTCGTGCAGCATTCCTTTAATTAGTCCAGAAATTACTTCCATGTATCTGTTTAAATAAAGTGTGATCTTATTCACAATGTACATATTTCTGTGCATAAGGTTTCATGATGAAAACACAATAAATCAGTAATTAATTAATGAAGAGAGGAAAGAGCATCTTCGTGGGCAGGCTTGCAAACCTAGTGAGGAGGGCTTTCAACTAGTTTTGTTGGGGGACGGTGACCAAAGCCCAGAGGTAAGTGAGGAAGTCGAATACCGGGAAGAATCACAAGGAGGAACGAGCAACAAAGAAGGACCCCTGATTTGGATGGGGAAGGCCGGGTGATTAACTGGTTATCTAAAGTGTTCGTATGCCAATGCGAGAAGCCTGGGAAACAAACAGGAAGAATTAGAAGCCCTGGCCCAGTTAAAGAACTATGATTTGATTGGAATAACGGAGACTTGGTGGGATGACTCATATGACTGGAGCACTGTCATGGAAGCATATACACTATTTAGGAAGAAAAGGCGGGGGAGAAAAGGAGGAGGAGGTGCATTGTACGTAAGAGAGCAGTATGATTGCTTGGAGGGCCAGTACTTAGAGGGAGAAAAGACTGTTGAGAGTCTATGGCTTAAATTTAGAGGTGGAAGCAACAGGGGTGATGTTGTGGTTGTGTCTGCTATAGACCGCTGGATCAGGTGGATGAGGTAGACGAGGCTTTCTTTGGACAACTGAGAGAAGTTTCCAGATCACAGGCCCTGGTTCTCATGGGTGACTTTAATCACCCTTACATCTGTTGGGAGACCAATACAGCAGTACACAGACAATTCAGGAAGTTTCTGGAGAATGTTGGGGATAACTTCTTGGTACAAGTGCTGAAGGACCCGACCAGGGGCCATGTGCAGCTTGACCTGCTGCTCACAAACAGAGAGGAACTTGTAGGGGAAGTAGAGGTGGGTGACAACCTGGGAAGTAGTGATCATGAGATGGTAGATTTCAGGATCCTGACCAAAGGAAGAAAGGAGAGTAGCAAAATACACACCCTGGATTTCAGAAGAGCAGACTTTGACTCCCTCAGAGAACTGATGGGCAGGATCCTCTGGGCTGATTACATGAAGGGGAAGGAGTCCAGGAGAGCTGGGAGTATTTTAAAGAAGCCTTATTAAAGGCACAGGAAGAAACCATCCCGATGTGCAGCAAGAAAAGCAAATATGGTAGGCGACCAGATTGGCTTACCGGGGACATCCATGGTGAGCTTAAACACAAAAAGGAAGCTTACAAGAAGTGTAAACATGGACTGATGACTAGGGAGGAGTATAAATATATTGCTCAAGAATGCAGGGGAGTTATCAGGAAGGCAAAAGTGCAATTGGAATTGCAGCTGGCAAGAGATGTGAAGGGTAACAAGAAAGGTTTCTACAGGCATGTTAGCAATAAGAGAGTAATCAGAAAGGGTGTGGGGCCCTTACTGGATGAGGGAGGTAACCTAGTGACAGATGATGTAGGAAAAGCTGAAGTACTCAATCCTTTCATTGCCTCTGTCTTCACAGACAAGGTCAGCTCCAAGACAAATACTCCAGGTAACGCAGTATGGGAAAGAGGTGGACAGCCGTGGGTGGGGAAAGAATGAGTTAGGAACTATTTAGAAAAGCTAAACATAAACAAATCCATGGGCCCAAATTTAATGCATCTGAGGGTACTGAGGGAGTTGGCAAACGTCATTGCAGAGTCTTTGACCATTATCTTTGAAAACTTGTGGAAATCGGGAGAGATCCCGGATGATTGGAAAAAGGCAAATGTAGTGCCCATCTTTAAAAAGGGGAAGAAGGAAAATCCAGAGAACTACAGACTCAGTCCCCAGAAAAATCATGGAGGGGATCCTCAAGGAATCCATTTTGAAGCACTTGGAAGAGGGGAAAGTGATCAGGAATACTCAACATGGATTCACAAAGGGCAAGTTGTGCCTGACCAATCTGATTAGCTTCTATGATGAGGTAACTGGCTCTGTGAATAGGGGAAAATCAGTGGATGTAATATAACTTGACTTCAGCAAAGCTTTTGATACAGTCTCCCACAATATTCTTGCCAGCAAGTTAAGGGGGTATAGATTGAATAAAAGGACTGTAAGATGGATAGAATGCTCGTTAGACTGTTGGGCCCAATGGGTAGCGATCAATGGCTCGATGTCAGGTTGGTGGTCGGTTTCTAGTGAAGTGCCTCAAGGATCAGTTTTTGGACCGGTTTTGTTCAATATCTTTATGGATGAGGGGATGGATTGCACCTTCAGCAAGTTTGCAGATGACACTAAGCTAGGGAGAGAGGTAGATACACTGGAGGGCAGGGATAGGGTACAGAGCGACCTGGATAGATTAAAGGATTGGGCCACAAGAAATCTGATGAGGTTCAACAAGGACAAGTGCACTTGGGACAGAAGAATCCCAAACATTGTTACAGGCTGGGGACTGAATGGCTAAATAGCAGTTCAGCAGAAAAGGACCTGGGGATTATAGTGGATGAGAAGCTGGATATGAGTCAACAGTGTACCCTGGTAGCCAAGAAGGCTAATGGCATATTAGGGTGCATTAGGAGGAGCATTGCGAGTAGATCCAGAGAAGTGATTATTCCCCTTTATTCAGCTCTGGTGAGGTCACATCTGGAGAATTGTGTCCAGTTCTGGACCCCCCCCACTATAGAAAGTATGTGGACGCACTGGAGAGAGTCCAGCGGAGGGCAACCAAAATGATTAGGGGGCTTGAGTGCATGACCAATGAGGAGAGGCTGAGGGATTTGGGGTTGCTTAGTTTGCAGAAAAGAAGAGTGAGGGGGGATTTGAGAGCAGCCTTCAGCTTCCTGAAGGGAGGTTCCAAAGAGGATGGAGAAAGGCTGTTCACAGCAGTGATGGATGGTAGAACAAGGAGCAATGGTCTCAAGTTACAGTGGGGGAGGTCTAGGTTGGATATTAGGAAAACTATTTTACTAGGAGGGTGGTGAAGCACTGGAATGGGTTACCTAGGGAGGTGGTGGAATCTCCATCTCTAATGGTGTTTAAGTCTCTGCTTGACAAAGCCCTGGCTGGGTTGATTTAGTTGGGATTGGTCCTGCCTTGGGCAGGGGGCTGGACTTGATAACTTCCTGAGGTCTCCTCCAGCTCTATGATTCTAAGATACTGTATTTATTGGCAAAGCAGGTGATTCAAAGTAACTTGTTTGTAATTATTGCTGTGGACTCCAAAGCCCAATACCTCATATACCTGTTGCTTCTAGATTGTAGCATAGAAACTAGCGTAGAAACTAGATTGTGAACTCTTTATGGGTGGATCCAGTGTCTGTAAAATAGCTGACTAATGGGATCTGGATGCTTGATTGGCACTTGTAGGCACTCTGCAGTGCAAATAATGATAGTAGCAGTAAGGTAGGAGGGTGTGTCACTGATACAAATCTATATACTGTGTGTGTGAATGTGCATATATACATATGTTTCATAAATATATTGTTTATGTATATTTAATATATATTTTATATAATAGAGAGGAAAGTGTGTTTATATAATGTTTCTCTGTACATACATATGATTGTAGGTTGCATATAGGTGTTGTTGTTCAACCAAACACTGTAATGCATAATGCTAATAAAATATACTGTTCAGGTTTATTTCACTGCCTGTCCAAAAAAAAGTCCAGGATGCCTTCTCATCTGAAGCTATCTAACAAAATTGATATGATAAACATGTAAGTAGAGAGCTGTACACATCTGTGGGTTAAACATTGCTGATATTTACTAGGGGCCAGAAGCAATATGGAAACTATACCCTTAATACAACCTGCTCCCAAAAAGCCACTGTAAAAATTATAGTGAAAACATGCAGTCCTATAATATATAGTAGGATGCCTACTTTGCAAGCTTTATGTTATTCAGTAAAAGCTCAGTTATAATGGCTGATATGAAGACACATGTCAGAGTGCCTCATATTGTGTCCTTCCTAAATCATGTAACATTAGATCTTTTGGGTGATCCACAAAGATGTGTCCTCAGGTCTCCAGAGGAGTGAGCCATAAGTTTGCAATTTATTTGGTATATTTCCCATGTCTCATAAAAAGGAAAAGCCATAGAGACTGCTGTGGCAGAAAATGAGAACATCAGTTAAGCAGGTATTAACTTATTAATATATTGGTATTAATAGAAAAAGTGATGTGGGCATTTTTATTCAAAGGTAAGATACAGTTTTTCATCATAAGTCCATAGTTTGTGAATTCAGAGGGGTTTTCTTTAAATATCAAATAAAACAATGAGTTATTTCACTCAATTTTTCTTCATCAGCTCAGAAATCAAAATACAGGTTAAATCTCTAAAATCTGGGACTCTCTGGTCCAGCAACTTCTCTAGTCCATCAGGTGCACTGGCTGGCCAGGCAGTGGGGAGCACAGTTCTGGCTGAAGGCAGCAAGGCCAGTGCCTAGGAAGCACAGCACCGGCTGGTGGAGGCCAGGACCACAGCCCCACCTGGTCCAGAGTGCAGCCCCAGCACAGTGAGAAGTGGAGCCTTGGCCTGGCTGGAGGCAGTGTGGCCAGTGGCTGTGTAAGCAGCTGAAACTAGCACCCAAGTGGTGAGGAGCCAAGCCATGGTCCTGGGCGGGAATTCAACCCCTGCAGGTCTGTGGGCAGTGAGGCCGGTAGTGTGTAGCCTTGACCCAAACTATGGTTTGAGACTGCTCAGGTTCCCACAGTGCTGGACCAGGAAAGTCCCAGTTGTAATTAGTATTAAATAACATCAATAGTGAAGTAGATAATTTCAAGTACAAAATCTGCTTCACCTAATATTCTGTTTTATGCAAGTGGTCTATTGGATTTAATTAGGTTTGTCATAAATGTACTGTCTACTCCTAGGGATATACCCGTCTCTCCTGTTTCTTAGCAGGCAGGCAGATGCTGCTTCAGTTTGTCCTTATGTAGATAATAGACTGTAGAACCATGAAATCATTTATATGTTTATTCATAAAAATCAGCAAAAATAGCAGTTTTGATGGTTGTACCAAAACAACTGTTTAATATTAATGTTTGTACTTGACTGTCAAAAGTTTTGGAATTGGAATTTTTTGATCCTTAGAGGACGTAAAGTAGGAAGAAAAATTCTACATGTCTTATGTAGCAGTCATTCTCATGTATAAGGCATTTTCTATTTTTTAAGTTATCCGGATGCTAAAAATAGATCTATGAACAACCCATTGTCAGATTTATATTTTTTCCCCATCATTGGTCCAGTATAGCTAAATTATACTAATATTACAGTCAAGCTCCTGTAGGTTATTCAGTCAATTTTTCTCACAATGTGACTGATCATTCAGCAGTGATGTGTGCATCCAGCTCTGCCTGCATACGTCTATACAGCAGTGTTATCTTGAAATAACGGATGTTATTCTGAAATAACATAGTCCGTGTCTACACTACAAGCAGCTATTTCAACATAATATCAAAGTAATGTTGAGCTGGGGGACTTCTTACCCCAACTCCTGTGACCCTTATTTCACAAGGAATAAGGGAAGTTGGAGGAAGAGTGCTCTACTTCGGACTTCCTGCTGCGTAGATAGCACCAAAAGCCGAAATAAGCTGTTTTGACTTAAGCTATGCAATTGATATAGCTCAAGTTGGATATCTTATTTTGGCTTTAGCCCTGCTGTGTAGATGTGCCCACTTTGACACACTTCTCCTCCCTTGGTGAAGGAAATATGCAAACTCACATGACAGGCAAAGCTGAGACAAAGCCCCAAAGGGTAGAGAGAAAAGCAAAAGTTCCTTTGCAAAGCTGATGGATATGCAATCCTATAAAGAAGGGTTATAGAATTCCTTAATCAGCAGGAAAGGTTAGGGCCCACAGGATTTAATGCATGGAGCTGAGGGGCCAGTAGCAGGGGGCTGGTAGCAGCAACCTCTCCATGTCCAACAAATTCCATTGTTCAGAATCCAGTTCAAAGAATATAATTTATTGTAGAAGTCCAATTCTATTTATTTCTATCAATCTGAAAGTTGCTTATGTTACAGTTCATATACTTTGTCTGAGCAGGTCATTCACAGGCAGGCCCACCGCTGGGAGGTGAGGCGGGAGGGAAAGGGGACAATTGCCCTGGGGCCTGGCGAGTCCAAATGACCCGGGGTCCGGCTGCTGCTACTCTGGCAGCGGCAGTGTCTGAAGCCCTGGGCCCTTTAAATTGCTGATGGAACACCACATAGCACACTCTGGGCAGCTCTAAGAGCTGGGGGGGGAGGGGGGACTGTGCTGTGCTGCAGTCCAGCTGGCATTGAAGTCTACCTGTCCTAACCTGGCCCCTTCTGCCTGATGCCCCACCCCTTCCAGGAGCACAGAGATGTCCCCCCCCCCCACCTTGCCTAGGAGCCTAGCATGGCTGTTGGCTCTTCTGTTCACAGGTAATCTCAAGTGATATTTTCATCCAGATGCATCCAAGTCCAGCAGTGGGGGACTCCCCAAGTGCACCTATTTTACTGCAAGTGCAAACAAAGTAATTTTTGCTGTTGTTCCTGAGTGAGTCGCTCATGAATTGTTTTCCTTCTACTCTTATCTAAAAGGCCTGCAGTATGCCTTCCCTCTAGTTCATCTGTAGTCCAAAGCCTTGCCTAAAGTCAAGCAAGATTTCACTTGTCTTATTCTAATAGCCCCAGAGTCACTCCATCAACACCACAATGCCATAGACCCCAAATGTCATCCAGACCCCAAATCCTTCATTTCTCTCTCTCCTTCCCACTCTCTGATGATTCATAGTCAATGCTATTAAAGATGCAGTGATGGTTTGTCACCATTAATGTAGTGAAGTAACTTCCACTGTCCAGTGAAGGGGAAACCAGGCCAGTAACTGACATCCCCACAGTGTTATATGAACTGCAGAATGAGGTGTGAAAAATTTATTGAATTTTTCATTGTTTCATTTTATTTATTCTGCTCCTTTGGTAGCTCAGATGAGATCTGCTGGGGCTATCTTCCTGCTTCCTGTGGATGAGTCCAAATCTATGAAATGTTTTTGTCATATTCCTTGCTTAGAGTTTATAATCTGAATTGGATCATTTTTAATTTCTCTTATCGTTACAATATAAAATAGGTTAAACTTTTTTGAGGATGGAAGATTTTCTTGCTTTCAGACATGTCACTCTGCACTGACAACATCTGCGTACTTAATGAAACATCACAGCAAATATTGTGACTGCACTTTTCAGTGATGTAGTGCTGGGATATAGAGAAAGCTTACTCAGGAAAACTGTCCCACTGTCTTATCTAAACTGACCTCTATGGTTACACATACCCATTTCTGAAATGTCAGATTGCACTTTTTATTCATACATATAGTTACTAAAGAAGAAATTTAGGATCCTACTTTGAAATAAAGCGTGTGAATATATTGGAATATTATCTATAGTATTTAAAAAGTTTATAGGAAGTTATTGCCCTGAGGTATGAGAATCCCTTACTAGTATTATTTTTAGCAGAGGAATCTCATGATCAGAAAAATTATAATGATATTACAGCTGTTTGATCCCTAGCTGTCTACTTGAAGCATTGCACCAATACAGATTTGTTCTCTGTATGTGCTTTGGAACATGCTATAAGAAGCGCCAGTGTTAGAGTAGTTTATTATATAAATGTCCTGAAAGAGACTTTGATAACTATGAATATGATCCAGGCTATGTCTAGACTGCAGCACTTTTCTGGGATACTGGAGGAATCCCTGACAAGCAATTCTGCGTCCAAGAAACGTGTCCTCTTTTCCGAACTTGTGTTTGGAAAAGCGGATGCATTCTTTCGCCATCCCTGTAAACCTCATTTTATGAGGAAGAAGGGATGGCTTGAAAGAGAAGGTTTTTCTGAAATTTGGCGCTGTGCAAATCCGCCAAATTTTGGAAAAGCCTCTTTCAAAAGAAAAGTGGAAAAAGATGTGTGAATTTGCATGTCTTTTTCTGACTTTTCTTTGTAGTCTAGACATAGCCCTAGTTAGATTTTAATTAGACATTAATCTGATTTTCACCCCTGCAAACTAACAGCAGCTTCTTTTTAACTACAAATGTTTATGAAGAGTTTTGACCAGTATTGTTTGCATAAACAGTATTTTTAATAAATTTATACTGTGTCTTTAACAAACTAAAATAGTATTAACATACTCATACAAATTAATATTAGGTAGCATATAATGCACATGCTTTTGGGAGTGAGTGCGTCTTCATTCCACAGTGAATCCCCAACTTGCTAATTAGAATTATAATGGAAATATTGTTTCATCTTTAGCTTGGAAGATGTGGTCACATGACCTTAAAGTTGGATTCAGTGGAGAACTTCTGAGTTCTTCCAGGAATGCAGTAGACATCCCCTGGTACTTTACCAAAATATTCCAGTTTCTCTAGTTTGAAACACTGAATTAGGATGACCTGATAGGGAATATTTCTAAAAAAACAAAGTCTGCCTTAGATATGCACAGTCAACTTATCTGGAGATCAGTGGGTTCTGCCTTATTTACGTATTTGTGGATTGTAATGCACAAATAGATAAATGGCCCCTTAAAAGGGAAAATAATTTTTTACAATATATTAAAGTAGATGTTTTTATTTCTTCAAAAAGTATATTAATCAAAAGTCCTCATGCTAGCTTCATAGAGGCAGCATGGTCCAGTGAACAAGGCTCTAGACTGCAGTGAGGAAATCTGGACATTATACCCAGCTCTGCCACTGATCTTCAATGTGACTTTTGGAAGTAATATTGTGTGTTGGTTTCTCTTTTCACGCTTGGTCAGTCTTGGTTATTTAGACTGTGAAGATACACTCTTGCTATATGTTTGTACAGTGCCTAGCACTGTGGGTCATATGTATGTGTTTGGGCTCTAACGTGTTTCTGCAATGCAAATAATTTGTAATATGAATACAAACAAGATGGAGTGCGACCATCTGCAAAGGTTATTTGCATTTTTATTAGCAGCTAGTGTTAAATCTTGGATTAGAAATGACAGAATGCATCAATTTGATCAGGTATGTGTTGAAACCTACACTATAGTCCATGGGCCAAATTCTGCCCTGTTACACTGATGAAAATCCAAAGTAACCCCATTGACTTCCATGAACTTAAGCTTTATTTACAAAGCAGGGTATGACCCTCTGTTTCAACTAAACTGATTTAAACAAGTCAGGTACGCTTCTGAACATTGACCATTATGCAGTTTAAGACTTCTGTTGCACATATCTGCATTTTTCATCCATGTCATGGATTCATTTAAGTAATAATTTAGCTTTGCAGACATGAGGGTAATATCGTGATGAAGTTTTAGGTCTGCTGCTACTGTTAATATTAATGAAAGTTCCATGGCTAAAAAACCTTGAGCATAGAGTTGAGACCATTCCCCAAGAATTCAAATTTTACTCTACAGATTTCTGGGGTGTATTTGCATGGATTCTGACAGGCCCTGAACCAAGCCTTTTTTTGTGTGATGGCATGACAAAATGATGCATAGGAGGAATTCAAAGCCTGAGAAGTTCTCTTTGATGCCTTTGTCGCTTCATATAATCATATAGTAAAGGAACCCATGGAAAGGTTGGCAGAGGCACAAAACAGCAAAAACCAACCCACAATGTTCTTTGAACAGAAAAAAAAAAGGCTGTAAACAGCCTTCCTCGGAGAATAAAAATGCAGCTGTTTAATTGTATAATTGTCTCTACCACTCTGAATAACAGACTAATGAGATTTTAATTTGTTTTATATAAAAAAGAATAAATAAAGGGAGAAACTGTTAGTTTGAGTTTGTGTAAATTCATTAAGATGGTTGTGTGGACCTAGAAGAGCAGTTCTCAATCTTTTTCATATACAGCCACTCCTTGACTTACAAACACACTGACTCACGACTATCCATACTTATGACCAACTCCCATTAACCCCATTATAATATTTTTGAGTTGAGAACCATGTACTTCAAGTTTTTCAAACAGTGCGGGCAGCACGTTTAAGGGTATTTCCGACTTACAACCAAATCGAGTTACGGCCAGGTGTTCGGAACGTAACCCGTTCATAAGTCAAGGACTGCCTGTAGTACTCTCCTCTTATCTAGCTGAGAACTATCCAGAACAACCCTCCTTGTCAGCAGTAAGGACTGGATGGTTCGCTACCTCTATGTTGAAAATCTCGGACCTGAAGGAATTGGTTGGCTTGCACTTGTCCCACAATGTTATTAGTACCCTCAGGGCTACAGTTAGATTCTATAAAAGCAGCTGTATAGCAGCTAAATACAGTTGACACAAATGATTTGGCTCCTTAATATTACAGTCTATTTTGTAATAGAAAGGTCTTAGTGTTATGTGTCTGTTGTTCTCCCTAAAGAGAAACATAGGTCATAGTTCAATGCACATTTTATAATGGAATTATGTGAGATTTATTCATTTTTCCTTCAGGGAGAGTTCCCATCTCAGACCTTTCTTAATTAAAAGACCATGGTTCAAGCTATTTAATATTGTTTCTTTATTCTCTAGAGAAAGAGTTCCTGACTTTGAATTATCCAGTTCATTCTAAATGTTTGTTCAGAACTAAAAACCACACAAGCAAATGTAAGTGTGGAATTCTGAATTTGTAGTTTCTTACCACATAATTCCTTGTGTAGGAGAAAATGTTATTTGTTGTTAATATCCATGTTTTTGTAAAACCATCTTTAAACCAAGAACTTGTTGTGTACCTGCTTTTCTTCTTGCAGCCAGCAATATGAAATTTAGCAACCCATATAGTTTGACATTCAACTCCTGTTGTAACCCAGGAAATCTATGGCCACACTGAGTTCAGTAATATCTACTCTGGTTGTTATATATGTGGCTTGATACTTTGGCCAGTCCAGCGCATTTTCTCAACTCTCCTTTACAGTGACAGTTAGATTTCTGTTTGTAGATTATATATGTTTGGTATCCAAAATATTTTGTTGAATATTGATTTATGTTTTGATGAGAGAGCAGACTAAAGTTTTCCATCAGTTTAAATTGACTTTTGTTAGTCCCTCTGACTTTTCAGTTTTGACCTTTTGTCCTAAACTGCTTTAGTGTTAGTTGGATTTAACTGTCTTCCCCTATTGCTTCCTTATGCATCATATTGTAGTGTTCACCTTGCATCCTTTCATATACCTAAAGGATAATGTACTACTGGATGTGCTGGAAAAAAGTTATCACAAGGAAGGGAATTTGGCAATACAATCGAGTGGGAAAAGCACTTAATCAGAATTTTTGTTTTGATCTGTCATATGGACATCCTCTTTGCATATGTGAATGGTCTCTTTTCCTAGTCTTTGCTTAGTTACCACTTATATTGGTTTGGAATGACCTAAATCTTTAAAATGGATTTAGAATACTAAACAGGAAGAATTGAACATTGTGATTGTCATCTCTCTTTTCAACTCTTCATAGTGTGACATAGTGCTCCACTTCTGCTATTTTGAAATAGCCCCTCACCAGGGCCATTCTAAGTTATTCCTCCCTAGTGCCTCCTGGGGCTCTAAATCAAAATAGTGCATCCACATTAGGGAAGCCTGCCTCGAATTAATTTTGAGGCTTCCCTGTAGTGTGGATGCTCTTATTTTGAAATAAGCTATTCTGGAAGATATCTTTTGGAATAGCTTTTTCCTAAATAAGCTTGCAGTGTAGACGTACCCAGAGTCAGTCTAGCTTTCAGGGACATTTTTAAGGTTAATCAGTAGTAGTTGAAGTAGCTCCCTGACAGCTGCAGGTGACTCAGTTTAGCCAGTTAACCAATTAAATGGGATTTTACATTCCTAATCAGACCCTAATGTCATAGGAATTTGAGAGATTTTGTACTGCATGTATAAAGTCACTTGTCGAAGATGCCAGGACTAGCTCTGTTATTGTGGAATGAGCAGTGGACCATTAATGGCTGCAAAAGCAAAACCTCCTTGTTATTTTGTTTTACACATCATTGAAACATGATTTTTTCAAGCCAGGGCTCTCTCCTTACAGTGTACTCAGTTTGATAAAAGAATGACAACTCCTGATTCACTGACCACACTTTTTGACATAGCTATGTTTTACTTTTTGAAGTCCCCTCTTCACATTCTAGTCATAATAACTAGAAGCAAGCCTGATTGGCTAGTGAGATCTAATAAAACCACAGTCTACGATATGAGCAACCATGTGTAGTAATAATTTTTAAACATAGCTGACTGTGATTGAGATGTACATCATGTCTGCAGCTTATGTGCCATTCAAAGATCTTTATATCACTTAGTTATATTAAAAGTAATGCCTCATGTTTAATATATAAGTCGATGGTATATGCAAATGTATCATGATATATAGTTTAAAGTAAGGCTGAAATATTAAAGTTTCAGCAAGAAAAAAAAGGCTCCAAGGTGTTGAACCCATTAGAATTTTGGTTGGAAATGTCAAATTTGAATCCCTGGGTTAGAATTTATCCATATAAATCTAATCTGATTTGAAATATTAACAGAACAGTTTTCTGGCTGTGGATTAAATCTCGCAAGAACATTTGTTCTCATGAGATACTAGTCTCAAACAGAAGCAATCAAATGAAAGCAGCTATGAAAAAAAATATAGCACCATAAAATCCAAACCCCCAAATAGTGCTGATTCATACTATAATTCAATCTCTAGTCCAAATATGACCTAGATCCATATCAAACCACCACCACACCTGCCTATCTGTAGTTCCAGCATTTGTAATTCCATAATTTTTCTACAAATGGTTATTAATTACTATTTTGTCTTGTGAATTATAAATACATCTATGTATGATAAGATGTAGAACCTCTGTAATGTTGTTCATTTATAGATTTAAACTTGTGTAAATATTATTCCCTTCTTACAGATGGGTGAAATTGAGAGAGTGTAAAGCTATTAAATGTTTTGAGTTGAAAATAGAATCCAAATTTTCTGATGTATAATATGGAAAAAAAGTTCAGTCTGAGATAAGTTTTTTAGCAACTTGCAAGTCAAGGGAACTTTGAAGCCTGATTTTAATGTGTACTGATGAAGAGCAACATGTTAATATTCTGTTTCTACAAAGCACAAAAGAAGACGGTTATCAAAATGGTGTTGATTATATTTCACAGCTGCTTAACTGATTTTAAATGAACACAGAAGTGTGAAATTATTCAAAAAGATAAAACTGGCTGTCCTACCACCTTTTAAAGTCTGTTAACTGTTATAAACAGAAGGGCTGTCAAGAATACAAATGCTTAAATTGTGGGTACGTTGAGCTGAATATGAATGAATGGTTTATATTGTAAGCAATATAAATATCTATTTATCACAGTGATGAGCATTAGAGGAAATGTTTCAAAAAGATAATTTAATGCAATTAAAATGTGTAGGGATAGGGGTGGGGGTTATCCTGTCTGAGTAAAGATCTTTGGGAGCATCTTCAGAAGATTAAGAACACAGCTTGTTATCCTGCACGTAGGAAGTAAATGGATAGCATGTTGGCAATTAGCCAGTCTTGGTTAAAAAGCTTTTGATACAGTCTCCCATAATATTCCTGCCAGCAAGTTAAGTTTGGCAGTTGGTTTCAAGCGGAGTGTCCCAAGGATTGGTTCTAGGGCCCGTTTTGTTCTCCAACTACAACTCACTTCCTCAGATGCTGAAGAGAGAGACTGAGAGAGAGAGGGAAAAGGATACAATGTCAGAAAATGCTTTTTTGTTTACTGATGAATGTGTCAGCTTTGATTGCTCTACAAAATTAGTTTGGAGTGTATATGTTGTAGGGGATGTTTCCCATTTCCAGTATGGGTGGCTATTTGGTGGGTGCCGGTTTGAAGAAACAGGCTTCCCAAAGTTGTATCTTTGTTATTGGCTTTAGCTTCTTGTTTTGGTAAAAAGAACTGTGTGTGCCCTTGCGTGGGTTCAGTCCTAGGTGATTGATCAAAGCAAAACAAAAAAATCTAGTTCAGCTCATCCAGCAGAATTCATAGCCCCCTGGCATTTAATTATATGGCTCTGCAAATTATGTTCCTAGAGATTTTTTTTCTTTCGTAACGATACTGCATCTTGATTGGCTAAATTGAATATATGTCAGTGGAGTAGTTTTCCATTATGTGTTCATACTGCAAGATTGCACTGATATGATCTGCTTCTGGCAACTGTAAAATAGAAAAGGGTAGCATTATTATAATAGGAGAGGTGCAGCACAGAGAACAAAAGTCAGAGACTTGCTACTAACTTCAAAGTTGATGATAAAGAAGTATGACCCTTTCTCAAGCTCCCAGCTGACTCCAGTATAAATTGTGATTGATTGCATGGTGAATGCAGAATAAAAACTTTTTAGTGGTAATTAAATAGCAGTGTTGGGTTAACCACAAATAATTTATGTAATTTATATACAAATCATTTCTCAGGACATAGCTGACTAGTAAGCAAAGGAATGTTAGTGTATTGAAATCCAAACCAGTGTTTCGTAAAGTTATGAAGGCAAAAGTTTTAAGTGAAAATTTTTGTTCCTTTTCTATTTTGAAGTAGAGGACTGAAACTTCTGAAGCTAAGAGGGGGAAAATGAACTATATAGGTATAAATAACTCAGCCTTGTTGAACCACAGAGGAAGTGTACCTAATGTTGGAGCTACATCTCATGAGAGTTTATGTCCACATTATCAGAAAAGGTGTTCTTTGGATGGACAAAAAGGAAAAAAACAAGACTCTAGCCAAATCAAGTGGCCATCTCTTTTTACAGTATTCAAATGGCGACAGAGTTTGGAAGAACGCATTATGAAGAAGCACAAAACTAGTTTGAATTGTTTTCAGGTAATGTATTGGACTGGGATATCTTCAGTATTATTATTAGGAGATTTAAGTTAATCATAACCAATTTATGTGTTAATTTAGGTATCTGATGTCGGTAATATAGTACATATGTGCACCAAAAGTCTGCTAATTTTCACTAATGACTCAGACACATTGTGAATAAATTAAGTTTTCAGATATATCAAGTAAATGAACAAACTGAATAAAGTAAACAAGTTTCAGAATATACTTTATTCATATTTCAATATATATTAGTTCTAACTGATGTTTTACAAACATCAGAAAATGTTTTTTGGATATTTTGTGAAAATAAGAAAGCCTTCTTTTTCATACATATCATATAGACATTCTACTAATAATTATTTGGAAAAAATGATGAAAGGCTTTTATTTAAAATGGAAATTTGGAGGTTGTGTGAATTAAGTTCTACATATTTTATTGAAAAAAACCCAGAAACATTAAATAATGTTCATATTGCCATAACAGCTAAATGCTAATAATGCTTTTTGAATAACACTGCAAGTTACAGGAGCACTCTGTTTTTCTTCAAACTTAGTAGAACACCATTTTTAGCCAAGTACCCAAATTACATGAAATGGATATGATTTAAAGAATTGACAGAATAAATAAGACTTTTAATTCGCTTTTGTATGATTCATACAGTGAAATCCTGGCCCCAGTAAAATCTTTGACAAAACTTCTATTGAATTTCATGGGACTGGGATTTTGCTAATCTTTAAAATACATTTATAGGACAATTATTATATGCACTATGAAAATTAATACAAGATTATATGTGTATTTCCATATGTAGATATAGATATGAATTTGTGTTAAAACCATAAATATGTGGAAATCAGGTAGAGATAAGGCATAAAATCTAGATAAAAATAAATCATTTTTAGGATTCGTCTTTTGTTTCTGTTGCTTAATATTACCTGTCTGAAGAATTAACACTTTATTCCCATCCAAGTCTCTCACACATAGCTGAATAATTAATATTGTGAATATAATGATAGTTTATCATCATCAAAGGATTTCTACTCACTTAGACTCAAATTTTAAAAGTTAAAAAACAAAATGATACAGAGGATTTCAAAGCTTGTGGAATGGTTAAATTATAACTCTATTAGCTGTGACTGGATTTGTGATAGTTAACGGTTAATCATAGTCATTCACAAATCAGTTCTTTTCAGAAATGGCCATTTTAAAATTCATATTTGAAATGCTGTTCAGGTTCTGGTAGAGGGTTACTTGAAACAATACTTATTATGTTCATGTTTTAAATAGTCACTTATAAAATATACCACATTATACCTTGGTTTGCCCATTTAAGTATCACAATCAGAGAAAATCCTCTTGCTGGTACTTTTTATCTCTTTTCTGTGCCTGCCAAACTGATTCTAATCCTATTTTATCTTCCAGGATTATATTTTAATATTCCATAAAATATAAATGTTTATATTGGATTATGATAAATCAAGTATGTAATTCTATAATCTTATTATCATTAGCGTATGCCAGGAAGGGTAAAAATTGTCAAAGGATGGCAAATTTAAACTGGAGCATTGTAAAGTATTTTCATATTTAAAGTAGAGATGTTCATGCGTTGAACTGTGGATTTGAATTGCCAACATTTTTCACTTGCTTTTATGAAAAGCTCCTTAATAACATGTTCAAATGGTTTGTGTATGCATATATATAAATAAAGAGACAGGCAAAATAGAATTTTATTTATGTGTGTACTGTTGGGACAATATATAGAAAATGCGTGATGATATGGTTGCAGACTTCTATACTGTGATATGACTGAGATGATTCATATAATTTATTAAGTATCATATGGCCGATACCAAATTTCTAATTAATATTTAGTTCAAAAGAAGAAAAAAGGGGCAAGGTAGCCCTAAAACTGACATAAATTGGAATATGCTGTTCCATACATCACTGCACATGTTTTAACTTTTTATGTTGGGATAGAGGAGTGAAATGCCCACAAGGTGCATGGAAACTCAATGTTGAACCCAA
Organism: Pelodiscus sinensis; assembly: GCF_049634645.1. NCBI lineage: Eukaryota > Metazoa > Chordata > Testudines > Trionychidae > Pelodiscus > Pelodiscus sinensis. Next base: position 311,941,420 of record NC_134711.1, read on the forward strand.
ATTAAGAAAAAAAAACTAAGTGTAATAATTAAATTGCCACCATAGCCAAACAGCAGACAGAAGCAAAAAGGTGTCCTTTAAATATTGGACATCAGATCTTCCTGAGGGAAATAGAATGGTGCATAAACTGTGGCAAGTTAAGTATAGAAGTAGAATTAGGGAGGACAAAAAGAATTTGAGGAGCGACTAGCTAAATGCCCCAAAATTAACAATGTACATTAGAAGCAGGAAGCCTTTCAAATAATCATTGGAACCACTGGACAATGGAGTTGCTAATGGAGCACTTCAGGCAAATGAGGCCATTACAGAGAAGCTCAATAAATTCTTTACATTTGTCTTCACTGCAGAAGATGTGAGGGAATATTTACAGGCGAGCCATTCTTTTTAGGTGCGAAATCTGAAGAACTATCCCATACTGAGGTGTCAAATATGAACACCTTAATTTGGAACAAATTAATAAAGAGTGGGTAAGTTCCCAGGCCCAGATGGTATGCATCCAAAAGTTCTGAGGATATGAAACTGGTGTAACTGTCAACTGTGGTATGCAACCTATTGCTTAAACCAGACCTTGATTCAGGTGACTAAATGATAGCTGATGTAACAATGATTTTGAAAAAGGCTCCAGTGAAGCATTAAAGAGATCTCACAGAACTGGGTGACTGGGCGACGAAATGGCAGATGAAATTCAGTGTTGATAAATACAAAGTAATGCATATTGGAAAACATAATCCCCACTTCCCATACAAAGTAACAGAGTCTCTATTAACTTTCCAATAAAGAAATCTTGGAGTTAGTGTCCAGGAACAAAATCCCTGGGTTTGGTTTTCTCATGTTTTGTACCTTTTGTGCAGCTATTTATACCTTTGCAAAATGAATGTGGAAAAACTATCATCAGTGACTGTGCATTAAGAATTCTAATGTGGGAGCATAAACAACTCATTGTATGAAATTTTAGTTTGTACTGATTTCACTAGTACATTTTTTGTAGCCAGTTGTAAAACTAGAGGATATCTAGATGAGTTGATGTACCCCCTGAAAGACCACTTCATACACACAGTAGTTCAGTGTACCTACTGAACTACTGTTGTAGACTTTTACACTTGAGTTTTGCCTTGTGGATGGAAATCTGACTGCAGGCATGCACTCATATCTCTGAAACTCTTTGGTTCTAAGAGTGAGTCAGATCGTTTGGGGAAGTAGAGATTAGAGGTAGACCTCATTGCCACTCATGGTGTAAGTTTGATGTCCTTCTGATCATGACACTCGGGATAGATTATGTCTTTACTCAGTAGAAAGCTCAGGCATGTCTGTTTTGTCAGTTCTTTTGGTAACAAGGGCCCTAGCAAAATAAATGGCAATAGCCTCATACTGATTTTGACAGGTTTACTTCTCCTTTCTATGACAGATGGCAAGATACTTATTGCCAGGACACCTTGCACTATTCCTGTCTGCGTAAGGCATAATATCTCTGAGTAGGCAGACTGACATCCCTACCTCCCCAAATAATCGAGGGGGTCTCAGTGACCTGTGCTAGGACCACAAGCCCTCACTGTCAATTTTTTAATCCTACTTAAAGGATAACTGTTTCTTAGACTATTTCACAACTATACAGCTGGTCCCCGAGTTGCGAATGGTCAACTTAAGACCGTTCGCAGTTACGACCAAAAATGTCGTAAATGGCGGACCCCGAGTTATGATCGCGATCCGCACTTACAAACAGCGCGGTCACGTGTAACTCAATGGGGTCCGACTTACGAACAAACCGAGTTATAACCAATTGCTTGGTCTGTAACCGGTTCGTAAATCGGAAACAGGCTGTAGTATGGTCTCCTCAATCCCTCAACATCAGGCTTATTCAGGGTATTATAGTTTTCAAATCCCCTGTTATAGTCCAAAAGTGTTGTGGGATCTCCACAGATTGCTAAATAACGTAATTAAAAGCTTTCCTCAGGTACTGTGCTGCTAAGGTCAAGTTTTTCTTTTACTTGTCACTTCTCTGCTAGCAGTGGCTTTGATTAATTCAAATATATATATATAATAAGCTGAGGCCCAGTGTTGAAAACCCTGCAAGATGATAGAACTGAATTTTGTAAGCAATTTTCCTTTCCATGGTTTAATTTGCAGTTGGTTCCTAGTAACATACTTTGCATCATATACACAGAATATATATACTGTTTTGCTCGACAGTATATAGGTTAATGGTTGAAAGCAGCCTGAAATATTGGACCTTTCTTTCCCTTTATTACAATTTATTGAATAGCAGTCTGTTTTAAGGTTTCTATATTTCACATTTATTAAAGACATCAACTGAATACAAAATCATTTTCATTCTATCTGAAAGGGAAAGCAAACTTCTGTATAAAACTGTTCCATTGCATAAATATGTCATGTCTGTAACTAACCCTTGTGAGAGAGTCCTCTTCAACTCATTCGTCTCTTGCTGTATGTTCATCTTCTCTTCATTTTTTCTAAGTCCCAAAGTGAGACTTCACTTCAAAAGCAAAGCAAAGAACCTTAGGCAATAAAAATATTTTTCCCTACTACATATACTTGCTCCTCTATCAACAAACACTGAAGGCATCACTATCAATTGGTTTTACCATGTTGTATCTGAGGGTATGTCTACAGTTGCACCCTCTTTCGAGAGAGGGATGCAAATGCAGACATTCGAAATTGCAAATGAATCCCATGCTTCATTTGCATAATCACATTATGGCGCTAGTCACACCACCTCCCCCAGTCACACCACCGTGTATCCCCCACCCCCGGGAGCACCACTGAGGCTGACCACCCCCACAGGACCCATCAGCATGCCTACCCAGCCGCTTGCTCCACTGGGATGCCTAGTGTGGCCACTGTGTGCTACCCTGCACAGCTCCTCTTCTTTCTCCCCTACCAGATCAGGGAGCTCCATGGGAGCCCTCCCCCCTCTTACCATAATTTAAAGCAAGGTCAGCCCTCCTCCTTTGCTCCTGGTCCCAGGGAATTCCAGCAGTAGAGGCCTGTGTGCCCCTTTTCCTCTGTCCCCCTGTTACGGGCTGGAGCTCTGGTGGGGGAGGCCTACATGGAACTCCCCAGTGCTCCCTGCCCCTCAGCCCCAGGGAATGCCACTGAGGGAGGCCAGTGACCCCCTTCCTCTGTGCCTGGTGAGCCCCAGCCAGGGCATCCAACTCCTGGCTCTGGTCCAGGCTCCTTCCCCCAGCCCCTGCCCCAGGCTGACCCCTCTCCCCAACCACAAACCCTGTCCCCCCAACACACACACAATTCCCTGCACCAAGCCCCCTCTCCAACCTCTGGCAGTGCACTTCTTCCCTCACGCCCCTGGGTCAGACTAGCAGCACGTCTGCTTGTAGGGTTTTAAGTTATAGAACAAATCATGCCAAACCAACCTAATGTCTTTGACAGGGTTGTTGGCTGAGTGCAGTGGTTCTCAGCTTGGGGTCTAGGGCTCCCTGGGGGCCTTCAAGAAGGTTTCAGGGAGTTCTCCAAGCATAGCTGGCATTAGACTCACTATGTGCCAGGGCAGAAAAGCCAAAACACTGCAGCAAAGGACTGCAACCTGGGTCCCTGAGCCCCACCACCTAGATCTGAAATTACTATAAAATGGGTGCACAAATGTTTTAAATAGTATATCTGAAGAGAGTAGTTAATGGTTCACTGTCAAACTGAATGAAAATATCTACTATGGTCCCTCAGGGTCTGTCTTAAGTCTTGTACCAGGAAATATTTTCATTAAAGACTCAAATAATGGAGCAGAGAGTATGCTGGTAAAATCTGCAGATGGGAGGCATAGCTAGCACTTTAGAAGACCAGGTTAGCATTCAGAGCTACGTTGATGTATTGTAGAATTGTTCTGGAATTAGCAAGATGAAATTAAATGAAGAAAAGCGAAAATACTAAATTTAAGAAGGAAAAATGACCAAATGCACAGCTACAAAATGGAGAATAACTGGCTAGGTAGTAGCACTGGTGAAAAGGGCTTGGGGATTACCGTGGATCACAAACTGAATATCCATCAGTGCTGAGAGACAATTGAAAGAAACAATAATGTCATTCTGGGATGTATTGACAGGAATGCCATATGTAAGACATAGGAGGTAAGTGTCCTGCTCTCAGGTGGCGTATTATGTCAATTCCAGAGCCACACTTTTACAAAATGTGTAGACAAATTGGAAAGAATCAAAGAACAGCATATATATATATATATAATTTTAGAAAATGGGATATCTGAGGGAAGTTAACAAAAACCAAACAAATGAGGACTATTTAGTTTTGATAAAAGATGCCTGAGTTGGAACCTGATAAGTCTTCAAATATGTTAAGGACTGTTACAAAGAGGACAGTGATCAATTGTTCTCAATTTCTATGTAAAATAGGACAAAAAGAAATCAGCTTAATGTGCAACAAGGGAAATTTGCATTAGATAGAAGGAAAAGCTTTTCTAAATATAAGGATTGTTAAATTCTGGAACAGGCTTCAAAGTAGAATCCCCCTCACTGGACATTTTTAAGAACAGAATGAACAAGGATGTCAAGGATGGACTAGGTTTTCTTGATCCTTCCTTCATTTATGAGGTGGGACTAAATGGTCCCTTGGGATAAGGCAACACTGAAGGGGGGGGGGGGTCCAAATAAGGTATGCAAATTGTGCTCACATTTGCATATCTTCTTCAAATTCTTTTTCTGGAATAGGATTTTCCGATATTTGGCCCTGTGTAGATGGACCAAATATCAGAAAATCCGTTTCCAGAAAAAGAATCAGAAGAGGATATGCAAATGGGAGTGCAATTTGCATACCTTCTTAGGAAACATACCCACAGTGTAGCTGTACCCTTGGAGTCCCTTCAAGCCCTCTATTTAAGATTCTGTTTTGAAAATGCTGGGATTCTTTAGGGTTGAAAGGCTCTTCATATATGTGAGCTATCATCATCCTTGCTGAATCATAAATGCAGGGTTGTTAAGAATAAAGATGTGGGGGTTAAGGCATCTCAGGTCTCAAGTCTGCTGTAAAAGATCACCTAATTCAGCAGTAACTTAGTCCTATCCTATTAATATATCTTTTTAATACATTGTGGAAACACTTTTTCCTTCTCTTGATCACTGATTATTTGCTTGGAAAAATAACCCATTTTTATTAATCAAGCTTAATTACTTTTTATAGTAGCGGACAAATAATTGAAATTGGTATATGAATGAACTAATTTCTGTTGCAGTTTTAATGGGCAAACAGCAGAGAATTTCTGGAAGCAGTGGTAGAAAGTAGCAATAAATCTTTAGGGACAATATGGTCATAAATAATTGATAGTTGTTTGTTTGATAATGAAATACAAAATGAAAGCTATTTGCCCACACCACAGAATAAATCTATGATTTAGGGGCCAAGACAGAAGGCATTCAGCAAAGGTATATTTTCACCTAAGGTGCTCATTTGTTAGTTCATCCAATTTAAGGCCAAAAATAATCACCAGATTACGTGGTCTGACAACCACACACTAACCTAACCACACAATAACCTAACCACACACTAACCTGAACAGCCAAAATTGGACCAAAGTACTACTACTTCAGAAGAATGAGATTAAAAAACAAAAAAAAAATTAAAAAACAAAACCAGAATACACAGGAGGAAAAACATCCTTTCCTGACACCTACATGTGGCCAACTGAAATCCTGAAGCATGAACTTTTAGGAATAGAAGATATGAATGGAAAAAGAATGCAATGACGCCTAAACCTTCCCTCCACCATAATTAACCCCTTCATACAATAATGCTCATACATTTGTCCAGCTCTCTCTTAAATCCAATTAAATTGTTTGCCACCACAACTCCTATTGGAAGGTGTCAACTGCACCTGTATTTCCCTTCCATGGTCCAACAATGGTGTCCACTCTCCTGTCCACTTCTGACTCCTGAGCTGAACCTCACTTTGGTTCAGAAGCACGTCTTTCTACTTCCTGACCAGAATTTTCCAGGCTGCATAGTTCTTTCCATCTCTCCAGCCAGTCACTTGGCAAAAGCAGGCCTATTACATTTTCTCTCCAAAGGCTATAAACAGCATATTTGCCCACAGTGAGGTTACCACACGACTCTATCTAAACAAACACATTTGTTCTTAAGTGAAAGTATTAAACACATTCAAGCAATACAAGAACCTACATGTGTACTAATAATCTTACCAGAAATCACTCCAACTCCAACCAGGATGGTGGGAAGAGTCAGTCCTTCAAACTAGGGATGTTAAATTTCAATGAATCAGCTAATCCGGTAGTTGACGGAGGTGCAGCGGGGAACTGCATCAGTTCCCACTTGCGCCAGGTTCCCCGCTGCACCTCTGCCTTTTAAATGTAGTAAGAGCCGCTGGGTTCCCTGCTGTGCCTCTTCCTTACTTGTTCCTCACTCTGCACTGTGGAGATGGTGCTGGGGTGGGAACCGACTTTTAAGTTAGCCCCTGCCAGCACTGGCTCCTACTTCCACTCCCCTTGCTGCTTCTGATATAGCAAGGTGAGGGGGAGGGGAGAATGTGAGTAGTCAACTATTCGACTACTCTTCTTCATCCCTATTTCAAACCTGCCCAAGGATTTTTCTGTGGGTTTTCATAAGCACCTGGTTTCAGAGATTCTGGAGTCCTTTTTTTTTTAATAGAGGGGGGAGTGGGCACTAAAAGCCAGCTGATGAAACTGTAAAGCATGCGTATTCAAAAGCAATATGAAAAAGTGCAATTTCCAGTCTCAACACACAGATTGACCACAGCTCCCAGATTTTCAAGAATCACAAAATAAAGTGAGGACAGCACTAGCAAACTTTTCACAGTAAAACCTGGAGGGGCTACAGTACATCCCACACCCTTATTTCCCAAGTCTGTGCCTGGGTTCAGAACAAGCACACCCATGAATCTGTGACTCTTGCACAGTTCAGGTGTCTGATTTTGTGCTCATGTAATAGTGATTAGCAGGTAAATGTCTCTTCTTCAGGGCAAAGTTTAAAAAAGCCAGATTCTTGCATAATCCAAGAGTATATTTATATACAGCTTCCTCTAGAGCAGTGGTTCTCAAACTTTTTTAGGCTAAAAATGAGTGGTTCATGCGCTGCAGGGGACTGCCAGGGAGTGGGATAGGGATGTGGGTGGAGAAGGGGGTGGGAGGATCTAGAAGTGAAGGAGGGCGCAGCAGTGGGCTGAGGGTATGGTCCGGAAAGGAGGATGCAGGAGCAAGGGAGGGTGTAAGAGCAGGCTGAGGCTGCAGAGTCTGGGAAGGAGATGGATGGGGGGTGCTTACCTGGCTTTGTGTGCCCCCCCCCCCCCACTCGCAGGTGCTACTCCCAAGCACTGCCTCCTACTGCTCCCATTGATTTCAGCCAGTGGGATCTGCAGGGAAAGCCTTTTGGTACTGCAACCATGGCCGGCCATTTCCCAACCAGCGGTGGGGGAGTAGCAGTGCATGGAGCCACTTCCTTCCTCCATGGACCAGAAACTGTTGCAAGGCTTCCCCCCCTCCCCCCCAGCGGGAAGCCGGTGCTGATGCTCCAACCTTGCAGGATAGGGGAAGAGGACACACACTGCAGGGGAGTTGGGGAGGGGGGGGGGCTGAACCTTGAACTGCAGCCCATGTGCAAGGCAGCTGTGGACCGCAGTTTGAGAACCACTACCCTAGAGATTTCCTTGGAAAGCCACTTAATTTTAAAAGTTCTTTCTCATCAGCACATTGTTTCAACTAGTCTTTGAAGCTCCTAATGACCACTGGTCATGTCTCATCCTTATAAAATTCACATACAAATGCACAATAATACTTAAACTTAATTAAATAAGGTTTAAATTAATTCTGTTAGATTAGTCTGGATTATTGCAAGGAATTATTTTATCCGTCACAGGAGTTTTGTTTCATAACATCACCCATGTAATGTTTAGAAATCTTCTAATTTCCATACTGAATTTGTGGTAGTTCATATCCATTGTCCATTAGCTTAAATATATTTTCATCTTCCCTGATATTTACTCTCCTGATGCATTTATGGAGGTAATCCTGTCCCTGCGAGTCGTCTCTTTGCTAGATCAAACAATCCAAAAACACCTCTGATAGGATAGGTCTTCCATTTCCTCATCAACCTATTAGTGCTTCTCTGCCATCTGTTCCAGTTTAAAGTAATATTTTCTGAACATTAGGTGACCAGAATTGTGCTCAATATTCCAATGAGGTTGTATAGTGCCTTGCATAATGACATTAACACTTCTCTCTCTCTCTACTGGAAATGATTTGCCTTTTACATGCTAGAATCATAAGTTGCCTTTTTCTCAGCTGCCTCACAGTTGCGGCTTTCTGTCATTCTGTGATTGATTCACACATCCATGTCTCTCTTCTCCTCTGTCATTTCCAACTGTAGAGCCCCCCAGCTTGTAGCAGCAATTCTTATTAGTCCCTCATGTCATACTATAGAATTTCATACCATTTCTGTCACTCCAATCTTTAGTCATCTAAATCTTCCTATATAACATTCCACTCCTCTGTCTTCACAGTGTGATTTTCATCAGCAAATCTCAATAGTGTGCACCTACTGTGTGTGCCAAGGGTATTAATAAAAAAATAATCAAATAAGATTAGTTCCAAGACTGATCCTTGAGAAACTCAACTGGTAACCTCCCTGTAGTCTGATCATTCATTGTTCAACCTTCTAATTCAGCAAGTTCCTTATCCACCTTACAGTGGTTGTAGTTGTTTCCAACTTCCATAATTTAACTAATTCTCAGGATTTGTATATCCCATTCATTTTCTTAAATATAGTCCACATTCTATAAATCTTATTTTATCTGGTACTAAATGGGTAATCTTTACCCACTGAAATGTTCTAGTTTCTCTGTTGCAGCCAGTGGTTAGGTAAAGGTAGTAATTATTTCAAGATTCTTAGGCATATGCGTTTTTGAGGTGGAGGTGATAGCCCTAGCCTGAATGTCTTCCTTCTGCAATTTGAGATGTAGGAGTTATAACAGTGAGCTGCTAAATGTTACTGAACTGTGCACAGAGGAGAGGTTTCAGTATTAGAGGCAGAATGAGGAATAAAAAGTAAAAGCTGCAATTGCTTATCTGACTCTTATGTGATCTTTTGTTTTACTGTAACAAGCAATGAACAATGAATGTGCCATCTTGTGGTTTCTAGAGCTGCTGCAATTAATTTAAAAAGAAAGCCCATGATCAAGTATTAGTCCTACTGCGCTCAGTGTGGAGGTTCATGCATTGTATTTTGCATGGCTTAATGAATAGCAGCCATGCTTTAAATGTGAAATAAATGTGAATTGGGACTATTGCTGAGGAAAGAGAACATAAAAGGGAAGTGGAACTGCACAGAGGTGAAGCATGGGAGTCGACATGTTTTAGAGGCTTAGTTTTTTTCCCCCCACCCTTCCATGTAATTTGCTCTTTAAATCAATCTACTATAATTATTCTTTTGCTCATTTAAACATCATGTTTTTTTCAGATCACAATATTGTCTTCTGGTCTATTTGTTAACAGTATTCTTTTCAGAGTTCATAATTTCAGAAAATAACAAATCTACTTCAGTCTTACAGATGGAAGCTATTAGCAGTGCACATGAGGAAGATCACAACTCTTTCAATAATGATGTAAAGCACGTGTAAAACACAGCAGTTTTTTAACCATAATAGCCTCAACATAGGCAACTGTACTTAAATCAATATTCTCACTTGTAAACAGGGCACACAACTGCTAGGGTCTTGTCACCTTTACCTTAACCAGGGTAAAAGTAGGCCACAATTAAAACAATTGTTTACCTTTAAAGAACATGTTTGTGAAAAACATTTGGCTCAATTGTGCTCTGGCTTGTGGAACTCCCTGGAAAATCCTGGAACAAATCTTCTCCCACATAATTTAAATAATTTCACTAATCACAAGCACAAAGTTATACCTGTCGACAACTTCTACAGCGTTGGGAGACCGGTGAAATAACAATTCATAGTGGAACAGAGAAGTTGGCAAATAATGAGACATTATTCAGGCATCCTGTGATTCATGGCTTTTTTGAAGTGTTAAGCACTGTATTTTTGAAGACTTAGGCAATAAGACATTTACATTTCAACTCCCATGCACTCTGAGTGTGCCCATGGTCTACTGGACACTTGTAGCAGAATTCACAGATCTGCTACTCCCAAAGGAACAGTGCACAACACCTTATCAATCATGCTTCAGAATCACCACTCCATTCAACATATTGCCCTTAAATAGGGTTATAATACAATAAGCAGTAGGCTAACGAAAGGCAGAGATTCAAGAAACAGCAAAAGCGATGAGGGGTCCTGTGGCACCTTATAGACTAACTGAAGTGTAGGAGCATAAGCTTTCGTCAGATGCAGAAGTGGGTCTTTGCCCACGAAAGCTTATGCTCCTACACTTCAGTTAGTCTATAAGGTGCCACAGGACCCCTCATCGCTTTTGCAGATTCAGACTAACACGGCTACCCCTCTGATATAAGAAACAGCAAGTAGATGGAAGTATTTGAAATGAAGGGTTACATATAAGAATAAAACCATAACACGTAGTGTTGCTCACCAGTGGTTTTTCAGTTTTCATGGAACAAGTCACACTTTCAGCTTGTCCCTTTACTAAGGGGAGCAGAATACACTGCGGTATGACAGTTCATGTCCAAAAATCCCTTCTCATCACTTGTAAACAACATTGCTCCTGTTTGTTTTTGTTTTTTTCTTCCTGTAAATTCACCCTCTGGAATGCTATCAGTCCCTTCATTAGTATTTGGCTTACTGTAAATGGGGCATCCATTGTGACCCATATGACAGTCAAATTACACATGGACAGACAGACAGATAAAATACCTCTTTCCTGAAAAAAATCTTTCTCACCTTATGTTGACCAACCCCAAATCACAGAACTTAACTACATAATTTTCACTATAGAGAAATAATGTCTTAAGTATTATCCATATAAACCTTTTGCAGTAGTTATGAGGACCTGTATTGAACAAACGTTCAGTAGATTTGGTGAACTAGTGTGTAGATACAAGATACAGGGGAGCCCTGTAACCTTTATGCTTCCCGGTGCCCTATGTCACCAGCAGATCCCTTGGCACCAACAAGTCCCTGGGTCACCAGGAGGTCATCTGGCATATTTCAGGAACTGTCACTAATGTCTGCTGCATGTTTAGTTTACTTGTCCTATGCTGACTATTTTCTGGGCCCTACTTCCTTGCTTTTTGTCTCCTAATGTTCTGTTTTGTTTTGTTTTGTTTCCCATTGTTCTTACCAGATTGGGACTGACTCCTTTTATGTCTTGTGTGATTTGCCTGATTATTATTGAGCTTCTCCCTGTGACATACTTTTTTTTTATTGCCACATGACTGTTAGTTGTGTTTGGCTGTTTGGGTCTCTCTCTCCTTATGTTTTGTTTCTGGATTCAATTGTATTATGCTTATTCTGGGGGAGTTCTATGGGCTGTATTTTTACAGGTGGTCAACTAGTTGATAAAGCCCTCCTGGCCTTAGAATCCATGAAAAACGGTAGATGTGGAAAGGGGCCCAGACTATGCTAAAGTATCAGGAGTTATATGGTGTTAACGATTAAACCTGAGTTAACTTGCAATACAGATGTAAATCCATTCAATACAACTCTGGCAGTTTACAATGAAATTCACCGAAACATTCGCTTCAGTTTGCCTGATCTCATGGACAACTATCTGTAAGCACTCGGTAAATATTCAGAAGTTGAAAAAAAGAAGTTAGGAGCTCAAATTCAAAATAGTTCAAATCACTTGTATTATTAATGGTATATTCTAGGGTAGTTGCATACTTAAAAAGGTCACTACAAACTAATCCCTGAACCACAACAAAAACATGGGTTTAAAAAACCATGCGAGAATACCACTGGGTTCTCTTTGTTCCACAGCTCGCTCTATGATATTCCAAAACTGTAAAGTTCCTACACTAATGGAGATTTTTTTCATAAGAGATTTAGAAGTACAAATAATTATCTCCCTTTAAAAACTTTAAAAAACAACAAATAGCCTAGTAGTACCTTAAAGACTAACAAAATATGTAGATGGTATTATGAGCTTTCATGGGGCAAAACCCACCACTTCAGATGACTGGAGTATTAAAAGTCTAGATCCAAGAATAAATAAGGGAAGGGGGGGAGGCATGACAGAGGGGAAAAAAGGAGAAAAAAGACAGTGAATCAAGTGTTCAAGTTACAAGAGGCTGATAAGAACAATTAGCACCTTTATTGTTTGGTTGGTTAAGTCTTTAGGATGTGGAAAGTAGTGTGTGAGCCAGCTAATATCCCTGTTCATTCATTCTGATAGGAATTAAATTGCAATTGAAGTTAAGTTCCAACCCTTCCCTGTGTATTTGGCTTGTGGAATTGGCCTGAAAGAACATGGTGACTTAGAGATCCATTAATGAGTGCCTGAGCTGGTTAAAATGTTCTCCAACAGGTTTCTGTGTGTTGCCTTTTCAAATATCTGATTTGTGTCCATTAATTCTTTCTCACAGACACTGTCCAGTTTGGCCAAAATACATGGCAGTGGGTCGTTGCTGGCATTTGATGGCATAGATCACATTAGAGGGTGTGCAGTTAAATGAGCCTCTGATGTAATGGCTGATGTTGTTGGGTCCAGTGATGAAATTGCTTGTGTGGATGTGTGGGCAGAATTGGCACCAGAGCTAAATGCAGGGGTGGGTTCCTGGATGATTATGATGGAGGTGTGTTGCATGGTTGCTGGGAATAATTTGTTTGAGGTTAGGAGGTTGTCTGTAGGTGAAGACTGGCCTTTCCACCGAGGCCTGTGAGAGTGAGGGATCATTTTCCAGGACAGGTTGTAGATTGTTGATAATGCGTTGGAGGGGTTTAAGTTGTGGGCTGTATGTGATGCCAAGTGGAATTCTGTTGTTTTCTCTTTTTGGCCTGTCTTGAAGTAGTTCATGTCTGGGTACTCTTTTGGCTCCGTCAATCTGTTTTTTCACTTCTCCGGGTATTTCAGTTTTAAGAATGCTCTATATAGATCCTGTAGGTATTTGTCTCTGTCTGTGGGATTAAAGCAAATCTGGTTGTGTTTTAGGGCTTGGCTGTAAACAATAGATTGAGAAATGTGTCTGGGATGGAAGCTAGAGGCATGAAGGTAAGTGTAGTGGTTGGTAGGTTTCCAGTATAAGGTGGCGGAAATTTGTCCATCATTTAATTATACTGTGGTGTCAAGGAAGTGGATTGATCCAGGCTGAGGTTGATGGTGTGGTGGAAGTTGTTGAAATCCCTGTGAAATTTTTCAAGGGTCTCTTTCTTGAGGGTCCATATGATGAAGATGTCATGAATATAGTGTAAGTAGAGTAAGGGTGCTAGCAGGCGAGAGCTGAGGAACCGTTCTTCAAAGTCAGCCACAAAGACGCTGGCATATTATGGGACTATGTGGGTGCCCATGGCTGTGCCACTGACTTGAAGATACAAATTGTCTCCGAATCGGAAGTAGTTGTGGGTGAGGACAAAGTCACAGAGCTCTGTAACCAGATGAGCAGTGGTGTCATCAGGGATGGTTTTCCTCATAGTATGTAATCCGTCTTCATGCAGAATGTTGGTGTAAAGAGCTTCTACATCCATGGTGGCCAGGATGGTGTTTTCAGGAAGATTACTGATATTTTGTATTTTCCCCAGGAAGTCGGTGGTTGTCTCAAAGATAGCTAGGAATGCTGGTAGCATAGAGTCTGAGGAGAGAGTCAATATAGCCAGATAATCCTGTGCCAATGCTTGAGATGATGGGTCATCCTGGATTTCCAGGTTTGTGTATCTTGGGTAGCAGATAGAAGAATCCTGGTCCGGGATTAGGGAAGGTGTTAGTGTAAATTTGGTCCTGAGCAGCATCAGAGAGCTTCATGAGCATTTGTTTTACATTTTTTTTGGTATTTCGTGGGAGTGAAGCTTGCAAAACCTGGTGTTGGTGAGTTATCTGGTCACCTCCTGTTCATAATCTGTTCTGTTCATGATGACTACAGTGCCTCTTTTATTATGATGTTAGAATTGGTTTTGAGGCTGTGTATAGCATTGCATTCTGCATGACTGAGGTTATATGTTATATACATTGTTTGCTGACAATGTCAGCCTGTGCCCATTTGTGGAAGCAATAGATGTAGAAGTCAAGACTCTCATTATGGCTGTTAGTAGCGGTCCACATAGAAGCATTCCGTTTGTGGGATTGCCGGTGGGGTGGGGGGGAGAAGAGGAGGAGCTGCAAGGTCATTGTTTTGTACATCAGTGTGTTGGAAATATTCCTTTAGGTGGAGGCGGCAAAAATAGGCTTCCCAGATTTCCATAGAATTAAATCATATTCGTAGGGATAGTGGGACAGACAGAGAGTCCTTGAGATAGGACAGATTCCTGTGATGGACTAAGAGTGTGGTTGGATAGGTTGACAATGTTGCTAGGTGAATTGAAAGTATCAGGAGTGAGAGATCCTGAGGCATGTAGGAGTTTGGATATTTTATTGTGATTTTTCTTCTGAAGGGAGATGAAGTGATTCTTGTAGGTTGTTTGTTGATTTTTAATAAAGTCTGGAGAAGAGGAAGTGTGTGTGGAAGCTTGTTTTTTTTAATCTGTTCACTGTCTTTTTTCTCCCTTTCTCCCCTCTTTCTTCCCCCCACCCTTCCCTCATTTATTCCTGGATCTGGACTTTTAATACTCCAGTCATCTGAAGAATTGGATTTTGCCCACAAAAGCTCACGATACCATCTACATGTTTTGTTAGTCTTTAAGGTGCTACTAGAGTATTCATTGTTTTTTAAGTTTTTCTGGTTTCAGACTAACTTGGCTATCCCGCTGAAGCTTTTTGAACATGCAAGGCACTGTATTCAGCCATATGGAGTGGAAATCCATCTACTCCACAAAGATACTCACACAGATCCAAATAGACATCATCTTCCTTTCCAAGTGCAAAGAGATGAACATCATACCTAAGGGACTGAGGATTAAAAATCCACTACAATCTACACATCCCACAGACTACAGCCAGAAATTATGCCACACTCTCGGAAAGAAACTCAGGAAACACCTTATAAGCATTCTAAACAAAAAACAGAAGAAAATCACGGAGGAGCACTCAATATTAGAAACTCTCATAAAAAACCAAACTTCCACACACACACTTCCTCTTCTCCAGGCTTTACTAAAACTCAACAAACCACTTACAAGGATCACTTCATCTCCCTTCAGAAGAAAACGGACAGTAAACTAACCAAACTTATCCTACCAACTAAACAATGGAGGTGCTAATTGTTCTTATCAGCCTCTTGTAACTTGAACAATGTAGTCACTGGTTTTTTTTCTTCTCTTTTTTTACCTCCTTCTTCTGCCCCCCTTCCCTTCTTCATTCTTGGATCTGGACTTTTATTACTCCCATCATCCGAAGAAGTGGTTTTTTTTTCCCCACGAAAGCTCATGATACTGTCTACATGTTTTGGTAGTCTTTAAAGGTGCTACTAGACTATTCGTTATTTTTTAAAAACCTTGAAAGTCAACAGCTGGTTTTAAAGATCTTTTCCACAATAAATTAGTATACAAAGATTCTATTGCAGACTATCCATTGGATCTGAATTGTTTTCTAAAACTCTAGAACATTTACCTATTTTCCTCATAGAAATTGATATCTTAATATAAAAACTGTGAACTGTGTCTTTTCTGAATATTGCTATTCAGGCCAAACTGAAAGTGGTGAAAAGTCAGGGAAGAATTGTACCTCCCATTAATTCAACGAGAAAAAACCAACCAAACAAACCAAAAACACTTTATCATCAGTGTCCAAGAAGAGCTGAAGGAATATAGGATAACATTATGAGCACCAGTACTGAAATTTAATCCATTGCATTTAATAATTATATTTACTTGCTGCCACAGGCAAAATGACCTACATAAATGACATTTTATATGGGATAGGATTCATTTCAGCTCACACTAAGGTCTAATTTTTTCAGCAGTAGATGGATCAAGTTCCTAGTGAGTTGGTCTGTTTCGTACCAGTAGGACTCAATTATTAGATGTATCAATCATTACACATAGTCTAACACTGATCAAGAGAATATATAATTCATAGAAGTCCCCCCCCCCAGATTTTGTAGCTATATTGCAAAGGCATTAATAAAAATGATTGTAAACACTTTAAATAGATTTTCTTCATCTCTCCCAATCTTTTCCCAGCCCCTCTTCCACTCCTCACCTCAACTCTTGGAACCCATTAGAGATATCTGTTATTTACAATAACCAACCAATCAAATACATCTGGATCTTTATGCCTTTTTTGGTAACTTAAGATGCAAGCTAGTTTTCATTGTAATAACAGATACATCTACTGCCCTATACAAATAAAAACAAATGGATATGAATAAACCACCATAACAAAATAAACTACCTTTGTGATGGACCCCTCCTCCATGCCTCATGAAATGGATTTATGGACATGAATTTATGTAACTCAAAGATGCTTTGAGTGAATTATTTTGTGAACCCATCAATCTTCATGTCACGATCCGCTGGTTCTGTTTATCTTAATTTGATGTATGTATCATTTGTGTGTGTAAAATTAGATATATGGAGTGGAGAGTACTTTGTGGGTTTCAAATGTGTGAATGAAAGACATGGAGGGTGTTGCCTTCAAAGTCTTGATGAGCAACTGTTAAACAGTCCTAGCAATTCCTTAACAAAAAGAATAGGAAAGTATTGGCCTTGGTCTTTTGGCTGGGTTTCACCTGGAGGAAAGGAGCCAAAAACCCCAGAGTAGGGAGACAGCTCTGGTTTGGAGGGGAGCTGGAAAAGAGGTTTTAGGGTGAGTTTGAGTAAGTTTGTATGGAGGTTTCTGTGTAGAATTAGCCAAGTGTTTTTTTCTTTTGATTTGTAATCTACTTTGCTCTGCCTGTTCTCACTTAAATCCTACTGCTTCTACTTAATAAAATCACTTTTATTTTCTGTCAAACCCAGGGTAATAATTGTTACCATGGGGGGAGGGGAACCAGTGTGTACGGGGTAAAAATATTTAAATAAATTTTAAAAATAAATACATTCCCCCTTTCATTGTTAAAAGTGGCTTACCCTTATCTAATTATTTGAGGTTTGATCCCATCTGGGGAGTGGTAACTCAGAAAGCTGGGCCTTAAACAGCACTCTCCTTGGACCTGAAGAGGTTTAGTGTCTGTACTGCTTCTTGGCAGGGACCTCAGCTCAGGGCCTTGGTTGGGGGACACCAGTGGAGATGGCCCAGCAGGACTGAGTGGTAAAGAGCCCCAAAGAGCGGGAAGGCAAGTGGCAATGGCCATGGCAGCACTCCGGAAGCACCCCCAAGGAGTTGTCTGTGACCTCACCCCATCACAACTTCCTCGGTGGTGTGTGTCCACTGAGGCTTTAAGTGTATTTCCATAGACATCAATTTACTTCTGAAGGGCCAAGATTTCATCTCACATTCCAGAGGTGATTCTTAAATCCGGAGGTCTTAAAATCCTGAGATGGCCCAAGTCTTCTGATTCTGATCATATACAAATTTCTTCAGAAATTGTGGCATTGAGATCTAGGGTTTTGTGGTTTTGGCCTTTCTCAGATTACATTTAACTCTGTAATTTCTCCTAAATCTTATTGAAAGGACAAGGTCAGAACATTGCTATCCACAAATCTCTTTCAATGTGAAGAAAGATTATTCTGTCCTCCCAGACACTATTAATAATCCATTTTTAAAAGAATCTTTGTGTTCAGTGACTGATTTTTAAAGCAAATGCAAAGAAAAGTCTTCATCTTAAATAAGAATCTGTTCTTCTGTTTAATGTAAATGTATAAGGCTTGATATTCCCCTGTTCTAGATTAAAGTGAAGAATAGAGGGTGTGAAAACTCTAGAGTGCCAAATTGTAGTGATTGGTTTGTTATTTTCATTACTTGAATGTTCCTCAGCATTTTTCAAAACAGTTGTATCATAGGAAAATGTTAAGGTAGTTTAAAACTCAGTGTCAAATCATCTTCACATACCATTCAACTGCAGAAAGGGGTGGGAGAAGAAAAGGGGAAAGAAACACAAGAGAATTTTCAATAAAAAAGGTTCTATGAAATCAGTTTTTAAAAATAGGACCCTGGCAAAAAATCCTTTCTTTTTGTAAACAATGCTGTTTTCCAAAGCTTCTAAATCATACTTTTTATCGTCTGAAACAATTCTACATACACTGTTTAGCCATGTTTCAATAATGTTTTTATTTTAGAAAGAAAAATGATTTTGAAACAGTAACAGCATTAGATTATCCCATAATATATTAAAACTCCTTCAAGGCAGTATTTTCCCTCTAGAAATGCATATGAGATTGAATAGGAATAATTAGGGTTTTTTCTAATGGCATATAATACTAGACAAATAATCCAGATTTGCATTTAAATCAGTTTAATTTAAATGTAAATACTTTTAATGCAAATCTTAAAATGCTTCACAGTAATTATCTGCTAAAATTAATTGCCTGGAATATGAAGGGTTAAAAGATAATTCCCGCATTAGATGTTAACAATTAATGAGAAACAGCAAAACAACTATGATGAGAAGCCTTCAGTTTGAGGTGATGCTATATTTCTTTTTCATAAAGACTTGTTTATGTGATATGCAGGGAAAAGGAAATTTTTGTGGTGTTAATGTATGTCATTCCGGAGATAAGATTTTCCATTTGTATTTTATAGTCACTGACTGTCAGTGTGGAGGACACAGGCTGAGCACTTCAATTTCAAATGGCATGTTTGAGTCACCGTGCAAAACATTCATTAATTATTAGAGTTTTTCAATGTGTTTCCGCCCTCTGGTTTTCATGGTTTATTTTACACAGTATAGGTAATTTAAGTGCTAAATATTTAACTTTCTCGTTGTTTTAAAAATATTTGTCATCTGGAATATATGTATCCTTCACATTAAACCTAAAACTATGTATAGACTCTTTTGCACTCTCCGGAAGCAGTGATTTAATACTACAAAAATATTTAGAGTATGCAGAACAAAAATTACCAATTTTTTTGCTATGGTTGGGATTTCATTGAGATTTACTGCTTGTAACCTAAAAATGACCACTCTTGGTTTATGAAACACAAATCTCTGTTTGGACATCCTTATTAAATTCAACAAAAACTAAAAAAGAAACAATACAATAAAATGAAGTTGGCTACGGTCATGAGTTTTTCTCCTAGACAGAATATTCTTGAAACAAAATAGTCTACAAGTTACAATGAAAGGAGAGATTATAAAGTAATAAGTGTGATATCATGATAGCAGTCTACTGAAGACCATCTAAACAGTGAGAAAAGGTGGATGAGGCTTTTGTGAAACAACTAACAAAATCATCCAAAGCACAGGAATTCATGGTGATGGGGGACTTCAACTACTCAGACATCTGTTGCAAAAACAACACAAAAGGACACACAGTATCCAATACATTCTTGGAATATATTGGAGACCATTTTTTATTTCAGAAAGCTACTATGAGAGAGGCTGTTGTAGATTTGATTTTGACATATAAGGAAGAACTGGTTGAGAATTTAAAAGTGGAAGGCAGGATGGATGAAAATGATCATGAAATGGTAGTGTACCATGGTAATGGTACCATTCTAATGAATGGCAGGAAAGAGAACAGCAAAATACAGTAGAATTCAAGAAGGCCAACTTCAGCAAACTCAGGAAGTTGGTAGGTAATATTCAGAGAAAGCAATTCTAGGGGAAAACAATTGAAGACAGTTGGCAGTTTTTAAAAGTTATTGTTAAGGCCACAAGAGCAAATTATCTTACTGGTTAGGAAAGGTAAAAAAATCAAAATGTACCTGATCAGAAGCCTTGTTGAAATTAGTTGGAGTTTTTGCATTGACCTCAATAGGCTTTTGATGTTATCCTGTTTTGGTTATCCTAAAATGGGATATACTGTGAATATTTATCATTAAAAACAGATATGATGAAGTGATGAATGAGGTGTTTTTAATGGTTGTTTTGTATCATAAAGCATTCTACTAAATTATTGAATGGTTTTAGGAATCTGAATGTATATGAAATTTTGGCACATTCTACTTGTTTGTTTTATTCAATTTCTTCGGGTTTTCACATCATGTACACTTCCACCTCAGACTCCTGTTGATAAAGCACAGTGAATAAATGAATCCGTTCATCTTTTTTAATAATCATTTGTATAATATCAATAAGATCCTTAGGCAATGGACTACTAGGGAATTGTTATAGGTCCCATTAAAGTCCTATGGACCCTCAATGGGGCAAAGATTTCACCTTGTGTGACTCAGAGCATTTTTGTATTTACACATAATGTTCTAATTTTACATTTAGTACTTACTTTCCTCTTTATACTTATACAACTCCAATTAGCATGTGTCTGGTTCTTTCAACCAGAAATGCATTGCCTGTCAATATTTTATATATATATATACAGTTAGGAAAGTTGTCCAGTGTTGTGATCTCATTTGTGACAATGCCTAAGAGCCCTTTAACAGAAGTAATGTTGTTCTTGAAATATACACAGTAAGGGTGGAGGGAGGTGATTGCAATATCTCTATCTTTATCTAGATATTATAATGTCTGAGTGCCTGAGAGTGCAGTGGAAGCATGAAATTAGTTTATATTATAACATTTTCATATGATGCTGGTACTGAATAATAGTCGTAGTATAATAAGTGAATATCTAAAGTAGACTTATAAAAAGAGATATTATTTTTATCTTCTAATATTGATGTCATAATAAGGAAGTGGCCAGAAAATCACACAATAAAATTGTTGGTTTTGGGAATAAAAAAAAAATGTTAAGGTAGTTAGCCAGATGAAAGTAGAAAACAGGATCAAAGTAATTTTGAAATAAGAAAGGGGGAATAAAGTTATGTAAAAGAGGGACAAATATTTCCAATATTACAATATTGGATAATATGCACCAGAATTTATACACCGCAGTCATATACCTCGTATTCTTAAACAGTGCTGGACTTTAGGAAGTTTTTTAGTGTTTTCAGTGGCAGTTACTTTCAAAACAGCAGCTGTATGAGCTATGACAATGCAATAAAATATTAAGCATTCTGAGCTTGGCTGTAGGAAATAAATTACCTCTTAATAGTGGAGATTGTCATTCACCTATTGTATATATAAAGGGGAAATATGATTGCATTTTTGTATGTGCGTATGTATGTAATCAACTAGGCGTCAAACGATCACTATGTAAATTAATTATGATTAAGATTTTTAATATACTAGCAAAATGCCATTTGTGTTCAACACTGTGACTTATTACTTTCCTCAAGTATTTGTGACTTTTTATATCACTAAAAAGTTGTATTTTAGGAATCCAGCTAACATTTTTATGAACTGTGTGAGAGGCACTGCAGGGACGGAATGAGGAAGAAACTGATGAATATCTGTCTTAAAAGATCATGTGACAAATCATTACATTTCTGATTGTTTGCTTGGAGATGAACAATCCTGAAGCCCATTTTTCCGATGTACAAAATCAGTAACTCCTTTTGAAGTCAAAATAAGTTATTTGTATCCTTATAGGGAGGTCCTGGTGATGTTACTGAGAAAAATCACACATGCAGAAAACACAATCTGATATGCTCCCAGCTGAATTCAGTGAAAACTAGTATTTACGCATAGTGAATACTGATTACCTAGATCTCTGTATTCCTATCTCATTTTTAGCTTTAGTTTTGAAGGAAAAGTTTTGTGATCTCGAGAGGTAGTCTAGTCCAGACCCCTGCACTAAAGAAAGATTAAGAATACCTAGACCATCCTTGACAGGTCTTCATGTAACCAGTTCTTAACACTCTCCAGTGATATAGATTCTACAATCGGTTTTGAAAACTTATTCTAGTGCTTAATTTTTCTTTGTAGTTAAAAAGGTTTTCCTAACATATAAATAACCGAAGTCTTCCTTACTGCAGATTAAGCCTATTGCTTTTTTGTCCTACCTTTAGTGAACATGGAGAACAATTGATTACCATTTTCTCCATAACATTACCTTACCTATCTTAGTCTTCTTTTCTCGGGACTAAAAATGTCCATCTTTTGTAAACTTTCCTCATAGGTCAACATTTTTTAAACATTTTTGGTGATCTTCTCTTGTCCTTAATATGTTAACATATTCCTTAAAATGATAGTGCCCAGAACTAGACACAGTACTGTACCTCAGGCATCTGCAGTGGTGAGTATAACATGGCACTAATTTCCCCTGTCTTACATATGACACCCCTATAAATACAGTTGCCTTTTTTGCAACTCCATCATGTTGTTGACTCTCATTAAATATGTGATCTACTATAACCACTTGATACTACTGCCTTGCCAGTTATTTCTTCTTAAATATTGCCTTGTCCTTATTGAAATTCATCTTGCTAATTTCACACACATGCTCCAATTTGTCAGTGTCATTTTTAATTCTAATCACATCCTTCAAATTCCTAGCAATCCCCGTGGGTAGTTTTATATTTGTATTGCAAACAAGCATCAAGATCTAAAAATCTTTAATATTAGTAAGACAAAAATCCTGTTTGATTTATTATTCTTGGGATTCTCATTCTGTAGCACAATGAGATATAGTTATAGCAAAATTAAAAACAGATGTGTTGAGAGAGTGGGAATTATGGAGTTTTTCATTTCTAGTTTACCCTGACCAAAAATGAATACTGTGTAGCAATCATTCATGGCAGTTGCATAATTATACATCTCAATGCATTTTGTATTGGACAGGAATCCACATCTGACATTTCCTAGCATACTTGCTGGCTGTCTCAGCAGAGGGGCCAAAGACTGAGTATAGAAATGTGTCCTTTCAGATGTTTGCTCTCAAAAAAGGCACGCTGGTGAATAGGGGAAATCTGAACTACCTTTACACTTGTCCTGGTTTTTATATCCATTTACCAAGTAAAAATGGATAAAATTAATAAGAATGTAAGTCTTCAACCTTCAGCCTGGGCTGCCCGGCTGCCCAAGCCCCTCTGCGGCTTTGCTCCGCGTCTTCCTGGTCTGCAGACCAGGGAGACTCGGAGCAGCTTTTCTTGCCCTGGAGTACACGGGTGGCGGGACCGCGAGGTCCCTCAGTCCGTGTCCTCTGGGACGAGAAAAGCCGCGTTCGTAACTGCGGATCCGACATAAGTCGGATCCGCGTAAGTCGGGGACTGCCTGTACTTCTATACAATATTGACCTCCTGGGGTTCGCCAAATTCTCTAATTCAGAATTGGTCCGGTCCTGAAGGTGCTGAACTAGAGAGGTTCAACCTGTACTTTATCCAGAAAAGATCTTGACGTTATAGGAGGGTTTTTACGTGCATGGAAGATAGATGTAAATATGTCAAAACTCCGGGATACAACAAAGACTGTGAAAGCATTTGTCTTCCCAAGTTTGGTTTGAACTTAGAAGCACTATACATAAGTGATTGCAAAGTGTTATTTAGTCTCTGTGCCCAGGATAGGTTTTTCTTTACATGTGTCACAACTTGTTACCTTGTTTCTATCCAGGCAGCATACACTGGGACTCTGATACTGATGCTAATCAAGAGCAGCAGAATAGTTGCAGTCTCCCTTTTTCCTGTTGTAATAACTATTTAAGAGTTTTTTCTAAAGAATCCCAGATTCACATACCTGATATTGGGCCTTTTAAGATATAATTGCATAAGTACTTGGAAATGAGTATTTTGCCACAGGAATGTCTATCACAAATTACATCTCAGAGGGGTAGCCATGTGAGTCTGTAACTTCAAAAACAATGAACCATCCTGTGGCACCTTAGAGACTAACAAATATATTATATTACAGACTTTTGTGGGTAAAACCCATTTCATCAGATGAGTTAGAGTGGAAATTACAGAATCTATTGTAGGACCAGTATTAATGAACCTAATTAAGTCAGGCTAGATGTATGCCATTCATAGCTTTAATGTGTATATGTGAATTTCAAAGATGGGGAAAATTAACTTGGTTGTGTATTAACCAGTTAATATCTTATAAATCAATCCCCGTTCAGTAGTCTCCCTCTCGCTCTGTAATTGGGTGATAAAATTCCTTTGTAGAAGAATGGCTACTTTCAAATTTATTATTGAATGTCCAATGCGGTTAAAATGTTCCCCTCCAGGTTTGTGTGTATTATCATTACTGATGTCTGATTTGTATCCATTTATCCTTTGTCACAGAGACTGTCCAGTTTGGTCAGTATACATGTCAGAGAGGAATTGCTGGCACTTAATGACAGATCATATTAGAGGATGTGCGCTTGTATGAACACCTGATGTTGTGGCTTTTGTGGTTAGGTTGTGTGATGGTGTCACTTGGCGTATGTCTACACTACCACCCTAGTTCGAACTAGGGTGGTTAATGTAGGCAAGCAAAGTTGCAAATGAAGTCTGGGATTTAAATATCCCGGGCTTCATTTGCATCTTACCGGGCGCCGCCATTTTTAAAGCCCTGGTAGTTCGGACTCCATGCCCGCGACTACACGCGGAACGGAGTAGGTAGTTCGGATTAGGCTCTCTAATCCGAACTACCGTTACTCCTCATGGAACGATTAGAGAGCCTAATTCGAACTACCTACTCCGTGCCGCGTGTAGCCGTGGTCATGGAGTCCGAACTACCGGGGCTTTAAAAATAGCAGCGCCCGGTACGATGCAAATGAAGCCCGGGATATTTAAATCCCGGGCTACATTTGCAACTTTGGTTGCCTACATTAACCACCCTAGTTCAAACTAGGGTGGTAGTGTAGACATACCCTTGTATAGCTGTATGGACAGAGTTGGCAATGCGGTTTGTTGCAGGAGCTGGTTCCTGGTGAGTGTATCTGTGGTGTGGTGTGTAGCTGCTGGTAATTATTTTGCTAAAGGCTGGAGAGATGACTGCAGGGTGAGGATTGGCTTGTCTCCCAAGGTCTCTGAGAGTATTTATTGTGAGGTAACAAATCTATTTTAATTCAAATATGGTAGGCAAAAAGCAGAAAAAAATCAGCATGGTCTTCAGACCTGGTTTAGTGGTCAAAAATTACTCGTGAACCCCTTGTAATTGTTGTGACTGAATTTTAATTTTAAAAAAAGTCTGTGGCATTTCAGAAAAGCTGTTTATGACAATGACTAATACCAGATGCTTTGGACAGGAGACAAAAAAAACCTTGTATTATTTTTGAATTATTTACCCGTAGAATTTTCTTCTCAGTCACCTGTAACAGATACTGGTTGTCATATGTCCTGAATTGTGAGATTAATATCCTTTAATTTAAAAAAGGGAGGGGGAGAACAGATATCCCCTGATTATTATTATCCATAGAAATGTCTATTTTAAAAAAATCTCCTAAAATATCAGCCTCTGTGATATCTAGTGGCAATTAATTCCATCACTCAATTATTCATTATAGAATAATATTTCCTTTTATCAGTTTTAAAATTGCTACCTTTTGGCTTCATTGTCTCCCTGTTCTTATATGTTGTGAAGAAAAGGTAAATGATTTTTAAACCTCTACAATATTTTATTATGTTCATCCCATCTTTTATCATTCATCTTTTATCTTGAGTCCTGATAACTTTAATCTCTGGAAACTATAATTCTTATTGCTCAGGAGCTTTATTACATCATGAAGCCAAGCATGTTATTGATAGCTTGGGGAAAATATTAACAAAAAAATTATGACTGTAAGCTACTCCTTCAGTGATATGCACAGATTTTTGATCTATAGGGGGGCATCTAAAGAGTAATAGATAATGCTAACTATGGAACCTTTGATAATTTTTGGGTTTCAAATATCTTAATAAACTATTCCACTCACAAAAGTTAAGTGCAGTTCCTAATATCTAGGTAATCAATAGGCTACAATATTTGTGTGGAAAAGCAACTCACTAGCAATTACAAAATAAGACTGATATTTTCCCTCCATCACAGTTACTTGACAGTTCATAGAAATGAAATCGTTTGAAGAAAAAAATGCTTGTAGAAATCCCAAGTTCTTTAGCTTGGCATACTGGTATATTTTAGTCCTGGAAGAAATTCTTGTGGTATTGTTGGGCTAGACGGAGCTGTGCAAGCAATAGGGTTTCTTTGCCTTTGCTTCTCAGTCAAGTCTGGATGTAGAGTTGCTCCTTGGAAATAGGCACTGATGCTGTGCTTGAGATTATTGAAGAGAGGATTTCCGTGCCTGATGTTTTAGCATCTTGTTTCAGGACTGGTGAGCATGTTTAAATAAAAAAAAGTTACAGTACATATAAAATATATCCAGACTCCACATCACTGCTTATTCCTTCACTGAGATGCTGACCTTGGTCCTGTATATGTGCCATTGCTTGGCAGAGTGGTGGCAGTAGTTGTAGACTAGGATGCGGATGTTGAGAGAAGAGGCAATTGTACCTATTCTGCGGTAAATTTATATGTCAGAGTCCTATGAGTGCAGTGAGACTATTTTCAGGATTTGGGCTGGTATTTAACTTTGTTCAGTTTTATAGATCACCATTGACACAGCTAGTTTTTAGAATCTCTATCTTAATGATACTTTTGAAACTACTGTTTATTGATAGCAGTTGTACATGTTTTGTGTTAGAATGTGTAATGGGGTGGCACTCACCTCTCTTGAGCGCCCCCGTTGGCCAAGTGCTTGTGCCTCCATTCTCTCAGTTGAAGCTTTTTTGGTAACTCAGCCCACCAGCTGAGTCACACATCACCTATGTGAAGTACGTAAACCCCTTCCAGGGTATCTATCTAACAAGAGCCCATCTTGGAGTCAGAGTGGTGTTCCCAGAGCTTCCCCTCCTGGAGATAGCGTCTTCACCCTTACCTTAGGGCTTTATCTCCAAGTCCTGTCACAGTCCAGAAGTCACCAATAGCTCTTCACATGGAGCTGTCTGCAGTGCTGCTACTCTCTTAGCCAGCCAGTCTCCCAGTTTGCATAGCTTGAGGCCTCCAGAGATGCTGAACTGACTCTGGTCCTGCATCTCCTTTTGTAGGGCCTTCCTGGCTCCTGATTGGCTGCTTACTCTGCTCACACTCTAGCCTGCTTGGAGGATTTTTCTATGGCCCTTTTGAGATGAGGTATGACAAGGCCTCCAGCAGAGGACCTCCAGGCGTGGTCCACTGCATCACAGGATAATACTAGATAAAATTATACTAGATAAATGTGCATGTCTAGTATCATGATGTATTGTGGAAAATTTATTTAAACTGTGATGTATTAGCATAATAAGGGATAGTATGGATAATCCCCATAAATGCTTTATAGATGGTGTCTTATTTCAAATACATATGTAATAACCCAAGTAACAATTAGTGAAATGTATAGTATAGTAAATGAAAGCACCTTTTACTGTTTACTATACGGTATAACATGCAAAGAGTGGAAGTAAAAATAATTATTTGGAAGTAATATACGTTGTTTAGTATCTGGCAAATGCTGAAAGCAGAACAGCAAAACAATAAATGGTGCTATAAATGCTTCGTGATGGAAACAGTACTTATGAAAAACAGTCATTTATGATAGGTTATGTATATATCTTTTAGAAAGTAACATTACTACTTCTTCGAGTGATTACTCATGTGCATTCCAATATAGGTGTGTGCACGCACTATCAGAAGCTTTTCCCTCAGCAGTACTCTTAGGGCCAGAAGGGGAGCCCTCTGGAGTGGTGACGGTATATCGGCCCATATATACTTTTGCTGGTCCCCTCACCCACTCAGTTCCTTCTTACCACCATGACAGTCGTTGGAACAACCCTCAGCTCTTCACTGAGATCGTTGTCTTCATTGTTCTTTTAGTTAATCTTCAGCTAAGTTCCTGCAAATTAAGTTACAGACTTTTAGTTACAAAGAGTCCTGTAGCACCTTACAGACTAACAGATGTATTGGAGCATAAGCTTTCGTGGGCAAAGACCCACTTCATCAGACTTTTAGTTGTTTTTTCTTTGATTGCACCCTGCCGTGGTGCACCTCGCGCCTGCAGCAGGGCATGCCCAGCCCGCAAAGCTTTAAGGCCTGCAGAAAGTGCAATAGGCCTATGCTGTGTGGAGATCCACACTCCTCGTGCTTAAAGTGTCTGGGAGAAACACACCTTACAGAGCCTGTAAAATTTGCAAGGTGTTTAACCTCAGGACTAAGCGCGAATGGGAGTTGAGCCTTAAGATCCTCCTAATGGAGGTGGCACTTTGGCCAGCACTGGCACTGGACTCGGCACCAACCTCCCACAGCGCACCGGTCTCAATGCGCAATGGCTTCGTGCACTGCGCCTCTCCAGCACCACAGAGAGCCCAGCACTGATCTCAATTGCTGGCACCGCAGAAGAAAAGGCAGCCTAACAGGGGTCAGTCCCCACCTAAGCACGTGCCCTCCGTGTGCCCTACAGTGGGCATGCGGTGCCAACAAGCCCAAAGTCCTGGCCTTCTAGCTCAGGTGTGCACTCCTCCCAGTGAAGGGACGTTAGCCCTTCAGAGGACTTCCCAGACCCATCCACACCGGAGGCCTTAGAGGCAGCGAGGGTCCTCATTGAGTCAACTCCCTCTCCTCCTCCCACCTCGGCACCCTCCAGGTGGTACAGGGACCCTCGGCACTGCTCCCCTTCCAGGGCACCCAAAGACCCAGTGCACAAGGGCAGACAACATCGCCCAACCCGTACAGCTCTATATGCGGCACTGGCCATTGAGGCACCGATACGTCCAGTACCGTCTCAGGATGCAGCACCGGACTCAGAGCAGCAGCATCACCTGGCACTGCCACCGATCCAGGGCGCACCGGCACCTACCTCTATGCGGGACTCTAGTGCAGCCATGCCTTCTCCACCACCTCGGCACTGTGGCAAGCCAGAATCCATGTCCCAGCGCATCACAGCCTCATCGGCATCCACATTGGCACTGCTGTGGACCGCCTTGGAGTACTCGTCTGACTCCGAGACGGAATCCGTCTGGTCCTCAAGGGGCTCCAGGTCTCACTCGCGGCGCCACGCCCGGCACTGTTCCTGGCACCGTAGTCTTCTGCACCTGTACCAACAACAGTGGGCTCAACCGGTTCTGGTGCCCATTGTACAGCAAACGTGGCCCCCTCAGCCTCCGGTGCAGTGACCCTTCTGGACCCCCTGGCATACCACCAAAGCCAGGGTGTCCAGACTTGCTTCTGTCTTTTTGGGCCCACGAGTTCCTCCGTTGGCGACACCTCTGGTCAGGTCCCCAACTCGGGCCATTCGTTACCTCCAGGCTGGTTGTCCCTAGATCCAGGGAAGAGAGCGGCTCTGGTGAGCCAACCTCTCCCCTCTTCATCCACGGCCACCTTGGACGATCCAGGACGCATGGATGCCCCTGTGAGTAAAGTGCAGTAGGGGACATCATCTTCCTTCCCGGACGAGGCGCCAGCCAACTCTGCTCCATCCATGCCCTCCATGGACGCTAGGGCCCATCAGGACCTACTCTGCCGCCTGGCCCAAAGTTTGGGAGTACAAGCGGAGAAGGTCTCCGATAACTCGGACCCTACCGTCGACATCCTGCACACCGACACTCCCTCTAAAGTGGCTCTGACAATCAACAAAACAGTAGCCAAAATCTCATCAGCCTTGTGGCAAACCCCTGTCTCCATTTCCCCAACCAACAAGCGTGAGGAAAGGAGGTATTTTGTTCCCTAAGAGGATAACGATCACCTCTTCTCTCACCCTCCCCCAGGCTCTTTGGTGGTGCAAGCTGTCAATCAAAGAGAGAGACAAGGGCAGTCTGTTGCCACCCCTAAAAACAGGGAGGCCAAAAAGACTGACCTACTGAGTAGGAAGTTCTTCGCATCTGGAGGCATCAAATACTGCATCGCCAATCAGCAAGTCCTCTTGTCCCGTTATGCCTTCAACACCTGAGCCTCCATGGACAAGTTTACGTACTTGCTCCCCAGAGACTCCAGCTTGGAGTATAAGGCTCTCCACGAAGAGGGGAGAGCAATCTCCAGAGCGGCTCTCCAAGCGGCTCTCGATGTGGCTGACGCCGGAGCTCGGGTGATGGCCTCCGGGGTGGTCCTGCACCATAGCTCATGACTCCAGGGTTCTGGGGTGCCGCCGGAGCTCCAAAACCCCATTCAGGACCTCCCTTTCAAGGGTCCCTTGCTCTTTTCGGAGCAGACTGACCAGAGGTTTCATGGTCTAAAAGATACCAGAGCAATGCTGAAATCCTTGGGCTTGCATACCCCAGCCACCCAGAGGCGTTCATACTCAAATAGGAATATTCCTAGAGTGTCTCCCCAGGGCCCACACCCCGACTTCACCCGACATAGGGGCAGGAGTGCCTATGGCAGGAACAACAGGCACCAGCCACGCCCAGCTCCAGATAACAGCCAGGGGCCTCCTCACAAGCCCCCGGTTCCCATCAGGCTTTTTGACGGTACCCCCGAGGGCATCTTACCAGTTTCTCCTCTAATTTTCCAGGACCATTTATCCCACTTCCTCCAGGCCTAGTGGTTTGTTACGTCAGATCGATGGGTGCTGGAAATAGTGGAAAGGGGTTATGTAATCCCTTTTCACTTGCCCCCTCCTACCCAGCCTCCTACTCCGTCCCTTTTCAGGGACCTCTCTCACAAACCTCTGCTTAAGAGGAGGTCCAACATCTCCTTATGATAGGGGCGGTGGAACGTGTTCCCCTCGAGTTTCGGGACAGGGGGTTCTATTCCCGCTACTTTCTGGTCCTAAAGGCAAAAGGGGGCCTCCGTCCCGTCCTGGACCTCAGAGCCCTCAATTCCTTTATCACCAAACCAAAATTCAAAATGGTGACTCTGGCGTCTATAATTCCCTCCTTAGCCCCTGGCTCCTGAGGGGGAACTCAGAGACTCAGGTGAAAGACCACATCACCATAGTCCACAACCTCTTCGACGACTTACGCCTCCTGCTAAATCTGGACAAATCAATCCTAACTCCTACCCTGATACTAGAGTTTGTGTGTGCCACCCTGGACTTTCTGTCAGTGAGGGCCTCTCTACCCAGCTCTCGGCTCCTCACAATAGAGATGGCAGTCAGGGTGCTCCAGAATTTTCCAGTGACCACCGCCAGGACCTGCATGCGTCTCCTGGGCCTCACGGCTGCCTGCACTTACGTAGTGCAGCATGCCAGACTGCTCATGTGCCTGTTACAGATGTAATTGTTGCAGGTCCACAACCCATCCACTCACTCATGGGACAGAGTACTGATGGTTCCCGGCCCCGTCCTCCTTGCGCTGGACTGATGGACCCACCAGCAGAGGTCTGTGCAGGAGTCCCGTTCTCCAGACCAGTGCCATCCATCCGCCTGGTCACAGATGCGTTGGACAAAGGAGCCCACTTAGGAGATCTACACACACAAGATAGGTGGTCTGCAGACAAGATCTCCCTGCATATCAACATCAGGGAGTTCCGGGAAATCCGACTGACTTGTGCTGTTTTCCTTCCCCGCCTCAGGGGCAAGTCTGTCCTCATTCTGTCAGACAACATGACAGCAGTGGCGTATATAAACAGGCAGGGTGGGGCTCATTCGCCTCACCTGTGCTTGGAAGCAATTTGCCTGTGGGATCTTTTCATTGGGGCGGATATCCACCCAATAGCCTCGTACCTTCTGGGTTCCCAAAACATCCTGGAGGACAGACTGAACATATTCTTTGTGGGACATGAATGGTCGCTGAGGTAGGATGTAGCTCAATCTGTCTTCCGTGCGTAGGGGTGTGACATGGTGGGGGGTTGCTATCTGTTCTGTAACCCACTGCCCCCCTGCACTGTGATGTGTGATTCACACTGATTCATCCACATGTTGTGATGTAGGGTCAGTTCCTTGCTAGTTACTATGCTGTGGGCTGTGAGCTGTGGGCTGTGGCTGACCCCTATTGGCCTCTGTCCATGAGCACTGCCCAGCAGGTAGGCTGTCTAGGTCATGGAGATAAAGTCCCAACTGGTCAGACCGGTTGAGGGCAGCGAGGGAACTAAGGAAGTGAGTGTGTGGGGGAAGGGGCAGTCTTGGGCTGGAACCATGAAGGAGACAGAGTCAGGAGAGGGCTAGGAATCCAAGGGCCCAGACGCTCCATCTCAAAGGGGTCTGAGGCATCCTGGCCCTGACTCTTGTAACCACGTCATGTCTGTGCTGTACTGTATCCTGGAGAAGCAATAAACCCTCTCTATTCTACTGGCTGGTGGAGTCTGTTCTTGCTGCTATGGGGCTGCAGGATCGGTGGAACCCCAACTCTCTGCCACAGGGGGTCTCCCCATCTAGATCTATTTGCCACAGGACAGAACAGGAAGTGCCCATGGTTTTGCTCCCTCGTGGGGCAGGGGCAGGGTTCCCTGGGAGATGCTCTCCTCCTCCCCTGACGGCAGGGCCAGCGTATGCCTTCCTGTCAATTCACAGGGTCCTTCTCAGAGTGTGGGAATTCAGGGCATCCCTGATTCTAATCGCCCCGGCATGGCCCAGGCAACACTGGTTTTCAACCCTCCTCAATCTGTCATGTGAGAGACCCATGACCTTCCCGCTGCTACCCGGACCTGCATTCGCTGCACTTGACAGCATGGAAACTCCGTGGTTGAAGGTGGAGGAGCTTCAGTGCTCAGAATGGGTTCAGGAAGTCCTGCTGGGTAGCAGGAAGCCCTCCACTAGGACCATGTACCTTGCTAAGTGGAAGCGGTTCTGCATCTGGGCTTCCCAGAAGGGGGTGCACCCAAGGCGGGCTACAATCCCACTGATCCTGGATTACCTGTTGATCTCAGGCTCCAAGACCTCTCTTCCTCCTCCATCAAGGTTCACTTGGCAGCCATTTCAGCCTTCCACCCAGGAGAAGAGGGAAAAACCCTGTTTGCTAACTCAATGGTCAACAGGTTTCTGAAAGGGTTGGATAGACTCTACCCACTCATCTGCCAGCCTGCCCCACAGTGGGACCTAAATCTGGTCCTTTCCAAACTCATGAGACCCCCATTCGAACCATTAGCTACGTGTTCTCTCCTATACCTATCTTATAAATTGTCTCTTCTGGTTGCACTCACATCAGCCAAGAGAGTATCCAAACTCAGGGCACTTACCTCGGATCCCCCCTACATGATGTTTTTCAAAGACAGGGTTAGACTCCGCCCCCACCCAGCTTTTCTGCCCAAGGTGGTGTC
The DNA here is from genome assembly GCF_049634645.1 of Pelodiscus sinensis. Classification (NCBI taxonomy): domain Eukaryota; kingdom Metazoa; phylum Chordata; order Testudines; family Trionychidae; genus Pelodiscus; species Pelodiscus sinensis. The sequence goes on from NC_134711.1 coordinate 311,974,489, forward strand.
CGCTTTCCACATCTCCCAGGACATTTTCCTGCTGGTCTTTTACCCCAAGCTGCACAGATCTGGGAAAGAACAGGCTTTACACACTTTGGACGTGCGTAATGCATTAGCCTTTTATTTAGACAGGACAAAACCATTCAGGAAGTCACTGCAACTCTTTATGGCCATCACAGAACTGGTAAGGGGCCAACCAGTGTCCTTCCAGTTGATCTTCTCCTGAATAACCGCTTGTATCAAGGAGTGCTATGCCCTGGCGGGGGTACCAACTCCACCCCTTAAAGCACACTCCATGAGAGCCGTGGCAGCCTCCACCGCTTTCATGGTGCAGGTTCCCGTCTTGGACCTCTGCAGAGCCGCTACATAGTTCTCTGTCCCTACCCTTGCCAATCAGTATGTGCTAACGCATCGGGCCAGGGAAGACGCTGCCCTGGGCAGGGCGGTCCTCCACTTCTCTGTGGCTTTAACATCCGGCCCTCCTGCATAGGTTCTGCTTTGAAGTCACCTATATTGCACCAGGGGCACCGGGAGCAAAGCCGCAGCAGCGGTGGGTTCCTGCGCTTCTGAGGCTTTGCTCTGGCTTTGCACATGAGCAATCACTCGAAGAAGAAAGAATGGTTACTTACCTTGTAACTGTGATTCTTCGAGATGTGTTGCTCATGTCCATTTCAAATCTCCACCCACCGTTCTCTCTCCAGAGTATTCCAATAAGAAGGAACAGAATGGGTGAGGGGGCCAGCAGGGGTATATATGGGCTGATATGCCGGCACCACTCCAGGGGGCTCCCCTCCTGGCCCTCAGGGTACTGCTGAGGGAAAAGCTTCCGATGGTGCATGCACGCTGCGTGCACACACCTATATTGGAATGGAAATGAGCAACACATCTCGAAGAATCACAGTTACGAGGTAAGTAACCGTTCTTTTGCCTTACATTTAGTGCTTGTTCCACTATAATTCACACAGTGACTAAGCATTCTTTGGGTATAACCGAGTCTCAATAAGACACTGGGAAATAAAAATGGATAGGTTTGATTAGGCCATCTTCTGTATTTTGACTTTAAAAATTAATGCAATACATGGTAATCTTACTTAATAAAATTGACTGAATTGAAACTCTGTTCTACCATGAATGATTTCTCTGATGCTGTGCTCTGTGGGGTGTTATCCCTATGTGGAAGAATGCTCCAGCCTGTCAATAACCTAAAATGTCAATAGTTGTATACTTTGTATCTTGTCTTGTAGCTAGTTGATATATTATTGTGGCGGGGTAGCCCCGCCCCTCCCGGAAACCGCCGGGGCGCCGCGACCACGGGGGAAGGACTCACCCCCCCGTAGGGGAGCGGATCCCGGCCCGTCCTTCCCGAACGGGGGGGCCGGCACACCGGCCGGGTGACGAGCCGGGGCCGGCAGATAGTGCAGGGACGGGGGCGCCGGCACACCGGCCGGGTGACGAGCCGGGGCCGGCCGGCAGCGCAGGGAGGGGGCGGGGCCAAGCGGACGTGATAGAAACGTCACAGGGAGGACGGCCCTGGGAGGGGCCGGAGACTGACGAGGGGGGTGACGTAATCTGCCTGCGACCGGCGGGCAGCTCAAAAAGCCGGAGGGGGCCAGCCAAAGGGGGAAACGTGGAGGAGCCGCATCCCCCCCGCGAACCGGCGAGGGGCCAGCATTACTGGAGGCCCTGGGCAGGCCCAGAGGAAGGGCCCAGGTGAGCCTGTGGGACCTAAGGGGGAAGAAGCAGCCCAGGGCGGGGACGCGGACCCTGAGGGCAGGGGAGTTTAGGGGTCTCGACCCCCCCTGCTAGGTGGGGGAGCATTTTCCCCGACCTTAGGGCCCTGGGCTGGGGTCCGGAGAGAGGGCGGGCCCGGACCCCCTTCCCCCGTCTAACCGCCTATCCAAACCAATCGAAACCGGTCGCGTCAAGGCATTGATAACGGGAAAACCGAGGGGGGCGGACGTAAGCCCCTCCGCACAGGGGGGGATCCCCTACAATTATTTAGAACAATATAGTTATTATAAGTTAAGGGCAACATCAAAATCTTCATGCCGATTTGTTATCCTTACCATACTGGAAGAAATGTAGAAAACAGCAATAAAAATATTCATAGATATGGAAGATTTAATTTATAAGTAAGGATTTACAGAATTCAATGTGTGTAGTTTGGCTATTTTAGGTTACTGTGTAAATCCAATCTCATATGAAGACTTTAATTATCCAGAAGATGTACTAGGTAAAGTAACTAAAAGTAATTGAATTAAACTAAGAAAAGGAAATTTGAGAGGAAAATCAGAAAAAAACCCTATTCTCACCATGAGATGGGGTTGCCAGGTGTCTGATCTGTGCAGTGTCTAGTCAGTTCTGCTAACGAAACACCTGAAGTCCAGTTACTGCAATAACTGTAGTTGGCCTCCACTACTGGGACAGTGTGGAGAAGTATCTCCATGCCCCATTGCCCGGGCCCCTTGCTCCAGGGACTCTTTTCAAGGCAAATGCTAAGTGCCAGGTAATTTATCATACTGGTAACTAAAATGGGGAAACCTGTAAAATATATTGAACAGAACTACCCCCTGAACTGGCAGGGACTGGATGGTATCACACATTAATGTGTATAGGTGCTGACTCCCTGAGTGCTCTGGGGCTGGAGCACCCACTGAAAAAAATGAATGGATGCTTAACACCCACTTCCCTGCTCACCATTGCCTCCTGCCCTCTGATGCCCCCACTGACCAACTTCTTCTCCTCCTCTTCCTGCCCCCAGCATCTACCACCCACTTCAATCTACTGTTTCATGGCTGGGAGGGAAGGAGAGGGAAGGGGATGGTGTACACTCAGTGGAGGAGGTGGAGAAGAGGTGGGCTGGAAACTTAAAGCAAGGGGTGGGGCTGGAAGAGGTGGGTCAGCTCTGGTGTTTTGGGGAAGGGGTTGGGTACTGGCATAGTCTGAGGTGTTGAGCACCCTCCCAACCTAATGAAAGTTTGTGTCTGTTAATTCTCTTCTCTTTATTGTAAAAATAAAAAAGCTATCTTACTTCAAAAAGCTCTTAAATTATACTTTATATCAATGATGCTTTTTCAGTTTATGACTTTGTAATCATTCTTTTCTGTGTTTTGACATCTCCTTTATGAACCATAGAATCAAAGAATACTAGAACTGGAAGTGACTTCAAGAGATCATCAAGTCTAGACACCTACCCTCATGGCAGGACAAAGCACCATCTAGATCAGTGGTCCCCAACCTTTTTAGGTTGTCGGGCGCCAGGGGGCGTGGCTGTTTGCCCACCGGGCGCCAGGGGGCGGGGACCGGGGCACCCCCCCATCCACGCGCCCAGGGGCGGGACCCCACCTAGCCGCGTACCCGGGGGCGGGGCCCCCCCATAGCTGCGCGCCCGGGGGCAGGGCCCCCTCCAAGGGCCGCACGCTCGGGGCCGGCGCTCCCCGCCCCCCTCCGCCCTGCTGAGTGCCGAGCGCCCGGAGCTGGCGCTCCCCCTTCCCCCCGCCGAGTGCCGAGCGCTCCCCCCTCCCGCCGAGTGCCCGGAGCAGGCGCTCCCCCCCCCGCCGCCTCCCGCCGAGTGCCGCGCGCCCGGCGCTCCCCCCGCCAAGCGCGCTCTCCCCGCAAGCGCCCGTGCGCCATGTGCCCGGGGCCAGGCCAGCCCCGAGCACCTGGCGGGTGCATTGAAATGCCCCCACGGGCGCCATGGCGCCCACGGGCACCGTGTTGGGGACCACGGATCTAGATCATCCCTGATAGATGTCTATCCAAACTGCTCTTAAATATCTCCAGTGATAGAGATTCAACAACCTCTCTGGGCCATTTATTCCAGTGTTTAACCACCCTGACAGAAAGTTTTTCTTAATGTCCAATATAAACCTTCCTTAGTACAGTTTAAACCCAATGCTTCTTGTTCTATCATCAGAGGCCAAGAACAATTTTTCACCCTACACTTTGTAACACACTTTTTGATATTTGAAAACTACTATCATGTTCCCCTCTCAGTCTTCTCTTTTCCAAACTAAACAAGCCCAATTCTTTCAGTCTTTCTCATAGGTAATGTTTTTTAAGCCTTTTAATATTTTTTGTTGCTCTTCTCTGGACCTCCAATTTTTACACATCTTTCTTGAAATGTGGTGCTCAGAACTGGATACAATACTCCAACTGAGGCCTAATCAGTGGAGAATGGAGCAGAAGAATGACTTCTCATGTCTTGCTCACAATACTCCTGTTAATACGTCCCAGAATCATGTTTGATTTTTTTGCACCAGTGTCACACTGTTGACTCATAATTAGCTTGTGGTCCACTCTGACCCCTAGATCCCTTGCTGCAGGGATTTCCTTCCTAGATAATCACTTCCCATTCTGTATGGCTGTGTCTAGACTGGCAAGTTTTTCCACAAAATCATCTGCTTTTGTGGAAAAACTTGCCAGCTGTCTAAACTGGCCACTTGAATTTCTGGAAGAGCACTGACGATCTCATGTAAAATCATCAGTGCTTTTCCGGAAAAACTATGCTGTTCCCATTTGGGCAAAAGTCTTTTTCCGAAAGACTTATGCGCAAAAGGGCCAGTGTAGATAGCATAGTACTGTTTTCCGCAAAAAAGCCCTGATCGCAAAAAAGGCGATCTGGGCTTTTTTGCAGAAAACCGCGTCTAGATTGGCCACGGACGCTTTTCCACAAAACGTGCTTTTGCGGAAAAGCATCCTGACAATCTAGATGTGCTTTTCCGAAAATGCTTTTAACGGAAAAGTTTTCCGTTAAAAGCATTTTTGGAAAATCATGCCAGTGTAGACGTAGCCCAAATGTAAAACTGTTCCTTCCTAAGTGAAATACTTTGCATTAGTCCTTATTAAACTTAGTCCTGTTTACCTGAAATTGTTTCTCCAATTTTATCCAGATAATTTGAATGTAGATTATAATTCTAAATGTGGGCTGGAAATCAAAACATCATTGCTTCTGCTTGACTCATTTGGGATATCCAGACTTCTTTTGACTTTGAAATCATCTTGTTCTTAGCACAATTCTTGTTTCTCTAGTACACTGTACTTTTTCCTCTGTTGGAACTGCTACTCTGGATAGAAGACATTTAATTCATGAGAATTCTAGTCCAGTTCAATTGGAGGAAGCCTGTCTCAGTTCTTTTTATATTGAAAGCTCTTGCTGAACTTACCACATTTTCCCTCTCTGTCTCCACGGAGGAGAGCTTTTATATCCTCTTCTGCTCTCCATCAGAGCGTCATTTGCAGATGATTGGGAAACTACTTGTTCTCTTGTTTCCTTCCTCCAATATAACACCAGATCTCCAAGTAGTCATCACAGCAGACTCCCTTTATCCCCACCCATGGAAATCCCCTAGTGTTCAGGAGTTCCATGTGACTTGATACATTGTTAATACCAGAAGAGACCATTATGATCCTCTAATTTGACTTTATATAGAAGCCCTAGAATTTCACTCAAGGATTCCTGCACTGAGCTCAATAACTTGTGATTGAACATTACAGCATATATTTTAGGGCAGTGGTGGGCAAATATCTGCTTACGGGCCAGATCCTGTTCACCAGATTTAGCTCCTGGTGGGCTGTTGATGCTATATTTACCTGCGCCTTTGCAAGTATGGGCAATTGCAGCTCCCATTGGCTGCAGATCACTGTTCCCAGCCATTGGAAGCTGGGGAAAGCAGCGTAGACCAGGACAATGATCCGCAGCCAATGGGAGATGCCTGTTGCATTGTCCACCCCTCTTTTACGGGGGAAAATTGGAGTGGTGGAAAATGTTCTATATCTCGTAGTAACCATTGTTAATTAGCTTCACTTTAAAAAACAAACAAACTTGTATTCTTCCCTGTTTGAACTTTGCTGATATCAATTTGCACTTCTTCTGTTTGGTGCTCCAAAGCTGCTTTTAAGCCAACAGACAAAATGTTAACCTCTCCCCCACCCCAATGGATCAAGGTAATGGGTAGAGTCATGCTGTATATGTCACCAAGAATGTTTCCTGCCTTCCTTGCTTTGGCTATGCTCTCCTTTGTATGTAAATAACCAACCAAACGACTCTCATATGATTTACGGATGGTTGCCCTGCAAATATTATGTTGGGACATTTATATCTGGACAATTGTTTCAGTCTCCTGATTCATGTGGAAACACAATGGCACTTCAGCAAGGAATCAGTCAATTTAGATCCTGTTTCAGACAGGCAAGAAGAGAATCTGCTGGTTCAGAATTCTCTCAGACATCACTTCTTGGGTTATTGTGTTATTCTAAGATTCCAGCTCCAGTGGGATTTTGCATAAAATAGTATTCTCCTTTCTTTCCCTCGTAAGGTTATCCAAGAGCTCTTTTGAAGGCTTTTTTTGGTAAGGACCAAGAAGGATGTTATTGATAATCAAAGACTCATAGAACAGGCCCCTGGAAGTAATCATATGCAGTTCCCTGCACTCATGGCAGGATCAAGAACCAACTCTGTGAACATGCTCTTTGGTCACATTTCTAGTTCATAGTGAGCCCAGCAAGAAGACCGCATCAGCACTATGTTAAATTATGTTAAAAATGATGTGGTGTTATATGCATAAAACAAATAGCTTTTCTGGAGAAGAAACAATATTTTCTCACATGCTAATTAATTTGGGCCAGGTAGATGCCATTTGAGTTTTATTTGAAGTCCATCTGCTAGAAGCAGAATTCTAATGAGCACTATACTTAAAAGAGTTTGCTTGGCTAGGCTAATTTGCATCCTGGATCTGCTAAATGGGTTGTGAACATAGGAATAAAATGTGTTCTTTCAAGAAGCCTGGCTGTAGTAGCTGCCCTATTTCTTCTTTTGCAACACATCTGTCTTAGCACAGCATGGTTGAACTAATTCCATAGCATATGAAAAATGGCTAATTAATTTGCACCACAGTTATTAATAGGAATATATTTTATATAGTTTATGGCTTAGATTATTCCCAGAAGAGAGACCCATCCAGACTGTATGTTTCAAGACCAACACATCAGTCACAGTAAATAACATTTTTATTTTCTTAAATGAACAATGAGACAATTAAGCATTGTTCTAAGTATAGAGATGAATCTTAGGTGACTGTTGACAATGAGCATCTCTGCATGTGGGCCCCTTGGATATAGGTTAAACTAAACAATATAGGAGCAAAGGGGAAAAATAACTTTATGCCTGATCTTTGTAGTTCTTACTTGGGCTACGTTCCTATTGCAGAGAAAACTGCAGAATCAGGCTTCATAATTGGGAGCCTTAATAGTTTGCAAGTTCTGGTGTGAGATAAAATCAGGTTGGAGGCATTCCAAATTTTTGGAACAGTTCTATTTACACAGTGTCATAGCAAAGTAGTACCTGATAGTTAAGCTGTTTGGGGCAGAGGCCCTCATTTTGCCATGTCTTCACAGTGCGTATCATGATCCATGTCCTTGAATCTTGATTAGTGGGCATAAATGTGCACCACGTTGTCATGAGTTCTGTTTTGCAAACTTCTGCTGGTTTGAGTTGTGCAAAAGACGTGATCAGGATTTCATTTTACTTCAGTCTCACAAAGTTCAGGGATGCAGAAAGTTTTCACCTACGTGTTTTCAGTTTGGTCCTGTCTCAACAGAAAATTTGGTTGCCTAAAGACATTCATTGCCTCTTGTGATGGATTGTGTTGTTGAAAAGATTTTATTTTACTATGCAACATTAAATAATATGTATTATAATTAAAAATTGGCATCAGAATATCCCTGCCACCAGTATGTCTACTCTTCCTGATGCTGGTGGTGAGTGTGTGCAATTTAAATAATTATACAAGAGCATTAGGCTAAGCAGCAGTGATTATAAACTATTCAAATACAGGTTGTACCTCCCTCATCTGGTACCTTTGGGACCTGACTGGCCCTGAACAAGGGGATTTGCTGAACAAGGGGAGGTCCCTCCCAACATGGTCCGTGTTGCCCGTGGCTAGGATTCCATCCGAGCCCCTCTGCTGCCTGTCCGGCCATTGCTCCCCAGATGGAGCTCTGTGGCTGCTGCGGCTTCTGGGACTTCCGGGGCTCTGCAGCTGCCAGGATTAGGCTCTGCAGATGCTGGGATTCTGCAGCTGCTGCCGGCACCCCCGCTACTGCTCAGCACAAGGGGCCAGATCTCCCTGCTGCACTACCCTCCCTGAACATGGGGCTCCTGGTGAGTCACACCTCTCCTCCCCCACACCTCTCCTCCCCCAACCTGACCTCCTTATACGGGACTGGGAGATGGGTTGGAAATGGGGGGGACTACGGCCTATAATGGCAAGGAGAAAGGAGGGTCAGGGCACAACAGGGAGGCAAGATCAAATCAGTATCTTAGATGCCTATATACAAATGCGAGAAGTATGGGTAATAAGCAGGAAGAACTGGAATTGCTAACCAATAAATACAACTATGATATCATTGGTATTACAGAAACCTGGTGGGATGGGACGCATGATTGGAATATTGGTATGGAAGGGTACGGCTTGCTCAGGAAGGACAGACAGGGAAAAAAGGGAGGAGGGGTTGCCTTGTATATTAAAAATGTACACACTTGGACTGAAGTGGAGATGAACGTAGGAGATAGCTGTGTAGAGAGTCTCTGGGTTAAGCTAAAAGGGGTAAAAAACGAGGGTGATATCATGCTAGGAGTCTACTACAGGCCACCTAGCCAGGTGGAAGAGGTGGATGAGGCCTTTTTTAAACAATTAACAAAACTATCCAAAGCCCAAGATTTGGTGGTGATGGGGGACTTCAACTATCCAGACATATGTTGGGAAACTAACACAGCGAGGCACAGGCTATCCAATAAGTTTCTGGACTGCATTGGAGACAACTTTCTGTTTCAGAAGGTTGAAAAAGCTACCAGAGGAGAAGCTGTTCTGGATTTGGTTTTAACAAATAGGGAGGAACTAGTTGAGAACTTGAAAGTGGAAGACAGTATAGGGGACAGTGATCACGAAATAATAGAGTTCATGATCTTAAGGAAAGGTAGAAGGGAGACCACCACAATTGAGGTTATGGATTTCAGGAAGGCAGATTTTGATAAGCTCAGAGAACTTGTAGGTAAGGTCCCATGGGAAGCAAGACTGAAGGGAAAAACAACTGAGGAGAGTTGGAAGTATTTCAAAGGGACGTTGTTAAGGGCCCAAAAGCAAACAATTCCGCTGTGTAGGAAAGATAGAAAATATGGCAAAAGACCAGCTTGGCTTAACAAGGAGATCTTGCATGATCTCAAAATAAAAAAGGAGTCATATAAAAAATGGAAACTAGGACAACTAACAAAGGATGAATATAGGCAAGCAACACGGGAATGCAGGGGCAAGATTAGAAAGGCAAAGGCACAAAATGAGATCAAACTAGCTACAGGCATAAAGGGAAACAAGAAGACCTTTTATAAATACATTAAAAGCAAGAGGAAGACCAAGGACAGGGTAGGCCCACTGCTTAGCGAGGAGGGAGAAGCAGTAACAGGGAACTTGGAAATGGCGGAGATGCTCAATGACTTCTTTGTTTCGGTCTTCACCGAGAAGTCTGGAGGTGTGCCTAACGTAGTGAATACAAGCAGAGAGAGGGTAAGTTTAGAAGATAGGATACACAAAGAACAAGTTAAAAATCACTTAGGAAAGTTAGATGTCAGCAAGTCACCAGGTCCTGATGAAATGCATCCCAGGATACTCAAGGAGCTGATAGAGGAGGTATCTGAGCCTTTAGCTATGATCTTTGAAAAATCATGGCAGACAGGGGAGATTCCAGAAGACTGGAAAAGGGCAAATATTGTGCCCATCTATAAAAAGGGGAATAAGAACAACCCAGGAAATTATAGACCGGTCAGTTTAACGTCTGTCCCAGGGAAGATAATGGAGCAGGTAATTAAGGAAATCGTATGCAAACACTTGGAAAGTAATAAAGTGATAGGGAATAGCCAGCATGGGTTTGTGAAGAACAAGTCATGCCAAACTAATCTGATAGCTTTCTTTGAAAAGATAACGAGCCTTGTGGATAAGGGAGAAGCGGTGGATGTCATATACCTAGACTTTAGTAAGGCATTTGATACGGTCTCGCATGATATTCTTATTGATAAACTAGGCAAATATAACTTAGATAGGGCCACGATAAGGTGGGTGCATAATTGGCTGGATAACCGTAGTCAGAGAGTTGTTGTTAACGGTTCTAAATCCTGCTGGAAAGGGATAACAAGTGGAGTTCCTCAAGGGTCTGTTTTGGGACCCGTACTATTCAATATCTTCATCAATGATGTAGATATTGGGATAGAGAGTACTCTTATTAAGTTTGCAGATGATACCAAACTGGGTGGGGTTGCAACTTCTTTGGAGGATAGGGACATAATTCAAAATGACCTTAGCAAGTTAGAGAAATGGTCAGAGGTAAACAGGATGAGGTTTAATAAGGAGAAATGCAGAGTGCTCCACTTAGGAAGGAACAATCAGTTCCATACATACAAGATGGGAAGCGACTGTCTAGGAAGGAGCATGGCGGAAAGGGATCTAGGGGTCATAGTGGACCACAAGTTGAATATGAGTCAACAGTGTGATGCTGTTGCAAAAAAAGCAAATATGATTCTAGGTTGTATCAACAGGTGTGTTGTAAGCAAAACTCATGAGGTCATTCTGCCGCTCTATTCTGCACTAGTTAGGCCTCAGCTGGAGTACTGTGTCCAGTTCTGGGCGCCACATTTCAAGAAAGATGTGGAGAAATTGGAAAGGGTACAGAGAAGAGCGACAAGAATGATTAAAGGTTTAGAGAACATGACCTATGAAGCCAGGCTTCATGAACTGGGCTTGTTTAGTTTGGAAAAAAGAAGATTAAGGGGGGACATGATAGCGGTTTTCAAATATCTAAAAGGGTGTCACAAGGAGGAAGGCGAAAATTTGTTCCTCTTGGTTTCTGAGGACAGGACAAGGAGTAATGGGCTTAAAGTGCAGCAGGGGAGGTTTAGATTGGACATTAGGAAAAAATTCCTAACTGTCAGGGTGGTCAAATATTGGAATAAATTGCCAAGGGAGGTGGTGGAATCTCCCTCTCTGGAGATATTTAAGAACAGGTTAGATAGACATCTGTCAGGGATGGTGTAGACGGAGCTTGGTCCTGCCTTGAGGGCGGGGGGCTGGACTCGATGACCTCTCGAGGTCCCTTCCAGTCCTATTATTCTATGATTCTATGATTCTATGATACCTGGACTCTGTGATCTGGGAACATCCATAGACGTTCCCGGACCACAGAGTCCTGGTTAAGGGAGTCACAACCAGTACGAGCTTACCTTTTGAAAAAATCCTGAATAAACACATTAGCTTTTGCTGTTAGGCACTGTTATTTATTAAGAAGTTACAAGTTCTTTGCAAGTATTTTATCTTGAACTTTCATATTACTGAACTCGCTATTAGTAGTAGCATAATTTAAATCTTAAATCATACAGAATCCACTGGTAGCTTCTAATCTTCCAGTTCCTGGAGGCTCCTGGTGGTTGAGATCTGTTTGAATATGACTGTTGGGAAGAAAGGTTTCTTGCTGTGCCTGTAATAAAAGAAAGTTATGAGAGACATATTGGTAGATGAATAGCTTACAGAATCCTTTTACAATTCTGGTGTCAGTTTAATGGAGCATAGCAAAAGAGAAACAGGAAGTGTTTTGAATTTCCTTACTTTAAAAGAGAAAATGTTGGTTATGTAAAGTACAGATGAAGACATTGGGTACCCTTTTCTGCAAAGCTCGCTATTACAGTTTGTGACAGCCCGATCCCGGTCCACACTTGGGGGGGAGCAGCGGCTACATCCCCCAGCAAACGTTGGCGGTATGCCCCGGCGGAGTCCCGCTGGGACGCCGCATTACCCGCGCCCGGTGCGGGGCAGGAGCAGGCGGCGTTTCCCGGCCACACCGGCAAGCCTGAGCATGCCGGGGGCGGGGCAAGCCGGTGCGTAGCCTCGCCTCCTACGCTGCAACATAGTAGGGCCGTCAACGCTGGGGGCGGGGCGGACACCAGAGACGCGAGCCTCAGCGGTGCGTTTAAACCCCGGACCAGGGCCAGAGCAGGGAGGAGAACGCCAGGCAGGTGATTCTTCCCACCCCGACTGAGGAGCAAGTCTCGGACGCCGGAGGAGGACACCGAACGATGGACACAGGCCACCGTTGGGGAGGTAAGGATCCCGCGGTCACGGTCACGCCAGACCCACGAGGGAGAGGCTAGGAAGCATCCTGGGGCAGGGCCATTCTGGCTCCCGTGGGCTGACGTGTTACGGGATGGGACCCCGTCAGCTGGGTAAGGACTAAAAGACCCATACCCTTAGGGCCCTGGGCTGGGACCCAGTGGAGAGGGAGGGCCGGGTCCTCCTAGCCCCCAATCCGCTCTCTCACTTCCTTGAGTGAACCACCCTGTATACATCCCGCACTAACTTGCAGACGGCGGGCTCGCTGATCCGTAACCCTGACATAAGAGGGTTACGAGCTCGCGCCCGAACTGGAAGCCGTCACGCAGTTCATTGGCACTTCATGGGTGCCCCTTTATTGCTGGTCACAGTATTGCAAGGGATCTAGTGCTGATGCCCCCATCAGCTTCTCCCTTGGCCCCAGAATGATTTTTTTCTAGCTTTTGGCTCACCACTGGCATTTTTTGGCTTGGCCTTCCATGCAAGTCACATGGTAATCATCTGGGTATAACACGTCTGGGTGTAACAATAAATCCAAATGAAATTTCAAACATGTTTTCAAGCTAATAGCACTTCCAATAGATGCAGGATGAGGGAAGACTGCATCTGGCTACTAGCATGTGGTACTGCGTTTGAGAACTAATGCAGGCATCTTAGTATCAATTACAGGTTGGACCTACTTAGTCTGTCACCCTCAGGACCTGACTGGTCCCAGATGAGGGATTATGCCAGACCACGGGAGGTCATATATGGCCCCTCTGCTACTGGCCTCAACCAGCCCTGGTCTGGATACTGGCCTCCCAGCCAGTTCCCCCCAATGCCACCAGCCACTCTGCCCTGCTGATTCTCCTTTCCCCCTTCCCTGCTAAGCCAGCCAGCCCAGCTCCCATCATACTGGGCTCCCAGCCCCATGAGGCAGCCCACTTGGGATGTGCTGGACTCCCAGTCACATTGGCCATCCCAAGTGATGCACACCAGGCTACAGCCCCACCAGGCAGCCCAGCCACCAAACCCCTTCCCTACTAAGCCGGACATCCCAGCAGACACGCTCCAGGTCTCACAGCCCATTTCCAGGCAGCCCAGCTGTGGGTAGACCAGCTGTGTCCCCTTCCATGCTAAGCCGGGCAGCCCAGCTGACACATGCTGGGCTCCAGGTCCTACAGCCCTGCTGCTGTGCACTGGGCTACAGCCTCATCAGGCAGCCCAGCTGGGTTGCGCCTGACAGCCCAGTTGCGGGGAGCCCAGCTGCCAGCCTTCCACCAAGATTTTCTGGTTCTGGAATATCCGTAGTCCTTCTGGACCTTGGATGTTGCCGGACAGTAAAGTCCTCAGAACAGAGGTTCAACCTGTACCATATGCTGGGGGAGGAAGATAGAGGTAGATCGTTCCATCATTGCCCTATTTTTGTACACTCCCCCTGAAACTGATACAGGCCATTGTCACTGACAGGATACTGGGCAAAATGGACCATTATGTGACACAGTAGGTAATCTCTAATTAATGAATTTTTATGGAGTAATTTGTACTAAACCTGCATATTGTATCATCATTACTGAAAGCCAGGAGGCATTATAGAAAATATAATCTGAGATGCATTAGTGCCACCACCTATGAAACAGATCCTGGTTTGTGAAAGCTACAGTTGATCATCTTTAACCAGTGTTTCTCAAATTGTGCTCCGCGGAGCCCCAGGGCTCCGTGAGACATCTCCAGGGGCTCTGCGAGATTGACAAACTGGAAACATGGATAAGTACAACACATACAATCAGTGGACCGCTGGGGCTCCGCAGAAATTTTTATGCATGTAAAGGGCTCTGGAGCCCCAAAAGTTTGAGAATCGCTGCTCTATACCTACTATTAATAGAAATTTAGCGCCTCTTCAAGAGAAACAGACCAACTAACCACACAGAAAAATGCAGTTATCTGAATGTAGACAGAACTACTTAGACTCAGTCACGTGCTATTAAACTCATGTCCTAATAAAAGAGCAAAAAATGTTTGTCTCATTCAGAAAAAAACCAAAAATCCATATGGCAACCTTTAGACCACAGGTCCAAATTAAAGAAAAAAGAGTGTTTTCCTTTCAGCTAACCAAACTGGGAAAAAAAGATCATCCTGTGGTAATACTGTGATATTAGCACAGTTCTCATTAATAAATAGCAGGCACATAAATTCCCCTTCACCCTCAGATTGAATAAGAATGGCTATGGTCTCTCTTGTCCAGTATTTTGTCTTCCAACAGTGGCCAATGCCAGGGGCTAAAGAAGGAATGAACAAAATAGGAAATGGTCAAGTGATTCATCCCTTGTTGTCCTGTCACAGTATTTGCCTGGCTTATGGACACCCAGACCATGGATGACATCTCTGACCATACTAGTTAATGGTCATTGATGAACTTACCCACCATGAATTTCTCTTTCTTTTTTGACTCCTGTTATAGTTTTGGCCGTCATGATATCCCCTGGCAGTAAGTTCTCAGGTTTGATGCACTGTGTGACGTAATTCCTTTTGTTAGTTTTTAAGCTGTTACCTGTTAATTACAACACTGACTCCAATTCTTGTTATGTGAAGGAGTAAATAGCATTTTTTTATTCACTTTCTCCTCACTGTTCATGATTTATAGACCTCTATCATATCCCCCTTAGTGATCCCTTTTCCAAACTGAAAAGATCCATATGCTGAGCTGTTTGTTTGAAGGACCGTGAGCTGAGGCCAGCAGTTGGAAGCTGTGAGCTTTTTAATGAGGATTTGAAATCTAGAGCCCTCTAGTCGTTGGTCAAGCCTTAACCATGCTCATAGTACTGGACTCCTCTGCTGCTTTTGGCCCTGCAAGACCATAAATTACCTACAGTTCACCTACATTTCATTTATTTTTATTTTGTTGTTTAGATTCACACACACACACTAAAAAAAAGCACCTCTCCACACACTATAAGCACCCTGGACCTAACTTAAGTGTACAACAAAACTTACCGATCATTTAAAAAATGCAGCAGTACAATTCAACATAGCCCACTACAACCTTCTGTCACAGTTGTAGGGTGAGTGAATTTCTGTTGCTTTTGTAAACCCTCTGAGCATCCTTCAGCTGGCAGGTTTCCTTGGGTAAAGTCACATAGTTCTCCCATTTTTAGCCTGGTGTCAGCCGATGGTCAGGGCAGTGCGTGGTGTGTGTGTGTTACACATCCGAGTCTTCAACTGCTAGGACAGGGTCCCTTCGCAGCGGGCAGCCGAAAAGGCTGACGGGTGCCCCAAAGTTTTACACCTGAGTCTTTGACTGCTAGGACACAGGGTCCCTTCACAGTGGACAACTTGTGAAGGCTGACAGGTGCCCCAGGAGTCTGTCCCGTGGAGGCGACAGGATCCAAATGCCCAGCTCTGCCTGCGTCTGCCCCTATGACTGGCTGGATTTCTTTTAATTGTGTCTGGTTCTGTTACAGCAACAGGAGGAGTCAGGTTAAAGCTTAAACAGTTACAGGTTTATTAAAGAGACTTATAAAGCATATGGTTACAATGGCTATTGTTCTACTTCTTAACTGCTAGAGAATACAGGTCTTAAAAATGGTTACAAAGGAAAAAGGATGATAGAAATAATCTCTCATTGTATGCATGCATTAAAAAGCTCTCATTGTATGCATGCATTAAAAACAAAAGGACACATATGGGTACAATTTTTACCCCCTTCTGCGTCTCTCGATTCCAGCGTGTCAGGCCAGGACTGGTCAATTCCCCGGGAAAAACGAATACAAGGCTGGGCATCCCCATGTGGACCTCGGGAGGCAATCACCTAACCCGACCAGCAGATAGATGGTAGATTGATACTCAGAGTGAGTGTGCTGCTGGGCCTGTCTTTATACCCGTGCAGTCACGTATTCTCTTTCTTATCTATGGTGCCAAATTGTGCTGGTTCAAAGATACCAGTTCTTACAAGGGAGTTGTGAACTTAATTTACACTTGTAAGAGAGAGAACTAAATTGGGAGTAGTAGAAATTCTTTACTCAGTGAGAGATTCCTCTTCTAGGGATGGTCGTGTGATCGTATCAACATAGGTGCTAGCCAAGGGCAGTTCTCGCAGCCTCTAGGTCGGCGATTGGCTTGATCACCCTCTCTTATCTGTGTTTACAGTTATCCAGGGTCTGATGAGCCAGCATATCCGGGCCTCTGTCAAGGCATCAAAGACTATGCTGATTTTATTGCTCTCTGTGTCCTGTGTGCTCTAGGCACCTCAGAGGGGCAAGCAAGATGGATGTGACAGAGGGGGCCTCTGTCTGGCTACACCTGGCCCTGCTTATCAATTATGCTTACCCAGGTAGTCCAACTGCTTATCAACTGTGATTCTTCCCTTTGGAGTCTATGACCAGTGTTGACTTGGGTGACCAAATCAAAATATTATTTTAGCCGTAGGAATGAGCGAGTGAGAGCAAGATGAATTTTAAAACTATCTATACACACCTTACCAAAAGGCCTACCATCTCCCGATACCATCAGCAGAATTTTGTGTCAGTTTCCTTTCCTTGAGTAGTTCTCCAGTGACCATCTCATTTCTAGAAAGAGACAATTTCTTTTAACCAGTTTGCTTTGTCAATTCCTGGCCTTTTGTTCCTGCTTGTCAAACCTGTTCGATAAGCTCTACGAGACGTCAAGCCAGACACCTCCGAGCCAGTGACTCTGCTGTTGTCCTATAACAACCCTCAAGTGATATGAAGGATGACTTATCTTGAACTTTTCTTCCTGACTGTTTTTCTTACAGCCGGCTGTTAAAGTAAACCAATGTATTCCTACAATAATCATTCCAATTACCATGTTGCTGTGCAGTATTCATAAATTATTACAGACAGCTCTTTGTCTGTCTCAGCCCCTTCTCTGGTATCTTGGCACCTCTGAATTTAAGGTGGTATCGTTAGTTGGGGAGATAGGTGGTTGCTTATGTTAGTAGGAAGCTGAACGTGAAATAACTTAATGGTTCTATTCCAGCTGGTGCAAGAACTAGTGCCTTTCCTAACCATGCCTTAGGCTGTTTGTTTCAGTTTAAAAGCAAAGAAAGGCACAAGGTCATATTCAGTTCTTGTGGTTACCCTCACCCACCCAGCTTGCCTCATTATGCTAAATGTGCTATAAAGCCTTACAGCTGCATTTGGCAATGAGCATGATAATCAATATTCTAGTTACTGGCACTGGACAGGCATTTTTCTGGGCTGCCAATTTGTCTCCCCTAACACTGGGCTGATGATCACAAAGTCCAGAGTGAAAAATGTTAGTAGTCAAGAAGGCAGCTATTTTCTGTTGAAAGGGTCTGACTGTGGAACAAACTTCCAGAGAGAAAGAATCAGATGAATTCAGAGTCATCTGTGAAGAAAGGCCGCAAGAGTTGACTTTGGTAAAAACTTTTTCATCAAAATTATAATGACATTTTCGGTAATAACCTTCCTAGACTGCTAAGGATTTAGATACTGCCAATCTAACGTGGGAAGTCTCCAGATGTCATACCAATGCAAAACTGTAAAATAGACAAATCTAGGGAAGAGATTTCATGGAACAATTGGGAGTGGCAGGGGTATGGCCTAATAGGTCTTTAGGATCTCTGACTAGTTGATTCTAGTTGACTAATTTTGGACAAACGGAACCAATAAAACAGAGCATACTCTCTCTACTGGACACTGAATTTATGAACTGTATAATACCCATATCCTTCGCAGACCTAAAATCTACAACTACTATACAGAACATTCCTGTATTGAAAGGGGATGCACTAGATCAGGGGCAGGCAAAATATGGCCTAGCAAACATTCAGATCTGGCCCTCTAAGATCCTCATAGACTCATAGACTTTAAGGTCAGAAGGGACCATTATGATAATCTAGTCTGACCCGCTGCACAGTGCAGGCCACAGAATCTCACCCACCCCAGAATAATCCTCTAGCTGTGATCTGTACCCCATGCTACAGGCGAAGGCGAAAAACCTCCAGGGCCTCTGCCAATCTACCCTGGAGGAAAATTCCTTCCCGACCCCAAATATGGCGATCAGCTAAACCCTGAGCATGTGGGCAAGACTCATCAGCCAGACACCCAGAAAGTTCTCTAGTAATTCCTATCATCCCTCCATTGACCTATTTCCCACTGATAATGAATGGTCAATTAGTTACCAAGATCATGTTATCTCATCAAACCATCCCCTTCATAAACCCATTTAGTTTAATCTTGAAGCCATATAGATCTTTTGCCCCCACTCCTCTGGGCTACCAATGTCTCATTGTCCAGTGGGACCCTTGGGTAGGCTCTCTGCCTACTCCAACCTCTCTACCCACTCAAAGTGGCCGGGGCCAGTGAGTGTGCATCTGCACACTGCCCCTGCCCTCAGTACCATCCTCACATCTCCCATAGGCTGGAAACTGGCCAGTGGGAGCTCCCTGGGCCATGCTTGGGGGGTGCAGCCAGCTCACGGAGCCTCTCTTCTGTTATGGTGGCCAGCCTTTTCAGGGCTGCACAGGATGGCCCCAGCACCTGGCCACTCTAAGCAAAATGTGGGAGCTTGGCAGGCAGAGAGCCTGCCCCAAGGTCCTGCTAGGAAAAGGGACTTGTGGCCAGAGCCTGCAGGTAGCAGCCCACCCCTGTTCGCAGCCAGCTCCTTGCTCCAAGTCACAATGCATGACCTCTGCACCTCTCCTGCATCCCTGCTCCAGGTCACAACTCAAACCCTTGCATTGCCTCCTGCACCACCTCCACCCCAGGTCAAAACTCCCTCCTGCCCCAGATCACACCTAAACCCTCTGCACCCCTCCTACACTCCTGCCATAGGTCACAACATATAACCCTCTGCATCCTTCCACCTGGTCACATCTCCCTTCCAGATCTTGCACCCCTCCCACACTCCTACACCAGGTCACAACCCCCTCCTTCACCTAAACTCTCTCCTAGACACCTCACCACCTTCTGCACCCTAATGCCCTACCTAAAGCTCCTTTCTGCGCCCAACCTCTTTCATAGACCCCACCCTTCCCATAAATAGCATAGAAAAATGTGCCCCCGTGCAAAAATTATTGCCCATCGCTGTAGTGGATGATATAAAAGGTATTTCAGTACTAACTTCTATGATTCTCTGATACTTGTTGCCATGAAATTGGTAACCCTAATGCTCTGCTCTGCACCATAGGCTGGCTTGATTTGACATAATTGACTTTGACATAATCATCCTAATTGAGAGATTTGTTTGTTCCATAGATGTAATAATGACTCTGTTTCTTTATTTGTTCTTTCCTAATGTCTTCTAAATTATCGGTCATTGTTCTTGACCTCAGGACATACAACATACCACTTGTGAGTATCCTGTGCCTTCTGCAGATGCCCTGAGAGAGCAGTGACCTTGGGCATGCAGGGATGAGTTGCCTGCAAAGGGCTAAATCTAAAATAGCTGTTTGAGAGCTTCAAAACCTGAAGTCTGTCAGCTCTGGGACAACACCAAGGCTGCCACAGAACTGTCAATAAGAATGAAGATTTGTGGTGGGGACTTTAAACAAAATTTTCCAGCTCTTTTGCTGTGAATTTCTTTTCTGCCAGGCTGTGTACTTTCAAAGTAAAAGTGGATGTAGTTCTATGTGCTTTTCACATGTGGGAAGGGCAGGGCTGGAGTAGAACTCAAGTCCTTCTGCTCAAAAGCAGCAGGTCTATGTCACTCATGCTGTGGGAGATATTGCTTAAAGGAAACATAGTCTACATTGCCCAAGGTCACATAGGAAGTCTATGGCAGAGCAAAGAATTGAGCTTATGTTACTTGAGTCTGTCTATTTTGTTAATCAGAAACCATTCTGTTGGTCCGCCCTTTCTACTTAGACTTTACTTTCTTTAGAAGAAAAAAAAAAGAAAAAGTATGTTTGACTGACTGGACTAGGCAGTATGTCATGTTGATTACTTCTCTTGTTATTTTTCTATAAAAATATTTTTAGAAGCTGTAGGACCAAAATGACTTGTAAATATTATTTCAAGCTATGCTTTATCTTGAATTTATTACTGTTCTTTCACTGTGTATTTTTTATGGTTACATAATGTTGCATACTTGGTTGGAGGGGAAAATCTGTTCCTACATCTAAATCATCTTCACGCATGCTTCAAGCTTCCCTTTCCAAACTCTATTAATATTTTTTTTTGTTTCCCACATGTATATGTTTGCCCAAAGCAAATTCTTTTCAATGTTTATTTTTCGTGTATGTGAGAAGTTGGTTTAGCCCAATTATAAGTGTACTGTCAACTAAATGCTTTCAGTCCATTTGTTGTACCACCTTAATGTCTTCAAACTCAAATGGATGGTATTTTCCATTCAATGATTATTGGGTCAAACACAGTTCAGAACATTTATCTAATTTTGTTGTGTACACCAGTTTGTTTTTATTAAATCAGCATAATAGTTGTACGTGTGTATTTGAACAGTGCTAATCCAAGTTCATACAAAAATGCATATCATCCCATGGTTAATTGCATGGTTCAATTATAGCTGATGAAATTGAATTCTTTAATTAGTGGATCTGTCTTGTTCAGTTGTCTAGAAGTTAGTTGTACAGGCATATTTATATATTCCTACCTCAAACACGCAGTGACAACTTCCACCTTGGAGGAAAAAAAGAAATCGTTAAATTGTTCATATATGCATACCTAATTTATATATATGTTTTCAGAAGTATAGCAATAACATTGAGGCCCACAATTACCTTTAAACAAGGAATTTAGTGGTATCAAATTACATTTGAAAATATCTTCTTTTATAGGAAATAATTTCAAATAGTTTGTATAGTAGTTTATTGGTAACTATTACAAAGACATTTGCATATAATTCAGTTTTAAAAAATCTTTTTGGGGATTCTTTTGGAATTGATTTCTAGCATTTTTAGAATAATTTGGCCTAGCATTTTGTTTTTAATTATTTTTGTTAACAAGATGTAAAATGTGTAGCTTCAGGTAATTGGAATGTGGATATTAAACAACTGTAAGTTGCACAAAAGTATTCTCTGCAGCAGATTATATTGTTACATTATACCATGACACCAACTGACTAAGAACCACATTCTGATTTTGTCCACATCACTGTAAATCAAGATTGATTCCATAATTAAATTGGTGTAAATGAGATCAGAATTTGGCCTTGGTTGTGGATTTTCCCCCTGTTCCTAAAAATGTTTCCCCCTGAACTGGTACATCTGAAATGAACACTGTAGTGTCCTTTTGTAGAAGCAGCTCTTCAAGAGTGATTCAAGCATAATGCAGATTTTATTATTGGAAGATGTTTTTCAGCTGTTCAGGAGTTAGTTATTCTTGAGCTCTAGAGGAATGCAGATGTTTTGGACCTTTTACTTTTCAGGCATGAGAAAAAATACAAGAAAGGTTCAGAATATCTTTATTTCCTTTAGACTTGCCAGTGATTACTCATTTGGACCAGGTTTGTAAACAATGGCCTCAGTTATTACATACGCAGTTTGGAGATGCAGCAGGATACTCAGTCCTAGCAAATGAAGAATAACTAGTTTATCATGTAGTACGTAGCCTAAATTTTACCTGCAAAAATATGTGTGCTCGTCTTGTAATTTCAAACCTCAAAGAAGAACAAAAATGGGTCTAAGAACACAGCTGAATAAATTTGTTCATCCAAAATGCCAGAGGGATGATGAGCATTCTGTGTGGTATGACTGTCAGTAAAGCATGTCTCTCACATTTTTTTCAGCTGCAGCTTGCCACAAGCATGCAGCAGGGGATGGCACTGATAGTTGATAAGTCATAGACATGTATGTGTTATATGCTTGTTATTTTGACTTACATGCCACACAATTCTGAAACTCCTGCTTCTTTCCCTTGCAGTCTGATAATTTGACAAAAGTTCCTTCAGAGTTTCACCTTATGATGTAAGTGAATTTTGGGGAAAACAGTGTTTGAAATATTACATTATGGGAAAAAAAATTAAATAGCCGCATGTTTTTTTGTTTCCTGGTCTTCTGGAGTACTGTCAGCCGACGGTCAGGGCAGTGTGTGTGTGTGTGTGTATGTTTCTGAGAAAAGGTTTAATGTCCGTGTCTTTACTGCTAGGACCGGGGTCCCATCGCAGAGGGTGGCCAGCAGGCCAACAGATGCCCCGTTATATAGGAAGAGCTTATTACACCTTAGATTTTAGCTGCTAGAACACGGGTTCCTTCGCAGCGGGCAGCCTAGGAAAGGCTGAAAAGGTGCCCCAACGGATCTTGTCACCTGGGAGTGACACAGATCCAAACGCCCAAGCTCTTCCTATGTCTGTCCCTTTATGACCAGCTGAAGTTCTTTTAAATTGTGCTTGGTTCTGTTACAGCAACTGAAGGAGTCTGGTTAAAGCTTAAACAGTTACAGGTTTATTAAAGAAGCTTAGAAATCATATGGTTACAATGGCTATTGCTCTATTTCTTAAATGCTAGCAAATATATATATATATATATATATATATATATATAGGTCTTAAAAATGATTACAGGAAAAAGGTAAAGATAGAAAATAGAAATAATGGTACCAAGTGACAGCTTAATCTTTAAAGAGCTCTAACACTATGTATATATATACTTAAACAAAGGACCACATCCAGGTACAATTTTTACCCCTTTCTGTGCCTCTCGACTCCAGCATGTCAGGCCAGAGCCAGTCTCTCAATTCATAGGAAAGACAAATACGAGGTGGGCGTCCCCTCTGGAACCTCAGGAGATCAAACATCTAACCCGACCAGAAAATAGATGGTAGATTGACACTCAGAGAAAATGTGCTGCTGGACCCATCTTTATACCCCTGGGGGCCCGTATCCTCTTTCTTATCTAAGATGCCGAATTGTACTGGTCCGTTTTGTGGCGCTAGTTCTTAAAAGCAAGTTTCAAGTTAATTTACACTTGCAAGAGAGAGATAACTAAATTGTGCGTACTAGACTTTTTTTTACTGGGAGAGAGATTCCTCCTCCCGCGGACGGCTGTGTGTTCGTATCAATAGGGGTTAAGTCAAGGACACTCCTTGGCAGCCTCTTGGTCAGCAATTGGCGTATCTCTGTTTGCAGCCATTCACGGTCACAGCAGCCTGGGCCTTCTGTTCTGTGTGCCCTGCATGCTCCGGGCAAGCAAAAATGGATGTTACGGGGGGGGGGGGGGGGTTCCTGTCTGGCTACAAGTACATGTATGTTTTCTAAAAAAATTAATACTAGAGAGTGATGATAGCAGATTGTGGAACAAAACATTCTGATGTAACGATACACACTTGAACCTAATAATGCTGTTGGTTGAAAATTGACTCTGCATTCTGAGTGGAAATCTTGAAAGCTTGCATCTGTGTAGTGAGATCCACATTGCAAGCAGGTTATATGAATCCTTTCTCAGTGTCTCACTCCTGCTTGTGCATCCTCATATGTGTCTGGGGGTCTCCTTAGCAGGGACCAACTTCTAGAGCACTGCAAATCCACAGATATTCACTTTAGATCTGTGAATACCTGCATCTGTGGATTTGGATATCAGCATATCATTTTGCAGATGCTGACACAAATTTTGTATCCACGTAGGGTTCTATTCATTACTCCTTTGGGCTATGATATTCCAACTCTGGAGCACTTCAGAGTTAAGTGAGAGGACAGATATTTTTGTGGTGCACTTGGGAGACATGGGTTCAATTCCCTACTCTGCCACAGACTTTCCAGTGTGAGCTTGGAGAAGTCATTTGGCGACTCTATGCCTCTGTACTCTGAAAAATAAGAATGAGAGAACTTTTCTACCTCTCAGTGATGCTGTGAATGTAAATTAAAAAATGTGAGATGGTCAACTATTACAGTAATGGGAACCATATAAATATCTAGTACAGATAGATGTAATCACTGATTGGAGCACCCCAAAATAACTCCAGAGGGACATCCATGTTATATTGTCCTGAGGTGGAGATATTCTGTTACAGAAACTCTGCTTCATCACAAATTGTCTCAGGATTTCAGGCCATGATTCCATTATGGTGAGTGACTTCCCTCTCTGGAGTATATTGTCATTTTCTCTGATACTGTGTGGAAATGCATGTTTATTCACTAATCTATAAGAGTGAAAACCTTGCATCTCCTTGTCTTCATTCCACTGTAGTAGTGTGCTTCCTCTTTTCTGAGTGCAAGGGTTGTGTCTGTGATTGTCACTTTCCACTTGTTTTATGAGCAATGCTTTTCTGAACTGATGACTGAGAGAGCTGCATTCTGGGCCTCAAAAAAATTATGTGTATGTAAAGTTACACATGCATGTGTAAAAATTGAGGTCAATGGAGCTTTGTTAACTCATACCAGTTGAGGATCTTGTCTATTGGGAATACTCTTGTGCATAAGGGAGTGTCAAATCAAGATTTTTTATATAATACATACAAAGGGCTCTAAGCAAACATATACCCTTTCGCATGGAACAAATATTATATCCAAAAAAACCTATCATATGTTGTGACTCAGAAAAAGTTGCCACTATTGATAATTTAAACAGGTGGCACTCAAACACCAGTCCTTTTAAACAGCATCTTGAGTCACTATGCTGATAAAATAGGATTTCTACTTAAAAAACCCAGTGGTATCACTTGTTAATGAAGACTTACTGCTTAACTAAATCAAAATCTCCTTTACAAGAGTCTAGTCTTTGAGAGACTGAGGTTAATAATTGGAAGAATAAAAATTATTGCATCAAATATTTTTGTAAATTATTTGGTACTGAGAATCTTTTCTCAGTTGAAATCCTTTTCAGAGAGTGTTCATGGTCTTATATTTGAATGTTTGATTTTGAAGTTATGGTAGCTAAAACATGCATGTCATTTAGGAACTGTGTACATTTAATTTCTTATACTGAGAGACTAATGTAGAATTCTAAAATCCTCTCAGTTTAAAAACATTCCATAACACACAGTTCAGTATTTGCAATGAAAACCACCATTGGTTATCCTTGTGTGATAAAAAGAAAAAAATTCCGAGATAAAAGGCGTATCATATTTTCTATAGCCAATAAACCCCATTTTCAAAAGTGACCTAGTCTCCCAAGTCCCACTGACTTTCAGTTAGCTCCTAGTGACAAAGCCACTTTGAAACTGGATTTGAACTCCTAATCATTTGGGCCCTATTGAAAATTGTACCTGGGGTCTCCTGTTGTTTACATCCTTTGTCTACAGTAAATTTTTTTCCTGATTTACATTGCAAGAAGATCATTAGATTTAAAATACATACCTTCCTTTCTTCTCTACTCCTCCCCCACTTCCAACATTAGTAGATAGTATTCTTCATGAACTCATTATCTATGTATTCTCCCAATGGAATTTTGTTCATATGGTCTTTTCATGTAGACAGAAAAATGGTCTTACCTCTTTTAATTTTTTGCCATTCTTTGGAAAGGTATATTTTTTCAATAGGCTTTATTTTTTAGATACTATACCATTTCCAGAGTAAAACATCCTGCTAGTAAAGCTTACATGTGTATCTGTTTCAGTACATATCTGTATGTTGCTAGTATAGGCTAGGAAAGTGTTAAATTAGAATGAAAATTGCAAAATTATTTTTCCACTATGGTTTGTCATCCAGAAATGGGTTTGTAACACAGTGTACAGCCTTGTATCCCAGCTGTGTGGAGCATTGATTGCTTCTGCCTGAAGCAGGGATGCTGTCAAGTTGCTCTGAGAGTTGAGTCATCTATTGACAAAGAGCTACCAGCCAGCAGATAATGCTGTGCAGCTCTGCTCTCTGTGCTCCCACTATGCACTGCTTATAGCAGCTGTCAAAGGTACTGAAGGGTCCACAAGAAAGGACTTTACATCTGCTAAGAAGAGAAAAGCTGGCCAAGGGAAACCCTAGATATCAGTACAACATGAATGCATACCTTACTAAACAACACAGCTGCTGCAGGGGGTCTGATGGGATGGATGCTGGCAGAAGTTTGCCCTCATTGATGAGGGATGCCCACTGTGCCTGTGGTTGCCAACAGAACCCCCCAGGGTTCTATTATAATTCTCAGACTGTACCCTCTTCGGGACCTGTGGGGCTGACTCAAAACAGGAGTAAGTGTATTACTTTGTGGGACAGTGGGCGGAAGAGTCCCCATAAAACTCTGGCTAAGACAAAAGGGACCACAGGGGAGTGGTGGTCGGAGTGCACCTGTCCCCATGGCTGGTGCAACCCAGTACAGGTGAGCCTATTCTTATAAGTCTAAATGAGTTAGAAGATTCTCAACAAAAAATAGAATTTTGCTACTGTTGGCAGCTTTTCACGCTGGGTCTTGATTATTGTTTAATGATGTATTTTGGAAGATTTTATGCAAGGGGAGTGTCAGTTTTTAATGTCTGTCAATTGAATCCTGTTTTTATGTGGTCTTTGTAATTCTTGTTTTTTTTTTCTGGGAAGAGTTTCATTTTCATAATACATTGGTTTTATATAGATATTCAACTTCTCTAAACTTCCTGTTACACTGTGATTATGTTTAGAAGTTTGGTCTGCTTTAGGCACCCCATGGCTTCACATGTATTGTATTGTGCATGCTTCTTTGGAGAGTTTGTTTTTGTTTGCTTTTTCAAGTTAAATAATCACATAGCTTTTAAATAGGGAAAAGTAATTAAATGTTTAAAAAGGAATATGGAAGGCACCTCCTGCTTGCAATATCTATTTGAAATTTAAGTAAGTATGAAGTAACTGACTTTAGCCTTCATTTTTATACTAATTTTAATTTTTCAAATGGCAAACTAGTTTTATTTGAAATTTAAAATATATTAGTGTCCAGAATTTGGACAGTTATTTGAGTGTAATTATTCTTACTTATAATTGCTTCCAAGGAAACAAAGCACTGAGAAATGAATTTCAGTGACATTCATTCGGTTGTTAATATTAAAAAGCATTAATGCTTTGTCCACTGATGCGTGCATTTTCATGTCTGCATCAGACATTTTAATCTCATTCAAAAGCTTTGCTTTATACTGACACCAGCCAACCATATAGTGAAGTTTATTTAACTCAAAAGGAAAATTGGAGTGCAACATTAAAATGAAATACTCTAGTGATTATTAGGTAAATCTTACATTATAGTCTAACGGTTCTTAAACCTTATTGGATTGAAGACATGCTGTTTGGAGTATAAATCATTTCTCTGATGGAAATGATCGTAATATGTTTTTCATAGAACAGGGAACCAATAAGGGGGTATTATTTGGTCTTCTGACAGTGGGGTACATTTTATCTTAGCTCATAATCCAGAAAAGTGATGCATAGTTTGATATATATATAAATTAACTTTGAACTGATTTTTAATTGAAAGACTAATATTTTTTGGTTTTGGATTTTTTTGAAGTGACCAAAAATACACATATTCTAAAAATATATTGTAAATTCTTCTCATGAACGGTGTGTACCAAATTTATATGAAAGTTGCATAGAGTATAAGCCATCATGAAAACATTAAAAAAAATCAATAGAAATTAGCGAGTGTCCTTATTTTGCTTCAGTGACTTAGGAATTTTATTTTTAATGTTTTTTTTCTCCTACTGAGCAACCAGTTTTGTTGGCTATGTAAGATACAGAATTTGCAGAGGGGGCAATAATGTTGTATGTTCTTATTGTTATTTTTAAAAAGTATCCTACTGATCACACTTAAAAGATCACTCCAGTATATGTACTTTACTTGCATTCAGTTTATGCATTCAAATACAATGTAATTGCATATTTTCAACACCATTTTATAAAGATAATATAAAATAACACATTTAAAGATTTGCACCAATAGGTCATTTTTACTTTTGAACTTCATCTAGCACACATTCTTACTGTCGAAGCAAAATACAGGACAATGTAGCACTTTAAAGACTAACAAGATGGTTTATTAGATGATGAGCTTTCGTGGGCCAGACCCACTTCCTCAGATCAAATAGTGGAAGAAAGTAGTCACAACCATATATACCAAAGGATACAATTAAAAAAATGAACAAATATGAAAAGGACAAATCACATTGCAGAACAGAAGGGGGATGCGGGGGGAGGAGGGGGGGGAGAGGGAGGAAGGAAGGTAAGTGTCTGTGAACTGATGATATTAAAGGTAGGGAGAGTGGGATGTTTGTGAGTTAATGGTATTACAGGTGATAATTGGGGAAACTGTCTTGGTAATGGGTGAGATGTCACCCATTACCAAGACAGTTTCCCCAATTATCACCTGTAATACCATTAACTCACAAACATCCCACTCTCCCTACCTTTAATATCATCAATTCACAGACACTTACCTTCCTTCCTCCCCCCCCCCCCCCCCGCATCCCCCTTCTGTTCTGAAATGTGATTTGTCCTTTTCATATTTGTTCATTTTTTTAATTGTATCCTTTGGTATATATGGTTGTGACTACTTTCTTCCACTATTTGATCTGAGGAAGTGGGTCTGGCCCACGAAAGCTCATCATCTAATAAACCATCTTGTTAGTCTTTAAAGGTGCTACATTGTCCTGCATTTTGCTTCAACTACCCCAGACTAACACGGCTACATTTCTATCACTATTCTTACTGTCTGAACTCACATTTTTGTCTTTGTTGAGTTTAGCTAAGTGTCCTCAGTAGTATTTACCTGAGGTCATCTTTATGCTTTTTAGAAAAAAAATCTAGTGCAAGATAATGTTCTGCTCCTACATGCAACTGAAACAGATTGATATGTTACTTTCTCATAGGATTTTATTCATCTTTTGTCTTCTGCTGTGTCATACCATTTCTAGACAGTTTCCTGTGACTTTCTCACTCTTTCTCATTCAAATAATAATCTCTTTATTTTTATTTCACCTGTCTAAAGCGAGCATTGTGGAGACAATGAGAAGAGTAGGGAAAGAGTATGTAAAAACGCTGGGGATATGTCTACACAGTAACTAGACACCAACAGCTAGACCGTGCCAGTCTTCTCAAGCTCCTGGGGCTTGCACTGCAGAGCTGTGTCATTGCTATGTAGACTTCCAAACCTGGTTTGGAAACTGAGTACCCTCCCATGTCACAGGGTCCTAGAGCCAGGCTCCAGGCCGAGCCCAGAAGTATACATAACAATGAAACAGACTCACAGCCCAAGACTTGTGAGCCCAAGTTGGCTAGCACTGGCCGCTGCAGTTTTTTCTCTTGTGTAGATATATGCTGGGAAGTCTTGCTTTCTGACCAACATTGAGATGGTAACTGTTTATAACTGTTGTAAAAAGCTGGTGGGATAGGGCATCACCCCAATATGGTTTCTGAAGATCAACTACATTTCATATGAGTAAGAGATGCAATGTACTGCAATTTAATAGCTAGTTAGAAAACTGCTATTTGTTCTTTCTTCTTTAGAGTGCAGATTAAAAGCTGTAGGTGTCTGTTGAGGGACTCACCACACCGTCTCTTGATTGGAAAATAATCTCAGTCTGTCTCTCTCAAAAGAAGTCTTAGTCCCCTTTTACAGCAGTAAAGTCATGTTTTCAGTGATGATATTTCACACATAAAAATGCAATGAGAAATGAAGAGCATAATTAGAATAAAAGTAAATGATTCTAAGTTCAGATCTTGTATATAATGAGCTACGGTGAGAATATTTGTAAAATGGCTAATAGAGGTTGACATTCTTCAATACAGGTTGTTTGTTTAAAAGAGAGATAATGGGAATCTACTCTTCAGCGTAGACAAAATTACATCAACTGATGTGTTTCCCTTAAAGTGCTGAGCACCTTCTCTTGCCAAATAAGTCACTGGAAGGTGACCCCTGGCTTCAGATGGAGCTGAAAGCACATACCTCCTCACAGGTTCCTCAATTACCAATGCAACGATCAATATAATGTCAGGTTCTTGGTGTTTCAGTGATACCATTGACAAATTTGTCAAAGATTCAGAAGTGTTTTGAAATGTTAAATCTCTGCAAATTTTATTGCCTATGTATCTTTTTCCCAATATCTTCTCTAGTATAGGTAAGGCAACGAGTGGCTCTTCATTGAAGTTTTTGTGTGTTAAACTCTGCAGATTTGCTTCCCTGGATTTTCTGTGTGCATTTTCCCTTGGTTTTGCTTTGAGTTTTGGGCTGAGAACTCTCTTTTCTCAAACAGACTTATTTGAAATTACCAAAATTCACTTCATTTGAGAAACCATATTAAATTAAAATAATTCAGAAGCTAGTGCTAAACTCAGGTTTGAACAAACACTAGCATTACTAAGCCAGAGGGTTTCCCCCAAGAGCTACTGATTGTGTTTTGTTATCAATTTATCAGAAGCTAAGAAATTAAGAAAATGTATAAGGGATTCAAAGGGATACAAGATTAAGTCTATGGCTAGCGGAGTTAAGGTGAATAAGAAGTTTTCTTAAGTGCATTAAGAAGAAAAAGAATGGTGTTGGTCCATTACTAGATAGAAATGTAAAATTATCAATGATAATGGAGAAAAGGCATATGTTCAATAAATATTTATATTCTGTATATGGGGAACTGAGTATGTATTTGTGTTGTATGATAACACACTTTCCATTCCCGTAGTATCTCAGGAAGATGTTGAGTAGCAGCTATTAAATTTAGACATTTTTAAACTGGCAGGCCCAAGTAACTTGCATCCAAAAATTTTAGAAGAGTTCTCTGAGGAGCTCACTAGACAATGAATGTTGATTTTCAATAAATCTTGACATACCAGGAAAGAGCCAGAAGACTGGAAGAAAGCTAATATTGTGCCAATAATTAAAAAGAGTGAAGGGATGACTCAGGTAATTACAGGTCTACCAATCAGACATTGATAAATGGTAAGATAATTGAACAGTTTATAAAAGGCTCAATAAAAAATTAAAGGAGGGTAATATAATTAATGCCAATCAACATGGATTTATGGAAAATTGACCTTGTCAAACTGACTTGATCTTTTTTAAGAGATTACAAGTTTGGTTGATAAAGCTATTACTGTTGATGAACTATTCTTATGCTTCTATAAGACATTTGGTTTGGTACTGCACAATAATCTTGATTAAAAGAATTAGAATGATATAACATTAACATGGGAGACAAATAGATTAATAACTAGCTAACGTACAGGTCTGAAAATGTAATTGTGAATGGAATTCCTTTTCAAATTGGTGTGTTATTAATACACAGGGATTGGTTCTAGGCCATTACACTATTAAGAATTTTTATTTATTATCTTAAAGCAAACAGAAATCATAACCCATAAATTTTGAGAGATGGTAAGTAATAAGGTTAAGACAGGTTAATGATGTGTGTGTGTGTGTGTGTGTGTGTGTGTGTGTGTGAGAGAGAGAGAGAGAGAGAGAGAGAGAGAGAGAGAGAGAGAGAGAGAGAGAGATACTTCAACTAATAACTGAGGATGATTGGTAGTCATCACTGTCAAAGACAGAACCCTGAACTAGATGGATTCCTGCATTATGATTATATTCCAAATGATGTTACTGTAAATTAACCATCATTCACCCATAGAGCATTCTGGTAGCAGCAGCACAGAATGAAAGTTGATTTCCCACTGAGGAAAAAAATGCTAGAGGAGCCAAAAAAATTTTCTCTAGGGTGATTAATGTTCTCTTGTAATCTATGTTTTTTTATTTTTTGTTTTTGTTAAGGCCAGGAAGAGAGACCATTACTATCCTCTAGCCTGACCTGTAAGAAATTAACCCAAAAATCATTGCATGATTCCTAGCTGAAATATTGATCAGCAGAATGACACTCTTCTGGATGAACAAATAAAGAAGCACAGAAAGGGAGATGATAGAATCTGATTATGCCCCATAAGCCTTCTGTGAAAATTTGGCACAGTGACTCGCATTTGGCATTTATTCCTGATAGTTGCCATAGAAATGAAATTTCATATAGGGTTCTATTATATGAAAATTGAAAGCATTTAAGGGAAATCATTGCCTGGTGGTTACCTTTAAGAAGTCAGAATTTGGTGTCAGTAACCAACTTAGCATTATATCTAATACTCCAATTTTCCCTATAAGTAATAACATTCAGAACAGCTTGGTATCCCTTAGCACATGGAAGGAGGGGGGAGGGCTTTGAGCCACATTCATGTAATCAAGGGTAGCTTCCGGTGGGCTGCTAAACACTTTATTTACCTGAGCATCGAGTATCTGCAGACAGGGCCACTCACAGCTCCTATTTGCTGTGGTTCATTGTTTCTGGCCAGTGGAGTCAATGCTCCTTTCCAGGAGTGGGAAGGCCTTGTTTGGACACAGACTGGCTAATCTTGTGAGGAGGGCTTTAAACTAGGTTCGACGGGGACAGGTGAGCAAAGCCCACAGGTAAGTGCTGAATGTGCGGGACTGGGAGATGGGTTGGAAATGGGGGGAACTACGGACTATAATGGCAAGGAGAAAGGAGAGTCAGGGCACAACAGGGACGCAAGATCAAGTCAGTATCTTAGATGCCTATATACAAATGCGAGAAGTATGGGTAATAAGCAGGAAGAACTGGAATTCCTAACAAATAAATACAACTATGACATCATTGGTATTACAGAAACCTGGTGGGATGGGACGCATGATTGGAATGTTGGTATGGAAGGGTACGGCTTGCTCAGGAAGGACAGACAGGGAAAAAAGGGAGGAGGGGTTGCCTTGTATATTAAAAATGTACACACTTGGACTGAAGTGGAGATGAACGTAGGAGATAGCTGTGTAGAGAGTCTCTGGGTTAAGCTAAAAGGGGTAAAAAATGAGGGTGATGTCATGCTAGGAGTCTACTACAGGCCACCTAGCCAGGTGGAAGAGGTGGATAAGGCCTTTTTTAAACAATTAACAATACTATCCAAAGCCCAAGATTTGGTGGTGATGGGGGACTTCAACTATCCAGACATACGTTGGGAAACTAACACAGCGGGGCACAGGCTATCCAATAAGTTTCTGGACTGCATTGGAGACAACTTTCTGTTTCAGAAGGTTGAAAAAGCTACCAGAGGAGAAGCTGTTCTGGATTTGATTTTAACTAGTTGAGAACTTGAAAGTGGAAGACAGTATGGGGGACAGTGATCATGAAATAATAGAGTTCATGATCTTAAGGAAAGGTAGAAGGGAGACCAGCCCAATTGAGGTAATGGATTTCAGGAAGGCAGATTTTGATAAGCTCAGAGAACTTGTAGGTAAGGTCCCATGGGAAGCAAGACTGAAGGGAAAAACAATTGAGGAGAGTTGGAAGTATTTCAAAGGGATGTTGTTAAGGGCCCAAAAGCAAACAATTCCGCTGTGTAGGAAAGATAGAAAATACGGCAAAAGACCAGCTTGGCTTAACAAGGAGATCTTGCATGATCTCAAAATAAAAAAGGAGTCCTATAAAAAATGGAAACTAGGACAAATAACAAAGGATGAATATAGGCAAGCAACACGGGAATGCAGGGGCAAGATTAGAAAGGCAAAGGCACAAAATGAGATCAAACTAGCTACAGGCATAAAGGGAAACAAGAAGATCTTTTATAAATACATTAGAAGCAAGAGGAAGACCAAGGACAGGGTAGGCCCACTGCTCAGTGAGGAGGGAGAAGCAGTAACAGGAAACTTGGAAATGGCGGAGATGCTCAATGACTTCTTTGTTTCGGTCTTCACCGAGAAGTCTGGAGGTGTGCCTAACGTAGTGAATACAAGCAGAGAGAGGGTAAGTTTAGAAGATAGGATACACAAAGAACAAGTTAAAAATCACTTAGGAAAGTTAGATGTCAGCAAGTCACCAGGTCCTGATGAAATGCATCCCAGGATACTCAAGGAGCTGATAGAGGAGGTATCTGAGCCTTTAGCTATGATCTTTGAAAAATCATGGAAGACGGGGAGATTCCAGAAGACTGGAAAAGGGCAAATATTGTGCCCATCTATAAAAAAGGGAATAAGAACAACCCAGGAAACTACAGACCGGTCAGTTTAACGTCTGTCCCAGGGAAGATAATGGAGCAGGTAATTAAGGAAATCATATGCAAACATTTGGAAGGTAATAAAGTGATAGGGAATAGCCAGCATGGGTTTGTGAAGAACAAGTCATGCCAAACTAAACTGATAGCTTTCTTTGATAGGATAACGAGCCTTGTGGATAAGGGAGAAGCGGTGGATGTCATATACCTAGACTTTAGTAAGGCATTTGATACGGTCTCGCATGATATTCTTATTGATAAACTAGGCAAATATAACTTAGATAGGGCCACGATAAGGTGGGTGCATAATTGGCTGGATAACCGTAGTCAGAGAGTTGTTGTTAATGGTGCTAAATCCTGCTGGAAAGGGATAACAAGTGGAGTTCCGCAAAGGTCTGTTTTGGGACCCGTACTGTTCAATATCTTCATCAATGATGTAGATATTGGGATAGAGAGTACGCTTATTAAGTTTGCAGATGATACCAAACTCGGTGGGGTTGCAACTTCTTTGGAGGATAGGGACATAATTCAAAATGACCTTAGCAAGTTAGAGAAATGGTCAGAGGTAAACAGGATGAGGTTTAATAAAGAGAAATGCAAAGTGTGTTCCTTAGGAAGGAACAATCAGTTCCATACATACAAGATGGGAAGTGACTGTCTAGGAAGGAGCATGGCGGAAAGGGATCTAGGGGTCATAGTGGACCACAAGTTGAATATGAGTCAACAGTGTGATGCTGCTGCAAAAAAAGCAAATATGATTCTAGGTTGTATCAACAGGTGTGTTGTAAGCAAAACTCGTGAAGTCATTCTGCCGCTCTACTCTGCACTAGTTAGGCCTCAGCTGGAGTACTGTGTCCAGTTCTGGGCGCCACATTTCAAGAAAGATGTGGAGAAATTGAAAAGGGTACATAGAAGAGCAACAAGAATGATTAAAGGTCTAGAGAACATGACCTATGAAGCCAGGCTTCATGAACTGGGCTTGTTTAGTTTGGAAAAAAGAAGATTAAGGGGGGACATTATAGCGGTTTTCAAATATCTAAAAGGGTGTCACAAGGAGGAAGGAGAAAATTTGTTCCTCTTGGTTTCTGAGGACAGGACAAGGAGTAATGGGCTTAAAGTGCAGCAAGGGAGGTTTAGATTGGACATTAGGAAAAAATTCCTAACTGTCAGGGTGGTCAAATATTGGAATAAATTGCCAAGGGAGGTGGTGGAATCTCCCTCTCTGGAGATATTTAAGAACAGGTTAGATAGACATCTGTCAGGGATGGTGTAGACAGAGCTTGGTCCTGCCTTGAGGGTAGGGGGCTGGACTCGATGACCTCTTGAGGTCCCTTCTAGGCCTATGATTCTATGATTCTATGAAATTGGTGAGCCAGCCCACACCACTTCCCACAACTCCCATTGGTCAGGAACAGTGAACCACAATCAATGGGATCTGCAAGTGACCTCTGCCTAAGCAAATGCTGATTTTTCAAAATAACTATTTAAAGAAACTAACTATTTAAATAACTATTTAAATAAATATATTGACCAGGAAACCTGAGATCTGACAACGAGCTCAGGTTTCTCATCATGTCTATTCAGGGCATGCAACAAAATCCTTGCCTAGAACAATGTCCTAACATAATTTATTATTACAGGAGTCTATGAACAGTGCATTTTTTTCTCTTTTGTTGGATACTATTCTATTTCCTTCTGTCATTTGGTATCTACTCTCCTTTCATTGCTAAAACCTTTGATGGCATATAACTAGAGAAGGCAGCAAAGACTGCTGAGAAACAGGCATTACAGGCATGATTACACAGATCATGAAAGCATTTCTGCATGAGATACTCTACATATATTCATATACAAAAAAACAGAGGCTATGCAATATACTGCAGTCCCCTGGCACTTTGTTGATAATCGACACACATTTTGGCTTTTCACTGTTCAGTTATAAATGTGTTACTATTGTGTGTATATGATTACTTAGACACTCTGCTTTTTAAGATGCAGACCTCTTATAGAAATGTAGCATGCTTATTTAATCTAACTGAAGAAAATGTGTGAAGATAATGTATGGTTTTTGCAATTGTATGTGTAAGTGCTTCTGGCTGATAGAACTTCTCTCCAGTGCATTGAAATGGTCTGGAGAACTATCTAAAAACCAGAATTATCACCCAAAGTTAGACATGTGCTTTGGGACTGGCGACTTTAGTCAGTTCAGGGTGTGGGCCCCTCTCTCTCTCTCTCTCTCTCTCTCTCTCTCTCTCTCTGTGTGTGTGTGTGTGTGTGTGTGTGTGTGTGTGTGTGATTTCAGTTTACATATGTAAGCAGGGGCTGAACTGCTGCTTGCTGTCAGCCAGCTAAAAGGAGGGGTGGGTGTGCCCACTACAGTTGTTTAGCTCTGCAAGGTAATTAACTGTTAACTGTTGACATGTAAATACAGCTCAGGAGAGAATCCGAGGTGTGGCTATGTAAATCCCATTCAGCCAGGGCTGATGGAAGGTCAGTGTTGGAATGCAATGTGGAGAATTGTATATAATTTGGGACTGTTTTGGGGGTAACTAATCATGCTACCCCTAAATGTGGGAACTGTAAAACATGCCACCAGTACTTGCAGGAGAGACACCACCATCATGGTAAGAGGTCTTGGAAGAACAAGCCTCCCCCCTTCCAGAGTTGAGTGAACAGAGCTGGGGGAAAGGGTTAAAAAGTTTGAGTCAGCCTGCTTCACACATGCCAGGTGTAAGCTATAAGGCTGGCCTAGCCTGTACCTTTCCCCCTTTGTTTTAAGGACAGACCCAAAACAGACTCCCTGAAGAGTCTTTTCTTTTGCTAGTCTAGTGAAAGCTGGATTCATTTGCTAGTCCAGCTGGTGGCTAACGAGTTGAAATCACTGAGAGCTGAAATCACTGGTTTGGCTGAGTGCTAGACCTATTGCAGCCAGTGAAGTGGCAGCAACCAGAGGTGTGTTGTGGAGCGGTGGCAGGCAAGGGGCAGCCATCAGCGGCGTGGCGTGGAGCGGCAGCAGGCGAGGAGCAGCCATCAGCGGTGTGGCGTGGAGTGGCGGCAGGTGCTCAGCGGAGTGTCCAGAGGCGTAGAACGAGACAGCTGGTGGAGCGTGGCGGAGTTTCATATAAGGTGCCGCCTATCTATCCCCCCACCCCCATTTCTACCCAGGTTGGGAGGTGAAACCCTGCAGTGAACTTTGGGACTCTGGGTGGCATGGACCAGGGACAGAGACTTTTGGAGTGTCAGACTGTTTTGGACTTCAGGTGATTCTTGGCTGGGGTGGGGGCTTGGCTCATGTTTGGGGTTATTAATTGTTTGTGGTGTTTTCCCCAAGTTAATGCCGTATGACTTCTCTCTCTGTTTCATTAAATGTTTCTTTCCTACACTCAGACTCAGTGCTTGTGAGTGAGGAAGCATTGCTTCTCAGAGGCGCCCAGGGGTGCGTGAATTTCCCAGATTACTGGGTGGGGGCTCGAGTCAGTTCTATGTGTGATGGCCCCAAGATATTGAACCTAGCCCTGGTTACTGCCAGGCCTACCCGGCAGAAGGGTTACACATAGAATGGTGGTGGTATTAAGTGTGAGAATCTTAGACTTCAGAGAGCTGTTAGGGGTGCTGGTTGCATCAGGAACAATTTTTCATCAGAATACTGAGCTTCAAATTCAGCTCCACATTTCCTTACTTGTGGATACTAAGGTTTCTCATTCTTAACATTGTTGGGTGAGCTTCTTTAAGTGGAGGCACAGGAAGGGAGGAGAATTACAAGAAACTGTACATCCAGTGTGTGTCTGATTGTTTTCACTTAGGACTGAGTGTGACAACATAGTTTTAAAATCAAATAACAGTTTATTCATCCTACTTATGTAATGGATTATTCTCAATTATAAAAGACTGTAACAGGGATTAGCCTAAAACTAGTCTACCACTGAAAACTTGCAATATTTCTACAATTAGAAAGAGCAAAAAGATTACCCCTTTATTCCGAGTATTTTACACTAGTTAAATGAAGGCATGTGAGCATTTTAAACAAGTATAAATACCTCTATTAATAAACTCCCAGTTTAAGTGTGGGCTTGTTTTATTTTGGAGAGAGCCAGGGCAGTATTATGAATATATATCCTCGCTAAGTTACTTTTTCTTTGAGAAATGTTTTGCATGTATGTTTAAATTTAGTATTATCTTTGCATGAAATGTTTCCACAAGAGAAACAATTTATTTCAATAGCAGAAATTAGTCTAATTATGGATCTTCAATCTAGTGATTTTTCATTATCTGTTTGAAATTCTTAAGTGTACTAGCAGAGATTTCCAGCTGTTGCTAATATCACACAGCAGCTGTGCTGCATTAAGACATTAGTAAAGTTGAATCAGCTATTTTTAACATCCTTTTTTAAATTGAGAGTTGATTAGCACTTCCCCCCCTCAAACCTGCTATGATACTTTAACAACCACTGTCACAAAACCCTTACCTAGCACTAAGTCTGTCCATATATCTTGCTTCTGAGCCCATCTCCTGATGTCTGAGTACCTTAAATAACAAAGCGAACTCAAGAATATGCACATCTATCCACCCTCCTTCTAGAAAGGTTGTTTCTTAACTAAGTGATATTGGTACGGTTGCCATGGGAGGGCTCAGCCTAAGAAGTAGGTTTCATTATTTATTCTTTACATCACAGTAGTGCCCAAGGGCCTCATGTTGGTAGTTGCTAAGTAATAAGACAGTCATTGCCTCCAGGATCTTGTAAGTTAGTTTTTATGTTTTACTCTGAAAATGCTCAGATTCACATGCAGTTTACTCTTCTGGAAACACGTTCCATATTCCTTTGGAAAACTCTGTTTCTCTCACACACAAGTTTTGTTAGTGAAATCCACTGTTCCAATATTCTACTGTAACACAGCTCTTATAGGAGGTTGCAATTAGGAAGAATAGTGATCTTGATGATGGTAACCTGGTCCAATTCACTGGAAGACATTGAAGAGAGGGACTAATGAAACCTTGAATTTAACTAGCTTATTCAGTGGGAAGGCAATAATATGAACAGAGCACTGTTCTGAGGTATTTTTAGTATTTTTCAAAGGAGAATACACATTTGGTTGATAAAGATAATAGTCTTGGTGTAACATACTTAGACTTCCAAGAGGTTTTTGGCTTGGTATCGCATGACATTTTGATAAAAAAGACAGAATGATATATAAGTAACATGGCACACATGACATGGATTTAAAAGCTGGTGAAATTGATAAGCCTCAAAATGTAAGTGAAATTGGGGAATCATTACCAAGTGGACCTATTTCCAATGGGATTCAGCAAGGATTGTTTCTTCTTCTAGTTAATTAACATTTTTATCTATTACCTGGAGGAAAACCTAACATTATCAG
Organism: Pelodiscus sinensis; assembly: GCF_049634645.1. Lineage (NCBI taxonomy): Eukaryota > Metazoa > Chordata > Testudines > Trionychidae > Pelodiscus > Pelodiscus sinensis. Next base: position 312,013,835 of record NC_134711.1, read on the forward strand.
TAAAATTTCATATATGACACAAATTGGGGAAGGATGTGGTCCAGGGCATCGAAATACGGGCAGGTATGTGGGTCTGCCCCTGGTTGGGAGCTGTCCCCTGAGGCCCTGGCATAGGCCTGCCGCAGCTCTTTTATTTTCATGCGCACCTGCTCTTGGGTGCGCATGTGGCCATTGGTGGCCAGGCTGTCAGCCATCTGCCAGTAGACAGCCGCGTTCCTGCATCTAGTGTGGAGATCGTGGACATTCGAGGCCTCCCCGCAAACCACAATCAGGTTCATGATCTCCACACTAGACCAGAAAGGCACCCACCTTTTGCAGCCCCTGGCAGGCTCCTGGGAGCGGGGGGTATGTCTACACTACCCCGCTAGTTCGAACTAGCGGGGTAATGTAGGCATACCGCACTTGCAAATGAAGTCCGGGATTTGAATTTCCCGGGTATCATTTGCATAAGCGGGGAGCCGCCATTTTTAAAACCCCGTTGGTTCGAACCCCGTGCAGCGCGGCTACACGGGGCACGAACTAGATAGTTCGAACTAGGCTTCCTAGTTCGAACTACCGTTACTCCTCGTGGAATGAGGAGTAACGGTAGTTCAAACTAGGAAGCCTAGTTCGAACTACCTAGTTCGTGCCCCGTGTAGCCGCGCTGCACGGGGTTCGAACCAACGGGGTTTTAAAAATGGCGGCTCCCCGCTTATGCAAATGAAGCCCGGGAAATTCAAATCCCGGGCTTCATTTGCAAGTCTGGTATGCCTACATTACCCTCCTAGTTCGAACTAGGAGGGTAGTGTAGACATACCCTGGGAGACTGGTCCTGGGGAACAGTGGAGGGCTGGCTGCTGGTGGCTTGCTGGCTCATGTTGTGGGGCCACTGGATCAGGGGCAATGACTGCTGCCTCTGGGCTGGCAGGCTTGGAGCTGGCACAGGCACTGTGGCCAGAGTCTACCCCTTTAAGGACTCCGGGGAGGGGGGGAAGGAGAGGAGTTTTCCTGGTTGTGCCATCAGGGCACCCTGGGAAGGGCTGGAGGCCCCCTATTTTGAAATAAGCGTCTACACAGCACTTAGTTTGATTTAGCTATTTCGAAATTTGGCGTTATTCCTTGTGGAATGAGGTTTACCAAATTCGAAATAAGCGCTCCGCTATTTTGAATTAATTTCAAAATTGCAGTTTGGCTGTGTAGACTCTAGGAAAGTTATTTCGAAATAACTTTGCTGTGTAGTCGTACCCTAACTTCATACACCCTTACGGTGCCTGATTTTTCCAGAACTGAGGCCCACGTAATCACTACACGTTTGAAAATTGTGGCCTTTATAGAAAAGCAACCAACCACTCAAAACTAAAAACTACGCACACAAGGGATACTAGAATCATTGATAATAATTTGGTTTTTTTTCTCTTACTTGGTTGAAACATTTTAAATTAAAAAAAAAAAAAATCTATGTAGAATTCTGTAAGGTATTATATGTACAGATTATGTGATGGACTAATTCAGTTCTGTGTTTCTGACTGCAGAGAACTCTGTTGTGTCTGTGGTTTTACATTACTTTCCCAACTATCAGCAGAGTAAAAAATGACTCAGATCTGTTCAGTTTCCCTGCTGTTAAATCAAACCCCATTGGTTTACATTAGAGTTATCCCCAGAGTGAATTTACTTCCCTATAATATACTAGTGCGGTCCTTGACATGGAAAGTTTACTCACAAAATAATCTGGACCAAAACTGGGAACACAGTATGAAACAGCCTTTAGGCAGCATTATATCTGTTGTGGTTTTTATCATCAGTTGCTGACTATTAACCAAACTTGGAATGCCAATAAATAAAACATTGGGTTACTCATACTGAGAAACAGAAAGGCATGAATCAGCACAAGAAGAAAATGCTTAACTAAGGAAATATTTCTGATGAATGATCAAATATATGGCATTTAAAAAACAAAAACTCCACCCTTCCTTCTAAAACATCACTTCTTGTGTTTTCTAGTGGCTTTCTAGTGGCTTCAACAGCCTTGTCTGACAAAAGACCATCTTATGATCACTTTCTAAGGAAAGATTTTACTTTGGGGGTGTAAAAGAGCAAGTAATCTCTATCACACTCTATTTTTGAAGCATCCTATTATTTTACAGCATTTTGTCCTGTAGCTCTTCTGTCATATATTTCAAGATATATGACAAATCCTTAGAAGCACCGCTGTGTCTACCTTTCTGATCTTTGGCTTTCTTTCAGACAGGAGTCCTGTTTCTTGTAGTTCTTTTGTTGGGATATGTTCTAGGGTGCTAGCATCTTTAATGTATATTCTGCTAATTTCTGTTTCATCACATTGCCTCATGCACTGAGAGTTCAGCAAAGCTGACAAAGTAGCAGGATGGGAAGGGAAACGACTGCTGGGCTAGATCACATGGGTTTTGGGTACACTTGTCAAAAGCGAAAATTGAAAGGATGTTTCTTGGTTAACTGTTAAAATATTACTCTGTTTGCCAGCTGCGGAAGAAAAGACATCAAATGAAAAAAGAGTTGAAAAAATCCTGCTTGGGTTTTCCTGAATATTTATGACAGAACATGGAAATGCCAATTATTTCATTTCTTCTTTTGCAAGCTTATATACGAATGTATATAGAATGTCTGCCTGCTCCTCTGTTAAAATCGGTTTGCCTTAATGGAATCTCATCCTAACCCACCCTTGCTCCATTTATCTCTATCATCCACCTCTTACCTCCTATCTGATCTTTTATGATCTCTCTTGGGCTGGAGTTGTTTTCTTTGTTATTTGGCTGTACACCCACCTAGCACAATGAAACTGTTTATTGGAGTTCCTAGTGGCTAATGAAATGTTAACTAATTAAGAAGCATAAAGCTAAATACTTTATAAGGAGAAGATGGTGGCAGTGGCTTCCTTGTAATTTTTAGTGCAGTGAATACAGCACTCACCTGAGATGTAAGAGACCCGGATTTAATTCCTCCTCTGCCTGATGGAGGGAAAGGGTTTGAGCATGGATCTGTCTGTCTTTCTCAATTTGGCCCCATGACTGTTCCAAGTATTTTAGTGACTTCTTAAGTCACACAGGAAATCAGTGGCTGGCTTCTAGAAATCCAGATTCTTAGGCCTGAGTTTAATCTTGTAGACCACACTGGATATTGTTTGTTGAATCACTTTGATTTTAGCTATATTTTGTACTCCTCTTTGATCATTCAGCCAAATGAATTTGTTTCCAGAGACTGTATTTCCCTCAGAGCCTCCATTGGCTTTGCTATTGGTAATCTCTTGGGGAACAGTAGGCCTGCCCTGTGCATTATGGGCCTGATCGTGCAAACACTTACAAAGAGTGTAATAATTCCTTTGAAATCAGTGGAATTCATCATGATACCGTAGGGGACACTGTGCTTGCTAGTTAAATTTTAATGCTTGTTTGCTCTTGTAAGTTTTGCTAGGTCTGGGAGAAATTATGCAACTACTTTCAGTAAAAAGATGCACAATACTGCCAAAATAATGGCTGCAATGAAGGATCATTTTGCTATGAATTAATGGAAATTAGATGAAAATTCAGATTCCAAAAGCTGAGAGCAAAACAAGTGAGATGCTAAACAAAATAAAGAGATGTTTGCAGTTTTGTCAATGAATTTTTTGAGAAAAAATTAGGTTTCATAAAATACAATTGTGCTGGTTTTTGGAAAAATGAAAACTCCAAACAAGTTTTTAATTGCTATATGTAGGAGGGGAGGGGGGTTAATTCGCAGAAATTCCTTGTACAAAGATGAGAAAAATCACTTCCTGCAAAAAAATGGGGGGAGGGCCAAGGAATAATAATTTCCCACTTGGAGCTATAAACCAGTCTCGAGCACACCTTGAAAATTTCTAGATTTCAGTTGTTTTCCAAAGGACTGCATACGGGAGCAGTTCCAAAGAGGTTGGCAGATGCATTGTGGAGGCCTGAAGCCATCATAATGTTGATTGTTCACTTTAATTTGGGTCAATATGGTCATGATCAAGATGCAAAATGAAATGTGCATGCCTAGGATAACTCTCAAAGTGCCCATTATGGCAGGCTTACTTATGCCTGTGATCAGTCATTGAATGGATTTGCCTGTGCTCTCTCTAGGCTTGCTTTACTTATAGAAGATAGAGATACATAAACTCACTGTGGAGTACCTGAAGAGACCTAGATTCTTGTGCGGCTAAGTCTTGTATGGCTGCTATGCTCAATATGTTGAGCAATTATCTGCCTTCTATGCATAACAAATAAGGTTGGACCTTGCTGGTTCATCACCTTTGGAACCTGACTGGTCCCAAACGAGGGGATTTGCCACACCAGGGAAGGTCTCTCCTCTCTTGACCCTGGCTGCCACTGGGTTAGGGTGCCAGCCTAGTTAGGCTCCCGGTAGTGTGCTGAAACCACTAAGCCTCACTTTCTCCTCATTTCTCCTCAGTTTTAATAAAGACTGCTGCTGCTCCAGCTTCCTGGGGCTCTCTAGATGCTGCTGGCCCTGCTGCTGCCAGGGTTGGAGTGCCACTGCCAGAGCTTGGCATCTGGGGCAGAGATCCACAGCCACCTGGTTCTGCAGCTGGGGCCAGAGTTGGACAGCCAGGGCCAGAGCTCCACAGCTGGAGCCAGAGCTCCCTGGCCACTGCTGGCGCTGGAGCTCCACGGTCGCTGCTGGGGACAGAACTCCTGGCTGTGCTGGCCATTTCTTTCCTCTCCCCCCCCCCACATGCTGGGGTTCTCAGCTGAGTTTCCGGTGCCCCCTTTGGGATTCCAGCCCTGCTACCAGACCTCCCTGTTCTTGGGCTCTGTGGTCCAGGAACATCAGTGGTCATTGCCAGACCACGGATACTGCTGGACCAGGGAGTCCTGGTTAAGGGATGTACAACCTGTACATTAGAGTAAATCAGTGTTCATCTTCTATAGGCTGAACTTGAGAGTGTGTGAAGCAAGGAGCTTCTCAAGCAGTGCTGCATTTTCTTTTATCAGATTGCCAAGTTAGTACTTCCCTGTTATTCATTTTTATTAAAGCTCGTAGAGCTGAGAATGCACAGTTGTCTGACGTGTGATGCCTGCTGCAAAGTCAATGTACCAGAATGGAGATTTCAGTCTCTGATGCAGAAAATGCAGCTCAGCAACTCCTTTAAGCAGCCTTAGTGGTATGAAAGAAAAATTAAAATATTGGACCTTGGACCTCAGTTCATTAAGGTACTTAAGCATGTACCTACATAGGCCCTGTTAATGTTGCAAGGATTACTAATGTGCTTGAGTTCTCTGTGAATAATCACATGCCTGTGGTTAGCCATTTTCTTAAGTATCTTGCTGAATTGGAACTTAAGAGATTCACTAATCTCTGCTATCAGATGAATGGATTAGAAGGTTTATATTGCATGTTATTATTCCTTTGGTTGCTGTATAAAATAGCATCCTAAACAAATTTGAGCTCACGTTAGTGTTTTAAAAAATTACTTTTAAAATCAAGCTGTTTTCAAAGTAGAGGATGTCAAAGCACATGTAAATGACTTCCAACTTTGTTTTTACTTTCCTGTGTCTTGAAACTATAAAACCTATTAATACTATTCATTGTTTGTGGGTGGGTGTATTGAAATGACATTTTCTGATGATTGCTTACATACAGGTTTCTATCCACAATATCTTAAGTTGTAACTAGTAGAGTTACAAACCCATGAACAATATTTTAATGGAGTTAGCAACTGACCTTTAACTGTGGCTGCGTTAATCGGAAATGTTAGAGTAAAATAGGTTTTGAGCTGATCTGAATCTGGTGTAAGACTGGATGGAGATTTTTGCTGAAGTTTTATACTTTCACTTTGGACTTACATAATGCTTATGGTTTCAAACTACTTTCCACCCACTGGCTAATCTTCTCAATAGTCGTGATGTGAGAACTATAGTTGACCCAGGTTTGCAGATGGGGAATCTGAGACACAGTGAATTGTAATAAAGCCTAGATCGGTATATAGGAATTCTTGGCTCCCAGCAGTGTACTGAAACCACTAGGCCTCACTTTCTCCCCATTTCAGGTTTAATAAAAACATTTCACACTATGGAATTTGTGAGTTACCGTAACTGTTTTTAAAACTTTCAAAAATACATTACTACATTATTGATTTATATTTACAATTTGAAGCTACTCAATTAATTTAAATAATCTATTTAATTATATCAAATTTTTTTTTTTTAAAAAAGCTATTCAATTTCTTTCATGAAATTCTTATGGAAGTTAATATCCCCCAGAACTTTTAAAATTACATTTGAATGACATTTTAATATTTCACAGAGGAGCAGTAATCCACCAGAAGAAAGATACAAGAATGAGATACCAGTTAAGTAATTTATCAAATATCCTGTTTGAGACAGGCGAAGTTTCACACCTAGTGGATATATGACACTGAATTATAACAAGTAATCTGTCGTGTTGTGTGCTTTAGAGCAGTGTGCACTATTTACAGTCAGGTAAATGTACCTGCAAAACATAAAGGTATACAGCTCCTTGGCATGGTTTTATGTCCAAGTATGAATATTAAATCATAGGAAATTGGTGAAATATTTTTTCTTGTCATATTAATGTTTATGTAAATTGATATCGAGATTTGTTTCAGAGCTGCTATACGTGGGTAAATGTACAGATTTTTATAATCAGTGTATGAGCAAGAGTTTGATTTTTAGGATGGGCAATCTCCTGATACAAAATAAGCAACTTTTAATCAAATATCATAGTTTTTCCTATATGCCCATATGCTGTATGTATGACCAGAATGGCTACGTCACTGAACAGCATAAAACGTGTATGGTGATCTCTTTGCTCAAATCCAGTTCTTTTATTTGGTCGTTATTAGAGAGTGGAAGACGTGTGTATGATTCCTTTCTATTGGAGTTTTCCTCTTGAAGGTTTAGAGGAAACAGTGGTCTGTGATTTTGAAAGATACATCCAATTATCTATGGTATTCCAATATTATACTTCCCATATATGTGTTATAGTCCATGCCTTCTCCATTTCAGTTGTATTTAGAATGGAATTGAAAGTAGCAAATTGTCATTTTGATTTGCCCAATATTTTGGAATCTTTGAGATTCGATTTAAAACTCTGACCTGGGTTTCTATATGACTTCCTTGTCTATCCTGTTTTGTGAGGGGCATGTCAGACTTTCATATATTTTGTAAAATCTTGCCTTTGAAAGTTATTTGTCATCTGAAGAAGTGGTATGTCTAGACTATATGGCTCTGTCGACGGAGCCATGTAGATTAGTTACACAAAAGAGAGAAATGAAGCTGCAATTTAAATAATCGCTTCATTTAAATCAAAATGGCCGCTGCACTGTGCCAATCAGTTGATTGTCGGCACAGCGTGGCAGTCTAGACAGGGATCTGCCGACCCCAGAACCCTTCGTCAGCAGATCCTTTATGCCTCATGCGGCTTACAGGATCTGCTGATGAAGGGTTCTGGGGTCAGCAGATCTCCGTCTAGACTGCCGTGCTGTGCCAACAATCAACTGATTGGCACAGTGTGGAGGCCATTTTGATTTAAATGAAGCGGCGATTATTTAAATCGCAGCTTTATTTCCCTTTGCTGTCCTGCCTAATCTACATGGCTCCATCGACGGAGCCATGTAGTATAGGCACACTCTAAGGGAATGTCTACACTGTAAAGTTAATTCGGAATAACAGGCGTTATTCCGAATTAACTTCCATAGCATCTAAACAAGCAAACTGCTATTTCAGGGCGCTTAATTTGAGTTCGGTAAACCTCATTCTACGAGGAATAATGCCAAACTCGAATTAGCTAATTCAAAATAAGTGCTGTGTAGACGTTTAGTCCGAATTAGCTGGCCTCCAGCCTTGCCAGTTTCCCAGGGGACAAACAAGGAAAACTCTTCTCCCTCCCCCCAGCCCCAGACCTCTTAAAGGGACAGACTCTGGCCACAGTGCCTGTGCCAGCTGCAAGCATGTTCGCCCAGAGCCAGCAGTCACTGCCCTGATCCAGTGGCCCCAAAACATGAGCCAACAAGCCATTGGCAGCCAGCCCTCCATTGCGCCCCAGTAGCAGTCTGCCAGCTCCCAGGAGCCTGCTAAGGCCCGGAGAAGGTGGGTACCTTTCTGGTCCAGGGCAAAGATCAGGGTGGACCATACTCAGGTTTGGGGGGATGCTCCCAACTTCCATGATCTCTGCACTAGACAGAGGAACACAGCCGTCTATGGCAGGAAAGCTGCCAGCCTGGCCACCAAAGGCCACCTGCGAACCCAGGAGCAGGTTTGCATGAAAATCAAGTTGGTCCGGCAAGACACCCAACCTTGAGCTTCTCCTCCCCCTTCCTCCCCTTGCTTCCCCCTTCCAGCTCCCTCCTCCCAGGTCCCCCTCCCCTCTCCCACCCTCATTCCCAGCCCAGTTTCAGTCAATAAAGAGAGTTCATTTTTTACAAGAAATGTGTTTTTATTTGACATCAGGAAGGGGGGTTAGGGAGGGGTAAGTGGAAGGAGGGAGGAATGAGGCACAAGCCCCCAGTGGGGCACACCAGGGAGGCTCTTAGTCTTCCTCAGGGTGGAAGCTTTCCTGAAGGGCCTCCTGGATACTGACAGCCCCCCGATGCACCTCTGGGATGGCAGCCTGCAGAAAGTGGAGCCAGGCTCACAGCAACACGTCCACAAGAAGCACCGGAGTGCCCAGGGGCAGCTCCGGCTCCGCGTTGCAGAGTGCTGCGGTGTCCCGAGTGAGGGCAACCAGAGCATGCAGAGACGCAAATGCTTTGCTGTTCCTCATCGAAACAGGCAAGCAAGCAGGGACACCCAAGAAACGGCTGCCCAGGAGGTTCGGGGGAGGTGTCCCTTTAAGCACAGATGTCAGACAGCCTCAGGCAGCAGCCACACACAGACACTCCTGACCTGATGCCCTGCCTGACCTGGTTCTGGCTGGCCTTAAATCTGATTCTGTATCCAGTCAGTGTGGATGCAGTATTTCAAATGAGCAAAATACTAATTCGAGCTGCATTTTGTGTGTAGACGCATTAATTCGAATTAGCTTAATTCGAATTAACTATTTTGAATTAAGATAACTGAAATTAACGCTGTAGTGTAGCCATACCCTAAACTACTAGATTACCATTTTTTTTAAAGTTTTTAAAAGTCGTGTTGCTAGGAAAATAACTCTTCTACTAAAGTGTACTCTAACTCAAGTGTTTGCATGTTGGACAAAAAAGGAAAACTGTAGCCACACCTTATGTAGCTTTGACTATACCTGTTTTCAAAATGAAGATTCTAAACTCTCACACTTTATAATATAAGCCAACTATTAACTAATTCCCATATAGATTGTTCTATAATTGTCCACTAATTCTTCCATCTTCCTTCTCCAACTAGTCTCTTTAAGAGGCAAGTGTAGCGGGGTGATGGCTGCGAGCACTGCTCCCCTACCCTCTCTTCTGGGGGCGCAAGAGGTGCTCTGCGAACCCTCCACCTCAAATCCATCCTAACCGTCCCTAGCTGGGATTGTGCGTGGTTCGAAAGCTGGGTGCGATCACCTCCCGGCCCTAAGCGGCGGGGGAGGGTTCAGCGGACCCATTACCATGTCCCGCCCCTTCCCTGAGTGGCGGGGAGGGGTCCGGCCCAAACACGGGCCTTGGGGTCTCGACCCCTAGTCTCGCCCCTACCAGGCGTGCGTCCGCAGGGGTGGGGCTGTAACCCCGTCTTTGCCGTGCCCTCGGCGCGTGGGTTTTGGGGTTTCGGGGGGGGATTTGCTTCGGGGCTGGGTGCGTTGGGAGTGGAGGACCCGGGCCCGCCCTCTCCTCCGGGTCCCAGCCTAGGGCCCTAAGTGGAGTGCAACGCTTATGGGTGGCCCTCCACGGCAGACAGGGCCGGTGCCCTAAACTCGTCAGCCCACGGGCGCCAGAGCGGCCCTGCCCCGAGCTACTTCCACTCCCCCAGTTGTGCGTGTGCCCAATCACTCACCCCGTTGGAGGCGCTGGGACCGTCCCAACACAGACCTCCAGCTGCCAAAGCTGTCCTTCCAGTTGGTGCGGGGGCCCGGAGGCTTAGCGCCTCTGGACGCCAGGGTGGACTCTGCCTGGTTCCCCCGCCCCAGGCACCCGACTGCCGCCTTGACTGTCCCCGGGGAGTGACATCAGGGGGGGTTAACCCTGCCCCCACGGCGCCTTCCTCCCCGGGACTCCCTTGCGGCGTCTGCGGAGCTCCGCCCCTCTGGGCGAGCCATGGTGCCCTGGCTGGCCACTGCTCGGCGGCTTGGCCCAGCCTACGTCCCCCTCGGTGTGTGGGCGCCCGCGCTGCCCGGCGTCTGGGTCCTCACAGGTCAGAGTCGGCGCTGCCACCTCCTGCGGCCGCAGCTTCACCGGGCTGGGGGGGGGGGGGAGTCTCCCACCCACGGCTAGTGCGGACCTCGCCGGGTCCATCACAGCAAGATACCAAACTACATGAACCCATTTGATATGGCCGTTCTTATGTTCACGTGAACTCACACCAGTATTTGATTACTAGTTGATCTAATTTTAGACAATATGTAGAGTGCTGCACAGATACAAAATTTGCATTCCCATCTGTATTTGCAAAAATGAGCCATAGATATCTGCCTCCACTTCTGTAGATGCCAATACTCTGCAAATATAAAGCAGATATCTGCCCATTTGCAGGGTCCTAACACATTAGACCAGACTAGGACTAAACAGAAGACTGAAGATGTTGGTTAGGGTTTGAGGCATTGTGAAGTATTTTGACTTGGAGTGTATGGAACCAAATATTAACTTAAATAGGTAAGGGAGAAAGATGACTACACAAATCTTTTCCTCTGAAGATTGACTTCCTACGTCTCTGTTCAGCTTTGGTTTTTATGAGAGGTGGAGAGATCCTTGAACCAAAGTGATCATTCTCATTAGCTCTCCACATTTTAAAACTGAAATGTCTGCTTTGTTTCCTGTTTCCATTGCACACACATGTATTATAGAAGCACTTAGCTCAGTCAGTGACTGGCTTGCACATCAATATGCTAGAAACACAGCCATTAATCAGATACAGAATAGTAGGGTCAGGATGTTGAAAGGGTTAGGGAATGGAGGGGCTAGAGAATGGAAGGGCATAGCATTTACAGATATCTTAGCCACTTTCGTTGTCCTAAAGTATCCAGAGATCCTCAGTATTCTTTGTGACCAAATTATTACAGTAGTGTGTAAGATTTAAGCTCTTGAAATAATCTTTGTACAAAATATGCTATGTGAGGTATCGGTTGAGATCTACTACCTCGCTGGTCAAAAATATCATGGTAAAATGTATGTAGCAACATTATGTATGTAAAATTGTGAATTCCTCTTGTATGATATTACTAGTACAGGCAGTCCCCGGGTTATGTACAAGATAGGGACTGTAGGTTTGTTCTTAAGTTGAATCTGTATGTAAGTCGGAACTGGCGTCAGCCGCTGCTGAAACTGATCAGTTTCAACCGCGGCTGAATCTGGATGCCAGTTCTGACTTACATACAGATTCAACTTAAGAAACCCAGGCGTCCCCAAGTCAGCTGCTGCTGAAACTGATCAGCGGTTGATTCCAGGAAGCCTGGGGCAGAGCAACTCTGCCTCGGGCTTTCTGTAGTCAGCCGCTGGTCAGTTTCAGCAGCGGCTGACTTGGGGACGCCTGGGGCAGAGCAGCTGGGGTGCTGCTGGGTTGCTCCAGTAGCGCAGCTCCTCGGCGCTACTGGAGCAACCCAGCAGCACCCCAGCTGCTCTGCCCCAGGCATCCTGATTCAGCCGCTGCTGAAACTGACCAGCAGCGGCTGAATCAGGACGCCTGGGGCAGAGCAGCTGGGGAGCTTCTGGGTTGCTCCGGAGCGGCGCTGCGGGACCAACCCGGCAGCCCCCAGCTGCTCTACCCCAGGGGTAGGCAAGAAAAGCCTGGTCTGCTGGGGAGGGGGCACTAGCTGTACCCCCCCAGCAGACCAGGGGGACAGGAGCAAAGCCTTGGAGCACGCCCGCAGCGGGCGTGCTCCAAGGCTTTGCTCCCCGTCTCCCTGTAGACCAGGGAGATGGGGAGCAAAGCTGCTGAGCATGCCCGCAGCGGGACAGCCCGGGCGCGCTTGAGCTGTCCCCCTGCGGGCGTGCTCAGCAGCTTTGCTCTCCGTCTCTCTGGTCTGCAGGGAGACGGGGAGCAAAGCCTTGGAGCACGCCCGCAGCGGGACAGCCCAGGCGCGCCCGGGCTGTCCCGCTGCGGGCGTGCTCCAAAGCTTTGCTCCTGTCCCCCTGGTCTGCTGGGGAGGGGGGGGGGTCCAGCAAAGCCGCTGGATCCCCCCAGCAAATCAGGGAAAAGCGGCGGCTTTTCTCGGGTGTCCCTGTTCTGCTGGGGGGGTGCAGTGGCTTTGCTGGACCCCCCCAGCAGACCAGGGGGACAGGAGCAAAGCCGCCCAGGCGGCGGGAGTCCAGCTGCCTGGGTGGCTTTGCTCCGGGGCAAACGAGCAAAGCCGCCCAGGCAGCGGGACTCCCGCCGCCTGGGCGGCTTTGCTCGGGTGTCTCTGGTCTGCTGGGGGGGTCCAGCGGCTTTGCTGGACCCCCCCAGCAGACCAGGGGGACAGGAGCAAAGCCGCCCAGGCGGCGGGAGTCCCGCTGCCTGGGCGGCTTTGCTCGGGTGTCCCTGGTCTGCTGGGGGGGTCCAGCGGCTTTGCTGGACCCCCCCAGCAGACCAGGGAGACCGGGAGAAGCTTTTCTCGCCCCGGAGGACACGGGTGGTGACCCGCCGCCCGTGAGCTCCGGGGCGAGAAAAGCCCCGTTCATAAGTGCGGATCCGACATAAGTCGGAGCCGCGTAAGTCGGGGACTGCCTGTATATGTTCAAAATTAGACAGCTATTTCTAGGGAAAGGTTGTAAACAGGCCTGTCCTAAACAAAGAAATATATTTACCTCAGTTTACACATAAGTAGTAAAAAGGGCTTTTTGACAGCAGAGAGAAGAGCACGGGAAACAGAACAATATGCATTTTAACAAACACAAATGGGAGAAGAGAACATGGAGCCTTCTTTACCACCAGACTCCATGTTGCTGCTTTGACTGCTTGAATAATCTTTACTTTGAATGGTAACCCTTAGAAGAATCCACTTCAGAAATTCATTGGACTACAAGAGAACGGGGCAGAGACTCCCGTCCCCTATCTGTCTGTTTCAATTAAAAAGAAAGGCATATGCACCTATGGGACAGTCACCATCTTCCTGTAAGAATGTGGGCGAGGAAGTCAACCTTAAAAAAGCCCTGAACCAAAATAAACTTTATGATGTTTTTGCTTTTATTTGTTTGTAAATATTTTTAACTTTCTCATATTTTAATGTACTTAAAATCCCATCATATTTTGTTAATCATTTTTTTTTTAATTTGTTAATTTAAACCAATCCAGTGTTATGTTTATAATTTGCTTGCTAATTTCACTTAACGTAATAAGCTGTTGAGTATTGGGTCCTTACAGAAGCAATGAGCCTTAATATCTGAACTGTCCAGGAGAATACTGGACATTGTAGAATACACATTTTTGGGGAAATCTGGAAGTAATAGTGTTTTGGGGTCACTCTTCTAGTTGTAACCAAGGCTGGTGAAATTGAGAGAGGGGCTGTAAGAAGGGCTACTGGGCTCAGAGCTGCTGAACCTGACTGTCTAGCACATATATACTTAGGATGCTATCTGCATGCTGGTAGGCTGGCTGTCAGTGTCCCAGTTGGTAGCTACAATTGTAAAGCATTGTGAGGAGCCTAAGGTTTACAGGGCAGGCAGTGGCATGACCCTTCATTGGTCTAGATTGCACTCCAGGATTATGATACCCTTCAAGGTTCAAATCTGATTAACAAAAGGCAACTAAGGGAAAGGTCCGTCTTGATGGAGATAGTGTGAGCAGCCAAATCTTGCTCGAAGCAAGACATTCTAGATGAAATACTGACCCTACTGAAATGAATTTTACCATTGGCTTCATTGGGGTCTAGATTTCATCCTGGGTGAACTAGTTATTAATTGCATAGCCAGTCTGATGAAATAGAAGTGTGATGTGACATGATATTGTCTGTGCAGCATGATTTTTGCATCCCATGCCACCTCATTATCTTTCATAAGGATCACCTTTTGTATGAGGAAAAGGAGGTAACAAGATAGAACCTTGCAGTTTCCTTCTGTGGGGTGCAAGAGGAGATCGTTGAGACAAATTATACATCACTACCCCCTGGCTCTTGGAGTAAATTTGTCTTGGATTTGAGTTGCATTAAACAAACTGCTTTAGCTTTATCCTCATGGTTTGTCAGCAAAAGTCATTGTGATAGTTTGTTGTGTATCATTTCTGTGGGTTTTTTGTTTTATTTTCCTGCCCCTTACAAACATTTTGTCTAGAAGGGGGTTAAGAGTATTCAAATGTCATTGATATCTGTAGGAGATAGAGACCTTGCGGTGCTTTTCAAAATCCTGGTCATAATATCTAGAGAGGGCACTTTTATTTTCACACATTTTATTTTCAGTCTTTAATAGCAGAATAACATTCAAGAAGGCAGTTCTGTGATTATCCTAAAGCAAAACATCTGCTTTGGCTCTAATCTTGCTTGGTTATCCTTCCAATGAGGCATTTTGATTAACTTTGTATTCTTAAGAAAACAATTTGTGTCATGGATCTAATTAAGGAGTTTATGTAACACATATAAAGTCCTTTTGGTTTCTGCATCTCTTCTCACCTCTGCCCCGATACGACAAGCTTTCAGTATGCAGCGGTCAGGCAGTTACCTCTTCTTCTTGAAAACAGTTTCTTCACTTAAGAAACGTGAACGAGTGTCACATCACTCTTTTGTCCTGGTAAGGAAAATTGTACTTCTTTATTTTTATACTGCTATTTTTTTTTTATCAAAGAGTCTCTAAGTTCTGTAGAATATTAATTATTGATTACACTTGTAGTTGGGCTTCTTTTTGGATGAGTAAGCTGACTGGGAATTCAGGTTACATTTAATTTTGATGATCATGGTCCACATGGAATAAAGTGGGTGAGTGGACAGGAAGTCTTTAGAGAAGAGTTGGTGACTTCCTGGGGGAGAAAACATATACATTAAGTATAGTGAAAATATTTATTTTCCCATATGGGGCAGGAAATGGTCTTTTCTGGTGGGCAGGATAAAATGTGTTGGAGGAAGAGTAAGATAGCCATGCCTCTTTTCTTCCTATTTGTTCATTTTCCTGAACAAGGTGCCTTTAGAATAGGGTACAATATGTGCAAAAGTGGTCAAGATGCAGAGCTCCTACCTGTTGTGACATATTTGAGCAGTATACTGCAGATGTATATAACTACTAACTACATCAGTTGAGTGCTGAATTGAATTAATGGATAAGCATATTAGGTGTTTGGAGATGTGATGGACTGATAACAGGACAAACTTAGACTCTTGTGTTTAAGTGGACATGTGGCTTATGCTGTAATTGACATACCTTAGTGTCAAAGTTCCCACCACCACGGGAACAGTGGGGTGTTTTTGGTTTCATAGGCTGTTGATTTTCCCCTCATCCCATCTGCTGTTCCCTGAAGATGCTGTCGTCTGCTAACATTAGTATTTCCTATGTTCTTTGCCTCCTACTCTTCACTGGCTCCAGTCATTACCATTTCCTCCTCTTCCCCCTGCACACTGTTCCCCTTGCTACACTCCCAGCCAGGCACTTAGTGCCTCTTTTCAGAAAGCCTGTGCAGAGTTAAGAATACAGATCATAACATGCAATTCCCATGTTTTATCAACAAAGCCCTTCTTGCTAGGAAAAAAAGCTTGCTTTTGAAAATCCCTTCATGCATCTATTTTTTATAATCTCAAACATTATCATTTTACACAGGGATGTTCAGGGGAGACATTCTTGTCATATGTTGGTGGGATGCTGCTTTGAAGTTAAGAAGTATTTAATTTTCCTGTGTGGTTTGGGGATCA
This sequence comes from Pelodiscus sinensis, assembly GCF_049634645.1. Classification (NCBI taxonomy): domain Eukaryota; kingdom Metazoa; phylum Chordata; order Testudines; family Trionychidae; genus Pelodiscus; species Pelodiscus sinensis. The sequence goes on from NC_134711.1 coordinate 312,029,741, forward strand.
TGTAAATGTATCATATGTTATTGCAACCTTTGAAGTTCCTCTGATTGATTTGCAAACATGTCTGATAGCTCTAGGTAAATCAATTCTGACTATTTAAGGCTTTTAAAACTTTGTGATTATCACACTCATTCTTCAGTAAAGTGACAGTGAGATATTATTATTGCTCTGTGTGTGTGTGTGTAAGGGAGCTGGTTGTTTTATTTGGTAACTTTAAGTGCTCTTCATATCACACATTTGCATGTGTATGTTAAATATTTACTGTGTGCAAAATCCCCGGTCTTGCCTGATAGCTTTATTAGAACCTTATTAGATTACAGAACATCCCTGGTTTTGTATCTTAATGAAACTGTCAATAGACTCCAGTTTGAGTGACTGTATTTTTCCACAAACTGGCGTGGGAACTGTTTGGGAACAAAGGGTTCCTGCGGCATGCTAAAGCTAGTTAAAGCAAGCAATGACATCATATGTTCTTCTCTCTCCCCCACAACACATCACCTGAGAGAAGCCCCTCAGAAAAAAAGGACTTAGAACAAGGAGGCCCAAGCTGCACAACAAATGCAGCTTGTTCCTTAAGAATCTGCAAACCTACTTGTATCTTCAGCCAGGGTGAAAATTTGCTAATTCATATCCTGTTTTTCTAGTAGTAAGGCTTAGTTTGCAGTTTTGTTTATTTATTAAGTAATCTGCTTTGATCTGTTCGCTATCACTTATAATCACTTAAAATCTGTTTTTTAACAAAGTTGTTTGTTTCATTCTAAACAGTGCGAATTTGACTGAAGTGTCTGGGGAAAAATCTGTTTGGTTTAACACAAATCTCTCCATATTGAGGGAGGGCAGCCATATTAATGAGTTCACACTATACAGATCCCTATGCAAGATAGTATAATTTTAGGTCTATCCTTTAGATCTGAAGACCTCAAAAAACTGAGAATCCCGGACTTTCCATGGTAGATTGTTTTCATGATTAATCAAATTTACTTTTAAAAATGCATGCCTTATTTACCTTGATTTTTTAGCCTAAATTTTCCTTTGCTGAACAGTATTTCTTCATCTCCTGGAAACTTTGAATCTTAGAAATGTAGGACTGGAAAGGACTTGAAAGATTACCTAGTCTCAGCCCCCTACACTGAGACTGGACCAACTACATTGAAACCATCCCTGAAAGATATTTGTCTAATGAGTTCTTAACTACCTCCAAAGACTGAGATTACATAGCCTCTCTTGGAAGTCTGTTCCAATGCTTAAATATTCTTCTAGTTAGAAAGTTTTTCCTAATATGCACCTAAATATCCCTTCCTTCAGATTAAGCCTATTACTACCTATCTTGCCTTCAGCAAACATGGAGAACAATTGATCACAGTTCTCTGTATTACAAGTCTTAACATATTTGAAGACTGTTATTAGGTTCTCCCTGCAGAGGTCATTTCTCAAGACTGAACATGAATGAAACAGGTTTTTTTTTTTAATATGTCCTCACCAGTCATATTTTCTAAACCTTTTGTCATTTTTAGCTGTCCTCTGAACACTATCCAACGCATGGTTTTTGAGCCGAGGCCTCAACAGTACCACGTAGTAAGAGAATTATCTCCAGGGCTTACATACCAGATTCCTGTTTAATACATCCCAGAATTATGTTAGCTTTTTTCAAGCTGCATCACATTGTTTGCTGATATTCAATTTGTGATTCACTGTAACCCCCAGATATTTTTCTGCTATGCTACAGGTTGAACCTCTCTGGTCCGGCAAACTCCATGGTCTGGCATGATTTTTATTAGATGTATTTTCACTTATCATAGACCCGGGGTGGCCAATCCATTTAACAAAGAGAGCACATTTTTTTTTTAATGGAGGCTGCCCCTTTAAGACAGCTGCCATCTTGGGCGCCATTTTTAAAACCCCGCAGCTTCAACCTGGTAAGCACAGGAAAGCCGGGGACCAGGGAGAAGCCAGCAGGGGGTGAGGGTCATGGGGGAGGGTGCAGGAGTGGCTTTGCGAGTAGCACTTTTGCGGGGCAAGAGCCGCATGTGGCTTGCAAGCTGGGGTTGGCCACGGCTGTCATAGACACTCTTCACACTGTATCTCCTTTTTCTTCTAGCTGTATATTTGCTTTATGTAAAACTAATACCACATTGCCCGGGGTGTTTAAAATCTTGTTGAAGACAGTGCTGTCTTGCTCTTTGCTGTTTATCCTGAGGATGACTATGAATTTTCAAAAATTCTTCATCAGGCGTGCTGATGAGGGCAGGGCAAATGCAGGGTCATGGGCGATTTAAAAGGAACCAGGGTGCCTGCTCACCACCGTGGCAGTGCAATAGGGAGAAGGGAGTCTTTCTGCCTTTGCTTTATGCTGCTCCTGGAAGTGACTGGTATGTCTCTTTGGCCCCTGAGAGAGGTATCTCTGTGCACTGCCTCCATCCTGAGTGCTAACTCTGCAGCTCCCATTGGCTGAGAACTGCATTGAAAGAAAACTGCAGAAAGTGCCTGAGGGCAGCAGTGTGCAACCCCCCCCCCCCATGTCCTCCATCAAGCAGCTGCTACCAAAGGGGTGTGTTTTCAGCAGCCGCCCAAGGTAAGCACTGCCCCCTGCTGTCTCCTACACCCCAAAACCTGCCCTAGGCCAAAGCTTGCTCCAAAACTCCCTCTGAGAGCCCATCGCCACACCCTCTCCTGCACCCTAACTCACCTGCGCCAGCCTAGCACCCACACCTCAACTTCCTCCCAGAGCCCAACCCTTCACCTCCCACACCCAAACTCTCTCCCAGAGCCTTCACCTTGCACCCCATCTTGTACCCCAACACCCTGCTGCAGCCTGGTGAATGTGAGTAAGGCTGGGGAGAATGAGTGACAAGGGGTAGGAGGATGGAGTGTGTAAGGGGTGGGGCCTCAGAGAAGTAGTGGGACAGGGGTGTGGCTTCAGGAAAGGGGCATGACATGGGAGAGGGCAAGGGTCTTTGAGTTTGCATGATTAGACAGTTGGCAATCCTACTGAGGCACACCAATGGCAGGGGGGAGGCAAATGAGGCAACTGCCCTGGGGGCCGCCCACAGCCCTGACTCCTTTAAAGTGCAGTCGGCAGCTCACTGGGCACTAACCATAAAATAAATGTACTTTTACTTTCTATTTGCTCCAGTCCAGGGCAGCTTGACTTCGATATTTTAAGTTCATGCTTAATAATTTCATTTGTTGCCTATTATTTTGTCTTAAATATCCATTCAGTATGTTAGATGAAAGGCATGTTGTAAAATTGCCTTACATCTATACAATTAGCTGGGAGAAGGCGTTAATAGGACCTTTCTTATGGACATACATACCTCAGCTTTTTTCTTGCTGGCTGCCTTGTAGTGCTTATTCCTGACATTAGCTGCATACTACCAATTCTTTTGCCTGAGATGCTTTATAACATGTTTTCTATTGTAAAAGTATGCCACCTGCTTCCTCATTCTGATTTCTTCCCTTAAATTTGTTTTCTCAGATGTTGTACCACTTGTGTTTACTTGAAAAAAGCTCCATTCTCTAAATAGGGTTGCCAGATGGATGAATCAAAAATACTGAACACCTCTCCCCCCAAAAAAAACACCGGGAAAAAATTCTGTTGAAGGAGAAAAAAAAGGGCAGGGGGGAGGGGGGAGACCAAAGTTGTTGAGGAAAAAAACCCTCCAAGGACTTATTAAGCCAAAAAAACCCATTAAATTAAAACAGCATTAAAACAGCATGTCCCCTTTAAAAGTGAACACAGGGATAGGAACAGGGGAACAGTTGAGCACTAAGTCCAAGGGGAAAGCATTGCTTCCCCTAGCTCTTTTGCCAGCAGCCATTTTGTGTCAGCAGCCTAGGGGAACCAGGTAAGCATGGGGACTGGGGGGCTGGGGGTGTTGGGAGCTAGGGGAGGGCTCGGGGAGGAGGTTGTGTGCTGAATGTTTGTAGGGTGCCAGGTGCCCAGCATTTTCACCTCCTGCCCGGGGAAAAATTCAGAAAATACTGGACATCTCAGGTGTCCAGTATTCTCTGCATTTTTTTTTACCAGACAGGAGGTGAAAATACCAGACCATCCAGGTGAATACTGGACACCTGGCAACCCTATCTCTAAAGCATGTGTGGGGAACCCTTTTTCCCCCTATTGGAGCCATAGAGCCCCAGAAAATATCACTCAGGGACTACACACGACCCTATGGGGAGCATGGAAGCTTAGGGATTTCCCTATGGTCAGGGGTAGGGGCAGAAATGAGAGGTTCAGAGTGCAAGAGGGGGATCTGGGCTGGAGCCAGAGGCTTGATGTTTGGGAGGAAGTAATGGCTCCGGCTGGTGGTGTGGGCTCTTGGGTGGAGCTTGGGGTGTTCGGAGTGCAGGAGGGGACTCTGGGCTGGGACCAAAGCATTTGGAGTATGGGAAAGGGCTTAGGGCTGGAGCAGGAGAGTGGGTTTGGGATTGAGCCAGGAGTGGGGATTCCAGGATGGCACCAGCAATGGGATGGTGTTGGCTCTGGGAAGGACTTTGGGTGTGGAAGGGGATTCACACTTGGTGTGTGGGTGGGAATGTGAAATCTGGGAGGAGTCAGGACTTGGGAGGAGCTTCCAATCTGGGGCAGGGGCTGGGGGTGTGAACTCTGGCCAGATGGTGTTTACCTCGGGCAGTTTCCTATGGGCAGTGCAGAAGGTCTAAGGCAGGCTTCTCACCTGTTCACCCTGGCTCTGCACTCCTCCCAGAAGTGGCTGCCCTGTCTGGCCCCTAGACAGAGGGGGCAGGATGGGAGCTGGGGAAGTAGTGCTGGGGATGGAGGCAGCACATGAAGCTTCCCTGATTGCCTCTCTGTCTAGGGGCTTCAGGGACATGCTAACAAGTTGCTGCTTGTGGCTCCAGCTCTGCAGTGGGGTGCTAGGCCATGGCACGGAGGCTTGCTGCAGGACAGATTATGAAGTAGCAGGCCGTATCCGGGCCCTGAGCTGCAGACTCCCTGCCCTCATCTAAAGTTTGCATTAACGCCAAGGACAAATCAGCTTTAACTGGCACTTGTTCAGTTATTATATTATTTCTGGTTTGCTATGTATGACGTATAATGTAACTGATTGGATATTGAAAGCAGATATGTTTTATCCTTTGGAATTCTATTATATTGTAATAAATCCTTTATGATAAATCCTAATTCTGTCCAACTCATTTTCTATTTCACTTCTAAATTTGCATTTCCTTTTGTTTATTGTTCAACCTTGATTTTAATCTAATTCTTTTTTTCATCCCAATGAAATTCCTGTTAGTAAAAGAATAAAGTGACACTTAATCTTCAGGTGCTTCAGGCTGTGAAAAATACAGCCAGGTAGTATGTTGGATTATTGTTTTTGTATGCCTTGTATACTATTACTTTTAAAGATTACCAGAAAAAAGGTAATGCTATGGGTAATGCAGCCTTTGATTTTGAAGAGATGACATGAGTAGAATGATAGGAAAAGGAGCGAAGGTTCCTTCAGTCAGAAGCCCTTTTTATCTGCATTCACTTCAAGGCTGATTAATGCACTTGTATTTCATCCAGTTACATACTGAATGAATTAAAAATAAGTGCATGATTTGTAATTTATTTTTGTTTATAACTTTGATATAATTTTCTACTGAATCAGTATATATGAAAGACTCAAACTCTAAGAGAAGATATTTAATAAGGAAATAAAAAGTAATTGAAATAAAATCAATAGAGAATAAAAAAAGGAATGAAATCCTGTTTCCATTGAAGTCAATTGGAGTTTTCTGATAAACTTAAGTTAGATTGTGATTTTCAACCGTGAAGTATTGCATTAACAAGCTGCAGATTCCAGATGGGCTGCAATACAACATAAACTTGAAAATTGTACTTATTCCAGAGTATTTGGCAGTGATGATGCAGTAGAAGACAAGTTAGTGCTTATATTTTGATATTTTCCCTATAATTGTATATTAATTTAAGATATGTGGGTGCTTTAATTATTTCTCAAATGAATTTCTTCCTATGAGACGGAATTTGCTGTCTTACAATGATGGGGCAGATTTGGAAATAGCTCTGAATTGTGCCTTTAATCGTTAAGAATCTCACAGTTTTCAGCAAGTGAACATAAAATGCATATATTTTATATATTTATATATCCAAGCATATCAGAAGTATTATCAAATCTGCAAGGCATTGTCCATAGGCATCCTGCTTAAAACATATTTTGCCCAATTCTGGCTCTTCTAACAACCAATGGAGAAACCATGAACTAGTGTGAAATGCCTATACCTCCATTGGAAGTGCAATGTCCACACCAAAAGTTGACAAAACAAAAATCACCAAGAGGGCGTTCACACTTGCTCACTCTCTCGACACATCATGTGCACACAGGGGGCACCATCATTGAAGTATGAGCAATGTGTTGTCGGAAGGCAATCTGATCTCTGCGCATCTTGGGATTTCCACTGCAGCCTCTTCAGCTGTTGGGAGCTGCATCATGAGTAGCTTTGCGAGCCCTCTGTGCTGAGAAATGTCAAATCAGCATACTAGCCTGTTCCCCTTCACTATTCCTTACCAGTAGAAGAGCAGGAGCACTCAAGTGATTTGTTTGCTCCCTCAAAGGAGCAGCTCAGTCAGCTGTCAGACACCTCCTGGAGCTCTGAAAGGGAAGGGGCGCATGTCTGCAGGGTAGCAAAGAGCAGAGCAGAGCAGAGCCATTAGGGCAGGCATTGTGGGATACTCATGGAAGCCGGTTCTGTACACAAAACAAACAGCAGAGTCTACCCTGGCTCTTTGTTGACAATAAAAGGAGAGGAAAAGAATAAAAGTCTTTTGTAGGGGGTGGAAGTTTTATGTCGTCGAAACTGGGTGTTTTTCCCATTTCCCAGAAATCCCATTGCAGTGTGTTTTGTCATCAAAAGGCAGGTTTTGGTGACAACATTTTGTAGTGTAGACAAAGCCTTATTGTGAGTACTTAAATGTTGCATAGACCTTGTATTTCCTTTCTACCCAGGAGTTAACTTTCCGCACTGTGCAGACCTTAGCCCTGATTTCTGGCCTCTGATTGCTAGTAATTTCTGACCTTCCATCTGCAGTAATACCTAGGTATTACTAACACCTTCAGTAATACCTAACCCCACATTTCTATTGCCAGAGAGCAGTTTCATATTCACTGTGCTTTTGCAATATATACTCTCTGGGCACAAGGACTGGGAGCATTTACGCTGGGTCAGATATTGGTGTGCACAGTTTCTAATTGTTCAGAGTAACATTAATTCATAAACATGGCCAGTACTCAGAGAAGGTATAGAACAAGTTGCTGGCATATGCTGGAGATTTTAGGGGAAAAGATTAATGTGGCAACAGTCAGGAATAGGAATGTAAAATTTAGAATAATTAACTAATCAAATAGTTGATGGGATTTCCATCGACTGTTAGGCTAGCCTACAAAGGCACCTCTGCTTTTGAACTGTAGAAAGAGCTCCGCATGGAACGTGGGGCTTCCTGTAAACCCTCATTTTTTTGAGGTTTACAGGATCTTTCAAAAAAGCCTTCCCTTTTCAAAAGAACCACATTTAGACTGCGGTTTTACTTTCAAAATAGCACTTTTTCGAAAGAGCACCATGACGCGATTATGCAAATGAAGCACGGGAAATTCAAATCCCAGCTTCATTTGCAGTTTTGAAGTGCCTAATTTACATTCTTCTGTCAAAAGAGGGATGTAGCCTAGACACACCCTAGAAGTCCAAGATAAGTTCCAAAAAACGTGGACTTATAGCGAAACAACTTAAAGCGAGGACATGTTTTTCCACGGCTGACTTCCATTTGCACAATTTTTTGGGGAGGGCATGACTTAAGAGCAGGGAATGGGAGGATTTACAATGCATCAGTTCCTAAAACCATCAATGACTTTAGTGCGGAATGAATGTATACCTGGGAAACTTATAGTGGGGACGCCCTGTATATTGAAATTAGAATTGTGCATGTGGTAGTGTGCATGCACTTGCTTGTATCTTCTCTCACTGTTTCCTACAGTATTTACTTCTGATTTGATCTCTTATAGTTCTGAGAAAAACCTTGAAAAATTGAATTGAGTTTAAACTAGTGTTGTTTTTCTGAGGCTTCAAACAGCCCGAAGCAATAAAATTGAGAGGTGAAAAGTACCATTCATCTCAGTGATTTGCTGACTCTGAGACTTGTGTATTCACTTGTCCTGGATGCAGATGCCAGAAATGTCATCATTCTACCTTGTTTCTTCCCTGATAAATGTAAGCATTGTTCATACAAAACTCTGAAACATGTGCATGGGTAATGTGAAATATAGGCACTAGTGCTCTTACTCAGTACTCTATTTAATAAAAAGTCTACTTAGAAACTGAAATATACACATACACACACACACACACACACCAGTTTCATTCTTAGTCCCAGTTCCACTATCAATCTTTTAGTCCAATACAGCCTGTCCCCGACTTACAAACGCATCGACGTACGACCGCACTTACGACCAATCTCCTATTAAGTGCGGCCCCGACTTATGAATGGTGATCCATGCTTATGAACAGCGCGGTCCCATTGAAATGAATGGGGTCTGACTTACGAACACATCGAGTTACAACCAAGTGCTTGGAACATAACTCGTTCATAAGTCGGGGACCGGCTGTATTTCAAAAGCTGTCTAAGGTCAGGCATAGTGCATATTCACTGTAAGTAATGCCATTTTAACTTCTGTGGATTACTCATAGGGTAAGCATGCATAGACCTACTTTTCTCTTTGTGTGAAAAACATCTATAATATTTTGTTTGTTTTGCAGATGAATATAATTTCTGAGCTAGATCACGTAAGGAATCTCACTAGAATTATTCATGAAAAATCAGATGATAGTCCCAGCAATTCCCTTCATGTGGTGTTGTTTAGTGTGTCTTGAGAGTGCTCTCCTATAACATGGAAGCAGAAATTTTTTTATCTATTTTATAATTGCACATTTTGAATGTCACCATGGCTGGTACCTCTCCTACAGAATATCTTGAGTTTGCTGCCATTGTTACCTGTGTTGATGTTCATATATCATTAATCACTAGTTTTTTCAATTTAAGCAGTTGTCTGGAACATAATACACCAGAATCCTCTGAAAAGTTATTTAGATATCAAAAAAGGAAAGCAAAGCTAAGCTTCTTTCCTTTTTTGGGTAGGTTCTATTAGGAACAGAAAGACCGTGATTTTCTGAATACAGAGGTCATTAAAGCATTTGTGGGTGTTACAGATGTTCCTACTTCTTGCACTAGTTTACTTGAAGACATTATATACTAATTGAAACAGATATCAAATCTTTTTGAGTCCTGGGCTACCACTGCCAGAAAATTTTCATGAAGAATGACATCCATGAGCATGTGGGAGAAGTGTGACAGATGAAACTCTTAACTAGCTCTTATGTGTGTTGAAAGTGGACCTGAATAAGGAATATTTATGGTGTTTAAAGCTAATGGGCATGAGGCATGAGTCCCAGATTTGTCTGCAGTGTCCAGATTTGGATCAGTCATGTGATGCCTTCCCAGTCATCCAGTTTAGGTTCTGGTAGTCAGAAGTTTAGAGACAAGAGCATGGGGTGCATCCATGACTAACTTTGCTCATAGCCATTCCTTCCATGAACTTATCCTATTCTTGTTTTTTTAACCTAGTAGTATTTTTGGCATTCACAACATCCCCTGGCAATGAGTTCCAGGGCTGGAAGACATTGTCTAAAATATACTTCCTGTGGTTATTTGGAATCTCCCTCTTATTACTTATATTACTTTTGATTAGGTGACCCCCGCCTCCGATTCTTGTATTGTGTGAAGGGGTAAATAAATCACTTTCACCACACCATTCCTGATCTTGTGTATCTCTGTCATATCCTCTCTTAGTTGTTTCACCTCTAAGATGAGCAGTCTTTTAATTTCTCCTCATATGGAAGCTGTTCCATACTTCAGATTATTTGTGTTGCCCAACTCTGTACTATTCCCAGTTCTAATACATCGTTATTTAGATGGGACAATCAGTAACAGCACAGCAGGGCTAAGACAGACTTCCTGCTTGCCTGCCTTGCACACCATTTCTGGAAGCAGCTGACAACCTCCTTGCAGTCCCAGGGAGGGGGGACGGGATTTCCATGTGCTTCTCCTACTCAGAGCATTAACTCTGCAATCCCATTAGTTGGGAACTGTAGCAAGTCGAAGCTGTGGGGGTGGTGCTTGCAGGCAGCAGTGCACGGAGTCTCTCTGGGACCGCCATGTAGGAGTAGCTGCTAGATGGTGATGCTTACAGGTTAACCTGCAAGCCTGGCAAGCCCCACTGCACTGTGAGCAGAGGGTGCGCCAGCACGGGCACAGCAGCCACCGCCCATGGCTGCCTCAGCCTGGCCAGGCCCACCATGCCACCTTCAGGGGAGGCTCTCCAGGCCTTCCTATAATCCCAAGAAAATTGTCTATAGTTCTTAAAACAACATTGTTTCTTGCCTGAAGGCAAGCTTAATGTTTGGACATGCTCCATTGTCAGCCAAGGTTACACGATTACAGGTGCAGTTGAAGAGTTCTTCAAAGAAATTCCAAGTCCTTAACCAATCTTATTTTATATTGTCTCCACATGCTTCTTCATCGCTTGTAATTTTTTCCGGCTGAAAAACTTCTGAAAAGAACTGTCTGAAAAATGAGTACGCTTGCTGCAATTTTTGTAATTAGGGACCTGAGTTACCTGGAAGAGTGGAGAAATGATGAAATGGCTGCTGATTAATTTCCAGTAGCAGAGAAGTAAAAACAGGATTCAAATGAAATTTGAAGGGTCACAGAGAGAGACTTATTTTTAAAGCATCTTCATTCTATCTGTAATATAAACAAAAGAAGAGATAGTGAACATTTATGAAAGCAAAAGTGACATGGAAAGTCTGTATTTTTAAATGAAACAGTTGCACATTATAAATCTTTCCTATTTTTCCTATAAATCATGGCCTATCACTGCAATTATAGCAATCTAAATAAAAAAGATTCTAAAATGTGTATATGCTAAAGCTACCTAAAACTACCAAGGACCAGTGAAGATACCTGGATGTAAGGTAGGTACAGAGATTGCCTTTTTTTCTGATGTTTAGAAAGCGTTTTTTTAACAGCAAACCATACAATACTGTAATAGATGAAGACAGGTCATCAGCTAAATTGCACCAACTTCAGAGTATCCAAATATGTGTCTTCTTCTCTGTGTATTCTCTGTGATTGGACAATTGTATAAAGTGCGATAATTTTAGCAAATGTAAGTGTGGCTGCATATAACCTATAATTTCACTTTAGATGGAAGTTATTCTTCTACATCATGACACTGAAAGGCTGGAAACCATGTGGCTACATGAAAGCACTCAAATTATGGCATCAATGTCCTTTTTTTTGTTTTAGTGGGGAGGAGTTTGTTGCTTCCTGGGCTTTGAAATGCTAACACTAAACAGTTAGTTAATGATAGAAGTCTGCTCGGTGCTTCTAGTGAAACTAGAAACTGCTTTAAATTTGCCTGGCTGTGGGTCCATCAGGAAATTTAAACTGGGCATGGGCTATTTGAAAAATTCCTGAATCTTTGCAAACCTGATCCAAATTTTAAAGTGAACCTATCTGGATCCTAACTTCCCATGGATGAAAAAGACTAGCAGGTATATTGCTCTAACGGCCCAATCCTGCAAAGTACTGAGTACTTCCTACTGACCTCCAATACCAATGAATTCAACAAGATCCAAGGCACACATTTTTATTCGTTGTGGCTACATCTACACTGCAGGCTTTTTGCGCAAGAACAATTGTTCTTGCACAAAAACTTGTAGAGTGTCTACACTGCACGTGCATTCTTGTGCAAGTAAATTTACAGTAAGGCGTTGCAACAGAGGGCTTCTTGTGCAAGAGTTATTCCTTTCCCCACGAGGAATAAGCCCTCTTGCACAAGAGCTCATGTGCAAGAAGGCAGTGTGGACGGGCAACAGGGATTTCTTGTGCAAGAAACCTCTATGGCTAAAATGGCCATCAGCGCTTTCTTGCGCAAGAGAGCGTCCACACTGCCATGGACAAAAGCACATGGCAGTGTGGACACGCTCTTGCGCAAGTTATTTTGCGCGAGAACTCTTGTGCAAAACAGTTCTTGTGAAAGAAGCCTGCAGTGTAGCCGTAGCCCGTGAGTTCAGTGGGAGGTAAGGGGTCTAGCTCTGAATTTCACATTACTGTAATTTCAATATTCAATAAGTATTGAAATATTTAAATTGTTTTCCCTTTTTCTCTCAGGCTAGTCCTGCCCCTATAATCGTCAACACAGACACCTTGGACACGATTCCTTATGTGAGTATGACATTTTTCCCTCTTTTGTAAGCAGCTAAAATTGCAGCCTGATCTATCTTGACTTCCTCCCCTAGAAAAATTCTCTTCACTGTGTATATAAAACATTAGTCAAATATATGCACAGAATGTTTCTTAACGTAAGTTGTATCTATTTTTATAAAGACTAAATGGATTATGTGGTTTAAATCTTTTCTAGTTGCACAACTCAGGGAAGTTAATATAGTGAGATGGTATACAGTGAAATGTACTAATTTTTCTAAAGATTTTTCTAAAACAAAATTTTTAACTAACCAAAACTAACTTTTTTGAAAAAATATTGTGGATTCATTGTGACTTTCACTTTTCAAAGTTCAGCTGTAATACTTGAAGAGTTTTATTTGCAGATCAGCAAATATCCCTAATAATAATAGGTTTTGTTGTTTGGGGACTTTTTTTTTCCTGAAGAAATTTCAGGATATATAAGTAAAATTTGTGTCAGAATTTCTAGCACACGATGCAGAGGGAACATCTTATTTCAATCCTTCATCTGTTTCTGTATTTCTTTTAAGACTAGAATAATTTTAGCTTGTGTCTGTATAGCACTTAGCATGAGGTGGGCATTTGTCAGATAAATAATCATAATTTAACTTTTAACTAGCAAGAATGTGATTTTATATTTTAGAAATAGAAATATTAATGCTCAGTTTTTAGCCTTCTCCCATTCTGCAGAGTTGTTCAGAGGTTACTGTGTGTTATTAACAAACAATAATGGTGATAGGCTCAGATTCCAGAAAGAGCAGCACCACATGAAATGTATTTTCCCAAGACTGATCTAATTACAGAATCAGTTCCTATTGTGTAAATCTCTCAGACTGGAATAATTTTTGGGTGCAAAGTTGCTTCCTGCAGGTTCTCTCTACCCAAGCAAACTGTATCTTTCACTACAACCTGACGGAAAACTTAAAAATGAATAGTGGTACCAGGGCATGAAATGAATGTTTTTTCATCTCAGTATAGAGAGCCAAACTATAATGCAGGAGAGTGCAGAAAACAAACACACACAAAATAAAACAAGCACAAATATATTGTGCAACGTGTATAAGTAAAGAAAACACAAGCAAATTGAAAGTGGCAATACTGAAGTAGTATTGTTCTGGTTTGGTCCTAACTAAACAGTTAAAATCTTATTTCTGATCCACTTTTTTCCCAATTCAGAAAATAAGGACTGTGTAAACCCAGTAGAGTTCAAAACTTGGCCCACTAGGAATGTTTTTATTTTTAGTTCAAAATTGTGATGATCAAACAGAGACTAATTGACAAACATAGTAAAAGTTGCACTGTAATTTCAGAATAAGTGCATTCATCACAGGTAAGCAAAGGACCAAGAATGAGGTTATTGTTAAAATTTTGAAAAGCTTTTATAATTCTTCATTTCACCATTCCAAAATTTTTAAATTTATCCAAATGTTGAATGTGCAGCCATTTGTATTTCTTGCACTTGAATAGAAATCCTAATACCATATAGCGTAAGGCTGTATAATGCCCTTGCTCATTTTATTTTTGCAACTGCTTATTCAAAATTACAAAATGTTATTAAAATCTGCATTCATTGAAATTCAGTGCCAGTCTAGTAGGAATACTTTTTGATGCATCTACTTACAACAAGAATCTATACATTAATTATAGTTATAACTCTGTAATAGATGAACTTTGTTCAATCACCTGTGAATAAATAAGCCCATTTTAACACCAAGCCATCAGTCAAGTCAGAAAAGCAGTTGTTAATGAGCTTGATAATCATAAACAAAGCATGAAACAAATAAATTCCCAAACCTTAAATGGGCAACAGTTTAGAAGTTCATTTTTTCTATGAATGTTAATTATAAGTAGAGTTTATAGAACAGGTTATTATTATATCAAATTCAGAGAGGACAAGAACCAGACCAGGAGATGTGATGGGTGAGGGTGGAGTGGATTGGGACAATGATCCTGAGGAGGGAGGGGCACAAACAGTCTGGAGCATGTGGGTTATATGCTTCCATTAGTCAAGGAAGCAAGCTTCAGACTAAGTAACAGTTAATTCGAACTAAGGAGTTAGTTCGAATTAACGTTTAACTGCCGCGTCTAGCCGTGGGCAGTTAGTTCGGACTAAGGGGGAACTAACTTGATAGCATACTATCAAGCCAGCGGTGGTGATAGCTGGGTGCCCCAGGCCCTTTTGAATCACTAGGCCCCAGAGTGGTTGCCTCCTTTGTCCCACCATCAGTGGGCCTGATGAGTAGTTAAATTAAGAAACTGTTTATTCCAAAATGCCTTTGTCCCCTGGCTTGATAGTATGTTGTTACATGTTCACTCTTTTTTTTTTTTTTTTTTTTTTTTTTTTTGCTATCCCCTGATTTTTACGGAGATTTGGGCAGTACCTACAGCCTTAATAAAAGTATATTTCTATTATTTTGTTTCATGGAGACCCAAAATGCAGAAGAACACTCCTTTTTCTTTTACCAGAAGTATTTCCCAGAGCAATAAGAACTAATGAGGTGACCAGAGGCAAACTTAGTCTTTTTATCCATCATGACAATGATTGATATAGGGAGAGAAATCTCTAGGAGATGTGATAATATTCCTCCAAAGCATATTTGCCCTGAAACACAACTAGGTTCTTTTTATAGCTTCCTTATTGTCACTATAAAAAAAGTTGCAAATGATGCTTCCTCTGTCAAACTGTTCATTCTCCAAGGGTGATGAAATACATGCGCCTGACAGTGAATGAACTTTTCTTGTAACAATTACTGTGGAACATGAAAGGAATTTTGAGAAACTTGTAATATACAATTTGATACTAGTGGTATTAAGGAGCTGGTAGGAGATGAGGGAGTTTTGCCATAAGCATATTTCAGAAGTTTTAAGATTAATTCTTTTAATATCAGTTTTATTGTTCAGATACATCAGCTATGTTGTCTTTCAGTTAAGATATTAGTTGAAAAAAGGTAAAAATATTTAATCTCTTCTTTTTGGAGTCCCCTTAATATACGTTTAAATCCAGATCTTCCAGTGATGCTGCCCAATATTGGCTTGTTGTTTCCTCTCTCTGCATATATCTGTTGTCTCTTTGGGGCAGGGACCAAATTTTGTTTGTATGGCACCTAGTATAGCTGGGTCCTAGACCATGACCAAGGATCCTAGATGTTATGGTAATACAAATAAATAATAACTTTGGTATTTTTAGTAGGTAATTGGTGTTTTCAGATATATAACTTGGTTCCTACATGTTGTCTTTTTAAGGTTTTTCTGGTGAAAATGACACCCAGGGATTGTTTGTGGGCAGACACCAGTAAAAACATAGGTATTAAAATCCACACTTAACTGTGAGATATTTGCACCGTGTACTGTCATCTTAGATGTCAGTGAAAATGTTGCACACCCATTTTATTGTGATCTGTGGACTTTTATGTTGTCTTCACTTTTGTCTTCTGTAGTGTTCTAGAATTACTGTTACGTTGTCTGGAATTTCTGCTTCCAATAATAAGAAACATGCAAATTATGGTAAAATACTTAAAAGGCTACTTTTTCCCCACAAAAAACTCATATCTATGTATGGAACTTTCCTAAACCCTGAAAAAGGAGGCACTTCTTCTTTACTGTTAGCCTGCCTTTAGAGATTCTTGTCCTACATATCCCTTATCCATGGAGGCAAGAACAGGATATTTTTCTGTATATTGCTTTGATTGCAATAGTGCCTAGATTCTCTACCTAGTATTAGGGCCCCGTTGTGCTAATATGTTCTCTACATCTATTCATGAAACTGCATATGAACAGGACGATTGGCACAAGTTCATGAAGAAGAGGAATTATTTTTATTCAGATTGTTTAAAACTTTAATTGGCTGTTAACTCTTATTTAACTAAACAGTGGAGAGGGGAGAGCTTGAAAACAATAAAAACAAAACAAAAATGATGTAAGGATTTAAGCAACTCTCAGTCCAGGTCTCTGGGTTTTTATCTGTACCATAACTATTGTTCCCTCTAAGGTTTTCCATCCTTGGGTGTGTTGAATTTTCTTTTGGGCGTTTTGAAATGTCGTAGGTGCAACACCAGTATAGAGGTAGTATGTGCATGTTCACCCACCAATACAAACAAAAACTGTAAATATAAATATATATTTTCAGTAGTCCATAGATGTGGAAGAAAATATATTAAAAACAATGGCTAATTAACAAGTAGCAATGCTTATGATTATTTAATATGAAATCAAATAAAAAGAAATTAACTCTTCCCTTGGCTGAAGAAGTGGGTTGTGTCCACAAAAGCTTATGATACTGTTTGTATATTTTTGTTAATATAAGGTGCTATAGGACCAGAATTCTACCAGATAGCAAGGACCTGGCCTTAATGCAATATAGTTTACCATGTATTAATTAGTAACACAGGATTTAAAATAATCATTAAGAACAGGTTTAGGTATCTGTTTTAGGTATCTGCAACTCTCAAAAAATTGTTAAAGAATCTTTTTCTTTCTTACATAAGCTATTAACTCAGGAGTGGGCAATAATTATTGATTGGGGGGCTACTCCAAGAATTGGGTAAGTCATTGAGGGCTGCACTCTTTCATTATATTAACAGAGGAGGTACGGGCGTCTGGGATGGAGGTTGGGTGCAGAAGGGAGCTTGGGGTAAGGAATTGGGGTATGGGATCTGGGAAGGAATTTGGCTGAAGTAGAGGATCGTGACCTGGGGCAATGAACTGAGGCGAGGAGGGGGTACAGAGCTTGGGAAGGGATTGTGAACTGGGGAAGGGTTGCAGGAGGGGGGTGCAGGGATTTGGGCTGTGACTAGGGATAGCAGATTGGGGTGCAAGGTCTGAGAGGGAGTTGTGACCTGAGAAGGGTTATAGGAGAGTATGCAATGTTGGGAAAGGCATAAGAGGGCTGGAGCAGGGGTGCAGAAGGTTTGAGTTTCATGGGGTAGGAGGGCAGAAGGAGGGCAGAGGATTGGGGGAGAGAGGGTTGGGCTGGGGTGCTAGAGACAGGCTCTATCTGGGAGACCTTACATGGCTCCAAGCCAGCAGCTCAGCAGGTTTCTTGGCCAGGATTCCTACCTTCCAAAATGATGCAGGAGCCATGCTTATTGCTCTAAAACTGATTGGTGTGAGCCCAGGGATGAGGGAGGAAGGGCACTTCCCATGCTGCCTTGAAATCAGCCAGTGGGAACTAAGGAGGGGCGGAGGCAGCATGAAAAGCCTATCTCCCCTCTCCAGGTTCTAACTGTTTACATGCACACACGTGGCCCTGCAGCCGGTTTCACTGAGGGTGTGTCTAGACTACAGAGTTTTGTCGACAAAAGTGGACTTTTGTCAACAAAACTATACCTGCGTCTACACTACCACTGAGTTCTGTCGACATAATGTCGACAGAACTCAGCAGTTTTGTCGACACTGGTAAACCTCATTTTACGAGGCATAACGCCTTTTGTCGACAGAAGGTGTTATTGCATGTAGGCTTCTGTCTAGACTACAGAGTTTTGTTGACAAAGCAGCTTGCTTTGTCGACAGAACTGAATGTAGTCTAGACGCTCTTTGTCGACAGAAGTTTTGTCGACCGATACTGTCAACAAAGTTTCTGTCGACAAAACCCTGTAGTCTAGACGTACCCTGAGTGCCTAGCAGGGCCAGGCAGGAAGGGAGCCAGCTGAGGTTCTCATGGCTGGATTGGGCCTGCAGATTATCTTTTCCCCACCCCTGGAGTAGAGGCTGGAGCCAGCTTCTCCATTTGTAGTAGATAGAAGCACCTGCTGCTGCTTCTGCTCCTCAGAGGGGGTGAGTGCCCCACCCCCCCTTTCCCAGCTGATCAGCTGAACTCCTTGCCTTGGGGGGGGGGGCGCTCTGAACCTTTCTGCAGGTCTCAGAAAAGGGTTGTGCTGCCGCACAACTGGGCAGTTTACTGGGAACTTTGACCATAACCAGGAAAAATGAGAATTGGTATCAAGGAGAAAAGGCAAGGAAGGAAAAATGTAAAAAACATATACTTTCCTACCTTTCTACATCAGAAAAAAGCAATAAAGGACACTTTACAATAGTTTTCACATTGTTACCTTTAGTATGGTATTCACTTTTGCCTCTTACATGAAACTGACTACTAACTCTTGGTCAATAAAATAGGTGTGAAACTTTCCACTAAATGTTTACTTTCTTGTTATTTTTTAATTGTTGTAAACTGTATTATTTTTCATTATTTAAAACATATTGTTTTTGCCAGAGGAACCATAACCCCCATGAAAATATTAGCCATATTTTGATTTTACCAATATCCATCTAACTCTGTGTTGTTTCACTCAAGGGTATTTTACTAGAATTCTGGAGCATGAAAGAGTAATGATCTGACATTTGGAATGTATGCTGTGAATGTGTGATATAAATTTATATGAAGAACTAATGGAAGAGAAAAAAGACCAAGATAATAAAAATAATACTTTGTAAAAGGGACAAATGGACAGGAACTAATAATTATCAGTATTGACTCCAAAATGTGAATGAGAAGTCTTAAAAAACATCATCTGTTTTCACTCAGTCCTTGTGAGGTGCAAAAGAATGAATGGAGAATGAATGTTTATCACCATAACTTTTTTACATGTCAAATCTACAGTAGTTTTAGAAAGACATGTAGAGTTGACAAGATGGTGCAATGAGTTAATTGAGTGGTAAACGATTATTTCTAAGTTAAATAAAAGCAACACTTCTGTGATGTCCCCTATCCAGGGCTTAAATTCTCTGAGATTATTTCTTTCAGCCCCTGAGGCAGTCCCTCAATGCAGGGCTCCAGGCTCCAGCTGTAGGTCAGGAGGTCTCAAGGCTTTAGCCCTATGGGGGTGAGAAGAGTGTGCCTGGGCTCCCTTGGGTTCTGAAAATATTTACTGGAGCTCTGCTCTGGACAGCTCTAGCTGAATTTAAGTCCTGCTTCTATCTAGTTATCAGCCACAACATTTGTAACAAAGCGAGGATGATAGAGCACTTTTCAAATATTAAGGCATTCAGTTATTAGTTTTCAAGCTGTGGGGCCTGTGTCATGGAGGGTGGGGGCACCAAGCAACACAGAACTGAGATGCTTCTCAGTCAGCTGCCTCTTGAAGTCCTGGCGATGCTGTCAGGAGACTGCTGTCATGACTGACTGTAAATCTTGCTGAGGTTCATGGAGGGCCTTAGTTCAAGTTTGGGTCAAGCAGGCAGCCTTGGGGCAGGTGTGCATATGCATTCCTGGGCCACTAGACTTGGCAGGAGGTGGAAGGGATCAATGCAGGTTAGCCTCGCACTGTCTTAAAAAGCAGCAGTGAACCTGCCCAGTAGCTGCAAATGGTCTTGCAGGGCTTGGCAGCTGGTCAGAAGTGGGAGCATCTGTGTACCATTTTTTTTTCCTGAAAGGGATGTGCATAGAGGTAAGAGTGAATTATGGATGCCTCTGCCTTCCCATCCCCTGCAGGCACCCAACATCCCCTGCCTCCTGCTTTCTCTAGCACTGCCATGTTAGTTATCTGGCCTATCTCTGGCCTGCCTTAATGGTCTGAGGATGTGTGGGACAAGAATCTCCAAAGGGCAGCTAAGCCAAAAATACCCCCCCCCCCCAAATAAAACAACAAAAAAAACCCTGGAAACCTCTGAAAATGGTCTTGCATGGTGATTTAATGTCTCCTGAGGAATTTTAAAAAATCAATTTCCTTTAGCTTAAAATTCTGAAAAGGGCTCCATTTGAATCAGTTTGAAATTAAAATGATTTTGACTGTTTTAATAAAAACCATCTGTATTTCAACCCACACTAGTGTCTAACAAGTCACATGCTGAATATCACTGCATGTTCAGACCATTTTTCTTGTTCATTCCAGCCTGCTCCTTTCTCATTGAGTTGTTAGCTCATTGGGCATGAAGCCTTTCTTCCTGGTTGTCTGTAAAGCATCTGTAACTGTGTTCTTTCTCAATTATCATAGAATATCATAGAATACTAAGACTGGAAGGGACCTCGAGAGGTCATCGAGTCCAGTCCCCTGCCCTCATGGCAGGACCAAATACTGTCTAGACCATCCCTGATTGACATTTATCGAATCTACTTTTAAATATCTCCAGAGATGGGGATTCCACAACCTCCCTGGGCAATTTATTCCACTGTTTGACCACTGTGGCAGTTAGGAACTTTTTCCTAATGTCCAACCTAAACCTCCCTTGCTGCAGTTTAAGCCCATTGCTTCTTGTTCTATCCTCAGAGGCCAAGATGAACAAGTTTTCTCCCTCCTCCTTATGACACCCTTTTAGATATCTGAAAACTGCTATCATGTCCCCCCTCAATCTTCTCTTTTCTAAACTAAACAAACCCCATTCCTTCAGCCTTCCCTCATAGGTCATGTTCTCTAGACCTTTAATCATTCTCGTTGCTCTTCTCTGGACCCTCTCCAATTTTTCCACCTTTCTTGAAATGCAGTGCCCAAAACTGGACACAATACTCCAATTGAGGCCTAACTAGCGCAGAGTTGAGTGGAAGAATGACTTCTCGTGTCTTGCTCACAGCACACCTGTTAATGCATCCCAGAATCATGTTTGCTTTCTTTGCAACAGCATCACACTACTGACTCATATTTAACTTGTGGTCCACTATAACCCCTAGATCCCTTTCTGCCATACTCCTTCCCAGACCGTCGCTTCCTATTCTGTATGTGTGAAACTGATTGTTCCTTCCTAAGTGGAGCACTTTGCATTTGTCTTTATTAAACTCATCCTATTTATCTCAGACCATTTCTCCAATTTGTCTAGGTCATTTTGAATTATGACCCTATCCTCCAGATTAGTTGCAACCCCTCCCAGCTTGGTATCATCTGCAAACTTAATAAGCGTACTTTCTATACCAATATCTAAATCGTTGATGAAGATATTGAACAGAGCCAGTCCCAAAACAGACCCCTGCAGAACCCCACTTGTTATGCCTTTCCAGCAGGATTGTGAAACATTAATAACTACTCTCTGAGTATGGTTATCCAGCCAGTTATGCACCCACCATATAGTAGCCCCATCTAAGTTGTATTTACCTAGTTTATTGATAAGAATATCATGCGAGACCATATCAAACGCCTTACTAAAGTCTAGGTATATGACATCCACCGCTTCTCCCTTATCCACAAGACTCGTTATCCTATTAAAGAAAACTATCAGATTAGTTTGACATGATTTGTTCTTTACAAATCCATGCTGGCTGTTCCCTATCACCTTGCCACTTTCCAAGTGTTTACAGATGATTTCCTTAATTACTTGCTCCATTATCTTCCCTGGCACAGAAGTTAAACTAACTGGTCTGTAGTTTCCTGGGTTGTTCTTATTTCCCTTTTTATAGATGGGCACTATATTTGCCCTTTTCCAGGCCTCTGGAATCTCTTCTGTCTCCCATGATTTTCCAAAGATGATAGCTAGAGGCTCTGGTACCTCCTCTATCAGCTCCTTGAGTATTCTAGGATGCATTTCATCAGGCCCTGGTGACTTGCAGGCATCTAACTTTTCTAGGTGATTTTTAACTTGTTCCTTTTTTTATTTTACCTTCTAAACTTATGCTAACTAGCTATGCAAGGGATCACTCACCAGCAGTGCTCCCTGGTGGTCAGGCAGTGGTGTGGCAGGTTGTCTCCCTCTCTGGTATTCCCCTTTCTGCTTATAGGTGTACCATGCAATGATCTGTTCTTTTATTGACTGAGCCAGGTCACATGCTGGAGCTTTATCCTCCTGGGGTACCCCTAAGGAGTCAAATGATGTGGAAGTCTTCAGAAGTCAGCAGGAGCTTCTCCACATTATCAGGACATTATCAGTCTCTCCTTTGCAGGATTGGTCAGATGAGCATCACCACTGCTGATCTGAGGAAGTGGGTCTGGCCCACGAAAGCTCATCATCTAATAAACCATCTTGTTAGTCTTTAAAGTGCTACATTGTCCTGCATTTTGGGCAACAAGAGCTCCTGTACTTCTCCTTCCTAGCAATTCCTATAATAGGTTATCTGTATCAGGTGTAGAAGGGCAGGACTTCCTGGGAAGCTCCCTAACCCTTTTATTCCAGTGTGAAGTTGTATACGCCACATAGTACCAGCAACTTCTTCTGTTAACCTGTCCTATTTGCATTCAAATTAAGTGAGAGGGTTTGTGACAAGTGACACATATCTTTAGGCTATTCTCAAGTGTGATGTATTCACTGATGATCACTTTTCTTTTCCTGTGTGCTTTGTAAGAACTCTGTAGACAATGATTTCTCTTATATCACAATGGTTTTGATTACTTAAAACTTTTGGTGGTGTTGATATTGATCAGTGCCTTGCAAGCTCCTTTCAACTACACAATTTGAAACAATTTTCATCCTGTGGCAGATTGTTTTTGTCAAGCTGCCTTTCTTTGAATGTAGTGGAGGGAAGGGCCACCTATTACACGGTATACACATTCTTCTTTATAGTTCAGGCCTGCAAGAAATCATAAAGGGAATAGTTACTTAGCTTTGTTTCTGAGCTGGGTGACTTGAAAACCTTTGGTTTGCCAACCTTTGGTTGTGGGAATTAATTTGATAGGATAATTTAATGGTATAAAATGGATTCCTATACAGTAGTTTAAGCACAGTTAAACATGGGTAGGAGTTTGTTCATTCGGTGTTCTTTGGCTGTAAACTTTATGTAAGCGAGGGAGTGGTCCTGCTATTGTGGGGAACTTTCCTGGCTTCTATACCACCCCAGTGAAATGGACTAGCGAAAGGATCTGAGTCCCTGCTCCCAATTCCTTTACCCCACGGCTTCCCTGATCCTGAGGGCTCCCCCTCCACTCTCCTGAGTAGCAGAGCCCTCGAAACCCCAACAAGGCTGGGCCCAGGTTTCCTGGGGCTTAATCCCGGACCTTGTAGTCACTAGAGGCAGGAGTTAGGGTGTCCCCACTCCGAGGTGCTCTCTTTACACTGCAGGCCTTCTTGGCCCAGTGATCACTTCATAAGGTTCAAAGCAAATACAATTTATTAAACATCAACTGATTAAAGAGAAAAGAATAAGAAAAAATGAGAATGGTTAAATAAGAACACACAGCCCTGCTCTGTAGCACAGGGACATCAAAACAGCAGCCTGCAGAGTGTAAGGACAGTCCACAGTCTCTTCCTTAGAGGCCCTGGATGTGCTGCAGGCGGGGGGGGGGGCTGCAGGCTGGACACACTTGCTCTGGCAGTGACCACACAGCCTCAAGCTCTAAGTGGCCATACCCCTCTCCCAGTCCAGAGCTTCTCCCCACACTTTGCAGGTGCCAGCTGCTCACCACATCCAGCTGCAGGCTGTGCTGCTTGGCCAGTCTCTAGCTCCTTGCGTTGCTTCTCTGTTCCTTTTGGCTCTCTGAGCACTGCCAGTCTGCTGCTCAACACAGGGTCTGCGCTCCTTGAGCTGTGTGTGTCTGGCTCTGCTGCTGCAAAAACTGCCCCTCAGAGAGACCCTGAACAATACCAGCTCACAGGGAGGACGGGGCCTGGCCTCTTGCTTTTCTCACTGGCCTGTCCAACTTTTCAATCAGTCTGAGCTGGAGTGTCGGCTGCTTTCCATTGTCTCTGGGGGTCTGTCAGTCTCATGGACCCTTCCCCTTTTGATACTGGGAGCTGGCAAAAAACTCCCACAGAGTTTAAGTAAGGGGCTAACAGTCCCCTTACATTTAGTTTGTTTTTATAATGGGAAGCATTAAATTAAAATGGCCTAACCTCATCTTTCCTGATGCACAAAGTAATGAGCAATGCTCATTTAATCCTTTTAGGTATATGCATAGGTACTAAATGTCTAGTTCTAACCTAATCCAGGATAAATTTATGAATCAGGGTGAGCCTCATATATTTATCTCAAGATGGAATTTAATCTTTATCTGCTTTTGCCTTCTTATGTCTCTTGTTGGGCTGAATCCATTTCAATGTATTGATATTATTTTAACCAGTTAAAATATTTAGAGCTAGAAGCACGTGTCCCCGCCTGTTATCTTTTCTTTCTTCCCATATTGCTCCCCCTCATACTGCTGTCTCCTGTTGTTGTGTTAAATTATCACTAGCCTCAGTGCAAGTTGCCAGATGGTTTCAACAGAAATACCGGACACACTTGACATTACATCACAAGCTACATTACATCTTATTTAGAACATACCAGGCATTTTCTCATTTATATTTTCTCAGTTTGTTTCCTGAACAGAAAGCTCAAATACTGGACTGTCCAGTTCAAATCTGGACACCTGGCAACCCTAGGTGCAACCACACAGGAGTATAAGGCCCTTACCCCATGAAACTGTGCTATCCAGATTTTAAATTCTGTGTGGAGTTTAAAGCTGTTCTGTGGTTTCTCCTACCCGTACGGAACAAGTGGGCGAGGAGGGGCTATAGAGGTGTGAGAATGGAGCAATGCTTCGATGCTCCTTCCCACCATCTAGGAGAAAGTGGCTAAGCATGAAAGGCTGGGAAGGGCAATTTGCACCCTTTCAAAGGTAGCTATAAATGATTTCCCTCTAAATTTCTGGACAAGAAAATGAAAAGTCTGAGTTACACTCGGTGCCACCCCGGGCTCTTTATGGGTCAGTACAGCTGCTACCTCAGAGCTGTTACTCAGACATACCCACAAGATCAATCTGGCCCTAGACAGTAAGCTGTTTTGGCAAAGGAATATCGGCTTACTATATTTTTGTGAAATGCGGTGTTCTGTATGGCACTGTAAAACTAATGAACATGAACTATATGATGTGTGCATATCACTTATATGCAGACATTTAGGGTATGTCTACACTGCATTCCTCTTTCGAGAGAGGAATGCAAATGCAGCTGAGCTAAATTGCAAATGAAGCATGGATTTGAAAAAAGAAATGCTGTCTAGACATGGTTATTTCTAAAGAAAACCCATCTTTCAAATTATCCTTACTCCTTATAAAATGAGGTTTAAGGGTAATTTTGAAAGAAGGGTTTTCTTTTGAAATAACCACGTCTAGACACCCTATTTTGAAAAAAGAAACGCTATTTCGAAGTAGCGCCCAGACGTGATTATGCAAATGAAGTGTGGGAAATTCAAATCCATGCTTCATTTGCAATATCACTCAGCTGCATTTGCATTCCTCTCTCAAAAGAGGAATGGAATGTAGGCATACCCTTAGGGTATGTCTACACTACCCTGCTAGTTCCACGAGGTGTACCGGTAGTTCGGAATAGGAAGCCTAGTTCGAACTACCTAGTTCGAGCCCTGTGTAGCCGCGCTGCACGGGGTTCGAACCAGCGGGGTTTTAAAAATGGCGGCTCCCCGCTTATGCAAATGAAGCCCGGGAAATTCAAATCCCGGGCTTCATTTGCAAGTGCAATATGCCTACATTACCCTCCTAGTTCGAACTAGGAGGGTAGTGTAGACATACCCTTAGAGATTTAGGCAACTGGAGCTTTAACATCTTGAGCTACAAGGTTCTCATCTGGAATTTCTCAAAACATGGCATGAAGTCAGTTAATGATGTTTTCATTTAAATTTTGTCCTTTCAGTTGTGGTGTAGTCTTTTTGTGCTCTGCTGAATGGCTGCTGTTTTCTATCACAGACATAATCACTTCTACCACTGCAGAAATGTACTTCTAGATGCTCTGTATCCCGCCCAAAAATTATTCAGAGGGTTGATTCAGTTAATTTTAATTTAAAGCAATTTTTGATCCTCAGAGGAAAAGTATGATATAAATGTAAACTAATAATAATATATAAATACTTCAAAAAAATTCCCTAGTGTCTGGCATGATTAAAAGGGCAGTAAGTTTGTAGTTAAACTTCTGAAATTCTATTACAGGAGATCACACACTAGTTCAATACAGAATTCTCTGCTTTGCTGATTTAGCACTGGCTCAAAATATTTTTTTATTGATTTAGGCCTTAATCCTGGAAACTAGTGTTCCACATGATTGTGGCCTTAATAACCTTGAAAACAGTACATTACAGGGATGCAATTTTGGGCTTATGTTCCAGTCATCATGATTTCGATGGAACTCCCTGTTTTTAAAATAATTTTAAGAGGATACTATGGACATAAAAAAGCAAAAGGAGAACAAATGCAGAAAGGAATTTCTGGCCCCGATTTATTTTAGTTCTCTGTTGCCTGTTATTTTTTCTCACTACCAGTGAATGTCATACTTCTTTCATTAAAAATATAGCATTTCAAAGAGGAGATTTTCTAAAGTATTCAATGCATTGATTTTTTTAAGATAGTCATATGCCCCCCGATTTTAACACTGAGTCTGATTGTACTCGTATCAAAAGATAAGACAGTCCCATTGTCTTTTTATAAAGCCTTTATTCATATGTGATGATAATTAAGGCTCAGTCCTGAAAATACTTACAAACATTCTAACTGTAAGTACATCCATAGATGTTTGCAGGTTTGGGGCTTAGTGTGTAGCATATTGCAAGTTCCATGTGTACAAAAACTTCTCAGCCCTTGCCCAGAATCACTAGAGTGATTTAGAAACCATTAGATTTTTAAAAAATAAGGCTCTTTGTTTCCCTTCTTGTGGCTTGGAGGCTCTAGGGATCAGGAAGGGATTTTTTCCCTCCTCCACTGTATTCTGAGGTGTATTTTTTGTGGTTTCTTTTCTCTGAAGAATCAGAGATGGCCACAGCTGGAGATTGGATACTAGAACAGGTGGACTGCTGTTCTGAGGTGGCACCGAGTATTCTCCCTCCAAGGTGCTCTGCTAGGGGGGTTCTCACTCACATGCTCAGGCTCTAATTCAGGTTTGGGAAATAAAATGGCAGCCTTGATGGGCTGCCGCTACTACATTTCCTTGTGCCTCTACAGGTATGGGCACTTGTAGCTCCATTTGGTCATGGATCACTGTACCTGGCCAATGGGAGCTGCTGGAAGCAGTATGAACTGGATCACCTTTTCCTGCAGCTCCCGTTGGCTGGGAATGGCATTCTGTGGCCAATGGGAGCTGCAATTGCCTATACCCGTCAAGGCGCAGATATATATATAATGGCGACCCACCAGGGGCTAACTTTGGCAAACGGGATCCAGCCCACAGGTCGGTATTTGCCCACCCCTAGTCAAACTGATCATCATGCGTGGGACCAGGAAGATGTTTTCCCCTTGCATCATACTGGCAGTGATCTTGGGAAGTTTTTACATTCCCCTGAAGCATGGAGTGCATGTCACTTGCTAGGGTTGTCTGCACATGTCTCACTTAGTCAATTTCATGTCACTGCAAGGACATGATGCACTGGTGTACTTTGGTCCCTCCTATTTTCTGCCTGTGACGCAGAACAGACTAGTCTCCTGTTTGGGCTATAAGAATTTGGTCTAATTTAAATTGTGTGTGCTGCGTGGTATTGGTGGCCGACACTGTGCAGGAGATCAGACCAAATGATATGGTAGACTTCAGCTTTAAATTCTATTTTTCTGTCCCAAACATCTGTTGCTAAGAACGTTAAAAATGTTTATTTAAAATAAATAATTTAAAGCTGGGATTTTCCCCTAATCATGTGATTCTGGGAACTTTGGCTTTAAGAGAAAACACCAAAATGCAAGACTCCAGATAAAATCCTAAGTACTGGAAACACCACATATGCACATGCACGTGTGCACATAGAAGGCTACACAAAGGGTGTAGCACAAGGTAGTACTACTTACTGGATTTCATTATAAATCACACTCAGTACATTTCTGAAGAATAGAAAATTAGCATTTCATAAGGGAATTGTGCTATTTTCCACTTCTTTTAAAATGTTAATCCATATAAATACACAATTAAAAAAAATTCCTGCAAAATTATATATGAATCTGGCCTTCATTATAAAAATCAGTATCTTGTGAATGTATCATGTATAGCATCTCCTAGGCATGTGTAACCTGTGACCTGAGACTTGATTCTGGAAAAAAATGCAGTACTTTCTAACTTCAGTTATTAATAAATAACTCCAGCCTTTGGATTCAGTCAAGAAACACCTTATTCTGATGCTTAACACAGAGATTTCCATTAACACACAGGTGAAAGTGTAGTTTACTGAACTGCAAAAAGAGCATAGTTCATAAAAAGAGAGTGTTGCCCTTCTGTTTCAGTATAGTACGTGCATATGTGATGTATCTTGCTTTTATGCTTTGGCCTACATAGTTCTGCTGGGAGCTAAGCAAGGCAATATGTGCCAATCAGCAGTTATTCACATTGGTCTTGAGGAGAGTCAGGTTTATATTTTTCGATTACTTTTCCATTTTAACACATCCAGGAGAACTTTATTGAATATGGAGGTTAACATAAAGCTCCAAAATTCAGAGCAGAAGTTGTTTGTGTTTGGGATTTTGTTAAAGCTACTGGGCTGTCTCTACACTGGGCCACTTATTCCGGAAAATCAGCTGCTTTTCCGGAATAAGCTGCGAGCTGTCTACACTGGCCCTTGAATTTCCGGAATAGCAACGATGTTCTACTGTACAAAATCAGCCACTATTCCGGAAAAACTATTCTGCTCCCGCTCGGGCATAAGTCCTTATCCCGGAACACTGTTCCGGAAAAGGGCCAGTGTAGACAGCCCAGTAGTCTTTTCTGGAAAAAAGCCCCAATCGCGAAAATGGGCTTTTCCGGAAAAGCAGCCTGCCAATGTAGACGCTCCTTTTCCGGAAAAACTGAAAACGGAATAGTATTCTGTTTTAAGCAGTTCCAGAAATTCATGCCAGTGTAGACACAGCCCTGGAGTTTAAAACCTGGATTTGATATAAATTCAAGGGAGTTTTAATCAGGTGTGTGTTTGTTTTTTGAAGCTGCTGTGTGGGTCATATTCTGGTATCATGTCTGCTTTTGATGGCTTAATAAGTTTGCTGTCTGTATTACAGGGTTCTGAATGGGTCTCTTGTAGTAAGTGGATACAAAGTGTACAGATGCAAATAGGGACCATATAGAGAGAAAATGTGCAACATCATCTGTATTCTCAGCCCACCAAAGGCGTTTATTTTCTGTCATTTTATATGTATGATTTCATTTCTCATGTATTAAATGTGTAGTTGCAAAACATGTGATATAAAGATTAATGGCACTTCTGGAGAACACATGGGTTAAGTTTGCCCAGGGTATAGCTTTATTTTACATGCCTCTGTCATATAATTGTTCTTAATTGAATTTGGTAACACAGCAGATGGTTAGCGTATGTGCAGATAAATAATCACTTTAGCTCTATAGTTGGTTTTAATGTGATTTGGGGAAGAGCTGTTTACTGTATCACTAAGGCAGCAATGCAGTACTAAAGTTGACAGAATAGGAGCCTGGCAGAAATGATCTCAAGTCAGTAATTCCCCCAACACACTGGCTGCAGCTGTTCCTGAAGGCTCAAGAAGCCCCAGGCAGTGTGAGAGTGAGGTAGAGGGGGCCATGCCTGAGGATGTGTCTAGACAACAGGGATTTTTCGACAAAATTGGCCTTTTTTCAAAAAATCTTTGCCTGCATCTGGACTGCAGCCGCGTTCTTTTGAAAGTAAATCGAAAGTACGTGGCAGTTTTTTCGACTGTGGAAAACCTTGTTTTATGAGGAATAATGCCTTTTTTCAAAAGTGCTTTTTCGAAAAAAGGTGCTATGTAATGCAAACTATGTTTTTTCGAAAGAGAGCATCCAGACTCCCTGGGTGCTATCTTTCAAAAAAGTGGCTTGCTTTTTCGAAAGTACTGGTTGTAGTCTAGACACTCTTTTTCAAAAGAGGCTTTTTCGAAAGTATATTTCGAAAAAGCCTCTTTCGAAAGAGGCTTGCAGTCTAGACATAGCCTGAGTTAAGGGATGTTGGGTAGTGCCTGCATAAACTTCAGGCCAGGTATGGTCAGTCTGGGGAGATGACCAGGGTGGAGTTCAGAGCTTCCGTAGGCTATGGCAGCAAGTGACAGGCAGTGTGAGTGATACATGGTGCCTAGGTAGTGGAGCTCCTTGAATCTTCAGAGCAGTAGAGAGGTATTCCAAATGCTAGGGTGACACTAACCAAACCACAAGGGAGCATAGTTAGGGCCATTGAAACTACAGTGCCACTTACTGAGCAGCTCAGGCAGAATGTGGGTTAAGATTTATGGTGGCCGTGGACACAGAACATTTGGGGACTCCTGACCTGGCTGGCAGCTGGGCCATGGTAAGAGCTGCACAGAGAAGTTGGGCTTTTGTGGTAGCCCTGGACCTCCTAAGTGTCCTGGATGCAGATAGTGTTCCCCGGTGGGACAGGGACAAGGGCTGAAGGATGTTCTTTGGTTCCCAGCTCCTCGCTCAGAGCAGGTGAAGGGTCCAGGGCTCTCTACAGCTGCCCAGATGCCCTGGGTAGCTCTTACTACAGTCTAGAGTGACCATAAGCTCTGTTTTGGCCAAGACAGTTCCCTTTTTAAACACTGCCCAGTACATCTGAATTTTTTGGCAAAACT
Source organism: Pelodiscus sinensis (assembly GCF_049634645.1). Lineage (NCBI taxonomy): Eukaryota > Metazoa > Chordata > Testudines > Trionychidae > Pelodiscus > Pelodiscus sinensis. The sequence continues at coordinate 312,060,410 of NC_134711.1, forward strand.
GGTCTTTTGTGCATCATCAAGCAGTTGGCACAATCACACAGGACAAATGCCCAGTTTTGCCAAAAGGAGTTCGGGGCGGGTGAGAGGAGCTTGGCAACCTCTTAGAACTGAAGGTCTGTTTACAAATATAGGGAACAAAGGAGAAGTGTTCATACACATTTAAAAGAGAGGTGATATTTTGGCTGTCTAAAAGGCCCTTTCAAATAGGGAAGTAATGAATCTGTGTGAGGGTGAGAGAGAAGCAGAGAAAAGCCTAGATAGCTTATAAATAATGAAGTGGGCTGTCTGGAAAAGTCTTTTTAAAAACAGTTATGAGGGAAATCCAGCTATTTATTGAAGACAACAAAGGAACCATTTAGAGTTGCTGCACTTTATGTTACTGCTTTTATTGTTTTAAATAAGTTAGAACTGCCTATCTTATTGCAATGAGTTTAATAAAGAAAACCATGTAATGATTTAAAATAGTTCAATTATTCCTGTTTAACTTAGATACGATATGTAAATTTTCCTTTTTAAGTAACGAGAGCCTGATGTAGTCAGAACATCTGAGCACAGGCCAGAAAAAATGAGTTCTCTTTCTTGCTAGGTGATCTTTGCTTGCTACATAACTTTGCATTGTCTGAGTTTCCACATCAAAAAATTATCTTTACTTGCCTCCCAGCAGGGTGTGAAGATTAATTATTTAGCTTTTATAAAGCATCTTGAAGATTAAAAGCAGTAAATGTAAGCTACATATTGGAAAAAATCTAGATGGTAAAGTAGCCAGGTTGGGTGTCTTGACTCTTTACATGTCAAAGAATCTAAAACATTAATACAAAATAGGCAGCATGGAAATAAATATGAATGAAAATAAATAGTGCATTAAAATGTGGCCATCTTAAAGTTATCATCTTGTCAATAAATGGTTTGGTTTTGGATTAATAGTCCTGCTGATACTTATGAGGGTAGTTTTGGAACCTGTAGTTTCAGGTGAGTGAGTGTGGACATCTGCAGCTGTCTGAATAATGCATTATGCCTGAGAACTGTGCCTAACTACCAAATATTGTTAGAGCTGAGACATCAGTTTTTATTAATTAAAACAATAATGTATGTTGGTAAGTGTTGGACACTGAGTCAGGACTCTTCAGTTATCTAACTAGCAGTGATACTTGATTCACTTTGTGCTTGACTGTAGGCTATTAACTTCTGAATTAAAAGGGGAGGGAAGGGGAGGAGTTTGGGGTCCAGCTCTGCACAGCGAGTGTGCAAGGAATATGCTCACTGTACCACAGCTCTAGCGTCCAGCCTGGCAAAGGGCAGGGGAAAGAGAAGTAGCTGGCTAGTGGAGTGGGGAGGGAAGAGGAGGAGCAAGTGGCGGAGCTGGAGTTTTAGCTTGCAAGGCTCCCCTGGGCCCATGGCCCATGGAGCCATACAGTAATCCACCACTGACTCAGGGTATGTCTATACTAGCCCTACACTAAGGACTTAGTTCGAATTACCGTTTCACTGTCCCGTGTAGCCGCGGGCAGTTACTTTGGACTAGTGGAATTTAAAAATGGCGACCGGACGGGAACATGCAAATAAAGCCCGGGATATTTAAATCCTGGGCTTCATTTGCAGCTTCAAATGCCTACATTAGCCTCCCTAGTTCGAACTAGGGGACTAGTGTAGACATACCCTCAGTATATAGAGTGAGGAACAACATAGAGATAAGAAACAGATGAACAAAGAAGATCTAGAGCACTGATTAAATGAAATGTAAGTCTCTTCTTCCTTCATGTTGGCTGGGGCCAAAGAAAAGGGAAATGCGGAGGAGCGAGAGTGCTGCTCCCTTGTGGAGAGGGAGAGGGAGAGGGAACCTTCACCTGCTGGGTCCTATTGTGACTGATACCCTCATCCCTAGCCCTCACCTCTGGCCCTGCTCCAGGCTATCAGCATATAGTTTTATTTCTGAAGAGCTTGATTGTCATTCTGTCCTGGATTTCAGGTACTACTGCAGCACCACTTGGGGTCACTCCATTCCCGCTCAATGATGTCAAACAACAACTGCCAAGTGTAAAAAGGGAAAAGATTGAGGAATTTTTAGTTTTGAGACTCAAATAGCAGCGTAAGAAGTGTTAATTCAGAAGTCATTGTCTTTCCTTATTAGTCTAGGCCGGGCCATGTCTACACTAGCCAGCTTATAGCATCCGTGTTGTATTGATGCATCTGCGCTGCTGTAAGATTGCTCATATAGACATGGGAGAAGCTCTCTCTCCAGCGTAGCACTGCTATTTTATGTTACTTGGAAGGGTGTTTTTTAACAGCCCTGAGTGACATACATTTTGCTGACATCAGTGGCTGTGTGAACATGGCCTAGGAAGGAAGAAGCTGCCTTCTACTGGACCTTATTTCTGAGGGTCTCGATGCATTTTGCACACATTTGTTAAAACACTTTTTTTAATCACATATGAGAAATGAAGAGAAAGCAGTTGTCCAGTGTTACATAGCAGCTAATTGTGGCTACTCTAATATATACTTATTAAAAGAAGGATTTAATTTTTGAGGACTCCATCGCTAAAAGTATAGATAGTATATTCTATCTTTCTTCATAGGAAAAATCTCCCTGATTGAAGGAAAAACCTCCCTGATTTTATGTTTGACTTTATAAAGTGCATCTTGAAAAGTTTAGCAATGGGGGAAGGGTTCCTATTCAGAGAGTATATAATCTGACATGACTAAATATTGTTTGCCACAAAACCTATCTTTATTTTGTAATCTTTAATTTGTGGCTGTCCTTATATTTTTCTTTTGCAGTGCATCTAGAAGGGATTTTTCACATTACTCCAGTAACTTATTTTGAGTTTAACATGCCTAAGGCATGTGCTCACCCTATCCATCACGTGACACCAGTTATCTGTGAATCTAAAAGTGTTGCCTGTATCACTGTGCACTCGGCTTAACAGCTTTCTTGCTTTAATTAAAATGCAGGATAAGCTATTTAATTGGTACTTTATATTGTTTCTCTTGTGACACGTGCTTATCATTTAGCAAGGGATGAGCTGATCCACACTGAATCTAATATGTCTGCAAAGGAGTTAAATCTGCACAGTTTTGGAAACAGTCTGGAGCATGATCGTTGCTGGTGGAAATGGTCATAGCTCCACTTATTTCAGCAACACTTTACCCAAACTGCACATCTGCCCTTCTGACTTTGGGAAGCCCATTGACAGCAGGGCTGACAGCCACTGCAGGCTCTGGGTCAAGGTTTGTGGGGGGTGGCTTCCACCCCTGGAAGCAGTGGGGTCTCATTCTGAAGGGACAGGACCAGGACAGCCAGCTCTCAGTGGTGCCAGGACTCCTGTGTCCCCTTTCTCCCTCCAGCCTCCAGAGCCAACACTGATTCAAAAAGGCCTGGAGCTCCCGCAACTTCCCTCTTCCTCCCATCTCCTGCCCCCAATCAGGAGGCCTGCTGCTTGGTGCTACTTGTGACCATCTTGATTGATCTTTGGAATTTTTTATTGTGCTCTTAAAAAGGTTTGCTACTCACTGCACTGAACTGATGAATCAGTGCTCCTGTCAGGCTAGATGGTAAATGATTCTTTTGATCAGTGTTCAGGCAGCCTGGATCTGCATGTGGGAAATCATATGGAGAAAAGAAGAATCTTCATTGATATACCAGTTGTCAAAGCTTCATGAATATCTGATGTGATAATTTTCTACAACAGACTGACTGACTATTGTAATTGAAACTAATATTATTCCTAGCAGCCTATATATAGTAATTTGGTGTTTAGTGGAGATGGCTAATAATGAGAAACTGCCATTGAGGTGCACTGTTTATGTAGCCTATGCTAATGTACTCAACCTGCTGCCCAGGTTTTATTCCTGTAATTCATCATGTGTCAAGGTGGTAATAGCTGTGGTTCTCTTGGAACCAAGCCTCTTTACTTCATTCCTGACTGACACATTGTGCTCCGTTTCATCTGAACAGAAGACTTCCCATTTTGTTTCTGCTAACTTGTTCAGTTTTGCTTTATTCTACACTCAGTTTTATTGGGCAATAATGTGATCAGAACAAAATTAGTGTTGAATGGGTGCTTGGGTCTCAATTTAGTAGAGTTACTCTGGATTTAAACTGAGGTAACTGAAAAGTGGTGTAAGCATAGATACTCTGGATTTGTATCAGAGGCACAGAGTTACAATTTGGCAAGAAGGGTACAAAAGCAAAGTTTAAAGCCAGTTATCCTATCCCTGTAACTTAAGTGTGCAGGTTTTGGGTTTTTTGTTGGTGGGTTTTTTTTAATTTGTTTTTTGTATTCTCATGGTCCTCATGGTAGCATATTGGCACTGTTTTGATAGTGCTTTCTCATTCTCCACAAAAGAGAAAAGCCCTTCACTGATCCCTATGGCCTGTTTCCGTAGGTCTTCCTACAGGAAGACAAACATAATTTGCTCTTGCTGCTCTGGATGCTATTTTATTTCTATCTCCTTTTTAGTGGCACTGTGCTCTCTAGACATTTGCTCAAATGCTATGTCAGAGTAAGTCTTACAGTTTTTTTTCAGGTAAACTTTTGTTTGATTTCTGCAGGGAAGAAAGTGAAAATATAGTGTTTCTGGTCTTTATAACAGTCTGTTTCTGGAATTGTGTAAACATGAGAGAGAAAATTGTTTTATTGTTTAAACTCAAGTATTTCTATGTTAGCAGCTTTGTATCATTGTCAGATATTTGCATATCCATTTTTTTAGTGTCTTTGGAAAGCTTGATTCATGTGTCCTGTTCACACTGTTGAAATGTGTCCAGTTTGCTTCCAAATTGGAGACCAAACATGCCCACAATATTCATGATTTAAAGTGATAGGGAATAGCCAGCATGGGTTTGTGAAGAACAAGTCATGCCAAACTAATCTGATAGCTTTCTTTGATAAGATAACGAGCCTTGTGGATAAGGGAGAAGCGGTGGATGTCATATACCTAGACTTTAGTAAGGCATTTGATACGGTCTCGCATGATATTCTTATTGATAAACTAGGCAAATATAACTTAGATAGGGCCACGATAAGGTGGGTGCATAATTGGCTGGATAACCGTAGTCAGAGAGTTGTTGTTAATGGTTCTAAATCCTGCTGGAAAGGGATAACAAGTGGAGTTCCTCAAGGGTCTGTTTTGGGACCCGTACTGTTCAATATCTTCATCAATGATGTAGATATTGGGATAGAGAGTACGCTTATTAAGTTTGCAGATGATACCAAACTGGGTGGGGTTGCAACTTCTTTGGAGGATAGGGACATAATTCAAAATGACCTTAGCAAGTTAGAGAAATGGTCAGAGGTAAACAGGATGAGGTTTAATAAAGAGAAATGCAAAGTGTTCCACTTAGGAAGGAACAATCAGTTCCATACATACAAGATGGGAAGCGACTGTCTAGGAAGGAGCATGGCGGAAAGGGATCTAGGGGTCATAGTGGACCACAAGTTGAATATGAGCCAACAGTGTGATGCTGTTGCAAAAAAAGCAAATATGATTCTAGGTTGTATCAACAGGTGTGTTGTAAGCAAAACTCGTGAAGTCATTCTGCCGCTCTACTCTGCACTAGTTAGGCCTCAGCTGGAGTACTGTGTCCAGTTCTGGGCGCCACATTTCAAGAAAGATGTGGAGAAATTGGAAATGGTACAGAGAAGAGCGACAAGAATGATTAAAGGTTTAGAGAACATGACCTATGAAGCCAGGCTTCATGAACTGGGCTTGTTTAGTTTGGAAAAAAGAAGATTAAGGGGGGACATGATAGCGGTTTTCAAATATCTAAAAGGGTGTCACAAGGAGGAAGGCGAAAATTTGTTCCTCTTGGTTTCTGAGGACAGGACAAGGAGTAATGGGCTTAAAGTGCAGCAGGGGAAGTTTAGATTGGACATTAGGAAAAAATTCCTAACTGTCAGGGTGGTCAAATATTGGAATAAATTGCCAAGGGAGGTGGTGGAATCTCCCTCTCTGGAGATATTTAAGAACAGGTTAGATAGACATCTGTCAGGGATGGTGTAGACGGAGCTTGATCCTGCCTTGAGGGCGGGGGGCTGGACTCGATGACCTCTCGAGGTCCCTTCCAGTCCTATTATTCTATGATTCTATGATTTCAATGGGGTTACTTTCACGATTAAGGGAAGTTGAATACAGCTTTAGGACTCAAATGGGCCTGTCTTGCAATCTGATTTATTTCTTTAAACCCTAATCCTTGCACCGAGACCCATTGATATCAGTATGTTATACTTGCGTCTCTATCTAGATAATTTTACTAAACTTTGAGGGCTTCTTCAGCTTCATTTTATGGTACACATCTGCACTGCCTGTGTTAATAATGAAAATCAGAAACACAGAGGTGTACAATCCCAAACAAATCTCTGAAGTTAACTAAATGTTTTCCACTACTTTATATTTTGGCCTTTGATATTGAAACATCCTTTAATTGTAATGTGTATGTATGAATCATGTTTTAGTGTAAAGCACCCACAGCCTAAGATGAATGTAAAATATAAATCTAATAAGCCCATTTTTTTCTGAAATACCAATTCTGAATTCATTGTGGCTTTGTGGAGATGTATGAATCCAACCATGTGGAACCAGTTTAAGGGGTGGAGTCTTCATATGTCTCATTGACCCATCTGTTAATGTGGACTTTAACTCCTTTCTCACATCTCCTTGTCTGATTTTTCTGTATGAACTGAAAATAATTTGTGGCACAGTTTTTCCTTTTAACTACAATGGGACTCAACCTCTGTGTGGGAAAATCAATGTAATAGCCCTGGGGTCTTCAGCACATTTTATGGCATATGATATTTACAGAAGAATAAAACATGACCTTGAAGTTCTGTTGTATTAGTTTAGATGGAATATATGGGCCCAAAGAGTTAAACGAATTAACGTAAACCATTCTCAAACAGTGTCAAGCAATGTACGGAGACTTCAGCCAGCTTAGTACCATGACAAACACACTAGAAAATTCATGCCAAGAGACAGAAATGTATTGACTGAAACACACAAAAGGAAAAGAAAAAAAATGAGGTAAAGGACATTGATTTTGAATGTTTTTGGCAAACAAACTGAATCAAAACTTATAAAAATTCCTTTCTGGCATTGGGATATTGATTAAAATCTCTTATTTAGTCAAACAGTTTCTGTTGGTGGGAAGGAAATTGTTAGTTATGGTGGTTAATTGCAAATTGAGGATGATGGTCACTTTCCTGGTTTAGATTACACAGGTAGACCCAGAAGTGAGAAAAGAGAGAGGATACTAAAGATGGGGGAAACACGCTTTTGTTGGAATTCTCAGGTGACTGATCAGTTATGGGTGGTTGTTTTGGGTGTGCAAATTGAATACAACTGCTGTTGCTCTGGACCCTTGTTAACTTCCCAGTAAGGGATATGATCTGTTAACTTTGGTTAGGTTCCTCTCCTTCACTGATCCTCTCCTGGCCAAGCAGAATGGATGGGCCATCTCATCTCACCATGCTGGTGCTGTGCAGTATGCCTGGAGTTAGGATCAGGTGAAAATTAGAGAGAGGACTGGGAAGATAGTAGGAGGGGTGAAAAACGGAGTACATGAGGGAAAGGAAGACAGAATAGGATCACACATATGTCTGGTCGAAGTCCTCACAGTTGCAGTTATGATGATCAACTGCATTATCAAGTTTTGGTATCATAGCAACTGTCCTTCTGCTGGAGCTGTGGTGAGGGTGAATTTTTCTTTCTTCTCAAAGTCTCTTTTTAAGGCCCAAAGGCAATGGATGGAATAAGCCATCCTTTCTTACTGTTTCTTAATTTATGAAGACAGAACTACAATTAGAACCAGTTAATATATATACCCCACGCTTGTCTGGCTTCGAATATATGAAGTTTTAGGAAAATTTGAAATTTCTCATCAAGTCAGTCTGAAGAATGCTTGGTGTGACTGAAGTATTTGGGATAGGTTTCTGAGTAAGATTGGTTGGTTACTAGTCAGATACCACAAATGTAAGCTCTTTAGGGCTGAGACAGGGCCTTAATATCGTACTGCTGGGAGGAAGCACATTGCTTGGGTGACTGAAGTATTTGGGATAGGTTTTTGAGCAAGATTGATTGGTTACTAGTCAGATACAACAAATGTAAGCTCTTTAAGGCTGTGACAGGACCTTAATATCGTACTGCTGGGAGGAAGCACATTGTCAGTACTTAACAACAATGGTGTCTATTTTGTTTACGTGATTAGCTAATAAGGGTCTCTAGCAGAAGGCCTTGAATTTAATTCAGCTTTTCAAATTGTGTCCTTTTTCTGAGACAAAATGGAGTTGACATGAGGGAATTGCTCTGTGCTGCCCCTTCTCTAGTATGTTGTCCACACATATACAAAAGAGCAATCCTAGGTGTGGGGGGTGGGTGGGAACAATGGCCTAACTTGATGGCTCCCAAAGACACTGGTGGGGTGAAAAGTTCATCCATTAAAGAAGCCAGTCTTCCAGGCTTTCCTGTAACACGTCCAGGTAAAGGAGTAGGAGAAATGTGTGTGATAAAAGATTGATTAACCATGCGAGGGATAGATTCATATGTTTTGGATAAGCTTTTGATATTCCCATCTCTAGATTGATTGACAGTGTATCTATGCTGAAGTCAGTTTGCAGCAAAGTTCGGCATGTGGTTTGACTATGCTGGCGTTTGCATGTTTTATTCCCCTTCTGGTCACACAATCTGGTCTTGCATTCCACTGAAGTCAACACTCCCATTGACTTTATTAAATACAAAATCAGTTACATTTGTGCAAACCCAGCGAAGCGAATGGGAATTTTATAGGTGTTGTTAAGAGTATGCTTTGGTTCTTCAGGGCTTGCATTACAGTTAATTACGCGTAAGAAGGAAAGAGCTGAGGTGAATTCTTGGATCCCAGTTTGAATTGTCAGGTCTGGCCATTAGAAAAAAGTCTCTCAGATTTTTCTACAGAACAGAGCATCTTGGGAGTGGAAACAGTGGTCAGAACAAATGAGAAATTTCATGGAGCTTTTCAGGGTCACTTTTTTAGTTAAGAATTCACTAATAAAACAAATATATATGCAGTTACTATTATCTAATTTATACAGTTATTTTCTTGCAAATGTTTGTGTCGCCTTTTGTTTAAAGGTATTTGTGAATAATGAGTACAGTTGCAACCCTTGTTTTCAACATGCAATTGGAATGATTCAATAAAGTGGTTAAGCAGCTAGTATACTCCAACCACTGCTCGTCTTGCTGAGGACAATCCTCCACTCCCCAGTCTGTTATCCATGCTGCACTAGGAATGTAATAGTGCAGTCGATTAACTGATAAGCGAAAGCTTTTAGGTTAATGCTCTAGACTAAATGCATTCACTGACTCCTGGGCAGTAGCCCCTGGGTCCGGGACCTACCCCTGCTGCGGCTCTGCATGTAAAGTGTATTAGGAGCCAGGCAGGCAGGCAGCCTCGTTCAGTTCCAGCTCTCACTGGGTCTGGGAGCTCATACTACCTCCCTGGATAGGGGCTGCTGTCACCCTATGCTACTACCTCCGTATCAGAGGCAGCAGCATGGGGCGACAGACATCTGGTCCTCTCCCTTCGTGAACCATCTTCCGCCTGGCGTCCCGGAGTGGCAGGGGGCTCCTTGAGACTGGGGCTGGAGTGCACTCGCTGCTGGCCGCACCCCTGGGTCTGTAGAATAGTCAAGTAACTGATAAGAAGTCATGAGGTTAATCGACTTTTCAGTTAATCAATATTTAACATCCCTATGCTCCGCCTCATCTCGCCACTTAAACTTACATTATTTTGGGGAGGGACCATCTTCTTGCTCTCTGTGTGTACAACACACAGTACAATGGTGCCTTGACCTCCTGATACTGTCACAATACAAATCTATAATAATATAAATAAAAAAATCTTCAAAGATGTAGCTGTTTGTAACTTAAAAAAGGAAAGTAATTTGTCCTTCTGTTCATTATTTCTGTTAATCCCCATCTTTGTTCTCTGTCCGAATTTATTAGTGTCATCTATGTATTCCTATTAAAAAGAGCCACTTTTCTGTCAGGAATGGATCTAGATTGCAGCCTATGTTTGTATATTGTATATTAGCCTATGGAGACACCAACATTTGATCTATGCTAATGCTGAGTTTTATTAGGGTTGTTTGTAACTCTGGGTGGAAAATTTAGCAGAAATTTCTCTACACGAATCACAGCATGTACATAATCCCAATTCCAGAATGTAAATTACCCAAATGTATTCCCTGTTTGTATAATTTTTGGTTTCTAGTTACAGTGTTTTCATTTTTAGATGATTTATTAAATCAATAGTGTATTCTTGGTTTTGCTGAATTATTAATGCTTGAAGCTTAATTTCTTGTCCAGAATTCTTTAGTCTGCTTGCTAGCAGGCCTTCCCAGGCTTTTGCTTTCATTATAGGATAATGTGAGTGACAAAAGGTTTAAATAGTGTATTGGGCAAACCAATTCAGCTACAATAATAATATTAGGCATATATAAAAATGTTCAATGTGCTTCACAGTCATTAATCTGGACAGCACTCCTGTGAGTAGTAGTGTTCCCATTAGAAGGCAACGTTGAGATAAGGATGTAGTGAGTTGCTGAAGGCCGTGGGAATGGTGGGGAGGGACTTGTGTTATAATGTGGAATAAGGGGGGTAAATTAAACAAAGGAAAGTTTAAAATGGGGATCAGAAGTGTTTTACTAATAATAAGATGTTTGACTGAGGAATGATCCCCCAAAGAAAGCAAAGTAAGGCACTACATTTTGAGTTGTATTTTCAAGTGCACAAAACACTTGAAGACCATAAAGTACTCAAGGGAACAACTTTACATTGGAAATGTTTTTCTAGAATTTAGGCTGCCAAAACTTGGCAACAAGATGTTATTTTTGTACCTTTATGAGAGGCTGTTACTCTAGCTTACGATATATTTTAGAAAAGTGAGCTGGTCTATTTGTCCATCCATGTGTGAGTCATTCAAGAACTCCTAAACAGTAAAAGCTAGGACCACCAAATTTGGTATGCAGCTTCCTGTTATCCTAACTTAAAGCAAACCCAGGGTTTGGTTGTGCCAAGACAATAGTATGTGCATGAAATTTGATTATTTCTCATAAAATAGAAAGGGAGTGGTCTGGCAGATGGGAGTTATACTGCAGAATAACCATGGGGGGAGGGGCAGTAAGGGGCCGGAGACGGGACCGACACAGCTATAAACCCATTGGGCCAGCAGGGGGCAGGGGTGGAGAAAGGGACAGCTATCTACTATATATTTGAGAATTTGTCTATGTGTCTGTGTTTCTGTGTGTCTGTCTGTCCCCCAGCTGGGGGACATGCATCGCTCCCCCAGCTGTGCCCACTGGTTATGCAGCAGCTGTAGACAAGTTATTCTCACCTAGCTCCAAGCTGCTATGGTCAGAGAGGGCTGGAGTTGTCCTCTCCACCATGACAGCTTGCATACTGAACCCCACATCCCCAGCCTCACCCCAGAACAGTGATTTAAATGAAGAAAAACAAAACTTATTTGAGTTAAGGACACAAGCAATGCCAGGTGAATCTTCTCGTTTGTGTATAAAATACAGTCTTATGATCACCTTTAAATTCTCAGTGGCCTTACATACTACATTAATGTAACTCTAGAATTTGCATTGCATTATTCTTTATATAGATAATTGTGAAGGGGCCCACTCTCTCGTGAGTGCCCCTTTGTGACCAAGGGCATGTCTGCAACTTCTCTGCCTGGGTGTTCTCTGGGAATGGAGGTGTCTCAGAAGGCTTTCTGGTCAGTAGCCTGGGCCCATGTTTCTTCTTACTCTCCTATCGTGGCTGCTGGCAGTTGAGGGGGACCCAGGCCTGCCTACTCCTTTGGGTCCCAGTGCAGGGACCCTGTAAATAGCAGTTGCCTGCCGAGTATCACTGCAGTCTGCTGTCGTGTTCTCTGGGCCACTTCCTCAGGAAGCTGCTCTGTCTAGCCCTTTCACTTGGGCTTTGCAATCGAGTTCTCTCTGCACCCTGTCCTAGGATCTGCAAAGTGCTGTTGTCTGTTAATGGCTTTTCTTCAGCCGCTGGATGTGCGTTCTGACCGGGTCTGAAATTCAGCTCCCACTTGGAGCTGTCCTGAAGTGCTGTTATTCTCCCAGTCAGCCCTTAAGTCTGCCTGGGTTGACCTCCAGCAAGGAACTGCCAGGCCAACTTCTTTTATATCAGTCTTCTGAGTCCTGATTGGCTATGGCAGAAGCAGCCACTCTATTCTGCTTGGAGGACCTATTTTCTGCTCTTTTTCCTAGGATGGGGTTTGGACAGGCCTCCAGCAGAGGCACTGGACCTAGTCTGCTCCGTCACAATAACATTATCTATGGCAAAATGGAAAAGGTTTTAAAGCCACTACTAAAGGCATAGTTTTAAAAATTTAGGGACTGTATGTTGGAAACTTTCCCTTGGTATTTCTTCTTTTAGAGCTCTGACTCCCTGCGTCTTAACATTTAGTATCAGGGTATTCATATGCTTCTGGGAAGTTTGTTGTATAAACAAGGGGCAAGAGACTAAAAAATCTTTCTTAAAATAAAAAAGGTATTATATTTTGGGACCAGCTCATATAACATGAAGTCATGAGTTCATCCAAGCTGCAAGAGAATGTTCATGGTGATTAATCATTTCATAGGCACCAGAGATATTACATTAATTGATAATTAGTTCCTAGCTTTGGGATGTTTCAGGGTAATACATCTCTATGCTTGCAATGGTTCAAGGTTTTGTCAGTTGATATGGGGTGAAATTTTCTGTAGATGTAGAATAGACTCCACCTTGATCAGTATTTATCTCTTGTAATTAACTTAGTTCATATGGTTATTTTATTTTTAAAATTATTCTCTGGGTTTGCAATTCCAAAGAAATTTGCTAATCTCTGAATGATAAATAATATTTGCCATTTGGAAAATAATAGCCAAATAAGTCCAAGGACACATCTACTTTCACTCTTTGTTGATGAAGCAAGGTCATTGAAGCAGTGGCAACTCCAGTTGAGTATTTTGTACCTAGATTGTGATCTTAATATGCTGAAGTACTTCCAGAAATGTATGTGTGAAGAAATTGAAAAACTGATGGATAGTGCTCTAAGATTTGTGATGGATGTTGACATACTGCAAGTTTATGCTTAATCTTACATTAGGGCATCAATAATATCAGAAGTATAGAATAGAGTGAAGAAAACTGAGTGAAAACTGTGACAGAGCTGTCCAGTAAATGCAATGAATGGCACACAAGAGGATCCTGGCGACATTGAACACCTGCAAAGTCATTTACTTGATACTTCATTTTATTGTGAAAGTTCTAAATACTTTTCCAAGGCCAAATGTCATTGAAAGAAAACTAGTACTTAATTCTGCTGAATGTACTAGATATGGAAGCTGCTGCTTGTGGACTGAATAAAGTGATAGTGGAAACAAATTTGTCACTGTTCTATTTGAGAAAATGCAGTGATTGCTGTGTGTTTTAGAAGTCAGCACTGACTACTACCATGCAGAAAAATTTAAAAAGCAACAATGGAACCTTATTTGTCATCTGTAGAAGTGGGTTGTACCCTCAAAAGCTCATGATACTATCTCTACATTTTTTGGTTAGTCTCTATGGTGCTACGGGACCATTGTTTTTAAGGTTGGTGGGTTGTTTGTTGTTGTTTTTTACAGTTTAATACGGTTACCCCTCTGAGACTATCACCAAGTAGGTAAAGGAAATCCTGCAGAAGAGGTTTATGATATAGGGATATTCGGGATTTCAGGAAATCACCAAGCAAAATGCATTAAGTGATGTTTCAACAGCATAAGACTGTGTTGGTTGTGAGTACCTACATTGTTGCCTTCAGCTAGGCAGAATGTGACTACATGCTTCTGGGTTTTAGAGGACTCTCTTAAGGATGAAGTCATGGTAAGGCTGTGAGTTAAATCCCCTGTAGTGGTGTACAATCCATGCAATATAGAAAGTACAATACCCATGCAATATAGAAAGTGAAGACAAGACAAGACAAAAATCAGTGTAATAATTGATGAAGTGGAGTGATTATTGGTACTTGCAGCGAGATGTACAGGAGTAATCTGAATGATAGGGCAGTATTCATGCATGGTGTAAGAGACTTATCCAATCAGAAGAGACAGCATAAAAGGAGTAAAATTGAAAATGGAAGTACTCAAAGGAGAGGGGATTGTGAGGAGGGTGGGCAATGAAAAGACAACGATTAAATCAGAATAAAGATATTCAAAAAGTAGGTTAAGATTTCGGTGAAATTAAGTTAGTGAAAGAATGCAAGGTGGGAAAGTGATGTAGTTGCAATGGCTTAAGTGGAGCTATGAGAGAAGATGTTATTGTCAGTTTTAGATGGAGATGAAGTGGGGAGAAGCAGGCAGCTCAGAAAGGTGAAGAATCCTGTAATCAGAGCAGGCAGTGGTGAAAGCTAGTGATTTGACTGAAGGATAATGAGAAGGAGGAGGGTTTGGGGGAGATTGAAGAGGATGAAGCAAGAAGGCATAATATGACTTGATGTGAAAAGGAATGAAAAGTCAAAGAAGGTACAGAAGTTGTGAAACTGAGTAATGGGGAGTTTTGGAGGTGCAAAGAAAAAGTGCTGCATGAGTACTAGGAAGAAAAGTAGATTTAGTTTTGGTAAGAAGGAGTTTGAGATTGCACTAGAGCATCCAAGAGATGTTAGAGACATTTAAGGTATGTCTACACTGCAGAGGTTTTTTTGGAAAAACATCCGTTTTTCCAAAAAAAATTCACTTATGTCCACACTGCAATTATGTTCTTTCGAAAAAAATTTGAAAGAACAGAGGTTTTTTTCCGACATTGGTAAACGTCTTTCTACAAAGAAGAAGCCTTGTTCCGAAAGAGCTCTTTTGGAAAAAGGTATGTGTGGATGGGAAGAAGGAGTTCTTTCGAAAGAAGAGGAAAGAGGAAAAAGCACAGGTGCCCTGGTGGCCTCTCTATTCATAGTAATCACAGCTTAAATGCGAGATAGCGTCCACACTGAATGGACGCTATCTTTTGAAAAAGCAGATCACTTTTTCGATGCGCTTTTGCTGTGTGAACACTCTCTTTCAGAAGAAGTTATTTCAGAAGATCTCTTCTAGAAAAGCTTCTTCCATAATAAGCCTACAGTCTAGACGTAGCCTTAGACATGTGAGAATGTGAAAAGGGGGAGTGGTTGGGAAAAGAGAGAAATTTGAAAATCACCTGCATAGGGGTCATACCACTTACTTTGTGAATGGATGAGGTTTCCCAAGAGAAGAGGTGAGGGGCATATGGTTGCAAAGCAAAGGGGAGAGAGACATGAGGAAGAATGATCAACTGAAAAAAAAGTCCTTAATGGTCTCCCATTTGACACAGCAAAGAGGAAGTCACATGAAAGGGGGAAGTTTGTTGTTAATGACTGTGCAGCAGCAATTCATTAGATTGTTGACTAACACTTAGAACACTATTAACTTTGCCCTGAGGTCAAAGATGATCTCTGCCATAATTGGTATGTCTGAATTGGCTTGCTACTGTATGTACTGCATAGCTTTTTGAATGCTCTGTTAATGCTCAAGTATCAGTTTTATATAACTTGGAAGAAGCTGTGGAGTTGATGATTGTACAGTTACCAGGTAGAGTTATTTGTTTGGCGGAAGCCTGTGAAAACTCTACACTTTGTGCCATACTACAAAGTGGGTATTTTTTTAATTCTCCACCACCTGCATCTTTACTTAACAACTTGCCTTGTGGTTTTACAGGCAAGAAAAGTCTTAATATATGTAATTTATTCTTCTAGGGGATTAACAAATTCCCTTTGTTTCCTGATAAAAATGTGGGGAGGAGAGAAGGCCTGGGATGTTACAAGCTCATATTAAAAGGAAATGCCTGAAATCTTGGATTGGACCCACATAAGAATTCATTCAATCTGTGTTTGAAAATGAGGATTGATGTGACAACATTCTGGCAAGCTCTCTATGGTATTTGGAAGAAGCATAATCATATTTCAAAGCTGATTTTTGTCCTTGATAAAATTATCAAAGAATTTAGAAACTGTTTTTCACATGTTTATGGATAGAGGCAATGATGCCTTATTTAACAAAAAAAAGTGCTGAAAAAGGATTAGCAAATTTATTTCTAAATATAAAGTAGTTCTGAAGATTAATGCAGAACTGCAGCCAAAGACAAAGGATTTATGACCTTTTTCATTTGATTGTAGAAATCATAAAGAGCTTTTTACTGTTAATTCCCAAAAGTGTGTAAAAATGTTTGAGTTCACTGAGAACTGTGAAATTCAATCAGATAAAAGTACAGTACTCCTCACTCCTGATGGTCAATTTGACAATATTTTTTTAGCTATCAAAATACTGAAGAAACAATGAGGAGCCCTGTAGCACCTTTTGCCAAAATACATTTGAGTTAAAACCATGCATCTGATGAAGTGGTTTTTATTCACAGGAGCTTATGCCCAGATAAACCTGTTAATCCTTGAGGTACCACAGGATTCCTTGTTTTTGCAGATACAGATTAACACGGCTTCCCATCTCAGAAAAAATGAAGGCTAATTTTTAGCAAAAGTCTATAGATATTATCTTGCTTCAGCCAAAACAGCCCTCTGGAAAATAAGACTAAACATATCAGGAAGCTTTGTTTTATGTCAATACTAATAGAAAGACAAAGGCAAATCATAAGTGTAACAGTCTCAAGATATCAATATCACTTTATAAAATTCCAAGATAATGTTTTTGATATCTCCTTTTTCATATACTCTTTATCCACAATTCATCACATCCTTATATTTTACCATCCCACTGGTACAGTATTTTAGTTAATCAATTAAAAAAAAGATAAGCAGAGCATGTCTGGGTGATTATAAACATGCCCCATTAATATAATAAAGCACTAGTCTTAGGAGACATTTGCCATTATATAAGTGCAACAACTGTGCTAGTTTGCTATTATGAATTCATCTGCACAAAACATTTTTGAGTACTTTGAATCTGAGTACTTTGAAGCTTAAGTGGAACATCATTCTCAGTGAATTTGAAATTTAGCAAGGTCTGACAATGACATATACTCATTCTGTGGTGAGATAGCTTTGGCTAAACTTCAAATATGTGACTACCGCACCTTCCATGACAAAATTGTAGCCTTCATAAGAAAAAGAAAAGAAAGAACAAATATTGCATCAAGACCTGGGTGAAACTTCCATTTGTCGGGGTCACTATGAATCTATTTTTCTATCTAAATATACATGAGTTTTCACCATCTAAATTCAGATTTGAGGTTCAGATTTCAATAGAGACTCGAAGCAAAATTCACCACCAAGTTCCACCTAATTTCAGATGCAAACAAAAGATCCAAAAGTATATTTCACGTGGCTTCCTTCTGAAAAAGTCAGTATTTACAGATTTGTTTAAAATACTTCTGGCTCAGTGAACCTGGAAAGAGTTTTGGGTTTGTAACAAAACTTGACATGTTATATATTCTTCTGATTTCATTTCTCAAGACTGACCTGTTGTAAATAATGGGAGTCTGATGGAATGTATGAAACTGGAAATGAAAGGATTTTATTAGTCTTTAGTGGGGTCTTGATGTGAGATCGCTGCTGATTTGCACATGTGAATTGGTTGTGGTGAATGTCTGCTAGATTAGTAAATTTGAAGACTGTTGAGTTTATATTGCATAAGTTAGGTTAGAAATGAGCTGCTTTCTTCCTATGTACAGGGTATATATTATTTTTAAATAATTCCTAGGGATATGGTTCACCACTTTTGTTGTGGAATTAAACTTTAGAGGTTTATCAAACTATGGCAGAAAATCCTAATGTCAAAGTATAGTCTTTTTATTCCTCAAGCCTCTGAGTTTAGAACGACTACATTTGAACAACACCCTATGACCTTAAAAGATCAGATATTCATAAACATATCTACAACTTCAGTTTTCCTGCCGCATAAGAACAGATAGAGCAGACAAATCAATTTGTCCTCAAATTTGAAAATGAATTTCTAATACTCAAGAAATGAAAATGTAATGTACAAATTCTCTAGGTAATCTGAATAGAGCAAAAGTAGGTAAGTCAGGGCATATCAAAGGAAAACAAGAACTAATACATCAGAGTAGCATAAATGAATGACTTTGGGGCACATAACTTTGAAAATGTATACATCGTCATGGAGGTAATTCCAATCACATGCAAGCACAAGACCATGTGGGCTAATATAGTATGTAAGTGAATGCACACATATTCAGGGAGTGTCACAGATTTGGGTCATACATCCATAAAATATTATAATATCAATATTATGTATAATTAAAATCCCAGCCCATTATTATTATTACTATTATTCATTTATAGTTCAGCAGTGCTGAACATCCCCAGTCGTGATTGGGGCCTTGTGATACAGGATGCTGTAACAGTTACAGAAAGTCTGTCCCCCACACATTTAACTTAGGTCTACCCTAGACCAGCTAGGTTGATTTAAGGTATGAAATGTGTAGCTGGATTCATCTTAACTTAAAGTGAGCCACCATGGTGTCCACATGGCAGAAGGCTGATGGGAGCACATGCTCCCGCCAGCTTCCCTGACTCCTCATAGAACTAGGAGTACTAGACGCTGGTAGGAGCTGCCCTCTGAGTTCAATTTATGAGTCTACATTAGACCTGCTAAATCGAATGCTAGAAGATTGACCCTCCAGAGGGTTGATCTTCTCTGTAGTGAGGATGTAACCCACACACATAGTGTGGTTACTGAGCAATTCAAGTGGTACCGAGACCACAGCAACAGTTTAGACCAAGACACCTCTACACAGGGGTTGGGAGTCAGCTGGCTTTTAGCTCAGAGGGTAGAGGCTCCTATATTCTGCTTCAGACATCCTAGATTCAAATCCACCCAGTGGCAGTTACATAGACATGCCCTTTTAGTCTAAGAAATTCACCTAATTTATAAAACAAATATAGTCCTACAGTTTATAAACAAGTAGCATTAGACTGTTGCACAAGAGAAAACCCTATACTTTTCAGTGCTTATGGTCTATAAATATGATTAGATTTGTGCATCTGATGTATAAGTTACTGTAACTAATTTTAGGTCCAACATTTCCTATGGTTGCAGCGCAAGAGAGGAAAGCAAAGTGTCAATGCTAACTTTCACAGCTTGACAACACTTACATATTTGAAGCCCTATTTGTTACTGGGGGATTTTTCCCAAATCCTTGGCCAGAACATGATTACATTTGGTCAGGAGATTTATGGGACAGTAACCATCTGGGAACCATCACTCATGGGACACTGCCAACAGTGCCTTAGAACCTGACATTCTAACAGGCAAATATAAGCCAAAGAAAGCCATCTCTTTCTCTGAGGACAGTGTAAGTGAGAGTGGAAAAAATACATCAGAGGGGAGTAATTATACACAATGGACCACCTCCAGCAGTGGCAGGGAGCTGTGAGCTACCTCCACTGTCTGAGGCAGCAAGCCCCCAAGCTCTGAACTGCCTTGGAAAGGGGGGAGTACTCCACGGCCACCATGGAGAGGGAGGGTACCCTGCAGCCGTATATTGCAGTGATAGTGCGAGCCCATATGCTGTGGTGGGACAGGGAGATCACCACAGCTGTCACCATAGCAGGGGGCAGAGGGACCCTGGAGCTCTGAGTTCCTGCACGTCATAGAGACTCCTGGAGCACCCAGCCAGCCGACATCTGCCTAGCTCTTCCTATTTTCTTATGGATATTTTTACTAAAAGTCAGAGATAGGTCACAGGCAGTGTTCCCTGTAAACTGAGTCTTTGCGGGGCCACCTAGGAGAGATTCAAATGTCGCCCAACTGATTAGCAGAATACCCCCGGCCAGCAGCATGTGTTTCTGCTAGTGGTGTGCATCCGCACATGTGTCAGTACACATAACAAAATGTATTCTGCATATGGATGGAAAAAATTAAAAGGAACATTGGTCACAGGCGCCCATGAATTTTTATTTATTGTCCGTGATTTGTCCATGACTTTTATTTAAAATATCCATGACAAAATCTCAGCATTATTTATTCCATGCATTACTAGAAGCCTTAGTCATGGACAAGGACCCCACTGGGATACATGCTGTACAAACACAAAATAAATAGTTGGTCCCTGTTCCAAAGAGCTTACAATCCAAATACAAGACAGGAGACAACAGATGGGTACAGACAGATGGTTCTGTAGGAGAATGTCTGTGTCAACCTCTTCTGGCAGCTGCTGCTGCTGACCTATTTAGACATCATCACAGGCGATGGGGCTTCCTGTACAGAGGTTCTATCTTCAGGCAGGAGGAAAAGGAAGCCATTAATTGAATGACCCTGTGAGTGAGTGACTGAGTGTGTGTGTGTGTGTGTGTGTGTATGTGTAAAACAAAACAGTAATTTAGACCATAAGTACTTTAAACCCTAAGTACTTGACCTTCACTGTTATGTAATTTCAGATCAGCTATGAGAATCATGCTGTAAGAAGCTTTGAACTGAAGACCTCTTTTTATTCTGCTTATGTTGTGGATATAAAATTAAATCCCCTTAAGCTGTCATAATAAGGATCTTGTGTACCAATATTGGTTGGATATTCAGTGTGTGGGTTTTTTTCCATTAATTGTTGTGCAAAGGATTTTTTATTTTTAAAGATCTTCTCCCCACCCCCTTCTCTTCATTTTGCTGCATGTATAAGATTTTAATGCAAAGGACAAGTGATTGTAAGCAATGAAGCAAAGAAAAGCTTTACGGAGCAAGATTGATAAATTGAAGACATATATCAGACTTCTCTGCCTGCCTAAATAATCTAAGAGACAAAAAAATATTCATCAAAATGCAGATAAACAGACAGCTTTGATTTTATTATTGTTAGTCAAAAAAGACAAAACCTAGGAATAGCTATTAACTCTGCAGTATCAGTATGCTGCCTACATAGTACAGGTTGTATCTTGAAAATCCAGGGCTTTCTGGTCTAGCAAATCTGTGGTCTGGTAGAGAGTCCCAGCTGGCCAGGTACAGAAGCGTTGCCCCGGCTGGCCAGGGCTGATGGCAAGCTGACATGGTGTGGGCCATAGCCCCAATCAGGGCTGCCACGGTGGGGGAAGACTTAACCCCAGCTGGGGCAGGAGCACAGTCCTGGCTGGGGCTGGCCATGGGGAGCGTAGCCCTGATCAAGGCTGGAGTCAAGCGGGGCCAGCAGCTGGGGCACACAGCCCCAGCCGTGGCTGAAAGCAGCGGGGCTGGTCCCTGTCTGGGGGGATGCATCACCGGGCTGGGGCTGGCACAGCGTGGGGGATGGAGTCAGTGGGGTAGGTGGCACTGAACACAACTGCAGCCAGGAGCAATGCCTGCAACTGGGTAGAGCCTTGACCTCCCCTTGTCCGTCAAACTCTGTTATTCAGGACCACTTAGGTCCCCAGGGTGCCGGACAAGGGAGGTTCAACCTGTAGTGGAGCAATATCTTTATGTGGAAACCTTTAAAGTGCTAAACACAGAAGTCAAAATTTCTTAAAGGAATGCTTCTGCTAATACTTCTATATATTTCAATGTGATTAGTAAATTATGTCATATAATAACGCGTGTTAGATGTAAGACTATAAGCAAAAGCAACACTCTTTATGGCTGAAGTGTTTTATTCTTTCATGATCTTGTTTTGCTTTACTTGTGTGTTTAAGCTTTTTGTTTTGAGCTGGGTTTTTTATTTGGTTAATGTCATTGGTGGGTATGGCAGGGTAGGGCTCTGGGTATCCATCTATATTGTTGCATTCATAATTTACCAAAGCTGGGATCATAGGTGAAAACTTATCTACATCATAAAAACCATAAAAAAGCTTTACAATATCTCAAAGTATTAATAGTCCTGAGACCAATATATATTATTTTAATGAAAGTAAATGAAACCAAGTGAAATTATAGTAAGCATAAGGTTTTGTCTAGTTGACCTGATAGCAGTGTTCACATTAGAAATACCTACATGCATTGGAATAGTGGTTCTCAAATGGGTACACAGAGGTCTTCTGGGGGTACAATAAACTCATCTAGATAATTTGCCTAGTTGTGTAACAGGTGAAGTCAGTACAAACTACAGTGTCATAAAATGACTTGTTTGTATTACTCAGTATACTATACACTGATATCTAAGTGTAATATTTCCATCCCAATTGATTTGTTACATAATTGATATGGTAAAATGAGAAAGTAAGCAAATTTTCAGTGACAGTATGCTGCGACACTTCTGTATTTTATGTCTGACTCAAATCTTTACTCCAGCAAAGTAATGGGACTTAAGTGGAAACATTCAAGAGTAAAATATATTGTTTATGTCCTAATTACCTTTAATGCATTGCTAATGAATTTTCTGTAATATGCTTTTAGGTCAATGGAACAGAAATCGAATATGAATTTGAAGAGATTACACTGGAGAGGGTAAATATGAAATGTTTTTTTATTATAGAAAGCAATTAAAATTTGATTTTTCTACAGCACAAATAAAGATTATGATTAAATATTATCATTAAAGGACAAATTCTAAATTCTTTAGTTTCTATTTTAAATGAGGACTTCAGGATTTGTCCTAGAGTTTGTAAATATGAAGAATCCAGCAGAGTCAGCCTTTCATATGTTTGCATGTCAGGGTCCAGAGTGCTTTTCCTATTCATAACTATTACATGGAGTTGATGCCTGAGTACTAGGAAACGGCTATCAGGTGATTGAACATCTGTGTGGATAAGTGTAAAGTAATGCACAGTGCTCACCAAACTGTGGCGAGCCTTGTTTGCCAGCCGCGCTGTCTGGCGATCTGCACATGCACAGATCGTTCTGTGCATGTGCAGATTACCCGAACCTTGTACAGATATGGTATCCTCACCTCAAAAAAGATATTGTGGAATTAGAAAAGGTTCAGAAAAGAGCAACTAAAATGATTAGGGGTTTGGAACATGTCCCATATGAAGAGAGGCTAAAGAGACTGGGATTTTACCAGTTTTACCAGAGGAGACTGAGGGGGGATATGATAGATGTATATAAAATCATGAGTGGTGTGGAGACGATGAATAAAAAAAAGTTATTTACTTGTTCTCATAATATAAGAACTAGAGGACACCAAATGAAATAAAATGGGTAGCAGGTTTTAAACTAATAAAAGAAAGTTCTTCTTCACACAGTGCATAGTCAACCCGTGGAACTCCTTGCCAGAGGAGGCTGTGAAGGCTAGGATTATAACAGAGTTTAAAAAAAAGAGCTAAATAAATTCATGGAGGTTAGGTCCATAAAAGGATATTAGCTAGGGGATAAGGAATGGTGTCCCTGGCCTCTGTTTGTTAAAGGCTGGAGAAGGATGGCAGGAGACAAATTGCTTGATTATTGTCTTTGGTCCACCCCTTCTGAGGTACCTGGTACTGGCCACTGACGGAAGACAGGATATTGGTCTAGATGGACCTTTGGTCTGACCCAATATGGCCATTCTTATGTTCTAATGTGTGGAGAGATTTATTTCTTTGTACTTTTTAAGCTAGAAGTATGGAAAGCTTTTCTTTCTTTCAGCCTCTTGGATTTCCTTGTGTGTTCATGAGGAAAGAAGAAATGTAGTGCTGATAAGCACTTTATGGAGAGGAGAGATAACTAATGTCCTTTCAAATTTTAATTTTGTAGTAATTGTGTGAAAGCAGGATCCTGTATGTGTAAAAGCATGGGCAATATTTGTATGACTTATTTATATCAGTATTAATTGTATGAGGTGTTAGAATTGAAGCCTTGGAAAAAGTCAATATTTAGGAATCACATTACATGAGGTCTTCCTGGCCTCAGAGATGTATGTTTAGATTGCTGGTTATGTAACTTTTTCTTTTAATACTGTAGAAGTATACTACAGACCTTCTTTAATTATCTTTAGTATAAAGTATCTGTTTTCTGACAAAAATACCACCTGAGCAAATGCCTGTCAGATAACAATTCTTTAATAGCTTGTAAGGGTTTGTCTATATGGGGAGTCTAAACCAGACTAAATCAAGTTAATTTTGTTTGAAAATATTTGTTTATACATGACACAATTTGTTGTAATGCACTGACTCTGCGTTTATCACAAACTCTGCATTCCTCTTTCAAAGTGAGCTAACTTTGTTGCAGATGTAGTTAGGGTAGTCTGTTGTGTGCAGTGTTGCTACAATGTAATCTGTCACCATTCCATTAGCTATCCCACACAGTTTTCTGATCTACCACTACTGACCTGTTGGATCACTGGTGGGCCCTCACCCATTTAAAAGCTTGCCCATCGCCAGATATTGTCCAGTGACTTCTATATTCAAGTATATCACAACAGCTATGATAATACTTCAGAAACCATAAAAAATGCAGCCATATGATTCGAGACCCTGGATCTCTTTGTCATCTATTGAGAAGTGTTGGTGTAGAAAGCTTTTGTAGCCTGCTATCAAAATGAAGACCATTTTGTGGACGTTGCCACACTCAGACACCAAACAGTTCTGGATAAAGAACAATCATGGAGGAGGAGCTGCAATACAATGAGGAAAAATCCATCAAGGGGTATGTAACCTGTCCCTTTTTTGAGGAGCTGGACAGGATTTTCCATAATGACATGACCATGAAAGGCTTACCAAATTGATCAAACCTTCAGATCGCTACCCCTTCCTGTTTCTCCATGTGGGAACTAACGATACGGCCAAGAATGACCTTGAGCGGGTTACTGCGGATTATGTAGTGCAGAGAAGAAGGATCCAAGAATTCGGAGCACAAGTGGTGTTCTTGTCCATCCTCCCTGTTGAAGGGAAAGGACTGGGCAGGGATCGTCTAATTGAGGAAGTAAATGCACGTGGTGTCGCAGAGAGGGCTTTGGTTTCTTCGACCATGGGACTCTCTTCCGGGCACAAGGATTGTTAGGAAGAGATGGGATCCACCTAACAAAGAGAGGAAGGAGCATCTTCTCAGGCAGGCTTGCAAACCTAGTGAGGAGGGCTTTAAACTAGGTTCGTCGGGGGACGGTGACCAAAACCCTGAGGGGAGTGGGAAAGTCGGATACTGGGAAGAAATGCAAAGAGGAACAAGCAACAAAGGAAGACTCCTGATTCGAATGGGGAAGATAGGGCGATCAGCTGGTTATCTGAAGTGTTTGTACACTTATGCAAGAAGCCTTAGCAACAAACATGAAGAACTGAAGGCCCTGGCCCAGTCCAAGAAATATGATTTAATTGGGATAACAGAGACTTGGTGGGATGACTCGCATGACTGGAGCGCTGTCATGAAAGGGTTTAAACTGTTCAGGAAGAACAGGCAGGGGAGAAAAGGAGGAAGAGTTGCACTCTATGTAAGAGAGCACTATGATTGCTCTGAACTCCAGCATAAAGAGGGAGAAAAACCTGTTGAGAGTCTATGGGTTAAGTTTAAAGGAGCAAACAACAGCAGTGATGTTGTGGTTGGTGTCTGCTACAGGCCACCGAATCAGGTGGATGAGGTAGACGAGGCTTTCTTCGGACAAATGAGAGAAGTTTTCAGATCGCAGGCCCTGTTTCTCATAGGGAACTTTAATCACCCTGACATCTGTTAGGAAACCAATACAGCAGTACACAGGCAATCCAGGAAGTTTTTGGAGAATGTTGGGGATAACTTCTTGGTACAAGTACTGAAGGATCTGACCGGGGCCCTGCACAGCTTGATCTTCTGCTCACAAAGAGGGAGGAACTAATAGGGGAAGTAGAGGTGGGTGACAACCTGGGAAGCAGTGATTATGAGATGGTTGATTTCAGGATCCTGACCAAAGGAAGAAAAAGGAGTAGTAAAATACACACCTTGGAATTCAAAAAAGCAGATTTTGACTCCCTCAGAGATCTGATGGGCAGAATCCCCTGGGATGCTAACATGAAGGGGAAAGGAGTCCAGGACAGCTAGAAGTATTTTAAATAAGCCTTATTGAAGGCACAGAAAGATACCATCCCGATGCGTAGCAAGAGAGGCAAACATGGTAGGAGACCGGATTGAGTTACAGGGGAAATCCTTGGTGAACTTAAGCACAAAAAGGAATCTTACAAAAAGATAGCTCGAGAATGCCGGGGGGTTATCAGGAAGGCGAAAGCGCAAATGGAATTGCGACAGGCTAAGGATGTGAAGGATAACAAGAAAGGTTTCTACAGGCATGTTAACAAGAAGAAGGTGATCAGAGAGGGTGTGCGGCCCCTACTGGATGAAGAAGGTAACCTAGTGACAAATGATGTGGGGAAAGCTGAAGAACTCAATGCTTTCTTTGCCTCCTGTATTCACGGACAAGGTGGGCTTCCGGACTAATGCGCTAAGTGACACAAGATGGGATGAAGATGGACAGCCCTTGGTGGGTAAAGAACAGGCTAGGAGCTATTTAGAAAAGAAATCCATGGGTCCGGACTTAATGCATCCGATGGTACTGAGGGGGTTGGCAAATGTCATTGAGGAGCCTTTGGCCATTATCTTTGAAAAGTCATGGAGATTGGGAGAAATCCCAGATGATTGGAAAAAGGCAAATGTAGTGCTCATCTTCAAAAAAGGGAAGAAGGACGATCCAGGGAACTATAGGCCGGTCGGTCTTACCACGGTTCCTGGAAAAATCATGGAAGGGTTCCTTAAGGAATCCATTTTGAGGCACTTGGAAGAGAGGAAAGTGATTAGGAATAGTCAGCAGGGATTCACAAAGGGAAAGTCGTGCCTGACCAATCTGATTAGCTTCTATGATGAGGTAACTGGCTCTCTGGACGTGGGAAAGTCAGTGGATGTGATATACCTTGACTTTAGCAAGGCTTTTGATACAGTCTCCCACAATATTCTTGCCAGCAAGTTAAGGAAATGTGGATTGGATGAATGGACGGTAAGATGGATAGAAAGATGGCTAGAAGGCCAGGCCCAGTGGGTAGTGATCAAAGGCTCGATGTCAGGATGGCGGTCGGTTTCTAGCGGAGTGCCCCAAGGTTCGGTTGTGGGACTGGTTTTGTTCAATATCTTTATTAATGACCTGGATGAGGGGATGGATTGCACCCTCAGCAAGTTTTCGGATGACACTGAGCTAGGGGGAGAGGTAGATACACTTGAGCGCAGAGATAAGGTCCAGAGTGACTTAGACAAATTGGAGGATTGGGCCACAAGAAATCTGATGAGGTTCAACAAGGACAAGTGTAGAGTCCTGCACTTGGGACGGAAGAATCCCAAGCATTGTTACAGGCTGGGGACCAACCACCTAAGTAATAGTTCTGCGGAAAAGGACCTGGGGGTTACAGTGGATGAGAAGTTGGATATGAGTCAACAGTGTGCCCAAGAAGGCTAATGGCATATTAGGTTACATTAAGAGGAGCATTGCCAGCAGATCCAGAGATGTCATTATTCCCCTTTATTCGGCTCTGGTGAGACCACATCTAGAGTATTGTGTCCAGTTCTGGGCCCCCCACTATAAAAAGGATGTGGACGCATTGGAGAGGGTCCAGCGGAGGGCAACCAAAATGATTAGGGGGCTGGAGCACATGACCTATGAGGAGAGGCTGAGGGAGTTGGGTCTGTTTAGTCTGCAGAAGCGAAGAGTGAGGGGGGATTTGATAGCAGCTTTCAACTTCCTGAAGGGAGGTTCCAAAGAGGATGGAGAGAGGCTGTTCTCAGAAGTGACAGATGACAGAACAAGGAGCAATGGTCTCAAGTTGTGGTGGGAGAGGTCCAGGTTGGATATTAGGAAAAACTATTTCACTAGGAGGGTAGTGAAGCTCTGGAATGGTTACCTAGAGAAGTAGTGGAGTCTTCATCCCTAGAGGTGTTTAAATCTCGGCTTGACAAAGCCCTGGCTGGGTTGATTTAGCTGGGATTGGTCCTGCCTAGAGCAGGGGGCTGGACTTGATGACCTTCTGAGGTCTCTTCCAGCTCTATGGTTCTATGATTCTATGATTTCCCAACCTAGAAAGCTTGGAGAGTTCTACCCAGTCCTCCCCTTACCAAGCAGAGAATGATCAGCAAAATTCATCTGAGGATAAGCACAGGCGTGTCTCTGAAAAGAGCTCCCTGGAAAACCAGGATCTGTTCAGGACTCATGACCCTGAGACTGACCAGGTGCAAGAAAAGCCCATTTCCTGCCTTGCAGCAACCAACCCCAACTCCCAGTACCAACCCAGACAGGTTCTGGAAAGGTTGATACCATGGAGGGAACCTCAGTCTGTATAGTTGTATTGTTGTTTCTTAAAATAATTTTATATTTAAGTTTTAATTTTTTGCCATGCTACCCTCTGTCCTGGAGTCCTATGGTGACGGCCAGTGTAGGCTGATGTGATCTTAACAGCCTCTGAGTCTGAGGTCCCAGCCTCCCTCCCTCTATTGACCCACACTGTTCATTTGCCCCCTACCATCATACACCTTTCCAAAATGGCGGTTACTCCAGTGGTGCAGTTGGCCTACATCTCATGATAGTGCCTTGGCTACTGACTCTTTTAGGCTTACTCTGGAGAAGGCATTTGTCCATGTATCTATTTCTTCTTTACCCTTTCTTCAGCTGTCAAGTCTGGTGAACACCCCCATCCTCCAGAACCCTGTTCCTCGGCTCCAGATGTCAGCCATGGCCTCTAGCCTATTCACTTCCAAGAGAGATTCACATAATGCAAAAATTCTTTTGTGAAAAATGTGCAAGTATATTGAGATGGTGGTGCCAGGAAAGGCAATTCAGTTATTGTTCTAATTTTCCTTGAGGTAAGCATAGGCATTGCAGGTCTGGACACTGCAAGCCAGGTACAACAGTCTGCTGAGGTTTTTCACATACTTCTATCATGAAAGAATGGTAAAAATGAATGCTTCAGGCAGCCGTTGCAGAATTCTGTTTTTCTCTGCGCTTTCATCGTGGGTGCGCAGAAGTGGGAGACACCAAAATTGAAGAGTGACAGGGTTCATGCTCTGAGCCCTGAGGGCAGTGTAAGATATTGCTGGATTTTTTGTCCAGAGATTCTGAGGCATTTCCCACCAATATTGCTTGTGACTCCCTTCCGCTTCTGCACAACTCTGGGGAACAATCCTGGTGAATACCGTCATTTCATATCTTGCTGGCCTGCCCTTTGAATTTAAAAAAAAAAGACGTTCTGTGCCTCCCAGTCACCCACTCAGGGCATATCACTACAATCTTTGAGATTCCCCCAAGAATAGGAAAAATCTTAAGGTGATAAAGCCAGGAACATTTATACTGTTGTGCTATCAGAGCTTTTCTAGAATGTACACAATAGCTGCTTATGAAGGTTTTACTACTCCCACATACATGGCACCTGTATGAGCCAGAATATCAAGGACAACTCTCAAGACAGCAGCTGACAAATCTGAGAGAGGGAAAATGGAAAACCCATCATGAAATGTGCAACATCTGTGAACATTCTTCCCTCAAAAATGTGAAGAGGTGTAGTGGTTCTATTTTTGTTTTTGAGGGCAGAAAGGAAATCAGATAAGATGCTCTCCAGAGAAGTTATTGTAGTGACCCTGGCAGCTGCTAGGGAAACCATTAATGAGGCCAAAAAATAATATGGAAAAGACAAGAAAGAGGCAATACAAAGTCAAAGTGCCCTGTTACCGTGCATGTTCCTATTAGGGCAGTAAGTAATGCAGTGCTGTACACCGACACTCAGCCATACAGCTTCTGGACAATACAGATTTCTCTACCCCCCACATCAAGGCTTCCAGAGACCATTATTACTGACCCCATTTTAGGGCACTTGGAGCCCCAGTTTTTTGGAGTAATTTGAACCACTTCACACCAGAAGTCCCATCCACAAGAAGTGGTATCACCAAGATGTGTATCTACCTGCAATTTTGCACTGCTTTGCGCAGCATATTCTTGCACTTTGGTTTGTTTTACATCTATTTTAATGAAAGTGTTAATTGTTTGTAATATAGGCTGTACTCGCTATAAGTCCAAGATATGTTCAAAAAAGCTTGGACTTATAGCAAAACAACTTAAAGAGAGGAATTTTTTTCCCGTGGGTGACTTTCATTTGCACTAATTTTTTTTTGTGCAAGACTTAAGAGCAGGGAATGGGAAAAGAAAGTTTGGGGAGGATGTAGATGAATATGGGAATATTAATACATTTTAATTAGCCTGTCTTCTGCTGTGCATATCACAATGCACAGCAAGAAAAATCCCTAAATGCACATGACTCAGCAGCAAAATGCCACAGAATATTATCAGAGAATGCCATGTCCTCAGTTTGCAGCAAATCGCTGCTGTGCATATACAATGATACCTCATGCCGAGGACACACCAGTAGTTGTATGTACTTTTTTACCTATGGTTTCTCAAGCTATTTATTAGATTCGAGTTCCAAAGGTCACTGAAGAGCATAGATGCCTCCCGGGTAGTATTGCAAGTTCCACTTCATTTGTAACAGATGTGTAAAGTATTAGTTTACATAGTACAAAAACCAATGTGGTTTTTGTCAGTGCTAGCACAGATAATTATTCCTGTTATATTTTAAATATTTGGTAAGCCTTTACACACACCATTACAGTTTCTAGCGGTGGATACTTGGAATGTTTTCTGGCAGCAGCAGAATCTGTGTCTACTTGTTATTACTACTTGTCACACTTATAAACTCTTTATCAGAAATGGGAAGGATAAAGGATCCGTCTGTTTTTGTGTGAGAGATAAAATACAAGCTATTTCCTTTAAATGGCTGTTATCTATTTGTTACAGTGACAGTGTTTTCAGAAGAGGTGAGAAACACTTCACATTAATTATCCATTTTCTTCTACAAAGAGCACTAGAAATTAGATTGGAAAATCTTCTCCATTTAATGGCAAAGCTGCAAAAACATATTAGGTCACTGGTTTGAGATACAAAAGCTATACTACATCCGTAGCAAACAATACATAATAAGCTTCCCATCTCAGTGCAGATATTGGCGCTGCTGTAATTTAAATGTCATCAGAGATTTACTTCACTTATGATACATTCCTAAAACTTGCAATTGCCAGCTTGCTCATGCATCCCTAAATTGTAGCTACAGACTAATTTAGGATTACCTGATAAAATATAAAATGGATTGCTGTCCCCTGGGGATGCTCTGGTTGTCTACAGGAACATAGAGAAAGAGAGTATTGACAATGCCAAGTGTTGAAAAAATGGTAAGTCAGGCATAAATATTTAAAAGTAGAGTAATTAATCATCAGAATAACTTTATCAAGTGTCGTCATGGATTCTCAATTACTGACTGTTTTCAAATCAAGATTGGATGTTTTTCTACAAGTTTTATGCTCTAGGAGCTATATGGGGGAGTTACACAAAGAGTGAAATTAGGTAATCACACGAGTCTCTTCTGGCCTTGGAATCTATGAATCCACTCCCCCCAAAAATATGTTATTTCTTCTTTTTATTTGCTTTCTGGTTTTTAGGTTTTAAATTGCATTTGGGTCATATTATCAAACTTTTCTCTGTAACTTGCTTCTTTTTTTGTTTGTTTGTAAATAAAAGCTGAAATTCTCACATAATCATAGGAGTCCAACAGCTAGAGATTTTGAAGGAAAATCACAAATATTATGAAACTAGTGATGAAAATTGCAAGAGTAGTTATGCTGTGGAAAGTGCTGATCTGAAGTGGAGAGGGGCGGAGAGGCACAACAGTAGCATAAGAATCAGGTATAGCTGGTGCCCTCTCAGGCACTGCTGGGAAGTCGTGTATATCTAGGCACCAGACTCTGGCAGATTTCCCTCCTTCAGAGACTTGGGCTGAGGCACCAAGTGCAGGAGCTGGGAGTGTGGAGCCAGCCATAGACACACAGAAGTGTTTCTCTTGGGCAGCTTTGTGCAATACTGTTTCTCCAGAGTCACTAAGCATTTCTTTGCTAACTCCTTGACTCTGTCCCTCAGCCTATATATATTACCCTTCTCATGCATGCTGATGGAGGAAAATTACCTTAATAGAATCAAACAAATGTCCAAAAAGTTACATGCTTAAATGCTTCAGCCACCTTAGAGGTTGTTTCCCCCCCCCCCCCCCCCCACTAAGTTATGGACATAAAATACAGATCCAGAAGTAATATAGTGCTTGGCAGGTTGCAAAAAACTGCAATGCCCAAAAGCACACTTAGATAGTTTTCTTTCAAATAAGCCATTACTTTCCTCTAACTTCGGTAATAAAAATACACCATAAAAAGGAAATGCTATATAGAATGACTTGCATTAGTGCAGCCTCCATTTTTTCAGGGCTTGAAAAATACATCAGATGCCTATTTGAAACATAAGCCAAAGATAAAGGGCAGAACGGGTGGTGCTAGCAAAGACAAAGACCAGACCAGCCACAATAAACTACTGTGAAAGTTCAAGATGCAGGAAGTCCCAGTAGGCACCATCTTTTGTATTTATATTTGGCTAATCTGGTAAACTTGGAGCCCTTCTTTCTGCATGTCAGCAATTCTCTCCCCAAGTCAAGTCAGAGTCTCCAGACTCTCCCCATTTCATAGATGTGAGAAAAACATGTCATGGATGATCATAATCTCTTCTCTGTGAAATCTGATCTCCCCCAAATCAGCCTGGCTGGAGAGGAGCAGAACTAGTTCCTTCTTGAATGGCTGTTATCAGAGGGGAACAGACCCATCTCCACAGGCAGTGCAAGAATGAGGGTGTACTCCTCTCGCTTTTGCACTACAGTAGTACCAGAGATTGGCTTTGGGCTTCTGCCCCCTGGGACTCCTGCTAGTGCTTGGGGCTCTGGGCTCAGGGCACCTGTGATAACCATGAGGGATGGCCAGCAGCCTGGGGGACTAAGGGGTTAACTATGTCCCTGTACCTAGCCAGGTAGCGATCAGCCAATAGAAATGCAGATAGGTATTTCAAACTGAGACAAAGGAATTTCTGGGTTTTCCTTCCTTTGTCTCTGGGCCGGTTTGCTCTCTAGATACTGAGGGAGACATAAGAAAAAGACTCTTCATAATACGTAAGTAGGGTAACGTCTAGATAAATCTGTCAGGCTTTATTGTTTTCTGGTTTGGGATTTTAGATCTGATGTCTGTGCTGTTAGAAATGGCTTTTCCGCTCTTTTGCAGTTAAGTTTTGGCCCATGGGGGAATCCTCCACGAGTATACTAATTGGTGGCTCTTACCATCTAGCCATCCCAACTATGCTTGTAACTGGGGTATTGTTTTAATAATAAAAGTTCTTTTTTGTTAATTAACCTGATATTGGTTCATTTCTATGTCCTGGAAAATCTGTCTTTGGGATCTGCATGCCTCTGATGAGGGAACAGCAATCACAGACTGTAGCTTGTATTTTTCTCTTTTTTCCCCAAGCTCTTTGGAGAAAACTGGTTGGTTTCAAGTGTCTGCCTCTGTGTGTAGGTTCAAAAGCACTTGATAGTGGCAGCAGATTCCCTAAAATCCAGGTATTAGGATTTTGGGGGGAGTTTTTGTACCAAAGCCTGTATAAATCAGGTTTTGGGGTTGCTTTTGCAAGCCCCCACTTCTGCATTCATCATGCCAGAGTGGAGAATCAGCCTTGACAGCACCCAAGCCAGGGGCTGCCACCATTGCCATCAGTTCTTGCCACAGCTCTGGCCTGTCTAACTTGGGGCTGTCTCACCCCCTGCGGCTCCTGCCCTGGCCATGGGCCCTCCAACTCCAGGGTTTCCACTTCCTCCAGTCCACTGTAGCTCTGACCCAGGTTTGTGGCTGCTGCCCCATACTCAATTCCTGTCTGGGCTCAAGAAACTGGCTTGGGGGTGCCAGCCCCAGTGACTCCAGCTGGGATTCAGGGCTTTCTCCCCACACATACAGCTCCTTCCTGAGCTCTAGGCTTTCACCCCCTATGGCTCCTGCTGGGACTTGTGGTGTCTGTGATCAGGGCTGCTGCCCCCCTTTGTTATCCCCCCGCCCTCCTCAGCCCACACCCACAGTTCCTAGCTGGGCTCCGGGCCACCCATACTTGGGGTTTCTGTCCCTCCTCCTGGCTGCTGCCCAGGCTTGGCATTTTAACCCTTCCTCCCACTGTGCCTCCTGGGGCTTGGTCCTCCTGCCAGGATAGGACACCCATTTTTCAAATTGCCCAGGACCTCTGGGTATAGTCCCAGGGGCTGATCCATTAATCCAGTGCACCTTCACCACCTTGGGGTGCTCCCAGAAACACTGGGGATATCAGACCTACCTCGACCTACAATAGCTTTGGGACTGCCCTACAATCCATTTTTGGATCAAGACCCTCCAATTACAACACTATGAAATTTCTGATGTAAACATCTGAAATTTCATAGTGTTGTAACTGCAGGGTCCTGATCTAAAAGCTGTAAACATCTGAAATTGTGAAATTGACCAATTTTAAGTGGCTGTAGCTGTGAAATTTACCAAAGTGAACTGTGAATTTGCTAGGCCTTACATTTTGGGGAAAGAGGGCATATGTGAGCATTAAAAATCACAAGTCAAACCCCAAATACATTTTTTTGGTCAAACCTCATTTTTTTTAACTTGGCTTCTGGTTTTTGAGCCTTTAGGGTTCATGTTTTCCAAGTTTCTGTGCAGCCAATGAGGCTAGGAATAAAAATCAAGAGTCTCATGCAATAACGTGACTACAGGAGTTGAAATTTCAAGAAAAACACCAGAAATTGTGAGACCAAAGTTATAATTATAAGAATTAGCAACACTGAAAAAGGGATCTCTGCTATTTTATCCTTTCCTACTCCAGACCCAACTTCTCCTTTCCCTAGTCATCATTAACCCAGTCCCGCTCACTAACAGGCAACTAGAGTCAGTAGTGCAGTCCTC
Organism: Pelodiscus sinensis; assembly: GCF_049634645.1. Classification (NCBI taxonomy): domain Eukaryota; kingdom Metazoa; phylum Chordata; order Testudines; family Trionychidae; genus Pelodiscus; species Pelodiscus sinensis. Next base: position 312,095,104 of record NC_134711.1, read on the forward strand.
TCTGGCTGCTATCCTTTGCTTAAAACACATTACTTCTGTAGCTGATACAAACCAGGACTAATCCCTTCTCCTCTAAGTAGCAGCTCACTTTTTTCTGCTTAGGTCATCTTCCTCACACATTCGGAGGAGCAGCTCATTTCTGTTGTTCTGCTTAGCCCCTACCTCACTGCTGTCTGTGAAGCAGATGAGTTATTTGATCCACTATTGCACATCTGCATCAACTGCTCTCCCCATCTACCTGGCAGATCAGTGTGATATGTCTAACATCACTCAACCCACCATCAGCTGGCTGATAGAAAACCTGACACTTTTATTAGTCTAGGTAGCACTTCTATTTCTCTCCTAGGTTTCTGGACAATAGGATTTTCCTCAGACAGGTAACTGATAAGGCAATGAATGCCAGACCTGCTAAGGAAATGATGATGGATTTTTCTGGCATATCAGCAAATGTCAGATAGGGACCTTGAAGCGTTTTGGAGGAAGGCAGGGAGTTATTAGATAAACCTTTAAAATAGTCCTTAGTAAGTTCAGGGTTTCGGTTGAAACTTTTTCATTGTTTTCTGATTTAGTTAGAACACAAGAAGAGCCACATTTCATCTGTGTGGTCCTGGAACCTGACTTCTGACAGTTGCCAGTGTCAGGTGCCCCAAAGGGAATGAACAGAACAGGTAATCATCAAGTGATCCATCCCTTGTTGCCCATTCCCAGCTTCTGGCAAACATAGGCTAGGGACACCATTCCTACCCATCCTGGCTAATAGCCACTGATGTACCTATCCTCCACAAATTTATATAGTTTTTTTAACCCTGTTATAATTTTGACTTTCACAACATCCTCTGGCAAAGATTTCCAAGGTTGACTGTCCCTTGTGTGGATCAACACTTCCTTTTGTTTGTTTTAAACCAGCTGCCTATTAATTGGATTACCCCTACTTCATGTGTTATGGATGTAGTAATTAGGACTTCCATATTTACTTTCTCCACACCAGTCATGGCTTTACAGACTTCTATTTGTCTAGGTCATTTTGAATTATGACCCTATCCTCCAGATTAGTCGCAATCCCTCCCAGCTTGGTATCATCTGCAAACTTAATAAGCGTACTTTCTATACCAATATCTAAATCGTTGATGAAGATATTGAACAGAGCCGGTCCCAAAACAGACCCCTGCGGAACCCCACTTGTTATGCCTTTCCAGCAGGATTGTGAACCATTAGTAACTACTCTCTGAGTATGGTTATCCAGCCAGTTATGCACCCGCCTTATAGTAGCCCCATCTAAATTGTATTTACCTAGTTTATTGATAAGAATATCATGCGAGACCATATCAAATGCCTTACTAAAGTCTAGGTATACCACATCCACCGCTTCTCCCTTATCCACAAGACTCGTTATCCTATTAAAGAAAGTTATCAGATTGGTTTGACATGATTTGTTCTTTACAAATACATGCTGGCTGTTCCCTATCACCTTGCCACTTTCCAAGTGTTTATAGATGATTTCCTTAATTACTTGCTCCATTATCTTCCCTGGCACAGAAGTTAAACTAACTGGTCTGTAGTTTCCTGGGTTGTTCTTATTTCCCTTTTTATAGATAGGCACTATATTTGCCCTTTAATAAACTGCCAGTTTCTTAAAGTCTTTTCAGGATATAATAAGGATTGTCTCAGGGGATCTCTGCTTTGCATCTTATACTTCCCTATTAGAGTCCAAATAGTCCAGAGATGCAGAATCCTTCCTTTAATCCACACTTACTGCATCATCTCACAAGACCAACTCATAGTGGGTTTACACTATTTTCATGGCTTTTGACAGAGTGAGGAATGCATTTGGAGTCTTCGACCTTCCATAATCTCACACAATGATCAATTGTTTTGAAATGAGCACTTTTCTATTGAGGTTTTTCATTTTCATTCCACAAGGCTTTTTTCTCGTTTGATGGATTAATTACCGGCTTACACACAATGTAGATGTTTGCAATTACATTATAATGAGTTTCAGATAAGTTACAGATAAATGAAAAAAATGCAAATAACACCTCACCAAATAGCGCTCTTCTACATTTAACAATAGCTTTGAGCCATATGAATACACAAATGAATTGGCCTGTGACCCTGGCATACGCTGGTACATGGTCTGCCTATATCATATAGTCCATAGAGGTTGAATCTTTTGAACATAAGTAAGTTTTAGATTCTCCGTTGGTTCTATATGAAAAAGGACACCTGCAAATTAATTCTCATCTGCTTGGGATGCAGTAAGGACCCCACCCAAAGTCTGTATTTTTTCTCTCCTGTTCCCAACAGGTTCAGGAATAGGATACCTTCATGTAATTATGCTGTTTTCAGCACTGACTTCTCTGGTAGAAGGTAGAAATTGTCCAGTGCATTCTATAGAGTACTAAAGAGCAATAGAATTTGGAATGTGTTCCATTATACGGTGCACAGAAGCCTACGTGCTTTGTGTAGCTTAAGGAAGCTGCTACAGTAAAGTATTTACAGTCTGGGTTTTGGCAGGTGTCAACTGGGAGCTATGGAAAGTGAGGGTCTAAGTCTAAGGGTTTCATTTTTAAAGTCTCTAGACACCAGCCATATTTTTGTCTTGTTCACGCAACAGTATGTTGTAACTTCAATATTCAGAAGAGGTCAGAAGGCATTGCAGTGGTGATGGTGTACCCCTCCCCCCCCCCCCCCCCCCGCCGCCTACATTTCACAGCAAGTAAATGACAGCCCTGAGGGAAATATCAAGGAACAGCTAGCATGGTAGAAATGTATTTTCAAGATAGAGGCTATAAGAGGTTTACAAAGCTCATACTATAAAACAGTGTGCGGTGGATTGCTTTGAGATGTGCAAGGTGAGAAGTCAGCACCTGATGATTGACAGTAGCATGGGTTGACAGACAATAATGGTTTAAAAAATAGCTTCTAAAATTAGTGTCTCCCAAGTTGCAGTATTGCTCTGCACCAGGCATACTTTTGTTCCCCCTGTTTCTTCAAGGTCATTGTTCTTGAGGATCCCACTCATGCTTGTGAGCTTTTTGATTGGGTGCTCTTTTTAAATGCTGCTTCTTTACCTAGCCTAACTTGCTCTGGTCATCTGAAGAAGTGGGCTGTGCCCACGAAAGCTCATGATAGCATCTACATGTTTTGTTAGTCTGTAAAGTGCTAGCAGACCATTTGTTGCTTCCTTAGTGCAAGTAAATTATCCCTCTCATTGGAAAACCCAGACTACAGTTAATGTAATCAACCCAGTCCTTCCTGTCTACTAGCTAGTAGTGACCTAAGGATGTTTTACAAATGAGAGAGAATGGCCTTGCCCAGCTTGCCCACATAAGAATGAGCATTATCTGTGTGTGGAACTGAACTGTCAGCTTAAGAAAATAGAATGGTAACCCAGTCTTATTTGTGCAAGTGCAATCAGCCTAGGATATGGTTTACCTAAGGGATATGATACCCTTAGTCCTGAGGGAGGGAGAGAGAACAAATGTACAGGAACTGTTTATTCAGTGAGTAAGTAAACAAGCAAAACCCAATTAAAATAAAGGAGTGACACAAACGAGGACTTGGTAAGAGGCTGGTATTGTTTTCCTTTTCCAGCTGTATCTTGATGCAAAGTTAATATAAAGTTATACTTCTCTCACTTGGCTGTGGTGGTTAATGTTACTCCCATGAAGAGGATTGCAGGAGACTGTGGATGAGGGCTGACAAGGAGTTATGGGAGTGACTTTCAAAGTCTCCTGAAGTTCCTTGTAAGTGTAGTAGGGGGAGGATGAGAGTCTGGGTTTTGGAAACATGAATTTCTGAGGAGGCATTCTGCACTGCCTTTCTTCTTACTGTGTTGTCTGGTTTTACTGATCCTTGCATGGAGGTCAACTGCCTTCCTAGTAATACCTGTACCTTACTGAAGAAAAGTACTTGCGGGAGGAGAAGCTGACGGAACTTGCTCTTTGGGGCTTCCTGCCAGTCCTGCTACCATGACACTAAGATACCCTGTGCAAGATTTTCAGACATGGCTAGTGATTTTTGGATGCCTTGGTTTTTAGTTGCCAAACTTGAGACACCTTGAAGCTTGCAAAAAGTTCTGACCATCCATCGAAATACAGTTGTAAGTCATGCACCCGTGGTAACTAGTTACTTGAAAATCTTGCTTTTCATTCTTATCCTGTGAGGCAGTAATGGTGGCATTGAAACTACCAGAGCCATCCTTAGGCATTCGCAGCATATGCATACCAGTGGTGCTCCAAATTTAGTAGTTTCCATAAGAACATAAAAACATAAGAACGGCCGTACTGGGTCAGACCAAAGGTCCATCTAGCCCAGTAGCCTGTCTACCAACAGTGGCCAGCACCAGGTGCCCCAGAGAGGGTGGACCAAAGACAATGATCAAGCGATTTGTCTCCTGCCATCCTCTCCAGCCTCTAACAGACAGAGGCCAAGGACACCATTTTATCCCCTGGCTAATAGCCTTTTATGGACCTAACCTCCATGAAATTATCTAGCTTCTCTTTAAACTTTATTATAGTCCTAGCCTTCACAGCCTCCTCTGGCAAGGAGTTCCACAGGTTGACTACACGCTGTGTGAAGAAGAACTTTCTTTTATTAGTTTTAAACCTGCTCCCCATTAATTTCATTTCGTGTCCTCTAGTTCTTCTATTATGGGAACTAATAAATAACTTTTCTTTATCGGCCCTCTCCACACCACTCATGATTTTATATACCTCTATCATATCCCCCCTGAGTCTTCTCTTTTCTAAACTGAAAAGTCCCAGTCGCTTTAACCTCTCCTCTTATGGGACCCGTTCCAAACCCCTAATCATTTTAGTTGCCCTTTTCTGAACCCTTTCCAAGGCCAAACTATCTTTTTTGAGGTGAGGAGACCACATCTGTACACAGTATTCAAGATGTGGGCGTACCATAGTTTTATACAGGGGCAGTAAGATATTCTGGGTCTTATTTTCTATCCCTTTCCTAATAATTCCTAGCATCCTATTTGCCTTTTTGACCGCCGCTGCACACTGTGTGGAAGTTTTCAGAGAACTGTCCACGATAACTCCAAGATCTCTTTCCTGATTTGTCGTAGCCAAATTAGCCCCCATCATACTGTACGTATAGTTGGGGTTATTTTTCCCGATGTGCATTACTTTACACTTATCCACATTAAATTTCATTTGCCATTTTGTTGCCCAATCACTCAGTTTGGTGAGATCTTCTTGGAGTCCCTCACAGTCTGCTTCTGTCTTGACTATCCTAAACAGTTTGGTATCATCTGGAAACTTTACCACCTCACTGCTTACCCCTTTCTCCAGATCATTTATGAATAAGTTGAAAAGGATTGGTCCCAGGACTGACCCTTGGGGTACACCACTAGTTACCCCTCTCCAATCTGAAAATTTACCATTTATTGCTACCCTTTGTTTCCTGTCTTTTAACCAGTTTTCAATCCAAGAAAGGACCTTCCCTCTTATCCCATGGCCATGTAATTTACACAAGAGCCTTTGGTGAGGGACCTTGTCAAAGGCTTTCTGAAAATCCAAGTATACTATATCTACTGGATCCCCCTTGTCCGCATGTTTGTTAACCCCTTCAAAGAACTCTAACAGATTAGTAAGACATGATTTCCCTTTACAGAAACCATGTTGACTTTTGTCCAAGAAATTATGTTCTTCTACATGCTTCACAATTTTATTCTTTACTATTGTTTCGACTAATTTGCCCGGTACTGAAGTTAGACTTACCGGTCTGTAATTGCCAGGATCGCCTCTACAGCCCTTTTTAAATATTAGTGTCACGTTGGCTACCTTCCAGTTATTAGGTACGGAAGCCGATTTAAAGGATAGGTTACAAACTACAGATAATAGCTCAGCAATTTCCCATTTGAGTTCTTTTAGAACCCTTGGATGAATGCCATCCGGTCCCGGAGTTTTGTTAACATTAAGTTTTTCTTTTTGTTCCAAAACCTCCTCTAATGACATTTCAATCCGGGACAGTTCCTCAGATTCATCACCCACAAAGGACGGTGCAGATTCGGGAATCTCCCCAACGTCCTCAGCCGTGAAGACTAAAGCAAAGAAATCATTTAGTTTCTCCGCAGTGGATTTATCGTCCTTGATTGCTCCTTTTATAGCTCGATCATCTAGGAGACCCACAGGTTTTTTAGCAGGCTTCCTGCTTCTAATGTACTTAAAAAACATTTTGTTATTTCTTTTTGAGTTTTTGGCTAGCTGTTCCTCAAAATCTTTTTTTGCTTTTCTTATTACATTTTTACAGTTGATTTGACAGTGTTTATGTTCCTTTCTATTTATCTCACTAGGATTGGACTTCCACTTCTTAAAAGATACCTTTTTGTCCCTCACTGCTTCTTTTACACGGTGGTTAAGCCACGGTGACTCTCTTTTAGGTCTCTTGCTATGTTTTTTAATTTGGGGTATACATTTAAGTTGGGCCTCTATTATGGTGTCTTTAAAAAGTTTCCATGCAGCTTTCAGGGATTTGGCTCTAGCCACTGTGCCTTTTAATTTCTGTTTAACTAACCTCCTCATTTTTGTGTAATTCCCCTTTTTGAAATTAAATGCCAGGGTGCTGGTCTGCTGAGGTGTTCTTCCCACCACAGGAATGGTGAATGTTATTATATTATAGTCACTCTTCCCAAGCGGTCCTGTAACGGTAATATCCTGGACCTGATCCTGCACTCCGCTCAGGACTAAATTGAGAATTGCCTCTTCCCTTGTGGGTTCCTGCACCAGCTGCTCCAAGAAGCAGTCATTTAAGCCATTGAGAAATTTTATCTCCGCTTCTCTTCCTGAGGTGACATGTAACCAGTCAATACGGGGGTAATTAAAATCCCCCATTACTATAGAGTTCTTTATTTTGGTAGCCTCTCTAATCTCCCTTAGCATTTCCAATGCCACGTATGCCTAGAGCCACAACAAGCTGCATGCAGCACCACCTCTGGTGTCTCCAATCCTGACCCCTCCATCCCCTGCTATGCCTCCCAGTCCCATCTGCCCCAATCCACCAGACCACTGTCCCCTGCTCGACCTCCCAATCCTCCTGCTCCATTTCCCAGTCTGACCCTGTCCCCACTGGACCCAGTCCTCTGGCCTCCAGGACCCCTGTGTCGATCCCTAACACCTCCCCTCTTGCTCTACCTGCCAAACTGCAGTTCTGGCAGGCTGTTCCACCTGTGAACTTGCAGCTTCAGCTAGCTGTACGGCTCCCCTTTCCACCAGCTCTGCCTCCTGCTCTGCAGCTCCAACTGACTGTGCCACTTAGTCTGCCTGCTTCCCCACCAGCCTCCTTACCCTCCTCTTACATCCCTCCCAGCTCTTGCCCCTACAGCCCTAAGCCCCACCCCTTAGAGTGGTTGCTCCCCCTCTGCAGGGGATGGAGGATGCAGGTGCTCAGGCTGTGGTGAGCACCGAAAACCTTAAGAATGGCCCTGTAAACTACTGCTTTTTGCAGAAAGGTGTCCTCCTTCTGGGAGTCTGTCCTGCTAACTCTAGATACTTTTAGATCATGTATCACTTTGTAATGTAAGGCCACATCTCTATGTGCTGTGCTGGAGATCGATTTTCTGGAATTCGATGTAGAGAGTCTAGTAAAGACCTGCTAAATCAAATCCTGAGGGCAACCCCTCAATCAGTGCCAGTATTCCTCCTGTTGATTTCCCACTGTGTGCATGTCGCCAAGCTGGGCTTCAAGTATGCCGACTCCCTCTACATTATTTACGTAGCTGGATTTGTGTACCTTAAGTCAACCTTCCAGATTTAGTATAGACCTGTCCTAAGTGTTGAAAGGCAGAATAGCTTGGTGTAGCAGACTTGGAGTCACTACAGAGAAGAAATTGGGTTATGTCTATTGGTTTGTTTGCTTCTGTGTTCCACATACACCATCTGGAATTGGAAATTAAATTGTTCCACATTCTTGTCTCATTTCAGTTTGCTGGTGTGGGAGGCTAAATATTGGCTTTAAGTAAGCCTCAAAACGCTCTTGTTAATGTTATTGTTAGCAGTTAATGAATTGGAAGAAGGCGAGGAAGAGTTTAGGTAACTTGCCCAAAGTCATACTGCAAAGCTGTAACAGAACTCAGAGCAGTACCCAGGAAACTGGATCAACTCCATGAATATATTCTGTCTCTAAATAGGCATAATACTGAGAGCTTCAGTACATGTTCTTCCCGATGGGAAAAAGTTTATGGAATGCAGGGCAAATCCTAGCTATGTGTATGGCTTTGTATCTAGTATCTACATGCTTACAAGGAAGAATTGACCGATATTTTATCTTCTTTCCAGCTGAAAAGTGGTTGTATTCTTTCCAAAATTGGGTGATTAGAGGACTCCAGGGCCCTCTTTCAGTCTAAAAAACAAAAGTGCAGCACTGCTGGGTAAGGAGAAAATAGGAAAATGCCAAGGGACATTTAAAACAGTTAAGATTTTATAGCTGCTCAAGGCCTGGAGAAAAAGGAACCTGAAAAAATATCTCCTATTGAGTTCCCTCCCAGCAGCTGTCAAAGAAATCTTTATTTTCCTGTTGTTACTTTAAAGGCATACATTTAAATCTAAGCACCTTAATGACTCTGCATGGACAACGACTGTGCCAAGTGAGAGTTTTGTAGCTCCTTGAATTTATCCGTGCTATCCAGCTGCATGCCACTTAAAAATCTCCTCTGAGGGGCACTATCTCACTTACTACCTAGAGAAATGCATGTCCTGTCTCACATACACACAAGTTAATATGTCATGTTAGAATAACCTATATTTTACCTCACATTTGAGGATTTAGAACTCTCTAGGGCAACAGATATTTGTAATGCAGTTGAATTACTCCATTTTCATCTGTTTTTTTTACCTAAATATCTTCAATACTTTCAATAACTTGAATAAGTTAAATATAGCAGCTTCAATATTTTTGTGTGGAAATTTAGTGAGTCAGCTAGTTTGACAGAAAAAGCGGGGAATATTTATACTTAGGATGAACTGTGCTGTAGTAGTTTGGAGAATAGGGTATAGAAAGGATCTTTTATCCAGAAATCTGCTGTCCAGAGGCTAGTGCTGAGATTTTAAAAGACTGTAAACATTTATGTTTATTAAAATAATATATCAGGCCAGTTAAAGTGCTAAGGTATTTTCATATTGTATTAATCCTTTTGAAGTACTCAAGGCTGCTGCAAACAGAAAGAACTGTGTTTATTTGGAGGAGACTGATAAATAATTTGAAATTCAAGATATGGGATTCTTTCTGTCGCATGTGCTAAAGTTATGTAGGTATAAGTACTTTGCATGTTTGCCGAATCTGTAATCAAGGGACCCCCAAAGTTGTTTGCAAACATTAAAAAAGCCTCACACTGACTCTTCATGATAGGTTAAATATTATAACCTTTTTATAGGTGGGGTTTAAAGAGGTGTGTAGAGGTTGTGACTGGGCCATAGTCTCTGGTACGTCTAGACTACAGGCTTTTGTCTACAGAGGCTTTGTCGACAGATACTGTTGACAAAGCTTCTGTCGACAAAGAGCCTCTACACTGCATCCAGTTTTATCGACAAAGCAAGCCACTTTGTCAGTATGAGAGTGTAGCCGCAAAGGACAGTGTAGATGCAATAACACCTTTTGTCGACAGAACTCTGTCGACAAAAGGCGTTATTCCTCGTAGAATGAGGTTTACTACTGTTGACAACACTGCCAAGTTCTGTTGATGTTATGTTGACAGAACTTGGCGGTAGTGTAGACGCAGGAACAGTTTTGTTGACATAAGTCCACTTTTGTCTACAAAACCCTGTAGTCTAGACATACCCTTAGAAAGTGAAGAACAAAACTGGGATTAGAACTGGAAATCATGACTCCTATTTCCCTACTCTTAACAACTGCTACTTCTGATACTTAAGAAACAATGCCCTTCATTAGTTCTGCTACTAGGACCATTCACAGGCATACTGAGCCATTTCATTCTAAAAGTCTCAAAACACAGAAATACCTGTGTAATAACTCACTTAACACAATTCTCTTGACACACTGAAGTCTCACAGAGGAGTTTGCATATAAAATATGGGAAAAGATCACATAGTCTATGAATACCAAAGACTGTAAAAGTTATAGAAGAGTTAAACTCCAAAGTTGCATGAAAATTCTGCACACACTGGATCATAAGAAATATTCACCACTATAGAAAATGGAGAAAAATATTTTTGTGTAAAATATCGAAGGAATGGCGGTCTGTGCTTATTACATTGAAAATTATTATTCAGGTTTATCTGTACTTAAAGTTTACTCTATAACATTGCTGTGATCACGCAAACCTTAAGTTATTTATTAAACATAAGTTGTTTCATATAACTCACAAATGCCTATGGGCTGCTTTGAAGTCGTACACTGAAATTTTCCACATTTTCTCTATTAATTTTAAATTGACATTTTTTCAGATGCTATCTTTCTTGTTCTCTCTTCCTTACTCCCTGACTCATTCACCCTTTAGCCAGATAGCATTTGGTGAGTAATTCCTCCACTCTGTTTTTTTCACAAGAATATAGCCTTTTCTTAGGATGTAATTTTTCAGATTAAAACACTTGATTTATTGGTCTGTGTGGCTAATCAGCACATGAATGCTTAGGCTGACTCAGATTATCCAGTTTCCAGAAAGAATGTTTGAAATGCTAGTGGATCTTTTAGTACGGTTGCCAGGTGCCAGGTATTGGTCCGGTATTTGCGGCTTCTGTCTGTTAAAAACCCCCAAAATTTTACATGTCTGGTGTTTTCTTTTTTTCTTGGATGGAAGGCTGCTTGGGACATTCTTTCCCCGCTGCATTAGAGGAGAATGTGTGAGTGTGTGGGGATTTAAAGGAGCCGTGATTCTTATTTGTTTTGTGCAGTGTTTTTTTTTTTTTTTCCCAACCTATTTTTTACCTAGCGGTGTTCAGTATTTTTTGTGAAACTATCTGGCAACCCTATCTTTTAAATCGTGAAAATACCTGTTAAAGTGAGCTTGCTCTTGGAGTTTTAGACCTAATTCTGCAAGATGATCCATGGATGCAGACTTCTGCACCCTCTGCAGCTCCATTTACTTCAGTGGAGCTCCTTTAAGGTCCATCCCATTCAGAGTATTTCACCGGATCAAGGCCCTGGTTGGGATCAAAGTTTAATGTGGACAGAGCGGTGTTCCCAGAGCCCCTACTACTCATCCAAATTTTCAGTAAATAATAAGCATCAAACTCTACTCAGTTCTGCTCTGCTAAGTCTGTGTAAGAAGCTGATAAACAGGAAAGAATCTAAAGGCATGTTTGTCACTGCCAGCCTAATAACACAATAAAATCAAACAGTACCAGCCAGTACTAAGGGGAGGTGAACCTAGGCATTGTGTGTTTCCAAATTAATTTACCAATTCTAAAAAAGCCCCTGCAACATTATTTCATTGGAGTTCTTTGATAAAAAGAAATAACAAGTGTTGTAATCAATAATAACAGTTCAACAAGATCCATCTTTAGGAACTTTTTTGGTAGGGTGGGAGAGAACATAATGAACATTAAGCCATACATACTGAGGAGCTATTACGCTTAGAAGCTGTGTGTTCAGAATTCACTTGGCTCCCCAATATACATTAATATATAATATAGTACAAGGGAAAGAAAGACATTAATTTACTAATGCACCAGCTGAAACTCATTCTAATGATGATAGCAATCATCCCATAGCAAGGATGTTCATTTTCTAGACTGACCTTTCTAAAAGCATCTTGAAATACTGCATTTTGCCTTTCAAGGCAAAATAACATTTTGTATTATAGAAAAATTGGCTCCCATTTCTATTATTAACTCTCAATTGATTCCTCTGCATAAATCACAAGCACTCCACCTGGAAGGGAGGGAGTACTATTTCAACAATGACTGGCATCACAGAGTAAGAAAAAGTATTCCCCACACTCTGCAAATGTAGTTTTGGGGCATCACAATGTGCTGATATATCACCATTAAAAAAAGGGGGGGGGGTATCCCACTGCCAGGATAAAACACCTCAGTTATTTTCTGCCCTTCTGCAGTGCCATTTGACACAATAAATAAATAGTCTTTTTGCCCTTAGCACCACAATTCAGCCTCCTTTTTCTGGTCCTTGGGGAAAAAAGAGAAAAAGCTATTTCTCTTCATAATTTGATTTTGGCACAGTATTTTTACAGGAGCAATTGTCCAGACATATAATATTGAAGGCAAATGATTTGCTGCTGGAGATGGTATAATGCACCCTATGGACCAATACCCTCTTTCTGCTGTGTATATTACTGAGCTAAAAGACTGTGGTTCACATAATTCCACTGATGTGCTGGGGATTCTGTAACTAAATTAAGAGCAATTGAATACTCTACATACATGTGTTATAGTATTAGACACCACTTCCCACTAGGGAGTATCATAGCTGGCAAGTGTTTGGAATGGCTCAAAGGTCACCTCATGTGGTGCAGTGTGACACATACAGATAGTGAATTTTGACTCTGCTGTATGAAATGTTTATTGAGCCTAGTCTGTTTTCAAATGAAGCTGCTGCTGATCACACAGAGTATAAAATACAGTTCTTCACTGAAGCAATGAACAAGAGGTCCTGTTAACCATTGTGTGAATTGAGTTAAGGGGAAGTAGTGTGGGGATGCCACCAGTTTGGGTAAAATTGCACTGGAAGACAAAATAGCTAAAATTGAGAAAGGCCAGGTTCTGTTACGTTTACTGCTTGTCAAATAGAACTTGTCATGTCTTTAAAAATGTCAAGTAAGTTTGACCGAATTCATTTTCTATAAGCCATCTCCTTTGCAATTAATTATATTACCATTTCCTAATTCTTTTATTAATTGAGTCCTGGGTCAGTTGCTTCCTTACCTTGCCCATGATCAATATCAGACTGGCAGGCATATAATTACTTGGTCATTCCATTTAAACTTGTGAAATATTGGCACAGCATTCGGGTTTTTTTTATCTTCTGGAACTTCCCTGGTATTCCAAGACTTACTGAAAATCAGCATTAACAATCCAGTGAGCTCCTCGGTCAGTTCTTTTAATACTTTCGAATGAAAGTTATTTAAAAATGTCTTACTTTATTAGCTCCTGTTTACTATTCTCAACTTCATGAGAAGTCATTCTTCCACTCTACTCTGCACTGATTAGGCCTCAATTGGAGTATTGTGTCCAGTTCTGGACACCACATTTCAAGAAAGGTGTGGACAAATTGGAGACGGTCCAGAGAAGAGCAACAAGAATGATTAAAGGTCTATAGAATGTGACCTATGAAGGAACACTGAAAGAGTTGGGCTTGTGTAGTTTAGAAAGGAGAAGACTGAGAGGGGACATGATAGCAGTTTTCAGGTATCTAAAAGGGTGTCACGAGGAAGGTGTTCTCCTTGGCCTCTGAGGATAGGACAAGAAGCAATGGACTTAAACTGCAGCGAGGGAGATTTATGTTGGACATTAGGAAAAAGTTTCTAACTGCCAGGTTGGTTAAAGACTGGAATAAATTGCCCAGGGAGGTTGTGGAATCTCCGTCTCTGGAGATATTTAAGAGCAGGTTAGATAGACATCTATCAGGTATGTTCTAGACTCCAACCTTTTTACACCCAAGATCACTTTTTAAATCTCAGAACAGGCGAAGATCTACCGCCCCGCCCCTTCCTTGAAGCCCCGCCCCTTCCTTGAAGCCCCGCCCTCTCTATTCTCCTCCTATCCATCACTTGCTATCCCCAGCCCTTACTTACACACTCTGAGAAACAGTTTATTTTTAAATTATGCGATACATACAATTAAAATCACGTGTTTATAGTTATGAAATAAATGGTCTTTTTTATTCATGCTATTTAAATCTAAAATGAAGCATTTATAATTATACATTTTGTGGGGACGGAGTACTGTGGCTGGGGGCAGAGGAGAGGGAACAGGGTGCTGGGAGGGCAGAGGACAGGATTCTGCAGCAGGGGACAGAGTTCGGGGAGTGGGGACAGGAGTACAGACAGAGTTCGGGGAGTGGGGACACGAATGGGGACAGAATTCAGGGAGTGGGGACGGGAGTGGGGACAGTTCTGTAGCTGGGGACAGAGTTCGGAGAGTGGGAACAGGAATGGGGACAGCATTCTGTAGTTGAGGACAGGGGAGTGGGGACAGGGGAGTGGGATGCCAGTGGAGGCAGAGAGTCCCCTGCATCTCCCTCCTCCCAACATTCCCCTCCCGGGAGCTTGCCCTGGACCGCAAGAGGCGGGCACCTTCCTGGGCTAGTGCGGACATCGTGGACCTCGTCCACGACCTCCGCACTAGGCACAGGAAAGTGGCCGTCTAGGGCAGGAGAGCTGCCAGCCTGGCCACCCAGGAGCAGGTGTGCATGAAAATCAAGGGGGTCCACTGAGACCCCCGACCCTGAGCCCTGAGCTTACAATGGCCGTCCTGGGTCAGACCAAAGGTCCATCTAGCCCAGTAGCCTGTCTGCCGACAGCAGCCAACGCTAGGGACCCTGGAGGGGATGGACCGAAGACAGTGACCAAGCCATTTGTCTCGTGCCATCCCTCTCCAGCCTTCCACAAACTTTGGGCAGGGACACCACTCCTACCCCCTGGCTAAGACTACTACATGGACCCAACCTCCATGACTTGATCTCACTTCCCTTTAAACTCTGTTCTAGTTGTAGCCTTCACAGCTGCCTGCAGCAAGGAGTTCCACAGGTTAACTATTTGCTTTGTCAAGAACAACTTTCTCTTACTAGTTTCAAGCCTGCTACCCATTCCTTTCCTTTGGTGTCCTCTAGTCCTTCTTTATGGGAACTCATGAAGAACTTTTATGAATGCACCCTCTCCACCCAACCCCTGCTTTTAGAGACCTCGATCCTGTCCCCGCTCCATCTCCTCTTTTCTAAGCTGAACAGTCCCAGTCTCTGTAGCCTCTCTTCATCTGGGACCTGTTCCCAACTCCTGATTATGTTAGTTGCCCTCCCCTCTCCCAGCCTTTCTCTTCCCCTCTCCCACCTCCTTTTCCCAGTCTCCCCCAGTTTTGTTCAATAAAGACAGAGTCAATGTTGGAAGAAACGTTATCTTTATTTTGTACAGCAATAAGAAGGGGGGCTAGGGAAGGGTAAGTGGAAGGAGGTGAGGGAGGAATGGGGTACGAGCCCCCGATGGGGAGGACTGGGCTGGCTCTGCGGGCTTCTGGGGGTGGAAGCTCTCCTGCAGCCCCCCGATTGGCCCCCTCCCCAGATGGCAGCCTGCGGCAAGTGCAGCCGGGCTGATGGCCGAGTGCTGTGATGTGCCCAGTGTGGGTAGTCCGGGCAATCCAAGCCAGGACTGCTTTGCCAGCGGGGCACCCCTTAGAACTGTCTGTCCGGGGTGGGGGTCGGGACCCTTTAAGCGCAGCCCTCGGCTAGCCTGAGACAGCATCTCCACGCTCTAAGTCCTCCTCTGATGCCCTGCCGGCACTGCTTCCGGCCATCCTTAAGCCCTGTTCAGAGTCCACTCAATGTGGACTCGCTAGTTCGAATTAGCAAAATGCTAATTCGAACTAGTTTTTAGTTCTAGACGCGTTAGTTCGAATTAGCTTAGTTCGAATTAACTAATTCGAACTAAGTTAGTTCGAATTAGCGCTCTAGTGTAGACGTACCCGAAGAGATAAATTTATTGAACACCTCTGATTTTTCTGCACTGTTATTGACAATTCTACCATTTATATCTAATAAAATGGACCACTACTATTTATGATTATTTTTGTTCCTAATATACTTAAAATAACTTTTTATTCTCTATATCTGTCAGCTTTATATTTCTACTTGTATTGCTTTGCTTTCCATATCAATTTTCTGCAATTACTAGCTCCTGATTAATATACTGTCAACTTCCCCACTCTTTCATTTTTTTATATATCTGCTTTCACTTCCCACCCATACCAGGTTGGATTTTAACCAATATGGCCCTCTTCCTTAGTTGTGGGATTGTGGCCTTTGGAGCATCTCTTAATGTGTTCCTAAACTAGTCCCAATTGTCATTCACATTTTTCTGATTAATTCTTTCTTCCAGCTGATTTGGCTGTCCTCCACAAATGTGTTTTGTCATGATCACCAGTTTATCTCTAAGGGCATGTCTATACTGGGGAGTTAATTTGAAATAACTCCCCGTACTTTGAAATAACAAGCCGAGCATCCACACTACCAAGCCTGTTATTTCGAAGTAATGGGCTTGTTATTGTGAAATAACTCCTGCTTGTGAAGAGGAATAAGCTTATTTCAAAATACTTATTTTGGGAGTTATTATTTTGAAATTACTTATTTTAAAATAACCTGATAGTGTAGCCATAGCCTAATAATGGTAACTCTAACATTGACGCATGCATCTGACGAAGTGGGTCTTTGCCCACGAAAGCTTATGCTCCAACACTTCAGTTAGTCTATAAGGGTGTGTCTAGACTACATGCCTCCTTCGACGGAGGCATGTAGATTAGCCAGATCGGAAGAGGGAAATGAAGCCGCGATTAAAATAATCGCGGCTTCATTTAAATTTAAATGGCTGCCCCGATCTGCCGATCAGCTGTTTGTCGGCAGATCGGGGCAGTCTGGACGCGATGCGCCGACAAAGAAGCCTTTCTTCATCGGCACAGGTAAACCTGGTTTCACGAGGCTTACCTGTGCCGATGAAGAAAGGCTTCTTTGTCGGCGCGTCGCGTCCAGACTGCCCCGATCTGCCGACAAACAGCTGATCGGCAGATCGGGGCAGCCATTTAAATTTAAATGAAGCCGCGATTATTTTAATCGCGGCTTCATTTCCCTCTTCCGATCTGGCTAATCTACATGCCTCCGTCGAAGGAGGCATGTAGTCTAGACACACCCTAAGTGCTACAGGACTCCTTGCCACTCTAACATTGACAAAGACGAAGAAGATTAAAATCCAAAGACCAATATCCATTTGGAAGTACAGTAAAGGCAAATCTAGCCAGGTGGAAAGAAATCAGTTAAACTGGAATTTTGTTGAGGATAAGGAATCTAATATTGCTATTCTGTGTGAATTTTAACTGGATCTTTAATTACCACAGTTGTCCAGGGCTTTGGCATTACTTGGATGTGGGAGTTTTAAAGGGGGTGTTGAATCAGTACTGAAAACCAAGGGAAGTTCCAGAGTACTGGAAGAAAGCTAATGTTCCAATATTTAATAAGTGCACATGGGATATAATTTTAGAGTCAATTAATATCAGTTTATGGAAATAGAGCCTATAAAATTAATTCAATAACTTTTTAAAAAAAATAGGTTACAAGTTTGATGTAGAATACAACATTTTCATTAAAAAACTAGAATGATACAAAAGGAACAATGCACACATTACATACTGATTAACGTATAGATCTGAAAATGTCACTGTAAATGGGGAATCATCATTGAGCTTGGTCTGTAGAGATAAATCTTTAGCTCTGTTCTACTTAACATTTTCATCAATAACCTGGGTGCAAAAACATAAAATCATCACTGATAAAGTTGGAAAGTGATACAACATGCCTTATAGTGAAAGAATCAAGGACCTCAATTTATTTAGCTTGTCAAAGACAAATGTAAGGACTGACTAATTCACAGTCTGTAAGTGCTTAAATGGAGATCAGAAAATTAATAATAGAAAGTTATTCCTTTTAGCAGAGAAAGATGTAAGATGATGCAGTAGCTAGAAATTGAAGTTGGACAATTTTAGATTTAAATTGGGGAGGAGGGCGAGTGTACAAAGTTCACGGGAGGAATCCTGAGTCCGCCCTGATCTAGTTTGTTGGGTCCCACTGGTTCTTTTCCTCAAAAAAATATAGTCTCTACGAATCCACCCTCCGGACACCTGCCCTAGTGGGTCTTTATAGGCCTGTTCGGCGCCCTTACCGCCCTCTCTGTCCTCCCCGGGCTTCATTTGCAAGTGCAGTATGCCTACATTACCCTCCTAGTTCGAATTAGGAGGGTAGTGTAGACATACCCTATGATTTCTACTGGAGAGAAATACTTCTGAAGAAGTATCTTATATCTGCATGCGATATAGTTTAATCACTAGGTATTTTAAATTCCCTAATAAAATGTTTGTCACCACAAATGGAAAGAGGAGTCTCAATGAATGTTACTTTGGGGCATACAAACAGTGAGTCCAGGTATAATGCCTATTATGAATCTTTATTATTATTATTGTTATTATTATGCTGTAAGTATACAAATGCTCCAGACATTTTTCCTGCATCAGAATTTGCAGCCAAATGTAGAAACACTTAGTAGAAAGGATAAGTAGTTATTTGTAGATACAGACATTCCTGGAAATGAGTTGAACATTGGAAGATGAAATGCAAGAAGCGACTTACAAGGAAGGATGCAGAGGGGAGGCAAAGTGATTGATGCACTAGAAGACAGAAGGTGTTCCAAGCAGAGAGTATGGGAAAGAAGGATGCAGTCAAGACTGGGGTGAAACTGAGGCAAATGCTTACATGGGAATTTTGTGGTGGGACAGGGATACACGTGAACTTGAATATCACAAGTCCCAACCTAATGCTATAACTTTTTTATCTTCTCTCTTTAAAGTGCTACTCCTTAAATCCCTAAAGAGTTTGCTGACTGCCATCCAGGATGCTGTTTACAGTGGCAAATTCTCAAGTCCTAGTCTGTTTCCTTTTTGTGCTTTCTTTTTGAAAACAAAACCTACATCTTCATTATAACTAAGACATGTTAGATCAATACACCAGCTGGACAGTGTTCAATTAAAATTTTAACAGATGGTTTAGGGCTACTTTTACTTTTTAGATTTTAAACCAGAGCACATCTGGGTGAATATTCTCAGACTAATTATTAGTTTTGGGGCCGTTCCCAATTCAGTGGGAAATTGAATTCTTGGTAACAAACAACTGAGGCATCCTTTTCCTGCAATAGCGGAGCCTTTTTAAAATATACTGTACAATATTTCAAAGATTTGAAGATCACAGTCATTACATCACTGAAAACTGTGTATGCTTCAAAACAAAAGTGCTCCAAGCAAGCCATATGTAAGAGTAATGTAATCAACAAGGGCAGAACACTGCCATCATAAAACATTATAGAGTTTAGCTGAGTGGTTTGCAAAAGCCAATCATTAGCTGTTTGTTGTCTAATTGATTGGTGGTAAGAGTGATGTCTACATCAATTTAAGGAGAGTGCTGCAGAAACAGCAGCTGGTTTTATAAATCTTCCTCACGGTTTTTGAATGAACATCTCTAACTTTTTGGGGTAAAGTCTGAATTCCTTGTACTACCTCTTGGAAACATGTTTGAAGACATAAGCAACATTGACTAGAAAAGTAAGTCACCCTTAAATCAGAGGGTTGATTATTAAAAATAATGAATTAGTTGAGAAAGACGTTCATCTTTCCCAGGATCCTTTGACAGGAAATTAGATGTTAATCCATTTTACATCTGTAGTATATAATTTACAGCTGTATGCAAATGTAAGCATGTGGAGGAAACATTCTTTCTAATTATTTTGTTCTGGTGTCAGAGTACAGACAAGACTTAAATCCTATTGGCTTTTTCTCCTTTTCTTCACCTGTCGGTGAATGTATCACTTATCTCAGTAAAGCATATGGGGATAGTTTTTCCATGAAGAGCATTAAAGAAAAATAGCAATATTGTTTCCTATTGAAAATAACACATCTATTGTTAAATCCACGAGAGGGCCAAATCCTGTGTGTGTTGCACCTGTGTACATTCCCCTCGTGTCAAACAAAACAAGGGGCTTCTGCCAATACTTGGACAGAAAGTCAAGTATATATGACTCTTTTATTGACCTCCATTGTAGAACCATGATTCAACAGATAGGAAGAAAGGGACCACTACAGCCCCAAAATGTAAGAAAAAAGTCAACTGAGAAGATAGCACTCAAATTTCTTGTACTTTGTCAAAGAAATGATGGGCAAAATGAAAAAGCATCCACAGAAACAGCAAAGGAATGCTTCAGAGAAGACTCACACCAGCAAAGGAAACAGCAAACAACGCCATGACCTTGCTTCAGGCACTTGGATAAGCATGATCCAAAACTCACTACAGTCAGTGGGAGTTTTCAGTGAGTGTAATGGACTTTGGATCAGGCCCTTCATAAGAGGAGAGTGATTTGGAGTGATTGCTTTTCTCTGTAATGGTGAACTTGTAAATGTAGCTGAATTCCTTAAATACAAACAAGTAAAAAGATTAACAAAATCTTTATTTGAATCAAAGCTAGCAGAATCTTAGGAACCATTAGAAAAGGGATAGATAAGATGCCACTGTACAAGTCCATGATATACTCACATCTTGAATCCTGCATGGAGTTCTGGTCACCCCATCTCTCTCAGAAATAAGCATTCTAGAATTGGAAAAGGGTTAGAGAAGGGCAAGAAAGATTAATATAGAATAGCTTCAATGGGAGGAGAGATTAAGAAGGATGGGACTATTTAGGAAGGAGATGACTGAGGGCAATATGATAGAGGTATTTAAAATCCTGAATGGTATGGAGAAAGTGAACAGGAAAGTGTTATTTACTCCTTCACATAACACAAGAACCAGAGATCACTTAATGAAATTCATAAGTTGCATGTTTAAAATAAACATAGTGAATTAATTCACATAGTGCATAGCCCGTCTGTGGAATTCATTGCCAGGGCATGCTGTTTGAAGGTCAAAATTGCAACTGGATTAAAAAAGAATTAGATAAATTCATGGTGGATAGGTCCATCAACAGCTGCTAACCTGAGTATTCAGGGATGCAATACCATGCTCCTCAAGCCTCTCACTGCCAGAAGCTAAAAGTGGATGACAGGGAGGTATCATTCAGTAGTAATAGCCACTCTACTCATTCCCTCTTAAGCATCTGTCAGTGGCCACTGTTGGAAGACAAGATACTTGGCTAGATAGACATTAGTTCGAGCCCAGGCACCCATTTGTATGTTCCGAATATCTATATAGTATAGGGATCATAAAAGCTAGAGGGAGAGTGTATTTCTTGCAGAGATCTCCGTCCAACCCACACCATATCATTATTTACATGTATTTCATGTGTGTCATAAATGCGGTAGACAAGGATGAAAGCACATTAACATCAATGACAGTAAGCAAAATTTGATCCAGTAAATTTTTGTTTTCACAAAGGTATTTTCAACTGTTTCCAATAGCTTGCAGGTTTTTATTTTTCCAGAATGGAGTAAGTGAGAATTTGTTGGTTGATTGGTTTTTATTCTCTTTCATCTCAAAAACAGCTAAATCAATTTTGAAAAAAAAGCATTCGAGGGGGGAGTGGGGAGGAATTACCAGCAGACAGAGGAGAATTTCAGCTGAGGAGGAGAAAATTGTGGCAAGTGTATAAGAAACTCAGGAGAGCAAATAAATCCATGTGCAACTTTTACCTCTGGTTGTTGCAGTAGCTCCTGGTATAAATAATACTTGAGATAATACTAGTGCTGAGATACCACTGCAATGGGTATGGTGTAAAAACCTAACTCCCCAGACAGACAGACCGAGACACAGTCTAAATCTTCAAGGCATGCAGAGTGAACCACGGATTTAATTCACCATCTTGGGCTAGATTGTGGTTTGAAATATTCACATTTACAGGGAAATAAGAATTGTCTCTTTCATCTTTCTTCAGGCTACTCACCTTGGCTCTTAGGCTATGTCCACACTATAAGGTTTTTGCGCAAAAATTGCCGGTTTTGCGCAAAACCCAGTGGAGCATGGACACTTCAAGCACGTTTTTGCACAAAAAAAATACAGTAAATCAACAGGACAGAGGGCTTTTGCTGGTAGAGTTATACCTCTCCCCATGAGGAATAACTCCTCTTGCGATACAGTTCTTGCAGGGGTTTCTTGCGCAAAAAGAGCTTATACGAAAAAGCACAGGTGCTCTGATGGCCATTCATAGAATGACCATCAGAATGTTCTTGTGCAAGAGTGTCTGCGCAGTGTGAACTCTCTGTTGCACAAAAGCTTGTTGCTTTTGCAATGCACTTTTGAGGTGAGGACGTGCTTTTGCGCAAGAAGTTATTGTAGAAGAACTCTTCCGATAAAAGCTTCTTGCGCAAAAACCCTGCAGTGTAGACAAAGCCTTAGAGTAGGTGTTCACAAAAAGGCAAAGCTTTGGCTCTGCCTTTCGTTGTGCTGTCCAGCGCAGTTAAACTGTTGGAGTGATGCTATTTAACACTGGTACAGGAGCAGAGGGATGCATGTTGGGATTTTAACTGAGGCACAGTTCTTCCTGGGGCTACTGCTGGCATGGTTCAGCTAATTCACCCCTGTCCCCCTTGCTCGGGATTGTGCCTACTGGCACAATCTAGCTTTAAAGATATATTACAGTGAAAGTTGCTCATAAACAAGTCACAAACAGAATTCATACATATTCCTTGGGACTTTGCAGGGTGCTTACTGCAGTATGATCTTGGTCTGATTAGATTCCCTAGGTGCTACCACAATGTCAATAATGTTTTTATATCACTTGAGTTCATTAAGCGTACTACAGTAATATAGTTAGATTAAATGGTTCCTGAGTATGTTTAAATTTAGTTGTTAATATTTCATAAAATGCACTCTGGGAGTACATCTACACAGGCGTGCATAGCTCGAAATAAGCTATGCAATTTGAGCTACGCAAATTACATAGCTTATTTTCAGAGAGCCTATTTCAAAATTTGGCGCCATCTAAACAGTGCTAATTTCAAAATACAGTGCTAGTCTGACAAGTCCCTTAATCCTTGTGCAATGAGGTTTACGGGACATCAGAATAACAAGCCCATTATTTCTAATGTGTTTCAGAATAATGGGCTTCCTGTTAAGATGTGCCGAAAGCTATTTTGGGATAATGGGCGTTATCCCGAAATAGCACCACTGTGGAGACGTACCCTGGATCTGATTTTGCTACTACTAATCATATTGAGGGAATACTTGACTACACATTAGTCCCATTGACTGAAATGGTAATACTCATGGAGGAAGGATGGCAGAATTGGGCCTTTTGATCTCATTAGTTTTCTTATTACACAAAAGCTGATGGTCTTGAGAGGAGGAAAATTATCCCTGGAGCCAGGGTTGTAAAACTAGTAAAAGTAATGAAAACAAAATGCTCTTATTTGGACTGGAGGAGATCAGTAGTGGAGCCTTTTTCTGTCTAGCATTTGTCACTAGAAATAAAATTGATGTATTGTTTGTTTTACTCTTCATTTATGGAAGCTTTGCTACATTTAGAAAATCCAATAATGTGTGTGTCCACATACAGTGAGTGAGACACCTAATCAAGTTTGGGTATCGATTATTCTGCCCTTCTCAGTACTTCAAGCAAGAAGCTGGTGTTTCCTGAAGTCTACTGATTTGAATCCTCTCTCTTTAACCATTCCTTGTTTATTTCAAAGAATGGTTTCATGCCTCTCTTTGTCCATCACAACGTACCACAGAACTGTGTCTTTGTCCTTAGATTGTCTTATTTTATATTTATATCTTTTTCACTTTGTTACATCTTATTCCTGCATTCATCTTTGATTTTGTATGATCCTCCTTTCTCAATCTGCTATTCCATTTCCCATGGTGATTCTATATATTATAGGTATTACATAATATAATATGCACGATTATTATTGCTGACATTTTTAAACTTCCTTTGATTTCTTCATTATTTATTATTACGTGTCATTCTTCTAACACCTTATTTGGGTTGCCCTGAAATCTGGAGTCTTCTTCAGTTCTTCTTAAAGCTTAATGTTTACTCTCTTTAATTTGTCCCCATCCAAGCTATGTGTATGTATGATAAGCAGTCAGAATTGAGATAGTGGACCAGGATCAGGATTAAAAAAAAAAAAAAGCAGCAGCAGCTTGTTCGAGTTGATGTAAAGTGGCTCCATTTACATCAGCCAAACAATGTTGATCTATATAAGCTGAGGATCTGACCCAAGATGTTTTCATTACAGATTTCAAGTTACTACAAAATGATTACATATGTGCAGAGAAAGCTTACATTAGATATCAATTGCACCTATTCTGTACTGGATGCTATGATATAATTTGTAAAAAAGTTTGGCAAACTAGCCAACGACTCTCAGCCAGGTTCTTCATGATGCTACAAAAATTAATTACAGTTAGGCAGCTGGAGCATTGTGACTGTTGCCTGTCATGGAGAACAGCACTGTGTCACTGTTTCCTTGTGCTCCCTGATCAGTCTGTCCATGTCTGCCTGTTTTCTCTTATTTTATAGTTACACTGTAAGCATTTGAAGCGTTTTTTTTTTCTCTTTTTTTCACACAGTCCTTCCACAATAAAATCCATGTCTGGGACTCCTAAGCATTACCACAATATATACAATAAATAATGGTGAGAAAGCAATTTACTATTCAGTGTATCTGCGGCAGCAGAGTCCTCTATGAAATGAAAGAACAACTCCTTTGAAAACTGTTCTATCTTGGACCACAAGTTACAGTATTGAGCCCTCAGTTAATTAGAATTACTTCAGGAAAGGAATAAGTAATTAAAGAAAATCTTCTCCTTTCCAATTAGTAGCTTGAGATCATTAATATTTCATGGACCATTAAAAGCCATAAAATATGGCAGCAAAGATATTAAATGAGACTAAATTAATTGTCTAAGGAGCAGAGGAGATTGGTTGGCATTTATTTTCTTTAAAATGATAGCTATGGGCCAAAATTTCATATATAAACATGGTTTAGTAGACTTGACTGCTCCGCCCCTCATATGCTGCTTGTTGTCTGAGGCCACAGGGCTGCGATTAGTTCATTGGGTGTAGGGCTTAGTGCAAGATCTCTGAGCTCTTTAGAGAAGCACTATGTCTTCATATATATTTATACACCATGTCGCACAAGGGGATCCCTTGATAACGATCATGCCCCTAACTTGCTTCTGGAGTATAAATATTGAATGATAAAATGTGATAAACTGCTGATAAATATGAAACTTTAATCATAGCAAAGTATTGAATTGCTAAACCTGAGCCCTCTTGCCAATATGTTCAATACCACAGCCAACAATAAAAGCCCAGCTTTCTGTAGATATCAAAGTTGAAACAAAGTTGTCTTCCTTTTCAAGACTGCGGTTTCTTCATTACCCTTAACTAAAAAAGGCACTCAGCCAACATTCAGAGCCTCAGTGGATAGGGTTGGAGAAACGTTACTCAGTTTCTCAACTGACCTTGTTTTTGTGACCTCATCCAGAGAATGGCTGAGCAGACAGAAAACCAATCGAAGTCAGGATGAGGTGTGTAGTTTAGTTTAGTGGGTTAACATCTACAAGCAGTAACCCTTGTGAAATGTCTCCTCATGCCACATTGGTGTATCTGTCTCTTCCAATCTCCCTTGGCATGAATTAAATAGAAAAGCTGTCCTTCTCTTTACCATCCTCTACTTTCTCCATTCTGAGATCCAAAATACTGTAAGGGTGTTTTACAGTGATTTAAATATTGCTGATATGGGCTTGGTAAGCAGAGCAGCCAAAGCTTGTCCAAGCTTCTCAGCGTTGCCTCACCAGTGTGCCCAGCCCTGGCTGGAAGAAGAGGAAGAAAGGAAAGTTCAGTATCCAAGCTTGGTAATCCATTGTCTCTTTTCCTGGCCCCCTGGTCAGCCAGAGCTGATTGTGTTATTACTGATTTAATATGTATATTCTATTAGTGCCCAGTGGCACATCAGGATTGGGATTGTGTTAGGCACTCTGCAGATGGGAATCTTTCTTATCTCAAAGTAGTGCCACTGCTAACCATTTGAGCACCGAGAAATGCAGTCTTCTTCACTCTTGCCTCTTACCTCCTTACTGAAAGGTGGTCTGTCCACCTCCTCACTGATCTTTCTTTAAGAAACTCAGCTCCCAACCACTGCCATGTCCCGTGTTCTCTCTCTTCAGCTGATCAGTGACAACTTAATCCTTCCCACCACTCCTCTAACCAACCCCTCTCATCCAGTCACCTGATGGAAGGGCTCGCTGTTCCATGGGGTAGCAGTCTCTCCTTCCTTGACCTGCCTCTGTCACTCTTGTTTGTAAGTATGTATAGAAATAACAGCTATCATAGATAAAGAATTTTCAATCTTCTTTTCCAAATTGAACTGTCAATAGCCAAACCTCTGACACACCTGCTCTCCCTCCTTATCTCTTCCCTGAATCAACGTGACTTCATAGAGGGAAGTGAGCACAGAATTTGGCATGAGAGTTTGAAAAAGGAAATATAAATGTTTTCATTTGAAACCAACTTAAGACATTTGTTAAATCCAAACTGCTGCAACACAGCTTTTTGCAGAGATCCCTGGTTTAAGCAGCTGTGTCAGAAACTGATTAACTAGACCCAATGTTACGCTCCTTTACATTTCTTGCTCGTTTAATTAGTCAGGAAATGCAATTTCTTACATTATTTTGACACTAGAAGAAAGCTAGAATATATTAAAGTCAGATTCAGTCAGCATAATAGAACCAAAAAGAGCAATGACAGCATTAGTTTAGGAGGGCTAGGAGGAGAAGAGACGGTGAGAGGGAAAATGAATAAATGCAGTGATGAACTGCATAAACATATTCAAGAAGGTAGAACAAATGAGTAAAAAACCAGGGGAAATAATGAAGAGTGAAAGCAGTGAAGTAGCAAATGGTACCACGAGTCATAAGCAAAGAAGCAATTTTAAAGGGGGATAGAGAGGTGATATGAAGGCACATAGAGTTGCAGAAGCAAGAGAAAAGAGATTCAATTGTCATGAAGAAGCATTATTAATTAACACTTTCACTGCAGCGGATGACTTTAGAGGTGGGCTGACACTATGCTCTGATCAAATGGCTGTGACACTCCTGGCAGCCTTGCAAGGTTCTGATGTGAATTGCAACCCCTCATTAAAAGCTGCTCATCAGCTGGTTACTCTGTTTAGTTTCTGCTGCATAACTATCCTTAGCTGCTGCTGCTCCGTTCCCAACTTTCTTGGCAACCTATTTCAATTAACCAATCACCGTCTGTCTCTGACACCTCTTTCCTATTGCTTTCCCCCATCTCTTCCTCCTGGCTCAGGCATTTCTCCACTTACCTTAGAGCTTGAACGAGAGGTGCTGGTGCTACCATAGCTCTTGGCCTGAAGTGGTTTCCATCATACAAGGGTTACCATTTTGGTTCAGTGGCTCTCAGCACTATACAAACTATTTCAGCACCCTGGCATCATTTACCGCTCCTTCTGACTTCCAGATCCGTGCTGGACAAATATACAATAAGAGAGAGTCTCCAGGGCACGTGTCTCACTTCCTAATTTGAGGTGGTGGTAGCAGAAAGTGACACCACTATGGGCTGACAATGGCCCAGAAAAGAGTAAGAGCTGACTATTTTGGGAGGTGACCAGGGAAAGTGCAGATTCAATGTATCATTTGAACTATTCCCACAAGTGGGACCTCACAGGATTGAAACTAGGAGCTGCTGTCCCAAGTGTGGAAGAAAAGCACTGGTAGTAGTGAAACCTGCATATAACATAGGTTTATTATTGTTACTGCAAGATGTAAATTTTACTTTTGAGCATCAGCTCCAGTGCATTTGGCATACCCTTAAGTATGATATATACATCACTTTTTTTGTATTTGCAGGTACACATATTGCAAGGTATTATGATTAAACATTTTTTTTTCTGTCAACCAGCAAACAAAACAAGAAACTGTCAGGCAGAAAAACAAAACAAAAGAAAAAAAACCCAGCTGGTGAAGTCCATGTACATGTCCGTTCCATTCAAACTCTGTGAAAATTAGATCTAGCAGCTCCCGGATGTTTGTGTGCTTTGGGACAGGCCACATTAAGGAAAAGAGCTCTAACTGTAAGTCTTTTAGAAAAAGGATACATGTAGCCCAAGACTTGAAGTTGAAGTAGCATCCTCTCAAACAAGCGATAAGGCCTGTCTTGGTATTGGGAGACATCAGAGCATGTCAGACCTCCCAAATTATGCCTAAGTTGGAATAGGCTGGGACATATCAACTTGGCTCAGATTTCTCACCCAAAAGGAATAAGCATTTAGTTGGGATTAGATGACCTCCTGAAGTCTCTTCCAACCCTAATATTCTATGATTCTAAGGATCATTTTTCTTTTTCGGGTTCCCGAAAAAAACTGGTGAAGGCAGTTTCAGAGCTTGGAGGAATTCTTCTCCGTCCAGAGTAAATACTCACCAGTTCTATCAGTGTTCTGGTATGTGAGAGAGCTAGACCTTCAGCTTGCTCACTGGTGCTGATGTGGGACTAGTTGGACACTGAACTCTCGACTGTGGTACCACCTCAGAGGCATCTGTTAAGTCTCAGACCAATGACATAGATTACAACATTGTAGGTTTCCACGCTGACCATGGATCAAGTAGCAGAAGATTTGTTGTGTCTTTCTGTTCCTGACTGACTGCTTATTCAGGAACATGTGACTGCATTGGTATCGTCCTCAATGTCCTTGGGTAGGTGACAGACCTATTATTGTTTCTGGCACCCTTTCCTGCACTGTAGCTTACCCAGGATGCAGGGGTGCAGTTGACTTCCCACTCAGGACCGAGAGCATTGCTAGTACTGATAGGATTTTCAGGAAACTACTTACGTCATAGTCTGTCTCTGTGGACCCAGTATCAGCTTTACGGTTGGCCCTGATGCTGTCCAGGACTAAATGACAGGGTGACTCTGATTTCAGCTTTCACAGGGCCAGTGTCTCTTCCTTCATATGTACCAATTAAACCAATGGGGCCACAACATGCCCTGCAACCTATCAGGAATAGCTATCCCTGGCATCATTAGATTACTTAGAGAGGTTCTCAAAATTGAGTTTGAAGGCATCTCCCTACCTCTCCCCCTAATGTTATTAGGTTCATAGGTAACTGAAACAGTGGAAGTCATAGTTGGCACCAAGACTGGAGACATGCAGACAGAAGAGACAAGAGTTCTTGACCTAGATCCTTCTGACCACTGAGGCTGTAGCCCTATTTATGGTGGCCTCCTGAGAAGTCCTTTGTTTGCCTAAATTGTGGGTATCTATCCTCTCTAGTGCAAGATCACCTGTGCATCTGGTAGCTTCCCTGTTGGTGTCCCCAGTTCTGCACCCACAGCCAGGGGGGCTTCTGATCTTCTGGAGCACTGTTTCATAGGACTGTTTAGTGGCTGAGAAATTCAGTCATGGTATGTCTACACTAGCTCATTAGTTTGAGGAGTAACAGTTAATTCGAACTAAAGAGTTAGTTCGAATTAACGTTTAACTGCTGCATCTAGCTGTGGGCAGTTAGTTCGGACTAAGGGGGATTTAAAAATGACAGCGCCCAGGACCATGAAAATGAAACCCGGGATATTTAAATCCCGGGCTTCATTTGCAACTCCGGTTGCCCTCATTTGCCTACCTAGCTCGAACTAATGAGCTAGTGTAGACGTGCCCTCAGATCTAGATGTAGTGGATGCTTCTCCTAGGCTCACAATCTTAGCTGTCACAATTAAAAAGATCTCATGACTACAAAACTCTGGCAGAGCACCTGAGATTCATCAGACCATAGTGGACTTAACCCTAATCCTAACCCTAACTTCTTTTTCTGGGAGGCCTGGACTCACTAGACCAGGCAGGTTGGCTGATGGTACGCCATTGAGCTAGCTATGCAAAATGCGTAGCTCAAGTTGGCTTACCTTAAGCTGAGCTGCCGCAGAGTCTACACTGCAAGAGGCCGATAGGAGTACACGCTCCCATCAGCTTCCCTTGCTCCTTGCAATAGCACTAGTGAAGTTTCTGGCACTTCTCCCTTAAAAAGGGACATATTGCAAAGTTCCTTACTATACTGGTAGTCTGATTTTCTGCTAATCAGTGTATGCAGTCATGACAGAATTTGGAGACACAGTTCTCCTTCAAATTGCAAAGTTTGTGAGTTCAGCACATATTTAATTCCTATCTAAAGAAAAAGGAAGAAAAAAGGATGGGGGAAAGTGAAATCTTTAAAATCTAATTCAAAACTTTGTCCATATTAAAATTTTGAAAAATAGTTTATCATTTTCAAGTTGTATGGTCAGATTTCTGCTCTACCAAGTTATGCTTGGTGAAGTAAATTTGTGTGATGGAGCCCTGATTGTCATTTGAGCCCACCACTTATGTTAGAGCAGGGAATGTACTGCTCTAAGTTGCTGTTCACACCGTCAACCTTGTGTGATCTATACAATCAGCCTTGTTAGAAAAGAGAATCAGATACAGTTAGTACTAAGTGCTCAGGCATACGGTTCTCAAATCTTTGTTTATGACATTTAAAATCTGTATCTCTAGAATCAGGATTGATTATGATGGTTTAGGTGGCTGCTAAGCGGTACTGGAGAATTGCTTGATGTCGAAATTGAGATCTGATCTACTAAAGTGACTTATGAGCAGTAATTAATTCCTTTTTTTTGTCAAAAGCTTTGGTGCTTAGGTTATGAGTTTTAGGTTACAATTTTCTTTTACATTTTCTAGATTCATAGTGAAGGTTAAATTCTACCGAGCACTTTCCTGTAGTCATTTGTTAGATTAATGGCAGTGAACAGTTAAAGCAGGCACTGATACTTTTGCAAATAAAATTGAGCTGTTGATGGTATTTCTCAGTTTTTCAATTACATACGTATCTTAATGAGAGCTAACATTTTCTCCAGTTTTGCTTTCATAGCCATTTAATGGATAATCCAGTTTTCTGATATTTTAGATTTCTGTACTTTTTAAAAGTAAAATGGTAATGTTTTTCAAGCCAAAAATAAGTAAGAGATGTAAAGAAAAATACTATTTATCTTTTTATATGTCTAAATGTGCAAGGTCTGGGACATGCTTCTGAATCTTATGTGGGTAAAAATGAAAGATTATCATTTCAACATTTTAGCATAATATACATAAACGCTGTCCTGCAGTCTTGGATGCCCTGTTGTAGAAGAGAATGTGTTAAAATCAAGCCTGTGATTACCCCCACCCCCAACAGTATTTATTCCAAGATGGAAATGTTATTTTAGGACAGTGACTCTCCACTTTCCCAGACTGCTTTATCCCTTTAAGGAGGTGTTTCTTCCATACCCCAAGTTTCACTTAACTGAAAAACTAATTGCTTACAAAATCAGACATAAAAATACAAAAATGTCACAGCACACAATTACTGAAAAATGGCTTTCTTTCTCATTTTTACCATATTGTCTACATCAATTGGAATTCAAATATTGCACTTACTTTTCAGTATATAGTATATAGAGCAGTAGAAACAAGTCCTTGCATGAAATTTTAGTGTGTACTGAACTTCCTTCTTTTTTCTACGTAACCTCTTGTAAAATTAGACAAATATCAAGATGAATTGATGTACAGGCAGTCCCCGGGTTACGTACAAGATAGGGACTGTAGGTTTGTTCTTAAGTTGAATCTGTATGTAAGTCGGAACTGGCGTCCAGATTCAGCCGCTGCTGAAACCGATCAGTTTCAACAGTGGCTGAATCTGGACGCCAGTTCTGACTTACATACAGATTCAACTTAAGAACCCCAGGCATCCCCAAGTCAGCTGCTGCTGAAACTGATCAGCGGCTGATTCCAGAAAGCCCGGGGTAGGGGCTTCCTGTAGTCAGCCACTGGTCAGTTTCAGCAGCGGCTGACTTGGGGACGCCTGGGGCAGAGCAGCTGGGGTGCTGCTGGGTTGGTCCAGTAGCGCCACCACTGGACCAACCCAGCAGCACCCAAGCTGCTCTGCCCCAGGCGTCCTGATTCAGCTGCTGCTGAAACTGACCAGCAGAGGCTGAATCAGGACGCCTGGGGCAGAGCAGCTGGGGTGCTGCCGGGTTGGTCCAGTAGCGCCCAGAGCAGCGCTACGGGACCAACCGGCAGTGCCCCAGCTGCTGTACCACAGGCGTCCGGAGCAAAGCCACGGAGCACGGGGGCAGCAGGACAGCCCAGACGCGCTGTGGCTGTCCTGCTGTCCTCGGGCTCCGTGGCTTTGCTCTGCTTTGCTCCCCGTCCCCCTGGTCTGCATACCAGGGGGACGGGGAGCAAAGCAGCGGAACACGCGGGCAGCGGGCAGCCCAGACGCGTCTGGGCTGTCCGCTGCCCGCGTGCTCCACGGCTTTGCTCTGCTTTGCTCCCCGTCCCGCTGCCCGCTGCCCGCGTGTTCCGCCGCTTTGCTCCCCGTCCCCCTGGTCTGTAGACCAGGGGGACGGGGAGCAAAGCAGAGCAAAGCCCCGGAGCACGCGGACAGCCCAGACGTGTCTGGGCTGCCTGCTGCCCGCGTGTTCTGCCGCTTTGCTCCCCGTCCCCCTGGTCTGTAGATTTTGTGTATTTTGATTAGAGGTGTGATTTAAAAAAATCAAACAAAATTAGTTAGAGTGGTACAGCTCCTAGTATGGATGCAGTTACATCCATGAATAGTATAATGTAACTATGCAGGAGTAAGTGAAGCCAGTATAGCTGCCTCTGCATTAGAGGCGGTTTCCCAGTTAAATGTAGCATCTGTAGATCAATCGGTATAAATGTTATATGTAGATAACACCTTAATAGGTATTAAAACAATACCTGTAGATCTGTTGTTTGACTTTTCTGTCTCAGTCATATCATCTCACTCATATCACTCACTTTTATCTGAACACCAGAAAACAGACATCCCTTTAAAATTTATTCTTGCAGGCCAGGCTTAAAAGGGAAGGCTATTGCTAATGTAAGTATCATTTGCTAAATCATTGACTGCTGCTCCTATTATGAATCTGACACCTTCTTGCACTTTCAGACATCTCTTAGGGCACAAATAAGGTTCTGCCATCTGTGTCTTTCTAGAGCTGCTCTTTGTATGTCCTTTGCATTGTTATGTCTCCTAAATTTTCTTTCTGTGAATACTACTTGATGGAGGAATTCTATCAGTCAGCTCTAGGGTTGCCAGGTGTCCGGTTTTGAACCGAACAGTCCAGTATTTGAGCTTTCTGTTCGGGAAACTATAATATAGAAAATATAAATGTCCGGTATTTTCTAAATAAGATGTAATGTAAATTGTGATGTAATGTCAAGTGTGTCCGGTATTTTTGCTGAAACCATTTGGCAACCCTAGTCAGCTCATTTTACATGTTCCTCTAGCTACCCAATAGTATGCCTGCCATTGCAGACTTCTGGCTTCAGTCTTGATGCATGCCCTCGCTTTTCTATTCTATATTCTGGAGAATTTCAGAAATAAGGAGCTGCTGAGCTCTCTGATGACTATTGGCATTTGTTATAAACTCATTCCGTTTAATATCTAGCATTTTGAAGGCCCTTGTTTTGAAAGCATTCTGACATATGTCTATACAGCTTTCACATTTGTATCTAGCAGTGGAAATAGCATTTGAGATGAAAATTGATAGTTTGATCATTAAGTTGTAGATTTGTGCTGAGCAGATCTGTTTTCTAAACTCATGAATGCATCTGTGTCCTTGCCAATTCATTACATTATTTCCTTCTGGATATTCCCATTGGAATTCACGTTATTGCAAAACTATGTGAATTTGATTCACCTCTTGTATTCCTTTGCCTTCTAACATTATGCCTGAATTGGTAGTTGCTGGGATTCTCATTTGATATTATTTTCCCATAAAGGATTGTTAGTCTCTTCTGTCTTTGTTATGCTGGACAGTCTTTTGCTCTATGATTGCACTTTGGCTTGGCTGTCACTTAGAAGTAGGGTTGCCAGCTTTCACAGCAAACTGACTGAACACATTTGCTAAGCTCCTGCTTCCTAATCCCCCCTCCATCCATCACTCACTCATTTTCACAGGGCTAGGGAAGTGGGTTGGGTGCAGGAGGAAGTAAATGTGCTGGCTGCCGCTGTGGTCTCAGGGATGAGTCCAAGAATGAAGAGTTTGAGGTGCAGAATGGGGTTCAAGGCTGAGGCACATGGTTGGAGTGAGGAAGGGGTGAGGGCTTCACCCTGGGGTGTAGGCTCTGCAGTGAGGCCAGGGATAAAGGGATTGGAATGCAAGAGGGGGCTATGGTCTTGGACAGGAAGTTGGGGTACAGGAGGGGTGAGATGAGGCCTCCAGGGTGGACTTTGGATGCATAAGGGGGCAAGGTCCTGAGGAAGGGAGTTGAGATGGAGGCTCTGTGATGGAGTTTGGGTGTGGGAGGGGATTTAGGATTGGGAGGGTTGGGGCTTCTGGCTTGGGATGGAGGCTCTGGGAAAGGGTCAGAAATGAGGGGTTTGGGGCACAGGAGGTGGCTCCAGGATGGGGAGGAGGGGCTTTGGATTGCGGGAGAGGGTGAGGGATGCAGGGTCCCAGCAGAGCTTACCTCAGATGGCTCCAGGAAGAGGCAACATCTCCGTGTGGCTTTGCTTCCGCAGCTCCTATTATTGGCAGCATTTCATGGACAATGAGAGCTACAGGACTGGTGCTTGAGGCAGGGGCAGTGCATGGAGCTTCTCTTGCTGCCACTGTGCCTAGAGGCCACATAGGGATGTCACCTTTTCTGGATGCCATGCAGAGCCAGTGCAGTCAGGGAGCCTGGCTTAGTTCTGCTGCAATGCTAACCAGATTTGTAATCACCTACTTAGATGAGCTATGTCATCAACAAAATCTAAATCTTTTAGTGAACAGTAATACAGCTAAGGGATTCCTTTATTATTTCTGCACTTTTTTCGCAATGTTGACATTTTATTTTCTCATGATGAAGTCAGTGGCCATGCTAACTGTGCAAGCTGCACTTGATGTAAAGCCTTGATGGAGCTGTTTATTTCTACTAGCATTCAATAACACTTAAGGATATTCCAAAGTGAATCTTGCTGGAAGTTGTAAATGTATTCTTAAAAGCTATAGCATTTACAAGGAGTGGTAAACTTTTGGATGGTTATTTTGAAGGTGAAATTTTGATCACTACGTCGTCATGTTGGTCAAAATCCAGCCTGCTATTCCCTTTGCCTCAATTGCTTCTAGAGCTGGTTGGAATATTTTTCCTAATAAGATTTTGGGGATGGGCGAGGAAAGCCTGCACACAGCTGATACCACACGGTCTTAAGTGATTTTGGGGGACAGCAAATGAAAATAAAAACAGGTGTGAGTGTGGCAGTCAGAAGAAAAAAAAATCAGGGATTCAGAATAGGACATTTTAGATTAAATAGAATTTCAGTGAAATATGCTATTTTGTCTAAGCCAAAACATTTGTGTGGAGACATTTCAGTTTCAATAACACCTTTGTCTAACATGTGAGACTCTCGTCTATAGTCTGGTGATTAGGGCACTGGCCCTGGAGATAAGATACCGGGTTCTTCCTTTGCCTGAATCAGAGCGATCTGGCATGAAATATCCTTCTCTGAAGCTCAGTTTCCCGCAAGCACATGTATTGATCTGAAAATGGAGGTTTCATCACAGTTCAGTTTTTGCAAAATTGTTCAAAGGGTTTTGTGTTTGTTCTATTGTGAAACTAAAACAAATGTCAAAACTTTAAAAGTTGCCATGAAATAGAATTGTCATACTCTGATCAGAGGTAGCTACTACTTTTATTCTATTCATGATAATGCTACACAATACTTTGCTTGTTCCTGAAAGGAGTGTAATGCCTTGTCAGGTATTGCAGTTTTTTTGATATTTTGTTTGTAATGTCCTTTTCCCTTTATACAGGAGGCTTTTTCTGCTCTTGTTTTTTGTTGAAAAGTTCAATGATTTTATGAGTGGTATCATCACATGCTTTCAACATTTTCCCAATTACGTTAAAATTGCTGCTACAGTGTCTTGTCTGTTAGTCATCTGTCAGTTTTTTAGAGGCTTTTTTGTAGTTTTGTTTTTTTCAGTTTTATTTTCAATCTTGCCACACACAAATTGTGGTCACTTCTGATGTCAGCTCATTTGTATACTGAAGTACTGGAAAGTTGACTTTTAAATTTCTTTCCAATATGTAGTCAGTTAGTTTAATTCTGGTGACACTATCTGAGGAATTCCTAATTTCTTTATGGATATTCTTGTGTAGGAATAGAATTTCACTAATTATAAGTCCTGATGCTAAGCATTTCTACTACATATGCGAGAGAGTTTGTGTCTCTGTCCGTCCATCTGTCTGTCAGTTCAAGAACTCCTCTTAAATGGGATAAGAGCTAGGACAACCAAATTTGACATTCAGCCTCTTCTTATCTTAAAGCAAGATAAGTGTTTGGTTGTGCCAGGTCAATGGGATGTGCCTGGAATGTGATTCTTTCTCATAAAATAGAAAGCATGGCGTCTGTTACACTGTATGATGACCACAGGGGGCAGCAAGGGACCAAAGATGGGACCAAGACCACTATGACTGCATTGGGGCAGCAGGGGGCAGGGGAGGAGAAAGGGACAGCTATCTATTATATATTTGAGAGACTTTGTCTCTAGGGCTATGTCTACACTGCAAGCCTCTTTCGAAAGAGAGCGTCTAGACTGCACGGAGAAATTTCGAAAAAGCGGCTTGCTTTTTCGAAAGAAAGCATCCAGTGAGTCTGGATGCTCTCTTTCGAAGAAGCCCTATTTACATTGAAGAACGCCTTCTTTCGAAAGAGGAACTTTCGAAAGAAGGCGTTCTTCCTCGTAAATTGAGGTTTACCGCCATCGAAAGAAAAGCCGCGTTCTTTCGAATTAATTTCGAAAGAACGCGGCTTGAGTCTGGACGCAGGGGAAGTTTTTTCGAAAAAAGGCTACTTTTTTCAAAAAAAACCCTGAGTCTGGACACAGTCTAGGGGTGTGTGTGTGTGTGTCTGTCTGTCTGTCCTCAGGCTGGGGGACAGGTACTCTTCCCCTGGCTGTGCCCACTGCAGCTGCAGGAGCTGTGGACTGATGTTTCTCAGCTGTGATGATAGAGGGCTGGTGTTGTCCTCTCTCCCTGGGACACCCTACATCCTGAACCCCTCATCCCAGCCCCACACCAGAGCAATGATTTAAATGAAGAAAAATAAAAATTACGAGTTAAGGACCCGAGCAATGCCGGGCAAATCTTCTGGTTGTTTAAATAAAAAGGAAATTGCTGTGCTTTCATTTTACAGTATCTGTCCCAGATGACTGTGAATTCCTTAGCTTTTTTATTGAATTCATAACACATAAGTAATAAACCTACAGAAAGCGATATATGAGCATGCAAAATAAAAATTGCTATGCAGAACATAGTCTCTGGATTTTATACCTTGTTGACATTATAAAGAAAATATAGGGAATAAGTGGGCCATGCATTACAATATATTTGGCTCTAGAGTAAGCTTGCACATTTTTACAATCAGATATGGGAATAAAGAGGTGTTTTATGATCAGAATAATCATGCTTGTGAGTTGAATAGGAGCATAAAAAGAGAAATGCATTAAAATTCCTGACAGTCCTGCACTTCCAACTGTTATATGTACAATATTGTATGTCTATCAGAAGCTTACTATCAGATATTATTTAATATTAATGACTAATTCCTACCATATCTGCAGTGAATCCCAAGAAGAGATTTTAGGAAAAGCCACAGAAGATGTCAATTACAAACTCCCTGAATAATTTCTAGTTTTGGCTTTGTCCTGCAGCATAGAGACATGTGACTGTATTTTACAAGCAGAATTTTAAACAACATCTATAACTAAGATACACATGGGATGTGCTCTAGGCTATGCTGATAGGCTGTGTATTCATTTCCCCCCCTTTTCTGAATGACAGATGTGGAACACATCAAAGTAACACTGTATAATTGTCTTGTTAACAGGGGATGCCAAAAGGTAGCTTGGGTGTATTCTTGAGGTGGGCTCCTCAAATGAATCCAGAGCCAAAGGCTTAGGAAGCAAAGCTGTTTGAAAAATGTTGTACTTATGTTTGTTTAAGGAAGCAAGGTCTGGTGTAATATGATGAGATTTTCAAGTGGTCATTTGTACCCTGAGTGCTCCTATGATGTTGATGGGAATTTATCCATACTTTTCCACTTCGGAACAATGAGTTGTTGGAGCAGGGGGACAGGACTAGGGGTGTTCCACCTCAGTGACCTTACTACTTGGCTACAGAGTCATTCTCATTTGCTCTTCCGCAGCCCAGTGATTCTATATGTATTTATGTCTGTACTGGATCAGGTTCAACAGGATAAACTGAGGGGGAACCCACATCAGAATAGCCCACCATTCAATGGTTAGAGCACACTTAAGAGGTAAGAGGTCCCTGTTCAGATCCATTCTCCCTCTGAAGCAGAGGAGGAAATTAATTTCTAAGTAGTCTGTAGTTGAATTTCATGGGAGCCATATGATGAAAACCTCATTCACATATTTGCACGTGTACCTGTGACAGAGTGGCTATCTTTGGGGAAGGGAAATTCCTGTATAACGTTCTTAAATACAATGTAAAATAGCTATAGACAGGCCCGCCAATGGGGATGGGGGCGATAAAGGAGACAACTGCCCCAGAGCCCATCAATTCCAAAGGGCCTAAGGCTCCTGGCTGACACTACTGTGACAGCAGCAGCACCTGGAGTCCCAGGCCTTTTAAATTGCCACTGGAGCACTGCACGGTGTGCTGCCAGCAACGCTGAGACCTCAGTGTGCGGGCGTACTGTGATCTGGGCGGCACTGAGCATGGGTCGGGAGTGCCCTAGTCAGGGCAGCCCTGCCCCGTCTGCCCGATGCTTCACCCCTTCCAAGAGCGTGGAGCTGTGCCCCCATCCCCACTCTGCCCAGGGGCCCAGCGTGGCTGTCAGCTCCCGCGGCTATCTGTAGTTTCAGTGTTAGTGAACCCCATTTCCCTTCCTAATAGGCTGACAGAGTTTGAAAAATGTATGATAGTTGGGTCTTCTATAAAAGTGAAACAAAATTAGCTTTTAAATTAAAACTTATTCAGAGCAATAAGGTAGGGTTGTCTTAGAGAAAGGGAGAATCAGGAGGTTTTGCTACGTGTTTACAAAAGATAATATGGTCACTAAATTGTTTTTCACTTACTGTCTAAGTTTTACT
This sequence comes from Pelodiscus sinensis, assembly GCF_049634645.1. Classification (NCBI taxonomy): domain Eukaryota; kingdom Metazoa; phylum Chordata; order Testudines; family Trionychidae; genus Pelodiscus; species Pelodiscus sinensis. Next base: position 312,133,910 of record NC_134711.1, read on the forward strand.
GAGAGCAGATGCACTGCTGAGCATAACTGTTGGAGAGGGAAAAAATTACACAACTTCCTTCCAATAAAAAGTAAAAATAAATATTGTGAGAGCTTCAGCTAATTTACAGTGAAATATAAGGAGATAGAGTATTTTAAAGACTATCTGTTCTACCGGCTTCTGCATGCGAGTAGCAAACTACATAAATGAAATAGCAGGAATATCCAGTCATTTTCCCTTAGGATTTGAGTATGACCTTAATCTTCAGGGTCTTTTTTTAATGCTTTCATTTTTTTCAACTCTGTTCACATTTAGACTAGGTGTTCCAAAGATCTCTCTTAGGAAGAAGGAAGTGAATGCACTGTGACTCAAGAAATAGCAAGTGCGCATATAGTTTCACCCCTTGATTTCCTCAGGTTTTGGAGCAAGACTAAGTGAAAAGTCTGAGAGAAAGGATTGTGCAATGCCATCCTACAGAATTATATGCCTCTGAACTCTAAACCAGCTGGCTGATCACATTTACTTTCTGATAGAAGAATTTTATGAGCTCCCATGGAGCTGAAAAATGTTAAATATACGCATGTTGGAAATTCATAGGAAAAAGCAGTTTCATCAAATGACAAGGATGAACTTGTACATATTTGTTACTTTGCTTGTAGATATGAAAATCAAATGGGAAAGGGCAATAAAAGCCAATGTTTTACCTTATACAACTAGAACTTGGGTTAATATATCACCTTTTATGCTCCAGGTGTCTCAAATTCCCCTAAGTGCTTTTTCAGAGTAATGAGTTATAGTGCAGAGTCTATACAGGAAAATCCATTATGCACTCAGCAGTATCTGACAGACTAGAACTCAGAACTAGATTAATTGAGGAGACTGTTGGGTTATCTCTTATAACCTTTTAACACTTTATTGGATTTTCATCTTTTGTTGGTATAGCTATGAAATTCTGACAGAAAGGAATAAAAGAAAGATTGACTTTTGGATGTGAAGTATATCTATCAATAGAGCTTTCCTTCTTTGCACTGCAGTGTTGGTACAGTATATGAATATGGATGAAATAATAACCATATTGATATTGAAGCCAGTGGGTATTTTGCCATTATCCTCAGAGACCTTAAGGTCAGAAGGGACAATCGTGACAATCTAGTCTGATCTTCTGCACATTGCAGGGTGCATCTTCATCCACCTATTCCTGCAGTAGACCATTGGCTGAATAACTAAAGTCTTCCACTCCAAGTTGCAGAGAATTCACCATTTATAGAATCATAAAATACTAGGACTGGAAGGGGCCTCTGCCCTCAGGGCAGGACCCAATACTGTCTAGATCATCCTTGATAGACATTTATCTAACTGAAGTGTTGGCGCATAAGCTTTCATGGGCAAAGACACACTTCGTCAGATGCATGTCTGACGAAGTGGGTCTTTGCCCACTAAAGCTTCTGCTCCAAAACTTCAGTTAGTCTATAAGGTGACTCCTCGCCGCTTTTGCAGATTCAGACTAACACGGCTACCCCTCTGATACTTGACATTTATCTAACCTACTCTTAAATATCTCCAGAGATGGAGATTCCACAATCTCCCTGGGCAATTTATTCCAGTGTTTAACTACCCTGGCAGGAACTTTTCTCTAATGTCCAACCTAAACTTCTCTTGCTGCAGTTTAAGCCCATTACTTCTTGTTCTATCCTCAGAGGCCAGGAAGAACAATTTTTCTTCCTCCTCCTTGTGACACCCTTTTAGATACCTGAAAACGGCTATTATGTCCCTTCTCAGTCTTCTCTTTTGCAAACTAAACAATCCCAATTCTTTCAGCCTTCCTTCATAGGTCATGTTCTCTAGACCTTTAATCATTCTTGTTGCTCTTCTCTGGGCCTTCTCCAATTTATCCATACCAATATCCAATTTGTCCAGGATGGGTTGTAGATCACTAATGATGCGTTGGAGAGGTTTTAGCTGGGGACTGTAGGTGATGGCCAGTGGTGTTCTGTTGGTTTCTTTCTTGGGCTTGTCCCATAGCAGGAGGCTTCTGGGTACATGTCTGGCTCTGTCAATCTGTCTCCTCACTTCCTCATGTGGGTATCGCAGTTTACAGAATGCTTGTTGAAGATCTTGTAGGTGTAGGTCTCTGTCTGAGGGTTTGGAGCATATGCGGTTGTACCTCAGTGCTTGGCTGTAAACAATGGACCGTGTGGTGTGTCGAGGATGGAAACTGGAGGCATGCAGGTAAGTATAGCAGTCGGTAGGTTTCTATGGGACAAGCCCAAGAAAGAAACCAACAGAACACCACTGGCCATCACCTACAGTCCCCAGCTAAAACCTCTCCAATGCAACATTAGTGATCTACAACCCATCCTGGACAATGATCCCTCGCTTTCACAGGCCTTGGGAGGTAGGCCGGTCCTTGCCCACAGACAACCCGCCAACCTGAAGCATATTCTCACCAGAAACTACACACCGCACCATAATAACTCAAACTCAGGAACCAATCCTTGCAACAAACCTCGGTGCCAACTCTGCCCACATATATACACCAGCAACACCATCACAGGACCTAACCAGATCAGCCATACTGTCACTGGTACATTCTCCTGCACATCTACCAACGTAATATATGCCATCATGTGCCACAATGCCCCACTGCTATATACATCAGCCAAACTGGACAGTCCCTATGTAAAAGAATCAATGGACACAAATCTGATATTAGGAATGGCAACATACAAAAACCTGTAGGGGAACACTTCAATCTTCCTGGACACACAATTGCAGATCTAAAAGTAGCCATCCTGCAGCAAAAAAACTTCAGGACCAGACTTCAAAGAGAAACTGCTGAGCTACAGTTCATCTTTAAATTTGACACAATCAACTCTGGATTAAACAAAGACTATGAATGGCTTGCTAACTACAAAAGCAGCTTCTGCTCTCTTGGAATTCACACTTCCAGATCAGCTGCTAGAAGTGGGCCTCATCCTCCTTGATTGGATCCACCTCGTCATCTCCAGCCTGATCCTGGCCTGCATATTTATACCTGCCTCTGGAAATTACCACTACATGCATCTGACGAAGTGGGTCTTTTCCCACGAAAGCTTATGCTCCTACACTTCAGTTAGTCTATAAGGTGCCACAGGACTCCTCGTCGCTTTTGCAGATTCAGACTAACACGGCTACCCCTCTGAAACTTAATAAGCATACTCTATATGCCAATATTTAAATCGTTGATGAAGATATTGAACAGAACCAGTCCCAAAACAGACCTCTGTGGTCCGCATGTGTTATACCTTTCCAGCAGGATTGTGAACCATTAATAACTACTCTCTGAGAACGGTTATCCAGCCAGTTATGCACCCACCTTACAGTAGCCCCATCTAAGTTGTAATTGTCTAGTTTATTGATAAGACTATCATGCGAGACCATATCAAATGCCTTACTAAAGTCTAGGTATACCACGTCCACTGCTTCTCCCTTATCCACAAGACTCATTATCCTATCAAAGAAAGCTATCAGATTGGTTTGACATGATTTGTTCTTTACAAATACATTCTGGCTGTTTCCTACCACCTTATTATCTTCCCAAGTGTTTGCAGATGATTTCCTTAATTACTTGCTCCATTATCTTTCCAGGCACAGAAGTTAAACTGACTGGTCTGTAGTTTCCTGGGTTGTTGTTAATTCCCTTTTTATAGCTGGCACTATATTTACCCTTTTCCAGTCTTCTGGAATCTCTCCTGTCTTCCATGATTTTCCAAAGATGATAGCTAAAGACTCAGATACCTCCTCTATCAGCTCCTTGAGTATTCTAGGATGCATTTCATCAGGCCCTGGTGACTTGCAGACATCTAACTTTTCTAAGCGATTTTTAACTTGTTCTTTTATTTTTATCTTCTAAGTTCTATCTGATCCTAGATTGAACTTATGAGTGACCAGTGCCCCATGGTTGAGAGGTAGGTGAAAACCCCCTAGATCTCTGCCAGTCTGCCAAATCCCTTCCTGACCCCAAATATCATGATCAGTGAGACCATGATCAGTCGAGACCCACTAGCCAGATGCCTAGGAAAGAATTCTCTCTTACAACTCAGAGTCCTCTTCATCTGGTGTCCCGTTGGGGCTAGGATTTTTCCTTATGAGTTCTAGTGTGCCTTGTGGATAACTTTAAACCCATGACATTGTTATCCAGATTCAGCAGATAAGAGCATTGTGAACTCTTTAATGAAAATACTATTAAGCTTTCAAACATAGCCAGTGCAGGTCTATGAACTGACTAGAACTGTCCCTCCAAAGCTTGTGAGTTTTCCATGAACAGATATGCCTAGATATGGTTTGGCTTAGTGGCTGCTTCCCTTGCCTTGGTCTTGTCCTGGGTAGTGTACTCATAGGAATTGTGAACGCGTTTGGGGCCAAGTATGAAAATTGAAAGCGGGCCTTGAGTGGTGCAAATATGCCTATCTAAAGGAAGGGATTGTTTTTCATGTAAGGGCTCTTGAAAGTAGAAGGCTCTAAACTCTAACTTTCCTTCTCCCAAAGTGCCTTGAAGACTTAGTGGAGAGTGTAGTGCTTTTTTCCCCTTTCCAAGGAACATTCATCTGTGTTTTGCTGAGTCCTTTTCTAAAATTGCCTTCCATCTTCCTTTCTATCCAGTTAATCTTTAGCTAGTATGTTTTGTAGCATTTTCTCCTGCCCTTACTTTTCTGCAAGAGACAGAATGGATATTACTTCCTCAGTCAGAGAGTGACCTGCAGGATGCAAGTATGTGACAGGAAACTGGAAAGCATACTGATATGGCAAAAAAGCCACAGTTGGTTGTCACAGCTCGGAATGGTGGCTGCGATATGGGGGAGGTAGAGGGATGGTGGTTCTGTTCTTGTTGACAGGGGCATTGTTAACTCAACACCATTCTCTGTTATTCCTTTTCCTCTGTATCATATAAGTGGGGATTAAAATTGCAGCCTTTTTTCAAGGGGGGAATTATGTGATTTCTGTACTATAAAGGCTGATAGAATGTGCTAGGAACTTATGGTTTGGGCTTGGAAACCATATCTGAAAAGAGTTCTCTTGCATAGACTAATCCGGATACTGCCAGAATCTGACAGCAAGTGAACTGGCATTTTTCCCCTTTCTGAAAGATTGCCGTCTTACGGTAGCTGGTTTAAATTCATTCTTTAAGACCTGCTCTTTACATTTTCATTCTTTACAGTTTAATAGAGAGAAATGATTCCTTTGGTCTGTTTTAAAACCTCCCTACTGCAGTGGTGCATTTCCCCTGACAGGATTGGGTGTTCAAGCTCCCTCTATAGGTAACAAGTGAAAAGAATCACGCAAGTGCTTGTCGTCTTGTGAACTATGGCAACATAGTGAATGTTCAGAATCTGATAAGAGTCTTGAAAACAACAAATGACACAGTGACAGATGGAAATATGCACCATATGGAGCATAATAAGATAACTACAGAGTCTCAAAACTCCAACTCCAGGGAAACCGCCAGCTGATGTGGGTGGGAGTAGTGCGAATATCATGAATTATGTTACTCTTGAGTAGAGTTGAAAGTACAAAAGACTTCAACAGCCTACTCATAAATATGGAAATAGTTTTGTTCTCTGAATTGGAGGAAAAGGAGGCAGCTTTGTTCAGGTTTTTTAAATTTGAGCTCTGAGAAGAATATAATGAAAGAAAAACAGTATGTATGTGTGTGTATGTGTGTGTATTCAAAATTCATCTGCTGGAATGATTTGCATCTGTGATCCCATTGTAGTACACAAATGTACTACACCCTTATCTCAAAATAAGTAGTGCAATTTGAGCTATGCAAATTGTGTAGCATATTTGGAGTTAATTTCAAAATAGCTTTTTTCGTAATTTGGCGCTGTCTACGCAGCACCAAATTTTGAAATAAACCACTATTTCAAAATGTCCCTTAATCCTGATGGAACAAAATTTCCAGGGATATCAGAATAGCACACCCGTTATTTCGAAAGTTATTTTGAAATAATGGGCGCTCTGTCAAGAGGCAGAATAGCTATTTTGGGATACTGGAAGTATTCCGAAATAGCGCTGCAGTTTAGATGTACCCATACTGATCAGGGTTAAAGCAGGTTAGTGTTAGAATGGGAGATGGCCAAGAAACTGTAATGATCATGCGTAAAATATCAAACAAGTGAAGGAGGGAGGAATAAAACATTAATAAGCTTCTCTAGTGAGCTGTTCACACAGCCTTGTAGTGTTCCCAACCCCTGCCTTCAGGGCATATCTCCAGATTCTTATGGTCATAAAACTGTCCCATATGAGACAGTCAAACCTAATCTAAATTATAATCTCCTATAAACAGACCTGTACATCTTCCCTCTTAAATAAAAGCAAATTAACTCTTATGTACCTAGCTAGCATCAAATAACACATGCATAATATTCTTAACCCATGTAGTATATTTCCATAAATCCAGTGTTTCAACTACCTAGAAAGGAGAGGTTACAGAAAATCACTCTTGAGCAAGTCTTTATCAGACACTTTGCCCAAATATCCCTTTTCCAGGCAGGTTTGCAAGTATCCATAATTCTTTCAGAACATTTAATCTTTTGCTCTGCTCTTCTCAGTATCAGCCTGTCATTAGAATCTGAGTTTTTCTCTTGTTTCTTGACAATTTCTTCTGTGTGCAATGATGTGAAAGGATCAGTCAGAAGGGAAATGCCAGAGCTCTCATCTACTGTCAATGTGTTGCAATTTTCTGGGATTACTGATACATGCCTTCAGATATGTTGAAATGTGTCCCCCTAGTTTATCTGGACTATATAAGACCTTGGAGGCAGCTGTTCTTTAATGGTACTCTTTTAGCCTTAAGTAGGAAGTGTGATTCCCCTTGAACACTTGATCACCTGGGTGATCATGGGCCTTTTTCTGCTTCTACTTCCACTTTTTCTTTAGAGATTTCAGCTGTTATCAGGTATTGGTAAATTAGATCTGATCCTTGTTCCCACTAACAGCTGACCTGGAGAAAAGCTATTTTCCAGGGATGCACTTTGGTAAACGGGTAGTGCTTTTTACAAATCATCCCCACAATCAAATCTTTTCCTAGACTAGCCCAGCCATGGGCAATCTAGGCTAGTGAGTGGGCCATACAAGTGGCCCTCTTCCATTTCAGTGGGCCATAAGACCGTCGTAACCAAGATAGTCTCCCAGGATAGGGTAGTTTTGCTAATTGCATTTGCATACCTAGAATCTGCAGGGTGTGCCGATCGACACGTATCCGTGTTTTGATTGGATTCAGAGAGAGCACACAGCTCTTACAGTCAATGTTGTGTGCAGTCAGCATGCACCTCCCTTCACATGCCCTTGCTTTATCTGCATGTGATGTTAGCAGTGCTGGTAGGAAAAAAACTATACAGATGGAAACCATCGGAATCTGGAAACTCTGTCATATTTCTAAAGAAATGCAAAATCAAATCCTGATAATTTGTTATTAGTAATCCAGTAGTTTTGATTAAGGATGTTTAATTCTGATGCCATGGCCAAATTTTATTTAGGGTAATTATATTATTCCTGTTCAAATTCACTCTGCAGTTTCAAGGAGATAAAATGTTCACCTATTTGTATTATTGACATGTATGGTTGTGCTGCAGATAGTGTTTTGTTGTAGTGATGGGTGAAGTAATTCCTGTATCTCTCTTGCCTGTCATGTGGGGGTGTGTCTAGACTACATGGCTCCGTCGACGGAGCCATGTAGATGAGGCAGGACGACAAAGGGAAATGAAGTGGCAATTTAAATAATCGCTGCTTCATTTAAATCCAAATGGCTGCCGCGCTGTGCCGATCAGCTGTTTGTCAGCACAGTGTGGCAGTCTAGTTGGGGATCTGCCGACCCCAGAACCCTTCATTGGCAGATTCTGTATGCCTCGCGAATCTTATGGCCTCTACATCTTTTCTTAGGGTACATCTACACTGCGTGACTATTTTGGGGTACTGGAGGTATCCTGAAATACTACCCCGCATTTTAACAAGCCATCTGTTATTTTGATATATTTTTCAAAATAACAGGAGCGCAATTTTGGCATCCCTGTTGCCCTCGTTCCACGAGGGTTAAAGGATGTCTCGAAATAGTGCATTATTTCAAAATTTGGCACTGTGTAGATGCGCCAAATTTCAATATAAACTATTTCACAATAGAATAGAAATAAGATATGTAATTTGCATAGTGTGTAGTTTAGGGTGCTGTGTAAATGTGCCCTTTATTAGGCAACAGTTTCTTTTCTCTCACCCCTTTCTAAAGGTGGTCTCCAAATGACTGTGGTGAAGTTGATGGGCTAATGCTGCTAATAATAACAACTTCTCCCTCTCCTCCACCATCCTACTTCTTTGGACATTACTCCATCCAATTCTCCTTCACCTCCCCCTTTCATGCTGTTGTCATTTATTTCCCTCAATTTCTCCTTTCCTGCTCTTCTCTGACCTTGATATTTGGTGCTCTCTCTCTCCTTTTTCCTCATTGTCTCTCTCTCTCTCCTTGATAACTTCAGTCCTCATATTAACTTCTCCTCTAACCCCTTGACTCCTGCCTTGATTTCATCACCTCACTTGTCTCTAGGTGTCTAGAATTTGTACGACTGATAAGGTCTTCTTTTGCTATTTCACAGGGAGGTAAAAGTCAAGGAAACCCTGGCATGTGTTATGCTGTGACCTGTCTATCATTCTGCAAGCTTTCTCATGACTAAACTGGTTCTGATAGAAATAGAAACTCTCTTCTGTAGTTCATACTTTAAAGCAATTTGTGAGGAAATGAAAGAGAAGAGTAAGGAATAGGAGTAAGTGTGTGGAGAACAGAATATGATATGAGGCAAACAAGCAAGAAGTTAAGATGAAAGCTTTAAGATATATGGTAGAAGTTAAAAATAAAGCAAACAGACAATACCACAGAAAAGGGAAATGGATAGTGAAGCAAAGAATCCATGTGACTTTTCAGAGTATATGTTAGGTGAAGAAAATGTTTAGGAAGCCATACGATACTTTTGAAAGAGAGAAAAATATCAGGACACCATGAAACCCATTTTAGAATAATTAATATTCCTGTGTTTATTTAAATGTTAGGGACTTTACTGTGAAGTTCCAGAAACATTTTATATGTGTGTGTTATTAACAAATAGAGAAACCAAAGTAGAGAGAGATGAAGTAACCAATTTAAAGTCAAAAGGGAGCCAGTGACTAGACTGCTGATTCTCAGCCCTGTAGTCTTGGTAACTGATTTGGATGCCTTATTCAGAACCTCATGGTTAGAGCCCTACCAAATTCATAGTCCATTTTGGTCAATTTCCCAGTTATGGGAATTTAAGAATAGTGAATTTTCAGATTTAAATATCCGAAATCATGACTGTCATGGTGTTGTCACTGTAGAGACAATGACACAAAAAACAGCCATGGGGGGGGGGGGGTCACAAGATTATTGTAGGTGGGTTGTGGTATGGCTATAGATGCTTGAATGCATGGTATAGTATTGCCACCTGTACATGGATGTTCAGAGATTAATATAAAAAAATAAAAATTGGGTTAAAAGGATAACTAAGAGGAATCATAGAATCCTAGGGCTGGAAGAGACCTCAGGAGGTCATCGAGTCCAGCCCCCTGCCCAAAGTAGGACCAATCCCAACTAAATCAAAAGGAAGGATGTGGTTTCTCCCCTCTCACCTGCCTAAAGAAGGGAAAGTGTTTGGGAATTATTGCTGGGTGTTTTTGATTGATTTGCTTTTGTTATGTGGATAATAAAACAATCCCTGAGGAAAGAGCCTTAAAATGACTTATGTTTGAAGGTTTTTTTCTCCTTCCCTTGGCTTCTGAATCTTCCACCATCTTATACCCATCCTGCATATTGACTACTAGTGTTTGTTAGGAGAAGGTCCTAATGTGAGTGTTGAAATGACATGTGTAATTTAAAGAAAGGTTTCAGATTCTTAAGATAAATAAGAGGGAAAATTAGCAAATACCTAGAAAAGTATCACAGGTGCAAATTCCATCCGAAGCCGTTTTATCGCGAGAGTCAGAAATCAGGTACCAATAACTGAGCATTTGGACAGATGGAAAGGGTTAACGTGGATAGCAATATTTTAGGACAGATGGGTCATAAAAGGAGTCTTTAAAGTCTAAAAGATACATTCATTTACCAAAATTGTCCCATTAGGCCGGGCCTGAAACTGATCAGAATTTTTGTTGATCATGCAGAAAATTGTTGGGTAAAAAAAAATGGAAACTGGATTGTTTCTGTTGAATATTTCAGGTTTAACATCAAAGATCTCAATTTGGAAATGCTGTGGTGTCTCTTGGGAGTTATACTTCAGGCGCCTTGTGCCTCCATTCTTCTGTGAGGGCTCAGTTCCCTTGCTGAACTGCATCTCCTACGAGGCACCTTAATTTCCCTTCTTTATGAGCCACTGCATCTACCAAGAGAAACTTAGTTTAGTAACGATCTTGGCACATAGAGAAGGATGTGGGCCTGGAACAGTTCCCATGAAGCATGAATTAAAATAACTTTAGGTGTTCAGTTACTCAACAAAAAAGTTCAAATTTGAAGAAAAATAGTTATATTATGAAAAAACATTTTGTCAAAATCCCATTTTTTCCTCAAAAAGCAGTTTTGATGGCATTTTTTCAACAAACTCTACTCCATACATGAGAGTAAAGCTACTCACTTATTCAACGCATTTATAGAATTGGGTCCTAAAGCAGTATATGTGGTAAAAATAACAAAAGGAGGGCTTTTAATTAGTGTAACAGCGGATTTAGAAGTTTGTAAGGCTGCTATAAATGAAAGGTGGAATATGTGATGAATATAATTAGAATAAAAGTGTAGAGGATCTGGGAGGGTAAGAGTTCTAGTCTGTTCTAGCCAGATCTAGAAAATAAAAGGTTAAAATTAATCTTAATGGGAAGTCTATGATTTTAGCTAGTGCCTGATTTGTTTAAAGATCCTTCATGCAATATATACGTATTTCTCTCAGGGAGTAGGGATGCACATATTTTATCTTCTGTTTTAGGCTAAGCGCACACTATTGGCAGTGGCATGTCAGGGATGTGTGGCTACATAGCAGTAGGAGGAAACGAGGAGAAGACATAGTCCCAGAATCCAGTGGCGGGCAAGGTTTCAGAAAGAGGTGCATGGCTGACAGGTGATAGGGCAAGGAGGATGAAGAATTGGTTCTGAACTTTGGCCAGAAAGAGACCATTAGAGACCGCAGCAAGAAATGTCAGGGTGGAAGATATACCAGAGAGTGTCCGGGATGGAACTGGAGGAGAGGGGCTATGGACAGTGATTGTAAAGCACTTGTCCAATGAGTTTAGAGATGAAAAGGAGATGGTACAGTAGCTGGAGAGGAAAGTGAGTTGTTTATTTTTAAGATGGGAGAGACTAAAGCATGCTTAGATCATGAAAGGAAAGACAGGGGAGAGTAAGATGTAAGTGGGGAAGGGCAGAGATCAGGAGATGGGATGGAATAATTGGGAGAAGTGGAGGAGCTAGGAGAGGAGACCAGATGAGAAACTTTTCCATCTGACTAGCATGGGTGAAAATAACCTAAGTTTCTTACAGGTTCTGTTGTATCACAACTCCACTTGAGAAGGGTCAGGGCGGGAGGTCAGAGGGGTTACGATAGGATAGTACATGTAATAAATTTAAGTGTGGGATGGAGTGGGGAGGCTTCAGAGCAGGGGTCAGAGGTGTGAGTGTAGGGCAGGGGTAGTCAAAAGAGCCTCTGTGGGCCGGATCCAGCCTGCCAAGCGGGTGGATATGGCCTGTGGAGGCCCTGCTGCTCCCCCGCCCCCAGGCCAATTAGGGCTTGGGGGTGGGGGAGCATCCGAAGCCTTCTCCACTCTGCCCTCACCCTGCAAGCAGTGCACAGTGCTTCAAAGCGCTGCTTGCAGGGTGGGAGCAGAGCGGAGAAGGCTTCCTGTGCTCCCCCACCCCAGGCCTTAATTGGCCAGGGGGCAGGGAAGTGCACAAAGCTCCTCCCGCCTTGCCAGGAGCACGTGGTGCTTTGAAGCTTCCTTTGTTCTTCCCTGGCTCTGTGAGGAGCCTGCAGCACTTCAAAGTGCCACATGGTCCTCCAGGGCTGGTGGAGGCTTCCCGTGCTCCCCCGCCCCCAGGCCCTGATTGGCCTGGGGGTGGAGGAGCATGCCAAGTCTCTTCCAGGGCATGGGTTCCTAGTGGGAAGGGGCAATAAAGGGGTTTCCCCACCTCCAGACCAATCACGGTATGGGGGTGGGGTAGGCCCATCCGTTTCCAATTAGGTCCCACCCCTTCCTGTTTAGGCTCGTCCCTTCCGGGGTGTCCCGGGGTCACTTTGAAGTGTCCCTCGGGCAAAAATTATTGCCCACCCCGGGAGTAGGGCATGCAGGAGTCAGGGCAAGGGGTTGGGCAGTGTGTTGGGGGGGGGCTCAGGATAGACAGGTGCTAGAATCAAGGCATGGGTGTAGAGGGGGGGCTCGGAAGGAGAATGGGGTGAGGGGACGCAGGGCAATGGTTTGGGGGGGCTGTGGGAAACTTCGGTCTGAGAGTGTGACCACTGTGTTTGCCCAGCTACCCAAGCACTGGGGTGGTGAGAACTGCGCTTGCCTGGCTGCCTGAGCATAGGGGCGGTGGGGACTGCACTTTCCCACCGCCTGAGCACCAGGGTGGACAAGGGTGGTGGGGATGGCAATGCCTGGCTGCTTGAGCACTGGGGCTGCAGTCTGGGTGCCAGGCTGCTCAGTTGCCCAGGCTCTTATTGGTGCGCTGCACTAGAGTACCCCTGCTTACTTCCACCTTTGCTGACTAGGCAAAAGCAGTAGAGAGTCACAGGAGGGTAACTGAGGGAGGGAAGTGAAGCTAGGGAGAAAGAAGGTCACATCATATTTTGTCAGATTTCTCTTGGTAAAAATGGCAAGATCCTGTGCAGAGAGAGGGTATGTCTAGACTACATGGCTCCGTCGACAGAGCCATGTAAACTAGTTTACCCGGCATAGGCAAAGAAGCGGGGATTTAAATACTCCCCACTTCTTTAAAATAAACATGGCCACCATGCTGTGCCTCGTGAAACGTGGTTTACAGGGTGGGTTGGCAAAGGCTTCCCCAGCCGACAGATCCACGTCTAGACTGCCACACTGTGCCGGATCAGTTGATCAGCTTCCTTGCCTATGCCGGGTAAACTAGTTTACATGGTTCCGTCGACGGAGCAATGTAGTCTAGACATACCCAGAGAGTGTATATCTATGTTGGCAACACCGACTGCAATATTAACTTGAGAACGACAAAGAAGGAATTACTGTGCTAGGCAACTTGCCTTTCCCAGCTTACTTTCCTGCATAAGAGTGTATATCCAGACTGAGCAAATTAGTCTGTGACAGCTCTCAGATCCTGTTGCTCAGGTCAAGGATTGCAAAATTACTAGCAATTTTCTGGATCTAAAAGTGCCAGCCAGGGGTGCTACCCTATTCTTTTGAAAGGTTACTCAAGGGGCAGAATCTGAATTGTCTTGCAATACAGTTGCATACATCTGTGGATAGATGTCAGGGGCTGGAAGTGATTCACTTGGAAAGCCTGCAGCAGTTTACCATGTCATTACTTACAGTGAGCATGGCTAGAGTTATTTAATGCTGAGGAATTAATGTGGCTGAGATGTGAAAGGGAGGGGCGGATGGGAGAGTGCACTGAAAGTCTGAAACCTTTTCCTACTAATTTCCTGCTGAGAATTTGTATGAACTTGTGGTGTGAGCAGTGGCAGCTGGGCACGCTCCACAAAACAAGCCAGCTTTATTATTTTATAAAAGCTCTTCAAGCATGGTGTGACTTTATACTGTATCCACTTGAGCTGCACATTCCAGCTCAAAATTCCTTTCTGATTCTTTCCTGAAAGACCCATTTCTTTTGTCTTTAAGAGAAGGTTTTGGAGACTCAGATTAAATCTGTTGAGAAGCACAGGCTGCTGCAAATGCAGTGTTCATCTTTAAAATTGTATCTGACACTTAATGGAAAAGCAAATCTTTCTTTTTTTTTTTTTTTTTTTTAAGAAGCACTTTAAAGCACCTACTGCATCCCAACTGGAGTGGCCATATTTCAGAAGTGAGTGATCTAACAGCCTTCTGTGATCTCCAATACATTTTTTAGTTTTCATCAGACCATTCACTGACAGTATGTCATTAGAAATGCTCTCAGGGAAAGTATTTATAAAGTATTATCAAAGGCGGAACCTGTGTTGACTGCATTGTGTGATAAGGCATATTATAAAATATATGGAAAATAAAATGAGCTGGACCCAATCCTAATGGATAAAAAGCTAAATCATAGGTTTGTTGTGCCATCTTAAAAAGGCTTAGTAACCCCTTGTAGAATATCCATAAAATGTTTCAGTGCTGTGACATTTCCAATATGACAGCTAGCTGAATAGAATGAAAATAACTATATCCATAGCCCTTTTTGTCTATTTATTTAGTGCAGTACTGAAAAATTATTCAAGAGCATATATTTGTATTGGACCTACAGATTGCATTAGAACCTCTTCAGAAATAATAATTGATAATGGTCCTGTTCATAACTGAGAAACACTGATTGCACTGGCTAGAGCTTGGCATGTTGTACACATGATGTGTAATCTTTCCCACAAAGCTCTGCCCATGCACCTTATTCCTGACCTCCTAGCAGAAATGCATTTTAAGGAGAAGGAATTGAGATGTGATAACAGAAATAGTTGTGGGCATGTTTGATTCATGGCCCTCTTTCCTCATTCAGATTGAAGCAGCCAGTTATCTGAGTCTAAAGCAGCACTGGAGATGATAAACTCCAGAAGTCTGCTAGGCAGAATAAAATCAGAAAAGTGTTTATGATAAGCACACTGAACATACTTTACCCCATATACTTCATAAGAAATTTTACATTTGTCTCTAGTAGCTCGTAGGGCTATTGGAAGCCTGAATTCATGTTGTTAAAGTTTCTAGACTACACCTCTCTGTCGACAGAGAGATGTAGATTAGGCACATTGAAATTGCTAATGAAGCAGTGATTTAAATATACCATGCCTCATTAGCATAAACATGGCCACCGCTTTTGTCGAAACTGAGGTTTTTTTTAAAAAAAAGGCAGTCTAGACAAGGATCTGAAATAAAGCCTTTTTTGACAGATCCTGTAAACCTCATTTTTTGAGGAATACAGGATCTGTCGAAAAAGGCTTTAATTTCGATAGATCCGCATCTAGACTGCCGTTTTTTCGAAAAAACGCCATTTAGAAAAAAAGCGGCAGACATGTTTATGCTAATGAGGTGTGGGATATTTAAATCCCTGCTTCATTAGCAATTTTGATGTGCTTGATTTGCATCTCTCTGTCAACAGAGGGATGCAGTCTAGATGTAGCCTTAGACTCCTCAGATGAGGGGAGACTAAAAGGGCACAGTTTCAGATATTATTGCGCTTCAGATTGTCTGTGACCACAATTATTTTAAACTTGACAACAATAACAATTGGTACATAATTCTATAAATGTTGTCATGTATGTAGTGTGACGGGATTGGCACACTTGATGGTGGGTATGTGCAAGTATAGATACATGTAATAATAAAGGATCGTTTAACTGATAGAGTCTAAAGGCTACTCCAAGTACTTATTTGCTCTTTCAGATATGCAGAAAATGTGCAAGCCAAAAATTGCTCATCCAAAAAAAAATTGGATAGGAGTAGTAGTTGCTTTTCAGCAGAAAATCTACTATATTAGAGACTGTCTGTTTAATTAAGAACGTCTCCTGAACAGTAAGAGCTTGGACCACCAAATTCGACATATAGCTTCCTCTGATCATAATTTAAAGCAAAATCAAGGTTTGGTTGTACCAGGAAAATGGGATGCACCTGGAATGGGATTGCTTCTCATAAAGCCAATCACAAAATCACGTACAGTCCTCAAAACTAGCATAACTGAAGACATGTTGAAAGAGACTGAACCAAGATAAGCCAGAAAAATAGGATCAGCCTGGAATAGGATTGCTTCTCAATAAGCCTTACAGAAAAAAGAGATAAAATTGAGAAATTTGGAGTTGTGCTCTGTTTTGGCACAGCTAAATCAGTGCTTAAGATTTGAAAACTATAGAAGAAAATGTTATTGGAAACCAAATTGACTACAACTCTTTTTTTGTTAAAACATAGCAAATGATAAGAGTGTATAGGGATGAAGAAAAAAATACACTTGATAGAATTCCCATTTTTAAAAAAAATGAATGAAAAACCTAAATAGACAAATGTTAACAATCCCTCTTTTAAAAGAAATCCCAAATAAAAATTAACTTAAGTAAAATAACATTATTTTTGAAAAATATAATCATTTAAATAAAGCACGTATACTCTCCTTTCATTTAAAAAAATGTAATTGAATTATAGACCTGAGAACATTGGGTAAATGTGCTAGTAATAATAAGTTTTAACTTTTTTTTTCTTCTCCTGCACCCTGATGTACATAGGTTTTCTATCATTTTTTTCAGAATTTTAGTTTATATAGCAATGAGGTTGTTTATTAACCTTCCTTACTAGAAATTAAAACATTAAGGATACATTTTTAAACATTTTCCTAACTAGTGTAAGAGCGTAAGTCTCACTGGAAATCATTGGGTCTTGGTCTCTGAAGTCTCTTGGGCACCTTTAAAAATGTTTCTTTAGACAATTACATTTAAGCTTGATCTTCTGCAGAAGTCTACTTGAGTTTTTTTCAGTGAATTTGGGAACTCTTTGTGTACTTTTCTAGCCTGCCTTGTTTTAGCTGACAGGGAATTTTTTTTGGCAGTCACATATACCTGGAAGAGAGGCACTGCTAAGTTAAAGAAACAAACAAACAAAACACCTTTGAGAAGCAACACAGAGCTACTAAGTTCTTTAGAATTCTAGCAACATGTAAGTCTTTCTTTTTTTCTTTTCCCAGGGTAATTCTGGCCTGGGGTTCAGTATTGCTGGAGGAACAGACAACCCTCATATTGGGGACGATCCTGGGATATTTATTACTAAGATTATACCAGGAGGAGCTGCAGCAGAGGATGGAAGACTCAGGTAAGCATCTCATGCATTTAGGAACTAAATGTACTGCTGTTGTTAATTATTTTTAATGCTCAAATGGGTGCTAGGTGTTGACAGAGGACACAGAGACATGGGGCTAAATTCTCTTTGCTGTGCCTGCACAAGCATTATGAAGTAGCAAGAGAAGGCTACTGAAGAATTTCCTCTGTACTGGTGAATTCCCTGCTGGCTTAAAGCTGCCAGAGGCTCCACCTCTTTCTCTGTCTCAGCCATCCCAGCTGCCTTCAGAGGGCACAGTCTGGGCAGATCAGGGACAGAGGCATACCAATGAGGAGCTCCATCATGCCTAATCTCTACACATACACACTAGAGGAACATTATTCCAGTGACATAGGTTAAGGATTCCCCTGCCCAGCCCTTAACTAATAAGGTGCCCGCAGCTTCCCTTTGCACTCCGCTTTGGAGACTCCTGGCCATTCTTGGGCTGTAGAGGGGAGGTTTATTCTTTCTTCCATCTTCAGATGGCCTTTTTCTTCAGATGAGAACCTAATCACAGTGTTCTATCCTTCTGCCACCTCCGCCTAGGTTATTGCTGTTGCTCTTGGGGTAAACACTGAAGCCATTAAGCAGCAACTCTCACAACATGGGACAGTGTACCTTTTAAGCAACAACAGCCCAAATGAACACTTCATACCAGTGCTTGTGCTTCCCATTTATTTATGGACTGAATTCAAAGTCCTAGTCCTAATCTGCAAGGTCCTAAGCATAAAAGGTGTTCAGTTATCACCACAATTGCCTCTCCATCTGCTAGCCACTAAGTGTACAGCTACACTGCAATTAAAAGCCTGTGTCTGGTCCAGCCTTGCTGGCATGGGCTTGCGGGGCTCAGGCTGCAAGGCTGTTTAATTGCAGTATAGATTTTTTAATTTGGGCTGCAGCCCAAGCTCCGGGACCTTTGCATGGTCCTAGAATCCGAGCTGCAAACTGAGTGCACAAGTCTGTGCTGGAATTAAACAGGCCTCTGGCCACAGTCCCTAGCAAAGTCAGTATAAACTACAATTTCTCACAGGCGGTGACTTATTTTATGCTGTTCTATATTCTGCACTCTGACATGTAAGCACAATATTTATATTCCAATTTGTTTATTTTGTAACTGTATGTAGGGCTGTAGCAAATTCAAGGTCCATTTTGGTTAATTTCACAAACATAGGATTTAAAAAATTATAAATGTCTTGATTGCAGCTATATCAATCTGAAATTTCACAGTTTTGTAATTGTAAGGGTACTGACCCAAAAGGTAATAGCATGGGGAGTTGTAAGGTTATTGTAAGGGGGACGCGCTACTGCTATTCTTACTTCTGCACTGCAGTTGATAGTGGCGCTGGCTTCAGAGCTGGACAGCTGGAGAGCAGATGCTGCTGGTTGGGAGCCTAGCTTTGTAGGCAGAGCTGCTGCCTACTGAACTGAGCCACTCTCTGGCTGTTCAGCTCTGAAAGCAGCACAGAAGTAAAGGTGGCAATACCGCAAACTTCCTTGCAACCTCCTTTTGGGCCAGAACTCCCAGTTGGATAAAACCGTTCTGCCCTATGAAATCTGTACTATACGGGGTAAAAGGACAAAAATGGCCAGATTTCCTGGGGGGAGACTCTTCATGATCCATGATGCATTGTTCATGGCTGTGAATTTAGTAGGGCTCTAATTATATGGTAAAAATGAGAAAGTAATAATGTGCTGGGGCGCCTTGGCATTTTTATGTTTGTGTAAGCATGCTGCTTTGGGGGCATGTAAGTCAAATCAGACTCTTGAAAAGGGTACTGTAATCTGGAAAGGTGGAGAACCACTTCCTTAAGACTTCTGGGGCACCAGATAAAATAGATAGTTGGTAGGCACAGGATAAACTTGTTAGTCTGTGTGAATAGTGTTCTCAGTGGTGGGATATGAGTTGTAAGAAATCCTTGCTGTAAGAAATCCTTGCCACTTGTGGCATGCGTGCTGTAGGTAGCTGACCCCTGTTTTAAATGCACAGAAGGTAGTATACTAAGGCAATTCTTAAAACTGTATTAAAAACATAATGACAGTATTTATCTTCAGCTCAGAAAAGGTTAAATATTAGAGAAAGCATAAGTTTTCCTATTACTAAGATTTAATTTTTTTTTTACAAAATATATTACATAAGTAGCACATTGTGAAATGCATTATCATAAATAGTTCAATTTGAACTGTAGTTTTAAAAAGAAATGATAAAGGTGCAACTGGCGTTCTGTTTCTCATTAATTTGTAAGCTTCATTCATTCGTAATGTGTCTGTCAGTCATTAGTGCAAATTACGTAGATTCAACTGCTGTTGCAATTTAATCTGAAGGGCAGGCAAGTGTGCTGCTTTCAATAAAACTGCTTTCAATGGAAATGATTTTTGAGGTTTGCACATATTTATCTGGGCTTCTGTGGTTTGGACGGAAGGGGAAAGAATTTATATTGAACTAGACTAAGTAAAATCTGTGAAAACACAATGAATTTTAAAGAAAATAAAGTACTCTACTAGGAAACTGTTAGGCTGTGTCTACATTGGCAAGATTTTGCACAAAATCTTGCCGCCTGTCTACACTGGCCGCGAGTATTTGCGCAAGAACACTGACGTTGTAATGTACAAAATCAGTGCTTCTTGCGCAAATACTCTGACGCTCCCGCTCAGGGATAAGTCCTCTTGTTAAAATAAGTGTTCTTGCGCAAGAGGACAGTGTAGACAGGTAACATCAATTTCTTGTGCAAGAGAGCCTCTACACTGGCATGGATGCTTTTGCGCAAAAACAAATCTTTCGCACAAAGGCACATGCCAGTATAGACACTCTAGTGCGCAAATACTTTTAACGGAAAAACTCTTCCATTAAAAGTATTTGCGCAAAATCATGCCAGTGTAGATGCAGTCTTAGAGTTTTGAAGGCTCCTCCATAACTCCCCAGTTAGACTTTTCTCCCTCCCAGCTAGCTGCCCAATTGTTTGCAATGTCAGTTCCCAACAAACCATTTTATAATTTCATAATCTGTAATGATTTTTATTCACCTTCCTGGCTGTCAAACACATACTGCACCATTATCTTGCTTTGTTTTTAATATAATTTGTTCAGTGATTTTTAGAAACTTCACATTTAGAAGCCAGTCTGCAAGTGCAAAAATCTGGAGTTCCAGATATTTGTTTTCACATAAACTCCATGTTCTCCATATTTTTGGGGTTTGGAACATTTATTTTATTCCACAGCTCTAATTTCCATACTACCACCATAGAAGTTAAACTATTGCTGTATTATATTTGTACAAGTGGATCTCTGATGGATCACCTGCTCTTCATATTCTTCTACTATACTCAGAATTTTAGTGCTAGTGAATGATGTCTATCTTGTTCGAAGATCTAAGTATTACTTTATTAAAGATTTCCTGAGCAGCTTTTTTTTGTCCCATCCTCAGACTCCTGCCATTTTGAGGCATAATGTACCCTCTTTGCAGGAACAAAACAAAATCAACATGCAGCAACAGTCAATAATAATTGCCCCGTGCCAAGTTCCCAATGCTAAAACAATTTAGAACTCTCTTATGTAGAAGTATGTGATTTTTTTTATAGGGAATGAAATATTTGTCTGTGTCCATATCTATTCCAGATTCTGCATGCAGGTATTTCAGATTATATAGCAAAGTTCATCATGTGAATAGGGAGCTCTGTTTGCTACCAGCTCTTAACCCCCCAAAGTCTGTAGTACTACTTTTTTTCTTTTTTTTAAGTGGAAGCAATTTTGGTATGATTGACTTGAATACAGACTACTGATGGCAGGATTTGAAGTGACCTCCAATTTACAGCAACTGTTCTTGCAGACTTCTCTGAATCTTGTGTACCTTTCTGTGTGTGATTAGTCCAATGAACTTTAGTGGGACTACCTATGTATGTGAAATTAAGTACAAATGTAACTGTCTGCAGGATTGGGTCCAAGATGACTGATTTTTTTTTATACAGGGATGAAATAAATTTAACGATAGTGTACGTTGCTCAGTTTATCTTTGTACTACTTAACCTAGAGCAACATGTCTTTTAAATATAAATTGCCATTTCTTATTATATTTGTTTTAAAAGAGTAATCTATTAATATAGTGTTTTTCTCTGGGAAAATCCCAAATATTTTACAGCTAATATTTTTGCATACACTATCTCTGAAATGTAACCATCTCTGGAGTTGAAGATAACAGTCAAATAGTGCAAAACACACTGGTGCAGAGGATCGTTTCTCTAAAGGCATTGGGATGAACACCTCATCTTACAAAATCCATGGAAAGCCATGGAATTTTTAACAATGTCCAGAGAGAAAAGACCTCTGTTCATTGTATTTTCTCTGATAACTGGGGAATTTGAGATATTAACTTGTTAATTTCAGGTTGATTTTTATTCTTATGACTTTTATTATGCCTTTATAAATATTGTAAAAAACAAAAAACAAAACCAGATCCACCTAACACTTAATTGCCACTGGGCTGTGCATTGTGGCCTCTCAGAACTTCATGCAGGAACAAAATATTCTGCTTGAGAAGTAGAGGTCTTGACCCTTGAATCTGTGGAAGAAATTCTTATCAGTCATTTGTGCACGCTGTGAAGTAGTTCTTCCATCCTGTAGATATCAGTGGCACACATACAAGGCAACAAAGAAATCCTGAGTTAAGACTCTGTACGTACAATAGAATTTTCAATAACTTATGGTTTAGTTACCTTACTTTTATCCTGATGTTCTTTTTGTCAGAAAAAAACATTACAATGGATTTTTAATGACTCAGTCTGTGGGAATTGAGGTTCCTGGTTTACACAAACAACCTGGCTGTGTCTAGACTGGCCAGTTTTTTCAGAAAATCAGCCGCTTTTCCGGAAAAACTTGCCGGCTGTCTACACTGGCCGCTTGAATTTCCACAAAAGCACTGACTTCCTACTATAAGAAATCAGTGCTTCTTGTGGAAATACTATTCTGCTCCCATTCAGGCAAAAGTCCCTTTTGCGCAAAGCTTTTGCGCAAAAGGGCCAGTGTAGACAGTTCAGATGTGTTTTCCGCAAAAAAGCCCCGATCGCAAAAATGGCGATCGGTGCTTTTTTTGCGGAAAAGCGCATCTAGATTGGCACGGACGCTTTTCCACAAAAAGTGCTTTTGCGGAAAAGCATCCGTGCCAATCTAGACGCTCTGTTCCGAAAATGCTTTTAACGGAAAACTTTTCTGTTAAAAGCATTTCCGGAAAATCATGCCAATCTAGACACAACCCCTGCGTTTAACAAGCTCATTATTCTAATGTATGTGAAAACTGTGGTTCACCAATTTACAGACCCAGGTACCCAGTGCATTGACATGATTTAATTAGCAAAGGAATACTGAAAAGCAGTTAATTAGGGTAAACCATAAACTGAGCTAAGCTCCCTATGTTATGGCTGAGCTGTACAGAATAGGCATTGAGAACTCTTCTGACAGGAATAAAAATACATATGAGCTAAAGGTTAAGCATAAATTTGTTTTCTGTAGTGATGGACCAAAACTGATCTAAAATAAAAACACCCTTCTGCATATCGCTGCCAACTCACACAGTTTTATTACCAGTCTTGTTCTATTTGATGTTTTTCTTAAAACCCCAGCTGCAGGGGTGATTTGGCTACATGAAAATCTCAGTTATCATTTAAGGGAGAAGAGACTATTCCAGCTCTTAGGTTTGCTGAGAAAAACTTGAAAATATGAACCAGAAAAAAAGGGTCAAAACCTAGAGGCAAACTAGAGAGCTCCATATATAAAGTATTATTTTAAGGTTTGTTAAGCTAGTTTGATGATTTTGGGGGCCTCAATCATAATTTCTGAGTGCTGACTATTGGCAACACTACACAACTCCACCTGAGTTTAATTGAAGGAATATGGGTTGGATAATGTAAATGGTTTGGGTTGTAATTAGAGCCAGAGCTGTACTAGGTTGGTGACGAGGCAGAGTTGGAGTGATGGTTAGTGGTGACACCGAGAGGCACATTCCAAGTGAGGTCCAATGGACACTGAGATCTTTTGAAAAGATGTAGCATATACTTCCTACATTAGGCTCTTAGGGTGTACTGCCAGGTGCCATAGCCACATTTTCTTACCTCCTCCACCCGCGTTCTTGCCAAAATGCTGTTGAGGGCTATTTATAGTCTCTTGTGTCCATGGAGCTCTGACACATGTATTATAACTACTGCCTTGGCACAGGACGTAGGTTGGGGATTATCAAATGCTTCTGTATATGATTAATTGCTGTGGAATCATAATAAAATGTAGCTGGACTGGTTTTCTTCCTTGGCTCTTAAAGCACTGTGGTGTGGGAAAGCATCAAAGCATCATTATAGAGATGGGGAAGACAGGAAACAAAAGCTGAAATGAATTACCAAAGTCACAGAGCAAATCAGTCCCCCTGACTTCCATCTGATTCCCCCTGGAGCTCAGCTGTATGTCAAATAGCAAAAGGTTTAAGAAAAAAATGTCTGTGTTCTCTGTATACTTCTTAGACACACCACTGATGTGTGTCAGAGGACTTTACCATGGATATGCAGTAGAAGAAAGGGAACTCTGAAGAAATTAATACCCTGATTTTATGCAAATATATTTAATAATAAAAAGAGGTATACCAGACTATTTTAGGAAAAGTATTATGTCCAATTGGAAAGCTATTTTAACATGTTCTGGTATCTCACTTGAATTGGAGTGATGGAAATCCTGCAGCTGATTCCATTATGATCAGAGCTTGAAGATTTAAATTAAATTACAAGCATGAAACTTAACAGCCTCCTTCTGCAGCATGGTCATAGACTAACCCGTTGCTTTTTACAGGTTGAACCTCTCTAGTCTGGCACTCTCTGGACTTGACCAGTGCCAAAACAGAGAATTTGTAGAACTACAGGAGGTCAATATTGTCTAGCATCATTGTCATCACTTCCCCTGCTTACTGGGCTCCTAGAAGACATTTAGGGGTAAATTAGAGCTAAATAACAACACAGAACACTGAGAGCCAGGACTGGTGTCTGTAAACAACTTTATGGGACCACGGGAAACTTGGCCACGCTCATGATGTCGACATTCAGCTAACTAAAATCATGCCAGACCACAGATGTTGCCAGACCAAAGAGTGCCAGATTAGGAAGGTTCAAACTGAAGTCCATTTTCAGTATTGGATTCAGTGCTGGGCAATAGCTTGTTCAATAACTAACAAATATTTGAGGACAATGTAGAACCCTATGGAGAGTTATTAGAAGTAATGTACAAGTTTTTCAGTAGTGAGCTGAGAGAGTCTTCAAACAAACTGGTGTTTGTGGCCATTCTTCATC
Source organism: Pelodiscus sinensis (assembly GCF_049634645.1). NCBI lineage: Eukaryota > Metazoa > Chordata > Testudines > Trionychidae > Pelodiscus > Pelodiscus sinensis. The sequence continues at coordinate 312,158,236 of NC_134711.1, forward strand.
TGTATCACTGATTAAAGCACAAGAAAAGGGAGAGCACACTTTGTGCCTCAATCGCTGCTCTGTTTTATTCTATATGGCTACGTCTACATTGGCCCCTTCTCCGGAATTTTTTAATTGTATCCTTTGGTATATATGGTTGTGACTACTTTCTTCCACTATTTGATCTGAGGAAGTGGGTCTGGCCCACGAAAGCTCTTCATCTAATAAACCATCTTGTTAGTCTTTAAAGTGCTACATTGTCCTGCATTTTGCTTCAACTACCCCAGACTAACATGGCTACATTTCTATCACTATTCTCCGGAAGAGGCATGTTAATTTCCAACTTCAGAATAGGGAAATCCGCGGGGGATTTAAATATCCCCCGCGGGATTTAAATAAACATGGCCGCCGCTTTTTTTACGGCTTGGGAATTCAAAGTAGGAATAAGAGATCCTCCGGAAAAGGGCTTTATTCTGGAGGATCACGCCAGTCTAGACGCTTTTTTCCGGCTTTTCCCCACACCGGAAAAAAAGCGGCGGCCATGTTTATTTAAATCCCGCGGGGGATATTTAAATCCCCCGCGGATTTCCCTATTCTGAAGTTGGAAATTAACATGCCTTTTCCGGAGAAGGGGCCAATGTAGACGTAGCCTATAGGTTTTTATACATCCCTATCACCTTAGCATCTGAGCACCTTCCAGCACAGTGTTAGGCAGTATATTTACATATATGTCACGTGTTGCATTTCTCTTGAGGTATGTCTACACTGCAGAGTTTTTCTGGAAAAACGACTGTTTTTCAGGAAAAACTACACTTATGTCCACACAACTATTGTGTTCTTTCAACAGAAAGTCTAAAGAGCGGAGGGGTTTTTCCAGCAGCGGTAAACCTCTTTCTACAAGAAAGAAGCCTTTTTCAGAAAAAGGTGTGTATGGACGTGGAAGAGAGTGTTTTTTCGAAAGAAGAGACCTCCAGGGGAAAAAAAACAGGTGCCCTTGTGGCCACTCCATCCACAGTAATCACAACTAAAATGCAAGATAGCATCCAATTAATGTGGACGCTATCTTTCAAAAAAGCAGATTGGATTTTCGTTGTGGTTTTGCTGTGTAGACACTTTCTTTTGAAAAAATTATTTCCAGAAGATCTCTTCCAGAGAAGCTTCTTCCGGAAGAAGCTTGCAGTCTAGACATAGCCTCAGTCTTGGTTGGTTGTGTAAGTTTTGGTCTTAAATTTAGGACATCAGTACCAGTATTTAATATGTTATAGCATAAAGCCTTCCCGAGGCATTACTAATAATTACAGTACTACTGCAATACATTGATTCATATCTGTACTATTTACAGACCGCTGATGAAGCCATTAGTTCAGTACATAATTTAGTAGTAAGTTAATCAGGAGACATTCACCTTATTTAACAAAACATGCTTGTTCTGCAGATGGCTGTAAATTAGAGCATGAATTATTGACTGCTCTGTCCTGGTTTATGTTAGGAAGTTTATGAGCTCATTAACTTTGATCATTTTGGATATCAATCTGTATTTTTTTTATACTTCCATTAAAGAAAATATATCTGCTACTAATCCAGCTTACAAAGAGTTTTCAACGTAAGAAGGAACATACCTGGGGAAAATTGAGTGTACCTTAAGTTAGTTGTGTATAATAAGTACAAACCAAAGGGGCCCCATACTCTGGAAGATCTATAATATATTTAAATTTAAATCTTTTTAAATCTTGTTTAGTTAATATGAACCTATAACCACACTCACTAAGATTTAAACATTCTGAATTAACACCTTTTTGTCCCTCTGGTCCATGTGAAATACTAGAAATAAACCATTTTCGTTTCCGCTCTTCTAGCAATCATGCTTCCCTCACTGGATTCCTACTGGCTTCCTCTCTTCCCATATATAGTTAGAACTTCTTATCCTGAGCTATGCACATCTCAAGCCTTGTCTGCATATATGTTCTCCCTTCTTTAAAACTCACTTCTTTAGTGTAACATTCCAGTGCCAACTGTCTGTCACAATATGGATTTGATCCAGGTCCTATTAATATCAATGGGAAGCTTTCCTTTGATTTAAATGGGACCTTAATCAGGTTTAATATCTGCTACTATTCTTTTTCCTAATCCTTTGTGTTTTATCTATCTACTGTGTAAACTCCTAGGTGTTGATTTCATTTTCCAGGCTCTTAGAAATTCTGACATTTCATCATTCATTTTCATCCCCAAACTGAAATATCATACTTTCTTTATGGAATTGAAATGCCGTACATTTTTATTTGGAAATGTCTAAATATCCACATTTTTGATTGAAAGAAACATTTTGACACCCCAAAATCAAAATACAGTGTTTCATTACAGTTTACTGAACTGTCCAAAATGTTTAATTCTGAATCAGTTCAATATTAAACTGGATTTTCCAATAGTGATACGTTGCCTTAAGACAACTGTAGTCTGGGAATATGGTTGCCTATTTTTCCCCTATGGATTAGGCTCCCTGGCTGAACTATACCTCCAGTATAGTCCACCCTGACACCCTGCTGACTTCCAGCTTAAACCTTCCTTGCATTGTGGGAGATGTAGTCCTCCAGGGAATCCAATCTATAGGAGAGTATGGAGATACAAACTATAACTCCTACAGGCCAATATATTGATAAGGAAATATAGTTAATGTTGTGTTGAATGAATTAAAAACAAAATATTCTGGGCCAATTAAAAATAAATATTCCAATTTATTAATGTCAACTCAAATGAAACATTACATTTAGAATTTACCTACAGAAACAAAGGAATTTTTTTGGCAAAATCTTTTTTTTTTCCAAATTCAACTAGCTTTGCACCAGAGGGTGGTCAAAGGGAGCCTGGGTTGGCTTCTCCCTGCTCCCTGGGAGGTGAAGGTTCATGAACCGTGTTTTACCTCCAAGTGTGGGATGGGTCCCAGGTGCAGTGTGGGCCATGTAAAGGTGTCAAGAGGAGCTTGGCTAATCTTTCTCTTTCCCCTTTTCTTGGGAACTAGATGATGTGGTGAGGTTTAAAGCTGCTCCTTAAACACCAGTGCTTAAGGAGTTACTAAAAGAACTCTGGCTCCCTGCCTATCAGATGGTTGATTTGTGGTGGGGCTGTGAAATTACAGGGAAGCAGCTGCAGCAGTTTTAAGGAAGGGTGTGTTGCTGGAGACCGTGACAGCATCTAGTGATTGTTACCAAGTGTTCTGATTTGCATTGCTTTTGTTGTAAATCTTCTGTATGTTAATAAAGTGAAACTCAGTGGACATGGATTTGAGCTGAACTATCATTGAGAGTTTTATTTTACATTTGTCAGTTGACATATCCCATGGTCTCCTGCTCTACGTGTTGCCACCAGAGCACAGGATGCAGTGCAGAGGCAATCTGTCAGACTTAGAGGCTGTTGTCAAAGGGGAAGGCTGCCCTAGATGTCTCCACGTATCATCCAACCCCATTACAGCTTCGTTAGCTTCCTGATGTTCCCAAAGGAGCTGGTTAGAGGGAGACAAATCTTTTTAACAACAGCTTTTGAGATTTTGCAATTTTTTGTTCTGCATTGAAACAAAAACACAGAAAATCTATAGAACATTTTCATGAAATGGCATTGTGTTAAAACATGCATTTTCAGATTAGAAACATTGCATTTTATTTGGGTCTCTCTTTGTCGTCAGTAGTCACTAGGGAGTATGCCCGGGGACTGAAGACCCTTCACTCTAAAAATTTTATCTAAATCTGAAACATTATTGCTTCAGTGTCAAAAAAAAGGTCTGACTACATATTGCTCCAAGTGCACTGTGAATTTATGGTGACATGAGTCCAGATGTTTGTGTTCAGTTTTTATTTTGGCAGGCTGAAAAAATTTCACTGAGTGTTGTAAGTGATAAAAGGGAAAAGGTGATTTTTAGTTTAATGCTAGATGAGACAGAATCAAATTTCATGGGACCAAACTCTGCCCACTCCCTCAAAAAACAGCATTTATCTAGCCAGAGGGCTTTCTTGCAGCTGAATTCCAAAGTCCTGCTACAAATAGTGGAAGTGTTTTAAAAAAAGGGGGTAGTTGGTTGTAATGGTAAACACCCTACATAGAAAGATCACTATCTGTTGTGTATTGGGTTGTTGTACATATAGATCTTGTTGTTGTTATAGTAACTGGGAGTGGGTCTACACAGCACCCTAACCTTGAAATAAGATACGCAAATTGCGGTACACAAATTGTATAATCTCATTTAGATAACGTATTTCAAAATTTGGCAGATCTACACAGTGCCAAATTTCAAAATAATGCACTATTTCGAGACATCCATTAGCCCTCATGGAATGAGGATTACAGGGATGCTGAAATAGCACATCTGCTATTTTAAGACCTATCTTGAAATAGCAGGTGCATTCAAAAGACATAGGGTAGCTATTTTGGGATACTTCCAGTACCCCCAAATAGCCCCGCTGTGTAGTCATACCCTCAGGGGCAGCCCAACTGGTTTGGGCTGGTTATAGTTAGTTCTATGTAATGGAATAAATGGAAGCTTGGCAACTGCTTTAAGCTTTCTGTGTTTCGAGCAATTTCTTTCTAAACTCCATAACTCCAAACAATATAACAAAGTGGTGACAAGGGTGGGATCCTTGTGCTGCCTCCAGAAACAGAATAGAAGTCAGTGTATGAAAACAACCCTTTTTGCTGAGGGAAGAACGGTTACAAGGACAGTGAAAACTGAAACTAAAATCTGTGAAGAAAGAAAGAAAGAAAGAAAGAAAGAAAGAAAGAAAGAAAGAACGAAAGATGCATGGCTACACTTACAGGGTCGCTCGGACCTTTTGAGGAGACTATAAAGAAATGGCACGTATATACTGAGAGTTTCGAGTTTTTTGGTATTGCAAATGACATTAAGGAAGAGAAGAAGGTGCCAATATTCTTAAGTGTTGTAAGGGCTAAGACCTACTCCCTGCTATGCAGTTTGCTGCTCCCTGTTAAGACAGAAACCAAGTCTTACAGTGACATTGTGGAAATCCTGGGGTCATATTATGCTCCAAAACCACTTGAAATTGCAGAAAGGTATAAGTTCCACATCAGAGACCAAAAAGAATGTGAAACAGTTGTACAATTTGTAGCAAATTTGAAAAAGCTGGCAGTGCACTGTGAATTTAAGGAGATGTTAAATGATGCCCGACATGACAGGTTAATGTGTGACCTGCATAGTGAAGCTATATGTATGCATCTATGAACAGAGGCCCAGCTCACCCTACAGAAGGCTGTTGATATTTCAGTGTCCATGGAACTGGCCACATGGGAGGCTTGATACCTCTGTGCACCTGCTAGACTGCATGAAGTGCCCCAAGAACTTTTCCACAAAACAGTGGGGAGCCAGGAATGTTACCACTGTGGTAATCTGGGTCACTGTGCATCAGAATGCTGGTGTAAGGACTTAGTGTGTCGACAATGTGGAAAAAAAGAAACATGTTGAGTGTGCTTGCTAACAAAAGAAAAAAAGGTCTGTGGTCTAGTGAACCAAAAAGGAAAATGCATATAGTACCATCGAGCAGACTCATGATGATCAAAGTGACACCCCGTCTGAAGAAGTGCCAAGCTACGTTTTGTCTTTGGCAGCAGACTCCCTTGAATACTGGGTAATCCCATTGTTGGATGGCAAACCTGTACACATGGAACTGGACACCAGTGTAGCAGGTTCATTGATCTCAGAAACTATGCATAAGGAAAAGCTAAAGCATCTTCCGCTTAAGGCAACAAAGATCATTCTGAAGACATATATGGGAGAAGTGGTACCTCTGTTGGGCACTATTGATGTTAAGGTGGAGCTCAATGGACAGACTGCAGAATTGCCCCTGTTTGTAGTGAAAGGCCATTACCCAGCCTTAATGGATAGATCATGGCTTAGGAAGATCCAGCTGACCTGGGCAGAAGTGCTCCAGATGACTAAAGAAGGAATACGTCTGACCCATGTACATGCTGCTGGTTTTGGAGAGGATCTGGGAAGTATGAGGGGATTCACTGTGAAACTGAACATTAAATCTGGCAGCCAGCCAAAATATCTGAAGGCCAGAACTGTTCCATATGCCATCAGGCCAAAAATTGAAGTGGACCTGGAACACCTAGTCAAACTGGAGTCCTAATACCAGTTACCATACCTAATGCCAGTTGCCCATGGGCCACTGCAGTTGTTCCAATATTGAAGAAAGATGGTTCCATTCAGATTTGTGGAGATTTTAAGGTCACTATTAACCCAGTGTTGTGTGCAGAGCAATACCCTCTTCCCCACATCAATGATCTCTTTGCGGGCCTAGCTCGGGAACAAAAGTTCAGCAAGATTGATCTGAGTCAAGCGTATTTACAGATGCATGTTGATGAGAAGTCCTAAGAGCTGTTGACTATTGTGACTCATAAAGGGGTTTATCATTAGTGTTGCTTACCCTTTAGAATAACATCTGCCCCAGCTTTGTTCCAGAGGGCTATGGACCAGATCTTGTGTGGCTTGCCAGGAGTCCTGTGCTATCATGATGCTGTCCCGGTCACTGGTAGGAATGAGGAGGATCACCTTAAGAACTTGGAAGCTACCCTACAAAGACTGGAAGAGTCTACACGAGAGATCCACTTCCTGGACACCTCCGTACAAATCAACAATGGAAAATTAGACACCACTCTCTACAGAAAACCCACCGACTCATACAGTTACCTACATGCTTCCAGCTCCCATCCAGAACACACCACACGATCCATCGTCTATAGCCAAGCCCTTCGATACAACCGCATCTGCTCTAATCCCACTGACAGAGACCAGAAGCTTCAGGATCTCTACCAAGCATTTATAAACCTCAACTACCCACCCAGAGAAATAAAAAAGCAAATTGAAAGAGCCAGACGAATACCTAGAAACCATCTACTTCAAGACAGACCCAAGAAAACCAACAATAGAACACCACTTGTCATCACCTACAACCCCCAACTTAAACCTGTCCAACACATTATCAATAAACTACAGCCTATATTGGAACAGGATACCATACTCAAAGAGGCTCTGGGAGACAGACCCATAGTCTCCTATAGACAACCACCTAACCTCAAGATGATTCTTACCAACCACCACAGGACATACCACACTAATACCAACCCTGGTACCTTCCCTTGCAACAAACCCCGTTGCCAGCTTTGTCCACATATTCATTCTGCTGATACCATTATTGGACCTTTCCGGGGCTATGTCTAGACTGCAAGCCTTTTTCGAAAGATACTTTCGAAAGAGCCTCTTTCGAAAGAGAGCGTCTAGACTGCACGCGGAATTTCGAAAAAGCAAGCCGCTTTTTCAAAAGAAAGCACCCAGTGAGTCTGGATGCTTTCTTTCTAAAAAGCCTGTTTGCTTTCAAAAACGCCTTCTTTTGAAAGAGCACTTTCGAAAGAAGGTGTTCTTCCTCGTGGAATTAGGTTTACCACCGTCGAAAGAAAAGCCGCCTTCTTTCGATTTAATTTCGAAAGAACGCGGCTGCAGTCTAGACGCAGGTGAAGTTTTTTCGAAAAAAGGCTACTTTTTTCGAAAAAACCCGTGAGTCTGGACACAGCCCAAGTGAGTTATAAGATCAAGAACACATATTCCTGCGCATCCAGAAATATAAACTATGCTATCATGTGCCGAAAGTGTCCGTCTGCTATGTACATTGGACAAACATCTCAGACACTTCGCCAAAGGATTAATGCCCACAAAACAGATATCAGACAAGATCACAAAGAGAAAACAGTTTCTTGCCATTTTAACCAGAAAGGACACTCTCTCAATGACTTAACCACCTGCATTCTGCTACAAAGACCTTTTACATCTGCACTTGAAAGGGAATCCTCTGAACTGTCATTCATGTTAAAATTCGACACTTTCCAAAAAGGACTCAACAAACATTTGAACTATCTCACCCATTACCAAGATAGTTTCCCCAATTATCACCTCTAATACCATTAACTCACAAACATCCCACTCTCCCTACCTCTAATATCATCAATTCACAGACACTTACCTTCCTTCCTCCCCCCCCCCCCTGAATCCCCCACCTGTTCTGCAATGTGATTTGTCCTTTTCATATTTGTTCACTTTTTTTTAATTGTATCCTTTGGTATATATGGTTGTGACTACTTTCTTCCACTATTTGATCTGAGGAATTTATAAAAATCATGTCACACACAGTTTCCTTTTGCTGTAGCATGCCGCTTGCTAGTCTTCCCCTGTCATACCCAAAAAGCAAAACCTGTTATATGACTAATTTGCAGGGTCCTATTCTATCCAGACTGCAGAGCATTTCATCTGGTGTTGTCATGTCCATCAGTTGTTGCCAGGTTATGCCTGCCCACAGGACACTCCACGAGGAGTAACGGTAGTTTGAATTAGAGAGCCTAATTTGAACTACCTACTCCGTGCCACGTGTAGCCGCGGGCACGGAGTCCGCACTAATGGGGATTTAAAAATGGTGGCACCCGGCAAGATGCAAATGAAGCCCGGGATATTTAAATCCCATGCTTCATGTGCAACTTCTAATGCCTACATTAGCTACCCTACTTCGAACTAGGGTGGCAGTGTAGACCTACCCTTACTGACTCTCCTCCTCCATCACCACCTGCAGCAAACACAAATCTCTTCCCTGAGCAGGCTGATCCGACAACCTCACTTGTTTGCACTTCAAATCCCAAGTCCATTGTCATGTCCGTACCCATAACACCTTTGGGTGCAAGAACACCAGACATCGGCCATAATCCATCTAGAGAAAGAAGGCCTCCTCAATGGCTGGACCTTTAGTTAAGGTTAGCATATGGTTACAGGACAAAACAATCCCTGGGGTTAGCTGGGAACTGAGGCAGACTACCCTCATTCACTAGTTGAGTGTTTGTTTTATTTAAGGGGCATTCTTACTTGGGGGGAGGAGGAGGAGGGAATATGTTGTGTATTGGGTGATTGTAGATATAGATCTTATAATAACTGAGTTAGGTCATTAGGGCTCAGCCCAGCTGGTTTGGGCTGGTTCTAGTTGGTTTTGTGTTATGAAATAAATGGAAGCTTTGCAACTGCTTCAAGCTCTCTGTGTTTCAAGCAATTTCTTTCTAAAATCTGTAACTCCAAACAATATAACGCTATCTCTGTGCTCTCCGCAACTTTCAAAACCTTTCTCTGCTAATCGCTACCTCTGCTTATGAACAACAATTAAACACATCAGCATAATTTGAAATTCAGACATAGTTTAGGTATGTTATATCCCACATAACTATTTAACAGTACTGAAGGAGTTAACAAATCTGTCTGAGCACCATGTGTTCAGTACCATCTCCCTGTAAATTGCATTAATAGCCTGAGAATGCTGCAACAGCAGAATGGTGCTATAAGGCCAAACCCAAGTGGTTGTTTCATCAGCATCTCTGTGCACTGCTATTGCAATTACAAGTATTAAATAGCTCAATAATCACTTGATGGGGAGAAAGGCTTCTGTGATTATGTAGTGGGAAATCATCAGGTCTTTAGAGAGACTATTGTTACTGAAAAGTATTACACATCTGGTACCATATAAAACAGCTTTAGCACTGATTCCCTCTGAGGGTCTTCAGAACTCTTAACATCTTTCATTTTTTTTCCATTTTCTACGAAGTATGAGAACGATATTTTGGCTTAACTTGAGTCCTCATTCAAAGTTCAAACTAAAACAAAGCTCTTTTTGAGAGGCAGACAAAGTTCTGTTTTTTAAAGAGTTTTATTTAATCACTTCGGCTATGTCTACACTACAGGCTTCTTGCACAAGAAGCTTTTTGTGGAAGAGATCTTCCGCAAAAACTTCTTACGCAAGAAAGCATCCACACTACAAAAGCGCATCGAAAAAGTGATGGCTTTTGCGCCAGAGAGCAATGTTAGCAGAGGGGCTTTGGAATTTATAAAAATCATGTCACACACAGTTTCCTTTTGCTGTAGCATGCCGCTTGCTAGTCTTCCCCTGTCATACCCAAAAAGCAAAACCTGTTATTTGACTAATTTGCAGGGTCCTAGAAGTGGCAGGTCATGCTCCTCAGTTTAAATATATAACCTATTGTTGATGCACTTATGGTGACAGAATTCAGTACGGAGGTACATACTCTTTGTCCTTTTTTGTTTTATTTATCAGTTTGGCATATCTTGGCTTACTCAATCAAGTACCGAAGGGAGTATTTTCTATATTAGTGCAGTATTCTTTAGCTGTCCTCAGTTTGCTAGATGTTCTTTGGCAAGACTTTCATTCCTCTGTGCTTAAGTTTCCCCATTATAAAATGGGTATAATGATGATTATCTCCTGTGCCTGGTGTGGCTGTTGTGCAGCTTGCTTCATTAATGCTTTCAAAGCGCTTAGAGCGCTCGAGATGAAAAATGCTTGTAAAAATACCAACTGCAGAATAGCCTTCTGGGTTTTCTGTTGTAACTGGTTTTCCTGCACCAACATGTATATGTTCAAATATGCTGATTGGAAGGATTTTAACTAAGGAGCCCGTGTTATATCTGCAACACATCTTTAACCAGGAACACATTTCCTGTCCTGACCTCAGAGAGACGCACAGAGTATGTCTACACTGCAGGTAAAAACCCATGGCTAGTCTGTGACAGCTGATTTGGGCTCATCAGACTTGGGCTGTGGGGCTCTTTCATTGCATGATAGATTTATAGCTTGTGCCACAGCGCAGACTCTAGGATCCTGCACGTTGGGAGGATCCCAGAGTTTGGGCTGCAGCCTGAGCTGCAGCATTTAAACTACAGTTAAACTGCCCTGCTGCCTGAGCTAAACCAGCTTGCAAAGGCAGAGGTACCAGGCCAAGGCACCCTGGGGCCATTCCCTCTGCACAGGGAGAAACAGCAGCTGCCACAAGGAACTAGGGGGAGTGGACTTTGAAAACCATGATATTCTTGAATGTCCTTCCTCAGAGCAGCCAGCAGCAGATGCATCTGAGGGCACAGGGGTAAATCAGGGCTCTCCAGCTCTCTGTCCTGTACCACACCCAAAGAGATTTACTCAAAGCACTTTAGCTCTTTCCCCACTTTCTACCAGCAGCAGAAGCTAGGAGAAGTTCCACAGTGTCCTAGCACCATATTCACTCAGTGTGTACTTAACTGGATTTTATTTTTATTTTTCCTGTTTTTCATCTTACCATGGCTACTTGGTCCTTTTATATCACTTCCTTCCTGCCACTGAAACTAAAAGCTACCTACTTTTCTGCTCTTTTCTCTATGTGCCCACAGCACCCCTTTAGCTTTTGATTTCAGAGGCTAGAGGTGATGGGTATTTTTTTGTGAACAGAGGTGTTCCTCCTACCCAGCATTAGAGTCTTGTTCTCTTCCCTGGCTGCCAAAGGGAGAGCTGTCTCTAGGGTAGAGGTTGGGGGAAGGAGCATAGCAGGGCAGGATAGGAGAGCTGAAGGAGGAGGAATTAGAGAACAGAGAGAGGAAATGGAAAAGAGGGGGAAGGCTGGAGAGAATGACGCTGAGAAGTGAAGCTGATTGGAAATGGAGAGCAGGAACAGCTCATTTCACAGATAAAATGATGGGTGGGAGAGCTACCCATGCAGTTGTTGCAAAGGAAGCAGGGATTTTCATCTATCCCAGAAGAGGGGGAAATAAATGGACTACAAATAATTACACAAGCTCACAGACATTTTGCAGTGTTTTGTAATCTAAAACAAGTATTTAAATAGATTATAATTAGACTGACATGAACCAGGCGAACTTGGGTGCTAGTGGTCACACTGATTATATCGCTTGGTTGTCATTTCTTTTACACTCATGCTTTGCTGGTATTTACTCTCTCAACTGTAAACTTGTTGGGATTGGAACTGTGTAGTGTCAAGGGTTGCTAATTTTGGTTGGACATATTTCTGCAGATCACATCACATGACATAATCTTTAATTAATGTTTAATCCAGTGTCCATACTCTTGTTTGGCAGATCTGTAGATCTGATTCACCTCATATTTATACCTGTTACACAGTGGGTTAACTTCACTGATGTAAACAAAGTTACTCTTGATTTAGGATGTAGGAGCCTCAGGATTTAGGAGTCCAAATATAAATTTTATAGTTCTTTGATTTGACATTTGTGCTAGTGCATCTAGCAAAAGGCAGAATTTATTGCTGATGTGGCAATTTTAAGCCTACGTTTGTCTTTGTAACAGCCATAACATTTCTCAGACCTAATTGTGTATATTAAACTTTTTTTTTGTCAAATCAGCTGAGTTGTCTGATTTTGGCTGTGTTTACACTACAGGGTTTTTCCGGGATAAAACTCTGCCATGTCCAGGGAACGCATCTGCTCTTCCGCTTTTTTTTTTTTTGCAGAAGAGCAGATGCACTCTTTGGAAAGCCCTGTCTTCCTCCTCCCACGAGGAAGAAGGGCTCTTCTGAAAGAGGAGGCTTTTCTGAAGTTTGGCCGAGTGTAGATGGACCAAATTTTAGAAAAGCCTCTTCCAAAAAAACTATCGGAAAAAGGTAAGACAAATTGCAAAACTCAATTTGTGTACTTTTTTCCAATAGATCATTGTAGTGTAGACATAACCTTTGATATTTCCTTGGTTTAAATAGGAAGTTATGGATGGCAGGACTTTCTTTGAAAAGGCCTTATGGTTGCCCCTGTTTTTATCCACTAAAGCCTGAAATGGAGTATCCTTTTTGTTGCAAGGTACTTCTGCTTTCCTGGGCTCATGTTTAGGGGAGAGAGTGGCAAGGAATTTTTATTTTGTTATTTTCTAACAAGAATCCTTTTTTTCTAACAAGGCCCTGGAATTCTTAGGGAGGAAAGTTGGATTTTCTTCCAGTAATCAGTGGCTAAATTCTTGGGTTTGTATGGAATTTTCAGTTGTGTTAATCTAGTGGATATTAGTAGCCTGCACTTAAGAGCTCAGGATGAATACCTTTTAAATAATCCAAAATAAGTAACATATACTTAGTGTCATATTAAACTGTATTAGGCAACATCTGAATGTTATGCAGCTTTGGATAGTAATACAAATGACAAGTTATTGTACATGTACCTTAGTAGTTTTGAACCATTAATCACTCAAAGTTTCAGATTTCAGCTAACAGGATGAATATCAAAATGAGTTAGAAAATGATTCAGATTGATTCCTTGCTAAATTTTTGAAATAAATAAATAATTTAAAATTGTACAAGTGCAAATGATGCATTAAATATGAGTAAATTGAGTACAAAAATAGTTATTTTAAAGTTAAGTTTTTCTTTAAAAAATCCTTTTATAATGTTTTAACTAAGAATTTTACTAAAGATCCCTCTCTACCCATTACCTCACAGGATGAAGCCTGAAAAGATTTTAAAATCCCAACTCCATAAAAGGAACAGAGGAAGAAGTTCCTTTTACTATATTGGTGTAACAGCAATTAACATTTTACAAAGAATGTTTGATAAATGTGTAAGCAGGGACTGAACTAATGCTTGCAATCAGCCAGCAGCCCTAGGGGTGGGTATGCTCACTCAAATTGCTTAGCCTTGCAAGATAAGTAACTGTTAATATGTAAATACAGCTCATGCTGGGATGGGGAAGAAATCCAGGGTATGGTTATGTAAATCTAATTCAGCGGGCTGATGGAGGATGGGTTGTTAGAATGGAATGTGATGTACTGTAACTTATTTGGGTTGTTGTGGGGTCACACATCATGCTACCGCTATATGTGGGTATTGTAAAATATGACACCAGTACTTGCAGGAGAGACACCATCATTGTAAGAGGTCTCAGATGAACAAGCCTCCCCCTTCCAGAGTTGAGTGAACTGAGTTGGGGGGGTAGGCGTTTGAGCCAGCCTGCTTCATGCCTGCCAGGTGTTAGCTGTAAGACTGGTTCAACCTGCCTCTTTCCCCCTTGTTTTAAGGATAGACCTAAAGCAGACTCCATCAGGAGTCTTTTTGCTAGTCCAGTGGAAGCCAGAATCTTTTGCCAGCCTAGGTGGTGGCTAAAGAGTTGAAATCACTAAGAGCTGAAGGCACAGCTGGAACCAGACCCATTGCAGCCAGCAAGGTTGTTGGTGGGAGCGACCGGCAGGTAGCTGGTAGGAGCAGCAGTAGGAAGCTGGTAGGAGCAGCAGCAGGTGGCCAGCAGAATGGCTGGCAGGAATGACTGGTGGGCAGCTGGTAGGAGCGGTGGCAGGCAGCCAGCGGAGCAGTTGACAGGAACGACCGGTGGGTGGCTGGTAGGAGCAGCAGCAGGCGGAGCAAGCAGACCACAGGAGCAGCACAAAGGTGGCATGGCCTCAGGCTCAATGAGTGGAATCATCAGGGTGATGTGTCAGGGTCCGCACTGACTGGACAGAGCTGTGAGTAGGGTGTTTGAAGTGGGGTATGGAGAAAGTTTAGGTATAGGAATAGAGCCCTTACATTGTTGGACTAGTGAGCCTGAAGGGCAAAGGACATTGCTAAATCCATTTGACCTGGGACAGTTACTCATGGAGGGTTAGGAACTATGTTTGTGGTATTTTTCCGAGCTAATGCCATGTAACTTCTCTTCATCTTTCATTAAAAGTTTCTTTTCTATACTCAGACTCTGTGCTTGCGAGTGGGGAAGCATTGCCCCTCAGAAGCGCCCAGGGCTGTGTGAATTTCCCAGGCTACTGGGTGGGAGCTTGAGCCGGTTCTGTGTGAGATGGATGAAAAGGGACCCCTAGATATTGAACCCAGCCCTGGCTGCTGCTGGCACTACCTGGCAGAAGGTTTGCAAATGTTAATTTCTAAACATCACTCAGAAGCTCTGTTCACAGACAGGAAAATGAGGATAGAAAGATCCCAGGGTTTTTTCCAGGGATATTGACAGAAACAGCATCACAGCATGAAGGAGTTCCTAACTCCAACCTATATTAAGATAATTATTAGAATATGCCTTTCTTTCATGTACTGAAGTTAGTCTTATATGGAGATATATATTGTCGTCCATAAAGACCAGACAGCATACGTTAGTTTGTTAGCAAACAATACAGAAACATTCTGTTATGGCTACTTTGGCCTGATAGGTTAGCCAAAATTCACAGCCTTGTAGGACTGTTTCTATTAGGAAGAGAAAATGGTAATATGATTCAGACAATGGCCCACATTGTCTGTGGATGCTTTTACTACATAAAAAGACTTGATTACTTCTTTGGTTAAGGCTGGAAGAAAGGGCTTGGTACATTCAGACTTTTATGAAATCTGTAGAATCTTTGGATGCAAGATTCACTAGTCAGCATAGCCTATATAATGGACATCCTGAGACAAACAATTGGTGCATAAACACTGTCACATAGATGCAATAATAGATACAGAAACAAACATATAAAGGTAAAACTTGATTAACTTGCAATCTTTGTTACATTATCTACCGAGAGTTGTTGAGCAGGTTAATAGGAGTGTGACCCTCGCTTTACTCCAAGAAGCTGTCAGAGCTAGGCTAGAATTTAAAAAATGATCAAAGATATTTTCAAATTGAAAGAAATTTCTCTAAGGCTGAAGCTTTGTCTGCCAATTCAATGCATAGAGTGAAGTTTTACAGCTGAATTTAAACCTCTAAAAAGAAGAGAAACGTTGACATATCCTGCACTGCGCTGTATGAACTACAGGAATACATTGTCACTTCTGAATTTATTTTCTTGTCACAGTCAAGAAGCCGCAGGGTTTTTTTTCCATTCCTAATTATATAGCGCAGTGTGTTGCTATTTTCATCTTACAAATAATACACAGAAAAATAGTCACAAATGTTGTACGGAGCTGGTGAATGTGATTGAAATATTGAGGGGGGGAACACCTACTTCGGATAGAAATTGCTTTTTCTATGTTTTGTGATTACGTTATTACCAGTGAATGGTTTACATAGTGAATATTCCTAGTATTATAAAGAATCTTTAATAAATTGACACTTTTTTACACTTGGTCAAATATACTATTAAAAAATTAATAAGCAAATGCAATAATAGCAATAAGCAACAAACTGGTAACTTCCTATGAAAGCTGTATAACCATGCTATATCAGTCGCTGATTCAGCAGCCTTAAGAACAGATTAGAAAGACACTTGTCAGGGATGATCTGAATGGTGTTTGTTCCTGCAATGAATGTTGGGAAGTAGACTTAATAATCCCTCAAGGTTCCTTCCAGTTCTATAATTCGATTCCACCATAATAGATTATTCAATCAAAGAAGTGTTTAAACTGTATACGGATAAATTCACATTATCCAAGCTGCATCAAATTGTGAATTATTCAAATTCAGAAATTTTTCCTGAAGTCAGAATTCCAGTATCTCCCTTGAGAGAGCTGGATAATTGGGGTTTGCCTATATTCTGGAAGGAAAGCATAGCTTTAATTCCACACATAGGGAGCCTATTTTCGTGTTTGCCCATAAATCCCATTAATGTTAAGAATGGTTCCTTCAAGGGGACCAGCAGTCTGAAGTCTTGGCTGCTTCTCATTACAAGTGGAAGATAATTCTGTCCTCTACCTGAATACTAGGCTTCTCTCATACATTCATGCCAACGTCTTATGAAGCCCCATTCAGCTGCTGCCCTTTTAGTGACAAAGAGCTCCTTTGCAGCTCTTGCTACTATGGTGATGTGGGGAACTAGAACAGCACAGCAGTGCAAAGTGAGCCCAGTTCATTGTGTAGCAATTCTCCCCATTTGCACAAAAGTTCTTTGGTCTGACTCAAGATCGCGAGGGGAAGCTCATTAGACGGTGGCCAGTCCCATGATGGATTAGAAGGACTACATTATAGGCTAAAAGCAAAGCAATCAGCTGTAGGAAGACTAGGTTGACCCCCTTTCCTTCTTGCTAAACCAGTACTGGGGCACTATCTGCAATTCCGCATTTGAAGTGTTTCAAGGTGGAGTAGTGATCAGGACTTCTCTTCGCTCCTTTACATTCCCTGACAAGCTTCATGCAAATTCAGCTCAGTTGGGGAAGAAATGTTTTGCCAAGTGGCACCCCCAGCTTCTAGAAAATTCTGACAAGGTTGAGTGCTCTTCAGAGAAGAACGATTATTACTGATTTGTAGTACTGCAATTGCACCTCGTGGTCTCCACTGAGTTTGAGCCCCCTGGGCTGGGCACAGTACAAATTAAAAAAAATCTAAGAAATAACACAAAAGGTGAGGGTAGGGGAATTTTTTCATCTTACATTTTACAATTTTGGGAATTGAGGATTACAAATTATAACTTGTATGGTTCAGTTGTCTTGGAAAAACAAACTGTTCTGTTTTTTTGTTGTTGGAAAGCTTGGATTGGATTTGCTACTTAATATATTTCCTTCTCTTTAGGTCTGGCTGATATCTGGGTTTCTGATATTTCATCATGTGTTCTAGCAATCTCTATTCATTTATTTAAATCAATCTCACTATCCTTATTTATCATCTGATTGCAGATTTTTGGTGAATTTGTCATACAAGTTTGTCATCTACTGAATCATTTTGTCCATATTAGCAAATGCAAAATTTTTAACAAGCAAATGTAACCCATAAAATCTTCTATGGGGAGACTTTACATTCATTATAAAAGTATAACCATTGGGCAGTGGTTTTTTGGGTGATATTCACCGAACATATTGTGATATGCTGTTGGAATTTTTTCACTTCAGCAGACACATCTACCCAAATATTGTAAATGAATTCCAAAACATCTCAGCTTGGGATTGATTCTGATTTACATTAAAACTCCTTTAAATTACTCTCACAATGAAAGATGGCTATAACATGGATACAGATACTTTTTTTTTTTTTTTTTTTTTTTTGCCCTTAGGGCCACTTCATACTTTCAGGTACTATAAAAGGGCCTTAGTGTAAATGAAGATCAGTTCTATTTGATGGAGCATGTATCTCACAAATGTAAATTCTGTTGGTGTTTCAGATAATATGTTTACTGGGGCCATGTGTGTATCTAGGAGGACAACATGTATAAGCATATAGCTATCATCTGTTCTTCTATATACTTCAGCAGGAGTGTGTTTTTTGAGGGCTGTATTAGTGGAGTTGGTGGGTCAGAGATGTATGCTGAGAGGGGATTTAGGTTACATCCCTTCCTCATTTTCCTTGAGAGAAGTAAGTTTTTTTATTATGTTATTTAAAAAACAAATAAATATTTGCATACTGAAACCAAGAACCCCCAGAATAAAAAAGTGTATAAGTACCAGAGCAGAATTTTGAAAGAATCTAATATACCTCACCCTCATTATTGCTGCATGCACCCTTCACAAAAAATTGAGGAAAGTATTGTAACTTTTTGAGTTTCTTAAGAAAATTAATAATTAAAAATAATCAAGAATTAAGAATAATTAAGTCATTCAGTTGTTCATATGTCTTGTTAATCTCAATATTTTGCCAGAAGCACTTGCAAAAATGCAGTAGGTTTTTAATGTGAAAAAGTAAAATGAGTCCCCAATCTTTAGCATGTTACTTTTAAATTGTGCTCTGGAGAGCATGAGAAGAATGAAACCATCAAGGTCATTATCCATTTAGACTGAGAAATCTCATTGCAAATAGTAAAGGAAATGATTATTAAGAAATGTGTTGAAGGCTGCACTTTTAGTGGTAAGAAGTATATGTTGTTTCGTATAGTAGTTAGCGATTTACACAATATTTCCCCTTTAGATAACAGCAATATTGTATTGATTTTTAAGCTTTTACTAGAGAAGAAAGACCGTAATAAGGCTTTCCACTAAACCCTGACTGCACTGCGGTGAGAAGCATACAAATTTTACATGTTTGAAGCAGATCTGACCAACACCCAGACTGCAGTGCTGCATTGTGTTGATGCTAGTATCTGTAGTCTGTTGTGACTGTTTAAGAGCACCTTAGTCTGTAGAGCCCAGCAGAGGTTCATTTGAGCTGTGATATAACACTCCCCCTTACATTGTTGGTTGCTCTGGGATGCGCTAATCCTGGTCTCATGGGCTACGTCTTTTGGTTCATCAGAGTAGTCTGTAAATCAAAGAGGAGAGCCACACTAGGTGCCCATCCCTTAACTCATCCCAAATTAACTTAGGAACGATCATTCAAAGTCACCATTGTGGCCAGAGTGTTGTCAGTGTCAGGTAGGGAAGTAAGATGGGGCATCTACCCCACACTGGCTGAAAAGGCTTAAAAGCAGTCCTAAGGTGGCAGCATGGTAGGCAGCCAATCAGAGAAGGGCTGAGGGGAGCAGCCCATCAGGGCATAGCAGTTCCCTATATAAAGAGGCTATAAACAGGGCAGAGGAGTCAGTTCTGTTTTGGTAGCCCATAGAGGAAGGGCTGAGGTAGGGATGTGATTGATTAGGGTAACTGATTAAACATTATGGTTAACCAGTTAACTGATTAGATGGGGGGGGGGAGAGGAAGTGGGAGACTGCTGGATTATCCCTGTCTGTAGTGCGCTGGAGCCAGGCCTGTCACAAGGCAGCTGGGCTAGAGCATCTCCTGTCGGCGGTGGGCTGGCGCATCTGCCTGCACACCATGGGAAGGGAGCTGCTCCAGTGCCCATGGGTTAACCATAACCAGTAAGTATTACCCAGTAGGAGTAATGTTTACTGGTTATCCATTGACATCCCTAGGCTGAGGGAACTACCAGTGTAATTATCACTGGGTAGATTTGAACCTGGGTCCCCTGAAGCTTAGTGTAGGAGCCTCTACAGCTTGAGCTAAAAGCCACTTTTCTCTCAGCCTAGGCTGTAGACCTCCCTTGTTCTTAACTGTTGCTGTTGTTGTTGGAATGCAAAGGAACTCCAGACTGAGGGCTGCCAGACGAAGGCCCTGACACACAAGGGCAGAGCAGGTGCTGGTGTTGTGGGGAAGTGGCCTAGGAAAGGAGACAGCTCAGTTGGAGAAGGGGCAGTACTTGGCTGCCAGCTATAGCATCCCTGGACTGAGACCAGGAGTAGGGGGTGCGCCTGGGGCTCTCTTTCCCCCACTTGCCACTGAAGAGAGTGGCTAGCACAAGGACTGCAGTTTGCCCTGAGTCCAGTGGCTAGATGAGGCAAGTGATTGGAGAGCAGAATGGCGCTCTCTTAGAAGAGGGAGAACAGAGTGGGGCATGGCCAGAGAACTGTATCCTGAAGGGGACACTGTGATACTTGAGGTGTCACGAGTCCTGCAGTGGAGGTGATGGTGGGCGAGATAGCACCCAGAAAGGGTGCATGAACTGGCTGGACTGAACTAATTCCCAAGACAATCAGCAGGAGAATGGTGAGCACAACCTACTGCAGGAAGCTAGAAGACTGAGTTACATCACCATTCTGGCCCTTTAAAATGACATGCGACATGTCTCTCCAGTGACATGCCTCACAGAATTGTTCATGCATGCCAGCTTCTAAAGAACTGTCAGTCATGATCAACTGCTTCAGGGATGTATGTACTGTTTCTTTAAATCTGTAGGAACTGTGTTTGGAAAGATGAGAGGCAGAAGTTCTAGAGTAAGGCAGAGAAAGATAAACTTTTAGGATCATACATTTCTTACAGTAATAAAATTTCTTCTGTGGTTTGAACATCACTCTTGCTTGTATCACTTTAGCACTCTCACGTGGAACTTTCTCCTTAGATGCTGAATCTTTCCCCACGTTCCTTACTTAAATTGCAGTTGGTCTTCACACCATTACAAAAACTCATTTTGCTTCATTTTCTGGCTCAAGTCATTCACTAAATACCTTTTCAGGTAATGTACTTTGACTAAAATATATATATGAACCAGAGCCAAATTTATGTATGCCATAAATTCAATACAACACTTAGCAACATGCTGAAATCATTGATGTCAATACATGAAAGTATGGAGCACCTGTTTAACTGTTTGCTGAATAGGAATGGGATTACTCCTGTGTATAAAGGCTTTGTTCTTAAGCACATACTTAAATATTTCATTGAATTGAGGTCTGGGAAGAAAAGATGGGGCATTCTTTTTTCAAGGAAACTTTGGTGCCAAAAAGTTGTCTTCTATTCACGAAATTTAACAGCGGGGCGTCTTATCTTTTGAATTATGAGAAGAACATATTTTCAAAAGCCATCTGCTATTGTTCTGCATGAAGCCATAGTGCCTGCAGTCTCTGAAATATTTCTAATTGTTCATCGTTTTTACTGAAGAAAAAAAATCTTCTCTTTATCAGTAAAAGAACAATTTTGGCAGAAGCTTCTTGACTCTGTACCATGTGCTGTGATGAGATTAGATTGTTAGATCTTAGTAATTAAAGTTAAGAATATTTTGAAAGTTCATATTGTCTAGAATTCATTATTGTAAAAGAGTATTAGGGATAGCTTAGAGAAAAAATTCCCTTGTGCTTTCTTTCTAGGTCAGTACGTCTGACAATTAATAACTTTATGAAGTGGTGTTTGTTGAAGAAATACAAAAGAGATTATTATTTTCCTCTACTTATAAGTATGATTGTAACAATTTAAAAATGCTGAGTTTATAAAGCAAGAACCTTAGGGCTCGTCTACATTGGCCCCTTTTCCGAAAGGGGCATGCTAATTTGACAGGTCGTAATAGGGAAATCCGTGGGGGATTTAAATATCCCCCGCGACATTTAAATAAAAATGTCCGCCGCTTTTTTCCGGCTTTTAGAAAAGCTGGAAAAGAGCGTCTACACTGGCCCCGATCCTCCGGAAAAAAGTCCTTTTCCGGAGATCTCTTATTCCTACTTCAAAGTTCAAAGTAGGAATAAGAGATCTCCGGAAAAGGGCTTTTTTTCGGAGGATTGGGGCCAGTGTAGACGCTCTTTTCCGGCTTTTCTAAAAGCCGGAAAAAAGCGGCGGACATTTTTATTTAAATGCCGCGGGGGATATTTAAATCCCCCGCGGATTTCCCTATTACGACCTGTCAAATTAGCATGCCCCTTTCGGAAAAGGGGCCAATGTAGACGTAGCCATAGTGTTCAGAAATTTGTCTTGATGGCTCATTGTGATAACAAGGAATGACTTTTAGAACAATTCCTTCCAAACTTGAATTTTTGTGGTGGAATTAGCATTGGTCTTGATTTTGTTCAGCTGGATATATATGTTTCTATCTTGGATTAGGCTGTATATTCCTTGTTGGCTCAGTTTGTATGTTCTGTCTGGCACTTTGACCTTCACATCTATAAAATGCACAGGCACACAAAAGCATGTACTGTAAGAAGGTTTTAGCTTTGTGCAATCCAGGTTTCCTATGTGGTCATGAATAACAAGAACATTTCAGTAAGGCTGAGAGAATAGTTTGGAGATCAGTTCACAGAGACTAGATTAATTGTGACTCTGAATAAACAGAGCTTAAAAATCAACATCCTGTATTCTATCAACATCCTGTTGCAAATTGAAACTAACCAAATTTTTGCTAAGCTGTTGCTTATTATTATTTAAAATTTATATAACTGTAGAATTTAAAGGCCACAAGCAGGTTGGGCTCCTTGAGCTAGTCGCTGCACAATCATAGAAGATGAAAAGTATTTGTCATCCTAGCAAATTCCCATCCTATTTGTGTGCTCATGCGCACACAGCTATCCAAAGCATTGACCCTGAAAACCTTGTGTAAAAATTTGATTTAAAAGGACATTAAAAGAACACCCTTTTCTATGTTCCATGTTAGTGTTTCGATTTCAACTCTTTTGTCTACCCTATACCCTGCTCATTTCACTTGTGATTTAATTGTTTCTTTTTTATCATCCACTCTCCATAAATTGCCAGAGTTTGAAAACACATTCACTGTTATTAATTTTGTTTATTTTAATTAACAGATCCATTGTTTTAAAACATTGCTTTACAACATTGCTTTATAAACTTTGCTTTACAACTTAGAGATAAACTATGTAATTACACAAATACACAGTTAAAAATTGATGTATGGCGTCTTTAAACTGTATTAGAGACCTGCTACAAATCACTTCCTTTAGTTTTATGATACTGTTCACATACTGTGGTTGATGATTTTTTTTACTCTTAGTCTTCATTTTCTGTCTTGTTGGTAGTATTTTTACTATCTGATGTTTAGGACGCAACATCTGTTTTTTTTTTTCTTACATATTCAGTCTTAACCTGTTGTCTTATCAAACTCAACTGGTGCAACCATCATCAAAAGTTTTCTTTTGAAACTCTTTTCTTCAAAAACTTGACAACACAGTGTGTCTTTGGTTTTTAACCATCTTGTAGCACACAAAATTTCTACTTGTTCCAAATTAGTCTAAATAATTCCTGAAAATTCATTGATGCTTTGCCTATGGCTTTATATTCCCTCTCAGCACACTGGAACTCTGTGGTGGGGTATCCTGCTGCACAGATGTGTTGCTTTAAAGCAATGTGTCTTAAACTTTTTAAAGCTTGAGGAACACCAAACAATTAAGGAAGCTTGCCCCTTTTAAGGACGGCCATTTGAACTCTGTTCTCTCTACATATGGGGACCACATTTTCTGAACCAAAGTTAGGAACACATTACCTACACCCCCAGACTTCTTGTTTACTATGCCCCTGACTCTCAGGGTCAAGATGAGCACATGACCAGAAATAAAAGTAACCCTCTCTAAGAACTTTTCCCACCATCCTCCTACCCATAGGGGATGAGTTTGGCCCCCACCGAATCTTCTCTCCTCTGGTGCTGGTCTCTCCCCTGCAGGTGTCTGCCCATCTACTTCACCCCCAGAATCCTGTGGCACCTGCACCTTCCCTTACCCCTGCACCCTCCTGGAGCTTCCTCCTTCCCTCACTGCCCCTGCCTGCTTGTCTTGTTTCTCCCTGATGCCCATCCCCTCACCACCCTCTTCCCCAATTCCTCTCATGCGCCTCTGTGCCCTCTCACATGACTTGCTCCATCCCTACCTTCCTCATGCCCACCTCTCCTTTCAACCCTTCTCCCAGAATCTCCCCCTCCCCTTGCTTCCTCTTGCCCCAGGTGCCCTTCCCCTCTCCTCTCCCAGCATCACCCTGTCCCCCCCACTGTCCCACCCCCACTGACACCTCTCCTCCCTCCTTCTGCCCTTTTCCTCATTGTCTCCAGTTGGCCCCCTGGCATTTGTCTCTCCTCCACCCTATCCCTTGTTACCTTCCCCTTTCTTCTCCTGCCCTGCCCCCTCCCCTCAGCACAATCCCCTTCCTCTCCCACCCTCCTTCCCCTAATTCTCTCCAAGCCCCTCCCCTACTTTTTGCTTTCCAGTTTATGGGGCTGGAGTCTGTGGTCAGGCCCCAGAAGTCCCCACAGCTGCTTCCAAGGAAGGACTGCTTGCCGGGCCTGGAGCTGGGCCACCCGTGGTACTAATTTTAGTGCTGTATTCCAGTCCCCACACCAGTTTTGGCTCCCATTAGGAGGAGCTCGGGGGATGGGGGAAGAAAGCTCCCACCCTCCCAGAACTGGCTTGTGGAGCATGTCAGAACGAGCGGGTCTGTGCACTGCTGCTCCCCCAGTGGGGTGGGAAGGGGCTGAGGGAGAAAGTGCCATGCACAGAGCGCACCGGTAGAGCCCGAACGTACGCGGCTCTGCAGCGCTCCAGCCAAGCTTTGCATGGTCTCTTCCAGGACTCTGGTGACAGCTCCCAGAAACAGCTCACCGGTTCCAACCAGCACGCCTCCCCCTCTGGCAGCGATGGTGGTTGTCTGTGGATGGAGGAGGCTGGGCTGGTGGCACACGGCGGAGGCAGTCCCACAGCAGGAGGGAAGGGGCCACGCGGTGGGGGGAGTGATGTGCCAGACAGCGGTGCGTGCTGAATGGGAGCTCAGACCTCTGGACACTGTGTGTCACTGGCAGTGGCCTTGGCTGCCCACGCAAAGCACCCAGGGAGCCGCTTACATGCTGAGCTTAGGTGGGGAGTTGCTGCCACGCAGTGCTAGCACTGGGTGTCTTTAAATCCGGGACTGTCCCGGAAAAAAAGGGATGCATGGTCACCATATCTCTGCGGCACACCTTTGACTGCCTCGTGACACACCGGTGTGCCACGGAACACAGTTTAAAAAACACTGCTTTAAAGGAATACTGTGAGTTCAGAGTGAAGCTTCATATATAAAAATATGTAATATACTGGCATATTATTTGCTTTCTTTGTTTTCTTTGAGTACTGTCATTTCAGTTGGTTTTGTTTCTTATATGTAATTTGTTTATCTTCAGCACCTAAAATGGGGCTAGGCAACTCACAGTCGCTGTATTTTGCACAAGGTGCATGCACAAAAGCACCTATAAACTAACCTATACTGAATTAATTTACATATCTTTAGGTTCCCTTGCATTAAACATTAGCTCCTGGACTCCACAAGGGTGTTATTTCAAAATTACTCCCCTTAGGTCAAATTTATCGATGGAGAATGCATACTACCAAGCCTGTTATTTCAAAATAACAGGTCACTTATTTTGAAATCTATACTCCTTTCTTCAGGGAATAATGCTAATTTTGAAATAGATATTTTGAACAGTTAGTGTGAACGCTCCGGTGCCGCTGTTTTGAAATAACTACTCCCTAGAGTAATTAAAACTAATTACACCCCAGTGCTTCCTGGGGCTCTAAGTCGAAGTAGTGCATCCACATTAAGTGAGCCTGTTTTGGACTAATTTCAAGGCTTCTCTGTGGTGGGGACTTGCTGTTTTGATTTTGTAAAATCAGGAATTACGTCAAATTTAGTTATTTTTAAATGATTTCCCAGTGTAGACGTGTGCTAGGATTATGTATTACTGTGAGAATGGATGCTTAAAGGACTGTACTGAACAATGTGAGAGACAAGCATCAACTTTTGGAACAGTAAGTGTGAAGTAGATTTCCTGGAATATATTTAGAGGGAGGTGAGCACATATACCCCACCCCAGGTTATGCAGAAACCCTATCTTTTGATGATAAGCCCTAGGAAATATGCCTTTGTCTGCTAAATGCCTATGTGGTCATTCATCACTGCTTCCTTTAATAACTATGCAAAGGGAAAGAAAAGGGCATATACTTGCATGCTAATGCTGTCTGGCTTGCTAGGGATATCACAGTATAAATAGTGAACTATTATTTAATACTGCATACAGATGTGGTCACCTCATCTCAAAAAAGAGATATTGGCATTGGAAAAGTTTCAGAAAAGGGCAACAAAAATTATTAGGGGCTTGGAACGGGTCCCACATGAAGAGAGACTAAAAAGAATTTTATCTTAGAAAAGAGAAGACTAATGGGGGGATACGATAGAGGTCTATAAAATCATGACTGGTGAGGAAAAAGTGAATAAGGAAAAGTTATTTACTTATACCCACAATATAAGAAGCAGGGCTCACCAAATGAAATTAATAGACAGCAATTTAAAACAAACAAATGGAAGTTTTTCTTTACTCATTGCACTGTCAACCTCTGGAACTCCTTTGCCAGAGGATGTAGTGAAGGCTAGTACCTTAATAGGGTTCAAAAAAGAGGTAGATAGATTCATGGAGGTTAGGTCCATCACTGGCTATTAGCTAGGAATGGTGTCACTAGCCTCTGAAAAAACTCAGTTAGAAGTCTCCATCCAAGAGAGGTGATGTTTGAGGGTCTGGGAGCCTAGAATGGATGCCCTTGAGAGAGCAGAGTTGAGTACAAATGTAGTTGCCCTGAATTGAGACCTGGGATGACAGAGGAAGGGTGGGTCTCAGATATTAAGTTTAATGTTTATTTTTTGTTAATGATCCATTGTTGCAAAGATTTAGCTTGGTCAGGGGATGAGTAACAAGCTCTTTAGGGTGAGCAGCAAGCAATCTATGGGGCTCTGGCCCTCTGGCTAGGACAGACCACATAGCAAATGCAGGCCATCCAGAGTAAGGTGCGTAGGCTGCCACTGTAGGGTTGGGGCTGGCAGCAGGAAGTAATGGAGCCTGAGCCTACCTACCTCCAAATGGGTCCCAGAAACCTGAGAGTTCCACCAGTGGGGATCCCACTGAAACATGGTGACCTAGACTCTGGCACCACAAACAGAGTGGTGTCCCTCAGGTGCTTCCTACTACCCCTTTCACATTTACCTCACTCTCCTGGGGTTCCTCCATCTCCCCAAGTTACATAGCAAGCCACAGTCTCAGTGACTCCTCCAGGTATCGATCAGTCCCACCAGCTCCTCCAGATTCACAGCACTATAAAGCTCAGTCGTGGGTGCTGGGCTTGGCAGTGGGCCTTCTGGCCTGGCTTGTCTGGTTCTGCCCTCCAAGTGTGGACAGTGGTTTTTCTCCATCCGTTTTGGAGGGGAATCATGCCACCTGACTACAACGTTTACTTTTTTTTAATTTCAGTGATATTGTTGGGCCTTGCAAATGGGAAAAGTTTAAGGGAGGTATTTGAATGAAGCAAAAATGATTGCCATGTGTTTATGTAAAAGAACTGATTTCCTTAAACAAAGTTTATTAAAATAAGGCTTCCTTGTTAAAATAGAGCTGGGAAGTGGCCAATCTTCAGCAAAGTGAGCCAGAGAAGAAATATATTCTTCTTTTTGGGGGGAGGGGGGGTCACATTAGCACCTAGGAATACTAGTCATGGACAAGGTCCTCCATTGCACTAGGTACTGTATGAAAACAGAAAAGAAGACAGTCGTTTCCCCGAAGAACTTATGCTTGGAAGCAGGAGTTCATACATGTAAATAATCAGGTGCAATCATGTCATTTCAGTGGGCTAGGTGTGCTGTGTTCCTATTGATAATCAGTAAAATTGCACACTGAACCTGTGTCCTGAAAAACATCCCAATTCACCTGTGTTCATTTTACGATAGCTCTGATGAAGCACATTCTGCTCCATTTCAAAATAACAAATGCGACACTCTCTCAATCTGTTTTTTTCTTTCTTTACAGGGTCAACGATTGTATCTTGCGGGTGAATGAGGTTGATGTGTCAGAGGTCTCGCATAGCAAAGCAGTGGAGGCACTAAAAGAGGCTGGTTCTATTGTGCGACTGTATGTTCGTCGAAGGAGACCTATTCTGGAGACAGTTGTAGAAATCAAATTGTTCAAAGGCCCTAAAGGTAAATGGGTAAAAGAGAAGCCACATTTTGACATTTCATTATTGCTGCATGACTAAACTCTTCAGCATAGTGTAACTGGCACCCCAGCCTGATGTTTTGGACTTTGGCTGTGCTGAAGTATGTCAAACACTGAGATGAAATGCTTTTGGACTACCACTGTCGAAGGTCAGTTGCTTGTTTTCCCTACAGCTCTTGATGAGAGCACTGGAATCTAATGTTCAGTCTATAGGCAGTCTGGGCAGCTGGTCTGTTTTAAATGGTAATGATTGTAGAGATAGCTCAGTGCTTGCAAAGGAAGGACAACAAAAGTGCCAGTGAGCTGTGTCAGCCTATGAGGTGTCAGACAACCCTTCTTCTTCCAAACCTTTTCCTTCAGCATCTGCCTTTCATTTGGGATGCAGTTGGATATGGTCTTATCCAGTTTCCCTTCTTTCAAAAGACTATATGACCATCCCCAAACTACTTCTTCCAGATTTTCCCCTAGGTTTCTCTCTCCCATAGCTTCTATTGAAAGAATAAGAGAGAACAGACTGTACTAGCAAGATAGCTAATGCATTTGTCCTTGAATAGGCTATTTTTCTCCTTATCAAGTTGCCATGGAAATGTAGCATAAAACCTTCCCTGCACACAGGCTTAAATCCACTTCACTAGCTAAACCCCCTGCTTCCTGAAGGAGTTCTCTGGATATTTCCTAGAAGCATTTCTCCTCATATGTATTACTTTTAGTAGTATTCTTTCTTCCTTTCCTCTTACTAAAGATATTTGCATGAAAAAACAAGACCTTTATTTCTTAAGAGCCTGTTTGATCCTAATGTTTATTCCAAACTAACATCTCCTTTTTTTTTTTAAATTGATTTATTTTCCATAGCTAACAATAGCAGACACAACAGTTACTTTCAGTTGGGAGAATAGGCAACAGATGCTCTAAGAGGAACTCTTAGGGTGTGTCTAGATTACATCCCTCTGTCGCCAGAGGGATGTAAATTAGACATACCGACATTACAAGTGAAGTGGGGATTTAAATCCCCCGCTCTTCATTTGAATAAAAATGGCGGCCTTGTTTTGCCGAGTCAGCAGTTTGTCGGCAAAAAGTGGCTGTCAAGACGGGGATCAGGCGACAAAGAAAGCCTTTGTCACCCGATGCCTTATGCCTCCTGCAAGGAGGTTTACAGGATTGGGCGACAAAGGCTTTCTTTGTCACCCGATTCCAATCTTGACAGCCACTTTTTGCTGACAAACTGCAGACTCGGCAAAACGAGGCTGCCATTTTTATACAAATGAAGCACGGGGGATTTAAATCCCCGCCTCATTTGGAATGTCGGTATGTCTAATTTACATCCCTCTGATGACAGAGGGATGTAATCTAGACATGCCCCCTATCAATAAAGGGCTTAATTCTCCTCTGGGATAGCTCCACTCATTTCAGAGGAGATTTTCCATCATTCCTTATGGCTCAAAGATTGTTTCTTTATATGGATGTCTTTAATAATAATGAATGAGTCAGGTGAAACAAAGTCTAGTATACTCATTCAATAGTTTGTAAATAAAATGATTTTTCACTGGCTTTCATTAAAGTCTCATCTCATCTTTAAAGAGCCCATGTTTCTGGAAGCTGGTATGACACTATTATTGGATATTATTTGTTTACTGAGATATTTTGTAATATTCTCTGAGAATGGCACAAAGTCCTACATATTGTAAGTATCTCTCTATTTTAGGAGTACCACAAATATTTGATACTTTGGCTTCAGTGCAATATGATTCATCACCTATCATTGCCAAACACCAAGGTACATGTAAATGTGCATCCGAGGGAAAGATTTATCCCTAAGAATCCAGAACATTATAATACAAAACCCGTC
Source organism: Pelodiscus sinensis (assembly GCF_049634645.1). Lineage (NCBI taxonomy): Eukaryota > Metazoa > Chordata > Testudines > Trionychidae > Pelodiscus > Pelodiscus sinensis. The sequence goes on from NC_134711.1 coordinate 312,187,959, forward strand.
TATGCTGGGAGACTTTCTGTGTAAATGTTAAATTGGAACAGTGCAAGAGGCAGTGTTTTAAAGATTTTGAAATTAAACAAATATGCAGTGCAACTATTATTTTGAGTAACCTAAGGCTAAAAAACCTAAGAATATCTGTTAAGCTTTTTGTTGATACAGCAAGAAATAATTTAACTTGACTTACTAGTGGCTGTATTGTAAAAATGGAAATGAGATGTTAGCCCTTCATTAATAAAATTCTTGCAAGATTTTCATTTTGGCTGTGTGCTTTAAACAATAGCGAAACAAAATTGTTACAGAACAGTTAATATAAAAAAGCTTTTACAGCAAACGAAGAACTTTTTACCTCTTAGTATTTCAAATATTGATTTGATAATTGTAATTTATTAATATGAATGTTACTGCAGACATATACTGTAGCTATTAAATTTTATTCTTTAATGAAGTATCTGTTAAATTTCCATGTTAGCATTACTAAAAGTAAGTTAACTGAAACCAGGTTGGAAAAATTAAAGTAAATAATCAGATGCCTTTGAATTATAGTTTAAGCTGCAAGTGATGTTCTTATGTGCTTTCTTATGTATTACAGAGGGAGGAGACAGAAGGAAAAGAGGGGGAAATAATATCTATATACATGTTAAAATATATAGAAATTGGTATTAATTTGAATATAGTTGTGATTTTAATTTGATTATTTCAAAGTCTTGTATCAACAATTAAACAGACCTTTTGAGTTAGCAGTGTGCCTCTCTAGTGTACATCATACAGATGACTAAATTGAAAGGCATAGAAATTTCAAGAGCCCATGCAGCACATTATTTGCAAAGCTGGGAGTAGATTCTAAGGCTCTTGGCTTGTAAGCGTCAGTGCTAACTTCTGTCCATGGCACTGCAGTCAGTCCGTTCATACTGAAAATAATGTATGTATTACTTTCTCTAATCATTGCTTTAAACCATAGGAACTATTCAGTATGACCAAAGATATATACAGTCATTATCTTATTTTCAGCAAAGAAAAAACAATATTTTTCAGACAAGGCAGCTGTTCTGATGCCAAAACTACTATAGCAAAGATGTATAAAAATTCTCCTTTTGGGTCTCTTTGTGTCAATATACTGCTGACTTAATTGCTTACTGGACTGAGAATGCTTCAAATAGAATTGAGTCCCGTCCTTCATAACATCACCTACACTGAATAATCAATTCCTGTGCTTGTATGTGCATGTGCAGTAGCTCATTCTTGTCAGTGTTTTAAAGCTATTAATAGGGAAATCTGCAGGAGGCAAATACATTAATTTATTTTCAAGTGAAGAAACAGGAGAAATGTTTTAGAGGTATCTAAAAGTTACACAACAGTTAATCTAACTAGGAATGATTGGCACATAAGTTGGTGATTTTACATCAGCTGTGGGTTACTGTGTCATATATAGAGGACAGAATGGAAACTGGAATATTGCAAATATGTTACGAATGCAAATCACATATAGTAAGAAGCCATGCAATTCTTCAATTTGACTATTTGTAAAAGAGAAGGGTGAACCTAGCTTCAAAATTCTAAGCCCAGTCTAATCTCCTGTACAACGCCAGGCACAGATCCTCCCCAATGTAATTCCTAGAGTAAATCTTTTAGGAAAATATCCAATATTGATTTTGAAATTACCATTGAGGGAGAATTGATCACAACCCTTGCTAAATTGTTCCAATGGTTAATTGCTTATTAATTAGCTTCAACTTTCCAGCCATTGCATCATGTTACAGATTGGACCTCCCTGGTCCAGCACTCTCGGGGCCTGAGCTGTCCCAAACCAGGGATTCTGCTGGACCAAGGGAGGTCAGTCCTCTCCTGCTGGCTGCCCTGCTCTCAGGCTTCTCTCCCTGCCCTGCAGCATGCTCTGCTAAATCTGGTCTGGTTAGGGCTTCCCACCCTGCTGTCTGCATACTCCGCAGAGTCCCCTAGGGTTCCTGTCTGGGACCGCCTGGCTGCTGCTGTCCCCACTGCCACAGGGTGTTCCTTGTCACCCTGCTCAGCTGCTAGGGGTGGCCCTGCTGCCACTGGGAATTCCCTGGAGTTTCCTGGACAGGGCCACCCTCCTCCACCAGCCTCACTTCAGCTTGGGTATTCCCTGGCTGAGGCTCCCCAGTCACCCAAACCCCACTGCTACTGGGAGTTTCCTGGGGTTCACTGGCTGGGAAGTCCACCACCAGCAGCCCCACTGCAGCTGGGGGTTCCTGAACTGGGGTCGAGACTCCTCACCTGCCTGGCCCCAGTGACGTTGTGTTTCCCCCAGCTGGGCTGGGAGCTTCCTGGCTGTCACCTGGCCCCGCTGATGCCAAGGGGGTTTCCGACTGGGACGAGGGCTCCTGGCCACCACTTGGTCCTGTTGGTACCAGGGGTTCCCCAGCCAGGGTAGGAGTTCTCAGCTGCTGCCTGGCCCAGCCTGCGCTCCCTGGGCCCTGCATTCTATCAGGTGCCTCCCACTCCCAAGAGGAAGCTCTTTGGTTTAGCAACATCCTTAGCTCTGCTGAACCATGGGTGTTACTGGACCAGAAAGTCCCGGATTTTGGGAGGTTCAACCTGGATATGTTTATCTGCTAAATTGATGAGTCTGAAATCCAATATTTGTTTCTCATGTAGATATTTACAGATCATGTCAGATCACTCTTGAACCTTCTCTTTCTTAAACTTTACCGAGGTACTTGAGTTGAACACTATAAGTAAGGTATACTTTGAAAACCTTTTATCATGTATTTAACATGATTTAGTTGTCTTGGACGTGTTGGAAAATTTGGACATATGAAGTGATATAAAACTCTGTGTGCATTCAGAAGTTTGCCACAGTCCTTTTTGAAAATATTGGTTAGATAGCCCGGCCATTACAGAATCTTTTTTTATCATGTTTGGAAATTGTCCCTAATACATAAATCAAATACACAAGTTTACTAATGTAGTCTCATTGGAAACAAAGACCATTTATTTATGAAGTTCTGTGCAAGTGCATTTCATAGACTCATAGACTTTAAGGTCAGAAGGGGCCATTATGATCATCTAGTCTGACCCCCTGCACAATGCAGGCCACAGAATCTCACCCACCCCCTCCTAGAATCATCCTCTCACCTGGATCTCAGATATTGAAGCCTTCAAATAGTTTGAAGGCCCCAAGATGCAGAGAATCCTCCAGCTGTGATCTGTACCCCATGCTACAGAGGAAGGCGAAAAACCTCCAGGGCCTCTGCCAATCTACCCTGGAGGAAAATTCCTTCCTTACCCCAAATATGGTGATCAGCTAAACCCTGAGCATGTGAGCATTTCCTATTGGTATGTTTCAGAACTCTCCCTTGATCTCTGGCTCAGCAACCAGTTGCTTCTCAATTTCTCCAGCCTGTTACAAGATCCATACAAGGGCTATTTCTGATTGATAGTCAATGAGATTAGGCTCCTAAAGGACTTCAGTGGTTTTGCACATTCTGTCCTGTTCTATCACTAGTGTCAAAGCTGTATACACCATAGCATTGATATCAAGGAAACAAATGTGCATGAATGTAAGGACTTTGTCTAAGATGGTATTTGGTCACTCTTTACATGTAAAATACCTTTCTATGAGACCTTGCAACAAACTGATTATTTTTATGGTGAATGAATTACACACTTTAGCAGCTTTCTTCTGATGGCAGCAGAGACAAGGTGACCAGGCAGCGCTGGCTGGGGAACCCCCGAAAGAAGCTGGGTTGGCAGAGGCAGGCGGCCCCAGCCGGGAAACCCCAGGGAACTACCAGTTCGCACCTATGAGTAAATTTATAGTGTAGTAGATACTGTAGTATCAAGAGGGTAGCTACCACCACAGACTTCTGAGAGTCCCCAATAACCACAAATCAGACAAGGTGTGAAGGCACTAGAACCAGGTTTTTGTCAAACGACGTATGGTTTCTAGCACCCTGAGTGTCTAGACCAGATGTCAACAGTTTACACTAGTACATACGTACTCCCTGGCAATGAACTCAACTCAGTTAGTGGCCAGAAGTTTCCACTATCCCCTCGGCTGGACAGGACAGCCCCTCTGAGATACACTTTTATACACAGATACAAAGAAGTTACTAATCACTTCTTACGTATCAAGGTGCCACCCCCTGACGTACCTAGCTATCACCCTTTACCTTGTACATGGCGGTTTGATCAAAACATCACTATCCATCATGCTGTCATCCTGACCCTGTGCTGAACCTGGGTCGGCATGTCCCTGTTATCTATGGGAAGTGTACTGGTACCAAGCTGTTTCTTCAGTGAGATGTTCTGTTACCATCCTCCTGGAACGTTTACGTGCATGGCCTGTTCCCAGTACCTCCAAGGTATGTGTGTTTCTACAATATCAGCAGCCCTGTCCTTGCCAAATTTCTCTGAGCAGGACCTGCCTTTTGCTCACAGCTTAGCTTTGCTTTTTGTAAGCAAAGCATTGACTGTTGTTCAGGCCTTAGGCCTCACACCGGGCCTCCATTGTCAGGCCCTCTTATTACTACAGATGCAAGTCATTGTTTCAACCAGGGCACTAAGGGCTTGTTACACTCTATGTAAATACATAATGTGGAACGTTTGGTTCAAGCATACCATTTTCATTTTTTTCCTATAGGACCTTTTAAGCTATGGTGCCCACAATGATCTCGCTCAAGTGATGTGATCACACATAGGCCAAATGGCTACTAACTGCTATTAACCTTCAAGAAGTTCTTGCCAAAGCTTTACTTCCTAATGTGACGTTATCTGATTAAAATATGACCATAAAAACTATTGTTGGTACCACTGTTAAGTAATTGCAACAAATCTTATACCAGGTATAACACATGACCACAAAGGGATAAGCATCCTGAAGGCTAAATGATCCAGAGTCAGCCTCTACAGACATCGTATTAAAGTATGGAAATAGTAACTGGGGCCATTCAATGCTAGTTAAGCTAGAAATTTGAAAAGCAAAACTCTATTGTTAGACATTAGAAGTAATAGTGATTGTGTGTGCTAACCATGTCTGTCACTATAGCTGTTGACTCAGAGATCAAAAGGGAGTATTAACATTTAGATAAATCTTGGGTGAAATAATGTCAATGTGACTCTTTGAAGTCTGTGATAGTCTACCGCCCTAATGAATAAAAAGTCCTATGTTAATTTGTGTAATTAATTACTGGAACATTAGAAAACAGAACATTCAGTCAAAAGCCTATTGTTTATCCAGGGCTGTATGGTCAAGTGGACGCTAGAACATAGTATGAAAGACCGTTGAGTCCTGATCCTGCTTAAGATTTCATGCAGGGGAAGCCTAAGTCATAAGGATTGAGATCACAGTCTTAAAATGGATCACACTGAATGTGAGGTTGGACATTAGGGTATTCCAGGGGTGGGCAAAAGGGCCTCCGAGGGCTGGATTCAGCCTGCCAAGTGGGTTGATTCGGCCCATGGAGGCCCTGCCACTCCCCCACCCCTCTGGCCAATTAGGGTCTGGGGGCAGGGGGAAGCGCACAAAGTTTCCCCCGCCCTGCCAGGAGCGCACAGCAGTTAGAAGTGCCGCATGCTCCTGGCAGGGCTGGAGGAGACTTCATGCACTTGACCATCCTCAAACCCTAATTAGCCTGTGCGTGGGGGGAGTGCACAAAGTTTCCTCTGCCCTGCCCCTGCCCCTGCACTGCAAGGAGCACACAGCGTTTATAAGTGCCTTTTACTCTCTTCTGCCCCCAAGCCCTGATTGGCCTGGGGGCAGAAGGGGGAACAATGAGGGTCTGTGGGTAGGGAAGCAGGGAAGTGTTCTGGACCTGCCCCTTCTGGTGTGGCCTGGGACCACTTCAAAAATGTCTGAAGTGGCTCCCGGCAAAAAATTATTGCCCAACCCTACCTATGCACTAAATTCTACAAGAACTCTGTGCAACTGCAAAGCTCAACATCTCTGCTATGAATCTGAACCTCAGGAATTAAATTCATGTCTGTATGGATACAGATCTATAAACCAACATACCCACTCTCTTCTCTAATACATTTTAGTTTAGTTAATAAAAATTGGCTGTAAGCATGTATTTGGATGAGATCTGGAATATTCTTTAACCTAGGGGGTAACATGTCTGATCCTTTGGGATTGTGATGATGAATAAAGTCTTTAGTGATCCTCATCATATCTGAACCGGGTGTCTGGGTAGAGACCTGGGTGGAGAGCTAAGGTATTTTAAGGGATTTTTTTCAGCTGCAGGGTAACCAGCTATCATAGGGTGTGTCTAGACTACAGGGTTTTTTCGAAAAATTGGCCTATAAAAAAAAAAAAAAAAAACTTCCCCTGCATCTAGACTGCTGCCACAATCTTTCAAAAGTAAATCAGTTTTTTCGACCGTGGAAAACCTCGTTTTGTGAGGAATAACACCTTTTTTCGAAAGTGCTCTTTCGAAAAAAGGTACTATGTAATTCAAACTGTGCTTTTTCGAAAGAGAGCATCCAGATTGCCTATTTGGTCTCTTTCGAAAAAGCGGCTTGTTTTTTTGAAAGTATTGGTTGTAGTCTAGACGCTCTTTTTCGAAAGAGACTTTTTCAAACGTATCTATTGAAAAAGCCTCTTTTGAAAGAGGCTTGCAGTCTAGACGCATCATAGAGGCTGTTTAGTGCTGGTTTGGTAAATGCTAGTTTTGAAATATTCAGCAGCTTTGAGGAGTGGCCAGCACTTTTCTGATTCCTTTCTTTACAGATACTTTAAATCAGATTAAAAAGATAACCCAGAGAATCTTTTATTTATTGATGGTTGAATTCTGCCATTGTTAAACTGACAGTTGGTAGCCGTGTAATACATAGAGATGGTGTCAAAGCATATATAGCAAGGGTTTTGATTGTTAGCTTTAGCCCTTCTGTCATATATTGGAAAGAAAGCCAATTTAAAACCAGAAAATATTAGTTTCAATAACTATAGCATGCGTAATCATACATTTGTGTTTGTTTTTCAAACAACTTTTCAGGAGCATAGTAAACTCTTGACCTCACTTCCGTAGCAAATGAGACGTTTAGAAGATAACACAGCTGCAGAAAAGATGTTTGAATAATGAAAAACAGATGAGAGTAGGAAACCTAGGAAGAGAAATGGCAGATTAAAAATAGCAAATAAGAAACAAAATGTAAACCACAAGTAATTATGCCATCTGGAAGTTCTCGTAACATGAGCCTCTGCTCTTCTATTTTAATTCACTATTGATGCTATTTGTCATTGGAGGGGAGCCCAGGATTTCAACTCATGGATCAGGTCCCCCTTATCCTAGATGCTGTACAAACACAGGACAGATCCCTCCATAGCTTAAAATTTAAGTATAAGATGATAAAATAAGAGATTTATTTTGCTAGTGAACTAGAATTCAAGAGCATACCTCCTTCTAGATTATACATTGAGTTAAAAATCTGAAAACTGGCAATATAAAATTCTGTAGATCTCAGCTAAATACGGGTGCGTCTACACATCAGCGTTATTTTGGATGTGCTTCACACTGTACTTTATTTGTTTTACTTGTGAATGGTATATGTGGTATGGATCCACTCTTTAACTAGATAATAGTACCCTTTTTTATTCTGTAGGCTTCCATATTAATGCGTATTCAATATTTTGTTCTTTCCAGAATTCTTTCTGGATGATCTGATAAACTAATGTGAACCTTTTAAGTGGTCTTCCATTCAGAATTAATAGAAGACCATAGAGATTTAAATATAATGTAGGGCTCTTCTAATCCCTCCCCCTGGGTAAGTCTGCGCTGCAGAGATTTTCCGGAAAAACTACACTTACGTCAACACTGCTATTGTATTCTTTCAACAGAAAGTTAAAAGAACGGAGGAGTTTTTCCTACAGCGGTAAACCTCTTTCTGTGAGGAAGAAGCCTTTTTCTGAAAAAGCTTTTTTGGAAAAAGGCGTGTGTGGAAGAGAGTGTTTTTTCAAAAGAAGAAGCCTCCAGGAAAAAGCACAGGTGCCTGGTGGCCACTCTGTCCACAGTAATCACAATTGAAATGCAAGATCGCATCCAATCAATCTGGACGCTGTCTTTTGAAAAAGCAGATCTCTTTTTCGTTGTGTAGGCACTCTTGCTGTGTAGGCACTCTTTCAAAAAAAAGTTTTTCCGGAAGATCTCTTCTGGAAAAGCTTCTTTCGAAAGAAGCTTGCAATCTAGACGTAGCCCCTGTTTCTTTAGGACTATTTGCTTCTCTTAGTGTACATTACCTTGATGATGTACTAGAGATGTATTTGCATTATAAAAAATAATTCTTAGATGGTTTAGGATCTTTTTGGCATAGGACTGTCTCCTCAATATATTTCTGCAAAAATGAAGGGCAGTATAGAATTACATTCAGTATTGCATTCCTTTTCTAAGATGTTTTGTAGTTTACAGTTTTCTTGTGGTCAGAGTTCATAACGTACTGTAGAAAATTATTGAGAATCCCGTCCATGGTGAGAAGAAAGTGCAGTACCACACTGTGCATCAAGACAATATTTTCAGCCTTGATTAAGATGCAGCTCCCACCTACTTCATTTAAAGTTTTGATTCCATAATATCTGCCTTTTTTGTTTTTGTAAATACAGCAATATGTTAAAAAGAGAGACCTTCTGTCATTTTTATCTACCAAGCCAGATTCAAAGGGTATTCTTGCTGTACCTCAGATAGCAACAGATATAGTGGTCAACATATATATGTCAGCACTATTACCTCAGTTATTTCCTTTTAAACTCATTTTTCTTGCACTTGTAGGTTCAGTAGTATTAGGCATTCAGTGGAGATTGGCAACCCTTAGTTATTTTATTTTGGAGGGTGTTGTACAAATAGATAATTTTTGTGATTATTTGCACCTTTTAGGATTAGCTTTGACAAGTTAAAAACAAGATTTGAATAGTTTTAATTTTTTTTTAAGTTTTTCTTGTTACAGACTAACTCGGCTAACCCTTCTGAATTCTTAATATAAATAGCCATATTTTTAAAAGTGATCACTAACATCAATTACAATTATTGATGCTCAGCATTTTTGAAAATTAGGTTGCCTGAAGTTACTGGAAAATACAAATTACTTAAAATTAGTGACAGCTTTTGAAAATATTGGCCCAAACATGCAGTAGAGACCCCTAAAATGTGTAGTTATAAGGTCAACATCCATAGCTGTACACTTTTTCATCTGTATACATGGTTAATTGGTTGTACCACTGATAAACAATTCTAATCCTCCTACTGCCATTTATGTTCAGTACCTGTATTGGTGTATTTGTACCAATGTAAAATAAACTAATATAGTTGATCTTTGGTGATGAATTACAAGAAAAATCATTTATTGTAGCATGGAGCTTAGAAGTCAGCTAAGGGGCTGCCAGCTATTCTTATTTAACCAGCCTGGGCCAGCTCTGCTTCCCCAGAATTAATTCTTGGCCACATTTGTAAAGTGTGTAGCACGAGGGCACCGTTGTTACATTTCAATATAACAATTAATTCAATACCCAATTCTTGTCCAAAATGGGATTAGAAACCTCTCACCAGCTTCCCTTCTTCCTCCTCTGAATTAATGCCCATTTTCAATTCTCTGTTCCTTTCCTGTAATCTCCTGACATAATATAGAGAAGATAGAAGAGCTATGTTAAAGCAAGTGCTGTGCAACAATTGAGAAGCTGAGAAGCCAGCCTTAACCCTAGTCATCTACGGTAAATTCACACAGGACCGGCCCGAGCCATTTGGGCACCTCTGGAGCATGGCGCCGCCCCTGGGAATGCAATGCATTTGGCAACCCCTGCCCCTGGGTACCCAGCGCATGTGCGACCCCACCCCGGGCATGCAGCGCATGCGTGGCCCTGCCCCCGGGTGCACGTGTGGCCCCGCCCTGGGTACACGGCGCGTACATGGCCATGCCCCCGGGCACCCGGCGCATGTATGGTGCCGTCCCAGGCGCATGGAACATGTGCGGTGCTGCCCCCGCTCGGTCAGCCCGTAGCTTGGGCCAGCTCTGTATCCACACTAGGAAATCCACTATGGGGAAACTTCAAAATTAGTCCGAGGCAGGCTCCATTAATGTGGACAGGCTACCTTGACTTAGAGCCCCAGGAAGCACTGTGGAGTAATTAGTTTAAATTACTCTGGGGAATAGTTATTTCAAAATAGCAGCACCAGAGAATCCACACTAACGCTATTTCAAAATAACTATTTCAAAATTAGCATTATTCCCCAAGGGAAGCAGGAGTACAGATTTTGAAATAAGTGGCCCATTTATTTAAGAGATATTTAAGAGCAGGTTGGATAGACATCTACCAGGGATGATCTAGACAGTGCTTGGTCCTGCTCTGAGGACAGGACTGAACTTAATGATCTCTTGAGGTCCCTCCCAGTTCTCGTAGTCTATGATTCTATGAAACACTGATCTTTGGAAATATTTTTTAAAAAATTCTTAATAATTTTCCCAACATTTATTCACTTCCTGGAATAGTATTTGAATGTCACATCTACTCTCATAATAAATTATAACCATTGTTTTCATAAGACATTCATGAACCACAAGGTCTCTACTGAAATTATAGCAGTCTTTACATCCTTGTCATTGTAAGTATTTCTGAAATTGCGCAGTAGCATTTTTCAAGTGCAATGCTATATTTTAATAGCCAGTTAAGATGGCTGTAAAATACAAGCATGAACATTAAGATCATTACTACACTGCTGCAGGAATACTTTCTGAAGAGGCATACCCAGCAGAATACTATTAATCTTAATGACATGTGCTTGCAGGATGGGGAAAGAAGAATTTGCAGATCAGATGAGAAGCAAGAGAGCTTTGAAAACAAATAGCTTTAATAAAAACAGATGAAACCCTTGAATTGGTTTTTGCTATGTCCCACAGCAATTTGTTCTTCACAAAACCACTAAGTTGCCTGTTTGTTTTTCCTCTGATTCTGAAAATACTGGAGGATTTTTCATCTTGTGTTTGCAACCCACATGATAGAGCAGAACTCCATGTAGTAGCGTGGACACCGTACTTATGACAGAGGTGGTGGACAGTGAGAAGTACCATGTGGGTTTCACTGAATTTTTTTAAAAGTGCAAAAATTATTAGAAAGGGATAGCAGCATGTGATGGCTAAAGTTGCATGATGGGAAGTTGACTCTTTTCTCCCGTTCACCCCAGTGTGACTCATTTCCTTCCTCCCATGTATTGCCAAGATTTCCTAAAACACAGCACGTTGGATGAGGGCAAGTCACACACTGGGATGTCTAATCATTGTGCACCCACTGTGCATCAATAGAGGCACTGCTCATGACTAACCATAGTGCTAATCGAAGGAGCTAAGTGTGCATGTGCACAAGGAAGAGACTGACTGCAATGCTTTTATGCTAACCTAACGCATTTAGCAACAATCATTGTGTGGATATGAGGCTTGTGAATGTGAGATGTGGTAAAAGCCAGTTTCCAGATTTTAGGGTCATACTTAATACCTTTGCTAGATCTGTGATACCTTTGTCTTTTCATGCTTTGATCATGAAAAAATAAACATGAAATAACAAACAAAAGTTTGTCTTCTTCACCACCACCCTTCTCCCCCCAATCTTTCATGTCTAGCATGCCTGGAAAAAAAATTATCTATCATCACCAACCTTTCTTCCTTTTTTTAAATTGCCCTCCCCACTGAAATCCATCTGTTCTTGGAGGTGTTCCAGATGTATTGTAAGTAGAATGCTGGTTTTGTCCCGCTGAATGATAGTTAACAATTTTAGGGCCAGAGAAAGTAAATGAGAATGATTCTCTAGCCTTCTGCCTACGGCAGTCAACTAGAGTGTGGGAGCCTCTAGATCCTGCTCCCAGGACTGTTTTATTATTTATACAAAGCAGAACAGCTTCAACAGGAGAGATGGAGAAACCCCCATATCAGTATATTCCATATCCCAATGGCAAGAGCACAGTTTTACAACATGGAAGACCCACATTCAAATTCTTTTTCAATATCAGTGTCATGGGGTGAGCACTTACCCCCATGATGCCTCCTGCTGGTAGCTCTGGGGAATTAGTTCTTTAGTCCACTGCATACCTCCTTCTGGCTGGTGTCTCACCAGTCCATGTTCCATGCTGTCTCCATTCAAACTCTGGATCCCCATCACTCCCAGACCATGGCATGGCTGTGTCCATTCCAGTGATCTCTCATTCCTATTCTGAGAGGGGGGTTATTGACAGTCCAGTATCTCTGCTGTCACAGTGGCTGACTGTGGACTCCAAGCCTAGCCTCTCACTTTGGGGCAAAGCACAGTGTGACCAGGCCAAGAAGGAAGGGGGGGGGACTCAGGTCCAGGAAAGGGTGGGGAGTACCCAGGGACCTTCTAGTGGCAGCCTTGTCCTGCCCTCCTCTACTCCCCTTCACTACCTTCTGTTCCCTGGGCCACTTCCCCTGTGACCCCTTTGCACCTGCTGGCCCTAGTGGTAAGAAAGACCAGCAGCCTAGCAGGTATCAGGCCTCCCTCTTCTAGCTGCCCTGAGTCTGCTAAGCACTGCTCTATCAAAGGTGCCTCTCAGGGAGCCAGGTCCTGCATCTCCCCTGGTCAGGGTCTAACTCACTACTCTCTGATGGGCAGCTCCTTTATACAAGGCTGCCCTAGCAAGCTACAGCCTGAGTGGCTTGTTGAAAGCCTCTCCCTCATTGTCCAGGGCTCTGTGCAGGCTCCCCTTCACCTGCTTTAACCCCTTCTTGGCAGTGTGGGGCAGTCGCTCCACCACAATCAGGCAAATGGAGGAACTGCATTCAGGCATCCCACATTCCAATTGAATTCTTTCATCACTCTGCTAAAAGCTGACTGTTAGCTGAACATGGCAGTGCTGTGACTACACAGTTCATAAGTTCTTAGACCCCACTCAGTTGAGAGACATTGGTAGTCTGAATGTAAAACGGGGGGCAAACATAAAACAAATGGTATTACAGTACAGGAGTGTGGCCCCTTTAGCTAGTTATTTGCTTACACAATAGCTTTTTCTAGATTATAAATAATGTACTATGAATCCAGCATCTTTCCTAAGTTGCTGATATTGGAAAGACCAACATGATTTCAGTGAAATATTGCAATAACATGAAGTGTACCTCCAAAAGAATTAATTACATTTAATAAAAAATATCATTTTGGAGCTCTCTCTAATCATTTTAAAAATGCATACACATAGTATATCCTTCAAGAAGGAACACCAATATTGGCAATCAATCAGAAAATGTCAAAACCAGAGATTCAGAACATTACAGAATCTTAAGTGTTGATTAGGCAGTGATTGGTATTTCATTTTTTAAAATGCAAAAGGGGTGCTGATTGAATTACTCTTTAGCAGACTACTTTAAAAATGTAGATTGTGAACATTTTTTTTTTTTTGGCTTGACTTCTGTGGCTTGAAACAAGGAGAAAGTGAAGAGTAAAAAGGTTTGGGGAAGATATGAGAGGAATATATAGTTCAATTAGAAATCAGCTTCTAAAATAATAGGGGGCTGTTTGCATTTAGACTGTGAACATTCCCCCTGCTGTACCCAGGTTCCTCCAATGGCTCTGTCACTTCTGCTGTATCTTCACTATTGTGAAAGCTTTCTTTGTAACTGCAGCAAGTTTTAATGACAATAAAATTACAGTTCCTGCTTGGCATTTTTTATAGATGAGCTTGAGCTATGACGTGGGGAGTTTGCATCTGGTTTTTGTTTGTTTGTCTGTTTTTTTTTAATTTGGCTCATTTCTCATTGTTTTAGATCCAGTTTGTCCAACAACTTTGTACAGTTGCTTATCCTTTTTAAAAAACTTTTGTGTTAATTATTCCACGAGCTCAGAGGTTTTCTTTATTCAACAGATGCGCTTTAGACAGACTACCACTTCTGTTTTAAGGGAACTCCTTTATTAGCCTCTATTATTTGCACAACGGCAATGATTCAGAGTACTCTCCCACTGGCCAGCTTGTAAACATTGACACTTTGGGGAAGGTCTCCTTTCCATTTACTTGCCTTTCACTGCAGAGAGGCTCCCTTAAGATCTTTCCATGCCAGAAATTCTCTTCTGCTAGTGCCAAAGAAACTCTTTTCTCTACTTGAAGGATTTTGTTATTTTTCAGAATGCGTGCAATATTATATAAATTCATTCTTAGGACTTGTTACACAGTACATTTTAACATGAATTGAAAACTGTGTTAAAGGGATGCAGAAGACTTTATCTTCTACTTTTTATCCTATCGCTCCTCAGATGAATAGCAACTTTGGAACCAGTTCAGACACAGAGTATAGCCCGGGAAGGAGCTCTAGTAAAATTTGGGTGGAAAGGCTCTCCAATCTGACCAGAAATTCTAAATTCATCCTCTCTGTCCCAGGTTACAGTGGGGTGGAACCATAAGATTCTCCCTCATAAGGGTCCATAGGCAATCGACAGTATCTACACTTTGCCAGGAAATGAAATGGAAAACAATTCTATTGCCAAAGGGAACACGATGATAACAACCACAATGAGTATGGCCATGAGAACACAGATTACCTGGATCCCTTTCCCAAATGGCATTAGCAAAATCAAACTACAACTTATCCAGGTATACAGAAATGAATCATTTAACGATATCTCAGACCCACAGGATCTTACTGCCCCCTTAAGGCTGGGTGTGGAAGGACCAGCCTCCCTTTGCCTGAAAAGCCTTGGAGCAGGTGGCATGTGAGATATCTAAAAGCAAACTTAAACAAAATAAAGAAGCAAGATATAAATGCAAAGATAGAATAGAAATAAAGATTTAGTTTCTGACCTGAAAAGATATAACACCCCAAAGTGGGCCCTGTCAGCAACGGTTGATGCAGCAGCCCCGATCTCCCAATTTCCTGGGCCTAAATAGTCTTTTTGGCGCCAAAGTGTTCCAGATGTTCAACCCCTTGCCCATAGTTGGCGTGGTACTCTTAGTTTTCTGTAGGTGCTATTTCTAATTGGAGAAAATACTGGGGGAACTCATGAATATATATCAGATGTGACTGATACTTTCTTGGGTTCCATCCCAGAGTGGCTAAGAAAAGGCTGGAACTTGTGGTTTTGACTCAGAAATCTGTTGCCTGATTTATAGGAAATACGGAATGGCAGTTACCCACAAAATTAGCAGATTTTGTTGCTGATTCTGAGCAGAATTAAAAGATAACCTGTCACATCAACTGCAAAACTCTTGTCTTATACATCTTTTTGAAAATAACAAGAGAAACATAAATATTAACCATTACCAACTACCATATTCCTGCTATAACCAATCATACAGAAAATTAATTCTGCAAGTACCTGGAGTTGCCAGTCTATTTAAATCTATAAAAAAAAACCAGAATAAGATAGGGCAGATGCAATTTACCAGGCCACAAAGGTGGTGATAAATATTGGCTATAATGGCAAAGAATTCTTAGGAATCCATGAAGGAATGCACATCCTTTGCCTAACCAAAAGAGTCAATTTCCTTACAATATTTTCGAAGGTTTTTCTTTGGCAAACGGTAGCTACAAGTATGAGGTCAATTTGTTCTTACTGCAAATTATTTCCTTTTGTTTTGCCATCCACAACAATGTACTATGAGTTTAACAGAACAAATGGATAACCAGTTGCCAACGTCATGTAGTTCACTCACTGTGAAGTGCCTCCTCCTGATTGCTCTGGGGATTAGCTCTATTCAGGTACGATGCCAGTTTCCTTGTCCAGTGGGGCCTCTTTGCCCTCAGATTTGGGGTATTCCTTCTTCATGACTCAGCCCCCCCAGCTAGGTCACTGCACAGGGTATCAAAATCCCACTGGATCAACAGCCTATTTACTCTTCCAGTCAGTCCTCCAGTCCAAGGCTTGGTCCAATGTTGCTTTCCCTGCACCTGGTGGTGTAACCCAGGCCCACCTGCTTTTCCAGGTTCCACTCTAGGGACCTTCTATCTGGCAACGGTGGTCTGCTTTCCCTCAGTCTCTGTTGCTCTTTCTTTGGACTACTTCCTACAACTTCTGGTACCCCCCTCTTTGGGCGTGCCAGCTCAAATTCCCTCCTCCCAGAGAGTAAATTCAATTCCATAGTCTCAAACACATCTCCCTAATCCCAAAGAGTGACTGCAGCCTGCTTCTTTTCTAGCCCCTTTCTCAGCCAATTTCCTGGCTTTATACAGGATCCTGCTTTTCCTTCTCATCTGGATTCCATTTTGCATTAGTTCTTCTGTCCCTGATCGCCTTGCAGGTGCAGCCTTTCAGGTTAATTACATTCTCTTCACCAGCTTGTGTGAGGTGGACACTTCATTGCTCCCACCCCAAAAATGAAAGGGGATATGAACAGAGTGAGAAAGGATGAAGGTTTAGATGTAGCTAACTTTAGAGAGTGAAAACAGTAACCTCTAGCAGAGTGTGAGTTGTAGGAAGTGTCTTAGCAATGTACTGACTGTATTCCTTTCTGTGTAGGTGCTTCTTGACTAAATTAAGCCCAACCAAAGCCAACTTAGTCACCAGTAGTAATTATTAAACAAATCCACATTTTAGAGGAGTGGTTCTCAACCTGAGGGTATATAAAGGTCTTCCCTGGGGTACATAAACTCATCTAGGTATTTGCCTAGTATTATAACAGGCTCCAAAAAAACAACCCCAATTAGTACAAACTGAAATTTCAGAGAGACTGAATGAGAATATAAGCACTTTTTTCCAGTAACAGTGTGCTGTGATGCTTTTGTATTTTTATGTCTGATTTTGTAAGCAAGTAGTTTTTAAATGAAGTGGAATTTGGGGATAGTCAAGATAATCTGACTTCTGAAAGGAGTACAGTAGTCTGGAAAAATTGAGAACCACTGGTCTAGAGAAACTCTTTGTCAACTGCTTTTGGTGCAGTTTCTGTAGGAGTCTCTGCTTCCTTCTAACTAGTCCCTTTCAATTCACTTACAGATAGACCAGTCCATAAACTATATCCATAAACCATAACCATAAATCTATATTGAATCCGTTATCTTTTAATTTCCGGGGACAGCTGTCTATTTTATTTCATTGTCAGTTTCTTAGAGTCAGTCTGACATAGGGATGTTGTAACTCAGGCCTTTCTACCTCTCTTTTCCTGTTCCCTCCTTTGAAGGTGCATGCTTCCAAAAATGGCAGTTCTGGTGGCTTTGTCAGTGTAATTACCTGTAAGCAGCGGAGACTCTAGCCTGTGCTCAGTGTGGGGTCTGCAAACACCACTATACAGTCTCACTAAACATATAATCACAGTTACTTTTATCAAATACAGTAATTGATAAGGAAATTATCAATTGATTGCTGAAGAAATTATTGATAATAGCTGTAGGCAATATGGCAGATGGGAAATGTATCCATAGTTTATAGATACTGGGAGTAGAAGTCATGCCTGCTAAAAATCAGTAAGTATCTGAGCTAGCATCGTACAAATTGTTTCTCCTGTGCTTCAAAAGATACTACAGTATCTACAGCAGCAAGTGTCATCTATTCAGTAATGTCATGGAAATAGCCATAATTTGTTTACGCACTGTGACTACCCGAGAATGTTGAAATGAGAGATGTTTTTGTGAGGATTACGTAGATAATGATACAAATTACCCTTGCTCAAAAAGCATGAAAGACATTGAGAACAAGAAAAATAGCCAAGCCATACAACTGTGGAAATAACTGCTGTGACTACAAAGATTAAATGTAAACAATTTCTGTTGCTTGTCCTTGATAGTAATTTTGTATTTTTGGTTGCATTCTGTTTGCTTTATTTCTATCTAGGAGACATGGGAGACACCATTACAATAGAATCCTCTCCACATCTGTAAATATTAATTAATGTCTGCACAAACAAAATATTGCATCAGAAGGAGTTGATGTTCATTCACATTCAGTAGGACCTACGTGTTTTCTGAACATCCCTTTTACCAGAAACAGGATCATCTCTAAAGCCTTGGAAATCCATGGATATCCACTTTATATCTGCTGGTATCCTTACCTGTGGTTGTGGATGCAGCTATCTGTGGCTTATTTTTGCAGTTACAAATGCATATGCAAATTTTGTATCTAAAGCCCTACAGATTTGCAGATATTTGCTTTATATCCATGGGTATCCATATCTGCACACGTGGATATAGCTATCCACTGCTCATTTTTGCAGATATGGATGCAGATACAAATTTTGTATCCGTGCAGGGTTCTAATCCTATCCCTCAAAACCAAGAACTTTGGGCAGAGAGCTGACTGTCTTTGCAAAGGCTATTTGACTCTCAGGACTTCATAGTTTAACTCTAGGCCTTAGCTACTGCACTTTAGACAGCATGCCTTTTCTAAGACTCATTACTAAAGACCTTTAATCCTGAATTTCAGCTTCATACCCTGCAATTGCTGCTGTTTTGAGGAAGCTGTTGCCCTTTAAATAAGATCATGGGCTTTCAGGCTTGACTTACTGGGTCAAAGCCCTTGATAAAATCAATTCCTAATACTTTCAAGGTTGAGGTATCCTAAAGATTTTATATAATTAAGTTGCCCCGGATTCACCCTCTGCCTAACATAGTCCAACAATACTATGAGGTGTAGTTACAACAGTTTCCAAATTCTGAGGTACTGTTCTTGTTCATTGAGCTCTAGTATGGTTCCCCAGACAGTTATTGAGAGAGACTTTTTATCAGATTTCTATGTTAGGACTGCATTATAAACCAGTTGTTTTCAAACTTTTGGGCTCAGGACCCATTTGTAAATATTTATGGTCTGTTGCAACCTAGTAACTAGGCTGAGGGTGGAGGCCCTGGGGTGGTTTTGTCATGTCCTGCCCCCTCAGGAGGCTGGGTCTTGCCCAGCACTCACCCCACAGTGGTGGCTCCAGCAGCTCCTATGCCATGGGGCTGGCTAGGCTTGATTCTCTGCTCTGTGCATCTGGGGTTACAGCAGCACTTGGATTTAGCCCACCCCCTCCCCCCCGACTGGATCAAATTTGTGAGCTGGCTCTGGGGGTTGCAGTAACATTCACGCAAATTTTGGCCTACCTAGATTCCCATCATGATGGAGGCTGGACCTGGAGCACAGAGATGAGGCCTGTGGGACTCTGATGCTTTCTGGAAACCCAGTTTTGGATCCTGATCCAGGGGTTGAGAAACCCCTGCTGTGAACTATCTTTGAGATTAATAGCAGGGTCTTAAACTGCTTTCTGAAAAGTCTTGGCAACAGTGGACAGGGAAACCACATTGATCAAAGAAAGCCTGCTATATAACAGTACCTGATACAGCCATGTTTAAATATTATTGTAGTTAGCACTGACTTCTTGTCAGCATTGATAAGGCATTGATGCTCAAATAAGCTTCTGTGCTTCAAGACACATGTCTTGAGAGAGCTGGTATTCCTGTCTGCAAATCTTAAATATGGGTGTCTCCGAAGTTGTCTTTCTTTAAATAGATTGGGTAACAACAATATTTCTCCCTAACTAAACATTCATGAGGCTATGTCTATACTGTGCTGTTTTGTGCAAGAAATATGTAAATGAGGCAAAGCGTGGAATATCGCCGCACCTTATTTACATAATAGAGTTGGATGCCTTTTGCGCAAGAGGCTTTTGCGCTAAAAGGAGCTGTCTACACAGCTCCTTTTTGTGCAAAACCCCCTTTTGCGCAAGGGCCGTTCTTCCTGAAAAAAATGCGGAAGAACGGCTCTTGTGCAAGAGGGGGTTTTTGCATAAAAAGGAGTGCTGTAGATGGCTCCTTTTTGCGCAAAAGCCTCTTGTGCAAAAAGCGGATGCTCATTAATTATGCAAGTGAGGCAGGGCGATATTCCATACTTCACCTCATTTGCATATTTCTTGCGCAAAACAGTGCAGTATAGACATAGCCCCAGAGCATTGCAGGAGAGCCTGCATGTCACCAGTATAACGGGAGGCAGACGAACCTACCAACAATGTGTTATTCCTGAACCATTGTTTTCAGACATTCTAAAGTTAATGCTGTTGCTCAGTCAACATAATCATGTTTTTATTTCCCTTCATTGTGCAGAACATCAACAAACATGGGCTATGTAACTTTTAACAGTGTCAATTTTAGAGTCTTCCAACACAAAAGCAGACTTGTTTAATCCATGTCTCGCTATCTTATCGGCAAAGTAACAAAATGAATGTCAAGTTATTCCTGAACTGGGTGTAAGTAGATAAGACCATTTTCAAGATAAAGTCTGATTTCATTTTCTATGTTCAAGTTTAAACATAATCAATTGTCAGGCAGTTTTTCAAGAAAATATTTCCATTTTAGATGGATTCTGCTTTGCAACTGGGATCAATGTTAAAATGTTTTAATCAGATATGAGGAACAAAGCTAACTGATGTCTTTCTCCCTGCCAGAATCATTTGTGATAGCTAAGCAGATCTCAGTGTGACAGATTGCTCTTCCTGCCTCCATTTGATTGGTAACATGTCATTAAATATTTTAACAGAACAGCCATCTCAACTTAAGAAGCAGTGACCTCACAGTACAAAAGTTAGAAATATAAATCATCTTCCTAATCTCTGTTAATGTGATACACAGCAAATCCTTTTTTAAAAAAAATCACAATTAGACACGATCTTCCTGTGAGTCAGGTTTGTGAGCTCTCTGGATGGATTTCAGTCTGTACAAACAGTTTTGCCAGATTATGTGAGAGTGTTTACCATGTCTTGTGAGTGGTGTCATATAAAAAATTGTAATCATATTAGATTTGTGCTTGCTCCTGCAACCACTAATATGAACGTTTGCAAGATGAAATGCTGTTTATTTAATTTCCTAGAAGTTGCAAATAATGTGTCTATTCTTTAAGCCATTGGAATAATATTTAATAACGTAAGGTAAACTATAGCAGTTAAATACGAAGTAACAGACAGTTTTTGGTGGATTTACTTAATAATTGTATGACTAGTTATTTACACCAGATCACCAAAGCCCCAATCCTGAAGAGGTTCAGAGGGCACTTGTACTTGACTTCACTGGGCTCCATGTGGATGGAAAGTGGTCTGGTGTTATGGATGGAGCCCATTGCTGGATTTTGGTTTAAATCGTTTAATTACTTAGTAAACCTAATATGAAACTATTAGATTATTTAGGGCCCAGTGATACTGGGGAGTGGTGTGGAGGAGCTACTGAAGGGAATACAAATCATCACCTTTTAGATTGTATCCAAATTCTTTGGGGGCAGAAGGCAGGCCGACAGGACTTCCTCTTTCACTGCACACCTGCAGGTTCCACTACCAATCCCCAAAGAACCGCAGGAGATCATAAGGAAACATTGCCAGATAACACCAGCCCACCTGAAACTTTGTTCTATCTATGGGATGGGTAGCATTCCACTAGGCAGGTTAGCATGATTCACTGAATGTGGCATTTCTCCTGTCTGTATCTCCCAAAGGCTGTTTTTATAAGTCTGGAATCACTTCTGCTTGAATAAATGCAGGGACAAAATCTGGCCTAAATATATTCACTTTGCTATACATATTACTATTTCTGTTGCTTTAAATTCTTAAGAAAATGTATTGATTTTAAGTAATTATTATTAGACACAAGTAGACACTCTTTCTTTATGTATCAGTTATTAAAAAGGACTCTATGAATTCCAACAAACAGTTAATATATTGTTCTAAGCAGTCACTGACCAGTAACAAGTAAATGTATTACATGGTTTTATTCTTTAAAATCAGTGAATAATTTTCTTTTTGAGTTGATACTTGGCCACAGCCCAATAGTAAGGGAAGGGCAAATGTAAGAATTTTTAGCCTTTAGTTTTGTGCTCTAACTCTTTTTTGAGCCAATATTGTAATTAAAATAAGAGTGCGATAAAGGAAAATGTTCTAAAGTACTTAATTGTTGGGTTAACTAACGAGGGTAACTTGGTCTCCTGCAGTCTTTAAATTCATAACCCCAATTTTGGGAGATCTGAATCTCAGGAGTAGGGATGATGAAATTATGCCTCTGTTACTTGAGTCTCAGAAACTTGAGGTCTAAGGCCCATTCATATTCTTGTGTGTCTGTTAAAATGAGCGTGCAGGGAGCCAGTTTGCATGTACAATTGCAATATAAACATATGCAGGGAAAACACACACATTTAAGAGAAAAAATTGACAGGAAACTTTAGGCTAAAGCTTTCAAAAAATCAGGTCCTAATGGGCTATTCGTTTATTCTTACAAGGTTGATCTAGCAGGTATTTCCTTCTCCCCCCTACCGTGAGTAAGTAAGCTTTTTCATGTGAAATGCGTAGGATCAGTATGGTATGCTACATTGACTCAAATGTTTGCCATGACTCACAGAGTAACAGTACAAGTCAGGCTTGAAATGATTTTCTCTCTTTTATAGTATGTGTGCTAGTGGAAATATGACAGTATGTTTTGATGTATGGTTTTTAGGGACATGCAAGTCATTATTAATTATCTTCCTTTTCAAAATCAGCTAATTGTGAATAATTAGGAGCATTGATTTCCTCTTTATAGCCACAAGAGTTTTCAAATATTCTTTAAAATGACAGAGTAGTTCAGAAGAAAATATAATTTTGTATTCTGTTTTCAGATGTATTTGGACAAATGTAAGTTATAGAAACTAAACAACATTTAATGAGAAATGTCATACATGTCTTAAAATTCTCTGCATCCTGACACTTGAACAGTATCTAAATGTATCCTTCTCTGATCTTTTTCAGTAAGCATATGCATGTAAAAATCCAATATAGGAAATATTCTTTAAAAGTCTTAACAGCAAAATTGAAGGCAAAACAGCAGATAAGAAATATTATTATGGGTGTTGAATATTTACTTTTTAGGCAGAGTAATTTGATAATGTATTTTCCGGCCTTTATCAGGATCACAAAGAGATTAGCCTTTATTGTGATAATGCACATACCATACATTATCTGCTGTATCTGTAATCTTACTGTTTACTACATTCTCGCTGCTATATTTGAAGATGTGTCAGTATTTGTGTCATAGTACCTCCTCCCAAATCCCAGTGGCATCAAATACAAATATTTATTCTAGTCCAAATGGCAAATAAATCTCGGCTGCAGGCAAATTCCTTTCTGGCTGTCACAACCTATGTGCACTCCAGTGCGGCATTTGATTTTTACATCAAGAGTCAGGGAGAGAAGCAATGAGGAGGAGGGATGGGATTGTTTGTACACAGATGCAGAGAGCAGAGGAGAGAAACTGAGCTAGACATACCCAGAAATATCCAGAAAGCTTGTCCCTTATGAGAGGGCTCACCCAGGATTTGAACTGTCATGGGCCTTGGATACTTAAGATAAGCTTCGTGTGTCCAGAAGTCTGTAACACACAACTTAGTATATGTAATTTGTCTTCCTCTGATCCACATAGGACATGCTACAGCTGTCAAAGAAAGAAACACCACTTAGCAAGCAGCACAGATATAAGATGCTACCTCAGGCAGAGGCCATTGCAAGAATCTGATCTTGAGATGATGAAGCCATAGATAAAAATTCAAGGTCTGCCTCTGAAATGGAGAAGGTCTGACTTCACTTTAGCTTCTACTAGATGTACTAATAGCAGCTAGGAATCAACCAGGCTGACAGATTATGAACCCTCTCAATCATTATCCTGTCTTCTCTTCCTGGTTGCTTACTCAACCAGAGACATAACCATAGGCTTAGCTGGCTCAGCCAGGTTGCCTCTTCCAGACAAAAAGTAACGCAATTGACAGCTCCACTTGCGTCAAAATTTATTTTTGAAATGTATCATCAGCCTACTGAATACATTTCAACCCTGTCTCCTAAGCAGCCCCAACAACAGCCTCGTGTATCTAAAGAGGAATGATAGGATGGAGCCCTGCAGAACCCTACATCTTTAATTAATAATTATATTGTGGAAGCTTTGGATCTAAAATGAGGTGGAAAATATATATAGGAGCTATAGCTAAAGTCTGGCTCTCTTCTGAAAAATGGCTCTGCAACAAAAGGACTTGTGGTGTTTGTGGGGTTCTGTGATTATAAGAAGAGTTTTTGTTATTTCCATAGTAAACATGTTCAATGTATAACAATATGGAATTAAGGAGCTGTGATCAGAGGCGTTATCCCTGCTCAGGCTAGGCACAGGCCAATCTCCTCAAGGAAGAGAATCTTGGCTGTAGAGTGCTCCCTGTTAATCCTTCAAAAATACTTTGTGCACTGCCTCTGTTGCCCATCTGCAATTGCAAAAGTGGCCATCGCAAAACCCCCCACAGTCTGGCTGACCACACCCTATGGTTCAATCTAGCATAGCTGTTTATATTGGTCAGCATACAGCTTGAAGTTTTAGAAGACTCTGGGTCTAAACTCCGGTAAGTATGTGTTGGCTCAGCAGTAGGATATAGACACACAGTGGCAACCTAGTTCTTCATCTGAATAGATTCTATGGCCAAGAGTGAAAGAAAAGTAGAACAACTGTTTAATAGTTGAAAATGTTAATAAACTAGTATCTTCAACTATTATACAGTCAAACTATCACTTTTCTACATTATGGTAATTTCAAAGGGCGTCCTTTTCAACTATAAGCATTGAACATCTGTCTTAATCTCCTCAAATTGAGAAATAGCTGAAGATCATTACATATGTCATATAAATGTCAGATACTAAGGAAGATAATTTATGCTTTTGAGTTAAGAGAAGAACCTTAGAAAGAAACATAGTGATAGGATCAATTAGATGTTTTTTTCAGTTATACTTTCCCAATTGTCAATTTCACAAAGAGCCCTTTCAAATGGTCAAGGGAAGTCTGGTGTGGGAGTTAGAGATGGCAGTAGAAGTAGATCACTCTTGAGAGTACCGCAAGCTCTGGTGAAATATTTTGTGAACCGTAAAATGTCTTAAACTGAATTTTTTAACATTTGTTTGATTGTTCCTCTAAGTGGATACCAAATTTAGCTACATTATATTTATGTAGCTTTTATTGAAGTAAAATGTCAAATAAGCAAGGATGGAAAGAGCTTGATAATAACAAATGCAAACAATGGGCAGTATAAACATACTTCAGTATGAGGACCAAGACTAAGTGACATTTACCGTGGCGGAGGTTCGTAGTATCTCAGGGATGAGTATGTGGATCATGCTAGATGAAAAATTAAAATATGTACAGGCAGTCCCCGGGTTACGTACAAGATAGGGACTGTAGGTTTGTTCTTAAGTTGAATTTGTATGTAAGTCGGAACTGGTACATATTGTAGGGGAAACTCTAGCCAAACATTTCTCCAGAACTCAGTTTTATTCTCCTACACCTCACTTCCCTCAGTCCTTTATTCTCAAGCTGAGGTGTCTGCTGAGAAAAGCCACTCCGCGTCTCCCTGGTCTGCTGGGGGGGGGGGGGGCGCTAGCTTCGCGTCTCCCTGGTCTGCTGGGGGGGAAGCAGCTAGTGCGGGGTTGCCTCACCCCGTTTGTAAGTAGGGATCCGATGTAAGTCGGATCCATGTAACCCGGGGACTGCCTGTATAGAGCAGAATCATTATCTAAGCTTCACATTGAAAGCCCATAACACATTGAATTGAATTTATTTTAAAATTTGAATTAATGTTGTAATTTAATTAATTTTTCGTAAGCAAATTCCCCAGACTAAAATAGCTAAGGGAATCAAAGAAGCAACCTATATGTCAATAATGCAGTCACAAAAAATATAGTAATTACAAACCTAACAAGCCCCATCCCACCGCTATTCGCATGCCATAAAGCATGGTATTTCTCTTGTCACAACAACATGGAATGAGATGGTCATTGGTGCTTGAATTAATGGATTAAGAGAAATAGTAAATGAGGGTTGTTGTTTTTTTCTTTTTCTGCAGCACACTGTTTACAATTAGCTATGTCTCTGGTTATTTATGTTGCTTCCATAATGGTGGTATCTGTCAAATCTAATCAGTCAAATGGTATCAATCAAATTACCTCATGTTAGTTTACCAGTGTTCTTTTCCTCAGTTAAGTGGGATTTGATGAACTAGGAGCCCATTTTATAAGACTATATCACACTAATGTTGACAACTTAATTGATGTATGACTGATATAACTTTGCCTTTCAGAACAAGCAAGTGAATATAGAATGATGACATTCCATAAGCTTAGAGTGATGTTGCAGAGGAGCATTCTTAGCAATGCTTTTGGCAACTGGGTACAGAAGCATTACCTTCTCTGGTCTGAAGAGGTACATCTACACAGCTGGGCTAAAGTTGGAATAAGCTATGCAACTTCAGCTACATCAATTGCATAGCTAAAGTCGAAATAGCTTAACTTGGCTTTTGGCCAAGTAGAAAGGAAAGAGGAAAAAACTGAGATGAAGTTAATTCCCTTGGCTATGTCTACACAGCAGGAAGTTGAAGGAAGAACATTCTTCCTTCGACTTCCCTTACTCCTCGTAAAATAAGGGTTACCCTGAGTTGGAATAAGAAGTCATCCAGCTCTCCATTATTTCTAAATAATGGCTTACTGTGTCGATGTGCTCTTTGTTATTTTGGAATAATGTCAGTTATTCTGAAATAACGCTGCTGTGTAGACATAGCCAAGGGGATTAACTTCATCTCAGTTTTTTCCTCTTTCCTTTCTACATGTACTTCTGGGGAAGGCTTTGAAGGTAGCTGCTTTTGAGACAGATGATGGAGAATGTCAGTGGCTCTACAACCAAGCTAGGCTCTACAACCAGGTTGAATTGGACCCTGACCTTGGAGGGTTTGTTAGTTTTCAATTGTGTTATCTTATTCACTGTCTGCTCCAGTTTTCAAAATGGATCCATAGCTCCCCTTCCTCCTATGCAGAATAAGCAGCATAACAGCCAATGAAAGTCTCAGTTTGGTAACATTAGACTCTATCTGTTTTCTCCTCTCCTCTCCTCTCCTGTCCTCTCTTCAGTCTTTCACTTCAGAGAGGTGGCACACTGAAACCTCTGCCCTTGATTTCAGAAGATGATGAGCTCAGAGATTAGAGGAAAAGATGGGACAAGAAACGCATTTCTTACCATGACCGTCTTTGTCCTGTACTAACAGGTTTTCTCTGCTATGCATGTAATTAGGAGTCTTAATGGTAAATTAATACGATAGCATTTATATTTCCAGAACTCACTTATCTAGGCTTCATATCAGCAAAATCACACTCTTTTCCTTTGTTACAAGACTCCTGGGAGTCTGCAGACTATGTCTAAAATTTTCCAAAGCGGTCTATACGTCCAAATACATCTTTGTGGTGGTTTCACTAATGAAAAAAGGTTGAAAACAATTGATTTAAGCTGTTAACAAAATAGCTGCAGGATGTAGACGGGTAAAGGTGGTTGTGCTTCTGCTGCTGTTGTCATTTTCAATAACAGATTAGTGGGTAGGGCACTCACCTGAGTGGTGAGAGATGCAGATTCAGATCCCTCCCTTGGAAATGGATTTTTTCAGTTCCCTGAAAATTCTGAATTATTTCTGATTTGGTAAACTCCAAAGTGATTTTTTTTGAGATACCACCAAACTAGAAAATCAGTTGTTTGCTCAGCTTCAGTTTATGCGAACACAGCAGCAAAGTGAAGACAGATGCATGAAATTAAGTGACAGACTGTAAACTTTTATTAAACATTTGTATAGGGAGGAACTTCTCACCCTCTCCAATATGCTTTTATACCAGGCATTTAATTGGTTCCAATGTAGGAGGTTACAGGGCTCCCTACGATATAACCCATAATGTGGGGTAGATGCTCCTCAGTCTATCCGACCACCCCACAGGATTTAGCTTTTGCTGAGCCCTAGATCCTTCTGATCTCTTTACCTCTGTAACCCACACTGGAAACAGACCACAAGTTGCAACAAACACACAACTGCAACCCAGTATCTTAGTACTAAGAACATTTCTGTTCAAGACACTATGGCTTGAAGTATCAGAGGGGTAGCCGTGTTAGTCTGAATCTGCAAAAGCGACGAGGAGTCCTGTGGCACCTTATAGACTAACTGAAGTGTAGGAGCATAAGCTTTCGTGGGCAAAGACCCACTTCGTCAGATGCATGTAGTGGAAATTTCCAGAGGCAGGAATAAATATGCAGGCCAGGATCAGGCTGGAGATGACCAGGTGGAGCCAATCAAGGAGGATGAGGCCCACTTCTAGCGGCTGATCTGGAGGAGTGAATTCCAAGAGAATAGAAGCTGCTTTTGTAGTTAGCGAGCCATTCACAGTCTTTGTTTAATCCAGAGTTGATTGTGTCAAACTTAAAGATGAACTGTAGCTCAGCAGTTTCTCTTTGAAGTCTGGTCCTGAAGTTTTTTTGCTGCAGGATGGCTACTTTTAGATCTGCAATTGTGTGTCCAGGAAGATTGAAGTGTTCCCCTACAGGTTTTTGTATGTTGTCATTCCTAATATCAGATTTGTGTCCATTGATTCTTTTACGTAGGGACTGTCCTGTTTGGCCGATGTATATAGCAGTGGGGCATTGTTGGCACATGATGGCATATATTACGTTGGTGGATGTGCAGGAGAATGTACCAGTGACAGTATGGCTGATCTGGTTAGGTCCTGTGATGGTGTTGCTGGTGTATATATGTGGGCAATCTACACGGGAGGTCCATTTCCTGGACACCACGATACAAATAAGTGACGGTCATATCAATACCACCCTATACCGAAAACCTACCAACCGCTATACTTACCTGCATGCCTCCAGTTTCCATCCCGGACACACCACACGATCCATTGTTTACAGCCAAGCACTGAGGTACAACCGCATATGCTCCAATCCCTCAGACAGAGACCTACACCTACAAGACCTTCAACAAGCATTCTGTAAACTGCGATACCCACACGAGGAAGTGAGGAGACAGATTGACAGAGCCAGACGTGTACCCAGAAGCCTCCTGCTACGGGACAAGCCCAAGAAAGAAACCAACAGAACACCACTGGCCATCACCTATAGTCCCCAGCTAAAACCTCTCCAACGCATCATTAGTGATCTTCAGCCCATCCTGGACAATGATCCCTCGCTCTCACAGGCCTTGGGAGGTAGGCCGGTCCTTGCCCACAGACAACCCGCCAACCTGAAGCATATTCTCACCAGAAACTACACACCGCACCATAATAACTCAAACTCAGGAACCAATCCTTGCAACAAACCTCGGTGCCAACTCTGCCCACATATATACACCAGCAACACCATCACAGGCCCTAACCAGATCAGCCATACTGTCACTGGTATATTCTCCTGCACATCCACCAACGTAATATATGCCATCATGTGCCAACAATGCCCCACTGCTATATACATCGGCCAAACAGGACAGTCCCTACGTAAAAGAATCAATGGACACAAATCTGATATTAGGAATGGCAACATACAAAAACCTGTAGGGGAACACTTCAATCTTCCTGGACACACAATTGCAGATCTAAAAGTAGCCATCCTGCAGCAAAAAAACTTCAGGACCAGACTTCAAAGAGAAACTGCTGAGCTACAGTTCATCTTTAAGTTTGACACAATCAACTCTGGATTAAACAAAGACTGTGAATGGCTCGCTAACTACAAAAGCAGCTTCTATTCTCTTGGAATTCACACCTCCAGATCAGCCGCTAGAAGTGGGCCTCATCCTCCTTGATTGGCTCCACCTGGTCATCTCCAGCCTGATCCTGGCCTGCATATTTATTCCTGCCTCTGGAAATTTCCACTACATGCATCTGACGAAGTGGGTCTTTGCCCACGAAAGCTTATGCTCCTACACTTCAGTTAGTCTATAAGGTGCCACAGGACTCCTCGTCGCTATGGCTTGAAGGTGCTGCAATGAAGGAAAAACAAAATAAAACAAAACAACCTTCCCTGGTCCTCTGCCTGTTGATCATGGGAGAAAATTCCTTGCTGACTCCATAAAAAGATGATTGACTAGATCTGCAGTATCTGTCAGGCTATGTTCCTATTCCTAGCTTGAGTTAGACTGGCGATGAAATAGGCTTCACATGGCCCTGCGTTTGGCTAAACCCTAGCTTTTGGGGAATGCTGGCCTCTCCCCCAGCTGGCCAATGGTGTCAGAGATTCCCAGAGGGAGAAGCTACCTGTTAATCTTGCTAATGTCTCCCTTCTTTGGGGGACTGTTTCTCTGTTAGCCCCAACAAGTTCTCCACCATTGGTGGATGTGGCATTTCTGAGCTTAACTGGGCTCAGCTGCACCTGATTGCATCAAAAGAGTGAGGCATCCATCTGTGACGTGGAAACCCTTCCCCCCCCCCCCCCCCCACCACACATTGTTCACTGGCTAAAGGAGCCACTTCCTCCTAGGTCTGGGCACCCCTGTGATGAGGTACAGCAGCATGAAATACCCTCCCCAAAAGGCAAATGATCTATATATCTGTTCACACCCATTATTTTCGATATTATATAGGGACAAGCTAAAAATGTCTGTAGTTAATAAAGCATCAATAAGCAACCTATAAGAATGGTCCCAATGTAACCAAGATTTATAATGAAACCCATCTATGATCAAAGTCTGTATTCTTGCCAACACAGTGATACACTTGAAACATGCATCCACACTTGCATTCATGCAACATGTCATACGAAATAAATGTAAATGCTGGCTTAATCAAAACTAGAAGATGCATTAAAATTATTAGTCATTTTGTATGACAGCATTTACTTTGCACACAAATTATTTCTGAATCGAAAGTGTTCAAGAATGTCATTTTGTATGACAGCATTTACTTTGCACACAAATTATTTCTGAATCAAAAGTGTTCAAGAATAAGGGGTTTGCTTTCTGATCTCAGTTCTGTAAACAGTTTTTGTGATATTATCAATTAAACTTACATTTTCAGAAAATTGCCAGCAAAGGTCTTATAAGGTTGTCATTAATCTCTTCCTTTAGACATGAATTGATGTAAAATGGTTATCAATTTAGACCATAAAAGGGGGGGAGGGAACGTAAGGGATGCCAAATTTACAGGCTATCACTGCTCATGTTGCACAATCTCAGTGTATCATTTTGTCCAGTCACGTCTGTCCGGCTATCTTTCCCAAGACTTGCAGCCATTGTTTTCCCTGACAGTTGGTTTTATGGATCATTATTGCTAACTCAGTTTTGTTCCAACTCTTATGTCT
Organism: Pelodiscus sinensis; assembly: GCF_049634645.1. NCBI lineage: Eukaryota > Metazoa > Chordata > Testudines > Trionychidae > Pelodiscus > Pelodiscus sinensis. The sequence continues at coordinate 312,218,943 of NC_134711.1, forward strand.
GGTTCAGAATTTATTTTAAACCCCAAGTTACTATGCAACCCCTCCTAGTCCTCATCCTCAATCAAAAAAAAAGTGATGGCATAAACACTGATTTTGAATTGCTTTGCTTTCATACAAATATTGTCACTACCTTGGCTTTCTTGAATTTAATCATTGTCCCTGACATTGCAGAAAGAAATACAGGACACTAAAAATTTGATTTAACTAGACTGAAACTCTATTAAGTTGATCACCTGGGAATTATCTGTAAATAACATGTCCAGTGCAGACCATCCTTCCTTTCATAACCCATACCACAAGGAGTGGGGCTCTGTCCTTGGTTCCACAACTCTTTGTCAGCACCCCACCTTCTGCACCATTAGCCTCGTTCGAGCACCATTACTGGGTCTCCACTGTCTCCTCCTCACATGGACAGGGCATAAGGGGTTATCTTCTTTTGAGACATTAGGAGTCCCAGTTCTATTCCCCACTTTGTTTAGGACATGCCTTCTCCTATTCTGAGTTCTTCACTTTATCAGGAATCTGGACTTCCTATTGCATGAGTAATTGTGCTAGATATCAGGCTAGAATCAGGAAGCAAGAGTCAAGGTTAGAGTCTGGCTGGAGTTGGAGACTGGAGATTAGAGATAGTGTCAGGCTGAAGTCCGGCTGGGATCAGAAATCAGGAGATAAGGAGAGGTTTGGAGTCACAGCAGCCTTGAAGTCTGTGTTGTAGCCCAGACAACTATTTGGGGCATCCTCCAAGGTTACATATGGTACGTCTAGACTACAGGCTTTTGTCGACAGAAGTTTTATCGACAGATACTGTCCACAAAGCTTCTGTCAACAAAGAGGGTCTTGACTACATCCAGTTCTGTTGACAACGCAAGCTGCTTTGTCGACATGACAGCGTAGATGCAGTAATGCCTTCTTTTGACAGAACTCTGTCGACAAAAGACATTGTTCCTCGTAGAATGAGGTTTACAGCCGTCGACAAAACTGCTGAGTACTGTCGATGTTATGTTGATAGAACTCAGCGGGAGTGTAGACGCAGGTATAGTTTTGTCGACAAAAGTTCACTTTTGTCGACAAAACCCTGTAGTTTAGACACACCCATAGAGTGTTTGGCCAATCAAAGGGCTGCAGGATACTATTACTCTGGGTCTCTTTGGTGGCATTCCTTGCAGCATCTTCTCTCCACAGGCTCCCTCTGACACTTTGAAAACATCACCTGTCTCATGCTCTGCAGACCTGGGATTTTTATGTTACCAGGCATTTGTTTTCATCCAGTGTGTAATAAATAACTCATCAAAGAAGGCAGTAGCCCCAGTGTAGTTGTTTTGGGGCAAACTCCTTTTTGCCATTGAAGTTTTCTTACAGAAGACATCCTTTTGTCTCCTTCATTGTTTCTCTTTGGTGACAAAAAATGATTCAGGACAGTAAATCATGTTCCCCTCCCCAATCATAAAGCCCTTCTTGTTGACTCAACAGCAGCACAGGAATATAAAGTGTTCAGAAATTAGATACAACTTTATTTTAATTCTAAATTCCACAATTCTAAATTAATTTTATGTTTATAATTAAAAACTATCATCATTCATTTAAAATTCATTGGTTTTCAGATATTATTCCTGAGCGTTCTCTTTCTAATTTATCATTTTGCAAGTCCCCATTAATTAGCCTGTTACATTATTTGAGACCACGTTTCTCTAAAGACAGAACAACTTTTAAAAATACTAGGAGAGACATAATTTCTTTTACAACTTATTTAATTCATTATAAAACTTCATCTCTGCATTCATGCAGATGACAAAGGCTTTTGGTATTAGCAGTAACATCAATGAGTTTTATTGCTCAAGCAATAAGTCATGTGAAAATCATAAACTACCAAGTGTCAGGGAGCAAATCTTTTTGTATCGTACTTCTCCAGGTCAAGTTCCAGTCATCACTAAAATGTTTGTTTTTATGACTATTGAATACAAAACATTTTGAAAATAGAATGAGTGATATACAACTAAGATAGCATTTGCATTTATTTTCTTTGTTGCAGCAGTAGTTAAGGTTGGGGTGTCTCTGAATCTCACCTTATGATCAATTGTCAATAACTGCTTGTTCAGCTGGAAGTTCTCATTAGACATATGATTCTAAGAACAGCAAACCGCTGTTATGAATTGTTTGGAGAGCCTATAATAGATGTTTTTGAAAAAAGAAACCATAGATATATTGTCATACAGGTCACAAAATGGGAAATAACATTTTAGTACTAATGAGAGCAGTGATATGTGAATGTAAAAAAATAATAGTAGAGAGAAGATAAGTAAAAGGTAAAGCCTGCGAAGTTTGACATCTGTTTATTTTCCCTTGCTGTTCTACATATTTTGCTGTACTTTGGCATTATCATTTACTAATCATATTACAATGCACTATTGACAATACTCCAGAATTTTGAGATATTTTGTGTGGTTCTTCATCTAGGAATTTCACAGGTTACTCAATGGACGTTACATTGAGTCAAGGTGTATCAGTATAATCAGGGCTGGCTTGAGCCATTCCTGCGCCCCGGGCAGTGGATGAATGACACATGCGTGGCCCCACCCCATGGTGCGCTACGCACCTTACAGCTGCAATCGGGCACATGGTGCTTGATGGCAGCTCTAAGGGGCGCCACGTGGCCCCCGGGTGCATGGCACCCCTTACAGCTGCCATCAGGTGCCCCCTATTGGTTGGCGCCCCGGGCACCTGCCCAGCTAGGTCCCCCCTTAATCCGGCCCTGAGTCTAATTTTTCGTACACCTGTAATGGCTGAGTGCTAATAATTATGCAAACCAGAATTAAGTTCAAAGAGGCATTTTTCCTTTATCGCTACCTATTCTGTTCTTTTTGATGTGATAACTGAATAGCTTATACATTCTACAAGGGATTTGTTCTTTTCTCTCTCTCCATCCCTGGCATTAAGCTGTTTTTAGGGACAACAAGAATATTGAGAGATTTATTTCTGTACACAGAAAGAAACACAACAGATAAAAACACATGATTCACAGTATAATCAAATGCTATACTTATGGTCAGGAAAAAAAACTTTGCCCGATGGCACATTGTTCCTTAAATGCCTAGCCTAAAATTTATTCCACTTAGTGGTATTGGCCACTGTCAGAGATAAGATATCAATCTAGTTGAACTACTGGTGGTCTTATTATCATATGTGCAATGTGCCTCAGGTGACACATGACCAAGATTCATTACTGAACTGGTCTGCTAGTTGTATCATTAGCTTCTCCCGACTGGGTACTGGTGGAGATTGCAATGGAAACTCTGAGCCATACCACTAGTCTTGATTCAATGTGGCAATATATTCTTTACCTATTTCTGTGACTGATCTTCCAGGAAATATTGGCAGTGCAATGTAAAAATGCACAGACCCCCTTAAGTTTCATAGTATACTATTTAATATTAGTAAATACTATAAAAAACTATCCAAAAGGTTAATGAAACTACATAGTGCCCTTGCCTTCTTTAATAGTATGTATGGTATTGTTAACAACCATTTCTTTCTTTACTTTTCCAGGTCTGGGCTTCAGTATTGCAGGAGGGGTAGGAAACCAACACATCGCTGGAGACAACAGCATTTATGTTACTAAGATAATTGATGGAGGCGCAGCACAAAAAGATGGACGGTTGCAAGTTGGAGACAGACTTCTTATGGTGAGAGTGACAATGTATACGTATATATCTGCTGGAGACTTCAGTTGTACAGGTTGAACCTCTCTTGTCCTAAACTCTCTGGTCCAACAACATCCGTGGTCCTGCTGGACCACGGATGTTGCCGAATCAGAGTCCTTGGACCAGAAGCTCTAGAAGGGAGCAGCTGACTGCAGAGCCCCAGCAGCCTCAGTGTAGCAGAACCTTGGTGATCCTGAGGTTGAAGAGCCCTGGCGCCCCAGGCTGATTTCTGGTGGCCTGGAGACAGAGGAACCTAGCGATCTGCTGACAGAACTTGGGAGAGCCCAGAATCCATCAGCAGAGGGGCTGACCTCCCCTGGTCCAGCAAACTCCCTTCTTCAGGACCATGGAAATTCAACCTATATTGGAAAACCCTACTTGTTTTTATGAAGATGGGCCAAGGAGTCTCATTAGTTTGATAATCTTCTAACTCATAGCAAAGTATTTGTACCTACTACAGTAATTGCAAATATTTTACTTCCTACATTTGGTTACTTGCTAATGCCAGGTCAAAAGTTCTGGAGAAGTTTACAACAAGGTTCTAGGTTAAACTGATTGCCCTGGGCCAATCCTACTTTTCAATTTTCTTAAAATTATTGAAGTTAGAAAAAAGAAAAGAGCTGGTAAATCATCCTCTCCTCCTACTGGTCAGTGGAGAATTGTTTTCTACCATATAGTAAGACTGGTCCACATGCTTATGGATCTTACTGTGAGGAATTCTCCTTAATATTCTCAATTTCACCAAAGCACTGTGAACAATTTCTATCTATTCATCCCCTTACTTAATGAACTTTATGGGGGAAATCCTCACCCGATTGAAGTTAGTGGATATTTTGTCATTAATTTTAGTGGGGCCAGAATCTTATTTGTGGGGTTAGGTTTGGTGAAGAATGCGTCAGCCCTCATATCCAGGAAAATCTGAGCTGTACTGTTATTAGCAGAACTTGTCCTGCAGTCTGTATCTGGAAAATTAAATCCCATAATCACACAATTCCCAGTAATATTTACTTCATTAAAATCATTAAAGTGGTCTTTATCCATATCCAGATTGGGTCCTGGTGGTCTGTAGCACACCCCATGTGGTATCGCAGTGAGACTTTTACTGGCTTTTCCCCACAAAGTGATTGCTGATGGTGATGTCCTTTTTGTTTTTATACATTTTTCATTTTTCATAACATGCTGTGTATGTTCTTGATCACTTTCAATGTTTTTTTCCTTGGGAGTAACTGTCAGTTTATGGCCTCTCATTCTGCCTTGTGAGAAATGAGTGAAAGATTCATTACTTTCCTTCACTCATTTTACCTTTCCTGTCAATAGAACATTACCCTTGTCATCTGATTCATTGATCTCTTGTTTCTTACATACTCAAACATTTCTTGTATTTTTCTGCTCCATTCTATGTTCATTCTCTATCTTTGCAGTTCCCATAATTTCTTTTTGTAACATTATTAGAATCTGTAAACTTTCTGATACTCATTAGTGCTTGATTTGTTTTGCGTTATCTGATGATAGTTATATGCACAAAGCACTTTCACTACCCAAAAAATTCAAGTAAAATGCATTAAATAAAGTTTTAAACATCAAAATATAGCTCCCATGAAACCAAAACCAAAATTGAAAAATGAACACAATTTGATACCATATGAGCTCTTAGGGTATGTCTACACTACAAAGTTAATTCGAACTAACAGACGTTAGTTCGAATTAACTTTGACAGGTGCTACACTAGCTCTCCGCTAGTTCGAACTTAATTCAAACTAGCGGAGCGCTTAGTTTGAACTAGGTAAACCTCATTTTACGAGGACTAAGCCTAGTTCAAACTTACTAGTTCGAATAAAGGGCTGTGTAGCCCCTTAATTCGAACTAGTGGGAGGCTAGCCCTCCCCAGATTTCCCTGGTGGCCACTCTGGCCAACACCAGAGAAACTCGTATGCCCCCCTCCCGGCCCCGGAGCCCTTAAAGGGGCACGGGCTGGCTACGGTGCCCGTGCCAGGTGCAAGCCTGCCAGCACCCAGCCAGCAGACCCTGCACCTGGCACGGCTCGAGCCAGCCACGTGATGCCCCCCAGCCCTCCCCTTCTTCCCGGGACCAGGCTGGCGGCTCCCGGGAGCTTGCCCGGGACCGCAAGAGGCGGGCACCTTCCTGGTCTAGTGCGGACATCGTGGACCTCGTCCACGACCTCCGCACTAGGCACAGGAAAGTGGCCGTCTAGGGCAGGAGAGCTGCCAGCCTGGCCACCCAGGAGCAGGTGTGCATGAAAATCAAGGTGGTCCACTGAGACCCCAGATCCTGAGTCCTGAGCTTACAATGGCTGTACTGGGTCAGACCAAAGGTCCATCTAGCCCAGTAGCCTGTCTGCCGACAGCGGCCAACCCTAGGAACCCCGGAGGGGATGGACCGAAGACAGTGACCAAGCCATTTGTCTCGTGCCATCCCTCTCCAGCCTTCCACAAACAGAGGCCAGGGACACCACTCCTACCCCCTGCCTAATACCACTCCATGGACCTAACCTCCAACACTTTATCTCACTTCTCTTTAAACTCTGTTCTAGTTGTAGCCTTCACAGCCTCCTGCAGCAAGGAGTTCCACAGGTTGACTCTTTGCTTTGTGAAGAACAACTTTCTGTTACTAGTTTGAAGCCTGCTACCCATTCCTTTCCTTTGGTGTCCTCTAGTCCTTCTATTATGGGAACTAATGAAGAACTTTTCTTGATGCACCCTCTCCACCCCACTCATGCTTTTATAGACCTCTATCCTATCCCCCCTCAGTCTCCTCTTTTCTAAACTGAAAAGTCCCAGTCTCTTTAGCCTCTCTTCATATGGGACCTGTTCCAAACCCCTGATCATTTTATTTGCCCCTCCCCTCTCCCACCCTCTCTCTTCCCCTCTCCCACCTCCTTTTCCCAGTCTTCCCCAGTTTTGTTCAATAAAGAGAGATTGTATTTTTGACCACACGTGTCCTTTATTTTGTACATCAGGAAGGGGGGCTAGGGAAGGGTAAGTGGAAGGAGGTGAGGGAGGAATGTGGTACGAGCCCCCAGTGGGGAGGACTTGGCTGGCTCTGCAGGCTTCTGGGGGTGGAAGCTCTCCTGCAGCCCCCCAATTGCCCCGTCTCCCCAGATGGCAGCCTGCGGCAAGTGCAGCCGGGCTGATGGCCGAGTGCTGTGATGTGCCCAGTGTGGGCACTCAGGGCACTCCAAGCCAGGACTGCTTTGCAAGCGGGGCACCCCTGAGAACTGTCTGTCCGGGGTGGGAGTCGGGTCCCTTTAAGCACAGCCCTCGGCTAGCCTGAGACAGCAGCTCCACGCTCTAAGTCCTCATCTGATGCCCTGCTGGCACTGCTTCCGGCTATCCTTAACCCCAGTTCAGGGTCCACTTAATGTGGACATGCTAGTTCGAATTAGCAAAACGCTAATTCGAACTAGTTTTTTAGTCTGGATCCGTTAGTTCGAATTAGCTTAGTTCGAATTAGCGCTGTAGTGTAGACATACCCTTAGTGATTCTATGATGGCCCTGCATTTTATAAATCCCAATTACTAGCCATGTGTTTTTGCACTTCCAAGATGTAATGTATTAACCATTATTATTATTGTTGTTATTGTGAAACCCATACAAGAGGGCATCCTTATTAGGCAGCTCCTATTTTAACAATATATCATATCTAGTGAGTACATTTATCTTTCTCCTTTTTTTAGATTAGTTCTTTTAAAAATCTGACTTTTGTCTGTGCTTTGAATGGTCACTTGTGCCAGAATTTTTAATTTTCTTCACATTATTACCATGCAGGGATCATCAATAACTAAAGTAGAAACCAACTACGAGTGGGTTTTTTTTAAAAAGTGGCAAGTGAAAAACAGAAGTTCACATTTATCAGTTATCAGAGGGGTAGGCGTGTTAGTCTGAATCTGCAAAAGCGGTGAGGAGTCCTGTGGCACCTTATAGACTAACTGAAGTGTAGGAGCATACATGCATCTGACGAAGTGGGTCTTTGCCCATGAAAGCTTATGCTCCTATGCTTCAGTTAGTCTATAAGGTGCCACAGGACTCCTCACTGCTTTCACATTTATCAGAGAGACACAAGGTCCACACTCCAGGCAGCCATGAGAGGAAATCTGACTTGAAAAAGCAAGCATCATGTTCCTAAAATGCAGATATTAAAGACTCTGCTTTACCTTTCAATGATATCCCATGCACCTTTAGTTTTATATCTAGTTCATTATTACACCCTTTTTTTCTCCTCCCTATTTGCCTCCATTTTTTCTCTTATTCAATTCCATGTAGCACTTGTAGCATACTGTGTAAAATGTGCTTTGCTGGAATTTCCTTACTTTCCTGCTTTGGGGATTCCTTTTTACTTAAAACTTCATAAAATTGTGCTCACTGGTGCTTAATTATTCCTTCTGTATTGCCAATCATGTCCTCTGTTACTTGCCTTTAAACTAAATTAAATGCTCTCCCTTTCTATATTTCCTTTTTCAGCAGGCTGTCTAAGGCACTCTTGTGTTAACAACTCTTCCAGGGTGCAACAGAAACAATTAAAACTGAAATAGTTAATTTGCAATCGAGTCGGAGCTCTCCAATTTTCTAGCAGAGGACTCATGCCCTTTCTCATTGCCCTTTTGTTTCTTCTTTTTTGACAATAAATAGTAAATCCTACTGTACATACATCATCATTTTCAAATAATGAATAATTCGTCCAAAGTCTAATTTTTCTGAAATCTACATGTTCTGCTCAACTCTATGGCCAGTCTTTCTTTTAAACTTTCAATATGTTATAAACAATCACTGAACATTTTGTTCTCTTATTAACTTAACATTTATCTCTGCCTATAGTTTAAGCAGTTCACAAGGCATAATTCTATAGCAAGAGACAATGCTTGAATCTTTCCCAAATATTATTTCTTTTCTGTATAATTATTGGCTTCTGTCATATTTTAGGCTGATATGTTCTGTAGCTGGAATAGGAAAGCAGGCATCTTCTGAGCATCCTAAATTCAACTTCTACACCTGGAATAAAATTTTATATATATATATATATATAAGCACTGGGCAACAGACACCCCTCCCCCAACCATGCCTGCTGGAGCTGCAGTGGCCATGGAGAAGTGCTTCTTACCTGGCCCCAAGCTGCTACAGTGAAAGAGGTCTGAGGTAGTCCTCTCTCCCTGGGGCAGCCTTCATACTGAACCTCCAACCCCACCCCAGAGCAATGATTTAAACAAAGCATGTACATTTTCATTTTATTTTCCAAAAACCAAAAATGAATTAAGGACCCAAGCAATGCCAAATAAATCTTCTAGATGATTATATGAGTCAGGTGTTTTTGTCGTGCAACCCTGTTTACTTACTAAGTATATACACAAAGCCCTGTGTCCCCAAACAGGAGGCAGTTTTCCTTCTTATCCCCGGGCCTGAGGGTCTGCTTTATGCATTTCCCACCTTCCCACTAGTACACTACATGCTCCGGAGGGTTCTGGAGTTCAGGGCTTCCCTAATCCTCATAGCGCTGGCGTGGTCCAGACAGAACTGGTTCACGTCCCTGCTGAGCTTCTCCGGTGACAGGCCGATCGCCCTCCTGCTGTATCCAGATGTGATAACGCAGGACTTTGGCAAGCTTTGCCACCCAAACCTGCAATATCTGTACCTAATGGCCTGGAGCTTCCATGGCTGACTGTGGCTGAGCTGCAGTGCTCAGAGCAGGTGCTGGAGGCCCTCCTAGGGAGTAGGAAGTCTTCCACTCGGGCTACCTACCTGGCCAGATGGAAGCATTTCTCTCTCTGGGCCACCCAGAAAGGGCTTTCCCCATGGATACCCAGTTCCCATTGGTCCTAGATTATGTCCTGGATCTCAGGTTCCAGGAGCTATCCTCCTCATCAGTTATGGTGCAACTAATGTCTATATCCGCTTTTCACCCGGGCGCCCAGGGCAAGATGCTCTTTGCAGACCCCATGGTCCATCGGTTTTTTAAGGGACTAGGCAGGTTTTATCCACATGTCTGTCAACCGGTTCCTCAATGGGACCTTAATTTGGTCCTGACTAGACTCACAGGCCCCCGCCTTCGAGCCTTTGGTGACCCGTTCCCTGCTGCACCTCTCCTGAAGGGTGTCATTCTTAGTGGCTATCACCTCAGCCAGGCGGGTGTCAGAGCTGAGGCTCTTAACTCAACCCCTCCCCCCTTACACAGTCTTCTTCAAGGACAAGGTTAGGCTACGTCCTCACCCTGCCTTCTTGTTGAGGATGGTGTCCCATTTTCATGTCTCTCAAGACATTTTTCTCCCAGTGTTTTACCCTAAGCCCTATGCCTCTGGTAAAGAACAGGCTCTACACGCATTAGATGTCAGGAGAGCCCTGGCTTTTTATTTAGACAGGACAAAGCCATTCTGCAAGTCTCCGCAGTTGTTTGCAGCAATCATGGAGAGACTTAAGGGCCTGCTGGTCTCTGCCCAGAGGATTTCTTAGACCAGCGCATCCCAAACTATGGGCCGCGGCCCGGTTCCGGGCCTCAGCATGGTTGCCAGGATGTTCTGGGCTCCCGGAGTACCTGTGTGACGCTGGATCCCTCAAGCCGTTGGCCGGCCTGGGCAGAGTCTGCAGCTGGATCTTCCAGCTCTCGGCAGATGCGTAGCTAGGGGATGTTGCGGGGGGGGGGGGGGGGGGAGGAAGGAGGAGAAGGAGGGGAGAGCCAGCCATCAGAAGCAGCACTGGATGGGGGAATTGGGGCGGGCCAGGGAGATTGGGGAAGGGGCAGCCGGCGGAAGCAGAGCTGGGCAGAGGGCTGGCCAGCAGAGATTGGGAGGAGGAATAGGGCAGAAGTGGCCACTGGAAGCAGGGCTTGCCTGGGGCATTGGGACTGTCCATGAGAGATTGGGGGGCTAGTGGAAGCAGGGCTGCCAGAGGCACGAGGTTGGGGGTAGGGAGATAGCCGGGGGAGAAGCGGCCGCCAGAAGCAGGGCTGGACGCGGGCAGCAGGACTGGCCAAGGGAGATTGGGAGTAGAAGCGAGGGAGAACTGGCTGTTCGGGAGGGGATTGGGGGAAGTGGGGCTGGCTGGAGGCACAGCGGGGGGAGCGAATTGGCCAGCGGGGAGCGGGACTGACCCGGCCATATGCAGATCTTGGGGCGCTGTGCGCTCTCCCCCTCCCCCCCCCTCACAAAGCACAAGTGAGTCCGGCCCGGGGATTCTGTTGTGCCCCCGCTTCCCCCCACACCCTCTCGAGTAGTTGCAAACTGTCTGGTTGGTAGACACACTCATACAGTCTGAGCACATTTACCAGCCAGGCAGTTCGAAACTACAAACTGATACATCTAGTACAATAAAACTTATCTAATGAGAAAACACCAGACATGTTATATGTCTGGTATTTTCTCAGTTTGTTTTTTATGTGTTTATATTTTTGGGATGCAAAAAACAGTACGGAAAGAAAAGGGTTCCAACTAAAATAAAAAGTTTGGGAAACTGGTCTAACCAGCTTTCTGTCTGTCTTATACTCCATTTATCCAATCCATATTCCTTAACTTGCTGGCAAGAATATTGTGGGTGACCATATCAGAAGCTTTGCTAAAGCTGGCACTGGGGGCTTTGAGAGGACCAGAAACAACTTATTTGAATATTCATCATTTGATTAATGAATATGCAAATATTCAAATTAATGCTACTGGTCCTCCAAAAGTTCGTGAATGGATTTACTTGTCCCCGTGTCAAAAAGTTTGGGAACCCCTGTCTTAGACCATAACCTCCTGTATCAAGGAGTGTTATGGTTTGGCTGGCCTTCTGGCCCCGCTCCTCATGGCTCTTTCTACTATGCCCAAACCTCCTCTACTATTTTTGTGGCTCAGGTTGTTATTCTGGATATCTGTAGGGCTGCCACGTGGTCTTTGGTTCATACCTTTTCCAACCATTCAACCATTTTCCAACCAGGCTAGGGAGGATGCAGCTCTGGGTAGGGCTGTCCTCTGCTCTTTGGAAGGTTAGAACTCTGACCGCATCTCCTGGGGTTTCTGCTTTGGAGTCATCTACATGGAATGGACATGAGCAATCATTCGAAGAAAAAAAATCGGTTACTTATCTTTGTTACTGTTCTTCGAGATGTGTTGCTCATGTCCATTCCAAATCCTGCCCACCTCCCCTTCAGAGTTGTCTGGTAAGAAGAAACTGAGGGGGGTGGAGGGCCAGCGGGGGTATACATTAGCTGATATAGCAGGGCCATTCCAGTGGGCTACCCTGGTGGCCGAACGGATACTGCTAAGGGAAAAAGCTTCTGACTACGTGTGTACACAGCATGTGCACACCTGCATGGAATGGACATAAGCAACACATCTCAAAGAACAACAGTTACAAAAGTAAGTAGCCATTTTTTCTTAAAATCTATTTGAGGACTTTAGCACAAAAAAATCTTTTCTCTTTTTAGAGCTCTTTAAATCATGTTGTGCTTTAAAAAGGCCAGGCACATTCATCATCAGCAATTGGCCAATTACATCCAACAGTTCACAGATGTTCACGCAAAAATACTCAAGACATCACTTCAGCAAAATCTATTTCCTGGAGGGAAAAAAAATTGAAAAGGATTTACACAAAAGAAGTGTAACCACCAAGATCAGCACCATCTTCCTCTATTTCCATAAATACAACTCAATCAAATCTCAATAAACCTAAGTCAATAGGTGAAAAAAAATCAATTTTCCCTTCAAAAAGGGAAAAAAATAAAATATAAAATAGCAGCAATACCTTAAACCCTCCACCTCCCAACATTTACAATGGGACCAAATCATCTAGTTATTTCTCAGGACAGGCGTAGGCAGAATGGGTATGTCTACACTACAGTTAATTCGAACTAAGCTAATTCAAATTAGCACATCTAGACTTAAAAACTAGTTCGAATTAGCATGTTGCTAATTCGAACTAGCATGTCCACACTGAGTGGATCCTAAACCGAGGTTAAGGATGGCTGGAAGCAGTGCCGGCAGGGCATCAGATGAGGACTTAGAGCATGGAGCTGCTGTCTCAGGCTAGCCGAGGGCTGTGCTTAAAGGGTCCCGACCCCCACCCCGGACAGACAGTTCTCAGGGGTTCCCCACTTGCAAAGCAATCCTGGCTTGGAGTGCCATGAGTGCCCACACTGGGCACATCACAGCACTCGGCCATCAACCCGGCTGCACTTGCCGCAGGCTGCCATCTGGGAGGCGGGGGGGGGGGGTCAATTGGGAGGCTGCAGGAGAGCTTCCACCCCGAGGAGCCCGCAGAGCTACCCCAGTCCTCATCGGGGGCTCGTACCCCATTCCTCCCTCATCTCCTTCCACTTACCTCTCCCTAGCCCCCCTTTCTGATGTACAAAATAAAGGACACGTGTATTCAAAAATAGAAAATCTCTTTATTGAACAAAACTGGGGGAGACTGGAAAAAGGAGGTGGGAGAGGGGAAGAGAAAGGGTGGACGAGGGAAGGGCAACTAAAATGATCAGAGGTTTGGAACAGGTCCCATATGAAGAGAGGTTAAAGAGACTGGGACTTTTCAGCTTAGAAAAGAGGAGACTGAGGGGGGATATGACAGAGGTCTATAAAAGCATGAGTGGCGTGCAGAGGGTGCATAAAGAAAAGTTCTTCATTAGTTCCCATAATAGAAGGACTAGAGGACACCAAATGAAATGAATGGGTAGCAGACTTCAAACTAATAACAGAAAGGTCTTCTTCACAAAGCAAATAGTCAACCTGTGGAACTCCTTGCTGCAGGAGGCTGTGAAGGCTAGAACTATAACAGATTTTAAAGGGAAGTTAGATCAAGTCATGGAGGTTTGGTCCATGGAGTGGTATTAGCCAGGGGGTAGGAGTGGTGTCCCTGCCCTCTGTTTGTGGAAGGCTGGAGATGGATGGCACGAGACAAATGGCTTGGTCATTGTCTTCAGTCCATCCCCTCCAGGGTACCTAGTGTTGGCCGCTGTCGGCAGACAGGCTACTGGGCTAGATGGACCTTTGTTATGACCCAGTACGGCCATTCTAAGCTCAGGGCTCAGGGTTGGGGGTCTCACTGGACTACCTTGATTTTCATGCAAACCTGCTCCTGGGTGGCCAGGCTGGCAGCTCTCCTGCCCTAGACGGCCACTTTCCTGTGCCTAGTGCAGAGGTCATGGATGAGATCCACGATGTCCGTACTAGACCAGGCAGGCACCCGCCTCTTGCGGCCCCGGGCAGGCTCCTGGGATCCGCCAGCGTGGTCCCAGGAAGAGGCAGAGGGCTGGGTGGCCGCGGGTGGCTGGCTCGAGTCGTGCCAGGTGCAGGGTCTGCTGGCTGGGTGCTGGCAGGCTTGCACCTGGCACGGGCACCGTAGCCAGCCCGTGCCCCTTTAAGGGCTCCAGGGCCGGGAGGGGGGCAGAAGAGTTTCCCTGGTGGTGCCCAGAGTGGCCACCAAGGAAAGCTGGGGAGGGCTAGCCTCCCACTAGTTCGAATTAAGTGGCTACACAGCCCTTAATTCGAACTAGTTAATTCGAACTAGGCATTAGTCCTCGTGGAATGAGGTTTACCTAGTTCGAATTAAGCGCTCCGCTAGTTCGAATTAAGTTCGAAGTAGCGGTTTGCATGTGTAGCACCTATCAAAGTTAATTCGAACTAACATCTGTTAGTTCGAATTAACTTTGTAGTGTAGACATACCCAATGTGAGTTGAGAGGTTCCTTACCGGGTGATGCAAATCATTGGCCAGCATAAAACTGACGAGCAAAATCAATAGATGTGGGATTACTTAAAAAGCCTTCACTTCTAGAGTAGAATCATCCTGAGGCTCCCTGATCTGGAGTTCAGTGGAAAGTGAGACTGGCTTTTGGTAGCCTGACCTGGAATTGTTCCTCAGTGTTCTGGATTGCTGGTTGTATCCCAAAACCAGAACCAAGGTACCCAAAGAATATCGCACTGTTGCCGCTGCATGGGTTTACCACAGGTTCTCTTCAGTTGCCTCATTTATCTGTTTTTGGAAGGTGAAAGGAGTTTACCCTACAGAAATTGCTGGAGTTTTGCAGGCACCGCTTAGACCTTCTACCTGTAGGAGGAGATGGACATAGCCTTCTGCTGGAACTGATTGATGCCCAGGCCATATTCTTCCAAAACAAATTGCTTGCACTAGATAAAGAAAATAATTTTCCTTGATACAATAAATCTAAACATAAATAAGAAAAATTAAATTAAATCTGTTAGCACAAGCCTGGGATACGGGCTAAATGTATCCAAACCATAAAGTTAGAGCAATACTAAATGGCTGTGGTCTGCTTGTGTTGTGCCATTACATGCAGTTGCCGACAACAAACTTAAACTTTATGCGTGTAAAACAATGAAATGTTCACAACATAGACACACTGTTTTTAGCCCAAACCTACAGACACATATTCATCAATCCTATTTATATCTATAATTTATACTATAGCTAGCATGTGTACAATCCATAGTCTTCTCTCAGTCTGTACTGTCACGGTCCTTTTCTGCTGTCACCCTGCGGTTGCTTCTTGTGACTTCTCGTTCTTCTTCTCCTGCTCCCAACTTTCTAACTTTTGCCTGCTGACTGTCTTTTTAGACAGACTTTGACCTGTTTTCATTGGCTGGTTTTTTTAAACTTTCCTTTTTCCTCCAATCAAATTTAGACATTCTGTGATAGGATTATTCTTATAGTCCATTGACAACAGTTACATCTGGCTATCAATCAAAGCTATTACATAACAAGTCTGAGTATTATGGTCTATTTACTGTTATGGTCTGGTGTCTTCACCTAGTTTTGGACTCAACTCTGCACTGACTGACCACTCCCTGGAATACTGAAGTGTTGACCCCAGATTATATTTGTTTATCTGCCAATATACCACTATATACTAACCTGAAAACTGCTAACTTACTCTTTTTGGCATTATGCCAGCATTTCACTCATACCAAATTGCCGAACTATAAACAATTACCTCATCCTTATTATTCACTTGTCATTTTAAAGTTATGGTCTGACATCACCCAATTTCTCACCTATGTAATTAATCCTATTTTAGTTCTTCCTCTGTTTTCAGTTAATGGTGGCAAAGCAATGCTTTCAGTGCTGCGCTTAGGAAACAGAACAGAACAGCTCAGATATTAGCTAGTGTCTAGGTCTCTGCTAGGCTGATACCTTTTAATGATCTCGTAACCACCTACAGTGTTGTTTCCCTTTTGTTAGGAATGGGAATCATAGATTCATAGAACTGGAAGGGACCTCAAGAGGTCATCAAGTCCAGTCTCCTGCCCTCATGGCAGGACCAAGCACCATCTAGATCATTCCTGATAGATGTGTGTCTAACCTGCTCTTAAATATCTCCAGTGATGGAGATTCCACAACCTTCATAGGCAATTTATTCCAGTATTTAACCACCCTGACAGTTAGGAAGTTTTTCCTAATGTCCAGCCTAAAACTCCCTTGCCGCAATTTAAGCCCATTGCTTCTTACCCTATCATTAGAGGCAAAGGAGAACAATTTCCCCCTCCTCCCCGTGACACCCTTTTATATACCCAAGAACCGCTATCATATCCCCTCTCAGTCTTCTCTTTTCCAAACTAAACAAGCCCAATTCCTTCAGCCTTCCCTCATCTAATATATAAAGGAGAATGTTTGTGCTCTAATAACTTGGACACTATAAGACCTACCACAACCAAACTTTCCATGGGATAACATTTCCTCCAGGAGAAGGTTTTAAGGTACTGTGGGAGAGAAGAGATGAGAGACTGACACCTGTCCCTGGGGCTGCACGGAGCTTGGCAGTGTGGGGAGAAGCGGCTTCCCTGCCATTGCTGGAAGCATATGGAGACCCCCTTCAATAGTGTGATTAGCTTGGGGTCTGGCGGCCGACCAATGGGCGGGCGGGTTACTGCCAGAGCTCGCTTTAGGCGGAGGGAGCAGGGCTGGTGTTACTGCTCAGCTGCCACTTTGAAATAATGTCCGGAAGGAGGTGACCTAGAGGTGGGGGGGGAATGAATGGGAGGCTGCACCGTTGGAGGGCGCATAGGGGGGCTGGATCATTGGGGGCTGGTCTGGTCCGGGGGGGCTGGACCACTGGGAGCGAGTGGGGGAAGGGCAGGATTGTAGGGGGATGAAGGAAGTGGGGCTGGACAATCCTGCAGGGAGTGAGTGAGAAATGAAGCCCATGGCGGGGGGGGGAGTCTCCTTTGAGGGGCACTGGCCCAAGGGGAAGCACTGGATGATGCTGGGTGGGTGAAAAATTAATCCAAGGGGGGGGGGGGATCCCTCACATCTGGGCACTGATCCTTGGTTTGATACTGGATGATCCTGGGGTGGGAGGGTGGTGAGAGATGCAGTCCATGGGAGGGGCAGCTGGTCAAGGGGATGGTGCTGGAGAAGGGACTATAGAGGTGCCAGCTGGTTCAGGTAGTTGACTCATAGTTTCATCAAAAAAGATGGGAGAAGAGTTTGAGGTGTCACCTTGAAATCTCTCAGATTCAGTAGGGCCAGCCCCATTGACTGAGGCATCCCTATGCTCAGGTCTTGGATGAGAATTTGTAGACCCAGCATGCCTATATCCTACTTCTCTACCAAAAGCACATTAGCTTCTACAAGAATAATTAGCAAAAATACCATCTGATAGGAAGCAAAACATTGCACTATAGAAGAGGGGCCTCCATATGCTTCCAGCAACGGTGGGGAAACAAGCCATGGTGATTTGGGGGCTCTCCCTTCCACTGTGCTTTTAATGGCTCCAAGACTCATGACATGGGAATAAAACAGAGACAAAGTTTCTATTGTGACTTTTCTATCTAAATTTGCTTTATGCAGCAGTAGAAAAGCAGGGGGGGGGGGGGGTTGCCATAATGGCCAGATGTCAGGCACTGGCAG
The DNA here is from genome assembly GCF_049634645.1 of Pelodiscus sinensis. Classification (NCBI taxonomy): domain Eukaryota; kingdom Metazoa; phylum Chordata; order Testudines; family Trionychidae; genus Pelodiscus; species Pelodiscus sinensis. The sequence continues at coordinate 312,236,484 of NC_134711.1, forward strand.
CTGCAGTGTGGCTAGAGGCTGTCAGGACCAGCTTCTGTTTTTCTAAATTTTATTCCTCTGGTTTCCCGGGCAACGCTGGGTAAGTGCAGCTAGTAGGTAATATTTTCTAGACCGTTAATCACTGTTGTTGCTCTTCTTTGGACTTTCACCAATTTCTCTACATTTTTCTTGAAATGTGGTGCCCAGAACTGAACACAAACTCCAACTGAGGCCTATTCAGTGCAGAGTAGAGCAGAAGAATGACTTCTCATATCTTGCTCACAAGACTCCTGTTAATGCACCTCAGAATGATGTTTGCTTTTTTTGCAACAAGGTCACATTGCTGACTTATATTTAGCTTGTTGTCCACTATGACCCCTTGATCCCTTTCGTCAGTACTCCTTCCTAGACAGTCGCCTCCCATTCTGTATGTGTGAAATGTATTGTTCCTTCCTAAGTGGAGTACTTTGCATTTGTCCTTATTAAACTTCCTTCTATTTACCTCAGACCATTTCTCCAGTTTGTCCAGATCATTTTGAATGTCAACCTCCCGGGCTTCTCTCTGTGTCTCTGCTCATGCCTCCATAACAACAGCCAAAACCAAAAGTAAATTTAAACCCCTTTGTCTCTGAGTTCAGGCTTATGATTTGTTCTGGTGATAGCTTCCTGCCCTGAATTCTACTCACTATGGGAAACAGATACTGAGTGCATATAGACCAAGCACAAGTTCCCTAGAGGCTTAGGGTAACATCAGGAACAACCCGTTCCAAAGTGGGTCAGATTGGTGACTTCAAGGGATTTGAGCCCCTTCATTTCATTATCCTGAATGCAATCTAGCTTGTGCATTGTGGCTATATAGGAAGCCCAGGATTTGTAGTGCATGTTTTCTATATCACACTTACGAACTTCAGTTCTTGGAAGAGTCATTCTAGACCCAGGCTGCTTATTCTTACATTTAGTAACACCATATTTTCTCACTGGAATCTGACAAGTTCTAGGTATTCTTTCTTTTCCTCTGCAAGTGTCCACGACAACTGACTTCTTTGCTGCTAATGAAGCTAATTTTAACAGGAGGTTTTTTATTAAGTAAGCTTCTGTTAGTTACTCCCTTTCAATTGTTCAGCACCAGATAGCTACTCAGATAATCTCCTTTACAGTAGGGTTCACCCAATTTCCTCCTTACTCATTTGCTGTCTCATTTCAGCTGTCTTACCAGAGCACATGCGTGTCCTCACTTAGATGGCGCAAGGTCATTTTCACTTAGGGTATGTCTACACTACAGCACTAATTCGAACTAAGCTAATTCGAACTAGTGCATCTAGACCTAAAAACTAGTTCGAATTAGCGTTTTGAATAAAGCCATTTTCCGGAGGATCTCTTATTCCTACTTTGAAGTAGGAATAAGAGATCCTCCGGAAAAGGGCTTTATTCCGGAGGATCATGCCAGTCTAGACGCTTTTTTCCGGCTTTTCCCCAAGCTAGAAAAAAGGCGACGGCCATGTTTATTTAAATCCCGCGGGGGATATTTAAATCCCCCGCGGATTTCCCTATTCTGAAGTTGGAAATTAACATGCCTCTTCCGGAGAAGGGGCCAATGTAGACGTAGCCTTAGTGTTTAAGATGTCAGAGAACATGATGTTTTAATAAATGCATAGTTCCATGCTTGTGTTGAGAAATGTCTATTTAAGTTTCATTATTGATGGCCACTTTCTTACTAGTAGCAAAGTAGAAAAGTTACTTGGCTCTTTCATGTACCCATAACTCTCATCAGTGTGAACATGGTGTACACGTGGTGAGTGAGAACAGGCATCTTAATATATACAGCTGTCTTGGGGATATTAAGAAATGGTATAGCGTGTTCCTATGACAGTTTTCTAAACTGAGACCAGGAACATTTGAGAGTCTTTTGTTTCCCTGTTATAGTAAAAAGTACTCACGGCTTGTATGATAAAGGTCACTGATGTACAAGCAACGTGGGTGAAATTTGCTAGAAAGGGAGTTAGAAATACCATGGAGTAACTGCACCCTATGAGACACCAATGGAATTGTGTGGTTTGAAAGTACTCTCCTTTGTCTAGGGCGTTAGAACTAGACAAATTTGGGCCTTTTAACTCACACAACTCTCTTGTATACCTTCTGGGTACAGTTAGTCTGTACGTCATGAGACTCATCTGAGTATCTTTTGTATTACAAAGCCATGAAGCAAAAGGAAGGTAGATGCTCAGGCTCAGCTTTCCAGCTCATATGGTGTTTGTGAGCAGCAGTGGACTAGGGCTTTCTTAGATGAAAAGTAAAGGGACTGAAGGAGAAAAAGGATCACTGAATATAAGCCATGAGGCCCTGGACAGAAAGACAGAAGTACAAGGGCATGGCATAATGCCTGACCTGAGGTTTCTGCAAAAGGAGGTGCCTGTGTGCTATTTGTTACCATCCCTGTGAGAGGAAATAAAACTTATCTGCATTTTATAGAAATAAAGTGCATTATAAAACAACCTGAGGTGGCAACATCAATTTCTGTTCCAAACCAGAAAATGACATACCCTGCCCAAAAACTCTGTTACCAGTTGGCCAAAGGGCTACACACTTCTCCTCCTTCCCATTCCAGTCCAATTATCTTAGATGCTGAAAGTGGGAAGGAAAAGTCTGAGCTAGTGGCTAAGACTTGACAGAAAAACAAGCAGCCATTTCCAGTGCAGTACACACTAATGGCACATATTTGATATAATGATAAATCTTTGTCTCAGACAGGGCCAGAGCCATTTAATGGAAGAAAAGACTGCTGTGATTGAAATGGAGTCCTTTTAGTTTGATCATTGATCTTATCTGGTAGTCATAGCAAGAAGCCACACTTCTCTTTAGATTTCATGATTCTGAAGTGGAGAAAAGGAGCTTGTCTCATATCTGAAAGAGACCTTTAGTCCATATATTGAATGAAGACCTTATTATTGGGTGTGTCAAACACATACTGGATAGAGCTGAATAAATTTTAAGCACCTTAAAAGGATTTTTCCCATTTTCTATGCAATACATTTTCTGTAGATGCCTAATAGGGATAAAATGTGTTGCTGGGAGATTTTGGCTATGTCTGCACTATGGTATGAACTACGCATGTGATTTCCAGCTCACAGACATATACATGTGCTCGCTCAATTAGAGCTAGTATCAATGGCAGCATACCCTCGTAGGTACATATTCGCTGCCTGTAGTAGTGTGGCCTACACTATGATTTATATGCGTGTTAGCTCTCATTGAGCTGGCACAAGTATATGTATATGAGCTGGGAATCACACTCCTAGTTAATAATGTAGACATAGCCTTTGTCCCAATGCATGGGATGAGATGTTGGCTGCTTTCAGACTTGTTTAACCTTTTTCTTTATTCTTCAAGCACTGTTAGTCAGTGTTCCAAGTGTCTTCAGAAGACACTGAAGTGTTCCCTTCTGAACAGTCATATGGTTAGAGAGAATAAAATGTATATTATCCACATAACATATTTGTTATGTGCATAAGCAAAAGTATTACATGTATATTTGCAAGTATTTGTGACTACTTACTTGCAAGTGGAAGTCTGAACTTGCTTCACAGTTCCATTTCTTTGTATTTTGCTTCCCCCAACCAGTTTGCTTTGTGAAACTTTATCTCACTTGTTTTTACTGATGTATTTACTGTCTTTATGGTTTCTCTGAATCTCAATATTACAGACTTCAATACAAACATAGCACTTGTCTCATCATGCATACCTGAGAGCGAAAACACATCCCTCATCAAGAAATTTTTCTAATCAATTTCAAGATGGTTTTAGAACTTTTAGTGGATAAGGAGAAACAAAGTTTTAGTTCATCATGGTGGTTTTATAGAATAATCCTTACTTTATTTTCATGTTTTTACAAAAGTCATATAGCACTGACTACCTAGAAAGTTCTTAACCAGTAAGGCATATTAGGGCAAATAGAAGTTAGAAGCAATATGTTAAACATACTTTCTCTAAACTCTTCTTGCTGATAGCTGGTAAGGAACAGTTTCTTAAACTTAATTCCTGATGCTGCCAATGGCTGCTTGTCTCGTATAAAAAAATGGTGACATCCAAGTATCATCTTTTGATATTTGATATTGTTATGGATTCTGAGTTAAAAGTGATTGAAGTTATTGGGTATCATAATTGCCTTTCCTTGAAAATAACTGAGAAGTTCATTTATGTAACCAGGTGGCTGAACCAATAGGAGTATAAAATCATAGGCACATGGAAAGGTTTAAGTAAAAGTTGAACCATGTAGCTCAACAGGTTTTCCTGGAGATTGATATAGCACATTTGGGGGCTAGGAAGTTGATGGAATTGGAATTGTTCCTCTGAGGGTGTCTGAGAGAAAGACAGCAGAAAAGGCAGAGAAGTTGTGAGAGAAGGCAGCAAATAAGCACCAGAATAAAAGGTGTTTGTAGCATGGCCCTGAGAAAAAGCTCAGAGAGATTTCGGGTTGAGTGCTGGCTGAAAGAGGCTTGGAGCAAAGAAACGTATCTCCTGTAGTTTGATTCCTGCTGTGTTCATGGAAACATGACTTTGGACATTCTTTGTAAATAAACAGGACTACCTCTGACTCCATCATCAATTTTTCCTTCTACAAGTCCGTGGATAGAAATCGGTATCTGCAAATCCACAGAGATCTACTCCTGAGGACCTCATTGGTCAAACCAGAACATAATGCTGTTGCTCCCAGGAGCTAGCGTCTCACATCGGCAGTTCTTCCCAGCTGTGTGGCTGTATCACCCACCCCCATTTGTGTCTCCTGTGTGGAGTTGTACAGCCGTGATAGGGGTGGAACTGAGGGAAGCACAGCTGCATGGCCAGGAGGAGCTGCTGGCGCGGAAGGCTGACTCCTGGGGATGGTGACATCACGCTCTTCTGATTTGTCTGTTATGGTTTGTGGGAGTAGAGCTCTGCAGATCATGGATACCGATTTCTATTCCTAGATAGCTACATCCTTTGGTAGAAACCTGTATCCGCGCAGGTCTCTGTCTGCCTATAAGGGAGAATCTGCACTGCCTCAGATTTTGACTAGCTGTTTGGGTCCAAAGGGGGTAGCAATATCTAAGATTATTTATTATTTTTAATTCTAGTAATGCTCCAGGGGCCCAGTCAGAATGTGTGGCACCTCATAAAGTAGGATCTCAAACATACAGAGAAAGTCTTTGCCCCAAAATCTTTACAATCTGAATGTATGTAACAGATGATGCGGGGAAAGGGAACAAGAGGATAACTGTGTCAGGAACAGTGCTTACATAGATAAGCCAAAAGTTGATTTTTCAGGTTTTGAATTCTTTTTTAAAGTATATAAATAAGCAAGAGACATTTAATATCAATCACTTTTGTATACTAGTCACTTCTGTGAAATTTATGTCAATATGAATCTCTATCCCGATCCTTGCCAATTTCTCGTTCACTCAGGGCTGTCAGTGTTACGTTGTAAGTTCTTCAGGACAGCAGGATAGGGACTGTCTACTAGTCTGTGTTATGCATATGCCTCGTGCAGTAAAGCCCATTCTTGGTTGATATATTGGCACAACTGTAATAAACATGATTAATCATTAAGAATGTACCTTGGTTCCTTTTCTTAGAGAACTCATTTCCCTGGTACATGAATATTTATAGGAGATATCTTAATGCTGCAAAGAGGTCTTGCCTCTAAACATGTAAGACCCTTTCTCCTGCATAAGGTTTATCTGGAGGAGTAATCTAGATTAGTAATTCCTATTGACACATTTCCTTTTCCTATTTTGTCTATACTCTTCTTTGCTATGCTGTGATGCATCTGATATATTTTTCTGCATCAAGCCCACACCTTATGTCTATATTCAGCTCCCTTCTCACTAACTTCAGTGTCTTTCTGCCTACAGTTCCAGGAAGCCATCTTATTTTTCACCTTCAAACCCTCCCTTTCCAATTGCACAGCTGCCACTATTCATTTCTCACCTCTCCAAGATAGCCTCTTGCATATATTTGACTTCCTTCTGCTGCTGCTTAATTTTCCAATTATCCATTTCATTTAATGGGCAAAGACATTTTAGGGTGTCATTTATTTGAAAGGTCTCATTAGAAACTATGCACAGGTGCAATATCACCAATTATCCAAGTAGCTAATCAGGATGTGGGTTTGGGATTTTACTGCCAACAACCGTATGCTAATAGTTAAATCTCAAGTGGATGCTGTGATGTGATGCTGGAAGATAATAAAGTGATAGGTAACAGCCAGCATGGTTTTGTAAAGAACAAATCATGTCAAACCAATCTGAAAGCTTTCTTTGATAAGATAACAACTCTTGTGAATAAGGGAGAAGCAGTGGACATGGTATACCTAGACTTTAGTAAAGCTTTTGATACAGTCTTGCATAACCTTATCAATAAACAAGGGAAATACAACCTAGATAGGGCTACTGTAACATGGGAGCCTAGCCAGCTGGATAACCATTCTTAGAAAGTAGTTATTAATGGCTCACAGAGTTCTGAAGGGGGCTGTTTTTGGGCTGGTTCTGTTAATAAATGATTTAGATCAGTGTTCCCCAATGTGGTGCCTGCGGGCGCCATTTCTGTGCTCTCGCCGAGTGATCGCGGCCAGCCCTGCCCCTGCCCCCAGGCGTGCGGCACAGGGGCGGTGCCAGCCCTGGGCACGCAGCACATAGGCGGCTCCGCCCCCAGGCATGCGGCGTATGAGCGTCCCCACCCCTGGGAATGTGTCACAGGAGTGGTGCCGGACCCAGGTGCGCAGTGTATGGGCAGCTCCACTCTTGGACGTGCAGCCCAGGAGTGGCGCTGGCCCCCGGAGTGCGGCGCATGGGTGGCTCTGGCACTGGGCACGTGGCGTATGGGTGGCCCCACCCCCTGTGGGTGGCCCCACCCCCGGGCACCCGGCAGCCCCAAAAGGTTGGGGACCACTGATTTAGATGATGGCATAGAACATATGATTATTAAGTTTACAGATGATACCAAGATGGGAGTGGTTGTAAGTGCTTTGGAGGATAGAGTCAAAATTCAAAATGATCTGGACAAACTAGAGAAATGATCTGAAGTAAATAGGATGACGATTAATAGGGACAAATGCAACATACTCCACTTAGGAAGGAATAATCAGTTTCACACATACAGAATGGGAAATGATTGTCTAGGAAGGAGTACTACTGAAAGGGATTTAGGGGTCATAGTGGACGACAAGTTAAACATGAGTCAACAGTGTGATACTGTTCCAAAAAAAGCAAACATGATTCTGGAATGCATTAACAGGAGTGGTGTGAGCAAGACACGAGAAGTCAGTCTTCCGCTCTGCTCTGTGCTGATTAGGCCTCAATTGGAGTATTGTGTCTAGTTCTTGGCACCACATTTCAAGAAAGAGGTGGAGAAATTGGAGAAGGTCCAGAGAAGAGTAACAAAAATGAGTAAAGGCCTAGAAAACATGAGCTATGAGGACTGAAAGAACTGGACTTGTTTAGTTTGGAAAGGAGAAGACTGAGAGGGGACATGATAGTGGTTTTCAAGTATCTAAAAGGGTGTCACAAGGAAGAAGTGGGAAAATTGTTCTCCTTGGCCTCTGATGATAGGATAAGAAGCAATGGGCTTAAATTCCATCAAGAGAGGTTTAGGTTGCACATTAGGAAAAAGTCAGGGTGGTTAAACACTGGAATAAATTACCTAAGGGGGTTGTGGAATCTCCATCACTGGAGATATTTAAAAGCAGGTTAGACAGACACTTGTCAGGGATGATCTAGACAGTGCTTGGTCCTGCTGTGAGGGCAGGGGCCTGGACTTGATGATCTCTCGAGGTCCCTTCCAGTTCTACTATTCTATTATTCTATTATAATGTCCCTATAGCCTGTGATGCACAGTTAGCTATTGAGCTCTTTCAGTTTCTTGGTATGTTTGTGCTAATGATGACCCAGATAATAATGTTGTACTGGAGCAGACACATGGCATATCTAACACTTTACAGTCAGCCATGATCCTACAGCTCGGGGATTGCCAAAGATGCTATGTAAAATGTCAGAGGTAGGTGGGCCTTAATGTCTTAATCTGATTATTCCATAATGTCACTATTCTATAATCTGTAGTGCCTTTAGTCTACAATGCTTAATCCATCACTGATAATTGTACAGATAATATGGATATCACAACCGTATCTATCCAGACTTTCTAATCTTTCTAATTTTTCCTTTAAGGTAAATAATTACAGTTTAGAAGAAGTAACTCATGAAGAAGCAGTAGCGATTTTGAAGAATACATCAGATGTAGTTTATCTAAAAGTTGGAAAGCCCACCACCATTTACATGACTGACCCTTATGGCCCACCAGATATTACTCACTGTAAGTGACTCATTGAATGTCATTTTATATGTGATATTGTGTTTTAAGAGCTTATTTTGACTTTTCAAATCCAGACAAATCTCTCTACATCATTGAAGCTTATATAAGGGCTTGGGAGGCTGAAAAATTGGATTGCTAGGGTATGTCTACACTGGGGAGTTATTTCGAAATAACAAGGTGAGCATCCACACTACCCAGCCTGTTATTTTGAAACAATGGGCTTGTTATATTGAAATAATAACTCCTGCTTGTGACAAGAGTAAGCTTATTTCAAAATAGTTATTTCAGGAGTTATTTCAAAATAACCTGGTAGCGTAGACATAGCCTTAGTTAAATATATTAGGGTATGTCTACACTTGCACCCTATTTCGAAATAGGGATGCAAATTAAGACATTTGAAATTACAAATGAAAGCTGGGATTTAAATATCCCGTGCTTCATTTGCATATTTGCGTTATGGCGGTATTTCAAAATAGCGCTATTTCGAAATAAAACGCACTGTGTAGACGCATTATTTCGAGAGAATCTTTCGAAAATCCTTCCTCATAAAATGAGGCTTACAAGTTATTTCGAGAGAAGGATTTTCTCTTGAAATAATGTGTCTACACAGTGCATTTTATTTAGAAATAGCGCTATTTCAAAATAGTGCCATAACGTGAATATGCAAATGAAGCATGGGTTATTTAAATCCTGGCTTCATTTGCAATTTCGAATGTTTTCATTTGCATCCCTATTTCAAAATAGGATGCAAGTGTAGACATACCCTTACTGTCATCATGTGCTCAATATAGTATTGTTAGCTGGGCTTGTGCTGCAAAACATAACTAGATAACCATGACAGCAAACTTATTCCAACATCCTATTGTTGAACATTAAGCACTGTATCTCTTGTAACAATTAAGGTGAAATAATTTTTGTGGCAATACATTATCTTCAGAGCTCCTAGATTAGCAGATGTGAAAAGTGTAGACTTCAGTGTACAGGACAGACGCAACACAGGCAGCCAAAGATCTGACTATGTGCCAAGCAAAAAAACCTGAGGAAAACGACATGGTCTTTGCATGAAACAGGCTTATAATTTACACAATATTTGCTTACAGCATAAAATGATTCCTTGTTTGCTTACAGCATAAAATGATTCCATTCTAATGCCATCCCTGTTCCTACTCCATCTGCTCCCTCATTTATATCCATCCTCTGCTTCTCCATCTAACAAACAGTGCAGCGGTGCTTCCCCTTGCATCCTGTGCTTCCTTTCCTAATGTGCATGTAGTTCTCCTCTCCCCAGCACCTCAGCCTTTGGGATGGCACCTTGTCAGTGTCCTTTCTCCCAGCAGGCAAAACTCGTCTGTGCCACTGTTGTACATCTTGTTGACGTGCTGCTGATTTCCTCCTTTTGCCAATTAGTCAAGAAATGCTGCCTGCTTTAAGTCTTAAGTGAAGTAGTACATACTGTTCAGCAAGAAGAGAGTTGCTTAATCAATAGAGTACTGGAGTATGACTTAGGAGACTCAGTTTTCATTCCCAGCTGTGCTGCTGACCTGCTGGGTGACCTTAGGCATTTCACAGCACTGTACTGAGCCTCAGTTTCCCCTTCTGTAAATTAGGGATAATGATACTGACCTCCTTTGTAAAAATGCTTTTGACGGGTACTGATGAAAAAGTGCTATCTAAAAGCTAGACATTATTATTAATTATCAGCAATTTCAGATGGGCAAAAAGGCTGACAAGACTTTAGTAATTGGTGGATGTATACAAGTTTATTTGTCCTTTCATGAGACCTATATTCTCATAATGTCTTTTAGCAAGGAGTGGCCTTTCCCTATAGAAACGTTTGGTCTTTAAAATATTTAACATTATAGCATTTAATGAATGGATTAAACTTTCTAGTAATAATTTCAAACATATCTGTTTCAAAAGGAAATTAATCATAAGTTCATGCAAAAGCATGTCTGGTTTTCCTGGTTGTTATTTTCTTTCCTCTAATTACACAGACTAGGGATTTGGTTACAGTCATTATTACATATTTCTAGGCACCACCATTATACTGAGACCCTCCCAAAAATACAATCAAACAGCATTGTCCTATCTTTGTTAATCATTAGCATATATCATAGCTATATTAGCTTTCACTCTTCTTAACTCCGTTTACTGGGATCTAAATTATGATGCAGTCTAATTTGGCACTGTAAATTCAGGCTAGTGGGATTTGGGAATCTGATATTTCTAGAATCCTTGGAATAATCTGTGCCCTAATGTATAATATTCAGAAATCTACATTGTTTTCCCCTGATTTTTTTCTCTAAACTGGTGTTTTTTTACATTGCTGCTGGCACTCTAAAAATGATGTTATAAGGCAAGAGTGGGCAGCCCACGGTGCACATGTAGCCAGTGTAATCTGATTGCAGGGCCATGAGATATTTTGATGTTGACTGTCTGCAGGCACTACTCTCTGCAGCTCCCATTGGTCATGATTCTCCATTCTGCAGGCAAAATGGCTGTAGGGACATGCTGGCTGCCACTTCCCAGAGCTCCTGTTGTCCAGGAACAGAGAACCGTGACCACTGGGAGATGTGGGGATGGTGCCTGCAGATGGTCGATATCAGCAAAATGTCTCACAGCCCACAATCAGGTTTCCCTGAAAGGCTGCCTGTGGGCTTCAAGCTACCCACCACTGGTATAAGGCTTAATGCCCTTTTCAATTTAATTATTTCCTACAACTACTTACATTCCATTTTGCATTCATGAAATGCCTCCCTGCTTTCTGTCTCCCAGGCTATCCCCTTCTCATCCAAATCCCTCCTGAAGAACCTCTCATTTCTTAATCTTCATACAAAGTGAGTGGTAAGCAAAATCATAGCCATTCATTCCTTCACTGCCTTGTTTAGATCTTACACTCTTTCAGGCAGGAACCATCTGTTTTGCATATTGTACAGCACCGAACACTTTATTGGCACTTAAATGAAAACAGTACCAGAACAACCAAATGAAATGTGAATGTCACTAACAACAATTGCTTATTTTAACCATCAGCTTATTCTCCACCAATGGAAAATCATATACTTTCTTCTGGCAACAATGGCACTTTAGAGTACAAGGCATCTTTGGCCCCTATCTCACCAGGAAGATATTCGCCTATTCCAAAGCACATGCTTGTAGAGGACGACTATACCAGGTCAGATATCTTTCCTTATGTATTGCCTTTGGTAATGACTACAGTGAGAATTAACAAGGGGGAAGGAACACAAGCTTAAAATAAAGAATGGGTTCAAGACTATAAGTTAGATGTATTGAGGAACTAGGCAAAACAATCTTGGAACCACTAACAGTTATGTTTGGGAATTCATGGAGGACAGGTGAATTCCCAGAGGACTGAAGCAGGACAAACATGGTCTGTGTATTTAAAAATGGGAACGATAGATCAGTCAGCCTAACTCTGATACCCAGAAAGATACTGGAACAAGTTACTAAACAATCAATTTCTAATTATGTAGAGATTGTTATAAAGAGGATGGTGATTGATTATTGTCGATGTCCACTGAAGAAAAGACAAGAAGTAATCACCATAATTTTCTTCAAAGAAGATTTAGGTAGAGATCAAGAAAAGTTTTCTAACTATAAGAAAAGTTACACACAGGAATAGTCTTTGAAGGAATGCTATGGAATCTCCCCTTTTGGAGGTTTTTAAGATCAGATTAGACAAACACTTGTAATGGATGGTCTAGGTTTACTTAGACTAGCCTCCACACAAGGGGCTAGATGACCTTGCAAGGTCCCTTCCAGCTCTACCATTTGATGTTTCTGTGGTTAATAACAACAGTGGTGTATTTGGTGCAATAAATTGACTGAACTTATTATATGGAAATGAGACAATAAAGCTGTAACTGTTTAGTTGGTTTTGAAGTGGATAGGGAGGGTGGGAAATGCTTTCTTTACATCCTGTATGTTAGCTAAAGCGATGAGGAGTCCTGTGGCACCTTATATACTAACAGATTTATTGGAGCATAAGCTTTCGTGGGCAAAGACCCACTTCATCAGATGCATGTAGTGGAAATTCCGGAGACAGGTATAAATATACAGGCATAAGAAAAGAGAGCCAATTAAGAGTAAGGCTAGAGATAACGAGGTCAATTCAGTCAGGGAGGATGAGGCCCACTTCTAGCAGCTGGTGTGGGCCTCATTGTAACATCAGCTGCTAGAAGTGGGTCTCATCCTCCCTGACTGAATTGACCTCGTTATCTCTAGCCTTACTCTTGATTGGTACTCTTTTCTTATGCCTGTATATTTATACCTGCCTCTGGAATTTCCACAACATGTATCTGAGGAAGTGGGTCTTTGCCCACGAAAGCTTATGCTCCAATAAATCTCTTCGTCTGAATCTGCAAAAACGACAAGGAGTCCCGTGGCACTTTGTAGACTAACACGGCTACCCCTCTGATACTATGTTAGCTAAGTGTTGCTGACGAGACAATTTATTTCATTGTTATTGAAGGGTGGTTAGAATATTGGTCAACCTGTTATAATAATAGGAGAGAATGAACATTGTACTTCTTTCCTCCAATATTCTTCTATTTTCATAGTTTCATAGCATTTCAGGCTAGCTGGGACAATTATGGCTGACTTGCATAGCACAGGATAATAACCTCAATCCAGTAATTCCTGTATCAAGCCCCTAACTTCAGTTTGCTTTCAGTGTGTGTTTGCTCTTATGCATCTCTAAGGTCCTATAAGATACACGACTTGTTTATGACATGTGGATTCAGAGAGCTTCATGACATTTGTGACAGGCTGCCCCCTCTGAGATGCCAGCAGATGTGCTCAGATCCCTCTGAGCCTGTCTGTTATGCCACCTTTGGCACCCTTTCTGCCTCTCTTGCTGATACATGCTATTAAGCCTCCTCCAGATCATATACAGGCAAGACCACAACTGCAGAACAATACAGGCACTGAGGCCAGGTCTAGACTACAAGGTTTTGTTGGAAAAAGCTATGCAAAATACGCTCCACATTTTGCGTAGCATTTTCTGATTCTTTTGTTGGTCCATTTAGACTGTGTCAAATGTCAGAAAAAGTGCTTTCAGAAGCCCCCTTCTTCCTCATGGAAGGAGGAATACAGGGGCTTCTGAAAGAGCGCATTTGCACTTCCGCAAAAAAAAAAGCAAAAATGCAAACATGTTCCCTGAGCCCCACAGTGTAGACATAGCCGGAGATCAGCTTTGGGAAGACACAGTTCATGGGATTTGCCTCTGCACTCAGGTATCTACCTCCCATGAAGAGTAGACCCAAAGTTATATGTTATTCACCCCCTTCCTCAATGTGGAGGAAGGTATACACAACTTCTTGACCTCCCCAGTTAGAAATTACATAAACTGGGTTATATTATAAGCAAGAAATACGTTTCTAAGCAAAAAATATTGAATTTTAAGTGGCAAAGAGGTAACAAACAGAACAAAGCAGATTACCAAGCAAATGGAATGAAGTACACAAATTAAGCTTGATTCACTAAAGAAATTGGTCGCAACTAGTAATTTGTCACCCTAAACATTGTTTTAGGTAGATTCCTTCACAGGCCAGATATCTTTCCAGCCTGAGGGTCACAGTTATTTCCCCCTTCCAGTCCTTGTTTCCAGGTGTTTTTAGCATCTCTCTGCGTGGGAAGGAAATGAACTGAATCTTAGGGTATGTCTAGACTACAGGGTTTTGTCGACAGAAGTTTTGTCGACAGATACTGTCGACAAAGCTTCTGTCGACAAAGAGCGTCTACACTACATTCAGTTCTGTCAACAAAGCAAGCTGCTTTGTCGACATGGCAGTGTAGACGCAAGAACAGTTTACATGCAATAACACCTTCTGTCGACAGAACTCTGTCGACAGAAGGCGTTATGCCTCGTAAAATGAGGTTTACCAGCGTCGACAAAACTGCTGAGTTCTGTCGACATTATGTCGACAGAACTCAGCAGTAGTGTAGACGCAGGTATAGTTTTGTCGACAAAAGTCCACTTTTGTCGACAAAACTCTGTCGACAGAAGGCGTTATGCCTCGTAAAATGAGGTTTACCAGCGTCGACAAAACTGCTGAGTTCTGTCGACATTATGTCGACAGAACTCAGCAGTAGTGTAGACGCAGGTATAGTTTTGTCGACAAAAGTCCACTTTTGTCGACAAAACTCTGTAGTCTAGACATACCCTTATATAGGATTTTCTCCCTCATGTTATATAGGATTTCTATAAGGCAGAATCCTTTGATTCTTCCAAACCCCCCCCCCCCAGTGGAAAAATTGAGCAGTTCAAAATGTAGTTTAGCATCAGATCAGGTCACCCAACTGTAGTATCATAGCATCCATGGTCGGTGGCAATGTGGCGTAGCTGAAGGAAGGCCAAACTTTTTCACGGGCCATTGTCCTCACTGATGACCATCAGCCCTGTCTAGCTTTTCCATTGCTGTACCTGAAGTGTGTGCAGTGGGCATCACTCAAAGTAGCATAGCTGAAATATGGATGCATTAGCAAATTGGATAATCATATTCAATAAATCAGAACCTTTCCAGTGATACCTTACACGGGTTATCTTGAAAAAAGCGTATCTTAGTTATGCCATATTTATACCACAAACAAATTTTCATAAAGAATATTGAGTTTAATTTCACAGCATTTTTTTTAAACAAAGGGTTAAAGTGTGGGAGAAACACACCTCCTCTCCCTAGCTTAGGTAAATCAACAGCCTTCTGCTGCTCTAAATTTTCCTTGGTTGAGTGAGGACTCACCTGCCTCTTTCAGTGAACTATAGAAGATTCACCAAGGATGAATTTAAATCAATGAATTGTTTTGTTACAGAAGTTTCTTCCATCCAATTAGATTTTTAATGCACAGCTAAATCACAGATTTAATCAATTTTTGTATCAAAACTTTCTATGGATCAATACTATTTTCATAATTCTAAGCTACCTGTGATATTTTAACAAGGAATCGTGTATAACCTAGTTCTTGGTAATTCAACATATGGGGCCAAATTCCGCCCTGGTGTACAACATTTCTTCCAGCATCATTGTGCGAGGGGAGTAAGGATGTAAGTGACTAGTCAACCTGATAAGCATAGGCTTATTGTGACTAGTGCAGCCAGGATAGGGAGCGTCCCACCTCCCCCTTGTCGACTAATTGAGTAGTTGATAGAAATTCCATCATCTGTTTGATGATCTGATTAATCAAAATTTAACATCTCTAGTGGGGAGGGAAGCTACAATAGGAGGGCATTGAGTAATGTAAAGAATCCACAGAAAGAGCAAGTAATGTGTTACGGAACCCAGGGAGCCACAGAAGGGTGCAAGGAAGGAATTAGGAAAGGAAAGGAAAGACACAGTGTGAGTGAGGAAGCATTTAAACAATTGAAGGTATAAAGAGGAAAAGAAAGGATTTTGAGAATGCCCCATGTTTTTCTTCATTCCATTTGACCAGAAGGTTACTCCCCATCCCATTGCATGCATATCTATCTATAGTGATCTGCTCAAATATCGCCACCAAGCTTGATAACTGTGATACACTCTGGGAAAAGAGGCTGGAGTGAAGTGTTCATAGCAACTTGTATTTTGTATTATTTGGCAAATGCAACAACTGGTACAAAACACGGCAGTTTGTCTGCCTAGCAGGAAAGGTTGCCATGTCTGAGCACCCCAGTTTTGCTCTCTCTGTTCTGGATCCCCAGTGAATAGGGTTCAGTTTAAATGTGGCCCCGAAGCCCTGTTTGATATTGGCAGTAGCAATCTGAGAAATTGGCTCTCTGCCGCAACAGTGAACTATGACACACATATTTCATTGGAAGCCTAAAACTGTCATCCAGTAGGGAGAGTCTCGTGAATGTGATAGAATCAATTACTGGTAATCAAGCAATTACTTTTACCTGCTAGAAGGGAAGAGGGTAATTTTGCCTTTTTTAGGATAATGGTAAGCACTCGGATGCTACTGTGATGGTCAAGAGTATGTGAACTTGAAGACTGTTGTTCACTGCTCATAAGTAGTGCTGGTCTGGAATTTTCATAATGAAAGTCTTTCATCAGCAAATGTTGATTCACAGAAATCGATTTTTTTTCACATATGTACTAATTTCAGCTGTTTCCTCAGATCCATGATAGGATTATATCACCTGTTCAATTCATGTCATGCCCTTTGGGACTATTACAGACTCATTGTTTCACATATTTACCAAAAATGCCACCAAGCTGTATTATGTGAACAAATCATAGAATCATAGAATAATAGGACTAGAAGGGATCTCAAGAGGTCATCGAGTCCAGCCCCCAGCCCTCAAGGCAGGACCAAGCTCCACCTACACCATCCCTGACAGATGTCTATCTAACCTGTTCTTAAATATCTCCAGAGAGGGAGATTCCACCACCTCCCTTGGCAATTTATTCCAATATTTGACCACCCTGACAGTTAGGAATTTTTTCCTAATGTCCAATCTAAACCTCCCCTGCTGCACTTTAAGCCCATTACTCCTTGTCCTGTCCTCAGAAACCAAGAGGAACAAATTTTCTCCTTCCTCCTTGTGACACCCTTTTAGATATTTGAAAACCGCTATCATGTCCCCCCTTAATCTTCTTTTTTCCAAACTAAACAAGCCCAGTTTATGATGCCTGGCTTCATAGGTCATGTTCTCTAGACCTTTAATCATTCTTGTCGCTCTTCTCTGTACCCTTTCCAATTTCTCCACATCTTTCTTGAAATGTGGCGCCCAGAACTGGACACAGTACTCCAGCTGAGGCCTAACTAGTGCAGAGTAGAGCACAGTGCAGGTTGCTCTGAGGAGAATATTGCTCTGTTAGCCTTGCCTGGGTTCAGAATCCTTTTGTAGGCCACCTCAGCAAGTATTTTTCCCTGAGTTCTGAGTGGTCTGTGAAGACAAGTGTCCTCTGGATCACCTTCACATCACGGGCCATCCTGATAATCAGCTTGTTTGCTACAAGGCACATCAGGAAATGTCACCTGTTCTGCTCTTGAAGGGGGGCTCAGTCTAGTCTCCCTGCCCAATGTTTTCCACCTCGGCTGGCAGTCAGCTCTCCTATACACCTTTCCCTGATCCCTGTCATCCCCTCAGGTCAAAGTGTATCAGACCAAGCTCGTTTTGGCCCAGCAAGGCTGAGACAGTCCTTGCTTGCTGACTGTCTTACATTGTTAAGCCTCTCATACCATTTCCTCCCCACCCTAATTTACTCACTCAGAATGAAGGTGACATCTTGCATAATCTGTTCAGCTACTGGCATCTCTTTTTATGATTGTGGCATGGGTGAATGAGTAGGAAGAACAGTGTTTGGCAGCTGTCTAACAAGTCCTCCTTAACAGTAGAATACCCTCTACCAGGATGCCATGTTCAGCTAAATTGAAGCAATTTTCAGTGTGATCATTAACCTGCAGAGTCCCACCAATAATGGCCTCTTTCCAGGACATTTTGGAGTACCTGCTACACTTTCAGTCATTAGGATTTGTGTTTAGTTAATTAAAAGTGCATCTGGTGGTGATACCAGCATTTAATCCCCCTGTTCAGGGAAGATCAATACTCTCCAATGCCATGGTAGCAAGATTCTTAAAAGAATCTACATCCTCTAGTCCAAGAGCCAGTTCTCCTGTGGTACTCTAACTCAGTGCTAGGGGCTTTAACAGGACCTCTGATCAAGCCCCTGGCATATTGACCCTTCCTGCTTGAGTCAGAAAATGGCCTTCCTGGTAATAATAATATCTGCAAGAAGAGTGTGTGTGAGTTGCGTGTTTTCCAAAGACAGACTGTATCTAATTTTTTGTCTAAAGAGATTTCTCAGCCTAATTTGAATGAGGTGGCATGTTTACCTATGTTGTTGGGGTTTTTTTTGAGCTGCTATCATCTCCTGAAGAGCAGTGTCTCCAGACGTTAGATATCATGTGGAGCTTAGTTGTTTATCTGGATAGGACAAAGACTTTTCATGCTTTGCCTCATTTGTTTATGTAACATGATGGATGGGTCAAGTGGTCTCTTCGCTACAGATTATCTCGAAATGGGTAACATCTGCATTGAGACTGCATATAAACCAGCTTTTGGGCTAAACCCCTCAATGAGAGAGAGCCAATTCAATGAGGATGCAAGCAAAATCCATAATATTCCTCAGTCACTTTCACACATTAGACATGTTGGAGGGCTGCTCTGTAGCTGTAGGTTCATATGTTCATGAACCATTACACCATAACCACATCCTCCACGGAAGATGCTAACTTTGGTAGAGCAGTCCTGCAAGCCTTATTTAGGTAGATTCCGAACCACAACTTTAGGGTGGTTACTCCTTGAGAATAGAATACACAGCTGAATCTACTTAAAGAGGATGAAATAGTTACTTACTATAATTGTTGTTTTTCGAGATGTGATGCAGACATGTATTCCATGTCCTATTCTCCGTACCCTCTGCATCAGACTTGTTTCTGTGTGTTCTGTGAGAAGGAACTGAGAGAGGGTCAGGCAGCACTGTCTCTTAGGGTATGTCTAGACCACATGACTCCATCGACGGAGCCATGTAACCTAGTTTACACGGCATAGGCAAAGAAGCAGGGATTTAAATAATCCCCGCTTCATTAAAATAAACATGGCTGCCGCGCTGTGCCGACGATCAGCTGATCCAGCACAGTGCGGCAGTCTAGACGTGGATCTGTCGGCTGGGGAAGCCTTTGCCAACTGATCCTGTAAGTCTTGTTTCACGAGCCATAAGGGATCAGTCGGCAAAGGCTTCCCCAGATGACAGATCTTCGTCTAGACTTCCGTGCTGTGCTGGATCAGCTGATCGTCAGCACAGCGCAGCAGCCATGTTTATTTTAATGAAGCGGGAATTATTTAAACCCCCGCTTCTTTGCCTATGCCAGGTAAACTAGTTTACATGGCTCCATCGACGGAGCTATGTAGTCTTGACATACCCATATAGTCAGAGGTGGGGCTATGGCCACAAGGCATGGGTACCGCCCCCTACAAGTATTGCTAGTCAAATTTCCCTTAGTCTGGTGCACTGAGTACGCACACACCTAAGTGGAATACATGTCTGCATCAAATCTTGAGGAACTTCAGGTACAATAAATAACTGTTTCTTTTCTTTCACTTTCTCATTGTCATAATATTTCTGTTGTATATTTAAATGGTTGAGCATTTAAAGTCATTTGATTTTTCTCCTTTTTTGGTGGAATGTGCCAAGTGTCACTGATGTATACTGTATTTTTGGACAACCAATAGTTTTTCTGTTGATGAAATGTGCATTAAATGGCATGACTGTTAAAACACTTAAATCAGAAAAGTTGTTGTACTTTTTTTCTTAATAAAAAATATGGCAACAAATTAGCTTAGCAGCAGTTCATGGTAAATAAAGGAAGAGCAAAGGTCATCTTGAGCTACCAGTGTAAGGATGTTGAATGTTTTCCTTTCGCTGTACTTTGTCTAGTTTTGTATGGTAACATGATCCAAAATGGCCCCAATTAAGGCACCATTTTATTTTACAGATATTCTCACTAGACACTAAATATTAAATAGAATCAGTAATGTTGACTTCTGTGTTCTCTTCCTGCATATTTTGTCCTTTATGATATAATTGTCATATTTTAGATTTTAATAAAGTAACACAGCTTCAGGCAAGTGGACTTTTTGACCAGAAGTAAATAAGACACATACCAGTAACTATAATTACCAATATAGTCTTCAGTATTCTGCAAAAATGTTGCTCTTTAAAAATACTCCTCTTAAGCTGAAAGAAAAGACACAATCTGGCCCTGGTTTTTTGTCATTAATTACGTTGAAGGAACTGTAAATCACTATGTACTCTCTAGCAGACATCTGCCTCCTTATTTTTAAAAAACTGAAAGTGCATTCTAATAAATTCTTTTGTTCTCAGATGTTCACTTTTCCTACCTTTAATAAAAGAGAGAGAGGCAGAGGAGTCTAGAAAAATGAAGAACTGTTGTGTTGTGTTTTACCTTCTTTTTAACCTCTGAAAACCAGTTTATTAAGCTGCTGTGCTGCAGTTAACGTAAAACTCACATTGACGCTTAGCTGTGGCTAGATATTAAAAATTCATGAAAAAAATCCATTAGAGTTATCTGTTTTGCTGTGAAATGCATGTTTGATTTCTTTGTGTGTGTAACTTTGTACGATAACATCTTTGTGAAGCAGAGAATGCTAGATGGCATGGGGGAGGGACTGTAGGCTTTGAAGGCTCCAGAAAATTTTTAGTTTTTATTGAGAGAGGCATTGCACAGTCATTTCTTGTTTACTTACATAAGCTGCATGCCATAATTTATCAGACTGTCTTGAAGAAACCGTTTTAATACTGTTTTAATGCTTGGATTTGTTTGTTCATAATTAATACATTATTACTAAATGTGTTGTATACAGTCTGTCATATAACCCTTTTCTGACAGTGTTGTGGTCTTTAGTAGAGCACAGAAATAAAGTAGGAAAAAAGACTTGTGGATTTCAGTAATGAGAATCTGCAATTGGTTCCTTGGGGACCTAGCCCATTTGACTTAGCCCATTTATTGACAACACCCTCTGCATTTTTAAAAGGATATGTGTTGCTGAAGGGAGTTAGCAATACTGCCTATTAACATTTCTGAAGAAGCAGAATCATGGGCTGTGTCTACACTGGGCCACTTATTCCGGAAAATCAGCCGCTTTTCCGCAATAAGCTGCGAGTTATCTACACTGGCCCTTGAATTTCCAGAAAAGCAACGGCGCTCTACTCTACAAAATCAGCCGCTATTCCGGAAAAACTATTCTGCTCCCGCTCGGGCATAAGTCCTTATTCCGGAACACTGTTCCGGAAAGGGCCAGTGTAGACAGCCCAGTAGTCTTTTCCGGAAAAAAGCCCCGATCGCGAAAATGGCGATCGGGGCTCTTTTCCGGAAAAGCACGTCTACATTGGCCACAGACGCTTTTCCGGAAAAAGGGCTTTTCCGGAAAAGTAGCCTGCCAATGTAGACGCTCCTTTTCCGGAAAAACTGAAAACGGAATAGTATTCCATTTTAAGCAGTTCCGGAAATTCATGCCAGTGTAGACACAGCCAAAATGTATATTTCCTAAGTGAATCTGATCAAGGTGTAATGTGGACAGTGTTTTCATGTAATCAATTATATAACATTTTTTACCCGAGCTTGCAATATGATGTATTAAAAATGCATAGAATTGAAACTGATATAGTTATAAAATTATGATGCATAATTATACTTTGAAGAACCAAGGTAAGACAATATGAAGCACTGCTTTGTCTGTCTAAAATGCAGCATATCAACCCTCCCAAATAAATGGGCAAACCATGAATCACTCTAAGTATAGGTAGGCTGGTAGCGATGCCTATTATTAAGGTTGCTTGACCATTATAAAACCAGATTATTATTTTCTTATAAATGAGTCACTGCTGGGACTGAAATTTTCCATGCCAGGTTTCCACCTCTTACTTTGTCTTTGAAAAGACTAGTGCTCCTTCACTTTGGACTACAAGGATGTGATATTTGGCAAGTGGGTGGCCTTTGGGTCAGGCCAGAAGGGATCAGGCTTGATGGATACTGGCAGAAGCTTGTGTTCTCTAAACATAGTCCCACACAGAGCTTAGAATAGAATCCATGATTCCTGAGCCTCAGTGCAGTGAAGAAGAAGAAGTAGGTTGGTTCCCATGAAAGCTCACGATACTATCTATATATTTTTAGTCTCAAACGTGTTATAGGACCATTGTTGTTTAAGTGTTTCTTCAGTTACAGACTAACATGGCTACCCCTCTGAGACTGGTAAAGTGTGTGTCCCCTTTCCTTCTACTTCTGGTCCACATAGAGGATGACAATTACTGTTGTTATCAGTTACTTGGTTAATGCAAGTGGCAGAGATTAGTGCAGTGGATCTACAGATTCCAACCCAACTAATGGGCCCATATGGGTGTTAATATGATTCCACGTGATAAAATTTCTGGGCTTTTTTTCAATTTTCTTTTGAAATACCTTGGAAAACACACACACACACACAAACTGTATGAAAAGAACTGTATTATTAAAACTGCCAAGAAGATAGGAAATGCCAGAATTAAGGTTGCCTTTGCAACTTTAATTCAGCCCCGTTGTGCTTGTGAATTTTAATAGTATATATTTTACTAAAAAATGACAGCTTATATTTCTTAACAGTGTCTTAGAAGTTAGTTCTTTAAATGAAGCATGAAGTTATTATATACCCATTTTACAAGATTTCATATGTTTGAACCTCAAGAATTATCTTTAAACTAGGAATTGTTTCTTTGCCATGGGACTTAGTTTCCGAAGCCAAATTATTTCAATTCATAATTGTTAAACATGAATTACTCTTTCTACTCAAATTAATATGGAAATTCAGTTATTTTCAAGGAATCAAACTGTAAGGCTACGTCTACACTGGCAGGTTCTTGCGGAAGAACAGCCGTTCTTCTGCAAAAACTTGTCGTCTGTCTATACTGCACAAGCCTTCTTCCAGAAGTAAATTTACAGAATAGCATTGTAAAACAGGGCTTCTTCTGGAAGAGTTGTTCCTCTCCCCATGAGAAATAAGCCCTCTTGCGCAAGAGCTCTTACACAAGAGGGCAGTGTAGACAGGCAACATGAATTTCTTGCGCAATAAGCCCCTCTGGTTAAAATGGCCATCAGAGCTTTCTTGCTGAAGAGAGCATCTACACTGCCGTGGATGCTCTTGTGCAAAAGCACAAAAGGGTTTTTCAGTGACTCATTTTTCTGTAGCTTCAGGGGGTAGCCAAGTTAGGGTATGTCTACACTACAGCGCTAATTCGAACTAACTTAGTTCGAATTAGTTAATTCGAACTAAGCTAATTCGAACTAACGCATCTAGAACTAAAAACTAGTTTGAATTAGCGTTTTGCTAATTCAAACTAGCACGTCCACATTAAGTGGACCCTGAAGCGGGGTTAAGGATGGCCGGAAGCAGTGCCAGCAGGGCATCAGAAGAGGACTTAGAGCGTGGAGATGCTGTCTCAGGCTAGCCGAGGGCTATGCTTAAAGGGTCCCGACCCCCACCCCGGACAGACAGTTCTCAGGGGTGCCCCGCTTGCAAAGCAGTCCTGGCTTGAAGTGCCCTGAGTGCCCACACTGGGCACATCACAGCACTCGGCCATCAGCCCAGCTGCACTTGCCACAGGCTGCCATCTGGGGAGGGGGTCAATTGGGGGGCTGCAGGAGAGCTTCCACCCCCAGAAGCCCGCAGAGCCAGCCCAGTCCTCCCCATCGGGGGCATGTGCCCCATTCCTCCCTCACCTCCTTCCACTTACCCTTCCCTAGCCCCTCTTCTTGATGTACAAAATAAAGGACAATTGTGTTCAAAAATGGAATCTGTCTTTATTGAACAAAACTGGAGGAGACTGGGAAAAGGAGGTGGGAGAGGGTAAGAGAGAGGCTGGGAGAGGGGAGGGAAACTAAAATGATCAGGGGTTGGGAACAGATCCCATAGGAAGAGAGGCTAAAGAGACTGGGACTTTTCAGCTTAGAAAAGAGGAGACGGAGGGGGGACAGAATAGAGGTCTCTAAAAGCAGGAGTTGGGTGGAGACGGTGCATACAGAAAAGTTCTTTATTAGTTCCCATAAAGAAGGACTAGAGGAC
Organism: Pelodiscus sinensis; assembly: GCF_049634645.1. Lineage (NCBI taxonomy): Eukaryota > Metazoa > Chordata > Testudines > Trionychidae > Pelodiscus > Pelodiscus sinensis. Next base: position 312,260,422 of record NC_134711.1, read on the forward strand.
ACCAAAGTAAAGGAATGGGTAGCAGGCTTCAAACTAGTAACAGAAAGTTCTTCTTCACAAAGCAAAGAGTCAACCTGTGGAACTCCTTGCTGCAGGAGGCTGTGAAGGCTAGAACTGGAACAGAGTTTAAAGGGAAGTGAGATCAAGTCATGGAGGTTGGGTCCATGGAGTGGTATTAGCCAGGGGGTAGGAGTGGTGTCCCTGCCCAAGGTTTGTGGAAGGCTGGGGAGGGATGGCACGAGACAAATGGCTTGGTCACTGTCTTCGGTCCATCCCCTCTAGGGTCCTTAGGGTTGGCCGCTGTCAGCAGACAGGCTACTGGGCTAGATGGACCTTTGGTCTGACCCAGTACGGCCATTGTAAGCTCAGGGCTCAGGGTCGGGGGTCTCAGTGTACCCCCTTGATTCTCTTGCACACCTGCTCCTGGGCGGCCAGGCTGGCAGCTATCCTGCTCTAGATGGCCACTTTCCTGTGCCTAGTGCGGAGATCGTGGACAAGGTCCACAATGTTCGCACTAGCCCAGGCGGGTTCCCGCCTCTTGCGGTCCAGGGCAAGCTCCCGGGAGCCGCCAGCCTGGTCCCGGCAAGAGGGGGTGGGCTGGGGGGCATTGGGTGGGTGGCTCGATCCGTGCCAGGTGCAGGGTCTGCTGCGTGGGTGCTGGCAGGCTTGCACCTGGCACGGGCACCGAAGCCAGCCCCTGCCCCTTTAAGGGGTCCGGGGCCGGCAGGGTGGCATACGAGTTTCCCTGGTGTTGGCCAGAGTGGCCACCAGGGAAAGCGGGGGAGGGCTTGCCTCCCACTAGTTCGAATTAAAGGGCTACACACCCCTTAATTCGAACTAGCTAGTTCGAAGTAGGCTTAATCCTCGTGGAATGAGGATTACCTAGTTCGAACTAAGCGCTCCGTTAGTTCGAATTAAATTCGAACTAACGGAGCGCTAGTGTAGCGCCTATCAAAGTTTGTTCGAACTAACGTTCGTTAGTTCGAACCAACTTTGTAGTGTAGACATACCCTTAGTCAGTTACAGAAAAAAACTACAAATGGTTTGGTAGCACTTTATAGACTAACAAAATATGTAGATAGTATCATGAGTTTTCCTGGGCACAGCCCACTTCTTCAGATGACCGGAGTTATGAGTAGGGGATATGAAAACTCGAAATAAATAGGAGAGGGAAAGGGGAGGGGGCAGAAAAAGAAAAAAGGAAGGGGGGGTGAGATAGAGAATCATTAAGTATCTGGAGAATGGGTACTTAAACCTAAGCAAATAAAAATCAAAGTCAATAGATAGATTGCTAAGACTGGAAGGATACCACTCAGAGAACTGTTAGCACCTTCAATGGTTATTAAGTTGGTAGTGTCCTCAGCCAGCCCATATCACGACTGAATCCATTAGCATGTGAATTGAATTTGTGGGTGAACTGTGATTCCAGTTCTTCCCTATGTGTGGCCTTTTGCCCAGAAAAGATTCCCCACCCCTACTGTAAGCTGTACCATGGCTCTTAGTTTCTTCTGACTTCTAAATCATAACCACTTTCTTCCTTCTGTCTTCAAATGGTCATTGACATTAATAATTTGTGAAGGAATGTTTAGATTTTTAAAACCTGATGTGCAGATCACTAAAGCTTTCTTCCTGCAGGGTAGATAAGGTTGTTTGAATCATAGAAAATATATCTTTGGAATAAATCTGTCCATAATCTTTGGAGAAATACTGTGCAGTTTATCAATGTGCATAAAGTATCTCTTTAGAAAACTGGAAGGAATGTAAATGTAAAACAGTGTTTAAATGGTTAACAGGAGTGAGACATCCCATCTATTTCACAAAACACTGAAACATTGCTTCTCCCTTAAGCATATGATTGCAACTGTGGTAAAATTATGGCCTCATGAAAATAGGAGAGTATAATAAGAAAGTTGACAAACTATTGTAGGAGTCTTTCCAGGAAAAGATAGCATAATGTATATTTTTTTATTTTCCTTTTCTCTTTTTCTCTTTTTGTCATTTAAATAAACATAAATTTCAGTGATTCCAAGTCCAAGTACAAAAACTGTGAAACAGAATGAACATGGAACTTTAAATTGATTTACTTTGTATTGTGTTGTTAACGGATCAAATATAAGGAATTGAAAGAGGGCAGAAAATAGTTAATGTATACAAACTACCACTAACCCTAACCCTGAAAAAATCTTGAATTAATTTGGATTTTGTATGGTGACATATTCTAAATATGAAGTTAAAAGTTAATTTCATAGTTGTTATCAACCCTTTTAACTAGCACTACTTTATTAGGCTTTTTAAATTAACTTAAATACAAATAACTAGTCTCTTGGGTCTGGCCAACAAGAGAGCAGATGTCCGACTTAAAATACACAACTCTAGCTACGTTAATTATGTAGCTTGAGTTGATGTATCTTAAATTGCCATCCATACAGTGGGAGGTTGATGAGACCAAAGACTCCCATCGGCTTCCCTTACTTCTTGTGATGAGTACTGGTGCCGATGAGGGTGCCATCTGAGTTTGAATTAGCAGGTCTTCACTAGACCCACTAAATTGAACCCCAGAAGATTGTCCATGGCAGCATCTGTCTTCCACATAATGTAGACATGGCCTTAGTGTGCTGAGACCACTTCCTATCACGTTGACCAGTGTTGTCCCATTGTGTTCTTGTGGTTCCTCCATTGATCTGTCTATATCTGTATGTGGTTTCTTAGCACTTAAATGAGGGCAAGAGTCTTTGTATTTTCATAGTGTCTAGCACAATGGAATCATTGTGATCCATGAACAGGGTTCCTAGGCACTACAATAATACAAGCAATAAATTGAATATAATTAAAATATTTACATTAAATCTGATTTTTAAATGTGGTCTTCTCAATGTGTATTTCAGTCTGGTCAGAGTACTTATAGACATGACTTTCATAATTTCATGATTTCAATGATGGCATGGAGCATATGATTATGAAGTTTGCAGATGATACCAAGATGGGAGTGGTTGCAAGTGCTTTGGAGGATAGGGTCAAAATTCAAAATGAGCTGGACTAACTAGAGAAATGGTCTAAAGCACTTAGGATGAAGATTAATAGGGACAAATGCAACATACTCCACTTAGGAAGGAATAATCAGTTTCATACATACAGAATGGGAAGTGATTGTCTAGGAAGGAGTTCTGCTGAAAGGGATTTAGGAGTTATAGTGGACGACAAGTTAAACATGAGTCAACAGTGTGACACTGTTCCAAATAAAGCAAACATGATTCTGGGATGCATTAACAGGAGAGTTGTGAGCAAGACACGAGAAGTCAGTCTTCTGCTCTACTCTGTGCTGATTAGGCCTCAACTGGAGTATTATGTCCAGTTCTGGGTACCACCGCATTTCAAGAAAGATGTGGAGAAATTGGAGAAAGTCCAGAGAAGAGTAACAAAAATGATTAAAGGTCTAGAAAACATGACCTCCGAGGGAAGACTGAAAGAATTGGGCTTGTTTAGTTTTGAAAAGAGAAGACTGAGAGGGGACATAATAGCGGTTTTCATGTATCTAAAAGGGTATTACATGGATGTGGGAGAAAAATTGTTCTTCTTGGCCTCTAATGATAGGACAAGAAGCAATGAGCTTAAATTGCAGCAAGAGAGGTTTAGGTTGGACATTAGGAAAAAGTTTCTAACTGTCAGGGTGGTTAAACACTGCAATAAATTACCTAAGGGGGTTGTGGAATCTCCATCACGGGAGATATTTAAGAGCAGTTTTGATAGACATCTATCAGGGATATCTAGACAGTGCTTGGTTCTGCCATGAGAGCAGGGGCCTGGACCCGATGACCTCTCAAGGTCCCTTCCAGTTCTATGATTCTATGATTCTATAACTCCTGAGCTGCAGGAAACATGCCAGCAACAAAATAGCAATCTTTACGTGGTGATTGTCTACTTCACTAAAGCTTTTGACTCTGAGCTTTGAGGATCTCTGGAAACACTTCTTTGTGTTTGAAATGGATGCTCTGCAAAGTTAATTTATGTCATCCCCATGATAGGATGAGTGTCAGCATGGTGAAAGATGGGGCAGTATCAGAGTCCTCTCTAATGACAAGTGGCCCAGATAAGCATGCGTGCTGGCTCCCATGCTCTTTTGGATTTTTTTGGGTGGGGGCTATACTTAAGGATGTGTTTTATGACATGAACAGAGGAGTATTTATTCAGTTCCATACTGAAGGGAATTTGTTCGATCTTCCACGCTGTAGTCTTCATGTGAAAGTGGCAGATTTACTCATTAAGAAACTTTTGTTTGCTGATGATTGTGCACTGGTTGCTCACTTGATTGGTGATGATCACTTGTTCATGCAATCATTTCAGTTTTACAATCAACCTAAAGAAAACTCGTGCTAGGGGGTATGCGTGTCTTCCAAGTTAAGATCAAAAGTGCACCTCTCAAGTCCTTGATGTTTTGCTGCCTCAGGAGTGATTTATCATAGAAAGCCACGCTTGATGATGTGCTTACTCATCATATAGCTAAGACCAACTCTGCATCTGGAATTCTCTCTCACCACTTTGGAAAAAAGGGGCCATTAAAATAAGCACAAAACAAAATGTCTGTTAAAGAGAGTCATGCTTATAAGGCTCCTGTATGTTTGTGAGAGGCCGACAACAGATTGCCACTATGTTTATCAGTTCCATACATACTGTCTTTGGTCTGTTTGCAGTGTCAGATGATAGACCAGGATTCCCAATATCAAAATTCTTAATCATTGTTAGATGTCTGGCATTCAAAGCATGCTTTGAAAAGCATAGATGCATTGGTCTGAGCATCTCATTCGAGAATATCCAGGGACATATTTGGCCCACTCAAGATTATCCAAAGACATATTTTATGGTCAGCTAAAGTAAACCTCTTTTTTTTTCATGGTGGTCATTCCAAATGATATAAAGACATACTGAAGTCAAACGTGAAAGCATGTCAAGTTGAGCCCCACAAATGAGAAGCAATAGCCCATGACAGATCAAGATGAAGGCAGATTTGTCATGTCATTAGTAATCACTTTGAAGCAAGGTGCATTAACACTGTATATGAAATATGTGAACGTGAAAAAAGCAAAGGTACAACAGTCTGTGATGCTTATTGGTAATCTTGTCTGTCCTACGTATATCATTGTTTTCAGTTCATGCGTTTATATGTTAACCTATTGTGCTTGTTGAATCTTGTACAGGAGACTCCATCGTAATCAAAATGAATTTCTAGTCAGAAAAATGACAGGAAAAAAAAAGCATTGGTAGAGTGGTGTGTTTATTTTCTGGCAAACTGAATGTGGTATTTCCTGTCTGCAATCCTGCAAACTCAATATGCTTTAAGAGTTAAGATGAGTTCTTTTTATCTCACACATCATAAAGGTTCACATTCCAAATTATGCCTTCAATGACATCTGTGCAAGCAGATTGTTTTGGATGAATTTGTGCAGGTGTAGTTGGTTCAATATGATAAACCATTTTGTTGATCATGACAAAATCAAAGAATCTTACCACTATAACCCCTTGTCAGCTTAGTTGATTCCTCAAAGCTGCTGAGTGGAGTAAAAGTAAAACTATAAAGAATTTTATCATTCAAGTAAAGTTACTACTTTGAAACCTCAAAGGGAGCCAGTATGTTGAACGAGAAAGTGACAATTTCATAGTAATTTTCCAGAGTAGAGCTATATCAAGGGTTATATTTTCCTCCTGATGCTATCATTCTCAATAATGGGCTGTTGCTCAGAATGCAAAGGCATTGTTAGCGTAATATCAAATGGATTAATATAGGGATCATCATGGTAGCTCAAACGAATACATAAAACATTCACAAAGGGGTTCAGGTGCTGTAAATAGTGTCCTACCTTAATTGATATGGTACCCCAATGAATTTGCTTGTGTTATGAATAGGGAAATCAAGTTCAACTCATGATGATGGAGCAAGCTTTATATCCTTCAGAAGATCTGGGGAAGGAGTAAGGATGAGTATGTGTAAGATGTTTTTGTTGCACTACATAAACTTCCTCCAGACAATTTTCTGAGCTACCACACGCCAAAAAAATTCTCATCTTCTGCTTAAAGGGCTCTTACGAGCGCAATATTGAATTTAGCAAAAATAGTAACAATCCTAAAGCAGCTCTTTTTTCTTTCTTAATCAGTGTTACATAACATCAAGATTTATTGTTGATCTGAGGATTTCAAGAAAGCCAGTCAGTTTATATCTACCATTGTGCTACTATCAAATAACAATTATACATAGTGATTTCAATTACAGTAACATGTTCCATAATTTCAATCTAAATGGTCTATCTCATATAAATATAAATGCTGTATTAGTGAAAAGATTTTCAGGATTGAAAGAAAATATTATATTTAAAGTTTACATATTTTCCAGTAATATTTATGTAAGCAGTTCTTAGAAAATTTGTGTAGTATTCAAAATCATTGGTGGAATTGGAGTGTTTTAAAGAAAAGCATAACAAAACAGTTGAAGTTTATAGAAACATAGTTGGCAGCCAGAAAGAATCAGTAGATCATGGACTGTGCTCTTCTGTGTAACATAGGCTAGTACCTTTCTCACCATTACCCATATATTGACCCCAATAACTTGTTTGAGGAAAAATGTATGGTCCACTGATGTCTGACGCACATGGCATATGTCATCTATTTTGTAAATCTGGCTTCTGTGTGTATGTGCAGATGCTTGGAAGCTAAATGTTTCATACATAAGAAGGACGTTTGAGCTTGTAAGGTGAATCTGCTCTATTTGTTGCACATGAACAAATAGAAATTCTTCTTAGAGAAGTGTCCCTTTAGATCTTCCATTTCGTGTATAGTTGCACCGTACACCATTGATCAGAGACATGTGGTAGCAGTGCCCCGTTGGCACACACGTACATTCTGCACAGCCTCATGCTTTGCACTGAGGCTATGTGGGAGTACATCTACACAACACCCTAAACTAGACATAAGATACACAATTTGAGCTATGCAAATTGTGTATCTTATCTTGAATCTATTTTGAAATAGTTTATTTAGAAATTTGACGTGACTACACAGAGCCAAACTTAGAAATAACGTGCTATTTTGAGCCATCCTTAATGCTTGTGCAATGAGGTTTACTGGGATAGTGAAATAGTGTGCCTGTTATTTTGAAAAATATTTCAAAATAACAGGCGGTTTGTATAGACATGGGGTAGCTATTTCGGGATATCTCCAGTATCCTGAAATAGCGGTGCAGTGTAGATGTACCCTGGGTGAGCTTCCCTCAGTTTCTTCTCAACTTCTTTTGGCCAAGACAAGAGTCTACTATTTGCCTGTTTGCTATCGTATTCTATAATTGCAGCATGGGTGTCACTTGGCCCTCCTGCATTATGTTAGGGTACGTCTATACTTGCTTCCTAGTTCGAGCTAGGGATGCAAATGTAGCTGACCAAAATTACTAATGAAGCGGGGATTTAAATATCTCGCGCTTCATTAGCATAATCTCACCCACGCGTTATTCTGCTCAACAGCTGATTCGAACCAGGAAGTATACTCCAGGATGCATTAGTTCGAATCAAACCCCTTGCTTCGAACTAATTTTACTCCTCATTTTTCTCCTCAACCTACTATACTATCACCTTTGCCAAAGAAAGAATTCTTCCAGGAAAAAGAAGCAAAGGCAAATAAGAGGATTCATTCATTTCCTGATGAAACTATGATGACTTGACCGCCTTCCATAGTGGATGACTTCATGCAGTTTCAAGAAGTGATTGAGCGAATCGTAGACATAATCCCTGCATAACCTCGTTTATATTTGCACATTTTAATATCTTGAGGATTGCCATTTCAGTCAATGAAGCTCTTACGGAGCCCACTGAATTTGTTTGCTAAATCCCAGGTACTGCAAGAGGGTGAATAAAAAGTAATATATCCCTGCCAGAGTCAGAGTTTCTGTTTTCTCATCCAGCTCTGAATTTTCTAATATTGGAGGTCATTAATGAATATTTTGGGCAAAATAGCCCAAAGTCCTCCCAAGGACTATGAAAGACTAGATGTGTTTTGGACCCCAATTTTATTCTTTAGTCATGCTTTGATTCAGAATAGCAAACTACACGCCTGGTCAAATACCACTATTTGAATCATAGCAAATTAAATTTGTTTACTGAGCCATTACTAGAGGAACATCATGATGATTTTAAAGCCATTACACATTGCTCCAGGCCTCCTTGCTCCTACTGCACCATTGTCTACATCCACTACAGTGGTCATGAGAAGAGCACTTTGGTAACAGCAGTTGGACTTCTCAAGAGAGATACAGAGTACCTTTGAAGACCTCCTCGTTGAAGATTGCAAACTCTTTGTGGATTTTATAGATATTTCTCTGTATACTTTCAGATGTTGTTAATGTTAAAGATTCTCAACAAGATCGAACAAGCTTGGAACAACGCCATATCGTTCGCACCAACATGGTGAAGACAAGTTTGGTATCCCTATCTTATCAGACTCACTTTTAGCCTTTTGTGGTAATTTCTGTTCATTCCTCACCTAGTGATTCAGGATGCTGATCAAACACTTTACATCAATTTGCAGATTGAGGCATTCAAGCATGGTTTCTTGATGGTTTCTGGGAGTAGAAGTATCCTATTCAGTAGAGGTACAACACCTATTATTAGATGGCAGAAAAGACTCCACAAGAAATATTTACTTCTAGAAATAGAAAAGCTATTATCATTGGTGCAACAGTCAGCAAATTTCACTGACTCATTCTCTTTTTCCCAGGATATTGGATTAGCTGTTGGAAGTGAAAACATTGGGTCTGTCTGTGAATTGTATTAGCATACACTTAGCAGGAATAACAGCTTTTCACACAGCCAGAAATCCCACTCCTAGCTGGGACCTCAACTTATTCCTTAATTGCTTTTGAGCTACTATCTATGTTTCATTTATTAGATTTATCTGTTAGCCTTCTTTGTAGCTATCATTTCTGCCCAAACAGTTGGAGAATTGGGAGCTTTAATGGCAGAGTATTCATCAGAGGGAAAGTATCATTATGGGTCCAGCCAAGATTTTTACCTAAGTTGTCCTCAGAATATTTATCTTCAATTTTTCTCCCTCAAAACCACTCCCAACGACTAAAGAAACCATATTCCATACCCTAAATTATCAGGAGGGCATTAACCCTTTATGTAGAAAGGACCATTTAAGAGATTGCCTATGTGATATGAATCTGTTGCGGTAGACAGAAACAAGTATTCAGCTGTTTCAAACCAGAGTTTATCAAAGCAGATCATCATATGTATTAGGATCTGTTACAACTTAACTCATGTGCAACCCCCCTCTAAGGTGATGTGGCTCACCACTGTGGGCACCTCCTGCTGGGCACTTAGGGAATTAGCTTTTTGATGCTGGAGCACCTCCTTCTGACTGGTGTCTCCCCATGTCTCTGCACTCTGGGTTCCTCCCCCTCTGGGAACCCCCAAACCCCTATGCCCTCCTTGCCTCAGTGACACACTGCCAGTCTTCATCTAGCTCTTTACCTCAGGGGTAAACTACTGTCTGAAATGGCCACTCATCATTGGTAAGAGGGTGTGGACCTTTGCCTTCCCTGGCTGCCTCTCTGTCGCCCTAGTTCTCTCAGGCCTTGTCTCAATCCCTACAGCCTGGGAGTGAGATCAGGGCAGAGCTCCCCAGCTCTGCCTGCCTCTTCCCAGCACTGCCCTGTCTCAGAAGCCTCCCACTTTCCTGACAACCAGGTCTCTCCTGCTGCACAGCCAGAACAAGAATGTGGCTGTCTCTACCCCTCCAGAAGCCTTTATTTATAGTGCCCTCAGCTGGGCCCTAATTGGCTAATTCCTGACTCAGCTGCTTGCCCCACAGCTCCACCGCTCCATCCCTCTTTCTGGTACCAGTTTTAATCCTTAAAGGGCTAGTGCAGGACCGATGCCCCATCCTACCCCCATACTGGATGATAGCACATTCCACAAGAGCAGTATCTACCTCGATAGCCTTACTGAAGGATGGAGCAGTTGCAGATGTCTGTAGAGTAGCAACTTGGTCCTCTGTTCAAATTTTCCAATCATTATGCATTGGTGGCTGAAGTGAGATCAGGTGCTCCTGTAGGCAATGCAGTTCTCTCTTCTGTATTGGACTCTATTCCAAATCTCCTGCTCCCTTGGTGGGGGAGTAGGGGGATCTGCTCAGAAGTCACTTGCAGTGAAGCACCACAGGGACACGTTTCAAAGAAGAAGAAGAGGTTACTCACCTTATGCAGTAACTGGAGTTCTTGCAGATATGTCGCCCTCTGGTTACTCCACTCTCTACTCTCCTTCCACTCTGCTTCAGTCTGCTTTGTGGAACTTTGTGAGGGAGAAGGAAGTGAGGACAGTTCACCCATACAGCTCCATATAGTGTAAGAGCAGGATACAAGAATGTGTGGAGTGATGCACAAGCCCAACAGGCACCATTACCATAATACTTTGCTCAAAGGTGCAGGATGCAGGCACAGCTGAATTGCAATGTAGATAGCTCTGCAAATGGGGTGTTTATAACACTACTCTCATGAGATTCCAGTACTCATGCAAAATAATGGCAAACAAATGATGCTGTAAGTGCTTCACATTGTTAAAGAAGAGCTGTTTGTTTGGCTGATTTCATGTTTTTGAGCCTTCAAAGTCTGTTGATACCTTAAAATGGTTTCTTTATAAAATTTCACTATTTTTAGAGCTCCCGTACCTTACTCTGTACAGGTTAGGTATTAAAGTTTCATATAGTGGGTCTACTGGCAGAACCTGGGATAAAAGCACTGACTGGTTTGTTGTATTCTCAAAGTCTGGGTTTAGTGTGTAAACCTCCTGCAATCACCACTCTGTCAGCAGGCTGATAGTTAACCAGTAGAACCCACAAAGTGGAGCAGGTAAAAAATCCAAGATGTGTAGATGCAGCAGATCAGTGCATTTCTCAGAGTCTTTTGCTGGCAGATTTCCCGTGGGAGCAGTGGAAGTATTGCCCTCCTCGCAGTGTGAATGCTTCCAGCAGTGCAGCTGCCTCTCTCAGCAGCTTTCATATGTTGTGCTTATGAGGTTTATCATCTATTTAGTCAAATTTGTGACTGTTCTGAGACTTCATGGTTGCAGGATCAGGCTCTTGGTGCCATACTAACTTTAACAGATGTTGCCATTAATTTAGAATATCTGTGGTTTTGACAATCCAAGCCACACTGTTACTGCGTGTGAATACAGTACAAATAGCATCGCACAATAACCGTACCCAGTACTTAATATAATACTATGATGTGTCTATCCCAGTGTGTGTGTCAAATATGTGTTGACACATCTTGACCATTATTCCATTTGGAATCCATTCTGGATTCTATGATGTGTTGTTTTCAGAAAAAATGTCCTTCATCTGTGAATTTAAGCAAAAGAAAATAAACATCATTTTGCTGAATTATAGACACACTTTCGTCTACTATATTGAGTATGGATGCAACACTTTATTGATAAGGTGAGACAGTTGTGTGTGTGTTATTTTTAATATGTATAAAGAACAGACCCATTGGGAAAATACATGAGTGAGCTTTATAAGATTTAAGCTTACATTGTCAGAAGTGACAAATTTTTGGATGCCTTTGTTTTTTGGGTGCCCAAATGTGAGACATCTTTATAAGGTAGGATGTGCCCTTTCAGTCAGAATCACAGACAATGAGACAACTTTATGTGACATGTATTTTACCTTCATCCTTTTTTATAGCCGTCTTGTATGCAATCTCACTGTTTAACCAAGTTCCAATTTCTGAGTTATCATCACCATGTACTGACCAAAAGTTCTCCTAAAAATGTTGATAGATTTTCTTTGCATGCTTTTATATTCAGATTGCTATCTAATTTCTATGTTCTTGCATGTTACTGCACATCTAATTTTTTACTCTTGTCTCTATCACCAGGCCTCCTGAACCCGTTTACAGCACTGTGAACAAACTGTGTGATAAACCACCTTCTCCTAGGCACTATTCCCCTGTCGAGTGTGACAAAAGCTTCCTTCTTACAGCTCCCTATCCCCACTACCACATAGGCCTGCTCCCTGACTCTGAGATCACAAGGTACTGCATGTGTTTCTACCTCACTTCCTTTACTGGATTGCATGAGCATCACTAGAGTGGTTTGATAGTCTCCACCCTCACTGTGAAGCTTTCTCTTCTGAGGCTTGCACTTGTCTGATCTAGCTTCCACCTTTGCAACCTCACACAGTGGAAGATATATGCTACCTCAATAAAATGTTGGCAGTCAAGAGCTGAGGGGCAATATAGGCATTGTATTGATAGGAAGGTTAAGTGTTTCACATGTAACATATCCCATGCCCAACCTATCCCTTTTTTTCCTTCAGTGCTGAAAAGTGACCAAAATTCACTATAAGTTGTGGGTTGATGCCATACATTTATTTCTGCTCCACTTGTATGTATTTTGATTTGAGAGGTAACAATAATAGATCATTTAAAATAACTTGAACAAAGGCTAATTGCCTCTCCAAGCCATATGCTGGCTGACTCAGCAACTGAACTGTCAAAGTCAAAATGATGAAAATGATCATAATGTGAGTTGAATACAAATTGTGTTTAATATTGCCTGGGCCTTGTGATAGATGTTTAACCAGGGAAAGCTAATTCAGGCCAAAATTCTCTTCATAAGTTCTCTTCAAAAGTGTATCCACACATAATTCAGTTCCTATATGCAAATAAAGCAGTAGCTTGGGGGAAAAGATTTAAGCTTACATTGTCAGAAGTGACTAATTTTTGGATGCCTTTGTTTTTTGGGTGCCCAAATGTGAGACATCTTAAAGGAGCCCAATCCTCAGAAAGTGCTTGTCTAGCTATCATCTGAAAATCAAGACCTCTTTAAGGTGTCAAAAATTGGACATCCAGATATTGAGTATGTCTGGTTTACTCGACAAAGGGAAATGAAGCAGCGATTTAAATAATTGCTGCTTCATTTAAATCAAAATGGCCACCATGCTGTGCCGATCAGCTGTTTGTCGGCACAGCTGAAACGAGGCTAACAGGATCTGCCGACAAAAGGTTCTGGGGTCAGCAGATCCCCATCTAGACTGCCGCGCTGTGCCGGCTTGACAAAGCCCTGGCCAGGTTGATTTAGTTGGGATTGGTCCTGCCTAGAGCAGGGAGCTGGACTAGATGACCTTCTGAGGTCTCTTCCAGCTCTATGTTTCTATGACAAACAGCTGATTGGCACAGCGCAGTCGCCATTTTGATTTAAATGAAGCGGCGATTATTTAAATCGCTGCTTCATTTCCCTTTGTCGTCCTGCCTCACCTACATGGCTCCGTCGACGGAGCCATGTAGTCTAGACACACCCCTAGAGACACCCAAAATCACTAGTCCCTTACATAGGCCTTAATCATTGGGTCAAAGAGAGTATTAGAAGTCTTGTGTTGCAAATGTAAAATAACCAAACATGTCTAGTACTTGGACTAAAAGTTACTAACCTTAAAGCATTAGTAACAAAGTGCAATGTAGCAAAGACATTGAGTATGTGTTCTTTATCGTATATACAGTGTGAACTCAATGCTTTCAGCACAATGTCTTTCAAACAAAGTCGCTTGTAAATCAAACTATGTTTTGAATATTTTAGAGATGATTTTTTTTTATTTCAGAAGGTGAAGAAAGCTAGTAGGGGGAAGCTGTTCTAGATCTGATTTTAGCAAATAGGGAGGTACTGGTTAAAAATCTGAAAGTGGAAGACTGCTTTGGAAGCAAGACTAACAGGGAAAATAATGAAGGCAGATGGCAGTTTTTAAAAGGGATATTATTAAGGGTGCAAGAGGACACTCTTCTATTGCATAGAAAAAATAAGATGCATGGCGAGAGACCACCCTGGCAGGAGATCTTGAATGATGTAAAAATAAAAAAGGAATCCCATAAAAAGTGGAAACTAGGTCAAAGTACAAAGTATGAGTACAAATAAATAACACAAGTGTATAGAGTCAAAATTAGAAAGGTGAAGGGACAAAATGAGTTTAATCTAGCTAGATACATAAAGGGTAACAAGAAAACACTCTAGAAATATATTAAAGGAAGATGATCAAGGACAGGTAGGCTCGTTGCTCAATGAAGTGGGAAATACAATAACAGAAAATGTGGAAATGGCAGAAGTGCTTAACGACTTCTTTGTGTTGGTTTTCAACAAGAAGATTGGTGGTGATTGGATGTGATACCTGAAAGAATTTCACAGGATCTCTTTTTTAGGGGGAAAGGCAAAATGCCACATTTATTGACAATGTAACATTATTTTGTTATATGCATATTCACACTTACCACATGCACACACAAACACACAGTATTGTCATTGCTTAAAGTTACCAGTCTGTTGCTCACATTTACTCACTGGCCAGGCAAGTTAAATGCGAGGGGAAGGAGCAGGGCCTTCTCTCGGTCCAGATTGATGCTCCGAACTTGATAAGAGACCTGGAGGTGCATGCAAGACATCCCATCAAAATGTATAGACTTTTCTCCCATTCAAGTCTATATATTTTGCTGCATCAGTATTAATCAATTACCATTTTAGCATCTGTTTATCTGGAAGTTATTCTTCTTTGTCATTTGCATCAGTGTGTTGGTGCCTCCTTCCTAGTGTTTATCTCAAGGCTGTCTTGTTTGTAAAGGGATGCTTGCCTGTAACTCCCATGGCATCCATATGTCCTCCATCGGTCTGCACCGGTCTGACCTCGAGAGGTCATCGAGTCCAGGCCCTTACCCTCATGGCAGGACCAAATACTGTCTAGATCATCCCTGATAGACATTTATCTAACCCACTCTTAAATATCTCCAGAGATGGAGATTCCACAACCTCCCTGGGCAATTTATTCCAGTGTCTGACTACCCTGACAGTTAGGAACTTTTTCCTAATGTCCAACCTAAACCTGCCTTGCTTCAGTTTAAGCCCATTGCTCTTGTTCTATCCTCAGAGGCCAAGATAAACAAGTTTTCTCCCTCCTCCTTATGACACCCTTTTAGATATATGAAAACTGCTATCATGTCCCCCCTCAATCTTTTCTTTTCTAAACTAGACAAACCCAGTTCCTTCAGTCTTCCCTCATAGGTCATGTTCTCTAGACCTTTAATCATTCTCGTTGCTCTTCTCTGGACCCTCTCCAATTTCTCCACATCTTTTTTGAAATGCGGTGCCCAGAACTGGACACAATACTCCAACTGAGGTCTAACCAGAGCAGACTAGAGCAGAAGAATTACTTCTAGTATCTTGCTCACAACTCTCCTGTTAATGCATCCCAGAATCATGTTTGCTTTCTTTGCAACAGCATCACACTGCTGACTCATATTCAACTTGTGGTCCACTATAACCCCTAGATCCCTTTCTGCCATACTCCTTCCTAGAAAGTCGCTTCCCATTCTGTATGGATACATCTAGATTGCATCCCTTTTTCATAAAAGGGATGCAAATTAGATATATCGCAATTGCTAATGAAGCGGGGATTTAAGTGGCTGCTGCTTTTTTCGGCTCGAAGCTTTGCAGGAAAAGAGCGCCAGTCTAGATGCGGATCTTTCGGAAAATAAAGCCTTTTCTGAAAGATCCCTTATCCCTTATTTTAAGAGGGATAAGGGATCTTTCGGAAAAGGCTTTATTTTCCGAAAGATCCGCGTCTAGACTGGAGCTTTTTTCCGGCATAGCTCCGTGCCGAAAAAAAGCAGCAGCCATTTTTATGCTAATGAAGCGGGGGAGATTTAAATCCCCGCTTCATTAGCAATTGCGATACGTCTAATTTGCATCCCTTTTACGGAAAAAGGATGCAGTCTAGACATAGCCTATGTGTGAAACTGATTGTTCCTTCCTAAGTGGAGCACTTTGCATTTGTCTTTATTAAAGTTCATCCTGTTTACCTCAGACCATTTCTCTAATTTGTCCAAGTCATTTTGAATTATGACCCTATCCTCCAGATTAGTCGCAACCCCTCCCAGCTTGGTATCATCTGCAAACTTAATAAGCGTACTTTCTATACCAATATCTAAATCATTGATGAAGATATTGAACAGAGCCGGTCCCAAAACAGACCCCTGCAGAACCCCACTTGTTATGCCTTTCCAGCAGGATTGTGAACCATTAATAACTACTCTCTGAGTACAGTTATCCAGCCAGTTATGCACCCACCCTATGGTAGCCCCATCTAAGTTGTATTTACCTAGTTTATTTATAAGAATATCATGCGAGACCGTATCAAACGCCTTACTAAAGTCTAGGTATACCACATCCACCGCTTCTCCCTTATCCACAAGATCTATACTAGATGGTGGATGGTCAGTCTCAACATCCCTTCCAGTTCTAGTATTCAATGATTCTATGTGAAAAGTGGAGGGGGTTGTGAATGTAAGTTATTAATTTACTCTGAGTAAAGATGTCCTCTGTAAAACCAATTTAAAGAAAATGTTGCTATTTTGTGATAAACTATTAATTTACAAAGTATGTATGCAATGACTGTACATAGTAATATGTTATAATTATTCCCATTACCTTTAAACATATTCCCTGACCCCACTTCAAATCTCTCTTCAATCCCTACTGTTCCTACAAGAAATCGATCAAACATGGTTTGGTTGGGCATCAAATGGCAAGGGCTGCTTTTGTTTGTTAAAAATAAAATAGGCAAACACACATGCATACAATCAAATGGTTGGAACCATCAAGAAATGGTAAGTTATGCAATAGCCAGCTTATGTACCAGTCTGATCCTGTCTTTGTTGTTCTAATACTCCCTCTCCAGATTTATTTGCACTGTCGGCTGTTCAGGGCAGGGACTGTCTTTTTGTTTTGAATCAGTCAAGATGGGGATCCAGTCTGTTACAGGGGTTCTAAGGCATTATTTCAATACAAAAAATAAATACTAAAACAAAGAGTTGAGAATAAAACCCTGGTGTCTTGAGTCATAGGCTGTTGCTCACACTATTAA
Source organism: Pelodiscus sinensis (assembly GCF_049634645.1). Classification (NCBI taxonomy): domain Eukaryota; kingdom Metazoa; phylum Chordata; order Testudines; family Trionychidae; genus Pelodiscus; species Pelodiscus sinensis. The sequence continues at coordinate 312,277,363 of NC_134711.1, forward strand.
GGCATTCTGGTGCTAATGTTCCAGTAAGGTAATCCAGGCTGTCGGAGTGATTTATATGGAACAAACATTATCTTTAATAACCTCTGCTGGAAATGGCAAATGCAGTTTTGACTCATGGGCATCCTGTAGGAACAGGCTATAAAGGAAAAAGACAAACACAGGACAAAGGGAAGAGAACAGCAGAAGTGTTAAAGTGGGAAGTAAACAGGTAGATTAATATCCAAAATAGTAATAGGAAAGAAAGGTTAAGGATTAGGAAAACCAGATGTGAAATATGTCACAGTTTTATTAAGATGAAAGTTAATACCGAATAAGCAATAAACTGATAAAATGAATGTAAGAAAATACAGTAAAAGTTTATGGTTGCTTATGGAAAGAAATGAGGATGATACCTCTACATTTCTATGCTGCGCTTCCACTACAGTACCTGACAGGTCCGGCTTTAGGAAGTGCGGGGCCAAATTGGAACAATTTTGATGGGGCCCCACAGCAATTTTGGTTGAGCAAAAAAACCCACACAAAAAATCCCCCGCCACACCCTGTGCTAAACTCACACGGCCAATGCACTCCTCCTCCAGGGGCCGGCAGATTTGTAGGCCCCATTAGGCACACCCCCTGACCCCTGTTAACATGCCCCGACCCCCATTAGCCACACCTCCTGGCCCCCATTAACCACGCCTCTGGAGGCAACATGCTCAAGGCAAGATGGACACATGACTAGAAGTAAAACGTGTCATGTCACCCCTCTCGAAGGTCTTTTCCCACCATCCTACTACCAACAGGGATTAGTTTGGCCCCCACCAAACCTGCCTCATGCAACTATCCTGCAGTTGCATTAACCCAACATGTGTGACATTAACTCGGGGGCAGAGAGACTGGGGGAAGTGTTCTCTGTAAAGCTATGTCTACACTTGCGGCTTCTTACGCAAGTACAGCCATTCTTGCACAAGAACCCACAGAGCAGCCACACTGCCGGCCTGCTCTTGCGCAAGGAAATGTACAGTATTGCGTGGTAAGAGAGGGTGTCTTGCCCAAGAGCTACACTCTTTTCTAACAGATGTAAGCTCTCGTGCTCAAGAGGGCAGTGTGGATGCTCGGCAGGGATTTCTTGAGCAAGAAACCCCTATGGCTAAAATGGCCATTGGAGCTTTCTTGAGCAAGAGTGTGTCCACACTGCCATGGATGCTCTTGTGCAAAAGCACAGCTCGAACATGGCAGGGTGGACGTGTTCTTGCACAAGACTTCTTGTACAAGAACCCTTGCGCAAGAAATTCTTGCGCAAGAAGCTGCCAGTGTAGACATAGCCTAAGAGTTTCCTCCCATGAGCAGAATGGATTTTGTGTTGTGCACCTGTATTGAGTTCATGTGGCTTGTTTGGATGTGCCACCAGAGGCGTAGTGAGGGTGTTATGAACCCGGGGGCAAAGGAAAAATTTGTGCCCCTCCCCCCCCGGCCATGTGGCATGGCCCCAAACCTGGTGCACAGCTGAGGGGAACTTGTACCGCCTCTTCCCCCACCCCCTACAGTTTGGGACCGGGCTCCCACAGGCACTAACCCTCCAGTGGAGATGGAGGAGGGTTGGGCTTGGAGCAGAGAGGCAGGGAGGAGGCTCCAGCTGCCGGTGGCAGGTGGAGTAGGAGCACGTGAGCTAAAGGGATAATGGGGGGAGCAGAATGAGATTAAATTGGAGCCTCCCTAGCATGATGCCAGGGGCAACTGATCCTTCCGGCCCCCACGCTATACCACTGCCCCTCCTCCGCAAATCTATCATCTTATGCATGTGCAAGATCTGTGAGAATAGTCCCATGAATCTGCAGTTAGTGTCGGTGGTGCCTGCTTCTGGGTGCTGTCTCAATGCTGCCACCTTCACCTCCAAAGAGGGGGCTTCCCAAAGCAGGCCCTTGCTGCTGAGCCCCAAGGCATCCACAAGTCCAGTCTCCTTTCAATGGGCCCACTTCCCAGGGCTCATTGATTTTGAGTCTGGCTTCCATCCCCTACTAAAACGCATATCAACAGAAGATCATTACACTGACTACTTTTTTGTTTTGGCTCCCACTCGCCGGCCACTTGTTGATCCCCACATAAACCCAAACTGCACCACGGGGCACAAACAAACTGGCCATGGACAGCATACCAAGTTATTAATAAATATTTTTAATTTTACCTTTTCTCTCTGCTGCCATGTCTCTTCTCCTTGCTCCATCATCTCCCCTGGTGCCTGCTGCCCCCAACTCCTCACCCTCCTCTGCTGTCCTGACTCCTGCCCTTCTCACTGTCCTCAGCCCTCCTGCAACCTGACCCCTTCCACCAGCCCTTCACTCCCCCCTGTACCCACTCCTCCAGTAGCCCCACTCTGATCAAGTGAGCTACGCCTCCTCATCCCCTCTTCCAACACCTCTGTCTACACACCTGCCCTGCCTCTCTCCTCTGGTGCTTGTCCCTCCCCTGCAAGTGTCTGCCCTTCTACTTTACCCCAGAATCCCCTGGCATCTGCACCTTCCCTCAGCCCTACACCCTCCTGTTGCCTCCCCCTTCCCTTACTGCCCCTGCCTCCTTTGCCCTCTTTTTCCCTGATGCCCACCCCCTCACCACTCTCTGCCCTGTTCCCCTCCTGCTCCTCTGTGCCCTCACACATGACTTGCTCCATCCCCACCTTTCTCATGCCCACTCCTTCTTTCAAGCCTTCTCCCAGCACCTACCCCTCCCCCTTTAGCCCCCAATGCCCTTCCCCTCTGCTGTCCTCTCCCAGCATCACCCTGTCCCCCCTCCCACTGACACCTCCCCTCCTGCCCTTTCCCTCATTGTCTGCACTTGGCCCCCTGGCATTTGTCTCTTGGTGTCTTCCCCTTTCTTCCCCCTCCCCTGCCGCACAAGCCCCTTCCCCATCCCTTCCCCTCCCGCACAAGTCCCTCTCCCTCCCCCTCCGCACAAGCCCCTTCTCCTCCCTCTAAGACCCTCTGCCTCCACACAAGCCCAAGCCCCCTCCCCTTCCCCTCACCCGCCACACAAGCCCCTCCCCCTCCGCACAAGCCCCTTCCCAACCTTCTGCCTTCCACGTTGCGGGGCGGAGTCTGTACTCACTTGTAGGGACGCCAGGTGTTCAGTTTTCTACTGGACAGTCCGGTATTTGCACCATCTGTCCGGTAGAAAAATTCAGAAAATACCGGACATATGCAATGTCCAGTATTTTGTGAATTCCCGGCTGGGCGCTGGAGGGAAGCCTGGTGGGGGCGGGGGAGCAACTGGGAGGCGAGGCTGCGATTGGCTTTGGGAGCCCTGTGGTCGCACCCAAAAACTGGGTGGTGTGGGGCAGGAGCCAGGACTCCCAGCCACCCCCTCCCTTCCCACCCAGCTTTTGCACGGGACCAGAAGCTCCCAGTGCCAATCGTGGCCCCACCTCCCAGCTGGGAGCCTTTGGTTGTGAGCAGAAGCCAGGCAGGGGGAGTGACTCCCAGGCCCTCCCCCGCCCCTGCCCGGCTTCTGCTGGCAAGTAAAGGGAGTGCCTGCCGGGGGCGCGGCCGGAAGGACTCCAGCTGTGGCCAGTGGCTGCACCTCTCCCCCTGCCAGGTCTGCTTCCCACCCCCCCTTCTTCTGTCCCCCATCATCCCCTAAAGCCCCACGGCCCCCGATCCCCCCCAGCTCTGCTTCCCGCCAGCCAGCCCCACGGCCCCCGGACACTCTCCCCCCCGCCAGCTCTGCTTCCCTCCCCCCTTCCTCTGGGCCCCCTATCCTCCCCTCCAGCCCCACAGCCCCTGATCACCTCCAGCTCTGCTTCCCGCTCCCTCTTCCTGCCAGCCAACCCCGCAGTCCCCGGACACCCTCCCACTCCCGACCAGTCCTCCCCTACCCCCTCCCCCCGGGACAAGTGTGTCCATTTTTTTTAAGCAGGATCTACCTGGCACTTCAGGCCCCGGAGTCCAAACCTGAAGGCAGCCACAAAACGTGCCTCCAAGGAGTTTTAAAATCCCGGGCTGTCATGTCACGTCATGCCCGGGCCCCGCCCACCTGCAACACTGCACATGGCAGCAGCAGGTGGCGAGGGGGAGCCGCACATGGTAGGGATGGTCTGGGGCCGAAGGGGACACTCTGGGAGCGGGGTGGGAGAGTGCGCGGGGGGGGGCGGTGGGAGGGGGCCAGGGTGCACTCCAGGCAGAGCCAGGGGAGAGACCCAGCTCCACATATTGGTGGAGCAGGGCCCCCGGCTCTGTAACTCACTGGAACTTCCGGTTTCAGGGGCACGGGGCCCCCTTAGGTGCGGGGCCCAATTCGACCACATCAGTTGAATCGGCCTAAGGCCGGCCCTGGTACCTGATACACAATGTGCAGCAGCAGACATAAAAAGGACTGTTGTGACCCCTATATGTGCCCATGTCCTTGTGTTCCTAACAAAGAACTAGAGAGAGGAACAGGAGGATAGACTCCAGGGAAGCTATGGCCCAGGAAAGTCTCTCTCTCAGCTCTTGAGTAGTTTGAGAATGAACTGCTGGATTTCATTGGACCTTGGTTGACTGTAGGCAGCTGCATTTCATTGGTAATGAAAGGGCCTGAGGAAAAAGGGCAATATCTATAAGATAGAGCCACCAAGATACATGTTCTTTAGTTCTCCTTCTGGCTGAATGAATCTGATCAAGTAGCTCCTGGAAGTTTAGTCTCAGACATTGTGGGCCATGTTGTCAGATGGCGTGAATCAGCAAAGCTCCAGGGCAATCAGTGGAGCTATGCCAATTTACCTCAGCTGAGAGTTTAGCCTGTACATTCTTTTGTGTATTGTTTGTTTACTTGAATAGCTGATCCACAGGCATTTGATTATTTAAGGGCAGAATTTGAACACAGGTTTGGTAATGCTGAACTATAATCAGAGCCTTTTCTAAAAATAAGGCTTTCTTTCTTTTCTCTACTGTTGTGTAAGTGGGGACTTAAACCAGGCTCACCATAGAATATTAGAACTGGAAGAGACCTTGAGAGGTCAGTGAGAACAGTCCCCTGACCTCACAGCAGGACCAAGCACCATCAAGACCATCCCTGATAGATGTCTATCTAACCTTCTCTTAAATATTGAGAGATGGAGATTCCACAACCTCCTTAGGCAATTTATTCCAGTGTTTAACCACCCTGATAGTTATGAAGTTTTCCATCTTTAACCAAAATAGCTGTTTTAACTAATATTAGACCAAAATCCACAGAGACTGCCAATGATTACTAGGCTGTGCACTTGGCATTATAGCCTATCCTACATACCGAGGTGCTGAGAGCTGTTTAATGTAATTTGTATCTTTTACCCACCTTTGATTTTTGTTGAGACACAAAACCTGGCAGTTTAAGTAAGTACATGCTGTAACTTTTCACATAGAAACATTTTCTGAATAGTTACTCGGTGGAGAAAATAATCTGAAATAGTCACTACTTTGGCCAGGGAAAGAATAACATCCCCCTCTCTCCCCCCGGAGTAACACCTTAGACTATCTCAGACCACTTTTGTTTTGAAGTGCAGTATCAAAAATCTGAACCAAGGTCTAGATTTTCAAAACTTCTTAGCATCCACACAAATTCTTCAAATAATTTGGCTCTCATTTAGGCACTGAAAAATGGCCAGACTTCAAAAAGTCCTCACTGTGTTGAATGCTTTTGAAAATATGGCCCCAAGAGTCTGAATGGGAACTCCTAGGGGCCTAAATGGCAGCTGTCTTTAAAACCTGCTCCAAATGTGGGTGCTGAAATCTGACCCAAAATTACTTGTTTCTGAAAAGATTCAAGCTCCTCTGCTGTGTAACAACCATCTCCACTACTCTGAGCCCTCTCCACAAATCACCATAGAAAGACAGATACTCTATGGGTACATCTACACTTGCACCCTCGTTAGAACTAGAGATGCAAATGTAGGCAACCGAAATTGCTAATGAGGCGGGGGTTTAAATATCCCGTGCTTCATTAGCATGATCTCGCTGGCGCGTTACTCCGCTCAACCGCTGTTTCGAAAGTGAAAGTGTGCACTGGGACGCGTTAGTTCAAACCAAACCCTGTGGTTCAAACTAACGTTACTCATCAAAAGATGAAGGGATGAAAAAGGGATATAGTCTTGACACACCCTCTGGGTACATCTACACAGCACACTTATTTCAAAATAAGCTACTTTGGAAGTGTTTTTCTGAAACGGCTTATTTCAAAATAGCATGTCTACAATACAGGGAAGCCTCAAAATTAGTCTGAGGCAGGCTTCCCTAATGTGGACATGCTACCTCGAATTAGAGCCCCACGAGGCACTGGGGGGTAATTACTTTGAATGGCCCTCTGGAAGAGCTATTTAAAAATAGCAGCAGTGGAGCGTCCATGCTACTGCTATTCTGAAATAGTTGTTTCAGAATGAGCCTTATTCCTCATGGAATGAGGTTTACAGATTTTGAAATAAGCCGTCTGTTATTTCAAAATTATTTTGAAATAACAGAATTGCTGTGGAGACACTCGCATTGTTATTTATTTTGAAATAACACATTATTTCAAAATAACTTTGCTGTGTAGACACCGCCTAACTGAAAAAAAATTAAAAATCAATGAATAGTCCTGCAGCACCTTAGAGATTAACAAAAAAATGTAGAAGATATCATAAGCTGTTGTGGGCACAACTCATTCATCTAAAGAAGTGAGTTGTACCCACAAATGCTCATGATACTATCTACATTTTTGTTAGTCTCTAAGGTGCTGCAGGACTGTTCGTTTTTTAAAAGTTTCTACCCTAAGGAGAATCGTCTGCTGGACTGTCAAAATTGAATGTTACAGTTACTTCATCCACAAGTGGAATCAACTGCCCATGAGACCAAAACAAAAACAAAAAGAAAACTCCTTCGCATTGCCACTGTAGTGAAAAGGTGAAGTGGTGTTAGCGTGGTTGGTCAGCTGACTGTTTTGTCAAGATTCAATCTGTATAATGGCTTAGGAGAGCTCATAGGGTATGTCTAGACTGCATCCCTCTGTGGATGCAGATTAGGCAGGTGGACATTGTAAATGAGGCAGGGATTGAAATAGCCCGTGCCTAATTTGCATAAAAATGGCCGCCATGATTTGCTGACATCACTTTGTCGGCCAAAAGCAGCAGTCTAGAGGGGGATCTGTCGAGAAAGAAAGCCTTTTTTGACAGATCATGTAAACCTCCTTGCAGGAGGCATAAGGGATCTGTCGAAAAAGGCTTTCATTCTTGACAGATCGCCCTCCAGACTGCCGCTTTTTGCCAACAAAGTGCTGAGTAGGCAAAACGTGGTGGCCATTTTTATGCAAATTAGGCACAGGAGATTTAAATCCCTGCCTCATTTGCAATGCCAACCTGCCTAATCTGCATCCCTCTGCCCACAGAGGGATGCAGTCTAGACATACCCATAGGGTCTATCATTTATCTTAAACTTAATTATACAGCCTTTTGCTGTAAGATATTATGTCCTAGGTTTTGAGAAGTTATAACATAACCCAAAGGTTTCTAACCTTTATGTTATCTCCTTTTAAGGCACAAGTAACTTTTATGGTGTCCAGTCCTCAGCTATTTTACATTGGTATAGCTCTGCTGTTTCGTTTAAAAAAATTTTTTTTAATTCTCATGATTTTTAAATCCAACCTACTGTTTTTGTGGGTATTCTTCATGTTGTCTGTCTGTTTGGGGTTGGCAATATTAGGTCTGGTGTTGGGACATCTCACCCTAAAAACCCACATACAGTAAATTATATGAAAATGGAAGAACATAGAACTAGCTTCAAGGATTTTTAGGCAATGTCTACAGTACAGACAAGATCAAAGCAGCTGCAGTCGATCTTCCAGGGTTCGAATTAGTGGGTCAAGTGAAGATGCACTAATTCGAACTGACAGGGGGCTCCTGTTGATTCCAGTAGTCCTCCTTTTACAAGGAGTAAGGGAAGTCGAAGGGATAGTGTGCTCTCTTCAACTTCCTGCAATGTGGATGGCACCAGAATTTGAGTTAAGATACTTTGAATTAAGCTACGCAATTAACATAGCTGGAGTTGTGTATCTTAATTCAAACTTATCTCCTAGTGTAGACTAGGCCTTTTATCATTCATATGCTGAACTTATCTGACAAGGGCTAAGTGCCCACAATTTTCAGTGAAGCCCATGTGAGTTCAGCCCTTCACAGGATAAGGTCCTAGAGGTTTGGAATGCTAAGCACTGCTATTGCCCCTTTACAATTATTTGTGCTGCTTTTGTTCTTTCAGTAGGCTGCTGAAGACAGACTCACAGTTAAAATGATGCATATAACTGTACATCCTTTGTATTTAGTGTGCATTCCAAAAGAACTCTTCTGATCTTATTGAAGTCCACATAAAAAAGCAGTTTCTACCCTCTTTTCTCATTACTAGTTGTTTAATGTGATAACTAAACCTCAGAGAATATATCTGACCACATCCCAAGCTATTTGAAATGCCTGACAACTTGCAGACAGGACCCATCAAAGCAAATGATATACAATACGATATTTATGAATTTCAGTCTGGGATCTGCCCTTCAATAGCCACAATCTTTTGTGGATATAAAACTGATTTATGCATTTTGTTGCTGTTTAAATCATACTACTTTATTAAATCATACTAATTCATTCTTTTCATAGGTAGATTTAAAAAAAATAAATTTGGGAATAATTTTGTTTGGATTTGTACTTCAAGGTCTAATTAATTGAAATGCATAAGGCAAATACTTCACAAAGGAGGAAAATTTGTAATTTGTAAATTACAAAATTTGTAATATTCATCACTTTTATATAAGGAGATAAATTTCTGAACTAACCAGCATCTTGGATAATGCAACTGGAGCAAGCAATATTGTGGTTTATTTTTACCACATTACCCGGCCCACAGAATCATTAAAAAGATAAGTTGCAATAATATTCAAGATTAAGTTACACCTATTCCTTTTTATATTTTTTTTAAAAGAGAAATACGTATTCTTCAGATTTGAATCAAAGAAATTGTATGATACAAGTTAGTCTGTAACAGGAAAAACTTAAAAAAATAACAAATGGTCTGGTTGCACTTTATAGACTAACAAAACATGTAGAGGGTATCATGAGCTTTCGTCTGCACAGCACACCTAATGCTTAGCAGGATTTTGAAAATCACACTATATGACATCTGCACCAGGCAGAGGGGGCAACTCCAGCCCCCTCTCACTGCAGAAGCTTGGGGCCACGTGAGAAGTACCTGTCCTTCGCCACTGCAGCTGCAGCAGGCACAGCTAGGGGGAGGAGTGCATGTCCCCCAGCTGGGGGACAGACAGACACACTCTCAGGTATATAGTGGATAACTGTCCCTTTCTCCACTCTTTCCCCTGGCTGGTCCAATGAAATTATAGCTGTCCCAGGTCCCTTGCTGGTCCTCTGCAGTCATTTTGCAGTATAACTGTCTCTATCAGACTCCTTTCTTTCCATTTTATGAGAAACAGTTGAATTCCACACACATCCCATTACCCTGTCACAACCAAACACTGATCTTGCCTTAAGTTATGGTAAGTGGAAGCTGCACACCAAATTTAAGTATCAGAGGGGTAGCCGTGTTAGTCTGAATCTGCAAAAGCGACGAGGAGTCCTGTGGCACCTTATAGACTAACTGAAGTGTAGGAGCATAAGCTTTCGTGGGCAAAGACCCACTTCGTCAGATGCATGCATCTGACGAAGTGGGTCTTTGCCCACGAAAGCTTATGCTCCTACACTTCAGTTAGTCTATAAGGTGCCACAGGACTCCTCGTCGCTTACACCAAATTTAGTGGTCCTAGCTCTTAGTTTGTCTTGAACAAATAGGTTCATGGACAGACACCCATTTCTAAAATATCTAGTAAGATGGATAACAATTTTAAGAGCTGAGAAATGATTTTATTCTAGTTCCTCCTTTCACGTTGGTGTTGTATCACAGTCATTTTATAAGAACTAATGGCTTGATTTTCAGTGGTTCTTACATTGTGCAGATCCACTTATGTTCAGCATATATGAAAATCAGATGATATACCCTTAGTTTGTAAAATGAAGAGGAAAATGAACAAAGCTTAATTTGTTTTATACCAAAAATTAGTATTGTAGCTATACACTTAAAGGAAAACAAATCTCATTCTCTCTCATTAGGAAAGCATCTGTGAATTACTCTTGTTTTGAAATAAACATGTTGTTATGGTTACAGATTATTTAATGCAAAAAATGGTCAGCTTCTAGCATCTTTGTTTGAACCATTACTTTATTATATATTTCATCTCCTTCTCAATTGTGGCATATACCCTCCTTGTCTAATAATTCCCTAAACCCATGTTGGCAGAGAAAATGCTTGACTAGAAGTTTTCTGCTTTATTTCACAGATGGATCTAAAGCAGACCCAAACTTCTCCCAACTTTAGAGATTCAAACCCAAATTTTCTGTAGTGCTGACACACACAACGTCTGACAGAATTTGCTAGGGAGCTGAGGGGCTCCCACCATTTTTACAATACCAACAGTGGAGCCATTCATTCATTCATTCAAATCTGGCCTGGGGTTGGTGCCAATTAATGAAAGTCACACTTGGACAGCTGTTTGGTCAATGTGAGAAATTAATGTATTGGTCTCAATTCTGATTGGCATGTTTCCACATCAGAAAATTACCTTCATAACTACATAATTGATAAGCTCAAAATCTCAGCAGGGAGTAAGGACTGAATGAATATGTTGCAAAATGAGCTACTTTTTCACCCCTAAAAAGAGATCAGGCATATTACTGTGAGCAGGGTAAAGAAGACTGTACTGTGGCTACTTGTGTGTATCTAGTCTGAGAATAAATAGTTTTCAGGGATCTACATTCACATGTTTTTATTATGAGCATTTGTCTAACCACAATAGAAATTCCCTTCAAAGAGAAGGAGCAAAGTCCAATGGTGACAGCAGCAGATTTGGACTGAGCTCCTGACTAGGTGACAGACTTTTTTTTACTTCAGCTAGTTAGACTTTCTCATTCATTTTCCACATTTGTGAAAGCATACATACACATGCCTGCACTGACAGCAACACACGAAGAGTTAGGAGAATAAGTGCACATATGCATGATTTTTCTGCACTATGCCAAAAATGAGTGAAAAGTGAATGAAGTTATAATGATGATTATGTCTATGACCATTATTGTGAATTTGAGTTATAGGAACACAAGTTGAAAGTGAAATAGCCCTGTAACTAAGTGTGTGTAATTTGCAGTGTTGTAGACTAATACTAATGAGTTTGACTCAGCCCTGGAGGGGTCTAGTTTACATCACTATAACTTCATTAGTTTCAGTGGAACTACATTTACATAAACTGGTATAATGAATGGCTGAATCAGGCCTCAGAATTGCATTGCTGCTAAGTAGCATTATTTACAGCTATATACTTATACAGCACAGTTATATTACTTTCTTCAATGATTCTGCTGACTTTCACAAATTGGGCAAGGCTTGGCCTTGGATGGCTGATGTCCCCAAAATAGATAAGTGTTACTCATTCACTCACATTACTTTCTGAAAGTGATTTCCCCCCGCCTCCCGAGTCAGCATTGAACCAACACCCCAGTGTGCTGCTCAGAGAGGACTGTGCTACAGGAGAGGGGATGTTTAAATAAGGTCCTCACGGCTTGTGGTTAGTGATTGTGATGCTGACAGGTGGAACCAAACCTGGAACCTCTAAAGCTTAGTGCATGAGCCTCTACTGCATGAGCTAAAAGACAACTGGCTGTAGAGCAGACTCATTCTTTCTCTCTGTAAGTGGTGTCAGTGCCACTAGGTGGGCCAATGAACCACACCGAAAAGGTGTGTGGGTTACAATTTCACTGCTCTACTTTTCAAAAAGGGTGTTAGTAGTGCTTCTGTCCTAATTAAATTGCAGTTGAAGCCACAGAATTCTATAAATGAGATGCAAAAGACCTATGAGATTATCCAGTCCATCTCCTTGTTGATTTGATATTCTCTCCCTTACTCTGATTTTCTTGCTTTTCCAGTCCACCAATTTGTCAGTCTATCTACTAATACAGGACTCACCACCTTATATGGGCTCCTTTATAGTATTGTGAAAATGAATAATAATCGTAATAAAAACATCGTGATTAATTGCATTCTGCCAAAGAGTGGAAATAGTTGGAATTGGTTCTATTTCTGAGCTTTTAATAAAGATATTGTACAGCTGACTTGGTGAACAAGTGTAACCAAAGGCCTGCAATCTTCTGTATTACCATTTCAGTATTTGTCAGTTTTGGTCTCATTTCCTACCCTGATAAAGCATTTTCCCCCTTTGTGGAATATTTACTTTATAATTAGGACTATATCTTTTCAGATATTTCAATGTATTAAAGTAATAAACAGCAAATCATAAAAGATTCAGTTTGGGTAACATCTTCAAAGTTTGGATGTTTATCTGAATAACTCAGGGTATGTCTACACTACCCCGCTAGTTCGAACTAGCGGGGTAATGTATGCATACCGAACTTGCTAATGAAGCCCGGGATTTGTGCGAACCCCGTGTCGCGCGGCTACACGCGGCACGGGCTAGATAGTTTGAACTAGCTAGCCATTCCGAACTATCTGTACACGAGGCGTACAGATAGTTTGGATTAGAAGCCTAATCTGAACTATCTAGTCCATGCCGCGGCACGGGGTTCGCACTAGCCGGCTTTTAAAAATGGCGGCGCCGGCTTTATGCTAATGAAGCCCGGGAAATTCAAATCCCGGGCTTCATTAGCAAGTTCGGAATGCATACATTACCCCGCTAGTTCGAACTAGCGGGGTAGTGTAGACATACCCTCAGAACCCTTGAAGGAAGCTACAAGTCTCATAAAATCAGGCTTTTTTAATTATATTTTTATACTTTTGGTTATGAAAATTGGGGGAAATAATTGTCATCTAAATTATTTCAAACATGAAAAATTATTTGTGGGCACTTTTCTTCTATTTGGTATTATTATTATTTATTTGCAAAGTAGTTCTCCTTTGTCTACATTAACATATGCTTATTAAATCTAAAGACATTTATTATTAAACATAAAATGGAATTTGAACAAATCTCTCACTTAAGCTTGTCTTGAACTTTTAATTCTGTGTGGGAAGAAGAGGTCTGTTGGATTGTTAGGGCTTTGTAATTCATTTTCTTTGTATATTGCTATAGCTTGTAGCATTTAACAAATGAAATACACGGGATAATGCCTTTAAAAGTGTCTAAGTGATTTGAAGGCTGAGCACTATTGGCTTTCAGGAAGATTTAGGATTCTAAATCACTTAGGGGCTTTGGACAGAAAAATCTCCTCTCTAAAGAATTAAGTCCAACACCTTGATCCGTCTTGAAATCCACTTATGGATAAACTTCATATATTGAGATTTGGTATACAGGCAGTCCACGGGTTACGTACAAGATAGGGACTGTAGGTTTGTTCTTAAGTTGAATCTGTATGTAAGTCAGAACTGGCATCCAGATTCAGCCACTGCTGAAACTGACCAGCGTCTGACTACAGGAAGCCAGAGGCAGAGTTGCTCTGCCCCGGGCTTCCTGGAATCAGCCGCTGATCAGTTTCAACAGGCTGAATCTGGATGCCAATTCTTACATACAGATTCAAATTAAGAACCCCAGGCGTCCCCAAGTCATCTGCGGCTGAAACTGATCAGCGGCTGATTCCAGGAAGCCCGGGGCAGAGCAACTCTGCCTTGGGCTTCCTGTAGTCAGCGCTGGTCAGTTTCAGCAGCGGCTGACTCGGGGACACCTGGGGCAGAGCAGCTGGGGTGCTGCTGGGTTGGTCCAGTAGCGCTCAGAGCAGCGCTACGGGACCAACCAGCAGCGCCCCAGCTGCTGTACCACAGGCGTCCGGAGCAAAGCCGCGGAGCATGGGGGCAGCGGGACAGCCCAGACGCGCCGCGGCTGTCCTGCTGCCCGTGTGCTCCGCGGCTTTGCTCCCGTATCCCTGGTCTGCTGGTCTCTAGCAGACCAGGGAAACGGGGAGCAAAGCCTCGGAGGACGCTGGCAGCGGGACAGCTGCGGCGCGTCTGGACTGTCCGCTGCCCACGTGCTCCGCGGCTTTGCTCCGCTTTGCTCCCCGTCTCCCTGGTCTGTTGGTCTCCAGCAGACCAGGGAGACAGGGAACAAAGCCGCGGAACACGCCAGCAGCAGGACAGCCGCGGCGCGTCTGGGCCATCCGTTGCCCGCTTGCTCCCCGTCTCCCTGGTCTGCTGGAGCCCAGCAGACCAGGGAGACGGGGAGCAAAGCCTCTGAGGACGCCGGCAGCGGGACAGCCGCGGCGCGTCTGGGCTGTCCGCTGCCTGCGTGCTCCCCGGCTTTGCTCCCCATCTCCCTGGTCTGGGGAGACGGGGAGCAAAGCCGCGGAGCACGCGGGTAGCGGACAGCCCAGACGCGCCGTGGCTGTCCCACTGCCGGCATCCTCAGAGGCTTTGCTTCCTGTCTCCCTGGTCTGCTGGTCTCCAGCAGACCAGAGAGACGGGCAGCAAACCCCGTTCGTAACTGCGGATCCGACATAAGTCGGATCCGCGTAACTCGGGGACTGCCTGTACTTAAAGTGTAACCCAACTGGGAAACATGACAAGCATTAGGGAGAAGGGAGGCTGAGGATAACAACTATGAGATCAGGTCGTTGCTCTCATTGGAACAGTGCACACAAATGGAAGCTCTGAGAATATTTTTTAGCTGTTCATGAAATTGAAGAAGGACCTCAGTTTCAGTTGCAGACTTCACAGGAGAAGTGTATCCTGAAGAGAGGCTGAAGACATGATGGACTAGGTCAAATAGGGTTTCTAGAATCTGGGGGAGGGAAATCAGTGCCATATGCTAAACTTGCTATTGGATACTAAGCTCTGTTTTCTTATCTGTCATGCAGAATAGTGTTTGATTCATATAAAGAATTCTCTTGGGATGGCACAGTACAAAAAAGCATCTGCCATAAAAGGCCTCCGGGAAAATTTTCAGACACCAACATGACTTGAGAATCTAAGTCCCATAGGCTAATTTGCTTTCATGTAAATTTGTAAATTCACTACAGCTCTCATCAGCCCCTACTTTAATTAAAAGTGTCTTGTTTTTTATTAGACAATCCTTCTATTAAGTGGCCACCGTTCCTATCTGTCTGTCATGGGATATTCAAATTTCACACACACATGCACATACATATATAAATATATGGGTGTGCATTGTATTTGTATTGCAAGGGTTTGGCTAGCTTCTGCAAAGCTCTGGAGTGGCTTAGGGGATAGGGTATTTGCCTGAGGAGCAAAGAGTGATAGATTCAAGTCCAGCAATACTAGGAGCAGCTGGAGGCTTGAACATTTTGCTCTTTGATGATCTCTTTCCAACTTCCACCAGTATGAGGCAGTCCCATTTATAAGCAACCTGTTTCATGAGACCTGCTGTGCATCTCTGGCACCTCTTTAGCTTTTGTGAATTGACTGAACACGTGAGTGAGGGGATATAGCATTTATCAAAATGCTATATCCACAGGAACAACTAAATATTTTACTGTGTAAATGTGAGGAAGGCTTTGAGAATCATGTCAACTTGTAAAATGGTAGATGACCACAATAATCAAGTTTTGTCCAGCTTAGACAATGCCAACCTCCAAACGTTCACAGCACAAGATACCCTCATTGAGCAGAGAAGACGAGTCCCTAACCTTTATCAAGCTATCCCAACAAAGATCACTTGAACAGCACGCATTGCAAAGAGAACTGGAATACATCTGGGAGCTAAAGTTATACTTTGGTACAATCTTGAGGAAAAGGCTTGGTCAGCAGCATAATTGTCACCATCACCAATATACTATGGTCCTACTTCTACCGCAACCAAATTCATGAAACCAATATCCCTAAAGTTGAAATTGAATTAGAAGGTGATGTCGGAAAGCAAATCGATCCAATCACATGTCGATTTCAAGCAAATTTTGGATATGGATTGGTGGAGTAGCGAATGCTTCCAATCATCCACGCTTATGCTGTCACCGTTCACAAACTACAAGGAACCACAGTGGATAGAGCAGTTGTGAACCTTGGCTCTCAATACTTTGCACCAGCTCAACCATTTGTGGAACTCCATTGAGTACATTCTTTAGAAGGCTTAGAGATCGACGAAATCGATCCAAACAAATTAATGGGTGACAATGTTTGTCATAAAGACACCTTAGAAGAATTACAGTGTCTTTGTAGCCTTCCTGCTTTCACCAACAAAACAATTGATTGATCACCTCAATTACTTTATCTTTGCCTTACACGCAACTGTTTTTCATTACGAATGTAAATACCTAATGCAACAAAAAAAATTTTAAGTCTAGCTCAAAATATATAAGCACATCAAAATGAACCTTAGAGTTTTATTACTTGAAACACATTAGATTAAGACCAAAAAGACAAAAGTTTTATATATATATATATATATATATATATATATATATACATATACATATATATATATATATATATACACAAAACCTTTTTAAACAGACCACCTTTCTAAAAGCACACCAAAAGACTAAAAATATTTTTAAAAAGTGCACCAAAAAGTCAAAAATAAAGTTTTAAGCTAGCAATTTAGGAGAAAGATTGGATGGCTAAGTACGATTCAAGCTTATTGCTAACTGTTAGCCATCCAATCTTTCTCCTAAATTGCTAGCTTAAAACTTTATTTTTGACTTTTTGGTGCACTTTTTTATTATTTATTTTTCTCTGTTCTGTCTCCTCAGCATGAGTGGTATGAGAAATGGCAACTCTGTACTCCAGGAAAAATATTTCCAAGCAATTATTGGACTTCTCAGGTGGTTGGAGTTACAAGGTGTTTGCCTACCTAAGGTATACAGTAATTACTTAGAAATGCAGAGCCTCTTGTTTCTTTCCATAGGTTTAATTTTTAATGATGTAGCCCACAGTGAAACCTGGACATGAATTGAAAAGCTTTTGCATATATATTTTAAAATCCTGTTTTACGATTCCATCTCAATATCAGTGTAAATGTCAGGAGAGAAAGGATGATTTTCTTATTAAAACATGGAGCTGGGATTCTGATGAGCTGTGTTCAGTTCTGAATTAACTACATAGTTCATGTGTCACTTAGGCACAGATTTTAAAATTTATTTAGCAGTTATTCCACTCAGCATTGGAAGGTCAATGTGATTTAGCAGCCTGAGAGCCTGTCTGCACAGGGGCACTGTGATGGGGTTTGACTCACCTCCTGCTAGCTGTCCTGGGTTTTTGCTCTGCTAGCCAGTGTGCCTTCTTCTAGTGGTGTCTCAATGGTGTCACTTCTGGTGTAGGATTCCTGTCACTTCCAGGACTGCTGTGTTTTCTTCGAGACACACCCATAAGACTGTCACATTCTCGGAAGAACATTTTTAAGTGATTATTGTACTTCTCAGGTTGTTGGAGTCACATGGTGTATGCCTACCTAAGATATGAAGTAATTACCTAGAAATGCAGAGTACTGGGGAATTCAGTCTGCTGTCCAGCTACTTCTTTCAGTGGCAAGTGTAGCCAATTGTACGGCCATCTCCTCAGCGACACCTGAGCCCACCTGTTATTCCAGGTCCAGACTCAGAAGCCTTATAGATAGCCACCACTTTCTGTGTTCCTTTCAACTACTCAGTCTACTTCCCTATGCCACTTCCCTGCAGCCACAGCACCAGAATGAACCAGAATAAACAAAAAGTGCTGTTTCAGAACTAAGTAATGTTTACTATCAGGAATTTCTTGATCCCTGGGTCTTGGTAAGCAAGTAAAGGGAGAACTTCACATCAGCCACATAGGGTATGTCTACACTACAGCGCTAATTCGAACTAACTTAATTCGAATTAGTTAATTCGAACTAAGCTAATACGAATTAGCGCATCAAGACTTAAAAACTACTTTGAATTAGCGTTTTGCTAATTCGAACTAGCATGTCCACACAGAGTGGACCCTGAACAGAGGTTAAGGATGGCCAGAAGCAGTGCCGGCAGGGCATCAGATTAGGACTTAGAGAGTGGAGCTGCTGTCTCAGGCTAGCCGAGGGCTGTGCTTAAAGGGACCCGACCCCCACCCCGGACAGACAGTTCTCAGGGTTCCCCGCTTGCAAAGCAGTCCTGGCTTGGAGTGCCCTGAGTGCCCACACGCGGAACATCACAGCACTCAGCCATCAGCCCGGCTGCACTTGCCACAGGCTGCCATCCAGGGGGAGGGGGCAATCAGGGGGCTGCAGGAGAACTTCCACCCCGAGAAGCCCGCAGAGCCAGCCCAGTCCTCCCCATCGGGGGCGCGTACCCCATTCCTCCCTCACCTCCTTCCACTTACCCTTCCCTAGCCCCCCTTCCTGATGTACAAAATAAAGAAAACATGTGTTTAAAAATAGAATCTCTCTTTATTGAACAAAACTGGGGGAGACTGGGAAAAAGAGGTGGGAGAGCGGAAGAGAGAGGCTGGGAGAGGGGAGGGCAACTAAAATGATCAGGGGTTTGGAACAGGTCCCATATGAAGAGAGGCTAAAGAGACTGGGAATTTTCAGCTTAGAGAAGAGGAGACTGAGGGGGGATATGATAGAGGTCTATAAAAGCAATAGTGGTGTGGAGAGGGTGCATAAAGAAAAGTTCTCCATTAGTTCCCATAATAGAAGGACTAGAGGACACCAAAGGAAAGGAATGGGTAGCAGGCTTCAAACTAGTAACAGAAAGTTGTTCTTCACAAAGCAAATAGTCAACCTGTGGAACTCCTTGCTGCAGGATGCTGTGAAGGCTAGAACTAGAACAGAGTTTAAAGAGAAGTGAGATAAAGTCATGGAGGTTGGGTCTCTGGAGTGGTATTAGCCAGGGGGTAGGAATGGTGTCCCTGGCCTCTGTTTGTGGAAGGCTGGAGATGGATGGCACGAGACAAATGGCTTGGTCACTGTCTTTGTTCCATCCCCTCCAGGGTAACTAGGGTTGGCTGCTGTCGGCAGACAGGCTACTGGGCTAGATGGACCTTCGGTCTGACCCAGTACGGCCATTCTAAGCTCAGGGCTCAGGGTTGGGGGTCTCAGTGGACCACCTTGATTTTCATGCAAACCTGCTCCTGGGTGGCCAAGCTGGCAGCTCTCCTGCCCTAGATGGCCACTTTCCTGTGCCTAGTGTGGAGTTCGTGGACAAGGTCCACGATGTCTGCACTAGACCAGGCGGGTGCCCGCCTCTTGCGGTCTTGGCCAGGCTCCCGAGAGCCGCCAGCCTGGTCCTGGGAAGAGGCGGAGGGCTGGGGGGTATCGGGTGGCTGGCTCATGGCGTGCCAGGTGCAGGGTCTGCTGGCTGGGTGCTGGCAGGCTTGCACCTGGCACGGGCACCGTAGCCAGCCCGTGCCCCTTTAAGGGCTCTGGGGCCGGGAGGGGGGCATACGAGTTTCCCTGGTGGTGCCCAGAGTGGCCACCAGGGAAAGCTGGGGAGGGCTTGCCTCCCACTAGTTTGAATTAAGGGGCTACGCAGCCCTTAATTCGAACTAGTAAGTTCGAACTAGGCTTAGTCCTCGTGCAATGAGGTTTACCTAGTTAGAACTAAGTGCTCTGCTAGTTCGAATTAAGTTCGAACTAGCGGAGCGCTAGTGTAGTGCCTATGAAAGTTAATTCGAACTAACGTCTGTTAGTTCGAATTAACTTTGTAGTGTAGACATACCCATAGAGATGAGTACAAACCAAAACCCTAGATTTTCATCATCGTGTTTCTGTTATGTCTATGGCAGTTAGGGCAGTGATTAAGCTCCCCCACTCCTGTCTGTGCCTGGCAAGTCTTTCAATGGTTTCCCAGGTGTGCCCCAGATTTTTTATTTCTGTTTCCACCATTCTTTGCCATATTGTTTTTATGTGGCCTCATTTTTGCTTGCCTTCAGATGTCCATCTTAATGATACTCTGGTGATGGAAAAGTTTAGTTCTAGAACTGACCTTTCTTGGTTTGGTCCCAGTTTAAATAATTTGTCTCACTCAATGTACACTAATTTTGGGATTTAAAACCATTTTTAAAAGGCTTTTCATTTTATTTTTAATGAATTAAAATGGGAGCAGACAGCTCATCTGATCTTTATTCCTCAACTAAGCCTAACAGTGCTTGAAACCTATACCATGGCTAAATAGAAAGCAAGGTCCTTGAGGGTTTTATCATATTAGTTACGGGAGAGGGGTATTTTTATTTGCTGAATCCATATTTCTGAAGAACAGTGTTAAAATAGGAGGTTGCATAGAACTATTAACATCTCCAAAGAAGCTCATGACAAAATTTTCTTATGCTGAAATATCTAAAATGACATACAATATGCAGGAGCTGTATAGTTTCATAAATACTCAGGCTGGTGTACTTCACTTTTGCGGAGTACATATGTTGAACCTGTCTTTTCTGTTGTACAGTCACTTCACTGTAATCCTGTTGGGAGTTCGTAATGTGTTGATTCTGGAATATGAGACAATACATAGGACTTAGGTTGACACACACAGAATAAACTACATTTTTATCAAACTGATTTTTGAGAAGTCTTATGGGCATAGTCACTGTGAGTAACAGTGATTGTGCTCATCAGAAAAAACTGCCCTTATTGGTAGCATGAATATGGTGGTTCTTCAAGTGATGCTCGTCGTGTATTCTCCAAGGGGGTACATATGTGCACCATACTCCTGAATCCAGAATTTTCTTGCAAATAATGTCTATGGGTCTGTACATATGCCCCAGAATTCTCCACATGTGCTGAACCATAGAATTAAAGGGTAGTGCAGACTGACATCTGTCCAGTTCCTCCTTACTGCCACATGGTATGAGTCAGACTCTTCCATGTCTTTGGCTCCCTTTTTACTGCACCATTGCTTTAAATACATTAACATAATTTTGCTTCAGTGTTATTGTAGCACAATATTCCAAGATATGTGTTTTGCTCTTTCCCCTCCACTCTGGTGAATTCCCGCTCCCCCCAAAGAAGGCTAGGATTATGCCCACAATTCCAGGATTCAAAAACTGTTTCCTGCCCTTGGTGCTTTTCTGTGACTGATGAACATCAAAGCTGCCACTACTGCCCAGGTGATGCTCCCATCTCAGCCAAGTGCAGCATCTGCTGCTTTCACCTCAGAACTCATTAGATATAACAGACACCTGACAGAGAAGGCAATGGTCCTGGGACCACCCATCTATATCATCAGCATCAGGCAATCAGTCAGTTGCCCTCCAAACAAGCTCAGAAACAGAGGCTAAAATTTCTAAGCCTAAAGAGAAAGCTTCCCATGAGAGTAAGCAATGCTCTCATAGACACAGGGACAAACTGTCTTTGTCAAAGGCAATCCTAAAGAGTAGACATTCTTTCCCAACCCTGTCAGTGTCAAGAAAACCTGTGCACACAGATGCTGAAACTTAAGCCTGCATAACTCTGCACAGCAAGAGGCAGTGGTGTACAAGGGTACAGGTCTGCCAATTCTGGTAGCGGTTCTGATGGCTAAGGCTAAGAACAAGCATCCTCCAGTGCTGCCTTCCACATATAGAGCTTATGTGGAGCCTGGAACACAGCCTTGGACAGATCCAACTTCCATTTTTATAGGAAAGCTGGTCTGAGACCTATCAATCACTAGAGGACTCTTGCTCTCCCCGTCCTTCTTCACTCTTTCTAAAAGAACCACCTTTACTCTTGGACTTTGTTGCACTGGAAGAAGATGCCATCCCAAGGATACATAGCCATTCTCCTGTGCCACCTGCCAGCCTTGGTATGCAGCGGTTGGTATAATTGGTGATGCTAGTAGTCCAGAGTCTGGCCCTTTCTTCCAATGAGTCAGAAGCTCCTCAGGAATCTCTGTGGTATAAGATACTAGTGGCCTCAGACAGAAGCCCTAGCAGTAAGCCTGTGGCCAGATATGATTGGGACAGGTGGCCATGAGATCCTCCAGTTGTTCCCTTCTACTGGCACTCCTGGGGGTCATGGAAACCCTTCCCTAGACATCCAAGATTGGTATACAAGCCCTATTTACCATTTCCTGAAGAACACCAACTGGCCCTGTTGGAATATTCTGAAGGGAAGCCGGATCTCATGAGTCCAATACTTCTGGGAGCCATTTCATTGTCTCCACTGGGCAAGGTTGTTGTTTCATCTTCTCTGTCTCTTCCTGATGACTTCAGTCAATATAAGGAGCTCTTGGACAGAGTGGAGTCTGAGCTGAATATTCAGCTTGAGGACATTCAGGACCTTCCACACAGATTTCTGGACATTTTGCAGACTTCTAGTCCCCATTGGATAGCTTTCCCTGGTCAATGAGGCTATTGTGGACCCAGGAAAGACAGTGTGGCATACACCTGTTTCTTGTGCTTTATGATGGGGTGTCCTCTTCACACAAAGCAAAGCAGGTTAAATTACGTTAATTGACTTAACATGCACCTGTGGAGAGAGCCAGGGATTGAAAGGCAAATGGAGGATGTAGCCTAGCTGAGGAGCAACAGCTGGGGTTAGCGTAAAGCCTGGAAGTTGACGTCAGAAAAGGACTGAAGTAAGAAAGGCTGCAGTAACTCTCTGGGCATTGGAGAGGGAAAAGAAGCAGCCTGGGGAAGAGCAGATGCCCCAGGAATCCAGGTCCTGAAGGGAATGTTTACTCAGAATGGTGGTTAAGGGGAAACCTGAAAGAGGCAGAGTAGGTACACCTATCAAGGTTGGCTCGGCCCAATGGCATCTGAGTCTCCAGCGTCTGAGTCTCCAATGCCCCTTTATCAGAGTCAATATGGCTCTGCGGCTCAGTCTTTGGGATTCCCCCTAGCATGGTCAATATGGCCCTATGGCCCGGTCTATAAAGCCAGCCCCTCTCTTGGGGTAAACGTGGCCCTGCGGCCTAGTCCACAGGTTTCAGAAACTATCTCTGCTTTAAAGCACTGCAGGGGGAGGGGTAGGGGGACCCGGGCCCTCCCACTCCACCAGGTCCCAGCCCAGGGCCCTGTTGGCAGTGGCTCTGTCTACTGCTTTCTCAGCAGGGGGGTTCCACCCCCAATATGCCGAGCACTCAGGGTTTTCAATTCCCCGCCCTGGGCCACTTCCTACCACCCCACGTCTCTCTGCTGCCATACCTCCAGCCCGTGGCCGTTGCTGCTGGGGCTGGGGCTGGGGCTGGGGTGGCTTCTGCTTCAGGGCCGGCTGCATTGGCCCTTCCCACTCTGGAGCTCACTTTCCACTTCCTTCCCCTTTAGCAGTCAGCCCTGAGTGAGCTGTCTCAGGGCTTTTTATACTCCTGCTCACCACTGAGCATGCCTGGCAAGGCTGTGGGGGACGGGTGCTCTCAGACACCTGGGCCCAGCCCACAGTCTCTTCTGTAGTGTGAGGCTGAAGTGCCCCATCACACCTTGCTAGCTACCTGTGTTTAAGCTTTTAGTCACTGAGTTCTGACTAGCACTCCTCCTATCCATCACAGTATCAACCAATACAACTGCAGCCATTGTACAACTTAACAGATATGCCAGGTATTCCTAAACTGTCACCCATTAATGTGGTGAATAGTTCCTATTAGTGTCATTTCAGTTCATTTTAGATGCTTTTATAACCCAAGCACTATGGTTTCTGAGTGCCATATTTATTAGGGCTGTCAAGCAATTAACAGAAAAAAAATCACAATTTTAATCACAATATTTTATCACAGTATGATAAAACTTTTACTGAACTAGGTGGTCTGCATTCAGCTGAGTGAGTCCTTGTTTGCAATGGAGGGTGGATTTTACTTTAGCAGCTCTGCATGAAGCAAGGGAGGAAAGGCTGGTGTGGGGTAGCTGAACTTGCCAGGGCCCTGTTCTCTGTGCAGTATGCCCAGGAGTGAGGAGATAAGCTGTGCAGTATGTCCAGGAGGCATTGGGGCATGGCATGGAGACAGAGGGGGGGCAGTCCCCTAGGTGAGGGGCCAGCTGAAACAATGGTGCATAGTGTGAGTGGTTGAACCCAGAAGCAAGTGGCTGGCCAGTGACAATGAGACACAGTGCAGAGGAGTTAGGATCCCTACCTGACTGGCAGAGCTGGGATGAGAAGCACTTCGTCCCTGGCCTCTTCTTTTCCCAGGCTCCTGTGGCAGCTTGGATTACTGTGCCTGACCAGACACTGTCTGGTCCCTTGTCAGATGATGCCTCCCTTTCCATTTTCATTAACACATTATTTGTGTATTCAGTTAATTGCAGACATCAGCTGTAATTAATAGAGAGCACTAGTATTTATCTTCCCAATGTCCCTGTGAAGTAGGGAATTACTAGTATCTACATTTTTACAGATGGAGAACTGACACACACAGAGATTAAGTGACTTGCCCAAGGTCAAACAAAAAAGTCTGCAGTGGAGCTGGTAAGTTTCAAAAAGAGCTACAAATAAAACACAATTTAAAAAGAAGTTTTCCAAAATCATATTGCAGCACAGCCAACACACGAAAAGAAAATCTAGGCTCCTGTTACACTGTCTGCATCTTGAAGCAAAAATTATCAATATGGTGCCATTGGACTGTAGAATAATTTCCAGAGGGAAGCAGTAGAAACCCCATTATTTATTTTGAGTCTGGGTTAAGAGCTAATACACAAGAATGTAGCCAGATAAAAAAGGAGCGGTCTTTTATATGGGGAACAAAAACATGCAGTTGTTATAATCAGTGCTAAGAAAATATTTAGAAAGGATATGACTCCAATTATTATCACACATCTGCCTACTGCATCAAATTAAAACTAGATTAGATGCCTCAGATATCTGCAGTGTCTCAAAATCTGTTCCTGGATCATGAGAAAATAAGCAATCAAACTGTGCCATTTAACTTGGTATAGGAATCAGCATTTTATATTCAGAAGCAAATGATGACTGACTCATCTGTAGGGTTTCTTATCTCTATTTGCACACACGTACGCACACGCACACATGCCCCTCCTGCCCTGAACTCCTCAACTCTGACTCTTGCACCCCCCACATCCCTAGCCCTCTGCCCTGAGCCCCTCCTTAAGAACTCAAGCAACACCAGGTAAATGTGCTAGTTTAATAAACAAAATGAAAATCTTCCAGCTAGTTCCAGGAAGGTGTATTCCTTGAGAGGATCTCAATTATAAAAAGTTGTTGACAAGCTGGAAAAAAAGTCCAAGAGGTTCTGATGAAGGAAAACTCAGTCTCCTTTTGCTGACTTCCCAGGATTTTTCCTGATAAATGAACGAACAGCATTATATTGATTCCCTGTACTATTACAAATTAGCTGTTCTTCATCTCACTCACAAATACGTAGCACCGCCAATTCGTAAAAAAATTTGAAATCCAGCTGCTCTTCCTCCTCACTTCCCCAACCTCCAATGCAGTTTTACTCAATTGATTTATCCCACTAGGTTTATAACTAAACACACCCAAAAATATCATGCCTTAAGATAACATACATAGAAATAAACTAGATACTGTTATTCATAAGGTACCACACAAGTGTGAGTGAACATATATTGCAGTATACTAGTGAAAATATTTAATAATGAAGAGGCAGTCTCTAATTTATTTTGAAAGGTATTAGTAATCTAATGCACCTTTTGTTATGATCATTCTTTCCACCTTACTAAACTGCTTGCATTCATACTAAAATATCCTGTTTTAACAGCCTTACCTGCATGATTGGAGTCAATGTGCACCATTTTGTTGCACATGTAAGAGTTAAATACTGTATCTGCAGAGACATGGAAGTTAGTCAAATTTAGTCTTGAGTATTTAACCAAAAAACAGTAAGGAAAGCTAGTATTTTGTCGCGTACTTTTCCTTTCTGTAAATTATAGTGGTATAGAACATCACAGTCCATAAAATAGTTATGGATACTTAAGCTGGGTACTAAGAATTTGGTATAAAATGTTTATACTGTTGTTTAAGTTCCCTTAATTGATTTTTAATATCAGCAAATATTTTCTTTTGGGCAAGCAAAATTCAGTGGAATGAATCTATCAGGAGCAGAATTATCTGGATCTACTTCTCTCTCTATTGCGATAGATATAAATCTTTGCAACTGGTTTTGTGAATTCCTATTATAGGCAGTCCCCAGGTTACGTACAAGATAGGGACTGTAGGTTTGTTCTTAAGTTGAATCTGTATGTAAGTCGGAACTGGTGTCCAGATTCAGCCGCTGCTGAAACTGATCAGCTTAAACAGTGGCTGAATCTGGATGCCAGTTCTGACTTACCTACAGATTCAACTTAAGAACCCCAGGCGTCCCCAAGTCAGTTGCTGCTGAAACTGATCAGCAGCTGATTCCAGGAAGCCGGGGGCAGAGCAACTCTGCCTCGGGCTTACTGTAGTCAGCCGCTGGTCAGTTTCAGCAGTGGCTGATTTGGGGACACCTGGGGCAGAGCAGCTGGGGTGCTGCCGGGTTGGTCCAGTAGCGCCGAGGAGCGGCGCTGCAGGACCAACCCAGCAGCGCCCCAGCTGCTCTACCCCAGGCGTCGTGGGCAGAAAAGCCTGGTCTGCTAGGGGGGAGGGGGCACTAGCTGCGCCCCCTCCCCCGAGCAGACCAGGGAGACGCGGAGCAAAGCTGCAGAGGACGCCCGCAGCGGGACAGTCCAGGCGCGCCGCGGCTGTCCCGCTGCGGGCGTCCTCCGAGGCTTTGCTCCCCGTCTACCTGGTCTGCTGGTCAGACCAGGGAGACGGGGAGCAAAGCCGCGGAGGACGCCCGCAGCGGGACAGCCCAGGCGCGCCGCGGCTGTCCCGCTGCGTGTGTCCTCCGAGGCTTTGCTCCGCGTCTCCCTGGTCTGACCAGCAGACCAAGGAGACGGGGAGCAGCTTTTCTCGCCCCGGAGAACGTGGGCGGCGGGACCGCGGCTCATCTGGGCGTCCCGCCGCTCCCGTCCTCCGGGGCGAGAAAAGCCCCGTTCGTAACTGCGGATCCGACATAAGTCAGATCCGCGTAACTCAGGGACTGCCTGTAGCTGAGTACTATTAATAGTTATTTATCTTTACTTATTTCTTTTCTTATATAGAGATGAAGGCATAGTGTAATATTTACACATTGTTTTGTTAATTCTTTGTTAATCCGCTGCTTAGGCGTCAGTTGGAGTATTGTGTCCAGTTCTGGGCACTGCATTTCAAGAAAGATGTGGAGAAATTGGAGAGGGTCCAGAGAAGAGCAACAAGAATGATTAAAGGTCTAGAGAACATGACCTATGAAGGAAGGCTGAAAGAATTGGGTTTGTTTAGTTTGTAAAAGAGAAGACTGAGGGGGAACGTGATAGCCGTTTTCAGGTATCTAAAAGGGTGTCATAAGGAGGAGGGAGAAAACTTGTTCATCTTGGCGTCTGAGGATAGAACAAGAAGCAATGGGCTTAAACTGCAGCAAGGGAGGTTTAGGTTGGACATTAGGAGAAAGTTCCTAACTGTCAGGGTAGTTAAACACTGGAATAAATTGCCCAGGGAGGTTGTGGAATCCCCATCTCTGGAGATATTTAAGAGTAGGTTAGATAAATGTCTATCAGGGATGGTCTAGACAGTATTTGGTCCTGCCACAGGGGCAGGGGACTGGACTCGATGACCTTTCGAGGTCCCTTCCAGTCCTAGTATTCTATGATTCTATGATTCTTTTTTCACTGGCCCAAAGCAACTTTAGGAGCAAAACAGGTTAGAAAAGCAAAATGTTCTTTAAGTTACTCCTCAAGCATCCCTTAAGGGAAAAACGCAAAGCCAGGCTGTGTTAAGTATTGAGTAACCACTTTTGTAAAAGGACTATCAAGATATTATTTTAAAAAATTCTGTATAGCAAGCCTGCTGTTATAAACCGCTGAGCTACAATCACTTAAAACATTTACTTTATTGGACCTTAAGATGCAATTGTTCCACAAGAAAAACACGGTTGCTTTATGCCTTGAACCACCCAGCTCCCTACTGGTAATCCTAATTTAGGAACATAAAGCTATCAGTCAAGTTCCACGTACATATGGAAATTGAGATTAACTCCCCACAGAAGGAACAGTAATCACAAACTAGCTGAAAATAAAAGGCTCTCTATCTCCTTCTAGCTTTTGTTCACTGGTCAGGAATCAATTTATATTTGTAGTCATATATTCTTAGTTACCCTGTCGTGGACTAAACCAGTGATCAGAAATTGGCTATTGATAGAGGTTAACACAAACTGTACATTTTGATAATTAAATTTTCTGAAGTTTAAACATATATTATTTGTCAGGATCATGATGGACATTTTCCTGCACTGGTTTACAGCATTTCAGAATATTGTACAGGCAGTCCCCAGGTTACGTACAAGATAGGTTACGTACTGTACGTTTGTTCTTAAGTTGAATCTGTATGTAAGTCGGAACTGGCGTCCAGATTCAGCTGCTGCTGAAACTGATCAGTTTCAACAGAGGCTGAATCTGGACGCCAGTTCTGACTTACATACAGATTCAACTTAAGAACCCCAGGCATCCCCAAGTCAGCTGCTGCTGAAACTGATCAGAGGCTGATTCCAGGAAGCCCGGGGCAGGGGCTTCCTGTAGTCAGCCACTGGTCAGTTTCAGCAGCGGCTGACTTGGGGACGCCTGGGGCAGAGCAGCTGGGGTGCTGCTGGGTTGGTCCAGTAGCGCCGCCGCTCCTCGGCGCTACTGGACCAACCCAGAAGCCCCCAAGCTGCTCTGCCCCAGGCGTCCTGATTCAGCCGCTGCTGAATCTGACCAGCAGTGGCTGAATCAGGACGCCTGGGGCAGAACAGCTGGGGTGCCGCCCGGTTGGTCCAGTAGCGCCCAGAGCGGCGCTACGGGACCAACTGGCAGCGCCCCAGCTGCTGTACCACAGGTGTCTGGAGCAAAGCCACGGAGCACGGGGGCAGCGGGACAGCCCAGACACGCCGTGGCTGTCCGCTGCCCGCGTGCTCCGCGGCTTTGCTCTGCTTTGCCCCCCTCCGTCCCCCTGGTCTTCAGACCAGGGGGACGGGGGGGGGGGGCAAAGCAGAGCCAAGCCCCGGAGCGCCTGGCCAGCTGACAGCCCAGACGCGTCTGGGCTGTCAGCTGATCGTGCGCTCCGCGGCTTGGCTCTGCTTGGCTCTGCTTTGCCCCCCCCGTCCCCCTGGTCTGAAGACCCCCCCCCGTCAGCTGGCCGGGCGCTCCGGGGCTTGGCTCTGCTTTGCCCCCCTCCCCGTCCCCCTGGTCTGAAGACCCCCCCCCGTCAGCTGGCCGGGCGCTCCGGGGCTTGGCTCTGCTTTGCCCCCCTCCCCGTCCCCCTGGTCTGCAGACCAGGGGGACGGGGGGGGGCAAAGCAGAGCCAAGCCGCGGAGCGCGCGATCAGCTGACAGCCCAGACGTGTCTGGGCTGTCAGCTGGCCAGGCGCTCCGGGGCTTGGCTCTGCTTTGCCCCCCCCCGTCCCCCTGGTCTGCAGACCAGGGGGATGGGGGGGGGCAAAGCAGAGCCAAGCAGAGCCAAGCCGCGGAGCGCACGATCAGCTGACAGCCCAGACGCTGCCCACGCGCTCCGAGGCTTGGCTGTGCTTTGCCCCCCCCCCCCGTCCCCCTGGTCTGCAGACCAGGGGGACGGGGGGGGGGGCAAAGCAGAGTCAAGCCGCGGAGCGCGCGATCAGCTGACAGCCCAGACGCGTCTGGGCTGTCAGCTGGCCAGGCGCTCCGGGGCTTGGCTCTGCTTTGCCCCCGTCCCCGTTCCACGAGGCGTACAGATAGTTCGGAATAACTACATAGTTCGAACTATCTAGCCCGTGCCGCGTGTAGGCGCGCGGCACGGGTTTCGAACAAGCCGGCTTTTAAAAATGGCGGAGCCGGCTTTATGCTAATGAAGCCCGGGAAATTCAAATCCCGGGCTTCATTAGCAAGTTCGGTATGCATACATTACCCCCTTAGTTCGAACTTGGGGGGTAGTGTAGACATACCCCTTGATAGTAGCAATGATTTTTTAGAAGTATCCTAATGGGTGCACAAAAACCCACCTTCTTCTGCTCTGCTTTGGAGTTCTTTTCAGTGACTTTGTGGTAGAAAAGGAACCAAGGATTGCTAGCATTTGTGTGCTGACTAGCCTCATGGTACAGCATGAGGAGAGACAGCATATGTGTAGATCTAACAGACACTGCTACTAAGGTTCACCAGTCACCAGCTCTGAGACACAAGTGCTCCTATAGTGAAGTGCCTACAGGGATTCACTTCTCAGAGAACCACTGTTATTGCACAAGGTAAGTAATGTCTTCTATTGAACAACAAAATGGATTTTGTGCTTTCTCTATTTTATGGAAGGTACTCCCCCTCTAAATTCATGAAGCTAACACTGTATCTTCTTTGAAACCTCCTTCTCCTTAAAGCCATCCTCATATGTGAGGCTTACAAGTCATTTCCATCTGGCATTGGTTAGGCAAGTCAAGAGATGCGATTTCTGCTTTTCCAATAAATTTGGGGAGGGGAATAAATTGTTTCCTCATTCTTTCAACCCAGTCCTATATATGTTTCATCCACCTGTTGCACCTTGTCTGATAATGAGGGCTGGATGCTTAGCCAGTATAAATTGATGGAACTTCATTGACATCAGCAGTTGTGCATATGAGTTTCCAAATCAGCCCTCGAGCCTTTCCTGGTACTATTGTATAAATAACAACAAAAACAATCAGGAGCTAGCAGAAGTGACATACATGCAAAGATATATAGTGGGGATTTTGAAAGGAACAATGGAGAGTTAGGTGCCCAAGTTCCCAGAATACTAGCCTAAATAAAAGAAGAGCCTGTCCAAATAATAACTAGGAGGGAAGGGGGCATACACTGCTTTCTGAGTGTTTAAAGGGTCCAAGGAGCAAAGAAAGTGGAAAGCAGAGGTTGGTGTCAAAGAGATTAAATTAAACAAAAGGTAAACTATTTTTCAGAAATCACTGCCTAACAGTGAAGTTTATTAGAGGAATAATTTCCAAAAAGCAGAAATAGTTTAATTAAAACTGGACTCCAATGTCTTTAACATGCTGTGTCTGTATAAATTCACCATCACATTTTTTCTCGTGATTTTCACTCAGAAGATATCGTTTGCACAATATCAATTTCTGAAAACTGGCATGTCCTTGTATCGATCGTACTTGTAAAACTTCAAAGCTATCAGAGCCTGCAGAGCTTCCCTTTCAAGCAGAATTCTTTGATAGGGATATTATCACAACAGCAACTCTCAACTTGCTTTTTTAAACATTGGCTTATTTCTCACTGTGACAAAAATGCCTTCTCAAATCCTTTCACCATTATACATTCTGCCTGATCAGTGTGTTCTTATAAAAGGAGCAGTGTCAGCCCTGATGTAAATGGGGTTGAAGACAATGAGTGTTTCACCAGCCTAATGTGTAGACATTAACTTGAGGCACAACCCTGAGTAACATATGGGGACATAAATTACATATGCCCCAGGAGGTGTTATGCCCCTCTAAGTCAGGTCTAAACTACTGGCTAAGTCAATGTAACTTGTTACTCTGGGGTGTGAAAAGGTCTTCCACTATGAGTGACCAAGTATCATTCTGTTCACACTGGCACTTCATCTGTGGAAGCAGCTCTCCTGCTGACATAACATGTGCTTCACACTGAGGTGAAGTAATTATGCTGACAATAATGCACTCTCCCATCAGCATAGCACATCTTCACCATGTGTGCTACTTGTGCCATTGTGTAGACTTCCCCTGAGTCACAATCTCTCCCAATCCCACCTTGCTCCTAGGCAGTAGTAATTTACTGCTGCTTATATGAGCAGCAAATTACAGCACTTCTTGCTGTGGTTTAGTTTATAATTCTGATTAGGCCTAATTTTAAAGCCAGAGCTGAGCCCAAGCATGTTGAGTTGTTTTCATACCTGAACCTGACACTTCTTCATCAGATTGATGTGGACTTCCCAGACTCCATGCCAGAAATCCATCTGCAACTTCCTCCTGCCCGTGGCGGGGTTAGTATGGTGGTGGCTGTGTGACCTGCTGCTCTTGGCCCAGCACTTCCTTCCTGTGCTGTGTGCGCCACAGAGTGAGAGGCCCCACAACTTGTTGGTACTCTCTGTACTGTGAAGAGGAGAGGGCAAGCAGGAGCAGGGCATGCTACTGTCCTCACCCCCATCCCATGAGCAGGAAGTGGTGATCAGAGGCTATCGAACCCTATCTGAGCCCAAGTGCATTGGGTTGTTTTCACAATGGAACATAATTGACCCTGATACTTGTAGTAGATCTTGTCATGTTCATGTTGGAGTGCAAGATTCTAGCTTAACGACTCTAGCCAGTGAGTTGCCTGAGTTCCAACCACTCTACCTACCTTGGGGTAGGAGTAAGCAGATGGTCTTCCTGCCCATTCCTAAAGCAGGTGGTTCTTACCATACAGACTTGCAGTGCTTATCCATTCAATCACTTAGGGTACATCTACACTGCACGCTGATTTCAAAATAAGCTAGTCTGGAATAGTTATTTCAAAATAGCTTATTTTGAAATAGCACATCTACACTGCAGAGAAGTCTCAAATTAGTCTGAGGCAGGCTTCCCTAATGTAGATGTGCTATCTCGATTTAGAGCCCCAGGAGGCAGTGGGGAGGAATAATTTAGAATGGCCCTGGTGCGGGGCTATTTCAAAATAGTAGAAGTGGAGCGTCTACACACACCTTATTTCGAAATAGCTATTTTTGAATAGGCATTGTTCCTTGTGGAATGAGGTTTACAGATTTTGCAATAAGACTTCCGTTATTTTGAAATTATTTCAAAATAATGGAATGGCTGTGTAGACGCTCACATTGTTATTTTGAAATAACACTAGTTATCTCAAAATTACAGTGCAGTGTAGATGCACCCTTAGGGTATACTGTCAACAAAGCTTCTGTCGACAAAGAGCATCTAGACTGCATCCAGTTCTGTTGACAAAGCAAGCCACTTTGTCGACATGAGAGTGTAGACGCAAAGGACAGTGTAGATTCAGTAACACCTTCTGTCAACAGAACTCTGTCGACAAAAGGCATTATTCCTCGTAGAATGAGGTTTATCACCATCGATAAACCTGCCGAGTTCTGTCGACGTTAAGAACATAAGAACATAAGAACATAGGAGGAGGTTTTGGAACAAATAGAAAAACTTAATGTTAACAAATCTCCGGGACCGGATGGCATTCATCCAAGGGTTCTAAAAGAACTAAAATGGGAAATTGCTGAGCTATTATCTGTGGTTTGTAACCTATCCTTTAAATCGGCTTCCGTACCTGATGATGGAAGGTAGCCAACGTGACACCAATATTTAAAAAGGGCTCTAGAGGCGATCCTGGCAATTACAGACCGGTAAGTCTAACTTCAGTACCAGGCAAATTAGTCAAAACAATAGTAAAGAATAAAATTGTGAAGCATGTAGAAGAACATAATTTATTGGACAAAAGTCAACATGGTTTCTGTAAAGGGAAATCCTGTCTTACTAATCTGTTAGAGTTCTTTGAAGGGGTTAACAAACATGCGGACAAGGGGGATCCAGTAGATATAGTATACTTGGATTTTCAGAAAGCCTTTGACAAGGTCCCTCCCCAAAGGCTCTTGTGTAAATTACATGGCCATGGGATAAGAGGGAAGGTCCTTTCTTGGATCGAGAACTGGTTAAAAGACAGGAAACAAAGGGTAGGAATAAATGGTAAATTTTCAGATTGGAGAGGGGTAACTAGTGGTATACCCCAAAGGTCAGTCCTGGGACCAATCCTTTTCAACTTATTCATAAATGATCTGGAGAAAGGGGTAAGCAGTGAGGTAGTAAAGTTTGCAGATGATACCAAACTGTTTAGGATAGTCAAGACAGAAGATAACTGTGAGGGACTCCAAGATGATTTCACCAAACTGAGTGATCGGGCAACAAAATGGCAAATGAAATTTAATGTGGATAAGTGTAAAGTAATGCACATCGGTAAAAATAACCCCAACTATATGTACAGTATGATGGGGGCTAATTTGGCTACGACAAATCAGGAAAGAGATCTTGGAGTTATCGTGGACAGTTCTCTGAAAACTTCCACACAGTGTGCAGCGGCGGTCAAAAAGGCAAATAGGATGCTAGGAATTATTAAGAAAGGGATAGAAAATAAGACCCAGAATATCTTACTGCCCCTGTATAAAACTATGGTACGCCCACATCTTGAATACTGTGTACAGATGTGGTCTCCTCACCTCAAAAAAGATATTTTGGCCTTGGAAAGGGTTCAGAAAAGGGCAACTAAAATGATTAGGGGTTTGGAACGGGTCCCATATGAGGAGAGGTTAAAGCGACTGGGACTTTTCAGTTTAGAAAAAAGGAGACTGAGGGGGGATATGATAGAGGTATATAAAATCATGAGTGGTGTAGAGAGGGCTGATAAAGAAAAGTTATTTATTAGTTCCCTAAATAGAAGAACTAGAGGACACCAAATGAAATTCATGGGTAGCAGGTTTAAAACTAATAAAAGAAAGTTCTTCTTCACACAGCATGTAGTCAACTGTGGAACTCCTTGTCTGAGGAGGCTGTGAAGGCTAGGACTATAATAGAGTTTAAAGAGAAGCTAGATAATTTCATGGAGGTGAGGTCCATAAAAGGCTATTAGCCAGGGGATAAAATGGTGTCCTTGGCCTCTGTTTGTCAGAGGCTGGAGAGGGATGGCAGGAGACAAATCGCTTGATCATTGTCTTTGGTCCACCCTCTCTGGGGCACCTGGTTCTGGCCACTGTTGGTAGACAGGATACTAGGCTAGATGGACCTTTGGTCTGACTCAGTACGGCCGTTCTTATGTTCTTATGTAAATGTCTATGTGGAACCTACTGCTACACATTACAAATTCCATAGAGTGCTTTGATATACTCCCATTTCAGTGCAGTTATGATCAAAGCACAATGCAGAAATTCTCACGCAGGGTAGATTCTCACATTGTCTGAGACAATCTAAACTTACGTGAGAGGTTTCTGTGTTTCAGCAAGTGGCCATGTTCCCTGCAATTTCGGTGCTAGGTGCAGGAATCATTTTAGATATCCCTTGTAAAACATGAGTCATATGTGCAAGCTTACCCCTTACACAGCTCTCCTTTACATGAAAATATAATGATGTAACTCATATAGTTTTGTGATCTTTTCTGAGTAAGGAGGCTAAATAGCCTCTCTGGAGCTTTCCATTAAGTTGTGACAGCAGATGTAATTTGATGCTTCTCCCACAATGGGTCAGTAACAGTCAGTGCTGAATATTAAGATGTTTGCAGTCAGGGTAAAATTGATATAAAAATGCTTTCTGGCTTTATAATTAATCCCAAGGAAAATCAAAACCTCATTTAAATAAAAAGGTTTGCTGTCAGCAGCATCAAGAAAAGCCAGTCCCACTTCACTGAACTAAGAACTCCCATTAACAGCATTAAAGTATGTTGCTCGGTTTATGATGTTGTTTTCTCGGCATTTTTAACTTTTTACCTATTAAAGCAAAAGGTAGAAGCTTTATAAACAACTGTGCAACTACTTCAACCACTTAATTTAAGACACAAGGACCTGAGAGTGCAGTGTAAAAACCAATAGCATAAACCTTTCCTGTGTTCCTCCTTCAGAGGAAATGTATATTCATCAGTATTGTATTGGCTTGCAAGAATGATTTTTAAAACTGTTGGAATTAATCAGAAATTAGACAGAGGTCTAGGTTGATACCATTCTGATTTGGTATAGCATGGACTGATAGTTAAATTTGATGTTGTTGCATTTTAATATTCTTCTCTTAAAGTCTCAATCTAGGAATATAGGAACTGCCAGACTGGGTGAGATCTCATGGTCTGACTAGTCTAGTGACCTCTCTCTGACAACAAACATTACTAGACACATCTGATGAAGGTGCAAGACACTTAGCACATGCTAGTAGATGGAAATTGAGTTAAGATCCAAAGCATGCATTTTGATAATTAAATTATGTCTAGCTAAAGCAGGGCTTACTGGAACTTTGTGAACTTGCAGAGGTTAGGAAGTGGCTTATGCAGTTGTGAATGGGGCAAATCAGAGAGGAGGGATATACACAAGACAATCTCTGTAATAAAATGTGATCCATACTATGGGAGATGGGGATTATGTCCTCTGAGCTAGGGTGAAATCCAAAAACAGAAGAAAAACATTCTACTGCTTTTATGTATTACTAGCATTACCCATCCCATTGTGACGGTAGTTGTGCACGTGGCCTCCTCCCTCCCCGCTGTTCCTGGGGATGGGGAGGTTTGGGCCAGCTCAAGCCATGTGGTCTCCTCTCTCCCAACTGCTCCCAAGGGCAGGGAGGCTCGGACCGTGCAGCCTCCTTCCTGCTTGCTGTTCCCAGGGGTGGGGTGGTGGTTGGGGCTGTGCATTCTCTTCCCTCCCTGCTGCTCCAGGGATGCTAGGGTGCACACACACTCTTCCCCTACCTATGGGGGTGAGGCTGCATGCACATTGCCTCCTTTCTCCCCTCTGCTCCCAGGGCCAGGGAGCTTGGGCCAGATCAGGCCACGGGGCCTCCTCCCTCCCCGCTGCTCCCAGGGGCAGGAAGGCTCAGGCTGTGTCGTCTCTTCCCTCCCCGCTGCTCCCAGGGGCTGGCAGGGGGCAATGCGTCTTCTTCCCTTCCTGCTGCTCTGGGGATCTTGGGGTGCACATGCGCTCTTCCCTTCCCCGTGGTGGGGGTGTGTGTGCTGCTTCTCCTCCTCCCCTCCCAGTGGTGGGGTTAGGGCCTCAGCAGAGGGGGTGGGGCTGTAAGTGGGATTAGGGACCTGCCTCCCCCTAGAAATTTCTTGTCTTCTCAAATGTTCACTATGACAGATGGCGAGACAGACACCTCTCCTTTTACAATAGTATGGATTTGCTAATTATATTATGCTAGCACTAAGATTCTGAAACTTTCCTAAGTACTGTACAAATACACCTGAAGAAGTGGTCTCTGCCTGAAAGTGCAGGCTTGAAAACAAACAAACAAAAATCAAATAAAATATTTGTTTAAAAATGCATTGTAGCCCTTGTCTTCCTGGTTCATCCTTGGTTTTAAATTTTCTATTAAGAGTCTGATTCTTTACACCTTTATTCACATAAGTATTCGTACAAAGTTAAGTAGCCCCATTGTCTCAGTCAACTACAGTTCAGTTGAATTATAAGAATAACAGTGAAGGCTGTAAAACCACATCGGTGATAACATTTTGCAGGATCAGAGCTGTAGCATATAAGATCATGTGTAGAAGTGCACGAAGCGCTTGTCAGAGATTAGATGTTCTTTTCCTACATAGCTACTTAGATTAATCAAGAAGACAGAATTTGGGTGAAACACAGAGAGAAACCTTATTTGGTATAGACAACTATTATGGAAATCATAGGAAATCAGTTTGCATAAAAACAAGAACTACACTAAGGTAGTTTCCTGCATGGTACATGTTACGACTTAGGGTACGTCTAGACTGCAGGGCTATTTTGGGATAAAGGAGGTATCCCAAAATAGCTACCCCACGTCTCAGGAATGAGTTCACTATTTCAAAAAATTTTTCAAAATAATGGATGCTCTATATCGACATCTCTGTAAACCTTGTTCCATGAGGAATAAGGGATGTCTCAAAATAGTGCTTTATTTCAAAATTTGGTGCCATGTAGACATGCCAAATTTCAAAATAGCCTATTTTGAAATAAAATCAAAATAAGATATTTCGATTCATATTTTGATTTTAGAGTGCAGTCTAGACATACCCTTAAGGTGCATCTACACAGCACGTTATTTTAAAATAACTGATATTACTTTGAAATACCAATGCGAGCATCTACACAATAATTCCGTTATTTTGAAATAAACTCAAAATAATGGATGGCTTATTCCAACTTCTGTACACCTCATTTCACGAGGAATAATGTCTATTCCAAAATAGCTATTTCAAAATAGGTGTAGTGTGGACACTCTGCTTCAGCTATTTCGAAATAGCTCTGCCCCAGAGCCTTTCAAACTAATTACTTCCCAGTGCCTCCTGGGGCTCTAAATCGAGATAGGAGGTCCACCTTAGGGAAGCCTGCCTTGGTCTAATTTTGGGGCTTCCCTGTAGTGTAGATATGCTATTTCGAAATAAGCTATTTTGGAGTATTTCTTCC
This sequence comes from Pelodiscus sinensis, assembly GCF_049634645.1. Classification (NCBI taxonomy): domain Eukaryota; kingdom Metazoa; phylum Chordata; order Testudines; family Trionychidae; genus Pelodiscus; species Pelodiscus sinensis. The sequence continues at coordinate 312,315,315 of NC_134711.1, forward strand.
AGAATGACTTATTTCAAAATAAATGTGCAATGTAGATGTACCCTAGAGACCATTGGAAATAGAAATAAAAGGGAAAGTAAGTGGGGTCCATCAGAAAGCTCCTTTAACTCCTATATGTAAATGTTTCATAACCTAATAGATAAGCTTCCACAAAACTCCCTTCTCGTGGAATTCTATAATGTACTATACCCCCATTATGGTCACTTGTTTGTATTTCAGAATGAGAATATAGAATATCTGACCTGAGATTTTCTCTTGAGGTCTTCCTCTTTTCAGCTACACTTTAGCCTTTCATATAGCTACTCCTACATGGCCGTTTTTCTGAAAAAATGTCAATTACGTCCACATTACAATTGCATTCTTTCGAAAGAAAATTGAAAGAACAGAGGGTTTTTTCTAACATTGGTAAACCTCTTTCTGTGAGGAAGAAGACTTTTTGCGAAAAAAGCCTTTGTGGACGGGGAAGAGGGAGTTCTTTTGCAAGAAGTGGAAAGAGGAAAAAGCACAGGTGCCCTGGTGGCCATTCCACCCAGAGTAATCACAGCTTACATGTGAAATAGCATCCAGTCAGCCTGAACGCTATCTTTTGAAAAAGTAGATGGCTTTTTTTATGCGCTTTGGCAGTGTGGACGCTCTCTTTCAGAAGAAGTTTTTTTGGAAGATTTCTTCGGGAAAAGCTTCTTCCGAAAGAAGCCTGCAGTCTAGACATAGCCTAATCCATTTATTTATGTTCGCCTCTTCTCCCCCGCTCCCATCCCGCCCCATGCATGTTCCAAGCTAAAAACACCTAGGAGGCATAAGACTGGATCATTAAATCAAGGCAGGGGTCAACAAATCCTTATTCTAAGCTCTTTGGGGGAAATAACTTCTTTCAAGCTTGAAAAAAGTGTCAAATACTTTTGGGTAGCATATAAAATTATTATTACTGTTAAGTCTATTAAATATTTCAGCATATTTACAAACTTGAATACTAAATATCAGGCACCTAAATCCATGTTTTGCACATCAGAAAACCAGGATATGTCTTCAGGTTTCTTTATATGGATGCCAGTGCTTATGTTCACCCATCCACTTTTGAAAACATTGGCCTTCATTAAAAGATTCTTGTTCATTTGTTCTACATAATACATGTTAGGTGGGTTGTAACATAGACGTGAATCTAACAGCAACAGGTGGGATCGTGATTTTTCTTTTGGATCCGTGGGTTTGAAAGAAGTGTGGAAGAATCTTAAGTTTTTTCAGTTAGCTGCTTGGCGCTGAGAGATACACGATCACTGAGTCTCTGCTTCAAATTGGGCAGCTGCTTGGATCAGATGGCACATACGCGATTAAAATTGTAATTTTTACTGCATCAGTTCAATGTGACATTTTCGATGATATAAAATTATACTGAGAATCAAATCTTATAAATGATAGAAAAAGCAATCAAATAGACAAGACGATTGTGGTAGCATCTTTTATTGGACCAACTTCTGCTGGTTCAAGAGAGCACCTTGTTTCTCTGATATTCTGGGATCAATACCATAAAGAAAAAGAAATCAACATATTTACCAGTGTATAGCATTTAATGAAAAAATAGTCCAGGGATTCACTTGAAATGTATGTCATAGCAGTTTATGATTGGAAAAGCATTTCTAATGAGTAGACTATTAGAATAAGGACTTTTTCATAAGGGAGGACTAAGGAATAATATACCTCCTTCAACTGTACAGAATAAGGATACAGGGGTGCTGATGATGCTGGTGGCTCAAGTGGTTTGTTAATGTTAGCAGAGGACAGAGATGAAATTGCAACTGCGAATCATGCTTGTTATGGGGTATGATTATAAAAAGCAATATTCCAGTCTAACCTGTTTTCACCATTCCATCCATCTCATTTGGCTTTTTTTGCCATTCTTTCTTGTGTTTCTGCCCTTTTTCCTTATGTCTTCCAGCCTCCACTAGGTACTGTTGTGGTTTACCTAATTTGACAGCTTCCTCTTCTAACTATTGATGACTAAAAATAAATATAAGTAATAGAAAAAATTGAATTTACTGTGCTACTGGGCACATATATCATCAACTTCCTAGCAGGTACAATGTGAATTCTAAAGCTTTCTGACCAAGATTTTGGAGATAACCAGTGTTCCCTATAAGGTGGGTGCTTGTGTGACCATCAGGAGAGATTCAAATGCTGCTCAGCTGATTAGCAGAGTGCCCACAGCTAGGGTTTTGTATCTACTAATGGTGCACATTTGCACATGCCTCAGTCCACATAACAAAATGTATTCTGCATCCGGATGGAAAAAATCTGCACATGGAAAGAAAAGATTAGAGAGAACATCAGAGATGGCTAGTGATTTTGGGCACTTCAGTTTTTGAGTGCCCAATACTGAAGGAGCCTGATTTTCTTAAACTAACTGTTAAGGAACTGTTAAGGCATTTCAAGTGTGGAACCCAAAAACTGAGATACTCGAAAACTCTAGGAACTTTGGCTAAGGTTTTCAAATAGCCATTCTCTACTTTCTGTGTTTCAATAGTCCTTTCACTTGTGAAACATTAAACTTAGGTCCAGCTTTTAAAAGATATTTACGAATTGCTGCTGAGCTAAGTAAAGAACTGTACTGATTACAAAGGTAGCAGCTAGTCCCTGGACATTTACTGCTACTTATAAAGAGTTTATTACACAGAACCTACATCATAATTTACATAGATAAATAAAGCACTGTAAGATGCATGGTACAAGATTCATATGTTCCCCTGTGTTTTTGTACATTAGCAATAACTTCACTAGGCAACTCTGCTAATAGCTCTCATATAGTGATCTCCATACATGAATGAGAAAATAACAGCACTCTTCTTCAATTCTTTATTAAATAAAGAAAAACCAGTTTTTCTTTATTACTGTAAGGGCCAAATTAAATAAATGAAGATGCAATTGTTATTTCTCTAGTGTTAAAAATGACTAGAAAGAATTTGATCTGTCAAAACTAGTTGTATGCTTTTGGTTTTGTACAAAATTGCTTATATGAAATATTAATGCTCACAATCAGTTTGAATTTAGCAGTGTAGATGAAGTATTACTGCTTAATTGGAAGCTTGGACTCTTGCTTTATTATGATGACCAGCTTGGTCCCTTTCTTTGTTATGATCCTTTTAGAGTTTGAGGCACTAATTCACAACCCTGAATTCATTCATTTACTGATTCAATTTTAGTCTCTTTGTATTTGTGGACATCTAAGAGGTGGTCATCATTAACTCAAATGTATTTGTTACTATGATTTGATGCTTGTTTTCTGAACTTCTTTTATTACCTTTATGGATTGACGGTGAACAGTTTGCTGTTGACAATCATATTAGATTGGAATTTTCCGAACACTACGCATTCGTCTAACTATGCTTCTACTGAAATAAATGGGAAGCTAACCCATGCCCTCAGTAGTAGTAGAGGGAGGCCAGTGATGACTGCTTTTCAAAATCCCACTCTCGGAATTAAAGCTGTGCTGATTAATTGTGAATGGACACAAGCATTCTTGTTCTGATTGAAGGAGTCAACTGATTACTTCTAATAAAGGGGAACTGTAACTGGGGGTTAAAATATCTTGAGAAGAGGTGCCAGATCAGATTCCCTTTGGGGGCCAGATCTTGGACATTCCTAGAAAAACTAGGAATGGGTTGGTGGAGATTTTAATTTTCTTTGTCAGTCACTCAAATTGAAAAGTATGTGGTCAGATATCTGCCTTTCTCTTTCAGTTGCCTCTCTGGAAATGTTCTAGCCAAGCCTGATGACGGGGCGATGGGGGTAAAGCGGGAAATTGCCTAGGGCCCAGAAATTCAAAGGAGACAAAAGTTCCCAGCTACCACCAGCGCTACTGCAGCAGTGACGATGGCTAGAGCCCCAGTCCCCTTTGAATTGCTGCTGGAGTGCTGCTCCATGTGGCTCGGGGGGGTGCACAGACTGTGGTCCAGGCAGTGCTAAAGGCTGACTGTTCAAGGCTCCGCCCCTTCTTCCCAAGGCCCCACCTCTTCCAGGGGGCACAGGGCCAGGCCCACTATCCCTCCCCTACCCTCCCCTCCCCCCCACACCTTGCCCTAGAGTCCTTGTGGCTGTTGGCCCCGCTGGTTCTAGCAATGGGTTTTGCTTTCCTCCCATTAGGTAAGCCTGGGTCTCAAGTTCTCTTTCTTGAATGGTAACAGCTAATTTAAACTGCTTCAATTTGCGTGCATAGTTGGGGCTCATTTGTTAGCATTTGTGACTATTGAATTGAACATTGCCCAGTTTTATGAGATCCCTTTGTAACGCTTCACAGCCTGTTTGGATTTAACTATCCTGAGTAATTTTGTATCATCTGCAAATTTTGTCACCTCACTCTTTACCTTTTTTTACAGATCACTTATGAATATGTTGAATAGCACTGGTCCAGTATAGATCTTTGGGAGATACCACTGTTTAAATGTCTCCATTCTGAAAATTAACCATTTATTCCTAAATCTATTTTTGACTTCATAAAATCCACTAAAGATGGAAGTAATGTGAAGCATTACCTATTGGAAATGAAAGTGGGAAGCAAGTATAGTGCTTGACCTGTGGGACAGTGCCATATATTACAAGTTCATATGCTAAAAAGCTAGCGAAATTGCATTGTTTATTGAATAGTGTCCTCCATGAGACAGCATATATTGGTTAGCAGCAAAATAAAATGAAAAGTAAAATATGGATGTGGTGCTCACTGACACTGAGCTTCTTAGTTTTTAATGTAAATAACATGGACTATATAATCCTAACCAACAATCATAGTTGTTCAATAACTGCATAATGCTTTTATAGAAGAGGCAACAACTGTAAATTAGTATATCAATGATGTATAATAGCATTAAGGTTTTTTCTCCTACAGAGTGCAATAGGACAAAAATGTACAAAATGTACTATGTAATATCTTAATTAATCACAATACATCCCTGTGTGATTTCTGCTGCCTTCTGTCTATGGGCCCAATTCTGCTACCACAGTAGCCAGTGGAAATCTTCCCATTTGATTAGTGTCAGTCTGAGAGCATAATTAGTTCAAATACTGATATGATAAGTTGTTCAGTGCTCTGCTGAAGCAACTGTATACTACTGTTCTCATTAGGTACGTGTGTGTCCATGCGCACAATGCATTAACAATTATTAGGTTCTGCAATCAATCATGATCTGGTGTGAGAGAAACCACTGGAGCTGCTCAGAATTTTTCTGTAGAATGATTTTCTAGTGGATAGTGCTGTCTGTTTGAAATCAAAATTTTCCTCAGGAAAATTTAAATTTTGTCAGAAAGGTTTGATCCATCCATCAGGAATATTGAAATGAATCCTCCAGCTTTCCAGCTTCTTGCCAGGTCACCTGGAAGGCTGAGTGGGAAAGCAGGATCACATAACTTCCAGGCTACAGTGCAGCCCCCTGGCAAGCTCCAAAGCTCACCAGCCTAGCCATACTCCCTGTTCCATCAGCTGCTCAAAGAACTGTGTAGCTAGCTGCCTGGCTGGATGGCTCCTTTGGGTGCTGTGCTTTTCTGCTGGGTGACTCCCCAGGCAACTAGCTCCTGAGGAGCCAGGCTGATGTCCTAACAGGTGGATAGTCAGCAAGCTCAAAAATTCCATGTTGGTTTTCCAAAAATAGTATTTTTCCTGAAGTTCCTTTGTACAAAAAAAATCATGTTTTTTACTTTTCCCCCCTGATTCATTGGAAAAAACCCAAAATTTTCATCAGGAAGGGGTTTCCATTTTCTGGACAGTTCTAGAAACCGTAATCTCAGGATTACCAAAGTGGTAAGCATTATAGGCAATCATTGGACTACTACAGGAGGGATATTATCCTTTTATAACACTCCTAGAAGCACAGCTTCCAGAAGTTTTTCTTTTAAAATGATGTAGCAGTTCAATCCAGCCCCACCGACTAAATCTCTGGGAGAGTCAATATTATGATTGAATTATGTGTGACTTGTTTTGACAGTCAAAATATCTGTGTTATGTTCACTTTATCTCCTTCCCCTAGTGCTCCTGGTATATATTGTTTAATGTCAAATCCAGCACTACGTCTGGTGGTCAACTATTTTAATTTCAGTGACGCTAGTCAGTTCAGACTGGGGGTCTATAATTTCCTTTTGTTATCATACTTATTTTAAGTAAAAGATATTACTCTGTTTCTGTTTTTATTGTGTATCCACTGTTTGGCTTGTGCTGAAAATTATTTGGTTTTCAAACAATAGCTATTAATAGTAAATGTCTGCAATAATCAATACCTCCCTCCATCTAAAATCCACTGGAAAAATGCCCATAGTTAAAAGTTATAGAGATATGGATTTCAAAATCTTTTGCTGAAAATTCTGCGTAGCAAATGATAAATAATGAGGATAGTGAATTATGGTGATAATATCACTTTGATTTCATGCCACAGTTGTTCTACTACTACACTTTATATAAATAACAATTAGTATCCAAGATCTTTTTTAAGTCACTTGAAAAATACAATCTGTTGTATAAATACTTTTTTAAAAGATGGTTTCTTCCCAATCTGTCTAGCTATAATCTGTTTTTAATGAGGAATAACATCTTATTAAACTGGAGACATGATTATTTGCTTCTTCCCTTTATCATCCAAAGAGAGAGAGCACTAGGGTCAGTATATATGAGAGATGCATACCTCCCAGTAATTTCAGTAATCTGGTAATTATTTCTGTGCCTTCAATTATAACTTAATTGTGGCTACCCATTACAGTAAGAATGCGAGAATCTGCAAATAGAGTCATATTACTTTAACAAATACTTCCCTTTATTCTTCCTTCTCCATACAGTCATTCCCAGCACAGCACTGCAACACGTCCACCTACAATGAGCTTACAAAGAACCATTTCTCTGGAAGGGTAAGACTGTTCTCTGTCTCTTGAGCTGCTTAATATGCATGTGTATATGCTGCTCTGTATTTGTATTTGGGAAGGCAGTTCAAAGAACATACACTTACACTGAGAGTGGAAAGGGATGAGACTTGTAATGATCCTTAGTCCCTGTGGGAATTTGTCCCACACTCTGGGTTTGAATGAAGCTTTGTCTCCTGCACAGATGAGCGTTATCCTATCCTTATGCTAAAACCCATGTTTCTTCTTGACTGTCAAGTCTGATGGAGTAGGAAAAGGGATACCTGAGTAAAGTAGAAGGCCTTTATTTTCCTTTTATGATGAGGAAGCATGTAAATATGTCCCTGGAAATCACTATGTAAGCAGAATTCCATCCTCAGCTTGTTTAGAAAGGTTTAACGAGACAACAGCCCTGAACTATTTCCTCTTATGAATTGTTTTTCATATAGAAATGTCATGATGTAATCACGTTCTCAGTGAGAATGTAACGTGGAAGTTTTGACACTAATTTTGTCTTTTTTTAGCCTAAAAAAGGAAGTCTGAAAATGTTGAAAAATGTAAATATTTTATATGGAGGCTAGAAAGTGATTAACCATGCAATACCTTTTGCCGGCTGAATGTATCAGATACCTTCTATCTATTTCTAGTAGTAAAAAATTCCAAAGCTTGGTGCATACAATGAGGTAGGCTTTTGAATCGACATTTAAACACCAGCATATAAGAGGCCTGATTATCTGAAGTGCTGGAGTCATACAGGGACTCAGCTCTTTGAAACACAAACTATCTGAACTCTCTTTTCAGCATCGTTGCACTCACCTTAAATAGATGCCCAAGAGAGAGCAGTGTGGTCTCCAAAAAATTAGGAGACCCTGTGGTTTCATTTATACCGACTCTTAGGAGCTTTCAGTCACCATATTATCTGATCACATGATAATTTATGCAAGACAAGGTCTAGTAAATGGACCAGATTTCTCACTCTTCTATGAAAGGCTCTGAAATGACAGAAGAAGGGTTTTTTCAGTGTTGATTGTAGCAAATAGAGATTTAAGAGCTGGACCAATTTTGCGACATCTGCCCAAATGTAGAGATGGAAAACGATAGTTCTGCGAGTTCTGAGCTGCCCCATGTACCTCAACTGGGTGTTATCTGTAAACTCCCTGTTCCAAGGTGCCCAGTCAATGCCAGTCCAGCAAAGAACTGTGTGTGACAATTGGGCAAGATTACATGGGTCCAGCCTACCCACTCAATAACTTAGTTCAATAACCCTGACTCTGTGAAGTAGAGGGAGAGGGAACCCTGCTACCACTCAAAAGGTAGCAAATTGCAAAATCCTCTGTACCAGCCATACAAAAAGCTTACAAATATTGTATATGATTCATTAACACCAGAAAACTGCAATTGATGGGTGGGTCACCAGCTGTTTGGAAGGTAGAAGAATCATGTGGCACGTAATTATTACTATTGAATGTATAGAAATTCATGTTTCATTTTACGTGGAAAAGTGAGCCTCAAGCAGCATTTCCATTAGTTTATTACACTGCTGAGCAAATATAAGTAATCAGCTCAGCTCTTAACATTTCATTATTGCAAAGCTCCCGTTACTGTAATGCTTTTGTGAAAGCCATAGTTCCAGTGTATGTATAATTAGTACTGTTTCATTCGAGAGCAAAACACAGCTATGTTTTCTTTTACATAGATTTGTACATGTGGATTTCCAGCCTGGATTCACTTTTAAAGGCACAGTTATTTAAGAGATTCACAATATTGCTTTTGAAAGAAGCTTTGTTTATGGGTGTTTCACCCACAAGGCTTTCTACCAAGCACTTGGATATCTCGCCAGCACACCAGTTTCTGTAATTGATGTATAATTGTATAGTTATTAAAGTGAGAGAATGAATGGTGTCTGTGAGGAAAGGCTTGACTGGAGAGGAAAATAGAAGAGGAATTTGAGTCAACTTGCCATTAATTCCTTTCCCCATTAGTCAATCATTATACAATAATTTAACCTTCTAAAACAATAGATAAAAGAATTCAGCTGTAAATGCCAATGTTCAGCATTGTCAAGGCCGTAATCAGGCAATTATCTTTTCTACATATGTGGCTGACATTTGTCCTCACCAGAACTTTTTGGTGAAAAATCAAAACATGAACAGTTTGGGTTGAAAACTGAAAATTTTCAATTTGGAAATGCTGACATAGTGTCTCTCATGCGTGTTGTAGTTTGGGTGTCACAAGCCCCTTTTCCTCTATGGGCTACATCGTCCATGATACATCATAGTTCCTCCTCTTGCAGAGCTTCCACAGTATATCCCAGGAATCCTATAGCTCTGGTGCATCATTGGACAGGTAGGAAGTCTATGTGGGGAGCACAGTCCATGTAGGACAATGGAAGCATAAGGCACCTGCATAAGGCACCCCAGGCATAACTATGGAAGTATTTCTTAATAAAAAATGTCAGTTTTCACACAAACATTTTTTTTAGTTTGAGCCAAAAATAGAAATTGTTTTTAATTATTTTAGATGATCTGGGTTTTTTTAAGTAAGATAGAATTTCCTTGTGTGGAAAGCAGACACTTTTTTTGCACAAAATATTGTTTAGTTGAAATCTCAAATTTTTATTAAAATGTTTGATGGAAATTTTTTGTCCAGTACTAGTACTAAGCTTAACACAACTAAGCATTTCAAAAATATTCAATAAAATGTAACTGAAAGATTTTTTAAAAGTGTTTGAGGCAAGACTAAACATAAGAAATTTAATTCCAAGCAGGATACATTTTACAGAAAATTCTGCTTTTAAAGTGACTTGTTGCTTAAAGTCCACTCGACAGCCCTCCAGGATTGGCCTAGAGTCTCCAGAAATTAAAGATGAATCTGTTATTACAGATAAAGTCATGTGATGACATTTCCAGGAATACTTTTAACCAAAATTGTCAACCCTAAGCCTAGGGCCTAGCTTTTCAAAGTGTTTAGTGTTTTAACACTTTTTGTGAATGTTTAAAGAACTGTAAATTAACTAACTAATCTTTTCAACACTCCTGAGAGGCAGGTAGATAACAACTGTTATTACAAAGTAATATTGCAAAGAAAGTACTAAAACTGGTGATATATAAAATGTGAGGCCAAATGCACAATATAAGCAAATTTTAAAAATATCCTTAGAAGTTACTTATGTTCATATCAGTACATATATCTTTCCTCTTTTTATTTATCTCTGGCTTTTAATCCATACTTGCTATGAACCGATTTACCTACGATAAGTAAATTTGTGGGGACACTCAGATTTTTAACATCATTGTGTTTGCTATCATAAAAGACTAATATTATCTTTGAAATATGATACATGCAAATGTTTCAGAAAGAAGTATGATTTTTCAAATTGGTGAGGACTCTTTAATAAAAGAAGCAAATGGAAAAAATAAAAGAGTTTATGTGATATTTTATTTTACTCTTAATACCAAAAACCATGATTTACTTGGTAAAAATAAAAAATTGTTTTGTTATGCAGGGTACAATTTTAAAAGGAACCATTGGGATTTAGGCTCCTAAATCATTCAGACACTTTTGAAAATTTTACCAGTGGCAATTTATTATTTATTTATTTTAAAATATATAATACCTACCTCTTATTTAGCCTTTCAAATTTGTACAATGCTTTACAGAACATAGATATGACACATCCCTTGTTACAAAGACCTAATCTGTCTTTTAGGCTGTAAAAATATATACATTTGTAACTCGATAGAAGCAATGCTTTGAATCATTTATGATGTTTACAATTATTTGTTTGGTTGTTCCTCCCCATCATGATTTCTGTCTATCTTGTGCCCCTTTGTTTCCTCCCTCTAGGTACATCTAGACTTCACCTCTCTGTTGACAGAGAGATGTAGATTAGGCACGTCGAAATTGCTAATGAAGCACGGATTTAAATATCCTGCACTTCATTAACATAAACATGGCCACTGCTTTTTTTCGAAACGGAGCTTGCTTTTTCAAAAAAAAACCCGGCAGTGTAGGTGCAGATCTGTCGAAAAATAAACCCTTTTTCGAAAGATCCTGTAAACCTCACTTTTTGAAAAAGGGTTTATTAGCAATTTTGATGTGCCTAATCTACATCTCTGTTGACAGCGAGGTGTAGTCTAGACATAGCCTCTGTGTCTGCTCCTTTCCTTTTGTCTTTTTCCTTCTTTTTCCCTTCACTTTTCTTCCCTGTCTGTTTTATGCTCACTTCTTTATCCCAGTTCTCTTTTCAGTCCTTCATTTCCTCTTTCCTGGTCTCTCTTACTCTTGTTTTTTGCTTCCTTCTCTGATTGTTTCTCTTCATTTTCCATGCCTAATTCTTAGTGGTGTCTCTGCTGTTCTCCTCTAGCCATGGTTGCCAACTTTCTAATTGCACAAAACCAGTCACCCCTGCTTCCCTGAGGTTCCACCCCTTCTCTGAGGCACCACCCCCTGTTGCTTTCCATGTCCCTCCCCCACTCACTTTTATGGGCTGGGACAATGGTTGTGGTGCTAGGAATGAGGGGTCCAGTTAGAGGTGTGGGTTCCAAGTAGAGCCAGAAATAAGGGGTTTAGAGTGCAGGTTGGGGTAGGGGTAGGAGTGCAAGGTCCTGGCAGCACTTATCACAGCTCCCAGAAACTGGTCACCTGATCCCTGAGGCCACTAGGCGCATGGGCAGCCCTGGAAGCTCTGGGCACATGCCCCCCCACCCATAGGTTCCACCACTAGTTGCAATTCCTGCAGCACTCAGGGAGGGGGCAGCATACCCGCCATGTAGCTGAGGGCCACCAGGACCTGGTGGCCACTTCCAGGGCAGGGAGCCCACTGTACCACTGACTAGACTTTTAATAGCTCAGTGGGTAATGTCAACCTGAGTTGCCAGAGTCCCTTTTCAACTGTGATAGAGATGTAGCCGTGTTAGTCTGGTGTAGCTGAAACAAAATACAGGACTATGTAGCACTTTAAAGACTAACAAGATGGTTTATTAGATGATGAGACTCATCATCTAATAAACCATCTTGTTAGTCTTTAAAGTGCTACATAGTCCTGTATTTCCTTTTCAACTGGGCATTCGGGTTGAAAACTGGATGCTTAGAACCCTAGTTCTATCCCACATTTTGGTACAAGCAGCAGCAACACAGTGCTGAGAGGCTGCACTGACACCTGGAAGCCCACTTTCAATCTCATTTATCTAAAAAAAATGTACATATGAAAAGAGAGAGAAGAAAGTATTTCAAAACATTGAAAAAATAGGTGTGTGCGCCTTTACTATAGCCGAATAGCCCCATCTAGTGTCTGAAAAATTAATCCATTACTTAAAATTACTATCTTGTGCTTTGCTTTGGTCACTGTGTTTTTATAGCAAGTACTTTCTATTTTGATTGCTTACTTTAGGAAAACTTACCATTTCAAAACTGCTGCTTATTATTTCAAAAGCTTCAGAGGAGTAGCCGAGTTAGTCTGTAACAGGAAAAACTTAAAAAACAACAAACAATCTGGTAGCACTTTAAAGACTAACAAAACGTGTAGATGGTATCATGAGCTTTCATGGACACAACTCACTTCTTAAGAAACCCGGCTCAGCTGAAGAAGTGGGTTGTGCCCACGAAAGCTCATAATACCATCTACATGTTTTGTTAGTTTTTAAAGTGCTACCAGACTATTTGTTGTTTTTTAAGTTTTTCTTATTATTTCAGTTAATTGAAAATCCATTTAAGCTTATTGTATACTTATCAGGAAAATATCCTCTTGACTTGTTTCATTCCTCTGCATTACTTTATATAAAGCGAATACCTGTATTCCACTCAGTTGTGTTTGAATTCTGTTCTAATAAAATCTTAATAGAAGAAAGAGAGAAAAATTTTCCACTTATGGTTTTCCATATGTTCTCCCAGTCCTCCTTGGACCATGAGAACTGCAGCTCCTGTTCCCAATTATCTTTAATCATTACTTCAAAAGAAGATAACTCTAAATTGAGCAATTTATATGCCAGCTGAATAGCTAAATATGCCAGAAGCCAATCTTTAGACCCTCTATATTTAACTCTTTCTTTGAAGCTCGAGTAAAGTATTGCTAGACTAGTCCCTTCCAATGTTATTAGCAGCAGATAATCTCAAGTACATATTAAAACATAATACCTGCATCATGCCTGGATTGTGATCAGATAATGAAAGAATAGAAAGGTTCAGATTCCAGCTCTGTGACTTGTCTATATATGTATTTATTTAACCTCGGACAGGTCACTCATTCTTCTGCCTCAGTTTAACTAGGTCGGAGGAGTTGCTTTGAGGAGTAATTTATTTTTGTTATGAAAGTGCTTTGTCATCCTCAGATATAAGACAATGTGCAGGTGCCATGTATTGTTGTTTACTCAATCCATAATATTCACCAATTGTTTGTGATATCTGAACATTGGCTAGTGTTCTTCATTTCCCCTGATTTTTCCTATATCAATATTACCAGTGATTTTCCCCAAAGTAAAATGAGTATTGAACTTGCTAGTTGAGATTGCTTTATTATTGAACCCTTCTCTAGGACTCTGCAAGATGCACTGAAATGGAATCAAATGGATTGCACTAAAGAGTACTGTAGAGCCTAAAACTCCCATGTTCTAATCACAGCTCCTGACATTTTACCCATCACTGTTTGAGCTTCCTTAGAAGATAATCACCCAAGAACAAAATGTGAAATGTGCTGTCAAGAGGCCAGAATTACAAATAGTGCTGTCAGAGTTTCAAGCATAAAGATGCTGACTTGCTCAGATGGCATTGATTATTAACAGAGGCAGCTCTTTGTCAAGCTGTATAGCTTAGTAGCCAGTAAATACCCAGCTGTATTGACCTACTTTTATCTATAGTGTTGTGGGTTCACATTTGGATCTCCAAGCTGCCTGTCATATACAGTAATACTCAACTGAATAGGAACTATGAGTATAATTTCTCACCAGGATACTGTAGAGAAATGTTTGTTCAGCTTTGCTGCATTTTTTTCAATGTTAAACATCCAAGTAAATAATAACACCTAACTCAAATATAGTGCTTTTCATCAGTAGATGTCTAAGTGCTTTGCAAGGGAAGTAAACATCATTATCCCTGTTTTACAGATTGGGAAACCGAGGCACAGAAAGTTGAAATAATGTGCCCTAAATAACCAAGCAGGACCAGAGTCAGAGTTAGGATTAGAGTTATCCAATACGTAATACAGTGTGCTAGCCATTAATACCAGATTTATCAATTTGCCTAAACCCAGAAGACTGTCTTATGTTAAATCTGATGTTCATGTGTCCATGGAAATGCTAAAATCATTGCTGTGTAACAAATTAATGGCAGCCACCCAAGAGAGAAAAACATTCCCCTTCTTTATTAGAAATGCTTGATCTTTAGGGTATAAACAATTCCTAGGATTAAAAAAAAAACCCTGAATAATATGTCACTTTTCCCAGAGCTCTATATTGTATTTTCTTACTACCCAATAAAAAGAAAGATATCATGAAAATTGAGTGGCAACATAGCGCATGACTAATACCTCCCAGTAAAGATTCATTTTTCTTTATGTAATGAAATTGCAAAAGCTCCTTTATTTTTGTCTCTTTAAAAAAAAAATCAAACATGAGAATCAATCTGTAAGGATTACATGACAATTATCATGAGACTAAGGTCACTGTCAGAGTGTTAGCAATGGCCAGACTCCCACTAATTTCAATAACTGTTCATTTTTAAAGACTGAGGCCCTGATTCTGCAATCACATTAACCCCTGAGTAATTTGACTCATGTAATTCCATTGACTCCAATATGTGCTTAGATTTACTCTCGTGTGTAATTCCATTGGAGTCTATTGACTCCAATGGGATTACACACGAGTAAATCTAAGCATATATTTCAATGTTTATATCACTAGGGACCAGGGGCAGATGACAGTTTTGCGGGGCCCCGGGCAGCGTAAATCCGCGGGGCCCCCCCTTTGCCACGGCGCATGCGCAGTGATGGCATGCGCATGCACAGTGGCTTTTTGAAGCGCGGGGCCCGGGGTGATCGCCCCGTTCGCCCTGCCCTATATCCACCCCTGCTAGGGACAAATGATAGCCTTTATACTTTGAATCAGAGTCTTTGGTACATTAGGTTCTGAAATTTTTTAGGACCAGTCAGGTAGCAGATTAAGTGTACTAGCAGGTTTTGGAAAGAGAGGCTTCCATACACTTTTACAAAATTAGTTGTCCACAGGGTTTAAGATTTTTTTCCCTATGGCACTACATTGAAAAGCACATCCTAATTCTAGCCCAAGGGATACGTCTACACTAGCCCCCTAGTTTGAACTAGGAAGGCTAATAGGCTAATGAGGGCGACCAAAATTGCAAATGAAGCGCAGGATTTAAATACGCTGCACTTCATTAGCATGTTCCCAGGCGGTCGCCAGTTTGACTTGCTTGGGGTAACTGCCCGTGTACACGCGGCAGTGAAACGAGAGTTCGAAGTAAACCCCTAACTCAAATTAGCTGTTATTCCTCGTGGAATGAGGTTTAATAGCTAATTCAAGTTAAGGGGTTTACTTGGAACTTTCGTTTCATTGCTGTGTGTAGACGCGGGCTGTTACTCCAGGCTAGTCAATTTCCAAAATGGCGACCACCCAGGAACATGCTAATGACACGCAGGATATTTAAATCCCGCGCTTCATTTGCAATTTCGGTCGCCCTCATTAGCCTCCCTAGTTCGAACTAGGGGGCTAGTGTAGACGTACCCTAATTTTATTTTAGCAACTAGTACAAGGGAACAAGTAATTACATCAGGATGAACAGTTGCAGCAGACTTTACACAAGCTAAAGCGTGGACAATATTTTCAGTGACTAACTTATTACTGTGTTGCAGGCAGGATTAATGCTTAGATTAGGTGAATCAAAGAGTGACTGAACATTTTAGAGGACTGTTAAATGGATTTGGAGCCTTTCACCTGTGCACACTATACCTGTTTAGTGGTGTGACATGGTATAACAGACACTGAGGCCTCTGCCACACCATGCCCCAGAAAAGGACAGTGAAGAGGGACCTCCTACCAGCCTAGAATGGCTGAGGGGCACACAGCCTGTCAGGGCCCAGCAAGTTAGTATAACAAGAGCTGCAGGAACAGAGTGAGAGCATTTCCTTGCTGGAGCTAAAGGATTGTGACTCAGTGTACCTGGCGAGCTGAGGGAGCTACAGGATTTCAGACAGAGCAGAGGGGCAGAAGCTGGAGGCAGCAAGGGCTGGTTTCTGGGATGCAACTAAGATAAGGCCCTAAGATAAGGATGAAGAAGATGCAAGGCTGTGTGGAATCAGAGCTGTGGCAGCACGTAGATAAAGGTTCATGACAGATATAGTTGCTGTTGGAGGGTCCCTGGGATGGAGTAGCGGGTAGACCTGAGTCTCCCACATTAGCTGCTGGGGGAAATGGACAGGATTTAGAGGCACCCCCGTATAGGAACTGAACCCTTTAGTGGTCCAGCAAGAGAGCTGGGGCCTAAAAGGCCCAGAGGGGGCCAGGACATTACCTCCATGAGGGAAGCCTTGGAGTATGGCTTAATACCACGTCAGAGACCATTGATAAACTACAGGACTAATTAAGGACCTAATCATTAGGAGGTCTACAAGGAGAGAAAGTGCAGATGCATACACACTCGCGTGAGAGGCACTCATGAAAGGTGAGTGCAGTCCTTCAGAGGGGATAAAAGGAGAATGCCAGTTTCTAGGCCAGTCACTCTTGCACTTTTCTCCAGACATTTTAACAGAATGATGGGAATAATTAAAAGAAGCATTTGGTTTGCAGGCATGAGTTGCATTTTTCAATACTGTAAGCAACTACTTCTTTCATAAAAAGGGGTAGTTTTGTATCCTATAATATTGGTGAAAAAATATCAAGAAAATACATGTTTAAAAGGTCAACGGTTGGGCTTCAGAAGTGCATTCTATAGTTCTAGGGAATATTGTATAGGAAGGGAAGATGGAAGTATGTGCCTAATAGATGTTCTGATTCCTTCTAAATCAGAGGCTCTGTAACTGTAGTTCATTGCCTTCTGGGGAGAAGTGGCAGATCGCAGTGTTTGCTACTGAAAGAAACTGGGCAGATGGGGAAAAGAAAAAGTAGACCATGGATAAAATTTTCAAACGCATCTAAGTGCCTTAGAAGACCCTTTCAGTGCGGAAGTTACTAAGATGCTTTTGAAAATGTTTGTGATTGTCATTTTTCATAAAGAACAAAACACCTATTGCACTGAAGATAGATTTTTGCTTTGGCATTTTAGGGAGTCACAGATGGGAGAAGAAGCTATCCACAAAATAATCTCTCTATTAAAGCATGAACCACACTATGGAACAATTTCAGAATTCTGGTAACATATTCCTCCAAAGCCCCAAGATCCTGAAACTTTTTTGAAAATGTATTATCACCCCATAACAGAGATGCATTTTATGTATTGTGGCTAATACTGGGTATAACTGTATGGAAGATGCATTTGATTTTTCAGTGAAATGCTAGGTCTTGTCTCCACTACGCAACGCTGTCTATTTCAGCTGTGTAAATAGCATAGCTGAAGTTAACATACTTACTGTAGCATTTTACGTGTGGTTAGGTCAATGGGGGCTGCTCTCCCATCAACGCCGGCTACTCTTCTATTTTGGTGGAGTACTGACATCGATGGGAGCTTGCTTGGAGATTGACTTATCATGTCTAGAGCAGATGCGATAAATCAATGGCCAGTGGATCGATCACTGCAGCAAATTTAATAATACAGTATTCAACACTAGGTTCTGCAAGGTTTTGAACACCTATTAATAAATTCTTTTTGTGTATTTATATATACATAAACAGGAGGCAGTATGGTGTCTGGAACTCTAGCCTAGGAAATAGGAGACAAAGGGTTCTAGTTCAGCTGCGTGTCATTTTGCTGTACTATGTCTCATTTTCCCCTTCTGTAAAATGAGGATAATGAGTCTGACCTCCTTTGTCAAGTGCTGTGAGCTCCACTCATGGAAAGTGCTATAAAGAACTACATATTATTGATCACATAATTTTGTGCAACTTTTGAAAACAGTAAAAGTATGTGTAGTCCCCTTGGGTGAAAAAGCACTTATGTAAGTCCACAGATGTGTGTTCCTGACAAAGTCAAACCAGACTATTTTGTAAGATTCCCTACTTTCAACTTGGTGAAATAAAACACTGACATGACTTGATCCAGTTAGGGCAGAGTTGGACCAAATTCCCTTTGTATCTACTGTGTTTTTTCTGTTAGTTTTTTTGGTTTTTGTGTTGTTTTTAGCATAATCCAGAGGATACAAGATGACACAATATAAAAATGTAGATGGTTTACCAATGCTATATATATAGTATAGGTGTAAATGTATCAAATCCCTTAAAATGTCTTATCACAAAAATCCACCATTTAACTTAGTGAAATCCATTACAATGGGGTAAATTAATAGGTAGAAATGTTCAGTTGTCATGTTAAGAAAATTAAAAAAGGACATTATGCCTGTACCCCAATGAATAGACCTATTCCATTTATTAAATGGTTTTATTAGGTAGTGGCATGCTAATTTGTCTTAAAGAAAAAGTGATGTGACAGATGTTAAGTGGTACATACACTGTACAGTGCTTTTGAATGGGTAAGCAATGCCCTTTTGTTTCTGTACAGAGAGCCTCGAAAAGTCATCCTGCACAAAGGCTCCACGGGACTTGGTTTTAACATTGTAGGCGGAGAAGATGGGGAAGGCATTTTCGTATCCTTCATCCTAGCAGGAGGGCCAGCGGATCTCAGTGGAGAGTTGCAGAGAGGAGATCAAATTTTATCTGTAAGTATAAAATTGGCTGGCTAATTACTGGTTCTTGTTGTCTTTTCATGTGTTGGGAAAACATAATCTTGGCTTTTCAGTCATTACTATTTCACTGAAATAATACCAGGAATTTCTTAAAATGTTTGGACTATTTTATTTTATAGATTACATGACATAAAGCGTATAGAATATATGGTGAGATATGTTGAAAAAGATTAGTAGCATTTCTGAGGGAAGGCCTGCATAACTCACACAGAGCTTTGCCATCATAGAGTAATGTCATTCCAAATTCATGCTAATAAAGCCTTAGATCATACATCACTTGTGCATGTGTGAACAAAGTAATATCCATCTTTTTATAACCTAATACAGAATATAGAACTAATAACCTAGTGGTTCCTTTAATTGAGAAAGTGAGGGACATGAGTGAACAAGATTTTCAAACCAGGCCAGCTCCCATTTAGACACTCACACTTGGTCTACATTACAAGTTAGGGGTGTGATTCCATTGTGCATGAGTATAAATAGCAGGGTAACCATAAATAGCATAGATAGCAGCAGCAAATACATGGTTTACCTGTCTGGAATACAAACCAGCCCATACCCCACGGGCACCAACTTCACACATTGCCGTTACCTGGCTATGATGGCTATGCTGCTATTTATATTCATGCTAGCTTGTTGTGACTGTGAGCATGTATATGGGAGTGGGGAATCACACCGCTAGCTCACAGTATAGATGTATCTTCAAATAAGAGCCCAACTTTCAAAACCATCCAAGAGCTAATTGTGACACTTATGGCCAGATTTTCAAACCCAGCTCAGCGTATTAAGGTGTGACATTCTTCTAAAAATCTAGTCAAGCGTGTCACAATGAGCTGCTGGGTGCTGACTATGTTTGGAAGCCTAGCCCCTATTTAGGTTCTAAAATGCAAGTGAGCTCTTTATTCTGCCCACTTAGGATCTATAGTAGTGAAAAGATGGATGCTGCAGTGGTCAATCTTCCGGCGTTTGATTTAGTGTGTCTGGTAAAGACCTGCTGAATTGAACACAGAAGGCACTCCCATAGACACTGGTACTCTTCGATTTGTGAGAGGTAAGGGAACTCGATGGGAGTGTCCTTCCATTGACCACCAGCTGTGAAGCAAAAGATCAAACTGAGGTACATTGACTCCAGCAATTCATCCAGCAGAGGTTGCATAGCTTAATTTGAACTTTGGGGTAAGTACAGATGTGGCCTCAGAAAAGATTTCTTGGCTAGAAATGTCCTTTTTTTCCCCTGTTGTGCTCATATGAGTGCAACTCTAGAAAGGCCTAGTAATCAAATCATTTACATCAAGTACCAGATTGTTCTTTCTTCCTCTTTCACACCCTTCTTGGAAACAAGCTGGACAGAGTCAGAGAGAACCTCTATCTTTTATTTTCCCTCCTTTGAGAGAGGTAATATTGGAACAAGCTAGACCATGGACGCCATCTAGTGTATTTTGAGCTCATTAGCATGTGTTCCAATACAAGAAGTTTAGCTTTGTATTCATTATTTCTGTGCTTGTAATGAATTCAGTTGTAGCTCTGCAATTCATTTTCAGATTTTTAATAGATAAAAGCTTTTGCAGCTTTAAGCTATATTTTGCATGCAGAGTCTCATTAACATCTTTATAATCCTTTTTCATGTATGTATTGCTAGTGAGCTGTTAAGAAATAGAGTGATTATGTTTCAAGGACTGCACAACAATTGGTCATATGATTTAAGTGTTCTGTATAAAGAGGATTTTAAATCACAATCAGAATATCCATAAAGTATCCTCCTGCAATGGTTGAGCATATGGAATAATGAAGATATACAGTGCAATCTCTGGGTCTGATTCAATGTGAATCTATGATGGTATTTGGTTCTCATCACTATGCTCAGCCTGTAAGGATGACCTAGCTATCTCAAATACTCTGTTCAGCCCCATTACTATACCTGAGTTCTTCCCCATCGTTAAATGTATTCACATTAACAGTACCTCTGTGAGCTACCTTGTGTTAGTTACTATGTTTTACTTGTGTAGTTTCCATAAACAAACACATAATATGTTGATGGCTGCACTGTCACAGATTCCC
Organism: Pelodiscus sinensis; assembly: GCF_049634645.1. Taxonomy (NCBI): domain Eukaryota; kingdom Metazoa; phylum Chordata; order Testudines; family Trionychidae; genus Pelodiscus; species Pelodiscus sinensis. Next base: position 312,336,082 of record NC_134711.1, read on the forward strand.
ACAGGTGTATATTCTATCAACCAGGAGTCAGGTTCCTGCTACATAACAAATGTTTAAGGTTACATTCAAAAGGGAGTTTGAAATATCATGTCTTCACAAAACAAAAGTAGAATTCCTAAGTTAGTTCGAATTAACGTTGTAGTGTAGACGTATAGGATAGATTAATTATAGTTTTACAAGCAATCGTGTTACTGTTGGAAAGACCTAAAACTGAAAAAAATATAAAGAAGAAATATTGTTTCTCTAATCTGTTTCAGTTACAATCATTTTACTTGTAGGTAGCAGGTTAAAACTTTCAGGCAGATGTGTGGAAGTGTTGACATTACAATTTGGAAGACACCCATGTCTGGTGTGTAGCTGAGTTTTGCACATGCTGAAAGACTCTTGTTAAGAGCCAAGCACCAGGTATTTAAGAGTACTTAGAACCCACTGTCAGTTTCATTTAGCATGGACACTCTAATTGACAATTTTTTCCCCATTTTTTTCTTCTCTTTCTCTCCCCATCTCCTCTCTTTCTCTGCTATTTATTTTGTACTCTGGACCCCTAAACTCCATTCATCTGAAAAAATGGGTCATGCCCATGAAAACTCATGATACCATCTACATTTTTTGTTAGGTGCTGCAGGACTATTAGTTGTTTTTTAAGTTTTTTTCTTGTAAATTTATTATCATTTCCAGTTCTCTGTTCTTTTAATTTAATGATGTTGGTAAGTCTGATACATGTATTTAACCATAACAAAATCTGCAAGTATTTAATAGCACTTTGCCTCTGAGATTCAGGCTTATTCTTTAGTCCAGTTTCTTGGTTGCCCTTCCTTGTGCATCAGTCATAGTTTTCCAGTCTATTTACATTTTCATGACACAATTGTTCCATCTCTCTTTATTATCTTGTCACCGGTCTTCTAAGATTTTTCCATCCATGAGCAGAGTGAGTTTTATCTTGTGCACCAATATTGAGGGCATGTGCACTTGTTTGGCTGTGTGCCACGGTGGCACCAAGTTATAAACCTCTCCCTTTTCCCCTCTGCTGCCTTGTCTCCCTTCATCCCATCTGCTACCCTGGTATATGCTGCTGCCCCTCACCCTCCTCTGCTGTCCTAGCTCCTGCCCTTCTCATTCCCATCAGCCCTCCTGGGAACTGACTTCCTCCCCATCCTTCTTGACATCTGCACCTGCCCTTCTCTTTTCCCTGTGTCCACTCCTCCTCTAGCCCTACTCTGATCATCTGTAGTTACCTCTCCCCATACCCTCTCCTAACATCTCCCTCTATGCACCTGCCCTGCCTCTCTTCTCTGCCCTTTGATGCCCATCCTTCACTCCCCACGTCTGCCCTCTGCTTCACCCCCACAACCTCCCTGGCACCTTCCCTTACCCCCTGCACCTCTTGTTGCCACCCCCCCTTCCATCACTGGCCATGCCCTCCCAACACCTGTACCCCTTACACTCTTTCTCCCTACAGACCACTCCCTCACCAGCTTCTGCCCCAGTTCTCCTTATGCCCCTCTGTGCCCTCACACATGACTTGTTCCAACCCCGGCCTTCCTCATGCCCACCCTCCTTTCAACCCCTCTTCTTCTGGCACCCACTCCACCCCTCTCCTCTTCCTTCCTCTTGCCCCCATTGCCCCGCCCCTCTCCCAGTATCGACCTGTTCCCTCTCTTCTCCCACCCCCACTGACACCTTCCCATCTCCTCCCCCCTGCCCTTTCCCCTCATTGTCTCCTCCTGGCCCCCTGGCATTTGTCTCTCCTCCACTCTGCCCCTTGGGACTTTCCCCTTTCTTTTCCTGCCCTAGCCCCTTCCTCTCCCCTCAGCACAAGCCCTTTTCTCTTCTCACCTTCACCCTCCCCTTAGTCATTGCTCTGCCCATTCTTTACCTTCTGCCATCCTGACACCTGCACCTGTCAGGCAGGGCAGCATGGCTGGCAGCTGCCTTGTGTGCCGGGGCTGGAGACAGGGCCATGGTGCTATTTTTAGTACTATAGCCCCAGCCCAGCAATAGCTGCACTGCAGACCAGCTCCAGTCTTGACACACGGGCAGCCACCTGCCACATGGCCCAGCCCTGGGAGCGGCTGGGGCTGTGTGGCAGCTGGGGATGGTACCATGGTACTAAAAATAGCACTGCAGTCCCAGCCCCGGCAGCCATGGCCCCAGATGCTCCCAGGGGCTGGACCATGTGGCAGGTGGCTGCCCCGAGTGCCAGGACTGGAGCTGTGGCCATTTGTAGTACTGCAGCCAAAGCTCCAGAAGCCGCCATGCGGTAGCTGCTCCTGGGGTGGGGAAGCCACCCGCCATGCAGCCCTGCCCTGCCCCTGAGAACAGCTGGGGCCAAGGCTGCATGGCTCTCCTGGGGGCGGGGCATGGACAGGACTGAAATTCTTGGTATGCCCCCATGCAGGCGCGCACCTTCCAGGGAATCTTGCTTGTCACTGTTTGCTGTAATTACACCAGCTGTCTATGCCTCTGAGGATCGGATTTAAATTTTTGGTATTAGTTTTTACGTTACTTAACACTTCAGTCCTCACATATTTACTTAGCTTATTATGAATACAAACCTAAATAAAACTCATGGTGGGAATATGTAGCTAGATTGGGGGTGAGGAAATACCACAGGTCCAGTCAGGCTTCCAAATCACTGTTTTTCCTGTGCCTCTGCAGCTAGAGGATCATGGTTCATGTTGACTGTGCATCGCTGTTCCTGGCCAGTGGGAGCTGTAATTGCCTGTACCTGCAGAGATGCTATTAAATATAGTGGTGGCAGACCAGGGGCTAAGCCTGGTGAAGTACTGCCATTTTATTGCTCACCCCACAGCTAGATCTTGTTACTAAGATTCTGCTCCAACCATGCTCCCTACTGCATTGTCTTATGAGACAAACCAAGCTCCTGTAGCATAAGCAACACAGGGTCGCAAATGGGTATTCGAGTCCTCACTGGCTTTTAAAAACTGTCATAAACATTTAAATGTTGTTTAAGTGTATATTCTATTTGATTAGCTGTATTATCTGGGACCATTGCCCACAAAAGCAATTATGAGATCAGGGCCTTTCCCAGTATGTTCTGTTCACAACTTCTGCCCATCAGAGACAACTCAGAAAAGTATCTTTGACATTTAAATTTATTTTTAAATAGACTTAAATAATAGACTGATGCAGTAGTAAAATTTTTAAATTTGATTTCTGTGTGTTTCACTGCAGTCTTGCTCAGAAGTGCCCATTAATTGTATTATCTATTATTGCTTTGTCGTTTACTTGGAATGGAAGGAAAGTTGATTAGCTTGCTCAGCAGTATGGGATGGAAATAATTACCAAATTAGACTTAATGTATTCCCCCAGGAAACCATGAGGACTTAGTCACAAGTATAACTATTATAAATCCATTCCTCTGAACCAAACCAAGCAAAATTTCTGCTGAAATGCACACACCGCTTCCAGAGGTGACTGACATTAGACCGTTGTTGATTCAGGTTACTCAATGTCAGCAAAACAGCAGAAATTAAGCTAGTGCCCCTTTCCCAGTATTCTCAGTTGTTACATACACCTCTTCAAAAACACCCTTTTCCCTATCTGAAGATGAAAGAAAAATTATTTCAACCAAACATAACAGCCCTGAGTAACCGAATGACTAACTGAAATCTGGCGTTTCCTTCAGAGAAGAATGGTGGTCTGTTGATTAGGGCCCTAGCCTGGGACCTGGATTCGAGTTTTGCCCTAGACTTCCGTGTAACTTTAGGCAAGACACATAGCCTTGCTGTGCCTGCAGATTGGAATTAATAGCACTTTCCAATCTCACAGATGTATTGGGAAGAAAAATACACTGAAGATTTGAGTTGCTCTGATACTGTGGTGATGAGGGATGTCTGAGAACCTAAGGGCTGGTCTTCATGAAAACTTACATCAATATAGCGATGTTTCTCAGGGGTGTGAGGACATAGAAATCCTAACCTAGCCCCTGGGATAGAGACCAATAGGTCAATGGAAGAACGTTTCCATTCATCCTGTTCCTGCCTTTCTTCCACTGATCTAGCTATTGCCTGTTAGGGAGTACAGCAAGGGGAGAACCTGCCAGATAAACACCATGTCCTGTGGTGAGCCTGCCAATAGGGGAGCTGATTTTAAGGGGTGCCTACTTTTATGATCATTTAAAAGGATCCTGTCTCCAAAGCAGATTGGCATCCTCTATGCTGTATAGCAGGGTAGGTAGGGCATCATGGGGTACAGCCTTTGCAAATCACCCAAGTGCCTGACCATGAACAGACACTATGCTACTTTGCACAATCTCACCCTAAATGTATATGGTGCGGTGGTGCTGTTGCTGTTGTGGTTTTTAATTATTTTGCCCTCATTTGGACCCCATAAATTCCTCCTAACTGGGGGTATGTCTACACTACAAAGTTAATTTGAACTAACGGACGTTAGTTCGAATTAACTTTGATAGGCGCTACACTAGCGCTCCGCTAGTTTGAACTTAATTCGAACTAGCGAAGCGCTTAGTTCGAACTAGGTAAACCTCATTGTACGAGGACTAAGCCTAGTTCGAACTTACTAGTTCGAATTAAGGGGTGTGTAGCCCCTTAATTCGAACTAGTGGGAGGCTAGCCCTCCCCAGGTTTCCCTGGTGGCCACTCTGGCCAACACCAGGGAAACTCGTACGCCCCCCTCCCGGCCCCGGAGCCCTTAAAGGGGCACAGGCTGGCTACGGTGCCCGTGCCAGGTGCAAGCCTGCCAGCACCTAGCTAGCAGACCCCGCACCTGGCACGGCTCGAGCCAGCCACCCGATGCCCCCCAGCCCTCCCCCTCTTCCCGGGACCAGGCTGGCAGCTCCCGGGAGCTTGCCCGGGACCACAAGAGGCGGGCACCTGCCTGGTCTAGTGCGGACATCGTGGACCTCGTCCACGACCTCCACACTAGGCACAGGAAAGTGGCCGTCTAGGGCAGGAGAGCTGCCAGCCGGGCCACCCAGGAGTAGGTGTGCATGAAAATCAAGGTGGTCCACTGAGACCCCCGACCCTGAGCCCTGAGCTTAGAATGGCCGTACTGGGTCAGACCAAAGGTCCATCTAGCCCAGTAGCCTGTCTGCCGACAGTGGCCAACCCAAGGGACCCTGGAGGGGATGGACCAAAGACAGTGACCAAGCCATTTGTCTCGTGCCATCCCTTTCCAGCCTTCCACAAACTTCGGGCAGGGACACCATTCCTACCCCCTGGCTAATACCACTCCATGGACCCAACCTCCATGACTTGATCTCACTTTTCTTTAAACTCTGTTTAGTTCTAGCCTTCACAGCTTCCTGCAGCAAGGAGTTCCACAGGTTGACTCTTTGCTTTGTGAAGAACAACTTTCTGTTGTTAGTTTGAAGCCTGCTACCCATTCCTTTCCTTTGGTGTCCTCTAGTCCTTCTATTATGGGAACTAATGAAGAACTTTTCTTGATGCACCCTCTCCACCCCACTCATGCTTTTATAGACCTCTATCCTATCCCACCTCAGTCTCCTCTTTTCTACACTGAAAAGTCCCAGTCTCTTTAGCATTTCTTCATATGGGACCTGTTCCAAACCTCTGATCATTTTAGTTGCCTCTCCTCTCCCACCCTCTCTCTTCCCCTCTCCCACCTCCTTTTCCCAGTCTCCCCCAGTTTTGTTCAATAAAGAGAGTTTCTATTTTTGAATACAATTATCCTTTATTTTGTACATCAGGAAGGGGGGATAGGGAAGGGTAAGTGGAAGGAGTTGAGGGAAGAATGGGGTACGTGCCCCCGATGGGGAGGACTAGGCTGGCTCTGCGGGCTTCTAGGAGGTGGAAGCTCTCCTGCAGCCCCCCAATTGTCCCTTCTCCCCAGATGGCAGCCTGTGGCAAGTGCAGCCGGTCTGATGGCCGAGTGCTGTGATGTGCCCAGTGTGGGCACTCAGGGTACTCCAAGCCAGGACTGCTTTGCAAGCGGTGCACCCTTGAGAACTGTCTGTCCGGGGTGGGGGTCGGGTCCCTTTAAGCACAGTCCTCGGCTAGCCTGAGGCTGCAGCTCCACGCTCTAAGTCCTCATCTGATGCCCTGCCGGCACTGCTTCCGGCCATCCTTAAGCCCGGTTCAGGGTCCACTCTGTGTGGACATGCTAGTTCGAATTAGCAAAACGCTAATTCGAACTAGTTTTTTAGTCTGGATGCGTTAGTTCGAATTAGCTTAGTTCGAATTAACTAATTCGAACTAAGTTAGTTTGAATTTGCACTGTAATGTAGACATACCCTGGGATTTCACCAGTATATGAATTTGGTCCTGATATACAAATTATACAGAAGGTTCACTTCTGAAATGAAGCCACCTTTGAAGTGAAGCATGGCTCTTGTTTACAGGACAAAACCGAGTTTGGAACTAGAAATGAATATGCCTGCTTTTGTTTGAAAATGAAGAGGAAATTAAAGGAGATTGAATGTAATTATTTTAGTTGGAGTTTGGCCAGAAAACTGGGAATTAATGCTCCCTATTTCTGCAGAAAAATGCTGTTTGATATGGCAGGAGGGCAGGGGGAATCAGGGAGAGAAGCCCAGCGAGACTCCCATTATGATGGCCTATAGGCCAGAGCTCCCAACAGGCGCTTGGGGATGAAAGTGGGTCAGGGTGAATAAAAATCAATGATTTTTTAACTTAATTACCAGTATTTTAAACTATGTTAAATTAAATATGAATTTCATAACCTACATTGACATATAAACTTGTAATCTCTTTAAAATAATTTTAATTAGATAATCTAGTACACATTTTCTGCTGAAATTTAAAAAAAAACCAAAGCACTAAACTGCTAGGAGGCACTGGCTAAGTTTCTTGACATTTCCCACTTATTTTTGACAGCAGATGAAGAGAGAATGTTGTCTTAATTTCAGTTTATTCAGCTAGTTCACTTCAGTGATTAGTTCATTCAAATTAAGATGAAAAAATTGGAATTGGTCCTTCTCCAATCTATGAACAAAAATATGATCATAACTGATTTTAAAAGTGTAATGTATAGAAAGGATGAGATCCACAATGCGTAAAATCTTAACTAATACAGTGTCCAGAGGCAAGTAGTTCAATTTACCACCTACCACTAACAGTTCTTTTATTTAATACATCAGTTAGCTTTAAATGGAAAACATGATGTGATAACTGTTTTCTTACGTATTCAGCACATTTAAGGTAGTTTTATTTAATCAGAAATAAGTAAATAACATGCTTTTGTGCATTTTAATGGAATTTGAATTTCCATTAAAATATATCTTGACACGAATTGCATGTAAAAATTAATCATTTGTAAATTAGAAATGCATCATTCACCTTTTTCTAATCTAATACAAAAATACATTTATTATAGATTCTTAATTTTTAAGTTATGTAGTTGCTTAATTAAATGTGTATATATATTCAGTATATTCACTTTGTTATCAAAACGCAGCCCCAAATGTAATGTAAAGGCTATATTTTAGATGCAAATCATTTTTAAACTATTATCAACCTGTGAGATTCAGTTTCTCTAGGAAAATAAATGAAAAGCATGATTAAAAGTAGTGATTTACATTGAGGTTTCCTGTTTGCTGATTAAAATAATGATGAGAATTAGTGATGTAAATCACTTTGATATAAACCAGTGCACCCTGCTGGGTCAGGGAGGAGGAAAGTAATCACCTTGTTTTTCCCTTCTCTATCCTCACAATATGGAAAAGCAGGAAGAGAGTGAGAGGGGGTGCATACACACACCTCATGGAACGGGCAGTGGGGATTTGGGCCCCAGGACTCCCAAAATGCTGAGACCAGCCAGAGGCTGTGGTTCTCCTCACCCTCGTTGGCACTTCTTTGGTGAAGCTGAAACTACTTTAGTCTCCATCCAAACTTGAATTGCCCTCTCCACTGAGGTATCACCATTGCATATTGCTCCTTTCCCTTCACCCATGCAATCTCCAGAGATGTTAAACAGGAATAAAGATGGATGATAGGACACCTCCCCCTTCCTTCTCTCTTCTCCACTCATTCAGCACAATCTTTCCTTCCAACTGTCTCACTCTTCCAGCACCAGATAATGTTCCCAATTTTACTACTCCACAGGCAGCACCAGCTCTTCCAGCCTCAGTAACTTCTCTCCAGATGTGCATCTTATCCAACCCATGGGATAGATCTTCAAGGTCACACCCAAAATATCAGCTCCCCCTCATCCAAGGCAGTAGTTCTTGTGATAATTCAGCTGCTGCAAGGCTGGTTAGTATGTCCCCAGATTCTGCAGAGAGAGGATTTAGCATCTTCAAACAAAGATGGATGGTACTTGGGGGCTCTGTATATTAGGAGCCACATGGTGACTGCTCTCATAGGAGAGAAGACCTGTATATTTAAAGAGCTTCTGCTTGGGTGGAGAGATCAGATTCTATGTAGAGGATGTAAAAGTGTGTCTGTCCCACTTCATAGGCCCTCTTCTAGGTGGGTCATGGGTGGTGGGTGTAGTATTAATTTAGATGGAATGAAGGGATCCAAAAAGTTCAAGGTATTAACTCTGTTCAACCTTAAATACTTTTAAACAAGGTTCTGGATTGGGATACAGAAACTTCAGCCTGTTTAGTTCCATGGTGAACACCATTAAAATCTATATAACATTATACAAACAATGAATAGTCCTGTGTCACTTTAGAGACTAATAAATATGTTATATCATGAGTTTTTATGATATAACATTTAATGATATAACCCATTTAATCAGATGAGTTCTTAAAGTTACAGACTAAAATGGCTACTCCTCTGAGCCTCTATAACCTTAATTAAAGATATAGAAAGGGCAGCAGAACAGAGAAAGCATTTGAAATACAATGTAATAAATAAGGCTTTCCTTTTAGCTATATCCTGTTCCTTTTCTTTACCTGGAGATAATTTTTACAAGGAAAAAACCCTTATTTGATCGCCTTTTACAAAGTATTTTATGAAAATAATTGGGCTTTTTTGGAGAAAAGAGAAAAAGGTAGCTGAGATGGGCTAGTGCTATTACTGTTGTTAAAATCTGATCTCATTTCTTAAGAAGATGAACACTCTAAAGGGGAGAAAGAAGAACAGCAAAATAGAAAATAGAGCATCTGTCTCTGGTATTGACTCTCACTTGCCACTTAACTTCTGGAAAAGTACAGTCACAATACACAGTCTTATTAACCACTCCACAACTTGGCAATCTTGTGACAGTTGCAGATCTTTTAATTGCCCTTCTTAGTCATAGATTTCCCACCATGTAGCAAAATATCCAGTCTTGCCACAATTAATCAGGACTCTTATTAAACAGAAGAAAGGCGTGAGAGAGAGAGAGAGATGAAATAAGATGGAGAAGGAAAAAGATGTCCCAAGGGATGAGAAGGTGGGGTGACAAAAGTCTGACATCCCAGGTGATATTTGGGACTTACCCAGAAAAGAGAAGAGATGGTAGTGTCAGTATGGTCCCTTTCCCTACTACAGTATGGTCAGAATGAGAGTGACAAATCAAAACCTAAACAAACTGCAAATCCTGTCTGAAACCAAATTATGCTCTGCCCCAGTGCTCATTTGTTTCTCACTTTTCCTATTATCCACCAGATGGCAGCAGAGGATTGGTATTCTGCTTTAGGGAGTACAAAATGATGCAATCTGTCTTCTGTTCATGGAATAGGTTACAATATTAAAAACAGTAATGGCCATATTTTATTTTAAAAATTAATTGAATGGAAGACTCATAAGTATTTATAATGCTTCTTTGCCACTATTTTTTAGTCTCTTTAAATCAATTTTATGCCCAAAACCCATGTAATAAAAATTAAAGAATAACATTCAGGAGGCTTTCAATATGTGATTCAGCTTGTTTCATTCCTGAAATTAGAAGCTAAAATTGAACAAAAGTTAAGTAGAAATGCTTATATTTCAAAAAGTGCAGCATTTTTAATTGACTGTAATGTTAGAGATATATGATTGGAAATGTTCATCATCACATCAGATTATGCAGATGTTTTCTTAATAAATGTTTAAGAGTGGAAACTATTTTTCATTATCTTATTGCAAATTATCATGAACAAAAAGCTCTTCTGCTTTTTATTTCCAAAAAATATCAGTATAACATAATAAATGCTTCATACCGTGTAGCTCAAATAATTCCCTGTCAAATTAAACACATCAACAACAGCCTTGCTATTATGAATAATAACTATATATTACTATCTAGAAGACCCAGCTGAGCTCAAAGTCCCAGTGTGGTAGGCTCTGTACATAGCTATAGACCCTTTTCCTCACAAGATCTTACAGTCTAAATAGACAAGAATTATTATTCCCCTTTTACAGATAGGGGAGTGAGGTATATAGAGACTAAGTGACTTTTTCCAAGATCATACAGAAAGTAAATCACAAAAACAGGAATCGAACCAAACTCCTGTCTTTAATCTTTGTCTATAACTGCACAATCAGCCTTACGCTTATCTAATCCTGTCTTACTCAATCTTCATTAGCCCTAAATGCCAGAAACAAGTTGCAGATGAAATATATATCGTATATCTTCTTTATTCCAATTGTGGCCCTTTAAAATTCCACTTAGCCCACAGAAGGAATTGCATTTAAAAAACAAATGGAATTCAGGGTTATTTAATGGAAATCCCCTGCAGGCACATAAGGCGTTTTGAGAACCAGAGCTGTACAACATGCAGTTTCTTTATCAATCAATGTTGCTTATTTTTTCTTTCTTTCACACATAGCAAAATCATATTACAGAATCTAAAAGGTTTCACTTGTAAGATTTATAACAATTTACAATGGCAAGTAATCATCTTTATCGACAGAGATGGAGGAACCGAAAAAAAGAAAAGGCAAAAAGACTCAGGACTAGAATCCTGGTTAATTGTTTGCAAGTCTGGTGTTTAACCAGATAGACTAGAGCCATTCCCCATATTGCTTTTCATATGCTTTTCATACACTACTATCACTTATTATGAACATGTATCTAGGACTGTTGGAAAATACATTTTAACTGAGAAATAGCATGTAGTTGTACTGTGTCCAGTACTGTGTCCAGTTTTTGTCACCAGGGTATAGAAATAATGTAGAGAAAGTGGAAAAGACTGAGAGATGACTGACAAAGATGAACAAAGGGATGGAATGCAAGCCATCTGAGCAAAGGCTGAAGGAACTGAGTATATTTAGTTTGGAAAAGAGGAAATTAATGGGGGACATGATAGTGGTGAAAAATTTTCTCTTTCGTCAGAAAGGGCAGGACAGGAGGCAATGGGTTCAAACTACAGCATAGCAGTAGATATACAGTTTAGATTTAATCTCAGGAAAAAGTTCCTAACTTTAAAAGCAGAACAAACTGTCTAGTGAAGTTCATGGAAGCTTCTTCACTGGAAGTTTTCAAAAAAGAGTCTAGTATCCAGTGTCCCCTCTAAGATTTTCCATCCATGAGCGGAGTGAGTTTTGGCTTCTGCACCAATATTGAGGTCATGTGCGCTTACTAAGATGTGTGCCACCGTGGCACTCAAGTTATATATAAAATATGTTTGTTATGGAAGAAAGAATACCAAAACAAGGAGCATGACTCTTTACATGTTTGTTTAAAAACTATTTTACTAGGAGGGTCATGAAGCACTGGAATGGGTTACTTAGGGAGGTGGTGGAATCTCCATCCCTAGAGGAGTTTAAGTCTCAGCTTGACAAAGCCCTGGCTGGCTTGCTTTAGTTGGGATTGGTCCTGTCTTGGGTAGGGGGCTGGACTTCATGATCTCCTGAGGTCTCTTCCAGCTCTATGATTCTATGATATGAAGTCAAATACAAAGAAAATTAATATGACAAAGTTTTCAGTATGTTAGATTAACCTCAAGGCTGTTCTAAATCTCCACTGCCCACAGTTCCATAGAAGTCATAGGAGGCCAAGAAGAAGCCCACTGCAGCACTGCTCATACTGTGGCAGCAGTGGCCAGAGCCACAGGCCCTTTAGAATCACTGAGTCCCAGGGAAACTGCCCTCTTTACCCCCTGATCCCTTAACAAGCCTGACAAAGCACTAGCTCCTGGATCGGCGGTAACACATACATGCCACTAAAAGTCAGGCAACGCAGCTGCTGTTTTTATCAGCTCTTTTGTTGACAATAGGGTTGCCAGGTGTCTGGTTTTGAACCGGGCAATCCAGTATTTGAGCTTTCTGTTCAGGAAAGAAATTGAGAAAATATGAATAAGAAAATATATATGTCCAGTATTTTCAAAATAAGATGTAATGTAGATTGTGATGAAATGTAAAGTGTGTCCGGTATTTTTGGTGAAACCATCTGGCAACCGTAACTGACAAAATACTTCCAGGCCCAACAAGTGTCATTCACATTGTCATCAGGAGAGCGCTTCTGCCCATCACACACTGATCACACTGGTACTTGCCACCGCAAAACTTTTGCCTTGGAAGGTGAGGGGGTAACACCTCCGAAAGGCTTACGCTTTGTCATTCAGTGGCCAGAGTAGATATAGCCACGTCAGCTGACAGACAGCTGAGCTGCAGCAGCATGAAAACTGCAGCTTTTCAGAACCCTGTGCGCTCACGCTGACAATAACAGAATCACATGTACCTGAGCCATCACTGGGCCAATTCATGCTCAATATTTAGACAAATGTCTTCAGTGTATAGCTAAAGACACAACTATAGTATCCTAGCCAGATAAATCATCAGCTGGGGAGAACTATTTATTATCAGTGTGTGTCTACAGTTAATTCATTGGGTCTTCCAAAGGAACATGCAGACTCAAAATTACACTAATGTAATATAGGACTGCTTTTACTTACTATAGCTAAAGAGGAAAGTGGAATATGTCTTTTGGACTGCATTTGGAAGAGAAATGGGCACTATTAATGACACGTAATTTATGGCAAAAGCACAAGAAGCTTATGGTAAGCTGGTAAATAATGTTTGTACCAGTACTGGGAGAAGAAGAATGCATTTGACAATAATTTCAGTTCCATTTAGTAGTAAAAACATCACTGTCCGTAGTTGCACAGAGAGCAGCAAGCAAGTAATAATTTCAGATTAATAATGTTTTGAGGAAGAATACAAAGGAAGAGTTGCACAGCATTCCTCCTACCTGCGCTGTTACTGTTACTATTAGAAGCACAACCAGCAGCTTCTGGTTTCTGGTTCAAAATCAGACAACCTTTACCCTCACCCCAACAGTCTTTTGAAAGCTAAGAGTACTACAGACATGTATAGTTTAGATGGACCATGGCTTTGCTTTGTGCAATATTGAAGAATGTTTAGATTTTCCATATTCCACTACTTATGATAACTATAGCAAATATCTTTTTCCTTCCATTTTTAAAGATTCTTTTAGTTCGGTACAAGTATGGGAGAATGAAGTCTAATATCAAGTACATTAAGCATACCCCCAACAGCTCTAAAAAATCCCTACATTTTAGTCTTCAAGGACAATTCAAAACAGAGTGATTCCATCTCTAATGCATCAGAATATAAATTTACAAACAGAGTAAGCTCCAAAACTAGTCCTGAAGTAAAACAGCTCCCAAAATGTTATTTTGTGTTCATTTGTCCTTTTTTTGAAAGAAGTATGAACATTTATTCGCATACCTGTTTTATCACTATTGCTGATTTACAGCTGTGTGAGATCAGAATCTGTCCCACTCAAGACAGAAGAAATGCTGATTTTGCTCTCACTATATCTGATCCTGTCTCTCTGCTCCCACAGTGTTTTAGCCACACAGCCCTGGCCCTGGAGCAGCTGCCTGCCCACCACACAAGCTGCTGCCTCAACCCCTGAGCAGCAACCCTCCTACTGCCCCAAACTCCGGTCACAGTAACTCACCTGCCTGCCCACTGCCGAAACCCTGGGAGCAGTAACCTGCTTGCCCAAACCCCAGCGACAGCATCCTGCCCGCCCATGACCGAAACCTCAGCCACAGCCGCCCGTGGCCCAAACCTGGGCAGTAGCACCCTGCCCACCATGTGTCTGCAAACCCCGGTGGTATCTGCCCACCTGCCATGTGGCCTCAGCCCCAGTAGCCCCAGAAACAGCCAACCCCCTACACAACTCCAGTTGCCAGAGCAGTGGCCCTGGGCCCATCCCCACTTCCTCCCACCACCTGGCCCCAGCAGTGGGAGCAGCCATGCCATTCACCTCCCAAATCCAACAGGAAGGTGAGCTCTGCTGCATGGCTCTGCAAAGGAAGTGGGCGGGTTGAGAACTTTTTGTGCACAGCTGTGCAGGCACGCACCTTAGAGGGAACACTGCCAGTAGCCATCTGCATTGGATAGTATAGTCACAGCAAATCCTACCATCCTGGTAGTGGGTTAGATTAGGTGATCCTTATGGTCCCTTCTAAGCCTATGGTTCTATGATTCTTTCACATAATTAAAATGGTATTGTAATGAATAGGCACAAAGGAGCTCTTCCCCCCTTAAAGTGCAGCTCACAAAGCCTCCCCCATGGCTCGCAAAGCCCCGGATCCCTGTGCTCACCGGAATAGGGGAGCCGTCTGGTGTGGCGATTCAAAATCTCTTTCAGCTCTTTTCATTTAATAGGCTGGCCACCCCTGAAATAGCATGTCTACACTGCAGGGAAACTTCAAAATTAGTTGGAGGCAGGCATCCATAATGTAGACATGCTATCTCGATTTAGGGCCCCAGAAGGAATAACTTAAAATGGTTCTGGTGAGGGAACAGCAGAAGTGGAGCGTCACACACATCTTATTTCGAAATAGCTATTTTGGAATAGGCATTATTCTTCACAGAACGCAATTTACAGAAGTCAGAATAAGCCATCTGTTATTTCAAAATTATTTTGAAACAATGGAATTGCTGTGTAGACCTCCCATAGTTATTTTGGAATAATGGCCGTTATTCCGAAATAACTTTGTTGTGTAGACACACCCTGAGATGCTGTTAGAAACCACCGACCACAGAAGAATGGCTATGTGCTATGGGGGTATCTAGAGATAATTGGATGAGGTGTTTGGGGGGAGGGGTGGGAAGAAGTCCCTCCAGATTCTAAGCCCACTAGGGCTTCCAGCATGATGTAAATAGAATTACTGCTCAGTTCATACAATTATGGGCACAGGAGAGACAGGAAGGTGGAACTAGTGCAGTCTATAACTTGAAGGTAAATTATTTCCATCTCTCTTATTGTCTTTTCTAAATTAACTGACTAAAATTAAAATGGCTACCTTCTATAAATCTTGTTTCTTTGACTCTTGTTCCTAGTTAGCACAAGTCTAGAATGGAGGAGATCAAAGATGGGTGGATCCTTTCACTTCGTTATTAGCAGAATCAAACAACCGCAGTTTGGGAGAAGGGGCTAGCAGTAACATAGGATAGGATTTGCTAGCATACTTGGACTGATTTGCATTTCTGTTCCCTGTAGGGGACAGATAAATCCCCAGAGTAATTATCTTGTGTCTTACTTCTCCGTCTGTGTATTGTCCTGCTTGCATTTTATGAGATTTTTCTTTTCCCTACACGTCTCCTCCTACACAGTTCCCTCACACTTCTCCTTCCACACAACTCCTACTTACTGTCTCTCCCACATCCATAACAAAAATAAAATATGCATTTTAAAAAACTATAATTCCTGTTCCATGATCTGTTGCATATGGAGAAAGGTAGAGAACAGATACTTGGTGCCTATTTAAAACATATTTATGCGTGCTTCTGCAGCAGGTAGTCTTGATCTTCAGCTACCCTTCCCCTGCTATGGTGCAAAGGAGCGTTCAGGTTTTCTAAGGTAAAAAGCTGCATTTTGTTCTTAGTGAATGCTTTAAAATTGCTTATAGAAAACAGTGAATTTGGTTGCCTAGTCACAAAACTAAAGGGGGAAAAAGGCAAATACCATTTGGTTTTGCTTCACATAAAACATTTTCAGTTTGCTACCATTACTGGAAATGTTTGAAACATAAGAACGGCCATACTGGGTCAGATGCCCCAGAGGGAGGGATCCATTGGCCGTGCCCCTAAAATGCTGTTCCATGCTACTGTGGATGAACCCCTGCCTAGAAGTCTGTCCTTTGAATTAGAGGAACTACTCCACTTTTGCAGCTTCATGGATCTATGTGCCCAGGCAGGTGAGGCCAAGATTTCCCCTCTTTTTTTTTCCTAAACATGCAACACCTGTCCTCTAGGGCAAATGCTAATTAGCCAATGTAGGCTGTACCCATGTGAATGTATTTTTGTATTTATGTCACATCAGCTGGTGTATATTGCCACAGAAAAGCAGTAGTTTATAGACATTTTCATCCCAGTGCAATGAGATGAGAATAAGAACTGGATGTAGTGTCATGCAATATAAATGACACTATTCTGACTGGATCATTTCAACTTGGGCTGGCTGTACCAAAAAAATATAGGGAACAACTCTGTTCTGGCAGAGATGGATCAGACAATGGAGGAAAATAGGTCATGTTTAGCTCTAATTTGTGTAACTGATAAGCAGACTTTTTTTTAAATTTAGTGAAGAAATGACATTTTTGTGTATATTATACTGGAAAATAACTCATCTGGTAAATTGTGTAATATATGGAGATATACCTATCTCATAGAGCTGGAAAGGTCCAGTCCTCTGCCCTCATGGCAGGACCAAATACCATCCCTGACAGATTTGTTCCAGATCCCTAAATGGCCCCCTCGAGGATTGAATTCACAATCCTGGGTCTAGCAGACCAATGCTCAAACCACTGAGCTATCCCTCCCCTGTGTACTCAAGAGAGGTTCTGTCTTGCCACCTCTGAGCCGTGACCACTTGGGGTACATCTAAACTACATCCCTTTTTCAATAAAGGGATGTAACTTAGATGTATCAAAATTGTAAATGAAGCCAGGATTTGAATTTCCCACGCTTCATTTACATAATGGCGGCCGCGGCTTTTTTTTTTAAGACACTTTTCGAAAAATAACTGCTGTCAAGATGAGCATCATTTGACAGAAATGCCCCATTTTGAAAGATCCTGTAAATCTCATTCCCTATGTGCTTTTATATAGCATGGATGGGAAAAAAGATAAGGACTACAAAGCGTATAACACTAGCATATATTGACACTTTTACAGAATTTGAGGTGATATTTAAACGCAAGTCTGTAAAGCTTCAAGTTGATCCTGAGGATTCAAAAAGAGTACAAAAGGGGAGGTACTTCGTCTAACATGATTGCTTTGGCAGAGGTCTGCTGGTGTATGTTAGTATGTGGGTATTTCCCTGAGGTATGAGCACTATATTTTTCTACAAGGTGATGAATCAAGAGCAGATTGAAAGGGCAAGATCAGATCACTCACTCAGCATCCTCATGTAATTAGGAGGAGATTTTTAAAAGCTCAAAGGGCAGTTAGGTGCCAAGCTTTCATTGAAAGTTAATAGCAGCCTCTGACTCAAAAAAAAAATCCCACCAGCGTTTGTAAGGTATGAAGCAACTCTTCATGAATACCATCATCTGGGTCTTTCCATCTGTCCTCATTTTGTCTCTCTTTTTCTTTATATTTACAGTTAAATGTATGTGGGGGCAGTAAGTGTTCTCCTTTTGAGCTCATGATTAACATGTAATAAATAATACTAATAATTCTTATGAATAAGACACGAGTCTAGCTGTCAAATAGGTCAGTTTTATATTTCGGAAAGCGAACTCCCTGTAATTTCCTCTTGCCCTGAAAGAAAGGCTAGGAAGTTGAGTCATAATGAATCGTTAGTTGCTTCCAAAACATTCACTTTGCCATTGCTTCAGTGGGTAGGAATGATCTTTCCTATGACACATTGCTTGTTCTTCAACTCATAATCATCTAGGAGGAGTTCATCATCAATTGAGACAATCTGAATTATCTAATTTTATTATAGGATGGTTAGATAGAATTATGTCACATCTGATATACTGATGCATATGCAGCAAGCTCTTCTTCCCTCAGTGTTCACAATTTTCTGTCTGGAATGCAGCGAAGAGCGCATAAAAACATGAAATCAAAATTGCTTAATGGTCAAGATGAGATGGCTGCAGTACTGGGCTTTGTTAATTGCAAAATCTGCTCCCATTTGTTTTTTTTGGGGGGGGGGGGAGCCTTACTGAGACAGACTCGCTAGTTAGCTCTCATTAGCTCTAAAATACATGCTAATTTGCTGAATTTAAGACTGGGAAGTATGGACTTGTTCAAATCATCCATAACACATAGCCCTAACATGTATAGCCTAAGAAAGAATTACAATTGGCAATTGTATAAAAATTCAGCATTAATCATTATGTCTAGGCATGAACGTGTGCAAGTACGTACAGGAATTGGAGTCCCAACAATCACCCCAATAGGCCTAGGTTAATAATGACACCAGCTGATGGTTATCTTGCTGCTATAATTTTTCACAGGTCGCAGCATTATGTTCTCTCTTAACATGACAGCAATGAGAGGTGTTTCTCTGAAATTTGGGAACAGAGAGAAAATATGCCTTTGTCTAAGGTTACAGGGGCAGGGGACATTATTTGGAATGTTTCACATCATCTGTCAATACAATATAATTAGTTGTTAAGAATGTGAGAAATTTGCTGATCACAAAAGGAAATTATGGAAAAATCCAGAATAATATAAAGTTAGTAATCTGAATATTCTTGTTGCCTCTAATGTTGCTAGTGTTTTGGCACCACATTCAGATGACTCACTCTCATCATGAGAGTTAGAGATGGGGAAATACTTAGTAAGTCAGACAGTCCCTTCTCCAGCAGTTCTGCTTGTTCCTCAGTGAGAGGAGATTTTGCATTTAGAAGGACCAGCTCACGGGAGCACAAAGACGGGCTGACTAGAGTGAAGCTATAACTCAATGTAACCCAGACAAGAAAAATATTTAAAAATTATTGAAAAAAGTAGTCCATAAGCAATAGGACAAGAGCAGGATGAGGAGAGGAGTCGACACAAGGATATTGTTACTGGTAGCTCCCACAATGTGCTACGTACTCTACGAGCTCAGAATCCTACATGGTTCTGATCCGAAGACGCTTCCATCCAAAAAGAAAGGATGAGGGCACAGCAAAGAGAATGCATTAACAGGGGTAGTGAGAAAATGAGAGGACAACAGAAAGAGGACAAAGGAAGGATGGATCAGAATGTGAGTGGGAGAAAGTGGAGAGGTTGAGAAAGTGTAGAAAGGAGAATCTTCCATTCCCATGTATTTTCCCCTCTTATTCACTGCTAAGCAGCCTTTTTCACATAAGACGGAGAACCCTGCCCTCATCACTTAAAGATATGAGGTACTGTGGCAAAGCGAACTTTGGTGCCTCTTGGTCATGGTGGTTTCTTGAGCTGTCCAAATGCTGTGCTGGCTCAATGAGCACTGATTTTTTACGTTTGTCCAAAGGTTTTTCAGATATTCAGCCTGAAAATAACTGCCCTGTCATTTGTTTTCCATTTAAGAGCTTTTCAATACTCAAGGCTGTTGTGTCTCAGCAAAGGACTGTGATTTGGCTGGAATTTCTGTACCTTCCTCCTTCTATAAAATACAAAAAGTGTCTTAGGAATACACATCATTAGGTAGAATCATCATGTAACTTTCCCATGGGCAGTTTCTTCCTCTTGCACATTTAAACATAGATCAGATGAGATAGGCATAATCCTGCATCACCCACAGCCCTGCAGGGATTTTGCTGCATGCTCTCCTCTGTGCGCAGTCATGGCTGCTGGCGACGTGAGTGGGGGGAGGGGCGGAACATGATCCTGAGGGAACCAATTACTGTGGGGGTGCTAGCAAGAACTGCCGTTGAGATCCATGGGGCTGCAGGAGGAAATGGGTAGTGTCCTCATATGGTATACAGAGTGGGATTTCTGGCACTGAGAGTTGAATTTTGTTCCAAGTCATCTTGTCTTATCTTATCTTCCATCATTCACACTAATTTTTCCACAAGTTCCACCAAAGAACCACAATTTGAATAATCTGCTCTATTGTTCCAGCATGAAAGTGTTCAGTTTTCTTACCACTTGATTATCCCAGTAACAAGCGTCAGGCAGCGCTACTGACAGCTGAAAGAAGAAACAAAAAGCGGATTTTTGTTTTCTCGTCAAGAGAAGGCAGCATGTTTCTTCTCTCCTTTGCAGCCTACCCATGGACTCTGTTCATTTAATCATTGTACAAATGCAGAATAGAGGTAGCTTTGATACCATAGATTATTCCGTTGGCCTTTGTTGAATTTGAATGACCTACATACGAATCAGACTTAGGTTAGCACAACAAGAAAAGACACTGAAAGCCTCTAATTTGCACAATTCAGAGTTGATCATGAGTAAACATGCTTGATTAAACATCTTAAGAAAAATGTAAAAGTACATAGTCTGTCCAAGTCTAATGATTTTACCTTGCTGTGTATTAATACAAAATTGGTTAGGGCCTGATATAATGGTCATTGAAGTTAGGAAAAGGCTGACTTAAATATGATTTGTATTGATCCTTAAAGAGCAGTGCCTACAATTCCAGCTACTGTATTTTTTGTATAAGGTGAAATAGGGCTAAGTATGTAGCTAAGAAAAAACAGAGATTGCACAAAATCAAGAAGTGTTTTAAGCCTGGGCGCCAATCTCAGCTGAAGTTTTGTTTTTATATTTTTGAATCATAATCTTTCATTACAGTGTTGTCTGTTTCAATTGTCTCTCTACACTCCTTCTGCCACAGCATGCAGAAGAGACATCTGTATAAGCTGCAGGCTTTTCTGATTTCCATTATGTCAAATTCATTTTAGAATTAGGCATCAGAAATTGTGCACTCAGACTCATTCTGGAGTGGGGCATCAGGATTGTGCAGTCAAGCTCAGGGCGACAGTGCTGCATAGCTTACTATGTAGTTCTTAAGAAGCAGTCCCATTTAATAAAAGAAAATAACCAAGTGACACCTTCAGAGTGCTTTAAACTCTTCCTGCACCCACACACACCCACAGACTCTTACATACATGACTAATGTTCAGTTCATTTGTATTTTTAGTGCTCATACCTGGCATAGCATTCTAGGTTCTTAACACCTAATTATTTAAAGAAATATAAATTAGAAATTGAAAATTGATTTCACAATTCACAATTAAGTAATAATGCCATAGAAAAAAATTCCCATACACAATTGTCTTAATAAAATCACATGGATGCAGAGATGGGGCATGCATAAGTTGCAGGACTAAAGGTAAAGGCACTAGCTATTTTTACGCTATCATGATGTCAAGCCAAAATATACTGTCCTCTCTGATGTAGGAGGGCGAGATATTAAGCGGAAGTGGGGGGTATTCATCTCCACTTAGTGTCTTTTATCAAGATTGGTTGTTTTTGGGGAAAATGTACTTATATGCACTCACAAGTTATTGGGCTTGATAGTGTTCATTTGCATAATTAGGAAAGAATACTTACCGCCACTGTATTAAATGAGTGGAATTCTACACCTATATTATGCCTCATGAGGACAGACTAGATGATCAAAAAGGTCTGTTCTGACTTTAAAAATCTGTGAATCCTGAATAATTTTCTAGCAGCTCATAAAAATAATTAAGATCTAGTGTATTTGGTACTTTAAAATGTCAAAAATAAAACCTTGAAATCATTCTGTCCACCCACAGGCAGCTAGTGCAGAGAGCAAATCAGTGTGTATACAGAATCCATTCCACCCACCTTGATAACAAATGCATGGCTGCATTTAGGGGGGCTGACAGACTTGTTGGGGCCCTGGACAAGTTGGGGGACTTCTCCAAATGCCTGGAAGGGGAGGGACCTTAGGTAAAAGAGGTGTGGCTGGAGGTTGGCCTCCCCCAGCCAGCCCTTCCACATCACCCGGACCATGCTATGTGTGGCTCGAGCAGTGATTTAAAGGGCCCAAGGCTTCAACTGTTGCTGTGGCAACACTAGCAGTGGCAATGCTGGGAGCCTTGGGCCCTTTTGAATCACCAGGCCCTGGGGCAGTTCCTCCCTTTGCCTGTCCTCCATCAGTGTACCTATCTACACTACTTGATCTGTGGGGGATTGATCGGCTTTTTGGTCGGTCCACTGTGAAGTAGTCTATTGCAGGAGTTTAACGTATCTCTCTTTATTTGTTTAATCCTGCCTAATCTAGTCTGTCTCAGGGGTTGCCTGCCTGGCATTGTAATATCTAGAGGCTACCAAAATAGGTTTATGTATAGGTTATCCCATAATATACCTGCCCATGTTTTCCTGAAGTCAGTTACATAGCTAGGATAGCTAACTCTTTTCCTTCTCTACAATGTAAAAGCAGGAAATGGATTTCCAATGCACAACTACCAATCAGGGAATAACACAGGCACAGTTACAAAATGGAGAATAACTGTCTAAGTGGTAGCATTACTCAAAAAGATCTGAGGGCTGTAGTGGACCACAAACAGAATATGAGGCTAATATGATTCTGTAGTGTATTAACAGGCACAAAGATGTAAGACATGGTTGAGAATTATCTTTGCTCATCAGTGGTGAGGCCCCAGCTAGAGTATTATGTCCAGTTCTGGGCACCACAGTATAGGAGAGATGTGGGCAAATTGGAAGAAGTCCAGAGGAGAACACTAAAAATGATAAAAGATTTAGAAAAGAGGAAAGGTTGAAAAAGTGAACATTTTTAGTCTTCAGAAACGAAGTCAGGAGAATGACCTGATAACAATCTTCCAATACGTTAAAGGCTGTTATAAAGCAGAGGGTGATCAATTGTTCTCCATGTACATTGAAGGTAGGACTAATGGTCTTAATCTGAAGCAGGGAAGATTTAGACTAGATAGTAGGGAAAACCTTCTAATTGTTTGGGTAGTTAAGATCCGGAATAGGCTTCCGAAGTAGGTTGTGAAGTCCCCATCAATGGAAATGTTTAAAAACAGGTTGGGCAAACACCAGTCAGGCATAGTCTAGGTTGACCTATTCCTGCCACTGCACAGGGGATGGATTTGAGGAAGTCTATTCCATTCCTACCTTTCTATACTCCTGAAAGTTTCTGCATAAAGGTAGGTTTGCATCCATTTCTGAGAGTGATTGGATGTAGGTCCATCACCATTGGTCAAGCAGAATTCATTGTCTACTTGCTTTCTTTGAGAAGTCTTCTGGGATGACTGTTGGGAGAATGGTTTCCTTTAAATGGTCCATCAGCACATGTTGATCCATAGTTGTACCTGAAAGGCTGGTTGGGGGAATTCCCAAACTCATGTATATTGATAATAACCTTCCACATATCAAGACTTTTAAAATGATTATTTGATTTGCTTTATTAGCTTCCCTAGCGGACATTATGAACATTTGGGGATACACCAAGAAACATCTCAATGACACTCCCTAGACGCTTCTGGGTAGTCTTATATAATAGTTGGAAGTGGGAATTATTTTGAAGGCTGACATCAAAATGCCCAAATGCCTGTCGTCAATATGCCAAGGATTGTGTGGGAATAAAGAACAATGCCACTGAGCAGAAGTCTGAGTCCAAGAGACTCTTCTTCCTTTTACAGGCAGCACAAAGTTGCTTTTCAACGGCCTCAGAACTCTTCATCCTTCTTCCATTCTGTCCTTTAACTGACACTTACTCGACTCATTTCCCATGTTTACTTACCCCAGTTGCACCCAAGACACTTTGTCTGACTTTCTCACAAATCATGTATCACCAAACTAGCTCTGTAAATGTATGACTCTATTATAATTTATGTCTTTACTCTTGAACATTGGTGAAATGATTCCTTCCCTCCCATACACACACAGCCTTTCCCAAGTGTTCAGGCAGATTCTCCATGGCTTTCGATCCATTTTGAAGCAAGTTTTTGTTTTCATCCCTCCTGCAGGTGAATGGTATTGATCTTCGGGGTGCTACCCATGAGCAGGCTGCAGCTGCACTAAAAGGAGCAGGGCAGATAGTAACAATCGTAGCACAATATCAGCCGGAAGGTAAGTACGTGAAATAATTTAAAGATAGATGGTAAAATAAATCTCCTCAATTGCCACCCGTTTAATAGGATGATGTTAATATGGATGATACTTTATACAACAATGGAAATTCACCCAATGGTTCCATCCTAAAGTCGGCTTTACCTTTTATTGCTATTTCACTTACCGAAATGTTGCAGACATCTATATCTTTGCATATAATGTTATAGTAACTAACACTAATTTATTCCCATTATAATTTATTCAGTATTCATTCTCCCCTCGCCCCTCCCCATCCTTAAAGAGCACAAAACCAAGTCATTAATAATGAACAGGAATGCTAGGAAGATCTGAAGCTGTCTCAGATGGTCATGATCAGAATAAAACAGGTAAATGAATGTGCACAAGTGCCCAGTAAGATCAGAGGCGGGCAACCCTTTACATCATTGGAAGAGTTAACTGCAGACAGCAGATATTTATAAGAGAAAATGAAATCAGACTAAATAAAATTGTGAAAAGGAATGAAAGGAAAACATTTATCTTGTACCTCAACTGCTATATATTGCAGTCATGGTCACCTGAATATGATAATGCTTCAAGGGGAGGAGTGTGCCTATTGGGCAAGAACTCAAGACCCTTCCCACAGTGATCTATAAACCCAGTTCCTCGCCAGGGATTATCTGCACCGATAGATCTGTGAAAATTGCTACTGTTTTGCTATAGTTTTTGTAAACACTTTTGGCCTATGTCTACACTGCATTGTAGTTCAAAATAAGATAATGCAATTTTTGCTACGCAAATTGTGTATCTTATTTCGATCTTATTTTGAAATAACCCGCTATTCCAAAACGTCTCAGTGGAATGAAGTTTACAGAGACATTAGAATAGCGAGCCTGAAATAATGGGTTTGCTCTTATGATGCGGGATAGCTATGTCAGGATACTCCAGCATCCCAAAATAGCA
Source organism: Pelodiscus sinensis (assembly GCF_049634645.1). Lineage (NCBI taxonomy): Eukaryota > Metazoa > Chordata > Testudines > Trionychidae > Pelodiscus > Pelodiscus sinensis. The sequence continues at coordinate 312,360,866 of NC_134711.1, forward strand.
TTGTAGTGTAGACATAGCCTCAGTTACCATGAGTCTTTGATCCTAATGAATTATACTCTCCCAAGACTGTATGGAAATCTCAGGTGAAGCAGGGCAGTTTTAAAATAGGTTCAGCTAGTCAATTTTTTTCAGAGGTGCTGGTGAAATGAATTAGTACTTCTAGAGTTTATGCAACTCAATACCATCTTTGACTGATAAGCTCTGACCCCTAACTCTTACAGACCACTGAGTGGGGAAAGGACAAGCATCTTCACCACACAATGCAGATTTTACATGGCATTTTAAATCTGCCACCAGTCATGAAAGTAAAAGCTGCATCTTAGATCTCTGGGAGTAGTGCACTTCATTTCAAATGACTTTTATTCTGGAGTGGCATCTGTTTCTGCCCCATCCAAGAAGGCTCCAAAAGGCCTGTTCGGGGCCTGTTGCTCTGAATATAGATATGGTGCATTGGTGATAAGCTGGCCTGCTGCTAAAGGCTAGCACTCTGCACTGCAGATGAGCTCGATATCATTCACTGCTACCGACTCTCATTTCCTGTGTCAGCAGGGCCTGAGAATGCTGTCAAGCTAATGTGATCAGCCTATAATGGGTAGACAGTGCCTTACTTTGCTCCTGCAGGGATCCCTCTGTCCAATTAAGAAGTGCAGTTGGGTTTCATCTGATGTTCTTTGGCTGGAAGGATAATGTCATCTATTTTGCAAGGCTTCAAGAATAGAAAAAGCAATAAAGTTTGGGGGAAATGAAGATAGGAATCTAGCAAAAAAATGGAGTTAGTTTATCACCCTGTGTGCGATGACTTATATGGTCTTATTCCACTGCCTGGTGGATGAATAGGAGTTCCCCTCATGCTAACTATGCTAGGAAGTGGCGCTCATGGGACTTCTTACTGGTAGTCTCAGGAATACCAAGGGCTGAATAGACAGAGAGTGAATTACATTCTCACTTTTCTGGTGGCTAAATTGAGGACTTCAATCACCAGACTTTGTCAAGCTTCCACTTTCGTAAATACTGAATCCTCACTCACTTCCTTTTTTATGATCTGATTCAGACTCCCCTCCCAACCCCCGAAGTTAAAATCAGAAAAGAAAACATACAATTAAGAAAGCTATTAATGGAAAGAGATGAGTACAAAAGAAAGAGAGAGGAAAAGTAGGAGCAAAGAAAATGTCAAATATTTGGTGTGTGTATGTATATGTCAGGGCTTGACAAGGCCCTGGCTGGGCTGATTTAGTTGGAGTTGGTCCCTTATTGTGCAGGTAGTTGGACTAGATCACCTCCTCCCAAGGTCTCTTCCTAATATTCTGTGATTTGATGATTCGTGTGTGTGTGTTGTATCAAGGAAGAGATGGTAAAAAACAATTATATTATAGAAAGTTCTCAACAGAAGATTTTGAATGAAACCATAGTACATTGTAATGTTTGGTTCCTATTAGTTACTGCAGCCTTGTTTATCTGTCTGCTTTTATGCTGTACTCAGTGCTTTGGTATATGAGTGCTTATTGGCTCATCGGCATTTTACTGAGTGGTTCTGTATCACTGGTTGAGTAGTATTCAGTGCATCATACATTGTTTGACAAATTTTACTAGTAGAGTTGAATAATTTATGTGACATACATTTTTCTGTATTCTATTAGCTCCAAAGCTTGTCATATTCTATTAGGTGAATTTAATATTCCAAGAATTGCCAAAGAAATATATCCACTAATATATTTGACTATTTTTCATGCCATTCCTGCAGTCTTAGTGCACTGTTTGCCACTGATCATAAAGGCTGTTTAGGATGGCCCAGACTGCACATCTAGCTGGATTGTCTAGATAGAATTCTCATGTTAAAATATTGCACTATTTCAGAAAAGCTATAGGACATTCAAGGCCCAGTGAAATAAACGTATTCATGTATTGAATTAGACCCTAAAGCCTGTGTTTTATAGATTATTGTGCTCCTTGAGGTGGTCAAAGGCTACCACTTTCAGTCCTATACTCTTACACCAGCTGAGACATGAAATAATTGTCCAGAAATCTGCAACCTCTTGTCTTACTGTTGAAGAATTTTATTTCATGTTGGGATGCTGATTGCTGCAAACATTATACATACCGAAATGTGATGAAGCATTCACCTCTTACAAAATTCCTAGGAGCAAAAAAAGCAGAAACAGGTTTAGAACAGCTGTTCAAATAACCTTGACAGTGAATTATTTAAGACTTTATGGGTCACACAGAAGGACAAACATGCCCTAGATACATCAGTATACATCTTTATCTTATTACTAAAGCCAAGTGCAACTTGTTTTTCTCCTTCTGTATAACTTTTGCTTAATTTTTAATCTTGAAGTGTACTTTGGAAATGGCCTTACAAACTCTGTTCAAAAATATTTCCCGCAGAGATTTATAAACAGCTTCAAAACACTTGCCCTAAAATTGCTGGAATACATAAGTGAAATGGATTTGCAAGTTGATTTTTACTAACTTTATAGCCTATCTTATTGAACTCTGAGTTATTATAGCTTGATCCAGTAATGGCTCTTGGAAATGTTGATACTTTATCTTTTGCAGTTTCATAGGAACATAAATATCAATTTAGACTATTAAGGAAGACCAAGTCACAAGTAAAAATGCAGCTCTTCTTTGGATGGTAAACGATAGTTCATAATGTACTAGGTTTCTGAGCAGCCAGCTGATGATCAATAATTCAAATTATTGGTAGAAAGAGTTAATGCTTCAACAAGCAGAATTCCTGTAGTAAAGAAAAGAGCATAAAATACATTGCTGTTGTGATATTATAAACTGACCGCCTACCCAAAAGTGGCAGTGCAAAAGAAAAGAGGAGGTAATAATGGTGAATGTTTTCAGAGTTCTCACTTGGTATACTTTTAAGCATCTACATTTTTATCTGAACTTTATATGAACTCCCAGCTATTTTGAGTATGCAGTGTAGCCTGGAAATCCTGTGTAAGTGTGTTCTATTGGAAGATTTCTAGAGCTTGACATCAGAAACACTTGGGTTTATAGTGAAACAACTTTAAGTGGGGAATTTTTTTTCCATGGCTGACTTCCATTTGCGCAAATTGGGTGGTTTTGGGAAGGAGGGAGGGGTTGCACATGACTTAAGAGCGGGGAGGATTTATAATGCATCAGTTCCTATAAGTGTCAATAGTATGCCAGAGCGACTTATAGCAGGGATGCCCTGTAATTGGAGTTTTCTGATGTGTCTTTCCCCTGTGGGTGCCTTACTGTGCTTCCCCCTTCAGTTTCTTTTATGGGTCTTTGCAGTAGAGAAGGAACTAGGGGAGGTTCAACTGCAAGGCCTTATATAGCCTTGATAGGAGCCCTACACAGCATCATGCCCCACATGTGTGACAAATATGCACTGCTACTGAAATGCAAATATGCATTGCTACTTTCCAGTCAAAGATGTATGGGTGCATGCTCCCCCGATGTGGAGAACCCGCAGGGAGACACATCTCAAATAACTCCATTCACTGCACAAGGACTACGTCTGGATTACATCCCTCTGTCAACAGAGGGATGTAAATGAGGCACTTCAAAAGTGCAAATGAAGCGGGGACTTAAATATCCCATGCTTCATTTGCATAATCCCATCATGGCACTCTTTTGAACAAGCCCCATTTCAAAAGTAAAACTGCAGTCTAGACACGGTTCTTTCAAAAATGGCAGGATCTAGTTACAGGATCTTTCCAAAAAAACCTGTAGCTCAGAAAGCTGATAGATACCCACTCACTCAGATTTTGGCTGTGCTTTCACATTTATATCAATACTCATAGAAACATTTTTGCTGTCCTGAGCCTTTTTTCCTGAATAGCAATCCTTTCAAATTTGTCTTAAAACCAATTTGTACCTTTGAAAAAATGCACAGACAGTAAGGAAGCATTTATCCCCTTCTGCACAATGGACACTTGGTATGTCTTAATTAATTATTGTGATAGGAGGCACACTTTAAAAGAGCATAGCCATGAGTGTGCTCAGTAGCTGCTTTTAAGAAGTCAGTGTTCTTCCCTCAACAGTCTGGAAACCCTAAAGTGGGGTCCGGGTCCGCTTTCTACAGGGCAAATATGGCCCTTCAGGCTCAGTCCCAAAGTACAGTTCCCTCTCTCCAGGTCACTATGGCCTAGAGACCTAATCTAAAAATAAGCCTCCCTAAATTACTAGGAAGCTGGATTGTTGTGGGGTGGGGAGGTAGGGGCACTCTGTCCCTCCCACTCCACCAGGTCTTAGCCCAGGGCCCTGTTGGCAGTGGGGGATTTCACTGCCTGCCAGAACACACCGAGCTCCTGGAGAACAGTCCTGTGCCCTGGGCCACTTCCTACCATCCCGGCACGCCGCTGAGCTCTCTCAGCGAGATGGGCCTTTCCGGATGGTCTTTCTGGCCAGTGCTGTCACTGGAGCTGTAGCTGCTGAGGATCAGGCTGCTGCTACTGCTGCAGCTGCTCAGGAGCTCTGGCCTGAACTCCTTCCCCTCTAGCAATCAGCCCCAACCAAGTAGCTCCCTTTTATACCCAGCTTTCCCTGGAAGCATTCCCAGCAGAGCGGTGGGGGTGGGGCCTTTTCGGCCAGCTGTGACAGGGCAACTCCTTGTTCCTTAGTGTGGTGTAGATACACCCCATCACAGTCCCATTTTAGTGCTGATGGTAGTACTGGAGCCCAAACTGTGGGGCGCTTCCTCCTTGCAGGATCCATAAGCCCAGGCTCCAGCCTATGGTTGTAAATCTATGCAGCAGTGAAACAGCCCAAGCCTCACATGCCTGAGTCAGCTATGTGCATATAGACATACCCTAAGAGAGAAATTCCACATTTTACCCTCAGCTGCACCCATTCATCCCCATTACAGTGCTGTAAACAGAATTTATTCCTCAACTGCTTTCAAAATAGTGTCAGTATCCTGTAAACTCAGTGCTGTGCTGCATTGCAGTATCTCTGCAGCTGGTCCCTCATAGCAATCCCTAGGAAAACCATTAAGTCAGTGAGATGTTTCCTATGCTATAAATCTTTCAAGCAAATCAATTAACACCTTACTTTAACAGCTTGTATGAAGGCCAGACATTAGTTAATTACAACTTGATTAGACCAATTGACAACGAAGGGGCCAAAAAGGTGTTAAAATGATTAAGTTTGCATTCTGTCACTATTTGCAAAATTGTTAGCTGCTTATTAGCACAATTACAGCACTAAAAGCTTTTGAGGAAAGCTGAGTATGTTGGATAGTGATTGACTGAGTTTTGGTGGGAAAGGGAATCTCAGAGATAGCTATCCTCTCTGACAAATTTGTATCTTTAGTTGCAGATGTAAGCAATGGAGTTATTAGAGATATGTAGTTAAAAGCATCTCAAAATAGTGAAGGAGATATTTCCGTTTGTAGTTTCTTTTTCTCCTATGTTGGGAGTTCATGTTAAGTATTATAACAGACAACACTTTTTTGCATGTTCACATGTGGTCTGTGTTAGCTTTTACAGGAGTCCCTTCTTTGTCTTACTTCTGCGTCTGTATTGTAGTGGGGGGAGGAGATCTTACATTTTTAAAATACTAGATTACAATTCCTTAGCACCACTATTGTACTTTCCCTCTGGAATTACTTATGGGATACTTATCCTCCATCATTACTGCATGCTACCTCAAAAATGTAAACGCATGCTTTGATAAGTCTGCTTTTTTGGTATAATTTTAAGTATATGCATGATTCACATATCTAGCTCTTCTGGGTGCTACAGAAATAAGGTAGATATAAAATACAAGGGAAATGTAAATGATTATATCTATACATCTGTGGCAAGCTCTTGATATACATTTATATGTATGTATACATCAGGGCCTTTTCTGGATAGTTGATATGGATTGGTGTAGTTCCCTTGACTTTCATGGAGATACACTAATTTATGCCAGCTAGGGATCTGGACCCTCAGAATCTTGGTGTCTCTTCCTGTCTAGTCAGAGAATCCAGAGTACAAAGACTGTGTGTCATGCATGTACTTTTAAAAAGTGTATTATATGTGCACACTTGAATGGGTGTGGGAAAATAGTATATTTGAGCACATGCCCATATGTATATAAAGAAAGGGGCATAAACACCCCCTCTTTGTCCTCCGGGGTTCATATGGCTGGCTGGAGATTGCCAGCTTTGTAAGAGCCAGTAACAGCAAAAACATTTAGAATCATTTTTAACTGATTGCCCTGCTGCTAAAGCTGAGTGGGAGATTGTTCCTGGCGGAGAAATCCAATGTATTTTTGATTAGGAGAACAATTTAGAAAGAGATGAAAAGAACAGGTTTCATGCATCATAATGGGACATCAGTGCTTATCCTGAGTGACCAGGATGTTCTGACTTAAAGTAGAGTTCCCATTCTATTGAGGCTTTCCTGCAGAAATGTTCTTCAGTCTGTAGTCCAATACAAAATTAGAAACATGCATTTCAGATCTTCCATGCAAGTCTAGAACATAGTCAAGTGAATGCTGTAGCAAGAAACAGACTTATTCATAGGGCAATTTAAGGAGCTGTTCACCCCAAAATGGCTAAAGATAAATTACAAAGTACAAAGAAAGCAACTACGGTGAGAGCTGAGGACTGTAACATGAAAGGATGTGAGGAGAAGGAATCCAGAGGGCAGTAGTTATTCTCCATTCTGGGAAACTCTGCTACTGAGGAAACTCTAAGGTAAGCCAGTACTAAGTTTGATGACAGGTGCCAAGCTAACCTTTAACTAGCAAAGGAGACATTGTGCATTGTCAAAGCCCAGTGCTGGTTTGAATGTGCTGTTCCCAATGTTGTCAGTACAAGTGCTACGTGCAGCTTTTCAAAGCTTGTAAACTATTTAAGAAGTAAGCATAATACTATTTTTCACTTATATAGCAACTTCCATCTGCTATTTGTAGCTTTATAAAAATTAAACAAGTTTCAGGCAACACCAATGGGATGTATCTATAGGTCAACAGAACAGTCAGGAATAGATTCAAGAATTAAGTCCATCAATCCTGGTGTCTTTCCCTTAGTTACTACACTCTTTTTCCTCCCATGAATAATTCTCCACAGAAATGAGTAAAATAATTTTTATGTGGGGAGGGGAGTATGGAGCACTTAGACTTCAAAATTAAATAAATTATAAGGGAGAATATAAAATGAAAATGGTTGAGATTTTCAAAGCACGATAGAGAATGTAAAGACACATCTCCGACATTCTTGTATACTCATGGTCTGTTCAGGCCTTAAAGTCTTATCATGTTTCTCTCATTTGACCTGTACATTACAGGCCACAAAAGCTCTCCCACCCATTCAGTTAATAGGTTATTAAAGTCCTTAAATCTTGAGCTAAATACTTTGTTACAGGGAATCTACCATTTACTCTAGTTCAAACCAGTAAGTGACCTGTGCCTCATACTGATGAGGAAGGCAAAAAGCTTCCAGTGTCTCTTCCATTCTGACCTGGAGAAAATTCCTTCCTCACCCTGAGTAAGATGATCAGTTAGGCCTGGTCTACACTGAGACCTTAGTCCGAAATAAGCCCCTCAAGGTCAGCTTTATAAGTGATGCATCCACACTACCAAACCCGTTCTTCCAGAATAAGGGTCTGCAGAATTCGAACTCTGTCATCCTACTTTTCATGAGGAATAACACTATTCCTGAACTTCTAAGTCCAAAATAACATTAGCGTGGATGCTCGTGTTGCCAATTCAAACTAACTGGCTTCAGGGAGGCCTCTTGCAGCTCCCCGGAGTACTTCCTGGGGCTCTGAGTCCAAAATAGCATGTCCACATTAACGGAGCTTGCCTTGGACTACATTCTGTTTTTCCTGTAGTCAGGACATGGAACTTTGAATTTGTAAAATCGGGTGCCCAGAAGTCAAATATAGTAAATTCAAAATAATCTCCTAGTGTAGACTTGGCTTTAGACCCAGAACATGTGGGTAAACACCATGAGCCAGGCACCTGGGAAAGAATTAACTGTAGTAACTCAGAGCCCACCCCACCTACTGTCCTACCTCCAGCCTTTGGAGATACATGGTAATAAAACTCATAAATGACCCATTTAGCCCTTAATTTGAATGCTGTCTCCCTCTCTGGTACTTACTCTTTTGATGTATTTATAGAGAGCAATCATGTCTCCCCTCACCCTTCATTTTGTAAGACTGACCAAACCAAACATCTTAAAGTTTCCTCTTCTGATCATGCTAGTAGCGCTTCATGCACTTGTTCTAGTATGAATTCATCTTTTTTTAAACATGGAAGAACAAAACCATATACAGTGTTCCACATGAGGTCTCACCAGTGCCTTGTACAATGTAATAACACTTCCCTATTTCTACCGGAAATACTTTGCCTGATGGACATAGACTTTCACTTAGCACTATTCAATTTAATCCCATTTCTGGTATTCCAGGTTTCAAGGACATCCAAATCTTCTTCTATGATATTCGCATCCTCCTCCATATTGTCAATAGTCTTCCAACTTTCTGGTATCTGCAAATTTGACTAGTATGCTTCCACTTTTTGTGTCTGTCATTAATGTTAAATACGATTGATCCCAAGACCAATCCTAAAAGAACTCCATTAATATCCTCCCTTCAGCCTCACTATTCACCATTCAGCATAACCCATTGTTGTCTCCCATTTAATCAAATCCTTACTGATCTTTTAATTGTCATATTAATCCCTGTCTTTTCCACTTTAATTAATAATTTCCCATGTGGAACTTTATTAAAGGCTTTCCTGAAGTAGGTTAGATCAACTGATTTTCAAGACAAAGGAAATGAAGTAATCTCCTCAAAGAAGAGGAGGTAAAAGAAGTTGTAAAGAAAATTTACATAGGATTGCAAAAGTCATGATCGTGACAGCAATTTGCCTCCTTGTCAAGTTTCAAGAGCTATCATTGATGCCTGCAGTGGCTCATCTAATAGCTATCACATGATACAAATTTTGAGATTGGGCATATGTCTGGAGCATAAACATAATGCTATAAAGTATCCTCTTAAACATAGGTGTCACATTTTTTATCTGCCTTTTTCATTGAGCAAATCTATGAAAATGATAGTTACTACAATAGTTGTTCCTACAGTTCCTTCTTTGAGTACCATCTTTGTCTGTCATTAACATTATTTCTTTTTAGTCTGTTGATACCCTCTTTGTCTACTCAGGCAGATACCAGGAGAAATAAGAGTAAAGTTTAGATTTAGCTGCCATTCTTTATTAACTAAAGAATCGTTGTCAAAGTTCAATCTTTCATATCAACTAAAAAAAAATCAGTTCTTTTTTTTGTGAAGTGAACCTTTGCCTGATGGGTCATTACATTTACAGACCCATGATTTCTCCAGTTCCAGCTTGTCTCTCCTGCTTGAGTCACCATGTTAATGCCAAAAATAGCAATTCAGGTAAAAGCTTTGTAAAGTATAAATGGAATAAGGAATCTAAAAATAAATTTAACTTTGCAGTGCTCAGAAGTGAAATGAAAGTCAGTAAAAGATATATTATAATTGTATATGTATAGAGTTGATCTTCTATAAACGTGTTAATAATTTTACATCTACGGCCAAAAGGGACTGACCAGATCAACTAATCTAATCTCCTGTACATCACAGGCCACTAAACCCCACCAGTTATCCGTGCAATGAGCCCAATAATCTAGAGTTGACTGAAGTATTATAGCTTTCTGGCAACTAATCTATTGTGTGCCACAGACAGAGACGAGGAGGGAATGAAGCACACTGATGCCTGAGACCCTTGCAATGGCAGGGAAATGATTTAGTGAGCTATACCCCGAAAAATACATCATGTTACATTGTACAGGATATTTTCTCTTAGAAGCAGCAATATCTTTTGAATGTCATTACTTTATTCTATGTCTGTAAGTTGAGCATGGTTCAAAGATACTAAAGTCAACAGTTTCAAACCTGAATGCCTAAAGTGAATCTCCTAAATCCAGTTAAGCATGTAAATAGAAATGGCCCAATTTTCATAGCTGCTAGGGTTCAGTGGTTGATTTGTTCTTTGGAAAGTCAGATGGTTGTAGTTAGATTCCTAACTTTGGGTGTAGGTGCCTAATGTCAAAAAGCCATGTCTGAAAATATTAACCTTAGACATCTATAAGTACTTCCTCTGAGATTTGCAAGGAAAATTCGTGGTTTTAAACATGATCTTTATATTTCATGCTTTCTGTATATAGCACTTTCCATCTTTAAAATATTTCCTATGCACAAAATGACCCTGAATGAGTTCTCTAAATATTGGTTCTAACTGTCATTTCAGTATGGCATGTTGAATACATATATTTAAATCATTGAATATATTGTATATAAGGTTTTTTTACATGGCAGCTGTAGCTTCGTGTAAGAGAATTGCATAATAGGATATTTAAAAGAGCGAGACTTAGGGAATAAATAAGAGCATTTCCAGGTGCTAAACTGGAACACCAGATGCATTAAAAAAATATGGGAAGATGCTTTAGAAAATGTGGGTAGTACAGAGAGATTAAAAAAGAAAAGGCTATTGGCAAAATTCAGATCCATGCTCAGATTTCAAAAAAGAGGGTAAAAAGAGGAACAAAAGCCATAAGCTTTTTGGGGCAGAAGAGTCTTTTTTGATTATTTTACCAACCAAAGACAGATGAAGCTGCCTTCCTTACACAAGTCCCTATGTAGGATATCTGCAGGGCCACAATGTAGTCGTTAGTGCATACCCTCACAACCCACTACGCCTTCAACAAGCTGGTCAGAGATGACACTGCTTTTGGCAGAGCTGTGTTGCAATTGCCACATTGATGAACTCCTACCCATCTCCAGGGATACTACTTGGGAATCCCCTGACATGGAATGGTCATGAGCAAGCATTTGAAGAAAGAAAAATGGTTACTAACCCTCTGTAATTGCTGTTCTTTGAGTTGTGTTGCTCATGTCCATTTCATGACTTACTCTCCTTTCCCACTGTTGGAGTTCCAACAAGAAGGAATTGAGGGAGGAGGGCCAGCAGCACCCATTATATTGGTGCATATGCATGCCACTAGAGAGGATGCCAGAGCCAGTCATCTATGGAAATCACTGAGGGTGCGTCTACACAGCACTCTAAATTCGAAATAAGATATGCAATTTGTGCTATGCAAATTGTGCATCTTATTTCAATTGAATTTTGAAATAACATGCGATTTTGAGACTTTCCTTAACCCTTGTGGAAGGAGGGTTATCAGGATGCTGAAATAGCACACCTGTTATTTCAAAAAATATTTCAAAATAACAGGCGGCTTGTTAAAATGCAGGGTAGCTATTTAACACACTGTAGAAGTACCCTGAAGGAAAAACTTGTGGTACTGATGGATGTGGCAAGCACATACATCTAACATGGAATGGACATGAGCAACGCAGCTTGAAAAACAGCAGTTATGGAAGATTAGTAACCATTTTTCAGCAGAAAAGGAATACAACCCTCCAGTAAATCAGGATTTCACTGTTTAGTCTTTGAAAATTCATTCACATTTTTGTATATTATACTCTATTTAAAATAACCTGATAGGAACTATAAATAGCTGTCTGTAAGAAAAGACTGCATCTGTGCATTCTAGACAGTGAGTCTCCAGTCCCTGTGCCTTAAGAGAAGTTTTTTGGTATCAGCTGTAGGATGCAACTCAGCTGTAAGTTTTTTTAGATCTTTCTGCATTTCAGTTAAATGTCTTGGCCAGGAGAAATTACTATAATTATAAGTAATCTCTGCTCAGAGTAATTATAAGATTTCTTTAAGGATGGATTTTCTTGAAGGCTGTGTTTACACAGCAGTGTTATTTTGGAATAACTGATTTTATTCTGAGATAACTTATTCCATGTCTATACTATAAGCAGTTTTTTCGACATAATGTTAAGCTGGAGGTTTTCTTAGTCTGACTCCTTAACCCTTATTTTACGAGGAGTAAGGGAAGTTGGAGGAAGAGTGCTTTACCTCAGACTTCCTGCTGTGTAGACAGCGCCAAAAACCAAAATAAGCTGTTTTGACTTAAGCTACGCAGTTGACATAGCTCAAGTTGTGTAGCTTATTTTGGCTTTAGCCCTGCTGTGTACACATGCCCTAACAGAATATGGTTTATGATTAGAGATCTGACTTTTAGATTAAACTATTATTCATCTTCTATGGGAGTTAGGAACCATACGGTGACTGGTAAACAAACAAATATTTTCAGAGACTATTTTTACCTAATTATATCTGTTTCTCTGATTTTTATCAATGCCCTCTTCCTTCACTATATTGCTCTTATCTCTCAGTCTCTGCTAAGTAAGTCATAGATTAATTATTTTTTTCACTCCTCTGAGCATAACTTTACTAAAGTAAGTGTAACTTACTTTTCTTGCCTTGATAGCTATGACATAGGGGATGGACTCACTTTGGCATGGATAGAGAGTAGTGGGTTCACTACTTCCTGCCCTCCTTTAGAAGTTGTACCAGCTTTAATTTATAGCAGGACTTCAGAAAATTCCTGTTGGTGGAGGGTGTCTATGAAATGAAATGAATTAGTATGTCATGTGGGTAACTTGTCTCGTGTGACACTAAGAGTACCTTCATGCCAGTTGGCACACTGATAATTATCCAACAGGTGGTACTTAATGTATCATTGGAAAAATAATAACTAGCCATTGCTTGATGTATGTACAGTAAACCCACAAAGGACTTTATAGGTATGTGTTACAAGGACATTCTTAAAGTTTATTGGGTAAACTGTACCTAACCTATACCTATTCCAGAAAAAAAGAATCATGGTTCTGACTGCTCAAGTTTGTCTGTAGTGTAAATTAAGCAAGGTGTGACCAAAGACAAAGAAAAGCATCTTTACATGCAAGGTTAAAAAAAAAAACCATCAGGACAGCAAGTGGGGAAAGATTGAAGAGAAACCTGCTTAGGCAAAGATTGTAACTTGCTTAAATTGTTGTAGTCTTTGAAGCATATATTTGTGTGATTGTAACTCTTCCTTTCTTTATTCTTTATACTTGGTATCACTAAATCCTATGTCTTTTTGTAAATAAACTTGTTTTACTTTTGATGTACACCAATTCAGTGTTTTGACTGAAATAAGAATGTTGGTGAAACCCAAATTAACTGAATGAATTGCAGTGTATTGTCTTTTTAAAGGAATAATGAACTGAAGAGTTTGCTGGCAAAGCACACAAGGTGGTTTGTCAGGGTATGTCTACACTACAGTGCTATTTCGAATTAACTTTATTCAAAATAGTTAATTTGAATTAAGCTGATTCGAAATAACACATCTATACACAACAACTATTTCAAAATAGCGTTTTGCTATTTTGAAATAGCACATCCACACTGAGTGGACCCTGAACTGAAGTTAAGGCTTGCCAGAACCAGTGCTGGCAGGGCATCAGGTTAAGACTTAGTGTGTGGGGCTGCTGCCTGAGGCTAACTGAGCTCCATGCTTAAAGGGACCCTGCCCCCACCCCGGACAGACAGTTCTCAGGGTTCCCTACTTACTTGTCTACCTTGATGAGGGACAGCAAAGCAGTCCTGTCTTGGAGTGCCCTGAGTGCCCGCACTCAGGACACCACACCACTCAGCCACATGGAACCAGAGCTGCCCCTGGGCATGCCGGTGTTTCTCGTGGGGTCATTGCCATCAGCCCGGCTGCACTTGCCGCAGGCTGCCATCTGGGGGGGGTCCATTGGGGGGCTGTCAGGATCCAGGAGGCCCTGAGGGAGATTGTCCACCCCAAGGAGCCTTCAGAGCCTCCCCGGTCCTCCCCACCGGGGGCTCATGCCCCATTCCTCGCTCACGTCCTTCCACTTACCCCTTCCAAGCCTCCCTTCCTGATGTCAAATAAAAGACACGTATGTTCAAAAATAGAAACTGGATTTATTGAACAAAACTGGGGGGGGAGATGAACCTCTGGGGAGACTGGGAAAAGGAGGTGGGAGAGGGGAAGAGAGAGGGTGAAAGAGGGGAGGGGGAAACCTGGGAGGAGGGAGCTGGAAGAGGGAAGCAAGGAGAAGAAGGGGGAGGGGAAGCTCAGGGCTCTGGGTTGGGGGTCTCGACCAACTTGACTTTCATGCTAACCTGCTCCTGGGTTCGCATGTGGCCTTTAGTAGCCAGGCTGGCAGCTATCCTGCCATAGACGGCAGCATTCCTCTGTCTAGTGTGGAGATCATGGACGTTGGGGGCATCCCCCCCAAACCTGAATAAGGTCTATGATCTCCACGCTGGATCAGGAAGGCACCCGCCTTCTCCAGTCCCTGTCAGGCTCCTGGGAGCTGGCAGACTGCTCCTGGGGAGCAGGGGAGGGCTGACTGCCAGTGGCTTGCTGGCTCATGTTTTGGGGCCTCCGGGTCAGGGGTCCTGGTGGCCACTGCTGGCTCTGGGCTGGCAGGCTTGGAGCTGGCACATTAAAGGTCTACCCCTTTAAAAGCTCTGGGGCTGGGGGAGAGGAGAATAAGTTTTCCTGGTTGTGCCCAGAGTGGCAACCAGGGCTCCCTGGGAAGGACTGGAGGCCCCCTATTTTGAATTAAGTGTCTACACAGCACTTAATTCGAAATAGCTATTTCGAATTTGGCGTTACTCCTCGTAGAATGAGGTTTACCAAATTTGAAACAAGGGCTCCACTATTTTGAATTTATTTCAAAATAGCGGTTTGCCTGTGTAGACGTTATTAAAGTTAATTCGAAATAACTGCTGTTATTTCGAATTAACTTTGTAGTGTAGACATACCCTCAGAGAGTTGTGTCACAGCTTAGCAGTAGCAAAACTGTCTCTTGCTGAAGCTCAGAGGGGATAATACAGTAACTCATAATTGTGAGCCACACCCACTTTGTGGGCCACGCTGACTGAATCTAGATTCCCAGGCCAATGGTGGCTATAGATTGTGCAATTTACCCCTGCTTTTCAAATTGGACTTTGCACTACTGCAGTCAGCAATTTGGGTTTCAAGGAATGAACTTGTCCCCAGATTATTTTTTGTCTTTTATTGCATGAAAAGCAATGACTGAATTTAATTATGAAGAAGCAGCAGCAGAGGAAGAAACAGTAAACAAATAAGAGTCAGGAGGAGTAAGAGAGGCTGATGGGAGCATTTGCTCTCACCAACCTCCCATTGTGGGGTGGGATTTAAGATATGTCCAGTCCAGCCTGAATCCTTTTGCTGAGACTGCCTGTTAGAAAAGAGAGTTTTGTTAAAAAAATCTCTCCATATATTTTGGAGGCAGTCTGTCTGTCTGTGCATCTGTCTGTTCATTTGATCAAGTACTCTTAAATCATAAGAGCTAGGACCACCAAATTTGGTATGTGGCTTCCTCTTATCCTAACTTAAACCAAGGTCAGGGTTTGGTTGTGCCTAGAAAACAGGAAGGGCTGGGAATTGGACTATTTTCCATAATATGGAAAGGGGGGAGGCAGAAGGAGGTGGAATGTGAAAGGGAAGGGCACAGAGGGGGCTACTGAGAGTGGCCACTGGGGGCAGCTGCAATATCCAGAGCGTGGCCAGCCGGGGTGAGGTGCTGCCATCTGCCCTGCCAGCACACTGTTAAAGAGCATCCCTGCCCCAAACCTGGAGCCTGCAGGTCATGTGGAGGAGGGTACTGGAAGAGAGAACATCCCCCAGATCCTGCAAGCCACAGCCTGACTGTCTCACTTCCATAGGTGGTCCATTAAGCTCCCCCCCCCCATCTCCTGTCTTGAACCCTCTAGCCTGAGTCCTTCACCTCCCACCTGCCTTGACTTCAGCACTCCCTCCGCTTGCCCTGAGCCCACCCAACTTCCTCCCCCATGCCCTGAGTCCCTCATACCTTCCAGCCCTCTGTTCTAAGCCCCTACCTCCTGTCGCTCTTCACCCCCAAACTCTCACTCCAGTCTTCATTTTCCTTCATTTTGAAAAATACAATCATTGAAATAATGCATGTATATTTTTCATTTAAAAAAAATCTCCTTCAGTTACAGACCTGAGCAATGCTGGATACAACTGCTGGTATATAAATAAACAAGACCTTCCAAGTGCCAGTGGTGGTTACAAATTTATTTTCTTTGTGATGAGGAATTGGGTGCAATGGGAATTGAACTCAGACCACCAAATATGTTTGACAAAGGCCAGATGAGCATCACTATATCATAGGGCGGTGTGGTCCTTTAAGGGAGTTGGGTTTAGTTCTTAGCTGGTGAGATAAATGGCCAAAAAGCAACTTAATGCAGAGCGCTGTGAGGAGTAGGAAGGCTCCTGCAGGTACCCAGAACCATCTAGGGTTTTTTTTTTGGCCTTTCTCCTGGATGGTGTCTCAGTTTCTTTTCAGATCAGCCAGCTTTTCCGGCTTACATACACTAGAAAGCTACAGGGTTGTTGTTTTTTTTTCTGAATAGGCTCTTTAAGGAGGAAGAATGGAATAACGATTTAAATTGATTTTTTTAAATGCACTGTGCAGAATGCAAATGGATGCCATTGTCCAGCTGCTGATGACATTGAAAGACAGCCTGGAAGCTGGACAAGTTGTAGTGATTTCTCCAGAGATTTCTCCAGATACCGTATCAGTGAAAGAGAGAGATGACCTAGCAGCCATTTTCTATACAACAGCAAATTTTCTATTCACTCCAAAACCCGTACACCCCTATTGTAATTGTTATAGCCTTTGAAGCAGGACTTTTAAAGCCTTTTAGTAAAGATTTCTCTGATATGCAGCAATTTGTCTTTTTGTACAGAGAACTTTTGAGACAGGGTCCAACAGTTGATGATGTCAAAGACCTAATTGGTCCTTAAATAGAAGTCATGTTTATGTCTATTCCTACAGAAGGGGGTATTGTTCTGACTACATTCCCAGCCAATAGCTTCTCTCAGAATTATTCAATGAACACAAACATTAGATAATACTTTGAAGTTTCAAGAACTAGAACAGTTTGACTGTGTATAGTAAATTTCTTGGTTCCATTTATTGACGGGGCAAGGGAACCAAAAGAAGGTATTAAAATGATGTGATAGAGCTGCGATTATAAATGAGACTAGTTCCAAATATGATTTGCATAAGAAAATGTCTCAACGTGAAAAAAATATAGGAAACATGGAAACCCATTTTCATGCTGTGCATTTCAATTTACTTTAGGAAATATGTGTTTTGGTAATGGCTTAAAAATGACTGCAGACTCGTAAAATGTTGGATAAAAGTGAGTTGTTTCCTATAAAATGTGCAGATAAACAAGATTCTGTGGATTTGCCTTTTGCTTCTGTGTTGTCTTCTTTTCTAATTTATCCTTATTTAGTTGGAGGTATGTTGACTGAATCATAGTCTGTCATATCTTGATATATAATCAAGGTAAAACCTATGGCTTCAGAAAAAAGAGTATGGCCAGAATCTCTGTATAAACAAACATAATTCCTTTGACTCCTGTTATGCTGTACTCATTTGTGCCAATGAATGTGGAGGCTGGTGAATATGTCTGGATAATGTAGACTAGCAACTCAAAAGCAGAGCTTTGAGAGCCAATTTGTTATGCTGACCAATATTAAGAAATGTGAATGATTCTTGGAGAGACAAACTGTGTATGTTTGCCTCTAGAAATCTTAAAATAACTTCCATTGTACCATGTGACTCAAGGTGAAAGTAGATGACATGATAAACCTGGCAAATGGGTTACTAGAGAAAGGAGGGAAAAGAAAAGAATGATCCACTATACAGTGAAAATTTAAGAGGTCCTCAAAGCTATGGATGAATTAAGTGAATACAGTGGAGGATGATAGAGAAAGCTGACATGAAATTCCTAAGAACCTCAGATACAAAGCTAAAGCTAATAGACTCGCTGGCAGTCTATTTCAGGTACATAAACAACATTATGTATCCATTAAAGAAGAATTTGTGCTCAAAGGTATCCAATGTTACTAAGACCTTGTCTGTACTACCAAGTTTTGTTGGCAAAACTCATGTCAACACCCAAAGTTGATAAAGAAAAAAATCACCAGAGTGTGTTCACATTTGCTCCGTATGTCAAAAGATCACATCTGCACTGGAGACAGCATCATCAACAGTGTGAGCAATCCACTCTGGGTATGTCTCCACAGTGCAGTGTTGTGAGAATGTAGAGTTGATCATTGCGCATCTTGGGATTCCCTCTGAGTTCTCCCACAGCCTCCTCAGCTGCTAGGAGCAGCATCGTGAGTAGCTCTGTGAGCTCTCTGTGCTGAGGAATGTCAAAGCAGCACAGCAGTCTGTTTCCCTCACTCTGCAGCAGCAGTTTGCCTGTGTTGAGGGCTGTCTCTGAAGGGTAGGGAGTTTGTGTGGCCTAGGACAATTCCCATTGACTTCAAGCCCTGATCCCATCCTGTCTTTTCCCACCTCTGCTCTGCTCCTTCCCTCAAGTTTGCACCCATGCTTTGTGCCTACCCCGCCTTTTCCTGCCCTACACCATCCTCATTCCACCCCTTTCTCCAGGCTCCTTCCCCACAAGCAACATTACCTGGTGGCTTACTGACACAAGACCCACCCTCCAGCTAGGGTTGCCAGGAGTCCAGTTTTCTACCAGACAGTCCAGTTTTGGGGGGCTCTGTCAGGTAAAAAAAATCCAGAAAATACCGGACATGTGCAATGTTCAGTATTTTCTGGTTTTCAGACTGGGCACCTGCGTGCTGGTCAAGCGCAGGGTGGTGCCACAGCCGGCCTGACTTGCGCTTCTCCTGGACTGTGCTGGGGGGTGAGAGTGCCCTGGAATCTGCACTGCCTGGGTTAGTCCCACTCCCCACCGGCTGATATGCTCCTTGTCCCCCGCCCCCTCCTGGCCGGCCGGTTGGTTCTCCCCCACTTCTCCTCCCGATCTTCCCCGGCCATCCCCGCTGCACCCGCCGCCAGCCCTGCGTCCGGCAGCCAGTTCTTTCCTCCTCTCCTGATCTCCCCCAGCCAGCCCTGCTGTACCCAACCCCCACCCCCGCTGCCAGCTCTACCTCCTGTCGGCCAGTTCCTCCTCCCAGTCTTCCGCAGCCAGCCCCACTGCATCCCCACCAGTGCTGCTTCCAGTGGCCAGTTCTCCCCTCCTCCTCCTGAGCTCCCCCGGCCAGCCCCACTCCCACTGGACGCCCCTCCCATCTCCCTCCAATCTCCTCTGGCCAACCCCACTCCGCCCAACTCCCTTCCCCCACTGACCAGCTCTGCTTCCCATTGGCCGCCCCCCCGATCTCCCTCTGCCAGCCCCCGACTCCCTCCCAGTGACAGCAGGAAGCAGAACAATCTGACTGCTTTGCTCTGCTGCTTTGCTCTGCTGTCTCCCAGCCGTGTCGTTCTGCTTCCCCTCCTTCAGTGAGTCTGGGCGCAGTTCTGCCCTCTCAAGGGACATGACTGGGACACAGGATAGTGGAGCTTCACTTCCTGCCACCACTGGTGAGTGCAGGGGATGGGCCTGCCTCTGCTTCTGGCACCAGGTCCCCTGCTAGTCCCCTGGTCTCTGAGGGGCACCTTAAAGCACAGGCCCCAGGGTAGTTGCCCTGAATTGTTCAATGGACAGGACAGTTCTGGCTGTGTTCCTAGTGCAGGGCAGAACAGGCACACTCCATGATTTGCTCTTTGTTCCCCAAATCAAGCAGCTTAGTCAGCTGCCACATGGCTCCCGAAGCTATGAAAGGGAGAGGTGCATGCCTGCAGGGCAGCAGAGATCAAAACACTGAGCACAGTGACTGGGGCAGACATTGTGGGATACTGATAGAAGCTAGTGGACAAAACAAATTGCTCCTTGCTGACAATAAAGGGAGAAAAAAAATTCTCTTGTAGGGGTGAGTTTTTTGTCACCAAAACTGGGCATTTTTCCCTACAAAAGTCCCATTGCAGTGTGTATGCTTTCACAGTTTTGGTGACAAAAGTTGGTAGTGTCGACCAGGCCTAAGAAGCCCAACATGGTCTAAATGGCTAGGCTGACCCCAATCTAAAACCAAGCAGGACTTGTCATTCTTGACACCGATTCACAGAGTTTCAACTTCATAGAAACAGGATGGTAAAAATTGCAATACCCACAAAATGGACAGTTAAATCTAATGAGGAGGTTACTACTTTTAACCATAGGCAGTAAGTGGTTGATTTAGCTACTGAAATCCTGTAGTATGCTTTTTTCCCCCATTGTTTTAATTCTGTTTTCATATATAGGGAATACGCGGGAATTTTTGTGATTATGATTTGCATAAAGACACACAAAATGGGAATTGATTTTTTTTCCCACTGGATGTGGGGTCGAGCCCAACGTCACAATGAAATTATAGGGCAGTGGAATTTATTGGACTAGTATTTTCTGAAAATATTTCTAGGTTTCTGTGTATTCCATGCATATACTAGCACTATGATACTGGAATTAATTTAGCACTGAGCAACACAAGAATTAGGAGAATTTGTCAACTCCTCATCCGTTAAATTAAGTTCTTGTGACAGCCAACAGCCGATATTTCTAACACTGTTTTTTCTTAGTTGTTTAGAAAATGTGGACATTTTGTACATTAGCTTTGTAGGATGTTCAAAAGGGCTTGCTGAGGCGTTATGCCAGACACTGCTTGTGAAATGGGCTCCGCAGATTTCTTTAGGCAATATTGTAGCAATAACAGAGACACAAGAACATCAGGGGAAGTAAACACTGTTTTCTGACATGATTTCTTTCCAAGCTAAATTTAAAGACTGAGGAGAAACCTGCAGTTTAAAAGGTGCTGTTATGTTGCATTGCAGGCCTGGGAAAAGCTTTTAAAGACCCTTGAGAAAATCAACTCTCTTAATGGAGGTAGTGTATATACACGTGTGTTTTTAGTGCTCTTGCCTAACACACCTTTTGGGGTTTTTTTCCCCTATGACATTTTGTTGAGGCAGCAATTATAAAACAAAATAAATAGTGGCTCTTTTACTAACTGTGCTAAACCTTACCAGTTGGAATATATTAGCTTCTACTTTAGTTACTCCAATTTACAGTATTGTATCAATTAGACATCTTTCTTTGTTCATGCCTGTCATACTCGAGGCTTAATATTCCATAAATAGATTCAGTGGTAGCCTAGCAGCAACCGCACCTCTTTGCCTCACTCGCACCGATTTTGTGGATTGTGACTTCTCTACATAAGAACTACATGTTCTGAAACTGTTGTTGACCTCTAAACAGCATAAAACCATTAGTAGCACTTGAATTTCTATTTTAATTATTTAAGTAACTGGAACAAGGTTCCCTGAAATTGGCAAGTATAATTACCTATGATGTTTAACAGCTCAGAGACACTCAAGAGTCTGTCCAATGTTTCATCTGGCAGCTCCAGCTTTCATTAGAGTTGGATATTAAAGATCTTTCAGGGACCTACAGCTTTGCATTATACCATCTGCATGTCCAGGCGGTTCAAAAACAGAAACAAATGAGTGTTATGCTTATCTATTTTGTTTTTTGAAAAAGGGAGAATGCATTCATTATGATGCATGTTTCCACAATGAATCTTAGGTGTTGCAAGTGGAAGAAACCTAACAGGCTGAAAGTCTGGAGGTGATGTGATTAACCTCTATGTGTTTGTTTTTGTTTGGTTGGTTGGGGTTTTTTTTGTCTGTTTGTTTTTTTATTATATGGGAGGCAAGTCCCCAAACTATGTCTCATGTGACATAGAGACACAATATGAAGATGAAAAAATGAGGACACTAAGTCAAGTTAATGCTGCTGTGTTCCTTATGGTATATTTTCTGGAGATTTTTTCACGGTAGTTTATAATGTCAAACTCATCATGTTTCTAACAATATCCCTTTGGAAATTTAGATCTCATTGTTAGGAATTTTTTTCTGGAATTCAGAATAAATTTCTATTCTTAATTTCATTCCTTGTTCTGTTCGGTTTTCATATGTAGTATTTGCAGAAAGTTATTACAAGAATTGCTTAGATGTCTCTCAGCATAGCATATATATATATGTAATTTTATCTAGCTGTTTTTATTTTTGTGCAGTGGGCAATGCCTTTAATCTCTAAATCATTCATATTAAATATAGAGAGAACATTTCTCTTTTTTCCTCCGTCTGAAACAAATTTTCAAAAATGTAACACAAATTCAGAAAAACGATTTTGTCCAACTGCCCCCATTCCCTCCCTCCACCCAGCCTTAAAAAGGCTAAAACATTTTGTTAGGACATTTTTTATTTAAAATTGCATTTTGTTTTGAGTTGAAGTTCCAGTTTATTTTTTAAAAGGGGTTTAAACCCTAAAAGAATTGAACAAAAGTTCTATTGTGGGTTGAATGAAACATTTTTTTTACCCGAAATTTTTATTTTTTTCATTTTTACCTAATTTTGTAAATGTTCTTTTCACATTGGTCAGAGACAGTATTTTTTTAACATTTATGTGGTACACCCAGAAAAATTAATGAGTTACATATCATCCTCCAATCTCACTGTAACTTTGTAGTATTGTGTGCCTAAAACTGCATACAATGTTCCAAGTATGCTTTCAGCAGGGGACGGTCAAAAGTTCACTATGCACCTATTTGCTTGCAATCACTTCAGGGAAGGCAACTCACAAACAAGTTATTCACCAGTGTTTGACTGCAGCAGGGCTGGCTCTAGACCAAATGGTGCTCCAGGCAAGGAACATCTTTGGCTCCCTCCTCTCCATTTGTTAAATTTTGAGTATCTTATTTTTATTGCCTTGGTAGCCTATTTCATGGCTTTGATGGATAATTTGTATGCATGATTTATCCCTGTCATATAAAACGATATATTTGTATTCTAGGATCTGCAAATTATTCATGCCATCAATAAGCAAATGAAAATATGTCCTCTAAGCTTACAGAAACTTTTCAATTTTAAGAATAATTGGAATGTTCTAGCTAATATTAAGGAGGGTCAAGGAAAATGTAGTTATAATATCTGGAAGGTACCATGGGATTCTACAAAGGTCCTGACCATTCTAGGAGGTTAGTGAAAAATAAATCCACCTATAGAATACACGAAACACGTTGCTTCAAACACTCTATTTTCCCTTTTGTCACTAACAAAAGCAGCAGCCCAAGCCTAGCACCCTCCATATCCAACATCTCAGGCTGTCACTTGGATTGCCTACCCCTAAATCCGGACTTGAACATGAGCATGTACAGCTTAAACATTATAACTGTGAACATCCATTAAAAAGGACGGAAATGCAACTGACTGGCCTACAGCAAGGGGTTTGTTTTCCAGAAGCTGGGAATAGGTGACAGTGGTTGGATCAATTAATGACTACAATTACATTGTGCTCATTTCTCCTGAAGCACCTGGATTGGCTACTGTCAGAAGACAGGATACCGGGCTAGATGGATCTTTGGTTTGACCCAGTATGGCCATTCTTATAGTCTTACATACTTAGATTTGGCTCACGCAGTGTCTCCATCCTTGTGCCTGCAGTAGTGGGTTGTATTAGTGAGGACAGATGGTTCAGCCCTTACAAGAGATAGGGATACTGTGCTTTGTGATGTTCAACAATGATTCCTTATGCAGCAGAGCCCTGATCCAGTGAAGAAGTTCTGTGCTCTGCACAGCTCCCAAACCAGCAAACTCAAAGGAAAGCTATTTTCACTCTTTCTTCTCCCAAAAAATAAGTGGAAGGTGTAATTAGTGCTTTGAGAGAAGACATTTGTATTATTAAATTTACCTGATTTAATTGTATTTAAAATACTTCACATTGTTTATGTTAATTTTGGAAAACGTCCCCATCCAAATCTTTAGTTTCAGGTATTCTTGTTCCAAAATCATAACAGCATTTTGGACCACTGTAGGGCCTGAGTCAGTGCCCACTGAAGTCAATTAAATTACTCCTATTAACTTCTGTGAGCTTTGAATCAAATTGCGTGAATGCTTGTGGTGATGGACTGTATAGAAATACCTTGATGAGGTAAAAAGAATGAGCAATAGAAGATAACAAAAGTAAAGCCTTTGTTAGAAAGCAGTGTGTGTTTTTTTCAGTTGTAGTAAGCTGAAACAATCGGGACCTTCAAAATGGCTGCCAACCATAACAAGCAAGAGTACTTAGACCGTTAAAAGTGCAGTAGGCAGGAAACAAAATCTCAGAATGCAAAACTAAATTCACCCAATCCAGATTCCTCTCCTCATCTCCACCTGTCTGCTGTTTTCTGTCCTGTCAGCAGAGTATTAAAGTAAACATGGTCCACATTCACCAGTTCATAGACCCTTTGTTGAAAATGCTTTGCCTAGAGAGAATACTCATATATCAACACATAGAAGAATTACATGAGACTATATTTTATATAAGCAAATGGTCCATATATACCATATGTCATAGGTAGGCATGTTTCCTCTCCTCTCCCCCCCAAGAGGGGCAAGAAAAATATGCCTCAGCTGCAGTAAGTAGAACACTTCATGAAAACATCAGCTAAAACAGGAGATTCCAGCTGGTTGAAACTCAATTTATATGCTTCAGCATCTCCTGGGACAACAGAAATGTGTGCATGATCATGGAAGCAAACAGGAATTAAGCAAAACAAATGTACTGACTTCAACTCACTGAAGTCTGAAAGCTAGATTTTTTACTTTACCCAGAGGTTATGAGTCACATGTAGGAGCCTACCAAATTCACAGCAATGAAAAATGCACAGACCTTGAAATCTGTTCTCTCCCTGGGAAATCTGTGTGGGTATGTCTACACTAGCTTGTTAGTTCGAGCTAGGTAGGCAAATGAGGGCAACCAGAGTTGCAAATGAAGCCTGGGATTTAAATATCCCGGGCTTCATTTGCATGTTCCCGGGAGCCACCATTTTTATATCCCCCTTAGTCCGAACTAACTACCCGCGGCTAGACGCGGCAGTTAAACGTTAATTCGAACTAACTCCTTAGTTCGAATTAACTGTTACTCCTCATTCCACGAGGAGTAACAGTTAATTCGAACTAAAGAGCTAGTTCAAATTAACGTTTAACTGCCGCATCTAGCCGCGGGCAGTTAGTTCGGACTAAGGAGGATTTAAAAATGGCGGCGCCCGGGAATATGCAAATGAAGCCCGGGATATTTAAATCCTGGGCTTCATTTGCAACTCCGGTTGCCCTCATTTGCCTACCTCGCTTGAACTAACGAGCTAGTGTACACATACCCTCAGTGTGTCTGCATGTGTGTGTCTGTGTGTACGCGAGCACACGCACACACATTTACCTTATCCTATACAGCAGGGTTACTCAACTTTGGAAGTTCTGGGGGCCACAATGATAATCAAGCACATGTCGAGGGCCGCAACTTAAGTGTGGTTGTATATACATTCAAATATATATGTGAATATATGCGAATAGTTTCTTTCACACTGATGGGCCTGAATACAAAGATTAAAGCAAGACTACACAACACACCGGCCCCATTTAAGTCAGTTATGCTGATATTAATAAAATGCAATATTTACCTGATTTCTACCCATATGACAGCACTTTTAATGAGCAATGGCAATCCAGGAATTTAATTACTAAAACATATAGCAACAGAAGACCATTATATTGACTACTTTTTTGTTTTCTCTCCCACCCATGGGCAGTGTTGAGTCCCATGTAAATCCAAACTGCACCACGGGCTGCAAACAAATGGGCCATGGGCTGCACGTGGCCCATGACTGCGTGTTGAGTAGCCCTGCTGTACAGCAAGTGTCTAAAACTCCTGCCCTGGGGACCATCTCTGGGCTGGAGCATATTTGCAATCTGTTCTGGGAGATCCATCGGCCCTGGAGAAGTAGGTATGGGCCTGAACCCATCTTCCAAACCCTGTCTTTTCCCACCACTGCCCTGCCCTAACCCTCCCATGCCTCCCCATCCTCCAAAGAAACCAGCCCCAAGGATTACTGGGAGTGGGGCCTGGTGCAGAGCAGCAGCAGCAGTCGCCTCCCTGTGCACTTCCCGTAGTGGGCACACTTGTTATTCTTCCCCATGATTCCTGCCATCAGGGGGGATGCAGAAGGAGCCCAATTGCTGCTGCTGCTGCTGCTGCACCAGGCCCACTGCCCCGTAATGCCTGAGGTCGCATCCCTCAGGAGATGAAGTGTTATCAGGGCTGAGACCAGGGTGGTGGCAGGAATGGTAGGGATTTGGGAGACGGGCTCAAATATGTGTCCCCAGAGCTACCAGGTCTCACAGGTAACCAGGCTACCAGATTGTGAATATGCTCTGGCCCAAAGAAGATCGGTGGGCTGGGAGCTTGTGACCCCTGCTATGCAGATGGATGGAGAAAAGCTACAAAGACAGACAACAAAAATGGTTAAAGTCATGTAACGGCTTCCATATGAGGAGAGACTTTGGCTTAGTCTAGTCTACCAAGTTTTGACGACAAAACTTATGTAGTCAAAAGTCGACAAATCAAAAATTGCCAGAGGGTGTTCACACTTGCTTCCTCTCTTGATAGATCATATCCACACTGGGGATACTATCATTCACAGTGTGAACAATGCACTGTGGGTATGTACCCCATAGTGCAGTGCTGTGGGAAGGCAGAGCTGATCCTTGCACATCTTGGGATTCCCTCTGAGTTCTTCCACAGTCTCCTCAGCTGCCAGGAGTGGCATCATGAGTAGCTCCCTGAGCTCTCTGTGCTAAGGAATGTCAAAGCAGCACATCCTCTGTCCTCCACTTGCAGTAGCAATCTGCCTGCAGCTGTGTTCCTAGGGCAGGGCAGAACAGGAGCAGTTCAAAGATTTGCTCTTTGTTCCCCAAATCAAGCAGTGCACTCAGCTCTCAGATACTTTCTGGAGCTTTGAAAGGGAAGTGGCTCTTCCTTGCAGTGCCACAGAGATTAAAAAAACCCAAAAACCCAACCCCACTGAACAGAGCAATCAGAGCAGACATTGTGAGATACTGGTGGAAGACAAAACAAACATCAGCATCTACACTTGCTTTTTGTCCACAATAAAGGAAGGAGTAAAGAAAAAATCTCTCATAAGGGTGCGAGTTTTTTGTTGCTGAAACTGGAGATTTTGTCCGACCAACATTGCATAGCAATGTATACACTCTCACTGTTTTGTCACTAAAAGGCAGGTTTTGCTGACAAATTTGGTAGTGTGGACAAAGCCCCCAAAACACTGAAACTTTTCAGTTTAGAAGAGAGATTACTAAGGGCGGGGGGGAGGGGAGTGATAGAGGACTATACAATCAGGAATTGTGTGGAGAAAATGAACAAGACCATGTTATTTACTCCTTCATATTATACAAGAACCAGGAGTCACTCAATGAAATGAATAAGTGTCAGGTTTAAAACAAAAATAAAATAAAATAAAATAAAATAAAATAAAATAAAATAAAATAAAAAGGAAGTCCTTCACACAATGTACAGTCAACCTTTGAACTTGTTGCCGCGATTATTGCAAATGCCTAAAAGTATAACTGGGTTCAAAAGAGAATTTGATAAGTTCACAAAAGATAGGTTCATCAGTGGATATTAGCCAGGGAGGGCAGGGATGCAACTCAATACTCTGGGATTCCCCAGCCTCTGACTGCCAGAAGCTGAGAGTGGATGACAGGAAACAGATCACTTCTGGTCATTTCCTCTGAAGCACCTGGCATGAGCCACTATTGGAAGACAAGATGTCCGTTCTTATGTTCTTGTTTGCTATCATGTTGATGTAATCTCTGGAGGCTACAGCTTTGACATTGCATTTGGCAAAAGGAAAACCAAAACACCAGTATAATGTTATGGTCCATCCTCAAAACAGATAGGCACCATGTACGGTATGAACAGATGAAAGTAGAATTAAACGTTTTAAAGGTTGCAGAAAGTTATGGAAGATTGACCTCTTTACATAATTTGTTGTTTTAATACTTTTCTAATGGATTGTGTTGGTCATTCATATTCTTTTTCACAGTAACTTTATATAGATCAAGTATCTTGGGAGTTATTGTCACATCACGGAAAAAGTATCGTAGTATAAGAAAGTAGCAATTTGAATGGCAGACTTGACCCATGGTGAAATGTGCTTTGACTGATTCTGCAGTTTCTAATTTAGCTGACATAATTATTTTGAATCTGCTTTTCTTAACACTTATTTGTGTGTGAATGGGCTCTGAGTGGAGGCTTGATCCAAACGAAAATACTTACTCTGACTTCAATGGGCTTAGGACCAGGGCCTTCACATCTACTACATTCCAAGTCTACGTTGTTTTGGAGTCATACGTGAAAAAGTATCGCAATATTGTTATTTTTTACTTACTTAGAATTAGGCTCAAGGGATTTTCCTAATAATTTCAAAAACAATTTTTCATGGGGCTTGGGCATAAAAGAATTAATACAAAATGGTAAGTTTTTCAGAAATTACGTTCATGTGAAAATATTTAACTGAAACAACTCTGGCAGAAAAATTCTGTGGGATCTTAGTTATGTTAGGAAGACATTTCTTAAGTAATATTTGCATTAAACTGACTTTTAAGTTTATATTAGGAATTCTGACCAACATTTTGCTTCCTCCATAACCATGAATAGCATTGTTATTTCCTTATGAGAGCTGATAGTGTACTTAAATTTCCCAGGAGGAGTTCCAGACAGGTTATGTGAATTGGAACCCAGGGAGTATAATTCACAATTTTACTAAGCAGAAGATTACCAAGGACAAATCTCAGGCATTGTTGACCACATTTCAGTAGAGAAGAACAGTGTGCAAATGAACATATTGAGCACAAAGGGGTTATTGTGTTCAGAGGGGTATGTGGGTGTGTGTAAAAATGTGTTATTTGCTAGTGTTTATGCCCTTATATGTGTGTGTGTATGATATAGCATATTACTAGCATTCAGAAACATTATGGTGTTTCCAGAACACTAGACATAGCCTGGTTTTGTACTGCTATTCTTTGAAATTTGAACTAATTAGTCAATGTTTGTAAAACACTTTGAGTATGAAAATCACAATAAAAGTTCTAGTTATCATTACTTGATGTAGCAATTAAATCTTTATATTATGATTCAGTTTTTAATTATATATATATATATATTTCAACATATTTTTAAAATGTGGTAGATTGCATTAGAGATTCTGGATTCATGAATTTCAACCAGCAAATCTACTGTACTATCTAGTACTTTCAAAAGTGAACTCCAGCATTTATTAAGGCTTCATTTTTTTTAGCTGAAAGATATTTTGGATAGGGTTTTCAAATAGGAGCAGGGTAAACTATAATGATAACCAGTGCAAGTGGAACTAAATGGAAGCCAGGTAATAAATTGGTTCAAAATAATTTAATCACTTCCCTGCTTCCTTAGTCTGCTATGTTACTGTTGATTGGAGACTCATTTATTCATTAGCTGACTACTGTGTATTTTCTTTTTTCTTATTTTTTCTTATTTCATTTGAAAAATCATTACCCTGTGTTTTTACTGTATTTTTTCAGTAAATACATGTTTAATTTAAATTACAGAATGTTTCGAAGTGAAAATATTTGAACTGTAATCAAATGTGAATGCAATGAAATGGATATTTTATTTTTCTGCTGGTTATGGTTTTAAATGAATAGCTCAGTATTTTTTTATATACATAGGAGATGCTGTTAGAAGTTGCCCACTTTAATTTGCAAGAAGAGCAGCACACAGATAGTAAAAATGTAAGATTGCAGTATAATAAACTCTCTTAAATGAAACATATATATGCAAATTCGCTTTGTTTACAACACAAAATTCCTTATGAATTATGATCATAATGTTTCCCATCATAAACTCTCTGTGCCTTGGATAGAAGTGTTGAGAGTTGGTGCTATTCATAGTATACATGCATTAAATCCCATTTGAGTAATACTGATAGCTAGACAACTTCAGATGCACTTTAAAAACATCTTGGAAAAGTCAATTATACATGAAATATTAAAGAAAAAGAGATAAAGAAAAAGTTAATTGACCACATTGTAGTTATTCCTTCCAAATTCATAAGAGCAATTCTAGTACAAAAAGCATTTTTTTAAAGTAACAAAATATAACAAACTTGTGAACCTAAAATATATATGGAAGCATGCAATTTATTAAAAAGGGTATAAGAACTCTTTCTAAAGTAATCTAAAAGTCAGATCCATCTCCATAAATTAATTAGGAGTCTTCCCATTTACTTCAATGATTGTTGAAGACAATCAAGAAAGTCAATATCAGTTCAGAGTAATTCAATGGTTGATGAAGAAAAACAGATTTAGATGTTAAAAATTTCTTTGCTTTATCATAATTATTACTATATGTCATCTAATTTAGAATTTAACTAGTGAATATGAAACTTGTAGCTCTAATTCTGGTGAATTCTTTCTTTTAAAAGGTAAAATTTCTGTTTCCCTTTCCTTTATTCCTCTCCCTTTCTCCATCTGTCATTATTCATAGTTTACATACATTAAATCCTCTTTGAGTAATACTGATAGCTACACAACTTCACATGAGATTTAAAAAAAAATCTTAGAAAACTCATTTTTATTTAAAAAGTTAAAATTCTGCATTTACAAACTAGTGAGAATCTCCAGGAAATCTGCATTACAATTCTGTGGGGCAAATCATAGGAAGGTAGGAAGCTCAGAATTCATAACTATTAAAATACCCGCTTAAAAATGTCGGGTTTTTTACAAGTTTAGACTCTCTGGTTATCATCTGAAAGCTTAGTTGACATTAAAAAATAGCTGCACAGCTCACATGAAAAGCATTTATTCAATATAAGCAAGGGGGAAGTGCACTGATGACAGCCAGGAGCTCTGGGCCCTTTTGTATCACTAGGCCCCAAGGCAGCTACCACCTATGCCTCCATCTCCTGGTCAGCAGGCCTGTCTTTATATTACCCCTTTGAAAAACATAGTCTATTATTTGTCATATAGAAGGCTCTTGCATAAATTCTCACAGGGGAAAACTCTGTTTTGAGGGCTTCTTGGGTCACTCATTCATGTCAAGTCTCCTTAAGTCTGAGCCTTTTGTGGCTAAGCTAAAATCTTACAGGCCTGAGCATTACTTGCAGTTCTGCCTCACCATACTTATGTACCTAATATGCACTCATCACTCCTAAATAATTATACTTATATTATACTCCCATGATCTTCTTTTACTTATACCTACACTTATACCTTAAATCTGTTCATCACACAGGCTCTGTCTACACTGCAGGGTTTTTGCACAAGAAGCTTTTTGCGGAAGAGATCTTCCACACCTGAAAAGCACATTGCAAAACTGATGTGATTTTGCACAAGAGAGCATACACACTGCATGGACGTTCTTGCGCAAGACAGTTCTGATGGCCATTCACAAAATAGTCATCAGAGCACCTGTGCTTTTTCTGATAGGCTCTTTTTGCGTAAGAAACCCCTGCAGAGTGCCCACACATGCCTTTTTGTGCAAGAGCTGTAGCCCAAAAAGTAGTTATTCCTCGTGGGGAGAGGAATAACTCTACAAGCAAAAGCCATCTGTCCTGTCAACTTACTGTATTTTTTTTTTAGCAAAAACACGCTTGAGGTGTGGACACCCCACCAGTTTTTGCACAAAAATGGCCGTTTTTGTGCAAAAATCTTGTAGTGTAGACATAGCCACATTGATTACATATGGAATGCCTTGGGCTAACAAATGACACGACTAAAGCATAAAATGAACTAAATGGCTTTGCTACCTAGATCGACACTGAGGCCATTTCTTCCTATGCATTTGTACAGCCCTCAACACTGTCATCCTGACCGGGGGCCTCTGGGTGCTATTTCAATGCAAATATTACACATCACAAGTAATGTTTAAGGCCCTACTTAATTTGTGATATTGCTGCAATGTTGATAAAATTTCAGCTCTTGCAACGTTGCCAAAATAAGATCCTATGAGATTGCTAAAATTGAAGATCCTGCAATATTAGGCTTCACCACAGTTTAGTTTTAATTAGCTCACTTTGCACAATCCACAATTTGGCATATATTATGAGGTTTGCAACACATTTTTTCCTTGATTATTTCAATAGAACTCCATTTATCTGAGCAGTCAGCCCCAGCAGCTGGAGCTCCTGTTTTAGCCTCATGAATGGTGGGGCTTTTGCTTTCAACCCCAGGCAGGGCTGTCCTCAGAGGGGTGTGGAGCCTGGGTCAATCCTCCCTCCCCCCCAGTATGCCAGACACAAGGCCCAGGGAATCCCCAACTTCCTGCAGCTTTGCTTCTCCACAGACAGTGGGAACCGGATTGCTCTGGAGTGGGGCACTCTGTTTCCTGCTGCTGCTGAGAAGCTGTGTGCAGCAGGCCCGGAGAGGGTGGCATACTGGGATCGAGCAGACTTCCGGGCTACTTTGTCTCCCACCACCAATGGGGTGAGGGAGGGAGG
Source organism: Pelodiscus sinensis (assembly GCF_049634645.1). Lineage (NCBI taxonomy): Eukaryota > Metazoa > Chordata > Testudines > Trionychidae > Pelodiscus > Pelodiscus sinensis. Next base: position 312,393,051 of record NC_134711.1, read on the forward strand.
AGGCGAACTCCTGCACCTGGCACCAATAATCCTCCTGTCCCTGCCATCCATAGGACAGTTGGTGCAGCTGCTGTGGGGCCCCCAAAAGCACAGGTCCTAGAGTGGTCACCCAATTCGTCTTATGGACAGGACAGCTCTGGTCCCAGGCATGGCGGGGCTCAGACTGCCATCCCCATGCATTTATGGATATAATATAATCGCAGTACAATGTTTGGTTATCAAAAAAGAGCAGATATAATATAATATGAGGCTGTGTCCAGACTCCATGCCTCCGTCGACGGAGGCATGTAGATTAGCCAGATCGGAAGAGGGAAATGAAGCCGCGATTAAAATAATCGCGGCTTCATTTAAATTTAAATGGCTGCCCCGATCTGCCGATCAGCTGTTTGTCGGCAGATCGGGAGAGTCTGGACGCGATGCCCCGACAAAGAAGCCTTTCTTCATCGACACAGGTAAGCCTCGTGAAACCAGGTTTACCTGTGTCGATGAAGAAAGGCTTCTTTGTCGGGGCATCGCGTCCAGACTCTCCCGATCTGCCGACAAACAGCTGATCGGCAGATCGGGGCAGCCATTTAAATTTAAATGAAGCCGCGATTATTTTAATCGCGGCTTCATTTCCCTCTTCCGATCTGGCTAATCTACATGCCTCCGTCGACGGAGGCATGGAGTCTGGACACAGCCTGAGAGTGTTCACTTATTCCAGCAAATATTTCTTAAACAAATAGGTTTTCTCTGGCTTTTCCATATTACTGCAATCAAAGGTCCATTATTACTTTTCTGTGATTTTCCATGTCTTGTCTGCAACTCAGTTGCAGTTATTTGACAATCATCTCACAATTCAAGTAGGACCTTAATAATGAATCATCTTAGTCGAGTGCATTAGGATTATACTAATACAACTATACAGCTGTTGTTGTGGGACGAATATTTCAGTAAAGATACAACAGTAGTAAGGTTGGGATAGAGTACAGGTGCATTATGATTTAATGTTTTAAGACATTAGTCTTAAAACATTAAATCATAATGCACCTGTACTCTATCCCAACCTTACTACTGTTGTATCTTTACTGAAATATTCGTCCCACAACAACAGTATTGAGAGATGTCAGATAGAATCATAGAATACTAGAACTAGAAGGGACCTCAAGAGATCAAGTCCAGTCCCCTGCCCTCACCGCAGGGCCAAGCACCGTCTGAAAGATCTACTCTGGACCTTCTTCAAGTTCTCCACATCTTTCATGAAATGTGGTGCCCAGAACTAGACACAATACTAAAACTGAGGTCTAATCAGTGCAGAGTAGAGCAGAAGAATGACTTCTCGTGTCTTGCTTACAACACTCCTGTTAATGCATCCCAGAATCATGTTTGCTTATTTTTCAGCTTAGTATCACACTGTTGACTCATATTTAGCTTGTGGTCACTATCACCCCTAGATCCCTTTCTGCAGTACTCCTTACTAGACAGTCACTTCCCGTTTTGTATGTGTGTAATTGATTGTTCCTTCCCAATAAACCTCCCCAAGCCAGGCCAAAAAAAAATCCCCAGAAGCAGCAGCCGCTCACCAGCCCCAAAACCCCAATCCCCGGCAGCAGCAGCCGCCTGCCAGCCCCAAGACCCCAATTCCTGGTGCCAGCAGCCAACTGCAAGTCCCAAGGCCTCAATTACCCCTGGCAGCAGCTGCCCGCCAGCCCCATTGCCCCAGTGCCTGGTGGCAACTGCCTCCCAGCATGGCTTTGGACTCAGGTGGCAACCAGAGCAGCCACCTTGCCATGTGGCCCCGTCCCCATTAACCACACGAACCCCGCCCTGGAAGCAGCCCCACCTCTCACTTTCCATGTCCAGCAGGAAGGTGAGCATTGCTGCGCGGCTCTGCAAAGAAGGTGGGTGGGCTCAGAATGTTTAGTGTGCAGCTGTGCACCTTACAGGGAAAAATGATCACCACCAAATCCTGTGCTTTCGGTGATTTTGTTAGTTGTTTAAAAAAAAAAGGCTCATCCACCTCTTCTGCCTGGGTAGGTGGTCTGTAGTAGGCCCCTAGCATGACATCACCCTTGTTTTTTACCCCTTTTACCCTAACCAGAGACTTTCAACAAGTCTGTCTCCTGTGTCCATCTCCACCTCAGTCCAAGTGCGTACATTTTTAATATATAAAGCAATACCTCCTCCCTTTTCCCGCTGCCTGTCCTTTCTGAGCAAGCTATACCGTTCTACACCAATATTCTAATCATGTATTATCCCACCAAGTGATACCAACTATGTCATAGTTATGTTTATTTATTAGCACTTCAAGTTCTTCCTGATTATTGCCCATACTCCTTGCATTTGTATACACGCATCTAAGATATTGATTTGATTTTGTCGTCCCCCCCCAGGTCTTCTTACCTCTCCACATAAGCTAGACAGAGCCAGCTAGACAGAGCTTTCATAAGATGGATCTCATAAGGTAGACAGAGCCAGCAATTGATGGGCTCAGAGATGCTGCCAAGGGCAGAGCTGATGAATTACGGTGCAGCAGACATGTGTGACCTGGTGTCCCACAATGCTGCTCTATGGGGCACTTTTCTCAGAGAGGGGATGGTGTGTATGTGTGTGTGTGTAAACTACTTTGAACTCTTGGGGTAAAAGGCACTGTATAAATGTCAGTAGCTCTGTTTGTCAGAGGCTGGAGACGGATGGCACGAGACAAATCACTTGATCATTGTTTTCGGTCCACCCCCTCTGGGGCACCTGGTGTTGGCCACTGTCAGCAGACAGGCTACTAGGATAGATGGACCTTTGGTCTGACCCAGTATGGCCATTCTTATGTTCTTATGTTCTTTATCCACTTCTGTAAAATATCATCTTTGTAGTTTGTCTCATCTTCTAAACTTTTGTATGGTGCTTTATATGACAATGGTGTATTGCAGTTTATTTTTATAGTGTGTCTTCAATGTTTATGGTGTTCTAAGACATTTCTGCCTCAAAGAGACTTCAGGGTTTGTCTGCATGGTGCACTTGTGTGAACCAGTGAGAGTGTAAATTGCAGTGCCCACCAGTATGTTGCGCAGTAACTGATTTATATGGAACCCTCTTGAGTGCAGTAAAGGTTCCCTAGTGTGCTTTGATGTATTCCCATTTCACATAGTCAGTTTATGCTTTAATACAAAACAGCAGGGCTCACGTGGGTCAGATTTCCTGTCAAATCAGTGAAAGCTCTAGAACTAATACCTCAGCTAGTGCATAGTAACATGCTGTATAGACAAAGCCCTTAGTTAAATTACAAGTATACTGGTTGTAGCATACCTCTTGACATCCGATGATATAAGCCAGTTTCCAGTTCTGCTGCTGATTTGCTGTGTAAGTAAGGGAAACTCACTTATTCCCTCCTTCTGTCCCCATTAAAATAAATAGCAAAACTTCCATCATCCAGTTTCTTGCAATAGTGCAAGACTTTAACCCTTCTGTGTATCATTCTTTATATACTACTTATGGAATTCTTCAGGGTAGTGTTAGGGTCACCTAATTTATCTTTATGAAGCTCTTTGAATTATTCAGAAGGAAGTTGTTATTGAAATGCAAAATATTGTTCTTATATTAAATTACATTGTCAGTACATATGTAAAAGGAGAAAGGGGATCATACCTACTAAAATGAAACAGCCCTGTTGTACAAGTCACATAGCCATTAAAACCCCTTGATTTTTCAATTTTGAAATATATGCACCAGTGTTATGAGCTCTTAGATTTTACAGTTTCTTATTAGGCTACCCAAACAGCATACACTACCTTTATGCTCTAATCAGTTACTTAACCCAGGGGATAAAATGAACTAGGGGTTTGAAATAATTTGTTAGAAAATGGAAAATAACCATAATATTAGTCATTTTAGGCAAAGAAATACATTTGTAAGAACAAAATCTTCAAGCTTCTTTCATTGGTCTCAAAGTTGGATTATACATCCTTAGTACATCTTAGCTGCTAATATAACTTGCTTTCACAAGAAAGCCTTTCAGATTTTGTCCTTAGTGCTGAGACAGATATCTGCATAAAATAGAGAGGGAGAATGTACAGCCACAAAAAATCTAAAAATAGCAGTGAAATTATTTAATTATCTACATATATCCGCCAGGAACCATTGATCAGTCAAATGTTTTATTGATAGTGCAGAGTCCTTGAGTCAGGTAGTGAGAGTCTCCAGAGATCTAAGAATGCTTCCTTAAGCAAAAATAGCATATTATCATTTTATCTCTGTGACAGGACCTCCCGGGTACAGTCTAGAACTATGGGATCACTGTGCCCCCGTAACTGTCCTGCCTGGACTGTCTCACATTGCTTTGCCTGAGACAAACAGGAAACCCCTTCCAAGATCCACCAGCATAGAGAAGCACATGCAGCTGAGCTGCATGAATGCTCTCCAAACTGTTCATGATCTGTGTAGAGGAAAACACCATGAAATCTCTCAAGCCCACAGTCTTGCACCCAGAAATGTACTCTCCTACACTAATCAAGACCTTTGCTTGAACAGTGCAAGCTCATTAATTAGTTTGCCACTTCATCAAAGGATAATGGACAGACCCCAGCCTCTTTAATCCAAGCAGATTCCCCAAGCAATTTAAACAAATTCACTGGGGAGGATAAAACGTTAAAATAAGTTTAACTGGAGAAAGATGGATTTTAAGTGATTATAAGTGGTAGCTATAAAGGTAGTTACCTTAAGAAAATTAAAAGTAAATATACATTCTAAATCCTAAACTTTTAGAGTAAGCAAGAGGTGAATCAAACAGCTTTTCTCACCCATGCTGGGTGCTACAAGTAACTTATTGCTCTTAATACGAAGGCTAAATTTCCTCCTCAGCCTGGGACTAATTTCCTCAGTTCAAAGCCTTTGTGTCCTCTGTATAGGTAGGGGAGCAGAGAGGTGGTCTCATGATCCCACTGTCCCTTATTTTATACTCTCAGTCCATGTTCCTGGATAGATACTGGCCCAGGCATGACTGGGTGGTCCTTGTTGGGTCACAGGGTTGGACAGTCCTCATTGTGTGGTGATGGAATAGTAAATCTTTTGTTTATAATTCTCGTGCTAATCGATGGCCATTTAATACCTGCCTGGGTGTGGGTCACCACCTTTTTAATCACTGGAGAGGTAGCAGTGGGCATGTCCAAAACTCATAGCATATTTCAATAACAACCATATAGCAAAATCTCATAACTTCATATATAATAACAATGAGTTTCAGCAGATCATGACCTTTCATGAGATACCTTACAAAGCATGCATTGTATGAAATACCACACATTTATACAAATTATGAATCTGGGGATTACAGAGGCTTTTTAAGTTCATATAAAATATAGGAATGTGGAGAGTAAGTGAGAAGCAGGGATTGAAAAAAAATCCCATTTGTGTTCTTAAGCAAATAAGTATCTTTTTCCGCTTTTTTTTCCAAAAGAGGCTTTTCTGAAATTTGGCCTGTCGACATATGGCCAAATTTTGGAAAAACCTCCTCTTTGGAACATCTCTTATTCCTCTCACCGAGGGGAATACAGGGATGCCGAAAGAACATGTCCACTTTTTCGGAAACTGTTCTAAAAAAGTAGACACGTTCCTTGGATGCAGCAGAGCTTTTCTGGGATAACCTTTGTTTAGCTTCTGTCAGGCAGCCCTCTGCACCTGCTGGGGTTCTGCGGGTGATTTAAAGCATCCATGGCTCTAGCTGCTGCCCCAGTAGCAGTGGCTGGGAGCCCCATGACCTTTTGTATCATCAGGCCAAATGGCAGTTGCCTCCTTGTACCCCCTCCCACATTGGAGGGTCTGGGGTTGGGTAGTATGTCAAATATTAGGAGGATGGCAGTTGTTTGCTTGTTTTTCATTTCAATTTTTCACTAACGTTTTTATAGTAATGTAACAACTTTTCTAATGGAATAAACATTAGGCTTTAATTTAAATTTGTGAATGAAAACTAATTCAAAAAGTTAAAAAGGAAGTCAAGAAAATGTCAGGGTTCTTTTTTGGCCTATTAGAAAACAATAAGAAAGATAGAAAGCTGTCTAGAGCAGAGGTTTTCAAACTTTTTTTCCTCATGACCCAGTTGAAGAAAATCATTGATGCCCGTGATGCAACACAGTTTGAATAGAGTGTGAGTTCCGGAGCAGGGCTGAGGATGAGAGCTTTGGGTGTAGGAAAGGGCTCTGGCTTTGGGGTCAGGGCTGTGGCAGGAGGGACTTACCTTGAGCAGCTCCTGGTCAGTGGTGCAGTGGGAGTGCTAAGACAGGCTTCCTGCCTCTTCTGGTACCACAGACCATGATGTGCTGCAGAATCAGCCAGCAACAGGTTCCCAGCCAATGGGAGTACAGAGCTAGATCTCGGGGAAGGGGCAGTGGATGGAGCCCTGGTGTTCTCCCTCTTTACCTAAGAACTGGGCCTATTGCTGTCTGTTTCTGGGGTACAACGTAGTCTGTGGTGCCAAGACAGGCAGGTAGCTGCCTCAGCGCCACCACTGGTCATGTGACACCCCCCCGCCCCCCACCACAACAAGACCCAGTACCTGACATTCCATGACCCAGTACTGGGTTGCAACCCAAAGTTTGAAAACCACTCATCTAGTGTCTAAAAGGGGAAAGTGAATAGATAGAGGGATGTATCTGGAGTTGATTGATAAAATTGTGGTTGGATTTTTGAATATGGGTGTTTATGAGCTGTTGGGGACTTGGTTTGTTAGAGGATAGAAATGGCTGGAAAGTAGGCAGTGTGAATAATGAGGTGTTTATCAATGCTGGCATCAATAGCTCCATCTTCTCAGCACTGAATGCATTAGTTGGTGGTATATCATTATCATTCTAGTAAATGTGAAGATTGCTGTACACATTTGCAAATTGGTAATTAATGTTTAGAAATTGCCATTCATCTTGATCATGAATGTATCGGACTTTGCATACCTATATTGAATGAAATTATAGGAAACAATCCTTTCAATATCCTGAAATCATGAAAACAAATAACTTCTAAGGTAAACAATTTCAGATTAAAAAGAGTCATGCACACTTTAGTATTCTTCAAAATCATATATGCCCTGAATGATAATTTTATCTACAGACATGAAAGAGCAGAGCATTGATAAGCACGATGATCCTGAAATGGAGAGATATGCCATTGTCATCTTCAAAGGTTGCCTTTTAATGTAAACATGGTTGCCTTCAATAAACTACAAAATGAGCGATTTCACAGAAATAATTGTAGTGCTTCACCCTGCATAGGCACATCCACCAGATATAAACTTACAAGTTTACTAACCAGATTATGCAAGCAAAGATGTAGATGAATATATTAAAGGAAGAACCAAAAGACTAAACATTGATATTAACATACAGTGGATGTCTAATTGAACATAAGAAATGGCTATAAGCATTCATACAGAGAAAACTGTTTCTGCCAAAATCTGTGTTTGAAAAGGAAGTTATAATTCAGTGCTTCAAAATGACAGAAAAATATGGAATTAAAATCACAAAAGGCAGGATTGTTACATTCATCATTTGGCCAGAATTTCGGCATTGTTGGTTTGGTGTGGCTTGGATGAAACTTCACACTAAGTTTAGATGCTGCAGAAGCAAATTGGTAAATGAAAGTTATAGCACTATATAAGGGCAGATCCAAAAGAATAGTAGACCAATCTAGCTTAGATATTGGCATATAAAGTATGCTTATTAAGTTTGCAGATGATACCAAGCTGGGAGGGGTTGCGACTGCTCTGGAGGATAGAGTCATAATTCAAAATGATCTGGACAAATTGGAGAAATGGTCTGAGGTAAACAGGATGAAGTTTAATAAAGACAAACGTAAAGTGCTCCACTTAGAAAGGAACAATGAGTTTCATACATACAGAATGGGAAGCGACTGTCTAGAAAGGAGTACGGCAGAAAGGGATCTAGGGGTTATAGTGGACCGCAAGTTGAATATGAGTCAGCAGTGTGATGCTGTTGCAAAGAAAGCAAACATAATTCTGGGAAGCATTAACAGATGTGTTGTGAGCAAGACACGAGAAGTCATTCTTCCGCTCTACTCTGTGCTGGTTAGGCCTCAACTGGAGTATTGTGTTCAGTTCTGGGCACCACATTTCAAGAAAGATGTGAAGAAATTGGAGAGGGTCCAGAGAAAAGCAACAAGAATTATTAAAGGTCTAGAGAACATGACCTATGAGGGAAGGCTGAAGGAATTGAGTTTGTTTAGTTTCGAAAAGAGAAGATGGAGGGGGGACATGATAGCAGTTTTCAAATATCTGAAAGGGTGTCATAAGGAGGAGGGAGAAAACTTGTTCATCTTGGCCTCTGAGGATAGAACAAGAAGAAATGGGCTTAAACTGCAGCAAGGGAGGTTTAAGTTGGACATTAAGAAAAAATTCCTAACTGTCAGGGTAGTTAAGCACTGGAATAAATTGCCCAGGAAGGTTGTGGGATCCCCATCTCTGGAGATATTTAAGAGTAGGTTAGATAAATATCTATCAGGGATGGTCTAGACAGTATTTGGGTCTGCCATGGGGGCAGGGGACTGGACTTGATGACCTCTCGAGGTCCCTTTCAGTCCTAGTATTCTATGATTCTATGATTTATTGGCTATGGGCTTAATTATAGCATGATTGTGTCTTACTTAAATAATTCAGTTTTTCAATGAACCAGTGAATCTCAGTCTGTATTATGTGTTTCACTTGATAGATAAATCCTTTGTGGATATTTCACAGATTTGTAGATAATTTTTTTTCAGGGTGAGGAAAACTCATAGCAACTCTGGTTATTTTCCAGGTCATGAGGCTTGGTGTAATGCTCTAACTAAGTTGTAGAATATATGATTAAACATTGAATAGTATATAGATGAGAAAATAAATCAAAGTATGTTTAAATGAGATAGATGTATTCTGCAGCACTAAGTGCATTCTAATAATAGAATCTATTTCTCCCCTGATTTGAAAGAAAATAGTTTCCAATCTAAACTGTGCGTCTGGTCCCTGACCGTGTCCCTGTCTCTGATAATCCAAAGGTCAGAATTTAAAGAAAAAATACTTTATTATTTTGTTTAAATTTGAACTCCCGAATGGTTCATATACTCTCTAAAGTTAGACGACTGAAAAAAATCTGTGAAGGACATTTTGTTAACCTGTATAAATTTAAATGTCAGACATTTAAGAGGGCAATTGCTAATAGTAAAATATCTCTGCAAAGCATTGATTTTTAACTGCAGGGAAATTGCTTTAAAGGCCAAGAAAATTCTGACCTTTTCTATATTTTGTTTAACTTATCTTTGTCAGTCACGAGTGGCTTTAGACAAAAAAAATTTTGTATGCTGCTTAATCTGACCAAGACTTGTGTGGAAGGATGAGATAAGAATTATACCTTGAGGATCATGTTGTACTTCTATGGTAAATGTAAAATATCAGTAAGCTCTGAAAGTAGATGACAGAGATAGCAAAAACAATATCTTCTGGCTTTATTTTATCCCACTGCAGAAGTTAAAGACAGGTATTTAAGCCCCAGCCGTAGCTACTGGCCTATGAAAACTCAAAGGACTTCCTGACTCATGCAGCTGCAGAGGCTGCTTCTTCTCTCAGGCTACGTCTACACTACATTCTTTTTCCAGAAAAAGATACGCAAATTGCAAACTGCAATTTGCATACTTCTTTCTGCTTTTTTTTTCTGAAGAGGCTTTTCTGACATTTGGCCCATCTACACAGGGCCAAATGTGAGAAAAACCTCCTCTTTCAGAAGATCCCTTATTCCTCATAAAAGGCTTCTGAAAGAACGCACCTGCTTTTTTTGGAAACTGTTCCAAAAAAGTGGATGCATTCCCCGGATGTGGCAGAGTTTTTCCGGGATACCTCTGGAAAAGGTATCCCGGAGAGATGTTCTTTCCTCTTGGTAGTAGCTGCATAATGTCTTCTCAGAGATTTTTTGGCCTCCTCTGACCACTCATTTCTACAGGGGTTAGAATGCAACTCCATCATCTCCCTGAGAAACATGCTCAGAGGATGCTGATGTTCAGTCATCCAAGGAAAAATCGAAAGGGTCTTATGTCCTTAAGTCACCTCGGTGTCACAGTAGCATTCTGTTGTTCAACCCAAGAGAAGAAGAGGTCAAAGATGATGATCTTTGGTGATTACGAACAATAATCTCCTGATCAGGTTACTCATAGATAGGGATTAGAGGAAATGGGCCTCCACAACCACTTTCTGTCTCCCTACGAGCCAGGTCTGGTGGTGGAATGTGAGAGATGATTTGAAATAATTCTTTTTTTTTATTTCTGCTCCACATAACAAATACACATAATGCATACAAAAAGGCAGCCATCTCTATTGTCCCTCCACTTTAATGAGGCTGTGCTGCTTCAGTGTTTGTTGATGAAATGCTCAGAATGCCCTTTTAGATTCAGATTTAATAATCTTCTTCTAAGATCTGCAGACCAAATTCCTTGTCTTTCTTATGCTATGGTACATTAGAAGTAACAGTGCTAAAATCAACGGTGTTACACTTGTGTAAAACTGAAATCACTGAAATTACTGTCTGGACAAGCATTTCCAAGTGCTTTAAAATATATTAGAAGATGGATTCTTCCTTTTTGATGGCCCTCAGTTATCCTAGGGGCCATATTTTGAAAAGTGGTGTCTAGTTTTGGATGCCCATCTTTACAAATTTATAGCTTAACAACTGCAGCTCTCATTGAACTGTGCTGAGTGTGCTCAAGACTTCTAAGAATCAGACTTGAATTTTCCAAAGATGAACTCCCCAAAATTGAGGCATCTAAAATTGGAGGCTGCTTTTAAAAATCTGCACCTTTGTGTCTTTGCTTTTCAGATCTTCTGGCTTGCCTGTAAGTTACCCAATTCCAGGTCAGAAGTGTTTTCCAATACCAATACCAGGAGTCTATCTTCAGAGACTGACACCTATCCTAGAAATATGAAACTCTCACAGGCCACGGGAAACAGGTCAATCCTTGCCAACAGACAGCCCCTGAACCTCAAGCAAATTCTTTCTAGTAACCACACAGCACACCTACCCATGCAAACTACGGCACATTAGAGACTCACATAACCGTACATCCACTAATGTGATCCATGCCATCAAATGCCAGCAGTGCCTCTCTGCCATGTATATTGGCCAAACTGAACAGTCTCTATGAGAAAGAATTAATGGACACAAATCAGATATCTGAAAAGGCAACACACAGAAACCTGTTGGGGAACATTTTAAGTTGCCCAAGCACTCATTAACATATCTCAAAGTCACCATATTGTTTCAGACCAATTTCACAAGCCAGCTCCACAGGGAGGCCTCAGAGCTTAACTTCATATACAAGTTTGATGCCTTCTACAGTAGTAAGAACAAAGACATTGGGTGGAGAGCTCACTACATTCCACATCCTAATGACATAAAAAATGAAACAATGGGTACAAGAACACTTAGTACCTTCTCTATCAGCTTCATGTAGCATAGACATTCTAATTGACTATTCTTTTCCCTTTTTTTCCTTTTCCCCCCTTCTTTTTTCTTTTCTCCCCTCATCCACTATTTAATAACTCCATTCATCTGAAGAAGTGGTTGTGCCCACAAAAGCTCATGATATCATCTACACGTTTTGTTAGCCTCTATGGTGCTGCTAGACAATTTGTTGGTTTTTAAGTTTTTCCAATTACAGACTAACACGGTTACCCCTTTGAAACTTTTGACATGTGATTGTCAACCTCATTTTGACTTCAGGTTAAGTGGAATGATTTGGTTTTTTTAATTGCCTGTATCATTGTGGTTTCCCATGACAGAAGCTGACTGCAGTCATTTCTTCAACAAATGCATTGGCAATGAATGTTCACCCATACCTATGGATGACTTGGACTAGGTGCTTTGCAATATTATTCAGTGTTCTATTTGCACGCTTTCTCATGTAATTTGATCACAGTGCCAATACTATGTGTCCCAAATATTCAAAATTAATGAGTAAGACCCAAAAAATTCATAAGATCAGCTTAAAAAATCATGAAATTCATTAAATCATAAATTTGGGGTATTTGTGTATTTTCTGGTGTTTTAGGGTAATTTGTCCTACTTTTCTTTGCAAAGATGAAGGCTAATAATTTGTGTGTGGATATTTTTTAATGAAAGTTGAGATTCTCATATAATCAAATGTCTAGGTGCTGGGGCTTTAAGAAACACATTGAATATCACAAAACTCATGATTACATTGTGAAAGTTACCAACATTGCCATTTTAGTGGTCTGTCTGTTTCTTTGTACAGTAACACATTGGCTTGTTGGACCAACTGCCTAATTCAGTGTGGCAATTCCTGTGTTCCTACAGGCCACTATTAAAGTTTTGCTTTGCCAGAGTCTCTTTTGAATCACTCCTATCACACATATTCTGAGTTCAGAGATGCTGGATTTCAAAGCTTGTGTGATATCTTTGTTGATCAGTTTCAGGGACTCGAATAAATCTGGTAACTTAGATAGGGTATGTCTACCCAGCAAAGTTATTATGAAATTACAGCCCTTATTTCAAAATAACTTTACTAGCATCTACACAGCCAAACCATTATTTCGAAATTAATTCAAAATAGTGGAGCACTTATTTCGAATTTGGTAAACCTCATTCCACGAGGAATAACGCCAAATTCGAAATAGATATTTTGAAATAAGTGCTGTGTAGACACACATATCGAAATAGTGGGCCTCCAGCCTTCCTGGGGTGCCCTGGGGCCACTCCAGCCTCAATCAAGAACATTTCTCTCCCTCCCCTCTCCCCTCAGTATCAACAGCTCAAAAATAAGGAGGATAAAAAAAGATATCTATACTTTGTTAAATTGTGTGATTAAGGGCTGTAAGTCAAGTTACATAAACTCCATTTTGAAGAGCTTTTTAAATAGGATTTTCTTGAGTAATTTAGAAATTATGTTAAAATTAAAGAGCTTGGTGGGATGGATAAAATTAATAGTTTTGATGATAATACTTTTGGAAGTATTAGTAATATGCCTAATACATTGAATACAGCCAGTGTGTATTTTCACAGTATAGTCTCAACTGGTAAAGGAAATTATCCTCTTTTAATTTATCAGTCTGAAATTTTGTACCTTGTCCTTTATATTATGTTCATCTTATTAAGAGATTGAGCTTTGATCCCTCACTCCTTAATCACACATTTCCAGCTGAACTCAATGGGAGTTTTGCCTGAGTCAGAAACACAAAACCTGTCAGATGTTTCATTAAAAAAGCCATTTGATTTATATTCCGAAGTTGTGATAACCGACTATATCCAATTATTTCTGTAGATTTTTCTTACATCCGAGGGCCTGATTTAAAGTTAGAGTTGCATTATACCAGCTTTAATGCAGCTATCCTACTGGCAAAGTCATATAAAGGGGCTGAGACAAAAGACAGGACTATGCAGCACTTTAAAGACTAACAAGATGGTTTATTAGGTGGTGAGCTTTCGTGGGCCAGACCCACTTCCTCAGATCAAATTGAGTCTCACTTACACTGATTATAATTTTGACTTTTTCAGCCATAGCTCAAAGTAAAATTGGGATCCTAAGGAAACCTATAGTATAACTGTTCACCCCCAGAGGAAGCACTGTGCCTTGCTTACATACTAGATATTATGCGTGTTCCCACTGCATTGCTGCTGCCTGCAGAGAGGTGAAAAAGAAGTGAGGACACTCGCACACAAAAACAGGGATTGTTCAAGATCACATGGGCAGGCATTCATGAACCTTCTTTCTTCCCTCTGTGCATCCATTCAGGAGTAACCCGTATCTACCTAATCTATCATTACCCTACAGACAGGAAAATAACAAAGACTCTTTGTGTACACAAAGGTGCATCAATTCCATTGACATCTATGTGGTTTAAAATGCTTGTCCACTTTAGCTAAGAGGTATACAACTTAGCATTTAGGGCAGAGTAATTTCCTCCCTGTCAATATAGCTTTCAGTCAGAATATTCTTGTTATCTAGCTTGTGCACAAGCATCACTTTTTTAAATAAGTTAATGTCCTCTTTCTAAGGCATCTGATTGGCTTCCCCCAAAGAAATTATAAATGTATAATTTAATGATAGCAATAGAGATTACTTTCGTTGCTATTTGTGTTGCCATTTTGGTGAGCATAATTGTACACTTCTGAAATCCTTGTTCTAAATATGGTAGCAGACCAATCTTCAGTCTCTTATTTTACCAACTCAGTAACAGGGAAAGCTGAGATAGTCAGAAGTTGCAACTTGTAGGCAAAAATTGACAGAACCAGGAACAAACCCTGGATCTCCTGACTTGTGAGGTCCTTTTGAAAGCTCTCTAGGCTAGATAATCATTCTTCACCCCTTCTCTCTACCTTCACTTACCTGAGTAAGTACCTAGGGACAGTCTGGTCTGAACTATCAAATAGTGCAACAGATGCACTTGAGGAAAACTCACATCTTCACAGTTCTTTCAAAACCATACATTTAAATATTCCCAGGAGATTTGAGAACTATGTAAAACTAAAAATAATTAATGGAATGATATGGAATGATAAATCACTACCCATTTGATGGGGCAGGAGGATGATTTGTGAATAAAACAGAGGGTAGGAAATATAACAGAGGAAGGATGGCTCAGTGGTTATGGCATTGACTTGGGACATGGAACTCAATTCCTGGCTTTGTCACAGACTTCCTATGTGAGCTTGGACAAGTCTCTGTGCCTCAGTTCCCCAGAATAGGGATAATAGCAGAGTGCACAGAGAGAGTGCAGGCTGTGCTGCCTTATGTATTTATATCTCTTTATATTTAGTTGTTGCTATCTGTTTATCCATCGTATGTTCCTGTATACTCCCACCCCATTTACTACAGGACCCAAGCATCTCATCATCTTTCATGATCCTTCCCTGCGTTATAGCTGGGAACACCACAGATCCGCCCCACCCTCAGTACAAAGTACCATACAGACATTTAGCATTTATAAGTCTCAGTCATGGTATCTTTCCTTTAGGTTTTGTTTGTTATGAAATAGGAAGCAGAACATCCCACAGCCTGTCTTATTACATTTGCTGTTTGAAATTGGCTAGTTGAAGTAATCAGGGTGATACTCTTAGAGCTAGGTTTTCAGGGGCTCAGCACCCACAATTGGGGGTCTGTTTTCAAAGGAATTCAGCACTCATTAAAGTACATAAATGAGAGTCAGATATTCAGAGGTATTGCGCCCCCAGCAGCTCCTGCTATGATGCTTCTGGCCAGATTTGAAGGATTTCAGCATTCCAGGGGCTGAGCTCTTTTGAAAAACTATCCCCCAAACTGGTTGCTTCGAAATTTTGACTCTAAGCATTACTGCCACAAGTACTTAATACATTCCTGACAATCAGCTCACTGAAGTGAAACAAAATGAGAAATTACTTTAGCCTTTGTTATAATACACAGTAACAATACTTGAAATCAGAACAGGTTTAAAATGCTTGCCATGCTGCATGATCTACATTACACATAGGTCATCCCATGTATTGTGTTCATAGACCCATGGAATCGAAGACTTTACAGTTTTGTGCCCTTTGTGTTCTTTACATTTTTAACAATGAAACTGAACTCTCTGATAACTTCTATTTGATAAGAGAAATACATGAACCCTGCAAAAGCTTAACTCATATTCTTCATTTAAAAGGCACATAGTTGTTACTCCAAAAGCTGCCTTGTCACTAGGGTTGCTTGAAGTGTTATATTGCAACTAATTTATGTGACAGGTTTTGCTCTTATATTTTTTTTTGTCTTGAATGGTTGTGATCAAATCACAGTGTTTATGAATTTGTTCATTATGTGAAGTTTTTCAGTAAATAGACTTGGATTACTTTTCAGCTCTGCGTTGTTTGTTTACTACTCAGAGAAAGTATGTAGGTGATTATTTGAAATTCACCACTCAGGTTTTGTGACTAATTACCTAACTGTCATAATATTGCTTTTCTTCCTCGAATGAGCTAACCTTTGTGTAACTACCTCCACATCTATCACAAGCAAAGCTCACTGTGTAAAATGGCTGGTTTCCTTTCATAACTAAACTTATTCCATGTACCGGACAAAAACCTTTACATTTTGTGAACGTTCAAATGGATGTAATGGGAGGGAGCTCCCAGGCTCTAGAGAAGGAACAGTCTTCAGCCTACTAATAGTGAACTGGAGGAATGAGCGGGGCATTATTTGCATATAGGCTACCCATCGTCCTAATAGGAATGTTCTGGTTGCTTTCGTTTTGGGAGCTTAAGTAATGAAATGATATCCTTTTAGTGTGGGAAAAGGGCAACAGTCCTGTACTTAATATGCCCTTACTGAGGAATCACAATAACTGAAACCTCAGTTTTGCATAGCTGGACAGTGGACCTGGACAATAGACAAAAAGGAAGAAGAGAGTAGTGGCTTCTGCCTTTTGATGCAGAGAGAATCAGTTTAACTCTCTCTACAATTTAATGACAGACGAGTGAACTCTGATAAAGGACTGGATATGGTATCAAAGAGGTGTTGGCTAGATGCTGCTACAGCATCCCTCTAGAGCAGTGTTTCCCAAATGGTGCTCCGCGGAACCCTGGGGTTCCGCAAATCGAACGTAAGGGTTCGGCGAGAACCCGAACGCTCCCCTCCCTCCGCCCATAAAGAGACAGAGGAGCCCGGCGCGCAAAGACGCTGGCTCCTTCCCCGCTCCCCTTTCAGACATCTCCCGCGTCCCCCGCTGCCGCTCTGCTTTTACCACCGGACCTAGCAGCAGCAACAGCTGCTTGTCCCACTTCTGCCCGATCAACCCAAGATCCCTCTCCCGCGTCCTCTGCTGCCGCTCTGCTTTTACCACCGGAAAAAGCAGAGTGGCAGCGGGGGATGTGGGAGAGGGATTTTGGGTTGATCAGGCAGAAGCGGGACACGCAGCTGTTGCTGCTGCTAGGTCCGGTGGTAAAAGCAGAGCGGTAGCGGGGGACACAGGAGAGGGATCTTGGGTTGATCGGGCAGAAGCGGGACAAGCAGCTATTGCTGCTGCTAGGTCCCTTGGTAAAGGCAGCACGTGTGGGGGGGTTGGGGGAGAGTACTATCAGTGAGTGGAACACCGGAACTCCTACTCACTGTGAGGATCGGAACAAATCCCCATACACACTGTGAGGACACGTGGCTCCTGTGTGTGACTTTAAGTTTAAGAATTCAATCTAATATCAAAATTCCCCATGGATCGTTGGTTAAAAGAAGGAACTTTAAAGAGAAAAGTGAGTACTTCAAACTCCAATATTTTTACTGAAACCAGCAAGGAAAATACTGAGGCAGCTCAAGTTAATTATGAAAAATTTCAGCTGACTAATAAGAAATGAAGGTATTGTGAGGACTATTTGGCATTTGGATTCACAAGCAATGGAAATGAAGATGCTCCAGGTGCCCAGTGTGTAGTGTGCAACAAAATATTATCTAATAGTTGTTTAGTACCTGCTAAATTGCTAAGACATTTTGAAACAAATCATCCGGAATACAAAGATAAAGACATTCGTTTTTTTAAGCAAAAGCTTGAATTGCTTGAAAAAAGTAAACTCTTCATGTCAAAAATTGCCAAATCTGATAATGAAAATGCAACAGAGACATCTTACAAAGTAAGCTATCGTATATCACTCGCCGAAGAAGCACACACTATTGGGGAATCTCTCATAAAACCATGTGCAAAAGATATTGTGATGTGTATGTTGGATCAGGAGTCTAGTAAAAAAGTTGAGGCTGTGCCACTATCAAACAATACTGTCACACGTCGTATTCATGATCTTGCTGCTGACATCGAGAAGGAGCTTATTTTTCGGCTGCATTGATGTGATGCATATGCATTACAATTAGACGTGTCCACTGACGTTGCAGGTCTTGCAGTTCTGCTTGTATTTGTCCGTTATGATTTAATAGTTCTATTGAAGAAGACTTACTTTTATGTGAATTTTTGCAAACCAATACAACTGGTGAGAATATATTCAATTGTATCAATAACTTTATGAAAACACATCAAATAAGCTGGGAAAAATGTGTTGATGTGTGCAGTGATGGTGCCAAAGCAATGGTAGGAACAGTGGCTGGCGCTGTAACATGAATAAAAAATGTAGCACAAAACTGCACCAGCAGTCACTGCATTCTCCACAGACACACTCTGGTAGTTAAGAATATTTCTCCCTCTCTTAAAAACGTGTTGGACGAAGCAGTACAGATTATTAATTATATAAAAACTCGACCATTACAATCAAGACTGTTCAAAATTATGTGTGAAGATATGGGTAGTCAGCACACAGCCCTGCTTCTACATACAGAAGTCAGGTGGCTATCACAAGGAAAAGTGCTGGTTAGATTATTTGAATTGCGTCATGAGCTCTCCGCAAATCTGATGGATCACAAATTCCAACTGTCTGATCCTTTAACAGACTTTTTGTGGTTATCTAGAGTTGCGTATCTTGCAGACATCTTTACAAAACTAAATGAAGTAAATCTGTTGCTGCAAGGAAAGAATGTAAATATTTTTAATGCGAAAGACAAAATTTTGTCATTGTCACGGAAGCTACAGTTTTGGATCTCATCTGTAGGACGAAATGATTTGGATTGTTTACCAACTCTGAATGATTTCTTTGAAGAAAATGGATAGAAACTTGATGAAGATATTCGCAGCGACATTGCAGATCATCTCCGCGATTTATACACGAACATCATTAAGTATTTTCCAAACATCAATGACAACAATAACTGGATTTGAAATCCATTAAGTTTAACAGAAAAGCCAGTCAGTTTTTCTACACAAGATTATGAAAACCTAATTGAAATCGCGTCAGATGGCCAATTAATACAAAAATTTAAAGAAGTTTCTCTGATTACATTTTGGAGTGACTTATGTCAAAGTCAAGAATATTCATCTTTATCAAGACACGCAATTCGTCAGCTGTTACCCTTTGCCAGTACATACTTGTGCGAAACTGGGTTCTCGAACTATGCAGCAATGAAAACGAAATACAGAAATCGACTGAATGCTGCGCCAGATATGCGAATCCAACTTTCTAGTATTAAACCAAATATAAAAAGAATTTGCCAAGAAAAGAAGAAAAACCACTCTTCGCATTGAAAACTATGAATATAATTAATATTATTTGATAGTTTTATTTTTGGTACATATTTAATATTATTTTTGTTGAATATAAATGAATGGTGTTATATTCAATATGTTGAATTTAAATGAATGGTGATCTCATGACCGTATTTAGCATCTTATTACTACCAATTGTGGTGTACTGGCAGTCTGTGTGTGTTCGGGTGTGTTTTTTTGTTTTTTTGTTTTTTTTGCTCGACAAACTTAATCACTGGCTAGGGGGTTTCTTGAAATTTTTCTGAGTTTGAAAGGGTTCCGTGGTCAAAAAAAATTGGGAAACACTGCTCTAGAGCAATGGTACAGAGTCATTGTCACAGCTAGAGATAGTACAAGGTGACACACAGAGGCATGGCAAGGTAGTGCTCCCATCCTGACCCACTAACCATTGACAACAAACTGTGAGTGAAAGAAAAGGGGAAACAGAAAGAAAAAGTGGCCAGAGAAAGGGCCATTGAATGTCCACACTGGGAAATTGAGGCACCGGACTACTGCCAAATATACTGTGGCATTGGATTTTTTCCTTATGCATATAAACATATGTCACGTTGCTGGATCTTGAGGGGAGCAGCCAGATCACTGATGCACCCATAGGTGGGGGTGTTGGCCCCAAAAATGGTATAGAAGGGGGCCATGTGAGGTATTGAATGGAAGCGTATTATCTGATAATCCTATGTACGCTGTTCATGTGTTTGTATATTGTCTGTGTGTGCAATTATTAGCATGTACTTGTATGGACACTGAAGATTTCCCTGCATGTGGTTAAGCATTGGGCAGGGCCGAGCCTGTGGAGCCTGTGGACATGCTAATTACCTGTGGAACAATGGCTCTCAATGGGCCAAGGACACACCCAAAGAATGGGGGCTGTCACCTGAGAGCAGCCAGCAGGGAACAGAGAGAGGCTGAGGACCAGGTGACCTGCTGCATACCAGAAGAGGCCAGGAAGGAGGTATAAAGAGGCCATGTGGTCGATGCCATTTTGTTCTCAGCTCAGCACTTCATCCGAGAGGCAGCACTGCAGGGAGCGAAGAGCCCGAAAGACCTGTGAACCCATCCTGACCCTAGGATGTGCAACAAGAACTTTTAAACCAGCAGCTGTAACATCTCTGCTAGAGCCTGCATCGAGGACTGGGAGATTCGGTGCATGTAACGTACTATTCTTTAACAACCTTACTCTCATGCTTTTCTTTCTTGTGTTAATAAACCTTTAGTTGTTAGATGCTAAAGGATTGGCCCAGCGTGATTTGTGGGTAAGGTCCAGAGGGTAAATTGACCAGGGATCTGTGGCTGGTTTCTTGGAACCGGACAAAACTTGTTCGGGGTAGGTGGGATTGGGTGCTAGGACCCCCCCACCTGTGTATAGGCCCGGGGCCATCTGGGGCACGGATATTGCTGGGGTGTCGGAGGGGTTTTGCTTGGGAGGCTTCAGGCAGGCTGCTGAAGCGCTCTGTGGGACTGGTTTGTGGCCTGTTTGGAGAGGTCACCAGTCTGGGGGCTGTAAGGAGCCCCAGATTTGAGCAATTCACCCTGAGCGGATGCCCTCAGTTGTGCCCAGACACGGCCCGGTCTGTCACAACATATTGTCATGTTTTTGTAAGTTAATGCTATGCTCCCTTCTTCCTCTTAAGATGATCACCCCACGTTTTATACAGAGGTGCAGAAGGAAGGTATTTCCCGTGAGGGACACCTTGAAGTGTCATTCAGTTTTTCCCAGGCTTCAGAGTGGGAACTTCAGCTGGTGGTGTTGGTTCATTTAAAGAGTAACCCATAGACATTTTAACCTGGCCCTTTTTGCTGCCAATAAAAAGTGTCTGAAGGGTTTCACACAAAAAAGCTTAAGCTGTAAGAACAGTAAATACAAGAAGTGTAAAAACGGGCCACACATGAACACCCCTTATTGGTATTCTATTTGTGAGCAGGATTTTCCACTATTTGACTGTCCCTACTTCTCACTTTGTTTTTATCCACACTGTTTTAATCAGTTTTTGTTTGCCTCCCACAACGTAAGCAGAATGGTAGCTAAAGGAAAAATTTGTTTCTTTAACTCCAGATGTTGTTCTTGGCTTTTCAGTGTGTCTTTATCCATTTAATTGTACTAGGAGATTCAATGCTTGGGATTTTATTTGAGTTAATACAATAATCTTCATTGGTTGGTGTTTTTCTTTTTTCAGTCTGTGTGTAATTTGAAGTTGCACCACCCACAGTGTCCCAAGCATTGCCATGCACAGATGCTCAGTGAAATGAACACTTCCATCTGTGGAGATCTAATTAGCCAGAATCAGATTGAAATTTAGATTTTACTTCATTGTACTCTGATGCAGTCTGAAACTGTTATCATGACTGCACACTGTTGTTGGCTATGTGTGCTGCACTGGTTCTGGACAGAAAAACCTCAGTTGAACTGCCCAAGGGCATCATGAACCCACTTCTATAGTAAAAACACTTGGCTAGGTTTATTGTCAATGAATTATGGTCCTAGTATCCTGTAGACTCCACAGGACTACTAACAGATGTATGTCCATTACAATGGACCAATTCAGTGAAAGTCAGGACTTTCCCTCCCCACGTTGGCCAGACAAAGACTCTCCTCTGCATCTCTCTTTTCTATACTGACACAAACAAATTACGTATTACCTTTCTGTACTAGGTAATTGCCAAACCTACACCTGGACCTTCTGGTTCAGACATCCATCACCCTATCCTGTCCTGCCTCCTCCCATCCTTATTTCATGTGGGCTCAGTGTGTTTCTGTTCCCAGTGGCAATTTTTCCTTTCCTTCCCTGTTCCCCTAACCCCCGTCTGTGGGCCTGCCTGCTCCATCTCCATTTGTTTTTGCAGTGCCAGACTTGTTCTTGCGAAGTTCACGTATCAGACAGTGAGCCTGTCAGTAGGCATCTGCTTTGTAACAGGGCCTGACATTCACTTAGTGCCTGACTCTTGTGAACTTTGTTTATAGCCGCAGACCTACTTTAGTTTGGGCCTTAGGCCTTACACCAGATTCCTTATACCAGGCCTCATGTCCCAGACTCTCTATTACACAAACAATAGTTTCAACAAAAATTAGTCTTCTGACAGATTGAATATAGTCTGCTCTTCAGGGCAAGCAATTTTTGAAACTGAGAAAGAAACAAATGACATTTTAAATAGTAGCTCAGGCATCTGAAATTCAAATAATTCTACAGCAATTGAGTGTGTACATCTAATAAATGTATATCTTATGACTTTATTTTTGTTATAGCTGTGTTAGAGGTTTAAAATAATATAACTAGTACAGATTATATTAACTATGAAATATATTTATAGAGGCAGATCTGTTGCCATTTTGTGTAATAATATTAATGATGATAATTAATAATACTTAGAATTTCAGTGGCAGATTTCCTCTAAAGATTTCAAAGCGCTTTACACCAGGGATTAATAAAGTCTTCGAACAGGCCTGTGAGATGATATAATATTATCTAGTTGACAGATTAGTAAACTGAGGCAAAAAGAGACTGGTTTACCCAAAGTCAGAAGCCGTGTTAGGAATAGAAATCAGGAGTCCTGACTCTTTGTGGTATTATAACCATTCAATCATGCGGGTGCAAGATAACTCTTTAGTTTCATTTTAAAGACAAATGGTCACACATTACACTATATGAGTCTGGGTTGCAAAGCACCGTAAAAAACCCCAAAGGACCTTTAACAACAATGCACCTCAGTTTACTGGGTTCTTTTTACTATTATGTTTCTCTAGGCCAGATAGATGCATTAAAAAAACCTCCCAAATGTGTGGCCATACTGGAATTGTACACAGGCCACAGACTGAAACTCACAGGGTGGGAAGGAACCCTTTTGGCTGTCAGGGGAACACTGCAGAATGTACTGTGTTTTCTAAATCTAGCTTATCCCCTTCGAAGTCCTGGTATATATTAGTCAGGAAAAGGCCAAGTCACACTGTGCTCATTGTAAGGTTGCCGCCCTTTATGACTTCTGCCATTGCCCCTTCATGAGCAATAAACATGGGGTATATATTCAGTCTTCCCCAATCAGAAAAGGAAAAAAAAACTCATTCTGCAGGGATATGTCTACACAGTAGTTTAAATAACTTTACTAGCGTATACACAGCCAACCACTATTTCGAAATTAATTTGCAATAGCAGAGCCCTTATTTCGAATTTGGTAAATCTCATTCCACAAGGAATAATGCCAAATTTGAAATAGCTATTTCAAAATAAGTGCTCTATAGACACTTATATTGAAATAGGGGGACTCCAGCCTTCCCATGGTGCCGTGGTGGCCACTCGAGCCTCAACCAAGAACACTCCTCTCTCTCTCCCCTCTCCAGAGCCCTTAAAGGGGTTGACTCTGGCCACTGCCAGCTCCAAGCCTGCCAGTCCAGAGCCAGCAGTCATTGCCCCGACCCAGAGGCCCCAAAACATGAGCCAACAAGCCACTGGCAGCCAGCCCTCCAATGCTCCCCAGGAGCAGTCTGCCAGCTCCCCAGAGCCTGCCAGGGCCCAGAGAAGGCGGGTGCCTTCCTGATCCAGGGTGGATATCATGGACCTTATTCAGGTTTGGGGGGAATGCCCCCAACACCCATGATCTCTGCACTAGACAGAGGAACGCAGCCATCTATGGCAGGATAGATGCCAGCCTAGCCACCAAAGGCCACATGCGAACCTAGAAGCAGGTTTGCATGAAAATCAAGTTGGTCCGGTGAGACCCTGAGCCCTGAGCTTCCCCTCCCCCTTCTTTCCCTTGCTTCCCCCTTCCAGCTCCCTCCTCCCATGTTTCCCCCTCCCATCTCCCACACCCTCTCTCTTCCCTTCTTCTGCCTCCTTTCCCCAGTCTCACTAGAGTTTCATCTCCCCCCCCCCCCCAGTTTTGTTAAATAAAGAGAGTTTGTGTTCATGAAAATACATGTATTTTATTTGACATCAGGAAGAGGGATTGGGGGTGGTAAGTGGAAGGACGTCAGGGAGGAATGAGGCACAAGCCCCCAGTGGGGCAGAACCAGGGAGGCTCTTAGTGCTCCTCAGGGTGGAAGCTCTTCCGCAGGGCCTCCTGCATACCGACAGCCCCCTGATGGAGCTCATGGATGGCAGCCTGCAGAAAGCGCAGCCAGGCTCATAGCAACTCGTCCACAAGAAGCACCAGAGTGCCCAGGGGAAGCTCTGGCTCCATGTTGCAGAGAGCTGTCGTGTCCTGAGTGAGGGCAACCAGAGCACACAGAGACAAAATGCTTTGCTTTCCCTCATCGAGGTAGGCAAGCAAGCTTGGAAACGTGAGAACTGGCTATCCAGGGGGGTCCCTTTAAGCACAGGCCTCAGATAACCTCAGGCAGCAGCCAGACAAAGTAATTCCTGACCTGATGCCCTGCCTGACCTGGTTCCGGCTGGCCTTAAATGCGATTCAGTGTCCACTTAGTGTGGACACGCTATTTCGAAATAGCAAAAAGCTATTTCAAAATGCATTTTGCGTGTAGACACATTATTTCGAAACAGGCTATTTCAAAATAACACTGTAGTGTAGATTTACCCCTGGAGATGAAACAGTTGCCCAGAAGACTACTAAATACCACTAAATTCTTTACAGCATCAGGGGGATTCTTCCAAGAGAGACATGAATATGTAGCAAGATCATGTAATAAGGTCACCTCTTTAAAATTGTGAGCAGGCATAGAAGGACTTCACTATAAATGGGAGGTAGTGATCAGTATGCCTTATCATTGAAAATCTGCCTGATCTTAACCCATAAAATGGATCATCTCTTTATATAGGAGGTTTATAATTTGATGGCCTAAACTCATCTCCATTGGTCATAACTTGGGCACTACCAAATTCACAGACATGAAAAACACATCATGGACTATGAAATCAAACCTCCCTGGTGAAATCTAGCTATCCGAGAGGTGGGTAAGTGCATGAGCTGGGGGTGTCCAGCCAAGAGTTCTGACCTTTCACTGAGCTCCAACTGCTAGTCTGCTGGGCTGGGAAGAGATGGGACTTCCTCTTCCCCTCCATGGATGCTCTTGGAGGAGATCAGAGCTGCCTCCAGGTACCTTTACCAGATCTGAAGATTTTCAGCAGCATGGGCCGATCAGATTCAGCTCCACCTCTGTGACTCTCCCATTGCTACAGCGAGCTCTGCAGCTTCAGAGAAGTAGAGTCCTCAGCATTTGTAGACAATCTAAATAACAGCCACATCATTTTATGCATGCAGTGTTGTTGTAGCCATATCGGTGACAGGCTATTAGGGCTGGGTGAAGTAAGTATCTAACCACAAGTGGCCTTTGGTGGGCTGGGGAACACCTACTTAGCATTCAAGCCAACTCAAATTGGGGCCAGAACCCCAAAATCCACAGCCTCAGAATGGATGAGTCACCCCAGGCAGGGACTGTGCCTTGTAGGGGTGGATTTGAAATGGTCTAGTGCTAGGTCTGGAGATTGAAACACCAGCACACGACACTGGCAGAAGAGGGATGCAGGCAGATCGAAACTGAACTGGAGCTGGGACAAGCAGGTGGAGTTTAAACTCCAGCACAATCCTCTTCCACCCCTTGGGCTTACTCTGAAGCCTGTGTGCCACACGCAGCCTCACCTTGTGGTGCCTGTGGAGTGGTAGGAATCAGGTGGAGGGAGCTGGGAGGAGACAAGGCTTTCCATGTCTCCCACCCACCACTCCTCATTGACCACTCATCCGGAAGTTGGGGCCCAACCATTTTCCCTATCTTATGGTGCATTCACACAGCACCCAAAACTCGAAATAAGATATGCAATTTGCGCTATGCAAATTGCCTACCTTATTTCAAGTGTATTTCGAAATAGCTTATTTTGTCATTTGGCAATGTCTACACAGCACCAGATTCTGAAATAAAGTGCTATTTCAAGCCATCCCTTACTCCTCGGAGAATGAAGTTTACAGGGACAGCAAAATAGCACATCCACTATATTTCAAAATAGCGGACGCATTCAAAAGACGCAGGATAGCTATTTCGGGACACCTCTGGTAACCCAAAAAAACTTTACTGTGTAGATGTACCCCTAGCTATGCCACTGGGATGAGATACTCTTGCCCACAGAAGTTGGTTCAATAAAAGAGATAACTTCACCTACCTGGTCTCTCTAACTATATCATTTTGGCAGCCACTTGTAATGTGTGCAATAGATTTCTTCAACTCCTTAATTAAAACATGTTTTTAACAGGTCATCTGTTCATTACAAGCTATTAAAATCTGTTATAAAATAGTGTTCTTCAGATAGGTTGCAATTATAAAGTCAGCCAATTGCTTTTTGGTCTGCAGTATTATTTTGAGCCCTGTGAGTACCATTTAATTGCCTATTGCACAGTTCATTACTAGTAGCTAAGAAGAAGATTAGCACATTTTAATAAAGTACATGTGATGACAGCTAGATTGTCACGTTTTCTACTGCCCGCTGCAGACTAGTTTTTCAGGTGCTTGTATATTTTGCAGCTGCTACTGTTTGGGGGGAGGGATAGCTCAGTGGTTTGAGCATTGGCCTGCTAAACCCAGGGTTGTGAGTTCAATCCTTGTGGAGGCTGTTTAGGGATTTGGGGCAAAAATTCATCAGGGATGGTACCTGGTCCTGCTGTGAAGGCAGGGGACTGGACTCAATGACTTTCAAGGTCCCTTCCAGTTCTAGGAGATAGGCAATCTCCATTATAAAAAAAAAAAATTGCAATACATTATGGAAAATCTTATTCCCTCTGGGGCACCTGGCATTGGCCACTATTGGATGACAGGATACTGGGCTAGATGGATCTTTGGTCTGACCCAGTGTGGCCATTCTTATGTTCTCATATTTTAGGCTGTAAAATGCTTAACAGGGATTACATAGAATTTGTCCCTATATGAAATTGGGGAATTTGACATTATCATCACATTATGACATTTCTGTTAGGAGTACGGGAATAAGGATATTTCATTTTCTGTGCTAGGAAGTTCTCTGCCAAGTATTATTAAAGATAGGGTATTGGAGTTAATTAGCCTGTGTCCTGATCTGGTATTCTCAATCCATTGTGCCTAACTATTCAACTTAATATAATTTATGTACTTATTTTTTTAGCATAAACATGAACCACATGTTTCAGTTACAGTTGAAGTCTAACTTCCATTTTGTCCTGCCCTGTTTTTAGTTTCTCATGACTTCCCCCTAAAGCTATTTTTGGGCTAACATTTTCCCTATTTGGTCTTCAACCCAGAGGTGATATTTTTTGAAAGTTTAACTAAATGAATCCAGCGGGTTTTTTTCAATTAGTCAAATTTCTTCCCCACCACATGCATTTCCCTGGGGTTCTGATCAGAAATGCAGTGCTCAAATAACTCTAAAACTGCTCAAGGTTCCAACTTCTGTCTTGACTAGTTTTATTGATCTTACTTGAGATTTAAGTTTCAGTTTGAAGAAAATTGGTTCAGCAAAGGTGACTTAAGTTGAAAACATAGCTCAGAGGTACCATTAAACTAAAAGCTGAATTGAGTGGCTCTCTTGTGGGAACCAGATAAGTGGTATATAATTTTTAGAAACTCTTAAAAAAAAAAAGATCAGTCTGTGTAGTCGCCAAAGATCTATCCTGCAAGGTGTTGAATGAGACTCTTATTCCCCCTCCTCTTACCACCACCACCGCCACATGGAATGACAGAAGTGGTAGAAACCTCTTAGACCATATAGGGGCTGGGTGGCCCTATGGGCAACACTTCTGCCTCTGGCAGGACCCACAGTTTCACAGACTGTTGTTTGAATCTGACCAAGTGATGAGGGCTTCTAATTGGCTGCAGTTTGTCTTTTTCTCTTAGCCTTAGGTAAGAGAGAAAGAAGGGATTTGTAGAGTGGGAATGCTGGAAAGCTAAATGATGACTAATCAACCCAGGAGGAGCAATAATGAAAGGGTGGGTCAGAGACAGATGGATAGGTAGGAAAGCAATTGGGGACATCTACCCCTCCCCCCCACACACACACACGCACTTCCTTCCACATTTCTGTTTCTGTGTGGTGGGTAGGATGGAGGGGCACTCTTGGGTCAGCTAATGTGCTGCTCACGCAGGAGATTGCTGAAAAATGATTGGTTGAGGTGTGGCATGGTTTTGGCCAACTACTTTTAAAAATAATTAAACTGACTTGATTTTGTCCTTATGTCTCATTTGTCAGTTATTATTTGCCTGGCTCCTCTACTCTGCAGAGTACTTTTATCAATGACAGACCCTGGTCATCCGTGGGCGAGATCAAATCCAGGCCTTCTGTAGCTTAGTGTACAAGCCCCTAGTACATGAGCTTAAAGCCATGTGCCTCTTACCTAAAGCTGTAGCAGACTCAGTAATCTCCAGGTGGTTTAAGTACCACTAGAATGGGGGGAGGGAAAACTATAGCCTATCGGCTGCATCCAGCCCATCAGCAGTTTTAATCCAGTCCTTGAGCTCCTGATAGAGAGTGTCAAGTATCAGAGGGGTAGCCGTGTTAGTCTGAATCTGCAAAAGCGACGAGGAGTCCTGTGGCACCTTATAGACTAACTGAAGTGTAGGAGCATAAGCTTTCGTGGGCAAAGACCCACTTCGTCAGACGCAACTCTCTGATAGAGAGTGGAGTTTGCGGTTTGCCCTGCTCCGCATGTGCTGCGTCTCCCTGAAGCAGTGGGATGTCACCTGTAAAGGGGCATCCAGAGAGCTCTGTGCACTGACCCCCAAGCACTGCCCCCACAGCTCCCATTGGCTGGGTATTGCAGCCAATGGGAGCTGCTGGAGTGGTGCCTGCATACAGGGGGGACAGTGCACAGAGTCACCTGGACACACCTCTACACAGGAGTGGGTTGGAAGGGGACCATTCTGCTGCTTCCTGCAGCTGCTTGATGAGGAAAGTGCAGCCTTAAAGCCTGCACCCCTTGTACCTCCCTGCACCTGAACCCCCTGCTCCAGCCCTGATTTCCCTCTTGCCTTCTGAATTTCTTGGTCCCAGCCCAGAGCACTCTCCAACATCCCAAACCCCTCATCCTCAGCCTTGCCTCTCACCCGGCACCCACAGCACTACAACTTCCTGCCCCACTGTGGGGACCCCTCCCACATCCTGAACTTATTTCTGGCCCACCCCAGAATCTGCATCCCCCAGCCAGAACCCTCATCTTTCCTGCACCCCAACCCTAATTTTGGGGGCATTCATGGCCCTCTCTACAATTTCCATACCCTCGCGCCAAAACATTTGCACATCCATGCACTAGAAGGGGATGGGTTACATAAGCAGGCATGGGTTACATAAGCACTTGGAGACAGGTACTGTCTCCACTGTGTGCATTTACAGCGCCTAATGTACTCACCCTTGTAGAATTTGATTGAATGTATCTGAATACAAAGAAGCCCAGAATTGTTCTCACTGTGAGGTGCTGAGCTGTTCCACTGGGATTCTGAGATCTCTCCCTCTTCCTAATTGAAGTAAATGAAATTGAAAACACTCAGCATCTCACAGGCTCAGGCCTTAAGACTCTGCACCTTAGCAGATTGATAAGTGAAATACCAACCAAAGTGAGTGGAATGTTGCTGTGGTAATCACAACATTTCATTTGCTGGACTAACAGCAGATAACTCTGTTGCACAGGGCAACCACAAGCTGGAATCCAAAGATGATAATTTATGAGGTCAAATGAACTGCATTCCTAGAAAAACCTGCCTTGTCAATTAATAAATAGATGATCAGATATGACACCTCTGTCTAAATAGTCTCATGCTTGGATAATATTTTCTTGTGAGTCTCTGAGTAAACATGACAAGAATTATAAAATAGGGATGAGAATGATGTTTCCTAAATTCTGAAAATCATGGACAACACACAAAGTGTAACAAAATACAATGTATTATAAAGAAGCTGTACAAATACTAACAAATACGTTCTGAAAACACCTGTGTTAGGTGGCTAGCTATTCCTTATCCCCATTTTATAGATGAAAAAACTAAGGGTATGTCTACACTACCACCCTAGTTCAAACTAGGGTGGTTAATGTAGGCAACCGAAGTTGCAAATGAAGCCCGGGATTTGAATTTCCCGGGCTTCATTTGCATCTTGCCGGACGCCGCCATTTTTAAAGCCCCACTAGTTCGGACTCCGTGCCCGCGGCTACACGCAGCACGGAGTAGGTAGTTTGGATTAGGCTTCCTATTCCGAACTACTGTTACTCCTCATGGAATGAGGTGTACCGGTAGTTCGAAATAGGAAGCCTAATCCGAACTACCTACTCCATGCCGCGTGTAGCCGCGGGCACGGAGTCCGAACTATCGGGGCTTTAAAAATGGCAGCGCCCGGCAAGATGCAAATGAAGCCCGGGAAATTCAAATCCCGGGCTTCATTTGCAACTTCGGTTGCCTACATTAACCACCCTAGTTCGAACTATGGTGGTAGTGTAGACATACCCTAAGAGGTTAAGTGGTTTGCTCAACATCCTAGAGCAAGTCAATACCTAAGTTAACACTTGGGAGTATCTTTTATCCAGTCTCATTACCTACACTTAGACTTTGCTGTTGTCTATCAAATGCAGAGAAATGAGAAAAGCTAGAGTATTACCTCTGTAGAAGAGATTTAAATCCCTTTGTCTGTAATTAGAGAAGTTTCAGTCAGCTTGAAAAGGGTTTTCTTAAAATATTTAACACACTGGTGATGCTTCTAAAATTTTTTAGACACTATGCTTCAGTTAAGTCTCTGCAAATGAATTTCATTTATTTGATCTTAAATTAGCTGCTGTTCTTTATAGAATGAGCTAATTTAGAGCCTCATGTTGAGTCTGTTCACAAATCTTAAGATGATTTTACTAATAAGCTAATTATTAACCTCAACGTTGATTAAAGACAATAGAATATTATGCAAGAAATCAGAGAATCTGGAAAACTTTGCAAAATCACAGTCCTATTTTAAATGTTCTTAAGAATATGAAGGGAATGGAACAAACTGATCAAGATTTCTGGTCTTCTGAATTCACTTGGGGCTGGCTCATGTTTTTTAGAGTGAAGCTCTCTACCACCACATCTCCAGGAGTTCTCTTCTTGCACTGGAACTGCAGGAATTAGGCACTACACCCTTTTAAAGAGTGTAGAATAGTCTTCTCACCAAACGTGGCCTACAAACTCCACCGGGCTGACATGGGACTGTTTTCTTTCAAGTTCAGTCTAGATGCAGCCCTCAAATGCTGAGATTCTAGTTGCATGCTTTGTCCCTCATCTTATGCTGACTGGCCTTTTTCATATTACTATTCAGAACTCTTTGTATTCTCATTCAAATACTCCTGCTCTCAGTTTTATGCTCTGCCTATCAATGATCTTATTATATTTTTTAGATTCCACAGCTGATTGTGAATGAATGATGAATCAGATTTTGAAAACCAAAAGTCGAATGGATATTTGTTTTTTAAATAAGAAAGTGCACATCTTTCCTGATGTGAATAAAATGACTCAGTCAATAAGGAAGACATTTCTGATTCAAGAGCTAAATGTCAGATCGTCATTTCCCATACATCTATTGTGTCTTTAGCTAAATTTAAACTAGTTAAAGATCACAAGAAATTCTTGCAGTATTATAATTTTTATAAGGGTAAGGATTGCTTGCCATCTCTGTTACACAAAGGGAAGGTCTTGCCACTAACTAGAAGAAAATGAGGTAACAGTAGAAACTTTGGTCTAGCCTGAATATGACTGACTGTACTAAGGCTTTACTTCCTTTTATTTTCTTTAATCTCTATTTTTCTGCCAAACTCTTCTTATATTTAAATATAAGTTGCTTGGCAAGCCTGCATTTTCTGGGAAGAATCTGAATTTGAAGGAAAGATTTGGAAGTGATGGGGGCTGAGTAACTTGTAAGAAAGTAAGAACATTTCTTATGGACAGTGAGGGAGAAGGCACAGCTGTGTTTAAAGATGAGCTCTCAGGGCCAAGGGGACAGGAGGGACTGAAAGGAAACCGTGTTTCTGAAACCCTGGGCAATAATGGGGAATGATGAGCAATGTGATGTAGGCAGAGGAAGAGCTATGATTAGCCATTCCTGAATTTTAGCAGTAAACGGCAAGGAAATGGGCCAGCAGAATGTTGGTCCTGGATTTTAGGTGTAGACACTATAATCAGCTCCTGTAATCACTGTAATCAATTAGTCAGTTTCCGGCTTCCTGGTTGTATTTCGCCATATGGATAATTTTAGCATTCATTTTCCCCTCTCTGTTTACTCAGAAGCAGCTACCACTCAAGACATTAAATGAATCTGCTTTGCTCTCTCTGAGTTCCCACTCACCGGCACATGGATGCTCTGCTAGTGTTTCAATAGCAGATAATCCCAGAGTATGTGAGAATTTAATTTAGCAATGCAGAACTCTCTTTATTCTTGCCCTTCATTCACTTTTCTGTCATTTTCCAAAATTAGCAATATCCTCCCATATCTTTATATGGTTATTGTGCTTCCAGTTAACTTCATTTCCTATTTTAATCAGCTCTCAGAAACTAAGCAGTTATTTTCTTACTTTCAAAACAATCACTCATTAAAATAACAGAATAATCGTTACCTCTTAGAAACTTTGCTGGCAATAAGAATCTGATCCTGTCAGTAGATGCAAAGTGTAAATATCAATATTTATTTAATTTTAGCAAATTTGCTATGGAATTCTAAATAATTATACTCCAAGGACAAATATACTGAAAAATGATAAATGAGATGACTCTTGTGTGATCTGAAATACTGTTATTCTTTTATTTCCCCACTTCAATTCCTGTATAACTCTAACAAGCAATATTCTCAAAAGTCCTAGACTTCAGTATTAATGCTCTATGCCACTTGAAAGCTATTGTTACAATCTTCCTAATGGTATTCAGCTTTGGTTTGATCTCTAACAGGTTTCAAGATAATGGCTATTAAAATAAACTCAAACCTGAAGCAGAGGCAGGACACAGAGAACATAATGCTTTATACAGTGCCACAAGGGTTCATGATGCTTTAGAGCACACACGAGTATGACCCATGCCCCCAAAGAGCTTAAAACTTCTGTTTAAACATGCTGCAGCCAGGGCTAGTATCAAATACTTGGGAAAGAGTAATGCACCAAGGAGGAGAGGGAGAGACAAGTATTGCCACAATTAGATTAAGTGGTTGCTTTGGTTTATTAAAATAAAAGACAAATACAAAGGTTTGTATAGGCTTCCTCTTTTTAGGGAGGACTGGACCAAGCTTGAGAATTGTTCAGCCAGGTGTTATAAGTTGCAGAGTAGCTGCAGGCTACACAAGGGGGCCTTAGAGAAAGGAAGCTAATTTACATGAGCTTCTATACTGAACTGCCATGAACCCTGATCTCATTCTGACAAAGCTAGAGGAGCCTGAGGGTGTGTCTACACAGCAGTTTGACACCTGCAACTGGCCAGTTTCAGCTGACTCCAGCTCCTGGGGCTCTGGCTGTGAGACTGCTGTGTAGACATTGTAGCTCAGTATGCCTTCCAAGTTCTGGGACCTTCCCCCACTATGGGGCCCTAGAGTCTGGGCTCCAGTTCAAGTCTGAACATTTCCACTGCAGTTAAACCGCCCTGTAACCTGAACATGGCAAACCCAAGTCAGCTGGTACTGGCCTGCTGCTCATTTTTGATTGCTGTGTAGAGATACCCTGAGAGGCTATGACTGCCAGTGGGATCAAAGAGGTCTCAAGAAGCCTGTGCTGTCTTCTTTTCTCTGGCCAAACATCTCTGAGCCTGATGGCTCCCTTTGTAGCATGGCAGCTCTATTGTTACCTGACTCCAGTAACTCTAGTACCAGTGCTGGTACCCTTTGGCTACCTCTCAGTCTCTCTTGCTGGGACTGGGGAGAGCTCATCTTTTTCCCCAGAGATGTGTTGTGGAATGTGCCACTTTCTTCTAGCAGACATTTTGAGTACATGATAGGGATGTAAGCAACTAGTTGACTAGAAAATGCTTATCAGGTAGCCCAGTAGGAACTCGACTAGTTGCTTCCTTCTTCCCCCCTCCCCCGCCGCACACACACACTTGCTGCCTCTATCAGAGAGAGGCAGCAAGGGTGCGGGAGTAGGAGCTGGTGCTGGGGGGAGCCAGCTTAAAAGCCGCATCCTCTCAGCACTGTCTCTGCGGGGGGCAGGGAAGGCATGGGGCAGCGGGAAAAAAAGCTGCCTGCAGCTCTTGTGCATTTCAAAGGAAGAGATACAGTGGAATAGGGAGCCCTCTCCTCTTATTGACTAATCGAGCAGTTAAAATTCCATCAACTACTCGATTAGCTGATTAATCAAAATTGAACATCCCTAGTACATGGAATAGTGATTACAGCAAAGGAACCCAGTTGCTCAATTCCAGCATGTTGCCACTGTACTGCCATTGAAACATCTCACAGAATTATCATGCAACTGAAATTGGCTCTTGGGTACCACCTTCCCTGCATCCCAGATCCCAGAGGATTTTATTGTCTATTTTTTTCAGTGGGAGTAGAATATGACAAGAGACCATCCTATGTACATTGATGTGCCCTTTCTTAACCACAAACATACCAACACTTTATAACACATGGCAAAGCATTATTCCCTCCTTTGGAATTTATGATAATCACAGTAATCATGATGAATTATTTTTTTATTTATGTGGCAGTCAGTGTTGCAAAGCTGTTTTTCCTGCCCTGAAGGGTCTCTTTCAGTCACATGCAGGTCAATGAGTTTTAATAGTAATTGTGGCAGATATAAAAATGCAATCTCTTCATAGAAAGAGGCAGAAAAATATTACACTTTTTTAGAAGGACGGGTAATTGGGGATAGCTAAAAAATATATTTTAAATGTTCTGTGCGTCATAACTAATAGAGCTAGTTACATGTCTAGTATAGATTATCATAACAGATACATTTACATCAGTTGATGCCATGTATTAGAGTATTTTCCCCAAGAGATGTGAAATGAATGATTGATAGAGTGTTTTGTATCTTAATATTTCCTTGGAAAACATCCTCTATTAGTGGTAATTCACTGAGGCTAGTGTTTATGGTAGCTTACTAAGACCCAGAGATTTTGGTTTTTAAAAATCCGATTGCAATCTATGAAAGCAAAGCATTTCTAATTTGAAATTTTCAGTAGAGGGAATTTTAAGTAAGAGAACATTTGAAACATAAGTGGTGATGTCAACAGAAGATGATGCACTGACCCCCCAGTTCAGTGAGAGTTTAGTTGCTGCAGTCCAGCTCCTTCACTCTACATGGTGAAAAATTAACTAGAGATGAGTATTCATCATAGTCCCAAAGTTTCCTCTGTCACCTTGAGACACCAAAAAGTTTCTTCCAAATATAAGATACAATCACCATTTCTCTGCCTTGTAGCCTGTATATTTTTGCCCTGCAAAAATTAATGGAGTTTCTTTTCTTAGAAATGTTAGTAACCACAGTGTCTATATTTTGTTCTGAATAATCTTGTTGTGGTGGTCTTTTTCCCTCGAACAGGGAGGGCAGCCACACCACCTTGCTACAGGATACAGGGGAAAAAATAGTCTAATGTAGGAAACTGCAGTTCTCTGGGCAGGCAGAGCACTAATAGTGTGTTCATACATAGCCTTTTGGCATGGGAAGCCAGCAAGTACCCTACTGGGAAGCTCTGACCTTTGAGGCACAGTAAAACACAATCTAAAGTCACAGCCACCTGGCTCGGGCAGACAGAAATTAATAGCCTATGCCTCCACAGCTTACTAGCTGATCTTCTGGCCAAAAGGGATGACATTCAAGTGCCAGGGAGTAGAGAAACCTGGGCCCACTCTTAGGCCTAACAGTGGTGGGGAATCTACTGAAATATGCTAACTCCTATCAAACAGCAAGACCAGAAAGTCTGGTTCCCTGGTCGGGTTGCCAGGCATTCAGTTTTTTATCAGAACCCCCAGGGCAAATAGGTCCTGGCAGCTCCACTCACCAGTTCTGACCAGGCTGCAAAAAGTCTGATCAGCAGTGCAGCAAGGGTAAGGTAGGCTGTTTGCTTCTTCTGGCTCCACATAGCTCCACATAGCTCCTAAGGGCAGGTGTGGCAGCAGTGACTCCGCACACTGTCCCTGCCCCAAGCACTGGCTGCACACTTCCTGGCCAATGGGAGCTGTGGCACCTGCAGATATGCCAGACATGCCAGCTGGTGCCAGACATGCCAGCTGCTTCTGAGAACAGCCTGAGGTAAGAACAACCAGAGCCCATGTTCCAAACTCCTTCCAACATCTCAACCCCCTGCTCCAGCCCTGACACCCCCTTGCACCCTAAATCCCCCAGCTCCAGCCCAGAGTCCCTTCTGTACCTCTCATATCCAGCTCCACCCCAGAGTCCACAATCCCAGCTGAGCTTCACCTCTCCCCACACCCCAATCCCCTGCTCCAGCCCAGTGAAAGTAAGTGAGAGTGGAGGATAACAATTAACAGAGGGAGGGAAGATGGTGTGGGTGGAAGAAGTGGCCTTGGAGAAGGGACGGAGCAGGGGCTGGGCCTTATGAAAAGGAGTGGGGCAGGGGGTGCAAAAAGGGTGTTTGGTTTTGTGCAATTAGAAAATAAGCAACTTGAGCCCCTGGGACCCACAGTCTGAGTGAAGGCTTTGTGGTCAAAAGGGTTAGCCACTGGGTCAACAGGACCTGTGCCAATTGTGTGTGTGGGGGGGTGGGGGGGTGCTGTAAAAACAGGTGTTTAACAGAAGACAATGCAATGAGCACCCAGGACTCATTCTGCCCACATAGCGCTCCTGCTCGGAAGCAGGGTTGGAGCACAGGGCTCCCCAGCAGGAGTGCTAAGCCGGCGGAGCAGGGAATGCCTGCACACCCTGTCCCGGCTCCCTGGCAAGAGCACAAGGAGTTAGGGAGACTTCAGGTACAATGGGTGCAGAGGGGCCCCCACTTGCTCTGGGCCAGGATGCCACAAACCTCTAATCCACCTGTGAGTGTCTCCTTGGGTAACTCAGCAGCCAGCAGTCCCCAAAGCTCCTTGGAACTTTCACCTGCATCCTCAGACTTCAGGATGCAGCTCTATTTATGGCCTAATCAAAGATCCTGTGGGGAACAGAGATCCCTGGAAAATATGTCTGCTCCCTTCAGTGCTTCAATACCAACTGAACTCCAGGGTGCTCCTCTAATACTTCCTAACCTACCCTGGGACTTACAGTGAGGAGAGGGCAGGGCAGATTTAGTTGTGCCCACCAGATGGAGTGTAATGATTCCTTACTGTCCAATGTGAAGGAAGGCTACCACTCCTCACTACACACAACCCCCTCAAGTCCATCTCTGGGGACCTGGAAATGGCAAAGTCCCCTTCTCCCAATCAGGACAAGAAATCAGTGTTGGTGTGGTCCTTGCCAGCTGATTGCACACTATGAAAGCATAGGGCTGCAAGATGAGATACCAGCACTTCAGTT
This sequence comes from Pelodiscus sinensis, assembly GCF_049634645.1. Classification (NCBI taxonomy): domain Eukaryota; kingdom Metazoa; phylum Chordata; order Testudines; family Trionychidae; genus Pelodiscus; species Pelodiscus sinensis. The sequence continues at coordinate 312,430,504 of NC_134711.1, forward strand.
GGAAATTTGTTTCCTTGTCCTTTTCAGCCCCTTTAGGGAGTGTGGTTTGTTACAAGCATTAAGGGGGTCCCCAGCAGGTAGTATCTTAAGTTAACCCCAGCCCACTTGACTGCAAGCACCTCTTTCTTCGTGACTGAGTAGTTCTACTCTCAGTTGAACTACTTTGGGTTTTAAAGCCTGTGTTCCCCTAAAACACTGGGCAAGAGGCACTGTTATTTGATCAGCGAGTAACCCTTCTTTCTTTATACTTCCCATGCTGTTACAAAAGAAGACTGAAATAACATACACATGTGTAAATCTGTTTGATTACTTCATTTGTATTGCTTTAAGTTTACACTTTTGGAGTAATGTGTGTACCATCAACAAAATTGTGTATGTTATTGAATTCAGTGGTTCAACATGTATTTATCTTCTGTACTGAACATAAAAATCAATAGTGAAATAATGAACAAAACTTAAGGCCATATCTTCAGGTCTTTGCTGAGCATTTAACAGAGCAAACTCCCATTGACGTCAGTGCCTGTGGATTGAATAAGGTTTTCCAAATTTGGCCTTTAAATAGATTCCTGTCTAGAAGACAAAGCAATCTTTTAAATGTAAGATTAAAGCATGTGCTTATATGCTCTCCTGAATAGGGATACTTTGCTGAATTAAGGCCTAAATTACCCCCCAAAATATGTCCAAGGAATCAGGCATAGATTAATGAGTAGCAAGTGCAGATTATTTGTCTCCTCACTTTCATTTAGGCCAGGTAAATACCAGACCCAGAAACTCAGCATAAGGTATGCAACTTCAGGTACATAGAATACGTAGCTGGAGCTGGTTTACTGTGAGCCGAGCTTGGCAGAGTCCCCACAGCAGGAGGCTGACGGGAGCAAATGCTCCCATTGGCTTCCCTTATTCCTTGCAAGAACAGGAGTACTGGCTGCTAGTGGGGGCACCATCTGAGTTCGATTTAGCGAGTCTTAACTAGACTTAACTAACTAGACTTAACTAGACTCATTAATCAAACTCTGGAAAATCAATTGCAGCAGCATCGATCTTCCATGGAGTGAAGTCACGGTCTTAGCTTTACTATAACTATCTGCACACAGTGTCTTCATTTTATTGGTTTGCAAATTAGTCTTGCACTGGATATTCTCTTTTTTTCCTGGTACTTTCCTCTTGTTTAATGCCTTTTACATTGTCTTTATTTTTTGGGTCTCTTGATAATTCGAGTTGTTTCAGATAAATCACAGTGTGTTGTATAGTCTTTAATACAATCACCTAAATTTTATCATCTGTTACTTACTGTTCTTCTTGGAGTGCTGTCCCCATAGGTGCTCCACTTCAGGTGTTGGTGCGTCTTGGCATTGTTGATTGAAGATTTACAGTATTAGTGTCCGTGCGGGTCACGCATGCACAGTGGGTGTCTCACAGTGCTATTGGTGCTGAGTCTAACGTGTGCACAGCCCAAACCCTCTAGTTCCTTCTCAACCATCCTCAACTGAAGATGGGACTCTGGGGCAGTGTTTGTTGTTCTCACCAAAGCTTGAAAAAATAATGGTTTAAACAGTCTTTTAAAAAGTTATAGTTAGTGATAGTTTAAGGGGGGGAAATAACTTTCCCAGTTTACCCTCCGCACACTGGAGTCTGTTAACTGTCAGAGGTGCCTGGCTCTTCAGGCTTTAAGTGTTGAGGCTCTTGCCCTGGAGTAATGCCATTTTGGACGGACATTCTTTCTGTGTCCAATGTTGTGTGCATATGCATATCCCACAAAAATGCACTCACTGCAGAGATCTGAAAATAAGTGCCTGATGTGACCAAGATCTCCACTTGAAAATGACCGATGGAAAAATCTCTCCTACCAGAATCAGACAAATGGACCTTCTCTCTGGACACCTCACCTGCAGAGAAGGAGATATGCCTTCTTCTAAAGACTGAATAAGAGGTTGCAGGTATCTCTGCAGAGAACACCACAGAAACATAGCCATTCTCCTGGCAGACCTCTGCCCCAGTGTTGACACATCTGGCTAACTCCAGCACCACCAAGTCCTGAGTGAAGGCGATGGAGTTGAGGTACAGACAGCAACATGCCTCCTCCATGGTACCAAATTCAGCAGTAAAGGACCCGGTACTGAGTGTCTCCTCAGGCACCATTGCAGTGACATCACAGCCAGCATCAGCTGAGAAGGCCAAGTTGTCACCAACTGAATCATCAGATAGCATTAACATCAGCACTAACGACAGCACCCCATCAGCACCAACAGCATTGACATCAAAACTGCCACTGACTCTACTGCAGCAGAGAGATGTGACTGTGTCATCAGCACCACAGTCCCCACTACTTTTTACCGAGCACTCTCTTGGAAGTTATAGAGGAGCTCCCCTTACTTCTCATGGTGTAATACACTTGTCCAGTGATGAAGCTGGAGCCATGTACTTTCTCACTGTACCATTCATCTCCAAAAGACTGATAATCCTCCCAGAGCCAGATGAGCCCTAAATACTCTCCTAACCAGCCAGCTTAACCATGGTATGAACCAGGTTAACAAGGTTCAAGCTGTTGGGGATGACGCAGAAACAGTCACTGATCAGGCAGCCACCTCCCTTGCTCACAATTTTTCCTCCTTCCTGTATGAGGTAATCATGTCACTGTGACCTACCTTGGTGGATGACTTCAAACAGTTCCAGGAATTGTTTAAATAGGTCATCCAAAGCCAGGCCATCCCATTAGAGGAAGTGCAGACAAACTAGCAGAAACTGGTATAAATCTTATAACCAGCATCTACTTCCAAAATCATCCTGTCCATCAACGATGTGATCTTAGAACCAGGAACAACATACAAAAAGATGGACATAAAGCATTATAACCCTTCCAAAGGAGTATACTTCCTCTTCTTGTACCAGCCTCTTGACGTGTTGGTGGTCAATGCTACTAACTATTGTGGCAAATAACTACAGCTTTGATTGACCCCACAGGACAAAGAACACAAGAGGCTTGACCTCTTCAGATAAAAAATTTACTCCTCAGCAACATTTTCAGTCTCCAACTGACCAATTATGTGTAGGACAGTGTTTCTCAACCAGTGGTACAAGTACCCTTAGGGGTACTCAAGAGAAATCTGGAGGGGACGTCGACACAACTGAAATTTGGAGAAGACTGAATTTTTGTTTTAAGTTTTACAGTGCTTTATTATTTTTGTACTTTTAACACCTAAAATTTCATCGCCCACCCGGCTACAATTAAATTGTTTAAACAAATGTGTTGCAATGGTAGAAAAAAATTGTGTGTCTGAAAACTGTATGTACTGTGGGTACTTATAATTTTTTTAAGGGGTACTTTATAAAAAAAAGGTTGAGAAACACTGGTATAGGATAATTATGGGAAATTCAGCTCGTTCACAGTGAAGCTTCCTGAGAAGAAATCATCTTAATTCCAGGCTATTGTAGATGAGGTTCAATTCATAGCTAACACAGCCATCTAAGTGTCTTTGATGTTGTGGACATGGCAGCCAGAACCACAGCCACATCTGTATTCATGTGCCAGGTATCTTGGTTATGGTCCACTGGCATACCTTAAGAACTCCAAATCAAGGCCAAGTTCCTACGTTTTGACTAAGAGAAGCTCTTTTTGAACAAGACATATGAGGTACTCTAGTCAGTGAAGGATTCTTGAACCACCTTTTGCACTTTGGGAATCTGCACTACATTTCCAAAGAAAAGATGATACCAGCCTTACCAGAGGATTAGGAGTTCTTCATCCAACCCCAGTTGCAACAGTGACAATACAAGAAACAAAGACATCACCAAAGGTTGCAGGAAGGGAGAGCACCTGAAGTGCTACCATCAACTTCTCAATTGGCTCAACCCTTTCCACAATTTTGAAGTTTTGGTCAAGGATCTGGATGACCTTCCTTACCAGGAAGTGCTTTCAAACCAATCCATCCCCATATTTTGGACACTACCTTTGCTCATTCTGCCACTTCTGAGCATCAGCAACGGACCAATGGGTGTCATATATTGTATGATTGGAATATACCATCCCCTTTACCTCCTGACCACCTCTTTTACCCCCTCCTCATTCCTCAACAAGTTCATATGCACACAAAAGCTCAGAATGATGGCACTGCATGATACTTCCAGCACTGCAAAATAGGAACTGATTTTCAGCCCTTATCCTCCAAGATAGTTATATTTAATATTACCATATGCCCCGTTCACAGGAAATTCCTGTGTTTCACAGAAGGATACAAACTCTTCCAGTGCAGAGTACCACCTTTCAACTTATCCATTGCACTAAGAGTTTTCTCCAAAAGCCTTGTGGTAGTAGTGGCACATGTATATAAACAGAAAATAATGATTTCACTTATTGCACAAGGTATAGGATAAACTTTTCTTCTAACTTATGTTAGATGAAGTCTGTTGTATCTGGAGGTTTTTCAAGAGTGTAACAAAAAGCTGCAGCATGGCTGCAGCTGGTCTGCATCAGCTGACTTGGACTTATAGGGCTTGGGCTGCAGATCTATAACACTGCAGCATACATATTTGGACTCAGGCTGGACCCCAAGCTCTAAAAACCCGCCAAGTGGGGAGGATCTTAGGGTATGTCTACACAGCAAAGTTATTTCAAAATAACAGCCCTTATTTCGAAATAACTTACCTAGCATCTGCACAGGCAAACCAGTATTTCAAAATAAATTCGAAATAGCAGAGCGCGAATTTGATAAACCTCATTCTACAAGGAATAATGCAAAATTCGACATACATATTTCAAAATAAGTGCTGTGTAGACACTTATTTCGAAATAGGGGGCCTCCAGCCTTCCCGGGGTGCCGTGGTGGCCACTCCAGTCTCAACCAAGAATACTTCTCTCCCTTCCCCCCTCCCCGGAACCCTTAAAGGGGTAGACTCTGGCCATAGTGCCTGTGCCAGCTCTAAGCCTGCCAGCCCAGAGCCAACAGTCACTGCCCCGACCCAGTGGCACCAAAACATGAGCCAGCAAGCCACTGGCAGCCAGCCCTCCACTGCTCCACAGGAGCAGTCTGCCAGCTCCCCGGAGCCTGCCAGGGCCCAGAGAAGGTGGACACCTTCCTGGTCCAGAGTAGAGATCATATTTAGGTTTGGGGGGGAATGCCCCCAATGTCCATGATATCCTCACTAGACAGAGGAACATGGCCATCTATGGCAGGATAGCTGCCAGCTTGGCCACCAAAGGCCACATGTGAACCCAGGAGCAGGTTTGCATGAAAATCAAGTTGGTCTGGCAAGATCCCCAACCCTGAGCCCTGAGCTTCCCTTCCTCCTTCTCCTTGCTTCCCCCTTCCAGCTCCCTCCTCCTGGGTTTCCCACTCCCCACTCCCACCCTCTCTTCTCCCCTCTTCCACTTCCTTTCCTCAGTCTCACCAGAGTTTCATTCCGTCCCCCGTCCCCCAGTTTTGTTAAATAAAGAGAGTTTGTGTTCTTGAAAATTCGTGTGTTTTATTTTATATCAAGAAGGGGGGTTAAGGAGGAGTAAGTGGAAAGATGCGAGGGAGGAATGAGGTACAAGCCCCCAGTGGGGCAGACCAGGGAGACTTCCTCAGGGTGGAAGCTCTCCCACAAGGCCTCCTAGACACTGACAGTCCCCCCGATGGATCTCCTGGATGGCAGCCTGCAGAAAGTCCAGCCAGGCTCACAGTCGCGTGTCCAAGTGAAGCACCAGAGTGCCCAGGGGCGGCTCTGGCTCCATGTTGCAGAGTGCAGTGGTGTCCCGACTGAGGGCAACCAGAGACAAAATGCTTTTCTGTCCCTCATCGAGGTCGACAAGCAAGCAGGGAAACCTGAGAACTGGCTGTCCAGGGGGGGATCCCTTTAAGCACAGACCTCAGATAACCTCAGACAGCAGCCAGACAAAGTAATTCGTGACCTGATGCCCTGCCTGACCTGGTTCCGGCCAGCCTTAAATGCGATTCACCACTCAGTGTGGACACGCTATTTCAAAATAGCAAAATGCTATTTCGAAATGCATTTTGTGGGTAAACACATTATTTTGAAATAAGCTATTTAAAAGTAACTATTTCGAAAGAAGATATTTTGAAATAACACTGTAGTGTAGACATATCCTTAGAGACCAGCTGAAGACCAAGCCAGAAAATCTACACTGCTATTTTTAGCCCAGATTGCAGACCAAATCCCATGAGCCAGAGTGAGCAGATCTGGGTTCTGAGACTCAGTGTTATGGGTGGGTTATCACAGTATAGATAAACCCTAAATGTTTAACTCTTGGGTGTTTCCTCTTTTTTATGAACAAAGAATAAGGGAATATTTTCTGCATGCTCAACATTGTCTGTATTTCATTAGCCATCTGAGCATTGTACAAGAACAGAGTCTTGCACATTCAAATTTGGAAGCACTTCCTCAGATAATATATTAAGCAGCCTTGGGTATTGTCTGCCTGTTTCTGTTTGATTGCAGCATCCTAATTGGGTCTTAAGTACTTTTGCTCTTAATAGTTCATTTGAACAGAGTACTCTTGTTTCCTTTCTATCAACATCTCAAATAGGGGATTACTTTCTTTTGTATTCCAAAATATCAATGCATATCTAATCTTTCCTCAATTTCACACTCTCCAGTCAGTCTTTTATTATCAGCCTGTATTATGTGCTAATGTACATCACTGACTTGTGAATTCAGTGACGGCATTTTGGAATTTGCCTTATTTACAAATAAGGCGAACAATTCTGAAACTGTTTTTTTTTTCTTTTTTTCCTCTTCCTTGGGTAAACAAAGACTGTTATTAGGGTTTTGTTTTGTTTAGTTATATAAAGCTTACACATAATTTTGTTGTTTAGTGTTGGAACAACTTCCTGTGCCATTCACTAATAATTAGAAAGCTGTTTGTCTGATGGTCAGGTCCATCTGCATAGATTCATCTAGATTACTTCTAGGATTGTTTCCTTTTTCTCCTATTTCTTTACAGTTTAATTACATTATTACTGTTGAGTTAAAATCACATGTATCTGACTGCCTATCGTTCCCAATAGTATTCTTCATCTTCATGCACTCATTAAATGTATCTATCCCTTCCCTGAATTTCCATTGCCCCTGCTCACTTCAGCAAAGTGGTTCCTATGGTAACACATTTTCCATATATGCTTTTTGTTGTGCTCTAGCATGTGAATCACTATATTAAGTGTCTTTATTTTAATGAGCAAGGCTTTTTTAGTATCCAAAACAACCTGCTAAACTCACTTTAGATTTTTTATCAAAACCCATTTGTTTTGTAGCCTTTTTCACAAGCAAATGTATATTTCAAAAGTTTATTTTTATTTTTTTAATATTTTGCTAGCATATACAATATTAAGTAAACATGATCATTTTTCTGCTGCAATGCACAGGCATTGGTGCTGTTCCTCTGTGTCCTTTGACATTCTGCCATTCCAGTAATGTCAAAACACCAAAATAAACATATCAGCTTTGCAAGGCTATGTGGCATGTGCATTTGTGTCCCATACCTTCATCGGGGAAGTGATTAGCAGATTTTACTTCATAATCACTATACAGGCAGTCCCCGGGTTACATGGATCCGACTTACATCGGATCCCTACTTACAAACGGGGTGAGGCAACCCCGCACTAGCTGCTTCCCTCCAGCAGACCAGGGAGACGCGAAGCTAGCGGCCCCCCCTCTCCCCCCAGCAGACCAGGGAGACGCAGAGCAACTTTTCTCAGCAGACACCTCAGCTTGAGAATAAAGGACTGAGGGAAGTGAGGTGTGGGAGAATAAAACTGAGCTCTGGAGAAATGTTTGGCTAGAGTTTTCCTTACAATATGTACCAGTTCCGACTTACATACAAATTCAACTTAAGAACAAACCTACAGTCCCTATCTTGTATGTAACCCGGGGACTGCCTGTAATTCACTTCAGTAAAATAGTCTGTGCTACTACGCATAGAGAGAGAAATTGTGCTGGGAAATAATCATCACCTTCTCTAAGCATGCAATATCCATCAACAAATCTATCATAGACAATATCTACAAGATGTTCATGTTCACAGGTTTTCGATACGCGTCATACAGTCTGTTACAAACTGCTCAAATGTTTTATTTGCTGGACTGCTTTGCAAGTGTTGAACACGTTGTTTTCCAATGTGATGTTTTTCTTAGGACTCAAATGGTCCTTAAATATTTTCATCAAAATATTTGATTGCGTCCACTTTTTTGAGTGAGAAACGAGTGGGTAAAAATTTCCTTTTCCCATAGTTTGAAAAAAATCTTGCAGTTTTTAACACCTTTCCATTCATCAGTGCTAGAAGCTGAAAGCTAATAATATTTATTTGTATTACTGCAGCACATACATGTCTTAGTTGTGGATCAGGACCTCATTGTGCTAACCACTTCAAAGATACTTTCTACCCCCAAAGAACTTACAATTTAAGCCCTGGTCTACACTAGGGAGTTATTTTGAAATAACCCCTCTTCTTTCAAAATAATAAGCAGATTGTCCACATTACCAAGCCTATTATTCCTCAAGGAATAACCAAGCCCAATATTCCTCGAGGAATAGTTATTTCAAAATAGCATTTGTGTGGATGCCCCACTGCTACTATTTTGAAATAACTACTCCCCAGAGTAATTCAAAGTAATTACTCCCTAATGCTTCCTGGGGCTCTAAGTCAAGGTAGTGCATGCACAATAACAGAACCTTCCTCAGATTAATTTCAAGGCTCCCCTGTAGTGTGGACATGCTATTTCAATTTTTTTTCAGGAGTTATTATTTTGACTTATTTATTTCAAAATAATTTCTTAGTGTAAATGTGTCCTACGTGTAAGACTATCTGCATCATTTGGTGCCTAAACACCTTTAAAAACTGGTCAATCAGAGGCTAAATCTCAATGAAAGCTAATTGGTATTTGATATTGACACTCAGTGGTTTGAGCATTGGCCTGCTAAACCCAGGGTGGTGAGTTCAATCCTTGAGGGGGCCATTTAGGAATCTGGGGTAAATCTGTTAGGGATGATACTTGGTCCTGCTGTGAGGGGAGGGGACTGGACTTGACCTTCCAAGGTCCCTTCCAATTCTATGATAATGTACTGTAATTTAGTGAATATAACCCACGAGTTATATTCATTTTTACAAACCCCGCACTCCGTCGGGGTATACTTGGGTACGGGGTATACAGAATTTTTTTTACTCACCAGGTGGTGAGCTCTTCTTCACCTCTTCCTGTGGCTGTGCAGCCGCCAACCTCCAGCACTCACTCCCCGGTTCCTGTGCAGCTTCAGGAAGGGGCGGAGGAGCGCTCATCCCCCGGTTCCTGGCCACCACCCCTTTGGATGGGGGAGCGCTCATAATGGTCATAAAGTTGGTCATAATGTTCCATACAACTATTATACCAATAATGTAGTGAAAGATATGAGTTTAGTCTAAGGCATTTGATGGTAGATTATGTGAATACTGTAGCAGGCAAAGTGAGACTTTAGAGACCTGTGAACAATAAGTTTGGACCTTAGGTCATAATGATGTCTGAAAAGTCTTCAGAATGTCTGGTACAGTGTTATTGGCAGATAGTATTTTAATTTCATAAATGTGAAGGTGTAACATGAAGGTTTTCATTTACTTCTCTTCAGGGTTAGTGGATTCTGAAAATGTGCTAATACAGAGATGTTTTCTTATGTTTTAAATAAATACGGGCTAGATTTCACATGAAATTCTGAATCAGTTAAAAAAAACCCTACTATAATATAAAGTCAAATTTTAAAACTGCGTGCCTTAGAGTAGCAAAGAATTCAGCATTACTTCAGTCTCATCTTTATGAAAGATTCTGGGATTTTATTACAGCAGTAAAAATATGGTAATGTATGCCTTTTTTCTTATTACAAAATTGAAAAAAGAAAATAAATTAAGTTTCAGCCCAAACTAACTGAATAGACTAAAAGTCTCAAAAGAGCAACAAGACAAAAGAATAGAGGTGAAAAGACTGAGGAGCAGAAAGGAAAGAATAATGACATCAGTCTTTTCTGCAGCCCCGTGAATTTCTGTAGTCTAGTTCAGCCAAAGGTCTCCAAATGCCTAATGGACACTTCTAATAATTGAACCTCACAAAAAGTTTTTGAGTTAAGGGCTATAAAGATCACTTTCTGTACAACTGATTTAAAGCCACTGGGGTTAAATATTAGCAGTCATTAACCAGTTCACAACAACTCTACGCAGAGTTTGTCATGGCTAGGTTTTAAAATTGTGTTTTCAATGGATGTCAGCTAACATCTTCTAACTAAGGACATGTCTACAGTGTGAAAAAGCTGGGTTCTTAGTACAGGTTTGCTAACCATTTTAACTAACTCACTTAACATGCTGTAATTTTAAGTGTGCTGTACCACTGTAGCTCTTCAGCATACACACTACCTACACTGACAGGAGGGATTCTTCCATCGGTATGGTTACCCACTTCCCTAAGTGGTGGTAGCTAGGTTGACAGAATTCTTCTGTTAACCTAGAATTTTCTACTCAGAGAATTGTGTCAGCTTAACTTCACCAGCCTGAGGTGTGGATTTTTCATATTCTTGAGTAATATAGTCATTGCTGAAGAAGTGGGTTGTGTCCACAAAAGCTCACGATACCATCTACATTTTTGTTACTCTCTAAAGTTCTGCAAGACTATTTGTTCTAAGTTTTTTTGAGTAACATCGTTATGTTGGCCTAATTTTCTATGGTAGACCAGGCCTAAGAGAAAGAGAAACAGATGATCAGAGTCACACGGTCTCATTACATGTTTTATTACCTCAAGAAGGTAGAATTTTCAGAAGTTCTCAGCATTTGGCCTGTGATCCCACTTCAGTGGAAATGGTTGGACTAACAGCCAGCACTTTTGAAACTCCCATGTGATAAGTACATGGCTGCAGCACGGAACTACAAGGTAGACTAAGTAAAAGAAAGGCAAAGAATGGAATATCGCTGTTGGTGAATATGTAACTTGCTTTTCCCTCACAGGGGTAAGTCTGCCAGTTTACATTTATTCCAAAGCCCCGTGGAGCTCTGACATGAATTACATGCTATTGGAGATGACAGAAGAGATGCACATTGCTAGGTTACTAGAGTACATCTTTGTTCTGTGTGACTGCTCCTTTTATTACTATCGTTGCTGTGGCAAAGTAAAAGAGCACTGTTCCAATCTATTTTTCTTTTTACTATAGTTAAAGTATTATTAATTATATCATCTCTATGTCTACCATGTCTTTCAGTTCAGACTCCGCTATGCTTTGGAGCTAAGTTGTGCTTGCTGTAGTATGGGTGTGAAAAGGGGGCACAAGGAGACATGCAATAACCATTGCTCTTTGTGAGCTCCTATGGTGCCACTAATATCTGATAAGGGCAGAAGGAAGAGAGATTGTGATGGGCCATAGTACCCCTGCCTCCTGTATTGGCTTTTTGAGGCATTGTGTCTGAGGTGTAAAGCTTGCCAGAGCTCCCATTGGCACAGCACTGCTCCTTGAGACTCAATTGCAATTTAACATTTGAGCCTGAACATGCTAAGCCACAGAACACTCCTTTGGGATAGGGAAGTAATATTGTTCCCATTTTATAGACAAAGAGACTGAGGTACAGAGAGATAAATTGACTAGCCCAAAATAACATCAGTGTAAACAGGAAAGACAGGATTAGAATTCAAGAGCTCTGACTTCTCATCCCCTAGTTTAATCATCAAATTCACCTTCCCTCCCTAATATTTATCCTTACTGTTGCCTTCAATATGCTCCACTTACAGTTTGCATATGACAATGGTTCTCATATTTTTTCTGAATCCATAACTTTTTTATTATAAGTGCCTATTTCCAGTATGTTTTTACCTCAATTGCCTAATACTGCCTACTGATTACATTTTTCATACTTATTGTGTTGGAACTAAAGTAGATTTTGAGGAAATTATTTGTACCCATCTTGCCATTTTTGACTGCCAGGAATAATCAAAACTATGAATATTTTTTAAATGGTTTCATCTTTTAAATAAAATCCACACATAGAAAACAGTTAAGTAGTCATGACGACTCGTCACTTAATCCCAATATTATTGTTTAGAGATGTACACCATAGTTGTTTCAAGATTTTCAGATGTTCTTGATTAAGATAACAGGTTATTCACTGGGAAATCCAGAGATGTACAGTGAGATTCATCAGCTGAAGCCATCAGGGAGTTTAGTACACAGTTGTAAGAAAACTGAAAGTGTGATAGACCAGCTGGTGTGGTGGCAGCTAGCAAAAAAGGGCCCTCATATGACAGGCTTTAGATGAGGAATAACACATAAATAAGTTCCTTAGACTCCAAAACTCCCTCAGAAAGGGGAAAAAATCTTCCTACAGCCAAAAAGAACAAAGCTGGCATATGACAGGCCCTATTGCCTATCACTCCTTGTGCATCAGATTCCCTGAGTTGCTTCCCTACTGCTGCTAATACTTCACCTGGGAGCTAATTGCTTGCTGCCTAATCTTGTGGCTGACCAATTCATCTTGGGTTACAAATCACTTGCAATATCCAGTATTTCTATTTCTCAACCACAGCTCCAGTCTTCAATCTAAGCAACTTTTGCAGATTAGGTCAAAATTTTTAACTCCTTGCTTTCCAGGTGAAGAATGAGGGTCCATCCAGCACAAGACATACACAAGGATAGAAAGCAGAATTCTCCTTTGAGCATCACATAGTGAATCTTGATTGCATGGCAGAAAGTTTTGATCTTGCATGCCAGACAGAAGCCCTTGGGCATGAGTGCACTCTAATTGGAAGTTATATTGCTATTTGGTCTCAAATCTGGGTCTCTCTGGTCCGGCAACATCCTTGGTCCTGCAAGGCCTGGAAGGGAGCCCAGGAGTGGGGCTATCCGCGGGTGTCCAACAGGGGAGCATTGACTTGCCCTACTCTGGCAGACTCCTAGGTTTTGGACCACTCAGGCCCTGAGGGTGCCAGACGAAGGAGGTCCAAACTCTGATGTCTAGATAGAGCATTGTAAATTAGTATTCCTCAATCTGTGGATTGGTCAGTTCTGGAAGATTAAATCAGGGGAAGGAAATATGGCATGACTTAAAATCCACTCATCCTTCTTTTACTCTCGGTAGTTTTGTGAAAGCAATCCACCTTCCCGCCATGCTCTTGCATGACATAGCCAGCGGCACAGGAGCAGCTCACATGCAACTAGATGTAGGCTCTGACTATGTGTTTAGCCAGCCTGATTTACTCTTCTGTGATTGAGTGACATTCAACTCAGAAAGACAATAGGATGGAAAAGAACCTGAGAAAAGGAAGGAAAAATTGGATTTGCAGGTGAAAAGGGAATGGTGTCAACTGTGCTGGATTCATGACACCAAGGAGCATAGGGTGCAGACCGCATGCATCCACCAAATCCTAATGAGGCGATGGTGCTGTAACACAATGTGTTGGTGAGCCACCAGGGTAAGTGAACACATTGTTTAACAAAACACTCAGTGAAGGAATGCTTTGAAGGCTTCAGGGGTCAATGGGAAAACTGGTACTGCTTTCCTGAATCCAAAGCCTTGATGTTCAGCTTGGTTCTAGGACAGCTGTACACATTATGAAACAGAGGTGAGAGTCCATTGGACAACTCCAGTGTTTATTTGTGTTCAGAGATATAAGTACTTCTGCAGAGATCTGCACAAAGAGCAACCTGCTGGTGTGACACTGGATCTGCTTATTCTTCAGGTATTTGTAAGCATTCAGCCAGTTTCCTTCATGAAACCTGAAGTATACTGGAGTGTAATAAATCAGTTGATTCCAACTGAACTTTCTATCTTACTTCTTTTGACTTCTGCTGCAAATAGTTCTGCAAACAATTTTAAAACTGTTTTCCTTTCCTCCTTTGAAAGTTTCTGAAGTGTTGCTCTAACAAATCTGGAAATACCCCTTTATGCAGGTGTAAGCAGGGGCTGAACTGCTGCTTGCTGTCAGCCAGCTAAAAGGAGGGGTGGGTTTGTCCACTACAGTTGTTTAGCTCTACAAGGTAATTAACTGTTAACTGTTGACATGTAAATACTGCTCAGGAGAGAATCCAAGGTGTGGCTATGTAAATCCCATTCAGCCAGGGCTGATGTAGGGTCAGTGTTGGAATGGAATGTGGAGAATTGTATATAATTTGGGACTGTTGTGGGGGTAACTAATCATGCTACCCCTAAATGTGGGAACTATAAAACATGCCACCAGTGTTTGCAGGAGAGACACCACCATCATGGTAAGAGGTCTCGGAAGAACAAGCCTCCCCCCTTCCAGAGTTGAGTGAACAGAGCTGGGGGAAAGGGTTAAAGGACTTGAGTCAGCCTGCTTCATAACTTCCAGGTGTGAGCTATAAGACTGGCCTAGCCTGCACTTTTCCCCCTTTGTTTTAAGGGCAGACCTAAAGCAGACTCCCTGAGGAGTCTTTTTGTTTACTAGTCCAGTGAAAGCTGGATTCATTTGACAGCCCAGCTGGTGGCTAAAGAGTTGAAATCATGGGTTTGGCTGAGAGCCAGACCTATTGCAGCCAGTAAAGTTGTGGCGATCAGTGGCCTGGCGAGGAGCGGCGGCAGGTGAGGAGCGGCGACCAGCGGCGTGGCGTGGAGCAGCGGCAGGCGAGGAGCGGCGACAGGTGCCCAGCGGAGTGTCCAGAGGTGTGGGATGAGACAGCTGGTGAATCGTGGTGGAGTTTCGTATAAGGTGCCCCCTATCTTTCCCCCCACCCCCATTTCTACCCAGGTTGGGAGGTGAAACCTGCGGGTGAACTTTGGGACTCTGGGTGGCACAGAGACTTGTGGGGACAGAGACTTTTGGGGAGTCGGATTCTGTGGACTTTGGGCGATTCTTGGCTGGGGTGGGGGCTTGGCTCATGTTTGGGTTATGAACTCTGTTTGTGGTGTTTTCCCCAAGCTAATGCCGTATGAATTCTCTCTCTGTTTCATTAAATGTTCTTTTCCTACACTCAGACTCAGTGCTTGCGAGTGGGGAAGCATTGCCTCTCAGAGACACCCAGGGGTACGTGAATTTCCCAGATCACTGGGTGGGGGCTCGAGCCGGTTCTTTGTGAGATTGACCCCAAGATATTGAACCCAGCCCTGGTTACTGCCAGGCCTACCCGGCAGAAGGGTTACACAGGGATCACTATCTTGCACATTTCTTGAGTTTTTCTTGGCAAGAAGGAAAGATCAGCCTAATGAATCCAGGATTATAGTCCTGTTTTACTGAATGTTTTATTAATTTTCTCTTAACCTTTTGCTGAAAATGTCACCTGTGACATAGATCTTTTAACAAAAACATATTTATCGTTCGACCAAATAAATATAGTTTATACTTAAGAAGTGTATTCTAAGATATAGTTTAAAGTACACTGAAAGGCTGAAAGTTATGTAAATATTTCTTAGATGCTGGGCTTCAAAATGTGCATGGGAGACTGTAATTTCCCAGGTTTTAATGTACATTTTAGAGAACAAATATAAATGTTCTATCTGCATGATTCCAATGAGTTAGGTTGTTCACCTCTGAGACACAGTCAAGACTTAACCAGAGTAGTAGTATTCTCTTAAGTCTGGGCTCCATTTTAGTCTGGAAAGGGAAAAGGTGTCTTCTTTTTCATTATGCTTATTGTTTTGCAAATGTGGGCTGAGCTCAGACTAGATCCACTTAAAGATGACTCCATGGAATAAGTATGAATGAGAATGCATTGAATCTAGAATGGCTGCATTAAGTGTGTGTGAATGGGGTGGAATTTTACAGGAGATTTCTCTTCTTGAAAATGGGTTTTCAATACAACCGCATTAAGATTTACGATTGTTCCCACTATAGAATGCTACTACAGCAAAGGTGATAAGGAAATGAATGTTGTTGAATTATTGAATTATATTATTTTATTATATAAACACTTTATATGAAATTCTCTCTAAAAGGATTAAAACTAAGAGTGTCTCGAGAAATGTACCACCCAGTCTTTCACATGAGCACTGGTGTTGAAGGGGTATGTGGGTGGATAGGTCACTCTGCTGTGAATGAAAAAGCCCAGACAAGTAGCTACATGGTGAACTAGGGGTGAACCTCGCAAAGGTGCTTCTTTGTATAGCAGAGCAACCAGATGAAGGGCTAAGAGGCTAACACCCAACTTCAGCATGGAATTAATTCCTGCTCAGTACTAAGACCAAAGAGGGTCTTGCACTGACAAGAAGTGTGGCTCTGGGGAATGGAATTTCCATCTCAGGGTGAAGAGGCCAGAAATGCTGCAAGCAGAACAATCAAACTGGAAGATGCTATCAGACAGATGTATAAGGTTCTCAGATTGATTCAAAGTGTGAGCCACATCTTGAGAGAGAAGGCCTGCCTTCCATTCTAATTTGCACACCATCTCTCTCTTGTGAAGCTTTGTTGTAGTGTTAAACAGCACGGCTACGTCTACACTGGCCCCTTTTCCGAAAGGGGCATGTTAATTTCACAGGTCGTAATAGGGAAATCCGCGGGGGATTTAAATATCCCCCCCCGGCATTTAAATAAAAATGTCCACCGCTTTTTTCCGGCTTTTAGAAAAGCCTGAAAAGAGCGTCTACACTGGCCCCAATCCTCTGGAAAAAAGCCCTTTTCCGGAGGATCTCTTATTCCTACTTCAAAGTAGGAAGTAGGAATAAGAGATCCTCCGGGAAAGGGCTTTTTTCCGGAGGATCGGGGCCAGTGTAGATGCTCTTTTCCGGCTTTTCTAAAAGCTGGAAAAAAGCGGCGGACATTTTTATTTAAATGCCGCGGGGGATATTTAAATCCCCCGCGGATTTCCCTATTACGACCTGTGAAATTAACATGCCCCTTTCGGAAAAGGGGCCAGTGTAGACGAGCCCCACTTGTGCAGGTGCTATGACTAAAACTGAGAAATTGTCCTAAGTCTCAGCATGGTAGATGTCTTTCCTAATAAGAAGGAAACACTAAACACCACTCAACAGAAGTGAAAACAGTGCTATCCATAATATGGAATGGATAATGTATCAAAATACCAAGCTATGATGGAAATATTGAATCAATATGGAGAACAATTTATGTATTTAATATATTTCCCATAAGAGTTACAGTTCAGTGGTGAAATATGGAATAACTTACAAGCAACTGGTTATTCTTCAGCAGCAGAGAGAGATATTTTCCTTTGTAGTTCCCCCCTAGTTCTTACAACATGCATATTCTAACACAAAAATAGTACAGCTTAAAGGGCAAGTTAAAAATAGATGAAAGGTCAGCCACAGGGCCTCATTCACACTTTATAATAATAAAACAGAATACACTGGAGATCTTGGAGGAGCTGCTTTTTCTCAGGTAAGAAAGAGTGTACATTTTGTAATACAGTACTGTAATATTGCTGTTGCGCTACAGCTTACACGACAAGATTTTCCGGAAGAGGAAATTTGCATATGTCGTACTCTCATTTGCATTTCTCTTCTAAGCCATTTTGTGGAAGAGGTTTTTGCGCAAAAAAGCGCTGTGTAGCTTGTAAGTGTAGCCGTAGCATAGTAATATTGTCAATCATTTATCCTTGAGCAGTTCCCTATCCACATTACACCTGGTCAGAAATGTTCTCAGAGAACCTGAATTTTCAGATTTGCCAAAATTAAAATCTTTTGCAAAGATGCTCCAATTTTACTAAAGATACAGTGAACCTAGGCAGGCTGGTTGGTTTGATGCTGCCCACTTCATTTCTTAGCAGACTGCTTGATGAACTGCTCAGCAGATCAGGCTTCCAGCCAACCATGCAGATTGCCCTTGGGCTGGGAACCCTAGGCTTTGCAGCACCACAGCTCTGCAGCAGTTGTAGGCCAACTGCCTCATACTTGGGCTCCATTCCCTTTCACAGAAGACATTGAAATTTTTGGTTTCCAATATTAATTGGAATGAAGCCCAATAGTGAAATCCTTCATGAAATACAACAATTCCTTTCTGCCCAGTTCTACTTTCTATCCTTGTATGCATACTCCTGTGTAGACACACACACACACACACACACAAATACCATTTCTGAAAAATGTGAGAAACATGTCAAAATGTAAAATAACCCATTCATATATTTTGACTAAAATCAAAGACCTCTGGATGTAAAGAATTGGACAAACTATGCTACGAAAAATGAATAAATATGTCATTTTGTCCTTTCATATGGCAGAATGAAGCTTTAAAGATGTACAAGCTTCTGGCAAGATTAAGTTCACAAGTCTTTCATTGAATTTCATGTATCCTTAGCAAGTGATGTATAAAATATCCGTGCCCTAATAATGCTCAGAACACATAGGGCACGCCTTGATGTCATATACTGCCTTTCAACCATAATTAAAATTAATTATAAAACAAAGAAAAAATTATATTCCCTGACTACTGAACAAACTGTAACAATTCATCATGTAGCATGAATATCAAATAATTTTTTGGTATCAATTAACATAAAACGTGTTCACTTGTAAACATAGTAATACATCAGAAAATTGGCACCCCCATATAAATATTTTCCCAGTTTTGTTTCCAGTTCTCTTAACAATGATTATATCTGTTTTAATGGCATTGTTTTACTTCAGTATTAAAGACCAATTTCAGTCCCTCATAGATTGCTCTCTGGTCCTCATTTCCTGTAAGATATAACTAAAATGTTCAGAAAAGGGAACATGTCTTTTATTGAAATTATATAAGAAGAAATTAGGGCTGCCAGATATATATGCCCTAAAATCCTTTAGGGCTACAGTATCCAATCAGTGGGAAATTAATGGCCATTATAGATTAAATCCAGCATCTTATGCTTCATTTGGAAATCATTTCACCACCAATCACAGTGAATATAAAGTGAGTTGATCATTATCATTATGTTGAGTATTACTATCCAAAGTATATAACTGCAGGAAGACTGTACCTGTGACTTTATTTCTTGTAGTAGCTAGTTTTCTGTTTCATTGGCCTGTAGGAATAGCTGAGCAAATATTTCCAAAATCTTTTCTGGGATTATCCATTTGATTAAATGTTGGTCCTTGATTTATCTGTATTTGCACCCCACTTATGTTTAGTTGCCATGTACCTTCTAGCAAATGAGTGTACTGGAAGTAATGTTTGCAGAAGCATCATATTTTACATGAATATTTGCAGAAGAAATCTAATTTTAAGAGTTACACTCCTCCAATCAGGGATCACAAACAGTAGCACATAACCTGTGCATTCAATTAGAACTTCTCAGAGTCTTTCATTAATTTTCAGATTTTGAACATCAAATCTTAGTAACAAACTTCTCATAATTAATCTTTAGACAAAGAATTTTTGTAGGGATTGTTCTGTTATTGTCTGAAATGATAAATACGTTCAGGAAAACATGAGCCACTCATGAACAATTTGCGAATAGTAAAGGAGGACAAATTCACTCCAGATTATTTACTCAGTTGGTCACATTGCAGCAGAATAGTCTTAAATATCTAAACTCTTCTTTGGCATTATACAATACAAAATAATACAATATTTCTTTTTTATTTATTTATTTTCATGTCTTCTGGGTTGCCAATGAGATTCCAGTGACAAAAAAAGTATTTGCAGCAATCCACTGTGCTACCCTCCAGGGGTGCGTCTACTCGGCACTGTTTTTCTGGAATAACAGCTGTTATTCCGGAAAAATAATACTAGCGTCCACATAGCAACTGAATTATTTCCAAAAAAATCGAAATAATGGAGGGCTTTTTCCGACTTTGGATAACCCCATTCCACAAGGAATAAGGCCTCTTCCAAAAGAGCTCTTTCAGAAGAGGGGATGTGTGGACATTCCACTGCTGTTATGTCGATATAGCTCCTCACCAGGGCCATTCTAAAGTTATTCTTCTTCAGTACCTCTGGGGCTCTAAATCAAGATGGTGCGTCCACATTAGGGGAGTCTGCCTCAGACTAATTTTGAGGCTTCCCTGTAGCGTGGACGCTCTATTTCGAAATAGGCTATTCTGGAAGATATCTTCCAGAGGAGCTTTTTCCTAAATAAGTTTGCAGTGAAGGCCTACCCCAAGGACATTATTCAATATTGTTTCTTTAATTGCTGTAAAAATACAAACATGCTCTCTTTGCTCATTTAAGGCACCTTATGCAATCAAAATAGTTGTGACATTACCTTTTGCAAGGACTGTACATATTCGTGTTTTTATTTTGATGATGTAATGGAATATCATGATATCCACAGGGCCATGTAAGTGTCCCTTCCCATGACATGTGCTATGCAGCTATCTGAATTAAGGTATGAAATTAGTTAAGATCAGAGTATAGAGCTATGATCATTGCATCTAGCCTTCTTTGTACAGCTGTAGAGAGTGCATTCTTCATCTGAGGGATCATATTGTCTGTCATGAAAATCATCCAATTTCTTCATAATATTACATTTTATGCATTTTTGTTACTAAATACCCTTTTGGGGATAGAGAGAGAGAAACAAAACAGCATGGGTAATTCATTACCCACTTTATATATATTCAACTCAAAGTTACTTTATTAATTTATTGTTCTCATACCAATGTGATATTTCTAATTATTTCCAAATGGAGTTATTTTTAAAAGGAATATAAATGTGTGCTTTTGGGGTTGGAGTTAAAACAAGCGATGTTAATATGCATCCATTCTTGGCAGAAGTGTTACTTTTTTTTCCTGTGTCCTCATATGTCCTTTAAAATGGCACGTATTATTATTTGGAATGTAATTTTTAGAGAATCTAATTTTTTTCTAATTATGAGTAAAAGCAGAGTGAAATGGTTATAAAAATCATTGCCTTATTTGAAAGGCAGGAAGTGTTTCTTACCCATATAAAACTGGTTGTTTTAGAGTTTTACTGCACCTGTCTGAAGAACTTACATTGCCCTTATCATTGTAGTGTCTGGATGCTTCACAATCTTGGAGAACCAAAGTTGAATAAAAGATGTTACCTCACCCACCTTGTCTTTCTAGAATCCTGAGACCAACACTGCTATACAAGCATACATATCTTGGTCTTTAATGTATTTATACTAACAACACTGTGGTGAGGGGTGGAAATATTATCCCCATTTCGCAAAGGGGGAATGGAGACAGAGGAAGGCCAGACTAAGGAAGCATGCAGAAGAGCAGGGACTTTAGAGCTCCCAAATCCTAAGTGAGTGCTTTAACCATAAGTCTGTTTTTCAGTTCTTCACCATTTCAGACTCTGTGTTTGGAATCAGGAGATAATTTCTAGCAGAAGGAAGATGCAGTAGTTTCAGATGTTTACCTGAAGAGAATTATCCTCATCCTTCCTGCTGCCTAATCCTTTCTGTTGTTCCTAGCCTTCACTCCCCATATGACTTGTCTCTCTACTACTGAGCTGCAACTCAGATGTCTGGCCAATAAACCAGCACAGAAGAGAAAGTTTGAACAGGAATGCTCCTCCACAGTGTACACGAAGGAGACCAGTTTGCCGAGTGGCAGAGGCACTAGAAAGATGGGTAAGGCTAGGGTGTGTCTAAACTATACCCCTCTGCCGACAGAGGGATGTAGATCAGGCACATCGCTATTGCAAATAAAGTGGGGACTTAAATATCCCACACTTCATTTGAATAGAAATGGCTGCGGCTTTTTGCTGACGCGGCACTTTTCCGGCAAAAAGTGGCAGTCTAGATGGGGATTAGTCGAAAAGGAAAGCCTTTTCCAACCGATCCCTTATATTTAAATCCCCACTTCATTTGCAATAACAATGTGCCTAATCTACATCCATCTGTCAGCAGAGGGGTGTAGTTTTGACACACCATAATGTCACCAGGACATGCTAATTTTAAAACATGAAGTCTCTATTCATTTCCTGGTAAGCCTTGTGATATTAGTTAATGATGATCAATCAAATCACTCCTGTCCTGTTATACCAATATTTATAGTAATAATAGCCATCAGTAAAGTCCCCTAAATTGACAGGATATCGAAGAACTTTGCCAATTCTAATTAAGCCTCAGGACATATGTGACTGGTTCAGGGACAGAGATGGGCATCAAACAAATGAGTCCAAGTTCCTCTGCTAATCATTAGATGTACTTCCCCTTATGATGGCTACACTCAGCTCGGGGTCTGTAGAATCTAATTGCCAGGTATTTAAAAATAACTGAAAATGTGATGTGATTAATGTGTCTTTTCCCATTCACAGTCACAGGATATTCTCCAGGCTAAGGCTGGAGTATCTGGGTTAAAAATTGCCATTCTTATCTGCAGAGTGTCCTGTAAACAGTCTGAAGAAATTGGATATGAAAGTCCACCAGAAAAAAGCTCACTAGCGCATCACCAAGCATAGTTAATAAAAATTACTTCAGGGGAAGCTAAATTAATAAATTTGCTTTAGAGCCAAGCCTTAACTTTCTACAGTTTCAGAAGCCTTAGGAAGTATGCATGATTTGTGCTGAGCTCCAAAATAGTTCTGTGAGATAGAAGAGGAAGAGTTTGTCACCATATCCCAACAAGTAGTTATTTCTTCCTTTTTTTTCTGAATAATGTCTCACTTTGATGGTCTTACAAATACCTTGATGGAGTGATTACAGAATAATGGCAATCAAAAGATATGAGTGACCTTCACAGACAAGGGAAAGGAAAAACTGGATTGTGTATTTGCGCTCTTCTTTCAGGCCTTAGTCATTTGGTCCCATTTCTTTCTTTCTGAAGAAAAAAACAAAGCAAGGGAATACTTACTCTAAAAGTATTTACCACATTTTCTGTGCTACCATAGCAAGTTGCCATGGTAGAGAAAAGGTGGCTGTTACCAATTGGTCCCGAACCCTAACCCGAGTTCGGGTGGGGTGCCGTCCCGTGTCTGTAAGCCCCCGTAGGGTCTCCAGTTTACAGGTATAAGTATTAGTGCGTTTGGACTCGCTTGCTCGTTCGGGTCCAGGGAGGGGGCTCGGGCCCTCCCTCTCTCCGAGCTCCGGCCCAGGGCTCTAAGGCAGGGATACCTATCCCTTACCAATGGAGGGGGCTGAGGCCCCTAAACCCTCCATTCACGGGGACCACGGCCCTGCCCTGAGCCACTTCTCCCCGGTCAGAGTCCCTTTCCCCAGCGTGGGGATAAGCTTACCACCCGTCGCCTCCGTGAGGGGGTGGAAGGACGCTATGGCTCCCTAGCGTCCTCCCCCTTAGCATCCTGTCCCCAGCCCTTTTGAAAGGGCCACGGTTTAGCGTCCCTGGTTGGCCCTGCCTCCGCGCACATCACCCCGCCCTTCTGGGATCCCCGGCTGACGTCACAAGTGACGTCTTCCGGTCACGGCGGCCTGGGCCGCGGATCCTCAGCCGCGGCAGCGTTGGCAGGGGTCGGCTCAGCCCCAGGTTTCCTTGTGGCCTTTCGGCTGCCGCCTGGTGCCCCCTTGTGCGGCTCTACCCCCGCCCGGCGCCCGTTGCAGTGCGGGGCAGCAGTGTCACAGTGGGGCTGCCTATATCATGACCCATAGGCATGGAACCAATCCCTTCCCCCCAAAGCCATGCTGGGCCCCTGGGCAAAATGTTGAGGGGGATTGCTTCCATGCTTGCTGCGGGGCAGGGCCTTGGGAAGAACGGGCAGGGCCGGTACAGCCAGACCTCGGTGCCACCCAGAGCACACCATGCTGCTCCACCTCCCAACCCCACCTCTCCCCTGCCCAGCTCTTAGAGCCACCCAGAGTGTGTGTCACAATACTCTAGTAGAGATTTAAAGGGCCCGGGGCTCCAGCTGCTGCCCCAATTGCAGTAGCAGCAGTGGCAGCTGGGAGTCCTGAGCCCTTTAGAATAGCCAGGTCCCAGGGCAATTGCCCCTTTCACTTTCCAATTCTTGGTTGGTGGGCCTGTGCAGTATGCATATGGACAAGCTGCTCCATTATTTCCTTCCATGTAAACATATCCCCTGTATGTTAGATCCCTTTACCCCCATTTATGAAGAACAGAGTGCTGGGACCTCCATTTGTCAACACAGATACATGTCAGGAGAGCCGTGTGCTGTACAATTGAATCTAATGTTTTGTTTAATATGGCATGGGTTTTGGGATATTTTTCCAGCTTGTTGCTATAGTCAGTCCAGCATAATTGTCATTTAGCTTGCTTTGCACCAGATATGTATCTCGTCTGGTTTTTAAATGAAGCAACATAATGAAAACAATGGAACACAAAGAGTTAAAGGTCAAATGAAAGAGTATTTTTAGAGCTACCCCTGAACCACATCAGCCAAGTTCCCAATTCTTTTAAGTAATTAAGTTAATATAAACAATGTAGAAGAAAGGTAGTGGTGAAAAGGCCCAGACTGATATTGAAAAATCCATAGGCTTTTAAATGGTCTGATATAACATTTAAGACTCATGGGGCCACAATTCTGGAGATGTCAGAAATGACTTTTCAGAGAACATTCTTTAAAAGGCTGGTGTCTAGGGAGTATAGCTCTGTCATTTGTCCTTCCTGCCTCTTCTTGTGCTCTTCTTTCTTCCTAATCAAGCAGATCATATTCTTAAACTATGAGGAAGCCTTTTTAACCAGCAAAATGTGCTCCTCTTGTTTATTTCACTGACCTTGATCAGCTGGAGTCGCACTCCTGGGTGTCTGTTCATTTAGGTATTATTGACTACCCCCTAATTCACTTTGTCAATATCTCAGAACCTGTATTACGACAGTGGACTTGCTGTATACTCATCATTTGAGATGGAGGCTTGAGCTCTTTTGACATTTTTTACACTTACAGGGAAAAGGGAATGTTAGCACTCATGCAGTGCTTTACATCTTCAAAGCCTTGTGTAAACTAATTTACTGATTAATCTAAATATGCAGTTGTAATCATTTGTACCCATCAAAATTAATTCTTTGAAAAAAATGAAACTTCTATTTCAAAATTATTCTTAAAGGGAATCATAAGTAGGTTGCATTGAGAGAAAATGAATTGCTCTGTATCCTTAATGTGGCAATTATATTTACTTGATAACTACTGCTTATTTTTGCAAAGTACTGGGTCGCTTATAGCAACAAACTCTTGCATCTGATTCCATTTAAGAGAATAGATTTTCTTAACCAGTTCTGGAGGGACAAATTCTCTTCCATAGTCAAACTGCAGATTTTCAAAATTTGAAATTTTAATGCCTTTAATGGGCTAAAAGCAGTCAGCAGAATTAGGGATATATTCATTTCAGATATCAACTGGAATGTAATGCTTGTTTAGGGAGATCTGTACACACACAT
The DNA here is from genome assembly GCF_049634645.1 of Pelodiscus sinensis. Lineage (NCBI taxonomy): Eukaryota > Metazoa > Chordata > Testudines > Trionychidae > Pelodiscus > Pelodiscus sinensis. The sequence continues at coordinate 312,455,640 of NC_134711.1, forward strand.
GTGTAATAGTACACTTTGATCCTGTATTGTTCTATTGTCATCTGGAAAGCATGCATCTGAAATTCTGTGTGAAAACAGCTGCCCTCTACTGGATAGAATGTAAGGTCTTCAAAAATGTATATCAGGTAAGGCAGCAGTCATATTTTACATCTGATTCATATCTGACTATTGATATGCATTTCCAGGTTGTATTCAGCTGAGACTCATAGATTCATAATCTTTAAGATCAAAAGGGACCATCATGATAAGCTAGTTTGACCTTGTGAACATTGCAGGTCACAGAACCTCAGCTAGTCATGCCTATAAAAGCCCCATACCCTCTGGTTGAGTTATTGAAGTCCTGAAATACTGAATCGTGATTTAAAACTTCAGTTACAGAGAAGCCATCATTTACATTAGTTTATACCTGCAGGTGACCTATGCCCCGAGATGTAGGCAAAAAACCCTCAATCCTAGGCTCTCTGCCAAATATCCAGGGAAAGTTCCTTCCCAACCCCACATATGGTGATCCATTAAACTCTGAGCATGTGGGTAAGACCTTACAGTCAGTCTTGAAACCAGGAAGGGTATGTCTACACTACAAAGTTAGTTCGAACTAACAGACGTTAGTTCGAACTAACTTTAATAGGCGCTACACTAGTGCTCCGCTAGTTCGAATTTAAATTGAACTAGCGGAGCGCTTAGTTCGAACTAGGAAAACCTCATTTTACGAGGATTAAGCCTAGTTCGAACTAGCTAATTCGAATTAAGAGGTGTGTAGCCCCTTAATTCGAACTAGTGGGAGGCTAGCCCTCCCCAGCTTTCCCTGGTGGCCACTCTGGCCAACACCAGGGAAACTCGTCTGCCCCCCTCCCGGCCCCGGACCTCTTAAAGGGGCACGGGCTGGCTACGGTGCCCGTGCCAGGTGCAAGCCTGCCAGCACCCAGCCAGCAGACCCTGCACCTGGCACGGATCGAGCCACCCACCCGATGCCCCCCCAGCCCTCCCCCTCTTCCCGGGACCAGGCTGGCGGCTCCCAGGAGCTTGCCCGGGACCGCAAGAGGCGGGCACCCGCCTGGGCTAGTGCGGAAATCGTGGACCTCGTCCACGACCTCCGCACTAGGCACAGGAAAGTGGCCGGCTAGGGCAGGAGAGCTGCCAGCCTGCATGAAAATCAAGGTGGTCCACTGAGACCCCCAACCCTGAGCCCTGAGCTTACAATGGCCGTATTGGGTCTGACCAAAGGTCCATCTAGCCCAGTAGCCTGTCTGCCAACAGCGGCCAACTATAGGGACTCTGGAGGGGATGGACCAAAGACAGTGTCTAAGCCATTTGTCTCGTGCCATCCCTCTCCAGCCTTCCACAAACCTTGGGCAGGGACACCACTCCTACCCCCTGGCTAATAGCACTCCATGAACCCAACCTCCATGACTTGACCTAACGTCCCTTTAAACTCTGTTCTAGTTCTAGCCTTCACAGCCTCCTGCAGCAAGGAGTTTCACAGGTTGACTCTTTGCTTTGTGAAGAACAACTTTCTGTTACTAGTTTGAAGCCTGCTACCCATTCCTTTCCTTTGGTGTCCTCTAGTCCTTCTTTATGGGAACTAACGAAGAACTTTTCTGTATGCATCCTCTCCACATCACTCATACTTTTAGAGACCTCTATCCTGTCCCCCCTCCGTCTCCTCTTTTCTAAGCTGAAAAGTCCCAGTCTCTTTAGCCTCTCTTCATATGGGACCTGTTCCCAACCCCTGATCATTTTAGTTGCCCTCCTCTCTCCCAGCCTCTCTCTTCCCCTCTCCCACCTCCTTTTCCCAGTCTCCCCCAGTTTTGTTCAATAAAGGCAGATTCCATTTTTGAACACAATTGTCCTTTATTTTGTACATCAAGAAAAGGGGCTAGGGAAAGGTAAGAGGAAGGAGGCGAGGGAGGAATGGGGTACGCACCCCTGATGGGGAGGACTGGGCTGGCTCTGCGGGCTTCTGGGGGTGGAAGCTCTCCTGAAGCCCCCCAATTTCCCCCTCTCCCCAGATGGCAGCCTGCGGCAAGTGCAGCCGGTCTGATGGCCGAGTGCTGTGATGTGCCCAGTGTGGGTACTCCGAGCAATCCAAGCCAGGACTGCTTTGCAAGCGGGGCACCCCTGAGAACTGTCTGTCCAGGCTGGGGGGCAGGACCTTTTAAGCACAGCCCTGGGCTAGTCTGAGACAGCATCTCCACGCTCTAAGTCCTCCTCTGATGCCCTGCCGGCACTGCTTCCGGCCATCCTTAAGCCTGGTTCAGGGTCCACTTAATGTGGACATGCTAGTTCGAATTGGCAAAATGCTAATTCGAACTAGTTTTTAGTTCTAGATGCGTTAGTTCGAATTAGCTTAGTTCGAATTAACTAATTCGAACTAAGTTAGTTCGAATTAGCGCTGTAGTGTAGACGTACCCTCAGGTTTTTGCCCTCGCGGCTCCCCTTGGAAGGCTGTTGCAGAACTTCACTTCTTTGATGGTTAGAAACCTTTGTCTAATTTCAAGCGTAAATTTTTTGATGGACGGTTTATATTGATTTTTTCTGCTGCCCACACTGGTGCTTCACTTTAACTCCTCTCCCTCCCTGGTATTTATCCCTCTGATCTATTCATAGAGAGCAATCGTATCTCCCCTCATCCTTCTTATGGTTAGGCTAAATCTTAAATTGTGCATTAATCTTCAAGCTTCTAGATTTGCCTTTTTTTCGTAGTGTATCAGATCTGGACTTGTCAGACAGAGCTAAAATATAAACCCTAGTGTATTAAATAAGAAAACACAGGGATACCGAAGTTGCCATGCTGGTCAGACCAGTTCTCTGTTTAGCCAATACAAGGTGTTGCAGACAAAGGGCCAAGAAACCCTGCCTAGTGAATTTTATGATGACTTGCTCATAGCAAAAGTTATTTCCTAACCCAAATTAGTGCCAAGCCTGTATTATGAAGTATGAGATTTTGTATCTTTTCCAAAACATTTTGATGTAATTTAATCTTTATTACCATAATCCTCTGCATGTTCTTGTTATCCATATGAATGTCCAATCTGTTTCTGAATCCTGCTAAACCCTTGGCCTGAATGATATCTTGTGACAATCAGTTATTCAGGCTTACGGTGTGGAAAATGTATTTTGTTTTATCCGGTTTTAATTTGTTGCCATATCATTTGAAGAAAAAAGAACTTAACTTCAGTGTTAGTGGGAAATTCTTCTGCTATATGATTTGTTCATTATGTACAAGTGGGTATCATGAACCCCTATAATAGAATTTAGCTGAAGGGGCAAAGGTCAGTATTTCTGTACTAAAAACTTCTATACAGGCAGTCCCCGAGTTACGCGGATCCGACTTATGTCGGATCCGCAGTTACGAACGGGGCTTTTCTCGCCCCGGAGGACGGGAGCGGCGGGACGCCCAGATGAGCCGCGGTCCCACCGCTCGCGTTCTCTGGGGCAAGAAAAGCTGCTCCCCGTCTCTTTGGTCTGCTGGTCAGACCAGGGAGACGCGGAGCAAAGCCGCTGCGGGAGTCCTCCGCGGCTTTGCTCCGCGTCTCCCTGGTCTGCTGGGGGGGGGGGGCGCAGCTAGTGCTCCCTTCCCCCCCCAGCAGACCAGGCTTTTCTGCCCACGACGCCTGGGGTAGAGCAGCTGGGGCGCTGCTTGGTTGGTCCTGCAGCGCCGCTCCTCGGCGCTACTGGACCAACCCGGCAGCACCCCAGCTGCTCTGCCCCAGGCGTCCTGATTCAGCCGCTGCTGGTCAGTTTCAGCAGTGGCTGAATCTGGACTCCAGTTCCGACTTACATACAGATTCAACTTAAGAACAAACCTACCGTCCCTATCTTGTACGTAACCCGGGGACTGCCTGTACTCTATTCCTACTTATCTTTGCTCTCATCAAGGTCAATTGTATGAGATGTAGCACCTGTGCATATGGCCCAGTAATCAATTCAGTTTGCACCCATTTGTTTTATTTGGACTCCTGTATATCAAAATACTTGAGAACAAGATACTGAAGTGGGCATCTACTGTATTGTTTGATGTGTAATCCTTTGGATAGAATCAATGTATCTCTTGAGTACCTATATAGCAGGAATGGGAACCTCAGGAAACAACTGTGAATTTATTTTATTTTTTTTCATTCTTAAACCATTCCTAATATGCACTCTGAAGAAGGCAGATTTGGAGCCAATTTACAGTTTGTATGTTGGAAGTAATTTTGAAGAAATAAGTTACGCTCCTGAGCCTCCTCAGATGTACAGCCAAGAGAACACGGTTTGGCAGTCACACATGACTTTCACACATATTTCAGCAAAATCAGAGTTTGAATGTGAAATCTAGCATTCAGAAACAAAATGGGTATTTGTGACACTGATTTGGGGACTCTGGATTCTGAAATGAATGCATGTAATTGATCAAGAACGTATTCCTGAATAACAAAATACTAATATTTTACAGAGCACCATGCTCTTAAACTCTGTGGCAGTGGCAGCTATAGCAATACAGTACTTCAATAGAAAGATAGTGTAAGTCAGCATGATGCAATAGAAATTACCTCTCAGGAAAAGGGTTTCAGCATTTCTTGCCGTGTGGCATATCCCCCATTGAAGGGTAAGAGTATGTTACACCACAGCCTTTACATTACGCATGCCAGCTACATTGTGGTCTTGAAATGCAGCTACATGATACACTCCAGAGAGGTCTGGTTTATTGTACAGGTTGGACCTCTCTTGTCCAGCTGCCTCAGGACCTGACTGATTCCAGATGGGGGGATTTTCTGGACAACAGGAGGTTCCCTGAAACTAGCCCCTCAGCCTGCTACTCTCGCTGCTGCTGGCTCCTTCAGCCTGGATGTGCTGTCTGTGGGCCAGCTCCAGCCTGGGCTCCAGCCCCACTGCCAAATGGCACCATTGCCGAATGAGGCTGCCACAGCCCCGGCCCCACTGCAGAGCAGCATGTGGCCCTGGCCATGCTAACACAGTCAGTTTGCCATGGCTTCAGCACCGGCCCCGCTGCTGGGCAGCAGGCAGCCCCAGTCACACTGCAGCTGCTGCTGACACTGCCACTGCCACTGTCCAAGCTGCTGCTGCCCTGCCACCTCCCAGGCTGATGCATCCCAGCCAGGCTTCCCGTCTTGGGCTGCTGTGGTTCCAGCCCCACTGCCAGGCAGCAGACAGTCCCAATCGTGCCCTGCCAACACTGCTGCAACCTCGCTGCTAGCAAACTCTTAGGATTGTACTTGGCTCCCAGCTGCTAGCCCTCCTGCCCTGGGGATCTATCATACAGGAGCATCTGTGGTCATGCCAGGCCATAGATGATGCTGGATGAGAGAATCCCAGGTTTCAGAGGTGCAACCTGTGTTAAAATACCATACATATTTTGTGATAGTAAGATTGTGATTAATCAATAAAAAGACAGTTTGGGAGTCTTTGGGGTATGTTGAGTAACTGGGTTCAGTTCTTTCAACCAAACTTTATTTATCTCTGTAACTTTAAACACAGTTACTGTAATGGCCTTATTATGGTCTGAAATTATTCAGAACTGGAAGGTCAAAACAAGGCACAGAGGAAACACACAAATTGGTTATAGGAGCATATTGATAAATGACCATTGTTTGGTGAATTATAAAGCAAGAATCTCAACTGAGCTTCTGTACAAAGAACCGCTGTAATTTGCAAGTTAAAATGTGCAAATCAGTGAGTAGAATGTGATTCCATGAGTCTAAATCCAGTGGCACAGATCTCCCTAATCATCCAGTCAGTGACTGTCATTTAGAATCTTCTGCCCATACTGGAATATCCAGTGTTTAGTACCACTGGGAAATCCAGTTAGTGATGTTTAGTTGTCTGTTTCCTCCTGGGCAGAAAAAGCCATCTGAAAGTCACTACACTGATGAAGTACCCTTCTTCTTCACCCCTCCCTCTCCCGCCCATCCAGTTATACACAGCTTTCTCAGCAGGGGAGTCTTTATTTTAACAGCCAGTACTACATGGAGAAATATGTCAGTGGCTCTGGCATAGAGTGCATTATCCCTGCCAAACTGAAACAGCTGAGGAGCAGTAAATGAGGAGAGGGGACTATGCAGCTGTGGAGAGGAGAGAAGGAGAATACATTTAAAGGTACTTGCTTTCAGTATGCATGAAATGAGATGCCACTTTCCCACATCATGTCACACATTGGTTCTTACAGATGGTGAGAAGAAGGACTGGGTTTCTGGTTTGGGTTACCACCCACAGAGTGCATTTACATTCGACAGCCCAATTGATCATGGAATAACTTCCCAGTGATGACCAAAACTATCTGATGCATCTTAACTTGTATGGCTAAGTGTTGTCAGTGTGACTCAACCATAGAAGCAACTGCACTAACGATTTTGCTTACCTTTGAAACCAGACCCCCTCAGCTTGGTGCCAAATGTTGGAACAGTTCTACAATATATGAAGAGTGAAATAATTTGGATCAGGTTCCCAATGCGTCATCCTGACTCCTCACGGCCCTAATAGGCATCACCACCCATGAAAAACAGAAAGAGAAATTCATTCTCAGTAAAATTCTTTCACACATATTCCCTGCTCCCATAAATATCTTTCACATGAATAGTGGTGTGGAAAGCCAGTCCTTGGTTCAAATGTATAATACATCCTAAAATTCTGTAATTCAGCTAAAATGGTGACTAATACTGTCAATAGTATTCTGAAGCTTCAGAGGGGTAGCCAAGTTAGTCTGCAACTGGAAAAACTTAAAAAACAACAAATAGTCTAGTAGCACACTAAAGACTAACAAAACATGTAGATGATATCATGATCTATCTACATGTTTTGTTAGTCTTTAAAGTGCTACTAGACTATTTGTAGTTTTTAATAATATTCTTATTAAGGCCCCAATCCTGCCTTGGGATCCAAGACCTCTAGGCCTGAATGGATTCTGTTGAAATAAATGGGCTAAAGGTGCAGGGCTCCATGCAATCAGTTCTCAATGCAAGATCAGGGTTTAAAGTAAAAAAATAATGGTGTGTTAAGCTTTTAAATTTCCCATACACATTTAGGAAGCAACCAAACAATTATTAATTGCCCTGGGCCTTTTAACAGGATTTTTTTTTAATACTAAGAGTTAAAGAACCATAAAGATCTCAAAAATAAATAGGCCTTTCACTCTGTACCTCTCTCTAACAAGCAGCTAATCAATTTTTCTCCTTTCCCATCAGTAAGGAATTTTCAGACCCAAAACTCTTAAGTGACTACTTCCTTACTGGGTATTATCAATTTCATAACATGTTTCTCTTGATAGTGGTTAACTATGAATGGTAATTTGTACCGTCTGTAATGGTATATATATACACACACACACACTACCTGTTTGGTATTGTTCAGATTAATTGTTTAGTTTAATATTACTTGTCAAGCTTTGTTTATTTTAAAAAAATTAAATCAAGGACTATGCAGAACAAAAGAAAGTTAAGAAACAGTATCTGAGAACACTGTAAATGTTTACTGTGGCATTCTGAAGGGTATTAATAAAATTTATGAATATTTAATAAGAACTGTCTGAAATGTATACATGGTCCCTCCCAATAATAAAGTTACTGTTAATTGTGAATCTATGTGGGCTGATATTTTGAAGGCTGTTCTCCCTCAAATATCCAGTAATTGTCATTCATGCTAATAGACATTATAAATGTTGGGTTTATCAGTCATAGTACAAGAACTCGATCTTTAAGAAAGATGAAAGTTTTTTTGTAATAAAAGAGCTAGGAAAGCATGTCTTTCAATTATTAGAAGTACATTTAATATTAACCCATGCAGATTGTTTTAAGGAATGTTAGGTTAGTATCAAATATTAGCTTTTCCTCCAAAATCTGAAACCACATGCCCACCCTGAACTGTAGCTGAAGATTCCACCTTAACAAGGTGCGAAGATTGACAGGTGGAGATGTTATTACATAGAGCAGAGGGAGGGAGTGTATGCTATTGGTTTGTACTTGTACATCCTGAGCACCAATTACTGTCATTTCTGCCAGCACTGATGTGTTTATCAGGATGACTTATAACAATATATGTACATAGGCAGTGTGTGAGCTGGATGACCACCCCCTGTGATGTAAAATATGAGAGTCTGGGAGCTACTGTTTTATAATTCATTCAGCAATTGAATGTTGTTGGTTTGCTTAGTTATAAAGGCAAGTGTGAACTGAACAGCAGACAGAAGAATCTTGCATTAAGAATCTTGAGAAGCTGCATTTGGTGATTGGTTTCTTTGCTTTTTTCAAGCAAATTGTCTTCGGTGAGTGATGTGGCTTCAGCTGAGCTAACCCTGTTATTAGATAAACTCGGTAGAACTGCGTAGTAGTTTTAATATGTGTTTTGCTTTCATAAGTAGTCCTATGTGGTTTTTAGGTGGGGGTTACAGCAATTTCAATTGTTTAGTGGCAAAATATGAGGTGAAAAGAAAAATGCAGCAATGAATTATTTACTATAATGCTGTGAGTGATTGTTCATAGCAAAGTTTCCTTCCGTTTTTTGTCAGTGTTGTGGGTTCAAAGAGGCTCTGAACCAGCTTTTATTATCAGTTAGAAAGAATGAATCCTGTACCTTTTGTAGCAGGAGAGGAAAATAATGCTAAAATGAGAAGCATTTACTAATACCTTTTAAGAGACTCTCATAGATGTGTAATTTCAGATTCAGCCATAAATGTTTTGTATGCAGCAAGGGGCTGCAAATGATTTATACTGTAGAGATTATTAATTGGGTAATCGGTGAAATGGGATCCTTTCTGTTTTGTGGTAATATGCTTAGGATCATGTTAAAATGAATGATTCCCCATCTTGCATAACAACAGTGCTGAAATATGTCAGAGATGAAATGCAAAAGCATACTTTGAAAGCAAACTGCAGAAGCATTGTATTACAGTAGCCATGCGGAGAAAGCTGAAGGTATATTTCCAGTAATTTATTCATTACCTTCTAAATATTTCACTAGCTTCAAATCCTTTGCTTTCATTATTGGCTTGGTTCATATTGACCTTTATATTTTGTGAAGCCAGACCATTTAATATTTATTCATATCATCCTTCCTGTATCCTCTAAAGATCAATAAAGCAAGGGTATAAAATTGTTTTAATGAGGAAGCAACTGAAAAGCACAATTTACCAAAAGTAAGACCTCACACTGCTGTGCTGTATCTGTATATCTCTCACTACAGCTACTGGTTATTAATGGCAATTTTACTTTTCCCAGTTCATATAGCACAATTACCACAATCAACAGTACTCTCATCTCTGTAATCTCTGTCTTTCTCTTTCTCTCTGTAGGAGGAAACAAGATTGTTTTCTCAAAATATTAAGGGGGCTTGGTAGAACAGCACCTGTTGTCTTATTGCTTTTATTATCAGCAATCTGAGAGATATGGTCTTTCTGAGAACTGTCATCTTTTATCTGTCCAAACTGTTTACTGTGCAGGGATTTAAACATGTATTACTATTTCCCACTCAGAGAAATAATCTACTCCAACAGTTATATGCTGGTTTCCCAAGGTGGAGGAATGATACTGTTTTCTTTGCTAAAGTGCCTCAGTTTTAGCACCCTTTATTGTATTTGAAAGAAAGGCTTTTATGTAAAAAGGCCTTTGTCAGGGATTTGCTATGTAACAGATGTTTGCAATTGTTTATTTATTGTATTGGGTATATTTGAAATATTGTCAGTAAGATCATTCCTCAGAAGTCTGACAAACTAGAGAAACTTTTTAAATTCTGCTATAAAGGAGTATATCTCTTAGTAATTTTATGCCTCCTTTATGAATATTGTGGGTCATTTCGAGCATTCTCATTGATTGGCAAGGATCCTTGTGATATCAAAATGCATTTTCTTGAGTGGTAATTCGTCATACTTTTAGGAGTCTGATAACATATCCATCTGTCTATAACATTATATTGCATCTATCACCATGGTATCATCTCAGCAATAAGAACATTGGCTATAAAATTATACATACTATAATTCAAGAAGTAAGGTTGGGAAAAGCAGATGATATAATATAGGAGTAATTATAAATGGAGCTGAATATTGTGGACACCAAACTCACTACTTGTGCCAGATAAATTACACTATGTGGTAGTAGAGTATAGGGGGTATGCGATAGAGATTGGAGCATGAATGAAAGGTAGTTTTCTGAAGTTGTAACTAGAAATAGCTGAAGAAATGCTGGTGGGAAGGGAGAAGTAACCAGAGGATCTGATGAGGACTATACTTTCCTGAGGATGTGTTATCAGTGTTCAGTCAGGGAGTATTGCTAGATTCTCGGCTCCTGTCAGGTTTAGATAGCAGCAATGACTAGGAAGGCTTTTTTCAGTTCTTTGTAGCTAGATGAGTGCATTTTTTCATTTGGATAGGGACCTTGCTACCATAACCCATGCCTTTGTCACAACACTGGGCTACTACAGTGTGTTCTGTGGAGAGCTACACATTAAATCAGCCTGGAAAATGAAGCTGCTATAGAAAGAAGTCCATATTTTTAAGAAGTATATATTGAGAGCACATGATATCACCACTACAGGATCTGTGCTAGTTGCCTATTGGTTTCTGGGTGAATTTTACAGTCTAGAGTTTAAGTAATCCCTCAATGGCTTGGGACACCTGCCTACACACAGGGCTGGTCGACAAACTTCACCGGCCTCTAGGCAATGTGGTGGGGCTTTTGCGGGATAGGACCTCAGGTGGAAGGGGCAGGGGCTAGGGGCAGCCAGCCCTCAGTGCCACACGGACAGAGCTGCACGGGGCTCCAGTGGCAACAGGGCTTCAGCCACTGCTGCTATCACAGTAGCAGACCTAGAGTCCCAGGCCCTTTTACATAGTTGAGATTTTATTTGTGATTATGCTTTTTAATCTAGGGCAGAGGTGACTAGAACTTGAGTGGTGTGCACCCTGTTCTTCCCAACTTGAACTCCCACAGCTTCTGTGCTGAGAGCATCTTTGCCAGGGGAGCATCTGGCACTGCTTCTAGCCCTTTCGCAGGACCTTTGGGTCCACTCTCTGCCCCTGTATTTGTCAGTAGACATCTCCCTTTGTTGTTCCTCCTGCCTTCAGCTCTCCAACACTTGATCTGTAGCTTGGGAATGCCAGACAGTTAACTCCTCTTGCTGACTTCCTGTCTTCAGCCTTCTCCCATGAAACCAACTTCTCTCTCTAGCAGCTATCTTCTCCTGCCCTTCTCCTGCCTGGATCCTGGCTGATCTTTTAGGGTGTCAAGTGCTTTCCTGCTTTTTTATTTGATTCAACTAGAAGTACCTGGCCTTTGAACAGGAGAGCTGAGCCCAGGTTTATTTATTGAACCAGCTTTCAGGAATGATAGCTGATGTAACTTTTTATGCAATGGGAAGGAGACATTTAATGGTAAGATATGCTCTGCCAATAAATAAGAAAACACTTATTAATATAACTACTAATGGGCCTGAATTTCTTTTTAGGATTATTGAATACTCCAGTTGCTCGGGGTTTTCTTGTCACTTGGAAGGAATAGATTTGACAAACAAGTCAGGGAGACAGTAAATGTTACATTTATAAACCTGATATTATCTTCAGTATTGGCCTACACATTCTGTTGGGTGCACAGTACAAGCGAAGACCAGAACCTGCCAACAGAGATGCAGCCTACACAAACACCAAACCAGACTGCAAGTTAGAAATGCACTGGGAAATTCAGTACTAAATTAAATAAATCTCACGGGTGTTAATCTTATTATAAGTGTGATTGACTTTGTAATGGTACTCAAATCTTGGCATCTGGATGATTTATCCTGAGGATGATAATGAAAAATGAAAACATATCCATAAAGCACGTTAGTTTTCATTTTGAAAACTTCTACCACGCCAAAAATAAATAATAAAAAAATATATAAACACTAACTTTGTGCTGGAAGTGAGTTATACCCTGACCAAGCAGATAGATCTTGCATGTGGCTTGAGAATGTACCACACCAGAAGAGTACATTCTGCAGAGATGGACCCTAAAAAGTGGTTCTTGATAATCTGATCCCAGAAACCAACAGGCAGAACTAGCCAATGGATCATATCTTTTTCAGTAAGACAGAGAGAAATTATCTGGATTTCACATCATATCTGAGGCATTATAGGTAACTAACAACATTAATTTCCCCCAGAAGTAGACAGGTAGCAAATTCTGAGGACAGACTACAGTGTCCCCCTCCTCTCGAAATATAAGCTTCTGCTTTTTGCACTAGCTGAAGCTCCTGAGTAGAGTTCACTACAGTCATCTACATTTGAAGTTAAAGAGGTGTAGATACAGCAGTGTCTGAATCAGGGAAGAATGAACATTGCCTCCACACAAGCTGTACATGAAAGAGGATTAAGTGCCAATATGTCATCTGAGAATCCCAGACCAGCAGAGGATCATCCAAGATGATCCCAAACCTCTGAGCCGCACTGACAAATATTGAGTATGTATTGTGACAATCAGGGGCCTAGACATCCCAGGGGCAAAACAGGATGTCTGGATGCTGAAGAAAAAGCAACTGAATCAACTTGAATGTATGACTCTTGTAACAGGGCCAGTGAATTTTGAGGTTATATAAGGGAGGCAAAAAGATATCTGAGTTGCACATGGCTTGGGAGATTAAAGGTATCAGGGGTTTGACCTGCACCAGTGAGGAGTTCTGTTACCTCCTGCCCTGCAACCCTAGGTGCCTTCAATGCTCTGCTGTGGTGATTCATAGATCTGAAGCCAGCTGCATGCACACAAGCTTGCAGGTCACAGCCTGGCTTCCATTGAGCAATTACTTTTTGCAGCGTGACCCATGCATCTTCCCAAGTCCCAAATTTCTTCAAAATCATCTGCCTGGTGCCAACCTATTGGGGTTCCCAGAAGTGTCTCTTAGTGTGTTACCTCTCTCAGTCTCAGCAAGTGACAACTTTGCTACTGCTAAGCTCTGTGACAACTCCCTGACACACCAGCTTGTCTGCCTTGCCAGCAAACTCTTCAGGATCCTGTCAGTCCAAATTTTGTCTTGCAGTAACAAATAGGGAACTCTGACTCCTGAGTTCCCCAGAGACATTTCTCTGACGTGTCAGTCCTCTCCTGGAACACACGAAGAGTGTTACTCCTTTAAAGGAGCAATACACTGCAGCTCATGAATGTAATTGGCATTTGAGAAGCACTCTTATTTCAATCAACTCGTTAACCTCGTTTATAGTAAAAGTAAAACTGGTTTATTTAATAGGGATAAAACTTAATTTTGCTTAAGCAGGTTTCCTTCCTAAACTTAGTTCCCAGAGACTTCAAACGCCTTGGCTGAAGACTCCAACTTTCTGTGATTTTGAGAACTCTGGCCCTTTTAATCCTGCAAGTGGTAGATAACTCTGGTGTCTTTCTGCTCCCCTTACCTCGGAGTTCATTGACACTGTTATGAGGAGCAGGAAGGCTTCTTGCTGTTCATCCCTTCCTGTGGACTTCCCACCCTCTAGCAATTCATATGTAAATAGGACTTCCATTGTTTTGACTCTACACTGCCTAATGTCATTGGAGACAGGTTGATAGCTGTCTTCCCTACTGTTTGAGAGAGAGCCTGTTTCTCCCCTTCATTTGGTTACAGTCTTTAAACCATAATATCAGTTAGTATCCATAATTCCTCATGTAGAGTAATACATACACTTCACAATTATATAAATAGCATGTCACCTGCTTTCATAAAATACCTTACTCAATACATGTCTAGTACAGTGATATTGTATACAATCAGTTGATTCAGTTTCTGTCTGTGTGGTTTTTTTGGGTGGGGGGTTCAGGCCCTCTGTTTTCCCTAGTGGGCGTCTGGACCAAATTGTCACATAAATTTCCTGTAGAACCTGCACACTATGCTGCAGAACATAACTCTAGATTAGCAATCATTGGCCTTTTCAATGCCATGATACTATGTTACAACAGAAAAAAGGTTGGGGGACTCTCTCTCCCATATAGCTATAAAAAGGAGACTGTAGTCACAACCCAGAGGTTCAGTAACTTTGTTTTTACATGGTTTCCTTTCCCTCTTGTCTGGCATCTCCCTTTAAAGAGTTCAAAACACATGCTACATATTCTACCAATATGTAACAAATGGTGGGATTTCCCTGCATTGAGTTCTATACAAAGTAGATGTCAGTTGGGGACTTAGTATCATATCTGCATTTAGCTCTTATTTTGTATCTTGTGAATAATGCAATGGGATCGTCAATTTTAATGTGATTATTGCTATGTATTCCTTCCAAGCTTAAACTATTTAATGTTAGGTCCTTGAGGCCTCATCTCCAGCCCATTTTTTAAATATGGTTGAAAATGTCCTAAAATGTTAACAAGTCAGGAGTGTTTGTGGATAGCCAACAGTTTTGAAACCCTGAAAGTATACTTCATCTCTGGACCATATTGGGCAGTATGTTGAATTTGAAGAAACTACCCACTGACAGAATAGTGCATGGTGTGTCTCTCCTAATTCCCTATGGTAGTTCAGATGAAAATGGTTCTTATTTGAAAGACTGTAGTTGGACAACAGAAGAAAGGGCAAGCTTGATATACAATGCCATTTGTGCTAGGGTTTTTAAGAAAGTGATTAAGGCACCAGAGTCTGAGGCTGAGCAAATGCTAATTTAAGAACCTACTATTATCCCCTTTTTTCTGTCGTGCTAATAACCTTTATAATTATGAAATAATAAGGAACTGATTGAAGTGGGTTTTGTGCAGCTACATGCTGAAATACTGCCATGAAAGCATGCATTAGGCATGCAGACTATAATCAGTTGTATTGTATTTTTCTTCCATAGTTATTTATTTCTCCATTTTAAGTAAATTGCTGCTCTTAGAAGCATTTCCACTATGTTCAATGGTGTGTACAAGGGGTATCAAAACTACACAGAGCAACTAGAAATACCCAGGTGCAAATCTTTCTAACTAGCATTAGCCTGGAGTGCATAATATAATGAAAGATATTACATAACAAAGAAAATCCTTAATTTCTTCCAATATGTGCCATTTGAAGCTATTTTAAGAAGATTTTTTTCTATGTAAATATAAATAGTATTGCTTCACAGAATGGGCTGATATTTAACCTCTTATTTAAACTTTATTTTGATTCTAATTGTGTCTACTTGCAATACCACTGCTCTAAACCTCTACCCATCTACTTGTATTGTTCCTATCATCATTGTATCTTAAGCATCTCGTGTGTATTAGTAGGTTTAGCCTCACAACATCTGACAGAAGTAAGGAGGTAACCTCCCATATTATGATGGGGAACTTCAGCACAGAAAGATTAAATTGCTTTTCACAAGAGTCATCCTCTCTGCCCTGTGTCTTCTCTGATCATTGACATGCACTACTAAGGCTATGTCTAGACTTCATCCCTCTTTCGAAAGGGGGATGTAAATTAGATCGAAAATGCAAATGAAGCCAGGATTTGAATTTCCCGTGCTTCATTTACATAATGGTGGCCGCGTGTTCTTTCAAAAAAGGGCTTTTCAAAAATGAAACCGCTGTCTTTTGAAAAGATCCTGTACTCCTCAAAAAATGAGGTTTACAGAATCTTTCAAAAAAGGGTTGTTGTTTTTTCCAAAAGAAACACATCTAGAGAGCGGTTTCACTTTCAAAATACCCGTTTTTGAAAGAATGAGTGGCCGCCATTATGCAAATGATGTGTGGGAAATTCAAATCCCAGCTTCCTTGGCAATTTCGATCTGTCTAATTTACATCCTTCTTTTGAAAGAGGGATGTAGTAGTCTAGACATGTCCTAAGAGAAAATAACATAAGGGGATTCAGAATATCCAAGGTTTGGAAGATCTTTGTATGGAAATTACTATGGAAATGCAGAAGTAACTTTATTATTAGTTTGCATCAATGCAAAATTAGAGGTTGTTGAGACTGAACATCAGAGGAAGCCTTTCTTTCCTTCTTTCTTTTTCTTTCTTCTGTAAGCCACAACCACAAGAGTGACTGATCACACACAGTATCTGAGCAAGTCTGACATTAGTTCAAATCACACACGGAGGCCATGTTTAAGATGAGAAACCCACACATGCAAAACTTGTGGGATGTTAAGAATAGGTATGCATTAGCAATGCATTTTGGCCGCCATATTAAGAGATATTGAATAAAAAGAATGGAGAGTGAGTAGTTAGAAATTGTAGTATCTGACATCCTATTTCACTGTCTTAGCTCTGTGATTTGTACAGTTTTAAGGCAAGAAGATATCATTTTAATCTATCCTAAATTGAACCCACCACATACCTAAGCTAACTTGTTCCAAAAGTTAATTATCCTTCACTGTTAAAAATTGTGTTTTTATTTCTAGTCTGGATTTGTCTAGCCTAAGCTTCTAGCCACTGGATGTTGTTATGCTTTTGTCTCCACAGCCAGACATCTTATTCCCCTGTAGGTATATATGAATTCACATCAGATCACCTTTTACTTCTCATCTCTTGGTTAAGCTAAATAGCTTTAGCTTCCTAAATCATCCTTGTGAACCCTTTCAAGCATTTTTATCAATATGTGTTATATACACTTTTAACTTCACCAATTGATCAGGAATGCTAAAAGAAATATAAATATGTATATAGTGCATTTTAGTTTTATTCCATCTGGACTCCCAATCCAAGTACTAGCACTACTTAGTGGATGGCAAGTTTTGAGTTACTACGGTAGTCTACTTTGGTGAGATTCTTAAAGAAAAGATTGATGAGTAACTAGACTATTTTTAAAAGCTTCAGAGGGATAGTCAGGTTAGTCTTTAACTGGAAACATTTAAAAAACAGTGAATGGTCTAGCAGAACCTTAAAGATTTACAAAACATAAATGGTATCATGAGCTTTTGTGGGTACAACTGAAGAAGTGGGTTATACCCACGAAAGCTCATGATACCATCTACATGTTTTGTTAGTATTTAAGGTGCTGCTAGACCATTCATTGTTTTTTTAAGATTTTTTTAGAATATTTTTAAGGGCAATCAATAAATATTGCCTAATGTGAGATTAAATTGGCCATGAATATTCTGTAAACAGAAACCTAAATGGTTTCTATTTTTTCTTTAGTTTTGTATTTCACTTCTTTATAATGACATCTGGATGTTTTCAGATTTGCACCACACTAGTTTTGTTTTTATTTATTATGGGGAATAATGGGAGGGATTTACTGTGACGTGTTTTAGTTCTGGGGAATAATGGGAGGGATGAAAACATGACACAGTAAATGGGCTGGTGGGGAGGATGGACAGAAATAGATTGTGCATTCACTTATTTTATTACACATTTCCTAGTGGAAATTATGATGAACTGAAAGTATAGCTTGTTAGCCAAATATTAACCTGTCAATCATAAATTATATTCTGGCTTTATCTCTGCGTAAGATGCACAAGGGGAATTTCAAATTAGTTCATACCGTTTGCAATCCTTCGTTATCTACAGCCTTGGGCATGGTTGGCATTTGTTTTAAGCAGAAGACAAGAGGCGCCTTTTGTAACAAAGTACTGGCGGGCATGTTAACTAGCTTAAGCAACAATATCTGACCCCCAATTTAGTTATCTGTGTTTTGGATAGGATATTGTTTTGAAATGCAGAAGGGAAATATTTCAAGGCTGTTATTTGTTTTACCTAAAAATGGCTTCTATCTGATCTTATTAGGCATGGTTTGCTGGAGCTATCATAAAGCTATCATTTTTATTTCACCTTTCTCTTTCTCTCTCTCTCCAAAATGTTATGTTACTTTATGTGCTTCCCAAATAACAGTACATGTTTTGTGCACAGAGATGTTATTTAAAAAGTGCAATGTAAAGAAAGAAACATAATGGGCCTTAATTTGCTTCTAAGACAATGGCAAAAACTAATGGAAACAAGATCAGGTCCTGGCCTGTGAAGCTTTCTTTTCTATTTCTTGATGGCACTTTTAGAACATTAGTAGAAACACTTATAGAAGAGAGAGCCCAGTATAAACATAAAATTGAGCAAACCAAATCTGATGAAAATAGAGTTGCAGGCAGATCTGGTTGGAAAAAGGTTTTTTCTTTCCACTAAATTTCTTTAAATGTTTTGCCAAAACTGGACATTTTTTAGTTTTCAGCAACTGGAAGCTGAAAAATTCTGGTGAAAAAATTTTGGCCAAAATCTTTTAATTTTGGTAACTTGTTAATATTTGTTTTTGGCCAATATCATTTCAGGTTTTGAAAAAACTTAGACATTTTGGAAAACCTGAAAAAAACTGATATTTCTGTTGGAAATTTGTTTTTTGATGAAAATGCCATTTTCTACATTTTGAATGAAAAAATGGACCTACTGTACTGACTATTGATTTTAATCTACAGTTCAACTGGCTTGAGTTGAAAGGTTGAATTTACTTTTTTGAACCTCTTCTCACAACATTAAATCCATGGATGTATAAGCATCAGGATTGAAATGGCTATAGCTTGATTCTGTTCTGATATACAGTGGAGTAAACATAGAGTAACTCAGCTGAAGTCAATGGAGTTACAAAGGTTTAAAAGCAAGTTAGCTGGGATTAGAAGCAGGTATGTAGCTCAGATTCAATTTCTGGAAGAGTTGACTCAGCCCTTCATATTCCAAAGGAGACACATGGATTGTGATGCACTTTACTGAACTGTGAGTCTTTTGAAAAATCTGTAGGTCTTTTAGATCAATTTGTAAAGGCCAAAACTGAGTTTTATCTCTTAGGACATTAAGACTGAGTGGCTTGTTCTTTAAAAACAGCAAGGAGTCTTGTGGCACCTTACAGACAAATACAAGTTGAACTTCTGCGGTCCGGTATTCTCTGGTCCAGCAGGACCACAGATGTTTCTGGACTAGCGAGCCCCAGCACAGAGGTTGCCAGCCACTGGGAGCAGAGCCGGTTGAGAGGGGCAGCAGAGTCCATGGGGCACCAGGCTGAGAAGCCAGTGGGGCTATTGGAGTCTGCAGAGTGGGGGTGGGAGTGGGAGTGCAGAGCCCATAGGTGGTGGGGCCTGGAAATTGGTGGAGAGGCCAGCATAGCTGGTGGGGTTGCAAGCACCCTCAGGGCCACCACTGGAGCTGCTATGGCTGGCAGGGCCACCAGAGTTCATGGAGCTGCAGGGCTGAGGGCAGTGGTGCCATGGACCCAGGCCTTCCCTTGTCTGGGACTGCTCAAGAGAATCGGACCAGGGAGGTCCAACCTGTAGATTTATTAGGGCATAAGCTTTTTTGGGGTAAAACCCACTTAAATATAGACTAACACAGCTACTCCTCTGAGACTTCCTGTAAAAGTATGCATTTTTATAGTGTTCTTGGCCACTGTTCTGTGGCTTCTCTTTGCACCAGTTGTTTGAATGACTGACACTCTTGAGCTGGCTACAATCTGCTGATGTATGTACGTCATTAAGCTTGTGAAGCATGTCAGGATCCTTTAGGGCAGGGGAAGGGAACCTTTATTGGGTCGGAGGCTGCTGACCCAAAGCAAAATCAGTCAGGGGCCATACGCAAGTGAGAAGAAAACCCAGAACAGAACAAAACAAAACAAGCAAAAAAATCTCAAATCCTCACTGATGTGGCTCCAACTCCCCACATTCCACTTGCACACCAGAGCCTAGTGGGGCTCGGGTTAGTAGATTTTGTGTACTCCTGCCCCATGGACTCCACAGTGCTAGGGGGGAGCCCTGAGCCTTGGGGGCTGGATTCAGTCAAGATGGGAGCTGCATCTGGTTCTCCACACTTTAGGTTCTATACTCCTTCTTTAGGGTGAAAGCCAATATAAATGCATATCATTTTGGATATGGTAAGAGAGGCTATTTTTCAGAGACCCTTTCAAAAGTTAACAGAGGTGATCTTGGAATTTCTTTGTTGTTGTTTTGTTAAGTGGGGGTATGTCCACACTAGCCCCCTAGTTTGACCTAGGGAGGCTAATGATGGCGACCGAAATTACAAATGAAGCACGGGATTTAAATATCCCGCGCTTCATTAGCATGTTCCCGGGTGGTCGCCATTTTAGAAATTGACTAGCCCGAAGTAACTGCCCGCATCTACACGCAGCAGTGAAACGAGATTCTGAATTAAAGCCCTAAATCGAATTAGCTGTTATTCCTCCTGGAATGAGGTTTACCAGCTAATTCAATTTAAGGCTTTAATTCGGAATCCTGTTTCACTTCCGCGTGTAGACACGGGCAGTTACTTTGGGCTAGTCAATTTCTAAAATGTCGACCGGCCAGGAACATGCTAATGAAGCACGGGATATTTAAATCCCGCACTTCATTTTCAATTTCGGTCGCCCTCATTAGCCTCCCTAGATCGAACTAGGGGGCTAGTGTAGACATACCCTATGATGTTTAATATCCTGTAAATTGCTGTGTGCCCTCATTTTCCACTACACTATACAACTAAATACTATAATGATGAGGCCAGAAAATTACCTTAAGGAAATTGAGGTATTTGGCACCTTGCAGAATCAATCCACAAATATCTTCATTGTAGTTTAATTTTCTGTCTGCTAAATACGCAATTAGGACAAAAAAAGAGAGTCTGGACAAAATGCCAGTGGAATTGCACTTGAATTTAGGAACAGTGCAGAGTTTAACTATTCATATGGTACCTTCCATCACAAAGGATGACTAAGGGTATGTCTACACTACAAAGTTAATTTGAACTAACGGACGTTAGTTCGAATTAACTTTAATAGGTGCTACACTAGCGCTCCGCTAGTTCGAATTTAAATCGAACTAGCGGAGCGCTTAGTTCGAACTAGGAAAACCTCATTTTACGAGGATTAAGCCTAGCTAGTTTGAATTAAGGGGTGTGTAGCCCCTTAATTCGAACTAGAGGGAGGCTAGCCCTCCCCAGGTTTCCCTGGTGGCCACTCTAAGTTAGTTCGAATTAACGTTGTAGTATAGACATACCCAAAGTGAATTGCCCCATTTTCATTTTCAGAAGAACTATTTCTGAACTTTGAAGTGCAAGCACTTACATGTTGGTAGGACAGAAAATTAATTGTCTTAAAGCACATTATACTGTGTGCAGAGATAAACCGTGTTCTCCCAATAGGCACAATGAGATCAATGACCAGTTAGAGTAAACAGGTCCTATTTGTTCGTCTCTTACCCAAAAGATTCACTTAGTAACCCTTTAATTACCCTAGAAAGATATAGTGCTAGTTGGCTCTGTCCGGGATTTCTCAAACATGATACATGGACTATTAGCTACCATATCTTGTGCTAAAAGCTAATAATTATATGAATTAGTTGACCTGTTTGTTTATAGAGTAATTTGTATTGATGTTTTAAAGTTCAAAAAATGCTGACAGACTCTTTTACTTAGTCATAATACTTCTAATGTACTGTAATGAAAGAATTTGACATTAAATATAGCCAAATATTAAAATCCTATATTGCTTTACCCAGTTGCTCTGCAGCAGTGTGACCACTAGAAATAATGTGAGCCAGGGGATGCTAGCTCAGCTAAATATAATATTTTTATTTATTTTTATCTAATGACCTCTCCATTGGGTAGGACATAAATTGTTAAATATGCATTAGCTTGCCATTGTGGTTTTTCATCTTTGTAGCAGAGCAAAAAGAGGTTTGCTAGTACAGTATAACCATAGCTGGGTATAATCATACAGAAAAGCTCCAGAACCACTTGTTTCAATCAGTGGCATATACAGGTCTTAAAGAGTTGATGAAAAATAGTCACTTTTGACCAGCTAACTACCTATTCTGTAGATATAGCATTGAATGTGGAATAAAAGTGTGTATGAGAAATTATACTTATAAGATTATATCAATGTTTGCATGGCTCTTTAAAGAGGGAGGGATAGCTCAGTGGTTTGAGCATTGGCCTGCTAAACCCAGGGTTTTGAGCTCAGTCCTTGAGGAGGCTGTTTAGGGATTTGGGATAAACATCTATCAGGGATGGTACTTGGTCCTGCTGTGAAGGCAGGGGACAGAACTCAATGACCTTTCAAGGTCCTTTCCAGTTCTAGGAGATAGGTAATCTCCATTCATATCAAGTTGTAAAGCATTAAATATTGCTTATTATTATTGTGCAGGATTTGGCATAAACTGCATATCTTTTGCCCAAGACTCCCTCTCTTTGTGCAGATATGCCAGCACACACATTGGATAAATGCTACCCTAGAAATTCTGGTGTTTAGCAATGTTATCTCTGAAAGAAAAAAATTGTTTCTTTCCCTGGTCTGGGGTCTGGTACCTGTCTGCCACAAATCAAAAGAAAACAAAACCGTCCTTTATTGAGAGGCTTTCTCATGTTTTGTTTAGGGTTCAAAAACAAGAACAAAAAGCTCCCCTGTCAGATCCTTCAGTCCAGCTATAATGTGGTTGGTTGATTAATTGCAAATTGGCACATATGGAATATTTACAGCAGCCTGAATCCCCAGGTGCTACACCACAGACTCCTCTGTTTCTCTTTCCCTAGCTCTAGCTGGGAGAGACACTGGCTGAGAGAGACTCGCTGCTCTGTCCTCAGCAGGGAGCTGCTGCTGTAGCTGAGGGAGAAGTGCCCCTCCCCGAGCCAGGCAGATCCATGTGCAGCAGCCCTTAGTCTTTGGGGAGGGCTCATTGAGCAGCTGCGGGACTGTGCTGCTGGGCAGCTTAGAGGGAACCTTGCCCAGTGCCCTGGGTGAGAGGGAAGGAAGGCAGAGCCCAACGCCCACTACTCCAGGTGGGGGGGAGCAACACTGAAGTTCAAAGGCTTCAGCCCCAAGCAGGGGCTTCCACCTTGAGCCGTGCCTCCCAGGGATGAAGCCCTTGGGCTTTGGCTTCAACACTGGGTAATTGGGCTTGGGCTTGGGCTTCAGCTTTAATAAATCTGTTATCTTTATGGTGCCACGGGACACCTTGTTGTTTTTGCAGATACAGGCTAACAAGGCCACCTACCCATCTGAGACTTTTAATCTGAAAGAGATAGATCTGGAGATCATTTCATATGAAAAATGTCTACTCCCACCTTACTAATTTATGGCTATTTAGATATAAGCCTCATTTTCAGAGGTGCAGAGCACCTACAGTTATTGTGGACTTCAGCTGGAGTCTCAGTTTTTCTGAAGATCACGTCCAGAGCAGTATGAGTATGTACGTGCATGCGTGTGTGTTTGAGCATGTATAAACTCAGATAAAGTTCATTTGTGGAAAATAGGTATAATATGAAAAACAGGACCCTATGGGATATAATGAGTCTGAATGGGTTTCTCACCAGATTTGCTCTAGTAGAACTACAGTGGCTTCAGTGATTTAAAGTGGTATACTTGAGAACAGAAAAATAAATGTAAATTAATTATTAATAGCAACTTTATAAATATGAGAACAAGTTGATAACTACACATATTGATGCCACGGGTAGTTGTGAAACTGTCTTCTCTGGACATTTTGGGGTTCAGGTGCTATAGTAGTGAGAACCCTAAAAATATCCTAAAAAATAACAGGCAGACCAATTGAAGGTCACACTTGATAGCCACTTACCAGAGAGAGAAAAAAAGGAAATGTGAAAATAAGCATTTATCTACAAAAAGTTTACTGACATTTTCTAAAGAATTCAACAAGATTTCAATTCCATTTTCATTCACTTACCTTTTGGAATGGACTTGCTGCCATTTAAAGGTGAAATGCAAACTCTTTTCTGTCTGCATCAATGAAAACCAGCTAAAGATGTTACATTAAGGCTGTGTCTACATTGGTGCGATCTTATGCAAAAGCAACTGCTTTTGCGCAAAAACTTTCTGCCTGTCTTCACTGGCCACAAGTCCTTGCACAAGAACACTGACATTCTAATGTATGAAATCAGTGCTTCTTGTGCAAGAACTATGATGCTCCCGCTCAGGAATAGGCCCTTTTGCGCAACTGTTCTTGCGCAAGAGGCCAGTGTAGACAGGCAACATGAATTCCTTGCGCAAGAAAGCCCTATGGTTAAAATGGCCATCAGAGCTTTCTTGCACAAGACAGCATCTACACTGGCATGGATGCTCTTGCGCAAAAGCACATCTCTTGCACAAAGGCACATGCCAGTGTAGATGCTCTCTTCTGGAAGTGTTTTTGCACAAGAACTCTTCCACCAAAGAGTTCCAGCTCAAAATCATGCCAGTGTAGACGTAGCCTAAAAATCATGTAAATGATGTCCAGTGGGGGAAATAGGAGAAGTGTTAATTATTTTCTTAATTCGCAAGGAGAAAGGGAGTTTCTTTCTGCACTTTTTACCATGGGAGGGAAATGGATTCTCGGGGGGCTTAACACCAACCAATCTTATTGAATGGATACTCAAAGTAGTTCCAAACATGGCCTTTGTTTTACAGGATATCAGACTACATGATCTAATTGTACCGTCTGGCATTAAAATCTATGAATCTCAAGTATGCTTGCTGCTAGCCAGTTCATGGAAAGATACTTATATTGGCTTTGCTGGTAGTCATTAGGACTATCTGAATCCTGCAAGGTTGGTTTTGCAAAAGTACTCATAAATTGTCTTCTGAAGAAAACTGTCTTCTGAAAATCTTTTTTTTGGGGGGGGGGGGGGGGGAAGAAGGGAATCAAATTCATTCAATTAGCCTGAAGAATTCTTAACAGCTGCCACTCTCCTTAATTATTTCTTTCCTCCAGCAAGCTTCTTACCACAGGGCTATGTCTACACTGGCACCCTTTTCCGGAAATGTTTAAAATGGAACTGTTTTCCGTTATAAGTATTTCCGGAAAAAGCAAGTCTACATTGGCAGGATGCTTTTCCGGAAAAGCACTTTTTCCGGAAAAGCGTCCGTGGCCAATGTAGACGCGCTTTTCCGTAAAAAAGCCCCGATCGTCATTTTCGCGATTGGGGATTTTTGCAGAAAAGACCACTGTGCTGTCTACATTGGCCCTTTTCCGGAACAGTTTTTACGGAAAAGGACTTTTGCCCGAACGGGAGCAGCATAATTTTTCCGGAAAAACACTGACAATTTTACAGTAGATCGTCATTGCTTTTCCGGAAAAGCAAGCGGCCAGTGTAGACAGCTGGCAAGTTATTCCGGAAAAGCAGCTGCTTTTCCAGAATAAGTGGCCCAGTGTAGACACAGCCCAGATGTCTTCATGTTGGTATTTCTGGTTTAGTTGAGAAGTGAATGTCAACATGAAAAAGATGTTTACCAGTTTTCATCCTGATGTACAGATTAGCCCATGTTCGCAATTTTCAGAAGAAAATTATCTTGAATGTTTATGGATTGGTGTCCTAGAAGATAAAGCACAAGATGGGTTATTAGTTGGTGTCTGCTATTGATTACCAAATCTATAATGTCTATAATGTGTAGGGGGGAAAAAAGCTGTGTGATCATGAGAGACTTCAATTTGAGTGACATATGCAGGAGCTTTCATGGTGACAGTCCTTTGAACATCCTTGGAATTCTAGATTTTATAGATGACAATGTCCTAATTCAAAAAGTTTTGTATTCAAGAAGGGGAAATTTTGTATTAGATCTCATATTGATAAATTAATAGGAAGTGGTCACAGAACAAAAATTAGTAATAAGGTACAAGTGATAATAATGAATATAAATCAGAAGTTAGGTAATGTAGGAAATTGACCAAAAAGTCAGGAACCACAAGAAGAAATCTGTAGTTAGCAGTTAAGAACACTAAGAAGGATTTCTTAAATATGGTGAGGGGAAGAAAGAATCCTAAAAAGGAATGACCATTACTAGATAGAAATTGTAGAATTATCAATGCAGAAAAGGTAGAAGTGTTCAATAAATATTTTTGTTCAGTATTTGGGAGGGGAGGGGGACAGATCATAGAATCATAGAATACTAGAACTCGAGAGTTCATCAAGTCCAGTCCCCTGCCCTCATGGCAGGACCCAGTACTGTCTAGACCATCCCTGATAGACATTGTCTTAAATATCTCCAGAGATGGAGATTCCATAACCACCCTAGGCAATTTATTCCAGTGTTTAACCACCCTGACAGTTAGGAACATTTTCCTAATGTCCAACCTAAACCTCCTTTGCAGCAGTTTAAGCCCATTGCTTTTTCTCCTATCCTCAGAGGCCAGGAAGAACAAGTTTTCTCCCTCCTCCTTGTGACACCCTTTTAGATACCTGAAAGCCGCTATTATGTGCCCTCTCAATCTTCTCTTTTCCAAACTAAATAAGCCTAATTCTTTCAGCCTTCCTTCATAGGTCATGTTCTCTAGACCTTTAATTATTCTTATTGCTTTTCTCTGAACCTTCTCCAATTTCTCCACATCTGTCTTAAAATGTGGTGCCCAGAACTGGACACAATACTCCATCTGAGGCCTAATCAGCGCAGAGTAGAGCGGAAGAATGACTTCTCGTGTCTTGCTCACAACACATCGATTAATGTGTGTTAATGTGATGTATCTGAATCACATCATGATATTCTTTCCATTCCACTAGTATCTCAGCAGGATGTTGATCAGCAACTACTAAAGTTAGACATTTTAAAATCAATAACTCTAGATAACTTACATCCAAGAGTTTTAAAAGAGATAGCTATTAATATTAATTTTCAATAAGTTTTGGGACACCAGGAGAGTTCCATAACACTGGGCGAAAACTAATATTGTTGTGCCGATATTTTATAAGGGCAAATGGGATGATGAGATTACTTTAGGCATGTCAGTCTGACATAGATCCATAAGAATGGCCATACTGGGTCAGGCCACAGGTCCATCTAGCCCTGTATCCTGTCTGCTGAAAGGATCCTGGGCAAGATAATGGAGTGGCTGATATGGGATTTATTAATAAAGAATTAAAGGAGGGCAATATAATTATTACCAATCAACATGGGTTTATGGAAAATATATCCTGTCTCAGTGAAGTGTAATCTCATCAGAAAGAGAACTCATGTTTGGCTCAATAAAGTAATAGTGTTAATGTAATATAGATAGACTTCTGTAAAACATTTGACTTACCACTGCATAATATTTTTATACAAAAAACCTGGAAAAAAATAAAATGAACATGGCAAACATTAAATGGATTAAAAGCTGGATAATACAGAGATCTCAAAATGTAATTGTAAACAGGGAAATATCATAAAATGGATGTGTTTTTAGTGACATCTGGTAGGAACTGGTTTTTGGCCTATACTATTTAATATGTTCATTTATGACCTGGAAGAAAACATTAAATCATTCCTGATAAAGTTTGTGGATGACACAAATATTGGGGGACTAGTCCCTGATACAGAACCACTTATAAGCTGCACACAAGCAAACAATATGTGTTTTAATATGGTTAAATGTATACATGTCAGTATAGAAAATATGGACCATACTTAAAGTATGGAGGATTCTATCCTGTGAAACAGTGGTTCTTCCGAGGTATGAGGAGAAATAATCAGCTGAACATAATCTCCCAATGCTGTGGCCAAAAGGAATGATACCATCCTTAGATGCGTAAACAGGGGAATCTTGAGGAGGTTCTTGAGAGGTTAATTTAACCTGTGCATGTGTCACTGAAATAATTTGTCCAATTCTGGAGTCCACAGTTCAAGAAGGATGTTGATAAATTGGATAGGGTTCAAAGAAGAACTACATGAATGGTTAAATGATTTAAAATGCCTTATAGTGATAGATTTGAATCACCAAACCCTGGGGCTTTTGCCCCTTTTGCTGACTCCTGTCAGCAGGCCTGGTAGAGACTAATAGAAGGCTAATGGGGATGGGACAGGCTCATTGTTAAGAAAAGTAGTAGTGCTGTTCTGGATAGGTCAAAAGCCACAGAACAGATACATTTTGTTGTCACCCCCTCGGTGAGGATCATAGTGGAGCAGTTTAACATTGATTACTATAGCCTTAAACAAAATCTTCCCTTTTTTCCTGTTGGTCTAATCAATTCCATTTCAATTTATGACAAAATAAAGCTCCGGGATATACAAAAAATCATTCGGTGGGATACATATTAAAACACACCCAGGCAGAAATAAACTTGTATTCTCTAACAAAAAACAGGACTGTGTAGCACTTTAAAGACTAAAAAGATGGTTTATTAGGTGAGGAGCTTTTGTGGGTCTGGCCCACGAAAGCTCATCAGCTAATAAACCATCTTGTTAGTCTTTAAAGTGCTACATAGTCCTGTTTTTTGTTTCAGCTACACCAGACTAACACAGCTACATTTCTATCACTGTATTCTCTAGTTCTTAAATAGAGCTTCACTTGGAGCTATTTAACTTCAAAGAGTACTATTCTTCCTTGTAGTGCTCTTTGTAGTATTGTTTTGCCTACTGTGACAACAGAGCCACGTGTAATGCCTCTAGTATGCCAAATTTTGTTTCACCCGTTCCCTGCAAGATCATTGTCAAATGTGGTGTTTTTAGAGTCCACAGGAGCTAGACGTCTGAAAACAGAAATAGTCTGCTTCACTGATAATGTCTGGTAATGTGCAAAATCTCATTAAAATCTGTTCAGACATTCCTATGTCATACCCAGTTAAGAACTTGAAAGTTGCATTGGGCCTATAATTTGAATAACTTTTTATAAATATATAAATTGTGCTATTATAGTCTATTGGAAGCTAGCTCATAAAAGATTTAAGGCTGAGATACAGTTAGATTATAATCACCTGTAATGTATCCTCTAAGCTTTGAACAGTCTGCTATTCCCAGGTGTGTGTTGCTCTTTAAATTAATAAAATAGTATGGTTTACCTTCATTTACTATCCTTTAATAAATAAATATTTAATATTATATAAAAAATTTAACCATCTGAGTCAATTTGATCTGTCATGCTTTCTCTTAATCCAAAAGAGAGGCTGTTTTAACAAACTTCATTCATTTTAATTCTGTTATGTTTTTACTCATGCCTTCCTGTAGTCAACTCTATGGCTACGTCTACACTGGCCCCTTTTCCGGAAGGGGCATGTAAATTTCACCAGTCGTCGTAGGGAAATCCGCGGGGGATTTAAATATCCCCCGCGGCATTTAAATAAAAATGTCCGCCGCTTTTTTCCGGCTTTTAAAAAAGCCGGAAAAGAGCGTCTACACTGGCCCCGATCCTCCGGAAAAAGTGCCCTTTTCCAGAGGGTCTTATTCCTACTATGGGCTGGCTCTGTGGGCTTCTGGGGGTGGAAGCTTTCCTGCAGCCCCCCGATTGTCCCCTCTCCCCAGATGGCAGCCTGCGGCAAGTGCAGCCGGTCTGATGGCCGAGTGGTGTGATGTGCCCAGTGTGGGTACTTCGGGCACTCCAAGCCAGGACTGGTTTGTAAGCGGGGCACCCCTGAGAACTGTCTGTCTGGGGTGGGGGTCGGGACCCTTTAAGCGCAGCCCTCGGCTAGCCTGAGACTGCATCTCCTCGCTCTAAGTCCTCCTCTGATGCCCTGCCGGCACTGCTTCTGGCCATCCTTAAGCCCTGTTCAGAGTCCACTCAATGTGGACTTGCTAGTTCGAAGTAGCAAAACGCTAATTCGAACTAGTTTTTAGTTCTAGATGCGTTAGTTCGAACTAGCTTAGTTCGAATTAACTAATTCGAACTAAGTTAGTTCGAACTAGCGCTGTAGTGTAGACGTACCCTTACCTATTTATTTATAAGTGAACAAACTTCATGGTAAGTTTAACTAAAGTCATAAGAGTGTCATTGCCCATGAAAGCTGAACTTGGTTTATGTCTGTGATGAGGTGGACTAAGTCCGAAGCCCCCTACTGGAGGCCTTGCTGCACCCTGCCCCAGGGAAAAGAGTAGAAGATAGGTCCTCCTGGCAAACTGGAATGGCTGCAAGCTGAAATAAAAGAAGCTTGACCCAGTCAGACCTAGGAATTGACTGGGAGGACAGGGGCACCTTGGACAGCTCCAAGTGTGAGCTGGACTTCAGACCTGGCTGAAACCCAGGTCCAGTGGCTGAAAACCAGCTGTGATAAACTACAAATAAGTTGTAGAACCCTGGGCGAAGTGCAGTAAAACCTGGTCCCAAAGCCCTGAGAAAGAGAAGGCTGGACAGAGCAACTTCTTGGGGAATTGGCCCAGAGAGCAAGGTAGCAGCTAACAGCAGTGACAGCGGGCAACTGCCACTTACAGGGTCCCTGGGCCAGAACCCAGAGGAGTGGGTAGGCCTGGGTCTTCCCCGACCCCCAGCAGCTACCAAAGGGGGATAAAAAGAAGCCTGGTCCCAGGTGACCAACCAGAAAAGCCATCGGGGACACCTTCACTCCCAGAGCCAGTTAGGCAGAGAAATTGTGGACACTCTCTCAGCCATAAAGGGATGCTCATGAGAAGATGAGCCCCTTCACACTGTCTGCAAGGCAAGTGCATGCAAGACAACAGGGAGATACTGTTTATGGATAAATGCCACGAGATCAAATTGGATTGGCCTTCTCTGGTCTTGGGTGTATTATTGAAAATTAGTAGAAATGGGGTTAGGCCAATGCCCATGTTCTTGCTCACAGCATTCACTAATTTGCAGACATCACACATCCAGGTTAAGCCTTCCACTCTTTAGTGCCGATTAGTGGTGCTCAGCCTACTGGTGGCATAGTCTTCAATTCCTTAATGATACCTCATTGCAGGTCTGCTGGGCCACAAAATAAAGTAACTTGCAGTGTTTCTCTCCATCTGTGTGCAAACCAGGGATCCCTCTAAGTTGCACACTTGCGCATGTAAAAAAAAAATCCACTCCGCGCACCTCCTACACAGAACTGTGCAGCCGCGTGATGGGTGGCAGGAGCCGGAAGAGCTGTGAGCAACATCTGCGAGACATGTGGCGGGAGGCTGCTGTAGCAGCTGGGCCAGAGGAGCCATGGGCCAGGTGGCAGGAGGCTGCTGCAGCTGCTGAGCCAGAGGAGCTGCAAGCGAGCCTGGGTAGGAGAGCGGCGAAGCAAGTATGAGGATCATTCCAGAGGGGCCAAGGACAGCAGGGACCCGGCATAGAAGCTGGCTGGGTGGGAAACAAAGACATAAGAACATAAGAACGGCCGTACTGGGTCAGACCAAAGGTCCATCTAGCCCAGTATCCTGTCTACCAACAGTGGCCAGCACCAGGTGCCCCAGAGAGGGTGGACCGAAGACAATGATCAAGCGATTTGTCTCCTGCCATCCCTCTCCAGCCTCTGACAAACAGAGGCCGAGGACACCATTTTATCCCCTGGCTAATAGCCTTTTATGGACCTAACCTCCATGAATTTATCCAGCTTCTCTTTAAACTCTATTATAGTCCTAGCCTTCACAGCCTCCTCCGGCAAGGAGTTCCACAGGTTGACAACACGCTGTGTGAAGAAGAACTTCCTTTTATTAGTTTTAAACCTGCTACCCATTAATTTCATTTGGTGTCCTCTAGTTCTTCTATTATGGGAACTAATAAATAACTTTTCTTTATCAGCCCTCTCCACACCACTCATGATTTTATAGACCTCTATCATATCCCCCCTCAGTCTCCTCTTTTCTAAACTGAAAAGTCCCAGTCTCTTTAGCCTCTCCTCATATGGGACCCGTTCCAAACCCCTAATCATTTTAGTTGCCCTTTTCTGAACCCTTTCCAAGACCAAAATATCTTTTTTGAGGTGAGGAGACCACATCTGTACACAGTATTCAAGATGTGGGCGTACCATAGTTTTATACAGGGGCAGTAAGATATTCTGGGTCTTATTTTCTATCCCTTTCCTAATAATTCCTAGCATCCTATTTGCCTTTTTGACCACCGCTGTACACTGTGTGGAAGTTTTCAGAGAACTGTCCATGATAACTCCAAGATCTCTTTCCTGATTTGTCCTAGCCAGCTGTCTAGGGTGGTGGGAGATACCGGGCACAGGTAAATTGAGGGGAGAGGGCAAGGTGCAGGGTCGGACACAGGTCTCTGGGCAATATGGGAGGGTACGGGTGAGATGTGGGGCTGGGCACATGTCTCTGGGCAGTTTGCTTGGACTGTGGGTCCTTAGGCCCAGGTCCTGGCTGTTTGTATTTGGGGGTCAGATATACTGGTGGCATATGTGAGGGCAGATTACAAGACTGGGCACAAGTTACAGGGTGTGTGTGGGGATATGCAGTTACCCAAGCCTATACAGATACCAGCTGCCTGTGTGTGATCCTGACTGGGACACAGTGTGTGTTGGGGGGCAGCAGCCAGCAATCTTGGTGATTTTCAAGGTAGGTGGGTGCAGGGTCATGCACCTTTTTAATTATCTGTTGCTTTAATATTTTTCTTATATGTATACAGTGAGTGTGTGTGTGTGTGTAATTTTGTTAGTAACTGATGGGTGCCACAGTGCACACATCCAAACAAGCGCACATGACCTCAATATTAGTGCAGAAGACAAAACTCAGTCCACTCATGGACGGAAAATTGTAGAGGAAGCACTGGTGCAGATTAAAGAAGCGCTGCTGTCATGGCAATCTTTCAGTCTGCAGAGAATACAATAAGGGCCAATCTCTATAGATTTGTGCTTTCATCGACTTCTGGGCCCTTGCTTTGGTGGTTCACAGTGAGTATTTTGTATGTGGGGTGTAAATCCTATTTAGAAACTGAGAAATCACACCTGCCAAGAGACATGCTAGCATGTGAACATTTCATTCCCCAAACACGTCTAAACATTCCAAAGCAAAAAATGAAACCTATAAATCTCCCATAGTATCCCAAATTAGAGCATAGCAGAAAGCTACATCTTCAATATGTGCATTTATCCACTCGGCTGTCATGATTGTTAATGGACACCAGGGGCCCACCACACAAGTCAAAAAATTAACCCACGGATATATTAGCTAATAATACTGTCTGATTCCTTTGTGATGTGGTTACATCAGGAGTAACTCCACTGAATAAAGTTACACCAGAACAAAACCAGTGTTTAAGTAAGGGAAGAATCAGGCACTTTTTATTTGCTAACTGTTGAATACACATCTTCCTTTTAAAACATTGCAATGCAATAATACACTGCCATGGAATGAAAACAAAGCACTCACTCACCCCAGGGAATGAACCGCTGGTCCCCAGGGAAAGGCTATAACATTGTAGTTCCTGTTCTGTGATACTTGTCAGAATCATGACAGTATAAATTAAGCCTATGCAGCAGGTGGGAAGCTGTCAGCATTTCTATCTTCTCTAAAGCATGAATATCTTTGCTTTGTTCTTATCAGTAACTCTGGCTGTTCACTTGCACTTCAGAGAGAGAGAGAGAGAGTAGATGTCTACTGCTTATCGTTTGAGTCCTTCTGGGCTTTTTGGCCTGATCCGTATGCCTAGCATTTCTAAAATGCCCATGGAAATCAATGGGAGACTGCAGACATAATC
Organism: Pelodiscus sinensis; assembly: GCF_049634645.1. Classification (NCBI taxonomy): domain Eukaryota; kingdom Metazoa; phylum Chordata; order Testudines; family Trionychidae; genus Pelodiscus; species Pelodiscus sinensis. Next base: position 312,488,806 of record NC_134711.1, read on the forward strand.
CCTGAATGATTTTTAGCATGTTTTTGGTTTTAATAATAGGCACATTCCTAGAAATGTGGCACCCACTTTTGAAGTAATGGTGCATATATAGATGTCACTGCTCTTAAAAGTCATACTACAAAAGTGAGTTTCTGACAAGGGGATCCATCCCCATAAATGCTGAGAGTAGAATTCCAATGGTTCATCAGCAGAATCCTAACATGGAATTTTTGTGTATTTTACCAATGCATCTTCATTGTTCTACCTTTACATAATTCCTGATTCAGATTAGTAAACACTTTGGCACGTCTATGCCATAAAATGCAGTCCTGGCCATTAAAAAATGGACAACTGCATTACATACCTATATAAGGCCTGGTCTATATTAGGAATTTAGGTCAAACTTTGCCGAATAAGGTCAATTTTCTAAACAATGAGCCCATAGCACGAAGCCTGTTCCGTTGGCTTTAAAGGCCAACTTTGTGGTAGTATAAATGCAACACTTTGAAAGTCAATTTTCTTGGCCTTTGCGAAGCATGCCACAGTACCCCAAGTAGACACTCTAGCCAGGTCTTTCAACTCTGCTGTTCTCCAGGTGAACAGGAAAAGCCCTCGGCAGTCATACGAAAAGACAAAGGAAGAAAACAGACCATCACCATAAACATGCTGCTTGTATGAGCAGCTGCATGCAATTTTGAGAGGGGACCCAACCAGCTTCCTTAGCCAGTCTATGGATTCCTCCCTAGACACTATTCAAGTAGCCTCAGGCAGCAGCATGGAGGACGGTGTGGAGGAGGAGGAGAATGGACAGCAACAGCAGGCGATGGAGGCAACTGATGTCACCAAGAGCCAAGAACTTTTCATAACCATGGAGACAATTCCCTCCTTCCAAGATATCTCATGGTTGGGTACTGATCCCAGGGAGGGCATTTCTGATGAGTTCACATTTTTTATCTTGCTAAAAGTGGGTTAAGGCATTTGGGTGTGATCTGTGGTGGCCCCTACACAGTAAGGGGTCCCCAAAACAGCTTGTTAGTATGTCTGAAGATGGAGAAGGCATTCTCCCTACACAACTTCATAAAGCTCTCATAGAGGAACTCTTTAATACTTCTCACAGGGTTTCTGGGGAGCCCTGCCTTATTCCATCCTCCATGGTAGGACACCTTTCCATGCCAAGACATCAGTAAGTTGTGTGGCATCATTGCAGCAAAAAGCATTGCAACAAAAGGTCCAGGTTTCTGACCACATTTAGTCAGCATCCGCTCCCTTTCACTCTGAGTAATTCTGAGAAGACTAGTATCTTGCATGGCAACATGGATGATACAGGGAAGCTATTTTCTGATGCTTCTGCAGTAAACCGCCATTTGCTCGTCCCCAATGAACATGATTTGAGCCCTTGCACTGCCCTGCTACCACGCTCGACCCTCTTCCCCCCTTCTGCTCACCCATCCACTTCTGCACCCACTCCTGCGTTGTATGATCCCTTATCCTGCCACCATGCCCAGACCCCCTCCCTCTTGCTGACCTGTGGGAAGGGAAAGCTGCACACTTCCAGCAAAGGGGAGGGTGCTCAATACATGGACACAGCAAAAGACCCTGCCCTGCTCTCCTTCAACACCCAGACTCCCTCCCTCCTGCAGACTTGTACCCCAGTCTGTCACTTACCATGCCTACCAACACACCAAGTACAGCTGCTCTTCTAAGAACTCTGAGTTGTACCTGCTGCATAGTGGCTGCTTAAAAGCATAGCTGTGCCTTGTACACTACACATCCCAATTGTCTCTAGACTGACTTTCCTTTTATTCTAACAGATTAGGCTTTATGATCTACAATGTATCTTCTGCAAAGTCTGCCCTTCACTTTTCATTACAGTGTGAACAGCAATGAGTCTGCTGTGCAGTCCCCCAACCCCACCAGCTGTCCAGCTGGCACAAATCCACAGGTGAAAACAGACTAGGAAAGAGATGGTCAAGGAGCAAATGCAATCCATCCACTTGGACAGGGAGCACTTAAGCAAGAGGAGGAATATGTAGCTTGAGGAGATGTGAGAGGAGTGTGAAGACAGGAGAGCATGCAGGAACTGGAAATGAAGCACCAGGAGAGTTTTGTCATCCATGACTGATGTGATAGACAACATGGTGGCTTTCCAGGACACCTGCATGCAAAAGCACCCCCCTCCAACCTTTGCAGACCAACATTCTCTCCTCGACAAATTCCATAGCCTCCTCTCCCAGGTGCCCTATAACATGGAGTGGGGAGTCAAGAGCAGCCTCACATTCAACCCCCAGGGTTGTATGGTGAAGGAAAAGGCTGCCCTAGCAATTACGATCACCCACACTCTCTAAACCCCTACTCTGGTCTCCTAGTCTGTCCTGCTGTGCTCCCTAAGTAAAAACACATGATTTCTGAACAACAGTCACTTTATTTGTGTTGATGAGGGAGAGGTTTACTGGCAAGCACACTGAATTCAGGGGCACGTCACTGAACGCAACATGCATGACTCTCAAAACTGGCCGTTCATAAAACTTTCAAAGCCTCTCTGATTTGCACAGCTCCTCATTGTGCTCTCCTTATTACCCTGGTGTCTGACTGCTCAGAATCCATGGCTAGGCACTTAGCCTCGGTTCCCTTCCCCTGACAGATAACTTTCCCCCTTACTCTCACAAATATTATGGAGCACACATCAGGCTTCCACTACAATGGGAATGTTGCATTCACCGAGCTCTAATCTAGTCTGTCACAGCAAGCCCAGGACAGAAATATAACAGACTCACTATTCTGATGTCCCTGTAAACCTCATTCCACGAGGAGTAAGGGATGCTCCCCTGGATGTGCAATATTCAATATTCAAGGTATTCCTTATAGTAGAAAAACTTTTAAAAAATCAGTGAATAGTCTTGCAGCACCATAGAAACTAACAAAACATGTAGATGGTATCATGAGCTTTTGTGGGCACAACCCACGAAAACTCATGATACCATCTACATGTTTTGTTTGTTTCTAAGGTGCTACAAGACTGTTCGTTGTTTTTTAAGTTTTTCCAGTTACAGACTATCTCGGCTACTCCTCTATCTCTATAGTAGGTTTACAAAGGTACATGTTAATTTTAGTGAGATACTAAAGATGGCATGTACTGAGGCAACAGTGTATATTACATTATACTTTGTTAAGCTCATATTTAGCATCCTCAATGTTAATCTCTCCAATATGTGTTTGAGTTAATCCCTTAAATCAGGAAGCAATGGCAGAATGGCACAAACCTCTGGCTACGTTTTAATATTGGATGTAAGGCCTTTTAGTTCAGGGCAGTGTATCAGTGGCAAGTTTATGTCCCAGTTTTCCAACAGCACTTCCTTTTGTGGGGGCTGTTAGGGCTTTTTGCTGAGTTTTGTTGTAAGACTGGATGGTTTATAGTTGAGCACTGAAATCACAGTTTGAGCAAATCTTGTTTTCAGTTCTGTATGGTATCCCAACACTCTGTTGTGTGTGGGTTTTGTAAAATGTTGTTGTTCTGTAGATCATCACAGTTGACTTTCAGGAAAGAGAAAAAGAGGAGAGCTTTTTGCCAAGCAGGCCAGGTCTCAAAGCATTTGTGAGAGCTATTAACACCATAGTTTAATATAAGAAAAATACTGTTAGTTACAATAGCAACATAGTTTTTCCCAGCTAGATATATGAACGTTCATTTTCATTATCATTTTGTGAAGCTTGGAAGCTATTTCCTATGTATCTTCTGATCACTGTGTTTCATTAGCTTGCAGGACTACCATATTATGTATATAATTATGTCTGGTAGGCTTTTTTATTTTATTTTTCCTACTATTTCATTTTCTGCTTATCTGATACTTGAAGAGATTTACATTTTCACTGCAGGCTATAACTTTTATGTTCATTTCTGGAATTAATGGAATCATGTTGACTTCCCCCTTCCTTATTTTCAGAAGGAACATAATTTCCAAATCTCTTCTAAGGCTAGGTCTACACTACAGAGTGTTTGTGCAAAACCAGCTGTTTTTCCAGAGGGATTTTTCCAGTGTAGGTATTGCTCCTTCTACAAGGAATAAATCCTTTTTGAGCAAGAGCTCTTGGGCAAAAAGGCATGTGTGAATTGGGAACAGGTTTTTTTTGCGCAAAAAGAGGCAATCGATAAAAGCAAAGATGCCCTACTGGCCATTCTGTACATAGCAATCAGAGTTTCCTTTTGAGAGAGCGTCCATGCAGTCTGGACGCTCTCTTGCACAAAAGCACATCACTTTTTCGATGTGCTTTTGCAATGTGGGCGCACTCTTGTGCAAGAAGTTTTTGCGGAAGATCTCTTCCACAAAAAGCTTCTTGCTCAATAAGCCTGTAGTGTAGACATAGCCTAAGAGCCCCACTTGGATAGCCCCACTTGGATCTCATATACTCTGAGCAGATCAGATTTTCACACAACACAGTTGTGTAAAACTAACATAATGTGAATTAAATGTTTAAAGTGAAGACTACCCTGAAATTTTATTTTAGCAATTTAGGCCACAATTTGGCACTGTGATGCACCCAGTTTTATTTTTAAATGAACATGGCTAGGATTATTCTACGGTCCCAGATTTGCTTTTGAAAAAAATCTATTCAAAATCATTTTTCAATCATTTTGAATTTTCACTGCTTTTCTCTAATCATAATTTCATTGGGCTTTTGTAAGGTATTAAACATAGATTAAAACTGAAGGAAGTGTTTTTGGGAAGGTCTGTATTCTGTGTAATACAAGTGTGACTAGTTGATCACAATCTTTTGTTCTTGTTTTGGCATCAATGAATTGTTTACCTTCAAAGGATGTGAAAAGCCAATTTGGTACCATTATTCTTTCTCCCAATACCAAGAGGAAATGAGCTTTCTGAGTGTTATAATGACTAAACTGTATTGTTCAAGTTATATAACTCCATGCAACTCCATAATACTTTGGATATCTTGAAAGATGCCACCTCCACATCTTCTCCTAGTGCCAGTACATAGTTTTATGAGATACAATAAATGCATGGCGGGCAGCATATTAACAAGATGAGGATAATCAGTATTTTATCCTCAACTCACAAAGAAACAGAATTAGTCTTGGAAAAGAACAGTGGAGATATAGAGTAATAATTATAATAAATAGCAGCCTTTTGGCAAGAGAGATTTGAAGGGGGATTCTGAAAAGTAAATAAATGCCTAAGAACAAAATCCTCTGTAATAATTCAGTGGTAACATCAACTAGTTTCAATGTTAATATAAAAGGTTTTGGTTTTTTGCAATGCCTCACATAAATATTAGTTGAAGAAAAAGGTGAACAAGGGAAGCTAGCTTGCCACTGAAGAAAGTTTAGTTTGTGCCTTAAACACTGGAGATATTTTTAAATACTTCTGCTCTGTGTAATACTCTAACTGCTATAAAGCTATCAAGGTTGAAGAGACATATGGTGCTCTGCTGAGCAAGTGCTGGCTGTGCAAGTCAGATGCCAGAGGGCAACTTATGTACCCAATTTTTCCAAGATTTCAAATGGTGTTCTTAAGACAGAATATGTGTGTCTTATTTGTTCCATGTCTCTTCCAGCTTTCAGTACTTGGTTTGCACCTTATTGAAGCTCGTACCTGGAAAATTGTATGCGACATATACAATATGTGTAATTTGAATAGGTTTAGCAAGAAGTCACATTTTCTGATTTGAGCACATCCACAAAAAAGGACTTAAAAACCCAAGTAAGTCTTATGCGAGAATGCAGAATAAAGTCCTGCGTAGAAAAAGTTCCCAAAGCTCATATTCATTCTGAGTATTGATAGGGCACAATATTAGTTTTCTAAATATTTTATGGGGGGGATATATTTTCAGGATTTTTTTCTATTCACAACTAACCAGATACGAAGCCTGTATCTAGGAAAGTGACAGATGGAAGAAGCATTGCCTTCAGTAATAAAAACAATTTAAAGAAAGTTGGCAGTGACATTTTGGACTGTGGTGTTAGTTTCAGAGCCTGTGTTCAAAGGCAAGGCTTGGTTGGAGGATAATTCAAAGGTGCAAATACCTTTATTTTGGTAAAGGAGAGTTAGTGGATATAAGAAGGACTTGTTAAGCAACTAAGGTCCAGATCCTCAAAGACATTTAGGCACCTAACTCACATTGGTTTCAGAGGGTGTTAGGAACCTAAATATCTTTGAGAATCTTGGTCTCCATCATTAATGAGCTCACAGGACTGAAGTTTTAAAGGCCAAAGCAATGGGTGAGCTCACAGAGTGAGCTGCTGGCATCTTTAAAAGACAATCCCTGGCAGAAGAACTGATGGGTGGAATCCCAGCTCAACTGATGCCAGTGACATTGTCCAAGGTTTAAACAGACATGACAAAGGCTGGCAGGGGAAACAGGGTCGCAGGGGGTCAAAACAACTGGCCCAAGATCATGCTGCAGGTCACTTATGGTAGAGCTGGGAATAGAGTCATGGGAATTCAGACACATTGTGAAGGCTCTTTGTACTTAAAAAAATTAAAGTGGATAATTTGTATCCAGACAAAACCTGTTGACTAACCTCCTCTAGTGTAAACTGGCATCACTCCATTGAAGCTGGGCCACATTTATATCAGCTGAGCATCTGACTCCATCATCTACTAGCCCTTACTTAAACTAGGTGGACTGATTTGACATGTCCGTTCTGAACTGATATTTTGTCTTCCAATAACTCTCTAGTATTTTAAACATCTTGAAAGTGAATTATTAGGGCTTTATGTTGTTTTTTAATCTTATACAGTCTGAAAAACATGTGCGCCTTTGCCAACCAGTCACCCATTTTTTTATAGTCACTGCTTTGCAATGCACTAAACTAGGGTACAGGTGCATTATTTTTAAAATCTAATATCAGCACTTATGAAAGCTTTTATCACCGTGAAACAAACATTGATGATCCTGCATAATATTGGAGAGCAGAATTTAATACCTGCTGACAGAAAGAATTAAGATCTCTCTATTGGTACCAACACGAGATAAATTCAACTTAATATAGTCTGGGTCTGCTAACATTCAAGTATTTCAGTGGCGTCATTTCCAATGTATCAGCATTTCCATCTGAATCTATTATCAGATTTTGGTTGGCTTTTATTTGTTTTATTAGGTTCTTTTGTTTTGGGGTTCTTTAAGAGCAGCGAGGTTTCTTACTCTGTATGTTCAGTCACAGCTGCAACCTGTCATAAAAAGCTAAGGATAAAAATAATTAAATTTTAATATTATAAAGACTTTTAATTGTTTTGGGGGACCTATTTTTGTGTTTTCTGCTGCAATGCTCTAATTTTATAACTAAAAAGCAATTTCAGCAAAATGAAAAATTTCCTGTCAGTAGCTTGTGTAGTAGATTTAGCCTAGTGGGTCTTTTATAAGTGACTAGGACCTCCAGCACCAAAAGTGGGTTCTTGGAGTTATTGTCCTATGTTAATTTTTTAACATAACATAAGAACATAACATAAGAATGGCTCTTAAATAAAAGACCTTGACGCTTGTTATTGGAAAGCCTCTAGGGAGAAAAGGAACTTTAGCTACCAGAATCAGTATATTAATCACGTGCCTATTTTCATGGAGATTTTGCTAAAGTAAGGCTGGCAATTGCAGTAGTGTATCAGATAGTGATGGGCTGTTGTTTTTTTCTTTTTTCAAAGAGCCAAAAGATAATGAATCAACCTTTCACTGAACTTATTTTTGTCTTTTGTTCATCTGGCACGACCTTAATTGTTTGAATTGATTTTTCCAGAAACTGCATCACATTACTGGCTCATATTCAATTTGTGAGTCACTATATCCCCCTAGATTCTGCTACCTTACCAGTGGCTCCCCATTTTGTAGTTCTGTATTTGTTTTGTTTTTGAAGTGTAGCACTTTACATTTCTCTTTATTGAATTTCTTGTTGATTTTAGACCAATTCTCCAGTTTGTCAAGATCATTTTAAATTCTAATCCTGGTCTTCAAAGTGCTTACAACCCCAGACTGGTGTCATCCAAGTATACTTTCCACTTCATTATCCAAGATCTTAATGAAAATATTTAATATAATCGGATGCAAGAGTAACTCTTTGTGAATCCATTAGATATGCCTTTCCACATGGAGAGTGAACAGTTGATAAATATTTAATCTAAATTTTTGGTCTTCGTTCAATTTTTTTTAAAAAGGTCCAGCTGCGGAAATTTGCCTCTCACGTTGTAGAAGCCTCACATATCCTGTGTTATTTATTGAAATCAATATGGGGGTCTGTAGTTTGACCCCATGAACATGTAGTTAGTAAATATTTTTAAATCATAATACATTTTACAAGTATCTTGTAGGAAGATGCAGAATTAATTTATAATCAAATAAAACTATTTAAAGTATCAGACCATGATGAAATGTCAACCAAAGTCAAAGCAATACAAAACATTATGAAGTCATCTTCATTGTCTGACCATCCCAGCTAAGTATCAAATGTGTTGGAGTACAAACTGCAAGTAATTTGATGCTGTGCTGTAGAGTGTCATCTTTTTATCTTCATTTCTCACACTACAGATTGGAGTCTAAATATAAGAATTACTCCCACACCTCAGATGCAGAATCTGTTTGGGTTTCTTTATTAATTATTAAAGGAGAAAGCTCTGATTGAAGCTGCTCTGGAGTAAATTATTTCTTTTCTTGACCTAATCCAGAAATAAAGTCTAAAACTCATTCACACACACCTTGAAATATAATGTAACATCATTGTGAGTATATATAATGCTTGTGAATTGGCAGCTATTTAGACTGTAGTGCTTTCGGTTTGTCCACAGAATGAGTAGAATGTGAGTAGTGGAAATGCAGGATCTATTTTAAATTGATTTATTTAAAAATGTGCCTTTCCAAATATCAGGCAGGTTTACCATATAGCAAGGAGCTCCTAATAGGGTAGAATTAAAAATAAGTAGGAGTAAGAGTAATAATAAAAAGTTAAAATAATATTTTATTTGGCTTGACAGAAACAATTCACAAATGAATCTTGACCAAACTGACCAAGGGGGAATGGCCTAATCTGTGTGTAAATAAGATTCAGGGCAAAGGTGAATGTGGTCCCCAATACATGTACTTTAAGGTTGGGGGCTTCTGCTTAGGGTGCAAAGCACTGGTTGGACTTCCAGTTCACCGACACTCTGCTTCATTGAGTGTGCAGCACGGGAGGGTCCCTTGATATTGAGCTGCTTTCTATAAGGTTAAGTCCTCTGGGGGCTGAAGGGTTCATTGCATGCTTTGCCCGCCACTACCACCGGGCAGAGGCACTTTACATGGGAATTCCATAGTCAGTATGGACAAAATAGATGCCATGATATTTCTTTGCTAAATGGGATTGGGAGAAGAGGTTCTCTGCACAGCTCCACTTCCAAGAACTTTGGAAACTTTCCTTATTGCTTCTTCATGTGTTTGTGCAATTGGTAATTTTACTGTACCCTCTCTGTAAGCAAGGTAATTCCGTCACAGAGAGAGGATGATCTGGTGGGTGTAGTGTTAGCCTATGGCTCAGGAGACCTGGGTTCTGTTCCTTAGTGTGCCACAGGTTTTCTGTGTGACCTTTGGAAAGTCATTCGCTCAGTGCTCCATATACAGTGTCTCAATGTCGTGAATGGTGACTATATTAAAGGTACTGAAGAGTTCAGATACTACAGGTAATGGGGTTATATGCATGTTTGAGATAGTTGACAGCAATGTGGTGTTCTGTCACATTGATGGATGTTTGGCTGCATGCATGTGTCTCCTGACTGTCCTGCCCTTTCTCTGCACAGACAAACAGCAGAGCAAACTTGGAGAGAACCCCCAATGATTACAAAAATCAGATAAGGGACAAAGGCCCCTGGCCAAGCATATTGTCAAATGAAGCACAGTGATAGCACCTGGCAGACTCTACAAGCATACTATAAATGTATGCCCCCTGACAATGGATGCAGTCAGTCAGTGGTGGGACTTTCCGCTGACTCCTTGGTTGGACAGAGGTTTAAGGCAGGTGTCCCACTATCTATAGACTGAGACAGATAATCTGGGATACATAATTTATGTATCATTTTACACATTTCAGGACATGTTTGTTACCTCCCTTTGTACTTTACTCCTGATATTTCAGACAAAACATTCCTGTTCGCCATCTGTCATTGTTCTTTCACTCCAGATGTTTCAGACAAAATATTGCTATTCATCACTTTTGTCAAACCATTTTATCATGTGCTAGTTTGGGGTCTTCTTGTGCTGTCCTGCTCGAATGTGTTTACATGTTCAGTGTGCTTTAGCAGTGCTAACAATACTGATGCCGAGTTCATGTCCCAGACACTGACTTACAGGCAAACATCTGCTTTTGATAGGGCCTATAATAATATAACTTTTGCTAACTTTGGTGCAGGCCTCAAGCCTTACACTAGGCCCAGGTTTCAGGCTTTTTCTTTCTACTACAAATAGGTCATGCAACCATGATTCTAATGACATGTCCTGGGTTTGTTAATCTTAACATTCATTTGCATTTACCTATTGTCATGCAACTAAAATAGAGGATTTTTTTTAATTTTCATCATCAGAGTACGCTCGATTTGAGGCAAAAATCCATGACCTACGTGAGCAGATGATGAACCACAGCATGAGTTCTGGGTCCGGCTCCCTGAGAACCAATCAGAAGCGGTCACTCTACGTCAGGTAGGCTCAGAGTGTTTTTCCTTATGATAAATATCAGTAGCTCCTCTACCATGTGTTTTGGGGAGCTGAGGAATATAACTGAGACTTGCATTATGATGTGAATTGACATGGTTAAAAATGTATAATGCAGTGATATGAATACATTCTCGATGTGCCTATATTACTAATGTTATCATTTCACAGCTATTTTTGAAGAGCAGTAAAAAGAGTTGTAGCAATGTTTTCAAGATGAAATGTATATGCCTATGTCATATTTATTCTACCTAATGACTTACCATCCCCCAGAATCCTAGAAAGGCCTAGCAGCTTCAGACATGCCAGCAAGTGTCTTTGTGCATCAGTCTGTTCCCCAACAAAAACTGTCTCTCAAACAATTGACCCTGAGTGAGAGAGACATACACTTTTATCCAGCTAGAAGTTCTTTGTCTTCTTAGTTTCTTGAATTTGGCCTGCTGCTATCCAAAAGCAGTTTGGTTTGCTCAAGAGGAAGTCAAGCCAGTACCCCACCCTTAGAGTCAGTATCTATTGCATTATCTTGTGATAGCCCTCAGTAGTTCGTTTTATCTTGAATCATTGTTTTGAATTCCTGTTTGTTTCCTAACTTACCTGTTGATTAAACCCAATACACCTAATAGTAAAAATCCCAATACAGTATCTATAGATTGTTACATAGTAGCCTCATGTCTGCCACAAGAGTCGCAATGGCAGGGCAAGTGCAGGGACATTTTTTATGTCATTATCAATACAGTATTCTGTAAGTAGAGGACTTCATTCTGCTCACAACCCAGCACCTTTCATCAGCATCAAATTAATACAAATTTTTAAAAAATCAAAACTTTTAAGTACAGAAGCCAAAATCCCCTTTGGTGGCAGTCACAGGGTAACTGACTCGATAGCCTCTGAGTAAACTTTTCAAAAGTGCCTAGGTGCCATTTTCAAATTGATTTAGGTACTTTGGAGCCTAAGTATTACTGAAAGTCAATGTTACTTAGGTTTCTGATGGTCAGATTTTCAAAGGAATTTAGGCATCTAACGTCACATAATGGGATATTGATCAGTACCAAAACAAGTGAATCAATGGGAGTTAGTTACCTAATCTGCTTAATGCTTTAGAAAATCTGTCTGCATCTTTAGGTGACTACATACCTTTAAAAATGTATACCTAATTATCTAGATCACTTTTGGAAATGGAGCATAGGCTCCTAAATTACTTACGCTCATTTGAAAATGTTACTCTCTGTCTTAATACATAGCCTGATGGCATTCTTCTGATGTCTTTTAGCCACATATCTAAATATTACTTCTCATACCAAAAATAGAGATCTGTTCTTTTATTTCAGAACTGAGCAGAAAATCCTCAGCCATAAAACCTGAAGAACCTCCATTCATTTTTATTTGCATGAACTTATGCTGTCAAAGCCAAGAAAGCTGGCTGGATTCATCTCTACTAAAATTGTGCTTGCTAAATGCTGTATTTTATATATTTTTATCATTTGTTTAGAATGTGGTAAAGCATGGAGGCCACAGTCAGGGGTATGGTCTCCAATGTGCTAGGCGCTGTTGATTCAAATAATATATGGTTGTTACAAAGGGTAGTGTGTGTCTGTTTTAGGTACTGGGGCAATGGGGTGGGAGGAAGAGTAACATGGCAAGCATGTGTGTTCCCTAATGTTCTGATTTCCTGGGGACATTAAGGATAGAATCCCCTTCTCGTTAAAGGACTTTTATGAGAAATCTGGAGTGTAAGAGACTATTGTAATAATGTCCTTTCAATTCAGGCCAAGTGCCTGAATTTTTTAGATGATCATTTTTAGATGATGAATTTTTTTTAGATGATCATTTTGATAAGCATCTGTGCAGTGTGCGAAGGACAAGATGCTTCTAATTATCCTAAAAATGTCTATGTAACAATTCCCTAGCTGTGATGGAAAGTTAATGATGCCATTTTTCTTCATTTCTTCTTTATTTAAGATGTTATGGTTTTGCTATTCTGCATTGAATAAGAGCTTGTGTGTGTATGTGCGTGTATCTATTTAGCTTGAAATGTTTTAGCATTGGAGTTTTAATTGGGATAAATTTCATTGGTTTAGGCAGTGCGTGGGTACATAAAGTAATTGCTTCATAGATAAAATTACACTGGGAAAACCAGAAAACAGGGAAACAAGTTTTTCTTAAATGAGAATTATTAAAACATAAATACACTTAGAGCACCAGCAGCAGTCAGATAGGAAGTGTGGGTCAGACTGCCCTGCTTGAGAAAAAGGGTGAAAGGAAAGGCAATACTTGTGGCAGGAGCCATGGTAGGTGCTAGGATTGCATTTGTCAAAGCTGTTAAAATGTAGTCCTAAACACTGTATATACTAAGAATAAACCAGAGAGAGTGAGAAACATTTAACATAAACTATGTATTCCTTTGCTTTATTTTGGTGGTTTGTATTCTTTCCTTGCTTTTTATCTTAGTCATTTCAAAGAGCCACTGCTGCTCCTTGGAAAATGTTCCTCTTCAACACTAATTCTGGCTCTCATCATATTTTCTGGTTTCTCTTTATCTGTTCTCTTTAGTATTGGCCTTATAAAAATATTGTCATTGTTTCTTAAGAACTCATCTGCTCCTGCTGCTCTGAGCCCTAATCTTCTGTGAGGAGTGTTATCAGAATGTCTACAGAAACCAACTGCAGGCCATAAAGGATATTATGAGGCTCTAGGTGAGGGTCAAAAAATCTTAAGGAACCCAGACCTTCTTTGTCATTTAAATCACTTCAGTCAGAAAGAACAAGATAAAGAAAATCAGAAAATATGATACTATGGAGGAACTGATGTGTAATGGGCTAAACAGTGGTTATTTGTGGCTCTTTTATTGCCTGGCTAAGGGTAATGGATTTGTTTTGGATCAATTTGTTTTAATTAAAGTGCTGAGACAAGGTTCTGCTTTTCACCACTTTTCATTCTTAACCATTCAACTTCTAGCTCAAAAACTCATTGACAGGTGGATGACAACTATCAATAAAACTAAATACTGTGCTATACACAAACGACTTTTTGGTACTGACTACATCCTTATCTGTTGGACTTATAACTTAAAACAGTGTTTCTCAACTTTTTTTTGTAAAGTACCCCTTTAAAAAAATTATAAGTGCCCCCAGTACCTAGAGTTTTCAGACACACAAAATTTTTTCTACCATTGCAACACATTTGTTTAAACAACTTAATCATAGCTGGGCAGGTGATGAAATTTTGGGTGTAAAAAGTACAAAAATAATAACACTGTAAAATTTAAAACAAAAATTCAGTTTTCTCCAAATTTCAGTTGTGTTTATTACAACTAATAAAAGAAAGTTCTTCTTCACACAGCGTGTAGTCAACCTGTGGAACTCCTTGCCAGAGGAGGCTGCGAAGGCTAGAACTATAACAGAGTTTAAAGAGAGGCTAGATAATTTCATGGAGGTTAGGTCCATTAAAGGCTATTAGCCAGGGCATAGAAATGGTGTCCCTGGCCTCTGTTTGTCAGAGGCTGGAGAAGGATGGCAAGAGACAAATTGCTTGATCATTATCTTCAGTCCACCCTCTCTGGGGCACCTGGTGCTGGCCACTGTCGGCAGACAGGCTACTGGGCTAGCTGGATCTTTGGTCTGACCCAGTACGGCCATTCTTACGTTCTTATGTTCTTATGTTGACATACCCCCCCCAGACACCTCTCAAGTACCCCTAAGGGTACTCATACCACTGGTTGAGAAAAACTGGCTTAAAATATTTGTTATTGGAAAAATCATTTGCATTGGTTCAAAACAGCTGCCCGTCCATGCTCTTTTCTCTCGATTCACTCATCAGCTGTAGAATATGGCCAATCTTGCTGAGGGTGGGGGAAGGCAAAGGGGACAACTACTCGGTGATTCCAGCAGCGATGGCACCCAGAGCCCTGGACCCTTTAAATGGCCACCAGAGTACCATGCAATGCACTCTAATGGCTACAGGAGCTATGTGACATGCTCTGGGTGGCTCTGAGGGCTATCTGCCCTCGTCCCTGCTCCTTCTGCCAGAGGCCCCACCCCTTTTGGGAGCACAGAACAACCTCCCCACACACCTTGCCCAGGGTCCCAGCATGTCTGTCAGCTCTCATGACTATGGCAACCTTTTAAAGGACTGAAACATTTAGGAAGTGCTGTCTTTTTGTTGAAAGGGAGCCAGCCAGTGAACTTTATTGTTAATGATCAAGCACTGAAGGGATCTTCTAGTACAAACATGAAGTATCTATGCCATTAAATTAATAGATACCACCAAATTGTAAGTGTGCGCGCATGTATCATAAAGTAGATCAGTGTTAGATTTATGGAAAATGCAGGTGAGCGTATCAGAATTACACCTCGCACGGCAGTCAATTGAAAAACAGATGTAACCGGGAGCATACCATGCCAGTGAACCTGCCTTCATAGGATCAACTGTCTCAGGAGTTCTCAGACATCATTTCCCCGTGACCCCCTTCTAAGAACAAAAATTATGACATGACCCCAGCAGGAGGGACCAAAGCCTAGGCCTCCTAAGCTCTGTAGCACAAGATGTGAGGGGGTGGGAAGCCTGAGCCACGCTTCCTTTAGCTGATGGATCAGCCCAGGTAGGGGGCCTGTAACATGAGCCCTATCACTTTGAGCTGAAGCCCTCAAGGCTTTGGCTTCAGTCCCAGGCAGTGGGGCTTGGGCTTCACACTTTGGGCCCCAGCAAGTCTAAGCCAGTCCCAGTGATCCCATTAAAATGGGGTCATGACCCACAGTTTGACAACCACTGGTCTATCTGATTTCTAGATAAAAGGGGTTCAGGCAAGTTTAGAATACACAACAATAATACTTTACAATTCTTACATATTATAGACAATTTGTGAAGAAAGGCGTATAATTAAACATTCTTACCCAAGGGAGTTAACCCAGAATTAATGTGGCTGTTTAGAACCTTGGATTCTGTTCAGGAGGTTTATGGAGACTCAGAGCCTTTCATTTCTAGCCTGGTGGTTTAAATCTGTCCAAGATCATATGTGACCAAAAGTCATTGCTTCTAAATGAGATTGTAGTCTTTTGTAAGTGTATAGAATGGTTTGCTGCAGTTCAATTTTTTTCCATAGCTATACTGGTTCCCTTACATCACAAGGATGAGATGAATCACCACAGTTCAATTGGGCATGGAGCCTCAATCTGTCAGCCATACAAGATGGTCATTCATGTCAAGGCTTGGGCTCCTTAGTGGGCAACAGAAAGTATCTTGCACTGCTACTGCCCATGCTGTACCAGTCTTACAGATACTGCACAGTACAGAGAGTATATTAGGCACTTCAAAATAGTGAGCCTTAAATTCAATTTAAAAAAAAGCTTAAAAAAAGGAAATTATATATATCTTTGGCAGATATCAAATAGAATGTTTTTAATTGCTGTAAACCTCTAGGTTTTATAGAAAATTATCATTCTGAACCTCATACATGGTTCCATATCAGTGGGGGGTTTTTTTCTTTCTTTTTTTTTTTTTTTTTACCATGCTTGCCTGTTATATGAACCTGAGTTTGGTGGTTCGTGAATGTCTAGAAGATGGTAATGACTAATGAGCATGGTGTACGAAACATACATTGAACAGATACAGCTGTAAAATGATAGAAAATTATAAAAAAATCTTTAAAAGAAAGAAGATGTTTCAGAATTGTTCATTAGGTATCTTCAATCTTTGAAACCAGTAGGCTCACAGGCTGTATGATCAGGAAAAAAAGCAGTGGGTTGAGAATCAGGAATCCCTGAGTTTAACAATGGCTTTGCCACCAAGTCTACGTCTAGACTGTGGAGTTAAATTGTAAGAAGAGATGCAAATTGCAAACTGCAATTTGTGTATTTTTTCCGGGGGCGGGCGTTGGAAAAGGATTTTCCAAAATATGGCCCATTTACATGGGGCAAAATTTCGGAAAAACCTCCTCTTTCAGAATATCCCTTATTCCTCATACATTGAGGAATACAGGGATGCCAAAAGAACGCGTCTGCTTTTTCGGAAACTGTCCAAAAAAGCAGACGTGTTCCTTGGATGCAGCAGAGCTTTTCCAGGATCCCAGAAAAGCTCTGCAGTGTAGGCATAGTCTCTGACTTTAAGGAAATCTCTTCAGTCCTCTACTTCAGCTTCCCGATCTCCACAGTCATGGGGATAATATTGCTTCCTTTACCAGAGGGCTATAAGGGATAATTAAGTAATGTTAGTATAGTTCTTTAAACACAAAAAAATTACACATGTGGTTAAATTATTGGGTTTTCTAATTTATATACTGAGCCACAAAAGAATAGAATGTGAACATTTGTCACAGTAACTTCTCAGGCCTCCATACAGCTCAAAGGAGATATGCCTTTAGAGAATGTTAGGAGCTAGGAGCATTCTGTTGTTTACTCTGATTTCCAGAACAACGAATCCTCCATTTGGAGCTACAGGCAATATGTGCACTTACTTAACTCCTTAAAAATAGACTGGATGCCGTAGTTGCAGTAGCACCTTGGGGAGAGCTCTGGTTTGAAAAATCTCAGGATTTTAGCTCAGGAACTGCAGTGAGTTACAAGTGAAGAGTTCAATCACCAAAGTTTGTGGGGATTGCAAGCAGCATTCAGGGTTGGTTACATTTATAGAATGCCTGTTATTGCTGAGGCAACCAGGTGTCCAGTTTTTGAACAGAGCAGCCAATGAAAAAGGATCCTGGCAGCTCTGCCACTGTCTGTCCAATTGGTGGTACCATGCAGAGGGGATGCAGCAACATGTCCTTCCTCTGCCTCTTACATGTAGGGGCAATCTGGAGGCTGCACATGCTGCCTTGCCCCTAGTGCCCCGTACTGCTCTGATTGGCCAGGAAATACAGCCAATGGGAGCTGCAGCCAATGAGAGCTGCCCCACCTGTGGAGGGGGCAGCACACAGAGCCGCCTGGCTGTGCCTTCAGAAAGGATCCAAAGGGAGGACAAACTGCCTTTTCTAAGTAAGCAGCACCCAGAGTCTGCACTCCTGAGCCACTCCCAGGCTTGACTGTCTTCCCCAGCCCTGATCCTCCCTCCCACCTGCTGAAACTCTCAATCTCATCCCAGAATACTCTCCTACACCCCAAATCCCTCTCCCCAATCCCACCCCCACCAGAGCCCTCACCCCCTACCACACTCTTGCGGATGCAAATGAGCAAACGAGTGAGGGTGGAGAGAGTGAGTGACAGGGATGTGTATGGAGTGAGTGGGGGGTAGAGCCTCAGAGAACGTGTGGGGTAAGGGTGCTTGGTTTTGTGTGAGAAAGTTGGCAACCCTAATTATATCCATCATTTTATCTGACTTTCTTCCTGAAGGCTACACATTCCCATTGTCTTTAGTAAGTATTATATTAGGTTTGAAAGATGGAGTTCTCTGAGACCCCTAAATGTGAGAAACATGTAAAGATGACAAAATTCTTCCCTGAACATCTGGGGGAAGACATTTCCCTCTGCAAGAAACACTCAGTGACGATAAAACTTCACTGGATATTTTGGGTGGGTTGGGGTAGTTATGAGGGGGAATAGGAATTTAAAAATATAAAAAACATCAAATACAGAAGCTGTAATAGCCTGGTCTCCCTATCCATAGAAATTACAGACACTCTTGATGATGCAGTCTACGGCATGAACTGAATGTCTTGCTCCATTAATTAGCAGGAAAAGCTTTCAAAAGTGTGGAGCATCCTGTCGTCTCTTCAGACTTTTCCTCAAACATGCACATATACCCTAAAGCTGTAAAGGCAGCCTGTGCAGTATCTGCTGTTTCTATTTCAGTAACAAAATGCTTTTCATTTTAGGTTTGCTGGTTTTGCAGGTCAATGCAATTCTCACATTTTTGTCCCTTGTCCCCCATAATTTCTTGGAAATTCATTTGCCACTCTCAGAAATAAAATCAAAAGTTATTGGTACGTGCAATAGATATGGCCTATGTGTTTTTCTAGAGTGGATGGATGTGTAGTCCCAATCACAGTGCCACACCAGAAATTACTTTGCTTTCATGCTGAAAACATTTATTACAGAATTATACCTTTGTGAAAGGATTTCTGTGAGGGAACATGGCACCTAAATATTATTGTTGTTATTATTTTAATTATCACCAGAGTCTTCACTGTACCCCTCAATGGCAAAATAGAAACCACTACAGCTCTCTATTTGTATTGAAATATAAATGGTCTCAAGTGAGTTTTTTATGTTTGGTTATTTACCTTTAAATCTCAAGCACTGTAAAGTTCAAAATTTACAGCATAATTGAAAAAGAGCTGAGTAACAATACAGACAATCAGTGCTTCTGAAAATCAGGCCTATAAGTTTTCAGAGATCCTTAGCTATGGTCCCAATATGTTGTGTGTATGCTAGTCACTACTCTACTAGTCACTCCCCTTCTTTTCCACCCCCTTCCCTCCTCCCCTCCCCCTGGCAGCAAGCATGAGAGCATAAATTGGTTCTGAGAGGAGCCGGCTTAAAAGCTGGTTCCCCATACACTGTCTCCGTAGAGGGGCAGGGGAAGAAGAGGCACAGCAGTGGACTGGGTACAAGCCAGGAATCAGTTGATTCCTGGCTCATGCCCGGTCCCAGATGCTGTGCCTCTGCTTTTTAAATGGCATTTTAAATGGAATTTAAAAGGCAGAGCCGCAGCAGGGTGAGCTCCTGGGGCGGGAAACAACCCCGCTGTGGCTCTTCAGTTTTCCCCCTTATTGACTAATCGAGTAGTTGATGGATATTCCATTGACTACTCAATTAGCTGATAAAACACAATTTAACATCCCTAGTGTATGCTGCAAGTGAATTGTCATTCTCCATGTACAAGAGGAGTGTGAGAACTGTGGAGCTGAAGACATTCACATTAGTGCATTTTAGGTTGAGATTTAAACTTTATTGAAGCGCTGGTGTAAAATGAACTAAAATGTGATATGCTAAAAGACAGTGATATGCTTGATACATGTCTGGGTGTGTGAAATTTGATATACCTTTAGCTGCATAATGACCTGGCTAAAGATTTCTATAACACTATTCTTATTATCTCAGGATGGATGTGAGTCCTGCTTTATTAATATTTAAATAGTTAATAATTTTTTAAAAGGTAAAGTTAGTTTTACAGATGAAAGTAGTTTTTCCTATGGGGAGGGGGAAAAAAAGTTAATGGACAGCAAAGATTGAAAGTATAACCCCAAAAAAGTCACAGCATTCTCATCTCAGGTTCCAACCTAAACACACTCCTTTACATTTACATCATGGTTGAGGCAGGACATTGTTGTCATGAGCAGAAGAACCAATTCAGCCAAACTGATCAAAAGATGAAGCTTTTGTGCCTCTTTATGAGATTCTAAATGTCATCAAGCTCCTCCCTCTACTGTCTGATACTAGGAATCTCAACCCACTACTGATGGTCTGGTTCCTTTCTGAGACTTCCCTAATAATGCCCCCCTAGACTGGACAAAGAGCCTATCAAAGACCTACATTTGTTGGGCAACCAGGGTTTCCCAGGCACACATCAACACGTCCAGCTAAGCTACCAGCTGCTGGGGACTGTGCTACCCAGCCACCTGCCAGATATCTCTCTTGAAGATGGTCTAGTCTCCCAAAATGTAAGGGGAAAGAGGATGAGATGAGTCCATTTTATTATTTTTTTATTTGGGGCTACAGAGCAGTTTTTCAGGTTCCAAAATCTAACGAATTCCCGTCCACTTATTGACATGAGGGCAGCCTGAGGATTTTGGGTAGAGTTAGTGAGATGATACTATGGAATCTACTCATCCAGTTTCCTTTTTTTTTTTTAAAGAGGGTGATCGTTGGGTCGTCCCAAAGATCTTGATACAAAAGAGATGCAGCCTAGTGCTATACTGTAGTCTGTGTATATTGCCATTATTTTTAAAAAGCATTCAAGGGACAATTCTCCAGTTGGTGATTTGTAGCTTACTGTGGCTCTGGTCATACAAGAGCTGGACACTTGAGGTGTTGAACACCCTCAATTCTCGTGTCACTCAGTACCTGGCAGGACAGAACCCTATGGAATAAATTACAGCTTAGAGTAGTATTCTTGTTGTACAGGACAATAAACTCTACTTTAAATTCTTTATTTTGCAATATATACAGTACAGGTCGTACCTCCCTTAACCAGGACTTCCTGGTCCAGCAACATCCTGGTCCATGCCCAGAAACAGGGAGGTCTGGAGACGGGCAGGAGCACAGTAGGGGGCACCGGCAACCCGACCTTTAGGTTAATCCTTTAAAACATGTATTTTTCCACTGCATATCAGTTCCCTGTTCAGGTCACTCTTATAGGGTGCATCTACACAGCACCCTAAACTGAAAATAAGATACACAATTTGCACTACGCAAATTGCGTATCTTATTTGGAATCTATTTCAAAATAGCTTATTTTGAAATTTGGCGCGTCTACACTGCAAAATTTCAAAATAACATGCTATTTCAAGACATCCTTTATCTCTCATGAAATGAGAGTTACCGTATGCTGATATAGCACGCCCATTATTTTGAAAAATATTTCAAAATAATGGACAGCTTGTGTAGATGCGAGGTAGCTACCTCCGGTATCCCGAAATAGCTGTGCAGTATAGATGTGCCCATAGAAATCCATTTCGTTACCTTATCAGTGGATTTCTTAACTAGACCTGTATCTAGTTTTTTGCTAAACTACTAGCTGTTCAGTGAAATTATAAACCAAATACTGAATTATTAATGCCTGCTGGAACAACTTCTCTTTTAGCAATTATGATAGAAATAACAGGCATACACTTGTGTCCATTTTTCCTTATTGTTCTATCTCATAAAATAGTTAAACAATGTTCCAGAAGAGATAATAGACATAACATGTGATGTTTTTGCTAAGGAAGCAGTGCACCTTTTATTTTCATAGAGATATTTTAATAGCTTTTCAATACTCGTATAGTCTGTTTCTCAGATCCACCGCGAGGGCACATCTAGACTGTTTTAATTTCGAAAGACGATATGCAAATTCCATGGGATTTCCATGAAAGTAGTCTGGACGTGTTTTTCGGGGGGGGGGGAAGACCTTTTTTGAAAAACTGCATAAACCTCCTTTTTAAAGGAAGAGCGTTTTTTTCTAAAAAGGGGGTTATTTTCCGAAAAAAGCCCACGTCCAGACTTCTTTCACTTTTGAAAGATCTGCTTTCAAAAAAGCAATCAGAAGAAGATATGCAAATTCCCACATAATTTGCATATCCTCTTTCGAAATTAAAACATAGACATGCCCTGAGACTGCCAGCTTTATAGAGCAGTGCCTTTCTTGGAAGGGACGCATCAACTAGAATATAGTTGTTTCATCAAGCAGAAAAACATTATGAAAAGACTTTGCCTTTTTTAATTGTGTGGGAATAAGATTGGAAGATTTAAATAACCAAAACAACCACAATTTCAGATGTCCTGATTTTTAAATGCAAATTCAGAACATGATCAATTAAGGAAGGAAAAAGTGACAACAAAGTAGATTTGTCTAAAGCTTAAAATGGCTGAAAGTGAATCAGCAAAACATGCATTTAGGGCTTTTCTGTTCTGTTTAAAAAAATGTAGTCACTGATCAAAGCTCTTATGTTTCCATGTCAACAGCTAACAAGGGACATTGGTTAGTATATTGCTCAGTGAGGTGCTGGGAAAGTAAAAGCCAAAGTAGAACATATATGTAGCCAAGTAACCCAGGGGAGGTAAAATGCACCAGTACATTTAGTCAAGGTGTGGGGTACACACATGTATATACTGCAAGCAAATACAAAATGTCAGGATTACTAAGTGAGCAGGCAAGTGAGAAACAACAATAGTAATGCTTTAGCACCTATTAAAATGTCTCTCTTCTGAGGCTCTTGAATAAATTAACCCCAGAGACATGGCAGAACAGACCACTCTCTCACTAAAGCTGTGTCTACACTGGCAAGTTATTCCGGAAAATCAGCCGCTTTTCCGGAAAAACTTGCCAGCTGTCTATACTGGCCGCTTGAATTTCCAGAAAAGCACTGACGATCTAATGTAAAATCATCAGTGCTTTTCCAGAAAAACTATGCTGCTCCTGTTCGGGCAAAAGTCTTTTTCCGGAAAACTGTTACGGAAAAGGGCCAGTGTAGGCAGCACAGTAGTGTTTTCCGCAAAAAAGCCCCGATTGCGAAAATGACAATCGGGGCTTTTTTGCGGAAAAGCGCGTCTAGATTGGCCACGGACGCTTTTCTGGAAAAAGTGCTTTTCCAGAAAAGCATCCTGCCAATCTAGACACGCTTTTCCGAAAATGCTTTTAACGGAAAACTTTTCCGTTAAAAGCATTTCCGGAAAATCATGCCAGTGTAGACGTAGCCTAAGTGTATAGATCATAAAGTCAAGGTAAGTATTGTGATGGAAGTTCACCCAGGACAAGAGGAGTGAGAATTTCCCTGTGAAGAAACTTTCCAAGAAAGATAAATGAGAATCTTTTCTTCACAGTGAGGAAATCCATCTGTGGAAAAGGGGACCTACAGGTGTTCAGTAGGCCATGGTGATTGGTGGGCTCTATCATATTGTCTTGTGCCTGTCATCAGAAATATAGACGGCTGACTGAATTGTGCAGTGAGCATGAGAATACAGGTAAATTGCCTACCAAAAATTAAGGTCCATACAGAGCCCAAAAGCCGCTCCAACTTAAGATTTCCTGCTATCTCAGCCCAGGTCTACACTAGGGAGTTACTTCAAAATAACTCCCCTTAGCTCAAATTTATAAGTGGAGCATCCATACTACCAAGCCAAAATAATGGGCTGGTTATTTCAAAATCCGTACTCCTGCTTTCCTCAGGGAATAACACAAAGGCTACGTCTACACTGGCACCCTTTTCCAGAAATGCTTAAAATGGAACAGTTTTCCGTTATAAGTATTTCCGGAAAAAGCGCATCTACATTGGCAGGATGCTTTTCCGGAAAAGCACTTTTTCCGGAAAAGCGTCCATGGCCAATGTAGATGCGCTTTTCCGGAAAAAAAGCCCCGATCGTCATTTTCGCGATCGGGGCTTTTTTGCGGAAAAGACTATTGTGCTGTCTACACTGGCCCTTTTCCGGAACAGTTTTCTGGAAAAGGATTTTTGCCCAAACGGGAGCAGGATAGTTTTTCCGGAAAAACACTGACAATTTTACAGTAGATCGTCATTGCTTTTCCGGAAAAGCAAGCGGCCAGTGTAGACAGCTGGCAAGTTATTCCGGAAAAGCGGCTGCTTTTCCGGAATAAGTGGCCCAGTGTAGACACAGCCAAAGGCTACATCTAGACTGCAAGCCTCTTTCAAAAGAGCATTTAGACTACAACCAGTACTTTTGAAAAAGCAAGCTGCTTTTTCAAAAGAGAGCACCCAGGCAGTCTCGATGCTCTCTTTCGAAAAAGCACAATTTGCATTACATAGCATCTTTTTTCGAAAGAGCACTTTCAAAAAAAGGCGTTCTTCTTCATAAAACGAGGTTTTCCATGATCAAAAAAACCTGCCACGTTCTTTCGATTTACTTTCAAAGGAACGCGGCAGCAGTCTAGATGCAAGGGAAGTTTTTTTGAAATAAGGCCACTTTTTTCGAGAAAACCCTGTCATCTAGACTCACCCTTTTAAATTTCAAAATAGTGTTAATGTGGATGCTTCAGTGCTGCTATTTTGAAATAATTGGCCTCCAGAGGTGTCTCACAGCTGCAGCTCTGACTGCTCTGGCCACACCTGCAATCTTCACTGCTCCCCTCCTCCAGCAG
Organism: Pelodiscus sinensis; assembly: GCF_049634645.1. Taxonomy (NCBI): domain Eukaryota; kingdom Metazoa; phylum Chordata; order Testudines; family Trionychidae; genus Pelodiscus; species Pelodiscus sinensis. Next base: position 312,513,184 of record NC_134711.1, read on the forward strand.
AGCTTAAAACTCCTGGCAGCAAGAGAAGGGCTTCTTGCATGTGTCTAGCTTTACAAGCCCCATGCCAGGCCACACCCTGACACTCAACCAATGCTGGATGAAAATAAAAGAGCTTCAGCAGGCCTACCAAAAGGCCAGGGAGCAGAGTGGATGCTCCGGGGTGGCACCATACAGCTGCCGGTACTACGACCAGCTGGATGCCATCCTGGGAGGGGAGGGCCAGTCACATCCCCAATCATCATCATGGAGTCTGACCACAACATGCCGAGTGTCAGCCTCCAGGAGGGCAGGATGGCAGATGAGGAGGAGGAAGAGGGCCAGCCATACAACCATGCCTGCCAGCCAGGACGTGCTCCTCACCCTAGAGCCAGTCTACCCCCTCAGGATGTCTCGCAGGCTTTGGACAAACCCGGGGAAGGTGCTTCTGGTGAGTTCTATAACTTTTCCTATGTACACACAGGCGCAGGTGACAGGCTGTGAGGGGCTGCATGCTTCTCTCTTGGCCTACTCAGCCTGGGAGCCTCACAACAGCCTGTGCACAGGTTGCACATGGAGCACCAGTCCAGATCACTCAGCCCCATGACATTCTCACAGAGGAACCTTTGTCTCCTTCTCACAAGATTCCTGCACAGGCCTGTCTTACTCCAGCCCCCGTGGCGGGATGCCTTCCCATGACAAGCCACCACTAAGGAACCACAGAGCAGTGCTGCTTACAGATTGGGGTCATGTCTTCACTCAGGCAGCATTTGCCCCCGGTCAAGTGTGGCAACGTGGAGGAGTCTTATCCTGTGCATGCAAACCTGCTGAGGGGAGGAAGAAGTGGGGAACCCAGTAGCACTCTCTCCAGCAAGTGGCCTCTGCCACTCATATACATGTCCCCCAACTCTCCTCTACCCCTCCAGTGGGAAAGGATAGAAGTTCTCTCTCTGTGGCATGCCACCAGTGCCAGACCTGATGTGTGCAGGGCACAGTAGAAAGCCAAGCCAAGCCACTCTGCTCTGCCCCATTCCTCTTCTCTTCCCAGGTCTGCTTGTCCCCAGGCCGTGGGTGTAGTGATGCTCCCGAGACGTCTGTGCTCCTGCAGGAAAGTGCCTGCTGTCTAGGCAACATATGGCCTTGCTTTGAAGCACATCACCGTTGTCTGAACTGAGACCTTCAGTGTCAGCTCAGACATTAGGGCAGGGCTTCATATGCAGTGTCTCCTGTGATGACTGCCCTTGTAACTTTTCTTCACAGCTGGTTCAGCTGAGAGCTTGGTGCATCCCCTACCTCCCACGCCATCTACCCAACTCTTCAAGATCCACAGGAGGAAATGCACCCGGGAGGACCTCCTGAGAGAGCAGATGGCCTGCTTGCAGTCCCTCATCCAGGGGCTCGAGGAAGAGCACCAGGAGCGCGCTGTGGACTGGGAGGAGCACTGGCCTGACCAGGAACAAAAGAAGACTGCCTGGGACCAGCTGGCCTGCCAGCACTACGCCATGTGCTCCTCCCTCATGTCAGTGATGGAGCGCATGGTGTTGTGCATGGAGCAGGCCACCTGCCACTTCCCCACTCCCTCTTACTTCCATGGCTTTCCATCTTAGCCCCCCGCAGGGGCCGCCAGGGCCCCAGAACACAGGGCAATGGGACCTCTCAGGCAACCAAAGCCTCCCAACCACACAGAGGCAGGTGTCAGTACCAGTTTCATCCCTAAACCTCCCTTCCTCCTCCTCCTCCATTCCAGGTTCTTTACCCAGTCCTTCCCCTGTTCTATGTCCCCCCAATTAACAGTCCTGTTTTTTCAAGAAAAAACCATGAGACGCAGCACGAGGCCTGTAAGCATAACGCTGCTTAAGAGCAGCTCTGGCTCCATGTTGTGAGTGCTGTGGCATCTGCCTGGGCACTTGTGCACTGTGTTCCTTTTGTGTCCCATGAGGGGGGAGACAGTGGAGAAGTGGCATGTGAGACACGGCCGTAGAGAGGAGCACCTGAAAGCACGTGTTGCAGCTTGCCTGACCAAGCAGCAACAGGAAATATCCACCTTCCTGGTGCCCTCATTAGAGGGTTTCCAGAGGGGCCCTAAGTCTGAGGCAGACTCCAGTCAGTGTGGACACACTGTTTCAGAATTATTCTAACTAATTTTGATGCTTCCCCACAGTGGGGACATGCTATTTTGATTTTATTAAATTGTGAGTTATGATGTCAATTTTCATTATTTTGAAATAGTTTCCTAGTAGACATGTCCTCACTGTCTTAGCAGAGAGTGAAGGTCTGGGACCACTGGCTTGAAGCCACTAACTCTAGTACCATGCGTCTGACTGGGTAGTTTCATGAACTACCGTGGGTGTCCTGCAACTAGATTATCCAGGATTTCCATTTCCAGGATGAGGGTGTCATGCAACCAATGTGAATAGGACTGCAGGAGACATACCAATGGCTGGACAGTAAGTTTGGTTCTGAATCAATTTAAGTGAGGGGTTGGTCACACCTTGTAGTTTGCTGTATAGAAGTTCTTGATGTTTTGCTCTGTTTCTGAGCATCTCCCATGCAGTCCACTATCCTTGGGAAGGTGAGACTTAATTCTAGCTACATGGGCCCCTCTTGATAAGTACTGGATGGGAACACTGTGAGGTTGAAAAAAAAGACTCCAGAGAGCACCCACGTGTGTGTGTATACATTTATCTGTATGTATATTTGCCTTTCAGCTCACTGTATTTGCTTTTTTATCATCTGTGAAGTCTCTTCTTAGAGCTCATACTTCACTCACGATTGTTTAATTTCCTTGTTTTTTCTATAAACAAATCAGTTCAGAAATTGCTACTAGACCTAGTTAGGTAAAGTTAGTGTCAGAATGTCACTTACTAAGAGCAATTCAAACAATTAAACTAATCCGCCCACTTTCATGAATCTGTTGAACATAAGAACACAAGAACGACCATACTGGGTCAGACCAAAGGTCCATCTAGCCCAGTATCCTGTCTGCTGACAGTGGCTAGCACCAGGTGCCCCAGAGAGGGTGGACCGAAGACAATGATCAAGCAATTTGTCTCCTGCCATCCCTCTCCAGCCTCTGACAAACAGAGGCCAAGGACACCATTTTATCCCCTGGCTAATAGCCTTTTATGGACCTAACCTCCATGAAATTATCTAGCTTCTCTTTAAACTCTATTATAGTCCTAGCCTTCACAGCCTCCTCTGGCAAGGAGTTCCACAGGTTGACTACACGCTATGTGAAGAAGAACTTTCTGCTACCCCTTAATTTCGTTTGGTGTCCTCTAGTTCTTCTATTATGGGAACTAATAAATAACTTTTCTTTATCAGCCCTCTCCACACCACTCATGATTTTATAAACCTCTATCATATCCCCCCTCAGTCTCCTCTTTTCTAAACTGAAAAGTCCCAGTTGCTTTAACCTCTCCTCATATGGGACCCATTCCAAACCCCTAATCATTTTAGTTGCCCTTTTCTGAACCCTTTCCAAGGCCAAAATATCTTTTTTGAGGTGAGGAGACCACATCTGTACACAGTATTCAAGATGTGGGCATACCATAGTTTTATACAGGGGCAGTAAGATATTCTGGGTCTTATTTTCTATCCCTTTCCTAATAATTCCTAGTATCCTATTTGCCTTTTTGACCGCTGCTGCACTCTGTGTGGAAGTTTTCAGAGAACTGTCCACGATAACTCCAAGATCTCTTTCCTGATTTGTCGTAGCCAAATTAGCCCCCATCATACTGTACGTATAGTTGGGGTTATTTTTCCCGATGTGCATTACTTTACACTTATCCACATTAAATTTCATTTGCCATTTTGTTGCCCAATCACTCAGTTTGGTGAGATCTTCTTGGAGTCCCTCACAGTCTGCTTCTGTCTTGACTATCCTAAACAGTTTGGTATCATCTGCAAACTTTACTACCTCACTGCTTACCCCTTTCTCCAGATCATTTATGAATAAGTTGAAAAGGATTGGTCCCAGGACTGACCCTTGGGGGACACCACTAGTTACCCCTCTCCAATCTGAAAATTTACCATTTATTCCTGCCCTTTGTTTCCTGTCTTTTAACCAGTTCTCAATCCAAGAAAGGATCTTCCCTCTTATCCCATGGCCATGTCATTTACACAAGAGCCTTTGGTGAGGGACCTTGTCAAAGGCTTTCTGAAAATCCAAGTATACTATATCTACTGGATCCCCCTTGTCCGCATGTTTGTTAACCCCTTCAAAGAACTCTAAGGGTATGTCTACACTACCCCGCTAGTTCGAACTAGCGGGGTAATGTATGCATACCGCACTTGCTAATGAAGCCCGGGATTTGAATTTCCCGGGCTTCATTAGCATAAGCGGGGAGCCGCCATTTTTAAATCCCCGCTGCTTCGAACCCCGTGTAGCGCGGCTACACGGGGCTCGAACTAGGTAGTTCGGACTAGGGTCCTATTCCGAACTACCGTTACTCCTCCTACCTTCCAGTCATTAGGTACGGAAGCCGATTTAAAGGATAGGTTACAAACCACAGATAATAGCTCAGCAATTTCCCATTTGAGTTCTTTTAGAACCCTTGGATGAATGCCATCCGGTCCCGGAGATTTGTTAACATTAAGTTTTTCTATTTGTTCCAAAATCTCCTCTAATGACACTTCAATCTGGGACAGTTCCTCAGATTCATCACCCACAAAGGACGGTGCAGATTTGGGAATCTCCCCAACGTCCTCAGCTGTGAAGACTGAAGCAAAGAAATCATTTAGTTTCTCCGCAATGGCTTTATCGTCCTTGATTGCTCCTTTTATAGTTCGATCATCTAGGGGGCCCACAGGTTTTTTTAGCAGGCTTCCTGCTTCTAATGTACTTAAATAAACATTTTGTTATTTCTTTTTGAGTTTTTGGCTAGCTGTTCCTCAAAATCTTTTTTTGCTTTTATTATTACATTTTTACAGTTGATTTGACAGTGGTTATGTTCCTTTCTATTTATCTCATTAGGATTGGACTTCCACTTCTTAAAAGATACCTTTTTGTCCCTCACTGCTTCTTTTACATGGTTGTTAAGCCACGGTGACTCTTATTTAGGTCTCTTGCTATGTTTTTTAATTTGGGGTATACATTTAAGTTGGGCCTCTATTATGGTATCTTTAAAAAGATTCCATGCAGCTTTCAGGGATTTGGTTCTAGTCACTGTGCCTTTTAATTTCTGTTTAACTAACCTCCTCATTTTTGTGTAATTCTCCTTTTTGAAATTAAATGCCAGAGTGCTGGACTGCTGAGGTGTTCTTCCCACCACAGGAATGTTGAATGTTATTATACTATGGTCACTATTCCCAAGTGGTCCTGTAACGGTTATTTCCTGGACCTGATCCTGCACTCCACTCAGGACTAAATCGAGAATTGCTTCTCCCCTTGTGGGTTCCTGCACCAGCTGCTCCAAGAAGCAGTCATTTAAGCGGTTGAGAAATTTTATCTCCGCTTCTCTTCCTGAGGTGACATATATCCAGTCAATATGGGGGTAATTAAAATCCCGCATTATTATAGAGTTCTTTATTTTGGTAGCCGCTCTAATCTCCCTCAGCATTTCAATGTCAATATCGCTGTCCTGATCAGGTGGTCTGTAATATATCCCTACTGCTTTGTTTAAGTCCGTTCTGTTGCTATTAGAGACATTCCCAGTCCTCCACCTGAGACATTACACAACTCCAATTAGAGATATACCTTCTAGTTGCTATTACAGTACAGGATGTGTATTGCTATGTATCCGTTGCCTCCATGCAAGGTAATTTCATGTTGCTAACTTCGCTGAAGTTCCCAGCACTACTCCCTCACATGATAGGTAGAAGCCAGGAAGATCTGATTTCCTGCTTCTGAAACCTGTAGTACTAAAAGTACTGTGTTCTAGAGGGAGTACTTCTGACATGAGGCTATAGTACTATTTGGGTGTGACATAGTTACTTGGGGATTCAAGCAGGTATTTGTATTGCCATATAGCTGTAAGTACATAAGGTTTGGTATGGGCCACTTTGGGATAATTTTGGCAGTAGCGTGCTGAGGATTTTTATCCTCCCATTTCCATTTTTAAATGGGTCAATATTTTTATTTTTCCTTAAGGCCATACATTTATGCATTCTTCCCTCTTAACAGCCACTATTTCCTATCTCATTTTCCCCTTCATTATGACTTTGGGGCAGTTTAGAATTCAGACTGAGATTGTGGTGAATGACTGCTGTAATTACTCCTTTCTTTAGATTCTGTAAACCGGTTTCTAAAGATAAGGCTTGTCAGTTATCAATCATTAAATGAAAACCTATCCTTATGATCAAGTACTATTATGACACTTATCATGAATGGATCATAAATATAGTGTCAGGTTTAAGTTTTGTCAATAGCTCTTTACAGTGCCTATATGTTTTTCAACTTATTTGTCAAGATTTATGCTCTGAGGAACTGTTAACTCAAGAAGTAAAGTTTAACTTTGTTGTTGAAAAATGCTACTAGTCTGCTAAGCCCCACCCACAAAAGGAAACTGACTCATGCCTGACAATATTTTATCCCTGGGGGAATTTGACACCACTGCACGTGTGCAGTATTCATCTTGCCTTCAGATTTTTTCATTTCCTTAAAGAATAATAGATTCTGACAGAGAAGCAAAGAGAAGCCACAAGAAGAGTCATATGATCCTCCCCAACAGCAGGCCCAAGTGGGTGCATCACTTTGGGCACTGGGAGCAACCAGGAGAGATTTAAAACACCTCCCCAGGGACAGGGAGGATGAGATGGGTATGTGTGTGACACTCTGTCCTTGCTTGCTATCACAGTGTGTCCTGCCAGGAGAAGTGGAGATGTGCAGTGTTTCTTGGGCAGACCTGGCCCTTGTGCTATGTCAGGGTCAGGTGTGGCTTGCATACCCCTTCCCCTGTCATTGCACCGACCCTGCAAAGGTCCTGCAGTGAGCCTTGGCCAGAGTGCCATATAGGGATGGTGTTTGCTGCAAGTTTCACACTGGATATCTACCTGCAGTGCACACCTCAACCCCAGGCAAAGTTCTTAGCTGCAGTACTGTACAGACAGGTCTCCTCCTCTAGGAGCCAGGATTTTTCAGCTGCAGCTCCTGAAGTCAGTTTCCTCCACTGTGCTAGGGCTGGGACAGGCAAAGAAGGGGTCAGTCAAGAGATGGGGAGCACAGGGTCTCCAGTGCTGTTGTAGGGAACATAGCTACCCCTATGATGGGTGGAGGGAGCACACTGGCCACAGTGGTGAGGGGTTTTGAAGCCTGGGGGGGACAGTGGGATGGGATAGGAAAGGGGAGACAATCTTCAGGAAAATGGAGAAGTGAGGGCACAGGGCAATGCCCTGAAGGAGGGAGCAATGAGTGTGGGAGTAGCAGCTGATGGATAATGGCCCCTGGGGCAAGCAGGGTGTGGGAGCTAAAGAGGAGTGGGAGGCTAGGAGCCTCTAAGTGGATTTAAGGGTCCATTTGTCCTCAGAGAACCAGGGGAACACCCTGACCTCTCCCTTGGAAGAGACCAGGGATAGACCCCACTAAGCTAATGCACACTCTCAACTGACTAATCTGCTTTCTGCCTTCCTCCCCATCTCCTACTTTAGGGTAATTTATACCTTGATCTTGCAGTGAGGATCCACGTGGATGCAGATGTTTCTCTCTAACTCTCTATTCCTGGGAGAATTTTTTGTTTTGCTTTCTGTATTGTTACAGACGTTTGTGCAGATGGGTATTTTTTAAATAAATTACCAAAATAATTGAAACTGGCATGATTATATTTTGTTACTTTGGCAAATACAATATGCAGAATTGTGCAGAATTTCAAAATGTGTGCAGAATTTTTAATTTTTAATTTTTCAGTGCAGAATTCCTCCAGGCGTAAATGTCTGTAAGTAGCCATTTCTCGCTGCAATGATCTTGAACCCTGTTTACCTGATAATGTAGAGAAGCCACAAATGTTTTTAGCGTCATTAGAGAGAATGTGATTGAGGAAAGGGTCCCAATCCAATTTGGAGTTCCGAAGTTCAACCACTCTTTCTATAATGCCTTTGAAAATTGTTTTATTTTGTCTATGCCAGCAATAGAACCTTTTTTAATACTGGCTCAGTGGGCACTTGTGCAGCAGTGAGAATATGCAAACAAGGCTTTATAGCAAACAGAAAAGAAACATATTAAATAGTATTTGTTCTTTGGTGACTCTATCCTAATCCTTCCAAACAGGAAATTAAAGTTGACTTGGCAGCCCAAGTTTATTAAATTTGTAGAGCATGATTCTCATATTTTACCTATGTTTCTCCATAGAAGCAATATCGATTATTTTACATTGGTGTAAGCAAGATCACTACCAGACTCATAGGCTGTGTCTACACTGGGCCACTTATTCCAGAAAATCAGCCGCTTTTCCGGAATAAGCTGCGAGCTGTCTACACTGGCCCTTGAATTTCCAGAAAAGCAACGATGCTCTACTGTACAAAATCAGCTGCTATTCCGGAAAAACTATTCTGCTCCCGCTCGGGCATAAGTCCTTAATCTGGAACACTGTTCCGGAAAAGGGCCAGTGTAGACAGCCCAGTAGTCTTTTCCGGAAAAAAGCCCCGATCGCGAAAATGGCGATCGGGGCTTTTTTCCGGAAAAGCACGTCTACATTGGCCACAGACGCTTTTCCGGAAAAAGGGCTTTTCCGGAAAAGCAGCCTGCCAATGTAGACGCTCCTTTTCCGGAAAAACTGAAAACAGAATAGTATTCCGTTTTAAGCAGTTCCGGAAATTCATGCTAGTGTAGACACAGCCATAATGTTATTATTAGAGCTGTGTGAAACTCCATGCCTTCAGTCTGCCTTCATGGGCATTCGTAAATCTTCCCTAAATCACTAGCAAGCGAGTATAGGTTCACTTGAAATGCTTACAGACTTCAGCAAAGCCTTCCATAAAACTAAGCCAATTTTTAAGATTTGTGAGTATCACAAACTACAATCAGTAATCAGTAACCACAGAATCATAGAATACTAGGACTGGAAGGGACCTCGAGAGGTCATCGAGCCCAGTCCCTTGCCCTCATGGCAGGACCAAATACTGTCTAGACCATCCCTGATAGACATTTATCTAACCTACTCTTAAATATCTCCAGAGATGGAGATTCCACAACCTCCCTGGGCAATTTATTCTAGTGTTTGACTACCCTGACAGTTAGGAACTTTTTCCTAATGTCCTGCCTAAACCTCCCTTGCTGCAGTTTAAGCCCATTACTTCTTGTTCTATCCTCAGAGGCCAAGATGAACAAGTTTTCTCCCTCCTCCTTATGACACCCTTTTAGATAACTGAAAACCGCTATCATGTCCCCCTCAATCTTCTCTTTTCTAAACTAAACAAACTCAATTCCTTCAGCCTTCCCTCACAGGTCATGTTCTCTAGACCTTTAATCATTCTCGTTGCTCTTCTCTGGACCCTCTACAATTTCTCCACATCTTTCTTGAAATGCAGCGCCCAGAACTGAACACAATACTCCAATTGAGGCCTAACCAGCGCAGAGTAGAGCAGAAGAATGACTTCTCGTGTCTTGCTCACAACACACCTGTTAATGCATCCCAGAATCATGTTTTCTTTCTTTGCAACAGCATCACACTGCTGACTCATATTCAACTTGTGGTCCACTATAACCCCTAGATCCCTTTCTGCCATACTCCTTCCCAGACCTTCGCTTCCCATTCTGTATGTATGAAACTGATTGTTCCTTCCTAAGTAGAGCACTTTGAATTTGTCTTTATTAAACTTCATCTATTTACCTCAGACCATTTCTCCAATTTGTCCAGGTCATTTTGAATTATGACCCTATCCTCCAGATTAGTCGCAACCCCTCCCAACTTGGTATCATCTGCAAACTTAAAAAGCGTACTTTCTATACCAATATCTAAATCGTTGATGAAGATATTGAACAGAGCCGGTCCCAAAACAGACCCCTGCAGAACCCCACTTGTTATGCCTTTCCAGCAGGATTGTGAACCATTAATAACTACTCTCTGAGTACGGTTATCCAGCCAGTTATGCACCCACCTTATAGTAGCCCCATCTAAGTTGTATTTACTTAGTTTATTGATAAGAATATCATGTGAGACCGTATCAAACGCCTTACTAAAGTCTAGGTATACCACATCCACCGCTTCTCCCTTATCCACAAGACTCGTTATCCTATTAAAGAAAGCTATCAGATTGGTTTGACATGATTTGTTCTTTACAAATCCATGCTGGCTGTTCCCTATGACCTTGCCACTTTCCCATATTTACAGATGATTTCCTTAATTACTTGCTCCGTTATCTTCCCTGGCACAGAAGTTAAACTAACTGGTCTGTAGTCTCCCATGATTTTCCAAAGATGATAGCTAGAGTCTCAGATACCTTCTCTATCAGCTCCTTGAGTATTCTAGGATGCATTTCATCAGGCCCTGGTGACTTACAGGCATCTAACTTTTCTAGGTGATTTTTAACTTGTTCTTTTTTTATTTTACCTTCTAAAACTACCCCCTTCCCACTAGCATTCACTATGTTAGGCATTCCTACAGACTTATCGGTGAAGACCGAAACAAAGAAGTTATTGAACATCTCGTCATTTCCAAGTTTCCTGTTACTGTTTCTCCCTCCACATTGACCAGTGGTCCTACCCTCTCCTTGGTCATCCTCTTGCTTCTAATGTATTTATAAAAAGTCTTCTTGTTTCCCTTTATTCCTGTAGCTAGTTTGAGCTCATTCTGCGCCTTTGCCTTTCTAATCTTGCCCCTGCATTCCTGTGCTGTTTGCCTATATTAATCCTTTGTAATTTGTCCTACCTTCCATTTTTTATATGACTCCTTTTTTATTTTTAGATCATGCAAGATCTCGTGGTTAAGCCAATGTGGTCTTTTGCCATATTTTCTATCTTTCCAACACATTGGAATAGCTTGCTTTTGGGCCCTTAACAATGTCCCTTTGAAAAACTGCCAACTCTCCTCACTTGTTTTTCCCCTCAGTCTTGATTCCCATGGGACCTTACCAATTAGCTCTCTGAGCTTACCAAAATCCGCCTTTCTGAAATCCATTGTCTCTATTTTGCTGTTCTCCCTTCTACCCTTCCTTAGAATTGTGAACTCTATGATTTCATGATCACTTTCACCCAAGCTGCCTTCCACTTTCAAATTCTCAACCAGTTCCTCCCTATTTGTTAGGATCAAATCTAGTCATGCTTTCCAAATTAACTACAATAATGTTAATTGGCTCAGGATAGCACCAACAAACAATATAAAGTATTAAAAGGAATACAGTTAGCACACATGTATGCTTATATGCCTAAGAACATTGAACATTGTTTTTAGTCTTTGGTTCTGTCTTCAACCAAAGCCCAGTAGCAATTGCTGCCACCTGACCAGTCTGAACTTAGCATCCCAGAATCCTCCAGTTGTTACAGATGCAATAACCACAAATGGTAACATCAATTCTTAAAGTTCCAAACAGTAAAGAAGCCCCAAACCAGAAGAGTTTGATATGGTTTTCATTTAATTATTGTATGATGCCCAATTCTGTTTATTTCATGGTAATCAGAAATTACTTCAGAATAGACCTAGAACATGCTGAATTATGAGCTTCATTCTCTGCATGTATGAATGAACTTTCCTTATAGTTGTCATGTGAATGGGACCATGGATTTGTTTTCCCTTGATGTTTTCAGGATTTCTGTACTGTCATTTTGCTTGTGTGTATTGGTTTATAGTTTTTGTTGACTGCTAAGATACAGATAATTGCATGGTATTGAAGCAAAATGTGGGTCCTCTAAAAACTCTATTTTATTTTGTCACAGCCTCTTCAATCAGCCAGTTTGTCTGCTTTAGACTTAACTTTACTAGAAGGTCAATTTACCAAAGCTGTCTTCTATATTCTCATTAAGAACTGTGTAGTTATTAGGAAAAGGCAGAACAAAATTCAGACTACAGTTAGAACTTTTGGGATTAGTAAGAAATTAAGTAGTTTTGGGTCAAGACAGCAAGAGATGTAGAAAAACCGTACTCGAAGAAATAATAAATTATGCACATGTTATTCCACTGAACATATTAAATAGGGAACATAATTCAAATAATGATCTTAATGAAAAAATAGTGGAAGTATCTGAATCAGATGAGTCTGGAGATGGAGGTGGTTTCCTCTACAAGAGGTGATAAAGGAACTTGAACAATGAGTTTTAAATTATTTTATTTGTGGAACTTTATAAAAATATTAACCTATTGTGACATTCTTAATAGGAGCAGTGGAAGCTCCCTAAAAATGCCTGAAACCATGGCTCCACCCCTTGAGTTACCACCCTCTGCTGCCTTTCTCCCTGAATCCCCACTTTTTCCACACCAGTCATGATTTTATAGGCCTTTATCATCCTCCCCCCCCCCCCCCCCCCCCCGCTTAGTCTCCTCTTTTCTAAGCTGGCGATACTTCCGGTATTTAATGACTTAGTACTCAAACCAACAACCTGTGAATAGTTATGTTTGTCCTATAACCCCAAACTGTGATTAGTCTTAGAAAAAACATGTGACCATTCCACCTGGTACTGGAATCCATTTTGAACCAGCTGTTTTTCTGTGGTGATAGGGAGTTCCAAACAAAGGGTTGCCACCCTATGGGGAAATTATATTTAAGCAATAGGAAGCCATCAGTCCTTGTCTTCAGCTGGCCTATAAAACTACCCAGCCCACCCTAACAGGATACTTGACAACAAAGAACTCTGAAAAGCCATGGATGCAGGCCAGAATAAAGATCAGCTCTGATCTGAAGCTTTTTACCTCAGATAAGAACAGCTGTTTAGGGTAAGAATTTGCATGTAACAAATTTCTGTCTAGCATTTTTGTTCATTTTAATTTAGTAACGTACTTTGATCTGACTGTTTTCACTTATACATCTCTTAAATCCTACTTTTTGTACTTAATAAAAAACACTTTTGTTTGTTATCAAGCCCAGCATAAATAATTGTTACCTGGGATGGGGCAGCAACCACTGTGCATCTCACTCTTTCTTATGAACTTTCTCTGTGTAAATGAGTAATGTGGATTTATTTGGGGGTTTGCTTCCTTTTGGGGTTTGGTTTCCTGGATACTGAGCCCTTATGCTTGAGCCCTCCCAGAGCTGAACTGGTCCAGCATTTGTATTGCTCTGGAAGGAGGTGGTTACCCCAACTCTGTGTCTTGGCTGGGAGAGACCAGAGTTTGTGCCCCGGCAGGACAGGATGGTAGGGAGCCCCAGAGTGCAGGAAGGTGGGCATCAGTGACATGGTCAGCATGTTGTGGGACAACTCCAAGAGGATTTCTGTGATTCAACCCATTACATCCTGTACTGAAATTCTCTTCATGCCTCAGTGCATTATAGCATAAGATACTTATTCGCATTTCCACAAGACCTTATGCTTGAAGACATTCCAAAGTTGCAGAAGATATTAATTTGAACTGTGGACATTGTTGTTGTCAAGGCTGTTCCCCACTCTGGCACTTCGAGTGCTGAAGGTGGGGGCCAGCAAGAAACCTAAAACTACCCTGCCACAAAAGACTTCTGTTTAAAAAACTCCCTAAGGTCATGGATTCCCTGATGTTGGGTCACCACCCAAATGCAAAAACCCCTTGAGAGCCAGGAAGATGCACTTGAGATTTTTTCCTGTGGGTTTAACCCCAAGTTCTTTAACCCTTCTTCAGGAGAGAACTTGAAAACAAACTGTAATTTTGGAATAGTTGACCTTCAGTTTCAGGCACGTGCACACAGAACCTCCAGCCCACTAGGATGCAGGACTCAGATAATAGTCTTAAAAAGGAGATTTTATTAACAAAACAAAGAAAATATATTTGAGAAAGCATACTTGGTTGCTGAGTGTTATAGAGCAACTGAAACAAGGAAGATTAGAAGCACAGAGAATTTCTTCTCTGGGATTTAGTTGAAAAGTTACAGTGTATGGAATGGAGGACACAAGGGCTCAGCATAAAGAACTTTAACCAAATCTTAAAATGAAGAAAATAACCTGAACACATCTAACTAAACATTCCCTGTTCTACTCATATCTGTTGTTCCAAGGTTTAGTCTTTTCTTAGGCATGGATATTGCTGAAAAATCCATGCCTTATTCGTGAATCAGTCCATCTCTCCCAGCTCTTGCTCTGAACTCACACAAAAAACTAATGCAGACAGAATCTGTTTTGATTCAAATCTGACTTTCTTCCCATTGACTCTCCTGGCTCCCTGCCAACACTTCCTGGATACCCACTACCTCTGGATTTAACCCTCTACAGATAAATTAGTTAACTGAATGCAGGATTGTCTAGAAAAGGGTAGTACCTCTCCCATCCATCACAGTTGTATTCGGTGATAGCATATTGTTGTGATGTTTGTGTTATGTACATTCAGTAATAATTAAGTTTTTGCTTCTTGAGAAGATGCTAAAGAAACAAAAAAAAAAACAAACAAACAAATAAACAAAGCCTGAGTTTTTGTTTGTATTCAGTGAAAATGAACAATAGACAGTATTTATTAATCCAATTCTAAAGCATCTAAGGATAGTATTGTTGCCTTATTAGGATAGCATCTAAGGATAGTATTGTTGAAATTTATATCAAGTGTCTATTGTTAAATGAAGCTCTGAATGGTTAATGGATACAATGAATGTAGAATTTACATTTGTGTTTTTCTAACCAGAAATCAGGTTGCTGTAAGCCTAAAGAACTTAAGTGTTCAGAGTCTGCATTGACTGGGGCCATATAAGTTCATAGAGAGATTGTTACATAGAAACTGATGCTGCAGAGCTGTGATAAGTTGTTTATTGTAAGACTCCTGCTTGAAGCTGTTGGAGACATACATTGGGGAGATGGTTTGTTTCTCATAGGCTATGTCTAGACTGCAAGCCTCTTTCGAAAGAGGCTCTTTCGAAAGATACTTTCGAAAGAGCCTCTTTCGAAAGAGAGCGTCTAGACTGCACGCGGAACTTTCGAAAGAGCAAGCCGCTTTTTCGAAAGAAAGCACCCAGTGAGTCTGGATGCTCTCTTTCGAAGAAGCCCTATTTACATTCAAGAACGCCTTCTTTCAAAAGAAGCACTTTCGAAAGAAGGCGTTCTTCCTCGTGAAATGAGGTTTACCGCCGTCGAAAGAAAAGCCGCGTTCTTTCGATTTAATTTCGAAAGAACGCGGCTTGAGTCTGGATGCAGGGGAAGTTTTTTCGGAAAAAGGCTACTTTTCCCGAAAAACCCCCTGAGTCTGGACACAGCCATAGAGTGGCACTCCCAGCTCCCAGACCTGCTGATGTCTGTGGGGAAATACCCCTTATCTTGGAACATGCAGACTATTTACATGGTGATTCTATGATTTCACTCTTCTTGGATTTCATAGCACTTCTAGGAGTCTTGGTGCCCCAATTCTCCAGCTCAACCAGAATCTCTTTTGTGGAGGGGATTTAAGTGGGAAATGGGAAGTTAACTGTGATAATATTGACAAGGCAAGAATTATCTTACCTGAGGAAATCCCAACAGATTTTAATAGAAATGATGACATGGAGTATGGCTGTTACTACAACTCTACTTCCTCCTTGATTGGTACCATATCTTTAAAACTGGAGAGGCCCAAAATCATGGAGCTGAGGTGGAGAAACTTCTGAGGCAAGAGATTAGTTCAAACAAACCCCTGTGGGGAGAAAAACATTGTAATGAGGTTTCTAAGTCTTACATCCCTCTCTTTGGAAAAAGGCAAAGATGAGATAGTTAGTGAATTAGAGTTTTCAGTTTTAGCATGTTAACTTTTATGATTTCTCTTCAGAGCTGCTGCTGGGAATCAACCGACATCTGTTAAACATTAGGGACAGCTGAGATTTCATTAGGCTTCAAACTTCCAAAAATTAGGCATATTTTGTCTTTACAAATAGTAAACAGGGACTCTTCTCGTTGCACCAAGAAAAGATTAGGGGCAAAGGATAAAGATATGATTTGTGTGAAATGTGGCCACAGAGACAAATTGGCTCCAATTGTGGATTTTTGAATTCTGTACTTCCTGACATCATAGGCAAAATTATCCAAAGGATTTTCTGCTATGTAGTTTGCACCTGAAAGAAAAATGGAACCAGCATAGTTTGCATCCAGAATTGAATTGCATGTAAAGATCTCGGTATTTATTCCTCACAGCTACCTGAATGAAAACCTAAAACTCTGTGCCTCAGTTTCCCCTCTGTACAAAGCAGAAATAATATTTCCCTAGTTCATAGGAGGATAAATACTTTACAAGATTGTGAGCGGCTCAGATACTATGGTAATGGTCCCATATAAAGTACCTGAGACAGAATTTCCTTAACCCAATATTTAAGTCCCTATGAACCCGAAATCCATGTTGAAGTTGTCAGAGAAGTTTTGATTGTCTCAGAATTAAACTCTAAATATGCCAGTTTTGGAGCATATATTCTGTATCTACATGGTGAATCCTGCTCCTAGAAAACATACTTGCACACAGAGATTGCTTTGTGCCCTAGAGTGAGAAGAAAATTAATGCAGTTCTGCTTTTCAGTATTGTCTCATGGGTATTATTTTGAGTATGTAACCCATTCCTTCAAATACATTTATACTGTTGTGATCCAGTTGTGTATTTTATATGACCTCTTCTTCCTGAGTGAATTTCAAAGAGATAATAGCATGACCCTTTTCTATCAAACTACTTTGTATTCAGTTTTTGCTTGCGTTACTGCCCCTCTCATCAGTATGCAAATGAAATACACATTTAATGTTACTCCCTTTTTTAAAAAATGGCTATTTCATTATTGCAAGAATTCTTCCCAGTTGAATAGCATTGCAGAAGACTTTGTTTTAATTAGATTGCAATGTGTTCTCATCCATTCACTAATGTTACCATTTTCTGAACTCTCATAAGGCAATAGTTAAGCTGTAATAATAGACTATGACGAATAGCCACTGTTTCTTCTCTTTCATGCAAATCACCCCTGTGATTAATTAGAAAAAATAGGAAACAAAAGTGCTAATTACTTGAAAGCATATTTCTGTGCCTGACTCAGCCCTATAGATAATGCTTTTCCACCAATTGAGTTACTAGTACTGTTTAACAAATGGTATGTTTCATACACAAGCATTTGTAATAAATTCAAATGCATCCCTGATCTAGTTCCATTAAAGTCAATGGTGTTACATTAGGGATGAATTTGGTTCAGTCAAATTACTTGCGCTCTGAGATGCAACCTGTCTTCCAGTCTGTTCTAGAGACTGCAACAAAGTGTTGCCCCTTGTTCAGGGGCTGGGAATTTAGCCCGTTGTTTGTCTTTTGGTATGTATGCAGGTCTAGTCCTATTACAATTATTTCCTACTGTCTTTTCATGAAGACCCACTTATTCTTGCTTTATACAGCATCACTAACTAATGAAAAATGTAAAAAACAACAAATAGTAGTTGTGGTAAAAAAATTTCCCATTACAGACTAACTTGGCTACCCCTCTGAAGCTTCTTAGCTACCAAAAATGTGTCATAAAATTATCCTTCAGATTCAAGTTAATAAAAAATGAATTATTAACATACTGTAATTATTAGTAGCAAAATATAACATAGAAGTTGTCTTGTTATAGAGTTCTGATTTTTTAGGCTCTCACATGACTATTAACAATTTAACATGTACTTCACTTTTTCATTTCTGTCACTTCACTCTTGTTTCTTATCCTATCCATGCATTATAACTTAAACCTCACCTTTTTCTTGCAATCTGTTGACAGACAATAATTTCTTTTCATTTAGTCAACCTTATTTTTGGAAGACGGGCTGAGTTAATCTTCCTTAACTGATAGACGTAAGTGAAAGGGTGGCTGGTATTCTCTCTATCTATTATAAAGACAATAAGAAGGATCAGAAATCATCACATTAATTAGAACTGGGAGAAGATGCTGTCTGTATGTTTTTATAAAGCTTAGATTCTTCTTTCCTGGTACTTTTTTGCTTTTTTTATTAACATAATATTGTTGCGGATCTCCCAGGAAGATGAATTCCAGTGAAAAAAACTGAATTTCTATTTGAATAATAACAAACATCTCCCTAACAAAAGTCTGAAATTGTACAGTTCCAGGTTTGTGGTGCTTCCACATCTGATTCAACATCAGTACAGATTTAACTGGAGTCTTTGGAAAGGTTTAACTGAACAGATATCCCAAAGAAGCCCTACTGTACCTTTGCTTAGCCAACTGTTCTATGTTATGTGAAATTAGTTATAAGAAGGTAATGGGCCTAGAGTAAGGGAAAGTTCTCACCCTGCCCTGTTTGGCCAGGGATGCAATGCTTAGTCTTTTGCAATATAGTATTAAGACTTGGAATGGGAAACCATCAGAGGTAACATCAAAAAATCAAACGAATTTGAAAGTAAAAGAGGAACTTTGCAACAAGTCCAAGTTCACCCTATGTGTGAATGGAATCACAAGGCAGATTTTAGTATAACACAGTGGTGGGAAAAGCATCCCATATTCATTCACCGAGGAAACCCCTTGTGGAGCAGATCTGCTTTAAGTTTGGAGCCTGTTTTTTGAGAAACCAGCCAGATCTGCAATGCACTAAATTTTGAGGCAGGTAGCAGGGAAACCTATGTTATTACATAGAAAATATAACTATAGATAAGTGTACAACCAGGTTTATGTTTCATTATTTTGTAACTCACAATCCTGTGTGCCCAGAGAACTGTTCCAACAGACTACATTTAAAAGACAATATCATGCATGAGCAATGGTGAAATGATGGTTAGTTCATCTTGCGAGTAATGTTCATTTTCAAGTAGTTTATTTCACCACAAAACAGATGTTCCAGTTACTTCCAGTATACATGAAGATGCTAAGATAAAACGGTGTGATTGGTAAAAATTCCATGCCAGTTACTATGGCATAAATTCCTATGATGCTATGTGTAACGAGTTTATTTTAAAACGCAGAAGGAACATCTATATCAAGAAGGAGGTGCAAGATAAACATTTCAGGCTAATGACAATGGACATACAGTGCAATCATAATTATTGTATATATTGACCAGAGTAAACATGAAAAGAAATAGGCATATGACGATAGAACATACGTTTCCAATTTTGCTGCACTATGCATATATTTAATATGCATATATTTATATTTTACTTAGAAGAGGAAGAAGGGTATAAGGAAGATTTCTGATTTAATGCAGTTATACTGTGTAAGCCTACAGTACTTTGGTAATCCAGTATCTAGTGTGGAAGTAGCTTTCTGGCTATCAATATTTACTGTTGTTTCTAATCCCTTTTCCCTTTAAAATTCTTCAGATGTTGCTAAAGACTGAGCAGTTGTTGCTTTAAAATTCTGCTAAGTAGGACAGTCTGCCACTTGTGGATAGCATGATCACAAGTCGATATTGCTCTTTTCTTCTAGTTTGAAGTTAATCACTTCATTTTGTACATTTGCCCACCATCCAGTGACAGATGAGAACAAATATATTTTCAAGGCATCTTTTCTATGGGCACTGGCACCACCATTGTTAAGCTGTTTGTCTCCCATAGATGATTGTCACATGTAAAGACATTCACTTTTATGGCGGCTTCTGCAATCAGTGTCATGAACCTCTAATTTCACATTTTATTTTTCTCTAAAGCAGAAACATTTGGGCTAATGATGTTCTACAAGCAGTTTCCAGGAAAAATATAATAATAATAATGAGAAGGGTAGGGATAAAGTTTTCACTAGAAATTCCCAGTAAAATTGGGAACCTTTGCATCTGTTGCAGCAAGAAATAAATATTTAAAAGAGAACATGATATTAAATGTAAATAAATTTTGGACCAGGGAGATCATGCTACCAACGCCAAACCTTCTCAATTCCTTCTAATTGCCCATGACGGTTTCTGAAATGATCCTTCTTGCTATGGCAAGGCTTCTTTCCTAGTGGTTTGGACTTTTCTGTGATCATAGCTATTACAGTTTTTGTAATTGGTGCATATTGTTGTTCTACTGAGAGTTAAGGTACATAGTAGCATGAGTAATTAGCCCCTGTCATCACGGAACTTTTCGCCCTAGAGGCTCATCAGATGGCAGTCCTATGCCAATCCTATATGTGGGTCCTCTAGGCACATACCTAACATGAAGTGGACATGAGCAAAACTTCTTGAAGAAGAATGGTTATGAAAGGTTAATTGCCATTATTTCTGTTGAGGAAAAAATTGTTACAGTACCTTTAAATCTGAGATGTGTTTCCAATACTCATAGTTAATCATAATTATAGATTGCTTACAATTATTTTGATTTATATACCAAATAAAAATATGTGCTAGGATCTTTAGGCAAGATAGAAGTGTACCATTCATCTAAATATCTGCAAAATAGTCAGAATGTAAGCAGCTGAGTAATTAATCCAAAATATTTCACTATTGTCATAATCACCATGCTCCTTCCTCCCCAAAAGCCTTTGAAAATAGATGTGCTTTGTAGCATGCTCATAGTCAACAGATTTGAGCAACTTTGGATGCAGTGGAAGAGTGAATTCTGAAGTTGAGGACATTCTCCACAAGAGAACCAATTAACAGCTCACTGTGCTACATACATAGAGGGATCCGGGTTCAATTCTTCAAGTGTTCTCCAATATAGTAGCATAGCATGGGGAGAAAGTAGTCTCCCTGGCAGGTTGAGCATTAGAGGTCAAAAACGATGTCCTAAACTCCACCCAGAAATCAGTAGCCATCTAGCTGAGATCACAAAGTACTGGAGTAGTGTGCCCATCATGAGATATGCTGCTTAACAAGTGAAATGCCTCATTCTGAACTACCTTCAGTTTTTAGATGAATTTGCCATATTGGCCCCTGATACTATAAAACATCAGTTCATATTTAAGATAAGTTTTCATCTAATCAAAGTAAAATCTTGGAATTGAATTTCCTTATAAGTTGTTGGATTTTTGCTAAAACCCCTCTCACATCTCACTGCTTCAGCATTTAAAACTGTGTTTTTGTCAGTAATGCTCACCATCATCTTTGGTTGTATGGTTAAAATTAGTGAAACCATGTCTTGATGGGCATCGACCTTGCTGGAGGGCTCTCTCATCGCTCACTCCTCATGACAGATGTTGCTACAGTCATGACCAGTTGCAACATCTGCGAGGGGAAGATGTGAAACACAAGAATAGGAGTAACCCATTTGCTAGCTATTTAACCATGCGGCTCAGCTGAATGCCCCTATTACAGCTGATGGCAAAGTATTAGATCCTATTCACTTACACAGGAGGGTGAGAAGGTGCAAGGAACCATTCTACATCTGTGCACACCCATGCACAGAGGCTGGGGCCAGGCACAATCACTGGCTTTGTTCACTATGATTCCATGAGGTCACCAAGGGCGGGACTCTCTCTCAGCTCACAGTCACCCTCAAGGAGAGTAGAGCACATTCTACACTTTATTGAAGGATGGCACAACAGCCTTCACTTCCCCAGTATGCTGCAAGTATGCTAACATGAGACACATTTTGTGTGTCCGTGTGTGTGTCTGTGTGTGTGTCTGTGTGTAAGGATCACTAATACAAAACAACTCCACAAATCAAGAAACTCTTGAAGCTAAAAGATTTGATCCACCCTGGTGAAGATTCTTTTGAAAATCGTTAGCCAGTGACTCAAATGGAATAGACAAGTGAGGAACAATATATTGCTGCATTCACAGTCTGAGATTTTCAGACTTGGCATTAATAGGTAGAACCGTCCCAAAGATTCTTCCCTGGAGTCAGCCACGTGTTGTAACAAATGTTTGCTTAGCAAATGCATTTTGTTAGGAAAGGAGAAAATGTTCATTCCTCTTACTTAAATGTATCTATCAGGGTTCTGACCACTGGCTTTAAATTGGGTTGTAAGTACTGAGTACTTTGAAAATAAATTCAGTCAAATACAATATGATTTGTCATGGAAATGTGCATTCCATCATATGGAACTTGAAGTTAGCTTATTTATTTTGTGCAGGAAAACAGAATGGTGCTCTTTGCAATGTAACTTTATTTTATTTAGTGTGATTCAATAAACTCTGTATCCTTTACAGAGATAAACAACACAATTGCTGTGACAAATCATAGTGGAGGAAGAGAAAATTTGCAGACCCAAAGAGAGCAATATACAGGTTTTCAGCTGAAGCCTGATATGAATTAATGAGGCAAAGATACAAGGCTCCTGCACCACTAACAATGGCAAATTGAGTGAGGGGACAGGAAGGAGATCAGTGAGAGAAGAGCAGCCGTAGGAAAGGTAGAACAGAATATAAGAGAAATGTTCAGTATCTGTGACAAGAAGATAATTAAGAAAAATGGTGTAAGGTAGAAGTTCCTGGAGCAGATGTTCTGCTGCAGCCAAATGAACAGAACACATGTCAGCAGTGAGTGGGTGTGTAAAGGTGGTTTGAATCTTGCATTTGCTCTTCTTGCTGCAGGTCAGTGCAAACTGATCCCCTTTGTGCTGTAAAACCAACTTTAGGGTTACTCTAATACAAGCCACAATGCAATATTTTGTTTGAATAATTTTCCTTGTGAGAATACTGACTCCGTTAAATATAAATGCTTTGTAGGAATGTTTTGATTCCACCAAAACTTTAGATCTGGAGGGAGCTGCCCTGTATCCCCTTGGCCAGTTTTAAAATTAGATTATGCCACAGTGCTATGTAAAGCAGCCATACTACACCAGATTGTCTGCCCTCAAACACCTTTTAAACATTGACCCCTATTTTGTATTTCCTATGTCTGAAGAGCACAAGTACTATTTCTTGAAGTTTGTGAATGGATGCTGTCCATAGGTGGCAGCATTGTGGCTATGTACTTATAAAAGGGTTCTCAGAATTGGGCCAGGCAAAAAAATGTGCAGATAAATGTTTCATATAATAGTATCCATGTGGCATTTTCTAAATCAGGGGTTAATAATGCTCAACACACAGTGCACCAGGGTAATCCACAGGTGGGTCACAAGACATTTTGTTTGTTTACTGTTCACTGTCATGGCCCCATTCAGCTTCCCCTGGCTGGGAACAATGAACCAGGGCTGGTTGGGGAGGGCATGCCTGTTGATGGTCAACGTAAACAAAATGTCTCGTGGCCTGCCAGCAGATTACCCTGATGGGCCACATACCAAAGATTGTGCTAAATGTCACTTCAGGAGGAGGCTATAGATTTTCTTTTTCTTTTCATCCAGAAGCTCCCTTGGGGAGAACAGGATTAAAGACACACTTACATTAGGAGCTGTCATTTGATTTCTGTAGAGTAACAAACCAGTTTTAACTACAGAATTTTTGTACAACTGCATACCAAATTAGTACAAAATATACTGTTATAGCCATTTTCTGACCAGCATAGGCACTCAGTGAAATCCTGGCTATAATGAAGTCAATGGGAGTTTTGCCCTTGACATGCTGATGCCAAGAATATCCCTTTTTGTTTAACACAGCTTTATGGCTTAAATACTTATATAACTCCCATTACTACTAGTACTATGTAGCCCAGAGGTGGGCAATAATTTTTGGTGGCGGGCCACTCCAAGATTTTGGAAAGTGGTCAAGGGCCACACTTTTCTGTAGAGAATATGTGGGGTTTAGGATGGAGGATGGTACAGAAGAGTGCACGGGGTAAGGAACTGGGGTGCAGCAGATGGTGTGAGGTCTGAGAGGGAGTTTGGGTGAAGGAGGGGATTATGACCTGGAGCAGGGGATTAAAGTGCAAGGTATGGGAGGGTATTTGGGTGCAGGAAAGGATTCTGGCCTGGGGGAGGGGTGTAGGAGGTAATACAGGGTCTGGGAGGAAGATGTGACTTGGGGCAAGAGGTTGCAGAGGGTTTGGATGGTGATCTCTTGGAGGAAGAGAGTTGGGTAGAGATTCTTACCTAAGAATCTCCTGACCAGCAGCCCTACAGCACCCCCAGGACAGGCTGGACTCCTTGCCTGGTGTAGCCCCAGACTGCTTGAAACTGCAGACTGCTACCGCTATGTGGCTTTTAGCTCCAGAAGGGGGAAGAGACTTGCATTGCTCCCATCCCCCAGGTCAATCTCTCAGCTTCTATTGGCTGAGAGCTGAGGAATGGGCTGGGGGTGAGGAGATCACACAAAGCCTCCTCCTACCTTCAGAGCAGAGAGCCGCATGGACTTTTAGTCCCAAGATCAGGCCCAGTTAAATGTATTTATTTTTATTATTATTATTATTTTATTGTTTGGAACCCCAATATGCACAGGTGCAACACTCACACTATAGAAACTTTTATATTTTCAAATAAATAATTGATTTACATATTCAGTACTGTTACACACACTAACTCAGCAAAGTAGACAGAAATAATACAGATAATACATGTAGACATTCATCCTTACACCATCCCTTGCAGATCAATCGGAAATGTTAGCCATTCTCTTCCTCATCACCTTCACCTTCCTCATCTTCACCTGTGGCCATCATTCTGGCCCCTCCCAGGATCAACATCTCTCTCTTTGTTGCTCTGGGATGCAATGTTAATATGTTAATATAATATATTACACTGATGTTACCATGTATCATGCATATTCAGTAGTGGGTTTTCCCTTCTTCCTTATTTGTATTTCCTCCTCTTACCAATGCTAAGGTGTCCTTTTTCTATAGGTTAGTATGTCTATGATTTCACCCCATTATCATATATGTCACTTCGTTGCCATGGCACATTTGGGGTCAAATGTTCCATCCAGAACGTTCCAGAAGTTGGTGTCAGGGCCTGTACTGTGGTCAGCTGATATCATATGCACAAAACTCCCCCTTACATCCTACTTCCAGTTCCTCATAACTTATTAGTTACTGAAGTTTATCTATGCCAAAGTTCATTGGCCTCAAGCTTCATGTTAACTGTAAAGCTAATGTCTTACAGGATACAGGAGACCTGTTCCTTGCATTACTGCTGAATATAATAAAGCAGAATATACTGCAAAGCAGTGAATATAATAGAGGTAAACTGGCTCACTGGGCCACAACTGTTAGGTGCTCATATGGCCCCCCATGCAGTAGTACTATCATCACCATTTTGCAGTTACGGACCCAAGGCACACAAAGACTAAAGGCTTGTTTTCCCAGTGCTGGCATAGCGTATTGGCACAGCATGCTAGAGGGTTATGATTCCTAAAGCACTATAACATGTTGCATAGGGATGTAAAATTTTGATTATTTGGCTAATTGAATAGTCGATGCAATTTGCATCAGCTATTCGATTAATCAATAAGGGCGCTTTCATCTCTGAAGTGTAGCAACAGCCTCTGGGGCTGTTGCTATACTTCAAAGATGAAAGCACTGCAGGGAACACAGGGTCAGAGGAGGACTCAAGCGGTCCCCCGCTGGCCCTGTGCTCCGTGCAGCGTTTCAAAGCGGCAGCACTGCATGGAGCCTGTGTCAGTGGGGGAGTCATGTGCCATGTGAAGCCCAGGGTCTGACCCCAGGCTCTATGCTGCCGCTTCAAAGAAGCTCCTCAATTCTCCCCCCCCCCCCCACCCCCTTGCTACCTCTTTCTGGTAAAGGCAGCAAGCAAGTGGGCAGGGGGGGGAGGGAAGTGACTAGTTGACTGGTCAGTTGCTTATCAGATCCTTGACTAGTCATTCACAACCCTAATGTTGCACTCTAACCATGCTATGTAGATTCTGGTGGCTCACTCTAAACTGTAGCAAGTGGGTACTTGTTAGAGTCTGTCGGCAGGGTTTACATGGAGCACTTAGAGCACAGCGTGTTATGATGCTTTACAAATCACACCTTTATAGGCAAGCCCTAAGTGAATTCGTCAGAATGATATAGAGTAGTCAGGGGTAAAGTAGGGATCTGAACCTGGAAGGTCTTGCACCAGGCTAATGACCTAACACCTAGACCCATCCTTCCTCTCAATTAAAAACCTACTGTTGGAATAGGGACTTAAACCCTGGACCCTTGGATTAAAAGACCACACACTCCTGACTGAACTATTCAGGATCACTTGTATCACTATTTACCTCACCATAACATTTGGGCTTGGCAACATTTGATTTTTATATAATTTTTCAATAATATCATTGATTTAAGCATCAATGTGGGGGAGTCAGACAGTGATGGAGTCAGACAATCATTTAATGATGATGGATGTTAAGATTCAAGAAGTTAAAAGTTTGATAACAGTTAAAACACAAATTGTCAACATCACTTGTCAAAAATATACAAGGTAAATATTCTTAAACCAAGCTCTAATAAGTTCTCAAGAACTTTTTTCTTACTTTGCCCATCTGTAAATTTCAGTTATTGTAGGTGGAAATATTTTTCACCAGATTGTGGTATATTGTGTAATTGATGATTACTGATATTTACCACTAAACATTTAATCTTTCCAGTGCTCCCTATATTAAACTTTTTTAAGCAGTCATATTACTACATAAGTAATAAACACTGGGATTATAAAAATTGGCTGTCGTGTTTGTATTCCAGATGCTGAGCTAACAGTTTTTTTGGCGGGGGAGGTTAGTTCATAATGAAAATGACTGTTAGACAGAGTCTTTCTGATTGCAATCCAGGCTGATTTTCTAGAACAATCACAGAAATGCAGTCTCTGGAGGAATGGAATGTTAACTATGACCTCAAGAACCTACAATATCACGTAACAAAGGCAACAGTTCTGAGAAGCAAGCTGTTTTTTTTAAACTGAATTGTTGGATGATGTTGATGAGAATTTAATTTCAGAGCTCAAAGACACTTGGCAAGCATTTCAGTAAGTCTTATTTTTTAATATGGAGATATAAAGCTGGAAGGGACCAGAGGTTATTGAGTCAAGTCCTGTCCTGTGCCCTTACAGCAGCCCAAGTACCATCCCTGACAGATTTGCCCCAGATCCCTAAATGGCCCCCACAAGGATTGATTTTATAACCTTGGATTTAACAGACCAGTGCTTGAACCACCAAGCTCTCCCTCCCCCCTTGTGTTTGTGTTGCCTTGCCTTGCCTTGCCTTATGGGTGAAGACACACAGAGTGAATAATGTGGTAGCAGCAAATGTCATGTTAGTTCTACATTTTACTCTTTTGTTCCATGGCTTTACTTAGCAGGGGGAATCAGCAAAATGGAAAGACAAAAGACAGGAAGGAGGGTAAGGGAGAACAGTGTCATTTTCATATCATTTCAGAATAAAATTTGTCCTTTTACTTGTTAGAATGGATTTAGTGTTCTATTGCCAATTACTTTCTGACAGAAGATTGTACATTAAAATATTCATCAGGAGTAGAGACATAAGGGAATGAGTGATTTTCTGAAGAATTTCAGACACACAATTTTAAAATGTATTTATATTAATGAGAATGTTATGTTTGGAAATGAATTTTGAGCAGGTAAAATTTTTCAGAATATATCATTTAGTGAATCAGGTAAACTGGCTTTACTTCAGTCTGACAGAGAGCAGAGTCTAGCTAGAAAGCTTTGGACGCTAGGACAGTGAACTTACAGCTGCAACAGCAGCACTGGCAGCTGAAGAAGAGACCAGTGCATTTGTTGTTCTCCTCCACAGACTTCCTGTCTACACAGAAGTTGACAAAGATGATGTTCCCGATTGATTTGACAATGATGCTAATGGTCCTGGCCATCATGCTGAAATAAATAGAGACTGTACAACATGCTCTCAGTGATGAAGAAGCTGCAGATTCTGCTGAGGAAGAAGTGACAGAAAAAATCTTACTATAATGCAGAGAGGCAACCTCTTCCTTCAGTACTTGAAGTAACAGCATGATACCAACCTCACTGAAATATTGTTGATGAAGTGACACCATGATGGCACAATGAGGAGAAACTCTCATCTAAATATAATCTGTCAGATTGTTTTCCAGCCATTATAAATACGAGGACTGCTCTATATACCATTGTGCTATATACCCTCTGGATACATCTACACTGTAGGGTTTTTCCAAGGAACGCATTTGCTCTTCCGCTTTTTTTTTTGTGTAAGATCAAATGTGCTCTTTCGGGAGCCCAGTATGACTCGTTCTACGAGGGACAAAGGCTCCACTGAAAGAGAAGGCTTTTCCACCATTTGGCCCCATCTAGACTGGGTCAAATGGTGGAAAAGCCTCTTCAGGAAAAGCTATCGGAAAAAGCTATGCAAATTGCACAGTGCAAGTTGTGTAGCTTTTTTCCCAAAAAACCCTATAGAGTAGACCTAGCCTCAATGGATTATTCTGGGAGGGTTCTGTGGCCTGTATTCCACAAGATATCAAACTAGAAGATCACAATGATCTCTTCAGCTACATGGAATCTATACATCTATTAATATTACAGTCTAGAATATGAAACCATGTGTTACTTTATAAGTATGCTAGAAAGATTATATTTTATTGGTGAATGTCAATTTTATCCATATACACACAAACCGATAAAAATATATCCATTGATTATCATGTACATTTACAGATAGGCAAAATAAGAAAATTTCTGCTTCAGAACTTAGTATAGTGTGTTTTATAGATAATTACTTTTTGTGTTTTGACATGTTGATAGATTTTGTGTTTAAGAATTCTGAAACTTTAACTTTTGAATCTCAGTGTCAACTGAAAAGAAACAATTGCCTGACTCCCACATTGTCTGACCTCCCCCATAATTCCAATATGAAAATTAAAATGATGAATATTTAAAAAGTTAAAATCCATATTTTTGTGCAACTATGAATATTTAATCGATAAAAATAGAAAAATGCTTAAAATAAATATTGAAAGCATCCATCAACTTTAAAAAAAAGAAATCCACCCAGCATATGTATAAGGGCTTCATTTTATGAGGTTCTGAGCAGTGTAAACATCCCTAATGCTGCTTAGGGTAAAATTTTCAAAAGTACCTACATGACTTAGAAGCATTTAAAAATCAGAGGCGCATGCAGGAGAAATGTACCTACATCTGTAAGATTATTCTTGAAAGAACAGAAATGTTTCTTAGATGTTTGAAAAACTAGACAAACTCAGGGGGAAAAGTCTATGAGAAAGTAAATATATCAACTGCTGCATCTTTGACTACTGAAGTTACTTTGACAGAGAGAAAATATACCTTGCAACAGGTAAAGGGAATCTGCAGAGGGGCTCCTGTTTTGTAAATGCTTCTGTGTGGCCCTGAAAGTTAATCATTGACAGAAAAAAAACCAGAATCAGAAGTTAGATTTGCTTTGAAATGGAGTATCTGCTAGGACAAAGTAGGCAAAACTGAAACAATGAAATGATGATGTATACATTTACCATACTCAACACAGTTCAGCAAAAATCTGATGGAGAAATTACTATAGAAAATAACTCTTCTGTGGAGTAAGGAAGAAGATGGTTAAAATCTTCTCACAATAGTTAGATGCTGTCAGCTAAGAAATCACAAAGTACCATTGCAGGAGCTCTTTGTCAGAGTAAGGACTTGACACATTGATTTCTATAGGAGTTGATTCTTCGGGAACCTATCTGAATATGACCCTTTAGAAGAATAGGTAACCTTGCAACAATACATGCTCTATTGAAGTCTTAAATGGTCCTTTTGCAGTGCAAGATCTGAACAATTCTGGGTCACAATGCTGAACAAAAAAGCACAAAGGGCTGTAGTGTTTATTTAGGATGGAATTGTAAATGCAGAGGGCTGGTTTCCTGCTGCATTGCTCCAGAGTGATGCTAGTACAACCTCCCAAAAATCAGTGGGCTTTAGAATAATGCAGTAGTGCATCAGGTTCAGAACCACATGAGCTGCATTACAAGCAATGCAGAGACCTTGTTCAAGACAAGGGGAAAGACACTGTTAGAGAAAACGTACTGCTTGTTCTAAACATCCTGTGGAGTGAGAGTTAGCAATCAGTATGCAAGCTTGATTATGCGGTGTGACTAGTACACGCACCTAGAGCTTAAGGAGAGGAAAATCAGATGTCTCTATCTCTCTCCAGTTATGGTGGCTTATTACTGTTTGTAACCCCTCCTGTTGGCTAGCCCAGTGTGAGGTTATTCAGCATAGGGGAAGCTTGTGATTTCTTACACCACTGTGGGGGGAGGACTAGGCCTGAGGCTGCTTGGTGTGCTCTGCGTTGTGTATGTGTGAGTGCACCTCAGACCAGACCCACTCCGAAAATCACCAGGAACAGGCTTTATTCTGTAAAAAACATAGAACAGGAAAACAGTTCAGCAGCCCCTTCTCTCAGCATGCAGCCTGTGTGCTGCTTCTAGCACAGTCCTTGCTGAGACCCTGCTGGGGGCAGAGGGCACATCCTGGAAGGAACCAGGAAGTTCTCCCAACATGCCGCAGTTTGTAGTCCACAACTTATAGTTCCCAGGGCTGCTGCTGAAACACACTGGACCTTGGGCTACATGTTGATAAGTAAAACTGAACAAAACATACCATCCCAACAAAATACTCAAATGCTACCTGAGGCTTCCATCAGCCATCACAAATGGGTTTCTTATGGATTTTATCCTGTAACAGTGCTGCCAAATTTTACAATATTTTGTTTTTTTAAAGCCCCCACACCTGGAGTCAGCTGTTTACATGAGAATAACATCCCCCATTCTGGAAAAAAAGCAAGTTTTTAGCAAAAAGTTAAAAAACTTTAAAGTATTACTGCAGAGAATCCTAAAGGCTGAAAAATACAGAAGGTAAATAGAAAGGGCCAAGATTTTCATTCTGTTTTTTAATCTTATGATTTCGGGGGGCTGGACTCGAGATTTTTTAATGCTGTGAATTGGCAATGCTGGTGTGTGTAGTTAAAATACCTTTTTTTTTCAATGCTATTTTAAAGCATTTTTAAAAAATTAAGTGGTGGCCAAACATCGCTGTCAAAACAAATTTAGGAACAGTAATATATATTTTTATTTTTACTTTATTAAACCAAGCTACATGCACAATAAGGTATACTTCTTTTTCTTCATTTTATATAGAAAGTTAAAAGCCAATAGAGTGTGCTATCAGAAGCAAAAGTCACCTGGCAACTTTAGAGCATCCCCTAGCAATGAGTTCTAAAACAGTTAGTGGGGAAAAAGGAATATATGCCACACATCTTAGCAACAAAATGCAACAAAAGTCTACAATATTGTGAAGTAGGTACATAAGGAAATACTTTTTCAAACAATGCAGTCAACCTGTAAAACTCATTACTAGGAAATATCGTGAAGGCCCAGAAGTATAATTGTATACAAAAAAGAATTACATGGTTGATCAATAGCTATTAGCCAAAATGGTGAGGGATGCAACCCCATGCTCTTTGTATACCCAAACCTCTGGCTGCCAGAAGCTGGGACTGGATGACGGGGGGTGGATCACTCAATGACTGCCTTTTTCTGTTCATTCTCTCTGAAGCACCTAGCACTGGCCACTGTTGTTGGAAGACAGGATACTGTGTTAGATGAACCATTGGTCTGACCCAGGATGGCCATTTTTATGTTCTTATTCCCTGTTTGAAAATATTCACTTACGATGTTTTTTATAAAATAAATCTTTTGTGAGTTATTTTTCAGCAGGTTGGTGCCCTAAATATCTTCTGACTTGCTGTCTCCTATTCACTCTGGCTATGTCTAAACTACAAAGTTAATTCAAACTAACAGCCATTAGTTCGAATTAACTTTAATAGGGGCTACACATACAAACCGCTAGTTCGAATTTAAATCGAACTAGCGGAGCGCTTAATTCGAACTAGGTAAACCTCATTCAACGAGGACTAACGCCTAGTTCAAATTAAGTAGTTCGAATTAAGGGCTGTGTAGCCACTTAATTAGAATTAGTTGGAGGCTAGCTCTTCCCAGGTTGCCCTGGTGGGCACTCTGGGCCAAACCAGGGAAACTCTTCTGCCCCACTCCCGGCCTCGGAGCCCTTAAAGGGGCACGGTCTGGCTACAGTGCTTGTGCCAGTTGCAAGCCTGCCAGCACCCAGCCAGCAGACCCTGTACCTGGCACAGAATGAACCAGCCACCCGCTGCCACCCAGCCCTCCGCCTCTTCCCAGGACCAGGCTGGCGGCTCAGAGGAGCCTGCCCGGGGCTGCAAGAGGCAGGCGCCCGCCTGGTCTAGTGTGGAGATCATGGATCTCATCAAGGTTTGGGGGGAGGCCTCTAGCATCCATAATCTCCACACTAGGCACAGAAAAGCGGCCGTCTAAGGCAGGATAGCTGCCAGCCTGGCCACCAAAGGCCACATGCGAACCCAGGAGCAGGTTTGCATGAAAATCAAGTTGATCCAGTGAGACCCCCGACCCTGAGCTTAGAACATAAGAACAGAAGAATGGCCATACTGGGTCAGACCAAAGGTCCATCTAGCCCAGTAACCTGTCTGCCGACAGCGGCCAGCACCAGGTACCCCGGAGGGGATGGACTGAAGACAATGTCCAAGCGATTTGTCTCATGCCATCCACCTCCAGCCTTCCACAAAAAGAGGCCAGGGACACCATTCCTACCCCCTGGCTAATGGCACTCCATGAACCCAACTTCCATGAATGTATCTAACTTCTCTTTAAACTCTGTTCTAGTTCTAGCCTTCACAGCCTACTGTGGCAAGGAGCTCCACAGGTTGACTATGTGCTGTGTGAAAAAAATCTTCCGCTTATTAGTTTTAAACCTGCTGCCCATTCATTTCATTTGGTGTCCTCTAGTCCTTATATTATGGGAACTAAGGAAGGACTTTTCTTTATTCACCCTCTCCACAGCACTCATGATTTTATATACCTCTATCATATCCCCCCTCAGTCTCCTCTTTTCTAAGCTGAAAAGTCCCAGTCTCTTTAGCCTCTCTTCATATGGGACCTGTTCCAAACCCCTAATCATTTTAGTTGCCATTTTCTGAACCCTTTCCAAGGCCAAAATATCTTTTTTGAGGTTAGGAGACCACATCTGTACACAGTACTGAAGATATGGCATACCATAGTTTTATACTTCCCCTCCTCCTTCTTCCCCTGGCTTCCCCCTTTCAGCTCCCTCCTCCCAGGTTTACCCCTCCCCTGTCCCACCTTCTCTCTTCCCCTCTCTCACCTCCTGTTCCCAGTCTCCCCAGAGGTTAATTCCTCCCCCCCCCCCCCGCCCAGTTTTGTTAAATAAAGAGAGTTTCTATTTTTGAACACACGTGTCCTTTATTTTTTACATCAGGAAGGGGGGTTAGGGAGGGGTGAGTGGAAAGAGGTGAGGGAGGAATGGGGCACGAGCCCCCGATGGAGAGGACTGGGGTGGCTCTGCGGGCTCCTCAGGGTGGAAGCTGTCCTGCAGGGCCTCCTGGATCCTGACAGCCCCCCGATTGACCCTCCCTGGATGGCAGCCTGTGGCAAGTGCAGCCAGGCTGATGGCTGAGTGCTGTGATGTGCCCAGTGTGGGCACTCAGGGCACTCCAAGACAGGACTGCTTTGCTGTCCCTCATCGAGTTAGACAAGCAAGCGGGGAACCCTGAGAACTGTCTGTCCGGGGTGGGGGTCGGGTCCCTTTAAGCACAGCCCTCGGCTAGCCTGAGGCAGCAGCTCCACACTCTAAGACCTAACCTGATGCCCTGCCGGCACTGGTTCCGGCCAGCCTTAACTTCAGTTCAGGGTCCACTCAATGTGGACATGCTATTTCAAATTAGCAAAACGCTAATTCGAATTAGTTTTTAGGTCTAGATGCACTAATTTGAATTAGCTTATTTCGAATTAACTAATTCGAATTAAGTTAGTTCAAATTAGTGCTATAATGTACCCTCTGAGACTCTTCTAAGAATCACATACTATAGCATTCATTCTGTAAAACCAAACTGCTGAGAGACTACCTGCGGAACCCATAGTAGTCCAAAGAAGGTTACTAATCTAAACCACTGACAGCGCAGTTAACAACCAGATGTGCGATAGCTCATTTTTTGAAAAGGACAGATCCCCCAATATTTGTGGCTTGGCGAAAATAATTATAGGAAATTCTTCCAATGGAAATATCAGATCAAGCCACATTATAATATCTGGTTATCGTTTTTTTGAATTTGAACACAATGAATATATAGATGATGAGAAGAGACTGATAAAGAGCCTTTTAAATATTACAAGTACAGACTGATTTCTTAATATTTGTATGGAAAGTTCATGTATCCTAATAGTGATTAAACAAAAAGTCAAAACAAACCCTAACTTGCGGACACATTGGAAATTGCTTCAAAATACAGATAGCAGAAAGACATTTTAGTTCGTATTGCATTTTTTTCACATCACGTTGTAATTTCAGTGCAAATTACACTACACATTTAAAGTATCCTTCATTTGACATCCAGTCACTCATCAGTTCCATTCTCAAAATGGATAATCTCAATTGTCACAACACAATCTTCTGTGCCAATAAGCTTCTCTGTCAACCTCAAATCCGATACACTGTTAAAACTGCAGAGCTTCACCTCGTTTTCACATCAAAACCAAGGTGAACTGCAAAATTGACATGATTTTGATGCAAAACCACATACTGGCAGTTCAGTTCACTTGGAAAGAAGCCCAGTTTTATTGAAATGAAAACTTGGAATAAACCTGATCTAAGTTTGCTGTTTGTTATAAATCTAAAAAAACCACTGAATTTTGACTGGTTTGGGGTTTGATTGAATTTTTCACACAACTCTGAGGGAAACTGTGTCCCTTAAGGAGACTTACTCAGATGATCACACGCTTCAATGTTAGAATTTGATAGGAAACCCAGGTCATTCCTTGTACAGAAAATCAGTCAAGTAAGATAAAACTTGTGTGAGGCCTAGATAGTTAATTGTTGAGTTTGGGGCTAGATAAAAAACAGAATAGAAGCTATCTCACAGAGCTTTCAGAATGGCCAGCTTTAAAACCCTTATAAAACAAATTAAACTTGTAATGAAAAAGCCTCAGAACAGTAAAATCTACCGCAGTAACACCCAGACTTTATAAAAGGGCCTAAATCTACTGCCTCCCACATGAAGAGTGAAGCCTCATCTTCTGTTCTAGGGATGTTAAATTGAGGTTATTTTAGTAATCGAGTAGGTGATTGAATTTTTATCGACTACTTGATATGGGAACGCAGCCTGCCTCACACCAGGACCAACCCCTGCTCCAGCTCTGCAATTTAAAAGGCAGTAAGCAGCATTGCCAATGTGTTGATTCAGAACCACAATGAACAGCCTGGATCAGGGGACCTCTTCACCCAGGCCCTGGCATTCCTGATGCTCCAAATGATCCTCCGTCCTCTATTTACCATGCAATTCTGCTTCTGGCAAAGGGAGACCAGTTCCGACTGGTGGGACTGCATCATCCTGCTTCAACAGAACAACCAGCAGTGGCTCCAAAACGTCCGCATGCAGAAGGCCACCTCCTGGAGCTCTGTGAATGGCTCACCCCTGCCCTAATGTGATAGGACATCTGGATGAGACCCACGATCCCCCTGCAGAAACGTGTTGCCATTGTCCTGTGGAAGCTCACCACACTGGACAGCTACTGCTCCATGGGGAGCCAGTTCAACCTGGGAAAATCCACAGTTGGGGCCATGCTCATGTTGGTGGTCAAGACCATCAACACCATCCTGCTGTGGAGGGTCATCAGCCTGGGGAACATCAACCCCGTCATCACTGGCTTTGTGGCCATGGGCTTCCCCAACTTCAGACAGGCCAGGAGCCTATGCACCGTAGGGGGAGATGAGATGGCTCAGCTTCTTACCGTGTCCCACACACACCAGATCTGGCAGTGGCGGCATCCCACAGAGAAAGAACTTTTATTACTGCCAGCTGGAGGAGGAGGGGACGTGTTCCTGTGAGAGAGCGTCATAGGGCTAAGTGCTCCGGGCTGACACTCCATGTGCACAGGCTGTTGTGCAAGCCCCAGGCCAAGAAAGCTGAGCGAGGAGCATGCAGCCCCTTGCTGCCTGTCGCCTGCCCCTACGTATGTATTGGGAAAGTGATGGAACTCACCTGAAGTGCCTTTCCCAGGATCGTCTGAGCCCTGGGAGACATCCTGGGAGTGAGGGACTGGATTCAGGTTAATGATCACCTCCTGGCTGGTAGGCATGGTGTCCTGGCTAGCCTGCTCCTCCTCCTCCTCTTTGTTGTCATCCTCCTTGTGGAGGCTGATGCCGGGCATTTCTTGGCTGAATTGGCGATGACTGGAAGGGAGGTGACCAGCTTCCCTCCCAGGATGGCACACGGTTACTCATAGTAGTGACAGGTGTGCGATACAGCCCCAAAGTGGGAACTTTGCTCCATGGCCTTGGGGTAGGCCTGCCAGAGTTCCTTAATTTTCATACGGAGCTGGTCCAACGTCCTGGTGTACCCTTTTTCCACGAGGCTGGTGGCCATCTGGCCATAGACATTTGCATTTCTCCTTTTGGTGAGGAGATCCTGGATGCTGGTTTTCCCCAGACCTTGATGAGATCCAGGATCTCCACACCAGTCCAGGCCAGTGCCACAAGCCCTTTCCTTTCCACCTGCAGCTTTAAAGTCTGCAGGAGAAGGGAAGAAGTGGAGTTGTCATGAGTGTGGCCAGAGCAGCCACAAGAACAGCTAGGAGAGGCCTCTGGAGGACAATTTTTTTGAAATAGCAGCAGTGGAACATCCACACTAACGCTATTTTGAAAAAACAATTTCAGAATAAGTGTTACAGTCCTCATGACAAACAGAAGTTATTATTTCGAAATAACCAGCCCATGGACTTGTTATTTCAAAATAACTCCCTAGTGCAGATCAGAGCTGAGAGGACATAGACAAGAATGGTTTAAGGCATGTTCTGTATTAAAACATTTTTTATTATAACTTTAAACACTTATTTCCAAAGATGTAAAAATGCAGATTATAGTAAAGTTCATAAATTCACTTGTGGAGTATAGAAGGTGACAACCTTTGGGGACATTATTTTTTCTCTGTAGTTGTGATACTACATATGAAATCCTTCTTATCGATCCATGGGAAATTGCAAATTCCTTTTTCTGGTTTAAGCCTGCTTCAAGAGGGTTCTGTGTGGTTCATTAGATGTTAATGAATTTTCAGTATCCTAACAATGGTTGGTTTTTCCTTCTTGATGGAAAACCCTATTCTCTCACCAAATAACTGATCCAAATCCCTTTGAAATCAATAGAAAGACTTTCAATTATTTCTCTGGGCTTTGGATCAAGCGTAGACGTGCCTGAGTCCAAAAATTTTCCGTCTGAGTCAAATTTTCCCCAAGTTCTGGAATGTTCAGATCTGGGACTGTTGGCTTGGGCCCCCTTCTAACTCTAGTGGAAACTAGGGAAAACAACACCCCCAAAATACAAACGTGAGATAAAAAGAAAAACAATAACAGTTTTTGTAAAACAAAAGGAATTATTTCTGACATCAGTAGCTGAAACTTTACTGTGGCATAGAGCTCCTAATTTGCTGTGAGCATTACATTGCTATAGGTGTTTTTATTCACAGTTCTCTTGTGCTTTTTTGTGACAGCTGCAACATTACATCATCATAGTTTTCCTTAGTTTTCATCTCATGTCATTCAAATGGATCTTGCAAGTGGGTGGCAGCATATGTAATAGAGAGCTGAAAAAAAAGGAAGCCTGCCTCCAATTCTGACTCTGAAATTGAATCTGTATCTTTGGACAGATCGTATAATCTCTCCTTTTTTTAGACTCCCCATCTGTAAAAGGGGAGAACAACTGTCTTCCTTACAAGGATGTTAGATGTCAGAAAATTTCCTCTAGTGGACATTTTACAAATGCTGGACAGATCCTCAGGTGCTGAGAATGGGCATAGATCCATTGTTGATAGCATTATGCCCATCTACGCCAGCGGAGAATCTGGCCTGTTAAGTATTATTATTTTATAGTTCAGTTGGTAGCAAAGAGGATTGAATTGGAAAGCTATCTGCATGTGGACTCAGCCATGCCGAAAGACTGCTCAGAACTATCATAAGAACATAAGAACAGCTGTACTGGGTCAGACCAAAGGTCCATCTAGCCCAGTAGCCTGTCTGCCAACAGTGGCCAGCAACAGGTGCCCCAGAGAGGGTGGACCGAAGACAATGATCAAGCAATTTGTCTCCTGCCATCCTTCTCCAGCCTCTGACAAACACAGGCCAGGGACACCATTCCTATCCCCTGGCTAATAGACTTTTATGGACCTAACCTCCATGAAATTATCTAGCTTCTCTTTAAACTCTGTTATAGTCCTAGCCTTCACAGCCTCCTCTGGCAAGGAGTTCCACAGGTTTATCAGCAGCAACCATTCCAGCAAGCGGTCAGTCAGCCACAACAGATAATCTGTGATCAATCTGCCCAACAACCAAAACAGCAGCAGGAGTTACAATACATGGTTGCCATCTGCTGGGGTAGGACTGAACAGCTTTGATCCATTATGGCCCTCATTCCTATCAGACTTACGAAAATGGGGCTTGCTGACCACTCTCCAAGGCATTCCTCTAAACCTTCAAGCAGGTAACCACAACAGCCTGGTGGCCCTCAAACAATATGCAGTTTTACTAGCCGAGTACTTAGCCAGATCAGTGCAAATGGTGGATAGCTCTTTAGATCCTTCACAGCCTGACTTTACGTTCAGGTCAATGCAGCAATCCTTGGACATATCATAAGACATTATGGCAATATTTACAGGAGGAATGATGGTATCTGTGGTGAATAAGCCCCTGGTTGCTGAAAAGCTACATAGTTCAGACTTCAACTGAGGACAGGAACCCAGTTGGCAAAGACAATTTCATTTGAACAGTATACATAGATACTACCCCCTGACGGGGGAAAGGTGACCCCATAATGACTATACTAACACATACCTGGATGATACCATATTCTATAGTTGAACATGGGAAAACCACTTACAACCTCTAACTTCCATACTCCAGTACCTCAAAGCAGCCAGTCGGATGGCAAATCCTACACATATTAATAAACAGGGAGCTTTTGTGTGTCACACAGAGAAAGATGTGGTTATAGTGTATTCAGTCTTTGGGGCCCAATTCTGTTGTGAATAACAGTCCCGCACTGAAAGAAAGGAAGGATACATTTGTATGAAAGTTGCTGTGTCAAATTCAGTATATTATTTCTGTTCATAACTTGAATTTATGCATAATCGATAGAGTACTTGAAAGTGGGGGTCCATTGTATAGACATAAAATAAGCAAAGTCCCTATCCTAAAGTGCAGATACTAATATACTTAGTTTAAAAGCTCTTTGGCGCAGGAACTTTATAGACATGAATAATCCTAAGTTAATTGCACGTTTAATAGCTTCCTAAATCAAGACCACCATTTGTTTTCTACATATCCCTGGCTATCAGTTCATGCAGACAGTGTTTTTTGCTAGGTGGTTGAAAGCCTTCAGTGTTACCAGAGCTATGATCTCCAGAACTCCAGTATGACTCTTCCTCTGGCATGTGTAGGAAAAAGGGATTCGAATCAGCACTTGCATTATTTTCTTTCAGGAATCGACATTTGCAGTGCACAGTAGCCAAGAACTGTTTCAGTCAATAAAATGTGCCCTTGATAATTCTCTTGCTTCAGATCTCTAATCTCACTTTAATTAGTGTTGTACACAACAGCTCCAATCAATGTAAGTCAGCAGCAAACATTACCATCTGTATTCATCATTAGCATTAACCAGCATGGTAATCTGCAGTTTTAGATTAATGCATGAGCACATGGGACTCTAGTGTTTGTTCAGAAACAAATACCTCTTTCTTTTCCTTCCATCATTTAGCATTTGGAATCTATCATTCCTTCTGCCTGAGAACTTTCCAGAGATGAAGCATTTCCATCACATCCATTGTAATTTGTTTCACTTGTAGAGAAGAGCATCATGTTCATTCTCTGCTTCACAAAATGATGTTGTGTGTTTGGAG
Organism: Pelodiscus sinensis; assembly: GCF_049634645.1. NCBI lineage: Eukaryota > Metazoa > Chordata > Testudines > Trionychidae > Pelodiscus > Pelodiscus sinensis. The sequence goes on from NC_134711.1 coordinate 312,552,884, forward strand.
ATTAATTGTGGATGATTAATTTTGGATGGATTCAGGATCTATTGTGTGTAACCAATATTAGGCATTGTTGCCTGCTCTGTGGACAGGACTAGAAGGTAGTTACAGCCTTTAATATCAAGGTATATTATTATATTTAATGGCTTGTTCATAAAATGCTTTTAATACATGTGATAACTCATGGCATTCAGTAAAAGTCAGAGTTTGGCTTCCTGATGCATCATCTTCTTAAGCCAATTAGAAACAGGTTATTGGTTTAAAACTTGGCAGTGAGGATGCTGCCATTTCTCCAGATACAATTTTCTATGAATTTCTCAAGGAAAGCAAGACTTCATTCATTCCTTAGCTATCAGCATCTGCTGTTTGGATTGATGTAGTTCTTGATTGTAGGTTTATACTGCAGAGCATCAGTTGACCAACTGCTGGCCAAGAGCCCTTGAAAGACCATATATTTAATTAATTTGTTGCATTCCAGTTGGGCACTGTTTGTGCTGAGTAAGCTTTTTAAAGGATGTCTGCATCTTTACTGGGTATTTGCTTCTGCAGTAAAAGGATGCAAGTGTTATCCATGCTCAAAGTGCATTGAAAACAGAAGAGACAAGTGAAATTAGCCCCACAGATCACATAACATTTAGTGAAATAATGCTAGCATTTGTATTGTCTTCACCCATCTAAGGTGAATAACTGGAGTTGAGCTAGATAAAAGAAGTCTCTACAGTAGTCACTTTTCTAAAGATGCAGGATGCACAACTCCTTAAGAGAAGATACTATTTTAAATGTATTTTCTTCCTTACATAATATCATCCAGAACAAGTGTGTGCAGCTGTTAAATGACTATGGTTGAACAGATGCAACCTAAGGCTACACAGCAACAACTGTGACAATTCATTTTTTAAAAAAAAATTCTTTTCACTAGAGGAAGTAGCCTAGAGTGTTTTAAATCTACCAATAACGCTGCTATTACCGTTCTATGCAATTGCACAACAATGGGCAACAATTATTTGTGTTAAATCCATTATAGGAAAATGTTTACTAATAAAGATTTCTATCTTTTTTTTCTAATAGTAGGAGACATAAATTAGTGCATACCCCTTTGGACCACAATAAGTTCAGAATTCTGCATTTAGGAATTATAATCAGATTTGTTTTCCACAGAAGAAGAAATATTCGTTCCATTTTATTGGGTTCTTTGAACTGTATTGTACTAAAAGAAACCTTTCAGATTTGTTTTCCACTGGAAAAAAATGATTGCTAGATCCCACAGCTGGATTCATGGTGACAGACCCCTGCATTTACATGGAGCCCTATCAACGTCAATGAGGCGGCATGCAGATACAAACACCCTATTCACACCTCCAATGAATGCATAAAAATTATGAAATAAAATAGGCAATAAGGTACTTTACTAATTGAGTTAAATTAGGAAGAAGTAATTCTTATGATCCCTATTGAAAGGAATCAGAGGGACTTAAAATACAAGAAACCGTGCAGTCGTAAGTGCTGGCATGATTGGTATAATTGCTTGTTTTCACACCCTTCTTTTCCTTCCCAGAGCCATGTTTGACTATGACAAAAGTAAAGACAGTGGCCTTCCAAGTCAAGGACTCAGTTTCAAATTCGGAGACATCCTCCATGTTATCAACGCCTCTGATGATGAGTGGTGGCAGGCGAGGAGGGTCACTCAGGAAGGGGACAGCGAAGAGATGGGAGTTATACCCAGCAAAAGAAGGTATGTGCAGTTGTTGATTTTCTACTTCATTTGGCAACAATGTGCAAAAGTTTGAGTTTTATTCAAAAAATAATGTGCACTAATCTAATAAGATATAGGCGAGAGTACAAAAAAGAGCCATAAGAATTATTCAAGGGCTGGAAAAAGTGTCTTAAAGAACTCAATCTGTTCAGCTTATCAAAAAGAAGATCCAAAAGTGACTTGATTACGTTATATACATACCTTTTGAGTAGAACATACAGATAATAAAAGTGTCTAGCAGAGAAAGGATAATCAGAACTAGTGGAAGTTAAAGCCAGACAAATAGATATTAGTTGGTACCTTTGTTGATAAGGTAGAGGTCAAAAACTGAAGAGGCATGAGGGAGAATGAATTCTGTTGAAACCAAATTTCTCTTTTGGAATATTACTTCCAATCAGATATAAACCTTCTATCCAAAGTGATTTCAATTCTAGAGTTAATAAAAATGGTTGCACATATTTGTTATAGTGATAAATTGGATCACAGGTGGCCAGCAAAGCACATGGTATTGGTCCACAGAGAACTGGCTGATCACAGCTGCTAATCCAACTATTTTTTTTTTTGCCTTGTTAAACAAGGGAGGAGTTTTGGGGGTCTCAGGGGAGCAGCCATGTTTTCTGGGACACTACTAGCTTTTCATTCCATTTCCTAGACTATCAGGAAGTGAAGCGAAAGTACTTGAATTCTGTGCATGCCTCTCACTCCTGGCTGGTGAGCTCCCTTCAGCAGTTGGTGGTGCTCCCTGGTCATTTCCAGCCAATAGAAGCTGAGAGATTGGCTGGGTTCAGTTCCTATTGTCCGGTTGTTTCTGGCCTGAGGATTGGGTTGGGGACGGGTAGATCACATGAAGCTTCCCCCTCGCTCCAGAGAGTCACATGGAGCAGTCCTGCACTTAAAACAGTGGCTGTTGTGTGACTGAAGGTCCTAGCAGGGTGGTCCATATGCTGGATCCAGTGGCTTGGTGGGCTGGATTTGGCCCGCAAAGAGGTATCTTGCCCACCCTTGATTTGGGCAGAGTGGAAAGGGGTGCAAAATGACATGGGATCACAAAGGTAATCAGGAAATAGGTTGCGTAAGGTCTCACAAGATGTAGCTTGACTTTGTAATGATGCAGGTATAGTTACTATACAGCACGTCCCCACTATAAGTAGCCCTGGTATGCATCCATTCCACACTAAAGATGTTGATGCTTGTAGGAACTGATGCATTATAAGTCTTCCCATTCCACACTCTTAAGTCGTGCAAAAAAAAAACATCCTGTTTGCGCAAATGGAAGTCAGCTGTGGGGGGAGGGGAGAAATCCCTGCTTTCAGTTATTTCGCTATAATTCAAAGTTTTTTGGAATGTACCTTGGACTTATAGTGAGGACAACCAGTACTCTCTACCCCTCATACCACTGCATTTGCAGCAAATTGGAGATGTCTGCAAAAAACTGTAGAGCCTGCCTGCACCAATAGTTCCAAATTGAGATCACATTTTTCTCTCCAATAATTATTACTGGAAAAGACCAGCAAGTTCTGTGAGTGTACCTATATAAAAGCCTTGAAATCCAACAGTGACATCTTTCCCCTTTGTTGTTAGACTGTGGTATAGTCAAAGGGAGAGGATCAGTGGCAGCAGTGTATTAGAGCCAGACCCATTTTACTGGCTGGCAGAGTCAGATGGTTGCATCAACTAAAGGAAGAATGTATACTAGGCTCTTTTGTCTGCAGGCATGTGGAAATCTCAAAAATATTTCTCCTCCAATTTATAAACTTTTCAAGCATCCAGTCAGGAAACCATAAAGAATAGGTAACAAATCACATTTCCGAATCAAATGACAAATAGTCAAAATACATTCTTAAAGCAAATAGGTTGTGACTAGCCCAAAGAATATAAATGGTGTTGGCTCTGCCTACTTTGATCACTTAGGCTGTGTCTAGACTACATCCCTCTTGCAACAGAGGAATGTAAATTACACACTTCAAAATTGCAAATGAAACAGGGATTTAAATATCCCACGCTTCATGTGCATAATTGCATCATGGTGCTCTTTCGAAAAAGCACCATTTCAAAAGTAAAACTGCAATCTAGTAAAACGGCAGGCTTTTTCGAAAGATCCTGTAAACCTCATTTTTTGAAAAGTACAGGATCTTTAGATAAAGCCTGCCATTTTCAAAAGAACTGCATCTAGACCGCAGTTTTACTTTCGAAATGGTGCTTTTTCGAAAGAGCGCCATGATGCAATATGCAGATGAAGCGTGGGATATTTAAATTCCCGCTTCACTTCAAAGTGTCTAATTTACATCCCTCTGTTGAAAAAGGGATATAGCCTAGACACAGCCTTTGTCTTGGAGCTTTATCCTGGCAGTATCTACACTTTAAATCAGGAGAGGGCAATATATTTACTTACATCTCTGCAGATATGGGCAATTGTAGCTTTTGCTGGCCACGGATCATCGTTCTCAGACAGTGAGAACTACAGGAAATGGTGCAGACTAGGACACCACTTCCAGCAGCTCCCATTGGCCGGAAAGGGTGATCCACAGCCAATGAGATTGCAATTGTCTGTACCTGCGGAGGTGCAGGTAAATATAGCAATAGTGTCCGGCCAGGAGCTAACACTGTCAAATTGGATCCAGCCCTTTAGCTGATATTTACCCACTACTGCTCTAAATCTACATTCACAAACTGTCTAGGCAATTGAGGATTTCCACTCTTGCTTTTGAATCTCCAAAGGACCTATCCTTTGATGATGTGGTTTACAAAGCACCACTCATTCCTTATGGAATCCCTCTCATTTTTAAAAAGCATTTTAAAGTGCCCTCTATCCCCTCTCCAAAAAAAAATACCCAAAAACAATTTCTGTAGAATCATCACAATTGGCCCTATATTTCCCAAAGTTCCTTTCAATTCCTTTTTTATCCTGCACTTGTGTCCCCTCATTTTGTATTTTGTGAGGTTATAATATTATTCTGTTACGTTCTGAGCACTTTGACCCTTCTGATCATGTAAGTTGACCTCCTGTATAATTAACATATTAGCTATAACAGAGAACAATAGAAAATAACCTTTATGCACTACTGAAGCCATTATCATGTTCCATAATAGTTCTTTACTCTAGTATATACTCTGGAAGCAATCAACATAATTAAGTTCTTACTTAGGGAACTGTCTATGATAATCACCTTCCAAGTGCCTGATTTACCATTTTTTCTACATTTTTGGAACAGAGCCATTCAAACAGGCACATTAAAGCATGAGCAAATAAGAAATGTCCAGTGCTAAATCAAGGCTTAGTTTTCTTTTCCCTATTATAATGGATGTGATAGACCATAAAAGGATGTAATTTATAGCTACTAGAGAATCACTGTTCATTACTCACTCTGGGATGTTGTGTAGGCTTTCAGCTCTTAACTGTCAATCAATTACATGGAGTTAAGGTTTGTTATTTTACTCACAACTGAGAAGCTCTCCTTTAAGAGCAAACTTGGATCCTGTAGCACTGTCCAACAGAGACAGGCAGTTTAATTCTGTACTGAACAATGAGGGTACCGTAGCTCTTGCCCGCCTATGTCTGTCTCATTCAGGGTCTGATCCTGTGAATTGATTAGATCTTTTAACTGCCATTGACTCCAGAAGAAATTGAAGGAGGGCTGCTTAATGCCTCGCAGCATTTGGTTGGGTTCTTAACTTATGATGGCTTTGGCTTTAAAGGAAGCAGTTTACTAATTCCTAAACGCAAAGGCTGTGTCTACATTGGCACCCCTTTCCGGAAAAGGGATGCTAATGTAGACTTCGGAATAGCAAAATCCACAGGGGATTGAAAGTAGGAATAAGAGATCCTCCGGAAAAGGGCTTATTTTCCGGAGAATCACGTCTAGACTGGCGCTTTTCTCCGGCTTATCCCCAAGCTGGAAAAAAGCGGCAGCCATGTAAATGCAAATGCCGCGGGGAATATTTAAATCCCCCGCAGATTTTGCTATTCCGAAGTCTACATTAGCATCCCTTTCCCTAAAAAGGTTGGGGACCACTGCTCTAAGGTGCTATAGGACCACTTGTTGTTTTAAAAAAAATGTTAAGTTACAGACTAACATGGCTACCCCTCTGAGAATTTGATTTAGAATACCAGTTGGAATGAATCTTGGACACATCACTGTTTGATCATGAGAACTGCTGCGTACCTTGTGAAGTCTCATACTAATGGGATAAGCACGGTGAGTGTAGTTTCTATTAAGGACAATAGCCATAATCAGAGAAGTATAGAGAAGCACTCACTCTCTGAGTATGAGCTGCATGAATTCACACTAAGCATCCAAAATGGCAATTAATTTAGTGTTCTTAACTTAATACAGATCATGTAATTGTATCTAGCCCTGGACTTGTCACCAGTCCCACTGCTGCTACCAAGTGAAGAAGAGCTTCACTTGGTATTTCAAAAGAAGCAGGATTAATTCACCCTAAAACATCTTTTCTTTTAAATGTATCCAGCCACAAAACAGTCTATCAGATTTGAAGTCATTCTGAGAAGACCATTTTCAAATACATATGACAGTAGGGGGAGGGTGCTATGCAAATTATGTGTGTATTTTACAGAACAAATGTTTAAAGTGAGATCAGACTGTCGTGCTATTCTCAAATGTACAAAGCTTGCAAGGCACAATTTATTTATTTATTTTTAGATTCTAAAGGGCAAAAGATTAAAAAACACAAAAAAGTCTTTCATAAATATATTTCAAGGACAAGGAACCATAGTTTTGCCCATTGCAAAAATCCTTGTGGGTAAAAAGGCATCTTCAATTTGTTATTCCGCCTGACTTGTTAGGAGGACATGTTTATCCACTCAACTGGGTTTTACATATAATGGTTCTCTTCTAAATTAGCTACCTTTTAAAAATCCCTTAAGATTTTAATCCCACAAAGATAAAGCTTTTTAAAATAGCATGGTCTTGTTAGCTTTATCTGAAGTGAGTTACTTGAGCACAGTTGCTAATCTAATGGAAAAAGATAAATATAGACTAAAATTAATATGCACATGTTGATAGCCCTCTCCTTATTCTTTTTCAAGCAGGAGGAACATCAAGTAGGAATAAGAATGTACTCTGAGTTTGGGAAAGCACAGACCACAAGCTTCATTGAAGTGGCTTTGCTTGCAGGAGACATTTTTATATAAATTGAACTTTATTAATGTTTTAAAATTTTAAATAAAATTAGCTTACACAAAGGCCATTAACCAACAAGCTATCTTCATGGGAATGTGGCAAGTTAATTATTTTGGTTACAGTTCACAAAGTTTTAATATTGGAACAGGTTAAAAGCACGCTGGGAGGGGGGGACTGTTGCTGGCACATGTCCCAGGACTCCCACTATTGCTGAAGGAGGAACCAGACAGTGGCATGCAACCTGAGACTTCTGCTAGTGCTGAGAGGGTCAGCAGGGCTGGCAGACACCATAGTCAACTCCGCACAGCTCCCCAGAAGCAGACACGTGTCTCTGCAGCTCCTAGAGGGAGGGGTGGCCAGCAGGGCTTCTCCAGGTGCTACCCCTACTACAAGCTCCAACTCTGCAGCTCCCATTGGATAGGAAACATAGCCAATGGGACTTGCAGGGGGCAGTGCTCGTGGAAGGAGCAGCATGCAAAGGAGTCCTCATGGTTTTCCCTTCCCCAAGAAGCTGCAGGAACATGACACTTCTGGGGAGCCTCTCAAGGTAAGGGTTGCCCCATATCCCACCCCTCCGAACTAGTCCAGATCCCCCTCCCACACTCAAATTGCCCCAGTGGTGGCCAGTTTGGCTGGTAGGGTGGCCAACTGTCTAACTACACAAAGCCAAAGACCTTTATCCTGCACACTGCCCCACCACTTCCCTGAGCCCATGTCTAGTTTCTTCTCTCAGGCCCCCTGCCCCACTCACTCTATTTTCACCCCTCCTTCACTCATTCTCCTTCCAAGCTATGCCTTTTCCTATCCTATATCTTTTTTATATATTTTAGTAGGAATTCTGGTAATGCAAGGTCTGCAGGATATAATTTGTCCTGTATGAGTTGGCTTTAGTGGAATAAGTTAAGGGTTAATATATCTTCTAGAAATTATTTGTTCCTAATATTTCTTTTTTAGAAATTCTGAAAGACCCTGTGGCAGAATTGTCAGTTGGATCAGTACTCCTTGTGAGCTTGTGATATCTATCTAAAGACGAGAATCTGCCAGACCCAGCTAACCATCCTCTTGAATTAAGGAAGCAGGCCTTGTTGCACTTACTCGCAAAACTCCCACTTTTTCCATGCCTGGGACCAGATCCAAGGCGGTAGAAAGTGGTTTCATTCATGCATATTCAAAAGATGTCCCAATACCACCATCCAATCAAGTATGTGTACCCACAAAATCTTAGGGTGCAGAACTCCAACTTTGGAGGGGCAGTAATGATGCAAAAGGAGAGAGAAAAGCTGTGAGAGAAGAAAGCTTGGGGCTTCCACTTCAAGTATTTCTTCCTGTAAACTCTTGCATTACTAACATTCCTACTAAAATACATGAAGAAGACATAGGATAGGAAAAGGTATAGCTTGGGAGGCTCCAGGAGGTGCAGGCTCTGGGAGAGAGTTTGGGTGTGGAAAGGAGTTTCAGTGCAGGAGGTCATGAAGGGTGCAAACTCTGGGAATGTGTTTGCATGTTGGAGAGGGTGTGGGCTGTGGTCTGGGGAAGAGAGTTGAGTTGTGGGAGGGGGTGAAGGGAACAGCTCTTATCTCGGAAGTCTCCAAAACCAAGCAGCACATCCCTCTGAGAGCAGCTCCTAGGAATAGGGGTCAGAGGTCTCTATGCACTCCAGTGCCCGTAGGCACTCTTCCCATCATTCCCATTGGCTGCAGTTCCCAACCAATAAGAGCTGTGGAGTCGGCACTGAGGATCAGAGCAGTGCACGGTAACTCTTTGCCCCACCAGGGACCACAGGGATGGCACAACCTGATTCTGGGAGGGGCATGGAACCAAAGCAGTTAAGGAAGCCTGCCTTAGCCTTGCTCCCTGATTGTCTCGGGCAGCCCCAGAGACAGCCACATTGGCTGCTGCAGAAGTCATGGAGGTCATGGAAAATCATGGAATGTGACTTCCATGACCAACATGCCACCTTACTTAAGGTCAAAATCAGACCTTACATGAATGCTTGCAATTTGCATGGAAGTCTCTGGACCAAATTGAGAAGTTGTGGAGAACTTATGCATTTGGTGTGGTAAATTGTTCTGAAAATGGGAGAAAATAATAAAACATGTTTGTACTAATCTGACAGTCACTGGGTGGGCAAAACTCACAACCAGTGGGAAATTAGTCTTTTTCCTTCTGCCTTACTCTAACAGAAGGGTGTAAGTTAAAACAAGTTCTGTCAAACATATATTTTATTTTGTACTTTCTAGGGTATGTCTAGACTACATGTCTCTGCAAGCAGAGACATGTAAATTAGACTTACCAACATAGTCAATGAGGCAGGGATTTAAATATCCCCCGCTTCATTAAAATAAAAATGGCCGCTGCGTTGTGCCGGCTCAACTGATCGTCACCACAACGCGGCAGTCAAGACGGGTATCGGTCAGGAAGGAAATCCTTTGTCGACCGATCCCTTATGCCTTGTGAAACGAGGTTTACAGGATCGGTCGGCAAAGGGTTTCCTTGCTGACCGATCCCTGTCTTGACTGCCGTGTTGTGCCGACGATCAGCTGAGCCGGTACAACGCAGCAGCCATTTTTATTTTAATGACGCTGGGGATATTTAAACAATGAAGCTTTGTTGACTATGTCGGTATGTCCAATTTACATGCCTCTGCCAGCAGAGGCATGTAGTCTAGACATACCCCTGTATATTAACTTTTCTTACTACACTTTCACTATGCTTATTCTGCAAACCAGCTGAATGCTACATCAATACAAATTAAGCAACTCCACCCATTTGTACTTGGTTTCACATCCCAAGATGTAATTTACACCTCCATTTACATCACAGATGAGTATGGCTATGAAAATTTAAAGCTCATCTTGCCTGTTATTTTACATCTCCAATAAGAAAACTAATCTATCATTTTATAAATGTATGGGTACATCTAGCGTTAACATGTGCAACTTCAGCTACATTAATTGCATAGCTGAAGTCAAAATACCTGAACTCAGCTTTTGGCACTGTTTACACATCAGGAAGTCAAAGGAAAAACACTCTTCCTTCCACTTCCCTTACTCCACGAGAATTACAGAAGTCGGAGTAAGAAGCCCGTTATTTTGAAATTATTGGCTTGCTGTGTAGACGCTCACACCATTCTAAGCATGCAATATAGGCATAGCTTATTAATAAACTTTTCAACGATTCATTAACCATCCACTTACAGAATATGAATACATTCTTCTTTTGTATGGCTTAGAGCAACAATGTTAGATCCCCAAGTTTAGGTTAGTGATCCAGTTGTTTGCTCCGGGTGATGTGGACTGAATAGCAGTGATTCCACCAACCCATGATTACTTGGATCATTGATTGACAAGGTGTTTCATAATTTTATGTATCCCATAATTATAGGATATTGTTTTCAGAAAGATTATTTTTTTCATGGGATAATTTTGCTGGTTTTCAGGAGGAGGCAATTCTTCCATATATGGTCAACTCTAATAATTGGTCAGTGCACCTGTGGTCTGATTGGAAGCCCATTTGCTTGTCCGGTAACATTGCTTTTACAAGCCGCCTAATCCTTCATGTAAGGTGGATCTCTGTATAATTTCTTTGTGTTTCCAGTTTACTCCTAAGAGTTAGGGTAAAATTAAGTGCATATGTCCCATTTTCAGGATGCAGTTTAAGTACTAAGCAGTCTAAGCGTTGGTTGAAAGTTCAATAGATTTCAAATTTATCAATTTTTATATAATTTATTAGTATTCTTATGCTCAGAATTCATTTTAGGCACCTTTGAAAATTTTACTTGTAGCTCCCTTTTCATTGGCAAGCAGATACGTCTATGTAAACCGGGATAACTCCACTGTAGCATTATTCAAGATTTACTCTGCTGTGACTGAAGTAATAGTGATAGAAATGTAGCCGTGTTAGTCTGGGGTAGCTGAAGCAAAATGCAGGACAATGTAGCACTTTAAAGACTAACAAGATGGTTTATTAGATGATGAGCTTTCGTGGGCCAGACCCACTTCCTCAGATCAAATAGTAAAAGAAAATAGTCACAACCATATATACCAAAGGATACAATTTAAAAAAATGAACACATATGAAAAGGACAAATCACATTTCAGAACAGGAGGGGTATGCGGGGGGGGGGCGGGGAAGGAAGGAAGGAAAGTAAGTGTCTGTGAATTGATGATATTAGAGGTGGGGAGAGTGGGATGTCTGTGAGCTAATGGTATTAGAGGTGATAATTGGGGAAGCTATCTTGGTAATGGGTAAGATAGTTTGAGTATTTGTTCATTCCTTCCCGGAGAGTGTCGAATTCATGAACATTTATAAATGGTCTTAATGAATGTGTCTGGACTATTAATGGCAGTTCACTACATTTATTATTTACATACCTTTCAAAGCAATTTAGATTGTTTATAGTATATATTTGTCTGGATTGCCTACAAATAGCAGTGCGATGCATGCAGGATTACTAGAGTCAGTCTGAGGCATTACATGAACCAAATCTGTTTTTGTGGCTTATTTTCAAGTTTCTCTGTGCAATGAATCAGAAATAAAATTCAAAGCAGGCACTTTAAAAGGTTAGGAAAGATAGGAATGAGAATTAATATTAATACAGATTAAAAATTAGAAAGCTGTGTTCAGCTCTGAGCTAATAATTTTCTCAACAGACATCCCTCCTATTTAGGAGATTACACAGCCTCAGGTCTTCATTTCTTACCCATTCTGTCATGGGACTTCATCCTTACTTTAAAATGTAAGGCTGTTCCTTTGGCTATGATATAATAGATTTCATTTGAAGAATGCATTTCAGCTGTTTCCATATGAACTCTCCACATTTACATAGAAACCTTAATTCCAAAATCTGACAGTAACTATAGTAACCTGAATTTCAGTGTTTTGCAGGGGGGAAAAACATAGCCTGTTCAGAGAGAAGAAAGAATGTTGTGTTAATTATTAAATTATGAAAAAACTAGACTGCATATGTTTATTAAATCAACCAAGTATGATTGCTATTCAAAAACTAGTATAGGTCAGAAAAGTTGGAGAGTAGATTTGTAGGCTAACTTTGCAATATTGTTTTCACCAGATCTACTGGTTCAGCAACACTGGGACCTGACCAGTCCTGAACAAGGGAGTTTGCCAGAGCAGGGGAAGTCAATGCTGGCCTCCCTTCCCCTGGCCTGGCAATGCTCCTGGCCCCACTACCAGCTGTACAGCCAGAGACTCCAGACCCTGGCAGGACTGCCAGCCCTGCTACCACTAGCCCCATGTGGCTCCTGGCCCCATCTGGGCTGCAAACCCAGCTGGGTGCTGTCCCTGCTGCCACTGCCCTAGTAGGGCTGCTGACCCCACTTTTGCCAGTCTTGCTGCTGCTGGCCATGCAGAGCTCCCAGCCGCAAGTTCACCCACTGCCTCACCCCCCCAGCTGCCAGGATTCTCAGTCCGGGAACTTCTGCAGTCCTGCCAAATCACAGATGTTGCCAGATCAGAGAGTTCAACCAGTAGAGCAATTAAGTATTTTGAACAGATAGAATTACAGTAGACTTCCGATAATCCGGCACCTTTGGGACCTAGGTGGTGCCGGATTATCAGATATGCTGGAGTATCGGGAGGTACTCCGGCGGGGGGCTGTGAGGGGTCTGCCGGGACCCACACTGCATCCGGGGGGTGGGCGGGAACGGCGCAGCGAGGGGTGAACCCTCCGCCATTTTGCAGGAAGGCGGGGGAAGCCCCATGCCGCTGCCGAGAGTCCAGGAGGGGAACGGGTTCCCCACCCTCCAGACTACAGTAGTTATCGCAGAGCAGGGAGGTAAGGGGTGGTGCTGCGGGACCAACCTGGCAGCACCCCAGCTGCTCTGCTCTGCAGCTTCCCCAAGTCCGCCACTCGTCAGTTTCAGCAGCGGCAGCGGCGGACTTGGGGATGCAGAGCAGAGCAGCTGAGGTGCTGCTGGGTTGGTCCCACAGCACTGCTCCTCGCCCCCCTGCTCGGCGCCCGGCAGCACCCCAGCTGCTCTGCTCCGCACCGCTTCCCCAAGTCCTCCACCGCTGAAACTGACGAGTGGCAGACTTGGGGAAGCTGCGGAGCAGAGCAGTTGGTGTGCTGCCGGGCACCGAGCAGGGGGGTGAGGGGCAGCGCTGCGGGACCTACCGGGCAGCACCCCAGCTGCTCTGCTCTGCCACTTCCCCAAGTCCGCCTCATCAGTTTCAGCAGCAATGGACTTGGGGAAGTGGCGCGGTGTGGAGCAGAGTATAATCCCCTTCCCCTCTCCTTCCCTTCCCTTTCCCAGCTGCGAGCGCCCATGGGGCTCACAGCAGCTCCAATTGTCTGGCTGGCTGGAGCACTTCTAGGTTCCAGTTGATGTCAGACTATCAGGAGTGCCGGACCACTGGATGCCGGACAATTGGAGTTTTACTGTATATTTTCCATTATAAATGGATGATCATATTTGTGTGTCTCAATAAGTACACTCTCCTGATAGTTTTTCAAGAGTGCTAAATAACATCTGTTGCAGTAATGCCCACATCAATGAATGGGAGGAAGGACTGACCAGCCCTTACCTTTTTTCTTGCTTTTTGGGGGATTTTTTTTCCTGCACATATTTTATTTTGTTTACTTTTATTGCTATATCTCTTTCTTGCTTTAGATTTCCTGTCATTTAAGTCAGGGGTGGGGAACCTAAGGTCCAGGGGACAGATATTGGCCCCTGGCTTGCCTGGATTTAGCCAAAAAAGGCTCCACACCCCTGATTTAAGAATTCTGTAGTTGCAGTACTCAAGAGTGCACTTTCTAAAACATCAGATACTTATTGTAATGCATATTTAATTGCATGCTTTTCAAATTCTCAGAGATTCATATGATATTGTTTTCAATATAATATTATGTGTTGTATATAGGGTTGTTGTAGATATAGATCTTGTTGTTGTTATAGTAACTGGGTTAGGTCAGTAGGGGTCAGCTCCGCTGGTTTGGGCTGGTTCCAGTTAGTTCTGTGTTATGAAATAAATTAACACTTGCAGCTGCTTCCAGCGATTTCTTTTTAAACTCTGGAACTCCAAACAGTATAACAATGAACTTTAAATTTTAATCACTGTTTCATTAAAAATATTGTTATTCCACTCAATGATGGAAACCAAATGTATGGACTCAGAGTTTAAGACCAAAGGGGATCATTAGATCATCTTGTTTGACTTCCTGTACATCACAGACCACTGAAATCTCACCCAATTAAACCCCTATCTGTGCCAGTAACTTGTGTTTGGTTAAAACATAACTTCCAAATAAGCATATAGTCTTGATCTGAAGATATCAAGAGATGTAGAATACACCAATTTCTGTAGTTTGTTCCAATGCTTATTCAAACTCACTGCTAAATATGTGTGCCTAAATTTCCTATTTGAATTTATTTTATTTCAACTTTCAACTATGAGGGGTTTTAATGCCTTTTTCTACTAGATTAAAGAGCCTTTTAATACCTGATATTTTCTCCGCGTGAAGGTACTTAAACACGGCAATAAAATAATCTCTGAATCTTCTTTGAGGACTTGCTGTAAGGCATTTTGTTCAGCCCTCAAACCGTGCTGGGGATCTTTTCTTTACCCTCTCCAGTTTTTCAGCATCTTTTATAACCAAACCCATATCCTGTATCTAATATCTGCACTGCCAATGTGCCAACGTTCTAATATGCTGAGAGATGCCCCCAGACCAGCTCCTCATCAGGCCCTGTCTCACTCAAGGCCCCACCACCACCTTGCCTCTTCCTGTTGCTGCTCCACCCCAAACCTACCTCTTTCCACCCTGTTCTGCCCCCTCCCCTAAGCACACCCTGCTCTTGCTTCATCTCTCTGTCCCCCCAGCACCTGCTGGACACCCACTGAACATCCGATCTATAGAGGAGGCATTGGGAGGGAAAGAAGGAGGGTGATGAGCTGATAATGAGACCACCAGCCATCAGAAAGGACTGGTGGCTGGGGGAGGCACTGATATGGGAGCTGCCAATGAGTGATCAGCATCGACCATTTTTTAACATGGATGCTCCAGGGCTAGAGCATTCAAAGTCAGGGCCTGTGCCATGCTTAGCCATCTGCTAAATCCACTGCAATCCCGAAGTATCAAATCTCATGAGCTCTCTCAATATTTGTTTTCAGTAATCAAATACTTCAGCTAATATTGAATCAAACAGGAGAAAACGTGCATTTTTCACATCACTCATCTGCTTGTGCTTAATCATGTTTGTGGAGGGCAATGTTCATAAGGTGGATGTAAGTCCAATTCGTAATGTGTTTTAGTGGCTATGTCCTGTCTGCAAGCATTATAAATTTCCACAGAAATACTGTTGGAGGTGAGCTGGTACATTATAAAGCAATTTACAACCACAAGCAAAATTTCTCTGCACTTGAAAAGGAATATAATTTAACATACAGCATCCATATATATTTCAGATGAGAATTTTTAAACTAATATTTCAAGTGGGTTTGTAAACAGTAAATTCATGCTTAAAGATATTCAAAATTATTTTCCAAGGGTAGAATTTTTAAAAGCACTCAAGTGATTTAGGAGTCTAAATCCCATATTCAAAAATAACTTTGGCACTTAGGGCCAGATTTTTAAATGTAATTAGCACATTCAGTGACCACTGAAAATCTGGCCCTTAGTCTAATTGAAAATCAGTGAGATTTAGACCTGTAAGTGCCTAACTAACTTTTGAAAATAGGACTTAGATGCCTTTGAAAAATATACCCAATATCTATTTGTGTTGGGAAGCAAAACTGAGTCATTGATGGAAAGAGTAGTTTAGGACTCAGGACTCCAGGGCTCTAGTCAGATAGATCTCTGCCACTGAATTTTTCTCTGATTGTTGGAAAGCAATTTGACCACTGTGTATCTTAGTTTACCCATTTATAAAATGGGAACAATAATAATAGTAGTGCTATAAGATTAAGTGTCTAGATTGTGCTTTTTGAGATCCTTGGGTGAAAGTTGTAATATAAATACAAAATATAATTCTCATGTGATGGTTTATTTTTCTTTCATTTTCTTCAGGGTTGAAAGAAAGGAGCGGGCACGTTTGAAGACTGTGAAGTTTAATGCGAAACCTGGTGTGATTGATGCAAAAGGGGTATGTAAAAGAGAAACCTACTAAACAACTTCTTTGTTGTCAAAGAGTGAAATGAAATTGCTTTGTATGTTTTAAAGTTGAGCATATTGTGGCAACACAAGAAGGAGAAGGAGATTGTTTTAGTTAAGGTTTGGAATATGGTGAAAGGTGAAAAGTATGACATGATCTGCTAAATAATTATTATCCTTTTGTAGTCTAGTATTAGTTGACATTGCCTTCTAACAGGGAGATATTAAGAAAAGAAATAGCATTCTTTGTTATTGATGGGATTTAGTTAAGTATTGGCTTGGGAGAGGAAGACTTTCAAAATTTATTGGCATGTTTGTTTGTTTAATGAAATACACAGAGAGATAGCGAGGTTGAAATCATCTGTTGGAGAAGTAAAATTTATGTTTCTGACTTAATACTTTAATGGTTGTGACAGATATTGAACAGAGACTTGTACTGCAGTAAGCACCAAAGATCAGCCAGCCCAGAATGTAATTTTAAACTTGTTTGTTCGCTAGCAAAATATTTACAGAAAGGATGATTTGAATTGCTTAAAGCTTTTTTTGTTTAAATTTCCCTTGCACTGGCATATTAATACAAAAGAATCTCTCTGTTCCAGAATTCCAAAGTATGTTCTGGCATGTTTAATTGTTGATGTAATGTGACATTTTGAAAAATACTAAGTAGTGGTTAGTCTAATATTCTGGATGGCAAGAGTTGTAAAAATAAAGAGTGTAGTAATATAAAAAATACAAACATCATATACATCAAATTATATTCTTCCACTGAGACATTTTTCTCATTTTTAGCATTAGGTGAACACATTACAGATCCCAGTCTACCAACCTGTAATTGAACAGATAGCCCAAATGACTTAAATGGGACTACACTCATAAATAAGGGCTTTCGAAAGTCTGAATAGTATGGGATTTTTAAAAGTCATCAGCATAAAACTCCCATAGACTTCAACAGAAGCACAGTTGGGCCAACACAGCATACTTTTGACAATCCTACTCTTAATAACTCTTCCTTTCTCCCAGTCGTTATCCATCTTGTCTCTATAGACTGTAAGCTCTTTATTATGGGTGTGTATAGAATACAGCATAACTGAGTCCCAGTTTCAGTGGGGAACCCAGGTGCTAATATAATACACATAGTATTTCTTTTGTAAAATTCTTGAGAAAAGAAAAGAAATCACTCTTGCATATAATGTGTGTGAACCAGATTCTGACTCAGGGCAAATTAAGAACAACTGCATTGATTTAAACAGAATATTTCCAGATTATACCAATATACCTGGGATCAGAATCAGATTCTATGTATATTATTTCCATATATAAGTGGCGTAATCAATCTGACTTCCTGCAAAGTCAAAGACAAAAAATCATTTGAAATAAGTGCTTTTGCAAACTTGTGGGTTGTTATCAGGTACTGTACCATCAGTCAGCTCACTTCTTTAAATGCCCTATTTCCTGTGTATTGTCAAAATCTTGCAGGAGTAATTCATTGATGTTCTAATGGTCCTTACCAGAGCCTGGTGAAAATTTAATTATCCAATAGTTTCCTGCATTGCTCTTCTATTTTTGCCCTCAATTGAACATTAATCTCCTTGCCACTCATTCCATTATTTGTTGTGATATTCCATAATCAGGCTGTTCAACTTTTGGAAATCTATTTTCATTTGTGAGTCAGTACTAAAATCTGTTTTCCCCTTTTAAAAAAAAGCTACATAGAGACTGTATATGACAACATAAGGTAAACATGTTGAAAATGAGAAGAATGGGGGGGGGGGGAGATCACTGTTTGAAGCATCAACATGGAATTAGAGTTTTATAATTTATATGTGTAGACTATACCCTGTGTTACAGTGAGACACCCTTCTCTTTTAGAGACATTATTCATTTTATTTTTGTTTTTTTAAATTGAACAAATTACCTCTCACTATCTTTAATTTACCAGCTCTGAAGCCTGCTTATTTCATATAAATATTGAAAGATACAGGAAGGTGAAAATTAAACAAAAGTTAATCAAACATTTAAAAGCTAGTGTGGGATAAAAAAATCAATTTTTGTTTTTATCTGAATCATATTGCCCACCTCAAATATATTGATGTATAGGAACACAGGAGTAATAATAATACAAAGCAAAGTTAAAGCTATCTGAACAGACTACTATGTAGAAGAATATCTAGGTAGCATGCAGCTGCCATACACTGCCTCCCTCCTCCTCAGGGTAGGGGCCATGGCCAATGGTAATGTAACACAGGCAAAGCCAGGATATCCCTAAACCTCAGTCATCCCTGACTTTCAAAACAGCTCCTTAAGGTCATTGGCAGCCAGCATAAAATAGATCACCAGAGCTGCTCTAGTGTATGGCATATATTGGAAATTGAGTGAGAGAGCCCCCAGAACTGGGAAGCACAAAGGTGACTGAAAGGTCATCTTTGACCCCGTCTCCTGAGCTGTACTGAGGACTGATCTTCCCCATTATTCTGCAAAAGGGTAGTGCATCAGTAATAACGAATAACATCACGTTTGCCAAGTTGCATATTCAGCTCTTGGAAACTTCACCTAGTGTAGACTTTAAACTTAAAAAAATAAATAAACTTAAATAAATAAAACTGCTTTTGCGGAAAAACTTGCCAGCTGTCTACACTGGCTGCTTGAATTTCCGCAAGAACACTGACGATCTCATGTAAGATTATCAGTGTTCTTGCGGAAATGCTATGCTGCTCCCGTTCGGGCAAAAGCCCTCTTGCGCAAATGCTTTTGCACAAGAGGGCCAGTGTAGACAACGTGGTATTGTTTTGCGCAAGAAAGCCCCGATTGCGAAAATGGCAATCAGGGCTTTCTTGAGCAAAACCGCGTTGAGATTGGCACGGACGCTTTTCCGCAAAAAGTGCTTTTGCAGAAAAGCATCCATGCCAATCTAGACACTCTTTTCTGCAAATGCTTTTAACGGAAAAACTTTTCCGTTAAAAGCATTTGCAGAAAATCATGCCAGTCTAGACGTAGCCTAGTTGATGCTTGTAAGATTTACCGAAGAAAAGAATCATCAGCACTGGAAGGTGGAAATATCACAGAAGTGAAAAGAAACTCGACTGTAATTTACTTAACTCTTAACTGCAGCAATTGCAGCTAGTCTTATCACAGACAAAAAAAGCACCTCTCTTGCTTTATTTCCACCTCAGTCATATATTTTTTCTGGAATGTGGGCTGGAGGCATTTTTTATGACAGATCTTGTAACTCTTTTCAAAAGAGTTTACAACAGCTTACTCTGCATTTCTAATATTTGTAAAGTTTACCTGTTCCAACAAATTGTTCCAATATCTCAAATCATAAGATAGAGTATTTCCTTCATAAAGTACAAATAATTGTTTTCTGTTTCTGTTGGAGCTCTATGTTGCCAGTGCTTTTCAACTGAACAATTATTTTAAGAAACAAAATCTGTTATCCCCTAGACACTGTGTGTATTTACTTCATGACTTTATATAGTATGGGTGTGGTGCTACGTGGATAGACGCAACTCAAGGCAGGTTTTTTTTCTCAAACTGCTGAAAGGAATTAGGAGCTCTTCTGAGGTGATGTAAACAGTCTCCGAGTTGATGACAGAGTGCCCCACTATAGGTTAAGCACACAAGCTTTGATAGGGACTTTTCACTCCAAAGAGAATGTCACATTTGTGAATGAGTTGTGACTGCTCTGGGAGGAAGAATGCAGAGTATTTGAGGTTAAAAAATATCTCTAAATTAATTTATGGGAAAATGCCAAAGACTTCCATTTGGACTGATTATCCCTGTAGTAATGCAAGTGAGGAGGGGAAATTCAGGTTCTGATACTTTCTGCCATTTCACATTGTCCTATCAGTATCTACTACTCTTGTCCATATTCTGCGAGCCCATTATTTTCTGTTCTTTAGCTTGCAACAAAATCAGCCACTTTGCATTCAGTCTTTCCTTCAAAAGTCTCAAGACGTATTTTTTATTATTATTATCTAAGGTCATCATAATTCTCTGTTGTAATTTTTAGCAATTCTGCATTGTAGCATGAAAAGAAAAAGGTAAACTCAAATGAGATTGGATCACAGTATATAAAAGAACTTCTGCTCAAGAAATGTGTCTTTTTTCCATGTCAGAATTCCAACAACAGATGGAACTTGATACAGATCACAAGTCTTGATAATTTACAAATTATTTGAATAATTCCTATAGCTGAATAATAAAAACAGTAAGCAGTGTTGGTGATTGTAGGCCTGTTCCTGTAAGAGTATGTCTGCAAGCACAGAGCCCTACACATACGTGATGTCCCATTGAAGTTAATAGGACTCTGCTCAGATGTAGGGCTCTGTGCTAGTGGTTCCCTGCGGAGGAGAAGGACCTTTATCTGCTGATGGACTCAGAATGATAGGTTTTTGCCACTGAAGACCTAGCTATATTTCTATAAAGAGGTGGCCATCTGAATTCAGTCCATGGTGCAATGTTGTCCTCAGTATAAGCTAGAAATGGAAAACACCTATTAGGTCATCTGGTCCACTCCTTCACCAATGCACAATTGTTTCCAATCGTACGTTTATTAGTGTTTCCATCAGTGTAATTTTAAGTGTTAGAAGTGTGGGGTTTCCACCATTTCCACTAGGAAGCTCTTCCTTAGCCTCTGAGGTAAATACGCCTAATTACCACTCTATTTTATAAAAGCGACGAGGAGTCCTGTGGCACCTTATAGACTAACTGAAGTGTAGGAGCATAAGCTTTCGTGGGCAAAGACCCACTTCGTCAGATGCATGCATCTGACGAAGTGGGTCTTTGCCCACGAAAGCTTATGCTCCTACACTTCAGTTAGTCTATAAGGTGCCACAGGACTCCTCGTCACTTTTGCAGATTCAGACTAACACGGCTACCCCTCTGATACTTGACACTCTATTTTATGTGCAAGTCCAGCATTAAGGTGCCACAGAGATCCTCAAAATCCACACTCAGCATCACTAGTCATTAAAATATCCACTGTTAAAGTCCCCAATGCACATACATTACCAACAATGAACATGTGAACAGTCATCTTAGTCCAGGTGACTGTTTCATGTATAAGCCACAGCATAATCTGCAAACTAGACATTCCCCCAACTATCTTGCCTGTGGGACCCAGCCTGGAATTTGTTCTCACATATCTACCTGCACAAAACAGGTGACTGTGAAGTTATTTCACTTTGTGCAGCAGGACTGGAAATTAGGTCTACTATATAACAAGTAATGATCCTAATTCATGAGTTTTAGAGTCATTCTCACTCTCTGACCAGTGAATATTTAGATACTTACAAAGACAACAACTTCAACAGAGCAAGAGTATTCTACCCCAGAATGCTCCATAGCCCAAAAGCTATGAACATAAGAACAGTGATAGAGAGTCAAACCAAAGGTCCATCCTGCTCAGTAGCCTGTTTTCTGACAGTGGCCAGTGCCAGGTACTGAAAAGTGAATAAATAGAACAGGTAGTCATCAAGTATCCATCTCCTATTGCCTATTTCCAGCTTCATTCAAACAGAGTCTAGGGATGCCTCCTGGCTAATAGTTCTTTCCTGAAATGTTTTTAAACCTTTGGGCTTCAAAACTTCTTCATAACATCTTCTGGCAAAGAGTTCCATGGATTAGGACATTACGATGGGCCTCAACTGGAGTACTGTGTCCAGTCCTGGGCACCACAATTCAGGAAAGATGTGGAGAAAGTGGAGAATGTCCAGAGAAGAGCAACAGAAGTGATTAAAGGTGTAGAGAACATGACCTAGAAAGGAACACTGAAAGAATTGGGTTTGTTTAGTAAGGCAAAGAAAAGACTGAGAGGGGACATGCTAGCAGTTTTCAAGTATCTAATAGGATGTTACAAGGAGGAGGGAGAAAAATTATTCTCTTTAACCTCTAATGATAGGACAAGAAGCAGTGGGCTTAAATTGCAGCAAGGGAGGTTTAGGTTGGACATTAGGAAAAACTTGCTAACTGTCAGAGGGTATGTCTACACTACCCTCCTAGTTCGAACTAGGAGGGTAATGTAGGCATACCGCACTTGCAAATGAAGCCTGGGATTTGAATTTCCTGGGCTTCAATTGCATAAGCGGGGAGCCGCCATTTTTAAAACCCCGCTGGTTCGAACCCCGTGTAGCGCGGCTCGAACTAGGTAGTTTGGACTAGGATTCCTATTCTGAACTACCGAGGTGTACCAGTAGTTCAGAATAGGAACCTAGTCTGAACTACCTAGTTCGAGCCCCGTGTAGCCGCGCTACACGGGGTTCGAACCAGCGGGGATTTTAAAATGGCGGCTCCCCGCTTATGCAAATGAAGCCCGGGAAATTCAAATCCCGGGCTTCATTTGCAAGTGCGGTATGCCTACATTACCCCGCTAGTTCGAACTAGCGGGGTAGTGTAGACATACCCAGAGTAGTTAAGAACTGGAATAAAATGCCTGGGGACGTTGTGGAATCTCCATCTTTGAAGATATTTAATAGCAGGTTAGACAGACACCTGCCATGGATGATCTAGATACTGCTTGGTCCTGCTGTGAGGGCAGGGGACTGGAATTGATGACCTCTCAAGGTCCCTTACAGTTCTGGTATTCTGGGATTTTATGAAATCAATATTCAGATCCCTTCTTCACTTCATTCAGAGGATAGATGTGAACCCAGACCTCCCATATTCAGGGAGATGCTCTATACACCAGACTAAAAGTTATTAGAGGGAGATGGCACTATTATTTCTTTTGCTTTGGTGGACGGCAGGTTCTTTGGAGGGAAAAAAGCCTTCAGCACCTAACTCCAAGAGAGGGTTTCAAGCAGAGATAGGCACCTACTTCTAACCCAGACTCTAGGCAGCTAAAGGATTTAGGACCTGTCCCTCTCCTCAAAATTTGGCTAACTTGGACAGCTCTTTGTTAATCATAAGTTAGTCAAACAAATTCACATATCTCTCTTAGGCCATTTATGCATCCCTTTGCTGTCTTTTCATGATTGGCTTGTGAGACCATTTGCATCAGTACGTGCTATAGTAGGTTGCCCAACATTTTAGTCAGTGCACCTGGGACTGAGGGCAAAAGTAGGCTGCCTTACATCGACGTAACTCTGAAAGCGTCTACACTAAAGTGTAGCTCTCACTGATGTAATTTGACCACTAAACTGACTAATAAATCCATCTCTGCAAGAGGCGGAGATTTAAGTCGATGTTAAGTAACACAGCATCAATGTTTACATTGACTATTGTAGCCGTTCAGAAGCCAACCTCCAGTGCCCCACAGTGACATTTAATTTGTGCATGCACACCTGGTGAGAATATGCACTGCTGCTGCAAGATGTGTAGTGTGGACATGCAAAAGTGATTACACTACTGCAGTGGCTACATGCCAATGTAACGTACAGCTTGTCTTCACTACCTGCTGGATTGACAGGCAGCAATTGAGCTGGTGGAAGTCAGTTTATCATATATAGCATAGATACCATAAATTGACTGCTGAGCACTCTCCCATCAAATCCAGTGCTCCACTGGAACAAGAAGTGGCAGTGGACTCAATGGGAAAGCATCAGCTGTTGACTTACTGAAGTGAAGACACTGTGGTAAGTAGAACTAAGTGTGTAGATTTCAGCTACATTATTCACAAAACTGAAGTTGCATAACTTAGATCGATGGCCCCCGTTAGTGTAGACCAAGTCTCAGGTTGACTTAATGTTGTCTTTCTATCCTCTGCAACTCAGGCATTGAGGGGGAACCTATCTCTCTTTCTTTCTTTATCTCTATCTCTCACTCACTCACTCTGGGTATGTCTACAGTTGCACCCTCTTTCGAGAGAGGGATGCAAATGAAGACATTCGAAATTGCAAATGAAGCCGGGATTTAAATATCCTGTGCTTCATTTGCATATTTGCGTTATGGCGCTATTTCAAAATAGCAGTATTTCGAAATAACAGACGCTGTTAAGACGGGGTTATTTCGAGAGAAAACCCTTATCTTGAAGTAACCCTTATTCCTCATACATTGAGGTTTACCAGTTATTTCTAGAGAAGGGTTTTAACAGTGTCAGTTATTTCGAAATAGCGCTATTTCAAAATAGCACCATAACGCAAATATGCAAATGAAATGCAGGATATTTAAATCCTGGCTTCATTTGCAATTTCAAATGTCTTCATTTGCATCCCTCTCTCGAAAGAGGGTGCAAGTGTAGACATATCCGCTCTGGATCTTTCTTTGTACACCAGTCCCTTCTATTGCTGTTATTTTTGTTGCATTTCTCTGAACTCTCTCAATTTTGTTAATTTTCTGCTGATAATGAGACAATAGATTCCAGCTGTGGATCAAACAGTACAAGGTGTGTGTGTCAGATACAGTATTTCCCTCCTTCTTCTAAATTTGGCATTAGGAGACTAGCAATAGGTGTTTTTGGAAGGATAATGGAAGTGTCGAACATTAAAATGTGTAGGCTTCCATGTGGGATGAATTACTAAGTAGAACAGAGGTTGAAAACAAATTAAGCAATGTGAATCTGCCCACAAGGGCCAGGTGTAGGAGATTTTGTGAAGATGGTGTAGGCATTGACACTGAATTAAACAATGTTGTTCCCCTTCTCAGTCATACTTCTCCTCCAAAACTCCATGGATTTTTCTCTGCTCTGCAACAGTCCCGCCAGGTCTGTTTATCTCCTAGCTACTGAGAATGGCTGCCAGTAATATCGTGCTGGGAGATCTGAGCAGTCATTAGAAAGGCACTAAATCCTGCAAAAATTGATGCACCAGTCTGTAGTCTGACTGCTGTCATTGAAAAAGATTTTACTTTCCACAAACTGGAAACCCTTGTGTCTGGGCGCAAGCTGCCTGCCTCTGTGTGTGCTTAATGTACCACATGTGCAGTATTAGAAAGGCAAGGTGGGAGAGGTAGTATCTTTTATTGGACCAATTTCTGTTGATGAGAGAAGCCTTGTCTACAGCCTTTTACTGACAAAACAGTGAAGGCGTACACCCTACAAAGCTATTTTTGGCAGCAAAATTCCGCTGTTTTGCTGACAAAACAAAACCACCTTCATGAGAGGCATAATGCTTTTTGCAGCAAAATTAAAGCAACAAAGCATCAGTGTGGACACTGCTGTTTATGTCAACATAACTAGCCTCCCCCAGTATCCCACAATGCCTTTCATAACTGCTCTGCTTATTGTTTTGAACTGGTCTGCCTTGTAGCCAGCTACCTAGACGTGCATCCCTCCCCCATTCAAAGCTCTGGGAAGCTTTGACTTTCCTCAGCCTGGAGATGTCATAGAGTTGCTGAGTGGCAGTTAAGAAGGCTCAGAACCATTCATGTGTGATGTTTCTGTCCCAGGCAGGCAGAAAAGGCTGTTACTGGGAGTGGAGAGACTTCTCAAGGTACTGTCTGAACTTAAACGGACAGGATGCCAACACACTCTCCTGCAACATACACTCTGTCTCTTTCGGATATACATTTATTTCCCTCCTTAGTCTCACCCACACTTCCCCAACACATATTCTTCCTTGCACACCCATTCCCTGTCACTCACTTTCTCTCCCCACATAAGTTGAAAAATTCCTGGCAATCTAGTATGATGTCCGTGGAACAATGCAATTGAGAAAACTGCATTATGTGATGTATCTACGCCATGGAGCATTACAAACTCTCCAAAGCACCCTATGGCCAGTTGCACAGTGGGATTGCTACCCACAGTGCACTGCTCTCTGCATCAATGTAAGAGCTGCTAGTATGGATGCACTCTACCAACACAAGGAGCATAATGTGGATAAGCAACAGCAGTTTAATTAAAGCAGCATGACTTGTCAATAAACCTCTGTGGTGAAGACATAGCCAGAGACAAGCTTTCAAGCTTACGCAGAGCTCTTCTTCAGGTTTGGGAAACTAACTCAAACTGTCATTGCTAAATATGAGGCTTATAAAGATTGATTAGCACAACAGTTAACACATATGTCAAGGTGGGCAATGTTAATGGGCCATATCACCATGAATGGCCCTTCAAATGTGCTGAACTATCTATTCAAGTCTTGTCTAGCAGTGACACTTTGTTTTCCAGATTCAAAGAGCTCACAAACAGAAGCTGGACCAGTAAAATATAGTAAAACCTCACCCACCTTGTCTTTCTAATATCTTGGGATAGCTACAACAATATTGCATACAACAAGAGTAGTATGTAAGCTGTAGTCTCTAGGTTGTTCTGAAAACAAGTATTTTAAAGATGGAAAGCATGAATTATCTATTTATCATGCAGCCATAACTGACTGCTGTGGTCCTGTTAGCAGTCATAAACTAATTGAATTTCATCAGTACTTGGCTGAGAGACTGGCAGAAAATATATTAGTTTGCTACAGGAAATGTTGACCATTGATAGGTAGTCTTTCAGCCGAAATAACTCAACATGAAATTAGGTGGCATTGTGCTGTTGGAGGTGCGATATAATGTTCTTCTTCACATCCATTATGTAGTGTTTCTTATGTGATGTTAGATTCCACTCCAAAGAAGGCTGAAGTCAATGGGAATTTTTCCATTGACTTTAATAGGACTTGTACTATACCCTAGTTTAAACCATCTGATAGGTTTCTGTAGTATTGGTTTGATTACACTCACGATTTTCCCATGATTAGGAGTATTTTAGAAATGACCCTGAGTAAAAAGCTGGGGATAGTTGAATGTGTGATTTTGATTTAGGCTCATTTCACAACAAATGGTAGCGGATTTTTTAGATAACATTTCAGTGTTTGCACCAGATTATATCAATTCAAAGTATGTTCTTCGACGCTAATTTACAATGTGAACTCTGGTATATAAATAGAACAAGCCATCAATAACACTCTAACAAATACATTATGTTTTTTCAGAGAATAAAAATACGTTTTGTTGTCTCAGCACAAGATAATTATTGTACACCTACTGGCATTTGAAATAACTTGTTTACATGAAATTTGTTTAGTGTGAGAACTAACAATAAACTGAATGTTATATTTTCTGAGCTTCTGGGAAGTGTGAGTAGAGTACATGCAGAACTAGATCATGGTTTTCTAGATTATTTGCCTCTTTGAAATGTCCAGAAATGAATAACTTGCCCAATTTCTCCTCAGAGTTGAGGGGTAACCGCCATGCCTTTGAAGGAAGGATTAGGTTTTTCAATGAAATTTAGACAGGTGATTTGCTTAGGAAAGACCACTCATGTATGTTTATAATAGAATAAACAGCACCTCAGTTTTTAATTGTTATCCTTAGAGCAAATTTTCTCCTCCGTGACATGATGTAAAGGTGAGAAGATCAGGGGGTTTTCGCAAGGAACTAATAAAAGGTATACATTATCAAAACCAAGAGTGAACACAAGGAACCACAAAGCAATGTAAAATGCACAAAATACAAGAATTGAAAACAGAGAAAAAAATAGTTGACAATGTCCCTTGAAATGATAGAGTATGCCTTGTGTGCAATCTATCAGCAAGTCTCAGCAAAAAGGGCAAGGACACTGACATTAATCTATCCCTTTGCATGTAGGTCTTCCAGGGTAGAGTTAAGGTACATAGGTGAGGCAATGTTGGGAAGCCTGCCCTTTCTGCAGCCTGTGGTTAACACGGGCTGTGGATAAACAAAGCTACTTTTCTAAGAAGCATTACATTTACTCAAATTATTTTAAAAGGTAGTAAAATACCCTGCTTTAGGAAAGCATCAAGGTCAGCTCTTAAACAAATGCTTAAATCCCATGGATGTCAATGGGATGTATGTGTGTGCTTTAAATCAGTTAGATGCCTAAGTGCTGGCCTCTATTGGGATGGACTCTCCATGGGTCGTTTGAAACATGTTCTCATTTGATTTATAGAATTGGAGCCTAAATGTATGACAGCCTCATTTGATTTATAGAATTGGAGCCTAAATGTGTGTCCTCATATATGGTGATGTTTGCCCAACATCTTTACCTCCAAATTAACCACATTAGGAAGCCAAAGTTGAGAACTGTGAATTAGGTTACTTATTTTTTCCACTTTCAGCAATCTCAGTATTGAACAAAGCCCTCCTACTCTGGAGCATGGAAGAGAAAAGCAATGATGCCAGTGTCAGGAAAAAGCCAAAGTAGGATGGTATTAACAGGGTGCCTTTCTATTCCATGGGCCAGAGACCTGGGCCTAGACAACCTTGATTTACTGCAGAGGCATGCCTGAAAGAGTTCAGTTGTTCCCTCCTCAAGTATAGCAGGAAGCTGTAGAGAGATTGAAGTGATTGAGAGAGGCTCCTACAGGGAAGAGCCAAGACTAGTGGAGTCGCTCCTGCTAGAAAGTGCTGGGAGTAGCCTGTTAAAGCAGGAAAGCCCTGCAACATCAGGGAAGTTTAAGGCTATGCTAAGCTGGAAGAAAGATTTGTGTGTTTTTTTTTAATCTCTAAAGTAATAACCAGATCCTAAGGAGGACTGTTGTTATTGAACTTGTAAAAGCTTCTTCTTTGAGTTAACGAAAGAACAGGGGCCAATTGTAGGGCTGCCCTGAGGTCTTGAGGGGTCACTTGGGACACCAATCAGCCTGATGACAGATGGGAATTGGTCTTCTGCATTTACTATAACATCATAGCTGTTCTAGCAAGAATGTAGCGGTCACCTTGATTTTCTTTTATGTGCATGCATACACTGTGTGTGCAGTGTGACAGGTCCCCTGACTGAAAACAATAACAATAAAAATAAATCAGTAAACCCAGGCTCTTCACAGAAGTTAAACCTGGCAGGGAAACCGCACACTGATTGACTTTTCATAGATCAGTGCTTAAAGAGGAGCCTGAAGGAGTGGATGAAGATTATAAAAAGCAAAGTGTGGAGCAATGTTCTTGGCAGCATCAACTAATGTTTGTTATTGACCCAGGACATTAGTATTTCACAGTTCTGCATCTAGAACCATTGGCCAGACATCTGAGGTAAATGCATTGCCCCATAGTGCAGAGAGAAGTTAGTTGCACATGTGGGCACCAGCCTCATCCCTGCCATCTCTCATGGGTTTCTGTGAGGCAGCTTTAAATTCCACTAGATGCTCCCTGGGTACCATATAGATGGGAGCTGCAGTGAGCCTGTGTGGAATGAGGACATCTCACTACCACCCTGGCCAGCCTTGTCCCCTGCCAACACAACCCACAGTTCAGACTGAGCTGACCATCTGTTGGCCCCACTAATGGAAGAGAAGTTGGGTCTTATTTTTTCCACTTCATCCCCTCTCCAGCAGATTTTGTATCAACAGGATCCTTGCTCTATGAGGGTATGTCTACACTACCCTCCTAGTTCGAACTAGGAGGGTAATGTAGGCATACCGCACTTGCAAATGAAGCCCGGGATTTGAATTTCCTGGGCTTCATTTGCATAAGCGGGGAGCCGCCATTTTTAAAACCCCGCTGGTTCGAACCCCGTGCAGCGCGGCTACACGGGGCTCGAACTAGGTAGTTCGGACTAGGCGTTCCACGAGGTATACCGGTAGTTTGGAATAGGAAGCCTAGTCCGAACTACCTAGTTCGAGCCCCGTGTAGCCACACTGCACGGGGTTCGAACCAGCGGGGTTTTAAAAATGGCGGCTCTCCGCTTATGCAAATGAAGCCCGGGAAATTCAAATCCCGGGCTTCATTTGCAAGTGCGGTATGCCTACATTACCCCGCTAGTTCGAACTAGCGGGGTAGTGTAGACATACCCTGACAGCAGAAGCTGGTGTAAGCCAGTGACAAGTATGACTTTAGAACTCTGGCTGTGAGTAACCCTAAGCTTTGTCTGAGCCCATTCATTGCCTCTTCCCTTCCCCCACGTTCCTCTCTCACCCTGCTCCTTTGGAGTGATCAAGTTTCTCTCATTGCTTTACCCAGGAATATTAGAGAGACTGCTGACATGAGCCCTCTAGCCTGTTGTTTTGCTGAAGTAATGAAATGAAATGAAATGTGAGTGATGGAACAGCAGTCAGCCACAACAATTTCAATGCATAGTCTATTATCACGCCAGGATATCTCAAAGCACTTGACAAAGTTATACAGTAATTTGATAGTACAGTCACCTGGGCCAAGCTGGCAGCTGAAAGTGAAGGAAGACTTGAATCTTCTGTTTCAGTGTATACCACTGACCTCTCTAGAGAGTTGGCATGACTAGAAAGATTCGTGTTAATAATAAAATAGATCTGCAAACTTTAAAAGGATACTATCAACGAGTCCAATTGTCTGCTAAAAGCAGGACCACTCCCCACTAAATAATCCCAATGAGGGCTTTGTTAAGATGGGATTTAAAAACTGTTAGGGATGGAGATGCCACCACTTCCCTAGACAACCCATTCCAATGCTTCACCTCTCTCCTAGTGAAATAGTTTTTCCTAATATCCAACCTAGACCTCCCCCACTGCAACTTATACATATGTATTCCTGTGTAGTCTTTACAGCAGGGATGGGCAATAATTTTAGATGGGGGGGGCCCTTCACTAATTTTTGAAGTGGCCTCTGGCAGAAGGGGCAGGGCCAGGACACTTCTGTGCTCCCCTTCCCTCAGACCCTGATTGGCCTGGGGTTGGAGGAGCATGTGAAGTCTTTGCCCCATCCTAGAGAGAACTGTTAGCTATTCTGAACTGCCGGCGGTTCCCTCTAGGCCCCTGCCCCTTGCAGGACAGGAGGAGACTTTGTGAGCTCCTCTCAACTCCAGGCCAATCAGAGCCTGGGGGCAGGGAAGCATGCAAAATCTCTCACTCCCTGCCCCCACCCTGCAATGGGAGTGTGGCACTTGCAGTGTGGGGTCAGGGAGCAAGAGACTTTGTGTGCCCCTCCCGCCTCCAGGCCCTGATTGGCCTGGGGGCAGGAAAATGGCAGTGCTGAATCCACCCGCTTGGTGAGCCAGATCCAGCCTGCAGAGGCCCCTTTGTCCACCCCTGCTTTATAGTTTCTGAAGCCCTGTAATCATGTGGGCTGTGTTTACACTGGCATGAATTTCCGGAACTGCTTAAAACGGAATACTATTCCATTTTCAGTTTTTCCGGAAAAGGAGCGTCTACATTGGCAGGCTGCTTTTCCGGAAAAGCCCTTTTTCCGGAAAAGCATCTGTGGCCAATGTAGACGCGCTTTTCCGGAAAAGAGCCCCAATCGTCATTTTCGCGATCAGGGCTTTTTTCCGGAAAAGACTACTGGGCTGTCTACACTGACCCTTTTCCGGAACAGTGTTCCGGAATAAGGACTTATGCCCGAGCGGGAGCAGAATAATTTTTCCGGAATAGCGGCTGATTTTGTACAGTAGAGCGTCGTTGGTTTTCCGGAAATTCAAGGGCCAGTGTAGACAGCTCACAGCTTATTCCGGAAAAGCGGCTGATTTTCCGGAATAAGTGGCCCAGTGTAGACACAGCCGTGATGTTTAATTATAGTATATCACACTATTACTCAGATCATATACTATATTATTAAACCATTTTCTCTATAATGGTAGATGCAGTTGTGTAAGATTGTATAGTATTGTTTACTATGCATATGACAGAGAGATATTTCATTAAGATTAATTATAACATACAATGTTTACGGGCCATATTTTGGATACTTAAGTTCATAACTCAGATATCATAGTTAGCTGCTTCTTTTCCTATACTGCACCTATGGAAGTTTGTGCTAAATTTAACTAAGCACCTAAAACAAACCTAAATGTTATCTGAAAATAAATTTTCTATTAGATACTGCAAGATATATTAAGTTTCATGAGCAAACACAAGTGATCAGCATGCCAGTTCTTTCTCTTTATATGCAGACAAATTTAACTGCTGGTGCTTTGTGCGAAAGCAGACTCATTGCTCATAATTATTGTATTACATTGAGACATCTCCATGGTGCACCCTAGCATAGAATGCCACTAAAGAGCTATCTACTTATTTCTGTTGAAATGAATTATCCAGTCTGTTTGGTACAATATTACCAAAACAAAAATCAAATGTTAATGATGCCAATTAAATTTTGTAGCACTAGAGATCACCATAAAAAAGAGAACTACATGGTGACCATATTACTTAGTGCAGATATTCTAACTTGGAGCTTGAACTGGAATGGAGCCCAAGTCCGTGATGGATGTATGGGTAATTAATTACAGAATCTTAGGCCTCTTTCTGCCCCAGTTTCTAGTAGGTCATCTAGTTGTTTCCTCTCCACTAATATCCTGCAAGTGCAGTATCATTCCCCACAGTATTTATTATTAATAGATTTATTTTAAATGTACGAAGTGATTCTAGATCTCTCCACTTCCTTTTGGGAAGACTATTCCACATTCTAAGTGATTTCACTAACAAAAAGCTTTTTCAATATATATAAATTTCTCCTTTCTTTGTGTCATCCCATTGCTCTTTGTTGAGTTTACCACACTGAATAAATCCTTTTCATCTTTATTGTTTACATCTTTAAAATACTTGTAAGATGATGTCGTACTTTGGTTGTCACTTAGCTGAATTATGAATATTTAGGTCCTGGTGTGGCAAGCACTTGCACAGCGTGAGTAATTTTAAATAGATGAATAGTCCCACTGAACTCAGTGGGATGCTCACCTGTGCAAAGTTAAGTACTTGAGTTTTTGCAGAATTAGTGGACTTAGCTTTTAAATCTTCTCTTATAAATCAGCCTCCCCATCCCCCTAATAATTTTTGTTGTTTTTCACTTAATTGCCTGCAATTTCCAAATATCTTTTTGGTAATATGGTGCCCAGACCAAACACTCCATATTAGGTACAGTTGTGCCAGGACTGTTCAGATACGGACTGTCATGTCCTCAATCAGTGATGTTGGATTTCTTTGCATGTGCATTGCAAAAAACCTCATAGATTACATGTGAGAACAGCACAAACTCACATGTAATCTTCTGTTCCAGATTTTTCTCTCTGCTTGTTTATTTCTGATTGGGATTATTCTCCCTATATAAATGAATTTGCATTTTTCTAAGTCCCCCATTTAGTCATCTCCCAACCATATTGCTCCCTATAATTCCTTTTCTCTTATTTCTCTGTCCATCTGTAACTTGTAACACCTCCCAAGTTAGTGTTATCTGCAAATTTAATCAGCCTGGTCCTATATCATCATCTACTGAAGACTTGCGTGCTGGGTGCAAGTCAGAGAG
This sequence comes from Pelodiscus sinensis, assembly GCF_049634645.1. NCBI lineage: Eukaryota > Metazoa > Chordata > Testudines > Trionychidae > Pelodiscus > Pelodiscus sinensis. The sequence goes on from NC_134711.1 coordinate 312,585,957, forward strand.
TGACCACAGCTGATAGCATCACACCAGGAGTCACAGTCCTATGAATTGAGTCCTATGACTCAGTCCTCCTGTGACGGGGCAGCCCCCACGCCCCGCACTCACCGGGAGCTGTCCCCGGCTTGCTGGGGAGAAGCGGTGGCCCCGCGCCAGTTCTGCCGCGGGCGGGGCCGAGCAGCAGCCCCGATCAGCTGTGCCCGACTCCACCGCCGCTTCCCCAGCTGTGCCAGAGTGCCGGGCGCTGACACTACCCTTGGCGCCGACCTGCGCCGGCGCCCTGGCGGGCCAGCCACCCCCACGGAGTGGGCAGGCCGGCCCCACTACGGAGGACGTCAGGGCAGCGGGTGCCACCACCAGAGACCGGAGGGGAAGGCCAACACGCAGCCGGGAAGAGGAGGCACCGACAGAGGCACCTCGGACCCCGTCTGCATAGACCCCCGAGACCCAGTTGACACAGCGGCCCGGCAGCCGGGGAGGTAGGAAGCGACCCAGGGCAGGGTACTGGAACCCGGCGGGTTGGTGTGTTTAGGGGGTTCTGTCCCCCACCAACCAGGACTGAGGGGATTGACGCATCCCCCCAGACCTTAGGGCCCTGGGTTGGGGTTCGGAGTGAGGGAGGGCCCGAGCCCCCCTACCCTGCCCTGCCAACGCGGACGCCTCTCGCCGTAAGGCGAGCATGGACAGACCCTGCCAGACTCAGGGCAGGGCTCTTGGGTAACTGGGGAGCACAAAGAGGACGAGATCTCAGGTGAGGGAAACCAGAGGGGCGGGCGGAGGACCCTGCGTGGTCCTCGGGGAGGGCCGCGCCGACGCCGCGCCTCTCCACACGTGGTGGAGAATGGGGGTAGTGTCAGCGGGGCATTGATGGTGGTCTTCTCCTGGGGGAGGATACAGGGGAACTAGACCGGGTGGCCCCGGACCGACCATGGAGACCCTCAAGTTGCTAGAATGGATGGTGGAAACCCAAAGGCAAAACCACCAACAACAAACCCAGCTAATCCAACAGCTGATGTCACAAGCCCAGGAGCAGCAGCGGCAGCTGATTCGGGAGCTCAGCGACTGACCCGTGGCCGCGCCTCTCCACACCTCCTATGAATGCAGAAATCTCAGGATCAGCCCTGCAGATGATACCATTTAGGATCAAGTAATGAACTCCTTTGCACATCAGTAGAGAATTTGAGAGCATGATATACTGTGTTGTATTGCATTTGTCCACCGTGAAGGGCATGAAATGCTGCTTTTGAATTTAGTGAGTGACTGAAGAAAGGCCAGACCTTTACAACACAGAATCAGATGGCTCTTCCTGCTTATCCACTGATCCATATTTTTAAAGTCTGTCCTTTGGGAGTGTTCTTTTCATTAAAAACTTTTAAGTTTTCTTCATATTTTAAAAAAAGTCCCTCTAGTTTTAAGCAATTTAGTAAAGGGTGTTTTTCTTCATGGACTATCATTATACCAGTGTTGCATCCCATGGCGTTGCATGCCTCTGTCAATAAGAGGCTATCCAATCTATTGCACTGAATCAGCATGCATGATTAGCTGCCTTATGGGCAGGTGTGCCTGGCGTGCATTTGATGCAAGGAACTCATGATTCTCAGAGCTCAAGTATGGGCTCTAGAAAACGAAGTAGCTGAATTAGAGCTAAGGGGGACAGACAGGTACATAGGTTGGATTTTTCAGGATACAGCAAAACAGTCCCACCCACAGTCTGACAGCCTCTGTGTTGCCAAGAGGGGTGAAAATTTCAGGAAGGGAGAACATCAAAGTGGAACATTTGGAAATAATCCCATAGTTAGGATTCTCCTTCCAGAGGATGTTGTCGTGTCCTGTAGAACCAGGGATGGCTGTCACGGTGAGGAAACACACATTATTAGGAAGAGACTGGTAATATTCATGAGGGGTTGGATAATTAAATGACTGGGAAAACCACATAGAGAATTGCCTGCTGGGCACAAAAGTAGAAAATCTCTTGACATATCTAGACAGGCTTATGTATAGTGCTGGGGAGAAGCCGGTGGTTGTAGTACAGATATGTACTAGTGATATAGGGAGAAGTAGGAGAGAAGTCTTGGTTGCCAAATTTAGGCTGCTAGGTAAGAGATTGAAGACCAAGATCTCCATGGTAGCATTCTCTGAGATGCTGCCAGTTGGACAAGCAAAATTGCAAAATCTCAATGAATGGGCAAGACAGTGGTGTAGGGAGGAAGGATTTGGATTTATTAGGAACTGGGGAACCTTTTAGGAAAGGAGGAGACTAGACAGGAAGGTTGGGCTCCCTCTAAAACCAAAATGGAACCAGACTGTTGGCAGGTAAAACTCAAAAGATGGGAAAACACATGGTTCAGACAGAGACATCCCCTAGGGGAGGATCTCTTGATGGGGATTCTCTATATCCTAGTAATGAGGAGAGGATGAAAAGTGATGAAATACAGATAAGACCTAATGAAAAACAGTGAAATAAGAGTCCCTTTTAATTACATCACATAATTGTAGATTGTGAAAAAGTGGCAAATAAGTGCTTATATGCGAATGCTAAAAGTCTAAATACTAAGATGGGTGAACTTCAGTGCCTGTCATTAAATGAGGATATTGATATAATAGACATCACAGAACAGAATGATAATAGGTATCGCTTTGTAAAATGATGATAATCAATGGGACACACAGTGTATAAGAATGACAGAAGAGATTGAGTTGGTGGGGGGAGTGGCACTGTATGTGAAAGAAAGCAAAAGTCAAATATAGTAAACATCCTAAAAGACCCAAACTGTGCCATAGAATATGGATAGAAATTCCATGCTTCAATAATAAGAATACAGCAGTAGAGATATACTAACCAGGATGGTGATAGTGACTGTTAAATGCTCTGGGAGATTAGCAAGCATATTAAACTAGAAAACTAAGTAATAGTGGGGGATTTCAGCTACCTCCATATTGACTAGATACATGTCACCTCAGAATGGGATTCAGAGACAATGTTTCCTGACACCATATATGACTGCTTCATGGATCAGCTAGTACTGGAACTCACAAAAGGATAGGTAGGTCTTCATTTAGTCCTAAGTGGAGCAAAGAATCTGGTCAAAGAGGTGAATATAGCTGAAATGTTTGGGGATTGCAACCATAATATAATTATGGAGCATTACACAAAAATAAGGAAGTTAGTTAAACAGCAAATAAAAAGTACAGTCCCAAAAGTGAAATGCATGCAAACTACATGGAAACATTTTAAAAACTTCTTTACAAAGATTCAAATTAAATGTATACCACAAATTTAAAAATAATCAGAGGATCATTGTCTGAAGCATCTAGTATTGGTCACTGTCAGAAGACAAGATACTGGGCTTGATGGAACATTGGTCTGATCCAGTATGATCATTCTTATGTTCTTATGATGAAGTTTTGGACAGATGGGAAATACTTAATGCAAGCATGCTAAATCACAAACCTGCTGATGACTGTCAACAGCTATATTGCCTGGCAAACCCTAAAGCTGCAGACTCAGGAACAAACACTGATCCTCTGTAACTTAAGGAAGTATGAAAGACCATTTAAAATGTTCAGAACAGATGTGCTACTGGACCAGATGGTATTGCACCTGAGCTGCTCAAACATTCTTTGGAACCTGTGAGCATTGTCCTTCATCAACTCTTCATTGGAGTGTGGGTATCAGGCCAAAAGGAAAGAGGTACAAGGATCTCACAATGAGTGTGTCAACTGCAAGCCAATCTGATTGCAACTGGTCCCTGGAAAGTTTGTCATTCATGCCCTGTTTGGTAGAATGCAACCATTTCTTAACAGATGTAGTAGTCCTCAGCCGTAAAATTTCACTGCTGGACAGTCAACAATGGATGTTATACTTACCCTTTGGCTTCTGGCTGAGCTGTACTGAGAATTTAATTGCCCACCTCATGAAGCATATTTTGATAACAAAGCAGCTTTTGATTCAGTAGACAAGTTGGCACTTTGGCTCACAAGGAAAGAAGCTAGTGTCCCAGATGTTCTGATAAATCTCGTGGGCTTTCTTCACTCTAGTCCTGGTGTAAGAGTGCATGTTGGATCATGGCTTTCACACACAACCCGCCAACCTGAAGCATATTCTCACCAGCAACTATACACCGCACCATAATAACTCTAACCCAAGAACCAATCCATGTAACAAACCTCGGTGCCAACTCTGCCCACATATATACACCAGCAACACCATCACAGGACCTAACCAGATCAGCCATACTGTCACTGGTTCATTCTCCAGCACATCTACTAACGTAATATATGCCATCATGTGCCAACAATGCCCCTCTGCTATATACATCGGACAAACTGGACAGTCCCTATGTAAAAGAATAAATGGACACAAATCAGATATTAGGAATGGCAACATACAAAAACCTGTAGAGGACCACTTCAATCTCCCTGGACACACAATTGCAGGTAGCCATCCTACAGCAAAAAAACGTCAGGACCAGACTTCAAAGAGAAACTGCTGAGCTACAGTTCATCTTCAAGTTTGACACAATCAACTCAGGATTAAACAAAGACTGTGAATGGCTCGCTAACTACAAAAGCAGCTTCTCCTCTCTTGGTATTCACACCTCCAGATCAGTTACTAGAAGTGGGCCTCATCCTCCCTGATTGGATCCACCTCGTCATCTCTAGCCTGATTCTGGCCTGCATATTTATACTGCCTCTGGAAATTTCCACTACATGCATCTGACGAAGTGGGTCTTTGCCCACAAAAGCTTATGCTCCAACACTTCGGTTAGTCTATACAGTGCCATAGGACTCCTCGCCACTTACACAAAACCTTGTGCGTATTCCTACCACAGCACTATTCTGTTGAGCTATTGTCTGGGTAACAGGGCTTGCCACTCCACATATCAGAATCCAAGTTGGTCAAAAAGTGTGCACTGACCAAGACCATGCCAATGATCAGGGCTCACCAAGCGGCAGTGAGCCTCACTCACCAGCCGTGCACAACCACGCGCTGCGCATGCGCAGACCACACTACGCGGCCACGCCGAGCTAAAATCTACTTGCCATGGACGAGTAGATTATGTTAATTGTCAAGCCCTGCCAATGATGCTGCCTTGCTTGTGGAGAAGCCAGTATATTTCAACTCCATCCCTCAAGTTTTCCAAGACACTTCCTACACTATGGGGTTGAATATCTCCTGACAGAAGACCAAGGTCAGAATCTTGTAGCTAGACCACCAGAACCTCCAGTGCAGGAGGGACCAAATACCATGGAGAGAGCACTGATGAGTTTCTTTACCTTAGCTGCAGAGTTCAAACAGTTGCAGCAAACCACCTCTTGCATTAAATCCATGTCTCACCTATGGATGCAAAAATGTTTCTGTGTTGCTGAGTCAAAGTTCAGAATCTATCAAACCTGTGGACTGCTTGTATGCTATACAAGTCAGAAACCTGGACCTTTTTACAGGCAGAATAGAAAAGGGGTTAGCAACCTACAGCACATGCCATAAGTGGCACGCGAGCTGATTTTCAGTGGTATGCAGTGCCGGAGCTATGCCCCTCCCCTTCTCCCCCATGCAGCTGTTTTTTGAGCTCCCCCTAGAAGTTCCTGCACAGGCAGGGAGTTCAACTGATGGGGGGGAGCATTGTCTTGGTGAGCAAGCAGGTAAACGAAGCTGCTCGAAACAGAGCAGCTCCCAAAAGAGGTAATAAAAAGCAAGATAATGAGAGGATAAGTGGGTAGGCAGGGGAGGGGGAGCGGGTGAGTGGGTAATTGAAAGGAGAGTTTGGAGAATCCTTTGTGTACAGGAGAGAGAGGCAGAAATTGAGCACTCTCAAGTCTCCTGGGAAGGGGGAGGGAAGGGGCTGACTGAATGGGAGAGTTGAGGGAAAGGGGGTGGGTGGATGTAGGCATTGGGGTGAGGTGGAGGCAGGGAGGTGGTTTGTTTGTTCTTTGAGGTGGGGGAGATGTAGATAATATTTTGTGCTTAAGCTGGGAGTTAAGACAGGACAGACTGTTGGTGCCTGCTACTTTGAGAAGCAGGATTTTATCCCAGTCCCCACCTGGGCTGCAGAGAGCAAATTGCTCAGGGGTAGGTGGGGAAAAGAGGAAGTGGGGGGTGCTGGCATCTGTTCAGAGAGGTGGAAGCATGGGATAGTTTATTTTGGGTGTCTGACTCATTTGTTGAAATTCAGGTTCCATTCCTCTCTGCCTGGGTTGTAGTGGGGGAGGAAAGCAGGTTGCAAGTGGTGTGTATGTGCTAGGAGGACATTTGCATGATTACATTTCAAACAACGTTTACATAGGTGTTAATGGTGTAAGATGTCCATCTTAATTTATTTATTAATGAAGCTGCTGTTAGTAGGACTATTATTTACTTTAAAAAGTATCAACGGCACGCAAACCCATAAATAGAAGTGAATAAGTTAAATCTCAGCACACCACTTCTGAAAAGTTGCTGACCCCTGGACTAGAGTTATTCCGGATGTGCTTTTCCTTTATCAGCTCTTCTGATCTATATGATGTATAACCTGTTGTCTGTAATCTTATATGTAGATTTTAAGCTCTTCAAGGCAGGAACTGTCTCTTTATTATATTTGTTCAGCATCTGTTACAGTGGGGGCACTGGCTTCTGGGAGCTACCTGAAATACCAATAATAAATAAGAATAACACCATCCATCCCAGAAAAATCCAAGGGAACACTTCATCCAGTTTGGTACTTTTCCCTTTATCACTACACTTTCTGAGTCTTCAGCCAATTTTCATTTTGTAAAGCAGTGTTCACATCTAAACCCATGAGTGAATTTTAAAAGTAAATTATTGTGACATAATGAAGCACAGGCTGAAATCTAAATACACCGCACCTACTACTGTGATTTCATTCACTCATTTTGTAAATGAATCCAATTTTGTAATCAAGTTGTCTGGCAAGATTTGTCCTTTTAAAACCCATGTTTCTTATTAGTCATGATTTAATAAGCCTGTAGCTCTGTGGTGATTTTTTGTGCATGTTCTATTTTATTAGGGACTGGCAGAAATACCCAGCATCGCCCGGGAAACATATAGTAAAAGGCAGTGGCAGATATAGGGCAGGGCGAGCAGGGTGGCCGCCCCTGGCCCCACGCTTCAAGAAGCTCCGCACCTGCACTGTGGGGCCACCATGCATGCGCCATGTCAAAGGGGGAGGGCCCGTGAAATTGTGCTGCCCTGGGCCCTGCAAAATCCTCATCTGCCCCTGATAAAAGGTGTGATGAATGAACTACGTCAATGACATTAATATAGCATATTTTATTGGAAATACTTTTCTCTTATATGTGACTTTAAGAAATTAACATAGCTAGTGATGTGCATACAAAACGCATTTACATGTAACTCATTTCTTGCTAACAAAAGGTGTGGCAAATGAAGTACATAAATTATGTTAACATAACATATTTTATTGGAAATACTTTTTCTTGTATCATAGTGAAAGGATCTCGTAGTTGCAGTTTATGTGATACACTTAACAGAAGAGTCCAGCAAATGCCTATGATAAGGCACTACTAAAAGCTACTTAGTGGCCCAGTTGGGGTTTTGGGGCCCAGTTGGGGCTCTGGGGGACCCAATTTCAAGCTATAACCAATCCAGTTATTGAGGTTAGGAAATCAGTAGTATCCATGCAAAATTTTGTGTTTCTATGATCAGGCGCTACTGAAAGCTAATTATCAGTGGGCCCATTTGGGGCTCTGGGGGAACCGGAGGAACCAATTTCCAGATATAACCAATCCAGTTATTTAAGTTAGGAAATCAGTAGTATCTGTTCAAAATTTGGTGTTTCCCAGCAAATGCCTATGATCAGGCGCTACTAAAAGTGAATTAGTGGCCCCATTGGGGATCTGGGGGCCCAATTGGGGCTCTGAGAGACCTGATTTTGAGATATAACCAATGCAGTTATTTAAGATAGGAAATCAGTAGTATCCGTTCAAAATTTGGTGTTTCTAGCTCTTACCATTTCGGAGAGCTATGCTAATTATCAGTGGGCCCAATTGTGGATCTGGGGGAACTGAGGGAACCGATTTCGAGATATAACCAATGGAGTTATTTAAGTTAGGAAATCAGTAGTATCTGTGCAAAATTTGGTGTTTCTAGCTCTTATCATTTTGGAGATCTTTCAGGACAAACAAGCAAACAAACAAACTTTCTGAAATATTTATAAGATTAAAATTAGGTTTCATAGATAATAAGTGGTTTAAAGGTTTGATCAGATAGTTTCTCACTAAAGGAATGTTCATATAGATATTTATAAATGTTAAAAGCAGAAATAAAAATATACATTTCCAAGTATTAAACAAATTTTACTCTCATCTGGTGAAATGGAGCAGCAAGGAATTTTTTTTATCTGCTTTGTACTTCTTTATTGCGTTCCCAATATCCAAATCTCTAGGTTCACAAGAAGACCAGCATGGCAGATCTATCTTGATCTTAGCATGTTCTAACCTAAAACTTGGTCTATACTATCAAATCATGTCAGTATAACTGTGTTGCTCAGACAGGCCCTCTAATGGGGGGAGGGGCAAAGAGGGAAAATGCCCCACTGCCCAGCTATTTCAAGGGCCTTGGGCTCCCAGGCATTGCTACTGCTACTATGGCAGCTGGAACTCCAGGCCCTTTAGAATCGCTGCCAGAGCAGCACACAGTACGCTCCAAAGCCCAAGCCACATGTTCTGGCTGGCTCTGAGGGCCAGCAGTGGAGGAGGGGACCATCCAGGCAGTGCTGGGGGCTGACTGTCTCAGCCCCGCCCCTTCCCCCTGAGGTGCCACCCCTTCTGGGAACACAGAACTGATTCCCTCCAGCTCACACATTGCCCAGGGGGCCAGCAATCCTGTTGGGTCCCTTGTGCTCAAGGGTGTAGATAACTGAATCTGTGTCCCTCAGACCCAGACTACTGTACTAGCCGCAGGACCCTGTAAAATGAGTATAAAATGCTCCCCGCTCTGAGGGAGTTTTTGTGACTTAATGTTTGCAAAGCAGTTTCAGATTGTCAGGTAGGGGTATGTCTACACTACCACCCTAGTTCGAACCGAAGTTGCAAATGAAGCCGAAGTTGCAAATGAAGCCCAGGATTTAAATATCCCGGGCTTCATTTGCATCTTGCCGGGCACCGCCATTTTTAAAGCCCCGGTAGTTCGGACTCCGTGCCCACGGTTGCACGCGGCACGGAGTAGGTAGTTCGGATTAGGCTCTCTAATCCGAACTACCGGTACACCTCGTTCCATGAGGAGTAACGGTAGTTCGGATTAGAGAGCCTAATTCGAACTACCTACTCCGTGCCGCGTGTAGCCGCGGGCACGGAGTCCGAACTAGCGGGGCTTTAAAAATGGCGGCGCCCGGCAAGATGCAAATGAAGCCCGGGATATTTAAATCCTGGGCTTCATTTGCAACTTCGGTTGCCTACATTAACCACCCTAGTTCGAACTAGGGTGGTAGTGTAGACATACCCTAAAGGAAAGTCATTGTTATAACATGATGGAAAAAGGTCACATTGATTATGTATTCCAACTCTATAAGCCACTCCCTGATACCAATGTGACTTTCAGTGCTGTGAGAGCTATCAGCGTCAGTATAACTAAAAAAAGCAGAAGAGCAGACATATTCCCTGGATGCGGCGGAGTTTTTCATCCCTGAAAAACTCTGTAGTCTAGATGTAGCCTAAATGTAGTAGGAAACTACAATGGTTTTTCAGGCTTCTCTTTTAAAGAAAGCCTTTCCCATCTACAAAACCACCCTACTTCATCAAGATCATGTCCCTCATATCAGTATGGTATGACAGAGAACACAGAATCAAACTTAGTATCAAAGACCCTTGAATTCAGGAGTGGTTTAGTTCAGTATTGGAAAGGGGTTTTCTAAAACAAGATGATCTTTTTGATATACGACTGTCAAAGTAATCTCCGGTTGTCTTTTGCAAAGTTTATCACCAACTAATAAGTTAAAAATTAGATGTTTTCTTTACCTTTCATGAATGTGTTTAGCTAATTTATAAATAACATGTTTAATTATTCCTTACCAAGCAAAACACATTGATTATAGACATTTTATTCACATGAAAAATCAGAGGAATTTTTTAAGGCCAAAAAAACCTACACTGTTATCCTGGTACGGTTATTTAAATATCTGTCACAACATGGAAGGTATTAAATCCAAAACAGATAGGCTACGTCTAGATTGCATCCCTTTTTCGTAAAAGGGATGCAAATTAGACGTATCGCAATTGCTAATGAAGCGAGGATTTAAATCTCCCCTGCTTCATTAGCATAAAAATGGCTGCCGCTTTTTTTCGGCACGGAGCTTTGCCGGAAAAAAGCGCCAGTCTAGATGTGGATCTTTCGGAAAAGAAAAATCTTTTGGCCTTTTCCAAAAGATCCCTTATCCCTTATTTTAAGAGGGATAAGGGATCTTTCTGAAAAGGCTTTATTTTCCGAAAGATCTGCGTTTAGACTGGCACTTTTTTCCGGCAAAGCTCCGTGCCAAAAAAAGCGGCAGCCATTTTTATGCTAATGAAGCGGGGGAGATTTAAATCCCCGCTTCATTAGCAATTGCAATACGTCTAATTTGCATCCCTTTTACGAAAAAGGGATGCAATCTAGACGTAGCCATACTATACAACTGGATACATAATGGATATTTGATTAAGCATGGATAGCATATTTTTATACTGGTATCTTTTCTTGGAGCCAGAAAGTATATTTGTGCCTAATTAATATCATAGTATGAATTTTAAAACAGGAAATTTGTGAACACTATACTTCCTTTCTCTATGAAAAAGCAGTCTTTTCTAAAAATCTAATATGCTAAGAAGAGTGATCTTCTAGCTATCCTATGCTACATTGCATATGTTTTCTCATTGAAATGTTCTTGTTGCAGTTTTATAGATTGTTTGAGAGGAATAATGTTCATAAAAAGATATCATTTAAAATGTGAACTAAAATGATTTGTCTTAATGTTTCTATGAATCACAGAATATCTATGCACCAATTTGGTAACCTTCTCTTTAATTCCAAATGGAAAAGGCATTTGATAATGAAATTACTGTAATTTTAGACCACTTTGTTTTTTGATGTATTATTGTGTATATAATTTTTTCCTTTAAAAGTGTGATCTTTGTATATTACTATGTCAAGCTCAGATTAATCATGACAAAAAAACATTTTCATAACCCAGGAAATGTTAACATATTTCATTCCTTGCTTTGGAAAGATAAAAGAAATGATCACAGAAACACATTTTAATTTCCATTCTACCCTGAAGTCCATTTCAGTGATGTAATTTGCATGTCGACCCTGTTTTCACCCACAAATTACTTTAATCTGTCATGTCCATATTTTGTAGTCTCTGGCTTTGTTTTATGTTTGCGTTGTTTTAAATTTGCATGCTGTCTATATTACTTGTGCATGACATCTACATTAATTTCAAGTTGAATGTTTGCTTACTCTGAAAGACATTCATGGATCATTTATTTTACATGTGTATTTTTCTTTTGTTTTCAGTTTTAAAAGTTTTAATATGCTTGAAATGTAAAAGTGGCATGAAACTTTTGTGACACAAGTAAAATAACTGTTTTCATAGGTTTTTAAGTAGTTAAAACTTTTGATTTCACATCTTTTAGAAATCTTTTGTAGAACTTCTACTATGCTGTTAATACAATAAATTATAAGTCTCTAAACTTATTTAATTATATATTTAGGACCAAATCTTGGTTCCTTTATTCATGCAAATAGTCCCAAAGAAATTGGATTATTTGCTTGAATGAGATGAGAAGAAATTGATTCTGAATACTTAATGCCTACATCCTGCTACCATTTAATATTATGTGATGAAGCTTTCTAACCATCAACAAAACGTACACCTTTTCACACAAAATCCCCATTCATCTAAGTATTAACTCTGCATATGCAGGGTTATGATAGGATATGCAGCTGAATTTGCTAAGAAATATTGTACAGCAGCAGATGACAATTACTAAATTATATAAAGCTGACACTATATGCACCATGACTAATGAATGTCTGTGGTGTACAAAGTAAAATGAAAGTATTGTCTCTGATTATTTGAATAAGTCTTTGAATTGTACCTAATTTCAAAATTAAGGAGAGGGAGATAAAACTTTTATTAGGGAACTTGGAACAGCTGCCAAAAATAAATATTTTAATTAGCACAGAATTTAACTTGCTTGCCTATGGGAAGTGAATCTGTGGGTCCCTTCAATTTCCTCTTGACAGCTATTATGGCTAAACATCAGTGGTCTTCTTTTGAGATACACTGAGCCACTCACAATTGCCATTGACTTCAATTTGAGTGGCAGTGCTCAGCATTTCTCAACTGATGTTCCTTTAAGAGGGCTGAATGAAAATCCCAGATCCAAGCACCCTGAAATTTGGATGGAGGGAGGAAGGGAAATCAGACTCTATGACTATATTTGGATACAGATGTTGTAAATGGGTCCTATCATTATAGTGGACTGAACAACCCCAAACTTTGGAGTTTCAAAATCTAGATCAGTAGTTTGAGTCCAACTATAAAAAAACCAATCAGTCTTCAAGACACTATATCCTTAAACTGCAATCCCTCTTGAAAATCATGTGCGTGATTCTTTGCAGCCACTTGATTTTGACTGGTTTGAGTCACGACAGTTCTCTCCACTTTTACAAACTAGTTGTTTTGTCAGCATGAGTGTGACAACAATTAGACGTCCCTGTTTTTGCCCCATGCCTTTTCTCCTTCACAGTCATTCAATGACAAGCGTAAAAAGAACTTCATCTTTTCACGAAAATTCCCATTCTACAAGAGCAAGGAGCAGAGTGAGCAGGAGACAAGTGATCCAGAACGTAAGTAATCTCTTGGAGATGATGTCACATGCAGCACAAAAAATGGGTGACACGCATGACACCAGAACCCCACACATCTAGGCAAACAAACAGTAAAGGCAGGCAGGTGAGGTATTACTACTGTGACCAATGTATGATTGCAGTCTGGATCTAGCTGGTGCTCCCTTCCTGTCAAACATCTCTTTCAGAGTAAGTTAAAGCAGTGACCTTGACTTCTGGCTGGACAAATTCCATGTATAAATTTCTTCCCTTTGTCATAAAATTTGCTGATTATTTTTCTTGTTTTAAATTCAGTTTTTTCCTACATAAAATGTTCAAATCCAGGACTGGCCCAAACTGATGCAAAATCAGTTTCTCTTAAATTATTACATTCATTTTATTTTTTGATTGAAAACCCCCCAAACATTCCAGTAGCATTTTTGTGTCTATTACTTTTTTGACTTAATCTAAATGGCTCCAGTCTCCTTGTTGATTACTTTTGTTTACTTTGTTGAGTGTTAATCTTGAAATAAAAGCCACAATCAGTGATTTTTTTCTATTTCTCAACATTTTGCTTCTAATTTTAAACAGTAAACAGAATTATAATCCTCTAAATAGAATCTGGTGATTCACTCCATGCCTATATTATATATTCCGAGTACCCAGAATAATTTAATGTGTATTCTGGTGTTATACCAGAAGAAAATTACCTTTTTTTCCTCCTCCTTTAATATTCTTTCCCTACAAATTGATCTTCTAAGGATTCTTTGTGCTGGGTTTTTTTTTTTTTTTTTTTTTTTTAAGTTTTGGTTTTATTTAACTGTAGGAGCCGAGAATACATAATGGTCACTGACGTTTTCATTGAAAACATTACATTGGGATATGGATTTAAAGTTGTTTCAAAAGAAAGCAGGGATCCAGACTGCTCCATCTGCATGGTCAGTCATGGTAGTATCCATTTCAACTCCACTGACTTCTTCCTTCCTCTTCTGCGGCTGTTCTTCCTTTCTCATTGCTCTCTCTGGGGACTTCCGTGCAGGACATCCCCGGATTAGGTGACGACGGTTATGGAACAAAGACTCTGAGTAAGTTCCCAGGAATGGTCACTTCAACTTTTTTTTTGTTTGTGTTCTGTTTTTGTTTTGACTTTTGTTCCTTCTCTAAGGACCTTCCATTCCCAGCATGCACAAGATAGAGTTTTATTTGTTACCCAGCTGTGAATGCATCAAAAATGTTTCAATTGTTTTGTTCTGCATGACAGTATTAAATAACTTACAGTGTATCAAACAGACACTTTTACTTCTGATGTAATAACACCTTTTGTTTCTGACAATGTTTTTATTCCCATCATAGCAGTTCTGTAGACAGTAGCATATCTAGAACTTGTACTGCTGCCTAGAATATGCCTTTGAGCAACAATCCATCTTGATATGAAGATCTTGAAAAGATCAATAGAAAATTTACACTACCACTTCTTCATTTTCAGCTTTTTGCATGGGAGTGTTTGTTAATTTGCCAGACTGTAGATTAGTACCTTGCTGTTAATAGAAGAACCTATTTGCAGGCAAGAAAAGACCTAACCTTCTCTATAACTAATTTTAGATCTGTATCACCAATAGCAACCTATCCTTTGTCACTACACTTTATCAATTTCTTTTTCTGGTATGTGGTGATCCTGCCTCAAGGGTTGTTATTATAGATTTGTGGCAATTTGTCAGCTGATTCTTCAAAAATAATTTGGGTTTTGTAATTCATTTCTAGGGAATTTCAATAAAATACATTATTTGCAAAACTGAATTCCATATATTTAGCTATATTAGTATGGTGTATCCAGCCATCAATAAGTCCAGCATAATAATAGTACTTACTGGTGTATTGGCTGTTTTCTTCTTTCAATGCTTATTCTTTTTCTTAAGACACTGATTAATTGAGGCATAATGTATGTGAATGTTACCACTGCATCACCTATTTTATATGTGCTTTTGATTACGAAAATGCACGTTCATTCACACATTTGAAGAGATTATTAAACACCTGGGATTTTATTTTAATTGACATTAAATCATGTAATGGTTGACTTTCCCTTTTAAATGTGGAAACTTTATCTCTTGAAAAGCAGAGGGAGAGTTCTACAATGCTGGTTTTCTGGATAATGGGCAACAAATGTCATTGTCATAAGAATTTTGAGACTTTAAGAAAGTGCCTTCTCCGCGTTGCATAAAATGTATCAGAGTCCATCCATTTAAATAAAGCCCTTTTGAATAACTCTGTCCAATAAAAGACAGATCTCTGTAATATACCATTTTACTCTGGTTGCAAACTATTTGCAGACTTTCTCAACTGTTACTATCGAAGCTAATTGTTATCTGTACTAATATATACATTTTAATGGCATTCAGCCTTCCTATGGGCTGTAAAATTTTGGTTAATATAAGCCATCATGATTCTGTATATAACATCAATTTGGTATTACATGTGTTAAATACCACTACTTCAGATCTGCAAATATGATAAATTTTGCTCCAAATGTAGGTTTTATAAAAATTAGTCTTTTGCTAAATCCTGTGTGTTCCATGATTGTTTTTAATTGTCATTCCACCCTTTCTCCTCTCCCCCCTCGCCCATTCCTGCAATGCTACTCTGCCAACCATGCACATGAGCAATTTTGGATATTTGGAGGCAAGACAAGGTGCTCTTGTGATATTGTCACTTGACAGGTCCATGAGGAAGCAACCTTGGCCACGAATGCTGATTCTGCTGTTACTCTCTCTTTGAAGAGATTAACTTCTGTGAACTGCTCCCCTTTACTGTGAGGATATGGACCAGCTGCACGTGGGCAGTCAGGTTAGATAGGAGTCCAAGGATTATTGTGGAGGAGTTAGGCCTTTCTAAGCCTCAGCTCTCCACAGATGCTCCAGTCTGTGGATCCCAGGACATTTGCCAGCCATGCCACCTGCCCACTTATTTTCAGTACCTCATTCAGTACTCATACATGGTGGCTAGAAGCTCAAACTGCTTTCTTCCTTTCACCTCCTCAATCTGCAGCAGGGCCTGTGCCTTAGTTGAAGGTGAGGTGGATGTGGGCAATGTAAAGCACCAGCTTTTCATTTGAGGAGTGTTTTGGCAAAAGACATTATGTTGCAGACGTGTAACCTACACATCTGCTGGGTGTGTTTCACTGTCCCATATTGTGGCACTTAGACCACTTACAGAGGGAAAGAATGAGTTTGCTCTACAGCCTTAGCTGAGAGCCAGCTGACTTTTAGCTCAAGTTCTAGAGGCTCATGCACTAAACTCCAGAGTTCCCAGGTTTGGTTCTGCTTTTTGGCATTACAGAAGCACATTCTGTTTGTCTTGGAACTAGGTTTTTAATTCCAATCACATCTAATTATGAAACTATGATTGGTGTGATATTCAGCTTTCTCCGGCAATAACTTTCCTGTAAAAATCAACAACAGCCCAGACCTGTCCATCAACAGTACAAAATACAGAAATGTTTGGCAGCTCCTAATAGCCTTTATCAGTAATTTGTATGTGACCTGGAGACTTTGTCAAGGAGGTGTAAGTGTCCCAAGTCCACATGTTCATTAGCTTAGCAATATAAACCCTAATGGCAGAGCAGGCCATGCAACTGTATAGGCATCATGGCCCAAAAATTCAAAAGTGGCCTCTCATTTTGGATGGCTCTGTTTTTTGGTACCCAACTTTAGACATACATAGGACTTTGCATGTATACCAGTTGAATTCAGTCAATCCGCCACCCAAAAATAGTAACTACAGATCACTATGCCATTCATTCCCTCTATATCTGCTAGGAGCTGTCATATTCTAGAAAAAGGAAACCAACCTTAAAGAAGTTAGCTGAATTGAGGATGAAATTGAGTCCCCTATAAGCATCTATATGAACTTTTTACAAATTTTGGGATGGGGGCTCATCTCTCTCCCCTATCCTTCTATCCCAGTAAATGAGCATTAGCAGAACAAAAGGCATAAACTGTAACCAGGACCTCTTAGCTGTAGTGTGGAGGGCTGTGGCCAGCTGCAAGTGGGGAGTCAGTTCCAGTCGGCGGCTATCCTCCATGTTCTGAACAATGGATTTTCCATGCCATGTTTGAACTCTTAACTCACAAAAGATTAACCCCATCTGACTTTGCAAGCCCTAGATGACCATAGACAACCCAAGCTCCCTTTTATATGAAATTTTGCAAAGTTCTTCATGCCCTTACTGAGTTCCAATGATATCTGCCCAGAGCTACCTGGATGGTGGTCTCACTCTAAAAGCACAATGGAAAACCCATTAGTTCTGCCAACTGCCCCTTTATAAACCACCTTTCTGTAATGCATTACATATGGATCAACTTTCCAGCGATCATTTAATTGGGGAATTGAGTTAGTGGGTCTAGTGAAGACCTGGCAAATTGACTAGAGAACACTCTCCAGTTGACCTCAGCACTCTACTCTAAATGAAAAGAGTAAGATAAATCAATGGGAGAGTGTTTCCCATTGACCTAGCACAGTGTAGACACTGCAATAAGTGGACCTAAGCTATGTCAACTCTAGCTATATTATTCACTTAGCTGGAGTTGTGTAACTTAGGTTGACTTACTGCAGTAGTGTATACTTAACCTCAGTCCTACTCCTAACTCCTTCAGACACAATTTCTGTCCTCTTGGTCCCAGCAGGCAAGATATTTGTGGAAGACAGAATTGAGGACTCTGAGGCTATGGCTAGATGGCAGGCTTCTTTTGGAAGAAGCTTTTCCAGAAGAGATCTTCTGAAAAAAACTTCTTCCAAAAGAGAGCATCCACACTGCCAAAGCGCATCGAAAAAGCGATCTGCTTTTTCAACAGATAGCGTCCACACTGAATGGATGCTATCTTACATGTAAGCTGTGATTACTGTGGGTGGAGTGGCCACCAGGGCACCTGTGCATTTTCCTCTTTCCTCTTCTATTGAAAGAACTCCCTCTTCCCCATCCACACACGCCTTTTTCTGAAAGAGCTCTTTCGGAAAAGACGTTCTTCCTCGTAGAAAGAGGTTTGCCAATGTTGGAAAACCCCCTCTGTTCTTTCAATTTTTTTTTAAGAACATGATTGCAATGTGAACGGAAGTGAGGTTTTTTTGGAAAAGCAGCCATTTTTCTGAAAAAAAAAAACCCTCTGTAGTGTAGACATACCCGGAGGCTGGGAAGGGCAGAGAGTGTTGTTATGGAGTTTCTTGCATTTTTCGCAGAAGCAACTGGTACTGGAGACAGGATACTGGACTAGTTGGACCACAGGTCAGCACCCTGCTAGCAATTCCTATCTTTCTATGGCCACATTTAGGCTACTTCTGAGAGAGTTCCTCCTTCCGCTAGCCCAGATCTTGAGGGCATTAATCTTGGTAACTACCAGTATTGCCTGAAAAATTTTACAGCAAGCCCTGTTATTTTCATGAGAGGTGTTATTGTTGTATGGAGAACTTTAAATAAATAAAAAGAAAACATGGGGTAAACATGCCCTTTAGTTTGCAAGCCCTGACTACAATACCTTGCACAATGACTAATAACTGGCACAAAGTGTGGAAGAAGAGCTCTATTATGAGAGCAGTTCCTATGTCTAAATATCCAGGTCTTTGCATAATTAGCCTATAGGTCTAGGGAAGTGTGAATGGACTGCTGTGTATTTTGGCTTGCAGATGTTTGAGATGTCACTGCCTCTTTGTGCAGTTCCTCAAGGTGGAGAAGTGCCACTGCCAGAAAAGTAACTAGCCACAGCTGTGTAACCTCCTTCTTAACTTGCCAAGAGATAAAGCTTTCATCTTAATGATATGAGTTATCTGAGGTTTTCAGATGGAGCTGCTGCACTGATTTTACTTCCACTCTGAACACTCACCTTTGC
The DNA here is from genome assembly GCF_049634645.1 of Pelodiscus sinensis. Lineage (NCBI taxonomy): Eukaryota > Metazoa > Chordata > Testudines > Trionychidae > Pelodiscus > Pelodiscus sinensis. The sequence goes on from NC_134711.1 coordinate 312,604,653, forward strand.
ATGAATGTGGCAAATCTTTTTAAGTTCCAGCTGCTTCATGGTGCTTGGTTATATTCTTTAATTTGCTGTACTGTTCTTGCAGAACATGTTTCCTCTAATGCCAGCGATAGCGAAAGTAGCTACAGTAAGTTATTGCTTTCGTTTGGGGCTCTTTGCATTGCATTGCTTATTTTATTTTGTTTTTCTTTCCTTGCTGATCTTTTTTAACTTCAAAAATAAAAGATTATTATTTGAGCAAATGGTTTGAAATGCAAATTCCTAACCGTATTTCAGGAATTAAACTATAAAAGAGAAATGGCATCTTTTATGCAGCTAATGAGCATGAGTTTTGTTAATTTGAATGCTTTCTGAGAAATGAAACCAATCCTGACTTTGGGAAGGTTTGTGAAAATCTAGATGTCTTGGGTACTAATTGGTAATTTAATCTCAGCAGGGGTGGCTCCACTTTATCACAGTATTTCTCGATGACTCTTTTAAAAGGAAAACTGCTCCACAAGAGTCACATGCACAAAAACAGTTTCACTTCTGCAGTTGTAATTTGCACCAATACTTCAGTACCTGCATTTGAGTTGCAAATAAAGAAATCAAATGCAAGTTCTCTGATTTGAAGATGCACTTCATTTTCTTGGTGTCAATTTCATAAATGCAGCTTGCACCTTCAGAAAGATAGGACAGGCCTACAGCCTTTGGAAACTTTAACTTGAATCCCAAAGATTCCTTCATAATTGAGCTCATGATCACACAATTTTAGCCATGGAGAAGGACCGCTATATTGTGCCAAAGTCCCATTGAGTAATGGGCATGGAGTCCATTTGTATGAATCAGATTGTGGGATCAAGACCTTAATGGGGATCATTTGTATCACATCACTCCCCCATGTGTATAAATGATACTGAAATATTCAGGGAACATAAAATGTTTTCCAGAAAATGATGGAAAAAGCACTAACTAATTCAAATTTGGCATGATTGTATGTGAAAAAGATAACAAAAAATCTGGGTTACTTTCCAAATCTCTGATTGCATCAAGCCATTTGCTTTGCATATGCAGTTCACCAATCACAGAGCACTGTCTTGGGTTAAGAACCTGTATATGTTATGTTAACCATTGGTTTCATACTGTGTAGTGACTGGTGTTGATATAGTGTATAGCCGTCAGTTACTGTTAATAAACACTGCTTTGTTTCAGCCAAGTAAATTTTTTACTCCATTCAGAAATGGAAGACTAGTTTTTATTCTCTTGTTGTAAAAATGATTTCTTGGAAAGCAGTTGCCAGAACTACAAGAAAACTGTAGGCACATTGAAACTGCAGAAAATTCTCAATAATCCTGCTTAATATTTGTTGTGTCCTCTGTTGGGGGAAAGATTGATGGTCTTGCAATCAGTGCGCAAGGCTGAGTCCAGATTCTTTTCCTACTTCTTTCTTAGATTCTGTAGGACCTTGGGCAAGTACAATAGGGCTTAATTTTCTAAGATGTGTATGAATGGCTTATCATTCACACAGGCACTGCTGAAATTTTTACCTGTAGCATAAACTATGAAATTTTCAGTCCTATGGGGACACTCCTTGCTGCCTACTAACTTTTTTTAAGTGAAAGGAAAAAACTAAAAGCTGATTGAGGGGAAAAGCAAATTTCGAGCATACAAAAGATCTCATACAATGAATAATTCAGTTCTTGTTCTTCCCTGCAGAGTCAGGTTAGCTGGGGGACTCAGCCCCATCACTAGAACTTGGCATTAGCTGCATTTGGAGCCAGCTATGTTCCAAACAAGCTCCTCAACAGGATTGCCATTGTGATTTAGATAGGAAGCCAGAGGTTTGGGTGATCAGAGAAGATGTGCAAGTTACTTTACTAGTACGTAGTGAGATAGGTGCTTATATAACTGGCTGTAAACTGCCAGCTGGTAAAATGTATAGAAAACTGAGAGATTAAGGAAACTGTGAGATTTAGAAAAAGAAGGGAGTGGCAAGTGTATGGGTGGGAGGAGTGAAGTCCTGCAAGATTTTCACATTTTTCCCGATCAGACAGGACAGATCATCCCCACAATCTGAGTAAGATGTTCTGCATTTTTCTAGTAGGATTCTGGCTACTGTTTCCAGATGTTCTTACTTTTGTTTCTCATGATAGATAATGAGTAAAAAGGCACTCTGTTCATTGCTAGTGTTATTACCTGGTCACTCTCAGAACCATTCCAAATCATCTATGCAATTGTGAAAGTTTGGCAATGAAGTCTTCTTAGTGTTGTTTAGGTGGAACTTGTTAGAGAGATTAATAGAGGCGGTCAAAAATGATGTTTGTTTCTATGGAAAATTAGAATACAAACTATTTCAGTTTTCAGCAAAAGTATGTCATTTGTTAGTGTTTGGTTTCTCTGACAACAAAATTAAAAATGTCCATGGAAAGCAGGTACATTTCACATAGAAAACTTTATTTAAGCAAAAACCCAATTTTCTGTCAAAAAACAGCATGAAACGGAAAAATTTTGATCAGCCTTGCAATTAACTTGTTCCATAGAGAGAATATTAACTCTTTTGCAAAAACTTATATAACATAACTAGAAATCTAATAAAAAGGTGTGAGAACCAATTGTCCTCAGTTACTTATTAATCCCATTGACTTAACATTTGAGAGTAGAATTGGGTCCACTTTACAAAATAAAAGCAACTTCTGATCTGTAATATGGCATATAAGTCCTGGTCTAGAAGCAAGTTATTATTGTAATTAGTGTCCATCCAGCTATTTTTGAGTTATTTAATCAAACATTTCAACATTACATGTGTTTCTCAGGAAAGCTATTGGTCAAACTCTGTTGATTGTTTTCAAACCAAGTTTAGAGGAAATCATTTCACATGTGGATTAATCTTTTTGTTTTGAAATGGCTGTGAATTTAATACTTTTTGCTCACAATTCAATAGCTTTTTACAGCAGCCATCAAGAATTGCATGTGTTTTACTAAATCTATTTAACCTAATTGCATAATTGCACTAATTAACTAGAGAGGCAATACTTGACTAAAACTTGGGGAGGAAGGAGAAAAGGAAGCATTTATGCACATGAGAAAGATCATTAAGGACCATAGTTTACCCTCTTTATGTAACCTGGGCTGCAATTAACATTATGAGACTTCTTTACATAGAAAAAGCTTAAAGTAGTCTTCTTTAGTTATCGGGTGAGCCTAATTGTTAAGGATAATACCATTTAGATTGATACCAACGCACACAGAGGGCAACTATAATGTTATCACCAGCACGTTGTGCTTTGTATTGCTATGGAAGACTTCTTTATGAATCTGATCAAGAACTACATAGAGTTTACATATGTGTAATAGTCACAGATTACTTGTCAATCCTACATTAATTCTCAGATAGCTGTGGATATGAGTATATGGATCATACTTGATCCCTAATCCCAACTTTTTTGTAACGGCTACAATAGAAAAATGTCATCATCTGAATACAAGCAGTATACCATTATGTAAATACAGACACCATAGAAAGATATTTTTGTTGGAAGTCGATAGTGCCTTCCTGGAGCAGACCTTATAAAGGGTACATCTACACAGCCGCGTTATTTCAGAAATAAAAATGAGCATATCTACACTGCAAGCCATTATTTCAAAATAATGTCAATGTAAGCGAGAGAATGGTCCCGCTATTGTGGGGAACTTTCCTGGCTTCTATACTACCCCGGTGAAATGGACCAGCGAAAGGATCTGAGTCCCTGCTCCCACTTCTTTTACCCAAAGGCCTCCCTGAAGGCTCCCCTCCCACTCTCCTGAGTAGCAGAGTCCTCGAAATCCCAACAAGGTTGGGCCCAGGTTTTCTGGGGCTTAATCCCCAACCTTGTAGTCACTTAGGGCAGAGGTTAGGGTGTCCCTACTCTGGAGTGCTCTCTTCACACTGGATGCTTTCTTGACCCACTGATCATTACATACAGTTTAAAGTGAATACAATTTATTAAACAGCAACTGGTTAAAAAAGAAAAGAATAAGGAAAAAATGAGAAAGGTTAAAAGAGAACACATAATCCCACTCTGTAGCATTGGGACATCACAAATAGCAGTTTGCAGAGTGTAAGGACAGTTCACAGTCTGTCTGTTCCTTATAGGTCCCAGGGCTCTTTCTCAGGCCCTGGCTGTGCTGCAGGGGAGCTGCAGGTTGAACATGCTTGCTCTGGCAGTGACCACATGACTTCAGGCTCTAGGTGGCAGGACCTCTCTCCCAGTTGGAGTTACAATCCCTCTCCAAGTCTGGCTTGCAGGGCCTCTTGGCTAGTGGTGTCTCCCTGCTCAGATCCTCTTTTCCCCCCATTGCTAGTTCCAGCTCCAGACTATGCTGCTTTGACAGCCTCCAGCTCCTTGCGTTGCTTCTCTGACCCCTGTGGCTCTGGTCACTGCAGGGCTACTTCTCACTATGTCACTGCACAGCTACTTCTCACAACAGCTTGCTCTCCTTCCTGCTCTTCTTAGCTCTCTCCCCCTTTCAGAGACCCAGAAAATCCCAGCTCACACCAAGGACGGGACCTGGCCTCCTAATTCCCTCATTGGTCTGTCCAAGCTGTCAATCTGGCCGACCTGGAGTTTTGGCCTCTTCCCATTGTTGCTGGGGACAGTTAGTCTGAGGGCACTGATTTATCATGGACCCTTCCCCTTTTGGTACTGGGAGCTGGCCAACCAAAACCTCCCACTGAGTTTTAGTAAGGGGCTATAAGTCCCTTACATCGAGTTGGAGGACTTCTTACTCTGACTCCTGTAACCCTCATTTCACAAGGAGTAAGGGCAGTCAAAGGAAGAGTGCTCTTCCTTTGACTTCCTGATATGTGTAGAGCGCCAAAAGCCGAAATAAGCTATTTCAACTTAAGCTAAGCAATTGACGTAGCTCAAGTTCTGTAGCTTAATTTGACTTTTGCCCCGCTGTGTAGACATGCCCATATAAAACAAGACTATGAATTAAAAGGCTATCGTGGAGATATCATAAACCATGTGAGTATAACACAAGTGATCTGTATAGTTACTAAAATGCACCAGGACTCCATAACTGTCCTTCTCTGGTTTTGGATCTAACTTGGAACCAGAACGACAGGGACAGGTTCAAAAATTAGAAAGGGTGCAAATGATAAATTCCAGTTTTAGCCCATCTCTGTGTATTTTACAGATGTCGTAATAAAATTGTAAGTGGGGGGCACTTTTGATTAACATTAACATTCACTAAGATTTTTAAGCTAAATTACATTTTAATTGTCTGCTTAATACTACTTAATTATTATGTAGTGAATACAGTCTGCCTTCTTGTTATTGGATTCCTTTAGAGCCCTCCCACGCACAGTCCATTAAAACAGTGGTTGTGGTTCTCAACCTTTACTATACTGTGACCCCAAGTTACACCAGAAAAGAGAGTGGATGGTGGCAGCTCCTTGAAATCCATTTGTGTTCTCCTTGGGAGCTGCACCGAGTTACTCTGCACTTATCTTTTAGTCTTAATGGATGAAATTCACCTCACACACTCCTTAAAACAAGGTGCACATCCCTAAACCAGGACTCTCTTATCTGGCAACATCCATAGTCCAACAAGACCATGGATGTTCCTGGATAATAGAGCCCCGAGACAGGAAGGCCAGCAGCTGAAAACCCTATGCAGGTGATGTTGGTTGTAGCAGGGCCAGGGCCTCGACAGCCTGGCAGCAGTAGTGGGACCACAGTAGCAGGGCAGGGCAACCTGGCTGGGGCCACAGCAACCTAGCTGGGGCATGGAAGCCCATGTATGCTGGCCTGGCAGCGGGACTGGAGCCATGGCAGTTTGGCTGGCAGCAAGGCCAGGCTGTGGCAGACCAGCAGGGAAAGCCTGTCTGTGTCCATGGCAACCCAGCTGGGGCTAGGGCAGCTCAGTCAGGGTATGTCTACACTACAAAGTTAATTCGAACTAACAGACGTTAGTTCGAATTAACTTTGATAGGCGCTACACTAGCGCTCCGCTAGTTCGAACTTAATTCGAACTAGCGGAGCGCTTAGTTTGAACTAGGTAAACCTCATTCTACGAGGACTTAGCCTAGTAAGAACTTACTAGTTCGAATTAAGAGGTGTGTAGCCCCTTAATTTGAACTAGTGGGAGGCTAGCCCTCCCCAGGTTTCCCTGGTGGCCACTCTGGCCAAAACCAGGGAAACTTGTATGCCCCCCTCCCGGCCCCGGACCCCTTAAAGGGGCACGGGCTGGCTACGGTGCCCGTGCCAGGTGCAAGCCTGCCAGCACCCAGCCAGCAGATCATGCACCTGGCACGGATCGAGCCAGCCACCCAATGCCCCCCAGCCCTCCCCCTCTTCCCGGGACCAGGCTGGCGGCTCCCGGGAGCTTGCCCAGGACCGCAAGAGGCGGGCACCCGCCTGGGTTAGTGCGGACATCGTGGACCTCGTCCACGATCTCCGCACTAGGCACAGGAAAGTGGCCGGCTTGGGCAGGAGAGCTGCCAGCCTGGCCACCCAGGAGGAGGTGTGCATAAAAATCAAGGGGGTCCACTGAGACCCCCGACCCTGAGCCCTGAGCTTAGATTGGCCGTCCTGGGTCAGACCAAAGGTCCATCTAGCCCAGTAGCCTGTCTGCCGACAGCAGCCAACCCTAGTGACCTTGGAGGGGATGGACCGAAGACAGTGACCAAGCCATTTGTCTCGTGCCATCCCTCTCCAGCCTTCCACAAACCTTGGGCAGGGACACCACTCCTACCCCCTGGCTAATAGCACTCCATGGACCCAACCTCCATGACTTGATCTCACGTCCCTTTAAACTCTGTTCCAGTTCGAGCCTTCACAGCCTCCTGCAGCAAGGAGTTCCACAGGTTGACTCTTTGCTTTGTGAAGAACAACTTTCTGTTACTAGTTTGAAGCCTGCTACCCATTCCTTTCCTTTGGTGTCCTCTAGTCCTTCTATTATGGGAACTAATGAAGAACTTTTCTGTATGCACCCTCTCCACCCAACTCCTGCTTTTAGAGACCTCTATCCTGTCCCCCCTCCGTCTCCGCTTTTCTAAGCTGAAAAGTCCCAGTCTCTGTAGCCTCTCTTCATATGGGACCTGTTCCCAACCCCTGATCATTGTAGTTGCCCTCCCCTCTCCCACCCTCTCTCTTCCCCTCTCCCACCTCCTTTTCCCAGTCTCCCCCAATTTTGTTCAATAAAGACAGATTCCATTTTTGAACACAATTGTCCTTTATTTTGTACATCAAGAAAAGGGACTAGGGAAGGGTAAGTGGAAGGAGGTGAGGGAGGAATGGGGCACGAGCCCCCGATGGGGAGGACTGGGCTGGCTCTGCGGGCTTCTGGGGGTGGAAGCTCTCCTGCAGCCCCCCAATTACCCCCTCTCCCCAGATGGCAGCCTGCGGCAAGTGCAGCCAGGCTGATGGCCGAGTGCTGTGATGTTCCGCATGTGGGCACTCCGGGCACTCCAAGCCAGGACTGCTTTGCAAGCGGGGCACCCCTAAGAACTGTCTGTCCGGGGTGGGGGTCGGGTCCCTTTAAGCACAGCCCTCGGCTAGCCTGAGACAGCATCTCCATGCTCTAAGTCCTCCTCTGATGCCCTGCCGGCACAGCTTCCGGCCATCCTTAAGCCCGGTTCAGGGTCCACTTAATGTGGACATGCTAGTTCGAATTAGCAAAACGCTAATTCGAACTAGTTTTTAGTTCTAGACGCGTTAGTTCGAATTACCTTAGTTCGAATTAACTAATTCGAACTAAGTTAGTTCGAACTAACTCTGTAGTGTAGACATACCCAATCTCTTTAGCCTCTCTTCATATGGGACCTCTTCCAAACCTCTAATCATTTTAGTTGCCCTCCCCTCTCCCAGCCTCTCTCTTCCCCTCTCCCACCTCCTTTTCCCAGTCTCCCCCTGTTTTGCTCAATAAAGAGAGATTCTATTTTTGACCACACGTTTTTTTATTTTGTACATCAGGAAGGGGGGCTAGGGAAGGGTAAGTGGAAGGAGGTGAGGGAGGAATGGGGTAAGAGCCCCCGATGGGGAGGACTGGGCTGGCTCTGCGGGCTTCTGGGGTGGAAGCTCTCCTGCAGCCCCCCAATTTCCCCCTCTCCCCAGATGGCAGCCTGCGGCAAGTGCAGCCGGTCTGATGGCCGAGTGCTGTGATGTGCCCAGTGTGGGCACTCAGGGCACTCCAAGCCAGGACTGCTTTGCAAGCGGGGCACCCCTGAGAACTGTTTGTCCGGGGTTGGGGTCGGGACCCTTTAAGCACAGCCCTCGGCTAGCCTGAGGCAGCAGCTCCATGCTCTAAGTCCTCATCTGATGCCCTGCCAGCACTGCTTCTGGCTATCCTTAACCCCGGTTCAGGGTCCACTTAATGTGGACATGCTAGTTTGAATTAGCAAAACGCTAATTCGAACTAGTTTTTTAATCTGGATCCGTTAGTTCGAATTAGCTTAGTTCAAATTAACTAATTCGAACTAAGTTAGTTTGAATTAGTGCTGTAGTGTAGACATACCCTCAGAGATGACTTCCCCTCCGAGTTGTGGATGCTCAACACCTCCCTCCTTCCCCCCCACCTCAGATCCCACCTTCACTCTAACCCTTCCCCAACACCCTGCTCCTGCTTTGCCTCTTCCCGCTCCAGCTCTGCTCCTATCTGCCCCCACTCCACTCCCTTACCCTGCCCTGCTTCTTCCCCGCCTCCTCCTGAGTGTGCCCCATCCCTGATGCTCCCCCTTCCTCCCAGAGCTTCCTGAATACCATGAAGCATCTGTGGGAGGAGTTGGTAGGCCTGGGGAGGGAAGCAGAAGAGGGGAGCTTGGCTGTTGGTGGGTGCTCTGCACCCAGTAATTTTTCCCTGTGGTGACTCAAGCCCTGGAACACCCACAATGTAGGCACCTATGATGTAGGAGTGATTGAACCAACATGCCAAGTGTCCCAAGTGATGACACCATGTTAGCATTACCAGCCACAGTTTAGTCTGTGACCAAAGCTAGTCATATTTACCCAAATATATCAACACGTGGTGTGAGTTTTTTGTGCTGCTTCTCTCCAAGTTGCAAGAAAAAACTGTCAGCCTAGAGGAATAGCTATTAGCCAGCTTTGTGCTCTCCTAATTGATGTGGCTCTAGAGTAAATAAGCCAGCACTGGAGCATATCCTGCAGCAGCATAAAAGGAGAAAGGACATTTTTCCAGTGGTATTTAAGGAGGCTTCTTAATAAGCTGCCATGTAAAATTTTACCTGTAAAATTCCTGCCTTGTTCCTATGACCAGCCATTGATAATTAATCTATAAAAGAAGCTTCATTGCCATAGCAACAACCCGGATGTATATTGAAAAAGCACAGGTCCTGCATTGACAAAATAAGCAAATGCTGGGAAAAGCTGCCCTGAAATTGCAAGGTTACTTTGGAGTGGTTCCGGTTACAGCAGTGCAGGAGAGGATTACCCTTATCTGACTTCTCTATAGAGCAGTTCATAAATCTGTAATATGTGAAGTGGTGCTTGTCAACTTTCATTTATTTTCTTTCTTCTCTTATCAGGGGGACAGGAAGACTGCATCCTATCTTATGAACCTGTCACAAGACAGGAAAGTAAGTTCTACCTGCTGTTCTTTTATTATTGTTATTAGTGATCATGCCAAGGGACTAGTTGAGAAGTGGGCCCTGTTGGAGCAGCACTGTTCAAATATAGAATAAGAGACTATCCCTGCCCCAAAGACCATACACATCTGAATAAACAAGCCAGAGAGAGTGCTGAGAAAGGAATACAGTAGGGAGAGTGAACAGTGTGATGGCAGCAGGTGTCATGTTAGTGGCTGGATTTTAATAATTTGTTGGTGGTTTTCCTTAAATCCTTTTGGTGGGTTTTGTTGGGAGGGGATTAGCTAGATGGACTGATAAAGGAGCAGGGTGGGATCTGGAGACCATGAGTGAGAAGGCAGGAAGGGCTGGGGTTGGTGCTCAGTCAGCACAGGGAAGAGACTGTTCAGAATACAACCTGCAAGAAGCAAACAGATGACTTCATTGGTGCCCTTCAGTCCCTGCTTCAGCTGCTTTCTAGAGCCCCACTGCTGGTTTGTCTCCAGCTAGCTCCTCCCTGCAGTTTCTCCCCCAGAGTCTACATGGCCTGCTGCCAAAACAACAATGTTAGGTGAGGGGACAATCATAAGGGGCCTACCACCTTGTGGAGCCTCCCCCTACACTATTCTGGGCCCAGGGGTGGCTTCTACCAATAAATCCATTTAAGCTTTGTCTACATTACAGATTCATTTGGTGTAATTTACATCATTTAGAGGGGTAAATAATCCATAACTCTGAGTGACATAAATTATACAGACCTAAGTGCCAGTGTGGACAGGTTATGTCAGCAGGAGAGCTTCTCCCTTCGACATAGCTCCCAACTCTCATGGAGGCAGGGGTTATTAATCTGACAGGAGAGCACAGTCCCCTTGGCTTAGAGCATCTTCACCAGAAGTGCTACCGAGTACAGCTCCAGCTGCTGTGGTGTGCACATCACTATTGAATGTGATATTGTTTGTGGATCTTCTCAGCTTCTCCACAAAGCTGAGAGTGCTCTTCCCCTCACAGTATAAGCCTCTCCCCAGAGCAGGTTATCCTGCACAATGCCAGGCTGTAAGTACTCTGCTGTGATTTATCAAACCAGAGAGCTAAAGCTTTGTCTGTATGGTACATCTGCACAGCATATGCCTTATGGTGGCATGCAGAGAACATACACCTCCGGTATCCCAAAAGCTCTGTAGTTTAGACGTACCCTGAGGCTCCAGCAGAGGAGGAGCAGTGGGAAAAGTCCCTGACAGCTGCACACCACTGGAGCGTCTCCCAGATGCCTTCTCCCAGCCAGAATCTTTCACTGCCATAAGTAGTTATACTCCATGGTGTGGACAGAGCCTGCTTTTCACTGCAGCATGCAGCTACACATACATTATGTACTACTGCTAACGTTTAGATGTAACCCGTACACCTGCTGGGTGTGGTTCACTGTCCCATGTCGTGGCACTTAGACACCTTACAGAGAGAGAAAGAATGACTGTGCTCTAGAGCCTTAACTGAAAGGCATCTGACACTAGGCTCCAGGAATCCCAGGTTCAGTTCTGCCTGTAGACACTACATAGACAAGGCCTAATATTGGTGCAACCTGGTTGATTTCACTGGGAATGTGTGTAACTGAGAGGAGAATTTAGCTAATAGTCTTCTTCCCATTTCTCATGACATTGTTCATCTGATAGCATCTAGGAGCCACTTTGTCAAAGACCCTTATTGGATACCATTATTGGACCTACCCAAGTGAGTTATAAAATCAAAAACACATATTCCTGCTCATCCAGAAATATAATTTATGCTATCATGTGCCAAAAGTGTCCGTCTGCTATGTACATTGGACAAACATCTCAGACACTTCGCCAAAGGATCAATGACCACAAAACAGATATTAGACAGGATCACAAAGAAAAAACAGTTTCTTGCCATTTCAACCAGAAAGGACATTTTCTCAACAACTTGATTACCTGCATCCTGCTTCAAAGACCTTTTAAGACTACACTTGAAAGAGAATCCTCTGAACTGTCATTCATGCTTAAATTGGACACTTTACACCTAAGCTTAAACAAAGACATCAATTATCTTACCCATTACAAAGATAGCTTCCCCAATTATCACCTCTAATATCATTAGCTCACAGACATTTACCTTCCCCTTCCCCATCCCCCTTCTGTTCTGAAATTTGATTTGTCCTTTTCATATGTGTTCATTTTTTTAATTGTATCCTTTGGTATATATGGTGACAATTTTCTTCCACTATTTGATCTGAGGAAGTTGGTCTGGCCCATGAAAGCTCATCACCTAATAAACCATCTTGTTAGTCTTTACAGTGCTACATAGTCCTGTTTTTTGTCAAAGACAGTGATTATGTGCCCTTAGCCTATGAGTAGAGCACACTGCAAATGTCAATTCCAAGAGCTCTGGAATTGTGCCTTGAGTACAAAATAGTGCCTCTCTCATGTGTGTCCAAAATAGATTAATTATTGTAAAGACACATCTAAAATTTTCTACAACTTCAATCTACACCTATGAGCAGTAAATTAGTTTTGGTAAGACATTGTAACTATTTGGTGTTTCTGTCAGAATAAAGAAAAGTTATAGTCTTCATCTGAATATTGTTTTTCTTTCTGTTGTTCAGTTAATTACACCAGACCTGTTATTATTTTGGGTCCTATAAAAGATCGGCTCAATGATGATTTGATATCTGAATTCCCTGATAAGTTTGGGTCATGTGTGCCACGTGAGTACCTTTTCTACTTCCTCCTCAGTTCTGTAATAGTAATGTTCTTTGATGTCATGCATACAATGCAGAAGCAGCATCAATATTTATTTTATGTAACTGTGTTTCTCAAAAGCAAGTAAAACTCCTAGCCTTGGTCCAGCTGAGATGCACTGTTTTGTGGTGCTGTGCATGAAATAGAATTTCTGTCCCCTGGGAAATTTCACTTTTCTGAAAAGAAAGCCATTCCAAATGGGAAACGAAAAGTCAGAAATGCAAAATTTCCCAGCAAACAAAATGTTGGTAAAACTCCATTTTGGAAGTCCCAACTTCCTTGGCTCCCCAGTTGACAAGCTGGTCAGAAAACCAAGCAGCTCACCCACTCATGGGCCAGCCACCCAGGAAGCCAGGTTGCTGAGCATCCTGCCCATGAGCAGCCCAGCGACTCAGCCAGAAAGCTGAGTCAGGTAATCTACCAACCATGCAAGCAGCCCAGACTGCAAACCAGGTGGGAAACCAGCTTCTAGCTCCATTATAGCCCAGGAAGCTGGGGAGCCAAGCACTTTGCCCACTTACCACTCAGACAGCCTGGAAGTCGCCTGTGGAGCCTGAGAGTCCTAGTTTTGTGCTTGATGGAAGCTGGAAGCCTGGGTTCCCCCCACACCCTGCCAGATGAGATGCCAAGGATTTGGGGACCTCTGGGAGCCCTAGAACCCACCAGACAGGCTCCCTAGAAGCTGTGACTCCTAAGCCCTTCACTAGGGGAACTGCTGCAGAGTTCAGGAGCCTGGAAACTCTTTGAAAATGGATTAAGCTAAACAGGAAAAAGGTAATTTTATACTGGAATAAAAGTGCCTACACATGGACTCATTCAGGAGTAGTTATTGCACTTTAAATTCATGTCATACATTAATCTGAATTAAGGGTACGTCTTGACTACAGGCTTTTGTCGACAGAAGTTTTGTCGACAGATACTGTCAACAAAACTTCTGTCGACAAAGAGCATCTAGACTACATCTAGTTCTGTCAACAAAGCAAGCCGCTTTGTCAACATGACAGTGTAGATGCAATAACACCTTCTGTCGACAGAACTCTGTTGACAAAAGGCATTATTCCTTGTAGAATGAGGTTTACAGCCGTCGACAAAACTGCTGAGTTCTGTCGATGTTATGTCGACAGAACTCAGCGGCAGTGTAGACGCAGGTATAGTTTTGTCAACAAAAGTCCACTTTTGTCGACAAAACCCTGTAGTTTAGACACACCCTAACAGTGAGGTGTAGACAAGCCCTAAGTATCTGTGGTTGTGTTTAAGAGGGCTTTGCCTCCCTCCTTGGTCAATTTGTGTATGTCTAGGCTACATGCCTCTGTCGTCAGAGGCATGTAAATTAAATTACCCGACATAGTCAATGAAGCCAGATCGATCGACAAGGGAAGCCTTTGTCGACTGCTCCTGTAAACCTCATTTCACGAGGTATAAGGGAGATGTCGACAAAGGTTTCTCTTGTTGACCGATCCGCATCTTGACGTGCACGTTGTACTGACGATCAGCTAAGCCGGCACAGTGTGGCGGCCATTTTTATTTTAATGAAGCTGGGGATATTTAAATCCCGGCTTCACTGACTATGTTGGGTAGTCTAATTTACATGCCTCTGTCACCAGAGGCATGTAGTCTAGACATACCCTTTTATGAGCAAACATATTTAATTTGGAAATTGGATGCATTTCCTGGTCATTCAGCCTTTCTCTCCTTGATCTCACTCTGCCCTAGGATGTGGGTCTTATCACAAGATAAGGGGGATATTTTAACGGGAGCCCTTTATTTAAATGCTGGAAGTACTTATGTGCTTGCACTTGCTTATATGTGATCTGAATTTGGCCAGGAGTGGCCTCTATTGAACGTACTCTTACGAAGTATGTGATTTGTGAGAAAAGTGCCTACAAACATCCTAATTTTCTCATCTTTTGTTGGTCTGTGCAGATACCACAAGACCGAAGCGTGACTATGAAGTGGATGGGAGAGATTATCATTTTGTCACTTCGAGGGAACAAATGGAAAAAGATATCCAAGAGCACAAATTTATAGAAGCCGGGCAGTACAATGATAATTTATATGGGACTAGTGTGCAGTCTGTGAGATTCGTAGCAGAACGGGTAGGTTGCACCCATTTTGACTGCCCTTGCAACGCAGTCTGTTTTGTACCAAAGCAACCTTTAGACATGATCCATGTGGAAATATACCAAATCTCTTCAAAATAGTTTCCTCATCATTATGGCTATTTAAGGTTGCAAACAAGTTGTGGTTTATTTTTTGTTTAAAAGTTGCAGCCGTGGATTTGCTAAAGTAGTGGTCACGCCAAAATTGCAATGCTGCTCCACATGCATCTCACCCCACCAAGCCCCCAAATTCCCCAGGAGAGAGTTGCCATTGCAGGCAGAAGTTTATCAACTAGGCACCTTCACCACAGTGGTGGCAGAAGCATAGACTCTTCCTCTCCTTGCACTGCAGTGCCCAGGCTGCTGATGCCTCATTTGAGCAGAGGGATGGCTAGGCCAAATTTGAGTAAGTGGCATTGCAACCTGGTGTCCTTTTAAGCCAGGCTGGTGCCCTTCTTAGTGAGAAGCCCAGGCACGTGCAGCCAGCTGCAGAGTGGTGGTCCTTGCGCGGCAGCAGCAGCTAAAGGATCACGATACTGAAATTTGCAGAAATTATAAAAAGTTGCAGTGTCTGCTAAAAGTTGCTGTTATGGCAACAAAATCCAGGTTTTTTTACAGCCTTCTGGATATTAGAAACACTCTGAAAATAAACAAAGGGGGCCAGTCCAGCTAGCACTGGATTTGAGAGAATAAGGAGGAAACTGAACAAGGAAGAGAAAAGAGAGCTAAAAATGTAATGAATAAATTGACCGGCAATTATAACCTAAGTTTGCCCCCACTGAAGTCACTTGCAGACTCTCATTGGTTGTAGATTCTGCTCTCTCTTTTTACACTGATGTGAAATTACTCTGGATATACATCAAGGTGTGACCATGATCAGATTTGCCCACAACATGATTAAGATGAGAGGTTAAAATTAAGAGCAGGAAACACATTTCTCGCTTGTCCAGGGTCTAGTAGTACATGGGTTATTTCATGGAAGGGATAATAGTAAACTAGTGTTATTTATTTTAAACATCCTCTCTTTTTTTCCTCTTTGGGAGAAAAACAGCTAGCCCCAATCCATCTCTTCCAAGGCCAAACTGTTAGATACCATCAGGATACGCTCTCCTTTTGTTTTAAAGGAACAAAGTTTATTCTGGATAAGCTCAGAGTTAAAATGAGATGGAAAGGGACAGTTTTTGTTCTCCTAAAGATACACAAAACCATTTCTAGTACATAGTGAGGTACACATATGCCGGTATTCTTGACATAAGGTGACATTCTTCTCTGCAAAGTTTAATTTCATGACATCCCTATCACTTTAACACCTAGATGCAACAGAATATAATTACATTCAGTCTAGATGCCCATGAGTACTATTTGAATTCCTGCCGTGCCTAATGCATGTGAAGTGATTCATAACATCGTTTGAAGGTGTGGAATTCTCTGCACTGTCCTTGACCACTGCCTTTTGAGCAGCCTTCAGACCAGTTAGCATGTCTGGAGTTCTTTGTATTCCAGATGTGGTGTCACGCATCTAAGAACACAATAACATTTTAGTAATATGGATAGCAAAACACTCTTCCAACCTTTTAGCCAACATACATCTCTGTGGTCAGAGGTGCTAATATTTTTCTGACCTTGGTGAAAGGGTGTTGTTTTAGCAGAAGACTAATTCTCAAGTTCTAATTCCCATCTCTAATGCAAACTCCTTCTATGACCCTGGCCAAGTCATTTATCCTTTGTGTTTTGGTTTCTTTACTTGTAAAGTGAGAATAATGCACGCCTACTTCATAGCTTTATGAACATTAGTAATTATAGCCTTACAGACACGCCTGTGAGGTAGGTACTATTATCCCCATTTTACAGATGTGAAAAATGAGCCACTAAGAAGTTTATGTGACATGTCCAAAGTCACACAGGAAGTGTGTATCAGAGCCAGAAACTGCCCTCCACCAAATCTCTTCACTTTCTGCTCTGTATTTCAAGTGCAAGAGTGTGCTGTTTTACCTGAAAACAAGAGCACTCCACATGCCTTTAAATCCATCCTAGTTGATCTTCCAAAACTGAAAAAGTTTTCTTCCACATCTCCAGTTTATCTCTTATATTGGCACCAGAGCAAAAAAAATATTGTGCAAGTAAACAGCTGAGTTAGTACCCTGGAGTCTAGCCTCCTCTTGCTGAGTTAGTAATGTTTGTTTTCTGGAACACTGCATTTTAGACTGTCTTCCTTTCTTTTGGACAACTTGCAATAAACACTGCAGAAATAAACACATCCTATCTGTTTCCAACAGGGCAAACACTGTATACTTGATGTATCAGGAAATGCTATTAAACGGTTACAAGCTGCACAACTGTATCCTATTGCTATCTTCATTAAACCTAAATCATTGGAGCCACTGATGTAAGTATATAACTCCCTAGACTGTTTTGGACTTCTTTTCAGAAGGCACATTGCCAGCATTTTGCCTCTTCTTCAAAGTCAGGAAAACCAAGCAAATCAAGGAAATCTAGAATATTGAAGACTTGATTTTAATTTACACAATACATAACCAGTCAGTTACTTAGTTGTTTGAGAATGGAAGTTAGACAACCATCACTTACAGCTTGATTTTGGGGGAAGTGACTTAATGCTCTGTGTTTTCCACATCTGTACAATGTTTTCCTATTTGTTTAACACTGACACGGCATCTGGTGCTTTAAAATACACAAAAATAAAGATGGTCCCTGCTCTGATGATCATACAGTCTACCAAAAAGACTGTACAAGATTTAACACAGTGGGAAAAACAGACATGAAGCTTGATTTGTTTGGGAAAAGAATATCTACCCAGAATAGGGAGAGCTCAGTGGATGAGGAGCACTATATTTATGCAGAACATTGTGACTGTTATCCTACTATTAAAGAGAAGTAATATTAAATCCTGTCAAGTTAGTGGCAGTTTCTTTCAGGTTATGTATCAGCTATTTTTTTACTTTCATTAGATTAAAAAAGCTTTTGCC
Organism: Pelodiscus sinensis; assembly: GCF_049634645.1. Taxonomy (NCBI): domain Eukaryota; kingdom Metazoa; phylum Chordata; order Testudines; family Trionychidae; genus Pelodiscus; species Pelodiscus sinensis. The sequence continues at coordinate 312,622,030 of NC_134711.1, forward strand.
CAAATCTCATCAGTGCTGACAATACTACAGGGACACACAATGTGAAATCCATTATTTTTTGCTTCATGAATAAGAGCCTTTTATAGATCTTTGAATGTCTTATTTTAGAAATGCTTTGCAGAAAAAGCTTTTAACTAGAACTTCAAGATTTTGTGGGACAGCAGCATCTAGGATCCTTGTAATGTGGTTGAGATGAGTAAGTTATTCAAACAGAAAAAGACTAAAACATTTCTAAGAAGAATAGGAAATGTATAGAATTCAAACACTCTAGATTACTTACAAATTCCATGCTCTCCCCTGCAGCCAACACATGGGAAGTCATCTCAATAACGTGTGTCTTCCTAAAGAACGGTTAGTTTTCAATATGAATAAAAATCTCAACATATTTAATAGAATTCTTTTTGAGGTCAATATCAAGAGAATAATGGCACAACACTGAGGTGATTAGCCAGGAAAGTTACCCATGTCGCTGAACTGTACCCTAGTGAAATGACTAGGTCTTTGGGTTTTTCTACAAGGGGACAGGGAAGTTAAGTGATTCAACTAAAGATGTGAAGTAAATGTGCAGGAGTTAAAGCATAAGGTTAAATTTTCCATCAGATGTTTTCCCTCTGAATAAAGTGGGCTTAGTCTTCCAAGGAAGATTGTATTAGAAGGAACTGACTGCTTTACTCCTGAATGAGAGCAATTCAGGGGTTTAAACCATTTAGGGGTTAAAGATGCTTTAACTTTAGTTGCTGCACCTTAACTTTCCTGAGTGTTACCATGAAGACATGACTTTAGTAATCTAGGATTTCTAATGACAGAATACAGCTAAGTGCTTATCTACACACACAAATTGCACCCCTTTAACTATTCCAGCATAATTACATCACACATATACCCCTTACTGCAGATGCAGTTATACCAGTATTAAACAACCATATATCAGTACAGAAAGAATAAAGATAAGGCACCTTCATACAAGTGTTTCTATGTCCTCATTATTCATTGTAGGGGTATAATGATTTCAGTACAAAATTACATCCCTTGCCAAAATAATTGTATCATTACAATACACAGTGCATAAATCAGACATAAGATTTAAATAGACTTAGCCAATACTCCCTGTAATGCAAACATGTTCCAGGTCAATACAGTAACTGCCATCATGCATAGATAGAAATGTCTACCTGTGGGTATCTACATCTGCAGTTAGACATTTCTATCTGTGCAGGGCTCTAATAATAACCAAACAAACTCTCCACCTGACAAAAAATTGCAAACAAGAACAAACACAAAGACAAAAAACATAGAGATGACTTGTAGCAAAGATGATTAATTCACGATAAAGGACCCAATTCTCATTGACTCTAAGGCCTTGTCTACACTTATCTGGAGATCAGCACTGTAGGGATCAATCTCCCAGGGGTCAATTTAGTGGGTCAAGTAAATACCCACTAAATCGACCTCCCATCGATTTCTGTATTCCAATGGATCGAGACGAGTCAGAGGAGTCAATGGGAGAGTTTCTCCTCTAACCCTCCCTCCTCCCCCAGTGGAGATGCTGCTGTAACTTAAACTACGGTACATCAAATTCAGCTATGCTGTTCATGTAGCTGGAGCTGCGTACCTGAGTTTGATTTTGCCCACAAGTATAGACTTGGCCTAAGACTCCTTTAAGACCCTTTTAGATAGTGCCAGAGTGAAGAAAAGTGAGTATAAATTAAAGTCCCTATAACACTACTAGTACAGGTTGAATCTCTCTAGTCCAGCACCCTCAGGATCTGGGTGCCGAACCAAAGAATAAGCCAAAGCACAAGAGGTCAGTGTTGTCTAGCAGCATTACCAACACTTCCACTGCTTACTGTGTTATGACAAGACATTTAGGGGTCAATTAGAGCCAGATAACAGCACAGAACACTGAGAGCCAGGACTGGTGGCTATAAACACACTTTATGGGACCACAGGAAACTTGGCCACACCCATGATAAGTAGACATCCAACTAACTAAAATCATGCCAGACCACAGATGTTGCCAGATCAGAGGGTATGTCTACACTACCCTCCTAGTTCGAACTAGGAGGGTAATGTAGGCATACCACACTTGCAAATGAAGCCCGGGATTTGAATTTCCCGGGCTTCATTTGCATAAGCGGGGAGCCGCCATTTTTAAATCCCCGCTGGTTCGAACCCCGTGCAGCGCGGCTACACGGGGCTCAAACTAGGTAGTTCGGACTAGGATTCCTATTCCGAACTACCGGTACACCTCGTTTCACGAGGAGTAATGGTAGTTCGGAGTAGGAACCTAGTCCGAACTACCTAGTTCGAGCCCCGTGTAGCCGCGCTGCACGGGGTTCGAACCAGCGGGGATTTAAAAATGGCGGCTCCCCGCTTATGCAAATGAAGCCCGGGAAATTCAAATCCCGGGCTTCATTTGCAAGTGTGGTATGCCTACATTACCCCGCTAGTTCGAACTAGCGTGGTAGTGTAGACATACCCAGAGATTGCCAGACCAAAGAGGTTCATCTCTACAGTAACAAGGCCTTAACACAAGTGAAAGTCCTGCCTGATGTCTGTGGTAGATTGCAATCCTTCATTGAATGGCAATATTATCATTGAGGAGGCAGGTTTACATGTACTAATTCCAAGCCTATTAATATAACCCACAAATGACTGACATAATGTTTTCAGATAAACCTTCTCTATTCTGTACTCTCTAAATCTACTCTCTGAAGTGATGTAACTGGATTAAGGCTGTACTGAGTAATGTATTTTACAAAAGTTGTTACAAACACTGTGTGGCTGCTGAAGCAACATTCATACTTTCAGTTATACAGACAGCCAACTTAAGGGACATTTATAGAAATAGATTTTGGTAGCTGTAACCACATATATACAACATTTTCCAGCAGGCCGATTTCTGTCCCTGATGGAAGAAACTAAGGGATAAGTCAAGTGTAGCAAACACATGCTCTCATGAACTCACAGATCCTTCTTTATGCATCATCATGCACATAATTTCCTACATTCATCACATGTCATGCCATATACAGTCCATTACCACATAGTCACATGGTTTCAGTACAGAACTTTAAATGAGGTTTATATGGAATACAGAAGACTTCCTTTTTAATATGGTGTGATCTTGCTTCCCTATATTGCCTTGACAAAGTTACCTGCTCTTCTGAAAAATAAATAACCATGTTATAGAAAAGGAAAAGCAAATAGATCTGAATTTATTATTAAGACTTAGGGAATCTGCTGTACACAAGGCACTAAATCAACACAGACATCGGTGGCATGATGAGAGAGGGTGGCGGGGGGCAGTTGCCCCTGGGTGCCACACTACGGGTGGCGCCAATTTAGTCCCCCTCTTCTTCCCCCTGTCATACCTCGGCTTGCCTGCTCCTCCTCCACCCGCCGCCTCCAACTGGAGCCTCCTCCCCGCTTCTCCACCCCCCAGCCCAACCCTCCTCAGGTTAGTGCATGCAGGAGCCCGGCCCCAAACTGGAGGGGGCGGGGGAAGACATGGTACAAGCTCCCCCCACTTCTCCCAGGGTCGAGCTCAGCTGTGCACCAGGTGCAGGGCCCCACAACATGGCAGCGGTGGAAATTATTCCTTTGCCCCCGGGTGCATAACACCCTCGCTAGGCCTCTGACAGACATTGTTCTTTCTGAGCCATAATACACAATATTAATAGTGGTACATGTACAGAAAATTACTTTTCTTACAGTAATTAAATGGTGTCCCAGTGGCTGCTCCAACAAATAATAAAGCTAGTGCTATATAAGGATTTTACTGGTACTCAGTACAGTAAACTTCCGATAATCCGGCACTTTTAGGACCCAGGTGGTGCCGGATTATCAGATTTGCTGGACTATCGGAAGGGGGAACTATGAGGGGTCTGGGGTGGGGGGGATGCCACCCAAGACCCCTCATAGCCCCCCCCCCCCTTCCGATAGTCCGGCTCTGCCCCAGGCATCCCTGATTCAGCCGCTGCTGGTCAGTTTCAGCAGCGGCTGAATCGGGGACGCCTGCAGCAGAACAGCTGGAGTGCTGCCGGGTTGGTCCAGTAGCGCCGACCGTTGGCGCGGCGAGACCAACCCGGCAGCACCCCAGCTGCTCTTGGGGATGCCTGGGACAGCCGCTGGTCAGTTTCAGCAGCGGCTGAATCGGGGACAGCTGGGGGGCTGCCGGGTTGGTCCCGCAGCCCCGAGGGGCAGCGCTATGGGACCAACCCGGCAGCGCCCCAGCTGCTCTGCCCCCGGCTTCTCCGATTCAGACGCTGGTCAGTTTTAGCAGCGACTGAATCGGGGAAGCTGGGGGCAGAGCAGCTCCAATGGTCTGGCTGCCCGGAGCACTTCCGGGTTCCTGATGGTGCCGGACCATCAGATGCCAGACCATTGGAGTTTTACTGTATATTTATGTTCTACATTTCACATTACAAAGTGTACTACAGAAGCTGTGCATTTAATTACAAAAAACAGGAACATAAAACACTATTGGTGTGGAACATTGTCAAATTATCTTTTCTATTAGAAACGTCCAGTTTTGTTTCTCATGACTGGTGCTAATTTTGACTTTCCACTTCAATGCATGTTAACATAGGAGGTTTTTTTGCATTACATTTCCTTGGTTTTAATTTTTGAAGCATAGGGGAGGAAAGAAGTTGGCTGGACTTAGTACCAGATGGTCCTTACTTTTTGCGTAAGTGGGCTGTGGGGAAGAGGGAAGGTGTGGGGGCCAGGGAAAAGAGTAATCCTTGCATATTCAGAGGCACATGGGACGCAAATCAGGCTCACAATTTTAGAGAGCGATTGTGTCTTCCAGAGGCAAAATCCTTTGCCAAGCTCTGCTAGGATGGTGCATCTCCACACTGCACCCAAAGAACAGAAACTTGGAGCATTTAACTGTTACCAGTCAGGTCTTTACACGTAATCCCTGCTGTTGGGGGTGGGCTAGAGATTTTTCTGTTAAACTGCTACATTTTCATGGCGGTACCTTTACTATGGAAAAAGGGATGGTTATTTGCTCTTCTTTGCAGGGAGTCTGTAAATCCAAAGATGTCTGGGGTTTTCCTTGTTTAGCCTCATGATTTTTCTCTTGTTAATGTTCAGATATCTGTGTCTGCCTAAGATCTGTATACACACCCTCTCTCTTTCTTTCTCTTATATTATTGCATGTGTGTGTACACATACACAGTGGAGCCTACTTAATCTGAACTACATTCTCTGAAGTTCTGCCCATTGGGAAATTCTGAAATTAATGTGCAAATTGAAATTCCAGTTACAACAAAACTAGTGATGGTGGGAATGCAACTGCACAAAGATCCCAGTACATATACTAGATGTACAGCACTTCAATGGGAGTTTTGCCCAGGATCCACACCCTCTAAAAGCTTACAATTCACACAGTGTACACCCTCTTCTATCCCTCTGAAAGCCTCTCATGGCTTTAAGGGACAGGGGCCCCCATTCAGCAGTCTCTCCTGTACTCATATTGCTGCTATAACCTCACCTTCACTCTGCCACTGGCTACTAGTGTTCCCGGCATGCACTAGGGTGAGACTTAGTCACCTTCTCTTGCATTTCCATGCTGTCTAACTGCAGAAGGTTTAGCTGTCCTTCATGCATAAATTATGAGGCCCGAAGGAACCATGAGATGATCGTTTAGTCAGACCTCCTGCAAAACTTGTGCCAAAATATTCCAACCTGTATTTCTTGTTGCAAAACCAATACTTTCTGATTGAATCACAGCTTATCTTTTAGAAAGACTTCCAATTGTTTTTATTCAGCTAAAGAGCTTAGTTTGTTAATAACTTTTAACTAATATTTCAAAATATGTTTCTAGGGAAATGAATAAACGTCTTACAGAGGAACAAGCCAAGAAAACTTATGAGCGAGCACTTAAATTAGAACAAGAATTTGGAGAATATTTTACAGGTATGAGTCACTTCAAAATACCTGTCCCCCAGGATCCAGGATCCAGTCCAGGACCATAAAATCTCTCTCTAGCTTGAAGGAATGATTGGTTCACGTATATAGGGTGCCACAGAAAAGGCCCAATATTAAGTACTAGTAGTTCCCATTGAAGTCAATGGGTGTAGAATGCATTCAACATTTCACACAGCAGTGTTTCAATATCAATGCATGTGTATGAAGGCAATTCTGTGCCTATTGAGGTCAGTGAGAAAAGTCCTACTGACTTCAGTGATGCATGACTGGGTCTGATTGTCCCAATCCCGTTCCCACTGAAGTCAGCAGGAATTCTCCTATTTACTTAGCTGGTCATAGCATCAGATACTTGCATTGCTCAGCACAGAATTTCATCCTGCAAGAATGGAAGACAGGTGACAAGTCAGTGCTTTCAAGCTCCTTTGTCTTAAAATTAGAACCTAAATCCATATCTAGGCAGAGAGCTCATTTTCAGAGATGCAAAGACCACACATTCCATTATATAAGAAACTTAAAAATGAGCCATAGTAGGTTGGACCAAAGGTCCAGTTAGTCCAGTATCCTGTCTTCCAACAGTGGCCAGTGCTAGATTCTTCAGAGGGAAAGAACAGAACAGGTAATCAGGCCTAGGTTGGATATTAGGAAAAACTATTTCACTAGGAGAGTGGTGAAGCACTGGAATGGGTTGCCTAACGAGGGGTGCTGGTTTCTTCCGTAGAGGTTTTTAAAGCCGAGTTTCACAAGGCCCTGTTGGAATGAGTTTGTTGTGATTGGTTCTGCTCTGAGCAGAGGGTTGGACTAGACGATTTGAGGTCTCTTCCAATCCTAATCTTCTGTGATTCCACTGCCACAGCAAAGGCAAGCCTCAACTAAGGCTCCTATAATAAGCAGTGGCACAGGAATTCTGCTACAGTGGATCACCATTATGTTGTACTTATTTGGGATCTTAAAGGTGAATGCTTTTCCCTACACTGATAGTTCATATGAATTATTATTTCTTCCAGTTTTATCAACTTCTATGTTAATATGGAAACTGTGCTGACAACTGCTGCTGTGGAATGTACCAATTAAAAATGAATTGATGTGTTTTTTTATTGCAGCTATTGTCCAAGGAGAAAGCTTAGAAGATATATATAATCAATGCAAACTTGTAATTGAAGAACAATCTGGACCTTTCATCTGGATTCCTTCAAAGGAAAAGTTATAAATTAGCCACTGCACCTCTTATTATGACAGAAGTATATTTAGAAGAAAACTACACTATACTATTTTGAGGCTTTCCTGTTTTTGTTGCATTTATGTTCTTGCAGTCAATGTGAATTTTTATGAATGTACAACACAAAGTGTTTGAAGCCATGAAGGACAGTGATGGGTCAAAAGGGTAGGAACAAAAAGACTTTTACCATACAAAGCAAATCTGTTGTGTGCGCAAAGCACCAGTTGTAGGTATAAACTTTTGACATGGGGACCCTCTGTCAAAGGGAGCTAGCCACCTACTGCACTTACATGGACATCATGAATAATGTCAGTGGCTATGCTCAGTGTGTTGATCGCTTTAAAGAGAAGTTTCCCAGCTCTTGAACCTCATGTAGGGCTTGAGCCTGCAAGGGGCTGAACACTTGACCCCGGTTCATACTCCTGTGGGTAGTTCCATTGAAGTCAATGGGACTAAGCGTGTGCTAAAGTGTTTTGGTGGATCAGGGCCACATGCTCCTTGCTGGATTGAGCCCATAGAACCTGTTCCAACTTCTGTTGAAGTCAATAGAAAGATTCCCACTGAAGTTGGATTGGGTGATAAGCTTGTCATTGCACATCAGTAGTTGGTACTCCTCGACTTTGGTAACTATGCACATGTATTGATTTCCAAAACCAAGTCAAGCATTTCTTTTTCCCCTTTGGAAGCACCATTATATCAGGAAATAACCATGTAGTTTATTTCAATGGAAGCTGGTGTTGGGAAGGGAACAGAAACATTTCACATCACACACATACCCACTCACAGGTATGAGGAGTCACAGTACCTAAACTGACAAGGAGGGAGACAACTGGGAAAAGCTTTGAAATTTTTGATTGTCTATTTTATCATTTATACTGATAGAAGGCACTTAATGATGGAATAATTTATAAAGATTAAAATATATTGATGTATAGAAACTAATTTCTATAGGTGAAAAATGTTTTGTGAGATATTTTGTAAAGATTAATTAATTGAAAGATTAAATATTTGCACCCTGGTCTGGCTGTAAAATGTAAAGAGGACCTTCAAGTTGCACTACCCCTTTCCGCAACAAATTATATAATCATTTTAACAAATTATATAATTTCTTAAATTTTAGATGACACTTTTTTTCAACTTAATCATCCTTCCTTTTAGTTAATCATGATAAATTCCAGTGAAAAGAACTCAAATTGATTACCCTGCAGGGTTTTTGTTGTTGTTATTGTTTTGGAAATAATAGGATGATGCATCTTTAAATTGAAAAAGCTGATTTTTCCGAAGCAAAATGTCAGTGACTTGAATGTAGTGTATTATTTTCTCTCTTAAAGGGAGCCATAATCTTCATTGGGAAACATTTTATAATAATTCCTTATGATATAAGTGAAATGCCAGAAGCATTTGGCCACTGACTAACTTGTGTCATCATTTCATTTCACAGTCAACAGGGGGGTTTCACCGTTAAGACTGGGGCAGTTGACATTTGTGGGGGATATGGGGAAAATCTGTGGAATTTCTGCTTGGACTACATGGGTGGAGAGTTCTTGCTTGCTGTTTCACTTGGCCCTTCTTTCCTATACTAATACAAATTTCACTGTACCACATCTGGAAGATAGTTACAAAGTAGATGAACTGCCTTTGCTGCTGCTGCTGGACCATGTTTTATAGAAAATCCACAAAATGCTGCATATTACTCCACAGGAGTCCAACGCTTTTTAGCTCGTGGCTACTTTGATCGTAATATGTAGTGACATTTTAAGGGCAAGCATTTCAATGACCTGAGTTACCAATAGACTATTCAATTACTCTGTCTATTCAAAACTTTCAGCCTTATTTCTTTACTCTGTCCTGATATGACGGGTACATGCAGCCACCCTCAATAAATAGGCTGATTAGCTGGGTGTTTATAAGACAGCCATCAACAGAGACAGGGTCACTGTAGCAATCATTAGGCGTCATGGTTCACACTGAATTAAAATGGATATGACACACTCATGCTTCCTTTATTGTCATTTTGTTCTGCCTGGCCAGCACAGATTCAAAGACAGAATACCAGGAGAATTACTAATCTCCATAACCAGAAGGGCTAGACATTAAAAAAAAAAATCTTAGATTCTAGATAACCATACAGAAATCCACAGGAAGGCCCTAGATCCTTGGAAGTCATGGAATTTTCCATGCTATTACTATCTCAGGTTGGGCTGGAGCCCACCTGAACTGATCACCAAGTATTCTAAAGCATTCTAATTTTCAACTCTATTTTTAAGCAACCACATCTGCTTCTTTGTTTCTTAGTTCAGCATGCAACCTTTTAAAATACTATCCTACCAGTAAATGTTCTGTTTTGTCATGTGCTGTGCTTTACAGTGAACAGTAACACTATGGCTGAGTACAATCAATTTTTCCATCAGTCTTCGGTTACTGTAGTACATTATTTATTTTTTTCCTGTCTGCTGTTTGTGCTTCCAATTTAGAGTTGCCATTGCACTTCTTATATTTTTTAAATAAAACCTATATATTTAAAAAAATCACCAAGAGCAGCAATGAGAGGTCTTATTTCCTGCAGGGTTTATTCCTTCATTTGTTCTGTGTCTTGATGTTTTGCGTTTCATGTTACAGCTTACTTAGTGCTGCAGCTAATTTTTTTTAATGCAGCCATTCAAAGTTACATTGGGTGGCAAGGAGAAGCGAGACATATGAAATTAACTCAGTTACATCTGTTGCAAAAAAAAACCCCAACCCTAGCTTGGCGCCTCAGACCAGAATGGTGCTAATACCAGTAAACATTAGCAGATCTTTTTCTGGCCATATAAAAAACTTGCAGGTGTCTAAGAGACAACATGTAAATACAGGACCCTTTAGGAAAAGTGCCAGATCATATCACTGGTGCTATTTCTTATGTTCTGGCACAATGTGTAGCCCACAGGGTCTAAGTTGAACCAAAAATCTTATGGCTTATTGACTATCCATGAATGATCACATTGACATCTTGCTGTTTTTGTACAGGTGTGCAATATTTCAACCCATTTATTTCTGGTCATAAGTCATCTTCCATGCACTGGCCTCTCTTAGTACTTGATACTGGGGCTCATGAACTTACACTAACTACAAGAGCCTCTCTTTCTACCTTATTTCCTGTTTTTGCCAGCTAAGGAGGCCCTTTGTCTATACAAGTACTTTGTAACCTCTTAGATGTTAAAGGCACTCTTGAAAATAAAAAATAAAACAAACAGTACTATAACTGTGTTAGTAGTTAGCATGGTTTGATGCACCAGTCCCCTCACTCTGGGAAGCACTGCTGAATGTGAGCTAATAATAATTATGAGCCATCTCTAGCTACCTGCCCAAGGGTGTGTCTACACAGCAAAGTTATTTTGGAATAACAGCCGTTATTCCGAAATAATTATGCGAGTGTCTACACAGCAATTCCGTTATTTTGAAATAATTTCAAAATAATGGGCTTATTCTGACTTCTGTAAACCTCATTCTACAAAGAATAATGCCTCCACTTCTGCTATTTCGAAATAGTCCCCCCCCCCCCCCCCACCATGCCCAGTTTAAGTTATTCCTCCTGGGGTTCTAAATCGAGGTAGCACATCTACATTAGGGAAGCCTGCCTCGGACTACTTTTGAGACTTCCCTGCAGTGTAGACGTGCTATTTCTAAATAAGCTATTTCAGAATAACTATTCCAGAATAGTTTATTTTGACATAACGGGGCAGTGTACATGTAGCCCTAGTGACCCAGTTAGTTAACAGCAAGTGACATTATTTTTCTATGGAACATTTCATAGTGTTTTACACTGTCATCATTACAGATGCTTAGCAAAATTCAGTCAAGTGAGTAGGGAGTTTGGGGGAGGCAGGTTGTTGCATTTTTTTTTCAAAGTAAGTACACAAAAAAAGATTGTTTAGTGAGGAACTATGCGTGTAAATATTTGCAGAAAAAACACTCAAGAACAAAAGCCGCTGTCATCTTTCTACAGCCTCAGAGTTAAAGCCATACCCTTCTGTGGTCTTCAGTCACAAAAGGAGGTCTCACATCAGCCACATTGTTGAATGGGAACTTTTTTTGCTCTTAAAAATAGCCGCTACTCAATTTTATGCATGAGTTTTGTCTGGTGATTGTTTTCATGCACTTGAGCTCATTTCTTAATAAAGTAAATATATATTTTTAGACCCATCAACACAACATCTAGCCAATTAGCTCAGCAGTAAGAACAGGTCATCAATACATAACAATAGGAACAGTTCCATTGTAGTATCTTACGGGGTGCAAACCGTGATCAAGGCTGACAGCAACAACAGCTACATTCTGGATGGGAGAGAGGTTGGCGCCTCTGCTGGTGTACAGCATTGGTGCTCCATTGACTTCAGTGGCACTCATCCTATTTATTCCACCTGTAGCTACAGGTAGTAGTTCCTCTCAAATTAACTATATTTAGGAACCAACAGTCTATTATTCCATAATATGAAGGGCTAGCTTTTCCAAACTCCTCAGCACTCAGTTTGGTTCAGATTTTTAAAAATACTGAGCTCCCGCTGGCTCTATTATCCTTACTACTCAATATCTGTATGGGGATGGCTGATAGGCGTCCCTGTCATGGAGTTGGGCCACGCTGTGCTTGGTGCTGTATGCACAGAACATAATGACCCTCATGCCTGCCTCAAACAGCATGTGGATTTTCAAAAGCGTTCAGCACAAAACAGCTGTTCCTGAAGGGGACAGACATGGGGGTTGGAGAACACTACACCACTGGGCGCAGGGGTCTGCCTTGCTGCATCACACTGCATTAGCACCTTACTCTGTTCCCTGACATGGTGATCTGGCTCAAACTAACCACGGAGCCCTCATATAAGACAGAATTTAAGAGGGTGGGTATATCACTAGCTGAACATCAGGCCAGTTCGAATGAAATGAAACTGCTGACCTCCCCTGGTAGAATAATGCACTTTTAATTATCTTAATTTCTGGGTTTGTTTACTAAGTTTGAACAAGCTGGTTTGAACTTTTGAGTGGCTGTTTGCAGACTGTTTTGTTTGCTACTTGCTGATGTGGTTCTGCTCAACAGGCTGTTTCTAAATCCAGCAGTAGTTGGGGGGGTAATCAGTATCTGAACTGGAGTTTACAAAATACACTATACAGCATACAGGCCTGTTCAGTGTAAATATTCTACGCTTCCATTCCATTCATGTAAAGAATAAAGCACACACAATTATAAAATTAAGCTGTACATTTCATACTAGCTGTGTGTGTCCTTGCTTATTTATTCAGTTACAAGCTCTCCGTTGTGGTCCAGCTGTAAATGCTTGATAGAGTGTTTATAAATATGTCATGAATTTTATTATAAATTATTAATATTAAAGCATTTTTACACTTTATAGCAAATGGCTCCTTCATAAGGCAAAATTTGTCTTTTTTCCCCTTAAGGTGAAGCCATAAAAGGTAATGGACGTGCATTTAATTTATGCAGGGACATGTTCGGATTTATTACACAAGCCAAACTGTTAAGATGAACGCAATACTGGCTGTGAGCCGTGATACTAAAGAGGAATTAGAGAAAGGTAGGGCCAGAAAGGCCCTCAAGATGTCAGCTCGTCCAGTCCTCCCTGCATGTGCATAAACAGAGCAGGTATGCCTAGCCCATCCATAACAACTGACCATCTAACCTGTCCATAAAAATCCACCCAGGATGGCAGTTCCATACCCTCCCTTGGTAAACTGTTCCAGTACATAACTACTCTTCCAATTAGAAAGTTTTTCTATAATATTTTACCTAACGCTCTCTTGCTGAAGAAGAATTTCTTGTCCTCCCAGTCAATCACTGTCCTATTTTTATCAGGTTTCCTCTCAGTCTTCTTTCTGAAGGCTAAACGTCAAGGTTTTTGTAAAACAAATCTTACCTCACAGATCATGTTTTCTAGCCCCTTTATCATTTTTGCTGTGCTCTGATAACCCCCTCCAATTTGTCCACATCATTTTACATGTGCTCTCCCGCTCCCCCCCCCCCCCCCCCCAAGAAGTGGCCACAGTACTGTTCCTGAAGCCTCTCAGGAACCAAGTAGAAAGGGACGATTACCTCACACACCTCACACACGACACGTCTGTTAATCACACTAAAGCTTTTCCTGCCCTGCTGCTTTACTTCTCTGTGAACGAGTGAAGAGGCTTCAGATGCACTCTATGGAATATTAAATCCTAGGAAGAAATGCCATTTTCCTGTGCTTTCTGCCATTGCCATTTATAGGGAAGCATCAGCATAACTGTGTGATTTCTTGGTGCATGTTTCTAGGCTCACAGGAGTAATATATGAAGCAAAATGCAGGACTATGTAGCACTTTAAAGAAGAACAAGATGGTTTATTAGATGATGAGCTTCCGTGGGCCAGACCCACTTCCTCAGATCAAATAGTGGAAGAAAATAGTCACAACCATATATACCAAAGGATACAATTTTAAAAAAGTGAACACATATGAAAAGGACAAATCACATTTCAGAACAGAAGAGGGATGCAGGGGGAGGGGGGAGGAAGGAAGGTAAGTGTCTGTGAGTTAATGATATTAGAGGTGGGGAAAGTTAGATATCTGTGAGCTAATGATAATTGGGGAAGTTATCTTGGTAATGGGTAAGGTAGTTGGGGTAATATATGACCATCAGACTAAATTTTTTGTTTACTTCACACACCAGACTTGAAAAATATTTAAGTGAAGGTTCACTCTGCAGTGTATTAACTGGCATGTAACAGTGACCCTGGTCCCCCAAATTAATCTTTGTAGATGGTCTTTTGGGTCCATGTGAAGCCCAGTTGACTTCAATGATTTCTCTGATTAAGTGCAGCCCTGATTGCAGGGACTTTGTTTTTAACAGTAACTGATAAAAGAAATGGCAGCATGGCTCAGAGAACTGTCAATGCTAGTATGTAGATCAAAGTTCACCATGGAGCCATGCACAGAATTTTCAAACAACAATTAATAGTCAATGAAACAATTGTAATATTTTCTGTTACTTGAACAGAGCCAGAACTGAAGGGCAAATCTAAAAATAGCCTAGTACAATCTCCAGGTAAGTGCACTGCCTCAATCTCAAATCAGATTGTTAAGACTTTTTTTGCTGACACATTTATTGAGAGACTTTTCACAGAGCTGTGTTGCTGCAGTAACTACAGCAGCAGCAAATTTAAACCATCCAGTAGAACAGTATGTTGGAACATACACTCAGCTAAAGTTGTCCTTTCTAGCCCCCTCCCTTTTGTTTTAATAACAGTAGATAGCATTTATAGAGCACTTTTTGGCTTCAAAGTGCTTTGCCACCATTATGTGTGCATCTACACTGTACCCTAACCTCAAAATAAACTACGCAATTTGCGTATTTCAAGGTAATTTCAAAATAGAGCACCCTTAATCCTCGTTGAACGAGGTTTACAGAGATGTCAGAATAGCATGCCTGTTATATTTCAAAATAATGGGCTTGCTCAAAAGATGAGGAATAGCTATTTTGGGATACTTCCGGTATCCTGAAATAGCTCCTGAAAACACACCAGAAGTGAGTAAAATATGTAACATCTCAATTACAGGAGCCCCCTAATAGCAATAACTATTAATTCAAGCAGGACAGTGAATACTGTTAGCTTATCTTGTCATACTAAGTATGCTACATAAAGATCCTCGCTTTCATACTGACACAATGCTGGCGTAGGTGCATGTCAAGTCAAAACAATGTGTAAATGTAATGGAGAAAATGCGTAAATGTAATGGAGAAAAACTTAAGTAATCTACTCTACAAACAGAGATGCTATGGCAGCATGTGTAGACTTCCTCTAATCTAGTTAGCTTAGATCCAATAGGAGCAAAGCTGCAACAGTAAAAGCTCCTAAATCTTTTAGGTTCTCTTCAAAATGTCCCTGCTTGTTTTGGTTTATCACCAAGAAAGCCAAACTACGCTGGTGTCTACTATAATAACCATAGAAAGGTAGGGCTGGGCAGCATTATTCTTGAAAAGCCTTTATGTGCTAAATAAGCATCTCCATGGGTTTGCTTTACTTTCTGTCAAGATGAAAATAGCTGAGCATATGCATCATCCGCAGGTGCAGTGAGGCTGGCCTCGTGCCAGCCCCAGGGAGCCTGTTTCAGGTAATACTCCTACTTCCTCAACTGCTGCTGCCTATGGAGACGCTGCTTCCTTGACAAGCTCTGTGGCTGCACTGCAAAACATACTGAAGAAGTGGGTTAGAGTCAGAGAGAGGAATTCTAATTTTAGCCCCCAAGATGCCAAATTAGTAGTGCAGCAGATCATTAAGGACCATTAGCTGCTCTTCAGCACTGAAATGTAGGGCTGTTCTACACTGAGAGGTTAGCTTAACTCAGTGACTTTGCTCAGAGGGGTTGAGTAAAATACACACCCCTGAGCGATATAGTTAAGCCAAGTACATGTGCGCCCACTTCTTGAGGAGGTAGATTAACTTCAGCAACAAGCAAACTCCCGTCTAGCGCTGTAATGAGTGTCTATATGAGCAAGCAGGAGTCAAGACTTGCAAGGACCCTGTGTAAAGTGGAGGGGGAGGTCTGGCGCTGTGCTCCCGGAAGGGATGGGGCCTCTGGCAGAAGGGACAGGGCTGAGGCAGCCAGCCCTCCTAGTTGCCAGGAATATGCAGCATGCTGCTTCAGCAGTCATTTAAAGAGCCCAGGGCTCTAGCTGCTGCCACAGTAGCAGCAGCAGCAATGTCTGAAATTGCCAAGCGGTGGGGCAGCTGCCCCCATTCTCTCCCCTCCTCCCCCGCCACCAGTGTGCCTGTATATGAGCAGTGCAGTACCTTGGCTGCAGCTAGAACATTTTCAGTGTAACGATCTCCTTAAATGTAGCACAAGGTGACAAAGCATTCGGGCTATAAGCCCACTTAAGTCAGTGGAGATAGATGTGATTCTCACTATACACTAAGCTGGGAGGAGAGGTAGATACGCTTAAGGGCAGAGATAGGATCCAGAGTGACTTAGACAAATTGGAGGATTGAGCCACTAGAAATCTTATGAGATTCAACAAAGACAAGTGTAGAGTCCTGCACTTGGGACGGAAGAATCCCAAGTATAGGTACAGGCTGGGGACCAACCAGTTAAGTAGTAGTTCTGCAGAAAAGGACCTGGGGGTTACAGTGGATGAGAAGCTAGATATGAGTCAACAGTGTGCCCTTGTAGCCAAGAAGGCTAATGGCATATTAGGATGCATTAAGAGGAGCATTGCCAGCAGATCCAGAGATGTCATTATTCCCCTTTATTCGGCTTTGGTGAGGCCACATCTGGAGTATTGTGTCCAGTTCTGGGCCCCCCACTACAAAAAGGATGCGGAAGCATTGGAGAGGGTCCAGCGGAGGGCAACCAAAATGATTAGGGGGCTGGAGCATATGACTTATGAGGAGAGGCTGAGGGACTTGGGTCTGTTTAGTCTGCAGAAGCGAAGAGTGAGGGGGGATTTGATAGCAGCCTTCAACTTCCTGAAGGGAGGTTCCAAAGAGGATGGAGAGAGGCTGTTCTCAGTAGTGACAGATGGCAGAACAAGGAGCAATGGTCTCAAGTTGTGGTGTGAGAGGTCCAGATTGGATATTAGGAAAAACTATTTTACTAGAAGGGTAGTGAAGCATTGGAATGGGTTACCTAGGGAAGTAGTGGAGTCTCCATCCCTAGAGGTATTTAAGTCTTGGCTTGACAAAGCCCTGGCCGGGTTGATTTAGATGGGATTGGTCCTGCCTAGAGCGGGGGGCTGGACTTGACGACCTTCTGGGGTCTCTTCCAGTTCTATGATTCTATGATAAGGGGATGGTTGGATGAAATAACAGGATCTTGGTAACTAATTGACCATTCATTATCAGTTGGAAATAGGTCAATGGAGGGATGATAGGAGTTGCTATAGGGAACTTTCTGGGTGTCTGGCTGGTGAGTCTTGCCCACATGCTCAGGGTTTAGCTGATCGCCATATTTGGGGTCGGGAAGGACTTTTCCTCCAGGGTAGATTGGCAGAGGCCCTGGAGGTTTTTCGCCTTCCTCTGTAGCATTGGGCACGGATCACAGCTGAAGGACTCTCTGCATGTTGGGTCCTTCAAAGTATTTGAATGCTTCAATACCTTTGATATAGGTGAGAGGATTATTCTAAGAGGGGTGGTTGAGATTCTGTGGCCTGCACTGTGCAGGGGGTCAGACTAGATGATCATAATGGTCCCTTCTGACCTTAAAGTCTATGAGTCTATGAGTCTATACCTATGTTCACTTTTCAACACATATGTGATACATCAGTGGCCTGACTGGCATCCCAGATTAAATGCATGAGGCTTTCCTCCTCAGGGGACTATTGAGTGGACAAAAGAAGAGTGTGTTTCAGTGCCTTGCTATTGGAATATGGTGTCCACTATTCAAGAAAGATGTTGGTAAATTGGGAGAGGGGAGAGTCAGACAAGAGCCGTGAGAATGAGGCACATTTAGAAAACATGCCCTATTCTGATACTCCTGAGCTCAATCAGTTACTGGGGCAGGGAGGAGGGTGACTCGATTATAGCCTGTAAATATCTAATTAAGGCACTGATTTGGGGCTCATTAGTCTAGCAGAGAAGGGGGTAGCAAGAGCCAATGGCTGGAAATTGAAGCTAGGCAAATTCAGACTGGAAATAAAGTGCAGATTTTTGACAGCGAGGGTAACTAACCAGTGAAACAATTTACCAACTGTCACAGTGTTTTTCTATGCTTTATGTGTGAGGAATTTCAAGGGGGGAGGCAGGTCTATGGCCTGTTTTATACAGGAGGTCAGACTAGATGATAACTGGACTTAGGAACTGTTGACTCTATGAATGCAGAAGCAGCACTATTGTATACAAAAGGGCTACGTCTAGACTGGCATGATTTTCCGCAAATGCTTTTAACGGAAAAGTTTTTCCGTTACAAGCATTTGCGGAAAAGAGTGTCTAGATTGGCACGGACGCTTTTCTGCAAAAGCACTTTTTGCAGTTTAGCGCAAGAAAGCCCTGATCGCCATTTTCGCCATCGGGGCTTTTTTGCGCAAAACAATACTGCGTTGTCGACACTGTCCCTCTTGCGCAAAAGCATTTGCGCAAGAGGGCTTTTGCCCGAACGGGAGCAGCATAGCATTTCCGCAAGAACACTGACAATCTTACATGAGATCGTCAGTGTTCTTGCGGAAATTCAAGCAGCCAGTGTAGACAGCTGGCAAGTTTTTTCCACAAAAGCAGCTGCTTTTGTGGAAAAACTTTCCAGTCTAGACGCAGCCAAGGAGAGGACTATTTCAGGCAGAGGGGAAACTGTAGAAAATAGGTGTCACTGCTGAAATCAAATGCACAGGTACAGGTATTACTGCAGAAATCATGGGCACAGGCAGGGATCTTATGCTTGATATAACAGGCACAGGTACAGACATTGCTGAAATCATGGGGGGGCATGGGTGAAAAGAGGTAACAAAACAAAAGGGTTCAGATAAAAGGGGAGGAAGCTGGAGGCTAATGGGACTGGAGGAGCACTCAAGCGACATACAAGGAGCAGGAGACCTGGAAGTGGAAGCTCATGCTCAGCAAGGAGTTGCTGGGGGACAGGATAAGAAGGGCACTTTAGGCTCTTCTTTCACCCAGCAGCTTTTGCCAGGGAAAGGATTTGGGTGGTGGGGAGGGAGTGCAGGGATTTTTCCTACCCCCCACCACCAGGTGGCAGAAACTGGGTGCCCCCAGTTGGCTGAGGGTCCCTCAGAACAGGCCTCATGGGCTCCATGGCTAATCCACTGCTGATCCTATTAATTACAGTTAATGGTTTTATTTGCCAGTAGGCTACAAAGCATTCAGATAGGCTTTGGGGTAGGATATTCTGCGGGGGAAATGTAGAGAGTAGGCATTTAAAATTTAAGAGGGCCAAATTCTCTTCTGGTGCAAATCAGCACAGGTGCATGGAGGCTGAGGAGCTCAGTGACAATCCATCATTGGACTCATCACACAAGAAAGGTTGCACTACTAGGCAATTGCATGAAAACCAGCACGGAGCATTCAGCTCTCCTGTGAAAAGGGTAGCGCCACTCCTCTTGGAAGACAGAAGCAAGGTCAGATGATTTCTGAGCATAAATAAAGTTTTCAGCTGCAATGAAACAATTTTTATAGAACCGCAGCAGCTTGGCTCTCTCTCCTGTGAACGCTCGCTGCCACCATGCCATCTGCAGCAGCAGCTGCTCAAAGGGCAGGCGGCTGTCATTGTTAAATTTCAAAGCATTGGGCTAAAATGTCACCATTCAAATAATGCTAAAATATTGACACTGTCAAACAAGGTGGCATTTCACATTTTTTCCTAACAGAACACTTTAAAGTGAGACAAAACACAGTACAGATATAGAAGAATTAGTCCCATTCTTAAGCGTTTGGGTGCATGTGTGTATCAAATTTAGTTTTTGTTTAGGACAAAAATTCATACTTTGCACTCATATTATATCAACGTTGAATATATTTTGCTGAATCTGTTATTGAGCATCTGTTACCATTTATTCATCATCAGGTATAGCCAACTAATATGTATTGGCTGTATTCTACCTACTCTATAGCTTCTCGAATCTGAGTTTACTGACTAATTTATTTGACATATCCTGACAGTATTGCTTGAATAAATTAATGGGGCAGATATTTCCGAGCAACAGGAGATGGATCACTTCTTTGCCTTCGCTGTTCATTTGCTCTGGGGCACTTGGCATTGGCCACTGTCAGGCTAGATAGACTTTTAGTCTGCCCCAGTACGGCCATTTGTATAGTCAAAACATTCAGCCAGCACTACTCTCTGTATCTGACATTAAAATGTCTGCCACTTTCCTGAGGCAGGTGCTATTATTACACAGTACAAATCTCATGGGAGGCCCATAAGCCTTTTGTCTCTTCATTCCAATTCAAACGTATTAAGAAAAAAATGAAATACTGAGGTTCTGTGTGTACCAACTTGAAAAGCTCCTGTACAGTCCCTAGGTTAGACACAGCATTCCTCGAAGTGGGTCATGGGCCCGCTTTGGGAAAGCCGCTAGCAGGCCTGTGCCACTTTATTTTCCTAAAAGGTCCATAGCCATTGAGCTTTGTGTCTCCCATTGACTCCAGTGCACCATTTCCAGCCCAGGGGCGCTGTGAGAGGCAAGAAGGAATTTCTGCTGTCCCCAAGGCTGCCCAAAGGGTTAAAGTGAGGTACCCAATGTTTGTCCAATGAGCCATACAATGCTTATACCATCATGTGTTTTGTGGTGTCTGCTTGTCACTTCCACTTGTATTGCTCCAGGTATCTCTAGCCCAGCCGCCCTATTCATTTCTTCTAGGCACCTCTCTTATCTGATCTCAGGCCAGGTAACTTCTGGGCCAGTGTTCTATGAAAGCTGAGTGCTTGGGTGGTCATCCAGGAGTGATTCAAATGCCACCCAGCTGATAAGCAAAGCTCTCACAGCCAGCAGCCTGTGTTTCTGCCAGTGCTGCACATCTGCACATGCCTTGGTGCACATAACAACATTTATTCTGCTCATGGATGGAAAAAATTAGAGGGAACATTGCTCTGGGCTCGTCTTTTGAAGTGTGTTCTTGTATATAACCAGTATCTGTTGCTTCTTAGGCGTGCCTGTATTTTGCCATGGACATAGAGCGAACTTGTAAACATTTATGTTAATCCATGACCTAACTTGGGTTCACTGCTGCCGATTCAGCCCTGAGATCTTGAATCAGAGCCAGTGTTCCAGGCTCTTGATCTCTCTCCTATACTGCTTACGGTAAAGGATTATGCCAAATCAATAGCAGCTGTAGCCAGCTCATAGGCCCAGACCCTCAAAGGTATTTAAGGAACATAACTGACATTGATTTCACTTCCCAAAGACCTACGGGTAGGGACATTCTGCATCTATCTGCTACTGCAGCATATTAACACTGCCCAATCCCATATTGATAGATTATTTCATTGTCAGGGCCATGTATTGTGGCCCTGACAATGAAAATGTTGTTTCTTCTGAAACCTCCCCATTGAGCACCACAAACTAAAGGAGCCGTTCTCAACCATTTCAAGTGCAAGTAAAATAGATTATCCCAATAGATTAGCTGTTGTCTAATCTATTTCACTTGCACTTGAAATGGTTGAGAACGGCTCCTTTAGTTTGTGGTGCTCAATGGGAAGGCGGAGGGGACACAAACATTTCAGAAGAAACAACATTTTCATTGTCAGGGCCACAATAAATGTCTCTGTTGGGGAGGAGGCAGAAGTAGGTAGTGAGAACCTGACATCAAAGGCCAGGCAGAGCAGTGCCTGGGGCACTAGAGTTGTGCTTATTCATGTGGAAATCTGACCTTTTTTTTTTTTTTTTTTTTTTAATGTTGCCAAGGTCACAGAGACCTAGGATTGTCTCCTGAGGAAGGATATGAATTTAAGCTGCCTGCGGGGCACGTTAACCTATGAGGCCAAAATTGTTTCCTCATCTGCAAGCATTGTTTTGTTTGTTTGTTTTTAAACTTTGGAAAAAGAGAATAATTATCGCTGCCTCTCCTCTTTTAAACACATTTGCTTTGTGCCCACCCTGCACACAAGCCAATACCTGGCTAATTAGCTGAGATGAATCCCAGGCATGGAGGAACAAGGATCCCAATGGTATCAAAAGGAAAGACTAGGCTTCTTTTTTAGTCCCTGCAATTTTTTTTAATTAAGTTGCTTGTTAGCGGTGTAAAAATAGCTTTGTGTGTTTGTCTTGGGTGTGCTGCAGCAGAGAATTGCTAGACCCCAAACAATGCTGAAGGCAGCATTAATCTATCAAACCAGGATACTGTATCTCATGCATAAGGCTCCAGAAACACAGTTTTCTTTTAAGAGCTATTGGAAGTATGTGAAGTGCAGTCAGTATTTGCCAAAGGGAATGAATGGATAGCACTTCATGTGGGAATCAGTAGTCCTGTGTTCAATTGCTGCCACTGATGCTGTTTTACTCGGTGATCTTTGGGCAAGTCCCTTCCCTTGCAATACCTCCATTTTTCCATCTATAAAATGGGGATAAGGATATCCCCTCCTTTTTGAAGCCCATCAAGGTCTTTTTTTTGCTAAGAGACTGCTCAGAGCAACCAACCCCAAACCACTTTACCCATAAGAGTCAAACTGATGAACCTTTTGTTCAACTGCATCACAACAAATTACACAGGGAAAAAAGCCCTCCTAACAAATAGTCTCCATCGCTGCTAGGAAACCCAGTGAGCCCCATGATGACCACTTTACTCTAAAGATGACAACATCACAAATTTCTAATCTGCTATCATCCCCCAAGACTCCCAAAGTGCTTTAGAAATTCAGGATTCTCATTCTCTGCCACTGCAATGTGTCCACCTCTCAAGGTGCTGAAGATGAGAAGAGAAAAATGTGCAAATTCATTCCTTGACTCTTTTTGCCCCACTCCACCATTATTGCCTTGAACGGTCCACCTGAACCTGTGGGCTGTGTCTAGACTGGCAAGTTTTTCCGCAAAAGCAGCTGCTTTTGCGGAAACACTTACCAGCTGTCTACACTGGCCGCTTGAATTTCCGTAAGAACACTGACGATCTCATGTAAGAAATCAGTGCTTCTTCCGGAAATACTATGCTGCTCTCGTTCGGGCACAGGTCCTTTTGCGCAAAAGCTTTTTTTTTTTTGCACAAAAGGGCCAGTGTAGACAGCTCAGATTTGTTTTGCGCAAAAAAGCCCTGATCGTGAAAATGGCAATCAGGGCTTTTTTGCGCAAAAGCGCGTCTAGATTGTCACGGATGCTTTTCCGCAAAAAGTGCCAGTCTAGACATAGCCGTGTTGTTTTGTTTGCATTCCACCATTAAAATAAATTACAGAGAAGAAAAAAACCTCATGCACTCCAGATAACATTCTTGAAGCAGAAATACAATTTTGACGTGTTCAAACAACTTCACATCCATGAGACTAGCGGAACCCTAGTAGAAAATAAAATTGTAGCAAGGCAGGTGGCATTAATCTTAGCAGACTATACTAAGCCATATGTGAATTTAGACAGAACAGTGGGGCTAACGCTTCTACTCTTGTGTCATGAGATCTCCAGTGACCAAAAAGTTGGCATTGCCAATAGCAAAATGCCCTGTAATCCCAGAAGGGGGGATTGTTCTGAGGATGGAGTGGTACCTCTGCCATTTCTTCTTATTCATATTGCTATAGGCCTAGAGAACACAATGAGATTGTGACTCTATTATTCTAGGTGCTGTACAAACAGTGCTTGAGCCACAAAACTCAATGTTTTAACACATGAGAAGTGAAACACGGCCCAGAAAGGTGAAATGGGCTGGCCAAGTTTCATGGCCCAGATTAGTTCATAGACCCAGCTTTCCTGTATCTCAGGCTAATGCCCAATTCACTGCCTCATACCCTTGTGCCATTTAATAACCCCATTTTGGTTAGAGGCCTATCATCTATGTCCTGAATTGGCTGGATTCTACTAATCCTAGGCTGTGTGACAAGTACAGTACTAGAGCGAAATTTCTATCTCACGGGAACTACCAATAGTGTGATATTTTGGCAGCCAAATCAGGCCAGAAAGTCAAAATAGCTACATTTTTTACAGAATAAAGGAGTTCTTTTCTTTCCGCAAAAACTTTATGTTTTGACATTTTTTACTGAAACAAAATATTAGCCATACAGGATTCACTTCCACCACCACTGCAATGTATCCATCTCTCAGATAGATGCATGACAATTTCTTAATCAGTTTAGGGTTACAAAAAAAAAATTCTACTTTTGGTTAACTAGAGCCCAAATGAATCTTTCTGATGTTCACAACAGAAAACTTCTTTTTCCTCTCTTTTCCGGCAGACAAATTTGATTTAGACAAAACTCCAGGTGGAATGAACTTGAATTTTGTCAACCAGTCCTGTTTAGGATCCCAAATCTTACAGCTGCTAGATGTGAAGTTTACTGTCCATAATTCATGGGACTAGAGATTTGTCAACTATGATAAGGCTAAATCATCAAAAGCTCACACCAACCAAGTGCCTTCTACAGTGAAGGTAGCAAAAGAAGTTACAGATATATGACGATAGTGTTGTTTTAGAGAATCTATCCCAGGTTCTTAGCAAGATATAGCCAGTGAGAAGGACCAGTTTACACAAAGCTCTTCTTCAGGTTTGAGAAACATATATGTTAAGGTGCAGCATATAATGAGTTTGATCATCATGTATGGGATAGTGATACAATGACATCTGGATGGTGAGCTAAACATGACCTGCAAATAAGACTGCCTATGCTAGTGCTTATATAATGCTCAGCACGGTACTGTTTAAACACCTTCCAGCAGTGAATTAAGCAACATTAGTGCATGTCTGTCACGTGCTGTTTCCTTTCCCGGAGAGTTGGGGGCAGGAGGAGCATGTGCAGTGGTCTTGTTTTGTTAGCTCTTGGGTCACAGTTCCAAACCCTGCACTTTCAGCCATTTACTAATTACTGACCATGTCAGAGTCAGATTTTCTAGCTTCAAGGATTCTGTGTTGAAACCAGTTAATCAGTGCAACTTAATGAAAACAAGCTGGAGATTACAGCCTAAGCCACAGTATTAAATATATGCTTTAGGAAGGAAAATAAGATTTCAGATGATGAAATATAGGGATGGGACCAAACAAATCAGCCATAGCAACGGTTTGAAGACGGATGTCAACTGCAATCCAGTGAGCTATTACAGGGAACAGACAGCAGCAGACAGGTAAAAGGGATACAGGCAGCCTGACAGCACAAAATCGCTGAGCATGTAAACTGATCTTGGTATAGAAGTGTAGGACAGCTGGGAACAGAGACGAATGTATCCAATGTATACTGATGCAGTAAGGATAGTTAACTTTTAGGTGCATTAGCTGGAACGGACTGTCTATTATTCAGCCCTCACAATCTATTTTAAGCCTGACCCCCTAGAACTTATGCATACAGGCAGTCCCCGGGTTACGTACAAGATAGGGACTGTAGGTTTGTTCTTAAGTTGAATCTGTATGTAAGTCGGAACTAGTACTTATTGTAGGGGAAACTCTAGCCAAACATTTCTCCAGAGCTCAGTTTTATTCTCCCACACCTCACTTCCCTCAGTCCTTTATTCTCAAGCTGAGGTGTCTGCTGAGAAAAGCCGATCCGCGTCTCCCTGGTCTGCTGGGGAGGGGCGCTAGCTTCGCGTCTCCCTGGTCTGCTGGGGGGAAGCAGCTAGTGTGGGGTTGCCTCACCCCGTTTGTAAGTAGGGATCTGATGTAAGTCGGATCCATGTAACCCGGGGACTGCCTGTATATAATTCTTGCTACTGGAATACAATAAAAATAATGTGCCTTTCATTCAAGGATTTCAGCATATGCTTTTGGCGCCCCACATGAATGCCTTGGTGTCTGATATGAATTGCATAGTGCAGTGATTCTCAACCTTTAGCAATCTAAGCCCCCCCCCTTTTGATTTTAAAATTTTGGGGATCCCGTGCCCCATCCCTTCACCAAGATCTCACCCTGCCCCTTCTATGAGGGCCCCCTCTTGTTCCATCCCCCTTCCTCTATCACTCATTCTCCCACCCTCACTCACTTTCACCAGGCTGGGGCAGAAGGGTGGGACGTGGGTGAAGGCTTTGGCTGGGAATGTGGGATCTAAGGGGGGATGAGCAGTTTGGGGTGTGTGCAGAGACTCTGGGATGGTGCAAGGTGTTGGGGTGCAAGAGGGGTGAAGTCTCTGGTTCAAGATACGGGCTCTGGGGTGGGGTTCAGAAATGAGGGGCTCAGGATGCAGGAGGGAGATCCATGCTGCAGCAGGGGGCTGCAGTACAAGGGGGAGTGAAGGCGTCAGCTGAAGGGATGTGTTCTGGGGTGGAGCCAGGGAATAGGAATTAAGGGGGTAAGAAGAGGCTCAGGGCTGGGGCAAAGGACTGCGGTGAGAGAAGGGGTCCAAGGTGTAGAGTCCTGGCTGCATTTACCACCACTCCCAAGACGTGGCCTAGGAGCATGGGCTGCCAGTGAAACACCATGCACTGCCCTCGAACCTGCGGACACTGTTCCTGCAGCTCCCATTGGTCACTGTTCCTGGCCAATGGGAACTGTGGAGGCAGCACTGAGGATAGTGGGGAGTGCGCAGAACCTCCCTGGCTGCCCTTGTGCCTAGTGGCTGCAGGGACCTAACAGACAGTTCTGGGAGCTATGTGGACCCAGGACAGGTAGGGATCCTGTGTGGGAGGGAGAAAGGAAGGGAAGGGAGTTGATCAGCTCCATGGACCCAGTTTGAAAAACACTGGCATAGTGGCACTTTAGAGTTAAAGACATTTTTTTTTAAGAAGCTTCCTTTTCCAAACTGAATTCAGCCAAGAAGCTGAGCGCTTGCCCCATGCCTGCTGGTCTGGTGAAGCATTCATTAACATAGCAAAAAGAAACTACACCAGAGGATGACAGGTGTGGCTGGGACCCTTTGAAAGACACCAAGTCTTGAAGACAAACCTCCAGGCTAACCTGGAGCAGACATTTAGCTGGTATTATCTTCCTACTGAAGTCAGCGAAGCAACACCAGCCTATCTCAGCTGGGAATATGCCCCTCCCCCTCTACTGTTTTTATGTGTGCATTTTTGTAGCTAATTTAAGGCATTCACTGGTTAACCACATGCAAAGATTTCTTCCTAAATAGGAAAGCATGTTGAAGTGCAAGTATTTATTCCAAGCATGAAAAGAAAACAAAGCTTGTAGACCTAGAGAAGCAATCATCTATCACCCTCTAAGTACTTCTCTGGTCCTTAGCATCTGTGCACCTGCCAAGTCATTTGAAGGAACAATTATAAGAGAGAGAGAGAGAGAGAGAGAGAGAGAGTATGGGGAGGGAAAACAGTTGAGGTTGATAATGTGTATGTGTGTGAGAAGTTACTGAGGGAAGGCAGTGTCGAACATTTAGTTCTGTACACTTAGCTCCCATGGGAGTGAATTCCACAAGCTACAGTGGCTTCTCTGGTCTACCAGCTGCATGTGAGGTAGCTTCTTAATATTAAGGCTCCGAATTTTATGACCCTAAATGTCACAGCTGAGAAATCCCAAAAGTGGCATCCAAGTTTTTCTTCATCGTCTTTTATGTCACATTTGCTACCCTCTAAGGGCATATCAACACTAGGATACTATTTTGAAATAACTAAAACTGATTTAATAACTCCTAAAATAACAAAATGGAAAGAGTGTGTTCCCATTATGGGGAAGCCTCAAAATTAGTCCAAAGCAGGCTCCATTATTGTGGATGTACTACCTCAATGTAGCGCCCCCAGGAAGCACTGGGGGTAAGTACTTCGAATTACTCTGAAGGGGGGTAGTTATTTTGAAAAAATAGCACCGGAGCATCCACACTAATGCTATTTTGAAACAACAATTTTGAAATAAGCAATATTCTCCTGAGGAAAGCAGGAGTACAGATTTCAAAATAACCAACCCATTATTTCGAAATAACAGGTTTAGTAGTGTGGCCACTCTGCTTATTATTTTGAAATAAGGGGGGGTTATTTTGAGATAACTCCTTAGTGTGGACCTGGGCTAAGAGTGAACAAATATATGTTACAGCAGTGGTCCCCAACCTTTACGGGCTCCTGGGCGCCCGGGGGCAGGGCCGCACGTCCTGGGGCACGCCAGGGCCGGGGCCGCCCAAGCCCCTTGTGCCGTGGGCCCGGGGCTGGCGCCGCCGCCCAAGCTGCGTGCCTGGGGCCGGCACCGGCGCTGCGCGCCCGCATGTGCCCCGGGGCTGGGGCCGCCCGAGCGCCGCGCACAAGGCACCGGTGAGTGTCGCGCGCCTAGGGCCGGCGTCTTCAGTGCGCCGGGGGCGGGGCCAGCCCGGGTTGTCGGCGGGCGCCTACAAATGCCCCGGCGGGCGCCATGGCGCCCGCGGGCACCGCGTTGGGGACCACTGTGTTACAGTTTCCATAAATATGAAATTAGAAACACCTTTTCATATTTCATCATTCTAGCTTGCTCGCCTCATTTGCACCAATTTTGAGCCGTTTTTGCAAGGCTTCCAGAATAATTTGGTAGCGCAGTAGAATTTGTTTTAACACTACTATAAAACAGTTCCAGTGTAATGTATGTGGTCATGCATAATATGGGTTTTTATAAGGATTTCAGAGAAAAGATAGTTGCAAGAAGAAAACAAACTAAAACAGACAGCCAGGATGTCTAAAAAAATAAAGACCCTTTGCAATATGATGTGGTGTCAAGTGAATTAGTGTCTGATTTTTGGGGTCTACATAAATCACAGAGAAGTGACACAGAGAAGTGATTTTTCATGGGTTAGTAACAGAATAAATACCAACATTCACAGATGCATTCATCTCATGCCACTCTTACTTCTGCATTGCTGCTGGCAGCAATGCTGCCTTCAGCAGGGCACCAGGCCAGCAGCCACTGTTCTCCCACCATTCAGCTCAGAAGGCAGTGCCACTGCTAACAGCAGCACAGAAGTGAGTGTGGCAAGGTAGGATATGGCCACCCTTACATCTCTGCTGCTGCTGACAGTGGTGCTCCCTTCAGAGCTGGGCATTCAGCCGGTAACTGCCCCTCTCCAGCTGCCCAGTTCTGAATGACAGCCAAGAAGGATGGCAATACCATGTCCTCCCTAAAATAGTCTTGTGACCCCCCTTGAGTCAGGGCCCCCAGAAGAGAAAAGCTGTGTACTTTGGTATACTTTTCCCAGATAGTATATAAAAGAACAAAAAGTGATCAGATTTGATGGGGAGACCAGATTTCATGATCCATGACATTTTTCATGGCTGCTAATTTGGTAGACTCCTATTTATATTACTAAAAATTTTTGTTATAAAGGTTCACTGTTGAATAGAACCTTATATGGTTGTTTCTTCCATACTGCTTTAGCAGCGCAATAGAATATTTACATAACTTTATATCGAAAACTTTCCATCTAGCTGGTTTTTCAAAACAGTAATTTACTAGATTTAACCCCATTTGTCCATCACACAGTTCCAAACTTTTGCATTTTCAAATACTAAAAATGTCTTTCGTATACATACGTGCAGAAACCCAGTTTTGATTGTCAAATTATCTTTGCTGTCAGTTACTGTTACATGTCAGTGTCATATTAATGCTGGAGCTGAAGGCAGAGAGTGGTTCACTTTAGTGTGCCAGAAAAAATCAAAATTAAAAGATTTGGAACATCAGGACTTAACTAAATGTCTATGAGACTGACTGATGTGGGGTTTTTTTAGGGCTAGATAATTTTAAAGCCAATAATATTTGTAATTATACATTAAATCAAATCTCACGCTTCAGGACTGATTGTCACATGGTCAGGAAGGAAGAAACTGCTCATCTCCATCTCACATGTATGGAACTAGTAGGATGCATTCTGGATTCTTTCATTGTTATGTGTCATTTTACCTTTCACTAAAGTTTCAAGCATTAGCTTCTGATGGAAGTAGTATGTGAGAAATGATGGAACCTTGGTCTGATCTGACAGGGCAACTTCTATATTCACAGAAGTGGACATTTGACCATTTTTATTATTATTATTTATTTGTAATGCAACAGTGGTTGAGGCTTCCATCAACTTCTGGGCCCCAGATCAATACAGAACTCAGATCTTATAGACTAATCACACTGTTGCTAATCCTTTCATATCTAGTATTTAAAGGGTTATGGATAAGAGAAAAGAAAGGGTGAGTTAAAATATTGAAGAAATTATATACATACAGACATTCCAAAGTTCTTGGATTGGGTTTCTAGCATGGATGTTACAGACTGCTTGTTTGTCAAGTGGTAACATCCAAAGTTTGGAAGATTCTCAGTCCATTGACTGACATGCTCCCTTTTGTATAAATTCATAGTCCAGAAATCAGAGCATAAAAGAGAAAAATGGAGTTATGGGGATGCTTTCAGGGTCCTTTTGTATGCTTTGATGACTCATAGGAGTAGCAATTACCCATATTTTGCTAATGTGTTCATAGGGATGCATTATGAGAGTTAGGTGTTCTTTAATGGGCCATCAACTCGAACAGCTCATTTACAATGTCTAGCTTCCATGAAGATTATACTTGGAGGGTGTTATTTAGGATCACAGCACATATTAAATTTAGATCTGTATAGCCAATACTGGTAACTTCAGATACAAAAATGAAGCATGCTCAGCAAATGATAACTAAAGCCCTGCAAATCCACAGACATCCACTTTATGTCAGCTGGTATTCGCACGGGTGGATGTGGATGTGAATATTCATGGCTCATTTTTGCAGCTATGGACGTGGATACAGATATAAATTTTGTATCCGCACAGAGTTCTCATCAAAACTTTTCCATTGTCACCTTACATGATACATTTTGTACAAGATTTGTTGCAATTGTCTAACAATGGCAACACGCATTGGCTGTGTCTAGACTGGCATGATTTTCCGGAAATGCTTTTAACGGAAAAGTTTTCCATTAAAAGCATTTTCAGAACAGAGCGTCTGGATTGGCACGGATGCTTTTCCGCAAAAGCACTTTTTTGCGGAAAAGCACCCGTGGCCAATCTAGACACGCTTTTGCGCAAAAAAGCCCTGATCGCCATTTTAGCGATCAGGGCTTTTTTGTGGAAAACAAATCTCAGCTGTCTACACTGGCCCTTTTGCGCAAAACTTTTGTGCAAAAGGGACTTTTGCCTGAATGGGAGCAGCATAGTATTTCTGCAAAAAGCACTGATTTCTTACAGTAGGAAGTCAGTGCTTTTGCGGAAATTCAAGCGGCTAGTGTAGACAGCTGGCAAGATTTTCCGGAAAAACTGGCCAGTCTAGATACAGCCATTATGTAAATGACCATATTCCAATCATACTGCACCACAGTGTCAAACCATGACACATTGATTCTATACATCTCAGAGCAGTGGGATAGGGTTTGTACCTGTTCCCATGAAAAGTAGCAGTAGTGCCTCTGTGGGGTTACAGCTTTACCTTGAGCTCAGAGGTGGAGAGGTTTTATTTCTTCATTGTTGATAGTTGGCCCTTTTTTGTCATCTGTGGGGAGAACTGACTTCTGATCTACTGTTTGCAGTGTTCTTTTTGAGCGAATATTTTAATATATAATGGCAATTATGTATAGCAATGTCTACAGGTAACATTGTGAAAAGTTCCTAGGTGATTCAAGAGCTTAAGTCCTTTGATGAATGTAATTTAAGTGCCTAACTCTCTAAAAATCAAAATTAGACTCCTAAGTTACTTGGGTGACTGAAACTTTTACCCGAAACCCTAATAGTAGCAAAGCTGCCCAACGGGGGCTTCCTCATAGCCTCACCCCCCGATTAAGTACCTAAGTTCCTGGGTGTATTTGTATAGCCCATGCAGTCAGCAGCCCCCGACCCAAAAAAGTTTCCCCACCCCAGCCTCAAGTGAACTGGTTGTGACTCTAGCATTTCTTAAAGTGACATACTTCTATGTTGTAGTTATAACTAGAGAGATTCAGATGGTCTGAGAATTGCTTTTTAAATGTACAATGGAACAAAATATATCTACAACTGTTTTATTCTGCCCACCACTGAAATATCTCAGTGCCAAAAGATCATCGCAAGCCAGTCCAGTAAACCATTAACTTCCCAAACCAAACAGGTACATTGCTGCATGATCTCCGTTTTGCAATGCAGAATAAGTTCTACTTAACATTTTTTGACATACCAGAAATTTAACCCTCCCACAAGTTGTGGCATTTTATTTCTACCAAAAAGTCACTCTGAAAACTGAGAAATTGTTTCCTGCACTTGAAATATCAAAGAATATGAGAAAAATAATGTCCTGTTTAATCTATACAACCCAAAGCCTTATTGACCAGTAACGGCAAAGGAGAATACCTCAGCAGAAATGAGAAGTGGCTATGGAAAGTAAAATATGATCTATCTGTCCAACAAATCACTACAAATGTTCTGTAGATTAACTCAAATAACTTCAGTTGCCACATACTGGACTTGCAAAGGCACATGCACAAAGCAGACAGTGTCTGTATATTCTGAACTACAAAGAAGAACAACAGGAACAATGGCTAGAGGAATTTCTAAAGCTGAGACAACTGTAGTTTTTTTTTATTGTTTCCTCTTTTTTAAAAAAGGTTGTTATTATGATTATTGAGGGAAACATAAATAGAAAAAAATAGGTATGTGGGAGACGAGAATGAACCTACATGGATTTTTACCAACTGAAGAGCTGGCCCAATAAATTTTCTTTTCCTGTAGACACTTGCAAGGAAAACTTGAGTGGATGTATGTCAACTTACATTTATAGAGGATCTTGCTCATTATTTCTAAAATTAGAGGTCCCCAGAGCTCGGTGATCACATGTGCAGTCTCTCCTCCTGGTTTTCAATTTCTAAATTGCATTGAAGGAAGCTAGAAGTAAACTAAATACTTTCTCAGTATTACTTTTTCATGTCAGCAATTGCTTTGAATCTCCTGGAGAGACTTTGCAGGCCCCAGTGGAAGATGATCTATGCAATGGATTAGACAATCAAAAATGAAAAGGAAGGTTTCCATGAGCCAATCCCTCTACTAGGATGTGCTCCACACCAGGGATGTGAAGGACTAGTTGACTATCTGATAAGAAAATGCTACTAGTCACTTCCCCCCCACCCTTGCTGCCTCTATCAGATAGAGGCAGCAAAGGAGAGAGAAGAGAGGGGTACTTCAAAGCGGCAGCAATGGAATGCCATAGACTCTTGTGGCCCACTAACCACATTTAAAAAAACTAACCCAAATTTACACCACTGTAACTAAAAATCAGAATTTGGCTCATTCTATCATACCAGAACCAGGCTAGTTTTCCAGGACTATTCAGTGAGAAGGCTGGATGGTAGTGTCAAGAGATCTTGTTTGAATGGTACCATGGACAGCTACACATACCTCCTTTCTGTACATAGCTTGTTCATATTTTAACACTGCTCCACTTATAGCAGCTGTTCCCAACCAATCGATCAGTAGATCTTGGACGCTCTGACAGTTGATCTTCATCTCAGTCCCTCATCTCCCTCCTCCTCCCTCTGTTTTCCAGTAGCAGACAGTGCACTTTAACAGAGCCTCAGCTAATGTCAAAGTACCGGCTGGATGCCGCAATAGCCCCAGGCTGATTTGCTGGATGCCTTCTCAGTGGGGGTTGTTGTCTTTACTTTCAAAGGTGCTTAAGGGGACATGGAAGTGTTGAGAGAGGCATGGGCTCCCGGCTTTGAATTGTTACTAGGTTCCATCCTCTGAGTCAGCAGAAAAATGCCCATAGGCTGTGTGCAGCACAGAACAAGTCCCAGCAATGCCTTATGGATCTGGGTGCATCCTTTCCACAGCCAACCAGAAGAGATTTCAGTCCTTTGATCTCTCAGGGTATGTCTACACTACAAAGTTAATTCGAACTAATGTCCGTTAGTTCGAATTAACTTTGATAGGCGCTACACTAGTGCTCCACTAGTTCAAACTTAATTCGAACTAGCGGAGTGCTTAGTTCGAACTAGGTAAACCTCATTGTACGAGGACTAAGCCTAGTTCGAACTTACCAGTTCGAATTAAGGGGTGTGTAGCCCCTTAATTCGAACTAGTGGGAGGCTAGCCCTCCCCAGCTTTCCCTGGTGGCCACTCTGGCCAACACCAGGGAAATTCTATTGCCCCCCTCCCAGCCCCGGACCCCTTAAAGGGGCACGGGCTGGCTACGATGCCCATGCCAGGTGCAAGCCTGCCAGCACCCAGCAGACCCTGCACCTGGCACGGCTCGAGCCCTCCCCCTCTTCCCGGGACCAGGCTGGTGGCTCCCGGGAGCTTGCCCAGGACTGCAAGAGACGGGCACCCGCCTGTTCCAGTGCAGACACCGTGGACCTCGTCCACGACCTCCGCACTAGGCACAGGAAAGCAGCCGTCTAGGGCAGGAGAGCTGCCAGCCTGGCCACCCAGGAGCAGGTTTGCATGAAAATCAAGGTGGTCCACTGAGACCCCCCGACCCTGAGCCCTGAGCTTAGAATGGCCGTACTGGGTCAGACCAAAGGTCCATCTAGCCCAGTAGCCTGTCTTCCAACAGCGGCCAACCCTAGGGACTCTGGAGGGGATGGACCAAAGACAGTGACCAAGCTATGTGTCTCGTGCCATCCCTCTCCAGCCTTCCACAAACTTCGGGCAGGGACACCACGCCTACCCCCTGGCTAATACCACTCCATGGACCCAACCTCCATTACTTTCTCTCACTTCTCTTTAAACTCTGTTCTAGTTGTAGCCTTCACAGCCTCCTGCAGCAAGGAGTTCCACAGGTTGACTATTTGCTTTGTGAAGAAGAACTTTCTGTTATTAGTTTGAAGCCTGCTACCCATTCCTTTCCTTTGGAGTCCTCTAGTCCTTCTTGTATGGGAACTAATGAAGAACTTTTCTGTATGCACCCTCTCCACACCTCTCATGCTTTTATAGACCTCTATCATATCCCCCCTCCATCTCCTCTTTTCTAAGCTGAAAAGTCCCAGTCTCTTTAGCTTCTCTTTATATGGGACCTGTTCCAAACCCCTGATCATTGTAGTTGCCCTCCCCTCTCCCACCCTCTCTCTTCCCCTCTCCTACCTCCTTTTCCCAGTCTCCCCCAGTTTTGTTCAATAAATAGAGATTCTATTTTTGAACACAATTGTCCTTTATTTTGTACATCAGGAAGGGGGGGTAGGGATGGGTAAGTGGAAGGAGGTGAGGGAGGAATGGGGTACGAGCCCCCAATGGGAAGGACTGGGCTGGCTCTGCAGGCTTCTAGGGGTGGAACCTCTCCTGCAGCCCCCCAATTGCCCCCTCTCCCCAGATGGCAGCCTGCAGCAAGTGCAGCCGGTCTGATGGCCGAGTGCTGTGATGTGCCCAGTGTGGGTACTCCGGGCAATCCAAGCTAGGACTGCTTTGCAAGCGGGGCACCCCTGAGAACTGTCTGTCCGGGGTGGGGGTTGGGTCCCTTTAAGCACAGCCCTGGGCTAGCCTGAGACAGCAGCTCCACGCTCTAAGTCCTCCTCTGATGCCCTGCCAGCACTGCTTCCGGCCATCCTTAACCCCGGTTCAGGGTCCACTCTGTGTGGACATGCTAGTTCGAATTAGCAAAACGCTAATTCGAACTAGTTTTTTAGTCTGGATGCGTTAGTTCGAATTAGCTTAGTTCGAATTAACTATTTCGAACTAAGTTAGTTCGAATTAGAGCTGTAGTGTAGACATACCCTCAGTTACTTACCCCTACATTTCTGCTACTCTTCTCCCGCCCGTCCCGCATCCCCCGTCCCCTCCACCGCCCTTCTCTTGATGCCCTTGCCTCCCACTCTTCACTGCTACCACTCCTGGCCCCCACTTTCTCCCCTCCTGACTAGCCTGTGATCTTGTTCAGGAAAACTGCTAGTGCTCGGGGGGGCTAAACTGGGATCTGATGATAGAGAGCTAGTCCAGCTGCTGTGCCAAGTGGTGGATCTGGCCAGCAAGAAGTGGCCTCTGAGTCTCAGGAGGAGAGGCAAGGCTGCTTGCATGGATTGCCCCTGTGTATTCAGCAGAGTGTTCCAGGAGGGGAGAGGGAGGGAAGGAGAACAAATCAGCTAGCCAGCTTCCCAGGGGAGTTGGGTCTGGTACCTGTGAGCATTAAGGAGAAGGTTCTGCCTCAGGTAGGAGCACAGATGGAGTTAGGCAACAGCCTCGACCACCCCATTACAGGCCTGTGGTCAAGCAAACTCCACCAAGCCCTGTGGTGTGTCCACCTGTGGGCTTTTCCCTTGGGCCTCCAGCCTGGGAGGCAGCTCTACTGCATGCTAGGGGTTACTGAGGGAGGAAATGCAAAGCCCTGCTTCCCACAGGCATTCCGGGGGTTTATCCTTGGCCTGGGAGCTGGCTCAGTACCCCTCAATCCCACACTCAGCTACAGCCTGGAGTCCCCTCCCAGAGCCAGCAGCCCCTTCTCCACCCCCTCTTACAATCCAGCACTCTGCCTGAGCCTGGAACCCCCTCACACACCCAAGACTGCACCAGCCTGGAGTTCCCACCTGCACTCAAATCCCTTCCCAGAGCTTGCACTTCTCACTCTGTCCCAAATCCCTCTGTCCCCACCCAGAGCCTGCACCCCCTGTCCTAGCCCAGTGAAAGGCTGTAAGGGTGGGAGAAAGCAAGTGTGAGAGAGAGGGGATAATGGAGTGGGTGGGACCTTGGGAGGGGGCAAGGCTTCGGGAAGGGGCAGGGTGGATCCTGGGTTGCCTTGACATTTAAAGAGTGATCTTGAGCATAACAAGTTTGGAGACCACTGATTTATAGTAAGATGCTATCGCTGCAGGGACACTCTTCTAGCGCTGCTCCTTGATAGATCTCTGTAAGCTCTTTGGAGCAAGGCCTGTCCTTTATTGTGACTCAGCACCGGCCCTAGAGCTCTGATCACAGCTGGATCAGAGGAGCCTCTAGCTACTATTGTAATAGATGAGAGCATTCAGCAAGTAGCCTGGGACAGTGTTAACCCTCACAATGAAGAAGGAAAAAGGCTAGTAAAAAATTGGGGCCTTATTGCAATGTCTTTGTCTGCACGTTGTGGAGCTCTCTCCTATACTGCATTGCGTAACTGCAGGCCCAATGTACTATGATGGGTCTGCAAAAACTGCTGGCAAATTCTGCTGACACATTAACCTCAAATCTGTAGCCATTAATCTTACCCTACAGAAGTCAGTCTCCAGGAGTAAAACATGAACCTAGTTGTTCCCCAGCTTTCCCTCCCAGGCACAACACCAATTACATTCAGGAACTGCTGCTCCGAGATAAGGGTGTAACTAAATTAATTTTAACTAATTAAAATTTAAACTGAAGAGTGAGGCCTACAAGCCTGTGAATCAGTCTTCAACTGAAAAAAGTTGCTTGATCTATTTAGAAGCGTACTAGACAAAAGAGTGGAGGATGTACTATAGTGGACAATTCTGGTCTAGGAGGATAGAATAAGGCCATGTCTACACTAGGAAACTATTTTGAAATTACTAAATTCTGCTTAAGAACTCCCAAATTAAGAAATTTGAACTAGTGTGTCCTCACTACAGGGAAGCATTGAAATTAGTCCAAGATAGGCTCCGTTAATGTACACATGCTACCTCGGACGTAGAGCCCAGGAAGCACTGGGGAGTAATTAGTTCGAATTACTCTGGGGAGTAGCTATTTCAAATTAGCTGCACCGGAGTGTCCACATTGCTGTTCTTTCGAAATAGCTATTTCGGAATTAGCGTTACTCATGACAAAAAGCAGGAGTATGGATTTTGAATTCTGCAGCCTGTTATTTTGAAATAACGAGCTTGGTAGTGTGGATGCCACGCTTCTAAATTCAACCTTGCTGAGGGTAATTTCAAATAAAGTTCTTGTGTACACCAGGGCTAGCTGAGCTAACTGTTCTGTTTTAGCTCTAGTTTCTATTAACCACTTGCTCAGACCCAAGATCCACATGGCATTTTCTAGGGTAGAAGACTGGGCGTGGAAAAGGGAAACTGAAACTCCTTATCTCTCTGTACTATAGCATGAAAATCCTGCATGGAGATTGGGGCTATGTCTAGACTGCAAGCCTCTTTCGAAAGAGGCTTTTTAGAAAGATACTTTTGAAAAAGCCTCTTTCGAAAAAGAGCGTCTAGACTGCAAGCGGAAATTTCAAAAAAGCAAGCCGCTTTTTTGAAAGAAAGCAACGAGTGAGTCTGGATGCTCTCTTTCTAAAAAGCCCTGTCGGCATTCAAGAACGCCTTATTTCGAAAGAGCACTTTCAAAAAAAGGCGTTCTTCCTCGTGAAATGAGGTTTACTGCCATCAAAAGAAAAGCCACATTCTTTCGATTTAATTTCAAAAGAACGCGGCTGTAGTCTAGACGCAGGTGAAGTTTTTTCGAAAAAAGGCTACTTTTTTCGAAAAAACCCCCGAGTCTGGACACAGCCAAGGAGAAGGAGAATTAATTCTGAATAAACGCAGAGCATGAGAGTGACATCAATTATAATGCCTGATTCTGCTCTGTCTTATATGAGGTTTCCATTTAGTGTGCGTCTAGACTGGCAAGATTCTGTTAAAAGTATTTACGCAAAATCATGCCAGTCTAGACACAGCCTTACTGTAATTCCATTAGCTTCCTGCTTCACACTGATGTAAGCAGAAATACTCAATACAAGAGCTGTGTCTGAAACACACTTCTAAAAATTCAGCTCATCTTACCAAGTCCTAATATTCCACTTGTGTGAAAAATGATTTTATTGAACATTGCTACCTAGTGACATGTATATTTTAATATCAATGTATACTTTAAAGAATGCACATTTTTATTAAAATTACAGCTGTGTCTTCTTTAGAATCCTTTGCTTAAGGACTATGTATGTTCTAATGTTGGAAAGAAATCCCCAGCTCAGCAAAATGTTTAAAGCTCAGTGTGAGCCTAAGCACATGCATAAATGCTCTGCTTACTCAGGGCCTGAACCATTCATCTAACACTGAGCTGAGGTGAATGGAAGATATCATTCATATTGCTGCTGCTTCTGTTTTTCTCGCTGCAGACAACATTTTGCATATCTGACTGATTTCCATGGAAGCGGCTTCCCAAATTCCTGTGACCACCACACACATAACCTTCATGTTTGCCCACTAAATATTCAACACACTCCTGAAATACTATTTTGAAGTACATTAATTGCTGCCTCAGGGACTTCATAAAGCCTGTTTTCCACATGTCAAAATGCTTACTGCTCTGTATACACGCATACACTCACTCATTTTGCACATGCAACAACATATCTTGCTCATACAATGATTCTTTATACCTACAGCAGCATGTTTGGCATTATGGCCCTTGATATTATATTTCTGTTCCCACAGTTCCATCACTTTCATCCATCCCAGAAAATCACAGCTGAGCTACTGCGTGTCAAAGTCACAAAAGGGTTGGAACGGTTTAACTTCATCTTTCCTCTGGCCCCTTAATTACACCACTTTAGAGAGGGATGATGAACGGTCATGTGCCTCACCAGATGTCATTGGACAGGGGCAAGGAGCCAACAACTGGCAGACGGAGCCATCCCAGGTCCTTCACTTTGGGGTCCTGGGCAACTCAGGGGACTAGCAAGGGGCCTGGCGCCAGCAGCAGTGATCACTCCCCCCCTACGCTCACCGCCAGCAGCAGAAAGCAGTGACACCCAGACCCAGGCTGCTCCGCCAGCCATCAGCATCACTCTTCTTCTCCTGTAAGTGCAGGGTGTGGTTTCACCCCCTTTCTCAAGCTTCCTCCCCTAAGTGACACAGTCTGGGGGACTAACGAGGGCAGCAGGGATTGGCCCCCCTGCACACTCACTAACAGTAGGAAGTGATGTGACATGGCTGGGAGCAGAGGGAGCAAAGAGGGATGGGGCTGAGTGGCTCGGCTTCCTCCCCCTCCCCCGTCACTGCCAGGCTGGAGGTGGCATGGGGAGGTGGCATGGGGGGGGCATGTGGCAGGTGTCCCTCCCCCCATAGTTGCTGCTGACCTTAGAATACATCATCTTAAATCTACTAAGACTTGTCTACTTACAGTATTTAGTTTCTCCCCAGGAGAAAGGGAGGAGGTTGTATAACAGTGAAATTGCTGATACAAAGAACCTGCTCTCACTCTCCCTAAAATCAGAAATGTTACCCTTAACTTCAAAGGGATCTGGATTAGTTTCAGAATATTTCTGAACATCATCATATTCAGTCACCGCTGTAATAACCCCTAGAAAACCCAGCAGCCTGACAACACTGCTTAGCCGTTCCTGCTTATGAAGAGCTTATATTTGCAACCATTCTGCCAGACAGAGGTGGCAGCAACAAGGGCCACGTTCGGTATTCGGGGTTTCTTTTTCAACAATACAAAACAAAACCTGCTCAAACCCCCACCTAGTGACCTGGGATACACCACCCACTAGGCACCTCTTAGAGGCAATTCTTCCCCTCTCGCAAGCAGAGTCAGAGAGTGACAAACTCCTTTAATAAAAGAGGGAAGGAATAGCATTGATTTGGGAAAATGCCACAACTAGGCCACGTCTGCACTGCAGGCTTTTTGTGCAAGAACGCATATTCTTGCACAAAAACTTGCAGAGCATCTAACTGCACGCGTGTTCTTGTGCAAGTAAATTTACAGTAGTGTCAGAACAGAGGGATACTTGCGCAAGAGTTATTCCTCTCCCCACGAGGCAAAAGCTCTTGCACAAGAAGGCAGTGTGGAAGGGCAACAGGGGTTTCCTGCACAAGAAACACCTATGGCTAAAATGACCATCAAAGCTTTCTTGTGCAAGAGAGCATCCACACTGCCATGGACACTCTTGTGCAAAAGCACATGGCAGTGTGGACATGCTCTTGTGCAAGAACTTTTGCACAAGAACTCTTGCGCAAAACAGTTCTTGTGCAAGAAGCCTGCAGTGTAGATGTAGCCCTAGAGTTCATAGACATTAACCATGAGTAAGCTGGGCAGTGTCCATTCCCTTTGGGTTCTTAAGTCCAAAAGCCCATAAATCCCGTCAGCATTCCTATTCCTTCTGTGCACCCCACTCTCAGTAGCTCTCCTTGGTTAGTACAGCCCAGAGTTCACAAGCTCATCTGCAGAGTTCACCTCCCAGCCTGGGTGGAAGAGAGGGAAAGGAAGCACCTTGTATACATCACAGCTCAGGCACTTGTTAACACTCTGCTGGGAGCTCCTCACCCCCAGTCACCCTATTGGCTATGCTTCTCCTTACCAGCCACTCACACCTCTTTACCCTTTCACCAAGATGTTCTCAGGGAGCTCCATTTAACACAGATGCCACACTGAATAATCTTCTTGCATCAGAAATACTATCCCAAAAAAAATTAAATGCTTAGATCTGAGAATCAATTATTTCAGCTATGCAAAATGTAATAACACTCTCTGTTAACCCTAAAAGAATTCATTTATACTAGAGGAAAACAAAAACTTAAACTCCCCCTCCCAATCATCTCACAAATCAATAGGCTTTGGAAGCCATGACCCCTGACTAGCATGTGCTGTTCAGTTGAGGGTGAGTCTCTTCAATAGGGTGTGCCAAGTACAGTTATGCTGCCCTCAGTTCGCACAAGATGGATAACCACCCTTTATTACTTCTGCCCCAATAACAAGGAGGCTGGTGATCCTATATCAGCCAAAAATGATTGAGGTAAGCAATTCCATCATGCTGAGCACCTAGTCAACATGTGCCCATGCAAAGGAGTTCAGCTCCTGAAGTCCTCTTCCACAGCTCACCACTATATGTCAGTGGAGAGCTCATTCAGACTTTCCTTACATATTTATACTAAAAAGGTCAGAGGATTTTTATGACTAATAATATTTGTAGTTATGCATGTTAAGATAAGGACAATCTAATCTCATTCTGCAAGGTGTAAAGCTGATCATTCAGGAGTCAGGAAGGAATGTTTTTACATGTTGATCATTGCATAACTGGTTTCTTGTCTTATTTTTAGATCATCCTCAGCAGCATCAAGTAACCTCCAGGCTTGATGGACTAACAACCTATCCCAGAATGGCAAGTCCTGTTTACCTATACATCCACGAATACCGCTGTGAGCAATTCATGAATGCTTGACATCTCTCCCAAGCAACTAACTCCTCACCACACAAACAGCAATGGGATGCCCCGCATGCTGAAGAATCCTTATTACAGCCTGATCCTGCCAAGGGCTGAATGCCTGACAAGCTGAGAGTGCCGAGCACCCAACAGGAGGCAGTTTGAACATGTAGGCCCTTCACCAGACTCTGTCTACACTACACAGAGCAGGTGGCAGTGTGTAGGGTCTGGGTAACTACATGCCACCATGAAAAGCCTGCTGTGTCCACACTGTGGTGTGTAGCTACAAGCACCAGGGAAAGGCTCTGTGGTAAGAAAAGACACTGGCTGGGGGGAAACAATGGGAAAAAGCTGAGCCTTTCCCAACTGCCTCCCCATTGGCAGACACTCTCCCAGTGGAGGGAAAAAGCTCCATTCCCACACCCACACTAGACTTGCCTGAGCAGTGTATCAACAGCCATATTGCAATGTGTACCTGTGCTGGGGGATGGTGGGGAACTCTGGGTATGTTTAGAATACATGGCTTTGTCGACAGAGCCATGTAAACTAGTTTACCCGGCAGAGGCAAAGAAGCGGGGATTTAAATAATTCCTGCTTCATTAAAATAAACATGGCTGCCGCATTGTGCCGACGATCAGCTGATCCGGCACAGAGCGGCAGTCTACTTGTGGATCTGTTGGGCGGGGAAGCCTTTGCCGACCAATCCTGTAAACCTCGTTTCACGAGGCATAAGGGATCGGTCGGCAAAGGCTTCCCCAGCCGACAGATCTGCGTCTAGACAGCCGCGCTGTGCCGGATCAGCTGATCGTTGGCACAGCGCGGTGGCCATGTTTATTTTAATGAAGCGAGGATTATTTAAATCCCCTCTTCTTTGCCTA
Source organism: Pelodiscus sinensis (assembly GCF_049634645.1). NCBI lineage: Eukaryota > Metazoa > Chordata > Testudines > Trionychidae > Pelodiscus > Pelodiscus sinensis. The sequence goes on from NC_134711.1 coordinate 312,664,567, forward strand.
TGCCGGGTAAACTAGTTTACATGGATCGGCCGACGAAGCCATGTAGTCTAGACATACCTTCTGTGGATATGTACACAGCAAAGCCCCAAAAGAAACATAGAATGCTGACATACCCTAAAAGTGTCTTTTTCTTCTGCACCTCCCAGAAGGGCAAAGAATTCTGACTGGCTGCTAAGAACGTTTCTTTGTCTGTGAGTGGAACAGTCTGTGAGGACCATCCAGTCAGTTGTTCTTCCTATTATTAAAGAGATAAAAGGATCCTATTATATTGCCTGTAAAATGACAATTACGTGATTCATAAGAAAGTATTGTATCCCAGCCAGTCTTTTTTATGTGATATAAAAGCATCTTTTCATTCACCGTACATCTTCCAACTCCCACGTTATTCAAGAGGGTTCACACCATCAGATGTTCACCAGTTATGTGGAATAATAATTTACAAACTCTCTCTCTTAGATGTGCTTTTAAAATACATTGTGCCAAGTCTAAAAGAAAAAAACATGAATTCGGTGTCACAAGAACCAGGCATGGCAGAACTTGAGTTGAAATCTGAGCTTGACACATTGTGAATTCCAAAAGGGGCACTGGTACTTTTGCTTCTGGGAAAGATTTTGAAATCATGACATTCTGTGCTCAAAGGGGATTTTGAAAAGCCTATCTGCGGCAAGAGAGGTGGGGGTGGAAGCTGGGTCCTTAAAATTTCCTAAAAAATCATGTTTGGAGAGTACATAAGAATGGCCATACTGGGTCAGACCAAAGGTCCATCTAGCCCAGTAGCCTGTCTGCCGACAGTGGCCAGCACCAGGTGCCCCAGAGGGGGTGGACCGAAGACAATGATCAAGCGATTTGTCTCCTGCCATCCTTCTCCAGCCTCTGACAGACAGAGGCCAGGGACACCATTTCTATCCCTGGCTAATAGCCTTTTATGGACCTAACCTCCATAAAATTATCTAGCTTCTCTTTAAACTCTGTTATAGTCCTAGCCTTCACAGCCTCCTCTGGCAAGGAGTTCCACAGGTTGACTATGCGCTGTGTGAACTTTCTTTTATTAGTTTTAAACCTGCTACCCATTAATTTCATTTGGTGTCCTCTAGTTCTTGCATTATGGGAACTAGTAAAAAACTTTTCTTTATTCACCCCCTCCACACCACTCATGATTTTATGTACCTCTATCATATCCTCAGTCTCCTCTTTTCTAAGCTAAAAAGTCCCAGTCGCTTTAGCATCTCTTCATATAGGACCCATTCCAAACCCCTAATCATTTTAGTTGCCTTTTTCTGAACACTTTCCAAGGCCAAAATATCTTTTTTGAGGTGAGGAAATCACATCTGTACACAGTATTCAAGATGTGGGCATACCATAGTTTTATACAGGGGCAGTAAGATATTCTGTGTCTTATTTTCTATCCCTTTCTTAATAATTCCTAGCATCCTATTTGCCTTTTTGACCGCTGCTGCACACTGTGTGGAAGTTTTCAGAGAACTATCCACGATAACTCCAAGATCTCTTTCCTGATTTGTCGTAGCCAGATTAGTCCCCTCGTAGAATGAGGATTGCCAATTTTGGGAAAAAACCCTCTGTTCTTTCGATTTCCTTTCAAAAGACTGCAATAGCTGTGAGGACACAATTGAAGTTTTTTCAGAAAAATGGTTGTTTTTTAGAATACCCTCATTTTCAAAGGCTGCCCTCAGCAGGCCTCCCCCTATATAGTCCCAGGTGCTGGACCTGCTTGATTTACTGTTGGATATTTTCTCTGATATCCAACATAAGAACAGCCATACTGGGTCAGACCAAAGGTCCATCCAGCCCAGTATCCTGTCTGCCAACAGTGGCCGATGCCAGATGCCCCAGAAGGAGGGAACACCACAGGTAATCCTCAGTGATCCCTCTCCTGTCATCCATTTCCAGATAAACAGAGGCTAGGGACACCATTCCTACCCACACTAGCTAATAGCCATTGAAGGACCTAATGTCCATGAATCTATCTAGCTCTTTTGAATCCTGTTAAAGTCCTAGTCTTCACCACATCCTCTGGCAAGGAGTTCCAGAGGTTGAGTGTGCGCTGAGTGAAGAAAAACTTCCTTTTGTTTGTTTTAAGCCTGCTGCCTATTCATTTCATTTGATGACCCCTAGTTCTTATTCACTTTTCCACACCAGTCATGATTTTATAGACCTTATCCCTGGCCCCCTTAAATCTCTTTTCAAAATGTAATCAAAGTCTCCTGTTGTGTAGTGAGAAGGAAAAACTGCATCAGCCTGGGAGAAAGGAGAGTAACAACAGAGTTGGGAGTCTGGCAGTAAATCAAGATTGGATAACAATGACAAATGGTCACAGGAGATAAATCCAAAGATAGCTATAAGAATCCCTGTCCAAGAGAGATACTTGATTTGTCTGTCAGCCTCTGATGGACACACCATCCTTTTTACTCTTTGGAAACACTTTTCATCCCATCAAGGTATTGTTGAATTGACTAGAACTGAATCTTCCCCACCTCTATCACAGACTGATTCTAACAATATTGTGCCCATGTACAGCCTTATACATATCTTAGGGTACGTCTACACTACAGCGCTAGTTCGAACTAACTTAGTTCGAATTAGTTAATTCGAACTAAGCTAGTTCGAACTAACGCATCTAGAACTAAAAACTAGTTCGAACTAGCGTTTTGCTAGTTCGAACTAGTAAGTCCACATTGAGTGGACTCTGGACAGGGCTTAAGGATGGCCGGAAGCAGTGCCGGCAGGGCATAAAAGGAGGACTTAGAGCATGGAGATGCTGTCTCAGGCTAGCCGAGGGCTGCGCTTAAAGGGTCCCGACCCCCACCCCGGACACACAGTTCTAAGGGGTGCCCCGCTTGCAAAGAAGTTCTGGCTTGGAGTGCCCTGAGTGCCCACACTGGGCACATCACACCACTCGGCCATCAGCCCGGCTGCACTTGCCGCAGGCTGCCATCTGGGGAGAGGGAGTAATTGGGGGGCTGCAGGAGAGCTTCCACCCCCAGAAGCCCGCAGAGCCAGCCCAGTCCTCCCCATCGGGGGCTCGTACCCCATTCCTCCCTCACCTCCTTCCACTTACCCTTCCCTAGCCCCCCTTCTTATTGATGTACAAAATAAAGATAACGTTTCTTCCAACATTGACTCTGTCTTTATTGAACAAAACTGGGGGGGACTGGGAAAAGGAGGTGGGAGAGGGGAAGAGAAAGGCTGGGAGAGGGGAGGGCAACTAACATGATCAGGGGTTGGGAACAGGTCCCAGATGAAGAAAGGCTACAGAGACTGGGACTGTTCAGCTTAGAAAAGAGGAGACGGAGAGGGGACAGGATAGAGGTCTCTAAAAGAAGGGGTTGGGTGGAGAGGGTGCATTCAGAAAAGTTCTTCCTGAGTTCCCATAAAGAAGGACTAGAGGACACCAAAGGAAAGGAATGGGTAGCAGGCTTGAAACTAGTAAGAGAAAGTTGTTGTTGTTGTTGTTGCCAAAGCAAATAGTTAACCTGTGGAACTCCTTGCTGCAGGCAGCTGTGAAGGCTACAACTAGAACAGAGTTTAAAGGGAAGTGAGATCAAGTCATGGAGGTTGGGGCCATGGAGTCCTATTAGCCAGAGGGTAGGAGTGGTGTCCCTGCCCAAAGTTTGTGGAAGGCTGGAGAGGGATGGCATGAGACAAATGGCTTGGTCATTGTCTTCGGTCCATCCCCTCCAGGGTCCCTAGGGTTGGCCGCTGTTGGCAGACAGGCTACTGGGCTAGATGGACCTTTGGTCTGACCCAGGACGGCCATTGTAAGCTCAGGGCTCAGTGTCGGGGGTCTCAGTGGACCCCCTTGATTTTCATGCACACCTGGTCCTGGGTGGCCAGGCTGGCAGCTCTCCTGCCCTAGACGGCCACTTTCCTGTGCCTAGTGCGGAGATCGTGGACGAGGTCCACGATGTCCGCACTAGCCCAGGAAGGTGCCCGCCTCTTGCGGTCCAGGGCAAACTCCCGGGAGCCGCCAGCCTGGTCCCGGCAAGAGGGGGTGGGCTGGGGGGCATCGGGTGGGTGGCTCTGTGCCGTGCCAGGTGCAGGGTCTGCTAGCTGGGTGCTGGCAGGCTTGCACCTGGCACGGGCACCGTAGCCAGCCCGTGCCCCTTTAAGGGGTCCGGGGCCGGGAGGGGGGCATAGAGTTTCCCTGGTGTTGGCCAGAGTGGCCACCAGGGAAACCTGGGGAGGGCTAGCCTCCCACTAGTTCGAACTAAAGGGCTACACAGCCCTTAGTTCGAACTAGCTAGTTCGAACTAGGCGTTAGTCCTCGTAAAATGAGGTTTACCTAGTTCGAACTAAGCGCTCCGCTAGTTCGATTCAAATTCGAACTAGCGGAGCGCTAGTGTAGCACCTATTAAAGTTAGTTCGAACTAACGTCCGTTAGTTCGAACTAACTTTGTAGTGTAGACATACCCTTACTGATTATAGCAATGCCTGGCTCTCATACTGTGCTTTTCCTCAGTAGGTCACAGAATGCTTTACAAAGAAGGAGGCACTCCTCACTATTTCACAGATGAGAAAACTCATGTAAGATCAGTGATACTGCCAGGAATAGAACCCAGCTTTCCTAAGCCACAAGCCTATGCATTAGCTATTGGGCCACAATGTTATAGATAGAAACATTAAGATCAAGATTTTCAAAGTTGAGTTAGCCCATAAGTTAGCCCATAATGAGAGATGTTCCGAACCTGCATCTCCCACAGTCACACTTCAGTCCCTGTATTTCTCAGTGTCTCACTTTCCCTGTCTGCCACATGCCAAATTCTTGTGACAAAAGAACAGATTGATCTTAAATTTGCATAAAATGTTATCTGCTTTCACTAGACTCTTTTTCTTGGGTGCAGTGGGTGGTTTCAAAAAATACAAATGCTAATTAATTAATCCTGTGTGCTCCACCCAATCCTGCAATTTATTCTATACTTCCCATTCCAGCCTCTGCCTTTTCCTCTTACAGCACTTTAAAACTCCCTCCTCCCACCCCGCCCCGCCCCGCCCATTCATGAGTCTGGTTAGCATTGCTGCACTCCTGCTCTGTTCAGCCAGCATTAAAAATAAGCATTCACACTTGCATGTGCAACTTGGGCAATTGCACATGCTAATACCATTCCTATTTTCCTAAGCACGCAAATGTTTTTAAGAAAGTCAGTGACCTGTTTGCACACCCAGCTCTCACACAGGCTGAGCCCGGCTACAAGGTGGTTTAGTATACCAGAGGTAGGAGCACACACGTTGCGGACACAATTTGTTTTTTAAAGTTATTCGCTTAATTCCCTCTAGGCCCACAACTGCCCCATTGTTCTTCCTTCAACTCTAGTGGGAGCAGCATTAGGCTTATAATTTGTTAGTATTCTCATGAACCACTCCATGCTTGGATGGTGTGGAAGAACCTAGCCCTTGGTCCAGGACACGGCTGGCTAAAGAGCAGGCAGAAAATCCCACCCAACCTGCTGCTGCTACTGTACTCTGACTGGAGGACACAGCCACCTGAGAGGAGAAGCTCAGCCTAGTCTAGGGATGTGAAGGTTTAACTGATTAACCAGTTAATCAGTGGGGCTGGAGGAATTCCCTGCCAGCTGTGGGCAGGGGACACTGCTCCAGCCCCAATGGGAGGACTACCATGAACAGAGGTTGCTCCAGTGTAGCTCCTGCCTGTGGCCACACAGGCAGTGGCTACTCCATCCAGGATGCCACAGCAGCCCCTGCCTGCAATGCGCCCGATCAGGATGCTGGAGCAGCCCCTTCCTGTGGGGTGCCCTGGCCTGCTGCAGGCAGTGGTGACTCCAGCATCCCAGCCAGTGTACCCCAGGGGGGCACATTCCCGCCCAGCAGTGGGCACGGGGATGGCTCCATCTGGGCTGGAGCAGCCCTCCCTACTCACCCCCCTTTAATCGGGTAGTTAGCTAATTCAATGAAATGTTACATCCTTAGCCCAGGCCAGGGGACTGGGTGCAGGGTAGATAGTCAGCTCTCGACCATGGACAACAGCATTCACCAGCTCCTGTGATAAGGGGAAGCAACTGTAACGCTCTGTTTGGGCCTGCAGACAGAGGCTGGAGGCAGTGTGGACTCTATCAGGTAGGATAGTAGCACTCTGCATATTTAAACTTTGGAGACTCGATGCATTGTCCTGTTGCTAGGGACATGTGAGCGCCTCCCCAAGGGCCCGCTTGGGAAACAGAGAGAGAGAGAGAGAGAGAGAGAGAGAGTGACTTGCCCAAAGTCGGGTGGCAAGTCAGTGGCAGCCCTGTGAATTAGACCTAGATCGCCTGAATCCCAAGTCACCTTTGGCTCGTGGCCATCCTTTCTCCATTACTCTTGCAAAGCTGTTCTAGGAGTTGCTATGGTGACAGGCACACTAGACATACCTAAGAGAGCGAGCAGCAGTGTATGTTATGCAAAACAGATGGCAAGTCTTCCATCTTCATTAAAGGATTGGCTAACAAAGTCATCCCTGTATGTTCAACTCCCTAAATTGCTTTATTCCATGACACTTTACACTCAGGTGCAAAAATATTAATGATTTTTCCCCCAAAGATGCATGGCTGAACAGGGCTGGAACGGCTATTGTGCATGATGGGGAGGAGTGAGGCTGCTGGTAGAGAAAAGGTGATTGGGTCTCATAAGACAGTATGCCCTGGTCTACACTAGAGTGTTATTTTGAAATATCCCCCTCCCCTTAGGCTGAATTTATGACAGAGGGTCCACACTACCAAGCACGTTATTTCAAAATCTGTACTTCTGCTTTCCTCAAGGAATAATGCTAATTTCAAAATTGTTATTTTGCAATAGTGTTAGTATGGAGGCTCCGGTGCTGCTATTTTGAAATAATTGGCCTCCAGAGGCCTCTCTCAGCTTCAGCTCTGACTGCTCTGGCCACACCTGGCATTTCCACTGCTCCCCTCCTCCTACAGAGCTTAAAAATCCCGGGAGCAGGAGAAGGGCTTCTCACACTTGGCCAGCTTTGAAAGCCCCGAGCAAGACAGCAGCATCCAAAGCAGGCATGATGGACCCCAGCATTCCCTCGGACCCTCCCACGGCTGCTAGCACTCCTGCTGCTCCCTCGGCTGCCACTGGCCAGGGACACAGGAGAGCTCCGGCTGGTGCAGAGATCCTAGACCTCATCGAGGTCTGGGGGGAGGAGACTAATCTCCAGGATCTCCGCACCAAGAAAAGTAATGCCAAAAATCTACAACTGGATTGCCGCCAGCCTTACCAACAAAGGGCACAGTGAGGCCCTAAACCAGTGCCGGATGAAGATCAAAGAACTCCAGCAGGCCTACCACAAGGCCAGGGAGCAGATCAGGAGGCTAGCCAGATGACCATGACCGCCAGCAAAGAGCTGCTCCTCACCTTGGAGCCAAATCTCCCTACCCCACACCCCGATTTCTCCCAGGCTTCAGAGGAATCTGAGAAGGGCACTTCAGCTGAGTTCTATAACTTTCCCTAGCTACAGACAGGGGCAGGCGATGCACTGCAAGAAGCTGTGCACTCCTCTCTTGCCCTACTTGGCCTAGGGGCCATTCAACAGCCTGTTCATGTCTGTGCACATGGAGTACCAGTCCAGAGCATTCAGCCCCATGACGCTTTCACACAGGAACCCCTCAGTCCTTCTCACAAGGTTCCTGGAGAGGTCTCCCTTACTCCAGCCTCTGTGGAGGGACATCTTCCCATGACAAGCCACCAGTAAGTAGTCTGGGGTCATGGAACCACACAGCAGTGCCACACACATCACAGGGTCATGCCTGCACTCATGAGGCATCTGCTCCTGGTCAAGTGTGGCAATGCAGAGGACACTGATCCTGAGCATGGGTACCTGGGAGGAAGAGGAAGGGATCATATTAGCACTCTGCCCAGCAAGTGGCATCTGCCACTCACAAACACCACTCCCAACACACACCCCTCCAGCAGGCAGGGATAGAAGTTCTCTCTCTGCAGGATGCCATCAGTACTGGACCTGGCATGTGCATGACACAGAAGGAAGCCGAGCCACCTCATCACCCTGTCCTCCCGCCCACAGGCTCTGGGCCTGGCCAACACCTTCCCATGCCCGCTGTCTAGGCAACATATGGCCTTGCTTGAAGAACATCACCATTGTCTGAACTGAGTCCTTTGGTATCAGCTCAGAGATTAAAACTGCGCTTCATGTGCATGGTCTCCTGGGATGACTGCCCTTGTAACTTTTCTTCACAGCTGGGCTAACTGTGAGCTCAGCACATCCCCTACCTCCCACGCCATCCACTCAACTCTGCGGGCTCCACAGGCAGAAACGCACCCAGGAGGACCTTGTGCAGGAGCAGATGGTCTGTGTGCAGTCCCTTGTTATGAGATTCGAGGACAAGCACCAGGAGTGGGCCACCAATTGGGGGGAGTGCCAGGCTGAGTGGGAGCAGAGGAAGGCCACCAGGGACCAGCTGGCCTGCCAGCACGATGCCCTGTTCTCCTCCCTTACCTCGGTGACGGAGCACATGACACCACCCGCCCCGCCCCATCCCATCTCCTTGGCTTCCCCTCCTAGCCTCCTCAGGGGCCACTGGGACCCCAGGACATGAAATGGTAGGACCTCTTGGGCAGCCAAAGCCTCTGGACCACCCAGAGGCAGGTGCCACTCTCAGCCCAATCCCTAAGATCCCCTCCCATTCCAGGTTCTTTTTCTCAGTCCCTCCCCTGTTCTATGCTCCCCCTCCCCCCAATAAAGAGCCCTGTTTTTTCAACAAAGATGGCTTTATTGTTTGCTCTGCAAGGGAGGGGGGAAGGTGGGAAGGAAGGACAGGGAAAGGGAGGGCTGGGGGATGAAAGGCACACAGAGGGAATGCAAGGCCTCCTTGTAAAGAGGCACAGGGGAGAGTCTCACAACAAGCCTTGCATGAAACCCTCCCTCGAGGCCTCTCTGATGCGCACAGCCCCTTGATGGGGGGCTCTAGTGTCCAGCTACCCATATTTCCTGAACAGACATTCATCCTCAGCTCCCCCTCCCCCCTTTCAGAAAAGTCTCCCTCTTGCTTTCACAAAGGCTGTGGAGCACACAGCAGGCCACCACCACAAAGGGGATGGTGCACTCACTGAGGTCCAGATGAGTGAGGAGACTCCTGAGCCTCCCCTTTAAAAGGCTGAACGCACATTTGACAACCATGCAGCACTTGCTCAGCCTGACATTGAACTGTTCCTTGACGGCTCCATGCTGTGAGTGCTGTGGCAATGGCAAGGGCAAGCAGAGCACAAGAAGGCACGAGGGGAGGCAGTAGAGAAGTGGAGTGTGAGACGTGGCTGCAGAGAGGGGCCTCTGAAAGCAGGTGTTGCAGCTTGCCCGAGCAAGCAGCCACAGTAAGTATCTACCCTCCTGGTGCCCTCCCCAGGATGCTTTCAGGGGCTCTAAGTCTGAGGCAGGCTCCAATCAATGTGGACACGCTATTTCAGACTAATTCTAACTAATTTCAATGCTTCTCCATAGAGGAGACATGCTATTTCGATTTTGTTAAATCAGGAGTTAAGTCGATTTTAGTAATTTCAAAAAAATTTCCTTGTGTAGACATGGCCTATATGTCTAACCGGAGCTGGTTAGGTAAAGCAGTGAAGCTAGTTTAGTAGAAATAGAATACCATAATATAGTGGTCCCCAACGCGGTGCCCGCGGGCGCCATGGCGCCCACCGGGCCATTTCTGTGCACCCGCCGAGTGATTGGGGCCAGCCCCGCCCCCAGGTATGTGGTGCATGGGCGGTGCCGGCCCTGGGCGCACAGCGTATGGGTGGCCCCGCCCCCGGGTGCACGGCGCAAGGACTGTGCCGGCCCCGGGCGTGTGGCGTGTGAGCGGCCCCGCACCTGGGCGCGTAGCTCAGGAGCGGCGCCGGCTCCAGGTGTGCAGCACATGGGTGCTGCTGGCTCCCGGGCGTGCGGCACAGGAGCGGCACCAGCCCCAGGAGTGCAGTGCATGGGTGGCACTGGCACCGGGCACGCGGCGTATGGGTGGCCCCAGCCCCTGGGTGCGCAGCGTATGGGAGGCCCTGCCCCCAGGTGACAGCACAAAGGCTGTGCCGGCACCAGGTGCATGGCACAGGCGTGGCACTGGCCCCGGGCGTGTAGTACATGGGCGGCCCTGCCCTCGGGCGCATGGTGCATGGGCATGTATGGGCGTCCTCACCCCTGGGCATGCAGCATAGGAGCAGCACCAGCGCCGGCCCCAGGAGTGTAGCACATGGGAGGCACCAGCACTGGGCACGCAGCGTATGTGTATCCCAGCCCCCGGGCATGTGCGCAGCCCTGCCCCCGGGCATGTGCGCAGCCCCACCCCCAGGTGCATGTGTGGCCCCGCCCCCGGGTGCCCAGCAGCCCCAAAAGGTTGGGGACCACTACCATATTAGATGCCATTTCTAGCCAGGCTTGTTGCTAAGCAAATACTAGCATCCTAGTAAGACCCTGGGTTTTCTTCACCTTCCCTCATAAAGCCTGACTTCCTCCGCTCCCCTCTCCCTTCCATCATCCTCTCTAGCACTGTCCCTTTCCTGCCCCTCCCTACGTTTCTCTGCTGCTCAGTTTGAGAGCCATCTCCTGCCATCTGGAGCAACCTGATTGTCCTGTTCTATTTGCCTGATTCTTCAGTTCACTTCATCTCTCAGCTGAGACCCCTGTTAGCCTCTGTCTTTTAGTGTGGCTCTTCCTCTGCAGTTATTTAGCCTTGCAGCTGCCCCATTTAGCTCTGTAAAACATGCAGGGATCTGGTCTTACTGGAAGATTTTGTGCAATACAGTGCTGTGTTGTACTGAATTGTCCTAACACTACAGGGTCACACCAGAGAGCAGCAGCCCCAGAGGGAGCAGCCAGAGGGACTGGCCCTCCCCATATGCCAGGCACACAGCAGGCAGGTGAAGACATCTGCACATTCCCCACGAGTGTAGCATGATCTCACCCACCTTGGGCTAGCTGGCGCCTTTAGGGGATTCTATGGAGAAACAGGGAAGGTGCTTAGCCACTGCACAGGAGCACAAGGAGAAGAAAGCTCCAGTCTGACCTGCTATTATTTTCCACAAGAGAGTTAAAAAAAAATCAGATAGAACTCCCCAGGAGATTGCTCTGAAAATCATTATAATTTAATGCAGTTCTAGCAAAGGGGACTTAGATACCATGGTGACTAGCACTGTGTAAAAACCTGACTTTTTCCCCTCTGTCTGGTTATGAATTCTCATGGGAACGCCCATCCTTGCTTGTGCATGGCCAAATAGGGACTGAAACTCAGCCTTGCAGAAATCCCGTCTTTCCCATACTACTCACATTATCTGTGTGGTCAGCCTCACTGTGATCTTTAACAAGAGTCACACACATTGGCATGGTTCCAGGGTGACATGAAAACTCACAGCAGCAATGGCATCCTGTGATACCGCTTTTCAGGGAGAGAGTGGATTGTCCCCTGCTCTCAGAATTATTGCCCACCTCTCCCTCTTGTCTATACTCCACTCTCACTTCATTTAAATCACTCTTACAGAACACACATGGGCTAGCTATGTCCAAAAACCAAAGCACGCGCAAACCCTGGGACTAACATGCCCTGTGACTGCCACCACCCATATCACTTTACTTACACTTTTGGTTTCTTTCCCTACCCTCTCACTCTTTTGTGTCTTTACAAGCTCCTTAGGGCAAGGACTGTGCCATCTTTTCTGTTTGAACAGTGTCTGGCATATATGGCGTGCTACAGAAATCATAAATGGTGACAGCAAGTAGAGATGGTAGCAATGAGATGGATTCTAAGGGTGTATCTCCACAAAAGGCCAAATTCTGCTCTGATTTACTGAGTGTAAAAGTTCCATTGAAAGTAATATTGCACAGGGTGCAAATCAAAGCAGAACTGTGCATGTAATCCATTGCAAGGTCATCCAGGATATGTCTACACTGCACGGCTACTTCGGGATACCAGAGGTATCCTGAAATAGCTACCCCACGTCTACACAAGCCACCCGTTATTTCAAACTATTTTTCTAAATAATGGGCGCTCTATTTCGCCATCCTGGTAAACCTCATTGCCCGAGGGATAAGGGATGGCTCGAAATAGAGCATTATTTCAAAATTCAGCACTGTGAAAATGCACCAAATTTCTAAATAAGCTATTTTGAAATAGATTCAAACTAAGATACTTAATTTGCGTAACACAAATTGCATATCTTATTTCCAGTTTAGTGTGCTGTGCAGGGCTGGCCCAAGCCATTCGTGCTCCCCGGACCCCGGGAACACGGCGCCGCCCCCAGGAGTGCAACGCCCCAGGGCACGTGGAGCCCCCCACCCCTGGTGCACGGCGCATGCTTGGCCCTGCCCCCGGGCACCTGGCGCATGCGTGGCGCTGCCCTGGGAGCACAGAGCATGCACAGTGCCGCCCCTACCTGGCCCGGCAGCCCCGTGCAGCGCCCCCTACAATGGGGCACCCTGGTTGGCCTGAACCCTGGGTCGGCTCTGGTGCTATGTATACACACCCCAAGTAGCATGAAATGTTTGGTTGCAACCCTTTTCTTTGCAACTGTTCAATGCATTCAGAAAGCAACAGTGTTGTCAGCTGGTTTTGCTTGTGTACACATAGTAGGTGGCACTGCCTACATCCTGAGATTTCTGAAGCATCAGTCCCATACCACTTACCAGCACTCAAGCTGGGAGCAAGAGGCTTTTGGGCAATTCCAAATAAAAGGCATTACATTCTAAAATGGAGTCACAAGGGCAGGCTGTCCAGAGTCCTGAAACAGTTCTGGTTTCCAGTCTACAATGAGATGAAACCATTTTCTACTGTTCCAGTTAGGACAGACTTGAATTGGAGCTCACATTGCAAACACTGTAACTGCTTAGAGCAACAAAATGCCTGGGACATCTGATGTGTAAGATGTGAGGTGATGCTCAGTCAGGGTATGTCTACACTACAGCGCTAATTCGAACTAACTTAGTTCGAATTAGTTAATTCGAACTAAGCTAATTCGAACTAACGCATCCAGACTAAAAAACTAGTTCAAATTAGCATTTTGCTAATTCGAACTAGCATGTCCACACAGAGTGGACCCTGAACCGGGGTTAAGGATGGCCGAAAGCAGTGCCAGCAGGGCATCAGATGAGGACTTAGAGCGTGGAGCTGCTGTCTCAGGCTAGCCGAGGGCTGTGCTTAAAGGGACCCGACCCCCACCCCGGGCAGACAGTTTCCTGTGTCTAGTGTGGAGGTCGTGGACAAGGTCCATGATGTCTGCACTGGATCAGGCAGGTGCCCGCCTCTTGCGGTCCTGGGCAAGCTCCCGGGAGCCGCCAGCCTGGTCCAGGGAAGAGGGGGAGGGCTGGGGGGCATTGGGTGGCTGGCTCGAGCCGTGCCAGGTGCAGGGTCTGCTGGCTGGGTGCTGGCAGGCTTGCACCTGGCACGGGCACCGTAGCCAGCCCGTGCCTCTTTAAGGGGTCCGGGACCAGGAGGGGGGCAATAGAGTTTCCCTGGTGTTGGCCAGAGTGGCCACCAGGGAAACCTGGGGAGGGCTAGCCTCCCACTAGTTCGAATTAAGGGGCTACACAGCTCTTAATTTGAACTAGTAAGTTCGAACTAGGGGTGTGTCTAGACTACATGCCTCCTTCGACGGAGGCATGTAGATTAGCCAGATCGGAAGAGGGAAATGAAGCCGCGATTAAAATAATCGCGGCTTCATTTAAATTTAAATGGCTGCCCCGATCTGCCGATCAGCTGTTTGTCGGCAGATCGGGGGAGTCTGGACGCGATGCCCCGACAAAGAAGCCTTTCTTCATCGACACAGGTAAGCCTGGTTTCACGAGGCTTACCTGTGTCGATGAAGAAAGGCTTCTTTGTCGGGGCATCGCGTCCAGACTCCCCCGATCTGCCGACAAACAGCTGATCGGCAGATCGGGGCAGCCATTTAAATTTAAATGAAGCCGCGATTATTTTAATCGCGGCTTCATTTCCCTCTTCCGATCTGGCTAATCTACATGCCTCCATCGAAGGAGGCATGTAGTCTAGACACACCCTAGGCCTAATCCTCGTAGAATGAGGTTTACCTAGTTCAAACTAAGCGCTCCGCTAGTTCGAATTAAGTTCGAACTAGCGGAGCGCTAGTGTAGCGCCTATCAAAGTTAATTCGAACTAACGTCTGTTAGTTCGAATTAACTTTGTAGTGTAGACATATCCTCACTGAATATTCAAAGCATTCCAACCAGTGGTTTGCTCCTTCTTGCCACTTAGAGTAAATTTACCACTTGCAGAGGGCCAGATCAATCCTATGGGAACACTCAAAATAGGTCTTAAGTGGGACTGAACAGGTTCATAGGCCATATGTGCTGTCTTTCTGCTCAGAGATGAATTTCACCGTGAGTGCAGGCAAGGCCATAAGATTGGAAGAAAGAGAATGAAATACCTTAACCACTATAACTAATGCTGATGATTATACTCAGCTTAATTTCCTCTGCTTCTTTTCCAAACAGGAGCCCACATTTCCTCTCAGCTATTAACTCCATGCCTTACTCTCCCCAAAACAGGTACAACTCTTCACCAGATTCCTGGTCTCGAGTAACCTCAGAAAGTGCCCACTATCAGTGTCCTGACTATTACTCATTCCTGCCCTGCGCCAAACATACAGTGATGAGTGTGGAATATGTACTTAGATTCATAGCCAGCTAGACAGATCATACCAATGTGCTTTGCATTTCAACAAGTTTTTGCTTCCTTTGTGTCCATTTTTCATTCCTGATTATCCTGACATGACATAACATAAGAACATAAGAATGGCCATACTGGGTCAGACCAAAGGTCCATCCAGCCCAGTATCCTGTCTGCCGACAGTGGCCAATGCCAGGTGCCCCAGAGGGAGTGAACCGAACAGGTAATGATCAAATGATCTCTCTCCTGCCATCCATCTCCACCCTCTGACAAACAGAGGCTAGGGACTCCATTACTTACCCATACTGGCTAATAGCCATTAATGGACTTAACCTCCATGAATTTATCTAGTTCTCTTTCTCTTATCTCTGTTCTAGTCCTAGCCTTCACAACCTCCTCAGGCAAGGAGTTCCACAGATTGACTATGCGCTGTGTGAAGAAGAACTTCCTTTTATTTGTTTTAAACCTGCTGCCATTAGTTTCATTTGGTGGCCCCTAGTTCTTATATTATGGGAACAAGTAAATAACTTTTCCTTATTCGCTTTCTCCACACCACTCATGATTTTATATACCTCTATTATATCCCCCTCTCCCGTTAGTCTCCTCTTTTCCAAGCTGAAAAGTCCTAGTCTCTTTAATCTCTCCTCATATGGGACCCGTTCCAAACCCCTAATCATTTTAGTTGCCCTTCTCTGAACCTTTTCTAATGCCAGTTTATCTTTTTTGAGATGAGGAGACCACTTCTGTACGCAGTATTCATATAACATGTTTTCAAGTTTTCATGGCATCTATTGGTAGTTTCATAGACCTAGGATTAACCACACTCTGAGCATGTAGAACTGTAATAATGATTAAAAAGTGTTTAAAGGTAGAAATGATTCATTAAGTGACTTTTTGTTTAAAATACGAAGTTCACATTTGTTTTAATGTGAACTCTCTTTAAGGCAATGTCCATTTGAATTACAGTTTCTTCTCTGGGGCAATATCCTTTAGGGCATGTCTACACTAGGAAATTATTTTGAAATAATAACTCCCAAAATAACTATTCCAAAATAGTGTGTCCACACTACAAGGAAGCCTCGAAATTAGACCAGGGCAGGTTCCCTTAGGGTATGTCTATACTATGGGATAAGGTCGAATTAAGATATGCAGCTTCAGCTACGGCAATTACATAGCTGAAGTCCAAGTACTTTAACTTTACTTTTGGCACTGTCCACACTGCAGGAAGTCAAAGGGAGAATACTTCCTTTACTCCTCATGGACGCAGGACTATCAGCATCGACCAGAGCACCCATCTCAATTCGAATTAGCGTGTCTTCACTAGACCCACTAATTTGAACACTGGAAGATCAACAGCGGCAGCTTCAATCTTCTCTGTGGTATAGATGTACCCTTAGTGTAGACGTGCTATTCGACTTAGAGCTTCAGGAAGCACTGGGGAGTAATTAATGAATGACTCTGGGGAGTAGTTATTTTGAAATAGCAGCAGTGGAACGTCCACACTATTTCAAAATAACTATTTCAAAATAAGCGTTATTCCAAGTGGAAAGCAGGAGTTATTCTTTCCAAATAATCAGCCTCTTATTTTGAAATAGTAGGCTTGGTAGTAAGGATGCTGCACTTTTTATATTGAAATAACAGGGCTTACAGTGAAATCATCCTCACACACAGAGAGAATACAATATGTTTTTAGCTTTAGCATTGAACTTTAAAACCAATCTGTGCTTTTCTTTGTATTTCTTTTTGTATTTAAGATCCTTTATTCTTAATAAAAATGTCAGATGTTTTGCCCATATTTTATAATTAATACTTCAAAGAGAAAAACACAATGGGCTAGATTCTCATTTACTGTAAATCAATGTCATTCCATCGACTTCAGTGGAGTAATGCCAACTTTCAAATGTGGATTTGGCTCATCTAGTATAATGTATACTTCAGAGTAGATGAACAGAAAAGTGTACTCTTTTCACTTCATTTAATATCATACGATCTGTAAAAATGCAGTGGCATAGTAACACACTAGCTAAATGTTTCATGTCCCTCTCTAAAGAGTGGTTAAAAATAGGATAAGTAGCTCCTACTGGTACCAGCTAATCACTGTTTTGTTCTGCAGCTGAAGGAATGGAAGCTGGTAGAATTTACTGGGATAAAATCTATTGTATTGCCATTGCAGTAATTTTAAATTAGAATTAGAATTTTTAACTTACATTTTATGGTAAGGTTTGTAAAAAAAACTATGGCTAAAATTTTCCCTTAAATGTTTGAACGATTAAGCCTATGTTTGGTTTCTACTGCTCACTGTGCTTTGGGCTAGTGACTAAACATGATTTAATTAACACTCCGCAAAGTTTTTATTACAAAAGCTAAAACCCATACAAAACTCATCTGCCTTCTGCATTTATTGCACTCTCAATGCTCTGGGAAGGTTTGTAAAAAGGTTTACTGGGGTCCACAAACTGGAGTGAATTGTGTTAACCTGGGTTGCCTCATAGTTCCATATCAAAACCATGAGAAAGTCACAGATGTGTGAAGCTGAATTAATTAGGACCTGATTTTCAGAATTGTCAAATACCTCTAGCTCCCATTGAAATTAACTGGTATTGTTGGCAGTTAGTAGAAAATCAATACCTTAGGGATTGTCTACATGTGACAATTGCTCCAGGTTACAGTAAATCAATTTTAAAATGTATTTAAACTGGTGAGATGCCCTGTATAGGTGCTTTTATTTCCAATTGAGTGGCTTATCTTAGTTTAGCTTAAATTAGTAAGGAGTTATAGAATCATAGAATCATAGAATCATAGAATCATAGGACTGGAAGGGACCTCGAGAGGTCATCGAGTCCAGCCCCCCGCCCTCAAGGCAGGATCAAGCTCCGTCTACACCATCCCTGACAGATGTCTATCTAACCTGTTCTTAAATATCTCCAGAGAGGGAGATTCCACCACCTCCCTTGGCAATTTATTCCAATATTTGACCACCCTGACAGTTAGGAATTTTTTCCTAATGTCCAATCTAAACCTCCCCTGCTGCACTTTAAGCCCATTACTCCTTGTCCTGTCCTCAGAAACCAAGAGGAACAAATTTTCGCCTTCCTCCTTGTGACACCCTTTTAGATATTTGAAAACCGCTATCATGTCCCCCCTTAATCTTCTTTTTTCCAAACTAAACAAGCCCAGTTCATGAAGCCTGGCTTCATAGGTCATGTTCTCTAAACCTTTAATCATTCTTGTCGCTCTTCTCTGTACCCTTTCCAATTTCTCCACATCTTTCTTGAAATGTGGCGCCCAGAACTGGACACAGTACTCCAGCTGAGGCCTAACTAGTGCAGAATAGAGCGGCAGAATGACTTCACGAGTTTTGCTTACAACACACCTGTTGATACAACCTAGAATCATATTTGCTTTTTTGGCAACAGCATCACACTGTTGACTCATATTCAACTTGTGGTCCACTATGACCCCTAGATCCCTTTCCGCCATGCTCCTTCCTAGACAGTCGCTTCCCATCTTGTATGTATGGAACTGATTGTTCCTTCCTAAGTGGAGCACTTTGCATTTCTCTTTATTAAACCTCATCCTGTTTACCTCTGACCATTTCTCTAACTTGCTAAGGTCATTTTGAATTATGTCCCTATCCTCCAAAGAAGTCGCAACCCCACCCAGTTTGGTATCATCTGCAAACTTAATAAGAGTACTCTCTATCCCAATATCTACATCATTGATGAAGATATTGAATAGTACGGGTCCCAAAACAGACCCTTGAGGAACTCCACTTGTTATCCCTTTCCAGCAGGATTTAGAACCGTTAACAACAACTCTCTGACTACGGTTATCCAGCCAATTATGCACCCACCTTATCATGGCCCTATCTAAGTTATATTTTCCTAGTTTATCAATAAGAATATCATGCGAGACCGTATCAAATGCCTTACTAAAGTCTAGGTATATGACATCCACCGCTTCTCCCTTATCCACAAGGCTCGTTATCTTTTCAAAGAAAGCTATCAGATTAGTTTGGCATGACTTGTTCTTCACAAACCCATGCTGGCTATTCCCTATCACTTTATTACTTTCCAAGTGTTTGCATACGATTTCCTTAATTACCTGCTCCATTATCTTCCCTGGGACAGACGTTAAACTGACCGGTCTATAATTTCCTGGGTTGTTCTTATTCCCCTTTTTATAGATGGGCACAATATTTGCCTTTTTCCAGTCTTCTGGAATCTCCCCTGTCTGCCATGATTTTTCAAAGATCATAGCTAAAGGCTCAGATACCTCCTCTATCAGCTCCTTGAGTATCCTGGGATGCATTTCATCAGGACCTGGTGACTTGCTGACATCTAACTTTCCTAAGTGATTTTTAACTTGTTCTTTGTGTATCCTATCTTCTAAACTTACCCTCTCTCTGCTTGTATTCACTACGTTAGGCACACCTCCAGACTTCTCGGTGAAGACCGAAACAAAGAAGTCATTGAGCATCTCCGCCATTTCCAAGTTCCCTGTTACTGCTTCTCCCTCCTCGCTAAGCAGTGGGCCTACCCTGTCCTTGGTCTTCCTCTTGCTTTTAATGTATTTATAAAAGGTCTTCTTGTTTCCCTTTATGCCTGTAGCTAGTTTGATCTCATTTTGTGCCTTTGCCTTTCTAATCTTGCCCCTGCATTCCCGTGTTGCTTGCCTATATTCATCCTTTGTTAGTTGTCCTAGTTTCCATTTTTTATATGACTCCTTTTTTATTTTGAGATCATGCAAGATCTCCTTGTTAAGCCAAGCTGGTCTTTTGCCATATTTTCTATCTTTCCTACACAACGGAATTGTTTGCTTTTGGGCCCTTAACAACGTCCCTTTGAAATACTTCCAACTCTCCTCAGTTGTTTTTCCCTTCAGTCTTGCTTCCCATGGGACCTTACCTACAAGTTCTCTGAGCTTATCAAAATCTGCCTTCCTGAAATCCATAACCTCAATTGTGGTGGTCTCCCTTCTACCTTTCCTTATGATCATGAACTCTATTATTTCGTGATCACTGTCCCCTATACTGTCTTCCACTTTCAAGTTCTCAACTAGTTCCTCCCTATTTGTTAAAACCAAATCCAGAACAGCTTCTCCTCTGGTAGCTTTTTCAACCTTCTGAAACAGAAAGTTGTCTCCAATGCAGTCCAGAAACTTATTGGATAGCCTGTGCCTCGCTGTGTTAGTTTCCCAACATATGTCTGGATAGTTGAAGTCCCCCATCACCACCAAATCTTGGGCTTTGGATAGTTTTGTTAATTGTTTAAAAAAGGCCTCATCCACCTCTTCCACCTGGCTAGGTGGCCTGTAGTAGACTCCTAGCATGATATCACCCTCGTTTTTTACCCCTTTTAGCTTAACCCAGAGACTCTCTACACAGCTATCTCCTACGTTCATCTCTACTTCAGTCCAAGTGTGTACATTTTTAATATACAAGGCAACCCCTCCTCCCTTTTTTCCCTGTCTGTCCTTCCTGAGCAAGCCGTACCCTTCCATACCAATATTCCAATCATGCGTCCCATCCCACCAGGTTTCTGTAATACCAATGATATCATAGTTGTATTTATTGGTTAGCAATTCCAGTTCTTCCTGCTTATTACCCATACTTCTCGCATTTGTATATAGGCATCTACCCTAAGTTGATTCAATCTAAATCAATGAGAGTCACTATTACATTTAATAAGAGTATCTACCCATGATTGTTTGCTGGTTTAATTAAAATGAGTTTAAAAAACACCCTCAGTTAACCTTGGCAGAAGTTTGGATCATCACCAGTTGTTAGTGCTTTTAAGGTTCTCAGAAGAAAAGGGAAGGTGTCTGTCTCTTTTTGATTTCCACAAAACCATGTCTGTCCAACATAGATGCTTATATGGTCTTCTGACTACAGAATTTGTGCACCTCATAACATATAATGTGCTTATGTTCACAACATCGCTGGAGATGAAGGAGTGCTCTTATGCCAACTATACATCTGGGGTGCGTCTCGACTGGCAAGATTTTGCGCAAAAGCGACTGCTTTTGTGCAAAAACTTGCCAGCTGTCTACACTGGCTGCTTGAATTTGCGCAAGAGCACTGACTTTGTAATGTACAAAATCAGTGCTTCTTGCACAAATACTTTCATGCTCCTGCTCGGGAAAAAGCCCTCTTGTACAAGAATACTTGCGCAAAAGGGCCAGTGTAGACAGGGAAGAACTGTTTTGCGCAAAAAAGCCCCGATGGCTAAAATGACGATCAGGGCTTTCTTGCGCAAAATTGCGTCTAGACTGGCCACAGATGCTTTTGTGCAAAAGCATTTTTTGCACAAAAGCATCTGTGCCAATCTAGATGCACTTCTGCGGAAATACTTTTAACGGAAAAACTTTTCCATTAAAACTATTTCCGCAAAATCATGCCAGTCTAGACGCAGCCCTGGAGAAACTAAGGCACAGAAAGACAAAGTGACCTGCCCAAGGTCACACAAGGAAGTCTGTGATAGCACAGGCAATTCAGCCCAAGTCTTCTGAGTCCTAAGGTGGTATCCTAATCATTGAACCATCTTTGCCTCCATTTTCTGTACCCTGAACTCCCTCCTGATTTCTGAAATACAAATACCTGCATAAACCTGAGTTTTTTGCAAACAGAGTTCCTCCTCCATTTCAACCTGCCACATTGAATCAGGCACTGAAGTTGATGCTTCAAGGAAGCTGTGCACTAATACCAGCTGTGAAATCTCATCTTGCAGCTGCCAACAGGGGGTTTATGAAAAACCCTCATGGTAGAAGAAATATATTGAGTACCTGCAAAAGCTGCAAAGGGAAGATGGAAGTTGAAAATGAGATGAAATGCGGAAGTGTTGGAACAATGAAAATCTGCTGCCCATGTGTCTTAGAAATCTGGGTTGGGGGGGCTCCAGATCAAATGCACTTTTTAAAAAAAGAATAGCCTCCTTATTGTGTTCATGCTCCCAGAATTTAATGATAGATTGTGAACTACTGTTTAGACAGCAACCATGGCAGTTATTTTTCCCATTAAAAGCCAAAATAAAATTTACATTTTTTAAATTAAGGTTATAGCTAATATTAGTATCAAATTAATATTTGTCAAATTCTGGGAAAGAGACTGATTCACGCAGTCTCATGGTTCTGGTTTCTAGCTGGTGAGATGCCCACATCTGCCACAGGGGACATGAGACCTTTGCAGATGAAATGACAGGGCCAGATATTCTAATCAGGAAATGGAAAAAAACAAAACAAAAAAGGGGGAGTGACCCACATACGTTTGAAAACCATCCACTGCCCTGAGGGGGGACTGCTTGGATCTGAAATGAAAACAACCTGCAACACTTGAACTACCATGAGGAGATGCAGCCGGGAAAGTAAAGACAAAATTTGCAGACGGGTTTCTGACAAAACTGATGTTTCTAGAGATGCAGAAATAGAAGGGATAAGGGACCCATTCAAACATACCATTTGCAAAAGCTAAGACTTTCAAAACTGGGGGCCTTCAGTTTGGTCCCCAAAACTGTATTTTGGCGCCTAAATAAGTGGCCTGATTTTTAAAAGCACTGAGTACCCAGCAGCTCCCACAGAAGTCAGTGCAGTATAGACAGAGCCAAAAGCCGAGTTAAGCTACTTCGACTTCAGCTACACAATTAACATAACTGAAGTTGCATATCTTAATTCAACTTTGTTGTCAGTCAGGGTTTCAGGGTTGTCCCAGTTCGTTCTTGACAGGTCCTCTACTCTGTCGGTGATCTTAAACTTTTGGCTGCGTGTGTGCGTGCATGTGCTCCCTTTATCTAAAGTGTTAGATCCCCGTGCACTTGAGTCAACACAGTGGATCTCTGTGAGCCCCCGGAAAAGACAGATTCAGGCAAGCATGAAACCAATCGAGTAGGTTTATTGCCAAAAGCTATGTATTAACAGTTGTCAGCAGATAGTCTCAACACCAAGCCACTGTGCATTCTGCAAGCGTTGACAATGTACCAACACATAGCAGGACTATTGCCAAATGACAGATATTAACAGTGGTTAGCCAATGTTAAGCCACTGTGCATTCTGCAAGTCTCGGCAATGACACCTGCCATTTTAGGTGCCTAATCTACTCCCTCCAAGGTCGATTGGTGCTCATAGTTTGCGGTGCCCTTCTATAGACACGTACAAACAACCTACATCACTTTTTACATATCAGGTTGCCACCCTCTGTTGCCTAGTAACCACCCCATACCTTCCAGAAGGGGGGCTTACTTACTATCCTTCATGCTGTCAACTTCGACCCGGTCCTGAACCTAGGTCAGTACTCAGTGCCTCCCTATGTCCTTCCATACTCGACCTAACTTACACAATCACACGATTATCAATAGGGCCTCTCTCTTGGCTCCTGTGTTATTGAACCAAAGTCTTGCTCGTTGGATTTCAGGTCTGTTGCTGTTTTTATGACACAGACCTTTATTCAGGCCTACTGACTCCATGTTACCGACCCTGTACTTGCTACACCCCTAGTGATTATAGTTAAAAAACAAAAGTAAAATGAGATGCACATATTATAAGTTAGTTTACTCTGCATCTTAGCAGGAACATCTCCCCAAATATTGTTTAGTACATCCCTGTGCATTACAAAAGGAAAAAAAGTAAGAATGAGCAAATATTTATGATTTTATATATCATCCTCAACATTTAAAGAAGTGGGTTATACCCACGAAAACTGATGAACCATCTACATGTTTTGTTAGTCTTTCAGGTGCTGCTAGACTATTTGTTGTTTTTTTTAAGTTTTTCCAGTTACAGACTAACTCAGCTACCTCTCTGAAGCATTTGAACTTGTGTTTGGAAGGATAGCCATTCTTCTGCTTTCAGAATGCAATTCCACTTCTGACACTAGCCAATCCAAAAGGGAAGGAGTAGGGCATTTGGCATTTACCTGGCATAGGGAACACACAACTTTTCAGTGGGTGGGCGAGCTGCTCCTGAAGCATGTGCTGCTCCTCCATGGTTCTCAAAGATTTCTAACTGACCTCACCCAGAATTGCTCTTTGGCCTCCTTCATGAGGAATGAGGTTAAAACCCTCATGACTGAATATCACAGGTTACAGCTATCAGGTTTTATGTATCAGGATCAGTGCTGCCACTGTCTGAATGCAGCGACCCCAAAGGCTTAAATGATACACAGCATCAATATACATCCTGTGGAAGCAAAGAAGAACAAAGCATCCAATGAGAACTGCATATGGAATTTAGAGAGCCTAAACCTAACTTGACCAGACCACTAGAGTTCTCACACCCAAACTTTTGTGAGAAGTGCCATAGAAGCTTTAGTAATGGTTAGGACATCAGCTTGAAATCGCATTGTACAGACAGCATGTCTAACATTACAATGGCACCATGCCGGACAACTGGTTCCAAGCTAACTCATAAGAAAGAGTGCCCCCTGCTGAGTTTCCTATACCACTTCCTGCAGGTTTTTTGGGGTGATCCGGAGGCAAAAAGTGACCATAGTTGACCATGGTTAGCAGAAATTGAAGTGTCTCTCTGGCAGTTTGGACAATCTACTTGTGAATTGTGAGAGGAGGTGAACTCAGTACAAAAACTAATTTCTCCCATCACTGAGCTGTCTCTCAGTAAGTTCTTCATACACACACTTCACACCCCCTCACTCATGCACAAACTTTTTTTTAATGAAAGCCCTGTTGTTGGGGATCAGTTATTGACGAGACACTCAGATTTATTAAGTCAGACTTCATCTGAACCTAAGCCATGGCCTTGCAGTGTAACAAGATGTGCTGACTCTGCCACCTCTTACCTAAGGCCCCCAAAGCTCTGATTGAAAGCAGGCAGAGGAGGATAACAATCAATTACCTTCCCTTGGTGCAGACACGGATCACTCCTATGAGGCTCCAACTATCCCCTTATATTCTAGCATATTTATAACTGTCAACATTATGTGACCATCCAATCAACATTAAGCATCATGTCTTACTTACCTCATACAATATGCATTTGCAAGCTTCAGTTTACATAACTTTTGCTGTCCTCGCTCTTTTCATGTCATTGCATCTTTTTTCCACCCAATTTATTTCTATTGATTGTGGACTAATCATACATGCTGACCACCTTACTCAGTGTAGAGACCTTCCTTTTCCCCCCAGTATAGAGACTTTTTTGACCATACATTTTATGTATACGTTACCTTGGCCTGTCCAAACTCATTCACTATAAATGATCCAAGCTTATACATTTCTAACACTATCAACTAACTGAGATATATCTCCTGCAGGCCAGGAAGAGAAAAAGGGGAAGAAGAGATCAATTACATCAGACTGGCAATACTGAGTCAGATTAATGGTCCATCTAGCCCAGTATCCTGTCTTCTGGCAATGGCCAATGCCAGATGCCCCAAAGGGAATGAACAGAACTGGTGATCATCAAGTGATCCATCCCCTGTTGCCCATCCCCAGATTCTGGAAAACAGAGGCTGGGAACACTTCAGAGCATGGTTTTGCATCCCTGCCCACCCTGGCTAGTAGCCATTGATGCGCCTCTTACCCATTTATATTTATCTAGTTTGCTTTAAATCCTGTTATGTGAGTATGTTTATCTGCTTTAACTTTGTAAATAGCTCTCATTTCTTTTTCTTGGTTAATAAATATTTAGTTAGTTTATTATACGCTTAGCTAAAAGCACCATCTTTAATGTGAGGTCTAAGATGCAATTGACCTAGCTTAAGTGATTGGCTCTTTGGTGCTAGGAGTAACCTGAATAGTGCCACCCAATTTTTGGCACCCATCTTTGCCTGGGTGGCAAGGTAGATGAGTGTTCCCAAGGGGACTGTGTGTGACTCCATGACTAAGCTCCTGATGTGCTAGAGAAGGTCTCACTTCTTGCTTGGTTGGTGAAATCTAAGTATAGAAATTACAACCAATTTGTAGTTTGTGAGTTCTTGACACTCTGTCTTGTCACTGGCTCTCATGCCTGTGAGCTACTCCAGACAGCTTGACAACTACAGAAATAGCAGTCACATGAGGACCTTGAGTGATACAATGTGCACCGGTCTTGAAGCAAAACTAATAGCCTCACTTCATGCCAGAATGCTGAAGGGGGGGGAGAGAGGGGGTCTAGATACAGCAGAAGAACTGGGCCAGCCTGGTAAGCAAATATTCAGGTTTAGGAGGTACCAGGAGCTGCAAGCAAATGAGACACTTGACAAGGATGAAAAGGAGAAGGGCTTTGAGACTTTGATTCTCCTTAGAGAATTGATGAGCCCTGAGACAGTCTCAGCCTGAGGTCTTTCTGTGCAATCAGTATACAGCCCACATGCCAAAAGAGTTTGGCCACCCGCTCTCTGCTTTATAATCTATCTAAGGCCTGGCTTTGCCCTGAGCCACAATAAATCACGGTTATTCATATCACAACCAGGAATTCTTTTTAGAATGTTCAGACTTCAGCACAGACTAAATCTAAAAGCATGTGATCAATTAGACCTGCAAATTACCACACCTGCATTCCTTCTAGTCACTATAGCCCTATGACTTTAATCTGGCCCACAAACCAAGAGTAAGAATGAGCAATTACAGTCAGTCTAACACAAACATAGTAGGCCTGTGTCTGTTTTGACAAATGGTACCATTTGTGAAATGCTAGCTGCCTTGCTGAGCATTAGCAGAGCTCAGTGAGGGCACCTACCACAGCCAGACCACACATGCATGTATGGTAGATCCCTTGTTTTATGAACTAATTGGGGATGGAGGAGTTCATAAAATCAGAACATTCATAACATTGAACACCTCAAAAATACAATAGGCACAGGGCATAAGCCTGGAGAAATGCTTCACTTTCTTTTTGTCCTTCAGTCCACAGCAAAGTGATTCCCAGTGTATGGAAGGCAACAGAATATGGAGGGCTGTTGACTTGTTCTTCATGGATAGGACTTTCATTATCTGATCTTCTCTCTTCTCCTCCCCATTAGTAAAGTCGCAGGTCCACTGGACAGATTCCCAGACTCTCTCCCTAAACTGTGTATGACTGCATGGGAACAGAGGATCACCACCCCCATCCTGGTAGAGAAAAATAGAATGATTTCCCTAAACAATACTCAAAGCTGTAGCAGTGGTAGTGGGATCTAGGAACCTCAGTCAAGGATTAGAACTCCATTATCCTAGATGGTTTAAAGAGATTGCCTGACCCACAGAGCTCACAGCAGGTACTGATGCACTAGCCAAAGGAGTCAGAGCCCTAATCTGGAACCTCCTGTGCCATGATATGAAGGGAGTAGGAGCTAGTGAACCAGCTGTGATAGCAGTGAAAGAGCCTTCTTCCACTGTTAGGTTCTATTCTCTGCAGTCATGGCCATTTCCTTACCTCTTCTCAGGCTGGTAAACAGCAGGGGAAAAGAAATTTAAAAGTCCAAGTAAGGCAGTGGATGAGAAGTAGGTAGAAGACTGCACCATTGCTTTGAGGGTCTGCTCCAAAATGTGGCTGTGACAGAAATAAGCCTTGTTATCAGTTGATTACAGTGACAAAAAAATCTGTGTTACTGAGAGCAGATTTACACTTCAAGGAAGGGTCAATAAACTGTGCAATTTGAGTTATGTGAGTAGCGTAACACAAATTGATGTAGCTTAGAACTACTGGGGGGGGGGTCAACAGAGAAAACTATCCTGTTGACTCACCTTACTCATCTCATTTTGCTGGAGTCAACAGAGTGATTGGTGGTTGATTTAGTGGGTTTTTATTAGACTCGCTAAATAGACCACTGGTGGAAGCATCCCTGCAGTTTCAATCCATCATGCAGAGGAGACAAGCCCTGATTTTTATTTCTGTTAGGATTTCTGAGCTAGCACAGCCAAAAGAGACAAAGCAGAATTTTACTCTCATCTTCATCATATTTAGTGAGTTTCAGTCTGTTACCTGTAGGCAACCTAAAGAAAGATAATGAGGGGTAGAGCACAAGTCTCGTTTGGGGCACAAGAAGAAAAATAGCCAGATTGTCTTTCAGACCCAAAGTTAAGTTTGCAGGGCTGGTCATTAAAGATTGGGGGGTGGTTAATCAGAAAACATTTAAAATGGAATCATTGCAATACAATGGCCCTTCTTTGTAAAAGATAATGTAGCGGCCATATAGGGGGATAGTGCAGTATCAGTCATCTGAAGAAACATTCTATTTCATCATGAAAGGCAATGTGGCCTGATGACTGGTACCTGGAAAACCTGGCTTCTATCCTGGGCTTTGCTGCCAGAATGTTAGGAATCGTTTAAAAAGGGATTGAGAATAAGACAGAGACTATCATATTGCCTCTGTATAAATTGTGGTACACCCACATCTTGCATACGGCATGCAGATGTGGTTGTCTCATCTCAGAAAAGGAATCTTGGCATTGAAAAAGTTGAGAAAATGGCAACAAAAATTATTAGGGGTTTGGAACAGCTGTCATACAAACAGGGATAAAAGAGACTGGGACTTTTCAGTTTAGAAGAGAGCAGACTAAGAGGGTATATGATAGAGGTCTAGAAAATCATGACTAGTGTGGAGAAATAGCATAAGGAAAAATTATTTACTTGTTTCCATAACACAAAAACTAGGGATCACCAAATGAAATTAATAGGTAACAGTTTTAAAACAAACAAAAGGAAGTATTTCTTCACACAATACAGTCAAATTCATGGAGGATAGGTCCATCAATGCTTATTAGCCGGGATGGGTAGGAATGGTGTCCCTAGCCTCTGTTTGTTGCAGTCTGGGAATGGGCAACAGGGGTGAGATCACTTGTTGATTACCTATTCTGTACACTCCCTCTGGGGCATCTGGCATTGGCCACTGTCAGAATACAGGATACTGGGCTAGATGGACCTTTGGTCTGACCCAGTATGGCTGTCCTTTTGTTCTTAAGGCAATGGCGCTCAGCCATGGTACCTTTGGGGTATACAGATGTCTTCCAGAGGGCACTTCAATTCCTCTAGGCTACTTCTACATTACATGCTTCTTGTGCAAGAAGCCTTTTACGCAAGAGTTTTTGTGCAAAAACTTATTGCGCAAGAGCATGTCCACGCTTCAAAACACATCGCAAAAGTGATGTGCTTTTGGGCAAGAGAGCATCCACAATGCATGGACACTCTTGAGCAAGAAAGCTCTGATGGCCATTCATAGAATGGCCATCAGAGCACCTGTGCTTTTTCCCATAGGGGTTTCTTGCACAAGAAACCTTCTGGAGCGTCCACACTTTCCTTCTTGTGCAATAGCTGTAGTGCTAAAAGCAGTTATGCATCAGAAAAGGAGGTTTACCTACAGCCGAAAAAGCCCTCTGTTCTGCCATTTAACTGCCCATTTAATTGCACAAGAGCTCATTTGAGGTGTGGAGATGCCGCAGGTTTTTGCACAAAAACAGCTGGTTTTGCGCAAAAACCTTTTAGTGTAGACATAGCCTTAGATATTTGCTTAGTTTTACAACAGGCTACATAAAAAGCACTAGTGAAGTCACTATACACTGAAATTTCATACAGACAACAACTTGATAATATGCTATACTATACACTGATACATGAGTGTAATATTTAATTCCAGGTGTTGTATTTTATAATTATATGGTAAAAAATGAGAGAGTAAGCAGTTTTTCAGGAATAGTGTCCTGTGACATTTGCATTTTTATATCTGATTTTGTAAGCAAGTAGTTTTCAAGTGAGGCGTAACTTGGGAGTATGCAAGACAAAGCATCCTCCTGAAAGGGAAACAGTAGTCTGGAAATACTGAGTCACTGCTCCAGTGGTCCCTTCTAGTTTTGAACTTGAGTCCTTTGTAAAGTATTTTGAAAAGTATCAAGAGAAAAAGATGTGTAGAGAGATGATACAGCCTCCCTCCAAACCAGAGGGGGAGGAACCACTCTCCCTGCCCAGGTGGGTGGAGCTAGGACTGCCTCACCCCTCCATACACCACCAAAACAGAAAGTGGAGACCCCAAAGGAGGCAGACAGATTCTGCTTGCTCCTGGTCATTGACCCTCATGCTGAGCCCAGTGACACGCTGCTTGCCGAGAAACTCGCTGCTGTCCAAAACCTGCAGGGAGAACTGTGGGCCACCTACCTGGAGGAGGCAGGTGATGTCTCGCTGATCCAGGAACAGCCCGAGCAGAGGAAATGGCCCAGGGACAGCTGACCATAGTGTGGCTGCAGCTCTGCCTGAGGCATGATCCGGATTCCTCACTGACCCAGTGGCAAACTACTCTGCCACTGTTAGGCCCTTGGGCTGGGGTCTGGTGGAGTAGGATGGACCCACCCTGCCCCGGGGGTAGCAGCCTTCTCTTGCCAGACCCAGTTGCCTCTGTGCATCCATTGTCCACTGGAGCTAGGATACCGCACCTGCAGGGTATTGCTCTGGCTCTGCAATGAGTGCCCAGAGCTGACTGACTCCTGTGCACGCCCTGCCTCTGCATTCAGAGGCCAGTGCTGATTGACTCCATGGAGGCACCCTGTCTCTGCACCAAGGGTATGTCTACAATACAATGTTAGTTCGAACTAACGGACGTTAGTTCGAACTAACATTCATAGCCGCTACACTAGCGCTCCGCTAGTTAGAATTTGAATCGAACTAGCGGAGCGCTTAGTTCGAACTAGGAAAACCTCATTTTACGAGGATTAAGCCTAGTTCGAACTTACTAGTTCGAATTAAGGGGTGTGTAGCCCCTTAATTCGAACTAGTGGGAGGCTAGCCCTCCCCAGGTTTCCCTGATGGCCACTCTGGCCAACACCAGGGAAACTCTATGCCCCCCTCCTGGCCCCGGGCCCCTTAAAGGGGCACGGGCTGGCTACGGTGCCCGTGCCAGGTGCAAGCCTGCCAGCACCCAGCCAGCAGACCCTGCACCTGGCACGGCACAGAGCCACCCACCCGATGTCCCCCAGCCCTCCCCCTCTTCCCGGGACCAGGCTGGCGGCTCCCGGGAGCTTGCCCAGGACCGCAAGAGGCGGGCACCAGCCTGTTCCAGTGCAGACATCGTGGACCTCGTCCACGATCTCCGCACTAGGCACAGGAAAGTGGCCGTCTAGGGCAGGAGAGCTGCCAGCCTGGCCACCCAGGAGCAGGTGTGCATGAAAATCAAGGGGGTCCACTGAGACCCCCGACCCTGAGCCCTGAGCTTACAATGGCCGTCCTGGGTCAGACCAAAGGTCCATCTAGCCCAGTAGCCTGTCTGCCGACAGTGGCCAACCCTAGGGACCCTGGAGGGGATGGACCGAAGACAGTGACCAAGCCATTTGTCTCGTGCCATCCCTCTCCAGCCTTCCACAAACTTTGGGCAGGGACACCACTCCTACCCCCTGGCTAAGACTATTCCATGGACCCAACCTCCATGACTTGATCTCACTTCCCTTTAAACTCTGTTCTAGTTGTAGCCTTCACAGCCTCCTGCAGCAAGGAGTTCCACAGGTTAACTATTTGCTTTGTCAAGAACAACTTTCTCTTACTAGTTTCAAGCCTGATACCCATTCCTTTCCTTTGGTGTCCTCTAGTCCTCCTTTATGGGAACTCATGAAGAACTTTTCTGAATGCACCCTCTCCACCCAACCCCTGCTTTTAGAGACCTCTATCCTGTCCCCCCTCCGTCTCCTCTTTTCTAAGCTGAGAAGTCCCAGTCTCTTTAGCCTCTCTTCATCTGGGACCTGTTCCCATCCCCTGATCATGTTAGTTGCCCTCCCCTCTCCCAGCCTTTCTCTTCTCCTCTCCCACCTCCTTTTCCCAGTCTCCCCCAGTTTTGTTCAATAAAGACAGAGTCAATGATGGAAGAAAGGTTATCTTTATTTTGTACATCAATAAGAAGGGGGGCTAGGGAAGGGTAAGTGGAAGGAGGTGAGGGAGGAATGGGGTACGAGCCCCCGATGGGGAGGACTGGGCTGGCTCTGTGGGCTTCTGGGGGTGGAAGCTCTCCTGCAGCCCCCCGATTGCCCCCTCTCCCCAGATGGCAGCCTGCGGCAAGTGCAGCCGGGCTGATGGCCGAGTGGTGTGATGTGCCCAGTGTGGGTAGTCCGGGCACTCCAAGCCAGGACTGCTTTGCAAGCGGGGCACCCCTTAGAACTGTCTGTCCGGGGTGGGGGTCGGGTCCCTTTAAGCGCAGCCCTCGGCTAGCCTGAGACAGCATCTCCACGCTCTAAGTCCTCCTCTGATGCCCTGCCGGCACTGCTTCCGGCCATCCTTAAGCCCTGTTCAGGGTCCACTCAATGTGGACTTGCTAGTTCGAATTAGCAAAACGCTAATTCGAACTAGTTTTTAGTTCTAGATACGTTAGTTCGAATTAGCTTAGTTCGAATTAACTAATTCGAACTAAGTTAGTTCGAACTAACTCTGTAGTGTAGACATACCCCAAGAGACTAGGACCAGTGGACTCCAGTGTTTGCCCAGTCTCTGATGGAAAAGCCCTGGGGATATAGGCAGTTGACTGTTCTGCTTCCACCTCTAATCAAGGGCATACTGACTCTGAAGACAGTCTGCTTCCAGCTACAGGCTGAGGCTAATTGCCTCTCTGGGAACTCAACCCCTCTGAATCCATCGAGATACTAATGCCAACTGCTAATTCCCTCAACACGATGTAGAAACCCCGACAACACAGTGGGGTGAGGTGGCCTCCCTTCAACCCAGGAGAGGGAGGGACAACCACCTCTTGATTACAGCTAGATTTATGTTAGCATGTTGAAGCAAATGTGGGTAGATTATGTGCTTCATTTGTTTGTTTCTTGATTTTCTTTTTCAGTGACATATGTCAGGCTGATTCTGTGCATCATGGACCTGTTCCCAAATCCATTGAAGGCATTGGGCTTTGGACCAAGTAGCATGTGAGACAGAAGTTGATATGGAGGGTTGGTATTTATCTGATGCAGAGGAAAATGAGTTTGTTGAAAAACATTATAAAATACTCCCCAATAGAAAGAGTAACTAAAAAGAAATGTCAGGATTTTTTAGCATTTTTATTGATGGAATTCACAGCCATGGGCTTTAAATGTAATCTACATGATTATGGGTTTTTTTCATTAAATACCTCAGAGTATGGTGCTGTTTTTAAATGTGGTTGCTGAAGGAAATGTAGTTTGATTAA
Source organism: Pelodiscus sinensis (assembly GCF_049634645.1). Taxonomy (NCBI): domain Eukaryota; kingdom Metazoa; phylum Chordata; order Testudines; family Trionychidae; genus Pelodiscus; species Pelodiscus sinensis. Next base: position 312,697,246 of record NC_134711.1, read on the forward strand.
TTCTGGGCTAGAATCATAAAGAACCTGCACTTAGTTTTCATGACTACAAAATGGATTTTCCAATTGCCATTGCTAATTTTTTGGCTGTCACTCTATTTTAGATTTTCTAAATCAAAGTGCTGCATTTTCAGAGACCAATGTGCTAGGTTTTTTCCTAAGCTGATGTTTTCTGGACAGGTTGTTTTGCTGGTTAGTACCTGTCCTACATGTTTAAAGAAGTATAAGAATCGCCTAATCGTCATCTCCCTCCTCCTACCTGGAGCTTAACAATATTTGCCCTCCATCCTGCTGCTCATCCCTCCCTAATTTGTTTTTGTTAAAGAAAAAAAATGTACTTTACTGACACTAATCCCCAAGACTTTGTTTAGCAAATGGAAAAACAGGGATGTATCTATGATGGGTTTTGATTGACACAAGTCCCTGCTATTTTAATGTTCAGTGTTAGTCCAAGCCATCCTTAGTAGTTGCATACTGGAGCCTAGGGCTCTGGGTACCTACTAGACAATGTAATGGATCCTGTTGTATCTTTTGCATGTTTGAGGAGAAATAATTTGTGAAACCTACCAGAAAATATGTGGTTGTGTGGAGTTCTCATTCTGTTACCACTATAACTGCCAGCTCAATCTTCTCTGTTTTAGAGGCCAGGTCTGTTGCCTCTCCAAGTTTGAAGCTTCCATTGAAATCAATGGAAACTTTTCATGTGGGATGGTTAGAGAACTGACTCCACCAGATACTGAGCTGGCAGTTCAAATCCAAGAAGGGACAAATTTCTCATTGGAGAAGCGGCCACTCACTAAAACTCAGCCTGCCCTTCAGAAAAGGTATGCAATACAATCTCTGATGGGAAGACTGCTCCAATAAGGGGAAAATCCTAACTAATATATCTACTTGAAAGAGTTTGTTTGTCTGTGAGTGAGCAAGTCTGTCTATCTGTCTGTCTGTCTGTTTGTTCAAGAATTCCTCCTAAATGGTAAGAGGTAGGACCACCAAATTTGGTATGCGGCTTCCTCTTTTCATAACTTAAAGCAAGGTAAGGGGTTGGTTGTGCCAGGACAATGGGATGTGCCTGGAATGCAGTTGTTTTCTATAACATGGAAAGGGACGAGGCTACTAGCAGGGGCAGTTATATGTGTAATGACCAGAGGGGGCAGCAAAGGGCCATAGATGGAGACTGGGCTGTGTCTGCATTACAGAGTTTTTCCAGGATATCAGAGGTATCCTGGAAAAACTCTACCACATCCAGGGAATGCGTCTGCTCTTCCAAAAAAATGTTCAGAAGAGCAGATGTGCTTTTTCAGTATCCCTGTAAACCTCGTTTTATGAGGAAGAAGGGATGTTCTGAAAAAGGGCTTTTTTCTGACATTTGGCCCAGCATAGACTGGTCAAGTGTCAGAGAAGCCTCTTTCGAAAAAAGAAGTGGAAAAAGCTATGTAATTTGCGGTTTGCAATTTGCTTAGCTTTTTCTGGAAGAACAGCGTAGTGTAGACATAGCCTGGGACATGGCTCTTTGGAGCAGCAGGGGGCAGGGACGGAGATGAGCTTCTCATCTGCCCCCAGCTAGCAGCCAGCCCTGGGGATCCACTCCATAGCCTGTGTGGCCCCCACCAAGGCTAGCTTTAGGGAGCCACTGCCAGGCCAGCATGGCCCTGCCACAGCCAGCCCCAGGGGACTGCCACCTGGGCAGTGAAGTCATGACTGTGGCCAGCCCCAGGAACCCACCACCCAGGCAGAAAAGCCCCCACTGCCGCTAGCCCTGGAGAGCCACCATCCAGACAGTGTTGCCACCACTGCAGAGTCCCAGCTCCCAGGGTGCTATTTGAAGGATTTTAAATGTGTATATAAACTGAAGGATTTTTAAGCGTACACGTAAATTTCATCTGCTGTTTTTTTTTAAAATAGCTATTTATATTTTCTTGACATCTTTTTGCCAGATTACATTAGAGTGCTGTATGGCCTAAGTCTTTCCTGCTGCCAAACCCAAGAGACCCCTCTTTAGTGCTGCATGAAAGGAGAGATAAAACTGGACAGCTCTCCAACAATGCTTCTATGTAATGCTTTCTTCTAGCCATTTTTCCACTCTGGAGGGAAATGCTTCTAAGCATGGACTGTTACACCATGAGACACTAACTGAGGTCTCTTGACTGAAATGTTACATTGCATTAATCTCAAATATAAAGACCCACCATGCTGGCAAGAAATTACAATGTTCTATCCATATGGAGTTTTTAATAACTATTGTCAGAGAAGCATTAGCTGCAAGAAGGTGAAATAACCTCCTAATAAAACTTGGCTAGTGTTAATGAATTGTAGATTATATACCGTAGGTACCTCCCCAGTAAGAAGTTTCCCCCTGCAATTGTCTTTGCAATAAAGGAATAATGAGACTTGATGTTATACTCTCATAAAAAGACTGTAATAAAATAATCATATGGAACAAGAAAGGAATGTCAGGAGGTGTAAAGATCATCTTCTGTGATCATAGCAGTGAGTCTAGAAACAGTGATAGTGTTATCAGATTATTGGTTCAATCTCAATCTAAGACTATATGTCTGAAAAGAGAAATCCCTAATAGGTGGTATAGTGGGGCAGTAGGACTGGGACAAAAGCATAAGAACATAAGAACGGCCGTACTGGGTCAGACCAAAGATCCATCTAGCCCAGTATCCTGTCTGCCGACAGTGGCCAGCACCAGGTGCCCCAGAGAGGATGGACCGAAGACAATGATCAAGCAATTTGTCTCCTGCCATCCCTCTCCAGCCTCTAACAAACAGAGGCCAAGGACACCATTTTATCCCCTGGCTAATAGCCTTTTATGGACCTAACCTCCATGAAATTATCTAGCTTCTCTTTAAACTCTATTATAGTCCTAGCCTTCACAGCCTCCTCTGTCAAGGAGTTCCACAGCTGACTACACGCTGTGTGAAGAAGAACTTTCTTTTATTAGTTTTAAACCTGCTACCCATTAATTTCATTTGGTGTCCTCTAGTTCTTCTATTTAGGGAACTAATAAATAACTTTTCTTTATCGGCCCGCTCCACACCACTCATGATTTTATATACCTCTATCATATCCCCCCTCAGTATCCTCTTTTCTAAACTGAAAAGTCCCAGTCGCTTTAACCTCTCCTCATATGGGACACGTTCCAAACCCTTAATCATTTTAGTTGCCCTTTTCTGAACCTTTCCAAGACCAAAATATCTTTTTTGAGGTGAGGAGACCACATCTGTACACAGCATTCAGTCTTAGGGAGGCTGCATAAATCCACCATCAATGAAAAAGGGCCTATGGGGAACCAATCAGAGTGAAGACAGAAGGCAGCCAATCAGGGCCAGGCTGGATCAAAGATTACAAAGGTGAGAGGAGCTCAGTCTTGGCTGACCAGCAAGGGTGAAGGGCTGGGTCCCTGTAGAAGGACCAGCACCTTGAACAGAGCAGTCCTGGGCAAGCTCAGGGGAGCAGTGGGAGAGCTCAAGCCTGATACCGCCCAGGCCGAGGCCACTAACGAAAAGGGCTGAGAAGATACAAGAGCCATGGGGAAGTGGCCTAGGGAATGTGGGCAGTAGAGAGGAGTGAAGGAGGAGAGAAGATGGCTGCCCCGAGAGGATCCCTGAGTTGGCTGCCCAGGTAGCAATCAGGCCTGGGTCTTTCACTTCCCTTGACACTGCACTCGCAATGGGGGAGCTTAGCTGAAATTGATTGTAGCATTCTCCCAAGGTAAGGCATTAGACTTTGAGTCTGCTGTTGGCCATGGAGGCTGGTGCAGAGCTTGCAGACAGACTGCCAAGTCCCCAAGAAGGAGGGAGAATGCAGTTGGGGCACAGCTGGAAGGCCAAGCCCTGGAGACAGTAGAGCTGACAAATGGTGGAGAACTCAATGGACTGAGCTAATTCACAGACTGACCAGCAGAAGGCCCCACTGAGGTGAGTCAAACCCTGTTGCACGGGGAATATGTTTGGTGCAATGGTTCTGTGAAGGAGTGTAGTGTGGTTTCTTGGACCAAAAGGAGACAGTTGTCTGAGACAAAGGGTAGGGGAAAAAGATTTTTCTTAGAACTCAAAATAAAGGTTAGATGAGATTCTTAATGTGGCAGAACCCCTAGAGTCAAATAAAATGCAGCTGGTATTTAAATAAGAGGTTAACTGAAGTGTAACATGGTGAAAAGATTCTTCTCTGACTTTCTATACAGTTGTGCTGTGGCCAAAACTCTCCAGCCAGTTGCAGTGACCGATGATTGTCCCATCCAGAATGGCTTTCAATGTCAGATTTGTACTGAGTGAATGATACTGTTTCTTGGAGCTTCAATCTTTTTAAAATAAAAGCTTTCACCCCTGCTATAGAATCATAGAATCCTAGGGTTGGAAGAGACCTCCGGAAGTCATCAAGTCCAGCCCTCATCAATCTGCAATCCCTATCTGCAATCAAACGTTCAAGTAGAAAAAGCCCAAAACAGCAACAATAACAAAACAATTCAACCTATGAAATGCCTGCTAGAAAAAAAACAAAGACACAACAAGTTAAAGGACACCATATCCTGCTGAGCTGGAGCACAGGAATGTGTCAGAAGATGGATCACCTGCCTAACTGCTAATGAAACAGTTGGGATTTTCCCTTACAGCTTAAGTCAAATCAGCAGCTAAAGTCAAAAGGCCAAATTGTTAAAGTTAAGGCCAAATTGATTTGCAAGTTCAGATATTACAAGTGGAATTCAACAGACTTACCTCCTCTCCAGAAAGGAAAAAGTGCACATGCAAAATCCTCATGATATTTATCAGGTCCAGGTTACACATGCCAAGATCTTACCAATTATAAGGGAACAACCGAGAAATATTTAGGACATTGTGAGGGTAGGGAGGAATCACCTTTCTCTACAGCATGAGATATGGCTTGCCAGGATTATCTGGGTATATCTCACTTAATCAGTTCCCTACCATTGCAAGAGCCTTGAGCATTGGTGCACCTCAGTCCCAGCTATTCTTTCTCTGTGTACAAAATAGTTTAGGCTCATATGGAAATTAATCCAGTGGCCTTGGAGCTGATGGCCTGTGATATACAAAGATCGGACTAGATGAACTGATGGTTTCTTCTGTCCTTAAATCCTATGCCATTTGCTCCCAGTGAAGGAAATCAATTCAAATGCTTCTAATGTATTTAAAAAACATTACAGGTAGTCCCCGGGTTACATGGATCCGACTTACATCGGATCCCTACTTACAAACGGGGTGAGGCAACCCCGCACTAGCTGCTTCCCCCCAGCAGACCAGGGAGACGCGAAGCTAGCGCCCCCCCCCCCCCCCCAGCAGACCAGGGAGACGCGGAGCAGCTTTTCTCAGCAGACACCTCAGCTTGAGAATAAAGGACTGAGGGAAGTGAGGTGTGGGAGAATAAAACTGAGCTCTGGAGAAATGTTTGGCTAGAATTTCCCCTACAATATGTACCAGTTCCGACTTACATACAAATTCAACTTAAGAACAAACCTACAGTCCCTATCTTGTACGTAACCCGGGGACTGCCTGTATTTCTTTTTGAGTTTTTGGCTAGCTATTCCTCAAAATCTTTTTTTGCTTTTCTTATTACATTTTTACACTTAATTTGACAGTGTTTATGTTCCTTTCTATTTATCGCACTAGGATTGGACTTCCACTTCTTAAAAGATGCCTTTTTGTCCCTCACTGTTTCTTTTACATGGTGGCTAAACCATGGTGACTCTTTTTTAGGTCTCTTGCTATGTTTTTTAATTTGGGATATACATTTAAGTTGGGCCTCTATTATGGTGTCTTTAAAAAGTTTCCATGCAGCTTGCAGGGATTTGGCTCTAGTCACTGTGTCTTTTAATTTCTGCTTAACTAACCTCCTCATTTTTGGGTAATTCCCCTTTTTTAAATTAAGTGCCAGAGTTCTGGACTGCTGAGGTGTTCTTCCCACCACAGGAATGCTAAATGTTATTATGGTCACTATTCCCAAGTGGTCCTGTAACAGTTATCTCCTGGACCTGCTCCTGAGCTCCACTCAGGACTAAATCGAGAATTGCCTCTCCCCTTGTGGGTTCCTGTACCAGTTGCTCCAAGAAGTAGTCATTTAAGCCATTGAGAAATTTTATCTCTGGTTCTCTTCCTGAGGTGACATGTATCCAATCAAAATGGGGATAATTAAAATCCCCCATTATTATAGAGTTCTTTATTTTGGTAGCCTCTCTAATCTCCCTCAGCATTTCAATGTCAGTATTGCTGTCCTGGTTAGGGGGTCGATAATATATCCCTACTGCTAATTTCTTATTATTGGAGCATGGAATTACTATCCATAGTGATTCTATTGAATATGTTGATTCATTTAATATTTTTATTTCATTTGATTCTACATTCTTTCACATACAATACTACTCCGCCATCCACACAGCCTGCTCTATCCTTCCGATATATTTTATATCTTAGTATGATTGTGTCCCACAGATTTTCCTTATTCCACCAGGTTTCAGTGATGCCTATTATGTCAATCTCCTCCTTTAATACAAGGTACTCTAGTTCACCCATCTTATTAGTCAGACTCCTAGCATTTGTGTAGAAGCACTTTAAAAATTTGCTACTGCTTATTTGTCTGCCCTTCCCTGATGCATTGGATTCCTTTATATGCGGTTGTTTGTCTGCTCTGGCCCATGGTTTGCCCTCTCCCCTCCTCTCTTTCTGATTACAGCCTAGAGAATCTCTATCAATAGATTCTCCTCTAAGAGAAGTCTCCTTCCAATTTAGGTGCATCTCTTCACCAATCGGCTTTCCCCCATCTCTTAGTTTAAAAACTGCTCTACGACCTTTTTAATGTTTAGTGCCAGCAGTCTGGTTCCACCCTGGTTTAGGTGGAGCTCATCCTTCTTGTATAGGCTCCCCCTCTCCCAAAAGTGTCCCCAGGTCCTAATAAATCTAAACCTCTCCTCTCTACACCATCATCTCACCCACGCATTGATACTCTGAAGCTCTACCTGCCTACCCGGCCCTGCGCGTGGAACTGGAAGCATTTCCGAGAATGCCACCATAGAGGTCCTGGATTTCAGTCTCTTTCCTAGCAACCTAAATTTGCTAGGACATCTCTCCTACCCTTCCCTACATCATTGGTACCTACCACGACCACCGGCTCCTCCCCAGCACTACACATAAGTCTATCTAGATGCCTCGAGAGATCCACAACCTTCCCACCAGGCAAGCAAATGACCATACGGTTCTCCCGGTCATCACAAACCCAACTATCTATGTTTCTAACGATCGAATCACCCACTACTAACACCTGCCTCCTCCTAACAACTGGCGTTCCCTCCCCCTCAGAGATATCTTCAGTGCGAGAGGATACCGCAACATCTTCTGGGAGGAGGGTCCCAACTATGGGATGGTTTCCCTCTGTTCCCATTGAATGCTCTGTTCCCTTGAGACTTTCATCCTCTTTAAGAGCACTGGGGCTCTCAGACTGGAGGTGGGACAGTACTACAGTGTCCTGGAAAGTCTCATCAACATAGCTCTCTACCTCCCTTAGCTCCTCCAGTTCAGCCACCCTGGTCTCCAAAGCCCGAACTCAGTCTCTGAGGGCCAGGAGCGCCTTGCACACATAAGCCACTCCCTCACAGGGCAGGTAATCATACATGTTACACTTGACACAATAAACAGGATAGCCCCCACTCTGCTGCTGGTCTTCTGTCTCCATTTTTCTTATGAATAAGTTTAAGTATAAACTGGGATTCTTATTAAATGTCTGGAATATAGATTATTATAAAAGTTATGTTTAAAGAAGGTCAGAAGTCAATAGCCCTGGTAGCCCATCCTCCTGACTGAGGCTCAGCCAATTAACCGAGGCTTCTAGATTTCAAACCTTTTAGAAGCTCCTTCAAACAAACACTCACAAGCTTAGGACACAGCAAGTAACACCCCCCCCACACACACACACAAACACACTCTACAGACAGCCATTTACCACAAGGGTCCTGAATTTACTCCTCCTTTACCTGGAGAACTCCCTCTCCAAACTCCCTGTTAGCTGCTCCTGTTCACTAGTCTGGCACCCTCTATTCTGGCACCCTCACCCTGACCAGAGAATTTGCTGAACCATGGGAGGTCAATGTTGTCTAGCATCATTACCAACACTTCCATTACTTACTGGGTGCTTTGAAGATATTTAGGGGTAAAATAGAACTAAATAACAGCACAGACCACTAAGAGCCAGGACTGGTAGCTGTAAACAAACTTAATGGGACTGTGGGAAACTTGATCACACACATGGTAAGTGGACATCCAGCTAACTCAGGACTACTCAACTTTGGAAGCCCTGGAGGCCACAATGATGGTCACAGCACATGCCAAGGGTTGCAACTTAAGTGTGGTTGCATATACATGCAAATATATATGCAAATATATGCAAATAGCTTCTTTCACACTGACAGGCATGAATACAAAGATTAAGGCAAGACAACACAACATGCAGGCCCTATTTAAGTCAGTTCTGCTTATATTAATAAAATGCAATATTTACCCGATTTCCACTCATATGACAGCACTTTTAATGAGCAGTGACAATCCAGGAATTTAACTACTAAAACACATATCAACAGGAGACCATTATATTGACTACTTTTTTGTTTTAGCTCCTACCCGTGGGCCACATGTTGAGCCCCACGTAAACACAAACTGAACCGCGGGCCCCAAACAAGTGGGCCGTGGGCCGCATGAGGCCCATGGGCTGCATGTTGAGTAGCCCTGAACTAATTAAAATCATGCCAGACCAAAGAGTGCCAGACTAGAAAGGTTCAACCTGTGCTAGCAGTGGTGATTAATGTATGTATTAACTTATTAATGGGAAAGAGACTTAAGAGTGAGGTGGCAAAACTTGCAGTTGATTTGAGAAACTTCAGAGGGACTGGACGATAGCAGATGAAGTCCAATGCTGACAAATGCAAGGTATTTCACAAAGGAAAAAATGATTTTTCTTAAGGAAAAACACATAATTGCAGATACCTCATTGAAACCTTGGCTTAATATGCAGTGGTTGTCTGAAAAGCAATGTCAGACTGTATAAAAATGCTATACTACCATTACATGAATTATTGGTTTGTGCTCACCTGAATGACTACATTCATTTATGCTCACGTTAACTCAACGAACATATAGAAGAAAAAGTGGGGGTTCAGAAAAAGGCAGTGAAAATTATCAGAAACATGGAGAGACTGAAAAGCCTGGGGTGGGTCAGTTTTATATGATACTGGCATGAAGAATAATTAGTAATACAAAAAAAAGCCTCCTATTTACCATCCGATAGCACAAAAACAAGGTGACACTGGGAGGTAGCAAATGCAAAACTGATAAAAGGAAATGATTTTTGGACAAACCAAAATTAACCTGTCACAGATGTCATTGTCATAAGATATGGCGGAATCCAACAGTTTATCGGGATTCCAAAAAAAAAAAAAAAGATTAGACAAGTATATAATATGGAATATGATCAGCTCTACAGTTAAGATAAACAGAAAATTGAAGGGCTATAACCCTCAGGCTTCAGAGCAGAAGCCAATCACTGACAGAGTGCAGCTGGGCATCTGCCCCTGAGGGAGGCCATCCCTGCTTTCAGTCTGACTTGCTAAAGTACTCTCAAAACAAAGAAAGGAGGGAATTAGTGATACTCAGTAGGCCCTGGCCCTCAATCAAGGTAGGGCAGCAAACAGTCTGGGCTCTAGCTGGTGGTCAGGACAGAGGGATGCTAACTGCGTCATTGGGGTATCCACCCACAACAGACTGGCCATTGGCCATTTCTAGTGGCACCACAGCCAGATGACAGTCTGATTCCCCTGGATGCTTCCCGCACTCGCCATTGGGTATATCTGGATCTAGGGATCATCTTCAGCTCCCCAGGATATGCCACCAAGAGTAGTGGTAGCAGCTCCTTAGCATCAGGAGTGGCAGGGCTCTCTGGAAGCTCGAGGCAGCAGCGGTTCTCCTTAGCATCCCATTCCAGCAGTGGGGAAGAATCATCTGTCTCCCTCAGCAGCTCTCTCTCACCTGAGCCACTGGATTGGCCTTTATAGTTCCCCTTCCTGTCCCACCCTCCACTTCCAGTGTGCAGAGCATGGCCCTCATAGTTCCACCCATCAGGGGACTTGTAGCGTCCTCTCCACTAGGGGCAGATACCATTTTGCGGGGCCCAGGGCAGCAGAGTTTCGTGGGTCCCCTCTTTGCCACAGCACATGAGCGGGGCTTCTTGAAGCGCGGGGCCCGGCGCAGCCACCCCGCTCGCCCTGCCCTATATCCGCTCCTGCTCTCCACATCCATCTCTGAGGGAAGTCATGCCTCCTTGCTACACAGAAATGAGGGGGGAAATCCCATATGGGCAAATCATTTCCTAATTGTCAATTACCAGTTGTTGCTTCTGGGACTCTATGAATAGTAATCTTGGAAATTGTTCTTTTTTTCTTGTAAAGCTGGGGTATAATATTACTCATGTCATCAGAAGGTGCTGTTCAAGGGAGTCTGTATAAATTTTGCATCTCTGATTATATATTATAGGGAGTTAGATCTAGAAGTAAATGTGGCGGTGAAGTTCTTTTTAGAAGATGTGGTATTCACTGAGGACGTTAAATTGCAGTTATCTTGCTAATCATGTAGTCAATACAATTTGTATTGACTACACAATCAGTTAATAAGTATCACTCTGAGCAGTCCTGGCTCATGCCAGCTCCGGGAGCCATCCAGGCAGCAGGCCCTATTTGTGGAGGACAGGACTGGCAGTGAACAGTAGCTGCTGTGGGAGCAGCCCCTGTGCATGGCCAGCCCCAGCCCTTTCAAACAGGGGCTGCTTTGCAGCAGCGTCACCTATCCCCCCTGTCTGGTGCTACCAGACCATTTGTTGTCTATCCCCTCTGTCTGTCTGCCTCCCTCCCGCCCCCTCCCCGCACATACACCATCTTAGATCTCCAGGTGGTCCTTTAACAGTCATGCCAGAGGCCACAGGACCTGTTTTTTTACCATGATAAGCTCTATATCATCTGGCACATTCACTGCATTAGAGATATGAAACTAGTTCATATTCAGGCACAAAAAGAAATACAACTTGTTCTAGCATCATGAAGAGGAGCATTCCAGCATAAAGAGATTTTGTTATTTAGCAAGAAAAGTCCAAGGAAAACTGGTTATCTGCCCTTGTGCTGCCCAATCACTCAGTGAGATTCCTTTGTAACTCTTTGCAAACAGCTTTGGAGTTAACTATTTTAAGTTACTTTGTCATCTGTGAATTTTGCCACTTCATTGTTTAGCACCTTTTCAAGAAAATTGATGAATAATTGATTGAACAGTGCTGATCCAAATGCGACCCCTGGAGCACACCACAATTTAGCCCTACTCTTTTCCCCCTATTTTCTAAGTGGAGTACGTGGCAATGTTTTCATGATTATATAACAAACCTTCCATAACTTGAAAGACAAGCCTTTTGTTATTTTAATCACCCTGCCTCCCTCTGTTTACAAACTAACTCCCTGCCCCAAAGGCAAAGCTAGAAGCAGCAGAAGCTCTGTAGCAGTTAAGAGCTGCCTCTGAAGCTAGGGTGTGTGCTTTAAGCAGACCTCAGGTATAGAATCCAGGGGTTCCCCCTTAGCTCCCCCAAAATGGTGCCCTCGATGAGTCCATTGCAGTTCCTGGGAAGAGTGAAGTGCTATTAACCTGAAAGAGATGATGTGGTGACATGCAGCCATAGTAGAGAGCATCATCCTCAAGACCTAATCCCCAGAGCAGCCAGCAGGAAGCTCCAGACTGCCAGTGAGTGGAGTGCCCTATCACAGTGCACTCAAAGTCTATCCTCTTCACCTTTCATAGACAGCACTTTCTTCTCCTCCAATATTCCTGGGAGGATTTCCTGGCTGCTGATTGCTTTATCTTCACTTTTCTAGACTTGCTTCTTTCTTTTGAAAGAAACAAACTAGTTGCTGTAACTCCAGATCATTGCTGATTTTTGGAAATCATTGTTAACCACCTGACAAGAGGTTAAGGTAATCTACTCAAATCTTGTCAGAGTTCCTCAACATAATTAAAGAAGTCACAGTTCAAGCGAGAATGCCAAATCAATCTCTGATCAATCTATTGTGTTTACGTTTCAAGCAAGATGTGGAAAAATTGGAGAAGTTCCCGAGAAGAGCAACAAAAATGGTTAAAGGTCTAGAAAACATGATCTATGAGGGAAGACTTAAAGAACTGGGCTTGTTTAGTTTAGAAAAGAAAAAGACTGGGAGGGGACATGATAGTGGTTTTCAAGTATCTAAAAGAGTGTTACAAGGAAGAGGGATAAAAATTGTTTTCATTGGCGTCTGAGGATAGAACAAGAAGCAATGGGCTTAAATTGCAGCAAGGGAGGTTTAGGTTGGACATTAGGAAAAATTTCCTAACTGTCAGGATGGTTGAATACTGGAATAAATTACCTAGGAAGGCTGTGGAATCTCCATCTCTGGAGATATTTAAGAGTAGGTTAAACAGACACCTGTCAGGGATGATCTAGACAGTGCTTGGTCCTGCCGTGAGGGCAGGGGACTGAACTCAATGACCTCTTGAGGTCCCTTCCAGTCCTAGTGTTCTATGATTCTGTGTTTGTTATGCTTTGATCATTCTGATACACAAAGAGCTTTTGTTCCTTTCTCATTTATATTGCTAAATGCTTTTAGCAAGACACTAAACATCCAACTACTTAGCAGGAGTGTCCAATGGTTAAATTCCAAGTATGCAAGCTGGGTTTTACTGTTGAACCTTAACACACAACTGACAAATAAAGTGGGAGTTTTACCTCTGACTGCACAGAGTTATATTTACACCCTCAATCTGCTGGTTGCTAATCAATGGCTAGCCTAATCGGTTTAAGGATGATCTAGCCATGTAAAATACTGAGGTATATACTTTGTGTCAGTGGCCCCCAACACAGTGCCCACGGGCGCCATGGTGCCCACTGGGGCATTTATGTGTGACTGCGGAATGATCTGGGCTGGCCCTGTCCCCGGGCGCGTGTCACATGCGCGGTGCCGGCCCCGGGCACGCAGCACATGGGCGGGCCCTACTCCAGGCACGCAGCACATGCATGGTGCCAGCCCCAGGCACGTGGCACATGGGCGGCACTGGCCCCGAACACCCGACGCATGAGTGGCCCCGCCCACGGGCGCCCTGCAGCCCTGAAAAGTTTTGTGTTGCTGCTTTGTGTTGTTTAATCTCACAGATTTTAGTAACTAATGTGATCGGTTAAAAATCAACCCTGTAACCAAGACTTGATTTGTGTTATTGTCTTCCCAGAGAACAAGAGCATTAGGGGCAAGAGTGCAACTGGAGGGCAGTGCTCTTTGGGTGATGCCACTGTTGTCATGTGACAAATCACAAAAAGGATTGCTTTCTTGTAACACTGAGCAAAGAACTTTACTATTGTCTCTCCCTCTCTCTTGCACTATAGAGCTTTGACCTACAACTTTTTCCAGCCCCCTCAGCTTGATTGGCTACAGATTTAAAGAAACAGCACAGTCACAGCTAGGGTGCTCCCTTATGTTGTATTAAACCATCTAGTCCTCTTTTTGAGAGGTTTGTTCCTCATCTAGTTCTAAGACAGAAACTATCTATGCTGTTCAATCTATTGTTTGTTTTTGTCTCGTTTTGGACAGCAGATGCACTCTGCTCCTTCCAGCTCTTAAAAACATACTCTCCTCCCACATCATGCATTGTGCATACAAGGTCATGTTGGCGGGAGCAGAGAAACGTACTCTTAAAAATGCTTCCCCCCCTTGTGGTGTGACCTCACATGCATCATGCATATATATACCAACAGGGCAATATGCTCTTAAATATGGCTTTCCCATGTGGGGCAATGTAACACAGGGGAACTACCAGAATGTCCAGTATTCCAGGAACATGTGAGTGGCCACCTTAACCACAGAGTGGACTCTTTGTTTCTTTAAGAGCAGGTCTAGATCCAGCTCATCCCTGGTACAACTTCTGGTCCTTCAAGAACAAGCATTCTGGGACGTTCTGGAAAGATCAGGTGATTGCCACCTATATTATAAAGCATCCTGAGGAGGGGACCTGTTAGTAAAAGAGATGCCTGAAGGTGCTGTGAAGACAACACACAGGAGTAATATCAGCAACACTCTACTAGCAGGGCTAAGCTGTTCAAACCGTAGGACTAACTATAAAGTCACTTCTGGTATTGTGAGTTGGAGAAAACCTTGTTACGACATAACTGCCGCCCTTGATTTATGATAGCTGTGAGAGACAATTAAATAGTCTTCCACCTAAAACAAAGACATATGTGAGTCTGCCCAGGATCATGAACTATGTAGGTGGATAAATTGGACAGGGTTTTTCTTTTTTTAATTTTTTTGTTTTGAGGGAATATGAAAGAGAGGGAGAAGTAGGATCAACAGAGAGCAGCAAGCTAACAACCTGGAGGTATGGTGTGTGACCCTGAACTGCAGAGCAAGTACTCCCTTTCACTCTGGGGGGTGGGTCAAGGGAGTGGGAGCCCTGTGGGTAAAGTCAATAGGACTCCTGTTGGCTGCAGGGAAGCATGTCCCAGTGGCCAGAGTCAGTAGGAGGGGTGAATGGGCCAAATAGGAGTAGCCAGGGTGGGGTGGCCCAGCCTAAGGCCCTGGTAGTGGTGAATGAGGTACCACTCAGTTGGCGGGAATCTGCCCAAAACATGCTGACTGCTTGCTGAGTACTTCCTACCAGGTCCCTAACAGATTAAGTTGGGGAGTCTTTGTAGTCTCTGGGCTCCTTGGGCAATGACTATATTCTCCCTACCTGTGGTATCTCCTGCTCCCATCATCGGGATCCCAGCTGCTTTTCATATGAAGCCAGAAAGATGCATCCTTCCTCCTTGGCAGTCAGACCAGGCTGAGCAAGGCTGCTCCCTTTTACACTGCACTAACAGTTAGAACATGCCCAGCAGGGTCAATCGGGTATGACTTCCTCTCCAGCGTGGGGCAAGTAGCCCCATTTCAACCTGGCACAAACTGATCGAAAGGTTTTTAGGCCAGCGTTCTGAGTGGAAGTGACTTGGACCTGTGAGCAAGGATACTGTCTACTGTTATCTTATTCCTCCTGTGTTACAGGAAACAGGACTTAGCACATTTTTTTTGTAAATGAACAAAATTGCATCAAAGACATATCTGTCTCTCAGCAAGTTCTCCTCCTAACTGGAAAAACCTAGCTGCTTAGATCCAAAGGGGTAACAGAATCTCTCTGTCTCTGATGTTAGGCTTCTGGTTCCAATATCATCTCAGTAATCTCAGGTGGAATTTCAGAATTGTACACCAATCTCCTGCCAAGTCTCCGTTCAAATCCTCTAGTGTGCTATGCAATGAATTCCATCAGGTTCTTATTATTTGTTTTGCATATAAACTAGGGCTGTTGCTTATTCACAATTAACTCACATGACTGACTCAAAGTTTAATGATTAATCACAGTTTTAACTGCACTATTAAACAATAGAATGCCAATTGAAATGTATTAAATATTTTGGATGTTTTCCTACATTTTCAAATATATTGATTTCAATTATACCACAGAATACAGAGTTTACAGTACTCACTTTATATTATTATTTTATTACAAATATTTGCACTGTTGATTTATTTATTTAGCCAAGTCGTCTAGCCAAGAGATGGCATCTTCAGTGGCATGATGCAGTTTTTAGACCACCGTGGAACCTAGTCAGCAGGCAGTCATTGACAATGTCCCAGTTCAAGGTGGCATCAAGTTCGTGAAATGTCCGGGCCTGGGTACCACAACAGATGTCGTCTGTGTAAATAAACTTTTGTGACTCTGTTGTTGGCAGATCATTGATGTAAAGCTTGAATAAGGTTGGTGAAAGCACACAGCCCTGAGGTAACCCATTGGTCTGTCATGTCCTAACACTCGTCTTCTCCCCCATGTAGACTCTGAACTGCCTATTGCAGAGGAACAGTTCAACGATGCTTGTGCCCCAAGGTAGCAGGATACCTTTCATGAGCAGGCCAGTATGCAATCATAGCATATGCCACTGTTAGATAGATGAAAACAGGGTCTGTTTTCAACTTTCTCTGGAAGTTGTTTTCAACAGATGTGGTCAGCACAATTACTTGGTCGCATATGCTATGGCCTATGTGAAAGCTAGTTTAGTCAGGGCTCAAAATTCTCTCCACATCAGGTAATAGGCACTGTAGAACCAAGCTTTCCAGAGCCTTGAAGCCCACCAACAGTAACGATACGGGACAATAGCTTGATGCTTGACTTGGGTCTTTTCCAGGCTTTTGGAGGCAAATTACTTTTGAGATGTGCTGCATCTTCAGTAGCCTGACCTCACTGATGACCCTGGTAAAGACTTGCACAAGCCAAAACTGAGCACAGGGGCCAAGGTTTTTTAGGAATTCTGGAGATATGTTGTCCTGGCCTGCCATTATTCCACACTTGATGCTATCCAGCATCAATTCTATTACAGTGAATGGTACTGGACAGCTTCTGATCTGATGTACCTGTTTCTCCAAAGATGCTTTGGCCATTTTAAGTAGGTGTCTAGCTATCTGGTTAGGTGTCACTGAGGATTGGCTGAGTGCAAGTGGCTGCTGCACTGCTCCAACACATTGGAGCTGTTTACCACACTTGCGGCTGGAATGGGTGAAGCTCATCCTCTCAGTTATCTCTCCCTATTTGAGTAGCAAGCAGTGTCCAATTATTTGATCAGATGGTCAGTGACATCTGGGTCACCAGATGCCTCATACTACTTGAGCAAGGCAGCACTCTCTTCGTCGAGACAGGAGATATAGACTGAGAGGCAACTGCGTGGGATAGCTCTGCAGGCTTTGTTGTAGAAAGCATCACACATGCAATGGGAGGTCTTGTTTAGAGATATACTGGGCTGGTGTTATTACCAAACTCTTTTCCAATGCTTCCCTGTATTTTTCCCAGTCAGCCTTTTGGAAGTTCTGCCACTTTTCTTTGAAACTCGACAATGGGGAGCAGTAGCCTAATATAGATCAGCCACAGTCTGTACTGGCTGTGTGGAAAGTTATCCAAGACTTAGTATATTGCTGTCAGAGGATGGACATGAACTGAACTGACCCAGTTTAAGGGTCTGAAGTGCCTTCCAAAATCTGAGAGGGACAAAGTGTGGAGCATGGCTCCAGAAGTTATAAAAGCACAACACTCTAATTTGGAAAATACAGAACGCAAACCACCACCAAGGAAAATCAACTTTCTGCTGGTGGCATCTGACTCGGGTGATGAAAATGAACATCCATTGTTATGCCCTACTTTGTATCATTATCTAGCAGAATTCATCATCAGCATGGATACATGTCCTCTGGAAAGGTGGTTGAAGCATGAAGGGAGACATGGCTCTTTAGCATATTTGGAACATAAATATCTTGCAACACCAGCCATAACAATGCTATATGAATGCTTGTTTGTCTGAGCATTGGGCATCAAGTAGGACTGAGTGGACTTGATAGTTCTAAAGTTTTACATTGTTTTATTTCTGAATGCAGTAATTTTTTGTATATAATTCTATATTTGTAAGTTCAACTTTAATTATAAAGAGATTCTACTGCAGTACTTGTATTAGGTGAATTGAAAAATACTACTTCGTGTGTTTTCTGGCAATTAAAATATTTGTAATCAAAGAAATATAAGGTGTACTCTTTGTAATCTCTGTAGTAATTAAAGTAAAAATATTTGAAAATGTAGAAAACATCCAAAAACATTTAAATAAATGTTTTTATTATTGTTTAACAGCACAATTAATCAAATGATTAATCAGGATTACTTTTTAAATCACACAACAACCCTAGTACAAACCTTGCATAATTTTTCCCAGCTTCTGGAAGCTGCATTGTTTGCCTGTACCTGGATGTACATTTACACAAGTGGTGTGCAGTAGCTGTAATCTGTACTTTGGAGTAGTGACCACAAGGTGTGGGATGGCTGGCTACATTAGCCCTAGGTGATTACCTCCTCCTCCTTCCTTTCCCCACACCCATAAAAATCCAAATTATTCAGACTTCATGTTAGTGGTGCGACTTTCACACAGTGGGGGTGCCTCTATTCCAGCTGTTCTTTTTTGGTACTATGTGTTTATTGCTCATGTGTGCATACCATTAGGTGGAGGAAAGTATCTCTATAAATAAATTCTTTCTTTAATTTATTCTCCCAGTATCATTTATTTCTGGAAATCTGGACTGCTTCTGACATTATGAACTATAATCAAATCAATCACTCACTGTCCCCTTTCATCATGCTGTTTATCAGCAAATTGCTTCCAATCCACTTGTCCTGTTAGTTGCTCAACAAGATCCACCACAGGAGAATATTAAAAAAACATGCACATGCAAGTCCCCAGATCCTTTTTAAATAAAGGAATGTTAGTCAAAATAATTCCTGAGATGGACTCCTTAATTACGAGTTATTTTAAATTTGACTTCAATCTGTGTAGCTGAGGCTCCTTTTTCATTTCCCTTAAATGAAAGGGGAATTCATTTTCAAATTCACATTATTTTCTAATTCTCTTTTTCAGCTGGCAGGAGAAAAATACATTCTCTTGCAAGAGAATGCATTTTAATGAGCTAGTCACATGGGCAGAAATCAGATTATAAGAATTATTTGAAAAATGATTTTAAAGCAGCATTTTGTTTTGCCGGTGAAGAGCTGGATTAATATATATAAATCACACTGCAATTTTCTTTTTAGATCTGCCAGCTAGTTTTCTAAACTGCCGCCTTCATTTGCATGAGCACAAAACATGCTAGTACTTTCTTTACATACAACAAAGTCTATGTATATAGCAATAAACCCATTAGAGAAGATAACACCTCAGGAAGGATGGATTAGCAGCATACACTCACATCTAATAATTATGAAATGTGATTAGTACGTGATAATTGGTAAACACAGTTGGTACCTCATCAGACACTGCATTCTAATGAACAGCAGCTATGCACTCCAACACTCTGATCTTAGTACAAGCTGAACCTCCCTGGTCTGGCACCCAAACAAGGGAATTTGCCAGACCAGGGGAGGTCAGGCGTCCAGGCTCTCCCAGGACTCTTCTACTGGCTGCTGTCCTCAGAGAACCCGGAGGCCTGACCTCCTCTGACCCACCTGACTGGATCTGCTCCCTGTCCCTGAACCACATGTGGGGCAGCAGCTTCTTGGGGGTTCCCCAACTTGGGCCACACATGTGCAGTGGCAGCTGCTCCCGGGGTCCCCCAACCCTGGCCCCAAGCACACAGCAGCAGCTGCTCTTGAGGTTCCATAGCCCCACATGCCTGGCAGCGACAGTAGTAGCTGTCCCTGGGGCTCCTCAGCTCCAGCCCCAACCCCGCGTGCGCAGCAGCTCTCTACCCCCAAGTTACTGCCCCTGCAGGCTGCCCGCAGCCAGATCAGCTCCACTTCCAGCCACTCTCAACATCTGCAGCTGGAGCTCTCTGATCGAGGAACATCTGTGTTCCTGCCGGACCATGGATGCTGCCGGACCAGGGAGTCTCAAAGGAGAGAGGCTCAACCTGTTTAGGCTTTTCAACGCTTGTTGATGGCTGTTTTGGAAGTGCCAGATTGTAGACCTATTAAGAGTACAATAGCCTAATTCTATTTGATTTCTGGGTCCATCACCCACTTTTGCATAAAGCAATGCAGGTGAGACCTTGGGAAGGCTTGTATATCTCAAACATTGACCATGCTGATTAACTGAAGGGTTTTGTCAATGTAAATTTTCCTGATTGGCTGAGCTCCAGGTCCACGAATTCAGTGACATGAAATCCTGACTCCTAATCCTCTGCCGTGATCACTGGGCCAGGGGGGCCATCAGGATTCCCAGGCCCCTGGGTAAGGGGGGCTCCATGCTCCCACAAGGGGTGGGGCCTTGAGTGGAAGGGTGTGACTGAGACAGACAGCCCTCAGTGGTGCTCCTCCTACACCCTCACCCCCGCCCCAGCCAGCCCTCAGATCCAGCTAGAGCACACAGCATGGGGTTCTGGGATGCACCACCCAGCATTTTGGGAGCAATTCTAAAGGGTCCGGGACTCCAGCTGCCATAATGATAACCAGAGCCCTAGGCCCTTTAGAATCACTGGGCCTCGGGGCAACTGTCCCCTTTACTTTCCCAGTCCCCTCAGCAGGCCTGCACTAAACCAATCTTCATCTCTAGCTAAGCACACCTTCTTCTAAGTATTTTAGTTTGTTCCTCTACATCAATCTAGTTTCCAATTAAACTTAGAGTGGAACATAAATTTCCAAATTGTTTTAACATGTTTAACAAATAACTTGTAATTTTTCATCAACTTGCACTTTTTCAAACAATGTAGGCCAGTTATTTCTGAGAGGCACAAATAACCTTGAGTAGCCAGTTATATTTATTGCATGAATTTATTCTTTATTCTCTCCTATGGATCTTTATTCTCTCATATGTCTAAGATTCAAATCAAGTGCCATCTACTTGATAAATACTTTATTCTTCTCTTTGCCCAATCCTTTTAATATTTTTTTTCCATCAGTCAGTCAGTCAGTCAATCTGCTTTTGTAAGGTACTTTCTATATACACCAAATGTCAAAGTGCAATACAATAAAAATATAAGCAAGAGACACAGTGACAGATTAAATGAACCATAGTAGCAATCTGCCATAATAAGGCACATACAGTGTGTGGAAACAATGCAAATTTGATTGAAAAGAAAGGGATCTGAGATATAATAAATGCATGAACAGAAGTATCAACTTTGGTATCACCCTGCAAACTCTTCTAGAGCCAGCATTTTTAACTATTGGGTAAAGTGAGATTATCAAATGGCTCTGAAACATCTGGAAAATGCAATTTACAATAATCTTATTGACCATTGGAGGTCTCCCAGGTCAGGAGAAGAACTTTAAAAATTATTCCACAGCTCCAGAGATACCAATGCATGCTAAAAACCAGATAGCCCAGAAATAAAACTGCAACAGTTTTGCAGACATTTCAATGAAGGCAGTTGCACAAATCTAGCCAGAAAGAAATAAACACTTTTTCACTTACCAAAAAAACAATAACCTCAATCGGATAAGATAACAGGGTATTTTTATTTATCAGCAAGATGCGTGATCCTGCATCCTTTAATTCTCCTATCATTGTATCTAGTCTTCAGGAATACTTGCTTGTACAAACTTTACTATAGTCTCTCCAATAGAAATTCCATGTTTGAATAATGAGAGCTTAGCAGAAGGAACATACTACTGACCCTATCAGGATAGTGAAGGTGATTGTGAAATAAAGAAGGAGATCAGAGAGGCTACGAAAACAAAACCTAATAATAATAGGAGATTTCATCTACAGTAGAATCTCAGAGTTACAAACACCAGAGTTATGAACTGACTAGTCAAACATACACTCATTTGGAATTGGAAGTACACAGGCAGGCAGCAGCAGAGAGGCAAAAAAAGTAAATATAGTGAAGTATTGTGTTAACTCTAAACTAATACAAAAAATAAAGGTCAAGTTAAAAAAAAGATTTTACAAGTTGTGTAACCTTCTGCACTTGTATAATTCAAATTAAGATGGTTAAAATCAGCATTTTTTCTGCATTGTAGAAATTTCAAAATTATATGCAAGTCAGTGTAAATTTTTGAAAGAATGAGCATAACATTTTGTTCATAGTGATGAACATTGTAGAGTTACGAACAACCTCCATTTCCAAGGTGTTCGAACTCTGAGATACTATTGTATTGCCATATTGATTGGGTACTTGTCACCTTAGGGCAGGATGCAGAGATAAAAATTTTAGACACCGTTAATGCTGCTTTTTGAAGCAGTTAGTCTTGTGTCTCACAAAGAAACTATGCAGAGCATAATATTTGGTCCAAGAGGTGAATATAGCTGAATCTCTCAATAATAATGACCGTACTGTAATTAAATGTAAATCCTTTTAAGGAGGAAATACCAAAGAAACCCACCACAGTAGCATTTAATGTCAAAAGGGGGAAATACAAAAAATTAAGATGCTAATTAAATGGTAATTAAAAGGAACATTTACAAGACTGAAATACCCACAATTACATGGAAATTATTTAAAAGCACCATAATACAGTCTCAAGCAGAACCCCAATTTAAAAAAAAAAACAGTAAGAGGACCAAAATTGCCACCATAGCTTAACACCAGAGTAAATCCTACTGAGAAACAGAAAGGAATTTAAACTCTGGCAAGTCAACTGTAATTAGGCAGGTCAAAAACGAATTTGAAGAATCACAGAATACTTGGACTGGAAGGGACCTCAAGATGTCATCGAGTCCAGTCCTCTGTCATCACAGCAGGACCCAGTACTGTCTAGACCATCCCTGATAGACATTTATCTAACCTACTTTTAAATATCTCCAGAGATGGAGATTCCACAACCTCCCTAGGTAATTTATTCCAGTGCTTAACCACCATGACAGTTAGGAACTTTTTCCTAATGTCCAACCTAAACCTCTCTTGCTGCAGTTTAAGTCCCTTGCTTCTTGTTCTATCCTAAGAGGTCGGGAAGAACAATTTTTCTCCCTCCTCCTTGTGACACCCTTTTAGATACCTGAAAACCGCTATCGTGTCCCCCCTCAATCTTCTCTTTTTCAAACTAAACAATAGCCCGATTCTTGCAGTCTTCCTTCATAGGTTATATTCTCTTTAATCATTCTTGATGCTCTTCTCTGGACCTTCTCTAATTTCTCCACATCTTTCTTGAAATGTGGTGCCCACAACTGGACACAATACTTCAACTGAGGCCTAATCAGCACAGAGTAGAGCGGAAGAATGACTTCTCGTGTCTTGCTCACAACACACCTGTTAATGCATCCTATAATCGTGTTTGCTTTTTTTGCAACAGCATCACACTGCTGACTCATATTTAGTTTGTGGTCCACTATAGCCCCTAGATCCCTTTCTGCAGTACTCCTTCTTAGACAGTCGTGTCCCATTCTGTATGGGTATGTCTACACTGCCACTCTAGTTCAAACTAGTTTCACTCATAGGGTATGTCTACACTAGCCACTCTAGTTCGAACTAGGGTGGCTAATGTAGTCATTCGAACTTGCAAATGAAGCCCGGGATTTAAATATCCCGGGCTTTATTTGCATGTTCCTGGGCACCGCCATTTTTAAATGCCCCGTAGTTCGAACTACCTGCTCACGGCTCCACGCGGCACAGGCTAGGTAGTTCGAATTAAAGCTCCTAATTTGAACTACCATTACTCCTCCTGCAATGAGGAGTAATGGTAGTTCAAATTAGGAACTTTAATTCGAACTACCTAGCCCCTGCCGCGTGTAGCCGTGGGCAGGTAGTTTTTTCACACTCCTGAGCAAAAGAAGTTATAGTGCAGTAAAGTGGCAGGGTAGACAAGCCCTAAATGATCATAAGAAAAGTAACCAGTCATGGGATAAGATAGTAGGTCCTCTTATGGACCAGTAACTGGTAAAAGATAAGAAACAAAAGGTAGGAATAAATAGATTTCACAATAGGAAGGTCCCACAAGGATCTATACTGGGACGAGTGCTGTTCTGGAAAAAGAGGCAAAGAGCAAAGTGGCAAAGCTTGCAGCTAATACAAAATTACTCAAGATAGTTAAGTCCAAAGCAGTCAGTTAAAAGTTAAAAAGGGGTCTCCCCAAAACTAGGAAACTGAGCAACAAAATGGCAGATTAAATTCAGTGTTGATAAGTGTAAAGTAATGCACAGTGTAATAGGGATGTAAGTGACTACTTGAGTAGTCACTACTCAACTACTTGTCCTCCCTGTTTGCTGCCTCTTTATGAGAGGAAGCAAGTGGCGGAAGGAGGAGCTGATGCTGTGGGGAGCCAGCTTAAAAGCCAGTCCCCCCCAGCACTGTCACCATGGTATGCACGGGGGCAGGGAAGGCAGAGACGCAGGCAGGGGCGGCCCGTGCCTATAGGCAAACTCGGCAGCCGCCTAGGGTGCCATGTTAAATGAGGCGCCAAATTCCCTGCCACTTCCCCTTCCCCTAACACCTGGCTTCAGCCCCAGAGGAGAAGCACGGTGGCTTCCCTGCACCGCAGGAGGGGTGAGTCGGCCCCGGAGGAGGAACGCGGGGAGTTGGCCCCACGGGAGGCGGTGCACGGGGGTTTCCCTGTGCCTGGGGGAGGCACATGCCGGCTTCCCCTGCACCACGGGAGGGGAGGGGGGCGGATCAGCCCTGGGAGAGGCACGTGCGGGGGTCTCTGGCCATGGGAGGGGGGGTTGGCTCCAGGGGAGATGGCATGCAGGGGTTCCCTGTGCCGCAGGAGGAGCGGGTCGGCCCCAGGGGAGGAGGTGCACAGGAGTTTCCCCCTGCCACGGGAGGAGAGGTCGGTCCCGGGAGAGGCACATGCAGGGGTTTCCCCGTGCCGCGGGAGAGATGGGTCGCCCCGGGAGAGGCGCATGCTGACTTCCCTCTGGCCGGGGGGACCCCTGGGAGGAGGTGGGTACAAGGGATTCTCTCTTCCCACTGGCACCCTGTTCCCTCTCCCCTCACCCCACTTCCCTGTCCCCAGCCACTGATGTCCATTCCCAGCCCCCCCGTCCCCAGCCACAGAACTCCATCCCCAGCCCCCCTGTCTCCAACCACAGAACTCCATCCCCAGCCCCCCCTCCCCAGTCACAGAACCAAAAATCTCAGCCTATATCTGCCCTTGGGGTTGGGGGGGGCACCGATTGCACGGTTTGCCTAGGGTGCCAGTTGCTGGCAGCTAGTCGAGGGCCGCCCCTGGCCACAGCGATGCCACAGCTCATGCCAGCTCTGAGAACCAGATGGCTCTTACTACATTTAAAAGGCAGAGCTACACTGGGGGACTTGCCCCAGACCTACCCCTACTGCAGCTCTGCAGTTAAATGTAACAGAAGCCAGGCTGCCTGCGCAACCGGCTCCTACTACATTTAAACTGCAGAGCCATAGCTCATCAACTAATCGTGTACTCGATACAAATTGTATCGAGTACACAATTAGTCAATTACCCACTTCTTAACATCCTGACAGTTGAAACTATAATCCCGAATATTCATACAAAGAGAACATGGATTCATTGTGCATAGTCTGAAAACATCTACTCAATGTGCAGCCGACCTTCTGGGTGTAGTGTAGACCTGGCCTTCATCTGGCCTTCTGAACAACACTCCCTGCAGGATTTCCATGAATAATTTCTTGTTGCAACTAAAGCCAATCTTTTAGACAACCATCCAGTCTTGGTTTGAAATTTTCCATTGATGGAGAATCCACCTCAACTTTGGTAAGATGTTGCCGTGGTGAATTGCCCTCACAATTAAAAATGTGCACCTTATGTCTAGTCTGAATTTCTTTAATTCAGTTTCCAGCTGTTGGATCTTGTAATAACTTTGTCTGCTAGATTGGAGAGCCCTCTATTATCAATTTGTAATGTTAAGTACTCACAGATGTAAGTACTCACAGACTGTGATTATGTCGCCTCTTTGCTAAAATAATTGATTGAGCTCCAAGAAGTGATCACTATAAACCATGTTTTCCAATCCTTTAATCATTCTCATGGCTGTTCTCTGAACACTCTCCAATTTATCAGCATCCTTTTTGAATTGTGGGCACCAGAACTGGAAACTGTATTCTAGTAGCAGTCATGCCTGAGCCAAATACAGAGGTGATATAACTTCTCTACTCCCACTTAATATTCTCTGTATATATGTCCAAGCACTGAATTATCCCTTTTAACCACAGCATTGCCCTGGGAGCTTATGTTCAGATGATTATACACCATAATCTCTGAGTCTTTTTCGGAGTCACTGTTTTCTAGGATAGAGTTCCCCATCCTGTAAGTAGGACTTCTATTCTTGTACCTAGATGTATGATTTTACATATGCCATATTAAAAACACATACCGGTCGCTAGTGCTTACTGAGGTGATCTAGATCTCTCCATATCAGTACTATAATATTACAAGCTGTTATTTATATTACAGTAACTCCCAACTCAGATACTTAAGTGATGGGTAGCAACGTGCAAAACTAAGATAAATAGGCTCCAGCTATGTGACTGGGATGTCAGCATATGCTAGGTGCTGTACACACACATAGTAAATAAGGCAGGTGGGAGCTGAGGCGCAGAAATAGAGGGTATGTCTACACTTGCCCCCTACTTCGAAGTAGGGAGGCAAATGAAGCATACTGAAGTTGCAAATCAAGCCCGGGATTTAGATATCTCACGCTTGATTTGCATGTTCCCGGCCGGTTGCCATTTTAGAAATTCACTGGCCCGAAGTAACTGCCCGCGTCTACACGCGGCAGTGAAACAGGAGTCCGATTTCGAATTAGCTGGTAAACCTCATTGCAGGAGGAATATCAGCTAATTCGAGTTAGGGCTTTAAATGGGACTCCCATTTCACTGCCGCGTGTAGACGCGGGCAGTTACTCCGGGCTAGTGAATTTCTAAAATGGCGACCGGACGGGAACATGCAAATCAAGCACCGGATATTTAAATCCCGGGCTTGATTTGCAACTTCGGTATGCTTCGTTTGCCTCCCTACTTCGAAGTAGGGGGCAAGTGTAGACATACCCAGAGTGACTTGTCTAATGTCGCACAGGAAACCTGTGGGTAGGTCTGAGAATTGAACCAAGAGTTTCTGTGTCCCCTTAGCCACCAGGCCACTCTTCCTTTCACAACACATCCTGGTGATCTTTCCATGTAGTGCCCAGCATGCAGAACACACCAAAAGAGATTTTTTTTGTCTCTTGTCTTCTCTGAGTGAAAATAAGAATCAGAAGCACAGAAATCAAAGCGTTCTTATCACCGCTGGGTTTTTTGTTTCACTAATCAAGCTGGCAGGTTTTTTTTCCCCTTTTCACACTCCAGCACAGAAGGTAATGAGATAAGAAAGACAGAAAAAGAAATAGGAAAATACTGCATTCCTACTTCTCACACTCGGAGGCTTTATGTGTTTTTATGCCCTGCCTGTGTTTGACCAGCAGGAGTACTCAGTCAGGAGAGCCGCAAAGAAAAACAAAAAGAAAATGAGGGCCGCCTGCATTCTGCCTTCCCCTCCCTCTGGGTTCTGGGCTGGCGTGACATATTCTTATTACAAGATTACTTTGAAGGAGGGAAGGGAAGGTTTGAGAATAAAGCCAGCTGCAATTAGATAGGGAGTCCATCCCCTGTACCTGCTTTGCAGTATGAGAAAACTAATGGGATCTGGTAGGGCAAACAATCAGCTTAGAAAAAAGAATATAGTTGGACCATCCCCTCTCCTCCCAAAGAAAAGGAAGGGTGGACCAGAGTCATTCCTCTCCTGCGTAACAAGGAGCTAAGGCAATATTGCATTGGTAAGCAACAGGACATAATGTATGTATACATTGCCCACTAGTGACCAGCTTATAGAATGAAAAGCGAAAACCATGCAAATCCTTCTTGGGGGTACTGGCTACCACCTGCCCTTAGCATAAGCAACATAAGAAATATAAGAATGGCCATACTGGGTCAGACCAAAGTATCTTGTCTGCTGACAGTGGCCAGTACCAGATGCCCCAGAGAGAGGGATCACAACAGGTAATCCTCACATGCTCCCAAGATAAGCAAGCTTTGTCTGTGCCTAGAAAGCTCCCCAACTCAACCAGCCATAGGCTACACAAGGTTAGCAATGTGTACACACCAGTCCTCAAGTTCAGCACCTGGCTCGTTGGAGTGTCTAGTCCCTGATCCACTAGGCACTTGCAGTGTTCACTCGTCTGCTGCTTCTAAAGAAACAGTGCAGCTTACCAGTCCCACCTCAGACCATGGCTCTGCTTAGCACACAGCACTTAGATATGTTGATAATGAAATCAAGTACAAGTTTGTTTAAAAAAGCACAAGAGATTCAAGTGATACCAAGTAGAAGTATTGAAACAAATGGTTGCAAACACACTAAAATCAGAACAAGCATTCTAGACTCTAGACTTAATTAACATGATATGCTCATGCCTGATAATGTACTGCTCACTCATGCTTTACATCCAGGCTGGCTGAGGCCTTCTTTTCATGAGATAACCACACTGTCAGCACATCTCCCCAGTGAAGGAGCCTGTATATTTCTTTGCATTCCCTCATATAACAGTTTAATCCTTTGATAACTGCGGAGGGGTAGCTGAGTTAGTCTGTAACCAGAAAAACTTAAACAACAAATAGTCTGGCTGCACCTTAAAGACTAACAAAACATGTAGATGGTATCATGAGCTTTCGTGGGCACAGCCCACTTCTTCAGGTTCTGTCTCTTTTCCTGTGTGCTAATGTGGCACTCTGCAAGTGTGATGAACTAACTAACCCTCCCTTTGGTCCTGAGAGGTTGTTGAGTATTGCTTCATACAAAGAGTAAATGCCCTGCCATAGGCCACAAATCAAGTCAGAAACAAGGGGCAAGATTAGTGCTTGTGAGTATATGATCCTGTGCTTATTCATTAAACCATGCCAACTGAGAGAGTCACTGACTGATGTGTGACATGTGCGTATGCAGCCATGGACTGGAAGAATGGTTTGGGGGGGGGGGGTCTAGCACAGAGGTAGGCAATAGGAGAAGTGGTTTTTCCCTGGACTTCTTGGGTGACCTGGGAACTCTGTGACTCCATTTTCAAAACTGGGATGGGGTCAGATGCTTCCATAACACACAAGAAAAGCATACACAGAATAGAAGCCTTCCTTTCTCAGCAGGTGTGTTGAGGCTTGAGTAATATCTCATTGGTAAGCACTTTGGAAAATGTGGCTAGAAAACACTGTGTATATTTGTGTGAAGTGTTACTATTAGTGCATGTGCACTGGATAGAGATGCTGCCTGCCCACTCAATGCTGCCTGCCATGAATTAGAGCAGAAATGTTAAAACACACACGCACACCAGTGTACCCAAAGCTACAGACTGATCTGAGGTCTGTAGTAGGAATTCTCTGTGCTAAGAGTCCAGCAGGACTGGGCTACACGCAGGTATCCCACAGTAAGTGCAAATAATCCTCAGTCCTCAGAAGGGCTGTGTGATCAGCAGAGAGACTATGTTATAATGAGACTTTAAGAAGGTAAAGAAATCCATCTAGTTAAGTAGGTCTCCAACATCAGAGACTGAGACTCTGACCATTCTATCCAGCGGCTTTGCCCAAATGATAGAGAATGTCAAAAATCAATTTGATTTACTAGCTAGGAGGTTAATGGGTGGAGGCCATGAATAATAGGCAGGGAGTTATCAGACAAGGGGAAAACTGCATTACTGGAGGAAATCTCTCTGTTGCGGAAGAGAGTAAGAAAAGACAGCCCTTCAAGCTATTATTCCATCTGTTAAGTACATAATCTCCAGTTTCAAGATATGTGAAGGAGACAGACTTCAGCCCTGGGCATATTCTGTGAGCTGCAGATCCATCATTAAGAGGGTGGATTTAAAAATCATCCCATGAGTTTACATAACTGAGGATAGAATTTAGGGCAAACAGGAGTATGTAGAGATTAATTTTAGGTTAATTGTATTTACTCAATTAGCATCCAAAAGTGTAATAAGTGCCTCAGTTTTTAACTCTTTCACCCTTACCTATTTTTAAATTGGTATTTTTTAAGCTTGACTAGTTTCTATTCTTGGTGGTTTTATTTATAACCATTTGGGTCTTTTTAACTTTTGGCTGTTTTTTCTTCATGTGTATATGTATATTTGAGATATGTATTTTTACAGAAGAAAACTCATTTACCTGCAAATATTATGATAGGATAATAGAAAGCACATTGCCACCAACTTACTGGCAAGGAATGCTACATTCAATGGAGACGAATAATTTGCATGTATGCAGCTCTTTGCAAGCTTTAAGAACATTAATAAATTAAGCCTTGTACAGTTCCTGAAAGGTATGTCAGTCTTATCTCCATTTCAAAGATGTGGAAGTTAAGGCACAGGCAGGTTAAAATGACTGTTTAAGGAGTCAAGAATAGAAAACAGGAGTCTTGATTCCTCTCCTGTAGTAATTAGACATACTCCCTCTCAGAATTATGTCTAGCAGACTTCTGTCATCTCTTCTGAAGAGAGTGTTGCATAGTGGGTAAAGGAAGAGAAATGATAGTCAAGGCTCCATCTATAAAATAGGACTAACCTTTACCTTCCACACACAAGTATAGTGAAGTTAGTTCATTCATGTTTGTAGAATGTTTTGAGTTCCTCGGATGAAACCTTTAAAAATGAGCAAACTAATACTGTCACATAAACCACAAGTGTATTTATTATCTGGCATTGTTATGTCTGTGAATACCACAAAGGATAGCAGAATCAAACATAAGTATGTGTTTGGATGTTTCTAGTTGCTAAGCTCCAGTGGTTTGCAGCTCCTGTAACAGACTGATTGACAGAGACAGGGAGACAGAAAAATCAAAGAGAAATACATTGGATTTTTCTTTTGTGCTCATGTCCCAAGGGCTTAAAATCTAGAGCTGCTCTTACTGACATCAGTTGCAGTTCTGCCATTAGCACCAGTGGAACCAGGACCTTGAAGAATGTGATCCTCTCCTTTGCAGTATTTACCTGCAAATATTATGATAGGATAATGTTGAAGATTAAGATTCAATGGGGTATTTCACAAGAGAAAGGGGAAGTATTTGGATTATTATTTTATTACTGGACCACTGAGATTACTTCTGCCAGTGATGAACTTGACCTGTTTTACCGGGGAATGTGTGGCTCTGATTTCTATGGTATTCAATTATTTAACAGATTCTCATACAATGTAGGTTATGAAGGTATTACCAGTACTCCACAGGTCTCAAAGTCCTAGTTCTTTGTCGGCAGTTCAAAAGTAAGGCATCATGCGTAGGCAGTAGGATCCTGATTTAAAGTCTACATGCAACAGGACATGGGGGAAAGGGGAGATTTTTAGTGCCATAAAGGTCAGTTAGGTACCTAACTCCCATTGAAGTGCCTTTTGAAAATCAAATTGTTATAACTTCCCTCTTTGGAAGAACTCCTTTTTTGATGCAGGAAAGAGTTAGGCATCTTCCCCTGTTTGTCAGATATATGAGTAAACTGAATGAATGAGAAGTAAACTCCAGAGTAACCTGATGGATGCTTTTTATCACTCATTGATGATCCTCTGTGCTTCCCTGTTTGACATATCCTGCTGTTTTGCATCTCTGAGATCAGCAGAATCCAGACTTCCCTTTTCTCCCAAAGGGGATAATATTTGGCTTAAGAAAATCTCAGGTTGGGGATTGCCAGTAGTGGGTAGGTTCACACTTATATTCACTGCTGCGTATTGTTCTGTGGAACTAGCTACTCATATGCAACTTCTTCTGCAGCCATCGAGAAAGGAGGCAGAGATTTGATGACAGGGTCAAGTTGGCACAGAATTGCCCTCATACCTGGGGAACTGTAGCAATCTAATAGCCCCCTTCTCTGCTGCACTCACTCAGTCTCTCAGGATATGTCTACACTACAGAGTTTTTTCAGAAAAACAACTGTTTTTCCGGAAAAACTTCAATTACATCCACACTGAAATCATGTTCTATCAAAAGAAAATCAAAAGAACAGAGGGGGTTTTCTAACATTGGTAATCCTCTTTTAACAAGGAAGAAGCCTTTTTCCAAAAGAGCTCTTTCTGAAAAAGATATGTGTGGATGGGGAAGAAAGAGTTCTTTCGCAAGAAGAGGAAAAAGCACAGGTGCCCTGGTGGCCACTCTGTCCATAGTAATCACAGTTTAAATGCAAGATAGCGTCCACACTGAATGGACGTTATCTTTTGAAAAAGCCTATCGCTTTTTCAATGCGCTTTGGCAGTGCTCTCTTTTGGAAGAAGTTTTTTTTTTTTTGCAACATCTCTTCTGGAAAAGCTTCTTCCTAAAGAAGCCTACAGTCTAGACATAGCCTCAGTCTTTGGCCTCAAAGGAAATCTTCCAAATGGGAACCAGATATTAAACAAAGCAGTGCTCCCTGCCTGACAGTCGGAAACAGTAGCTCTGTCATATGTGAACTGTCCCTGTTCCTTACTAATGTCAGTCAAGTTACACATATGCCTAAGCAAGATCAGGACCTTAGACTTAAAGGCTATGTCTATGTCTACACTCATGGCTTCTTGCACGAGAAATATGCAAATGAGGCTAAGCATGGAATATTGCTAATCCTCATTTGCATACCTAATGAGTCACCATTTTGCAGAAGATGCTCTTGCGCCAGAAGGAGCTGTCTACACTGCCCCTTCTTGCGCAAGAGAAACCCTTTTGCGCAATGCCATTATTCCTGAAAATAATCGGCAAAAAGGCATCGTGCAAGAGGGTTTTTCTTGTGCAAGGAGGGACAGTTTTTCTTGTGCAAGGAGGGACCAGTGCTCCTTCTGGTGCAAGAGCCTCTTCTACAAAAATGGCAACTCATTAGGTATACAAATGAGACTCAGCAATGTTCCATGCTTAGCCTCATTTGTATATTTCTTGCACAAGAAGCCGTGAGCGTAGACATAGCCAAAGTGTTGGAAGCAGGGACTGTCTTCAGGTGTTTCTACAGCTCTTAGCACAATGGGGCTCCTGTCCTGATGGGGTCCCTTTGGGTGCTACTGTAATACAAATAACCATTCTGTGTTGTGGGATTTGTACAACCAATACTTTACCACAATAGATTGCTTTGTATTTCTATTCCCTGCACTTTGGGTGCATTAGATTTGGGATAAGGCTTAAGAGTGCTTTAGGGACTTATTTTTGTTGTTCTTACAGTGAAATACAATTGCAGATTTCACACAACTGTTTACAGCAAAGATTTAGCTTTAACACCGAGATAAGCTCAATTAATTTTTAAAGCAGCTACTAATAGAACTTGCCTGGAAACTAAATGTTTAGCTTAGTAGGATAAATAGTGACAGAATTTGTTTTTTGGGGTTTTTTTTTTCAATTAACCCAAGAGCATCATAACAATTAATGTATGAATATTTCCTGTTGTATTAAATTTCCTCTGATGTTTGAATGACTTCTCTGTTTTCCAGTTTGGATGCCTGCAGCTGACTCCCACAAAGTCCTTTTGCGCCAAATAATGACTTATGGACTGGCCTGGGAATCAGGTCTGTGATCTATTCCTCATTCTGCTATGGAGTTGCTGTGTGCTCTTAGGTAAGTCACTACACCGCTCTATACTGCTGTTTCTGCTTCCATATTTTGTCTATTTGGCTTCTAAGCTCTTTGAGGCAGAGACTGTCTCTCACCATGTGGCTGTATAGTGCTGAATGCAACAGGGTGCCACTTTTGATTAGGGTCTGTAATTTGGTTCCCAATTTGTGTAATGCAGTTTCTATTATGGCAACTCTCTTTGTATGCAGCTTAGTTGTTAAACATTATTATCCACGGATCTTCTCACAGTAGAAGCATTTTTAATACAAGAGTTAGGGTTGTTATGGTAAAGGCAGCAAGGTGTCCTAATTAACTATAATGTCTTTCATATGCCTGAGAAGATGGACACAATATTGCTGGTAAATTAGCAGCTTCTCTATATAGCTCATGCTAATCCTGCTCCAAGAGAGTTTACCTAATAGGGACACTATCAGAGTGGAAAAATACAAGAAGCCTGATCTTAATCAACTCAGTTTTGATGTCCCTCTACTGACTTCATTGTCATTACTCCTTCTTTACTCTGGTATGAGATCAGAATCTAGCTCAGAGTTATGTAAATTATAAAGAGACCATAACCTCATGAACCTGAAACATTATTCTGAGGAGAGTGCTAATGCACAGATAAAAGGGTAAAGGGACTGAAGCTACTGATGCTTATTAGTAGGTGCTGCCTCTCTTGAATTCACTGCAATTAGCCTAGTTGCTGTTGCTGAAAAAATACTGTGGAGGGTAAAATTTCTCTCTTTGAAACATTCTAATCATTACCAGAATCAGACTTGTACCCACCCTATGTTGCTAATAAAATAGTAAGGTGCTTTCATTATAGCAACTTTCATGCCAAAAAATTATTTAACTATTAGCTTTGGAGAAATAACTCTTCTCCAATTTAGTCACCTCCATGGTATGGAACAAAAAGGAGGGTCTATTTTGGCCAAAGATACTTTGGCCAACTCCCTATTCATGGAAACAATCAGGCAATCTCTAAAGACCTCACAGAGCAGATAGGGTCTCCCTTTGTAAGGTATTTCCCAAAAGTAAACTGCACAGAACTCAGCTGAAATACTTTGAAAGGCTGAAGGGCTCAGATGACATTGCCATGATAGGAGCTAGGTTATTGTCAATTTGGGAAGCATTGAAATGGGAAACATGGTGGTGCATTTGGGGTAAAGGAATCAGACTGTGGCAGGTGCTGATCTAGGCATTTCTGACCCTGGAGGAGCACTGGCAAGGATTGTGCACATTCCATCTTGGAGCTTCTTGGAGCACAGATCTAGGGAGTTTGGAGTGCACAGCCAGGCCCACCTAGACACGGCTACACTTCTTCCTATACACCAGCTCAAGGGCATGCAGCGGATGTGCCTTCTCTTTGAGTTTGAAAAGTGGAAGTGTCCCCAGCCTTTGCCTAGAGGGTAAAGTGATGTTTCTTCAGCCCATCTCAACCCCATGCAAGTACCTGGTACAATCTGACTCAGGGTATTAAGACGCCTGAGATTGTATAGAAATGCAACTATGGGCAAGCCAGAACTACGGACCACACCCAGCCTGAGACACCTTTTTAATCCAGGCTTTGGGCACCTCCAAAGGAGCAGAGTTAGAGGCTTACTGTGCTCCATCCTCTCCCCCCACCTCCGACCCAGCATTCCCCAACTCACAATTCCATCATTTTCTGGCATGCAGCAGAACCATGTGACTTCAGAACCATGCCCTTACATGGCAGCCCCGACTATCCTCTCCTGGTCTCCTACTGTCCCACCCTCAAGAGACATATCTCACTGGATTCCTAAGGCCAGAAAGTTTTCCCACCTCTTTGTTAGGTCATATTTGCCATACAGCTTTGTCCCCAATCTGCTCATGAATCCCTCTTCCCTGGGATTACTTGTAACAACAAAATTCTGAGCAGCTCCAAACAACTGCTGAAGCTCTACTGCTATCCTAGCCCAAACAAGAAGGCAGGAAGTTGCTCCTAAGCCAGTGACAGATTTAAGGTTTAATATATCATGTCCCCACTAGACTGGAGAAAATGATATTTCTGGCAGCGGAATGGAGATTCCCAATGAGGGATGCAGCATTTCAGGTCCTAACACTGTGACATTATTCTGGACAGAAGATTGAATTTGGGTTTGTATTTTACAGGTTTCTAAAATGTGCTAGTCATTATTTCTCAGAGTCGGAGTCATGACAGTTGAGGCATCTTACTTGACAGGCAGAGAGATATGAGAAATCAGACTCATGCCACTCTTAGAAGCTTTCTGTAACAGTTCTTCTGTTAAACAGGTGGCATATACAGAATACAGTCTTGTATAGGACAAAGGCTTTACTGGGCATGAATTTGGGGCCCATTTCCATCCTGGCCTCATGGCTCAAGTAATGCACCCACTGCTCAGAAGAGCATTTTTACCATACCACACCTGCCTGCATTCGCTTTTTAACAGGAATAATAGGGGTGATTCACCTCTCACTTACACTAATGAGTAACAAGGAAGTCACTCCATTGGCATCAGTGGAGTTACACAAGAATAAAAAAAGGAGTTCCATTTCCCTGGAAATTTCACCCACTCAAAGGTTCTGAAATAAAGTATCAATGCATAAACATTATATCAAGGGTGGGGAACATCTGGCATGCTGGTTGCACACGGTTCCCCATGTGGGCTGCATGTGGTTCATCAGGGTTAGACATTGGTGGGCCACGAGACATTTTGTTTACCTGAACATCTGCAGGCACTGCTGCTCACAGCAGCCCTGTGTGATGGGGCATCTGCCCCACCTTGGCCCTTTAAGGGTTAAATCCCAGCCCTGGGATGGGGCTGGAGCAGTGGAATTGTGGAGCCAGCAGCAGTAGCAGGTATTAGCCAATTAGGACCCAGATGAGGACAGTATAAATAAGGGCTCCTGAAGGGGAGAAGACTCAGACTCATTCTTGCTCCAGCTGTAGAGCAGGAGGGACCTAACTGCCAGGGAAGCTAGAGACTACCTAACTTAGAGCAGGGCTGGGGAAAGACAGGCAAAGCTGGGGAAGCTCTGGCCAGGCAAGCTCCCAGGCTGCAGAGCCTGAAGAAAGGTCTAAGGTTACTAAGGGCTGCATGGAGGCAGCCAGGGCAACAGAAGGCAGCAGGTCCACACTCCTTTGCCAATGATGAGTAGCCATTTCAAACTGCAGTTTACCCCCTGAGGCAAGGGCTAGATGACAACTGGCAGTGGATTACTAGGGCAAGGTGGGCATACAGGGTGGGAGGACCCAAGAGTGTGGGGGCACTGCAGTACCTAGAGGGGAGGACTCCATGGTCAGGGAGGGACATGGGTCCTAACACGGAGGTGGAGGGAAAAATAGGTACAGCAGGTGAGACACCAGACGAAAGGGGGTGCACCAGAGCTAAAAAGCTAATTCCCAGAGTGTCCAGCAGGAGGTGCCAAGGTGGTGAGTCATGCCCTATTACACCATGGTTCCTGGCCAATGAGAGCTACGGGAAGCGGTGCGAGCCAGGTTATTGTTCCCTGCAGCTCCCATTGGCCAGGAATGGTGATCAGCAGCCAATGGGAGCTACAGAGCTCTGTGCCTGCAGACACTCAGGTAAACAAACCATCTCATGGCCCATCAGCAGCAAACCTTGATGAACCACAGGCAGCCTGCATACTGGAGGTTCCCCACCCTGCATTATACCATCAAAACAAATAATGTTGCAATAGATAAACTTGCCTGGGGCTAGCTGTAAATTACGGTTCTGATGTCTGTGGAAGCTCAGCTCACTACACTATTTACTTTCATTGTTCATTTAAACAAGCATACATAACAGGGCAGTTTCAGTACCTAAATTCAATACTTTTTAAAAAAGATACATCTTGATTGATGAACTATGAGATGACATAGATGAAGCATTGCCATCAAAGCTAGAAAATGTATATTGATTGACAACTTGCCTGAACAGCTACCCCAAAGAGCCTAGAAGGAAACATAATCAAGTGCCATAACATGCCTAACATTGAAATGTTATGTGTCTCTTATAGTCTCAAAACCAGAATAAATCTGGAAGGCAGCTTGAACAGCAATGCAGTTAAATACAGATAGACCTTTAGGAGTGCAGAGGGACAACAACTGATGACTTTGATTTCCAAGATCAGGAAAAACATCTAAAAGAAATGCCTTTCAGTCACTTTGGTCCACTCAAGGGGGAATCTCTCTGTGCCAGGCTGTTGATCAAGCAGCAAGTCAAATTACCCTCATAAAACTACAGCTGTACATACCCCCTTGGGCTGTTATCTTAGCATACCCTATAAGCTAAGCAAGGTCTGACAACTGTGCACAATCACCAATTGAGTGGCAGATCAAAGGAAAGCCAGTGTTTCTAAGAAGCAAGGCTAATTTAGAAGTGACTCTCTTTCTTCAAAGTTGGTAATGCCCAAGCTCAGAGTTGGGGAGTGTGGCACTTTTTGGAGAGGTCTTGTGTAAAAATTGCAGTCTTGATCAGTGGTTATTGAAGTTCCCATGGCATTTTGTGCCAGGATAGGGTAAAGATTAGTCTTTTGCCAATGTTTAGCTGGGGTGTCTGTCTCTGAATTCCCATCCTCTGATCTCCAATGGCATCTTCCATCACCGCTTTGGTGACCTTCAATCCATGAAGCTCATCTTTCTCCTTTACTCCACTCCATGCTCAACTCCACAGCCTTCATTTTCAAGTGAACCTTCCTCCCCAAACTACTCTGCCTACCCTAGCCTTGGCTTTGTTGATTCATTCATTTCCTCCATTCCTGCACCCATGCTATGGCATACTTCCTCTCTGTAGAGCCACACTCATCATGCCGCACAAAACATGTCTCTTTACTGCTGTGGTCCCTGACTCCTGTACTGTCTTCTACCACAAATTAATCTGACATTCCTGGACTCATGCTGAACTCAGTTGCATTTGTAGTGCATGCATTGGAGTGTCCCAAATGGCAGAACAGAATGCCTGTCACTGTGACCACCACCCCACAAGTGTCACTTCCTGGCTGGAGGGGGCTCTATAGGTGGCCTGCCCCACTCTACCCTACCACCCATTCAAGGGCATCTCAAACTCCCTGCAGGCTTCCATAAGACAAATGAAAACAGTCCTCTTTAGGGCTCAGCTTATTAATATTTTGTATATTTCCATAGCAATCTGTAAGCCATAGAAACAGTGAGCTTTGATAACCTGTACTTCATGGCTGTATTGTTCCACCAAATTCTCATTTACAATGCCATCACTTGCTGCCAAGAAGGCTAGGACATGTGAAATGAAGTACTTTTCCTTAGGCTTCAAGGATTCCCAGTGCTGAATATTTGGAAAGATTAACTTAAAGCTAAAAGCAAAACACACAAGCCTGCCCTCCAGCCTGATACAGCTCAAATTTCCCTGCTCTGTTGAAAGCCTTTCCTCAGCAGGCTACTCTCAGGTCTTCCTCCCTGATGCAGAAAGTTTCGAGTACTGCCCTGCAGGGAACTTTTTCCAGTCTCTCTGACATTCTGAGAATTTCCCCTGCTTTGAACCTTCCTGTTGATACTTATAGCAACATCAGTTCCACTGCACCCAGCAGTTTCTACTAATTAACCTCAGACCCCATCCCAGGTGCGGCAGGCCAGGCTAATTGGATGGAGCTGGCTAGTGCCAGGCCTCCTGCCCTTATAGAGCTAGGCCACCCCATCTCAATACTTCATATTGAACGTTGCACGTGCACAGTCTAATTAAGAGATCAATAGGTGAAGGAGCCTTGCTGTGGCTTAGCTCACAGACTGCTGTGAGACACAGAGATGCAGTGAGGGAGAGTGAAGAGACTCCAAGATGAGAAAGGAAAATGAAAAGGGTGGGTACGTGTTGTACAACAAATCTCAAGTGATGGTATAAATAGGAGATGGCAGCGCAGCAAAGAATAAGGAAGAATGCGTAGTCCAAACTAAGCTGTTCAGACAGGGCTTTTTGTGCAAGCTTGATGCCTAAAAAGACTGTCCATCTCAAACACAGACTGCTCTGCTACATTTGCCAAACCGACTGGGGGTGAAGGTCAGGAGCTTTCCTGGTTCCCATCACAGCTGCTGCCACACGACTGCACAGATCACCGCTGAAATGGAAAAAGAGAGTGATGTGCTGTTTCATGAGAAGCTCTTTGACTGTGCTGTATCTTTGATACACTCATCCTCTCTGACTCCTTTTTGATAGAGAGTCATGATGTTGCATACGTCTTTGTACGTCTTATAGTAGGTTATTATGGAACCAAACCTGTATCATGTTGCGCAGAATGTGCTTAGTCACACAGGCTAGTTGGAGGAAACCTTACCTAAACTTAAGCACTGAGTGAAATTCAACTCTGGCCTAAGTAGTTGTCATACAAGCCCAGGTTTTTTTAAACATTTTTAAACACTTAAAGATGCTGATGTGTGCCTAGTGGAACTTCCAGTAGCACCTACTATGGAAATTAGTGCTTTTGAAAATCCTGCTAGGTTCTGTCTTCATTTTGGGCACATCTTAAAAACCTGGCCCACATTTACCCAATTCATTCTATTCTTTCTTGTTTTTCATGTAACATTTTAAGATGGCAGATGCTACATGGAATTTGTTCTTTCTTGTTTTTTTTTTTAAATGAAATCATCACCCCCACGTCAGTCACACAATCTGCTCAGCAGACAGCTCAGTGGGAAACCCCACACAGAGAAAGACCTCGAGATAGATTCCCTCAGACTCTGTTGTCAAACTTGCTTTCCTTGCCTATCCATAACTCGCTACCTATAAGCTAAGAGTGACTGACGTTCTAAAGGCTAAAACAGAACCCCATTCATAGATACAGAGTTATACTAACAAATTGTCATTTTTCATACAATCCAAACAAACTGCAAATAACACAACACTTAATATGGAAGAATGAGTAAGCAAAATTATAACATTTGTGAATAAAACGTGGAAAGAGCAGGTGGGCTTTCCCAGATAGGAGGAAGCTTTCTAGCTAGGTGGCTTTTACTGCAGGAGCAGGACTGTATTTCCTGGCTCTGCCACTACC
This sequence comes from Pelodiscus sinensis, assembly GCF_049634645.1. Lineage (NCBI taxonomy): Eukaryota > Metazoa > Chordata > Testudines > Trionychidae > Pelodiscus > Pelodiscus sinensis. The sequence goes on from NC_134711.1 coordinate 312,737,289, forward strand.
ACAGAACACTTTCTGAACTGGGATTCCACAGTGGTATGTGCCTTTCATCGGAGTTTCCCTGTGGCCTTCCTTCCTTTTTAAAAAGGACATTACAATTCTTGGTGCATGTGCTGTCCCGATGCAAAAGGACAAAACTGTCTACTGGAATGACTTCAGATACACATGTGCAAATGAGAGGAATTTGAGACCTTTGCTAGCGCTCTCAGCAGGAAAACCAAAGACTGAATGGCTGAGGAGGATATCATCTCACTCTGTAAAAACAGCCTCTTTAGGTTCAGGGGTTAAGCTTGTGCCATTGTCCATGCTGTACTTGTCCTGTAGAGGTTGCATTCAGAAAGATAGAACAAAGCCTGTGCATCTCTTACGTTGTCAGAGTAGAGTTGTAAGTGCATTGTGCTGGGACTAGCCTAATTGTGAGGCCTGTCACTATGTCACCATTGACCAACCATAAATTTACACCCTAAGGGGCCAGATGGTGCTTGAAATCTGGCCTTTTCCACTCAAGAGACTTTTCCAAGAAGGAAGTAAAAGGCTCAATACACTTTCATCAGTATGAGTACTCTGGCTCCAGTGACACTGTCAGATGAGTAAGGACAGCAGGGCTGGGCCTTCTTCTTGTCTCCTTAAAAGAAGGATTGTAATTTTTCATCTGTTTGTTTAGAAAGCAGCCTTCTTCATTTCTTCCAGCTTAGCGGCTCCCGCATTTTCACTGCAGAAGAGCTACAGGGTGTGAAATAACAGCTCAGGGAGAGAAGCAGGAGAGGAATTTGGATTGTTATTGAATGTTTTGGAAATAATTGCTGCAAGCTGTTTTTTCTCAAAGGAGGAAATTCTTGCTTCATGATACGAACTCACTCATGTTTCAGTGGCCGAGCAAGTTAACTGGAGAGTCTAGAAATACAGGATGAAAATCCAGTTTAAAATTCCTTCTTATTAAATCTCTGAAATGAAGTTTCTACTTATACTTCTTCCTTCCGAGAGTGTCTGGGGGATCTCAACCTCGGCACACACATGCCTTGTACATGAGAATGGATTCTTTATAGGCTGTGCCTGTGCCTCCTTGTCAGATCATAAAGCATGGAGCAGCCATCGGCTTCTCCCTCTATTCCCTCATGCTGCTCATAGCTGTGAGGCTGACACAGAGCCCAGCAAATGTCCAACCTGCTACTCTCCTTAGAGACTTTCAAGCTGTTTTTTCACAGCTTTCTATCTGTCAACTTCACGCTCCCTTCAAATTGTATGTTCCAATCATCTCACCTCCTTTGCAGTGTTTTCACCACAGCTTCACTTCTCTCCTGCTCCTCCTATACTCTCCTGCCCTGCCCTATCCCCCTTCTCCCAGGAAGCAAAGGAAAGGGATCTGATCCCATACCCAAGTGGGATCGGGTGATTGGGAGACACTGAACAATCACCTCCCCCAAAAAATAGACAGTGGAACTAATATGACATGACTGCTTGTGTGCTGTACACTCTCCCCCATTGTAAAGAAAAGTCCAATATTTTTGCTTACTAGGGGAAGGGCAAAAAAGTCCAATACCTTTTGTAAACTTTGATTTTTCCTGCACTGCCAAAACCACAAAGGGTTAGAGGGGCATAGAAGTGATCAGAGCACTTTGGGAGTACCAAATATCTCTTTTCCGCTCATTTAAATGTGGGATAACAAGAGACCAAGGTTTGTCATAATCCTTTAGTTAGTTCCAGGCTCCCTTCTGTCACATAAAAAGCCATATGTAGGCCTGCAGGGGTTAAATATGTATTCCTCTAGGCCAGCCATGAGCCCTGCTGGTGAAAATACCACGTGTTCTTTATCAGACAGCCTTCATCAGCTGCAACTCCCTATGCTAGCTAGCTGAGAGCCAAGTATGGGATAAATCAGTGTTTCTCAACCTTTTTTTATAAAGTACTCCTTTTACAAAAAAAATTATAAGTATCCCCAGTACCTACGATTTTCAGACACATGCAATATTTTTCTACCATTGCAACACATTTGTTTAAACAACTTAATCGTAGCTGTAAAACTTAAAACAAAAATTCAGTTTACTCCAAATTTGAATTGTGTTGACGTACCCCCCAGACTTCTCGAGTACCCCTAAGGATACTTGTACCACTGGTTGAGAAACACTGGGATAAATAACATGACCTCAGTTCTTAGCCATGTGGGAACATTGAGAGTGGCATTAGGCCAGCTCACAGACACTCAGTAAACAGCTAAAGTATAAGATCAATGTGAGTCCTGTGCCTGGTGAGTCTCACTGGGGACCTAGACCTCAGAGGTTGCCCTGGATTCCCCCAGCTAGAGACACATCCACTGCAGCCTGGTGCGAGGTGACAGGAATGGGACTCCCCATAGTCTAAAGGGGTGTAAGCATTTCTAAGTGTCTGCTGCTCTCTTATGCATTGCTCTGCCTGTGCTTATTGAGGTGTCACTTTGCAGTAGCTGTGTAACCATAGGGCAGCAGATTAACCCTGTAATTGTAGTGACATAGTGAGATTCATAAAAGCAACTATCCCTAATCGACTATGTGAAGCGAATCCATAATCCTGTTTGGACATGCCCCTGTGAGTTGACACCTTCATTAATAGAAAGGGTGACTCTGGCTGATGTTGTGGCATTCAAAATGCCAAAAAGTTTGAGACTTCTCTTGCCTAAATGTAGTCTCCATATCCAAGATCTCCACAATATGGGACAGATGCTCCTAAAAATGTTGGAGAAGGGGCTGGTGTCACTGCCTCATCTGGCAATAGGGGCAACTTTTTGGGTGGAGAGGCAGTGGTAAGCTTACTGTAGTCTCTGCTGTTTCTTGCTCATGCTTCCCACATCTGCTTCAGGAGTGGACAACCTAGCTATTGATACCACAGGGGAACAGAGCCTCCTCCTCTTTCTGGAATCATACGAGGAGGATCTGCTCTTGGACATGTGAGATGGGAATGCTCAGTAAGGCCAATAAGGCCAAAGTCACATGAGACTTTGGTCTGGTTGATGCTGACCATTCCAGTGTCACTTGTGCCCTCATCTGGGGCAAAGCTCTGAATAAGCGCTCCCCGGTATGCTCTTTGGGGGAGTCACACTTTGATGCCAGGAGTAGGATCCCTCTCTGCTTGAGCCTACCAAGAAATAGGACACCCATAGTGATGAGGAGAAGCATATCTCCTCATCGAATGGCAGTGCCATAGGGTAATATGGTACCTGACTGGTGCCTCTTTGGCACAGGAAATGTCTTAGGTGATCCAGAACCCTTCAGAGTGTATCTCAGGCCCCTGCTGGGCTCCATCATAGATACGGCACTGGGAGCTGGTGCCAAATCTCTTGCTCTCTGTGCTGTTCTCAGCCTGATTGAGTACTCGGTGCTGTCCTTTGAGGAGTGAGGCATCGTGTCTTCCTTCTGTGACTTTTCTTCATGGTTTGATGCTATTCTTGGGCTCCGTCTGGATCTGTGATTGAACATCACCCTTGTATGCAGGCACAGGTGCTGGCTTTACTGCTTGGTGCCAAGGCTGTTGGCACTGAGTTTTTCAACTTATATTTAACTGATTATTCACCATAACCCACAAGAGTTCCCCATCCTGGAAGTAGGGTCTACATGGTTTGTTACTAGATGCCTGAGCTTACATTTGTCCAAATGGAAACACATCCGTATAAGTCCTGCCAACAAAGCAATCCAGAGCACTTTGTATTGGTGTCCAGTCCTCTTTATTATTTAACACTCCACCAATCATGACCTCCATGTCCAGTAGAGCCAATTTTAATTTGTAATATCTAATAGTATTGGTGAACTGCTTGCAAATAATTTAAAGAGCAACATTTATTCTCTGCTATTATGCAGGCAATTATTTTAACTAAGCTATACATTTGGGAAAACTATAAATACTTGGCACATAAAAGTCATAAAATCAATTCGGTAAATTACTCGTTGTGAATTGCTTGCAGCTCCCGTGGCTTTTCCGGTGATGGATAAAGTAGTTTTAGTGTATTAATATGGGGTTCTGCTCCATGAATAAAGCTCCTAGGCTCTGGTCTACACTGCAAACTTAGGTTGAGTTAAGCCACATTAAATAACCACGATAAGGTGGGTGCATAATTGGCTGGATAACCATAGTCAGAGAGTTGTTGTTAACGGTGCTAAATCCTGCTGGAAAGGGATAACAAGTGGAGTTCCGCAAGGGTCTGTTTTGGGACCCGTACTGTTCAATATCTTCATTAATGATGTAGATATTGGGATAGAGAGTACGCTTATTAAGTTTGCAGATGATACCAAACTGGGTGGAGTTGCAACTTCTTTGGAGGATAGGGACATAATTCAAAATGACCTTAGCAAGTTAGAGAAATGGTCAGAGGTAAACAGGATGAAGTTTAATAAAGAGAAATGCAAAGTGCTCCACTTAGGAAGGAACAATCAGTTCCATACATACAAGATGGGAAGCGACTGTCTAGGAAGGAGCATGGCGGAAAGGGATCAAGGGGTCATAGTGGACCACAAGTTGAATATGAGTCAACAGCGTGATGCTGTTGCAAAAAAAGCAAATATGATTCTAGGATGTATCAACAGGTGTGTTGTAAGCAAAACTCGTGAAGTCATTCTGCCGCTCTACTCTGCACTAGTTAGGCCTCAGCTGGAGTAGTGTGTCCATTTCAAGAAAGATGTGGAGAAATTGGAAAGGGTACAGAGAAGAGTGACAAGAATGATTAAAGGTCTAGAGAACATGACCTATGAAGCCAGGCTTCATGAACTGGGCTTGTTTAGTTTGGAAAAAAGAAGATTAAGGGGGGACATGATAGCGGTTTTCAAATATCTAAAAGGGTGTCACAAGGAGGAAGGAGAAAATTTGTTCCTCTTGGTTTCTGAGGACAGGACAAGGAGTAATGGGCTTAAAGTGCAGCAAGGGAGGTTTAGATCGGACATTAGGAAAATATTCCTAACTGTCAGGGTGGTCAAATATTGGAATAAATTGCCAAGGGAGGTGGTGGAATCTCCCTCTCTGGAGATATTTAAGAACAGGTTAGATAGACATCTGTCAGGGATGGTGTAGACGGAGCTTGGTCCTGCCTTGAGGGCGGGGAGGCTGGACTCGATGACCTCTCGAGGTCCCTTCCAGTCCTATGATTCTATGATTCTATGAAATCAATCTAATAATGTATCTACCCTACCCTACTGAGTCACTTCTGCTTACCTAAGTGGCCTGTAAAGTCAGCTTCTTTGCTACACCTCTCACAGAGGTGGAACACTGGATTCAGCATCCACAGGCCAATAGGAAGATGATGTAATTTGAATGAATTGGCCTCCAGGAGGCATCCCACAGTGTTCCTCTCTGACTGCTCTGGAGAGCACTTTCAACTCCACTGCACATCAGTCAGGTACATGGGAAGCAGATGCTCCCCCTTTAAAGCTCCAGGAACTTTTGCATTTTCATTTCCTGTTTGATCAGTGTGGCCAGCTCACCAGCACAGCTGATTATGCAGACTCAAGGCCACAAGTGTGCTCCAGCATGGTGTACCCAAGGGGTGGCAGACCATATAGCTGTGTGGAGAGAAAAGTGTGTTCAGGCAGAGCTCCGATTCAGGAGAAGTGCTAACATTTGTGTCAATATTGTGCAGGACATGGGGAAGATGAGCTACACTAGGAACACACAGTAGAGCCGCATGAAAATAAAGATGCTCCAGCAAACCTAGCAGAAAACAACGGGGGAAGTTTTCAATGCTAGCCCTTAAACTTGAAACAATTCAACAAATAATCCACACACACATCCATTTGGTGAAATCTGGGTCACTCAACCATGCTTTCCCAAACATGCCATGGTTGTAGTTGGAAGGGATCGCCATGTATTGCAAGCAGCATAGAATAAAAGAGACTGGCTTCCTGTCTGTCTCCAACCTCTTTTCCCAAAATCCAGTGTAGCTTTTGTAAAAACCAAACTATGTGAGGGGTTTTATACTGGGGCCTGCCCTCAAGTACTGTCCAGGTGTGCTAGGGGAAAGGTGGCTTTTCTCAAGTTCCAGCCTGTGCTTCCAAGGATGCCTTCACAAAAGGAGCAGTACAAAGACCTCTTTCCCATGGCTTGTGGCCTTACTCACCATGGATGGAGCAGAAAACCAACTCTTGCAATAGCTGTAATTATGATGTGGCTTAGGTGACGTGTATAGAGAGGTGGTTTTATACATAAAAAATATTAACCTTGCACCTGAAACAATGTATGCACTGTCAGTGCTACCCTTGAGCTTTGCATTCCTGGAAGCAGAAACCTTGTCCGTCGATGCAAATGCCACACCAGGACAGAGACTTTCCCAGATGAGAAGGCTGGAAACAAAGACACAGGAGAAAGGACATATTCAAAGAATTAATGCTTAATGTTGAGATTGACAAGATGGAGCTCAGAACATGGAGGATTACAGTCTCTGAGAACCTGGTCATGGACAGGGAGGACAACAGAGCATTCAGGGAACAAGAGTGTGCCACACAGGAAGACTTGCAGATTATGAAGGAGCAATCGGACATGTTGAGGAGTCTGGCTGAAGTTCAAGAGAGGCATCTGGACACAAGAGTCCCTCTGCAGCCTAAGTTGAACCTGCTGCCATGTACGCCCAGTTCTGCATTCTCCTATGAGGCAGTGAGGATGGAGGAGTTTGGTATCCCTTGTACTCAACACCAGGGAAGGCTACAAGGATCAAAAGACACCCATTCCCACACCTCAGATTGTTATTGCAGGGCACCTGTAAGAAAGCTTTTCTTGTTGCCCCTCCACATACAGTGTTATCAGCCCTCTTACCCCAGATTGTCTTACTATTCTTTGCTGTCTCCAGGCTCAGCTATCCAGCAAGGCAAGCAAGGTGGTTGCCTTCAGGCCCTGTGCTGCCCAATGCCTGCCTGCCTGGCCACTCACTCACTGCCCTATGTGGGAGCTGTTTGGCCGCAGGGCGCAGCATGCTGCCTTGGGCCCCGCAAACTCTTTGGCTGGGCCTAGCTGCCTCTGTGTGCTTGTGTGCATAATAAAATGTAATAGATCGAGACGAAAAGTTTCTTTATTCATTCAACACGTGGCTGTTGGTGAGGGTGGATTTTACAGGGGAGAAAATACAACGAAGAGGACTGTTTGGTAGGGAACAACACAGATTGGTGTCACATTACTCTGGCTCATTGCTGATACTGGTTTGATACTGGTTTTCAAAGCCTCACAGCAATGCAGAGCCCTTCAATGTGCCTTCTTATTGCCCTGGTAATGGCTGCCAGGCAATCTGTTTCAATCCCCCACCCTACCAGAAACTTTTCTCCCTTTGTTTCACAGATATTATGGAGCACACTGTAGGCACAAATAACAGTGGGGAGATTTTGTTCACTAAGGTCGAATGCCAATAACCTTCTAAATGTTCAAAACACATTTTACCACCATTTTGCACTTGCTCAGCCTACAGTTGTCTTAATTTTGTAATGCAGAAATGGCCTATATTGTACAAATAAATGATTTGTGAAAGACTTTGGGAGAAATCGTAAAATATCTGTATCTTAAATCCTTTTTTAAAAATATCTTGAAAGCACAAATTTTTTACCAGGCACAGATCTGGAATGTTTTCAGACAGTTTTGATTATTATACTCTGATGTGATATTAAAGCAAGTCTCCTAGTGCCAGCAGCAATGAAAGCAATAATGATAAGAGCCCCCCGAAGTCTGTGCTATCGATGAGCAACATTGTTTTTCAGTAGGATCAGCGCCTTAGGCTAATTGCTCACAAAACAATGTGAAGGAACTCTGCCAGCAACAGCCTGGAAGCCAGATTTCCAGCTGCCTAGCTGTGACAGCAGTACAGCCCCCAGCAGCAGCAGCGCAGAAGGGTAGTAGCACTGCAACCCTCCCCACAAAAATTTTGGGGTCCCACTCACACACAACTTCTTTTTGGGTCAGGACACCTATACAGGCAATCCCCGACTTACGTGGATCCGACTTATGTCGGATCCGCACTTACGAACGGGGCTTTCTCGCCCCGGAGCTCGCAGGCAGCGGTCAGCCACCTCGACCTCCGGGGCGAGAAAAGCTGCTCCCGGTGCCCCTCGTCTGCTGGGGACGTCTCCAGCAGACCAGGGGCACCACGAGAAAAGCTGCTCCCGGTGCCCCTGGTCTGCTGGGGACGTCTCCAGCAGACCAGGGGCACCACGAGAAAAGCCGCAGCTGCGGCAGTCCCGCGCCAGAGCAAAGCCTCAGAGGCGCGGCACCCCGCTGCTGCGGCTTTGCTCCCCGTGTCCCTGGTCTGCTGGGGGGGGCGCAGCTAGTGTGCCCCCCCCCCAGCAGACCAGGCTTTTGTTGTGGACCCTGGGGCAGAGCAGCTGGGGCGCTGCCGGTTGGTCCCGCAGCGCCGCTCTGGGCACTACTGGACCAACCCGGCAGCACCCCAGCTGCTCTGCCCCAGGCATCCTGATTCTGCCGCTGCTGGTCAGTTTCAGCAGCGGCTGAATCAGGACACCTGGGGCAGAGCAGCTGGGGTGCTGCTGGGTTGGTCCAGTAGCGCTGAGGAGCGGCGCTACTGGAGCAACCCAGCAGCACCCCAGCTGCTCTGCCCCAGGCGTCCCCAAGTCAGCCGCTGCTGAAACTGACCAGCGCTGACTACAGGAAGCCCGAGGCACAGTTGCTCTGCCCCAGGCTTCCTGGAATCAGCCGCTGATCAGTTTCAGCAGCAGCTGACTTGGGGTCTTGGGGTTCTTAAGTTGATTCTGTATGTAAGTCAGAACTGGCGGTCAGTTTCAGCAGCGGCTGATCTGGACGCCAGTTCCGACTTACATACAGATTCAACTTAAGAACAAACCTACAGTCCCTATCTTGTACGTAACCCAGGGACTGCCTGTAATTACATGGTGACATTTCAGATTGAAATAGCTGAAATAATTGAATTTATTATTTTTAAAATAATACTATGACTATGACCAAAACAGACTGAAACCTGGTGCCCAAAGCTCTGGTGCTGAAGCTGGAAGAAGCACAGGGCTGAAGCCAGTGCCCTTCTCCCCCAAGCCAGAAGCAGTGGGGCCTGAAATGGGTGTACCACTTCCAGAAGTGGTACATGGCTGATGCCAGCATGTCCCCAATCCCCTGAAGCTGGGAGCAGTGTGGGGCTGAAACTGGAAAATTTCCTTCCCCCACAAGCCAGGAGCATGGGAGCTGAACTGGGAGCTCTAGTGCCCCCCTACCTACTTCCAATGCAGTTGGAGCCACACTGGGAGCCCTCCCCCCACTCACAACCCTCAACTACTCCCTGCCTGCACACAGCCCTAATTACGCCCTGAGCTACTCCCCCACCTGCACACATCCCTTAGCTACCACCTGCTCTGCAAGCTACTCCCCTCACTTCACACAGCCCCTTGAACTGAGCTAGACTCAGACTGCACAGCCCTAGCTACTCTTCCTATGCACACTGAGTGGTTTTCAAACTTCTTTAACGTGAATCCCACCTTTGAATTATATTTTTGGTTGTTTTCCCTCACAGTGCAGAGAGGCTTGGTGGCCTGCTGTCAGGGGGAAGGAGTGGCATTCCTTTCCTGGACTCTGCTGGGCGAAGCTGACTTGAACCCCGTCAGTCATTGCCTCCTCCCAAAATAGAAATAAAACTCAATGTCTAACTCAAGGGCTCCCCACAGTCCTGGAGCCTCAAGTTCCCCCTTCTCTAGAAATCTGGAGATTTTTTAGCATGTAGCAGGAGGAAGAAAAAGGGTGAGGACCCTTGGTCTATAAGTCTCAGTGCAATATCATAGAATCATAGGTCTGGAAGGGACCTCGAGAGGTCATCGCGTCCAGCTCCCTGCCCTCAAGGCAATATGTGGAGCAAGTTAGTTCAACTATTTTTGAACTGGCTTCCTCACTTATTGACTAGTGGGCATGCAAAATGCTTTTGTTCCCAGATTATAGTACAGGAAGAAAGATGTAGCACATGCCCTTGCCGCACGGCATGATCTTAATTTTTTACATTCCAGGAGCTGAACATCGTTATGCCATAAATTATCTTGTCAATTGTGATATTAACACCACTGAGCTCATTCATTATGCATAGCACCCCCTTTGGATTTAGCCTGGAAAAACTGCAGGTTGAATTCAGAAGTCTGTGGAAATGTGATGACTAGCATGTACTGGCACATCTTAATGGAAGTGCAACTAAACTGGCTGGGCTCTGACTGCCCAAGTTAGCTGCCCTAAAACTTCTGATATTACAACTATCTGCCTTAATGGCAGTAAGTGTAGCATAAGTGTTGCCCATTGCATTGCTTGTGCATGTCATTGGGCTCTATTAATATTCAAAGAGAAATTCAATTTGTTTTGGCCCCAAATGTAGCTTTTTTAAAAAAATTAAAGTTTTTCACAAAACCTAATAGATTTTTTAATTTAATTTTATTTATTTTATTTTATTTGGTAATTTCACTGAAAAATTACTTCTCCAAATTTAGCATTCCTTTTATAGTATTGCAAATCCAGTGTAACCTCTTTTTTCCTCCCTGGGTTAATCGGGAGTAGGTTACACTCACAGGTGTGCCTGGGCGCCTGATAGTTTTAACATAAAAGGAGATCCTGAGTACCCCATTGGTGATGTTGTTTAGATAGGGAAACCCTATCCACCCCCTTGCTGCTGTCTTTGCTCATAAAGAACATATAATGGTGGTGCCTTCCCCTGGCTGGCCCTGTACACACATAATTGTGTGCCTTGGGAGCCTCCAAGAATAAAATTATTCCAGCAATAATCTGGATCATCTAGCTCCAGAACAACAATTACAAATCATAAATAGTATACATCTGATAGATTACAATAGAAAGAACAACCTTTGCTTAACAATTTAAAGAAACAGAGTTTAACAGATTAACAGTGAATAACACTAACAAAGTACACAGAAAATAATAGGAATGTATCTATTTGGCATTTGCACTGCCACTGTTTATCACACCCCAGAGTATGCACTCCTCAGGACTCACAGTACCATACACTTGCTTGCCTGAGCGTGCTTGAAGATTTTGCAGCTGGAGTGGATGATTCTAGTCTCCTTTTGTGTGCTGGGTGCAGAGTATTACTTCTAGCCACAGGTACAGACAAAAGGCAATAAGAAGCAGCCTGCTAGATTCCAGTCCCAAAGGCTCTGAATCCAAGTCTGTAGCTGCAACTAACAGCTCCCGGACTGGATAAAATTCCTCCACAGCAGGCTGGCTCCTTTTTTCCAAAAACAAAGGGAAGAGTCCACAGACTGCTGAGAGTCTCTCTCCACACATGCAGAGACCCAGATTCCCACAAAAAAAACAGTAATCTCCTTCCTGGTTTCTTCAGGGCTCATGGGAATTGTAGTCTCTGGGGCTAGACTGCAGCACACAGGATCTTCCCAGAGAATAAGCAGAGGCACCTTTAGTAAGGGGACTACACCAGCATTTGGACTGCTGCATCCCTTTAAAACTATCAGTGCTCAGCAATAAATTGTGGATAGTTTTATCATTCAACCCATTACATATGGATCTTTTGTAGCTGAACTTCATATTTGTGTGAAGCCTAGTGATCCTTTTAGCCCTTGTAGTTATCCCCTGCTGTAGAAACCTCTTTGCTGAAAGAACAATAGGGAAAAAGTGAACCCACCAACACTTCCCTCTCCCTACACCTTTCCTGCCACCCTTTTTCTCCATTTCTTGATGTGATTTGTTGAAGTGGCTGCCTTTTGATACTTTGGACAACAGAACCCAGTGAATGGCTCATGTTTCAATACTGCACTTAAGTGCTCTACACAGAAAGTCATCTCTTCTAATCTCTCTAACTGAATCTAAATGCAGCAATTAGTAAAGGCCCTGTGTTAATCTCATACAAAGATGACAAATTTCACAGGTCGGTGGTGATGAAAATATAATTTCACAGACATGTCACAACTGACTAGAAAAGCCAGATGGACAATTTTGTTGATTATTCCTGGTAGAAGCGAGTGGCAAAGAACCAAACTGAATATAAAGGGGAGCCCAGTTGATAGGGAGAACTGGCCCACTTTTTCTAGGTTTTTATTTTTCTATGAATTGCTTTCAGCCTCCCCCCAGCTCAGTTTACACTACTACTGGCCCCATTGTCCCATTCCTCCTTTTACTCCCACAATGCCTTCTCTTCCTGTCATTCCTCTCCCCCACTTCAGCTCCAAGTGCCTCCAACAAAATATGCAGATTAATAAATTATATAAGCGTGGCAGGGTGTGCATACCCTGCACTGAGATAGGAGGGGTTAAAACCCTGTGGGCAGAGGAAGTCCTGCCCCTCCACTCAGACTGGGCATGCACCAAATTCTGGAGCAGTATAAAAGAGAGTAGGTCCACTCAGTCTAGGCTGGACACAGGAGGAGAAAGACCAAGGGTGCTATTTATGGAGAGCTGTCCCTCCCCTGAGTTTGAACCCCTGGATTTCATGCTTGAGGTCAGCTTAAAGATGATGCCCTGACTCCAGAAGAAGTTCTTAAATGCAACAGTTTGGGCTGCTTGCAGCTTTGTCTTTGGGGCAGGCAATTTGTTATAAAAAGAGGGAGAGGCATGGTAATTAAGAATAACAAAAGGCTGGTTATTCAGGTAATTGAAGGATCATTAGATCATTGTGAAAACATTTGCTGGGTACTGCACTTAAAAGACAGTGGGAGAAAGTGTAGGGATGAGTGTTGTGCTGCAGGGATCTGCATTTGGATCACTGCTGTTAAACTTCTCATAAAGGTTCTTGAAAAGGGGGTAAACAATGACTAATCCAAAGCTGACTGCAAAGAGTTACAAAGGGATCTCACAAAACTTGGTTAATGGGCAACTCAAAGGCAGATAGAATTCAGTGTTGATAAGTGCAAAGTAAAGGGAAAGTATAATCCTAACTATAGATAAAAAAAATGATGGGATCTAAAATAGCTATTACCACTCAAGAAAAAGATCTTGGAATCCTTGTGGATAGTTTCCCGGAAACATCCGCTCAATGTGCAGCGGCAGTCTAAAAACTAAAAAGCAGCAGAATATTGGTAATCATTAGGAAAGGAATAGATAAGACAAAATACCATATTGCTTCTATATAAAAGCATTGTATGCCCACATCTTGAATATGGTATGCAGAGCTGGTCAGCCCATCTAAAGATATATTGGAAAGAAACAGAAAGGGCAACAGAAATGATTAGGGGGTAAGGAACACCTTTCATATGAGGAGAGATTAACAAGACTGGGACATTTCTTGGAAAAGAAATGATGAAAGGGTGAGGGGATATGTTAGAGGTCTAGAAAATTATGAATGGTGTGGAAAAATAGAATAAGGAAACATTCATTTCATCACTAACATAACACAGGAAGCTGACTCAATTAAATGTATAGGCAGAAGATTTAAAACAAACAAAATAGGTGACGGGATGGATTGCCTCTTTTGTTAATTCCTTCTGAAGCACTTGGCATTGGCCACTGTCAGAAGACAGGATACAGGGATAGACGGACCATTGGGGATATGTTAGAAGTCTAGAAAATCATGAATGATGTGGAAAATAGAATAAGGACATATTAATCATTCCTTCACTAATGTAACACAAGAAGCTGCAAGATGCTGAGCCAATTAAATTTATAAGGCAGCAGATGTAAAACAAAATAAATTATTTTTTCACTGTCAGCTTGTGAAACTCTTTGCCAGGAGATGGTGGAAAGGCCCAAACTATAACAGGGTTCCCATAAAAACAAAATAAATTCAAGGAGAATAGGTCCATCAATGGCTACTAGCCAGATTGGACAGGAATGGTGTCCCTAGCTTCTGTTTGCCACAAGTTGGGAATGGGTGACAGGATGGATCATGATGCTTGCCTCTTCTGTTTATTCCTTCTGAAGCACCTGGCATTGGCCACTGTCGGCAGCAGGATACTGGGCTAGAAGGACCTTTGGTCTGACCCAGTATGGCCGCTCTTATGTTCTTATACAGAGCTGAAATGTATCTGTCCCCTTGCTGTCACCCACTAGACCCCACTCCCCTTCGAGAACTGAGAGAGATACCAGGAGTCCTGACATAGTCTCTCTCGCTCCCCAGATTCGGCAAAAATATACATTAAAATTTTAAAGCTTCCTAGTGTTCCTTAAGGTGCCAGTATAGACGCTGATCTTGCGGAAAATAAAGCCTTTTCTGAAAGATCCCGCCTCCTCCCAAGATGCCACCCCCCCAGAGAGAAACCGGCACGTGCCTCTCCCGGGGCGACCTCCCCTCCCGTGGCACAGGGGAACCCCTCCCCCCGCGTTCCTCCTCCTCCGGGGCTGACGCCGCCCCCCCTCCCGTGGCACAGGGGAACCCTCCCCCCCCCCCGTGTGCTGCCTCTCCCAGGACTTACCCCCCTCCTGGCCACAGGGAAGCCGTGCTCCAGGTAAGGCATGGGAAATGGAAGGAGCAGGGTTTGGAATTTGGTGCCCCATGCAACTTGGTGCCCTAGGCAACTGCCTAGTTTGCCTATAGGCACAGGCCGCCCCTGATTCAGGGCAGCACAGCCTAATGGCTACAGTCTATAAGGATATGTCTACAGTACAAAGTTAATTCGAACTAACAGACGTTAGTTCGAATTAACTTTCATAGGCGCTACACATACAAACCGCTAGTTCGAACTTAATTCGAACTAGCGGAGCACTTAATTCGAACTAGGTAAACCTCATTCTACGAGGACTAACGCCTAGTTCGAATTAAGTAGTTCAAATTAATTAGCCACTTAATTCGAACAAGTTGGAGGCTAGCCCTTCCCAGCTTGCCCTGGTGGCCACTCTGGGCCAGGCCAGGGAAACTCTTCTGCCCCCCTCCCGGCCCCAGAGCCCTTAAAGGGCCACGGTCTGGCTACAGTGCCCGTGCCAGGTGCAAGCCTGCCAGCATGAAATCCAGGGATTCAAACTCGGGGGAGGGGCAAAGCTCTGTGCCGAAAAAAAGTGGCAGCCATTTTTATGCTAATGAAGCAGGGAAGATTTAAATCCCCGCTTCATTAGCAATTGCGATACGTCTAATTTACATCCCTTTTACGAAAAACAGATGTAGTCTAGACTTAGCCAAGGAGTGAATCCACCAGTTCCCTGCTGAGCCTGCTCTCTGCTATATGCTGTTTCTGCTTAACCAGTTCTGCAACTCTGGCCTCAGGATGCTGCATTTGGGCTCTGAGGGCCATGAGCTGCTTACCCTGGCACATATTCACTGACCATCTGGCATGTGTCAGGCCTTATCTACCCTAGCCATGAATGGCTTAGTTCCCAGACCTACTTATCTTTTACTAGTCATCCATCTCCATAGTTATAGTGTGGCTTTTATTATATTACTGGGTTATATCTTTCAGTTAGAAGCTATGTTTTGGGGAGGGTGTTTTACCGACTGGCTATGACCTGAGGATGTAAAAGCATGACCCCCTCCTGCCTGAGTGAAAACACTCAATTTTGGCCATGTCTTCACGAGGTAGAAGATTGATGCTGCCACAATTGATCTTCCAGAGTCCAATTTAGTGAGTCTAGTTAAGGCTTGCTAAGTTGAACTTCGAGGGCTACTGGTACTCCTGGGCCTCCCGCTGTGGAGACAGCAGGGAAATGTGAATGTAAAACAAGGTACAGTGACTCCAGCTACATAATTCATATAGCTGGAATTGCATATCTTGCTTTGATGTTTCCTATAAGTGTAGATCTTGCCTTCAATAGCTCACATCAAGTAGCAAAGTCTACTCTAACTGGATCCAGGCAACAGAGCAGGACAAAGAGCTACACTCATATGCATCCATGAGGTGCCTCAGTGTAGGGGAGTCCTGAGCCTCTATGTAAAACTCTTCTTGAGAGAGGGCACTGGGAGCAGCTTCCCCTCTTGCCTTTGGTAGGAGCTGCCCATGGAGTTTTTTGCTCCAATTCATTTGTTGATCTCCTACAAGAGGGATATGAGTTCTGATTTTCCTTTACTCTGCTATTTTTCATGTAACCCTTCTAAAACTGCAAACATTCTTGTTACAATCGAGCTTAGCTCCATATTGTAAGTGCACTGTTCAAATATCAGCACATTTCTGCCACAGGCCGCTTAGGAAATGATTTTACGGCACAGCACTTAGAATTACCGCACAGTCAGGCTCCTGGGCTGAGCTGTTTAACCTACTCCTTACCTGCAAAGCTGGAACTAACATATCTGGCCTCCAGTTGCTATAAATTGAAACTGCTCTGAGTCCATTTGTCACGCACCGTCTCCTGTGGTGAATTTACTGCTCTGCCATATTCAGAGGGTAACTCATTTTCGTTTATTTTAAGTTGGAAACACATTTTGGAATGCATTTCCTGAGCAACCCATAGGGAAACTTAATTTATGAGTCAAGTTGGCCATGAAAGGTCAGTTATTTATAAAGAATGATCTGTCCATACTAAAAAGGGACTGTGTAGATTGGCTGTAGAGAAACATTAAACACACCTGTTTAATGCATTGCTCTTCTCTCTCATACACCTGTTTTCTTGCTGCTGGGATTAGATGATGGGTGATCTGTCTGCAGACCAGGCTCTAGTCATTTAATCAGGCCCTGTGTTTATTTGACACATCTGGCTTTTTGGAAACAGTAACCTCTACATCAATGATGGAACCCTGATAAGTCTGAGTATTTGTTTAAAAGCTCCCAGGAACCGGCTGGACAAAACAATGATTCTGGCTGGGGAAACTGAAGACCACCACAATAATAACAGGACTAGGAGACAAAGAATAAGGAGAGGAAGAGGCTAATACTGAGTCAAATACCATGATTAGGATCAAAGTGAGAAAATCTCTCTCAGGGTATGTCTACACTACCACCGTAGTTCGAACTAGGGTGGTTAATGTAGGCAACCGGAGTTGCAAATGAAGCCCGGGATTTGAATTTCCCGGGCTTCATTTGCATCTTGCCGGGCGCCGCCATTTTTAAATGTCCGCTAGTTCAGACTCCGTGCCCACGGCTACACGCGGCACGAACTACACGGAGTCCGAACTAGCGGACATTTAAAAATGGCGGCGCCCGGCAACATGCAAATGAAGCCTGGGAAATTCAAATCCCGGGCTTCATTTGCAACTCCGGTTGCCTACATTAACCACCCTAGTTCGAACTAGGGTGGTAGTGTAGACATACCCACAGATCCCCAGCACATCTCCAAGCCAGGACAAGATAGGTCCACTGTCTTCAAAGAATCAAAAGTGCTATAGTTGCTATTTATACAAATAATATTGGACAACATCATCCCTGGTGTAAACATGTGCAATTCTATTGAAGCGAACAGAGGAAGACTGGTCTTGTGTTTAAAGCACTGGTCTGGGATTCTGGAGACGTGGCCTCAATTATAATCTTTATCAATCTTCCCATTTGACCTTAGGTAAATCACGTAGGGTATGTCTACACTTGCACCCTCTTTCGATAGAGGGATACAAATGAAGACATTTGAAACTGCAAATGAAACAGGGATTTAAATATCCCGTGCTTCATTTGCATATTCGCGTTATGGCGCTATTTTGAAAATAGCACTATTCCAAAATAACAGACGCTGTTAAGACGTGGTTATTCCTCATACAATGAGGTTTACCAGTTATTTTGAGAGAAGGGTTTTCTCTCGAAATAACTGTCTTAACAGCGTCTGTTATTTCGAAATACTGTAGCGCTATTTCAAAATAGCGCCACAACGCGAATATGCAAATGTAGCGTGGAATATTTAAATCCTGGCTTCATTTGCAATTTCAAATGTCTTCATTTGCATCCCTCTCTTGAAAGAGGATGCAAGTGTAGACATACCCTTAGTCTATCTCTGTATCTTGGTTCTCCATCTGTAAACTGAAGATGATCAGATGGATGTGGAGTGGCAAAAAAAAACATGTTAGAATCACCAAGGCAGAGACTGTCTCTTCCTATGTGTTTGTACAGCATCTAGCACTAAGGATGTAAGATGATGCCTATCGGTTTCTGTTGCCAGTTAAACACTCCTGGGGATCTGTCTGCCTCCTGGGGATCTGTCTGTCCCACGCTAGCCGGCACCCTGGGAGTGGAGTTTGCAGAGTATGCAGCATGGGGCAGCTAGTGTCCTGGGAGTGGAGTCGGTTCCTCTCTTCTTAGTCCCTCCCAGGCAAAATGATTAAACATGTAACTGATAGGATTTTAATGGACACACAGTTGCTGGGTTTTTCAGACTTTTTACATCCCTATCTAGTACATTAAGTATCTGAATCTTTGTGTAATTTAAGTAATAATGTCTGAATTTGGCCAGATGTGTCTATTTGCCTTTTTTTCAAACATTCCTGAAAAATTGTGCAAAATTGAATCTCATGAAAGGTGCATTTGAGGAAGCCACCAATTGCTGTAAACCATCATTTCTGAAAGTGGGCTGTAGGCTTCCTACAGTTCCCGTTGACTGGAAATGGCAAACCAGAGCCAATGGGAGTTGCAAAGGTCCATGGATACAGGCCCTTTAGGTAAACAAAGCGCCATGGGCCTGCTAGCGGCTTTCTGTGGCCCACTTTGAGGAACTTTGCTGTAAACAAAGCTTCTCTGAGTTCCAGAAGGCAGAACCTGGTTGTAAAGCTCTTGGGTTGGACAGATAAGTATCCTATATTTTATTGTACATATAGTTAAAATATAGGTCATTTTCTGGAAGGGATACAGGTCTCCTCATTTGCACACCAGGTGATCCTATCTCTGAGGGGAAAGTTCAAGTTAAAAAATATGAGATTATTGGAACATATTCAAATGGTCTCCACCAGTTATTTATTGGAAGACTGAGATCACCGCAGGCTTGCAACACAGTGATGAATTTTTACCTACCCAGGTCCAAAATCTATTCACCAATCTTTTGCCCTGATGATGATAATGATGATGAATCAGGAGACCTGAGTTCCTTTCCTGATAGGGGTACTAGAACAATTTTATTAGTAGGGGTGCTGAGAGTCATTGAATCAAACTGTAACCCTGGAGATAATGGAATACTGCAGCATCCCCAGCAGCCCTTGTTCCAGCACCTATGGTTCTTGGCTCTGCCAGTGACCTATTATATGACCTTTGGCAAGTCACTGCATTCCCCTCACTTTTTGTGTGTTTTATCTATTTAGAATGTAAACTTGTGAGGGCCAGGTCTAGCTCTGAATGTATATTGTCTAGCACCACTAGAATTTTGATTAAGGTTGGGGCTTCTAGGAGTTATGGTAATACAGATAAATAATAGTAATGTGCTAGCTCTGTATGAATGCATTACAGTGCTATTTTAAAAGTTACTTGAAGTGAAAATATAAATATAGACAATTGTATTTATTTCCAATGAATGGAATTAACAACAAAAACATGTTTCAAAATCATTTGAAGAAAGTATTGCCTTCTTTCCCCACCTCAGGGGCTCCTCTGAATACTAAAAGCAGATAAACAACGCACAGCAAGACTGTCTTTTTACAAAGAGTATTTCAGTCTTTTCTGGGGAGAAGTAATAGGTTACAGAATGTTTGCCTATAATCCTACAGGGATCTAAAACTAGTCCCCCTAGCCTAGTAAAGCAGTCAGCTGTGATCTGATTAGTGACTTCTGAAAACTTTACTTTGTCCTATATTCTGAGTCACACTCATTCAGTTCAAACTTTTCAATACGACCAATCCAGCCTGCTTCCCAGAAGGAGGCTTTATGAGTGCAATCCTGTAATACTGCTTGGTCCCTTTTAGTTAGTTTTCTTTACCCAAGCAAGACTGGCTGTCAAGAGTCATTAAAAGTTAGAGATGGAAAAGACTTATAAAAAATTGCAATCCATCCCGTTTGTCAGGGTCTGAATTTTCCTGTCAGTGTCTTTTCTAATTCTTTGTCCTAAGGGATCTCTCAACTTTTCTTATCAGGTTCTTTGAGTCTTACAAGAAATGTCTGTATTATTAAGACCACACCTTAATTTAACTTATTACTACCAACCCTTATTGCCCTTGCTATTCCTCTTTGCCCAAGTACTAGGATTGAGATCGTCTTCAAAATTAATAAACTTAGATTTCCCACTTTGCAGGAATTTTACCATCCCTACAAAGCTCCATGATATATTTTTGGGGTTGGTTCTGGTTTACCTATGTCAGCTAATGTGACTAGTGAGGCTTAGCTATGTACATTCCTGAAGCATTGGAAGGAGAGTAGACTGTAGTCCAGGGCATTTACAGTCATAATAAGGTCAAACAAAATTATTTCTTTGAAAATTGCCTGGTTATTTCAGCAAGGACTTCTCGTTGTTCCTGAGTATTTCAGCAATTCACAATGGGATTCTTGCGTTCTAAGATATAATTTTTATCAAAAGCAAGGAGATGGATGGAGATGGATCACACTATAACTAATATTTCAGGACCAGAACAATTCTTTCTGGAGTCTTCTCTGCATACTCTTGAGTTTTGTGTCTGGCCTGATGCAGAAGCACATATACACACAAAACACTCAAATGAACTCAAGAAGAAAGAACTCAAATGTGAAATTGCGCAACTATTAACTGTAGTTTGTAACCTATCCTTTAAATCAGCTTCTGCACCTAATGACAGGAAGACAGCTATTGTGAGGCCAATATTTAAAAAGGGCTCTAGAGGTGATCCTGGCAATTACAGGCCAGTAAGTCTAACGTCAGTACTAGGCAAATTAGTTGAAACTATAGTAAAAAATAAAATTGTCAGACACACAGATGGAACGTCAGCATGGTTTCTGTAAAGGGAAATCATACCGTACTAATCTACTAGAGTTCTTTTGGGAGGGAGGAGGTCAACAAACATGTGGATAAGGGGAATCCAGTGGATATAGTATAATTAGATTTCCAGAAAGCCTTTAACAAAGTCCCCCACCAAAGGCTCTTAAGTAAAGTAAGAGGGATAAGAGGGAAGGTAATTTCATGTATTGATAATTGGTTAAAAACAGGAAACAAAGGGTAGGAATAAATGATAGGTTTTCCAAGTGGAGAGAGCTAACTAGTGATGTCCCCCAAGGCTCTGTCCTGGGACCAATCCTATTCAACTTATTTATAAATGATCTAGAGAAAGGGGTAAACAGTGAGGTGACCAGATTTGCAGATGATACCAAACTGCTCAAGATAGTTAAGACCAAAGCAGACTGTGACATGCTCCAAAAAGATCTCACCAAACTAAGAGATAGGCAACAAAACAGCAAATGAAATTTAATGTGGATAAATATAAAGTAATGCACACTGGAAAAAATAATCCCAAATATACATACAATATGATGGGGACTAATTTGGCTACAACTACTCAAGAAAGAGATCTTGGAGTCATTGTGGATAGTTCTTTGAAAACATCCACTCAGTGTGCAGCGGCAGTTAAAAAACGCAAATAGAATGTTAGGAATCATTAAAAAAGGGATAAGCTATGTCTACACTACAGTGTTATTTCGAAATATCTTATTTCAAAATAGTTAATTAGAAATAAGTTATTTCGAAATAACGCATCTACACACAAAATGCATTTCGAAATAGCCTTTTTCTAATTCGAAATACCACGTCCACACTAAGTGGACACTGATTTGGATTTAAGGCCGGTCGGAACCATGTCAGGCAGGGCATCAGGTCAGGAGTGTCTTTGTGTGGCTGTTGCCTGCGGCTATCTGAGGCCAGTGCTTAAAGGGACTCGTAGAATAAGGTTTACCAAATTCAAAATAAGCGCCCCGCTATTTTGATTTTATTTCGAAATAGCGGTTTGCCTGTGTAGACACTAGGAAAATTAATTTGAAATAAGGGCTGTTATTTCGAATTAACTTTGATGCGTAGACATACCCATAGAGAATAAGACAGAAAATATCTTATTGCCTCTATATAAAGCCATGGTATGCCTACATCTTGAATACAATGTACAGATGTGGTCACTTGATCTAAAAATTGGCAATGGAAAATATTTAGAAATGGGTAACACACATTATTAGATGTTTGGAATGGGTCCCACTTGATGAGAGATTAAAAAGACTTGGATTTTTCAGCTTAGAAAAGAGGAGTCTAAGGGGGCATATGATAGAGATCCACAAATCATGACTGGTAATGAAAAAGTGAATAAGGAAAAGTTATTTACTGTACTTATTCCCGCAATATAAGAACTAAGGGTTACCAAATGAAACTAATGGGCAGCAAGTTTAAAACAAACAAAAGGAAGTTTTTCTTCACTCAGCGTACAGTCAACCTCTGGAACTCCTTGCCAGAGGATGTTGTGAAGACTAGGACTTTAACAGGGTTCAAAAAAGAGCTAGAGAAAGTATGTGCCTACCTAAGCCTGATGCATCTCTATGACCTTTTTAAATCACCAGCCACACAGCTGCCATCATGTTGCCCATTTTGATCTCATCTGCCATGCCAGGATGTTAGGGTGGAAATAACTCTGGAAAATCATAGAATCATAGAACTGGAAGGGATCTTGAGAGGTCATCAAGTCCAGTCCCCTGTTCTCATGGCAGGACCTAGATCATCCCTGATAGGTGTCTGTCTAACCTGCTCTTAAATATCTCCAGTGATGGAGATTCAACAACCTCACTAGACAATTTTTTCCAGTATTTAACCTCCCTAACAGGAAGTTTTTCCTAATGTCCAACCTCAACCTCCCTTACTGCAGTTTAAGCCCATTGCTTCTTGTTCTATCCTTAGAGGCCAAGGAGAACAATTTTTCTCCCTCCTCCTTATAACATCCTTTTAGATACAGTACTTGAAAACTACTATCATGTCCCCTCTCAGTCTTTTCTTTTCTAAACTAAACAAGCTCAATTCTTTCAGTCTTCCCTCATAGGTCATGTTTTCTAGACCTTTAATCATGTTTGTTCCTCATCTCTGGATCTTCCCCAATTTCTTCACATCTTTCTTGAAATGTGGTGCCCAGAACTGGACACAATATCCAATTGAGACCTAATCAGCACAGAGTAGATTGGAAGAGTGACTTCTTGTGTCTTGCTCACAACACAAGAATGGGGAGCAGGTTTAAAACTAATAAAAGAAAGTTCTTCTTCACACAGCGTGTAGTCAGCCTGTGGAACTTCTTGCCAGAGGAAGCTGTGAAGGCTAGGACTATAATAGAGTTTAAAGAGAAGCTAGATAATTTCATGGAGATTAGGTCCATAAAAGGCTATTAGCCAGGGGATAAAATGGTGTCCTTGGCCTCTGTCTGTCAGAGGCTGGAGAGGGATGGCAGGAGACAAATCGCTTGATCATTGTCTTCGGTCCACCCTCTCTGGGGCACCTGGTGCTGGCCACTGTCAGTAGACAGGATACTGGGCTAGATGGACCTTTGGTCTGACCCAGTATGGCCGTTCTTATGTTCTTAACACTCCTGTTAATGCATCCCAGAATCATGTTTGCTTTTTTTTTGCAACAGTGTCACACTGTTGACTCATATTCAATTTGTTCTCTACTACGACCCCTAAATCCCTTTCTGCAGTACTCCTTCCTAGACAATCACTTCCCATTCTGTATGTGTGAAAGCAATGGATATCTGTTAAAATTCCCAATCAGTCCCTTATTGCCAACCCCACCTGAGTTGACCTGCTCCCTCATCAGTGGTCCCTGTTCAACAGGTTCCAAACCAGGCAAGGTCTCAGTGCAGTCAACCAATATCAATGGGACCCTCATGACAGTCCTTTGTGCAGCTGCAGCATAACACAGACCACAATGCATATTGTTGAAGAATGCCTGTGACTATGTTCAGTGGTGGTCTAGAAGAACTACATCACGCCACTGAAGATGCCATTGTTTGGCTAGATGACTATGCATATGCTAAATAAAATATTCCTGGAGGTATGGATAGGTCTACCAGGGGGTATATCAACCCATCTAGATATTTGCTCTACTTGTACAATAGGCTACAGAAAAAGCACTGACAAAATCAGTCCAACTACAATTTTATACAGATAATGACTTATTTATATTATTCTCTATACTGTAAACTGAAATGTAAGTACAATATTTATATTTCAATTGATTTAGTTTATAATTATTTAGTAAACATGAGAGTAAGTAATAGTGTCACGTGATACTTTTTGCATGTGTGATTATGTAAGCAAGTAGTTTTTTAAGTGAGGTGAAATTTGGGGTAACCACAACTAACTCCAGAAAGGGATACAATAGTCTGGAGAATTTGATGACCACTGCTCCAGAGCACAGTGGGTTATATAAAACTGATGAGCATCTAGACCTAAGCAGCCACTATTTAAACATGCTTCCTCGTCATGAAACAACTCCACGGTGGCTGTACCAGCTTGTTGATGACTGCTCCAAATTGATATTGAAACAAAGGAGTTACCTTTCTGAAGTTTGCTTTTTAAATTTTAAAAGACTTTAGTTATATTTGCATGAACTCATAAATATGTTCCCTGCATTTCCCAGTTTATAAATACTTGACCAGTATGAGAAGGCTCATAACCCTGTTATAATCTATTTGAGTAAAGATCTGTGAAATAATGGTATGCAAGCTGTTCCCATGATACACAGCATTGTAGTGTGGGTGGATGCTGTTTGCGCCTGCATTAAAATGCATCAGCACTTATGTATTCTAGGTGTGTTTATAAGCTATATGAATGCAGTGTGTATTGAATTGGAGGCAAAGTATTTTGGACTTTATTAGCATTTACTAGTAATTTCTGCAGCCCTTAAAAATAACTTTCCCTGGAAAAATTGGGAGCAGGCAACTATTTCCATGATGACTTGTAAACAAGATCAGAGTGTGCTATATAACTGACTTTCATATGCTCACTTATGAACTGATGCCAGATCCTCCTATCGTCCTTGCTCCTTTGAGAGCACTGCTAGGCAGGGGCTGGAAAAGCCTGCCAAAAGTGCTACTGTCAGGATGTAAAGTGAGGTAGACGGCTGGTCACCAGGGAACAGAGAGGGATTGATTCAGAGAGACAGTCAGGAGAATAGATGTGTAATTCTGCCAGAGCCCATGCCAATGCATTGTGCAGCCCAAACAGGGAGTGTTCTTTTCACAGCTAGTTTTCCTTCTCATAATTTTGTCATCTCCAACCAGACCAAGGTGGGGTATACAAACTCCATGCTGTGCCCAAAGGAGTTAAAAAACAATACTACCCAAGTAACCCCCTCCCTCCAGATATGTTCTGACTGCAGGAGCAAGTTAAAAGTAGCTCAGAAGCCAAAGCAAAGAGTGGTGGACAAACTGCAGGGAAGAAGAATCCTTCTGAGGCTAGGTTTACCCTACACACTTATTTGGTATAACTATATCTCTCAGGGGTGTGAAAAATCCACACCCATGAGCAATGTAGGTATACCAATCTGCAGGTGACCAGATAGAAAGTGTGAAAAATCGGGACTTAGGTGGGGGTAATAGACATCTACATAAAAACTCAGACACATTGGATATCAGGATTGTTCCTATAAAATTGGGACATCTGATAACCCATCTAACTGCTTCTCCTCTCCCTCATGTAGACAGAATTAAGTTGAGAGAGCTTTCTCTCTGATATAGCTACTGTTTCTGATGGAGGTAAGTAGGCTGGGGGCGGGGGGCTCTTAGGTCTGGTCTACACTAGAGCAGAAGGTTGACTTAAGATATGTAATTAATGTAGCTAGAGTTGC
Source organism: Pelodiscus sinensis (assembly GCF_049634645.1). Classification (NCBI taxonomy): domain Eukaryota; kingdom Metazoa; phylum Chordata; order Testudines; family Trionychidae; genus Pelodiscus; species Pelodiscus sinensis. The sequence continues at coordinate 312,762,782 of NC_134711.1, forward strand.
ATAACTGGAGTCAACATATCTTGAATTGCAATCCATAAAGCAGGAAATTGACAGGAGCAAATACTCCCGTTTGCTTCCCTTACTCCTTGTGAGGAGCAGGAGTACCAGCATTGATGGGGGTGCCCTCTGAGTTCAATTTAGCAAGTCTTCACTAGATCCCTCAAATTGAACACCAGAAGATCGACCACAGCAGCATCAATCTTCCACGTAATGTAGACGTGGCCTTAGAGCAGTGGTTCTGAAACTACAGTCCACGGACCACTCCGCGTCCGCCTTCCAGGTAGTCCACTGCTCAAGCTCAGCTCCTCACCTTCCACATTCTCTCCCTCTCCCAGGCTGCAGCTTTAGCCCAGACCAACCTCCCAGTGGTCAGGGGGAAGAGAGCCCGGCCTGCTGCAGCGAGGCCTCAGGGGGCAAGCCAAGAACCACAAGCTGCATGGCTCCTGGGGCATGCAGCCGCCACCTTCCCCAGTGCTCCAGAGAGGGGCTGCACAGCCTTCCTACTTTGTTTTGTGGAGCGGGCTGGTCCCGTGCTGCCACACGCCCTCAGGTACCGTGCTCAGGTACAGTGGAGAAGTGGGGCTGCAGGAAACCACTAGGGGGCGCTGTCTGTCCCGCGATGCCTCGGGCTGCTTCATAATGGACAGCAGCAGGGCTAGGCTGGGGCAGGCAGCCGGGAAGCATGGCAGCCTGACTCTGCGTGTGGCAGTCGCTTCGCAGCCCCCCTTGGCGCCTTGGGTCGCAGCCAGGAGCCGCTTGGGAAGAGCAGAGGAAGCTGAGGCCTCCACTGCCCTCTCAGCGATCCAGGGCAGCACCATGGGATCAGACCCCGGGCACAGACGCACCGCAGTCTGGAGCAGCTCAGAGCCTGCAGAGGTGCCTGTGTCCCCCTGCACGCCCTAGGCAGAAGGCTGCTGGTGGGGGTGGAGAGGTGTTGGCCCTCCGCCTCCTCCTGCAAATGGGACTCCTAGCCCAGTCCCACAATGCACAGGGTGCACCAGGCTCCCTCAGTGCCACCTGAATTGAAATGCCACCACTGGGCAGGAGGGAACCTCTCACCCTGACCCCCTCCTGGTTCTGCACTGTACGGGCTAGGGGTTAACCCCTCCCCCCCACACACCCAGGCCTTGCCCTTCCCACCAGCTCCACACGGCATGAGTCGGGTAGTTTACCTCACCACTACTACCACACTGTCCCTGTCAGGCCTTTGACTCCTCCCTCCCCCCCCAGACTCTGTCCCACCCCCCAACAGACTCTACACGGCTTGAATTGGGGGGGGGGGGGCTAATTTCCCACACTCACACCCTTTGCTGGGCTCCCTCTGCTCCTCTACCCCATCAGCCCTCAGCCTGCTCCTTCCCCCTGGCCAGACATCCTGCCTCCAGTCCACTCCTGCTCCCTCCTCTGTGGCCAGACATCCTCCCCCCAGCCTGCTCCTGCATCCTCCCCTACTCCTGCCCCTTCTCTCCTCCAGTCAGACACCCTATCCCCAACCTTGCTTGAAGCTAGAGTTGGCATTACAACATGGAAATTCAAAAGATAATCATGCAGGCTATTTCACTACAACTTCCAAGATGTCTTACACTTCAAGATGTACTGGAGTTTATTTCTGAACATAGACAGCTTTCCCAACATCTCCATTGCTCTTCAAATTCTCCTGACTTTTCCAGTTTCTGTTGCTAGTGGGTGGTGTAGCTTTTCAAAGTTAAAACTGATAAAGCCATTCCTTCATTCTTCTATGCTGAAAGAGAGACTTGTTGGACTGGCCATCATCTCAATAGAACATGAAATAGCTTCAAAACTTTGTCTCAAACAACTTATTGCCCAATTTGCCAAAGCATGAAAGGCAAAGTTCTAAATATGTACATAAATTGATTGCCCAGTACAAAAGGGTTACAAATCAAAAATGGATTTCATTCACTATGAAGGAATAAAGATTTTCATAGCTTCCCACAAATCAGTTCCTTTGGAAGGAAGAAAGTTCCAACTTGAAATGCAACTATTTATAGCACTGGCCAGAAACACCGTGCATCATTCAAAACAGTTAAAACTTTAAAGTGTCAGCTACTGGGTGGTTTGCCCTACACAATATAATTAATACAAAGTAGAAAAAATCAATAAAAATATTTATTTTGATTTTTACTTTGTTCATTTTGAATGCCAAGTAAATAAAGGTAAATTTTCATCCTAGACTTCTCATTCGTCTCTGTGATGAATGTGTGGGGTGAGGCACAAAAATCATAGTTCGCCTAGGGCACCAAAAACCCTGCCTGCGCTATATGATAAAGGAAGAAGAAAACTCTCCAAAAAGTGAGGCTGTTTTAGAGGAGTGTCTTCCTCAGCAGAACATGGATGGTCTTTCTCTTCCCACTAGAATTTTTCTTGCTCTCCCTTTGTCCCCACTCCCACTCCAACCTCTGCTCTTTGTCCTCTTAGAAATGACCACTGAGCAGAGCCTTAGAGTTGAACTTCCAACCCACAATGCTCAAACACATCAATCTGCTCATCCTTATATGAAACTCAGAAAAGGGTTGAGCAGCTCTCAGGAGTTGCTAGGTAACAATGACCTGCCTTCTAGTATGTTCCGATAATGTAATTCTTCTGTCTAGTGTTTTGCTAGCTGCGTGCTGTCACTCAGGCTGTGTCTAGACTACACAGTTCTTCTGGGAAAAGATACGCAAATTGCGAAACGCAATTTGAGTATCTTTTTCTGCTTTTTTTGGAAGAGGCTTTTCTGACACTTGGCCTGTCTCCACCAGGCCAAATGTCAGGGAAAAAACCCTTTTCAGAACATCCCTTTTTTCTCATAAAATGAGGTTTGCAGGAATGCTAAAAAAAAGTGTCCGCACTTCTGAAAAACATTTTGGAAGAGCAGATGTGTTCCTTGGACACAGCAGAGTTTTTCTGGGATATCTCTGGTATCCCAAAAAAACTCTACATTCTAGACATACCCTCAGTATCCTACTGAAATGGAGTGCTATGAGTAGGTCAGAATACACTCTGGTACTTGCCAAGGTGGCTTTGAGATGCTTCAGTTTGGGATGATACAGGGATTCCCCTGGTGAAGTTCCATTGCCCCAATGCAATTTCTGGCTGCTAGAATAACACTTGGGAAGCCACCGCAGCTAGGCACCATATTTTGCACAAGCAAAAGATGTCTAAGTACAGGCAGTCCCCGGGTTACATGGATCCGACTTACATCGGATCCCTACTTACAAATGGGGTGAGGCAACCCCGCGCTAGCTGCTTCCCCCCAGCAGACCAGGGAGACGCGAAGCTAGCGCCCCTCCCCCCCCCCCCCAACAGACCAGGGAGACACGGAGCGGCTTTTTTCAGCAGACACCTCAGCTTGAGAATAAAGGACTGAGGGAAGTGAGGTGTGGGAGAATAAAACTGAGCTCTGGAGAAATGTTTGGCTAGAGTTTCCCCTACAATATGTACCAGTTCCGACTTACATACAAATTCAACTTAAGAACAAACCTACAGTCCCTATCTTGTACGTAACCCGGGGACTGCCTGTACACATGCACCTTCACTGACTGTGCAATTACAACCCGGGCATGTACAGACTGTTATTCTGCACACACACAAATAGATCATTAGGTTCATAATCTTACCCACTTATGCAGGAGCAGCCCTAGATGAGCTGCCAGCAACTGTCGCCCTAGGCGAAATGCATGATCAGCGCGCGATCGGTGCCCCCACCTCCAAAGCCCTCAACAGCCGTTTATCTTGGTGCTCTAGGCGACCGCCTAGGTCGCCTGTATTGATGGGCCTCCACTGCACTTATGCCTTAAACTTGGTCATCTGTAGTTACAAATGCAGTAGTTATATATGTAATACAACATCTTTGTCTAGGTTATTGGAAATGGAAATTAAACACAGGACTTCTGGATCGAAAGGCATGAACATCTGTTGCCAAAGCTAAAAAAAACTAAGCTGTGTGATCTCAGAGTTTTAGAGATAACATCAATCTCTGAATGTGGCTCAGCCACTAATGGGAGACAGAGTACTGTAACAGGAACATCTAGGCAGGGCCTGCTCATAGCCTGACTTTGTTTTGTATCAGCAGAGCTTTGAACACTACTTTAGCCTAGGACTTATAGTAGGCCTCAGATGCAGGGGCTTATGTTTCAGGTCCTCTTCCTACTACTAGCAACAAATGTCCCATCCTACTGCTGATGACACAGCCAGAGACACTGCATTGCCTGTGTAATATTTGCACATGGGAATCTTCTTTTCTGAGACCAATGTCTTCCAAGAACTCCCACTCATATGGAGCAGAGACGGGAGACTTTATTTAATGCATGTATTGGACAACTTTCACAAAACATCAAAAGGCCAGACTAGGAAGCCAAAGACCAAAACTCTAGAGGGGGAGTTTAGAGTCTAAGGGATATGGAAGTATAAATACCACTTAGTCATAATACTTTGTTCCTAAATCCCATGTATATGTTTAAAACAGGAACAACGGACCAAGGCTAATGTTTGCAAAGCTAATCACTTCAAGTTGGGCACCTAAATCCATATTCACACACTGAAAAAAGTGCCTGCACTGGGAGAGGAAGTTGCTCAATATAAAGGATTTGGGGCTGACCTGTGATAATTTATGAACACTGCATGTGACAGGGTCCCTGGGGTAGTTACTGCATGGACATGTTGGGTTACTGGGATATAGCAGGTGGGGGTTAGTTAATAGCAAGATTGAGGAAACTAGGAGGAACACGACACAATGGCATAAATAGCCTCATTGTAAATCCATTGAAGATGGTCTCTCAGCTGAAGTGCATGTAAAGACAACAGACCTGGATTGTGGGTAGGAGAAATTGAACCTGTGACCTTGGGAGCTAAAGTCATATACTTCTACTGCAGGAGCTGAAACCCAGATGCTGTTTAGCTAAGTCTGTAGAGCAGACTTCATTCTCCCGTGTTAGTAGCCTCAGTGCCTCTGGGTTACATGTGTTTCAACTGAAGCATTATCTCCTGGTTACTGGGGTATGCAGGGGAGGACAAGCAGAGGCACAGCCCCCTAATACTTGTCAGGGATACAGGGCTCCTTTGGCCTTGGGTCTGCAGTGGGGGCACAGGGTACCTCCAGCCCCGGGCCACAGTGAAGGGCACAGGGCTCTTCTAGGCCCAGGACCACAGTAGGGATCTAGAGCTCCTCCATCCCTGAGGCTGCAGTAGAGGCACAGAGCTCCTCTGGACACGGTGGGGGCACAGAGCTTCTCTGGTCCTGGGACAACAGTGAGGGGCACAAGCCGCCTCTGACCCTGGGACCATAGCAGGGCACAGATCCTGCCCCTTCAAAAGTGGTCCCATTTAAATTCCTGCACATGCCCCTGCCTGGTTAAAGCACCTGACAACAAACCACATCTGGGTTCAAGACCTAGCTTGTCCACTGATTTACTGCGAGGCTTAGCCAACCTCCACACCTCAGTTTCTCCATCTGTAAAATGGGGAGCACAATGCTTCTCAATCTCACAAGAGTGTTAGTAGCGTTGTTTGAAAGTAGCTCTAAAATGCGTCGAGATCCACAGCTAGAGCACAGAAGTACAAAGGAACCATACTAGCATATATGAGTGATAGCTCAGTGGTTTGAGCATTGGCTTGTTTAAACTGAGAGTTGTAAGCTCAATCCTAGAGGGGGCCATACGAAGCAAGTCTGTCAGGGATGGTACTTGGTCCTGCCATGAGGGCAGGGGACTGGATTTGATGACCTCTGGAGGTCCCTTCCAGCTCTATGAGGGTATGTCTACACTACCCCCCTAGTTCAAACTAGGGGGGAGTAATGGAGTTGCAAATGAAGCCTGGGATTTGAATTTCCTGGGCTTCATTTGCATAAAGCCAGCCGGCACCATTTTTAAATGCCGGCTAGTTCGGACTCCGTGCCGCGCGGCTACACGCGGCACGAACTAGCTAGTTCGGATTAGGCTTCCTATCCGAACTAGCTGTATGCCTCGTGGAACGAGGGGGCGAATGCTCGCATGCTTGGGGTCCAGAGTGGCTTGGGGCGGGAAGTGCATGAAGTCTACTCCCCCCACCAGAGCAGGCAGTGCCCGGAGGGAACCGCCCCTTCTGCCGAGGCCCCACCCCTTCTTGGGGGGACTGGAGCCAGCCCGCAACCATGAACCAAAGTTCATGACATGGCCCCCCTGCAAAAATTATTGCTCACCCCAAATCTAGAGCATATGGAGTGCAGCCCTCTTCAATGTTTGCATCAATCTGAGTACATAAAAAAGAGAGAGGAATGGAGAGCTGTTCATATACTGCATGTCCTCAGCAGTGTCTGCCTGTAGGCTGCTGCCCTCCTATGGCAAGTCACAATCGAATCCCCTTCATTTTCAGCCCGCATCTCTGAAAGGAATACCCCTCCTCCCCCGTTCTGAGATGATGGCTGCGATACCTGCTGTTAAAATGATACCCTCCAAAACCCAATGTGCTAGTTCACTATGTGAAATTAAAAAGCAGAGTTCCTTAGAAAATCAGCATCCTGGGGTGCAACTCATCTCTTTTCTGAGAAAGGAGCGTTTCTTTCCTGCAAAGGGACAGTGCACAACCGAAAGAGCAATTGTCATTCTCGGGTTGCGTGTGCCCCTGTTATTGTTGAATGGTAACTTCTTCAAGCTGTACAGCTGGCTCCAGTGCTCCCCTCCCTAATGATGGGGGAGGAGAGTTTTCAAGAGCTTGTATCTTGGCAACATAGTTGATTTGGAAGCTCAATGCTTAAAATAAGGCTATATTTGAGCAAATCTGTGTCTGTTACCATGGTAGGATTAGGAAGCTAACCCTCAGGGCAAGTACTTTGTGCTTGCTTCTATTTTCAGCATTCTCTGGTGTGCTCCTTTACTGCCTGCCATCCTAAGTCTCTGGTGGTATCCCTCCACTCCTGTCTCCCCACAACTATCTTCATGTTCAGGAGAGGCAAGCTGCAACTCCACCCATAAGTTGCTCTTTATAAGAGGAGGATGCAAGGCAAGACCAAGGTACTGGCACTGAAAGTTAGCCTCATTGACCTTCCATGATCATAATTCCTTCCTTCACTGAATGGAGACCAGTGTTTCCAGAAGACCAGATTCAGGTTAGTATTATAAGTGCCCTTTCGAGTGATTGGGAATAAAGATTTTTCCATTTTAACAGGTCTTTTGCCTCCTTCCCCTGAAAAGGCAGTAATGGCCAAAATTCTCCAACCTGACTTGCAATTTTGGATTGCATGGATTTTTAGGTGCCCAACTTGAAACATGTTCACAGGGCCTGACTTTTATTTGGGCACCTAAAAATGCCTGCAATCCAAATGATGAGTCACTTTTGAAAGCTGTGACCTTACATTGACATAGACCTGTTGGTTTGGAAAGAGCTCACAGCCCTTCCTGTCAGATGCCCTATATGTGCAGCACTATTCCTGGGTGAAAGTTGACAATATCTACCTTAAATTAATGGAGATTGCCTATCTCCTAGAACTGGAAGGGACCTTGAGGTCATTGAGTCCAGTCTCCTGCGTTCACAGCAGGATGAAGTACTATCCCTGACAAACTTTTGCCCCAAACAGCCTCCACGAGGATTGAACTCACAACCCTGGGTTTAGCAGGCCAACACTCAAACCACTGAGCTATCCCCCCTTAAGGCCTCATGCTGAAACTCTTGCTCAAGAGAGTAAACTTTGCTCACTTGAGTTATCTTACTGACTTCTTGCATGATTATACAAATTATTTATGTGGATAAAGGTGTCACAGGGTGGCTGGCGTTAGTAAATAAAGTCATCAGGTTCCACTGTGCCAGAGCAGGAGCTGTCATTTGGCCAGTTCAGAGGCTGGAGAAGCACCTCAAAAAAGATCAGTGAAGGAATGACCCACTGAAGGGAGGAGCAGGTTGGTTCAGTCAGGAAGAGCAGGTGAGAGCTACCAGAGTCCAGGGGGTTTGGAGGCATCATAGAGGGATGCAGAAGGTGGTTCTTAGGGGAAAACTGAAGGCAGGAAAGCAGCGAGAGGAATTTGCTGGCTGATATCTCTAAGCCGTAAAGGGCTTGAGGGCAGCAGGCCAGAGACCAGCAGAGAATGCATAATAGAACAATAAAAGAACCTATACGCATGCTAAAAATTCACCCCAATTCCAGTCTCGGGCTCTGGTAGGTGTCAGTCCTTCAAGCCCCACCATTGGCTTTTCTTTGGGGTTAAAAGTTCATAGCTGAATCAGATTCTGAGCCAGAACAACCAGAACACATTGCTGTTTTTCCTTTATACAGTGTGGGCATTTGATCTTGACAGTGGCCAACTCTTCAGGGTGTAGCTTCCAAAGGGCTAGGGTTTTGCATAACTGAAGATGGGAATTTGCATTCACCTTCCCAGAGATATTCTCCAGAAAAGCTACTTAGCATATTTTGTTCCCAAAGTTTGCTCTTGTCTGGCACATTGCTCGTTATAGTCCTTTGAACTCCAAGGTCTCACATTTGTCACATCTGCCCCCTCCAGAAGTTACATACAGTAATACAATGGGCCCCAAATTTACTTCAGCTGAATTCAGCAAGGTCTCCCCAGGCTATTGCAAGAAATTGCCATATTTGCCACACGGTTCCTTTTCACTTAGGAAGCGAAGTATGGATTTCTGCCTTTGTCTTGAAGCACTGGAGTCAGAAAGTGTTGTCTTGTGTTATTTATCTGTCTGTGAAACTCATTGCACAATTGTGAATGTAATAATAAACTACCTGCTTATCAAGGCTCCAAGCCTGGATTTTAGGGAAATGACTGGCTTTGGGCAAAGCAACCACTAGAGCTGCTAATGCTAACATCTGATCTCCTTAGACATGGGATACAGCATGGTCAGCACAGTGTCCACAGAAAAGGATTGATTTTTAGCCTTCCTTTGCATGAGAAGCTTTTAATTGCTATAAAGACCTTTAATGAAGGGAAAGTAATGGCAGGTCTGCACTGAAGGGGACAGTGTACAAGGCTGCTCAAAGCGAGAGGGAGCAGTTCTAACTTGTATTTGTGGACTCAGTGGGTACAGAAGTAAAGTGGGTTTGGTTAGCACCTGATGGTCTATTGTACAAGTCAGGCAGGCAGCCTGCTTAGAGATGACAGGGGTGTTCTGTAGAGTCAGAACAAGCTTTACCTTTTATTATCTCTGTAGGAGGCTGTCGAAATGCCCTTAAAGAAATGGGACTCCATAGTATTCAAACTGACACCGGTGATTGCATCTCACTCTTGTCACATGACAAGACATCACATACACACAGGCTGCTCTACCTACGGTGGCAGATTTCCAGACAGCTGCCTAGGGCATCAAGCTTGGCTGCTGTCACTCTGTCATGGCACAGATTACAATGCTACTTGCTCGGATTTGGTCCTGCCGCTCTCTTCCTCCTCCTCCCCCCATCATGATGGAGATATGGCTGGAACATATTTGAGTGGTGTGAGCACAGTCAAGTGTTGCCTAGGGTAGCAGACTATATTGAGCAGCCTCTGCATACAAAGTAGGGCCAAATCTGTAAAAATTTAGAATTTAGCAGTATGGGAATGCTTAGAGGTTCCTTTGTCCTAGGTACAGTATTGATACATAGTAAGAGAACAGTTCCTTTCCAAAGAACTTACAGCATAAACAGCAAGACAGAAAGAGCGGGAGAAAAGAAGCATAGATCATTTTATAGATGGGAAAACTGAGGCACAGAGATGATTTGGTCAATGTCATATAAGGGGGTCTCTGGCAAATTGGGGAATTGAATGAAGACCTTCTGAGGTGCAATCCAATGATTTCAACACAAGATCATCAGCCACAAAATTCAAACCCTGATCCAAGTTTTGAAATCTCCAACAATCAATCAGCTATGCTAAGACCCAGAGTTTGTTTGTCTGTCTGTATTTATCTTAAAATGAGGGATAAGGAATCTTTCGGAAAAGGCTTTATTTTCTGAAAGATCCGCATCTAGACTGGTGCTTTTTTCCGGCAAAGCTCCGAGCCGGAAAAAAGCGGCAGCCATTTTTATGCTAATGAAGTGGGGGGGATTTAAATCCCCGCTTCATTTGCAATTGCGATATGTCTAATTTGCATCCCTTTTACGGAAAAGGGATGCAGTCTAGACACAGCCCCAGGGTATGAATCTTGGGGGGGGTCAGTCCCCCCCTACCATCCTCCCTACACACACACAGATTCCCCTGTCCAGATTCCCCTGTCCAGAGCCCCTCCTCAGCCCCCCCTCCCAATCCTGACTCCTGCATCCCCCACACCCAGAGCCTCCTGCCCTGAGCCTTGCCTTAATAACTTGAGCAACACCAGGTAAATGTGCTAGTTAATTATAAAGGTTGGAGCTGGAGCTGGTTTTACTTATCAAACATCCCCAGAGTTTAGGGATGTATTAATACAGGATTTGAATTTGAGTCCATCTCTAGTAAAATTAGAACTCTGTTTTTTTCCCCAAGGTGTGTCTGGTAGGTATGTATGAGGCTGAAATATTGGTTAATATTCAGCCCTAATGTAGGTGGGTATAATTCCACTGACATTAAAGGAGCTTCATTATTCATTTGTTGCCGGGCTGAATTTGACCAGGTAACTATTTGCTGTGCATCTCAGTGAGTCTGAACAGGCTCATCAGTGCTCCCAGTCAGATTGTTCCAACACCAGTGTGATAAGCTTGAACCGGGTATGCCATGGTTGCACACATACTCAGGAGAGTGTCCAAATCCGGTTCAGAGGCTGCATGGCAATGCTGGATACCACAGTGCAGCAGCAAATTGATACCCAGAATGTTCTCCAGTTCAAAGCTCTTTCACATCAATGCAGATATCTGAGCTTTTAAAACAGCAACTTTCAAACTGTGGGTCTAGTCCTGGGGCGTGCAAACTACAGCCAGTGAGCCAGATCCAGCCCACCAAACCACCTGATCTGGCTCACAGGCTGCCCTGCTGGGACCCTCAGACACAGAGCAGCCCCACATCACTTTAAGCATCTAGCTGCTCCCTGTGGCTCTCTGGTCCAGGCACCAGGGGAGAGGAAGGCTTCTCAGAAACTGGCTAGTGAGAGCAGAGAGATTTTGCTGGGAGCAGGGATAGAGTGTGAAGCCTTCCTTTTCCCTGGGCACCTGGAACAGAAAGCCACGGGAAGCAGCCAGCCATTTTGAGCAGCCTGGGGCTGCAGTAAGCAGGGAGCCTGCCTCAGGATCCTATAGTGCTGCTGCCCAGGAGCCACCTAGGTATGGGCCTACTTAGGCTCCTCAGTTGACATTCACAGTTACACGCAAGCTACTGGTACATGCAAGGAGCCAGCTTTTAAGTTGGCATGTGCCAGCTCCCAGGGAGCTGCCTCTCCCCACCCCCCATGTTGCTGCCTTTATATCAGAGACTGCAGTGTGGTGGGGGGGAGGCACGAGTTGGTACGTGGGAGGAACTGGCTTTTACATGCACTGGCTCCTGGGGAGCCACCTACTCCCTTGCGCGGGGAGCCAGGAGGGAGCCACCGGGGGGAAGAGAGGAGGTAGGAGCCACCTGTCCTGCCACATGTAACTGAGTAATTGCTGAATATTTCAGCAGATACACAGTTACTTAATTAAACACATTTTAACATCCTTACCCTATACCCCGGCCCAGGCCAGAATCCTCTCCTGCACGCATACCCTCTCCTGGATCCTGCACCCCAGCCCCTGTCCCAGATCACAATCCCCTCCTTGAACCAGACTCCCTCTCAGCCACAACGCCCTCTCCCGCACATCAGTCATCTACTCAAGCTCCCTTCTGCACCTGACCTCTGTCCCAGACCCTGGACCCCCTCCATAAAAAAGTATGGGCCTTGACCACTTACCAAAATATTGGAGTGGCCCCTCATCAAAAATTACTGCCCACCTCTGGTCTACTCCTTTAAAAATTACTCCATCACCCCTCAAGTGGGCCATGACCCTGTTTTCACTGGGTCTAGCTTAAACTTGCTGGGACTAGGGGCCAAGACCCAAAGTCCACCACCCACAGGGCCAAAGTTGAAGCCTGAGCCAAAACTGAAGCCGGTGAGTTTCAGCCCTCAGTTGCAGAGCTCAGGTTATAGGCCCCCTGCTTGGGGCTGAAGTCCTTAGGTTTTGGCTCTGTTCCACCCCTGTCCACAGCTATGGGGCTCCAGCTTTAGTTCCCTCACCCAGGCAGAGAGTTTGGGTGGGCTCAGGATTCTGTCTTCCTTGTTGGGGTCATGCTGTGATTTCTTTTTTTGTCTGAAGAGGATCACAGTGCGATGATGTTTGGGACCCTCTGAGAACAAATTCACTGAGATAGTAAATGTGAATATTCTTTTCAATGTGTTTTACAAGCCAGGATCATATGAGGTTTTTCCTCACTTTTAACCTCAATTCCTTTTATTTTGTTTGGGCATTTAACTGTTTATTTTTTGTTCTGATTTCTTAACTATCATTCCCAGATCCTATTTTACACAGAATGTAAAGACAAGGAACTTAATTTTGCTCCCTGTGGCATCAGCATAACAAGAGAGAAAAAACAGGAGTAACGTCCCTGATTTAAATGCAATTAGTATTGATTTATTCTGCTGTAAGCGCGAGCAAAATCCAGCTGCTTGGGTTTATAAAAACTTTAGCCAAGGTAAAAGAGATTCTTTATTGGGTCAGAACCAGGTGGCATGTACACAATCCTCCCCAGAGACTAACTCCAGGAGTGGGGAGATAATGAGCAAAGTGTAAGCATGCTCTTAAAACCTTTTAATATTCATTGTTGTTGTAACTTTGTGCAAAATTGGCACAGCTGGTAGAGAGGAGAAAGTTATGTGCAAAGATTTCATCTCTTCACACCACAAGGGTGTGTGTGAATGCGAGTGAGTCTGAACGGGAGGGGGGGGATGTGCAAACCGTGAAGGGGCATGTGGGGTAGTGTCCAGGAAGGGATACGTGTTCTGTGTGCATACACGTGAGTCTAAAAGTGTGCGAGCGTGCGTGCAGGGGGAGAAATGTGCCTACGAGTGAAAGCGCGTGCGCGTACGGTCTTGTGCGATGCACGCGCCGCGCAACCACTGCGGCGCAGCAGCTCCAGGCCACACGAGGGCGCCGCGCTAAGACCGCGGCCGCTACAGCGCCCAGCCACGAGACTACAATTCCCAGGGCCCAGCGGGGCGCCCGCCGGAAGTGCAGGGCGCGCGGCGTCAGGGTCTGCCCGCGAGCTCAGCGCGAGGGAGCTGGATGAGGGGCGGCGGGCTGGGCCGGAGGTTGCTGGCCTCGGGGGGCGGTTCCCGGCCGGGCCCTCCCTGGGGCGCTGCGCTCCCGGCCACGAGGAGAGGTGAGAGGCGCCGCTCAGCGCCTCGCCCATGGACACTCCCCGGCCCCCTCCTCGCGCTTCTCGCCCGCGCCCCGCCTCCACGGGAGACACCCCAGCCCGCCGTGAGGGAGGCCCCCACCGGCAGGGGTGACTCCTCCGTCATCTCCCCCTCCCCTCCCGTGCGGAGGGGCCTTTTTTTTCTTTTCAGTGGGGCGGAGCCTTTCCGCCCCCGTCCTGCCCGCAGCGCCCTCCGGCCTGGGCGAGCCCCCGGCCAGCCTGTCAGAAAGCGGGGCGGGGCGTTGGTCATCCCCGTGCACATAGACCAGAGCTCTGGGCAAACCTCCAGAGGCCTTGCCGGCCAGGCCAGGGTTCCCCCTCCCTTGTGGTGTCCGTGTGCGGGGTGACGGTTGAGATGCGCCGCCTTGGTGCACGTGACAAAATTCGCTCTGCACCTGGATGATTGGGGGAGGGGGGGGGAGGGAGACTGAGGGGTTCGGCGTGTGGGAGGGGTCTCACCGCGGGGAGGGATGAGGACTCTGGCTGGCGATGAGCGGTTTGGAATGTGGGAGGGGACGCGGGGGGAGGTGCAGGGGGGAGGCTGTGGCTAGGGGTGCAGAATCTTGGATGGGCTGAGGGGGTTTTGATACAGGCTCCCTGTCCTCTCTCACTGCAGCAACTCAGGTGAAGACTATTTTCTTCCACTATTTGATCTGAGGAAGTGGGTCTGGCCCCCCGAAAGCTCATCATCTAATCAACCATCTTGTTGGTCTTTAAAGTGCTACATAGTCCTGTATTTTGTTTCTGCAGCAACTCAGGGCCAGTTAGTTGGGCGGTACCTCTCCACTGGCTGTGCCAGCTCCCGTGAGGCTGCCTTGAGCTGGGGGAGAGGTGCCTCTCCCCAGTTGCAGCAGGTTTATCATTCTGGAGACCATGGAGGGAGAACTTTGAAAAGGCACTTCTCCCCAGACCATGGCAGCTCCCTTCTGGGGCTGGGGGAGATGTGCTGCATCTGAGGTAGGGATGAAAATGTTGTTTTAAGTGGTTAATCGGTTAAAAATATTTTTAAGTGGTTAACTAATTAAAGTGGAGATGGGGGGGAGGGAGCTTGCAGTCCTCTCCTCTTTCCCGCAAACAGATGCTGGAGCGGTCTCTGTCTTTGGGGAGCTCAGACCCCCACACGGACAGGGGCTGCTGCCACAGACCAGCCTGGCTATGTCTACACTGGTGGCTTCTTGCACAAGAATATCTTGCGTAAGGGTTCTTGCGCAAGAACACGTCCACACTGCCATGTGCTTTTGCGCAAGAACATCCATGGGAACATGGACACTCTTGTGCAAGAAAGCTCTGATGACCATTTTAGCCATAGGGCTTTCTTGCGCAAGAAACCCCTGCCATGCATCCACACTGCCCTCTTGCGCAAGAGAACTTACATCTGTTAGAAAAGAGCATAGCTCTTGAGCAAGAAGCCCTGTCTTACCATGCTTTACTGTAAATCTTCTTGCGCAAAAGCGGGCGGGCAGTGTGGACGCTTTGCGGAAGAACAGCCATTCTTGCTCAAAAACCCGCCAGTGTAGACCTACCCAGTCCCTCTGTGTAGGGTTGGAGGAGACAGAATTAAGAATTACTTTGACAACCTGGAGAATCTGTCTGAATTAAACCAGGTGAAATTCAGTAATAAGTGCAAAGCACTACAAAATCAGATTAATATTGACCTTGCTTTAGCTGCAGAATTTTGACACTGTATGTTAATGTTATCTGACCTCTGTTTCTTTTCCTAATCAAAACCATGACAATCCTTGGACAATACAGGCAGTCCCTGGGTTACATGGATCTGACTTACATTGGATCCCTACTTACAAACGGGGTGAGGCAACCCCGCACTAGCTGCTTCCCCCCCAGTAGACCAGGGAGACGCGAAGCTAGCACACACACACCCCCCCCCCAGCAGACCAGGGAGACACGGAGCGGCTTTTCTCAGCAGACACCTCAGCTTGAGAATAAAGGACTGAGGGAAGTGAGAGGTGGGAGAATAAAACTGAGCTCTGGAGAAATGTTTGGCTAGAGTTTCCCCTACAATATGTACCAGTTCCGACTTGCATACAAATTCAACTTAAGAACAAACCTACAGTCCCTATCTTGTACGTAACCCAGGGACTGCCTGTAGTTTAGTGAAGGGAGAGAGTTATGATAGGAAGGAAGGATTTGTACAAGAACTGGGTTTTCAGCAGGGATTTAGATGTGAAAGGTTTTGCTGAGTAGCAATTAGGAGACTATTTGAAACAGGTTGGAGAAGGAGATTCAGAGAGGAATAAAGTATATGTAGGAAATTAGAGATACAGGCATGGTTGAATCACAAAAACTATTGAACAACTGGGATTTGAAGTTTTATATCCTCTGAGATATGATCTTTCACACAGTTTCAATAAAGTCGAACTTAACAAATCTGTGATATATTAGATGTTAAAAGCTTGTGTTTAAATCTGTTGCCTAATTGGTTAGTTGCTGAACCAGTGAATTCTTCCCAAGCACTGGGACTGCATAATTTTTGGCCATTTATTTACATAGCAGTACCATTTTGTGTGTCCCTGGAAGATGCAATCCCTTTGCCAGTAGGGTGCTGAGGAAGAAGTTGGCATGAAGACTTCATCTTGTGGGTGTGTAGTTATTGATAGAGGGCCCAGTGAGTGATGCAGATTGTACAACTAGTTTCTTGTTGGTTACATTAGAACAGTTACACTTTTAAAGGTAGAAACATAATTTAAATATCTTCCTTAATAGTTAATATATTATTGATAATCATCAAGTTATTCCATCACAGTGTTTTGGTCTTTGGTATATCTGGAAGCTTGACTGTAGCAGTAGTCTCTACTTTGGATATTTTAATTTGGGATTATTTTTTGGGGCCCTACTGGTTGAGCAGACCTTTGTAAAAGACAATGAGAACAATTATGAGCTTTAAATATTTACAGACAGGAGAAAATGCTGCCTAGACTGACTACTTTTCTCTGCTTTATAATCAAGCCATTGAAGGAGGACCAATGCTCTTTGTACACGTTAGTGCACTGGAGTCCTCCTTTCCATGATGACAGATTAATCAGCAAAAACTCTTTAATGTTGTTACATTCCAGGATAAAATTAACAAGGAAATGAATGAGTAAACTTCTTAATTCTTGCTATTTTCAGGTTTTGCTGCCACCGTCCCTGTGAAATCATATGATATGAGAAGAGTTGAAATAACCCCATTGGAACAGAGAAAGTTAACCTTTGATACCCATGCCTTGGTTCGAGAGCTAGAAATGCATGGTGAGCAATACCTATTGAGTAACTCAAGTGAAATCATACTGTTACTTTGCCATGGGTTAAGGAATTCTGTTATTGGGAGCAGGCTGGGAGTTCAACCTCTTTCCAGGGTAAAGTTTTTACAGTACAAATTGAATTCATGACATTCTCAGAATTTCCATATACCATGGATGTGGATTGGACTGGTAATTAGAAAATTGAGCTAGTTTTGGGAGGAGAAGGGGTTGTTTAACTCAGACTCTAGAGAAGCTAAAGCTTTAGAATCATATCAACCTACACACAAAAGGTACGTCTACACTGCGGAGGGGGGGGGGGTTTCCGGGATGCCAAGAAATGTGTTTGTTCTTCTGCTTTTTTTTTTTTTGCGGAAGAGCAAATGCACTCTTTCAGGAAGCCCTGTATGCCTCATTCTACGAGGAATAAGGGCTCTGCCGAAAGAGGGGTTTTTTCCGCCATTTGGCCCCATCTAAACTGGGCCAAATGGTGGAAAAGTGACTGGAAAAGCCTATAGTGTAGACCTAGCCAAAGTATTAGCACTGGTAAGTAGGAGCCCTGATGGTTAAATTTTGGCCTGGTATAAACAGATGCAATGCTCTTGTAGTTAGCAGTGTTTCACATACTTATGCCCAGTCTGAATTTGCCCCAAAAGATGTGTAACAATTTCAACTTATGTAAGATTCCCTTATTACTTTCATTCTTTTTTCCTAGGATGTACACGCTTTAGCAAAGGATAAATTTGGTTTATTAAATAGTGTTTGTGAAAAATACTATCCGTTTAAAAAAAAAAAAAAAACCTAAACCACCTGAGGCAAATGATCAGATTGCAGATTATGCTCCTATTACGTTCTGTACCTGCAGATAGGTCTTTGGCTTTTCTATATCAAAATATAAAGGATGCACTTCACATTCAGAGCTGCAGAAGTTCAGAATTTTGAAAAGTTCCATGATCTTAAAAGTTTTGATAGCTTGGTGGTTGGTTCCATGTCATTGGCTGTATTTGCATTTGCTTACTGAGCTTTATGCTTATTGTTTAGCTTTTGCTTGCATCTCCATACAATTTTTCCTTTCATCTTAACCTGTCACCATTCAACTGTCTTTAAGGTTTTGGTAAAGAACAAGCAGAGACCATTGTATCCGCATTAACAACTTTGTCAAATGTCAGTCTGGATACGGTCTATAAGGACATGGTGACCCAAGCTCAACAGGTAATAAATCAGTGATTTGTAGTTTCCTTGTCATTTGATACATCTGTGAAGCATCATAAACACTAATAGTGCTTCATCTGATAAAGTGGGGTTTACCCATGAAAGCTCACAATCCTAAATATTTTTGTTAGCCTCTAAGGTGCCACAGGACTACTCATTATTTTTAAGTTACAAACTAACATGTCAACTCCTCTGAGACTTTATAAAATATATAGTGCATATTTTCATGTTTAAAGCAAAAGAAAACTAATGTAATGATTACTTTTATTGAGGCAGATTGTCCTAAAATCCTAGCTGATCTTAAATTGCATGGATAAGTGATATCTTGCATTACTATAGCACCTTTCATCCCACAGGAACCCAAAGTTCTTTACAAAAGTAAGAATGATATACAGCTGCTATGCAGGAATTGCCTCATCTGCTACTGAATGGCAGTCTCTAGGGTGAGAGGCAGTGGCTGTGTCTAGACTGGCAAGTTTTTCTGCAAAATCATCTGCTTTTGCGGAAAAACTTGCCAGCTGTCTACGCTGGCCGCTTGAATTTCCACAAAAGCACAGACGATCTAATGTAAGATTGTCAGTGCTTTTGTGGAAATACTATGCTGCTCCCATTCGGGCAAAAGTCTTTTTCCAAGAAACTTTTGCGCAAAAGAGCCAGTGTAGACAGCAGAGATTTGTTTTCCGCAAAAAAGCCCCGATTGCGAAAATGGCGATGGGGGTTTTTTGCGGAAAAACGCGTCTAGATTGGCCACGGACACTTTTCCGCAAGAAATGCTTTTGTGGAAAAGCATCCTGCCAATCTAGACGCGCTTTTCCGAAAATGCTTTTAACGGAAAACGTTTCCATTAAAAGCATTTCCGGAAAATCATGCCAGTGTAGACGTAGCTAGTGAGTTTAGGACAGGAAGTGAATTTCAAGCAAGGCTATCTTGGTAGTTAATCACGATATACTGTAGATGCTTTAGGTAAGGGAAAGTAGCCTGTGTCTTTAATAGCAGCATAGATACACAGTATTTATCTTGATTGGTTTCTGATTTAAAAAACAACCAGAATTGCTTTATGATGATCTTGACTCTTTCTACATATTTGGTTCTTAGGACTGGTCTTTTACATAATTCAAACATACACCGATGCATCATGGAAAGAATCATGTTGATTGTCATCTATAACTTGTCGGTTCAAGCTGGTGCTTATACAATCCTGTGATTGTAGTCAGCCAGTAAAATAATTTGTGTCTGGAGGTACAGGGGAAGATAATTAATTTAATCATAACAAATATGTGAAATTAAAATTATCTAAATTTTAATTTTGTTGTAAAGTAGACAACTGGACCAATGTAACTCTTATACAAAATAATAGTTTACATAATAAATCAAGAAGACACTAGGCTGAGAATTATACACCACTTGCACAATCTCACTGAATGTAAGCACAAATTACTTCTCCGTTATTAAACCATGGAGTCTTATTGCCAACAGTTTTTTTTCCCCGTATTTATTTATTTTTTAATTTTTGAGAACTTTTAAAATAAATAACTAAATCATATCAGTAGAGGAGAACCCATGAACTTGTGTTTTTCCTGTTCTTTTTTATGTTTCAGTTTAATATGGAAACCTTCCTGGCTTTAAGATCTAGTTGCTAAACAAGTATAAATGTACATTTTCCTAAGACATAAATCCCAAATGTAACATCTTAGTGAATGTTAAATTTAAAAGTTCTAAGGCTGAATATTTTGACTTGGGCTGTGGAGATAATGTATCCAAACATAAGCACGTCCATAGTACTGTAAAGAATTGTAGGAAACTAATACTGCGTGTGTTCAACAGAGTAGGTATCAGGCCTGATTTTCCTTTGACTTCAAAGGGAGTGGGCTGAATTGTAGTTACACTAGAACATCAGAGTTATACGTTCAGGAATGGAGGTTGTTCATGACTTTGAAGTGCTCATAGTTTTGAAATTTCCTGTGCAGAAGAAAAAGGCTGCTTAGTATTTTACATTTAACACAATAGTGTGCTTTTTTTGGCTCTGCGACTGCTGGTGATTGTGTACTTCCAGTTCCAAATAAAGTATGTAGTTGTCAGTTTGTAACTCTGATGTTCATAACTCTGCAGTTCTACTGTAAGTTTGAATTGGCATTGAGGAGTATTAACTCCCTAAGTTGAAGTGAATTTAGTGCTTGTGAAAGGTGACAGTTTGATAATAGGGATTTAAAATCCTGTTCAATTGCTTACCTGGTTAACCAATTAAAAGGGGGGGACTGGGCAGGCAGAGAGCTGCTCCAGCTCCCACCAATTAAGGTTAACTGGTAAGCCTTACCTGTTAAAGGTGAGGCTTACCATTTAACCGGTTAAACATTCACAGCCCTACTTAATTGATAGTGCTGGAAACCGAACTCTGTCCAAACAATAGGTAAGTCAGTGAGATTTCTTGCTATGCCTTGCCAATGTACCTTATCACATTGGGGTGAGAGAGCAGTTTGGTATCCATAACCATTCTGTGCTTGACCTCTCTTCCAAGTTTGAGAGTCCAAAGTTATAGCAAGGAAGACTCGTGGACTAAATACTTGTGGCTTTTCTATCTTCATTTTAGAATTATTTGATAAAACAGCCAAAAGTAAGGTGCTGAATCTCTTGAAAAAACTCCAGTTTTTTATTGTCTGTTACTGTGTGTCTTTTTTATTTTATGCCTGACAGTCACGTTAATGATTTCATGCACAAAGGAACTTTGCTTTCTGTGACCTATGCAAGTCTTTTTTTCCTGTTGAAATGCAATGTTTGAAAAGGTCTTGACATTTTTTAGCAAGTCTGAATGATTACTATATTATTTCCTAGGAAATAACTCTGCAGCAGATAATGGCACATTTGGACTCTATTCGGAAAGATATGGTAATCCTAGAGAAAAGTGAATTTGCCAACCTGAGAGCAGAGAATGAGGTACTACTGATTTTTTTCTAACTGAGAATACAAATTGCTAATTGAGAAGTATGCTGATATCTAAGTAGCTCTAAAAATCAGTTATACTTTCACCAATGCTGAAAACTTCGTTTACTTGTCTACGGATATAAGAGACTAGTCAACTACCCAATAAGTATATGCTTATCAGCTAGTTGAATAGTGGCTCGACTAGTTGCTCCCCCTCCCTCCCGCTGCCTCTGTCAGAGAGAGGCAGTGGGAGGGGGCAGGAGCTGGTGCTGGGGGGAGTTGGCTTAAAAGCTAGTTCCTCCCAGTACCATCTCCAGAGGGGAAAAGAGGCAGAGGCATAGTGGGTGATTGGGTACTTTTAAATGTATTAAGAGCCACCAGTTTCCCAGCTACACCTCTGCCTTTTAAATGTATTAAGAGCTGGGAGCTAACCCCACTGTGGCTCTGCAGTTTCCCCCCCGTTCAAGTGCTTCAAAATGAATTCCTTGAGGATCCCCTCCATGATTTTTCCGGGAACTGAGGTAAGGCTGACTGATCTGTAGTTCACTGGATTGTCCTTCTTCCCTTTTTTAAGGATGGGCACTACGTTTGCCTTTTTCCAGTCATCCAGGATCTCTCCCAATCTCCATGAGTTTTCAAAGATAATGGTCAAAGGCTCCACAATGACATTTGCCAACTCCCGCAATACCCTCATATGCATTAAACCTGGGCCCATGGATTTGTGTATGTTTAGCTTTTCTAAATAGTTCCTAACTTGTTCTTTCCCCACCAAGGGCTGTCCACCTCCTTCCCATGCTGCGTTGCCTAGTGCGTTTGTCTGGGAGCTGACCTTGTCCGTGAAAACTGAGGCAAAGAAAGCATTGAGTACTTCAGCTTTTCCCACATCATCTGTCACTAGGTTATCTCCCTCATCCAGTAAGGGCCCTACACCCTCTCTGATCACCCTCTTATTGCTAACATGCCTGTAAAAATCTATCTTGTTATCCTTCATATCCCTTGCTAGCTGCAATTCCAATTGCACTTTCACCTTCTTGATAACTCCCCTGCATTCTCGAGCAATATATTTATACTCCTCTCTAGTCATCCATCCAAGTTTCCACTTCTTGTAAGCTTCCTTTTTTGTGTTTAAGCTCACCAAGGATGTCACTGGTAAGCCAATCTGGTCACCTACCATATTTGCTTTCCTTGCTGCACATCAGGATGGTTTCTTCCTGTGCCTTTAATAAAGCTTCTTTAAAATACTGCCAGCTCTCCTGGACTCCTTCCCCCTTCATGTAAGCATCCCGGGGAATCCTGCCCACCAGTTCTCTGAGGGAGTCAAAGTCTGCTTTTCTGAAGTCCAGGGTGTGTATTTTGCTACTCTCCTTTCTTCCTTTGGTCAGGATCCTGAAATCTACCATCTCATGATCACTGCTTCCCAGGTTGTCACCCACCTCTACTTCCCTTACTAGTTCCTCCCTGTTTGTGAGCAGCAGGTCAAGCTGCGCATGACCCCTGGCCGGTTCCTTCAGCACTTGTACCAAGAAATTATCCCCAACATTTTCCAAAAACTTCCTGAATTGTCTGTGTACTGCTGTATTGGTCTCCCGACAGATGTCAGGGTGATTAAAGTCGCCCATGAGAACCAGGGCCTGGGATCTGGAAGCTTCTCTCAGTTGTCCAAAGAAAGCCTCGTCTACCTCATCCAGCTGATCCGATGATCTATAGCAGACCCCCAACCACAACATCATCCCTGTTGCTTCCACCTCTAAACTTAACCCATAGACTCTCAACAGTCTTTTCTCTCTCTAAATACTGGAGCTCCAAGCAATCATACTGTTCTTACATACAATGCAACTCCTCCTCCTCTTCTCCCCCACCTGTTCTTCCTTAACAGTTTATACCCTTCCATGACAGTGCTCCAGTCATATGAGTCATCCCACCAAGTCTCCCTTATTCCAATCAAATCATAGTTCTTCGACAGGAACAGGCCTTCTAATTCTTCCTGTATGTTTCCCAGGCTTCTCACATTTGTGTACAAACACCTCAGATAACCAGTTGATTACCCTACCTTCTCCATCCAAATCAGAGGTCCTCCTTTGTTGATCATTCCTCCTTGTGATTCTTCCTGGTGTCCAACTTCCTCACTTACCTCAGGGCTTTGATCATTGTCCCCCAACAAACCTAGTTTAAAGCCCTCCTCACTAGGTCTGCAAGCCTGCCTGGGAAGATGCTCTTTCCTGTCTTGGGTAGGTGGATCCTATCTCTTCCTAACAATCCTTGTGCCCGGAACAGAGTCTCATGGTCGAAGAAACCAAAGCCCTCTCTCCGACACCACCTGCACAACCACGCATTTACTTCCTCACTTCAACAATCCCTACCCCGACCTTTTCCTTCAACCGGAAAGATGGACGAGAACACCACTTGTGCTTCAAATCCTTGATCCTTCTTCCCAGTGCTACATAATCTGCTGTGACTTGCTCAAAGTCATTCTTGGCCCTATCATTAGTTCCTGCATGGAGAAACAGGAAGGGGTAGAGATCCGAAGGTTTAATCATTTTCGGAAAACACTCGGTCACATCCTGAATGCGAGCTCCCGATAGGCAGCACACTTCTCGAGACTGCAGATCTGGACAGCTGATGGGTGACTCAGTCCCGTCCACCACCACCCATCGTCGTCTTTTGGGGGTGCAGGTCATGGAACCCCCATTCCTAGGTCTGCGCATCCCATGTGGATGTGCGAACTTGGAAAGGGTACAGAGAAGAGCGACAAGAATGATTAAAGGTCTAGAGACCATGACCTATGAAGCCAGGCTTCATGAACTGGGCTTGTTTAGTTTGGAAAAAAGAAGATTAAGGGGGGACATGATAGCGGTTTTCAAATATCTAAAAGGGTGTCACAAGGAGGAAGGAGAAAATTTGTTCCTCTTGGTTTCTGAGGACAGGACAAGGAGTAATGGGCTTAAAGTGCAGCAGGGGAGGTTTAGATTGGACATTAGGAAAAAATTCCTAACTGTCAGGGTGGTCAAATATTGGAATAAATTGCCAAGGGAGGTGGTGGAATCTCCCTCTCTGGAGATATTTAAGAACAGGTTAGATAGACATCTGTCAGGGATGGTGTAGACGGAGCTTGGTCCTGCCTTGAGGGCTGGGGGCTGGACTCGATGACCTCTCAAGGTCCCTTCCAGTCCTATGATTCTATGCCTTCCAGTAGATGGTGTTCCCTTCTGATTTGTTCCCTGAGAGGTCCCTGCCAAAGCATTCTCCACTGCAGTGCCTGTGGAGAGAGCCTGATAGCGGTTACTTACCTCCACAGGAATGGGGGATACCTGAGTTGGCCGCCTTCTCCTTCTAGAGGTTACATGCTGCCAGTTTTCTTCCTTCTCCTGCACTGCCCTGACTGACTTTTCAGCCTGCTCTGCCTGCAGGATTAAACGCTGCCTTTTATCGAAGTCTTCATCCTCTCTGATAGAATGGAGGGTCGATACTTGGGCCTCAAGTCCTCTAATTTTTTCTTCCAAATGGTGACCAGCTTACACTTAGTGCAGATGAAATCTCTTCTTTCTTCCAGCTTGAGGACAAACATGATATATGCTGTGCAGGTAACAACAGCAGACCTATCACCATCCATACCTGCCTTTCTTCTGAGATTCCTCAGTTGTCATTAAATGCTTCCGTGAAGGGCAGGAGTGTAGTGAAAAGTTTTTAAAGAATGGTGAGTGTATCTCACCCCCTTCCCACTCCCCAATTCCCTAGCTCCCTCTCCAAACTCCCTGGTCGCTGACGCACTCCTTTATAAAGCCCTAGACTGCCTGGTAGCCCTTCCCCCTGATTAAGGCTCAATCAATAAGCAGAGGCTTCTAGATTTCAAACCCTGATTAGAAGTTCATAGCTTCCATTCCACCTGCCAGCCACAGCACACACTCCATGGGGAAGAGGAAAGGGAAAGGAGGGGGAAAAAAACCCAAACAGCCAAACACAAGCTTAGCACACAGCAAGAAAACCACAAACACACACTACAAACAGCCACTTTCCTCAAGGGTCCTGTATTAGCTTCCTCCTTTATCTGGAGAACTCCCTCTCCAAACTCCCTGTTAACAGCCCCTGTTCATAAAGATTTATTTGTGAGAGATCATTATTTTCAGTGATTCTGTTCAGTCGGTATAACAAATATGTGATAGCACTGGTCTGTCTGCCTAGCTAAAATGGTTAGTAATTTATTAATTCTGTAAAATCTTTTTTTTTTTTTTTTTGTACCCAGAAAATGAAAATTGAGTTGGATCAAGTTAAACAGCAGCTAATGGTAAGTGAACAGCAAGTACCTAGAGAGTCTAATACTTGGGGAAGTGTGTAATTAGTTTGTTCTATCTTTATTCTGAAGAATGAAACCAGTAAAATCAGAGCTGATAATAAGCTGGACGTAAATCTGGAAAGGAGCAGAGTGACAGATATGGTAAGCTGATTTAAAAAGATGCATCTCAATTGACTGCTTGTATTGCATTACTGAGATTGTAATTTCTTTCCTCTTCTTCATCTATAGTTCACAGATCAGGAAAAGAATCTCATGGAAACAACTACAGAGTTTCATAAAAAAGTGAGTACGAGCTATTCTGTGTCTGACAGATTTATGGACCCAATCCTGCTTTCCTCATGGACCCAGAACTCTGAGTGGAATTAGAAGAGTTTTGAGTTTTCAACAAATGCAAGATAGCACACGACTTAAACCTGTGTTTCTTAAGCACACATTAAAACGCTCCTACACATGTACAGATATGACTATCATAAACTGGATCATGTTCTAGTGCATCCAATCTACAGTAAAACTCCAGTTGTTCAGCATCCAGTGGTCCGGCACTCCCAATAGTCCGGCACCAACTGGAACCCGGAAGTGCTCTGGCTAGCTGGACAATTGGAGCTGCTCGGCTCCCGGCTTCCCCAAGTCTTACGCTGGTCAGTTTCAGCAGCAGCGGACTTGGGAAAGCCTTAGGGCAGAGCACCCCAGATGCTCCGCCGCTGGTCAGTTTCAGTAGCGGCAGACTTGGAGAATCTGGGGGCAGAGCAGATGGGGTGCTGCCCATGCTGCGCAGTTCCCCGCTGACCCACTCCCCCCGACCCTTCATAGCCACCCTTCCGGTACTCCGGCATATCCAATAATCCGGCACCCCCTAGGTTCCAAAGGTGCCGGATTATCGGAAGCTTACTGTTCTTCCTTTGAAATACACTCTTCATAAAACTTTAAAGCAGTGGTCCCCAACCTTTAGAGGCTGCCGGGCGCCGGGGGCGTGGCCGTTCACCTGCCGGGCGCCAGAGGGCGGGGACACATGCACGCCCGGGGGCGGCCCCCCCCCCCCCATAGCCGCATGCTCGGGGGCTAGCGGCCCCCCACCCCCCTCCCCGCAAGCGCCGTGCACCCGGGGCCAGCGCTCCCCCCCCAAGCGCCAAGCGCCCGGGGCGCGAGCGGCCAATTCACGGCACTCCCGGGGCCAGCGCTTACCATGCGCCAGCTCCGGCACCATGCATGCACCACGTGCCCGGGGCCAGGCCAGCCCAGAGCACTTGGCAGGCGCACAGAAATGGCCCCGCGGGCGCCGTGTTGGGGACCACGGCTTTAAAGCATTATTCATGACTCTAATGCTGTGTATTGTGTTCTTGTATTTTTGCTGTATTCTATATTAACATTTCTAGCACAAATAATTCTACAGTTTATATTTATTTTAATGAAGACTTGTACTCACAAAGAATATCAGAAACCTAGGTCCTCTACGTTGGTCAGAATGTTCACACTTGCTCTCGTGTTCTTGCTGCCACCCTTCTCACTCTTCATGTTTCAGTCACTCATAGTTGCATCTCCCATCGGTGGCTCACAAGTCTGCCTCTCCGTGCCTGTCATGTCTTCATTCATCTTTAGCCTGTTTTTGTAGTTTCTTCCCACATGTCTCATCACCAGACTCCACATTGCCAAAACTGCTCCTGACCTTTCCTCTCAAAACCCCTCCCCGTTCACTGAGTTCTCTGCAACTGCTAACAGTACCAGCATTCTTCATGTCACTTGGGCCTTGGACATCTCACGCTTTTGCTTTGCACATTAGCACTATCTAACTTCTCACTTCTTCCATAATATTTCTAATGGCATTTTTGAGTACTCTACACTTCAGAGAAAATTAGGCCACTTTTATTTAGGTGCTTAAACATGATCAGCATTGTAATTAAACTGATACTGAACTACTTATGCCATATTTCCATGGTAAAATATATAGGAATTAATTAATTTAACTCTCTAGACAAAATAATTGCCTGTTAGTTCCCTGCCATGTAGAGTGTGTATTTTGTAGCCAGTAACTACTCTGTAGAAGGTCTTAAATATGCTATTTGAGTGATGAAACAGGACCTCTCTGCTTAATGAGGGTTAAAAGAGATTTAATGTGCTAAATCGGGTCATTGCTAGAAAGACAGCATAACATAAGATATAAACCCTGAAGCTTCTGGACATAGCCAATTGTAAACTGACAGCTTAGGGGGAAATTTCCCCTTTTGGACAGATTATTTCTGACCTGTCCACTGTAAAATTTCATTGAAGAATGAACCTTTCTTTGAAGAATATGATACTAAGTCATTGTTGGGGACAGGCCGCTAGACAAAATGGGGCATGGGTCTGAATTTATAAGGCCGTTTGTGGAAGGGGGAGAGATATTATTTAAAGGTTAATCAAAATGTATATGCATGTTGAATGATCCCCATAGATTAGTTTGGGCATTTGACACAAAAATCCATGTTGAACTCAATTTTAGCTTTTTCTTTGCTATTCCTTTTTCAGAAGCTCTCTTCAGTTGCATTACATACTGCTCTGCTTATGTTCTAAGCTCATGTATAAGCTACACCTCAAGTTGAGGAAGCAGAAATTGAAACCCAGAGATATGCCATGTCTTGTAATGTATTTCAGGATTCAAGTACCAACAGTGCTATTGCAGAAATCAGTAATAAAATTGATACTGAAATAGCCTCCTTAAAAACTCTCATGGAATCGAATAAACTGGATACAATACGTTATTTGGCAGGTATGATGGTGGGGAGGGGTATTAATACTATACTGTGTTTCAGAAATGTAAAATTTGATTCAAAGTGTGTGTTTTAGGAAGCTCTGTTCTTGGAAAGCTCCAGTTGTAGCCTGGTCATAGTTGCTGAGTCCTTTCACATTAAAACATAAGCAGCAAACTAAGCAAGCATGTGTATATACATAATTATGAAGATAAGACCTTAGATGTATCTCTCAAGAGACCAAATTAAAGATGTGGTCTCTAGGCTAAAGAGTTTAGTCTCACATTTGGTGTGAGAAGGGATCAGGTAAATGATGGAAACGATTAAAGCAGAAAGGTCAAGAGGTCATTTGTTCTACTATTGGACATCTCTTGTTTAGCTTTTTTCATAATTTTAAAAAATGATTATTTGCTGTGAGAAAACTAGTGGAGGCTTATCATTGACTTCCCTGGGATCACAATTGGGCCCAAAATTGGTATAAAAGGGACATGAGTAGTGGATTGCTTACCTTGCCTCAGTCCAATGACATTGATCCTTGCTGCAGAGGTGCACTAGTGAAAAACATCCTGGGTGCTCCTCAACCACTAATGAATTGTTCTGGAATTAAAGGCTCATCTATAGGGAATGAAGTGAAATATCCACATATTTTAACTGGTTAAAAGACAGGAAACAAAGGGTTGGAATAAATGATCAGTTTTCCAAGTGGAGAGAGCTAACTAGTGGGGCCTCCCAAGGGTCTGTCCTGGGACCCATCCTATTCAATTTATTTATAAATGATCTAGAGAAAGGGGTAAACAGTGAGGTGGCCAAATTTGCAGATGATACCAAACTGCTCAAGATAGTTAAGACCAAAGCAGACTGAGAAGAGTTTCAAAAAGATCTCACCAAACTAAGTGATTGGGCAACAAAATAGCAAATGAAATTTCATGTTGATAAATGTAAAGTAAAGCACATTGGAAAACATAATCCCAACTATATATACAATATGATGGGGACTAATTTGGCTACAAAAGAGATCTTGGAGTCATTGTGGATAGTTCTCTAAAAACATCCACTCAGTGTGCAGCAGCAGTGGGAAAAAAGAAAATAGACTGTTAGGAGTCATTTAAAAAGGGATAGAGGAAAAAACAGAAAATATCTTATTGCCTCTATATAAAATTATGGTTCACCCACATCTTGAATACTGTGTACAGATGTGGTCACCTCATCTCAAAGAGATATTTGCATTGAAAAAGGTTCAGAAAAGGGCAACAAAAATGATTAGGGGTTTGGAGGGAATCCCATATGAAGAGAGATTAAAAAGACTTGGACTTTTCAGCTTGGAAAAGAGGAGATTAACGGGGGGATATGATAGAGGTCTATAAAATCATGACTGTTGTGGGAAAAGTGAATAAGGAAAAGTTATTTACTTATTCCTACAATATAAGAACTAGGGAATCACCAAATGAAATTAATAGACAGCAGGTTTAAAACAAACAAAAGGAAGTTTTTCTTCACTCAGCACACAGTTAGCCTGTGGAATTCCTTGCCAGGGGATGTTGTGAAGACTAGGACTTTAGCAGGGTTCAAAAAAGAGCTACATAGATTCATGGAGGTTAGGACCATCAATAGCTATTAGCCAGGATGAGTAGGAATGGTGTCCCTAGCCTCTGTTTCTCTGGAAGTGGGAGACGGGAGGGATCACGTGAGGATTACCTTTTGTGATCCTTCTTTCTGGGACATCTGATGTAGGCCACTGTCGGCAGACAGGATACTGGGCTAGATGGACCTTTGGTCTGGCCTTTTTTATGTTCATATTCTGAAGGGGTGATAGTGAGAGTTGGTCTGCTCCAAAAAGCCTTAAAAACTTATGACTTCTATTTCAGGGAGATATTGATATATAAGAAGATCTTGAGCTTGAACAATGTACCTTAAGTGCAAGCAGCCGTAAACTTTCCCAGTCAGGCTTTCAAAGAAACATACTTTCTGAGTTCTCTCTTGGTTTGAAAATGTTTTTACAATTGTGTAATGAAAACTGTCCCAATTCCCATTAATAGTTTCTGTACATCCTTCTATCTGTGGCAAAAATTAATTCTTTTCATGCAACACAAGGTGAGGATGAGTGTTATGTTAATTATTTCCTTTCTTTTTACAGCTTCTGTTTTCACTTGCCTGGCAATAGCATTGGGATTTTACAGGTTTTGGAAATAGACATAAGTGGAACTCCTGAACTACAGATAAGGAAGAAAAAGCCACCCAGATCATGGAACATCTGTTAGATCATTCTCTGTTTGCTACTGTGAATATTCTTAGTGCCTTTGTTCTTATATTGATTCTTAATGTGTACTAAAAATATTCTCTAATACTAAAAGGTCAAAATAGTTAAGGGCAATAACAGAGCATATGGAAACCTTTCCTTGACTTCTAATGGATTCTTCATTTGCCTTTTTACAAAAGCCTCCTACAGAAGAAACATTGAATCCCTGTTTACATTAAATAGAAGAAAATTTTGAGGCATAGGAACCAAAGAACATATCCCATGATTAATTTTGGAAAGGCTTTGTTCTCTTGAACATTTATCCCACTCTCACATCCTTGCCAAAGAAAAGTGTTTGCCATCTGATGTGACAAAATGTGAGGTTGTCCTACAGAGGATGATGTGAGGATGATAATTTCAGACTTCAACAGATCCTACTCTGAGACTTTGTATTCCATCCCAATTCTCTCCCCTGCTGGGTTGAGGTATGTCCTCCCCCTTTATAAAACTATTAGAATAAAGCCTTTTCAAAAGGGTCCCTTTCCAAGCCTAAAACTGAGTCATGGATTCAGAATGATCAGTAGCTGTAAGACTAAAAAGCACAGTCCTTCTTTGACCGTTTTCTTCACCCATACAGCCAAATTAGTTAATTTTTTTTTTCTTATTTCTCCTTTCTGAGGGGAAATGTCACATTGGCAGTGTGTTTATATAACTCCCTGAGCAAGACTCAGGTTGACTTTTAACTCTTTTCCATTGCTGGAGGCACAGAACTTGCCTTTATAGTCTACACGCTTTACCTGAAAGCAAAATCTGGTTTGAAATGTGGAAATCTTGCATTTCTGCAT
This sequence comes from Pelodiscus sinensis, assembly GCF_049634645.1. Classification (NCBI taxonomy): domain Eukaryota; kingdom Metazoa; phylum Chordata; order Testudines; family Trionychidae; genus Pelodiscus; species Pelodiscus sinensis. The sequence continues at coordinate 312,793,533 of NC_134711.1, forward strand.
GAAACTGTTGATGCTCCTACCCCTAGATCACTCTTGAAAGGAAGAGAGTACCACAATTCCTTGGGAAATAAAGTAGATCCCATTGATTGCTTTGAACCAAACTTAAGCTACATCTACACTATAGCTAGCACCCTGAGATCAATGCGTCGACAGTCAGTTTAGCTGATCTAGTGAAGATCTGCCAAATTCACCACAGATCACTCTCCAGGCTGTACTTGATTCCTGATTATTAGAGAGGTATGTCAACGGGAAAGTGTCTCCTGTTGACCCAGCACAGAGGAGACCCTGCAGTAACTTGCCTTGAAATGTGTACTTTTGGTCAACTTACTGCAGTAGTGTAGACCTGCTATCTCTTAATTTCTGCCAGTGGCTGGTGAAGTTCAACATTGACAGGATAGGGTAATATTTTTCCAACAATCTCATTTTATTCAAGTCCTCATCACAAGTAAGGATGTGAGGACACGAGAGAGAGATTATTTTTCACCACAAATGTAATAAATTAACAGTGTCAGTGCCTAATTCTGTTCTTTAAAGGTAACTGTATTCCTGTTGAGTAAATTGAAACTCTCGAGTAGCCTCTATTGGGGAGAGAGGTTCTATATACAGCACGGCATAGGGGCACATTCAGATGACTGGTTTACTATTTTCAAATTAAATTTACTTGTGTCCATTTATGAGATTATGTATTTAAACAATCCCTTGTAGCAAAATAAAATTTACATTGCTGTCTAAGACCTTTGAGTACAATTAAACTTGTAAAACTGAAACAATGTATCTTATGCATCATTATTAAAATCCACATAACAGCAAACTCCCTTAAGTGATGGCCATGTGAGTGAGGATTTGGCACAGCTTGATTATTTACACAAGCAGGTATCTGTAGGATGTTATATATTGTCATTAAGCTGCCCCATCCCATTTCCTTGTCATTTGAATTATTTTGCCATAGGACTGGAAAGATGTCAATGTCCATGTCATAGTGAAAGACATAAGAGTTTGGATAAATAAGAATACCTGGTTGGGTGGCTCAGTTTGCACAACACTGCGAAAGAACTTCACACATTTATATCTTCTGATCTAAAACACTTATCCATTATGGGTAAAACTTTCAAAAGTGATTTAAGTACTAAGCTTCTAATTTTCATGGAAAGTCAAAGGGACTTGGGAGCCTAGCTCACTTCTGAAAATTGAACTTGAGCATTTGAAAAAACTTACCTTATGATTTGCTAACCAGTCACTTCTGTGTGCTCGTATAGAAAGGGGAAAAAATCTCCATTTTAGAAAACTGGATTTCTGAGCTTTAAGATCTAATTTAAAAAACCAGGTATATAACTAGTCGAAACTATAAGGATTAGAAAACATACCTGCTGTTAAACATTAAGCTGCAAATATACTCTATGCATGTAACTAGTATCTTGAGGCTAGCCTACCACTGTCAGGGTAGAGCTGTTCCATAACATTTCCACTCCCTCTAGTGCCATATCAGAATGTATATTGAAAACAGAAAGGAATAAAAGATAACCCTTGTTGTTTAGCTCATGTAAATACTGTCTAATATGTCTCTGTTCTGACAGTATTGGAAGGCATTGCATATCCCGTGTGAATGCCCTTCTCTAGGTCTGCCTGCCACTCTTGACAAGATGGATGCAAAACAGCAACTCTCCATTCGCACCTCAGTATCGTCTCACAAACACTCCGCCAGGGCTGCATGGTGGCTTTTTCTTTATTTTCTTTTTCTCTTTGCCAAAATCAGAGGCAGTCTCACCTTCCTAAAAAAAAGGATATAAAGCCATTAAACTGCAGTCACTCACCCATACCTGTTCCATAGCAAGGAAGGATTTTAAATCACAAACTCCTTTGAACATTCACAAAATACTGTCTTACAGGATAAAGTATGCAGTAATAGCCAAGATCATGGCTTATTCTAACACACCTGGTTATTGAGCTTGTGGTTTGGATAACAAGCCACTGGCATGACCCTTATATCTCATTTTAATTTCTTTCTTCCCTTCCACCTAACTTCACATACCCTGCCAGCACTGTCTTCACTCCCAACTATCTTACGCTTCTGCCTGGCCCCTGTTATTTGCCTAACGTGAGACATTGAAGCAGGTAGAGGTGCCACTTCCCTATTAACAATCCCTTCCTGGGCTAGATACATCTTTAACATATATATATATATATATATATATATTCAGTTTCCTGCTCCTGTCAGTTTTAAGAGGAGTAAAGACTTAAAAAGTGTAGCAGTTTCAGCTAAGCAGAACTTTCACTTCAGCTCTGGTATGATTTGGTACTGTCCACAGGAAACTAGAAAGCTGCCAAGTATATTTTTAAATGCCACTTGTTTGTCCTTAGCAACCAAATCTCACTTTCAAACTCCAGCTTGTACTTTTCATTAGATGCACTTAAAATACTGTAGGGCTATGTCTACACTGGCAGCTTCTTGCACAAGAACGACTTGTTACACAAAAACTTGCCTGCTGTCTACACTGCACGCGCGTTCTTGCACAAGTAAATTTACAGTCTAGCATTGTAAAACAGGGCTTCTTCCAGAAGAGTTATTCCTCTCCCCACAAGGAATAAGACCTCTTGTGAAAGAGCTCTTCTACAAGAGGGCAGTGTAGATAGGTAACATGAATTTCTTGCACAAGAAGCCCCTATAGTTGAAATGGCCATCAGAGCTTTCTTGCACAAGAGAGCATCTACGCTGCCATGGATGCTCTTGTGCAAAAGCACATGCCAGTGTAGAGGCACTCTTGTGGAAGACTTTTTGCTCAAGAACTCTTCCACAAAACAGTTCTTGCACAAGAAGCTGCCAGTGTAGACGTAGCTCTAGCTGTTTGGGAACTCTCGAAAAATACCTGCTTTGTTTTTCTGCATCTTTAACTGAGGTCTGTTGCTGAGTGGGGGGCAGCAGAGGGGTTTGGGTGGTACTCAGAGATTGCATTATCTCTGCATACCCTAGAGAATGAAATAAAACTAGGGGCTTAAGCAGTCTTTATTAAACCACTGCAGTCAAGCAGACCCTCAATGTTAGTGGACCCTGAACTATCTCCAAAAATTGAGGCAGGTCCCTATCAAAATACAGCATTAGCAAGAATACTGCTTCCAGCCAGCTCCCTGCGACTCCAACCACAGGGCTCACCTGGCAGGCAGGGCTCCACTCCCAGCCAGCATAACTCACCAGCCATTCCTGCCCTGGTTGCCAGCCTACTGGCCAGGTTCTCTGCCCCTGGGCCTCTGCCCCTGCAGGCTGCGTGCTGCCAGACTGGATGAGCTCCCAGCAACTGGCAACCTCTCTGGGGATCTCTGGTCCAGCAACATCTGCAGTCCTGCCAAACCACAGATGTTGCCAGACCAGAGCCCCAGACCACAGAGGTTCAGCCTCTAACATTGATCTGGGCATAAACTTTTGTGGGTAAAAACCATTTCATCATCTGAAGTTGTTTTTACCCACACAAGCTTATGCCCAAATAAATCTGTTAGTCTTTAAGGTGCCACAGGCTTCCTTGTCGTTTTTGCAGATATAGACTCACATAGCTCTACCTTTCTGAGAAAATAACATTCCTAACTACAACTGTGCTGTAATTTTAGTGTCTGGCCAGAAGAGGGCAGTGGGAGAATTAAACTAAGTTCATTAATACAGGTGGAACCTTGTTGGCAAGTTTCAGGCAATGTGCACACAAAACACCAGGGCTACGTCTACATTGGCAAGATTTTGTGCAAATACTTTTAATGCAAGAGTTTTTGTGTTAAGTATTTGCGCAAGAGAGCGTCTACACTGCTATGTGCCTTTGCGCAAGAGATGTGCTTTTGCGCAAAAGCATCCGTGCCAGTGTAGATGCTCTTTTGCACAAGAAAGCTCCTATGATCATTTTAGCCATCGGGCTTTCTTGCGCAATAAATTAACATTGCCTGTCTACATTGGCCTCTTGCGCAGTCAGTGCAGTGTTAGGATGTCAGTGTTCTTGAGCAAGAACTCCCTGCCAGTGTAGACGGGCAGCATTGATTTATTCTCTGCTTATGTGGGAAAGGTTTTCTTTGCCCATGGGCTAGAAACTATGGGGTGTAAGAAAGCAGGGATTGTGGACCAGAGTTCTGTAGCAAGGGGTAGATTCTGTTGTATGTGCCAGGGCTTCTACATAATTTTTTGCTGTTGTTGGGGACTAGAGGAATTGGCTTTTTTCCTGCACTTTCCAAAGCAGTACCTGACAGGATGGGCTGTGGTCTGATCCTGTGGGTCATATGTACCATGACTATGTTGTTTATATCTTGGGTGTTAGGCCCAGGCCCATCGCCAATACTAACATCAAGAGAGAAGCTGTGTGCCTATTTGGCAATGAATGGTGGCTGTAAAAAAGAGCAATCTTTTCTAGCTGCACATCCTCTTTGGTCTTTGGAGAGACTGACCCAGATGCACACAATGGATGTTGCTGGTGTCTTTGTAGCAATGGAGCTAAATGTTACTAATGAACCTTATACCTTCCCGTGTTTTTCAAGCATTCCATATGCAGTCACCTGAGAGCAGAGGCTCATCCCAGAGGTGGTGGGTGTGAGTTGCAGTTTCTCCAGACACTCTTTCAGGTGGCTTGTCTCCGCTCGATAGTCATCCAGCTGATGCTCCAGCTTCTCTCGACGAACTCGCTCATATTCCAACTGGGACTCCAGCTCCTGAATCATCCTGCCAAATGCAAAAATTAGGCAAGCCTGATGAAATTCTGTTAACTGTCAGCTTCTGCCTCTGCTTCTCGGTAATGGTCCAAAACAAGGGTCCAGGCACTATCCTATTGCTGTAGTGCAAGATGGCTTTAAGGAAACCTAGGTGTGAAACACCTGGCACTGCCTTTTCTGCTGCTCCAGTAAGGAGAATTTGCCCCCCAACACCTGCTGCCAACACCAGCATAAGTCCTGGAAGGCCACATTCCAAACCAGCATAAGTCCTGGGTGGTCTTCTATCAGCTAAGATAATTATTTCACCACTAATAGGCTACGTCTACACTGGCCCCTTTTCCGGAAGGGGCATGTAAATTTCATGAGTCGTAGTAGGGAAATGCGCGGGGGATTTAAATATCCCCCACGGCATTTAAATAAAAATGTCCGCCGCTTTTTTCCGGCTTTTAAAAAAGCCGGAAAAGAGCGTCTACACTGGCCCCGATCCTCCGGAAAAAGTGCCCTTTTCCGGAGGCTCTTATTCCTTCTTCGAAGAGTTTAAAAGAGACATGCTTCGTGTTCCAATGCATGTAACATCTCTTTGGGATTGTGGAAACACACATTAGCTAGCACCTGACCTTGCTCCCTGTTGCCTATTCCCAGCTTCTGGCAAACAGAGGCTAGGGACACTTTGGAGTATGGTTTTACATCCCTGCCTATCCTAGGTATCCTCTATGAACTTATCCAGAGTTTGTTTGAACTCAGTCTTGGCCTTCACAATATCCTCTGACAAGGAGTTCCACCGGTTGACTGTGAAGGAATACTTCCTTTTGTTTGTTTTAACCATGTTGCCTATTAATTTCATTTGGTGACCCCTTTGGTTCTTGTGTTATAAGTACATAACACTTCTTTATTTTCTCTACACCACTCATGATTTTATAGACCTCTTTCATATCCTCTAATAGTCATCTCTTTCCAAAGAGAAGAAGTCCTGGTCTTATCAGTCTCTTAGCTGTTTCCTACCATAGTCATTTTGGCTGCACTTTTCTTTACCTTTTCCAGTTCCAATATATCTTTGTTTTGAGATGGAGAGATCAGATCTGCATGCAAGTATTCAAAACGTGAGCGTACTATGGATTTATATAGAAGCAATATGATATTGCTTCTTGAAAGCACTGACATTGAAAGCAGGGGTAATTAAATATGATGTTATTATTGTATGAGTAAAGGGCAGCAGAATTGTACTTAGCCTGCCTTGATTGACTAGTCACCCTAAATGGAACCTCATTTGCTAAGCAGGGGTAGGATACCAAATGCCGGTGAAGAAGAGAGAGGGTGGAGCCAGGTGTTTATATCTGATAGTGCGGGCTCTGCCTGTGGAGTTGTAGACACTAGTTGACCATCCTTTCATCTCTCCACTGTATAAAGGTAGAACTGATTACCTTTATACTGACTACCTCAATTGAAAACCCTAGTTCTGTTCAATGATCACCAGAACTGAAATCATTTAGGCTATGTCTACACTACAGATACCATTAGAAATGCACCTGCACCACTGTAAAATCTTTCATGTAGTTGCTCTATGACAATGGGAAAGAGCTCTCCCATCGACATAAACCATCCCAGCATGCGGCAGTAGCTTTGTCAGTAGGAGAAGTTCTCCCACTAACATAACGCTGTGCTCATTACCACTTATGCTGGTAAAACTTATCAGAAGGTGGAGGGGTGGTTCACATGCCTGAGCTACATAAGTTTTGTCAACGTAAGTAGTAGTGTAGACATGGCCTTAGACCTGATGTGATGTAGTAAAAAAGACTAGACAGCCTGCTCTAGCAGTGAGATTCCCTACTCGCTGCTGAAATCATGGAGAGCTGGGCTAAATGGTGAAACCTCAGAACGTGACAAGGCTGCAATAGCAGAGTGATGGCAGCAGGACAGGGGCCAGCAGAGGTGGAGAGTGACAGTGGGACAGAGAGCAGCCAATATAGCAGGGAACAGTGGCACCACCCCACGGCTTCCCTATACCCCATCCCAGGGTGGGAGATGAACTCACATGAACACACCCTTTAGACTCTGGGATTTCATTGACCAAGGACAGCAACTGTAAATGGGGTGCAGTAGAAGGAGAGGGGAGTGGTGTGTTAATAGGACATTTGGACTTTCAATCATAAGGGTGAGAAACTGAAGCAGAGAACATAGTCCAGCATGGATGCTTACTTGACCACCCGCCCTGTAGTGGGGTGCTGTGGACTGTTGCCTAACTCTGTGCTCCTAGATGAGGCAGCACCTTCTCCTCAATGCTCACAAGAAACCAGCCCTAACTCCCCTGGGCAGCTGATTTGTTATAATCCACCCGTCACCTGCCCCAGAACTCCCTGTGGGCTGCACAGGGACAATCTGTGCAAGCAGCCTCTCCATTCCTCCAAAGGCTGGGGGGTCCTTACTCAGAGAAATATCCTCTTGCTGGCCAGATCCACCACTTACCATAGCAGCTGAACCAGCTCTCTCTCATCAGATCCCAATGTAGCTCCCTGAGCACCAGCAGTTTTCCAGAACAAGATCACAGGATAGTCGGGGGGAAGAAAGGGGTGAAGCCTGGGGTGATATTGAGAGGAGGCAAGGAATTGATGGTGGAGACAGCAAAGAGTCGGAGGAAAGGGCAAGAGTGGAGGCTGCAGCAGCAAAAAGGCTGAAAACTAGAGGGGTCCCAAGAGAAGGGTGGAGGAGAGGAGTAGCACAAACCGAGAGAGAACTGCCTGAGCGGCAGCAGGAGACAGGGGCTTTAAAACTGGGCCTTGGACAATGGTGAGTAGCAAGGTGTCCAGGAGGAAGTTGGAATAACTACAAAAAGTAACAGCGACATTTAATATTCCAAAATCATAGCAAGAGAGTGTGATGCTTCCTTTGAACTCAGGACATTTAGCAGAACATGTCTTTACAGTAAGCACTGGGGAATTAGGTAAACGTTATGGAGTACGCTATACGCCCAAGTATGCCTTGGCTGAGGTTTGTAGAGCTAGGAGCCATCTGTAGAGCCTTGTGTAGACACGTCTACCCATGGATGCAGATATCCACAGATAAACATTGGTACCCACAGGGCTCTGCTCCCAAGAGACACTAGCCAAAAGAGAGGAGTGGTCCTGTCACACCTGAGAGCCATCTCCAGCCAGCAGATACTGGGGCTGGGTGTGGTATAGCCACACAGCTGGGAGGGCTGATGGTGCAGGGCACTGGCTTCTGGGTGCAAAAGCACCACATTCCTCTCCAGTGGCTGCAGCATCTCTTGTGAGTAGAACCCTGTAGATCCCAATGTCTATCCACAGTTATCCTCATCCACAAGTAGATATTTGTATCTGAGCAGGGCTCTAGCCAGCTGATAAGTTCTTGCCCATACATAGGTACTGCATTTGAAACATCATAAAGAAATACAAAAATATGTCACACTCTACTAGCTCCTTCCATCCATGGGTCTCCACAGATTTTACAAACATTACAGAGTTAACTGAATCTTACTTTTCAGCCTCCCTTTCTTCTTTCTTCTTCTTCCTCTCCTCTACAGTTATTCCCCCCAGTTGTTTGTAGTTGCTGTAGGCAATTTCTAGAAGTTTCTTTAATTCTTCAATCTTTTGGTAGGCTCTTACTGCAAGACAGACAGTTGTCTAAGTAGCTAACATGATGATGTGGAGGTTGGGTTTTCTGAATGTTAGGAGATACTTTTTGGCAGTGGGCTCTATTAGACTGTGGAACAGTCTCCTTCAAAAAGTAGCAGAATAGCCATTGTTTAGTAGATTTAAAACTACATCTGATAAATCATTCAAAAATACACTATAAGTAATAATCCTTGCTGGCTTTACAGAAATAGACTGTTCTAAGTTATCTTCTGTTCCAACTTCCAAAAAGATTCAAATATTTTTCTTGATTTCCACAATGTATTTTAAGCTCATTGGTACTGACAAAAGATTCTGCAACCAGTAGGGAGAAATTCTGCAACTAAAAATATTTTTCCTGGGGATCTTCTTGTTTCCTTCCTGTTCAAGAGAAGAAACAGTAAAGAGAGACAGCACTTACTGCGTGCATCTCTCTTTTTTGCTTCATCCAGTTTTAAATCTTCTGTGGCATCTGTGCTCCCTTCCACGCCATGTCTGTCAAAAAACTTTACATCGCTGTCATCTAATTCTTCATCAGAATCGCCTTCAGTTATCTGGCTCAAAAGCTCCACAGCTGCCAGATGAGCAAATCTGCATAACACAGAGAAATATCCAGTGACATACACATGCGGCTTTAATGTACACAGGGGAGCCTGGTGCAGACTGAGGCCCGCTAAAATGTTTTTTGCACCATTTTGATGCTGCTGCACTTCTGCCTCGGTAATATCCTGTGGCAGTTAGTTGCACCGTTTACTAAATTGTGCAGAAACATAGGTGACTGGTGCCTGTCGGGAGAGCAGGTACAGAAAGGGCCACCAAGAGGAACAGGGAGGGGGCATGAGAGGGCACCTCATTTAGCAATTAAAATTTTGGTGGGAGCACAGAGGGGCAATGCACCTCCCTGGTGCTACTATGAGTCACCGATGTGCAGAAATTTAGTTATTTTAAATGTATATTGCTTTTTAATTTAATCAAATAAGCACCTGTGTTATATTTAAGGGTAAACAGGAGTGCACAGCTGGCCTTCTGCAGCATTTATTACTTTGTATACTCAATCATGTCGCCTCTCAATGTCTTTTCAAAACTTAACATAAAAAACAACGAATGGTCTAGCAGCACCTCAAAGACTAACAAAACATGTAGATGGTATCATGAGCTTATACCATCTACCTGTTTTGTTAGTCTTTAAGGTGCTGCTAGACTATTCATTGTTTTTTAAGTTTTTCCAGTTACAGACTAACTTGGCTACCCCTCTGAAGCTTCAAAACTAAACAGTGCTCATCTTTTAGATCTCGCCTTGTATGCATAGTTCCCTCTAAGGCTAAGCTATGCGCTTGTGTACGTGTGCAGAGGAAATTTCTACCCTGCACACCTCCTAAGCAGAGCAGTGCAGCAGCATAGCGGGAGGCAAGGGGGGGGGGGGGGCGGAGGCAGCTGTTCTGGCCCCAGAGGAACCACCTGGCAGGCAGGAGGGGTGCTACTGCCGGGGGTTGGGGCCTCAGGCTGGAGGTTGCTGCTGCTGGGAGTTGGGGTTGAAGGGATTCTTCATTCCTATTATTAAAACACAGAAGGGAAAGGTACCCAAAAAATGAAATGCTCAGAGTTGAGAACAGATCCTGGATGTGAAGCCCTCTTGCTATGTATGCTTGGATCACTGCCCAAGAATCCATGCCATAAGCAAGTCTGGAGCTAAGAGCTCTTTTGTCTTTTATTGCAACTTGGAAGTGTAGGAGGCATTGTGTGTAGTGAGCTGGAGGAGAGAAGGTAGGACTATGACAGTTTGCTTTTATCTCTGTCCAGCTCTGCTGATGACTTCCTGTGTGACTTCCGGAAATTTACTGACTACTCTGTGCCTCAGTTTCTCTTTCTATAACATAGGGACATTGTGCCTCAAAAGCATCACAGAAGATTTGGGATGCCTTGTTCATTAATGAGAGCAAAGTTGCATGAGACTGCTAGTGCCAATGGGAAACAGTTATCTGCTACATTGAGTGCCACTTACACCAATATAAATCAGGAGTAACACTACCTGAATCAGCAGAGTTACACTGATAGAAGAACATTAAGTGCAGAAGTCAAAAAATTAGAGCTCAGAGATCTGAACTGCTACCTCTTGGCTACATCCTTTGGAGTTTCTTCAGCGTCATTTGTAATGTCGCAATTAGCTCCCATTTCAATCAACCATTGCAAGCAGTTTATATGCCCTTGTCCAGCAGCTGAGGAAAAGAATTTGTACTGAAGTCAGTTATATGCACATTTTTATAAACAATTAAAAATGCCTTTTCCCTAACATGACTTAAAACCCCCTGAAGATGAATGGTCTATAATGTCACTAGGAATCCATGATGCAAATACCAGTTCAAATGAACCAAATTCTACCCAGAAGTATAAGCCTGTTTTTTATTTTCATTTCCTCTATTCTGTAAAAGTTACAGGCCAATCCTCCTCATTTCTGACTTTTATGTTTCACTAGAAGATTTACCCAATGTTGCTCAGGTCAGCAATATCCCTGTATGACTTGAGGGGAGGGGAGAGTCATTCCCTGTACCTTCCTCCCTAAAACTCAGCCCTCTCTTAGAGCAGCAGCTTGGGGCCAGGTGAGAAGTGCCTGTCCATGGCCACTAAAGCGGACACAGCCAGGGTTGGGGGGCATGTCCTCTGATTGGGGACAGACAGACACAAAAACAGACAAACCCTCTCAAGTATATAGTAGAGATAGCGGTCTCTTTCTCCACTACTGCCCCCTGCTGTCCCAGTGGGATTTCAGATGTCCCATCTCTGGCTCCTTGCTGCCCCCTGTGGTCTTTATAGTATAGTTCTGCAAGCAGAACCTTCCTATTCTGTGTTCTGAGAAACAATTGCATTCCAGGCACATCTTATTGCCCTGGCACAACCAAACCCCTACCACTTCCCGCAGCTCCCCTTGGCTGGAAATGGCAAACCAGAGCCAATGGGAGCTGTGAGGCTCTGTGGTTACAGAGATTTTAGGTAAACAAAATGGAGTGGGCCCATGAAACAGTTTGAGAACCACTGGTCTAGATAGTATCCAAATATAACACATTTATATACCAGCCTGGCATGCAGGTCCTGGACTATGCTTAACAGGCAGCTGACTGGAATGGCCAGAGTGGTTGCCATAAGACAGAAATTTGGCTTAGTTCAGTCTTCACAGTGTGACTACAAGACAGCAAGGCAGAGAACCAAAAATGGTGGGAGAATGCATGAATAAAAAACTGGAGGATGAACTGCAACATCTTGCTACCCTTGATGGTGCAGCAGTAACAATCGAGACATCAACTTGTGACATGTAAAAAAGATGACCATCAAATATGTGTTTTTGTGTACATAATCTCTGTTGGCTGCCCTTTGGAGCCCTTGGGAAAATGAGATGCTGTATTTCATGAAGCTTACCTGATGAGCAGCCACTTAACTAAGTGAACAAGTCAATAGCAAACAGTAATGAGCTACAACACCAGTTCCTGACCTTTGTGCATGAGAGTGGATCCCTTATCATCCCGCTCATTAATATTGATGATACCACTTTCCACCAATCTTCTAAGCATCACCAAGTCCCCTTTGAAGGCAGCAATATGGGCTGGAAATGCTAAATCTGAAAAATGGAACAGATATGATTCTAAGCAAAGGCCAGTAATTCCAATAAGCAGACAAACAAGCTATTTTTTCTCGCCTTTCATAGTTTCTCTCTCTAAAAAATAATTTAAACATGGAAATTTCATACTTGTTAGTGAGATTAATGCACTCTTCATTGGTTGAAACATGGCTGCAGAACTCAGCACTATCATCACAGGTTTCACCAAGCATGTCTTGGTTATTAGCTATAGGCATCTGCTAGTTCTACTGAAAGAAGATTCATTTCATATTTCTGTAGCAAAAATATGCCTTTGGTTGAAATATAATGGACTTATAATGCTAGAAACTGAAGTTCTCTTATTTTCAAGTCAAGGGTCCTATGTAGGATTTACAATGTTGTTATTTTCTTGTAGGTTTCTGCAAAGAAAAGACTAATAGATATGGAATGTGATTCAAAAATCAAGCAAGCCTGCCCTTCAGAAAAATAATAATGGGCTAGCTTCTGCTATCCTTGCTCTTGAATAATACCTTATTTAGTAAGTAGTTCTATTGATTGTAATGGGACTATTGCCAGAATGAGTTATTACTCCACTTAATAAGGGAATCAAAATCTGGTCCTATGTATGTAACTGCCTGACATTTCTGGACATTGCAATGTGTCAGATTTTAAGAGAAATGTGAACAGCTTTGTATAACTTAAGCAAAATGACCGCATAGCACAGTGGTGCTGCTTTTGTTTTCATTATCAGAACGTTAGTGACACATGACACGTGTAAGATCGCAACTAGAAATCTAAACCTTTACATATCAATAACGGAAACAACTATTGGAAGCTTCAGATGTTTCTCATACTGATTATCCATTCTGTGCCTGTCAGGACTGTTCCCCACTCTGGCACTCCAAGTGCAGAAGGTGGGGGCCTACAAAGACCCTGAATACCTTGCTTCTATAGACTTTGCTTACAAAAAAAAACCTCACCAGAGTCACAGATGCACTGGCTCAGAGAAAAAAGCCCAAAAAGCTGCCACCATGATTGATTTCATCCTAAAAAAACAGGAGGGAACACTTGAATTCCTTCCCCAGGGGTACCCAAAGTTTTTGCCCAAAAAGAGCTTGAAAAAAGAAAAGAGAGAAACAAGCTGCAGTCTCTGGTAGCTGACCGCTCATCTTAGGCAGGCAGATACACACTCACACAGAGCCCCTGTTCCTTTCCAGGACATAAGAATCAAATCATCACCTTAAAAAATGATTTTATTAACAAGAAAAAAAAGATATACTTGATAAAGCAAACATAGAGAACATCGCTTAGATAGCAAATGGGGGAGAGAAGGCATAAGTTCACACAGAGAAGTTTAACCAAACAACAAAAACAAAGAAAAATATCCCTATTGTGACTAAATATACCTTTTCCCTTTATTTACTCACAATCCCTTTCTGGTTCAGTCCACTTCTATGCCCAATATTCTTTGTAGGCTTGGTAATTCTGATTACTGCATGTTGCTCCCTCCAGCCCTTAACTTAGAAGTCAACAAAGGAAGAGCAGGCAGGGTATCTACATGCAATTCAAATTTCAGCACAATGGTTCGTCTGGTTCCGTGCCAACAATAGCCTTAGCTACCTGAGGCTATGTCTAGACTACAATGTTTCATCAGAAAAAGGTACACAAATTGCACTCCACAATTTGTGTACCTTTTTCCGACAGTTTTGTCAGAAAAGGCTTTTCCGAAATATGGCCCATCTACACTGGGCCAAATTTCGGAAAAACCTCCTCTTTCGGAAGAGCCTTTCTTCCTCATGGAAGGAGGAAGACAGGGCTTCCAAAAGAGCACATCTGCTCTTCCACAAAAAAAAGCAGAAAAGCAGACACGTTGCCTGGACGCGACCCATAGTCAAGATGTAGTCTGAGTCTAACCCTTTAGCAGGCCAGCACTCCTCCTATCCATCACAGTGCTAATTGAAAGTCAGTGTTGATTATCTGAATCAAAGTTCAGGTCATTTGCAACGATCATTTTGACAGGGTTAGTGTTGCGTTGTGGAATTTTTTGTTATTGTTGTTTTAAAAGCTAGTATCTCTGAATCTAATTTCAGGGTCCTACTCACTTTCCTCTTCTTCTGGATGATCTCTCTCCTCTTCCACTCTGCCAATGTACTGCAAGATATTATCCTTATAGAACCTCTGTGCCAAATCCTTTGGGGTCTCACCATGGTCATTCCTGGCTTTCAAAGTGTGAGACACACTGGTCATTTTACTAACCAAGAACTTAAAACAATGCAGGTGGCCCTCCATTGCTGCCAGATGAGCTATGGCACAAAGGAAGAACATGGCAATATTAAACCTGAGCATTGTCACCTGCCAAATGAAGAGTCACTTAGCCAAGATTTACTGTACAAAGACTACTGTTAGGGTCAGATTTAGACTATTGATTAGATGTCAGCTAACTAAGGCTTATCCAGGTTTTATTAATCAAAGCCAAAACAGTACAATACAGAAACATGAGAATTAATATCTCACAGTCCAGAGAACAGCTTCTCAGCTGCTTTGAATCTGCTCCAAAGTGTGACTTAATTCAGTTTATTTAATTTTACATACATAGTGAAGCAATTTATAACAAACAAAAGATAAATCTAATTTCACACCTATTTTTCAAAATACAAGATCCTCTTATACCAGCCACAAAAACACTGAGTGATATTCAACCAATAGCATTAGATGATAGTGATATAAATATTTTTATCCTAATTGTATCTAGCAGCAATTCGTATATAACATTCCTTAACAGAACGTACATCTTGTTTCTGAGAGTTCCCACATTCAAAGGAACTAAGGTTTGGAACAGTTTAACCATTAGTAGTAAATTTCCACTCTAAAGCTCAGCGTGAGTAACATAACATCTTGCCCATTGTTATTTTCATTCAGATATGGTATTTACAAATACCACCAAGACCCAAATCCAGCCCCCATCCCATCATACGCACTGTGAGGAAGGCTCTCCAGACATGTATTACTGCACCAGAAGTGGGGATATGAGTCTAAGAGGCTGGATTAGAGGCACTCACATGGGCATCTGGTGGCTTAGGCAGGGGAAGGCTTTGCCTTCCCAAACCACCAGCCTGACCCCACCCACACTCTGCCCCCAGAACACCTGCTGTAGGCGTTCTGGGGATGGAGTGTTGCTGCTTCCTGCACCTGCCCTCTCTGCTCCAGGGAGGGTTGGGCGGCTGCCTTGGGCCAGCTGCATGGCCTCTTCCCTCCCTGCTCTGGGGAGACTGAGCCGCATGTGCACGCAAGCGCTCTTCTCCTCCCCAGGGCCTCAGCAGGGGGCGGGGCTGTCGGTGGGGCTGTGAGCCTGCCTACCCCAGCTCCAGCTGCACTGACCGCCCATGGGTGCTCAGTCCTTGCCCAGTGCATGGGAATCAGCAAAAGGCTGGTTAAGGACAATAGAAATGGAAGATCCACTGTTGAGATGATCCTGCCATCTTTCTTTCTCCATGAGTTGGGGCATGTGAGTGATCAAACATGTTACTTCAGCCACTGGGACAATGAGCTGTGGGGATGCCATCTTTTGGATGAACACCAGCCCGAATCTTGAACACCCGTGGCTGCTGAAAATCCACTACCAGTTTAGTGAGAGGAGATATTTAACCTTGTCCTAGCCAAATTCCAGTTCAGGTGGAGGCAGTATGGTCCAGTGGGTGCGACACTAAGTCCAGAGCTAGGGAACCTTGGCTCTGTACCCTCTGACCTTCTGTGCAACCTTGAGCAAGCCACTTCACTGCCCCATGCCTTAGTTTTCCCATCTATAGTCTGGGGACAGCAATACTTATGCTCCTTTGTAAAGTACTTTGAGATCTACAGATGGAAAGTCCTATTAAGAAGTAAATAATTACATTTTGCTTCCCTAAATGTCCCCTATAATTTAATTTCTATACAGAATACCTTAGGGAATTCACTTTCTGTGTTGAATTGTGTAGCAATGCTGTGCACAGCAGCTGTTATGTTCTACCCCAAAAGTGATTCTTTTGTTACGGTGGGTTACATGTTACTTTATTAATATTACAGGGTACGGGTACATCTTTATTTTTAATATTTGTAAAGAGCATGGATAGCCATAATGAAATGAGCTATGGAAGTGAAAAACACATGCTCATTGCATTATAAGATGTAGTATTTTCCATTCCCATCAGTGGAAAATGGGAAGAAGGAACTGAAACTCAAATAAGCACTTATTAATTACTTAATGTCACTGCATGAATTATTTTTTTAGTATGGCTGATATGCTACAGAAAGATTGAATATTTCTCTGTAAAGTCCATTAGTGTAAAGAAAATTCATTTCTCTTCAGTTAAGAATCCTATGGCTAAAACATTATACCCACTTCAAGTACCACTAATGTATTTACTATGTATAAACTAAAAGCACTATTTAACTAATAATGCACAACCTCCCACTCCATGCAAATTCTAAGAGGCTCTGAGGCAGGCTGATTTGTGCAGATTTAAAAAATGCATGCTGCATAAGGCCAGAATTTAAGGAATGAAATCACAGCTCTGTTGAAGTCAATGGGAGTTTTGCCATTAGCTCTAGTGGAGTCAGGATTGCATTCCACCAGTTGCAGACTTTCCCAGAGATGTGAATTCAACATCTATATTCTTACTGTTAGGTACCGATTTTTGTATTATATCGAAGTGGTCTGACACTTCCCATTATAAGATCCTATTTTCAGTTGCTTACAATTTTGCCAAACTTCAACCGTTTAGGCTGATATTTTCTATGCCAGGCATCTGCCTCATGCTGATTTTTTGTTGTTATTAATTTCAGCCAAATTATGTTGTTTTTCCCTTTTAACAAATTCTGTTAACCTTTCCTTTGAAGAGGTCTGGCTCTCCCACACTTTGGAGCAAGCAATTTAAAATTAGGGAAATAGGTGACCTTTGTGTCAGGGATGTGCCTTTCGCCATCCCAGCAGACTTGCTCTACCCTCCCCCTTCCTCCAATCTGGCCAAGTTATAAGCCTAGAAAAATGGCAGTTTGCTCAGTCTTCCTAGATTTTATCAGCTACATTTCCTGAGATTCTGTCCGTAGTGGGCATGTTCCCATCCAGGGCTGAGCAGGGCTTTCTCTGCAATTGCAGCTCTGGGCTGCTGCAGGCCTAGCCGATTCTAGGTCCAGACGCCTGAATGGAGAACAGGGAGACTTTTTCCTGTGCTCCCAGTGACTCCTCACCATTGGGCCAAGACAATGTAGAGGAGGAAGCTGCCTAATTCAATGTGAAAAGGAGAAGAGTGAGACCTGAGGGAAGGACAGGACAAATAGACTGACACAAGGAGCCTCGAAGGGGAGACAAAATAGACTGACTGGGCCAAGAGCCTGGGAAAAGGAGCTTCCAGGGAATGACAGTAATATTTGATGAGGAGCCAGGGAGGAAGACTGGGAGCAGGAAAGCATTAGGAATGTGTGTGCAGGAAGTGAGTTGAGGTTTGGGTGAGGAGAGAGACAGATCAGATGTAGACCAGGTAATGGAAGACTGGGGCTAGTTGGACAAGGGGACTGAAAGCTGGGGAGACTGGGACAGCTATTTTGAAGGAGTGAGACTGGAGGCTTTTCTCAATGACCAGTGCATGGCAAGATGGGGTATAAATCTACCTCACACTTGCCTGTCATGCACTACCAGTCAGTGTGGACTCTGCGGTCTACCTCACACTTGCCTGTCATGCACTACCAGTCAGTGTGGACCTACTTCTGTTTCAAAGAAGAGTAGATCATAGTGCACTAGGGAATTTTTAGTGTGCAGCAGCAATGGCCATATGGCTGTTAGTATGCAACATGCTAGAGCAATACATATTTATACCCCAGCATGCTGTGCATTAGTTGTTTGTCTGGACAAGGCCTAAGATTTGGTGAGCAAGGAGACTAGCACTGGGATGAGACACCTGAGAAATAGAGACTGAAACTTCGTACGTGATGAGAATGGGATTTGGATGAAGAGTAAGGGATGGGGCAGAGACAAAATTGGGGAAAAAAGCAGATAGGCCAAAATCTCTTCTCAGTCAAATGTAAAGCTGAAATAACTCCCTTAAAGTCACTGGGGTACTCTAGACTTATCCAAGTGTCACCAAGTTCAGAATGAAGCCCAATAGTTGCAACTTTGGGTATATGAATGAGAAAGTGCCATAGAATATGTTTAATGAAACTCACCACTGGTTGCCATTAAAAGAAGTCAGCATTAGCTAACAATTTCCATGCATCAGTGTTTCATAACATAAATTCCCCCAACCCTTAGAACATAACTGTGGCAACTACATGAAATCTATTAGCAAATATTGCTAGTATACATTACTTGTAATTTGTTAGATAGTCACATCACAGAGCAACTAAAAGCCAAAAGTTAGAGCTTTAGACTTTTTTCCCCAAGGTACCTGGAAGATTTCCATTGTTATCCACATCATTTATACTAGCTCCCCATCTGACAAGAAGCTGCAAACAACCCAAGCGACCATGAAAAGCGGCATAATGGACTGGCTTCCACTCATTCTTATCTGAAACATTTGCATCCTAGAATGAAAGAAGCAAGTTCATTTATTTAGTTGCTTTACATTTCAGTGGAAGCAATATGTATATCTCCGATTACATTTGTAAATATAAATCAGGTATTTATAGTAGGTATCAAAAACATTTATGAAACACTATTTAAATTCTGAGTTACCTTAAATAAAAATGCTGTGAATAAATTATTCCCATGTATAGGCATATAGATATATACTTTCCCTCTAAGTTTTGTTTTATTTAAAATATCAAAACACAAATACATTATCTAAATATTACATTTTTGACATAATTTGGCCATGATGTTACTCACGATGTTACATATAATTTTTGAAAGCTAAAAAGTCTAAATTTTTGAAAACTAAAAAGTACCATTACTGAAAAAGATCATAGTAATTAAAACTTCTGGTCTCCATTTAGCAAAGTCCTTATCAGCTAATGAAATGTTCTGCTTTTCCAAAATATTATTTCTCTGTACATTCTTGGATCATTTTCCTTATGTGCCTCAGAAATAGCACACAGATCATAATTAAGCTACAAATCAAATGCTGCAGTCCTAAGACCCATCAAATCAATGGAAGTTTTTGTTTGCAAAACTTTACCATGATTTGGCCCTGCTGTAGGGATTTGTACTGGATATATGCAAATGTACCATGTCTCAAAATAAAATAAAAAAATCTCCTTTGAAGATAAAATCTCCTCACCATTCCACTCCGGAGTATGGTTTGTAAAGTGTATGACTGTCCATGGGCCGCAGCTAGGTGTGATGGAGTACATCCTCTGTCATCTTGAGCTGTTAGGTTTAATCCATTTATTACAAGAGCCTAAATAATTGCAACACAGAAATTCAGTTTACAAACTTAAAGGGCAAATGTTGTTTCAAGTTACAAGCAGCAGGGTAATTTCTGAGTGAAGTAGGAAGGAGTATTAAATATGTTCATGGATGTTGTCTTTTATCATAGTGATGTGTGCAATATATTGTGCTCCCCGTTCTTGTGTCTGCCTGTTGTCTCTTGCCCTGCTCTTAGATCATAAGCTCTTGGGATAGAGAGCTCTTGGGATATTTACATTCTGGGTTTATACAGCAGCTAGCACAATGAGATCCTGATCCATGACTGAGGCTCACAGACACTATCACTATAGAAACAATAAAGAACATAATAAAATAATAATAATGTATAGGTACATCTATTTTTGTGTTATTTATAATCAGTTGAGTTTTTAATTCTGAAAATATCTAGTTAAGGTTTCCAAAGGCATCTAAGGGATATAAATATCCAGTTAACATCTAAATCTCCTATGCAGCTTTGAAAACCCCACTATGGTATACTGTATGAATCTTGTTATAACTTCTTTTCCAGATTCTGGAGCAGTTTCTCAGCTGATGTGAATTGCACCATTTCACAATGGGTAAGGATCTGCCCTATTTACTTTTGATGTAAATATTTATGCTTACCTGCATACAAGCATCATGACCTCTGATAGCAGCGAGGTGAGCTGCTGTCCAGTCTCTTATAGCTAAAGCTGTTATATCAGCTCCATGCCAGAGCAGCCAGTGAAGACACTACCAATCAAAACAAAGACATTCATATTTGTTTTAAATATAAGTTATCATCATTGATCCAATATACAATTCTAACAGAGTTCACTGCAAGTTATCCATTGACATTATATTTGAAAGTATTATCAGACTTCTCTATTATTACAATAGACCACAACAGGGCATCCATTATTAAGGTGCTGCTGCATTAGGAAGCTACAGCTTCATTCCTTCATCCATCCAAGAAATGTGCCAATAGCTTACTAATGCAGACCCAAGCATGTCTTTTCTCCGGCAACAATTTAAGAGAGGTTCTGTCACTGGTTCCCTTATTGTCTCCGTAACTCAAGCCAAACAAGACTACAACCTGACTTGCAGGGGGGGAGAATCATTGGAAAAATAGCAGAAATTACAGGAACATCACAGATTAATGGAATATGCCAACAATTGGTTCTAAAGATCACAACCTGGGGTCTTGCTAGATCCCTGGAGGTTTCTGGACATCTGGAAAGCAGCAATGTACTTATTATTATTTGCATTTAGCAAGAAGTTTCCTTTGGCATATTGATTTTACCACAGTTTGTTGTTTCAAGGTTAGATTGCTACAGTGCCTTCCACATGGGGCTACAATATGACACAGCAGCTTGTTCAGAATGGAAGCTCATAATACTGATGAAGAGGTTGTCAACTGATTTATGGATCACAAAGTGCTGATTTTGACCTGTAAAACCCTGAATGGTTACAGTCCTGTCAAGTCCTTTTCCAGTCATCTGATGTACTCAAACTGACATTCCATTGATATCAAAGGGCACTGAGCTAGTCTCAAAGTTTTCAGCTGGAATCTTTAATTCCCTTTTCATCTAGTTGGCCAAAGCCCAGTTTTGATTACCTTTAGAACCTGCTGTAAATCTTGCATATTTCCCTCTGCTTTCCCTAAAATGGGGGGAAGAAGACTGGGCCAGTTACTTGAGGGATGAAGGAAGGTATAAATCAGGGGCTTGCCTGGATCCATCCCCCCAGGCTCAGGGCCCCCTCACACTGGGGAGTCTACGCTGGCTCTCCAGCTCCACTGCCCCCACTTCCTCCACAAAATCTATTAGGCTGCCCCCACACACACACACTCTGCTGTGTGAGGGGACTTTGGAGAGTGTCTTTCTCCTTCTCAGGGGCCATGTCAGTAAGGATTTCGATTTTTTTGTGGGTTGGAGGTTTTGGGTTTTTTTTTATTTGTTGTTTTGTTTTTTGCTTCTCACTTGTGTGTGGGCCCCAACTGATTTTTCAGCAGGCCAGTGGCCCCCAAACAAAAAAAAGGTTTCCCCACTGCTATAATTGGAGCCTAGGTTAGAACTGGGAAAGTCTCCTGTGCATTGTTCTGAAACATACTGAGAAATCCTGTGGTGCTGAACACACATAAGGTGCCTAGGGAATGAGAAAGACACAATAAGTCTAGAAAACTGAAAAATAATAACATATTAATATATTATTTTCTGCATCATATTTAAATTGTATAGTCATCATAATACGTTCCTGCTTTACTAATGCTGAATGGATTTACTAAGCAATAAATAAAAGAGATTATTGATTCAGTCAAGCTATGTTCAGTCTCTCCTATCCTGAAAAGCATTGATTTGTAAGAACACTGTTGTGCCCCTGATCTAAAAATCTGTTTTACCTCCAGGCTTCCAGAGTGTGCTGCCCAGTGCAAAGGTGTAAATTTATGTACTAAATCCACCTCATTAATACTGGCTCCACTTTTCACCATTGATGCAAGTTGTTCTACATCACCGGCTTTCACTGCCTCATGTATGTTAGCATGATTTGGCTTCTTCTTGACAACTGTTGAAGAATACCAATAGGTCATTAACCACTTGAATTGCGTTGTGGAGATATGAAACATGGAATGAATTAGAAGATGTGGACATGGAAACATTTATTAGTTCTGAAGATGCCTATCAGTAATAAAATAAATCTGATCTTTACTCTGACAAAACTCCCCATCCCTAATAGCCAATATTAACTTTTTCAGAATAGGGGCTATGGAACTGGATGGTATGTGTGTGAGGATCCTTATCACATTGTCAAACCTACAGAAACATTGGGTTATCCTTTAGTACATTTTGCTACTGGAATGATGATTACTATAGAAAGTGATTCTTTGTCCAATAATAATGCCTAGCTCTTATGGTGTTTATCATTAGCAGTTCTCAAAGTACTTTGCAAAGAATATCAATATCCCCATTTTTCAGATGGAGAAGCTGAGACACAAAGAGACAAGTCCAAGGTCATCCATCAGAGGAGCCAGGAATAAAACCCAGTCCAGTGCATAATCCACTAGGCTACACTGCCTCTATTAATTATTCTGTGTTGCTCGCTATTACGAATACCTATGGTATTTTTTTGATAGCCATCACCTTGTCATTATGGCCTGACATCCTGCTACCATTTAAGTTACTTACAGTATGTCTACACTGTGGCGCTATTTCAGGATACTTCCTGTATCCTGAAATAGCTATTCCATGTCTTGACAGTGTTCCCATTATTTTAAAATATCTTTTGAAATAATGGGCACGCTATTCAGACATCCCTATAAATCTCATTCCATGGGGATTAAGGGACATTTCAGAATAGCGGTTTATTTCTAAATTTGGCGCTGTGTAGACAGTGCCAAATTACGAAATAAACTATTTCAAAATTAACTCAACATAAGCTATGCAATGTGCAGAGCTCAAATTGCATAGCTTGTTTCGAGATAAGGGTGCAGTGTAGATACACTTTTAGGGCCAAAATTTGCAAACCTAAATAAATGATCTGCTAACAAGCCCCCTTGTATGGTTACAGAGAGTTAACTTCAGACAGCTAAGTTTAAAAGTAACTCAAAATGATTAATAAGATGACAACAAAGAACCATCTTCAACAGGAGTGCAATAAAAATGCACTATTGTGTTATTTCATTGGTTTGTCAAGGTGATGAATATCCTCACAGATATAGGGTCCAATGCTACAGATCACATACGTTTCAAAATGTGGGCCTTGACCAATTTATGCCTCAATCTCTCCCTGTGCAAGGTAGGAATAATAATACTTCCTCAACACTGTAAAGCAATTTGAGATGTTAAAACATATACATGCTAAGTATTATTGGGAAAAGTATGAAGCAATGTATGTAAAAAGTGCATGAATGTCCCTAACAAGTGTTTTCCTCTCTCTGTCTCCCCACATCATTGTTAGTTATTTATTTGTATTGCGGTGGCACTGAGAAGCCTCACTTATGGACCCAGAGCTCCACTGCATTAGGTGCTGTACAAGCACAGAACAAAAAGATGGTTGAAGCCTGAAAAATCTTGGGCGTTTATTTTCTGATTCGTAGCTTTGGGGAATTTGTTTTGTTTTGGGGAAGGATTGTTTGTTTTTGTTTGTTTATTTTCAGAGGCAGTGTCATCAGTATTTTTAGTACAGTAACCCAACAGAATTTAGTGGAACTGTACTGATTGACAGCAGTTAAGAATCTGTCCCACATGAAGGACATGTTGACATTTTGACAATGCTAATGCAATGAAATCTTTTCCATAACGCAAACACACAGACGGGCTCGCAAACATGGTGAATTTTGACTTGTGAAGTTTCCTTGGAAACATCCAGTTGGTATAGAGGGAGAAGTTTGCACTTCCCATGTTCTGTGGAATGGATAGTGACCCTCTAAAACTGCAGATATACTGAAATCTACAATGTGAAAGGGTAAGGACATTCCAGGTAACAATTAAGAGGCAATATGCTAGAGATCTATAAAATCATAACTGCAATGGAGAAAATAAATATGGATGTGCTATTTACTCCTCAAAACAAAAGAACTAGGGGTCACCAAATGAAATTAATAGGCATCAAGTTAAAACACACAAAAGGAAGTATTTCTTCACAAAATGCACAATCAATCTGAGGGACTCTTTGCCAGAGGATGTTGTGAAGGCCAAGACTATAACAGGATTTAAAAAAGAATTATGTAAATTCATAGAGGATGGGTTCACCAATGACTATTATCCAGGATGGGCAAGGTGCTGTTCTTAGCCTCTGTTT
The DNA here is from genome assembly GCF_049634645.1 of Pelodiscus sinensis. Taxonomy (NCBI): domain Eukaryota; kingdom Metazoa; phylum Chordata; order Testudines; family Trionychidae; genus Pelodiscus; species Pelodiscus sinensis. The sequence continues at coordinate 312,817,579 of NC_134711.1, forward strand.
GTTTGCCAAAATCTAGGAATGGGCAATGGGGAATGGATCACCTGATGATTATCTGTTCTGTTCACTCTTTTGGCCACTGTCAAAAGACAGGATAGTGGGATAGATGGATCTTTGGTCTGATCCCCCATGGCCATTTTTATGTTCTTAATCATCTATACTACTTCCTAGCTATCCCCCATTTGTCACATATTATTAATTTTTATTGAAACCATTATCAAAACAGTTATAGAAATTTTTCATTAACAGAAAACCCAGTTTTCAGTAAACAAAAAAATCAATGACCATTCTGGTGACAACTGGGTGTCAATTTCACTATTATTCTTGAAGTAAAAAAAATCAAAAAATGAGTAGGTTCATTATGAACCTTGTGAAGAAGAAACAACATTGACTCTTCCAGGTATTGTTAATTAATAAAAAAATTAAATCAGCTCCACACTGCACCTTTAAATGGGTATTTCAGAGTGCACAGAAGCAAAGATAGTATGATAATAGCATTCATAACTCTTTGAGCCACTTGCAGTCTTTAATTAGGAACCTCAAAACATCCCAAAGTGAGCTCATTTTACCAAGAGTCATCACTGGTACAGCCAGGAATAGAACCCAGGTGTCCTGATACCTATGGGTCATGCCATAACCCTATTTTTAACAAAGCTCAGAGAGGTAGCTCTGTGATAGAAATGTAGCCGTGTTAGTCTGGGGTAGCTGAAGCAAAATGCAGGACAATGTAGCACTTTAAAGACTAACAAGATGGTTTATTAGATGATGAGCTTTCGTGGGCCAGACCCACTTCCTCAAATCAAATAGTGGAAGAAAATAGTCACAACCATATATACCAAAGGATACAATTTAAAAAAATGAACACATATGAAAAGGACAAATCACATTTCAGAACAGGAGGGGGATGCGGGGGGGGGGGAAAGGAAGGAAGGTAATTCACAGACACTTACCTTCCTTCCTTTCCCCCCCCCCCCCGCATCCCCCTCCTGTTCTGAAATGTGATTTGTCCTTTTCATATGTGTTCATTTTTTTAAATTGTATCCTTTGGTATATATGGTTGTGACTATTTTCTTCCACTATTTGATCTGAGGAAGTGGGTCTGGCCCACAAAAGCTCGTCATCTAATAAACCATCTTGTTAGTCTTTAAAGAGGTAGCTCTGTTAGTCTGTAACTTTAAAAACAAGCAGCCATCCTGTGGCACTTTAGAGACTAACAAATACCCACTTCATCTGTCGTGCAGCAGAAACCCACTGCATGAGAGTGCAATGACACCCCTGTGCTATGTCATGCCATGACCCGATGCTGGAGTACAGCTGCCAGTCTACGCGGAGTGGGGGGGAGAGAAGGATCAGTCAGAATAATCTCCCTCTCCACCCGGCTTCTCCCCTGCCTCTGCCCACCCCTCCCCCGTTATTCACCCTGTGGCTCCAGCCTTGGGAGAAGCAGCACCCTGTGTGCTGGGAGGGGAGGGGGCACACGCTGAGCCGGGCTCACCAGCTGGAGTAGCAGCCGCAGCAGCATTTGTAGGCATGTTGGTTCCTCAGGCGCCTCCTCTCTGTGCCTGCTGCAGAAGGGTTGCTATAGAAACAAGTGTACACTTCCTGTGTCCATCACTTCCAGCCCGGGGGGGGGGGGGCTGGGTGTCCCTGCAGTGTGTGGAGGGTGTCTAGGGCCATTGTCACAGGGGAAAGGGAAATGCTGGCAGGGGGGGCCTGTCCCTGGGTTGGGGGAGGGCAGTGTGGGGATGTTGGTCTTGGGTCTGTGAGGAGAGGAGGGCAGTGTCAGAGTGTGTGAGAGAGGTGTAAGTAACGGGGTCTGTCAGGGTGTATATGAGGGGTAGATATCAGGAGTCTGTGGGGGGAAGGGCAATGACAGGTTGTATGTGAGGGGTGTAGGCACTAGGGATGTTAGATACCCTGTAATTGAATAATCTTGTAACTACACCAAATATTATCGGTTACACGATTATTTGATAATCCCTGGGGTCATGGACAGCAGCCACTGATCTCCAGCCCCACTCCCGAGAAGTCCCCTGACACCCCACTCTTCTGCCTCTGAATCAGAGGCAGCAGTCCCTCTGCGGGGGGCCTCAACTCCCCTCAGACAGAGGTTGTGCCTGCATCCCATGGAGCAGCCTCCATACCTGGCAAGCCCAGACCTGCTGTGGACAGAGACTGCTCTGTAGCAGCCTCCTCTGCCCTCCCCCCCCCCCCCACCTGACTGGGGGTGCAGGCAGCTCCATGGAGCCAGTGCTCAGCCAGGGAGCCAGCTTTTAAGATGGGGGGAGACAGCTGATACAGAGATTGTAAGGGAGGGAGGGGAAGTGTGTGAAGTCAACAAGATTAACCAATAAACCCAGACTTATCAGTTAATCATGTAAACTACACTTTGACATCCCTAGTACGAACCAGGAGTCTGCGAGCAGGAAGGAGGGCAGCATGAGGGGGTCTATGAGGAGTGTAGGTCTTAGGATTCTTTCTGTAAGTGGAGGAGACCAGTTGTTTGAAAGGTGGGGAGTGTATCAGAGTGTCTTTGACTGGAGAGAAAGCTGGGGATGGATAGGGGTTTCTCTAAAGAGAAATATCAGGTTTTTTGGAGGGGGGCAGTCTTTAGAGGTGACCTGTTTGTGTGATATGACTATGTTTACAGAGATCCAAAGTGGTATGTGAGTGAGCTGTATGTAGGTGGGTGAACAAGGGAGGAACAGGGTGCAGCTGCAGTCTCTCTGTGTGAGAAGCCCTTCTATGGTGAGAGGGGTGGGTGAGTTTGGTGCGTGTCCAGTTTGGTGCGTGTCCCATTTTGAGTAGTGGCTTGTATAATAGAATTCTAAACTATATTATACTGTTATACCGCTAGGTGGTGCCATGTGCATCAAATCTACTAAACTCGGCCCTGCTGAGTATCTTGCTCAGAAAGAAGCTGTGACTGTCCCATATTGATAAGGAGCTTGACACATCAGGTTGGCTCCTGTGAAGAAAATTGTCACTTTTTTTTTTTTTGGTGCAGAAGGTAGGTGCTTCCTCTGCTTTCACACTCCTCCTCCAGCTAAAGCAGGTTCGGTGACTGCAGTGAGATAGGATCCAGGCAACTCAGGACTGCCTCCTGGTCCAGTGTGGGGTTTATACAGTCCATCATAGTAGGCATCCTGAGAGCCACAGACCCTACATTGCCTCCAGCATCTGGCAAAAGAATGGACAGCATGGAGCTGGCACATTACCTTGTCCACGATATCCTCCTGCTGCAAGAGAATAAGAACCTGACAGAGATCTGGATGCCTCCAAAATCAGGGGGATTAATGGCAATAGAAACCAACAGCATTTCCATCTAGTACCTGGTCATTTCTCAGGGACAGATTTACTCTAGACCTCTGGGATTGACTCTTTCTCTCTGGTGATCTCTAGTGCTAAACAATCTACCCACTGTAGGGTGAACTCCAGTCTCCATTCCCCCAGCCTCCCTTTAACAGCTGTCCCACCTCCAAACCCACTGGCTGATGCAGCTCATGTTATCAGAATATCTCCTCCACAAACCACTCAAACTAGGTAGGATAGGGAGAGGACTCTAGCAGAGGGGCTGGGAGGTTTTCTAGTAGCAATAATGTGGGACGAGGGATGCTGAGCCCTTTCCCCAAGTGACTCTCACTGATTCATGGTGAAGCCTGCAAGATGGCAACCTTAGTGAATGGGGCTGATCAACACTTGTCACTGATTGACTCATCCAATTCTCTCCAGAACAGGGCAGCAGCAAAGCAACCTTCCCCCAGCCCTTGTGCTTCAACCCTGCCTACTCAGTTTGCCATGGCAAAGGTAATGCAACAGCTCTACATCATCCTGCCCCCCAAAGCCGCCAGTGACAGGGGCAACTCTAAATGGTAGCTCTGGGAACTGAGCTAAGGCCCTGTGGAACAGAAAAGGCTCATAGACATCACTAGCACGTTTTCTTGCCCATACCATGAGCAATGGCAGCTCCTGATGATGCAATGCTTGTAATTAAAGAGCCTTGCTAAAGAGCTGATTCTGAACTGCTCAGGGACAAGCTGGCTCCAACTCTGACTCATTCCTCTCCAGGCTTGTTGCTGTCCAGCCACTTAATAGCAACAGGATGGAAAGGACTTCCATGACCTAGGGTACGTCTAAACTGGCGGGTTTTAATACTCCACCGTGTCTAGGGAATGCATCTGCTCTTCTGCTTTTTTTTTTGGTGGAAGAGCTAACGCGCTCTTAGAGGATAAAGGCAGTGTCACCACCCCCAAACTCATGAGCTTACTCCAACTCCTTACCTCATCACCCATTGGCTGACCAACTTTCCCCAGAATGGAACTGGCTAGGACCAGCCCAGCCCAGCTGATCTAGAGCAAGGGGTCATAGATGGCAAGAGTTGCTGTTTGGAGCAGTGATTTTCTCTGCCTCTGAGACAATATTTCTGAAAACCAGAAATCTACAGAACATGAGCCTTTAAATGCTTGCCCAGAGCCAGGCTCCAAACCCTGGGGCTGGAATGGTATTTATGTCTGGAGGCTCAATTGCACACAAGGATGGATCAAAAGCCTAGTGACTGTTACTGCAAGGGGGTGGGGGAGTCACAGCAGGGGCCATGAAGTGCTGGGAATATCTATGTGGGTGAGCAAGCATGCTCTGGAGTACAGCTCTGGGACACACCAGGAGCCTCCTGTCGCCTCCAGCAGAGATACTTCCTGGGAGTAGTTGCTAGGAGCGTGCATGGGACTTTTGGAGCTGACACACCAAAGCTCTAGTCCTTCCCCTTCGTGATTTCTCTCTAGTAACTGTGTTAGGAGCTGCAGCATGTGAGTTTGTTCCAAGGAGAATCCAAACTGCAGCATGAGAAGGACACTGTAACCTCACCAGAGAGCATAGTTCCTTGGGGGAGGCGCGGGGGGATGGTGTGCGTGTGTGCGCGCTCTGCTTCTTGACTTGTGATGGCAAATCCCACCTTCAGGTAATAGCTGGGTGTGTCATGCTCAGTCACCAACCCAGTGGCTCTCCTCTCAGATGCTCATTTGTCAGCCAGGTAGACAGGGACATGCCATAGATTCCCAGAGATACAATCTTGCAGTGACTCACCCACCCAAAGATTTTTTCATGCCATGTAGCAGTGGGATCCCTGGAACACATGAAACCATGACTATTAGCAAGGTTCCAACCCAGGACCTTTAATGCCATGCTCTTCCCCAGATCTGAACAAGGAAATCTATGAACTAGAAATAAGTAAGTAAGACTCATGGCCAGTTTCCAGGATGAAGCCACTGCAGGGATACCTCACCAGCCCCACACTCTGAGCTAGGTACTTACCTCCCTCACCCCAGGCTGGCAGTGTTTATGTAGCCAGCTCTCCTGGTGCCACTTCCTGCACCACATGTCTCAGCAGCCCTGGGGGAGAAAGAGAGATGAAGTCAGGTTTCTCATTCTGGTTTCAATACCTACATCCTGCCATTCCCAATGGTGGATACTAGGGATGTTAATGGTTAACCAGTTAACTGGTGGCCCAGCTGGGCCCACTGCAGGCAGTGGCTCTCCTGCCCATCTGAAGCAGCCTCTGCCCATGTTGGTGGGCTGCTTCAGCCCAGCCAGCCCTCCACCTGCGCCTATTTAAGCGGTTAATTGATTAAATGGGATTTTACATCCCTAGTGCATATATACTGGGAGGAGCTCTCATTGCATCCCTGGCCCAACAGAACAACAAGGCTCATTCCCATGGATGGAGTATCCTGGGCTGTAGTTGGGAAGATCTGATCCTAAATTGGAGAGGAAGAGAAAAGAGAAAAAGACATCCTCCATCTGGAGCAATCTCAGAGGAGTCAGCAGGTTTTGGCAGGGGTCCTGTCATGGTGTATGCACATCCCATCCATTGGGGTGCAAGTATCCAAGGGTGATAACACCACCTAGTCAGCTGCCAGCAATCTCCATCAATCTGTACCAACAGCCTTCTGGCCTGAGCAGTACAGTCTAATGGCTAGCGTTAATAAGGAGTAGCCCTTAGTTCAGGGCAGCATCAATATTTGGGGGCAACAGCCCCAGTAGGGGGACCCAGGCCCACCCTACTCCACCAGGCCTCAACCCAGGGCCTGTCAGTGGCAGCATGTTGTACCACTCGCTCTGTGGGGAATCCAACTGCAACACACCAAGCTCACCTGAGTGGGAGATATCACTCCTGCCCCTTGCCTGGGGCACTTCCTACTAGTGCTGGGATGGGGACATTCCATGTGGTCTCTAGGTCTTCCAGTTCCCCTGCAGCCGCCTCTCTCAGGAGCTCCTCCAGCACTGGTGGCTCAAGACAGTCTCTGGTGCTCCTCCAGGAGGTCCTTCTCCAGGAGTCAGCTCAGACGGAGCCGAGCTACTCCCCTTTATACTGCTCCAGGATTTGGAGCATGCCCAATCTGGTTGGAGGGGCAGGACTTCCTCTGCCCACAGTGTTTTAACCTCTCCTAGTTCAGTGTGGGGTATGCACACCCTGTCACAGGTCCCAATACCTCAGTGGAGTCAGTATCAGATGGGAAGGGGCTCATTTTGTCAGGCTTGCCCTTGCCCAGCTTCCTTCAGCCTAAGTCTTTTATTGCAGCGGTTCCCAACTGCCAGTCCACAGAGCAGCAGCGGGCCATGAACTCCTGTTTGCTGAACTGTGGCACATTTGCCAGGCCATGCCCCCAGCTTTTATTTAGCTCCACCCGCTGGGGTTCCCAAGAAATTCCCTTCCTGCCCACTTTCCCACGCAACAGCAGGGTAAGTGGGGCAGCTGGCAGCCAGGTCTGCTGCGGCCGGAGCTGGGAACGCGGTGAGGCCGTCCCTACTGAGGCTGCCTCATTGTTGTCCTGGTTCTGGCTCTGGCAGCTGCTTTGCAGCCTGGTTGGTAGGGCCACGTGTAGAGCAGCTGCCCTAGCTGGCAGGGCCAAATGCAGTGTGGAGAGCAGATGCCCCAGCTAGTGGTGCCAAGAGCAACGTGGAGAGCAGCTGCCCCAGCTGCTGTGGCCAAGTGCCCCATGATGGGCGGTTGCCTCTGTGACCCCATTCTCCTCCCACTCCACTCAGCAGGAGCCTCCCCTGGCCTCCAGTTGCTTCCAGCCAGTGGGTACACACATTATTATTATGCATTATTAAGTGCATAGGAAAATATGAATGTGCAGAGTATGTCAGCACTGTCAGGCCTGTTAACTACTGCCTCTTTAATTCTGCAACTGGTTTGGACTGGAGAATAATCTTTAACAAGTATTAGCAACTATTTTATTGGGCTTTTTTAAATGTGTGCGCAGCAGTTTTTCAAATTCTTGTTAACCATCATTTCCCCCCTCCTTTGATTTGCCTGTTATACCCTGGGCTAAAATTACCATAATGAATATGCAAATATTTCAGTGCTGTCCGCCAACAGTTTTTGAATGAGTTTGCGGGTCGGTGGTATAAGAAAGATTGGGAACCACTGTTCTATTGGGTCCCATCTCAACAGCTAGGTTTCCGTACCCCTCTGGTGTCACAGCGGCTGGTACAGTTGGTAAATACGGTCTCAGCTATGATGTACTTGGCTGGGTCACAGATATACAGACTCAGCTGAGCCACAAGATTCCAAAACTGGAGAAATGTGCTGAGTTCTAATGGAAGGAAGAGAAGACGGGTCCCCATCAGCAATCTACAGTCAGCTCCCAGGATTCTCTCTCCCACAAGTCTCTCTGCTGGATATGCTCAGGGAGAGGAGCTAAAGCTAGACTCTTAAGTCTCTTTGCCTTCAATGTAGCCTGGAGCAAAGGGATATGGGCAACCCACTCCATGAGGACTTGCCCCCAGCTGCCCCATGATGATAAGGCCAGGAACAAACCTGGTGGGAGCAGGGGCTGGAGTATGGTCTTCTTTGAGGCCCAAGCCTACCACTTAAGCAGGCAAAGAAGATCTTGACTCAAACCTCCCTGCTCTGACTCTGCCTCCCCAAGGGGAACACTCCTAACTCCCAACCCCTGCACTGCAGCAGATCCTACAGATTGTCAGAGACAGCCCGCTTACACCGAAAGTCAGGAAGATGGGGTCAGAGGTCACTTAGGTCAGATTCAGTGAGGGTGATGGTGAACTGGAGCTGGGCTGTTCTGCACCTTATGGCCCTGGCTCTCTCCTAGGACACTCTGGACCTGATCCAGAAGTTGGCTTGACATGCTGAGGGGGAAAGGGTCAATGGGCGGGTGCACTTGTTGTGCAAATGAGTCATTTCCCAGCCCCAAGAGATTTTGTGCTATCACTGGCTCCTTCCTAGAGAAACAGGAGGCTCTCCAGTTAATCAGTCCCTTTCTTCTACTGAGATAACTGGGAGATTGCCCTCACAGTCACTCCCTTCATCCCACCAAGGATTTTAGAAACAGAGAGGGGCGAGGAGTCTGCTTCCTTCCTGAATCAGGAGTTCAGAGAAGATGGGATCTGCCCCAACACTGAACATTGTCCCAATTTGGAGAGACAATGACAAGTTGTGACCTGAAAGCTACAATCATTGTCCTGTGTGCAACAGTCCCCTTCAAAAGCTGTATGATCACCAAATCTTGATTTCAAATCAATTCTCCATTTTGTCAGGGGTATTTTGGGTTGTAATTCTGTGCTCCAAAGTGCTTGGTGTCATCTGCAAATGTTATAAGCATACTCGCCCTCCATTGCCCTATTTGTTAATGAAATTATCAAACAGTGTTGGGCCAGGCTAACCCCTGCAGAATCCCACAAAATATGTTCTTTCGTGTTCACCACCAGACATTGGTAACTACTTTTTGAGTATGATCTTTTAACTAATTGTGCACCCACATTAAAGTAGCTTCATGTATGCCACATTTCCCCAGTTTATTTTTGAGACTATCATGTGGGACTGAACACCAAGATATATCATGTCTATTGCTTCATTCTCTAGTAACCCTGACTAAAAAGGAATGGAGTTGGTTTGGAATGAATTGTTCTAGCTAAATCCAGGCTTACTAGTCATTATACCTTTAAGTGCTTACAAACTAATTGTTTAATACAGGCAGTCCCCGGGTTACGTACAAGATAGGGACTGTAGGTTTGTTCTTAAGTTGAATCTGTATGTAAGTCGGAACTGGCGTCCAGATTCAGCCGCTGCTGAAACTGACCAGCGGCTGACTACAGGAAGCCCGAGGCAGAGTTGCTCTGCCCCGAGGTTCCTGGAATCAGCTGCTGATCAGTTTCAACAGGCTGAATCTGGATGCCAGTTCTTACATAGTGATAGAAATGTAGCCGTGTTATTCTGGGGTAGTTGAAGCAAAATGCAGGACAATGTAGCACTTTAAAGACTAACAAGATGGTTTATTAGATGATGAGCTTTCGTGGGCCAGACCCACTTCCTCAGATCAAAAAAAAAAATTTTTTTTTGATCTGAGGAAGTGGGTCTGGCCCACGAAAGCTCATCATCTAATAAACCATCTTGTTAGTCTTTAAAGTGCTACATTGTCCTGCATTTTGTTCCAGTTCTTACATACAGATTCAACTTAAGAACCCCAGGCGTCCCCAACTCTGCCTCGGGCTTCCTGTAGTCAGCGCTGGTCAGTTTCAGCAGCGGCTGACTTGGGGACGCCTGGGGCAGAGCAGCTTGGGTGCTGCTGGGTTGGTCCAGTAGCGCCGCTCCTCGGCGCTACTGGACCAACCCAGCAGCACCCAAGCTGCTCTGCCCCAGGCGTCCTGATTCAGCCGCTGCTGAAACTGACCAGCAGTGGCTGAATCAGGACGCCTGGTGCAGAGCAGATGGGGTGCTGCCGGGTTGGTCCCATAGCGCCCAGAGCAGCGCTACGGGACCAACCGGCAGCGCCCCAGCTGCTGTACCACAGGCGTCCGGAGCAAAGCCGCGGAGTACGGGGGCAGCGGACAGCCCAGACGTGCCGCGGCTGTCCTGTTGCCCACGTGCTCCGTGGCTTTGCTCCCCGTCTCCCTGGTCTGCTGGTTTCCAGCAGACCAGGGAGACGGGGAGCAAAGCGGAGCAAAGCCGTGGAGCACGCCGGCAGCGGGACAGCTGCGGCGCGTCTGGGCTGTCCGCTGCCTGCATGCTCCGCGGCTTTGCTCCGCTTTGCTCCCCGTCTCCCTGGTCTGTTGGTCTCCAGCAGACCAGGGAGACGGGGAGCAAAGCCTCTGAGGACGCCGGCAGCGGGACAGCCGCGGCGCGTTTGGGCTGTCCGCTGCCCGCGTGCTCCGCGGCTTTGCTGCCCGTCTCCCTGGTCTGCTGGAAGCCAGCAGACCAGGGAGACGGGCAGCAAACCCTGTTCGTAACTGCGGATCCGACATAAGTCGGATCCGCGTAACTCGGGGACTGCCTGTAATTTGTTCTATGTATCAGAATGATGCCAACTAATTCCCAGTCCTCTTCGTTCCCTTTTTTATAATGGGTACTATCTTGTTAATGGCTATGAAGATATTCTTTTTCTAGGATCTGAGAAGAGAATGTTTGTGCTACGTCTAGACTGTAAGCTTCTTTCGAAAGATATTTCAACTATTAAACAGCAGAACCATATTTGCTGCATAGAATTGGAATTGGGTTCAGAACAGATTGAGTCAGAGAATCTGGAGAATGGGAAGGTGTGAGACTGCAGCGCCATCTAATGGCCACAAGAGAAATGGGCTACTTGTGGCCCTGTGTACGCTGGTTGTTCAGTTAATACAGAAAGACAGATAATGGAGAGTTATATAAACAGGGTTTTCCTGCATTACATCATAATCTGCCATGACTCAACATGATAGGACACCTCATGTCATACATACATTGTTGCTAGTGACACTCTCAAATGGATCTTCACAGCTCCCCAACCACCAACCTGCCATGAGGTAGGTATAGAGGATCGTTAACCCTATTTGACAGAAGGAGAAACCAAGGCTGAGAAAAGTGAAGAGACTTGTTTTACCCCACACTGCCAGTGGCAGAGTGGGGAATAGGAGTCTTGACTTTGAAACTAACCATCAGCCTTGAATTTCATATAGTGAATGATCAGAATAAAGTGATCTCAAATGACATTCAGACCAACAACTGTTCATAGTAATTATTCAGCAAGTATGTTAGAGGAACTAGAACATTAGAGAGACTCATGAACTACTCAAAGACAATTCATGCAGAAAGGCAGAAAAAATTCATCAAGCCTCTGATTATGGGTTATTTGCTTGATCTTAAAAGACAACCCTGAAGTCCTGAATCTCCTTCCAGTAGGCAGGAGGAGGCTGTAGCCTAGAATAGCCCCACCCATGCTCTGCCCCCAGGCTAGGCCACCCTCTGACAAATCCCAGAGTTCTGCTCTGGCCTGCCCAGGCTGGCTGGCGCTTGGGCCCTGCTGCCTGCCCGGGACTCAGACCATGCCGCCCTGTCTCCTGGCACACTGGGGCTGGGAGCATTGCAGACTTGCCAATATCACATTACCTGCCTTAGCCAATCGGATCTCCCAGAACAAAGATCAGATGCTTCATCTGGACTCAGCATCATTGTAGTTGACAACATGGATAGCGACATGGCTACTGCAACAGTGCAAATAACATGGCTGTGGCTCGTTATCCACTATTGATAGGAGCTGCTCAGCTGAAGTCCACTATATATTTGTGTACAATAGGTAGGTCCACCGATAGGGGGAGCAAAGAGAGCAATTGCCCAGGGGCTCAGCAATTCAAGAAGGCCTGGGGCTCCTGCCACAGCTGCTGCTATTGCAGCAATGGTAGTGAACAGAATCCAGGCCCTTTAAATTGGTGTCATAGCACCACACTGCTCCACATGCTCCCTGTAGCTCTGAGGGCTGGGGACAGGGACTGGCCATGCTCTGGATGACATAGAGGGCTGGCTGTCCCAGGCCCCGCCCTTCCACCAGAGGCTCCACCCCTTCTGAAAGCATGAAACCGGCTTTCTCTCCACCTCGCCCAAGGAACCACAGAAGCTGTCAGCTCCCCTGACATGAAGTAGGCCTTTACTAGGTTGTCTTATGTAACGAAATGAAAGACCTCCGCTATTTGGACAACACATCACCACTTGTCTCCCTTAGAGCCCCCAGATTCATATTATTTTAGACTGTCTGTTCTCCCTGAAGAATTCAAGGTGCTCAGTCAGCTCCATAAAGGTAACCTTATCAGCAATGTCAATACCTCATGCCCTTTATTAGGATTACACCATCTGATCCCTCCCTCCAGTTTCTAGGTTCCTCAAGGGCCTCCCCCAGTTAAGGAGTCCCTTCTTCTTTGGAATATTAATATAGTTTGTAGACAGGTTAATGGGCCCTCTTCTTGAGCCCCTTCCAGTGTGATCATTGCTACATTTCTCAGTGAAGACAGCCTTCTTCGTAGCTAGAACATCAACCCAAAATGGAGAATATAGGCACTTACGGCTGATTCCCTCCTAGAGATAAGATGACCTCATTGCTAGAGCCCTACCAAATTGACAGTCCATTTCACAATCATAGGCTTTCCAAAATTATACATTCATAAACTCAGAAATTTAAATCTGGAATTTCAGTGTTGTAATTGTAGGAAGTCCCCAACAGGAGTGGTGGGAGGGGGCGGGAACAAGGTTATTGGGGAGGGTTGTGACACCGTTATCCTTATTACTGTCAGAGCTGGGCAGCTGGAGAGAGGCAGCTGCTGGCTAGGATTCCAGCTCTGAAGGTTGTGGTGCTGCCAGCGGCAGTGCAGAAAGAGGGATGGCATGATATGGTATGGTATGGTATTGCCACTCTTACTTCTTTGCTGCTGCCTGCAGAGCTGGGCCCTCAGTCTCCAGCTGCCCAGCTCTAAAGATAATAGTGCAGACGTCAGGGTGGCATGGTATGGTTTTGCCACCCTGACTTCTGCACTGTTGTTGTTGGAAGGTTACTGAATTCGGAGCTTGGTGTCCGCCAGCACAGAAATAAGGCTAAGAGAAAAAAATTGTTGGACAGACAGATGAACATAATGTGTTGGGGTAAAGTCAACATGATTTCTCTCAGGGGAAATCATGCCTTACCAAATCTATTAGAGTTCTTTGATGGGGTCAACAAATATGTGGACAAGGGAGATCCAGTGGTTATAGTGTACTTAGAATTCCAGAAAGCCTTTGACAAGGTCCCTCACCAAAGACTCTTAAGTAAGATAAGATGTCATGGGATAAGGGAAAGTCCTTTTATGAACTGATAACTGGTTAAAAGAGAGGAAACAAAGGATAGGAACAAATACTAAGTTTTCAGAATGGAGAGAGCTAACTAGTGGTGTCCCCCAAGGGTCTGGCCTGGGACCAATCCTATTCAACTTATTTATAAATGATCTGGAGGAAGGAGTAAACAGTGAGGTAGCAACATTTGCAGATGATACCAAACTGCTCAAGATAGTTAAGACCAAGGCAGACTGTGAAGAGCTTCAAAAAGATCCAACCAAACTAAATGATTGGGCAACAAAATGTCAAATGAAATTTAAAGTAATACCCACTGGAAAAAATAATCCCAACTATACATACAGTATGATGGGGACTAATTTGGCTACAACTACTCAAGAGAGAGATCTTGGGGTATGTCTACACTAGCCCCCTAGTTCAAACTAGGGAGGCTAATGTAGGCATTCAAAGTTGCAAAAGAAGCCTGGGATATAAATATCCCGGGCTTTATTTGCATCTTCCCGTCCGGGTGCCATTTTTAAATCCCCCTTAGTCCGAACTAACTGCCCGTGGCTACACGCAACAGTCAAATGTTAACTCGAACTAAGTCCTTTGTTCAAGTTAACTGTTACATCTCATTCCACGAGGTATAACAGTTAATTCGAACTAAGGACTTACTTCAAGTTAACGTTAGACTGCCGCGTGTAGCCACAGGCAGTTAGTTCGGACTAAGGGGATTTAAAAATGGCGCCCGAACGGAATGATGCAGATAAAGCCCGGGATATTTAAATCCCAGGCTTCACTTGCAACTTCGAATGCCTACATTAGCCTCCCGAGTTCAAACGAGGGGGCTAGTGTAGACATACCCTCGTAGTCATTGTGGATCTCTCTGAAAACATGCACTCAGTGTGCAGCGGCAATCAAAAATGCAAACAATGTCAGGAATCATTAAAAAAGGGATAAAGGATAAGATAGAGAATATCTTATTGCTTCTACATAAAACCATGGTACACCCACTTCTTGAATACTGCATACAGATTGGTCGCTAGGGATGTGAAGGACTAGTTGACTAGTCAACTATCCAATCAGTTAATTCTTATCAGACAGTCAAGAGGCTAGTCGACTAGTCACTTCCCCTCCCTTGCTGCCTCTGTCAGAAAGTGGCAGCAAGGAGGGGGGGAAAGGAGAGAGTACTTCAAAGCAGCTGTGTCGCGTGGAGCCTGGGACCACACTCTTGGCTCCACAAAGTGCTGCCGCTCTGAAACACTGCATTCAACCCGGGGCCAGCTAGGGTGTCCCAAGGCTGCATGCGACGTTTCAAAGCAGCAGTGCTACATGTAGCCCAGGATCAGCGGGGGAGTCCCCACCTTATCCCGGACTCCACAGGGCACTGCCACTTTGAAATGCCGCAAATAGCCAAGCATCAGGCTCCCCACGGCGTTTCAAAGTGGCAGTGCCGCATGGAGCCCAGGGTCAGCAGGGGAATCTCCAACTGATCCCGGACTTCATGCAGCACTTTTGCCTTATCGACTATTCAATTAGTCAATTACTCAAAATTTAACATCCCTAGTAGTCACCTCATCTAAAAAAAAATATTGGCAATGGAAAAGGTTCAGAGAAGGGCAACAAAAATTATTAGGGGTTTGGAACAGGTCCCATATGAAAAGATTAAAAAGACTTGGACTTTACAGCTTACAAAAGAGGAGACTAAGGGGGGGGGGATGTGATAGTGGTCTATAAAATCATGACTGGTATGGAAAAAGTGAATAAGGAAGTTTTTTACTTATTTCCCCAATATAAGAACACGGGGTCACCAAATGAAATTAATAGGTAGCAGGTTTAAAAAAAAAGGAAATTTTTCTTCACTCAGCACACAATCAACCTGTGGAACTCCATGCCAGAGGTTGTGAAGACTAGGACTTTAAAAGAGTTCAAAGAAGAGCTAGATAAATTTATGGAGGTTAGGTCCATCAATGGCTTTTAGCCAGGATGGGTAGGAATTGTGTCCCTAGCGTGTATGTCTGGAAATGGATGCCAGGGGAGGGATCCCATGATTACCTGTTGTATTCACTCCCCTCTGGGGTATCTGACATTGGCCACTGTCAGCAGTCAGGACACTAGGGAAGATGGACCTTTGGTCTGACCCAGTATGGTCGTTCTTTTGTTCTCAAGGGTGGAAATACCACAATCTCCCCTAAAATAACCTTTCAATCTCCCCACTTCCCCATTTGAGAAATTCTGGTTTCCCCCTGTGAAATCTCAGTAGTATATGGCAAAAGCGCACAAAAGATCAGATTTCATGGTCTGTGTCGTGTTTTTCATGGCTATGAATTTGATAGGGTCCTGCTCACAGGTCTCTCCATAGATTTTTACCTAAGGTTGTTTTCATTTGAATAGATGATTCACCTGCCTGTTTTCTTTCCCTAGCCCCATTCCAGCTGGGGACCGGGAAGGAGGGGTTGGGAGGACAGATTGCATATTTGAAGTAGAGACAGCTGTTGTGTGTTACCTTGACAGCATAGTGTCCTTCAGGAGCTGACCTATGCTCTTAGTAACATTTGCAGGTACAGCAAAAGGCCAGGTAATATTTACTATCTAAATGGGTTTCTAGTTGCTTTAAATCATGCTAGATTGGATTCACACAAGCTGGTTAGAGCTCACTCCCCCAGGGCTCAGGCAGCCTCTGTAGCAAGCAGAGTACCCATGGCAGAAATTTGCAGCACCACTATACAGGGATCAGTGCAAACACCCACACCCACCCACTATACAGGGATCAGTGTGCGCACGCATGCGCACACACACACACACAATTCCCTGTACAAAGCCTCCATATCTGACAGCTGCTTTGGCCTGCAATCATTGCACACATCCAACCTCCTGTTTATGAGGTCACTGTTTCCCAGTCACCAGAGGTGGAATACATGTAGATAGTCACTAGTTACTCAACAGTAACTGATTCTTTGAGATGTGTTGGCCACATGTATTTCACAATCCAGCCTCCTTCCCTCCTCCTGCAGTCTTTAATGCCTGAATTCTGTGGTAAATGGTTGAACCCATCCATCCCTTTATACCTTCAGGTAGAGCAGTGGTTTCCAACCTTTTTATGCCAAAGATCATGTTCTAAATGTCAGAACAAGCCAAGCTCTACCACCTCATCCTTTCCTCAAGACCCCACCCCTTCTGTGAAGCTCCGCCCTCTCTGTTCTCCTCTCCATCACTTGCTATCCCCAGCCCTTATACACTCCCAGGGTATGGCTACACTGCCGCTTTTTTTCCGATTCTTCTGTAGGAAAAGGTTTTTCCAACATTTGGCCTGTCTAGACTGGGCCAAATGTTAGAAAAACCCCTTCTTTCGGAAGCTCCCTTGGGTTGCCGAAAGAGCACGGGGCAGGGACAGAGTGCTAAAAAGAGTGGAAGAATAAACACACCCCTGGACGCGGAAGAGTTTTTCCAGGCTACCTCTGGAACCCCAGAAAAACTCCTGCAATCTAGCCATACCCTCATTGGGTTGAGACAGGATGTGTGGGCTCTGGGGTGGGAAGGATTTGGGTGTGGGAAGGGGTGAGAGGTACAATCTCTGGGAGGGAATTTGGGTGCAAGAGGAGAAGGGGATGCTGGCTCGAGGAGGGGGCTCCAGGCTGGAGCATGTTGGGGTCAGGTGGAGGGCTGGGATAATGCTCCCACCAGCACAGTTGAGGCCATATTAGTGAAGCTTGTGGATGTGAGGGTGCAGGAGTTTGGGTTGGGGTAAGTGAGGGGCTCAGGGCAGGGAGGTTGGGAGTATGATGGGCTCAGGACACAGATTTGCAGCGTAGATGGTACAGGAGTGTTGTGGCAGAAGTCTGAGGATGTGGGGGTGCAGGAGTTTGGGGATGTGAGAGGCTCAGGACAGGGGGTTCCAGTGTATGACAGGGTCAGATCTAGGAGTTGCAGGGGTGTTCTGATGGTGTGGCCAGATGGGGGCTTGACCCCAATTAGGGGCTTGTTGGGCAGGCTTAATTTTTAAATAAAATGTCAAGCACAGAAAGTTTCAGCATTGTCTTTATTTATGAGAAGGGCGGGGAATCTGTTTTGAGTCAGGGGTCACTGACCTACAGAAAAGTCAGTTGACACCACACAAGTGAGATGCAAAGAAACTCTCCTCCAACCCACTCACCCCATTCAAGCCTCACTACTATGGCCCCAGCTGTGCTGCTGGGAACAGGGGACATGGTACTGAGGAAGGGTGCCAGTGGTTGCTGGGTGCTAGTGGGGCAAGGTGCCAGTGGGGACAGGGTGTTCGTGGGGGCAGGGGATAGGGAGTCCCCGGAACATGCCTCCTCTGGGGACTCCTAATAGCCGTGCCACCCCTTCCCCCCTGCCCCCGGGGCAGAGGGAAGCCCCAGCACACACCTCCTCCCGGGACTCTTTTCCCCTCCCCCTCCCGCAGAGGGGGTAAGCTCCGGCACATGCCTCCTCCTGGGACTCCTCCCCCCTCCACACACACACACCCCGCAAAGGAGGGAAGCCCCAGTGCATGCTGCTTCTGGGGACTTCTACCCTCACCCCACCCAGTAAGTCCCCGGTGCTTCACAGACCTGGGTTGTAGTACTGCACCGGCTGTTTGGGGGAGGGGGAGTAGCCAGTGCACTTCCTGAAACCCCTGAAGTGATGCGCAGCTGCTGGACTTCTTTCCACCCCACAGGAAGCCAGCACTACCTCCATTGTCGCTGGAGGTAGGTAGCAGGGCTTCTTGGGGATGGGGGGAATTGGGGGGCACCCCCGAATGCCTCGTCATCAACCAGTCGAGCCCTCCTGATCAACCAGTCGATCGTGATCGACAGGTTGGTGACCACGGAGACAGGGTGTTGGGATGAGTGCACCAATGGCACTAGCATGGCCCTGATTGGCACTGTTGGCCAAAATAATCCAATTATGTGGATGGGGAATGTGCACATCAGGCCTGGAACATAAGTGGACAATTATTCAAAAAAATTACCTAAGTACCCTAAAATACATCCATAGTTAGTTACCCATTACATAACTGAGGTATCCCAGATGCTGAAGAGGTTTTTGAGAGAGGTTTTCAGTCTAAAAGGGTATTGATCTAGAATTGATGCTCTCCATTAGTAATTTGCAACTTCATTGGGAAAATACCAGTTCATGTTATGATTTAATTATGTGCTGGTAGTGTTATTTGTTCCTAGTGATTACTCAAGGGACCATGAATAGACTGGTCTTTATTGAAAAAAATTTTTTAAATGTTAAGTCAAACAATGATTTGTAGACTTCAAAATTCAAAGTACCTCTCCAATTTTATAGCACTTACATCTTTATGTATCTAGGAAAACTCCATGTCAAGGGTTCCTTTTTAAACTATGAAAATCATCACTTTAAACTCAAAAGAGATTAAAAGGGTGAGGTAATGCCAACTGTGGCACCAATCAGAATCTCAGGTTGTGACAGTTGCAAAACCACTATTCCCTGTTTCACTTGACAATACACCTCCCCCCCCAAGCTTAATTTCTGATATTGGAATGTACTAGTACTGCAACTTCAAGTCTCAGAAATATCCTTTTGTGTTAGGCAAATTCACTAGAATTTAGCAAAGTGAACTGAAATTTGGCCATTAGTATTTAACCCTAGCTTAGTAGTTTTAAAAGCATGAAGTATAAGCTTCTTAATAGATAATTTCTTAAAATACTAATACTAAAATACTATATTTCAGCCATAAGTTACTTTAACTTCAATTTCCAGACACACAAATTACCCCAAAACCCATCAAGAAATAAAGAGATTCAAACTCAAATATGCTTAATTCTATTTATTACATGTTAGAAATATTCACATCTCATGGTATCTGGTTTACCGTCTAAATCCAGTCATAACCAACAAAAGAAAAATGTTAACCATGTTTCAAAATGAGCACTCTTACATTCATTTTCTCCTCTGTAACTTAAGAAAAAATTGTTCAGCTGTACTAAATTCTTATGTTTGACTATTTGAAAAGAAGCATTAAAAATCTGCTTTAACAAGCAAGTATACTGGTTTGTTAATCAAATGTAAGTTGGCAGTAGTAACCACAAATTAAGCCCACAGGTGGTTATTAATTCTCTCTTCTATCCAAAACTGTCTTTTCGGTTACTTTTTTATATCTGGATATGTATGCAATTTTGTTCAATTAAATTTAATAAGAAAAGAAATCTAAGATTTGCTGTCTGAGAAAGCTCCTGCATTGTTTTCCTTATAGCTCTCCTATGAATCCAAATAACTTCCTTCAATTATTTTATATTTCAGATTCTTGCTTAACTGGAGATCTAAATTGAGGTCTCTGTTTAATTCCACTTAAGCTGAAAAAAGTACAGAAACTCTTCATTTGATGGTGTGCATAAACATTACACTCCATATATAGCAAAAATATCTTTTATTTATAATTTACATTTCCACAAGTGAAAATTGTACATTTTTTTACATATACAATTCCATTCAGTTAAATTTGAACGCATCTACAGAACTTTCACACAATCGACACCTGAAACTGTGCAGGCAATAAAAAATTCAAATACAAAAATGTATTTATTAACCAAATAATAGCTGGGGCCCTGCCCCATGAGAACATTTTATTTATATAAAAAGTATTTGCCTTCTAGCATTAACACAGCAGCTCTTCTGTTCTGTAAAAAATCATACCTTTCAAGTTGAGTTACACTGGTTCAACCTTATCAGTTTCTGTTTTAATATCTGTAGATGCAGGTGTGCTCTCTTCTATACAAGTAGCAGGGGTGTCGACAGGTTCTTCTTTGACTTTAGGACTGTTACAGGGCTCCTGTATTTCTTGTTTGACAATGTTCAACATAATATTTAGTGGGTTTTCCACAGGGGTCTTGCTGGGAGATGGTGTACAATCAAATGATGACGTCTGTCAAATGAAAATTAACAATAAATACACAATTTTGCATATCGCTAAGACAGTTACTTCCTTTCTGACTAAAAGGGTGATAGAAAAATTATTAACGTTGCTTCACAGGCTGTGTTAATTTGGTTATTTAAAATGCAAGCTTCTCCCCTCACCAAGATTCTTAGAAAGTTGGTTTGCTCTGTAACATTATTGTCTTAGCAAAAATAACCTAACATTCTCTAAATGAAAATTATGTCAAATAAGGGACAAGTCTGTAGTATAGTGGTTTTCAATCAGAGGACTGCAGACTAGGGATGTAAAATTTCAATTTAGCTAAACAAATAGTCAATGCAATTTGATTAGTTGATAAGGGCACTTCCACCTTTGAAGTGCAGGCAACAGCCCCAGCCTACATTTCAAAGGCAAAAGTACTGTGGAGAGTATAGGGCCAGTGGGGGACTCAAGCAAAGCCCGCTGGCCCCACGCTGCCCGTAGCGTTTCAAAGCGGCAATGCCGCATGGAGCCCAGGGTCAGCGGGAGAGTCTCCAGCTGACACCAGGCTCCACGTGGCACTGCCATTTTGAAATGCTGTGTGCAGCACGGGGCCATCTGGGGACCCCGGACTGTATGCAGCTTCTCAAAGTGGCAGACCCTGGGCTCCACATGGCGCTGCTGCTTCGAAAAGCCATGTGCAGCCCGGGCCAGCTGGGGACTCCCAGCTAGCCCCCAGGCTGCACGCGGCATTTCAAAGCAGCAGTGCCATATGGAGTCCAGGATCTGGCACCAGTCTCCATGCAGTGCTGCCACTTAGAAGCATTCCCCCTCTCCCTCCAGTTTCCTTTTTCTGACAGAGGTAGCAAAGAGGGAAGCAACTACTAGCCTGTTGACTATCCGATAAACAAATGCTTATCCAATAGTTGGCTCGTTGTTCACATCCCTACTGCAGACTACGTCTAAGGATTGCAGAAAGTTGTCATTACCATATAACAGTGATTTTTAACCTGTTATTAAACATACCCCCTCGGATTCACAGCTATATCTAAGATTTCCAAAGGGATTCACACCTCCATTTGAAATTTTTAGGGATCCACAAACTAAAAAAGTTGAAAGCCACTGATGATGTATATTGCCATAAAGCATAGTATGCTCCTCGCTAACCCCAACCCAAGAATTTGAATTTATTCACATTAAACATCTAAGGAAAATTAGAAACAAAAATCACATCAGGATCAATTCACACCATTCAGCAAATTATTCTGATTTAAAAGCTTTAACCCCATACATTTGGACCTATATATTCTATTTATGGCTTTTGTTTATTGCTGTTTGATATATAAGCTGACTTGCTATGACACCATAGAGTTAAGCAATAAGCTTCCCAATTAGTTTTCAATTCTATAGTTACCATTACACCATCATTCTTGCAGTTCCTTTTCTAGTCATGTGACAGAAATGGGTAGCATGCTCTGAATACATTCACTCTGTACAAAATCTCTCAATACAAAGGAAAAAAATCAACCTCATAATAAAATGTTTGAGCATAAATAATGAAACACTTACATTTTGGTAATCTTCATAACATGATGGATGATAAATCTAAAAAAAGGAATACCATGTGACTTCTCTACATATTCAAACAAACAAATGAACTTTATGTATCAGTTGCACTGGTTATGAAATTAGGTTTGCAGAACACTTTTGATTATGCACTTCACTGTCGCATAACCTAACTTCCCTAAGAATTCACTTTTGAACTGAAGTCTTCCATGCTTGGTTTCTAATGCCCAAAGGTAAATCTGAGCAAAATATATTTTGTCCTTAATGCTGATCATAAATATAATTTCTCCACCAAAACTTCATGTTAAAGTTATTAGACTGTATGTTCCACCATCACAAGGTATGAAAAGCAAGGAATGCGGCTTAAGCAGTTAATTATCATGACCGCAAATCCATTTATTAGCATCCCTTCTCAGCATCAACTATTTCCCTCTCCCCACACTCAGATAGTTATAATGGTTAATATAACAGTGGTGCGTATTTCATATGTTCCAAATACATATAAATATAATTTAAGAAGGGCCATACTGGGTCAGACCAAAAGCCCATTTATCCTAGTATCCTTCTTCCAACAGTGGCTAATGCAAGTTGCTTCAGAAGAAATGAACAGATCAGGTAATCATCCTGAAGCCAATTCCCAACTTCTGGCAAACAGAAGCTAGGGACATTACCCCTGCACATGCCAGCCACAGATGGACTTAATCTACTAAAAACTTATCAATCTTTTTTGAACCCTGTTATATAGGGCCTTAGCAATATCCTCTGGAAAAGAGTTCCACAGATTTACTGTGCAGTACACATCAATAGAATCACAGAACACTAGAACTGGAAAGGACCTCAAGAGGTCATCGTGTCCACTCCCCTGCACTCACGGCAGGACCAAGCACCATCTAGACCAGGGTTTCCCAAACTTATGTGTCGGGACCCAAATATTGGTCACCATTACATTTCAAAAGGGTCACCAAGTGTCTCCCCAGGTGGCTCTGCCTTCCCTCCTCCCCCCATTTTTTAATTGCCTTGGGTCACCAAGTCTTCCTGAATTATCAAAATGGGTCCCCATATGGAAAAGTTTGCGAACCGCTGATCTAGACCATCCCTGATAGATGTCTATCTAACCTGCTTTCAAATATCTCCAACTTATTTCAGAGTTTAACCACCCTGACAAGTTAGGAAGTTTTTCCTAATGTCCAACCTAAACCATCCTTGCTGAACCTTCCTTGCTGCAGTTTAAGCTTATTGCTTCTTGTCCTATCCTCAGAAGCCAAGGAGAACATTTTTTCTCCCTCCTTGTAACACTCTTTTAGGTACTTAAAAACCACTATCATGTTCCCTCTCAGTCTTCTTTTTTCTAAATTAAACAAGCCCAATTCCTTCTGACTTCCCTCATAGCTCATGCCTCTCTAAACCTTTCATTCTTGTTGCTCTTCTCTGGACCTTCTCCAAATCTTTCTTGAAATGTGGTGCTCACAACTGGACACAATACTCGAACTGAGGCCTAATCAGTGCAGAGTAGAGCAGAAGAATGACTTCTTGTGTCTTACTCACAACACTCCTGTTAATGCATCTCAGAATCACATTTGCTTTTTTTGCAACAGCGTCACACTGTTGACTCATATTTAGCTTGTGGTCCACTATGACCCCTAGATCCTTTTCTGCAGTACTCCTTCCTAGACAGTCGCTTCCCATTCTCTGTGTGTGAAACTGATTGCTCCTTCCTAAGAGGAGTACTTTGGTTTGTCCTTATTAAACTTCATCCTATTTACCTCAGACCATTTCTCCAGTTTGTTCAGATCATTTTGAATTATGACCATATCTTCCAAATCATTTGCAACCCCTCCCAGCTTCATGTCATCTGCAAACTTAATAAGCATATTCTCTATGCCAATATCTAAATGGTTGAAGATATTGAACAGAACCGGTCCCAAAACAGACCTGTGCAGAACCTCAACCCTTCCAGCATGACCGTGAACCGTTAATAACTACTCTCTGAGAATGGTTATCCAGCCCGTTATGCATCTATCTTACAGTAGCCCCACCTAAATTATATTTGTCTAGTTTATTAATAAGATTATGCGAGACCGTATTAAATGCCTTACTAAAAGTCTAAGTATACCACATCCACTGCTTCTCCCTTATCCATAAAACTTGTTATCGTATTAAAGAAAGTTATCACATTGGTTTGACATGATTTATTCTTTACAAATCCATGCTGGCTGTTACCCTATCACTTTATTTTCTTACAGATGTTTCCAAATGAATTCCTTAAATTCTTGCTCTATTATCTTTCCTGGCACAGAAGTTAAATTGACTGGTCTGTAGTTTCCTGGGTTGTTCTTATTTCCCTTTTTATAGAGCACTATATTTGCCCTTTTCCAGTCTTCTGCAATCTCTCCCATCTTCCATGATTTTTCAAAGATGATAGCTAAAGGTTCAGATCCTTCCTTTATCAGCAACTTGAGTATTCTAGGATGCATTTCATCATACTTCTTTTTGTATGTTTTAAACCTGATGCCTCTAATATATACTCTTTCATCATCTCTTTTGCTAGCTGAAAAGTCCGTCTTATTAAGCTCTCCTTACAGGGAAGTCATTCCATACCCCTCATCATTTTTTTCCAATTCCAATATATCTTTTTTGAGATGGGGCAACCAGACCTGCATCTAGTACTCAAGATGTAGCCATACTATGGGTTTATATAGAGCAGAGGTGGAGAATCTGGGGGCCGGAGGCCAGATGCAGCTTCCAGCTTGCCCGGATCAGGCCCCTGAAGCTCGGGGCTCCCCCCAGCATTGGAAAGTACGCACTGACGAGGGGTGCTTTTTTTGTTTCTCTCATATGGTGCCCGACTGATTTTTCTGGGTGTCAGTGGCCCCTGACTAAAAAAAGGTTCCCCACCCTTGATATAGAGGTTTATTTTCTGTCTTATCTATCCCAGAAGTTCTCAAACTGTTCAGCATCCTGAGGATACCCATTTTTATTTATTTTTTCACATGCCCCTAAGCCGCCTCCTCCCTCCCCTCAGACCCTGCTTCTAACTCCACCTCTTTTCCCAAGGCCCCATTCCTGTCCTACCTCTTCCTACCCTTGCTCCATCCCTGCACCTCCTCTTCACACCCTTTTCTGCCCCCACCCTACTCCTTCCATATGCTGTGAAACAGCTGTTACCTGGTGTCCCCCAGCATGCAGGAGGCACTGGGAAGGAGTAGCAGAACTTGAGAGAGGAATCCAATGGAGGAACCCACTTTGAGAAACACCAATCTACCCTTTCCTGACTTGCAACACTGTACATTTTTTGACTACCTGTGCACATGAAGGCCTTGTCTACATTTATCAGGAGATCAGTGTTGTGAGGATCTATCTCCCTGGGGTCGATTTACAGGATCGATCCACTAAATCAGCCACTGATCATGCTCCCATTGACTATGGTAGTCCATTGGATCAAGAAGAGTAAAGGGAGTTTACAGGAGAAAGTTTCTCCCATTGACCCCCCCACAGTCCAGATGCAATGGTTAACTTTGATATACGGTACATTGACCTCAACTATACTATTCGTATGACTGGAGTTGTGTATCTTACTTAGTTCAACATTGTCTCCTCGTGTAGGCCAGGCCTGAGGGGATGTTTTCAGAAAACTACCCACAATGACCTCAAGATCTTTCTTGAGTGGTATCAGCTAATTTAGACTAAGGATGTTAAATATCAATTAATCTACTAGGTGAGTAGTCAATGGAATTTTCATCGGCTACTTGACTAGTCATTAAAGAAGGGCGCTTTAAGCACTCACTTCTGGCTCAGGTTGCATCTGAGCACAACTCCTGGCTACCACTCTGAACTCTTAAAGGGATCACAGAGAGAAGCCGGAATGCAAAGACGCTGGCTAATTCTCTGGCCCCTTGCAGGTCTCAGGACAACCCTCATGCTGCTCCTCTGCATTTTTAAAAGGGACGCCACAGTGGCAGCTGCCATGCCCCCTTTCCCCCTCCCAAACCACCTCATGCTGCCCCTCTGCATTTCTGAAGGGACACAGCTGACACAGACAAGCGGACAGGCTGCCGTTGCTATGTCCTTTTGAAAATGCAGAGGGGCAGCATGAGAGCTGCCCTGAGACCCAGCGGGGGACCAGAGAATGAGCTAGCATGTATGCTAAAATATAAATACTTTGAGGATACCCCCTCCTATATGGTGCAGAAGTTCTGGTGCACCATTAAACCTAAAAGGCAGCAGAGAAAACTCTTCAAGAGTGAGGACAGACTGAGCTGCCCCTCCACCATTAGGACCTTTGAACACCCATGCTATTTTTTCAATCTACCATGGCTTTTAGCAATCCCAACCATCACACTCCAAACGTAACAAGCTTCAGAATACCTTTTCTTCTACTCTAATAGCATTCTTGAGATGCCACTCCTCCTCTTCCTCATCCCAATATTGTTCAAATTGCTCTTGGCAAATTTCACAGCTCTGAAAGAAGGGAAAAAACATAGCTAAGTAAATTTACAAACATTTAATTAACGCTTTTGTGCTTTCCAGTTTCTGTAGAAGCAGCTAACTACAGTTTACTAAGGGGACATTTTAACAATCAAGGTAAACACATTGGAACACATCACATTCCTATGTACACAATGTATAGTTAAGTGTCAGCTAATGTAGGTAACAGAAACTTTTGTCCACCTTGGTATTCTGCCAGTATAAACAACTCATAGCTGATCATATAACTTTCCTCTTTAAATAAAATTCAGGATGTCTATCATAATTTTGTTGCTACTCTGTAACATTTAAGAACTTAATTATTATTCAGCATTTAATAAAGCCAATTTCCATTGGCTTCAGTGGTAATGTCTCTGAGTAAGGCCTGAATAAAAACACAAGTTAGAGAGCTTATTATTGGCCGACTAAGAATTTTTTCAGTTTGCCTGCCTCTACCCTCTCTCCTACTGCAAGTCTGCTAAATCCAAGCTTCAGCTTCCAAACAGGTACATTTCTAACATGTATTTGTTAGATACAAGGATAAAATGTCACAGTTTTCATAAAATACTTAGGGATAAAAAGAAAAGCTGTAAAATTGCTCAGAATTAGACCATCCCTTTATGTAGGCTAATCAAGGTAATTTAAATATGCAAATTCACCTCATCTGCTCCAGCTGGTCCAGCAGGAACACTTTGAAACTCTTTTTCTTTAGCAGCTTCTTGTGTCTTCAATACAACCTCTTCATGTACTTTTTCAAAGAACTGACTCTTGGCACGTTCCTCTAGATCAGCTATTTCTTCAAATTCTATCCAGTCCTAAGGAAGTTAATAAAATTAATATCCAGGCCATCTTTTCATTAATCATAACTTTTACACATTTAGAAATACAGAACCCCAAATGTTCTATTTTGACAAGAGGTGAGAGCATTTTTAATAAAAGATAAACTTAAAAAAACAACAAATAGTCTGGCAGCACTTTAAAGACTAACAAAACACGTAGACGGTATCATGAGCTTTTGTGGGCATAGCCCACTTCTTCAGATGCTGTCACTGAAACTCTCTCATTAAAGATACAGTATGAGATGTAGCCGTGCAGGTTTCTGCACACTGCTCCATTGTAATGCAAGCCTGTTTTACAGGAACCTCTCTTTGCAGCAACAATGTAGTTCAACACCTATCCTCGTTTTAATCATTCCTGTTTAACTGAGACTATCAAAAAAGGGTCAATAGTCTTAAGACTTTGTTAGTTCTCTATAAAGCTTTCTTTTATGCTCTTACTAGATTTACCTGGTATTGCTCAGGTCCTTAACTCAAAAAGTTTAGTTTTTCTTCATTTAAAACATTGTTCTGGGGTGGGGCTGGACATAAGGGTACAGTATGCAGGCTACCCTGAGGAAGAGAAGACAATCCTAGCCCTCTCTCAACCCTAGCCCTCTCTCACCCCAGTAGCTTGGGGCCACATGAAAAGTGCCTATCCATGGCTGCTGCAGCTCCTGTAGGCACAGCCAGGGGAAGGGTGCAGGTTCCCCATCTGGATGACACACAACACACAGACAAGGCGGCACACAAACTCTGAAATATATAGTCGATACACCTGTCTCTTTCTCCACTCCTGCCAGCCCAATGGGATTATAGCTGTCCTAGTCCCCATCTCGAGTGCCTTACTGACCCCCCCTCTGGTCTTTCTTTGGCCCTCCTGCCAAACCTCCTGAGAAACAACTGAATTCCACACACATCCCATTATTCTGGCACAATCAAACCCTGAGCTTGCTTTAAGTTATAAGATGAAGCTACATACCAAATTTGACAGTCCAAGCTCTTACCTTTTTAGGAGTTCTTGAACAAATGGACTCACAGATAAACAGACAGACATTTCTAAAATATACAGGCAGTCCCCGACTTACGCGGATCCGCACTTACGTCGGATCCGCACTTACGAACGGGGCTTTCTCGCCCCGGAGGTCGGGGCGAGAAAGCCCCGTTCGTAAGCTGCTCCGGTGCCCCTGGTCTGCTGGAGACCGTCTCCAGCAGACCAGGGGCACCGGGCGGGTTCCCGCGCTTCTGAGGCTTTGCCAGAGCAAAGCCTCAGAGGCGCGGGACCCCCCCGCGGCTGCGGCTTCAGTCTGGGTGCAGCAGACCACAGGCACCCAGACTGAAGCGGCAGCAGTGGCGGTTCCCCACGCCTCTGAGGCTTTGCTCTGGCAAAGCCTCAGAGGCGCGGCACCCCGCTGCCGCTCTGCTCCCCGTGTCCCTGGTCTGCTGGGGGGGGGGGGGGGGGGCGCAGCTAGTGTGCTTCCCCCCCCCCCCCCCCCCCCCCCCCCAGCAGACCAGGCTTTTGTTTTGGACTCTGGGGCAGAGCAGCTGGGGCGCTGCCGATTGGTCCTGCAGCGCCGCTCTGGGCACTACTGGACCAACCCGGCAGCACCCCAGCTGCTCTGCCCCAGGTCCTGATTCAGCTGCTGCTAGTCAGTTTCAGCAGCGGCTGAATCAGGACGCCTGGGGCAGAGCAGATGGGGTGCTGCTGGGTTGGTCCAGTAGCACCGAGGAGCGGCGCTACTGGAGCAACCCAGCAGCACCCCAGCTGCTCTGCCCCAGGCGTCCCAAGTCAGCTTCTGCTGAAACTGACCAGCGCTGACTACAGGATGCCCCAGGCAGAGTTGCTCTGCCCCGGGCTTCCTGGAATCAGCTGCTGATCAGTTTCAGCAGCAGCTGACTTGGGGACGCCTGGGGTTCTTAAGTTGATTCTGTATGTAAGTCAGAACTGGCGGTCAGTTTCAGCAGTGTCTGAATCTGGACGCCAGTTCCGACTTACATACAGATTCAACTTAAGAACAAACCTACAGTCCCTATCTTGTACGTAACCCGGGGACTGCCTGAATAGTAAGATATCCACTGACAGAAAAAAGGGGAGGGAGAAATCCCAGATGATCAATTATAAAAAGGCCAAATTTTGTGCTGATTTACATCCCATGCAACACACCTGATTCAGTGCACCTGCACAGGGACTAATTTTTCCTTTATTCATATAGACACATTCAAAGATATTATTGTGTTACTTACTGTTAAACTGTAGTACCATCTTCTGTGAGTAATTTTTCTGCTAATGTCTTTTTCAGTGCGATTTTGTCGGTAATGCCAGTCCAAGTGATCTGCATATACATCAGTCTGTGAA
The DNA here is from genome assembly GCF_049634645.1 of Pelodiscus sinensis. Classification (NCBI taxonomy): domain Eukaryota; kingdom Metazoa; phylum Chordata; order Testudines; family Trionychidae; genus Pelodiscus; species Pelodiscus sinensis. The sequence continues at coordinate 312,846,714 of NC_134711.1, forward strand.
GTTGTAAACCTCATTCCACAGGAGTAACACTGAATACCAGTGTATAGTCGATTTATAACACTATCATAGCGCCTACAAGAGAAAAAAATTGCCAAGTGTTAACATTTACTCAGAAAGTGATTTTTTTAAAGGGTGAGAAAACATTTCAGTGAAGTATGCTGGATTCTCATTGCCAACACAGAAAGCAGTGAAGTCATTATATAACTAAAACAGGTGTCAGAGCATAGGTTTCCATAGTTTCTAATTTTGTGAAAGACCTAAAATGAATTCAGAGATCTCTAGGTAACCATACATAAGAAGCATATTAGCACATGCTTCCAGTTTTAGATCTACTGAGTCTAATGATCTAAAAAAGCAAATTGATGTGAATAAAAAAAATATTAGGATCAAAACTGCAAACCTTTGTGCAGGTGCGCATATGAACAGTTCCACTGACTTCAAACTGCATTTTTTAAATATTGGTCCAATTCAAAAATCTGCATGTTTTCTAAGAATTAAATGTGTATAAATACATTTCACATGGAAGATTTTACGGTAAATGATATGCCATTAATATAATAATGAAACAGAGTTGTATTCTTCCTTCACTCTCACTCTACTGTAATATCAAAATCTTCTACAATTAGAAGATTCCCAAATTACCTTGAAGAAATGACAATTCAACTACCTATATACTATTGTGTCATGATTACCCAGAGTGCACACTGAGCCCACATTAGTACACGTACTGTTTTAGTTCTTCAACTGTAAAGTTCGTGAGATCTGGGATATCTTGATCCTCACTCTGATCTTGGTCATCCTCGTCCTCTTCTGGAGCTGGTTGGGTAGAAGTTTCATTCACTTCTAAAAAGCGCAGATGGAAAACTGTCAATCTGCCAAGATGTTATTCTGAAATAGTTCAACTTATTCAAAGAATAAAATGAACCTGGTAACGCCATACACACTACACTGCATTAACCAATTCAATCGACAATTTGAATTTGGGCACATTTTCAACTGACTTTTCTAACTCATCCAAATCCTTGGTTTTGAAAGAAATCTATAAAATACATAAGCTAAAGCAATTTCAAACGATGTTTTAAACAATTGTTTTTATTAAAACAAATATGGAAGGATGGAACCAAAGACAGATTTATGCAGACGGACTGATTTTATTTGGAAATCTGGCTGTGTTAGTTAGCTAAAATCTACAAGTAAACTGTTCAACTGTGGAAGTTTTAAAAGGAAGTTACCAAACACAGTTCACTTCACTCTGTGCACCAAAATGGGCACTCCCAAATTATAGGACACCATATCCATTTTATTTGCCATAAGAAAATCATTAGAACATCTACTTGACAAAAAATTAGAGTCTTTGCATATCAAGATTTTTACTGGGAGTTTTTCAGTACACTCGTGTTAAAATCATAGAATCCTAGAGCTGGAAGAGACTTTAGGTCGTCCCCAAGTCCAGCCCTCTGCCCAAGGCAGGACCAATCCCAACTAAATCAACCCAGCCAGGGCTTTGTCAAGCCCAGACTTAAAAACCTCTAGGGATGGAGATTCCACCCCATTCCAACGCTTCACCACCCTCCCAGTGAAACAGTTTTTCCTAATATCCAACCTAGACTTCTCCCCACTGCAACTTGAGACCATTACTCCTTGTTCTGCCATCCGTCACTACTGAGAACAGCCTTTCTCCATCCTCTTCGGAACCTCCCTTCAGGAAGTTGAAGGCTGCTATCAAATCTCCCCCTCACTCTTCTGCAGACTAAAACCCAAATCCCTCAGTCTTTCCTCATAGGTCACGCGCTCCAGCCCCCTAATCATTTTGGTTGCCCTCTGCTAGGCCCTCTCCAATGCGTCCACATCCTTTCTAAAGTGGGGGGCCCAGAACTGGACACAATATTTCAGATGTGGCCTCACCAGAGCTGAATAAAGGAGAATAATCACTTCTCTGGATCTGCTGGCAATGCTCCTCCTAATGCACTCTAATATGCATTAGCCTTCTTGGCTACAAGGGTACACTGTTGACTCATATCCAGCTTCTCATTTACTGTTATCCTCAGGTCCTTTTCTGCAGAACTGCTACTGAGCCATTCAGTCCCAAGCCTGTAATAATGCTTGGTGTTCTTCTGTCCCAAGTGCAGGACACTACACTTGTCCTTGTTGAACCTCATCAGATTTCTTTTGGCCCAATCCTCTAATCTGTCCAGCTCACTCTGGACTCTATCCCTGCCCTCCAGCGTATCTACCTCTTCCCCTAAATAGGCAGTTTAAGAGGATAAATGCTATACATACGTGCTGAAGTGGAATCAGTAGGTTTTGACACTTTGAGGATTCCTGTCTTAAGGAGTTTAGAGAACAACTCATTTACATCAAGCTGGCCAAGATGATTATCAGGATATGAAAGTGGAACGGATCCTAAGTGAAAAAAACCAGCAACACCACAATATTTCTGATCCATGCAAGAAAATCAAACTTTGATATAAAAGTCATCTTGTGTATTTTATTCATACACATTTAAAACAATTTTTTGAAAAGTTAATGTTTTAAAGAAAATAGTTGCTAAGCACAGTTTTTAGTATGCCATAATGCTGAAAATGCTTTTGTATGGGTGAGAGAAGGCACACGGAGCAGTACGGCTGATGTGCGTATGTCAAGTTACACCATACACGCCTGCATATCAGAGACCAAAACTAAAGGTTTTCATAATATATTAAGTGCACAAAATCAAATAATCAAATGTAACTATTTTCTAGATTCAGACTAAGAAAAGAATATATTCCAAAAACAAGCATGTATGGTATGTTGGGTGGCAGACAAATTTTGAATGCTTAGTATGTAAGGGGAGGGAGTAGCTGCAAAGGGAAGCTGACTAACAAAGAACCAAGAGAGCACAAAACAAAAGGAAATCTGGTAAACGAAAAGCTGAAAAAATGGCGGAACAGAGAGGGGAGAGAAAAATATGAGATAACAGAATGGCAAAACAGAGGTGGTTCTATCTGAGGGCTAATCTTTTCTCACAGAATTTGGATTGGATGATGAATATTCCTGATAGTGATATGTAAAATGGAATGTATTTCAGTAAGCAATGAACATCAGAGAACACATGGGTTACATAAACTAATCAGTACTCGACCTGATTGATACTTGAATGGAGAACTTCCAAAATAAATTCAAGTATTACAGAAATTTTATTTATTAGCAATTAAATGGCAAGTACTGAATCAGGACCCCAGTATAGTGCTAGGTGGCAATACGCCACGAAGTGCATATTGTCCAGTAGACGAGATGTCGACTACCTGAGTAGCTGCTACGTTCTGTCGTTTCTGATGCACAAAGTTTGCCTAGTACAGGTTGGACCTCCCTTGTCTGGCATCTTTGGGACATGACCTGTCCCAAATGAGGGAATTAGCCAGATATGGGGAGGTCCCTGCCACCGGCATCCCAGGACACTCCTCCCAACCCCACCCCTATGGTTGGCTCCGCTCTAGCCCCATTGCCACTGGGCTCCAGCCTGCTATGGCTCCCCGGAGACAGAGCTCCCCAGCTGCCATGGCCCTGCTTCTCCCCCACCCTACAGGGAACCCCCAGAGACAGTACTTGCCAGCTGCCCTGCTTTTGCACCTCTGGCTGCCCCACTCCTGCCTGGCCCGGCCTGGGATACCCAAGGATGGGGCTCACTAGTCCTATTGCTACCCTGCCAGAGATTCCCAAGGACAGGGCTCACCGATCCCACTGCTACGCCGCAAGGGATCCCCAGGGATGGGGTTCACATTCCTGGGTCCCAGGGCTTTCTGATCCAGCAACATCCGTGATCCTGCCGCACCACGGATGTTGGCAGACCAGAGAGTTTTAGATTTCGGAGGTTCAACCTGTAATTTAAAATTGCTGGCACAAATTTGCGTACATACCTGCTTGAGTCTGAACAAAGCTTCCGGGATTTTGTGGAAGTACAGGTAAATACGTTTGTCCTTGACTGTAAGATCCAGGTTGAGAAGATACAGATATACCAGGAACCTATAAAAGTAAAAAGTTATGTACTTTTTTCATAGCTATTTGAATTACAAAATCTTCTTTCTTGTTATTCATTTCTAAGTATCCCCAGTATAGAAATATAAGACTTCAATGGACCTCAAAAGATCATCTAGTCTAGCTTCCTGCACTGAGAACAGACTGAGTCTGAGTGTTACCCGTTATGTCCAACCAGTTCTGAAGCAGTAGGCACTATAATGGCTACTGCGATAGTGAACTAGCCACGCTCAATCAGCCAAACAGCCACATGAGTAAACTTTTTGGCCTGGAGGTATATAAATGATCACAAAATTGTGGGTCAGGGTGCAGGGGGGGGATATAGGATGGCCTGGGGCTCTGACACTGGCCTGGGGTTGAGGGGTTCAGGGTACAGATGAGTGCTTCAGATTGGAACTAAAGGGTTCTAAAGGCAAGTGGGGGCTCTCAGTGGGAACAGGGGATTTGGGAGTAGGGATGTTAGCGACTAGTCAACTATCCAATAAGCAAATGTTTATCGGATAATCGAGTAGCGACTTGACTAGTCACTCCCCCCCCCTCGTCTATCAGAAAGAGGCAGCAGAGGGGAGCAGGAGCTGGTGGGAACCAGCTTTAAGCTGGTTCCCCCTAGCAGCATCTCCACAGGGGAGGCAGAGGCACAGCAGGGCTCTTGTACATTTCCAGCACCAGCCTCTGTTCACAGTGGCTCTTACTACATTTAAAATGCAGAGCCACAGCGTGGGAGGCTCCGGAGCCAGCATGAGTCAGGACTGCTCATTTCTGGCTGGAGTCAGATCCTGGAGCTACCTCTGCTATGGCTCTGCACAGCGGTGCTTAACTATATGATTAGCCAGATAACATTTTAACATCTTTATTTGGGAGCACGGGAGTGGCAGGGAATGAGGGCACCAGTTGGGGGTGCGAGTTCTAGGCTCAGACAGAGGTTTGGGGCAAAGGAGGATGCTCCAGGCTGGGGCAAAGGGGCTTAAGAGGCAAGGGGAAGATCAGAGCTGGGGCAGGGCAAGCTCAGGGGTGCATGATTTGGGAAGCATTTACCTGAAGCAGTTCCTGTAGGTAGCAACCCAACCTCCCTCCAGCTTCTATGGGAAAGGGGGCCCCTGCAGCTCTACATGATGCCCCTGCAGCTTCCAGTGACCACTGTTCCCTGCCAGTAGGAGCTGCAGAGCTGGCCCTACAGGTGGGGACCGCATGCAGCGCCACCTGGTTGCCCCTGCTTCCAAGAGCTACATGGAGGAGGGCAAGACAAGCCCCTAACCTTACTCCTCAGCAGCTCAAGAGCTGAATTAAAAGGCCCAGTGGGCCTTTTCGCCCACCCTGATCTAGACCATCCCTGATAAGTGTCTTGTCTAGCCTGTTCTTAAAAATGTCCAAAAACAGATTCTACAACCTCCCCCATGTAACTTGTTGCAGTGCTTAACTACCCTGCACTGTTGGGAAATTTTCCAAATGTCTAATGTAAATCTCCCTTGCTGCAATTTAAGCATTATGCCAGTAGTCTCCAAACTTTTTACCTTGTGACCCTCTTTCCCATTTGCTCCTCTTCCCAGAACTGCAGGCAGGAGCAGATCCAGGGCTCCAGAAGAGAGGGGGAGAGGGATGTAGACACAGGTATGGTAGCTGAAGCCACAGCTGGGGGTAGGACCAGGGTTGGCATTTGGGTGTAGGACAGGAAGCTGGGCTCAGCTGCGGAACTAGGTGGTACTCCCTCCTTCCCTGCTCAGGCTGACCCAGGCCCCAGTTGCGTCTCACTGAATATTTAACACCCCAGTTTGGGAACCTCTGCATTCTGCATTGCCTATTTATATCCATCAACATGGAATGGCTGCATATGTTTTTGAAGGCTCCTTATAAATTGACAACACAGTAATTCAAATTGTATTTGTATTGCCAAGCATATAGGGGGAATGAGGAGGACCTAACGAATGCTAAGGACTTCCATGTTTACTTATTTTAACAAGTGATGTTTGTTTCTTTTAGCCAATAGGCCTACTTCATTTTCCAATACTGGCTCACCATTGCTTCTTTTAAACTGTTTCTTTTGACCAAAATTGGGCATTAAAATGCAAGTGTATGCCTACCCATTTAATTTTCAAGTAAACTCTGCTATGAAGTAAATATACTGATTTTTAGCTGAAAATTTAAATGGTATCACTTGTACCAAAAAATAATGGAATCCAGAATGTCTCCATAAAAACAAAACATGCTAGTGAATTCCAGAGAGAAAAAGTAATTTTTATAATTACTTCTACTGTTATAACTGCCTTCTACAAACTGATCAGTAAATTCCTTCAGCCTATATACTTCTGGATTCAGGTCTGCTGCCTTTGATGTTCTTTAAAATTTTACCACTATGATATGAGAACACCTAACTATTGGTATGCATTTAATTAGCAGATCTTATCATATTCAGCTTACGACCCCCTGAGAATGAAGAATGCTTGTAGAAGTCAAATTTTCTGATTAGGTAGTTTTGTTTGGCACAATTCTATCTACTGAGAATTTTTGCAGGACAATCATCAATATTGAAGCCAACTGACCTAACCCACCGGTGAAAGATGTCTTCTAAACAGGAAACTTTTGTCCAACAAATAGCATGTGCCAAAATTCCGTATTCCTAATAACCTCCCTCCTTCTTGAGAGCATTAAATTTTGTAGCTTCAATAAACTACACATATCCACACGGCTTCTTCCTACTTACTTACACTAGTTAAGAAGCATTTGGCCTCTATTTCTCTTGCAGAAAATGTTTATATGTACTTAAGTTTATAATGTTCTCCATGGAATTAATTTTGTGCAAAGTTTAGTTAAAATATTGCATTTGATTTATAACCCCAATCACAGCTATTTTTGCATTCAAACAGTTAACGGAAATAGACCAGTTTCATTATTGTTTTGGTCAGGTTTCACTTTCAGAAACTTTTAAAACACGCTGGAAAATACCTGAACCTATTAAAAAAAAATTCGCATTTTTCATATTAGGATATTTCTTTTAAAAAAAAAAAAAACCCTTTCAATTTGGAACCAATATTATCAGATTATGTCCCTTTAAAATTCAGTCATATGACTGGAAGAGACTCGAGGGCATCTAGTCCAGTCCCCCTGCCTTTGTGGCAGGACTAAATATTATTTCAAGATGGTAGCCAATTATATTCAAATTAAGAATGTTAAATTTAATTAACTAATCAAATAATTGATGCAATTTGCTGGCTCTTGCTACATTTCAAAGACAGAAGTGCCACGGGGAGCATGGGGTCAGTGGGGGATTCAAGGAGTCCCCTGCTAGCCCCATGCTTTTTGCTTTTTAAAATGTACAAGAGCCCCAAAAGGGGTTCTTGTACATTTCCGAAGCAAAACGCGAGCAGGGAGCATAAGGCCAGTGGGGGACTGCTTGCGACCCCTGCTCACCCCATGCTTCTTCTTCCTGCCAAGCTTCTTCTTTTGAAATGTAGCAAGAGCCCTTGATACATTTCAAAGGCAGAAGTGCTGCCAAGTCTCCACTGCGTCCGTCGTCCCCCCCACCCCCACAGAGACAGTGCTTTTAAGCCCACTCTCCCCAGTACCCCCCTTTGCCGCCTCTCAGACAGAGGCAGCAAGAGGGGGAAGCGACGAGTTGAGTCACTAGCTGACTATCCGATAAGAATATGCTTATCGGATAGCCAACTAGTTGCTTTTTAATTTTAAGCCATGTGTAGGGCTGCTGTCTCCTAAGCCCTCAAACTTATAAAATTTTGCTATACAGATGTAGGCAAGTTTAATACTAAACAATCTTACCTGTTGTGGCTGCGGAGTATTTCCTACTGATACAGAATTAGGCAAGTTACTGAAGTTTCCATATTGAGGACCCTGAAGATTCTTGTCATCAAAATAATGTCCAGATGTTCTGTTAAGTGGATTGGGAAAGTTCTGTGCTCCAGGGCCAGGTGGCCCATTGAAATTTGGTCCTTGAGATGTATCAAACATTTCATGCCTCTGGAACTGCATACCATGGGATGGTCCACTGTAAGTCTGACTGGGATGTTCACTGTATGGACCAGTTTGCCCATAAGCTATTGTTTCCAGTCTTGAGGCAGCAGTGTTAGCTACATTTTCAAACCTTGGCCCTTGAAGACCTAGAGGCATTGCAAACCTTGAATCTGGCTGGTGCTGAGGACCCTCAAACCTCTGAGGTACTGGTGTATCAAATCGTGGCTGTTGTCCAGGTGGGCCATCAAACCTAGGAGGTGTCTGTTGACTAGGTGCCCTTTCAAATCTTGGGCCAGGTTGTCCATGTAATCCATCAAATCTTTGTAAAAGGGACAGCTGACCAGGTTGACTATCAAATCTGGACGAATGACAGCCATCAAATCTTGGACCAGTCTGACCCAAAGGCCCTTCAAATCTAAGTCCACCCCCTGTCTGGACTGATGGACTCTCAAACCTAGGACCAAGCCCTGGCTGGGCAAGAGGACCCTCAAACCTGAGACCACTCCCTCCTTGCACATGTGACCCTACAGATTGCCCAAGAGGCCCCTCAAAACGCAGACCTCCTCCTGGTTGAACATGTGACCCCAAAGGCTGACCATGTGGCCCCTCAAACTGGAGACCACTTCCTGGTTGACCATGGGGCCCCACTGGCTGCATATGGGGCCCCTCAAATCTGAGTCCAGACCCTGGTTGACCAAGAGGCCCCATAGGTTGACCATGAGGTCCTTCAAATCTGAGTCCACTCCCTGGTTGACCATGAGATCCCATAGGTTGACCATGGGGTCCCTCAAACCTGAGGCCACCAGATGGCTGACCATGAGGCCCGTCAAATCTGAGGCCACCCATAGTCTGGCCTGCAGGCCCCTCAAACCTGCGACCACCCACAGGCCCCTCAAACCTTATAGCACTTCCTACTTGCCCCAGTGGGCTTTCAAACCTTAGTGCACCACCTGCACCTACTGGCCCAAGGGGCCCCTCAAATCTGAGGGGGCCTATCTGCCCTGATGGCCCATCAAACCTCAGGGTACCCCCACCCCCTGCCTGTCCTACAGGCCCATCAAACTGAGAGCTAGCCACTCCTCCCACCTGACCCAGTGGCCCCTCAAACCTCATTGAAGCCTGTGCAAGTGGCCCTTCAATTCTAGGACTTGAATTATTAGAAGGTCCATCAACAAAATGACCAACTTGTCCGTCTCCCCCTCCCCTTGCAGCAGGCTGTCTAGGCGAGCCATCAAATAGAGGTCGGTCTTCCATGAGTGGACCTAATCTCGGCTTTACATCAATGCCCCCAAATCTTGATCCTGGACTCTCTGTAAATGTTTTCTCTGGATCTTCATATCTAGGTCTCTTGAAATGTTCACCGAATGGGGATCTTGGTTCCTCTCGAACACCTAAAATTTAAAAGAATAGTTACTTACTGAAATTCTTCACGATTCCTAGCCTCAATAATATCAAAATAATATATGTACCACTCTGTCCAAGTATCTGTCTTTCTTCACGATTATCAAATTTGCAGAATCCATCTCCATCAATGTTCTGAAACTCTGGTGTACTTTTCCCTTGTTGCCTGAGTGCATCTCTGAACTCATCTGATTCTCCCCAGCTATCATAAGGATCAAAGTTTTTAGAACTTCTTGTTCCCTTGGAAGAATTTTGCTCATCGTGTCTTCGCCGGATCTCAAGTGGTGAAAGATTATCAGGAAAAGGTCTATTACCACTTATGGGAGAATGCCGTCTTGACCTCTCTCCAAATTGCTCTTTTCTGTCAAACTGTCCTCCACGTATACCTTTTGTTTGCTCACATTCTATTCCAGAGAGCAATGCATCAGTCAAATGATAGTCTAAGATATCATCAGGATCTAACAGATCAAGTCTTGGAAATGAATGCTGAACTTGTGTTCTTTTCAATTTAGCCTTATGTTCATAATATGTTAATTCAGCATCAGAAAGAAGTGGTTTCTTCTTCATACCACATTTTTCTTCTGTAGGACTATCCCACACATTGCATCTGTGCTTTCCTTCCTGATATTGGAACAGTTGACGAATCTGATGAGCTACAACAAGGAATTCATCTTGTGTTATTTCACCAGATGTTAGACGTTCATTTGCCTACAATGTACAAAAAAGTAAACACGTTTTAGATTTAAAAAACTTTATTTTTCAAATACAAATAGCCAAAGGAGGTGGTGTTGCTGACTTCCCACTTGCACCCAGTCCCTCCGCTATGCCTCTGCCTTTTAAATGTATTAAGAACTGCCAGGCTCTTAATACATTTAAAAGGCAGTGTCATAACAGGGTTAGGAAGGTAACCCCGCTGCAGCTCTGCTCTACCCCCTAATTGACTAATCAATTAGCTCATTATATGCAATTTAACATCCCTAGTTCTGAAGTGTAGAAAATAGCGAACTAGACAGCTGAATGTCTCAGGATAAAGAGAAAATTAGGAATGGTGTCATGGAAGCAGTCTACTAGGCCACCAAAAACTTAAACATCTGGTAGTTACCCTGACATCTGTTGGAAAAGTAATACAGCAAATTCAAAATTTCCAGTAAATTCTTGGAATGTATTGGGAACAACTTAATTTCAGAAAGTAGGGGACATTACCAAGGGGAGATCCATCTATTTGGGTACTCCATCTCTTTAAAAAGCATAAAGGAAGTCGGCAGGAGAGCATCTCCCATGATACAGCACAGTGTAGACACCACGGCTACGTCTAGACTGCATCCCTCTGCCGACAAAGGGATGAAAATCAAGCACTTCGGAAGTGCAAATGAGCCCGGGATTTAAATATCCCGGGCTTCATTTGCATACTCACGCTCGAGAGCTGTACCCAGCACGCACCCTTTGAAAGTGAAAGTAAAGTGTAGCCGCAGCTCTGCCGACAGCAGGGAGCTTTTTCGGCAGATCCTGTACTCCTCATTTTTTGAGGAGTATAGGATCTGCCGAAAAAGCTCCCCGCTGTCAAAAGAGCTGCACTACACTTTATTTTCACTTTCGAAAAGGAGCAAGAAATTGAAAGTCAAAGGAAAGTGAAGGTCCTTATTTAGTCTGGAAGAAGTGTTAATAACTGGTAACATCAAGAAGGCTGAGATGTTTAATGTCTATTTTGCTTCAGTGTTCACTAAAAAAGGTTAGTGGTGACCAGATACTTAACACAATATTAGCAAGAAAGAAGGGACACAAACAAAACTAGGGAAAGAACAAGCTAACGAATGTTAAAGTCAGCATAGTCTGATGAAATTCATCCTGGGATAATTAAGGAAATAGCTGAAATAATTTCGGAAATGTTAGCTATTGTCTTTGAGAATTCATAGAGGACGGCTGAGATCTCCACTCACAGGTGAAAGAAACATAGCATCTATCTTTAAAAAGGGGACCCTGTGACTCTCAGACCATTTAGCCTAGGTCTCCAGAAAAAATACTAGAAAAAAAGTATTTAACAATCAATATGTAAGCACCTAGAGCAGGAATAGGGAACTACAGCCTGTGGGTCAGATCGAGCCCATGGCTTGCCTTGATCCAGTTTGTGAGCCTCTCAAGATCCCTTCCAGTTCTAGTATTCTATGATTCTCTAAAATAACTGTTATAAAGATTGTAAGGATCAATTGTTCTCCATGTTCACTGCAAGTAGGACAAGTAATAATAGATTTAATCTGTGGCAATGAAATTTACATTAGATATTAGAAAAAAAAATCTAACTTCAAGATAAGTTAAACTCTGCAGTAGGCTTCCAAGGAGGTTTTGGAAGCCCCATCACTGGAGTAAAAATTGACTGGACAAATACCTGTCAGGGATGGTCTATACTTACATGGCCCTGTCTCAGCATGGGGTGGGAGAGCTTGATTTAACTTTTAAATAGTCCCTCCCAGCCCTATATATGATGCAAATTATTTGTTACCTTTTTAAGTAGCTCTCGCTTGCTTGCAGAAGTCAGTTCTTTGGGAATTTGCAAATTGGCATCTACACTTAATCGATGCTGTTGCTTTGGGGCTCGAGGTGACAAAATTCCTTTACTAGCTGCCCACATCTCCCTGTGCCTCTGATGAGGAGATTTACTAGGTCCTCCTTGATGTTCTTCATTCTGTTGTGAACTGAAAATAATAAAATAGTTAACAATTAATTAAAAATAGATTCTTTATGCACATTATGACTGATGTGCTGCAGCCACAAGGGAAACTGGGCATCAATTATTACACTGGTTTGCCAGTAAAAATGTTCAAAGAACAAGTTTCAGCTGTTTTGATAATCTGAATACTACTCCCCAATCCTGCTCCTACTGGAGTCAATAGCACAACTCTCAATGATTTCAGCAGGAGCAAGATCAAGGTCAAAACTGGTAACTTACTTTTTACTTTCCTCCCAACCAGATTTCCATCGTTTGCTCGATTTGGAACCTTGCCAATTTTCCACATTCTCCTTTGGTTCTGGAGTGGATTTTGTAGAATGCTGATTTGCAGTTTCCTGTGGTCTATCTTCTTGAGTTTTTTTCAGTCTCCTTGGATCTCGTGCATCCTGTTTAAGGTTCCTCTTATTAGAATTTCTTTCTTCTCTTGTAGTTAGCGTAAATTCCTCAACATGAGATTGCTTAGGCCCTGACTGACGGAGCTTTCCAATCTTAGGAGTAGAGGACGTAGGAGACAAACTTCTCAGTCTTCTTTTGGGTGATCTCCTCTCTCTTCTCTTTGGTGAATGGGTAGATGGAGATCGAGACTTAGGAGAGCGTGACCGGGATCTTTTTCTATTACTGGCTCTTCCTAGTTTTCCACCCTGTTTTTCTAAGTCTTCTGAAAGAGAGTCTTGTTTTTGAACAATTCCATTAATGACTTTATTTCTGCTGCCAACAGGTCTGTGTTCTGATGTCTTATGTTCCTCTTTTTCTTTTCTCTCCATACTTTTTCTCTTTTCCTTTGTGTCGTCATCTTTATCATCTGGCTTCTCCTGAAGATGCTTTTTTAATCTTGGATCTCTTTTACTAATTTCAGATATTTTGGTACTTTCACATTCTTGGCTGTTAGCATCTTTAGTATGGGATAACTTGCTTTTCAAAGGTGATGGTGATTTAGATTTTGCCTCTGTCTGATCAGGTTCCTTCTTTTGTGTTTTCTCACTTGATTTTAACTTGTCTTGCTTTGATGAATTTTGTTTTTCGGACTGAATTATTTTGTTTCCCTTGAGATCAGATTGATTTCCTATAGTAGATAGAAATTCTTTCCTATGACTTTGATCTTTAAGATGAGAAGACTGTTGAGCCATCCTATTAAGACGAGGATCTCTGTTTACTACTTTGACATCATGAAACTGAGAAGATGGAGATGGTCTGTGTTTTTCAGATTGCACAGAAGCCTGGTAAGGAGCTCTGACTGTCATATGAGTCTGTGAAACATGTTGTTTGGAAGGTCCTTGAACTGAACCCATAGTAGTTGCCCCTTGAACACTAAGAGAAACTGCCTAAAATGGTAAGAAAAAACATTATGTAAAATATAAGCTCCACAAATTCCTGTGTTACTAAGCTGCTCTACACATCTAGAAAAACAATTATAGATGAAAAAGCTTTGAAAGTTAATGATTAAACCGGTTTAATTCAAAATAATCAATCCTAGGACCTGGCCTCTAAGCACTTGTTCTGAAATGAAGTAGCATCACAGAAAACAGAAACGAAGATCAATTGGAAAAACAATGCAATGTCAATGCTACATAAAAGACTATCTACGAATATATAATCTTTCAAAATGTCAAATGAAGGTTCTCATTGAATTTCAGGGTTTTTCCATCTTATCCCAGAAATCATGAAAAAGTAGAAATTCAAGATATAAACACGATATGCAAGGGGAGACTGATATCTGACTTTTTGGAGCCAAACCTGAAATGACTGTTGAAAATATATAGGCTTCCTGCTCCAGTTTGTTAGAAATAAATGTCTTGCTTTTAAAGAATGACTAGAATAATTGCTGAAAATGCATGGTTTGTGTGCTTTTAACGTGTACAGATGTACTAAAGAGACTACAACAAAAGATGGGAGGCTAAACTCAATATGCCAGACATACATCACTTTGGGAAAGCAAAAACAACCGTTGTAAATCGTAATAAAATATGAAGTTGTAATAAAAACCTGTCTTCATTCCAATTTTGAATTAAAAAGCACACAAAGAAATTGTGAGGTAATACATATGTAATTCTTAAGTCCCAATTTTACAATTAACTTCACATGGAAAGATACCACTGCAGCAGCAGGGCCTTATTCTAAAAAAACTAGTCTTGCCCAAAAGAGTGAAAACTGTTATAGCCCACTACATAAGCAGCAAACAGTATAGCCAAGGTACCATTTTATAAACATTTCAAAAAACAAAAAGATTCCAGTTCTTCAAAAACAAAAACCTTCCATGTACCATAAAAACTAACTACCTTACTTACCAACTGTGCTTTAGTCTGTTCTAACTCCAGCTCTAACTTTTTCTGTTGAAGTTCCAATAACTGTTTTTGCTTTGCCAACAGTTGTTGTCTTATTAGCTGCTCCTGTGTCAAATTCTTTTGTATTTCAGGAACAGCTGGAGGAGTAGAGGTACCAGATGAAGTAACTGCAGAAGCAGGTACAGGTGATTCCTCAGGCTACAAAGAAAAATAATTGTAAGGATATTTTAACTCCAGGAGGGAGAAACAAATGGAAGAGGTTCAAAATTGTATCTGAATCTCATTTAATTGTTTTAATTTTATGAAAATATTCTTGGAACATTTAAAAGTTTTGCACAATTGGAATTTGCAAACAGTGATAGTTTTTAAGCAGTTGTGAATATTCAGCATTTTAATTAAACTCCAATTTTGACACGTGAAATAGCTGAGAACTTTGACTTACCTGTCTGCCATTACAGAGCTTTCAAAATTCTTTAATACTGGCTTAACGTGTCAGCACAATGGGACACAAACAATAAAACTGTATATCACCATCTGCTCATGCAGAAATTATATTAAAACTTACCGATTTATTTAAAAATTTGGGATTCACATGGATGCTAGAAGTATTCACATTTGGGGGTAGAGGTTTAATTGGCCAAGCAGGATCTAATGAGTTGACTCTGACATCAAGGGCATACAGTTTCTTCAAAGGGAAAATTTCATCCCAGGTGGAGCGTAATTTAAATAAACTTTTCCTAGTATTTTCATCCACCTAAAAACAACAGAACAATTCTATGGCTTGTTAAGTTAATATAAAACAAGATTAGCATGTTTAAAAACATGATTTCAGATATTTTATTCTACACCTGCATTAACTTAAAAAACTCATACCTCCATATATCTTTAACGAGCACAGCTCAGTATTTAGAAGTAGGCAAAACGTTCCAAGAAACACAACTATACCAACAGGACCAAGTACACTACTTGTCCAATGTATGCTTTTCGGCTAAAACCTACATCAGTTACTCTATGAAAACCTTAAAATGGCAGAAATGTATAAATATGGATTTGCTGCTTGAAAGGCATTTGAGGGTTTCATAGGCTATTACCATTCTTTTTTAATCGGTATTTCTTTTTGTATATCAAAACATTCAAATATCTTAATTTGGCCCAATTTCTGTTGTTAAAATATTGACAGCCAAAAAAACCCCCACTATATTAATAAATCTATAGTTATTGACAATGAACAAGCTACTAGCAAATCAGAAAAGTCTTCTGAATTTCCTGACTTACTATGCTTTCAAGTCTGAATAATGACACCAGGCATTCTGTATCACAAGATTTTGACTGTTTTCACTCTACAATCTATATAACTCGAGAACAATTTGAATAAATGTAGCAAGAAGAAAATTACCTACAAGTCAATTAAAGTTGTTGCTCAATAGTACAAGGATATGGATCCATCAACTATAAGAGTGCTAAATCTCTAACGTATCTTTTATAATCTATCAATAGTTTCAAGCATCCTACCATGATGTGAATTAGAAATTTACAAAAATATTCAACTGGTAAGTTATTTGCTTAATAAATGGTAATAATTTGAAGACCCTTAACTCAAATGTACCTCAACAGCTGTCCCATATACCATGCTATTTTTATTTCAATACAAGAGTCTGAAATTTACAGCAAAAACAGCTGTAAATTTGACTTCTGAAATTTGAACTGAAAAGCTGACTTCTCTTGCTAGTAAAAAGTAAAAATCTTACTAATAAAAGCAAGACTTATAATGTCAATGCCAGAGATCCAAGATAGTATTCAAATGGTTTCTATCCATTTCAATGCCAATTTAAATATTAAAAGTGATGTCTATTTAATATTTAGGTATTAAATAAGGATTAAAACAGCATATAAATTGGATTGTTTCAAAGTAAGGGATGGTAAACCTATAAAGCTCAGAAATGTCCACAATTTTAATTTCCATTGCACTGGAAAATCATGGACAGAACTTTTGCTGGTTTAACTCACAAAACCTTACAGAACTTGGAAACATTCCTTTAAAGTTCCTATAATTTAACACTCAAAAACATTATTTATAAGTGTCAAAAGAAACATTGAGATCCTCAATGGGATGTAAAACGAACAGAAAATATGCGAAATGTCTACAATAACGTTAACTAATGTTATCTGTTAAATGTATGGGATGCTATCTTCTTAGCTTGATAAGCAGAAAAGTTAAATTTAAATCCATTAAGACCCAGTCCTTCAAAAACTTTACTCAAGTTTGTCTTTCTTCCTTGGGAGGATAATCCCAATTATTTCTTGTGATTAAGGATGACAAACATGAACAAAGAGTTTGTAGTATTGGACACAACATTGAAAGAAAAAAGGCATTTGTAACATGATGGTTTTACTTTCTTAGAAAGCCTTTCACAAGTCACTAAAAGAATGTCAATATGCCATTAACATGCAGTGTTCATAGTTAAAGCATTCTGTCATTCCACATGCAAAAAACTTAAAAATGAAGTCAACTTGAGTTACAAAAGGCAAAAATAATCACCCTCAAACAAGTGACAAAGTTCATGTATATTCTTTGCATAAATGGCTTTATCTTTAAAAATATCAACCACTTAACATTATTAAATTAACTTGTACCACTGCAATAGACCTTACCAAGTATTATAGTACATGACAGAAAAAAGGCTAATATGAACTTCTCTAGTGAGATATACTAACAGAAGTTAATTTAATAAAAACTTGATAATCATCCTGAGCTAGTAACA
Source organism: Pelodiscus sinensis (assembly GCF_049634645.1). Classification (NCBI taxonomy): domain Eukaryota; kingdom Metazoa; phylum Chordata; order Testudines; family Trionychidae; genus Pelodiscus; species Pelodiscus sinensis. The sequence continues at coordinate 312,863,861 of NC_134711.1, forward strand.
TCTCTTAGAGGCTTCTAACAGCTTTTGTTTTAAGTGTAGTAAAAGACAAATTTTAAAACATTATTACTTCACCACGCAAGAAAACCCAACGCTGAAAGGCAAATATTTATTTACACAGGAGATAACTTTGATTAGACTACAGAACTTTTCTGAAAGCATATGTACCTTTTCAAATACACAAATAAATGTTGCAACTAGGTTTTTAGTAAATGCAGTAAGATATTCTCTTCCAACATTCTTGACAATGGAATCCATAAGGTACATAACAGGAAGCTTCTCTGTAGGGGGAGCCTGAGGTAATAAGAAGAAACTGAGAAGTTTAGTATAACAAATATATTTGAACATTTTTAAGATTAAAGGGTTGCCAATCCCAAAAATATACATCTCTAATTTTGGCTGACACTACAGACCAAAGTATTAATTTTTACACATTGAACTTAGAAAAGTTTATGATTAACAAGTATCATACTGTGTGTCTAACACACAAAAACCCAAACAGTTTAGCTATTTGCTTTAAGTTTGTGTATGAAATGACTTGGGTAAAAATAAATAGCACACCAGTGTATCCTATTGTTTCAAATGTAACCGTTTCAGGTACATTTGATGGAACTGATTTTAAGTTTACATTAAACCACCATCAGCTAGTGCTGCAACTTCTAATAATTGTGACTTGTATCAAATTAAAGTTTACCTAGGCTTCATGTTAACAGAATTCAACTTCTGGCAGAATGGCCCCCAAAAATTTAACTCTGTAGATTATATGTTGAACATGACAGTCTTTTTTTTAACCTACATTTGGAATAGACTAGTTACTTCACTGCAATCCAAACAAATGAGGAATCTTATTAGGAGTTGTAGTTATTCAGTTGGATTTTCAAGCTGTATGCAAAACATGCAGCTAAAACAAGTAGTTCTAAACCCAAACCACAGGTCCATCTACGAGGTTGGTCATGAAAGTACAGATGAGCTTGTCTGGAAACCAAGATTTTCACTGAAGATGGTCTTCAAACTCTGGACTCTCCATTGTCAAAGAAGCAGGATTTTTTTTTAAGTTCATACACAAGATTGGTACCAGGTTGGTGCAGTAGGACTAGTGTAGTGGTGTTGAAATTGGTAAAGCAACTTCCAAAGGAAATAAAGCCTTGTTGGCCTAACTCCCCCTCCCACTCCAAGTAATTTTAATGTCTACCATTGGCTTTCACAAGCAGAACGCACAGCAAACTTCCAGAAAGCATCAGCAGGTACACAGACTTGTTGAAAGGACAACGTAAAAGACACATGTTGTTAACCGTGCTCCTCTTCCACAGGAACATCCATTGATAAAACTTTTCCCATCTGCCATTCCACAAGTCCAGGTGGAAACATCAGTGAATTTACTCGCAGTTTAAACAGGGTTGTCCAATGGGTCCATTAATTATTCATGACATCTCACTTCACAAAACCCATTGCCCAGACAAGCGTGTGGAAGTGCTCTTGCTTTACAGTTTTATATTTAGTACCTTGACCATTAAAGTGACTTTAAGGAAACTGTAGAAAAAAATTAATATAGAAGGGCATTTTGAGTCTATAAGTCTTGTATATGGGTAACAGAGTCAAACTATGTTGTGTTTTCACCCTAAAAATGTACTTTTATTTTATTTTCAAACCATTTCACTACTGTGACCTGAAAGCTTGCTCCAAGAGGCAAACAAGGGGTAATTTCTTATTAAACACAGGTGGTAGCTGTCTGCACTAGTTTATAAACAGTGAACATTTAAATTAGAAGATGGCATGTCTTAATATGTAATAAGCAGGTGCAGCTAGGCACAAGATGGCTTAAATCAGCAATATACTGCTTAATTTTGGGTACAGAAAATGTGCATATTTTAACCCTAACTGAACTTTAAGGATGAGCTAATATAAATAACCATGTGAAGTAGATACATCTCTGGCCTTAGGAAGCCAAAGACCAAATGTTCAATGAAGCTTGATATTAAAATGGCTCAGATTGTTTTGACTTCTTCTCAAGGTAGCTTATTTTATAACTTTTTTAATTCTGGAAAGAAAATGGGAAGATTGTAATCAATGTGTAAAACACACATAAGCTGTCTGACCAGCACATATTCCAGAGAGCTACTTATACAGTATGAGCTACATATTTTTCCATTTAATCAGTGAGTATGTTTGCACCACAGGTTCAATATACTCAGCTGTGCTCAGAATCTGAGATCTTCTGGCCCTTTTAAACTAAAGCTATCTTAAAAAGTGTTAGAATTGTCTCTTGCATAATACACCAGGTTGTGAAGTAATTGCACGTGGAAGTACTTCAATCTGGTCAGGAGATCATTCTGTTTTAGCATGGACTCATGTAATTTAGAAGTTATAAAGCAAACCCAGTGCTGAGTACTTGAGTGTTTCAGATATAATATTTTATGAACCAGGTTAGATAAAGTTGGAAATGTTAAGTCTTCATTTCTGGAAGTGTTTATTAAGTCAATATAGTTATCAAGTATTCCAATAACCACAAACGCAAAACCTAGTTTGGTATGTACTTTGGTTTTCAGATGCCAATACAGTTATTATATAGTAAAGAACTCTACTAGCTGAAAGATACCCACAGGACACTAACCAGAAGTCAGGGGGACCCAACATAATAACAAGAACAGTGAAGGATACAATCAGCAGTTTGCATGGTGGGGTTTGGCCTTCATAAGAGAATGCTTGCTGTTCTCTTTCAATAAATGTATGAAATTTGTTGCTGAAGATGTGCATCTCTGGGGAGAGGGGCTTTATTAGTTTTCTGAAGGATATGAACCTTAAGATCATTTTGATATCTGAACCCCCAGTCATGTAACTTTTAAACACTTAACAAATAACCATGTAAATAATATTGATTTTGGAAACAGATTCTGCACTAAACAATGGTAAATAAAAAGACAAATACATATTTCATACAGTTTATTTACAATTTTTATAATACCAGTCACACAGTTCAAAACCATTTATTAAAATGTAAAGCAGACCACTCAGTTTTTACACTGAACAGAAACTGTCTCCAGGCAACACTTTTTTTTTTTTTTTTTTTTTTTTTTAAGTGGCTGAGTAAAGGAGGTGAATTTCCCAGGAAGAACTAAAAACTTGCCTTAAATAACTGGAATCACTAACAGTAGCTAGGCAAAACTAACCATAGATACAGGATTTAAAACATCTTTTAAAAACCAGGAGGCATTAAAACCACCCAGAAATGAAAAAATTCACAGCATTGGTATTTATGACAAACCATTTAATATGCACATCCATTGCCCCCATATTAGATATATATTAGATTGTGAAATCCCATCCCCAAGGGAAAGGCAAAGCCCAGCCAATGAAGACATTTAAAACTAGTATGGAGAACCCACAATTGGAAGCCATCCTGCTCTGACAGAAAGGCAAGAAAGTTTTAGAGGCCTATTCCTCCCCATCTAAATTCTACAATTCTCCCCATAAAAAGCCTTAACTTAAAATCAATAGAGGCCTATCCCTCCCCCATCTAAATTTTACAATTCTCCCCATAAGTCTTAACTTAAAACTATAATACAAAAGTCCTAGGCCAACTAATGGTAGAAAGGACAAGGGAGAAAGGAAGTGTAGCTCTGATTTGGGTGGGGATGAAAGAGAGCTATCTTACTGGGATTAAATTATGGGCTAATGAAAATCCTCTTCTAAAAAATATAATATTCCCCCAACCATAGGCCCGTGGCTGACTGATGTCAGCAACTGCCTGGGCTGGGCTCTGAGGGAGCATCTTCTTTCCCATTTGTATCATGTGCTCTTAGGCGCCATGTTAGGATCCTACAAACTGCATTTCTCCCCTCAACCAATAAGCTTCTGTAACCAAGTTAAATGCAGGCACCACACCAAGCCTCTAATCAGAGCAGAGATTATATAGCCCTAGCAGAATCCCTACATCAAAATAAATTTCTCTAAGCAAGCAGCCCCATCACACCACACCAAACTTTTCTAACGAAAACAGATGTTGCCCCCTCTCAGCCTACTTTTTCTCATCAAGGTAGATTCCTCCCACAGATGTCTGGAAAGGGAAACAGCTGTTTTCAAACCTATGAGGGACCTACAGTTAGTATCTAAAAAATGGGAAACCTTTGTTTTACGAAATTATTTTTTATTTTTACTTAAAACTATCCAGGAAAAGAGCGCTGCACGTTTTCCTCCCCCACATCAGCCTACCCCAACACGTCCTTATAACTGCACTACAAATAACTGAACTGATGGGTTTACGCGTTCAAACACAGCCACTGGCTCCCATCCCCACGCCCAGGGGACCCCAGCTGTAGGGCGAGGTGGTCCTACCGCCCAGTCGCTGCCAGGCCGCCATGTTGCGTCTCGGGTTTACACGGGCCTACATTCCCAACTAACCATGTTGCGCTGGAAGCGGCTCCGTGGGGCGATACCCGACCGCTCCCTTCTCGGAAATTAGATCCCCTGTTATCACAGTGAGTCCCGTGCCCTGCGTGGCACGTTAGTGCGGTGGGGCTGCTCCCCTGTCTGGGGTGGGAAGGGAAGGGGTCCTACACTTCGTGTGGGAAGAATGGGCCCCCCAGCGTCTTGCTCCCGCCCAGTTTCGGACCATAACTCCCGTCTGCCTTCTCCCTCAAACTCCCCTGACGCTGGCCCGTCTTTGTGGCCCCAGACCCTTTTCCCGACGCCCCGCAGCCGTCCGCCCCACTCCCCTCTCCTCCCCTGTCTCTTCCCCACAGCCCCCAGGGCTCCTCGTGTGCTGCCCCTCCCCCCACGGGCCGTCACCTGTCTCTAAAGCCTCCTCCTAGTTCCCCTCCCCCACCTCTCCAAGCGCCCCCTCCCCTATTTCCCTGTCTCCCCTCTACGCACCCTCACGCTGCCCCCCAGCCTGCCTCGCCCCTGCCCCCCGGCAGTATAGGTAGGAGTAGTAGTCGGTGGAATATAAAAACCTTGGCGATTTGCGCCTCGATCAGGGAGACGATGTCCTTGGCGAAGGGCACGTTCTCCTCGGCCAGGATGGTCAGCATGTTGATGTGCGGCTTGCTGTTGAACGTCAGGTCCTCCAGCGACGACTGGTAATCGCGGCACGCGTCCTCGCGGGCCTCAGGGCCGCTCTCCGGGCCCGACATCCTCCTCGGACCGGGGCCCGCGCCAGGACCCGACCCACCGAGACCGAGAGCCCCCTCCCCGCGACGCCCCCGCCGCTGCTGCCGCTTTCGCCGCCGAGCAATGCCGCCCCTCGCCGATGCCTCAGGAATCCTCTACCGCATCCTCAGGGCCGGAGCTCCAGCTGCTGGTGGTGCCGCCGCCGCCGCTGGTACTACAGCCGCCTCCCCAGCCGCCGCCGTCTCAGTCTCACACACACAAAATGGCGGCGGCTGCGGTTCGCGAACTTCTTCTTCCTCCAACCGTTGCGTCATGTGAAATTGTTCTAAGGGGGAGGGGCGGGCCCTTGGGAAGCCCCTTTTGTTCCCTTACTGTGTTCTGATTGGCTCACGCCTCATCCTCATTGCTTCTGATTGGTTCCCCTATCGCCGAAAGTACTTGTGATTGGCTACTTCTTCCTCTAATGGATTCTCACACTAAACCCCGGTCCCCCCCCCATCACTGAGTTACCATTGGTTCGTTTATTTCTTTCCTCGCTCCTGATTCGTTGCAGTTTGTAATCCCGCCTCTCTATGCTGGTTTGACATTTTGATTGGTTTTCCCTTGTTATCCCGCCTTTCACTGTAGTTCTAAATTTTGATTGCTTCTTCCGCCTAACTCTGTCCACTCCACCCTTAGCTTCCTTCAACTGCCTCGCCGAGAGCTTGGTACGAGCCGAGACCTAGTTTTCTATTGGCCTGTCAATTCGCTCAGCTGTTGGCATGGCAACCCCGGGCTGTTCTGAGGCCTGCTTCCCCACCCCCAAGCTTGGTAACTCGCAAACAACACCGATGAGGACAGCCAAGTGCTCTGTTACCAAACCCGCCTGGTCTCTCCCGAGCTGAGGCAAACCCAGAGCCTGCTCCACTCTGCTGTTCTTTCCTAGCCCAAGCAGGCTGGGATGGCACTAAGGATGTTAAAAAAAAATTAATCAACTAATCAAATAGTTGATCGAATTTCTATCGACTATTCAATTAGGCGTTAAGGGCGCTTCTGCTTTGAAATGTAGCAAGAGCCTGCTGGGCGGTTGCTGTGTTTCAAAGGTGGAAGTGCGGCACTGGGTTGGCCTTTGAGCCAGCAGGGGCTATTGTGCGTTTCAAAGATTGAAATGCGGCTGAGATCCAGCGGGGACTCTTGCTGGCCCCGGATTCCATGCAGCACTTCCACCTTGAAATGTACAAGAGCCAGAGCAGGGACTTTTGTACATTTCAGAGATGGAATGCCACCACTGAGCCCCTGCCCCCTCCCACAGAGCTCTCAGTCCCCTCCCAGAGCCCACACCTCCATTGTACACCTCCAACCATGCCCCAGCCCTGAGCCTTCCTTCAGCACCCAAACTTTCTCCCAGAGCTTGTACCTCACACCACCTCTGGCACAACAAACTCCTGCCCCAGGCCGAGCTTGGAGCCCCTTCCTGCACCCAAACTCTCAAGCCCAAACCCCTTCCTGCATCTTAATCCACTCTCATACATCAGAACCCCCTACCATGCTCCAAACCCTTCAGCCCCAACATAGAACTCGCACCCCCTCTCACACTCTAACTCCGGGCCCCAACCAGGGGAAAGTACTTAAAAACAATGAATAGTCTAGCAGCTCCTTAAAGACTAACAAAACATGTAGATGGCATCATGAGCTTCCGTGGGTACAACCCACTTCTTCAGATGAATGGAGTATTAAAATTATTTTTATTTTTAAAATAATAGTATTTTTTTTAATACTCCATTATTCTGAAGAATTGGGTTGTACCCACGCAAGCTCATGATACCATCTACATGTTTTGTTAGTCTTTAAGGTGCTGCTAGGTTATTCATTGTTTTTTACGTTATTCCAGTTACAGACTAACTCAGCTACTCTTCTGAATCAGGTGAAAGTACTGTAGTGAGGATTGGGAGCGTGAGTGACAGAGGGAGGGGGGATGAAGAGAGAGGGGCCGGGCCTCAGAAAAGGGGCAGGACCTCAGAGAAGGGGAGGGCCAAGGGTGCTTGGGTTTGTGTAATTAAACAGCTGGCAATACTAGTCCCAAGGTGCTGCACACACCCTGAATTTGTCTCTGCCTGTTTCAGTTGGACAATCTCTCTCTTTTCCCAATCACCAGTGAAAAGAACAGTCTGTAATGGAACAAATTCTTGTACAAATCTTCGTGGCCATCCTTACCCATATGCAGAATATGCAGTTGCATAAAGGACCTGGAAATTTAGGGCACAACTGGGTCTTAAATTCCACCCATTCGCCTCTTTGTATCTCTGTTCCATGGCTCTGCTTCCTCTGGAGAGTATCTACTTAACTTAAAAGTGAAAAAGCTTGCCAGACCTATTTGCAGAAACTTGAACCTTTGAAAGAGCCATTCAAATGGAGATGAAGCCATATAACAAGCATATGCCAAATGTAGGTCTATAGAGATATATAGCAGATATATAAAATCACTTTCTGAATTTACTGTATTAGTCTACAGGATCTTAGTTTAAAATTTACTTTAAAGTATTACATTAGTGTGTTGCTAAAGATTAGAAAATCATATCTCTAAAAAATCATTATCCATCCCCATTTGCCTTTGAGCATATGGGTGCCAGTTTAATAGTACTGTGTAGGGCCCCATAAATCCTTAAGATGTCCCTGCAACTCTTGATCCTCTCCTTTTGAATATAGTTTTGATCTACATTTGTAAAGTTTTAGAACTATAACTTAAACTGTATCTATGCAAGCTTTAGACTGAATGAGCTGAGTGAAATCTTGTTATGGGATGAGGTAAAGTAGGGCTACTCAACTTTGGAAGCCCTGGGGGCCACAGTGATACAGTACATGCCAAGGGCCACAACTTAAGTATGGTTGCATAGACATGCAGATATATATGCAAATAGCTTCTTTCACATTGATGGACATGAATACAAATATTAAGCCTTAAGCTGCAGTGCCAGACCCAAATGTGGCCAGTGTGAGCCAATCAGCACCTGTCAGACTCTGCCCACGCAGCTAAGCAGCCGGCACTTCCCAAATGCCCCGGCGCTCCTAGCACCTCCTCTCTGGGGGTTAGAAATGCCGACACCCTGTACCTGTGTGTTCCAGCCAGCCCGTCGGCTGATATCTTTCATTACTCACCCCACTGGGGAGATGCCTCGCCGTTGTGGAGCATGTTCCCAGTGGAGGCCATGTTGAAAGGATCCCACCTGTGGGCCGCATGTTGAGCCCCGCGTAAACCCAAACTGCACCCAGGCTGCAAACGGGCTGCATGCAGCCCACAGGCCACGTGTTAAGTAGCCCTGAGTTAAAGCCTTCAGGAAGATGCGTGAATGAAGCCTCCATTTAAGATAGTTGTAAGAGACTGTTAAGAACATAGTAATGACCATAATAAGTCAGACCAGTGGTCCCTCTTGCCCAGTATCTTGTCTTCTGACCACAGCAATCATCATGTAATCCATGCCCTGTTGTTCACTCTGTCAGTGGGTTTCCACCCACAAAAGCTAATGCCCAAGTACATTTGTTAGTCCTTAAGGTGCCATAGCACTCATTTTTTACCTTATACTGACAGTGAGGGAGCAGGTGCCCTGCACTGAAAAACAAGGTGTTAAAGCAACCCTTGGAGAGGGCTGTGACAGGAGCCAATAGGAGGAAGGCTGACGGCAGCCAATCAGGGCCAGTCTAGGCCCTATGAGAAGGGCTGCTAGGCAGAAGGAGCTTAGTCTCTCTCTAGCTATGGAGAATGTTGGGAGGAAGTAGACTGTATGGGGGGAATGTATAGGGGGAAGTAGACTAAGCTACCTGACAAAGGCTGGTACCATAGATAAAGTAGTGTTGGGTAATGTCAGGGAGCCAGCAGGGCTCCAACGTAACTAACTTCCAGGCTCAGGTGCTAACTAGGAGACCTGAGGAGTTGCAGAGGGCCAGCTGAGGAAGAGATAGGCAGCAAGCCCACTCTCATTGCTGATGATAAGTAGCCAATTCAGACTGCAATTTGCCCAGGGGATGGGGCACCACAGTCTGGGAGGGATGTAGATCTTGGCATGGTGGAAGTAGAAGAGGCAAGTTACTGCAGGTGAGTCATTACTGAAGAAGGGTGCTTTGGTGCTGGAATGAGCTAGTTTTCTGGAAGACCAGCAGGAGGTGCTGTGCAGTGAGAGCAAGACCATTAAACTGACCCTTTGTGACTCCCTTCATGTTTATTTCCGTTTACCTTTTGTACTTCAGATGACCTATAACCTGGCCCTATATATTTGAAAGAGATTACATAAAATTCAAGCAACCACAAACTCATAACTAGATAATCTCACTTCTAGATCTAAGATTTTGGGTTAATTTGAATGACTCTCATACAGAGATTAAGGGAATACCATCCAGTTTTCCAGAGTTGCTGAGGAAATGTAACTATAGAGGCAAGATTAGTCTGGGTAGGAGGCTTGTTCTGGGGAATACAGGAGTTTTTTGGTAGAAATCCTGCTGAATGTATGAGTGAATAGTAGTGTTTCAGTATTTTGAGTGGAGCTTGATTTGTAGGCTTTTCTTGAGGCCTGGAGGTTTTTGGTAACTGGAGGCATAGTCAGTGAGCCCAGCTCTGTAACAGATCTACAGCCTTTTGTAATTTGCTGTCATATTTTAGCGCAGTGACTTTTCAAGTGAATGGATATCCACTGCTTTTATATAAAAGATTTTTAAATGGACATGATGAATAGGTTGCACATTAAGTTGAATAAGGTCGTTTATACCCTTCTATTGTCTGCAAAGTTAGGATGTGAGAAGCAAAAAAAGAAAACCCACCCCACAAATCCTTGTTGATGTGGCCCCTGACTGACTGAAGAGAAAGACACTCCTCACATTCCCTTCACTCACCATAGCGTAGTGAGGCCCAGGCTGGTAGATTTTGTGTGCTCCAGCCATGCTGGAGAGTGGGGGAGAACGCTAGAGTGCCAGTGTGGGAAGGAAGGAATGCTGGGAGGGGGAGCCCTGAGCCTTGGGGGCTGCATCCGGCCCGTGGGCCTTAGGTTCCTGGCCCCTGATTTAGATTATACTGCTATTCTGTTTGAAACAATGGGCTTGTATACACTTAAATCACTACAGCAGTGCTGCTGCAGCTGTACTGCATCAGTTGTAGACACTACTATGCTGAGGGGAAGGATTCTCTGATTGGTATCCGTCAGTGGTTCCCATCCTTTTTTATACCACAGACCAGCAAACCCATTTGGAAACTTTTGGCAGATTGATAACATTTTATTTGCATATTCATTGTGCAAATAAGGAATATGCAAATAAAATGTTACCTGTCTGCCTAGCACGAACCCAGCGCCTTGCTCCCCAGTGCCTAACACCCTTTGACCCCCACCTCTATGCCCCGTTCCCTTTCACTTTTTAACCTCTGATCCCTACAGACCATGCCAACAGTCTCTTGCCCTGTGACTCCACCATGCCCTCACCTAACACCCCACCCCTGCACTCCCCAGAGTGAGGCTGCCCGCCTAGGGAGCATGGCTGTTACTGCCATATGGGCAGGGGGAGCAGCCGTTGGTGGCACACATGCTTCCTCCTCCTTCCCCAAGAGTATCTTGTGCCCCCATGGGGGGAGAAGCGCAGAGCCCTGTTCCGGCTGCCATTATCAGGAAGGAAAGAGGGAAGGAGAGAGGCGCTTTCTCCTCAGCCCCAGCAGCATTAGCAGCAAAATCGTCTGCATCGCTGGAGGGAGCGTGGAGTCCCGGCCAAGCCACCAATGTTATCTGGGGGGAGGGAGAAGGGAGATTCCTCTTGCTCTGCCGCCTCCTACTGCCACCTCAGACCCAGTGCAGAAATCAGCCACCACAGCTGCCGCAAACAGCCAGCTTGAGCTATGGCAGGCAGTGATTCGTGGACCGTAACCAATCCACGGACCAGCGATTGGGAACCACTGGTGTAGGTAATCCACCTCCCCCAGAGGTAATAGGTAGGCTGATGTAAAAATTTTAACTGTCTACATGAGGACTTAGTTTATTTTAACTACAGCAATCAAGGATGTGGACTTTTCCATGGATTTTCCACCTAGTCACCGTAATTAAACCATCTTAATTTTCTTAGTGTGGACCAAGTTTATTGAAACAAATGTTTCAAAGAAAGTTATGGCATGTGCATGTTAACAACAAAAGGCAAAGTGAATCCAGGGGCCAAGGGTGGGTTAAGGAGAAACAAGGAAGCATAACACATTAAAAACAATAAGCATAACCCATCCTGTCCCAGATGAAGGTGGGTGGATTTTTAAAACTCAGTCTATAAATGTCCTTGGGAGAGCCACCCACGAAGTGAAAAAAGAGTCTTAATCTCTGGCAAAGTTCACAGGCTCATAGATGGAGCGTGCCCTGCAATGAGATTAGTCCTAGGTCCTTTTCAGTCTGGTGGTTTTCCTGCAACAAGAAACATAGTCCATTAGGGAAGGAAGTGCATGCTTCCCTTGACCTTTCCTTCGTCAGCAGTCTCGGTCAGTCTCCATCGGCCCTCATCATGGACCTTGCTTTGCTTTGGTGCTCAATACATAATCCATTAAGTTTATATTACATTCAAGTTCACAGAGGTTATATCTAAACCAGTGTTTCTTAAAGTGGTCCATGGACCCACTCTGAGTCTGCTACCAGGCTGCTCCAGTTTGTTTACTTACCACCGCCGCTGCTATGGAGCCCTGCGGCTCCCATTGGCTGCAGTTTACTCTCTGCAGCCAAAGAGAGCCGTGGGAAGCAGCACGACCCGGGCTGCTGCTTCCCGCTGCTCTCCTTGGCTTCAAACAGCAAACTGTAGCCAATGGGAGCTGCGAGGCTCCATGTCTGCGGAGCTGGTAAGTAAACAAACTAGAGCGGCCCAGTAGCAGCTTTCTCAGAGTGGGTCTGTGGACCACTTTGAGAAATACTGGTAAACTATCATCCACTTTTGTTGTTACAACTTATTTTGCAAAGAGGTGTAAATAAGCAGGATATGTGAATTTAAAGTAGATTAGTTACACTTCATTAAGTCCCTGCATGGTTGCTGCTATTCAAAATTAAAGTGGCCTTAATTTGATTTATCTGAATTCACTGTTCAATCAAATTAAGGTCTAAAGGGGCCCAAATAAGAGCATCCACACAGGAGTTTAATGTGGTTTAACTAATTCAATTTACAAGTTAGTTTGTATTAATTTTCCTGAGTGTCCTATTTAGTATAGACAAGCAAGGTGATAGCACATTGATCCGAAATCAATCTGTGAGATCACTGCACTAGCTTGTTCACAGTCTGAAGTTAAAATTTGCAGACAGATGTGTTAGCTATTTATTTTTTAAATTAACATTCTGTAGGAAATATCAAATACCAAAAACTAATTTTTTGGAATGCAAACAAATTCCTGATTTCAGATCATGAATTATTTGTCTTTACAAAAGAAGCATACAGACTGCCAATAACCATGACCCAACGCTGAAGGCTAACAAAATCCTAGATGAGGATAAAACCTGTTGGATTCACTTGTCTCAGCTCTTGTCAGTCCAGCATTGTTCCAACTGTGGAGAAGAAAATATAACCTCAGAACATTTAAAATCCCTTCATCTTCATATCAGTTCTTTCTTTCTCTATGCTATGTCTCTCAATTTAGCATCATCTGTTTTGATTAATTACTGTGCTACTTGCATTGTCATCCAGATTGTTAATAGAGATATTTACTAAAATATGGTCCAAAAGAGATCTGATACCTCTCTGTACATTTTCTCTCTTAAATCCAAAGCAACCTATTACTCATCTTTATTATTATTTTTTTAATTATGTAACTCCCAACTATGTATTAGGGATGCTAGATATTGGGTAATTGAATAGTTGTGTAACTGCATGAATTCTTATCGGTTACCTGAGTATCCAAGAGTCCCTAGGGGCAGGGCCGGCAGCCAGTATGCTCCGGCCCCACATCCAGGGAGCCCCCTACCATCCTTATGCTACTGCCTCCATATCAAAGGAAGCAGCATGGGGTTCCAGGCGGGAGCTGATCTGCAAGGAGAGTCAGTTTAAAAACCAGCTTCCTGCCTGCAGGGGACTGAGCCACCCACAGAGGCTGCTGCAGGTGATGGGAGGGGAGGGGAGGGTCTGAGGGACGCTGCTGCAAAGCAGCCTCTCTCTGTGTTGGCCTGGGCTGGCCGCGGACAGAGGCTGGTCCCCAGCAGTAGACCCTGTCCATGGGGAATCTGAGAGCAGCTTCTGTTCACAGGGATCTCAGATGCCCTGCGGACAGGGGCTGCTGCCGTGAAGCAGCCTCTACCGGTGGAGGGCCCAAGCTCAACATGGACAGAGGCTGCTCCATGGGATGCTGAGTAGCATCTATCTGTGGGGAGCTCTGGCCTGCCATGGACAGAGGTTGCTTGGCTGCAACCTCCCCTGGCACACCCCGTCCACTGCTGCCTCTGAGAGAGGCAGCAACAGAGGGTAAGGGGGAACAGGTGGCACTGCGGAGCTGGTGCTGGAGGGAACCAGCTTTTAAGCCAGCTCCCTCCAGCATCAGCTCCTGCTTCTCTCCCCCTTGCTGCCTCTGATAGAGAGGCAGCAAGAGGGGGAATGCATGTAGTCGACCAGATTAACCGATAAGCCTAAGCTTATCAGTTAATAATATAATCAACTACACTTTCACATCCCTACTTCGTATGTAAATATTTATTGCTTTTCTGCATTACCTATGACCAGTCAGATGATGTTTTGTTGGGAAAGGCTCTGTGTTGCTACGGAAACTGTCTCTACAAATCCATTCAATCAAATGAGGTTCTATTGACACTACTCATGCTTTCAGCAAGAAGTCATAAATAATTCACATTTTCCCAGGGCAACTCATCACATTGAGGTTGAAGGCTTAGCGGAAAACACTAGTGGTTAGATGGATTTCTCTACATTAGAGAATTTAAAATATATATATTTAAATGTAATATCATATTCTAAAATTAAATTGAGTTAGGATCCTGAACTCAAACATCTCGTGGTTACTTCTACTTTCCCTACCAATTCTTCCCTATTTGTGATCAGTAGGTCAGCAGGAGCATGACCCCTCGTTGGTTCCTCCATTACCTGCACCAGGAAGCTATCCCTTACTCTCCAAAAACTTCCTGGAATGTATGTGCACTGCTGTATTGCTCTCCCAGCAGATGTCAGGGTGATTGAAATCTCCCATGAGAACCAGGACCTGTGATCTGGAAACTTCTGTTACTTGTCCGAAGAAAGCTTCATCTTCTGGTCTGGTGTTCTATAGTAGATGCCCACCAGGACATCACCTTTGTTGCTCTCATCTTTAATCTTAACTCACAGATTCGCAACAGGATTTTCTCCAGTTTCATACTGGAGCTCTAAGCAGTCATACTGCTCTCTGACATAGAGTGCAACTCCACCTTTTCTACCCTGCTTGTCCTTCCTGAACAGTTTAAGGTCCTCCTGACTACATTAGCAAACCTGCTTGTGAAGATGCTCTTCCCAGTCTTTGTTAGGTGGATCTCATCTCTTCTTAGCATTCCTTCTTGGAATAAATATCCCACAGTTGAAGAATCCAAAGCTCTTTCTCCAACACCACCTGCACAGCCACACATTTACCTACATTGTGATGATCCCTAATTGGGCCTTTTCCTTCAACAGGGATGATGGAAGAGAACATAATTTGTGCCTCAAACTCCTTTATCCTTCTTTGTAGAGCCATATAATCTGGAGTGGCCCACTCAAGATAATTCTTTGCAATATGCTTGGTGCCCACATGGAGAAGTAGAAAAGGGTAGCAGTCTGATAGCTTGATCAGTCTTGGCTGGCACTCAGTCACATCCTGAATTCTAGCTCCAGGAAAGCAACACACTTTTCAAGTATCCAGCTCTGGATGACAGATGGATAACTCTCTCCCTTAGCAGGGAGTCTCTGACCACCACCACCCATCTCCTCCTTTTGGGAGTGGTGGTCATAAAACCCCTATGCTTAGGACAATGCATCCCATGCCTTCTGGTCAACAGGATCTCCTTCTGATCTCTTCCCTCAGACAACTCTTCCAAACCATTCTCTGCGATTCATCTGATGAAGTGGGTTTTACTCACAAAAGCTTATGCCCTAAAAAAATCTGTTAGTTTCTAAGGTGCTGCAGAACTCCTTGTTATTCTTCACCATAATAACTGTGCAGAGAGCCTGAAAATGGTTTCTTACTTCTCTCTGCATTGGGGGTACACGAGTTCTCCTCTTTCTTTTTCTGAAGGCCACATGCTCCCAATTTTCTTTCCCACTCTGATTCTTCAGCATGCTGTGCCTGCAGCAGCAAACATGGACTTCTATCCAAAAAGTCTTCATTTTCTCTGGTGCAACACTGGGCAGATACTTGGGCTTGCACTTCGTATAGACAAAATTGCTTTGATCCTCTAGAAGGAAGACAAACATGGCACACCCCTTGCAAGTCACAAAGGCTGATCACTCACTATCATTATTGTCAACAAACTTTAAAAAACAGTGGTCCTGTAGTACCTTAGAGACTAACAAATATATATATAGTATGATGAGCTTTCCTGGGCACAACCCACTTCTTCAGATGAGTAAAGCTGCATGATACTATACACTTTTTGTTAGTTTCTAAGGTGCCATAGGACCACTCATTGTTTAAGATTTTTTAAGTTATGGCTACCCCCTGAGACTTTTACCATTTTTGTCTTTCTTCTTAGAACTTCTTCAGATGGTGTATTAACTGTTCACAGAAGCCTGAAGTCCAAAAACCACCTGTGGGAACTTCCCTAGGCAAACTCCTTCTGTTGGTCTGTCCTCTGTTCACTCAATTTGCAACCCCCTTTACATTGTGCCTCCCAACTCAGCAGATATGAGTCATCCCTGATAGGAGCAATTTTGAATGATCCAAGGAGGTTTAGTGATTCCAAGAGCATGGAGTTGCATCCCTGACCATCTTAAAATAAATTAATAAATCTATCTTCCATGAACTTGTTGTTTGAACCTAGTTATACTTTGGTCTTCACGGTCCCTAGCAACAAGTTCCACAGGTTGACTCTGTGTTGTGTAAAGAGATACTTCCATTTGTTTGATCTAAACCTGCTCCCTATTAATTTAATTGGTGACCCCAATTAATATGAAGGAGTAAATTGCATTTTCCTATTCACTTTACTTTCTCTTAAACATTCATGATGGTATAGACCTCTATCATATAGCCCCTTAGTCATGTCTTTTCTAAACTCAACAGTCCCATTCTTTTTAAATTCTCCTCATATGGATGCTGTTTCCCACCCCAATAATTTTTGTAGCACTTCACCATATTTTTTCCAATCAGCAGGATTCGCCGAGCGGCAGCAAGCCCCGCTCGCCAGCTGCGTGGTTCTGCGCTGCACGCATGCGCAGATCGTTCTGCACATGCACAGATCGCTCTGCAGCGGGGTGTAATCTACTCACCACAGGCATGTAGATTACATTGTTTGTCGAGCCCTGCCAATTATAATGTATCTTTTCTAAGATACGGGAACTGGAACTGCACCTAATATTCAAGGCTGGGCATACTATGGATTAACATAGTGTCATTTGGATTGTTCTATTTTATTATATATCCCTTCTTAAATGGTTCCTAACATTGTTAGCTTCTTTGATTGTCACTGTACAATGGGTGGATATTTTCCAAATCTGTCCATGATGACTCCCAGATCTACTTGAATGGTAACAGCTAATGTAAATCCCATCATTTTGTATGTGTAATTGGGATTATTTTTTCCAATGTGCATTAGTTTGCAGTGCAGTCAGTTTTGGACTTCACTGTTTTGGATATTTCTGTATCATATGCAAATTTCCCCACCTTACTGTTCACTCCCGTTTCCAGCTCATTTATGAGCAAGATTAACAGCATAAATACCAGTAGAGATTCTTGGAGGACCAACCTGTTTACCTCTTGAGATGGGGTGTGGTCACAGAAGACCCCTTGGGATTGTTCCATGGTATGCTGATTATGCCACTGACACCTGCCTTCTTGCTCTCTGGGGCTCCCCACCACCCTGTCCTGC
Source organism: Pelodiscus sinensis (assembly GCF_049634645.1). Classification (NCBI taxonomy): domain Eukaryota; kingdom Metazoa; phylum Chordata; order Testudines; family Trionychidae; genus Pelodiscus; species Pelodiscus sinensis. The sequence continues at coordinate 312,880,963 of NC_134711.1, forward strand.
TGGACCAGATTCTCTGGTCTCCCCCAGCCAAGGCACAGAGTTGGGATTACTGCTCCCCTGAAGAGCAGTGCAGACACTGAACCATTTCAGCGCTGGGAGGATGCAGTTGTAGGGCACAGCATCCAGGAAACCAATCCTCAAAAGGGATCAAAACCCCAAATGAATCCATCTTTCTCTGAGTAAAAGTTTTACACAAAGAAAGCTCATAAGAATGTTTGCCCTCTTTATCAGTGAAAGGGAGCTATGCACACTAATTGTCCCCCCACTCCAGGTTACAATTATTTACACTGGGCCTGATAGTAAACAAAAATGTTTTTATTAAATGCAAACAGTAGGATTTAAGTGATTGCAAAAGAAAACAGATTAAAGCAAGTTACTAAAAAATGAAAAGAAAACACGTAGCTAGTTCTAATTAATTAAAAAACTTATGGCAAATGGATTCTAGGGTAGATCCTTACCCTAAAGAGCTGTTCTTGTTATAGGCATAATCTTGAGGTCAAAGATGATCTTTTACTCCAGTCTGGGTCCCAAGTCCTCTTTTAAAGTATGTCATGTCAGCCGAAGACAAAGACCTAATAACTTCCACTTGCTCAAATAGTCTTCCTTCCAGGGTGGGAATCTTTGTTCTCCATTCCCCTCTCCATGGAAAACTACCTGGCTCAAAATGGAATCCCAGTACTAGGTGATATGGTCACAAGTCTTACTAGTCCAATCACCTTTGGACTTACAGGACAAACAAGGCTGTTTACACGTCATTAAGTTGATCACCCTGTCATCAAGGCTTCAGGGGCATCAGTAATGGCTTTCATGAGCACATTTAAAACTATAAACAGTCTCATACTTTGTATTTCTAACTTTTCATGCTAGACTAATACATGCACCAAAATAGAATATACAGATCCAGCAAATTGTAGTATTGAAATTAAAAGGTTACATAAGGTATTTTGTTTAAAGAATTTTTTATACAGGCATATTTATTTTCATAAGCCAAACTTCATAAAACATGGGGAGAGACCGTCACACTGTAATCTATGTCTAAATTAATACTCTTAAGAGCAACTTTAATTAAGTCTCTGTGTCTTCATGCCTTTCAGAGACTGAAGTTTTACAAAGGCCTGTTTGTGGCCAATGAAGAAGAGGTCAGGATATGGCAAAGGGAAGAAGAATGCCCAATGTGTGTCTGCAGTTTCTCTTTCCCACGGACCCCCAGGATTTCTGGCATTGTGAAGCCATACCTCTTACTTTTACTGTCTTCTAGTTACCTTAGGGCCGGTGTACACTACAGGCTAATGTTGACCTAAATCATGCACCTTCACTTATGTAATATACATAGCTGGAGTTGATATAGCTTAGATCGATTATGCGTGGTGTCTACACAGTGCTGGGTCAATGGGATAAACTCTCCCTTTGACTTACCTTAAGCTTCTTGTTCTGGGGGAATACTGGAGTAAACAGGAGCACATTTGGCAGTTGATTTAGCAGGTCTTCACTAGATCTGCTAAATTGACCCCCCATAGATTGATCACCAGAATGTTGATCCCACTGGTAGTGGAGACAATCCCTTAAGAAACTAAGAGGAGAATCTGATATTCCCCTGTGGATATTCCTATGAGGAGGAACACTATTGCTCTTGATTAGACATTCTTTCCCTTAGTGCAGGTACATCTGGAAGAGCTAATTTCAGGTTCTTGGCTACACTACTGAAGAAACCATTTCTATATGCGATGGCAAAACCTGTTTGTGGATGTGCTACATTGTAAGAAGTTTCAGTTCCCTGAGAACAGAATCTGGTGTAAGCATGGTAGAAGATTGTGTGTTAACTCTCATTTACTTAGCATGGTTATCACATACTTTCTCTTCTATCCATACAGACAAGAAAAAACTAAGATTGGGCCATAACCATGGGTCATGACACCGTTGAAACACAGTTATTTTTGTTGAGGCCTGAGTCTATGTAGCCATTAAGCAAACTGATTATTATCTCAGTTGTGTGAGAGCTTCTAAGAAACCTGATTCCTTATTGGGTTTACTCTGTCAAGACCCATGCTGGTCCAAATTCTGATGTTATTTACACCTGGGTAACCCTATTAAAGGCACAAGTGTAACTCAAGGCAGAATTTGGCCCATTCTCTGTGCTGTCCCTTCCCTTGTTTTTCAGGATTTACTTATTCATCCTTCAAAACAGGATTTTCCTGTTATTCTGCCCATGCTGCAGGATTTAAGCACAGTCTGACTCTTCCTATTGCTAAGATTGCTTTCAGCTGTCATGAATGCAGAGACATATTTTCCCAAATGAAACAGAATCAGACTCAATGGCCTCTGTGGAACCAATGGTCTTATTCCAGATCCTAGTGGACAAGCACAAAAAATCAGTATACTAATATAACACTTTTGGCTCAAGTCTATTTTAGATCTTTTAAGAAGATTAAAAAGGTCAAATAGAAAGGAACCAAAGTTTACTTGCACTGGTGAAATAATCTGCAATTCTTTCAGTAATAGGCTTGCAGCACATAACTTCATAGAATCACAGAAAGTAGAAACACCAAGTGATCAGTTCCAAATGTCAGGAAATGTTCTAGGCACCAATAGTCAGAACCCTATTTATTTTGGGTGATAATTAAAACACTAACAAAACACGTAAATTGTATCACGAGCTTTCATGGGCGCAACCCACTAGGTGCTACTAGTCTACTTGTTTTTTAAGTTTTTCCTGTTACAGACTAACCAGGCTACCCCTCTGAAGCAATTAAAACACTGAAAGAGGTAAAACAGGTGACAGGCAGAGACAGTATTATCTGTTGATGGCAATCATTCACACCTCATAACAATCCTCCCCTTCTCCCTCCCCCTTCCCGCTGCTCATCCACCCAGTAGACTGCAACAGGCACTCCGAATGACCCAAGAAAAATAATTGCTTTCCCTGCTGGGAGCCTTGGGGCAGTTACTCACTAGCAGGAACAGGGAGGGAGAGGGGAGAGAGAAAAGCTTTGTGTACAGTAATTACTCATTTAACACATGCCCGCTTAACTCGTTTTTGCAATAGCATGATTATTTTTAGGAAACGTTTTTTGAGCAACACGACCGTCCCTGAAATAACACGAAAATAATCAAGTGGCGGACTACTTCGCGTGGTGGTATAAGTTGGTGAAAACATTAGTAATATGCATGAGTAGATGACTACATGTGGTCACAGCGCTCCTCCGTTCACTCACGTGTTTATCTTTGTGTTTTAACAAACTGCAGCAATTTGTGTTGCTAGATATCTAATGTTGACATTGATGACCCAGCACCAACAAAACATTGACTTTGCCACCACCACCTGAAACCCAGCCCCGCCTTTTCCATTATTTTTAATGGGAAAATTGACCTCGCATAGCACATTTTCGTTTAGCATGAACATTTTCAGAAATGCATCTGTAATGTTCAATGAGGAATTACTGTATTCTTTCTTCTTTCCTAAGGTCCTGCTTCAGTACAGCCTGCTGTAGTTGGGGAAGGGAGAGTACCTTACTAGCTATCTATCCTTTCCAATTTGGGAAGAAGAGTACTTGGCGGAGAGAGGGAGGAGGAATGCCCATCTTCTTTGGCATGGTGTGGGGAACTGGGGATGGGGGAGAGAAGTGAAAGGAACAACGCCTTTGGTATGACATGGGAACCCCACAGTGAAGAGAGTTGGGAAAGGGACAAACAGAGCCCTTGGTATAAGTAGTAGAAAATAGGTCCCTGGCATGCAGGGAGGAGGGCATCTAAGATCTATTGTAGAAGAGCAGATGAAAATTAGTTAATGGCAAGTGATCATTAGAATACTGAGAGATAAGGTGACGGAGATCATATCTTTTATTAGACCAATTGCTCTGGTTGGTGACCTGTGTGTAACTTGAAAAGCTGGTCTCTTTCACCAAAAGATGGTTTTCTCTCTGCAGGTTGTACCTCCCTAAACCGAGACTTTATGGTCTGGCAATATCCATGGTCCAGCAGGACCATGGATGTTCCTGGACCAGAGAGCTCAGGGGCAGGGAGGCCAGTGGTGAGCAGGGGGTTCAAGCAATATGGGGAGTACAGCGCCAGAGGACTCAGGCAGTGTGGGGAATCCTGCGATGTGGCCAGAAGCTCTGGGGCAGGGAGCTCTGGAGGCCAATAGAGTCCCACAGCAGGAGGTCCGCCAGTGCAGAGAGCTCCAGTGGTGCATCCCCGAGTCTCATGGGAGGGGCTCAGGCAGTGTAGGGGGTCCTGCAGCGCCGGGGGCTCAAGTGGCACAGGAAGGTCTGGTGTGCAGCCAGGTGTGCAGCAGGGGTTTAGGCAGTGCAGGGAGCTCCGTGGGGCGGCTACAAGCCCGGCAGCAGGGCACTCAGGTGGCGTAGCTGGGAGTCCTAGGGCTTAGGGGTCCAGCCAGGGCCAGCAGCACAGCCAACTGAAGGGAGTGGGGGCTGGTTGGGGCCAGAAGCAGAGTCAGTGGGTGCCTGAGAGGTCAGTGACAGGGGACTTCCTGTGGTCCAACAAATTCCCTTGTTCAAGACCAGCCAGGTCCCAAGGGTGCCGGACCATGGAGGTCCAAACTGTACTATCATGGGACCAACATGGCTGCAATAATGCTGCAAACATTAGAATACTAGTTTGTTCCATTGCATTTTTCAGCTCTGCAGTATAAAGTTATTGGATTATAAAATGTACACCTATAAGACATGCCTGGTTTGGTAAATCCTCATGTGAAAGGCCAGGAAAAAGATAAATAACTTAATGTTGCTTCAAAACAAGGAAAAGGCATCCATAAAGAGCATGAAAGAAGGGTAAAATTTGTTTCAGGGGTAACATGGATGACAAATTCATTTTTTAAGCAGAATTAATTCCTCCAAAATTCTATTCTACTATGTAAGTCCCCTATTGTCAATCCCCTGATGGCTGCTTCCTTACTGAGTTTGGCAGTAAGTTCTTCCAAATCAAGTATGCAGTGACAAATTCCTGCTCCAATCAAGTAAGATCTTGTCATGAAAGTTAAAAATGGCTTTTAAAAAGGAAAAGCACAATGTCATATGCCTGTTTCCCCTTGTCACTAAGGTTGAAAACTTCCATGTTTCAATTAAGCAACTGTGAATCATCAGCATCTCTAATGCAACCCATTCAGTATAGCATAAGCCTTCCATCGTCTTTCATTTTTCCTTTGGAATGATTCCAATATAAGATGTAGCTTCTGGAGCTTTCATGGAAGCCACATCTCATAACTAGCATCTGGATTATTCTTGAGTTCGTATAGTATAAGATAAACATAGTTCAGCAACCATCAAGACAACTGATTAAATTACAGTATAATTCAGGAAATTAGTCAGAAGTTCAACCCTTTTCAGCAAGAAATTAACAACCATAAGTCTGCCATTGAGTCTCCAATGATTGCATCAGTTTGCAAACCAACCTTGCTACGTGTCCACTCTCTAAATGCAGCCCTAGTACCAAACTCATGTTATACGCATGTTTTAGGGTTGGGTTTCAATCCTAAAAGCAAGTTTATCCTTGATATCACTCCATTGATTTGAATGAACTGAGCCCTAATCTTTACAAGTCTGAAACACAATTCTGAGACATAATTCCCACATGCTTTCTCCCTGCCTACCTATCCAAGGCAATCTGTGCTATCATGTTTGGGGTGCTAGAACACAATTCCCTGACACACACAATCTGCCTTGTGTAGAGGGGTCTATGACTCCATGACAAAACTAAAAAACATCTGTAATGAGTCTGCTTCCTGAAAGAAAGGGGGAAGGGAGGATAAAAGTGGTGTTATTTAACTTTGCTTGGAAAACTAAAGGCCAGAGCTTGTAATGAATACAAGTAATAAGTCACAAGAATTCAGTAATTCAAACCAAACTGCATATAGCTCATTTTTAAGCAATGTATTATAATTCAAAACAACAGTAGTGTAATCCATACAATTTTTCCCTAGGAAAAGGCAGTAATACATTCCAAATTCAGAATTCTGTGGCTTATTCAAGGAAAAATTTGGGGTCCAACATCATTGTATCAAATGTTACAGGTCTTAACGTATATGAAAAACAACCTAAATGGAAAGGACCGAAGGATTCATAGCTGACCATATATTTCACTCTTTGGAAAACAATTCTGGAGGCCAATGGGGGTTGCAAGAGGCCGGGGGGGGGGGGAAGAGGGGGAGAAGAGAGGCTGGTGGCCAGGGGGAGAACCGGGCCTGCCTTTCCCCAGAAACAGGGAGGCTGGGTTTGCACGTGTAGCAAGTAGGGGGCACCGTCCCCGAGTGTTGTCTAAATCTAAATGAGAGCTTTGTTGAGTGGACCTGTCTTTGTGTAATTTGTTTCATACAATGAGACCCTAGTCACAGATTAGGGTCACTACTACAAAAGAAACTAATGATCAGTCACAATTGTTTTCTTAGGGTATGTCTAGACTACATGCCTCTGTCAGGAGAGGCATGTAAAATAGGCTACCCGACATAGTCAATGAAGCTGGGATTGAAAGATCCCTGGCTTCATTAAAATAAAATGGCCACTGCACTGTGCCAGCTCAGCTGATCGTCGGCACAGTGCGCCAGTCAAGACATGGATCGGTCGACAGGGGAAACCTTTGTCGACCGCTCCCTTATGCCTCGTGAAACGAGGTTTACAGGAGTGGTCGATAAAGGCTTCCCCTTTCAACTGATCCATGTCTTGACTGGCGCGCTGTGCTGACAATCAGCTGAGCTGGCACAGCACAACGGCCATTTTTATTTTAATGAAGCCGGGGATATTTAAATTCCAGCTTCATTGACTATGTCGGGTAGCCTATTTTACATGCCTCTCCTGACAGAGGCATGTAGTCTAGACATAACCTTAGGTTACTTCTGCTTCCCATGTCACAGTCTGTATCTCTATGTTCAAAGTGTGCCTTGTGAGGTGGAATATTTGATCTGAGGAAGTGGGTCTGGCCCACGAAAGCTCATCATCTACTAAACCATCTTGTTAGTCTTTAAAGTGCTACATTGTCCTGCATTTTGCCTTGTGAGGTGTTACTTGAAAACTCACCATGTGCAGATCATTATTGTCCCGGAAAAATATATGTGGCCACACTGTATGTAAAGTTATAAAATACGACTGTATAACATTGAGACGTGTTCCGAGTTTAGAAAAGCAGTGAGAGACCACTTCCTTACTGACAAAAGGCAAACTGACACCACAGCCAGTCAACAAAATCAAATGGATTATCACCTTGTTAAATGGCCATTTGTTGGCAGGAAAAAAGGTCTGAGTAAGGAATCTGCATTTTGGCACTGAAAAGTTGGCACTTTCCATCCTCACACACTGACTTGTCTCCTGAATCCCAGCTGGAGATGACTATCAAGGAAGAAGAAAATTTCTCTCTGTTCACAGCATCAAAACCACAAGGAAATTAACAGTGAATTGGTGGAGGGATCCTGGCTACAAGAAGCACAGCCAGTAAGACTGCTGGAGCATGTGGTGAGAGACACCTTTGCTTTGAAATCATTTGACTTGCTGGAAGCAGAGTGTGTTTGAGCTGATCAGGTGTGATTGCTTGCACAGCAAAGCAGTGTAAAAGGTACCCTAGGGTGGAGAATTGAGGGAACATTCAACAATAAAGATTGTATCCTGTGGAATGTCACACCCCATGATCCAAAGTTGTGGTTCAATAACCACTGGCAGCATTTACTGGTGACTGGCAGAGAAATAGGTAGTCACATGGGACTGCCTTCTCCTTGTTTCAGCAGCTTTTACAGATGTTCACTCTCTTTAGTACAAAGACATTCCGTGCTATTTCTACCTGGTGCACTCTGTCTGTATAGATCTTCAACTTGCATATGAACCAAGAGCAGGAAGCAAGCAGGGCAACTGGACTGTTGTCGTAAAGATACAGTGTAAGATGTTAGGTAATGGAATGAAATGGAGAGCTAGTGGGAAATAATTTCCAGTTACTGTGGCTGAGATGCTACTAGTGCCCAGAAGCAATGGGAAACTGGATGCAAAGGGGTAGAAATCCACAGAAGAGGAAAAGCAATGATTCCATAGTTTCCTTACTTTGAAATCCCTTCCTTAAGCAGTTGATGATCCTCATCCTTTGTAGAACACAGAGTATTCCTGGGAGGATTTGGTGCCAGCATGCATGGGCAGAATTCATGTTCCCTGCCAATTTCTTTTCTTTCACACAGAAAAATGATTTTCTGACAGGGAAGCAAAGGGGAGCTGCAAGAGCAGTCATGCATCACTCCCTAGCAGTACAGATACATCATTTCGGGCATCCAGAGCAGCAAGCACAGGAATAAATCACCACTGGACTGGGGACACCCCAGCCAGTGCCTCCTATGGGGAGCTGGGATCAGCCGCTAGTCCTAGATGGGTTGGAGGGGGAGAGGAAAGGACTTTCGCTTCCCCTGCAATGAGTAGCTAGAGCTGCATCAGAACCACCCCAAACCTTCCACCAATTGTATGAAGCACAGCATCCTCCCCTGCTTCCTGTCCCCACTGCTCCTCAACTGTGGGGAGAGGGACCACTGTATGGAGAGTTGTTCCCCTATCTACCTATGCCCATGCATTGTGACCTCCTATACAGACATCCCTGCCAAGCGTCACCCAGTATACCCAGAAACCCCCTAGCCTCCATTCCTGAACCCCATCCCACTGAACCTCAACCCCTGCATCTAGAGCCCCAATTAACCCAGACCCTCTGCCTCTGGACCCCCATGCCTACACACAAACCACCACCCACCAATGTTCTCTTTTCCATCCATGTTAAGAGTAAATTTCATGTGCACTAAGGCATGTGTGGATGTGCATCACCAGTAGAAAAACATGCTGCTGCCTGAAGGTGGGTACCCTGCTAATCAGCTGGGTGGCATTTGAATCTCTCTGGGGTGGGTGCCCAGGTGCTCAGCTTACAGGGAACACTGCCCCTCACCAAACTCCCTGCACTCAGACCCCCACTCTGAGCCCCATTCCCTGAGTCCCCACATTCAGATCCCTATGCCACTGACTCCCAACTAGCTGCACCCAGATTCCCACCCGACCACGCCTCACTCCCCCAGCACCCAGACCCTCCACTGAGACCTCCAAACCCTGACCTCTCCACTGAGCCCCACCCACCTTCACATGGAAGCCCCTGCAGAGTCTCAATGCCCCTGCACCTGGAACCTGCACAACGAGCTTTTGTACATCCAGATCCCCCACACACCTAGAACCCCACTGAGCTGTCTGCATCCAGATTGTCCCACACAGAACACTCTCATCCCTCACCTGGATTTCCAACACTGAATCTCTTCTCACTTGGATCCTGCCTGCCTCAGCCTGCCTGCTCCACACCTGGTGCACCTGGCACAGATTAAGGATGTTAAAGACTAGTTGACTATCCTATAAGCAAATGCTTGTCAGATAATCAGTCATCTAGTCGATTCCCCCCCCACCACCACCACCTTGCTGCCTCTATCAGATAGAGGCAGCAAAAGGAGTGGAAAGAGGGTACTTCAAAGCGGCAGCGCTGCACAGCTGATCCCCGGCAAAGCCTGGGGATCCCAGGCTCCGCATGGCATTTCGGCTGGGTTCTGGGGAAATGCTGTGGGGAACCTGCAGTCAGCTGGGGAGTCCCCAGAGGATCCCGGGTTCCACTGAAATACTACACAGAGCCCAGGATCAGCTGGGGAGCTCCCAGTTGACCCTAGGCTCCACGTGGCATTTCAAAGTACCGCACTTAAAATCCCCCAATGACCCCAGGCTCCACAAGGGCGCTTCCACTTTGAAATGCACAGGAACCTCCTCTGGGGACTCTTGTACATTTCAAAGCTGGCACCCATGTGCAGCCTGGAACCAGCAGACTTCCTGCTAGCCCTGGGCTGCACGCGGCGTTCCGCATTCCTCCTTTGAAATGTACAAGAGGCCCAGCATTCAAAGGAGGAATGCAGAAGTGCCTATCGACTAGTCCAGTAGTCAATGGAAATTCCATCGACTCCTCGACTAGTAAATTAACCGTTAGTTAACATCCTTAGCACAGATGTAGGACCTAAAGGTGTTTTGGAGGGGAGGCCTTGTGCTATATCAGGGATAGGAGCAGTCTCATTGTTAAGTCTGTGTCCTGGGCGTATGGAGACTACAGGGCGATATCTCACCATGCAGCCGGTAGCCTGTACTCCCCACTGTCATGTTGGAGTTTTTGCATTTATTTATTGACAAAATTTTCAGAATTTTGCAATATTGTATACAGAATTTTTAATTTATTGGCACAGAATGCCCTCAGTGCCAGAGCACCCATATGCACGGCATGTGGACGCACCTTGTAGTCTCCAATATGATGCCTGAACTCTCTGTGTTGATGGGCCTGTTCCTGACAACTGATATGAATATGAACCACTACAGCACGTTTTATGTTAAAGGCCCAAATTTTCCATTGTTATAACAAGAGTCAGTGGTAGTTACTCACCATGGGAACTACTGGATGCTCAGCCCTTTTAAAAATTAGTCTGGTTATTTAGATACCTAAATGTGGAAATAGGAACCTAACTTGTGGTATGCAGTTTTGAACATTTTGGCCTCAGCTCTTTAAGTAAGAATGCCCCCAATTATAGTGGATTTTAATGGCCACAATTAGCACCCAATATGGAAAATGTAGTAAAATTTATTGTTTCTTCTGTGCTGGTGACTGGTAACTAAAGTGAATTCTGGATCTTTGTTTGAGCTTTATTAAAAGACTTACATTTGGTGGAGAAAAATCCTCACTGGAACATAATACATTGTACTCTGTGATGAATTCTCCAGCAATGCAAATGCTTTAAAACAAAACAAAACAAAACAAAACAAAAAAGACTTTCTAATAGTTCACAAGCAATATGTGCATGAATAACTGTGGGCAGGACTAGGGTTTTGCATGATAAATCAGGCCTCAGAAAATGATTTTAACATAACTCCCTCTTGGACTGTAATAACAATGATTTTAAAAAGTGTTTATGGAGTTAAATCACCCAATATTATTGATATTATAGATGGGCTGTGTATATAAATGATTTAATAATAAGATACTAATATCTAAGTTTAATATTCTTATGAGCTGCAATACTAAAGATTGATTTCCTTATTGCATGGATATATATCATTCAGTTATGCTAGCCCTGCAATAAAGTAACTGATTAACTATATCACTGACCTCTCAACAATCTCCTTCTACATTTTCAAGACTAAAATGTTTAACTTGAGGAATTTTCTATTTGTGCTTAAAATGTCATATAAAGCTAAAAGTAATATAAACAGGAAAAAAACTCAAAGAATGTGACACTTAGGAATACCTAATAATTTAAAGGAAAACAATAAGGTATGGGTATGTAAAACTTTATGCAACCCACTTTATGCAACCCACCCACTTTATGCAATCCTCCATTGGTGTAAAGTCCCATAGGAACTGTACATTAGTGATGTAAGTTAGAGCAATCACTAGGCTATTCTAATGTTAGAGCTGGCTTACACTGACCCTGATAACCCCTTCCATTCACATTACCCTGCACTCTTCAGAACTCAAATGCAGGAAAGAAACTAGCACCATCAGTTTTAAAACTTAATGTCATATCTCTGGGACTTTATTTGGCTTTGGGAGCAGTAAAGCTCCATGGAAAGATATTAAAAGAAGATTTATGATTATTAAAAATGATCCATGTTCTCTTTGCTGTATGAAGCTGGAGCTGGTTCCTTGCTGCTGTTTTAAGCAATGCAAACTGAATAGTAAACAATAGCCAGGGCCTTAGTGCTCAGGCCTTGTAAACTAGCAGTTACAAGGTCAAACCTTCATCTTACTTGAAAATGCATCACCAGCATTCTTAGCTTTTAAATTGTCAGGGCACCTTTTATGAATGTTACTGCCTCTTTTTAAGGCCCAAGAATTAACAAATCGTGTGACTCTGGTTATGCCTATTCTCATATTCAGAGAGACATTAGAAGATGAGTTTTATGAGGCTGGGTCTCAATTGTTGATCAAGTTTTTAATTTGGTGAGGAAAAATACCATTGACCAAATTCATCCCAGGGCAGTTTGTCCATTGACCTCCCTGGAATTATCTTAGGGTGAATTTGGCTCTGGAAGGCCATTAGCTCACTATTGAAGAGATTTACAATTAAGAGAAGTATGATACAACAGTTTTAATAGAATCAAAATTCAAGTCCCTAATTAAAAACTCAAAGCAAACACTATGTTTGTAGAGGTGACGCAAGCCACCTCTGAAAATAGATCACTGGCTAGTTGAAACCCTGACATTATAGAAAAGTCTATGCAGTACACTGGTCATTTGGGGATGTGATTGCTTCTATGATAAACTTTTATGAAAAGGAGGAGCTGTATTCATGTATGCTCATTAGTGCATTATGATGATGATACACAGTTGTTTTATTATTTTAATTCCCTCTCTGGCAAACTATCTGAAAATATTTCTAAGGACAGCAGTTTTTATGCATAATACCATATACAGGAGCCCACATTAAAGAGAAGTAACTATTAAAAGTTTTGTGGGTTGCACCCACGAAAGCTCATGATACCATCTACGTGTTTTGTTAGTCTTTAAGGTGCAACTAGTCTATTTGTTGTTTTTTAAATTTTTCCTGTTACAGACTAACTCGGCTACCCCTCTGAAGCTATTACAAGCAAAGCAGAGTTAGTACAGTCTAATGGCTCATTCTAGTGAAAACTGACACACTGCATTGCAGCATCTATGGTTGGATAGTTCCTAGCAAAGGTTGGGATATACTGGTAGTTATACCTTGACATTATAAACAGAGGTTTGCAAACTTTTTAAAATCAAGTATATGTAATATAGCATATTCTTTCCTTTTCAGGCTAATGGAGCAGGAGTGCATAGAACAGAATTTTGATCTTCCTTTGTGTTTTAGTGGCATATTAATGTTCCATCTTTGGTAGAAAATCAGGCATCTAAAAATTAAAGCTGAAATAATTACTCCCATTGTGTCAAAGAAACCCCTCCCAGAACCTGTTAATGAAAGGTTGCCTCAGAATAGCTTTATAAAAAGAACATCTATATCTCTATAAACTGCCACCGATGATTAAGCGTAAAACTAACTCTGAAATATATGGCCAATTAAAATTCTCATGGTCTGTGCAGAGAAAAGAAGTCCAGTGAACATTAGGCAAGAAACTTTGTTTTCTAGAAAAGTGGGAGAATGATTCTAAATGACTGGACACGGCTGCACAAATACTTATAGGATTTATAGTAAATGTGTTCCTCAAATGAAGTATTAGAAACAAATGCCACCCGGGGGTGGACTGGCCCAGCGGGATACCGGGAATTTCCCGGTGGGCCGTCGTCTGTTGGGCCGTTGTGTCCGCACACCGTTGCCCCTCACTCTGAGCGGCTCTGTGTCCGCACTGTATGCAGCACACAGATCCTGACTCGCTGCCTGCGCCGCATGCTGGACATGATGAAGGGGGCGGGGCTTGAAGGCCACACAGAGGTGATGTCATGGGGAGGGCCATTCTCAACCCATTTCCCAGGCCTATTGTGATTGCCAGTATGCTCCTGGTGCCACCAGAGTACTATTTAGCTTCAAGAAAACAAGCTGTTAATGAGCAAGCTGAAGATACCACTATGGAATGCTTTTGATAGTCAGATACCAAAGATACAAAGACTAAATTTACTCAAGTCCTGGTCTACACTACAAACCTGTGTTGATATATCTATGCCTCTAAGGGTGCAATGCAGTTATACCGACCCAACTCCCAGTGCAGACAGCACTACATTGGCAGGAAGGCATTTCTCATCAATATAACTGCTATCTCTTGGGGTACGTCTACACTGTGGCGCTATTTTGGGATACTTCCAGTAACCCAAAATAGCTATTCCGCATCTTGGAAACAAGCCTGTTATTTCAAAATATAACGGGCTCACTATTCCAAGGTCCCTGGAAAACTCATTCCATGAGAAGTAAGGGACATTCTGGAATAGTGGTTTATTTTGAAATTGGGCAATGTGTAAGGCAGCGCCAAATTAAACAAAATAAGCTATTTTGAAATTAATTCAAAATAAGCCACGCAATTTGCGTAGTTCAAATTGCATAGCTTATTTTGAGGTTCGGTTGCAGCGTAGATGCACCCTTGAAGAGCTGGAGTAATACACTGACGGGAGAAGCTCTCCCATTAAAATAGATATCGTCTTCACAAAGCACTACAATTGGTGCAGCCCTGTACGTCTAGACAAGCCCTTAGCACATACTTTTAATCTCCAAATGTTTTTTTTTCCCCACAGATGTTTGAGTGTTATTTTGTAATGGCAACATTCAGTATCCAATTAGCCCTAGTCTATGCTACAAATTTATGTTAGTATAACTACATCACTCAGGTTTATGGAAAATCCATACACCAACCAATCTCTCAGTGCAGACTGCACTGCATTGATGGAAGAGCTTCTCCCACTGACATCACTACAATCTTGGGGAAATGAAGTATCTGCTCCAATGGGGGCTCTCCCACTGGCACAGGTAGCATCTTCACTAAGTCTTACAGTGATTATGTAAGGACTTCACTAAGCCCACAGTGGCACTGTAAGGACTTCATTAAGTCCTGCTGTGGCAAACCTTTATTCTTCATCTATTTAATGTGGATACACTTAGCTGTAATGTGGATACATATAGAACATGAAAGAAAAAAGCCTAATGACCCAAAAACCCATTATACAAATACATTTGCATTTAAATAATCAATTGGTGAGGTGGATCAGACTCTGTGAGCCCCTGCTAGTGGCTTCACATCACTGCCACATCCTGTCCCAGAAGAAGGAAGTGGAGAGGGTCCTCCAATCTGCCTAGAGTGACTGTGTGGGACTAGGCATGTAAGCGACTAATCGACTATCCGATAAGCAAAAGCTTATCAGACAGTCGACACACTAGTCAACTAGTTGCTTCCCCTCGCCTTGCTGCCTCTATCAGAAAGAGGCAGGAAGGAGGAGGGGATGCTGGAGGGAGCCAGCTTAAAAGCCAGTTCCCCCTAGCTCCAGCTCTGTGGGACGGGGCAGGGGGGCATTTCCCTTCGAAATGTAGCAACAGCCCAGCAGACTCTGGCTACATTTCAAAGCGGAAGTGCCCTTATCACCTAATTGAATAGTCAATGTAAATTCCATTGACTATTCAATTGGCTAATTAATCTAATTTTAACATTCCACAGAGGAACACAGCAAATCAGAAAGCCACTACAAGGAACAGCCAATCAAGACCTAGCTGGCCTATAAGAAAAGGAGCTGAAGTGGCAGTGTAAAATCAGTTCTTTGCTAGAGCAGGAGGAGCGTGGATGGTGTAACTGGCTGTCTAACAGGAAGCCACAGAACCTCAAAGCAGTGCTACTGATAGAAATTGGAGGGAGCAAGAAGCAATTCTGGACTGGTGGCTGGGACTTTCAACCAGCATTACCAGTCAAAAAGGGACTTTGGCAACTCCAGTTGGCACTGCTGACTGGGACATTAAAAACCTGGTTGGTGGTGCAGCAGGGTTGAGGCAGGCTCCTTAACTGGCTCCTGGAAGAAGCTGTCAGGTCCCTGCAGCCCCTGGGTGCAGGGAGGCTCTGTGCGCTGCCTCTGCCCCAAGTGCTGGCTCTGAAGCACCCATTGGCTGGGAACTGCAACTAATGGGAGCTGCAAGGGTGGTGTCTGCAGGTTCAAGGGCAGCACATGGAGCCTGTGTCCAGGGCCTGCAAGTAACTGATGGTTACTTTCTGGGACCCCCATTAATTACCTCTGTGACCCTGCAGCCTAATACCCCGTCGCAGCCCTTAGCCACTCCTGTACCCCAAACGCTTCTTCCCTGCCCCAAACACAGAGCCCACACTCCCAGCCAGCCCTCACCCCCCTTCTGCATACCAACCCCTTTCCATAGCCTAGTGAAAATGAATGGGGGAGAGAGGAGCAAGTGATGGAGGGAGGGAGGACTGGGACAGGGGTGTTCAATTTTGTGTGATTAGAAGTTGGCTATCTTGGGGATTCAACCAGCACAAGGCCCTGAGGAAAGGGAGAACATGCTAAGGCTGAGAGAAAGTTTCCCAAGAAATCATAAGAAGCAGTGTAACTTGGTTACACTTTCAGCAGAGGCATGTAGATTAGGCTACTCGACATAGTAAATGAAGTGGGGATTTAAATAATCCCCGCTTCATTAAAATAAACATGGGCACCACGCTGTGCGGTATGAAACGAGGCTTACAGGATTGGTCGGCAAAGGCTTCCCCTGCTGACAGATCCGCGCCTAGACTGCCACGCTGTGCTGGATCAGCTGATCGTCAGCACAGCGCGGCAGCCGTGTTTATTTTAATGAAGCGGGGATTATTTAAATTCCCGCTTCATTGACTATATCAGGTAGCCTAATCTACATGCCTCTGCCAACAGAGGCATGTAGTCCAGACATACCTTTAGTGCAGAAAGTCTCTGGATCCATTCCTGGGGTGTTAGACAAGGGGGTGTCCTTCACATGGCCACACCTACATTTCTGCCTAATCAGAGGAGACAGGTGTGGAGTGGGGAGCAGCAGCAGGTTCATCCTACTGCTTTGGGCTACATGCGTTGGAGGGCCTTCTGGGGCCCAAGGAGGTCCGGGAGTCTAACAGGGCGCTTTGTGCAGGCTGTAGGGGTTGGGCCTGCCCCAACACTCATGGTCTGTGGTGGGGCAGACCCAGCCCAAAGCTGTTTGGCTCTTCCAGCCACTTGGAGGGAGGGGTGGAACCATCCCCTCCACTCACCAGTAGCGGGAAGCAGAGTGATGTGGTTGAGAGAAGGGGGAATGGAGCGGGATGGGGCCATGTCACTCCACTTCCCGCATCTACTGGTGATGAGGCCTGACCACTTCAGCCTGCACCAGGACCCTGCTAGTCCCCCAGGCTGTGTCACTCATGGGATGAGGCTGGGGGGGGGGGGGGTGAGGAAGGGTGTAGTGGAGTTAGGAGGTGGGATCTGGAGGAGAGGGGGTGAGGCAGGTATAAGCAGGGCCCTCCCCCAGGCTAGGGGTATAAGTCATGTGGCAGTGCCCCTTTTGTGTCCCTCCCTAGCAGTCACCACTGTGCCTAACTATATTTGCATCAGTGATTGTGGAAAAAATGGACAGTTATCCTGTAATAACCTCAGAAAGGCACAGACTGCCTGGAGAATGTGCCCTCAAAGCAGCATCAACAGCATATGGTCCAATTGACTCCAGGAAGTCCTGCTGCACACAGAATTGGGAGGAAAGGAGAATAGGCAAAATAGTTCACAAGAATAATGGAGGTGCTCCAATCTGTACAGCAAATAAACAGTTTTATGAAGTAAGGATGTTAAATATAGAGTAATTTACTAGTCGAATAGTCCATGGAATTTCCATCGACTACTCAGTTCAGCATTCCTCTTTTGAAATGTTCAAGAGCATTTCACAAGAGGAATGCAGAAGTCCGCATGCAGCCCGGGGCCAGTGGGAAGTCCCACTGATTCTGGGCTGCACGCGGGCATGACAGCTTTGAAATGTACAAGAGTCCCCAGCGGGGGCTCTTGTGCATTTCAAAGTGGAAGCGCCCAGATGGAGCCTGGGGTCAGTGGGGGATTCAGAGTCCCCCACTGACTTTGGGCTCCATGCTGCACTGCTGCTTTGAAATGCCATGCAGACCACAGGGTTAGCTGGGGACTCCCCAACTGACCCCAGACTCTGCACAGTTTGAAATACTGTGTTAGAACCCAGGATCAGTTGGGGAGACCCCAGCTGACTCCAGGCTTCACACAGTACTGCTGCTCTGAAACGCTGTGGCGGTGTTTCAAAGAGGCAGCACCACACAGAGCTGACCCCAGGCTCCATGCGGTGCTGCTTTGAAATGACAAGGCGGTGTTTAAAAGCTTGATATGGGCTCCATGCACCACTGCCGTTTTGAAGTACCTCCTAACCCCCCCACGCCCTTTGGTGCCTCTATCTGATAGAGGCAGCAAGGGGGAGATGGGAAGAATCCACTAGTCAACTCGACTATTCAATAAGCATTTGCTTATTGGATAATCGACTAGTCCTTAACATCCTTATTATGAACTAGTTTCACAAAGAGAATTCTACTCTCACCCAGGACTCTAGAAAGGAATATCACTTAGCCACTGTGGTCAGTACTGAGTATTCACCATGTTGCATGTGAATCCAAATATATTCCAAGCTTAGTAGTTTAGACAGAACCGAAGTGGTTCAGACATAAATTCCATTTGGAGCTAGACCAGGGATGGGCAATGATTTTTAATGGGGGGCCATGCCAACATTTTGGTAAATAGTCAAGGACCACACTTCTGTGGAGGGGGCACAGGGTCTGGTATGGCGGGTAAAGGGAGCTTGGGATAAAGAACTGGGGTGCAAGGGAGAGTGTGGAATCTGAGGAATTTGGGTGAAGGAGGGAGGTATGATCTGGGGCAGAGACATGGGGTGCAGGAGAGGATTCTGGCTTGGGGGAGGGATGTAGGAAGGGATACAGGGTCTGGAAGAGAGCTGTGACTGGGGAGGAGGGAATGGAGGTGCAGAGGGTTTGGGTGGTGATGGGGACAGGGGAATAGGGTTCAGGGAGGGGTATGTGTGCAGGAAAGGATTCTGGCCTGGGGAAGGGGTGTAGGGTCTGGAAGGGAGTTGTGACCTGGAGGAGGTAGGGAGAGGGGATACAGAGGGTTTGGGTGGAGGCCTGGTTCAGGTAGTTGGGGGAGAGAGGGTCTGGGGTACGAGGCAGGCTCTGGCTGGGGGGTGCTTACCTAGGCAGCTCCCAGTCAGCAGCTCTGCAGGAACCTGAGACAGGCTCCCCTGCCTGTGTGCTGGGCTGCTCCACATGACTCTACTCCCACAGAGGGAGATGGAGGCTTCATTTACTGCCCCGCTTCAGAAAAATTTCTCAGCTCCTATTGGCCAGAAACTGGCCAATGAAAGATAGGGAAATTTTTCTAGAGGGCGGGGACAGCATTCACTTTCTTCTTCCTGCCCAGACTACATAACAATTAGCAGCCTGCTGTTTAAAGTAGCTGTAGCTGCTCTGTAGAAGGGTGTTGGCGAAGCAGCTGCAGGCCAGCTGGGTGGACCGCTAGCTGCCCCTTGCCCACCCCTGAGTTAAACTGTAACTTTACAATCTATCCTGAATAAAGAGCAGTGGGTAGCTACCAATGTTGCCTGTAAGCTTGGTGCTTGTGCAGCTGCTCCGGAGAAATTCAAATGCTGCTCAGCTGATTAGCAAACAAAAATACATAAAACTCTACTTTGATGAGACCACGCACCTACACTCTATCTTGTTTATTCTGTAGGTCTTGTGACAAGTCTATATTGCAGCCCTGACTCGTCTTGTTGACTTACAGCCATTACAGTGAGTGATGTCCACAGTACTCTCTCCTTTCTGTGGCATGCATCCTCACCAGTAGGGCTTCCACCTACTGAAGAGGGGCAGTGTGGGGGGGGGGGGGGAGAGAGAGAGAGCAGGGCTGCCCCAGGGCACTTGCCTCTCCTGCTGACAGCACTGTCCACACAGGTACTTTTGATAGTGAAACTTATATTGGCCAAGGGGGTGTTTCCCACATGACTCCTTGACTGAAAAAAAGTTTCTCTAAAAAAGGCTAGTGTAGACCAAGGATTCTAAAATAGGGGATTACATGAGCATTGTGGATATATGCTACCCACCTAGCTAGCAAGTCTGCTGCAAAATCTGTGCTAGTAAGTCTGCTTGAAAAGTGGTATTAATTAATTTTCATTTATAAGGGGGGGAGGGGTAGCCCTCTAAGGCGCTTGTGTGAAAAGGATTGTCTGTACAAACTGTTTGATAACCACTGGTGTATACAAAGCCTTAAATAACGGAATGTCCTAAATAAAGAACATAAGCCCCATACCTCTCATGGAGATCAGAGTTGTTGGTGTAATAAGGCACTTATATTGGTGGGTCAAGACTGTAGTGCACACTAACCTAATTAGGTAGATGTAAGCTGCCTTAGGTCACCCTGTATAGTGTACACCAGGCTTCAGATACCTTAATTTGCTAATGATGTGCACACAAGCTTTCACCTAGTGGTATTCCTTAAATAGAGCTATAGCCAGTAGCCTCTAACACTGCTTGCAGACTCAAAGTTTTTAAAGGTATAATTGCAGGCTTTAAAACTACCAGCTGGAAAAACACTGCGAACAGTCCATTGGCTCATGAGCCAAACTTACAAGATGGGCATTAATAGGAGACAATGATGGGTAGAATGATGGGCAAGGTCTTCCTTACAGAGTGAGGCTTTTAAGGCCTGATTTACATTAGAAAATTAAAGTATATTCACCAGTAGAGCCCTGCACATCTGTAATGTGCATATCCACAGATTTTTGCAGATACAGTACAGGAGCAGTGTAATTAAGAAGACATAAGCTCTGTGTAGACAGCATTGCATTGAGGGAAGAAATTTTTCCACCAACCTAGCTACCACCTCTTAGAGAGATAATTATCTACACCAATGGAAGAATCCCTCCCGTTAGCAGAGGTTTCTACACTAAAGTACTACAGCAACACATTTTAAAAGTCTGCATCTACACTGCGCATTGTTGCACAATAAGATATGCGAATGAGGCGCAAGAATGAATATCGCCACACCTCATTAGCATACCTAATGAGCTGCCATTTTTGTGGAACGGGCTTTTGCGCAAGAAGGAGCTGTCAACGTTGCTCTTTCTTGCGCAAAAAAACACCCCTTTTGCAGAGCTGTTCTTCCTGAAAATAAGCGGAAGAAATACAACCTAGGTGGGACTACTATAAGGTGGGTGCATAATTGGCTGGATAACTGCTCAGAGTAGTTATTATAGGTTCACAGTCATGCTGGAGGGGCGTAACAAGTGGGGTCCTGCAGGGGTCAGTTTTGGGACTGGTTCTGTTCAATATCTTCATTAATAATTTAGATATTAGCATAGGGAGTATGCTTATTAAGTTTGCAGATGATACCAAGCAAGTGCTTTGGAGGAGAGGGTCATAATTCAAAGTGATCTGGACAAACTGCAGAAATGGACTGAGGTAAAAGACTGAAGTTTAATAAGACCTAATGCAAAATACTCCTCTTAGGAAGGAACAATCAGTTTCACACATACGGAATGGGAAGTGATATCTAGGAAGGAGTACTGCAGAAAGGGATCAAGGGGTCACAGTGGACCACAAGCTAAATATGAGTTACACAATGAGAAACAGTGTGTCCAGTTCTGTGGCACCACATTTCAAGAAACATATAGGCTACGTCTAGACTACATCCCTTTTTCGTAAAAGGGATGTAAATTAGACGTATCGCAATTGCTAATGAAGCGAGGATTTAAATCTTATTTCATAGAGGGAAAAGGGATCTTTCAGAAAAGGCTTTATTTTCCGCAAGATCCGCGTCTAGACTGGCGCTTTTCTCCGGCAAAGCTCCGTGCGGAAAAAAAGCGGCAGCCATTTTTATGCTAAAGAAGCGGGGGAGATTTAAATCCCCACTTCATCAGCAATTGTGATACGTCTAATTTACATCCCTTTTACGAAAAAGGGATGTAGTCTAGACGTAGCCATAGAGAAATTGGAGAAGATCCAAAGAAGAGCAACAAAAATGATTAAAGATCAAGAAAACATGGCCTATGAGAGAAGTCTGAAAGAATTGGGTTTGTTTAGTTTGGAAAAGAGAAGACAAGAGAAGACTGAGAGGGGACATGATAGTAATTGTGAAGTACCTAAAAGGGTGTTACAAGGAAGAGGAAGAAAAAATTTTCTCCTTGACTTCTGATGCTAGGACAAGAAGCAATGGGCGTAAATTGCAGAAAGGTTTAGGTTGGACATTAAGAAAAAATTCCTAACAGTCAAGGTGGTTAAACACTGGAATAAATTGCCTGTGGGTGTTATGGACTCTCCAACACTGGAGATATTTAAGAGCAGGTCAGATTGACATCAGGGATGATCTAGAATGATGCTTGGTCCTGCTGTGAGGGTCAAGGACCCGACTTGACCTGTGGGGTCCCTTCCGGTTCCAGTATTTTATGAGTCTATGAAAACAGAATTGATTTTGCATGTAACTAAAAATGTATTTACTCTACAAAAATAGGGCTGTGGGAATTACCTACACCTGCATTCCCTGAATAAGCACAGAGCAGAAACAGCCATTTAGCTTTCTGTTCAAATTGTTAGTGTTATTTCTTAAAGTGAAAAAGCATCCACTAATGTTAATCAAAATGCTAGTTTCCTAAGCAACATGCAAAATATTGGCTTTTTTTTTCATTCTGAATTAGGGATTTAAAGTCCAATTTAATCAGTTAAGCAGGAA
Organism: Pelodiscus sinensis; assembly: GCF_049634645.1. Classification (NCBI taxonomy): domain Eukaryota; kingdom Metazoa; phylum Chordata; order Testudines; family Trionychidae; genus Pelodiscus; species Pelodiscus sinensis. The sequence goes on from NC_134711.1 coordinate 312,903,202, forward strand.
TTTGGGAGTGGGAGGGTTGCTCTAGCCTGCGCATGTGGGCAGCGGAGTGCTCCAGCCTGGCCACGGGTTAACTGGTAAGCGTCACCACCAGTTACATCCTTATTCTGAATAGTGCTTATGTTGTGATTTTTAACCCCCCCCCCCCCCGACAAAACACACAATTTAAAAGTATTCAAGGCTTAGCTCTTTTTTAAAAAAAATGCTGTTTGCTACGAGTCAGAACAGAAATAAATAATGCTCCAGAACACTGAAATAAACACTCCACAGTATGAAAGCCTAGTCAAACCAGTTGAGAATGAAACCACATCATCGGACTCCCTATTACACACAGCTATTTCCTTCTTTCCAAACCTCAAAGGTCTTCCCAAGGGAGAAGAGAATGAATATTTCTAAATCTCATGCTGCAATGAGACACATAGCTCCTGACAGCTTTCAGGGTCTGATTCAAAACTCATTTAGCTCACTGGAAAGATTCCCCATTCATTTTAATGCACTTTGGCCCATTTAAAGGATTGGAGCAGGATTTAAATAACTCTGAGACACACCTTAAGGGTGTGTCTAGACTACAGGGTTTTGTTGACAAAAGTGGACTTTTGTCTACAAAACTATACCTGCGTCTACACTGCCGCTGAGTTCTGTCAACATAACATCAACACAACTCAGCAGTTTTGTCGACGGCTGTAAACCTCATTCTACGAGGAATAACGCCTTATGTCAACAGAGTTCTGTCGACAGAAGGCGCTATTGCATCTATACTGTCCTTTGTGTCTACATTGTCATGTCAACAGAGCAGCTTGCTTTGTCGACAAAACTGGATGTAGTCTAGATGCTCTTTGTCTACAGAAGCTTTGTCGACAAGTCTGTCAATAAAAGCCTGTCATCTAGATGTACCCTTACAGCTCAAGTGTAGAAACACAGGCTCACCATAGATCTGCGTTTTAAAACAGAATTAGGATATTAGCTTGAGTAGGCAAAAAGCATATGACCAGAATGAGACCATAAAAATTAAGAGTTAAACTTGTAGTGACCCTTCACAGTGTTATCTTATGTGATGTTTGGCCTAGAATAAAAAAGGTTATTTGGATACAGGTGCAATAAAGAATTATATAAAACTCCTTCCTATGAGCTTAGTTAAGATCTAGTAATTAGCACTGATATCACTGGTCTAAGATATAAAATAAAAAACTTTTAATCGAAATGGGTCTAAGCAGCTCTGACTTTAGCCACTTTGTAAGTATCCCTATCAAATATTTATTAAATTACTATTTGGATGTACTAAATTGATTTAGGCTTTTTAGACATATTTTCAGCAATTATATAAACATCATTTAGCCTTAAGATTTAATAAAATAATTTATGATTAAATGTCATTATACCCTGCATAAATAATTCCAACATCAAGAGCAGGACTAAATAAACCCGAGTTACTATGAATGAAAAGAATCTACTGAATAACCATAGAATAGAACTGGAAGGAACCACAAAAGGTCATTAAGTTCAGTCCCCTACACTTATGGCAGGACCAAGCACCATATAGCCCCACCTGTTCTTAAAAATCTCTAATGATGGAGATTCCACAACTTCCCCAAGCAGTTTATTCTAGGCTGTGTCTAGACTGGCCAGTTTTTCTGGAAAATCAGATGTTTTTCCGGAAAATTAGCTGTCTACACTGGCCGCTTGAATTTCCGCAAAAGCACTGACTTCCTACTGTAAGAAATCAGTGCTTTTTGCGGAAATACTATGCTGCTCCCGTTCGGGCAAAAGTCTCTTTTGCACAAAACTTTTGCGCAAAAGGGCCAGTGTAGACAGCTGAGATTTGTTTTCCACAAAAAAGCCCCGATCGCGAAAATGGCGATCGGGGCTTTTTTGCGGAAAAGCGCGTCTAGATTGGCCATGAACGCTTTTCTGCAAAAAGTGCTTTTGCGGAAAAGCGCCCGTGCCCATCTAGACGCTCTTTTCTGAAAATGCTTTTAACGGAAAACTTTTCCATTAAAAGCATTTCCGGAAAATCATGCCAATCTAGACGTAGCCCTAGTGTTTAACCATGTGAACATGAATTTTTTCCTAATGTCCAACCTAAAGCTTCTTTGCTGCAATATAAGCCCATTGTTTCTTATTCAAATATGAATTAAGGAAACCAATTTTTCTCTCACTTTCTTCTTACAGCCTTTTAAATACTTTAAAACTGTTATCAAGTTCCCTCTTGGTCTTCTCATTTCCACACTAAAACCCCCCAATTCTTTCAATTTTCCCTCATCATTTTTCTAGATCTTTAATAATTTTTGTTGCTCTTCTTCGGACCTTGATGTCCACCTTTCCTGAAGTGTAGCAGCCAGAACTGGACAGAATACAGAGTAGAATTACTTTTCATATCTTGCTTTCAACACTCCTGTTAATAGATCCTAGAATGGCTTGCTTTTTTGTCACACCATTCACTCTTATTTAGCTGCTACTGTCAATCTTCCAGTGTTCAAATTAGTGGTCTAGTTAAGACAGCTAAATCAAAGTGAGAGGGGCAGTCCAGTCGATACTGGTAACCCCACCTTCATGAGTATGGGAAGTCAAAGGAAGAGTGTTCTTCCTTTGACTTTCTGAAGTGTAACAGAGCCAAAAGCTGAGTTAAGCTACTTCAAATTCAGCTTCACAAGTAACATAGCTGAAGTTGCATATCTTAATTAAATTTTGTCCTGCAGCATAGATATACCCTATAAGGCAACGTCTACACTGGCATGATTTTCCGAAAATGCTTTTAATGGAAAAGGCGATCGAGGCTTTTTTTGCGGAAAAGAGCGTCTAGATTGGCAGGACGCTTATTCGCAAAAGCACCTTTTGCAGAAAAGCGTCTGTGGGCAATCTAGACGCGCTTTTCCGCAAAAAAGCCTCGATCGCCTTTTTCACGATCGGGGCTTTTTTGCGGAAAACACTACTGTGCTGTCTACACTGGCCCTTTTGCGCAAAAGTCTTTTGGAAAAAGACTATTGCCCGAACAGGAGCAGCATAGTATTTCCAGAAAAGCACTGATGATCTTACATGAGATCGTCAGTTCTTTTCTGGAAATTCAAGCGGCCAGTGTAGACAGCTGGCAAATTTTTCTGCAAAAGCAGATGATTTAGCAGAAAAACTTGCCAGTCTAGACATAGCCTAACAGTGTTCCTCAACCAGTGATATGTGTATCCTTAGGGGTACGCAAGATAAGTCTGGGGGGGAGGGGTGCATCAGCACAAGTGAAAATTGGAAAAAATGTCTGGGACTTTGCCCTACAAAGAAGACTGGGAAAGGAACAGTGGCACGTGCCTGTGAAATTGAATGTTTGGAGTCACATGCCTGGACAGTAACAACATCCCTGCACAGACGCCAGAGCGCCTGGTGGGAAAAGCACGTGGCTGCAGCAACTCCGATGAGACCCAGGACAATTCCAAGTTGGGGGCAGTGGGTTTGGCCAGTAGCATAGCGAGGGGACAGTTGCCCTCGAGCGCCATACTATAGAGGTGATGGGCTGGGAGTGCACAGCCCCACACAGTGATCCCGGTACTGGTGAGCCACTTGCTCCCTGCAGACAAGCCACTGAGGCAGAGAGGGGCAGCAGGAGCAGGCACTTCAAAGGTACAATTACCATATGTCCAGTTTTTCCTGGACTTGGCCTCATTTTCTCATGTTAAATTGCTGTCTGGCAAGCTTTAAAAAAAAAAAACACACAAAAAATAGCCAGATTTCTGGGAAGAGGCAGTAGCACCTGACTTCAAAGGAACGTTCAACTGTCTTTGGAGCCGAGCACCTGGGCAGTTCATGGCTGCTGTGCATGCACCCCAGCACCTAGAGGGAGAAGTGTGTGGTTGTGGTTCCAGTGAGACCCAGGCTACGTCTACATTGTGCTCTCTTGCACAAGAACATATGTAAATGAGGCACAGCAATGAATATCACCATGCCTCATTTGCATACTTAATGAGCCACCATTTTTGCATAAGGGACTTTTGCACACGAAGAGTCTATACTCATATACATCACCACACCTCATTTGCATATGTTCTTGTGCAAGAGTGCACAGTGTAGACATAGCCCCTGGGTGGTGTTAAAAGAATCTGGGGCTCCCTGGCTCTGGGGAAGGGGCACTGGTTTAGTGGGAGGGCTGGCTCTGGAAGGGGGGGGGGGTTCATTGAGTTGGACCAGAAGGGGAACTAGAGGGTGCCTGGCTCTGTGGGAAGGGTAAGGACAGTGGGTTAGACTGAAGGTATTTTTTTAAAGGGGCACTTTAAAATAAAGGTTGAGAAACACTGCCCTACGGCATTATCTAAATCACTGACAAAAATATAGAACTGGTCCACAAACTGATCCTTGTTATGCCTGTCCAGCATGACTGTGAAGCTTTAATTATTCTCTGGGAATGGTTATGCATTATACACCCACCTTATGCTCCACCTAGGTTTAGTTTCCTACTTTAATGTTATCATGTATTAAATGCCTTGCTAAAGTCTAGATATACCACATCTACCACTTCATCATCCACAAGGCTTGTTATACTATCAAAGAAGCTATCAGGTCAGTGGACATAATTTGTTCTTTACATAGCCACATGATTACTTATCACCTTATCTTCTGAAGGTTTGCAAATTGATTTCTTAATTATTTACTCCCTTCCTTCCTGGTACAGAAGTTAAGATGGCCTGTAATCTCCTGGGTTGCCCTTATTTCCCTTTTGGAATCATCACAGAATATGAAATTTTCAAATGTAACAGCTAATAGCACAGATATTGTCTATCACCTCTTGAATATTCTAGAATGCATTTCATTAGGGCCAGGTAACTTGAAGGCATCTAATTTGTCTAATTTTTTAACTTATTCTTTTCCCATTAGCTTCTGAACCTATCCCATTTTCAATGACATTCACTGTTAGGCATCCAATCACCCCCCCCCCCCCCATGTTCATGAAAATGGAAACAGTCATTAAGCGCCTGTGCCATTTCATATTTTCCATAATTTTCCCCTCTTCATTGAATAATGGCCCTATTCTGTTCTTGGTTTTACTCTTGCTTCTAATATATTGGTATGTTGTGTTACCTTTTATGTCTCTTACTAGTCTGAGCTCATTTTGTGCCTTGGCCTAATTTTGCCCCTATGCACTTCTCTGTGATGGGACAGCAGCCCAACTACATATAAAACTGACAAGCAAACTGATACCAGGAAATATTAGGCTCTTACTAGTACTCCTCTAGATTACATGCTATAATACTGGTGAGTATAGGGCAAATGAAACCACCTGAACTACTCATCCTGGAAGGGAAGCTGGCAGAGAGAATCTGAGGTGGTGTCAGCAGTTTTTTCCATCAAGTTTTCCTGGAAGATTTGATAAAGAAACAAGAGGCACATACAGGGGTGTACAAAGCATGAAGCATAGGAATGAAGTCAGAAGTGGAATGGGGAAGACATACAGCAGAGCCCAAAACAAAACTGAAGACCTGAATCAGAGAACATCTTCCTAATTTCCTATAATACAGAGCACTAGAAAGTTAAAAAAAATGCAGGGTGCTGTAAAATACACAGGATCAACAGTCTATTCTGCAAGCCCATCAGTTTCCTTTTCACTGGCTAGCTCCCACTCTTCAACTATGTCTATACTGCGCATTGTTGTGCAATAAGATATGCAAATTAGGCACAGGGATGAATATCACCATGCCTCATTTGCATATCTAATAAGCCACCATTTTTACAGAAGGGGGTTTTGCACAGAGCTGTCTACACTGCTCCTTCTTGCACAAAAAACTGCTCTTGGGCAGTTTCTTCCTGAAAATAAGCAGCACAACAGCTCTGCACAAGAGGGTTTTTTTGTGTGCAAGCAGTGTAGATAGCCCCTAGTTGCGCAAAACTCCTTTCTGCAAAATGGCAGTTCATTAGGTATGCAAATGAGGCATGGTGATAATCATCCCGGTGACTCATTTGCATATCTTTTTGCACAATGTGCAGTACAGATGTAGCCTTAGATTTACCAAGGCCTGCCAAAGGCCCATATAATTTAGTCTCCCCTGTAAGTTTGGCAATTAAAGCTATCACTTGATATGCAGTTTTTTAAAATGACCTTGAGGGGCTAGGATTCTGCAGCTCCTAGTCATTAGCAGGATCTGAAGGTAGTTAGGACCTCTGTAAAATGTGTAGTAAAAAGGAATATAATCCCAAGGTACATCATTTTATCAGAGTTCTATGTATTTTTTGCTCAGCAGAATGAGCTGGAGCCCTCAGCCAATAGGTGCTAAGCAATGTTTTGATTTATAGTATTGGGGATTTATATAAGCATATGAAGAACATTCAAGTTCAATGCTATACCATATAAGAAACAGATGCTATTTAGTGGATTTAAAAAACAAAAAACCCCTCCAAGACCTGTGGCCTTAATCCCACAACTGGTTCTGGATAGAGCAATAGGAACACTAATGGAATTTGGGGACTAATATAAGGAATAGGATTTTGTTTCTGTATGCAGTTTTCCTGGGTAGTAGAGAAAGACTTGCAGAAAAGTGAGGTGACTAGATCATTTCCACACTGTAACATTTGGACTTTCTTGAAGTTAGCCATGGGGAAAAAATTGGGGAGGACAGATACTTGGATGTCCATAGGTTACTTTCAACCTTTCAAAATAGCTTTTGCATAGGAATTGTTTTGAACTTGAAAAAAATAATTCATGTCTCAGCAGCTCACTCAGGCTGTATCCATATCATCACATACATAGTCAGCCTGTTACATCAAACAAGCCAGCATAACACCAGATCAGGACTTGATTAAGAGTTTTCTAGGACACAGTCAACTCTGGAAGTAATGTTGACAAGCCAATATTTGGCTCTTCCTGATGGTTAGACTTATTAGTGGAGGCAGATAACAGGTAGATAGGACATGGGTTATGCATAGCTTTCCCCCCCCCCTCCTGAGGGTAAGTAATGTGTACTGAAGCCATTCTTCATGTTGACAAGTTACACAGCAGTACCTGTATCACTCTCCCTCAAGTTTCTATGGGGCAGAATAGTATAAGCTTGTTAGCATAGTTCAGTTTGCTAGAGAGAAAACTTCATTATAAAAGGATACCTTCTCTACAAGAAAACAGTCTTATCTAGCTAAAGTGAAAGGGGCTTGACTTCTAGATTAGCAAGACCTCAGTTGCATCCCTACTACTGACAGGAAGTTCATAGTAAAGGGGGGCTACAGAAGCACCAATAGCCATTAAGTTCCTAGAAATCCTAAAATGTGCAGTATATATTACTTCTTGTTCTTGTGTAAATGCTATTGAACTGAGAAGCCACATTCATGATGTATGAAAAGATTCTTCAGTTAAAGCTCCATGGCATCCTTAAGCTGAAAGACACAAGATTATTATTAGTTCAATTTCAACAGCTGAAAACTATATTTAAAAAATTGTTTCTGCAACAAGGGTCCTTCCTCCCCCCCCCCCGGAAGTTAGTCAAAATACCAAAGTTTTTTCCTGAAATTTTACTTCCAAAATGCTACCTCATTTTGACCAACATCCCTGCCCCCTAAGAAAGTTCATTTTCTTTGGGGGCTCTGTGTGAGTAATTGTCAACATTCTATCTTCTCCCAGTGGGAAAAAGGGGGAGGGACAAAAATAAAGAGGAAGTAGGTGAAGTTGGTTAAAATATCTTTTTGATTTTACAACTGGAAAAGCAACATGGCAGGGGGAAAAAAAATGAATCCCTTTTTATTTCCAAAAAGGGAAATGGTCAGCTCAGCTTGATTTAAAACTTTTCAGAATTTCCTGAGAACATTTAGACATTGTCCTTTGGACATTTTCCAACAAGTGTTATTTAAAAAAAAAAAAAACTTTGCAGCTCTATCTCCAAATTCAATATTCCTTTGGCATCAGGGATAGACACCACTGTACTTTAGACTTGGTACACACACGAGCTGATTTTTTTTTTAAAATCAACAAACGGTAGCTGATATACTTGACAATTTCATCTACCATGGCCATGTTCAAGGAGGAACCACATCTCTGAATTTATACACAGACAGTCTCATCTGGGGACTAGCACGTTACATTGGTGTGGATTTGCTTTCATTATATGGAGTCTGCAAAGAAGTTAGAATTCACAAAGAATTTCCTGAAAGACAAGGTTTTCTGAAGAGCTACAGTCTTACTTGAATTTCTGCAGATGAACTTGTTTAGATGTCTGCTTATACTTATTCCATTTTAACCAAAATACTGAAAAGCCTAGAAGTGATTATACACATCCAAATGCCTGTGTTTCCTTCCCAGAAAGGCTCTACCTCCATGCAGACAATTTTGCTCCATTTTTGTTCTATTAAGCAAAGAGTATGCTCCCCAGAAACTTGGATTTTCAAGGACTCTTTCTTCAGCTGTTCAGAAAGTTAGATGAAATATATGAACTACAGTTACTTTCACAAGTGTGGCAATCTAGTGTGTCTTCCTATCAAAGAGTTATAGTAACAGCACAAGTACAGACAATACTTATGGGCTGAGCTGCTGTACAGACCGTGAAACAAGTTTGCTACCAAAGCAGTATTAGAAAAGACAAAAGGATTCACACATTTTGAGAAGTGTCAAAAGCTCTGTCTTCAACTGAAAAGCCACTTGAAAACTTACCATATTACCTAAAAAGACAGCACTTCTACTACTGCAGCACCATTTCCTGTCACACTAGTCAGCAATACAGTATCTGAATATGAAGAAACTTGGAAACATAATGCTGGTGTTTGTTGTCTTTAAATTGAAAAATAATTTTAGAAAACTGTCACATTGCATCTGTGAAATATATAAGTGAAACTTCTGAAAGATATGGCAAGTGTGATTAATGAACATCACTGATAGCTGCAGATACTAGTGTAGAGCTTTACAATCTTAAGAGGGGAAAAAAAGTTAAATTATGTAATACAATCTAGTCTATACACTTAATCTCTTAATCCCATAATTTTGGGAAATAGGCCATGCCAGATTATGGAATTTTCCATACCATAGGTGTTCACCATAATGAAAGGTGGTAAGGGCGGAGGAGTGGAGTCTGAAAGGGGAGTGTGTGAAGGGGTTGGGCACGGGGCACTTCCCAGGGTAGTGGCTCCATGCCCCCTACTGCTCCCAAATACCACCCTGTGCTAATAACGGAGTGGGGTGAGAGGGAAGGGGAGCCTCCAGACCATGGATCACTGCACTGCCATTCTCCCAGCTGAGAGGGAAGGAGAGCAGCACATGCAGAACTACTTGCTATCCCACTGCCAGGGTACAAACCTTAAGTGTTCTTGTATCATGGATACCCCAGTTATGGAGGTTCAAGTGTACCACTTACCATGCACTGGACTTACAAACCAACTTGATATTGCAATTGTCCCCCCCCCCCCCTTTTTTTTTTAAATAAAGGTGACATTCTCTGATAACTCAAAATTGCTGTTACAAAAGCATCAACCTATGTCTTCAGGGGAAGAAGCAGCCCATCTTCTTTAGGCAAACACTAGAAGAAAAATAAGTTGTGTATTCCTAAAAATAGGGGACAGCTATGCTGACCCAATGCACAGTGAAGGTGTACAAAGCAAGCTTCCCCACAAATCCATCGAAGAAAGTGGTATCTAGAATCTGTCCACTCACTGCTGTTTGTTGGTCAGGAAACCTGTCAAATACAAAAAAAGGCAGGCTGACTCATCTCTGACAAGACAGCAGATAATATGCGGAACCATCTTTCACAGGATGAAGATCAATTATCTAAGCACTAATTCAAAATACTTACTGCTTTGGCTTAATATGAAGAGCTTCCAGCTGATCAGATGTAGCCTAGATTTAGTTTTAAATCCTTAACTAGACAGCTGTTCTTCCAAAATTATACATCCCAAACCTTCTGGAAAAACAACAAAAACAAACAAAAAAAACCCCACACCCCTCATTTCTCCTCAGCAGAAATTATTGTAGCAGATTTCGCCTAAGGTAATGAAAAAACAGGAAAAGAACTTACCACTTGGTAAAACTGCTTTTTGTAACATCCATATACATTGGAGAAAGGAACTATGAGGTGCAAGACATTTTTGATCCAACAACAGACACGATATCATTTACCTTTTCTTCAGTGTCCAACATGGCAATAATTTTATTTGACTCCACCTAAAAAAATCAAGGCCTAAAGTGCTCAATAGTAACTGACAGTTTTATGGGAGGATGGAGAAGGCAGAGTGTGTGTTATCTTCAGCCTAAAAAGCAGAGGCAGCGGAGGACATTTGCATTCCATTTCCTCAGTATCACTGTATCCTGAAAGAGAACACATTTGTTGCAGCGGCGACGGACAGGCCCATCGTCCCACATCTACGGCCCCGCTCATCAGACGCCCCGGAAGCCGGTTTGAGTCGCAGCTCACCTCGCCGGCGGCACCCGCTCCCCACCGGGAAGAGCCCCTCCGCTCGGTGCCGCGGCCAGGCCGGATGTGCCGGGCCCGGAGGCGAGCCGGGGTGAAGCTTGGCGCTGACTCCCGCCTCAGCCCCTCCGCGAAGCTCGCGCCTTCGCCATGCTCGGCGCGGGCGTCGCCAGCCGGCGGCCCTTCCCCCTGCGCCACAGGCCCGCGACACGCACCCGCCATCGCTCCGGGGCGGGTCCTGCGAGCGCCCGGCCGCCCAGCCCCGGATCGAGGCGCTGGGCTTCTCCTCCCCCTCCCCGCTCGGCTCTCACGGCTCCGGGGCCTCCCGCCGCTGCCGCTCGCGGACGAAACGGGGGGTCGGCTGCCGCGCATGCTCGTACACACCAACCGCCTCCCCCCCACACTGCCCCCCCCGCCCGCCGCAGGGGACTTAAGCGCACCTCGCCACACCGTCCAGCGCCGGGGGAAGGATAACCGAACGCACTATGGGATCTTTTGGCTCCCGCGCCCACCCGTCGCCTGTGGAAGAAGGACAGGCGCGACCCCATCGCGGTGTCCCACCCTTTCCTTACTCGCCCCTTCGCATTCAGCTCCCGCCCTCCCCCTTGCCGACATTTTAATCCGGTTTTCCCGGCCGCTCCTCCAAGCTAACGGCGAAGCCACACCAGCAACATGGCCGCCGAACGAACGCGCCCTCAGCCTATCCCCCCGCCCCACACACCCGATTTTCTTTGCGGCTGCGCGGCGCAGAACCTTATAGGAGATGTAGTTCTCCATGCACCTGGGGCTTGCCGCTAGCTATGGGAGGGAACTACAAATCCCAGAGTGCCGCACCGCCGAACTTAAGGGCCAATGGGAGGCTTCCCCCTCCTCCCTCCCACCCTGGCGATAGGGATGATGTCATTGCAAAACAGGCTGGGGAGGATTCTGCACTGCAATTCATTGTGCTACACTGTAGCCGCCTCCCCCTGCTGCTGAAGCACTAGGGCAGTGAGTGACTCCCAAGCAAAGTGGGGGGGCGGGGTGGAACCATACAGACATCCCAAGGGAGCCGCTAGCCTTACCCCATGTCTAGGTGATTGACTCCCACGTTGTGTCTTTTTTATGGTCTCACAGGAGAAGGGGGAAAATCCCAAACCCAGGTGAGTTCTGTGATTTCTAGTTATCAACTTGGCAGTAATACGTGTTTTTAAGTAAAAAAAGTGCTATTGATGGGGAAGGTTCTGTGCAGGGCTTTTTGTGGGGGCATGGTACCACAGGGAAGAATCACTCCGGGTTTTTTTCTGTGCATGGAGTTGTCGACAAGCTTGATAATTATTTTGGAGGGGTGGTTGCGTGTGAAAAATCCTTACTGAGAGACTTGCCGTCTGCAGAACGATCATCAGACAGTGTTGATTTCCCTTCGTATACAGATGTTGGAGGGATGTGTGTCCGGTATTGAGGGAAAGACGCAACTGAGATGTGGATTTATGGTAGTTTGGTGCCTTTCAAATGCTTGGTGCATTTCAAGAGTTGATTTAAAGGGAAATAAGATAGTGACTTAATATTGTCTTTGAATACTTTGTTGTCTTTTTTTCTTGTATTTAAAAGAACAAATGGATGATCTATTTGAATAACAGACTTACTGCATATGTGAAATGCTTTCTTTCCCTTTCCCCACATCTTTAGGTTAACACATTAGAAAGAGCCACAGGCGGTAGGCTCAATCATATTAAAATATCTGTATAAAATATAAAAATAAAGGTACAACACACACTTCACATTTCTGTGTTAGTGTGTCACATTTCTTTTTATCAGTCACAGGATGTTTGTCTGATTTTTTTAAATTAAGAGTATTCTCTTTTAAATATGGCTAATTCCAAGTGTCACTGAGTTGTTTGAAAAAAGTAAGCATCTCTAGATCTTTTTAAATAAACTCCATTGCAATTGTCAGTACACAATAACAAATAAGTAGTAATTTGATTGTACTTTCCTGAGAGACAGTTTTAATAACAAAAAACTGGAGGGAATCCTGTTGCAGTTTGCCATCTCAGTGATGAAAGTAGCAGCAAATATGATTGATCTTATCAGTTTAAGATCTTAATTTGCTATGGCTTAATGATGCCAAGATGCTATAAAATAAGTGTATTTCTGGCTGGTGAGTTCTGGGACTGGTGATAGGAAAAGAAAAAAAATGGCACTGGGGGCTATTGTTATGTGTATTGTAGGTTTTTGTTAGATCTGTTGCTTGTCTCTTTTATTGAAAAAGTGACTTGAGTTGCATGACTAGCTATTAGCTATTTCAGTTATTTCAGATTTATTTTTGAGTAGGGTGAGTGAATATATACTTTTAAAACCAACAGCTGGACTGTTAGATGCTCTAGACAGCTGTTCCCAGTCTTAACTATTGAACTTTCTTTTTGTGATCCACTTGGTTTTTCTTTTGACATAAATAGAAGAAATGTGGGTGTTTTAAAATTAACTCTGGAATCCAACACAGTGTCACAGTGCAGTCCTCATTTTCTTTGGAGGCAGTGCAGAGCACAGGATATGGGGGAGAGGGAATTTGAGTCCTTTCCTCATTCTCTTCTTAACTCTGTGGGGAAAGTCACTTGCTTCAGTTTCCCTATCTGTAAAATGGGGATAATGCCCACTTTTGTTAAGTGCTTTCAGATGTTTGCACGAACCATTAACAAGGTTCAAAATATTTCTTTTTCTAAAATCATATCATCACTCCAATCGAAGTGTGCTCCAGAGAAATCTACTTTCTGTTGTATAACATATTAGCAGTAAAAATAAAGCTTTTCTTCACTGCAGAATTCGCAGCATCTCCCAGCAGGATCCTGTCAAAGTTTTACTCCAAGGACTGACTCTGGGCACAGGAAGGGTGTGTGCAGCTGAGCTGATTTTCCCCTCACTGCTGCATATTTGCTTCTGCGCTACTCTTGTGTAACTGAGACGGTTTTGTCCTCTGGCAAACTTTCCTTGGAATAGCAATGCTAAGGGATGTGTGACATGAGTGCAATGTGGACAATGAAACTCCCTGTTTCTTTTGATCAAAGTGTTTGCAAACACTAACACAATGGTTATGGAGTCAGTGTGTAAAACAGTGCATTTTATGTGATCTTATCTTGCAACTCCATTCCCGAGGGGTAAACATTCCTCAGCTAATTCTCCTCCTATTTCCTTCCTTCCTTCCTTCCTTCCTTCCTTCCTTCCTTCCTCGTTGTTGCTAAGTTAAAGGAGAAGAAAAGCAGTGCATGCAGTCCAGTTGCCTTTTGTTTTTTTTTAGACTTTTGTTTTGTGCAATGGCGTCCCCATACTCCCCTTTTTTATTAAGGGAGTGAGCGTGTAATTTAATATATGGTTCTCGTGTTGGCTGTAAGAGAGAAACCTTTACAGCAATGATTTTGTAAGCTATGAGAAGCAAGTGCTAGAACTGCAGTGATAGAATGAAAGTGTATTCTGTAAATCAATGATATGTAAGTTTTATGAGAAATCTATACATCAGGGGATTCATAGAATGGGGGGCTACTATAGTCCCTAATGTAAATACAGTGCCTGTGTATTTATACTCATCTTGCATTCGTATTCATTGTTTTCATGTACGCTTGTTTTATCATGTTCCTATATTAGTGAATTTATATAATTAGTAATAATTTTTCCTAACGTGTTAGCTCTCAGATGCTACATAATAATTTAGCAAAAATTAGAGTTAGAAAGCACATAAAAAATTCAAACACCAAGTAGCATGCAGGCAAATGCAATATGTATGGGGATGTGTTGCAGTTTTTGCCCTGCAGTAACAGAAATGGAAAAAGACTATAGGTCATCATCTGTTACCATGAATGAGAAACAAGGTGGGTGAGGTAATGTCTTTTATTGGACTGTCTTCTGTTGGTAAGGGAGACAAGCTATTGAACTCAATCCATTACAAGATATTACCTCACCCACATGGTTTCCCCAAGATCCTGGGACTGACATTGCTACTCCTACACTGCATAAAACCATGAATGAACAAAGTCAAGAACTATCAGGTCAATCCTCCTCCTAAATAGCTGATTTGTAGAAACTTCAGGTTACTTATGTCGTGATCCTGCAAAAACTCAAGTGTGTGTATTTACTCATGCAAATAATAACCCTATTAGGCTTTAAAGGACTGCTTGTGTGAATAAAGATATGCACAAGTCAACATGATTGTAAGGTCAACACCTTATTTCAGGGGTGGGCAATAATTTTTGCAGGGGGGACACTTTGCAGGGGGGCCTCAGGCAGAAGGGGGCTATTCCTTCTAGGTGTAGTCCATCCCTGGAGGGGAGGAGACCTTGTGCACTTCTCCTGCCCCCAGGCTAATCAGGATCTAGGGATAGGGGATCACATGACGTCTCCCTCCCCCACCCTGCCAGGGGTGCGTGGTGCCTAGAGGAAACCACCAGCCATTTTCAACAGCTTGTGCCATGCGTCCCAGGCTGGGGGAGAAGACTTTGTGCGCTCCCTCCTGTCCCCAGGTCTTGATTGGCCTGGGTGTGGGGGAGCAGCAGGATGGCTGTAGGCCGGATCAAATAGTTTGGTGAGCCGGGTCCGGCCCATGGACCCTGCTTTGCCCACCCTTGATTTATTTGCTAAGAATCAGCAATGAGCTATACACTGTATTGGATGCAAAGAAAAATGGTCCGTAACTGTAAATACTTTGGGATAGGGAAGGTCACAATCCCACACTGGAATCTACTAGCATGGACACATTTTAAGTCCAACCCTGATATGCAATTGGGATCTAAAACACAGACACAAATAATAAAAGGTGGACTAAGAGATCCAAGGAAAGTGTTGACATGGATTTGTTCTCTGCTGCAGTGCTGGGTGAGAGAAGGCATTTGACTCACTTAGGCTAGGGTAAGGCGTGGAGGGTTGTGAGAGAAATGAGCCTTTAGAAAAGATTTGAATGAAGAGAGTTTGATGTACTGGGGCTTAAGTGGTCCGTCATATTGGGGACATTTGGAAGAAGAGACATCAGCAGTGGGAGGGAAAAATGAAGAGGATGCTGAGTCTGGCATATCTTGTGTGTCTTTTTCTTTTGTTCCACACACAAACCAGGTTTTTCCTCCATTTTTTTGACCAATGTAACTTACTTGTGAGTGTATTAAATTCCCCCTCCCACCCATGACAGTGTGCATGAAATGAGTCATGTATAACTTGAGTGAGAGAGCCTTACCTTTTCACTCAAGCTGTAGCAACTCCTGGTTTTTGTTCTGGAGGTTCCCAGTTCAGTCTTAAGTGTATTAGTCAAGATGGCATCCGTCATTGGCAACTTCAGTTGTCTGGTGTAAATTGTGATATGACTTACGTAGATGATGCAGCTGTATTGTTTGCTTGCTTGGGGCCCGCTTATTTTTTTCCTCATAAATAAAATTAAATGAACAGTTATAACAGGCCTGATTCTATAGTCAAGAATTAGGTACAATCCTTTTAGTTTTTAGTGGGAGATTTGCTTTTTTTTGGTGATGGGTCCTAAAATATTATTAAATTTTGCTGATAATAGTTTCAGAAATATCAGTCAGGAAACATGTCTGAAACCAGCTGGCTTGTGTGTGTGTTTTGTCCAGATTACAGATGTATGTGGCAAAATGAAAGTTAAAGAAATTATTGATCATAATATAACACGGCTACATTTCTATCAATATAAGTAAGTGCATTGATGAGGACAATAGGACAGGAATTGCAGAGGATGGGACAAGATAGGTTAAACCTTGGAATAATGGGATAACATTTAAATCAGGGAAAATTGGGGATAGATATCAAGCAAAATCTCTGAGAGTGAGGCTTACTTACTTAGCTGAGTGGAGATTATTCCGTTCTCCTAAGTGGTGACAGCTCTATTATTAAATCATTAACTCAGTTGAAGAATACCTGGAGTATGGATTGTAGGAACTGCTCTGTATTGGTAGGGAGCATGGGCTAGATGACCTAAAAGAACCTTTTTAGTCTCTCATTTAATTTATTTACTGCAGGATGAAATCATAGAATCAATTATTGACATAATTGGTGAGAAAAATTGTGCTGGTTTTTAATGCTTGTTTTATAGCATGAAAAATTGTTCTGTCATGTTTGTGATCTAAACCTTTCCTGGAGTATGATGCGTCTCAACTGGACCATTAAGTGAAACAAAACAAATTGGAGCAAATGTATCCCTGATGTAACTCCATTTCATTCATTACAATTACATGAGGAATTGTAATAAATTGGACCATTACAATCAACGTTCCTATTTAAATGTAGTTAGATTTGGCAGGATTCAAATTTTAGTGGTACATGTTGGTAGAGAGAGATTTCATCCCCCCCACCCCCCAGAAATTAGGGATGTTAAATATCAGTTAATTGAATAGTCAATTAACCTCATGAATTCTTATCAGTTACTCACTTGTTCTATAGTACTTGGAGAGTGGGGTCAGCAGCCAGTGCACTAAGGCCCCACTCCTGAGGAGCCCCCTGCCACTCTGCGCTGCTGCCTCTGTGTTAGAAGCAGCAGCAGGGGATGCCCAGTGGGAGCTGGTCTGCGAGGGAAGCCAGTTTAAAAACCAGCTCCCCTCGCAGACCACCTTCCTGTTGCCCTGTGCTGCTGCCTCTGATAGGTAGATTCCAGCCAGAGCCAGGCTGCTGGCTAGCCTGCTAAAAAAATTTACTGGCAGAGAGGAGGGGCAGAAATACGTGTAGTCTATAGCATTACTACAACATAATGTTTAACCAGTTTATATCCCTCGTGTGTTGCCATCACTCCTAGGAGCCACTGTGCTGTGCCAGCAGTTTCTCTGAGGCATACAGCTATACCACCTTCAGTCCTGTCTCCAGCCATGTTTCCTATCTGGAGTTGTACAGTTTGTTTCAAGGTTATTTTCTTTGTACAGGTTGAACCTCTCTAGTCCAGAACTCTCAGGTCTGGAAACATCTGTCGTCTGGAATGATTTTAGTTAGCTGGATGTCCACTGTTTATTGGTGTGGCCAAGTTTTCCGCAGTCTCATGAAGTTTGTTTACAGCCACAAGTCCTAGCTCTTAGTGTTCTGTGCTGTTATTTAGCTCTGATTTACCCTGAAATGTCCTGTCCAGGAAGCAGTGAAAGTGTTGGTAGTGCTGCTAGACAATATTGACCTCTCCTAGTCTGGAAAATTCTCTCGTTTGAAACTGCTCAGGTCCTGAGGATGCTGGACTAGAGAAGTTCAGCACGTATATTGTGATGTGATATTGGCAATTTGTGTTTTCACGGTTATGAACTTTTAACATCCCAAATCTTAGGGTGTGTCTAGACTATAGGTTTTTTTTTAAAGTGGCCTTTTTTGAAAAAACTTCCCCTGCGTCTAGACTGCTGCCACGTCCTTTCGAAAGTAAATAGAAAGAACGCGGCAGTTTTTTCGACCGTGGAAAACCTTGTTTTATGAGGAATAACGCCTTTTTTCGAAAGTGCAGGGGTGCTCTGTTTCGAAAAAGCAGCTTGCTTTTTTGAAAGTACAGATTGTAGTCTAGATGCTCTTTTTTGAAAGATTTTTTCAAAAGTATCTTTAGAAAAAGCCTCTTTCGAAAGAGGCTTGCAGTCTAGATGTAGACTTAGTGTCTACTGTCAAATGATTATCTGACCTCTTCTATTGTCTGACCCTTCTATACTTTCCCATAATTGTGCACATTTATATTGATAATATCAAAATTAATGCTTAAAGTAAATATTGATATGATCTGTCATAGTATTTTAAAAAATTGTTTCTGCCAAACCCAAATGTAACTGAGAGCAAATTAAAGTGTATCTTTATTACAATTGGTTCTTCACTGCTCCTCATTTGAGCTACTAAAACTGTCTATACAGCATGTCTACCCTGGAGCAGGAGATGTGATTTCCAGTTCGGAGAACCATATACACTCTACGGATGTTAAATTTTGATTAATTGACTAATTGAATAGTCAATGCAATTTGCTTGTATTTCATTTGCACAGGCCCTAAATGTTGGTATGTCTACACTAAGGATGTAAAATCCTGTTTGATTAGTTAATGTTTGAGTGGTTAACCAATTAAATGAGGTCGGCAGGGGGCTATTCCAGCCAGGGCCCCACCCGTGGCAGGCTACATGGGGCTCCAATTAACCTTAATGGGTGAGGCTTACTGGTTAATCGTTTAACCATTAACATCACTAGACTGGAGCTGGAGATACAATCTGCAGCTTGTGTAGATATAACTGTGGTGCTGTGATTGAGCTCACGTAGAATAGCAGAAGCATAAATGTGGCAAAGCCAACAGTGGGATAGGCGAACTGTTTTGGGTATGATTACTTCTGAAACGATAGACACAAACTTGGGGCTGCTAGCTTATCCTGCTGCTTGTGCTGCCATAGAAGCACTTCTATTTTTTGTATGCTAGCTCAGTCAGAGCTAGTGTGTATTAGGGATGTGAATGACGAGTCAACTAGTTGACTGTCCGATAAGCAAATGCACTTGCTTATTGGATAGCCAACAGGCTAGTCGAGTAGTCACTTCCCTTCCCTCGTTACCTCTATCAGAAAGAGGCAACTGGGGGGAAAGAAAGGAGGGGGCGCTTCAAAGTGGCAGCGCCATGTGGAGCCTGATGCCAGATGATTAGTCGATAGGGCGCCCTAGTGCTGTTGCTACACTTAAAAGGCAAAAGTGCTGCAGGGAGCACGCAGCCTGCGGAGGACTCAAGTAGTTCCCCACAGGTCCCGTGCTTCCCATAGCGTTTCAAAGTAGCAGCACCGCGTGGAGCCTGGGATCAGCTGGGGACTCTCCCGGTGACCCGGGCTCCCTGCGGCGCTGCCAATTTGAAATATTGCGTGGAGCTTGACGCTGGGCTCCCCGTGGTGTTTCAAAGTCGCAGTGCTGTGTGCAGCCTGGGGTCTGGCCCCTTTGAAGCACTCCCTCCTCCCTCTTCCCCCTTGTTGCATCTTTCTGATAGAGGCAGCAAGAGAGGGCAAGTGACTACTCGACTAGTCTGTCGACTATATAAAGTTGAGATAAAGAATATGAGGAAATCTAAAGTTTATTTTAACTTTTTAACTAGTGTTAAAAACTACAAGGTGCCATGTCTTCATTAGTATTTTACCTGATGTTAACTACCACTTGTTGGTTAGAACACATTTTTTTTTGTAGGATTTATTTCTTAATACAGTAGTGTATCAATGGACTAATGCTTAACTCCAGATCTTCAGTCATGCCTTCCATGTTTCTGATGATGGAACTTCAGAAGGGGAAGTGCTTTCACTAAAAAGGGGGTCATTTTTTTTCTGTGACTGAAAACTGCTCAAGTGAAGCAAATTTATCAGTATCAATTATTTCTCACGAAAAACTCTGTCTTCTCAGCCTCCTCACATAGTAGCTAGTAGGAACACAACTGTGTGCCTTTATGCTTAACTTTTACATATATTTCAGGTATGTCATATTCCCCAATGAAAATATTAGTGCTTGAGGACATTATGTGGGTTTAGGGGATTTCCTGGAGAATTTTGGATTTTGTATATACAAAATTACTTTAGTGCATTGAGACTTTATGCTGCGGATCCAAGAAGTCTGAGATTTCAAGAGCTGGCACATACATTTTGTTACAAAAAAAAAAAGTGTATCCCTTCTGTTTCTGAATAATGTATACTGTTTAAAGGGTATCTGTGCGCATTTTATTCATTCCAGCATTTTTTCATATTTCCAAAACACAGTAGTATCTTTCAGCATGAATACGATAAGTGTGTACACACAAAAATTTGCATTAGTTTGATTGAACTTTGACTAATTTGTAGAAATTAGTCAAAATTTCACTTAACTGTCTTGCAAATAAAAGTGCAAACTCCTAACCAAATGGAAATTGCTTTATCTGAACCATGCAACTGAAGCTGCTTCTTGTGATGTGTTTTGTTGTGATGTGTTACTTATGTTTAACATCTTCATCAACGATTTAAATGATGGCATAGAGAGCATGATTATTAAGTTTGCACATGATATCAAGCAGGGAGGTGTTGCAAGTGCTTTGGAGGACAGGGCCAAAATTCAAAATGATCTGGACAAATTAGAGGAAAGGTCTGAGGTAAATAGGATGAAGTTTAATAAGGACAAATCAAAGTACTCCATTTAGGAAGGAACAGTCTCTTTCACACAGGGGCTACATCTACACTGCAGGATTCTTGCGCAAGTGCGCATCCACACTGCCATGTGCTTTTGCACAAGAGATGTGCTTTTGTGCAAGAGAGCATCCACACTGCCATGGATGCTCTTGTGCAAGAAAGCTCTGACGGCCATTCACAGAATAGCCATCAGAGCACTTGTGCTTTTTCCTGTTGTTTGTCCACACATGCCTTTTTGTAAAAGAGCTTTTGCGCAAAAAGGCGTATTCCTCATAGAAAGAGGAATAACTCTTGAGCAAAAAGCCCTGACTTTTGACGATCTACTGTACTTTTTCTTGCACAAAAACATGCTTGTAGTGTGGACGCTCCGTGAGTTTTTGTGCAAAAACTCTGCAGTATAGACTTAGCCATGCAGAATGGGAAGTGACTGTCTAAGAAGTACTGCAGAAAGAGATTTAGGGGTCACAGTAGTCCATACGCTAAATATGAGTCAACACTGTGACACTGTTGGAAAAAAAACCAAACATGAATCTGGGATGCGTTAACAGGAGTGTTGTGAGCAAGACATGAGAAGTCATTCTTCTGCTCTACTCTGTGCTCATGAGGCCTCAATTGGAGTATTGTGTCCAGTTCTGGGCACCACATTTCAAGAAAGATGTAGAAAATTAGAGAATATCCAGAGAAGAGCAACAAAAATGATTAAAGGTCTAGAAAACTAGGGAAGTTAAAATTAGATTAATCAACTAATCGAATAGTCAATGGAATTTCCATTGACTATTTAATTAGTTGATAAGGGCTCTTACACTTTGAAATGTAGTAAGAGCCTGCGCAGCTGTTGCTTCATTTCAAAGGTGGAAGTGCTGCATGGCCTTTCACTTTTCCCCAGCTGACTACTACTTCAGTATAATACTTTAAGTACAGACTTAAATAGATCCATAGTCAGATGTTGCAAAACTCCCCATCCACCTTCAAACCCAAAGATGCAACTTCTTAGCATGGGCTTTCTCTGTACTAGCAAGCTGCACCTGTAAAAAGCTGTCGTCATACTGCGACTGCAAATCTATTTTGGCAGAGCACATACGCAATTGGCCACTTGTGTTGGGTGTATTGTGCCCACGCAGTCTCAAAATGTATCAGCAAAACTATGTGAACTGTGGGTAGCTATTCAGTGTCCTCCACCTTGCTTCTGGGACCAAGAATCTTATGGGAAATAACCATCGTGTAGTATGGGACAGCTGTTGTATAATGTAGAGTATCTATTGTCCTCTCAGGGAATAGTGAGTCAAATGCCCGCAGTTTCTTCGTTCTCGCCTAGAACGAACTACTCTTATATACCATTTATGAGCTTGCTGCTGTGAATGCTATTCATGGAACAACTGCACTATAAAAAAAAACCTGTACTGCCATCAGAAATACTTGTACTGCCATTTGTGCCCCTTTCTCGTGCATCCCACATGAATTGGTGTTATCTCCTCCCCTTCTGGTAGTGTTTCTCTTTTCAGCCTGTTTCCCAGGACTGAGACAAATTTTCTGTTTGTTCTTGTCAAGAGGATATTCATGGATGTCCCGGTGGCTTAGCCATCCTAAACAATCAGCCTCGCCCCGACCACAGTCCACCCCCTGAATGCCTGCTGTAGGGGCACTGGTGGCGGAGTGTTGCTTTCCCTGAGCACCTGCCCTCCTTGTGCTCCAGGGAGGCTTGGGCCGCACTGCCGCCTCCCTCCCCGCTGCATCCAGGGGAGGGGAGGCTTGGGCCACCCGCACAGCTGCTTCCCTTCCTGCTGTTCTGGGGCTAGGGAGGCTGGAACCACATGGCTGCCTCCCTTCCTGTTGCTCCTGGGAGCCGGCTTGGGCTGCAGTCGCCTCCCTTTCTGCTGCTCCTGGGGCTGGGGAAGGCTTGGGCCATGTGGCCTCTTTCCTTCCCACTGTTCTGGGGATGCGGAGGCACATATGCATGTGCTCTTCCCCTCCCTATGGTGGGGGGAGGGCATGCACGCTCAGTGTGGCTCCTCCTTCTCCCCTCTGCATGGTGGGGGCAGAGCCTCAGCAGAGGGGGCGGGTCTGTCTCTCCCTAGCCCCAGCTGCACCAACCGCCCATGCGGATATTCAAACCATGTGTATGTTGGACCATTAAAAGACCCTCACTTTATTACAAAGGGATGATTTTGTGATAGTGATCAACCCTGAGTTGGGAGCAACAATTAGGTACCGTGTAGGGAAACAGAGAATCAGGACCTACTTCTGCAAAGCATGTAAGCACATGCTCAGCTTTAAGTATGTGAATTGTTTTGATGGATATTTGAACTAAAAACTTCTTTTTTTCCTTCTCCCTGCTTTCTGAACTAATATGTAATGGTGAAGAGAGACAGTAGAAGTAATTCGCTGGCAATAGTAAAAAAAGACAGAGTGTTACCTTACACATGGAAAATAAACTATTAAAAAACTGAGTAGTTTTAATTATTCTCCCTGTTACAGGTTTCAAAATTGAACTGATTAAATCCAAAATAAGTTGAGCACAGACTCCCACAACACAGCCAACCAACAGAAAACAAACAGCAACAAAAATCCATAATCACTTTGGCTAAGATAAATGAGGATGATATCTAAATAAATATAAAAAACCAGAGAATTGGCCTCTGAAGCAAAATAACAAAACTGGCACTAATTATTGTTTACTGACTGTGGCTCATCAAATCAGTAAGTCTATTGCATCAGTTCCTAAAGTAGCTATTAGATAACCAGGTCAGGATGTTAAATGTCAGACTCTTTTCTGGAAATGACCACATTACAACTTAAACTGTAAACTACTTTCCCTTTTCGTCCTGTGAATATTCCTTTGGATAATGCCCCTCATTTTTTTAACCTCATGACTACTGATGTTCTGTGGGCTTGGTTCTGCAAACAGATGTGCCTGTGTGGAGTCCAGTTACCACTGAGATAATTGAGAATTCTGCAGTTTAAGGTGGATCCTTTTTTCTTTTTCTTTTTCCTGCTTAAGGCTCAAGGTTTAGACTTACATGTCCGTGAGTTACACACTCACTGTCTATTTGCAAAATATGTATTTTGTACAACTGAGCTTTTGAGGAAACTGTAGGTTATTGGGTAAGTGCATATTTTTGTCTTGCTAGAATGGAGTTTTTCTTTTAAAAGAATTGTATGCTAATTTGTGGACTTCTAGGTATGCAGAATTTAGACCTAAAAAGAAAGTCATGCTCTTTTCACATTTAAAAATACATTGACAGCCAATGACTCAACTAAAGCTGAATTTTCAATGTAAAATGGGATGTAAAATGTTGATTAATTGGCTAATCAAATAGTCGATACAATTTGCATCGACTATTCGATTAGTTGATAAATGTGCCTCTGCCGTTGAAGAGTAGCAACAGCTCTGGAGCTGTTGCTACACTTCAAAGGCAAAAGTGCTGCGGGGAGCACAAGGCCGCAGTCCCCCACTGGCTCCATGCTCCTTGTGGCATTTCAAAGAGGCAGCGCCACATGGAGCCCGGGGTCAGCGAGCAGCATTTCAAAGCAGCAGTGTCACATGGAGCCCAGGGTCTGGCCCCGGGCTCCACACAGCGCTGCTGCTTTGAAGCACTTCCATTTCTTCCCCCCCTCCTTGTTGCATCTTTCTGATAGAGGCAGCAAGGATGGGGGAAGCGACTAGTCGACTAGTGTGTCAACTGATAAGCATTTGTTTATCAGCTAACTGACTCTTCATTCACATCCCTATTTTCATGTTTTCAGAATTTGACTCTTGCTATTTATTATAGTAATGAATTCCTACCTGAAGGATTGATTTATTTTTAAAACAGTTTTTCAAATATTACTGTGACATGAACGACCAACCAGTACCATTCTGATCCTTTTATTGTTTGTATTTATGACATTAATTACATATTTTTTAAAGTTGGAACCATTATTTGTGCAGTGAATGAAATATAGGTAGGGACTTTCCATTTGCATATCCGTGAAGTCTTGCCTAGTAAGGTGTTGCAACTTGTTCAGTAATATGAAGAGGGAGAAATAATGTGCTAATATGCAAATAGTTTTGACTGCTGGAAGGAGGCATGTCACAAACAATAAAAAGCTCTTTTCATGTCCTGTATTTCAAAGATCTATTTCAAATGGACAGACCAATCTGTATTATGTGGGAAAGGAATTATACGTCTATGCTCAGCATTTTAAGATTCAGTGTTTTACTTTTTGTTTTTCTGCCACCACTTCTAACAGATCTCTCTCTGACTTCTAGATGCTGAGGCTGAATCACAAAATGTGAATCACTTGATGATTGCTCTGTTTTGCTCATTCTCTTTGAAGCATCTGGTATTGGCCATTGTCAGAAGACCAGATACTGGTCTAGGTGGACCATTGCTCTGATCTAGTCTCACCATTTTTAAGTTCTTCTGTTCTTACAGTCTGAGATTTTGGTTTGACCAGGAGACTGGGTAGGAGTAGAAAGGTAAATCTGTGAATCATCAGGGTAGACATGATAGTTTAAATAATATTTGTGACTTAGAGCACCCAGAAGAGAGTCTGTTGAGGAAGAAGAGGAGTGTGTTAAGTTTCTGTAGGACCTGCCCCCCAGAAATATTGGAGTGAAGATGCTGATGAAGATTGTAAATGAAGTGTTGAAGGAATGATTGGAAGTAAGTGGAAAGCCAGGAGAGGCTAGAGTTATGAAAGTTGATGGAGGACAAGATTGCAGAGGGAAAGAGCATGGTGATCTGTGATAAATTGGAAGATTTCCTGGGCAAGTACGGGTGCCATCAGGTTCTCGAGAAACTAAGCTTTAATTTTTATTTTCTTAACTCACCTTGTGAATATGGCTGTGAAAGTCTTCCAAATATAGTGTGAAAACCAATGCAGTGCTGCCTTCCAAAACCAGCAGACAGCTCCAACACTGCCTTTACTCTTCAGAACTTTTCCCAAGCAACAGAAAAAGCTGTCTGGAGTCTTTCCCTTTATCTGCTGCTCTTTAGAACCCGTGGGGCTAAGAATCAGAATAATCTCACTTTTGTTACTGTGTGAGTAAGGAAATGGCATTATAGCTACTCACAGCAAAGGAAGATTTAAACTACGAGGCTGTGTCTACATTGGCATGCTGCCTGTCTATACTGGCGGGGAGTTCTTGCGCAAGAACACTGACGTTCCAATGTGTGAAATCAGGGCTTCTTGCGCAAAAACTCTGATGCTCCCGCTCAGGAATAAGCCCTCTTGCGCAACTGTTCTTGCACAAGAGGCCAGTGTAGACAGGCAACATGAATTTCTTATGCAAGAAAGCCCGATGGCTAAAATGTCCATCGGAGCTTTCTTGCACAAGAGAGCATCTACACTGGCACAGATGCTCTTGTGTGAAAACACATCTCTTGCGCAAAGGCACATGCCAGTGTAGACACTCTCTTGAGCAAATACTTTAACGCAAGAGTTCTTGAGTTAAAGAGTATTTGCGCAAGATCATGCCAATGTAGACGTAGCTCAAGTGAGGTTGGAGTGGAGCAGTGGAGACGTGTGACTCTTTTTGGGTGACACTAGGTGTCTGGGGTGAATGTCAGGGAGGGAGCCCAGTCTTTGTTCACTATGGGAAACTCTCCAGCCACTGACTACTGGTAAAACAGGAGCTCCACTTTAGGCTCTGCAAGCCCTGTTCTTTCCCTCTACACTTCTACAGGATAAGCATTTACATATCCTGTTTTGTTCAGCTTGAGTGCCCAGTCCCTTAGTCTTCTGGACAGTGCTGTCCCTACGGGGGTGCAGGAGCAACACCCTCTCCACCCACTCTTCCTGCCCCTGCTTTGCCCTGCCCCCAACTCCACTACTTCCCCCAAGCCCCACTTCTGCCCCACCTCTTCCTGCCTTTACTCCGCTCCTGTTCCCTCAAGAGACATGACCCAGGGGGATTACTGGGAGGTCTGGCGCTGGCAGCAGGGTCAAGCCACTCTACGCCCACTGCGGCAGTGGGAAGTAAAATGATGCAGCCGCAGCCTGCTCTGCTCCCAGCCTCATTGCTGGGGGGAGCAGAGCGGGTTGGGGCCAGGTCACTCCATTTCCTGACATCGTGGTGAAGTGGAGCAACCTGGCTGGAAGATGGCAGAGCAGAGCAGGGTGGGGCTGGATTGCTCCACTTCCTGCTAGGTATATGAAAGATTTATCAGATAGTGGATACTTATCAGACAGTGGATACACTAGTCGACTAGTCGCTTCCCCCCTTACTGCTTCTATCAGAAAGAGGCAGCCGGGGTGGGGGGAGAGGAGAGGGGGGGAGGCTTCAGAGCAGCAGCACTGTGTGGAGCCGGGGTCAGCTGCGGGCTCCCCACTGACCCCAGGCTCCACATGGGACTACCATTTTGAAATGTGAGGAGCTCCCCACGGCGTTTCAAAGCAGCAGTGCTGCATGGAGCTGGAGTCAGCGGGGGAGTCCCCAGCTGGTCCCTGGCTCCACGCTGTGTTTCAAAGCAGCAATGCCATGTATAGTGAGGGTCAGTGGGGGAGTCCGCAGCTGGCCTCCAGCTCCATGTGATGCTGCCGCTTTGAAACTCCACAGGGAGCAAGGGACCAACAGGGGACTCCATCAGTCCTCTGCTGGCCCAGTGCTCCCGGCATCGCTTTTGTCTTTGAAGTGTAGCAACAGCCCTGAGACTGTTGCTACACTTCAAAAGCGAGGCTCCCTAATAGACTAATCAAATAGTCGATGCAACTTGCATTAACTATTTGATTAGCCTATTCATCTAAATTTAACATCCCTACTTCCTGCTGCTGGTGAGTGCAGAGGTGGGCCTGTCTCTGCTGCCAGTGCCAGGCCCCCTCAGCACTCTCTTAGGCCCCATGGGGGTCCCCAAAGGACAGGATGGTTCTGCTTCTAAACACTTACAATGCACATCGATACACTGCTTCCAAGAAAGCAGTTCAACCCAGTTGATTGGTTTCACTTCAGATCAACATTCTTCTTCGCACAAGGCACTTAAACAGGTTTATAGTAAAACCAGATTGAAGTTTATTTACCTGAGCTTGCTAAAGCGTCAAAGAAAATACCATACAAGGATTTTGGAAACCGGAGTCTACAGATAAAAGAAAGATATAACATGCAGTTAATAGTCCATATTTATTTAAAAAGTACTTTCCTGCTTCATGAGATCTCTCTCATCTAAAGGTCATTCTTTCCTTGCAGAAGGGATCCAAAAACTAGGATTCAGTTTTCATAAGAGTCCCACACTATTAAAGTCCTTGCTCCTGTAATGGGGAGGAATTCTCTTTTACAATTCCAGGCCATTGTCCCATATTGATCAGAAGAGAGGAAATAATTGACAAGCCTCCAGCACCCACAGTCGCTTAACAGACCAGGGGCAAGCCGATTACTTTAGGACCAGGGGCGAACCTAGACTAGCTGTCAGCAACTGGCGCCCTAGGCAAACCATGCAATCGGCACCCCCCACCTCCAAACCCCTCAATGATATTGCGCCACCATTTGGTGCCCCATTTAACTTGGCGCCCTAGGCGACCGCCTAGTTGGCCTATATGGACAGACTGCCCCTGTGTAGGACAGGAGTCACAATCAATCCTGACTGAGTCAGCCATGCCAGAGCACTCTAAACAGACCTAACTTTTGTAAGGCGACTCAGAGACTGAACGTCCCCATAAGTGGAAGACACCAATGTCCGAGAACCTGGAAAGGGTGGAGCAATGTGTTCATGTGTGGAAAAGGAATGAGATTCTGAAACTTCCTGAGTGCGACCCCAGATGAAGTCTCAGCTTTTCACATCTCGTAGCCCAGGAGTCTCCTATTCAGATATTTTTATTGGAGTTTGTTTGCCAATGCAGAAGCCTGGATCTCACTCAGTCAGCAGGGTCTGTCTCCACAAATGTTCATTGTTCTTCTGTTGGGTCAGTGCTCGAACTGCCCCATTTCAGATGATAGGTTTTACTGGGACAGCTTTGCAACATGAGATCTTATATATTCCATAACGCTAGAACTGATTTCTGGTCAAACATCTCACAATAGCCATGCAATCAGCTACACTTTACCTTTCAGCAGAAACCACATACAACCCTCTTTGGTGAAATATTGAGAAGATGAATTGACATGTGGGTATGCCTGGGCATGTCTCTGTTGCAACACATGTTGCCTACCTCTTGAGGCAGCCAGAAAATCGAAGGAGTGCTAGACAGTGGTGGATACTTCTCACTTCCCATCCCAGGACGTACGAGGATACAGGATGAGAAGGGGGGAAGGTAGAGAATTTTCCTTCTCCATTCTAGCAGCTATAATTTTATCTGATACTTATGAGACACAATACAAAAGCTGGATCTCCTGAACAGGGTCCAGGGACAGCCCTCGAGAAGGAATCCCATCCCCTTTTCCTTTCCTGGCCATAGGGAAGAGGTGGCAGCATAAAAGAGACAAAACATAAAATAGACAAAAAAGAGAGGCACGCACTGACTCTTACTACAGACCCTGCCTCTATGAGCTTATGGTAACTTCAGTAATAATGTCTGCACTGTATAAGTATTTACGCTGCCCTTGGAATAGTCCTCAAAATCTTTAAATCAGGTTTTCTACCTGGGTAGTTTCTTTCTATGGCTGCTCCAGTTTTAGTCAGGAATCTGCAGGGAAGTTATTATTTGCCAACAAAAAATATGCAAACCAATTTCAGAGAGAGCCTGGGAGCTGCTAGCTTCACCTGTAGGCAGTATGTTGAGTCTACCACAGAGAAGTATTAGCCAATCAAAGGAGCAGATTAATGAACAAACTGCAAGAATTTTAACTTCTTCAGTAGAGATGAAGTTTTCTATCTCTAGGATTACAAGAATGCCTTTTTCATGTGCAGTTTGTGTGGGCTTAAATAGTTAAGCTTATGATAACAGAGGACATGTTTAAATACAGTACGTATCACAACACAACCAGTGTTCTAACTGGAGGCATATAAAGGTCAACTGGGATGTAAAATACCTTTGATACTTGACATTTAAACAGTATATTTCCATTATTCAGTCTGTCTTCACTATGACTATTCTATGATGTTTCCTAAATTCAGTGATAACTCAAAAGCCTACATGCAGCTGATAAAAGGAGGTTTTGTTTCTCAGTGTGCCTGCAAGATAAAATATTTTTCTGTATTATGGAGGCATTGGCAGTGACTCCCTTGTCAAGGTTGCATTGAGAATTGTACTAAAACCCTTCTAATTCATTCTTTACTGATTGAATAGTTTCCTGGTTTAGGACAATAATTATTCAGAAGATAATATGTATTTTAAAATCCAGCCAACATTGTGTGGAAATACTTTAAAAATGCTCTCTTGAAGTTTTATACTCCTTTTTTCCCTTCGTTGTCTTGGACATATACAAAGTCAGATATAATCATAGACGATAGTTCACACGAGTATGTCTTGCATTCTCTTCTTCATCTCTGCTCACTCACCCATTATTGCTTTCTGCCCCTTGAAACTCGAAAAAGTTTATATCCTTCCACTCAATACCCTTGGCTCAAGACTTCCTGCCCCAACATTGCCCCCCATGGTCACCCCTGCCCTAAATCTTCCCCTGCTATCCTTCCTGTCTCCCCTATGTTCCTATAACTTTTACTGTTCCCTACTGCCTGACAATGTTTTTTTTAAAACCAGGACATTCCCATGTGAAAAATGTTGTTAGAAGTAAGGCTGTAAAAGAGCTTATCCTTTAAACACAATGCAATACAAATGAAGGAATCACCAATTAAGACAATGTTAACGCTCAGAAAAAAACTCAGTTGTGCCCACGAAAACTCATGGTACCATTACATGTGCTGCTAGACTATCCATTCTTTTGTATGTTTTCTCAGTTCACCACTTGTATATCATTATGTCTTCATGCACTCCTGGATTTGTCCTCTCAGCAGCAAGCCCTGTTTTCCTTCTTGCTACTGTGCACAAATCCACTTTCTTTGCACCATAGTCACATATGCAATCTTGCTAAATTTTGAGGTTGCTCTAAATGTGTTTAATAGAGGTTTTGGTTTTTAAACTAACAAAGCCTGCAACCCAGGAGAGCAAACAACCAATGCATGTTAAAATGGCATCAATTTTAGTGGAAAAACAATATCATTGTTTAGAGCTAGATTAATTTAGGTTCCATCAGAGATGATCTAATATTATAATTTGCACAAGTCTTATAGCTTTCTACCTTAAGGAAAAAGTGGGGGTGGCGAGCCACTGCTTTTTGTATATTTGTCTTCATTTTAATAATAAAATAATGCTCAGTGTGCTTTATAAGCATCAGCGGGCTTAGCTTCAAAACACCAGAATGAGACTCGGCACCGGCAGTGCGCAGGCTGCTCGCAGACCGCGAGGAGCCTGGCGGCCACAGGGGCCATAACCGCAACTGGGGTGGAGCCACGCAGCAGGTTACGGAGCCCCGCCCCTTGCGTGCGCGTCACAGCCCTGTGCCCCAGCGCTGCCAGTGGCGGCGGGGGATTTAAACACCGGGAGGGCCGGCAGCAGGGGGGAGGCAGAGGAATGGGGCCGCGGCAAGGGGCAGCGCGCCCGAGGAGGCCTCCTCAGCTCGGGAGCTGCAGAGGGCCAGGAGGACAGATGGCAGACCTGGCGGGACAGGGACCCGGAAGCAGCCCAAGGACGCCTCCCCCAGGGACCAAGCCGGAGGTTTTGATATTGAAGACCTGGTAGGCCCCGACCTAGGTGGTCAGCGGGGAGATGCAGAGAAGGGGAGAGAAAGCAGCCCAGGGCAGAACCCGACTGGATTGGTGGGCTGGCGAGTTTCGACGGGAAGCCCCGCCAGCCAGACTGGACTCTCATAGGCTCTAAGTCCTTAGGGCCCTGAGCTGGGGCCCGTGACTGAGGGCAGGCCTGGGTCCCCCTCTCGTGGAAGGGAGGACAAACAAAATAGTGCGGGACTCCCGCAAGCGCTGGGAGAGCGAGACTCATAAGAGACGGTACTGTGGGTGTGGTGAAGGTAACAGTAGGGGACGCTCAGCCCCCCTCCCCCCCCCCACTCCCAGTGACAGTTACACGTTTACATGGCCATTTTAGCCATACGGGCTTCTTGCGCAAGAAATTCATGTTGCCTGTCTACACTGCCTTCTTGTGGAAGAACTCTTGCGCAAGAGGGCTTACTCCTTGTGGGGAGAGGAATAACTCTTCCAGAAGAAGCCTTGTTTTACAATGCTAGACTGTAAATTTACTTGCGCAAGAACGCTCGTGCAGTGTAGACAGCAGGCAAGTTTTTGTGCAAGAACAGCTGTTCTTGCGCAAGAAGCTGCCAGTGTAGACATAGCCCCTGTGTTTGGCTCCTTCCCCCTAGTGAATCTCTACAGTCTGCATCTGTAGCTTTCCCAAATGACAGCTGTGTGAAACGGATGGATTTTGAGTAGCAGCAATGAAAACTGGCCAGGATTTGGTGCAATACTAGAGTCCCTGGAGGTGTTCTGGCTGCAGATTCTGGCAGACAACACCGCATTAGTTTATACTTGGTTTCACAGATTTTGCAACCTGAAAGGGACCATTGTGGTCAAATAGTATAACTTTTGCTATAACACTGTCCATAGAACTTTATTCCAGTAAATTACGAATCAGATAATTTATGGATGGTCTTGGGGTTGTCTTCTAGAAAAGACGTGCAGTTTTGATTTGAAATACTTTGAGTGATGGAGAATTAAGTGTTCCAATGGTTAATTATCCTTGTTAAAAGAAAAGAAAGAGGACAAATATTATTTATTTTCAGTTTGAATATTTCTAGCTTCATATTCCAGCCATTTTATATTGTTATGCTGTTGTTGTCTGCTAGATTAGAGTAGTATCAGAAATCTCTCTTGCTTAGGAATTTATAGATCACGATCAAGTCTCCACTTAACCTCTTCAATTGATCTCCATAAAACTTTTGTGTATGTTTCCTTTGGATTCTCATCTTCGGAAGGTTATTAATTAATTTCACAGTTACTTTGTGATCGGAGGTGTCAGTTAAGCTCTCTGTACCTTAGTTTCATTATCTGTACAATGGGGATAATATTACTTGGTTTTACTGGTGTGAAAATTAGTTAATTAATGTTTTCAAAGTGTGGAATGTGCTATAAAATGGAATTTAATACTTGATCTGTTTGTTGAGAGAATGCCGGAATGCATGAGACTTACGCAAGTCATTTTTAAATTATTTTGGTTGGTATGGCTCTTTTTTGTTTTGCTTTTAAACTAGGGGTCTCAAACTCTCAGCCTGAAGGCCAGCCCTGGCCAGAGCAATTGTATAAACTGGCCCAGAAATCCCAGCCGGCCGGAGGGACCCAGTTTGTTATCCGCCTTTGCCCCGATGCACTCTGTCCCCAAGGATGCAGCTTTGGGGATCACTGGGGGATGGGGGGAAGGCTGGTGCCATGTGGCAGTAATAGTCACATCCTTTATGTTCCCCATGGCAGCAGGAGTCGAGGGGAAGGAGAGTGCAGTGGAACAAGTACGCCTGCCCTGTGCTCTCTGTTTTGCCATGGAGCATGTCAGGAGCAGGGGCATGTGACAACTGCCACCGCACCGTGCCAGATCCACTCCCCTGCCCGTGCCAGGCTTCTGTCCGGTGCCCAGCCGGAAATTCAGAAAATACCGGACATTGCACATGTCTGGTATTTTCTGAATTTTTCTACTGGACAGAGGGCACAAATACCGGACTGTCTGGTAGAAAACCGGACATCTGGCAACCCTACTGCCTGGTTGCGACTTGAGGCCACTTATCAGGAGAGGCTATGCTTAGTTGGGATGGCACTGAAGATACCCCAAGATTACCAGGCAGGCTATGGCTAGCAGGGCTTCAGTGGCCCCCTTTTGGAGTGGAGTGCGTACCCCTTGAGAGCTAGAGGGGCACACTCTGTGAAGAAGGAGTTGCCGGGCTTCCGAAGACCAGATAACCCCTCCGAAGGACTGTCAGGGCTGTTCCCCACTCTGGCACTCTTGAGTGCAGAAAGGGAGGGCCCGCAAGAAAGCTTAAAAACCTTGCCTCTATAGACACTCGTTACCAAAACTTCCCAGAGTCACAAATACCCTGGCTCTGAGAAGTAAACAAACAAACAAGCTGTCACCATCAAGTGATTTTTATTCCTAAAACCAGGGGTGAATACTTGAACCCACCCCAGGGGTGTCCCAAAATAACTTGAAAAAAGAAAAGAGGAAAACAAGCTGCAGTCTCTGGTAGCTGACCTCTCAGTACGAGGCCTGCAGATACACACAGATAGACAGACCTTCCAGGACACCTTCCAGGACGCAAGAATCAAATCATCACCTTAAAAATGTGATTTTTATTACGAAACAAAATATAAACTTGAGAGAGCATACCTGGTTGCTAGAAGTTACAGACCAACTAAGGAAAACAAAGTGAAACAGAGAGAAGTCTCTGGGCACAATGCTAGATGGTAAATGGGGGGGGAGGCATAGATTCACACAGAACAGTTCAAACCAAAGCACAAAATAAAGAAAAATACCCTGATCGTGACTAGATCCACTTTTTCCCTTTACTTATTTTCAATCTTTCCTTGGTTCAGTCCACTCCCATGTCCCAAATTCCTTGGAGACTTGTAGTCCTGCCTGGGTTTAAATCATTTTATGTCTCTCAACTCCTGGTTTTTCTCTCCTCCACACAAAGATAGCAGGCAAGGAGTCTTGTACAATTCATATTTCAACACCATATGCCCATTGGTTCTCTGACTCCCTGCCAACCCCTTTGCTAGCTACCTGAGATTAACCCCCTACTCACTGGGTGCTGATCAGCACTCCTCCTGTTTATTACAAGGACCCTTGTGGAACATTGGGACAGCAGAAGTGGGCTTCCGTCTGGCTGAAATTCCATCAAGAAGAGGACAAGGATGGCTGGACTTTGATGGGGACTTCCTAGCAGAACAAAGGGAAGACCCAACCCTGCCTGGGAGCAGGCGGTGGACTCTGCCTGGGAGGACTGACCTCAGTGCTTTCTCCAAGGATCTTGGTTTGAGACCTGCAATGACCTTCTTTAACAGCTCATTCAGGACTCACAGATGAAGGAAGACCCATGGCAATTTTGGAGAGGCTTGCTTTATCTGGCTCACTCGGTACCCTGGGCTAGGCACCTGGTGAGGGAGAAAATGCTGCAGCAAGTGGCCCAAATATTTTTCTGGCCCAGTTTATACTAAGAAGTGCAGGACTACTGAGTCTCTTGCCTAGTGTCAGAAGGCCATCCAGCAGGGGGAACTGAGGACCCCCTCCCCTGGCCCATGTGTCATGGTCCCCTTCAAACATAGGGGCCCCCACCAGGTCCTGGCCAATGATAGATTAATAGCAAGAAGGAAATGAATGCTTGAATCATGAGTTGGTATCGACAACTTCAGCCCTACTCCTTCAGTGTGCTACGCTGGCCAGAGAAGGCCCATGGAAACATGGGCTTTTTCTCCCGAAGAGGAGGGGAAGAGACAACTCTCCTCCTACCGATGGCATATTAAGGGAGAGGATGTGTGATGGGGTGTGTCAGCCCCCACACTGGTATAGGAGGGGTTAATCCTTCTCACTTAGCCGAGGAGGCCATGCCCCTCCCAGCTCTGCTATGCATGCTCCAGTTGGAGCCAGCATATAAAAGGCGGCAGAGCAGCTCAGTCTGGGCTGACTGCCCATGGGGAAGGAAATCTGCCTATGTTCCAAGATGCAGAGGCCAGACAGACAGATGCAGACCCCAGCTGGCAGACTCAGGACATCGTGGAGAGTGTTGAGAGACTGTAGAGTCCCAGAGATGGAGCAATCCAGAGACACAAGTAGGAAGCGGCCTGTGGAGGCTTTGGAGGGAAATGGTTACTGAACCAGACCAAAGCGTGGCATGTGCCACTGACAGAGCCCTGTGTTGGGACCTTGTGAAGAGAATGGGCTCGTGTTCCCCTAACCAGCCATCACCTAGCCCAAGGTAGTGGCTCACCTCACCAGTATTGCTGACTCTGACCAATAGGCCTTCCCGGCCCTGACATCAAGGGCTGTAGTATTGACTCTGGCTAACAGACCTCACCATCGTGCTAGCAAAGGCCGTATTCAGGACTAAGGCCAATTACCTGCATAGCCCTGAGACCCGGAACAGCCCTTCAGATTTGACTTAGGACTGTGATGCACATGCAAAAGGTGATGGGTATATCAGCCTGTGACACCACTTTACGTCTGTGCTGGCTTCAGAGCTCCGTAGCCGGAGACCATCAGCTGTTGGTCGGTTGCCCTGCTGTGAAGGTGGTACCCTGCCAGCAGCAGTGCAGAGGTGAAGGTGGCAATGCCATAGCAAAGCTGGGCAGCTGGAGAGTGGCAGCTGAAGCCCTGAGGGCCCAGTTCTGCAGGCAGCTGCACAGAGGTAAGGGTGTCAATATCCGACCATGCCATCCTTCTGTGCTGCTGGTGCTGGTAGCACTGTCTTCAGAGCTGGTCTCCCAGTCAGCAGCCAAGCTCTGAAGTCAGTGCCACCGCCAGCAGCAGTGCAGAAGTAAGGATAGGGGTACAGCAACGGCCCGTACAACAACCTTGTCATCGCACCCTCCAATAGCCCCTTTTTGGACCCTACAATTACACCACCGTGACATTTCAGATTTAAATCGGTGACATAATGAAATGTACTATTTTTAAAATCCTATGGCCATGTAATTGACCAAAATGGACCATTAGTTTGGTGGTGTCCTAGTCACGTACAAAGACTGGATAGGATTTACTGTGGTTTACACTGAAAGAAGAGTGTCAAAATTTTTTTTTGTCATAGAGCTTCCTTCCTACTTATCACAAAAAGGGTACGTCTACACTAGCTCGTTAGTTTGAGCTAGGTAGGGTAATGAGGGCAAGCGGAGTTGCAAATGAAGCCCGGGATTTAAATATCCCGGGCTTCATTTGCATGTTCCCGGGTGCTGCCATTTTTAAATTCCCCTTAGTCCGAACTCTGTGCCCGCGGCTACACGCGGCACGGAGTAGGTAGTTCGAATTAAAGATCCTAATTTGAACTACCGTTACCCCTCATTACCCTACCTAGCTCGAACTAACGAGCTAGTGTAGACGTACCAAAAGTGACTCAAGATGTAATATGCTCACTTTACAAGTTTAATGATGGTGCTTAAGAAACAGTTCTGCAAATACCATCTGGGCCTTGAGAGCCTACCGGGGTTCTTTCCTTTTTGTACATCAGTATATGTAATAAAGGGTCTAGCTGTGCAACTCGATTGTTTTCAGCCCCCAGTCTACCTGATTGGAACTTAGTAAACAATTTTGTGGACGATGCTCAAGAAGGAATAGAATACAGCTGGCTTTCTCTAGTTACTTGGGCTCTGCAGGGCTAGCAGGAATGTCTAGCAGAAAATGCTTACCAAGGGTTATTCAAGTCCACAGATAGGAACCTAAATACATGCACAGAACAGATCTGCTAAATAAGATCTTGCTGTTTTGTACATAGTTGCTTGTCACTGCACTTTAAGTGGTAGAGCTTGTGTTTCTCATTAAAGCAATGATTCCTTCCAGCAAATTGCACGTGTGTGTGATTGTGAAACTTCTGCTGGTCTCAAACGTGCAATAAATAGAGGAGTGGGGAGATTTGCCTGCAGGATAAAATAACCATCCAGAGGAGGAGCAGCATTAGTGACTACATGATATAATAAACATTATTCCTTAGGGGTTTGTTGCTCCACCAAGACAAAAGGCCTTGAATTTTAGCCCAAGGGTGGAGAGAAAGTTCGCAGAGGGGGCAGAGCAGAGAATGAAAACAACCGAGAAGTCCTTGTGGTGCACTGACGTTTGTGTGGATATCCTGAAATTCACAGGAATTCAGTCTGCAGCCAAGGAACAAACAGCACTTTTATTGGAATAATCAGCTCTCAAGAGGCCTGCTGATGAAGTTTTATCTCAGTTACCATAAACATCTATAATCTGAAGGTCTGTGCTGGGGAAAATCAGCAGATATTTGCTGCTATTACACCATATTTTCTATTGTCATTGCTGTTCTAGTGCAAACACAGCGGCAGGGTGGAATAATGAAGCACTGTTAGTAAGAAAATACCAGATCTGCCTCATTCCTCTACTGCAAAAGTCTTCCTGCAGCTGTAAGTAAAGAGAGAGGCAGCCAACAGTGGGAACAGCTCCCCCATACAGAGCTGTGGGCTTAGGCAGCAGCCTCATGGACAGAGCCTCTCATCTTGTCTCTGCTTTCAAGGCATTAAGTTCTGTTTAAAAAAGCATAATGTGGGCCTGGCTTCATGGGTCCACCAATGGACCATTCTCCTACCCTCTGGTGAGTAGAGGAGGCCACAAAAGCAGTTAAAAGTAGGAATATATGAACAGGCAAAACGAGAAAGAAAGGGCGGAGAAAAAAAGAGGGCAGTACCTGTGCTTGGACATAGGGTTTGCCATATGTGCTCAGATGTAGGACAACACAGTATACATAGAGGGCTTCCGGTTTTGTTTTTAAATAATAAACACAGCTTAAAACGTCATCAAAGAAGAAAGAGAGGCTTCTTTTTTATCCAACAAATACCAGAATTGATTACTTGTGTCCAAGAGCTTGTCTACACAGAACATTAATACGGGCTACAGGAATTGATTTCTAAAGTGCACTAATGTATTGCCCATTAATTGGTCCATATAGATCCTGTTGTGCACATTAAAGGTTCCCTAGGACTCTTTAACATAGCACTGTTGAAATAGTCCTATGTTAAAGTGCATTAGCAAAAATTATAAAGAGATTACCGTTTACAGTACTGTAATGAATAACACATGTATTCTAAATTAGTCATTATAGTAGATACAAGTAGAACCCCCCCCACACCAAATTTTAAGAAATTTGAATGAAACTCAAATTATTAAAAATAAAACGAAATAATAACAGCCCCAAAACAAAAGCAGTAGATTGGTGCCAAGAAAAGTTGGGGAACACTGCATTAATACAGTGTCTAAAAATCATTATTCATGTGATGTACTGGGAGGGGAAATTATATGACATCATCTCTTTCTTCCTTGTACCTTCTCATCAGCTCTGTTGGTCATCTAGTGATGTAGCCTCAGTGCAGCATAGATCTTTTTGATTAATTCAGCTGGCAAGAGCTCACACGTGATTCCCATTACCCCTGCCTGAATGTCTGCTTACACTGAATAGCCTGTGTTCCCTGACTTTCAAAAGGTTATTTAGTAAGTCAAAGAGAAGAGACAGAGAGCAGACAAACATTTTCATATGGAAGGGGCAGCGCTTGTTTTGTAGAATATCTGGTAGTTTCACCAGCCGTTACGGAAATGTTCCTCTCTAGTGCATAAAAAGAGATGTTTTGTTGTCTTTCCCTGGTTTCTCCAGAACATACAAATTTGAGAGCTAGTGATTTTCATTTACCATGACAACCAAAGAAACTGCAGAACCATGTGGTTGCTTTGTCCTTCATATGATTTTTTTTTTATTTTAAACATTAATTGAGTTGGGAAACCTCAGTCTTCTTTTCCCTCCCTCATGAATTATATCCCTGTCATAGCTGCATAGTATTTTGTAGGGAGCTGTACAAAACTTGTTAATGCTAATATTTTCATGCTCCCTGTTAAGAAATAGATCTTAGATAATCACCATAGTATCTCACCAAAATAATATTTTTTTGGTTCTGTCTTAGCAAAGCACCTAGTATAATGGGATTCTGTACCAATAGATCATAATAATAACGAATCACATTAATGTTTTTTAACAGTCAGGATCATAACGACTCCAGAGGTAAATAGCCTTTTAGTTCATGTGCCCTGTATAGCTATGATACTCAGACTAATGCTAAAAAGTCATAAGTGGCTCTTCTGGGTGTCTCCTGCAGCTCTTTGAAGCACATGGTATTAAAACACTATGCTATTAAATTATTAACCGATTGTAGAATACTTGCACAGTCATTTTTCTGTGAGAATATTTAAATAATCAGTAGAACAATGAACTCGCACTTCTGTGGCTCTTTTGGGTAATGTTGATCACCAATTTTAGTCCCAGGGGAATTCTGCAATTGTCGCACATGGAGTCATAGTAAATTGCAGAATTCCCCAAGGACTGTAATCGAGATCCTGAACAACTGAGGTCTGTTATATAGGCCAATATTTATATAGAATCATAGTGACCAAGAGATGGAAAGATTTGTTGGGTCATAAAGCCTATCCCCATGCTAGAGCAGATTCTAGTAAAGACCGAAGATATAGCTGACGCTTAACGGATAGTACTCTTGAGGCTTGCCCCTTTGAAATCAGTGGTAGAGCCCTCTCATTGACTTCAGCGAGAGAAGGGTTAGTCTTCAACCTTAGCTGAAAGGCAAGAAGAAGCACTGATACTGTCATCTTATGTATAGCACCAGTATTAATCCTGCCTCTTAGAAATTGCTGTAATCTTAACCCTCCCTCCAATTGAACACTGCTTTGTTATACCAGTGTCGTGCTGACACATCAACTTCCATCTGTAAAACTATGTGTGAGCTCCCTCTGTAGCTCCATAGCTGAAGTGCAACAGTTCTCAGAGTTGAGCACACGCTTGCTGATATCAGTGCTCAGGGAGAGAAATGAATTGGGTAATGTTTGCTTTAAGTGAACAAGATGAAACCTTTTAATTTTAGCAAGGCAGCTCTTGAAATGCTCACAAATGTTTCCCAGTCTGGTGTAGGCTACTCTGGAGAATGCAGAATTAGTAAAGGGAAAAGTCTAAATAAATGGGTCTGTGATGTTATATTCATGTAATGCTTTTCATCTGGGAAAAGCCTTAAATCCTCAGTATGCGTAATGGGTATTTGGACACCTAGTTCCCTTTCCTATCTAATGAGAATTAGGGATATAAAATCCCATTAAAAATGTTAACTGGTTAAACTATATGTTGGCCCGTCGCATTTCACCATGGGCAGGGAACTGCCAGAGAAGCCCCCTGCCCATGGCACATTGCAATGGGCCTGGTGAAAGCAACTCCTACCGTTTGCAGTGCACCATGGTGGATCCAGCCAGACAGGGCTTGCCGCACCTCAGGTGGGGGCCTGCGGTGGCCTGGCCAGGCTGGAGCCCCCCTCTCCTGCGGCA
Source organism: Pelodiscus sinensis (assembly GCF_049634645.1). NCBI lineage: Eukaryota > Metazoa > Chordata > Testudines > Trionychidae > Pelodiscus > Pelodiscus sinensis. Next base: position 312,943,635 of record NC_134711.1, read on the forward strand.
TGGTGTGGTGGGCGCAGATGGGTTAGAGCAACCCTCCACTGTGGGTGGGGGCTGCTCTGGCTGGGCCATGCACCAGTTAACTGGTTACCCTGGTAAGCATGCTGGTAAGACAATGCTTACCGGGTAACCAGTTGCCCCTTTATATTCCTAATGAGAATTAGGTTCCCAAATCCCCTGGCTTTGAAACTCTCAGCCATACTTCATAAGGCTAAATATTGGCACATTGTGAGAACCACATGAATATGTATGAATATCAGTGTCATGAAAGTGGAGTTATTGTGCCCCTGTGTTCCCGTCTGCTGCACCCATCTGTAGATGTCTCTGAATAAATGAATCCTACCAGGAGTGTGAATAATTTCTGTGTACGGAAGTGAATAATAGCTGAGCTAAGAATATAAATGCACATACATGAAGATGGGACTTACTTAGTTTGTACAAGCGACGAGGAGTCCTGTGGCACCTTAGGGTGTGTCTAGACTACAGAGTTTTGTCGACAAAAGTGGACTTTTGTCGACAAAACTATACCTGCGTCCACACTACCGACATAACGTCGACAGAACTCAGCAGTTTTGTCGACATATGTAAACCTCATTTCACGAGGAATACACCTTCTGTCGACAGAGTTTCTGTCGACAGAAGGTGTTATTGAATGGAAACTGTCCTTTGCGTCCAGACTACCATGTCGACAAAAGCAGCTTGCTTTGTCGACAGAACTCAATGTAGTCTGGACGCGCTTTGTCGACAGAAGTTTTGTCGACAGTATCTGTCGACAAAACTTCTGTCGACAGAAGCCTGTAGTCTAGACGTACCCTTATAGACTAACTGAAGTGTAGGAGCATAAGCTTTCGTGGGCAAAGACCCACTTCGTCAGATGCATGAAGTGGGTCTTTGCCCACGAAAGCGTATGCTCCTACACTTCAGTTAGTCTATAAGGTGCCACAGGACTCCTCGTCGCTTTTGCAGATTCAGACTAACACGGCTACCCCTCTGATACTTTAGTTTGTACAGTCTCTAGGGTTGAGATTATTGTATGTGTGTGTGTGCACATACAATGCATAATGCAGTGGGGCCTTGATCCCTGGTTGGGGGTAATGGGTGCTACTGCAGCACAAATCCTACATAATAAAAATGATCTCTGCCCCACAGGTCCTACCTTGGAACATCTTTCCTATATCCCCCTTGGTGAGACTCAGCCTTTTTATACCCAAGATCACTTTTTAAATGCCAGGGCAAGCCAAGATCTACCCCATTCCTTCCCCAAGACCCCACCCCTTTCTTGAGACTCCACCCTCTCCATTCCCTTCCCCTTCATCACTTGCTGTCCCCAGCCGTTGGTGTGGGAAGGGGTGAGAGGTGCAAGCTCTGGGAGGAAATTTGGGTGCAAGAGGAGGAGGAGAAGGGGATGCTGGCCAGATTAATAATCCAGGGTTATTGGATTTTGTGGGCTCCCCAGGGTGGACAAAAATGAGGGCTCTAGTGTGTGGGACAGAGCTGCCCGTAAGCAGGATAAGAATGGGGGTGCAGAATCTGGGTGAAAAGTAGGGTACAACAGCAAGCTGGGGATAGGTGTCTGGCCAGGAGGGAGAGTGCAGGAACAGGGCACTGGTGAGTGTCTGGGCAGAGGAGAGGGGGCAGGGGCAGCTCTGCTGGTACCTGGGGGTCTCCAGGGATGAGTATCTCTTGGGAAGGATCAGCAGGCAGTGTTGGAAGAAGCACATGTGCCGCTCCTTTAAGAAATCCAGCCACTCTGGTTCCTCTGCTGCCATCTTAAGCTCCTCCCTGATTCTGCCTCCCTGGTGCACGGGGGAAGGAAGGCAAGACAACAATCATGCGCATTGCTGTGAGGAGGGGAGGAGCAGCGAGTGCGCACTTCCTGAGAAGCTGGATCTGGCATGGAGCCGCAGGACTTCTCCTCCTGCCCCCGCCACAGAAAGCTGGCTTTGGCTCCAATTTTGTGAGGGGTGGGAGGCTGTAGCACCAGTGCAGGCTCTTCGTTGTGGGGGGGCGGGAATCAAGGAGGGGCTGAGAACACTGTGTCGAGATCAACTGGCAGTGCCTCCATGATCAACCAGTTGATCACAATCAACTGGTTGGTGACCACTGCTATAGAATAAGATTTCTGCAGTGGCTTGGACCTAGAGAAGAAAGTGTCCACCCTATGCTCCCTCTTTGCCCTCAAATTTTCTGATGTGTGCAAAAGCAGACAGACTTTGACCCATAAGTAAGGCCTTACTAAAATCACGGACCTTAAAAACATATTGTGGTCTCTGAAATCTGGTCTCCTCTCATGAAATCTGGCCTTTTGTGTAGTATAGAATAAAAGCACACAGATTTCACAGGGGAGACCAGTGATTCTCAAATGAGAATCCTGACCCAAAAAGGGAGTTGTAGGGAGAGGTCACCAGGTTATTTTAGGATGGTCACAGTATTGCCACTCTTACTTCAGAGCTGGGTGGTTGCATCGCACCCAGTCTGTTAGTTCATTTTTTTCTCATTTATATAGTTTTCTTGGAAGACTTTACAGCATATATTTATTTGAGAGATACTAAAAGTTGCAATTCCCTGGCTAAATATGTGCTTAGGTACATCTTTGAAAAAAGTGGGTACTCTAATATTCACTGGCAATTGAATTTCTATAAGAAATGCTGGCTTATTGTCAGGTAAGAATTTTCTTTCAAATAAGACCATTAGATATAAAATACAGTCTCCCCTTTCCTGGTAGCAAACTTTAGAACCTTGAAATCTGCTTCTTGTTGAAGGAGAAGTCCATGGTAAGGAGTCTGGACATCATCTTGGCATGTAAATGTGAGTGATTACAAATGGGGCATAGAGGAGGTCACAAACAAGGCACAGGTAATCTCTCCCCCCCCCCCCCAAAGATTTCAGCCAAATACCAGTGCCCGCTTCCCAGTGAGTAATGTATTAGAGAGAATAAGGCAGCAATCAAACTCTCCTGCAGCTTGCTTATAGCTGTGTGTGTGAGGAGGGAGGGAAAGAATTACATTTTAGTGGTTACTGAAGATTTCATGGTTCTTGTTGTGCTCCACAGAATACAGGCAGTCCCCGGGTTACGTACAAGATAGGGACTGTAGGTTTGTTCTTAAGTTGAATCTGTATGTAAGTCGGAACTGGCGTCCAGATTCAGCCGCTGCTGAAACTGACCGCCAGTTCTGACTTACATACAGAATCAACTTAAGAACCCCAGGCGTCCCCAAGTCAGCTGCTGCTGAAACTGATCAGCAGCTGATTCCAGGAAGCCCGGGGCAGAGCAACTCTGCCTGGGGCTTCCTGTAGTCAGCGCTGGTCAGTTTCAGCAGAAGCTGACTTGGGGACGCCTGGGGCAGAGCAGCTGGGGTGCTGCTGGGTTGCTCCAGTAGCGCCGCTCCTCGGTGCTACTGGACCAACCCAGCAGCACCCTATCTGCTCTGCCCCAGGTGTCCTGATTCAGCCGCTGCTGGTCAGTTTCAGCTGAAACTGACCAGCAGCGGCTGAATCAGGACCTGGGGCAGAGCAGCTGGGGTGCTGCCGGGTTGGTCCAGTAGTGCCCAGAGCGGCGCTGCAGGACCAATCGGCAGCGCCCCAGCTGCTCTGCCCCAGGGTCCAAAACAAAAGCCTGGTCTGCTGGGGGGGGGGGGCACACTAACTGCGCCCCCCCCAGCAGACCAGGGACACGGGGATCAGAGCCGCAGCGGCAGCGGGGTGCCGCGCCTCTGAGGCTTTGCTCTGGCAAAGTCTCAGAGGCGCGGGACCCCGCCGCGGCTGCAGCTTCAGTCCCGGTGCCTGTGGTCTGCTGGGGACGGTCCCCAGCAGACCACAGGCACCGGGACTGAGGCGGCAGCAGCGGCGGTTCCCCGCGCTTCTGAGGCTTTGCTCTGGCAAAGCCTCAGAAGCGCGGGAACCCGCCCGGTGCCCCTGGTCTGCTGGAGACGGTCTCCAGCAGATCAGGGGCACTGGAGCAGCTTACGAACGGGGCGTTCTCGCCCCGGAGCTCGCAGGTAGCAATCCGCCACCTCGACCTCCGGGGCGAGAAAGCCCCGTTCGTAAGTGCGGATCCGACGTAAGTCGGGGATTGCCTGTAGCTAGTTGGAATGCTATGGTGACAGCACAGAAAGAAGTCAGATTCTCCTGCTCTAAAAACACTGGTCCTTCCCACTTGAGTAAAAGACCCTTGACCAGAGGTGGGCAATAATTTTTGATGGGGGGGAGGGGCACTCCAAGAATTTGGAAAGTGGTCGAGGGCTGCACTCTTCCATTATATTAAGGGAGGAGTTGCGGGGTCTGAGATGGAGATTAGGTGCAGGAGGGAGCTTGGAATAAGGGAGGGAGTTTGGGTGAAGGAGGCAGTTGTGACCTGAGGTACTGGACTGAGTGCAGAGGGTTGGATTGTGACCTAGGGCAGGGAATTGGTATACATGTAGCGGTGCAAGGGATTGGGTTGTGAGCTAGGCGAGAAGGGGACTGTGATCTGGGGTAGGGGCTTGGGGTGCCTGATCTGGGAGGAGATATGAGTGCAAGAGGGAGGCAGAGGATTTGGGTATGTGGTGTAAGGGGGCAGGAGTGGGGTCAGAGGGTTGGGAAAGGGAGGGCGGGGGTGCCAGAGGCAGGCTCTGGCCAGGAGATTTATAATCCAGCAGCCTGTTCCTCAATCAGCCTCCCTGCCTGCCCCGCCCCCGCAGAGGATGCAGCCATGTGCTCTGTGAATAACTACGAGCCCCTTGTGCTTTGTGGCTACATGTTATTGAAACAGGCAGCTCCCATTGACCAGTTTTCAGCCAGAAGCCAGCCAATGGGATTGTGCTGGAGGCAGGAGCAGCTCCTAAAGCTTCCCCCCCCTCCCCTTGGGACTCAGTTTTTAAAGTGAAATCGCCCTGCAGCTGTGTTTTTGAGTTGTGTGCGAGTGGGACAAGGCAAGTGGGGTGCCTACTTGGGGTTCCCTGCAGTGTCTGTAGATGGATTTGGTGTGTTGGCGAGCCAGATGCGGCCCGTGGGCCGTATTTTGTCCAGGCCTGCCCTTGACCTTCGAAAGATCATATTGCAATCAGTAGAGCGGAGCATATGCTTCAACCCGTTCATGAACTGTATTAATTCTCTCTCTCTCTCTCTCAGTTCCAAGACCTAATCTGACCAGTTAGTATGTTTGTCAATAATAGTCCAAGAGAGGCCAACAGGCTGTTCTGTGGCATAACATGAGGCTGCTGTTCTTCTTTTCATCACTGTCAACAGATTCCAAATAGGCAGTGTGGTCTGCAAGTCCCAGCGGTACATTTTTCTCCTCTCTTGAAAATAGGGTGGTCATCAAGCTATCTCAAGAATAGAGGACAACTGCATTTAATGCTTAGGGGGCCTGTGGCTGGGGAATGTGAGGGGTTCAGGAGTCAGGGCTGGGGGCGGAGGGGTGAGTGTGGAGGGCCAGGGGGCCATTTCGGGAGGGAGAGGGCTGCTGCCAAACATACTGGGTCGCTGCTGCTTTTCTTCCTCTGACTCTCTGGAATTGAGGGAAAAGTACAGAGACTGCTGCATTCCTCCTCTGCCTTCCCCTCAAGCAGCCAGGAACAAGAGAGAGACACAAACTGTATTTTCCCTTCACTCCCTGATAAGGGAAGAAGACCCATATCCCCCCCCCCCAAAGTGTGCTGGGAGGCTGTGTTAGCAGCTGGGGCACCCCAGCCTAGTCCCTTTCACCTCCCTGGCTACCTGCTACTTAGCAAGGCAGCCTGAAGGAGAGTCCCAGGAGCCCAACTTGGCTGGGAACAGCTGGCCCCAGCCGGCTTCTTGTTGGAGCACTGCTCTGGGGCGCATCAGCTAACTTTGACCTCTGGTCTCGAGAAAATAGGACATTAAGGCGTCCTGTTTTGTATCAATAGAGGACAGAGCAGCAAAAACAGGACTGTACCGTATTGCATTTTAACTAATGTGATAAACAGAATTCTATCCTTCGCTCGGTGGCCATGGCCAGTTCAGTTAATCTCCTTGCCTCTGATGATAATATGGGTTGGAAGTACTAGTACCTACTAAATGTAATTTATTATTTCACTATTGCAGGAGGGGGCACTAATGAAGGATCAGAGACCCTTTGTGCTAGATACTGTGCAGACATGCATAAAAAGACAGTCCTTGCCTCAAAGGGGCTTGTGGACTTAAGGCAGTGTTTCTCAACCTTTTTTTTTATAAAGTACCCCTTTAAAAAAAAGTATAAGTACTCCCAGTACCTACAGTTTTCAGACACAGAGGGTTTTTTTTTTCTACCATTGCAACACATTTGTTTAAACAACTTAATTGTAGCTGGGCAGGCGATGAAATTTTTGGGTGTTAAAAGTACAAAAATAATAAAACGCTGTAAAACTTAAAACAAAAATTCAGTTTTCTCTAAATTTAAATTGTGTCGACATACCCCCTAGACTTCTCTCGAGTACCCCTAAAAGTACTCGTACCACTGGTTGAGAACACTGGACTAGATGATAAGAAAATGCAGTAGGTCAGAAGTTTTCAAACTCTGGGGCCTGGCTTGTAAGGGAAAGCTGCTAACTGGCTGCAAGATGCTTTGTTTACCTGTGTCTCTGCAAGCATGGGTGATTGCAACTCCCATTGGCTGTGGATCACAGTTCCAGGACAATGGGAGCTGTGGGAAGCATTGCAGGTTGGGACAGAGTTTGACCCAGAGTTTGAAATGAAAACCCCTGCAGTAGGCGAATGCTACACACACATATAGGGCTGCAGAAAGGAGAGGCTAATTTAACAGTAAAGTGAGCAAATGATCATTCAACCAAGTATCATTCAGCTATTTCATTTGCCTCTGCTTTAATTGCTAAATGGAGGAATTTGAATGTCTCCCTCCCTTATGGAGGGAAGGGGGAAGGAAGGGAGTTGTGAGACTGAATTAGAACTTCAATACTTTGTCTCATCTTGGAAGCACTTTACAAACATTGTCAGTAGTATTCTTTTCCAAATGCAGCGTGGTGTAGGCGAGTTCTGAGAGAGATACCTAGCTATGAAAAATACATACTTACATAAGAACATAGGTTGAAGTTCCTTTTTACAGGATGAATGAACTATGTGCTATGAATTGTTATCCTTCTTATCCCAATTGCAAGAGATGGCCTGTAATTATGGTTGGCTAATTATTCTTATGTCGTTTCATTGAGGGAGGATTTCCTTGTATCTCTTTTCCTCACACAAGCATTTTTTGATTTCCCCACCATTACTCCCTCGAATAGTATGTTTGATGCACACCTGAATTATAGAGTTTAACTTGTAATTAACATACTTGAAGCTTGCTTTTTCCTTCCTGTGCAGAGTGTAAGAGCAGATGCAAACAAAATATAGAAACAAGGGTGACCAATTTTTTTTTTAAAGTGAAGTACATCTTGAACTAGTCCTTGTTGTTCTCTGATGTACTGTTTGCTGCCCACAATACTAAACATTGGCCATCCCACTTTGCAGACGAAATATTAAATACTTTGCAGCTCCATAGTGTCTGCCATTTAGGAATCTCAGAGAATTCCACAAACATTCTTATAATTTCCCTGTAAGATACCAAACTGTAAAACTGTTTTTACTCATAGAATCATAGAAGATTAATAGAAGATTGGAAAAGACCTCCAGTTGTCATTTAGTCCAACCTCCTGCTCAAAGCAGGTCCAACCCCAACCTTTGAGCCGTGACTTAAACACCTCTAAACACAGAGATTCCACCACCTCCCTAGATAGCCCATTCCAGTGCTTTAGCACCCTCCTAGTGAATAATTTTTCATAATATCCAATCTAGACTTCCTCCACTGCAACTTAGACCATTGAATCTTGTTCTGTTATCTGCCACCACTGAGAATAGCCTAGCACCATCTCTTTGGAACCCTTCATTTTTCTTGTCTGCAGACTAAATAAGCCCAATTCCTCATAAATCATGAATCCCGTTCCCCAATCATTTTTGTTGACCTCCTCTGGACTCTTTCCAATTTATCCACGTTCTTTCTGTGGTGGTGGGCCCCAACCGTACACAGTACTCCAGATGTGGCCTCACCAGTGTTGAATAGAGGGGAATAATTACTTCCCTCGATCAGCTGGCAATGCTCCTACTAATGCAGCCCAATATGCCGTTAGCCTTATGGGCGAAAAGGGCACACTGTGACTCATATCCAGTTTCTTGTTTACTGTAATCCCCAAGTCCTCTTCTGTAGAACTGCTGTTTAGTCAGTGCTTGGGAGTCTTTCATCCTATATCCTATGGGATTCCCCATTTTTTAGATTACCAAATTGCCGAGCAATTAAAGGACTTGCCCAAAGTTTTGTGGTGAGTCAGTGGCAGAGCTTGTGTTCTTATTTCCAGTTCCTGTTGTACACGCCAGATGTTTCCTCTCTACACGAAAATGCAAGAGCAGCAATTCTTAGTGTTCCCTGTGTCAGAATGCACTGGCATTAACACCTATGCTAACAGAATGCTGCGCTGATTCAGAGAGAATTTCTCAGAGGGCTTGTCTTGGGAAGGATTCATTGCTGCACTTCAGGCTATGTTATAAAATGTGTGTGAGTGGTGCTAATTAAGGGGTCCATTTCTGCTCTCATTGTAGCTGATGATATAATCAGATGGAACATTTAAAAAAAGGCTTTTTTATTGTACAATACACCTACTGTTCTCACAGATGTAACATCTTGACTTTTGCAGTTTCGACTTTGATTATTGTTACTGTAAGAGAACTAACACAAATGCATGTAATCCTCTAATAGGGCAACACAGAAATCCTCTTAAAGGAAATGTCTGTTTTGCTTTGGAGACTTAAAGATGCAGGAAATCAGACTGCAGTTGAAGGTAGTACTGTGGCTACTCTTCAGGAGGTGCAGCTGTCTAGACACTCTTGTTAGTAAGATCAAATAAACAAATAAGGTGTCCGGCAGAATCCATTACAATGCCCAGGAAAGTGTTATTTTTACCTTGACAATTTTGCTCTCCTCCTTGCTGTTCTTGCTAATGCTAGTTAGTAATGTTTGTGAGGCCAGCTACAGTCTGAAGAGTAACCACTTCAGTTTGGCAGGCCTGAGAGCAAACCCCCAAAGTGCTGAGCAGCCAGCCAAGATCCTTTCTGCTGCCATTGCTCCTGTTGCTCAATTTGCACAAATGGCAACTTGCTTTAATATAGCAGCAGTGAATTTTAACCATATAAAAAGGACAGATTGATTGCTAGTCATCCATTTGCTGTGGCTCAATTTTAGGTACATTTTAACTGCCTTCTGAGAGTTCCAGCTGTGATGGTGCAATCTCCCCCTGAATTACCAAAGGTCAGTGAAATGAACTGCAAAGATCATGGCTATCATCCCACTCAAGGCTGTAACTCACCGTTCAGCGTCTGTGTCTGTCCCTCACTGCCCATTCCACTGATCCCTGCGACAGAATGTAGTCCGTTAGCTCCAGCGCAGAGGGTGATGCTGTTAGTTTTGGTTCAGTGCCTGTTGTCATGACCAAGATAACATCCCTCTGACTTTAGAAATGCAATGTTCCATCTCTGTAAGATTGAGGCCTTCCACATCCATTGCCTTGTGGACCAAATTTCCCACTGGCATAAGCTCCGTTGACTTAGTCTCCTGCTTTTGCAGTTTGAATTTGGTCTAATGTCACAATTTGGGATTAATGCATGCTACTAGGAATGTAAAAAGTGGCTACAATAGTGTAACAAATTGTTTAACTGGTTAACCACCAGCTGCAAGTGGCCAGGACTGCGCTGGTCCCAGTCCCTGGGTTTGCTGCAACCATCAGGGCTGGTTAACTGTGTACCTTGTAAGCAGGCTGATAAGCCATCTGCTTACTGGGTAACCAGTTAGCCTCTTATATCCCTACCTGCTACTGTGGTTCTCTTGTTGACTTTCAGAACACTCCGCTGTACTGAGGTGGGTGCATTGTCTAATTGGCACCTCCCAAAGAGAGTCTGTCATGGCAGCTCTGATGGTCCTTATCGGCACAGGAACAAACACCTTCACTTGAAACAGTGTCTTGTGTGCTTTTAAAAGATGCGAACAGTGCCTCAAACAGACAGCAAGCCCCCAGCAGCTGCTGGAGGTGAATAGAGGATGGTAGGCAGAAAAGGAATATCCATCTTGTACGAGACTAGACACAAGAACCTCAGGCAGAAGATTTGCTTTAGTCTCTGGTAGGGATGTAAGCAAGTAGTTGACTACTCGACTACTCACTTTCCCCACCCCTTGCTGCTTCTGTGTCAGCCGGTTTCCCCCCAGCGCCATCTCCCCAGTGCCACTTGCCCCTCCATCAGACGCAGCAGTGTGGGAGGGGAGGGTGGCCAGGGGAAGCTGCCATGAAGCAGTCCCTGCCCGTGGTGGCCTGGGCTGGCTGCAGGCAGAGGCTGCTCCAGCAGCAGCCCCTGTCCGTGGGGTTCCCAACAGACAGGAAGCTGCAACCCCTTACAGACAAGGGCTGCTGGATGGCTCAGTCCTGGCTCGCGCCAGGTCCAGGAGCTACCCTGGCTGCAGCTCTGCAGTTTAAATGTAGTAAGAACCAGGCACACAGGAAGGCATCCCTTATTGACTAATTGTGTAGTCGATAAAATTTTATTGACTACACGATTAGTGGATTACCTACCTCTTAACATCCTTAGTCTCTGGGCATGCCAGTATCCTTTTCCATCCCCTTTGTGTCATGCCTAGTAGAATTATAGCACAAAGGAGTGTCTCAGGCCAGTGTGTCTTAGAGGCAGTGGACTCTGAATAATTAGTTCCCAACACCAAAAGGGGAATGAGATGGTGAGATTGTAGAGATAACAGTAGTAAATAGTTATCAGAGATTTTGCCCATGAAAGCTCATGATACTGTATATATTTTGTTAGTCTCTAAGGCCACAGGACTCCTCATTTTTTAAATTATCAGAGGGATAGCTGTGTTAGTCTGTACCTGTAAAAACAACAAGGAGTCCTGTGGCATCTTAAAAACTAACAGATTTATTTGGGCATAAGATTTTGTAGGCAAAGATGATAATGAAGTGGGTCTTTGTCCACAAAAGATGATGCCCATAGAAATATGTTAGTCTTTAAGGTGCCATAAGACTCCTTGATGTTTTAGGGTGTGTCTACACTGCACCGTAACTCGAAATAAGATACACAATTTGCGTAGTTCAAACTGCATATCTTATTTCAATGCTATTTTGAAATAGCTTATTTTGTCATTTGGCGCTGTCTACGCAGCACTACATTTCAAAATAAAGTGCTATTCTGATACGTCCCTTACTCCTACTAGAATGAGATTTATAGGGACACAGGAATAACGAGCCCGAAATAACAGGCTTGCTGTGAAGACGCAGGATTGCTATTTCAGGATACTGTAGTATCCTGAAATAGTATTGCAGTGTAGACGTACCCTCAGTTAGTAGTAAACAATGGCAGTTTTTCTGACTCGGTTATCTGTGGCGGCATGATAGCATTTATTCAGAAACCTACAGCTTTTTAAGGGAAATTTTATTCCTTGTTGAAGAGCTGCCCACATGAATGTCTGCTGGCTTTCCACACAAGACACATTCCAGTTAGTGTTTTTGGCTGTGGTTTTTGAAACCTTTTCATATTTTTTCCCCTTTGTAGAAGAAAGGAACAGCTTTTGAGTAGATTAAAAGCCATTTTTGGCTACTGTTGATCAGCACAGTTTTCCACAATTTTAAGGTCTGTCTATTCACGCATGTGTTGGCTTCTTGACTCTTTGCATGCTATTCCTGTAGACATGCTGTATTTTGGATGATGCACTGTACATGCGTAGGCACCATAAGCTATTTGAATTCCATGTCTAAACATGTCTTGGAAGTCTGTGTAAAAGTTGTTTTTGACTTTTCCAATTAGTTTGAAGGTCAGCAGTCAGAACTCATGCCCTATTGGATAAAGGTAAATAAGTGTGGGTGGTTGTTTTAAGCATAAACATCTCTGCCTTATTTTTCCACTCTCTATAAAAATGTGCTTTCTTTTTTTAAAACCATGGTAGAAAAAACACATAGCAAAAACTGCCTGGGACACATTTGCATATGCATTCCCTGTTCAGTCACCATTATATATGTTCACTTCAGCTGTACTTTTTAACCCACATGAAAAATGAATCTTTGTGTCCATTTGCAAAAGTTGCAGTGTAATGTCTGTTTTAATATTGTCTCAGTAACATAGAAGCGGTTGCAACACACCACCATAGATGTCCAAGACAAACAAATGCAAGCATTAGCTGTATTTGATGGAATGTGGTGCTCTGGGTTTTTTTTTTCCTATACATAATATTTTGCTCTTAAAGTAGCTTCTATTTGCAGAAGCTAAAGTATTTTACAGACTTTGGCAGGGAGCGCCTGTGTGCCGTGAAAACTCTTCACTGTCATTCTGATCAGCACTTCTCCCATCTGACAAAGCAGCAGGGAGCTGAGAAGCAGTGTGGTTGGCCCAGGTCCCTATTATATCTGCCATGGAAAAATCCCTATGACTTTTCTATGACAGCGAGGGAAATGAATGTTGCCAAAATAAAATATTGCGGGAAACTCCATGCAGTTTGTCCATGCAGGGGGCATGAGCTGGGCTTACATTTGCATCCCACAATCCGTTGCAAATGAAACTATTGTATTTATATGTTAGGTAATTCAATAGCGTGTCTGGACCTGAGCGCTTTGCAATGCATAGGCCTGCAAGGGATAATTTGATGGCTGAAGAATTAGGCTTATCTTTGAATCTGTATTAACTGTAATATTTTCTGTATACCTAAGTAGGGTTGCCAGATGGTTTAACCAAAAATACCGAACCCCTCCTCCTCCAAAAAACAAACAAACATGGGAAAAATTCTGTTGGGGGGAAAAAAGGGGAGACCAAGGTTGTTGCGCAAAAAAATAAAATAAAATAAAACAGCGTTAAAACAGCATGGCGCTTTCAGCTCTAGTGGGAACTGAACTCTGGATGCAAAAGCATGATCCTGTCCTCCCTGAGCTAAAAGCCTCCTCTGATAACTCAAAGTCCCTGTGTCATCATGAGGTTTGATTTGATCTAGGCACTAGTGGGGGACTGTTGACACGGTGTAAGCGTGGGTTTCATGAATGACAGTTATTGCTGGTTCAAGATTTCTGAAAGTGCTGGATCCTGACCACGACTGTAACCACTGCATTCTGCTACAATGGACAACAGTCATTTATTTGTATTACTAATAGCCAAAAGCTCATCAGACTGGTGTGGCAGTTGGGTCAAGTAACCCACCATCTGTGCAGTCTCCCTCATATAACCAATGAAATTGTTGCATGTGAATTAGCTGTTGGCCAAGGGTGGTGATTGGTTGAGTTACCTCTGCTGTCACTCTTGGGATGACATAAATACATGCTGCACTGTAGCTGAAAGCCAGGAATGTTGCCCGACTGTAGAGTGGCTAAGAATTGAAAAATTGGTTGGTAACAGATTACAGATCCCAGTGATGATCGAACCTAGTGAAATTCTTAACAAAAAGATCACTGAATGAAGCTGCTAACTGTTTCCATCACTTCATGCTAGGGATGTGAGTGAGTCATCAACTAGTTGACTAACTGATAAGCCTAGGTTTATCGGTTAGTCAAGTTGACTACTCGCATTTCTCGCCCCCTCCCCCCCGACTTCCTGCCTCTGTATCAGAGTCAGTAAAGTGGGGGGAAAAGGAGCTGGTGCTGGGAGGGAGCTGGCTTAAAAGTTGGTTCCCCCTAGCACCGTCTCCACAGAGCTGCCTGTCCCCCACCCCGTGCTGCTGCCTCTATCAGAGGCAGCAGCACGGTGGGGAGAGTGGCAGGGGAGGCTTCCGCAAAGCAGAGGCTGCTCTGGCTGTGCAGGCAGCCCAGTCCTGGGATTGTTGATATACAGATGCTAGGACCTACAGCCAGGGTGGGCAATAAGTGGCTCACTTGGTTGCCAGGGTTAGGCGCTGGTGACTGCAGGATGCTTGGTTTATCTGTGTGTCTGCATGCATGGCTACTCTCAGCTCCCAGCCGTGGTTTACTGTTCTCTGCCAATGGGAGCTGTGGGAAGTGGGGTGGGCCAGACTATCACTTTCTATAGCTCCCATTGGCCAAGAATAGTGAACTGTGGCCAACGGGCGCTGAACATGGCCATACCCATGGATGCACAGATAAATAAAGCATCTGGTGGTCCTAGGGGCTAACACTGGCAAACCATGTCTGGCCCACAAACTGCTTATTGCCCACCCCTGACATAGAGGCTCCTGTCATTGATTGGGGGCCCATATGCGCTGTGGATAACAATAACAACACTAATGGTAATAAGGCCATCTCAGTGTTACATAGTGCTTTTTCTTCCATAGATCTCAAATGCTTAACATAGGATGTTAGTATCACGGCCCCACCTCTGTAAAATGGAGTAAACTGAGGCACACAGAGATAAAGTGACTTTCCCATGGTCATTCAGCACGTGAGTGGCAGAGCTAGGAACAGAAGCTAAATCTCTTGAGACCTTCTCCAGTACTCTGTTCCCTACAGACACCACACCGGCTCCCGTTAAATATAAAATATAAATGCATTTTATTTTATGTGCATGCAAAAATATAAATAAATCACAGTATAGATGTTTGCACATAATGAAAAGACTATTTCTGTCTCAATGACTTTATAATCTAACCTTAATTAATAGATTGGTTTCTGAATAGGCATTGATGTCAGCAGGAGGAATGCTGGCCTGTGTAATGAAGGAGTGATAGTGCAGGCTGTACTGATTCTGTGCTCCAGATCCTTCGCTTTTTTGTTTTTGTTGTGGAGAGAGGCAGAGTAGAGGGTGAAGTGATGGGGCATGTTCCACATTCTTCTTTATAAAATGCCTTTTCAGTACAAATTTGTGCTCTATTGAAGTGCTCCATGTTACAGACTAGAATTCTGGAAAAATGTGCATTTTACACAAACACTGGGATTAGAAGAATGCAACTAACATTTAACTTTTGTTTTTGTTTTCCCCCACTCCCAATAAAGGACAACATCAAGTCTCTTGAAACAGCACTAGGAGCTAAAAACCTCATGTACCTTGTTTTTCTGAATTTTATTCCCTCTGTACTATTGTTAACAAATGCACCACAGCTGATCTGATAGAAAATTTAAAAACTCTAATTTATTCTTCATTATTATTTTTAATTTCATCTTAGGCTGGTCAGATTTTACTTTGGCTCTTCGTCAGTTTCACTCTCTGTTTCTATTAAAGTATAATATGCTGGGCTGCCCTCTCTCTGCCTGTGGAGAGCTCGGACACC
This sequence comes from Pelodiscus sinensis, assembly GCF_049634645.1. Taxonomy (NCBI): domain Eukaryota; kingdom Metazoa; phylum Chordata; order Testudines; family Trionychidae; genus Pelodiscus; species Pelodiscus sinensis. The sequence continues at coordinate 312,958,849 of NC_134711.1, forward strand.
TCTCCCTCCCCTCCCCCTTGGATAGGGGCTGCTGCCAGACCAGCTTCTGTTCACAGCCAGCCTGGGTCGACTTGGACAGAGACTGCTTTGTGGCAGCCTCCTCGCTCCCCCCCCCCCCCCCCCCCCCCCGCAGCAGCCTCTGTCTGCAGGGAGCTCAAACCCCCTTGGACAGGGGCTGCTGCCATCCTGCATGGGGCAGCAGGCAGCCTGTCTGGGTGGGGAGCTGGTTTTTAAACTGGTTCCCCTTGCAGACCAGCTCCTACCTGGCACCCCAGATTGCTGCCTCTGATAGAGAGGCAGCAGCACAGGGTACCAGGGATCTCCCTGAGAGTGAGGCCAGGAGCGCACTGGATGCCAGCTCCGCCCACAGGCACTGTCGAATAGTTGTATAACCGACAATATTTTGTGCGCTTACATGGCTATTCCATTACCTGATATCTCACATCCCTAATCTCTGCCCCTTAAGTCCTTCTGTTTAGGTCCCATTAAAGTCTGCCATCAATCAGGAAAAACTGACTGTCTACAGCGAAGACAGTGAATGTTACTATATACAAAGTGAAAACAAATACATACTGTGATGGGTTTGGTTGCTGGGACCCCTTTGGGACTGTCACTTGAGGTGCTGAAATATCACAGAGCCACCTTCCTGCCCTCCTGGGTGCCCCTCAACTCTGTCGTGCTGAGCCAGACCCTCAGGCTTCGTCCAGCAATGACACAGAGACGGGGTTACAGCTCTCTGTAGTATAATAAAGATACTGAGATCAGCTCTGCTCTGGGAAGGCCCAGCTAAAGGGACTTGTCACAGCACCCAAATGCACAGTCTCAATGGGACCTGAACCCTAGATAAATCCATCTTACCCTGTATAAAGACTGATTCAGGATAAGCTCATGTTGTTCACGTTCTTTGTTTGGTTTTAAAGAAAGAGATGCATAGCTGCTCCCACCTTCCGGTACAATTATTTACACTGGGTTTATTAATAAACAAAAGTGATTGATTGTATTAAGTATATAAGGTAGGACTGAAGTAGTCATAAGAGATAGCACACAGAGTAAAGTAGGTTACTAAGCAAAATAAAAGAGAACATGCAAGCTAAGCTTAGTATACTAAAGAGATTAGTGACATGTAATATCTCACCCTCATAGATGTTCTAATAGGCTTCTGGTCCAGCTGTTCCCTCAGATATTTCCTGAAGTCATGTTGGGTGGGGAAGCCAAGGAGCACTCATAACCTAGAATACCTTACATCTCACCCTTAAATAGGAGGTGTTGATCCCCTCCCAGCTATTCATGGAAAAGTTCATGGTTTTAGATGGATTCCAGTCTCCAGTGACATGATCACATGTCTGTGCAAGACCTCTGTCTTCTCTCTTCAGGGGCTGACCCACGTGGCTGCAGGAAGTCTAAATTCTTGCTAATGGGCCATTATAGCCCTGAAGTACCATTAATGGCCCTCACTTAGCATGACTACATTAATAACACAGGTTTATACTCCATATTCCCAACTTGATCTACAAAGATGACACGTCCATATAAATGAAAATCATATTCAGTAGTTTATAACTATTCCAGAGATATCTTACATGAAGTATTTTGTATAAAGCATATTCCAGATATGTCTTATTCATATTCATAAGCATATTTTTATAAAGCATATGAAATGCCCTGTCACATGTGCATTAAAAAATTGGGGCAGGGAAACAGGAAAATGTTGTTTGTTCTAATCTTTGTTCTAATGATCTTATGTTTTATTTAGATTCTTCCCCTCCACCCTAACTATATTGCGTGTGCGTGCATGTATGTGCATAGTTATTTATTTATTTTATTTTAATGTTGGCAGTGCTCCTTAAAAATGTCTAAACATGTTTGGTTCAATATATGGTAAAGCGAAAGACCTGTGCTTCAGAGCTGAGCTTTGAGACACCAAGTAGCAGCTTGAAACTAGTTTTCTTTTGAATTACATCTTCCTACATGTAGTGGCAGTTCTAATGGATCAGCCAACACAGCATTTGGTTGCTATAACAGAAGAAAACTGTGTGTTTTCCAAGAGAAGGCTGTGCATTGACATGCAGAGCGATGGGCGCTGATATGGCAAACACACTGAACTTTGCTCACATGTGTAGTCCCGTTGAAGGTGGGTTCTATGTAAGAGCGATCTCTGCAGTTTATTTATATATTGGTATTGATTCCTTGGGAAGGATAGTGAGTGCAAGTCATGCACATGCTTACACAAGGTCTGAATTTGGCCTCAGACGTAAGCTCTGCTTCTAGCAGAGTTGCTCAACCTGAGAGAGAAAGAAGAGCGAGAGGCTCCATGAAGTCTATTGGAGACCTCACATCTATTTTGTGTGGGAGGTGCTCTGATACTACAAAGATCAGGGATTAGTGGTAGCATAAAACTCTAGGAGAGGAAAATAATGTGACAAGCCCACCAGGCAAATATGCGAAGGCATGTCAAGCTTTCAGTGTCACCCTTTTAAAATAAGAACTCGGTTGCTCCAAAACAATTAACATTTCCCATCTAGCTTTTGAATCCTTGCCCGTAACTTACACTGCTTGTTCTGTTATTCTGAGTGACTGTGCATTGTATGTTCTGTCAGGATGTCAAAGATAAGGAGGAACCTTCTGTTCCCTTCCAGACAAATACATGGAAGAGCAATGCAAAGAGCAGATAAAAAGAAACTATCCAGTCTGTAGGAAGCACAACAAAAAATACTGGAGAGGGAAACCAGGCTCAGCTTGGGATAACTAATACATGTGAAGGGAGCCAAATGCAAGGAGAATAAAGTTCCCTTGGAAAGAAACTAAATCAAACTGGAAGTTAAATTCTCAGCGGAATAAATCCTAGGGCACTTCTTTTCTGCAGATAAATTCCTTGTCCATGGCACATGCTGAACAAAATATTAACCCACAAAAATATCTTAGTCATCCACTAACTCGGCTGTGCTACATGCAGACAAACCACTGTCAGACTAAAAAGAAAAACAAAGGGGGATTCTGCTGACTTTATTCCCATGAGTGGGTCCCACTCGTTCCTGGCAAGGTGAAGGAACACTACCAAGCACAGAACTTCCACAGCAGCTGGGTGGTGTAGGCAGTAAGTGTCTGTCAGGAGGGAGCAGCGTGGGGGGGGGGGGCAAGCGTACCATGGGGGTCTCACTAATATGTTTGAGAGGCAATAGAACTGCCTGTGGCCCCATTGTGCTGGTTTCCTCCTTCAAGAGATTTCTTTGGGACGTGGAAGATGTGGATTGGAGAGTGCATGGGGACCTCCAAGTCAGCAGGAGGACTGTGTATGAATGGCTGGGGCAGTGGATAGATTTCCCCTGCTCTTTTTCCCCCTCTCTAGCATCCTCCAACAGCTGGACCTCCGTTGTCCATGAGCCCCTATACTCACAGACTCCAGTGTTCAGTGAGTGGCATTGTGACCTGGCACATGGGGTCGTAGTGCCACTCATGTCCGATTCAGTCCAAAAGTGCTTGGATCGTGGCCCAGGTGGCACGTCTTCTCTGGGCTTCATGGCTCTGGCTGGCAGTAGATAACCCTGGGGACCAGAGTATGCTTCTGGGAAGAAATGAGCTCTCTCCCTCTCAGAGTGATTTGTCAGGTGGTTTTCTTCCCTTTGTGTCACTTCTGGATTTCAGTGTGGCTGTGTGAGATCCAACTTCTGCTTACTCATGTTAAGTAATCATGCTTAGCGGATCACACGTGAATAATAAGGAATTGTTTTACTCTGAGTCGGTAACTAAAAATACTAAGTGCTGTGTCACAGTTCCTTGGAGATGCACTAGTGCCTGGCAGCAAGAACGACTGTTATGGTGGTTCAAATGCTCTTGCTGGATTGAGAGAAAAGGGAAAGAAAAATGCATTCATATATGACTGAGAAGTGGGTCTGGCCCACGAAAGCTCATCATCTAATAAACCATCTTGTTAGTCTTTAAAGTGCTACATTGTCCTGCATTTTGCTTCATATATGACTGAGTCATCAGAAAATGTCCTGTGGTTGAAAGTTATAGAAGCAAAAATGTGATAACAGTATTTAATATAATGTTTTGATTAGCCAGCGCTGATACTGCTAGGGATCTGTGCTTTGTGTTTATGTATAATACCAAGGATTCGTAATCAAAGACCCCAGTCCCACAAGAAGCTCTGTGCAGGTGAATCCCCCACTAGGGGGACCCCTCTTCCACCTATCCAGATTCCCGAGATTCTTGTTTAAACCTTCATCTCATGCCTTAATGCCGGGTTATGGAAGCCCCACAGGCCACAATGATACTCAGCCCATGCCGAGGGCCGCAATTTGTGTGATTGCATGTACAGGCAGTCCCCGGGTTACATGGATCCGACTTACATCAGATCCCTACTTACAAACGGGGTGAGGCAACCCTGCACTAGCTGCTTCCCTCCAGCAGACCAGGGAGATGCGAAGCTAGCACCCCCCTCCAGCAGACCAGGGAAACGCGGAGCGGCTTTCTCAGCAGACACCTCAGCTTGAGAATAAAAGACTGAGGGAAGTGAGGTGTGGGAGAATAAAACTGAGCTCTGGAGAAATGTTTGGGTAGAGTTTCCCCTACAATATGTACCAGTTCCGACTTACATACAAATTCAACTTAAGAACAAACCTACAGTCCCTATCTTGTACGTAACCCGGGGACTGCCTGTATATGCAAGTAAATATGCAAATAGCTTCTTTCACACTGACAGGCATGAATACATAAATTAAGGCAAGGCTACACAACACACAGGCCCCATTTAAGTCAGTTCTGCTGATATTAACAAAATGCAATTTTTACCCCATTTCCACCCATATGATAGCACTTTAAATGAGCAATGACAGCCCGGGAATTTAACTACTAAAATGCATATCAACAGAAGACCATTATATTGATAGGGTTGCCAGGTATCCAGTATTGACCTGGACGGTCCGGTATTTTCACCTCCTGTCCAGTAAAAAAAATTCAGAAAATACTGGATACCTAAAATGCCCAGTATTTTCTGATTTTTTTTCCCTGCCAGGAGGCGAAAGTACCGGACACCTGGCAACCCTAGAACACACTTGGCAACTGGGCCCAACCCCCGGCCTCCCCCCTGACTCCCAACACCCCCCGCCCCCGGATCCCCTGCTTACCTAGTTCTGCAGGGAAGCTGCATTTTGGCTTGATCAATAACACAAAATGGCCGCCAGCAAAAAGCCTAAAGACCAAGGGGAAACAATGCCTTCCCTGGGTCTTAGTGCGCAACTGCTCCCCTGTTCCTGACTCTGTTATAATGCTGTTTTATTTATTTATTTATTTATTTATTTATTTTTGTGCTTAATAACTCTCGGAGTCCTTTTTTGTTTGTTTGTTTTTTGCTCAACAACTTTGGTCTCCCCCTCCCCCTTTTTTCCCCTCCCCCAACATAATTTTTTTCCAGTGTTTTTTTTTGGGAGTGAGGTGAGGGAGGGGGATGTTCAGTATTTTTGGTTAAACTATCTGGCAACCCTATATATTGACTACTTTTTTGTTTTAGCTCTCACTCGCGGGCTGCAAACAAACGGGCTGCATGCCGCGTGTTGAGTAGCCCTGCCTTAATGGCTCTAATTTCTGCTGGCCTAGATGCCAACCATATGGTCCACTAAAAAAGTAGGTGCAAGGGACATCTTCCTGTCTCATTATCTAATCACAGCAACACCCTCTTTGCATCCTTTCACTAGCTCCTCCCCCTACCCCATCGAGTACAATTTAAGGAAGCTTATAGGGCCTTTCCCCATCTAGCCAGTATTGTTTCTGCTCTGCTATCTTATTAGACTGCCAGCCTTGCTTTCCCCTTGTCAATGAGGGCAGGTTTGATTGTCTGCTTCTCTGAAGGGACTGGGACAGCGTGGGAATAAACTCCCTGACAAAAATAAGAAGGCTTCCACCTCTTCCTCTTTTTAAAACTCTTTAAAATCTTTCCTCAGCCATAGTACCACCAAGTTGCTATCTTTTAGTATTAGCTAGGTAGGTGGAGAGCTAAGATTTTGGCTTTATGCCAAACCCTGTTTATTTTATTGATAGCTTGTTTCCTATTTACTACCCACCCCCCCTCATTTCATCCACTTGTTGAATCCTGCCAGGTGCAGATTGCAAACTCATTGGGGCAGGGGTGCCTCTTTGGGATGTAAAATCCAATTTAATTGGTTAACCAGTTAAACATATTGGGCTGGTTGAGCTGGACCCTGCCACTTGGCAGGAGCAGCCATGTTTGAGGTGGCCCATGGGGCAGGAACAGCCCTCTGCCTCCAATGGGTAGGGGTTACTGGTTAAACCTTTCATGTCCCTAATGTCGCCTCTGCTGTTGATTTGTCCAGTGCCTAGCACAGTGGAGCCCTGATTGGTATTGCCAGTTATCAGAATATGAACTAGGGATGTAAATGTGTAGTCAACTATGCGATTAACCAATAAGCCTAGGCTTATTGTAATCTATTCAACTATTCGCATTGCTGTATTAGAGGTAGCAAGGCAGGGGAAGCAGGAGCTAGCATTGTGGGGAGCTGGCTTCAAAGCCAGCACCGGCTCTATGGTGCCTCCTTCCCCACCCTTCCCCGGTGCTGTCTCTATCAGAGGCAGCAGCGTGGGGTGGGGACAGGGGAGGTTGCCGGGAAGCTGCCTCTGCCCACAGCAGGCCCAGGCTCCCTGCAGACAGAAGCTGCTTTGTGGCAGCAGCCCCTGTCCGCAGGGATCCAAGCTGGGATCCCCCCATGGACAGGGGCTGCTGTGGACAGAGGCTGCTGGCTCCCACCTGCCATCCTATGTTGCTGCCTCTTCTAAAGAGGCAGCAACATGGAGTGGCAGGGGGCTCCCTGGGAGTGGAGCTGGAGCGCACTGGCTGCCGGTCTAGCCCCAGGTATATAGAATAGTCGAGTAACAGGTAAGAATTCATGTGGTTACTTGACTATTCAATTACCCAATACCTAACTTCTCTAATATGAACAAGTAATGTGTTCTCTTTAGAAAGAGAAAACTTGTGGCTTAGCCCAAACCAGATGCCTTGGGAGCAAAACGTGTAATGAAACTTTGTACCTGTCTCTCCAAGGCTTATGTAGTGTGTGTGTGGGGGGGGGGAGGGTTGGTACTGGCAGAAACTAGGCAAGATAGGCTCATAAACCAGCATCTGTAATTCCATGTAGCCGGCAGCCTGGACACTGAGGATCACACTGAATGGAGGTAAAGTTCACACTCAGTCATCTTTTTACAACAGGGCCTTATTTTGCCTCGCAGGATGGCAAAGGTTGAATTGGCTCTGCTGGCTTGTGCTCAGATTTGTGGGCATGTCAAATGCCTCTGTGTCAGGAAGGTAAGCGCCCTCTCACCATTGTAGATGCAAGTCTCTTATCTTATTAGCCGTGCAAACTCTGTAATAAACTTTGCCCTGAGTATTTGGAGGAGTAAAGTTCACCAGTAACTCAACGGATCGCAAAGGCGCATACTGGTTTCCCTGTTGCAAGGGAATCTGAAAACTGCATTGCTTTGTTAGTGGCGCCCTGCGAGAAGATCACATGCCAGGCTCCTGAGAGTGAAGCGACAATGCAGAGCTAGCACAATTACCAGCTGGGTGAGCCTCTGCTGATGCTTTCCCTTTGGCTTATTTATATTTCTCTCTCCCTTGCAGCTGCGTAAATGAGTATGGAAGATTATGATTTTCTGTTCAAAATTGTTTTAATTGGCAACGCTGGCGTGGGGAAAACCTGCTTGGTCCGACGCTTCACTCAGGTAGGACATTTCTGTTGGGGAAGAGGCTTCCGTGCTTTATCAGGGCAGTTTTTAGTTTGTGTGGGAAAATGCACTTGAATGAGTAGCTGCCTGTAAGATCGCTTGGAATCTGTGGCTGTGAAGTGAGGGGTTGCCTGCAATGCGGATCAGGGAGAGCACTTGGTTGTAACTAGCCCCATCTTGGCAGCTCTAGAGAGAAAAACATGGCGACATGAGATGGGCATGATTTTGGTGGGCTTTAGATCAGACCTGTATGGGTCATAGAGACTGAAGTACCCTCTTGCTGCAGCTCACTGCCACCCCTTTTCTTCCCTGAGTCCTGCAGTGCAGGGTATAAAAGGCATGTTGGTGGGAGGTTTGGGAAGCTTTCACAGCTGCTTGAAACTGCTCTCTAGCTAGAGAAATTCAGTGTCTGGGGTTGTCAGTGCAGCACCTTCCCTCCCCTCCCCTTTAAAAAAATAGGCTTTGAAAGGGCATTTAATGATGACTGATGCTCCATTTTAAAATCAGAGGTAACTCTGAAAAAAACTCTCAGCCCCCTGCATGTGTGATCCACACAGCTGAAGCCTCCCAGTAGAAATGGGGGTTGAGAAGGTCCCTGCTTGCCTAGCAGAACATGAAAAAAACAACAGTGTTGGGGCTGATTTCCTTTTCTGTGCAGCAATCCTGGGGGAAGGGAGAGGCAGGGTTTCTGTAATCTGGGCCAATGGGGAAGTTTTTATTTTTTAAGTAACTCCAATTATGGTTTTCAGTCAAGTTTCACTTTAAAGTCTCAGCACTTTTTCCCAGTGATTGGTTTTACAAATAAGTCTCTGGATATCTTAAGTTCACTCTTTTCCTCCCTCTTCAGCTACAAGCAAATTGCTGGCAGCACTAGAGCTAAACCCAAGGGTCTAAACTGTAAAATCTGCAGCTAATTGTGCTGCTCCCCAAGTTTTGGCTTGCTGCTGCTGCTAGCAGAGGCAGATATGGCCAGAAATCAATGTGCCTTTGTGTAGGTCTGCAGGCCTGGAAACTAATAATTGAAAAGCTATTATTATTTTACTTTTTATTTTTGCTTGGGTCCCTTTACTTCACTATCCCTAAATATAATACTACCAGAAATGTAAGTTACAGCCTCTTGACCAGGCTACTGTCAAGATAGCAGCTGACTTTTCATTCACTCACACAAACGCTAGTGTAAAAATGCAAGAGTATTGTTTGAAAAGTGGCTTTCACAGAGTTGCATTGAAGTGTAGGGGAAGTGGAAATCTGTGATGACAAAATGTTCTTTTCTGAGGTTTTTGCCACCTCTCATTCTTAGGAACTGAGAAACTGACACTGAATCAGTTAAATGGCCAATCTAATCCAGCGCCCTATCTCTGACATCTGTCAATATCAGATTCTCCAGAGAAGGGTGTAAACATCTATCCTTCTTTTCTGTTTTCTCCTCCCCTTTCTCTATTCCCCTTCCCTTTTCTTGTCCCTTCCCTCCCACCTCCCCCACCTCACAAATCAAGTTGTTTCCCCACCTCCCACTGGTCTGCGAACCCCTCTCTGCCGGGCCATGGCATGTTGCCAGGCCACGCCTCCAGCTTTTATTTAGCCCTCCTGCTGGGGTTCCCCTGGGAATTTCCTTCCCACCCACTTACCCATGCAGCAGCAGGGTAGTAGGGCAGCAGGCAGCCAGGTGTGCTGCAGCTGGAGGCAGGACCACGGTGAGGCTGTCCTGCAGCCGCTACACGGCTGGGCCAGCGGTGCTGCATAGAGTGCAGCTGCCCTGGCAGGCAGGCCCAAGCACTGTGTGGAGCGAGCCTGCCAGCAGGGCCAAGCGCCCCGTGATGGGCAGCTGCCCCTGCAACCTGCTTCTCCTCCCTCTCTTCTCAGCGGGAGCCCCCCCCCCTCAATCCCCTGGCCTCTAGCTGCTCCCAGCCAGCAGGTACACATATTAATTATTATTATTATATGATATTAAATGCATAGGAAAATATGAATATGCAGAATGTGACAGCAACCTGTTAACTTCTGCCTCTTTAATTCTGGTGCAATTGAGGCAAAAGGTTTGGACCGGCGAATACTCTTTAACAAGTATTAGCAACTATCTTACTGGTTTTTTTAAATGTATGTGCAGCAGTTTTTCAAATTCTTGTTAACCATCATGTCCCCCCTCCTTTGATTTGCCTGATATGCCATGGGTTAAAATTACCATAATAGGTATGCAAATAAATTAATTGACACAATTAATATGCAAATATTTCAGTGCTGGTCCGCCAACAATTTTTGAATCAGTTTGCTGGTCCGTGGTATAAAAAAGGTTGGGAACCACTGCCTTACTCTATGGAAAAGAGTTGGAGATGCATTGGAGAGACCTTTGTACAGCAAGAGACATGATTTATTGGCCCAACTAGAATTGATTTTGCTGCTATTCCATGCTGTGGATTCCCAGCACAATCACTTAGAAATTTGTGTATAGAGTGGGGGATGGGGTGGTCTAGAGCTCCATTAATTAGGACAGTAGAACAAATGAATGAGTGGTACAGAGGTCTCTCTGAATTAACAGGTCATAGATTCCAAGGCCAGTCTGACATCCTGTATAGCCTGGGCCATAGAGCTTCCCAAAAATAATTCCTCGAGCACATCTTTAAAAAACCTCACCCATTCTATCGTGATTTTAAAACTGCCAATGGTGGGGAATCCGCAGCAACCTTTGATAGATTGTTACAGTGGTTAATTACCCTCATTATTAAAAAGTTACTCCATATTTTCAGTCTGAATTTGCCTAGCTTCAACTTCCAGCCACTGGATTGTTTTATGCCTTTCTTTGCTAGATTGAAGAGCCCATTATTACGGACTGCGATCAGACCACCCTAAATTGACTCTGTGTTGTTTTCCCATCTATTGATACTTTTCTCTGATGGAAAAGATCTGTTTGGGGAAAGGGGAGTAGAAAATTAAAGAGGAAATGGGATGGGACAACAACCTGGAGGGGATTCATAAGCAGGCGAAATCTTCTTTTTCATCTTGCCACAAAATCTCCGTTAACCCCTTTGCTTTCTTTGTAGGGGCTCTTCCCACCAGGTCAAGGAGCCACTATCGGAGTTGACTTTATGATTAAGACTGTGGAGATAAATGGTGAAAAAGTGAAGGTAGGAAGTGAGGATGTGATTTGTTGTGTTACTGTCTGGCTTTAGGCAGAGCGTGCAGTGTTCATTTCTCTAATCTGTGATGGAAGCAGTTGTTGGGTGTTGGAAGCTCTGTAATGACACAGGAGAGTGAGAACATGCCTGTAGCCTTATTTCCTGGAGAAGTCTGGACTTTTGAGTCTTGTTCCTGGCTCTGATGGACAGAGGCACAGCACTTAAATGAAATGTCCATCCATGGGGATTATAATGCTGTACTTTTAAAGAAGGGTGTTGCAAAGCTCTGTCCATATTTGTATTGCACTTGCAATATATGGAGGCGCAAAGAACTATTTCAATTCATCCGGTTTTTACCAAACTCCCGTTAATTCAGATGTGGTCTGCTGCCCCCATCCCTCCACCCAGCTGAAGCCACTGCAGCTCTACTCCTGCATAACGCCTAAGGTTGATAGGCTTTGACCTCCAGGCTGTGGAGCTTTGCAGGACTGAAGGGCCCTAGAAACACCTTGTTTTTGTTGAGCTGGGCAGCCTGGGAGAAACTCTAATGTGACAAGGTGGATGGGAAGCAGTATGATCCATAGAGCCCTATACGCATCTGCATCTGTATCTGCAAAAATGAGGTATGGATGTCCATGTTGACATCCGTGGATGTGGATGCCCACGTATGTAAAGCAGATATCTACAAATTTACAGGGTTTTAGATACAAAATTTGTATCCACATTCATATCCACAAAATGAGCTGCAGACATCAGCATCCACAGCTGTGGGTCTCATTGAACACAACAGAATTATTCCTATGTATGAAGTTAGAGATGTGAGTGGAGACTGAGGTCTATAGTAGAGGCATCAATGTCTCCAGTTCCTGTGGCATGTCCGACCAGGCCCAGCCCCCACTGCACTCCTTCCTCAAGCCTTCACCCCCACCTCTTTCCTACTCTGCCAAATTCTGCTCCTTCCCCACCTCTTCCTGACCCTGCTCCTCTTCTTCCCCCCAAGCATATCTTGAATACACTGAACAGCTGGTCATGGTGGGCAGGAGGTGTGGGGTGAAGCGGGAGAGGACCTGATTGGTGTGGTCAGCCAGTGGGCAGGAGGATTGGGGGTAGGGGAGGAGGAATTGATACACAGAGATTCCAGTGAGCGCTAAGCACCCACTATTTATTTTTCATGGGTGCTCCAAACCTGGAGCATCCACAAAGTCAGAAGCACCTACGGTCTGTAGGAGGTTTCCCCAAGAAACAACATCCAGATAATTTAGGGCTCTTGTGTAAGTCAGACAATATCCCCAGGGGAGACCATAACATGGGAAAATATAGAAGGTAAATTCACTTATTTGGGTAGCAATAAGTTGAATGGTGATAAACACAGACACACACATTTTGTCTGAAAGCAGATTATCAATGAACAGAAATTCTAGGGCTTTTTTTCTGACCTAAATATCTACCAGGCAGATTGAATGACAGCTAAATCCAATCACAGGAGCTTCTTTCTCATTCCCCAAAGCAGCTTCTTCCAGTTTCCAAGTTCATGATGTTGGAGTGACAGAACATCACCTCATCAAAAAGCCTTTTTCAGCTGAGAGAGATCATGCCTAGAATATCCTGCAGATATACAAAATGTGGACACATGCTTTAATAATTGTTTATTGAACAGAAACATCAAGCCGACAGAAACAAAACCAGTTTGCAAAGACCCTGATTTTTAAAGCAGATCGAACCTGGCACCTGATTTGTACCTACAAGGAACTGTGCTTATAATATGGCAACCCACTTTACTGCAGATCTAAACACTTTCCCATCTAAGGCCGTGTCCAGACTCAGGGGTTTTTTCGGGAAAAGTAGCCTTTTCCCGAAAAAACTTCCCCTGCGTCCAGACTCAAGCCGCGTTCTTTCGAAATTATTTCGAAAGAACGCGGCTTTTCTTTCGATGGCGGTAAACCTCGTTTCACGAGGAAGAACGCCTTCTTTCGAAAGTTCCTCTTTCGAAAGAAGGCGTTCTTCAATGTAAAGAGGCCGTCTTCGAAAGAGAGCATCCAGACTCGCTGGGTGCTCTCTTTCGAAAAAGCGGATTTCTCTTTCGAAAGATCCGCCTGCAGTCTAGACGCGATCTTTTGAAAGAGGCTCTTTCGAAAGATGCTTTCGAAAGAGCCTCTTTCGAAAGAAGCCTGCAGTCTAGACATAGCCTAAATGCCATGTGTCAACAGAGCAGTCAGATGCCTGATTGTTGTGAATTGGTACCACAATTAATTTTATGTCCACAAAATCAGAAACAGTTTTTCAAACTCAGACAATGGTCATGTCACAGAAGCAAATATAGTGTAGATTACCCGTGATGCCATGATTGACACAATTTAACTTTCATGTTCCCCTTGAGCAAGAATCTCAAGTTTTGTTTACTCTGTTGTGGGCTACTGAGTACAGAACAAATTTCCACTGACTTTAACCTTTCCACCAAAAGTTGCCAAAATGTAGCTGGTCTTTCTGATCAGATTTCAACTATTCAGCTGTCGAGATATAGTGACAGGCAGTTTAAAATCCAAAGCTTGAAATAGGTTGAGTTTAGGCAATGGGAATAGACAGCCCTCCCCCACCAGGACTTTGGGGCCAGCTTGCAAACCTGCTCTGGTCTGGAATGGCCGGCAGGCTGGGAGTTTGAGACCTCTGGTGTAGGCAAATCCATGCTCTGATACAAACCCAGAGCTCCCTGTAGCATGGGTTCCCAAACTGGGGGGCATGAAGAAATTCCGTGGTCCTGCCTCCAGCTGCAGCACACCTGGCTGCCTGCTGCCCTACTACGCTGCTGCTGCATGGGTAAGTGGGCGGGAAGGAAATTCCCAGGGGAACCCCAGCGGGAGGGCAACCCAGCCTCCCCCCCATCAAGTTTTGCTGCCCTGTTCAGTTCCTTTTTTCCTTTTGCTCAACAAGTTTTGCTGCTCTTTGGGGGGCAGGCGTGAGGGTTTTTCAAAAATCAAAAAGGGGGGCGTGATGCCAAAAAGTTTTGGAACCACTGCCCTATAGGATCAAAGCCAGTGTTATTTTAAAAGCCCTCTCCTCCCCGCCTCTGAGAAGATGGTGTGAATGATAGTACTTTGCATTTCTACTTTGAGTTGTCTTTCACAATCTCAAAGAGCTTAAAAAAACCCTTTGATGTAGATAAGTGGGTATATACTCTTCCTTACAGTGCCAGACTTGGTACAGAGAGCAGTGAGGTCTATGCAGAGCCAGAACCTTAGGATACTTGGATGAAAGTTCATACCCATGAACTTTCTTATGAAGATGTTTATTCTTTCTTATGATCTCTCCTCCCCCTCCTCACACTCTTCATTCGAAACAGGATAACTTTGTTTGCTGCCGGGGGAGATGTTTTGTCTTTGTTTTTTCAGCTGCTGTCATTGTTCTCAATGCAGGGGACATTGCTTTCTCCCTGTAATGCCAGCATTAGAATTCCAAGCCAGCTCTTCTTGCTTCTTCCACTGCTGACTGAAATGCTAACAGTCACAGGAACGCTTCCAGACCTGCTGCTTCCAAGGGAAATCAGCTGGAATGCCAGCTGACTTAGTGCCCTGAATTTAAATCTTTAAATGCAGAAACAGAAACAAAAATGGGTGGTGGGGGTGGGGGGTGGGGGGAAGAGGGATCATAAGGGTTTAAAAGCTGCCTCATTTCCTACCGTTGGGTTTTTCCTGCAAGCATTTAAATGCTATCCTGTTGCTAAGTAAAGAATGGTTTCATGCTTCTTAAAAAAATCTTTTATCCTTCTCTTTCTCCCCCTCGTCTTGTGCCAAAAGCTGCAGATCTGGGACACGGCAGGTCAGGAGAGATTCCGATCCATTACGCAGAGTTATTATCGCAGTGCCAATGCATTAATATTGACCTATGACATAACCTGTGAAGAATCCTTCCGATGCCTTCCCGAATGGCTGAGAGAAATAGAACAGTATGCCAGCAATAAGGTCATAACTGTGCTAGTGGGTAAGTGAGGACTGTGTTTTTAAGAGCATATTTTGCCAGAAGAGTATAATAATCAGCCATGTCCAGCTGGAGCTTCACTAAGGCCATTGGAAGAGGAAAATGCTTCATTTATTTTGTCTCTGGTGCCAGGATCTCCACGTAATATGGTGGTCTGGACACTGCTTGATGCCAGTACATGCTATATACTGGCGATAGGTAGAGAACCTTACTGTAAAGCAGTGGTGGGCAACCCGCAGGCAGCATGCGGCCGTTCCCACCTGCGGCCCACGCACCCTCTTTCTGCCACCTTCTCCTCATGCCTCTTGTGCACTGGGGCGTTGGAGCCCTACACTTACCTACTCCTCCCCCTTCCTCCCAGCACTTTCAGAGCACCACGAATCCGCTGATTCGCACTCCATCCCCACTCCTCCTCCTTCCTCCCAGAGCATCAACAGCTGGGAATCAGCTGATTCATGGCCATTCACACTCTGGGAGGGAGGGGATAGGTGGAGATGGGACATGCATCAGGTGATTCATGGCACTCCAAAAGCACTGGGAGGTAACAGGAAGAGTGTCCTGTCCCTAACTATCAAGAGAAAGGAAAGGGATGGAGCATGAATCAGCTGGTTCATAGTGCTACAAAAGTGAGGAAGGGCCACTCACTGGACATGGTTATCCATTGCTGATGTAAAGACATTTACCTGGTGAAATTGGCAAGACAATGATCGTATCCAAATGATTTCTCCAATATGTAACTCCAGTGCACTAATAATACAATTCAGAATAGCAGTTGCTGCTTCTCAGAGTGTAGACCATCTCATGCCACACAAGGTTATTCAGTATGGGGAGGTGTATTTAGGTAGAAAGCCCCCAAAAACCAGGAACCATTTAACGATTGCTTCACTTTCCCTTCCCTGAGTGTTTTATGCATTTGGTTATTTAGCCCCATGGCTTTGACTATGGAGCTGCAGTTGAGAAAGTCACTGGAGCTTTACACCTCTAGCTTCTCAGTTCAAATCTAGATCAGGTTGGAGGTGGCTGAAAGTTACTACACTCTGATAGCTGTTGTGATGGCTTCAGTCCTGTTGCAGTGGCAGGTGTCTACATGACAAACAATCCCATTCCCATTGGCATTCTCAGCACAGAGGTCACTCAGGGTATGTCTACACTACCCCGCTAGTTCGAACTAGTGGGGTAATGTAGGCATACCGCACTTGCAAATGAAGCCCGGGATTTGAATTTCCCGGGCTTCATTTGCATAAGCGGGGAGCCGCCATTTTTAAAACCCCGCTGGTTCGAACCCCGTGCAGCGCGGCTACACGGGGCTCGAACTAGGTAGTTCGGACTAGGCTTCCTATTCCGAACTACCGGTACACCTCGTGGAAGGTGGAGAAAAAGATGTGCTGCTGTCTGTATCATTTCTGTCTGGGGAATAAACAGAAGGTTTCTGTCTCCAGGGCCATGAGTCCACACCTTTCACTGGTACTAAATCAGAATTTAAGATGGAATTTTAGAGAATTTCAAAATGTATAAATGAATAAAATGCCAGGGTCTTTGCTTGAAATGAAGCCAAGCCAGCCATCAGACACCAGTTTGCTGTCAGTAGAGTGCACAAAGATGTACACAGTTCTGAGGCCATTAACTTTTAGCATTGCTGCACTTTGTTTTCAGAATCCGTTAGTCAAAACATTACTTTTCAGGGACTAGGGCCAAGTGTCCGCACAGAATGATGGACACATAATTCGGAGAAAGGGTTAGTTGGCTAGTTGGTTGAATAGTTATTCAACAGCAAGATCTCTTTCTTTCTCTTTTAAATGGCTTGACTTTTAAAAAGGAGATAGTACAATTCTACAGAATAATTCGGTGCATTTAGCCTTTATTTGGATTTCAAAATAATCAAAAAGACGCTTATCTCAGACTCTAGGTGCCCTAGTGCCCACTAACAATGCAATGTCAAAATTCCTTGACACACTATAGATTAAAGGTACAGAATATTTTATAAATAATTTATAAAAGATTAATTAACCATTAATATAATTGTGCTAATAAATTGCTAGAATCTAATAGGTTGCTTTTCCTCATCTATAGCACCTTCTACTGACATGCTTATAACTTGTGTAACTTGTTAAGATGCTGACATACTCTAACACTCGCTTATTAGCCCTCTATAAATGTATCCCCATACAAAGTATGTCCACGAGCCGTTACATTTTAAAAGAGAAATTGTTGGATGGAAATGATGGCAGTGGAAAAGGATCACCAGTGAAACAGTACGTCCTTAATGCCCACTTCTTCCCAAACCAACTACTGTTAATATCAGATTAATCCTTAGATGGCTTATTCCCTATACAGATGTTGATCGATTCTGCCATAAGCTAAAAATGAAATCTCCATGGGGGAGATGGATGGGTAGGAGTCTTTCACCTCACCTAGTTCCATCAACTTCCCAGCAACTATTCATTCTCCATGTTCAATAACCATAAAACGAACAAAAACTATATAATTAAAAGTGGAGAACAGCACTCATTTTAAAGCTCATCATTAGATGAAAAAATATTGCATTTGGCACCCCCACATGCAATAATTGACATGTTAAGTGCTCCTTGGAGCAAAAACTAGCGATTGTTCAATAGACTTTATAAGGGAGATCCTTTAATGCCAGTTGATATTAAACAGGTGCATTAGCACTAAATGGCTAGCGTGTTCCTGGGGAAAATTGCATTAAGCGAACGAATATAAAAAGGGCTTGGTTGTCTTATCAGAGAATCCTCTTTTTTGAGGAACAGGAGAGTGAGCATTTAATGTTGTAGCTTTATAAGGCCAACATTTTGTTTAAAATAAAGAACCTAACACAAGACACATGATGACAAATGCATCCTTTCTTTCTGATCAATTTCTGTCGGCTTTGTCTTGCAAGTCAAATTAATTCCTTTTCTTAAAATATTATATTGATGCAGGTAATAAGATTGATTTAGTCGAAAAAAGGGAAGTCTCCAAACAAAGAGCTGAAGAATTTTCAGAGGCCCAAAATATGTATTATCTGGAAACTTCTGCTAAAGAATCGGATAACGTGGAAAAACTCTTTCTGGACTTAGCTTGCCGGCTGATCAGGGAGGCAAGACAGAATACACTTGTGAACAATGTGGCATCCCCGATACCAGGAGAGGGGAAAAGTATTAGCTATTTGACTTGCTGCAATTTCAATTAAGAGCTGGCCCAAGATCCACCCCAATGGGCTCAGAGAGTTTTTTGCTGAGATTTCTCTCAGTGAAGGCAATTCCTGCCACTTTGACCCATCTGACTCACATCTAAGTCAGGTTCTTGATCATAAAGCATGGCAGGCTGGCCGCTCCACCTGCAGGTAAACATAGCAGAATATAATATGGTTTAATCTTTTTTGCAGTCTCTGGCGTTGGTTAGGAAAAAAGTTTGCACACAGAACTCAATAAATTCCAAAGCGTGGGCTGCTACGTTACTTTCTTTGAAGACAAGAAGAAACCTCCCCTGATGATACTGAAGAAAGCAGGATCTTTTTTGCAGCACACATATTTGGTCCTTTTTAAAGAAGATGAACTTTAAGCCTTGGACTATATAGTATTGGCATTCTTCCAGGCTGCCAGCCAAAGGAATGCGTAGGATGTGTATATAGCGTGTGCCCCAAGCATCCTGATGCGGGACTCAGTTCTGTGTTTGAAATAGTGTTATATCTGCCATCTGCAGGCACTTTCATGAACTTGGAATTAAAAATATATATATCAACATTTCCAAACAAAACATTTGGAAAAAAAGATATGTCTCCTGGCTCAGTCACTCCTTTTGGTGCTAGCACTTCAGCTGAATATTTCATAGACCAAACCTAGTTTTATTACATTACTGTCCTCTGAATGTGTAACTTACAGTAATTAGTGAAAATATGCTAATAAGCACTGTCCATAAAATATCATTACCTCTTTTTCTCAGCCTGAACATAGTGGATAAGGACTGTGCTTCTTTGATGTCAATTGTGGGGTGAAAAGACTTTTTCCTTGAGTCAAAAAATGAATGACCAGCCCTGGCCGCCACAAACAGGGGCTCTGTAAACAATAATTTCTTAATGTAATGAACTAGTTTTGAGAATACTTATTGATGGAATTATAAACAGATCAGATCTGACCAAAATATTGTGCTTGCATTGATCATGTGTAAGGGTTCAAAGGCAGAGCACAGTTTTAGATGGCAGTCCAGTGTGTTTGAGTAATGAAAGCTTGTAGTTACAGGTCTTGCTTGAGAAGCAAGTATACAATTTTGTATGATTTTTTTAAGCTTAAATGAAAATGGCAGCAAGTTATGAATCATTTTGTGTCTTACTCATGCAGTGATCATCTTATGAAACTGTATCTTGAAGCAATTCAAGGTACCAGTTTGTCAGTGACTCTGTATTATAGTAGCTTTTGGATACATGACCATAGATTCATTTAATTTTCTTGTTGCTTTGTACTTTTAAGTCTCAGATTCCAATGTATGTATAATTATTTGCTTAGGCAATTTCCTTCTATAAAACCTCAAATGTGGAAGCACTATGGTATTTGTTATATTACACCTCTAGTGCCATGTTCTAGTTATACATTGGACTTTGCACATTGATGCTAAAGTAAAATTGGAAAAGAGGTTGGATACATACAAGGCAAATAATTCTTAAATGTTTGGTATCAGTTTTATTGACTTTGAATGAGGCTAAAACTCTTGGTAACTTCGTGGCTGTGATACATTGTAACTTAGCATTAATCCGCTCGATATCATGTATTATTTGCTGAAGATGTTGACTGGCCTTTTGTATTAACATGAAAAAAGCTGCCAATAAGTAAATCTTGAAAATAAAAATGGCCTTTTAAAATGCTTTGTCACTTTTTTCTAAACAGGTTTTGGGCACTATCATACTGTGCCTTCGATTTTTTTTTATAGGAATTGTGTGTGGTACGTGTTGTGGATCAAGAGTGTAAGATGGCCATTTTGTAGTGCATATTTTCCTGTTGTAGCATGCATTTTTCCCCCCTTGCAGTGTAATCAACGGGAAAATTTGTTTGACTTGGTGTTTTTTCTTGTGCTAGGTATTACAATGGAGCAGAGGCTCACCGCGGGCAGGCGCTGCTCTGGCAGCAGACCCTGTCCATTGGGACCCCAGCAGGGAGCTGGGCCCCCTGCAGACAGAGGCTACTGCCGCCAAACAGCCCCGGTTCACAGTGGCCTGGGCTGGCCATGTGCAGGGGCTGCTCTGGCAGTTGCAACTGGCTGTGACCAGCCCTGGCCGCCACAAACAGGGGCTGCTGGACTTGGTGTGAGCTGGGACCAACTAGTCTCGGCTTGCGCTGGTCCGGAACACTGCACCTCTGCACTTTAAATGTAGTAAGAGCCCAGTGGAAAATGCAGAGCCATAGTGTGGGTGGCTCCCAGATGAGGTTCTGCAGAGTGGCCCTTTATCGACTAATCATATAGTCTACACACGACTACACAATTACCCAGGTAACTGCAATTTAACATCCTTACTGGAAACATGGACAGTAGGCGCTACAGGGGTGGTGCCATGGCTGGAGGCAGCACACAGCACACCATCTGGCCGTGCCTCTGCATAAGAGCTAAAGGAGCAACATTTTACTGCTTCTGGGGTGCCCCTGAGGTAAGTACCGCCCGGTGTCAGCCTCCCTGCCTGTCCTCCAACTGCTACCCCAGTCCAGAGCTCCCACCCACACCCAAACTCTTACAATTGCCAGGGGGCGAGGAGGGGCATGATGGCCCAAGACTGCCCAGCAGTGGATGATGCAACTGATCCAGGGGCTGTCTAAGCTGCTCAGCTACACAGGCCACTGCAGAAATCATGAAGGTCCCAGAAAATCACAGAATCTGTGATATCCATGACAAACTCACAGCCTTACTTGTGTACAGTCCTGCCTTATAGATCCAACAGGCAAAATTGTTCTTCTTCCTGGCTACAAAATTAGGGTATGTCTAGACTGCAGTGTCTTTCATGTCTTTTAAAGCAGCCTGTTATTTCGAAATGGATTTTGTAATAACAGTCTCACTATTCTGATGTCCCCGTAACCCTTGTTCCAGCAGGGTTAAGGGATGTTTTGGAATAGCAGTTTATTTTGAAATTAGATCGAAATAAGATACACAATTTGTGTAGCTCAAATTGCGTATCTTATTCTGAGCTAAGGGGGTGCAGTGTAGACACACCCTAAGTGTTACAAAATAGGAAATGCTGTGAAAAAAATGAGTTGGGACATGACATCCTCACTCCTTTGTCTCCTTCTTTGAAGGTAAGTCGCTTGTGGTTATAGACTCCATACTTTCAGCATGTGGTCATCAAAGAATTTTGTGTTTTCTTGGCCCATCAATTGTTGAAACGATTGTACATCTTTGGCATTGTGGCTCTCTAGAGAAAGGGACATGCCATCCTTGGAGATGGGGGGAGGGAAGAGGATCTCTCTTTTCCTACTGTATGCCACCCACAGTGTAACTATCCAAAGTAGGGGCTGTTTAGAAAATAAGTTAATTTTTTCGAATATGGAGAAATACTGCCAAGGTGTAATCTAAAGATATTTTAGAGACATTAGGTCTCTCTTTAATCTCTAGAACCACTTGCTCATATTCTCCGATACCTGAGCCATGTTTATCAATGTATGGTCTGATGGTCAAACTCAGTGTTTTCTCAACTGGGACCCTCAAAACACTGGTGCTAGAAGGGCATGTAATTGGTTTCTCTTGAATCATCCAATGCTGTGCTTGTAAGTACTGCCTAAACAGTTGTGTGAGCTACACTCAAATAAGGCTGGCATTAAAACCTACAATGATCACATTACTAAAAAGAAAAAAACTAGAGAGACTCTATTAAAACAAGACAAAATTAAATGTAAAAGAAACAAACTTCACGGTGTAAAGATAAAAAAAATTATTTGGAACCCTGGTGCAAATGGTTGCTGCTCTTGAGAGAAGGGAAGCTGGTGGATATAAGAAGGCACAAACATAGTAGGATTCTTTCAGCCCTATCCAAAAAAGCATACTGCAAGTACCTAATGCCTTAGGTTGGAAGGTTCTTTAGTGAGCTATAAATGACTTCGTATGTGGCACAGGATCCCTATGGAATACTGTAAACAGTGCTTAATTCATAGAGTGCTGATGGTGCTCAAGTTGCACAGAGGATGCCATTTTAAAGTGTGTACTGCTGTCTCTCTGGCAGCATGACCTCGCATGTTCAATGCAAGAAGGACACCGTAACAGAAGAGGTGCTGGGGCCAGAACCCAGCATGAAAAGAGGTGGTGGGGCTGAGCTCTGGCACTCATTAAGCTCTGACTTCAGAGAAAGAAATCTGCCCCCTGAGCAGTCTGAGTGAAGGATGAGTACTGTTCACCACTGCTGAGTGGCATGCCCTGTGAAATTTAAAATGCTTCTAATAGCCCCGAGAGGTTGAACAGCTATTGGTCCTCTTGCTGGAACATGTTGACTTTGTCTTGTAGATGCTAATTCTGTTTTCTTGAATATTCAGTGTGAGGCTTCTAAATCTGAACCTTTTCTTTTCCGGTGATTATTTTTCTTCATTTACAATTTTGCTTGTCAAATATCAGAGTTGCAGACAGTGGGGTTTAACATTAGCAAAGCTGCCCTTTATAAGTGCTCAATATTTAGATCTTGATAATGTCTGTTTCAGTGTAACAGAATGTAATAATTAAGCTAATGTTGCAATAAGGTATCTTCAGCAATTTGGAGGAATAAACCCCAAATTCTTCCACCCATAATCCATTCTGGCCCTAACCTCTTTCAAAGTCTGGCTGGAGTGAAAGGTGTATGTGTGTCTGTTAGAAGCTGAAGATAAACAAAGTTGCTTTGTTGAACATGTATACAAAGTGATAAACCAAGGTGGCGGTTTGCTAACAAAGTGCTAGATGAGTGTCTGATAATGTAGAGTTCAGTAAACGGTATTTTATTGTAATAGCTTTTTGAAGATGTATTCCCTTCATACATATTCATTTGCATATATCCAGGCATTTATAATCCAGTCAAATCCTCTGGTTTCTCAGGGTGAATCTACACAGCATCCTTTCCTCAAAATAAAGTGCTATTCTGACAAGTCCCTTAATCCTTGTGGAATGAGGGCTACAGGGATGCTGGAATAGCGTGCCTGTTATTTCAAAATATATTTCAAAATAATGGGCGCATTTAAAGATGTGGAATTGCTATTTTGGGATACTTCCGGGACCCTGAAATAGTCCCGCTATCTAGATGTAGCTGGAGTGTGTGTGTTCAATTCCACGTTCTGGTCCCTTCTGGAATGCTCAGCTTGGAGCATAGCAGCTGCATCAGCACCACTAACAACAGCCTGGATGTTGTGCCAGGTTTGTCAGTGGGATGGGAAAATAAGGGTAGAAAAATTACAGTCACAGGCCTAACTATTCTCTTGAATTCTAAAGCAAGTAGTTGCAATAAAGAGTGTCCAAAGTGATCCATGAACAAAGTTGCTGCATTTGTAGCAAATTTTGCACATAGAGTGGCTACAGCATTTGACTAGAAATCTGATGATCTACAATTATTATTAATCATATTTATTATGGTAGTGCCTCAGGTTCAATCAGGAATGGATCCCTATTGTACAAACACAGCAATAGATGGTCCCTGTTCCTAAGAATGTACAATTGAAATAGAGAAGATAGAGAGGGTGTGTGAAGGGATGTAAACAATCTGATGGCAGCAAATTATTTTTTTGTTTTGGTGGGTTTGTTTAAGGGAGAAGCTAAATAGGAAAAGAGTGATGATGAGGACAGGGTATTTCTGCCACTGAGTTACTTGAGTGTCTTTGGGCAGCTCAATTTCTCTGTGCCTCAGATCCCCATCCATTAAATCAGGATGGTGCTTTTTTCTCCAGCCCTTTTGTGTTGTCTGTTTAGACTGCAAACTCTTTGGGGGCAAGCACAGTCTTGTTAGTATAGCTCCTACCACAACAGGGCTCTTGTTTCTGTGGGTTGCCTCTAAGCCAGTGATTCTCAAACTGCAGTCCGCAGACCACTAGTGATCTGTGGCCGCCTTTCCAGTGGTCTGTGGCTCGAGCTCAGCCCTCCCTCCCCTCACTGCAGGGAGCCCCTGCTGCGTCAGCCTTGCCCCATCCCCTACAGGGTTGGAGTGCGAGTGCCAGCTTCCCGCTGGGGGTGGGGAAGAAAGCCCTGAGCCTCCCCACCGGATCTGGCTTGCGGGGAAGAAGCGGAACCAGAAGTGGCTCTGCACACTGCCACTTCTCTTCCCTCTCTCCCAGCTGAGGGAACAGCTGTGTATGGAGGCACTGCCTGGAGGCTTTTCCCCGCTGCTCCCATTGGCCACAATGCGGCTGGGGAGCAGCGAGCAGCCGCGCCTGGGACATGGTGCCTAAGAGTAGTGTAAGGCATGAAAGCAAGTAAGGAACCCCCAAACCTGCTTGTGCCCAGACCCCACACCCCCACCCTGCTCCTGCATCACCCCTTGCCAAGACCTCACAGTCCCAGCCAGCTCCTGCACCTTGGCCAGACACCTACTCCCACCCTGCTCCTGCACCCTCCCTCCCGGCCACACACTGTACCTTTTCTTGCTCTTGCCTCCTCCCCCCTGGACAAACACCCTGTTCCCAGACTGCTCCTGAACCCTGCCTTCCATCCACCCTCACACTCTCACCCCCTCCTGCACACCACCTCCCGCCCAGATCCTGCAACCCTCATCCTTCTCCCACATGCTGGCAGCCCTCTCCCACACACGGGCCCCCTCATTTTTATTCTCACCCCAGAGCCTAGAGGAGTCCACAAAGTCCACTAATACCAGATCCCCAAAGAGTACATCTGTTCGCTGAAAAACCTTGGCTGCAAGGAATCTCAACTGTCAGGCCCATCCCCACACCCACATCTATCATCCGGTTGTTAATAGCTCACTCCAAAGATAAGAAGACAGACCCAGAGCGGTAAACTAAAGGGATTTTATTAACAAGAAAAGGGATAGGAACAAGGTATGACAGGTAAGTATTAACTATACAACTAATATACATACAGATCTATAAGGGCCCCACTGTTACAAAGGAATATAGGAAACAGAATACACTGTTGTATAGCTGAACAGAACTATACTGAACTGTGACACAAAATAGAACCAAAGGACAGGAAGGTGGCTAGACAGAAAGCCACCAGCATTGTACCATATCCTGCAGCTTTCTCCCTCGCTCTTATGACACAGCTCTGGATGGTCAGGAGGGGTCAGACCAGCAACCAGGAACAGCAGCAGCTGGAATAGTGGTGGTGTCTAACCACCACAGGCAATGACAAGCCTTGATTTATCCTCCCCTCCCCTGCGTCGTCCTGGCTGCAAGTATGCAGATGATAACAAGGAGCAGTGGATAACCACCCACTCCTTGCATGCAAGTGAGCCTATTCCCACACAAGTACCCTAGGCGTGAGACCGGCGTACCCACTCTAAGAGACAGCAGTAACACTCAGCCACTCAGGTGAGCAGCCCCCGGCTGCGCCAGAGGTGGCCCTATAAAATCTGCAGTTGTCAGGCAGATTTTGACGTAACCGGTGTAGTCCGTGCCCATGTGATTTCAGTCACTGGGCAGGTTATAACCATGTGACAGCCGGGGTTTCACCACCACCATGTGGAAAGTGCAGGAAAAGGAGGGGGAAGAAGAGACTCCAACATAGATTCCAGTTGTTTTACAGTCCAAAATGGCATTGGTGGCCAAAATGACAGCTGCCAACTTACACATCTGGCCTATCGGAAGCCCTGAACCTGTCCTTTCCCTTCACCCCATGGGGCTGGAGCACCAGAGGAGTGAGGTGTCTCAGTTGAGCGCCACATTAGTGAGGGTTAGGGGTTTTTGGAGTTTTTCTGCTTCTCACTTGTGTGGTCCCTAGCTGATTTTTCTGACACAAAAAAGATTTCCCAGCCCTGCCATAAATAGAGAAAACATTGAAACCTTTGGTGTTGGACATAAATTAATATTTTACTTTATTTAAAATGAAGTTTGATAAGCTAACATGAAAAAGTTTAAATGCTTTATTTAATAATTTAAATTAAACTGTTCTCTCTAGCTGCAGCACTAGCAAAATGGCTTGGGCGTAATTATGTAATTAATGGTGGTGGACCACAGAAAGGTTTGCATTGAGCCAGGTGGGCCACGGGCCAAAAAGTTTGAGAACCACTGCTCCAA
This sequence comes from Pelodiscus sinensis, assembly GCF_049634645.1. Classification (NCBI taxonomy): domain Eukaryota; kingdom Metazoa; phylum Chordata; order Testudines; family Trionychidae; genus Pelodiscus; species Pelodiscus sinensis. The sequence goes on from NC_134711.1 coordinate 312,984,842, forward strand.
GTGCTACTGTAATATAATTAATAAAAGTGTGTATTCTAGTCTAGAGTAGGGCGTTTCCAGAGACTCTCTGCTTTCTGAGGACTAGTGAGCTCAAAGGGGTATGATGAGAAAAATTACGAAGATTTAAAAAGATCAGGGCATTGATGACTTTTCCTGTACTATCTGAACTACAGATAAGTCACATAAACACACTGAATGGCTGTGATAATTACCCAATTAAATTCCTAGTGAATTATGATAAGATCTGCTACTTAGTTCACTATTATAGAACACCTAAAGTGATTCGCTCTAAAATCCTCTGTGCTGTCTGTTATTCACTGATGTGAAAATAGCTTTCGCTGTACCCCTTGCAATTGGCTCCTGCAAGTCTGGCCTTAGTGGCTAATGGCTATTGAATTTCTTTAGCATTGGTAAAAAAAAATGCCTTCAGGCTGATGTTCTGGCTGCAGACAGTGGCTTGACAAGATAAAAAGCGGAGATAAGTAATGTAGAAAAGGGGGTTTGGGTATCTATGCCCATGCATGTAACAATGGGCCTTCCAGACATTCTGTTGAGGAGGCTCACAATTACAGTCAAAAGCGATTGGTTGTGTATTCTTCACAGAAGTCACTTTATCCCTAAAGCCTGGTGCTTGTTCAACTTCTTTTCATGCTGTAAGAAAAGGCCAAATGGAAATGCTGGGCATAGAATCATAGGGTTGGAAGAGACCTCAGGAGGTCATTGAGTCTGACCCCCTGCTAAGTGACATGACATGCTGAGTATTTTGGACATTTTTTGTGATTACAACAGAGTGAAGCTGAAAACGCGAAGTGGCAATGTGGCTCTTTTCCTTTAGAAGGACCCTATTCCTCAGTGTACAGTCCAGTTCTTTTTTTTTAACATATCCTGTCTGACTTCTGATTGGTCTGTGCCTCTATCAATGTGATAGCTTGAATTTGACTTTTTAATCTTTTGTGTGCATTGGCTTTACTGGGCTTGTTTATCTAATATCCATCACAGATATAGGACTTAGTATATCATCTAATCAATGTCTCCATGCAGCAGCACAGGATTGTTTCCTACAATATAAAAGAAAATTAACTAATTCATTTCCAATGACTGGAAAACTGTCTAAATTACCCCTGTTCACGGTGCCCTATGATGACAGGTGGGCCAAGTACAGATGGGACTCCATTCCTTGAGTCCCTGTAGTACTTCAGAAACAATTGTGTGACTTTAGTCTAACAATATCCCTTCTCGAGAGAATTCTTTATGTAACATCAACAAATCCATCCAAATTCTAATCCAGCCTATGAATTTCTAGCTTCTTTAGGGGTTTACATTTTACAAATCCCTCACCAATTGTCTCTTGGTCAAAGCACATGGGTGTCTGGCTCCTTCATCGGCTTCATAAGTTCTTTTGGCTTTAGATTTCCCAGGCGTCTCTTTCTTTTTAGGCTAAGCCTGAGCGTCCGTCAAAGGCTGCAATGTCCACCCTCTTATTTAAGCTTTGCTAGTTCAAGTCTTTCTACCTTGGCTGGGAGGCTGTCTCACCTGGAATATTTTTCATTTTTAGGTTAGTTAAATGTTCCAAAGGATGGATGCTGTAGACCATCCTACTTACGTGGCATTTAGAAGTACAGCCTTAATTTTGCAAACACTGCCTTCTCTTTGTTTTTTCCTATATTTGCTTTAATAGTAAGTTATTGAAATTAAAAATGGCTATGCCACAGATATGACTGAAAATTAATAAGTTAGTTCCAAAGAATCCCTTTTCTAGTCAGGCCAGGAAATAAACTTGTGCTGTGTTGGCAGTAGTTAATGAAATCGGGCTCTGAATCCATGGTTTAGCAATATTTGACGCATTTATTTCTGAGGAAGCAAATGCAGTAACATTTATCAGCACTGAATTTTTTTTCCCCTCCACTTTCCACCTGGGTACATCCTGTGGCAAAAATAAAATGGATTTGAAAGAGTCTTTGCAGTAAGGCCATGTCTACACTGAGTAGCTTCCAAAATTCTAGAGCTGGTTTAGGGCTACAGGATATGGGGACAAAAATATCCCTGCATCTGGTCTACATCAGCAATTGCTGGTGTTGTTGCCAGTGCCAGAATTGGCTTTTATAGTAATAAAAAAAGCTGCAACACATATCTGTAACCTCACACCTGCAATAACCAAACCAAATATAAAGGTGAACGGGGCCATTATATATTGTATGTGCCAGGGGAGCAGAACTAGTGCTAGGCCAATGGTGGAAGAACTTCAGAAAGTGTTTGCACTGCTCAGTGTCTTATGGGCTACGTCTAGACTGGCATGATTTTCCGCAAATGATTTTAACGGAAAAGTTTTCCGTTAAAAGCATTTGCGGAAAAGAGCGTCTAGATTGGCACGGATGCTTTTGCACAAAAAAGCCCTGATCACCATTTTCGTGATCGGGGCTTTTTTGCGCAAAACAAATCTGAGCTGTCTACACTGGCAAGGACTTTTGCCCGAACAGGAGCAGCATAGTATTTCCGCAAGAAGCACTGATTCCAGACAGTAGGAAGTCACTGTTCTTGCAGAAATTCAAGCGGCCAGTGTAGACAGCTGGCAAATTTTTCCACAAAAGCAATTGCTTTTGCGGAAAAACTTGCCAGCCTAGACACAGCCATGTTGTTTAGGCTTCCACGTGATAGGCATTGTATGAACACATAATAAAGACTCCCTGCCCTAAAGAATTTATGATCTTATATAGCACCTTTCACCAGAGAATCTGAGCTTTACAGACAATTATTAGGGCTGTCAAGCGATTAAAAAAATTAATTGCTATTAATTGCATGATTAAAAATGTAATTGTGATTAAGCATGCAATTAATCATGTGTGCCTCCCCTTTGAAACACTGCGGCGATGTTTCAACGGGGCAGCGCTGCATGGAGCCCAGGATCAGCTCGAGTCCCCAGCTGTCCCCTGGGCTCGATGCAGCGCCACCCCTTGGAAGTGCCGTGGCAGCATTTCCCAGAGGCAGCACATTAGGAGCCTGGGATCAGGTGGGGACTCTAGCTTATCCCTGGTTCTGCATTGCAAAGCCCCTTTGAAATGTTGCTCTGCGATTAACAAGTTAAAAAAATTAACGTGTTAATTCTGTCCTGTGTTAATCGCAGGCGTTAATGCAGGTCAATTGATAGCCCTATTAATTATTCCTTGCAACACCTGCCGCTGCTCCCAGCAGAGCCCAAGCATGTGAAGTAGGTTGGTTTTATGAAATCTTCTACAGCTAGAGAAATTGAAGCACAGTGGAGAGCAAAAGAGCAAACTAGTGCCTAAGATGGTACTAAGCAGAACCTCTGGGTCAAGTGTATTCCACAAATGCAGGCAAGTAAAGAACTACGCCTTTTATTTGTATTGGCCTAACATAACCTACTCAAGCTTTTGGCGGTTTGTTTTGCACAGTGGGATGAATCACTGATGTGCAGTTGTAATAGTTGCCATAAATCGCTCAATTCAGAGATTGACATAAGGGAGATTAGAAAGGCTATCAAAATAAACTCAGTAATCGCGGGAGCTTTCAACTATCCCAATGTATTGCCTGGGTACATGTCGCTTCAGGACAGGATGCAGAGATACCATTTCTTGATACCATAAATGACTGCTTCTTGGAGCAGCTGGCTCTGGAACCCATAAGGGAAGAAGCTACTCTTGATTTAGTCCCAAGTGGAGCGCAGGATCTGGTTCAAGAGATAAATATAACTGGACCACTTGGATGAACATAATTAGTTGGGGGAAAGTCAACATGGTTACTGTAAAGGGAAATCATGCCTTACTAATCTGCTCGAGTTCTTTGAGGGGGTCAACAAACATGTGGACAAGGGGGAATCCAATGGATATGGTTTACTTAGATTTCCAGAAAACCTTTGACAAGGTCCCTCACCAAAGGCTCTTAAGTAAAGTAAGTTGTCATGGGATAAGAGGGAAAGTCCTATCCAGCATGGATTGATAACTGGTTAAAAGCGAGGAAACAAAGGGTAGGAATAAATAGTCAGTTTTCCGAGTGGAGAAAGCTAACTAGTGGGGTCCCCCAAGGGTCTGTCCTAGGACCCATCCTATTCAACTCATTTATAAATGATCTAGAGAAAGGGGTAAACAGTGAGGTGGCAAAATTTTCAGATGATATCAAACTATTCAAGATAGTTAAGACCAGAGCAGCTGGGGGACCCGCAGCTGAACGCGAGAGCTAGCGTCTCAGGAAGCACATGGACTGCTTGCCCCCTCCCCAAAGAGCCGGGGCGTTTCCTGAAAAGCCAGGGACTTCCTTCCCCTTGCTATCTTCCTGTGTGTGGGGGAGAGGGGGAGGGAAAAGGGGGGAGTAGGAGTCCCAGGACTGCCAGCTCCAACTGCTCAGGAAGCATGCAAGTACCCTGTCCCCCTGCCCGGACCCCCACGAGTACCCTGTCCCCCCTGCCCAAGGCCCCACCAGTAACCTGCCCCCTGGCCAGAAACCATACAGCACCCTGCTCCTGCCCAGGGCCCTACCTGCCTCCTCCTCCAGCCTCCACCAGCACCCTACTCCCTGGCCACACTCCCACCTGCCCCCTGCCCAAATCCCCACATGTCCCCTGCCCCCTGCTCAGGGCCCCACCAACACCATGCCCCATCCCTCCTAGCCAGACACTTACCCCCAGCTTTCTCCTGTACCCTATTTTCCACCCAGATTCTGCACCCCATCCCTATCCCACTCACTGGTAGCCCTGTCCTGTACACTAGATCCCTCATTTTTGGCCCCACTTCAGAGTGTAGAGGGGCCCACAAATTTCACTAACCCTTGAACCCCAGAAGAGTTAATCTGGCCTGAGGCCTTGAACCTCAGTCCTACCTACCCTCCCCCCATGGGGCTGGGGTGCCAGGGTAGGGAGGTGTCTCAGATGGGGCCACATCAGTGAAGCTGGGGGGAGGGGATTGAGGAGTTCATAGAATCATAGAATACTAGGACTGGTAGGACCAAATACTGTCTAGACCATCCCTGATAGACATTTATCTAACCTACTCTTAAATATCTCCAGAGATGGGGATTCCACAACCTCCCTGGGCAATTTATTCCAGTGTTTAACCACCCTGACAGTTAGGAAGTTTTTCCTAATGTCCAACCTAAACCTCCCTTGCTGCAGTTTAAGCCCATTGCTTCTTGTTCTATCCTCAGAGGCCAAGGGGAACAATTTTTCTCCCTTTTCCTTATGACATCCTTTTAGATACCTGAAAACCGCTATCATGTCCCCCCTCAGTCTTCTTCTTTCCAAACTAAGGTTTATTTTTAAAAGATCATAAGGTTTTTTTATTTAAAGAAAGAACCAAACTATCATCAATTCTGATCAGCACGAAATCAAAATTAAAGTAGATAATTTTTAAGCATGAACTAAGTATCATCAGCTACAGTTTGATTTGTGCTTAAGAGCTTGTTAAAAGCAAATAGCAACATTTTTTCTGACAGCATCCATGTTAAAAGAATGCTGAAAATGTCTCAGGTGGAATATTTTTTAATGTTAATGGCTCTGTAAATAACTGCTGTGGCATCTGGATTTTTCCACTGATTATGGGTTTAGCACAATATAACGTCTGAATCTCACAGCCACAACAAGGACAGGATGATGCATAAATAATGAAATAGCCATTTCATCACAGAAAATGCACTATTTTCTAAGACTATCCTCTTTTATGTTTTATGGGGCAATGTCTTATTTTGAAAATGAAAGATACTATTATAAAACATGAATCATAAACTACCATGAGTATTTGGCTTTTGTATGGTAATCAAATTTCTGTTGCCAAGAAAGCTAACATTTGTTTATTTCATACTAAAGTCTAGGACATACAAGAATTCTATATGCACTGCTAACCAGTGGATTTTAATAAAAACTATTATTTGCTGGCTGAAATGAAAATCTGGATGGTTGGAGAGCCCTTGATTGGACCAGAGTTGTTAATCCTGTTTAGGCATACAGTCAGTGATAGTCCAAGAGAAATATTAAAAACATATTTTTATATACAACTAAATCAGTTATTTTGTTACCAAAGCAATGTTTGTTTTGACTGTCACCTTATGGTGCTTGCACCATTTGAGAAACAGTTTACTATACAAATTCATGGTGTATATATTCTTGCTTATTGTGTTAGTGAAAACTATATCATACCATCTCAGAACTGGAAGGGACCTTGAGGAGTCATTGAGTCCAGTCCCCTGCACTCACAGCAGGCCCAAGTACCATCCTTAACAAATATGCCCCAGATCACTAAATGGCCCCCTCAAGGGCTGAACTCACAACCCTAGAATTAGCAGGCCAATGCTCAAACCACTGAACTTTCCCTCCCCACCAATCAAATTCCAAAATAAATGCAAAATAATTAAAAGACAAATACATTACCTGAATGTCCCATTATAAAGCCAGCCTTCCATACATGTAATGCCCCATTTACATCAAAAGCTAAGTATGGGACACTTCCAGCCCACTCAGTTAGCCTCATTATAATTAACAAGTACTCCCCCCAGCAGAAGGGGAGGGGACGGGCATTTGGAAGGGAGGGATGGCGGGTGGATGGGGCACTGCCATGCTGTAGTGCACGGCATGGCCAATGTGAGCCGCGAGGGCAGTGATTGCACCTCCCACTCGGTCATAGTGGGCCTGGAAGCGGCCCCAGGCCTGCTGGCGCCCCTTTACATCTGCTTCCACCCGCCGGGTGATGGCTGCCTCTATACACTCAATGGCTTGCACATGCCGCTGAAGCAGGTGGTCCCGCTGCTGGACCTGCTGGCTTGAGGCCTGGGAGGTTGGGGGTGCTGCCGCTGCCACAGGGCTGGAGGATCCCCCGGTCCTGCTCAGTCCCACTGCAGGGAACAGAGAAAAGGATGGGTCAGTCAGGCAGCCTGGCCAAGGTGACACCATGGTACTGTGGCTTGGGCCCACTCGTCCCCCTCCCCCCCGTGTTGTATTTTTGCATACAGCACTGCCCCCGAGAAGGGTGCTTCTCCATGTATTGTAACCACCGGTCTGTGTCCTGGCCCCGTGGGTGGTGGGAGGGTGCGTGTGTTGGGTTAGCCTGTGGAACTCCCTGCTGGGGGAGGCTGTTAGGCTTTGGGCTAACAATGGTATTTGACATGGAGCAAGATGAATCCCCACATAGTGCCCTGCTCTCAGATCCCTTATCACGTGGCTGTCTCCTGGACGGAACCAGGGGTGACTGGGGAGTGTGTACCATCCTTGCAGCGAAACTCAGGTGGCCTTAGGGCCAGCCCGAGCGCTTCTCCCCTCCCCCTCCCGCTAGCCCTCACAATACGGTAGCCCAGGGACGTGTGTGGCCGCAGTGGGGACTTCCCTTGGGGGAGCCAGCCAAGGCTCTGGGAACAGGCAAGGGACTCAGTGGGGGCCACGTTCATAGGGTTGTGACACTGCGGTTTTCCCAGCAGCAGCTGGCTGTGCCTCACAGCGAGGCATGGAACATTGTGCTGTTCTGTGTGCTGTACCCTTGCAGAGCTGTGGGCTGTGGCCTGAGCCCTTGGGGCCCTGGCTGGTTCCAGCCGGCATCCACCCTTCCCCCCTGGTCCGGACGTGAGTGAGCAGCACAGTCCCAGGCGTGCCCTGGAGCTGCCTGCTGCGGACACGTGCTGCTCGGTCACCAGGCTGCACGTGCTGTATACTGCTAATGCTACACAGCGTGCAGCTCACACTGCCTAAGTGATGCGCCCTCCCCCTTCTGCCCCCCCCCCGGGCACCTGGCTCCCCCCCGCCCTTATGAGGACAAAGTGCCACACTCACCAGTGGATCCTTCCCCGGCCTTCGAGGATGCACAGGAGACATTGGGGCTGCTGGAGAGTACCTCCATTTGCAGGGTGACAGTGCTGCCCTCATCCTCCGACCCGCTGGCTGGCTCATCTTTCTCCCCCGCCTCGCTGGGCCTGGTGATACAGGGGCACCTGCAGGTGTCCATGGGCACGGACGGGCCATGCGGTGCTGCCTGGCCCAAGATGCGGTAGAGCCACTGGTAGGGGGGGGCAGCTGTCGGCTCCTGCCCCCTGGCCCTCGCTGGCCTAGTCATAGCCCTGGTGCAGCTCTTTCAACTTAGCCCGGATCTGCTTGAGGGTCCGGGCTGGATGTCCCTGGTGCGACAGCCCCTAGTCCATACATCGGAAGATCTCCACGTTGTGGCGATGGGTGCCCCGGGTGTCATGGAGGGCCTCCTCCTCCCACAGGTCCAGGAGGGCCTCGAGTTCCCCTGGGGACCAGGACGGAGCTCTTCGTTTTCTGCCCCTTGGGGCCTCCTGTGCTGGGGGTGCGGGTGGCTGTTCCCTCCCCCGGAGTGGCCATCCTGGTCTGGTGGCTGTTGGGGAAGGCAGCAGAGCCGCATGGCAGAGCTCTGGACAGAGGCAGCAGAAAGACTTCTGCCTTGTGGCCTCTGCAGACTGTGTCTGCCTTTAAGAGGGCTCGGGTAACCAGGAAGTCCGGGAGCTGCCTGCAGGTATGGAGCGTCCAAGCAGCCACTAGGGCTTTTTTCCGTTGAAACTGCTTTTGTGCAAAATGTCTTGACTGCTTGTCTACACTGGTCTCTTGCGCAAGAATACTTGTGCAAGAGGGCTTATTCCTGAGCGGGAGCGTCATAGTTCTTGCGCAAGAAGCACTGATTTCTTACATTAGAACATCAGTGTTCTTGCGCAAGAACTCGCGGCCAGTGTAGACAATTGCTTTTGCGCAAAATCTTGTCAATGTAGACACAGCCTTTCTGTTAAATTCTGGGTTCCTCTTTTTCCACTCCAGAACATCTGAAGAAGTGGGTTTTACCCACAAAAGTTCATGATAATATAGATTAGATATCTATATCTATATCTATATATATATATATGCATATATATATATATATATATATAGATATAGTATGTGTTAGTTTCTAATGTGCCACAGGACTACTCATTTTAAAAATAATTAAAATAAAACAACCAAACAATGCAATAAATGAATGTTAAAAATTAATTAAATTAAATTAAATTAATCTAATACACCACAGATAAAAGGATTCACAATCCACATTTCTTTTAATATCTAATTTAGTTTCACATTTGTTTCTTGAGCTATATATTGCCATGTGGCTCCCTTTGCTATTTTTATAACTTAGAAACATGGGTCAAGATTTGCCAGATCATTTGGATAACAGAGGACTGTGGCCCATCTAGTTCAAGATTTCGGCTGATTAGTGTCTTAGCATTTTGAACAAGACTGAACGCTCTCTCTTCTCCTGCAATTGTGTGAGGTAAAACTAAGACAGACAAGCCTACCACTCCTGGCCAGTATTGGTAACTAAAGACCACTAAAGCTTTTGACATTGCTAATATATGATTACAGTACCCATTCTGTATTGCACAGTAGTGTTATCTGCATCAGATAACCCATACACACTGAAGGATAGCTAATTTCTGCATCAAGGGGTAATTAACCAACTTCTCTGGTAACATCTCTGTTTCTGGTGGAGAGACACTGAACACATACTGCTGGTATCTGCCCACGAAGTGCTCAACCTGTTCAAAAGTGCAGTTTCTATTAATATGTGAGTGTGAGATGTCACGCTGATGCCTAAGTCTCACACCCAGTGAGACTTTGACATGTGGGAAGTTCCCTTTCCAATGTTTTAAAAAATTCTGATGTACTTTAAATAAGAGCACAGTATTTAATGTTAGTGTATCATTACTGTAGCCACCAATGACTTCCATAATTGTTGCTATGTGGCACAACAGTCACTTGGAATTGAGCAGTAAGAGCAGGGATAGAGCTATCATAATTGTGAACATTAGTAAATGCCAGATGAGCCAAAGGAGAATTTCTATTTGCATGTGAAAAGAGAGGGTCCTAGAGCATGTAATTGAAATAGCAATTCCACCACTAGAGGGCAGTGGTACACGAATGCAAAACAACTCTTTACAGTCCTGTGTGTTTCCAGAGTTGAAACAAATCAAACTGGCATCTTAGTAAGGATCAGAATGAATAAAAATCAGGTTTTTTTTTTTTTTTTTTTTAAGTATTTGGATTAGAGGGAGAAGGGTTGGAGGCACCAGTTGGCTGATATGCTGGCCCAGCTTTTGACAGAAGTGATCTCTTCTGCAGTTTCAAAGAGAATAAATGCTTCATTTAAGTTAATTCAAAATTGAGACCTATTGGAGCTAAAAAAGCAGGAAAGCTTGTTTTCCTCCTCTGACCTATGAATAAAAAGTAGGTGTGAGGATGAGATTTACCAGTTCTAATACCTTGAACCTCATGGTAATTAGGAACAATTATTTAAATTCACTAACTACAAATATTTAATAAGTTAGTTTTAATTCAAAATTTTGACAGTTTTTTCCTTGTGTCTAGCCTATTTAAGGTAGTTTTAATAAAAAAATTAAAATACCGTTTTTGTGTATTTGCTTCAAACTTCCATCCAAATAGGACATGACATAAAAGTCAAGAATTAATCTTTTAAACAGAAAAAATGTGAATGATGCATTTAACATAATTAAAATTAAGATTTGAATAAATAAGGTAAGATTTAATTGCTTAAATGTGTGTGTGTGTGTGTGTATGTATGTATGTATGTATAGGGGGAGAGAGAGAGAGTATATCCTCTTGACAAGCAAAAAGAAGCATCACATTTAGTGTTAAGGCTATATTTAGTTGCAAATCAACATGTTTTAGTAGTTAACCAATGGGAATCTCTTTAGGAAAATAAAATGTACAACTGTAAAACATGATTTAACGTCAATATTTAAATCAAAGGTTCCTGCTTGCTGTTTTAATTTCTGATTAAAATTGGTGATTTAAATCACTTTGATTTAAATTATTCCACCTCGGTAGCAATAGACCCAAGTTTGGATCAGAGCTGAAATGGGCAGGAGGTTCCCATCCCAGTACTTTTGGCTTGGGACCAGCTGTAGGATCTTGGTATTTTCAGGTTACAACTAGAAGGACTGTGTGTGGACTTAAAAAAAAAACTTGTCTGATCTAAGTCTTCAAATTCAGGCTCTAGACTACATAAAACTTTAGCCTTCAAGTTTTAACATGGCCTTCTTTTAAAGCTGACTACCCCCTGGAATAAGCAAAGTCTGGAGTGCAGTACCTACACCAACACTAGCGCTTAAGAAAAACGGAGGGTGATTATGGATCACACTTTTTTCCTTCGAAAGTGTGAAGCCTGAGGAGCAGAGGGGAAATCTATCCCTTATTTGGGGTGTAAAATCCCAGTTAATCAGTTAACTGGTTAAATACTATGTTTAACCCATTAATGGATTAAACAGAGGTGGCCGGGCTGGAGCAAGCTCTGCCTATCACAGCCAGGCTGGCGCAGGCTCCTGCACTGCCCACCACAGGCAGAGGCTGCTCTGGCCAGGCTAGAGTGTTCCTGCAGAGCTGGAGCAGCCCTCTTTCCCAATGGAGTAGGGTTGTATCAGCCCACCAGTTAACCATTCACATCCCTAGCCCTTGTAGACTCACTCATTGACCTTGAAACCCCTCACCTTGGCAAATTGCTATGTCACTAAAGACAGGGCTGTAGTAAGTTGAGGTCAGTAACATGGAGTCAGCAGGCCTAAATAGAGGCCTATAACATGAAAACAGCAACAGGCATGCAATCTAGTGAGCAAGACTTTGGTTCAGTAACAGGAGCCAAGAAAGAGGCCCTATTGATAATTGTGTGATTGTGTAAGTTAGGTCGAGCATGGAAGGACACAGGGAGGTACTGGGTACAGACTGTGAGCCAAAGGGGAGTAATGGAACATCTTAATAAGAAATGTCTTGGTACAAAAACTACCTAAAAACTAATGCACATACCGACCTAGGTTCAGGACCGGGTCGAGATTGACAGCATGAAGGATAGTAAGTAAGCCCCCCTTCCATAAGGTGAGGGGTGGTAACTAGGCAACAGAGGGTGGTAACCTGGTGCGTAAAGAAATGATGTAAGTTGTTTGTACCTGTCTATAAAAGGACACCGCAGAGGGTGCTCTCCGGCCGACCTTGGGGGGGGCGCACTAGGCACCTGAACGGCAGGTGTCATTGCCTAAACTTACAGAGTGCACAGTAGCTTAATTTTGACTAACTGCTGTTAATATCTGTTATATGGCAATAGGCCTGCCCGGTGTTGGTACCTTGTCAACGCGGGCCATAGTGCCCAGTGGTGTAACATTGTACTGATCTCTGTTACCAACTGGTAGAGCTTCGCATTTGACAATACACCTGCTCGATTGATTTCAAACCTTGCCTGCATCTGTCGTTTCCGGGGCCTCTCAGAGATCTCTTGTGTTGACCCAAGTGCACGGGGTCTAACACTCTAGATAAAGGGAGTACCGATTGTTACGCACGCAGCCGAAAGTTTAACAACGGAGTAGAGGTCCTGTCAGGAGCGCGCCAGGACAACCTTGACCAGACGACGCTGACACTGACAGTCCAGACCACCGAAGGTACCGAGGTACGAAAACACCGAGGTACGACAAGGGCCACCACAGCTGCCTCCTCCATGTGCCTCAACTAGCTGCTGTTTTTTATCAGCGGCATTATTAAAAGATGAGTTCTGGAGCGAGAGGCAGCCAGGAGCAACTCTGCGGTAGAAGGGGGAGGGAGACATCCTAACGCAAGGAAAACGTGACACTGGAACACAGAAAAATGTCCCCTGCAAGAACACTGGCATTAGCAACTCCTGCTTCATGTTGGGGGAGGAGGATGGAGGCTAGAGGCAAGCTTAGAGCCCCTCACTGCCACATTGGAATGGATAATAATAGGGCTGTGTAACAGCAGGGAGGCTGAGCACTCCACGCTCGTGCAGCTGCATGCAGATGGGGGTGCCTGACGCACACTGCTACTCCTGGGGGCCTTCTGCACCACAGTTAATTCTGTGCACAGTATTTTAAAATTGTGTTACATGTAAAAAATAACACTATATAACCACACCAGCTTTATTTTGGTAATTCATGTCAAAATATAGTACCTGCCAGCAAGTATGTCTGACGGTATTGGCACACACAGCATTGCCTCCAAGAGTAAAAGAAACCTCTCTGACAGCCAGTGCCTATGCTCTGCTCCCTTCTCCCCTCTGAGCCCAACTGGGGGACAGATGCCCCTAACTCCATCCCCTCAGGCTATGTCTACACTGACCCTCTCGTGGAAAAACATATGCAAATGAGGCTAAGCGTGGCAGATCGCTGCTCATTTGCATAATTGAGGTTCTGTTTTTGTGCAAAACCCCCCTCTTGCACAAGAGCCGTTCTTCTGCCTTCTTTTCTGGAAGAATGGCTCTTGCGCAAGAGAGGGGTTTTGCGTAAAAATGGTGCCTCATTAATTATGCAAATGAGGCACGGTGATATTCCACGCTTAGCCTCATTTGGATATGTTTTTCCACAAGAGGGGGTAGTGTAGACATAGCCTTAGAGCCCAGACATGGAGCTCACCCCAGCCAATACACCCAATCCCTTTGCCTCCTAGAGCCCAGCCACAAGACCCCCTCGCCCAGATACCCATCCCACTCCCCACCAGAGCTCAGGGATCCAGAGAGATAAATAACCTGATGCTGAATGCCAGGCTTGCACAGAGTTCCCAGCATGGCTCCACCCTCAGGAAAGAAGACAGTAACACGTAGGAAACTGCAGCTGCCAGAAAGCCTGTAGGTCAGTGGTCTCCAACCCTTTTACACCCAAGATCACATTTTAAATCTCAGGGTAAGTCAAGATCTTCCTCATCCCTTCCTTGAGACCCCACCCCTTTCTCGAGGCCCTGCCCTCTCCAAACCTTCCCATGGACTAGCTAATGGAAACTCACTGTTAATGACATAATTACACTCCAGCCATTTTGCTAGTGCTGCAGCTGGGGAAGAATGGTTTAATTTAAATTATTAAACAGATTAGGCATTTCAACTCTGTCCAACACAAACGGTTTCAATGTTTTATTCATTTATGGCAGGGGTGGGGAACCTTTTTTGGGTCAGGGACACTGACCCACAGAAAAAATCAGTTGGGGACCACACAATTGAGAAGCAAAAAAGGCCTTCCAAAACCTCCGACCCTCACTCCCCTGGCACTCCAGACCCTAGAGGGCAAGGGGAAGGGGCAGGGAGGACTGAGGTTTAGAGCTTCCCACAGGCCAGGTTTACTTTTCTGGGGTATCAGTCAATGGATTTTGTGGGCCCCCTCATAGGCTTTGTGGTGGGAACAAAAACGAGGTGCTCAATGTGCAGGACAGGGCCGACAGCGAGAGGGATAAGGATGCAGGATCTGGGTGGGAGGTGCGGTGCAGGGTCTGGAAGAGTTTGAAGGCAGGAGAGGGTGTGGGTACGAGAGGGAGGTGGGGGCAGGAGAGAGCATGGGGTGGGGGTACGTGAGGGAGTTTGGGGGTGGAGGGTTAGGACAGTAATGCAGAAAAGGTGAAAAATTGAGAATGCTGCCAAATAGTTTGGGAGGGAGGCAAAGAAGTGGGGAGTAAAGGAAAGTGCAGCTTCTGCAAAGTAAAATTGTATCTCCTCCCCCTCACATCTTCCCTCTGCTCCAGCCTCACTCCCCTCAGCCCGATTCCCCCCAGCCTGACCCCCTGCATCACTCCATTCCCCTCAGTGCAACCCTTTCCCCATCTCATCCTGCCCCCACAGCCTGATCCCCTAAATCGCCCCAATGCAACCCCTAACTCCTCTAATGCTCCAGCATCCTCCTTTCCCCTTCCTCCTTCTCCCACACTCTTATACCCACAGCACACTCACTGGCAGGACAGCAGGGCTGGGACTCGCAGCCTCCAGGAAGCAGCACGGGTGGGGAAGGGGTGAGGAGCAGAGTCTCTTCCTTGCCCATTCCAGCCTGCAGGCAGTGGCTCCGGTTCTGAGGTAGGCAAAGACCAGGGCTGGTTTCAGCCATGCCAGGCACAGCGGGGTACTGGAGAAGGGGCTCCCCAAACCCACACACAACCTGGCACCAACCCCGCAGCACCCCAGCTGCTCTGCCCCGGCTTCCCCAAATCAGCTGCTGCTGACGGGGAGCAGTCTTGGGGAAGCCAGGGGCAGAGCAGCTGGGGTGCTGGCGGGGTGATCCCACAGCGCCACCCTCTTCCACGCTGCGCAGTTCCCCGCTGACCCCCCACCCCCACCCCAGATCCCTCATAGACCCCCTTCTGGTACTCCGGCATATCTGATAATCCGGCACCCCCTGGGTCCTAAAGGTGCCGTATAATCGGAAGTTTACTGTATATTCCTGTGGCTTTGTATTTCACAGTTCAGCTTTTGCAGAGCAAGACATTTCTAAATGGTCTAAAATTTGGCCAAACCCTACTGATATCGGCGGTAGTGCACCTGTAATGTACATTTGCATTGCCACTCACCATTAGTGCAGATCCTAGTCCTTGGTTACCTGTCTGAACTAGCAGTGAAGCTGTATCCTTATGTAGATGTTTTCCCATAACGAACATCTTGTAAGAACACCAGTGACTAGAATGGAGGGGATCACTGAAGCTGAACTGTTTATTTCAATGCCAGCTGGATACTTGCCTTACCCTGAGCCCAGGTCTATCTTCTATATAAAATAGCTTTGGTAATATGTATTTCCAGGCACCCATGCCAGATAGTCACACCCAACTGCACTGAGGGGCTGATTGGTAGATGGCAACTTACATATAGGACTGAGTCAAATATGCCACATAACTTGTGAGGTGGTTCTCTGTAAATTAACCACACGGGCACAAGTGCACACTGCCAAGACTCACAATCACACCTTCTCGCCTGCAGTTAAAAATTGCACTAGCATGATTGAACCAGTGCGAAATATCCACATTAGCCCCCCAGCTTCTGGTGCTCCAACTGCAGCATGTTTCCTGTACTCCGCCAAATGCTGCAAGGTCTCTGGGCTGCTGCATGTCCCACAGGGAAACACGCTGCTTTCTGTTGCAGAAGCTCACCATCAAGGGCTTTTACATCTGTGTATCTGCTCACCTTATCAGTGTGTTCCACTGGCTGTTTAGGGACCCTGCACATATAGCATGAGGGGCAGAGATTACACTTATACCATGTGGAGGATCACTAGCTACCTCCATGCTGCAGCTGGTTGGACTCTTGGGCCCAATGCCCACCACTTGTGATGATTACCTGTTTTTAGATGGCATTGATCAAGAAGGTAAAAAAATGTAGTTTTTTTCTATTTACTTTTTTATATTTTGTACTTTGTGTAGCAGAGCCTATGTGTTTTCTTCTCATATGTTGTACGTCTGTCTGGGATCCACAGATGGGATAGAGCTGGCAGAACATCCCTGCAGGCCCAACTATTTTCCTTCACCATCTTGTGCTGTAGGAATCCCAGAATTGGAGAGAATTGTTGCTCACTGTCAGTGCCACAAGTAGTGGAAGGGAGATAGGAAAAATGGTCTGCCTGTGCTAAAGTTTCTGCTCTGGGACTAAGGAAATCTGGGCTCTATGCCTGTCTGTATCACAGACTTCCTCTGACTTCAGGCAAGTCACTGACTCTCTGTGCTTCCCTACCTGCACTGTACAGATGGAGACTCTGCTCCGCCTCACAGGCTGCTGAAAATCAGATTGTCAATGGGCATGAGGTACTGAGTGTACATCACTGAACACAACTAAAAAGCTCCTTTTAAAGTAGATTTGGTCGGGGATATTAGGGAGCCTTGCTATAAATCTACTAATAACTTTTCTTTTGCGGCTTGCAGGAACACTGCAGTATCAATAGACTCAGCTCCTAAGGAAGGAAGGAGCATCTCATGCTAACTGAATGACCCCTCTTGCCAGATGAACGTCAAAGTCCATGGGTAGGAGATGCATGGCCACGCTGAAAGATAAAATGTCCATGCTGAATATAAAGGAAAGCTGCTGTTAGGCAGACTGGGAACAGAAATAGATCTGCATTTACATGCTTCTTTCCAGCAGCTCTCAGTGGCCAAGTTCTCTTTTACAGATTAAAAAATCTAAAGCCCAGAGATAGTGAATGGCTTGGAGACCCCGACATAATGAAGAGTCTCCTACTGCCTCCTCTGACTGGGGGACTAGATATGGTTCCAGGTGCCAAGACAGGAGCATTAGAAATATCAATGACCTTCTGCAAAGACGCTAAATGGGTAGCAGAGATGGACCTGAACCCAGGTGATCTGATGTCTAGTTCCAGTCATAGTACTGTTTTAGAATTGAATTTATTCCCTCCTGTGATGTATTTCCCAATAGATCCAAAAACAGCAAAGCTGGCCTTTCACAAAAGGATTTCATTGGAAGCAGAATACAGGGCCAGTGTTTTCAACAACTCTCTCTCTGGGGAAGGTACAATTATTGGCTAGGTAAGTCTTTGCTTGAATAGGTTTGAAAAGTAAGGCTGAGTAGCCTATTAATGTGAAATAAAATTGACATTTCATAGCTTATTTCACCTACAGTAAAATAAAGTGACCGCAGAGTTTTGTGTTCCCCAACCTCCATATAGGACAAAAATCTTTGCAGATAGGCATAATTCATCTTAAACAAGACAGATACCAAGAGACATACGAATAATTAAACTTTTGAAAAAATTAAACAATGACAAATGCAATATTGTCATGTTTCAAGATGAGGCTTTTCCCCCAAAAGCCTCATCACTTAGAAATAGTATTGTTCTGTAAACAGTTCAGGAGACCAGCTAAGTGCCTCATCCAATCCACTCACTAAATAAGCTGCACATGAAGGGCTTTTCTTGGTTTCTGAGCAGGAAGACGTTCCAGAGACCGCACCTTTTAGAAGCAAGGCCTTAGCAGCACTTGCAGATGTAGGAGTTGTTGGAATCCCAGTTCTATTCCTAGGGTTTAATGTTCTGCTTCTTAAACATGCATCAGCTTTTGGCTTTCCACTGTTGGCTTTGTTTTCAGAAATATCTAGGCTCCTGGCTTGCAATTCATCTGTTTTTAAATTAGAAAATGCAACTGGCTGTAACAATTTTGTTGCTGATGGAGGAACCCATTCTTTAGAGTCATTCTCCGGCAACTCGCTATTGATAAACGACTGAAGTGAAACAGACTTACTGTTGGTTGTATTACTTGATCTTTTGTGTTTCAGGAACTTGCTGGTAAGTTGTCTTAATAAAATATTTTTAAAAGAAGGCCTAGACTGTTTGCATTTGCAATGGATTTTAGGTGTCAATTTAGGGAGAAATGATTCTCTTCCACTATGTGATCTGAATTTTTGAAGAGGTCTTGCAACAGGAGTTGACTGTGAATAAGGAACAAAGTTCTGGGTAGCTACCAGATCAAGTTCTGAATCATAAAGTGAACTTATAGGTGTACTGTGTTTACCAAAAGGAGATAGCAAACTAGATGAGGATCTGCATTCTGAATCACTGTAGCTAACACCTAATGGACTAAGCGCTAATTCAGATGCTGTGCACTTTGCAGTCAGAACATCTTCATGTGCTGAAGAGCTGTGAGACTTACTTGAAAATTCTATGATGGTTTCTATCTCTCTGGCACTAGCATCAAAGAGATCAGCAGAAGCATTGTAGCTGCTATTGGGGTGGTTGGAGTTCTGTAGCAAGTCATTCTGGTTTATAGTTCTAACTATATTTTCTTGCAATTCAATTAATGGTTTTAACTCTCTCTCACACATAATTTTAGCTTTGTAGGGAGCTACTGAATCACAGCCCAGTTCCTGAGAACTTTTAAGATCTGTTCTCTGGGTTGGTGGATAACTACAATTTTCTTTATTTTCCCATTCGGCTACACAGCCATCATATAAGCCATCATATAGAGAATGTAAGTGCGTAGGTTTTTCTCTCCTTTGTAAATACCAGCTTTCTGCATCTTTCATGGTACACTGAAGATCGGTGAAAGAACGGGCATTGATTGAAATGTTAACATTTGCTTCCTCACACTGTAGAAAACTGTCCTCTGAAAGAGAATCTTTTGCTCTAACTGTCAAGGATTGTGATAACACACCTCTACTAGTACTAGGTATAGAGTCAGACTCCTTGCCTCCCTTAGTACTTGTAGACAAAACGCTGTACAAAGGCTCAGTTTGTGATACAAAGCCAGTTACAGGAGTGACATTTGATTGATGGCAGGAAAGAATATGCTCTTTGCAAGTGTTCACATTCTCTGCTACTTGTGGGAAGCTCCCTGTTGTACGTACTGCCTGCAAATCCACCACCACGATGCCTTGCCTACAAGATATTTTGCTGGGACTTTCATCCAACTCACTTTTTTCATGAGAACATTTATGAGCATCGAGACCTACTGGGAAGACGGTGCTCTTGTTGTTTTCAATTCTGGCTATGAATTCATTTAGACTTTCAGAGAATGGCAACTCGTCCCAAATCACAGAGCCATCCTGAGAAGTTCCAGCTGCACTTCCATGATTATGAAACACTGTTGAGGAGCAAAATGAAAAATCTTTTCTCTGGCAATGCAAGGAGTTCCAAGATTTTTCTTGAGAGTAATCATGTCTGCTGATAATTTCAGGGCAAGAGTATTTCCCCCCCAAATCCAATGGGCTTTGTAACAATCTGGGGGTGTTCCAGTCAAGTGGCCATTCTCTCTGTAAAAAAGAGAAGCTCTCTAGTTTTTCCGTTGCAGAGATTGTGTTTGACTGACTAGATAGTGAATTGAATTCATTATCTTCCTGTTCATTTCTCTCATTCACAGAGTTACAGAGCTGCAAATCTTGAATGGTGTGGTTGCTAGGATTTACGTGACATAGTTCTGCAGAGAAATGCTGCTTCTGTAGTTTACACTGTTCAACAGCAACCTCACCCAATTCTAAAGTTGAAAAATCTTCTGTCGTTATCCAATCAACTGATGAAGAAGTCAGGCCAAAGGACTGTTGCCAGGGTCCTGAAAAGTTTTCTTGGGCACACGATGTAACAAAACATGAGTTGCTGCCAGAGCCACACAAGCTGCTGAGCTCACTGCTAGGCTGATCTATTCCAGTTAAAGGACAATCAGGTCGTTGTGAGCTGCTGTCACTGCTCTTGAAATTAGCAGATTGCAGGAGTTGATGGAAGTAGCTGATAACAGTAAAGCCGGCAATATTAGCATGAGGCAGAAAGATTTGGCAGGCTTTAAAATCTCTTGTAAGTCTATTAATTTTGGAGCAGTTTTGTAAAATGCTGCCAGAAATAGAGTGTCCTCCATCATGGTTTTCTGAACTCTGGAAAAAAAAATCATTATGCTTATTAGTTGTAGCCAGACAGGAACTCCCCCCCCCCCCCCTCCCTTGTAACATCCATTTTTGCTTGCCTGGAGCATTCAGGGCACACAGAGCAGAAGGCCCAGGCTGTGTGACTGTGAATGGCTGTAAACAGAGATACGCCAATTGCTGACCAAGAGGCTGCCAAGGAGTGCCCTTGACTCAAACCCATATTGATACGAACACACATCCATCCGCGGGGGGAGGAATCTCTCGCCCAGTAAAAAAATGTCTAGTATTCACAATTTAGTTATCTCTCTTGCAAGTGTAAATTAACTTGAAACTTGCTTGTAAGAACTAGCGCCACAAAACGGACCAGTACAATTTGGCATCGTAGATAAGAAAGAGGATACGAGCCCCCAGGGGTATATAGATGGGTCCAGCAGCATATTTTCTCTGAGTGTCAATCTACCATCTATCTGCTGGTCGGGTTAGGTGTTTGATCTCCCGAGGTTCCAGAGGGGACGCCCACCTCGTATTCGTCTTTCCTAGGAATTGAGAGACCGGCCCTGGCCTGACACGCTGGAGTCGAGAGGCACAGAAAGGGGTAAAAATTGTACCTGGATGTGGTCCTTTGTTTAAGTATATTTACATAGTGTTAGAGCTCTTTAAAGATTAAGCTGTCACTTGGTACCATTATTTCTGTTTTCTATCTTTACCTTTTCCCTGTAACCATTTTTAAAATCTATATTTATATTTGCTAGCATTTAAGAAATAGAGCAATAGCCATTGTAACCATATGCTTTTATAAGTCTTTTAATAAACCTGTAACCGTTTAAGCTTTAACCTGACTCCTTCAGTTGCTGTAACAGAACCAAGCACAATTTAAAAGAACTTCAGCTGGTCATAAAAGGGACAGACATAGGGAGAGCTTGGGCGTTTGGATCTGTGTCACTCCCAGGTGACAAGATCCGTTGGGGCACCTTTTCAGCCTTTCCTAGGCTGCCCGCTGCGAAGGAACTTTGTGTTCTAGCAGCTAAAATCTAAGGTGTAATAAGCTCTTCCTATATAACAGGGCGTCTGTTGGCCTGCTGGCCACCCTCTGCGATGGGACCCCGGTCCTAGCAGTAAAGACACAGACGTTAAACCTTTTCTCAGAAGCATATACACACACACTGCCCTGACCGTCGGCTGACATTAGTGTAATGATTTGTCTGGATACAGAGCAAAATTTTAATGGAGACTAAGAGCAAAAAAAGTCCAAACAAATCTCATACACAATTAATTTTAAAGACAGTCTCTTTTTAGGAGGGTATTTGGGGAAGAGAGAAGAAAACCTGCTCTCTCAGAATAGCATAAAGGACATTCCAGCCAGAAGGCATTTGTAGTAATGATACAAAGAACAAAGAATTTTCAGAGTGAATTCAGTAGAAATTCTGAGGAGACAAGACAACACCTGGGCAGAAGAAAAACTACTTCACTAGAGAAGGCTACCTTGCAAAGAGGGACATATTGCAAAACTGACTACAGTAAATTTCCAATAATCTGGCACCTTTAGGACCCAGGAGGTGCCAGATTATCAAATATGCTGGACTATTGGAAGGGGGGAAGTTATGAGGGGTCTGGAGTGGAGTGGGGGGGGGAGGGGAAGCACCTCTCGGCAGCAGCTGAACTGGGGAAGCCAGGGGCAGAGCAGCTCCAGTTGTCCAGCACTTCCGGGTTCCAGATGGTGCCAGACCATCAGGAGTGCCAGACCACTGGAGTTTTACTGTACTAGTTAGTCACTAGTCAGCAGATACCTTATTTTGAACTATGAGGTACCAAGCAAGTTTTGAAGTGGGTTTTCTTGATACCTGAGGGAGAGGTGGCAGCCAGAAGGGGAGAAGAAGATTACCTGGATCCCGTTGGTTAGGTCTAAACAGTGCTGGACCTGTATGGTCAATATTTTTTGAGAGGCCTCATCTGGTATTCTATTTGCACCGCTGTGTATCAGTGACGGAATGGAAACTGCAGATGCAAATTGAGAGGCATTCTTGGAAAAAGAAAGCGTCAGTTCATGGAATGCTTAAAATTTAAGCTCACGTAGTGCTTAAAAATCCCATATGCAATGCCACCGCTGAGCAGCTACCCAAATTATAGCTACCTGCAAGTTCACAGGACAAAAATACAAATAATTTGCCTCAAAACCCCCCCAGACTGCAACTCTGTTTGTGGTGTTTCCTCCCTCTCAGTTGTAGCATTAGATATCGTTTACAAGACAGTAGTGTATGTTATGTATGTATGGCTGGAAAGTACAGACTGTTGAACAGGGGTCAGCAACCTTTTCAAATCAAAGAGCTATACTACATCAAAATTCAGAACAAGCGGTCAACAAGAAGCCGCATAAAAATGCCATTTGCATCACTAAAAATATACATCTTAATATTATTAATAACTGACATGATGATTAATAGCATAAATTAAACCTTGTACTCACACACTTTATTTAGTGGGACTTTGGCTGCTGCATCTTTTCACACATTTCTTTGAAGTTTACATCATAACTGGTCAAATTCAACTTCATGCATGCATTCAGGCTGTCTTCGGTCAATCTTGAATGCAAAGTACCTTTGATGTGATTCAAATGAGAGAAAGCCTGCTCACACATATAGGTGGAGCCAAACATTGAAAGTAAGGCCAAGCTGACATTCTGCATGGTGTTATATGTGACAGGAAGTTCTTTCCAAGTTTGCAGAATCAGATGATCATCACGCTCCAATTTCTTCATGTCAGCCCATTTGTGCAGTTTTGCTAATTCTGCACGTTGTTGAGCAAGGCATTCTAAATCAGAATTCAGCTTGACAAATTTTTCCACCCAGATATCTGACTCCTTGAAATCTGCCATTTCCATTTCCAAATTGCTGACCGAGATACCTGGAATGACTGTCAAATCCAGTTCTTCAATGAATGTTTTATGTGGACGAATCATAAATGTAAATAGAACACCGTGTTTATGAAACTCAACAAAACGAGACTTGAATACCATTAGGAGTTCAGAAACAAACCCAGCGAGCTGCTGCAAATCAAGGCTGTTATTGGGATTCTCTCTCTGATACGAATCACAAAACATTCGCAATTTTTCGAAATGTGCCAGTCTGCCCGTCTCAATATCTTTGATGAAGACAGTCAATTTTGACTCAAATCTAAACACTGCCTGCTGCAGAGTTAGGACTGTATTTCCTTGCCCTTGTAGCGTAAGGTTCAACTCATTCAAATGACCTGTAATGTCGACGAGATAGTAAAACTTGAGCAACCAGTCACAGTCTGAAAGCTCAGGGTGTTTGACACCCTTCATATCCAAAAATGATTTAATCTCATTAATGCAGGTGGCAAAACAAGACAAAACTTTGCCACGGGATAACCAGCGAACATTACTATGCATTATTAGATCAGGGTATTCAGAATCTACTTCCTCTAGCAGTGACTGAAATTGATGCTGATTAAGGGCTCGGGAAAGAATCCAATTGACAATACAAACGACCAGTTCCATTACATTTCCGAGTTCAGTTCCACAAGATTGCACACAAAGTGCCTCTTGATGCACAATGCAAGGAAAGTTCAAAAGCGGGCGGTTCAGCTGTTCTGACAAAAGAGTAAGGAATCCCCTGTATTTGCTGACCATGTTAGGTGCACTGTCTGTACACACAGACACAAGATTATCCAATGGTATTTCTTTCTCGTTTACAAAGTCCATCACGGTTTTAAGGATGTCTTCGCCCCTTGTTTGATTTTTCATTGGTAATATTGCAATCATTTCTTCGTGCACAGCATGCCCACAAATATATCGTCCCAGAATACACAACTGATTAATGTCACATATGTCGGTTGTCTCATCCAAAGCAAACGAAAAATAAGCAGCTGTGCTCAGCTTTTGCATTTGTACCTTCTCAATTTGATGGGCCATTTTCACAGCTGTCTCATGAATGGTTTTTGCCGATAATGGCATATCTTGAATTTTCTGTAATATTTTGTCCTTGTTGTGAAACTCGTCAAATAGCTCATGACCAATTTTTAGCATGCATCTCTTCACATAATCCCCGTCAGTGAAAGGCTTCCCCTCTCGAATAATGCTGTACGAGCCTGCAAAACTTGCCGAGTTTAAGCTTTCACCTTTTTTTGAGCATGTGAGGAGGCTATTTTGTCCAACATTCATTTGTTGCTGCAGCTCCTTGCAAGCTTTTTTTCGCGCATCACCCTCAGGGTAATTAGTAGCAAATGCTGCATGTTTTTTCATGAAATGCCGCTCTAAGTTCCATTTTTTGTTTGAGGACAGTGTTTCACTACAAATGAGACAGTGTGGAGATCCATACCTATCCACAAATGCATACAAGTCTGTCCACTCCTTTTGAAAATTTCGGTACTCGTCATCTCTGCTCTTTCTCTTCGCCATTTTTACTGTTAGGGATCACAGAACAGTACACCATCATGAAAGATTTTTTCAACCAATCAAATAAAAATAATAGAATCACAGAACATTAGAATGGGACAGGACCTCAAGGGGTCATTAAGTCCAATTCCCTGCCCTCACAACAGAACTAAGCACCATCTAGATCATCCCTGACAGATGTCTATACAACCTACTCTTAAATATCTCCAGTGATGGAGATTCTACAACTTCCCTAGGCAATTTATTCCAGTGTTTAACCACCCTGACAGTTAGAAAGTTTTCCTAATTCATTTCTCATCTAATCTTGAAGGTGCCTGAAGTTCAAACTTTGGCAGATAAATTTCTCAAGTACCCAAGTTTGTGGACCTGAACTCCCCTTGCTGCAATTTAAGCCCATTGCTTCTTGTCCTAATATCCGTCTTGAATATGCATGACCCTGAATGAGTGGAAAGAATGGCTGGCTATTAAAATGAACAGTATTAAAGGCAAGAGTGAAAGTAACTTAAATTTCTCACAGATACTGTCCTTTCACAACCTGCCCAACCTCTTGTGGTCTTATAGCGGGGTAAGGAGGGAGGTTGTAGAATATAACAATGCCTGTATGAAATTTAAGTGTGGGGGCCTCAAGGAAAACGACTGGAGTGTGTGTGTGGTGGGGGAAGAGAGGGATTCAGGTCCACAAACTTGGGTACTTGAGAAATTTATCTGCCAAAGTTTGAACTTCAGGCACCTTCAAAATTAGATGAGAAATGAATTGGGATTTTGAAGGTATGTAGTATCTAATCTTTCTTTTGTTTTTGAGGTTGCCTTGAACATTTTGTCCACAAAGTTTATTAGGTGTGGAAAAGTTGTTTTCTGATTATGTACTTAACTGTGGACTCAATAGATTTGCAAGATATTTTTACTTGAGAGACCTGAAGGTAATCTTGAATCTTTTTTCTCCTTTCTTTTTAAAAACTTAGGGCAGGGGAAAGAGGCCTGTCCTTACCTTCATACTGCTCAGGTCAATAGTAAAAGTGAAGTAATCCTGGCCACCATATAGCCAGTACAGAGCCAGATGTTCAGGATAGCAAGCAGGGAGGGGAAATGTGTGTTGCTTGGTATGTCTTCCAATTACTTTACTGCTTTTTGAGTTTATCAGTTAGAAAAAAAAGTTAGATGGAAATTTATCCTAATAAACTGCAGCTGCCCGCCACGTGGTCCACTCCAGGAGCTGCTGGGCAGCCACCAGCCCCATAGTGGTTCTGAGGCCAGGATGTACCCCCCAGACATGTGGTGGGTGGTTGCCAGAGCTGAAGCCTCCCAGCTCTGGCCCCTCAAGCCGCCACACGGCAGTCAGCTTCAACTCTGGCACATGCCGACCACATAGCCCACCAGAAGAGCAGTCAGGCAGCCACCCAGCCCAGTGACAGCTGCCAGAGCTGGAGACCAAACTGCAGTTCAGCTGCTCTGGGGTTTGAGGTGTACCCCAGCCCCAGAAACTGCCACACAGCAGCCAGCCTCAGCTCCAGCAGCCACCCGCCATGCACCTGGGATACATCCCAGCCCTAGTCTCAAAGCAGCCGCACCACAGTCGGGCTCCAGCAGTTGCCCACCACATGCCTAGGGTACACCCCAGTCCCAGAGAAGCCGCACCACAGCTGGCTTTAGCTCCAGTAGCCACGGGCCACATGCCCAGTGTACACACTCACCCAGCCCTGGAGCAGCAGCACTGCAGCGGGCTTCAGGTCTGGTCTCCCCCACTATTCCACAAGCCCACCAGCAGCAGCGGTTTACCTTCCAGGTGCAAGGAAGGTGAGTGCTGCTGCTGAGGAAGTGGGCTGGAGTACAGTCATTTGTGGCACGCACTCTAGAGTGAACTCCAGAAGAACCATATTTAGATCTCTCATGAGCCATAGGTTGCCACCTGCTGTAGAATGTTTGCAGATTCCCAGGCCAGAAGAGACCACTATGATCATCTCTATTCTGACCTCTTGAATAGCACAAGCTACAGAACTTTCTCAAAAAATTTCCTAGACCAGACATTTTAGAGAAACACCCAATATTGGGTGGAGCAGTGATGGAGAATCCACTATGAACCTTGATAAGTTGTTCCAATGGTTAATTACTCTGATAAAAATACATGCCTATTTCCAGTCCAAATGTATCTTTCTTGATAGACTAAAGAGTTCATTATTCAATATTTGTTCCCCATGTAGCTACTTACAGGCTAGGGGAATCCCTTTCTATTTGAATCACTGCAGAATTTAACACTAGTGTTTTGATCTCTGAGCATGTGTGGATGGTGTACACAACTATACCCAGTTAGACACTCCTCAAAAACTTTATAATTTGAATAGACTCATTCTCATCCACAGAACTGTTCAGGTGCATAAAGAGTACCCTCATACATACAGGCAGGAGAACTGGAACCTTAGTGAATACCTGTTGTCACAAAACTGATCTTTCAACTTCCAATATTCAGGAAGCAAGGCGGGGGAGGGGAGCAGGAGCCGGTACCTGTGAGGAGCTGGCTTTAAATTGGCTTCCCCGCGAGCACTGGGCCCCACATAAGAGAGGCAGCAGTGTGGTGAGTGAGGGGGGCAGGCTGGAGTCAATATGCACAGGGAGCTGGCTTTTGGATCCCCGCATGTGCTGGCTCAATGGACCTGCCTGCTCGCCCCTTTGCTGCCTCCTACAGAGGGAGCAAAGGCCCCTATCCCCAGGGAGTACAAATAGTCATGTAACTGATAAGATTTCATGCGGTTGCACAACTATTCAATTGCAATAGAAATAGATATAATGTACCTAGTACTCCCATCACATCTGTGGGAGTGGGAGCTAACCAGTATTTCTCAGGCTTTAATCCGAATTTCAGTCTAGATCAAGGGTCGGCAACCTATGGCTCTCAAGAGATCTAAATATGGCTCTGACTGGTTGCGCACCAAGGGGTGGGGCACAAAGAATTGTACTTCCGCTCACCTCCTCAACAGAAGCACTTACCTTCCTTACACCTAGAAGGTGAGATGCTGCTGGGCTTCTGGGGGGAGAGTGAGGAGGGGGAGACCAGGACCACATGGCAGGCAGGTGGGCAGGGGGCCAGAACTGGGGTACACCCTGCCCCAAGCTGCTACATAGCAGCTGTCTGTAGCTCTGGCAGCTACCAGCATTTTAAAAACAGCTGTTTTGGGCCGGTGGCGGGACCCACGGCAAGGGCAGGGGCTAGCAGCAAGGCCTGCAGGGAGGCTGGGCGTGGGGTACATCCTGGCCCCCTGAGCCACCACACAATGGCTGGCTGTAGCTCCAGCAGCCATCTGCAGTTTTAAAAACAGCTGTTCCGGGTCCTGGAACAGGGGTGTGCTGCCCTGAGGAGCAGAGATGGGTAGTCGCTGCTTCAGTCCGCAGCCCCATTGAAAATAGGAAGGAGGCAGTAGTATGCTGGTAGCTGGGTTTGGCCTTCAACTAGCCGCTGAGCTGGGTTTCTTTCTTCCCTGGGAGGCACAAGGGCCAGTCCTGCACTGCATGCTGGGGCCACCCTCCTCCCCACATTCCCCTGTCTCCCAATCCCTGCCTATCTCTTTGTCCCTCCCCATAGCACCGCCTTCTCTTCCCTTCCCCTGGTCCGTCCCTCCCAGCCTCCCATTCTCCTCTTCCAGCCACCCTCCACCCCAAACCCTTGCTAGAGTTGGCAGCTCAGTGGTAGCAGCTTCATCTTTCAGTCTCCTCTCCAGCACCCTGTGCCAGGGAGCTATAATTCAGTACCCGGAGCCAGTTCTGAGGCAGGAATCGATCTCCCCAGGCTCCATGAATCCACTTACCCAGAGGGAGAGCAGGGGCTGCCAGCAAGTTTCGGGCTTCCAGCTCAGCCTTTTGTTCCACTGGCCATAAGTTTGTGCACCAAGGCCTGTCCACCCCCTTAGGTGCTCTGCATACCAAGACTGGAGCCAGGACCGTGGTGCTATTTTTAGTACTACGGTCCTGGCTTCAGCAGCCACCACAAAGCCCTGACCCCAGCTGCTCCTGGGATGGGGCCACGTGGTGGGTGGCTGCCCCGTGTGCCGGGATTGGAGCCAAGCCACGATGCAGCTGCTCCTGGGTTGGGGCCAGGGTACTAAAAATAGCATTGTTTCCCTGGCTCCAACCCCACCACACGGGGCAACTGCCTGCCATGTGGCCCAGCCCCAGAACCAGGAAACTCGAGGCAGTTGAGGGGTACAGGTGTTAGGAAGGCAGAAGAAGGGGTAGGGGGAGAACTAAGGAGAAGGTGGGTGTGAGGAGAGGAAAGGGCTCATGCTGAGTGGAGGAGGCCAGGGCAGGAGAAGAAAGTGGAAGGCACTAAGGGGCAAGGTGGAGGAGAGAGAAATCCCAGGGGATCAAGAGGAGACAATGAGGGGAAAAGGGCAGAAGGAGTGGGGGAAATGGTAAAGTGTCAGTGGGAGAGAAGAAGGACAATGGGGGCAAGAGGAAGGAAGGAAGAGGGGAGTGGGTGCCAGGAGATGAGGATTTGAAAGGAGGGGTGGGCATGAGGAAGGCAGGCTATGGAACAAGTCATATGAGGGCGCAGAGGGACATGAGGAGAACTAGGGAAGGGGGTGATGAGGGGATGGGCACTAGGGAAGAAGAGGGCAAAGGAGTAGGTTTTGGGAAGGCAGAATCAGCGAGGGAAGGGAGAGGAACCAAGAAGGTATGGGGGTAAGGGAATGTGAAGGTACCAGGAGGATTGTGGGGGTGAAGCAGGAGGGCAGACATGAGGAGGGGAGGGCACCAGAGGGCAGAAGAGGCAGGGCAGTGGCAGAGAGAGGTGTTAAAGAGGATGGGGGAGGAGAGGGTTAGCAGAGGGGTGGGTACAGAAGGAAGGGCAGGTGCAGAGGTCAGAGAGGATGGGGAGGGGGACAGGTACCAGGAGGGCTGAGGGGAGAGTGAGAAAGGCAGGAGCCAAGACAGCAGAGGAAGGTGAGGGGCAGGGGACAGCAGATTTAGAATGCCTTGCTCAACAACATACAGAATTGGCAAAACTGCATAAATGGGTTGACATGAAGAAATTGGAGCGTGAGGATCATCTGATTTTGCAAACTTGGAAAGAACTTCCTGTCACATATAACACCATGCAGAATGTCAGCTTGGCCTTACTTTCAATGTTTGGCTCCACCTATATGTGTGAGCAGGCTCTCTCATTTGAATCACATCAAGGGTACTTTGCTCTCAAGACTGACAGAAGACAGCTTGAATGTGTGCAAGTTGAATTTGACCAGTTATGATGTAAACTTCAAAGAAATGTGCAAAAAGATGTTTAATTTCTGCTACTATTAATCGTATCAATTTTCAATAACATTACATTGTATTTTTTCATTCATGCAAATGAGCATTCTTATATGGTTCCTTGTTGACCACTTGTGCTGAATTTTGATGTCGTTTGCCTCTTTGGTTTGAAAACATTGCCGACCCCTGGTCTAGATTGATAATACCTGAGATTACATAGATAGAAAATGTTTAATATGAAAGTTTGAAATGAAAATATAGCCAACACTTAAGAGGTATCCATTGAGCTATCAGTTTCGAGTAGTGTCTTTGGATCTATGAAGACCTTAATTAACACAGACATGCATGAAGAACTTGTGAGTGCAGAAACCGATGTGTAGCAGTTATAGTTGTTTAGCATTGGTTACCTGGCAGCAGTGTTCCTCCTAACATTTTCTATCCTTGGGTGAGTTGACATTTCTTATGTGCACCACCAATATTGAGGTAGTGTGTGTGTAGATGTGCACCAATACAAACAAAACACACGCACATAATTTTAAGCAATCCATATGTGTGGAAGAAAATATTTTAAAATAAGTGATAATTAACACAGAGCCCTGCATATGATATTTAATATGAAATTAAATAAAAAAGAAAATTAACACTAACCCTTGGAATACATGTATCAAGCTTTCTAACAGCTCAAGCTAGTACTTGCAACTTCTGACTCGCAAGAGCCAGAACTCTACTAAATAGCAAAGATCTGGCCGTAATGCAATACGATATACCATATATTAATTAGTAACAGATTTTTTTTTAAAAATCATAAAGTTCAGAGTTTTAGTTATTTGCAACACCCCAAAAACATTCTGTTAAAAGAATCTTTTTCTTTCTTAAATAATTAACTCTTTATGCAAACTTTGTTTGAAACGCAATCATGAAAATATCCTGGCACACAAACTTCCAGTGCAGCCTGCCCCCTCAGCCCCCTCAACCCAGGCAGACAGAGAGGACTGCAGCTAGTCAGACATCCCAAAGAAACTGTCCCCTGCCTCCACCTCATAGCACAAATGCCAGCACCCACCCACCCTCTCTTTCCCCAACTTACCCCATGCAGTCAGCCCCTTATCTCCCCCTTCCCAGGAGGCTTGACAGTGCTGAGTTTCTGCCTCTCTCTCCTCCTGCAGAGGGACACTTTAAACTCCTCTCCCCTCTACTCAGTCAATTAATTAATTACTCCCTCCCTCCTTATCCCCCCAGCCACTAACTGTCTAATCTCCCTTTTTACTGGCTGTTGGAGTTCCTCAATTCAAGCACACAGCTAGCTCAGTTTAGCTGCTTGCTCTGTGAGATGCCCCGCCCACCACAAGTCAGCTGATCTCCCTGCCTGCACGGGACCTTTGAACTTCTTAACAGAGCTCTGAAAACTGCTGCAGGACGAAGCTTACAGGGAACCTTCTCAAACAGTAACCAAGTTTAAAAAAAAAAAGCAAACCAAACAATCATTGAGAAGAAAGAGAAAAGTTACACTCTATAGTTCAATGGTAGGTCATCCAGAAATCTCAAGTCCAGTCTCCTAGCTCCAATGCTTAAATTATTTATACAAGTGGACTAGCTTCATTGAGAGAGAGATCAGAATATCCCATGGACAAGCATTTAGGCAGGGAGGGGAATGGAACCTGGGTCTTCCACATACTGGGTAAGTACTCTAGACACTAGATCCATGGTGTCTAACCAGTTCTGAAGCTGTAGCCAGCCTAGTGGCTACTGCTATAGTGAACTAGCCACACTCAACTGGCCAAAAAATTACCCGTGGCTAGCAGCTAGCTTATTAAACACCATGAACTGGACTAAGTTACAAAACTCAGCACTTCCTTGCAAACTCTGAATGGGGCCCAGTTTGGTAGCCTTGCTCGGAGCTTGCCCACTGGATCAGACCCCACAGTGGTGAACTAGTGGCCTCCTATCTAAATTTTCCCAGGTTGTGGATTGCACTGGTGCTTAGCTGAGAGACACGCACCTGGATGCCCAAAGGCAGAAGTTTAGATGTGTTGGGGCACCTACATTTTCAGGGTGAAGGTTCAAGTGGCCTTAGGTACCCACAATGCTAGCTAACAGCCAAATGGTGGTTTTGTGCATGGCAGTGCCGCCTAACTTGGAACTTAAATGCCTAAATCTGGGGTTTAAGCTGCTAAATACCTTTTGTGGATCTGGGCCTTACTCAGTTACATGGAAACTTAATACCAGAACTGAGAGTAGAACACAGGTTTGATTCCTTGTCTTAATGTCCTTTCCCACTGCCTTTTCTGCTTTGTATTACAGTCCTCAGAACACATCATACATGACGCTCTACTACTGTCAATGTGGGAACATGTTACATTAAAACCCTGAAGACTAGTAAAATTTGCATGATTCAACTAGAACTAACAGATAAAATGAGAAAAGTTACCTTCACTCCAAATATAAATCTTCTCCCAATGAAACAGGTTTTGACTGCTTGAATTAACTCACTTGGAGATGCATTTCTGTCCAGCTCTCCTGATACTTGGTTAAAATCTTGAATACACCTTGAATAAAGAAAATTAAATGCCAAGTATTAGCACAAGCACATTACAATTTAAACACTATGTAAAGAGTTATGATTAGGGCAGCCGTACTGAGGATGGGATATTGGGTTTGGTTGCTGAGCTACATGTGGAATGAAAAGATGAAGTCAGAGTAGGAAGCTAGCAGTGACAAAGCAGTAATCTGCAGAGAATCAACTGTCACTTCCAGATCTTCCTGGCTTCTCTTTTGAATACACACAACTGGGAAAAGTATCAAGTAGGGAAATAACGGAGTAAAAAAACATTTTATTTTAGGCCTAGTCTGAACACAATTTTTATAACAATATAAGCATTTCTGTAAGAGGTGTGTTTTTACTGGTAGTTAGATCAGTACCACCACACTGTGATGGAGTTATACTGGGATAAAGGCGACATACCTGAATAACTTATTCGCCTTCTGGTATGGGAATAGCTATACTGGTATTAAACACTTTTCACAATAAGATAACTTTGCGCACTCTAAGGGGAGTGAGAGTTGTGCCACTCCAGGTATGAGTAT
Source organism: Pelodiscus sinensis (assembly GCF_049634645.1). Classification (NCBI taxonomy): domain Eukaryota; kingdom Metazoa; phylum Chordata; order Testudines; family Trionychidae; genus Pelodiscus; species Pelodiscus sinensis. The sequence continues at coordinate 313,017,668 of NC_134711.1, forward strand.
AGTAAAAGCAGTCTATTGTCCTACTGCAGATAAGGCCATAAATTCAAGCTAACACCAAGCTCAGATCTGGCCTCAGAGCAAGGCGGTTGTCTTGGGCCCCATGCCTTTAGGGCCCTGCGCTTCCTGGTGCCCAGCCTCTGCCATGGCTGGGAGGTGCCCAGCCATGTGGCGCAGCCAACCACCTTGGGCCCTGCAAACTCTTTGGCTGGCCTGACCCAAGCTTGAAATATAGAAATCATCTTGCACTATACTGGTGGATTTTTTAAAGAAACTATTCATGATACATTTTTCTGCTACAAAATAAAGATGTATAGAAGCACGTGTGCAGAGGTCTGATCCCTAGTCTACACGACAAAGCCCTGTTGTAATCAGTGCTGTGGTGATGGGAAGGCTTCTCCCATCAATATAGCTACTTTCTCTTGACTGCCTGAATTAACTCACGGAGGTGGAGTACTTATGCCAGTAGGAGATATGGTATAATAAGTACCATTGCAGCACTGCAAGTGTATTCCCTATGCATTCCTTAATTCATATCATCTACTGCTGATAAAAGAACTGGAAAAACATGGAATTGAAGCAAGAGAATATCAGTTGATAAGAAAATGGTATCACATATTACTCTAATGATAGGGCCTATTAATGGGCAGATGCCAAATTAGGCTAAGCAAGAATATTTTTCTAACCTTAAAAAAATGTAAGACAAAGCAAGCTGCTTTGTCTAGTCCCAAAACTTGTGTGTGAAATCTGAAGGAGAGATCACATGACTCTTCTGAAGCTGCTTTATAAACAGTAAGTATGTAATGAGAGTTAGCAAAGGATAATGCACATCAGACTGATGGGAATGCATTCTTTACCTAACGAAGCTATTAAGATGAGTTTTCAGAAACTATTAACTTTGGTCCAACTCTGCTTCTACTGAAGTCATGCATAAAATTCTCATGAAGTTAAATCCCATTCTAAAATGTTTAGTCAGGACAGAGACTTTACTTGATGGCCAAAGGGTGAAATTGGTGGTTGAGTTCTCAGTAGCAAACCCACAACTCTAGAATTCTCTTCTTGCTAAACGCAAACTTGACCACTTCAGTGGAGAGTTAGAAGACATTTTTTCTACCTCAATGTCCAAAACACAAAGGAATGCAAGAGAGATATGCTTCTAATGAGATCTGGAATGATCAGACAAAAAATATTTTTCACCTAAGTGATGCAGAAAAGTATGTAAGTCTGAGAAAGCTACGCTATTTAGCAACTTGCTATCAGACCAGGAATGGTCACTTATGACAAAGGGACATAAGGGACCAAGCTCCAAATGCAGTGTGAACTGTATCTTTAATGTCTGAATTTAAGTCTTTTAAAATGCCCAGATATCATGGCAATAGGTGTCAAATGCTTGTAACAAGTGGATATTTCCTGGGTTCTCCTTTACAAATAAATCACTATCTACTCAGATTGAATTTTTACCTGCTTGCTAAGGAATACTGCTCAGATATCAAGTTGGCAAACTGTTCTAAGAAAATACTGAGCCATGAATGTACACTCATGCACCCTCCTCCCAATCATGCACCCCTCTCTAGATTGTTAGGTTGAAGAAGAGAGAGTTAAATAATTTTAAAATAATCCTTTACCTATGAAGACTTCCTGCTGTGACCCCAAAGAATGGATCTAAAGAGCTTCCAAACACGGTGATGTCAAACAATTCATTAGTGTCAGCAACTTTTAGGGACAACCTATACCTGTAGTTTGCATCCTTAGCTTCACCTGTGCAGCCACATTTTAGACAGTTAAACCTGGTAAGACAGGAAGAAAAATGAGCACACATTTTTGTTAACTGATAGTGTAGTAAGGATTTATATCCAGGAATAAATACTACAAGCATAATCTATCTTCTGCCAAGTCAGAAATTTAGAGTTTTTTCTTATTCTTTGTTTAAGGCCTCAATCCTGAAATAAGCTTAATAAAGGCAGATTCCTGTGATCATGCAAAGCCCCATGAAATTCAGTGAAGCTCTTTTACACATTTAGTAAACAGAACCCTAATACTGACTATAGGGGAAGTTGGGTTACTTTATTGTTGTTGATGTAGTGCAGAGTGAGGAGTAAGTTGACTTTGAAACTCCTAGCACAACAATTTTTGTATTTGTGTTTTGGAATGGTTTATATTTATCTAATACCTAGACTAAAGCACTGAATAAATCAAACAAAGATAACAAAAGCCCCTGAGGAGACAAGCTTTCACTGTCTATCTTCTCTTCAATATTGGATGCTATGGTCAGAGCCCGCAGGGCTCTACTCCTGAGAATCGTAGCAGCCAAATGATAAAAATGTAGTGCTACCGCTCCCACGAGCTAGTGCCCCACACTGGCAGCTCCTCCCATGCAGCTGTAATGCCCCCAGTAGGGTTGTACAACCCCAGACAGCAGATGCAGCTGGGGGCAGCACAGCTGCAAGTGCAGGCTTCTGGGAGCAGCAGCAGCACCACATTGTTCTTGGCTGCTACAGTTCTTGGGAACAGAGCTAAATTCCCTCTAAGTTGCGTGGCTGCGCATCTGCCTATTAAGTCATGCACAGGGGCTCCGGGCTGTGGTGAGAAGAGGCGCCTCTGCCCACTGGTCCTAGTACAGAACTATCCCCGATTTGCCATGGATGGGGGAGAGGTGCCCCTCCCTCAGCTTCAACCCAGCCCCTGTACAGGCCTGCGGCAGCTGGTGTAAAGGTGTCCTTTCTTCAGCTCCCTCTTAACTTAGCCTTGATATGCCAGGACAGCGGCTCCTTGGCCAGGTCCTGCTGGGGCCCTGAAGAGGCACTTCCCACATGACCCAAGGGTTTCTGTAATGACAGAGGGTTGGGGGTAGTACACTCTGCCCAGGGCAGCCTGCATCTCCTTGAAACCCTTATCAACAGCCCCATCCTAAAGCCTGCACCCCCATCTTGAGCACACCCTCCATCCCCCACAACTTCCTGCATCCCCAACTGCATCCCTGGCCCCTCTGTAGAGCCCACACCCCCAGCCATTGCATTCATCCTCCCACACCCCAGCCCTCTGTCCCCACTTCCGCACACTTGGCCCCTTGGCCCATCCTGCCACACATCATCCACATGCGGAATGAGTTTTGTGATGTGCACCAATATGGATGTTATAGGTCACACACCACCTCCATATTGGTTCACGTAATTCATTCCCCACATGGACATAAAAAAATTAGGGGCATCACTGGAGTAGAGTTTTGTATCGTGCAAAGCTCTAGCTATTGAGAAATCTAGCTTCATGAAGCTGGGTGTCTTTAATATTTATGAAATTAATTGTTTCCATCTGCTTCAGAATCTCAGTGCCCAGGGTTCACCAGGACATCAATCTGGATGTTCCATAGACCTGTGGGAATTTCTTGATTTCACAGATCAATGGCTCTTGTGATTGACAGATGTTGTGCAGGAGAGGGCAAAATTTGGGCACAATCTGGATAAGTGGCAAGTAGAAGCCATATAGGACTCCATACTACAAGACGAAGGATGGGGTTGTCTACAGTCACAGACTGAGGGAAGCCAAAGGATTCATGAAGTTTGAGAGATCAGCTCAGTCATGTTGAACTGAAGATATCCAAAAGCAGTCTCGCTGACAGGAAGAGTGCTAAGGGGACAGTTGTGCCAAGACCTGGAGGTGGTCAGAGCACCAGGCACAAATTGCTACTTGAGCACCATGCACGTGCTCCGGGCAACTCTGAGACCTGGGGGGAGGGAAGCATGGTGTGCTCTGGGCTGGATGCCTTAACTCTACCCCTTCTGGGAGCATGGAGCCTGCCCCCCCCCAATCTCGTCCAGGAGTCTGAACAAGCTGTCAGCTCCCCTTTCCAGGAAAATGTGCATATAGGTGCAGTACTGAGCCCATAGATTTTACTGGCATAAGAAAGTAGGAACTAGGGAACGAACACTTCAAGGAACTCATGGGAAAGTAAAGGTGTTATGTGCTCAGTGCCCTTTATTCTGCCATGTTATTTTCCTCCTTCAAACCTCCCTTAAAACTCTCCATTGCAATAAGACCTATAAAGAACCTAAGACCGGCTAGGCTGAGACTTAGGGTATGTCTACACTGCATTCCTCTTTCAAGAGAGGAATACAAATGCACCTGAGCAAAATTGCAAATGAAGTGTGGATTTGAATTTCCCACACTTCATTTGCATAATTGTGTCTGAGAGCTATTTCAAGATAGCGTTTCTTTTTTCGAACTAGGGTGTCTAGATGTGGTTATTTTGAAAGAAAACTTTTCGAAATTACCTTTAAACCTCATTTTATAAGAAGTACGGATAATTTCGAAAGAAGAGTTTTCTTTCGAAATACCCTATTTTGAAAAAAGTAACGCTGTCTAGACATGGTTATTTCAAAATAGCGCTCCGACGTGATTATGCAAATGAAGCATGGGAAATTCAAATCTGTGCTTCATTTGCAATTTCGCTCAGCCACATTTGCATTCCTCTCTCGAAAGAGGAATGCAGCGTAGACATATCCCAATGTAATTGAGGAGAACCAGCATTTTTTTGTTATTATGCTCCCCTTCTATCTTGTCTCATCTGTTCTCCCAACTTACATTGTAAGCTCTTTGGGGTAGGCACTATTTTTGTATATAGCACGCAAAGTACTTGCCAAATTAAAAAATCAGCAATCCCCCAACTTGGACCTACCTATTAGAATCTAATATCAGCTTAGAAAAGCAGTATTGACAAGAAGGATACACAAAGCTGAAATTCTGGATAGAAATTACAGAGGCAACTAATAGTCTTCTCCTGCCATTCATGTGTTCAGTGTCACCTGAAAAGAGAAACACAGAAGGATCTGATGAAATTCTCATTTATGAGATGAGAACACAAACCACTTTCTTAAAAATAAAATTTTAGTATTTTAAAAAGTAGTAGTCTGTATCCCTTTTAACCTCAGTATATTAATTTACTTTTGTCTTCTGTTTCACAAGCAGCAGTAAAGCTACTTGATGGTGTGTTAAAGAGAAATATTTAAGTTTTTCAAAAGAGTACTACAAAATACCATCCCGAATGAGGTGGCAGTGTTTCTCAACATTTTTTTTTTTTATAAAGTACCCCCACCCTTTTTTTAAAATTATAAGTACAGGCAGTCCCCGGGTTACGTACAAGATAGGGACTGTAGGTTTGTTCTTAAGTTGAATCTGTATGTAAGTCGGAACTGGCGTCAGCTGCTGCTGAAACTGATCAGTTTCAACCGCGGCTGAATCTGGATGCCAGTTCTGACTTGAATACAGATTCAACTTAAGAAACCCAGGCGTCCCCAAGTCAGCTGCTGCTGAAACTTATCAGCAGCTGATTCCAGGAAGCCTGGGGCAGAGCAACTCTGCCTCGGGCTTCCTGTAGTCAGCCGCTGGTCAGTTTCAGCAGCGGCTGACTTGGGGACGTCTGGGGCAGAGCAGCTGGGGTGCTGCTGGGTTGCTCCAGTAGCGTGGCTCCTCGGCGCTACTGGAGCAACCCAGAAGCACCCCAGCTGCTCTGCCTCAGGCATCCTGATTCAGCCGCTGCTGAAACTGACCAGCAGCAGCTGAATCAGGACTCCTGAGGCAGAGCAACTACGGTGCTGCCGGGTTGGTCCGGAGCAGCACTGTGGGACCAACCCGGCAGCCCCCAGCTACTCTACCCCAGGGGTAGGCAAGAAAAGCCTGGTCTGCTGGGGGGTGGGGGGGCACTAGCTGCACCCCCCCCAGCAGACCAGGGAGACGGGGGTGGGGACGCCCAAGTCTTCCACGGCTTTGCTCCGTCTCCCTGGTCTGCTGACCTGGAAGACACAGAGCAAAGCCGCAGAGCACGCGGGCAGCGGGACAGTCCAGGCGCGCCGCGCTGTCCCACTGTTGGTGTGCTCCAAGGCTTTGCTCCCCATCTCCCTGGTCTGCTGGTCAGACCAGGGAGACGGGGAGCAAAGCCTTGGAGCACGCCCGCAGCGGGACAGCCCGGGCGCGCTTGAGCTGTCCCCCTGCGGGTGTGCTCCAAGGCTTTGCTCCCCGTCTCCCTGGTCTGCAGGGAGACGGGGAGCAAAGCCTTGGAGCGCGCCTGGGCTGTCCCGGAGCCTCAGCCCCTCCGCGGCTTTGCTCCGCGTCTTCCTGGTCTGCAGACCAGGGAGACATGGAGCAGCTTTTCTCGCCCCGGAGTACACGGGCGGCAGGACAGCGAGGTCCCGCAGTCCGTGTTCTCCTGGGCGAGAAAAGCCACGTTCGTAACTGCGGATCCGACATAAGTCGTATCCGCGCAAGTCGGGGACTGCCTGTACCCCCACTATTTATAGTTTTCAGACACACACACACAAAAAAAGTTCTACCATTGCAACACATTTGTTTAAACAATTTAATCGTAGCTGGGCAGGCGATGAAATTTTTGGATGTAAAAAGTACAAAAATAATAAAGAGCTGTAAAACTTAAAACAAAACAAAAAATCAGTTCTCCAAATTTCAGTTGTGTTGATGTAGCCCCCAGTCTTCTCTTGAGTACCCCTAAGGGTACTCGTACAACTGGTTGAGAAACACTGTGAGAGGTGGTATTATAATTATGCTTCATCCGAGCTTTAAAGCACAATTATTCTAGACTCTTTAAGCAGGAATTACAATATGTGGTTAAAAACCTGAGATACCTGCCAGAGAATGTTTGCATGACTGAATTCAACTTCAGTAGTGAGAGGAGATGTAGACACTAGGCACTTAGAAAAATCACTAGCTTGTCCTTTCAAATGAGAATGAAGACCATAATTCTGTATTTTGATCCACCAGTGCAGACCAGCAAAATGCTCTACTAACTTCAATGAGGCACAGGTCTGCCCATCTGTATCTGACAGCAGGATGAGATAGGGATGTAAGTGAGTAGTTTTATTGGGTAGTCGAGTCACCTTACTTGCATTCCCCTCCTCCTCCCCATATCAGAGCCAGCAAGGGGGTGGGGGGAATAGCAGAAGCCAGTGCTGGGGAGAGCCTGCTTAAAAGCCAGTTCCCTCCAACACTGTCTTCATGGTGCCACCTCCTCCCCCACTGCTGCCTATCACAGGCAGCAGTGCACAGAGGGGAGACAACAGGGGAGGCTACTGCAAAGCAGCCCCTGTCCGTGGGTGTGGGGTGTCCCAGTAGGGAGCTGAGACCCCAAGCAGAAAAGGACTGCTGTTGGAGTAGCCTCTGTTCGTGGCCAGCCCAGGCCGCCAGCAAACGTGCTGCTTTACAATAGCAGCCCCTGGCTGCGAGGGCTCTCAGCTCCCTGCTGGGACCCCCCACAGACAGAGGCTGCTGGATCCAGCACAAGCCAGGACTGAACAAGCCCGGTTTTTATCCCAGCTCACGTCGGGTCCGGGAGCTATGCCTGTTGCTCTGCAGTTCAATGTAGTTGCTAATAATTCCCAGACCTGGTGTAAGCTGGGACTGAGCCAGGCTTGCTCAGTCATATCTTATGCCAGGACCGGGAGCTACCCCTGCTATAGCTCTTCAGTTTAAATGTAGTAGGAGTCAAGGCTGCCTGTGTGCCCTGCTCTTACTATATCTAAACTGCAGAGCTGCAGCAGGGTAGGTCTTGGACCCAGCACAAGCTGAGATTGAGCACCTTCCCTTATCAAATCATGTAGTTGATACAAACCGTATTGACTACACAATTAGTCAGTTACCTGCCTCTTAACATCCTTAGTATGAGGAGCTAAATAGTTTCCTCAGTAGTCTTAATCTTCTCTGCAGATTTGCTAGTGTACTTTGTCGTTAAAACACAGAAGGTACCAGTGTTCTGTGAAAGCTGGGTGCTTGTGTGACCACTCAGGAGAGATTCAAATGCCACCCAGCTGATTAGCAGAGCTCTCACAGCTAGATATTGTTTCTTCTGGTGAGGTACATCAAAATCTGCACATATAATAGATTTGAGGGAACACTGGAAGACGCCTCTGTGATAAATCTATTTTTTCAGGGGAATGTAACTCAAAATATTTTTCTTGAGCTGAAGATTTGGCACATGTGGTTTCAGTCTTGTGTTTCACCAAAATTAAAAAATGTAGTTCAGCTGGTTTGAATACAGTGTTGCTCTGTACACTTCTCTCAAAGCTGCTACTCTCAAGGAGGCATTTAGCCATTCATGTATGCTTCTTGCTCTGCAAGGTTTTTTTTTTTTTTTTAAATATAAGAATCGATACCACAAAACTTCAGTTCTGAAGCTGCAGAGCACTCAATCATTTTAGTGAGACAGTCAATGTACAGAAATATATTTTATGCATTTTACAGTGATCGTTCTTTTTATTTGTGTGGGCTTTCCAATAGTTATAGGGGGAGGGAGAGGGAGAGAAAACAAAAGAGATTGTAAAACTAGAGTTATCAGAAGGCCGCTTACAGATGAAGCCCTTAAAATTACAGTACTTTTAACCTAAAATAAAATCAAATTTAAAAGACAAATGAAAAGGTCTCTCTAAAACATTTCATCATGATAAACATTTTCAATCCAACAGACCAACACTTGGAATTTTAATGTTGCTTTTGTAAAGCAAACTCCTTACTATACTGGCACAGAGGAAAAAGCGCCCTTTTAATCATATGGTGCCAAATCAACTCAGGAACACCTGCTTTTTATATAAAAAAACATTACAATTCCAAATTCAAACTTTGTGCCCTCAATTATATTCAAATGTTATTTAACCTGAAATGCATTTGAAGATTTTTTAAAAGAGTTAGCACCTTATACCATTCACAGTTTTAATTACAAATACCCAGCTTTTCTAGTTTTCTTCACTGAATGATCAATTTGTCTCAGCTGTGGGTTATTACATAGCAGAAATATCTTCAACTAATCAGTATGAAAGATGTGATGCCAAAGCTGTCAAACAGAAGTAGAGGATATTGTTTATGATGATGAACAGTTCTTCAGGTAAGACTAGTGTGTGGATTTCTGAAACTTACACACTGAAGCGTTCATATAACTTAAATGAGCTTTAATGCATTCAACCATTTAGGTATCCCCAGTAACCTCCAAATATGTCATTTTTAAGCAAACAATTGATAATGGCAATGTTTTGCCATGATTGCTCACAATGAGCAATACCCTTCACCTTAAATATTCTAATTGCAATCAAAAGGAATACCCAAGGGTATTCTGCTTCACAGAAGGGTAGAAAAATCTTTTCTTACACCTCAAAATTAAGTCACAATTTACTTTTGAGCAGTGTGCTATGTAGAATTCAAACTTCTTTAACAGACCACACAAAGCTTTGCAACTGCATCACAAGTCCTAAAACTTCTCTATGAAGATTCAGTCACTGTATTATCCAAACCTATATAATTTTTTAGATAAACTAGCCACATTTCTTCCCCTAAAACCAAAAACTTACAACTTTGAGAAAAAAGTTTCTTATAATTTCCATGGGAATCATAGATCCTGTATTATTCACAGCATCAGCATATAGCTGCCTCTGGTATGCACATGCGTAAGACTTCAAGAACAGCTTTTACAGTTTGCAGATATAGCCATATTAAAATATTTCAAAAGGATATCTATTTTGTAAATATTTAAGGCAATAAGATATCTAAATAACTGATGATGTCATCACCACTAGCCTTGGCCATAGCAAGCAGGGTGTATCTGTTTTGGAAAAGTAAAACAAGATTTGGATTAAGCACAGTGGTCATTCTGGTTGGAAAACTTGCTAACTTTGGTTTTGTTGTACACAAAAAAATGTCGAGGGCTGTGCAAATAAGTAGATGGTCCCAAACCCAGGATTAAAAGTTTAGATGACAGACACAGAAAGACAAAATACATATGGATACCCCACCCCAGACCCCTCATAGCCCCCCCCTTCCGATAGTCCATCATATCTGATAATCCGGCACCCCCTGGGTCCTAAGGTGCTGGATTATCGGAAGTTTACTGTAAAAGGACAGACATTATCCACAGCATTATACACATTGGCTGTGTCTACACTGGCATGAATTTCCGGAAATGCTTAAAACGGAATACTATTCCGTTTTCAGTTTTTCCGGAAAAGGAACGTCTACATTGGCAGGCTGCTTTTCCGGAAAAGCCCTTTTTCCGGAAAAGCGTCTGTGGCCAATGTAGACGCGCTTTTCCCGAAAAGAGCCCCGATCGCCATTTTCGCAATCGGGGCTTTTTTCTGGAAAAGACTACTGGGCTGTCTACACTGGCCCTTTTCCAGAACAGTGTTCTGGAATAAGGACTTATGCCCGAGCGGGAGCAGAATAGTTTTTCCGGAATAGCGGCTGATTTTGTACAATAGAGCATCGTTGCTTTTCTGGAAATTCAAGGGCCAGTGTAGACAGCTTGCAGCTTATTCCGGAAAAGCAGCTGATTTTCCGGAATAAGTGGTCCAGTGTAGACACAGCCATTACGTTCTGTAAGTGCTACCAAGACACATGAACAACAGTTTTAATTTCAAGAACACACACAGAGTTACAAAATAATACAACAAAATAAGTATGGACATGGAATAAACTTGAAAGTTGATAAAGAATGAATCTGATCTTGTAATTGTCCCAAATATAAAATTCAGATTAGGGATGTGAACATGTAACCGTGGACAAGGTTAACTGATGAACCTGGGCCCATGGGTTAATGTTCACAGTCACATGCAGGCTTAAGTTACACAAGAGCTCCCTGTGTGCAACCAACTGCGGAGCCACTGCCTCTGTATCAAGCAGGAGCCAATATGTGCAGGGAGGGCTCCCTGAATGTACTGGCTCCCAGGGAGCTGTCTGTTTGCCCCAACTCCCCTCATGCTGCTGCCTCTATCAGCTGGTGGACGGGTGGGAACCGTCCTCCCTCCCCCCAAGTTAAACAGTTGCTTAAACAAACACATTTTTATATCCCTAATTCAGACAGAAATCAATAGTGTTCCATGCACAAAGTAGATGGAAGAACTGGCACCACACAGTCAAAACACTATTACCTATGCATTTTCACTCATATAGGAAATAAACACAAATTCACATTCTGAAATGGAGATAGGGTGGGGGGGGGGGGGTAACATTTGTGTTTTACAAATTTGGTTAACATCTCAGATGCAGTTTATATAGAACATATGCAATCAGCATTTCCATTTTTGCAATGTGGAAATATTAAATCTACTCTGCTTTAGTTACCATTACCCAAAAAATCATTTTTGTCTTGGGAGTGTGGCATATACAAATGGTCATATTGGGTCAAACTAAAGATCCAACTAATTCAGTATCCTGTTTTCAGAGAGTGGTGAATGCCAGGTGGCCCAGAGGGAATGAACAGAACAGGTAATCAAGTGATCACCATCCCTGTCCTTCCTGGCTAATAGCCACTGATGGATCTATTCTCTAGAATGTATCTAGTTCTTTTATTAATCCTATTAGGCTTAGCCTTCACAAAATCCTCTGGCAAAGAGTTCTACAGGCTGACTGTGTTGTGTGAAGAAATACTTCCTTTTGTTACTAGAGATGCAAAATCCCATGTAATTGGTTAACTGGTTAAACATTATGGCTAAGTCTAGACTGGCATGATTTTCCGCAAATGTTTTTAACGGTCCCGCCGCCCACCTCCTCTGGGGCGATAAAGGCTGCTCCCCGTCTCCCTGGTCTGCTGGGCGAGCCAGCAGACCAGGGAGACGGAGAGCAAAGTGGCGGAGGACCCGGGGCCGGACCCACGGCGCTTCCAGCTGGATCAGATGAGCTGGAAGCGCCGCGGGTCCGGCCCGGGTCCTCCGCGGCTTTGCTCAGCGTCTCCCTGGTCTGCAAGCTGATCTGGAAGCGCCGCGGTCCGGCCCGGGTCCTCCGCCGCTTTGCTCCGCATCTCCCTGGTCTGCTGGGGGGGGGGGGGGGGGGGGGGGGGGGGAACGCAGCTAGTGCCCCCCCCAGCAGACCAGGGAGACGTGAAGCAAAGCCCGGGGCCTGTGGTAGAGTAGGTGGGGCGCTGCCGGTTGGTCCCGCAGCACCGCTCCTTGGTGCTACTGGACCAACCCGGCAGCACCTCAGCTGCTCTGCCCCAAGAGTCCTGATTCAGCCGCTGCTGATCAGTTTCAGCAGCGGCTGAATCAGGACGCCTGGGGCAGAGCAGCTAGGGTGCTGCTGGGTTGGTCCAGTAGCGCCGAGGAGCGGCCGCGCTACTGGACCAACCCAGCAGCACCCGAGCTACTCTGCCCCAGGCGTCCCCAAGTCAGCCGCTGCTGAAACTGACCAGCGGCTGACTACAGGAAGCCCGAGGCAGAGTTGCCCTGCCCCGGGCTTCCTGGAATCAGCTGCTGATCAGTTTCAGCAGCAGCTGACTTGGGGACGCCTGGGGTTCTTAAGTTGAATCTGTTTGTAAGTCGGAACTGATGTCCAGATTCAGCCACTGTTGAAACTGATCAGTTTCAGCAGCGGCTGAATCTGGATGCCAGTTCCGACTTACATACAGATTCAACTTAAGAACAAATCTACAGTCCCTATCTTGTACGTAACCCGGGTACTGCCTGTATTTAAAAATGTATTTGTTATTACTCTGAGTCTTTGGCCAGCTGTTCTTCAAATTACTTTTTAGCCTCCCTAATTATATTTTTACACTTCATTTCCTAGAGTTTATGCTCCTTTCTATATTCCTCTTTTGGTTAACTTCCACTTTTTAAAGGATGACTTTTTGCCTTTCACCACTTTTATTTTGTTGGTAAGCCATGGCAGCACTTTTTGATTCTCTTATTTATTTATTCTTTCAATTGGGAGGGGAATGGTATACATTTAAGTGGAGCATTTATTATAATGTCCTTAAAAAGTTTCTGTGCACCATGCAGAGATTTCTCTTTTGGCACTATACCTTTTAATTTCTGTTTCATCTCAATTTTGTTAATTTCAAAAAGAAGTAAAAACCTACAGTGTTGGGCTGCTGTAATGTTTTCCCCACCATAGGGATATTCAATTTTGTTATATTATAGTCATTATTACCAAGCAATCCAGCTATATTCGCCTCTTGGATAAGATCCCGTGCTCCAGTTAGGAATAAATCAACAATTGCCTCTCCTCTTGTGCATTTCAGGTCTAGTTGCTCCAAGAAGCAATCATTTAAGGTGTCAAGAAACTTTATCTCTGCATCCTGTCCTGAGGAGACAGTATACCCAGTCAATATGAGGACAGCTGAAATCCCCCATTACTATTGAGTTTTTTAAAAATGTGTATTGCTTCTCTAATCTCTTAGCATTTCACAATCACTATAATCATCCTGATCAAGTGGTCAGTAATATATCCATACTGCTATAATTCTTATTATTACAGCATAGAATTTCTAGCTAGAGAGATTTAATGGTACAATTTGGTTAAGATTTCTCTCTCAATTGATGTTATGCTTTCTTTCACATATAATGCCATTCTCCACTAGCATGACTTGCTCTGTTCTGATAGATTTTGTATCCTAGTATTATTACTGTATCCCATTGAATATCTTCATTCCACCAGGGTTTGTGATACCTATTAAATCACTATCTTCATTTCACAGGAAGCATTCTAGACCACCCATCTTATTATTTGACTTGTACCACTGGTATATAAGCACTTTAAAATTGTCACTTTTTAGCTGTCTGTCATTCCCAGATGCAATTAAATCTGACTTTTATTTTACTGTTTCTAATCAGATCCTACCTATATTTCATCATTTTCTATCTTCTCCTTACTAGGACACATAGGATCATCAATAGATCCTCCCTTAAGGGATGTTACTGTCCAAACCATGTGCTTGTCCACATCTGCTGTCCTTCCCCAGGCCCTTAACATTAAAAAGGCCAAAGAGCAGTTTTTAAATTAAGTGCCAGCAATCTGGTTTTATTTTGGTTTATGTGGAACCCATTCTTCCTGTATATAGTCTTCCAATTCCCCCAAAGTTTCCCCAGATCTTAATAAATCTAAACCTCTCCTCTATACACTATTATCTCATCAACACGCTGTGCAGCTCGGCCTAACTAGCCCTGCACAGGGCACTGGAAGCATCTCAGAAAATGCTACCATGGAGGTACAAACGACACAGAGTCCTGTGGCACCATATAGACTAACAGATGTATTGGAGCATAAGCTTTCGGGGACAAAGACCTTCAGACATGCATCTGACGAATTGGGTCTTTGCCCACAAAAGCTTATGGTCCAATACATTTGTTAGTCTATAAGGTGCTACAGGACTCTGTTGCTTTTGCAGATCCAGACTAACACAGCTACCCCTGATACATGGAGGTATAGTACTTCAATCTCTTATCTAGCAATCTAAACTTGGCCTCCAGGATCTCTCCCCTATCATATCGTATGTCATTGATATCTACTCGTATCATGACCACTGGCTTCTCCCCAGCATTGCATGCAAGTCTTACATGTCTCCAGACATCTGCAACCTTTGTACCAAACAGGCAAGTCACCACACAGCTCTCCCAGTCATCACAAAGTCTATGTTTCTAATGACTGAATTCCATATAACTATTACTTGTTTCTTCCGAATAACTAGAGTTCCCGCTTCTCCTGAAGCGGTATCCCCAGTGACAGAGAATAAAACGTCATCTGAAAGGGTCCCAACTATGGGATCATGTGTCTCTGCTCCACTTGGATGAAATTCTCAGGAAAGGACAACATCCTCTTCAACAGCACAGAGACTATCAGATCAAGGGTGGGTCCTTGGGTAGTGGCAGAAGGTAGGACTGGGGGAGGCAAGCCCCCCCCCCCTCCACACCAGGGAGAAGAGGAGGGGTGCACAGCCCCACCCTCCTCTGGCACAACACCCAGGTGTGTGTGTGTGGGGGGTAAATAAGGTGCCATGCAGCCCTTGCCCTGGAGCACAGGAAGGACAGGCACTTGGGGGGCAGCAACACTCCACCCCCAGTATGCGTACAACAGGCATTCTGGGGACCGACTATGGGTGGAGCCAGACAGGTGGCACACCTGCCCCTGCTGCACCACTCCTATATGGATCCAGAAAGTCTCATCAGTATACCTCTCTGTCACTCTTACTTAGCTCCTCCAATTCAGGCACTGTGATCACCAAAGCCCGTAAATGGTCTCCCTCGTCAAACTCTCTGGCTGTGTCTAGACTGGAAAGTTTTTCTGCAAAAGCAGCTGCTTTTGCGGAAAAACTTGCCAGCTGTCTACACTGGCCGCTTAAATTTCCGCAAGAACACTGACTTCCTACTGTCTGAAATCAGTGCTTCTTGCGGAAAGACTATGCTGCTCCCGTTCGGGCAAAAGGGCCAGTGTAGACAGCTCAGATTTGTTTTGCGCAAAAAAGCCCAGATCGCAAAAATGACGATCGGGGCTTTTTTGCGCAAAAACGCGTCTAGATTTTGCGGAAAAGCATCCGTGCCAATCTAGACGCTCTTTTCCGCAAATGCTTTTAACGGAAAACCGTTCCATTAAAAGCATTTGCGGAAAATCATGCCAGTCTAGACGTAGCCTCCTACTATATTTCAGGCAAGCAGCAAGCACACCACAAATACAAACACTAGAGACTAAAAACAGTATGGAAAGGTCCAGCCCTGAAC
Organism: Pelodiscus sinensis; assembly: GCF_049634645.1. Classification (NCBI taxonomy): domain Eukaryota; kingdom Metazoa; phylum Chordata; order Testudines; family Trionychidae; genus Pelodiscus; species Pelodiscus sinensis. The sequence continues at coordinate 313,033,135 of NC_134711.1, forward strand.
ACAGTTGTCCAATACAGTCCTTTTTTGTTACCAGACAGGCTTCCCTTTTTCCAGGTATCTGATCACTTCAAACTCCATAAATCAGCGTTGAATGCCCTCTAGTGGATCTGTTAATTTTTTCCTTCCAGACATGAAAAGGCCAATACACCAGAATCATAAGTTGCAATACTCCTGCCATTCTAATTCTAAAATGCCCTAACTGGAGACTGCTAGCTGTGCAATTAACATATTTAGCCTTTTAGACTGATTTATTTTCCCTTTGTTAAAGTGAATGCTGATGTGCAAGGCAAATCCACAAAGTAGTAGAGGCCAATTATGGTCAAGCAGAGCACTACCGTCTCACCTCTGGTACTCGTAGTTAAGTTTTGGATGAGCAAATCATATAGCTAGCATTTTGCACCTCTTTTGCAATGACAGTATGTCAGTCCGAAGCTTCATCTTTCATTAGGGCCAGCCCAAGATGAGTGCCCGCCGCTACATTCAATATAGAGAAAAAAAATGAGATGTCTACAATGAAAAATTACCTTTATTTACTTGCCATTCGAACTGCACAATATAAAGATAGAAATGATTTTTTTAACATTTCATTAATCTTAACACAGGAGTAGGCAAAATGTGTGTCTCAGGCTAGATCCAGCCTGCCAGGCCACTGGATCCGGCCCGTGGACACACTGCCAGGGCCCTCAGGCACACAGCTGCCACTGTTTTAAACACAGGGATTCTCTATGTGCCTCTGCTCTAGAGCAGTGCTCTCCAACCTTTTTACACCCAAGATCACTTTTTAAATCTCCCAACAGGTGAAGATCTACTGCCCCGCCCTCTCTATTCTCCTCCTGTCCATCACTTGCTATCCCCACCCCTTACTTACACACTCTGATAAACAGTTTATTTTTAAATTATGCAATATATAAAATTAAAATCACGCATTTATAGTTATGAAATGGTCTGTTTTTTGTTCATGCTATTTAAATATAAAATGAAACATTAATAATTATACATTTTATGGGGACAGAGTTCTGTGGCAGGGGGCAGGGAAGAGGGAACAGGGTGCTAGGGGGGCAGAGGACAGGGTTCTGCAGCAGGGGACAGAATGCCAGTGGGGACAGGTTTCTGCAGCTGGGGACAAGAATAGGGACAGCATTCTGTAACTGGGGACAGGGGAGTAGGGACAGGGTTCTGTGGCTGGGGACAGGGGAGTAGGGACAGGGTTCTGTGGCTGGGGACAGGGGAGTGGGGACAGGGGTGTGGGGTGCCAGTGGAGGCAGAGTCCCCTACATCTGCCTCCTCCCAGGATGCCCCCCCCCACGGCACAGGGAAGCCCCCCCCGCGCACGCGATCTACCCCGGGGCTGACACCCCCCCTCGTGCACAGTCTGCCCAGGGGCTGACTTACCCCTCCTGTGCAGTGCAGGGAGCCGATGCTTCCTCCCACAGTACAACCGGCAGAGCAGCTAGCACTACTTCCAGAATCGCCAGAAGTGGCGCTAAGCTGCGGGACTTCTGTCCATCCCCAGGAAGCCTACACTACCGCCATTTTCACTTGAGGTAGGTAGTGGGGCTTCTCGGGGGTGGGAGGGAAATGGGGGCGGGACGATCGACCTGTTGGTGACCACAGCTCTAGAGGGAAGGGGAGGCTTCATATGATCTCCTGCCCCAAGCCCAATCCTCAGCTCCTATGGTTGGAAACATCTGGCTAATAGGAACTGACCCAGCCAATCTCTCAGCTCCTATTGGCATGAAATAACCAACCAGTAAAGGAGCTGGAAGATTGGCCTGGGAGATTGGGGGGAGGAGGAGTGGCACAAGCCTCTTCCTCCTTCTGAAGTTGAGAGTCACATGGAGAGAGCAGCCTGCATTTTCAAGCTGTCTGGGGCTGCAGTAGGCAGGGAGCCCAGCCTGCTTTGGGGGTGCTGCATGGTTACTGGCCGAGACATGCTTAGATAAGCAGCTCCCAGTCAAAACCTGTCTCTGGCACTCCAGCACCTCAACTCTCTCCCCTGGTCACCATCCAAACTCTCTGCCCCAGATCACATCTCCCTCCCAGATCCTGTACCTCCTCCACAACCCTACCCCAAGCCAGAATCGTCTTCTGCACCCAGACACGCTCCCTGACCCTACAGCTAAGTACCGACGTAGGTCACGACCCCCTCCTCCACCCAAACTCCCTCACAGACCTCACACCCTGTTCTGTACCCCCTAATCCTTTAACCCATGCACCCTTTTGCACTCAGCCTCCATCCTAGACCCTACACCTCCACCACAGAAATGTGTAGCACTTGCCAAGTTTCCAAAATCATGGCATGGCCCCAGGCAAAAATTATTGCCCATCCCTGTCTTAACACAATTATATTGTATTCGGTTAATCCCCCCAGTAGCTGACACTTTATAAAATTTTAGATGTTTTGAGTTACACAGAGCATTTCTGCTCAGCGCAACAAACAGCTGAATTTCAAGTATCAGAGGGTTAGCCATGTTATTCTGAATCTACATAAACAATGAGAAGTCCTGTGGCACCTTACAGACTAACAGACTCAGTGGAGCACCAGCTTTCCTGAGCAAAGACCCACTTCGTCAGATGCACGGCGGGGTGGGGGGAGGGCTTTGCCCATGAAAGCTCATGCTCCAAGAAATCCGTTAGTCTATTAAGTGCCACAGAATTTCTTGTTGATTAAGTTGAATTTCAAGTTTCCACTGTCGCCCTTCCAAAGAAACTGATTTTTGGGGAGCTATGAAAAATAGCCCCCAGTTCATCTCGGGGGGGGGGGGGGGGGAAGAGGAGAGCGGGGGCCAGCACAGTCTTCCATACAGCAGAACGGTGCGTCCACAGTCAAGGTCTCCAGCGCTCGCCCCCCGGGCGGGAGCGGGAAGCGAACCCAGCTCTGCACAAGCCACCAACTCGCCTTGCCGGCGGCGCCCAGCGCGGGGCTCAAGCCTGGCTCGTCCAACGATTGGCTGGGCGGGGGAGGGGGGCTAGACACGTCAGGTCCTTCCGGAGCTGGGCGCCCGCTCCCGCGCCGCGGAAGGTTGGGGGGGAGGGGGGCGCGCGCGGGAGCCTCGTGCCGGCACAGAACGGCCGTTGCTGGGGGCAGCCCAGGCAGAACCTCTCGAGAGGCGCGCGCAGCCCGCTGCTCGCAGGCGCCGGGCCCGGAAGTTGGGCGGAGATGGGGCGCTCACGGCGGGAGAGGGGTAGAAGGAGGCGGGACCGGGCAGACAGAGCCTGCTGGACTCACCCAGTCGCAGCTCGGTTCAAGGAGCAAAAGGCCGCCCCAGACCACGCTGCCTCACAACTCCGAGCATCCCGGACTTAGCGGGCGGGGGAAGTGACGTCAGGGGCACAGCCTCACGCTCGCACACCAATGGCCATGCACAAAAACAGACTCCGTCGCCTCGCTCCCAGCTTGGACACTGATCACGTGAGGGAAGCATCCTCAGGGAGCCAATCGCCGCCGTCTCAGACCGGACGAGGTAGCCAATCCCGGCGCTGTAAAGAGAACAGTCCAATACATTTCACAGCCCAATCAAGCAGCCAATCATCACGGTGAAACGCAATAGCCAATCAGCGTTAGTCGTTCCTAGCACGGCAGCCAATCAGACCCATGCCCGGAAATCCATCTCCCTCTGCTAGCCCGGCCTGCAGGCCAATCACAGGGTCACAGAGGGCTATGATGGGTTGGCCCCTCCCCCGCGTTCGTGACAGGCGGCTGGGGACTTAGACGAAGATAGTCCAGAGCCCTTTCCCCTAAGAAGGCATGGGGGCGGGGCTCAGAGGTACCCTGGGGGCGGGGCTCTGAGGTCCCCTAGCGGCCGCCTCCCGCGCTCCTCCAATCCCCCTTCGTCCGCGCTCGTTCCCCGCCCCCCGGGGCTCCCCTCTGGGCCTCTCCCGCCCCCCATGCGGGGCCGGTATAAAGCGGGCGGCGCGCGGCCGGCGCTGCTCATAGTCGCTATGCTGAAGCTGCCGGGGCTGCTCCTGTTGCTCAGTGTGAGCAGCGTCTGCTGCCCTCCAGGGGCCCTCTCCGCCCTGCCCCTGGCCTCCCGGCGGGGCCCCCAGCAGAGACCTCAGCCCCGCCCCTACCAGACCCGCTATTTCCCCCAGAAGGTAAGCGCCTCCGCTAGCCCGCCACTCGGCATCGACCTGGGGTCCCCTCTGCTGAGCCCAGCCCCTTCCTGCTGCTCCCCAGCGCCCATGCCTTGTACTGCAACCCCCCTCCCCAGCAGCGGCCAGCATCTTCTCCGGGGGCAGTATGGCTATGGAGGCTCACCTGCGTCCCCAGGTACGTCAGGTGTGGGGTCCCCAAACGCTTTTTTTGGTAGGACCCCTTCTTTTTGTTGATCATCCCCCCACTGCCTGGCAGGAGGGACTGATATCGTCTGCCCCCGCCCCCTCCTTATGGTGTGTCTGTTAAGTCTTCTCTCTTATGTATATATCTCCAGCTGTCTAATCCGGGCCAAGGGGGAGACCCAAGGCAGGTGTGACAGAGCCCTGCAATTGGACACCGGTGGCTGGCCTATGCCAGCTGACTCAGGCTGACTGGGCTCGGCAAAAGGGGTATTTAATTGTGCTGTATCTGTGCTACAATTAAAGTCCCTTCATTTGAGCTCTGAAAGCCAAAGTCTACTGGCATGGGCCTGCCACAGATTTTTAATTACAGTATAGACATAGTTGATATGTCTTAAAGCTTCACATGTCTTGTTGAATTATATGTCTTGTTGAAGTACAGGCAGTCCCCGACTTACGTCGGATCCGCAGTTACGAATGGGGCTTTTCTCGCCCCAGAGGACACAGACTGCGGGACCTCGCGGTCCCGCCACCTGTGTACTCCGGGGCGAGAAAAGCTGCTCCGCGTCTCCCTGGTCTGCAGACCAGGAAGACGCAGAGGGGCTCGGGCAGCGGGGCACCCCCATCTCCCTGGTCTGCTGCGGGGCGGGGGGGTGCAGCTAGTGCCCCCTCCCCAGCAGACCAGGCTTTTCTTGCCTACCCCTGGGGTAGAGCAGCTGGGGGCTGCCGGGTCGGTCCCGCAGCGCTGCTCCGGACCAACCTGGTAGCACCCCAGCTGCTTTGCCCCGGGCTTCCTGGAATCAGCCGCTGATCAGTTTCAGCAGCAGCTGACTTGGGGACGCCTGGGTTTCTTAAGTTGAATCTGTATGTAAGTCAGAACTGGCGTCCCGATTCAGCCGTGGTTGAAACTGATCAGTTTCAGCAGCGGCTGACACCAGTTCCGACTTACATACAGATTCAACTTAAGAACAAACCTACAGTCCCTATCTTGTACGTAACCCGGGGACTGCCTGTACAGCCCAAATAAATGTACTTAAGAGTGGAAGCTCCATGAGGCCAGGACCATCTTTGTTTGTGATCTTCCCCCCAGTTGTATACTGGTCCCTGGGTTGCTAGTTGCTGAGGCAATACAAATAAAGTAATAGTGGTACATAATCCAGTGTGACATATTACCAGATCTTTGAAAAAATCCCACTGAAGTGAGTGCCTTCTTGAGAGTTTAGAGTCAAGTCTGCTTCTGGCTGTAGTAAGCGGATTTCTTTTTCTTTTAAACTTCAGCACAGGACATCATCAGACACAAATTATTGGCCTGTGGGACTCTACAGTCTTGTTGCTAATGGAAATAATCTCTTATAAAATGCTGGTTAATTACTGTTCTCAGTAGAACTTGTTCTAACATTGTGGAATTGGGTATCAAGCATCTGAATGATCATCCTATTTGAGTACAGGTTATCCCACTTTCCATGTAAAATGTATTATCTGTGAATGTGTAATATATAACATTTGGGAAACCACATTTCCTCTTTGATGTTACCTTTCCAGCAATGGTAATGTTGCCTATGCAACAGTAAAGTCTAGGGGAAAAATCTCTTTTGGCTACTATAGAATTTCTGTGTAAATTGTTTGACTGTGAAGCATATGAACACTGTATATGGAGAGGGGTAACTAGTGGTGTCCCCCAAGGGTCAGTCCTGGGACCAATCCTTTTCACCTTATTCATATGTTGAATGATCTGGAGAAAGGGATAAGCAGTGAGGTGGTAAAGCTTGCGGATGATACCAAACTGTTTAGGATAGTCAAGACAGAAGCAGACTGTGAGGGACTCCAAAAAGATCTCACCAAACTGAGTGATTGGGCAACAAAATGGCAAATGAAATTTAATGTGGATAAGTGTAAAGTAATGCACATCGGGAAAAAGAACCCCAACTATACGTACAATATGATGGGGGCTAATTTGGCTACGACAAATCAGGAAAGAGATCTTGGAGTTATCATGGATAGCTCTCTGAAAACTTCCACACAGTGTGCAGCGGCGGTCAAAAAGGCAAATAGGATGCTAGGAATTAAGAAGAAAGGGATAGAAAATAAGACACAGAATATCTTACTGCCTCTGTATAATACTATCGTATGCCCACATCTTGAATACTGTGTACAGATATGGTCTCCTCACCTCAAAAAAGATATTTTGACCTTGGAGAGGTTTCAGAAAAGGGCAACTAAAATGATTAGGGGTTTGGAACGGGTCCCATATGAAGAGCGGTTAAAGCGACTGGGACTTTTCAATGGTGTGGAGTGGGTGGATAAAGAAAAGTTATGTATTAGTTCCCATAATAGAAGAACTAGAGGACACCAAATGAAATTAATTAGGTAGCAGGTTTAAAACTAATAAAAGAAAGTTCTTCTTCACACAGCGTGTAGTCAACCTGTGGAACTCCTTGCTAGAGGAGACTGTGAAGTCTAGGACTATAACAGAGTTTAAAGAGAAGTTAGATAATTTCATGGAGGTTAGGTCCATAAAAGGCTATTAGCCAGGGGATAGAAATGGTGTCCCTGGCCTCTGTTTGTCAGAGGCTGGAGGAGGATGGCAGGAGACAAATCGCTTGATCATTGTCTTCGGTCCACCCTCTCTGGGGCACCTGGTGCTGGCCACTGTTGGCAGACAGGCTACTGGGATAGATGGACCTTTGGTCTGACCCACTACAGCCATTCTTATGTATAGCACTGTTTGAAGCAGGATTTGTTCCAGAAGCTTGCTGAGATTCAATTTTTGCTGAATATGTTCCTTGTGCAATTGGGGAAGTATGCAGTGACATCAGGAAGTTTAACATTAACTTCCTCTTTTGTTACCCTTGTTTTTTCTTGCTTAAAGTGAAGTTAAATGCAAAAAGCTTATGTTGATGGAGGCTAAAGTCCAGAATAAGTTATTTTGAGAAACAAGCCAAATAATGCAGAAGTTAATGTTGCTATGAGACTTAACTTGAATAGCTTATTTGTACAGCACTGTGCATGTCTTTGACTGGCAAACTTATTGCTGAAAACCAAATTTGGAATAGCCTGGCACAATAATGGCCATGTCCTCACACAGGTTACTGTCTTTTTTGCTACCTGTTACTTCTCCTTACTGTCCTTTTCCCCATTTGTCTTTTGTTTTTTACAGGCAGTCCCCAGGTTACGTACAAGATAGGGACTGTAGGTTTGTTCTTAAGTTGAATCTGTATGTAAGTCGGAACTGGCTTCCAGATTCAGCCGCTGCTGAAACTGACCAGCGGCTGACTACAGGAAGCCCGAGGCAGAGTTGCTCTGCCCCGGGCTTCCTGGTATCAGCCGCTGATCAGTTTCAACAGGCTGAATCTGGACGCCAGTTCTTACATACAGATTCAACTTAAGAACCTCAGTCGTCCCCAAGTCAGCTGCTGCTGAAACTGATCAGCGGCTGATTGCAGGAAGCCTGGAGCAGAGCAACTCTGGACCAACCCAGCAGCACCCCAGCTGCTTTGCCCCAGGTGTCCTGATACAGCCACTGCTGAAACTGACCAGTAGCGCCCAGAGCGGTGCTACGGGATCAACCGTCAGCGCCCCAGCTGCTCTACCACAGGCATCCGGAGAAAAGCCTGGTCTGCTGGGGGGGAGGGGGGGGGGCGCACGCACTAGCTGCGCCCCCCCCCCCCCCAGCAGACCAGGGAGACGCGGGTGGCGGACCAAGACTCACTGCAGTCCCGCCGCCCGGGTCCTCCGCGGATTTGCTCCGCGTCTCCCTGGTCTGCTGGTCTCCAGCAGACCAGGGAGACGTGGAGCAAAGCCGCGGAGCACATGGGCAGCAGGACAGCCCAGACGCGCCACGGCTGTCCCGCTGCCGGCGTCCTCCGAGGCTTTGCTCCCCGTCTCCCTGGTCTGCTGGTCTCCCCTCTCCTTGCTAACTGGCTCCCCTCTCCTTGCTAACTCTGTATCAGAGGCAGTAAAGGTATGGGGAGGTGGGAGCCAGCGCCCGTGGGGAGCTGGTTTTAAGCTGGCTCCCTACAAGCACCAGTTCCACTTATCCCCCCCCCCCCCCCCCCGGGCTGCTACCTCTGAAAGAGAGGCAGCAGTGCAGAGGGCGAGGGGGGCTGACAGAAGCCGATATGTGTAGGTAGCTGGCTTTCACCTATACCTATCTCATAGAACTTGAAGCAACCTTGAGAGGTCATCAAGTCCAGTCCGTTGCTCTCACAGGAAGAACAAGTACCATTCCTGACAGATTTGCCCCAGATCCCTAAATGGCCCCTTGGCTGTTGGCGTATGTTGGCTTTGTGCACCCGCCTCCCCTCCCCCCCACTGCCTCCTACAGAGGTGGGGAGGGAGGTAGAAGCTGGTGCTTAAAAGCTAGCTCTCCCCTCTCCTTCCCCCCCACAGCACCAGCTCTGTGGAGCTACCTGCCCCCTCTCCCTTCCACAGAGGGGCAGGGGAGGCTGCTGTGATGCAGCCTCTGTCCACGGTGAGCCTGGGCCCATTGTAGATAGGGGCTGCTGGTGCCCCTCACTGCTGCCTCTGTATCAGAGGCAGCATTGCAGGGCAGCAGGCAGGAGCCGGTGTCCATGGAGAGTGGTTTTTAAACTGAGAGTAAGGCCAGAAATTCACTGGCTGCTGGCCCCATCCCCAGGGACTATCAAATAGTTGTGTAACCAATAATATTTTGTTCAATTACATGACTGTTCAATTACATGCTATCTAACATCCCTGTGTTGGAGGAGTTGCTTTAGTAGGGTTTGTGGTTATGGTACCTGGACAGGCCAACTCAGGGCGTACTGCAAGAAATAGGGCTGACAATATCCAAGACTAGTGTAGATTCAACAATCCTGTAGCAAAACAATTTCTGTAATTCTACTCTGGTTAACCAGAAACCAAATAGTCTCCTTTAGACAATCCAGCCTTTGGCTCCCATCTAATGTGAGGCGTTACTAAAACCTTATTCATCATAAAAGTTTTACCAACCTTAAAGGACTGGACACATTGTCCGCCAGGCCAATGAATATTTCAGTTCTCATCCAAATACATACTATAGCCAATCCTTATTAGCCAAATATTAATAAAAGAAAAGTGAGAGTTGTATGTGGTTAAGAGATACTATATGAACATGTGTGTAAAGTCCTTATATCAATTTCATAGCACAGTTGGTAAGGGTGCTAACTTGTACAAGACTTTCTGGAATCATCTTAGAAGGTTATAGCCCAATAAGCAGTGGAGGTGTAGAATCTGTTCAAGTTCTTCCATGAGAATTCCAGGGTAAACCTGGAGACCTCGTTACAGTATTATGATTTAGACCTTCTCTCTTAAAATTTAAGAAGACATGGGATGGCAGAATCAGCCCTGAGGCTCTCCTTTATGGCTCCCTAGAAAGCTGACAAGCCTCTTGTCACAGCAGAACCTTGCCTTAGGAAGAATAGGAAGATAGTTGCTTTGAAGCTAATCTTCTATTTACTAGCTATACACAGGTAAAGTAGTTGCATTCATTCATAAAAGGCAATTAGCCAGTATTTCATTATAGCATAGATAATTAAAAGTTGAAGATAATATAGATAATACTAATCGCTTCTCGGCCTTTTGGCTAAGATCAAGTTTAGTTTCCTGTAGTATCTTACATCTTTGTTCTTAACTGAACCATCCATATGCATAATACAAAACACTTAAGACATGAAAGGAAATTAGAATCTACAAACTGCTAATTAGTTTTTACTACAAATAAATGAATAAATATACATAAATCTTCAACTCATCTATGCAGTGGGTTTTACTCACAAAAGTTCATGATATAATATATTGGTTAATGTCTAGATGTCACAGGATTGCTCCTTATTTACAAATAAATGGTTAATGATTGCTGATCTAGTACATTTATTTGAAATTCACATAGGAGTAGATTATGTTAATTACATTTCAATGCCTGTTAAGTTGTTATGGATGGTAACCAAGTTGTCTGATGTCAGTATCCCAGAGTTAACACAAGTAAACTATTAGTGAACTACAAAGTGACATAAAACAGTGTTTTGCTTGTTTTGTAAGGGGTCACAAAAGCTGAAATGAAGGAAAACTGCTGACAGGTAACAGCAAGAAGGCATTTTGTACCAGTTTAGTCTGTTTTTGGCGAACACCAGCAGACGTTGCTACAAGTAGTCCTGTAACCCAATCAATGTATCTACTCATACGTTTAAGATCAGGACTTCCCAACATAAGGAAACTAAGATATGGCATATGGGAAGCTACTTATAAGTTCTGATGTTTTTCATAGATATGTATAAACATCTGGTTTTAGTACAAATTTAACAGCAGAACTGATGATCCAGAATGCCCAGTATTGCCAAAGTGATGTTACTCCAATAACTTAATTTTTTGCATTTCCTGATGAGTATCTTTGTATGGTATTTAATAATAATATTTATACAGTTATTTCAGCAAACCAGCTGATAAAAGGTCTGTCCGAGTTTTCTTTGATACATAGTGCTTCTGTGGCATTTGATACATATGTGTCATAGGCCTTGCTTCTACCCATCACTCTTTCTGATTCCGTGTTTCACAAGACCTGCCTGCCATCTGGATTAAGATTCATTATCAAACCTTCACATTCAACTGGAGAAGCCTGTACATTCTGGGATGACCATCACCATAGGGTTGTGCTGAGCATGGTCAAATGATGTGCTCAAGAATGAAGTGTCACAGTATGACCAGCTGCTTATGTCCACCTATAACTTTTGTGTAAGCACTATTTTAGCTCTGAAGCCTTATCTGCTAGGAAACTTTGGTTTTGCTAGGCTTTTATTGGGGGAGTGGGTTAAGCATGTTGGTTTTTGTTATTACAATGGTGTCTAGAGGTTCGTTATTACATCAGGGCTCCATTGAGCTAAACATTGTAAATATGTCTTTGTGTGTGCCTGCACAATGAAATTTCTGCTAAAATTTCCCACTGGTAGAGCTGAAGATACTAAAGAGTTTTCTAGTTTAGGCACAACTCAGGACAGGTTTTCAGTATATATATTTTTAAATTGTAACATGCTTGACCCTCTAATACCTTATAAAAGCAATCCTATGGGGAGAGAAGCAGAAAAACAGCTATTAAAAGGGTGTGATGCTTAATAGGTGTTGCCTATACATTCCATAAGTTGAATTAGATGTGGCATGGGGAGTAGTGTATGTAGTAATCCTTCAAACTGTTTGAATGGTAGCTAAAGCATCTTCTACTTAATTTTTTCCCACCTGTCTCTGATTGTGTGAGTTTGAATGCTTCTGTCAGATTTGGACCTTATCCAGTCACTACTGCCTTTATTTCTTTCAGACTTGATTATTATACTTCTGTCTGTGTGGCTGCATTTGATGCTCACTGGGAAGTTACAGCTGGTTTAGAATATGATTGGTACCTGTTAGGTGGCCATAAAGACTCTATTACACCAGTTCCTTGAACAGCATTGGCTTCCTAATAATTTCTGGCTACAAGCTATGGACTCCAACCATCCATCCCTATATTGCATGAGCCATGTCTACTTGAGAGACTGTTCCCCTTCTTTTGGACCACTCAGGCTAACACTTACTTGACCTACACATGTACTGTGGTCACAAGAAGGGAGTTTATAATTATTAAAACAAAAATACTCTTACCCCCAACTCTGGAATTCTCAATGCAGTATGTTGTTTTTGTGTGGATTAGCGACTGATTTGTTTTTAAACAGAACTGTATAATATAATTTAGTTTTCAGATATCTAAAAGGGTGTCATAAGGAGGAGGGAGAAACTTGTTCATCTTGGCCCCTGGGGATAGAACAAGAAGCAATGGGCTTAAACTGCAGCAAAGGCGGCTTAGGTTGGACATTAGGAAAAAGTTCCTAACTGTCAGGGTAGTCAAACACTGGAATAAATTGCCCAGGGAGGTTGTGGAATCTCCATCTGTGGAGATATTTAAGAGTAGGTTAGATAAATGTCTATCAGGGATGGTCTAGACAGTATTTGGTCCTGCCATGAGGGCTGGAGACTGGACTTAATGACCTCTCGAGGTCCCTTCCAGTCCTAGTATTCTTTGATTCTATGATTTGGCACTAATGTAACACTTTTTATCTGTAAGTCTCAAAGCACTTTACAAAGAGGTGTGAGCAATATTTCCATTTTAAGAAGTGATAAAACTGAAGCATCGAGGCTAAATCTGGGAAAACAATAGGTGACCTTAAATCACACCCTCTTGATTAATACTCTTAATTCCAGTAATTATGGTGCAATATTTAATTGGTGCTAGTGACAGCATCGTAGTAATATGAACAAATAAGTTGGATCTCTATTTCATAATACCAATAACCTTATAATTTTTTTATAAAAGGAAAAAATGCTTTTTGAAACCCACTTAGTGCTAATTTAAAAGTAGTGTCATTGATTTAAAAAAAAGAAGTGATAATTTGAGTTGATGACAAATACTATGTTGATTATATATTTTAGTCATCAAGTAGTATCGGAGTGTTTGGCAACAGTTACTGTATGATTTCATAGTGGTATTTAAACCAGAAACTGTAAGTGAGACATAAAGCTACAAGCAAAAACAATAGGTCTTGTTCAGCAGATAGACAAGTAGGGAAGTAATTGTTAAAGCTTTAGTGAATTTTTATTTTTATGCACTGTATCTATGAGTCACAATGCAGACATCACCTTTTCAAAGTAAGCAGGAAATACTTAATTTCCTCACAACTTGCAGCCTCTTCCTTCAAGAGAGCAGTTAATACAGTCACTACAAAAGGCATCAGTAATCACCACTGCTTCTTTGAAAACAAACACTTCCTCTTTTGAGCACCACCCTTTAACAAACTATAATAAGCTAAAGGTGATTGTGGATAACATTGTCTTGATTAAAGAAAGCTTTAAAAGGCTAAACAAATGAAACTTTGAAATAGAAAAAGGCCTTTCATGAAATCCACATCCAATTAGATTCTTAGTTGATGTAAATCAGAATTGTTCTATTGAAAGCTTCAGAGGGGTAGTTGAGTTAGTCTGGAAAAACTTAAAAACCAACAAATAGTCTTGCAGACTAAGGTGGTATCATGAGCTTTTGTGGGCACAACCCACTTCTTCAGGTGAATGGAGTTATACAGTTATATTGAAGTCATTCTGATTTATACCACTTGAGGATCTTAGCATTGTGTTTAATGGGTCAAATGAAAATCTTGAATCTGAATTCTTCTGCTCGCAGGGATTCATAGCCTGCCAACAATTCAAAGTGGTATTTAATGCCCGTATGTTCTACATTGAATTCTCCAACTCCGAAGGATCAAACCATACAACTGCTTGTGAGCATGTCTGTGATAAGACATCATTGCCTTCAATGTAGATGATTTGCAAAATCTGAAGGAATACAAAATGAAATGAGACTTGGATGTAATTGAAACAGTGCTTATTCTGCTTGATACTTTCTCCCCCTCATCCCAATCTTCTCCCTGTTTAGCTGATCCCCTCCCAAAAAAACACATCCCACAAATTAAACCAAACAAAGAGTGAAAAGATGGTGGCACTGACAGGATGTTTGCAAATCTATCTTTATTCATGCTGCTTCTTTGTTATATCCCTTCCTTCTCTGTTTAAATTGTAAGCTTTCTGGGAAAGAGATTCTCATTCTATGTGTATAATGCCTATCAGAGTGGGGTCTCTTATCCTAGCTGGCCCTTAGGCTATATCATGATGCAAATAATAAAAACTGGTCTGTTAATTGTGGGGACAAAAATGGTCTTAACTATGCAAGAATCTAGTCGCTTGCAGTACCTGTGTTGGTCTGCTATTCCCTGTCCTCTTAACAGAAACTAACTACTGTACTGCTTCTGAAACTTTGATCTGTATATTTAACATACCAGCCCTTTTCCAGGCACTAATTTGCTGTATTCTGCAAATGCTGCTCTACCAGTTGATTAACACCAGTCCCAGACTGCAGTTACCCAATCTCCTGAGTCTCATCACAACATGAATTTAATTCCAAGATTAAAATGGAATCTAGAGCTGATTTTCAGATAAGAGTAGGCTAGCTTTAAGACATCTTTTCCCCTTCCCCACATCTTTTTTTTTTTTTTTTAACCAACGTCAAAGATGATCCTAAGGGGTTTAGGAATACAAGCTTTAGTAAGGTTTTGTCATATTTCAGAGTGCTTATTTTGGGAAAAATACCCCAAAGAGTTGAAATTAAAAGTAAAAATATAATTAACATTAATTTTTTTCTCTTTTAAATTACCTTGTAGAGGCAGCCATGTTCCAAGAAATTAGGATAGATTAAGCCAGGGAGAAAATCATTCTGCATAGAAATCACTGGAGATAAAACACTGTCTGAATACCTGCTATGTACATGGATACCAGAAAACTTGGTAGTGCATATCTTGTGAGGCTGTTGTTTTTTATTTTAAAACTAATGCCTCCAGCTGTCTCTGTCTCTTTGAAAAATATTTCAACTCTTCATTTTGCTTCTGACACTTCTAACTACAGAAAACCCAGTCTACTATTGTCCCAAATGTTCAGGCTCTGTCTACCATGCTGAGCAGCTGTTAATTTCGTTAGGGCTTTCTCATAGCAATGTAGAGCCCTGCTGTAGAGTGGCAGCTGGTAATCTTTGATATTGTATGGCCAAATGACTAATTCAGGGGTGGGCATGATGGCCTCTGCAGGCTGGATACGACCCGCCAAGCCCATTGATTTGCCCATAGCTGCACTGCTGCTCCCCCGACTCAGGCCAGTCAAGACCTCGGGAAGGTGGAGCACGCAAAGTCTCTTGGCCCCACCCCTTTTGCCCCAGACAACAGCTGGTGGCTTTCTAGGTGCCACATGCCCCGGGCAGGGTCAGGGGCAAACATTTCACACATGCCCTTACCCCTTCCTCATGCCAATCAGAGTCTGAGGGCAGGAGAGCATGCAAAGTCTCCTGGCCCTACCCCTTGCGGGGCTGCGCGCAACCACTTTTGAAATTCATGAAGTGGCCCCCCTTCAAAAATTTTTGCCCACCCCTTGACTAACTGCTGCCTGTTTTTTGCAGTTTCTAAAACCCCTGTTTTAGCTGACATGCCCAGTTCTTCATAGTCAAGCTGGAAGGACATAATGAGAGGGATCTGGTTGAACTTTGTCAAATTATGTACAAGCAGTCCCCGGGTTACGTACAAGATAGGGACTGTAGGTTTGTTCTTAAGTTGAATCTGTATGTAAGTCGGAACTGGTGTCCAGATTCAGACACTGCTGAAACTGACCGCCAGTTCTGACTTGCATACAGAATCAACTTAAGAACCCCAGGCGTCCCCAAGTCAGCTGCTGCTGAAACTGATCAGCAGCTGATTCCAGGAAGCCTGGGGCAGAGCAACTCTGCCTCGGGCTTCCTGTAGTCAGCCGCTGGTCAGTTTCAGCAGCGGCTGACTTGGGGACGCCTGGGGCAGAGCAGCTGGGGTGCTGCTGGGTTGCTCCAGTAGCGCTGCTCCTCGGTGCTACTGGACCAACCCAGCAGCACCCCAGCTGCTCTGCCCCAGGCGTCCTGATTCAGCCGCTGCTGAAACTGACCAGCAGCGGCTGAATCAGGACCTGGGGCAGAGCAGCTGGGGTGCTGCCGGGTTGGTCCAGTAGTGCCCAGAGCGGGCGCTGCAGGACCAATCGGCAGCGCCCCAGCTGCTCTGCCCCAGAGTCCAAAACAAAAGCCTGGTCTGCTGGGGGGGGGGGGGGGGAGAAGCACACTAGCTGCGCGCCCCCCCCCCCAGCAGACCAGGGACACGGGGAGCAGAGCCGCAACAGCAGCGGGGTGCCGCGCCTCTGAGGCTTTGCTCTGGCAAAGCCTCAGAGGCGAGGGACTCCGCCGCGGCTGCGGCTTCAGTCCCGGTGCCTGTGGTCTGCTGGGGACGGTTCCCAGCAGACCACAGGCACCCAGACTGAAGCGGCAGCAGCGGCGGTTCCCCGCGCCTCTGAGGCTTTGCTCTGGCAAAGCCTCAGAAGCGCGGGAACCCGCCCGGTGCCCCGGTCTGCTGGAGACGGTCTCCAGCAGACCAGGGGCACCGGAGCAGCTTACGAACGGGGCTTTCTCGCCCCGACCTCCGGGGCGAGAAAGCCCCGTTCGTAAGTGCGGATCCGACATAAGTCGGATCCGCGTAAGTCGGGGACTGCCTGTACAGAGTACATCTTTCACTTCCCTAAGACCTTCACTTTGTTGCCATTTAAATTTTAACTATTTATTTTGATTTTGTATAAAAATAGCTCTGCATTATGACTTGTTTTTAACAGAAGCTAACATGAATAGAGTTGGCTACTTTTCTACATTTTCCTCTGGGTATCTGAGTATTTTTCAGTCTGTTGTTTTCCAGGCAGTTTGTGTAAACAGTGACTGAGGACAATAGCTGAGTTCCTTGCCAAGATTTCTCTTTTCAGTGTTTCTAATCACAAATGCGACAAATGGGTGCTGGAAGTGAGTGATTTATTTAAACCATGACCACCTATTCAGAACAAGTGTCAAGACTCCCACAAAATAAAGCAAGCCTTAGTGAAACAATAACAACTTGCTCTTGTCCCTGAAGAAGACACACTAGCAGGCTGTTTACAATGGTACAGTCACAGATGAAAGGTGTGTCCACACTGAGTCCCTGTTCTGAGGGTTTTCTGAAGAAAAAAAAAATTAGGCTGTGAATTCCTATGCCTCATGTATTAAGTAACCATTGAGGTGATGACTGCCTCCAGAAAAGGTTTATTAGGCTATGTCTATACTGTAGCCTTCTTGCGGAAAAGCATATGCAAATGAAGCACCGTGCTTCATTTGCATAAGTAATGAGTAGCCGTTTTTATGCAAGAGGCTTTTGCGCAAAAATGAGCTGTGTAGATGGCTCCTTTTTGTGCAAACTCCCCCCCCTAGGAATAGAACCCAGGTCTTTTGAGTCACAGACAGGCTGATGACCACACTGCTGCTTCAGGCAGGAGGATATCCTCTACCCTTCCTGTATCTTTCCACAGTGTAGCAATAATTCAGACCGGATGAGCACTTGGCTACTCACCAGTGGAATCACTAAAGTAAACTCAGTTGCAAATGAAATATCCAATTATGGAAAACAAAGCTGTTGCATAGAGGAATTCTGAAAAATAAGCTATTGCAGGAACACTTTAAAGTGTCATTATTTTGTGTTATTTACCCCCTTGAAATTCCCATTGCAGGATGTACAGTAAAAATGGGTAAAATCTCCTCTGGAGAAGATTTAGAACTGAGGTCCTGACTCTTTGGTAATTAAAGGTCAAATGCTACCTCTGGTTAGATAAGCGTTCTTAGTCCTGATACTCAGTTCTGTTCAGGGCTGGCTCGAGCCATTCCTGCGCCCCGGGCAGCGGGCGTGCAACGAATGCGTGGCCCTGTCCCCCAGCACGCTATACACCTTACAGCTGAAATTGGGCACGTGGCGCCTGACTGCAGCTCTAAGGAGTGCTGCGTGGCCCCCAGGGTGCCCCGCATAGGTTGGCGCCCTGGGCGCTGCCCGGCTAGCTCCACCCCTTAATCCGGCCCTGGTTCTGTTCCATATAGGTGGTTATGCTGTGTTTACAGTAGTATGTGATTTCCTTCCTATAGTGCATTAAGCAGTGTGACTAACACCTGCCACTTGTCTGTTCTCTCATCCTCTCCCCAGGAGGTGAAGTATGGGGAATGAAGTATTTTGGTTTGGATAGCAACATGAATATATTAAAACAAGGATCAAGGAACTGGGCATTGCACTTAGGGTGGAAAGTAGCGAGGTTTGCAACAAACTGTAGTTCCTGGGGGATTTCATTCTTCAGTTTCTGACTAGCCACCAAATAGGCTCTGACTCTTGATTGTAGGAAGTGCCAATTGTACCCAAGAAGTGAAGTTGTTGACTATGGTCTTCATCCTGGAGCTTTAGCTGATCTTTTAGATCTCAAAGTGGATATAAGCTAGCAGCTAGGGTAATTATATCCTGTCTACCTACATTTTCATATGGTGATTTCAAGTGGATGCAGCCCTAAACTGTTTCTGTGCACTGATAAATAGTTGCAGAGGTTCCATGTGGAGGTGGCTGCCTTTCAGCTATAGGTGACATGTCTATTTAGTTTTTGCCAAATGCTTTGTGTCCTTCTGAATCAAAGGTGCTCTGCAAAAAAATAAGATACAAAAATCCTTGTATTATAACTTTTTTTATTTTGACTTTTGAAAGAGAGCCAATTCTCCGTCATCTGAGATGTTTGTAGTTGTGATTTTTCCAAAGAATTCTCTTGCTACAGTGTTAACATTTTACATATTTATATATTTGTTCATTAACAGCTGTTATATAGCCTTTTTACATTCTAGGTGTTAACACTCATTTCAAAAGTATTCAGTGTTGTAGGTTACCATGGTTGTAGGTAAGTGCTGAAGCAGCACATAGATTATTGCTACAATTGTAAAATAGAACACCCTTTGGAATGTCTGGATTGCCCCGCAACTGTTGACTAGGCTCGTTGTTTCTAACCAAGTTCTCTAACGCTACATACGCTTGGTAGAAATTAAAATGTTAAGCCTATATAGCTAGTTAAGATCAATGTCTTCATACATACGTCTTTAGTATGACGCCTTCTGATAGCAAAACTGTGATTATCTTTAGAAAAATCTGTGCAGACACAAATACACAGTCTAAGATAATATAGATCCTCTCTAGATCATTGTTACAGATAATACTTTGGATGATCAAAATCTGAATTTTAAAAATCTGTATTCATTTCTGTATCATTGCTGCTATGTTAGTCCTTTGCATTTCACAATGGACAACAAAAATAGTTTTTTGTCTCTAGTCATCTTCACTTTTAGATTTCCAGGCACTGATAGTTATTAGATTATGTTTCTTTGGTAGATAGAAGAGCCCATTATTAAATATAGTTGTTATAGATTACAGTCTTTGGGCTGATGAGGCTACAAGAGAAAATCTGTTTTCCTTCCATTGGGAAGAAATCATACTACATTTTTTGTAAAATCTGACACAAAAACAAAGCTTAGTTGACAGGATCTGTAAATGTTTAAGTGGTAAAACCCTCTGTTGTCTATCTTGATTAACTTTCAGGGATCTTTGTGTTGAGTCATCGGTTCTTTCCCCAGAAGTGCCTTTAAAAAGTGTGCAAAATCTGATTGCTTTTAAATCATTTTAGTAAATCTTGAGGTTAGCATTTGACAGTTCCTTGTCTTCAGTAAGTCTGTTCAAGATGGATTATGCAATATCGCCCTCTGGTGTTATCAGAATCCCCCCCCTTATGGATCTAAATTATTCTATAATTATCTTGGCTCTCTTGGGGCATGTCTACACTGGGGAGTTATTTCAAAATAACTTCCCTTATTTTGAAATAACAAGTCCACACTATCAAGCCTGTTACTTCAATGGGCTTGTTATTTCAAAATAACAACTCCTGCTGGCGAAGAGGAATACATTATTTTGAAATAGTTATTTCAGGAGTTATTTCGGAATAACCTGGTAGTGTAGGTGTAGCTACACTTTTCAAATTCCAATGTCAGAAAGGACTGTTGGGACCATTTAGGGCTATTCAACTTTGGAAGCCCTGTGGCCACAGTGATACTCACAGCACATGCCAAGGGCTAAAACTTGAGTGTGGTTGCATGTACATGCAAATATATATGCAAATAGCATATATATGCCTTCACATGACAGGTATGAATACAAAGATTAAGGCAAGACTACATAACAGACAGGCCCCATTTAAGTCAGTCCTGCAGCTATTAATAAAATGCAATATCTACCCTATTTCCACCTATATGACAGCACTTTTAATGAGCAGTGACAGTCCAGGAATTTAACTACTAAAACACATATCAACCGAAGACTATTATACTGACTTGCCACTATGGAGCATGTTCCCAATGGAGGCCATATTCAAAGGATCCCACTGGCGGGCCACGTGTTGAGCCCTGTGTAAACCCAAATCACACTGCGGGCCGCATGCAGCCCACGTGCTGCGTGTTGAGTAGCCCTCATTTAGTCTGACCTATAAAACACAGGCCATAAAACTTTCCTCAAATTCCTGAAGTCAGTCTCAGTCTCTCTCTCTCTCTCACACGCATACACACACGATTTAAACCGTATCAGGGATGGAGGGAGAATCTATCACAACATTTGGTAAATTGTCCCAGTGGTTACCATAATTATCCTCATAATCTAAAAATATTATGCCTTATTTCCAGGCTGAATTTAACTAATGTCAGCTTCTATTAGATTATGTTTCTCTGGTAGATTGAAGAGCCTATTATTAAATATAGTTGTTATAGATTACAGTCAAATTACCACTTAACTATTTTTTAATTAAGATAAATAGATTGAGCTCCTTCAGTCTATATCACCAAGACGAGTTTTCTAATCCTTTAAATCACCCTCATGGTTCTTGGCTGAACCAAGTTTGGACAGAAATGGACACAGTGTTCTAGCAGCAGTTGTACCAGTGCCAAATACAGAGGCAATATAACCTCTTTGCTTCTACTTGAGGTTCCCTTGTTTATGCATCCGAAGATTGCATTAGCCCTTTTGGCCACAGTTGACTATCCACTACGAACTCCAGATCTTATTCAGAGTTGCTATACTCCAAACTAGAGCGCTGCCTCTTGTAAGCATTATGTTCTTTGTTCCTAGATGTGTACTTTCACATTTAGCCATATTAGCATACAGCATTTGTTGTTGCCCCGTTTGCCAAGAGAGCCAGGTCGCTCTGTATGCCATTAATTACCATACAACCAATTTTTGTCACTGCAAACGTTATCAGCAATTATTTTGTTTTTTTTCCAAATAATTGAAAACAGTGTTGAATAGTGTGGAGCCCAGAGCAGTTCACTGCATGACCCCACTAGAAACCACATACCTGCTGCTGTTCCCCTGCTTATAATTACATTTTGAGACCTATCAGTTAGCCAATTTTTATTTAATTTAATCTGTGCCAGGTTCTTCTTATCTTGTTCTATGTCATGGGGCGCACGCCCCCCAGTAGCCTCAGTGCCCCCTGACTGTCTTCACATGGCCCATCTCAGGGCAAGTTACAGTCTGTATGGGTTGCTCATCATCGGCTTCACCGCAGTTTATACTGGCCCTTTAAACAGGCCGAGTCTCCAAACAGATTCTCGTCGTAGCTGGGCACCCCCCGGTAGGGGGACCCGGGCCCACCCTACTCCACCGGGTCCCGGCCCAGGGCCCTGTGAGCGACCGGGTATAGGGTCACTCCCTCGGTGGGGCTAGCTAGCCAAAACCCACCAAGTCTCTCGGGCTAAGAGGGGCGCCTCCCGCTCCTGCCCTGGGCCACTTCCTACCTGGCCTTGCCCAGCTGGCTGCGATCTCCAGGCCGGCGTCCCCTCGGCAGGTAGTCTCCAGGTGGCACCAACTCGCCTCTGCTTTCCTCCCGGCCTCTCCTGGAGTCCCCGGCAACTGCTGAGGGAGAGCTTCTCTCTCCAGTCCCTCTCCTGCAGCTGTAGCCCTCCCAGGAGCTCTTGCTGCCTCTGCAGTCAGCCCTGCCTCCTCTCCAGCAACTGTGCCTCTCCTTTTATAGCCGGCAGCTGGGCTCATTAGCCTCACCATCTCAGCTGGTCTTCCAGCTTCCCTCAGGCTCGGGGCCTGAGCCTTGGGCTTAAAGGCCCAGTGCAGGGCAGGCGCCCTGTCACACACCTTCCCCTTCGGCTCGTGCTTCCCTTCTTCCGCCAGTCCCAGCCGGGCCTCTCTTATCCCTTCCCTCGGGGCCTGGTATCCCCTGGAGGCCTTAACTGCCCTCGGGCTCGCCCTCGCGGCCTCTGAGCATGCGCCGCAATGTCGGCGGGTCGGCAGGTGTGCTCCCCAGAGGGTCACCCCGCCAATGCTGGTATGGGACTCCACTGCCCCCTCTCTCGCCCCTTCTCCCAGGACTCCATCCCCTTCCGCCGCCTCGCTATTGGCTAGGGACCTAGAAAAAAAATCTGCATTGTTATGGGTTTTCCCCGGCCTATGACAGACCTCAAATTTATAAGGCTGCAAGGCCAAGTACCATCTCATGACCCGCGGATTGGTTTCCTTCATCGTCTGGATCCATCGTAATGGTGCGTGGTCTGTTATCAAGGTGAAGGTCCCCCCTAGCAGATAATAGCGGAGTGCCTCTATTGCCCACTTAGCTGCCAGGGCCTCTTTCTCGATCGTGGCGTATTGTAGCTCCCGGGGTAGTAATTTCCTGCTCAAATACAGGATGGGGTGTTCCTCCCCTTCCTGCTCCTGCGAGAGGACGGCTCCTAGTCCTCGGTCTGACGCGTCTGTCTGTACTATAAATGGTTTAGTAAAGTCCGGTTGATGGAGAACCGGTGTCTGCATCAATCGGCGCTTTAACGTTTGGAACGCTTTCTCACATTGCGCGGTCCACTGGACCCTTTGGGGTCGTGCATTTTGGGTCAAGTCTGTCAAGGGCGCCGCAATCGTGGCAAACTCCGGGATGAACCGCCGATAGTAACTGGCTAATCCCAGAAATTGGCGGACTTGCCTTTTTGTGGTGGGGGCTTTGTAGCTTCGTAGGGCCTCCACCTTGTCCACCTGCGGTTTTATCCTTCCCTGCCCCACCACATAACCTAAATAGGATACTTCCCTTTGTCCAAAGTGACACTTATCGGGGTTAGCCGTGAGGTTGGCGTCGACCAGGGCCCCAAGGACCGCCTTTAGATGTTGCAGATGTTCCCGCCAGGTTTCACTATAAATGACAATGTCATCAATATATGCAGCAGCATATTCCTGATGTTTGTATAATACCTTGTCCATTAACCTCTGGAACGTCGCTGCGGCCCCGTTCAATCCAAATGGCATTGTGGTGAACTGGAACAGGCCAAATGGTGTGGCAAATGCGGTCTTATCCTCCGAGGCTGGCGTCAAGGGAATCTGCCAATACCCCTTAGTGAGGTCGAGCGTAGAGATGTAATGTGCTTTACCCAACCGTTCCAACAGTTCATTTACTCTGGGCATAGGATAAGCATCAAATCGGGAAATTGCGTTGACTTTCCGGAAGTCTATGCAGAAGCGCATCGTGCCGTCAGACTTAGGCACCAATACGATGGGACTGCGCCACTCGCTTCTCGACTCCCTGACCACCCCCATTTGCAACATCCGTTGCAGCTCTTCCCGAACGGGCTCCCACATTTTCTTGGGGAGGGGCCGTATGTGGTCCCGGATCTTTTTACCTGGGGTTGTCATGATATGGTGGCTCGTCAAGGCCGTCCTGCCCGGTTGTGTAGTTAAGACCTGTTTGTATTCCCGCAGAAGGGCGTTCATCTCTCGGCGTTGTGCCTCCGTCAACTCTGCCCCGATATGCGTTGCCCCTTCTGCCTCCAAGTCGCCTCCCCAGGGTCCAAGCTCCGGCTCTGGTTGCTGTAAGGTGACAAGCATACCCTCCCGTGCATTCCACTTCTTTAGTAAATTGACATGATAGATCTGCTTGTCTTTCCGTTTTCCTGATAATCTGATCTCATAATCAACTGGCCCCACCTGCCGTATGACCTCGAAGGGTCCTTGCCATTTGGCCAGTAATTTCGAGTCTGGTGTTGGTAACAGCAGGAGTACCCTGTCGCCTGGTTGAAATGTTCTGGATTTGGCCCCTCGATTATAATATTGGGCCTGCCTATTTTGGGCTTGGAGAAGATTCTCTTTAGCCAGTTCACCGACGGTTCGGAGTCGTTTTTGTAGGTCCAAAATATACGGTACCGTACCCTTCACCCTTGAATCCTGTTCCTCCCAGGCCTCCCGCACCAAGTCCAATATCCCCCGGGGTTGTCGGCCATACAGCAGTTCAAATGGGGAAAAGCCCGTTGAGGCCTGGGGCACCTCCCGGACTGCGAATAATAAGGCCGGTAATAACCGGTCCCAGTCCTTTGGGTCTAGCTCCACAAACCGCCGCAACATCCCCTTTAGTGTCCTGTTAAAGCGTTCGACAAGTCCATCTGTCTGGGGATGGTAAACTGAGGTACGCAATGCCTTAATGTTTAATAGGCGGCAAAGTTCTGCCATCAGCTTAGAGGTCACATTGGTCCCTTGGTCTGTTAATATTTCCCTCGGGATTCCCACCCGGGAGAATACTTGCACCAATTCCTGTGCCAGCGTTGACGCTGTCGTATTCTTAAGGGGGACCGCCTCCGGGTATCGGGTGGCATAGTCAATTATAACCATTATATATTGATGTCCTCTTCGGGACCTCTCCAGAGGTCCTACTAGGTCTAAAGCCACCCGGTCGAATGGTACCTCTACCACGGGGAGGGGGACTAAAGGGGCTTTTGGTACCCCTCCCTGTCCCGTCTTCTGGCAGTCTGGGCAGGACTCACAAAAGTCTCGGACTTCCTTATAAATCCCCGGCCAAAAGAACCTTTGTGTTATGCGCTGTAGGGTTTTTTCGCGCCCCAAATGGCCTGCCCAGGGATTAGCATGCGCAAGGTCTAATACCCGCCTTCGGAATCTTGCCGGGACCAACAGCTGGGTAACCTCCGTCTGCCCTTCAGCCGTCCGCGCGACCCGATATAATCGGTCGGCTCTTACCTCGAATCGCGGGGTTGGTCGGGGCGCTGTCCCGTCGGGGTCTCCGTTCTCTCCAGTCGCTTGTTCCCAGGCATGGGTTAAGGAGGGGTCTTCTCGCTGGTCTCTTTGGAAGTCCTCTTCCCCTCCTACCTCCTCTGAAGCGAGGGTTTTCTCCGGTTCGGGCTCCTCCCTTGGCCCTTGTGGCATGCCCCTTGTCGAGTTTGCCACCCCAGCTGGTGGCGGTTGCTCCTGCGCATCCCATTCATGCAGGATGCGTCTGAACCCCGGCCAGTCCCGGCCCAGCAGTACCGGGTATACCAGTTTCGGGGCTAACGCTACCCGGCAGATCGCTTCGTCCACCCCATCTGACAGGCGAACCCACCCCGTGGGGTAGGTCCGGACATCTCCATGTATGCATTGCATGGAGATGTTTCCCCCTGCTGCCTCCCACTCTGGGACCAGCTCTGTCCGTACCATTGTCTGGCTGCACCCAGAGTCCACCAGGGCGGTCACTGTCTTCCCCTCCAGCTTTACCTGTAGGGTAATCTTTGTCCTATCCTGTGGTCTCGCTCGGAGGTCTGCAGCCATCACCTGGCCATACACACCCTCGGTAGGGGCGTCGCCGGCCCGCCGGGGTCCTATGGGTACCGGCCCGTACGACCTCTGTGAGGGCTTCCCGCCTGAGCTCCCTTGCTCCTTGATTCCACCTGGGTCCAAACCACCTTCTGTTCGCCCTTCGGTTCCCCTTAACGTCAAGGGCTGGTGGTCCCCCGGCCTCCTCCCGGGGCTTTGGCTCTTCATCCTTCCCCTTGAGCAGGCTGGGGCTTCCCTGGTCCTACTCGGACATGCCCTCCATAGGTGGCCGGGCTCCCCACAGGCCCAGCATAACTGTGCCTCCCCGGTTACCTTCACCGGGGCTGCTCTCCCTTTGTTCCTCTTAGTTGGGTGGGGCCTCCTGGCTCCCACCCCATAGGGGCACTCCCTCCTCACGTGTCCCTTGCGCCCACAGGCCCAACACGTTTTCAGGCTCGGCCCTTGCCCCCAACTCTTGGGGCCTGGTTTATTATGGAGTCCAGGGTCACCCCTTTTCTGTGGCCGGCTCCCCTTTTTCCATGGCCAAGCCTGTAGGGCCTCCCAGGCCCTCCAATACTTATTCATTCTCATAAGGAAAAAAAAGGTTTTTTTTTTTTTTTTTTTTTTTTTTTCCCCAACTCCCGGTCTAGTCCCGCGGCCGACGGACCACTATTGGTTCATGAAGACCCCTCTTTTACCTTGGGGTTGGGGTATTGCCCACGTTCTCCACCATCTGTCATGGGGCGCACGCCCCCCAGTAGCCTCAGTGCCCCCTGACTGTCTTCACATGGCCCATCTCAGGGCAAGTTACAGTCTGTATGGGTTGCTCATCATCGGCTTCACCGCAGTTTATACTGGCCCTTTAAACAGGCCGAGTCTCCAAACAGATTCTCGTCGTAGCTGGGCACCCCCCGGTAGGGGGACCCGGGCCCACCCTACTCCACCGGGTCCCGGCCCAGGGCCCTGTGAGCGACCGGGTATAGGGTCACTCCCTCGGTGGGGCTAGCTAGCCAAAACCCACCAAGTCTCTCGGGCTAAGAGGGGCGCCTCCCGCTCCTGCCCTGGGCCACTTCCTACCTGGCCTTGCCCAGCTGGCTGCGATCTCCAGGCCGGCGTCCCCTCGGCAGGTAGTCTCCAGGTGGCACCAACTCGCCTCTGCTTTCCTCCCGGCCTCTCCTGGAGTCCCCGGCAACTGCTGAGGGAGAGCTTCTCTCTCCAGTCCCTCTCCTGCAGCTGTAGCCCTCCCAGGAGCTCTTGCTGCCTCTGCAGTCAGCCCTGCCTCCTCTCCAGCAACTGTGCCTCTCCTTTTATAGCCGGCAGCTGGGCTCATTAGCCTCACCATCTCAGCTGGTCTTCCAGCTTCCCTCAGGCTCGGGGCCTGAGCCTTGGGCTTAAAGGCCCAGTGCAGGGCAGGCGCCCTGTCACATTCTAGTTTTTTAATCAGTGTTGTGCAGTATCAATTCAAAAGTCTTATAGAAATCTAAGTATATTACATCACCACTATAACCTTTATCCACCAAATTTATACCATAATAAGAAAAAATCAAGTTCATTTGACAGGATCTTTTTTCCATAAACTCATGTTGACTCATATTATATTACCATCATTCAATTCCTCTTTAATCAAGCCCCGTATCAGCTTGTTCTATTATCTTGCCTGGTATCTATGCCAGACTCACAGGCCTATAATTACTCTGATCATTGTGTTTACTCTTTTTAAATATTTGTACAACATTAGTTCTCTTCCAGACTTCTGGAACTTTCCCTTATTCCAACACATACACTTAAAATCAATATTAACAATCCAGTGAAGTACTGAGCCAGTTCTTTTAAAATTCTTGGATATAAGTTATCTAGACCTGCTATTTTAAAAATGTATAACTTTAGTAACTGCTGTTTAACATTCTCCTGAGGTACTAAAGCAGGGGTGGGGAATCTCAGGCCCAGGGGCCAGATGTGGCCCCCAGCTTGCTTGGATCTGGCCACTGAAGCTCACAGCTCCCCTCCCCTCCAGCATTGGGGTTGCCAGGTGTTTGATTTTGAACCAGACAGTCCAGTATTTGAGCTTTCTGTTCAGGAAACAAATTCAGAAAATATAAATGTACAGTATTTTCTAAATAAGATGTAATGAAGATTGTGATCTAATGTCAAGTGTGTCCGGTATTTTTATTGAAACCATCTATGCAGCGCTCAGTGATAAATAGGTTGAGAACGAATGGTAATTATTCTATTTGAGAACGTATGTTAATGATCAAAGGCAGCAGGGACAGAGGTTCATTCCAGCAGATGTCAGGCTTCTACCAGCAGCATGCAGTAAGCTTCTGACAACATCCTTGTGCTACTGGTCCAGCTCGGAGACTGATAGAGTTGAAGCACAGATACTATTCTTTCTGGGAATCAGTTACAGGTACTCCTCACTCCCAGGGTGGAAGCACCAAACACAGGTTTCTAAAGCAAAAGTGGTGATGCCTTAGGACTTAACTATGACTGGAAATTTACTGAAACTGCTACTCCAGAGCAGTGATCGTAAGCTAGGCCCCTCACCCTGTGGACACTGTTGTATCAAAATAAGAATGTCAACAGAAGGACATTCCAGGATATCTGTTTTGGTAAACTTCCCAGCAGGGCCAGTGCCAGCCTCTTCCTGGTGTGGGGCTGTAGTGGGCTAGACAGAAAATTGTGGGAGGGACTGTGCTATACATCTTGTGGACACACATGGGAGCTCAGAGGCTCCCCTGTCCTGTTGTGGGCCTGGGAAGAGCATGAGAGTTCTGGCCCAACACTGCCTCTTCACAGGAAGGATCCTAAAGCCACCCTAGGCTCTGGAACTGAAGCTCAAGGTCAGTGCTGCATACCACCTTGTGGCACAGCTTGGCTCAGTGTCTGGCAAGCGCACTGCTAGCATCCCCCAGACAACCAGTGTCTGCCGGCCCCTGCCCTCTGCTCAGTCTGCAGTCTCCCATCTCTGTGCCACCCCCACACTGTGCACTGCCCTGTACAAGGTGTTAGCGTTCCACCATGTGCCAATCTCCTCTTCATAGGGTGCCTGCCTACCTGGGACTCATCGCTCCCTACCCACTCTCCCTCTGTTTGGGGCTCTCCATGCTTTGTCCTTGCCCCCTTCCCCTGTCAGTGATTCCTGAACCACTATGCATCCTCTCCTCCCCTCACTGCAAGTCCCCTTCCTCTATGCACCTTCCCGCTCTGTGATCCCGCTCTCCTATGTATGCTCCCCTTCCCTGTTCTGTGAGCAGCTTCCCTAAACAATCCCACTTTTCCCCTGATTCTCCCTCCCTTATAAATGCTCCCCCCGCTTGTTATTTCCTTCCCCCCACTTCTTCCCTGTGCTCAGTATGCCACCCTTTCTTCTCTGCTGCTGCTGGCAGTGGTGCAGCCTTCAGAGCTGGGTGCCCAGCCAGCAGCCACCATACTCTCCATTCTGCTTTCAGAGCCAGGCCATACCAAGCTTCAGGATCGCTACCAAGCATTTGTACACCTCAACTACCCACCCAGAGAAATAAAAAGCAAATTGAAAGAGCCAGACGAATACCTAGAAACCATCTACTTCAAGACAGACCCAAGAAAACCAACAATAGAACACCACTTGTCATCACGTACAACCCCCAACTTAAACCTGTCCAACACATTATCAATAAACTCCAGCCTATACTGGAACAGGATACCATACTCCAAGAGGCTCTGGGAGACAGACCCATAGTCTCCTATAGACAACCACCTAACCTCAAGATGATTCTTACCAACCACCACAGGACATACCACACTAATACCAACCCTGGTACCTTCCCTTGCAACAAACCCTGTTGCCAGCTTTGTCCACATATTCATTCTGCTGATACCATTATTGGACCTAACCAAGTGAGTTATAAGATCAAGAACACATATTCCTGCGCATCCAGAAATATAATCTATGCTATCATGTGCCGAAAGTGTCCGTCTGCTATGTACATTGGACAAACATCTCAGACAGGCTGTGTCCAGACTCCATGCCTCCGTCGACGGAGGCATGTAGATTAGCCAGATCGGAAGAGGGAAATGAAGCCGCGATTAAAATAATCGCGGCTTCATTTAAATTTAAATGGCTGCCCCGATCTGCCGATCAGCTGTTTGTCGGCAGATCGGGGGAGTCTGGACGCGATGCCCCGACAAAGAAGCCTTTCTTCATCGACACAGGTAAGCCTCGTGAAACCAGGCTTACCTGTGTCGATGAAGAAAGGCTTCTTTGTCGGGGCATCGCGTCCAGACTCCCCCGATCTGCCGACAAACAGCTGATCGGCAGATCGGGGCAGCCATTTAAATTTAAATGAAGCCGCGATTATTTTAATCGCGGCTTCATTTCCCTCTTCCGATCTGGCTAATCTACATGCCTCCGTCGAAGGAGGCATGTAGTCTAGACACACCCACACTTCGCCAAAGGATTAATGCCCACAAAACAGATATCAGACAAGATCACAAAGAAAAAACAGTTTCTTGCCATTTTAACCAGAAAGGACACTCTCTCAATGACTTAACCACCTGCATTCTGCTACAAAGACCTTTTACATCTGCACTTGAAAGGGAATCCTCTGAACTGTCATTCATGTTAAAATTCGACACTTTCCAAAAAGGACTGAACAAACATTTGAACTATCTCACCCATTACCAAGATAGTTTCCCCAATTATCACCTCTAATACCATTAACTCACAAACATCTCACTCTCCCCACCTCTAATATCATCAATTCACAGACACTTACCTTCCTTCCCCCCCTCCCCCCGCATCCCTCTCCTGTTCTGCAATGTGATTTGTCCTTTTCATATGTGTTCATTTTTTTAATTGTATCCTTTGGTATATATGGTTGTGACTACTTTCTTCCACTATTTGATCTGAGGAAGTGGGTCTGGCCCACGAAAGCTCATCACCTAATAAACCATCTTGTTAGTCTTTAAAGTGCTACATTGTCCTGCATTTTGCTTCAGGCCATACCAGGCCACCCTTATTTCTGTGTAACATTTGACCTTTATGCTGGGAAGGGTGGTTCCAGCAGGGGGAGGTGAATGGCTCCAAAATCCAACCCTTCCACCTCCCTCAGCATCATCCCTGATTTCCAGGTTGGTAGCATACATGAAGGCTGAAAATTTCACTCCTGTAACCCAGGGTGTATTTTCAATAAGGTTTTAAGTAGGGCCGTACCAAACTCACAGTCCATTTTGGTCAGCTTCATAGCTGTAGTCATAAAAGTCATGACTTCATCTATTTAAATCTGAAATGTCATGGTATTGTAATTGAAGGGATCCTGACCCAAAAAGGAGTTGAGGGGTGGTTGTCACAAAGTTATTGTTGGAAGAGTGTCGTGGCACTTCTCCCCTTACTTCTGCATTGCTGCTGGCAGTAGCACTGCCTTCAGAGCTGGGCAGCTGGAGAGTGGTGGCTGCTGGCTGGGAGCTCATCTCTAAAGCCACAGCCAATGCCAGCAGCAGTGCAGAAGTAAGAATGGCATGATATGTTATTGCCATGCTTACTTATGTGTTGCTGCTTAGTGGGGTGCTGCCTTCAGAGCTGGGTGCCCATCCAACTTCTGCCACTCTTTGGTTCCTAGCTCTGAAGGCAGCACAGAAGTAAGGGTGGCAATACTGTGACCCCCTAAAATAACCTTGTGACACCCCCCCTTGCAACTCCCTTTTGAGAAACGCTAGAATACTTCCCCACATGAAATTTGTATAGAATAGGCCGGGTAAAGGCACAGAAAAGACTAAATTTCACAGAGGGGGACTGGATTTACAATCCAGGATGCATTTTTCATGATGTGAATTTGATAGTGCCCCAGTTGTAAAGCTAATACTACTGCTGTTTTACTTAGAAAAACATCTCCTCATGACCATGGAAAAAATTGATTAAAAATGGGCGAAAAATATTTTGGGAGGAAAAAATGCTTTGGTGAAAACATTCAGTGGAAAATTTCAACTCTTAATCAAAAAAGAAAACTGTGTATTTCCCCACTGCATGCCTCTCCCAAAAAAAACCAAAAACCTTTTGATCAACGCTGCCATTTACCCTCTCACTCTTCTACCTTCCATCTTGCCCATTTTGTTCATTTCATACAGCTATTCTGTCTTGTCCTTTCCCAGATGTAGCCCTAGCAGAATCCCCGTGCAAGAAGGTAAGGTGATTACTGGTGTCCGATAGTGCTGTACACAGAGTTAGTCCAAGCAGGGGCAATAATTTTTGATGGGGGCCACTCCAAGAATTTGGAAAGTGGTCAAGGGCTGCACTCTTCCATATTAATGGAGAAGGTGTGGAGTCTGGGATGGAGATTGGGTGCAGAAGGGATCTTGCAGTAAGGGACTGGGGTGTAGGGGAGGGTATGAGGTCTGGAAGGGAGTTTGGGTGAAGGAGATAGTTGTGGCCTGTGTTAGGGGATGAGGGTGTAGGGGTTTGGGTCATGACCTAGGTAAGGAGGGGGTTGTGACTTGAGGCAGAGGGTTTGGGTTGGGACCTGGGGCAGGGGACTGGGGTGCAGGAGGGGGGCAGAGGGTTTAGGTTGGGCCCTGATGCAAGGGTTTGGGGTGCAGGATCTGGGAGGGAATATAGAGGCAGAGGGTTTGGGTTGTGGGGGATAGGGTTGCAGGGAAGACAGGGTTTGGGTTGTGATCTAGGACAGGAGGGGGCTGTGACCTGGGGTAGAGGATTGGGGTGCAAGAGAAAGGGCAGCGGGCTTGGGTTTAAAGCTGGAGCAGGTTATTCGGGTTGCAAGATCTGGGAGAGGAGGAGAAGGAGGGGCAGAGAGCTTGGGTTATGTGGGGTTGGAGTGCCGGAGGCAGGCTGTCTCTGGGGGTATGTCTACACTACAAAGTTAATTCGAACTAACAGACGTTAGTTCAAATTAACTTTGATAGGCGCTACACTAGCGCTCCGCTAGTTCGAACTTAATTTGAACTAGCGGAGCGCTTAATTCGAACTAGGTAAACCTCATTTTACGAGGACTAATGCCTACTTCAAATTAGCTAGTTCGAATTAAGGGCTGTGTAGCCACTTAATTCGAACTTGTGGGAGGCTAGCCCTCCCCAGCTTTCCCTGGTGGCCACTCTGGCCACCACCAGGGAAACTCGTCTGCCCCCCTCCTGGCCCCGGAGCCCTTAAAGGGGCACGGGCTGGCTACGGTGCCCGTGCCAGGTGCAAGCCTGCCAGCATCCAGCCAGCAGACCCTGCACCTGGCACGGCTCGAGCCAGCCACCCGCTACCACCCAGCCCTCCACCTCTTCCCGGGACCAGGCTGGCGGCTCCCGGGAGCCTGCCCGGGTCCACAAGAGGTGGGCGCCCGTGTGGTCTAGTGCAGAGATCGTGGACCTCATCCACGACCTCCGCACTAGGCACAGGAAAGTGGCCGTCTAGGGCAGGATAGCTGCCAGCCTGGCCACCCAGGAGCAGGTTTGCATGAAAATCAAGGTGGCCCACTGAGACCCCCGACCCTGAGCCCTGAGCTTACAATGGCCGTACTGGGTCAGACCAAAGGTCCATCTAGCCCAGTAGCCTGTCTGCCGACAGTGGCCAACACTAGGGACCCTGGAGGGGATGGACCGAAATAATGACCAAGCTATTTGTCTCGTGCCATCCATCTCCAGCCTTCCACAAACAGAGGCCAGGGACACCATTTCTACCCCCTGGCTAATAGCACTCCATGGACCCAACCTTCATGACTTTAACTTCTCTTTAAACTCTGTTCTAGTTGTAGCCTTCACAGCCTCCTGCAGCAAGGAGTTCCACAGGTTGACTATTTGCTTTGTGAAGAACAACTTTGTTGTTAGTTTGAAGCCTGCTACCCATTCATTTCATTTGATGTCCTCTAGTCCTTCTATTATGGGAACTAATGGAGAACTTTTCTTTATGCACCCTCTCCACCCCACTCATGCTTTTATAGACCTCTATCATATCCCTCCTCAGTCTCCTCTTTTCTAAGCTGAAAAGTTCCAGTCTCATTAGCCTCTCTTCATATGGGACCTGTTCCAAACCCCTCATCATTTTAGTTGCCCTCCTCTCTCCCAGCCTCTGTCTTCCCCTCTCCCACCTCCTTTTCCCAGTCTCACCGAGTTTTGTTCAATAAAGAGATCTTCTATTTTTGAACACACGTGTCCTTTATTTTGTACATCAGGAAGGGGGGCTAGGGAGGGCTCAGTGGAAGGAGGTGAGGGAGGAATGGGGTACGAGCCCCCAATGGGGAGGACTGGGCTGGCTCCGTGGGCTTCTCGGGGTGGAAGCTCTCCTGAAGCCCCTTGGTTGACCCCCCCCTCCGGATGGCAGCCTGCTGGTAGCACTCAGGGCACTCCAAGCCAGGACTGCTTTGCAAGCAGGGAACCCCTGAGAACTGTCTGTCTGGGGTGGGGGTCGTGTCCCTTTACACACAGCCCTCGGCTAGCCTGAGGCAGCAGCTCCACACTCTAAGTCCTAATCTGATGCCCTGCCGGCACTGCTTCCGGCCAGCCTTAACCTCAGTTCAGGGTCCACTCAGTGTGGACATGCTAGTTCGAATTAGCAAAACGCTAATTCGAACTAGTTTTTAAGTGTAGATGCACTAATTCGAATTAGCTTAGTTCGAATTAACTAATTCAAACTAAGTTAATTCGAATTAGTGCTGTAGTGTAGACATACCCTGGGAGATTTACCTCCTTGACTCCTAGCCAGCAGCCTTCTAAAGCAGACTGGTTGCAGGGGCCATGAGGTTTTTGAACAGCTATGAGCCTCAGGGCAGGAGGGGAAGGGTGCTTTGCAAGCTGTCGGGTGACAAGTATCTCCCATCGGCTGGAAACAGGCCAATGGGACTGTGCTGGGTGCAGGAGCAGCACGTGAAGACTCACAGCTATTCAATCAAAGCCCTGCAGCAGTTTCTCAGCAGTGTGCTGGGGTGCGGCAGGCAAGGAGTCTTCCTGAGGCTCTCTGCTATGTTCACGAGCTGCATCCAGCCCACTGAGGGTATTTTGCCCAGGCCTGGTCCATGCTCTGCCCCCACCTCACTCATAGGGCTGGCTTCTCATAACACACCACAGGAGAGTCACATGGCATGCTGGGAGTTGCAGTCCTCTTTTGCATCCCCCCTGCATTTCCCTCATTGTGTCCAGTGGCCTGGAGGGATAGGGGTGGGACTACAGTTCCCATGGAGCTGAGGCCCTTCCTTACAGTGCCAGCCAGGCATTGGCTGCAGATGCCTTTCTCTGTCGGCTTTGATTGGCTGGCAGTCAGAAGAGGGGCAGCTGCTCTTTGGGTCTGGTTGGAGACCCTGTGGGCTGTCTGGCATTGGTGTTGGGGAACAGTTTGGGGGCTGCAGACAGAGCCAGCAGGAGAAGGCAGGAGGTGTGCAGGGCCAGGGCCCGGGCCCAGCCCCATCCCCATCCCCATCCCTGGCCTTGCTCCCAGGGGAAATGAGCCTCAGCCTTCCCCCAGACAGTCAGAGCATAGGGGAGGGAGGCTGGGGCAATGTGCCACCCCAGCCTTCCCCACCCTGGCCGGAATCAGCCCCAAGGGGGACCATGGGGTGGGGTGCATTCACACCCCTGCTGCATACGGGCCTGTGACTGCTGAGCCAGAGTTGCTTAATACACAGATGCTCAGGGTGTTCTTGTCTGCTAGGTGTTGCTGTCCAGGCTGAGCCACAGCAGAGCATTTAAGGCACCCAGGGTGTCAAGGAAGGCTGTGATACAACCACTAACTCGTTTGGATTGTACCCCCAGAATGTGACAAGACTGCGTGCAATATGAGAAACATGATATTTTTACTGTGTTTGGAGACCATCTAGCAAATGGAGTTCTGATCCCTGGTGCAGATCTTCTAGATACTGCAATTTCAATAGTATGGGAGGCCTGAACACCTGCAGCGCTGTAGTAAAATATAGTAAAGACTATGTGTGGTGCTTCCCCCTTCCATTACTTAAGCTTGAAACAGCACATATCATTTAGCTAATTGCGCATGTTTTAGAAGCTGTAGTAAAAAGGGGAACTAGCCGTTTAGACCCATTTCTCAAGGACTGGATTACACGTATTACTTGAGTTAGGGAAATTTGCTAATTGCTATTGCTTAAGTAAGCTATACTGGTGGTTGTTACTGAATGGAATAGAGTTGAAATATGCTAACCAATAATGCGGCAACACGAAGCTAAGGTAACAAATCAAGACATGCCAAGTTAGATAAGAAAGTTAAAGAAAGTATAAAAAGGATGCTTAGCCAACGCTCAGGGTCGGCTCTGCTTTGAACATTGAGTTCCTTAGCCGTACCTTGGTTGCAACCAATAAACGTGAGTTGGACCCAGCCTGAAAGTGTGACTCTCTTCTTGGGGTAAATCAGACTAGCCTCCAAGGGGACGAAACCAGCAATTTATGCAACAGCGCATTGCCTTTAAATATGATGCTGTTAAAACTGATATCTTTTGTAGTTGAGATTACATTTCACTTCAGTCTCGACTGTACAGTGTTCATCCAACTCTGGTTAGCTGTGACTTGGAGAGGATAAAAATTTAAATCTATTTCAGTGTATGAGAGTAAAAAAATGTTGGGTTTAATTGTTTTTTCAGTCTTGGTGAATCTCATTTAGAATGTCAACACTTTCACTCCTTGAGGTTATTAGACCTCCCTAAGTTATCTGTTTGGTTTTTTTCATGTTCATTCCCACAGATTGATCATTTTGGATTTGTTCAAGATCTTACATTCCAACAGCGGTACCTAGTAGCAGATCAACACTGGAGAAAAGACAATGGATCAATTCTCTTCTACACTGGCAATGAAGGTGATATCACCTGGTTTTGCAATAATACGGTGTGTATAAAATAGATTTTTGTTCTCTAATATTCCTCCTATTTTTACAATGCGGCACATTAGTGGGAGACTGCATTGGAATACATATTTTAAAATCCAAGCCTGAAGTAATTTTGATTAAAACAATTGTGTTCCTTGAGAAAGAGTGAGCTAAAAGAATGCATGTAGCAGAATAAGGGAGTTTAGGGCCTGATTTGAAGCCCATCGACAGCAGCGGATTTAGGACAGGGCGAGCGGGGCAGCTGCCCTGGGCCCCGCGCATGCATCTTGGCACCACAGCGCATGCGCTGTGTCAAAGGGGGGGGGGGGGGGCGCGAAATTTTGCTGCCCTGGGCCCCGCGGCACTCTCATCCGCCCCTGCCCATTGAAGTAAATGGAAATACACTCATTGATTTCAAAGGGCTGGCAATCGGGTCCTGAGAGGAGGAAGGTTGATATTGTGTTGACAATAAACTGGCTATCAGATTTTGGTAAATCACCTCGCATTATGTTGGTTCAGATTCCCCATCTGGAAAATGGAGGTTATAATACTCCCTTGCCCTGCAGAGGAGTTGAAGCTAGATTGATTATTCCCTTTGAGATGGTTTGATACTAAGGCCTTGTCTACACTTACTGGAAAATAGGCGCTGCAGGGATCAGTCCCCTGGAGGTCAATTTAGCGTGTGCATCCCTGAGGCAGCTGGGAGTCCCCAGTTGTCCCACGCTGCACGCAGTGTTTCAAAGTGATGGCACCATATGGAACCAGGGTCAGCAGGGGACTCCCCCACTGACCCTGGGCTCCATGTGGTGCTGCCACTTTGGGTACGTCTAGACTACATGCCTCTGTCGCCAGAGGCATGTAGATTAGACTACCAGACATAGGAAAATGAAGCGGCGATTTAAATAATCGCCGCTTCATTTAAATTTACATGGCTGCCACACTGAGACGACAAACAGCAATTATGGCTGCATGGCCCGAACTGGCTCTGGCACAATAACAGTGTATAGCACTCTCCTTTACCTGTTGTGTTACTTGCCACTTGCAGAATTTTGAACCTGTGTGTATTGTCAGTGATTTACTAAACCTTCTTTGCATTTTATAGTTGTCTAGTTCTCTTTATTTTTGCTATCCTTATACAATAGGTGAATGACCAGTCAGTCACATATTTCCTACTGAAGTTATGAGTTTAATGAGTATATTTAAATGAAAGTGCGTAATAATTCACTGTCTATTCGTTGTTTTAAACATCTCCTCTCTCCCAGGGCTTTATGTGGGACACGGCGGAAGAACTTAATGCCATGTTAGTGTTTGCTGAACACCGATACTATGGAGAATCCTTGCCCTTTGGAAATAAGTCTTACACTGTAAGTGCCTTTTCCCCTTCTGATAACCCACTGGTTTCAAGACTGTTGAGAAGAATTGACTGCTTGCTTCCTTTCTCCTTAAAATTCTTCTATGCTAGTATAAATCCTGCTGGCTTGCGAATAACCATGTTTACCACATAGTAACAACTTGTATGAGTAAGATGAGCAGGATTTGGCTCCATGTTTACTAGTATTTATGGCAGGAGAGTCACATTTCCCATAACTATTGATTCTGTATAGTACCTTTCAAAAGCATCTAGGGATTTCCAGAATTACAAGCTACACTTGCAGAGATAATTCACCTGTTACCCTAATGCAGCCACCTCTGGTGTGGACTTCAGTCGCTCACACATTGCAAATGGAAAAACAAAGATTGATGTTTGAAAACGTGTCCCATGCTATATAATGTGTTCTTGTTTCAGGATTCTAAACATCTGAATTACCTGACATCGGAACAAGCCCTGGCAGATTTTGCGATATTAATTCAGCACCTAAAGGAGACAATCCCAGGAGCCCAAAATGCTCCTGTGATTGCCATAGGGGGATCCTATGGCGGGATGCTTGCAGCCTGGTTTAGAATGAAATATCCTCATGTGGTGGTTGGGTGAGTGAAGCTGCTATGCCTAAACACAGATCAGTAATGGCACATAAAAATGATGTGGAAAAAGAGGGATGTTTAGGAAGACCTAATACTTCTTTGCATTTATAATGTGCATTTATAACTATAAATATTGCCTTTTTTGGTTCCTTGTTGCAGAATATGTAGATGAGTGTGGGAATCTCTTTACCTCTGAAGGCTTTAAGTGCCGGCAAGCTTTTTTCCCTAGGCTGGTTAGGGAATGCCTATCGTGAAAGCATTCCTGAAGGCTCAGAGTTAACACTGTCTTAAATTTTTCTTCCAAAACGGGGATTCAGCCTCTTCATTTTTGGATGAAGAATAAAGTATCTCTTCTCAAATTTACAGAACAGAATCTGCCAGTTGTTAGTAGTAGGCATGCTTCAGTCTCAGCCACTGAAAATGTGCCACTGAGAGGTAAAGAATTTACTCAGGTTGTTTTATAGCAGCCATGGCTGCTGTTGAAGAGACCCACTGGAGAGAGAGAATCTCTGCCTCGTGTCACATTTAACAGTGATTGTTTTGTCCCTGGAGGAGTCTGCCTTCTGGAAACTCTTTTTTTTTCTCTGCTCAACTGGACTGCTGCTTCTCCTAACTCCAGCGGTCTTTAAACTCTTGTTTTCAAAGGCTGTGGTCCTGAATGTAATCTTCTCCATTGGCATCCTTTGGGTCTTTTTCCAGATGCAAGTTTGCCATAGAGGATATCCTTTGGGATGCACCCATCATTCATTTGGTGCACATGCCTAAGCCAACATTAGCATTTCTGTTTAAGGAGTGTTTGCATGCTGCATATATACAAGCTTGCTTGAAAACTCTTGCACCTCTGTCCCTCCAGGAGATTCCAAAGATTTGAAAAGGGAAATTCATATGCAAGTTGGAAGCTATTGTTGACTTTTTTCTGAGGATTTTTAAGTAAGCCTGTTAGTTATAACTTCTTAAAAATGACCCCTTTTAAGAAAATTTACTTTTTGAGTCACATGTTTTTTTTCACGCTCCATTGTCCTTAAGTTGCAGACCATAGAAAGTCAACAATTTGTCTGTGATAAGATTTTGTCTGTCTCTGGGAAGAAGTAACTTTTAAATATTATTAACAAAGAAAATTGTTGGCATTTTTGGCATAACCAAAAACTCTAACTCAATGAATAGCTAACCAACAGCAATTATTTTACAATGCCTATTTTTGTTCCTTGTTGCAGCATATGTAATTGAGTGTGGGAATCTCCTCACCCCTGAAAGCTTAAAGTGCAAGCAAGCTTTTTCCCCTACGCTGGCTAGGGAAGAACTTCATAAAGGATGGGCCAAGTTTGGGACACTTCACTTGGCTGTTCTCTCTTTTCTGAAGGTCAGGTAGGGAGAAGAGCAAAGAGTAGCACTGGGCTGAAGACTCAACACCTCTGTTTATATCCCTCATCTCATCATAAGGAAAAAGAGAGGCTCCGGGATACACTATGGTGTGGGAGAGGAAGGGTTTCCCACGATGCAATTGTGATCAGAAATTCTCTTCTTGGTATCTAGAAGTAAGAGAAGTGCCTCTATCTGCCCTTCCCACCCCACAGCAAACATGCAAGGGAGTTAGTAGAGTTGTTTGTAATAAATGTGGTCTTTACCTCAGCAAGCAGACTGACCAGCTGTTCCAAGAGTTGACTACTGGATGCTGTCTTTCCTTGGACAACTTCACTTATCATGGGAAGGTTTTTTTGGTGACTTTGCTTTGTAGTGCCTGAGGCTCTCCT
The DNA here is from genome assembly GCF_049634645.1 of Pelodiscus sinensis. Lineage (NCBI taxonomy): Eukaryota > Metazoa > Chordata > Testudines > Trionychidae > Pelodiscus > Pelodiscus sinensis. Next base: position 313,072,950 of record NC_134711.1, read on the forward strand.
GCCACAAAGCTAGCATCTGCAGCCTTCTGTGGCTTTTGTGACCTAGGCAGCCACTGCTGTTTTGTACTGTGGATTACTGTTTAGCTTTTGGCAAAGGATTGTCTTTTGGTTATGGCACTGGTCTGAGACAGGAGAGCTCTGAGTTCAGTGCCTCCGTAGACATTCATGTGACCGTAGGTAAGTCACTTAGCCGCTCTGTGCCCCAGAGTCCCATCTTTAAAAATAAGATAATAATTCTCCCACTCTTTGTTTGCCTTGTTTATTAAGATGGTAAGGTCTCTGGCAGACTGTCTCTTTATTTTGTGTGTGTGTGCGTGCATGCACGCGCACGCGTGCGCCTACTACACCAGGCCTGATTTCTCAGTTGGGGTCTCTTGACACTATTGTCCAAATAAATATAAACATACACAAGCTAGCAATTTAAAAAAAAAAATCTGTGACCTAGTATCTGACATGGCTAAAACTCCCACTTGTTTTGCACTCCACCCTGTGGAATATTTTTGTAAATGTATGTATTGTTCACGTAAATCTCAGTCAAGAGTGCATGTCCCAGATGAATTATAAACATCTATTTTTAGACACTTCTAATTACAACAGGAAATTTGTGAGGGAAGCATTGCCATATGGACAGAGACTCATTATTTTTAGAGGTGCTAGACACACATGTTTCACCAAACAATCTTGTCTTTCTGTTTCCATCCATAGAGCTCTTGCAGCCTCTGCCCCAATCTGGCAGTTTGAGGATTTGGTACCTTGTGGCACTTTCTACAGTATAGTGACAAATGATTTCAAAAAGAGTGGACAGTGCTGCTCAGAGAGCATCCTGAATTCATGGGAGGCCATTAACCGTGTCTCCTCTACAGGTAGGAAGTTGGCAAGACCTTTTTGAAATCATGCTTTTTAAAGGATCACAAAGTTCAAGCAGTTTGCTTAAAGAGCATCATTGTAAATTTTCTGGCACTTTAAAGATTAACAGATTTATTTGGGCATAAGCTTATGTGGGCAAAACCCCACTTCTTCAGATGCATGAAGTGGGCTTTTGCTCAGGAATGCTTATGCCCAAATAAATCTCTTAATCTTTAAAGTGCTATAGAACTTCTGGGTGTTTTTGTGGATACAGACTAATTAGTAGGGATGTAAGCGATTAGTTGACTACCCGATAAGCATAGGCATAAGCTTATTGGGTAGTTGAGTTGATTAGTCGCTCCCCCCGTGCCTTGCTGCCTCTCTATCAGAGGCAGCAAGGGGAGGAAAACAGGAGCCGGTGCTGGGTGGAGCTGGCTTAAAAGCCGGTTCCCCCTCAGCATTGTCTACACGGGGGGAGGGATAGCAGGGGAGGCAGAGCCCCAGTGAGAAATTCCGCCAGTGGGGACTGAAGCAGCTTGAGTCCCTGCTCGCCCCGGGTTCCCTGCTGCGCTGCCTCTGCCTTGAAATGTGGCAATAGCCCCTCAGGGCTCTAACTACATTTCAAAGGCAAAGGTGCAGCCAGGATAGCGAGTACCCCACCCTACCTCTTATCAACTAATTGAGTAGATGACGGAAATTCCATCAACTACTTGATTAGCTCTTTAATCAAATTTTAACATCCCTACTAGCTATCGCTCTGATCAGTTTAAATTTTGAAATTGCACAAAGTGTGAGAGATTGTCATGTGTATCGTTCTTTTTTTAACATAGCTTTTACATTAAAAATAGCTTTTTAAATGAGACAATTTAGAATCGGCTTTGAAGGTGAAATCAGACACAGGTAGAATATGTTATCTTATCACATGGAAATAGGAACCCCCTCCCCCCCCCCAGAAAAGCTTCCATGCTGCTTGAGTTCTAGATTTGTTCACTTTTTTTTTTTGCAGTAGCCTAACAGTCCATGTTACATCTGCATGCTCGGTACTGCAGCTAGTTTTTCATGGAAAATCACTAGGTTGTTTAAAAGTGACAAAAAATAGCACACATTAGTCTAGATCTAGAGAGTTAAGCCATTTCTTTTATTTGGAATGGGTAAAAGAAAGCTTTGCTATCACTGGAATGCTGTTTCTGAAGTCTCATGGTATCAACCTTTCAAAAATGGGAAGGTAACTTTAAAAATAGACCTTTCTGATGGCATAGCATATGGTTTGTATTGGTTTTATGGGGTGTAAAATCCAAGTCTAAATGTTCCTGACCACTGGCAAAACTTCAGATCCGGAGTTCGATTCAGATCAGAGTTGTTTTAGGAATCTGTCGCATTCCAGCCTGGTGCAGACTAGGAAGGAAGGCAACATCCTTAATTTCATGAGAAAAGGTGAATGGAGGGGAATGGGAAAGATCTTACGGATTATCTGTTTGGTTTTCTGTTTAAACTAGCTTTAAAATAAACAGAAAAGGAGGAAGGGAAAATCTTATTTGGACATTGGCCTATCCATCATTATGTGTTAGGGTGGAGCAATCAGGTGGGTTTGCAGCCTATGTAGAGATGAAGAATTTTATAATTTATTTTGCTGTTCTAGTTCAGGACCCACTGGAGAGATCAGTATTATAAGTTGGTTTATAGAATTGGAAAACTGAGGCAGAGGGATTCTTAGTCAGGCAAAACAAGGGAGAAAAGGGCAAGCAGAATCCTGAGTTATCTACTGACGGCTCTCATGTATTTAACTAGAAGGTTTGATCTTTCCTTTCAGAAAAGAAAGGCTTGCTCTGTGGTGTTCACTATGTTAGACACCATGTTCTCCAAACACCAACCAGATTCACATTAACCTAATATGCTTAATATGCACTATCCACATACCCTCCCCCCCCCCCAGTAATTCATTCACTGAAAAACACACTGGACCAGATTCTGCTTTCAGGAATGCCCATGTACTCAAGAGGAAACATCAGTGGATTAATTACACATTAGGAAAAGAAGTTGCACTAACTGTGGCATATTTCGGGGCCTTACCATCCATAGCGTTTATGATGTATGACTGACTCCAGGGCATTAACCACTAATCTATATGTCGTCTTGCTTAGATGATGGTTTGAAGTGGCTTTCCAGCGCATTTCACTTATGCAGCCCATTAAAAACCAAGCAAGATGTTGCTGTGCTGAAAGCTTGGCTAAGTGAAACATGGGTAAATTTGGCAATGGTGAACTATCCATATAAAGCTGACTTCTTACAGCCCCTGCCAGCTTGGCCTATTCAGGTAAGTGAGTGTCTGCTTCTTCTATAAATGATTCGGCTTTAGGCTGGGACAAGTTGATCTACTGCAAATTGCTGCTTTTAAAAAGTTAAGAAAATCCAGGATGCTCACTGATTCCGTGAAATAATAGGTTGTCTCAATTAATATATTGTGTTTATCAAAACTCGTTACAGGGCTTCCTGTTTAGGCTCCCTGCTTAGGCTTGCTGATGGGGGTGTATAGGGGGCAACTGCCCCAAGGCCTGGGGATTTAAAAGGGCCTGGGCCTCCCAGCCACTGCCGCTACTACAAAAGAAATGGCAGTGGCCAGAGTCTCAGGCAACCCAAACCCCACCTCTTCTGCCTGAGGTCCAGCTCTGACCCACCTTGTACAGGGTCTGACACACTGTTTAAAGGAATACAGTTTTGAGTATGACAAGGTTGCACATTTAACTACTATATTTTTTTCCGTTCCTATAACAGATGGCCAGCATCTAGTCTTCAGTGCATGTATCTGGCTTTGGGTTGCCCTGTGGTCCTTTTCTTTTGACAATCATGAAAGGGAATTTTAAAATCAGCTAGCTTTTCACCTAAAACCATCTTGTTCCAGTTTGCTCTTTTTAAACCTTACCACAAACCTGAGGGCAATTGGCTTTGCCAAGTGATCATGTAAAAATGGCACTTTCTGGATCATCAGTGTGGTTTGCTGTCCCTATGTACATGAGTCACAACTGCTTGATTTTAAAAAATGTGTTACTTCTTTGTTACTTGTGTTGGCTCTGTAGAGCCAATCTTCCAACCCAAAACTTTTCTCTTTCACCAGCTTTGTTGGAAAGTGGCTTTTGGTCCTTATTTTCCCTCAGCTCTACTCCTTATTTATACCTTCATCTGCTATGATCTCAGCTACGGCCTTTTCCTCTGAAGATCTTTCCATAGCCCTCTGGTCTTCTGAGCCCCAATGTGCTGGCACTAGATTGTTTTTGCAGCTGTGGTCTGACCTCCAGCCTGCAGCTCTCCACATCCGCTCCCTCATTTGCTAGCCCTACTTACATCGAATGCTCCTGGCCTCTGAGCCTCTTCTTGGTCTTGTCTCTACTCTATTAACCCCTCAATGAATTCGTCGGAGTCACTTCAAGCTACTGTATACGTATTACCAATAATGTACAGTAGGTAAAATTAAAGTAAATAAAGTGAATACTAGCATTATCTTCCATTAAACTGAAATTTTGAACAGAAAAACAGTTGATCTCCTTTAGTAGGCAGGCTTGGTTTTATGTGCCATATAAGGATTTGATCCTGCTGGAAAAATCTTGCTAATGTGGGTAGTATGGTTTATGTGAAGGGGACTAATTACACACCTAAGGACTTCAGCTCATACTGAGTAGTCCCTAAGGCATGTTCCTATGGATTTCAGCATGAGGTACTACACTGAATGATCAAGGATGTGAGCAAGAGGTTTGCTGAATTGTGTTCTTGTGTGGTTTTCATGTCCTTGCACTGTGTACTGTTGTGTTGTGTTGTTGGCATTGGTAGGCTTGACTTGATCTGGCTTGTTAGCAAAAGCTGAAATGTGCATGCAAAAATAACCATAGATTTGACTAGTGGAAGGGAAAAGGAAGGAAAGGCTGGCAGAATGGAAAGTCGCCTGTCCTTAGCGGCTCTCCCAGCAGCATAAATACCCTGAGTTTGATTTCAGTCTCTTGTCTGTGTAAATGCAATTTGAAGGATCCACTTTACCACCTGACTCCCATCCCTGAATTTCCTTTGATAGAGCTCAAAGGTTTGAGTGAGCCACAGTCACTCAGTAAGATGAAATAGAAAATCCTTCTGTTTCTCTTGGCACTTCTAATGTGTCCAACCTCTGTGGGTGGCTTAAGCTGTTTAGGTACCTTCTATGAAATGCGAGCTCTAATGACAAAACTAATGTGATTAGCTGAGTAAGAGGGAGAAGGGTATTGAGAGCTTAGGGCAAGAAAATCTGTTCAAATAGCCAAATGTGTCTACTTAATCCTTTCTCTAGCGTGGGTGGATGGTGCCCTCTGGGAAGTGATTGGTCTCTCAGCCGCCACCCCTGTGCTTGGTCTAGAGAGGTAGGGCTGTCTGCAACTCTTTAGACTCTCATCCTTGCCTTCTGCAGTGCACAAGTGAGTTTTCAGAACCTTTAACTCTTCAGAAGCAAGCTGGATAGAGAACTAGCCAGTACCTCTTTTGTAATGAAAGCCGTGCTGGGGCTCAAGCAGTTACCTGCTGGAATTCTAGCAATTTTTTTTACATTAATAACTGATGTAGCAAACCTACGAATTGCCAACCCTAGAGCTGCAGGGGCAGAGTCCTGGCAACTGCTGGCGCAAAATAAAGCATTGGAACAAGCCAAGGTGGAAAACTCTCTTAATAATGATACAGGTTGCACCTCTGAAATCCAGCCTCTCCTAATGGCAGGAGGGCCAGAGGCAGCAGGGCTGGAGGAGCACCACAGCAGTGCTGGGGCTAGGGTCCTAGAACCCCAGCAGCCCATGGCAGTGCAGGTCCAGGGAACCTTGGCTACCTGCAGCAGCACAAAGTGGGGGCTGAAGAACCCCAGCCACCTGCAGCAGCATGGGGCTGGAGGCCGAAGAAGGCTGGCCACCCACAGTAGCATGGAGCCACGGACTGGAGAGCTTCAGCTGCCTGTGGCACTGCGGAGCAAGGGAAACGTGACCATCCGCAACAATGCAAGGCCAGGCTGGGGCTGGAGAACCCTGGCTGCCCATGGCGTCTGAGTCGGGGGGCAGCAGCAGCACAACGGACAGCTCGGCTGGGGAGAGCGTAGAAGGGGCCAGAGGCAGGAGGACAGTTAGCTCCAGGCAAGTGGCAGGGGACACCTCCCCCTGGTTCGACACATTCTCTCACTCGGGACCAGTTAGGTCCCAGTGGTGTTGGACCAGGGCGGTCCAACCTGTAGCAGAACAGTTGGTGACTTACCTTTCCTCCTCCTAAGGATAGGCCTAAGTACATTCCTGCCTCCTGTGAGCTAACACAAGGTAAAATCCTAGTTACAAAGAGGAGTTAACCTCTACGTCGACCTGCTAACTTGTGTTAAAACTGCTCTGGGGCAACTTGGAGTTGACTATCACCTGCTCATTCACATTAAAACTCTGAACTGCCCGAGCCTGCAGGTCACAGCCAATTCTAGGGTCCCTTAATCTGTACTTCACTAACTTGTGCTGAAACTACTAACAACCTCTTCTTCAGTAGGGGCTGACTGTTTTAGACACTGTGTTAGCTAGCAGGAGTCAAAACACTCCTTTCCATCTGGTGTGCATGCATGCCTTACTATATGTTACACCCACTTCTGAGCACCACCAACTTCCAGCAGCTTCCTGGGGAGTTAGAGTTGCTCTCTGCATCCTTCAGGGAGCTGGATTGTATGCCTATGTCCCCCAGAAATCTGGGGGAAAGAGGCTAAGGGGAGAGGAAAGTTGCACAAATTTTCCTTTCCAAATTTCTTCCAGGTTGTGTTTTTTTCGTGGGGACAGGATATGCACATTGCCCTCCCTCCAGCACACACATTCCCACAATAAGCTACAGAGCTGCCCTCAAATTATGAAGGCCTCAAGAGGTCTGTAGGTGGCCAGAAGTGCTTGCACAGACACTGTGTGACTTCACAACTGCTGCAGGTCCCTGGTGCACTTCCCCCTGTCTCTGGCAAGAGCCGCACTGACAGATTCTCAGTGGGTTAAGGATGGGTTTGGATGAGGATGAGTTGGGGGTCTGATGGGAGGGCCAGGGCACATCCCACTCTTATCATTGGGATGCTCAGTCTTTGCCCTTCCTCATGTAGGTCTCAGGCCTAGGGAGAGCTCTCCGTGGAGCAGGAAGTGAGAAGGGAGCTATGCTCAAGGGTCTTCTGTTTGAGAAGGGGGACAATCTGTGTGAAGGCAGATCATGGTGTGATAGATTTAACCCTGAGCTACAAACCAAGCCCAGCATTGATTTAATTCTCCAGCAGCATCGTGCCTCCTTCCAGTGTTTTCCAGAGCTGAAGAAATAAGAAAACTGCCAGAGTAATCAAAAACAGGATCACTTTAAAAATGAGAAACTTCCTAATTTATGTTATAGTAGCATTTGGAAGCCCCAGCCATGGATTGGAATCCCATTATGCTAGATACAGCGAATTTATATTTTATGAGAATTTTTATCCCAAAGGAACCCCAAATTATTTATTAACTTTTCTATCTAATTCTAAAACAAAGTATTTTATAAAGCAAGGGAATTGGATGTAGAAACCTCTAATGCAGTATTAAGATTGTATAGTTGAAATAGTCAGGAAATTCAAAATGTCATGTCTTACTAGCAAAATTAACTCAGCTGCACTGCACATGTTATATTTTATAGGTGCATTATTCTGATTTATTTAAGAGAATTGTCTGTCTGTGTAATATATAACATCAAATAAAACGGGTGTCCAAGAAATACTGCTGTTCAGACTGACAAAATGTTCAAAAGAAAGCAATCTTCAGGGTTCGTCAGTCTGTCTCAAACTTCATTAGAGACTTTTCCCCTTTCTCTTGCTATAGGTAGTTTGCAAGTTCCTGAAGAATCCTAAACAGCCAGACAAATTATTGCTGCAGAATGTTTTCCAGGCAGCAAATGTCTACTACAACTACTCAGGAGCTGCATCGTGCCTTAACACATCTCAGAGTGCTACAGGAAATCTTGGCCTGATGGGCTGGTACTATCAGGTACACACATAAACCTTTCCATAGTATTCAAAGTGACAAACTTACTGCAAATTCTCAATTCATGCTGTCAGAATCATTTAACTTGTATTAATACATGGCTTCAGATCCTTGACCGATAGAAATTGGCATACCTCCACTGAAAGATCAACACCAGCTGTGCCCGTTTGCACCACCTGAGTGTCAGACTTTTTTTTTTTTCAAAACCAGGTTGGTCCAGAACTCAATAGAAATGTGTCAAGGGATTATTTTTAGCTTTTGTGAATAGTCTTGGCCTTCCCAGCTTGAAGGCCTCGCCTTCCCAACAAAGAAGTTTGTGTTAGATGATCTGTATGAATTAGATGATGAGCTTAAAACATTATTTCAGTCTTCATCTGTTAAATTGATTAACAGAACCTGAATGTCATCTTGAACTGGTATGTATGATGGTAGCAGGGTGGAACCTTTGTAATGACATGAGGAATATGTCTTGGTAATTTGCAGATGGGACAGAGGGAAAATTGGTCAGAATGACAATAGTGAAAGTTTACAGCACTTGTCAAGTGCTTTGAGCCCTAAAGACGAAAATGGAAAATCAGTATCAGTATCAGTATCCCCAATTTATAGTGGGGGGACTGAGGGTATGTCTACACTGCAGAGTTTTTCCGGAAAAACTACCATTTTTTCAGAAAAACTACACTTACGGCCACACTGCTATTGGGTTCTTTCGACAAAGTCGAAAGACTGGAGAGGTTTTTCCCACCATAGTAAACCTCTTTCTATAAGGAAGAAGCCTTTTTCCAAAGAAGGTGTGTGTGTATGCGGAAGAGAGGATTTTTTGAAAGAAGAGGCCTCCAGGAAAAAGCACAACGTGCCCTGGTGGCCACTCCATCCACAGTAATCACAAGCGAAATGCGAGATAGCATCCACGTTGATTGGATGCTATCTTTCGAAAAAGCGAAAGTTTAGACATAGCCTGAGATACATAGAGGGGAAGTGACTTGCATGAGGTCACACTGCAAGATAGTGGCAGAATAGGGAATAGAACCTGGGGCTCCAGGACATTGGAACACCAATATTTTTTTTTTGTAAGAAGCAAAGCAGGAAAAAATAAACCACAACCCCCCCCTAATTTGAGTCCATGTAAATATACAAGGGTAAAGTGATTCTGGTTTCTTCAAATAGAACCACTTCTGATATGTCCTAGCTAGTAATATGGAGGTCAGTGGGTCAACAGATATAGGAAAAGCAAGCAGTTTGTGGCTCAGCACCTGCATTTTAATATGTAGCAAATATTTATTGTGTTATGTATTCCATTCAAAGAAGTCCTCCTTTACAGTGCAGTTACAACCACAACTAGTGTATTTCAAGTGTCCTAGGGTATGTCTACACTACAGCGCTAATTCGAACTAAGCTAATTCGAACTAACGCATCCAGACTAAAAAACTAGTTCGAATTAGCGTTTTGCTAATTCAAACTAGCATGTCCACATTAAGTGGACCCTGAACCAGGGTTAAGGATGGCCGGAAGCAGTGCCGGCAGGGCATCAGAGTAGGACTTAGAGCGTGGAGCTGCTGTCTCAGGCTAGCCGAGGGCTGTGCTTAAAGGGACCCGACCCCCACCCCGGACAGACAGTTCTCAGGGGTGCCCCGCTTGCAAAGCAGTCCTGGCTTGGATTGCCCGGAGTACCCACACTGGGCACATCACAGCACTTGGCCATCAGACCGGCTGCACTTGCCGCAGGCTGCCATCTGGAGAGAGGGGGCAATTGAGGGGCCGCAGGCTGCCATCTGGAGAGAGGGGGCAATTGAGGGGCTCCAGAAGCCTGCAGAGCCAGCCCAGTCCTCCCCATCGGGGGCTCGTACCCCATTCCTCCCTAATCTCCTTCCACTTACCCCTCCCTAGCCCCCCTTCCTGATGTACAAAATAAAGAAAACGTGTGGTCAAAAATAGAATCCCTCTTTATTGAACAAAACTCGAGGAGACTGGGAAAAGGAGGTGGGAGAGGGGAAGAGAGAGGCTGGGAGAGGGGAGGGCAACTAAAATGATCAGAGGTTTGAAAGAGATCCCATATGAAGAGAGGTTAAAGAGACTGGGACTTCTCAGTTTAGAAAAGAGGAGACTGAGGGGGGGATAGGATAGAGGTCTATAAAAGCATGAGTGGGGTGGAGAGGGTGCATAAAGAAAAGTTCTTCATTAGTTTCCATAATAGAAGGACTAGAGGACACCAAAGGAAAGGAATGGGTAGCAGGCTTCAAACTAATAACAGAAAGTTGTTCTTCACAAAGCAAATAGTCAACCTGTGGAACTCCTTGCTGCAGGAGGCTGTGAAGGCTACAACTAGAACAGAGTTTAAAGAGAAGTGAGATCAAGTCATGGAGGTTGGGTCCATGGAGTAGCCTTAGCCAGGGGGTAGGAGTGGTGTCCCTGCCCAAAGTTTGTGGAAGGCTGGAGAGGGATGGCACGAGACAAATGGCTTGGTCACTGTCTTCGGTCCATCCCCTCCAGGGTCCCTAGGGTTGGCCACTGTCGGCAGACAGGCTACTGGGCTAGATGGACCTTTGGTCTGACCCAGGACGGCCATTGTAAGCTCAGGGCTCAGGCTTGGGGGTCTCAGTGGACCACCTTGATTTTCATGCACACCTGCTCCTGGGTGGCCAGGCTGGCAGCTCTCCTGCCCTAGACGGCCGCTTTCCTGTGCCTAGTGCAGAGGTCATGGACGAGGTCCACAATGTCCGCACTAGACCAGGCGGGTGCCCGCCTCTTGCGGTCCTGGGCAAGCTCCCGGGAGCCGCCAGCCTGGTCCCGGGAAGAGGGGGAGGGCTGGGGGGCATCGGGTGGCTGGCTCGAGCCGTGCCAGGTGCAGGGTCTGCTGGCTGGGTGCTGGCAGGCTTGCACCTGGCACGGGCACCGTAGCCAGCCCGTGCCCCTTTAAGGGGTCCGGGGCCGGGAGGGGGCAATAGAGTTTCCCTGGTGTTGGCCAGAGTGGCCACCAGGGGAAGCTGGGGAGGGCTAGCCTCCCACTAGTTCGAATTAAGGGGCTACACACCCCTTAATTCGAACTAGTAAGTTTGAACTAGGCTTAGTCCTCGTGCAATGAGGTTTACCTAGTTCGAACTAAGCGCTCCGCTAGTTCGAATTAAGTTCGAACTAGCAGAGCGCTAGTGTAGCGCCTATCAAAGTTAATTCGAACTAACATCTGTTAGTTCGAATTAACTTTGTAGTGTAGACATACCCCTACAGAGGCCACTGGTAAGCTATCACATTCTCCTGCTCTGCCTTCCAGGCTTGCACTGAAATGGTGATGCCCATGTGCACAGATGGGGTCAATGACATGTTTGAGCCGAGCAAATGGAACTTCCATGAGTTCTCTGAAGAATGCTTCAAACTGTGGAAAGTGAGGCCTCGCCCTTCCTGGATTCCTTCTGTGTATGGAGGGAAAAACATCAGTTCACACAGCAACATTATCTTCAGGTGAGCTTACTTCAGCCTCTGTAATGATCCCTTTCCACCAGCATGGGTTGCTGGTGGGGATAGAATCTGGGGCTTTGAGAACCAAAACCACAAACCTGCCACTTATTGTTTCACCTAATATGTAGCCATAGCCAGGAGCCCCTGGCACTCCTCAATTTTCTCCTCCGTTTTCATGAAGAAGTTGATAGGAGCTACCTGGGAATTTGTGAAGGGTGAATTTGGCTTAAAGGTTTGCATAGTCTTTTGCCCAGTCTGTCGTCATGAGTCTCATGCTCCAGCCCACAGAAAAGGAACTTCCCTCCCTCCTTGAGACTTTAATTTACCTCTGAGATCTTGGCTGCTGAACTTCACCTGCCAGTGGTTGCCAGACCCCAGCTCTGCCTGCCAGTTCTGTCACCAAGTCTATATCAACTTACCCCTCCCCCGGGTTCCTGGCCCGTCTGTCTGTCTATGAGGTTTTCTTCTGGACCCCTTTCACCAGTTTTGTTCTCAGGTCCTTTTAGCAGAGATTCTAGGGCCTTCTGCCTCTTTCCCTGTTTACCTTTCAGTATAGAAATCAGTAGCCTAATCTTTTAGTCTAACCACAGAAATCAGTAGCCTAACCACAAATCTGTGGTTTGTAACCTATCCTTTAAATCGGATTCCGTAACTACAGGCAGTCCCCGGGTTAGGTACAAGATAGGGACTGTAGGTTTGTTCTTAAGTTGAATCTGTACGTAAGTCGGAACTGGCGTCAGCCGCTGCTGAAACTGATCAGTTTCAACCGCGGCTGAATCTGGATGCCAGTTCTGACTTGAATACAGATTCAACTTAAGAAACCCAGGCATCCCCAAGTCAGCTGCTGATGAAACTGATCAGTGGCTGATTCCAGGAAGCCTGGGGCAGAGCAACTCTGCCTCGGGCTTCCTGTAGTCAGCCGCTGGTCAGTTTCAGCAGCGGCTGACTTGGGGACGCCTGGGGCAGAGCAGCTGGGGTGCTGCCGGATTGGTCCGGAGCGGCAATGCAGGACCAACCCGGCAGCCCCCAGCTGCTTTACCCCAGAGGTAGGCAAGAAAAGCCTGGTCTGCTGGGGGGGGGCACTAGCTGCACCCCCCCCCAGCAGACCAGGGAGACGGGGGTGGCGGACCGCCCAAGTCCTCCACGGCTTTGCTCCGTCTCCCTGGTCTGCTGACCTGGGAGACGCGCTATGGCTGTCCAGCTGCGGGCGTGCTCCGTGGCTTTGCTCCTGTCCCCATGGTCTGCTGGGGGGGGTCCAGCAAAGCCGCTGGACCCCCCCCAGCAGACCAGGGACACCGGGAGAAGCTTTTCTCGCCCCGGAGGACACGCGTGGCGAGAAAAGCCCCGTTCGTAAGTGCGGATCCGACATAAGTCGGATCCGCGTAAGTCGGAGACTGCCTGTAATGACTGAAAGGTAGCTAATGTGACACCAATATTTAAAGAGGGCTCTAGAGGCAATCCTGGAAATTACAGCCTGGAAAGACTTCAGTACCGGGCAAATTAGTTGAAACAATAGTAAAGAATAAAATTGTCAGGCACGTAGAAGAACATAATTTGTTGGACAAAAGTCAACATGGTTTCTGTAAAGGGAAATCATGTCTTACTAATCTATTAGAGTTTTCTGAAGGGGTTAACAAACATGCAGACAAGGGGGATCCAGTAGATATAGTATACTTATATTTTCAGAAAGCCTTTGACAAGGTCCCTCATCAAAGGGTCTTGTGTAAATTACAGTGTCATGGGATAAGAGGGAAGGTCCTTTCATGGATTGAGAACTGGTTAAAAGACAGGAAACAAAGTTTGGGTAAATTTTCAGAATGGAGAAGGGTAACTAGTGGTGTCCCACAAGGATCAGTCCTGGGACCAATCCTGTTCAACTTATTCATAAATGATCTGGAGAAAGGGGTAAGCAGTGAGGTGGTAAAGTTTGCGGATGATACTAAACTGTTTAAGGTAGTCAAGACGGAAGCAAACTGTGAAGAACTTCAAAAAGATCTCGCCAAACTGAGTGATTGAGCAACAAAATGGCAAATGAAATTTAATATGGATAAGTGTAAAATAATGCACATCGGGAAGAATAACCCCAACTATACGTACAGTCTGATGGGGGCTAATTTGACTATGACAAATCAGGAAAGAGATCTTGGAGTTATCGTGGATAGTTCTCTGAAAACTTCCACACAGTGTGCAGCTGCGGTCAAAAAGGCAAATAGGATGTTAGGAATTATTAAGAAAGGGATAGAAAATAAGACACAGAATATCTTACTGCCCCTGTATAAAACTATGGTACGCCCACATCTTGAATACTGTGTACAGATGTGGTCTCCTCACCTCAAAAAAGGCCTTAGAAAGGGTTCAGAAAAGGGCAACTAAAATGATTAGGGGTTTGGAACAGGTCCCATATGAGGAGAGGTTAAAGTGACTGGGACTTTTCAGTTTAGAAAAGAGGAGACTGAGGGGGGATATGATAGAGGTCTATAAAATCATGAGTGGTGTGGAGAGGGTGAATAAAGAAAAGTTATTTATTAGTTCCCATAATAGAAGAACTAAAGGACACCAAATGAAGTTAATGGGCAGCAGATTTAAAACTAATAAAAGAAAGTTCTTCACACAGCGCATAGTCAACCTGTGGAACTCCTTGCCAGAGGAGGCTGTGAAGGCTAGGACTATAACAGAGTTTAAAGAGAAGCTAGATAAATTCATGGAGGTTAGGTCCATAACAGGCTATTAGCCAGGGAATAGAAATGGTGTCCCTGGCCTCTTAGTCAGAGGCTGGAGAAGGATGGCAGGAGACAAATCGCTTGATCATTGTCTTCGGTCCACCCCCTCTGGGGCACCCGGTGCTGGCCACTGTTGGCAGACAGGCTACTGGGCTAGATGGACCTTTGGTCTGACCCAGTATGGCCATTCTTATATTCTTTTACAGCCCATCTCTTAGTGTCTCTAATATGTAGAATGATCCTTCTTTTAATACTAAAATGAGTGGAGTATAAATATAATTTGTAGTATAAACCCCAAACCCACAAACAGACCCCTGTTTCCTAACACGTGAGACAACTCTTTCAGCAAATGACTATTAATCATTTCTTAAGCTGTTCCTTAAGCTGTTCCTTAAGCAGCATTCTAGGTACCAAGGTTGCAATAGGCTTTCTAAAAATCTAGGTACCAAGGTCTTTTTTAATGAGCTGGTGGTACCATGTGCTTTCCATTTATGACCAGTACCAATTACTGTTTTGCAGTTGGTACCTAGTATCAATTACTATTCTACACCTGGACCTATTACCAATTAGTGTCTTGCACTCTCAGCCCTGTTTGTTCCTAGTTCTGTGAGCAAGGGCCTCTAATCAGTCCTGTGCTAGATGGGCTTATGTTTTAGGCCTTCATCGTACTACAGCCGTCATGTTCATTAATCACAACCAAACAATTCCTTAAATTGAATGAACAATTTGTGGTTCTTGTTGTGTTTTCTCAACCTCTTTTCTTCCTTTTTTTCTACCATTAAATTCTTCACTTATTTTTTTTAAAGATCTGTGCTCACTGTATTTGTGGCTATGAAACAAGGTATATTTTAAAGAGCTAGGTGTTGGCTAGTCCATTTAATCCATTAGATATTAGGTTGTCAATTAATAAACACTTGTTTCCCACACATTTGGAACTTGTGTCCTTAGAGGAGTTCCAAATCTCTGTAGCGATTGCCTACAGCTGGCAATACCTGTTGTGCTATCATTCACATTGTTCAAGTTTCTTTAGAACAGAAACTTCTTTAAACAAATTTCAGAATTAGTCTTTGGGACTCAGTAAATAGCTGTGAATTTTAAAAATAAGGTGTCCTGGCTTGAAACAAGGATTATTCTCTGGAATTCAGCCTATTGTTTTTCTCTCATTTTTCTCTTGCTGTTTCTTCCCCAGCAGGGTATCTGCTCTAAAGAGTGAAACTCTGCTTTAAAGGAAAAATTTATTTAAATGATTGATTCAAAAAGCCCATTCAGTTTAGTTCCAACAAATTGTTACTTGTTTGTAATAAGAGTCCACAAAATTGTACAGTAAGGTTCTGCTTTATAAATTGACAGATGAACAAACAAACATTTAAAGCATGTTTAAGTATTAATGCCAGCTCAGGGCATTTTAAATGCTTTGTACCACACGCTGAGCTGTTTCCCTTCTTTCCTTCAGACAGACATATTATAAATACTAAACATATGACTTTTTATCCTGAAGGGCCATAAAGTATCCCTACACCCGCCAGGGAGATGCAGCCGCACATAGAGTAAAATGCAACAGCTGTTTAACTGCATAACAACTCATACAACAGTTTTAGGACAGTGAGTGAAGCATACTATATTGAGAAGGAACTGTTGGGTTGATTTTTCTCCAGGAAGATTGGAATTTGGCCAGGGTACTAGAACTGATGTCTCCACTTGCACAAAAAAATGCCCTGAAATATATAAAAAACAAAAATGGTCTTGACTTCTGCTCTCTGCTTAGCAGCAGTGTCCTACCTAAAGTACCATGCTGGGGGCATTAGTTAGTGTTGACTCAAATCCACAGCACAACTTCTGTAGCTCCTTGGAGCTCTCCCATTCACCCCTCTCTAGCTTGTGAGCAGTACTGGAACCACTGCTGTTGTGGTATGACTCTCCGGGAGAGTGCACCTTCCTTACATCTTTGGTTTTGTGAGCTTGGTATTTGCAGTGACTATTTCACCCTCAGTTGTTTTCTACCAGTGAGCCTTATTGGAAGCTATTCAGTTGACATAGCATAGAAACCTTGCATATTGGTGGAAACCACAGTTTAATCCCATTAACACATGTGATTGTAGCGTTTTTGTTGTGAGTAGCAAATTTCAGAGCTGGGTGATGACATCAGACTATGAAGGCTCCTCCCAGCAGATTCTTCTGGTCTCTAGGGGGAGCTGAGGGTGAGAGAGATGGATGGGCCTGGTCTGAGAAAAGAGGTTGGGAACTTTCTCAATGAGCTGTGTCTTTAGGGTCAAGGCCCTTTAGGAAGTTCTGTTTGCACTGTCCATACTGGACGGTGATGTCAGGGAGAAAGAACTAATGATGGGGGTGGGAAATTGTAACTTTAGATTGGAAACTTGGTGTGGTTTTGTTTTGTTTTTTTGAAAGCCTCACTGGGATCCTTGTCAATGAAGATTTGCTTTGGAACTTGTTGCACAGGAAGCATTTATAACCAAGTAGTGAATGAAGGGGAATGCCTGACTCCTGAATTTTAGCGCACTTGGCTAAAAAGGAACATTTGCTTGACTTTACCCTCTTGTATTCTCAGTCTCTGTACATGTAAGGTGCTCAGCAAAGCACATAAGCTTAACTTTAAATCTGCGCTGAAGTAAATGAGACTATTCATAGGCTTAAAGTTAAACCTGCTTAAGTGCCTAGTGAATCAGAATCCAAGTACTCAGCAACTTCCAAGATAAAGCCCCTACTGAGAGAGCCCCTCAAGTGATATCAGTGTTGCCTGTGCCATCCCTTGACAGATTGGCCGGAACAGCCAGAATCTCCCATGAAAGCCAGAAGGAGTGTTGTTTTCCTACTGCAGGCCTTAATTTCCACATGACTGTGACCAAGAAATCCAAGTCCATGTACATTTTGAGTCTCTCAGCAAGTCAACCTACTGTTGCTAAGGCACTGGACTGATGCAGGCGACCTTTTAAATCAAATGCATTTTGCTTATTGTGCAGCTCTCTGTGTGTGTTTGTTTTGCAAATACAGAATGTTGTTTTCCTCCTGTGCCATATTAAGATCTATTGAAACGAGAGGTACAGAGAGAGAAACAAGATTTTTTTGTATTTTTCCACTGAGGAAAAATGAACACTACGACTACAGTTCAAGCATAGTCAGTTTTTATTTGTAGTGTTTTAAGGTCAAAAGTTGGAGAGAGACGAATGCTTTGCAATCAACTAATATTTTTGTGAAACATGATGGCTGCATGACATTAACAGACGCCTAGACATCCGAGCCTGTAATGCACCAGATTTGGCTTAGGACAGAATATCGTGAAGGTGTTTAGAATATTCAGTGGCCTCTATGCTGTCCAAGCAATAGCACGGGATCTAAACTAATGTTTTTCTAGTTGCGTGATGACAGATATAATAGAAATGTCCTTGTGACCTAGGAAGAGAATCTGAAAAATTTAACTTAAAACTTGCATTCTAAATAACATAAAAGGACCCAGGGTTCTAATCCTTCTTGCAGCAGTTCCCCTGATTTAAATAGGAATGACTGAATAAGGATTAGCTACAGCCACTACCTGTGCATTTGTTTGGTGTGCTGTCCAACCTCACCTCTTTTCATCTGGAGAAAGGGCACTGGAGAAAACCTAGTAAAACAGAAGAGACAGGAAAAAAAGTATTTTAGATTAGTGGATTAAGCTCAGGATTGTGACTCTTAAATCCGGATTCTCCCACTAATTTGCTGTATGGACCTGATCCAAAACCAGTGGGAAAAGTCCCATTGATTTTAGAGCTTTAGATTGTTGCCTATAGGGCTTGAATTTTCAGAAATGTCTACAGGATGTTATCTCCAACAGGGCACCCAAAATTCATGTCTACTCTGAAGAACTTGGATCATTCCTTGACTTTCTCCGTATCTATAAAGACAGGGAAGTTACTCCATTATTTTTTGCAGAAGAGACATTAAAATAAAGGCATAAATAAATGAATGGCTTGGTATCGAAAGTGCAGAGAGGAAAAGAGAAGATAGAAGTACATGTGTTGACATACCCCTGTGCTATATTCACTCTTACTTTGAATGGAAAAGGCAATCTGTGTTGAAAAGTTTACCATTTCAATGTGAATTTTCAAAAAAGACCCAGGAACTTAAAGTGAAGGGAGGCTACTTCACGTACTTCAGTGTTGCTGAATGCAGTGGAAAAACAGTCACGTTTTATCTCCGAAAGAGCTGGCAGAAATGGATCCCAAGGAGTTCACGTAAAAATTCTACTGTACCAGAACATGATGGATGCACTTACTCCCCACTGAGTGGTATCTTACTCTATAACCGTTCCCATTTGCTTAGGTAGGGCTGCTTATGGTGTTAGGTGGCATATCACAGTCTGATGCATACACTCAAAGTGCTTTAAATCCTAAGCTCCCTGTGTGAAAAACATCGCATAAGAGCATTAGCAGGACTCATTGTGCCAAGGTGGAGGGCGGGGGGAGTAAGCTTAACTCTCACCAGTTGTAATAGCAGCTGAGTCTAGTCCGTGTCTGGCAGGATTGTGTGGTACATTTGTAGCTCCTACAAATCTGAAGAAAATTTTCAAAATGTGGAGTGGATGGACCATGGGGAGACACGTGATCACCTCCCCTCTGGCCCTGTTAGCTGGGAAAGTTAATACAGCCTCCGATCCTGATCCAAAGTCCCCAGGAGCTGCCATCGTCTGGTGGGAGTCTATGAGCATGCAGGCCCTAGGGGAGTGGGGAGATAGTGCCATCTTGTCAATCCCAGGAGCTGACAGGAAGCCAGGGGGAAGGGCAAGTAAAGTCTCCTGTGGTAACCTTCACATGGGATTTTTTACTGAGTTGTCCTTAAGACACATTCCCTTCGGGTGGTGCTTTCACGTGGGGAGGGACAGTCTGGCCCCAGTGGGCTGAGTGCTGAAGAACATGCCAGAGCAGGGAGACTTTGTTGTAGGATTTTCACCTATCCTGAATACTGAGCCTCTGATCATAACAGTGACCCATAGCTTTATCACACAGGTACTGTTGCTCAGGATAATAACTGTAATCTATGGACTTTCCTTATAGCAATGGCGGCTTGGACCCGTGGTCTGGAGGTGGAGTGACTCAGAATATCACAGACTCTCTAATAGCAATTGTAATCCCAGAAGGCGCTCATCACTTGGACCTACGTGCCAGCAATCCTGATGACCCCAAATCTGTGCTGCAAGCCCGGGCCTTGGAAGTTCAGTACATGAAGCAATGGATTGAAAAGTCCAGGCATAAATACTAAAGTGGTACTGTAACAGGGGTGTTCATGGCTCAAAACTTTTTTCATTCCTGTTTGATTCATTCTCTTCCGTTCTTAGCGATATGTGTGTGTGCTGGCTCTCAGCACTGTCTGTGTGACTGAGGAGCAGTGGGGGTGGCTGCTAACTGGGAGTCTGCTCCAGTAGCAAACCTCAGTCAATAAAATGCATGGATTTGACTCACTCAGGGCGGCATGCTTTCCTATTCTGCTACTAAATGCCTCCTCCAGCCTCTTTGCAACATGCTTGTGTGGGGCCCAATTCCTGGAAGGCCACACACATCCTCACCAAATCAGTTCCCAAGTTGCTAGCAAAGTGTGAGCTTGACCAAATGCAGGGATCACTGAACTCCATGGCAAAGTTCTCCCTGATTTCAACTGGATCTCAGTATAGGGGCTCCTTTTCAGCAGGTGTAAATTGCCATAGCTCCAACAGGAGTGTCAGCTGAGATCTGCCCTAAAGCTTAACCTTATCAACTCAAACTGCACATATGCTGCCTTCCATCAGATGCAGACTAGTTAATACTATAACCTGGAGAATGAGAAACCAGATTTGTTCAGTTGATGAGTATAAGGAAAGCTGCTGAGTATTGCCTCCTATAGGCAAAATCTTGTCTTAAGAGACTGCTTGCAAGTTTCTCCAAGTTTTCTAGCAGAACGGTTATTGTTTCCAATCTCCAGGTAAAAACAAACCAGGTAGGAGCTGAGTTTTGGTGTTCCCTCTGCTTCAGACAGTTGTTGTCTCTGAGTTGGAGACTTAATGGGGATGTAAACCACTTTGATATGGTGAAGATTGGGGGCAAAGGAATTGTTTTAGTGTGGGAACAAAACCACATTAGGATGTGATTTCATGGACAGAAAGACCAGCCATATATTTTTCTTGGTTACAACGCTGCTGAAAACAAGTTCTCACGTGTGGTTGTTTCTGTTCTCCTCACCAAACAGGAGTGGCCTCTAAACACATTTTTGCTTTTTAATTCTCCAATTGCTTGTCTGTGCGCCATTTGTTGTTTTTGTCCCTCCACCACTGCTTCCCTTAAGGCCGGGATACCAGCCGCTGTGGTGCTGCCGAAGAGAAATGTGGGTATTTTCTTCCTTCTTGTTGCTTTTTTTTCCAGATCAGCACTGGGAAACCTTCTTTAAATTCTTCTCCTGCAGAGGGAACCTGACACGCTTGCTGGCTAGATCTTAAGTGACAAATAATTGGGGCAGGACCTTGTTTTCTTTTCCTTTTCTGTATATTGATAAGATTCTGCATGGTCTGGTTGCCGCTGATGGTTCAATAAGGCCTTTTAAAAATTGTTTGCAGGGTAAACGCTTCAGAATGCAGCTAAACTATGGGGACAGCATTAACTCAAAGCGTGAGGCAGTGCTCAGCAGAGCAGGTGGGGGGGGGGGGGGGGCTTTCTGTAGAGCTTCCAAAAGAGAGAACTGCCCAATTCATGCAGAAACATATTTGACATTAATAAATGGCTGGGACAGTCCCCTCACTTTGCAGCTTTGGCTTTGTTCACACTGAAAGCCTTCTACCAAAAGGCCCCTTTTCTAAGCTAGCAGGACTAGCTCATTTTGAGTCAGAAAGTCTCAAGGCAACAAATGTACCCAAATGTCTCATAACATTCCAGTTTTGTTTGCATTTGCCAGCTTTAAGTCGTGTGCCTAAAATATACTCAAACCTCTTTAATCTGGCTGTGCCGGACTATGGAGTTTTTCCGACCATGGGTGTTTGCCATAATGAATGGTAAACAAAATCTATTGCTAAATCTTTTGTATATTCATATGATTATAGAGTACTAGACATGGATAACATGTCATAAGATAAATCCTTAAGCCACTGTATTTAAACTATTATTGGGAGTGCAAGGTCTGGGAGGGAAGGAGTATGCATGAGGGAATGGGAATGCAGGATCTGGGCATGAGGGGGACGGAGGTGAGGCACTTACTTAGCGCTCCACCCCTGGGGACATGTGGCTCTGTGCCTCACTACCACTCCCAAGCACTGCCCGCCCCACCACAACTTCCATTGGCTGTGGTTTGCGGCCAATGTGAGTGGCAGGAGAAAAGTCTCCAGACAAGAGCTTTGCTGTGCTGCCATTCCCCCAGCTGGGAAAGGGGGTAGCAGCAGTGCCTCTTTCTCTTCCCCCTTCCGGGCAGAGCATCTGGGCCAGATCCAGCCTGTGGTTTGCCTAGATCTGGTCCACGAAGCTCAGAGCTCCCACCCTTGCAGTGGGGAGCTGGGGCTCCAGCCATGCTGGGGCAAGAATCATGGGTGTTTCCAGATCACAGGCATCTGGATTAAGGAGGTTCAAGTGTACAACATTTCTTATTAATCCAGGCAGCCTTTCATATTTGCACATAATCCAGCATTTTCTAGGAACAACACAGATTTTACTATGAATCTTTACTTTTTTAACGCACTCCAGTAAGTCTGGTTCTCTCGTTGACAGAGCTCTTGGCATATCCTTGCTTTTGCTCCAGTATTCTAGGGAAGGTTGATTTGAACCTTTATGTTCAGGTTGAGCAGTCTGAATCTTTCATGCTCTGTCTTTAGCAGGTAATCACTTTGGAGCCTATAAAGAGTGAGACAAGAGAAGAATCCTACTACAAAGGGAAGATTTGACAAAAATCTGTCGGTTGTTAGTAATCTCCATTCGAATGGGTCATATTTCTAGCTTTATGATGTAAATGTGTCCTAATATCAATGTGTGCTCTTTACAATAAAATAGTGGCCTTAACTTTTTTGTTGTTTTACAATGTTTTAAACATTTTAGATCAAATAAAAGCTAACCACATTTCCTGTGTCCCCTGCCAAACTTGAAGACACAATCAATAGTATTTTAAGATGGCATCTTATTTATTCTTAATCTTCTTTATTGGAGGGCAAGGAAGGGAACTGACCACGTACATCTAAACATTAGGAATGCACAAACCACTCATCATCAATATTCCCTCTTGTTGTTATCCATGTGCAGAATATATTTTGTTTTGTGCACTGAGGCATTTGTGGATGTGTGTCACCAGTAGGAATAGATGCTGTTGGCTGAGGGTGCTGAGGGCACTCTGCTAATCAGTTGGGTGCATTTGCATATCTCCTGGGTGGCCGCCCGAGTGCTCATTTTACAGGGAACACTGCTCGGAACCAAGGAAAAAAAGGATAAGGGTCTAATCTATTTCCTTTGACCACAGGGGGAACTGGATCAGGTCTTAAGAATACAGAATTCATAAATTTATATAAAGAAAGATCTGTAAATAATAATGTTGTAGCCTGAGCTCATGCTGTACTACTGTAGTATCTCTAAGGGCTTGATTTCAATGCCCATTGAAGTCCCTAGGAGACTTCATGGGTTTTACCACTTTTCTTAGGTTTTTAACAAGGTGACCAGTTTTCTGTTCTGGCCTTCATCATAATAGTTGAAACACTAGGTCTATCTGTGTACTTATTTCCCTTAAATGATCTTTCAGACCTAGTCCCAGAATTTATGTGCATTAGGGAATGACCATCAACAAAGATCAGCTACCTCATTTTGAAGTGTAACTTTCCCTGCTTATGTCCGGCGCGTTAGACTATCAGGAGCCAGGATAGGGTTGTAACTTTATTTGGCCCACTGTATCATGATTAAACGATATTTCATCTTCCTTCAAGAAAATAATCCCAGATACACCACCTCAGTGTGTGTTGTGAATTCTTTGAAGTACATATTGCGTTTTTGATGGAAAATGCATAAAATAAAACAAATAATTGATATTTCTATATAAAGCACTGATGACGTGAATAAAAAGCCAGTAATTGTGAATCTTACAGTTAGAAGATTTTGAAATTGAAACCTGTATGACAAAAATATGCTGTAACAAGTATTAAAGATAAATAAATGTGAATTTCTGGAAGTTGTTGTTTCATTTTTAAAGTAAGTCAGTTGCTGGTATTAGACCAGTGGTTCTCAAATGTTGGTCTTCCTGCCTTGCACCCTCCCCCCTGCAAGGTTGGAGCACCAGCACTGGCTTCCCTCTGTGGGGTGGGGGTTGCCCCAAGCCTCCCTGGCAGATCTGGCTTGTGGGGAAAACATGGAGCCAGAAGTGGCTCCATGTGTTGCTGTTCCTGCCCTGCCCTCCACTGGCTGGGGAAATAGCAGCACATGGGCAAGCTGCCTAGTTGTTTTTCCTGCTGCTCCCATTGTCTGGAGTTGAAGCCAGTGGGAGCAGCAGGAGGCCGTGCTGGGGACACAATGCCTGAGAGTGACATGGGGAGTGAAAGCAATTGCCACCCCACCCCCCCCTCATGCCCAGACCCCACATCCCCATGCTGCTCCTGCACTGCCCCTGCCAAGACCCTGCACCCCTAGCCTGCTCCTGCATCCTCCCTTGCTCCTGTACCCTCCCTCCTGGCCACACTGAACCTTCCATTGCTCTTGTCCTCTCCCCCTGGTCAGACACCCAACACCTATCCTGCTCCTGCACCCTACCTCCCATACAGACCTCACACCCTCACCCCCTTCTTGTACCACACCTCCTGCCCAGACCTCACCCTCTCCTGTACCCCACTTCCTACCCAGATTCTGCACCCCCATCCCTATCCCACTCACTAGCAGCCCTGTTCCACACATTGAACCCCTCATTTTTGACCCCACCCCAGAGCCACAAAATCCACTAACCCCAGAAAGTAAATCTGGCCTATGGGAAGCCCTGAACCTGTCATCATTGTCCTTCCTCTTCACCCTGTGGGGCTGGAGCCAGGAGTGGTCTGAGGCCAGCTGCGGCAGCTGGCGCCCTAGGAGGAAGGTGCAATCAGCGTCCCTGCCTGCACGGCCATCAATGGCTGTGACATAATCACAGGGCGCCGGAGCCAGCGGCACCCTAGGCAACTGCCTAGTTTGCCTAGGCTCATGGGCCACCTCTGGCTGGAGGACCAGAGTGAGGTGTCTTAGTTGGGGGCCGTATCAGTTAGGGTTGAGGAGGGGTTTTTTGTTTCTCACATGTGATCCCCAACCTAAAAAAGGTTCCCCACTCCTGCCATAAATAAAGAAAACATTTAAACCTTTTGTGTTAAACATTAACAAAGTAAAATATTAATTTATCAATCTTTATTTTAAATAAAGTTAAAGCGCTTAATCTGTTTAATAATTTAATATTTCCTTTTTTACTGATTAAATTAAACCATTCTCTCTAGCTGCAGCACTAGCAAAATGGCTCAGGCATAATTATGTAATTAATGGTAAGTTTCCATTAGCAACTGGTGGTCCATGGCAAGGTTTGCATTGAGCCAAGTGGGCCACGAGCCAAAAAATTTGAGAACCGCTGTTTTAGAGGCTGAGGTCTGCCACAATTC
The DNA here is from genome assembly GCF_049634645.1 of Pelodiscus sinensis. NCBI lineage: Eukaryota > Metazoa > Chordata > Testudines > Trionychidae > Pelodiscus > Pelodiscus sinensis. The sequence continues at coordinate 313,097,561 of NC_134711.1, forward strand.
TGTATGTTTTCTACTTGAAGCTTGAGCCAGAGATGGGGAAAGTGAGCTAAATAGGCACTATCAAGTTTTCGCTAGTTGGTAGTATCCAGACAGCTCACACTGGCTGTTCAGATAAGATAAAGTTAAAACAGTGAACAGTTTTGAGGTTTTAATGGCTCTCAAGCTTAGTAGTAGGCAAATAACCCTTTCCCCGTAGGATGCTGGGTTGAATCTAGCCCAGATGAGTATTATTTTGAAAGTTACCATTTGATTGCTGTTCTTTGTTAGCCTCAGTCTAGTCTCCAATAGACAAATGTCTGCTTACCTTGTCACATCCTCCGCTGCTGAGGGCCATGTAAGTGTATAGCTAGACAAGTGATAGAAATGTAGCCGTATTAGTCTGATGTAGCTGAAACAACATACAGGACTATGTAGCACTTTAAAGACTAACAAGATGGTTTATTAGGTGATGAGCTTTCGTGGGCCAGACCCACTTCCTCAGATGAAATCTGAGATTTGATCTGAGGAAGTGGGTCTGGCCCACGAAAGCTCATCACCTAATAAACCATCTTGTTAGTCTTTAAAGTGCTACATAGTCCAGTATTTTGTTATAGCTAGACAAGCATTATGGAAAACTGGCATCTTTGGCATTGTCTGACAGTCCCAAAAGGTGAAGGTCAGATAGAACTAAACAGACTGAAATGCCACATCTCCCATAGGGTCATTCCTTACAGGCTGGGCTTAGGCTGTGGGTAGGAAATTTAAACAGCTTCTGTCTATAATGTACTGTGCTCATAGGAAACATTAACTACTTAGAAGACATAGTCTGTAGACTAAGATTTCCAAAGGAGTCTGTATTTCCATTTGAAAAAAAAATGTAGGGGTCCACTAACGAAAAAAGTTAGAAAACCATTGACGTAGGTCTGGAATACAGTCAAACATGCATTGTCAATGAGTTTACAAAAAACTCTAAACTCCAGTTTGAGAAGAAGCTATCCTGGTTGTGACACTCAGTAGCCTAAAGTAGCACCCTGGAACCCCGATATTCACCACTGTTGTATAATTGTGATTTGTACTAGGGAAGTAAAATCCGGTTTAATTAGTCAACCAGCTGAATGTAATGTTTAACCAGTTAACTGATTAAAGGGGGGATGGCAGGCTGGAGCCCCCCCACTGTGGATGGGCCGGGTCCCCCACCAATGGGCTGCTCCAGCTGGACTGGTGTGCCCCTTGTCTATGATGGGCCCCACAGCGGACAGGGAGCTGCTCCAGCCCCCTTCTGGTTATGCCCACCTGTTAAAAGTTGATACTTGCCAGTTAACTGGTTAACCATTCACATCCCTAATTTGTACAAAGTATACCTTGTGAGGTATCATTTATTAAAGTCTTAATCTGTTGAACACTAGTTTTCTGTTGGCTCATATGTGAGGGTATGAAGTAAAAATAGAACATAAGGCTGGACATACTGGGTCAAACCAGCGGTCTATCCATCTCAGTAGTTTGTCTGCCGACAGTAGCCAATACCAGATGCCCCAGAGGGAGGGAACACAACAGGTAATCCTCACGTGATCCCTCCCCTGTCACTCATTTCTGGAGAAACAGGCTAGGGACACCGTTCCTACCCATCCTGACTAATAGCCATTGATGGACCTAACCTCCATGAATCTATCTAGCTCTTTTTTGAACCCTGTTAAAGTTCTAGTCTTCACCACATCCTCTGGCAAGGAGTTCCACAGGTTGTGCGATGAGTGAAGAAAAGCTTCCTTTTGTTTGTTTTAAACCTACTGCCTATTAATTTAATGTGGTGACCCCTAGTTCTTATATTGTGGGAATAAGTAAACCACTTTTCCTTATTCACTTTTCCCATACCAGTCATGATTTTATAGACCTCTGTCATATCCCCCCTTAGTCTCTTCTAAGATGAAAAGTCCAAGTTTTTTTAATCTCTCTTCATATGGGATCCGTTCCAATCATTTTTGTTGCCCTTTTCTGCACCTTTTCCAATGCCAATATATCTTTTTTGAGACGAGGCAACCACATCTGTACGCAATATTCAAGATGTGGGCGTACCATGGTTTTATATAGAGGCAATAAGATATCCTTTGTCTTATTCTCTATCCCTTATTCCTAACCTTCTGTTTGCTTTTTTGATTGCTACTGCACACTAAGCGCATGTTTTCAGAGAACTACCCACAGTGACTCCAAGATCTCTCTCTTGAGTAGTTGTAGCTAAATTAGTTCCCATCATATTGTGTATATATAGTTGGCATTATGTTTTCCAATGTGCATTACTTTATATTTATCAACATGAAATTTAATTTGCCATTTTGTTGCCCAATCACTTAGTTTGGTGAGATCTTTTTGAAGCTCTTCACAGTCTGCTTTGGTCTTAACTATCTTGAGCAGTTTGGTATCATCTGCGAATTTTGCCACCTCACTTTTTACCCCGTTCTCTGATAATTTATAAATAAGTTGAATAGGATGGGTCCCAGGACAGACCTTTGGGAGACCTTACTAGTTCCCCCTCTGCACTCGGAAAACTTACCATTTATTCCTAACATTTATTTTCATTGCTGAGGGACCTTGTCAAAGGCTTTCTGGAAATCTAAGTACACTATATCCACTGGATGCCTCTTGTCCACATGTTTGTTGATCCTCTCAAAGAACTCTAGCAGTTTGGTAAGGCGTGATTTCTCTTTACAGAAACCATGTTGACTTTCCCCTAACAAATCATGTTCATCTATGTGTCTGACAATTTTATTCTTTACTATAGTATCAACTAATTTGCCTACTACTGACGTTAGACTTACCGGTCTGTAATTGCCAGAATCACCTCTAGAGCCCTTTTTAAATATTGGCATCATGTTAGCTATCTTCCAGTCATTAGCAACGGAAGCTGATTTAAAGACTAGGTTACAAACCACGGTTAATAGTTCCGCAATTTCCCATTTGAATTCTTTTAGAACTCTTGGGTGAATGCCATCTGGTCTTGGTGACGTGTTACTGTTAAGTTTATTAATTTATTCCAAAACCACCTCTAATGACACCTCAGTCTGGGACAATTCCTCGGATTTGTCACCTAAAAAGAGTGGCTCAGGTTTGGGAATTTCCCCAATATCCTTAGCCTTGAAGACTGAAACAAAGAATTCATTTAGCTTCTCTGCAATTACTTTATCATCTTTGAGTGATCCTTGAGAGCCCCACTGGTTGTTTATCCAGCTTCCTGCTTCTGACGTACTTAAAAAACATTTTGCTATTAATTTTTGAGTTTTTGGCTAGCTTTGGCAGGTTTTTAGAGGCTAGAATCCCTAAAATTCTTGACTCTCTGGTTCAGGAACATCCACGGTCTTGCAGGACTAGGGATATTGCTGGACCAGAGAGCCCCAGCTGGCCAGGTTTAGAAGTGGAGCCCAGGTTGGGCTGGCAGTGAGGAGAGACAGGCACTGCCAGCAGAGGGACAGGCACTGCCAGGAGTGCAGTCTCACCCTGGGCAGGGGCATAGCCCTGGCTGGGGCTGGTACTCAGGAGCAGGGCCAACAGCTGAGAAGAGGAGCCTTGACCTCTCTAGCCCAGCAAACTCCATGGTTTGGGGGCCGCTCAGGTCCCAAGAGTGCTGGAACAGGGAGATCCCACCTGTATTGCCATATGCATTATTGAACTATGTTGTGAGGATTGAAATGTCCACAGCTGGCCTTTCAGTTTAAGCAAAAGGGGGCCTGACAGCCTTAATTGCCCATCAAGAAAAGAATCCACTTTCCCAGAGACTCCTTAAAGAAGACATGTATGCAAACGAAACTGCTTGGCTAATGAGGGCTGCCTTACCCCTCCCCCGCCCCCGCTCCAGCACAGCAAGGATCTTGCTAGCAGCCGGAAGAAAGCAGAGTGATGACATCATTTGGCCTCTCTCCCCATCTCAACACTTGGGAAAACATTTGCAAGAAAAAGAACTTTAAAGTGAGGAAGTTTGGACCCAGGCAGAAATGTGGTCCAGAGTGTGTATGGAGGAATTGTAACCTGCGTGTACCGTTTGTTGGGGGGAGACATTGCTTGAATCAGATCTTGTTTAGTCTGTTAAAGTTTAGAATTTAGGCTACAGATTTATCTGTTTTCCTCCGGCAACCAAGTCTGATCTCTAATGCCTGTTCCTTACAATCATTTTAAATGGGTCATTCTGTAGTTAATAAGGCTACTTTACATCTTACCTAAAACAGCATACTTTGATACTGGGCTTGGGGGAATCTCAGCTCAGGTTACAAGGCTTGGTGCACGTCCACTTTCCTAGGCAGAAACGGTGAACTAAGTTATGAACGTACACTGGTCAGGTTTCTATCCAGAGCAAGATGGTACAGTTCTGAGGTCAAGACTGGGCAGTTGGCAAGGGAGTGAGGAGACTGGCTGGAGCCTCCTTGTTGATGGTACTTGAATGATCTTTCAGACATTCATAAAACTCTACACTGCAGCATTTTCCCGGAAAAACTACACTTATGTCAACACTGCTATTGCATTCTTTTGACAAAAAGTTGAAAGAACGGAGGGGGTTTTCCAACTCTGGTAAACCTCTTTCTACAAGGAAGAAGCCTTTTTCCAAAAGAGCGCCTCCAGAAAAAGGCATGTGTGCAGAAGAGGCTTTTAAAAAAAACAAAAAAAAAAAGAAAAGGCCTCCAGGAAATAACACAGGTGCCCAGTTGAACACTCGGTTCAAACTAATCACAACTCTATAGTTTCTGTCTCCTGCCAACTCTTAAAACTGCAGGAACCCTGGACAAGCCTTGTGGCAGGAAGCCGGCCCTGGGAGCAGCACCTGACCGCACGGCTCTCCCTGCCACAGGCATTGCCACCCATGGTCTAGCCACAAGACACCTGATACCCCTCTCTGGCCCTCACAGGGAGCACTATCAGGGCTCCCAGGACCTTTCCAGGGGTAACAAGCAGCGTGTGCCCTCCTGGTCCGGAGCAGAGATCCTGTCCCTCCTGGAGCTGTGGGGGAAGGAGGAGACCCTGCAGGATCTCTGCTCCCAGCGCCGAAACGCTGATATCGATGGGTGCATGGCTGAGGCCCTGGCGGACTGGGGATACCCCCTTCCCCTGGACCTTAGAACAGGTCCAGAGTAAAGTCAAAGAACTCCTCAAGGGCTATGCCTGGGCCAGGGAGTGCAGCTCTTGCTTCAGGGAAGGACCTCACTCCTTCCCCTATTACCAGGAGCTCCATCAGATCCTAGGGGGTGGGGAAACTTTTTCCCCACCCATAGTGGTGGACTCGGGGCTCGAAATGCCCATCGTCACCCGCCCAGAGCTCGCTGAGAAGGAGGAGGGACAGCAGGGACAGGATGAGGAGGACACGGCCAGCACCCCTTAATCTGGATGTGTCTCAGGTATCCTCTGATGGCGGGGAGGGTCATCAGGTGAATATTCTCAGTTTTTCACACACACAGGGCGGGGGAGGTGGGCGCAGAGGGGCTGGGTGCGATCGTTGCTCGGCCTGCTCAGCCTGGACATCGTGCTGCAGTTGGTGCACGTTCAGCACCAGTGTGTGCCACGCAGCCTCAGGAGGCAGCTCCGGAGCACCTGCATGGGAGTTAGTCTATGGAAGTTGGGCATTAATTAGAACACAACAGACATCAAATCCTCCAGCAAATAGGAATGCAAGGAAGAAACTTCCGGCATGCCTTCCTGGGGCTGTGCTCAGAGATCTGAAGGTGAAACATTAGCACTTGTACTGTAAAGACAGCATTTGCCCCTGAAAGTGCTGGGCGAAACTTGTCGCACCCTGCCAAATGGACCTATGCCCTGCCCAGGCAAAGTTGGTAGGGAATAGGGGGTCCCGCTGCTGCCTGACACAGTTCACTTAGGTCCAGAGGGATGGGGCCCACAGCAGGCCATCTGATCACTTGTGGAGTTAGACACTGTCAATATGAGTAAGAATATCAGAATCTGGCAGCAAGAAAGGGCATGTTACCACCCCAGTGTTCAGGCTCAAGAAGGACATAAAGATCTCCTGCCTCTAAGCATCCTGGCAGCTATGTCTTATCTCCAGCTTCTGTTTCCTAGGCAAGAGAAGAGAGAAGAGGATAGATGCTGATGGAGTGAGTGTATTGCTCTGGGCAGAGAACCAAGAGTCTTGCTGTCCTGGCTTTCCCGTCACCCTCTGCCCTAGTTCTTGTCACGCAGAGAGCAAGGCAGAAGCCCAGTGTGCAAACAATACAATATTTATTGGGGTTAGTTTCCAGTAAATATGTGTCCTGTAACTTTGACACCACAGAGCCATGTCTTTTCCAGTGTGCCCAGCAGGCATAATTATACCCGAAATGCATGCCCACAGTCTACGCCTTACAACTTATGAACGTGTTCGTTTTGGCGGCTGTCGGACTGGGGTCTTCATTTCCACCCCCACCTTTTTGTACCCCATGGGAGAGTTAAGGTGTGTAGTTGTACTCAGTCAGGGGCAGGCATTTCTCTGGTGTTTTAGTATTTTACTTCCCTCTCCCTCCTCAATCCTGCCTTGTCCCCCACAACTGGTTGCTTGACCTTGCGTTGAAATAAGGAACGGAGACCTTCTTCAAGTGTGTTCTCATATATTACAATCCTACCATGCCCGGTAACACTTTAACTGCTCTTATCTATTCCCATTATACTAACAAACTCCGGGGCAAGATATGTGTGGAGGGGGCCGGGTGCCTAGACCACAGGGTGAAAACACCAGGGGCCCTGTGAGACCTCGCTACTGTGACTAACATGAATGGAAGGTAAGACTGCCCCAAACTTACGTCAGTCAAAAAGTTTGAAATTGGCCCCTAACAAATAAATTGGCCAAAATCTGGAAGAGGTAGGCAACCAGCCTGCAGCCCCATCCCTCAGAGCCTCACAGAGTAGCGCTCTGGTGCTCTGGAGGTGATGCAAAAGGGTCTGGAGCACCACCCGCCGCCGCGGTTACTGTGGCAACTGTGGTAGCTGGGGCCCTTTGAATTACCGAGCCCAGGGGCAACTGGCCCCTTTCCCATCCATCAGTGGGCTTGGCCATCTTTGACCTAAAATACTTTTCTATATTTGGATGCTTTGTGAAAATCCAACCACGTATGTTCCAAAATATGAGCCGAGGATCTTAAGTGTAGGCTTTTGAAATTTTGGCCAATTTATTTGGGTATGGACCATTCTCAAACTCTTTGACCGAAGTATGTTTGGGGCAGTCTCATCCTCCGTTCATGTTAGTCAAAGTGAAGTGGAGCTAGGTCTCATGTGGCCCCCAGTGTTTTCATTGTGTGGGCTAGACCTGCTCTGAGCAGGCTCATGTGATGCTGTGGTAGAAATGTCCATGCCCGGGCTTCCGTAGAGATCTCACCTTTGCACATTAGTGATGCAGTTATCAAAGCGAGGCTTTTAGAGACAAACTGTCTCGTGAGGACAAGGACAGGTAGGTAATGGGTGTGCTGGGACGGCTGCACGTTGCACTAATTGTTAGAGCTGGCTGGGTATCGGAATTCCTGTTCTATGGGGAATTCTGAACTAAAAAAAAAATTGTTTAGAAAAATCCCGATTTCCCATGGGCTGAGTCTGCTGAAATGACATGTACAAAAAGCTAAAGCACCGCTGTGTCTATGCATTTTTTAAACATTTCAGCTCACTGGGGAGGGGATGTGTGTAGGGGGGTGGTAGTGGGAACTCACAGTTCACCAGGCAGCTTGAGCCTGAGACTTTGGGTACTGGGAATACCAGGGCTTCTGGGAGGCATAGGATCCCAGGCTAAGAAGTCCTTGTTCTGCAACAATTTGGGTAGCTGGAAGTCTAGGTTTTTCATGGTGACAATGAGCAGGGAAACTGGAGCGGGAAATAATTTTCTGCCTCCTTTTCCCTCCCCTCTTTCCACTCTCACTAAAAAATGAATTTTTCTAGAAGAAAATCATTTGAATAGAAAGTTCTCAACAACCAGCTGCACTAATCAGAATAATTAATTTCCTGATAATTTCCACTACATGCATCTGACGAAGTGGGTCTTTGCCCACGAAAGCTTATGCTCCTACACTTCAGTTAGTCTATAAGGTGCCACAGGACTCCTTGCCGCCTTTGCAGATTCAGACTAACACAGCTACCCCTCTGATACTAATCAGAATAGCGTTGCATTGCGTCTGTGTGTTACAGTATGTTGCTGCTCATCAGGCACTTTGGGGCAAGCGCTGACTTCTTGTGATATGTACGCACCCTGCTATATGCAAGAGGGCATCAACATTGGATTGGGTGTTAAGCACTAGGCTACTGCAAGACAAAAATTACAGAAAAGGCTAGCCCATGTTTCTCTAATAGGGTTGTAACCTATATTAGCCCTCATAGGCAAGAGCAACGTATGTTGTAAATTGGTTAAGCTGAAGTCAGGACTCACAAATCTGTTGGAACAGGATGACTCAGCTGGGGTAAATCAGCATGTGGTGTGGACAGGGTTCTGGGTTCCCATTTACGTGACTTTAGGCCTCTGTGTGTCATACCGGGTGTCACCTCAGTGGGGAGCAAGTGCTCCTCAGGTTCTGCCCCACTGTTCTGTCATCCGTAACTTCCCAGAGCAGCCTTTCCAAGGCAGCTCTTCCATCCTGAGCTGGGATAGAGGCGGGGCTGAGTGCAATGCTGCCCAGGACTCGGCTGCTTTTCCCTTTGCTGATAATTTGCAAAATCTTTTAGTTCAATCTCCTGAGTTTAGAAAGTAGATGCAGAGAAACACTGAGACAGGGAATAGCAAATCCCTTCCGTTTGGCTTGTTGTTTTCTAATGTATGTGACCTCTCTGGGTGGTTTAAGCGGTTTAGGTACTTTCTATAAAAGGGATCTTTTAATGACAAAACTAATGTGATTATCTTAGTGAGTGTGAGAGGGGTATTCAAGGCTTAAAGAAAATCTGTTAGAATAGCTGAATGTATCTGCTTAATCCTTTCTCTAATGTGGGGGGACAATGCGCTGGGAAGCAATTGAGCTTTCTTTCTTAGAGTAAATGCCTGGTCTCCAGAGGTAGGAACTGTTTGCAGCTTTTTAGAGCCTTACGTTTCACCTTCTAGAGAATACAAAGGCATTGGAGAGAGGGGGAGTGCTTTCACAGGCCAAGTGTGGAGGCTGCTTTGGGCTAATTCTGGCAAGCTGTTGAGCACCCTCAGTTCCCCTGGATTACATCAAGAAGAGAGGAAACTCAGCATCTCACAGGATACAGCCACTGTGGCTGAAGAAACCCTTGGAGTGTTCTTCCCCCCACATCAGGCAGAAGAAAATGTATTAACACTTTCAAAAAAGGAATATGTTTTTTATGCGTGTATGAAATCTGACCAGGGCAACTTGAATAGACGGATGGTTTTCTGTATGACAAAGTTGCCTCAGTAAAGCAGCATTTCCTGTCCCAGAATAATCATAGCTTCACATGTTTCCAAGAAGTGTCTGTGAACAGTAATACTGGGAAATGGAATTCTCCATGGCCCACGTTTTCTGAAGTGACCACTGATTTTTGAGTGCTTTGAGTTTCAGGTGCCCATCTTGAGAGGGACTGAGCACCCACAAATCCAGCTGATGTTATCAGGAGCTGTAGGTGCTTAGTGATATGAAATTGCAGTCTGTCTGAACCAGGAGGCATTCATTTGTAGTTGTTTGCCTTCATAATAGATGTAAACAACTTGGTCTCCACATAATTGGAGTTTCAGCTCTGTTTGAGTGACCACGTTCAGTCTAGAACTCTGCACAACACATGGAGACACGTAGAGATGAATAGTATAGTGCAAGTAAGTTCATCATTAGAGGACCTATGGAATTAAGAACCCAGGTGTCTCAAGGTGAGCACCCAAAATGGATACTCCTAAAGGACAATAAACTATTTAAAATCCTACATGCCTTAGGATATTTCACCCCGTGACCCTCAACTCACCACCTCGCCCTTAGGTTCCTCTACTGAAACACAGCTAACTCCATAAACTGCTGAGGCTACATGCGGGGAGTATGTGTGGGTTAACATTTGTAAAGAGACCAATATTCAAAGACCAATTACAAAGCACAAATGGGGTCAAAGTATGAATTTCTTTGAAGGGTGCAAAATAATTTATTAGACAGAGCTTTGGGAGCACCAGAAATATTAAGAATCTCTCCTATAGAATACTTGCACAGTCAGTAACAATTCCCAAAAAAGCCAAATCAGCCAAAAATAAATCATAATCTGGGAATGAAATGTTTTCTTTTTGAACACAGTTCTAAAAGCTCTGCTGGGAAAAAGATTACTGGTCCTGAAAGCGCTTGTTCTAGTCCTCTCTTACGGTGTGTTTCTAGCCTTGTCAGGATGCTAGTTATCGGACATTGAAAATGCCATCATTCTTATTATCTTCTTGTTCTCTCTCTCCAACTTCAGTTCTTACATATTCCCTGCATGTGACATCTTGCCAACTGCCAGAGCTAATGATTGGTGCTTTATACCAGTGGTTCTCAAACTTTTTGGTCCCCAGCACATCCCACTCAACGCAAACCTTCCCATGGCCCACCAGCCAACCACTCGTGGTGACAAAATAGGTGATGGAGGGGTGGGTGGGTGAGGTCTGGCTGGGAAGAAGGGTACAGGAGCCAGCGGGGGCTGGGGGGCCTGATCATCAGGTTGAGTGCAAGAGTGGGCTGGGGGTGGGGAGGCTGGCTGGGAGGGACAGGGCAGGAGCAGACTGTGGGTAGGGTGTCTGGGCATGAGTGATAGGGAGTTCTTATCTGGCTCATTTCCCTGCTGCTCCCTGGTACCACCCTCTGCTGCTCCCATTGGCTGGGATTCTGGCCAATGGGAGCAGTGGGGAAAGCCTCCAGGTAAGCCGTTTCCTGCAATGCTGTTCCCCCAGCCAGGGGAGAGGAAGTGGCGGCATGCAGAGCCCCTGCAAGCCAGATCCAGCCTGTGAGGTTTGGGGCTCCCCACCTGAAGCTAGCACTTCAGCCTTTTGGGGTGGGTGCAGGGCTGGAGCGTCAGCACGAGCTCCCCACTGCAGCAGGGTGATGCTGCGGGAGGAAATGTATGTTCATGTTAGATAACCACTAACCTCCTTGTCTAAGTGCTTGTGCAGGAGTCCGGGCACAGCTTCTAATATTTAGAAAGTCCTGTAAGAACCAAGCCTCCACATAAGCCAGCACTGGGAGGGCAGCAGGTAGGGCCTCATTCTCCCACCTTACAGTGCGTGTGTTCTGACAAATCTTTAAAAAAAAAAGAAGCAAGAACCCTTCTTATGTCCTTGTGGGGCTGCCGAGATGTTGGCACTAGAGTGGAGGAGTATTTCTGGTGCTGTATTTCTGCCCCTTGGAGCAGGTGGGTGGAGCCCTGTCCCTCTCCCTCAAGGGGCTGGCAAGCACATCTGAGTAGATGTGGGAATACCATGATTGGTTGCTAGGCCAACGGCAAGTTACTGCCCCTCGCCAGTCAGAGCAATGGGACCACTGCTTGTTGAAACTGTTCCTCTGGGCACAAGTTAGGCCAGAGGGAGTTAGTGTGAAATCACATTAATGCCTTAACACAGTGCTCCCAATACAAAAATGGGGTATTCATTTAACAGTGATAGAAAGTGAGGAAATCTGTTGAATCCTGAGCTGTTCCTTTGAGATTTCCTCTCTAAGCTCCCAGAAACAGGATGTTCCCATTTTACAGGTGGAGAACTAAAGCACAGAGAGACAAAGTGACTTGCCCACAGTTCTACAGGAGCAGTGTAGCAGAGCTGTGAACTGAGCTCAAATTTCCTGAGGCCTTTATCCATCTTTCTGGTCAGAGATCTGTACGTCTCTTTGAAAGTGCAGATTTGAAAATGGGTCTGCTTGACTTGCCCTCCAAGGCTGTGTCTACACTGCACCCCTTTTCCGGAAAATGGATGCAGATTGGACACTTTGGAACAGGCAAATCCGCGGGGGATTTAAATATCCCCCGCGGCATTTGCATTAACATGGCTGCCGCTTTTTTCCGGCTTGGGGATAAGCCGGAGAAAAGCGCCAGTCTAGACGTGATTCTCCGGAAAATAAGCCCTTTTCCGGAGGATCTCTTATTCCTTGAAAGCAGGAATAAGAGATCCTCCGGAAAAGGGTTTATTTTCCGGAGAATCACGTCTAGACTGGCGCTTTTCTCCGGCTTATCCCCAAGCCAGAAAAAAGCGGCAGCCATGTTAATGCAAATGCCGCGGAGAATATTTAAATCCCCCACGGATTTGCCTGTTCCAAAGTGTCCAATCTGCATCCATTTTCCGGAAAAGGGGTGCAGTGTAGACACAGCCCAAGATTGAAACACAACATCTTAGTGGAAATATGGGTACAAATCTAACAACGATGTTTCCCTACAGAGGAAAGTCTGAGGATTTTGATTTCTATTGTCAGGGCCTGTGACGGACCTGTCCCCTGCCATGCTTTATGAAATGGACTTATGGACAGAAATATATGTAACTCAAAGATGTTTGGGACAATTTGACTCATGTAACCTATTGATTTTAATGTCACAATCCACTGGATCTGTATATCTTTTTTTGGTGTATGTATCACTCTTCTATATTAAAGTTAGAGATACGGAGTATGGAATGGTTTATGTTTTTTAAATGTAAAAATGAATGCCAGCAAGTGTGTTTCCAATGTTGGGACACCTCAATAGCTGGGCAATCATAGCTACATCTACACTATGAGTTTTTCCGCAAGAGCCTATGCAAATGAAGCGCAGATTAGCATTTATTGCGCTTCATTTGCATACTCTCTTCCAATCCATTTTTGCGCTAGGGGTTTTTGTGCAAAAACAAGCAGTGTGGATGTTTCCTTTTTGCACAAAAAACCCTTTTTGTGCAAGATTGATATACCTCCTTTTTTGAGGCATAAGGACCTTGCGCAAAAAGGGGGTTTTGCGCATAACGGCCATGGTCATACTGCTTGTTTTTGTGCAAAAACCCCTAGCGCAAAAACAGATAGGAAGAGTGTATGCAAATGAAGCATGAGAGTGCTATCTGTGCTTCATTTGCATAGGTTCTTGCAGCAGAACTCGTAGTGTAGATGTAGCCCATATGTAAACAGCCTCTTTTGTCCTTTAAGACTTAGTAGTGGTTGGCCCTGGGAAGTCATGTGTCCTCCCTAACTGGTACAGACTGGCCAGGTAACTTCCCAGGTAAAAGTGGGAATCCATAAAACAATGGGAAGCTGAACAGGTTTTTGTCCTTGGCAAGCGTGACACACACAAGGGAAGGAACCAAAGACCCCAGGGAAAGGGAACTTCCCTGGTTTTGGAGGCTTACCTGGAATAAGAACAATTTTAGGGTGAGTTTGTAATGAGCTTGCACTGAGGTTTTAGTGTTAGAATTAGCTAAGCATTTTCTATTATTTAAAATTTGTAATCTACTTTGTTCTGCCTTTTCTCACTTATAACCTCTCAATCCCTACTGCTTGTACTTGATAAAATCACTTTTATTTACTATCAAGCCCAGTGTAAATAATTGTTACCTGGGGGAACAACCAGTGTGTACATTCCCCCTTTCATTGTTAAAGTGGGCTTCCCCAAATAATTCTTTGGGGATTTTGAGACCATTTGTGGAGTGGTATCCCAGGCAGGTGGGCCCAAAATTGCATTTTCCTTGGACCTGAAGAGTTTCAGTGTCTGTACTGCTTCTCAGGGGTAGGGGTGAGGGGCAGTGATCTCACCTCTGTGCCTTGGCTGTGGGAGACCAGCGAGCTGGCTCAGCAGTACAGGGTAGCGAGAAGCCCCTGAGAGCAGGAAGGTGAGTGGCAGTGGCCTTGTCAGCACCCTGGGAAATCCCCTCAAGGGGTCTTCTGTGACCTCACCCTGTCACAGGAACTTTCAAAAGCTCATACCCTTGTGAACCAACTTTAATGAGAGGGATGCTCTTACCTTTTCTCCTGAGAGAAAAGTCAGCATTCTCTGTGTAAACTAGACTAATAAATGTCAGGGCAGCAGGAGGTGAGTGCAATAAAATGAGAGAGCCTGAGTTATAGTGGTAACCTGCTGAATTCCTAGGTCACAAAGTAATTTACAGAGCAGCCCTAATGTCATTCAATAATTATTCAGACAGCCCAGGCCCCAGGGTGCACAGCTTCCTGCTGGTTATATTATTAATACCATCAACAAACAGCAGGATGTTGGTGTGAAGAAAAGAAACACAACACATGCCTCTGGGCTCAGGAACAAATGGAGACTGATATTACCAGGTTGTTTGTACCAGCTCCGAACAAGTAAAGAGAACACCAAAACCCTTTCCTGACAAGTCATTCAGCAATATCACCAACTCTCCCTTATGTCAACAGCGAAAATCACTCCCCTCAGTTTTCAGGGGAAGGGAAGGCAGGGGGGCAAGAAACCGGCATGTCAGTGTCTGTCCATTTATATCAAACCCTCTCTGCGATAGTCCCCATGGAGATGGTGAGGAGGGGGGGGGGGGAAGGAAGAATGGTTTCTAGGCACCCCAGAATAATTTAAATTAATATCCAATGAACAATGTAAACCTTTTCTTTGACGTGGCGTGGGAATAGGCAGTCACAACACTATAACTAGGTCAGCTGAAATGGAAGGTAATGTCAAACCTCAGGATTTGATCAGCACAGTATGTCAAGGTCCTGACCTCTGCTACCTCTGTCACTTGTTAAATTTCTCTTCTCTTCACCCTCCCCCCAGGTTAGAAAAAAAGTCTAGAAAATAGTGGCGGAAATTGCTTAAGAAATCTTTCTTTATAAATTGATCCTTGCTGGATGGCATTAATGTGTGTGTGCACAGTGAGTGACTCTTTCCTATATCAAATGTACTATTTATGGTACTCTCTCTCTCACACACACGTATGCTTATTATGCATATAGATACATGTGTGTGTATGAATGTCATGGTAGTGACCCTACAGTTAACATTTTAAACCTTGTTCCATTATAAGACTGATTTTGACCTGTCTTTCCTAGCCTGAAATTTTTTACATGCTTCCTGCCCAGGGGCGTTTATTGTTTAGATTAAGTTTGAGGTTAATTGACCTACGTTGTTTCTGAGTTAGGAGGTGAGGGACGAGTGCTGCTTTGCTCTTTTTTGAAAATTGCTCTGATTTAAATTTTTTTACCTAAGTAATTCCTATCTGAATACATTAGACTGGTGGTATTGGGAGATTAGCTACCCAGCTTTTTTTAATTGACATGTTTCAAGAGGACAGTTTGAGGTTTGACCAACATATGCCTAACTACCATGCGCTGAGTACTGGGGAGAGAGATGGAGGATATCAAACTATTGAGACATTCTTGGAAGGCTTTTACCAATCACCATGAAGTATTATAATTGAGATAGTCACCAAAAGAACAGAGACCAGATATGAGATATTGACTCAAGAGGGATGTAGCCTCAAATGCTATTTGAGGCTGTATTACAAAGCTGAACCAAGCAATAAGAAAAGAAGATAGTAACTTAGATGCAGCTTTCTGCCTTCAGAAAAGCAAGCTACTTAGGAGTCACGGATCAGGCAAAGAGCTTTCTACCATATTTGACTTTTGTGTTACTTAAGCTCTATTATGTTGTTTAATGCCAGTCTAGTGATGCTTTTCAGGAGATCAAGCTAGCCTTAGGCTATCACAAGCAGTGCTTCCCAGAGGACCCCGTATTGATATTTTAGTGGGTAACTTTTCTCTCTAATTAGATTTTGACAGTCGAGAGGTGACTTGATTACAGTGTACAAGTAACTTCACGGGGAGAAAATCCAAGCTACTAGAAGGCTCTTTAATCTAGTGGAGACAGGCACAGCAAGAACTGATGGCTGAAAGCAGAAGCCAGACAAATTCCAATTAGGAACAAGGCACACATTTTTTAACAGAGAGGGTGATTAACCACTGGAACAAACTACCAAGGAAAGTGGTGGATTCTCCATTTCTTGCTGTCTTCAAGTCAAGACTGGATACTTACCGGAAGACAGGTTTTAGTTAAATACAACTTACTGGGCTCAAGAGTGAGGCAACTATGTAATATTCTATGGCCTGGGAAAAACAGGAGGTCAGATTAGATGATGTAATTGGTCCTTTCTGGCCTTATAAGTCTATGAAATTGGGAATCTGTTTCGGTAAAATTATGCAGCAGGTTGAAGCTGACTAGCCTGAGGCCACATTTTCATTTGCCACACCAGAGATTGATCTTCTGACATTCGATTTAGTGGGTCTAGTTAAGACCTGCTAAATTGAATGCTGAGAATGGCTCCAGTCAGTGCCTGTACTCCTCAGTCATGAGGAGTAAGCATTTGCTCCCATTGGCCTCTCTCAGTGAAGACAGTGCCAAGCTCATCTTAAGATAAGCCAACACCAGTTATGTATTTTATATTGCTGAAGTTGTGTATCAGTCAGGGCTGTTCCCCACTCTGGTACTCCAAGTGCAGAAGGTGGGGGCCTGCAAGAGACCTTAAAAATACCTTGCCTCTATAGGCCCTGCTTACAAAAACTCTCAAGAGTCATAAATATACTGCCCCTGAGAGACAGGCTGCCACTGACAGGTGAATTAAATAAAACCCTGAAAACTAAGAAACACTTGAAATTCTTCCCAAGGGGTACCTGGAGCTTTTTTTCCACAAGAGAGCTTGAAAAAAGAAAAAAAAACCTCCTCCCCCAAAACAAACTGTGCCTCTGACAGCTGACCTCTCAGGCTAGGAAAGCACACCCACAGACCTCCTGTTACCTTCCAGGACACACGAATCAAATCATTGCCTTAAAAAAATGTGATTTTTATTATCAAAACAAAAAACTATACTTGATAAAGCATACTTGGTTGCTAGATGTTACAGAGTAACTAAATAAAGGACAGATCAAAACCACAAAGAATCACAGTCTCTTTGGGCTGTAGCTTAAATATGGTGAATAGAGGAGGGAAGCACATGGATTTCACACAGAGAAGTTTAACCAAACAGCAAAATAAAGAAAAATGAGCCTGATCACAACCAAATATACATTTTCCCTCTCCTCATGATCCATACTAATCTATACTTCAAGGCCCAATCCATTCCCATGCCCAATATTTCTTGTAGGTATAGTAATTCTGTTTGATTATTTCATCTTGCTTCCTCCAGCTGCTAACTTAGAACTCCCACAAAGAGAGCAGGCAGCAGCTATATAGTTATAATTTAAGTTTCAGCACTGTGTCCCATTGGTTCTTCTGGCTCCCCGCCAACACTCTAAGCTACCCAAGTTTAACCCGTTAGTCACTGAGTGCTGACCAGTACTTCTCCTATCCATCAAAGTACCTTAACCCAACCTTCCAGGTCCAGGTCTAGTGTAGACCTGGCCTAAGACACTGGGTAGTAGTGTGGCATGCAGTGCTAGCAACCAATACATTTAGATTTTCTTTCTCTTCTCTGGGTATTTGATATATGCATGGTACATAGTGAGGGTACCTGGGCTTGCTAAGTCCTATTATTTTTATGCCAGGTTGTCCTCATAATATTTGCCAGCTAGTTAATCATGGCAAGTTGCTGTAGTAAGAGCTGGGCTCAAGAACAGATGGACTGATCCTTGATGTCCCTGATCTAGAGGATGTAGTTGGGAAAAAATAGCCATCCACATTATCAGTGCTGTTTTGGCTGGATTCCAGACCATGTTATTGTAGTAGCTGTGTTTGTCCCGGGATAATAGAGAGGCAAGGTGAGTGAGATAATACCCTTTATTGGACCCACTTTGGTTGGTGAGAGAGACACGGTTGTGTGTAGTTCAAAGGCTTGGCTCTCTTGCCCACAGAAGTGAGTCTAGTAAAAGAGATTTCCTCACACACTGGGACTCTCTTTGGCTGGATTTTTCACATGTCAGGGACAATGTGCCCTCGCAATGGTGATGGGAACTAGGGTATGTCTAGACTACAGGCTTTTGTTGACAGAGGCTTTGTTGACAGATACTGTTGACAAAGCTTCTGTCGACAAAGAGTGTCTAGAATACATCCAGTTCTGTTGACAAAGCAAGCCGCTTTGTCGACATGAGAGTGTAGACGCAAAGGACAGTGTAGATGCAATAACTCCTTCTGACAACAAAGTTCTGTTGACAAAAGGCGTTATTCCTTGTAGAATGAGGTTTACCGCCGTCGACAAAACTGCCGAGTTCTGTCGACGTTATGTCGACAGAACTCAGCGGTAGTGTAGACGCAGGTATAGTTTTGTCGACAAAAGTCCTCTTTTGTCGACAAAACCCTGTAGTCTAGACACACCCTTGGAGATAAAATTCAGGTCACTTCAAGTAGAAATCAGAAGGTGGATCATTTTGGTGCAGAAGCATTTCTGCTCTCGTTGCGCACTCAATCCAGCAAGGATGTGAATAGGCCTATTGGCCACAGCGTGACTCATTCACTTAAGTACTTAGCTGGATAGGGCTCGATTGAGCATGGTCTGAAAGTCTCCAACCTTGCCAGGAAAGTTATACCTTCTTGCTGCTCAGGAAGCAAATTGCGCAGGGCTGCTCTTGTTTTCCAGTGTTCTTGGCTACCACATGGGGATTCTTCACTACTTTTCTTTTGGGCCATGCCAGGAAGCCCTTTGAATGACTCTAGGATGTGATTGGCCACCATCTTTTGTGGGCTAGGCTTGTGGTAGGGGCTTGTTGAAGGCTGCTATTGTGACTGAAGCACAGGGCTGGTACCTGGAGAATGAATATTTGGGAGATGTGAGCTGGAGAATACCAAAGAGATTGCTGCCCCAGAGGGGACTGGCACATGGCAGGAGTGATGCTCAGTGCCAGTGATCTGAGAGCCTCACCTAAGAGCACTGAAGGACATGATTGCATCAGGTGGAGGGGTGTTTAAACACAGCAGCTTGACCCTCCATTGTGTTGTGGTGGATGAAAGTTCTCAACCTGTTACTGGCCTCTTTTAAATTTTTGGCCAACAGTTTCTTCCTGTGCCAAGTTTCCCCAGAAACCAGCCCTATGTTGCACAATTCCGCCGTCCCCCTCCTCCATCTTAGTTTGATCCTGCACCCGGAGGCTGTGGCAGAGCCCAGTGCCTGAGTATTTAGGGAGGAACAGAGACAGGATTTCAGAGACTGCTCTCTGCTCACACCACCTTTCCTTCTGTTTTAATTTCCATACATTCACTTGGAGCTTCGGGACACTATAAAGGCTCCTTTGCCTCATTACTACTTGGCCTGGGCTGTGGTGACTCACTGAGCTTCTCATGGCATAATCACAAGGTTGTGGGTGTTACTGAATGCTGCCAGTGGAGAGTGCATTTTTAACATGCGCAGCAGGCAGACTGGCAGAGCACAGATCGGACAGCTACTTACCCAGGCACCAGGGGCTCGGAGAAGCACAGGATTAGATACTCAGTGAATCCGTCCTCTGACTCACAGCTTGGAACTTGGAACTGGTGTCACCCAAAACATACTCCAAATGCCCTGGCTGCCTTTCTCTCCAGAAACAACGGACAGCAACTGTACTTTTATCTATGTTGTTTTTCTTCCCTGTGAGATCTGGAGAGAAAGGGAGAGAGCTGCATTATTCTGACATTATCACTGTCACTGCCTAAGCCCAGGATCACTGAAATACTTTTATTCTCTCTTTTGTGTTTATGCACAGATGTTGTGGATGATATTTCCTGAATTCCACTGAAAAATAAAGAGTGTTTTATCAGTATTCCCCAAGTGTCCAATACAAATGCAAATCAGCTGAGGGTGGTAAATGTGGTTTGGGTTTTTTATTGGTTGCCCAGCGGCAACTAGCTGATCTTTTCTCGCTTCTCCCTTTTCTCTCCATTTCCTTTAACCGATGTGTTTGAAGTGAGCTCCCTCAAGGTTCTGAAATGTTCTCCCTCTCCAAACTTTTTTTTCTCTCTCTATGGTCAATGCATTTGTTTAAGGTTGTTTGTTTATTAACCCTTTAAATGCCTGTGCAGGGCATTTTGTGCCAGTTTGGAATTTTTTAAAAGAATTCTTGAATGAGAACATAATTCCAAAGAAGACCTATTTGCATTTGATATTATGGGCTCCATTGCCTAACTTCTTTACAGAATTTACCTCCTTAGTGGAATCAAAAGAACTTCCTGGCCAAAAAGACAGCTCTTGTCACCATGCGAAGAACCAAGTTCTGAAAAGGAGGTTGTTTCTGATTGGATTTACTGTTTTGAATGTGTGAAAGCTTCTCCAGTTAAAAAACAACTGGAAGAGCAGAATCCTGGACAAGAGCAGACTTGGATGCTTAAAATTAGGCTCCTAAATCCATAATTAGGGAATTAAATACATGGCTCAGTTTTTCAAAGATGCTGAGCTCTCACTGGGATCAAGGGAAGTTATAAGTGTTCAACACCTTTGTAAATTAGGCTTTTTTGTATGGAGGTTCCTAGGCCCTGTGGCAGCTATATCTGTATTACTTTTCATGCCCATAGTAGATGTTGGTGCCTAATTTAAGCAGCCAGGTTTGAAAGCGGTTGAATTTTTACTCTGTTTTGACATTTCTTCTTTTGGAATTTTCACATTTTCCCATGCACCCCAATTTACAACTTTTCTACATTGCCAGTTCCCCATTGTTTTTGTTTTGTTTTGCTTTAAGAAATGATTTGTAGTTACATTTGAAGTCTCTAGTAGGACAAACACGCAGGTGATGTCACACATATAAATAGATCATTACAATGAAAGAACAAAATTTAAAAAACCCACACACATAGTGACCTTAATTGGCATCATTCCCTTTTAACTGCTCAGGGTTTTTCTAGGTGAACAGTGAGTATGCAGCAAGCTGAGTTAGAAATCTACCTTGTACTAGCACTACTGCTGTGTTCTCAAGGTTTTAAAGGGAGAAGTGACTTGCCCTATATCACCAGGCAGACTAATGGCAGACCTGGGACTAGAATCCTGCTCTATCCAAGTGGTCAATTGTTCAAAATACATCCTCCCCTTTAGGCACTCCTAAGCCCTCTCTTAGCAGATATTTCCCCTAACAGACTTGTATTTCAAAGCCAAAAACTATCCAGAGCAGATTACCAGCACTTCAGTGACAATAGTGTCTGCATAGCTTGTTTTGTTGCTGAGGCAAAACAGTGCTTTGAGAATAGTGTCACACAGAGGCTAATGGTATGGTTCTGTATTAGCAAACCCAGAAATGAAGCAGTTAAATGCCCTACTGGGGAAGAGGAAATTTCTTGTAAAAATTCAGAATCTCATTAAACAATGCACCCTTTTATTTTTCAGCCTTGGAATCAAGCCTGACTGCCCGTGTAAACAAAGAAAGGAAAGAATCACTGAACCAACCCAACACATAAAAATGCGACCATGTCTGTCTTTGAAGGTCTCTTTATGTTGTTTGGAAAACTTAGGATTATAGGGGGGTTTTGAAGGTTTTTTTTTTTTTTAAGAAAAAGAGGAATGGGAGTTAAGGGAAACTTTCTCTTAAACGGAGCAGAAGTCATTAATTAAGTATCCCATTCATTCTTCTGGCACCGGCTCATCAATCAGATTTCTTATTAGCATTCTGATGACCTGTATGACCCCCAGTCTCTGTACTGTCTGCATGACGAAACAGAAGATCAGACCACACACCAAACGGAGGATTATTCTACAGGTTTCCTTGCTCGGGGATGATGACTCATGTTGTTTTTATGGGCTGGGGCATTTTAATAAGCAGGCTAGTAGAGGAGCCATTGCAGGTATTTCAGAATCAGAAACATTTCTGTGATTTACAGATGTATAAACTGCTCTAGTCGCAGCATGAAGAAATGTAAGAGATTGAGCTGGTGAGGTCCTGAGCATCAGGAACTGAGCACCACTGAGGTCAAGTGAGAGGCACAACACAATCCCTTCTGGGGAATCTATGAATAAAAACTTTGTTCCATCACAGTGCTGCAAGAACAATCCTCTTGGACCTGGGTGATCTCCATAGGGTCAGAGATGCTGGCTTTAGGCCAGCTTGAATATGGGTAAAGAGAAGTATGACAAGCCCAAGGCTGTACAGAAAGTCAGCAGCAAAGTTGGGAGTAGGACTGGGGTGTGTTGGCACCTAGTCCGGTGCTCTAACCACTAGTTAACTTCCTTGTCGGAAACTTGATTAGCTCCTGAAAAATGCTTGTAGGCCCTCCAAAATGGGCCTAGTTTTAGGGTCATTGGGCTGGATTATAAGTACCACAGAGGTAGCAATCTGCTTAGTCTCCCTTTCTTAGATTATTACAGCCACAAAGGATAAAATATTTCCAAATCTGCCTTATTAAAAGAGTATTTACTTGTAAAGCATGTCAGGGAATAATAATAATGGTAATGACAGTGCTATAAGTACCCATTGTGCTTACCAGTCAGTTCAACGACAACAGAGCCCTGCTCGCCCCAGGAGCTTACCCTATAAATAAGACACCACACAGCAAGGTTTGGCACTAAACAAAAGGCAGGGAAAGGCGTTTGTTATGGCAGCTGGAGGGATACATCAGTGAACGATGATGAGATGCTCCCAAGTACATTTTGAAACACTTTACACAGAAGTTCATTTTATAGATGAACAAATCAAGGGCGAATGACTCTGTGTGTGTGTGTGTGTGTGTGTGTGTGTGTGTGTGTGTGTGTGTGTGTGTGTGTGTGTGTGTGTGTGTGTGTGTGTGGTTTTCGTGATGACAGAAACAAGACAATGAACATTCAGTATGTGTGGCTGAATCTGAGGCTTTGGGTGAGCACCGAGCAGCTGGAAAATGAGCAGGGACTTGTGGACCAGATTAGGGAACCTTCATGGTGAGTTTAAAAGAACAAACCAAGTATGCTATCATGATTACTGTTTATTAGAGCTGAGCAATATTTTTGTTTGTTTCTCAAAAAATGGCTTATTAAAAATGAAAGCTTTGTAATGTATTTGAATTTTTGAAGGGTTTTTAAAAATCAAAACCAAAAGGCTTTGTTGTTCCTTTGTTTCCTTTTCATTCATTTTTTCTTTTTCTACTTTTTTTTTCAGATATAAATGGGAAAAAAAACAGGGGAGGAAAAAAGGAAAAAAAAAACCAACCCAGAAAAAGTGGTTAAAAGGACAGTGAAACTTTTTGAAATTAGTTCTTTCTGAACACATTGAAACTTGTGAATTTTGTTTACTTTTTGACCAGCTCTAATCATTAAAGATGTTAAATCCAGCAAGTGCTGCTTAGCCACCTAACACTTCAGCATGCGGTTTAGTGCATTTATCCTCACAACAGTGCTTCGAGACAGGACAGTGCCATCATCCTGATTGTACAGATGAGGAACGGGGTTACACTCTCCCTTCAACTTCCATTACTCCTGCTAGAAGCAGGACTACTAGCACTGATGGGAGTGCCCTCTCAGTTCAAATTAGCGTGTCTTCACTAGACCCGCTAATTCGAGCCCTGAAAGATCGACTGCAGCTGCTTCAATCTTACCTGTAGTGTAGACATGGCCGAAGTGATTAGTTCAAGGTCTCACAGAAAGTCTGGGGCTGGGAGGGAATTAGAGCCTATGAGTTCTTCTCAGTTTCAGGCTGGCATTCTAACCACTGGACCATCCTTTCTCCTTGGCTACGTCTCCACTGGTATGATTTTAATGCTTTTAATGGAAAAGTTTTCTGTTAAAAGCATTTTCGGAAAAGAGCGTCTAGATTGGCACGGACGCTTTTCCGCAAAAGCACTTTTTGCGGAAAAGCGTCCGTGGCCAATCTAGACACGCTTTTGCGCAAAAAAGCCCCGATCACCATTTTCACGATCGGGGCTTTTTTGCGCAAAACAAATCTCAGCTATCTACACTGGCCCTGTTGCGCAAAAGTTTTGTGCAAAAGGGACTTTTGCCCGAACGGGAGCACATAGTATTTCCGCGAAAAGCACTGATTTCAGACTTTTCAGTCAGGAAGTCAGTGCTTTTGTGGAAATTCAAGTGGCCAGTGTAGACAGCTGGCAAGCTTTTCCAGAAAAGCGGCTGATTTTCTGGAAAAACTGGCCAGTCTAGACACAGCCATTGTGCTTTTAGAGAGGGAGACCTTGTCCCTGCCATGCACGTACACAATCTATCCCCTTTTTGTTGCTCATTCCCAAATTCTGGCAAACCTGCCCATCCTGGCTAATAGCCATAAACTTATCTAATTCTCTTTTGAACCCTGTTATAGTCTTAGCCTTCACAATGTACTCTTGCAAGGAGTTCCACAGGTTGTGTGAAGAAATTCTTCATTTTGTTTGTTTTAAACCTGCTGCCTATTAATTTCATTTGGTTAACTCTAGTGCTTGTATTATGGGAAGGAGTCAATAACACTTCCTTATTTACTTTCCCCACATCATTCAAGGTTTTATAAACCTCTTTCATCTCCCCCCTTAATCATCTCTTTTCCAAGCTAAAAAAGCCCCAGGCTGCTTATGCTGTCCCTATAGGAACAATGACTAAGGAGAAGTGTCTGGGGGAAGAAGGATCCTAGACCTACAGATGCAGGAAGTGCGTACATAGTGAGGAGTGTGTCAGGCTATTTGTGGTGCTGCAACGGAGTATAACCAAAGCAAATGGGTGGGGAAATGAGAGTGTGCAGATGAAACCCCATTCCTGGTTATTCAGTCCCTAGATCTGCCCAATGGGACCCCACTTTCAGCTGGTTCTTTCTATGCCCCCACCCTGGGGTCAGAATTGGAGTCAGAGGGCCCATGTTCACTTGAAGGGCTGTTATGGGTGGAATTGCAATGGAACAGGGAACACGGGGAATTAAGTTGGAAGCAACCCATCCACAGGGTCAGAGCAGCCTGTCTTAGCATCTGTCTATTTATTTTAATCTGCTTAGGTTTAAGTACCCATTCTCCAGATACTTAATGATGCTCTGTCTCACCTCCCCCCCTTCCTTTTTCCTTTTTTTCTTTTTCTCACCCTTCTCCTTCCCCTCTCCTGTTTATTTTGAGTTTTCATATTCCCTGCTCATAACTCCGGTCATCTGAAGAAGTGGGCTGTGCCCACGAAAGCTCATGATACCATCTACATGTTTTGTTAGTCTATAAAGTACTACCAGACCATTCGTTGTTTTTTTTCTGTAACAGACTAACTCGGCTATTCCCTTGAAGCTCCTGAACATGCAAGGCACTGCATTCACCTCTTCAAGGTAACCTTAATTCAGCATCAGGCTTTGCTAATGAAACAGAAGCCAGCCCAGTGACACCAACTCAGGGAAGTGCCAGAGCCAGGAAGGGGTAGGGAGATGCCTGCATTCCTAAGGCTGATGCAGGAAATTTCTAGACTTTCATGAGGATTAGTGTATCCAAATTAATGCATTATATTATTTGCATAAGAACGGTGATACTGTGTCAGACCAATGGTCCATCCAGCCCAGTATCCTGTCTGCCGACAGTGCCAGATGCCCCAAAGGGAGGGAATACAACAGGTAATACTCACGTGATCCCTCCCCTATCACTCATTTCCAGAGAAACAGAGGCTAGGGACACCATTCCTACCCATCCTGGCCAATAGCCATTGATGGACCTAACCTCCATGAATCTATCTAGCTCTGGGTATGTCTACACTACCCCGCTAGTTCGAACTAGCGGGGTAATGTAGGCATACCGCACTTGCAAATGAAGCCCGGCATTTGAATTTCCCGGGCTTCATTTGCATAAGCGGGGCTCCACCATTTTTAAATCCCCGCTTGTTCGAACCCTGTGCCACGCGGCTACACGCGGCACGAACTAGGTAGTTCGAACTAGGCTTCCTAGTTCGAACTACCGTTACTCCTCGTGGAATGAGGAGTAACGGTAGTTCGAACTAGGAAGCCTAGTTCGAACTACCTAGTTCGTGCCGCGTGTAGCCGCGCGGCACAGGGTTCGAACAAGCGGGGATTTAAAAATGGCGGAGCCCCGCTTATGCAAATGAAGCCCGGGAAATTCAAATCCCGGGCTTCATTTGCAAGTGCGGTATGCCTACATTACCCTCCTAGTTCGAACTAGGAGGGTAGTGTAGACATACCCTCTTTTTTGAACCCTGTTAAAGTCCTAGTCTTCACCACATACTCTGGCAAGGAGTTCCAGAGGTTGACTGTGCGCTGAGTGAAGAAAAACTTCTTTTTGTTTGTTTTAAACCTGCTACGTATTAATTTAATGTGGTGACCCCTAGTTCTTATATTGTGGGAATAAGTAAATAACTTTTCCTTATTCACTTTTTCCACACCAGTCATGATTTTATAGACCTCTATCATATGTCCCCTTAGGCTGTGTCTAGACTACAAAGAAAAGTAGGAAAAAGATACGGAAATTGCAAGCTGCAATTTGTGTATCTTTTTCCACCTTTCTTCCAAAAGAGACTTTTCCGACATTTGGCCTGTCTACACTGGGCCAAATGTTGGGAAAAAAAGCCTCTTTCAGAACATCCTTTCTTCCTCGTAGAATGAGGTTTACAGGGATGCTGAAAAAACGCGTCTGCTTTTCCAAATTATTTTTCAGAAAAACAAGCATGGTCTTTGGACATGGCAGAGCTTTTCCGGAATACCTCCAGTGTCTCCTCTTTTCTAAGCTGAAAAGTCCCAGTCTTTTTAATCTCTCTTTAAATGGGACCTGTTCCAAACCCTTAATCAATTTTGTTGCCCTTTTCTGAACCTTTTTCTATGCTAATATATCTTTTTTGAGATGAGGCGATCACATCTGCACACAGTATTCATGATGTGGGCGTACATGTACCATTGTTTTATATAGAGGCAATAAGGTATGTTCTGTTTTAAACAGAATAAAACCTGCAAATTTCTGGAGCTCCAAATTTCCATAAAACCTCCAAATTTCTGGAGCTTCAGCAATAGTACCTGGGAAATTTACGACTCAACAGAACAGAACACTAAAAACCATCCTGCTCTGACAATGTCTTTACTTTAACAGCACTGAAGCCAGTGGAAGGACTCCTACTGATTTAATTAGGTATTGGATCAGGCTTTTTGTAGGAAGCCAGTTGCACCTTTCCCCCTGCATAGTCAGTCAGTGTCCCATTGCTTATGTGAGTGTTTGGGTTAGGTGCATTTTAAAAGGTATATCTGTCTTCATGCTTCAAATTACAAAGCACATGAACTGGGAACTCTCAAGCGGACAGTCCTTAGATTTGTAAATCCGAAAGCTGGGGCGAGTGCATTCACAGTGGGAGGCCTTTGATGCTGGAATTCACTTCTAAACTAACCAAGTCCTGATGAAGGCACTCGTACCTTCCCTGTCCCTGCTATTGGCCCTGGTCTGATCAGAACATAGGATCCAAGAGCGTGCCTGTCCTCTATTCACATAGCAGAGGGAAGGAAACTGCCTTTCCTTTCCAACTCTTTTGAAGCCGGGCAGTGCAACATTACACATTGTAGATGCTGGGTTAATAAAATGATCCAGGTTTGGTTTAGATATGTACAATTAAGTCTACTTTTCCTGTTCACTGAAATAATAATCAATCTTGTTCCTTTCTGAAGTATGCCTCTGTGTCCTATGACTGTCAGTTGTCTTTGTGTGCAGGGCTGTGCTATTCAATGCTGAGTGTACTTTGAATTTAGACCAGTTAAAATGTCGGATATTTCTCTGATGATGTCATTTTCCGAATCAAGTAGCCTTGCAGACAAGAAGCAGCAAATAAAAGCTGAAAAGGAAGATCGATGACTTGCATGTGGTGGATAATGTTACAAAAAAGGAACAGATAAGATGATTCGTGCTGCACTGTGTATCTAAAAAGTGCACAGAAAAGCAAAATTATAATCTTCAGGTAGGGAGATAGGGCCAAGTCCCTTCCATTTGCACCTAGTACAGTAAATTATGCAGAGAGTTTCCATGAGTGAAAGGCTGGAAACTGCTGATTGTTGATGGACCATCCAACATGATGATCAGATGTTATTTCCAAAGCCTGGATAAATTAAATTCTCTGTACCTGCCAAAAATGTAAACTGGCTTGTTGGTGCCAGCAGCTTCTCTTATCACTTGGTAGCCTGTTTACATTTGCTGGCAGATAATCACCATGACTAATGTTTATCTGACACGGACAATTTTTTCCCCCAAAATCTCTTCTCTGACCTTAACCAATTGTGTTCAGAAATGATTAATGAAAATCTCCAAAAGAGTATCATATGCTAAGACATCTCCCAGCCCTTATTATGAACAGAGGGACAATGATTTCTGGAGACACTTTGAAACATAAAAACTAAAAAATTCAGCCACTCCAGAGAGCAGGGCAGAGCTGAAATAGGTCCCTTTTATTTCTGTGCTACAGTCAATGTCTTTATGGCAATTCTCTTAATTTCCTTTCCAATCACTGTATTTGTGGTTGGTATATTTATTTATGAAACTGATCCCCTCTGCTTACAGGGTACTGCACTGTTAAATATCTAAGGGCTCTGCTTTCTAGATAGACAGACAGCCACTTTGTATTCAAAAGCTTCAGAAGGGTAGCCGAGTTAGTCTGTACAGGATAAACTAAAAAAACAACAGATAGTCTGGTAGCACCTGAGGGTACGTCTAGACTACATGCCTCTGTCGCCAGAGGCATGTAGATTAGGCTACCAGACATAGTAAAATGAAGCGGTGATTTAAATAATCGCCGCTTCATTTAAATTTACATGGCTGCCGCGCTGAGCCGACAAACAGCTAATCAGCTGTTTGTCGGCTCAGCGCGATAGTCTGGATGCGCGGGTGGCGACATCAAGGGTATTTGTCGACCACCCAGGTAAACCTCATCCCAGGAGGCTTACCTGGGTGGTTGACAAATACCTTTGATGTCGACACCCGCGTATCCAAACTATCGCGCTGAACCGACAAACAGCTGATCAGCTGTTTGTCGGCTCAGCGGGCAGCCATGTAAATTTAAATGAAGCGGCGATTATTTAAATCGCCGCTTCATTTTACTATGTCTGGTAGCCTAATCTACATGCCTCTGGTGACAGAGGCATGTAGTCTGGATGTACCCTTAGAAACTAACAAAACATGTAGATAGTATCATGAGCTTTCACGGGCACAACCCATTTCTTCAGGTGATGAAAGCTCACGATACCACCTACATGTTTTGTTAGTCTTTAAAGTGCTACCAGACTGTTGTTTTTTTAGTTTTTCTTTGTATTCAGTTCAGCACCCCTTGTCAGAGGAGTGGTGCACATTGTAGTCTTTCTTGGTGACTTTACTTTTGTTCTTTCTTGTTTCCTTAGCCTAAAATAAATGTCACTCTGAACACAAGAATGGCCATACTGTATCAGATAAATGGTCCATCTGGCCCAGCATCCAGTCTTCTCATAGTGGCCAATCCCAGATGCTTCAAAGGGAATGAATAGAAGAGCACATCTATCAAGTGATCTTTCCCCTGTTCTCCAGTCCCAGTATCTGTCAGTTAGAGGCTTAGGGACACCCAAAGAATAGGATTGCATTTCTGCCCATCCTGGCTAATGTCCTCCATGGACTTATCTAATTATTTTTAGAACCCATTTATAGTTTTGGTCTTCATAATATGCCCTGACAAATTCCACAGGTTGACTGTGCATTGTGTGGAGAAGTATTTCTTTTGCTGTTTTTTTTTTTTAAAACTTGCTGCCTGTGAATGTCATGGAGTGACCCTTATTCTTGTGTTATGTGATGGGGCAAATTACATGTCCTTATTTCCTGTCCTCACACCATTCATGATTTTATAGACCTCTATCATATCTAGGTGACCAGAGAGTAAATTTGAAAATTGGGACACTTGTTTTGGGAGGGGGGAAGTGGAGAGTATATAAGACAAAGCAGTAAATATTGGGATGATTCCAATAATATTTGGACCTGTTGTCATCCTAATCACATATCCCTTTAGTTGTTTCATTTCCAAACTGAACAATCTTTTTAATCTCTCATCATATGGAAGCTGTTCTATACTCCAAATAATTGTTGTTGCCCTTCTCTGTATCTTTTCCTTTTGGAGTATAACCTTTTAGAGATGGGAGGACCAGAACTGCACACGGTATTCAAAGCGTGGGTATACTATGAATTTGTCTAGTGGCATTATGATATTTGCTGTCTTATTATCTATCCCTGTCTTAGAGGTTCCTAAATTTTGGTTCACTATCCTAAGGAATTAACTTGGGGTGCCCCATTTTGAAAGTCAACACAAAATCGTGATTGGAATGAATATAAAAAGAATATTGTCAAGCTTCTCGCAGCATCTAGTAGGACCCTGCACATAAATGTTTGCAGGAGTTAGGCCACATGGCATACCACAGAAGGAAAAGTCCATTTTATAGCAATGTATCTAGCCACTCAGTTATTGTTCAGATTGCCCTGATGTCACAATGAGGGGCAAATGCTTCGTAAAACTCAAAGAGCCACATTCATGCAGGAATTTTGTTTCATTCATGCAGGAAGTTGTCTTAGCTCCTGAGCTCGTCCATCACTTACACATACTCCCTCAGAGTATGTCTACACTACCCCCCTAGTTCGAACTAGGGGGGGTAATGTAGTCATACGGAGTTGCAAATGAAGCCCAGGATTTGAATTTCCCGGGCTTCATTTGCATAAAGCCGGCCGGCGCCATTTTTAAATGCCGGCTAGGTCGGACCCCGTGCCGCGCGGCTACACGCGGCACGGACTAGCTAGTTCGGAACGTGGAACGAGGCGTACAGCTAGTTCGGATTAGGCTTCCTAATCTGAACTAGCTAGTCCATGCCACGTGTAGGTGCGCGGCACGGGGGTCCGACCTAGCCGGCATTTAAAAATGGCGCCGGCCGGCTTTATGCAAATGAAGCCCGGGAAATTCAAATCCCGGGCTTCATTTGCAACTCCGTATGACTACATTACCCCCCCTAGTTTGAACTAGGGGGGTAGTGTAGACATACCCTCAGAGCTCCATCTAGGTGGTGGGTGCTTTGAGCTCACTTGTCTAACTCGGTCAGAAACAACATGGCAGGAAAGCAAGGAAGACAAGCTTAGCAGAGCAATTCTTAAGTCTTTGACTCTACTCTTAATGCATCTGAGAATGACAGATCTTTGAAGGTAATGAAAGTTTTGCAATGTACCTTTCCCTAGTCTGGGCTCACCCTTCTGTGAGGCAGTGGTTCTTTACTTATGGTGATCAGTTTCTCCTGCCAGTTTTTCTTACAGGAGTTGATGGAAGGAAGCTAAAAGCAAAGGAAGGACAGAAAAATCAAATGTACAACTACAAAAATGTGGAATAACTGACTCGTTAAGGACTACTTAGAAAAGCTGGACATGCACAGGTCCCCGGGACCATATCTATTGCATCTGAGGATGCTGAGAGACTGGATGATGTGATTGCAGATCCATTGGCCATTATCATTGAAAACTCATGATGATCGGGGGAGGTCCCATTTGATTAGAAAAGGCAAATGTAGTGCCCATCTTTAAAAAAGGGAAGATGGAAAATATGGGGAACCACAGACTAGTCAGCCTCACCTCAGTCCCAGGAAAAATCAGGAAAAAACATAGGGCAGTTTCTCAAGGAATCTATTTTGAAACATTTGGAGAAGAGGAAGGTGATCAGGAACAGTCAATATGAATTCACCAAGGGCAAGTCATTCCTGACCAACCCAATTGCCTTCTATGATGAGATAACTGGCTCTGTGGATATGGAGAAAGTGGTGGATGCAATATACTTTGACTTCAGCAAAGCTTTTGATACAGTCTCCCACAGTATTCTTGCCAGCAAGATTAAGCAGTATGTACTAGGTGAATGGACTATACGGTGGCTAGATCGTCAGGCTCAGTGGGTAGTGATCAACAAGTTGATGTCAAGTTGGCATCAAGTGGTATCAAGTAGAGTGCCCCAGCGATCAGTCCTGGGGCTCATTTTATTGAATATCGTCATTAATGATCTGAATGATGGGCTGGATTGTACTCTCAGCAGGTTTGAGGGTGACACTACGCTTGAGGGAGAGGTTGATATGCTGGAGGATAGGGACAGGGTCCAGAGTGGACTAGACAAATTGGAGGATTGGGCCATAAGAAATCTGATGAGGTTCAACAAGAATCCCATGCACTGCTACAGGCGGGGGACCAAATGGTTAAGTGACAGTTCTGCAGAAAATGACTCAGGATTACAGCAGATAAGAAGCTGGATATGAGTCTACCATGTGCCCGTGTTGCCAAGAAGTCTAAAAGCATACTGGGCTGCATTTATAGAAGCTTTGCCAACAGATCGAGGGAAGTGATTATTCCCCTCTATTTGGCACTGGTGATTATTCCCCTCTATTTTGACATCTGGAATATAGCATCCAGTTTTGGGGCCTCTACTGCAGAAAGGATGTGGACAAATTGAAGAGAATCCAGTAGAGGGCAACAAAAATAATTAGGGGGTTGGGGCGCATGACTTATGAGGAGAGGCTGACAACAGCCTTCAACTACCTGAAGGGGGGTTCCAAAGAGGACGATGCTAGACTGTTCTCAGTGGTGACAGATGATGGAACAAGGAGTAATGGTCACACGGTGCAACGGGAGAGGTCTAGGTTGGACATTTGGAAAGACTATTTGATTAGGAGGGTAGTGAAGTGCTGGAATGGGTTACCTAAGGAGGTGGTGGGATCTCCATCCTCAGAGGTTTTTAAGACGAGACTTGACAAAGCTCTGGCTGCGATGAATTAGTTGGAGTTGGTCTTGCTTTGAGCAGGGGGTTGGACTAGATGACCTCCTGAGGTCTCTTCCAATCCTAATCTTCTAGGATTGATTTTATGGAAAGCAGGACCGGTAGTTGCAAAACACACTTTCCTGAGTGTCTCAGTTCTTCGTACTTGTGTTTCTACAGGAAGCAGATTCCCCGGGAGCAGGGGTGTTTTTTTAAAATACCAGATAAAATATCCTGCGCATTAGAAGGTTTTAAATACATTTTTATGCCAAATAGGTCCACCTGGCCTCCATATGGAATCTGACAATAACTCACCAGAGACAATGTTTCTTTTGACACAACAGTTTCAATTGCCATAGAAGCACAGCTTTAAACTGTGGCTGGGACCTCCGACAGTTGACATTGTCTTGGGGATACACTGAGAATGGCTGTCCGTTTACAGCTCAAACCACCTGTTTTTGTAAGGCACAGGCAACCTATAGGTCTGCGGGTGGGTTTGCTGTCACAGGTGTCTTCCAAATGGCTTTCTCAGCATTGGTAGACCTTCATAGAATCATAGAACCATAGAACCATAGAGCTGGAAGAGACCTCAGAAGGTCATCAAGGACCAAACCCAACTATATCAACCCAGCCAGGGCTTTGTCAAGCCGAGACTTAAACACCTATAGGGATGTAGACTCCTCTACTTCCCTAGGTAACCCATTCCAGTGCTTCACTACCCTCCTAGTGAAATACCTGGGCCTCTCCCACCACAACTTGAGACCATTGCTCCTTGTTCTGCCATCTGTCACTACTGAGAACAGCCTCTCACCATCCTCTTTGGAACCTCCCTTCAGGAAGTTGAAGGCTGCTATCAAATCCCCCCTCACTCTTAGCTTCTGCAGACTAAACAGACCCAACTCCCTCAGCCTCTCATATGCTCCAACCCCCTAATCATTTTGGTTGCCCTCCGCTGGACCCTCTCCAATGCGTCCACATCCTTTTTGTAGTGGGGGGCCCAGAACTGGACACAATACTCCAGATGTGGCCTCACCAAAGCCGAATAAAGGGGAATAATGACATCTCTGGATCTGCTGGCAATGCTCCTCTTAATGCAACCTAATATGCCATTAACCTTCTTGGCTACAAGGGCACACTGTTGACTCATATCCAGCTTCTCATCCACTGTAATGCCCAGGTCCTTTTCTGCAGAACTACTACTTAACTGGTTGGTCTCCAGCTTGCAACTATGCTTGAGATTCTTCTGTCCCAAGTGCAGGACTCTATACTTGTCCTTGTTGAACCTCATCAGATTTCTTGTGGTCCAAACCTCCAATTTGTCTAAGTCACTCTGGACCCTATCTCTTTCCTCAAGTGTATCTACATCTCCCCCTAGCTTAGTGTCATCCGCAAACTTGCTGAGGGTGCAATCCATCCCCTCATCCAGGTCATTAATACAGATATTGAACAAAACCGGTCCTAGAACCGAACCGTAGGGCACTCCGCTAGAAACTGACCGCCATCCTGACATTGAGCCGTTGATCACTACACGCTGGCCCCGGCCCTCTAGCCATCTTTCTATCCATCTTACTGTCCATTTATCCATTCCACATTCCCTTAACTTGCTTGCAAGAATATTGTGGGAGACCGTATCAAAAGCCTTGCTAAAGTCAAGGTATATCACATCCACTGACTTTCCCACATCCACAGAGCCAGTTACCTCATCATAGAAGCTAATCAGATTGGTCAGGCACAACTTTCCCTTTGTGAATCCATGCTGACTATTCCTAATCACTTTCCTCTCTTCCAAGTGCCTCAAAATGGATTCCTTAAGGATCCCTTCCATGATTTTTCTAGGAACCGAGGTAAGACTGACTGGCCTATAGTTCCCTGGATCGTCCTTCTTCCCTTTTTTGAAGATGGGCACTACATTTGCCTTTTTCCAATCATCCGGGATTTCTCCCAACCTCCACGACTTTTCAAAGATAATGGCCAAAGGCTCCTCAATGACATTTGCCAACCCCCTCAGTACCCTAAGATGCATTAAGTCCGGACCCATGGATTTGTGTACATTTAGCTTTTCTAAATAGTTCCTAACCTGTTCTTTACCCACGAAGATGGGCTGTCCATCTTCATCTCATCTTGTGTCACTTAGCGCATTAGTCTGGGAGCCCACCTTGTCCATGAATACAGAGGCAAAGAAAGCATTGAGTACTTCAACTTTCCCCACATCATCTGTCACTAGGTTACCTCCTTCATCCAGTAGGGGCCGCACACCCTCTCTGATCACCTTCTTCTTGTTAACATGCCTGTAGAAACCGTTCTTGTTATCCTTCACATCCTTAGCCAGTCGCAATTCCATTTGCGCTTTCGCCTTCCTGATAACCCCCCGGCATTCTCAAGCTATACATTTAAACCCCTCCCTGGTCATTTGTCCAAGTTTCCACTTTTTGTAAGCTTCCTTTTTGTGCTTAAGTTCACCAAGGATTTCCCCTGTAAGCCAATCCGGTCTCCTACCATGTTTGCCTCTCTTGCTACGCGTAGGGATGGTTTCTTTCTGTGCCTTCAATAAGGCTTCTTTAAAATACTGCCAGCTGTCCTGGACTCCTTTCCCCTTCATGTTACCATCCCAGGGGATTCTGCCCATCAGGTCTCTGAGGGAGTCAAAATCTGCTTTTTTGAAGTCCAAGGTGTGTATTTTACTACTCGCTTTTCTTTCTTCGGTCAGGATCCTGAAATCTACCATCTCATGATCACTGCTTCCCAGGTTGTAACCCACCTCTACTTCCCCTCTTAGTTCCTCCCTGTTTGTGAGCAGAAGGTCAAACTGCTCACGACCCCTGGTCGGATCCTTCAGCACTTGTGTCAAGAAGTTATCCCCAACATTCTCCAAAAACTTCCTGGATTGCCTGTGTACTGCCGTATTGGTTTCCCAACAGATGTCAGGGTGATTAGAGTCCCCCATGAGAACCAGGGCCTGCGATCTGGAAGCTTCTCTCAGTTGTCCGAAGAAAGCCTCATCTACCTCATCCACCTGATTCGGTGGCCTGTAGCAGACACCAACCACAACATCACTGCTGTTGTATGCTTCTTTAAACTTAACCCATAGACTCTCAACAGGTTTTTCTCCCTCTTTATACTGGAGTTCAGAGGAATCCTAGTGCTCCCTTACATATAGTGCAACTCCTCCTCTTTTTCTCCCCTGCCTGTTCTTCCTGAACAGTCTATACCCGTGGTCCCCAACCCGGTGCCCGCGGGCGCCATGGCGCCCGCCGGGCACTTTACATGCGCCCGCGGAGCAATCTGGGCTGGCAGGTGCCAGCCCCGGGCGCATGGCTGGTCCCGGCCCCGGGGGCGCCGCGCATGCCCTTGCTGGCTCCGGCTCCGGCTCCGGCTCCGGCCTTGGCCCCGCCCCCGGGGGCACCGCGCGTGCTCTGGCCCCGGCCCCGGTCTTGGCCCCGCGGCGCTTACGGGGGCGCGCCGGCCCCGGGCGCGTGGCTATGGGGGGGGCCCCCGACCCCGGATACGTGGCTATGGGGGGGCCCCCGACCCCGGGTGCGTGGCTATGGGGGGGCCGCCCCCGGGCGGGCAAGTGTCCCCGCCCCCTGGCGCCCGCCACCTGAAAAGGTTGGGGACCACTGGTCTATACCCTTCCATGACAGCGCTCCAGTCATGTGAGTCATCCCACCAAGTCTCTGTTATCCCAATTAAATCATATTTCATGGACTGGGCCAGGGCCTCCAGTTCTTCCTGTTTGTTGCCCAGGCTTCTCACATTAATGTACAAACACCTCAGGTAACCAGTTGATCGCCCTATCTTCTCCATTCAAATCAGGGATCCTCCTTTCTTGCTCCTTCCTCTCTGCATTTCTTCCCGGTATCTGACTTTCCCACTCCCCTCAGGGTTTTGGTCACCGTCCCCTGACGTGCCTAGTTTAAAGCCCTCCTCACTAGGTTTGCAAGCCTGCCTGCAGAGATGCTCCTTCCTCTCTTTGTTAGGTGGATCCCATCTCTTCCTAACAATCCTTGTGCCCAGAACAGAGTCCCATGGTCGAAGAAACCAAAGCCCTCTCTGCAACACCACCTGCACAACCATGCATTTACATCCTCAATTCAACGATCCCTGCCCAGTCCTTTCCCTTCAACAGGGAGGATGGACGAGAACACCACTTGCGCTCCGAATTTTTGTATCCTTCTTCCCAGCACTACATAATCCGTAGTAATCCACTCAAGGTCATTCTTGGCCATATCGTTAGTTCCCATGTGGAGAAGCAGGAAGGGGTAGCAATCTGAAGGTTTGCTCAGTTTGGTAAGCCTGTCAGTCACATCCTGAATGCGAGCTCCCGGTAAGCAGCACACCTCTCAAGATTCCAGGTCCGGATGGCAGATGGATGGCTCAGTCCCTCTTAGGAGGGAGTCCCCGACCACCACCACCTGTCGTTTTCTTTTGGGGGTGGTGGCTGTGGAACCCCCATCCCTAGGACTACACATCCCATGCCTTCCAGTAGATGGTGTTCCCTTCCGGTTTCTTCCTTGTGAGGTCCCTTCCAGAGCTTTCAGCACTGCAGAGCCTGTGGAGAGAGCCT
The DNA here is from genome assembly GCF_049634645.1 of Pelodiscus sinensis. NCBI lineage: Eukaryota > Metazoa > Chordata > Testudines > Trionychidae > Pelodiscus > Pelodiscus sinensis. Next base: position 313,134,514 of record NC_134711.1, read on the forward strand.
GAAAGCGATTACTTACCTCTATAGCATTGGGGAATTCCCATGCTTTCTCCCCTTCTAGAAGTTACATGCTGCCAGTTTTCTTCTTGGTCATGTACTGCCCTCTCTGGCTCTTCCACCTGCTGTGCTTGAAGGATTAAATGCTGCCTTCTATCGAGGAAGTCTTCATCCTCTCTGATTGAGCATACGGTCGACACTTGCACCTCCAGTCCTCTAATTTTTTCTTCCAAAATGTTGACCAGCTTGCACTTAGTGCAGATGAAATCCGTTCTTTATTCCGGGAGGAAGACAAACATGTCACACTCCGTGCAGGTAACAACAGCAGACCTATCACCATCCATCGCTGCTGTCCTAGAGAGGGGATTTAAAAAGAAAGGCAAGAGAACCTCACCCCCTTCCCAACTCCCTCTCTAAACTCACTGTTAGCACTCACCTGTTCGCAAGCTCCTTGGTCGCTTGCCCACTGCCTTATAAAGCCCTGGAGTGCCTGAAAGTCCCTCCTCCTACCAAGGCTCAGCCAATCAGCAGAGGCTTCTAGAATTCAAACTTTAATTAGAAGCCAACAGTTTCCACCTGCCAATCACAGCACACACTCCATGAAGAGGTGGGGGAGGGCAAAGGAGAAGTGTGTGTGGGGGGGAAGTCTCACTCACAAACACAGGGGAAAAAACAAACAAAAACAAAAAAAGAACACACACCAACCCTCACTCACGGAGACAAGCTCAGCACACAGTAAGAAAGCCCCAATAACAACACACACTTCCCTCAAGAGTCCTAATACCTCAGTGGAGATGGTAAAGAGACTAAACAGCCCTAACCTGAGGAGCTGGAAGATAGGCTGGGTAGCTCCCCTCACACATCACTAGCACAGTCCCCTGAATGCCTTCATCCATCCCATCATGACCCAAAAGCACCATGCCCTGTTCTACACTAGGGAGTTATTTCGAAATACCCCCCTTATGTTGAAATAACAAGCAGAGTGTCCACACTACCAAGCCCATTATTTCAAAATAACAGACTGGTTATTTCAAAAGCTATGCTCCTGCTTCCTCTGGGGAATAATGCTTATTTCAAAATAGCGGTAGTGTGGACCCTCCGCTGCTGCTATTTCGAAATAACTATTCCCCAGAATAATTCGACGTAATTACTCCCCAGTGCTTCCTCAGGCTCTATGTCGAGGTAGTGTGTCCACAATAACAGAACCTGCCTTGGACTAATTTCGAGGCTTCCCCTATAGTGTGGACACTTTCAGTTTTGTTATTTCAGGAGTTATTAAATTGATTTTAGTTATTTCAAAATAGTTTCCTAGTGTAGACATGCCCCTTGGGACCTCAGGTGGGGTACTGGTCACCAGGGCTCTCTTCCACTTTGCCTCTCTGTCTCTCCACAGGCTTCCCCACAAGTGTCCCCACACTCCCAGTAGCTCAGATGGTCGTTGTTCGGGGAGCAGGATGCATTTTCAGGCCTTACAGCCCATCACCGCCAATTTTATTAACTCCCTTTATGTCTGTCCCACAGGTTACTTGTTGAGGGAAGGTTGTGGAGATGATAGCTCCCTTCAGGGACAGGGAGGTGCCAGCTACTCTCTTCTACATTAGTAATCTTCATGGGAATGAGGTAGGATCTTCAGGAACAGGACAGGTTCAGGGCCCTTTCTACCCCAAGCTAGGATATGCAGGGAGAGGATGACACGTCTCTCCCCTCTTTTACATGGCATGTTTCTTTCAAAAAACCTGTACTATGACAATGGTATATAGTTAAAAACTCCTAATCATATGGGCCTCAATTCAGCAGTTACATAAGCACAGTCTAACCTTAAGCATCTGAGGGTACATCTACACTGCATGGCTATTTTGAAATAAGCTATTATGGAACAGTTATTCTGAAATAGCTTATTTCAAAATAGCACATCTACACTGCAGGGAAGCCACGAATTAGACTGAGGCAGGCTTCCCTAATGTGGACGTGCTACCTTGATTTAGAGCCCCCGAAGGCACTGGGGAGGAATAACTTAGAATGGCCCTGTTTGAGAGGCTATTTCGAAATAACAGCAGTGGAGCATCTATACATGCCTTATTTCAAAATAGCTATTTCAGAATAGGCATTATTCCTTGTAGAATTAAGTTTACAGATTTCAGACTAAGCTGTCTGTTATTTCGAAATTATTTCAAAATAACGGAATGGCTGTCTAGACGCTTGTATTGTTATTTCAAAATAACGCTAGTTATCTCGAAATAATGGTGCAGTGTAAATGCATCCTGAGTTAGCCCCTGGATTTCAGGCTTGTACTCAAGATACTTTGGTGGCTAAAGGCCTTAATTCACAGTAAACAGTGTTCTAAACCAGTGTTTCTCAACCTGTATTTAATAAAATACCCCTTTACAAAAAAATTGTACCTACAGTTTTCAGACACACAAAATTTTTTCCTACCATTGCAACACATTTGTTTAAACAACTTAATTGTAGCTGGGCGGGCAATGACATTTTTGGGTGTAAAAAGTACAAAAATAATAAAGCGCTGTAAAACTTAAAACAAAAATTCAGTTTTCTCCACATTTCAGTTGTGTTCACGTGCCCCCTGACTTCTCTCAAGTACCCCTAAGGGTACTGATACCACTGGCTGAGAAACACTGTTCTAAACCACCTTATTGGATATAGTTATTTTAAAAATATTAATCTATCCCATCCCATTCATGTAATCTATTTAGACTGAAAGCATTTTAATTCAGGAAACCTAACTTCTTTCCTTGTAAAGTGACTGGCTGTACAAAAATTAAATCACAATATATCGTATATATATATAGAATGTGTTTTTCTTCATGTAACACAGTATATATACATGTATAAAATAAATGGTAGAGCATAATTGCACTGTGTTAGTATAGGAAATATATCCTGATTATAATAAGAATACAGTAAAAGTAAACTCACGGGGAAAGATAAAACTTATAAAACCATTTATGTTTAGCTTGGAGAAGATGGGGCCCTGAAAATACTTTCTCTTAACCAGATGTTTGCAGTCTTTTCTTAACTGAACCATTCATAGATTATTCAGTGAATTATTTCAGGTTTGGAAATGGTGACTTGTTAAAAGAGAGGAGAGAGCGAGAGTAGCACAAACTGCCATTATTATGTAAATAGGCCCAGAGGAAAAAGGACAGTGCAAATGATAGCACTGATCTAATTATCTGCAGGCCAATATAGCCAAGTCACTGAAAGAGGCCCACAGAAAAGGCTGCCACAGAAGCACAAAAAACAGCCAGAAAACAATAAGGAACTTAGCAACAGTATAAAAACCGACTTCTTCCTGTGCACAAAGAGCAGTTTTATGAGCATTTTTCTTGCTTTCAGTTTGCAGAAAAGGTTAGACTACATTTTAAATACTATCCCATGGGCTCCTCCCCCCCAAGCATGAACGATTCTCTGGCACCCTATCGTATATTTGCCCATACAGCAGTGGGAATGCTGAAAGATGCAGTCTGGCTTAACATGGTCAAATTGCCGTCCATGTGGTTTCCTTTGGGCTGACATTACAAACTGTAGACAGCTTGTGGCTCATTGAAAGACCCTGTTAGGCAGTTTAGATGATGGAAGTGCCCTTGGTACTGAGTGAGGACTGCTGGCTTTTCAGGGAAAGAGATAGTCTAAAGCATCCTTTTTTTCTCTTTAGCACTGTCTGGGGAATCGCAGAATCACAGAATGCAAGAACTGGAAGGGGCCTTGAAAGATCATCAAGTCCAGTCCCCTGCCCTCATGGCAGGATCAAGCTCATGAGCAGCTGCAGCTCAGAAGGCTGCCTCACAGCAAAACAGTCAGGGGGCACATACAAGTAAGAAGCAAAGAAAAAAATCCAAACCCCAAATCCAAAAACAAAACCCCTGGCTCCACAACGGGGAGCAGAAAAAAAAAGACGCTCACCTCACTCCCCCTCAAGCTCCAGCCCCAAGGAAGGGGCATGGCAGGAGGTGGGCCACATTAACTCTTCTGAGGCCTGGGTGAGGCCAAAAATAGGGAGTTCATTGTGCATGAGGGGGCTGCAGGGAAGCAGGCTGGAGGTGGGGGGGTCTGTACAGGAGGTATAGTACAGGAGTGGGTTGGTGGGTGGGGAGTCTGGAAGGGAAAGAAGATGCCAGAGTGGGATAGGTGTGGGATCTAGAAGGGAGGGTGCATGGGCAGGGTTAGGGTGGGGGATGGGGTCCGGATGGGGTCTGGGTGGGAGGGGGTGCAGAAGCAGGGTTAGGGTGCAGGATCTGGATGGGAGGGAGTTGTGGGAGGAGCACGATTCCTGGCCAGTGGGAGCAATGTGGGGCAGTGCCTGCAGGGAAGTGCTCCCTGCTGTGGGCAGAGACACTCCATCCCACCACGCCAGGCAGAGCCCCTGGGTTGAACCCGGCCCCACCGCTGCCTTCACTTGTTCTTTGACTACTGAGAGCTGCTAACCTCCTCCCATACTGTGCTGCCCAGTGCAGCAATCTGGGAACAGACTTTGTGAAGACCAAGGCAAAAAAAGCTTTTGAGTACTTCAGCTTTTTCCACATCATCTGTTACTAGGTTGCCTTCCCATTCAGCAAGGGTTCCACACTTTCCCTGAACTTTTTCTTGTTGCTAACATAACTGTGGAAACCCTTGTTAACCTTCATGGCCCTTGCTAGCTACAACTTCAGTTGCACTTTGGCCTTCATGATTACACCTTGAATGCTCGATCAATAGTTTTACACTCTGCCCTAGTCATCTGGCCAAGTTTCCACTTCTTGTAAGCTTCCTTTTAATGTTTAAACTCACCAAAGATTTATCTGTTAAGCTAAGCTGGTCACCTGACATGTTTGCTATTCTTTCTGCACATTGGGATGGTTTGCTCCTGCATCCTCAATAAGGCTTTTTAAAAATACAGCCAGTTCTCCTGGACCTCTTTCCTCCTTATATCTGCCTCCCAGGGGATCTTGCCCATCAGTTTCCTGAGGGAGTCAAAGTTTACTTTTCTGATGGCCAGGATCTGTGTTCTGCTGCTCTCCTTTCTTCCTTTTGTCAGGATCCTGAACATGACCATCTCATGATCACTTCACATCCACTTCCTCTACCAATTCTTCCCTGTGTGAGAGCAGCAGGTCAAGAAGAGCCTGACCCTTAGTTGCTTCCTCCAGCACTTACACCAGGAAGGTGTCCCCAACAACCTCCAGAAATGCTCTGGAATGGCTGTGCACTGCTGTGTTGCTTTCCCAGCAGATGTCTCCCATGACAGCCAGGGCCTGTGATCTGGAAACTTCTGTTACTTGTCCAAAGAAAGCTTTATCTTCCTCAGCCTTCTGGTCTGGTTGTCTATAGCAGATGCCCACTGTGACATCAACTTTGTTGCTCTCTTCTCTAATCTTAAGCCAAAGACTCTTAACGGTTTCATACTGGAGAACTGGGCAATCATACTGCTCTCTTACATAAGCTGTGTCTACACTACATTCCTTTTCTCAAAAAAGGGATGTAAATTAGACACTTCGAAATTGCAAATAAAGCCGGATTTAAATTTCCCACACTTCATTTGCATGAAGGCGGCCATGGTTTTTTTCGAAAAGGGGCTTTTTGAAAGAAAAACAGCTGTTTAGATGGGGATCGTTCGACAATAAAACCCTTTTTCGAAAACTCTTGTACTCCTGAAAAAAATAAGTACAAGATCTTTTGAAAAAGGCTTTTATTTTCAAATGATCCACGTCTAAACAGCTGTTTTTCTTTTGAAAAGCCCCTTTTCGAAAAAACCTGAGCCGCCATTATGCAAATGAAGCACAGAAAATTTAAATCCCAGCTTCATTTGCAATTTCGAAGTGTCTAATTTACATCCCTTTTCCAAGAAAAGGGATGTAATCTAGACGTACCCATACAGTGCAACTCTTCCACCTTTTCTCACCAGCTTGTCCTTCCTGAACAGTTTATACCATTCATGACAGTGTTCTAGTCATGTAAGTTACCCCACTAAGTCTCTGTTATTCCATTCACATTATAGTTCCTTGACTTCTAATTCTTCTCATCTGTTTCCCAGGATTCTTCTGTTCATGTATAGGCACATGTACAGGCATTTCTGGCTTGCTACTTGCTCAAAGCATGGTGATTAATCTCATATTAAGATCAAGCATGTCTCTTCAGCTTAAGCCTTGGAAAGTGCTTAGATACCATACTGATGAGTGATGAGCATATTGCTGTTACAACATTAACAATAATAATGTTTGTATAATAATTTTTGAGAGGGGAAGGACAAGCTTTGCTCTATTTTTCTTTTCTTTTTTTTTTTTGCTTCCCATTTTGGGTTGTCTAGCTGCAGATCTGTACTCCCGACATTTGAATGCATGGTATTTCAAACTTAACATTGCAGGATGGCATATGTATGCAATACATGCTGGGGAGGTATTGTGAAGTATAAAACATTTATCAGCATGAATTAGGAATGGATTCATTGCACATGTGGCAGGTATTTCCAGAAATAATTTTTCAGAAGCTGGTCTGTTAGACTGCACATTTCCCAAGAGGAAAGACATCATGGCATGGCTAACCAGAAGTGGATCCATGAATGGGGATTTGGGGCCACTTCCAAATGAATGTTTTGATAAAACTCCATAGCTACTGAAGCAAATCCAAGAAATTGAATAGCCAACAGCAATGCAGCATGGTCTACTAGATAGGGCAGAAGACTGGGACTTAGGAACCCGGTGCAAAATCCTGACGCCACTAAAGTCAAAAGCAAAATTCCCATTGACTTGAGTGAGGCCAGGATATTCCTTCTAAGTTCTCTTCCCAACTCTGCTACTGACATGTTTGCATGACCATGGGCAAGATACTTTACCTAGCTCTGCCTTTTTTTCCTCTCTCCCCCTTTGATTGTCTTCTCTATTTGTCAGGGATGGTCAAAAAATTTTTCATTATTTTTTTTTTATTGGAAAATTAGTGCTTTTTTTAAAAAATGAAGATACCTCTGTAGACTTTTAAATTTTTTCTGTTAAAAATGTCTTGAGATTTTTAACCATTTTAATCCAAACCATTATCAAAATGAGTGCCACTATTTTTTATATATTGAAAGTCAGATTTTTGATTAACTCAAAATTTGTTTACTGAAAACTCAGTTTTCTATAAAAAAGATAACCCTATTGACTAACTTTCAATAAAAATTGGAAAAACTTTTAACAAAACCACGATTTTTTTAAAAAAAAAGAAAGAAAAATGGCAATTTCAAACTCTCTGAAAGAAAAAAAACTTTAAAAAATTGAAATCGTTCCTGAAACTGTTGTTTCATGTTTCTAACCAACTGTGCTAATTAGCTGGTAAGATCTTTGTGGAAGCGGCTCTCTCTTTCTCTGTGTTTGTACAGCCCAGAACAATGGAGTCCTGATCTTGGCCGGTGCCTGTAGGTTCTTCAGTAACACAAATGACAACACAGTAATCTACTATAGATTTGAGAGAGTTTGTCTGTACATCAGTGTGTCTGACTGTGTGTCCATCTGTCAGTCTGTTTGTTCAAGAACTGCTAAATGGTAAAAGCCAGGATCACCAAATTCAGGATACAGCTTCCTCTTAAATTAACTTTAATCAAGGTAAGGAGTTGGTTGTGCCAGGAAAATGGGATGTGCCTGGAATGGGATTGCTTCTCATAAGATCATATAGAAAAAAGACAGGCAGGTGAAAGAGGCTGGCTGGGGGCGTGAGCCCCCTTCTCCAGGATTATCCCAGCCCTGAGCCTTCTACCCCCAGGGACCCTTTAGGGAGGATGGGAGGGCTGAAGGGGAACAGCCAGCAATGTTCCTATAGGAACTCCCTCCCTCCGGTTCATATGGGACTGTTGCTGGCTGCTTCCCTTTGTCAGGGAGCAAGAGGAAAGTGCACAGTTTGCTGCATTCCTCACTCTGGCTGGGGAGTCCAGGGGGCAGATGAACCTGGATCTGCCCCCGCTGGGGACATGCTGTGCCTGCTGGAGCTGCAGCAGGTTGCTTCTCATAAAACCCAACAGAAAAGAGACACAATTACTAAGTCAAGTACTGACCTCAACAGTGAGGATACGTCACCCCCACCCCGGCCAAGATTTTCAAGTTAGACACCTACAGCATTATTTAAGTTCCTATGTGTTCTAAGAAGGTCAAAAAATGCAGTGTTTGAAATTTCTGGGCATCCTGCAGCTCTCAAGGATTTTGTGGAGCTGCTAACACTTAGGGCCAGGAATCAGGGCCTGAAGCAGATTCAATCTCCAGACTACCTACTGCAGGAGGCTGCCTGATTGGCTATGCTGTCCGATTGGTTGGAAGAGTCAGCAGATCATGCGCATAGTTGTTCCCAGCCTTATCTCACTCCAAGTTACCCATTTCTGACCATCGACTTTGATTTCTGATTTCTGGCTCTGGCCTCTTATTCTGGCACTTACCTTGGGGTCCCAATTCTTGCTATCAGCTCTTGTGTAGCTTGACTCCTGCTCCAACCACTAGGCATGACCATCTACATCCCCATCTCTGACATGTAGCACTTGTGAAAATCAGGTCAATTAATAGGAAATCCGGCTCCAAGACAAGTCAATGGAAAGAGTAACATTGACATTGCTGGGAGCCACACTGGATCCTTATTTGGGTGCCCAAATATCAATTTAGGAGCCTACTGGTCTCCAAAGCTTGGCCCAGTTGTATAAAATGAGGGAGTGTGGCAACTGCCACCATTGCCCCTCCCCACCAGTGGGCCTGGTCAGGAATGATATAAATGGAGCTTGGTCCTGCCATGTGTGCAGGCAACTGGACTTGTTGACATCTTGAGGTCCCTTCCTGTTCCAGTATTCTATGATTCGACAGTGCAGGAGATTGGGGATTGGGATTTCTGGCTTCTTTTCCTCACTTCTACTGTTGACTTTTTGTAAATGTGGACAAAACACTTTGCCTAACACTTTCTTTGGAAGTCTGGATTTTTGGGTCCCTGATTGAGGCAATTGAGACCTGATTATCAAAGGTGCTGTGGAGCCAGGAATTTGTGGGGGCTAGCACTTGCATTTCAGACATTTGATGAGCTATGTTATTCAGTGAATCATGTGTTTTTTAAAGCAAAGAGGAAGTACCTTTGTCCCCAATAGCTCGGGATAAACAAGGCAGCATTTTACATTAATCCTTAATGTTTCATTAAAAATCTTCCCTTTTTATTTGCTACTCATTTAAAAATTTACAATCAAAGCCACATGCAAATAATAAAGGTAAGGGGAATAGGTTTTCGCTCACACCACATATATTTACATGCAGAACTAACTGTGCGCCAAGCTGTGAAACTGATCAAAAGATGGCAAATTTCACAGGGGAGGAAAATGAAAAATTCTCCTACATTACGAAAACCACTAACAGCGTCTTTTTATTTACAGATACTCATAGATTTTTTTTCTCTAATAAATATGTATACTGCAGCTTAATGCTGGCCTGGGAGCAGGATTTACAAATCTGTATTAAAACAAATAAGCCAGATAAAATAACAATGATTCCAGCCCCTAATTCGCTTTTTCCAAAAGGCAAATGGTGCTTTTATGTAGCTCTTTGGTGGGGATGGAGAACCAATGGCTAGTCATCGATGCTCTGCATTCAATAAGGCAGCCCACAAAAGTTATCAAATGCACTATTTTCATGGCAGACACAGAATTTCATGGTTTTGTGACTTTTGTGACATTGTGATTTATTCCAGGCCATTTATAATTAAGCCATGAATAATTATGCAGACTCAAAATGGAAGATTTATAAAATAAAGCCAATATCCTTCCCAGGTTTTTGTGTTGTTAAATAATTGGATAGCTTTAAATAGTCTAAAAAGTTTAAAATGGAGAGCTGGAAATCTATTGAAGTGGCCTTTAAAATGTTTCTTAAAGCTAGAGGATTAAAACAAAAGTCACAGTACAACACAGTGAACATAAATGCTTCTGAAAGGAAATCCTCCCTCCCAAATAAAATGTTCATACAACAAACAGGCATCTTACAGTCTAACCCAGTGAAAATGATACAGTTTCAGATTATGAAATTGAGGGTTGCTTTCTTACAAACTGTTTTGGGAAATGTTTTCTTTACCACTGGAAGTTTATTTTGATTTTATTCTAGATTTCCCCTCTAACTTCCCAAGATAGATTTCACATACATAAGAAAGTGTGATAAATTAAATGCATATACTAAATGCATAACGTGGGCATGGAGTAACAGTTTGTATGGCAGGAACAAATGACTAAGATCAAGAACCTGATTCACCATTATATAACTGCAGTTTTATGCTGGAGTTATTCTATTGAAACCAAGGAATTATACTGGGGTAAAACTACAGTAACTTGGCTGCAGGTGAGCAAGAGGTAGGAAGAGATGAAGCTGTGTCCTCACTAAAATTATGGATTTTTGATCCTCACCAATCAGGCTAATTATTTTCCCCAATAGAAACTAGTATGTGCTCTGTCTTGCATTCTTCACTTAGGCAAAACTCCCATTGGCTTTAAGCAAGTTCATACTCTATAAATCCAAGGCATCTTTACCAAACACTGAAAATACAGGACATGATCTTGAACTCACAAGTGACTGCATTCTCTGCACACCTGAATATCCCTTGATTCCAGTGGGAATTTTGGGTTTGTGTAGAATGCGAAATGCCTTTGCAGGTCTCTTTCATGTCTAATTTCCATTTAATTTATTTTTGTTGTATTAAAGAAAAATAGAAGGAAAAGTCTGGGAATTAGGGCCAGATTCTGACATCCTTATTTACATTACCCTTACACTTTGAGCGGTCCCACTGAAATGTATGAGCGTTACTCATAATTTCAGAATCTGGCCCAACTGTGCTGAGATCTAGCCCTTCTAGGCTCTCCTGGATTGAGTTCTGAGCATCTGCATAGCAATGACTCCGGTTTAGACTTTGTCTTTATGCAGCTCTTTTGAATGTGATGTCCAAACACTCGTGTCACATGTGCACAAGCATCCCTTTCTCTCTTCTTCCGGGAGGAGTATGTTTTAGAGAACATGAACTGGACAACAAGATCAAAAGGGCCCAGGAAACCGAGACAATGGACTCCAGGTTCCGCAAAGGCAAAACAAATTTTCTCTTCACATATTGTCAAGTCTGCAGCCCAACCCCCACAATATTATCCGGAGACACTGATCCTTTAATAAAAGAGTACGTATAAGTGATTATTTGATCTGAATGGCACTACACAGTTTTATACCACCTAGGGATCAAGCCCATATGTATAAATATATACACCCTCTTTCTACTACTTACACTAAATATATGCCCTTCATTTCTGTGGCTAACATAAAGCATTTTCTTGTGTCACATACTCTCTTTAGTAGTAGTAACACAAAACAGCAGTTTTTAAATTTTCTCTAACTGTTGCAAGTATAAACTTCCTGCAAATTTTAGATTGTTTGCCGAGGTTCAATAAAATGAAGATTTTTTAGGTCAACATTTTCTTCTGGCAGACTGAGCCTGAAGTGCACTTTATTTCCCTTTAATTTAACAGCTCCAGCAGCTTTTCCAGTTAAATCGACTGTTCATTATTGAGCCCCATTTATGAAGGGCTGTGCAGTGCAGTTTAATGAATCCCTGGCACAAAGCTCCCTTTCAGTGTAGGGAAAGAATAGCAGCCTATTTAGGTCCTGTAGGGCTGTATGTCAAAGGCGGCCCATAATGCTTGTCAGGGAAGGGCAGAAATTCCCACTGATATAAGAATGTGCAAGAAATCAACTTTCACAACCAACTAGCAGATTAAGACACGATCAGGAAATGAGACTGTATGCTTAGAACAGTGACACCTGTTTTGGCAGAGAGATTTTCCCATAACTTGATAACCACACAGGTCTGTACAACTGGGGGCAAGGGGATGGCAATTCCCTCCCCCGCTTTGCCATAGAGAATTTCCTCTTTTAACGTAGCCTCATTGAGGCAATTGTAAAACAAAAACAAGTGCCATTAATTCCATGTCCTGAAAATACCACAAACATGATCATTAAAACTCTCAGGCATTGATAGGGGATGGTTCTGTTAATAAGGGGCCAAACCTTAAAGGCTGTACTTAGGACCAGATCCTGTTACCTTTATTTGTGTTGTGTAGTATCTTGCTCTGTGGGTAGTCCCAATGGGTCAGACTGGAAGTCTTCACTCATATTGGTGGGAGTTACTCCCAGGGGTAGCCCCACTGAAGTCAATGGGGCAGAATCTGATACCCATTCTTTGGTTTAATAAAGTTCGGTGGTGTTACTCAGGCAGGAAGGCATTACTCAGCATGAGTAACGGTGCCAGACTATGGCAGCACAAGGCATTAAGGCTTATTTGCTGAAACAAGTGACAATATCTGCTGCCTGCTCCGCAAAAAACCAATGCTCAGTTTTTAAGAATAACACTGTGCTTATTACTAAAGGCAGGATATATGGATGATGTAAGAGTACAGCTACACAGCAGTTGGAAGATAAAATTCCTAGCTCAGGTAGACACATGTGGACCAGCTCTCCTTAAGCCAGCAGCTAAAAACAAGTGAGGCTGCAACAGTGGCTTGAGCATGTACCCAAAGGGCCAGGCAAAACTGAACTTGAGTGGCTAGCTTGAGCTGCTGCCTGTGCTGCCAAGACCACACTCCTGTTGTTAGCTGCTAGTTTGAGCTGTACCCTAAGCCACTGGTTATAGTGAGTTATGTATCCCCGGAGGCGCTCAAACCACAGAGGATGTGGCCTGGTTACAAAGTCTGATGCTGAAGCCACAGACACTTATGCTTTTAGCAAGGGAGGTCCCTTGGCATTGGCCAAGATGGCAGCCATCACAAATGCACATGCCAAGATGACTAAGGGAGGATATGATAGAGGTTTATAAAATCCTGATTGGCTTGGAGGATATAAATAAGAAAGTATTATTTACTCTTTTTCATAACAGAAGAACTAGGATTCATCAAATGAAATGAATAGGCAGCTGATTTAAAACAAACAAAAGGAGGCATTTCTTCACACAACTCAGTGAATCTGAGGAACTCCTTGCCACAGGATTTTAGAAAGGCCTAGATACTAACAGAATTTTTTAAAAAGAACCAGATAAGTTCATGGAGGGTTAGGTCTGTGATGGATGGGAGGAGTACTACCCTTTTCTAGACATCCCAGCATTCAGTGACTAAAGAGTTAAACCCAGAACAGTGGGGATTGAGGAAGTGTTGGCAGGGAGCCAGGAGACCCAATGGGAAGAAAGTGTGAGATCTGAATTGAAAGAAGTGATGTGCCTGCTGCAGTTCTTTGAGGGGTTGAGAGAAAAAGCTGGGGAGAGATGAAGTGAACCTTGGGAGCTGGACATAGACTGTCCAGCAAAATTCATGTCTACAAAGGATGGAACCTGGGAACAAGAAAAGTGAGTAGATGGGGAATGTGGTGTTAGATGTGATCATGTTGTTATTATTATTTTTTTTTATTTCTGGTTTGTAAACTCCGTGCTGAGTCCATGTGCCAACCCCCCTTGCCCGGAACACTGTAACTGAAACTGAGTTTATCTTCGTCTTGTTAATAAAAGCATCTTTTTAAGACTATAACCTGATTCTTGTGTCCTACAAGGCAGGAGGGTCTATGTGCATGTACCTGAGACTGAGAGGTCAGCTATTAGAAATTTCAAGCTGTCTCCTGAGGGAGGGTAAAAGCTCTCCTTGGCGCTTTCCTGAAGGAGGGTAAAAAGAGCACGGAAAGAAGTTTCCAAGTGAAATTCCTGGATTTAAATAGAAAGGGATTTTGCACGTGGGTGGTGGTAGCATCCCACCCAGGGACAGGGACCCTGGGGAGTTTTTAAGCAGAAGCCTATACCGGGAAGGAAAGTCTCTTGCAGGCCCCCCACCTTTTCCATTTCAAGTTCTAGAGTGGGGAACAGCCTTGACAAAGTCCATCTATGACTATTATTTCAGAAGGGCAGGGATGGTGTCCCTAGACCAGGCCCACTGCTAGGAAGAGTTCAAGGGATGGGGGGAACTGCCCCAGGGCCTGGCGATTCAACAGGGTCCAGGGTTCTTGGTTGCTCTCACCACTACTGTGGTAGCCGGAGTCCTGGGCCCTTCTAATTACCACTGGAATGCAGCGCAGCACATTCTGGGCAGCACTGAGGTTGCCAGGGAATGGGGACAGTGTGGTGCAGCATGCTCTGGGCAGCTCTGAGGCTGTCTGGGGGAGGCTAGTCTCAGCCCCAACCCTTCTGCCTGAGGCCCCATTCCAGGGGCATGGAGCCAGATCCCTCCCTCCCCTACCTTGCCCAGGGGCCCAGCAAGGCTGTCAGCCCCTCTGCCAGTGGGTGGCCTCTCTTTGCCCATGGGTGACTGGGATGGATCATGTGATGATTAACTGTTCTAGTCATTCCCTCTGAAGCACCTGGCTTTGGCACTATCAGGAAACAGGGGACTGGGCTTGATGGACAATTTGTGTGACCCAGTATGGCCGTGCTGACGTTTTTATGAGTTCATCTTCTTAACATGTTTCAGCAAAAACAAAGCAAAACAAAAAGTCTCATCCCTGGTTGGGTTCCTTGCACAGGAAAGTCACAAGTTTTGGGAGGCCTCACACAGGTTGCACACCCCTTAAACAGAACCAAGCTCCTATAAGGGGTTTTGAATGCTGTGAAATGGGGGAGGCCCAAAACCAGAAGATGTCCTGCTACATGAAATCTCTGGTCTTGTCTTCCCTCTCCAAATCCAGTTCTTCTGGAGGCCAGAAGAGAGGACTAGGAGGACCGTGGCAATTAGTTGAGCCATTAGATTGAAGCAATGGTTGTTTTGTGGCTCTCCTGAAGACCCAGAGGGGAAAGCATTCCTCTCACCAGCTTCCCTCAGAGCAGTTTCCTGCCCCCCGCTGAATTATCTGGATGGATTCTGGGATGAAAATTTGAATCAGAATGCTGTACTTGATCAACCCAGAGTGACATAGGAAATGTGAGAAACACGAGAAAACCATTGGCTTGCATAATTGTTACTCCTGAGAGGCATTTTGCAGGAATAACCAAATGACTATTTCCTTCCCTGAAACATCAGTCTTTGTAAGTTGTTGACATCATGTTGCGTAGCACATTTTCCTCCTGGCATTTCTCTGCTTGAGGTAATCAGCACAGCTTCAGAGAAAAGAAGGAATATGTATGTTTAATGCAATTATGAGAGGATTTTAATCCCCAAATCTTGCCTGTAATATGTAAATTCTGCCACATCGCACAACGGAAAGCAAACTCTGGTTCACAGATAGGGCCATTATTTTAATGTTCTTGAAATTTCTAGGACATAATAAAGTCTTCTGCTAAACTATCTGCATTAGTAAAGCTGTTTAACTGAATGAATTCAGCCTTATAGAATGGAATCTCGGGCTTTCAGCATTTGTTTCTGATGTATCAGATATTCAGCCACTCTATACAGAATGCCACCCAAACTCATTAGTTCCCTCCCCCCGTTGGGGGGCTATGAAATATTGCTCGGACAATGCTGAAGCAGCTACTCATCTCATGATGATAATTCTCACTCTGTTTCTGAATTGTCTCATGTCTGTCTGAAAGGAAATTGTCTCGCGCTGGACAAAGCCCATGCAAAGCATCATGGCCTTAAATCTTTCATGGTCTTGTGCCATGTTAGTGCCTGGTAGTGGAGACTCAGATTCTTTTCCTGTGTTGCTGTAAATGTCACATGACACCCATAGATGGGTTTCCTGAGAGCAGGAGGGAGGAAGAGCTCACATGGGAGCCAACTCTTCTTGCCATGCCCCACCCAGAGTCTTAGCTTTCTGTTCTTTGCCAAGTAAACTGAAGGGGCCTGTGGACTCACATTCTCCAAGCATGAGCATGACACGGCCGGTTGTTCTTGCATTGTTGAAAGTTCTGTTTCTGGCAATCAGCAGAAAGTAGAGTTGGGACAGCCCACCCAGAGCTGAATAGTCCTACAGCTGAAGGGATATTGTTGCATCTTGCCTCAACTCTTAGCTCTCATTGGAGTCAATGGAAGTCTGAGTTCTACTGCAAAGTCAAAAACTATTGGTAGGATCTAGGACAACGACAGGCTGAGCAGCTCCACATTTGCCCTCCACTGAGCCCCAGCATCCAAGCCCCTTCTGCATGGAGTCCCCTTGCAGGAATTCCACTGCCTGCTGTGTACACATGGACTAAGTTATTTCGGAATAGTGCTAGGTATTTCAAAATAGTGTTGCAGTGTAGACATACTGCCAGTAAAATTACTTGTATTCAAGTGAGTTCAGTGGCAATCAATCAGAACTATGCAGTACAAACATTCAAATTAACATCAAATTGACTGAGCTCCTGTTAAAAAGAAATACTGAGTGGTTAGATTCTATTTACCTTCTTTTCTTTCAGGCTTTAGGGCTCAAAAGGGGTAGGCGGTGACACACACTCACCAACCCCTCTCTCCACTATTTGGGGAAAGATGACACACACATACTCACATGGAGAGTGGAGGGAATTGCGAGACTGAACCAATCCTCCCTGCCTAGCACTCTCCACCCTTCATGTGTGGCTGGGCTCTGGGACAGACCCACCTTACTTGGCACCTGGCACCATGTCTTCCTGTGGTAACTTGGGTAGAGGGGTACACAGGGTCACATACCACCCTCCTCAGATTTCTGCCAGGGTTCATACCAGAATCTGGCCAGCAGCAATCTTTCAATACTGTGCAAGAAGGAAGAGATTAAATTAATTGTGATTTGTGTGATTAACTGGTGAAACAAGAGTAGAATACCATTTACTTAAACATATTTGAATATTTTCTGCATTTTCAAATATATTGATTTCTATTACAACACAGAATATAAAATGTATGGTACTCACTTTATTTTTATCACATATATTTTCACTATAAAATGATAAAATGGTATTTTGCAATTTACCTCATACAAATACTATAGTGTAATCTCTTTACTGTGAAAATGTAACTTAGAAATGTAGGGTTTTTTTTTACATAACTGTACTAAAAATAGAATAATGTAAAACTTTCGAGCCTACATGTCTACTCAGTGCTACTTCTTGTTCAGTCAATTGCTAAGACAAATAAGTTTACAGGAGGTAATGGGCAGCTGATTTAAAACAAACAAGAAGTATTTCTTCTCACAATACAGTCAACCTGTGGAATTCTTTGCCAGAGGATGTTGTAAAGCTCAAGACTATAGCAAGACTATAACAGGATTCAAAAAAGACTTAGATAAGTTCATGGAGGATTGATCCATCAATGGCTATTAGCCAGGATAGGCAAAGATGCAAAACCCATGTTCTGAAGTGTTCCTAGCTTCTGTTTGACAGAAACTGGGAATGGGCAAAAGGGAATGGACCGCTTGATGATTACCTGTTCTGTTCATCCCCTCTGAAACACCAGACACTGGACACTGTCAGCAGACAGGTTACTGCGCTATATGGATCATTGGTCTGACCCATGATGGCCATTCTTATGTTCTAAAACCAAACCGAATGTATCAATATAACTTTCCTTTGGAAACACTGACAAGTGGAAGTCATTGTTTTCTGAAGAAATATTTTAGTCTAAATCAAACTTCTCTATAATTAGGATATGAAATTTAAACAATGTAATACATCTAAACTATTCAGAACTTTTATTTTACACTACCCAGTTTCATGCAAACCAAAATTAGTTGCGAGTAAGCTCTGCAAAAATTACTTCAGAGAGACTGAGAGAATTGACACTTTGATTTTGTAGTGAATTTAGTTTAGACCCTTTGACTCAGAATATAAAATGTTTAAAAATGTCTTCATATATATTTATCTACTTTAAAAATGGAAAATGAAATAAATGTTTAAAAATAAAAATGTCAAGGTAGATCTTTTTGCTGGACAGACCGTTGAAATTACTGTATTTTATTTTACCAATTTTTTAAAAAAATCTAGCCTATTTATTTTAGTTTCAATCCTGCATGGATTTAAAAACATGCTTAATATGTGACTAGTCCAATTAAAATTTCTGGAGTACTGAGGCCTGAAGAGTTTTCTCAAGATCTGCCTAGCCTCAGAAAAGAAGTTATGCTTAAAAACATGTTTACAAGCACAATTTAACTTAAAAAAAAAAAAGCTTTAAAATACTAGCACCGTGTAGTGCAGCTCCCTCATCTGTTTGTCACTCTTCACATTGGGTAGACCCTTCTAAGCTAGGGTTATCAGTAAATATCTATGTAACCGTGCTTTAATGGTGTTTAAAAGCCTCCCAGCGAAGATGCTTATAACTGAATTTGTTTTGTAGTCCACGGAGAACCTAAAGCACGTGTCACTGTGATGTCTAAGCACCCACACAACAATAAAATTAACTCTGGATGCGCCCCAAATTACAGCTCCTGCAAGAGAATGAAAACAACGGGTTAAGAATCAGTTCAATTCCTGGTCCCTCCTCCTCCTCCTTTTTTTTTAAATAAACACAGCATCATTAGCCCCCTCCTCTTCCAAGAACTAATGAACTCCCTTGGGGAGGGGAAAGACAGGCGCACAGGAGCTGGTGAAGCGATGGGTAGTGTGCCTTGCTGTCCCCTCCCAGGCAGCAGCAGGACCAAGGGTTTGCAGAGCACCCTGGCAGGACCATGACACACACAGGCAGGTGGCGGCACAGCGGACAACCTTCCGCAAAGGGCAAAAAGTAGCTTCCCGGTCCCGGAGCGGAGCGCCCCGGCAGCTGCCGCAGCGCGGGCTAAAGGAGAAGGCGGCGATGGCCGTGCAAGCTGCGCTCCTCAACCCCCATCACTTCATCCCCTTCTGCTTCCCGTCCGCCGGGGGCTTGGCGGACTATGTTGACCTTGAGAAGAGCTACGAGGACGGGGGAGCCGCTCTCCTGGGAGGAGGCGGCGGCGGCGGCGTGGGCGGAGGAGAAGTCCCGGGGGATTTTAAAGAAGCCACCAGGGACCTGCTGAGCTTCATAGACTCGGCTTCCAGCAACATCAAGCTGGCCCTGGACAAGCCGGTCAAGTCCAAGCGGAAAGTGAACCACAGGAAGTACCTGCAGAAGCAGATCAAGCGCTGCACGGGCATCATCGCCTCCGCCCCGGCCGCGCCCGCCCCGGCCGGCGGCCAGGAGCTGTCCAAGCGCCCAGCGCCGCCTGCAGGGGCCGCCTCGCCCCAGCCCTCCTGCCTGCCCGGCCCCGCCGGCCATTGCAAGCCCCTGGCCAAGCGGGAGGCCTCGCAGGCGGCCAGCAGCCTGCAGAGCAAGAGCCTGGCCGCCCTCTTCGACTCCCTGCACCGGGCCGGCCAGAAGGGCCCGGCCGGCGGCGGCGCGGGCAGCAGCAGCGGCGGCGGCGGGGGCGGCCCCCGCAAGGTGCCGCTGCGGAACCGCAACCTGCCCCCTTCGTTCTTCACCGAGCCGGCCGCGCAGCCGCCGCCCCGCGCCCCGCCGCTCAGCGCCAGCCCCAAGTCGCTGGAGGCGGGCGGCGGCAGCCCGGAGGCGGCGGAGTTCTTCGAGCTGCTGGGTCCCGACTACGGCGGCCTCCTCCCGGAGCAGCCCCCCGCGCAGGAGGGTTTCCCCGGCGGCCCGGTCCGGCTGCCCCCGGAGCTGGGCATGGAGCACGCCCTGTACGAGCCCCACCTCCCGCCGCTGCCCCCGCACCTGCTCGGGGGGATGCTCTACCCCGAGCCCGCCTGGAGCCCCCCGGGGCCCGGCAACAAGAAGAACCCCCCGGCGGCGGCGTCCTGCAGCAACTTGAGCCTGCCCGAGACCTTGCGGCCCCTGCCTGCCATGGGCGGCCCAGCAGCGCCCCTCTACCCGGCCAGCTCGGACCCGGCCCCCGCGGGAGGCGAGGAGAGCCCAGCCCACCTCGCCGCCGCCTTTGCGCCCTACTTCCCCGACTGCCCCCTCCCGCCGCCTCCCCCCATGCCGTATGAGTACAGCGCCGCGTACAACAGGGTGGCCTATTCGGGCCTCTAGGGGAGGCTTGGGGAGGGAGGCCGGTCTCCGGCTGCTTGGGACCTGCCAGCTGGCAGAGAGCCGAGATCACTTTATTCCCCCTCCCTTTCCACTGTGTGACTGAGGACAAATACATCCAGAAAGTGGGAGGAGAGGAGCGCTGTGAAATGGGGGTGGTGCCCACTTAGCCTGTAATCCGGGGCTGTTTTACAGCTGCCGATTGCCAGCCTGAGATGGGGTGTCTTTCATAGCCAGAGTTGTGTGTGTGCTGTTACTATGTGCCTCTGAAAACGGCGATGGCTTGGGTCTGATCCCTCTCTCCTATACACCACCATTGGCTTCAGTATAGTCAAGGGTCTGATCCAAAGCCAGAGGGAGGCTTTCCACTAACGTCAGAGGCTTTGGACCAGACACTACTGCCTCTGAGAAAAAGATCAAGCTCTTCAGTGGCAGTAAGTTTAGGGCCATATTTTGCCATAGGCATAGAACATAATACCTTACTCTGCTAGTAGTCCCACTGAAATTAATGAGATTGTTTTGTAAAAGTGGCAGAGCCTGGCCTTTAGGTTTTCATTTACTTTTACATTGGGAACAATCTCTTGTCTCCTTGTTCAGGTTCTATCACTGCACATAATAAAAATGTAAACTATTTTATTCTTTCAGGTGTTTTTATAGTGCACAGTAACATGTTGTTAGCATTGATTAGAGAGACTTTTTTATTTTACGGTAGGCAAATGCAATTGATTTACATGTCTGATGTTACTTTGCAACGGGGGCTGCTTTTCTTTAAAGCAGCCGTGACCAATTATAAGTGACTTGAGTTTAAAAGTAAAACTCAGTCAACTCTTACAGTGTATTTAAAATCGTATCCCACACTTGTGTGCATTGTAAATGCTGGCAGATTTTCAAGAGAGGACACAAACAAGTGCAAACATAATAAAAAAATTAAGAGAACAATAAAAATAACTATAAATGCTGTTACCAAATCTTAGTGTCCTGAAATTTAACAATGTATTGCAGAATATTGCAAACAGCAATATTATAATATGTTAATTGATGGCATACGTTCTGGACAAAATGTACTGTAGTAACATGATTCCCGCAAACTGTTAGATTTCTTTCAGGAATGTGTCAAAGCATTGAAAGTGAGGCAGATGAGTTCTGTTATGTTATGTACAGGAGGTTATTTGATAATCATTTAAATTATGTAAAAGAGTTTATGATAAGTCCTATGAAAATAAAACTGCACAGTAGCTTAAAGACCTGTGGCTGTTACTACTGTTGGAACTAAATACACTAGAGTCTCTCTCTCATCTTCAATTTTGGTAAAGTTCATTCAATAGATTTGGCTGGCAGAATTTAAGACAGCCTAGTGGTCACTTTTATCTTTCCTAAATCCTTTAGAATGTTGTATTTAACCTTCAGTAACCTATTCCTGTTTTGTGTTTTCTATTGAGAGTTTCAGGACAATATTAGAATGATAGGAATGGTATCAAATTATTATAAAGTCAAAGGAAAAAAATAATTACTTTCAGGAAACTAGTTCAACAGAATTTGAGGTTTCCTGTTGGGGAATTAGTTGGGATTCCAGCTTTAAGAGGCAGTCTTGGAGTCTGGCTTTGGGCTAGCTAAATTAATTGTTTTAAAAATGGGAGTCAGATACAAGAAGTGTGGGCTACAGTGCAGCAAACATTCTTTCCAGAAGGCACATCTATACTTACTGCAAGATCAAAGCTCTGGAAGTCGATCTTCTCCAGCATTTTGCGTAGCTGGAGTTGTGTACTTTAAGTTGAAACAACGAGAAGTCCTGTGGTACCTTATAGACTAACAGATTTATTGGAGCATAAGCTTTCGTGGGCAAAGACCCACAGGACTTCTCGTTGTTCTTACAGATTCAGACTAACACAGCTACCCCTCTGGTACTTTAAGTTGACCTTCCAGATCCATTGTAGACGTGGCCAGAGATGGCAAATTATTCTACCCTGTATCATTGATGGGAATTAAGAAAAAAATGCCTCATTCATTAATGACTGCAAATACCATTTTTAGCTGAGATTTATGGTCACGAACATTAAGATGTATGGATGGGGAAGTATGAGCTTTACATAATACTTTGGAAATAAATTATTTGTCTTTCAGCTAACTATTTTGGTAATGGGAATAGTTTTACTTTTAACCAACAAAAAGGATACCTTACATTTATACAGCATCTTTCATCCAAAAAAATCCCCAAGTGATTTACACATAACCTATGTATGCATACAGTAATCCTTTCACTGAAAAGCAGGTAAATGAGGATGGTATGAGGCATTTGTTTAATACCTGCACAGTGCTGTACTAAAAAAAATTCAATGCACTTTTCAAGTATTAATTTAACTATAGTTTATTTCACTAAGCTTAATAAATATATAAAAAACAATGGACAGCCAGTCCAGCCTATATAGAGAAATGAGCGAATCTTTACTCGTCGGTCAATTGTACTACAGAATAGCATCACACTATGTTGGCTCAATTCTGTATTCTTTTACTTAGGCAAATATACTGAAAACAATGGGAGTTTTGCTTTTTTTATAGAGTGTAGTGTCAGGTTCAGAGTAGCATCATGTAATCTGATTAAGATTTAGGACAAGGTTGATTTCGACCTCATTTGAGCTGATACGTTTTCTGTTGTCTGGTAATGGTTTTGTTGTATTCTTTGTGATTTTGTAGCAGTTTTGGACCATTGTGTTTCCTCCTAGGAGGCTTCAGCTCTAATGGCCTTGCACTGATATATTTAGCATAATGTTACTTTGTCTTTAAACATTTTGACTTGAGGCATGCTCCTGAAACCTTTGCACACTCAAGACTCTTGGGTGCACAAGAAAGGCAGGATTGGCCCATAGATATAATACATTTATAAGGGACATGTTTTCACCTGAATTTCTTATTGAGGAATTTTATTTCTCTCTCAGGATAATCAAATCCTGCATGTGCAAATTTATAATCACTGGAGTCCTTATACCATTCTGTTTCAGGCAAAATTTTCACTTACATCAGTGGGAATTTTGCCAGAGTATGGACTAAATGACGTCTTCAGGAATGGACTCTGGAAGAGAATTACAATATACCAATTTTGAAGATATTGGTTCTGATTCTGTATTGTCCTAAACCTTGTGTAGGCATGGATGTCTGTTCAAAATGGGTGTAAAATGCTGATTTGATAGCATTTTATACTTTTTCGCTCCTTGCCCCTGTCTCATTAAGTCTGATGCTCCTTTCATATCCATGTGGAAGCAACTCCTTGAAAATCAGTGGTGTTATGCTGGTATAAAACCAATGTAGCAGCCTGATCTCACTCCCACTGAAGTTAACAGGACTGTTTCTGTTGACTTCAACAAGAGATGGATCATGCTCCCAGTGAGAGAAGAATCAGGCGCACTGAGCCAAAGCCAGAAACTCTTTTCTCACCCAGTCCTTATTCAGGCAAAACTCCTATCTCCTCAAATGAGAATCTTACCTAAGTAAGAACTTTGGGATTGTTTGGGATTTATTTGGCTCAATGAATATATAGTTCACTGATGGTGCTGGTTTTTTCTGGTATAGAAGTAATTTCCGGGTACTCTGCACAACAGTTTTTGCAAAGCAAACTAAGCATCTTTCTGACACCACTGAAGAGGCTAACAGTGCTCAAGATGATCTAAACTGTTGTTTTCCCCTGACAAATACCAAACAAAGAACTTCTATGCAACTTTTAAAAAAGAATTGTGTGCCATACTGCATGCCTAGAAGTGAAAGTGATTGGATCTTTTCCAGACTGAATAGCGCCACCTAGTGTTCTTGAAAGGCTGTTACATTCTCTGGCTATGGGCTTTTCCTTTTGCAGATTTGCACAAGTTTAATAATATTATCATAACATAAATACCCTACAGAAATCCCATTTACTGTAATTATAATTGGGAAATTATAATAACCAAGCCCAATATTGAATGTTGGTCAGAATAAAAATTGTTATAACTGAGCAGAATATTGTGTTCAATGTTCTTTTACAAGGAGTCACTGTCTTCTTTTTTTGAGAACTAAAATAGATCCTTTTGGCTTTTCTTTCAAGTATTGTGTTCTTTTCAATACAAATAAAACAGAGAGATTTCCTAGCTGGTTTTATTCTTCACTGAAACTCATGAGGATTTATTATATAGCCATCAAAATAGTTACTGTTAAAAAGGGCCCGGGTAGTACATCACATTTACAAAATTCTGTTTTGGATATGATGCAGATTGTACTGTTTTATCAAAATCTTTTCTGAAAATGAATGTACAAATCTGTTTATAATTTTTTATTGTTGTAAAGATGTTGAAATAGGTGCAAAATAATAAGAACCCTTATATTTTTAAATAGCGGAAACATTTTTTCCTATAACGATGATTGACTAATTAGATTAACAAAGGGATTGCAACTAAGGTCTAGTACTTCATTTTGATATTCCATGATTTAAAAAGTCTGGGCCATCTACAAAACACATCAAAAGCAATGGGAGTCTTAGCAGTAGGAGTCTTTCCACTGATTTCAAATGGGCTTTTTTGGATCAGGCTCCCTAATGTCTTTAAGACCTGAGGCTGAAATGCTCTGATGCATTCTAATTATTAATTTAATAATTAGTCATCTTTGATTTTACATAGTCATTCATATAATGTATGTGTGTGTGGGGAGGGGGGGCGGTTTACAGAAATAATTATAAAAAGTTTGTTTTATGATTTTCTGAATAAAATGTTTTTAGTAACAATGCCCAGATGGAAGGTAATTCTGCAGTTATTAGCAACGGGAATAAAAGAAAGTATGTCAGTTAATACTTTAAAGAATATGAGTTGGATAAAAAATTAGTGACGTAAACAAAAATGTTGGAAATATCAGGGCCCGATACTGCATGTCCCATGGGGTTGGCAATGTTTAGTACCTCAGAGTCAAGTAAGGTCTCCCAAGTCCTGTATTGTGCCCCATCCACAAAACCAACATTTTTCAGCCATGTGAGGTGGGCAACCCCTGTCTCAAAGTCAGATATTTTCACCACTCCCTTTCATTTACTATAAAAACGTATCAACCATAAACCTAAGCAATTTACTTGTGTGTGTGTGTGTGTGTGTGTGTGTGTGTGTGTGTGTGTGTGTGTGTGTGTGTGTTTCAGGAGGTTGACAGAGAATACTTGACTTTGAAGAGTAAAGTGTGCGGGGAGTAGGGAGGGAGCAAGATTTTCTTTGCTTTAGATTGTAGTAACATTTTCAATGTGAACATCTGTCTATTCTCCACCATCTTTGGATTTATGACTTGCTGGTGGAGAAACATTGCCCTAGACCAGCTCTCCCCTTCTCCCCCAAAGTGTGAATAAGAAGAGCAAGATGAGTCTCTAAAAGAAGAAAACGAGGATGGATCAGAGCAACATTTTTTATTATTTTAAAAGTAAGCAGCTTGGTGGGTTTTTTCTTTTCTTTTGAAAAATTTGTAGTGGTGACATACTTTATTTGCAACTTGATCTTGCACTCCTTGAGTGTCCATATCTCTCAGGGCAAGTCTGAAAAAAAATCGAGATTGGCCTGCAGATTAGGAAGGAGGATCCTATTCAGACTAAACGGTTGACATCCTGATGCATGCTGGTATTTTAAATTTCCATCCCTTGGACTCCAAAGCTTCTTTTAGACCTCTGGGAAAAAAGCTGTCAAGGTGCTAAAAAGAAAGCCTTTAATTGTCACTATTTGCAAATAGGTGAATCTTCATAAAGAAATGAAAGTAGAAGTTACTAAAAACAAAAGTTCCTCTTCCTCCCCCCCACCCCCCCGACTGGAATAATCACTAGGGGTTCACAGAAGTAGTCTGCTAAAATCAGCAAACTGCAGGCCTCCTACTTAAAAACCACCATATTGATGGCAAGTTTTGTAATCATTACCTGGTTTGGAGAATAAGTTATAGATTCATAGATTCCAATACCAGACCATCGTGGTCACTTAATCTGACCTCCTATACAACACAGACCATAGAACTTCCTCAAAAATAACTCCTAGAACACATCTTTAGAACTTGCCAGTGATAGAGAATTTACCGCAACCTTTGGTAAATTGTTCCAATGGTTAATTACTTTCACTGTTAAAAATGTGCACTTTATTTCTACTCTGAATTTGCTTAGGTGCAACTTCCAGTCATTGGCTTGTGTTATACCTTTGGGGTGAAGAGCCCAATATCAAATATGTGTTCCCCATGAAGTCCAACAGATATTGCCCATCTTACTCAAGTGTCTAGTTAGTAAACCTGGACATGATCCTCTGAGGTGCTGGGGACCTCCTATAAGATGCTGTAACATGTTCGACTTGCAGCAATTCCCAGAATGAGGACCACTGTGTGCTGGGCATCTTGAATATCCAGCCGTACCTTACTATGCCACATAGAGCTAAGTGCAGTGGTCTTGGATGTAAATGGTAAATGCTGTGACAGGTCATACCATGATCATGAGCATTGTATAATTGTATATAAGCAGCTAATAATGTCTGGAATGCTATTGGGAGGTGGCAGTAACCTTGTTTTTCTACTGGCTTTGCTTGAGAAGGAGGACTTAATACATTTTCTTTTTCTGCATAGAAGCTGGACACATGGATTGCTAATTAACTTTCTTCCAATTTATATAAGCTAGAGACTGTTGCCTGAGCCTCTGGGTGTCCCCACAGCATGGAAAAAAGCACCATGACTTTTAATGTGCTAACCCCCCAACAACTGGCTGCAAAACATATAACTTAAAATGTAAAGAATCCCACTGGAAACAGGAGCATGTGATGGCCTTGTGATGAGAGGCGCTGGACTGGCATTCAGGAGATCCAGTGCTGCCACAGATTAGATCTCTGTGTCTAGTTCCCCATCACTTCTGTCTTCCTCTCCCCTGCTCCCATGACCATGTCTGTTCAGAGTGTAAGATGTTCAGGGCAGGCCAATTTCTTTTGTACGTAGGTGAATTGGGGTTCCTAGATGTGTAAGTGAAGATTATCAACTCAGAAGCAACATCCACCAACCTTAAACTGGGGCTCCACTCTTAAAATTTAATGTAAAAATGACATTGGGTGGGTGTGTCTAAGTTTATTCTTTCTCTTGGATTTCCAGAGCAACTTTGCTTAGCTTATGAATAAAAAAGATATTTTATTTATTCCCAATTGCCAGCCCTACAAAATAGCCTGGACAGTGGAGAGTCAGAATGAACTACTGGATTTCTGGACTATCACCAGCAAGTAATAAAAGTCTGTAGGCTAAATTCTGCCTTCAGTCCCAGCTGCGCTGTCCCATTTCTTTCTTGGGGTCTGGCAAGTGGGACTCACCCTGTTGTCAATACCCAGTAAGCAATGGAACCATGCTTTTTTTTTTTAACTGTGCAGGCTCTGTAGAGCTAAGAGGACAGGGCCATGAATCTACATAAAGGGTAGATCAGAGAAGAATTGTTTGGAAATTTTAGACAAAAATGAAGTTTCAAAGAAAAACAAATGACATTTTTTATGAGATCTCCTACCCATGTTTGCTCAGCAGCAGCTAAGTAATAAAGTGCCATTTTTACATAGTAACATTTCATGGTGTAAGTAACCCCACTTTAAAGATTAGATACAATTGCTTCTAAACACTTTAATAAAGGGCTAAGAGCAGTTGCTAGCATTTGGGGCAGTCTGAAGAACCATGCTTGCTCTATGAAGAAAACCCACTCTTCAGTTTGATAGCCAGACCTTTAACTTCTTTGTCTATTCATGTGTCCAGGAGGAGTGATTCAAAGTCAGTCATTAATTAGTGATTTTATCTAGATTTCCTTTTCAGCACTAAAAGGTCACTGTGCCCTTGAAGTGCTAGCAAAACAAATGTCACAGATTTGCACAGTAAGTTGAGGACCGTGACTAAGCAGCCTCTGCAAGTGATTTATATAGGAAAGGAGTAATTTGGAAGAACTGGTAAAAAGAAATTTCCCACTGCTTGAAGTGATGCATTGTGCACTGAAGATTATTATTATTTATGTTGCAATAGTGCTAATAGGTCCCATTGTGCTAGGCACTGTACAGGTGCATAGCAAGAGAGAGCTTCTGTTTCCAACATTTTAATGATTGGGATGTTCTGGAACACCAGGCAAGGGAATTGGCACTTCCTCTAACTAGCTGGGACAGAATGCTTCCTAACAATGGAATGACTGTATTGCTATGTTGACTCTTTTATTAAGGCTAGATCATAGAGTACAGGCAGTCCCCGGGTTACGTACAAGATAGGGACTGTAGGTTTGTTCTTAAGTTGAATTTGTATGTAAGTCGGAACTGGTACATATTGTAGGGGAAACTCTAGCCAAACATTTCTCCAGAGCTCAGTTTTATTCTCCCACACGTCACTTCCCTCAGTCCTTTATTCTCAAGCTGAGGTGTCTGCTGAGAAAAGCCGCTCCGCGTCTCCCTGGTCTGCTGGGTGGGGCGCTAGCTTCGTGTCTCCTTGGTCTGCTAGGCGGATAAGCAGCTAGTGCGGGGTTGCCTCACCCCGTTTGTAAGTAGGGATCTGATGTAAGTCGGATCCATGTAACCCGGGGACTTCCTGTATTATCAAAAAACCACTACCACTTCTTGAGTGCCAAACCCTAAAATTGTTTCCTATACCTTCTAGGTCCCAGCTGTCCTCTATACAGCTGCCAAAACCTCTAGCTCCCTTGAGAACTTTTCCAGGACAGTTAGGCATTGTCAAATTAAAATATGTGGCCCACTGAAACTTAGAGCAGCATAAGATAGGTTGATTTTAATATCAAATAGGTCAATGGGCCCATTATTAATTTTCATACTTCATTTAATACAACTCTCTGTTTTTAACTAGCATGAGTCTTAGCAGAATTTTCATTTGGCTGCACCACTGCTTCACCAAAAGAAGTGTCTTGCCACAGAATTTAGGTTCATTTTGCCACATGGGCTGTGCGTACATGTCACTGATTGTAGAGGATATGGAAAAATTTGAAAGCATGCAGAAAAGAGCACAAAAATAATTTAAGAGCTGGAAAAAATGCCTTAAACAGTTCAATCTATTAATTTATCAAGATCAAGAGATATCTTGAGTACAGTGTATAATTATCTTACAGAGAGAAAATTCCAGGTTCTAAAATGCTCTATAATCTAGCACAGTGTTTCCCAATTTTTTTTGACCACAGAACCCTTTCAAACTCAGAAAAATTTCAAGGAACCCTCTAGCCAGGGATTAAGTTTGTCGAGCAAAAAAAAAAAAACCCACACCCAAACACACACAGACTGCCAGTACACCACAATTGGTAGTAATAAGATGCTAAATGCGGTCATGAGATCACCATTCATTTAAATTCAACATATTGAATATAACACCATTCATTTATATTCAACAAAAATCATTAAATATGTACAAAAAATAAAACTATCAAATAATATTAATTATATTCATAGTTTTCAATGCGAAGAGTGGTTTTTCTTCTTTTCTTGGCAAATTCTTTTTATATTTGATTTAATACTAGAAAGTTGGATTCGCATATCTGGCGCAGCATTCAGTTGATTTCTGTATTTCGTTTTCATTGCTGCATAGTTTGAGAACCCAGTTTCGCACAAGTATGTACTGGCAAAGGGTAACAGCTGATGAATTACGCGTCTTGATAAAGATGAATATTCTTGACTTTGACATAAGTCACTCAAAATATAACCAGAGAAACTTCTTTAAATTTTTGTATTAATTTGCCATCTGAAGCGATTTCAATTAGGTTTTCATAATCTTGTGTAGAAAAACTAACTGGCTTTTCTGTTAAACTTAATGGATTTCGAATCCAGTTATTGTTGTCATTGATGTTTGGAAAATACTTAATGATGTTCGTATATAAATCGCGGAGATGATCTGCAATGTCGCTGTGAATATCTTCATCAAGTTTGTATCCATTTTCTTCAAGGAAATCATTCAGAGTTGGTAAACAATCCAAATCATTTCGTCCTACAGATGAGATCCAAAACTGTAGCTTCCGTGACAATGACAAAATTTTGTCTTTCGCATTAAAAATATTTACATTCTTTCCTTGCAGTGACAGATTTACTTCATTTAGTTTTGTAAAGATGTCTGCAAGATACGCAACTCTAGATAACCACAAAAAGTCTGTTAAACGATCAGACAGTTGGAATTTGTGATCCATCAGATTTGCGGAGAGCTCATGACGCAATTCAAATAATCTAACCAGCACTTTTCCTCGTGATAGCCACCTGACTTCTGTATATAGAAGCAGGGCTGTGTGCTGACTACCCATATCTTCACACATAATTTTGAACAGTCTTGATTGTAATGGTCGAGTTTTTATATAATTAATAATCTGTACTGCTTCGTCCAACACATTTTTAAGAGACAGAGAAATATTCTTAACTACCAGAGTGTGTCTGTGGAGAATGCAGTGACTGCTGGTGCAGTTTGGTGTTACATTTTTTATTTGTATTACAGCGCCAGCCACTGTTCCTACCGTTGCTTTGGCACCATCACTGCACATATCAACACATTTTTCCCAGCTTATTTGATGTGTTTTCATAAAGTTATTGATACAATTGAATATATTCTCACCGGTTGTATTGGTTTGCAAAAATTCACATAAAAGTAAGTCTTCTTCAATAGAACTATTAAAATCATAACGGACAAATACAAGCAGAACTGCAAGACCTGCAACGTCAGTGGACTCGTCTAATTGTAATGCATATGCATCACATAAATGCAGCTGAAAAATAAGCTCCTTCTCGATGTCAGCAGCAAGATCGTGAATACGACATGTGACAGTATTGTTTGATAGTGGCACAGCCTCAACTTTTTTACTAGATTCCTGATCCAACATACACATCACAATATCTTTTGCACATGGTTTTATGAGTGATTCCCCAATAGTGTGTGCTTCTTCAGCGAGCGATATACGATAGCTTACTTTGTAAGATGCCTCTGTTGCATTTTCATTATCAGATTTGGCAATTTTTGACATGAAGAGTTTACTTTTTTCAAGCGATTCAAGCTTTTGCTTAAAAAAACTAATGTCTTTATCTTTGTATTCTGGATGATTTGTTTCAAAATGTCTTCGCAATTTAGCAGGTAGTAAACAACTATTAGATAATATTTTGTTGCACACTACACACTGGACTCCTGGAGCATCTTCATTTCCATTGCTTGTGAATCCAAATGCCAAATAGTCCTCACAATACCTGCGTTTCTTATTAGTCAGCTGAAATTTTTCATAATTAACTTGAGCTGCCTCAGTATTTTCCTTGCTGGTTTCAGTAAAAATATTGGAGTTTGAAGTACTCACTTTTCTCTTTAAAGTTCCTTCTTTTAACCAATGATCCATGGGGAATTTTGATATTAGATTGAATTCTTAAACTTAAAGTCATACACAGGAGCCACGTGTCCTCACAGTGTGTATGGGGATTTGTTCCGATCCGCACAGTGAGTAGCAGTTCCGGTGTTCCACTCACTGACAGTACTCCCCCCCCCTCCACACACACACACATGCTGCCTTTACCAAGGGACCTAGCAGCAGCAACAGCTGCTTGTCCCGCTTCTGCCCGATCAACCTAAGATCCCTCTCCCGCATCCCCTGCTGCCACTCTGCTTTTTCCGGTGGTAAAAGCAGAGCGGCAGCGAGGGACGTGGGAGAGGGATCTTGGGTTGATCGGGCAGAAGCGGGACAAGCAGCTGTTGCTGCTGCTAGGTCCGGTGGTAAAAGCAGAGCGGCAGCGGGGGACGCGGGAGATGTCTGAAAGGGGAGCGGGGAAGGAGCCAACGTCTTTGCGTGCCGGGCTCCTCTGTCTCTTTATGGGCGGGGGGAGGGGAGCGTTCAGGTTCTCGCGGAACCCTTACGTTCGCTTCACGGAACCCCAGGGTTCCATGGAGCACCATTTGGGAAACACTGATCTAGCAGAATAAGGCACAACAAGAACCAGTGGTTGGACTCTGAAACTAGAGAGGATTAAATTAGAAATTAGACATAGATTTGGATGAGAGAAGACAATTAACCCCATTGGAACAAGCTACCAAGGAAAGTGGAGAATTCTCCATCCCTTCATGACTTCAGATCAAGACTGGATGCCTTTCTGAAAGATAGGCTTTAGTGAAGCACAAGTTATTGGGTACAATTCAGGGATTATAGAATGACATTCTATGGACTGTATTTTTCAGGAGGTCATACTAGAAAACCCAATGGTCCCTGTTGGTCTTAAAGTGTGAATGTATGAAAGTATGTGATATACCAACCAAGATCTATTTAGGGATTTATACCACTCTCATCACCATAGGCTCCACATACCTAAACAATTTTTTTTTATAAGGAGAGAAATGGATGAGTTTAAGAACAAAGGAAAGACATTTTCTTTTGACGAGAAAGACGGTGGCAGCAAAATCCAGTTCTTCAGAGGGACTTCAGAATCCCTCTTTTTTCTCCACTCAGACTCATCCAAAGAACTGGGTTTTGCCCACAAAGCTCATGATGCGATATATCAGTGTTTCCCAAATGGTGTTCCACAGAATCCCAGGGGTTCTGCGAAGTGAAAATAAGGGTTCTGCGAGAAAATTCCATTACAATAAGCTTTTTGTGATTTAAAAAAAAATTAATATTTAAGCATTTGTGAATTTTATTGAAAACAATTTTCATTTGTGTTTGCCACGATGTGTCCCTGTGTAATGCCAGCTTAGCCAGAGAGTGGGGATGATGATGTCGCTACTCAGCACTGTGCGCGCAGTCAGTCAGTGGTGCGATCGCCTGCTATAATACCACCGTAAATCCCCATATTCACTCTCAGGTAGTGTGGATCGTGTGGGTGACTGAATACGAATATATTAGCTCCACATCGGACATAGTCAAAGCTTCCACTGTCAAACCAGTTGCTTGTATGGGACTGCGCAGGCAGTGCTCTCACAAATACTTTACTTCAGCATAGTCGCATGATTTCTTGTATTAAAAAATGTAACTGTGACAAATATCAATTGACTATGATAGATTCATCTACATATCTACAATAATACTTATTTGTGGTCTGCTTTTTCAGTGCCATATATAAAACTGTTATTCGGGGTTCCGCAAAAGTCTTTCGAGTTTAAAAGGGTTCTGTGGTCAAATAAAATTGGGAAACACTGCAATATATAATTTTTGTTAGTCTCTGAGGTGCCACAGGACTACTGTGTACCAGTGAGCTGAAATAGGCAAAAGTGTCAGACAGATCAACAATAGTCTTTAAAGTGCTACATTGTCCTGCATTTTGTGTCAGACAGAGGTCCTCTTGCGCCCTCAAGTGGTTTGTATGGAATACTACAGCTGAATGTTCAGTTCAAAATTAGCCACGAAAACTGAGGCTGGATTTTGATTTCAGTTACACCAGTGTAAATCTGGAGTAATTTTGCTAATGCAAATAGAGTTATTCTGCATTTACCCTGCTGTAACTGAGACAAGAATCTAGCCCTTAACCAGAAATTTACCTTATTACAAGAGTTATCTCCATATAATTGAAAATATCTTACCACATTACTGAGCTGTAAAAATACTACAGGACGAATCTCTCTAGTCCATCACTATTTGGTCTGGCATCATCCATGGTCCAGCATGATTTTTGTTAGCTGGAGATCCACTTAGCATGCATGTGGCCAAGTTTCCAATGGTTCCATAAAGTTTGTTTACAGCCACTAGTCCTGGCTCTCAGTGTTCTGTGCTGTTGTTTAACTCTAATTTACTCCTAACTGTCTTCTAATAGTCTAGTAAACAGTGGAAATGTTGATAATGATGCTAGACATTATTGACTTTTTGTGGTTTGGCAAATTCTCTGGTTCATCACTGGGCAGGTCCTGAGGGTGCCGGACTACAGCGGTTCAACCTGTAGCATGTAGTTAGTACACCAGTATCAATGTGGTTATGCCACATGCTTTGCTTATGATGAACAAAATACCTGGTGTAAACAGCTGCTGCTCACTGTAGCCATTAAACTAGTGAGATCTGTATGGATAATTGATGGAAGAGTGGCATCTTGTGCAAAGCTATATGTAAAATGGTACCTAGTAGTTAGAATGGTAACCTTCTGCATTCACTTTGTACTCCCTGGCCAGATACTTCACTGTCCTGCACCATGAGTAGTCATTTATACCTGTGCAAAAGGGATGTAGCTCCTACCTAGGAATGGGCACTGATCTAGGAAAGCACTGCAGCACATGCCTAGCATTAAGCAGGGGAGAAATCCCATAGGTCTGATCTAATTGAAGCCAGTAGGAGACTTTCCAGTGACTTCAATGGGAATTGGCTGAGCCCCATTGATTTCAGTGGAGCTACTCATGTGTAAAGTTAGGTATGTGCTTCAGAGCTTTTTTTGGACTGGTTTTATGCTGCTTTTGGTGCTATTTGCTTCTGTATCAGAGCTCAGAGGCTTTTATTTCTCTGTCTTTGTGCTGTCACTGTAATATTCCCCAGCTCTATGGAGCTAGAGGTTTGGTCTTATGCAATTGAGAGGCAGGTCTGTAGCACACAGTGCTCTCTGTCCCTTTAAACATACAATAGTCATTCCAGGTGAGCCTGGTGAATAGAACAATTCTTTATTTCATCTCCTTGTTAGTGAAAGGTGGGACTGTACAGATCCAACTAAGTTCAAACTGATTAGGAGCATCCACTTAATCAAGTTTTTACCCATGTTATGGACTGTTTTCATCTATACCAGCTACAACACAGATCTATATCTCGTTTGAAGTTTTCACAACTCTATTACAACAGTCCTTATGCGTCTGCCTTTAATTTATGGCCAGGAAGGGAGGGCGGAAGGAGAACTAGATGCAGACTTAATGGAAACAATTCGGTTATGGAGTATGCTTGAATTGGCTTTTCTTTTTTACCTCTTAATTATAGTTTCCCTCAGTATTATCAAAATATATTTGCCAGGATAAAATGTTTTACAAGGGTTTCTTCTAATAAATTCCACTGGGATTTAGCTAAAGCCTAATTACTTCCCTTAATTGGTATGTGCACATTGGGAGGCTCAGGCCAACTGCTGATTATGAATTGTCCTTACTTTGCTAATGCTTGCATTTTCTTTTTGGCAGGTAATATTTACTAAGCCAGATGGTGGCCATTACCATATTCATAATGTTTTGTGTAACTGCTGAAAAAATAAAATCATATATACACAAAGGGAGTTTCTTTCTGGTGCAGCTACTGCCTGAATTGATTAGACTATTTGGAAATTATTAAGAACATTTTCTAAGCTTTTACTTTCACGAGTGTGAGTTTTTACACTTCAATCACGGCTTGGACCATGTGTGTACCACCTTATATGCACATTAGTTTCGAGGCAGCAGCTTGGCTGCCTCGTCTCATTTTAGTGGTGCCCATTTATGTGAGAAAGTGATATTTATGATCTAGTGCATTATAAGCTAGGGATATTTTTTGCGTGCTCATGTGCTAACAGGCAAGCACAACTAGAGTCCCCAGAACTGACAACTCTGAATTTCTCTTTCAAGAATTTTTACACGATAGCTTATAGAAACAGGAAAAAACAATGTATAGGTTGAACCTCTCTCATCCGGCACTCTTGGGCCCTGACCGGTGCCCAACCAGAGAATGTGTTCAACCATGGGAGGTCAATATTATTTAGCAGCATTACCAACACTTGCATTGCTTACTGGGCTCTTAGAAGACAATTTAGGGGTAAATTAGAGCTAAATAACAGCACAGAACACTGAGAGCCAGGACAGGTGGCTGTAAACAAACTTTATGGGACCACAGGAAACTTGGCCACACTCATGATAAGAGGACATCTGGCTAACTAAAATTATGCCGGGCCACAGATGTTGCTGGACCAGAGTGTGCCAGACCAGAGAGGTTCAGGCTATTCTGTAAAGTCATCCTCCCACTAGTATGCCTGTCCAAGAGACGCTTCATAAGAAGAGCTATTAGAATATGTGATGGTGGGCCTTTACAGTGAAGAGAACTTTAGTCTTTATCTGGAAGAAAGGAAGACCACGACCGGAGTCTTTCATATTTCAGGGTAGTATTTCAGCAGTGGAATTAAGGATCGATTGGCCATGATTGTGGCAATTGGGTATCAACATAGAGGAAGAATGTTTTTGTGTTTAAAGTAGTAGACTGGGATGCAGTGGCTCTACAGTCAGTTCCTACCTCTACAACAGATTTCCTAGTTTACACTGAGTTAATCACTTCATCTCTCCATTCCTTCATTTCCCATCTGTAAAATGGAGATAATGCCACTTCTTTTTCTAACTCTTTGTCTGCTTTGTCCTTTGGGGTCAGGGACTGTCTCCTACTGCAGGCATAGAACCTTGCACAAGCCCTCGTCCTGTTTGGGGCTTTTGGGTGCTATGGTAATACCAGTAATTAATAAAAGTGGGCCAGAAAAGTGTTTAAGTGTCAACTGCATATAGTGGTGTGATATCTCTGGGCTTATTTTTTCTGCATCTGTTACAAGCTTGAACAGAGTGACAAGCAATGGCCCTTGCACTGAGTTTTACAGAAGATTAGAAGAATGGAAAAATAAGGTAATATATGGAATGGAAAATAACTTTATACTAATGTTTTCCTGATAAAAATTACTACAGGGCTGTGTCTAGACTGGCCAATTTTTCTGGAAAATCAGCCGCTTTTCTGGAAAAACTTGCCAGCTGTCTACACTGGCCGCTTGAATTTCCGCAAAAGCACTGACTTCCTACTGTAAGAAATCAGTGCTTTTGGTGGAAATACTATGTTGCTCCCGTTTGGGCAAAAGTCCCTTTTGTGCAAAACTTTTGTGCAAAAGGGCCAGTGTAGACAACTGAGATTTGTCTTGTGCAAAAAAGCCCCGATTGCAAAAATGGCGATCGGGGCTTTTGTGCGGAAAAGCGCATCTAGATTGGCCACGGACACTTTTCCACAAAAGGCACTTTTTGCGGAAAAGCGTCCGTGGCCAATCTAGATGCTCTTTTCCGAAAATGCTTTTAACGGTAAACTATACCGTTAAAAGCATTTCCGGAAAATCATGCCAGTCTATACGTAGCCCAGAAGTATTGCCAAACTGTTTCCTTAAGAAACAACAAATAGTCTGATAGCACTTTATAGACTAACAAAACGTGAAGATGGCGTCATGACCTTTCGTGGGCACAGCCCACTTCTTCAGATGACCGGAGTTATGAGTTTAGAAATAAACTCCAAAATAAATAGGAGAGGGGAAGGGATGTGGGGAGGGAAAAAAAAGGTGAAGAGGGTGGGAGACAGAGAGCTAGAGGGAATCAGTAAGTATCTGTAGTTAAAAGCAAAATGCAGGACAATGTAGCACTTTAAATACTAACAAGATGGTTTATTAGATGATGAGCTTTCGTGGGCCAGACCCACTTCCTCAGATCAAATAGTGGAAGAAAGTAGTCACACCCATATATACCAAAGGATACAATTAAAAAAAATGAACAAATATGAAAAGGACAAATCACATTTCAGAACAGGAGGGGGATGCGGGGGGGGGGGGGGGAGGAAGGAAGGTAAGTGTCTGTGAATTGATGATATTAGAGGTAGGGAGAGTGGGATGTTTGTGAGTTAATGGTATTAGAGGTGATAATTGGGGAAACTATCTTGGTAATGGGTGAGATAGTTCAAATGTTTGTTAAGTCCTTGTTGGAAAGTGTCGAATTTTAACATGAATGACAGTTCAGAGGATTCCCTTTCAAGTGCAGATGTAAAAGGTCTTTGTAGCAGAATGCAGGTGGTTAAGTCATTGAGAGAGTGTCCTTTCTGGTTAAAATGGCAAGAAACTGTTTTCTCTTTGTGATCTTGTCTGATATCTGTTTTGTGGGCATTAATCCTTTGGCGAAGTGTCTGAGATGTTTGTCAATGTACATAGCAGACGGACACTTTCGGCACATGATAGCATAGATTATATTTCTGGATGCGCAGGAATATGTGTTCTTGATCTTATAACTCACTTGGGGTATGTCTACACTACCCCGCTAGTTCGAACTAGCGGGATAATGTATGCATACCGAACTTGCTAATAAAGCCCGGGATTTGAATTTCCCGGGCTTCATTAGCATAAAGCCGGCGCCGCCATTTTTAAAAGCCGGCTAGTGCGAACCCCGTGCCGCGCGGCTACACGCGGCACGGGCTAGATAGTTCGGACTAGCTAGCTATTCCGAACTATCTGTACACCTCATGGGTTCGCACTAGCCGGCTTTATGCTAATGAAGCCCGGGAAATTCAAATCCCGGGCTTCATTAGCAAGTTCGATATGCATACATTACCCCGCTAGTTCGAACTAGCGGGGTAGTGTAGACATACCCCAAGTGACATACCCTTGGTTAGGTCCAATAATGGTATCAGCAGAATGAATATGTGGACAAAGCTGGCAACGGGGTTTGTTGCAAGGGAAGGTACCAAGGTTGGTATTAGTGTGGTATGTCCTGTGGTGGTTGGTAAGAATCATCTTGAGGTTAGGTGGTTGTCTATAGGAGATTATGGGTCTGTCTCCCAGAGCCTCTTTGAGTATGGTATCCTGTTCCAATATAGGCTGTAGTTTATTGATAATGTGTTGGACAGGTTTAAGTTGGGGGTTGTAGGTGATGACAAGTGGTGTTCTATTGTTGGTTTTCTTGGGTCTGTCTTGAAGTAGATGGTTTCTAGGTATTCGTCTGGCTCTTTCAATTTGCTTTTTTATTTCTCTGGGTGGGTAGTTGAGATTTATAAATGCTTGGTAGAGATCCTGAAGCTTCTGGTCTCTGTCAGTGGGATTAGAGCAGATGCGGTTGTATCGAAGGGCTTGGCTATAGACGATGGATCGTATGGTGTGTTCTGGATGGGAGCTGGATGCATGTAGGTAACTGTATGAGTCGGTGGGTTTTCTGTAGAGAGTGGTGTCTAATTTTCCATTGTTGATTTGTACGGTGGTGTCCAGGAAGTGGATCTCTCGTGTAGAATGGTCCAGGCTGAGGTTGATGGTGGGGTGTAGGTTGTTGAAATCTCTGTGGAATATCTCCAGTGTTTCTTGGCCATGCGTCCAGTTAAACAAAGCAGATAAGAATTATAGTAAGTTGAGGTTCAGTAATATGGAGTTAGCAGGCCTAAGGCCTGCAACATGGAAACAGCAACAGGCCTGCAATCTAGTGAGCAAGACGTTGGTTCAGTAACACAGGTGCCAAGAAAGAAGCCCTATTGATAATTGTGTGATTGTGTAAGTTGGGTCGAGCATGGAAGGACATAGGGAGGCACTGGGTACAGACTGTAAGCCAAAGGAGAGTAATGGAACATCTTAATAAGAAATGTCTTGGTACAAAAACTCCCTAAAAACGAATGCACATACTGACCTAGGTTCAGGACCAGGTTGGAATTGACAGCATGAAGGATAGTAAGTAAGCCCCCCTTCCATAAGGTGAGGGGTGGTAACTAGGCAACAGAGGGTGGTAACCTGGTACGTAAAGAAATGATGTAAGTTTTTTATACCTGTCTATAAAAGGACACTGCAGAGGGTGCTCTCTGGCTGACCTTGGGGGGGGGGGGCACTAGGCGCCTGAATGGCAGGTGTCATTGCCTAAACTTACAGAATGCACAGTAGCTTAACTTTGACTAACGGCTGTTAATATCTGTTATATAGCAATAGGCTTGTCAACGTGGGCCATAGTGCCCAGTGGTGTAACATTGTACGGATCTCTGTTATCAACTGGTAGAGCTTCGCATTTGACAATAAACCTGCTCGATTGATTTCAAACCTTGCCTGCATCTGTCGTTTCCGGGGCCTCTCAGAGATCTCTTGTGTTGACCCAAGTGCAAGGGGTCTAACACTCTAGATAAAGGGAGTACCTATTGTTACGCACGCAGCCGAAAGTTTATCACCACCAACGGAGTAGAGGTACTGTCAGGAGTGCGCCAGGATGACCCTAACCAGATGACGCTGATACTGACAGTCCAGACCACCTAAGGTACCAAGGTACGAAAACACCGAGGTACGACACTGGTGACCCCGACCACTGATCTGGTAAGAAGGCGAACGGTTCTGTTTATCTGTTTGCAATCTAACTTCTAAAATGGCAGAAAATCATGAGTTAGGTAACCCCCATCTACATTCCCTTAAAACCCTGTTAGGTTTTGATGAAATATGGACCCGTTGGATTGCTAAAAAAGGAGGGCCATATGAGTTTAAAAAAGAGTATGCAGAAACCAGTATATGTGAAGCCATGGCAGAAACTGAAGCGCTGAAAAAGAGTAATAGTACTAAAAAGCCTAGGATTTTGTGACTTATGTCTATGGCAATGAGATGGCTTAAACAGCCTGCCACACTGCTAGCCTCCCTGGTAATGAAACAGATAGGGAAAGTAAAAGAAGCAACCTTGTAAAGGAAAAAAGTGCTGTCCCTAGCAAAGCAATAGCCTTTGGGAACTTTCACAGTATCTGAAGCCATGGGACAGAAATTATCAGTGGTAGCTCTGGAAAATTTGAAAGGTGAAACGGGGTCCACTTCATTGCAACCACAACCATATGATAAAAGCCAGGTTCCAGTTGAACTTAAACTGAGACCTAGACTGGTGCCTATCAGAATGGGAAAAGTAAGTGCATAAGAGGGAGAAGTAGCAAACAAAACTTTCACTGAATTGGTAAATAAAATGAAGGATAAAATGGAACAGTTCACAGAGTACACTAGGGCTGTGTCTACACTGGCACCCTTTTCCGGAAAAGGGATGCTAATGAGACACTTCGGAATTGCAAATGCCGCGGG
This sequence comes from Pelodiscus sinensis, assembly GCF_049634645.1. Classification (NCBI taxonomy): domain Eukaryota; kingdom Metazoa; phylum Chordata; order Testudines; family Trionychidae; genus Pelodiscus; species Pelodiscus sinensis. Next base: position 313,175,065 of record NC_134711.1, read on the forward strand.
GGATTTAAATATTCCCCGCGGCATTTGCATGAACATGGCTGCCGCTTTTTTCCGGCTCGGGGCTTTGCTGGAGAAAAGCGCCAGTCTAGATGGATCTTTCGGAAAATAAAGCCTTTTCCAGAAGATCCCTTTTTCCTGAATTTAAGAGGAATAGGAGTACATCTACACTACAGCGCTAGTTCGAACTAACTTAGTTCAAATTAGTTAATTCGAACTAAGCTAATTCGAACTAACGCGTCTAGAACTAAAAACTAGTTTGAATTAGCGTTTTGCTAATTCGAACTAGCAAGTCCACATTGAGTGGACTCTGAACAGGGCTTAAGGATGGCCGGAAGCAGTGCCGGCAGGGCATAAAAGGAGGACTTAGAGCATGGAGATGCTGTCTCAGGCTAGCCGAGGGCTGCGCTTAAAGGGTCCCGACCCCCACCCCGGACACACAGTTCTAAGGGGTGCCCCGCTTGCACAGAAGTTCTGGCTTGGAGTGCCCGGAGTACCCACACTGGGCACATCACACCACTCGGACATCAGCCCGGCTGCACTTGCCGCAGGCTGCCATCTGGGGAGAGGGGGCAAATCGGGGGGCTGCAGGAGAGCTTCCACCCCCAGAAGCCCGCAGAGCCAGGCCAGTCCTCCCCATCGGGGGCTCGTACCCCATTCCTCCCTCACCTCCTTCCACTTACCCTTCCCTAGCCCCCCTTCTTATTGATGTACAAAATAAAGATAACGTTTCTTCCAACATTGACTCTGTCTTTATTGAACAAAACTGGGGGAGACTGGGAAAAGGAGGTGGGAGAGGGGAAGAGAAAGGCTGGGAGAGGGAAGGGCAACTAACATGATCAGGGGTTGGGAACAGGTCCCAGATGAAGAAAGGCTACAGAGACTGGGACTGTTCAGCTTAGAAAAGAGGAGATGGAGGGGGGACAGGATAGAGGTCTCTAAAAGTAGGGGTTGGGTGGAGATGGTGCATTCAGAAAAGTTCTTCCTGAGTTCCCATAAAGAAGGACTAGAGGACACCAAAGGAAAGGAATGGGTAGCAGGCTTGAAACTAGTAAGAGAAAGTTGTTCTTCTTTCCAAAGCAAATAGTTAACCTGCGGAACTCCTTGCTGCAGGAGGCTGTGAAGGCTACAACTAGAACAGAGTTTAAAGGGAAGTGAGATCAAGTCATGGAGGTTGGGTCCATGGAGTGGTCTTAGCCAGGGGGTAGGAGTGGTGTCCCTGCCCAAAGTTTGTGGAAGGCTGGAGAGGGATGGCATGAGACAAATGCCTTGGTCACTGTCTTTGGTCCATCCCCTCCAGGGTCCCTAGGGTTGGCTGCTGTCAGCAGACAGGCTACTGGGCTAGATGGACCTTTGGTCTGACCCAGGACGGCCATTGTAAGCTCAGGGCTCAGGGTCGGGGGTCTCAGTGGACCCCCTTGATTTTCATGCACACCTGCTCCTGGGTGGCCAGGCTGGCAGCTCTCCTGCCCTAGACGGCCACTTTCCTGTGCCTAGTGCGGAGATCGTGGACGAGGTCCACGATGTCCGCACTAGCCCAGGAAGGTGCCCGCCTCTTGCGGTCCAGGGCAAGCTCCCGGGAGCCGCCAGCCTGGTCCCGGCAAGAGGGAGTGGGCTGGGGGGCATCGGGTGGGTGGCTCTGTGCCGTGCCAGGTGCAGGGTCTGCTAGCTGGGTGCTGGCAGGCTTGCACCTGGCACGGGCACCGTAGCCAGTCCGTGCCCCTTTAAGGGGTCCGGGGCCAGGAGGGGGGCATAGAGTTTCCCTGGTGTTGGCCAGAGTGGCCACCAGGGAAATCTGGGGAGGGCTAGCTTCCCACTAGTTCGAACTAGGCGTTAGTCCTCGTAAAATGAGGTTTACCTAGTTCGAACTAAGCGCTCCGTTAGTTCGAATTAAGTTCGAACTAATGGAGCGCTAGTGTAGCGCCTAGGAAAGTTAGTTCGAACTAACGTCCGTTAGTTCGAACTAACTTTGTAGTGTAGACATACCCTAGGGGATCTTCCGGAAAAGGCTTTATTTTCCGAAAGATCCGTCTAGACTGGCGCTTTTCTCCGGCAAAGCCCCGAGCCGGAAAAAAGCGGCAGCCATGTTCATGCAAATGCCGCGGGGTATATTTAAATCCCCCGCGGCATTTACAATTCCGAAGTGTCTCATTAGCATCCCTTTTCCGGAAAAGGGTGCCAATGTAGACACAGGAGCTGTGACTTGTCTCTGCGCCTTTCAAAAAGAATTGTCATTATCAGTGCATCTTGTCCAAGCCCTTTCTTTAAGAGCTACCTGGGGAATGGATTATTTTAGATTAAATATTTATCCTAAAATATGAGGCACAGAAGTAAGGCTGCTAGTTTTGAATGGCATCAGATTGTGAAATGAAACAGTGTGTGAAAAACCAGGGTGTCATTCACCCTTCAGTGGGATCTTCCTCCACAGGTTGAGCGGCTCTGCAGAAGCCCTGGCAGTTCCCTTGTCACAGCTGCACTTGCCCTTTTGCCTGGTGCTTGGCCTGCAGCTCAAGGCAAGCTCCATGCTGTCAGATGGGGGCTGCATCTTGTCTGAGCCCATGGCCCTTTTGCAGCCTTCTGCTCAATCCTGACTCATCTGGGTACCATTTCAGATATTTTTGGAGGGGAGAGGCTGCCTGGGGACTGTTCCGGGAGCAGGTCTCTGCCACTCCCTGATGCACTTCTGATTCTGATCCATGGGAGCAAAGGGGAAAGCCTCCAGGAAGTGCTGCGAGGCTGTTCCCAGATGGGGAAAAGGAAATGGTAGCGTGCTGAGCCATTTCTGGCTCACTTCATCCCTGCAAGCCGCATCCCGCGGGGACCCTTGGGGCTTTCTCCCCCACCTGCCAGGACATTTCACTGTTTTACAGGGACATAGCAGATTTAAAATTGGGACTGTCCCAGAAAATCTGGGCTGTATGGTCAGTGTGCTCGTGTCACCTCTGTGCAGGGATGGGATGGGAGCACAAATGTGTGCCCAGTGCACCAGTCCTGCTGGCAGAGCTGGGGAAAGCTCTTTCCTAGGCAAGTGGGGCTCTTACGGGAGAAGGGGAAGCAAAGGGGAAGTGTGTGGACTCAGACCTGCTCCACACTAACACACATGTAGATAGCAGGCTGCTCCAAACCCCAGCCAGCCAGAACACAGAGAAAAGCTGCACGTGTGTGAACACATACACACACACACACACACACACACACACACACACACTCCTTCAATCCCCACCAAACTCAGCCATTCATTCTGAGCCTTCTCCAGCACAACCTGCACCATCCACTCCCCACAGGGCTTCTACAAGAAGCCCTCTGTCATAGGGAGAATGGGGAGCTCCCAACAGCATCCACCCTGCTGCTGCTCCCACCAGAGCAGATGAGTTACCTGAGACAAGTGTGTGAGGGCTTCTGTCCTCCCTGACCCTGGCTGAACTGGCTGCTGTGTTTCCCCGCTTATTCAGTTGGCTGGCCCCAGGTAAGGTCACGTGAGACTATCCATGAGCTCCCATCAGCACATTGTCCTGGGCAGCAGCCCTCATTGCCCATGTTTAAGGCTGGAAGTGCCTCAGAGACTGGAGTGGAGAAAGCTTCCTAGAAGTGGGAGGGCCACCAGTGTCCAACCTGTAACTCCACCCCTCCCCCATGAGACTCCACCCCAACTGCCTCTTTCTGCCTATGGTCCCACCACACCTCTTTCCCCAAAGCCAGGCTTTCCCTCCCATGACCCACTCCCCACTCACTCCTCTCTGTCTCCGTCCTCTAGTACAAAGTGGTGGGGCCATAGCCTCCTTCTCCATCCCCACTCCCATTCTAGACTCCAGCCTCACAGACCTGTACAATTTGTTGAGTGATAGGTACGACAAATGAGCGGCATTTGGGAGATACCACTCTGTATTTTTTTTTCCGGTCAAGAAGGAGCCAAGTCCAAGGAGCCTAGCAGAGGCTATGGATATGCTCAAGTGCCACAGAGGGTAAGTTCAGGTCAAGGATCTATTCTGTTCTATTTTATATAGAGTCTTATGTCACACTCATCAGTTTAACATTGGAGCACCTTCCAAGAGTGCATTGAGCAATGTGATTAACACCTGTCATATGTAAATCTCTCTCTGTCTCACTACGTCTTTATGATAGAGAAGGTAGGCTGAAGAAGTGCATCTTGCACATGGAGTGGAAGATGGGGAAGTTGCAGATGGTCCTTAGTTCCTGGGGGAATTCCTTCCATAGTCTGGGTCTGGGATCAGTCCTAGAGAAGATTCTGTCTCCTGCACAAATAAGCTTTGTCCTCACAGCAGACAGTCACATTGTGTCATGGGAGTGAACATACGAACATAAAAATGGCCATATTGGGCCAGACCAAACATCCATCTAGCCCAGTATCTTGTCTCCTGACACTGGCCAATGCTGATGACCCAGAGGGGGAGTGAACAGAACAGGTAATCATCAGGTGGTCCCTTTGCTGTCATCCATTTCCAGCCTCTAACAAACTGAGGCTAGGGACACCATTCCTACCCATTCTAGCTAATAGCCATTGATGGACCAAACCTCTATGAATTTATCTAGCTCTTTTTTTAACCCTGTTAAAGTCCTGGTCTTCATAACATCTTCAGGCAAGGAGTTCCACAGGCTGACCATGCTCTGTGTGAAGAAAAACTTCCTTTTGTTTGTTTTAAACCTGCTATCTATTAATTTCATTTGGTGACCCCTAGTTCTTATATTATGGAAACATGTAAATAACTTTTCCTTACTTACTTTTTCCACACCATTCATGATTTTATAGACTTCTGTCCCCCCTTAGTCTCTTCTTTTCTAAGCTGAAAAGTCCCAGTCTTTTTAATCTCTCTTCATATGGGACTCATTCCAAACCCCTAATCATTTTTGTTGCTCTTTTCTGAACCATTTCCAATGCCAAGATATCTTTTTTGAGAAGAGGTGACCACATCTGTATGCAGTATTCACGACGTGGGCATACCATTTTATTCTCTATCTCTTTTTAAATGATTCCTAACATTCTATTTTCTTTTTTGACTGCTGCTACACACTGAGTGGATGTTTTCAGAGAATTATCTACAATGACTCCAAAATCTCTCTCTTGAGTAGTTGAGGGAAGTTGATTGCCACAGTCTACATTGTAGAGGTTTCGTCAATTGTTTAGATAGTCTGAGCCCAGGCTATTGGCCCCCGGACCTTGATTCAATGGTCTATGAGAGGCGAGGGTAGGGAGAGAGAATGGGTTTGATATTCTTGTGATAGCCCGTATTGATGAAGCAACTTTTTGCAACATTCTCTTCTAGCTGGAGTTTCCCAAATGCTGAAGGCCTTGTGCCCATGTGTATTGCAGTGCTGTAGTCAGTGAAGCTAAGTGTTGCTTGGAGAACATACTTGATTAATGTTCTGAACATCTGCACAATCTGCTGTGAGCAGCCTCTCATTCTGGCAACTTCTCTTGTCCATCCAGGCTGAACCCTGGGGGAACTGAGAGCAGGGGATGGTCTCTCCCAGGCTTTCAATGCTCTGAGACAGACAATGTGGAGGAAGAAGTTGCCTCCACGAGGAGTAACGGTAGTTCGAACTAGGAAGCCTAGTTCGAACTACCTAGTTCGTGCCGCGTGTAGCCGCGCGGCACAGGGTTCGAACGAGCGGAGATTTAAAAATGGCGGAGCCCCGCTTATGCAAATGAAGCCCGGGAAATTCAAATCCCGGGCTTCATTTGCAAGTACGGTATGCCTACATTACCCTCCTAGTTCGAACTAGGAGGGTAGTGTAGACATACCCATAGAGAGTGGGAGTTCAGGCGAGGGTCAGACTGGCAGAGCAAGGAAACTGGGAAAAAGGAGGTAGTGGAGGGAACAGAGAATGATTGGGTAAAGAGATTGGGACTGAGATGAGAAACATGAGGATTGAAGACTTGGATTGGCTAGGTCAGGAGACTAGGACAAAAACCATTCTGTTCATTCCTTCTGGGGCGCCTGGCATTGGCCATTGTCGGCAGACAGGATACTGGGCTAGATGGATCTTAGGTCTGACCCAGTATGGCCGTTCTTATGTTCTTAACAGGAGTAGGAAAGAGGCAGGTTTGATAGGTTAGAGGTGACATGGCAGCAGGGGTCAAGATTGGGGGAATGGCCAGAAGACTTTGTGCCTACAGAGTACAGTCCCCTTCAGAACTTGGAGGTGGAAGCCAAGGTTCTTGAGTCTTACCTTTCCTCTGTCCCCAGTAAATAGCTGTGAAATCCAGTGGCAAAGTGCGTTTCTTATCTTCCCTTTAATGGAAGTGACAGGGGGCAGAGCCTGCAGGGAGTGCTTTCCTGCAGTGCACTGAGTCACTTCCTCCCGCCTTCCAGGCAGTGTGCGGCTGCAGATTGCCTTTATCAGGCCCACAAGGCTCAGGGATTGCTTGCTGCAGGGGAAAACCGCACTGGTGCTCCAGCCATGTGGCAGGAGAAGAGGGCAAGTCCAAGCCTCGTGGGCCATAGGGATGTAAGTTCCTCACCACTAATATACAGGATGACAACCTACTGCTGCTATCAGTTACCTGGTTGTCTACCTTGGACAATTATGTTCTATCTCTGCCTTGGCCAAAGAGTTCCTGTGGGATGCTAGGCAAGTCACTTCAACCAAACTTTTTAGAGGTGGTTATTAATTGTGCGTTCTTCATTTTCTGGATACCTGATGGGAGATACTGGGGCCTGATTTGCAGAAATGCTGAATGCTCCCAATTGCACTGGAAATCAGTCAGAGCTGTACTGTAAGCATATCAAGTACTATATAATGCTCTGGAAGCTACAGGTCCTAGATGTCTTAGATTGGGCACCCACAATTAGTGGACATTTTTTACTTTAATCTCCATGCCTCAGTTTCTCATCTGTAAACTAGAGATAATACCACTACCCTCACCTCACAGGGAGTTATGAATATAAATCAATTAATGGTTATGAAACCCTAAGTCACTAGGGTGATGAATGCCATAAGAAAGTCAATGAAAAAATTACCAGTTCTGTCTTCAAAGCAAAGACTGAACAGTGTGCAGTAAATATGGTTCATGGGCGCACATCGAACAGTGAGAATAAAAGCAAATACTGAATAGCTACTCCAGCCATTCCATGAACTGAATGAGGCAGGAGTCCTGCGAAAAAAGTAGTGTGTGAGCATGTAATAAAAGACTATCATAATTCACATGCACAAGGGAGTGAAGTAAGGTGGTACAGACAACTTGAATTCTGGTAATTTCTAACTTTTAAGTGTTCAACTTTGCTACTTTAGTAATGTTCTTTTAACATAGTTTTTGTGTGCAATATATAGGTGGCATGGTTCTTGCTCCTTAAGCCTGGGGCTTTAACAAATGCTGTTAGCCAGCAGGTATTTTACATACAAATTCTTCACTGTCAGAGGCATAAATACACTTACAGTTTCCCGCCTACCATTTTCTGAACATTATTTTGACTCAAATTTGAATGAATGTTATGTTGTTCACTGTTATGAAATGGTAATTGTACAATGTGTGGCAATTATGAGCTTGAGCATGTAGCTCTTATTGTGTAGTAAGAAATAGGAAGCAGAATTATTTGGTATTAATAGATTCTACATTATAAGTCATAATTATGTTGAAAAGTTAATGATATAAGAAAACTGCATTTTGAGTTTTAATTCTGTGTTGATAAGTGTGCATTTTTTTTGCAGATTTGAGGGTCTAGAGTTAAGATCAAGTGGGCACTGCAAATAGGAGAGAATGATCTGTGATTGCGTGGCAGCAGAAAACTGGCTGAGTGCCCAAGTATGATCTTGTCCTTCAGGTGATGGACAAAAGTCATGTGGCTCTGTTGTACTTGTTTTAGGTCTGTTCTCAGCCTTTTATTCTGTTGTCCAGGAGGTATTGTTGGTACAAGGCAGCATCCAAATACAGTGTAGATGTGCTTGATCATACCATGAGTTCAGGAGACTAGAGTTGATGACCTCTTGAGGTTCCTTCCAGTTCTATGATTCCATGCATTATCTATAGATTCAATTGCAGTTAAGCAGATCTATCTATTTTTATTTCTTCTTCTTCTTCTTCTCTTTACCCATTCTGTTTCTGACCCGTGAATGTGTTATACAAGTCATACTAGATCAGTGGTTCCCAACCTTTTTTATTCCAAGGACCAGCAAACCCATTCACAAACTTTTGGCAGACTGGTAACATTTTATTTGCATATTCATTACTTGTATGACAAATATGCAAATAAAATGTTACTGGTCCACCAAAAGTCCCGGCCCCCAGAGCCGCTGTGAACAGCCAACTTCAGCTCTGGCAGTTGCCACAGGCCGGTGGCTGCCACAGCTGAAACCATCTCTTTGTGGCAGCTCTGGGGGCCAGAGCTGGGGTATACCCTGGCCTTCTAAGCCCCCCAGTGCCAGCCCTAAATCCTAGAACTCCCTACTCCTCCACTAACCCCCAGCACCAGCCACTGACCCCAGAGTCCCCTGCACCCAACCCCCCCAGTGCCAGTCGTCTACCCTAAGAGCCTTCCAGTGCCAGCCCCCCATCCCAAATGCCTCAGGGCCAGACCCCCACCCCACAGAGCACCCCACCACGAGAACCTCCAGTGCCAGCCTCCTGTTTCCAGAGCCCCACTGGACACAACCCTCCAGAAGTCCCCCATACCAGCCTTTCTCCAATAGTGCCAACTCCCCACCCTGGATGCCCCAGCACTAGCCCTGATCCTGGAGCCCCCAGCGCCTGCCCCACCCCCCTCACTTAGCTCTGCATTGCCTCCCAGCTGCCAGCTGAGTGCTGCAGCCTGAGTCGTGGCTGCTCTAAGGCTGCCATGCCAGGCTCCGTGTGGCCCTCCCGCGACACAGCAAACACTCGTCCACGTTCTGGAGGGCTGTGTCTAGACTGGCCAGTTTTTCCGGAAAATCAGCCGCTTTTCCGGAAAAACTTGCCAGCTGTCTACACTGGCCACTTGAATTTCCGCAAAAGCACTGACTTCCTACTGTAAGAAATCAGTGCTTCTTGCGGAAATACTATGCTGCTCCCATTCGGGCAAAAGTCCCTTTTGTGCAAAACTTTTGCACAAAAGGGCCAGTGTAGACAGCTGAGATTTGTTTTCCACAAAAAAGCCCCGATTGTGAAAATGGCGATCGGGGCTTTTTTGTGGAAAAGTGCGTCTAGATTGGCCACGGACGCTTTTCCGCAAAAAGTGCTTTTGTGGAAAAGCATCCTGCCAATCTAGACGTTCTGTTCCGAAAACGGTTTTAACGGAAAACTTTTCTGTTAAAAGCATTTCCAGAAAATCATGCCAGTCTAGATGTAGCCGAGGAGACCCACGGCACCCAGAGCCGCCATGGCCCAGCACCAGTCCACAGACCGGCAGCTGAGAACTGCTGAACTAGATGGTCCCATCTGTACTTAACATTTAAGAATCATTCTGGTTAGATGTGTTTACAGAGAGTAATTTGCTTAAAAAAAAAAAAAAGACCATTATGTCCTTTATCCAGTAGATGGTGCTAAAATCTTAGTATTGTGCCTATCAAGTAAGCGTTTTAATGAAAGTATAGCAAAGACTTTGCTAGAACACCGAAAAATTAAACATAGGAACAGAGCAGGGCTCCTTCCTTACAGCGGGCACCTTAGTTATATGGTCCTGGTTGCAATTAATTTTATTCTAAAATATTGTCACTGATGTGCATGTCAGGAAATAGCTACTTTTGCTCTTCAGTTTCAGCAATACTTTGCTATTTTATCGCATGCTCACAAACAGGAACTGATTCAACCACACAATGTGCCAGAGAGATTGTAACCATTTCTCATCTCCCTTATTACAGGTGTGGAAAGTGAGGCATGGAGAGGTATCTTTAGGTTTGGCTTCTGGCTCCTAGACCTGTCCTACAGGATAATCCGTTGTCCCTTAGATCAGAAACATTTCCCCAGGGCCTGTAAAAATAGTCAGAGGATGCTGAGTCCTATGACAGTCACACAGATGTGAAAGTGAGGTGGTGCACCTGGGGGCCACTCCAGTAAGAGCTGCAGGAGGAGAGGTGGCTGCACTCGCAGCCCGGCTCCTGCTGATGTTCTAAACAGCAGGCAGGTGAAAGGAGCTGACTAGGGGCACACTCCCCCACAGGTCCAGAATTACCCCTGCCCCGAGCTTCATCCCAGGCTGAAGCCGCTCCCCATTCCTACCGATGCAGCTTGTGGCTTGCTGTTCACTTTGGTTCCTGTCAGGGAGTGAGAGGAAAGCACACAATGTCCCTGCATTTCAATCCCTGCTTACTGGTGTAGGGAGGGGGCAGAGGAGTGAGTAACCCATGCTGTGTGCTCACTGTACACTCTACAGGATGCCTTTGCCCCCTGCACTCCCACACACCCTCAGCCCCATACCCTGAGCTTCCCTATGCCCCCTGACCACTCCCCTGATTCCTGCAATCAAACCCAACCCTCTGTCCTGAAGTCCTCCTCACACCCCCAACCCTGACTCCTGCAGCCCCACTCCCACCCCTCTGTTCTGATACCCTCCACATGCCTCCAGCCATGATTCCTGCACCCCTCCACCCCCCAGCCCTCTACACTGAGCCTTTCCTCATGCCTCCAAACCTGATTTCTGCACCACCCCATCCTCTAGTCCACTGCCCTGAACTACTCCTCACACCCCCAACCCTGGTTCCTCCTTCAGTTTATTCAATTGGTTTAGTTCAGTGACTAATTCATTCAAAGTTAAGAAACCAACTGGGAGTTGAAAAAATAAGAGAACTTGGTTTTCTCTTCCAATCTATAAACAAACATTTGCAGTGAGAGGATGAGAGCGATTAGTTTTAAAATCTTGAAGGACATTGTGATCAGAAATAATCAGTTCAACTCACTAATGACAGTTAATATTTCCTTCTTCTAATACCTCAGCAAGTTTTAAATGCAAAATATGTTCTGATAAACTTTTTTTATAAACTGCTTTTTCTTGTGTAGCCAGCACATTTTTGAAACTGTCCCTAAACCCTACTGTTCAAGGAGACTTCAAATGACCAAATCTGGCTTCCCCAAAGTTGTTAAAATCAGTTCTGTTCAGTTTCAGTTTGATTGTCCTCCTTCATTTATACATGAGTAAACACAAAAGAGCACCCAGCCATCAAAGTAAAATTGTTAGGATTAATTTGCTGTACAAGTAAAACATTCATCATTTTCTGAACTTGGTTCATTTGGTCAGTAGCCGCAAAGCATGTGGGACTAAGTATGGGATGTGCTAAGACATTGTTAATGCCAGATTGCTAGCATTTCAGGTACAGATAGAACACTATGGCTATGTCTAGACTGGCATGATTTTCCGGAAATGCTTTCAACGGAAAAGTTTTCCAGTAAAAGCATTTTCGGAAAAGAGCGTCTAGATGGGCACGGACGCTTTTCCGCAAAAGCACTTTTTGCAGAAAAGCGTCCGTGTCAATCTAGACGCGCTTTTGCGCAAAAAAGCCCCAATTGCCATTTTTGCAATCGGGGCTTTTTTGCCCGAACGGGAGCAGCATAGTATTTCCGCAAAAAGCACTGATTTCTTACAGTAGGAAGTCAGTGCGTTTGCGGAAATTCAAGCGGCCAGTGTAGACAGCGGCTGATTTTCTGGAAAAACTGGCCAGTCTAGACACAGCCTATATGTGGCAAAAATCTGGCCTCAGGAGCTGCATTCACCCTCCACAAGGCATTAAAAGGCCAATTTCCCCATACCTACAGTGTTGTTGCCATGAGTCCATCACTACAGAAGTGAAGAGCCACTCTGCATTTTCAGTCCACTTGTTTTGTGTGTCCAGAGCTGCCAGACATGTCAGTCATTCTATCACTCACTGATTTCCTGTCTTCATTCATTACTGCAGCCAGGACTTTCCATCTTGGAGCCAACCTGGACATTTTTGAGCTTCATTTATATTTCCAGATAGGATGGGCACATTTCATCCAATTTCTGCTCTCAGCCAGCGTGCACACAGATGGAATTAATGGTCTGAGCTCCTTTTGTCTACCTCTGAGCAATTTTCTTAGAAGTCAGATGTAACTGAGCATGGCTTTTGGCCTCATCATTTTTGGTATTATGATAGTGTACAAAAGCTACAACTATGCCAGCTGCTGTACAAACACATAGGAAGAGACTATTCAGACTGAATAGTTCAGACAGATAAAGGGATAGATGAGTCACAGAAGCAAAAGAAAATGAAAGGAATTCCTAAAGTTTGAACAGCAGACCTGTGGCAAAACTAGGCATGGAACCTAGGTCTCCTAAATCTCAATCAGATCTCTGTCCATGACACCACGCTACTGCTTTCTTGCTTTACGTGGTCACCCTCCAATTGCAGTCTTAAGTACAGGGGCACAGGTCACTTGCGGGAGGATTCTCTGCATCTTGGAGTCTTTAAACCATTGTTTGAGGACTTCAATACCTGAGATATAGGTGAGTAGTGGGTGGGTGAGATTCTGTGGCCTGCATTGTGCAGGGGGTCAGACTGGATGATCATAAAGGTCCCTTCTGACCTTGAGGTCTATGAGTCTATGAGGAGAAATACAGTGAAACCTTGCACTGATGACCATGCAGAGCTGGAAATGTACCCAAAGACCCTAGTTATGAATCATGGGAGGAATCTGTTTTGCCAGACAGAAAAGGACAGTCCCAGCCCAGATGTGTGTACAGCATAGCAGCTAAATCATGGATACCATCTATGAAGAATCTCTATGCTTTTTTTTTACCTCCACCAGTCTCACTAGGGTGCCCGTTATTTCAAAATTACATGCGGCTTGTATAGACACAGGGTAGCTATTTCAGGATACCTCCGGAATCCCAAAATAACCGTACAGTGTAGATGTACCCTAAGGTGCCACAGGACTCTTCTTTGTTTTTGCAGGTACAGACTAACACGGCTACCCCTCTTTTAAAAATGCGTCTATAGCTCAAGTACAATTACTAGTGTTTAAATGCTGGCACATGCCACTAGAAGAAGTGGACAGGTTCTACCAGCTTACATTTATAACCCTCTTTAGGATGTTGTGATGATTTTTTTTCTCCATCAGACAAATCCTTGCTATGTCAAAGATCCTGTAATTGATCTTTGTCGTTAAATTCAATGAAGTCAAAATGTAAATATCTACCTTGTTTCAGGCTAATGTAGATAAATGAGGTTCATGGTAAAATATTGACTTTTTCTTGCCACCTATGCACCTCAGCACTTTATGTGTTTGATTAACATACAAGAAAGGCTGTAAAATAAAATAAATGACTGTAAGGGTCAATTTTTTATGTTCCTTAAATGATATACGAGGTATAGCTATTTGTAGGCAGATAGGAGGTGGGGAAATGTAAATGTAAGCCAATCTAGGAATGCTGATACGGGAGATTTGGGAGAAAAATTAATATTGGTGTGAGGAAACCTCTGTAGTGAAAGCCAGAACAACATGTAATAATGCAATACTCATTTTTCTGTGCCTACAGCATGGTATATATCAAATACGGTATAGTCAAACACTGAATGCAATCTATTTTACAGGAAAAAGTCTATTTTATAGAAATAAGGAACAAGGTACATTTTTTTAAACACTAAGGGCACGTCTTCACTCACCATGCCAGAGATCGACATTTTGGCATTTGATTTAGTGGGTCTAGTATATACCTGTAAATTGAATGCTGAGAACAGCTCTGGCCGGCCTCAGTACTCCTTGGAATTGCAAGGAGTAAGGGAAGCTGACAGAAGTATTTGCTCCTATCAGCCTTCCACAGTGGGGACGGTGCTAAGCTTGGCTTAAGATAAGCTGACTCCAGCAATGTATTCTATGTAGCTTGAATTACATATCTTAACCCAACCATCTAGGTCTAGTGTAGACCTGGCCAATGGATAATTAGCAACTGGAACAGTTTACTTACTTGCGATGGACTCTTCATCACAGGAAATCTTTAATGAAGATTGGATGCTCTGTTCAACTACAGGTACTGGATTTGTAGAAGGAATTAATTTACTTCTATAGCCTTGATATGGAGGCGGTCAGGCTAGATGCACACTTTGGTCCTTTCTGGCTTTAAAATCTGTGTACTGCTTTTATTACATTCAAACTGATACAAAAAAGTGCATGGTATTGCTGTTATGCTGTTACGCTATTAGGAATGGCTACATCTAACATAAGGATAGATTCTCAAAAACACCTGATACCTTAAAGAAAATATATTTGTAACTGAAATGCTGATCTCATTTACATGGCCCTCAGACAGGGAAGCCCTTAAATACAGACCTAGAGCACAGGAACACTATTAATTTCAAGGCAAGCATGTTGCTTTATTACAAGTCATCCTTGTTATCTGATTTATAGAGGCACGAAGCACCCATTTAATAAGGACAAATGCAAAGTACTCCACTTACGAAGGAACAATCTGTTTCACACATACAGAATGGGAATTGACTGTCTAGGAAGGAGTCCTGCAGAAAGGGATCCATGGGTCATAGTGGACCACAAGCTAAATATGAGTCAACAGTGTGCCACTTGCAAAAAAGCAAATATGATTCTGGGATGCATTAACAAGAATGTTGTGAGCAAGACATGAGAAGTCATTCTTCCACTCTACCTTGGGCTGATTAGGCCTCAGTTGGGGTATTGTGTCCAGTTCTGGGCACCACATTTCAAGAAAGATGTGGATACATTGGAGAAGGTCCAGAGTACAGCAACAAAAATTATTAAAGGTCTAGAAAACATGAACTATGAGGGGAGACTGAAAGAACTGGGCTTGTTTAGTTTAGAAAAGAGAAGACTGAGAGGGAACATGATGGCAGCTTTCAAGTATCTAAAAAAGTATACAAGAAGGAGGGAGAAAAATTGTTTTTCTTGGCCTCTGATGATAGGACAAGAAGCAATGGGCTTAAATTGCAGCAAGGGAGGTTTAGGTTGGACATTGGTAAAAGCTTCCTGCCTGTCAGGTTAAACATTGGAATAAATTACCTGGGTAGGTTGTGGAATCTCCATCACTGGAGATATTAAGAACAGGTTGGATAGACATCTATCAGGGATGATCTAGAAGGTGGTAAGTCCTGCCATGAGGGTAGGGGTTTGGACTTGATGATCTCTTAAGGTACCTTTCAGTTCTAGTATTCTATGAGTCTATGAAATCCCCAATTCTGTCACAAATTTCCTGAGGGCAAGTCACTTTATTGCTCCGTGCCTCAGTTTCCTTTCTGTATAATAGAGATGATACTATTATTCACAGCAAGGATTCTCTCTCACGATATGTTTGTCCAGTATTCAGAACAGTAGAGCTGTTATTTCAACTAGCACCTCTAGGTGCTACTGTTAGGCCCACTGATGTGGGTGGGGCAAAGGAGGTACCGTAAGTCAAAGGGGCTTTGGGCTCCCGGCCACTGCTACTGTGGCAGCAGTGGTGGCCAGAGCCCTGAATCCTTTAAATCATCATTGGCACCCCGGGCAACACGCTCCAGACAGTGCTGAGGGGAATGGCCTGGGCAGTGCTGAGGCCCCACTCCTTCTGGGAGCTTGGTCATCCCCTTCCCACCTTGCACAGAGGCCTGGTGAGTCTATCAACTTGCCTGGCCACTGTAATCTGGGTTGGCTGTGGGAGTGGGGGGATTGGTTCAGGCAGACGCCTGGAGTGTGTGTGTGAAGGGGTGCAGGAGTCAGGGCAGGAGGCTGGGGACAGTGTGGAAGTCAGGGTTGGGGGGGTCTGGGTGACTCAGGGCAAAGAGTTGGGGTGTGTGAGGGTACAGGACTCGGGGCAGGGCACTGGAAATGTGTAGGGATGCTCAGAGCAGGGAGCTAGGGATGTGGGAGGGGTGTGTGTGTGAAGGCTCTGGGGAGAGGACTAGGATGTGTGTGTGCAGGAGAAAGTTTGGGGAGAAGGGAGGCTTGGGCCTGGGGCGGTCCCAGTCTCAGCTGAGTTACCTAACTTGACAGGTGGATGGGCCCCTGCCCCACTGCTCCTGTTCGCTGCATTGTCAGAAGGAAGCTGTGGACCGCCTGTGTGGGGACCTGTGTGGGGAAACTGGTGGTGGTCACAGATCCTCTGGCCTGCCATTCCCTTTGGGGGCTTCTTCCTAGGGGCCGCTGGAACAGCACACACCAGGGACTGCACATATGCTGCCTGGTGTCCAGCGAGAGAGTGGCAGCAGGACAAGCATGGATGCACCAGGAGCCTGACTGGAAGTGTGCACTCATCCCCTACAGTATGCCCCCTGCTGGCCACTTTCAGACCTGCCTGCAGGCATAGGGCTGCCAGCACCAGACCACAGCAGTAGCCCCGGGAGTCTACCTAGGAGAGCACACTGCAAGCTGCCCTGTGTGCTCTTTCTGCAGAGTGCCCCAGAGTGGTGCACCAGGGCGCACTGCCTTCTTTCACTTCTGCCTGTACTACATATAATCAATATCATTAGGCAATAGAATTTCTTCATCAGTCCTTATTTTATCCCACAATGTGAGAATTTAATCTTCAGCAAATGACTCTGTGTACATTTTGTCAATGAACCTCATTGAAGGCTAAATGGGTGTAAACATGGAGAATCTGCTCTGCAGAGTGATGGACTTTAGATTAGTAGAACATCTTGGACAGAAGAAGGAACTCACTACTATCTTGTCCTATCCACACCAGCATGTTCTAATGAGCCCTGAAATAATTTTGTTGTTTGTCCTTGGAGGAAAAATAACAAAACTGTTGGTATTTTAAGCAGCGTTTCTTTATTTCAAGGACATCGTGAATTAATTTCAGAGATCCATTGACTCAGTTGCCTATGTCCAATAAATTATAGCAGGTAATTAAGCTATTCATTTTAACTTCTCTGCTGTCTTCCCAATGTCCTTGTGGATCTGATAGAGCAAATTTATTTGGAGTTCGAAACTTGTATATCCAGTTGCAGCATTGTTGTGATAAGAGATTTTATGCAATTGTGTCATATGAACATTCATACATGAAAGGTTACTGTAACTTGTTCAATTAATTTAGCAGTCTCTGATATATTTTTTCTCTCTGGTGTGGAGAATGGTTCTACTTGTGCCTAGCTTTTGATTCATTGCAGCTATCAGATGATTTAATTACACAACTCCCTAGAATGAATTTATTTTATGTATGTATCAGATATTCTCTGATGCTCGTGACTGTAGTATCTAAGCACCTCATGGTAGTTAATGAATTTATCCTCAGAAGACATTTGCAATGTAGGCAAGTGCTCTCACCCCTCTTTTACGGATGGGGAACAAACCTATTGAAATGGGGACTTTGGATCAGGCCCTAAGTGGTTTGCCCAAAGTCACGCAGGAAATCTGGACACACCTGGAAAATGGATCCAAATCTTCCAAATAAGTCCAGTGCTTTAACCCCATGATGATAGGAATGTTGGACTCAGCTGTATACAATCCCTTGCTTTCTCTTTTAAATAATTATTTTCCAAGGGCATGTCTGTCTCCTCTAGAGCTTACTACAGCTTGAGCCATAAAGCCAGCCAGCTCACAGCTTAGGCTAGAGAGCTCCGTTGTTCTTATCTCTTGCTGTAAGTGGTCTAAGTGCCTCTATATGGGACAGTGAACCACACTAGGTATGTGGGCTACATCTACACTAGGAAATTATTTTGAAATAACTGAATTTGAAATAACTCCCAAAAAAACAAAATCGAAATAGTGTGTCCCCACTATGTAGAAGCCTTGAAATTAGTCCAAGGCAGGCACTATTACTGTGGATACGCTACCTCACCACAGGAAGCATTGGGGAGTAATTACTTGGAATTATTCTGAGGAGTAGTTATTTCAAAATATTGGCACTGGAGCGTCCACACTACTGCTCTTTCAAAATAACTATTTTGAAATTAGCATTATTCCCCGAGGAAAGCTGGAGTACAGATTTTGAAATAACGAGCCCCTTATTTTGAAATAATGGGCTTGGTAGTGTGGATGGTCTGCTTATAATTTTTAAATAAGGGGGCTTATTTCGAAATATGTCCCTAGTGTAGACCAGGGCCTTGTGTCGTATGAGGGCATAGGATTGCGGCCTACTGTGGGGAGAGGGGAATTAACAGAGTAGGCATGGCATCTTGGCCTATATAGCAGAAATAACTCTCTCAGGGTATGTCTACACTACCCCGCTAGTTCGAACTAGCAGGGTAATGTAGGCATACCGCACTTGCAAATGAAGCCCAGGATTTGAAATTCCCAGGCTTCATTTGCATAAACTGGGCGCCGCCATTTTTAAATCCCTGCTCGTTCGAACCCCCTGCCGCGCGGCTACACGCGGCACGAACTAGGTAGTTCGGACTAGGCTTCCTAGTCCTCATTCCACGAGGAGTAACGGTAGTTCGGACTAGGAAGCCTAGTCTGAACTACCTAGTTCGTGCCGCGTGTAGCCGCGCGGCACGGGGTTCGAACGAGCAGGGATTTAAAAATGGCGGCACCCAGTTTATGCAACTGAAGCCCGGGAAATTCAAATCCCGGGCTTCATTTGCAAGTGCGGTATGCCTACATTACCCTCCTAGTTCGAACTAGGAGGGTAGTGTAGACATACCCTGAGTGGTCTAGGGGACCTAGGGCCCTAGGCAGGGGAATGCAGATAAGCAGTCTATAGCACTAACCCTCAGGAAGGGGGTGCTGACAAGCATTCGATAGTGCTGTTTCTCGGGCAGGTGGGGTTGGCAAGTACTGATAGTGCTGTCCCTCAGGCAGGGGGCGCTGAGGAGCATCAATAGCGCTGTACCTCTGGCAGGGGACTCTGGGAATAGGGATGTTAAGTATCAGTTAATTAATTATTCAAGTAGTTGATGGAATTTCCATCGACTATTCGATTAGGTAATAAGGGGAGGGGAGGTGCTCTCGCTGCAGCTCTACACTTTAAATGTACTAAGAACCCGGCTCCTCCTAGCACTGGCTCCTGCTCTCTCCCACCCCCCGGGCTCACTCAACAAGTTGCTTACATCCCTAGCTGGGAAGCAGGCGATAGCCAGTTCCTCAGGCAGCAATTTGAAGAAAGATAGCTGAAGAAGTGGCAGTTCTAAATGGAAACTCCAATTAAGGTTCCATTGTTAATGATGAGCTGAGCTTTTCCCTTAAAGCAGGGATTCAGCCAACCACTATGTTTAAAGAGCACAATGTCTCATCTCCATAGTTATAGCCCTTGGTCTTTGAATGAATTTTCTGATTTATGAAGAAATTGTTGATTTGTTTATGAATTAAAATTAATTAGTGACAGGTAGTGACATCCTGAGGAAAAAGTCTTTAAAAATTAGTTTAAACTGATCTAAGATTAACAACGCTATTATGCACTAATTGCAACTGTGTGGCTATCGCATTGCATTGCTAGAAAACAGAGGTAAAGCTGACTGAGTGCCCTACCTGTGCATTTCTATACCTCTTTTTAGAGTTTAACCTTCACTCCAAATTTTCAGGTTTCATAATACCTGTTTTCCTGTAGAAGTACAACTGCTCTGTAATGTTAATTAGGGTGTATCCGGGAATATTTGAGGTCCCTATTTTAATCACTAGAGTGGAAATGCTTAGGTTTTTCTTATTTATTTGTTCTACAGAAGCACATAGGGTATGTCTACACTACAAAGTTAGTTCGAACTAACAGACGTTAGTTCGAACTAACTTTAATAGGCGCTACACTAGCGCTCCGCTAGTTCGAATTTGAATCGAACTAGCGGAGCGCTTAGTTCGAACTAGGTAAACCTCATTTTACGAGGATTAAGCCTAGTTCGAACTAGCTAGTTCAAATTAAGGGGTGTGTAGCCCCTTAATTCGAACTAGTGGGAGGCTAGCCCTCCCCAGGTTTCCCTGGTGGCCACTCTGGCCAACACCAGGGAAACTCTATGCCCCTTTCCCGGCCCCGGACTCCTTAAAGGGGCACGGGCTGGCTACGGTGCCCGTGCCAGGTGCAAGCCTGCCAGCACCCAGCTAGCAGACCCTGCACCTGGCACGGATTGAGCCATCCACCCGATGTCCTCCAGCCCACCCCCTCTTCCCGGGACCAGGCTGGCGGCTCCCGGGAGCTTGCCCGGGACCGCAAGAGGCAGGCACCTGCCTGGGCTAGTGCGGACATGGTGGACCTCGTCCATGATCTCCGCACTAGGCACAGGAAAGTGGCCGTCTAGGGCAGGAGAGCTGCCAGCCTGGCCACCCAGGAGCAGGTGTGCATGAAAATCAAGGGGGTCCACTGAGACCCCTGACCCTGAGCCCTGAGCTTACAATGGCCGTCCTGGGTCAAAGCAAAGGTCCATCTAGCTCAGTAGCCTGTCTGCCGACAGCGGCCAACCCTAGGGACCCTGGAGGGGATGGACCGAAGACAGTGACCAAGCCATTTGTCTCGTGCCATCCCTCTCCAGCCTTCCACAAACTTTGGGCAGGGACACCACTCCTACCCCCTGGCTAAGACTACTCCATGGACCCAACCTCCATGACTTGATCTCACTTCCCTTTAAACTCTGTTCTAGTTGTAGCCTTCACAGCCTCCTGCAGCAAGGAGTTCCTCAGGTTAACTATTTGCTTTGTCAAGAACAACTTTCTCTTACTAGTTTGAAGCCTGCTACCCATTCCTTTCCTTTGGTGTCCTCTAGTCCTTCTTTATGGGAACTCATGAAGAACTTTTCTGAATGCACCCTCTCCACTCAACCCCTGCTTTTAGAGACCTCTATTCTGTCCCCGCTCCATCTCCTCTTTTCTAAGCTGAACAGTCCCAGTCTCTGTAGCCTCTCTTCATCTGGGACCTGTTCCCAACCCCTGATCATGTTAGTTGCCCTCCCCTCTCCCAGCCTTTCTCTTCCCCTCTCCCACCTCCTTTTCCCAGTCTCCCCCAGTTTTGTTCAATAAAGACAGAGTCAATGTTGGAAGAAACGTTATCTTTATTTTGTACATCAATAAGAAGGGGGGCTAGGGAAGGGTAAGTGGAAGGAGGTGAGGGAGGAATGGGGTACGAGCCCCCGATGGGGAGGACTGGGCTGGCTCTGCGGGCTTCTGGGGGTGGAAGCTCTCCTGCAGCCCCCCAATTGCCCCCTCTCCCCAGATGGCAGCCTGCGGCAAGTGCAGCTGGGCTGATGGCCGAGTGGTGTGATGTGCCCAGTGTGGGTACTCCGGGCACTCCAAGCCAGAACTTCTTTGCAAGCGGGGCACCCCTTAGAACTGTCTGTCCGGGGTGGGGGTCGGGACCCTTTAAGCGCAGCCCTCGGCTAGCCTGAGACAGCATCTCCATGCTCTAAGTCCTCCTCTTATGCCCTGCCGGCACTGCTTCCGGCCATCCTTAAGCCCTGTTCAGGGTCCACTCAATGTGGACTTGCTGGTTCGAATTAGCAAAACACTAATTTGAACTAGTTTTTAGTTCTAGACGCGTTAGTTCGAATTAGCTTAGTTCGAATTAACTAATTCAAACTAAGTTAGTTCAAACTGGCGCTGTAGTGTAGACATACCCATACAGTGGGTGGCGGCGATAAGGGCTCCATTGTGCTGGGCACTATACAAACACCAGGCTAGATACCTTCTTTTGAAGAGCCTACCATATAAACAGAGAGGACAAATAAGATACTCCACCCCTCCCCTGACTCCCTTCTGCATTGCTTCTCTGGCTCTCATGCTTATAGTAACATGACTCCTGAAGGAGCTGGTAGCAATTTGTTGAAAAAGACTTGGACTTTTCAGTTTAGAAAAGAGGATACTAAGGAGGTATATGATAGAGGTCTATAAAATCATGAGTGGTGTGGAAAAAGTTCATAAGAAAAAGTTATTTACTTGTTCCCATAATATAAGAAGTAAGGGTCACCAAATGAAATGAATAGGTAACAGGTATAAAACAAACAAAAGGAAATTTTTCTTCATGCAGTCCACAGTCAACCTGTGGGACTCCTTGCCAGAGGATGTTGTGAAGACTAGGACTTTAACAGGGTTCAAAAAAGAGCTAGAGAAATTCATGGAGGTTAGGTCCATCAATGGCTATTAGCCAGGATGGGTAGGAATGTTGTCCTTAACCTCTGTTTGTCTGGAAATGGATAACAGAAGAGGGATCATGTAATGATTACCTGTTGTCTTCCCTCCCTCTGGGGCTTTGGGCATTGGCCACTGTCAGCAGACAGGACACTGGGCTGGATGGACCTTTGGTATGACCCAATATGGCCATTTTTATGTTCTTATGTTCCTAATCCCCCTCTGGCTGCCCAACAGGAGTTGCGGATGGTCCTTTGCAGGCACCAATATTACTTTCTGTTGAATTAGCTGCATTAGGATAACCTCTTGTCTGGCTACTAGCTGAGCAAAGGATGGAGCTCTGGGCCAGACACTCAAAGGTATTTGGACACTTATCTCCCATTGCAATCAACATCTAAGTACTTTTCATAGAATCATAGAGCTGGAAGAGATTTCAGGAGGTCATCAAGTCCAGCCCCCTGCCCAAAGCAGGACCAGTCCCAGCTAAATCAACCCAGCCAGGGCTCTGTCAAGCCGAGACAAAAACCTCTAGGAATGGAGATTCCACCACCTCCCCAGGTAACCCATTCCAGTACTTCACCACCCTCCTAGTGAAATAGTTTTTCCTAATATCCAACCTAGACCGCCCCCACTGTAATTTGAGCCCATAGCTCCTTGTTCTGCCATCCGTCACTACTGAGAACAGCCTCTCTCCATCCTCTTTGGAACCTCCCTTGAGGAAGTATGACATTGTTGGCATCACAGAAACTTGGTGGGATAATACACGATTGGAATGTTGGTATGGTAGGGTACAGCTTGCTCGGAAAGGATAGACAGGGAAAAAAGGGAGGAGGTGTTGCCATATATATTAAAAATGTACATACTTGGACTGAGGTGGAGATGGACATAGGAGACAGAAGTGTTGAGAGTCTCAGAGTTAGGCTAAAAGGAGTAAAAAACAAAAAACAAAGGGTGATGTCATCCTAGGAATCTACTATAGGCCACCTACCCAGGTGGAAGAAGTGGATGAGGCTTTTTTTAAACAACTAACAATATCATCCAAAGCCCAAGATTTGGTGGTAATGGGGGACTTCAACTATCCAGATATATGTGGGGAAAATAACACAGTGGAGCACAGACTGTCCAATAAGTTCTTGGACTGCACTGGTGACAACTTTTTATTTCAGAAGGTTGAAAAAGCTACCGGGGGGAAGCTGTTCTAGATTTGATTTTAACAAATAGGGAGGAACTGGTTGAGAATTTGAAAGTGGAAGGCAGCTTGGGTGAAAGTGATCATGAAATCATAGAGTTCACAATTCTAAGGAAGGGTAGAAGGGAGAACAGCAAAATAGAGACAATGGATTTCGGGAAGGAGGATTTTGGTAAGCTCAGAGAGCTGATAGGTAAAGTCCCATGGGAATCAAGACTGAGGGGAAAAACAACTGAGGAGAGTTGGCAGTTTTTCAAACGTTGTTAAGGGCCCAAAAGCAAGCTATTCTGCTGCGTAGGAAAGATAGAAAACATGGCAAAAGATTGCCTTGGCTTAACCACAAGATCTTGCATGATCTAAAAATAAAAAGGAGTCATATAAAAAATGGAAACTAAGACAAATTTCAAAGGATGAATATAGGCAAACAACACAGGAATGCAAGGGCAAGATTAGAAAGACAAAAGCACAAAATGAGCTCAAACTAGCTACAGGAATAAAGGTAAACAAGAAGACTTTTTATAAATACATTAGAAGCAAGAGGAAGACCAAGGACAGGGTAGGCCCACTGCACAATGAGGAGGGAGAAACAGTAACAGGAAATGGCAGAGATGCTTAATGAGTTCTTTGTTTCGGTCTTCACTGAGAAGTCTGATGTAGACTTCTAACATAGTGAATGCTAGTGGGAAGGGGGTAGGTTTAGAAGATAAAATAAAAAAAGAACAAGTTAAAAATCACTTAGAAAAGTTAGATGCCTGCAAGTCACCAGGGCCTGATGAAATGCATCCCAGGATACTCAAGGAGTTGATAGAGGAGGTATCTGAGCCTCTAGCTATCATCTTTGGAAAATCATGGGAGACAGGAGAGATTCCAGAAGACTGGAAAAGGGCAAATATAGTGCCCATTTATAAAAAGGGAAGTAAGAACAACCCAGGAAACTACAGACGAGTTAGTTCAACTTCTGTGCCAGGGAAGATAATGGAGCAAATAATTGAGGAAATCATCTGCAAACACTTGGAAGGTGGTAAGGTGATAGGCAGGGCTCGACAAATAATACAATCTACTCACCCGTGGTGAGTAGATTGCAACCTGGAAGAGCCGGGTTCGGGTGATCTGCGCATGCACAGATCGCCGGACAGCGTAGCTGAAGGGCAGGGCTCACCGCGTTTCAGCGAGCCCTGGTGATAGGGAACAGCCAACATGGATTTGTAAAGAACAACTCATGTCAAACCAATCTGATAGCTTTCTTTGATAGGATAACAAGTCTTGGATGTGGTATACCTAGACTTTAGTAAGGCATTTGATACTGTCTTGCATGATATTCTTATCAATAAAGTAGGCAAATACAACTCAGATGGGGCTACTATAAGGTGGGTGCATAACTGGCTGGATAACCGTACTCATAGAGTAGTTATTAATGGTTCACAATCCTGCTGGAAAGGTATAACAAGTGGGGTTCCGCACGCTTCTGTTTTGGGACTGGCTCTGTTCAATATCTTCATCAACGATTTAGATATTGGCATAGAAAGTATGCTTATTAAGTTGAAAATGATACCAAGCTGGGAGGGGTTGCGACTGCTTTGGAGGATAGAGTCATAATTCAAAATGATCTGGACAAATTGGAGAAATGGTCTGAGGTAAACAGGATGAAGTTTAATAAAGACAAATGCAAAGTGCTCCACTTAGGAAGGAACAATCAGTTTCACACATACAGACTTGGAAGTGACTGTCTAGGAAGGAGTACAGTAGGAAGGGATCTAGGGGTTATAGTGGACCACATGCTAAATATGAGTCAGCAGTGTGATGCTGTTGCAAAAAAAGCAAACATGATTCTGGGATGCATTAACAAGCGTGTTGTGAGCAAGACACGAGAAGTCATTCTTCTGCTCTACTCTGTGCTGATTAGGCCTCAGTTTGAGTATTGTGTCCAGTTCTGGGCACGACATTTCAAGAAAGATGTGGAGAAATTGGAGAGGGTCCAGAGAAGAGCAACAAGAGTGATTAAAGGTCTAGAGAACATGACCTATGAAGGAAGGCTGAAAGAATTGGGTTTGTTTAATTTGGAAAAAAGAAGATTGAGGGGGGACATAATAGCAGTTTTCAGGTATCTAAAAGGGTGTCATAAAGAGGAGGGAGAAAACTTGTTCATCTTGGTCTCTGAGGATAGAACAAGGAGCAATGGGCTTAAACTGCGGCAAGGGTGGTTTAGGTTAGACATTAGGAAAAGGTTCCTAACAGTCAAGGTGGTCAAATGCTAGAATAAATTGCCTAGGGGGGTTGTGGAATCTCCATCTCTGGAGATATTTAAGAGTAGGTTAGATAAATGTCTATCAGGGATGATCTAGAGACAGTATTTAGTCCTGCCATGAGGGCAGGGGACTGGACCTCTCGAGGTCCCTTCCAGTCCTAGTATTCTATGATTCTATGAAGTTGAAGGCTGCTATCAAATCCCCCCTTACTCTTCTCTTCTGCAGACTAAACAAACCCAAATCCCTCAGCCTCTCCGTATAGGTCATGTGCTCCAGCCCACTTTTGTAAGTATTCGGGCCTTGCAGACCAACAGCTTCTCTGCTTCACCTACTCCTATTCCTAGCCCTGCTCCCGAGACCGGCTACATCTACATTGGCCCCTTCTCCGGAAGAGGCATGTTAATTTCCAACTTCAGAATAGGGAAATCCGTGGGGGATTTAAATATCCCCCGCGGGATTTAAATAAACATGGCCGCCGCTTTTTTTCTGGCTTGGGGAAAAGCCGGAAAAAAGCGTCTAGACTGGCACGATCCTCCGGAATAAAGCCCTTTTCCGGAGGATCTCTTATTCCTACTTTGAAATTTAAATCCCCCGCGGATTTCCCTATTCTGAAGTTGGAAATTAACATGCCTCTTCCGGAGAAGGGGCCAATGTAGACGTAGCCCCCCTGTGTAAAGGAGGGCTTCTGCAAAGTACAAGGCAAGAGGGGATGCTGCAGCAGTGATGACATTTCTGCCCTTCTGTCTGGGCAAGGGGAAAAGCCAGTTAGGTGGGGGTCTTCAGAGATGATTCTCTAGCCCTATAGTTAGAATTCTACCCCATGCCCATGGGCCTAATTTGTCTGTGAATTTCCTGTCAGCTTCTCACCACGTACTCAGGTGAATATTGTGAAAAATGAGAGGATATGAACTGAAAAACGTATTCTCAACTGGTATAAAGCAGCATAGCTCAGCTGAAATCAATGAAGCAATGCCAGTTTCAACTAATGGAGAAGCTGTCCCCCTGAATTTTGATTCTTCTAAAGTTTGCCCTATTAAGGACCAGTTCAAAAATTTCCTTCTGTATCAGGATCAGGTTGTGAATTAGCCCAAAGTTTAGGGTTTTTATTTGGACCTATTTCTATAAAAACTATTAGGAAAAAAATCATCCCTCCCATTAACTGGGAATTTATTCATTACGGAATGTTAGTGTTTTGTAACATAAAAGATGTTACATGGAAACCTAGTGAAGTTTCTCCCAATAAGAACATTTGGATGGAACAATGGAGTTATTTACCAAGTTAAGTTCATTGTTGATGTTGAGAAATTAGCCCAAATCTGAGTTCTGAAAGTCAGATAACAAGAAGGGGAAAATAGAGATGCATCTTGGAATCCACAGACAATAACAGATCACAAAGGAAGAAATATTGTTAACTGAGAGGGATGGCAATTGTTTTCCACTAAATTAAATATTTATGAGGTGGTAATTTGATTACATACCATTTAATGAAGTGAGGTAAGAAGTGCTTTAGTTTTCATGAGATGGCCATACAGATTAATATGCCACATATAAAAATAATTTCTCATAAGAAGCTTGACATGAAAATTCTGATGAATTGCAAGAATTTTCTAAAGCCAGGCTAGATAGGATTTCTATGTGTAACCCAGAGGCACCAAGACCCCTGACAAGGGAGAGTAAGTAGACTCTTAGGGTATGTCTACACTACCACCCTAGTTCGAACTAGGGTGGTAATGTAGGCAACCGGAGTTGCAAATGAAGCCCGGGATTTAAATTTCCCGGGCTTCATTTGCATAAAGCCGGGCGCCACCATTTTTAAATGTCCGCTAGTGCGGACTCCGTGTCGCGCGGCTACACGCGGCACGGACTAGGTAGTTCGGACTAGACTTCCTAGTCATTTTATGAGGAGTAACGGTAGTTCGGACTAGGAAGCCTAGTCCGTACTACCTAGTCCGTGCCGCGTGTAGCCGCGCGGCACGGAGTCCGCACTAGCGGACATTTAAAGATGGCGGCGCTCGGCTTTATGCAAATGAAGCCCGGGAAATTCAAATCCCGGGCTTCATTTGCAACTCTGGTTGCCTACATTACCACCCTAGTTTGAACTAGGGTGGTAGTGTAGACATACCCTTAGCTAATAATGGTCCAGGCCATCGAACGCATGGAGGCGACCATCAAATGCCGGGTGGAGGTGGAGAGGTGCCAGCAGGCCTGGGGCCACTTGCAGGCCCAGTGTAACCGCATGGCAGATGCCATCACTGCCCTCACCGTGCACATTGGCCATGCCGTACATTACGGCATGGCATTGCACCATGCCCCCGTCA
Source organism: Pelodiscus sinensis (assembly GCF_049634645.1). Classification (NCBI taxonomy): domain Eukaryota; kingdom Metazoa; phylum Chordata; order Testudines; family Trionychidae; genus Pelodiscus; species Pelodiscus sinensis. Next base: position 313,202,686 of record NC_134711.1, read on the forward strand.
TCCCTCCCATAGCAATGCCCGTGCTCCCTCCTCTTGCTGCCCTTCCTGCTCCCGCAATTCCTCCTCCTCCTGCACCCCATCCTGCCCACCTCCCTGTGCTGCCTGCCCCGATGCGGCCTCAACCACCACACATTGCGGTCCGCCCCCACAGAAGCAGTTGCAGGGGCCACTCCTCCCAGTTCAAAGCCTCCTCCCCCCTCCCACCCTATGTCCCCCCCGTTGTAAATAAAAAGTTGCAAACGCTGTATTCCAAAAAAAAAAAAAAAAACCTGCGTTGGATGTTTATTGGGAGATAAGAGGAGGGGAGGAGGGAAGGGTTGGGGATGGGAGGGAGATATCAAGGGAGACAGAGGTGACCCTACTGTGGGGCCTGGGAGAATATCTCCATCAGGGCCTCCCGGATGCGCACCCCATCACGGTGCGCCTGGCGCATGGCAGCTGTGCGGAGCTGTTGAAAGGCTTGGCCCTCACTTGCCATCCATGCCGGGAGGAAGGCCTCCCCCTTCCGCTCCATGATGTTGTGGAGCACACAGCATGCGACCACTACCTCGGAGACATTCCGCTCACCCATCTCCAGATAGGTTAACAAACAGCGAAACTGGGCTTTCAGACAGCTGAACGTGCACTCCACCTGGTTGCGGGCCCGGTTGAGGTGGTCATTGAACCGTGCCCGGTTGTGGTCTGTCTGCCCCGTGTAGGGCCGCATTAACCAGGGCAGCAGGGGGTAGGCCGTGTCCCCCACGCCACACGTGGGCATGGGCACGTCCCTGACAATAAATTCCCACTAGGGGAAGAAAGTGCCCGCCTCCAGCCTGCCAAACAGGCCGGAGTTTCATAGGATGTGGGCGTTGTGTGCCCTGCCGTACCAGCCCACATAAATGTCCAGGAAGTGGCCACGGTGGTCCACGAGGGCCTGGAGTACAATGGAGAAGTACCCCTTGCTGTTTATAAAATGGACCGCTCGATGCTCCGGGGCACGGATGGGGATGTGGGTTGCATCCAGGGCTCCCCCACTGTTGCGGAACCCCAGTGTGAAAGCAGGCTCTTTGCTGGCTAGGCCTCTCGTGCGTATTGCCATCCAAGCAAAAGGTCAACTTCCCCTTGATGAAAAACCTTACACTATGTAACTTAAAGATCAGCGACAAACAGGAACCAAAACCAGACCCAAAAAGTTCATGTAAAGTTCGTGCTGGTTGTGCTGAATGTGCCATGACCGATAAGACAGAAAAGGAAAAGCAGGAAACCATCTCACCCCCTTACTCCTGTCACTTAACAGACAGGGTCTGCTAGCCTATCACAAAAAGTGAGCAAAAGCTCTCTCTATAAAACAACTACCCCTCCTATATCAAATTGAGGAATCCCGAATAAACATTGGATGGCAGAATACGAGCCAGGCCCAGGGACTGATCACCCGAGGGCCACCTCCCACTCACTGAACCAAACGAGTTCCTGTAGAGCGTAAAGTATACCAACTATGCTGTTTTTGCTGTTGTACTTTGTGTTTTTTTTAAGTGTGAGCATTGATATCTAAACTTAGTTAAAAGTTTTGTTAAGTAGTATTGTTAAGAGTTTTAGATAAATAATTAGACTTATGAGTAAGATTGATGTAAATGTAACTCTTGATAATCCCTGGTCCCTTATTGACAACTATTGGGACTTAGAAAAAGCTCAGGGAATTTTCATTTATTGTATAGCACTTTGCTTATTGCTCCTATTAATAGTTATTTGGTGGCCACGCATGTAAGAGACTAATAAAGAAAAGCTATAATTGGAAGCATTCGAATAAAAGTTTAAAAGATATTTAGTAATAGTTTGCCTGTTTCTGCACCTCCCTGGGACTAGCCACATTTCCGAACCTTTTACTTTAAACCACACCCAGGGCAGTGAAGCCGGCCACCGTAGCCTCTACGTCCCGTAGGCGGATGACTTGCTGGACCAGGACGTCGTTGATGGCACGGACGACCTGCAGAAGGGTGCACAGAAACACGGGGGAACGCATCACATAAGACAGGATGAGTGCGTGCTCCCTTGGGGGGAGAGGTTCCCACCCCCTGTGATCCCCTCTGTTCTCACACTCACACACACCAGGGTCCTCTCACCCCATGGGCCACCCTCCCCCTCTACCAGCAGGCCTGTGCAAGAGAGGGACGGCTCAAACCCCTGGGTGACGGGGCATGCCCCATCATCCCAGCCTGGAGTCTTGCCTGCCCCTGGGCATGGAGTGCAGTACCCTCCCCTCCCCAACTCCCCCAGGACTTACCTGCATGACGACGGCACCAATGGCCGATCTGCCCACCCCAACTAGTGTGCCACCGATTGGTAGCTGTCTGGGGTGGCCAGCTTCCACAGTGTGATAGTGACCCTCTTGTCCACGAGGATGGGTGCCTGCAGCCAGGTGGTGCTTCTTTGGAGCGCAGGGGTGAGCCAGACACACAGCTCCAGGAACGTCTGCTTTCATATCTGAAAGTTCTGGAGCCATTGCTGGTCGTCCCATTGCCCCATGACCAGCCGATCCCACCAGTCGATATTGGTGTCCAGTCTCCACAAGGGCCTCTCCACGGTGGGGTGGGGATGCCACAGGGATGCCATGGCCTCTCTGGTGAGGGAGCGACCTGCGCCTCAACGTCCTGGACGAGGAGTGCAGCAGCATGGAGCAGCAGCTGCAGGCACTTCAAAATGGCCGGAAGGGGCCAGAGCAGGCACAAGGCCACCCCTGGCTCCATGGCACAAAAAGAGAGCTGAGGTAAAAAAATCAGCTACTCGGACTACGGCACAAGGCTGTGGGGTCCAACAAGGCAGAGGGCAACCACAAGTGGAACTGCTATGGCTGTCAGTCCCTGCAAGAGGCCCTAAAGCTCGCAGCAGGAGAGAAATGGCTGTTCAGGGAGATCCCTTTAAGCATGTGTCTCAAAGGAGCTCCAGCCTCCGCCCCCGGAAAAGTCTGGTGCCCTTTTGCCCTCTCCAAAATGGTTCCGGGCTCCTGCTTTTGTGCAAGAGCATCCCGCCAATGTAGACGCTCTCTTACGCAAAAGCGCATCGTTCTTACGATGAGTCCCGGCCAATATAGACACTCTCTTGCACAAATACTTTAACACAAGATCATGCCAATGTAGACGTAGCCCATGTGTTTTCCCTACTCTTATTGCTCACAAAGACATCTTGTTAGTCTGCTACCTTCTTAGTACCAAACATTTTATCTGTATAGGGTCTGTTATGGGTCCAGTCCCAATAGCTATTGAGAATTTTAGTCCTCATTAAAATAAAGGATAAGCAAGGATGCTCAACATCTCACAGGACTAGTACCTAACTGCCCTACCTTGCACAGAACTAGTTATCTTTAAATAAATTTTAAAAAAGACCAAAGTGAAATGAAACAGTGTTCACCCACTGGTTTATCTTTAGCTTATTGCTTCTTCCTAGGAGTAGTACATCAGGAACCTGCAGTATATTTCAACTGATTGAATAAAAAGTTATATTAATTGGGAAATCAATGAGTAGGAATAGGGCAGTGAGGTCATATAGATTGTATCATCCTGACCAATCTAACTCACTTGCCCTTTCTGTTGGTCTTTCATCACTGGATTTCACTTGCCAATTCCTCAACTGTCTTAATTGTGGGCACTGCAATTTGTCTTCAAATATCACACTACTGTGAAATCTATGCATCAATAAATACAGCTCAAAAGCTGTTTTCCACACTGCTGGAGAGTTAATTGGCTCCATGGTTAAAGCAAATGCTGTACTACTTCACATTTGAGGGGATTTTTCAAGGTCTTCAAGTGGCTGGATGCTGTTCATAAAGTCAAATTAAAAGAAAATATTGCCTTTCTATATAAAGAGATGTCCAGAGCAATCTTCTACATTTTATCTGTGCAGAACATTCTGTGCTGTACTGCAATCAAAGTACTGTTTAGAAATAAAAGAGGACATTTTTCTTTTTCTGTTTCTTTTTTCCACTCTAGATTAAGAAGCACCTGATATACTGAGTGCAATGAGTGAATATTTAAATTGCAAATCAACCAGCCCAGAAATTATGTCTGTTTAGGAAAGAGAAACTACAGGTTGACTATGTGGTGTGTGAGGACATTCTTCCTTTTGTTTATTTTAAATCTGCTGCCTATTAATTTCACTATGACCCCTGGTTCTTGTGTTATAAGAAGAAGTAAGTAAGACTTCCTTATCTTTCTCCCCACCAGATTTATAGACCTCTACCATAGCCTCTCCGAGTCATCTCTTTTCCAGACTGAAAGTCCCAGTCCTTTTAATCTCTTTACACATGGAACCTGTCTCATACCACTAATCATTTGGTTTCCAATTCAAATAGGCTACGTCTACATTGGCATGATCTTGTGCAAATACTCTAACGCAAGAGTTTTTGCATTAATATATTTGTGCAAGAGAGCGTCTACACAGGCATGTGCCTTTGCACAAGAGATGTACTTTTGCGCAAGAGCATCCGTGCCAGTGTAGACACTCTCTTGCGCAAGAAAGCTCTGATGGCCATTTTAACTATAGGGCTTTCTTGCGCAAGAAATTCATGTTGCCTGTCTACACTGGCCTCTTGCGCAAGAACAGTTGCGCAAGAGGGCTTATTCCTGAGCGGGAGCATCAGAGTTCTTGCGCAAGAAGCCCTGATTTCACACATTAGAACGTCAGTGTTCTTGCGCAAGAACTTGCAGCCAGTGTAGACAAGAGCAAGTTTTTGCACAAAAGTGGCTGCTTTTGCGCAAGATCGCGCCAATGTAGACACAGCCATGTAGTTTTTTGAGATGGGGTGATGTAATGGTGATCCCACACCTGCTCTGAAAGGGTTAATGCAGACGAAGAAGGGGGCTAATTAACCCAACATTCCAAAGCTCAGGGGAATCAGGTGATTAAACAGTTTCTTGATTCAGAGAGGGAGCCTGGATGAGGAATAATGAGCTGGACTGGATTTATAAAGTCAGGGAGTCAGAAGCCAAGGAGGTTGTAGTCTCTCCCTGAGTGAAGGGAGGTGTGTTTGAGATGATAGAGGTAGGGATGGTCTAGGAGGAGGACATTTGGACTTGCAAACCTAGAAGAATGGGGAGAGCCAGGTGAAATGCAGAGAAAAGCAGCAAGATCTAGGAGGGAAAAGAAGGTTGGTGGGTCTTTCTGTAGCAACCACCCACAGGGAGGAGGCACTGAAGGGGAAGACTGCTTGAGACTGTGTAACCTTGAGTGGGCCAGACATCTCCAGTGTCTAAAGAAACCCCCACTTCCACGACAGTACTGGAGACCCAGAGTTTAGTCTGTTAGGAATTTCAGCAAGGATTGCCCTTTGTTAGCCTCCCTACATTCAAGTTCCAAAAGAAACTAACATAATGAATTTAAATTAAATAACTTTATAAAATGTTATGAAGAAACAGTCTAATTCTTACAATAGAACACAACTATTTTACAATCCACAAATAATGTCTATAATTACACGAAACATAAGTAAAGAGAAAACTAAAAGTGAACTGTGAACAGTTCAGTCCACACAAACATAGTGGCTGCGTCTAGATTGGCATGATTTTCCGGAAATACTTTTAACGGAAAAGTTTTCCATTAAAAGCATTTTCGGAACAGAGCGTCTAGATTGGCACGGACGCTTTTCCGCAAAAGCACTTTTTGCAGAAAAGCGTCTGTGCCAATCTAGATGCGCTTTTCCTCAAAACAGCCCCAATCGCCATTTTCGCGATCGAAGCTTTTTTTGCGGAAAACAAATCTGAGCTGTCTACACTGGCCCTTTTGCGAAAAAACTTGGCACAAAAGGGACTTTTGCCTGAACAAACGCAGAATAGTATTTCCGCAAGAAGCACTGATTTCTTACAGTAGGAAGTCAGTGCTTTTGCGGAAATTCAAGCGGCCAGTGTAGACAGCTGGCAAGTTTTTCCGGAAAAGCGGCTGATTTTCCGGAAAAACTGGCCAGTCTAGACACAGCCAGTAGAAAAAGACTAAGAGGTTCCAAGAGCTTAGATTTAGTTCACCAAAGTCTCAGTTTGTGCCTCTATCAACTCTGCACCATGTGCTGAGTCTGAAGTCTCTCCCTCTCTACTTGCTTGTAGGGAATCCTCGGCTGGAGTCCAGGCAGATTGTTCCTCTGCTATGGTCACTGCTAGGCAGGCTGCTCACTGACTTAACTAGTCAGATAGCTCACAGATGAACAGACTTAAAGAAACCCTATTACAAGAAAATACAAAAAAACCTGAGAACAACAAAATAGAAATGACTCTTTGCCCAATTGCTACATTTAGGCTATGTCTACACTGGCATGTTCTTGCGCCAGAAATATGCAAATGAGGCTAAGTGTGGAATATCGCCGAGCCTCATTTGCATTCCTAATGAGCTGCCATTTTTGCGGAAGAGACTCTTGCGCCAGAAGGAGCATCTACACTTCCCCTGCTTGTACAAGAAAACCCCTCTTGCGCAATGCCGTTATTCCTGAAAATAATCAGCATAGCGACATTGCGCAAGAGGGTTTTTCTTGCGCAAGAAGGAGCAGTGTAGATGCTCCTTCTGGTGCAAGAGCCTCTTCCGCAAAAATGGCGGTTCATTAGGTATGCAAATGAGGCCTGGCGATATTCCACGCTTAGCCTCATTTGCATATTTCTGGCGCAAGTACACGCCAGTGTAGACATAGCCTTACAGAGGAGCTGGAAAAATCACATGGACTGAGAAAGTGAACTAGAACAGTCTGACTAAACTCAAAACGGCATTTAAAGCAAACAATTACCATAGAAGTTATTTCTTCTCCCAGGTTCTCCTAGCTCTATACAGCATTGCCAATGATCCCCAGTAGAAGGTTAACACCACCACTACCTTCTGCTACTGTAAACATGGGGCTTTACTATGCTTTGATGGACCAGTCTGTGTGATGGAAGGGCAACACATAGCTGTATGATCAGTTGGGAGGTGGAAGAAAAAACACTACTTTGTGGTTACGGCAGTCGACAGGGAATGAGGATATCTAAGTCTACTTCCCAGCTCAATCAGCTTTTCCTTGTGTGGCCCTAGGGTTGGATTCTGCCACATTACTCAATAGTGCTGCTGTGGACTGAGGCACTGCTGTGGGAAAAAGTGACAGAATCAGGCTCAGGGTCTCTCCCTGATTCTTTTTCTCATCACTAAAATGGGGATGATAATGCCCCCAACTGTACAAGCTTGTAGGGATAAATCATTAGCATTTGAAGCCCTCACTTTGGTCTATACTATAGAAGCACTCAAATAGCTAGGAAGCCACACTGGATGGGACTCCCCAAGGTGTCTCGCTCCTATTGATTTCAATTGGACTTAGGTGCCTAAGAACCTTTGTGAATCTCATCCTTTGTCTTCCAGTGAATTCAGTTTTACTGTGCTATCCTTTTAGGAGTGTAGCATGTGCTTCTCTATGAGCTGCTGTCAGAAAGGTGATGGGGGCATTTAACTGTGGAAGGGTCATATTGAAATAATCTGTCTACCTGTAAAATACTTGTACAAATAAATCTGCTTTCTAATTGTCTGAGGCACATTCTGTAAGAGGCAGTCAGTGTGCAGCCTTGAATAACAGTGCAATCTAATGCATAAATATCCAGAAGACAAATTGATTATCTCTACATCAGTCATTAGGTGTAATGGAAATAAAGGTTGTGTAATAGAACATTATCTCAGGATTCAGTGTCTGGCTTTGAAAATGAATGGTTTGGTTTTACTGTTGCATTCGTGTAACAGCTGGGGACCATGTGACCTAGTCTTTACATTTTCTTAGAAAGGAGCACAAAGTTTGACAGGCCTGAAACTAAAAGAACATTCCCCTCTGCCCCACATCCTAAAAGCTCCTCTGAGAATAGAAGGATGGTGTCCCTCCTAGTAACTGCAGTGAAACTGCAATTGTGCGAAAGCTGCTTTCTTGTCTACCTCCTCCTCTAGAGCAGGAAGGGTAGGAAAATGTGCAAGAAATCCAATAACAGAATTGGTCTCCTTGTCAAGGTAGATTAAATGCCCTGTATTCATGGAGTAGTGAGGCAGAATGGGGAATGGCACACAAGTATGCCCTTGATTGACAAATAAGTCCAGTGGCGTGTGTTTGTTTCAAGTGCTTAACTGGGTTCCTCGTGGGTAGCATTTCAGGCAGCAAAGCTCTTTGCCTATGTTGTAGCCTTAGCTGAGGAGGAGCTGTTAGGTTTGATGTGTACGCAGTCTGTGCTTGCACACAAACGATCCACTCAAGAAAGCACCTTTGAGTATTTGTGGTTCCCATATTGCCTCTACTGAGAGAAATGAATGTGTTCTTAAATTCTATATTTGTAGACACTTTATTTGAGCTTTGCTGGCAGGTGAAGATGCACAGTCACTGTGTTTTTCTTTTCCCTAGTCACAGGGCCTTATTGTTCTGCTAGTTTTATGGATGTTCGACAAGCAGGCAAGTTTGTAGGTTTTGTGCGGGTTACAGCTATTACCTATTTTTATTTTGCCAGTGGGGATTTGGCTAAATTATCTCCTTCTAGCACATAAGCTGTAACTCTTTTTTACGCACATCACTGATGTGTTGATGTTTCGTCCTACAAATGCCAGAGAAGATTGTCTGGTGACTTTGCCCTGAGCAAACTGACCTTACTAAAACTAAAGCTTCAACTTGGAGATGTTGCTTTAGTGTTTCCTTTGTGAAAGTAATTTTCTTTCACAAGTAACAAGCTGTAGTCATGTATTACAGCCCATAGAACTGGAATCTCTAGGCAAAGGAAACTGTCTATTGGGGGGAAAAACAAAGACTAAGTGTTCAATTCTCAGTTACATGGTGTTGATTTGATTATTGTACAATCAGTTTACTGGTTTGTCTTCCCCATGACTCATGTTTAGTGACATAACTGTTATAAAACACAGCATTGTAGCAAGGAGGAAAATAATTGTAGGAAAGGGCTGCCTTAGTATACAAACATTTTCTCCAAATGTAGTGTGCAGTTTCCTTTTGGATTTCATGGGTAATTAAACATCCTGCTGAAATGTGCCACTAGACTTGAAGAATAGTGATGGATTGTTACTCACATGATAAGAACATAAGAGCAGCCATACTAGGTCAGACTAAAGGTCCATCTAGCCCAATATCCTGTCTTCCAACAGTGTCCAGTGCCAGATGCCCCAGAGGGAGTGAAGAGAAACAAGTAATCATCAAGTGATCCCTCTCCTGTCATCCATTTCCAGCCCAAGATAAACAGAGGCTAGGGACACTACCCGTTCTGGCTAACAAATATTGATAGACCTAACCTCCATGAATTTATCTAGTTGTTTTTGAACCCTGTTAAAGTCCTGGTCTTCGTAATATACTCTAGCAAGGAGTTCCACAGGTTGACTGTATGCTGTGTAAAGAAAAACTTCCTTTTGTTTTAAACCTGCTGCCTATTAATTTCATTTGAGCACCCCTAGTTCTTAACTAATAACTTCAATGGGACTGTGGGTGTGAGGGACTGTTGTTCTTAGGGAGTAAGGGATTTGCAATATAACCTTTAGAAAAAGGTATTCTCCCATCCTTGGCAAAGGTAGTGTTCATTGAAAGGTCTGATTGGGAAGCATCTTGCTCATATGTATGAGTAGCGACTGGCTTTTGTAGTCCTACTGACTGCCAAAGGGACTGCTTGTGGAAGAAATTGCTCACCAGCATGAAAAGAGCTGCCCAGTTGCACCCTACATTGCAAAAGGCTTTGAGATGAAAGGCACTATTGCCATATCTTGGACACTATAAAATTCCGAAAAAGAAGTGCCACAAAAAGAAGCAGTCAGATGATGGCTGGATCAGAATCTTCAGGACCCTGTATTTGATGGGCTAATAATACAACCTAACCAAGGGAATACAATTAATTGGCCTGGGTCACTTCAGATCAAATATTTTTGTGACATTTCCCCTTTTGGCTTTTCATAACAATCAGAGCCTTGCTCATTTTTGAACCTTTGAGCTCACTACTTGCCATATGTTGCCCATTCCTTCAGTTCTCCAATAAAATCGATCTACCCATTACCTCATTCACTCCCTCTTTAAAATTCACCTCTACCATGATGCTTAGAAGACAGTGCTAGTAGTCAGGCATTCCAAGCCATGCCTACTGCCCAGTTTACCATACAGTTACCTACATGCATCCAGCTCCCATCCAGAACACACCACACGATCCATCGTCTATAGCCAAGCCCTTCGATACAACCCCACTGACAGAGACCAGAAGCTTCAGGATCTCTACCAAGCATTTATAAATCTCAACTACCCACCCAGAGAAATAAAAAAGCAAATTGAAAGAGCCAGACGAATACCTAGAAACCATCTACTTCAAGACAGACCCAAGAAAACCAACAATAGAACACCACTTGTCATCACCTACAACCCCCAACTTAAACCTGTCCAACACATTATCAATAAACTACAGCCTATATTGGAACAGGATACCATACTCAAAGAGGCTCTGGGAGACAGACCCATAGTCTCCTATAGACAACCACCTAACCTCAAGATGATTCTTACCAACCACCACAGGACATACCACACTAATACCAACCCTGGTACCTTCCCTTGCAACAAACCCCGTTGCCAGCTTTGTCCACATATTCATTCTGCTGATACCATTATTGGACCTAACCAAGTGAGTTATAAGATCAAGAACACATATTCCTGCGCATCCAGAAATATAATCTATGCTATCATGTGCCGAAAGTGCCCGTCTGCTATGTACATTGGACAAACATCTCAGACACTTCGCCAAAGGATTAATGCCCACAAAACAGATATCAGACAAGATCACAAAGAGAAAACAGTTTCTTGCCACTTTAACCAGAAAGGACACTCTCTAAATGACTTAGCCACCTGCATTCTGCTACAAAGACCTTTTACATCTGCACTTGAAAGGGAATCCTCTGAACTGTCATTCATGTTAAAATTCGACACTTGCCAACAAGGACTTAACAAGAATTTGAACTTTCTCACCCATTACCAAGACAGTTTCCCCAATTATCACCTGTAATACCATTAACTCACAAACATCCCACTCTCCCTACCTTTAATATCAGCAATTCACAGACACTTACCTTCCTTCCTCCCCCTTCCCACCCTCCGCTCTCCCTTCTGTTCTGCAATGTGATTTGTCCTTTTCATATTTGTTCATTTTTTTAAATTGTATCCTTTGGTATATATGGTTGTGACTACTTTCTTCCACTATTTGATCTGAGGAAGTGGGTCTGGCCCACGAAAGCTCATCATCTAATAAACCATCTTGTTAGTCTTTAAAGTGCTACATTGTCCTGCATTTTGCTTCAACTACCCCAGACTAACACGGCTACATTTCTATCACCAGTTTACCATGGTTGTTTCACTGCTACCTCATTCTCATTTTATAACATATATTCTAGGAATTATGCTAGGGAAGCTCTCTGGCCTGTGTTAAGTAGCAGATCAGGTGAGATGATCACGTAGATCCCTTCTGGCTTTGGAATCTGTCAGTCTATTTTGAAGAAGAATTTGTAGGCACTTCCTTAATACAAATAATGAAAACTGCTTCTATGCATCTGGGGAGATGGTAAGAACTGGTATTGGGGTTCCAGGCTGAAACTAGTAGTGTGAATGCATTCTATGTTTTGTTTGAAGGAACAGTCTGGCAAGGAAGGAACTTTTTTCCTTCCAGACCTAAACTAAAGGAGGGTCAGAAACTCATCAAAAAGAAAGAAAAATTCTGACAATGAGCATCTAGCACGAGGCAAGCACGATGAAAAAACTTATGCAGCTGTGCTAGAGGAAGATCTTTGATGCCCCTCTCCTAAATGCAGCTTGCATGAGCGGCAAGTAATAAGATGCTTAAGCCATCCCCATTGCTGCCTAGAATTGGGGTAGCTAAACATGTCTATTGATCATAGCGAACCCAAGAAACTTCAGGAGTTGGGCTGAGCCAAAGGCACCCATCTTGCCAGTGATGTTTAGATGATTTTACTTATGATGTCTATAGCACCTGCTGGCCACTAAGCTCACAGATTTGTTTTGCTTTTTTTGTTTTTTTTTAATCAAAAAACCCCAAACAGAATGCAACTTGGCAATTTTCCTATGAAGAATGGTAGCTAGAATGGCTACTGTTCATCTTGCAGGTGGGCACATGGAGGCAGCACAAAGATAAGGTCGATATCTTAATGTGGCTGCACCCGAATTAGCTTTGTCAGTAAACTAACATGGATGGAGCAACTCTCAAATTACTAGCTCTGTTGAACAATATCCAGTGACATGTTTCTTTGGGCATGGAAACTCCTCTCGTGGAGCTACTATTCTAATTGGTACACTCTGGATATTGTGACAGGATCAGGCCAGGGAGCTGCTGCAGAGAAGGGAAAAAGCAGCCCAAAAGGGAAAAACCCTGTTGCTACATCTACACTGGCATGATTTTCTGGAAATGCTTTTAATGGAAAAGTTTTCAGTTAAAAGCATTTTCGGAAAAGTGTGTCATTTTCGGCAGGGCGCTTTTCTGCGAAAGCACTTTTTGCGGAAAAGCGTCTGTGGCCAATCTAGACGCGCTTTTCCGCAAAAAAGCCCTGATCGCCATTTTTGCGATCGGGGCTTTTTTGCGGAAAACAAATCTTTGCTGTCTACACTGGCCCTTTTGTGCAAAAGTTTTTCGGAAAAAGACTTTTGCCCGAACGGGAGCAGCATAGTATTTCCGCCAAAGCACTGACAATCTTACATGAGATCGTCAGTGCTTTTGTGGAAATTCAAGCGGCCAGTTTAGAGAGCTGACAAGTTTTTCCACAAAAGCAGATGATTTTGCGGAAAAACTTGCTAGTCTAGACACAGCCTGTGAGAAGAAGCAGAGAACTGCAGCCCAATTAGATGCAGCTGGGAGGGAGCTGGCTCAGGCAAATTGGGGCCAGCTGACTTCTCTGCTGTCTGTCTGAGGGCCTTTAAAAGCCTCAGCAGTTGGAGGCTGGCCGGGGGGAGGAAAGTGAGAGGACAAAAGGAAGGTGGTGGAGAGACAGAGAGGAAGAAATTAGAGAGAACAATTTTGACCAGCAGTAGGTAAAGGCAGCTAGGGAGGGAGCCTGTAGGCCATTGAGCCTGTGAGCCATTGAGACCCGCTGAAAAAAACCCCCCAAACTTGAGGGATAAGGGGAGGAGGCCTACCCAGTGGTGGCTTGGGGAAGAGGGGCCCTTGCCACATGGTGTGCCAGGAGTGGGGTCTACAGTTGTGATGCCTCACAGCAACCCTAAATCTAGCCAAGTTGGCCCCTCGCAAAGGAAAAGTACCCATGAAGGACCTGGTAAAAGCACTGGTGCAGGCCACGGCTGCCCAACTAGAGGCTACTCGGGTGCAAGCAGCCGCCCAGTAGGAGTCAGTGCAGATCCAACAAGAAACCAACCAGTTGTTGATGAGCCAGGTAGCCCAGGACAGGGCCAATCTGCTGGAGGTGGTGAACCAGCTGAAAGCCCTGACAGTCCAGGTACGTGATCAAGATGGGGCCCGACCCTTACGGGCCAATTTCTACTTACACAAAATGACAAGAGATGATGATGTTGAGGCCTATCTGTTGGCCTCCGAAAGGACAGCTTTACGGGAGGCCTGGCCTCAAGCTCAGTGGGCCAGCATTTTGGCCCCTTTTCTGAGCAGGGAAGCTCAGAAGGCATATCTCGACATAGCAGAGGAGGCTACCCCCAGCTGAAAGCTGAGACCTGGCACGGGCAGGGGTCATGGTCACAGTGAGAGCCCAGAGATTTCACGACTGGAGATATCGAGAGGACCAGGGCCCCAGAACACAGTTGTTTGATCTGATCCATCTGGCCCGGAAGTGGCTGCGGGCTGACATCCACAGCCCCGAAAAGATTATTGAGGTGATCGTCCTTGACTGGTACATGAAGGGTTTACCCCCAGACCTTCAGGAATGGGTGGGCCAGAATGACCCCATGATGTTTGATGAGCTAGTGGCTCTCGTTAAGAGATGATTGACTGCTAAGGGACTCTCCCGCAGCCCCAGGGTCGAGGTGCAGTGGAGCAGAAGGTCCACCTTCAACCCGAGGACTCGTGCCCCTGAAGTTTCTGACCGAGTCCAGACAGGAAGAAAGGAGGCAGAAGAACGACCAGAACGGGCAAAAGACCTCGGGAGCTGGTCTGGAGTGGGCCAGGGATCAAGACCCAACAGCCCAAAATGAAAGGGGCCGTCCCGCCCAGGTTATAGGTGTTATACCTGCGGGGATATAGGGCATATTGCAGTTCAGTGCTCCAACGTAGATGAGCCTATGCAATGTGACCTGGGGAACCTACAAAGTATCCTAGTCAACCTTGCAGGGGTAGCAGTGGGCCCCCATCAGTATACCCAGCCCGTGAAAATGAATGGGGTGGAAACCACTGCCTTAGTAGATTCCAGGAGCACAGTTACATTGGTCTCAGGGAAGCTAGTGGGGCAGGACCAGCTGACTCAAGCCAAATACAGTGGGGTATCTTGTGTACACGGGGATACTAATTATTACCCCACCATCCCTGTGGAAATTGAAGTACGAGGGTGGGTCACAGAAGTAACTGTGGGGGTGGTCCCAAGGCTCCCCTACCCAGTGGTCATTGGACGAGACTTCCCTGGGTTTAGTGACCTGCTACCACGGGACTGGGTGGAGGAGGATAGCTCCCTCGTGGCCTTCCATGAGTTCTCTCAGGACCTGTTCTTGGTGCCTGGGGAACCCCGGAAAACTCAATGGGAGAGGAGGGCTGCAAAAAAATTGGGAACAAGGATCTTGGCCCAAGGTTGGAAGCAGACACTGGTAGAAGGGGAGGCCTACTCAACTACTAGGGCAGAAGCCCCGAGACAGGATGAGCCTGAAGCAGGACCCAGCTCATCAGGGGAGGAAAAGGGGCTAGGTTCCCTGGAGCCTGAGCAGGTGAGATCCCCAAGTGAGACCTTTGGGCAGGATCAAGCCAATGATCCAATATATCAGAATATTCATAAGGAGGTGGTTGAAGTTAATGGGTTCTCAGTGGAGGGGAGGAACGAAGACAGTGGGCCCTACTATATAATCAAGGGGGAATCTTCTATATAGGGTAGCCCATATCCAGGGCCAAGAGGTGGAGCAACTCTTGGTTCCCCGAAAGCACCGAAGGGCAGTACTGGAATTGGCACACAGTCATTTATTTGGAGGGCATCTAGGAGTGGATAAGACCCTGGACCACATTCTTTGGAGGTTCTTTTGGCCTGGAGTCTATGTAGAAGTCCAGAGGTATAGTGTTTCCTGCCCAGAGTGCCAATTACATGGGCCCTGACCACACCTGAGGGCCCCACTAGTACCCCTACCAATCATTTAAGTCCCTTTTGAACAGATTGCTATGGACATAGTTGGCCCACTAGAGAAGTCTGCCCAGGGCCATCAGAGCATACTAGTTGTAGTGGACTATGCTACTCAATACCCAGAGGCAGTGCCCATACGCAACACCCTATCCAAGACCATCGCTAAGGAACTAATTCAAATTTTTTCTAGGGTAGGGATTCCTAAAGAAATCCTAACGGACCAAGGGACCCCCCTTTGTGTCCAAGCTCATGAAAGACTTGTGTACCATGCTCTGCATACGGGCCCTGAGGACCTCGGTATACCATCCTCAAACTGATGGTCTAGTTGAATGGTTTAACAGGACCCTAAAAAATATGCTGAAGAAAGTGGTAAGCCGGGATGGCAGAGATTGGGATATGCTACTGCCCTACCTCATGTTTGCGGTAAGAGAAGTTCCCCAACCTGCTGAAACCTTGGTGAGACAGAGAAGTGGCATTGGTTGCGCTGGGGCCACCACCCCAAGGGGAAAACCCACCCAGGCAGGTGGGAATATCTCCCGAGCTGACTCCGGACCAACAGGCCGAAGCAGCCGACATGATTGAGTGGAATCAGGATGTGTTTTCGACAGAACCTGGTAGAACTATGGAGGTTTACCATGACATCATCACAGACCCCGGAATGAAGGTGCACGTTAAGCCATACCGGATACCCAAGGCAAAGCGAAAAGAGGTCCAAGCTGAAGTTGAGAAAATGCTGAAGCTCGGAGTCATTGAAGAGTCCTATAGCCAGTGGTCTAGCCCTATTGTTATGGTTCCCAAGCCAGATGGAAGCCTTCACTTTTGCAATGACTTGTGAAAGTTAAACGAAGTATCCAAATTCGATGCCTATCCCATGCCAAGGGTGGATGAACTCATTGACCAACTGGGCAAGGCCCAATTTCTAGCCACCCTTGATTTGACCAAGGGCTACTGGCAGATCCCCCTAGTACCAGGGGCCAAAGAAAAGACAGCCTTTTTGACTCCAGAGGGTCTCTTTCAGTACACGTCCTCCCTTTTGGTTTGCATGGGGCTCCTGCAACGTTTCAAAGGCTCATGGACAAGCTGTTGCGGCCCCATGCCAAGTACGTGGCTGCTTATTTGGACGATGTTGTTGTCCATAGTCCTGACTGGGACACACACCTTGAAAAACTAGAGGCAGTGTTGGAGACATTAAGGAGAGCAGGACTTACGGCGAACCCCGCAAAGTGTACGATTGGGCTGGCCGAGGCCAAATATCTCGGGTATATTGTGGGAAGGGGTGTAGTGAGGCCCCAGCTCGACAAAGTGGATGCAATACAGAATTGGCCCTGACCAACCCGAAAGAAGCAGGTCAGGGCATTCTTAGGATTGGTTGGATATTACCGCAGATTCATCCCCAACTTTGCCTCCAGGGCCAGCCCTCTGACTAACCTGACTAGAGCTCGTGGTCCCGACATTGTAAAGTTGACCACGGAGATGGAAGAAGCTTTTAAAGATCTCAAGAATGCCCTCTGCGGCAATCCAGTTCTCATAGCCCCAGATTTTAAGAAGGAGTTTATCCTGCAGACCGATGCCTCCGAGGTAGGACTGGGGGCTGTATTGGCTCAAATGGTTGGAGAAGAGGAGCACCCAATCCAGTACCTCAGCAGGAAGCTTCTGCCGAGGGAACGAAACTACGCCATAGTAGAAAGGGAATGTCTCGTGGTAAAGTGGGCCATGGAAAGCCTTCACTACTACCTCCTTGGGCGGAAGTTTACCCTGGTCACCGATCGTGCACCTCTGCAGTGGATGCTCCGAAACAAGGACAGAATTTCGAGGGTCACCCTGTGGTTCCTGTCCCTGCAGCCCTTCCACTTCCGTGTTCAACACAGATCAGGAACCCAGCATGGGAATGCAGACGGGTTGTCAAGGGTACATTGTTGTCCGACCCAAGTAACCCAACCCCATGGGGTTGAACAGAAGGGGGGGAATGTGTGACAGGGTCAGGCCAGGGAGCTGCTGCAGAGAAGGGAAAAAGCAGCCCAAAAGGGAAAAAACCCGTGAGAAGAAGCAGAGAACTGCAGCCCAATTAGATGCAGCTGGGAGGGAGCTGGCTCAGGCAAATTGGGGCCAGCTGACTTCTCTGCTGTCTGTCTGAGGGCCTTTAAAAGCCTCAGCAGTTGGAGGCTGGGGGAGAGAGTGAGAGGAGGAAAGGAAGGTGATGGAGAGACAGAGAGGAGAAATCGGAGAGAACAAGTTTGACCAGCATTAGGTAAAGGCAGCTAGGGAGGGAGCCTGTGGGCCCCTGGCTGGGCTCCCTACCATTGAGACCTGCTGAAAAACCCCCAAAATTGGGGGATAAGGGGAAGAGGCCTACCCAGTGGTGGCTTGGGGAAGAGGGGCCCTTGCCACAATCTAGAGAGGTTTAGATCAGTAGGCAGTATTGTAATACAAACAATACTTGAAACCTGTGTAAATCCTTCCCAGCTGTACTTATAATCTAATTACACCAGGTACAAACACTACCAAGGGATGGGAAGAGACCCAATCTAGGCAACTGAGAGTCGTAGTTTCACAAAGTAATAGTTGCTCAGTAGTAGTTTTGCAAAGTTTTCTGGATTTTCTTAACATGAAAAGGATTAATAATTATTTCAGACCCATCTGAGGAGAGGTCTAAGGCTCCAATCCCACACATGAAATCAAGTAGGCAGGCCTCATTAGGAAGCATTGTTGGCAGAGAGGTAGAAATATGGCAGATTGGGCAGGGACGGGTTTCCATCAGTATTGGGTAATGCAGAAGAATGTTAAAGTCTCTGGCTTTGGACTAATTCCCATTTGTGTCTTTGAAAATCTCCTCCATAATTAATCCTATAGCTTGAGTGCTGTGTAGGACAGAAGAGTGATGAGAGCACGAAAGAAAGGCAGGGAGACTGGCTACAGCAGGGCTAAGAGAGACAGAAGAATTTAAATTTGATACAGAGGGTGAGGGGGTATTTGTAATATACTAGCCCAGGTACAGAAATCATTGTGCAGGCAGGCAGAACAGAATTCCTCAGCTAGCCTTTTCAGCTGAAGAACATGAATTGAGCAAGAAATAAGAGCATCATCTACAGGCTTTATATCCCAAGTTGGGATTATTATTTTAGAACAGTAATGAAAGACAACAAGTGTACTCCATTTTAAATAATTGGGAAGAATGTAAAACCAGCTGGGCAAGTGAGTAAAAAAATGGGTGGAATAATCTAAAATGTGTGAGTAACTGTATGGATTTGTGGATTAATTATTACAGTAGGCAGAATAGGGTTCTAATCCTTGCTCCAACAGCAGTTTGCTGTTTCTCCTTGAGCAGGTCATCTCATGCCCCTGGCTTTATTTTCTCGTCTCTGAAATGGAAAGAATACGCCTCTGCAGGGAATTGTTAAACTTCTGCTACCCTTACTCATGTTAAGCATACTACTTTGCTTGACAAGTAGTTTCAGTGAAATTATTTTAGGAGCAAGTTACTGGTGTGTGTGTGGGGGGGGGGGGTAGGAGACTCTAGTCAAAAGTGTTCAGTATAAATACAACCTCAGTTATCCCAAACATTCTGTCTGAAACAGTGTCATGTCCCCTGGGCTGTGTCTAGACTGGCCAGTTTTTCCGGAAAATCATACACTTTACTGGAAAAACTTGCCAGCTGTCTACACTGGCCGCTTGAATTTCCGCAAATGCACTGACGATCTCATGTAAGATTGTCAGTGTTCTTGCGGAAATACTATGCTGCTCCCATTCGGACAAAAGTCCTTTTGCGCAAAAGGGCCAGTGTAGACAGCTCAGATTTGTTTTCCGCAAAAAAGCTCCGATCATGAAAATGGCGATCGGGGCTTTTTTGCGCAAAACCGCATCTAGATTGGCACGGACGCTTTTCCGGAAAATCATGCCAATCTAGATGCAGCCTTGGTGTCTCCTAATACTACTGCAAATTATTTGGCTACATCTAGACTGGCATGATTTTCAGGAAATGCTTTTAACGGAAAAGTTTTCCGTTAAAAGCATTTTCGGAACAGAGCGTCTAGATTGGCACGGATGCTTTTCTGCAAAAGCACTTTATGCGGAAAAGCATCCATGCCAATCTAGATGCGCTTTTCCACAAAAAAGCTCTGATCGCCATTTTTGCGAATGGGGCTTTTTTGCGGAAAACAAATCTGAGCTGTCTACACTGGCCCTTTTGCGCAAAAGTTTTGCGCAAAAGGACTTTTGCCCAAACGGGAGCAGCATAGTATTTCGGCAAAAAGCACTGATTTCTTACAGTAGGAAGTTAGTGCTTTTGCGGAAATTCAAGTGGCCAGTGTAGACAGCTGGCAAGTTTTCCCGGAAAAGCGGTTGATTTTCCGTAAAAACTGGCCAGTGTAGACACAGCCAATGTGTGCTGTGGGGAGCCTGGCGCTATGCTGTTGAGGTACTAGCAGTGCAGCTTGCAGGGGCAACCAGCAAGCGCAGGCAGACAGCAGAGCAGCTGGCGGGGATGACCTGTGGCCGGTAGGAGCGGCAGCAGACAGCCAGTGGAGCAGCTGCAGTAGCAACCAGCTGGTGGCCAAGGGCGTGGACCGAGATGGCTGGTGGAGCCAGCCAGTTCATGGGACAGCTGAGGCAGCTCACTGGACGATAGGAGGAGTGTGGCGGAGTGACTTGCGTTGACGGCGACGGCAGAACCCTAT
Organism: Pelodiscus sinensis; assembly: GCF_049634645.1. Taxonomy (NCBI): domain Eukaryota; kingdom Metazoa; phylum Chordata; order Testudines; family Trionychidae; genus Pelodiscus; species Pelodiscus sinensis. The sequence continues at coordinate 313,222,623 of NC_134711.1, forward strand.
GGAGAGGCAGAGCCGTTGGCGGATCACGTAAGGTGTATCAATCCCCGCTCCTCCAGGTTGGGATGGTAATACCCTGCCGGGTGAATTTTTGAACCCTGCAGCGGCACTGCCCCGGGGCAGAGACTCTTGGGGTATTGGACTTTTGGGACTTTGGGGGATTCGTGGCTTGGGGGAGGGTCTTTGCTCATGTTTGGTCATGAATCCGAGTTGTGGTGTTTTCCCAAGTTAATGCTGATGTCGGTTACCTCATGTTATTAAAGGTTTGCTGCTATACTGAGGCTCTGTGCTTGTGAGAGAAGAATTGCCTCTTTGAGGCACCCAGAGGTGTATGTAAGATTTCCCAGGTCACTGGGTGGAGGCTCGAGCCGGTGTTGTATTACCTTGTTGGGAGGAGACCCTAGATACTGAACCCGGCCCTTGCTGCTATTAACTCAGCCTGGCAGAAGGGTTACATTTGGATAATTGAGGCTTTTGCAGATTCAGACTAATACGGCTACCCCTCTGATACATAATTGAGGCTGTAATGCATTACTCTTAAAAGGAAAGAATTAATAGACATGATCAATCTTGTCCATCAGCCTCTTCCAAAAGGTCACTATAACTGAAATATTTTTGTCAATGGTCAATTTTCCTTTTTTTCAAGGCATAATCCATGTAGCTTGGCTTGGGGACACTGAAGATAGAAATCATTGAATGACAGCAGATGACATGTCATTCTACACATGAGTAATCTATTTCAGAATTGCTCTGCACCTTGACATCTGAGGTCATTCATTTTTATTTTTCATAAGTCCCATGGATTTTTCCTATTGGATTCAGGTCAGACCTTTGTTCAGACCATTAAAGGAGATTGATTTTGTAGGGAGATTCAGCTCATGCTTTAAAATCTTTACAGTTCAGTTGGCTATATATAACTGAGGAAATAATTATGTATTTATTATTACTTTAACAGCACAACCAGGCCCTATGAGAGAATGACAGAGGTCGAGTTTAGAAGCTCCCACCCCAGGCCCAGGCCCCTGATATATCTAACTTCTCATCCACAGGGTCATACTAAAACCAAAAGAATGTATGAAAATTAACACTTGAGACACTTCTTTATTAACATTTAAATCATTATAACAATAAGCATGTATATTAAAAATGTAACTTTAATTGTGAGTTTCCACTGCAAGCAAAACTCTTCATTTTAGGAATGTTTTTCTGGCTTTGTTGTGTGTAAACTTGTTTATAATGGAAGAAAAATCTAATTTATGTGCAAAATCACTGTTAATGTTAAGCATTGTAAGCCCATTCAAATGCTCTTGTCCCATTGTAGAATGATGATAGTTCTTTACTTGCTTTAACACATTGAATGTGCATTCACCTGAAGCCACTGAGGCAGGGAGACCAACAAAAATATGTAATGCAATTGTGATATTTGGAAATATAGCCGACAGGCTGAGATGGAATATTTCTTGAAGCAGTTCTTTTGGCTTGCAGTCAGATGTAAAGTTGGTGGAATGTATAAGTTTCAGGAAGATATTGTCACAGAGATCTCCTGAAATTTCTTTGTACCTTTGTTGAAACTGTTTAGTTGCTGAATATAGATATTCATCTCTTAGGCTATGTCTAGACTGCAGGCTTCTTTCGAAAGAGGCTCTTTCGAAAGCATCTTTCGAAAGAGCCTCTTTCAAAAGATCGCGTCTAGACTGCAGGCGGATCTTTCGAAAGAGAAATCCGCTTTTTTGAAAGAGAGCACCCAGCGAGTCTGGATGCTCTCTTTCGAAGACGGCCTCTTTACATTGAAGAACGCCTTCCTTCGAAAGAGGAACTTTCGAAGGAAGGCGTTCTTCCTTGTGAAATGAGGTTTACCGCCATCGAAAGAAAAGCCGCGTTCTTTCGAAATAATTTCGAAAGAACGCGGCTTGAGTCTGGACGCAGGGGAAGTTTTTTCGGGAAAAGGCTACTTTTCCCGAAAAAACCCCTGAGTCTGGACACGGCCTTAGTTCTCTGAACTCCCAAATCCAAAAAGGGTAAAAATTTGTCACTGACTCAAATTGATCTGTAAGACCAGATTTGATGGAGTCAGTAATAACAACAATAAAATGACTTCTGCATCAGATTGAAATGTTAAGTTGCAAATGGTGGAGACAACAGATGAAGTGTCAATACCCTATGCTACTGATTTGGACTCAAAGTATTGCATCCCATTGACCATGAATCTTTTGAATATCTTTAAGAAGTCATTCAGTGTTATCCCTCTCAACAGCTAATGTAGCACTGCATGCTTCAATTACAAAATTAGTTTCGTGGATCATTTTTAGAAGCTTCATCCACAGGGAAAACATTAAAATGCATTCAAATTTGGATGCACACTTTTGAATTTACATAAGCTCAGTGTGAACCTGTGCGAGCCTGTGCTGTGAGAGTAAGAGATTCAAGCTCACTTAAAGCCTTTCTCACAGAGTCCAAATGCTGTGCAACTGGTTTAATGTCATCAATTTGTGCTGACCATCTCATTGTCAACATGCCGTAAAGGGAAACAGGCAGATGCTGTTCAGAAAGTTGCAGATGGGCCCTTGGCCACAGAGTAGCGCTCACAGAGTAAACCCTTTACACCTTTTCATTTTGAGGCAGTGGCATTGACATGTCATTTGTGGGTACAAAGTATTCATCATCAGAACTGGAAGTGTCACTCTCAGTATGGTCACTGTCTAATGGCTAAGGTGTCTTTTTTATGAGAAATTGTTTTATTGGCTTTAAAATTTTAAATGCTGCTTCACTCTGTTTTTGCTGTCTCCTACTTGCACCACTTTCAAATCTTTGCTTCATTTTTATAAAGGGGTTCTTTTAAAACACAGTAACACACAATAAATTAATTCACTAAAGGATATTGGTTATACAAAATGTTAATTGTATATACTTCACAATGAATATTTTATATAATAATGGTTTGGGGGTGTTATTTACTATAGCCCTTACAGCCTTATTTCAAAGTCTTGACATTTCATCTAACATGTTCCCATTATTAAATTCCTCTAATAACTGGTGTGTTATAAATATGAACACAGGGCAATTGCCAGATTAGATATAAAGTTTATTAAACAACTAGAATTAAAAGAATAGTGATGTGCTTCCCTCTCACTGTGGAGAACTAAGATACCGCAGCCTTTAATAGGGTGCAGTTTGTGCCCTGTCATTAACATAGCCAGATATGGGATGGAACCAAGGTTCCATCCACTGTCTGTCTCTCCCCCTGCTTTTTTTGCTCATGGATGTGTGGAGGAAAGTATTCTATACTGCAATCAGACTGAAGATCTGGGTAGGCTGATCAAGGAGAAATTTACTTCCACTAACTCAGGTCTGGGCAAAATACAACCCATGGGCCAGATCCGACCCCCAAGCCACAGAATCTGGCCTGTGGAGGAAGCGCGGAGCCCCAGCCAGGCTCCCCTGTTTGCCCTGAAGCCCCACACACCATGCAGAAATGTGGCTGCTGGGCTCTGTTTCTGTTTCAAAATAGAGGGATGGGGGGAAGCTTCAGAAGCCCTTGCCCCCAACACAATCCCATTGGTTTGTTTCTGGCCAGAAACCAGTGAATGGGAGCTGCTTGTTTGAATAACAGGCAGCCAAGAAGAACCAAACCCCCTCTCCTTGGCTCAGTTATTCACTGAAGCACATGGTCAGGCAAGCAGACTGGCTGGCTGGGAAATGTTTTAAGCTCTGCAAGCTTTAGCTCTGCAGACAGGCTGGTTTGGCTGCTGGCTGGTAAGTCTCCTGGCCACAGCCTGCTTCTAGCATCCCAGCCCCTCTCTGCCCCCACACTCAACATACCCAAACCTTCTGTCTCCCTCTCGTACTCATACCCCCTCCCAGATCTGGCACCCTAATCCTCTCGTGACCTAGGTCACATCTCAAACCCCTGCACTCCAGTCCCCTACCCTAGGTCACAACTGCTTCCTTCACCCAAACTCCCTCCCAGACTCCAGTCTCCCTCTTGCACGCCAATCCTTTACCCCAAGCTCCCCTCTGCACCCAACCTCCATCTTCTCCATTAATATCATGGAAGAGTGCGGCCCTCAACCACTTTCCAAAATCTGGTAGTGGCCCCCTGTCAAAAATTATTGCCCACCCCTGTCCTAACTGCTCTACTAGGCTAAGACAAGAGACCAATCTAGATTTAACAGCTAGTTCAGTATAGCAGTTCTTGTAGTGTGAGAGGTAGTGGTCTCCGCATACTAATAAATAATGCCCTTATAGAAAATACCTATAGGATTAATAAGAGTGAAATCAATGGCATACACCACAAACTGTACTTGCATGTGTCATCCTGTCAATTTCTGTAGCAGAGATAGAATTCTTTATTTGCCTCTATAACATGGCTCAAGAGGAACACACTTCATACTGAATTTTATAGATCTTTCACATAAGGATGCTCTCTCCCCAAAAGAGGCAATAACTAGTAGGAACCAGGTTTGCCAAACACCTAGTGATTAATGCCATGTGTTGGTGATTACTGCAGGAGGCACACAAGTCCTTTATGGGACAGATCATGTCACAGGATCTGTACAGCCCAAAAGCAAGCTAAGGAGTAATGCAGAAATGGCTTGCCTGCTCAGCCAGAGTGGAATGGGCAGCCCCACAGCTGTGTGGATAAAAGGCCACTAATGCAGGAGGATGGAGTGGATACGAGAGAGGCTTTGCCAGCAAGCTGCCAGGGATGTCCACGCTCCAGAGAGAGAGAAGCAGAACAAGAGGCTGGAAAGCCCGGCTCAGGGAACAGCAAGTGATGTGAGAAGGATTAACTCTGGCTGTTCTGACAAGGGCTGTAAGCTGAAAAACAATGGAGTCAGCGGGCCTGGATTCCCTTATCTCTTTGTCAGACTAAGGAGGGATAGAACAAATGGCAAAGGACTACAAGTGTTAGACTGAATTCAGTTGTTTGGATTTTCCCCAGGAAAGGGGCTAGACTGAGCAGTGCCTTAGCTGAAGGACAAGACCATATAAGATGATATGTGAGGCTGACAGAACCACTGTAGCACTGTGCCTGGATTTTCAGAGGCACTCCTGAGGTGAGAGTGTGCTTCTACAGACCTACATTGTGGCTACGTCTACACCGGCATGATTTTCCGGAAATGCTTTTAACGGAAAAGTTTTCCGTTAAAAGCATTTTCGGAAAAGCGCGTCTAGATTGGCAGGACGCTTTTCCGCAAAAGCACTTTTTGCGGAAAAGCGTCCATGGCCAATCTAGATGTGCTTTTGTGCAAAAAATCCCGATCGCCATTTTCGCGATCGGGGCTTTTTTGTGGAAAACAAATCTCTGCTGTCTACACTGGCCCTTTTGTGCAAACGTTTTTTGGAAAAAGACTTTTGACCGAATGGGAGTAGCATAGTATTTCCGCAAAAGCAGATGATTTTGCGGAAAAACTTGCCAGTCTAGACACAGCCAATATGTCTCTGATGGGATACACAAATCCCACACTGGAGGAAGGAGTTAAAGGACAATACTGGCCCCTGGTAGCCCCATGCCTCCAATCCTGCAAAGAGTGCTCTAGCTAGAGACAGGATTAATAGGGAGCAACTTGGCCCAGAAGGAGGTGGATTAGGGAGGTGTAAGTGGGATGCAAAAGTGCTTAGTCTTTGTTGCAGCCTTTGCACAGATGTGAATTTTACCCTTTGAGCCCTCAGAAATGCAATGGAAGTAAATGTGGGTTATTCTTTCCTATCTTTCTATGTCTGAGGTGATAGTTCACACTCCTGCCAAAGAGGCACCTATACGAAAAACAGGGGAAGCTGTAGATAACAATGCATCCCTACACCTTAGATAATTAGTTTGGCTTCCTCAGAATTTTATTTTGCTAGTTAGTCAAAAATCACATCACATTATTGTAACAGTGCAGAAGTTAGGCTGTGTAATGATGATTAATTTGGAATGGATTCTCTGTAACAGTTCAGCAATAATCTCACCTCTGAAAGAGAATCTTTAATCTGAAGTGTGAATTTTCTTTATACAGCATGTTTTATTCTGTTTTTCTAGTCTGGCCTAGCCTTCGTTAAATTTCCCTTTGGCCCCTAAGGGTGTGGGCAAGGGGCTCCTTAAAGTGCCCCATAGCTCCCATTTGTCGTGGAGACCTCCTGCCCCTCTCTTTCCCCTGATTAGGGGCCACAGGGATGTGCTGGCCACTTCTGGGAGAGGTGCGGGGCCAAGGTAGGCAAGGAGCCTGCCTTAACCCTGCTTTGCCTCTGGACTTTAGTGGTTTAAATGGCAGCATCTGGGAGAGTAAGCCTGATTCTCGAAGACTCTCGGCAAAACCAGGAGAGTTGTCAACCCTAGATTGTTGTCTGGTATAAATTGGCCTGGTTTTATTGACTTTTGTAGAACTGCTGATTTCACACCAGCTGAGGACTTGGCCTATTGTTGCTTGCCAAATGAGAAAATGTCCTACTATTGTTAAAATAGTAGCAAAACCAATTCCATTGCTTTGAATCTAGCACATGAAGGGAAAACCATTAAGGATTTTTTTACCCTTCCCTCTCCACTTTATTTTCTAATCTAATGGCTACTTGAGTGAAATACCAAACCTTTCAGGAATGTATTGCTGTCGAACAGACAGAAAAAGACTTTGGCATTTCATTAGTAATTTACTAGAGAAATCTGTTGCCGATAAAACAATTGGTTTTTCTTTTTTCTTAAGCTCAAGTTCTTTCTGACTCTATAGAGGTGTTTTATTACACTTACTAAAAATATCAGGGATATTAAACAGCAATGCATAATTTACAATAGACTTTATAGACTGAACAGTACTATAGACTCTGCTCTCTGGAATCACTCTACTACCTTCACTGAAAACTGGATTGAACTTCCAGTACATCTGCCCTGGGGAAAAAAAGAGAAGGAAGTTAGACACAGGGGCTGGAAGGAATGACAAGAGAAACAACTGGATGGGTCTTTAGACATTTGCCAGTTTATCTAAGATACAGAAATATGGTTACCTCACTAGCTATAGTATTCCTTTGAACCTCCCTTTACTAACTTTAGGAAGTGCTTTAGGTATAGAGAGGACAGATGGTGCAGTGGTTAGAGAACCAGCCTAAGAAACCTTGCTTCAAGTCCTTCCTCTGCCACAGACTTCCTGGATGACCTCGGTCAAGTCAGATTCTCTCTGTGGTTCAGTTCCCACTAAATGGTATTATTACCATTGTCCTACCTTACAGGGCTACTGTGGGATAAATACTCTAATGACTGTGGGCTACTTAATGTAGCCTGCAAATCTTTATACTTTCCTATCTTATCCCTTTTACTATATTTTAGTAATACCAATAATGCAAGGCGTGCAGGACTTATCATGTATGAGTTGTCTTTAGTAGGAATGTAGTGTGATATGTAAGGTTTAATATCTTTTTAGAAATGAAACTAAATATCCTTAGTATTTCTTTGGAAATTTTCAGTTGGATCAGAAGACAGATAGGGCAAGATATGTGACTCAGCGCCTTGTGTGATCTAAAACAGATCCAAAACTGCAAGACCCAGCCAAACTGTCATCCTGATCAAGGAAACAGAAGGCCTTGCACCTTACCACTGGTTCCTGCTTTTCCCACATCAGAGAACAGGTTCATGAGGGGCATCAAATGGTCTTATTCATGCTTATTCAAAAGATGTCCCAATATCACCATCCAATAAAGTATGTGTACCCACAAAATCTCAGGGTGTGGAAATCTGCTTATGGTCATAAGAGGTTGGGTATTAATGATGCAAAGAGGCCCATAAAATGCTATGGCAGTAGTTGGCAGACAGGAAAAATCTCCTTCCTCGTTTCTTTCCTTCACATCAAAGCTCTTTGTTTCACTTTACTTATTCTAAGTTTCTCTGCTTCTTATTTCACCTGTCACTGAAAATCCCACCAGAGGAGGAGGGCTGGCCCTTCCAATGTCCAGGAGAGTGTGTGTGAGTATGGTATTCTACTAGATAACTAAATCTGTATACTTAGATGAGTGTAATTGTATAACCAAACTTTGTTAACGCTACCCTTGGGTGATTGACTCAATCTGTGCGATCAGTGCTATGTGCTTTGTATTGTTTGCCATCTTAATACCAGTTATAATAAAAAGGGTTTTAATTTGGAACTATTCTTGTTGTAAGCATGGCTGCTGTTGTGCTTCCCCCAGATCTACCTTCAGAAATAGTTCTGTAGCCCTCAACCTTTGTGACCTGGGGAAGGAAGAAAAACCTGGAACCTTCTAGTCAGATCAGCGAGCCTCACCCACATAAAATATATCATTCTTCACCCCGAGGCTACTTCATGATACAGGGGGGAGGGTGCGGAAACAAATATCTGCACTTAACATGACATTTCAGTTTGGCCTTTATGTGTAGCTGAAGTGGTGGACTGGGGTGTACTCTCACCTTTGCAGAGAGCCTGGGCCAAAGAATGAATACGTATACTGTGATGGTGCCCAAAGGCCCCAGTTGGAATTGGAACCCCGCTGGGCACTGAACAATTGTGCAGAAAGAGAGAGAGAGTCCGAGGGCAGACAAGGAAATGAATATGGTGACGAGAGTTACCTTCATTACGGCTACATCTAGACTGGCATGATTTTCCGCAAATGCTTTTAACGGAAAAGTTTTCCGTTAAAAGCATTTGCGGAAAAGAGTGTCTAGATTTGCACGGGTGCTTTTCCGCAAAAGCACTTTTTGCGGAAAAGCATCCATGCTGATCTAGATGCAGTTTTGCGCAAGAAAGCCCCGATCACCATTTTCGCCATCGGGGCTTTTTTGTGCAAAACAAATCTGAGCTGTATACACTGGCTCTTTTGCACAAAAGCTTTTGCGCAAAAGGGCTCTTGCCTGAACGGGACCAGCATAGTATTTCCACAAGAAGCACTGATTTCTTACATGAGATCGTCAGTGTTTTTGCGGAAATTCAAGCGGCCAGTATCGACAGCTGGCAAGTTTTTCCGCACTTGCCAGTCTAGACACAGCCTACATGTCTTGGCGCTGGCAATTTTTTCGTATGTTTCGAAGGGAGGGGAGAGGTGGAAGGAGGGAGATGGGCAGTAATGGGGATGGAAAGGGAGCAGAAGAACCACTGATTTTCCATCTGAGGCCCTGCCACATACTTTGTGAATTCAGAATGAAAAACCAATGGATTTCATGACTTTTTTTTTTTAAAAAGTGAAAACAAATCCAGTTTGCCAACCTTGGCTGCAGCTGACAGGAAATACAAAGATAACCAGAAGTACAGTCTGGGAATAACAGATGAGGAAAAAATGACATTTTGGTTCTCAGGCATCCTTCATGGAATCTTCCACGCTCCAGCATCTGCGTTTTGACATACATTTCCGTGTTATCCTTCGTATGATATGTCCGGCCACATCACTGTAGCTGGCCATCTGTTGCCAAGCAACCTGAGGTAACATAAAGGCAGTGGCATTTTAGAGATAGTGGGGCCCTGAGCTCAGCTTCATTTTTGCCCCCCTCTTAGGATCTAGCCAAGAAAAAAAACCTCTTTTCTTTCCTCCCGTCTCCCATTTGTCATCTTTTTTTCTTCATCCTCCTTCTATATTTATAAGTAATAGGAAGTAAATGAAAATAAGGTGAGATACCTTAATTGTTTTTGTAGTCAAGCTTTTTTTTCTTCACAGACCACTTGAAAATTGTTGGGAGTCCAGTGGACCACTTCAAGCTCTTTCCAAATGTTGTTTGTACGGTTAGCTAATTAGCTTTCCTCAGTCCTCCTGAATGGAGTTCTTGGACCACAGATGGAGAACTTCTGGTCTAGATGAAAGCTTGTATTTGCATTATGCTAATGTGAAAAAGGTATAAAAAGTATATATGTCCATTTATTATTTTCCTCAATAGGTCATACAGGAAGGATAATAAAAATCAGCCTAGCAGAACAACATGGCTGAGAACTGTCACAAGGCAGATAAGCAATTGATGAAAATTACATTCCCTGCTTTCCTTTTGGGGCCAAACCCTATTCCCATTGAAATCAAAAGGAATTTTGCTATTGAGTGCAATGGGAACAGTCTTTGACATTTGGAGAGAAAAGAACAAAATCACTTGAGCCAGGTTTTTGTTGCTTATACCACAGGTACCAAAGACTGCTGACTCATGTGAGAAAGTCAGCAGACATCTGATCTCCATCCACTGCAAGGAAGAAATCATCAGTCAACAGGGTTAGAAGAGAGTTTGTCCCATAGCCAACATGTTCCCTTCTGAAGTCCACTGCCTACCACTCCCTTGCTGTTTGGGACTCATTCCTCCTCCCCCATTGCCCACTTTGCCCCTCCCCTCTGTGGGCCCAGCAGGGATGCTGACAGTCTCCGCAGGCTCCTGCGCATGGTGTGGGAGGAGGGGGGCGTCTCTGTGCTCCTGTAAGGGTTGGGGCCTAAGGCAGGAGGTCGGGCTGGAGGCAGCCAGTCCTCCATGCTGCAAGTGTAAGGGGACTGTTACCCCTTACTAAAACTCTGTGGGAGTTTTTTGGTTTACCAGCTTCAGAAGGGGAAGGGTTCACGAGACTGACAGACCCCAGAGACAATGGAAAGCAGTCAACACTCCAGCTCAGCCTGACTGACAGGTTGTAAGTGGGGATTGTTCTGGCTCTGTCTCTGAACAAACAAGCTGTGTGCAGAAGAGGTCCTGCAAAGACAGAGAGCTGAAAGAGGAGTACAAGAAGAAATCCTGCAGCGACAGAACCAGACACAGACAGGCCAAGCAGTGCAGACCCTGTGTTGAGCAGCACACTGGCAGTGCTCAGAAAGCTAAAAGAAACAGAGAAACAACACAAGGAGCTGGAACTGGCCAAGCAGCACAGCCTGCAGCTGGATGTGGTGAGCTACTGGGACCTGCAAAGTGTGGGGAAAGGCTCTGGACTGGGAGAGGGGTCTGGCCACTTAAAGACTGAGGCTGTGTGGTCACTGCCAGTGCAAGCGTGTCCAGCCTGCAGCCCCTTGCAGCACATCCAGGGCTTCTAAGGAAGAGACTGTGAACTGTCCTTACACTCTGCAGACTGCTGTGTTGATGTCCCTGTGCTACAGAGCAGGGCTGTGTGTTCTCATTTAACCATTCTCATTGTTTCTTATTCTATTCTCTTTAATCAGTTGATGTTTAATAAATTGTATTTGCTTTGAACCTTATGAAGTGATCACTGGGCCAAGAAGGCCTGCAGTGTAAAGAGAGCACCTCGGAGTGGGGACACCCTAACTCCTGCCCCTAGTGACTACAAGGTCAGGGATTAAGCCCCAGGAAACCTGGGCCCAGCCTTGTTGGGGTTTCAAGGGCTCTGCTACTCAGGAGAGTGGAGGGGGAGCCCTCAGGATCAGGGAGCCGTGGGGTAAAGGAAGTGGGAGCGGGGACTCAGATCCTTTCGCTGCTTCATTTCACCGGGGTGTATAGAAGCCAGGAAAGTTCCCCACAAGAGCGGGACCATTCCCCTGCTTACACAAGGAGAGCAGGGCGCCACCTACAGCTCTCAGAGCCACATGGAGTGTGTGGTACTACTGCTGCCACAGTAGCAGCAGCTGGGAGCCCCAGGCCTCTTTGAATCACCAAGCCTTGTGGCAACTTCCCCTTTGACTCTCCTATAGACAGATCTGAGGCCCAGCGGGAAGCCTGTCCCATCCTGATCCATGACTGTGTAACGGTGAATCTTGACGATGAGCCCTTGGGCATCTACGTTTCTAGATGCAGTAGCAGTAAAATTTCCACTGCTGTCCTCCTTGAAGCGCCAGAAGCAAGTAGGAGGTGTGGGGGCTACCCTGGGCAGGCACTGATTCACTGAATAAGAAGAACCAGGACTCTAGCACCACCTGGCTGGGAGAGATCAGAGATGAATCCAAGAAAGGGGCAATCTCAGCCCCGCCTGAACTGCCTAGCCCCTCCAGCCCCCCACATCTACTAGCCTTAGTTGGCTTCTCTTTCTGGGGTCCTCAAGCATCCCAGCCCCACCTCTTCCCTTTCTTCATGAGGAAAAGTCCATTTAATCAAGTGTAGACAGGGCAGGTGCTTTCCAGGGTCTACTGAGAGCTAAGTGTTCCTTAATGGGCCATTCCACTTCACTATTCACTTGTCCCTGGTCTTCAGTGCTGGCTAAATACCTCGTGGGCATTACCACAAAAGCAAACATAAACATATATCACAGAGCTGGAAAATGAGGCATTTGGTTTTTGTTTGTTGGCCCAGTGTGGGCCGCCCTGTCACTGGGGGCCCAATGCCGCAGCACTGTTGGTTTCATGGTAAAGCCTCCCCTGCAAAAAGGCAGAGTGAAATAAATGAGGGTATGTCTACACTACCACCTTAGTTCGAACTAGGGTGGTTAATGTAGGCAACCTAAGTTGCAAATGAAGCCTGGGATTTAAATATCCCGGGCTTCATTTGCATCTTGCCGGGCGCCGCCATTTTTAAAGCCCCGGTAGTTTGGACTCTGTGCCCGCGGCTACACGCGGCACGGAGTAGGTAGTTCGGATTAGGCTTTCTATTCCGAACTACCGTTACTCCTCGTCTGCAGGTATGACCACTCGCGGCTCTCAGTGGCCGCAGTTCACCATTCCCAGCCAATGGGAGATGCAGGAAGTGGCTCAGGCTGGGCCATTGCTTTCAACAGCTCCCATTGGCTGGGAATGGTGAGCCACGGCCACTGGGAGCTTCAGTGGCCATAACTGTGGTTGCTCTGGTAAACAAACCATCTGGCAGCCCGCCAGCAGCTAGCCCTGATGAACCACGTGTGGCCTGTGGGCAGAGGTTCTCCAGCTCGATCTTAGAGTCACATCAAAGGTTTCAAGTTTCAGAAGTGTTAGTCTGTTTCAGCAAAAACAGTCTTGTGGCACTTTAAAGATTAACAAATTTACTTGGGCATAAGAGTCTTGAGGACAGGATGCTGGATAGGAAGCCTATTTCCTGGAATATTTTAGAATGAATAAACTTTTTCCCTCTCAGTAACATCCATTATTATTCTGCAGCTGTATGTAGAAGATTTTCTTCCCTACATGGGGAGTATCACTGGAGTCCTGTATAAAAGACACTTCCACTCTTTAGGATAGTGGAATATTACGTTTCCCTATAAATTATTACTACTGTGTATAGTATCTTTCATGGATGGATCCCTAGTGGTTTATGAAGCTTGGCAACACACCTGTGAGGCAGGTAAACATTTATACCCTATTTGCAAAAGGTATACCCCATTTACAAAGCTGAAGCACAAGGTAAAATGGGACTGGTCAAGGTCACACAGCAAGTTTGAGACAGAGCTGGCAGTAGAATTTCTGCTAATTTCCTAGCCCCACAAACCTTCCCATCAAAACCTAAAGCCTTGATTTTCAGATGTGCTGTGCACTCAGACTTACTGGGAAGTCAATGGAGAGCAGCTTTTGTTCTGTTCCTCTGAAAATCAGATTTGAAGTGTATTCCATACCGACAGTAATCAGATATTCCGCTGGCTGGTTAACCATCTTCGAGTCTTATCTTATTCCTTCCCAAATATATGGCAGTAGTTCAGTACTTATGTGAGGAAAATGAGATTTTCATTATTACTTCTGAAATGAGTATGTCTCAATTCTCTGTGCCCTTATGCTGAATATAAACAATATTTCATATATCTAGTTTTCTATTGTGGCTAACAAGTAACTACAACAAGAGCATAATTAAAAAGAACTGCAGGGATATTTGCCTTTATTCTTTAAAAGGGCAAAACTCCTTTCAGGGAGAATCAGCTTCGACAGGGTGATGGTAGGATGAAAAATTCATACCTTCCCGCTGTTAGGTTCCCCATGCGAACATATATATCTTGGCATACTCACTCGTGGGTGTCAATGAAATCTCAGTCTGAAGCCTTTCTGTTGAAAGGTATCGCTCTGGATGTCAATTATCTGTGATGTCCTTATATCTGATTTCACACTGGTTTTGTTCCTGAATCAAATGAGACAGCTGCATTTCTAAAGGCTGTTAACTTTGCTGGCATCCGTCCCCCTCTGGAGATTTGAGCTTCTTAAGTGCTAATTATTTTAAATTTAAGATGCCTAGATCATGCTGCATTGATCAAGCAATTAATTGATTGCTGAAGACTTATCTGAAATAGCGAGTCAGCTGCTTTTCTTCCATATCAATTACTGACCCTCTTCCTCACCAGTACACCTCCAAAATATGGAAGTAAATTATAGCTTGGTATAAGCAGGTGTCCTTTGGTGCCTGACTTTGTTTCCTAACTCAGAAGAAAGTGCAACTTTACTTCTAACAATGGAAAGCTGATGGATGGGTATGGGGATGTAAATTGCTATTGTCCATTGTAAACAACAGTTGCTGTTAGTAAGGTGGCTAAAACTTTAAGCCTAATTGGATTGTGCTGTGTTGCTTAGAGTTGATGTACATCTTCTTCCTGCCTGTCATCTGATAACATGATCTTGTCTCTTCTGGCACCTCAAGAAACCGTTTCCTATGTTGCAGCTGTTCCTTTGTGGGATGTGGATGGTGAAAGCTGAATAGCCCTGTGATATAAAATATAAATAAAGAAGTTGGCAGGTCAGATTTACAAATGAAATGATTACAGATTCTGAGGTTTTCATCTTCAGCCTCAACCTAATTCATAAGTTTTGGCTTTACAATGACTTCCAGACATTGAGCCACGAGGATCAGCATTGATGGGTGGGAGTCAGAATGTCATTTTCTTCATGCTTTGCAAGTCAGTTTAGCTTACTGCATTTTCTATTCTCCCAGGGTGCAAAGCAAGTTAAAAATAACTTAAACCTAAAAAGCAACATTCCCAGTAGTAAAAGACTCTTAAGAGAACAATTTCACTGTGTTTGAATACTATATGCACCTGATCCAAAGCCCACTGAAGTCCACGGGAATCTTTTCTTTTTTGGGGGGAGAAATCATTCAGAAAGAAATTGAGATAGAATTCTAACAGGTTGTAAACAGACATGCTTTGGGAGATGACTTGTTAAAAAAGATTAAAAAGGGGAAGAAGGATGCTACTCCTTTGCTTGGACTTTATAGCACACACACAAAAAAGCAATCTTAACCTTGAAGGCCCATGCAATGATTCCTAGTGTAGATCATTGGGGGGTATGTCTAGTCTGCAGCGCTGCTTTGGGATACTGGAAGTATCCCGAAATAGCAATGCCATGTTTTAAATGCTCCTGCTATTTCCTGAAATAGTGTGCACGCTATTCTGGTGTCCCTGTAACCTTCGTTCTATGAGGGTTAAGGGATTTGTTGGAACAGTGTCTTATTTTGAAATTTGGCACTGTCTACACAGCACCGAATTTCAAAATAAGCTCTTTTGACCTAGAATTAGAATAAGCTATGCAAATTACCTAGTACAAATTGTGTAGCTTATTCTGACAGAAGGTTGCTGTCTAGACGCACCCTAGGTGGAAAAACTATTCATACTATATCTAATAATGGATATCTCAAATCTTATGAGAATAGTGTCAAACAAATTCTCGCTATCACGTGCATGCACAGAAAGGACTAAAAGTAATAGTACACCATACACAGTAAAACATTACAGATGAATCCACTGAGTTGCTTTGATATAGTAATTCTATGCTTGTGAGTTAGTCACAAAGGATGTACACAGAGGATAATTGAATTACACCTTTCCTCCCTTAGCTTTCCTTTCTTTTTATGCTTCCGAGAGTCTTCTTCCCACCACACACCCACCCTAGGAAAACATTCACATATGTATATCCCACATGAAGGTTGTTTAAATTTGGGGAAAAAAAGGGAAATGTAAATGATGTAACAATAAATAAAAGACCAGGTGGGTGAGTGAATATCTTTTATTAGACTAACTACAGGTTGGACCTCCCTGATCTGGAACCCTTGGGACCTGACAAGTCCCAGATGAGGGATTTTGCCAGATCAGGAGAGGTCATATCTGGCCCCCCTGCTACCGGCCCAACCCCAGCCCTGAACTGGCCACCGGTCTAGTGGCTGCCCCCTTCTCTCACCAACCCTGCTACCCTTTGAGTCCCCCCACTTCCCTACTAAGCCAGACAGCCCAGCTCCCTGTGCACTGGATTCCTGGCCGTACTTGGCACCCCGCTGCAGCATGCTGGGCTCCTGCCCTGCTGGGCAGACGCACTGCAGCACACCAGGCTCCTGAATGTGCCAGGCAGCCCGCTGCAGTGTGCCAGGCTCCTGGATACACCAGGCAGCCCCTCTGTGTGCTCCTGGATGCACCGGGCTCCTGTCACCGGTTGTACCCAGCAGTCCAGCTGCTGTGCACCAGGCTGCCCAGCCACCAGTCTTCCACCCGGGCTCTCAGGTCCTGTAACATCCGTGGTCCTACTGAGCCACAGATGTTGCCGGACCAGGGAGTCCTGGTTAACAGGTTCGACCTGTACTTCTCTTGGTGAGAGGGAGAGGTTTTCGAGTGTACACAGAGCTCTTCTTCAGGTCTCTGGAAAACTCGACAGCTTCTCTCTCTCCCCAATAGAAGTTGGTCCAATAAAAGATATGAGCTCATCCACCTTTTCTCTCTAATATCTTGGGACCAGCACAACTATATACAATACTTCATGTAATATTGTTTATTTGTTGCTAGGGAGCTGCGGACCCTGCTCCCTATGCTCGCCATCCCCCCCTCTGTCCTCTGCAGCTGGATCAGGGCCTCTCTTCCTATCTGTGCCGCAGCAGGAGGGGGGGCAGCCACCAGTCCTTTCTGTGGCTGGTTGGGGGCTGGACTGCGGGGTCTGCCCCAGGGTCAGGCTGGGGACAGGATGCTGCAGTCAGGTGGGGACTGGGCCCCAACTGGGGCCTTGTTGGCTAGGCTTCATTTTCAATAAAGTTAACTATTATGGCTAACCCAAAAAGTTGTCAACATTGTCTTTATTTATGGCAGGGTGGCGAACATTTTTCGGGTCATGGGCCACTGACCCATAGAAAAATCAGTTGGGGACCACAAAAGTGAGAAGGAAAAAAAGCTCCTCCAAAAATCCCCAACGCTCACTGATGTGGCCCTCAACTGAAAGACCTCATTCCTCAGTGCGCTGCTGTTCCCCATCCCAGGAGGGGGAGCACTTCTTCCCCACTCAGCGGGGCTTGTGGCTTTCTCTCTCCACCCTCCCCGCAGTGGGAAGCCAGCGCTGGTGTGCCAACCCTGCAGAGGAGGGAGGGTGAGGCTGCAGTGCCAGGCAAAGGGGGCTTGGGCTGCTCAGGTCAGTGCTGCTGGGCGCTTCCTTGCCTGTCTTGCAGAGGCCTCATGCATGGTTGGGCTGGAGGGAGCCAGTCTGGGCTTGGGGGATGGTCTGGGCTTGGGTCTCAGTGGGGTGGCCACTCAGGGCGCAGCAGAGGATGGGGCAGCAGGGGGCTGGAGATGCAGGGCACCTTGTCCTGCACCTGGTGCTTCTCCTGAGCCTGTTGACCCAGCCGCCTATGGATGCCAGGAACAGCAGTGGGCAAGCAAGTGGCCCTGGAGCAAGTCGTGGAGCCCCAGGACATGGGAGCTTCACCCAGGCCTTGCACCCGCCAAAGTAGTCACAGACCTTTGCGATCATCTAGTCCAGGGATAGGGAACCTAAGGCCTGAGGGCCGGATGCGGCCCCCCCTAGGGTTGCCAGGTGTCTGGTTTTGAACCGGACAGTCCAGCATTTGAGCTTTTGGTTTGGGAAACAAATTGAGAAAATGTAAATGAGAAAATATAAATGTCCAGTATTTTCTAAATAAGATGTAATGTAGATTGTGATGTAATGTCAAATGTATCCAGTATTTTTGTTGAAACCATCTGGTAACCCTAGGCTCCCGGCTTGCCTGGATCTGGCCCCCAAGGCTTGGGGCTCTCCCACCCTCCTTCCTAGAATTGGGGAGCCTGTGCTGGCACTCCAGCCCCCCTGCCATCCTCCTATGGGGCTGGAGCTCACAAAATCTACTAGCCTGGCTTAGCCCCCCTAAACTCTAGTGTATGATGGGAATGTGGAGGGTGTCTTTCTCTTTCTCAGTTGGAGGCCATGTCAGTGAGGGGAGTGTGTGGGTTTTTTTTTGCTTCACACTTTTATGTAGCCCCCGACTAATTTTTCTGTGGGTCAGCGGCCCCTGACCCAAATAAGGTTCTCCAGCCCTTCTCTAGTTTGACTCCTATTTCACACAAGCTATAGAATTTCATCAAAATAATCTTTTTAGATGAACATCCAGTCTTAATTTTAAAATTGCCAGTAATCCAATGGTTAATTATTCTACCCATTAAAAATGTACACCTTATTTCCAATCTGCACATGACTAGCTTTAACTTCTAGTCATTGGACCATGTTACATCTTTCTCTACTAGACTGAAGAGACCATTATTAAATGCTTATTGCACATGTAGGTACTTATAGTCTATAAGTAAGTCTCCCTTTAACCTTCTGCTTGTTAAGTTAAATGTAGGTGAGCTCCTTGAATCTATCACTAGAAGGCAGGTTTTCTAATCCTTTAATTGTTGTGGCTATTCTCTAAACCAGTGGTCTCCAACATTTTTACACCCAAGATCACTTTTTAAGTCTCAGAACAGGCAAAGATCTACTGTCCTGCCCCTTCCTTGAAGCCCCGCCTACATTACATGAGGAAATCTAATGTAAATGTACTGCGCAGGTGTGCAGTTCAGAGAGGGCTCAAGAGCTACTCTTAGAGCCCCTGAGATCTACCAGTAGATCGCGATCTACTGGTTGGTGACCACGGCTCTAAACCCTATCCAATTTACCTACATCCAGCTTGAATTGTAGGCACCAGAAATGGGCATAATATTCCAGAGTGCCAAATACAAAGATTAAAAAAAACCTCTCTATTTTCACTCATGATTCTCTCCAAGGATCACATTAGCTTTTTTGTCCACATTACTGCACTGGGAGCTTTGGTTATGCTCATTAGCCATCATGATCCCCAAATCTTTTTTCAGCACCATTGCTCTCCATGATAAGAGTTCATCATCCTGTAAGTATTGCCTATGTTTTTTGGTATTAGATTTGTACATTTATATTTAGCTGCAGTACATCCTATGTCGTTAGCTTGCACCTAACTTACCAAGTGATCAGATCACTCTGTATCTGTGACCTGTCCTCTTTATTGTTTACTTTGTTTACTTCTCTTCCAATTTGTGTCATCTGGAAGCTTTCAGTGACAATTTTGTTTTCGTCATGGTCATCGATAAAAATGTTGAACAGTGCAGGATCAAGAACTGATCCCTTGATCCCTGGGGGACCCCACTAAAACACAGCTAGTCGATGATGATTCCCTCTTTTAAAGCTCTTGGAGGCAAATTAATCAGACATGCTTATTTAAAAATGTCTGACTTTGGTAATTGCTGCTTACTATTCTCCTGAGATATGAAATGGAAATGGAAATGGAGAAATGGAAAGAGTGCTATCATATGATATGATTGCCTCAGCTTTTTCGCCCAATACAGAGCAGACATATTTCAAACACTTCTGCTTTTCTGCATATCTGTTAATAATTCCATCATTTCCATCATGTAATGGAACAATACATGTTATAGATCTTTTAGTTCCCAACATAGTTAAAAACAGGGTGGGCAATAATTTTTGATGAGGCGGGGGGGCACTCCAAGATTTTGGAAAGTGGTTGAGGGCCGCACTCTTCCATGATATTAATGGAGATGCAAATTCTGGGATGGAGGTTGGGTGCAGAAGGAAGTGTGGGGTAAGGGATTGGGGTGCAGGAGGGAGACTGTAGTCTGGAAGGGCGTTGGGATGAAGCAGGTGGTTGTGACCTAGGGCAGGGGACTGGAGTGCAGGGGTTTGGGATGTGACCTAGGGTAGGAGGGGATTGTGATCTGGGGCAGGAGATTGAGGTGCCAGATCTGGGAGGGAGTATGAGTACAAGAGGGGGGCAGAAGGTTTGGGTATGTTGAGTGTGTGTGGGGGGGAGGGGCAGAGAGTTGGGGCAGGAAAGGGCTGGGGTGCCAGAAGCAGGCTGTAGCCAAGAGACTTATTTGCTAGCTGCCAAACTAGCCTGCCTGCCTTCCTGCAGAGCTTAAAATGTTTTCCAGCCAGACAGCCTGCCTGGCCATGTGCTTCATGAATAACTGAGCCCAGGAGAGGAGTCTAAGCTGCCTGTTACTCCAACAAGCAGCTCCCATTGGCTGGTTTCTGTCAGAAACCAGCCAATGGGAATGTGCTGGGGGTGGGGCGGCTCCTAAAACTTCCCCCTTTTCCTCCCTTCCCCATTAGTTTAAAAAATGAAACGGAGCCCAGAACCTGCGTTTCCGCCTGGCGTGCAGTATTGCGGGGCAAGCTGGGGAGCCTGCTTGGAGCTCCCTGCTGCATCCTTTGGCCGGATCTGGTGGCTTGGCAGGAGGGATCTGGCTCATGGGCTGTATTTTTCCCGGGCCCGGTTAAAAACCTCCTTATTGTTCTTATATGTGCTGGCTATCTAGTTCTTCTTGTGTCCTTTTGCTTCCCTTATCAACTTTCAATAATCCCTACTTTCTGATTTATATTCATTACTATCAATTTCCCTATGCTGCTTTTTTTTTTCTAGATGCCTTCACCTCCCCTCTAGACCCAATCCATTTTTATCCAATACTGCTTTCTTCCTTCATTGCTGGGTAGTGATTTTGTTAGGTCCATGTTGTTTTTGCTTCCGGTCAGCATCAGAACTGGAATGCTCAAATGCTATGAGAAATTAATGTGCTTTCAGTACTTCCGGATGTGAATTCAGAAGTACGGGATTCAAAAGTACGGCAATTCTTTCAAAAGCCTTTTAGCTTGATTTTTACAGTTTTCAGAGGATGAGGCGATTCTGATAAGCATTCGAGTTTCAGTCCAAATTAAGCCTGAGCTCTAAACCTTTTGTGCTTTACTCCTCTCTGCTTTATATTTGAAGTGAAGAGAGAGGGGCTGTTTCATTAGTACTTTGTCCTGTTCCCCTGTCCTGCACTTTTCAACAGAACTAATATGAATGAGATTTTAAAGGTGGATTCTGTGAGTTTGACAATGGATCTTTTACTCAAGTGAGTTATGTTTTACATCCATTCTACATAAGTGTAAATGCCTGCACAAGGATGAAACAATGGAGAATCAGGTCCCCAGTGAGGAAGCGATCCGGCTCTACACCACTGCCGTGTAGGTCCTGCTAATCACTAGCATTCCCCACTTGGTGATGCATAATATGTGTACCTCTTCTTTTATGTATTGTTATATTATCCCCTGCCTTCCTGTGGGGCTCCAGTTGTGACCATGCATAGTGAAACATCACCAGCAGCAGCAACATGTCAAATGTACTTCTATTGTCCTGCCAAAGCAAGTCGATTTGTTACTGGTGTGTGACAGTTTAATCAGTCCTATCCCGCTGTCCATCCCTGTCTGTCACTTGTGACAATCTAATCTAAGGTGAGCAAAACGCCGTAAGAAATGGCCTACATCAAAGCAACCTTTTAACCTACATTTGCTGTTTACTCTCCCAAATGTAGAAATGTCCACATATTAATGAGGGCTAAATCCTGTCTCTAGGCTTCATTTAGAACCCAGTTCCTCAGCTATGAAGTGACCGTGGTAGGGGAAACTATATGCAAACCCTAGCTACTATCCCAAGTTGCTTTCCAGAATTTCTGTGTACACAGGCCTGCCAAAGGGGGAGGGCAAAAGGGACACTTGCTCCAGGGCCTGGTGATTCAAAGGGGCCCAGGGCTCCCGGTCACAGCTGCTGTTACTGTGGCAGTGGTGGCAGCTGGAACCCCAGGCCCTTTAAATCACTGCAGTGCTGGAGCACTTCTTTAAGGACTGAGAGAGGGCCCAGCACTGTGGTCTGGGTGGCACTGAGGACTGGCTGCCCTGGCTCTGCTCAGTCTGCCCAAGGCCCCTCCCCTCCTGGGGACATGGCCTGCTCACCTTACCCAGGGGCCTGCAGAAGCTGTCAGGCCCCTCACGTGTATTAGAGCCCCATCAGCACAAGAGACCTGTGGGGCTGGCCATATAGTAACTGTATGGATTCTTTTAAGTCTGTTTAGCATGTTGGCCCCATTGTTCTAGGAGCTGTAAACCCAAGGGAGGCCAAATCCTGGTGCCAAGGAGCTTACAACCAATCTTTTCCAGCTGTGTGCAGAATCATTTTTTTATGTGGCATTGTGCACCACCTATAGAAACAAAATCCTAGTGGTGGGTGCTCTGCTAATCAGCAGGGCAACATTTGAATCTCTCCCGATTGGCCGCACAAGTGCCCAGCTTAAAGGGAACACTGCTTACAACCTAAGGCCAAATTCATGATACTACTTGTGTACGTGTCTTGGATGTAGAGAAGGGAGGAGAGGTAAGGTCAGAATATGAATCCTGATCCAAACTAGGGATGTACGTAACTAATCAAATAATTGACTATCTGATGAGCAAATCTTATTGGATAGTCGACACACTAGTCAACTAATTGCTCCCCTGCCCTTTCTGCCTCTATCAGAAATTGGCAGCAAGGGGGGGGGGAGGACAACGGGATTCTGGGGAGAGCCGCTTAAAAGCCAGTTCTCCCTAGCTACAGCTCCGTGGGAGGGGGCAGGAGCGCAGTGGTAGCATTCCACATTTGAAATGTACAAGAGTCCCCGCTGGGGCTCTTGTACACTTCAAAGCAGAAGCTCCTCATGGAGCCTGGGGCCAGCGTGGTACGTAGAGAGAAATTCCATCCACTACTTGATGGAAATAGATTTTAGATGGAAATTAAAATAAATAAAAAGAATAATATATAATATTTTATATAATATATAATAATGTTAAATAACATAATATGTAATAATAAATAAATTTTAGATGGAAATTCCACCCACTACTCAATTAGTTGATTAATCTAATTTTAACATCCCTAATCCTAACATCACTGTGAACCCATGTTACAGGGTTAGAGGATCAAAAAATTCCAGGTCTGAACAACTCTGAACTTTGGGTGGTCAAAATTTGAAACCTCATTTTAATGTACAACTCTGCCCTGTTTCTAATTGATGTCACTGAACAGAAACAATTTAAGATGACAAAGGAGAATGTAGACACCATCTTTAGCTTGGACCATGGAAAAATGTGGCCATGTTTTGGGTCTTAAGTGTTTGAATAGGGTGTAGAGGTTGTTGTTAAGAGACGCACAAATGAAGCAGGGCACAAAAAGTAGTCCTTTTATTGGATCTTCAAAACCCAGAAACTATACTACAGACTCCTGAGCACCTACTAATAGCACTGTATTCATTAACTATTTACATATTATTTAGACATGCCTCACTTCTGTAACAACCAAATCCTAAAAGCATGTGAAAACAGTGTTAAGTGGAGGTTTTGCTTAAAGAGAAAGTTAAAATGGACATAGGAATTGCCAGTTTGGAATATTGGGAGCAGCTGTTCAATGTGGCTCCTATCTGCCTGACCAGCAGTGCTCTGGGAAGTAAGGGAGAGGGCTGGGATAGGAAAATTGGATTTGGAAGGAAGGTGAGGTGAAACAAAGGGGCAGGTGAGAAGTGAGAAAGGATTTCCCCCCTTTCTCCCTTTTCTGTGTCAGCTGTTGGACAGTCAGGCCACGTCTAGACTACACAGAAAAGTCAGAAAAAGAGACACAAATTCTGAACCACAATTTGCGTATCTTTTTCTGCTTTTCTTTCTAAAGAGGCTTTTTCGAAATTTGGTGTGTCTCCATGCTGCCCAATTTCAGAAGAACCTGCTCTTTTGAGCCATCTCTTCTTCCTCATAAAACAAAGTTTGCAGGGATGGCGAAAGAACGTGTCCGCTTTTCTGGAAATTTTTCCAAAAAAGCAGACGCATTCCTTAGATGCAGCATTGCTTTTGAGAGGGTTCTGGAGGTATCCCAGAAAAGTGTTGCAGTCTATCTGTAGCCTCACAGAAAGCCAGTCCAAAGTAGGTGAGCAGGGCAAAGGAAGATTTGCCATGGCCCTGTACAGAAAGGAAAACCTGGCTGGAGAAGTTAAGGAGCCCTTCAATGTTACTATGTACAAATATTTTTCTCTTCTCAGGCAATTTTCTGTGCCCATATGCCTTCTCGCTAAAGGGCAACAAGTGAAACATGGACCTTGTTAAAGAAATGTTATTTGAGATGATTTCAAAGCTTGGCTCAATAACAAACTTGATGAGTCTCACAGGAGATGGGAAGTACATCAAAGGTTAACAGTGAGTGCTTGGTGTCACCTCAGATTTGCAAATTGCAATGTCATCCTGAGTAAAATCCCAGGAGAGATGGAAACAGCAATTAGGAAGAAGTTCACAGAAAGTAATTAGAAGCTGTAGCACAATGTTTGAGGACAGCTTGGACTGTGCATATGAAAAAGAAAATTGCAGCACAGGTTCTCAAAGTTCCAGTCGGTCTCTGTTTCGGAGTGCAGGTCTTACAGTACCCTCTCTCTCAGACCATAAAAACCGTCTTTCCACACTTTTGCACTCCTTGCTCTGAAACCATGAACTATGGAATAATTTCTGTTTACTTGAGATTTCTACTTTTCTGGTCACTGGTATCTGAACCCCTTCTTTCCAGATGGGGAATAGAGATGGGTGAATAGTCTGATTTCTCCCTCTCCCCACCAGTCCACCTACACCCAGCATATTTCAGATCCCCAAATATATATCTAAATGTCACTTTTCTCCACCCCTGCTGAGTAGTATTGAGACTGGTAGCTTGTTTGTGGGCTAGCCTCTGGAGGGGGACATGGACACTCCTTTTTCAGCAGGTGCGACATTATGTCTAGTAGTAATGAACAGGTTTATGGTAAGGAATAGGACTGAGTACATTACATCTATACAACACATTGCTCCATATATAGGGCCCCACTGAATTCACAGCCATGCAAAACACATCATGGACTGTGAAATCTGTGTCCTCCCATGAAATCTGGCCTTTTGTGTGTTTTTATCCTATACTATACTGATTTCACAGAAGAGACCAGTGTTTCTCAAATTGGAGGTCCTGACCCAAAAAGTATTTTCCGGGAGGGTCACAAGCTTATTTTTGGAGGGTCCCAGCATTGCCATCCCCAGTTCTACGCTGCCTTCAGAGCTAGGTAAATAGAGAGCAGTGGTTGTAATGCTGGCCGGGTGCCCACCTTTGAAGGTAGCACCCCACTAGCAGCAGCACAGAAGTAAGGGTAGCAATACCATACTCATGTTGCCTTCACTTCTCTACTGCTACTTTTAGAGCCGGGTATCCAGTGGAATAAGTGTGGCAATACCCTACCAAGCCATCCTTCCTTCTGCACTGCTGCTGGTGATAGCTCTGCCTTTGGAGCAGGATTCCTGACTTGCAGGCACTACTTTCTGGCCCTGAAGGCAGCACTGCCAGCAGCTGCACAGATGTAAGGGTAGCAGTACCACAACCCCCATACAATAACTTTGCGACCTCCACACATCATCTTTTTGTGTCAGAACCCCTGAAGTACAACACTATGACATTTCAGATTTAAATATGTCAGATTTAAATATCTGAAATCATGACATTTACCATTTTAAAAATCCTATGACTGCGAAATTGATCAAAATGGTCTGTGAATTTTGTAGGGCCCTATCCATATGTCAGGGGTGGCCAAACTGCGATTGGAGAGTTGCATGTGGCTCTTTTACAGTTAAAGTATGGCTCACAGAGCTCCCATGTCCCCCAATTCCCCACCTATCAGACTGGGAGGGAGAGGGGGAACTCGGAACTTCTGCCCTGTGGTGTGGGTAGGGACAAGGGGGAGGGATGTCTCAGGGCTTCAGCATTGCCTGGCACAAACTTCTGGGGGTTCAGAGTTTCATCAGGAGTAAGGCAGAAGCCCCAACTCTCATCAGGCATGCCCCAGCTCTTGATTTTCTGAAGATTGCTGTATGTGACTTTCAGGGTCAGTAAGTTTGGCAACCTCTGGCAGACACCAATTTGGGTATTCTTTGTCTTGACAAACACTTCCTGATTCAAGTGATCTCATTGAAAGCCAGGGCCTGGTTGTGTAAGTGCTCATTAATGCAAGCCAGAATGGCACAGTCAGGGTAAGAATCAAATGAATAATCTTTAATTCTTTTTCATGTAGCAACCAAATAAAACAAATCCAAGCAACTGTTTTAAAAAATCCAAGCTACTTTGTTATTTCCTTAGCTAATACAGAATGCACACCCAAAAGATCAGGAATGTTCAGTCAAAAAATGAGGTTTACAGGATCTGTCGAAAAAGGCTTTATTTTCAACAGATCCACGTCTAGACTGCTGGTTTTTTTTCGAAAAAACTCCGTTTCGGAAAAAAATCAGCACCCATGTTTATGATAATGAAGCGCGGGATATTTAAATCCCTGCTTTATTAGCAATTTTGATGTGCCTAATCTACATCTCTCTGCTGACAGAGAGGTGTAGTCTAGACACACCCTGGATAGAGGAAGGGAAGCCATGAGCATGTCTCATAGTCTGTGCGTCAGTTTTCAACCTGTACAATGGGGATCATAGCACTGCCCTGCCTCACAAAGATGTTATGAGGATAAATAAACAAAAGCTTGTGAGGTGCTTGCATGCTACATTAATGGGGCCCTGTAAGTTCCTAATATTCAGGGACACCCCTTTGTTTCGGTTTCCATGGCCCCTACCATGATAATGCTGCTTATACTGATTTTGCTATCAGGGGCCATCCACACCGTTGTAAAAAAAGACAGGATTTTCCACCCAGCAAGTAAAATCCCTGCCTCTTGCTTGTCAAAAAACCACATCAATGTTTAATATCGTAAATTGAAAATGATGTTATCTGCATGTACGTCTATACAATGGGAAGTTATCTTAGAACAAGATTTCTTTTCATGAAAAATCAGCCCCATCGATTAATCTAGTATTGACATTTAAACATCATGATGTCCCTTTAGGAATCTGTGATGTTTTTAGTCAATTTTGTACTGTTTATTTTACATTTAGTTTTAGCAGCGGGAAGGCAACTGCTTTTTTTTTCTAAACAAGGATAAAAAAAAATTCATTCATCCATTCTCATGATAGCTGGTCTTTCTATTTTCATTATCCTTTTATGAAATGAGCTTATTAAAATATGAAAATAAAGCCAATCCAATCCACTACGCCAAATAA
The DNA here is from genome assembly GCF_049634645.1 of Pelodiscus sinensis. Taxonomy (NCBI): domain Eukaryota; kingdom Metazoa; phylum Chordata; order Testudines; family Trionychidae; genus Pelodiscus; species Pelodiscus sinensis. Next base: position 313,249,596 of record NC_134711.1, read on the forward strand.
AATGCACCACAGCTTTCTTTACTATTCAAAGAAGTTTTCCCATCATGCTACCTTGCTTTTTAAATTAAATGTCAACTACCATTCCAGCCCCCAGAAACATGAGCTATGGGGCAAAGTTCAGACTGATTGAGTACAGACTTATATTAATGCTTATTACATCTCCAATCACCATATTGGATTTTAATTTTGTACCTTTCAGTTCTAGACAGAAAGGAATTTCACTTCTTAGTGTAGCCATTAGGAGAGCAACAGGGATTATATGTGTGTGTGTGTGTGTGTGTGTGTGTGAAGCAAAATGCAGGACAATGTAGCACTTTAAAGACTAACAAGATGGTTTATTAGATGATGAGCTTTCGTGGGCCAGACCCACTTCCTCTGATCAAATAGTGGAAGAAAATAGTCACAACCATATATATGTATGTGTGTGTGTGTGTGTGTGTGTGTGTTCAGCTAAAAATATAAATCTGGAATCTCTCTTTCTCTCAGGTCTGTGAAAATCTGACAATCTTTAATGTAAGTTATCCTCACATCATCCCTGTAGGGAGGGAAGTGCTATTATCTTCATTTTACCAGTGGGAAACGAAGGCATGGACAGACTCAGTGATTTACCTGACATCACACAGGAAGTCTGTGGGGAGCAAGGACTTGAGTCCTGATCTAACCACTAGATCATCTTTCCTCTCCTTTCAAAATGGATTTGGCTTCTGCTTCCATCTTACTCTGTACAAACAAGTGTCTCCCACTAAGAGCTGGATTGTGGGTGGATTTATGCCACCCATTTTTTTGTGGGGGGAGTAGATCTGGTCCTACCTCAGATTCCTTTTGTCTGTGACCTGGCTTGATCAACATCACTCAGTAAGTCAAAGAGGGAAGTGAGGTTATATCACTTCCCCATGGATACAAAGGGTGGAGAATAGAGACAGGGAATTGTGATTTAGTCTGTTGTTCTGGCTGCCAGATTTCACTGCGTCCTTTTAAGTCTGTTGGGAGAGTCACATCAGAACAGTCAATTCTAGGACCAGAGCATCATCTGGTGTAAATTGGCCTGGGTCTATTAACTTATATGAAGCTATGCTGAGTTGCACCAGCTGAGGATCTTAGTTCCAATGCCTAAACTGAGAACCTTATTTTAGAATTTGCATCTATCCCTGCCAAAGGAATCCTACAAACTAATGTTTGTTTTTCAGGCTCAAAGTCAGGGAGGTCATTATCAGATAATATCTCTCGGAGAAAATGGAATGGCATTATTCTGGCAATATCAATCCTAATGCGATGTGCAGTAATTTATTGTGTCAAGGACAGCATATTTCTAATATGTTAACTTTAAATTGCCACTTAATGCAATTAGTACAGTGTTGCTAATATAGTTAACACTTTTATTGGTAATTATATCATCTCTAATACAATACATATAATGGGTTATTAATGCAGTCGTTTATTAGCATCAAGCAAAGTAGCAGCAGAGCAATAAACCTGACTTTATTGCTGCAATGTAGTATTCCCGTGCATTTAAGTTTTTATACTGCGATTCAATATGTTCCTTACACTGAGACTACAAGCTACTGCTGTGTTCTGCCAAACCTGATAAAAGATAGGATTCAACACCCTTTTGATTATCTTGATAACCCTCTGCCAGGAATGTGGGTTGATAATTTTCTCTGTTTGCCCCTGTTCCCCTTGACAGCATGCACCAGGTCTCCCTCTAACTGATGAAGATTCCTGTTTGCAAGAATGATCTTTAAATGCCTTCAGATCAAGGACACCATCGACTGCCTCTTTCAACTAATATGAGGTACCAAAATAGTGAAACTGAATGAGAGAGAACAACCAAATTGATTGTCTGGAAAAAAGTACCAAAGAGGATAGTTAAGGTGGTGTGTCAATCACTTTGTCTTAACAGCTTATAAACTGCCATCATCATGTGACATTCTTATGGAATGACATGAACATACTTTGTTGGACTTATACTTATACCTTTGGTTTAACAGTATAACAGACAAGTAGCACTGAAAGTTGTGGAATCCCCTGTTAGGATTCCAGAATATAGCCCACGGTCTTGTATTTTGTATTATATTCAATCCATTGACAGAAAAAAAGACATTTACCCCCCCCTGTTTTTTTTGTGCTCATTCCAGAATGATAATTCAATATAGTGAGTGAGGCGTGCAAGCCTCTGTCTGCTTACCAAGCTATCACCTGAGATGCTCATGCATCCCATTTCTGATAAGAACTGAAGGGGCCTGGCTGCAAAGAATTCTGAATGAAGGGTGTTTGGCCTAGGAACTTGTTTCTCTCCTTAGTCCTCTGGAGTTCCCATCTGGTGATGTTTGAAACCAGTCAGTCTTCCCCAGTTCTGCCTATTGAGGTAGGAGCCAGGGGATGAAAGACTGGGATGGAATTGTGTTCAGATCAGGGAAAGGACATCATCTGTAGGGATAGCATGAGAGGAAACCTGAGAGTGCTTGTGGGAGGTGTTTATACAAAAGAGGAATGAGGTGGAGGAATTAAGACTACACAAGTCACAAGCAAGAAGCAGTCAATTTGCAAGGCAAGCACATTATAAAGCCATGCAGGTCAGGAAGGAGATGTGGAGCTAAATAAACATATTATTGATCCCGCATTTATTCTGTAAAATGTTGGCCATGCCGCTTTGCAATGGTAAAATCTGCTATGCCAAAGGTTTAGAGTTTCAAATACCTAGCAATGATAACAATAATGGATAAAATTTCTAAAGTCCCTCCCATGCAGAAGGATTCCAAAGTGTTTGCTATGCCTCATGAGATTTTCTGGTGTGGCAGCCCTTTGATGAATGGCACTCTCAGTTTCTCAGTTTCTATCCAAAGAGAAGAGTGAGTGACTCAGATTACATTTCAGATTCCCCCCAAAATAGGGACTACCTGCAGAGAAAGTGAAATATCAGGGATAGGGTTAGACGAGCTTAATATCAGTCTCATAAAGAGGCTTCTTTATATGCGAATGTCCCCATGGTAAAAGGTACACACCTCCTTCCTCAGATTGAACCTGGTAATTGAATTTTCTGCTCCTGTCAGCTCCTTTTTAAATCTTTCCCCACCTCTGAGTCATAACTGTGGCCCTGGTCTCAATCTGCGCCATCTGTTCCATTTCGCATATTAACATCCTCCATTAGACCCTGAACAATGCTCAGTAAAAGTTATAAGACCACTTCCTCCTGGGAACAAACCTTATATTTCAACAAAAGTTCATCTGTCACTGAAAACCGACACTGTCCCACATACACATATGCACCTGCTGCATTAGAACATTTATTAATAACCAAGCCTTCATGTGTTTGACAAGCCAAATAAAATTAACAAATCTATGTGAAGTGTTCTAAAGAAGTTGAGAAAGAGAGAGTCAACATTTCTTCTAAGAATTTCAGTGCTCAAGGTAGTTCATTGTAGCAAGTGACACATTTTTTAATGTAAGTATTTCCTTTTGATTTAACTCCTTGTGTACCCTGCAGTGTGCTGCCAGCCTGCAAACTGAGTAGTAGTTGTATAACCCAAGAGAGGTAGGTTCACTACATGCTAAGCCAAACTTGCAGAGACATTGTGGGAATGTTACGGTATCTAAAACCATAATGATTTATCTATGTCTAGTGTGTAGCATGTAAAGGATTTAAATTCTGGCACTGGATCCTCAATAGTGGCTTTTTGGGCCAAGGACCGTGTCTTATTTTAGCTTTGCCTATTGTGGTAAGCCTATAGATATTTGAGCATTTGTGCAAACACACACGTATGAAAAGAGCCTTATTAAGGTCAAAAGTCCAGCACCCAAGTTAGGAAATGCCAGAGGGGAGGTTACCTGTCAAATCTTAATGTGACCTCCTTGACCATAGAATCATAGAATACTAGGACTGGAAGGGACCTCGAGAGATCGAGTCCAGTCTCCTGCCCTCATGGCTGCACCCAGTACTGTCTAGACCATCCCCGATAGACATTTATCTAACCTACTCTTAAATATCTCCAGAGATGGAGATTCCACAACCTCCCTGGGCAATTTATTCCAGTGTTTAACCATCCTGACAGTTAGGAACTTCTTCCTAATCTCCAACCTAAACATCCCTTGCTGCAGTTTAACCCCATTGCTTCTTGTTCTATCCTCAGAGGCCAGGAAGAACAAGTTTTCTCCCTCCTCTTTGTGATACCCTTTTAGATACCTGAAAACCGCTATCATGTCCCCCCTCAATCATCTCTTTTCCAAACTAAACAAGCCCAATTCTTTCAGTTTTCCTTCAAAAGTCATGTTCTCTAGACCTTTAATCGTTCTTGTTGTTCTTCTCTGGACCTTCTCCAATTACTCCACATCTTTCTTGAAATGCGGTGCCCAGAACTGGACACAATACTCCAACTGAGGCCTAATCAGCACAGAGTAGAGCGGAAGAATGACTTCTTGTGTCTTGTTCATAACACACCTGTTAATGCATCCCAGAATCATGGTTGCTTTTTTTGCAACAGCATCACATTGTTGACTCATATTTAGCTTGTGGTCCACGATTAGCCCTTTTCTGCCATACTCCTTCCTAGATAGTCACTTCCCATTCTATGGGCTCGTCTACATTGGCCCCTTTTCCGGAAGGGGCATGTTAATTTCAGCTATCATAATAGGGAAATCCGCGGGGGATTGAAATATCCCGCGCGGCATTTAAATAAAAATGTCCGCCGCTTTTTTCCAGCTTTTCTAAAAGCCGGAAAAGAGCGTCTACACTGGCCCCGATCCTCCGGAAAAAGCGCCCTTTTCCGGAGGATCTTAATCCTACTTTGAAGTAGGAATAAGATCCTCCGGAAAAGGGCGCTTTTTCCGGAGGATCGGGGCCAGTGTAGACGCTCTTTTCCGGCTTTTCTAAAAGCCGGAAAAAAGCGGCGGACATTTTTATTTAAATGCCGCGGGGGATATTTAAATCCCCCGCGGATTTCCCTATTACGATCGCTGAAATTAACATGCCCCTTCCGGAAAAGGGGCTAATGTAGACGTAGCCTATATGTGTGAAACTGATTGTTCCTTCCGAAGTGGAACACTTTGCATTTGTCCTTATTAAACTTCATCCTGTTTACCTGAGACCATTTCTCCAATTTTTCCAGATCATTTTGAATTATGATCCTATCCTCCAAAGCAGTTGCAACCCCTTCCAGCTTGGTATCATCTGCAAACTTAATAAGCATACTCTCTATGCTGATATCTAAATAGTTGATGAAGATACTGAAAAGAACCGGTCCCAAAACAGACCCCTGCGGAACCCCACTTATTATACATTTCCAGCAGGATTGTGAACCATTGATAACTACTCTCTGGGAATGGTTATCAAGTCAGTTATGCACCCACCTTATAGTAGCCCCATCTAAGTTGCATCTAAGACCATATGCATTATGATGCAGGCTTTAATTATATAACTTAAAGCTGTTCTGTTGGAGCTAAGATACAGAGAATGTCTGGTTAAAAGCATCTGCTAATTTTGGTTTCCCAATCTGAGATGTCTAGGGCCTGATTTTTTTCCCAGAGTATTTAGCATTAGATAGCACTTTATATGTTCAAAGCACACATTCCATTGGCTTCAGTTGTACTGTGAGAATTCAGAACTTCTGAAAATTAGAGCCCAGGGTCTCACATAGGGCACCCAGAAAATGAGGAACACACAGTTAGTGACCACCTGTGAAAAAAGTTTGGTTTACGTGTCTTGCTTAAGACACCTTAAGTAGGAGACAAGGATAGAATCCAGTTATCCAGATCAGACTTCATTGGTCTTAATGATAATACCCTCCTTTCTATTCACTACCCACCTTTCAAATTCTGCAACAAATGAAGGCAGAAGTCCTACAGACAAGAGCCCCTTTACTACCCAGTGCTGATTTATCTCCAGAGCAGAGCCCTCTTGTGCACTTAATGAGACAGGGGTCTGGAGAAAAAATAGTATGATCATGTAATTAAAGATGGTCAAAATGTGTAAATATGGGGGCTCAGAATTAAGGCTGCACAGGTGGCCTTAAGTCTGATCTTTCCAAACTGCTAGGTGCACCTTCTGGCCAGAGCCTGCCTCTGGCACTCCGCCCCCTCCTGCACCCAACTTCCTCCCAGGTCCTGCACCCCTTCACATGCCCCTCTTCCAGGACAAAATCCTTTCCTGCACCCATATCCCCTCCTGGACCCTGCACCTCAATCCCCTTCCCCAGGTCACAATCTTCTGCTTTACCCAAACTCCCTCTCAGACCCCATACCTTCTCCTGCACCCCAATCCCCTACCTTGAGTGCCCTTCTGAACCCAACCTCCGTCCCAGACCCTGCACCCTCTCCATAGAAAAGTGCAGCTCTTGACCACTTACCAAAATCTTGGAGTGGCCTCCCAGCAAATATTAGTGGCCACGCCACCCTGCCTTGGATCCACCAGTAGTCTTAGATCATCGGTTCCCAACCTTTTCCAGATGGGGACCTATTTTAACAATTCAGGAAGATTTGGTGACTCAAGGCAATTCAAAAACGGGGCGGGGGGGAGGGGTCGGGGAGAGAAGCGGGGCAGAGCCACCTGGGGAGACACTTGGTGACCCTTTTGAAATGTAATAGCGACCCATATTTGGGTCCCGACCCATAGGTTGGGAAACCCTGTTTTAGATGCATGACCAACAGTAGGAAAAAGATAACATTGCTCACTGGCAAAATAAGGAAGAGACATCAGGCATCTAGTCACACCTCATTCCTACCACAGGTATGTTCCACAGTGTCTGCCAGGACTGGGTAATGTGGAACTACACATTAGCTGAAATTACAAGGTGGTTTTAGTGCTCCAAACCAAAAGGCTTTAACGCAGAAATATGCCATGTCAAAATAAAGCCACATTGGATTTTGAAAATAATGAACTAGTTACAGAACTGAAAGAGACTGTTAAAATGTGATGGGACAGATTCTTATCTGTCATAATTTAATGCTGTGTGGAGAGATGCTTCTATATATACAATAGACCACTTTTGTCATCTTCTGTAGTACAGAATAAAACACAAATCTAAAACTTGCATCTTTAAAGAAAGGATGCCTGGTAGGGATGAGTTCCTGCCTCATGTGACCCCCAAAACTTGATACTTGGGACATGCCTAGAGGTAGCTCAGTTATAGCAACTTGTCTTCAGAGCCCTGCATGGGATTGGCCCAAGCTATTAGAGGAGCCGCCTCACTTTGAGTCCCCATGACTTCTCCTGACAGCTGTGGAGTTCTACTGGACCCACCAGCTTGCAGAGTGAGCTTTATGCATGCTGCAGACAGCTTTCCTGGTCATTGGCCCAGTAACTGCAAAATTCACTTCCATTAGAACACCCTTGAATCTCTTTGCCTTCAGACTGAAATGTCTGACCCACCCCTTTCTTCCTCCTAATCTAGCTGTTTCAAAGCATTTGGTTCAAATGGGCTAAAAAAGTACAATGCAGTAATTGCTGTCTAAGAAACTTCTTAAAAATGTCGGTAAGTTGATTAAAACTTCAGATCACGTCCAGAGACTTAGAACTACAATTAATATTTTGTAAAGCTGATGAAGGAAATGAGATCTGTAGGAAATATCAGCTCTGATTAATACTGGAAATGAGGGGTAGTAGTGAAAAAAGGCAAAAGCTCACCAATTTTGTAGTCTCAGAGGGGTAGCAATGTTAGTCTGTAATTGAAAACACTTAAAAAACACAAATAGTCCTGCAGCATCTTAGAGACTAATAAAAAATGTAGATGGTGTCATGAACTTTCGTGGGCACAACCCACTTCTTCAGATGAATGGGGGAAGGAGTCCAGGGTACAAATAAATAGCTGAGAAAGAGAGGGGATGAAGAAGGAAAGAAGAGGAAAAAATAGGGAATAATATTGTTTTATAGAATTACTGAGAGAAGTAGAATAGGGATTACCGCTGCAGATCAAGTGCAAGGACTCAGCTGTACTGGCGATTTGGTACCATGATGATGGCTGTGGTATAAGAACCTAAATACAATAAACCATCTTTTTATACTGTGCTCATACAAGCATCAAGCACAATGGGGGCTGGTCCATGACTAGCATTACTAGGTGCTATGGAAATGCAAATAATGAATGATAAGAAGAACAGAGATAGAAATGTAGCCGTGTTAGTCTGGGGTAGCTGAAGCAAAATGCAGGACATTGTCCTGCATTTTGCTTCAAGGAGAAAAGAGATTGTGAGGTTTTTGGTGCCCTTGAAACCATATCTGATTTAATCTATATCCTCTCTCTCACACATTAAAATATAGTCTAAACCACAGTTCCTGGTCCAGGCACTTGATGCAATATAAATAGTCCATGGTTCAAGTATTGCTTCCCAGGGGCACACAGATTTGTTTGCGCACGGAGACCTCCTTGAAGGATCTGGGGCTGTCAGGTTAGCTCAAAGAAAAGCTAAATAGGATTCATTAGGAGTCTTTTGTTTTTTTAAACACAGGTTGAACCTCTCTAATCCAGCTCCTTCAGGACCTGACTGGGGCCTATATATTATAAATGAATAATAATTAAACTAAACTAAATAAATTAATCAGATCTCATTCAGGAGCAAGATGATGTTAGCCATTAACCTCAGTTGCCAATACCAGATGAAAAACACTTTGTGTAGCCTGGATGCAGGCAGCTTATTGACAAGTAAGCCTAGTACATCCAGAAAAGGACATTTGTTCTTCATGAGGAATTATGGTTGTTGGAGTTTGTTGTAAGGGAGAATTTTCTGAATATCACTGGTTACAAAGAGAGTCTATTAGCTAATGAAAAACAGCCCCTTTTCAAAATAAATATGTAAGCAGAGTCTGAATGAACTCTCCTTTGACAACTAGTTGGGGGATGGAGGCGAGAGCAAGGAGGAGTGGAGACACTTCAGAAGTAAACTGTATTTACATGAACACACCTACTCTGCCAAGATACCCAATAGATGGAGAAGTGTCGCTGCTCAAAGTGATCATCTTTGGCTAATGTTAGGTTACACATCAATTCAGTATTGAATTCAGGGGTAGTGAAATGTTATCAGTGTTGTTGTCTTTTTTATATGAATAAAGGGGAGCAAAACTGCTTAACCTGTCCCTCCCCACTATTCAAAGAAAGAGCTAAATAGGATTCATGAGGAGTCTTTTTTTTTAAAATTACAGGTTGAACCTCTGTAATCCAGCCCATTCAGCTGATGGGCTGAATCAGAGAATTTACTGAACCATGGGAGGTCAGTGGTGTCTAGCAACATTACCAACCCTTTAACTACTTACTGAGCTCTTAGAAGACATTTAGGGGTAAATTAGAGCTAAATTACAGCACAGAATACTAAGAGTCAGGACTGGTGGCTGTAAATATACTTTATGGGACCACGGGAAACTTGTTCACACCTATGATAAATGGACATCTGGCTAATTAAAATCATGCCAGAACAGAGAGAGCCAGACTAGAGAGGCTCAATAAGAGCTGAAATAACTTCTGGTGGGGCAGTGTTCATGCCCAGCCCGCTGAGAGCAAACAATCATGAAGAGACTGACTTAGAGGCCTCCGCAAAGAAGCAGGTGGCAGCAGAAGTTAACTGATCGGCAACCAGCAAAAGTGGCAAGCAGTTGACTGGTGGGACCATCAGTGAGTGAGGAACGGCAGATCTCAGGGTAACCAGTGGAAAAGAACCTTGGCTGGCAGGGCAGCCAGCAAGAGCAAGTGTTCATATGGAGGATCAAGCAATATGACTTCTTCCCCAGTTGAACTCACAGAGATGCACCACAGAGTGCTAAGTCCTTACCGATCAAGGACAATCATTGTGAGGGTGCATCTACACAGCAGCATTATTTTGGAATAATGGCTGTTATGTTGAAGTAACAATGTGAGTGTCTATACAGCAATTCCGCTATTTCGAAATTATTTTTAAATAATGGACAGCTTATTTAGAAAGCTGTAAACCTCATTCCACGAGGAATAATGCTATTCTAAAATAGCTAATGAGAGCCATTCTTCCTGAAAAAATGAGGAAGAATGGCTCTTGCTCAAGAGCGGGTTTTTGCACAAAAAGGAGCCGTCTACACATCTCCTTTTTGCACAAAGACCTCTTGCGCAAAAATGACTGCTAATTAATTATGCAAATGAAAAGCAGCGATATTCCACGCTGCACTTTATTTGCATATGCTTTTCGGTAAGAAGTCTACAGTATAGAGATAGCCTGAGTGAGCATAACCACAGTCAGGATTCCTTTCCCATTCCAGCTGGCTGCACTGAATGCATTGATTCAAACACTGCTTACACAATCATCAAAGTAGATGGAAAAACATTAGAAGAAGTAAGCCATTTTATCTATCCAGGGAATGAGATGTCAAGCAATGAATGCCAAAAGCATCAAATAACTTTGAGAAGATTTGGAAAAGTAGCGTGACTTGTACTAATAAAAAATACAATCTGTTAACATTGGCATGATGTCTGATCTCCATTATGAATAAGAGTCATGCAAATCTGCAACAGAAATTGATAAGAAAAGCAATTTATTCCAAAGTAAATGCCCACCGAAGGTCTTTAGAATCCATTGGAAAGAGTAGATAGCTGAGAAAGATTGACATCTTTTCAAGAGGCATGGTTTTTTTAGTTTTCTTACGTTATGTATAACTAATGATTCCTCCCTCACTCTTTTCTTTTTACTTGAATATAGTAAGAGTTTTACAATGTTTAGATTTACCGAGAGCAGAGACTGATGGATTTGTCTTTAAACTTTGTTTATCTACCTTATAGAAGTCTTGTGAGAATTAATTCATGTTTATAAAAATACTTTGAACTCTTCAGATGAAAGGCATATATGTGTGCTAGGTAATATTTTTGTTGAAAGAATTCTGCTTGTACAGCTACATTTCCAATGACAGGGAATAATCTGTGTCATAATGTCTTTCTATAATCAACTGGCAACATGCTATTTAGGGATATGAATCCATGAGCTAACGGTCCTGGTACAACTGGGCAAACTATTTGTAGTAAATTATTTATTTGTTAAGTGTTCCATCTTATTTCTAGTTCTGAATTACCTTTGAATATATGACAATTCATGGAAATTTGTTTAAAATACGTTTTCAGATGTTTCAACATGTGGTTGCACCTAGCAAATTACATCACTTTGCTTCATATATTAGATATTTGCAATTAAAAATCCATATTCAACCAGTCCAATTGGAAAGTTGTGAATACAGGCAGTCCCCGGGGTTACGTACAAGATAGGGACTGTAGGTTTGTTCTTAAGTTGAATTTGTATGTAAGTCGGAACTGGTACATATTGTAGGGAAAACTCTAGCCAAACATTTCTCCAGAGCTCAGTTTTATTCTCCCACACCTCACTTCCCTCAGTCCTTTATTCTCAAGCTGAGGTGTCTGCTGAGAAAAGCCGCTTCGCGTCTCCCTGGTCTGCTGGGGGGAAGCAGCTAGTGTGGGGTTGCCTCACCCCGTTTGTAAGTAGGGATCCGATGTAAGTCAGATCCATGTAACCCGGGGACTGCCTGTATAGTGGAAGAAATTTTTGTGTACAAAACCTTTCACTGAAAAATGCAGATTCTGGTCAACTGAAACAATTAATCAACTTGGGTTGATTTAAGTGAATTGTTTTGTAGGAGAGAAAACTCAGAAATGCCAAAATTCATTTTGGTATATCCAAAACATAACTTCTTGCATTTTGTTTTGGAATTTCCCAAACTTTAACTTAAAAAACCTCCCTACTTAAAAATGTTTAAAAACCTTTTAAACGGAAACAAAACATGTTTTTTCTGGACAAGCAAAATGTTTTGGTTGATCCACAATAAAACTGTTCTGTTTGTCAGAAATTTTGAAACATTTTCATTTGGGTTCACCCAAAGCTATTTTTGTTTTTGCTTTTTTTCAGTTCCGCTACCAAACCAAACAATTGGTTATTTGCACAGTCCTAGTGACAGATTGGAGGTAATCTGTGTTGAAGTGTAAATTCCATTTTCTTTTGTTAATGCCTGTTTGTCTATTCTGTATTGCAAGCTTCATTTTGGAATGTGACATTCATCTTGTATTTGTAACCTCAATCGTGGATTAAAGCATCCATTTTGTGGTAGGGTTTTGACAACTGATTGTATGACTTTGAAGATGGCATAGAACAATCTGGGACTATCCATTCCATCTCGCAACTATTGGCCCAGTCACAAGAATAATGACTTCCTTCAGATCAGACTTCCTTGCTGACTGAGCAGTGGAGCTAGAGCCAGGTTGGAACTACATTTGGGAAGAACACGGGCAAAACGGAGGCAGACTATTTAAAAAGATATCTACTTCTCTGAGTAGAAGGCTGACCACACCCACAAAGATTAAGCCGAGGAAGCAGGAAGGTTACCTAGACTCTGGATGCTGTCGAAACCCAGAACTCACAAGAGAGTTCAGGCTAAGAGGTATTTCAGTTAGGATTTTGTTTTTTCAAAGACCTGTAACTCTTTAGTGTTTTCAAGAGTCAATTGCCTGGGGTTAAGAAATCCCTGGGCTAAACATGTGTAACTGCTACCAGGCACATTGGAACATGGGACCTTTGAAGCTTAGTGCAGGAGCCTCTATAGCTTGAACTATAAAGCCACCTGGCTCTCAGCTTAGGCTGCAGAGCTCATTTGTTCTTAGCTCTTGCTGTAAGTGGTCTAAGTGCCACTACATGGGACAGTGAGCCTCACCCACTAAGTGTGTGGGTTACACATGTATCCACTTAATTCTTGAAGGGATTAATCAAGAAATTCAGATTTCCCATGGCTCAGTGTAACCCTGAGGGTGTTTTTTAGGAAACTGGGACCTTGGGAAGGTTGAGACACTGGCAGGGGTCTAAGATGGCTGAACTGGCCAAGAAAGGTACAGTCATGAGATCTGCAGCTGGGAGTGTGTTTTAGAAACCCAGAGCTTGGAACAGTGACAAATCACCACCCCAACCTGGGGATAAGAAGCATGTGGGAGTCCACTCACAATAGACTGGCACTGGTCCAGAGAGAGGGGACTGGAAGAGATCACATTTATCCACTTGCTGATGGGATGAATGTAATTGTCTGGCATGAATGACCATCACCCGTGAAGTGCTGAGAACTCTTGGTTGTAATTGGCTTCAAATTACATTGGCTGAATGTAAAACCCATATTTACCTACATCACCTGCACAGATCACCCTTAGCTCTCATTGCTATCAGAGTGAGTTGGAGGGCACTCCAATACTTGTAGGTGACGCTCAACATCTTTCTGGATCAAGCCTTTAAAGAGACCTTGAGATGTATGAGGTAAGGGTTTGCTATCCATTTAGCAACTGTTAACTTATTTATAGTGCAGCACCATGGTGTGCAGAGTGGTTACAGCATTGCATACATAATAATGATATAGGACCTGATTCAGTCTTGTTAAATAGTAAGAGTCTTATCAAATGGAAGCGAGCTATGGCCCAGGCTTTTAAAGACCTGCAAGAGAAAATGTTTTTCTTCCCCCCACCCCTTTAAGGCAATTATTATTGCCTTTTCTTTTCTCCCTCTGATCAAGTCTTCCTTTATTTCAGGAGATTCCATCATAAATACATCTAAGTTCCTTCATGCCGAATGATTCTGAATAATGTGTCCAATTAATTACATCCTGGAGTTATTTTCAAAATGTGGCATCATTCAGTTGTTGGCTACCTATTAAATGACATAATCCTGGATTCTGTAAGGGAGATCAAGCATTTATCTAACTTTTGTCTATGTCCATAACACATCAAAGAGTTGATATTTACACTGAAACCCTTCTGAAATGCTAATGCAAATCATTAACTCCAGCCTGCAGACTCCATTCAATTTGTTAACCAAAGCCTGCAATGTCTGGGGAAACAAAACCAGAAGTTTTTTTAATGAGACTTTTCTTTGCATAGATTAAAACCAGGGTTTAATCTTTGGTCTGTATTTTGGTTAATCTGAGTTACAATTAAATGCTGAGTGAAATTGTCAAACTTTTTAGCACCACCCAATTTTCCACTAATTCTTTCAGGAGACTATATAACTTTTAGCAAAGATCCAATCCTATTCTTTTCTTTCTAGAATGCCTGTCATCTTTCCTGTATCTCTAATGATTGTACCTGTCTTCGTTCATTCCACCACTTCATTGCTTTCATTGTGTGCTCTCCTTTAACACATGGCTTTGTGAGTACAATGACCTGATTAAATAGCTCTAAAATGTCTAATAATAACATTCCCATTGAGTGAACCACTATAGCCATCATGTAAGATATGTTTTCCACTATAGCTGGGCGAACCATTTGCAGTGAATAATTTATTTATCAAACTTAACCTTTCTCTCCCTTCAACTCCCTCCACTTGGTTTCTTTTACTATAATTAAAGTTTCCATTTAAATCCACTACTTTTACATGCCCTACATTTTCAGGAACCATGCCTCTTTTTTTGATCCTGAGAGGGTGGATGGTCTAGCAGCTAGGACATTCCAGTAGGCCTTAGGAGACCTGTGTTCAGTTCTTTGCTCTAATAAAGACCTTCTGTGTGACCTTGGGAAAATCACTTGGCTTCTCTTTTTCTCAGTCTCCCATGTGTAAATGGCATGTCCCTGTCTCCCACAGATCTTGCACTTATATGTTTATAAATGCATTAAAAATTATGATATACTTTGAGATCCCCTGATGAAAAGCACTATGTAAGACATATGGCTTACCTTATTTGGAAGCTCAATCATATATTTTTAAAGCTTGAGCAAAATGCCTTCCACTTCTTAGGTCACAAGCTACAAGTGTAACACAAACCCTCATTGTTGAAATCTTCTTGCAACTTTTTTTGCATGAGGACAGTTTTAAATGGCTCATGGCTGAACTAGGAAAATGCAAATTTGTGGTAAAATTCTGCCATCTGTGCCCTGTCTTGGTGTAGTGTGGGAAGAGCTATTAGGCCCTGACCTAAAGCACATTGAAATCAATGGAAGTCATTCCATTAGCTTCAATGGGCTTTGCAATTGGGACCTGACAGAGGCCATTTGACTGCACTCACATAGAAGTGCAATCATGCCTGTCAGCTCTGGATCAGTACCACCCAGTGTATGTCTACACTACAGAGTTTTTTGGCTGTTTTTTCAGAAAAACTTCAATTACGTCCTCACTGCAACCCCTGTCTTCCAAAAGAAAATCGAAAGAACAGAGGGGTTTTTCCAACATTGGTAATCCTCATTCTACGAGGAAGAATCCTTTTTCTGAAAGAGCTCTTTAGGAAAAAGGTGTGTGTGATGGGGAAGAGGGAGTTCTTTCGAAAGAAGAGGAAAGAGGAAAAAGCACAGGTGCCATGGTAGCCACTCCGTCATGGTGGTAATCACAGCTGAAATGTGAGAGAGAGTCTATTCAGTGTGAACACTATCTTTCGAAAAAGCAGATCGCTTTTTCAATGTGCTTTTGCAGTGTGGACACGCTCTTTCAAAAGAAATTCTCTTCCAGAAAAGCTTCTTCCGAAAGAAGCCTGCAGTCTAGACATAGCCCCAGAGTCTGTTTAATATTCTCAGGTACTGCTGTGGCTATTGCTTATAGCCTAATCCACTGTAGGCTAATGAATAGCATTTCGGATTTATATTCAGCAATTCACAAAACTGTGACACCTAATGTCAATGCCAATAAGCCTGTCACACAGATATTGTGTTTCAGGCAATAGACTGAAAATTGATTGTGTGCCTAGTTTAAATATAAATCACAGATTTATTCACCTTAAACTATGGATGTATGATCAGTCAATACATGCCCATAAAACATTGGATAAGTAAATTAACACTTGCCCATCATAAATTACAGCTAGGAATAATTTGTAACACAGAGAAAGTTGAGAATGCACATTATTTTAGAATGGATTTGATATGTTGCATCATTTAACTATTCTAAATAATTTTAAGCCATGAATTTAAATACAGTACAAAAATCTGCTGGTGTCCAAAAGACATTTTTTTTAAAAAAGAATGGCCATTTTCTTCCATTTGCTATTGGCCTTTTGCATCTCTATTTTAACTGACCAATCCAGAAAAGAATTTTTAAAGTCACAACTTTGTTGTGCACCGGGTGGTTCTATTGTGCGAAGATTAAAAAATCAAATTAATTATTTAGGGCCAGCTTCTGATACCTTTAGGCATCCTGCATGGTAGCTTACTCCATGAGCAGCCCCTGCAATTTTATATCCTGTATCTTGAACATTTAAATATCTTACCAACATCAGAGATCTGTGCTTGCTCACACTGACTTGGATTGTGAAGCCCTTACCCTGGTCAGCGCTTACTTATATGAGTAACCTTTTTCTGTATGCAGTGCATTCTGCAGCCAGCTTTGTCCCTGGATATAAGAGATTGGGTAGGTGATCTGAGGTCCTCTGTTGGGCTAACTTTTTCTGGTGGAAGACACATCTTTTCAAGATTGAAAAAGGAGACCTGAAGAAGAGCTCAGTGAAGCTTGAAAGCTGGCCTATTCCACCAGCAGAAGTTTTCTTGTAATCCAAAGGACTACTTGTGTGTGAAAGTGCTGAGACCCCAGGAGAAAGGATGCCATAAATTTAGCCCAGTAACTTCAGTGAGCCCAGGACCTGTTTCTATGTCTTTAAATATAGGGGAAGTAAGGCAAAACAATACAAATATGTTAGAAAAGCCATAGGGATTTTAGCCCCTCTTTTGCTATATGCGAACATGATTGCGGGGCCCACACGGCACTCTGTTGGTCAGTGAGACTCCATTCTAGTGTGGGGATCTACTCACACTCAACATGTTCCAGCATCAGGGCCTTTATTCTTGTATCATGCCTCTCATGGGAAGCTTAATAACAGCTAGCTAAACCATTTCACACAACTTCTTCTCCAAAGAGCTTACAGACCAAGAACTATATCTGGCTACACTTTGCCTTGCTGAGCAATCCATTACTCTGCGAACGGCCCCACTAAAGTCAGTATGTGACACACAAACACACATGGGAGTGGGGAGGAGGAAAGGATGACAACAGTTCATAGGAATGGCCATACTGGCTCAGATCAATAGTCCATCTGACTCTGTATGCGGTCTTTGTTAGTAGCCAATGCCAGATGCTTCAGCAGCAATGAAAAGAACCAGGCAATTATTCATTCCTGTCATCCTGTCTCTATAGACACCTGTAGATCTGGTTGCATCTCTGACCATCTTTGCTAATAGCCATTGGTGGACCTATCCTTCATGAACTAATCAAATTCCTTCCTTCTTATCCATGACTGCTTACTTTGCATAGGAGTGTGCCAAAGCCTTTCTGAAAGTTCAAGTAAACTATGTAAACTGGATTACCCTGTTCACATGCTTGCTGACAGCATTAAAGAATTCTAATAGACTGTTGAAACATGATTTTCGTTTACTAAAACTGTGTTGACTCATCCCCCAAACAATCATGTTAATCTATGTGTCTGATAATTCTGTTCTTTATTATAATTTCAGCCAATATTCCTGGAAATGATATTAAGTTTACTGGCCTGTAATTGTCAGGATCTCCTCTGGACCCTTTTAAATAATTGATGTTAAATTAACTATCCTGCCATCTGGCACAGAGACTGATTTAAATGATATGCTATATACCACAGTTAGCAGTTCTGTAATTTCATATTTGAGTTCTTTCTAATTCTTGGGAGGTGAATACCATCTGTTTCTGGTGACATATTACTGTTACATTTGTCAGTGCTTACTTTTTTTTTGCTCTTAGTCTTTCTGTCTTTTGCTAGTTGCTGTTCAACATTTGTTTTGGCCTGCCTAATTATGCTGTTACACTTGGCTCATCAGAGTTTATGTTCTTTTCCATTTCTCATTAGGATTTGACTTCCAATCATTAAAGGATGCCTTTTTGCCTCTAACCACCTCTTTTACTCTGCTGTGTGTTCCTCTTATGTTTTTTTTTAAATGTGGGGGTATAAATTAGTTTGAGTCTCTAGTATGGTGTTTTTAGATAGTTTCCATACAGTTTGCTAGCGTTTCATCCTTGGGACTGCTCCTTTTAATTTCTATCTAATTAGAAATTTAACTAATTTTTAACTCATTTTTGTGTAGCTCCCCTTTTTGAGGTTAAATGCTTTCATTGTGGGTTTCTGGGAACAGTTGAAATCCTCCATTATTATGTGCTTTTCATTTTGTAGTCTCTCTAATCTCCCTCGGCACTTCAGAATCACTATCACCATTCTGGTCACGTGGTATATAGTATATTCCTACTGCTACACTCATATTATTCAAGCATGGAATTTCTAGCCACAAAGATTCAATGCTACAGTTTGATTCATTTCGATTTTTACTATATTTGACTTTGAGTTCCAAGAACAAGACTGTGGTATTATAATGTCTCTTGTTATACACAGCAATGGTTGTGTCCATGATTTTGTCCTATTGTGAATGCTCTGGCATTGGAATTTTGAACTCTGTGCTGAGTAAATGCTGATTGATGTGGAGTGATTGAAATGATGTTTTTCTTTTTTTCATAAATACATATTTATGAAAGTAGTATGGTATATGAGTTTAGATGACAAACAAAGCAGCTTCTCTATGAAAAGCATGAAGAACACAGGTTTGTCCTTAGGTCAGACAAAATAAACTGTTTGGCTTAGTTGGTGATCTCAGAGAAAGGGTTCTTAGGTTATGTGAAATAATGAAAATTCTACAGTTAATAATAGTAAACTAGAGAAACGTAAGGGCACTTGTCTCTGGCATTCTTGAAGCATTTAGATCTCAGAAGCATTTTCACTGCTGATTCAAAGTGCTTAACAACAAAACACACAAGTGACCTCTGATTTCTATCCCAAATACTCACTGGCTTTTAAAAAGTGAATGCTGGTATAAGTCGGAATAACTCCCTTGTCAATGGAGCTGCAGCAGTTTCCGCCACTCGAGACCAGGGACCTTGCTTTGCACCTTCAGCCAGTATTCTACACCAGTGTTTCGCAACCTTTTTTTTTAATAAAGTACCCCCTTTAAAAAAAAAAATACCCCCAGTACCTACAGTTTTCAGACACCCAAATTTTTTTCCACCATTGCAACACATTTATTTAAACAACTTAGTCATAGCCGGGCAGGCAATGCAATTTTTGGGTGTAAGAAGTACAAAAATAATAAAGCACTGTAAAACTTAAAACAAAAAATCAGTTTTCTCCAAATTTCAGTTGTGTTGATGTATCCCCAGACTTCTCTTGAGTACCCCTAAGGTTACTCGTACCACTAGTTGAGAAACGCTGTTCTATATGCTCCCTCTGTGCTCAGTTCTAAAGAGAAATGACTGAGGAAGTCACTCTCCTTTACTGGCTGTGGCTGGCACAGTTCAGGAATGCAGGAGAGACAGTATGTTGAGAAGGCCTTGGCTAATGCCTTCAGCCAAAGCTTGTTACCTTTCCCACAGAAATTGGTGGCCAAGCTCTCCCTGAGTTCGCTGGGATGCATTGAGACTTCCACTGCCTCTAACCTGCAGTGAAGCTCTGCAGAAGAACAAGAGCAGAGCTGAACAGAATCGCATGGTTTTGGCCAACAGAGACATGGAAGGGGAGGGGATTGCTCTGCTCCCCCCCTTTTTCTGAGCTCCTCTGGGGTCCCTCATTCTGGAGGTTCTGAGAGGGGACACAAGAGGTGAGAATGTGGGTGACTGCTCTGTGTGGCATTTCTCATCACACCCCTACAACTCCATATCCCTTCAAACCCATGGGAGAAACCAGAGTTTGTCAGTGCAGACTGAACCTACAGGGAATTGTATCGTTTCTCTCCCTGTCAGGATCCCAGTAGGAACAGTGCTGAAAAGGAGACTGGGAGAGGGGAAAGGAGGGAAAGAAAGGTATTTTGGGTCATTTCAACAAACCAAACAATTTTAATCTGGGTTGAGCTGACCTGAAACAAAATATCATGTTTGGTTTTTTCCAACAATAGGTTGTTTTTTTTTGCCCCGGGGAACAATGCATTTTCTATTTGAAAAATAATTTCAGTGGAAAATTCCCAACCAGCTCTAGACAATGTCAGTGGCCATAGGGTCCCCAAAGGAGGAAATGCGTGTGTATGCCAGCCAAGTGACAGGTGATTAGAATGCTTGGGTTCTGTTCTAAGAGCAGAAAGATTGCAAGATTCTCCTCTGAGACTCGTAAGGGCAAGGTGGGTGCTTGAGAGAAAGGCTTTAATAGTATTCAGGCCTGTATGCAGGAATTTCTGGGTGAGGAGTGCTTTTTGTGTAAATGTGGATTGCAAAGGTGTGAATACACTCACGACTGTCCCCCAGGTAAGTGGGAAAATCAGCCCCAGCCTCCCCCCAGCTGGCTAGATCATGCATACTTGGAGGACCATAGAGGGTGCTTTTGTGCCCTTTGCACCCCACCCACCTCTGTGTACGGGCCTGTATCTTAGCCTCCCTTGCTGCCAACAGAGCTAATTACTTTTTGTCCTGCCTTAGGTGGACATGGCGAGCTGAGCACCATTCTCTTTATATAATCTTTTACATAGTTGAGGACTATTATGTCCCCCACTGAACCTTCTCTTTTGTAGACTAAACATACCCTCTTCTTTCATCCTTTCCTCAGAAGTCATGTTGTCTCAACATGTTATCATATTGTTGCTCTCCTCTGGACAGACTTGAGTTTGTTCACATCTTTCTTAGAGTGTGGTGCCCAAGCCCAGATCCACAATTCCAGCTGAGGCCTTACTGGTGCTGAATAGCCCAGGACAACGCTCTCCCCTGTGTTACATATGATACTTCTGTTACTACACCCCCAAATGGCATTTGCCTTTTTCACTGCAGTATCATGTTGTTGGCTTATAGCTGTTCTCCCATTTTGAAAGTGCCCATGTGATTTCAGAGCACAACAGGACTAAAGCACTTGGGCACTTTTGAGACTTCCATCCTTTGTCTATACTCGGGAACAGCCCTGGCTGTCTGGAGTAGCCAGCTGCCAGTATAGTTGCACTGGTGCCGATCCCTAAATGTAGACAAGAGTAAGCTGGGGCTTCCACTAATAGAGCTAATTGGGGTTGACCATGATTACAGTGAATCTTGATTAGCTTAATCAGAGTGAACCTCTGCATACCCTTGTCTACATTTAGGGTGTGCCTCAACTGCAGAGTTAGGCTGCAGAGTTAGGACTTCTGGGGGCATATCCCAGGGTGCTTTGAGCTGCAGACAGCTGAGGTCTGTGTTTCCTTCCCTGTGCATTGTGGAAGAGCTTGTGTGTCCGGGCATTGAGGGAGAATTGTGGAAAGGCACTGGAGAACAATCAGCCACAGTGATTTAGCCTCTGTCCACACTGCACATGTTATCAGCCCAAATGAAATTTGAATCAGGGCTCCAATCCACATCCCCTGCAATTCCAAGGGGCTGAACTCAGGAGAGCGGGTTGTGTAGGTGGACAGGTGGAGGATTAGTGGCAACATCCAGCTGCTGCTGTTGTTCGTCCATCGAGATCGATGAGGACCACCCAGTGTCATCAGTTTAGTTGAGGGTGGGTTCAGAGATGGCTGATTAGTCCAATCCGAGCCCGAAATTGACGGTTACAGTGGGGACATGAAAGATCGGACTGCCGACCGGAGGAAGAGAAGATACCAGCCCTGGACTTGCGAAGAAGACGTTTCTCTGCAGCATAATGCAGTCTCTTTTGTTCGTGGGCTATTGCACCATCATGTATTCGTCTGCGCCAGGTGGAACGATCATCAGCAATACTCTCCCAATTTCCAGGATCTATGTTACAGTTCTTAAGGGAGGCCTTAAGGGTATCTTTGAATCTCTTCTTTTGACCTCCAAGAGATCGCTTGCTGTGTTGTAATTCACCATAGAGCATCTTCTTGGGCAATCGATCATCGGACATGTGCACAACATGGCCAGCCCATCTGAGTTGTGCCTTGCAAAGCATGGTGTGAATGCTTGTCATATTAGCCTGTAGAAGAACATCAGTATCTGGAACTTTATACTGCCATCTTATCTTCAGCAGTTTCCGTAGACAGTTCAGGTGGAAGTGATTCAGCTTTTTCGCATGATGACTATATACAGTCCAGGTCTCACAAGCATAGAGGAGGGTGGGCAAGATGACTGCTGAGTAGACTTTTAGCTTGGTCTCAGTCTTAATGCCTCTTCGATTCCAAACATTAAGTTGAAGCCTTCCAAAAGCTGCACTGGCTCTGGCGATTCTAGTATTCAACTCCTCGTCGATGTTGGCTGCCTTCGATAGAGTGCTGCCAAGATATGTAAACCTGTCCACATTGTCGAGCTTCTGGCCATTGACAGTGATGGATGGCTCAGTGTAGTCACAGCCAGGAGTGGGCTGATGCAGAACCTTGGTTTTTTTGGTGGAAATCGTGGCAACATCCAGCTAACTCTATGGTGAAGACACATCTTTAAGGGGTCAGTGACAGAACGGATACAAGCCACCATGGCTGCCTTTGAATAAGGCCATGGATGTCTACTACCAGCATTTGTCAAAACCATCAGAGTTACCTCCTCTTCTGCAGTCAAATATTCACATGCCCATTAATTCTGAGGCTCTTATGTCATTCAGTTTAGTCAAGGAGGGATCAATTTCCTGGCTGGGGTTAAAAAACAAACTGCTGAAATAAGCAGCCAAAACACATCTGACTTATAATCAAACCCCTTGATGAATGAGGAGTTGTTCAGAAGTAACTCAATTACTGGGGTGACTTTGTGGGAACTGTAGACTGTCAAAGCCTTTTGAGGTATGGGTGGAGTGTAAAGCCAATAGTCTTGGAAGATACCAAAGTAAATGGATTAGCATATGTCTGCAGTCAAAATCTCGCGAGGATCCTATATTAGAGACCAGAAATATGATAACTTTTGTATACTCATCAAACAGAAGGGATGTAAATTATCCTAGCAACACTAAGGGAAGTTGGCCTTACTTGCAAAGACAGAAGGGACATGTCTGAGGCACAGGGCCACTTCTCATTTCTGTGATTGAGGGGGGATTAGGGGGATCAGTTTAGTTTCTCAGATAGGGCAAGCAAGGGGTTTAGTCTGCTACAGTCACTTTTAACCAAACATTGCAACTGTCTTACACAGGGGTGGGTAAGATTGGGTCCACAGGCCAGATCCAGCCCATGAAGCCATTTGATCTGGCTCTTGGTTGCCCAGCTGCTCTCTTGCCTCCAGGCCAATTGAGACTTGGGAACAGAGGAGCATGTGAAGTCTCCTCCCCCTGTCAGGGGTGTGCAGCACCAGAGGGAATTGCCAGCTGTGTTGAACAGCTGGCGGTTCCCTCTAGGTGCCTGTTCCCCTGGCAGGGTGGCAGTGGGGGAAGAGAGACTTTGCACTTCCACCACCCTCAGGCCCTTATTGGCACACAAAGTCTCCTCTCCCTCCAGAGGTGGCCTAGAGGGAACAGCCCCTTTCTGCCCATGGCCCTGCACCTTCAGGAGGGTGGCCTCTCTGCAAAAATTATTGCCCACCCCGGTCTTACAAACAACTGCAACTCAGGGAAGTACAGGGATTGTGTACAATTGTGTGTGGCAAGGAAGAATAACGAGATTTATCTCCCTCCCCCACCACTTGCACATCAGTCAGGCAACCTGGTCACACTGGTTTTATATCTATTTTCTTTTCCCTCTTTAAATCAGTTCATGCTTTTACAACCATTGAGGCTGATAGCTCCAGCTGGTCGTTTTGGGGGATGTTGTCTGTTGTGGGGTTATAGATGGGGTTGTGTGTGGCTGCAGGTGGGACTTGACTGAGGGTGAATTAGCTCAAGTCAGAGACGATGCTGTGGAAAGTCAGGGATTTGGTCTGAGCTGACTACTGAGTAGGCTTAGTTGCACTTCTTGTCTGTAAAAGTCCCAAAGCCACGATTGTATCCACATACCAATGTACAGTGATGTTGCCCTAGAGCTGATGAATGCACTGCATGATCCTCAACTGGGAGAAGGGGAGAGATTTTTATAATAACAAGCTTCAGATGGCAAAAGGCTTTTCCCCACTGACGCAGCCTGATCACCCAGGCTTAGGGATGAGCCTGTGCTTTATAAGACAACTAGAAGACTTACCCAGCATTGCTTGGGTCCTGCAGGGCAGGTGGCTGGGCTGTAGGGGGTTCAGGAGTCAGGTCAGGAGTTTGGTGATGTTGAGGGCTCAGTGAAAGAGGCTGGGAGTGTAAGGGGTGCAGGATTCAGGGTTCGGGGGAGTAAGAAGGGACTCGGGGGTAGGGGTACAGGAGTCAGGGCAGAGAATGGGCAACTCAGTGCAAGGGGTGGGGGACAGGAGTCAGGGCAAGGGGTGGAGGCGGCCAGCGGCTGCTCCTCAGGGCCAGTCACAGGCAGCAGAGACCATGCAGCCCGCCTGCTGGCCTCTCCTCTGGGAGTGGCAGGGGCTATGCAGCCTGCCCGCTGGCTGTTCCTCGAGGCTAGATCATTTGCTGATCCTCTGTGGTTTTTCATTAATATAAATGTCTCTGCTATAAACCTTCCTCCTTTTCTGTTTGATGAGAATCAATCCAATAAGAGGAAGTGGCACACCGAATTTGCTGGTCCTAGGTCTTACCGTTTAGGAGGAGTTCTTGGACAGACAGACAGACAGACAGTCTCTCTCAGGTATTAAATTTTTTATGTATATTATGACACCTCATGCCCTTATTTCCAGGCCATGAGCCAGGGGGCCGTTACATAAAATGACAGCAAAGACACAAAATCTAACCCCAATTGAAAAAATAATAAAGCAGGCAACTAAATTCATTTTACGGTGGGAACTGGAGTTTTCCTGCCATTTTTGGCATCTCTGGGCAATCACAACCCCAACTTACTCAGCAGTCTGACTGATTTCCACTGAAGTTTTGCTCAAGTTATAACTCCAGGACTGGCTCAACAATGGTAGCAACAGACCCCGCAGTTCATTGCATGCACCATTGCATGACTGCTGCACCAACGTCGAATCCTACTGAAGTCAATGAGGCTCTATGCAGGTGCAGTGCATGATAAATTGGGATCAGATAAAGTAGCTTTGGTCTGAGGAGCTGATAAAACAGAAGGAGCTTGTTGCAAAGTCCACTGAAGTCAATGGGAGTCTTTCCATTGACATTAATGAGCTTTGGATCAAGCCATAATTGTACAAAGAAGTGGAACTGTCTTCACAATATTGTATGCGAGGTCCACCGAGAGTAGGGGCACTTGCCCCAGGCTCTGGTGATTAAAAAGGGCCCGAGGTTCTAGCCGCCACCACCACTACTGCAGGAGCTTCTGCATTAGGAACCCAATGGCAAATTCATCTGATCCTCTGATGTTATAAATTGAACCACAGAATGGCGTTTCTGAATGTTTCAGACAAAAGGATGCCTACAAATATATTTGACAGACATAACCCCCCCCAAAAAACCCTATACACGGATTTCAGCACTTCCCAGGACTGGTAAAACAAATTAAACTACGTCTTTCAAGTATTAGATTTCTTCTTACTTCCCAGCAGCTCTTCACCATCTCCTGTTAAACATGCCTATTTGGATTAGCTTAGACATTACTAGAAATTGAAAGGCAAAGGCCAAGCATCCTACTGTGTTACTTCCAACCAATGTTGAAGGCCTCAAGCTGTGATATAGAATGAACCATCTATCTCCTAAATATCCCATAAATTCTCCAACTATTTAACCCAGGATGAGATATTATCTATTTTTCTGCTTGAAATCATCCCTTCGCTTTCCATTCTTTATGCTGGATAGCTCAGCTAGTTTGATAACAATTGCCATTCCAGATCTTGCGTTTCCCCAGTACTATGAGCACAACTCTCATCGGTATTTGGCACCAGTTCTCCCATGCAAATTTTCTAGCTTCTTCAATCATATACACTTTTTCTAAGAAAAACTAGGTGTGTGTGTGTAACAATTTTCTTGCTTCTGGGGATGCTGCATGGACACAGCATTTACAAACACCAAACCAAACATCACAATTGCCTTGTCCGAGGACACCAGGCTATTAGTTCAGGAAGCATTCAAGAGTTACAAGTGACATCAATCCACTTGTCACAGATTTGTTTTACAATAATCTTATTGATTTGTCAAAAAACAAACAACCCCTAAATTTGTGATTAACAATGTTTGATGTTGAAAAACCTCTCATCGTCATTCAAGCTACGTAGTAGGCCTATACATGAGCCTAAGAGAAAAGATGGGCTAGTTCTGAAAGACCAGTGAGGAAGGCAAGTTCCTGAGCCAAGGGCTCTCTATAGAGACTACCCAGGTTCCTGCCCCACTCTTTCAGATCCAGGGGCTAGATCTGACGTGGTGGGCCAGAGAAAAAGATGAAGTCTTTTTAGTATCCAGGACCCCACACCAGTGGGTTGTCTCTACACTGGGCCACTTATTCCGGAAAAGCGGCTGCTTTTCTGGAATAACTTGCCAGCTGTCTACACTGGCCGCTTGCTTTTCCGGAAAAGCAATGACGATCTACTGTAAAATTGTCAGTATTTTTCCGGGAAAAACTATGCTGCTCCCATTCGGGCAAAAGTCCTTTTCTGGAAAAACTGTTCTGGAAAAGGGCCAGTGTAGACAGCAAAGTAGCCTTTTCCGCAAAAAAGCCCCGATCGCGAAAATGACGATCGGGGCTTTTTTGTGGAAAAGCGCGTCTACATTGGCCACAGACACTTTTCCGGAAAAAGTGCTTTTCTGGAAAAGCATCCTGCCAATGTAGACGCGCTTTTTCCGGAAATATTTATAACGGAAAACTATTCTGTTTTAAGCATTTCCGGAAAAGGGTGCCAGTGTAGACGTAGCTGTGGTGTAGCTAAAATGGAACAAGTGGGTGGGCCCCAACTTTGGAGTGGGGAGGAGGGGAGCGGGAAATGACTAGGAAGATGGGGGAGGAGTGATGGGGCTATCCCAGCTGGTCTTGGGAGAGAGGGAGGGATAGATGCTCTGGCCATGGGCCCTGACCCACCATAAAAATGTGTATCCTGCCCTTCCCGAATACATTTCCCTCTTCCCCTGCCAGGTGCACAGGGCTTGTCCTGCTTTGCCTGCTGCTCCCAGCAGAAGAGTGGGGTCAAGGCCCAGAGCTTGCCCTATTCTGCCTGTGCAGTGTTCCAGCCAGGACTTGTTCTGTTCTACCCTCTAGCTGCCCCCAAAGGAAGTGGGTTGAGGCACAGGGACTTGTGCTGGTTCACCTACCCTTTACTTCAGCTGGGGAGTGGAAATTCAGACATAGAGGCTTCCAAATCCCCAGCTGCACTCCTTGACAGGTGCCCTGGGTGAGTGGAGCAGGGCGAGACCCTGACTCCATCCCCTGGCCCAGCTGGAGCACTGGGTGGATGGGGCAGCTCCTGCATGCTGGCAGGAGCAGAGGAAGGGTTGGGGGCAGGTCAGTGTTCCCTTTAAGCTGTGGGGCAACACAGCTTCACAGGTGATTAATCAGCCCCACCCAGTCAGAGGCTCAGGGCTCAGTGAACAGAGTTGACTGACTGCAGGGCCAATCAATCACCTGTGAAGCTGTGTTGCCACAAAGCTTAGAGGGAACACTGGGGCAGGTGGGCCTGGATGCTTCATGGGTGAGCCAGAGCCCACCCAGGCCTACTCATGGCCATGTCCCTGCCCCAGACATAGCTCAGCCATCACTTTGAATCTCAGCCAGAAGGCAACAGCAAGCTAAGGTACTCTGGAGAATTGTAATGGGCTCCCTGTAGTTCATTTGCAAAGCCAGTCACATCCTAACTAATTTCTGAGTAAGTTTCAAGGTTAGCCCCATGCATGGTGATATGTTAAACTGGAAGTAACAAAAAGACCATACAAGATACATTGAGATCAATGCTACTATATTTTTGTGATAGTTTGTGCATTTGTTTGTGTGTCCATCTGTCTGTGAATCGGTTTGTTCAAGGACTCCTCCTAAACGGCAAGAGCTAGGACCACCAAATTTGATATACAGCTTTCACTTATTTGATCTTTTCTCATCAAACCAACCAACTAACCAACCAACCGGGAGGGCTAATAGCAGGGACTTAACTTAAAGCAAAGTTAGGTTGTGCCAGGAACATGGGATGTAACTGGAATGGGATTGCTTCTCAAAAAACTATACAGAAAAGAGACAGAATCACCAGGCAAGTAAAAGGGGCTGGCTAGGGTCACTCCTACCCCCATCCAGGATTGCCCCACCCCTTAGTTGAAGCTCCTCCCTCCAATTTATTCAGGAACATTGTTAGTAACTGAGATGGTGGTAAAAGCTGTTGAGATGGTGGTAAAAACAATAGAATACTGTTTGTTTATTCCTTGCTCATCATCCTAATATCTGAGGAACTTTCATATTTTTACCAATAGACTTGCTTTGGCAAAATATTCATTCAAATGCATCCAGTTTTAATTGGCCAAACGAATAGCACTTTCAGGAAATTCCTTACCAGAGCGGCACAAAAAAGGTTAATTGTAGGAGAGAATCTGTTTGGCCTTTTATCTTCTGGATAACTAAAAGGAAGATGGGAATAGATCAAAGAATTCTTAAATGGACATAGTTTTTTTAATTTACTCCTTCCCATAACACAAGAATTAGGGGTTATGAAATGAAATTAACAGGCAGCAGGTTTAAAACAAACAAAAGGAAATATTTCTTCACACAATGCATAGTCAACCTGTGGAACCCCCTGCCCAAGGATGTGGGGCTTAGCAGGTCTGCCCTGCATAGCTTTAGCTCTGTGGTGGGGGGGGAACATTGGCCTTGCTTTGTGGACCTTCTGAAACCAGCTTGTGGCCCTCTAGGGGATTGCAGATCCCCGTTTTAGTAGTGTCTTCTTTTGCTCCATTAGTATTTTTCCTAGCTCGATGTGCAGACTGATAACCATGCCTCCCCTAACTTACAAGTTATGCCAGGCTGAGTTTGGCCCATGTTTAGGTGACAGACCACAAAAGATATAGGAGATGACACTTTCCTTTGAGTCAGTTCTGCACCAGATTTTGGAATCAAATTGGCGACTGGAGTTCACTCTCTTTTAGATGAGATTTAAATCTAATGCTTTTGACCCTTTAAAGTCAAAGCCTCCATGGCATTTTTTCTTCAGCATATGGAAGTTTGATCATTATCTTGGACACATTCCAACCTGAATAATTACAATTTTACTTCTCCAATTTGCATATTTGACTGGATATAGTATTCTTCTTATCTGAGACTGCTGTAAAGCATTGAAATATTATGTGAAATAGCTTGGGTGCTCTTCTCCAGACAAGATAAATGCAAAAGCAATATAACTGCAATTTAAACATTACTGAGTGCCTACCGTCCTGAGTGAACCAGTGTCTAACCACAGTGCCAGGAAGAAAGAGCAAGCTTTAATGTAACACCACCCAGCATGATGTCTTGCACACAAATGTAAAAAGAAAAAAGAAAAATTCACCTCTGGCAAAATGTGCATCATTTAAAATGACTGGATCCAGATGTCAAATGATGCTGACCCACACGACTATAATGTCCTTTCAGTATAACAGCAAAATATATATTGATACCAAGAGCAACTCTTGATGTTGTCACAGCGTTTTAAAAAGGTGCTAGCAAGCGTCAAGTCAATAATATAAATTTGAATGTATCCATCTAGGACCTTTCCATAATCACAATCCCAAAAGAGATTCTCTTCTGATTTTCCTTGAAAGGCACTTACCTAACTCTAACACCCTGGAAATCTACTTTTTAATGGGAAATATTGCTAAAGTAATATTTTTAGTATTAAGTGTACTCTAAAGGAATTCATTATTAAACAAGTTCAAAGCATGGTTCATTGAATCAAATACATTAGGGATGGAAAAGACCCATTTCTTAGGACATCCAGTCATTCCTGCTGTGGTGGTTAATGGTTGCTTGCTGCTTAAGGTATTTGCAAGAGATCTAGTGTTTTCTGGGACTTGTTCCAAACTGGCTGTGCATAACACCATTAGGGCTACAGAGCCCTTTCCAGACTATGTCTGGAAAGCCCAGCCCTTAAAGTCATTGTCCCTAATACCGCCCCTCCAAGCACCTTAACAATATAATTAACTAATGCACAATTACAAATACTTCTAACCAATCTAATTATTAAAGTTGCTAACAGTGTTCAATTAGTCTTCAATGTGCTCTGGATTGTTGCTTGGCCCTGAGGCTCTCTGAACATCAACACCATTTCTCTCAGGAGATAAGTCCACTTGTTCTGATTGTTCCATGTTCAGGGGCTTTGTGGTGGATGTAGACTGTCTGAGACTTCTTTGGGCAAAGAAGGAGAATCAATGCCCCTTATCTCCCTTCCTCTGGAGCGTTTCCCTTTCCTCAGTAGCAGATGTCCAGCTGGGTTGAGAAGCTCATAAAGCCATAGGGCAGCCTCTAGTGACACCATTGCGGTTTGTAACCATCATTTTCCACCATAGAGACATACTGCACCATTTTCACGAGGTGATGGGAGCTCCGGAGACTCCATATTAGACAGATTATTTGTTTTGCCTTCTCTCTCTCTTTACACATGTGCAACTCCTTAGCAACTCTGTTCTTTCTTGTTTTCAGTTTCCTGTGCCAGAAAACATCTGCTGGGGACATCCCATGCTTCACTGGTGACATTCTGTAATTTAACTGTGGTAAAGTTGGATCAGAATATGACTGCAGTCTTTTTCAGAAAGGGCTTTATTATTCTGACTCAGTTTCCTTCCAATCTGTTGGATTTGGGAAAAGAGAGACTGGTTGTAACATGTCTAAACCAGCACTTCACTGCAAACTCTTTAAGCACATGCTCACCGAACTGTGGCCCTCTGTCAGATGGCCCTCAGGCCTGGAATCCCATGTCTAGCAAAAATAAAATCGACATGCGCAATCACCTATTTGTTTAGGTGTAGTATCTTTTGGTGTCTCTTTTATGCATGTCTTTCTTTCACTGGCCCTCACTAATTGCAGATACAGAGTGAAGGGCTGTGTAAGCTTTCTATGCTCTTTCATATTTCCAGAGAATTGCAGCACTGGTGGAATTTTTAACTGCTTCATTCTTCCACTCGGGACTTTCTTAGTGTCTTTTTGCTTTGGATTACATGTGGTATACTGTGATCCCTCAGGGCATGTCTACACATGTCAGCCAATGGTCAGGGCAGTGCATGTGGTCTGTGTGTGTTATACACCCGAGTCTTCAATTGCTAGGACAGGGTCCCTTCACAGCGGGCAGCCTATTGGAGGCTGATGGGTGCCCCAAGTTTTACATCCGAGTCTTTGACTGCTAGGACGGGTTCCCTTTGCAGTGGGCAGCCTGGAGAAGGCTGACGGGTGCCCCCAGAGTCTGCAGGGAGAGCTTATTACACCTGAGTCTTTAGCTGCTAGGACAGGGTCCCTTCGCAGTGGGCAGGCTAGGGAAGGTTGACGGGTGCCCCAGAGGTCTGTCCCATGGAGGCAACAGGACCCAAACGCCCAGCTATGCCTGTATCTGCCCCTATGACCAGCTGTAGTTCTTTTAATTGTGTTTGGTTCTGTTACAGCAACAGGAAGAGTCAGGTTAAGGCTTAAACAGTTAGGCTGTGTCTACACTGGCATGAATTTCCGGAAATGCTTAAAACGGAATACTATTCCATTTTCAGTTTTTCCGGAAAAGGAGCGTCTACATTGGCAGGCTGCTTTTCTGGAAAAGCCCTTTTTCCGGAAAAGCATCTGTGGCCAATGTAGACGCACTTTTCCGGAAAAGAGCCCCAATCGCCATTTTCGCGATCGGGGCTTTTTTCCGGAAAAGACTACTGGGCTGTCTACACTGGCCCTTTTCCGGAACAGTGTTCCGGAATAAGGACTTATGCCTGAGTGGGAGCAGAATAGTTTTTCCGGAATAGCAGCTGATTTTGTACAGTAGAGCATCGTTGCTTTTCCGGAAATTCAAGGGCCAGTGTAGACAGCTTGCAGCTTATTCCGGAAAAGCGGCTGATTTTCCAGAATAAGTGGCCCAGTGTAGACACGGCCTTACAGGTTTATTAAGGAAAACTTATAAAGCATATGGTTACAGTGGCTATTGTTCTACTTCTTAACTGCTAGCAAGTACAGGTCTTAAAATGGTTTCAAAGGAAAAAGGAAGATAGAAAGTAACGGTACCAAGTGATAGCTTAATCTTTAAAGAGCTCTAGTTCTATGTGTGCTCTAAGACAAAGGACACATACAGGTACAATTTTACCCCCTTCTGCGTCTCTCGATTCCAGCGTGTCAGGCCAGGACCGGTCACTCAATTCCCCGGGAAAGACGAATACGAGGCTGGGTGTCCCCATGTGGACCTCGGGAGGCAATCACCTAACCCGACCAGCAGGTAGATGGTAGATTGACACTCAAAGTGAGTGTGCTGCTGGGCCCATCTTTATGCCCTTGGGGTCACGTATTTTCTTTCTTATCTATTGTGCCAAATTGTGCTGGTTCGTCTTTGTGATGCCAGTTCTTACAAGGGAGTTGTGAACTTAATTTACACTTGTAAGAGAGAGAACTAAATTGGGAGTACTGGGCATTCTTTACTCAGCGGGAGATTCCTCTCCCAGGTACGGCTGTGTGATCGTATCAACATAGGTGACAGCCAAGGACAGTTCTTGCAGCCTCTAGGTCAGCTATTAGCTTGACCACCTTCTCGTATCTGTGTTTACAGTTATCCAGGGTCAGATGAGC
Organism: Pelodiscus sinensis; assembly: GCF_049634645.1. Taxonomy (NCBI): domain Eukaryota; kingdom Metazoa; phylum Chordata; order Testudines; family Trionychidae; genus Pelodiscus; species Pelodiscus sinensis. The sequence continues at coordinate 313,282,109 of NC_134711.1, forward strand.
TAGCATATCTGGGCCTCTGTCAAGGCATCAAAGACTATGCTGATTTTATTGCTCTCTGTGTCCTGTGTGCTCCAGGCACCTTAGAGGGGCAAGCAAGATGGATGGGACAGGGGGGACCTCTGTCTGACTACGACACAGCCGGGTTAAAGTTGAAATAAGCTACTCAACTTGAGCTACTTCAGTTGCATAGCTTAAGTCGAAATAGCTTATTTTGGCTGATTCTACAGTCTACACAGCAGGAAGTCTGAGAGAGAGCACCTTTCTTCCAACTTCCCTTACTCCTAATAAAATAAGGGTTACAGGAGTCGGAGTAAGAAGTCCTCCAGCACAACATTATTTCAACATTATGCTTGTAGTGTAGATGTGGACTATGTTATTTTGGAATAACATTAGTTATTCCGAAATAACACTGTTGTGTAGACGTAGCCTCAGTGCTTAAGGTACTTGCAAGAGCTGCTGTATTCTGTGCCTAACAACAGGAGCTTCATGGTGCTCTGCACAGACTCTTTGGCTGTGTCTACACTGGGCCACTTATTCCGGAAAATCAGCCGCTTTTCCGGAATAAGCTGCGAGCTGTCTACACTGGCCCTTGAATTTCCGGAAAAGCAACAATGCTCTACTGTACAAAATCAGCCACTATTCCGGAAAAACTATTCTGCTCCCGCTCGGGCATAAGTCCTTAATCCGGAACACTGTTCCGGAAAAGGGCCAGTGTAGACAGCCCAGTAGTCTTTTCCGGAAAAAAGCCCCGATCACGAAAATGGCGATCGGGGCTCTTTTCCGGAAAAGCACATCTACATTGGCCACAGATGCTTTTCCAGAAAAAGGGCTTTTCCGGAAAAGCAGCCTGCCAATGTAGATGCTCCTTTTCCGGAATAACTGAAAACAGAATAGTATTCCGTTTTAAGCATTTCCGGAAATTCATGTCAGTGTAGACATGCTGTGTCTACACTGGGCCACTTATTCCGGAAAAGTAGCTGCTTTTCCGGAATAACTTGAAAGCTGTCTACACTGGCCGCTTGCTTTTCCAGAAAAGCAATGACGATCTACTGTAAAATTGTCAGTGCTTTTCTGGAAAAACTATGCTGCTCCCGTTAGGGCAAAAGTCCTTTTCCGGAAAAACTATTCCGGAAAAGGGCCAGTGTAGACAGCACAGTAGTCTTTTCTGGAAAAAAGCCCCAATCGCAAAAATGACGATCGGGGCTTTTTTCCGGAAAAGCGCGTCTACATTGGCTATGAATGCTTTTCCGGAAAAAGTGATGAGCCTGAACATAGAGGCTACGTCTACACTGGCCCCTTTTCCGGAAGGGGCATGTAAATTTCATGAGTCGTAGTAGGGAAATCCGCGGGGGATTTAAATATCCCCCGCGGCATTTAAATAAAAATGTCCGCCGCTTTTTTCCGGCTTTTAAAAAAGCCGGAAAAGAGCGTCTACACTGGCCCCGATCCTCCGGAAAAAGCGCCCTTTTCCGGAGGCTCTTATTCCTACTTCGAAGTAGGAATAAGAGCCTCCGGAAAAGGGTGCTTTTTCCGGAGGATCGGGGCCAGTGTAGACGCTCTTTTCCGGCTTTTTTAAAAGCCGGGAAAAAGCGGCGGACATTTTTATTTAAATGCCGCGGGGGATATTTAAATCCCCCGCGGATTTCCCTACTACGACTCATGAAATTTACATGCCCCTTCCGGAAAAGGGGCCAGTGTAGACGAGCCCAGAGAGTTAGCAATACGAAGATCTGACCAAACAGTCCTCATTCTCAAAGGAAACCTGCACAATATTTGATGTATTTGTAACTTAGCTAGACGTTAAAAACCATGGACTAACTAGAGACCCTGGATTTATTGCTTATTATAATAATCAATAACCCATTAACAATCCCCATCCCCCAGCTGCTGCCTCCATCCCTTCTTTTCCTCTCTCTGAGGCTACGTCTACACTGCTGTTTTTGCGCATAAACTCGCAGAGCGTCCACACTGCAATAGTGCTTTTGTTCAAGAAAAAGTACAGTAGATTGTCAGAAGACAGGCTTTTTGCACAAGAGTTATTCTTCTTTCTATGAGAAAAAACTGCATAAACCTCCTTTTTTAAGGAAGAGCGGTTTTTTCGAAAAAGGGTTTTTTTCGGAAAAAAAAACGCATCCCGATGACCTTCATTTTTGAAAGATCTTCTTTCAAAAATGTGATCAGAGGAAGATATGCAAATTGTGGAATTTGCATATCCTCTTTCAGAAAATCTTTGTAGTTTAGATGTTGCCAAACAGAAGTTGTTCCAGTAAAAGATATTACCTCAAACACCTTGTCTGTCTTTGATAAAGCAGACCTCCATCCTCCTGTGCCACACTCCAAAATGTCTTTCCCTGATTGTATGTTGTGAGCAAGACATGAGAAGTCATTCTTCCGCTCTACTCTGCGCTAGTTATGCCTCAGTTGGAGTATTGTGTCCAGTTCTGGACACTGCATTTCAAGAAGGGTGTGGAGAAATTGGAGAGGGTCCAGAGAAGAGCAACAAGAATGATTAAAGGTCTAGAGATCATGACCTATGAAGGAAGGCTAAAAGAATTGGGTTTGTTTAGTTTAGAAAAGAGAAGATTGAGGGGGGACATGATAGCAGTTTTTAGTATCTAAAAAGGTGTCATAAGGAGGAGGGAGGAAACTTGGTCATTTTGGCCTCTGAGGATAGAACAAGAAGCAATGGGCTTAAACTGCAGCAAGTGAGGTTTAGTTTGGACATTAGGAAAAAGTTCCTAACTGTCAGGGTAGTCAAACACTGGAATAAATTGCCCAGGGAGGTTGTGGAACCTCCATCTCTGGAGATATTTAAGAGTAGGTTAGATAAATGTCTATCAGGGGTGGTATAGACAGTACTTGGTCCTGCCATGAGGGCAGGGGACTGGACTCGATGACCTCTTGAGGTCCCTTCCAGTCCTAGTATTCTATGATTCTATGATTCTGACATAGGCAGGGTTCAAGTCATCACATCTTTGACCTCAATCCAATGCAGGCGTTTCTTCCCCTCTCCTGATCTATGCAGGCCCTTATCACCATCAGAATCAGATTTCAAAACCTATCTTTGAAATCTCCCATTAGGACATAATTGATCTCTTTACTTATATTTGAAAAACTCCTTCACTTCTTCTGAGCCCTAAGCTTAAGTTCTGTGATGGCTTTTGTTGCAGGATGGTTAGCTCCCATCCAACACTTCTGTTCTTAAATAAGTGAAAAATCCAGTGAGCATAACTGTCATTAACACTAATTGCAGTTCCACAGGCAAATAGATAGAAGCACGTACTCCTCAGCTAAAAATAGGCTGGTCTTTTAACTTTTCCTAGTCTAGTGCAATTGTTATAAGAAACAAGGCTTTAAAATGTGCTTGGGATACATGTTAGTAGCCTTTTGCTTCTTTGATTATTCAGTGCAAGAGCTAGTACTGGGATGCATTTTGGAAGAAGCTTGAAATGTTAAGACTTTTATCAGACATTGAAGACTGGTGAGAGGCAAATGTATTCAAATTTTATCCACTGCTCAGTTAGGTTTACGCCTGTGAAAAAGTTTATATGAAATACAATAGGGAAGAGAGGAAAACATTCAAAATATTCTTTAGGTTCCATTACTTGCAAGAAATAGTCTCAGCTTCTCTTATATGTAGGCCTTTCTAAAATTGTGGGGTTTGGATGGGTCTTCAAAGGCAGACAAATTTGTGGCTTACTTCTGCCCTAACTGAAGCCAATAGAGATTTTGCCATTGTCTTCAAAGCGTGCAGCATAGACCATAGAGCATATTCTGAGTACTTCCAGTATAATCATTCCACTGGTCAGGAACCAGCATGGAAAAAGCCTTTTCTCTTGTTAGTCTCTAGCTGGGTGGTTTGGGTTTCTCTGTGCTAGTTGAGTGCAGCGGTTTTCAAGGCATCAGTGATTCTTTATTACTGATGTGAGTAATGTGTGTGAGAGGCTTTGAGGGATCTGGCTCCTAACTTTCAGCTTGGTATAGGAACAAAGATGACACAGTAGGAAGGCTGAATATCTTGCACGCCATACTTAGCTTTAAAGATATCGGGCTGATTTTAAGGTGTGCTCAGGCTGCTTTGAGCCACAATCCACTTAAGATCTAGTGTGAAGGGGATTTCTGGGTAACATGGATAGCAGCTCCTTGGCATAGGGAGTATTGCTGGGAGAAGGACTGTAGCTGGGGCTATTTCCTGCTGCGGGAATAACTAATTGGGCGTGTCATCTGCAGGGCCTAATTGTAGGCTGACTCTGCTGGAAGTTGCACTGGGGGCTGAGATCCGGGATCAGTTAAGTCAAGGTGGTTTAGAGTCACCTCTTCCCTTCCCTACCACATCCACTGCTCTGAATGTGTCTCAGTGACAGCAGAAGTTCTAGCTTACTTAGCTTTTCAAATTGCAGTGGTCTCTGGAAAATTAAAGCAATGCCATGGTGTTTCGCTTACCGAGGCATTTCCTATATTTAGAATGAGTGCTGCAGTGTGGGAACCTGTACCACATTGAATAATTTACTTGTTAATGGTCCTTACAGTAAAACTCTCAATGAATTAATAAAAATGAAATAAACCATTTTAGGATTTTTCCCTCTCCTCCTCTGACCTCCATCCACATTCAGGGATGTGGCTTGGTACCAGTCACAATTTAGATGATCTCTTTTTAAAGACATGTAAATCTCTGACCATTCTGATGCTAGAAACCCATACTGGAATGGTGCATTCTAGCTAAGTAAACTTAGTTTAACTTGCTCACTGTTTAAAAATTAAAATATATATTTCTGTGAGAGCCTAGTTTCATATTTTAATAATGTCCTGAATAATTGATCATTGTTTGGACTAAATAAAAACCTATCTGACATATTTTCTCCTGCACTGCCTGAGATACTACTATGCAAAAATGTCTCTGTCTATGAATAAAGCACATCTCTCCTCTGACCAGTGGTGCATAATTTTAATCACAAGATTGTTGTCTCTGAGGAGACCTTAGACAGCAACCTCTGTGGCTGAGGACACACACTAGTTTGAAGATTTGCCTGAGAGTGACTGATATTCAGTACAATTATGTTAGTTACACAGATTTGTACCTATTGCTACAGAAATCCTGGGAAGGAAGGGGAGAAGAAGCTAGGTCAGCCACCCAACTTTTTTGAGAGATAATCTCAGAGCTTCCTTAAAGCTGTAAAGTCTTGCACAATTGCCTTCTGAAGGCTTTTAAAAAGGCTGACAAAAATCCTAGCAAGTATTATTGGCTCTAGAGGCCTCAGAACTGCTTTTTAACCTTCTGGGTTATTTACTATTAACAAGAAACTGATGACAAATGCTCAGAGTGATACTTTGAATTGGATGGGTTTAAACTTCAATAACCTTTTCCTGCAAGATATTTGAAAATTTGTGTCCAATTTGTGGTGTGAAGAAGGAAAGAACTAGTGCCTGAACTGTAGCTGGTGTAAATTGGTGTAATTTGGTGTAAATCCTCAATGGGTTTCAGAGGAGCTATACTGATATACATCAGCTGAGATCTGCCCCTGTAGCTGTTTCATGAAGTATCTGCAGATGCATTCATTCTTCTTTGCTGCTCAGTTTCTGTTGAATTATTGAATAAAGAAAGTGAGGCATTGTCCTGTTTAGATGGAAATATTTCAGTTCTCTCTTTTCTGGCTAGAAGTTGAAACTTAGGCTTTGTCTACTGTATATAATTTTGTCAATAAAAGTCAGGCATTGTCAACAACACAGGAGATGAGTATACCCAGCAATGCTCCTCCTACCTGTTTTACTCTCCTGCAATGCCAACATAGTAAAACTACATCAATGAGTGGCATAGAGCTTTTTGCAATAAAGTTAGAGTGATGCTTGGTCTCATTCTCAAACTTTATAAGAGTGCTTCCCTATGCCAATATTTTCATCACTGATGAAGACATTTAACAGAACCAGATCCAGATGGTGACTTTTAAATCCATTACTGAGTATCCAGGGAGGTTAAAGTGTTCTCGGACTGGTTGATGTATGTTATTTTTCTTGTTGTTTGATTGTGTTCATTTATCCTTTGGTGCAGAGGCTGTCCGGTTTGGCCAATATATATGGTAGAGGGCATTGTTGGCACATGATAGCATATATCACATTAGTAGATGGATGAGTCCCTGATGGTGTGCCTTATGTGGTTAGGTCCTGTGATGATGTCGCTTGTATAAATATGTGGACAGAGTTGGCAACGGAGTTTGTTTCAGGGATAGGTGTCTGAGTTAGTGTTTCTGTGGTGCAGTGTGTGGCCTCTGGTGAGTATTTGCTTCAGGTTAAGGGGCTGCCTGTAGGAGAGGACTGGCTTGTCTCCCAAGGTCTATGAGAATGAGGGATTGCTTTCCAAGATTGGTTGTAGATTGTCAAGGATGTCCTGGAGGGGTTTTAGCTGGGGGATGTAGGTGATAAGCAGTGATCTTCTGTTATTTCCTTTGTTGGGCCTGTCTTGTAGTAGGTGACTTCTGGGTACTTGTTTGGCTCTGACCATCTGTTTCTTCACTTCCCTAAGTGGGTATTTTACCTTTAAAAATGCTTGATAAAGATTTTGTAGGCGTTTAACTGTCTGAGGGATTGGAGCACCTCCAATAGTATCTTAGGGCTTGTCTGTGGACAATGGATCTTACTATGTGACCTGGATGGAAGCTAGAGACGTGTAGTAAGAACAGGGATCTCTTGTGTGGATTGGTCCAGGCCAAGGTGGGCAGGGGGGTGGAAATTGTTGTAGAAGATGTATTTTGCAGAGCACACTGAAGTTATGCATATTCATAAGCATATTTCCATAAAGAATATGGGTACAATGTTACAGCCTGGTCATACTATTCAAACCTACTCTTGTTTTCTTTGGGCACAGTGAAAAGTATTTTTTCTCTTTGTTTCTCTACATCTTCCTTCTCCTTTATGCTCACACCACTTCTTTGTTTCTGGTCTAGAAGTGGATCACATAGAAATCCTGTCAGGCTGGCAAATGATGATTTTGCCCATCTTCTGCTAAGGAGTGGTGGACTGCATCTCAGTTTCATCATGGACATACTCTGTCACTTCTTCACAGGACTATGGCTATGTATTCAAAAAAGGGCTTGGAAGCCACTAGCTAGGCTACTAGGCAGCGTTGTTGGGGTTTTTATATATGTTTCCACAGGTCAGATGCCCAAGGCACTCCCTGCTTGCACAACCTCAAGGCTGAATTAGATCTCAATTGCAGGGGTGCAGTTCCCCCTGTGAGTTACATGACATCGTTGAGGAAGAATCAGGCCCTTAGCACATAAAGGCTGTGTCTACACTGGGCCACTTATTCCGGAAAATCAGCCGCTTGTCCGGAATAAGCTGCGAGCTGTCTACACTGGCCCTTGAATTTCCGGAAAAGCAACGATGCCCTACTGTACAAAATCAGCCGCTATTCCGGAAAAACTATTCTGCTCCCGCTCGGGCATAAGTCCTTATTCCGGAACACTTTTCCAGAAAAGGGCCAGTGTAGACAGCTCAGTAGTCTTTTCCGGAAAAGCGCGTCTACATTGGCCACAGATGCTTTTCTGGAAAAAGGGCTTTTCCAGAAAAGCAGCCTGCCAATGTAGATGCTCCTTTTCCGGAAAAACTGAAAATGGAATAGTATTCCGTTTTAAGCATTTCCGGAAATTCATGCCAGTGTAGACACAGCCAAAGAGAAGTGAATGTCTCTTAAACTGCTGAAGAATTTACCACCATCAAGATTGTTGCTACAAGTGGCCTTTATGCCATATTTGCACATTTCTTGTCTCTGTATTAAGAATTCTTAGAATTCCTCCCATATGCCCATAATATACACATGCCTGATGTGCTGAGTGATCTTCTGGATTTAAAATACATGACATGCTGACAACGTGAGTCCTAAGAAGGTTTAGTTTGAAGTTTGAAGAATCTTACTACCTACAACAAATCCTTCCCCAGTCTAATAGCTGAGTAAACATGATCTTTGCACTAGGCCTCAGCCAAAAGTAATTAGATATAGGTCTAGATTTTGATCTCATTTACAGTAGTATAAATCTACTGGAATGTAGGCTATTTCTACACTAAAATTTATTTTGTTCTAATTTACATCATTCAGGGGTGTGAGTAATCCCTACCCTGAGGCCTGGTCTACACTAGACCAGGCAGGTCGGCTTAGGGTACACTATTCAGCTATGCAAAATGTGCAGCTGGATTTGGCTTATCTTAAGCTGAGCTACTGCCGTGACTACACCTGAAGAGGCTGATAGGAGGACACTCTCCCATTGGCTTCCCTTACTGCTCATAGAATGAGTACAAGACACTGGTGGGACTGCTCATAGCATTTGATTTAGAGATCTACACTAGACCCGCTAAATCGAATGCTCGAAGATCACCAGAAGCGCTATTCTTAGTTTGAACCAGTGTACCTCACTGGCATACAGTAAGAGCAGAAACTGGCCTATAAAGATTGCACTATCTGGATGTTGCACCTTACTTCTATATGCATTAAACTCAACAATAAATATTAGTCTTCTCATACAAAATTCTTCGTATGATTCTGAATGCTTTTGGATCCAAGGCTGGTGTTATCAGAGAACAGGGATTACTCAAAACTTCATGCAAAAGGCACTGTAACACACTCCTGGAATGACTGTCATGTACATCTGCATTCAAGCTGAAACAGAAAATGTAGGGCAGGGGGCCGGACTCAACTGGCCCAGATGGAATTGACACAACATATGTCAGAACCTATTAGTGTAATTTTACTAAGGTGCTTGGCACAAAAAAAAAAAAAAAAAAAAAAAAAAAAATGCCATAGAGATCAGAAGCCAGCATAGCTGAAAACTATCAAATGTCTCAGCTCACATAGCACATCAAGGTATTAAAAATGTAAAGGAGAATCATTGCCATGGAGAATTTAACAATGCAGATGGCAACCTCTATTACAGAAAATATCTATCACTTTATGCCCAAATTTATCTCCACTGCCCCAAAAGAGATCCATTCCAGTCACTTGTTGGGAACAGTAAAGAACACTTTAGGCTTTATGATCAACATATTTAGGGACCCTCACAGTGTGGGATGGCCCTCAAAGGGAGCTGGGCTTAGCTCCCACTTGTGACTCAACAGCTGCTGCCCAGGTTGTGAGATCAAAGGGTCAAGAAGCAGCTCACTTAATGGAAAGAGCTGCAGGGGACCCTGGGTTATGGAAAGGATCTGGAGGGAGGCTTGGCCCACCTGTTAGGAAGAAGACTTGACTGGGGATGTCTGCTATCTAGGCAGCAGCAGAAGCCTTCTGAGAGAGGCCTTAAGAAGCGCTAGACAACAGACCTGCTATACCTCTGCTGCTTGTTGAGGTGTGTTTGTTTTATATATATGGATGAGAAAAGCATCCTTGGGAATAAGGAAGAAAATACTGATACTCAGGTGAGCTCTACTGAAGTGCAGGACAGTGAGTTGGTGCACCAGCTTATGAGAGTGGGGAAACTGATCAGGGCCAGCATGATTATTTGTGGGGCCTAGTTCAAATATATAGAGTGGAAACAGGGACTATATAACACACACAAACATACCCCCAAGTCTGTAGGCCCCCCATGTACTAGGTCTTATCTCAGTCAGGGGCCTTGATAAAATGTCTTCTCAAGATGCCTTTCAGTCCTACATTTCTGTGATTTTCAGAAATCCAGCGTCTTGAAAATCAGGGCAAACTTCTATTTAGGTCCTTTAAATAGGGATTTAAGCACCTGAACTTAGGTACCTAAAACTAGCATATCAAGTGATCAAATAGAAGAAACATAGTGAACAAGCAACAACCAAAATCAGGTTGAAATCCAGTAAAAGTGAAAATCTAGGTTTTAAGAAACTTCTTTAAAAATAAGGTTTGTGAAAGGCAAGGGATGTGAAGAGTAACAAGAAAGGTTTCTACAGGCATATTAACAATAAGAGGATGGTCAGGGAAGATGTGGGACCCTTTCTGGATGAGGGAGGTAAACAAGTGGCAGATGATGTGGGAAAAGCTGAAATGCTCAATGTTTATTTTGCCTGTCTTCATAGACAAGGTCAGCTCTCAGATTACTGCACTAGGAACAAAACATGGGACAGAGGTGGGCAGCCCTTGACAAAGAAAGAACATGTTAAGAACTATTTAGAAAAGTTGGACATACACAAATCCATGGGGCCAGATCAAAGGCATCCAAGGGTGCTGAGGGAGTTGGCTGATGTGATTGCAGAGCCATTGACCATTATCTTTGAAAACTCGTGGAGACTGGGGGAGGTCCCAGATGATTAGAAAAGGCAAAAGTAGTGCCCATCTTTAAAAAAGGGAAGCAGGACAATCCAGGAAACTAAAGACTGGTCAGCCTCATCTCAGTCCCCAGAAAAATCAGGTAGGGGATCCTCAGGGAATCCATTTTGAAGCACTTGGAAGAGAGGAAAGTGATCAGGAATAGTCAATGTGGATTCACCAAGGGCAAGTCATGCCTGACCAACCTGATTGCCTTTTATGACAAGGTAACTGGCTCTGTGGATATGGGAAAGGTGGTGGAGGTGATATACCTGGACTTTAGCAAAGGTTTCGATACAGTCTCCCACAGTCTTCTTGCCAGCAAGTTAAGGACACGTGGATTGGATAAATCGACTGTAAGGTGGATAGAAAGCTGGCTCAATTGTCGGGCTCAATGGCTCAATGTCTGGCTGGTGGATTGTACCAGGCGGAGTGACCCAAGGGTTGGTACTGGGTGGTTTTGTTCAACATCTCTATTAATTACCTGGAGGAGGGGATGGATTGCACCCTCAGCAAGCTTACAGATAACACTAAACTAGGAGGAGAGGTAGATACATTGGAAGATAGGGATAGGGTCAAGAGAGACTTAGAAAAATTGGAGGATTGGGCCAAAAAAAAAAATCTGAGGAGGTTTAACAAGGACAAGTGCAGAGTCCTGCACTTGGGATGGAAGAATCCCAAGCACTGTTACAGGCTGGGGACTGACTGGCTAAGTAGCAGTTTGACAGAAAAAGACCTGGAGATTACAGTGGATGAGAAGCTGGATATGAGTTAACAATGTGCCCTCGTAGACAAGAAGACTAACTGCATATTAGAGTGCATTAGGAGGAGCATTGCCAGCAGATCTAGAGAAGTGATTATTCTCCTTTATTCAGCACTGGTGAGACCACAACTGGAGTATTGCGTCCAATTCTTTCCCCCCATTACAGAACGGATGTGGATACATTGGAGAAAGTCCAGCAGAGGGCAACAAAAAGTCCTCCAGAAGGGGTCTGGAGAACATGACTTACAAGGAGAGGTTGAGGGATTTGGGTTTATTTAGTCTACAGAAGAGAAGAATGAGGGGGGATTTGATAGCAGTCTTTAACTACCTGAAGGGAGGTTCCAAAGAGGAAGGAGAGAGGGTGTTCTCAGTGGTGACAGATGACAGGATGGGGCACAATAGTTCCAAGTTGTAGTGGGAGAGGTCTAGTTTGGATATTAGGAAAAACTATTTTACTAGGAGGGTGATGAAGCATTGGAATGGGTTACCTAGGGAGGTGGTGGAATCTCCATCCCTAGAGGTTTTTAAGTCCCAGATTGACAAGGCCCTGGAGCTGGTCCTGTTTTGGGCAGCCTGTTTTGATGACCTCGTGAGGCCTCTTCCAACTGTATGATTCTTTGATTCTAAAATGTTTCCACCCTTATTTTCTTAACTGTTTAAACACATTTACCCCGTCTCTTCAGGATTCAGATTCAGCTGCAAAGTACACAAACAAACTGTTTATGCTATTTAAAAATTGAAAATGTGAGAAGTGGATTACTTTTGTAAAAACAATGAGATTAGCAAAGATGGACTCAGCTCCCTAGCAGGTAGAAACTGATGTAGCTTGACTAACGTCAGTATATATTAACTGAGGATCTTCTTCAGATCTGAAAAGAAGAAAACATCCAATAAAAGATTAGAGCTGGTCGATTTGTTTACTGTGACTAATTTCACCGTCAAATTTTGGCATTGTCCTTCAAATCAATTGTATGCAAATTCAGCCATGATTATAGATACTCAAATTATATTCAGTGAATAATATCATTTGAAAATTATTTTTCTGTCAGCTCTTGAGCATAGTATGTGTGTATAAATATTTCCCCCCTTTGGCAAGCTCTAATTAGGATAGGCATGACACTGGGCCTAGTTCTAGTTCTAGGCCCAGCTCTGCCTGCTGGATGATCTTCGACCAGTCATCTCACCTCTCTCTGTCTCTATTTGATCTGAGGAAGTGGGTCTGGCCCACGAAAGCTCATCATCTAATAAACCATCTTGTTAGTCTTTAAAGTGCTACATTGTCCTGCATTTTGCTTCAACTACCCCAGACTAACACGGCTACATTTCTATCACTATTCTACATGCAAGGCACTACATTTAGCCGTTTGGAATGGAAATCCATCAACCATATGAAGAAACTCGCACAGATACAGACAGACATCATCTTTCTATCCAAGTGCAAGAAAATGGACATCGTACCCAAAGGACTGAAAGTGAACAATCCACTAAGATCAACATACTTCACTGACTACAGTGAAAGACTCTGCCTCACACTATCCAAGAAATTAAGAAACCACCTGATAAGTATTTTATACAAGAAACAGAAAACCATCAAGAATGACATTTCTAACTTAGATTGTCTCATCTCAAGACAAACATCCACACCGACTGACACCTTGCAAGACTTTTGTTCCACCAGACAAGAAATCTACTATACACACTTCTATTCCCTACAACAAAGAAAAGACAATAAATTTTCTAACCTGCTCCATACCACTGGCTACAACAGCAACTGCCTCAACCCACCGGATAATATTGTTAACCTCTCCAGCTACAAACTCAATCCAGCAGAAGAGTCTGTCTTGTCCCGGGGTCTCTCTTTCTGCCCCACGTCCCCCACAAACTGGATACAATTTTGTGGTGACCTTGAGGCTTTTTTTCGCCGCCTCCGTCTCCGAGAATATTTCCAAACCACCACAGAGCATCAATCTGACCTACCAGATCCCCCCTACCAACACCAAAGGAAAAATAATTCTATATGGACTCCCCCTGACGGTCGGAATTACAATCTGGATTTCTATATACACAGCTTCCGCAACAACGCACAGACTGACATTATTCGCAAACGACAACAAGCGACACACAATCTTAGCCGCGCTGAACACCATGCCATCCAGAGTCTCAAAAACAACCTGGACATTGTAATCAAACCAGCTGACAAAGGGGGTGCTGTGGTCATTATGAATAAGGCCGACTATAACCAGGAGGCAACCAGACAACTCTCGAACACCACATTTTATAAACCTCTCCCCTCTGACCCCACCTTGGACTACCAAAAGAAACTACACTGTCTCCTTAAAAGCCTCCCCACAGCTACTCGGGAACAAATCCTCACAGAATCACCTTCTGACCCCCGACCAGGATTGTTCTATCTACTTCCCAAGATCCATAAACCTGGGCACCCCGGACGTCCCATCATCTCTGGTATTGGCACGCTCACTACTGGTCTATCCAGCTATGTAGACACTCTTCTCAAACCCTTCGTAACCAATACCCCCAGCTATCTCCGAGACACTACTGACTTCCTAAGGAAACTACAAAACATCGATAACCTCCCCAATAATACCATCCTTGCCACCATGGATGTAGAAGCTCTATATACCAACATCCCACATGAAGACGGATTACAAGCAATTAGAAACACTATCCCAGAGGACACTACTGCCAACCTGATAGCAGACCTATGTAACTTTGTTCTCACCCACAATTATTTCCAGTTTGAGAACAACTTATACCTCCAGATCAGCGGCACAGCCATGGGTACACGCATGGCCCCACAGTATGCTAACATCTTTATGGCTGACCTAGAACGTTTCCTCAACTCCCGTCCCCTTTCACCCCTCCTCTACCTACGGTACATCGATGACATCTTTATGATCTGGACACATGGCCAAGAAACACTGGAGATATTCCACAGAGATTTCAACAACCTACACCCCACCATCAACCTCAGCCTGGACCATTCTACACGAGAGATCCACTTCCTGGACACCACCGTACAAATCAACAATGGAAAATTAGACACCACTCTCTACAGAAAACCCACCGACTCATACAGTTACCTACATGCATCCAGCTCCCATCCAGAACACACCACACGATCCATCGTCTATAGCCAAGCCCTTCGATACAACCGCATCTGCTCTAACCCCACTGACAGAGACCAGAAGCTTCAGGATCTCTACCAAGCATTTATAAATCTCAACTACCCACCCAGAGAAATAAAAAAGCAAATTGAAAGAGCCAGACGAATACCTAGAAACCATCTACTTCAAGACAGACCCAAGAAAACCAACAATAGAACACCACTTGTCATCACCTACAACCCCCAACTTAAACCTGTCCAACACATTATCAATAAACTACAGCCTATATTGGAACAGGATACCATACTCAAAGAGGCTCTGGGAGACAGACCTATAGTCTCCTATAGACAACCACCTAACCTCAAGATGATTCTTACCAACCACCACAGGACATACCACACTAATACCAACCCTGGTACCTTCCCTTGCAACAAACCCCGTTGCCAGCTTTGTCCACATATTCATTCTGCTGATACCATTATTGGACCTAACCAAGTGAGTTATAAGATCAAGAACACATATTCCTGCGCATCCAGAAATATAATCTATGCTATCATGTGCCGAAAGTGTCCGTCTGCTATGTACATTGGACAAACATCTCAAACACTTCGCCAAAGGATTAATGCCCACAAAACAGATATCAGACAAGATCACAAAGAGAAAACAGTTTCTTGCCACTTTAACCAGAAAGGACACTCTCTAAATGACTTAGCCACCTGCATTCTGCTACAAAGACCTTTTACATCTGCACTTGAAAGGGAATCCTCTGAACTGTCATTCATGTTAAAATTCGACACTTGCCAACAAGGACTTAACAAGACTTTGAACTTTCTCACCCATTACCAAGACAGTTTCCCCAATTATCACCTGTAATACCATTAACTCACAAACATCCCACTCTCCCTACCTTTAATATCAGCAATTCACAGACACTTACCTTCCTTCCTCCCCCTTCCCCCCCCCCCCGCATCCCCTTTCTGTTCTGCAATGTGATTTGTCCTTTTCATATTTGTTCATTTTTTTTAATTGTATCCTTTGGTATATATGGTTGTGACTACTTTCTTCCACTATTTGATCTGAGGAAGTGGGTCTGGCCCACGAAAGCTCATCATCTAATAAACCATCTTGTTAGTCTTTAAAGTGCTACATTGTCCTGCATTTTGCTTCAACTACCCCAGACTAACACGGCTACATTTCTATCACTCTCTGTCTCAGATTTTCTATCTGAGAGCTATCAGTGAAATCCCTTCCCTTCTTGAGATAAGCACCCAAACTTCTCCAGCAGGGTTTACCCTGTTTTCTGGGAACACTTTCAAAGGCACATGGACACTTAACTCCCATATGTGCTGTTGAAAATCTCCCCCTTCATCTATATTTGTTCCAGTCAATTAAAATGGCTTTATCTGTATATGGGGACCTTTCCCCTGCCTTATTACACTGAACAGTTTCAGCATTTTGAAATCCAAGTTCCATTTTACAGTGCTACTTACAGGGCTCCCCTGAGGATGGATATAATACAGACTCATTTGGAATGTTTTTGTGGAAACAATAGAACCTTTCTGACTGCTGGATGTAACAGTATCTGACTCTGCAAATCGTCTCTCTCTTTGTTTTATTGGTAGATTCATTCTAGATCTGTTATAGCTGCAGCTTCCCATTACAGCATTGATCTGTACATTTATTGAAATGGATAAGATGGGACCAGTGCATGCTGTGTAGAAAAACACACACACACACACACATACACACACACACACACACACACTTTGCTTCTTTGTCACCTTTGTGGGTAAACTGTGAAATGAAGAGTGCTACATGCAGGAACCCAAGCGTATCTTCTTTGACTGTTATAAATACTTCCTTATTTACAATCATCAAGGACCAAATCCTGCTTTGATAGGTGTCAGTGGCAGTGGTTTGAGATAAGACCCTAAAAAGATGCTGCTCTATCTGCTAAGCGACGTAGTGAGAAAGTTATGAAATTAATGCGGCACAGGCAGTTCTGCTGTGGAGCCAGGAAACACAAATGCTTGCTTGAGGCAATGACAAGTCCTTGCTGCATCCCATGATAGGAAAATGACAGCTGTCTAAAAATGCAAGTTAAAGTGAATATGTCAAAGATCTTTCATGTGCTAGCTAAGGAAGTCTAGAAGACATGCACTTAGCATTTAATAAACGACACCTTTAATTTTAATCCTGTGATTTCCCCATTATATGACTGCTGGCAGACTGACAGCACCTAGAGACTGAAGAATTTGCGCTCCCTTCAGAGCAAGATGGTCAGGGGAAGAGAAAGTTCCCTCATACGGTAAAGACCTCTTGCTCCTCAGCTCAGGGATTAGTGGATAACTTGGTCTCCCTATCCATTCAGTCTGCAGCAGTCTCACAGAGATACCCACAGGGCTGCCAACTGTAGCAGAGCCCCTGTGGCCTGAGCCCTAGAGTAAAGAACTCACTATTGATGCCTGTTCGAGAACAGGGAGAAGAGTGGTCCGGAGCAGAGGGGATGGAGCTTGCTGCAGGCGAGCAAAGGGAAACAACCGAGCGGAGGGGCTAAGAGACCTGCAGCAACTGTGCTTGCGGTGAGAGGCCATCAGGTCAAAGCCTCAGTCTGGCATGACTGGGTAGCGGAGCCTAGCCAAAACCAGAGAGAGAGAGACTGGAAAGGGGGCCTCCGTTTGTGCGGGGCCTCGGCCCTGACATGCTCTGTTGATCCTACAGGCCACGGTTTCCTCTCTGAAGACTTTGTAGAAAGGTGGTTCAGAGGTGGGCAACAGCCCAGAGCTGGTGCCAGGGAGGCTTGGAGGCAGGTGATGGCACAGAGGTAGATATGGCTGATGCTGCTGCAGCACAGCTGAGGAACTCTAGTGAGTAGTGAAGGCCCTTCTGGCCAACCATTAATCCAGCTGAAATCACCACAGCTGGGTGAGGTGATAGCACCCCCAGAGCAGACCAAGCAGCAACTCCCATATGGGGCTGAAGATTGACCTACCTGAACTATGGACTCTGCCAGTCCTGGGCAACAAATTGTGCATGGCAGCGCAGCTGGGGAGGGAAGCGGCTATTGCAGAAATAATGCCTCACTGGGCACCCACCCCGTGACCCCACATGTTGCCCAAGAGTCCAATTTTGGCTTGAGTTGGCTTGCAAAGCACGTTAGTATTGAATGTCGGGGCAATGAAATGTTATTATCCTTATTGTGTGAGTAAAGGGTATCAGAACTGTGCTTAGCCTGTCCTGGTTGCAGGGAGTCACCCTGAACTGTATTGAACGTGCTAAGCCAAGGGTTCAGATGCCATCACCCAATGGAAAAAGCAAAGGAGAAGGCAGAGGAAAGGTGTTTATCCCTGGTGCTGTGAGCTCAGGCTAAGAGCCATAAGGCACCATTTGACCTGTTCACTCCCCTGGTTAAAGATAGAGCTCATTAGGCTAAGTTAAGTGATTGTTAACTCTGAATCACTGATAAGGTCTAAAGCCTAGACTGGGTTCTGTAGAACAATATATCTGATGGGAGGGACTGCTCAGCCTGCAGCTGAAATCACAGAGAGCTGTGCTCCGTGTTGAGACCTCAAGACATACAAGAGGATGCCAAGGAGTGGAGTGGCAAGTGGCTGGCAGATCAGCCAGTGGAGCAGCGGAACGGCTGGTGCAACACATGGAGTGGCCAGCAGGGTTACCAGATGGTTTAAAAAATGCCAGACACACTTGATCTCAGACTGGGGGGAACCAGCCGGGAGAGGAGCGGGGCTGGCCGGAGATGGGGGTGGGGAACAAGCCGGTGGGAAGTAGGGCTGGCCGGGGGAGAGCGGGAGTGGGGAATTGGCCAGTGGGGAGCGGGGCTATCTGGGTCGCGGAGTGTGGGGGGGAGGGGGAACCAGCCAGTGGGGAGTGAGGCTGGCCCGGGCACACGCAGCTCCTGGCATGCTGCCTGTCCCATGCATGGTCCCGGCGGGGTGCATGGGCGAGTCTGTCCCCGGGGTTTCCATCTGGCCCCGCCCCCCTCCTCTCTACTGTGTAGTTGCATATACTGCCTGGCTCATAGACACACTCATGCGGCGTGAGTGTGTCTACCAGCCCCGCAGTACACAACTACGTACTGATACTCATGATAATAATAAAAATGTAATTAGAAAATACCGGACATTTATATGTGCAGTATTTTCTCAATTTGTTTCCCAGACAGAAAGCTCAAATACCGGACTATCCAGTTCAAAACCAGACACCTGGCAACCCTAGTGGCCAGGAGAGCAAGCAAAGTGCCCTCTCCCTCTCTCCACCCCCTTGGGAGAGAGGTGAACTCATGTGACTGCACCTCTGAACTCACAGAATGGAATAATGGAATCATATGTAACCCTCCGGATCACTAGCCCAGCATGAGATTATTCAGCATAGGGGAAGCTTAGTGACTTCTTACACAATTGTGGGAGGCTAGGCCTGAGGCTCCTTGGTGTGTTCTGCGTTGTGTATGATGTGTGGGCACCTCAGACCAGACCCACGCAGACAAAGCACTAGGAACAGGCTGTATTCAGTAAAAAAACAGAACAGGATCACAATTCAACAGCCCCTCCTCTCTGCATGCAGCCTGTGAGCTGCTTCTAGCTCAGTCCCTGCTGAGACCCTGCTGGGGGCAGAGGGTACATCCTGGCAGGAATCAGAAAGTTCTCCCAATATGTTGCAGTTTATAGTCCACAACTTGTTGTTCTTAGGGCTGCTGTTGAAGCCCACTGGGCCTTGGGCTACACACAGAATCATAGAGTTGGAAGAGACCCCAGGAGGTCATCGAGCTCAACCCCCTGCCCAAAGAAGGGCCAATCCCAATTAAATCATCCCAGCCAGGGCTTTGTCAAGCCTGATCTTAAAAACCTCTATGGATGGAGATTCCACCACCTCCCTAGGTAACCCATTCCAGTGCTTCACCACCCTGCCCAAATAACCAATCTCGACCTCCCACACTGCATCTTGAGACCATTGTTCCTTGTTCTGTCATCTGTCACCACTGAGACCAGCCTCTCTCCATCCTCTTTGGAACCCTCCTTCAGGTATTTGAAGGCTGCTATCAAATCCCCACACACTTCTGTAGACCAAATAAGCCCCAATCCTCATAACTCATGTGCTCCAGCCCCCTAATAGATTTTGCTGCCCTCCACTGGACTTTCTTCAGTCCGTCCACATCCTTTTTTATAATTGGGAGGGGGGGGGGAGACAGAACTGGATGCAATACTCCAGATGCAGACTCAATAGTGCTGAATAAAGGGGACTGTAGCTGGGTGCCGCAACCCCCCATGCAAGAGCAGTCGGGGGAGGCCCGGGAGAGGGGATTCGCAGGCAAGGAGACCTACAGGGAAGCACCCCAAGCTGCTGCGCAGGGTCTGCGGGTTAGGGATGCCCGCAATCAGTTGGCCCCAGGCGCTGAGAGCGCCAACTGCATCGCCCAGCTGGCGCAGGCTGGTGACGTCACTGCAGCATGACGTGCCCCGGAATACGCCAGGGAATGACATCAGAGCAGGTGCGACGGAGGAGGATGTCAAGTGATGACGTCCCACGCTGGCCTATCAGGACTTCAAAAAGGTAGGCCCCAAGAGGGAAAAGGAGGAGAAGGACTACGTCAGGAAAAGGACGGGGACCAGGGACAGGAAAGGCCAGTGCCGAGTAAGGTAACTTGGGTTCTGGGACTGGCGGAGTAAGAAGTGGCCCAGGGCAGGGCTGTGTAACCCGAGAGCGGGTGAGTTTAGGGGTAACTACCCAACCTGCTGAACAAGAAGCACTCTCCCTGTCCTAGGGCCCTGGGTCGGGGCTCAGGAGAGACGGTGGGCCCGAGTCCCCCTACTCCGCCCTCTTAGTGCCACGGGCACGATCTGCCAGTGTGAGTAAGGCCAAGATTACTCTGGGACAAGATACTCCGTGGGAATCTATGTAACTCGGGAGAGGGGGGGAAGGGGGAGTGGGGAATTGTAATAAAGTCACGTCCGGGCAACGGGCATGGTGTGTGTGACTATTTACAGGGACTAATCACTTCCCTCGATCTACTGGCAATGCTCCTACTAATGCAGCCCAATATGCTACTCGGGCCCACTGACTCATATTCAGCTACTTATCCACTGCAATTCCCAGGTCTTTTTCTGCAGAACTGCTGCTTAGCCAGTCGGCCCCCAGCCTGGGTTTTCACTGACCAATAACAGCAACCATGAGTGCGGCGTATGCATTGGAGGCAGAAGGGGGCAAGTTAAAGGAATTTTTGATCATTAGACTTAAGAACCTGAGGCAAAGAGACACTGCCCAATGTTCACTGGTGGGCATTTTGATCATAGTGTTATACTTATGAATTCTGCTTGCAGCATTTTCCAAGGTTAATGCTATTACCATCCTCCCATTTTTATTAAGTTTCTTTTCTCTTTCCCCTGCCATCCCCCGCCACGTTCAGTGTCTGTGGGTAGGGAAATATTGCCTCCTAGAGGTGCCCGGGGAGGTATTTAATTTTCATAGATTATTGGGTGGAGGCACATGTCAGGAGAGGGACTCCTGGATATCGAACCCTTGCTGCTGCCAATTCCACTGTATGGAAAGGTTATAAATCAGTAGTAGTTAGTGGTTCAAATAGCTTTGAGGCTGTGAGCTGAAGTCACACACAAGGTTCTCGAGGAAAACTGAGGAAAAGCCTCAAAATGAACCCAGCTTTCCTGAGCTCTCCCCTTACTTCTGAAAGATTCTTTTTTTTCCAGATTATTTTGCATGAGTATTATGGGGGCTATTCGCCCCTACCCTCTGAGGGGGGTGATGATGCAGTAGCCCCATGTTTATGTTACTCAGGTTGCTCCTCACAACCCAATCACCTGGTCTAGCAGCCAGAGTCAAAGCTAATACCCTTCAGCCCTCTGCCTCTGGATATGGCAGCTAGAGTTGCCAGGTGTCCGATTTTCTACCGGACAGTCCGGTATTTGCACCATCTGTCTGGTAGAAAAATTCAGAAAATACTGGACACGTGCAATGTCTGGTATTTTCTGAATTTCCAGCTGGGTGCTGGATGGAAACCTTGCCGGGGGGGGGGGGGGGGAGGGTGGAGCGACTGGGAGGCAGGGCCATGATTGGCGCTAGGAGCCTGTGGTTGCATGCAAAAGCCGGGGGGAGAGGAGGGCAGAGGGCCAGGGTCTGGGACTCCCAGCCACTCCCCCCGCCTGGCTTCTGCACTCAACCAGAGGCTCCCAGCACCAATCGCGGCCCCGCCTCTCAGCTGGGAGCCTCTGGTTGCGAGCAGAAGGTGGGCGGAGGGAGTGGAACCCAGCCCTGTCCCCATCCGGCTTCTGCTCGCAACTAAAGGGAGTGCCTGCCTGGGGCGCAGCCCCTTAGACTCCAGCTGCGGTCAGTGGCTGCATTCCCCCCCACCACTGCCAGCTCCGCTTCCCGCCCCCCTTCCTCCCGTCCATCCCCGCGGCTCCCAACCCTCCCCAGCTCTGTTTTCCGGTCCCCCTTCCTCTTAGCTCCCTCCCCCCCTGTTCCTCCTGGCCAGCCCCGTGCCCCTCCCAGCTCTGCTTCCTGTCTCCCCCCCTTCCTCCCAGCTAGCCTCGTGGCCCCTGGACTCCCCCCACCAGCTCTGCTTCCTGCCCCATCCCCCTCCTGGCCAGCCCCACCCCCTCCAGCTCGTGATCAAGTGTGTCTGTTTTTTAGGTGGGGTCTACCTGGTAACCCTAATGGCAGCCTAATGGTGCAAGTCAATATATACCAATCCCTAGTTTCTGGGAAGTGCAGACTGTTGGCCAGGATCAATATAGATCTGCCCCAGTCACAGGGCAGCCTGGTCTGCTGTCCAGAGTCAATATAAATCAGCCCCCAGTCTCAGGGGCAGTGTTACCTAATGGTCAGAGTCAATATACATCAGCCCCTAATCTCAGGGCAATTCATCTTAATAAGGATGACTTGAGAATCCCACTGAAAAGTGGTGACTCACTCAGTGGGGAGATACCACTCACACAGCATACCTAGGTCACCTCCTGCCAGGTCTCTTGCTGATGGGGTATCTTCAGGATCTGGGGGTGCCTGCAGTGTCAGCTGTGCTCTCCCTTGGGAATCATTGGGGGTCAGGGTGCCTGTCTGGGAATCAGAGTCTCCAGCACCCACAGTCCAGTTTCCAGGCTGGTCCGCAGCAGAGGCTGGTGCAGCACATCCTTCCTCCTCCACAAGCAGTCAGACTGAGCTGGCTACTCCCTTGTATACTGTGGTAGTTGGAGCAGGCCCAGCAGTGTCAAGCAGGTGGAGCTTCCGCCTCTAAGAGCACTGGCATAATCCCTTCTGCCATAACGTGGGGGGCTGTTCCTCCTGTCGCAATGAGCCACCAAAAATTCATTCAGTATATAACCCTTAAATTACCAATGTGTACTCTCACCTCTAACTCCCTGTTAACATATTTCTTGCCTAGGAATAAACCAGGCTTGGTTTTAGTTGCTTGTACAACAGAGAAACTTAAACGTCCACTTTAACTCTGGGTGGCACTCAGATTCCCTAGTGTACCTGTTGTATAGGGTTTTGTGATGCACTAACCACCAGTGTTGTCTTCAAGTCATCATTGTCAAGTCCAAGTCGAGTCTCGAGTCCCTAAAGTCTCTTTCGAGTCAAGTCCCAAGTCGAGTCTCAAGTCTTAATTTAAAAAAAATGTCAAGTCACTTTTGTACAAGCCATCAATATCGGCATTTTTGGACAATTTTTTCACCAAGTCAATTTAATAAAATTAACAAGTTTCAAGTCGAGTCTCAGAGGGTATGTCTACACTAGAAAGTTAGTTCGAACTAACGGACGTTAGTTCGAACTAACTTTCCTATGCGCTACACTAGCGCTCCGCTAGTTCGAATTTGAATCGAACTAGCGGAGCGCTTAGTTCGAACTAGGAAAACCTCATTTTACGAGGACTAACGCCTAGTTCGAACTAGCTAGTTCGAACTAAGGGCTGTGTAGCCCTTTAGTTCGAACTAGTGGGAGGCTAGCCCTCCCCAGGTTTCCCTGGTGGCCACTCTGGCCAACACCAGGGAAACTCTATGCCCCCCTCCCGGCCCCGGACCCCTTAAAGGGGCACGGGCTGGCTACGGTGCCCGTGCCAGGTGCAAGCCTGCCAGCACCCAGCTAGCAGACCCTGCACCTGGCACGGCACAGAGCCACCCACCCGATGCCTCCCAGCCCACCCCCTCTTGCCGGGACCAGGCTGGCGGCTCCCGGGAGCTTGCCCTGGACCGCAAGAGGCGGGCACCTTCCTGGGCTAGTGCGGACATCGTGGACCTCGTCCACGATCTCCGCACTAGGCACAGGAAAGTGGCCGTCTAGGGCAGGAGAGCTGCCAGCCTGGCCACCCAGGACCAGGTGTGCATGAAAATCAAGGGGGTCCACTGAGACCCCCGACCCTGAGCCCTGAGCTTACAATGGCCGTCCTGGGTCAGACCAAAGGTCCATCTAGCCCAGTAGCCTCTCTGCCAACAGCGGCCAACCCTAGGGACCCTGGAGGGGATGGACCGAAGACAATGACCAAGCCATTTGTCTCGTGCCATCCCTCTCCAGCCTTCCACAAACTTTGGGCAGGGACACCACTCCTACCCTCTGGCTAATAGGACTCCATGGACCCAACCTCCATCACTTGATCTCACTTCCCTTTAAACTCTGTTCTAGTTCTAGCCTTCACAGCCTCCTGCAGCAAGGAGTTCCACAGGTTAACTATTTGCTTTGGGAAGAAGAACAACTTTCTCTTACTAGTTTGAAGCCTGCTACCCATTCCTTTCCTTTGGTGTCCTCTAGTCCTTCTTTATGGGAACTCACGAAGAACTTTTCTGAATGCACCCTCTCCACCCAACCCCTGCTTTTAGAGACCTCTATCCTGTCCCCCCTCCGTCTCCTCTTTTCTAAGCTGAACAGTCCCAGTCTCTGTAGCCTCTCTTCATCTGGGACCTGTTCCCAACCCCTGATCATGTTAGTTGCCCTCCCCTCTCCCAGCCTTTCTCTTCCCCTCTCCCACCTCCTTTTCCCAGTCTCCCCCAGTTTTTTTCAATAAAGACAGAGTCAATGTTGGAAGAAACATTAGCTTTATTTTGTACATCAATAAGAAGGGGGGCTAGGGAAGGGCAAGTGGAAGAGGGTGAGGGAGGAATGGGGCACGAGCCCCCGATGGGGAGGACTGGGCTGGCTCTGCGGGCTTCTGGGGGTGGAAGCTCTCCTGCAGCCCCCCAATTACTCCCTCTCCCCAGATGGCAGCCTGCGGCAAGTGCAGCCGGGCTGATGGCCGAGTGGTGTGATGTGCCCAGTGTGGGCACTCAGGGCACTCCAAGCCAGAACTTCTTTGCAAGCGGGGCACCCCTTAGAACTGTGTGTCCGGGGTGGGGGTCGGGACCCTTTAAGCGCAGCCCTCGGCTAGCCTGAGACAGCATCTCCATGCTCTAAGTCCTCCTTTTATGCCCTGCCGGCACTGCTTCCGGCCATCCTTAAGCCCTGTTCAGAGTCCACTCAATGTGGACTTACTAGTTCGAACTAGCAAAACGCTAGTTCGAACTAGTTTTTAGTTCTAGATGCGTTAGTTCGAACTAGCTTAGTTCGAATTAACTAATTCGAACTAAGTTAGTTCGAACTAGCGCTGTAGTGTAGACGTACCCAGACAGTGGAGCTATTTCGGGATAGCTATTCCGCGTCTTTTACACGGGCCTGTTATTTCAAAATCTATTTCAAAATAACAGGCACACCATTCTGGCATCTCTGTAACCCTCGTTCCATGAGGGTTAAGGGATGGCTCGAAATAGCATGTTATTTGGAAATACATTCGAAATAAGCGATGCAATTTTCCTAGCTTATTCTGAGATAAGGGTGCTGTCTAGATGCACCCCGTGGAACCTGGGGAGTTTGGTTTGTACCTGGCCAGAGAGAAGAATTTTCTTGTTTAATTCTGAACTTTAACTTTATAAATTACCCCTAAGGAGTGCTGTTGGGATTGGATTGGAAAACCCTGTGTGGAGTTCATTTGGGGAGCTCAGAAGGGAACCTGAGGGGAGAGCCTGCATGCAGGGCTATGCTGAGACTACTAAGGGGTGCTGGACGCAGCCACTCCCCTGTGGTGGGAACCGTGATGCCGTTTCTACTGAAGGCAATCAGGCCTGTCCATTGACTTACTTGACAGTAAGGTCAGGGGCAATGTTAATTTAAACAATGCCTCTGATTATGGTTCTAATATGGGGTATTAATCTAAGATTTCATTAGGATTATTTTGCTTTCATTTCAAATTCATGCTATTCATGGAAAATAAATGGAATAAACTTTCAAGGTTTCATAAGCATAGGGATTATGCATTTCTTTTCACACCGAGTGAGTTCCTAATTCTCCTTATGCAGGCACTATGCTTCCATAACGTTGCAGTTAATCATTGACCCAAGCCAGGATATTACAAATTGATCACAACAGCGTTTTTCCCCAGGGGTTTGCAGCTAGTCTTTCTGCTGATGTGACAACCTTGGTTACAGATACTGCATTTCTGTAGCCTGAAACGTGATGTGCAGAGGCCTATTATAAAGGGTAGATCATGGAGTTACCAAAGAAAGAGAGAGCCTGAGACATAAGCCCTCCTATCGAGGGTTGTTCTTAGGATTTATGGGGACCTATGCAGTACTATTAAACTGGTGCCCCTATGCCAAACGGCAGCCCAAGTCAGGGGGAATGATGATATTTTGGAGATGCCATTTTATAATCTTCAGCAACACACTAATGACATATTTTAAACTAAGGTCCTGTTGACTAACACAGTAAATTCAGAAACTGAGGCCATGTCTTCACTATGAAGGAAGGTCAAATTAAGATACGCAACTCCAGCTACATTAATTATTAGAATTATTACATTATATAGTTATTACATTAATTATGTAGCTGGAGTCAATATACCTTAATTGGAGTTTCTGGGTGGTCTCCATGGGAGGTCGACAAAAGCAAATGCTTCTATTGGCTTCCCTTACTTCTTCCAAGGAGCAGGAATACCAGCACCAATGGGGGTGCCATCTGAATCCAATTTAGCTGGTCTTTATTAGGCCCACTAAATCAAACTCTGGAAGATCAATTGTGGTAGCATCGATCTTCTGTGTTTTGAAGACATGCCCTGTGAGCATATACCTGGGGTTGGCAAATGCCTGTTAAATGGCTTGTTGATCACTTGAATGGCTCTTTCCCAAGTTCTGCTAATAGAACTAGAAGGCTTTTTCACATTCAAGTTAACTAGATCCTCTCCAGAGGAAGCAGAGTCACAGACCAGGGATAGGAAAAGGCAGGTGGTTGGACGATAAAACCCAACGATGTCCCAAATTTTCAAGTGCTCTATGCAGCTGCATATTCTATATATAGTTAAGAATGGCACTGCTTGCATCAGGAATGGCATGGGGCCTGAGGTCTGAACTAATATAAAGTTAGCAAAAAAGTTCTGCTTTTGGTGGAAAAAAATTGACTTTTAATTTAAAAGCCAAACATCTGAAAATTAAAAATTATTGTCTGAACCCCAAAATCTTCAGTTCAGAAATTCCACTATGGTGCACCATGGGAGATATAGTTTGGTCCATTCTCCTCTATGGGCTGGGCTCCCAAGATGGACTGTTTCTGATGACATACCATAGCCATGGGACTCCAATGTTGCATGATAGCAGCTCAGCAAGAGGCCATGAAACCATGATATGTTATGGAAGATGTTGTCCGGCCAGGGGGACCAGCCCATTGAACAGAATGGGGTCATGAGGCACTTGAAATACAACTCTCTTGGAGTGCTAGACATTTAGAATTGAAATGTTCAGTTTTCAGCCAAAAGTTTAACATTTCCAATTTTTTAGTTAAAAGTCTAAATACTCCACAGAAAATAAGCCTATTTTGTGACCATCTCCTTTCCATCTTTTGTGTGCATGCTACGGTTGCAGGGACCAGCTGTCTGTGGAAACCAGTCCCAAGTTAGAGACTAAGAACTAGTATTCATTTCCATCCTCTGAGCTTTTACCCTCTCCCAGTTTCTGAAAATGTGCTCTCTCCTTGTGACTTGCCTCCCTGCTACTGGGTCCTTCACCCTTTTGAAGGAGGCTCTTAGGAATTCAGTTTAAATTTAAAAACCAATTATCTGTGTCATCTCAAAATGAAAACAAATCTTTGCATCACATTTCCAGCAATTAATCAATAATCCTCTATAGCCTGGTTCTTTAGAACTGCCAAGTGACCTATTAATGTGCCTACTGCTCAGATCCCCCAAGCAAGAGCAATGCCTCGTTTCTCAATCAATGCTGAAATTGAAAAATCGTGGTGCACAAGCCTGTCTTCAAACTCTGCACAGTAGAAGGGGACTGACCATCTGATGCATCTGAGAACATCTAAATCTACAACATTTACTCTGATTCTGGCAGAATAAAATGTCAGGGAGGATTTAAGCTTTGCAAGGAGAAAGGCAAGTCAATTAAAATCAATATTAAATAAAAACATTGCTTTTTCCCTAGCCAAAGTAAATAGTATTACTGTAAGCTTGTTTTTCTTACAGAGTGCTTTGTCCATGAAAGCACATACAATATTAGTTTATATATGACAGCTATTAAAAGCTCTTTTAGTTAAATCTTTGAAAATGTGTGATGGATTTCACTAGTCTAACAAAGAAAAACAATCAGTTTCTCACTAGGGTTACGTAGAATGGTCATGCTGGCATGCATCCTGTGGAAGAGGCTTTGTGAACCACCCCTTGCGGTCCACGGGGGGCCTGCAGCATGATGGAAAAATATGGATGTATTCAGAGGCATGGTGGTCGGGGCCAGGATGGGGCTGTGGGTGCTGTCAATGATCCCCCTGCAGTTGGGGAAGCCTATGGCGGCAAAGCCAGTGAAGATGGGGTCCATGTTGCCCAGCGTAATGACCTTCCGCAGCAGGAGGGCGTTGATGTCCTTGACCGCCTATAGAATTATAGAGACGTAGAATCATAGAGTTCCAAGAGACTTTGGTCACTGAGGTCCAATCCAGTCCAACCCCCTGCCCAAAGCAGGGTCAACCATTACTAAACCATCCCAGCCAGGGCTTTGTCAAGCTGAGACTGGAAAACCTCCAGGGATGGAGATTCCACCACCTCCCTAGGAAATCCGTTCCAGTGTTTCACCACCCTCCTAGTGAAATAGTAAAAAAGAGTCAAACCTGCACAAGCACAACCCTGACCGTGGGTCTCCCCATGCCAAATTGGTTCCTGATAGTGCAGTAGCTGTCTGGTGTGGCGAGCTTCCAAAGTGCAATGGTGATGCACTTCTGCAGGGGGATGGCAGTTCTCATCTGAGCGTCCTGTCACCAGAGGGCAGGGGTGGGCCAGTCACAGAGCTCCAGGATGGTGGCCTTCCACATGTGGAAGTTCTGGAGCCACTGCTGGCTGATACCCTATATGTTGCCCACCTCTCCTGGAAGGACAACAAGCAGATATCCATGTCTCACCTACCCCTGAGTGCCCAAACCCAAGGTCTGGTAGCCCATGGAGCGGTGTAAGGGGGATATTTCCCCCCCTTTTTATGACTCATCCAGGAGACAGGCTAGCCCTAAACATCTTCAAATCAAAATACAGAAACACTTAACATCCAGCAGGCTAGCAGAGCATGCAGGAACTAATTCAAGCACATTGAATCATATTGTTGAGTTAGTTTGGGGGATAATCACAAAGGGGGGCTACAACCAGCATGTACTTCCCTATCCCCTACAGTGACTGAGCTGACTGCACAGCCACCCTGCACATTATTACTGTAATTCAGCTTGCACCATGCACCTTAAGTCAGAAGGCAGGAGCTCCCAAGGTCAGACTAATGAGAGTTTTCTCTTTGCTGATCTAGGTTAAGCTCCTCTCAGCTGGAAGTTGTTTCTTTGCATGACTTACATTCATTTGCAAGTTCACAAGTATTGTTAGTGCTAATATCATCTCTTCAAAGCAGGGAACAGTTTCTGACCATGTGCATGTGTTTGGAACAGTCCCACTTGGTTTTTAAAAATGTTTATTAACAGTATCCTGTGTCTATCCAGTGGTTGACATCGTGAATGATTCCAAAGCACATTACAAACTCATTGGCACGTATGTCAACACTCAGAGGGTGACTGGTGCACATGTACACCTTCCCAAGCTAGCTTTGATCTAGTTAGCTTGAATGACAAAGGCAGTGAAGTCGTAGCCACACAAAGCTAGCTTGAGTACGCCTACACACGCTGCAGTCACTCCTCTGATTGCAGTGTTGATGTATCCTATGTGTATAGGAGCCACTTTTTCAGCCACCAAAATGAAGCCATCTCTGGGGTTGTATGCACCAGCTAATAAACAGAAAACAGCAACATTGCACAAGAGATTATGGCACAAAAAGAAGAAAGTGCAGTCAGTTGAAATCAGAAGCAGAAGGCTGTTCGGCAAGTAGGAGTTTACCTCAGAACATTTGCAAAAAGTGAGACGGAATGTTTAATGGACAAATGGTCAGGATTCCCAGTTTTACATCTCATCCAAAAGACAGCGTCTCCCCCGACGCAGCATTCCTTACCACTGGGGCACTGACTCAGCTCTGACTCAGAAGGAAGAGCTCCACCTACTGAATAACCAACATTCAAGTACTGACCAAGATGAATTGGAGGCTATGTCTAGACTGCAGGCTTCTTTCGGAAGAACCATTTTTGGAAGAGATCTTCTGAGAAAACTTCTTCTGAAAGAGAGCATCCACACACAAAAGCACATTGAAAAAGTGATCTGCTTTTTCGGAAGATAGTGTCCACACTGAATGGACGCTATCTCGCATGTAAGTTGTGATTACTATGGATGGAGTGGCCACCAGGGCACCTGTGCTTTTTCCTCTTTCCTCTTCTTTCCAAAGAACTCTCTTTTTCCTGTCCACACACACCTTTTTCCGAAAGAGCTCTTTCGGAAAAAGGCTTCTTCCTTGTAGAAAGAGGATTACCAATGCCAGAAAAACCCCTCTGTTCTTTCGATTTACTTTCAGAAGAACGCAATTGCAGAGTGGATGTAACTCAGGTTTTGTCGGAAAAACAGGGTTTTTTTCAGCAAAATTCTGTAGTGTAGACATACCCTGACTTAGCCTAAGGTCAGAGAAGGGCACAGATTTCAGTGGTGTGGGAGATAATGACTTCACACCTCTTCCAGCCTTTTGACTGACGTCACTGGAATCTGTATGTGCCCAGCAAGGGTAGAATTTAATGAGATATATTGTTGTAAACTCTGAATATATGCATGACCAAGTTACTGCTGTATATTTGCATTTTTATCTCAAAATTATGGGAGATTTATTGTTTCTGAGACATCTGTACAGGACATGAGTACTGCATTGAGAGATATGAGAAGGACAACTCTATTTTAGATATAATCTGGATGAATACTTTATAATTTATGAGGAATTATAAAAGTGGTTTGTTTTTGTTTCTGTCTTACAGTTTGTCAGAGTAATATCATCAACCTCATGCAGTTTGACATGAATTCTTCAAAACATTGCTGGAGATGCTACAGAAACTAGTAATACAGCTATTTCTTTCTGTATAATGAACCGATCATCGCATTAGTTTTCCTGAGAGTTACACAGCATCAACAAGCTAATGCTAGTTCTCCATCTGGATCTCAGAAGCAGCAAAGCATTTAGAGATACACAAAATTGCTCCAGGCACCCAGAAGAGTTAATCTGGCTCTGCTAGAGGATGGTCTAATTTGCACCAGCCTGCTTGGATTCCTGAAAGCACCATATACCCACTAGACACTGCTGGAGCACTCCATGTACGACTCATTCCCAATGTCTTCTGCACCAGGAGCTGGGAGAGGGAGGCCTTAGGAGCTGCCTTCTACCAGATCTGTGCCTTCAAGGGATCACCTTGCTCCCCACAAAAAGGGGTAGAGTGTGGCTGACAATCTCTCTCTTTATTGATATATACATACCTCATTCTACTCAATGGTATTATTTCAGAATAACTGACATTATTCCGAAATAACATAGTCTGCATCTACATAGCAAGCCATTATTTTGAAATAACATTGAGCAGGAGGACTTCTTATTTTGACTCCTGTAACCCTCATTTTACGAGGAAGAGTGCTTTAACTCAGATTTCCTGTTATGTAGGCAGCACCAAAAGCCAAAATAAGCTATTTTGACTTAAGCTACGCAATTGACATAGCTCAAGTTGCGAAGCTTATTTTGGCTTTAGCCCTGCTGTGTAGACATGCCCTTATTGTCTTATTGTCCCAGCTGAAGCCAGTGGTAAAGCTCCCATTGACATTAATCAGCCCAGGAGTGAGGGAGGAATTTAATCAGAGTGCTGCTATAAGGGTCAGAGATGGAGAAGACTGATTAGTTCCCATATAATCCATCTCTGCCAATGCAGGATTGCTCTCAGCAATACATGATCTTGTATTTTTGGCCAGTCTAACTTAAATGTCCCATTGGATGGGGATTCCATAATTCTCTTCAGAGACTATTCTATAGACAAGTCAGTCAGTCTCTCAACAGTTTTCCTCCTCCTCATCAGAAATGAGATATCACTATATAAACCAAAGTTGTTGCCATCCTTCCAGTGCTTGTATATTATTATTGCCATCCTTCCGCCAGGTGTTATCATCAGTGAAAAGAGCTAAACTCAGATATCATGGGGGTACCTCTTAAAGCTAATAAACAGCACTGGCTTCTGCTAACCCTGTATTCTATCCATGCCAAATGTGGATCAATATTACAGTCGAGGGATGTTGGTTGTACATGAGAGTGCACATGCTTTGCTTCCACTTCTGCATCACCTCTTGCCATGATGCTTCTTAATGCTGAGTCTGAGTCCTCAAACTTCACCAGATCCAGATCAGTGGTGTCAGATAGGGAATTCCATAGCAAAGTTCACTCTGCACTATCATTAACCATTCTATGTTTGTGTGTGTGTGTGTGTGTGTGTGTGTGTGTGTGTGTGTGTGTTGTGGAATGGGAGTGAGGGGGTCAGTGGCATCATAGGATGCTTGAACAGTCTCCACCACCAGGGTCTCATTCCTAGTCAAAGGCAGCATTCCCTTTCCCCTGCCTCTTGTTTCTGTAGCTTATGTCCAGCTCTACTGGCCATCCATGCAAGGTTGGAGACTAGGACAACTCCTCACTCTTGGACTATTAAGTATAGTTATTTGCTCCCCGCCCCCTATAATATAGATAACAGCAGTTAACAACTTGAATGAATTTTAATCAAAACGACCAGAATGTCACAGTGGGAGGGTGGGTAACTTGCAAATAAGGCCGTCTGGTTCTATTCCTCACATTCGCCAACAGATGGCAGCAGACAACTGCGTCCCTAAATTACAGAGCAGCTGCAGGCTTGCATCTGTATTGGGACAGTGTTTAGGAATTCCAGTTGTGGATTGGGATGCATGGTGGGGGGGGGGGGGCGGGGGAAGGGGAGGTGCTGCACACTCTCAGAACAAAAAACACTCTCTATAGTGAATAGTTTACTGTGACTGTGCAATTAACAAAACCAATGATTGCCCATTCCCTGTACTTCTAGCTTGAAAAGGCTGAAGATAGGGTAGCAATACTAGTTACCCCAAACAGTGTATGTCGATGTTTAGGGTATCCACAATAGGTGATAGAATATTCCCCTTTACTTTGGTCACTGATTTCTAAAGCTATTGCTATTGAGCTCTTTTGATTTTTTCACAAATCAATCCCTCCTTTCCCCTACTTATTTTAATTGCTGTTCTCTGAACTGTCTCCAGTGTTCCAATCTCTTTCTGATGATGTGCTGACAAAAGCCTTCACTATTCCTGATGCAGTTGCTCCAGAGGCAACTAGAGAGGACCTGTTACCTACCTGCTCTGCAAAATGCTGCTACTACCTGTGGAATCTAAATTTTCATTGGTCTTTTTTGCTTTCAGATTACATTGTGCACCTGTAGCTTTCTTCATCTCAGTCAGTATCTATGGTTGGTTTTGAATCTCAGATTAAACCTTGCTTGTTAATTTGTTTCCTGTATTTTCCCCATGTTTTTCATCCCTGCGTTTCATTTCTTACTCCTCACAGGAGTTCACAAATCCTTTTTAGTTTGTTATTTGTGTTACAGTAGCTCATGGGGCACTAACTCAGATCAAGGCCAGAAGGAGGAAGTGGGTGACAGGGGATGGATCACTTGATGATTATCTGGCTCTGTTCATTCCATCTGAGGCACCTAGCTTTGGCCACTGTCCCAAGACAAGATACTGAGCTACATGGTCCTTTGGTCTGATAGAGTATGGCTGCTCTTGGTTATTACTGAGCTAGATACAATACCAACACATTGTAAGAGACACTCCCTGCCTCAAGGAGCTTAGTGTCTAAGTAGGAGAGACTGACAAAAAGTGAGGCGAGAAGTACTGTTTTATCGCAGTGGACAGATAGGGAATTGAGGCAAGAGATTAGGAATTCAATTCTGTAAGGGGGGCTGAGATCCAAGCAAAGGTTTTAAATGTTAATGTTATGCATGTGAGTAGATCCACTGAAATCAGCAAATAAATTGAGCTAAGTAGGGCTGCTTATGTGTGTAGTTAAACCTGTGAATTGACTCTTGAGCAGAGGACAGGTTCCAGGAGGGAAATTTTTGGAGGATGGACTAATAATAAATTTCAAAAAATTACTTTTGCTCCTATGCAGAACAAAAATGAGACCTTGCAACTTTTTTTTTTTCAGGGACAGAGAGACCACCCAGTGTAGCAATAGCTAGATTGCTACGTAGGGGAACCAAAAGCCTGCACAGGTCCCTGGCAAAGTGTGTAGTGCCAGAGGGGAGGCACCTTGGGTTGAAGAGGGGTTGCTGTGGGCAGCCAGATCGCCACACTGCCCGGAGTATGGCTGTCCCCCAGCCCTGAGTGCGGGGCTTGGTGCTTTGGCAGTGATTTAAAAGGCACAGGGCTCTGCCCACTGCCGCTTTGAATTGCCAGGCCTTAGAGCATCTGTCCTCTTTACTCCCAGCCCATTGACAATCCATCGGCAGGCCTGTGTTTTAGGTACTGAGCAGGGATGAGGGTGACACTGCTTCATATCCTTGCTCAACTGATTCAGGCCTTCCCCATCCCAGACAAGTGTCCCAAACACTAGGCTACTGAGTGACTCTCTCCCTTTGGGGCTATTCTCTTTTTGTCACTGGGAGGGAGAGGGAGAGAAAGAGAGAAAGAGAGGGTATGTCTACACTACCACCCTAGTTCGAACTAGGGTGGTTAATGTAGGCAACCGGAGTTGCAAATGAAGCCCGGGATTTGAATTTCCCAGGCTTCATTTGCATCTTGCTGGGCACCGCCATTTTTAAATGTCCGCTAGTTCGGACTCCATGCTCGCGGCTACACGCGGCTCGAACTAGGTAGTTCGAGGTGGTTCAAACTAGGGTGGTAGTGTAGACATACCCAGAGAGACTCTATAGCCTGATGCTCAGAGCACTTGCTTGGTTTATAGCAGACTCAGTACAAGTCTGCCTGATTTAGCACAGGACTTGAGCTGAGTCTGCCATGTCCCACCTGGGAACACCTGCCTGACCCTGGGAAATTCTCAGGAAATGGTAAATATTTTAATTTGGACAAAATGACCTTTTTCAACAGAAAAATGTTTTGTTAATTTTTTTATCTAGCCCTACTCTCCTGCCCTTATTTTTTAAGATTCTTTCCAGTGAAGAAGCAAAATGTATCTACAATGAATAGGGGCCTGCTTTCACTGAACAGCTTAATAAAATCCCACCACTGCCGGTATGTTAGTATAACCCTAAACCTGCTAGCAGAAATGTACAACGCTTGCTTCTCCTCTTACTTGCACTGGTATTAATGAGACGTAAACTCCATCCAAGTCAGTGGAGTCAGCCCATTTAAGAGCTGAGGAGAATGAAGCCCACAGTTCTGTAAGTAGTCCTTGAGCTGCGCTAGTCCTCCTGAGTACTATCCACTTATACCACAGGGAAAATGTAATCAACCATGTTGCAAGTGGAATTAAGAGAAAACATCTCCCTCAACTATATTAATTCGTTAGGCCAATTCTCTTAATTACAGCTAGATAAACCTTAACTTCATGTTCAGATTCCCCCTCAGGCCTGGCACTTAAGGGAAACTTCTTGTTCCACACTGCAATTCTTTCCTTTTCTTTTTGAATGGTGTTTTGCTCCATCTCATCCAGGGATGGAGAACTATGAAGATTAAAATGAAAAGCCTCCTGGAGTTCAGCTCCTCTATGCACTGGTTGCTGCAATGTTAGACTATCTTGTTGGTTGCTGGCACCAAGCTATCCTCTTACCTCAGGCTGATTGCTGGCTAGTTTATAAAAAAAAAACCATTTCTCTCTGCTTCTGACACAGAGGCTTTTGGTGGGGAGAAGAATATATTAAACATGTAGAAGAAATAGGGAACCGTTTCAAGTTTCTTAAGAGTTGGTATAAAATAAAGGCAGGCTGCTAGCAGGAAAAAAAAATCAAGATCTTTAAAGGGCCCTTCTAAAGTGAATTCTTTCAAGTCCCACTTCTGCAGTTTGATATACAGTCCTAAGTGTGGGGGACTATAAATCTGGTCAACATACACTATTGCTGTGAGCAAAATAAGCAAGTTGGATCCACCACGTGATGGACAAGCTGTGGCATGCTGGTGAACTACTGTGCTGGCAATTAGCGGAGCTTGACTATATATTCCATTTTTTGTAATGAGTTGTGGTGGAGGCGGAGCTAGAACTGAGTGTTTGGCTTTTTTGCCATCAGCTAGAGAAGAAAATAAAGCGAACCACGTAACTCTGCAGAAGGCATGGAAGAGGGCATCTGTGCATAAGGTATTTCACTCATCATCAATTATCCTAGAGTGCCATTTAGAACAAGGGCTGTACATTAGGCCTGAAATATTGGGCTTGAGAAAAGCAATTGTTTTGCTCCGTTAGAAGATTAAATATAAGTAGTAGCGGTGGGATTTTCAGAAGTGCAGAGTAGGGATGTAATCATTTACAGCCAAATGACTAAACATTAGGTTAACCGAATGTTTAACTGGTTAACCTACTAAGCGGGATCCTAGCCATGTGGAGTGAGTCACCAGCTGGGGCCCAGCAGGGCAGGAGCAGCTATCTACCCGTGACAGGCCATGGGTGGGGGCTGTTTCCAGGTAATGGGTTAACTGTTACCCAGTAAGCATCACCCAGAAAGGTTACCCATTCACCTCCCGGTTATCCATTCACATCTCTTGTGCAGAAGTGTTAGTCATTGAAGTTAATAGTCCAGCTCCCATTAACTATGATGGGAATGAGGCCAGTGCCAAGTGCTTTTGAAAATCAAAGGCCTAAGGTTCTGCAAATACTAACCATGAGGGTGTTCCCCCTCTTGCACGGGTGAGTTTGCCAAGTCAGAACCCATTTCCTTGCTAGCATGTACATGATTTATTTACTTATGGGACTTCATTTAGCTTGTGCATTGATGCTAGACTAGTCTGCTTCTAATACGTTTCATTTTCTGGGGCTCATGCATTGGCACAATGCTGTCTTTGTGTTACAAGTGAAGTCATAATGTGCTGGTTTCCTGAAAAGTGGCACATTAAAACCCCCATCTGGACTTCTGGGTGATTTGAATATTTTCATTTCCATCTGCCCCTTCCTAAGAGCCACTCATTTACCATTTCAATACTGTGGTATCTGCAAGAACTGTAGTGCTAGAGCATGAGAAGTTGAAAAAGCACAGTGACTTTGAGGGGACCATTGTGATGGGGCGTTCCATATTCTCCATGGAGATGCGCTTATGAATATGACATCACTGGAAAAAGGGAGGAGGGAGGAACAAGGAGTCTGTGCAGCTCTCTTTACATTGAGAAAGATGGTGAATTTCATGAGTTTATACTGTGCAGATCTCTATCCAGCATAAGCCGGATTTACCTATGGTTCAGCTCCCAGACAGGCTGTGTACTGGAGTTCTGGGGAAAGGCCTTACACTAAGCTGCTTACAGTGAGTGTTTGCAGCCTTGGAAGTATGACCCTGTCCCTGTATCTGTGCTGAAGCAGGCTGGAGAGCTGGGCTCAAGAGAACAAGGTTACAGGGAGCCCAGCTGTCAGGGAAAGCAGGCTCAGTAGAGTTTCAGCACATCAGGTAACAGTCTCAAGAGGTATGTCTACACTACCCTCCTAGTTCGAACTAGCGGGGTAATGTAGGCATACCGCACTTGCAAATGAAGCCCGGGATTTGAATTTCCCGGGCTTCATTTGCATAAGCGGGGCGCCGTTATTTTTAAAACCCCGCTCGTTCGAACCCCGTGCAGTGCGGCTACACGGGGCACGAACTAGGTAGTTCGAACTAGGCTTCCTAGTTCGAACTACCGTTACTCCTCATTCCACGAGGAGTAACGGTAGTTCAAACTAGGAAGCCTAGTTCGAACTACCTAGTTCGTGCCCCGTGTAGCCGCGCTGCACGGGGTTCGAATGAGCGGGGATTTAAAAATGGCAGCGCCCCGCTTATGCAAATGAAGCCCTGGAAATTCAAATCCCGGGCTTCATTTGCAAGTGCGGTATGCCTACATTACCCCGCTAGTTCGAACTAGCGGGGTAGTGTAGACATACCCAAGGGGATCCTGACCTGTCACAACCACGTCGTCTTAACTTCTCCAAGTCAGAAGTCAGTCCAATGAAAGATATTGTCTCACCCACTTCATCTCTCTAAGCAGATGTCCTCACAGAAGCACTGTTTTGTTGGCTTCACTGCATGTACACTGGCGGTTTTGCCAGCATATCTATATCTGGTAGGTGGTGTAATTTTTACACACTTCTAATGAACATAGTTAGATTGGTAAAACTTTGCCATATAGATGAGGCTTGGTTCAATCATTGAACACATGTAGAAGAGCTTTACCTATCTCAGTACATCCCTGAAAGCAGAGATATTACCCCCGATCTATAGCTCTGGCTATTGCTATATTCCCTAAGACTGGGGAAGAGTTGTGGGCTGCTGTCTGTACATGCGCTACAATCAGGGTAGCTCAGGGAAGATGAATAAGTCTTTATTAACATACAGGCCCGCCAATGGCGAGGGGGAAGGAGGGAAAGAGGACAACTGCTCTGGAACCTGGCAATCTAATGGGGCTTCTGGTGACTGCTGCTGATCCGCTGAAGCCCTGGGACCCTTAAATCACCACCGGAGTCTAGAGTGGTGGGCTGCAAAGTCCCAGGTAGCGTACTCCAGATGGCACTGAGGGGGGAGGCAGTGCAGTCTGGGCAGCACTGTGGGCCTGCTATCCCAGCCCTGCCCCTTCCACTGAGGCTCCACCCCTTCCAGGGACATGGAGCTGGCTCCCCCCTACCTTGCCCAGTGAGTTTGTCGGCTCGCCTGTTAACATAAGCAAACTGCAAGGGGCAGATGTGGCACATTGCGTTGCACTGTGTGACCTTGCCTTTAGAACTTTCTGCCAGTGGGCAACTCCACAATGCTCTTGTATATGTGATTTTTAAAGCAATAAAATGGGAGACAGACAGCTATGATGCCCATCTTCTGTATATGTGAATGAAAAATATCTGTCATCCTGTGCAATGAAAAGTCACAAAACTTCATCCTTGTCTTGGGAAGGAACCAGCCAAGTCTGAGCTAGTTGATTTCTTTTTCCATTGCAGTTTTTCAATGATAGATTCTCAGCATGTTTTTAGGGGAAGCAGGTGGAAGAAGGGCAGCATATGTGCAGAATTGCAAAGGGATTTTTAAGTTGTTTTAATTTATCAGCGCCTACAGGAGTTGACAATTCAGGTGGCATTAAATAATGAAGTGAACAGTGCAAATTGCTGTACAAAAACAACTTCCAATCACTTGAATCCTGGTACCCAATTACTACCTGTGTGAAACATCTTGACAGCCCATATACTAGCCTTACACGTCATCCCATCAGAGACCAAAATTTTTCAGAGTTTAGAAACAAATAATATCACTGAAATATCTTAACCAAGAGAAATAAATCATGTCAAACCAAATAAATCAAAAGACATTCATTTATTTCACTTAATTCTCTTACAAATGCTCTAAGAAAATGGTGAAGAGGCGTGTTCTCTACCTGTGATGTATAACAGGCCTGTACGGTCTCAAGGCTGCGATGTTGACAGATTCCAAGGACAGAAGAGACTACTGTCATCATTTAGTCTGACTCCAGCACCTCACAGGCCATAGAATTTCTCAGAATAAATCCTGTTTGAACAACAGCATAGATTGTAGAAAAACATCCAATCTTAATTTCCATCACAACCCTTAGCAGTTTGTTCCCACAGTCAATTACCCACTCTGTTAAGCCTTATTTCAAGTCTGAATTTGCTTCAGTTTCCAACTACTGGATCTTGCTGTACCTTTTTCTGCTAGACTGAAGAGCCCATTTACCACTTTTTTGTTCCCCACTTTGTTATTTATGGACTGGGATCAAATGACCCCATAACTTTCTCTTCGTTAAGCCAACTGGATATAGCTGTAAGTCTATCACCCCAAAATGTGATCAGATCCTTATCATTCTCATGGCTCTTCACACTTCCAGGATGTTGATAAATGGGAAACAGTTCAATGAACCCCAGGACTGGGACTGGCACTTGCTTTGCCCAGAGGGATATTGGCACATCCCCCATCCCTCATGAAGCCCCATCCAAATCAGTGGTCATTGATTTCAGCGGGATTTGGTTCTAAAAAATGGTTAGTTACAGTAGGACTAAGGGGGAAAGGAGAGCACAGGATTGATTAAGAAAACTCCAATAAAACTCCTTCCACTTATAACATTTTGGACTTTCCTTACTTTGAGAACAATTCTCATATGGATGCTTCATTTTTTTTTCTCCCAGGCTATGTCTACGCTACAGAGTTTTTTCGGAAAAATAGCCATTTTTCCAAAAAAACTTCACTTACATCCACACACTGCAATCGCTTTCTTTCGAAAAAAAATTGAAAGTACAGAGGGGGGTTTCCAACATTGGTAAACCTCTTTCTATGAGGAAGAAGCCTTTTTCTAGAAGAGCTCTTTTAGAAAAAGGCATGTGTGGATGGGGAAGAGGGAGTTCTTTCGAAAGAAGAGGAAAGAGAAAAAAGCACGGGTGCTCTGGGCTACTTCTAGACTGCAATCCTCTTTCGAAAGAGGCTTTTTTGAAAAAGAGCATCTAGACTACAACCAGTACTTTCGAAAAAGCAAGCCGCTTTTTCGAAAGAGAGCACCCAAGCAGTCTGGATGCTCTCTCTTAAAAAAGCACAGTTTGCATTCAATAGTGCCTTTTTTCAAAAGAGCACTTTTGAAAAAAGGTGTTATTCCTTATAAAACAAGGTTTTCCGTGGTCGAAAAAACTGCTGCGTTCTTTCAATTTACTTTCGAAAGAACATGGCAGCAGTCTAGACGCAGGGGAAGTTTTTTTCGAAAAAACTCTGTAGTCTAGACACACCTGGTGACCACTCTGTCCATAATAATCCCAGCTGAAATGTGAGATAGCACCCATTCAATGTGGAAGTGCTTTTGAAAAAGCAGATTGCTTTTTGATGCACTTTTGTAGTGTGGATGCTCTCTTTCAGAAGAAGTTTTTTCAGAAGATCTCTTCTGGAAAAGCTTCCGAAAGAATCCTGCAGACTAGATGTTGCCCCACATTGTTATATTTGCCTGCAGTTCTGAAGATCGGTAAAACACTCAGACTTTTACCTTTAAGAGGGGGAGGGGAGGGGATTTTCTTACTCATCAAGAAACATCTCACTTCTCCAATCCTCCCGCCTCCTAAACCAAAAGAAAGCAAAAAACCAAGCCCCGTGGTGTTACTAGCATTGCTTGTAATACTATTGAAAACACCGTCTTGGTCACAAATCTCTTGTTATGTTTTAGGAGCTACTGTAATATGCACAACTGCAGAGAAGTGGGTACATTCTGAGAACTGGCATTTGAACAGTGGTCAGAGCTGTTTGTGGTTATAAACTTCACCTGGATATCACATCCCCAAAGCCAGCTTACTTTGGGATCACACTGTGTAATGATTTTAATTTTTTTTTTACTGCAGTTAATATGGCATGAACAATGCCTAGAGCTGCCATAAACTGGTAAAGAGAAGGTTCCAGGGAAAGTACAAAAATGAGGGCTTTGGCTTGACTGAGGTTTTCTTATAGCATGAAAGCTGCAAGCGACTGCTTTTCATGCTCAGACTGTCTTAGGGTCACCCTACTTTTGCTGAAAAGACACAAGGTCAAGATTCTCTGCTGTGGCTATGGGTAGGCATGGCCCAGCCAAGGGGAGGGCAATATGGCACTAAGCCACCATTGTGCCTCTGTGACCCTCTTCTAGAGTAATTTTTGTAGTAGCCCCAAAGGCTCCTCTAATGTCTCCTCTTTATACTGCTATCTATGGCCTGTCTATGGCCTGCTCCAACTCAGAATCCTCCTCCTTTTATTCATTGCCATGCCTCATTTGCATATCTTCTTGTGCAAGAATGCGCAATGTAGATGTAGCCTCTGAGTATAAGACATGTCCCTATATTTACATGAGCAAAGTGCTTCTTGTGTAGATTTGACTTTGATGAGCCTTGCAGGTTAGGTTTAATGCTCACTGAAAGAGCCAAAGTGTGTGGGAAACAGCTGCTGATTGTGTACACAGAGTAGCGATAGAAAACAGGGAGCTTCCACTCTGTCCATATATGCAATTCTTGTAGTGGACACACAGGGAACCTCCTGGAATTTAGATGCCATTTGAATTCAGACCTACCGTCTACTTTG
This sequence comes from Pelodiscus sinensis, assembly GCF_049634645.1. Taxonomy (NCBI): domain Eukaryota; kingdom Metazoa; phylum Chordata; order Testudines; family Trionychidae; genus Pelodiscus; species Pelodiscus sinensis. Next base: position 313,323,915 of record NC_134711.1, read on the forward strand.
CATCTCAGAATACTCTGCAAATACAAGCACTCCTGAATTGTGGAACCAGACTTCATAGCTTTTGGCCCACTATTAACTGTGAGGGATAAAATATTTATCCAACATCATTTTAATCCTGTCATGGATTTTCCCATTTTGGAGGCTCTTTGCAACACTAATGATTAGCTTTATTCATTATATTTGTTGGAAACTGATACAGCTGTATCTATCAAATCTACCTACGAAGCCCAAGACACAAGAACATGTGCAAATAACGAAACAGCAAAAACACAATCAAATATACAAAGATCAAAGGAACTCCTTGAAATTCCACGTGTTATAGAAAAAAAAACTCAGGAAGAGAAAGAGAGAGAGAAAAGTGAGAGGAAAGTTCCATGGTTTCATATAAGTTAAGGCCAGAAGGGATCATTAGACTATCTAATCTGAGCCCCGGTATATCACAGGTCATTACATTTCCCAATGACTTTAGTTAAGCTAAAGCATTTCAGGACTGTGTCACAGCTGGAGAACAGGAGAGATTGAGGGGTCACCAATGCCTGGGGCCCCTGCAATGGCAGGGAACTGATTAGATGAGATATGCCCTGATAATGCTAGCAGGAGATCTATGCTATCTATCTTATTTTGCAGAAGAAGGTGGAAAATGCCCAAAGTCCCTGCCAATCTGACCTGGGGGAACATTCCTTCCCAACCTTGAACATATGAGCAAGAGACACCAGGCAGGCATTTAAGACAGCAGATTCTCTGTAGTGCCTAAGCCAGTGTCCTGTCTACAGCTGTGGCCAATCTCATGCTTCAGAGGTAGACAAAAACAATCCCCAAATACATCTGGTCTATTGTGCATCAGTTTTCTTGAATGATTTTCCTGTACAATTTTTCTAAGCATCTACTATTGTATTTACTCTCACTGGTGACAGACATGGTATAATAATGCTAACACTTATTTAATGACTACTGCAGTATTACCTATAGACCAGAGTCAAGCTGGGTCCCATTGTGCTAGGTGCTGTACAAACACAATAAATGACAGTCCCTGCCTGAAAGCACTTTCATCTACCTGTTACACCTTGCCTTTTAGATTGTAACACAAATACCCAGATAGGGCAAGAAAGATGGAGTCATAAATATAACAGGGTATACACATTTACAGCCACTCAGTAGTAGTGATCCCAGCTCTCTCCCTGCCCAGCAGTTATCAGAGTGTAATTTATGAGTTTTGAGAGGGAACCTGAAGGAAGACAAGGTGGTGGCTCTGCAGGGAACTTTTCCTACTTGTAAGTGGCAGCATGGGAAAAAGGGCAGAAGTGCTTGTTGGAGAGGTGACTATCTGAGAAAGACACCATTGGCAAAGGTGGAAGCTGACCATTTGAAAAATTACTAGTCGAATAGGTAGTGGGTTGAAATTAATATTTTTCATCCCTGTGCAGAATAAATTTTATGTGCACCAAGGCATGCACAAGTGTGAACTGCCAGTAGAAACACATGTTGTTGGCAGTGGGTGCTCTGCTAATCAGCTGAATGGTATTAGAATATCTTCTGGATGGCCACCGAAGAACTGTGCTTACTGGGAAACTGGTCTAAGTTTTGGATGGCTTTGTGAGGACAAGAAGTTTGCAGCTGGCACAATGGAAGAGGGGAAGTCAATGGAGGACTATTAGAGAGGACTGAATAGTCAGAGCAGTGGGCCGAGATGATCTTAGCATGTTGAATGGATTTAACCAGGATTCAAGGCCTCGGTCAAGCATCAGTGCTGTGGAGTGGTTATACAGCTCCTGATCCTCTATAGTTAGCAGGCAGGACCTGCTACTGGGGAAGTTTAATAAAGAAAGTTACTTCCTAATTAGGGAGTTTTCTAGTTACTGCTTAAGGCATGGCTCTTCATGGTTATAGCCTCACTATAAAGGTCAATGGAGGGAGCAATTACAAATAATCAAAGTGTGAAATGAGCAGGGCTTGGGCAAGAATTTTAGTAGCCTGGGCACTGAGAAAAGGTCATATTTAGAAACATTGTGCAGAAAGAAATTGCAAGATTTGGACACTGTGTGCCTATGGCAAAAGTGCCTAAATGGTACAGTGTAAAGGAACATGCTCCTTGGACAAGAGAATTTACTGTCTGAGACAAAGGGAGTATTGGGCTGATTCAACTCCAGGCAAGGGCAGTTGGATCAGAGTCACAGCCTGCACAGTTCACTGCAGAGCTGAAGGACTGCTGCTCATGATACCATTTTATGACTAATTCTATTACTATAGGGCTGTGTCTAGACTGGCAAGTTTTTCCGCAAAATCATCTGCTTTTATGGAAAAACTTGCCAGCTGTCTACACTGGCTGCTTGAATTTCCGGAAAAGCACTGATGATCTCATGTAAAATCATCAGTGCTTTTCTGGAAAAACTATGCTGTGCGAACGACTTTTGCACAAAAGGGACAGTGTAGACAGCACAGTACTGATTTCCACAAAAAAGCCCCGATCATGAAAAAGGCGATCGGGGCTTTTTTGCAGAAAACCGCGTCTAGATTGGCCACGGACGCTTTTCCGCAAAAAGTGCTTTTGCGGAAAAGCATCCTGTCAATCTAGGCGCGCTTTTCCGAAAACGCTTTTAACGGAAAACTTTTCCGTTAAAAGCATTTTCGGAAAGTCATGCCAGTGCAGACGTAGCCTAGTAGTACCTAGAAACCTCAACCAACAGGACTCCATTGTACTGGGCACCATGATGATGTAATTGTTGGTGAATATAGGGGACAGACTTTAACAAGGCCTGGCAATCAACATCTATTCTAACTCAGCTACCTCATTAGAGGTTGCATTTACAAGCCTTCCTGGTACGTAGTAGTTACTTCTTCTACTAACGTCTTTAGAGTGTTGCTATACCCTCTTCCAGGGGAACAAGATTTGACTGCACTCTTCTCTATCTGGATGTTTGTTTACTGTTTAATCTGTGTCTGAGATCTTATGATGACAGAAGAAGTCATTTAGCTGACCACCATATTCCTCTTTAATAGCCTGACAGCTTCCTTCATACCCCCTCTGAAGCCTGCCAAGTGCACTCCTTTTTCATACAGTAACTTAACTACTCCCCTTAAAAAAACCTAAAACCCCATAATTCTCCTGTGGGTCTTTTTTTTATTTCCACAGTGATATTCTTAGTAAGATACTCTAATGTAGGCACAGGTGTCTAGAAGTAGTCTCCAAAGCACTTAGAACAATTTCCTCTGAGCTTGATTCCTCTTATACATAATGTAACCATAAACTGTATTGACAGTTTCATGGTATTATCTATTATCCATTCTCATTCTCATAGTCTGTGCATGAATTCTTAGCATATATTCTTTTCTCTGAAAACATATGAGCTCCTTCAAACCGAGGGACCCAGTGGTGCTGTAACATTTTAATAGTGGGGGGAGAGGCGGAGCTGAAAGCCAGCCACTGTACCCCTGTCTACCCCCTCCTTCCCAAAGCCGGGGTCAGGAACAGGACTGTGTCTCCAGGTGCACAGGGGCAAGAGGGCCAAAGATGGGACCAGTAGCCAGGTGCCTGAGCAGCAGCTGGGAGCTTGTGTGTGGAGCGGCAGTAGAGCCCCGTGTAAAATGTGGGGGTGCTGCAGCACCTGTGCACCTAATTCCCAACCCTATGTATGAAATTGAGCAAGTCAAGTTGATATATTTGTCTGTCTTTGATAAGTTTCTGGAAATAATTTCTTCAATGTTGTTTGCTGGTCCAACCGGTCAGGAACGTATAGAATTCAATGCCACATTAAGCTGCATTTCCCTCAGAAGGCTTGCTCTTACCCCTATGGTGGGCTGTGCCAGCCCCACACCGGCTCAGAATGGGTTAACAAGAACTTGTAGGCTCAATCAAGGGGCTAATGGAAGCCTGGGCTCAATGAGACTTGCCCTTCTGCACCTGCAGAACTATCAAGACTGGAGGGGAGAATAAAAAAAGGCCTGAAGCCAGCTCAGCTGAGGGGGGGTGGAGCTGGATCTTTGGCTATCTCTCAGTGAGTAAAGTGTGGTTGGAGTCAGGGAGTTGGGCTGGGCTTCTGGCAGACAGCACCACTCTGAAGAGAGTTAGGCCTGCAAAGAGGAACCCAAGGTAGTTGGGAAGGAAAACAGGAGGATGAGAGTTCACCTGGGATTCTCTGTGCTGGTGAGTGGAAAAAACTCCCCTGCAGCTGGATGGTAGAAATTGCCAAGAAGCTCTGCACTGAGCCTGTGAAAGAGGGAGGAGCTGATACTGAGAGTCTCAGACAAGGCACAGGACCCAGGCTGGGTAAGGTAGGAAGTGGGTGAGGGACTTGGCCAAGAGAACCTGTGTAGTCAGGCTTTGATATCTATCAACATGTTCCTGGTCCAGAATTCAGTGGAGAGAGGCCTGGGTTCCATTACCAGCCCATTGAAAAAGGAGGCACAGAACTCTGAAGGAACCTTAAACAAGGGGAAGGATTATTGAAAGCCCCCTGAAACTGGGCTAAGAACTAGTCAGTCTGGGCTTAGGCTGAAGCCTCTGTGGGAGGTCAATGGACTGATCATTTGTTGGACTATAGGTTTACCCCAGAAGAGTTGCAAATGTGATGATTGGCAGGGGGCTGAGACACTGGGGGGTGGGTTCTGAGGTAGGAGAGCCTGCTATGCCCAGCTGTGAAAATACACACTGACAGTTGAGTCATGCTTGCATCACTGTAGAGATCAGTGGCCATTTTGCTACTGACACTAGGAGCAGGGGTGAGCTTTTAGAGCATGCCTACACAAAGAAAAAACCCATGGTGCTGAGTCTCAGCCTGGGTCAGTTCACTCAGGCTCATGAGCCTTTCGCTGCCGGACTGAAATTGCAGGGTAGACACTCCTGCTTGAGCTAGCAGCCAGGCTCTGAAAACTGTTGATCGGGGAGGGTCCTGGTGCCCGAGTGCAATATTTACACTGTCTTTAGTCCTGCACCCAAGAGCCTAGTCTATTAACCTTTACTCTTTAACCCTGTGTAACGGGTTTTTCCTTTCACGTAGACATACCCCAATAGTGACTCAGGTAGTACTTCACTTGTCACTCTTCCTCCTGGGCCCTGTGTTTATTGAAATACACCTGCTGCTTCCTAGCCATTCCTTAGTCACCCAAGGATAACCCCTTTCCCTGTTGTATTTTCTAACCTTATTAGCCTACTGTGCAATACAGTGTCAAATGCCTCTTTCTAATCAAACTAGATTATCTCTACAACATTGCCCTTTTTCCCCCCCTCACCCTCTGTTATCTCCTTGAACAGTCCAGAGGGGCTTGCCAGGAGAGATTTACCTTTTATGAAACCTGGCTGAGTAGCTGTGACCAGCTCATTCTTTTCAGTGTTTTGCAATATCTGGATTTCTCCTGCATCTTCGATTGGATGAGCCAGTCAATCGGCTTTTCAGCATCTGCCTGTTCTTATCATGACTAGGTTAGGTTTGTCCCTCTCCAAAGAACAGCTCAAAATATTTGTTACTAAATGAGACCTTCTGGCATTTCCTTTGAGCTTCTAAGGCAGGAGTGGGGAACCTCAGATACACTGGCTGCATGAGGGTTAGCTGCTAGCAGGCTACCAGATGCTTTGTTTACCTGAGCGTCCATGGGTACAGCTGCTTCTAGTTCCCAGTGAATGCTGTTCACTGTTCCTGGCTAGCAGGAGGTGTGGGGAGTGGCGCAGGCTAGGACACTGCATCTTAAAGTGCCAATTGGCAAGAAATGGTGAACTGCAGCTACTGAGAGCTACAAGTGGCCATGCCTGTGGATGCTCAGGTAAAGAAATTATCTAGTGACCTGCCAGCAGCTACCTCTCATCAACTGCATCCAGCTCATATGCCAGAAGTTCCCCACCCCTGTTCTAAGGAAATGATTTGCTCAGTATTGGGCCTTGACTGTGTGCAGTGATTTGATTTAGCCCCTCGAGGGGCATCTAAGTGTAACCCACACACCTAGTGAGGTTCACTGTCCCATAGTGGCACTTAGACCACAGCAACAGATAAGACCAAGAGACCTCTACAGCATGGGCTGAGAGTCAGCTGGCTTTTAGCCCATGCTGTAGAGGTCTCTTGGTTTTATCTGTTGCTGTGGTCTAAGTGCCACTGCGTGGGACAGTGAACCACACTAGGTGTGTGGGTTACACAAGCACAGTGTAAGTGTCTGATGGTTTTTATACAGTGTTGAGCAGTGTTCCCGCTAAGATTTCTTTCCATCCATGAGTAACCAACATCCTCAGTTTATAGCCCTCTCTTAGACCCTCCCCCAGGATTAGATGATCTCTCAGGGTCCCTTCCCATCCTATGATTACTGTCAGAGTTCAAAATACCAAAAGGACATTGGTGGGTTTGCTACCAATATCATAAGTATGAGATCCAGCAGAAAAGTTTGAACTATAGCATCTCTCAACTTTTATTAAGATACCAAGATATGACCACAGTGTGTCAATGTTGCAAAAGTGAAAAGTATTTAAGCTTCCTCTGTACCTTCTGTATTGTCCATCTTGCCAGAAGCAAGTCCAGTTGCTGTTGTATGTTAGATTAGCCTCAAGGCTGCTCTAAGTCTGCACGACCCACAGTTCCACAGAAGTCATATGAGGCCAAAAATAAGCACAGTTCAGCACTGCTCTAGATTTCCTTAGAATGCCCCTATACTGGGAGCTTTGGGCAGGGGGCACCACAGACCCATTTCATTGTCTCTAAGAAAGCTAGGGTGGTCCCCTACCTACAGTGGGGGTAAGACCCAAGTAGTGAACTGAGATCAATGTCTTTAGGGTACTTTTGTGCCATTGGCATGCAAAATGGTTCTAGGGCATCCGATGGTGTGATGTGTGACTCCATGCCTTTGTGCCATTGGATCAAGAGCTACTGGGTTGTCCAGCCTTCTCCTTCACATGTTCACACTGCATAATGCTGCACAAATGGGGAGCAGGTTTAAAACTAATAAAAGAAAGTTCTTCTTCACACAGCGTGTAGTCAACCTGTGGAACTCCTTGCCAGAGGAGGCTGTGAAGGCTAGGACTATAACAGAGTTTAAAGAGAAGCTAGATAATTTCATGGAGGTTAGGTCCATAAAAGGCTATTAGCCAGGGGATAAAATGGTGTCCTTGGCCTCTGTCTGTCAGAGGCTGGAGAGGGATGGCAGGAGACAAATGGCTTGATCATTGTCTTCGGTCCACCCTCTCTGGGGCACCTGGTGCTGGCCACTGTTGGTAGACCGGATACTGGGCTAGATGGACCTTTGGTCTGACCCAGTACGGCCTTTCTTATGTTCTTACGTACAAGTAGCATGGACCCACTGGCACAACCAGGTGAATCCAGGGCAAAGCGCTCCTTTCCCCCCTCTGCAGTGGTGCCGGGAGCCTGGGGCACGCTGCTGCGGGAGTCAATGTCTAAAGAGAGATGCAGCACCCTACAAATGTAAAATCCAGATATTGGTACCAGCTGTACAGGAAGAAAAATAATAGTGAAACATATAGAAATAGCCCTTTTTCAATAAACATTCACACCATCCCCAAAGCCACATCCATCTGTAGGCCACTTCATATCAGGTATGGAACCTACACCACACCGAAGTTAATGGGAGGTTTGCTATTGACTTCATCAGTAAGGTCAGTATTTTTTTGCAGTCACACATGTTACATTATTGAACATAATATGAGACAATAGACTGATGGCTAAAGAGATGGCTATGCAGAAACTGACATGTGCTGGCAGTTTGCTTTACTACACAAACACTTTTTTCTGCAATCATGTTAGTGCTTTAAAATTGCTTACAAGACACTGAACTAAGCACAGAAATAGCAGGAAAGAAAATTCAGTGAGAGGAAGTAGGGAATAGGGCAATGGTTAACTGCTTTCCTGGAAGCAGCCTCCCACCCATGGCAGGCTGCAGGCAGAGGATTGCTCAAGCCCCACCAGGCCCCCACATGGGGTTACCAGCCAAAAGCTGGTGGCTAGAGCCAGGAGTCAGACCTGGCAGCCTGCCCCATGCGGGGCTGAGAGCTTCTCCAGTAGGGTTGAAGCAGTCCCCCACCTGGGATCCCACTTAGTCGGTTAGCTAGTCAAACCTTAGGTTAACCTAACATTTAACTGGTTAACTGATTAATTGGGATTTTACATCCCTATCTCTAATCTGACCTCCCTGCATCATAAAGGCCATTGAATTTCACCCAGTGATTCCAGCAGTGGAGGGAACTGTTCTTCCCCTCTGTGTAAGACTTCATCACTGTGCTTGAAATTGTTTCATGCTTTACTTTCTGCATGTGAGGTGTTGATGAAACTGCTCACATCCCTAAAATTAACCTTGCATGCTTAAGTGCTTTGCTGAATCTGAGCCCATGTTGAACACTATGGGTATCTTAACAGGAAACCCAAATCAAGATTCTGTTTAACGCTTTATAAATCATGATTTACTGAGCCACTCAATTTTTTTAACGTAATGACCCTATATATTTAACCTCCAGAGCATTCCTTTTTCTTTTGCTTCTTTTATGGTGTAATTATTTTATTCCAGTTCCTTTGCCTGTATTACGCCACTGCTGAGAGGTTGTGTCACCTTAACTATCCTACAGTTAGCAGAAGTAATGCTTTCTGAAAACAAATAAGGATAGCTTCCTGCTATGCATCCCCGAAGGGAAAAATGGTCCAGCATACAGAATGCCATTATCGGATGGAATTCAGAGGCATATACACAAAGGGATTTAGCCAGGTTGCGGGGACACTATTTGCATATGAAACACTGAATCAGTAAAGCTTTACCAAGAAACCACTGCCCAGTAGATGGCATTAGTACCCTAAACACTCAGTCCTGGACTAAAAGTGCAGTGTGGTGCAGATTTTGCAATACATTATTTATGAAAGAAAATTAACTTTGAATCTGTGCATTTTGCCTCAGGCAATATTAAGCAATAAACAAGATTTTCACACCAACAGGTAACGAATAGTTTTCTTAACAAATTAGATGAACCCTGATGTCTCATTTCAGATTACTTTGGAGCTTGATGTCTAATACATTTCTCTTATGTTCAAAATCTCTGTTTTACACAGAATAAAAGGAAAATGACTAGAGAGATACTGTTCTGGGCAAAGCCTCTTAGCACTTTGATGGCAAATATATTTTAGCTTTTAATATTGATTTGTAATCATAAGCATTTCAAACATGTAATTTTGGCTGCACTGTGCTACAGAATGGTAATTCTGAAATTATAGATCACCTTCCCTCAGGTGATTGAATGCCATGCAGATACCTCTTCAAAAATACCCCTGTGGCATACTCCAGGTCAGCATTACGATATACCCATTTTACAGAAGAGGAAAGCAAGGCAGAGAGCTGGAGTGACTTGCCCAGAGACAGTGGCACAGCTGAGAGGGTAACTCAGGAGTAATGACTCTTGAGCCCCTACTCTGACCATTAAATACAACTGCATCCAAATACCACATCCCTTTGGCCCTGGAACCAGTGAAAATGCAGTAATACATATATATACAAGAGGTTTGTTTTATCTGTAATTAAGACTATGGATCCAATTATGACATGACGTGGAAAAAAAGCTTCCTTTCAATATTCATTATTATTTTGAAACAAATGTTGGATACGCAATTCTGGTACAGCTACAGTTCTGTAGGATATTTTTACAGTTCTTAAAGCATGTTGGGTTATTTACAGTGCAAACAGAAAAACAGTGAGAATGGACAATTTTGTTGCTATGGCACTTGAATTCAGCCAAAGAAAACTGAGTTTGTCTATCTAAGGGGCTATTAGGGCTAACTAAAAAGACTATCAAAATCTTGGGATAATACAAATAAGTTTTCAGTCTGTTATTCTTTTGAAATGGTTCAATTTTCTGAAATTTCTATTGATTCCCTACCCCCCAGTATCTTTAGTTTCAAAACAATTTTCAGCCCAAGGTTCTGCTCACTCCCAGTGGTGAAAGTAATTTAAAATTTCTTACAGGTACTGTTGTATTGCAACCCGGGTCCCTCCTAGCTCTTTAAATAGCTCCCTGTTGTCTCTTGCTGAAGCTCAGCCAGCTCTTGCCAGAGCTGTGCACCAGGGAGTACCCACTTACTTCACTTCTGCTCACTCCCAGAGCAAAAAGATTGGGTATTTAAGAGTACTTTCATATTGCCCTTCTGAGATCTATCTCAAAGTGATTCTTTTATTGGAAGACCTCTGAGGAGGCAAGACTGTTACTTGCATCCTGTGTGACCTTCACCAAGTCACTTAACCTCTCTGTGCCTCATTTGTGTACAGAATAGATGGAAATGCTAGGCTAGGTTTTTGTTTCACTTCAGATCACTGGACCAATCTTTTGCTATCTTTACAAATGAAAGCTTGGCAAATACAAAAGTACACAAGATTTTTTTCCAGAGGTAGCATCTGGCTGCTTTGTAATGCACTGGCATCTTTGGTGTTACCTCTCAGGCCATCAGAGAGTTAGACTGTTAATGTCTTGTCTAGGCTGTTTCCCCTGGATACCACAGATTAAGGAATATTTAGATATGCTAGATGTATTCAAGTCATTGGGGTGTGATGAAATTCATCCTAGTGTACTTAAGGAACCAGCTGAAGCTATCTCAGATCCGTTAGCAATTATCTTTGAGAATTCCTGGAAGACAGGGTGAGATCTCAGAAGACAGGAGAAGGGCAAACATAGTTCTCCTCTAAATGAGGAACAAAAAGGTACCGGGAAATTTATAGACTAGTCTGTTTAACTTTGTTCAATTTGTTCTAGTATCTTTCCAAGTATCAGTTTGTAAGCACCTACAGGATAATAGGACTCATATAGGACTATGAGGAATAGACCGCATAGATGTGTCAAGGGCAAATCATACCAAAATAACCTAATTTCCCTCTGACAGGGTTCTTGTTTGGGGAGAAAACAGAAAGACTTTATATATCTTAATTTTTAGCAAGGTTATTGACACAATGTGACATGACAGTCTCGTATGCAATCTAATGTAATTTCATATAGATCACTATAAGGTTGGTGCACAACTGGTTGAAAGACTATTCATGAAGTAGTTAGCAATAGATTGCTGTCGTTTGGTCAGTCCTAAGTTTGGTACTAGTGCACATTTTAAAAAAATGACCTGGATAATGAATTGGAGTGCATGCTTATAAAATTTGTAAATGAAACCAACCTGTGAGGTGTTGCAAGCATTTTGGAGGACAGGATTAGAACTACAAATGACATTGACAAATTGGAGAGCTGGTCTAAGGCCTTCAAGACAAAATGCAACGAAGACAAGTGCAGAGTATTGAAACTTCAGAAGGAAAAATCAAATGTCCAACTACAAAATGGGGAATAGTAAGGCTTGATGGTAATGCTGCTGACAATGATTTGGTGCATATAGTGGCTCTCAAACTGAATATGAATCAACAAGGTTAATAAAGTTGCTAAAAAGGCTAATGTAGTTCTAGGCTGCAGTAATAGGAGTGTCATAGGTAGGACTCAATCTATTCAGAATGGGTGAGGCCTCAGCTGGAGTATTGTGGTCAATTCTGGATGCCACACTTCAAGAAAATTGTGGACAATTTGGAAAGTCCAAGGGAGAACCAGAAACATGACGCAGGTCTAGAAAACATGACCAGATTGGGCATGTTTGATCTTGAGAAAAGAAGGCTGAGGAGGGACTTGATAACTCTCTTCAAATATGTTAAGGGCTATTATAAAGAGGACGGCGATTAAGTATTCCTTACATCTGCTGAAAGTAGGACAATGTAATGGCCTTAATGTGTAGGAAGGGAGATTTAGGTTAGATAGTAGGAAATAGTTTCTAACAGTAATGGTCGTTAAGCACTGGTATAAGCTTTCTAGGGAGGTTGCAGAATCCCAGATAATCACCTGTCAAGGACGATCTAAATTAACTTGGTCCTGCTTCAATGCTGAGGGCTTGACTTGACTTCCTGAGATTCCTTCCAGTCATAAATTTCTGAGATTCTATTATTTCATGCTGATTTTTGCAATTAAGGAAATTTGGAGGCTGCTTGTTTCATATAACTGAGAATCAGGCAAGGAACAAACGCATGCATGTATTATAATTAAAAATGCTGTGTCCTCCCTCCACCCCCAAAGTTAATGTACCATATTGATCTTTCTGTCCTGTCTATTGTCCTTAGAGCAAGATTCTCAGAGTAAGATACTTTAAATATCAAGATTAGAATCATGGACAGCACATGACTCCAGCATTTGGGGAGGCTGGGTCTGACCACTGGTGGGGGAGGGCCAATAGTGCCTGGACTGTGGCCCTGACCCCTGCTCATCCCTGAGGCTCATCCCACTAAGTCTTCTCCTGAGTCCCTTGTCAGATTTTTACCCCCCACTCCATGCTAGGTCCCACTCCTGCTCAGCCACTTCCTCCGAGGGCTTGTTGCTTGTGCTCCTTTGCTCCCTAGAATCCTAGGGCTGGAAGAGACCTCAAGAGGTCATCAAGTCCAGCCCCCTACTCAAAGCAGGACCAATTCCAAGTAAATCAACTCAGCCAGGGCTTTGTCAAGCCGCAATATAAAAACCTCTAGGGATGGAGATTCCACTACCTCCCTAGGTAACCCATTCCAGTGCTTCATCACCCTCCTAGTGAAATAATTTTTCCTAATATCCAACCTGGACCTCCCTCACTGCAACTTGAGATGATTTCTCTTTGTTCTGCCATCTGTCACTACTTAGAACAGCCTCTCTCCATCTTCTTTGGAGCCTGCCTTCTGGAAGTTGAAAGCTGCTATCAAATCCCCCCCCCCCCCCCCCACTCTTCTCTTCTTCAGACTAAATAAACCCAAATTTCTCAGCCTCTCCTCATAGGTCATCTGCTCTAGCCCCCTAATCATTGTGGTTGCCCTCCGCTGGACCCTCTCAATGCATCCACATCCTTTTTGTAGTGGGGGGCCCAGAACTGGACACAATACTCCAGATGTGACCTCACCACAGCTGAATGAAGGCGAATAATCACTTACCTAGATCTGCTGGCAATGCTCCTCCTAATGCAACCTAATATTCCATTTGCCTTCTTGGCTACAAGGGCACATTGTTGATTCATATCCAGCTTCTCATCCACTGTAATCCCCAGGTCCTGTTCTGCCGAACTGCTACTTAGCCAGTCAGTCCCTAGCCTGTAACAGTGTTTGGGATTCTTCCATCCCAAGTGCAGGACTCTGCACTTGTCCTTGTTGAACCTCATCTGATTTCTTTTGGCCTAATCCTCTAATCTGTCTAGGTCACTCCTGATCCTATCCCTGCCCTCCAATGTATCTACCTCTTTCCCTTAGCTTAGTGTCATCCGCAAACTTGCTGAGGGTGCAATCCATCTCTTCATCCAGGTCATTAATAAAGATGTTGAATAAAACCAGCTGTAGAACCGTTCCGTGGGGCACTCCACTAGGAACCGACCTCCAACCTGACATCGAGCCGTTAATCACTACCCAACAGTCTAGCCAGCTTTCTAAGTGCTTCAAAAGAGGGGCAGGCAGTGGGGTGTCTTGAGGAAAGGGGTGAAGACACCTCATTGACCCCCCGGTCTTCCCCTGCTGCTCATGCCTATCTGCCTCCTCCTTCAAGAAGCCCCCTTGCCCACACCTCTGCCTCTCAGGGGCTGAAAAGGTAGGAGTAGTGTGTGTTGGGAGGGAGAGGAGGGGAGTGAGGCTGCAGGGGAAAGCATTGGTGGAGTGGAGACAGGAAGGGTATGTATACACAGCAACATTATTTCAAAAGAACTAGTGTTATTTTGAAATAACTCAGTCCATGTCTACACAGTGGGCAGTTATTTTGAAATAATGTCGAAATACAGTCAAGCTGGAGGAATTCATGCTCCAACTCCCCTTACTCCTCATACAATGAGGGTTACAGAAGGTGGAGGGCTCTATTTCAAAATAAGTGCTGTGTATATGCTCCCAATTTCAAAATAAGCTATTTTGAAATAAGCTACACAACTGATATAGCTCAATTTGCACAACTTATTTTGAGGTAAACCCTCATGTGTAGATGCACCTGAAGATGTGGACTAACAATGGGAAGAGGGGCACCATGGGTGGGGCTAGCGGTTCCTTTTCAATGGTGTTGCTTCAAAGACATCAGGCTGGTGGTGTGCCCCCAACATGTAACAGATTCACGTACTTTGTAGATCAGGTACAGAAGGTGATAACAGCTCCAGGACATTATGAAGTAATTGAAGCTTAACAAAACGTAAATTTTTTTAATCTCTCCTCGTAAGGAAGCTTTTGAATAGACTTAATAATGTATTAGCCCTTCTCTGTACTTTTTCCATTCTAATTTTATCTTTATTCAGATGGGTAACCAGAACTGCACATAATATTCAAGATGTGGGTGAACCACAGATTTTAATAGTGGCATTGATATCTTCCATCTTATTATTTATCCCTATCCTAAAGGTTCCCAATATTCTATTAGCTTTTTTGACTGCCGTTGCACATTGAGCAGAAGCTTTCAGAGAATGATCCACCATGACTCCGATATCTTTCTTGAGTGCTAACAACTAATTTAGACCCCATCATTTTGTATGTATAGTTGGAATTGTTTTTGAAGGTGCATTTCTTTACACTTATCAGCACTGAATTTCATCTGCCATTTTGTTGCCCTGTCACCTAGTTTTGTGAGATCCCTTTGTCAGCTTTGGACTTAACTACCTTGAGTAATTTTGGTTAAATTATTCATAAGTGAACACACTGAAAGGTTACTTACCTACTTAAAAGATAATGACAGCTTTTTACTTAAGAACTGCTTGTTGTGAATATAATTACTGCTCTAAGTGCTCTACTTCAGTGAGCTATTAATGGGACACTGTCAAGGTGTCTGTTCCAAAATCAGGCTTTTAAAAAAGCAAAAGCTAATGTTAATAGAAATATTTTCAACATTTATTTAGCTTTCGATTAAAATAGTTTAGTTTAAATATTACCATGCAGTATTGGGAGTCCAGAGAGCATCACACGAGGTCCTAGTGCATACAAACCAAGAAGCAACATTGACCGTAAATGTACAGAACTTGCAACTGGATCTGTGCAGATGTTGCCAAGTGGTTAGACACTGACAGGTGTTTTAGAAAAAGCTGGCTACGTCTAGATTGCATCCCTTTTTCGGAAAAGGGATGCAAATTAGACCTATCGCAATTGCTAATGAAGCGGGGATTTAAATCTCCCCCGCTTCATTAGCATAAAAATAGCCGCCGCTTTTTTCTGGCACGGAGCTTGGCTGTAAAAAAGCGCCAGTCTAGACGCGGATCTTTCGGAAAATAAAGCCTTTTCTGAAAGATCCCGTTTCCCTCTTAAAATATGGGATAAGGGATCTTTCGGAAAAGGCTTTATTTTCCAAAAAAGGGATTCAATCTAGACGTAGCCGCTATGTATTGACAGGTGGATGGGAGCCTAATTAAGAGGATTATATGCTAAGATGTGTGGCTAATGCTTTTAGCAGCCTGGTATCATGCTAGAGAACACCCTCTTTTCGATGTGCAGTGTGAACTCCAGTAGATATGAGGGGAACCTGGGGACAAAACTCACACCTTGCTTGGCTACTTCTGTTCATGTTTACCTATAACAGGGATGGTCTGATACTGGCCCTTTAGATAGCACCGGGAAAGGAAATACTTTAGTTATTGTGAGCTGAGGTGCATCAGCTGATTGACAGCTGTGGTGTCAAACAATCAGACAAGCTGTTTACAGCACGTGTCACCACTTACATTTTGGAAAACTACTTTTCCTTACAAGTCAACAGATGGAAAACTGATTGACAGTGGAATTTCACCACTAACTATTAATATCCACTTTAAGGTGACCATCTTGCAATTGCCTTGAATTTTCTCCTGCTGTTGGCTGAGGGTTGTTAATAAAAAAGCAGGCACCCAAGAAAAGATCCTAATTAAGTCTCTTGGCAATATAGTTTCAACTCCACTCAAGTTAAGACATACTAATTTAACAGTGAACAGTTGCCTGAGGATATGTCGACTCTTAACATAAGGTGAAGTTCATCCTGGCTCTGGTTTAAGCTAGTGTCTTATTTCTTTTGGCATAAAACCTAATGACTAAAAGTCTCATATTTTATGGAAAATGTACACGCATGCAACACCACCCTGAATTTGGCTAGGCAGAAATTGTGCCAAATTGGCAGCAGTGCATGCGGTGTTGCTAGGCATCTTAGAAATGACACACCATAGTGTAGGGCAGGGTTACTCAACTTTGGAAGCCCCTGGGGCCACAGAGATACTCACAGCACAGGCCGAGGGCCGCAACTTAAGTCTGTGATGTTGTTAAAGTGAAATATTTACCCGATTTCCACCCATATGACAACACTTTTAATGAGCATTGACAGTCCAGGAATTTAACTACTAAAATGCATATCAATAGAAGACCATTACATTGACTCACCGTTGTGGAGCGTGTTTCCAGTGGAGGCCAAAGGATCCCACCCGCAGGCCATGTGTTGAGCCCCACGTAAACCCGAACTGCACCGTAGGCTGCAAACAGATGGGCTGAGGGCTGCATGTTGAGTTGCCTTGGTGTAGGGGTAGGCAACCTTTTCTTCTGTGGGTCATGGGCCATTGACCCCCCCAAAAATTGTGGGTCACTCATTGACCTGGGTGAGGGGTGGTGGTGGTGTAGGAGCTTGGGGCTTCCCCTTGCAGTGGGGCAAGCTGGTGCTCACAGCTCCAGCCGCATGGGGGGCACACAGGTTTGGGGCTTCCCCTCACAGTAGGGTGAGCCTGGGGGCACCACAGGTTGGATGAAATTATGACCCATGCTGTAGTGATTCAACATTGTTTTTTTAGTCGTTGGGGAGAGAATGCTCTATTGCTAAGGGTTCAACGTGACCATGCAAGATGTAGGATTTACCCAAATACATGTTTCCTTTACTACATCTGGTAGCATTTGCTCTCATTTGAAGGGAAAAGCCCTCTGTGGTGGAGTATGATACTTCTGCCGTAGTGTGCTTATTTCATCACATGCACTCTAGTGGGCATTTAGACAATTTCACTAAACAGGAGAGATTTTTCTTTAAATAATCCACAATACTACTTTTGTTACTTCCAAAGAGCCATAGCTATTCCATTGAATACTGGCGGAGCGGGTTGTTGACTTCAGCTGGAGTTAAGATTATGAACAAACTTTTTGTTACAAGGTTGAGACTCACCACTGTAGTAACCCTTGCTGATCCCTAGGAATTAGCTTAGTCCTCAGCAGGATGTTCCCTTCTGGCTGGTGTCTCACACATCATTGTTCTGTACTCTCCCCACACTCTGCTTGAGACCCACATTGCTCCCAGGATCACGACATCCTCTTGTCTTCAAGATACTGTTCTCTGGCAGTGACCACCACACTGGTTTCTCACTCCCCCCCGCCTCAGGGGTATCAGCAGTCCTCTGTCTCTACCCCTTCCACTGTGGCCAGCTGCAGCCAGGGTCTAGTTCCTCACCTCAGAGGTAAGTTGCAACCTGTATCAGCAAATGTTCTTGGTGGCAAGGCTTGGTGTTTGGGGGGGGGGGAACGACCAAGCCCACTACTGTGGGGTCCAGGCCAGGGACCTCTGGTGGCAGCCTTATCCTGCCCTCCTTCACTCTTCCTTAACTGCCTCCTATTCTCTGTGACCCTGGCACACTTCTGGCCCCAATATCAAGGCCTTCAGCCTGGCAGGTATCAGGCTGGAGGGCCTCTCCTGCTCCCCTGAGCCTGCCCAGTACTACTCTTTCTAAGGTGCTTCTTCTTAGGATCCAGTCCTGCACCCTTCCTGGTCAGGACCTAACTGCCCACTGCTCTGCTGAGCAGCTCCTTATAACCAGGGCTGCCCCACTAAGCTGTCCTCTGATTGGCTTCTTACAAGCCTCTTCCTGATTGGGCCAAGGCAGGCTCCCTCCAGCCTGTCTTAACCTCTTTGGCCAGAGGTTAAGTGAGTGTCTTAACCTCTTTGGCCAGTGGGATGCATTTGCCCCACTACACTTGTAAATAGCAAGCAACCAACAGGGGAGGTCTATGGAGGAGTCCTCTAAGTGAAGAGTAGGTATGTGACCCTGGAGGTGAGCCTGTTTGTGTGCTTGCTGTGCACCTGCTTGATTTATGTTTATAATGTGGCCTGCTTGATGGGCTGTGTCCTGAGTCTAGAGACCTTCTATGAACAACTGGAGGTTTCCTCATGAAGCTCTTCTTCATTAGGAAGTTCTAGACTTCCATGCTTTGATTCCGAATCTCTTTAAGATCCTTTGATAAAGGGGTAAGATACTTTGAAGGGGATCAGGGGTTTAAAAGGCTAGCCCCTAAGAGATACTAGTGACCAGGAGCAGCAAATGAGAGTTTTGTGAAAGACTTTAGAGAGGGAGTGTGAGAGGCTAATGTACCCAATAAACATTCTTTGAACTTGGGCAAATCAACTCCCCCATCCCCCTGAAAAGAACCAAACAAAACCCTTTCTTAGAAAAAATAATGTAGGCAGAGTGGGGGCTATCCAGTTTATTGAACTGAATGCAGTATTGTGACGTAGTGGGGGTACTTGCTGGGCTGTGGTGACCCCTGCTGTCTGGAGCAAGACCCAGCAGGGAAAACCTCACTATGCAAAGGTAATGCCAAACTTGTTGAACCAGACACCCCCCATGGAGAGGAACAAAGGAAGGTGGATGCTGCCCTGGCTGGGGGGCAGGGCTGGAGGAGAGTTAGTTAGTTCCTGGCTGGAAGGCAGGGAAGAAGGAGCTGGGGAGGGGGACTGGGACTCCCCTATCTCAAGGGGGGCACTGAGGCCTCTTAGCCCCAGTTCCTGTAACCAGATTACATCTGTGCTGCACTGTGCTGGAGGAACAATAAACAACCTCCATTCTTCTGGCTGGTGAAGTCTGTTCATGCCATTTCGGGGTGCAGGAGACGGGGGACCCCCAACGCGCCGTCACAAGTATGTATGATTCTTTGCAGTATGGGCAGATGGCATACGTGTGCATTTCATGAAAACAACACATCACCCTCAGACAGAGTACAGGCTGTTGAGATCACAATGGCTGAATTGGAGGAGCTAAGGGAGACTGACAGGAACATAGATGAGACTTTCTGGGACACAGTAGAGAGGTCCCAGCCCCAATCTGACAGTCTCTGTGCTCTTGAAAAGGATGAAAGTCTAGGAGACGGGAATACCAAGCCAGAGGGGAGGGAAACAATCTTATATTTGGGACCATCCTTCCAGATGATGTCATGGTATCCTCCTGCATTGAAGGTATACTTTGGGAGAAAAAACCCACTTATTAGGAAGAGACAGCTAATAACAATGGTGGATTCAATCACTAGAAATATAGATAGTTGGGTTTGTGATGGCCTGGATGGTAAATTGTCTGCCAGGTGCGAAGGTGTGGACTTCTCAAGATCCCTAGAAATACTTTGGTGCAGTGTTGGTGAGGAGCCAGTGATCATGAGCCAATATAAAACTAACATAAGAAAATACTTTTACATACAACACACAGTGCATCTGTGGAACTCATTGCCAGTAGACGTTGTGAAGGACAGAAGTATATATAGTCTCAAAAAAGAACTAAGTTTGTTCATGGAGGATAGGTCCACCAATGGCTATTAACCAAGATGAGCAGGGGCACCACCCCATGAGCTGGATGTCCCCAAACCTCTGACAGAAGCTGGAATTCGATGATAGGGAATGGATCACTCAATAATGGCCTTGTTCTGCCAATTCACTATGTAGCATCTGACACCAGCCACTGTGAGAAGTAAGGTTACTGGGCTAGATGGAGCATTGGTCTGACCTAGAATTGCCATTCTTATGTTCTTAATCTTGAAGGTGTACTCAGGACTAAGCAAGATAGTTCTAACAGAGCCAGCCATCCCAAATTATTGTTTTTCTTCAATGTATGTCTGTAAAGAGACATTGTTTGCAAACAGGTAGGATGTCTATTTTCCTAGTGGATGTTTCCTGTCTTTAGTAAAGAAATTATTTGCAAGCAGTTTCCTTGCCAAAATTCAAGGCAGGTTTTATCACTGCAAAAACATGTATCTGAGCAGAAGCATCATCCATGGATTGTCTCCAACATTATATGCCCTTTAACTTCAAGAGCTGTTGAACTGAGAGTTATCTCTGCTCCTATTGAAAACAGGACAATGTTGAACATTTCTGAAAATCCTACTTTGTACAAAGAGCTTCTCTCTCTCTCACACACACACACCTTCCTTTCCCTCTCCTCCGAAGCAGAGGTCTGTAAGCACATTAATCCCTGTATACTAAGATATTCCAGATGAATAACAATACACACTATTTTATGAATAATAATGCCTCCCATAGAGACAATAACTTTGGAACCACACTATTTACAAAGACACTTGCTTTAATACCAGCACCAAATATACATGAATCTATTTGCAATATGCTTAAAAATGTTACTGCTTCATTGATTTTTTGCTACACAGAATGAATGAATGAGACATCTGAGAATCAGACTTCTGGGTGGAGGGTTAATTAAATAGATTCTGTGGAAGAGAGATTTGGAAGTTAATAAAACAACTCGGTTTTTCTGCATTACAGTAAATGTTTATTCATACCATATAGGAGAATAAATGAAAAGGCATAAATCATAGAGAGACAGTACCAGAAGTAGAAATAAATTCAAATAATCCCTCCAGTCTGGAATATGGACCATATCTATAAATAATTCAGTATTTTTTTAAAGAATTTCTTTTAATCTTACCTATATACTTATAGATGCCTCACTTCAACCATAATATCTTATCAATCAGCACAGAAACACAGTTGAATGTTATCCTTACAATACTCTGTGAGATAAAGAAGTATTATCCCCATTTTACAGATGGAAAAATGAGGCATGGGTGATTTGCCCAGAGTCTCACAGGATGTGAACATAAATCACTGGATTCCTGCTTTGTTGTGTTAAGCACAGTGCTAACCTCCTCTGTTTTCATCTCCACCATAATCATACAATTAGGGAGGGAAAAATATATCCTCAAAGGTCTGAAGTTTACAATTTAAGCAGAGTTCAACTTACTAAATTTCCAACCATCTAGCATCATTCCATGATTGCTACGTTTGGGTCAGCTTGTTACAATGGTACCACCCCCTTGGTGCTGTTGCTCTCTAAATGTGATATCCTTTGTTATATTTACAAAAATCTACCTCTTCTTGATTAAAATGACCAGTTCACACGTGGACTCTAAAATAACTGGAAAAGACAATTCCCATACTAATGCTTTTGTTTTTATCAGTCAAGAGAGAGCATGGGAGAGTAGACGCCGTGAAAAGAAAAAGTCCAAGAACAACTTCGTTGCTATTATGGCGGATCTCATTACTTGTGCCACTTTGACTTGAAAAAATTTCCTAGGGGGTTAAATCAGGAAGTAAGGTACTAAAAGCTGATTGTTGAAAGCCTGATGCAAAGCCTCCAGAAGTTAATGGGAGTCATTCAGTTGAGTGCCTTAACAAAAAGACTTCTGCTAGCTAGGACTCACACCAGCCTGTCTCTTTGCAGCATATTTGGACCAGCATTGAGAAATGATGCCACTCTCATTCCAAAATAACCATTAGTCCTGTGACACCTTAGAGACTAAGGGCACGTCTAGACTATCCTCAGCTTCTGAAAGAGGATATGCAACCTCATTTTCTTTCGAAAAAGGGAGGGTTTTGTGCGAAAGCCCCCATCTAGACTGCTCTTTTTTTTTTTAAAAACCTCTTCTGAAAAAGGGATCAGAAGAAGATATGCAAATTTGTGCCAAATTTACATATCTTCTTTCGGAAGCCAAGGGTAGTCTAGACGTGCCCTCACAAAATATATATAGTATCATGAGCTTTTATGGGCAAACCTCACTTCGTTAGGTGAGCTGGAGTGGGATAACAGGAACCCAGAATTTATAACAGAAAAAGGAGAAAAAAGGTACCTGTCCATTGTAGGACTGGTGCTAATGAGGCTAATTAAGTGGCTTGGAAATTAGAAATGTTAAATATTGGGTAACTGAATAGTTGAATAATCACATGAATTCTTATCTGTTACTTAACTATTCTATAGTCCCCGGGGGACAGTGCACTACCGCACCACTCCCAGGGAACCCCTTGCTACTCCACTGATACCCCCTGTATCAGAGGCAGCAGTGCAGGATGCCAGGCAGGAGCCAGTCCTCAAACCAGCTCCCCGTGCAGTCCATCTGCCTGCCACCCTGTGTTGCTGCCTGTGATACAAAGGCAGCAGCAGGGGGTGGCAGCAACCCCTGTCCGTGGGGGGTCTGAGCTCCCCATGGACAGAGGCTGCTCAGTCTCCCATGGTGTAGCCTCTGTCCACAGCAAGCCCAGGTTTGCTACAGACAGAGGCTGCTCCATGGGAGGTTGAGCAGCCTCTGTCTGTGGGGAGCTTGGGCCTGTGCAGACAGATGCTGCTTTGCAGCAGCCCCTGCCTCTGTCTCTCCCCCTCCCCACCTGTACTGCTGCCTCTGAGTGATATGGATGCTTGGAACTGGAGAGAGGTTACAAAACTCATGCCATATGGTCAGTGTATAGGAACAGCTTTTGGTTATGACTGGCTTAGTCCTGCTTCTCATTGCAGTCCTCCTGAAGAAAGTTTTCACAACTCAGTACCCATCCCTTGACCCATCCACCCCAACCTTAGTATGGCTTAATAAAAGTCTTGGGGCAGAGGATTATGGATTTCTGTGCCTTAAGCCCCAAGATACCACGGTGGTGAGTGTGCTTTTAAAATGCAGCCAGCTATCGCGTGCTAGCTTTGCTCTCTGAAGTTAGGAAGGATGGGAAGTGACAGCTGGGCCTGAAACAGAACTTGTGTTCCTGAATGGAGGTTGGGTCCAAGGCTGAATGGAGGTTGGGTCCAAGGCTGATTTCTGCAGTTGGGGCCTAACTGTAGAATTCACACACAATGTAGCATTCACATATAAGAAATATCTGATAGGCCCAAACTTATACTCCTGTTTCAGAACCACTTTGGCCTTTGGGAATGTTCAGAACTGAATTTGAAACTGAACATTGTGGTTCATTATGTGTGGCACATTGTGGTCCCAGTTGTGGACCAGAGCCCTCTTTCAAAGTCCTGTACACATCTAATTAAAAGGAATAGTTCCTACCTCAATGAGTTTTCAATCTTAATTAAAGAAAAGTTGATAAAAGATTGACTACTGCAGGAGCTCATAGAGATCTCTCACATTAAAACACCCATACACAAATTTGAAAGGGATATTTTCCTTTGCAGATGAAAAAAGTCATTTGCATAAACTACATTTTATTTACAAATACACTATTAAGCATCCATTATTCTGGCCTGCTCTTCAAGTGGGTATTGCCACATGTCTGCTTCCCTTAGTCTAAATAGAAAGCAAGGCAGTGCTCACCAGGGAAATGCTAAGTGAAGTATGATGATTAGGAAGACATCCTAGCACAATGAGGAGAGAGATTTAAATATGATGGGATTTAAAGAAAATGGCATGTTAGTGTTTCTAAGTAGAGTATCTTTGCACTGTAGTGGAATGGCTGAAAAGTTTTTATGTCAGTGCTTGGATTTCAAAGTATCAGGAAGCAGAATTGATGTGAGGTCTTCGGAAATAAACAGAGATGAAGTCACTTCAGACCTGTTCCTTGTAGTGGTCTGAGAAACTGAAGTGGACTGTGTCAGTGGCTTGTAGCTGTAATTTTAATTTAAGAAAAATGGTAGTAAGAAACATAAGACGAAGCACAGGAAACAATGAGAAGACCTGAAATAGAGGACATTTTTTGTAAAGACTTGTGTAGAAAACACATCTGCTGAGGTCTTCCCACAAAAAATGCCTAAGCACTAGAGTTGGTTGAGAATGTTTTGACTAATTTTTGTCTGAAAATGCTGATTCACCAAAACCAAACTTTTCATGGAAACATAAATGTTGCATTGGAAAGCTTTCTCAATTCCAGGATGGAATTTCTGAGTGAGAGGGGAGGAGAGAGAGAGACTCCACCATCCCAGTATCCAATGTTTTGGTGGTTAGGGCACTCAACTGAGATTTGAGGGAGACAGGTCTGAATCAAGTGCAGAGCAGGGGCCTGTAGCTCTAACACTCACATCCCATGGGAGTTGTAAGCCTGTTCAGTCTCTCTTGGGATGGCTGAAAACATCAGTGCACGGTTTCTAGATCTGCTGTCGCTGCTCCCAGCTGTTGCTGATGGAAAGGGTTACTTCTTTGATGTCACCCTTGCCTTTCTTGTAGGCTCCTTAAGGCCATTCAGTATCATTTCTCATGGGCTGTGAACTGAAGAGCCTTGAATTCTTGGGGATAAAAGGGCTTTAGAGAATTAACGTGATATACCTGAGGCTTAAGGTTAGGGTTTGGGAATGCTATGAGGTAAGTAAGTGCTCCTATGCGCATTCGGACTGTGAACGGTCCATCCCATGATGCTTCCATTTTATTGGCCTGGAGCACCTTCAAGACCATGACTTGCTCACCACCCCTTAGAGAACACTCTCTGGCATGTTTATCATACTGGGCCTTCTGTTCTCACTGAGCATTCTGCAAGTTTTGTTGAGCATGGGCTAACGAATCTGATGGTGTTTTATAGTTTGCATATAAAATCCAAAATGTTAGTTCCTGGAGAAGGGATAGCCCTCTCCTATTGCTGTTTCACTAGTACAAAGGGAGAGACCTATCACACGGGGATGAATCACTTGATGATTATCGATTTTGTTCAATCTCTCTGGGGCATCTTGCATTGACCACTACTGGAAGACTGGATAGTAGGTTAGTAGATGGACCTTTGGTGTGACCCAGTATGGCCATTCTTCTGTTCTTAACCCAGCAGACATGTACTCTATGTTGAGGACCAGGTAGCCGGGTAGTACCTCAAGGAAGAAGGTCACCAAGGAATTGGGCAGTGAACAGGGCATCTGGACAGCAAGCACAGGGGAGTACAGGAAAGGAGAATAAGCAGGTGCAAAAGAGATATAAGACTGGAATAGGCAATCAGCCAGCAGTGTCTTCAGGGGAAGAGAAGGACCAAGCATGGGCAGGAGAAGAGGATGGCTAGAAAACTGAGAGGCATATGCTGAGAAGTGGGTGGCAGAGAAGCATGTGGAAGGGGAAATTAAATGAAGAGCAGAGGGAGATTTTCACCCTCTCTAATTACAATCAGTTGGACATCTGTCTATTCATGATGTTTTGGTGGGGGTCAATGATGAGCGATAATTTTGTCTATACACAGAGGGGTTTCATTTTGAGAAGAAAGAAGGTCTCTTTCCTTATGTTTCATACTTTTGGTTTAATTACCCTTAATGGTGTCTTCCTCAGCACATTACACAATAGAACAGCTGTCATGAGAGTAGGAACTTTCTACTTTAAAAGTTTAATGACATATCATTTAGCATTGTCTGTGGCAGTAGCAATATGCTGGAGTGAGCTAGTGCTAATTTCTTTGACTCTTTTTCGCCTTCTGTTATCCTGATGTAAATAGAAAAGTTGCCTCCAATTTTTTAAGAAATATTGTATAAGACTAGTTCAGTTAAGTTTAAACACATGAGCCGCTGTTTGCCCAGAAAACTGACTTCATAGATTAGGGTGGGGGATTGATTGCATGCCTTTTGATTTTTAAGTCCTACTTCCTCTGTCCTCATCGGGAGATCCATCGGGAATTAAGGAAAAGATAACTAATCTTCACCTTTCTGTTGAGGAAAAAGTAACACAAAGAAACTTCTCTCTTATATGAATTGTTGGTCGATATTCAGTCTTTTTTTAAAAAAAAACACTTACTTGCATTGATGGTTTAAGAAAAAGCTAACATTCTTCGGTGTCTAAAAGTAGGGATATATCAAGGAGGTATTCGTAAGACTCTTCATGGAATATCGTGTCCAATGCTCAAAAAGGATGTTGGAAAAGTTAGTTCAGAGAAGAACTAACAAAAGTTTGTAGTTCAGAAAACACATCTTTCAATGAAAGACTGAAGAAGCTCAATCTTTTTTAGTGTATCAAAGACAAGATTAAGAGGAAACATGATGGGCTATAAGCGCACGTCTACAAAAGTGTTATTTTGAAATAACTCATATTATTTCAAAATAACAAGGTGAGCATCTAAACAGTAAGCCCATTATTTTGAAATAGTTTCGAAATAATGGTCATCTTATGCTGAATTCAGTAACCCTCATTCTATGAGGAATAACACCTATTCCGAAATAGCTACACAGCAGCAGCCATCACTGCCTTCCCTGCTGCTATGGCAGACCCCTGAGCCCTTCATGGCTGCCAGCAGTGCTGCAGGCAGTTCCCAAGCCCCTGTCTTGGGGCAGAAGAGATGGGCACCATCTTAAACTGGTGCAGTGATCCTGGATCTTGAGATCTGGGGAGAGGAGACTAACATCCAGGATCTCTGCATCAGATGTAGGAATGTTGAGCTCTATGGCAGAATGGTTGGCAGCCTGGGCCAGAGGGACCATGTGCACCCAGGAGCTCAGGCAGGCCTACACAAAGGCTGGGGAGCGCAGCTCCCACTCAGGGGCGGCACCCCAGACCTGCCTCTACTTTGACCAGCTCCACCGCATCCTGGAAGGTGGGTCAGTTTCTTTCCCCACCTTCCCAAGATGTTGCCCAGGGATTGGACGAAGCTGGAGAAGGCCCATTAGGTGAGTTCCATCACTTTCCCTAGACACGCACAGGGGGAGGGGGCGGGCGGCTGCACACTTCTCACTTGCCCTTCTCAGCCTGGGCATCGCACAGCATTCTGTGCATGTGGAGTGCCAGTCTGGAGCACACAGCTATGAGGCTGCCTCAGAGGACCCTTGTGCTCCTGCTCACAGAGTTTCTGGAGAGGCTTGACTTACTTAGGTTTGCTGTCCCTTAAGGAGGTAAGCAAAGGTGGGGAGCTTGAGACACAACAGTATAGGGGTGTCCCTTTAAGCACGAGCCTCATATAGCCTCAGGAAGCAGCTACAGGAAGTGACTGTTGTCCTGATGCTCTGCCCAAAGTGCTTCCAGGAGGCTTTAAATGCAGTTGAGGCTCCAGTGAGTGTGGACTTCCTATTTTGAAATAGCTCAGTGCTGTTTTGATGGACATTTGCTTTGGAATAGCTTATTCCAAAACAAGCAGGCAGTGTGTATGTACCCTAAGTGTGTACACAGGAAGAATTTTTCTGGTATTTTCTAAACAGGCAGATTTTATTATGAACTGACTAAAAATTTATACTGGAAATAAGATGCAAGATTTTTTTTAACCATTTCTGTTGATTAGTCATTAAAATAACATACCAAGGGAAGGGGCAAGTTCTTCACCTGTTGGAGCCTTTATATCAAGGTGAGATGTAACTAGGTGATAGGTTTTAGAAAGACACTAAAAGTTATTGGGTTCAAAGCAGGAAGTATTGAGAGAATGTATATGGCCTGTGTTATGTGGAGGTCAGACTTGATGATCATATTACTCCTCTCTGGCCTTAAAAATCTATGAATTTATATATGAATCTGTGTCAAAAAGACAGTTAACCGGATCTTCTTCAAATGGCCTTGCCAGGTCAAAGGCAGACCTGTTGTTGCCTGATAGGTTATCTCCCACATAATGATAGCATGGCTACAATAAGTGAAAATGATTCCCAATGAAGTTTCTGCAACCATAACAAAAGACTAATTTTCTGTGCATAATCCCATCAAACGTCCTCTCCAGGAACAACCGTAGATGACGAATAAGTAGCTCTTGTGGCATGCCTTGAAGGTCACAGGTGTAACTGATATAAATAGATTCAGCCCCATTGACTTCTGTCTTCTCGTGACAAGTATTAATTAGCTAATGTTGTGCCGCTCTTTGAAGATGTAAAGCACTACGGAAACACTAAATAATAGTATTCAGGTACTTGTCAATGGGCTTAAGTGGTGCCAGCCATTGAATCTCATGATTAAAGTTGAGCACCTGCTCAGCAGCTTCCTGAATTTGGGAATGTATATCCAAGGGGTAGTAGTGGCAAGTGTTAGTGGGGAATCTGAAAAGAAGCCCAAGCAGAAATATAATTAATGAAGGATCTGAACTCAGAGGCAAACAATCAAGTATAGTAATATAATAAAAACCTTGAGTGAATCAAAGTGTTCCATCAATCTCTATAATAAAAACTTTATGCTTGAATCCGAAGAGTATAGCAGTATGAATCTACTACTGACTGCTTGTCAAATGGTCAGAGAGGTTAGAGAGACGATGGAAACAAAAAACCAAATACTAATGAGAGATTTCAGCTATCCCTGTACTGATAGAGCATACCTCAGAACTGAATACACAGATAAACTTTCTTGGCACCATTAATGATTGCTTATTGGAGCAGCCAGTCCTCAGTAATAGTGACTGTAAAGGAATTACATTTGACATTATTGCGGGAGGAAAATACTAAAAAATGCCCATCACAATAGCCTTTAACTTCAAAAAGGGGAACAGAACAAAAACAAGGAAGCTAGTGAAGCAGAAATTAAAAGGAAGTCTCATCAGAATGAAATGCCTGCAAACTGCATAGAAACTTTCAAAACTCCTAAAGAGAGGCTCAAATTCAATGTCTATCCCAAGTTTAAACATAAAATCATAAGAGGACCAAAAAAAAAAAAAAGGCTATCACGGCTGAACAACAGAGGAAGCTAATTCCTTCTCCCCACTCCTCTCCAGTGACAAATCTGAACTGTTCCAGACAGTGGAGAGGAGGTTTTAGAAACAAATTTAAAAAATATTAAACATCAGTAAGTCACCAGGACCAGATGATATACCGTACTCAAATATGAAATTGCAGAACTACTGACTGTGATATGTAATCTATTGTCTAAATCAGCCTCCATACCTGCTGACTAAAGGATAGCTAATGTAACACTGTGGGTTTTTTTTGTTTTTTTTTAAAGGCTCCAGAGATGACCCTGTCACTTACAGGCTGGTATGCATAACTTCAGAGCCAGGTAGACCAGTTAAAACTATAGTAAAGAATGATCAGACACATAAGTGAACATAACATGCTAGGGAAGTGTCAACAGGTTTTCTATTGAGGATCCTCATCATTTTGTGGTGCAGTGTAGACCAGTGAGGGGCTATCACCCCTGCCTTCTAAACTTGGGTGCCTCACAATGCTATGCTGTGGTAACCGTTCCCAAGCCTCTCGCAAATAGCCTTCCAGCATGCAGGTAACATCCTTGATCTTTGTGTCTGGCTGCAGCCTGCCAGCCACACATCAGTCACACTCTGGCTCCCATCAGCCTTAGTTACTACTTGCAGCATGACCCAAATTCACTCCTAGCCCTGGATTTTCCCTCAAAACTTGTGTTCTGCACTATCTAGCCCTTCCCTTAACAGTCCAGATTTAAGAGGTTTATTGTCCCTCTATCAGTATACAACAGTTTGCTATACTAAATGGAGTTACCCACATAGTTCACAACACTGGGTAAGTTTTGATTAAAGCATAAAACAAGTTTCTTTAACTGTGTAATAAGTTTTAAGTGAGTGCAAGTATAAGGCATTAAAATCAAACATGGTTACAAAAGAAATAGATAAAATGCTTCCAAGGACTAAAAGGGTGTGTCTACACAGCAAAGTTATTTCGGAATGACAGCTATTATTCTGAAATAACTATGTGAGTGTCTAACTGGCAATTCTGTTATTTTGAAGGTTTCCTGACTTCTGTAAACCTCATTCTATGAAGAATAACGCCTATCCCAAAATAGCTATTTCAAAATAAGGAGTGTGTAGATGCTCCACTTCTGCTATTTCAAAGTAGCCCTTCACCTGGGCTATTCTAAGTTATTCTTCCAGGGGCTCTAAATCGAGATAGCACTTCTACATTAGGGAAGCCTGACTTGGACTAATTTTGAGGCTTCCCTGCAGTGTATACATGCTATTTCAAAATAAGCTATTTCAGAATAACTAATCCGGAATAATTTATTCCAAAGTAACTGTGTAGTGTTGTCATACACAAACTTAACATACTAGACTTAGTTCAAGGTGAAGTCCCATACCATATTTGACCAGAAACATTGCTGACCAAATTCTCTGACTGGTATCTACTCCCGAAGTCCAAAGACTATTTCTTTCGTCTTTGGTGAAAGCAAGAGAGGAAGAGGGAGAGACAACTAGAGGTGGTTTTCCCCCTCACTTTTAAAGCCACAGTATGGGATGCATGTTCTTGAGTGTTACCCCCTAGATAAAGATTATTCCTGCTATGAGGTTGGACTCATGAAGTCTTATGACAAAAGATGCTCCACACTCTTGTTTGCTAAGATGCAGATCGGCTTGTTCCTGACTTCCTTCTGTGCCAAAGAATGTCAACTTTGATTATCCCTGGCTATAGGTGTCAGCTTGTCCTTTGTCTTTGAGAAACTGGTTTACCCAGATTTAATTTCAGCTTAGGTTTATATCTTTATGTATAATGCTGCTACACACATTTCAGTGAGTTTTCAAATAACAGCTTACAAGGTGTGTTAAGTACAAGGATTATTGTAATAGAGTTTAGGTGTGATTACACGGATGCGTTCAGTCATAGGGTGTCAACAAGCACATGGAGAAGGGTGATCCAATAGACTTACTGTACTGGACTTTCACAGAGCAGTCACCAAAGGCTTGTAAGCAAAGTAAGCAGTCATGATGTAAGAGGGGAAGTCCTATCATAGATCAGTAACTGCTTAAAACATAGGAAACTAGAAGATTTACCCAGTACAACCTCTCCCTGACTTATGAACCGGTTACAGACCAAGCAATTGGTTGTAACTTGGTTTGTTTGTAAGTTGGACCCCATAGAGTTACACGCGACCGCGCTGTTTGTAAGCTCAGGGTCTGTCATTTACAACAGCTTCGGTCGTAAATGCAAACGGTCGTAAGTCGACCATTCACATCTCGGGGACCGGCTGTATTGCTTGGTCATTAATTCAAATATGTTTTTTTTCTTGATTTAAATCATCATTCTGGGGTGGGACTGAAGGGTTCAATATGTAGGCTGCCCTTGGGAGAGAGGACAACCCCCCCAGCCCTCTCTCTGAAGGAGCTTGGGGCCAGGCGAGAAGTGCCTGTCCATGGCTACTGCAGCAGGCACAGCTGGTGGAAGGCTACATGTCGCCTGGCTGGGGGATGGACACACAGACAGACAAACTCTCTGAAATATATAGTAGAGATATCTGTTCCTTTCTCCATCCTTGCCCCCTTCTGGGTTATAGTTGTCCCAGTCCCCATCTTTGGCTCCTTGCTGCTCTCCCTGTGGTCATTCTACAGTATAACTGTCCCTTTTATCAGACTCTTCCTTTCCATTTTATGAGAAACAATCAAATTCCATGAACATGCCATTATCCTGGCAAAACCAAACCCTTACCTTGTTATGATAAGAGGAAGCCGCATACCAAATTTGGAGATCCTAGCTCTTCATGTTTAGGAGGAGTTAATGAACAGACTCGCAATGGGTTGGAATACTTTGTCAGTTTTTCATGGATGGAGTAAGTAGAGGGGGTCCACAAGTATCTGCACTGAAATCAGTGCTCTTCAACATATTCATAAATGATCGTGGAAAAAGGGGTAAACAGTGCGATGGCAAAGTTTGCAGCTAAATCAAAATTACTCAAGATGGTTAAGTTCAAAGCTGACTGTGATGAGTTACAAAGGGATCTCACAAAACTGGGTGACTGGGCAACAAAATGGCAGATAAAATCCAATGTTGATAAATGCAAACATCCATTGGAAAACAATTTCAAAAACACATAGAAAAAGATAGGGTCTAAATTATCTGTTATTATTCAAGAAAGAGATCTTGGCATCATTGTGGATAGTTCTCTGGAAACATCTGCTCATTATGCAGCAGTAGACAAAAAATATCTAACAGAATACTAGGAACCAAAGAGACAGATAAGACAGAAAATATCAAAATGCCACTATGAAGTCCATGGTACACCCACAATGCATGCAGATCCGGTCACCTTATCTCTCTCACAAAAAAAGATATATTAGAATTAAAGAGATACGAAGTAGGGCAAGAAAATATGATTGGGGGTATGGAATGGCTTGCACATTAGGAGAGATTAAAAAGACAGGGACAGTTTAAGTTAGAAAAGAGTTGACTAAGGGGGAGCTTGATAGATGTCTATTAAATCAGGAAAGGTGTGAAGAAAGTGAATAAGGAAGTGTTATTTACTCTTTCACTTAAAGAACCTTGTTTCTAACTGCCAGAAGTTGATGACGGGATAAATAAATTGCCCTGTTCTGTTCATTCCCTCTGGAGCATCTGGCACCAACCACTTTTGGAAGACAGGATATTTGGCTAAAGGGACCAGTGGTCTGACCCAGTGTGGCCATTCTTATGTTAGATAATTCCTTTTCATGATATATGACAGCAGAGAATTATGTGTAGTCTATGTTGATATCATCAGAATTCTGCCCCATGTGAATCAACAGCTCAGATAATCATTTGAACGTCTAGGAAAGTTCCTTTTTATGGATTTTGGGTGTTTGTACTGCCATTACATGCAGAGAAATGGATCCAAAGCCCATTGAAGTCTATGGAAGGACTCCGATTGACTTCTGAGGGTTAGGGAACAGAGAGCTGATCTCAGGCCTCTCCAAAACAACTAACCCACAGGCTAAGCTCTTTCCTTGATCATCCCATGCACTTGAGCAGACTCCTCATCCTTATAAAACAGTGTTTCTTACCACTTTGAGGAACCTGTTAACTGGCCACTCTATTGTGTTTACTTACTGGTGCCATGGCCACAGTGCTTAGCGGTTCCTAGTGGTTCCATTTCACTGTCTGTGGCCAAGGGGAGCTGTGGGAAGCCATTCATGAAAGATATCTTGTAATTAAAATGAAATCCCAGGATGTTTAGCCCAGAAGGTCTCAGAGTTTGGGGAAAAAATTCCTTAGGCTCTTATGGAATTATTTTACTTCAGTGGTAGCTGAAAGCCCATACAGTTGCATGGGTGCAATTTGTAAAGTCAGGTGTATAAAAAAAAGCCAAAAAAGATGACATCTTCTTTCTCTGTGCTGTGTTTTAGTGAGCAAAGTTGTGTTTGTCCACATTTCCAGGATGTGCACAGAATTTCCTGATGGCTTGGGACATAACTACTTTTTTGTTAACCCACGTAGTTGTTATCCCCACCCTCCCTGATTGTCACATTACAGACTATCACGGTTCTCCTAGGACCCAGTGATGATTGAACATGGTGATGTCCTAATCCAAAAGCACTTTTAGCCTGCTTATAGCTGTTTCCATCATAAGAACATAAGAACGTCCATACTGGGTCAGACCATCTCTCTTGAGTAGTTGTAGCTAAATTAGTCCCCATCATATTGTATGTATAGTTGGGATTATTTTTTCCAATGTGCATTACTTCACTTTTATGAACATTAAATTTCATTTGCCATTTTGTTACCCAATCTCTTAGTTTGGTGAGATCTTTTTGAAACTCTTCAGTTTGCTTCAGTCTTAACTATCTTGAGCAGTTTGGTATAATCACTTCATGTTGATGATTCAGAATACATTCTAAGCCTCTGAGTGACACAGAGGCTGTGTCCAGACTCCATGCCTCCTTCGACGGAGGCATGTAGATTAGCCACATCGGAAGAGGGAAATGAAGCCGCGATTAAAATAATCGCGGCTTCATTTAAATTTAAATGGCTGCCCCGATCTGCCGATCAGCTGTTTGTCGGCAGATCGGGAGAGTCTGGACGCGATGCCCCGACAAAGAAGCCTTTCTTCATCGACACAGGTAAGCCTCGTGAAACCAGGTTTACCTGTGTCGATGAAGAAAGGCTTCTTTGTCGGGGCATCGCGTCCAGACTCTCCCGATCTGCCGACAAACAGCTGATCGGCAGATCGGGGCAGCCATTTAAATTTAAATGAAGCCGCGATTATTTTAATCGCGGCTTCATTTCCCTCTTCCGATGTGGCTAATCTACATGCCTCCGTCGAAGGAGGCATGGAGTCTGGACACAGCCAGAGAGAGTATGCAAGTCTTTAGAGATTTATGTTGATTTGTGCAGTGGTGAATCAGGGGTGTATACTCCTGTGTGTATGCTCGGGGTTATGGTATGTGATGGTTATGCTGTTGTGTTGGGTTATTTGGAAGAAATATGTTAGTTGGCCTAATAATCTACCATCTGTGCAGTCTCCTGCATACAACCAGTGAAATGATTGCATGCAAATTAGCTATAGAGTAAAGGTTGTGATTTGCTGAGAAACTTATGATGTTTCTGTAGTCGAGAACTCTTGGCATAGCCTAGATACAAGCTTTGCTGGTGCCAGGATGTAATTTGCAAAATCAAAATGGCTGAGGACTTAAAAATTGAATGGTAATGGACCACAAATCCAAGTGATGATTGAACATGGAATCATAGAATATTAGAACTGGAAGGGACATTGAGAGATCATCAAGTCCAGTCTATTCAACTTGCTCTTAAATATCTCTAGTGATGGAGATTCCACAACCTCCGTAGGCAATATATTCCAGTGTTTAACCACCCTGACAGCTAGGAATTTTTTTTCCTAATGCCCAACCTAAACTTCCCTTGCTGCAATTAAAGCTCATTGCTGCTTGTCTTATCAGAGGCCAATTTTTCTCCTTCTTCCTTGTAACACCCTTTTAGATACTTGAAAACAGCTATCATGTCCTCTCTGTCTTCTCTTTTCTAAACTAAACAAGGTCAGTTCTTTAAGTCTTCCTTCATAGGTCATATTTTCTAGATCTTTAATAATTTTTGTTGCTCTTCTCTGGACCTTCTCCAATTTCTCCACATCTTTCTTGAAGTATGGTATGTCTCAGAACTGGAAACAATATTCTAACTGAGGACTAATCAGTGAAGAGTAGAGCGGTACTCATTTCTAGACAGTCATTTCCCATTCTGTATTTGTGAAACTGATTCCTTCTTAAGTGAAGTACTTTGCATTTGTCCTTGTTAAACTTCATCCTATTTATCTCAGACAATTTCTCTATTTTGTCCAGATCATTTTGAACTATGACCTTATAGTCCAAAGCACTTGTGTACTCTCCCAGGTTGGTATCATCTGCAAACTTAATAACTGTACTCTCTATGCCGTCATCTAAATCATTGATGAAACTATTGAACAGAACAGATCCCAAAACAGACCCCTGTGGAACCCCACTTGTTATACCCTTCCAGCATGACTGTGAACCATTAATAACTACACTCTGAGAATGGTTATCCAACCAGTTTTGCCCCCACCTTATAGTAGCCCCATCTTAGTTGTATTTCCCTAGTTTATTGATAAGAAGGTCATGTGAGACCGTGTCAAATGCCTTACTAAAGTCTAGGTATACCTAGATTGGTTTGACATGATTTGTTCTTTGCAATTCCATCCTGCCTGTTATCTGTCACCTTATTATCTTCCAGATGTTTGCAGATTAATTTCATAATTACTTGCTCCCTTATCTCCCATGGCACAGAAGTTAAACTGACAGGTCTGTAGATTCCTGGGTTGTTCTCATTTCCCTTTTTACAGGTGGGCACTTTATTTGATAGCTAAAGGCTGAGATACCTCCTCTATCAGCTCCTTGAGTATTATAGAACACCAGAACATAAGAATGGCCATACTGGGTCAAACCAAAGGTCCATCCAGCCCAGTATCCTGTCTGCCAACAGTGACCAATGCCAGGTGTCCCAGAGGGAATGAACCGAACAGGGAATGATCAAACGATCTCTCTCCTGCCATCCATCTCCACCCTCTGACAAACAGAGGCTAGGGACACCATTCCTTACCCATCCCAGCTAATAGCCATTAATGGACTTAACCTCCATGAATTTATTAGGATGCATTTCATCAGGTCCTGATGACTTGAAGACTTCTAACTTTTTAAAGTAATTTTTAACTTGTCCTTTTTTATTTTAACTTCTAAACCTACCCCCTTCCCACTAGCATTCACTCTGTTAGGCACCCCTTCACCATCTACCATCAACTTGTTTTGGTTTTCACCAAGAAATTAAGCACCTCTGCCATTTCCGATTTTCCTGTTATTGTTTCTCCCTTTTCACTGAGCAACAGGCCTACCTGTCTTTGGTCTTCCTCTTGCTTCTAATGTATTTGTAGAATGTCTTCTTGTTACGCTTTGTCTCTAGCTAGATTGAGCTCATTTTGTGCTTTTGTCTTTCTAAGCTTGCCCCTGCATACTTGCATTATTTACTCATATTAATCCTTTGTAATTTGACCTAGTTTCCACTTTTTATATGACTCCTTTTTATTTTTAGTTCAGTTAAGACCTCCTGCTTAAGCCAAGGTGGTATCTTATACACATTTCAGGAACACCTAGGAAGTGCCATTATGCTTGCACCATCCCTACAGATATTAAGAGCGTGTACTTGCCCTGAACCTAAATAAACAGAGACAACAGTTGGGAAAAAGAAAGCATTATGAGCCTAATTTTATAGATGGGAAACTGAAACACAGTGACTTGTCCAAGATCACAAAAAAATCTGTGGCAGAACCAGATATTGGCCCTAGATCCCTGGCGTGGGAGATCAATTCTTTAACTTAAGGCCATCCTTCATCTTAGTCCATATGAAACAGTTCTCAGTGAGATTATGCCAAACCAGAGTCCTTTTATGATTCAGTGGTGTACCCCCAGAAAAGCCCTACTGCAAGTACACCTCTAGCACTTGCTAGTCTCAAACACGGTGAGCATGTGAGCATGTTGAATTAATTTTCCACTTGGAGCTAGTGTTTTAGAAGATGGGAAATTAAAATAAATTGCACAGTCATACTGAATATTGGTGGGGGTCAAAGTGCTCTTTAAGCTGTGCAGCAGCTCAGCCCCCCAGTTGCTTAGGGGCTCAGGGCTCGGCACACAGAGCTGCTTGGCTGGGTGGGGCTGATTAAGCAGCTGTTGGCTGTACTGCCGTTAAGTTTAGAGGGAACCTAGGTGAGGGTGGTTCTCTAAAGATTTTGACCTTTAGCTTTTTAGTTTTGTAGTGACATTTCACACTTTGTTATTAACCATCTAAAAAATCAGGTCACCTATGAAATTTTACATTCAACCAACACTTCAATTTGGAGGACGGCAGAGTCTTTCTGGTGTCCTGTTTGGATGGCATGAGATATCAGTCTTGCTAAGCACCTGCTATCAACGCAACTAATCATGCATCACATCATTATCGTTCATTAAGGCCAGCAAATTAAGAAAAACCCTCCATGATTTCAAAATGATGCAAAGCCATGGGTCCTCCATCCATCTCAACCTTAGTAAACAAAGTGTTTTTTCCTGAACTACACAATTATTGAGCAGCGTGTCCTTTTCTTTGTGATCTGCACATGCATTATTGAGCATAACTGCCTTACAAGGGAAGTATCTGGATAGAAGATTAGAAGGACTGTGTTTAGAATCTTAGATGAGGGATCAGGGTTCTCGGGTTATATTCCTAACTCTGTCGCTTGATCTTGGACAGAGCTGGATAAATACATGATGCAATAGTGTTAGCAAAATAGTCATTCAGCTTTCAAATAGTTGCTTGGTATGCTGATGGCTGAGCCACCCTTTTATGTGCTAGAAATAAGGGTTCAGGTTTGTGTGTGGGGAATGACAGAAAAACATCTGTATTCCCATTAGAATAAGGACCTAGCTGCATGTAGAAGATGTTTTCTTACCTGTGATAGGATTGCATTTGATTCAATATGAACCGTGCTGCTGTCTTAGGGTATGTCAACACAGCAGCGTTATTTCAGAATAACTGACATTATTTCAAAATTACATAGTCTTAGTCTTCTACACACAATCAGTTATTACAACAATGTCAAAATACTGTTGAGCTGGAGGTCTTCTTACTCCAACTCCACTAACCCTCATTGTACGAGGATTAAGGGAAGTCAGAGAAAGAGTGCTCTCTTTCGAAATAAGTGCTGTATAGATATGCCCAAATTCTAAATAAGCTGTTTCAACTTAAGTTATGCAATTAGTGTAGCTCAAGTTGCATAGCTTATTTTGAGTTTAGCACTGCTGTGTAGATGTACCATTCATCTTCCCAATAGCTGCATCTAGTCTCCTGTGTGAACTAAATACTGCCCTTCTTGGGGCTTGGTTTATTAAAAAAAAAAACCCCACCTTTTAAATGTCTGTTTAAAACAAGTATTATCCTGACACCATAGTCTCTTTAGCACCTTCCTGGGCTCAGTAGTTCTTTTCAAAAGCCCAGATCCTACTGCCCAACATTTCCTTAAAACTTTTCACTTCTGGCTTCTGCTCCTGCTCTTTATTGCAGGATGCTCCACCCAGGTCTTTCTATCTGGCTAGAGCAAAAAAGACCTTCTCCAGTCCTCCTTTACTCTACACTCGATTGCAGGAATCTTCTCATTTCTTACAGGTCTTTCTTCTCTCTTCTCACTTATGGATCAGGGTCCCGCTTACTGTGAAATCCTGCCCCAGGGCTACTACCAGATAGAATCATAGAACTGGAAGGGACCTCAAGTAGTCATCGAGTCCAGTCCCCTGCCATCATGGCAGGACCCAGCACTGTTTAGATCATCCCTGACAGGTGTCTGTCTAACCTGCTCTTAAATATCTCCAGTGATGGAGATTCCACAACCACCCTAGGCAATTTATTCCAGTGTTTAACCACCCTGACGGTTAGGAAGTTTTTCCTAATGTCCAATCTAAACCTTCCTTGCTGCAATTTAAGCTCAGT
Organism: Pelodiscus sinensis; assembly: GCF_049634645.1. Classification (NCBI taxonomy): domain Eukaryota; kingdom Metazoa; phylum Chordata; order Testudines; family Trionychidae; genus Pelodiscus; species Pelodiscus sinensis. The sequence continues at coordinate 313,362,449 of NC_134711.1, forward strand.
GCTTAAATGATCCTGGTCACCTGAATCAAGCACCTGCCCAACCTCTAAACCATCATCTGGGAATGGTTAATGAGACAGTGTGAGAATAATGTCACGTTTGTAAATTGTTCTGTGTCCCAAGTTGATTAGGTGCTGGCCCTGAGGAGACTGCTTAAACAGTCTGAATAGGAAAAAGTAGGAAGGGTTGTTATTTATTTGTACAACCATGGCAGCTATCATCTTCACATGAGATTGGGGCCCCATTGTGCTAGGCTCTATATAGTGAAAGATGGATCTTGTCCTAATGAGCCTACTGCCTAATCAGGGAAGACACATAATAGATAGGAGGAAATTCAGGAACAGAGAGTAGAAATGAGTTGCCCAGGCCAACACAGCAGGTCATGGGCAGAGCTAAAAATAGAACTCGTGTCTAATACCTTAGCCACTGAAACACATGGTCTCTCAAAATGGTTACCTTCCAGACAAGAAGGGGGAGTGTTTAAATGTGTTTTTAATAGTTAATATACACAAGTCCTTTCTTCCAGATTGTTTCCTCCATTCGTACCTACAGCCGTTGATTAAATGTGAAGCAGGCGCGACAGATCCATCAACCTGATGTGTTTTCAAGGTGTAATCCCTTACCAAAAGGAGTCTGTTGCCATTTATTAATAAAACATTCCTCTTAACTATACCTTCTCATAGCAAAAATAATATAGTCTTTTATGCCCAGTGGTTTATCTTGCCCTTATAGCACAATCTACAAATTAATTTTGTAATTTGTTCCTGCAATATTCATTTTATTTATAACCCAGAAGCAATTACATTTGCTTTTATACCACATTGTCCTGGTGATAGATATGTGGTTGCCACTCAGATATTTGACAGCTGACATAAATCATCCCACGATCAAAGTGTCTGTCGACTCGAGAGTCTGTATTTGCAGCAGATGCCTCCACAGAGTGAAAAGGAAATTCTTCATGTGAGTCTCATTTGAGTTAACCATCTTGCTTAGCTCTGACTTTGCAGTCTGACAGCTTGGTTATCTTATGACAGCCGCGACTCTTCAAATGTACATTTACAAAGCTACCAAAAGTGTCACGTTATCACTTATACCAAATAATGCCTCTGATAGAAAAGTAATACATTAAAATATATAGGGTCACAGTGCTTAAGAAGCAAGAATAGACTGCATGTTTAACCATTCAACTAATTTATCCCCAAAATGAATGATAGTATTTTTACACACAACTTGGCACTAGTTCCTTCCCCCAGAGGGGAAGCCATTGCGCAGCATGGGAAATGAAGTCTGACCAACAAGCCCGGGCCAAAGCAGAGAAGGAAAACCATTTGCTACACTACAACTTCTGTGGGGCACAAAGGCAGCATTTTTAAAATGAAAGTATTTTGGTTTTTGGTCGGAACATTTCAGTTTTCATTTTTTAGAAACTTTCTGGGACAAGAACATGTCTATTTTTCACCAGGTGGTATTCAGTGACCTGAGTTTCTGAGGTGCTGAGAAATCTCAAATTTCAATAGATATGAGTGGGAACATCAGGAGCTCAGCACTTTCGAAAAATCATAGACAATAGCCTCTCCAGCTGCTTTACATGTATGGCTTTGTTAGGAATTCCTGGCTGCTGAAAAAAGGGACTTGTCCTAAAACACTGTGATCACCTCAGTAGATACTGAGTGCAGGGGAGGCTTCAGCATATCCATGATCCTTAAACCAAAGAGACTATTTTCTGCTTGACTGAGCGCTGTGGAAATTGGAATGTGTATCAAATTGAATTAGTACTGCTTTATGATGGCATGTGGCACCATAGTAAACAAGACACTGTAAATCTGTTTAATTCTCTCTTCATAGAATCCGCACAGGCACATCTAGTGACAGAAGAAACTGTTCTGGGTGATAACAGTTCGATTGGCACTGTTGGACATTGTGTGGGTGATGCATATGATATTCAGGAGCCAAGTTCATTGCAATATTGTGAGTGAAGGAAGTGAATTCAAGTTGGATCTGATCGTTTAGAAGACAGATAAATATAGCTTCTGAATTAATATATCAATCTGCAATAAATTGCTTAATTTGTCTTTGTCCTCAGATGAATATTCCTGAGACAGACTACAGAAAATTAATTCCCAGTTAAACTACATTTAAATTCCCTTACAGCAGTCCTGTTTGTTTGCTGACCTCCATATCAATGACTTTCTAAACTTCCGAAAGGAAAAACAACTTGCAGTCATAAGTAAACATACAACATGTCTGCTGGAAAAGAAGCACAGTGTAGTGGTGATAGCAGGGCATTAGAAGTTACTGGAACTGGGTTCTGTTTCCTGCTTTGACCCTGATTTCCCATGTGATCGTGGACAAATGACATAACCATTCTGTGCCTCAGTTTCTTCTACCAGTCGAACAGGTATAATAATACTCTAGTGTACTTTAAAGTGATAATGAGTCTGGATGAGTAATTATGAAATCCTGAGATCCTTTGGTGATATAGAAGTGCAAGATATTATTGTTCTAGCCTTTAAAAGTTTAGAGTTCAGCTTGTGTCGAGATACGCACTTCAAGGTCAGAACAGTTATTCAAAATGCATCTAACCCTTTGGAGTCTGCAAAATTGAACTAGAGCTTCTGTAAAGAACAACCTCTATCAGGAGATTTCTTGGCCTCCCTGCTCATGGTATTTCAGAAAATCTAGTTCCAGGCCTGATGGGGACCATGAGATGTGGAGACTCAGAAATGACAGGTAACAATTATAAAAGTTCACCAGGCTGCTCAGATGATGCCAGCAATAGCTTGGCCTTTTACCTTTCAGCTAAGGCACTCTGATCACGCTGATGTTGAGCATGGGAGGACCGGGATATACTTTGGATCAGGCCCTATGTTCTGAATGGTAGGGAGTGGGAGATGGGAAAAGGGAAGGAAAATGGATCAAACTCAGGGCTTGTCTGTACTTAAAATGCCACAGCAGCACAGCTGTACGGATAGTGCTCTGCCATGATAGTGCTTCAGTGGCAATGCTACCTATGCCAACGGGAGGGCCTCTTCTGTCGGCACAGGTTGTTCCCATCTCTGAAAGGCAGTAGCTATGTTGAGAGAGTTGTCTACACTGGGGGTATGTCTAAACTACATGGCTCCGTCGACGGAGCCATGTAGATTTGTTGATTTGGCAAAGTCAAATGAAGCCGCGATTTAAATGATCGCGGCTTCATTTAAATTTACATGGCTGCCGCACTGAGCAGACAAACAGCTGATCAGCTGTTTGTCCACTCAGCTCACTAGTCTGGATGCTCCCCTGTCGACATCAAAGCCCTTTGTCGGCAGCCCCGTTATTCCTTGTGGGATGAGGTTTACCGGGGCTGCCGACAAAGGGCTTTGATGTCGACAGGGGAGCATCCAGACTAGTGAGCTGAGTGGACAAACAGCTGATCAGTTGTTTGTCGGCTCAGCGCGGCAGCCATGTAAATTTAAATGAAGCCGCGATCATTTAAATCGCGGCTTCATTTGACTTTGCCTATGTGTCTAATCTACATGCCTCTGACGACAGAGGCATGTAGTCTAGACACAGCCTGGGAGTTAGGCTGTGTGTCATGCAGGAAACTTAATTATGGTGACATAAGTTGCTAGTGTAGATGAAACCTCTAATTTAATTAAAGAAGAAGAATCTGTGAAAGAGGGATCCTTAAAGAGTATCTTAGGGCAACTTTTTCTCCAGTGTGTTTCCCCTTTATCATTTTATTTCTTTAGGAAATCCATTAATTGTAGTCTCCCATTGAAAGACATGAATTTTTAACTCAAAGAGCAAAATTCCCCCTGCCTAGCATGATCCTGAGCTTCAGAGTTCAGATCTCCTTGAATTTGTGGATGAGAGGATCTCAGATATTACTTTGGAGCAATGTTTGGCAAATGCTGATTCTTGCATGTTGTATAATTGTGGTGACAGCAGTGGGCCAGATTGCTCCCTGCCCAGGAATTTGGGCAGAGGGAAACTAAGGGCATGTCTAAACTTCAACTAAAAACCCATGGCTGGCTTGTGCCAGCTGATTCAGGCTTACAGGGCTGTTTATTTGTGGTATAGTTATCCAGTTTGGGCTGGAACCCTGTGAGGTGGGAGGGTCCCAGAGCTCAGGCTGTAGTCCAAACCAGAGCATCTTTACCACAAATAACTCATTAAACTGAGTCCTGCGAGCCCAAGCCAGCTGGACTGGGTCAGCCGTGGGGGTCTAATTGTAGTGTAGACATACCCTGATTTCCTCATGTGGCGTATTCCAAGCAGTTGTCCATTGTGGATGGGATTATAGGTAGTTCTGCATCAACTCATGACAAAACAAATCTTGGGGAACAGCTAGGAAGGGACCATTCACTATGCAGGACCAGGAGTTGCCTGTGGCAAACGTGGCATGGTCCAAATTATACTGAACAATAAGCTCTGAGACCAGGCCTACGAGTCCAGCTGTACACATTGCACAACTTTCCCAATTAACTAAAACTCAGACATATTTTTCTTTCTCAGCCATTTTATGATGCCTGCTCTGGTGGAATCATTGTGGTGAGCTGTAAATGATGTATGAAATGGAAAAACTCCTATCCAATGCCTTCCCAGCGGGGCTCACAGGCAGGCCTTTGCAATAACTGCCTATAGCACTATTGGTTTGCTATTCACAGTAATCATCTCATAGCTAGATGGGAAAGTCCAGATGCCTCAGATAAAATGAAAACATTTGTAAGCACATTTTTGTGTCTTTTCCCACGTGCTTTTTATTCCTCCTCTCCTATTCACTTTCATCTAAGCTGCTCGCTATTTTTTTTTCTTTGAGGAGGGAAACACCCAACATTTCTATCTTTTCCAACTCATTGCATAGGTTACGTGTCTATGAAAATGCCTGGTCAAATTCTGCCTTTCATTTGCACTGATTTTTAAAGTAACTCTCTCTCTCTCTCTCTCTCTCTCTGTGTGTATGGTGTAGATGTTCTAGTTCAGCCACAAGTTATTGATGCTGTGTGGAAAAATGTTATGGCCTCTGTTACAGAGGAGTTTAGACCAAATGATTCCATCTGTTGTTCACATCTCTTAATGTAGATATGGCCCAATGAACAAGTTGGCTCCTCATCCCTTTCTAAACATTAGCATCCTTTAAAGATGCCTGAGTGATGGCTCCCAAACATCAAGGCTCCCTAGATTACAAGTTTACTTTTGAAAATCTTGGCCATAAGTGTGTATAATTAGGAGACTGAGAAGAGCATAGGGCCAGATTGAGAGCTCGCAACCTCATTGGTGATTACTTGCTCACTATTTGCATAACTGCTGTCCAGTAAGAGTCCAAGGTTCGCAATCTGATTTGCAGTGAACTATAACAGAAAATATGGCATGTGCAAATTGGACACATACAAGTCGCCCAGCCTGTGACTATAAAATCGGAAATAAGTTACTGAAATCCACATAGGATACAATCAGAAGCCAGGATAAGCACTCCAAGATAACAGCTACATGTTGGATGAGAAGGCTGGCTGATGAATGCCGAATAAATTGGATTCTGCCAATCGATTTTGTAGGGAGGCTAGCAAACAGGGAATTACAGTAATCAAGTTCAGATGTTATCAAGATGCAAGTTAAAATCTCCCAGTCATATGAGAGGAGGAAAAAGTGTACTCTGGCAATATTCTTGAAATTTTTTTTAAGAAAAGATCAAATCATAGCATGTTTAATAAGACTCAGCAAAGGCCTCCAGCCAAAATTAGATCTCGATTTATAATACAAGAATCCAATACTGTATCAAAATCAATAAATAATAAAGAGATTGAAGATGTAAAAATTAACTACATAAAGGAGCAACTAGGTTTTATTGTCATTTGTTTATAAAATGTATAAGAAATAGTCATATTTTTTAAAAACTTGTCATCATATAACTACTACAGAACTATGACGAACAACTATCAAGAGGAAAACATTAATTGGTGCAACTTCATTTTATGTTCAGAAAGAGAAAGTTCGCCTATCAAATTCAATGTACATTATAAGATCAAATAAAATTTGTATGTTTTATGCAGAAGAAAAAGTACTTAGTGTATGATCTTAAATTATCTCCTATTCGATCAAATTTATTTTACTGAGAGTTTCATAAGGCCTTAAATTAAGATCAGATTATACTTCTAAAAAGTCAGTAATATGACAACAACCACTTCCAGACACACTGATCCAAGCAGATGCAATGAGAGTGCAATTTAAAATTATAAGGCTTTTTAGTCTGTCACTGGGCATCTGGGGTTTGGTATGAAATTTCAGGGTCAAGCTCTGGTTATTAAAATGATGGTGTTTTCAATTTTTCCTTTCAAAATGAGATTACCCTGTGAGATGTCTCAGGTTGAGCATTTGAACTCACTAGATCTTTTTGAAAATGATTACTCACATGAAAATGATTTGATTACTCATATAGAAATGGATGCTGTGGAGTATAATTGGTATGGATATGTACGCCTTAAAGATGGGAACAGGTCAGTGCCCCATTGTGCTGGACAGTTGAAACATAATAAATAAGTCTTTGCCCCAAAGGACTAATACACTTTATCATTGTTTTTAGTTTATGGAAATAATAGCTTTTTATAGAGTAATAAAGTTAAAACAAGAAGCAATAGTTAGATCATCTAGTCTGACCTCCTCAGTACCACAAGCCAGTAAATTTCACCCCTGTGTTGAGCTCAATAACTTGTGTTTGGCTAAACAAAAGCATCTCTTCCAGCAAGGCATCCATTCTTGATCTAATGTCATAATGAGATGGAGAATCCCCCGCTTCCTTGGTAGTTTGTTTCAAGGGTTAGTCATCCTCACTATTAAACATTTGTGCCTTATTTCTAATTTACATTTTTCTAGATTTAGCTTCTAGCTACTGTTTCTTGCTGTGTCTTTTAAACTAGATTGAAGAGTGCTTTAGTACCCTGTACTCTTCCCCCACTGAAGGTACTTATATAATGTAATCAGGTTATTTCTCAGGGCTCATCTAGACTGCGCGGAAGATTCGAAAGAGGATATGTAATTTCAGCAGGAATTTGCATATCTTCTTCCAATCTCACTCTCAAAATCAGTCTGGACGTGTTTTTTCGGCAACCCCCCTTGTTTCAAAAAGCCACTTTTCCTCAAAAAATGTGCTGAAAAAAACCCTTGTCTAGACTACTTTCACTTTTGAAAGTGAGATTGGAAGAAGATATGCAAATTCCAGCAGAATTTGCATATCCTCTTTTGAATCTTCTGCGTAGTCTAGACATAGCCTCAGGCCTTGTTTTCACTACTGGTAGATTAACATGGTGGTGATTGATCCATCAAGGGCTGATTTAGAGCAGTGTTTCTGAAAGCGTTCCATGAAATCACTTTCAGAAACACATTAACTGACTGCCCTGGTTTGTTTATTTACTGATGCCGCGGCCATGGAGCCTTGCGGCTCCCTTTTGCTCTATTTCATCCTTTGCAGCCAAGGGGAGCCACGGGAAGCAGTGGCCTGGTCCACACCACTTCCCGCGGCTCCCCTTGGCTGCAGAGAGCAAAACAGAGCCAATTGGAACCATGAGGCTCTGTGGCCATGGCGCCAGTAAATAAATAAACTGGGGCGGCTAGTTAATGTGTTTCTGAAAGTGATTTTGTGAAACACTTTCAGAAACACTGATTTAGAGGGTCAAGTGAAGACTCACTAAATAGACCACCAAATGTGCTCCTGTCATCCTTGGTACAGTTTAAGGTGTGCTAATGGGAGAGTTTCTGTAGACACCACAAGTTATCTAAGTTATGTCAGTATCAACTACATTATTCATGTGGCTTGTTTGGAAAGGAGAAGACAGAGGGGACATGGTAGTGATTTTCAAGTATCTAAAAGTGTGTTACCAGGAGGAGGGAGAAAAATTGTTCTCCTTGGCCTCTGATAATAGGAGAAGAAGCAATGAGCTTAAACTGCAGCAAGGGAGGTTTAGGTTGGACGTTAGGAAAATATTCCTGTCAAGGTGGTTAAACATTGGAGTAAGTTGCCTAGGCAGGTTGTGGAATTTCCATCTCTGGAGATATTTAAGAGCAGGTCAGGGATGGTCTAGATCAGGGGTCTCCAAACTTTTCAGCCCGAGGGCCGCATTAACTATCAAACAGCAGTTCGGGGGCCGACTACACACTTGAGGTCCAAATAAAAAACAATCAAAACATGGATGTTGTTTTTAATTATTTATTTAATATTATTTTATTCAGTTATTATTTAACAACACATTGATACACTACACATGAACACCTGTATTAGTGTGAATGGTGAAATTGTTTCCTGGATGCCAAAATAGCAGACATTTCTGGCTTTAGATTTGTTGTCCCTAACATCAACAGTGACCTGAGATTATCATCGGACAAGTTTGTTCTCAAATTGTTCTTCACGTATTTCATTCTTGAAAATGATACACGTAAATTTCCGTAATTTTTTTTCCGTAGACAAAAAGGTCTCCACGGGCCGGATGAGAGGGCCTCGCGGGCCGCATCCGGCCCGCGGGCCGTAGTTTGGAGACCCCTGGTCTAGATGGTGCTTTGTTCTGCTGTGATGGCAGGGGACTGGACTTGATGACCTCTCAAAGTCTCTTCCAGTTCTAGTGTTATGGAGTTGGGTAACTTATGCTGACTTTAGCCTGTAGTATAGAGTTGCCCTCAGTCTCCTTTTTCATATGATAAACAGACTGAGCTAGTTAAGTCTCTCAGTGAAAGGTCTTTTCTCCAGACACAAGTCATTTTTTGTGACTCTTTTCTGTACTCTCTCCAGTTGTTCAGAATCCATTTTAATATATGTGCTGCAGCTAAATGTGTAGTATTGTAGGAGTAAGCTCACCAGTGCCATAGAGCAACTGTTCCCAATCACTGGTCCGCGCACCAGCAGTGGGCTGCAAGCCCCTCTCTGCTGGGCCATGCCATGTACCTGGGCCATGCCCCCAGCTTTTATTTAGCCCTCCCTCTAGGGTTCCCCAGGGAATTCCCTTCCCATCCACTTACCTATGCAGCAGCAGAGTGAGTGGGGCGGTAGGTAGCTGGGTGTGTTGCAGCTAGAGCTGGGACCATGGTGAGGCTGTTCCTACTGGGGAAGCCTCACCATCGCCCGCTCTAGCTCCATGATGGGCAGCTGCCCCTGTGACCCTGTTCTCTTCCCTCCCTGTTCAGCAGGAGTCTCCCTCTGACAGCAGATACACACATTATTATTATTATGCATTATTAAGTGCATAGGAAAGTTTGAGTGTGGAGAATATGTCAGCACTGTCAGACCTGTTAACTTCTGCCTCTTTAATTTGGGCTGAAATTGAGGCAAAAGGTTTGCGCTGGAGAATACTCTTTAACAAGTATTAGCAACTATTTTATTGTTTTTTTTAAATGTGTGTGCAGCAGTTTTTCAGATTCTTGTTAACCATGTCACCCCCTCCTTTGATTTGCCTGATATACCATGGGCTAAAATTACCACCATGAATATGCAAATAAATTAATTACCATAAATATGCAAATAGTTCCGTGCCAGTCCTCCAACAGTTTTTTAATCAGTTTGACGGTCCACAGTATAAAAAAGTTTGGGAACCATTGCTGTAGAGAGAAGTAAAATCACCCCTCCCTACTCATTATCCTGTTTTTATGTCTCAGGATCTCCTTAGCTCTTTTTGCCATAGCACCCCATTAACACTCATGTTCCACTTGTTCACTATGACCCATAAATCCTTCTCAATCACTTTTAATCAGTGCATAGTTCCCCATACTGTATGTATTGCCTGTATTCCAGATGTATACATTTGTATTTGTCGATTTTTAAAGCATGTTTTGTTTGAATGAGCTCAGTTTATCCGGGGATCCTGATTCTCATACAACTGCTTGTTCTCTGTGAGTCTTTGTGCCAGCTGCAGGCTTTATCAGCTGTGATTTTATATTTACTTCCAGATCATTGATGAAAATCCTGAGTAGCATGAGGCTTGGCACCAAGCCCTGGAGAACGCTACTAACCAGTTCTTAACTCAGTTAACACATTGTAGCAAATCTCTGGCCATGCCCCAACGGTCCTACACTTCCTGACAGTGTTTACCTCATAGACTTTCTGTGACCCTCTACACAGCCTTTGGCCCTTTACTAGAGGCAGGAGTCACAATCTGAGCCATTCTCATCATAGGCTAGTTCATAGTTTGGGGTGAAACCCCTCTGTAGTCCTGGTCCTTCCCTCTCAGACTCTGTAGTGGCATAGGGAGGGTTGAGGGGAACCCAGGCCCACCCACTACTTGGGTTCCGGCCCAGGAACCTTAAGGCAGTGGCAAATGGCAGTGTTTCCTCCACTCCCAGTTTTGCAGCCTTTCCCTGGGCCACTTCCCTGAACAATCCCTCTCAGTACCTTCTCCCTAGTAGCTGAGCAATTCTTCCTGCTCCTCCACAGCACTCTACCATGTCCTTAGCTCTCTCCATGCACCTCCTCACTCTCAGTCCGTGGCCTTCTCTCCTGCCTTTCCTGAGGGGAAGCCTTTTAAACTGGCCCAAGCAGGCCTTAATTGGCTGCAGGTACCCTGGTTAGCCTACTGCTTCAGGCAAGCTCTTAACTGGCCTCAGGTGCTTGCCTGCCTTGATTGTGTGGCAGCAGTGCTTGTCCAGGTCACTCAGGGAACAGAAAACTACTCTCCCAGTTTCCTGTATATTTGCCCTCCATCAAGATACGGTAGCCAGCTGCCCGAAGTCTGTCACAATATGCTCTACTGATATTTATAGTGCTAATTTTTTAATCAGAATATCATATGGCATTAAGGCAAATGACTTAGAAAAGTCTGTGTGTATTATTTGTGCGCCTTTACCACCTTTATCAATCTGACTGAAAATCTCATGAAAAAATGCAATGTATATTTTTTTAGAATACCTATTGTCCCATAAACCCATGGAATCTGGGATTAATTATATTCCTATTCTTTAATTCCATATCACGTGAATCTCATATCAGCCTTTCCATTATCTTGTCCAGAATTGTTACCAGCTTAACTGCCCTATAGTTACCCAAGTCATCTCATTGTGAATATGGGCATAACATTAACACCACTCCAGTCTTCTGGAATTTCCCCAACATTCCATGATTCAATAAATATTTTAATACATTTATTTATATTCGATTATAAAATTTTCACTGTGCTCTGTCTGCCTCTGTTTGCCCTATTTATTATTATAGAATGAACAATACAATAAAAAATTGAAGTGAGCACAAATCTTTATAATAAATAGTAATGGGGGAAAAGAAAACCCTATTTTTTCTGGCCCCAAATATAGATACATTTCAGTGGGGAAAAAAATCAATATCATGAAACCAGTATTGACTAACAGGATTCAAATCAAGGTCCAGATAAAAAATTCACTCAGTTATAGATCAGAGAATTACTTGGCTGTAATTTTCATCCCTGCTTCCTGGTTAGTGAAATACATTGCACACTGGATTCTTTAATTTATCATTCACTTGTCTCTTGGGAATAATTGCTGCTGTTAAATCAAACCAATTTTCCCTGGGAGATATACTACATCTTCTCAAAATAGCTTAAATATATATAACAAATAATTCACTCTATAATGCTTTTATCAGTATGCTTGATTTGTACCTTTTAATGGGTTAGAGAGGTGTCTAACGTGGCTTATTCTAATAATAGCGCTTTCTTTCTTGCCCCACAATGCTGTTTAATAAGCCAATTTTAGTGTCATCTTTCTAATTCAAGAAGAGAGATTAAAGACGGTGGCTTACACATGTTGCTAGGCCATAGGTTTTTAATTTATTATGTTCCATCAATAAATGTTGAATACTGCTTTTTTTTTGAAGACCTATGTCTATCATGTATGCAGTGTTGTTTTAGGCTGTGTCTTCACTATGAAATTATGAATTTATTATGGTTGATTTCTTACCACCCAATTTTGTAATGCTGAAGGTTCATGTCCCCACTGTGCGCAAGAATTCAACATAGTACAAAGTTGTGCATCCCCAGTAAAGAGATTGCCATTGACTTTGAGAGTGATGCACTATGGGTAGCTATCCCCTAGTGACTGTGCTGCTTTGCATTCTGGGTTATGCTCCCATTATGCATTGGGACCAAAACTATAGCCGGTGGGTCTGGGTTCTTATCACTAAAGTGCTCATCTACTCCCTCCCTCCTTGCTTAGGATGAATGCAACACAGTCTTTTCATGTCCTTTCTGGCTTTGGTTACCCACGCAGATGCAATAGCAGCATGAGCATGGCCCCTGTTATGAATTCTGTTCTGCATCAAAGGATTGTGATACTGATGTCTACCTTCGGCTGTGTCCAGACTCAGGGGTTTTTTCGGGAAAAGTAGCCTTTTCCCGAAAAAACTTCCTCTGCGTCCAGACTCAAGCCGCGTTCTTTCAAAATTAATTCGAAAGAACGCGGCTTTTCTTTCGATGGCGGTAAACCTCAATTTACGAGGAAGAATGCCTTCTTTCGAAAGTTCCTCTTTCGAAAGAAGGCGTTCTTCAATGTAAATAGGGTTTCTTCAAAAGAGAGCATCCAGACTCACTGGATGCTTTCTTTCGAAAAAGCAAGCCGCTTTTTCGAAATTCTCCGTGCAGTCTAGATGCTCTCTTTCTAAAGAGGCTCTTTCGAAAGATGCTTTCGAAAGAGCCTCTTTCGAAAGAGGCTTGCAGTCTAGACATAGCCTTAGTGTGCCTAATGGTGGAGTATGTTCAGAGCGTAAGTACAGCACTTCAGGAAGAGGATGAAGATAAATATAAGGATACTCTGGGCACACCGTTTAGGCAAGCCCTTGTGTTGAGCAAATTAGAAACATAACCAGCAATCAGTCCTCTGAAATGTCATCAGATAAGCACAGAGTAGTGACACTGCATAGTGCTGCAGGTATGGGATGATCAGCAGTGGCTGCAAAATTTCCATATGTGCAAGGCCTCTCTCTTGGAACTTTGCAAATGGCTTTCCCCCACCTTGAAGCATAGGGACACCTGACTGAGATCCACTCTGACAGTGGAGAAGTGCATGGCCATTGCCCTATGGAAGCTTGCAATGCCAGACAGCTACTAGTCAGCTGGGACTCAATTTGGAGTAAATCTACAGTGGGGGCTGTTGTTATACAAATAGCCAAAGTAATCAATACCATTCTGCTACAGAAGGTAGTGACTCTGGGAAATGTGGATGCCACAGTCAAGGGCTTTGCCATGATGGGGTTTCCTAAGTGTAGGCGAGTGATAGACGAACATACATCCCCATTTTGGACCCTGACCACCTTGCCAAAGAGTACATAAACCACAAGGGACACTTTTCCATGGTGCTGCTGGCACTGGTGGATCACAAGGGCCGTTTCTCTGACATCAGTGTATGAAGGTCAGGAAAGGTGCATGATGCACACATCTTTAGGAACTCCTGCCTCTTTAGAAAGCTGCAAGCTGGAACTTTTTTCCCAGATTGGAAAATTAGAATCAGAGGTAGAAATGCCAATAGTAAACCTTGGCAACCCAGCTGACCCCTTGCTCCTGTGGTTCATGAAGCCTTAGATGGGCAGCCTGGACATCAGTAAGGAGCAGCTCAACTACAGGTTGAGGAAGTGCAGAATGGTGGTTGAATGTATTTTTGGTCATTTAAAAGGAAGGTTTAGGAGTCTACGGAGTAGGTTAGACCCCAGAAAATGCAACATTCCCTTTATGGTGGCAGCCTGCTGTTTGCTTCATAATATTTGTGAGAGCAAGGAAGAAAGTTATCTGGTAGGTAGGGTATAAAGCAGAGCACCTAGCCAGAGATTTTGAGCAGCCAGACAACAGAGTCATTCACGTTGCTCTCAATGAGGTGCCCCTGCATTCAATGTGATTGTCTGAAATCTCCTTGCTCCCCCAACAATACAAGCAATAAAAAGATAGTTGTTCAGAAATCATGCATTTTTATTTAGGAAAAATAACATGGACAGGAAAGGAGTCCATTGTGGGACCCAAAAAGGGGGCTGGTATGTGAGAAGGACAGGTTGAATGTGAGGCTGCCCTTGAGTTCCCCCCACCCATATCCTACAGACACTAGGGGTGGAGGCTATGGAACTGGGTGAGGAGGGAAAGTTGTTCTGCAAGAGGTGAGGGGGGACACTCACCTATCACACCACCATGCACTCCATCATTCCCATCAGGGACTAAAAGACATTCTCTTGGTGCTTCACTTGCAGCTCTATGCACGCTTTCCTCTCCTGCTGCTTCGCTGTCCTATCCTGTCGTTCCACTTTCATTTCCTCCAGTAGCATATTCCCCACTCCATTTGATGGTTACCTGTTCTGTTCATTTCCTTTGGGACAAGAGGCATTGGCCACTGTCAGAAAACAAGATACTGGGTGAAATGGATTTTTGGTCTGACCCAATATGGCTGTTCTTATGTAAGAATATTGAGTGGTTTATAAGCATCTCACCAAAGGAATTTGATCCAATAAAAGATATTACCTCACCCACCTTGTGTCTCTGTCTATTGTGGTGAGATGGTGATCCTCAGAAGTGGGGGAATACATTTGTTTTCTGCTAACATTTGCTTGTTATTTTTCATTTGGAAAAGTAAAAAATTTAATAATTTTATGAAGTTTTGACCTCCCCCTTCTGAAAAGTACATGAACATATTTCTCAGTGTTAGGGTGTTTGTGAAAAAGCAGGGAGTCGCTTTAGCTCACATTCATCTACAAATGCTACAGCTGCTAAAAAATGGTGGCTATAAGTAAAAATCTGAAAAATACATAGGCTTAAAATTGTCCGCAACCTCATATAGAGAGGTAAGCAGCATTATTCCCATATTACAAATGAGAAAATTGAGAGTGTCTTCAAGTGCCATATAAATGCCAGGAGTTATTAAGGCTGGTCATTAGGAATAATGATATTCACCACCATTGCAATACTGACCCATTACTTTATCATCAAATGGGGGTACTATTACCTGATATCAAAAAGATTAATACAGAACAAGGGCTGAGTATTGAGGCATATAGTCAAATCAGTTAGCTCCAATCCACAGCCCATTCTATGCCTGAATGAGAAAAGCTTCATTTAGCTTTTGTATGTGTTGTACTTCACCCTTTTACTTGAGAATGTGGAAGAAATGTGCTGGGGGAATGTATTTAGGTTACAATATGTTTGAACATTTTAAAGTCAAATCCGACATATGTATTTATGCAAAGGATGTGCCATAAAAAAAAAAGAATCTGACTTGAAAAGTTGTTATAACAGTGGACCACAAAGACATTCCTTCGAGACTGTTTAGTCCAGATTAAATCCACAGTTCATCTGCTCAATCCACATCTCCTCAGTGCTTTAATCACAAGGACTTTTTTCCCCTTTTCCTCAAAAAAATTGAATCCAAATGTCCACTAACCCCCTTTGTAAAAACTGATTACAAATCTCTACCAGCACGTACAGAGTTAACTTCTGGCAGGTCAAATCTAAGATGAAAAATTAAAGTTTAATGTCAAATTCTCCTAAGTACAAGCATCTAGTCCTGAGAATCAATAGGTGAATGTGAATGGGACTTCATTGTAGAATAAATACATTTGCAATGGTGTTTAGCTGGAGACTATAGAAAAAGCATGAAGAAATTTCTTGTTTAACTGCTTACTTATTAGCCCAGAGTGGCATAATTGAAAATCCTTGAAATTACAGCAGGAAATTATTGACATTTAAAATGTAATTTCAGTCCCTGATAACCTGGCAGTAATGACCAGCTTCAGTTTTTTAATTCATGTATGTTTTTTTTAAAATCTTCCACTGGATGGTTTATATGCAAACACCTGGCTTAGGGCATTTAGCTATTAGCATACATGTGGCAATACAGAACAGCACCATCCCAGCGGGGTATTTGGGTGGGAAGCAATTTAGCTACTCCACTGTAACCAGCTCACTCAATGGGCTAGAGTAGAGTGGAGAGGATGGTCCTTTCCCAAATATCAGTAATTCGAATCCCTTATGTGGCAATTGCCATGCTGTCTAAGTGATAATCCTTCCCCTTTTCTCCATTATTCTGGTCCCATTGTTTCATAACAGATCTGCTAAAGATAGTTTTTATATTACAAGCATGTAATCCACATCTCTGAAGGGATTAATAACCCTGACAACTGGATACTTAGCTTCATTGTAGCTCTTCGTAGAACTTCTTTATTTGATCTGAGTTTATGATGATAGCTTTTTGGTGCATAAGGTCAGAGCTACAGCTAGTGACTTCAATGGACTTAGGCTGATTTAAACTATCTGGGATCAGGTCCATAGACTTCACATCAGGTTGAAATCTTTTGAGCCTTCTTTTCCTAGTATGTAGTTGTTCATTGCCTTAAAAGTGCTTTAGAAACACACAATAGTTTATTTTGTTAAGGAAGTAAAAAGGAAGATCTGCTTTAGTTCAAACAGAAATTAACTCAGGGAAGTCTTATGTCCAGGGTTACAAAGAAAGTGAGACTAGATTAATAGATTCCAGGGCTAGAAGGCACTGTTGTGGTAATCTAATCAGATCTCCTGCATAACTCAGCAATAGAATTTCCCCCAAAATAATTACTAGAGTAGATCTTTTAGAAAATATCCACTCTTAATTTAAAAATTTGTCACTTTTGGTATATTGTTCCAATGCCTAATTACCTTCACTGTTAAAAATGTATACCTTATTTCCAGTCTGAATTTGTCCAGCTTTAGGACTACTCGGTGTTTTTCCAGCCATTGGATTATGTTCTACCTTTCCTAGTTGACTGAAGAGCCCATTATTAAATATTTCTTCCTTATGTAGGTACTTAGAAATTCAAGTCACTCCTTAACCTTCTTTTTGTTAAGCTAAATAAATTTAGCTCCTTGACTTTATCAAGGCAAGGCATGTTTTCTAACCCTTTACTCATTCTCGTGGCTTTTTTTTTCTGAACTCTCTCTAATTTATCAACATTCTTCTTGAATTGTAGGAGCCAGAACTGGACACAGTATTCCAGCTGTGGTTGCACCAGTGCCAATCACAGAGGTAAAATAACCTCTTTTCTTCTTGAGGTTCTCCTGTTTATGCGTCTAAGAGTCACATTAGTTTCTCTGGCTATAACTGTACATAGCTCATATTCATCTGATAATCCACCACAACCTCCAAATCTTTTTTAGAATCACTGCTTTGCAGGATAGAGTTCTCCATCCTATGAAAATGGTCTACATTCTTTGCAACTAGATGTCTCTAATTACATATAAACCGTATTATAATTCATATTGTTTGCTTGCATCTATTTTATCAAGCAATACAGATTGCTCTGAATTAGTGACCTGTCTTCATTATTTACCAATTCTCCAATTTTTGTGTCATCTGCAAACTTTATCAGTGATAATTTTGTTTCCTTCCAGGTCATTATTAAAAATGTTAAGTAGCTCAGGACCAAGAACCAACCCCAACTGTACTTCACTGGAAGCACATCCACTTGATGTCAATTTATGACTACATTTAGAAATCTATTATTTAGCTAGCTTGACATCAATTTAATGTTTCCCATGTTAACTGTGTATCACTCTAGTTTTTTTAATCAAAATGCCATGTGGTACTAAGTCATGTGCCTTAAAGAAGTCTAAGTATATTACATCAGCACTAATACCATTATTATCTTGAAATATCAAGTTAGTTTGAGAGGATCTGGTTTCCATAAACCTATTTTGGCTGGTATAAAATATATTACACTCCTTTATTTATTATTGCACCAGCTGCATCATCTTCCCCAGATTATAAAAATTGTAAATTTGTAAGACTGGAAGGGACCTGAAAAGGTCCTTCAGTCCCATACCCTGCACTCATGGCCAAACTAAGTACAGGTGTTCATCTAACCCTGCTCTTAAAAATCTCCAGTGATGGAGATTCCACAGTCTTGCTAGGCAGTCTATTCCAGTACTTTAACCATCCTGACAGGAAGTTTTTCCTAACCTAAACCACCCTTGCTACAATTTAAGTCCATTGCTTCTTATCCTGTCATCAAATGCAGCAGTCAAAAAACAGAATGTCGGGATTCATCAATAAGAGATTATCATATTGTCTCTATATACATCCATGGTATACTCACATCTTGAATACTGTGTGCAAATATGGACACACATCTCAAAACAGATATATTAGAATTGGAAAAGTTTCAGAAAAGGGCAACAAAATGAGTAGGGGTATGCATTGGCTGCCATAAGAGGAGAGATTAATAAGACTGAGACTTTTCATCTTAGAAAAGAGACAGCTAAGGGGGGATATGATAGAGGTCTATAAAATCAGAACTGGTGTGGAGAAAGTAGATTAGGAAGTATTATTTAACCCGTCTCATAACACAAGACCTAGGGATCACTGAATGAAATTAATAGGCAGCAGTTTTAAAATAAATAATGGAAGTATTTTTTGTCAATCTGTGGAACTCTTTGCCAGAAGATGTTGTGAAGGTCAAGGCTATAACAGGGTTAGAAAATGAGTTAGATAAATTCATGGAGGATAGGTCCATCAATGGCATTTAACTAGGATGGGTAGGGATGGTGTCCTTAGCTTCTTTTTGCCAGAAGCTGGGAATGGGTGACAAGGGATGGATCATTTGATGATTACTTATTCTGCACATGCCACTGAGGCACCTGACATTGGCTACTGTCAGAAGAAAGGATATTGAGCTAGGTGGACCTTTGGGCAGCTCCAGAATCGCTGTTATGTTCTTACCCTGCCCCTTGCTCTTCCTCTTGCTTCTAATTCATTTGTATTCTTGTTATCCTTTATGTCTGTAGCTAATTTAATCTCATTTTGTGTCTTGGACTTTCTAATTTTGTCCCCACATGTTTGTGTTATTTGTTCATATTCATTCTTTGTAAGTTAACCTAGTTTCCACTTTCTATAGGACTCTCTTTTGAGTTTCCTATCCTTAAAGATCTCTTGGTTAAGCCAGCGTAGTCGCTTGCCATGCTTCCTATCTTTTCTATTGAGTAGGATAGTTTGCTCTTGTTACTGTAATAATCTCTCTGAAAAATTGCCAGATCTTTTGAACTCTTTCCCGCCCTTTGACTTGCTTCCTTTGGGATGTTACCTATCATCTCCCTGAGTGTGCTAAAGTCTGCCTTCTTAAACTCCATTACCTTTATTGTACTGTTTTCCCACCTACCAATCCTTAGAATAATGAATGCTACTGTTTCATGACCACTTTCACCTAAACTGTATTCCGTTTTCAAATTCTCTACCATTTCCTCCCTATTTGTCAAAATAAAATCGAGACTAGCCTCTCCCTAGCAGCTTTTTCCACTTTTTGAAGTAAAATAACTTTCTCCAATGCATTCCAAGAACTTGTTGGATAGTCGGTGCCCTACTTTTTAATTTCCCAACAGGTGTCTGGATAAAGTCCCATATCGCCACCATGTCTAATTTATGCTTTGGATGTTTTTGTTAGCTGTTCTGGAAAAAAAAAGCCTCACCCACGTCGTCTTTCTGATTAGGTGGTCTGTAGTAGAGCCCCGCCCTGACATCACCCTTAGGTTTTTACCTCTTTCATCCTTACCCAGAGACTTTTAACAAATCTATCTACTATTTCCACCTCAACCTACATCTAAGTGTATACATTCTTAATGTATATAGCTACACCTCCTCCCTTCCACCTGTCCTGTCCTTCCTGAATAAGCTGGATCCTTCTATGCCAATAATACAGTCATGCATATTATTCTTTGTGATGCTAACTATCTCATAGTTGTGTTTGTTATTTAGTACTTCAAGTTGTTCCTGCTTATTCCCAATACTTTTTGCATTAGTATTTGGACAATTAAGATATTGATTTGATTTTCTTTTATGTTCTCCCTTGCCTCTCCCTAGCCCCTGCAATAACAGCTCATGCTCCCTCCCAGATTCTGACCATTCTCCTAGGACTCCATGTTTTTGACTTACCTGTGGACTTTTGTCTTCTGCCCCCATCAAAACTAATTTAAATCCTGCCTCACTAGGATGGCCAGTCTGTAACAAGTGGATCCCATGTCTACATAGCTGTCTTTCTTCCCGGGACAGCATCCTGTGGTCAAGGAAGCTGAAGCCCTCCTGGCTACACCGTTCTTACAGGCTGTGTCTAGACTGTAAGCATTTGCTTTTGCGGAAAAACTTGCCAGCTGTCTACACTGACCGCTTGAATTTCCACAAGAAAATTGACTTCTGATTGTCTGAAATCAGTGCTTCTTGAAGAAATACTATGCTGCTTCCATTCGGGCAAAAGTCCTTTTGCGCAAAGCTTTTGTGCAAAAGGGCCAGTGCAGACAGCTCAGATTTGTTTTGCGCAAAAAAGCCCCGATGGCGAAAATGGCGATCGGGGCTTTTTTGCAGAAAAGCGCGTCTAGATTGGCACAGACGCTTTTCCGCAAAAAGTGCTTTTGTGGAAAAGCGTCCATGCCAATCTAGACGCTCTTTTCCGCAAATGCTTTTAACAGAAAACTTTTCCGTTAAAAGCATTTGCGGAAAATCTTGCTAGTGTAGACGTAGCCACAGTCTTTGCCCTATAGTCTATTAATCTAGCAATATACTAACAACAGTAAATGGCTATATTTTACTCTGCCTGACCATTCAGAGCCCAGAGCTTGTGGGACAAATGCACCTGGATATCTCCAGGTGAAATAATCCAGTAACTCAGGACAAACCTGAGAGTAACACATTTCTAGAATTCTGAATAGAATAAAAACAGTAGATTTATATAGATACTGAATTGACTTCTGATATTGGTGTCAGTCTCAATATGTGGATTAGTTCATCTAGGCTATGTCTAGACTGGCATGATTTTTCGCAAATGCTTTTAATGGAAAAGTTTTTCCGTTAAAAGCATTTGCGGAAAAGAGTGTCTAGATTGGCACGGATGCTTTTGTGCGAAAGCACTTTTTGCGGAAAAGCGTCCATGCCAATCTAGATGCGGTTTTGCGCAAGAAAGCCTCGATTGCCATTTTCGCCATCGGGGCTTTTTTGCGCAAAACAGTTTTTAGCTGTCTACTCTGGCCCTCTTGCGCAAATGTATTGCGCAAGAGGGCTTTTTCCCGAACGGGAGCAGCATAGTATTTGCGCAAGAACACTGACAATCTTACATTAGATCATCAGTGTTCTTGCGCAAATTCAAGCGGCCAGTGTAGACAGCTAGCAAGTTTTTCCGCAAAAGCAGCTGCCAGTCTAGAAAAACTTGCCAGTCTAGACGCAGCCCTAATGCTTAATAATTCTGAATGCAGTAGCATGTAGAGACAAGAAAACATAACATATAGTGTTTCCATTTACAGTCCTGGCCTTTACATTAAAATATGTTATATAGTACAGGATAGAAATTTGGATCTCCATGGAAGTATTTTCTCATCTGTAGTATTATGCAGATTGATAGGAGACAGAGTGAGACCAGGAAAAACATTAAGAACATCTTTCTTGAAATGCGGCAGATGGGGTTTAATTTTACTTTTCCAGGTTTTCATCTCCACAGAGCACAGAACTAGTGAAATATTTTAATTTTTTGAAATGTCCTTCAACTTGTTAATTTCAAGGCCCAGAGTTCAGTGTGATTCATTGCAGCAGTGAATAACGAATGCCACTGAAATAGTGAGATTGCTCAAACTATTTTAGAAATTAATGGACTGACTGTGATATACTGGAGCCTCTTTCATGCATCTATAATTGGAGTGCCAATTTATTTCCAATCATTGTAAGCACTGTAATTATAGTGCCTCAGTGTTGCCTGTTTAACATTCATATGGGAAGCTAGCAAAATAATGCTGGCAGGAGACCAAATATATTACAACAGAAATAAATAATAAAAATGGGAGGTAACAGATCTCATATATATATATATTTTTTTTAGATTTTGTTTTGGTCAACATGCAACATGGTCATGATAGAATAAAAAGGAACAGAATAATGCTCATGAAATAGCATAAAACTGTCTTCTAAATACATTGTAACTCATTGTGGGGAGAAAATGGAAAACTTACAAATCTTATTTCTTAAATAAAAATCCCATAATCTGTAATATACAAACAGCCTTGTTCTTGCCAAATTCTGTAAGCAGATTCTAGCTCATACCAGGCCTCTGATACACTTACAAATTTCAATGGGTGCCTAATGGGTTGTGGGATACATAAAGCAATTTAACAGGTTAGGTTAACATTGATTGCAATACAAGTTAGTCACCAGAGTTGCTTAGGTGCTTTGCTAAATCTCACTAGGAAATTTATCTGCATCTTGAAGCACTTCAGTACCATGAGCATGAATTGTTGAGTTCAGTAGCAATATGAGTTCAGTAGCAATGCTTCACGGTTCAGGCAGGATATAGGTGTAAAAAGACAAAACATAGGTATTAAAAAACAAACTAAAACAAAGAAACCAAAACTAACAAACCAACCTCCCTCCTCCAAACAAAACCGTACTTAGGAGAACAGTATGAAATTTGTGAGGAAAGAAAAGATCATGCTGTGTGGCATGGCTGCTGATTAGAATTCAACTGCTGTGTTACCTAGCCCACAGAGATCCCACTTAAGGTGCGGCATAAGGTTATTACAGAGTTTATAAAAAACCACCACTACCATTATCGAGAAAGGTCACCGAAAGAAGCCAATTAGAATTCTGAAGGGCATGAATCGTTAATAATATCCTCCTCCAAGAGATCAGCCAAGAGTTCTGTAGCAGTCTCCTGTTCCCAAGCAGGTGAGGGCTGGATCCTTGCAGGGTGTAAATGGCATAACTCACCAGGAGCTTCATTGATTTACACCAGTGGAGGATCTGGGCCAATTTTTCCAAATATAGGCAACTCTTGACTGCATCAAAATTGGAAACAATAAAACAAAACAACTGGGAGGTTTTGTAGGGTTAAACACAAAGTATCTACTAAAGGATACACATTGAATTACAGAAAAACTGTCATTATCACAGAGCATCCAAGTAAGAATATCGAATATTTTCCGGCATGCTGGACATCCAGTAGGGTCTGCATCTTTCAAACTTTCTTGATGACCCAATGTTCAGACTCCTCATTGGACCAGGCAGGCTGGCTTAAGGTATGCCATCCATCTACACAAAATGCATAGCTGTGTTCGGCTTATCTTAAGCCAAGCTTCTGCAGTGTCTACACTGTGGGAGGCTCATGGGAGCACACACTCCCCTCAGCTTCCCTTACTCCTCAGAGAATGAGGAGTATAGGACGCTGCCCTCAACATTCAATTTGGGGGTATACACTAGAAACGCTAAATCAAATGCTAGAAGATCGGCTTCCAGAGGGTCAATCTTCTCTGTAGTGTAGACATGCCCTTGGAATTTTGCAGTAATTTTATTTTTTGGGTTCCTCCTTAAAGCCACAGAGACATATCCAATATCTTCCTACTGTGATGCCAGTAGCACAGAATCTCTGCTTGCTGTTTACATGCTTTTTTATTTAATTTTTAATGTTCACACTTATTAAAAGAAAGGGAATCACTTTGCCCACCAGTGAAATCTTAGTGCGATAGGAAAGAAATAATTAGGTGTGTCTTTTCCCTATTGCAAGGTTCCCTGTTTACAATGCTGTGTTTTATGTGGTGCTATGGACTACCAGCTCCCTGCAGTGACTGTACTGTTATTGAGATAGTTTATGGGAGTAGCACAGATACTTCCCTAGAGGTTTAAGTTCCCTAAGGCTGGAATGGTCAAAGATGATGAGAAGAGGACATATACAGATGGCAGAGCAAATAGACAATACTGTGGGTATGTCTAGACTACATGGCTCCATCGACAGAGCCATGTAGATGAGGTTTCTAGACATAGGGAAATGAAGTGGCGATTTAAATAATCGCCGCTTCATTTACATCAAAATGGCTGCCACGCTGTGCAATAGTCTGGACGCTCCACGGTTGACAAGGGAAGCCCTTGTTAACCGCCCTGTTAAGCCCGTTATGCCTCGGGCTTCCCTTGTCAACTGCGGAGCATCCAGACTACCGCACTGCGCCGCCAAACAGCTGATCGGCACAGCGTGTTAGCCATTTTGATGTAAATGAAGCGGTGATTATTTAAATCGCCGCTTCATTTCCCTATGTCTAAAAATCGCATCTACATGGCTCTATTGATGGAGCCATGTAGTCTAGACATACCCTGTATGAGCCATTTATCTAGATACAGCATAAGCACTCGAATTAGTCCCTTACCCATCTCACAGATGATTTTTGATGAGATGCCTCTCTCCTTGATAGGAGAGGAGATTTGATGGCAGAGGGAGGTACAAATGCTGTGAGATCAGGTTCAGGATTGGTGAGATTTATAGACAGCAATAAAACTCAAACCCATGTACGACTATGTACAGCCCCCAACACAATGGGCTTTGATCCTCACCAGGGCCAGTCCACAACATTTTGGCCCCTGAGTCAGGGAGCTCAAATGCCCCCTCGCTTGGGCCCAAACTTTGAAAGGTCTCAATTCTGCCTTCTCCCTGTTCTACTCCTCTCATGGTACTGCTCTGCTCATTGGTGTCAGACCCTTGAAGGATTGGGTCCAGGAGGAACAACCCAAAGAAGAACTGTTGGGAGAAAGACAGGAGATGCTTCTTTAAACTCTATTGAAATACACCGGATTAAGGGAATTTTGTGGTGCTTTCTATAAAGGAAATTACATTGAAAAGAAGCTGTATCCTATTATGTAGTGGCTGCTGTCTTCACCTACATGGGCTTCAAGTCAGTAAAGAATGTAAGGAAATGCTTAGCTTTCATCATGTCCTTAAGTCCCTTTCTGAATCAGGCCCATAGTTTCTGTAGCGCCGGTACATAAATCATAAATCCTTTGGTATATATGGTTGTGACTATTTTCTTCCACTACAGGCAGTCCCCGGGTTAGGTACAAGATAGGGACTGTAGGTTTGTTCTTAAGTTGAATCTGTATGTAAGTCGGAACTGGCGTCCAGATTCAGCCGCTGCTGAAACTGATCAGTTTCAACAGCGGCTGAATCTGGATGCCAGTTCTGACTTACATACAGATTCAACTTAAGAACCCCAGGCATCCCCAAGTCAGCTGCTGCTGAAACTGATCAGCAGCTGATTCCAGGAAGCCGGGGGCAGAGCAACTCTGCCTCGGGCTTCCTGTAGTCAGCCGCTGGTCAGTTTCAGCAGCGGCTGACTTGGGGACGCCTGGGACAGAGCAGCTGGGTGCTGCCGGGTTGGTCCAGTAGCGCCGAGTAGTGCCTGCTCTACCCCAGGCGTCGTGGGCAGAAAAGCCTGGTCTGCTGGGGGGGAGGGGGCACTAGCTGCGCCCCACCCCCAGCAGACCAGGGAGACGCGAGCAAAGCCGCGGAGGACGCCCGCAGTGGGACAGCCCAGATGCACCATGGCTATCCCGCTGCAGGAGTCCTCCAAGGCTTTGCTCCCCTTCTCCCTGGTCTGCTGGTCAGACCAGGGAGACGCGGAGCAAAGCCACAGAGGATGCCCGCAGCGGGACAGCCCAGGCGCGCTGTGGCTGTCCCGCTGCGGGCGGCCTCTGAGGCTTTGCTCCCCGTCTCCCTGGTCTAACCAGCAGACCAGGGAGACGGGGAGCAGCTTTTCTCGCCCTGGAGAATGCGGGCATCTGGGCGTCCCGCCGCTCCCGTCCTCCGGGGCGAGAAAAGCTCAGTTCGTAACTGCGGATCCGACGTAAGTCGGATTCGCGTAACTCGTGGACTGCCTGTATTTGATCTGAGGAAGTGGGTCTGGTCCATGAAAGCTCATCATCTAATAAACCATCTTGTTAGTCTTTAAAGTGCTACATAGTCCTGTATTTTGTTTCAGCTACACCAGACTAACATAGCTACATTTCTATCACTATTCTACATAAAATATGTTGTTATTCAAAAACCCTTTTAAATACCTTGAGCATAAAAAGGGGTAAGCAAACTAAAACCTAGGCAAAAGCACATTCTAAATGGCAGCATCAAATTGAGTGATAATATGGTGTTGCAAAGCATTAATATGCCTATTAGTTTAGCATGCCCTTTTCTGCCATTCAAGTTAAACAAATTTGCAGAAATGGCTTTTTCATTTGTCTATTTGTCACTTCCAACGTAAGCTGCCCCGGAGCCAGAGTAAGAGAACATTTCACTAAAAGATGATGCCTCATGATGTTCTCCAAAGGACTTACAGACAGTGAAGAGAAGGCAAATAGAATGCTGTTCTGTCCGTTAAACATAAGTATACTGAGGCAGAGAGTGAGAGAGAGTGAGTGGACTTGTGGTTACCTCAAAGGACAGGACTAGAATTCAGTAGACCTGGTTTCATTTCCTGGCTCAACCTAGGTTGTCTGTGTGGCCAGAGGAGCTGACAGCTATGCTGGGGCCATGGGCAAGATGTGTATGTGGGGAAGGTGGGGGTGGGGTCTCTGTACTACTGGAAGTAGTGGGCCCTCAGGCAGAAGGGGTAGGGAGTGGGCATCGAGTGCACCATGCTGCCTCCCCACAGCCCTTAGAGCTGCTTGGAGTGCCTGTGTGGCACTCTGGTGGTGATTTAAAGGGCCCAGGGCTCTGTGCACCACAGCTACCATAGTAACAGTGGCTGGAAACCCAGGTCCTTTAGAATTGCCAGGCCCTGAGGCAACTGCCCCATTTGCACCCCCAATGGCAGGCCAGTGTGTGTCCTTGGGAGATTGTGGGTGCTTCAGCTGTACACCTGTAAAATGTGGTTAATATTTATTTTCTCCCACTCTTACTCTGTCCTGCTTCTTTACCCGTTAGTCCTGCCAGAAGTTCTGCACTGATGCAGGGGCCAGCCCCGCACAGCGCTCACTGAAGGGTCAGCCTCCAAACTCAGGGCTACTGTAACACTTGCAATATTACTAGACAGACTGTGACCATTCCTCCCAAAGCCAAACTCCAAGTGGATGACACAGCTGGGAATAGGACCCATGAATTTTGATTCTAATTTCCCCATAGTCTAAATTCTAGAAAATCCAGCTGCTCACTTATAAGTGTTCTATACATGTAAAGTGATCATTCAAAATGCAATTGACTTATCCCTGTCTAGTGAACTGCAACCATTGCTCTTTCTTTAGATGATGTTCACGGGTTATTTAAAAAAAAAAAAGGGAAAAGAAAAATTCATTTATATAAAATCAGTACCTCCAAAGAGCTAGTGATAGGCATTCACTGTAAGATCACTGGATGACATTAGAGTGCATCCCTGAAAAGGACTTCATAGTAATCAAGCATATAATTACTTAATTTTTATGCTCAGTATATGATTGGTCAATTAATGATACTGGAGCAGAAAGTTTTATCATTTATCAAATGCCATCTATGGATTTTGTAGACACTCATTTGAGGGGTTATGCTGCTGCTAATAAATTGCCTCCACGATACCAGGTTTGTCTGTTCTGCTAGTCATGCAGCAATATTTTTTTATTTACATATTAACTTAGCGAATTAAGGAATGCCTAATATGGCATGAAAGCAAAGTAAAGCCGCCTTTGGGAACTAAAGAAATAAAAATGTTCTTCCTCAAAAAAGGCTTTTGAGCTACTTTTTATGTGGCCATAAACATAGAAACCATTTTTTGATCAGGAAAAAAAGTGTCAGAGATCAGAAAAAGCCATTTTCCAAAGAGGTTAGCATCTTTCGTCTGGATTGTGTTACTGCAGCAGCATAGCAAATAACGTATAATGGTTTAAAACATAAGATACACTATATTTGAGGCCAGATTATAGTATTACCAGCCCCAAGCATGCAAAAATCATAAGGTTACTTTCTCCATCTGCTAACTTAAGTTTAAAAAAAAAACCCTCGTGATTTTAAGATAATAATAACGTGTGTGTTTTTGTATTTGCTTTCTGGGGTTTGTGCCTTTGGAATTCATGATTCATGCTTTTCTCCACAACTGCAGTAGCTTTTAACATGTTCTTTTAAAAAATTTTGAGATTTTTCTGCCATCACATGACTCCAGGAGCTGTGATATTTATATTTTTCTTAAAGTGACAAGTGTTGGCGACAGTAAAGTTATCCAACCTATTGGTGCAGCTATAGAAGATGGAAAGCATGAAAATCTTAACCCTGCCCTCCATGAAGAGTGGGCAAACATTAGAGTAAATTACATCCACTGAACTTCACCAGAGCTACCTGCCATGCATGTCTGGAGGTATACTTGGCCCAAACTGGCAAAGCAGGTCAATGAGTCTACTCAAGCCAGCTGATGGAGTGCCTAAACAGGCACAATTTACCCCTTAGACTTGAAGCAAATTACCTGAGTTTGGGAAACAGTGGTGGAAGGGTGCTCTTGCAAAGTTGTGAATAACTTTCCTTGCTATCAGTGTTTCTGCTGATATGTTGGGCATGACTTTCCGTCATCTGTTTGCATAGAGCCTAACTTTGCTTTGCCCAGTTCCTTTATAGCAGGTATAGATAGCAACTGACAGTTTTGAGCAGCATGTGGGGCTGCAGCAGGCAGGAAACCTGCCTGGGCTCCCTGCTGGGCTGCTGGGCATTAACAGCATGGAGGGTCATGGCAGGCTGGATCCAAATGTTTGGCAAGAAGGATCTAGCCCATGGGCCACATTTTGCCCACCCTGGGCTAGATGGACTATTAATCTGACCCAATATAACTGTTCTCTTGTTCTTATGAGATTTGGCTCTGACTTACGTCCAGTAGGCGTCACATCCACTGTGGTTCACACTCAGTGGGAGGCATGTGGCAGTGTATTACACAGACATCTCTATTTTGGATCCAAGGCTTACAATTTGTTGTTTGTTTTTCCATGCTGAAGTAGATGGATCCCACATGCCCCAGAGCAGTTACTGATGGGTCTAGTGGAGAAGAGGTAACACGCCCTATACTCAACACTCTACTCCTGGTTTCTAGTGGTGAGGCTACAAGGGACAGAACACTATCATGGAATCTACACTGCCCCTAGGCAATGAACATCCACACTGAAGCAAGCCACAATCTGACCCTATGACTGGTGAAAACTGACACCACATTCTAAATGCAGTCCTGGTGTGACTCCATTGATGTCAGTGGATTTCCATCCGTGTCCACCAGCGCTGAACTTAGCCCTATTGGGTTAGGAGCAAATCAACAAGACATCCACTTCTGGGTGGTTCATCCTCTTGGTTGTTATTTCGTAGTCCCAGATTTATCTTTTAATTACTATTGAAATGATTAGAATTGTTCACAAATAGCTTATTTCCCTTTTTATAGTTCATTTAAGAGATGCTTGTGGAAGCAGTATATAGCAGCAATGATAAACAGACTTTCAGTGCAGTTTCCTAAGAAGCTTACCTTAATACACTCATAAATACAATTGCTGGTTGTTAATTCTTCCATTACTGGGAGCTGTGGTTTAAAAAAACAAAGCTCCAGTTAATCTGCAAATATTGTCATCTATATTTGAAAGAGGTTTTAGAAAATGTGGCTGGAGGTTGTCTCTAGGATTGAGGTTCCAGACTGAGCTTGGCAAACATTTTCAGAGAAGAAGAATGAACTGCCATACTGGGTCAGAGAAAAGGGCCATGCAGCCCAGTAACCTGTTTTCCGCCATTGATCATGATCAGGTGCCCCAGAGGGAATGAACTGAATAGGTGATCCATTCCATGTTGCCCATTAAAAATGCAGTCCTTAGTTGAAACTGTTCGTGAATTTGCCCAATAGTTGTGGCTGGGTAAAAGTCAGGGTCAGTCTCGGAAAAGTATGTGAAATTTGTGCCCTCCCCTTGTCCACTGATTAGGCCTCTTGGCAAGGATGTGGAAAATGCAGTTTTGAATTCCCATCCTGGAACTAGCACTTGGACTCAGGTGTCTCCACTCCCAGAGCAACCTGATTATTGGGTAGGCTTTTGTGTTCTCAGTTGTTCCTATTGTAGCTGATCCCCTGTATAAATATTGAACTATTTGCTGTGCCAAAGAGAGAAACTATATCCTGTGTTGTAGCTGTGTCAATCCCAGGATATTGGAGAGACAAGGTGGAGGAGATAAAATCTTTCATTGGGTTAGTCCAATAAAAGACATTGCCTCACCCATCTTGTCTCTGTAGTTTGGTGATTAAGGTACAGAACTGGAAGGTAGGAGATACAGATTCAAGTTTTCTCTCTGCTCGATTTAGAGGAAGAATTTTAATCTACATCTCTTACCTCCCAGGTGAGTGTCTTTATCACCAGGCCATACAGTTGCTCTCTGAGTTGTGTGTGTACAGAACTTGTACAATGGGCCTCTTGCTGCTACTACACTACACTTCAGTAATAATGACAAATTATAATATGCCAGGGCTGACTGAAAGAATTTTTCTTTTCAAATATTTCTTCCTCTCCATTTCTACTCCTCTCTTTGCAGAAGGTCTCTTGCAAGATCTTTGGAGAACATAAACAGTGACATGAGCTGCACCTATTCCTCCCTTAGGGTGTGTCTACCCAGTAGTCTTATTTTGGAATAACTGATGTTATTGGGCAGACATAGTCCGCGTCTACCCAACAAGCAGTTATTTTGACATAAGGCTGAAATAATGTTGAGCTGGAGGACTTCTTACTCTGACTCCTGTAACCCTCATTTTTTGAGAAGTAAGGGAAGTCAGAGGAAGAGTACTCTCTCAGACTTCCTGCTGTGTAGACCGTGTCAAAAGCCAAAATAAGCTATTTCAATTTAAGCTACGCAATTGATGTAGCTGAAGTTGCATAGCTTATTTTGGCTTTAGCCCTGCTGTGTAGACGTGCCCTTAATCAAACTCCTGTCCTCTCCCTCAGCAGGATGGGAAAAGCTGCTTTTCCTCATGTTTAGCCACTTACCTTATCACTGATATGCTCATTTTGTTTCCTTTCCCTTTTTCTTGTGTTCTCTTGCTCTCCTATTGATAAACTCATTCAACTGTTCCACTAACTTAATGTTAGCTACTAAAAAGCCTTGAATTTCCATCATTCCTAGAAATCTTTAATGTACCCGTTGCATGCATAATTGTCTGCTACTCGTGACAGCTTGGCCATGCTGAACTTTGCACTTACATAGAGGGAAAAATGCAGGACCTTATGTTCCCTAGTCCCAGAACTCTTCCTGAAGCTAAAGCAAAATTTCTATTAGTTGTACTAATACTAGGGCTTAAATCCTCTTTCTGGTCCAGTGAGCAGAGGACAACATGACTATGGAAACTTAAGCAAGACTGACGTTCTGCCCAGTAAAATAGATCTGCATGAACTATTCATTGTGAACAGTTATTTTCCCTCCAATTTGGTCCTTTTACCTGTTCATAATTCTGAGTTTTGCAAAATTGCTCCTCATTAACTGTTTTTTAATAGATTTTAGCAAAACATTTGGTCCTCTCTGTTTTTGTGCCCTGGTTACTAGAGCATGCTCATTTGAATATTCAGCGTCAGGCTAGAATTAGGTTAGTAACTCTTTGTGATACTTAAGGGTTTTTTTTGGTGTCCTTAGGCTGTGTCAACATGAACATTTATGTTATATTGTAGACAGCATGGTAAAGCATGTCCTGCATGGCAAAAGTCCACTAGCTTCAGTATGAGCGGTGAATGTTCAGCGCAGGCAGTGCCTAAATAGAGTAGACCCCCTACTTGTAGGCATTGAGGTTAAAAAAATTGGCCTATAAATGACTTATGCAATGGCTCTGTGGAAGTGCTAGGAACTCAAGAATCCCAATGCCCTTTCTCCAGCTTCCTATCAACAAATTTGTCTTCCCTCCAGCTGTAAGCCACCCAGTTTGTTCCTTTTAATTACCATGTTACCTGATTTCATGTCAGCTGATGAGTCTGATTTAGGGAAACCCATTCTTTCTGCAGCAGGCACTGCCATAGCAGGCCTGTGTGCACAATATTTTTTGGTGTGTGTGTGGTTTTTTTGTAAATGTGGACCTCAAGAGTGCAAATACACCTGTCCATGGTCCCCCAAGTATGCAGGGAAATCAGCCTCAGCCTTCCCCCGGCCGGCCAGAGCATGGGGAATGGAGGATTGGGTAGTGCGCTACTCCTGCCTTCCTCCAGCTGGCCAGCCGGAGCTTGCTTACTTGGGGGACCGTTCTGGGGGGATGCGTTCCCACCCTTTGCACAACCCCTCTGCATATGGGCCTGATAGATTGAATAATGGGAATACTGATTTTCCACTAGTGTCACAATTCAGACACATGCCTTAATGCCTTTTTTGCTGGCTTCTTTCTTATATGGCATGAACTTCGAGTCTTGAAGGAGTAAGCAATGCAGGCTAGAAAAACAATGGAAAGCATCTGGGCTCTGTGTACACAATACTATGCAGAAATCTCATGTCTCACTTTCAAAAAGCCCTGACAGCTGCTAGGACCAACTGCTTTGCTAACAGGATTGTACAGAATAAACAACAGAAAATATTATTATTTCCAACTATTAAAAGTGTTTGGATTCCTGCTCTCTCTCTCAAAGGTATCAGTACACTTTTGGAGAGCAATTCTACATCACCTCATTTCTTTTTTAATTTGGAATTTGAGGCATCAGATTTAGAATAGCGCTGTGCAAATGTGTGGGCTTTTTTAAAAATTAATTGGCCAAACCAAAAAAAAAAAAAAAAATTCATTTTGAGTTGCCCTGAAACAAAGATTTTTCAAATTTGATAAATCAAAACAGTTGGAAAAAAATAATGTTTGTTTAACAACAAAAGAACAGTTGAACTGGATAAGATCAATGGTCCATCTAGCCCACCGGTGACACCACCACTGCTTATCTTGGCCAGGTAGCCAATGATGTACCTTTCTTTCATGAACTTATCAAGTTCTTTTTTGAACACTGATACAGTTTTGGTCTTCAAAACATCCCCGTGCAAAGAGTTCCACAGGTTGGCCTATGCCTATGCCTGTGAGAAGATGTACTTTGTTTATCTGCTGCCTATTAATTTCATTGGGTGACCCGTGGCATTTACTTGTTCACTTTCTCCATACTAGCTAAAATTTTATAGACTTAGTTGTTTAGCAGTTTCCCATTTGGAAAAAAGTCTTTTTAATCACCTGAATATGGACACTATTCCAAACCTCTAAACCTCTAAACCTTTTACTTACCCTACTCTGTGCCTTTTCCAGTTATCTTTTTGAGAGGGGGTGACCAGATCTGCGTGCAGTATCCAAGACGTGGGCATCCCATGGATTTATGTAGAGGCACTATGATATTCTCTGTCTTGTTATTTATCCCTTTCCTAATGGTTCCTAACATTCTGTGTTTTTTTTATTGCTGTTACACAATGCATGGATGCTTTCAGAAAACTATCCCCAATGGCTCCAAGATCTCTTTCTAGCATGCTAACAGCTAATTTAGACACAGGGACTCAGAAAATGGGTGTGCTATACCCAGTACGACCACTGCTCCACTGAATTACCTTGAGGAAGTCATTTCCCCTCATGCTCTTCAACTGTCTTCTCTACTAAGAGTTATGTCTTCAGGGCAGCTCTTATGATGTGTATGTACAGTGCCTGACACCATGGAGCCCCATATCTTGTTCCAGGTGCTACTGTAAAATAAATAGCAAATAATAATCCATTTTTAAACAGGACACTTCACGGGGTACTCTCTGCACCCAGTCCAAGAATGGTGCATCTACAATGCTCCCTTACCCTTCTGCAGACAATGGGCTTACCTGAGGCACACCGGCTCCACAAGCCCATTCTGTTGCTGAGCCCTCCCTTGTCAGCCATGTTGTATTGACACTTTGAACTCTGGGTCTGAAATGGCAGCAGAAAGAGTACATCTAAACTACACCCTCTGTCGGCAGAGGGATGTAAATTAGACGTATCGAAAGTGCAAATGAAGCCGAGATTTAAATATCCTGTGCTTCATTTGTCTAATCACATAATGAAACTTTTGAAAAAAAGCGCTATTTCAAAATTGAAACCACAGTCTAGACGTGGTTCTTTCGAAAACGGGGCACTTTTTCAAAAGATCCTGTAAACCTCATTTACAGGATCCTGAGGTTTACAGAATCTTTTGAAAAAGCACCCCATTTTTGAAAGAACCACGTCTAGACTGCAGTTTCAATTTCGAAATAGCGCTTTTTCAAAAAAGCGCCATTACGTGATTATGCAAATGAAGCATGGGATATTTAAATCCCAGCTTCATTTGCACTTTCAATACATCTAATTTACATCCCTCTGCCAACAGAGGGATGCAGTCTAGACGTAGTCCCGAGGAGTACAGGATCTTTCGAAACAAGCCATTTCTGTCGAAAATGCCCTGTCTAAACTGCCTTTTTTTCCCCAAAATCCCCATTTTGAAAAAAAGCGGCAGCCGCCATTATGGAAATGAAGCACGGGATATTTAAATCCCAGCTTCATTTGTACTTTCGATGTGTCTAATTTACATCCCTCTGCTGCCAGAGAGGTGTAGTTTAGACACACCCAAAGTGACTGGAGGGAGTTGGCAGCAGCCATGGTTATTTTCTCGAGAGCAGTGGAATGACAGAGCTGGGTGTGAGATGCTTCTACTTGAGTTTGTTTGGCTATGGTGGTACAAAACAAGCCCCTGGGAACCGGGTACGGACTGACATTTTTGTTACCCAGTCCCTCTCAAGTTTCATCTGAATCATAGAATCATAGAATACTAGAACTGGAAGGGACCTCAAAAAGGTTGTCAAGTCCAGTCCTCTGCCCTCACAGCAGGATCCAGTACTGTCTAGATCAGGGGTGGGCAAGGTATGGCCAATGGACTGGATCTGGCCCCCAAGCTGTTTGATCCAGCTCCTGGCCCACCCTGCCACTCCCCATCCCCCCAGGCCAAGTGAGACCTGGAGACAGGGGAGTGCACAAAGTCATTCACTGTTCAAAGTAGCTGGCAGCTTCCTCACCCTGCCAGAGGAATGTGGGACCTAGAGGGAACTGCCCCTTTCTACCTGAGGCCCTGCCCCTTCCAGGGGGCCAGAACTGGCCCGCAACTGCCAATCAACATTTGTGAAGTGGCCCTCTGGCAAAAATTATTGCCAATCCCTGATCTAGATCATCCCTGAAAGATGTTTATCTAACCTACTCTTAATTATCTCTAATGATGGAGATTCCACAACCCCTCTAGGCAATTTATTCCAGTGTTTAACCACCCTGACAGTTAGGGATGTTTTCCCTAAAGTCCAACCTAAACCCATCATCAGAGGTCAAGGGCAACAATTTTTCCCCCTCCTCCTTGTAACACCCTTTTAGGTACAAGAAAACTGTTATTATGTTCCCCCATCCCTCAGTCTTCCCTCTTCCAAACTAGACAAACCCAATTCTTTCAGTATTCCCTCTTAGGTCATTAATCGTTTTTGTTGCTCTTCTCTGTACCCTCTTCAATTTCTCCACATCTTTCGTTAAATGTGAACTAGACACAATACCACAATTGAGGCCTAATCAGTGCAGAGTTTCACAGCGAATCAAGGTGTCCTAATACTACACTGCTGTGCCTCCTTGGAGTGTCTCTGCATCTTGGGACAGGGACAAAGGCCTTCATTTTCACAGCCTTTGAATCAGTGGATTTTTCTGTGATAGTTGCAAGTGGACTAAAAATCAGCTGGTATCTCTTTCCCATTCTTTGAGGTCACTGAGCATAAAGGCAATAGAAATCCCTTTTGGGGGGTATGTTAAGCCTGATCCAATGCCTAGTTCATGTACTGGAAATACCCTCATAGATGTCAGTGCACTCACTGGATCAGGCACTTGAACGGGACAGGTTGTAACTGTGTCAGATAAGTGGCATCTTTGTTATCCCTTGTTCTTCTCACATCCATCCCTTGTGGATGGATTTCATGGGAGGTAACAGCTCTTTTCTAGAATATATTTGTATGAGCAGCAGCAGAGCATGTATGTTCCTACTGCCTGCAAAAGAACATTCAGCAATGTTCAGGTAGGTAATTTCTGTACAAGAACAAAATCCTTGTACATCTCCTGGATAAAGTCAGGTTCCTGGATGTCAGTATTGCTGATGGACAGAAAATGGAACCAGTTTTTAAGCTTTTCTAGGGTGGCATTAGTCTCTATGATCAAAAGGGAATCTTTTTAGATGTAGTTTGCATAAGCATCAACTGAGAAAGGGGAAAGATTGTTTTATTGGTGATGGGTTGGAGGGTATTACAGTAAAACTCCAATAGTCTGTCATTCAATAGTCCGGCACTCCTGATAGTCCGGCATCAAAATGGCAAGAGCCTAGTGAGTGAGCTTCGGCAAAAAATGAGTCAGGTAACAGCAGCAGCAGCTGAATTGAGCAAAAAGGGTAAAAAAGGCTTAAAAAAACTAAACATTACAGTATACTGTATACAGTATGTACAATAAAAAGGGCTAGGAACACTTTATATACAGTATATAATGTATACAGTATATATATAACCATCTTATAGTACCTCCTGATAGTCTGGCATATCTGATAATCCGGTACCACCTCGGTCCCATAGGTTCCGGATTATCGGAAGTCTACTGTAATATGAGAGCAGTAGAGAATCCTTAAATAAATAACCCTGGTGTACTAGAATGAAACAGAAACATTTGAAAGCTTGCTACTAAAGGGAGATTTACCTTATGCACAACCGATAGCTGAACAAAAATTTGTTCAAAAAACTACTATATTATTATGACCTTTAGAATCCCTTTATAGTTCATTACCATATATTCCTTGATCAAGGAATCTGTTTTAAAATGGGCGTTTTTCTAAAATTAAAGAAATATTTGGTAGATTTCACATTTTAGTCCAAGCTTTATAAAGACTGTCTGAAAACACTAGGCCAAATCTGCAGAGGTATAAATCATCATAGCATCATAGACAGGGCTTGACAAGTGGTGGCAAGCCCCGCTCACCAGCTGCACGGTTTGGCATGCTGCGCATGCACTGATTTCGCTGCGGCGCCGTGCCGGCTTAAAATCTACTCACCCCGGGCAAGTAGATTGACTAATTTGTCGAGCCCTGATCATAGATATCAAGGGAGCTATATGGATTTATATCAGCTCAGTATTTGGCCCAATGATTGATCTAAATTTAAGCCTCCTCAACTAAATCATTTTGAGGATCTGCTTTCAGATCTTTCTATTTCAAATTGAGCCACATGAAAAATGAAACAAAATAGTCACAAAATATTCAGAAATTCTTTTTAACTTAAATTCTAAATTTGCTATGGAAAAAGTCAACAAAATTCTGAATTTCTAAATGTTTTTACTATCTTCAGGGCTGCTTGGGGGAAAAAAACACCTTTGATTTTTTCACAAAGTTTGGTTTCTGTGGGACTTTTTATTTATTTTTATTGTTTTTTGTAGAACATTTTGAATTTTTAGATTTTTGTCCTACTCTGTTTCTCATCAGCTCCCTTCATCTGTCTGACTCACTCTTTCATAGCTGCCAAAATCCACAGAGAAGGTGGATACAGAAAGACAAACTTTAGGATTTGTATATACACTATATTGTGGACACTATGAATTTTTCTTTAATTTCCAAATTAAATAAATCTTAAAAATGTAAAATTCAGCTGAAATTTCAGATTCCCAGTTTGGGGTTTCAACAATGCAAGCCCATCAAAATTCCAATTGGATATCGTAAACCATCTGTGAATCATCTCAGTCTGGTTGCGTGTTCACTTAAAACTTAAGGTAGGCTTGTTTACAGTTCAAACCACTTTTGGTTTTCTTTAAAAAAGAACAAGTAAGCATGAAGTATTCATAGAAATGCAAGACTGGAAGTAACCTTGGCAAAGCATGTAGTCCAATCTTCTACACAGAGGAATGATTAAGTATTGTTGTGACTGGGTTGAGTTTGTGGCATAAAATGTTTCTAGATGGGATTCAAATTAATTGAGTTATTATTACCAATGACTGTATTTTACAAGGCCATATAAAGGGACACTCCTTTTTTCCTCCTTTGTACTCTGTACAAGGCTCAGGCACAGTAGGAGCATTTAGGTCCTGATGTAATTCCTCTGCCCACCTCTGTTGGGTTGGGAATCTATTCATTTGCAATAGAACTTAGTTCTGTAAGCCCCCGGGCATATGATGGAATAGGAAGCAGCAGGAAGTGGCTGGTACAGCTGAGAGTTATTATCTAATAAAATAGTACAATTGCCTGAAAGTTGAAGTATTGAAGTATTATAAAGACCTAATATATATTTATTTCGCTGAACGTTTCAAATAAGGATAATACTGAGTTTTGGCTACAAAACCTTTGAGGAAGTCTATTAAGTTTTCTTCATTGAGAGGCAATATGGTCTAGATCGGTGATGGGTAACCTACGCTAGTGAGTGGGCTGCATGAATGATCCTCCTTCATCTCCGTGGCTTGCAAGATTTTCATATTCAAGACTGTTTCCCAAGACAGGGTAGTTTTGCTAACTGCTCTTGCATACTTAGCATTTGTAGGATGTGAGGACTGAATTGTAGCAGCACTTTGAATGGATGCAGAGGGAGTCTCTGCTAGGGTTGCCAGGTGTCTGGTTTTGAACCGGACAGTCCAGTATTTGAAGGTTCTGTCCAGGAAACAAATTGAGAAAATACTGGACATATAAAATGTCCAATATTTTCTAATTAGGTAAGTTTTATTATTATCAGGAGTATCAGTACCTAGTTGCGCACTGCCTGGCTGGCAGACACGCAGCACACAACTAGGGAGGGAATCCTCAGGGCCAGATTTACTCATGCTTCACCGGGACCGTGCATGGGATGGGCAGCACCTGGGATGTGTGCACCCAGTCAGTCCCGCTCCCTGCTGGCTGATTCTCTCCCCCCCACACTCCCCTCCCAGCCAGGCCCGCTTCCCATGACCCCCTCCTGGCCAGCCCTGCTTCCTGCCAGCTGGTTCTCCCCCCCCCCCCCCCGCCCCGATCTCCCCTGGCCAGCCCCACTCCTCCCGACCAGTCCTGCTTCCCGCTGGCCGGTTCTCCCCCAGCCAGCTCCACTCCCCCCAATCCCCTCCCCACCAGCCCTGCTTCCTGCCAGCCGGTCATCCCCCCCATCTCCCCTGGCCAGCCCTGCTCCCCTCCTGGCTGGTCCCCGTCTCCCCATCTGAGATCAAGTATGTCCGGTATTTTTTTTGAAACCACCTGGTAACCCTAGTCTCTGCATTGCTGTCGCAGTCAATGCTGTGTGCAATCAGCGTGCTTTTCCCTTCACAAGCCCTTGCTTTATGTGTGTGTCACTTCAGTAATACTGGTAGGAAAAAAACTACGCAGACAGAAACCATAGGAACCTGTCAACCCTGCATGTAGAAAATGATAAACAAAATGTCTCATGGGCCATACGGTGGTGTAGAATCTACTGGATAAAGCACTCTAAGGAGACTTAAAGTCTATTTCTATCTTTGTCACTGGTCTGCTGAGTAACCGTGGCAAGTCATTTCAATCCCCGTGCCTCAGTTTCTCTGCCTGTAAAATGGAGACAATGATACTTCCCTTATTTGGAAAGATAATTGAAATCTACTCAAAAGAAGAGCACTTTATAAAAGTGTCACCCTTCTGCTAGGTGGAGCCAGCAGAAATCAGGGCCAGGTTTAATATCTAGGGCTTCTATTTCACTGAAACAACACAGAACCAGCTCAAGCCCGCACCCACTAATCTGGGGGAATTACACACAATCCATGGGCACCTCTGAGAGGCAATGTTTCCCTACTCACAAGCACGGAGTCCGAGTGTAGAAGAGAAACTTTCAATAAAAGGTGGGAGGTAACTTGGCAATAATTTGGGAAAATGTTGCAAATAGAGTTCATAAACATCAACCACAAGTACAAGAATTTCAGCTCTGATTGAACATTTTTGAGCCTCCTAATTAACCCTACTTAACCTTTTCTATAAAGGGGGGGCGGGAGGAGGGGAAGGGGAGGGGAGAGAGACAGGGTTAACCAGACTAGGGGCATCCTTGTAGAAAGTTCATAACCTCTTGGCTGAGACTCCTCTCCCACCTCCCTTTATTTTTATAGTGTATTAAGCCCTTGTTTAATCAAAATCTTTTCCGCTGAGGTTTGAGCCCCTCTTTTGGGACAGCTTAAGCATATTCCTGCTTGCCTGTATTCCTACAATAATTACAACATTGGTAACAGTGTTCACTACCCCTGTATTCAATCATAAATTGATTTGTAACCCAAAGTTGATTACTTTGAGCAAAACACTGCTCTATCAGTTGGATATCTAAGCAGAGCAGGAGTAAACTGTATTTATATAAACACATCCAAAGTCTCTTCTGTCAGGGAAAAATTCATTCAGATCCTGAGTACAAAAGCTAGGTGGTACAAAGTGGAAAAAGAAAATGGCATTGTATATATAGACCTTATAGCAACAAAGTGTTTGTTGGGAAACTTAACAAAACTCATACACTTGGCTTTTTCACTAGAGTCAGCTCCATATTTCTTTTTTGGCTCTAAGGCTATGTCTACACAGCAGCTTTATTTCAGAATAACTGACATTATTCTGAAATAACATAGCCCGTGTCTACACAGCAAGCAGTTATTGCAACATAATGATGAAATAATGTCGAGCTGGAGGATTTCTTACTCCAACTCCTGTATCCCTCATTTTATGAGGAATAAAGGAAGTCAGGAAGAATGCTCTAATTCAGACTTCCTACTGTATAGACAGCATCAAAAACCAAAATAAGGGTATGTCTACACTAGCTCCATAGTTCGATCTAGAGAGGCTAATGAGGGCGACTGAAACTTCATTATCATGTTCTCGGCTGCTCGCCATTTTAGAAATTGACTAGCTCGAAGTAACTGCCTATGTCTACACGCGGAAGTGAAACGGGATTCTGAATTAAAGCCCTTAAATTGAATTGGCTGGTTAACCTCATTCCAGGAGGAATAGCAGCTAATTAAATTTAGGGCTTTAATTTGGAATCCCGTTTCACTGCCGTGTGTACATGTGGGCAGTTACTTCGGGCTAGTCAATTTCTAAAATGACAACCAGCCAGGAACATGCTAATGAAGCGCAGGATATTTAAATCCCGCACTTCATTTGCAATTTCAGTCACCCTCATTAGCCTTCCTAGATTGAACTAGAGGGCTAGTGTAGACATACCCTATGCTATTTCAACTTAAGCTACACAATTGATGTAGCTGAAGTTGCATAGCTTATTTTGGCTTTATCCCTGCTGTGTAAACGTGCCCTCAGATGAGAGTTTTCCTCCTGTGCAGTTATCCTTTACCGGGAGATGGATTCAGAAGGCAAGAAGAAACAAAAGACGAAGCAAATGGCCCAGATGAGAGTTGGGAGGGGAAGACAAATCATGGAAAAAAAAAAACCAAACAAAATAGGAAGTAAGAATGAAAGAACAGCTGAGCATGAATGGGAAAGGAAAGAAAGAAGGATAATGGGAAAGAGAAAATGACTGGGCTATATCAAAAAATCAATCCAAGTGCTGTTTAAACTAGCACCATTGTTTGGAGGACAGCTGTGGGCCAGATTCTGATAGACTTGTTAAGGTAACATCTAACTGCAATGATATTATAAGAGCATTGCTAAGGAATAACCAGAATTTCTGACCTGTGGGAAATTCAGAGACTTTGACACTGATGTTGCTCTAAATTAGGTTTCATTTTCAGTTCAGCTTCTAACTTTTTGTGTGACCTTGGGCAAGTCAGCCTTTGTGTCTCAGTTCTTAACTTCTGCCTGCCGAGTTCTTCAAGTAAATGGTCACGTTGCTGTTTTAGCACCTGTAGCCAGACAGACCCCGCCCCATCTCATCCATCTTATTTGCCTCTCTGAGGTTCCTGAAGCATACAGGACAGAAAAGGAGCAATAAAATCAGCATAGTCTATGCTGGCTCATCTGATCCTGAGAAGCTGAAAACATAGATATGAGGAGAGAGTGATTAAGGCAATAAGCTGACCTCGAGGCTGCGAGAACTGCCCCGGCTGGCACCCATGTTGATACGATCACACACAGTCCCTGGGAGAGGAATCTCCCACTGAGAAAAGAATCCCCAGTACTTCCAATTTAGTTCTCTCTTACAAGTGTAAATTAAGTTCACAACTCCCTTGTAAGAACTGGTCTCACAAAAGACAGACCAGCACCATTTGGCATCACAGATAAGAAAGAGAAATACATGACCCCATGGATATAAAGATGGGTCCAGCAGCACACTCACTTTGAGTGTCAATCTACCCTCTACCTGCTGGTCGGGTTAGGTGTTTGACCTCCCAAGGTTCCATGGGGACGCCCACCTCGTATTTTCGTCTTTCCTAGGAATTGAGGGACCGGCCCTGGCCTGACACGCTGAAGTCGAGAGGCACAGAAGGGGGTAAAAATTGTACCTGGATGTGGTCCTTTGTCTTAAGTGTACACATAGACAAAGCTCTTTAAAGATTAAGCTGTCACTTGGTACCATTATTTCTATTTTCTATCTTTATTTTCTTTGTAACCATTTTTAAGATCTATATTTGCTAGCAGTTAAGAAATAGAGCAATAGCCATTGTAACCATATGATTTATAAGCTTCCTTAATAAACCTGTAGCTGTTTAAGCTTTAACCTGACTCCTTCAGTTGCTGTAACAGAACCAAGCACAATTTAAAAGAACTTCAGCCGGTAATAAGGGACAGGTATAGGAAGAGCTTGGGCATTTGGATCGTGTCACTCCCAGGTGACAGATCCGTTGGGGCATCTCTCAGTCTTCCCTAGACTGCCCGCTGCGAAGGGATCCTGTATCCTAGCAGCTAAAATCTGAGGTGTAATTTGCTCTTCCTATAAACTCAGGGCGTCTGTCAGCCTGTTGGCTGCCCTCTGCAACAGGACCCCGGTCCTAGCAGTAAAGTCATGGACGTTAAACCTTTTCCTCTGTCACACACACACACACACACACACACACACACACACACACACACACACACACACACACACCTGTCCTGACCATCGGCTGACAGCACCTGACTCACCAGTGCCTGTCTAAATGTTGCTTTATTTCCCATCTAGATGCAAAAATGAACCTTCCGGTCTCCCTTTTCCGCTACAAGTTCTAAGCCCCAGCATAATCAATCACATTTACTCCTGTACTGTACTTGACTCACATCTCTGCTGCGTGCACTCCATTTCTCCACATTTCTGGTTCATAACATGCTCTGTTGCTATAAAACTCAGCGGCTATGCATTTCATGAGTCAATGTATATTCACAATATATTGGTGAGAGACCAGCACACATTCTGCATCCTTGACTGGCCAATAAAAATTACCAGAGACGTGACCCATCTATTACACTGACACACAAAATCGAGTCCCAGGCTGTCTATTATTCTGAGTTTGTCTACAGAGATATGAATTCATTGGTATTTGTTTTTCCCCTTTCCCTTTGAACAGTGGCTGTTTTGATCATTATTTGAAGGTTTTTGAATGCATAGATATTAAGTCTTGAAGTATTTTGCTTCATAATATTTGTGTTCTGTATTTATTATGATGATTATTATTATTAATAATAATTTTCAGTTTGAGTCTTAGCTTTCCTGGTGCTTTAGTGATTTTAAATATTTTTGTTCTTAAATGCTGCTTACTGGGAGCTTGCATTCAGAATGTGACTAAACCTTCGGATCACTACCTCTTCCTGCTTCTCCATGTAGGAACTAACGATATGGCCAAGAATGACCTTGAGCGTGTCACAGCAGATTATGTAGTGCTGGGAAGAAAGATCAAGGATTTGACGCACAAGTGGTGTTCTCGTCCATCCTTCTGGTTGAAGGAAAAGGTCCAGGTAGGGATCATCGACTTGAGAAAGTAAATGCGTGGTTGCTCAGGTTGTCGTCGGAGTGAGAGCTTTGGTTTCTTCGACCATGGGACTCTGTTCCGGGCACAAGGATTGTTAGGAAGAGATGGGATCCATCTAACCAAGAGAGGAAAGAGCATCTTCGCGGGCAGGCTTGCAAACCTAGCGAGGAGGACTTCAAACTAGGTTCACTGGGGGATGGTGACCAAAGCCATGAGGTAAGTGAGAAAGTCGGATACTGGGAAGAATCACAAGGAGGAACAAGCAACAAAGGAGGACCCCTGATTCAGATGGAGAAGGTAGGGTGATCAACTGGTTATCTAAGGTGTTTGTACACAAATGCGAGAAGCCTGGAAAACAAACAGCAAGAATTAGAAGCCCTGGCCCAGTTGAAGAACTATGATTTGATTGGAATAACGGAGACTTGGTGGGATGACTCGCATGACTGGAGCACTGTCATGGAAGGGTATAAACTGTTCAGGAAGAACAGGCGGGGGAGAAAAGGAGGAGTTGCATTGTATGTAAGAGAGCAGTATGATTGCTCGGAGCTCCAGTATTTAGAGGGAGAAAAGACTGTTTAGAGTTTATGGGTTAAGTTTAGAGGTGGAAGCAACAGGGGTGA
The DNA here is from genome assembly GCF_049634645.1 of Pelodiscus sinensis. NCBI lineage: Eukaryota > Metazoa > Chordata > Testudines > Trionychidae > Pelodiscus > Pelodiscus sinensis. The sequence continues at coordinate 313,406,587 of NC_134711.1, forward strand.
TGTTGTGATCTGCTATAGACCGCCAGATCAGATGGATGAAGTAGACGAGGCTTTCTTTGGACAACTTAGAGAAGCTTCCAGATCGCAGGCCCTGGTTCTCACGGGCAACTTTAATCACCCTGGGTATGTCTACACTACCCCTCTAGTTCGAACTAGCGGGGTAATGTAGGCATACCGCACTTGCAAATGAAGCCCGGGATTTGAATTTCCCGGGCTTCATTTGCATAAGCCAGGTGCCGCCATTTTTAAATCCCGGCTAGTTCAAACACCGTGCCGCGCGGCTACACGCGGCACCAACTAGGTAGTTCGGACTAGGCTTCCTAGTTCGAACTACCGTTACTCCTCATTCCACGATCGGGAGAGATCCAGGAAGATTGGAAAAAGACAAATGTAGCACCCATCTTTAAAAAAGGGAAGAAGGACAATCCAGTGAAATACAGACCTGTCAGCCTTACCTCAGTTCCCGGAATAGTCATGGAGGGGATCCTCAAAGAATCCATTTTGAAGCACTTGGAAGAGGGGAAAGTGATCAGGAATAGTCAACATGGATTCACTAAGGGCAAGTCATGACTGACCAATCTGATTAGCTTCTATGATGAGGCAACTGGCTCTGTAGATATGGGAAAGTCAGTAGTGATATACCTTGACTTTAGGAAAGCTTTTATATGGTCTCCCACAATATTCTTGCCAGCAAGTTAAGGGAATATGAATTGGATAAACAGACTATACGATGGATAGAAAGCTGGCTAGACTGTTGGGCCCAATGGATAGTGATCAACAGCTCGCTGTCAAGTTGGCGGTCGGTTTCTAGCGGAGTGCCCCAAGGATCTGTTCTTGGACCAGTTTTGTTCAACATCTTTATTAATGATCCGGATGAGGGGATGGATTGCACCCTCAGCAAGTTTGCGGATGACAGTAAGCTAGGGGGAGAGGTAGATATGCTGGAGGGCAGGGATAGGGTCCAGGGTGACCTGGACAGATTAGAGGATAGGGCCAAAAGAAATCTGATGAGGTTCAACAAGGACAAGTGTAGAGTCCTACAATTTGGATGGAAGAATCCCAAGCGTTGTTACAGGCTGGGGACCGAAAGGCTAAGTAGCATTTCAGCAGAAAAGGACATGGGGATTACAGTGGATGAGAAACTGGATATGAGTCAACAGTGTGCCCTTGTAGCCAAGAAGGCTAATGGCATACTGAGGTGCATTAGGAGGAGCATTGCCAGCAGATCCAGAGAAGTGATTATTCCCCTTTATTCAGCTCTGGTGAGGCCACAGCTGGAATATTGTGTCCAGTTCTGGATCCCTGTGATGGGGCTGGCCTGCCCTGCACTGAACGGGGGGCAGAGAGCCCGTCTATTGGGTGGAGTATGCCCCTCCCCCACAGCCCTGTATAAAAGGCTGCCGGGCTGCTCAGTTGGGGCTGACCTCTGGGGAGAAAGGAGCTCCTGCCCAACCCCCCGAGCCACAGCTGGACCTGCTGCTGGAACCAGAGCCATTGGGACTGCCGCCGTTGCTGCTACCATCCCTGGGTCGAGCATGCCCACAATGCCAACTCCGGGGGGCTGCCTGCCCTACCGCAGTGGACAACCCCTTCACTGCTGCCCCAGCCTCGGGACCTGCCAACATTATGGCCGCCACCAGCCCAGCTTCGCCAGGTGGGGTCTCTGTCGGCCACAGGGCTGGGGTAGGAAGCAACCCAGAGCAAGGGGCAGGGAACCCCTCAGTGGGCTCAGCGCATTTCGGGGAGAACACCCCGCCGAGCTGGTAGTGGGAACCATCCACCACTAATAGGGCCCTGGGTTGGGGTCCGGTGGAGAGGGAGGGCCTGGACCCCCATACTCCATCCACTCAGGGCATGGACTAGGCCTCAGGGCCTGCTTTAACCTTGGGGAGAAGAGGGCGGGGCTGGGGCCCCCGCCACAATCCCCCATTATAGAAAGGATCTGGATGCATTGGAGAGGATCCAGCAGAAGGTGACAATAATGGTTTGGGTGCTGGAGTGCATGACCTATGAGGAGAGTCTGAAGGATTTGGGTTTGTTTAGTCTGAAGAAGAGAAGAGTGAGGGAGGATTTGATAGCAGCCTTCAACTTCCTGAAGGGAGGTTCCAAAGAGGATGGAGAAAGGTTGTTCACAGTAGTGATGGATGGTAGAACAAGGAACAATGGTTTTAAGTTACCGTGGGGGAGGTCTAGGTTGGATATTAGGAAAAACTATTTCACTAGGAGGGTGGTGGAGCACTGGAATGGGTTACCTAGGGAAGTAGTGGAATCTCCATCTCTAGAGGTGTTGAAGTCTCAGCTTGACAAGCCCAGGCTGAGTTGATTTAGTTGGGATTGGTCCTGGTTCGGGCAGGGGGCTGGACTTGATGACCTCCTGATATCTCTTCAAGCTCTATGATTCTATGAATATATAGCTTGTTGATTTTAACGTTTCCTAGCATCATAGGTCAATATTCAGGGCTCAGAAGCTGGGAAGAATCAATCCCAGCAATAGGTCCTACTCTATTTTGGGGGAATTTGTCCACGCAGTAGTAAATCAAGCACAGAAATAGCACTGAATAGCCACATATGCTCACTGAACACGTATGCCTTCTCACATCTTGAGCAAGATAGAGGTTAAAAAGGTCCAAACTGTAAGTTAATTCAAAAGAAATCCAATGCACTTTATGTAAATATAGCTTGCTTTTTTAAAAAAATGTTTATCACAAACTGTTTCACCATCTTTGGCTTTGACATGCTCCTGCTTACTATTTTTTTTGTTTGTTTGCAAGCAGCTGTTTTCCTCCTATTGTGGTTTAGCTGAGAAATAATTTAACAAATATGATGCTAAACTGAACAGAAATTATGCTCCAGCTAAGAACTCCCCAAAGAAATATCAGAAATATTTACATCATAAACATACAGCATTAAAGCAAGCGCACATCTGCTTTTGAATAGTACTAAATCCTCCAAGCTATGTTCAAAGACATTGTCAACATAATTAGCATACTAACAGCTAAGTCAGGTATAAACTGATTTTTCAGGAAAAAAAGGACTGGTTGCTTGCCGTGAGAGATTTTTAAGAATAGAAATCTACATTTATAAGCAATATTACAATTGAAACCAAACATTTATTTATATCTTAATGGGTTCTAAACTGTGCAAATATCTCTTATAGTAATAATCCCCCTTTCTGGTGGGGTTACAACCTGAACTTTCTGGATCTCTCCTGCTTAAGTAAAATGAGTAGTTCCATCAGCTAGTAGTAGTAATAAGCTGCTATCAGTGTTTCCTCTAACATTTTATATCCTTTGGTGGGATGAATCTTCTTTTGGGCTGCATGAATTTTCTTATGTGCAACACCAATATTGAGGTATTATGTGGATGTGTATCACCAATACAAACAGAACACACACACATTTATTGAACAGTCTATATGAGTGAAAGAAAATATATTAAAATGAGATACCTGTGTCTAGTTGATGTAAGGTACCCTTAGTGACTACAAAGGTGCTGAACAAAGGGAGGAAATTAGCCTTCTTTCACTCAAGGAAGAGTAGAAGGCCCAGAACATATTAACAGATGGCTTCAGGGTTTGTAGACAAATGCATGTTTCAAGGAGCTTGCAAACAAGGTTTCATCCTAAACAACTAGCATCACACCTCTTAGTTGCTATTTCTGACTCAGAAGAGCCAGAACTCTACCACATAGCAAAGATCTGGCCTTAATGCAGTACAATTTACCATGTATTAATTATTAACACAAGATTTTAAAAAATCATTAAGTTCAGAGTTTTAGATATCTGCAACACTCCAAAAAATCTGTTAAAAGAATCTCTTTCTTTCTTAAGCTGTTAACACCTATGTAAACTTTGTTTGAAATGAAATCATGCAAAAATCTTCCTAGCACCCCCCATGCAGCCTGCTTTCCCCCTTCCTCCAACCCAGCCAGCCAGAAAGGACTGCAGCAAGTGAGTCAGGACACCCAGAACAAACTGCCCCCTGCCTGCACCTCACTGCACAGATGGCAGCACCCTCCCTTTCCCCCCATGCAGTCAGCCCTCTACCTCCCCCTTCCCAGCCCAGGAGTGTTGAAGAGACTGCTGGGTTTTTGCCTCTCTGTCTCCCCACAGACTGGACTCTCCAAGCTACCCTCCCCTCTTACTTCCCCCCCAAACCAATTAACTAATTACTCCTTCCCTTCCCCCCAGCCACTTATCCCCTGCTTATATCATCATCTTATCTGCTCTGGTAGCTCTTCAGTTCAGCATGCAGCAGCTCCATTTAGCTATTGAGCTGTTGTTTACAGATGCAACGCCCTCCGCTGGGCAGCTGAGCTCCCTGCTTGTATGGGAGCTTTGAACCTGAGAAAATAGCTTCACGATCATGCAGCCATATAGCTTAGAGGGAACCTTGGCTGTTGTTATTTCTAATTAATTATGCGATAGTATCTGACCTCAGAGCCATGTTGTGCTAGGTGCTGTTCCAACACATAATAAAAATCAGTCCTTGCCTCAGAGTTTATAATCTAAGTAGACGAGACAGACACATTGTGGGAGAAATAACTTATCATTTCCAATTTATAGATAGGGAACAGAGGCAGAAAGAAATTAAATGCCACGCCCACTGTAGCAGAAGTGCATATTTAGGTCACAGTTACTGAGTCTCTTTCCACTGCTTGTAGAAGAACTACACTTTTTCCACTTTTCTGAAGAACAACAAGTCTCCAGTAGGGCATATAAAACACTCTTTGTTGTGCTTCATTGTTGCCGATCCATGCACGTGTCAATGCAGCTTGCCATGACTACGAACAACACATTCAGGAGTTTTAGTTTGTCAGAGGAAGATTTTAATCCCTCCCCTGATGTTAACATATGAACGGCCAAGATGTATAATTAAATTAAAAACCATAGTGTCAGACCCATCTAGTTTGGAGAGCCCCTCAATGTTAGTTTTAAAACTTTAAAAGCACATCAAGAACAGATGGTTCTACTTGCACCCAAAGTGAGTGGAGGATGCTGATGGGAGGAGCGTGGATATGTGTTTATTTTAGGTACTTATATAATCGCTATCCCCATTGTGGAAGAATATCTCATATTTTTGTGTATACAATTTCACTACACTCTATGAGGAAGGGCAGTTATCACCATTTTATAGGTGGAGAACGAGGTATAGAGTCTAAGGGTGCATCTAGACAGTGGTGTTGTTTTGGGATACTTCTGGTATCCCAAAATAGGTATTTCCTACATAACATAAGAACGGCCGTACTGGGTCAGACCAAAGGTCCATCTAGCCTAGTATCCTGTCTACTGACAGTGGCCAGCACCAGGTGCCCCAGAGAGGGTGGACCAAAGACAATGATCAAGTGATTTGTCTCCTGCCATCCCTCTCCAGCCTCTGACAGACAGAGGCCAAGGGCACCATTTTATCCCCTGGCTGATAGCCTTTTATGGACCTCACCTCCATGAAATTATCTAGCTTCTCTTTAAATTCTGTTATAGTCCTAGCCTTCACAGCCTCCTCTGGCAAGGAGTTCCACAGGTTGACTACACGCTGTGTGAAGAAGAACTTTCTTTTATTAGTTTTAAACCTGCTCCCCATTAATTTCATTTGGTGTCCTCTAGTTCTTCTATTTAGGGAACTAATAAATAACTTTTCTTTATCGGCCCTCTCCACACCACTCATGATTTTATAAACCTCTATCATATCCCCCCTCAGTCTCCTCTTTTCTAAACTGAAAAGTCCCAGTCACTTTAACCTCTCCTCATATGGGACCCGTTCCAAATCCCTAATCATTTTAGTTGCCCTTTTCTGAACCCTTTCCAAGGCCAAAATATCTTTTTTGAGGTGAGGAGACCACATCTGTACACAGTATTCAAGATGTGGGTGTACCATAGTTTTATACAGGGGCAGTAAGATATTCTGGGTCTTATTTTCTATCCCTTTCTCAATAATTCCTAGCATCCTATTTGCCTTTTTGACCGCCGCTGCACACTGCGTGGAAGTTTTCAGAGAACTGTCCACGATAACTCCAAGATCTCTTTCCTGATTTGTCGTAGCCAAATTAGCCCCCATCATACTGTACGTATAGTTGGGGTTATTTTTCCCGATGTGCATTACTTTACACTTATCCACATTACATTTCATTTGCTATTTTGTTGCCCAATCACTCAGTTTGGTGAGATCCTTTTGGAGTCCCTCACAGTCTGCTTCTGTCTTGACTATCCTAAACAGTTTGGTATCATCTGGAAACTTTACTACCTCACTGCTTACCCCTTTCTCCAGATCACTTATGAATAAGTTGAAAAGGATTCCTACCCTTTGAACAAGACCATTATTTCAAAATATTCTGACAATCCTTTAAACCTCATTCCACAAGGATTAAGGGACATTTTGGAATAGCAGTTTATTTCAAAATTAACTCAAAATAAGATACACAGATTGTGTAGCTCAAATTGTGCAGCTTGTTTTGAGATGTGTGTGCAGTATAGAAGCTCCCTAAGTGATTTATCCAAGGTTACACAGGAAGCCTGCGACAGAGCAGGGAATTGAATCCAGGAATCCCAAGTGCAAGATTATCACCATAACTACTGAACTATATTCCTGGGCTGGTGTACAGTTGCCTCCCCGTTATTGCATTTCAGATGAGGACGACCCATAACTGAGCTCTCAAGATGCATGCGATTTGGGAGGTGAGACACATCCCACAATACAAGGCCATCTGCAAACTGCTGAGATTAAATGAGCCTAATCCATTTATATAATACAGAAATGGGAGCATATTTTTATCTGCAGCTTGATATGAAGTAAATGATTTTAAAACGCTACCTAGAAGAAAGTAGCTCCGTAATAAATTCAGCAGGGGCTCAAGTCCTATTTCCATATATATTGCTGGTCTTATCAGTGTTTTGTCTAAAATGTTCAAGTAATCTTAATTATCTAAACTACAATCAAAAATAAAAATCAGCACTGTGCTCCATCTTATTAAAATGCAGCGTTTGGGATAATGCTACTTTGGAAAGCCTCATGTGTATGCCATAAATTAAACTTGGAAGGCAGAAATAAATTACTTTTCCAGCCAAATTATTTTCTCATGTGAAAAACAGAAGCATCCAAAAAAAACCCCACTCTTTCCTTATAGCAGGCACATTTGTAGCTGATTTCCAAGCAGTGTTAATTATTTATAGCAATTATCTACTATTACTATACTATAAATGAATATACATGGCTTTTCTTGGTGCATTATCTAGGAACTGGTGTGTGTGACTTGCATATGCAAAACCAACTCTTTCCTACAGAGCTGGAGCCAATTGATTTTTAAACACTTCACTCGACTGGATGCATATGTCACAGCTTCCACACAGTGGATGCGTTCATGGCATTGAAGTGTGAATTTACAAGGTTAATAAGTGTGCCACATCATGCTGGTTCGCTTTATGACTGTTCCCTCAAGGTGAGATGGGGAGCATTATGAAGCTTCACTTGACATCCTCTTTCCACTCTTCAGGAGCTTTGATTTTTACCTTTGCTAGTGTTTCAAATTCCGAAGCATGGCAGATACAAAGACAGCCTGGTGAAATATATTCCTTCTAGTTATCCTTTTATTTGAGCTGTGATCCAGTAACAGAAGCAGAAATTTGTGAAGATACTATGGATTTGCTGTCTAAGAAGTGAATAAGTTGATAATTACTTTGCATGTAACTTTTCTCCCTGACTAACCCATGCTACTACTGTTCTGTATTATTTGTGATACAATAATGCTTAGTGAACCCATCTGAGATCAGAGGCTAGATCCTGCAGTTAAGATTTCATAATTTAAATAAAGGATGAGAGAAAGGAATTATTGTTATTCTCATTTACACGTGGGGAACTGAAGCACAGAGAAATTTCAGTGACTTCCCCAAGGTCATACAAGACTTTAATGCAGAGATGGGAATTGACCCCAGATCCTACGAGCTCATTGCATAAACACCAAGACTATAGCTTGATGAAAAGAGAGAAGCATCACATGTATATTAGATCTGCTGAAACATTTTGCTCAGATTCATTGGCATTTTCCAATGAAATTAAGTTTAATAAGAACATTTCTGACCAGCTCTACCCCAAGATATCCTGTCCCTCTTTTTATGGGCTCATCTTTGCTGAGGTGCTAGGTTGAGCAATAACTCTAGTGTTGCCCCTTGTCTCCACACAAAAAGTTGTAACCTGAGTGAAATGGCTTGTTAAACTTCAGCTTGCTGGCCCATCAGGCTAGGGAGGTTGGAGCTCAAGTGATTCTGAAGTTGGAGTTAGGAATGCAGCGAAGAAGCAGTAGTTAACAATAGTTCATCACTTGCCAAGTCAATTATTCTTTATACCTGGGGTTGGAGCTCTTTTCCCATAGCTCTATGGGGCCAGTTAACTAAAACATCCAACCTGCTGTCACCTGCAAAGAAATTAAGTCATTTACACACCTGACAAATTGTTTTTACATAACCATTCTGATGACTCACTGCATCTGGATTGAATAAAATCCTACTTAAATTTAATATCAATGTTGTCTTTAGACCACCTGCGAGACTAGTATAATGATCTTTAAATGAGTATATCCCAGTCCCTCAGTCAGTCTGAAGATACAAGCTGCTTCCCAAAGTTTGCTGTCCTATTCACTAATTTAGAAAGGCAAAGCTGCAGAAATAGTAACGAACAGATGAGCATTAATTAGAATGAAGCTGCTGGTCTATGCAAATTAGGAAGGAGGTGTTTTTTGTCTAGCTAGAGATTGATTCCTTTCATAATCAAATGCCATTTTCAGCAGTTTCTTTTTAAAACGAGCTAGGCAAAAGTGAGATAAGCCCAAAACACAGTATCTGTTGCTTTGGATTCTCTTAGATATCTGCCCAGAGTGACATGACTTACATTAACAAATAGGTTAGGGGTTTTCAATACCAATTAATTTAGTATTTGAGAACAAATAGGAGTGGATAAATTTCAGGGCAAATTGAAATGTTTCAGATATGTGAATAAAATCTGATCTTAACATAAATACTATAGTATTTTGCATTTCCTTGGTATCATTTATCCCAGAGGCCTAAAGCACTTGACAGAATTTGTCTGCATAAGCCTCACAAACTGCCATCTGTGGAAGATTATTTCAGTAATATACATATAAAAAGCGCTTACCTCATGCTCTGTTTTTGTTTATTCTATTCTACAGTCATCATTATGGGTCCTGAGCATTTCTATGATATCTGGCCTCACTTGTCTCACCACTGAAATGCAGCCATCACCGGAGTGGAAGATGGTACCTCTCTGGTAGCAACAATACCCTACAGGTGCTCAAATTAATAGGACCATATAAGAGAGACAGAATGGTAACTGTGCATGGTAATTAGTTATAGAAATGTAGCTGTGTTAGTCTGGTGTAGCTGAAACAAAAAACAGGACTATGCCGAGGGGTGCAGTACAAATAGATACATGTACTAGAGGAATCATTTTTACAATTTATAGATTTTTTTTTGTCATTAGTAGTTAAGGACAGTTGTGTTTAAAAAGATATTTGCTAGTTCGGGGGAATCCCTAGGGTTAACCAAGACCACCTACAAACTGTGTGTTCACTCCAAATAACGGTAGTTAAAATATATTTAACACGATTTCTAACACAGCACGTTTTCCCCAGAAAGATCTGGCCATTGATACATGCCATTGGTGGTTTGGGATGAGCAAGCTGATTTAGAGAAGAAAGGGGCATTGGATGACTCTGAAGAAGACTTCACCTTGGTTAGCTCATTGTTATTACCATCGAACCTCAGGATTACAAGCACCTCGGGAGTGGAGATTGTTCATAATTCTGAACAAAACTTGACTGTTCATTCAAAAGTTGACAGTTGACCCTTAACTTCATACAGTTTTGGAAGTTTGTTTGTGCTGTAGAAAAAAATGCTGTTTTAAACTATCTTTATGTAAATGAAACAAACACAGAAAGTTTCCTTACTTTGTCAAATCTTTTTTTCAGTTTACGTTTAACACAGTACAGTACTGCATTTGGTTGGTTGGTTGGTCTCTGCTGCTGCCAGATTCCATACTTCCACACAATGAGGCGTGTGGTTGATCGGTCAGCTTGTAACTCTAGTGTTCATAACTCTGAAGTGCTATTGTATTATTATTTTATATTTCAATAGTGCCTATGGACCGACTGAGAATAGGACATCATTGTGCTAGGCTCTATACAAACACCCTGAATGAGCTCTTCCTTGACATGGCTGGATAACCGTAGTCAGAGAGTTGTTGTTAACGGTGCTAAATCCTGCTGGAAAGGGATAACAAGTGGAGTTCCGCAAGGGTCTGTTTTGGGACCCGTACTGTTCAATATCTTCATCAATGATGTAGATCTTGGGATAGAGAGTACGCTTATTAAGTTGGCAGATGATACCAAACTGGGTGGAGTTGCAACTTCTTTGGAGGATAGGGACATAATTCAAAATGACCTTAGCAAGTTAGAGAAATGGTCAGAGGTAAACAGGATGAAGTTTAATAAAGAGAAATGCAAAGTGCTCCACTTAGGAAGGAACAATCAGTTCCATACATACAAGATGGGAAGCGACTGTCTAGGAAGGAGCATGGCGGAAAGGGATCTAGGGGTCATAGTGGACCACAAGTTGAATATGAGTCAACAGTGTGATGCTGTTGCAAAAAAAGCAAATATGATTCTAGGTTGTATCAACAGGTGTGTTGTAAGCAAAACTTGTGAAGTCATTCTGCCGCTCTACTCTGTACTAGGTAGGCCTCAGCTGGAGTACCGTGTCCAGTTCTGGGCGCCACATTTCAAGAAAAATGTGGAGAAATTGGAAAGGGTACAGAGAAGAGTGACAAGAATGATTAAAGGTCTAGAGAACATGACCTATGAAGCCAGGCTTCATGAACTGGGCTTGTTTAGTTTGGAAAAAAGAAGATTAAGGGGGGACATGATAGCGGTTTTCAAATATCTCAAAGGGTGTCACAAGAAGGAAGGAGAAGAGTTGTTCCTCTTGGTTTCTGAGGACAGGACAAGGAGTAATGGGCTTGAAGTGCAGCAAGGGAGGTTTAGATTGGACATTAGGAAAAAATTCCTAACTGTCAGGGTGGTCAAATATTGGAATAAATTGCCAAGAGAGGTGGTGGAATCTCCCTCTCTGGAGCTATTTAAGAACAGGTTAGATAGACATCTGTCAGGGATGGTGTAGACGGAGCTTGGTCCTGCCTTGAGGGCGGGGGGCTGGACTCGATGACCTCTCGGGGTCCCTTCCAGTCCTATGATTCTATGACCTCTAGTGATGAGCTGTGGAAGAGGACTTCAGGATCTAATCTTGTTTGCATGGGCACACCCACCTGGCTTAGGTGCTGAGTATGATAGGATTTCATTCCCATGTCACTTTTGGCTGATGAGGGATCCCCAATCTCCCTGTTATTGGGGCAGGAGTAATAAATGGGTGTTATCCTTGTTGAATGAATCCAGGGTACCAGAACTGTACTTGGCATTTCCCAGTTTAAGGATTCACCCTCAACTAAATGTCACTCACTAGGCAGGGAACATGGGTTCCAAAATTCAGTGAGTTGAAAGGGGCTTGGACAAGTTCTTGTAGCGGGTGGTGTGGGTGTTCTGAAGAGTTCTGATACCATTTGACCCTTCTAGCCACTATATAACAACAGAGCTATTTGGGAGTCCTGTTACACATGCAGAGCTGCAATTACTGATGTCTAATTCTAACTACTAGACCTGCTTTGGGACAGTGTCTCTGATGAAAGAGACTGTTCAGTGTTCCCCAGCAGCAAGGCTTCCCTCCATTAACTGCTGATATCATTGAGAGCTGTGTTAAGCTATGGGCCCTGAAGCCATCTTGGCTCTGGTCTACACTATTTTGAAATAACAGGCTGGTTATTCTGAAATCTGTACTCCTGCTTTGCTCAGGGAATAACGCTTATTTCAAAATTGTTATTTCAAAATAGCGTTAGTGTGGACGATCTGCTGCTGCTAATTCAAAATAATTGGCATCCAGAGGCCTCTCGCAGCTGCACTTCTGACTGCTCTGGCTACACCTGCCATCTCCACTGCTCTTTCTCCTGTGGAGCTTAAAACTACGGGCAGCTGAAGGGCTTGTGCCACGTGGCAAACTTTGCCAGCCCCATGCCACACAGCAGGATCCCTGGAAGCCATGACAGACCCCAGTGCTCCCTCAGCTGCCACTGGCCAGGGACACAGGAGAGCTCTGGCCTGGACTGGTGTGGAGATCCTGGACCTTATTGAGGTCTGGGAAAAAGAGACCAACCTCCAGGATCTTCACACCAGAAAGAGGAAAGTGAACATGTATGGCTGGATTGCCACCAGCCTGCCCGACAAAGGCCACAGCTGGATGCTCAACCAGGACCAGATGAAGCTGAAGGAGCTCCAGAAGGCCTACCACAAGGCCAGGGAGCAGAGCAGATGCTCCGGGGCAGCACCACACACCTGCTGCTACTTTGACCAGCTGGATGCCATTCTGAGAGGGGGGGACCAGTTATCCCCCCCGCATCATCATGCAATCCAGCCAGGACATGCCTGGTGTCAGCCTCCATGGGGGAAGGGGGTTTGCGGACAAGGAAGAGGAGGAGCAGGAGAGGGAGGAGGAGGAGGCCAGCCAGCTGATCATGCCAGTCAGGACTTGCTCCTTACCCTGAGCCACCTCCCAGGATGTGTCTCGGGCCTTGGACGATCCTGGGGAAGGCACTTCATCTGAGTGCTATAACTTTTCCTGTCTACACATGGGAGCAGGTGGCGGGCTGTGAGGAGCTGCATGCTCCTCACTCAGCCTACTTGGCCTAGGAGGGCACACAACAGCCTGTGCACTGATGGTGTTGGTGTCTGGCTGCTCATCCATTCTGGCCAGCCGTTCAGCCTCTGCCCTGCACTCTAGCAGTAAAATCTCCCCCTTGCTCTCACAGAGGCTGTGGAGCACACAGCAGTCTGCCACTAATGTTTTTAAGTACATTAGAAGCAGGAAGCCTGCTAAAAAACCTGTGGGTCCCCTAGATGATCGAGCTATAAAAGGAGCAATCAAGGACGATAAAGCCATTGCGGAGAAAGTAAATGATTTCTTTGCTTCAGTCTTCACGGCTGAGGACGTTGGGGGAGAATCCCGAATCTGCACCGTCCTTTGTGGGGGGTGAATCTGAGGAACTGTCCCGGATTGAAGTGTCATTAGAGGAGGTTTTGGAACAAATAGAAAAACTTAATGTTAACAAATCTCTGGGACCGGATGGCATTCATCCAAGGGTTCTAAAAGAACTCAAATGGGAAATTGCTGAGCTATTATCTGTGGTTTGTAACCTACCCTTTCAATCGGCTTCCGTACCTAATGACTGGAAGGTAGCCAACGTGACACCAATATTTAAAAAGGGCTCTAGAGGCGATCCTGGCAATTACAGACTGGTAAGTCTAACTTCAGTACCGGGCAAATTAGTCGAAACAATAGTAAAGAATAAAATTGTGAAGCATGTAGAAGAACATAATTTATTGGACAAAAGTCAACATGGTTTCTGTAAAGGGAAATCCTGTCTTACTAATCTGTTAGAGTTCTTTGAAGGGGTTAACAAACATGCGGACAAGGGGGATCCAGTAGATATAGTATACTTGGATTTTCAGAAAGCCTTTGACAAGGTCCCTCACCAAAGGCTCTTGTGTAAATTACATGGCCATGGGATAAGAGGGAAGGTCCTTTCCTAGATTGAGAACTGGTTAAAAGACAGGAAACAAAGGGTAGGAATAAATGGTAAATTTTCAGATTGGAGAGGGGTAACTAGTGGTGTACCCCAAGGGTCAGTCCTGGGACCAATCCTTTTCAACTTATTCATAAATGATCTGGAGAAAGGGGTAAGCAGTGAGGTAGTAAAGTTTGCAGATGATACCAAACTGTTTAGGATAGTCAAGACAGAAGCAGACTGTGAGGGACTCCAAGAAGATCTCACCAAACTGAGTGATTGGGCAACAAAATGGCAAATGAACTTTAATGTGGATAAGCGTAAAGTAATGCACATCGGTAAAAATAACCCCAACTATACGTACAGTATGATGGGGCTAATTTAGCTACGACAAATCAGGAAAGAGATCTTGGAGTTATCGAGGACAGTTCTCTGAAAACTTCCACACAGCGTGCAGGGGCGGTCAAAAAGGCAAATAGGATGCTAGGAATTATTGAGAAAGGGATAGAAAATAAGACCCAGAATATCTTACTGCCCCTGTATAAAACTATGGTACGCCCACATCTTGAATACTGTGTACAGATGTGGTCTCTTCACCTCAAAAAAAGGCAACTAAAATGATTAGGGATTTGGAACGGGTCCCATATGAGGAGAGGTTAAAGCGACTGGGACTTTTCAGTTTAGAAAAGAGGAGACTGAGGGGGGATATGATAGAGGTTTATAAAATCATGAGTGGTGTGGAGAGGGCCGATAAAGAAAAGTTATTTATTAGTTCCCTAAATAGAAGAACTAGAGGACACCAAATGAAATTAATGGGTAGCAGGTTTAAAACTAATAAATGAAAGTTCTTCACACAGTGTGTAGTCAACCTGTGGAACTCCTTGCCAGAGGAGGCTGTGAAGGCTAGGACTACAATAGAGTTTAAAGAGAAGCTAGATAATTTCATGGAGATTAGGTCCATAAAAGGCTATTAGCCAGGGGATAAAATGGTGTCCTTGGCCTCTGTTTGTCAGAGGCTGGAGAGGGATGGCAGGAGACAAATCGCTTGATCATTGTCTTTGGTCCACCCTCTCTGGGGCACCTGGTGCTGGCCACTGTTGGTAGACAGGATACTGGGCTAGATGGACCTTTGGTCTGACCCAGTATGGCCGTTCTTATGTTCTTATGCCACCATGAAGGGGAGGTTGCACTCACTGAGGTCCAGACAGGAGACTCTGGAAACTCGCCTTTAAATGGCTGAATGCACATTCCACCACCTTGTGGCACCAGCTCAGCCTGGTATTAAAGTGCTCCTTGGTGGGGCCAGGCTGCCCATGTAGGGCTTCATGAGCCAGGGGAGCAAAGGGTAAGCTGCATCACCCAGGATGAGGGTGGGCATGTCCATGTCCCTGACTTTGATGGTGCAGTCAGGGAAAGAATTGCTGCTGTGCATCTTTCAGACCAGGCAGGAGTTCTGGAAAATGTGGGTGTCGTATGTCTTTCCCGACCAATCAACGTTGATGTCGGTGAAGTGGCCCTTATGATCCATGAGGGCCTGCGTCACCATGGAGAAATACCCTTTCCTGTTGTAGGCCAAGGCACAATGGTAGGGGGCCAGGATGATGATGTGCATGCCATCTATGCCTCTCCTCCCCACAGCTGAGGAAGCCTATTGCAGCAAAGCCATCCACAATGGTGTCCACATTCCCCAGAGTGATGACTCTCCGGAGCACCACATGGTTGATGGCTTTAGCTACCTTCAGGAGCACGGCCCCGACTGTGCATTTTCCCATGCAATACTGGTTCCCGACAGAGCTGTAGCTGTGTGGCTTGGTGAGCTTCTACAGAGCGATGGTGACGAGCCCTTGCACAGAAATGGTGGGTCTCGTGCGGGTGTCCTGTCACCCGAGGACAAGGGTGAGCCACTTGCAGAGCTTGAGGAAGGTGGCCTTCCACATGCAGAAGTTCTACAGTCACTGCTGCTTGTCCCATAGCTGCAGGACCATGTGATCCAACCAGTCCGACCTGGTCTCCTGCTGCCAGAAGTGGATTTCCATGGTGTCCAGGGGATTGAGAGGCATGTGCCGCAGCAGGAGTGCCTGGTCCTGTGTGATCAGGGCCTACAGTCAGGGCTGGTCCTCATCCTGCTGGAGCAACATGCGGGCCATCTGGTGCAGCACTAGGTCTTTGAGCCTGGCACATGGCAGGTTCCATGTATGGAGTCCCGTAGTGTCTCCAAGGGCAACCAGAGCATCCATTTTGTGTCCTGTGATGGGGAGGCAGTGGAGGAATAGCATATGAGATGCAGCTGTAGAGAGGAGCCCCTGAATGCATGCGTCACAGATTGCCTGAGCAAGCAGCCACCGGAAGTATCTGCCCTCTTGGTGCCCTCACCAGAATGCTTCCAGAGGCTCTAAATCCAAGGTAGGCTCCGATCAGTGTGGACACGCTACTTTGAAATAATTCTGACTAATGTTGATGCTCCCTGTAGTGCGGGCATGCGATTTCAATTTTGTTAAATTGGGAGTTATTTCAAATTTAGTTATTTTGAAATAATTTCCTAGTGTAGCCATGCCCTCAGGGAGAGACCAGCAGGGCTGCTGGTGGAAAGACATGGTAAGTGACCAACACCCTGTTGGAGGGACACAGCGAGTAACCAGAGAAGTGGCTGGTGGAGAAGGCCAGGGCAGTGGTGCAAATAAGGTACTTCCTTATAACCCTCCACACAGGGGGGAAGCTGAACTCTACAGCTGCACCTCTGAACTTTGGGTCTGCACTGACCAACTGTTAGTAGGGTGCAGAGAAGGGATGGGCATGTTAAAGGGACTTTTGTGCTGCTGGACTTAAAGATCTGAGGGGAAAAGGGCACTGCCCAACCTACTTGGGGGTGTGTTTTTTGCTCACGATTTATGTTTATGAACCCTCTTTGTAGTGTTTTCCCAAATTAACACCAAGTTACTTCCCTCCTTTTATTAAAAGATTTTTTTGCTACACTCAGACTCTGTGCTAGCAAGAATGGAAGCAACGCCTCTTACACACCAGCCCTTGAGTGCCTCTAATTGTCCTACGTCATTGTGTGGGGGTTCAAGCCGATTTTGTGTTATATTGATAGTAAGAAACCCTTAGCGTGTGTCTACACTGCACCTGTAACTCGAATTAGCTTCACAATTTGAGCAATGTAAATAGCGTAGCTTATTTTGCGTCAATTTTGAAATAGCTTATTTCATAATTTGGCACTGTCCCTTACTCCTTGTGGAACGAGGTTTACAGGGATGTCGGAATAGCAAGCCTGTTATATTTCAAAATAACATGCTTGCTGCTAAGACGTGGGATAGCTCTTTTGGGATACTAGAGGTATCCCGAAATAGTGCTGCAGTGTAGACGTAGCCCTAGATACCGAACATGGCCCTTGTTGCTACCAACTCTGACTGGAAGCTTTATGTCAACGCCCATGTAACCAGCTGTGTCTATGGTAACGAGAAGACTCATGCTCAGTTATGTGTCAGCAATCTCTGGCTGAAGGGATGTGTGACGGGAGTCTGGTTGCCAATTATTTGTCTTTATTGTTTATATTAAAATGTTTGTAAAATAGGAGAGAAGTGTAATGATGAGTGGAATTGGAATCAGAAAGACCATGCTTCCTGGAAGGATTATTATTGAGAAGACTCCAAGGCTATATCTAGACAGCAAGCCTCTTTCGGAAGAGGCTTTTTCGAAAGATACTTTCAAAAAAGCCTCTTTCAAAAAAGAGTGTCTAGAGTACAACCAAAATACAGGACTATGTAGCACTTTAAAGACTAACAAGATGGTTTATTAGATGATGAGCTTTCGTGGGCCAGACCCACTTCCTCAGATCAAATAGTGGAAGAAAATAGTCACAGCCATATATACCAAAGGATACAATTAAAAAAAATGAACACATATGAAAAGGACAAATCACATTTCAGAACAGAAGGGGGATGTGGGGAGGGGGGGAAGGATGGTGAATGCCAGTGAGTTAATGATATTAGAGGTGGGAAAGGGTAGATGTCTGTGAGTTAATAGTATTAGAGGTGATAATTGGGGAAGCTATCTTTGTAATGGGTAAGATAGCTGGAGTCTTTGTTCAGCCCCCTCGCGGAGAGTGTTGAATTTTAGCATGAATGCCAGTTCAGAGGATTCTCTTTCAAGTGCAGATTTGAATGTCTTCTGGAGTAGGATGCAGGTGAGTAGGTCATTGAGACAGTGTCCTTTCTGGTTGAAATGGCAAGCAACTGTTTTTTCTTTGTGATTCTGTCTAATTATATGGCTGTGACTATTTTCTTCCACTATTTGGTCTGAGGAAGTGGGTCTGGCCCACGAAAGCTCATCATCTAATAAACCATCTTGTTAGTCTTTAAAGTGCTACATAGTCCTGTATTTTGTTTCAGCTACACCAGACTAACACGGCTACATTTCTATCATTAGAGTACAACCAATACTTTTGAAAAAGCAAGCCACTTTTTCAAAAGAGAGCACCCAGGCAGTCTGGATGCTCTCTTTTGAAAAAGCACAGTTTGCATTATGTAGCATCTTTTTTTGGAAGAACACTTTCGAAAAAAGATGTTCTTCCTCGTAAAACGAGGTTTTCTGTGGTCAAAAAAACTGCTGCGTTCTTTCGATTTACTTTTGAAAGAACGCAGCAGCAGTCTAGATGCAGGGGAAGTTTTTTAAAAAAAAGACCACTTTTTTTGAAAAAACCCTGTAGTCTAGACACACCCCGAAGGAATGAGAACAGTGGGAGTTAGGTTGGAAGCAGCCCAGCTACAAGGACAGAGCTGTCTACAGGGTTTAATTAGCTTACACTTGTTCAGCTTGATGTGCATTCAGCTTCAGGCTTTTCAAATGGAACACGCAGGTCTGGGTAACTCATTCAGGGTCGAATGGATGTTACTCCCCCTCACTGCCTTGCATGGGTGTGTAGAGCAAACCACAATCTAGCCCACTCAAGCCAGGATTTCACCTGTTGGCATTTACCATTTATGCTTATTGAGAGAGAATTCCAGGCTTGCTACTTATACCAGTAAACACAGTGTAAGTTGGTTCTGTTTCAGCCCTCGTGTGCTGCTGTCTCCTACACACATGATTAATTTACTTCTGCCTTTTATTATTTTTGTTACAAGAAAAAGCACCCAAGAGCTGAACATGCGATTCCCCTGATTATTACAATATGCTCAGTGATGTAGAAAACTATATTGAGGGAGTTTATTCATTTTCCAGATTGCTTCTACTGAGATTCATGAGATCAGTCCTGGTGCTTTAATGCTGTGATCCACTCTGCAAAAAATGTGGCCCTGGCAACACTGAAGGGCTGTAGAATGGAAAAGACTATTTGCAGCTTCTTCCAGAGCTTTTTAAAAATCTATCTGTTGCTACTTTTATTCTCAAATAATAATGAGAATCCAAAATAAGATGTGATGAGTTAGGAGAAAGGGACCAGGGAGGGTGACATTTTAGCAGTTTTAGATGATTTGGTGACATTGGATGGCTACATGATTTAGGAGTTGAGGTTTCATTTTTAAAAGTGGTATAAGCACTAAACTGTCTAAGGGTATGTCTACACTGCCACCTTAGTTCGAACTAGGGTGGCTAATGTAGGCATTCGAAGTCGCAAATGAAGCCCGAGATTTAAATATCCTGGGCTTCATTTGCATCTTGCCAGGTGCCGCCATTTTTAAATCCCCGTTGGTGTGGACTCCGTGCCTGCGGCTACACGCGGCACGGAGTAGGTAGTTCAAATTAGGCTCTCTAATTCGAACTACCGGTACATCTGGTTCCACGAGGAGTAACGGTAGTTCGAATTAGAGAGCCTAATTCGAACTACCTACTCCGTGCCGCGTGTAGCCGCGGGCACGGAGTCCGCACTAACGGGGATTTAAAAATGGTGGCGCTGAATTTAAATCCCGGGCTTCATTTGCAACTTCGAATGTCTACATTAGTCACCCTAATTCGAACTAAGGTGGCAGTGTAAACATACCCTAAGTCTCACTGAAAATCAATGGGATTAGGCACCTGCGGCCACATTTTAAAAATATATTTAGATGCCTAAAGATGCAGATAGGTACTTCTTAGGATTTTTAGAAGTGCTTAGGCACCTAAATCTCACTGAAGTGATTTTAAAAATCCTATAGGCACCATGTTGAATCTTTAGGCTCTTGAAAAAAAAATATCCTTAGGTATCTCAATTCACAGAGGGTATACCTACACGGCAACATTACAGGCAGTCCCCGACTTACGTGGATCCGACTTACGTCGGATCCCTAGATACGAACGGGGTGAAGCAACTCCCGCACATGCGCAGCAGCATTCCCGGGGCTCGCTCACCTGGGTCCTAGGATCCTCCTCCTCCTCGGGCCGGCTCCGACTGGGGTCCTGCAGAGCTGCCGGGCAGAGGAAAAGTGCCTCCTCACGCCCGCTGCCCCCCCCCACCCCCCTGCCAGCAACAGGCTGCCCCCTCCCCTGAGCAACAGGCTGCCGAACAGACAAAAGCAGCCTCTCTGCCCCTCCTCCCCCTATACATGCCGGGCTCCCGGAGCGCAGCAGCGTCCCGGGGCTCGCTCACCTGGGTCCTAGAATCCACCTCCTCCTCCTCTTCGGCCGGCTCCAACTGGCCTCTGCCTGCAGCAGCTGGCCACAGGGACAGGGATCCCGCAGAGCTGCTGGGCAGAGGAAAAGTGCCCCCCCACGCCCGCTGGCCCCCCCCCCCCCCCGTGGCCTCGCATCCTGCACGCCTCCCCCCTCCCCCCTGCCAGCAACAGGCTGCCCCCTCCCCTGAGCAACAGGCTGCCCAACAGCAGACAAAAGCAGCCTCTCTGCCCCTCCTCCCCCTATACATGCTGGGCTCCCTGGGCAAACAAAGACTCCACCAAAACAAACAAAGTGCTGGCCTCACTGTGTTAGCAAAAAAAGGACCCTCCTCCTAGAACCCTGGGTGGTGTGTGGAAATAAAGCTATTAGCTCAAAGCATGGTGCAGAGCTGTTTGGTATTTGATGAGTTACTCCTTTAGTCCTGAGTTTGTCACAGGGACAGAAATAGATGTGAAATCTTCTGAACAGGGGAACAGACAGCAAAACAAACATTAGAGGGGAGTTAACCTTTCCCTATGCTATCCACAACTAAAAAAAATGTTTGGCTAGAGTTTCCCCTACAATATGTACCAGTTCCGACTTACATACAAATTCAACTTAAGAACAAACCTACAGTCCCTATCTTGTACGTAACCCGGGGACTGCCTGTATTTTGAAATAACACCAGGTAGCTATTTTGAAATAATGTCAAAATACTGTCAAGCTGGAGGACTTCTAACTCTAACTCCCTCATTGTACAAGGAGTAAGGGAAGTCAGAGGAAGAGGGCTCTATGTCAAAATAAGTAGTGTGTAGACTCTCCCAGTTTCGAAAGAAGCTACACAAATCGAGCTACGTCAATTGTGTAGTTTATTTCAGAATAGCCTATTTCAAGTTAAGTCCTGCTGTGTAGACACACCCTAACACTCCAGAAGGAGACAGTGTGGTATAGTGGGTGTTGCATGGGCTAGGGGCTTAGAATACTTGAGTTCTAATGCCATCAGTTTGCTGGATGACTCTAGGCAAGTCATTTTACCTCTATGTCTTGTTTGTGAAGTATGGATAATTATACCTACTTTGCGAGGGAGGTACTGTTGTTTATGAGTTGTGCCATTTAAAAAAAATTGCCCCAGGTCTAGTGAGGCACAAATTTATCATTTGAATAATTTGCAATTATTTTTTTCTATATAGATAAATAAAAGCAACTCCCATTATCTCAATGCTCTTTGGACTAGCTAGCATTTGTCAACTGATCTCCCACAGGGACATTGAAAAATAAATCAGCTAAGTAATGTTGAAGGGCATTCGGAGGGAGCAGCTTTTATTCCTTTTATTTATTTTTAAGATTAAAAAATATTTCAAGCAAATTGGAATTGTAACAGAGTATTTTTCTTATCTTTGCCGTCAGCCCTCCTCCTGCTACCTGTTACTCATTTATTGTATCTTCTTTTAAATCAGATTATTAGCTTGTAGGGCAGGGACTGAATGCTCTGTGTTTGTACAGTGCCTACCACAATGGAACTCCAGTTCTGACTGGGTCTTTGAGGGTTACAAAGAAATAATATATAGTTAAGATAATAGCACTAAGGATTTTTAAAAGAAACTCTTCAAAAACACTTAAGATGCAGACACATCTTTCCTCATTTCTTGCAAACTTGTTCTCTTTGGCTTCCCTGATACCCAAAATGCCTTATTCCATCAATCAGATTATGTTAGTCCTCTGCTGGAATTTCCTTGATAGTATCAAATTTCACTTATTTGTTTTGCTTTTTAGGTCCCGCACAGCTGCTCCCTGTCCTAATTCCTTCTTGTCATGTTCGACTTCCTCCCCTTTGCTCTTGCATGATGCTAGTCTGAACCTCTGTGTCCTTCTCCCACTGCAAGTCTTCTTCCAGGCTGCCCTTATGCACAGGTATGACAGAGCATTGAATAGCCTGAAGCTGACTCACCTCTGTTTCCTTCAGTGTCCCCGGGGGTAAATCGATGAGACAATAGTTTAAGTTCTATGTGATTAAGTAATTAGGTGAATGATTTAGCTGTAAACAGTTGAAAGAGAGGCAGGAACAGACAATAGAGAGGAAGAAGAGCCGACAGACAGGTGAACTGACCAATAGACCAACCCACTGACCAGGGAAGCTCAAGATCCCAAAGAGGCTAGTGATCTCTGCTCTCTTCTGGCTTGGGTGTAGGTAAAGACATGGGGGAAAGCCTGGTGTTGAACTTACTATTGGCATGTTTGAAGACTGCTGGCAAAGAGAAGAAACTTTGCCCTGTGACAAGTGGGGAATTTCCCAGGATCTTCCGCCAATGCAAAAGTGCCAGACCAGGCAGCATTGAGGAACTCATACGGTGGGTACTGGGATAACAGAAGTAATGACACAAACCCAGCAACAAGAGAGATAGTCCTTGCTAGTGTGGTAGGCAGAACAGCAGAGCCTATAGCAATTCATTAAGGGCCAGGTGCAAGTGTAACAACAGCTCATGGAGAAGCTGATGAGCCCACTGGCCGGGGGTGCTGAGCAGGTGGGGGACACGGGACTATGCAAAATGGGTCCAATAGATGACCCTGATACTTTTTTATTAACAGTCAAGAGCAGCAGTGGGCAGCCTGTGGCCCATGGGAATTCTGCATGTGGCCCGTGAGACATTTTGTTTCCAGTTGCCCATAAGAAGGGTTGCCAGATTCCTCTGGTTTCCGTCTGTGTTGTTTTTTTTCCTACCAGTATTATGAAAGTGACACATACATAAAGCAAAGGCATATGAGGTAAATGCATGCCGACTGCACGCTGCATTGACTGTGGGAACTGGGGGCTCCTTCTGCATCTCATCAAAGTGCTGCTATGGCTTAATTGACATGCCCCACAAATTCTAGGTACACAAGCACAGTTAGCAAAACTACCTTTCCCCTGGAGACCATCTTGGTTATGACAATCTTGCAGCCCACTGATCTAAAGGAGGGCCAGGCGTGTGGCCTACTCATGAGTCTAGGCTGCTCATCACTGGTCAAAAGAGTGGCATCAGTAGTGGGTGGAGAGAAGAGGGTATGGGGCCTCTGGTTGCCTTCCGATCTTGAGCAGGAGCCTGGACGTGGTGCTTCTCAAGATCCCTTCCAGCCCTAGATTTGTGTGATTACACACAAAATTATGCTAAAGGAAAATTAAGGTTGTGAAGTGAAGCACTGACAGACTAAAAAGTGCCAGAGTGAAGGGTGCCCATGCAACTTGAATCTGGCCCACCCCCTTCTGCATAATGATGCAGACTTTATTTCATGATCATATCTGTTTTTTTCCCCCCACAAAACCCGTGCCTCACTTGGCATGCAGCAGGGATAGTGCTCTGTTAATTGGCAACTTTTCATATTTTATCTTCTTCCTAGTTTTCAATAGGTGGGCCCAGGAGAGTGAACAGACATGCTGGGCCTCTGGGCAAGGTGGTTGGCGCCAGCTCTTAATTCCCAGAAGGAGCAGGAACTTGGGCAGAAGGGGCAGGTCAGGGGGCAGCCAACTCTGTGCTGCCCAGAGCACACCATGCTGCCCCCCTTCATCCCAGCCCCTGTCCAACCCTTAGAGCTGCCAAGAGCACACCCTGCAGGGCTCTGACAGAAATGTAAAGGGCCCAGAGCCTTGAGCACCACCACTCAGTTGTAGTTGTGGTAGCAGCTGAGAGCCCTTCAGAATCACCAGGGCCCAGGACAGTTGAGCCATCAGCAGGCCTGTTTGGGCCTGGCTTTATTTACTGCTCCCTATGTAAGCCCTGCTTTGAAGAATTATTAATTCATGTTTAAAGGTTATGAGAGACAAGCAGCTGGAAAAGAGCCTCCAATGTGATGCGGTGGCAAAAAGGGTTACTGCAACCCTTGGATGTATAAATGGGAGGGGCGTAGAATATAGAAGTAGGGAGGAGATTGTTACCGCTATCCACGGTTTTGGTATGCACGTTTTAAATCTTTAGCAACACAGAGTTTAAATAAATACTTGGCATTAAAGATCTCTGGAAATGGCAGAGAGGGGCTAAATAAGAACAAATAGTTGGAAATTCAGATCACAATCCCCTCGTTCACTCAACCTCTATCCCAGATCCTGCATCCCCTCCATTAATATCACGGAAGAGCACAACCTTTCACCACTTACCAATTTCCTGGAGTGGCTCCTCCATCAAAAATTATTGCTCACCCCTGCAATATTGGTTAGGATTGTGTTCATCTGAAAGGGGGAAGGTAACCTCCAGGAACTAAAAGTGTGTGTGTGTGTGTATTGCAATTTTGGGGAAATGCTGTAGTGGCATAGCTGCAGCTTTGTAGTGAAGACAGGGTGGCAATGAAAAAGGTTCTTTCCTTGCTGCAGTAAATCCACATCTTCATGGGGTAGTAACCAAGGGCATGTCTAGAGTGCATCCCTCTGTCGGCAGAGAGATGCAAATTAGGCAGGTTGACATTGCAAATGAGGCAGGGATTTAAATATCCGGCACCTAATTTACATAAAAATGGCTGCCACGTTTTGCCGACTCAGCACTTTGTCAGCAAAAAGCAGCAGTCTAAAGGGGGGGCCTGTCGAGAAAGAAAGCCTTTTTTGACAGATCCCTTATGCCTTCTGCAAGGAGGTTTACAGGAACTGTCAAAAAAGGCTTTCTTTCTCGACAGGTCCCCCTCTAGACTGCCATTTTTTGCCGACAAAGTGCTGAGTCAGCAAAACGCAGCAGCCATTTTTATGCAAATTAGGCACAGGATATTTAAATCCCTGCCTCATTTGCAATGTCGACCTGCTTAATCTGCATCCCTCTGCCGACAGAGGGATGTAATCTAGACATACCCCAAGTGGTGTCTGCACCAGGGCTTAGGTTGGTTTAATTACATTGTGAAATGAATCATTCTTGAATGATGACGTTAAGATGACTTGACTCTGTAGTGTACATGAGGTCTGGTACTGTAAACAACTCCAAAGAATTATTCCCTGGGGTGGTTTGCGTATGGTTGTTCAAACAGCCATCAAGAGGCCCAGGCACAAAGACAGGACCTTTTGGCAAATATGGGCCAGCTTTAATTGAGAAATGAACTGGTTTTTGGTTCAGCAAATGTACACAATTTATTGTCCAAAGGAGCAGACAATTCAGCTGAATTATTAGTGAGATTGAAACTGACCAGGATCTTTACAGGACTGCCGGGAAGCTACTGGCAAAGCATTTAGATCCTGTTTTACATGTTTTATTTGCATGCTCTTATCCTTGAATAAACACATTTTGTTTTGAAAGAGCTAGTTGAGATCGTTCTTGGAGAGACACTATCATCTACATTTTTTGTTAGTCTCTAAGGTGCTGCAGGACCGTTCGTTTTTTAAAAGTTTTTTTTAGTTACAAACTAACACAGCTACCCCTCTGATCCAAATACATTTGCTAGTCCTTAAGGTGCCACATGATGCTGTTGTCTTTGCTGAAACAGACTAACATGGCTACCCCTTGGAGACTTTTAAAGAGCAAGAGTAGATGTTAGCCAGACCTGCTTGTGATAATCACAGTGGAGTGCAGTAAAGCTGCAAGCTAAAACCTCCAGGTCAGGAGGGAGTGGGATGTGGGATCCTGCCCAGAAGGAAGGGACAACTAGAGGCTGAAAAGATTTCCTGGAGCAAATGATTGCAAGGGGCTAAAGATGTAGTTACCCTAAATCTCTGACACCCCCTTCTGACTTCAGCAATGAATGAGCCAGGCATCCTATGGACAACAGTCTTCTGGACTGCACAGCCCTGATTCATCCACAGAACAGACGCATCCTGCATACTGAATGAGGCAGAGGCTTGTGGAAAAAAGTCATATGTGAGTGGAGATGGTAAGAAAATAGATATGAAAAGGGGGCTGAAATAAGACCACAGAGTTCTGCCACAGAGTTCCTGGGTGACCTTGTATAAATCATTAAAATCCTTCCAGTGCTCACTTGTAAAATAGGGACAATAGTACTTTGTCTTGTCCATTTAGATTGGAAGCCCTTTTGAGGAACAGAAATTGTTTTTTACTGTAATGTAGGGCCAGCACGATGGAGCCTTGATCTTACTTGCACTCTCTAGGTGGCACTGTAATACAAATAATGCACTTTTAGTGGGATTGGGGAATACTTTATATCCCAAGAATCTTACCTAGTACAGGTGTATTCGTGAGCTGCCTTCTTTCAAGAAAATTGGAATGGCCTCTATTGAGATGGAAACACGAACACATTCTGTGCAACTGCTTGTAGCATCTCTAATAAGATTATTGAACTAGAGTTGCATATTTGCAAGGATAAGTATAATGTTATGGGAATAACAGACACATGGCTGAACCAGCAAAATGATGGGATTTGAAATACCGGGATATAGAGTTCACTTGAGGGGTAAGCAAAAATAAAACAGCTGCAGGAGGAAGGATGCGACTATTGGCTGGGGATTATACTAAGTCTGCAGTGAGAAATTATATCAGTATTTAGGGCTGACACAGCAGAGACTATATAAACTAAAGCCAAGGACAATACAAAGAGGCAGCTTATTCCTGAAAGTTACCACAGAGAGAAAATAGATTGTGAAATGCTCTGCCTGATAAGACAGGTCTGCAAGGAGATCAGAAGAACTTTAATCATGGGGAATTTTAATTACTTAGATATTGATCAGAACAACTATGGATCCGCCTCCCTTCCCCATCACAAACACTAGAGAATGGTTCTTGAGGTAATGAAAGCTGACTTGCTCCTGCACGTTGTAGAATGGTCTACAAAGCACACGGTTAGTTCCTATTCTGAGCTTGGCCTTCCTCCTAGCAAAGGAGCCAAGTAGGAAACATCAGCTAGAGCTGAAAGGCCTGTTATGGCTGGCGCATCTGGACACGTGCATGACTTTGGGAAGGGGTCAAGGATCCTTTGCCAGTAGAGTTGCTTCCTCTCCCACAACTTACTCCATCAGTCCTCATTTTAAAGGAAATGGCCTGTGTCTTCCCGACATAACCTAATTATCATATTGAATGCTAGCGTTTTTATCTATCATCTAGCTTCATTTAGGGTGCGTCTAGACTGCAGAGTTTTTTCCAAAAATACTTCACTTACGTCCACACACTGCTATTGCGTTCTTTCGAAAGAAAATCGAAAGAATGCAGGGTTTTTTCCTACATTAGTAAACCTCATGCTACGAGGAAGAATGCCTTTTCTGAAAGGGCTCTTTCGGAAAAAGGCATGTGTGGATGCAGAAGAGGGAGTTTTTTCGAAAGAAGAGGCCTCCAGGAAAAAGCACAGGTGCCCTGGTGGCCATTCCATCCACAGTAATCACAGCTTACACGTGAGTGAGTGTCCAATGAGTGTAGACGCTCTCTTTTGGAAAAGTAGGTTTTTTGATGCACTTTTGAAGTGTGGACGCTCTCTTTCAGAAGAAGTTTTTTCAGAAGATCTCTTCCGAAAAAGCTTATTTCGAAAGAAGCTTGCAGTCTAGACGTACCCTTATAGTGCTGCCCATCACCACTAGTATTTAAGCATCGAAGAAAAGTTTATAGCAATAACAAAGGCCTTAGTGGACTACATGGAATCTCTGGTACTTCTTCCTTTTCAGGGTAAAATCTCTGTTTGGATAGGCGCTTTGTTTTAAAACCACTTTGGCTGGTGAGTGTCATGGTGATTTTGTTTCCCTGTTTTAGCTAGTAAGGGTGTATTGGGTAGAAGTGCCTGTGTTTTGTCATTGTTACAGCATAGAGGTCTTTTCAAAAGAACCAGGATTTGGGCAGAATTTCTTAAAGGTGGGCAAACTCTGGATTTGCCTTGTTTCTGGAAGTTTGTTCCATAGCTAATCAACTGATCCCCAGCTCTCTTAGGCTTTGTGATTTGCATTGTCCGAGAGGAACGTACTGTATCAGTGGGTTAGAGTGAAATTCAGTCTTTGAATTTGTTTGCAGCACGGCCTACAAAGCACACGGTTAGTTCTTATTCTGAGCCTGTCCTTCCTCCTTATAAATGAGTAACTTGGGCTGGATCCATTGATGAGAGCTAAAGCCTTGAAAGCTGAGTGGGAGCCAGGGAAGGGAACTGGGGTGCTCATGGAGAAGATGGTCAGCCACATTTTGAACCAGGTGATGCCCGTGCATTAAATTTAGCTTCAGACAGGCCTGCCAGCAACAGGGGCCAAAGTGGGCAACTGTCCTGGTGGCCAGCAATTCAAAAGGGCTCAGGGTTCCCAGTTGCCACTACCACCCTGGACTGTGTGGTGCAGGCAGCACTGAAGGGCTGGTGGGCAGAGGCTAGCTCTAATGACTCACGCTCCTCCCACCTTAGGCCCTACCCCTTTTAGGAGTATGGAGCTGCCCCCGACCCTCAACCATGCCTAGAAGCCTAGCACTTCGGTTGGCCCTTCTGGCTTCAGATGTAGGCCTGGAGTCCCGACACATCAGGGTTGAGTTTTGATGGCAGGGTAATATGAGGGAATTTGCTGTGCTGGTGCTCTACTGTGGAGAAATAAAGTATTTAAGTTTACAGGGCTGTCGATCCAGCACTTAATCACACACACGTTATTTAAAAACATCCACCTGTATGTCACTTGTAAAATTGCATCACTCTCCTCTCTGTACGTTAGTGGGCCACCTTTCTGTTTTGCTTGACAATTTTTACAGGTGCTGCAGACAGCACCGAGTGAAAATATTCACTGATTGTTCTTGGAGTTGCTGCACTATACATTCCAGAACCCCCTCTGTACTTGACAGAAAATGAAGGGAGCAGATAAGCTGCCATCCTTTTGTTTTTGTCTCAGTTGTGTAGCTTTTGAATGATTTACTCTTCATTTGCTGGCCTGCTCTGCAATAGGCTACACTGAGTTATTTTTTTTTGGTTGCTGTCGATTGCATTGCAAGGGGTAATAGATAGTATGCAAGGTTTTCTCTTGCAAGAAGAACGACTTGTATTAGTGCACCAAAAGGTGGATGTGTGGGTCATAGCAATGCTAATAAAGTAAGATTTACTGCTGCTTACCTAGCAAGACTAGAGGATAATGGAGCAGCAGCAGCAATGTATCATCATCTCTAGAGGCCTTTGGCAATACAATACAAACTATTCGGGCCAGCTGCTGCAAGGTGCATAGTGCCTCTTGCAAATTGCCTAAAACTCTCAGTGCCCACTGATAGGACTTGACACTGAGGATGCTCAGTACCTCACAGAATCAAGCCCATCCAGGTAGCACATGAGTCACAATTTTATCTCAAGGCATTTGACAACATGATCAAACCTCACCAATACAGTATTAAACAAGAACTTTAAAAGCACCACTTTAAAAGCTTTGCTTAACCATAAATTAGAAACAATAACAGGAAACACTCAGGAGTGAACTCCATACATGTGTAACATGAACAAAGGAAATTCTTCATCTAGTTGTCTATAGCTAACATTAGTGGAGTAATATTTTAAATCAGGGCCCTGATTTTGCTCTGTTACACCACTACAACTTCCATAAAGCCACAGGGGCTGTAATGGTGCAAGTTAGATCAGAATATGGCTCCAGAAGTTTACAAATCACTGGTGCAATTTAGTCTGATCTGTAAATACTGCCCATGTCTCTTGCTGATATACAACTCATTTTTTAAAATTGAGTAGTCCTGTGGCACCTTAGGACTACACAAGAGCTCCTTAGGAATACTCTATAGAGAAGATCAAAGCTACTGCTGTTGATCTTCCAGGGTTCAAACTAGCGGATCCAGTGAAGACACGCTAATTTGAACTGAGAGAGGCACTCTGGTAGATGCCGGTAGTTCTGCTTCCACGAGGAGTAAGCAAAGTCGAAGGAAGAGTGTTCTCTCTTCAATTTCCTGCAGTGTAGACAGTGCCAAAAGCCAAATTAAGTTACTTAGACTTCAGCTATGCAATTAACATAGCAGAAGTTGTGTATCTTAATTTGACCTTATCCCGTAGTGTAGACGTACCCTTAGAGTCCAACAAAAATATATAGCTTTCATGGTAAAACCCACTTCCTTAGATGAGTCCCTGAAAACTCATTACTCTACATATTTTTGTTGGTCTCTAAAGGTATGTCTACACTATGGATAAGGTCGAATAAGATACCTGAAATTGGGTATGTTAATTGCATAGGTGAAGTGGAAGTAGCTTAACTCGATTTTGAAATAAGCATTATTCCTCTTCACAAGCAGGAGAAATTAATAGCAGGCTTGGTAGTGTGTACGCTCCGCTTGTTATTTTGAAATGAAGTGAGTTATTTCAAAATAACTCCCCAGCATAGACATGCCCTTAGTATCCAAAGTAAAACAAAAACTGGTCTTCAGACCCATCATGTGTAGCCCAACCCTCATGGGTCTGTCTTGTTCCCCAGGAGGCTGAAGCTCTTCTGGTGGCTCAGCTACCAGGCCTCCTGAGGTCCTACACATCCTTTCTTCTGTCTCTTAATCCAAGGTATTCTTAAAGGGCAACTACAGACACATCACAGATCTTACTATGGTCTGTTTTGTCATACTAAACTAGACCAGTGTGTGAAATGCATCTGTCTCCTCTGGCAAAGGCCTGTGCCTGATGCTTTATGGAAGGTGATGAGCACTCATCTTAAGCCTGACCATACATTCATAATAGGCCCGCTGTCTCTGAAGGACACATTCTTTTCGACCTTTGGGGCAAAGAGCTGATGTCCTGAAACACAGGACTGGGTTATTCGAATCTAGTGCTTTCTGTATCCGTAAATTCCACTGGCCGACTATGCGCTACGTGAAGACAGATTTTCCTTCTTTTGCTTGTTTGCAGTGTTTGCTTGAGAGTGTTTGCAGTGTTCGCTTCCCACTGGGGGCTACATTAATGACTTCCTTGTTCTCATGGTATGTGCTAGCATTAAAGGGAAGAATGACCAATTTTAAAGTAAACCTTTCAAAATAATAAATGCCATGACAAAATAAATACATTGGATAGCCTTAATGAACTTCTGGGATCCAATCCTTAGTATAAATTGACATGTCTTTCATGTCTGGCAACCAACAGAAAGACACAAGCTATAAGTCTGTTGGACAGATCCTCAGATAATGTAAATTATCATAGCACTGACTTCAAGAAAAGTAAGCTGATTTACAATAGGTAAGGATCTAGCCCAGTATTCAGATCAGAACAAGCAGGATCTTACAAAAAAATCTTTAGTCAAAAATACTCATGTTTCCCCAGGTCTAATTTATATTAAACTGGAGCCGAGAAAAGTTTATTAAATGCTGGAATGTTTCCCCAGAACAAGATAACTGTGCCAAGATGAGGTGGACCAAATTCCCAAATAGTAGGTCAGATAGCTTGTACCAACTGGTTTACTTTGCCCATAACGATTGTAGAGACTCATTCTGGTGTATCCAAGTGGGTCCTTTCATTGGCCACCAGAATGTAGCAATTAGAAATTAAAGAATAAGATAAAAAAGAGCAAAATCTTGGCAGAGGTTTGTCCCTAAAATGTCAGCCAGTACTTTTAGCAGAAAGAACTTGCATTAACAGTCATCCCCAATCCAATGAGTGTTACAAAATGAATTTCAAAGACTTTAAGGTGACTCCAGTGAATTGTAGAGCAGATGAAGAGAACATATGGAAGGCAGAGCTAACATGAAATGTAAAAATAGACTCATTAAGTCAAACAGGCAGGCAGGATTGGCCTCATACTTCATCTATATTTCATCAGGTCAAACACTGGTTAGTATATTCAGAATATTCTGCGTTTCTATAAGGCAGAGTACATCCAGCAAGTCTGCAGTGCAAAGAAATATTATAATAAAGATGAGGTGCTTAGAGACAGGATATAGCAGGAGTTAAATCAGGAATAGAGTTGAGATGATGGAAATGATGGCCCATTATCAACTATTAGCACACCAAATGTCTTCTCTCAGTTCTTCTCATACATCTTGATCATGAGCAATAAGAAGTTTTAGAAAAACTTGGTACAAATTTCCCTAGGTTTTTATAAGGCTTTCTTCCACTCTGCTGGGTGAGTGCAAAATTTGGACTATCTGTGCCCTTACTGCTTCACACAACTAGTTTTATTTTCAATGCAGAATGTGTATTTTTGTGTGGAATTTTAATCATAAAATTCCACTCCTATAAACTTAATGATTAAGTTACCACTGTATTTATTCTTCATTTTCACAAATACTTTGTTTGGCTAAGAAAACGTATGCATATGGTCTTTATTACATCCAGTCTAGTCTGACGTACACATCTTTGGACTATTCCACTGTGCTATACAAGATTCCACAAAGTTATATCTTTCCCCTTTATTTGTAGAACCGAGTAGTAGGGTGCCATGGAATTTAGCCCTCTCTGATATTTTGCTTCTAGGCTGCCTGTTTATCTTTGCCTGTCTTGTCTAATTATAATGTAAGCTCCTCAGGGCTGGTACTAACTAGGACACTGATCTTGCAAAGACATAGATGTTTTAGATGGTGAAAAGTCTAGTTAATCATGCATGTGAGCCTCTAGTTAATCATGCATGTATGAGATCAAGGTCTGTATGTGTGTCCATCATAATAGGATTGCTGCCCAAATGGGGTCTTTGAGCAGCACCAGGATATATAATAATGTAATAAAGTTATTGTGGTGGCTGGGTAATTTTTTTGGTCACAGTCACCGATAGCCCGTAAAGTGTGTGACTCCTCCCAAATGGTAGGGTCCTGTTTTGGAAGTTATTCAGTAAGAAAGTTCAGAGGTGGGTATGTGAGCTTCTTGGCTTAGCCAAATTGTTCTTTGTAGCCATATCAGCACAGGAGGGCAACTGCCTCTACCCTCTTCCATCTTCATTCTTTGCTTCCTTCTTCATTCTGGGGACTCAGCCTGGTTGGGCTAACTCATCAGAAGTAGATCATGAATCCAAATCCTACCTAAACAGTCACATTTAGCTTAGTGCATGAACATGGTCACACCATTCCTCTCTCTGGGCCATTCTTTGTTGTTAAGTCCCATACATTTTCCCTCCATGAGCTATATCCAATTCTTTTGGCTAGCCCCTTTTATTTGTTCCTCCAGCTGCCCCCTGGCATACCTGCTATGGCCGATGCTCAGGCTTTATTCTTAACACATCCCAGATATCTCCACTTTCTCGCCTGGATAATTTTAGGGATAAGAGGTTTTTGAGATGGCGGCATTGTATTAAAAGAAAGATGACTATGATTACACTAACATATCATCACTCGTGTCAATACTGTTGCAACCACTGATGTATTGACACTTGTGCAAAACTGTGATCAGTCTTATACAAAGTATGTCTTGTGAGATATCATTGAATGTAATCTGTTGAAGAATGTAATCCTGTTTATATATGTATGCATTGTTCTATATGAAGTAATGAATCTGCTGTGTGTTGATATTTCAAACTGTAAGAGGGTCCTTTGGTTGTTCCCTCTTTTTCTAAGGGCTCACCCACCTAGCGCCTGTTCAGTCATGTGCAGTTTGTTTGGTTCTCTGAACTCAGTTATTGTCAGGGTGTCTTGATCTATACCAGGGGTTCCCAAACTTTTTGACATGGGGACCAGTAAATCCATTCACGAGCTTTTGGAGGACCAGTAACATTCATTTGTATATTCATTAAGCAAATTATGAATATTCAAATAAGTTGTTTCTGGTCCTCCCAAAGCCCCCAGTGCCAGCGTTAGCAAAGCTTTTGATATGGTCACCCACAATATTCTCGCCAGCAAGTTAAGGGAATATGGATTGGATAAATGGACTGTAAGATGGATAGAAAGCTGGCTAGATCAGGGTTTCCCAAACTTTTTACTTTAATTGGCACCTGGTTTTTTTAGTACTGTTTTTTGCAGCCCAAAAATATAAACGCAAATAAAAAAAAGAATGAAAAATGAATAAATTTTCAGTTTTCACCCGACTGCATCCTCCACCCAGACTGGGCCAGGGCATGGGGGACCTGGCGCTGCATGGGCACTCCAGGAGGTGGGAGCAGGAGCAGGAGCAGACTGGGGGTAGGGTAGCTGTCAATGAGGGAGGATGCAAGGAAGGGTAGGGTTGCCAGGTGTCCGGTTTTGTACCGGACAATCTGGTATTTGAGGGTTTTGTCTGAGAAACAAATTGAGAAATTACCAGACATATAAAATGTTTGGTATTTTCTAATTAAGTTTTATTATAATTAGGTGTATCGGTCCTTAGCTGTGAACTGCCTGGCTGGTAGATGTGCTCATGCTGCCTGAGTGTGTCTACCTGCCAGGCAGTTCGCAACTACTCGAGGGAGGGCATGGGGGGGGGGGGCAAAATGGAATCCCCAGGCAGACTCACTCCTCTGCCAGGGTCTGTAGGGTCTGCACATGCCCAGGTCAATCCCGCTTCCCCCACCCCTTCTCCTCCCGATCTCCTACTCAAGCCCTGCTTCCAGCGGCCAGTTCCCCCCGCCTCCCACCAATCTTCCCTGGTCAGCCCTGCTTCCCCAACGACCCCCTCCCACCAGCCCAGCTGCCCCCATCCAGCCCTACTTCCCGTAGCTGGTTCTCACGTCTTCTTCCTCTTGTTCTCCCCTGGCCAGCCCCCAGTCCCCTATCCAGCCCTGGTTCCGCCGCCTGCCCTCCCCGATTTCTGCTGGACAGCCCCACTGCCTCCAACTCTGCTTCCGTCACCTGCCCGCCTGTCCCCCCCATCTCCGCGGGACAGCCCTACTACCCCCAACCTTACTTCTGCCCCCTGCCAGCCCTCCCATCTCTGCAGGACATTCCCGCTGCCCCCAACCCTGCTTCCGCCGTTCGCTCGCCCCCTCCCCCACCACATCTCCATGGGACAGCCCCATTGCTGCCAACCCTGCTTCTGCCTGCCGCCCGCCTGGATCTCTGCAGGACAGCGCCGCTGCCTCCAACCCTGCTTCTGCCGCCCACCTACCTGGATCTCTGCGGGACAGCCCTGCTACTCCTAACCCTGCTTCCACTGGCTGCCCACCCGCCTGCCCTGATCTTTGTGGGACAGCCCCGCTGCCCCCAACTCTTCTTCCTGGCAGCTGGTTCTCCCTTTCCCCCACTGTCACCTCCTCCCAGCCTGCCCCACTCTGCTCCCCTACTGGCAGCTGTGCTGAGGCCTGGTATTTTTTCCCACGGCCCGGTACCGGGCCGCGGTTCATAGTTTGGGAAACGCTGATCTATATGATAGCTCCACTCTTTCCCCCTCCACCTGGAGGATTGCCCAAATGGGAGGAAAGGGGGACCCGGGCCCGCCCTCTCTCACAGGTCCCAGCGTAGGGCCCTAAGGACCAGTACTGTCACGGTTCGGTCTGACTGGTGGGACCCCTGCTGAAACACACCAACCCGCTAGCCTAAACAGTGAACCCTGCCCTGGGCTGCTTCCAACCCCTACTGCCCTAGCTCAAACTTCCTTGGCTTGTTCCTCTACCCCCTCCTGTCTCCTTCCTCCTTGCCTCCCCCCTTGGATGTGTCCCCCTCCCATGAGTTACATTGGGGCACTCCCCCACCACCCCATGCCTCCGTAACATCGCTGCTCAGCTGGGTGGCGGTGTGGGAACGGGCGGCACAGGCGGGGGGGGGGGGATGCGCCAGGTTCCCCGTGTAGTGCGGAGATTGGAGCAGCATGAGTGTGGGGTGGGCTTGCTCCGTCAGGATGGAGCGTAGCCGCCCCATCACACAAACATGTTGTGTTCCCGGGTAATATCCACAAGACAAATTTACATCAAGACCATCCAACCATGGTTGACAGGCCCTTAAGGAGAATCAAGTCTCCCAATGGGCTCCTTGTAAGCACAACTCAAAGCATGTAGACAAGGATGGCTCATGACTCAGTAAGGACATGTGATCCCTGACTCCATGCTTGTGCCAGTAAATTTCCACACACTGAGAGAATAAATTGGAGATTGTGACACCATCTTCTTGCCTTTTTCCTGTTCCACGTCTCTGGACTATGATTTCTAACAAAGGAGCTTTGAACAATCAACTGAGGTTCCAATGTTCGGGATAAACCAGGGAGACTTCTTGAGAAATGGCATACTTACCATCACTCCCATTATCCCAATCTATCTACAGACTCTGGATATGTCTACACAGCAAAGTTATTTCAAAATAACTTTATTAGCATCTACACAGCCAAACCGCTATTTCAAAATTAATTCGAAATAGCGGAGCGCTTATTTCGAATTTGGTAAACCTCATTCCACGAGGAATAATGCCAAATTCAAAATAGCTATTTCAAAATAAGTGCTGTGTAGACACTTACATCAAAATAGGGGGCCTCCAGCCTTCCCAGGGTACCCTGGTGGCCACTTCAGCCTCAAACAAGAACACTCCTCTCTCTTCCCCTTCCCCAGAGTCCTTAAAGGGGTTGACTCTGGCCACAGTGCCTGTGCCAGCTCCAAGCCTGCCAGCCCAGAGCCAGCAGTCACTGCCCTTGACCCAGTGGCCCCAAAACATGAGCCATCAAGCCACTGGCAGCCAGCCCTCCACTGCTCCCTGGAGCCTGCCAAGGCCCGGAGAAGGCAGGCGTCTTCCTGGTCCAGGGTGGAGATCATGGACGTTATGGTTTGGGGGGATGCCCCAAACATCCATGATCTCTGCACTAGACAGAGGAATGCAGCCATCTATGGCAGGAAAGCTGCCAGCCTGGCCACCAAAGGACACATGCAAACCCAGGAGCAGGGTCACATTAAAATCAAGTTGGTCTGGCGAGACCTCCAACCCTGAGCCCTGAGCTTCCCCTCCCTCTTCTTCCCCTTGCTTCCCCCTTCCAGCTCCCTCCTCCCAGGTTTCTCCCTCCCCTCTCCCACCCTCTCTCTTCCCCTCTCTCACCTCCTTTCCCCAGTCTCACCAGAGTTTCATTCCCTGCCCCCCAGTTTTGTTAAATAAAGAGAGTTTATGTTCATGAAAATACTTGTATTTTATTTGGCATCAGGAAGGGGGGTTAGGGAGGGGTAAGAGGAAGGACATGAGGGAGGAACGAGGCACAAGCCCCCAGTGGGGCAGAGCAGGGAGGCTTTTATGCTCCTCAGGGTGGAAGCTCTCCTGCAGGGCCTCCTCGATACTGACAGCCCCCCAATGGACCTCCCAGATGGCAGCCTGCGGAAAGTGCAGCCAGGCTTGCAGCAACTCATCCACAAGAAGCACCAGTATCCAGAGCAGCTCTGGTTCCATGTGGCAGAGTGCTGCGGTGTCCCAAGTGAGGGCAACCAAAGCATACAGAGACAAAATGCTTTGCTGTCCCTCATCGAGGTAGGCAAATAAGCAGGGAAAGCTGAGAACTGGCTGTCCGGGGGGGGGGAGGGGGGGGATTCCTTTAAGCACAGGCCTTAGCCTCAGGCAGCAGCCACACAAAGTAACTCCTGACCTGATGCCCTGCCGGACCTGGTTCTGGCTGGCCTTAAATGCAACTCAGCATCCACTCAGTGTAGACGCGCTATTTTGAAATACCAAAATGCTATTTTTAAATGCATTTTGTCTGTAGATGCGTTATTTTGAAATAAGCTACTGTATTTTGAAATAACGCTGTAGGGTAGACATACCCTCTGAAATCAGCTACAATATATATGAATCACATTCCCCATATAATAACTCTCTCTCTTTTTTTTTATGAATAAACCTTGAGTCTAGTTTGGCTGCAGCATGGTATTTGGTGAGATCCTGATGTTCATATTGTCCTGGGATGAGCGTCTGGTTCTTTGAAATGAAAAGAACCTATTACAGATGTGGCTTCTAGTTTTAATAAACAACCACCACAGAAGTATCATGTGTCTGGGTGGTGTATGAGAGGCTAGAGAGCCCGAAGAGAACTATTTGTGGCTTCATCATAATTTTGAAATCACTCTTTTGTTACTGGCTTAGTGAAGTCTTTTGATAGGGTATTCCACCAATGCTCTCTGTTCTCACAGTCTGACCTGAGATTGGTGCTCTTAGCTGTGCCCCATACCAGACACCATGACCAATCTCTCTAACAAATCTTGACAGTTATACATTAAGTCATTCTAAATAGTGTGCTTTCAAAGGCATTTGGACAGTGGATTTTACCTTTGAAAGATTTCCAGCATTCATTCCCTTCTGTTAAGAAGGAAATAACATTTGAATTGAAAATTTGTCATTTGGTCTTTAAGTTGTAGATTTGCAATGAGCAAATCTTGGTTAAATTGGTAAATGCAGATTGCTGCCTTGCCAATTTGTTACCTTATTTTCTGCGGGATAACTGCATTGGCTTTCATGTTACTGACAAGGTATGTGAATTGATTCACCTCTTGTATTTCTTTGCCTTCCTGAGTTCTGCAGTGTTGTAGTTCTCAGCAGATTTGTTTTTTCATAATTGATAATTAACCCTATCTATTTTGCAGTGTCATATAACAATAAAGTATTAGTATTCCTGCAGTTACAAAAGCCCTGAATAATAATCAACATCTATAGTTTATTACAAGAATAATAAAGTATGGATATTTGGGCATAGAGTGACATCTACATGATGGAAACTTTTCCCTGATATTTTACATGTTCCATCTGGGACACACGCCAATTCTTTTTATCCAATCTTTACAAAATGGTCTTATATCCTTCAGATTCAGAAGCATGTTTTTGATGTGGATTTAAGTTTGGATGACATGTAGAAAATTGAAAATGTCAGGGAGGTTGCTCCAGAATAAACCCATTTCAATCCAAAAAGATGCCAGTTGTTGAATAACAAACAGGGACATTTTAATTTTTTGTAGCAAGTTTGTAAGTTAGTAAATCAGGTGCTAGAATCAGGTGCTTCATCTCTTTAACTTCTGGTTGATTTTCCCTTGCCCCACCCATGTTTACAAATAAATATGGTGTGGTTTTACAGATTCATGCACCTTAAGTTCAGAGGTGCCATTAGAAGCAGTGTGACCCACCCTAACACAGGCCTCTGACCCCTGGATTTCTGCAACTGGGCCAGCAACTTGTTGAACTACAGCATATCTTTCACAGAGATGCCCACTCTTAATTAGAAGACTTCCAATGAAGGAGAATTTGCCACATCACCAGATAGTCGGTTCCAATGGGTATGAGAAATGAACCCATTGTATGCAGTCAGCAGTTAACAGTCATGTCATTACAATATGTAGGCTATCTCTGATTAAATATGAATAGTAGACTTAGAACAGAGTCACTTTGTCTTAAATGAAGCTCTGATCATGGAAGCAATAGAGTGAACCACACTAGATGTGCCCTAATGTGGTTCACTATTGCATGTGGAAAAACTGCGGTGTCCGGTCAGTTGATTCAGCAGGGTGCCATGCGGACTCAGCAATTCACCTGTGCCTATCAATTGCAGGATTGCAGGCTTACATTGTAAGTTCTTTTTGTGGAAATCGGTCTCTTACTATGTGTTTGCAGAGCACTCAGAACAACGGATCCACGCTCTGGTTAAGGCTTTCGAGTGCTACTGTAATACAAATAATACATTATAATATTACATCAAAGTAAAAGTCCAAAGTAGCTATATGTGTCTTAGCCTAAAGCGCGTGTCTTGAACTGTGAGGCCATTATTTCCAGTTCTTTAGTAGAAGGAAAGACACAAAGGCTAAGCTACATCTTTTATCGAGTCTTACAAAGAGATGATCATTATCAGAGGATCACATTTGCCATTTCAGACGAAAGGGAACTAGGAAAAGAACACCTCATCTTTCAGAGAAAATAGAAGTTCCATCTGCATACATAAATGTATAAGGCTTTCTGCATTCAGCACTGAGACTTATTAACAAGACGAAAAGGACAGGAGGAGAGGTAGGGCTGACCCTTGGAACACTGCTACACATAGACAAATTGTGACAAAGAGCTCCAGTATAATGACATTGTTAGGGGGAAGAAAAGGATTTTGAAATTAAGGCTTGGCCTACAACACAGAAATAGCACCAGGTTATGATGCTCATGTCAGAAAGAGAGCACACGTACTTTGCCATGTCACACACTCGCTTCGTATAGCTCAGCGAAGACACTGGTTTGAGATGAGTTTTGTTACAGAGGGATGCTTCTGTAAATGGAATCAGAGATGCAGTAGTTGGCTGTCAGAGAGTATGGAGAAGGCAAGGCTGTTGAGGATTCATTGTTACTTGTGATAGAATTAGTTTGCAAGCTGTATTCGAACATGCCCTGCTTTGGGCTTCAAATAACATGAATTCGTGGGTGCCCCACAGGAGAAACTTCAAGCAGTTTAATAAATAAATACATAAATAAGACTGGTAAAGCCCTGAGATTCCATATAAGCATTCCCGCTCAAAAAAGGAAAGGCAATTCATCTTACTTGATCCTCAGCAGTCAGAAACTTACTTATGGAAGGCTCCTCGCTATTTGGTCTGTCACATTTGAGAGATCTTAAAAAACCAACAATGGTCCTGTAGCACCTTAGGGTATGTCTACACTTGCACCCTCTTTTGAGAGAGGGATGCAAATGCAGCTGAGCGAAATTGCAAATGAAGCGTGGATTTGAATTTCCCGTGCTTCATTTGCATATCCGCGTTATGGTGCTATTCCGAAATAGCGCTATTTCGAAATAACAAACACTGTGTAGATGAGGTTATTTCGAAAGAAAACCCTTCTTTCAAAATAACTGGTAAACCTCATTGTAGGAGAAACAAGGGAATATTTCAGAAGAAGGGTTTTCTTTTGAAATAATTGTGTCTACACAGCATTTGTTATTTCGAAATACCACTATTTATAAATAGTGCCATAACGCAAATATGCAAATGAAGCACCGGAAATTCAAATCCACACTTCATTTGCAATTTCGCTCAGCTGCATTTGCAACCTTCTCTTGAAAGAGGGTGCAAGTGTAGGCATACTCCTTAGGCTGCAGGTTTTTTTTTAAAAAAAGTAGCCTTTTTTCAAAAAAACTTCACCTGCATCTACACTACAGCTGCATTCTCTCAAAATTAAATTGAAAGAATGTGGCTTTTCTTTCGATGGCGGGACATCGAAGTAGGAATAAGATTCTCCGGAAAAGGACGCTTTTTCCGGAGGATCGGGGCCAGTGTAGACGCTCTTTTCCGGCTTTTCTAAAAGCCGGAAAAAAGCGGCGGACATTTTTATTTAAATGCCGCGGGGGATATTTAAATCCCCCGCGGATTTCCCTATTGCGATCTCTGAAATTAACATGCCCCTTCCGGAAAAGGGGCCAGTGTAGACGTAGCCTGAGAAAAAACTATGTCCAATAAACAAAAGATTTTATATATTTGCAAAATTTCTACATTCTTTCAGTTATTAATATTTACAATAATAAAACAGAAGTTATTCTTTTCAGACAAAACCTCGTGTTTACTATTTCTACAAACAGGATCAGGGTGAGGGTTCAGGAGGGAAGGTTGTATTGGGCCAGGACTAAGCTCCCAGACAGGAGGCCGTTAGGAGTCAGTGGCCTCCATTAGAGGATCGCTCCCATAGGGCCTCCCTGATGTGAACAGCAGACCGGTGAGCCTAGCAGATGGCAGCTGTCCGGGGCTGGTCAAAGTGCCTCTCTTGACCATCAGCACCTGTCCTCCACCCTGGTAGGAAGGCCTCCCCTTTCCTGTCCACCAGGTTATGGAGAACTCAACATGCGGCCTCCACCTCAGGGATGTTGCGTTCCCCCATTTCTAGCTGTGTGAGCAAGCACCGGAATCTCTCTTTTAAATGTCTGAACGCACATTTCACCTGGTCGCAAGCCCAGTTAAGATGAGCATTAAACTGCTCGTTGCTCGCATCCAGGTGGCTGGTGTAGGGCTACATCAGCCACCTCATCAGGGGGTAGGCGGCATCAGCCACTATGCACACCAGCATGTGCACATCCCCATCCACAAAGTCACGATGCGGGAAAATTGTTCCTGACTGCAGCCTCTGGTAGAGGTACGAGTTCCTGAAGATGAGGGCATCATGTGTCCGCCCCGACCACCCAACACAAATGTCAGTAAAATGGCCACGATGGTTGACCAGGACCTGGAGGACCATTGAAAAGTAGCCCTTCTTGTTAATGAATTGGGCTGCTCGATGGTGCGGTGTATGGATTGGAATGTGTGTCCCATCGAGCGCTCCTCCACAGTTCAGGAAGCCAAGAGCAGCAAAGCCGGCCACGACGCTGTCCAGGTCTGCTAGATGGATGAGCCTGTTCAGTAGCTCAGAATTGATGGCCCTCACCACCTGCAGAAAGAGACAAATAGACAACAAAATTTTAGAAGGGGTGCCTGATCTCTTGGGAGGAGAACCCATTACCCACCATCCCCCTCAAATACCCCGGGAAGCCCCTCCTCAGAACTCCCCATTCCCCCGGCAGCTCAGGGTGAGTGGAGGAGCTCCCACCCCACTCCCACTCCCACTCTACCCCATCCCCCACTCTGCCTTGCCCTTTCCTGACAGTCTCCCTTTTTTACTCCCCAACTGTGACTGTCCCCCAACAATGACTTACCTCCATCAGAATGGACCCAACAGTAGACCTGCCCACTCCAAATTGGTGTCCCACGGAGCGGTAGCTGTCGGGGGTGGCCAGCTTCCAGAGGGCAATAGCGACCCTCTTTTCCAGGGGGATGGCAGGCCGCAGGTGGGTGTCCTGCCGTTGCAGAGTGGGGGCGAGCCAGGTACACAGCTCCCGATAAGTGGCTTTTCCGGAAGTTGCGGAGCCGCTGCTGGTCGTCCCACAGCTCCATAATGAGCCGGTCCCACCAGTCGGAAATGGTGTCAAGCTTCCAAAAACTCCTCTCCACGAAGAAGCTTGGAGGCAAGGGCAGTGGGTCTACATGACAGGCAAACCTTTTGTAGCTCTGGTCTGGGTCCAGATGGGGAGGAAGCCTCATGACTGTGTCTTGCAGTTTGATGGCGTGGGGCCATCGTCTGCCCTGGGGCAGCTCTGGCTCCATGGCAAAAAAAAAGGGATCCAAATCAGAAAAACCTCCAAACAAAAAAACCTGTTGTGCTGTCCCAGGAAGCTGGGCACTCCAAACAAGCACTGCAATACCTTGCTTATCTCCTAGAGGGACAGCAAAGGCAGCTGCAGGAGCAGAGCACAAGGTGTTTGGGGTGGGGTCCCTTTAACCACACGTCTCTGCAAAGGGCAGGCAGCAGCACCTGGAGGGATCTGCTGCCTCCATGCCCTAGCAGAAGCGGTTCCGGGTGGCTTTTTCTTTCGAAAGCGCGTCCAGCAGTCAGGATGCTCTTTTTTGAAAAAGCGGATCGATTTTAAAATCTGCATAATGTAATCTAATCACATGCATCTGACCAAGTGGGTCTTTG
Source organism: Pelodiscus sinensis (assembly GCF_049634645.1). Taxonomy (NCBI): domain Eukaryota; kingdom Metazoa; phylum Chordata; order Testudines; family Trionychidae; genus Pelodiscus; species Pelodiscus sinensis. Next base: position 313,449,950 of record NC_134711.1, read on the forward strand.
CCCACGAAAGCTTATGCTCCTACACTTCAGTTAGTCTATAAGGTGCCACAGGACTCCTCGTCGCTTTTGCATAATGTAATCTAGATACTCTTTTTTGAAAGACGCTTTTTCAAAAGTTTCTTTCAAAAAAGCGTCTTTCGAAAGAGGCGTGCAGTCTAGACGTACCCTTAGAGACTAACAAAAATATATACGTAGTATCATGAGCTTTTGAGGGCACAACCCACTTCTTCAGATGCTCCATATTTGTCATCTGAAGATGTGGGCTGCGCTCATGATACTATGTATATATTTTTGTTAGTCTCTAAGGAGCTACAGGACAGTTGTTGTTTTTAAAGTTTTTTTTAGTTACAGACTAACATGGCTAGCCCTCTGAGACTTTCAAACATTTGAGAGAGAGGGATATTTGCATTGTGCATCAAGCCCTGAATTGGGACTGGAGAATCTGACACAGGCATCGTGTGTGACCTTGGGCAAATCATTTAATCTTTTTGTACCTCATATCTCCACCTGTAAAAGAGCGATTACAATATTGTTGTCTGACTTGTTTAGTAAGACTCCGAGCTCGTTGGAGCAAGGCCTTTCTATTAGTATTTATATTATGTTGCAGGGTTCCTTCTAAGTTGTGCGCCTGTGTGGGCACGCACCAAAAATTTCAGTCCTGCCCACCTTCTCTGCCATGTGGTGCATGGCTGCCCCGCCCTGGGAACAGCTGGGTGCAGGGAGCTAGAGCCTGGGCTGCAGTACTAAAAATAGCACCATGTCCCCAGCTGCGGTCCTGGCCCTAGCAGCTGCCACACAGCCATGGCCCCAGCTGCTCCCAAGGGTGCAGTATTAAAAATAGTACCATGACTGCAGCCCCAGCTGATCCCGCAAGCTGGGCTGCATGGTGGGTGTCTGCCCCAAGTTCCAGGACTGCTGCTGGGACCATGGGGAAGCTGCTTCTGGGCCAGGGTGGCCCTGCGTGGGTGCACCTATCACATGGCCCAGGCAGAGCATGGGAGTCCCAGGATCCTGTGGGTCTGCTAGGGAGAATCCCTGGCAGCATTGAGGGTCAGCGTGGCAGGGGCGATGCTCCAGCAGCTGGGGGGCTGTTCCGGCAGCTTGGGCTGCATGGCAGGGGGCTGCCCCATGTGCCAGAGGTAGAGCGAGGCTGTGGTGAGACTGTGCATCTTGTGCACATGACATCAATATTGGTGCACAAGAAAAAACTCCCTCTGCTCACGGATGGAAAGTCTGAGCAGGAACACTGTTATGTAGTACTTAGTACAATGGAGGTCTTGGCTGGGACCTAGAGGTACCACTGGTGCCATAGCAGAAATCATAATGTTGAGAGGAAGGGCAGCCAAATAAAGATCTTAAAACTGAAGCCCCAGGTAAATCACGTGTCATAATAACTAAGGTTGGACTGGAACCAAACTGAGACCTGTGTATCCTTAGGAAAGGTTTAGGCTGTAGGGAAGTGACTGCTTTGTAACATGCTCCCTCCTGCTCTGAGCTTAGGGTATGTCTACACTGTGGGATAAGGTCAAATTAAGATACACAACTTCAGCTACATTAATTGCATAGCTGAAGTCAAAGTAGCTTAACTTGGCTTTTGGTGCTGACCACACTCTCTCCCTTCGACTTCCCTTACTCCTCGTGGAAGCAGGGTTACTGGCATCGACTGCAGTGCCCCTCTGAGTTCGAATTAGCTGTCTTCACTAGACCCACTAATTTGAACTCTGGAAGATCGACAGCGGCAGCTTCAATCTTCTCTGTAGTGTAGACATACCCTTAGGGTCCCCTCCAGTGCAGTTAGTTTTGTGAGCTGGGAGTGAGGGGAGGCTGACAGCAGGAGGGTTTGGAGCTGGTGTTTTACATGCACAGCAGGGACTCTGCGGGAGCAGGGCTAATGAAACTGAGGTGAGTAACATTACCCACTCTTTGCATTCAAAAATCACCAGTAATTCCTCTCCGCCCTCAAACTCGTGAGGCCAGCTTGATATCCAGGAGATTAAAAAAATACACATAAGGGGTTTCTTTTTATTTCTCCTCTGGTTTATGAACCGTTAGGGTACATTGGGGGTCACAATTTCAAGCTTCTCTCTGATGCCTTGAATGTTAGATTCTTTTTTTCTATATGGAAGCTGAGATTCTCACACTGTCATCTTACTCCAGAAGCAGCGCATATCAGGAGACATATTTGGTGACTGTGGGAGAGGGAACAGAGGAACACCACAGTGGGGCCTCACTTCATGCTTGACAGCTTTGTGAATCCATGCAGTTTGCTTACAAATTATCAAACTTTGCAAAATGTATCGCTAGCTGCTCTATGGGACCTCAAATTCTTTGCTGTGGATAGGACTTAGTAGCACTAATTCTGGCTGTAAACTACACCTGCAACTCCCCTAAACCTGTCCCGTGACCTTGCTGGGGGTCAGAACCCTCAGGTTGAGAAACACTGACCTGGATGAGTTGAGTACCCCCTTGGAAGACCTTTGCATACCCCTGGTTGACAACCACTGCTTTAAGGCATTGGCATGTCAACAAGGGTCTAATAACTTATGATCCCTTTTGTACTTTTTTTCTGGGTGCCAAACCTCACAGGCATTTTTACTAGAGGATGCAACAGTAGGATCAGAAAGTAGCTCAGAAAGCAGAGAGGCAACCACTAGGGCACACTGGGTATGGCTGACTCCTGAGTCCGGAATGCCTGAGCCCTTTCTCTCCAAAACAAAGGCTCTAGTGTCCACACAGGGGCTGAGTGGGCTGTCTGCCAGCTGCTGAATTTCCCATAGGATGGATCAAGTCCCTTGTACATTTCGGCTCAGTTACTTTATTTTCATATAAGCCACTCAGAGTATGCTGCCCTCACCAGAAAAGAGCACTCTGGCTTTTCATCCCTGTCAGCCCCCCACTTGGATCTGTAACTGTCCTAAGTTGTGGCATGTATTTTTTAGTCCTGTTGTAATTAAGTTCCATCGTCTTTTACATTAATGAAGCCGAAACGTTAATGACAGATGCCTTTGTGTCATCACAGCTGACTAAATTAACAGCAGCAAACATGTCAATTCATTTTAAAACATACAGATTTTCCCCTTTATCATTTAAGGGGTGCTAACGCAGACAAAGAAAGGCAGAATCATTTAACAGCAATGCCAGGCATCGCCAGTGAGACATGTTTAACTGGTTAGAGATGAGTCATCCATATTAACTATGAGAGGGTATGTCTACACTACCCTCCTAGTTCGAACTAGGAGGGTAATGTATGCATACCGCACTTGCTAATGAAGCCCGGGATTTGAATTTCCCGGGCTTCATTAGCATAAGCGGGGAGCCGCCATTTTTAAATCCCCGCTGCTTCGAACCCCGTGTAGCGCGGCTACACGGGGCTCGAACTAGGTAGTTCGGACTAGGGTGCCTATTCCGAACTACCGGTACACCTCGTGATTTAAAAATGGCGGCTCCCCGCTTATGCTAATGAAGCCCGGGAAATTCAAATCCCGGGCTTCATTAGCAAGTGCGGTATGCATACATTACCCCGCTAGTTCGAACTAGCGGGGTAGTGTAGACATACCCAGAGAGAAGATTGTAAATGCCAAGCTCCTGCACAAGCTGTAGGAGGGGGCCGTAGGGCAGGAAATAGCAATGAAGATCCTCCCACAGATGTTCCCCTATAGCACCAAGGCTACAGACCCTCCCCACTGTTCCAGGAGAGCTGGAACAGTTTTTATAGTGGGAGATACTGAGAGCCATTGAACCAAACTGTACACCCTGTAAATGATGGAAACCATATCAAGCCAGGGCATGCGGCAGTACTTCTTATTTCAGCACCTACACACTGCTCTGAACCCCACATTGTCTTATTGGTAGCTTCACAGCAAAGGCTTTATTGGTGCCACGGGACCTTGGACTTCGTATAGCTGCCGCTGCCCCCCTGGAAGTCTGCATGGGGAATGCTTGACAGGAAAGACAATACTGCCAAGTTATATTCTCTGTTCTGTTTAAGCTCTTTGGGGAGGGAAGACTAACTGATGTGAATCCCTTGGCCTGGTCTCTGATCTCTGGCTTCCCACCTCTCAGGGTGGGCTCCTAACCTGAAGAAGAGGGCTTGGTAAGGAGATAAAGTTCTGGAGGTTGCTGAGACACTTGTTTCTCTATGGTAGGCTGGAAGAGCCACGTGTGGAAAGCCTGATCCACACACAGATCTAGGGCTGTCTGGGCCATAATGACCTTAAGGTTGCTAATTCAAGCACTGCAATGTTAGGAAATGCCAGCGTTAAGGTTTCTTGTGCAACCTTCATTTGGCTCCCCTTGTGCCTGTGCGTAATGATGCAGTCTTTTGTTACATGATATCACACTTTTTTCTACAGGAGCTTTATCTCTCTCTAACCCCAAAACTATCAACCCCCCTCCATCACCCAGCCTGAGGCTGACACCTGACATGTCAAATGTCAGCCTAAATTATTTAAATTTGGCAAAGTTACAAGCACATGACAACAGGTTCTTAAAATGGGAAAGGTTGGACCATCTTTGTGATATGTGGCAGTACCAGACCTACCTGTATTTAAAAAGAATAACAAGCTTCTACAACATTAGCACTGATGCTTTTCAATTACAGAGATGTGTTCTAATCAACCTGAAACATGTCTGCATAATTAGCTATAGAAAGATTTGACTGATTTAACAGCATTAATAGAGCAGGAGAAAGAAACATAGTATCAGTAATGCTCTGATAATTATTAATTAGAAACAGAAACGTTGTTATCTGCTGTCTAATTGTTCTGTTATGGCAGAAGGATCTTACCCTATGAAGATTGGTGGGGAGGTGATTGTTGGGAACCGTATCCAAAGCTAGCTGAAGTCAGTACAATGGCTCCCATTGTCTCCAGTGGGTTTTGAATCAGTGTGGGCAGAGCAAAAGAGGAACTATCAGTCTTAGGGACAACATGAAAACATGAGGGAGGAGTTGTCAGGAGGAGGGGAGATGGTAGGTGTAGAGGCAGTGTTCCTGCACCTCTACTTTCACAGTCCATATCTCTGTACGAACCTCACTTGGCAACATCAATTCCTGTGCTTTCTTACTTGTCAGGGGGATGGCACATATGTGAGATGCTGCACGCAGTGAGGTTGTGTCTTGCTTTGTTTTTTGTGTGTGTTGAACATATGCCCTTCTCTGCTTTAAGAGTGGGGCACTCGGCATATAGGGCCACTTCCTCACCCAGCTGCATACAAACTCTTCAGTGTTAGGGGAACTCTATGCCTGCCTTGCTGAACCTGAGGAAGGGGTTTGGCATGGGTGTTCCCCAGTACCACCATTAGGTCACGTGGAGCTGCTGATGGGGGAGGAGAGATAATGCTACTGAGCTCAGTACCACATCCTAAATTGGTCCCCTTTGTATTCTGTCCTTTGTGCTCCACCAGTAGGAACACATGCTACTGGCTGTGGGCACTTTGCCACTTGGGAAAGAGTGAGGGCAAGATATGTGGGTGGGTGGAGGCCTTCTACTCAGGTGGCAGCTCCATTTCAGAGTCTGGTGGTGGCCCAAAAGGCACGAGGTGAAGCCATGCTCTTAAATTCAGGCAGCCTAGGAAAGAGAAAGTAGTGCCCTTGTGATGCTGTTTCACTACAGCAAATTGATCCAAAGTCCCCTGAAGTCAATGGAAAGAATCCCATTGATTGGCTTTGGGTTGGTCCTGATGGCAGAGCTTCAGTGGGCTCTGTGATGCAGAGATCAGTGGGAGAGAATTTGTCTAATACTGCTTACATCCATTACATTCACATTATTAATATATAGCTCCTTTTTATATTTGACCAGATCCTCAATGGGTGCAAATCGGTATAGCTCAATGGAGATAAGAACATAAGAACGGCCGTACTGGGTCAGACCAAAGGTCCTTCTAGCCCAGTATCCTGTCTGCCGACAGTGGCCAACACCAGGTTCCCCAGAGAGGGTGGACCGAAGACAATGATCAAGCGATTTGTCTCCTGCCATCTCTCTCCAGCCTCTGACAAACAGAGGCCGAGGACACCATTTTATCCTCTGACTATAGCCTTCTATGGACCCAACCTCCATGAAATTATCTAGCTTCTCTTTAAACTCTGTTATAGTCCTAGTCTTCACATCCTCCTCTGGCAAGGAGTTCTACAGGTTGACTACACGCTGTGTGAAGAAGAACTTTCTTTTATTAGTTTTAAACCTGCTACCCATTTATTTATTTACACCAACTAGGACCTGGTCCATTGTTTTCCATGCACATTTTCCCCTTGTTCTATGTAAAAATCCTTTTAAAATCAGAAAGATTTGCCAGTATGAGCTGCTGATCATTCTGAGCACTGCATATAGCTAGTTATCTGCTGCTGTAAAGTGGCTTGAGTTGGAACAATCAACATGCTTTACAAATATCTCCTTTATAACTACTCCTTTATAGTGCATAGTTTTACAACTCCAAACTCCTTTGATTTTATATTTTATCCGCTTTCAGCTCAGTTCATTAGCAGCCACAAACCCAGCAGAGTAAAAATATCAACATCTATTTGTATACTTCAGGGCTTTTCAATCAACTCATTCTATTTTCCCAATTTGTAAGGATGGCCAGCTAAGTGTGTCATCTGTATTGTGGTGACACATCCTGTAATCACTAGAAACTAAAACAAATCTCCCATAATGTACCTTTTCAGTCATCCTGCTAGAGGAAAACAAAATGCGTATGTTTAACATTTCTCATTCCTCTCTTCTGCTGGATAATTATTTATTTGTAGTTTAATTACTCCATTATGCATGTGTTCAGGTATTTTAAGCAGTAATAATAACTGCATTGAATTGATTATGCCTTGTAATTAAGCACTGTTTTTCAGGGAGCTGTATGATGGGTTTTTAATTTTATAAAGTATGTGGGAGGCTGGAAGAATCAAAAGAATTACTGGAACACTGGATTAACTAAATGGACTTCACTCACAGCCAGCATCTTCATTGGAAAAATACAGCATGGACCAGGTATAAAATGTCCCTGAATGTGCATTACAGCTGGAGGAGTTTGGGAGACATAACACTTTGCTCCACTAATGTCCACCACTAGCCACATCCCAAGTCCCTCCTCACTTGTTTCCTCCACTTGCTCTTCCTGCTCTGCTACAAAAATAACATGTGTATGTCTATGTGGAAATAAGGTGTCTCTCTTGTTATGTTCACACCATAACACTCTGCTCTGAGTAAGAGGTGACGCACAGGTGCATTGCCTGAGGAAGAGATCAAAGAACGAATTCTCACTCAATCATAGTTGCTTCCCCTCTTCCCTCGTCCCCATTTTTCTGGAGGAAGAGTAAACTATCTCACTGCTCATGCTGGGGGGTAGCTTACTCCCCCTGTGCATCTGGCTACAAAGCAACACCCCTTCCTCTGCCCGCCTACTTGCTCATAGCAGAGAGTGTCTGGTGAGCCATCCTCACTTTCTATGCTGTAGCAGGAGTCAGAGCCTGAGCAGGAGAGAAAGGGAGAAGGGTGTCCTCCTCCTTGTTCCCATGTGTGGCCACAGAAGGAATCTGTTGTGTAAACCCAGCCCTTGGAGTCTGCCATCCTCTTTCCATCGCTCCTTCCTCTGCCCCCAAAACAATCAAACAGAAACCAAAGCTCTGGCCCCTGCTCCTGCTCAAACATTCCAAGGCAAGAACATTTTGTGGGTCAGGGGATGCCTCTGACTGGGCATCAGTCAGGGTCCAGCATCAGAAGCGCTGACTTTCTAATTTCCTTGAGGGTGCTCGACCCCCCTGCTTCATCCCTCTCCTTCCCCAAGGCTCCACCCTGTCCTTCCTCTTGCTCTGCTCCACCTTCCCTTCTTCTCACCCCATTCTGCCCCTTCCCTGAGCACTCCCTGCCCTCACTCTGCCTACTCCTGCCCTGCTGCCCCGCTGCCCCTGCGCCTCCTGCATGCTGCTGAACAGGTGATCATCAGTGGGTGGGAGGCACTGGTGGGCGGGGAAGCAGCTGATTGGCAGGGATGCTGTTGAGTGCTGAACAGCCACTTTTTTTCAAGGGTGCTCAGCCCATGGGGTGAGCATCTATGTCCAGTTTTGCAAAGACACACGTGTGTGTGGAGGATTGGGGCCCTGGAATGAGTCTCTGAATATATTATCTCAGGGGTGGGAAATGGAAGAGAGAATTATTGCTCTGACATACCATCAGATTTGAAACCAGAAGCTGACTGGGAAGGAGGTGGCGGCAGGGAGGCAATGGGGTAGCAAGGGAGCTGGAGGGGTAAGATGGGGAGCAGTGTGAGCACTCTGCATTAGGGGTGAGGGGCACTTCTGAGACTCAGTAGAGAGGGATGCAATGGCTCCAGGCTGCTCTTCAGCCCAATCCTGGGCACTCTAGTGTCCGCTCCAGCCACACAGGGTCTTTCTCCTTCCCCTCCGCCCCACGTGTGTGCAGTTTACAGGGAATATAGATTCCCAGAACATGCAGAGACAGAAACATAGATCTGCCTCCACATGATTTCCATTGCGGAGATGCTAACTCCCTCCCCCACCTCTCCTTCTCCCCCTAGGTTCTCTCCCCTCAATCTCCAGATGAGAAATCTAATAGGGTGATGAGATGTCCCAATTTTATAGGGACAGTTGTGATATTTGGTGCTTTGTCTTATATAGGCACCTGTTTCCCCTACCCATTGTACCATTTTTCACATGTGCCATCTGGTCACACTAAAATCTAATCACTAGGATTCCTCCCACTTTTTGTCCGTTCATTCTTTCCACATGATCTTAAAACAATGGAAAATCTCCATTTGCAAGTCCAGCACGCCCATATGCTTACCTATGTAGTACATGTGTAGGTGTTCGGTCCTGATACTGTTTATTTACTATACTAGTAGGCTACGTCTGCACTGGCATGAATTTCCGAAAATGCTTTTAATGGAAAAGTTTTCCGTTAAAAGCATTTTCGGAAAAGTGCGCCTAGATTGGCAGGATGCTTTTCCGCAAAAGCACTTTTTGCGGAAAAGCGTCCGTGGCCAAGCTAGATTCGGTTTTCCCCAAAAAACCCTGATCGCCTTTTTCACGACTGGGGCTTTTTTGCGGAAAACAGTACGATGCTGTCTACACTGGCCCTTTTGCGCAAAAGTCTTTCGGAAAAAGACTTTTGCCCAAATGGGAGCAGCATAGTTTTTCAGGAAAAGCACTGATGATTTTACATGAGATCATCAGTGCTTTTCCAGAAATTCAAGCGTCCAGTGTAGACAGCTGGCAAGTTTTTCTGCAAAAGCAGATGATTTTGCGGAAAAACTTGCCAGTCTAGACACAGCGGTAGAGTATAAACATTTAATTTGAAATGAAACAAAATACCATCCCTACTGGCCTGGTAATTCAGACAACTTTTCCCTCAGAACACATACACAGCTTTGTACTGAAATTAAATAACTTTGATCCTGAATATCCGTTACAGATATTTGCATTTCATATCATCCATTTTTCCTCTCATTTTGTACAATACTACAAGTAAGTAAATAACACCATGGCTACGTCTATACTACAACCTTCTTCTGCAAAAGCTTATGCAAATGAAGCGTGGATTAGTATATTGCTGTGCTTCATTTGCATAATTAATTAGGGGCTGTGTAGACTGCTTCTTTTTGCACAAAAAGTTCTTCTTGCGCAAGAGCCGTTCTTCCTGAAAAAATGAGGAACAGAGGCCAGGACTCTTGAGTTCAATACTCCATTTGCCCCATATAGGCTACGGCTACACTATGGCTGTGTCTACACTGGCCCCTTCTTCGGAAGAGCCATGCTAATTTAGAACTTTGGAATAGGGAAATGCGCGGGGGATTTAAATATCCACCGCGGGATTTAAATAAACATGGCCGCCGCTTTTTTTCCGGCTTGGGGAAAAGTAGGAATAAGAGATCCTCCGGAATAGGGCTTCATTCCGGAGGATCGCGCCAGTCTGGACGCTCTTTTCCGGCTTTTCCCCAAGCCGGAAAAAAAGCGGAGGCCATGTTTATTTAAATCCCGTGGGGGGTATTTAAATCCCCCGCGCATTTCCCTATTCCAAAGTTCTAAATTAGCATGGCTATTCCAAAGAAGGGACCAGTGTAGACGTAGCCTATGAGTTTTGCTGCAAGAGCCTATGCAAATGAAGTGCGGATTAGCATTTTCCCATGCTTCATTTGCATACTCTCTTTCATTCCGTTTTTGCGCTAGGGTGTTTTGTGCTAAAACAGGCAGTGTGGCTGTGGCCGTTTTGTGCAAAAAAACCTTTTTCCGCAAGATCCTTATGCCTGTCCTGGGAAAATGCTAATCTGTGCTTCATTTGCATAGGCTCTTGTGGGAAAACTCATAGTGCAGCCTTAGCCATAATGAACAGTATCACTATCTCTGATATAGGAAAAGTCTGACATATGCAGCATTTTATCCTCATCTCTTAAAATCTTAGCTTCATCTTAAATATGCTGACCTCCACTACAACTCTAGTTACAACCCAGTCTGATAAGCAAATGATAGAGGAAAATAACCAGAATTATAAATTCTTTACCACAATTAACCATCAAACCTGGTTTTCTTTTTACCAGATAAGTAACATGTTTTTCACTACATTGTCACATCTCAAACAAGCTTCTTTGTGCTTTATCCCATGCTGTCCCTCAAATTTGGGAAGCACTTCCTGTAAACATCAACAAAGCTACCTTATTATCAACCTGCAAATCCTTCCTTAAAACTCTCTTTTGCTGTGACACCTATACAACAGCAATTAGGGAACTGGTGTGCTCTGACCACCAGTGTTGTCTAATTGTTGCCTTATTTCCCCTGCATTTTTCTGAACCCATCTCTTGTCTTATACTCACATTGTGACCCGGGGGACTATGGTTTTGGTCTGCCTTTGTACAGCACCTAACACAGTGAGGACATCGGCCATGACTAAAGTACCTAGGCACTACAGTAAATCAAATAATAATAATGCCACATAAAATACCATGTAAATAATTGAATTTATAGAGACAAAAATTTCAAGATTATGAAAGACATGAAAAGAGAATGCCTATTAATTCTGGTCAGGCTGCACTATAATTACCACAGTTTTCAATGATGAGATTCAGGGGATATGTGTGCATACTCTCAAAAATCCTCATTATTAATAGTCTTTCAGCTATATTGAATGTTTGGATGAATACTGCAAAATGGTATTTATGATTCCTTTGAATTCTGAACAGCTGTTAAACCATGTTTGTACACTTTTTAAATTCAAGTTTGTGCAAATGAGCGTCTGTTTGTACATTTGGGGAATGGTGGCCCTTGATATGTATGCCCATATTTGTATATGAATAAGGCATTTGTTTGTGAAACTGAACATCTAGTATTTCCTATTCATTATTTCTCTGCTGAAAAAGTTACATTCAACCAGTTGTGGACCAGAAAACACTCCATATGATTTAGGTGACCAGTCACACACCGCAAAGCTCACTGTGTTTAACTGGAATATGAGCAGTGCATAGGGTTTGTTCTGCATAGACATGAATTTTACCCATATGAATAAAGAATAGATACAATGAACTATTTGTGAACACAACCCATCAGATAAAGCTTGTTCACAAAAACTGCGCTAACAATTGTGACTAATGATTGCATTCATAAAAATCAAAATCTGTAGAAGACTAGTTTGCCAATGGAAAATAAGGCTAAATTCATCAGATTAATTATTTGCAATGACTAATTTGATCAGCTTTGCTGAACAATATCTATTACAAGCATCTGATAACTGATTGCCCTAGTTCTGTGAAAATAATGAATATATAGTTTATTCACTGCTTCTTTAGAAAATTTTGCTGTACTGTATTCTACAGTGATGGTTTGAAATTTCCAAAGCAGGGTAGAATATTTCACTGTGGGAGGTAGATGGGTGGCTAATGAAGCAATCAAGTTCTATTTCCAGGACTTGAAATTTATTTCAGAATAGTAGTCTGGTTTCCAGTTTCCATGGAATTTCTATTAAATAAAGACCGCGCATTTAGACCAACATAAAGAAAAAATATCCAACGTAGACTGACAATTTGAGAAGCAGATAAAAGGTAGTCCCCTCAAAATATGGTATAATGGAAATGCTGAGAAATCTGGACAGTATGGGCACTTAGTGAAATGCTATAAAAATTACTTCATTAAATATATTCCCAATAAGGTATTAAGTACTTGATCATTTTTATAATTACAAAGGCCCCATTTTCACAGCATGCTTTTTTTCCCCACCTAGTATTAATGGCTTCTAAGTGAAGTGTTATTAGTCTAATAAACAGATGTATGATACAGTACATCTATCCAACGCCACAATAAGTAGAGCCCTGTGCAGATACAAAATTTTATCTGCACTTGCATCTATATCATAAAAATGAGCTGCAGATATCCACATTGACATCTGAAGATACAGATATCCATGAATATAAAAGGGATATCCACGGATTTGCAGGGCTTTAACAATAAGGGAACCTCCTAAGATCCACAATTCAAACAAAGCCATAGAAAAAGTTATAAACAAGTAGAAGATTTATATGGCATTGCTCAGCTCCTTAACTCAATTAAATTTTGTTTTTCTTCATCTAAATCATTGCTCTGCGGTGGGGCTGGGATGAGGGGTTCAATATGCAGGCTGCCCCAAAGAGAGAGGGGCAGCCCTCTCTTTCTGCAGCTGATTGGGGCCAGGTGAGAATGGCCTCTCCATGGCTACTGCAGCTCCAGTGGGCACAGCTAGGGGAGAGAGGTATGTCCCCCAGCTAGGGAACAGAAAGACAGGCATACAAACAGAGAAACTGTCAAATATATCGTAGATAGCTGTCCCTTTACACTTCCACCCTAGGCTGTCCAATGGAGTTATGGCCATCCTGGTCCCCATCTCTGACCCCTTGCTGCCCCTCCCCCCCGTGGTCATTACATAATTTCCATCCTAGGCCCCTGGCTGCCCCCATGTGGTCATACTATAGCAGAGACTTCCCTTTCCATTTTATGAGGAGCAATCCCTTTCCAGGCACATCCCATTGTCCTGGCACAACCAAACCTTGCTTTGCTTTAAGTTATGATACAAAGAACTGCATACCAAATTTGGTGATCCTAGCTCTTACTGTTTAGGAGTTCTTGAACAGACAGACAGACACAAACAGAAAATGCTATCAAATATGTAGTAGATTTAACTGTAGCGTATAGCACTTGGAAGAATTCTAGCCATATGTGTCATAGTAACTGAAATAAAAGAATGATTTTAAATTGTGCAAGCTATTTCAAAATGTGGTACCACACATATAAAGTCCAATTGTCTGCTATCCAGAACATTCATTTATACCTATGCAACATATTTTGCCATGCTGTGTAGGCGGAAACAACTATACAAAGTGAAAGCAGTGTAGAATCAGGCCCTAAAATTATAGATTAAATCTAACAAAATAGGCATTTAAAATATATATTAAGACTCCTTATATCACAGGCTTATCAATTATCTCAAAATCACAGTAGACCCCCACTTAGTTATTCTACCTCTGCAAGACTGCATTCATGCTTTATTCAGGAACAGAAGACACATTAACCTTTGTCAGGGTTAGCAGTTGGTTGATTCAAAGAAATGAGGCCACAAATGCATGTGCACTCAGCAAGAGACCAGCAAAAAGGCCGACAAGAAGTCATTTCAAACACTGAGCTTATGACACCATCTACATTTCATTGCTGTGCCAACCAACAGTTGACCTGTATCATGGTCTTTAGTTTGTGTAATCTACCATCTAGACAGCCGTCTTTGTCTACCTATGTTATCTCAAAACATTTATTTTCTGATATTTTTGACTCATCGCTCTTGTCTGTTTGTTTTGTACGTGGCTTGAGTGTTACCATTGGTCACATGTATTCATCCTGCAGCTTTATTTTCCCTGAAGATGCAAGAGCTAGCCAACAAATATGATGTTCCCTCTCATTTGAGCCCAAAGCACCAGATGACAACCCCATGGTAGCAACCTTTCTCACAGTGAGGGGCATAAAAAACTCAGAGACACCAACAGTTCTATGAAGCCTGAACTATATTAGCATAAAAATGGTGCAAACAGGCCCTACATTTCTCTCTGTCATCTGTGGCCAATTTCCCAGGTTTCTGGCATTCCCGGTATTATATCCTGTAGCTTGGTTTTTCTATTGAATCTTTTATTCAGTGGCCAACTGCTTATTCTTAATATTGTTCAAAGTACATATAGACGCTGAACCCTAACCTTGCAGAACAATTAGCACACTAGTAATAGACTCTGACACTGAATTAGAGAGAAAACTCTAATAAGTTGGAGATAGACTTTGAAGAGACTTTAGAGAGACTATGAAAATGGTCGGTCAGGGGAGGGGACAGTTTCCGTGGGCCCCCAGGCAAGGTGTGGGAGCAACTCCATGTCCTTGGGAGGAGTGGGGCCTTGGGTGGAAGGGGCGGGGCTGAGGCAGCCAGCATTGCCTAGAGCATTCCATGCCCTTTCTCCCAGCCCTTAGAGCCATGCAGAGCTTGCGATGTGATGCCCTCACCTTTCCAAGCAGCCCTAAGAGCTGGCTGGAGTGTGTCACATGGTGCTCCTGTGGTGATTTAAAGGGTCTTGAGCTCTGGCTAGCCACCATCACAGTTGCAGTAGCCCCTTTGAATTGCTGAGCCCCAGGGCAACTGCCCTCTTCCGCCCTCCCCTGCTGTCAGTGGGCAAATAACAAAGTGACATTCTTGAGGGGCAAGTGTCATGCTTTGTACGGATAAGGGCAACTACATACATGCTTATGCAGAATAGGATGAAAACTAAAGAGGTGTCAGTGGTTTGGAAATTAGAGAGCAGTTCAATGTGATAGAGTTGTAAAAAAAAGGCAAAGTTGATTTTGGGCTGAAAACTCTTTCTTTAGAAAACAGGGGTGCAATATTATCTTCTGTATGTGTGAATTCAACACCATAGAAGTCAGAGGGAGACTTTCTATTGACTTCATTGGGCACAGGACTGGGCCACTGCTGGAATATTGGACTAATTTCCAAGAACCTTAACACTGAAGTTCAAAGAAGACAATGGCAGCGGTGAAGGGGATGGAATGTCTGATTTACAGGAAAGATTAAAGCCCTGCACTCCTTTCTATTCAAATCTTTACAGTTCCTGCTAGAAAAAAAAATGTTGCTACTGTGTGAGTGGTGTTTAAGCAAATGGAATACCACAGTAATATGTATTGGACAAATGGCAAAACTATAAAGACATTAATGGTGACCAAAATAAATATGATTTGTTTCACTGAACAAGGAATAAAGGTGGATTTGATGGCCATTTATAAGTATTTGAAAGGTGTAAATACCAAAGAGAGTTTAATTATGATAAATGCAGGGTGGGAGGAGGAGTTATAGGAGCATTGGGAGGAATACATGGGGGCAGGGTAAGCTGTTTAATTGCAAAATCTTCTTCCAAGGGATGAGATAAATCCCCTCTGCTTAGAACATTAAAAACTAGACTGGACAAAGCACTAGAAAATATATTGTTGGGAACAATCTTGCCAGTGGTAGGATGATCAATTTAGATGCTCTAATGGCTCTTTTAATGTGTCATTCATATGATTCGGTGGTTCTATGAATAGAAAGGAAGCTACTGGATAACAGGTAATGCTGTTTTATTCCACACTGGGCATTATACTGTGCCCAACATTATGTCGCAGCAGAGAGAAATGAAAATGATTAGGGGGCTGGGGCACATCACTTATGAGCAGAGGCTGAGGGAACTGGGCGTATTTAGCCTGCGCAATAGAAGAGTGAAGGGAGATTTAATAGCAGCCTTCAAATACCTGAAGGGGGATTCCAAAGAGGATAGAGAGAGGCTATTCTCAGAGATAGCAGATGACAGAACAAGGAGCAAAGGTCTCAATGCAGGGAGATCTAGGCTGGATATTAGGAAAAACTATTTCACTAGGAGAGTGGTGAAACACTGGAATGGATTATCTAAAAAGGTGGTGGAATAAAATCTCTACCCTTAGAGATTTGTAAGGACCAGGTTGAGCCCTGGCTGGGATGATTTAGTTGGGGTGATTGAGCAGGGAGCTGAACTAGATGACCTCCTGAGGTCTCTTCCTATCCTAATCTTCTATGATTCTATGATGCTAATCCAATGTGGATACTTTACAGTTTAAATATATGGCTATTTTGTAGCTGCTTTGACATATCAGGGTGAGGGCAAGGGACGTTAATTGCCAGTAATTTATAGCAAAATGTCCCCTCGCCCCCGTATCCTAGTCAGAAGTGGTAAAGTCTGCAGGAACTTGGTTTAGGTCTGTGGAGAAGCTGCTGAAAAGCTTGGTGACTAACAAAGACACCTGAATGAGTTGTGTACAACTCCATAGCGAGAGGTGGCATTTCCAGGAACCTCTGCAGAATTTCTGACCAAGGGAGGCCTTCATGACTGATCTCACTTTCTATTAGAGGCCTGATTCTACACGGGGCTGTAGGTGATCAGCATCTAGTTGTTCACCTCCCATGTTCAGGGTCCCGATGTAGTGCTTACGCGCACATCCAAGTGAACTACTACTGAGTGGTAATGCCTAGTGAAAACCCTAAATCTGGCATCTATTCACATCCTTTACACTCACCAGTTTGCACTTAAGTGACTGTGTTCTGGTTAAATCCTGTCTTCTAACTTTATTCCCATGTTTCCTCCTCCCCCGCAAGGCAGTAGCGGATTGCTCACCTTGCTTTGCATGGAGAACATGTATCCACACTGCTGATTTGAGCTGAGGAGATGTGGTGCAAATGCCATTTGGAGGGCTCTCAACTCCTCATGGAATCGATGGAAATGGAGGGTGCATAGCTATCTCATAGGATTAGGCCCCTCAACCTACATGCTCAGAAACCACAGAATATATTCCACCTCCCATGGTAAGAATGTGTATTTTGTATATCTAGTAATAGGGGTGAAAGTAACATACATTTCTTACAGGCACTGCCATGTCAGCTTCCCCCCCTCACCTGGGGAGGCTCAGAGCAAGGAGTTCAGGGGGTTGCAATAGGATAGTACCTGTATGAAATTTAAGTATGAGGTGGAGTGTAAGACGTTCAGGGCAGGAGCCTGGGGTGGGGAGGGGGAGGGAAGTTAATGCAACTCATTGAACGCCAAGGTAAATTGCATTTCTGTTCCACCCATGATATCCTTGGGCCTCCATTTTATTTTCAGTAGCTCATGCTAGTAGTGGTAAACTGGCACACAGAGGCATTCACAGCTAAAAGTCACAGCTTTGAAGGGCAGAAAGTGCCATTGTGATAATCTGCTTTGAAGTTGTCAGTAATGGAGAATCCACTGTAACCCTGGTAACCCATCTGGAACTAAGGGCCACCACAAGTCCCCTCCACCCCACCTTCTGGTCCAGTTGCAAGGTGCATTTTGTTGACCTCACCTTCTGTGACGGACCGCTCCGAGTCTGGGCACAGCTGAGGGCATCTGCTCAGGGCAAATTGCTCAAATCCGGGGCTCCTTACAGCCCCCAGACTGGTGACCTCTCTGAACAGGCCACAAACCAGTCCCACAGAGCGCTTCAGCTGCCTGCCTGAAGCCTCACGAACAAAACCCCTCTGACACCCCAGCAATATCCATGCCTCAGATGGCCCCGGGCCTCACAGGTGGGGGGTCCTAGCACCCAATCCCACCTACCCCGAACAAGTTCTGTCCGGTTCCAAGAAACCAGCCACAGATCCCTGGTCAGTTTACCCTTTGGACCTTACCCACGAATCACGCTGGGCCAGTCCTTTAGCATCTAACAACTAAAGGTTTATTATTACAATAAAGAAAAGCACTGGGATGAAGTGCTGAGCTGAGAACAAAATGGAGTCCCCCCACATGGCCTCTTTATACATCCTTTCTGGCCTATCCTTGGCCTCCGCCCTCATGCTTTAGGTGTGTCCTTGGCCCATCAAGTGCCATTGTCCCATAGGGCCTCACTAATTAGCATGTCCATAGGTCAGGCTCTGCCCAATGCTCAACCACATTCAGAGAAATATTCAGTTTCCACACAGATTACAGATTCCTAACTACTCACACAGACATTATACACTCACATAAATAGCGTACACAGGATCAGCAGACAGTAAGCTTCTATTCAATACCTCACATGGCCCCCTTCTATACCATTCTTGGACCAACATCCCCATCTATGGGTGCATCAGTGATCTGTCTGCTCCCCTCAAGATCCAGTAACGTGACACCTTCTCTAATATAAACCACATTATAATAAGTGTGACGGACCCCCACTCCATGCTTTATGAAATGGGCTCCTGGACACGAATGTGATGGACCCCCATTTCATGCTTTATGAAATGGGCTCATGGACATGAAGCACTTAACTCAAAAGTGTTTTGGACAAATTGTTTCATGTAACCTATCAATCTTCATGTCATAATCCCTGGATATTTATCTTATTTTGGTGTGTGTATCATTCTTGTGTGTAAAATTAGACATATGGAGTGTGGAATGTTTTATGGCTTTTAAATGTGTGAATGAAAGCCATCATGCAGACAAATGAAATTGCAAATAAAGCACTAATTTGAATTTCCCACGCTTCATTTGCATAATCACAGCCGGCTGCTTTTCCGAAATACAGTATTTTGAGAAAAAAAAAACATAGTCCACATGGGGTTATTTTGAAAAGAAGCCTTTTCTTTGAAATAACCCTTAAACCTCATTTTTTAAGGAGTAAGGGTTATTTTGAAGGAAGGGGTTCTTTTTGAAATAATCCCATTTTTTTCTCGAAATACGGTGTTTTGGAAAAACGGCCATCCACGATTATGCAAATGAAGCATGGGAAATTCAAATTTGTGCTTTATTTGCAATTTCATTTGTCTGCATTTGCATTCCTCTCTCAAAGGAGGAATGCAATGTAGACATACCCCAACTGGCCAGTTGACTTCCCATGCAAAAAGAGAGTCTTTAAAAACAATAGGAAAGTAGGAGGTTTTGGTCTTTGGCTGGCACACCCTAAGGAAGGAACCAAAGACCCCAGAATGAGAAACAGCCCTAGTTGGAAGGTTTGGCCAGGAAAGAAACAGTTTTAGGGTGAGTTTGTAATAAGTTTATAATAGATTTGTACTGAAGTTTCAATGTAGAAGTATCTAAGCGTTTTCTGTTATTTTGAGTTTGTAATCTACTTTGCTCTGCCTGTCCTCACTTATTACCACTTAAATCCTACTGCTTGTACTTAATAAAATCACTTTTATTTTCTATCAAGCCCAGTATGAATAATTACCTGGGGGAACAATCAGTGTGTCCATTCCCCCTTTCATTGTTTAAGGGGACTTACCCAAATAATTCACTGGAGGTTTTGATCCCATTTGGGGAGTGGTATCCCAGGAAGCTAGGCCCAAAACTGCATTTTCCTTGGACCTGAAGAGATTCAGTATCTGCATTGCTTCCCGGGAGTGGGGGAGTGATCTCAGCTCTGTGCCTTGGCTGGAGGAAACCAGGGAACTGGCCGAGCGAACAGGGCAGCGAGAAGCCCCAGACAGCAAAAAGGAGGGTGGCAGTGGCCTTGTCAGCACCCCAGGAATCACCCCCAAATGGTCGTCTGCAACCTCACCTCCTCACAATAAGTTGGTTTCTATTAACTGCTCCCCTAAAAAAACCAAACCAAACCAAACCAAACCAAGACACTCTACTGCACTTGCAGTGCAACACTGGAGAGAGGATGAGAGAAGAAATGTTCCAGAGGCATAGTCATGTTGCTTATTGCACTTCCAGATAGCACTCACATATTATGGTGATGAGTTCAGTACAAGAACCTGAACTGGCAGAATAGCTGGGTATTATTCATGAACCCTGTTTGGGAAATGCTTCAAGATCTTCTGATTGAAACGTGCTATAAAATGCAAGGTATTGTTTGTGTTAACTTTGACTGAAAATACGGCTGCTTTGATTTTAAGTTCTATGAAAAGTGAGGGCAATTTAGGGAAAAAATCTGTGCCATAGGCACCTTTTATTTTTAACACAGCATTTGACCCCTGTACCGCTGTAGTGCTTTCGACTTTGTATAGTCATTCCCAAATCATGTATATTTTGCCTTTGTAATTTTCTTTAAGCTGCAAAATATTTGTTGTTAATTAACACTCAAAACGTAACACTCAAAATTGCAGACTGCCTATGTTCCAATGTACACCGGGATTAGTACTTTCAGCTCCAAAGTAAACCTGTTCAATTTGACAAATCTGTCAGAAACTGCCACTTACAAATGTAACGCTTTTGCCACTGTTAGCTGCTGTCAGAGCATGCATCAGTTTAACTGAATGGCATAGCCCGCACTGTTCTACATTTGATGTATTGCTTTAGTCAGTAGATTGTACCAGCTACCATGTTAAATTCTTAATACTAGTCAAATTTGTTTCCTGAATAATCCCTTTCCTTTTCCCATGTGGTTCCGAGCCTGGAGAGCTTACAGAAAGGACTACTGATGACCCCTGTGCTCTCTGTATGGCTGGGATAATTCACTGTGAACAGTGACATTTCCAAGTCTATGGAGAGATCTGTTTATGAAGAAAACATTGTTTCAATCCTAGAGGGACCACAGAGGAGGGAAAGGAAAAGGACTTGAAAAAGAAGTTATAATATGGCTTTTATGGAAGGAGATGAAAGGTTTGTTTTGTTCTCTCTCTTTTTGCCTACATCAAAAATGCTATTTACTTTGCAGAAGCAGCTACAAGATAGACTTTATACATTGGCTGCTTTTGCTCTGTCCCTGCATTCAGAATAATATTGACAGGTGGAACAGAGATGATCGGGCTTGGGGACCCACAGTACCTCTATCCTGGTGAGGTGTGAAAGGGCTACATCATGCTGGTTAATTTTTGGACATTAAGATTTTCTTGGTGAATTATAAACTCTCTCTGGTCTGCTTGTTCCCTTTGCTACTTCTTTGAGCTAGATGAAGTTGGCTTTTGCAAAATTTGGTGGTGATGCTTTGTCTTTTTTCTGGTTGTATTTTATTTGGCAATACCAGGCCTTGGCTTCCCTATATGTTGTTATAGAGATTTGGCAAGGTCTTTTGGAGGACCCTGTTGGGGACATCTCAGGAGGCTGTAATCAGAGTCCCAGCTGTCTCAGCACCCAAATGAAAAGATGAAGCAACAGGCATAGGCTAGGGGTAGAGGTGTAGGTTACATCGACACTGCAGTATATGCATTACCTTTAAGTGAGTTAGGTCTACACTACAGTGGGAAGTTGACTTAAGATATGAAACTCCAGCTACGTTAATTACATAGCTGGAGTCAATATATCTTAATTCACATTTCCATACTGTCCACACAGCAGGAGGTTAACAGGTGCAAACACTCCCATTGGCTTCCTTTTCTCCTTGTGAGTAGCAGAAGTACCGGCACCAATGGGGGCACCCTCAGAGTTTGATTTATTGGGTCTTCACTAGGCCCACTAAATCAACCCCGGAAGATTGACCTCAGCAGTGTTGATCTTCCTTGTAGAGTAGACATGGCCTAAAAATAGCAGTCTGACTGCAGCAGCATGGACAGTTGTGCAAGCTAGCCACCTGCATATATAGCTAGGATCTCAGACAGGATTGTACACAGGCAGCTAGCCTGAGCTGCTGCCAATGCTGCTGTGGCCACTCTACTATTTTTAGCACATCAACTCCAGGTGTTTAGCACATCTACCCTAGCTGGGAATTACACCTCGCGGCTGCATTGTACATGTCACAATATACTTACAAACTAGAGGCGCAACAGCACAGGTTTCAGCATCCTTTGATGTAACCAGACAAAGTTTTCAAGGAACCTCCCTAACTTGGTCATGCTCTGTATATGTACCACCAAAAGCAGAGAAACATTCACTTTGCTGCTCTAGGGGGAGCATTCAGCCAATAACCTTATTAAGGCAAAAGAACTAAGAACCTTACATGAGCATAGTTACTCTGAGCAAGCTCTGACATGGCTGCTAGAAGGTAAAGCACTCTACTACTGGAGTTTGTAAGGACACTGTATCTTCCAGCAAAAAGAGGCAAATAAGGATCTGATTCTTAATGTAAAATATCTTATGAGCAAACAATCAATAAAATAACCTTTATGAAGCTATGGCTATGCCTTATAAAGCAACAGGAAAGGACACATGCTGTTAAAAATATTTTTTTTTTACTTTACAATGAGAAGAATATCTATGGAAACAATTATCAAGGAGGAGAAGAATAAAGAGGATAGAGCCTGAAGTTCAGTGCATTCATCTAGTGTTACAGTAGCACAACGCCACTGAAATCTGCTGGGCTGTGTCTACACTGGCATGAATTTCCGGAAATGCTTAAAACAGAATAGTTTTCATTATAAGCATTTCCAGAAAAAGAGCGTCTACACTGGCAGGCTGCTTTTCCGGAAAAGTGTCCGTGGCCAATGTAGACGCACTTTTCCGGAAAAGAGCCCCGATCGTCATTTCCACGATTGGGGCTTTTTTCCGGAAAAGACTCCTGGGCTGTCTACACTGGCCCTTTTCTGGAACAGTGTTCCGGAATAAGGACTTATGTCCGAGCAGGAGCAGAATAGTTTTTCCGGAATAGCAGCTGATTTTGTACAGTTCAACGTCATTGCTTTTCCGGAAATGCAAGGGCCAGGGTAGACAGCTTGCAGCTTATTCCAGAAAAGCGGCTGATTTTCCGGAATAAGTGGCCCAGTGTAGACACAGCCCTGCAGTAATACGGAGAAGGTTTAGACCCTTAGAATCCTATTCAATCCTACTGACCTCTGTGGTATTTCAGCCACATGCCCAGGCCTGAAATAGTCCAATAGTGTTGGTGTTATAATTACATGTCAACTCACTTAGGAGTCCATTAACAATATCATATATAAAAAACAACGAGGAGTCCTGTGGCACCTTAAAGAATAACAGCTTTAATCTTTAAGGTGGCACAGGACTAAGATTAGCGTTCCTTATAACACCAGGCACCTACAAACTGATTGTTTAATCATTTGTTCCAGTATCTTTCCACATATCAAAGTGAGTTGACTTGCCTGTAAGTTCCTAGGTTCATTTAGTTCCTCATTTTAGTCATTACTACTATCTTGTGGCTATGAAGACACTCTTTTTCTAGGATCTCAGATGAGAACTGTTGTACAACACCTGGTTTGTTATGGCTGCAAAAGCTGAGCAAGGAACCGATGGTTAATATTTGTCCCCAACCATTTCTTACTTCATTAGAAAAGGCAGCTGAGCAAATTTTAGAATGTCTTGGTGCTCAGCATCTTGAAACAACCCTATCTCCTCCACAAAGTGCTTTAATGTCCATTCTCTCACTCAGACTTACTACTGCCAGGAGTTAGAGATGTTCCTCTCTTCCCATTTGGCAGACTGGGACCTGAGATACAGAGAAGGGAAATGACCTATCCCAGATCACACAGCAAGGTGATGGCACAGCCAGAGAGAAAAGGCAACAGTTTGTTCTCTAACCAACAGATAACAAGCTCTCCAGAGGCAGGGAAGTATTGAGATGCTAAAAAAAAATTCACTGAAACACTTTTCTGACAGAAAATCCCATTAAGATTAAACCAATTGGGTTTTTTTGGAATGATAAATTGATTTGGAGAAGGCAAAACAAGAGCTTCTCTTGTTTGTCACATAGTGTAAAATTGTCTCATCGCACACAAAGAGGAGTCACTTTGATCTAGCGAACGAGATAAGATGATTCAGTCTTGGCTAATTATTCGCGATGGTGGCGGTGTGGGGCTTGTTCAGGAACGGCTCCCCGCGCAAGTGCAGAGGCGCCGACTGGCAGGCAAAGCCTCCTGGCGTCTGCGCAGGTGCGGGGGGGCTGGGCGGTGAAGGAGCAATCAGGTACGGGCTCTTCAAAAGGAGAGTGCTGGATGCTGAGGAGCTGAAAGGACGGGCAGAGGAGAGGATGCTGAGCTGACTAGAGCTGCCAAGGGGCTGGCCTGAAGAGCTGCAGGACCATACAAAAGAGCCGGGAGCTGCGCAGATGCCCCAAACAGTTGAGTCAGATGGAGAGGAGGAAGAGGCCCAGGACAGGGCACAGGAAAGCCTGTGGGTTGGTGAGTTAAGGGGTGAACCCCCACCAGCTGAACAGGTGAGGATCACCTGTTCTTAGAGTCTTGGGCCGGGACCTGGAGTGAGGGTGGGTTTGGGTCCTCCTCCCCTCCAGTGCTGACAACCTCTCTCTGGCTACCCGGGCACGTCAAGCTGGGGGCTGAGGATCAAGGGACCTTGATATTGGACTAAGGTTGCAGGGTAAGCACATGGGGATCTTGGAGTAGTTAGGATTACTAGTAAGCACGGGGGTCGGTCCTGATGATGAGACCCTATGTGGTCTGAGGGACACACTCTGGGACACTGGTCTACACATAGTTCTTTGTACTTGTATAATTATTTTGGATTGGGATGAATTCATTAATTCATTTTTACCTAAACAGTTGCCCCAACACAACCTATACCAACAGAGCAAGAGAAATTGTCACCCCATGGGAAAAATGACACTCAGTTACTTGGCTGGCCTTCAGATGCTCTGGTGATGGGCATCAACTGAAAAATCTGGATAAATAGCTTCTGTATTCCATATAGGCTAATGAATGTCCGTGCAAAGAGATCATGGAGTTGCTTGACTCTTTAGGGGAGTCTGGGCCCAGGCTACCCCATGAAAAGCTAATTTAAAAGGAAAGAGCACACATAGGCAATTGATTCTTTATCAGGAATAATCAAAGGCCATTAAGACTCAGTTGCAAAATGGTATCTTGGAGACAGGTACTCTGTGTGGCTGCAGGAGAAGGAGAGAGCTACAGTCAATTTAAGTCTCTAAGCCATCAGGTAAAATGATGGAGTGAGAAGGGGACAACCTTTTCCCCCAGCTCAGCCAGTCGGCATTAAGATTCTGAGGGGAAGGAAGCTGGGGTTTCTTACCAGTAAGTGAAATCACTGGAAAATCTGAAAATTAAATGATCATAGTGTGGCAGGATTAACTTTGGATGCACTGCTAGTGTATAGATGCATCATCCATAAGCACAATCATCAGAAATTAATTCATTTCAAAGGACTTAGTATAACCTACCAAGCTGCATTCCCTATAATTTGTTTATGTTGCTTTCTGGAGTTGAAGGACACGCTTCATCTTCTCCTTATTTGTGATTTAATATCAAAGGTCAGACAGACCAACTTTAAAGTAAAAGCTTGAAGTCCTGGCTGCTGTAGCATATTGGTCACCCTAGGAATGATTCATTCCCTAGAGATATAATGATCATTTTTCAGCGACAGTGACTATTCATTCATGTTCTCTGGAGACTCCTTGGTTTATTTTCAGCCTATCAAATACACATATAAGATCTCTTTTCAAAGAGACAAGTACCATTGAAATTCTTCTGCTGGTTTAGTCCTGCTAACTGCAAGCAGGGGATTTTAAAATATTCCCTGAGTTTAGCTATGATTATAGAACCATATAGTGCATAAATTGTGATCATTATAATGTGAAGCTTTCATCCTAGATTGAAGTAGCATCTATCCATTATAATGTCTTGGAAATCTTGATTGATAAAGGATCTAGATCTCTTTTTAATTACTGTATAATGTACTTGGCAAAGGTTAATATTTTGCATCAGCAAATAGATGAGGCTATAATTCCTGCAGCTAATGCAGAGAAGGGTGTAGAAATCAGACTTGTGCTTGCCTACACCTTTCAAGATGAAAGAAAACATAGATTTTAGAAACCAAGCTATTTACTATTTTTATGAGAAATATGGAAGGTTATAAAAAGAAAGCTTATTGTCTTTGAATGGTATGAACTACAAAGAAATTCACATGCATTCATTTATTTAGCAAATTTCTATCTCTTAAAAAAGGAGAAAAAATCAAAATTGGTACAGGCTGAATGTCTCTAGTTCAGCACTCTCTGGTTTGGCAACATCCGTGGTCCAATATGAATTTAGTTAGCTGGATGTCCACTTATCATGGATGTGGCCAATTTTCTCATGGTCCCATAAAGTTTGCTTACAGCCACCAGTCCTGGCTTTCAGTGTTCTCTGCTGTTATTTAGCTCTAATTTACACGTAAATGTTTTCTAAGGCCAGGCCTACACTAGATCTGGAAGGTTGGGTTAAGGTATGCAACTCCAGCTACTTAAAATAAATAGCAAAACTTCCGTCAGCTGCCCATACTCATCGAGACTTGAAGGAGTACTGGTGCCTTCTGGAGCCACCCTCAACATTTGATTTAGCAGGTCTTAACTAGACCTGCTAAATTGAATACCAGAAACTCTATCGCTGGAGCTACAAGTGAATATGTGGCCTCAGAGTCTAGTAAGCAGTGAAAGTATTGGTAATGAAATGATGCCAGTTTAGCCACATTTCTCTGAAAAAGTGAAGTTTAAAATGTGGCACAGGTTCCACCTTACATTGAGAACAAAGATGTCTGCAAATTCTGCCAGTCAAATGAACCACACATTACATCAATAGCCCTGAGTAATGCTAAATATATCATCAGATATGTCATCACTATCTAGCTATACTTCTTTCTTTTTTCCATCTTTTAGCATGTTTTGAAGATTATGTCATGACATTTTTTCTGGTTCTCTGTGTAATTAAATAGCATTTTATGCGCTGTATAAACATTTACTTAGTTTAACAATTCTAGTAAGAGAACTTGCAAGCTCTTAATTGCTAAGACATGTAAGAAAGTGTTATAGTGTGATAATTTTATACATTTAATTCATTTGCTAGATAAGATTTAAAGTTGAGGATTTTCAGGATCATAAGAATAATATTTGCTCTTGAGTGCTTTAGTGTGGTTTTAAAACATGTCTAAAGATTAACAGGGAATGGATGGTTTTGAGGATTAGTACTAAGATACAGTTATTTTTAACTCCTAGATTTCTCCTTGCTATCTACCCTATATCTCTAGATGCCCTAACTTGTCATTTGACATCTTTTCACTGGTTAGAGCTCTGTCTTAAATGCACAAAAAAGAAAAAGCTTGAAAGGAGGCACTAATTGGTATCATCTGGCCAGTGGCAGCAGAGAGGACATAGACTGAAATGGCATGTAGATTAAACTATCCTTGGCTTGCAAGATGTGATCTCTCCTGCTTGGACTGCTGTGGTCTAGTTGGCATTATCATTATATCTGTTATGTAAACACAGGGGAGCTGATAGCCCCTGGGCAAGGTGTGGGAGGTGGCTCTGCACTCCTGGAAGGGATGGGGCTGAGGGCAGCCACCCTCTCTGTGCCACCTGGAGCACAGTGCACCCTACCCCCAGCCCTTAGTGCTGCCTGAAGTGTGTGGCACAGCACTACAGCAGTGATTGAAAGGATTCTAGGCCCCTTTGAATCACCAGGTCCTGGGGCAACTCCCCCTTTACCCCCTATTAGTGGGCCAGTGTAAACATATAGGGGATATCAAAGATGATGGGAGGAGACAATAAATGCCCTTTTTATTGAGGAATATCATGACTTCACTTAGAATAGTCATGAAAGATGCCAGTTTTACAGGAGCACTTTGAGGAATATTTGGGATCTTTCATCCTGGTCGGTTAGAGTTGCTGAGGAAACATATCAATTAATTGTGAGCCTGACAAAAACTCTCTGGTTCTGGGGTACTTGGGTAAGTACAATTTGCCTACTAACCATTCTTTCCTGTAGTTTCCATTGCGGACAGAATTCCTCTACGTTTCTTATCTTAAGCCGTTGGGTGGCATTATTGGGCATTGTCATATCCCTGAATCTATCTATTATGTGGATGAATTGAAGATTGTAGTCCCCTGAGCTGCCTGTAAAAACTGCTTACCAGGGCTAAAACCATTTTAAATAAATGTATTTAAAACGCAAGAGGACAAGGCATTTGTGTGTGTGGTCGTTCCTATACAGAGAACAATTATCTGTTACATTGCTTTTGTATTTTCTTAGGCAAATTGTCAACGTGATTAACTTTACTCAGGTCCAGCTGCCTCTGGAGTTGGAGCAGTGTAAAAAACAAGTCATGCCGGGATCCAAGCAAAAGCAAGAGGCAGCCTGATCTGGCTGAGCACTCACATCTCTCATTGGCTTTAGTAAGAGTTGCGGGCATGTAGCACGTCTGCAAATCTGACTAGAAGGCAGCTCTGCTTAGAATCAGAATGGGGGGATTATGAGTCACTGAAGGGTTGTGCCTCCCCAGCTGCCAAGTTGATCTGTATCAGAGAAGGGTCTCTGGGAGTTTATAGAGAGACCAGCATCTGTTTCACAGAGTTACTATTTCTTTAGCCTTTACTGCCAGGAGGCACGTGAGTTTCTCCTGCATTAGTTACATGTCAGTAGAAGAAAAAATAGGGATTTGCTCCTCAATATGCTAATGCAGTTGTGTTGTCTGGGTGACTCTGAAACTGGGATCCAACTACCAAGAGTCCAGTCTGCACAATCGTCTCCAGAGGGGATATTATTTCTAACCATAGCAGGAGGCAGGGGCATCACTACAGGCTGACCCAAACTCCAGACTAGGATCTATCCAAGAAAAGAAATTATGACCATTCTCCTCCATCCCCGCTCTCCCACAGTGACTCCCAACACCACATGACTCCTAGTCCATGATCTCCCCCAACTCATTATCTGGAATTTTGTACCTGACAGCCCTTCAGACATACTAACTGTATTCCAGCCACAAACATCCATTCCCGCCTTTACAAAGCTTCCTCAGATCCTCACACGCCCGCAGCAGATGCTTAGTTCCCAGTGATCCTCCCTCTCTGCAATACCCCCAAACAAGCTCCAAGCTATCCGCAGTGCTGCCACCTGTCCTCTCTGATTCTTCTGCTCAACACACACTACCACCAGGCCCATGAAGTTCCTAGTTCCTTTTTTCTCCATGACAGGTTTGTTACGCTCCAAAACCTCCTCCCCCTAAATCAGTAACATTTCCCAGTTCTCTCCCAATGTCCTACCATTGCTAACAGAATACATTGCTGAGTGTCTGTATGATGCCTTCTTGTACCTCTGGCTTGATATCTGAGTGTTATGTGGCTTTCCCATAGGCTTCTGTATGCCAGCATGTGACATATTTGTGTCTGGCTGACAGAGTCTATCAAACTCTGTAAGTGTTGTACCCATAATCCTGCTGGTGGAGTGTTTGGCAGAAAGAAGTTTTTTTACTTTTCTAACTGATCTTTGTTAACAAGCATGGTGAAGGTTTTAATTTTGGAAGGGCTTTAGATAGTACAAAGGCCAGTTTGCATAGAGCAAATCAATTACCAAGGACTAAAGAATATAGTTAATAATAAAATAAGTAGTGATGCCTGCTTGTTTGTCAGGATTTTTTTCTCTCACTGACCATGTCATAAATCATTATTTAAAACTTCTATCCAGTGTGAACCAGCCACCAGAGGGCGATGGAATCTCATCACTTGAGTGCTTCAGGCAACAGCTGGATGAAAGCAAAGGGAAGATGTTTGCAATGACACTACTTTTCTATCCTTCATGACCTGCATTTAATCTGTGAACATCAAGAAGCTGCCCTGGTAGCCATCTTTGACCATATTGGTGTGTTGTCAGAAGAGAGAAGAGAAGGAGAAAGAAGAAATTAGTAAATAATAAAATAGAGGCACATGGGCAAAATAAAATAAAATAAAATAAAAATACCAGAGAGGAGGGACAAGTTTCCAGGATATCACCTAGCTTGATAAATCCTCACTGTAGACACTTTTGATTGGGAGGCTAAGGTGAAGATGGCTGAGATCCAGTCAGGTAGACAAGTAACCCAAGGTAGTTAAACTTTGATAAACACCACTGGAATTTGGGATTGAAAATTGGTACATTATAATTGCTGACTAGAAACGAGTCATAAGGATTGGATTTTGAAAAGCTGCATGTGATATTGATGGTGTGTAACTCAGTGCCTTGGAAAACGGCACCCTAAAATGTTGAAATCATCCTATCAGTAGAATTTCTGAGCATATGCAGATGTCCTCTAAACCAGAGTCCTCCTGAAGGACTGTATATTTGTCACATTCATATTATAAAACAGAAGGGCAAATGACTAGCTGTATTTTACATACAGTACTGCTTTGACTTGTGTATGTTAATTAATTAAAAAAACCATTATAATCTACCCAATCCACTTAGCACAATCAAAATGGCTTTGAAGGGCTTTGATACAGTAGCTGTAAACAAATGACACAACAATAAATGCCCAATTAACAAATACGTTGCAGGATTTTGTGTCACTCCACTGCAAACAAACAAGGAAAAGAGAAAAAATCCCCCACCACAGCATGCTTTACATCAAGCAAGAAGAAAAGCTCACTTAAGGCTGTTGTAAAACTTAAATTATTCATTTAGTCCCCAAGAGGTCATTAAAAATCCTCTTTCAACCTATCACAGAGGAGAATATTTCTTGTTCTTGGGCCAGAGAAGCTTAATCCCAAAGGAATAAAAAATCTGAAAAAGACAGTGAAAGCAGAACAGACCTGAGAACATTTTTAGTCTTGTGGCTTTCAATGTCTACAATGGCACGAGCAGGGATAATGGGATACATGGTGTTTGGAAGTCATGCACTCCTTACGTTCGAACCAGAAAGTAAAAACGTTTTTCAACAGGGCCAGCAATATGCTGGACTTTATCTCAGAGTCTGTGGACTAAGCATTTCTACATGCAAGGGAATACCTCTGGGTGAACAGGGCATGGAGTATGTTCAGCAGCCCTCAATGGATTCTGTGGAATAATAGTCAGTTTTTAAAAAATGCTACAGGTTGTATATAAAACTCCAACTGGTCTGTGATGGCTTGTCTATTTGGAGAAAGTGCTTTTACTTAGGTAACGCATGTACACATCAACTTTTATTTCACCTCTTCTCTATAAGGTATCTTGCTACATACTTCTGGGCTCTTTCCAGACTGGAAACAAACTGCACCACACCCTAATGTGGTCAATTCCTTGCCTCAGATTTATTAACACAACACAACACAACATATGGGACAGTCCCAAAAGGGCTTTCTCTTACTTCTCTCAACCACCAGAAAAGGAGATGCACCATTCCATTGAATACCTGTCTGGATCCTGTGACAGGCAAGTAGACTTTAGCCCTTCCCTGGTGGTTTAACCCTGTCAAAACTAAGGCCATGTCTTCACTTCTCAGAAGATCAACATTGTGGCAGTTGAACTTCCAGAGTTCGATTTAGTGGGTCTAGCCTGTCCCAGAGAGGCATAAGGATCTTGCGCAAAATGGGGGTTTTGCGCAAAAAAAACCCCAGCCACACTGCTTCTTTTTGTGCCAAAATCCCTTGCGCAAAAAGAAAAGGCAAAAAATATGCTAATGAGATCACAACTTATGCTAATGAGTCCCTCATTAGCATATTTTCTGCTGGAAGAACTGGCAGCAAAGATGAAGCCTCAGTGTAGACATGGGCTCAGTTCCTTCTCAAGGACTTTTATTCCCTTCTGCCCTCCCCCACCCCCTACCTCCTTCTGCTCTAAATGGCAAACTCAGCTGATGGGAGGAATTCACTCCATGACTCGTTTTAAGGAGAGTGGGGGTGAGTAACAATCACGTCCTTTAAAGTCAGGACATGACAGCCCTGCAGAGGTGAAAGGGAGCTGATACGGGCCGGTATGGCATAGCATTAAGAAATGCCCATTGGTACCAGCCCGGCAGCATTTTAACGTCACTGGCCTTATGCCCCCATCTGTGGCCCTGCAGTAGGGTCTGGCAATGGCAAACACATAATTATAGGTGTTTATCAGCAGGATGGTGTAGCAGTCTAATGTTGCTGCCAACAGGGAAGGGGGCAAAACTGGGCAGCAACATTAAAGTGCTGCTGCGACAGGGCTGCTGGACTCT
This sequence comes from Pelodiscus sinensis, assembly GCF_049634645.1. Taxonomy (NCBI): domain Eukaryota; kingdom Metazoa; phylum Chordata; order Testudines; family Trionychidae; genus Pelodiscus; species Pelodiscus sinensis. Next base: position 313,481,705 of record NC_134711.1, read on the forward strand.
ATTGGCAGGGCTGCCAACGGGGGGTCCCTGGCTGCCAATGGGGGAGGGAAGGGGCAGCTACCCTAGGGCCAGGTGATTTAAGGGGGCCTGGCAGGCTCCTGGCTACCACCGCTATTACCGCAGCAGCAGCATACCCCAGGCCCTTTAAATCACTGCCAGAGCCCCGAGCAGCATGTACCTGACAGTACTGAAGAGTTGGCTGGGGAATGCTGTCTCCCCAGCTCCACCCCTTCCAAGGCCCTTCTTCTGCATGCCTGGAACCTGCCCCTTGTACTGGAAGGATTTTTAATTGTAATTTTTAAATTACTTTCACCCCTACATACCTTTTGCTGAAGACCAGAATTTCATGCGTGCTGCTTGTGAAAACAGCATTGAAAATAGATAGGCCATTGTCTCAACAATTTAATTATGATTTAAGTGGAATTTACATGGTTAGAGAGGTTTACAGTGCAAATGCTCAACTATTACCTTACAGCACGACGTACAGGTGTTATAAGCGAGATTAATGCAGGCAGTACTTTGCAAGCAACCGTTTCATAAAGTCTAAAGACTCAACACATTCTTATAATATAATTCTTCTTTTAACAACACTAACAGGTGAGCCAGATGGATTCCAAGTATGTGTTTGTCATTCTTTTGCTGAGGCATGGGTCCTTATCATGAGCTGGCACCTGCTATGTCAATATCATAGGACTTTCTTTCTAATTAGTCCGGGCTCACCCAGGGTAGTAAACTGGTCTCTCAGGTCCCTATTATTGCTTTCACAAGCTGTGTTAGGTAAGTACCCTAACTCTGTATATAATAGAAACTCAGAGTTTAGAACCTCAGAGTTATGAACTGACTGGTCAACCACATATCACATTTGGTACTGGAAGTATGGAAATAAGCAGCAGGTCAGACCCCTTCTCCCCCAAAAAACAACTAACTATCAAAACAAATACAGTACAGTGTTGGGTTAAACGTAAACTGCTAAAAGAATAAAGGGAAAGTTTGACAAAAAGATTTGACAAAGTAACATGTGTGGCTGACTTGAGGCAAGAAAGCACTTTTTTGCTAGTGAAGATGTGCCCCAGAATATTCCTTCCTGTATTGCACGATTGCATCTATTGAATTAAGATGTTGATTCAGGAACAGGGTTAAAGGAAGTGAATTATCTCTCTGCCTGAGAAAACAGCACTGAAAATAGAATGGCTGTTGTCTAGAAAGTTTAATTATGATTTAAGTGGATTAGGCTGAAATGTTTGTCGCTCAGTCAATTACTTAGTGCAGGCAGATGCAATTTCCACCAATATTCTCACTCCCCAGTGGCACTTTGATCTAACTGACTGCAGAATGAATTGCACTGAATTGCTGAGTAATCTTAGCAATATAGATTGGCCACAGGCACTCTGGGTTTTCCCCAGTAGTGAACTTTGAAGCATGACTGCATGGAGCACTGCTTTTAAACTGGTCATCCTGGGTGTATATTGTATATATAATGCTGGGGCTGATCAATGAATAAATTTGTGGGGTACTCAGCATGATTGGGCATTAAGATGGAAAGAAGCAGGAAGAATAAATCATAGAAGATTAGGGTTGGAAGAGATCTGCAGACATTAACTAGTCCAACCCCCAGCTCAAATCAGGACCAACCCCAACTAAATCATTCCAGCCAGGACTTTGTCAAGTTTCACCTTAAAAACCTCTAAGGGTGGAGATTCCATCACCTCCCTAGGTAACCCATTCCAGTGCTTCACCATCCTCCTAGTGAAACAGTTTTTTTTAATATCCAACTTAGACTTCCCCCACTGCAACTTGATACCATTGCTGCTTGTTCTGTCATCTGTCTTGACTGAAAACACCCTGGGCTTGTCTACATTGGCCCCTTTTCCGGAAGGGGCATGTTAATTTCAGAGATCGTAATAGGGAAATCCGCGGGGGATTTAAATATCCCCCGCGGCATTTAAATAAAAATGTCCGCCGCTTTTTTCCGGCTTTTAGAAAAGCCGGAAAAGAGCGTCTACACTGGCCCCGATCCTCCGGAAAAAGCGCCCTTTTCCGGAGGATCTTATTCCTCCACTTAGCCAGTCAGTCCCCACCCTGAAGCAGCATAAATGAACAGAAGCAGCAAAGAATGTGTCTGCATGAAAAAATCCCTAGTAAAAAAGGAAATAAATGAACTACCACCCCACACCTACATAATATCAAAGTAGGAATAAGATCCTCCGGAAAAGGGCGCTTTTTCCGGAGGATCGGGGCCAGTGTAGACGCTCTTTTCCGGCTTTTCTAAAAGCCGGAAAAAAGCGGCAGACATTTTTATTTAAATGCCGCGGGGGATATTTAAATCCCCCGCGGATTTCCCTATTACGATCTCTGAAATTAACATGCCCCTTCCGGAAAAGGGGCCAGTGTAGACGTAGCCCCTGGCTCCATTCTCTTTGGAACCCTCCTTCAGGTGGTTGAAGGCTGCTATCAAAAAATCCTCCCAGCCCCGCCTTTTTCTTCTCTTCTGCAGACTAAATAAGCCCAGTTTCCCATGCGTCACGTGCCCCAGCCTTCTAATAATTTTCATTGCTCTGTGCTGATCTCTCCTATTTGTCCACATCCTTTCTGTAGTGTGTGTATGGGAGGGGAGAATTGGATGCAATACTCCATGGCTACGTCTAGACTGGCGTTATTTTCCGCAAATGCTTTTAACGGAAAAGTTTTCCGTTAAAAGCATTTGCGGAAAAGAGCATCTAGATTGGCACGGACGCTTTTCCACAAAAGCACTTTTTGTGGAAAAGCGTCTGTGCCAATCTAGACGAGCTTTTGCGCAAAAAAGCCCCGATCGCCATTTTCGCGATCGGGGCTTTTTTGTGCAAAACAAATCTGAGCTGTCTACACTGGCCCTTTTGTGCAAAAGCTTTTGCGCAAAAGGACTTTTGCCCGAACGGGAGCAGCATATTTCCGCAAGAAGTACTGATTTCTTACATGCGATCATCAGTGTTCTGGTAGAAATTCAAGCGGCCAGTGTAGACAGCTGGCAAGTTTTTCCGCAAAAGCAAGTGCTTTTGCGGAAAAACTTGCCAGTCTAGACACAGCCCATATGTGGCCTCACCAGCGCCAAACAGAGGGGAATAATCATTTCCCCCGATCTGCTGGCAATGTTCCTACTAATGCAGCCCAATACACCATTAGCCTTCTTGGCAATAAGGGCACTCTGTTGATTCATAGGCAATTTCTTGTCCACTATAATCCCCAGGTCCTTTTCTGCAGAACTGCCACTTAGCCAGTCAGTCCCCACCCTGAAGCAGCATAAATGAACAGAAGCAGCAAAGAATGTGTCTGCATGAAAAAATCCCTAGTAAAAAAGGAAATAAATGAACTACCACCCCACACCTACATAATATCAAGCTCATAAATAGCATTTTATACCCATAGATCTGGAAACAGGATGCAAATGATATAAATATAATTATCCGTATTTCACAGATGTCTCTTTATTTGCTCCTAAATTTAATTCAGGATGTTATCTTAGAAGGCCTACTTCAGCCAGGCCATAACTATTGAGAATGCTGCGTCTGCCCCTGTCCCTCCTCACTGCAGCTGAAATCAGCAACTGCATTTCCATTAGCAAGCAGTGCAAGGAGTTATTTCCATTGTAGAATCCTCTATTTTCAATTTCCCTTGTGGGGCTGGTGGAGTCTGTATCTGTTGATCTTCAGAATGCAGCGATAGCTTATCATGGAGCAACCCTGCCACCTCCCACTTCCCATTTAGGAGGGAGATGCACACAGATTTTACCTCAAAGTGAGGTTAAATTTCGATGTTATTTAAAAATAGCTCATTTCAAAATTTGGTGCTGTCTACACAGCACTTACTTGGAAATAAATCGCTAGTCCGAAACATCCCTTACTCCTTGTGGAATGAGGTTCGCAGGGATGTTGGAATAGTGAGCCCCTTATATTTTGAAATAATGGGTGAACTCAAAAAACGCAGAATAGTTATTTTGGGATACCTCTGTATCCTGAAATAGTGTTGCGGTGTAGCCATAGCCTAGCTCTTGTGTTATGTGAAGGGGTAAGTAACAATTCCTCTCTCCTGTACTCAGTATTCCAGCAGATCCATATTAGAAAGAGCAGATCCCTGGTCTGCTCCCTCCCTGGCCTTCCCTTGCCTTGTGAGCAATAGGATGGAAGGGACCAGCTTCTCTCTCCACATGGTGTTTCAGGGACAGATAACTGAGGGAGTGGAATGGGAAGCCCCCTGTGAGGATGGATGATTTTAGTTTACTGAAGCCCCTGGCCAAGAGTTCTCTCTTCAAATAAGCAGAGAACAACTCAGGGGATTTGCAGCTTATGGAAGCGCCTTGAATAAATCAGGTGTGTGGCAGAGCTAAGTATAGAAGTGAGATGTCTTAGCTCTTAGACTTTTGCCTTAATTACAGGACTTTGTTTTTACGAAAACAACTAATTTAGTAATACATTATGACTCCTTAAAGTTTATGGAACAGAGGAATCAGACTAGTGGTCCATCTAGACCAATATCCTGTCTCTTAGGGTATGTCTACACTACCTCGCTAGTTCGAACTAGCGGGGTAATGTATGCATACCGAACTTGCTAATGAAGCCCGGGCTTCATTAGCATAAAGCCGGCGCTGCCATTTTTAAAAGCCGGCTAGTGCGAACCCCGTGCCGCGCAGCTACACGCGGCATGGGCTAGATAGTTCGAACTACGTAGCCATTCCGAACTATCTGTACACTTCGTTCCACGAGGCGTACAGATAGTTCGGAATAGCTAGCTAGTTCGAACTATCTAGCCCGTGCCGTGTGTAGCCGCGCGGCACGGGGTTCGCACTAGCCGGCTTTTAAAAATGGCGGCGCCGGCTTTATGCTAATGAAGCCCGGGAAATTCAAATCCGGGGCTTCATTAGCAAGTTCGGTATGCATACATTACCCCGCTAGTTCGAACTAGCGGGGTAGTGTAGACATACCCTTACAGAGGCCAAGCCAGCTGCTTGAAAGGTAGAATCTTGGAAGCAGACATATTTTGGATAACCTGCATCTAGGGAAAATTTCCATCTAACCCTCAATAGTTGCAGTTTGGTTTATTCTGAGGAGGGTTTATTTCCAAAGTTCTTGTTCATTTTTGAAAAATATTTACTACTATAAATATGCATTGGATGTTATATACCTTGACTTTAGCAAGGCTTTTGATACGGTCTCCCACAATATTCTTGCCAGCAAGTAAAGGGATTGTGGATTGGATAAATGGACGGTAAGATGGATAGAAAGATGGCTAGAAGGCCGGGCCCAGCGGGTAGTGATCAACGGCTCGATGTCAGGATGGCGGTCGGTTTCTAGCAGAGTGCCCCAAGGTTCGGTTCTAGGACCGGTTTTGTTCAATATCTTTATTAATGATCTGGATGAGGGGATGGATTGCACCCTCAGCAAGTTTGCAGATGACACTAAGCTTTGGGGAGAGGTAGATATGCTTAAGGGCAGAGATAGGGTACAGAATGACTTAGACAAATTGGAGGATTGGGCCACAAGAAATCTGATGAGGTTCAACAAGGACAAGTGTAGAGTCCTGCACTTGGGACGGAAGAATCCCAAGCATACTTACAAGCTGGGGACCAACCGGTTAGGTAGTAGTTCTGCAGAAAAGGACCTGGGGGGATTACAGTGGATGAGAAGCTAGATATGAGTCAACAGTGTGCCCTTGTAGCCAAAAAGGTTAATGGCATATTAGGTTGCATTAAGAGGTGCATTGCCAGCAGATCCAGAGATTTCATCATTCCCCTTTATTCGGCTTTGGTGAGGCCGCATCTGGAGTATTGTGTCCAGTTCTGGGCCCCCCACTACAAAAAGGATGTGGACGCATTGGAGAGGGTCCAGTGGAGGGCAACCAAAATGATTAGGGGGCTAGAGCATATGACTTATGAGGAGAGGCTGAGGGACTTGGGTCTGATTAGTCTGCAGAAGAGAAGAGTGAGGGGGGATTTGATAGCAGCCTTCAACTTCCTGAAGGGAGGTTCCAAAGAGGATGGAGAGAGGCTGTTCTCAGTAGTGACAGATGGCAGAACAAGGACCAATGGTCTCAAGTTGTGGTGGGAGAGGTCCAGGTTGAATATTAGGAAAAACTATTTCACTAGGAGGGTGGTGAAGCACTGGAATGGGTTACCTAGGGAAGTAGTGGAGTCTCCATCCCTAAAGGTGTTTAAGTCTCGGCTTGACAAAGCCCTGGCCGGTTTGATTTAGTTGGAATTGGTCCTGCCTAGAGCAGGGGGCTGGACTTGATGACCTTCTGAGGTCTCTTCCAGTTCTATGGTTCTATGATTCTATGATTCTATGCATATTCTTGGTTATTAGGTCAAATCCAGCCCAGGCCATTAGGAGTCAGATTTTCAAATGGCCTTATCAAACACCAGCTTCTCTTGTGACACTTACGAACAAACCCTGAGCTCGTCTCAGAATCTGCTTCCTAGTGAGTTTACACACCTCTAGTTTTGAATTGCTGTCTGAGTGCCTACCCACAAATAATCAAAACATTAACTAGGTAGATGGAAGATACTATCACTTGGCTACCATTAAGATGGACCAGAGGTTGGACAAGATGCATTCATGCTGAAGCTGAGCACAAAAAAGACAGAGGCAATGCTGTTGGCAGAAAAAAAATGACTTTGAAGATTTTATAGCTATGGTGCTGTATTCTTCAATTGAAGGTTCATTCCTGCAACTGGTCAATTCAGCCTGTAGCTTACAAAGCTCTTTGGAGTCTTTGCTGATGTTGAGTTCTCACTCAGCTGCATGTGAGAATTAAGCTTTCTATCATCTCTGGTTGGCAGAGAGACTCTATCCCATCCTGGTAGATCACAGTACAGTTTCAGTTATTTATAGATCTGTTACATCCCTTCTGGACTCCAGCAATGTGACATATAGTGCTCAGGAAACTCCAACTAGTACCGAACGGTGAAGTTGCCTCTCCGCAACAACAGAAGCTACCCTGAACATATCTCTCCTGTCCTCTGGTCTCTACACTGGCTTCCCATAGAATAACCAATCAAGTTTGAGGTCTCAGTCTTTATCTTCAAGGTGCTCCATAGCTTGGACCCCATAAGGATAAAGTTTGTCTGAGCAAGAGACAGAACTTTCTTTGGGACTGGTCTGAAACAGTGGAATGAATAGCCACAGAAACTAATGACCATCTCAAACTTCACCACTCTCCACTCTGTAAAGGGAAATTGTGCCTTACTAAGCTACTAGAGTTCTTTGAGGGGTTAACAAACATGTGGACAAGGGGGATCCAGTGGATATAGTGTACTTAGATTTCCACAAAGTCTTTGACAAGGTCCCTCACCAACAGCTCTTAAGTAAAATAAGTTGTCATGAGATAAGAGGGAAGGTCCTTTCATTGATTGATAACTGGTTAAAAGACAGGAAACAAAGGGTAGGAATAAATGGTCCGTTTACAGAATGGAGAGAGGTAACTAGTGGTGTCCCCCAAGGGTCTAGCCTGGGACCAATCCTATTCAACTTATTTAAAAATGATCTGGAGAAAAGGTAAACAGTGAGGTGGCAAAATTTGCAGATAATACCAAACTGCTCAAGATAATTAAGACCAAAGCAGACTGTGAAGAGCTTCAAAAAACTAAACAATCAGGCAACAAAATGGCAAATGAACTTAAATGTTCATAAATGAAAAGTAATGCACATTGGAAAAAATAATCCCAACTATACAGACGATATGATGGGGACTAATTTGGCTATAACTACTCAAGAGAAAGAACTTGGAGTCATTGTGGATAGTTCTCTGAAAACATCCCTCAGGGTACGTCTAGATTACATGCCTCTGCTGACAGAGGCATGTAAAATAGGCTACCCGGCATAGTCAATGAAGCAGGGATTTTAATATCCACGGATTCATTAAAATAAAAATGTCTTGTGAAACGAGGTTTACAGGAGTGGTAGACAAAGGCTTTCCTTGTCAACCGATCCGTGTCTTGACTCGTGCGCTGTGCTGACTATCAGCTGAGCCGGCACAGTGCAGCGGCCATTTTTATTTTAATGAAGCCAGGGATATTTAAATCCCCGCTTCATTGACTATGTTGGGTAGCCTATTTTACATGCCTCTGTCGGCAGAGGCATGTACTCTAGACGTACCCTTAGTGAGTAACGGCAGTCAAAAAAGCAAACAGAATGTTAGGAATCATTAAAAAAGATATGGAGAATAACACAGAGAATATCTTAATGTCTCTATATAAAAACATGGTATGCCCACATCTTGAATACAAATGTGGTCGCCTCATCTCAAAAAAAGATATATTGGCATTGGAAAAGGTTCAGAAAAGGGCAACAAAAACGATTAGGGGTTTGGAACGGGTCTCATATGAAGAGAGATTAAAAAGACTGAGAATTTTCATCTTAGAAAAGAGGAGACTAAGGGGGGATATGTTAGAGGTCTATAAAATCATGACTGGGAGGGAACAAGGAAATAATGAAAAGTTATTTACTTGTACCCATAACATAAGAACTAGGAGTCACCAAATAAAATTAGTAGGCAGCAGGTTTAAAACAAACAGAAGGAAGGTTTTTTTCATGAAGCACAGTCAACCTGTGGAACTCCTTGCCAGAGGATGTGATGAAGGCTAGGGCTTTAACAGGGGTTCAAAAAAGAGCTGGATAAATTCATGGAGGTTAGGTCCATCAATGGCTATTAGCCAGGATGGGTAGGAATGATGTCCTTAGCCCCTGTTTATCTGGAAATGGATGACAGGAGAGGGATCACGTGATGATTAACTGTTGAGTTCACTCCCTCTGGGGCATCTGGCATTGGCCACTGTTGACAGACAGGATATTGCGCTAGATCGACCTGTAGTCTGACTCAGTATGACCGTTCTTACGTTCTTATGCAAGCATACCTCTTCCACTGCCCATCTCTAATATAAGCACACAGCAACGTGCACATTCACAACAACAGCAACAGAAACTCTGCCAACACAAAACTGTCCACCTCACACACATTTCTCCTGGGGAGAGGAGGACAGTTTTTAGTTATTTGTTAAATGTACTATTGGAATATGCTCAGATATTATGGTGATACGTAAGATATAAGCGCCTACACAGCACAGAATGTGGCCTCTCTCTTCCTTTTCATGATAGTGCACCTCCTTAGATCATTTAATGCAGGAAGGACTACTCTATGCAGTTGAATTTAATCAATAGCCACTCTCACACTTTGTCTCAATTAAGGAAGATCATATTACAACCTGTTGAGGACTCTGGTTATTAATATATTAAAAAATATATATCTTTTTAAGATTGTCAATAATAAATGCTTTTGTGCCCCATCAATAATATATCATGTACAAATTAGCATCTGAATTAATGTTGTACATCTCACGCTAAAAAGAAAGCACTGCTTTTATTACATAATAAAATATCTTTAATAGTTAGAGTGGTACAACTTTACTGCATACCATTACTTTCGGTAAAAACTTTTGTTTTTTTTGTTGATCAGAAAATGTCATCAGTCAGAAGCAGATTGAAAATAAAACTAAAGAATACTATTACTGGCAGAGTGTAGCTGAGTGAAATAAACTGACACCAGCAAGGTTTTCCAAAGTGTGGTGGCAATGTTTGCAGACAATACTAAATTACTCAAGAGAGTTCAGTCCCAATCTGACTGCAAGGAGTTACAAAGGGATCTCACAAAACTGGGTAGCTGGACAACAAAATAGCAACTGGAATTAAATGTTTCAATGGACATCATATGCCCAACTATACATAGAAAATGATATGTCTACATTAGCTGTTATCACATGAAAGAGATCCTGGAGTCATCATGAATAGCTCTCTGAAAAGATCTGCCCAATGTGCAGTGGCAATCAAAAAAGCTAACAAAATGTTAGGAAACACTGAGGCTTATGCAAATGAAATGCGGAGTGGAATATTGCTGTGCTTTATTTGCATAATTAATTAGCAGCTGCTTTTGCGCAAGAGGCTTTTGCGCAAAAAGGAGCTGTTCTTCCTGAAAAAATGAGGAAGAATGGTTCTTGTTCAAGATGGGGGTTTTGTGCAAAAGCCGCTTGCACAAAGCGGCTGCTAATTAATTATGCAAATGAAGCACGGTGATATTCCACTCAGCGCTTCATTTGCACAAGCTTTGGCAGAAGAAGGCTACAGTGTAGACGTAGCCAAAGAAAGGGATTGATAATAAGGCCAGATCTACCCTAGGAAATTGTCAGTATAAATGCTTTGATTGGTTGTGAAAATCCACTTCCCCTATGCAACATAGTGACATTGACCTAACCCCTGGTGTAGACAGTGCTAAATTGACAGAAGAAACAACAGTAGGCAGTATCTTCACTGAAGTGTTGCAGCTGGGCAGCTGCTGCAGTGCAAGTTTGAAGTGCAGATTCACCCAAAGATAGAAAATGTCATAATGCCATTGTATAAATCCATGGTATACCCACATCCTGAACACTTAGTGCTGTTCCAGTCAACACATCTATTATAATTTGATAAAGTACATAGAAGGGCAACACAAATAATTACGGATATATAACAGCTTCCACATGAGTATTTATTAAAAAGAGTAGGACTGTTTAGCTAAAAAAAAAGAAGAGATCATTAAAGGGGGGTATGAGATAGATCTATAAAATCAAGAATAATGTGGAGAAAGTGAACCAGGAGATGTTATTTACCCCGTCACATAACACAAGAGCTAGAGGTCACTCATTGAAATCAACAGGCAGCAGATTTAAAACAAACAAAAGGAAGTATTTCTTCACACAATGCAATCTGTGGAACTCATTGCCAGAGTATGTTGTGAAGGTCAGAACTATAACTGGGTTCTTACAAGAACTATAATATGTTCATGGAGAATAAGTCCATCAATGGTTATTGGCCAAGATGGGAAGGGATGCAACCCCATGCTCTTTATTTCCTTAAACCTACAATTTCCAGAAGCAGGGACTGGACACCAGGGATGGATCATTTAATAATTTGCCCTGTTCTATTCATTCTTTCCAACTGTTGTGAGACAGGGTACTTGGCTGTCTGGACATTGCTCTGACCTGCTATTTCTCGTGTTCATAATAAGAAAGAAAACATATTTAACAGGAAGATTTACGTGGTAACATAGCTTCAATTTTTGAAGCCAAATGATTGTGTCCAAAGCTTTAAAGTATTACCCATAATTTTACTGCATTTTTCATAATATGAATAACATCTTGTAATCAAAGGACATTGCAGCAACAATGTCCTTTTTATTACAGGTTAAACCTTTCTAGTCTCGCACTCTCTGGTCTGGCAACATTCATAGTCCGGCATGATTATATTTAGCCAGATGTCCAATTCATGAGCATGGCCAAGTTTCCCGTGGTATTATACAGTTTGTTTACTGCCACCAGTCCTGGCTCTCAGTGTTCTGTGCTGTTGTGTAGCTCTGATTTACTCCTAAATGTCTTCAAAGAGTGCAATAAGTAGTGGCAGTGTTGGTAATGCTGCTAGGCAATATTGATCTCCCATGGTTCAGCAAATGCTCTGGTTCTGCACCAGTTAGGTCCCGAGGGTGCCACACTAGAGGTTCAAGCTGTATTATTATTCTGTTGTTTCATTATCTTTCTAATGGTTTAATTAAGGAATATTTGAGGTTTTCGTTGACAAGTGAATGAGACACCGCAAAGCTGACATACAGCCTTTGAATTCAGTGTTATAGGAACTGGTGGGGCTAAAGCACTTTTCAGTGCCTGTCAGGAACCTGGGCCTGATGAGAGAAGTTGGCCTGCAGTGTACTGTCCAACTGGCTATACCACCAGATTAGATAGAAAGGCCAGCAGACCAGCTCTTAATCTAGCAGTAGCAACTTGCTGTCTGCTTGCAATATATGCCTGCTACTGTAAGTAGTCCTGTGTGTTGCATCTTGCTGCCTCCACCCTAGCCCTGTCTCAGATCTTGCCAGTTATCTTACTTGCTGCTTGCGATTCCTGCTCTGACCCTCTGCTCCAATCCTTGGTTCCTGCTTTTCAGATCTGTCTATTGACTCTGGTTCTGATCCTAGCCTCTAGTTTCTGATGCTTGGGTCCTGCACCTATGCTGATCAATGGGTTGGATGCCTGACGACAGTTCCCAACTATTTTGAATATGCATATGAATTTAGAAGCCTAGTTTTAGATACCACATTTGACAATTTTGGCTCCTGTACACAAACAGAAGAGAAAGGAAAATATATTTAGGTTGAACTAGTTTTGGGCTGTGATATAGTGAGCAATGCTTCCCATACATTTAGCCCATGATTCAGGAACACATTGAAACATATGGCTGATATTATACAATTTCTTACATGATTTCCTAAATAAAGCCTCCTGCTATAAGCTACTCAGGATAGAGGCCCAGCACATCCTGAGTACTGCCACCATATCTATCATAATAATTTACACCAGGAGTAAGGAAACCATAAGGGTGTGTCTATACTTACCTCAATAAGTTACACAATTAGTGCTATACAAATTGCGTAGCTTGTTTCGAGGTAATTTTGAAATAGCTTATTTCTAAATTGGGTGCTGTCTACAGAATGCCAAATTTTGAAATAAGGCGTTGTTCTAAAATGTCCCTTAACCCTCGTGCAATGAGGTATACATGGGCATTGGAATAGCGAGCCCATTATATTTTCATATTACAGGCTTGCTTTTAAGACATAGAATAGCTATTTCAGGATACCGGAGGTATCACAAAATAGCTCTGCAGTATAGTTATAGCCTAAATGGTGATCAAAGAGCACAGTCTGATTTGAGTTAACCTGGGAGCAAGAGAGAAATATGAGGAAAAAAATGTTATTTGTGTTGATAGCAGCAGAAGTCAGCTTTGTATTCATAACAACTAAGTCCCATCTCCTCTTTCCCATGAACAACGCTGCTTGGGTCAACTCCAAATGTGTGGATTCTAGCAGAGCTAAACTTGGTCAAAATCTGCGGTTGTTCTAATTCAGTGGAGTAACATATTGGTGTATCAAGCCCAGGATCTGGGTCCAAATCTGGTTTTGGCCAAGCCTATTAGACTCTAGACAATGAAATGAGATACAAAACAGAATGCTGCAAAAGTTCAAGAGACCTCAGAACCTAATCCATCTCTGCCCATCAGCACACCCGTCTTGTTTAACCACATTGAGAATGTAAATGCATCTTTCTGAAAGAATAAAGGCTTTAAATTAGCATTAACAGAGCTCACTTTGTCTCTAGCTAAAGCTTATAAATTAGAAGAAAAGATTTGGTTGTGGTCTATAAACTCCAGCTAGCAATTATCCCCTTTTTCCTTAGTACTTTTCACTCATGCCTCTTTTGCCTTTCTTTTTTTTCTCCTTTGACAAGAGCCTTATCTATGTATTTTTGAACTTATCACCACGAAATTGAATTCTCTTTTACAATGAAAAGCAGTAGAAACCCTGACTGTATTAAGGGGGAAAAAAGCTTTAAAATTCATTCACAACTGCTGTGCGCATAAAAACAAGGGGTGGGGGAAAACAACTTATTAAAGTGAACTCCCAGAAGAAGATTTTTGCATGAAGCTCAAATTTCTGCCTCTCAAAAATGATAATGATAAAAAATACACATTGTTTGAAAGCTGCTTGCCCTTTAGCCAGCTAAAACTCTGCAGTCCCTTAGGAATTCATTTCAATAAACAACTGTCAATCCTGAAGATAACAAAGGGCTAAATTGTGTCCCTGTTTACTCAGATAAGGGAGGCAGCAGGAGAGAATGCAGCTTCTTCCCAACCCTTGTTTGTGTAAGCCAGGGTTTGAAGTTACTTTCCTTTGCCATTTGTTGATGAACTGGGGGAAACAACCTCAGGAACAGACTGCATTTTCATACACTTTGCCTAGGCGATCAGCAAACCAACCAGCTATCCCAAAGAGATTAATTTTGGCTGTTTTAGGTTAAAATTCACTTTTGTGCTTAAAGGCAGGAGCTAAATTGCCTGTAAGCTGTGCAGCCATATGACTGCTTACCTAGCACTACATAGGCATTCAAGGCACGCATGCGGCTAAAAAGTGGAAGGCTCCCCCACTCCCAAACAAGCCACCAGCCTGGTGGTCAGTAGAGAGATCAGCCTGAACCAGGCACTTCTCCCACAGCGCAAAGACAACTGTGAATAGCCCCAGGCCCTCTGCTTCAGTCAGAGTAGCCTGGCCCTGGAACTCCACCTGCTGTGAACCAGGGTATGTCTTCACTACAGAGTTTTGTTAGAAAAATGGACATTTTTTTCGACAAAACCTGCGTTACATCCACACTGCAATCGCGTTCTTCCAAAAGTAAAGAGCTCTTTCGGGAAAAGGTGTGTGTGGACGGGGAGGAGGGTTTTTTCCGAAAGAAGAGGCCTCCAAGATATAGCACAGGTGCCCTGGTGGACACTCCATCCAAATTAATCAGGACTCTATAGTTTCTGTCTCCTGGCCCCTCTTAAAGCTGCAGGCATCCTGGACAAGCCTTATGGCAGGAAGCCAGCCTGAGAGCAGTGCCTCACCATGTGGCTCTCCCTGCCATAGGCCTTGCTACTTATGGCCCAGCCTCAAGTCCCTGGCAACACTTCTGGCCCTTGCAGGGAGCAGTCCAGGAGTCCCAGGACCCATCCAGGAGGACCAACAGGTGGGCACCCTCCTTGGATCCTGTTCCTCCTCAAGCTGTGAGGCGAAGAGGACATCTTGCCTGCCCCCCATGTGATGCCTCTGCTCCCTCTGCCCATGCCCCTTATCCCTGCCCCCCCTGCCATCCCTGATCCTGCTCCAGCCTCCCCTCCTAACCTACCCCTCCCCGTGGTGCCCAGACCCACCCAATCCCAACTCCAATGAGGTCCCTGCACATGAAGTGGCACATCTGAATGGCCCCTCCCTCTCAAGGTTATGAGCCCCCCTCCTCCTGCCCACCTTTTTTGAATGTAAGATACATACAGACTTCATTTTGTTGAAAACCAAACAGGTGTCTTTACTGAGACATCGGGGAAGGGGCAAAGGGAGGGGCTGTGGTGGGGAGAGGATAGGGCTACAAGCCAGCAGCCCCTGGGGGGAGGCCCTGGGGACAGTAACTGGGGTGTTTGAGCGACGAGGAGTCCTGTGGCACCTTATAGACTAACTGAAGTGTAGGAGCATAAGCTTTCGTGGGCAAAGACCCACTTCATCAGATGCATGTAGTGGAAATTTCCAGAGGCAGGAATAAATATGCAGGCCAGGATCAGGCTGGAGATGACGAGGTGGATCTGATCAAGGAGGATGAGGCCCACTTCTAGCAGCTGATCTGGAGGTGTGAATTCCAAGAGAGCAGAAGCTGCTTTTGTAGTTAGCAAGCCATTCACAGTCTTTGTTTAATCCAGAGTTGATTGTGTCAAACTTAAAGATGAACTGTAGCTCAGCAGTTTCTCTTTGAAGTCTGGCTCCTCTTTTCCTATCTGTCCTTACCTTGGCTATTGCTGTATGAAAAAAATCCTCTTTTTTTCTTGACAACTTTATGTACCCAATTCTTACTGACAGCAAGGGGCCTTCAAAATATTTTCAATTACACTGGATATATCACTGTTAAAATGACTTGAATCAACATGTGAAAAACATGGAAATTGGCAAGGTGACATAAATAGTTTCACTTGTGGTCTACAGATGACTGAGTTGTTAAGTCGAGGCTGTAGAAAACACTTGGCCAGCTAAACAAATTAGGTACATTTTATATTAAAGATGAGCTCTTGGCAAACACATTATATAAGCGAATGCACAACCTTGCAGGACAGGCAGCGAGGCAAGGGTCCACCAAAGAAGTATAGAGACCTGTAGTTAAAAGAAATGGCATGTGAATGACAAAGCCCTGGCTGGGTTGATTTAGTTGGGATTGGTCCTGCCTAGAGCAGGGGGCTGGACTTGATGCCCTTCTGAGGTCTCTTCCAGCTCTATGATTTTATGATTCTAATGAGCATTTTAATATTTTAAAAGAAAATAACTTTTTACTTATTCAATCCACAACAGGCTGAAGAGGCAAATGGAGAGGAAATATGTAACTGGAAGTCAGTGAGTGATTTTAAAGGTAAGGGACAAATGTGTAAATAACCCCACCTTAGGTTCACTTACATCACTTTACACCTCACCTCTAAGTTTGGCTCCAAATCTTTATTTAGTTTTAAATCAAAAAGCCTATTGAAATCAATAGAAAATCTCCAGTGGGCTTTAGATGATGCTTTTAAAGAGTATATACATTAATTTTACTGTGTGGTTTATATTTTGATGAATTGCTTGCCAAATTCAGTCAGATTATTCATGACTTCCCAAAGCGATAAAACCACATTGTGTTCAGTTTCTCGATGTTTTATCGCTATTTCACATTATAATGTATTTATCTTCATCTGCTTGTTATTAAGAAGTTTACAGAGATGTGAAATTGTATAAGGCTAATGTTTCAGAGCTGGTAGCTAGAGAGGTTGTGTTAGCACTGAATTTAGAGGATCCTACATATACCTGATGAAACAATTAATTTACAGCAGGTACAGTATTTACTGAAAACTCACACTATTTCAAATATATACAAGTTAATTATTAAAATACATACATTGTGATTCGATAACTAGTGCACTATCAGATAGAAAAGCAGAATCCATTCCCCATTCTATATTCTTTAATCAAATTCATAAATGGGAATATATGGTTACATTATATGTACTGGCATCAATCTTAGCAGGAAAAAAACCTCATAGTTTCTATTTCTTTAACATTATTATTATATTTTATTGATATTATTGAAGCATTTAGAAACCCCAGTCATGGACCCTTATGCTAAGGGCTGTACAAACAGAACAAAACAGCAAAATAACCCTCCCCCCAAGAACTTACAGTCTGAGTATAATATAAGAAATAACAGATGGACAGTTGTCTGGGGCAGTACAATAAAACAAAGCAATACGATTGCTCAACATGATAGGTTGTGTCAGTGTATATTTTTCAAGTGTGTTATGGCTGCAAAAATGCATCTCTCTCTCTCTCCAATGGCCTAAATTATTGTCACAGTTGAGGACTTGGCCTTTTACCAGTTTACATCTAGGACTAGATTTTCAAAAGTCCTTTGAGTTGGCTTGACACTGCTCCCATTATAGTAGATGGGAGATTTACTTTGAATTAGGGCAATGTAGAACAAACCCCTTCTGAATGTTGGTTAGTATTGGATATAGCATATACCATAAAAGAAACAAAAATTCTGCTAGTATTTGTGTAACCGCCTCCAGATGGAGCCAAACCTGGGCTCTCTGGAGCTTAGTATAGGAGCCTTTGTCACTTGAGCTATAAAGCTAGGTGGCTCTCAGCTTAGGTTGTAGACCTCACTAATTCTTATCTCTTGCTGTAGGTGGTCTAAGTACCACTACATGGAATAGTGAACCACACCCACTAAGCGTGTGGGTTACATTTGCTTGAATTAAAAATTAATTTCAGGCATTTTTAAGTGACCTGTTCCTATAGTATCTCAGGATTTGATCCTGCATCTGTAGTGAGATTTTAACAGAAGCATCAAGCCCTAAGAGATGAATTTATTTGAGCCATGTGACATGAAGGAGTGCTAGTAAGAGACTGCTCTTCATTTCTTGGCTCCACTCATCTGACATGGCTCAGATTTTACAGACGGCAGAGCTCATGAACTTGCAGTGGATTAGGCGACAGGTCATGCAAGATGTTTAAACTAGAATGTTCATGTTGGCAGTACTATATTTTCCATGGGCTGGGATACAGCTCAGCATAACATTTTGACAGAGTTCTTCAAAGCCCTCACCTGAACCAAAGCACAAATTAAAGAGCCTGTAAACAAGGCACAGGCCATACATTCACAGTTAGGATACTGCATACACACATGTACTTTGTCAATGGTGGTGGTAGTGAATATTACAGACTAATTAATGCAACCCCCATGGAATTTTATATGAGATAGACCCCTGTTCCACACAGCAGAACATCAAAACAAATATCAAATCCAATATATTTATGAACCAGTTGAACACCAAAGCCACTGTGCAAATTTACACCCAAAGAAAATCTGGCCCATGTATTGCCCTACACTCTTCATGAGGAAGAGTCGACATGTACCAGCAATCATTTGTGGTGAACAAGAAAACAGAATGAATGTTAAAGAGACTTTACTCCAGTCTTGGTGTAATTAGTGATTTTAAAAGTCAGAGATCAATAAGTAAATACTACCTGGGTAGCATGATTCATTCCTGTCTAAATTGTGAACACTTTTAGTTCATTAAAGGCCTTTTCTCAGGAAAACAATCCCAAACTACCACCAGCTGGGATGCCACAGCTTGTCCCTTTAGTTCAACAGCCAAGTTTTTCAATACTTTAAAAAAAGAGGTTTAATGGAAATGGCACTCATTCATAAATGTAGCATTATCAATGCCTCAGTGCTAACAGTAAAAATCATCTTTGTGAATAACCACCCTACTGACAGTTTCCCTAAACCTGCTGGCCAGCACTCTTGTCTTTGAGATGAGGAGGAACAGTAGGTATTGTGGATTCAGAGTTGTGTCAAGTATATTCAGAAGGTACTCTAAGGTTTTGCATTATAAAAATCCCTTTTAATCTGTCATCTATACAGTGAAACAGGCATAGTCCCTCTGAACAACAGAATAACACAAAACAAGTCTATCGGAATAAAAACGGATTCCTTACTAGATTTTGCCACATGGGATCATTTGCTGCAGAATTTTAACCTCATACTATTTATGAATTTAGTGTTTATGCAAGGTATGGGGAAAGGATAGTCACCACTTGTGAGGCAGCTTACCTAGGCTTTGAACTTAGAATGACTTGAACACAAAGTATAGCCCCTTCTACTGCTCTGTGAAAGGTGCACGACAGGCAATGATGGAGACTGAAGTCCTTTGTTTACAGCACCCAGCAGGCGTACTGTGCGAGAAGCAGTAATGAAAGCTTCCCAGCCAGCCTTCTTCAGCCTAGGACTGTAGGGACAGCTGAATTATAGGTCTGAGAGGGTTATTAAGTCTCTATATCTCCTGAGCAACTGCTGGCTTTTTGGCTGAGGCAGTCAACAAAGGTGGCAACTGCAGGTGCGACTTTTGAGTTGCTGGTGCTTCCCTACCAGGAAACAGGATGGAAACCAGAACAGTCGGCTGGCTTTGTTTGTCTCTTTCCCAAATGTGAGGATAGTTGAAAATGATTGGGGCACCAGCATGCAGCATGATGGAGACCTGGGTTCAGTTGCCTGGTCTACCACAGAATCCCTGGAGTAAGTCGCTTTGGGTACATTTACACAGCAGAGCTAAAGTTGAATTAAACTATGCAACCTCAACTCTAAAATAGCTTAACTTGGCTTTTTGTGCTGTCTACACAGCAGAAAGTAGAAGGAAGAACACTCTTCCTTCGACTTCCCTTACTCCTTGTGAAATGAGGGTTACCCGTGAGTTAGAGGAAGAAGTCCTCCAGCTCGACATTATTTCAGAAAAAAGGCCGGTAGTGTAGGCACTGTATGCCTCGTGAAACCAGGTTTACCTGTGCCGATCAAGAAAGGCTTCTTTGTCGACGCGGCGCATCCAGACTGCCCCAATCTGCCGACAAACAGCTGATCGGCAGAATGGGGCAGCCATTTAAATTTAAATGAAGCCGCGATTATTTTAATCGCGGCTTCATTTCCCTCTGCCGATCTGTCTAATCTACATGCCTCCGTCGACGGAGGCATGTAGTTTAGACGTACCCTTTGTTATTTCTGAATAACGTCAGTTATTCTGAAATAACACTGCTGTGTAGACGTACCCTTTGTGTCTCATCTCCTAACTATAAAATGTAGGTGACAGCCCTCCATAACCTACAGAATGTTGGGACTCTTGGGAGGGTAAACATGCTACAGATTGAGCTGCTGTGGTATTATGGAAATGGAGCAGCCTATAAGCACTATGGACACAGATATAAGTAGTTTATAAAAAGCTTGTGATAGTGTCTCGGTTGCAATAGATGAGATGAGCAGGCTGGTGCAGCCTACTCACACAATGCTCTGACACTTCACTTTTGATCTTGCCTGTGGTAAAAAATCAGTCATTTAGGTTGAATTCTGAATTCCGAAGAAAGTATCTGATGCTCTTTCCTTCCCACCTACACATCAGATAGACAATAATGCAGCTTCTCACTCTCCTTGAATACAAAGGCAAGATTCTGCTGGTGCGTCCCAAAAAATTGCACACCCATGAGGGAAGTAGGTCAGGACACTTTGGAGGCAAAGCTAGGGACCTTGCCACTTTGTGTTGGTCAAGAACAACTTGTGCCAAGCCAACCTAATTTCCTTCTTGACAGAGGAACTGTCCTACTGGATAGGAGAAAAACAGAATACATGAAATATCTTGATTTTTATGAGGTTTTTAACACAATCCCACATGACAAGTTCATAAACAAACTAGGGAAATATGGTTTATCTGAATTTCTTATGAGGTGAGTGTGAAAAGATATCTTTTTAAGAGATCCATAGTGGGGAGGAAGGAGCAAGTTGTTGTATCTGGGTCACTGTTGCTAAGCAGATTTAGCACTCCACACACAGAAGGTCCTTGAATTGCGTGTGGTAGGTGTTGGGGTCCACTCCATAAGAACATAAGAATGGCCATACTGGATCAGGTCAAAGGTCCATCCAGCCCAGAATCCTGTCTGCCAACAGTGGCCAGTGCCAGGTGCCCCAGAGAGGGTGGACCGAAGACAATGATCAAGCAGTTTGTCTCCTGCCATCCTTCTCCAGCCTTTAACAAAGAGAGGCCAGGGGCACCATTCCTTACCCCCTGGCTAATAGCCTATTATGGACCTAACCTCCATGAATTTATCTAGCTCTTTTTAAAACTCTGTTATAGTCCTAGCCTTCACAGTCTCTTCTGGCAAGGAGTTCCACAGGTTGACTGTGCGCTGTGTGAAGAACTTTCTTTTATTTGTTTTAAACCTGCTACCCATTAATTTAATTTGGTGCCCTCTAGTTCTATATTTTAGATATTTAGTTCTAATATCCTATATTATGGGAACAAGTAAATAACTTTTCTTTATTCACCCTCTCCACAACACTCATGATTTCATATACCTCTATCATATCCCCCCTCAGTCTCCTCTTTTCTAAACCAAAAAGTCCCCATCTCTTTAGCCTCTCCTCATATGGGACCCGTTCCAAAACCCCTAATCATTTTAGTTGCTCTTTTCTGAACCTTTTCTAATGCCAAAATATCTTTTTTGAGATGAGGAGACCACCTCTGTACACTAGTGGTCCCCAACCTTTCGGGGCTGTTGGGCACCCGGAGGCGGGGCTGCCCATGCGCCACACGCCCAGTGCCACACATGTGCTGTGCGCCTGGGGCAGGGGCCGCTCACGCACCCGGGGCTGGCACTGCACATGTGCCATGCGCCCAGGGCAGGGGATGCCCACGCGCCACAAGCCTGGGGCCGGCACCGTGCATGTGCCGCATGCCTGAGGCGAGGCTGGCCCAGATGATTCGGCGGGCACACATAGATGCCCCAGCGGGCGCCATGGTGCCTGTGGGCACCACGTTGTGGACCACTGCTGTACACAGTATTCAAGATGTGGGCGTACTATAGTTTTATATAGGGGCAGTAAGATATTCTTCGTCTTATTTTCTATCCCTTTTTTAATAATTCCTAGCATCCTATTTGCTTTTTTGACTGCTGCTGCACACTGTCAGAGAACTATCCACGATGACTCCAAGATCTCTTTCCTGATCAGTTGTAGCTAAATTAGTCCCCATCATATTGTATGTATAGTTGGGGTTATTTTTTCCAATGTGCATTATAGTACTTTACACTTATCCACATTACATTTCATTTGCCATTTTGTTGCCCAATCACTCAGTTTGGTGAGATCTTTTTGAAGTTCTTCACAGTCTGCTTCTGCCTTGACTATCTTGAACAGTTTAGTATTGTCCGCAAACTTTGCCACCTCACTGCTTATCCCTTTCTCTAGATCGTTTATGAATAAGTTGAATAGGATGGTCCTAGGACTGACCCTTGGGGAACACCACTAGTTACTCCTCTTCATTCTGAAAATGTATCATTTCTTCCTACCCTTTGTTTCCTGTCTTTTAACTAGTTCTCAATCCATGAAAGGATCTTCCCTCTTATCCCATGACAACCTAATTTACACAAGAGCCTTTGGTGAGGGACTTTGTCAAAGGCTTTCTGGAAATCTAGGTATACTATATCTACTGGATCCCCCTTGTCCACATGTTTGTTAACCCCTTCAAAGAACTCTAATAGATTAGTAAAACATGATTTCCCTTTACTGAAACCATGTTGAATTTTGCCCAACAAATTATGTTCTTCTACATGTCTGACAATTTTATTCTTGACTATTCTTTATTGGAAATTATTCTTTACTGGAAATTTCCACTACATGCATCTGACGAAGTAGGTCTTAGCCCACAAAAGCTTATGCTCCAATACATCTGTTAATCTATAAGGTGCTACAGGACTCCTTGTCGCTTTTGCAGACCCAGACTAACACAGCTATCCTTCTGATTCATTATTATTGTTTCAACTAATTTGCCTGGTACTGATGTTAGACTTACTGGTCTGTAATTTCCAGGGTTGCCTCTCTGTTGCTGGGGTCAGACTCCATGAGGACAAGCAGTCAGGACAACTGTTTTATGAAGGGCCCTGTGCCCTTTGTGAGCTGTGAGAAGCTGAGCTCCAGAGCAGAAAGCAGGCTGTTGTCCCTCACTCTGAAGCATTTTGCAGCAGGGAAATGCTATTGCTAACTCTCTAACAGAGAAACATGGGCAATATTAATTATAGCAAGGGGAACCTGGGAGGGAAAATTAATATCTTCAGTTTTGATTGTATGTTTTGATTTTTCACCAAGCTGTTCTGGTTAACTTTCTCAACTAGTAGGATTCACCAACTTTTCTTTAAATGCAGTAATAGGGAAAGTGTCATTTGTATTTTGTTGTCCTTACTGGACCCGCTAAATCGAACACTGGAAGATCAACCTCTGCAGAATCAATCTCTGCATTAGAGAAGACATTTCCTTAAAAAATTAAGTATGAGGGGACCATGTTAAGTCTTCAGAGATGCAAAGGTCTGTTATAAAGTCTAATGCCAGTACTGGGCAAATTAGTTGAAACTATTGTAAAGAATAAAATTGTCAGACACATAGATGAATGTAATTTGTTGGGGGAAAGTTGACATGGTATCTATCTGTAAAGGGAAATTGTGCCTTACTAATCTGCTAGAGTTCTTTGAGGGGGGTCAACAAACATGTAGACAAGGGGGAATCCAGTGGATATAGTATACTTAGATTTCCAGAAAGCCTTTGACAAGGTCCCTTACCAAAGCTCTTGATAACCGGTTAAAAGACAGGAAACAAAGGGTAGAAATAAATGGTAAGTTTTCTGAATGGAGAGAGGTAATTAGCGGGGTCCCTCATGGATCTGTTCTGGGACCAATCCTATTCAAGTTATTTATAAATGATCTAGAGAAAGGAGAACTGGGCTGGATGGACCATTGGTCTGACCCAGTATGGCCATTCTTATGTTCTTCAAATACAACACTTGGGAAGGAAAAATGAAATGTGTAACTACAAAATGGGAAATAACTGGTGAAGTGACAATTATGCTGAAAAGGACGTGTGGCGGGGACTGGTGGAATTACCAACTGAATATGATCCAACAAGGTGATGCAGTTGCACAAACAAACAAACAAACAAACACCGGATATCTTTCTGGGGTGTATTAATGTAAGTGTTCTATGTAAGACACAGGACGTAATTGTTCCACTGTCTTTGGCACTAGTGAGGCCTCATCTAGAATATTGTATCCAATTCTAAATGCCACACTTGAGGAAAGTTGAGGACAAATTGGAAAGAGTCCAGAAGAGAGAAGCAAAATGATAAAAAAGTTTAGGAAAGGTTAAATAAATGGGTCACATTTAGGCAAGGTCTACGCTACTGGATAAATTAAATTTAAGATACACAACTCCAGCTTCGTGAATTGTGTAGCTAGAGTCAGCATACCTTAAATTGGACTTTGGCACAGTTCCCTCAATGGTAAGTCAATGGGAGAAATTCTCCTGGTGACTTCTCTTCTCCTCGCAAGGAGTTCTAGCATCGATGGGGGGGCCCTTAGAGTTTGATTTAGTGGGTCCTTACTGGACCCGCTAAATCGAACACTGGAAGATCAACCTCTGCAGAATCAATCTCTGCATTAGAGAAGACATTTCCTTAAAAAATTAAGTATGAGGGGACCATGTTAAGTCTTCAGAGATGCAAAGGTCTGTTATAAAGAAGATTGTGATCAGTTGTTCTCCATGTTCACTGAAGGGAGGACCAGAAGCTGTGATTTTAACCCGCGAGGAAGATTTAGGTTAATTGTTAGGAAAAAAAACTTTTTAATGATAAGGGTAGTTAAGATCATAGAATCATAGAATACTAGGACCGGAAGGGACCTCGAGAGGTCATCGAGTCCAGTCCCCTGCCCTCATGGCAGGACCAAGTACTGTCTAGACCATCCCTGATAGACATTTATCTAACCTACTCTTAAATATCTCCAGAGACTGGGATTCCACAACCTCCCTGGACAATTTATTCCAGTGTTTAACTACCCTGACAGTTAGGAAGATTTTCCTAAAGTCCAACCTAAACCTCCCTTGCTGCAGTTTAAGCCCATTGCTTCTTGTTCTATCCTCAGAGGCCAAGATGAGCAAGTGTTCTCCCTCCTCCTCATGACACCCTTTTAGATACCTGAAAACTGCTATCATGTCCCCCCTCAATCTTCTCTTTTCTAAACTAAACAAACCCAATTCCTTCAGCCTTCCCTCATAGGTCATGTTCTCTAGACCTTTAATCATTCTCGTTGCTCTTCTCTGGACCCTCTCCAATTTTTCTACATCTTTCTTGAAATGCAGTGCCCAGAACTGGACACAATACTCCAATTGAAAGATGGTGAATAAGATGTTGTGGAATCTCTGTCACAGAAGGTATTTAAGAACAGGTTAGACCGAATTCTGTCTGGGATGGTCTAAGTTTACTTGGTGACTTCTTGAGTTCTGGCCCTACATTTCTAAAATTCTGGTTCCCTATTACTCTGAAAGAACTGATGCATATCTAATGTCAGTCTCCAGCCACTATAGTTTAGAGTCGACACCTCTTCTCACCTCAGTGTTCTACAGGTTCTAGCAGTTACAACTCAGCCTTCACTGTTTCTTTTGTCTTGTGTTGTACTGGGTCCTGCTGTGCAAATTTTGAGCCAGATTTTGTTCTTTCTTGCACTGTGGTAAATCTAGAGTGACTGCATAGAGAGACATTCTGGGATGCGGCAAGTGTCAATACATTTATTGCCTGTCCTCTTTGTTTTTTCCATTCACTCCGTTTATTTTGTGACCATTATAAATAATTTGTATTTTGTTTAAAAAAATTAAAGGAATTTCCATCCTGATGGACTGTTATCTGCTAGGATTATTCATTTCTAGAAAGAATTTCATTTATTAGGACTTGTGCTTGCATACTTTTAGCACTTCCATCCACCTAATAATTACTGTGAAATTCTGTTTTATCAATTCTTAAACCTAGATTATTCTTCTTGTACATCTGACCTTTGGTGTCGTCATCCAGCTTGCCAATCAGATAATGAATTGCAGCACTAGGACTGGCTGAATGGTTGATTGCAAACCAATTATTTGTCAGACTTAACCCTATTTCCTTGGTCATGTATTGTCCACAAAAAGACTGCATGTGGATCAACCCTGCATAGCACTGAATATGAAATCAGATGTGTCCCCAGCATTGTCTCCACTCCTTCCCCCTGAGACGTTTGAGGTGAAATCTCAACCCTGCTGAAGTCAATGACAAAGTCTCATCGACTTCACCTCTGGCCTCTTGTAGATGTCCTAAGTTCCATAGAAATCAACTGCATTTATGTCACCATTAGGTGATAGATGGATCAGACCTTTAAACTTTTCTCTGAACCATCAGCGAAAGTGAAAACATGATAGCAGCCAGTGTTGAGAAATAATTACATATTTCAGTTTATCCATGGATTTAAGTAAGCAATAAATGTAACAATGTTTGTTTTACGCTGGTAGGAGATAGCTTAGCAGAGCTGAGAATAGTAAAAACACAGTAGGCTTAATTGTGCCATAGACTCTCAAAGTTTCTCTGATGTTCTGAGCATGTTTTTAAACCCTCTAGATTTTGGCCTTCTCATACTGAGGCACTGGTAGTAACCCATTGTGTGTTGGTTTTGCAAGCATACCTACATATGCTCATCGGTGTAACCTGAGTTACACAAACAAAAGATCTTGAATAATATGCTGTTTAATAGCTAATGTGTTTAGTTTGGATTAGAAACAAATTGGAAATGCTTGCAACAGTTCCTGTAGTATTATTGCTCTATTTATGCACAGCAAAATAATCATATTTATTTTGCATTCATAATGTGTCTATTAGACAATGGTATTCAAAGGATGGTTGCAATAGAAGTTCATTGCTATGCAATTTCTTTTTCTTAATTTCCATTCACTTAAACATAAATTACAATAATTTTCTGACTATGTAGCTCCTATGAGGATACTTCTAGACTTCAATTATACCAAGTAGTTATTTTGGTTTTGTAACTTTAATATAAAACATCAGACATTTAATATCTTTGCTACACAATCAAGCGCATAAAAGCTTATCTGAAGCTCTTGCTAATTGGCCTCTGTTAATTCATATAAAAGCACTTTTGATAATAGCTTGCATAAAAGGAAGAGAGTTAAAGAAAAAAACAATGACTCCAACACTTTAGAACTAAATCACTCCTCAGATGAAGGAGTATGGCCATGAAAGTGGAATAGATTATATAGAGAGAGCTGGGTCAAGGAATTATGACCCTCAGAAAATTATAGGTTGAGAAGAAGCCATGCAATAATGACTCCCATAGGTGTCCCTAGCCCCCTGAATGTTAAAAATACCTTTTGGCCTCTGGAATTTCCACTACATGCATCTGACGAAGTGGGCCTTTGCCCATGAATGCTGATGCTCCAATAAATCTGTTAGTCTATAAGGTGCCACAGGACTTCTCGTTGTTTAAAAATACCTTTGAGTTTGCCCAATGGCTAGTGCCCTGGTGATAAAAATGGCCTTAGTATGTTGTTTGCCTCAGATCCAGGACCTAATTCCCTTACTAGGCATGATATAAAGCTTTACTATGCTACACATTTGGAAATGCTTCAATATTCAGTACTAGTTAAGCAGCTTTTTACATTTAAAACACATAAAAATGTGAACTGGGTCCCCCTCTTCTGCTGCTTTTTGAGGCCAGGCTTTCCCATGTAATTTTGGTTCATCTGCTTTCTGGGTACCCAAACTGGTGCCTGATTTTTGTAAATGTGCAATTCAGGCCTTTAGATGCCCCCATTTCAAAATATTAGTCTTAATTGCCTTACTTTAGCCACAGATCCTTAAAGCTATAACCAGTAATATCTGCCCATTATAAATAAATGAAGTAAATATGTGGTCTCCAAACTGTTCTATGTAGAGAGATATTTTACAGATATATCTTAGTCTGTCTTAAAGGTTAGACAAACTGCTGCCTACTGTTTCTCTATAATTAACAGGCAACCAGAGAACTTCACAAATCCTTGAGACAACTCCTAAAACAAATGACTATAACCTTTCCCCACATACCGGAAAAAAAATAAAATAAAAGCAACACAAGTTCCATTGAAAACTGAATTACACGTATTTGTAAAGAGCAATTAGAGATGAGAATGAACCACTATCTTTGAATGGAACCTCGTACAACAGCAATTTCTGAATTTTTATAATGACTCATCAGCTGCAGACTGGCTTTCAAATGCATTGCAGGTCTGACACTGCAATCTGGCAATTAAAACACCTCCGAGCCTCATCCCTAGGCAAAAATGACTGCTGCCACATATATACATGGCTGTCATTAACATTTCCTCTTCTGGAGCAGTTGCTTGCTGTGGTGTCCTGTCAGTTATGTGCAATTACACTATGTTCTCTCATTTGGTGAGTTGTCAATTATGGCTCTGTTGCTGTAGGAGGGGGACACAGTTCTTCTACTGATTAACCTCGAGGAAGGAAACACAGAGAAGGTTCAGTTATGCAGGTGTATCTTCTGTCAGAGAACTGAGGTAAACTTACAAAAACTATTGGGCAAAATAAAGGGCTTTTTTGCAAGCAGTGTTTTGTTTTAAGAGGTATGTGGGGTTTAAATAAATGGTGGCAGTTCATGTCTGCCCTATTAGTGCTCCTCTCTTCTATATGCTCCTTCAATATGTGTAGCACTGAAACATGCTCCTAGTTCTGTTGCATGTGTGTTTGTTAGTGAAGTCTGCTGGGGGATCGAGGCTCAACATGGGAGCAGCATCCAGCTGCTACTGTGCATGTGCCGTTTCCATGCCCCACATGCTATTTGTTATAAAGGTGCTAGCTGAGGGCCTGAGCATCTGCTCTCAGTGCATTTTTGGTAGTCCAAATTAGGGATGCTAAAATGTGTTTGTTTAAGTAAGCATGTAACTGCTTAAGTAAGTACGTAACCTGTTCCTCTCCCCACTGTATCTGTATCAATGCTTGCGGGGAACCAGCTTTTAACCTCCACCCCTCTGCTGCTGCCTCTCTATCAGAGGTAACAGTGCTGGAGGGCAGATGGCTCCCCAGAAGCTGGTGCTTGCAGGGAACTGGCTTTTAAGTGGGTTCCCTGCACATACTGGCTCCCGCCTCCTGCCCTGCTGCCTCTGATACAGAGGCAGCAGCGTGGGATGGGCAGGTGGACCCCATGCATACCAGCTTCTGCCTCCCTCCAATGCTGCCTCTGATGTAGAGGGGGGAACAAGGGGAGCCAGTGCTCATGGGGAACCAGCTGTCAAGTTGGCTCCCTGTGAGTACCAAATTGCCCCCCCCCATTGCCTCTGATACAGAGGCAGCAATTGGGGTTGGGGGATGGGCTGCGTGTAACCATGAAGTTTAACCAATGAGCCCATGCTCATCAGTTAACCATATACACAGGCCCACATTCACACCCCTAGTCCAAATGCCAAGTTAGACTCCACCTTGCTGCTCCCCTCGATTGATGCAGAGTAGAGTTCTATCTAGGATAAAGGGTGGAGGGATTTTTGGTTCCTCTTGCTGGCTAATCAGTGTTACTGATTTGAAGGGTCTGTCTATGCTGTGTCCTGCCTAGCATATGGCTCTTTTTACTATAATGTAGGTGGGGTAATCGGTATTTAGGTGCCTAATACCTATTGAAATCAATGGGAGTTAGGAGCCTAAATATATTTGAAGAACTGGGCATTGGTCTGTCTTGTAGTGACAGCTCAGTTGAGCATGTATGCTTTAGCAGGTTAAGTAGGGTTCTGTATTTGAGGGCACCTGAGTTCTAATCCTGGGCTACGTCTACACTGGCCCCTTTTCCGGAAGGGGCATGTTAATTTCACCTATCGTAGTAGGGAAATCCGCGGGGGATTTAAATATCCCCCGCGGCATTTAAATAAAAATGTCCGCCGCTTTTTTCCGGCTTTTAAAAAAGCCGGAAAAGAGCGTCTACACTGGCCCCGATCCTCCGGAAAAAGCGCCCTTTTCCGGAGGCTCTTATTCCTACTTTGAAGGAGCTGTCACTGAGCTGTCACTTTGAAGTAGGAATAAGAGCCTCCGGAAAAGGGCGCTTTTTCTGGAGGATCGGGGCCAGTGTAGACCCTCTTTTCCGGCTTTTTTAAAAGCCGGAAAAAAGCGGCGGACATTTTTATTTAAATGCCGCGGGGGATATTTAAATCCCCCGCGGATTTCCCTACTACGATAGGTGAAATTAACATGCCCCTTCCGGAAAAGGGGCCAGTGTAGACGTAGCCCTGCTGTTGGAGCTAACTTGCTCTGTAAGACCTTAACTAAATCATTTTGATCTCAGCATTGGTCTTGCACAAGGGAAAATCAAGAATAACTCCAGTTGAAATATGCTGGTATAAAACTAGCATTAGGGAAATACCAGAATCAGACCCTTTTTCTTTCAGAGTCTCAGTTTCTCCATCTGTAATTATATTTACCTAAGTCATGGCGGTATTTGTGAAGCATACAGACATGTGAAGTTGTATGAAAGTCCATTTGTAACAGAACCAAAAAGAGAATTCAGGACCCAGTACTTAACGAGCTCCTGTGCTTAGTTCACTAGACCATGCTATCTCCAGGAGACACATATTCATGTATCGCAAATGTGAAAATGGGCAAATTTCAGCCCATGTCCAGCAAATGTTTTTATCATGAATGCTTTGACAGATCTAGTTTTTGAAAATATCTCTTACAGGGAAAACTTTGATAATGAAACAGATTTCCCTTTAAAAAAATCAAAAATGGCGAGTCAGAGACTGTTGTTTAGCCCTACACCTGATTTAAAGTGGTATTTTAATGAAGGTTACTGGCTTAATCACACCACAGGTAATGTAATTATTTTCAATATTATTAGGGTGAAATTGTAATTTTATTCAATGGTTGTCTCCTTCTTCTATTCCTGTCTTTTTCTGGAAGGGTTCACTAGTAAATTTCTATTACATAGATCAGTCATATTAATTTTTTTCCCCTGAGTATAACTATGCTTTCTCTAAGCACACAACTGTTTTTTTTAACTATGGTAGGTAGGAATTATTTACATTACTGAATGACTGACAGACTGTAAGAATAACATTTCAGATTTCCATTTCCCTTAATTGGGTTACAGGAGGCGTGCAAAGCTGTGAAGATTGGCTGTGCAATTTCATTGCTACAGTGGCTCCTTTATTTTCAGAAAAGAACTTACCATAAAACATCCTGACATTTGAACGTGATTCCTCTCCTTCAGAAATCTTGAATGATTGCCATTAAAATTGTTTGTTGGAAGAACATGATTGGGGAGCCAATGTTCAGCAGCTTGTCTGAATTCTGAATAATCCATGCATGTATATGTTCATAGGACTTGCAAATAATATCAAGGGGAGAGTAGTCACCATGGAGAATTTGGTTTCAAATGTTTCAATGGCTGAGTGCTAATTTTACAGTTTTAGAGTAAGTTGCTAACAGTCTTGTCTGAAATCAGTCTCAGATTGTACCACCTTCTCATCTGGGCTGACCCATTGGATAGGCATTCTAGAGACTCTCTCAATGCATCTAAATTCTGTTTTAGCAACACTTTTGTTAGTCTAGTATGGGGCCTGCCTTGGGAATGGACTATTAGTCAGGATGGGCAGGGACAGTGTCCCTAGGTTCTGTTTGTCAGGGCTGGGATGGGTTTTGGGCTGGATCACTTGATGATAACCTGTTCTGTTCATTTCCTTTGAGGAATCTGGCACTGGCCACTGTTGGACCTTTGGTCTGACCTAGTGTGGCCATTCCTACAATCTTATTTTTGGATGTCTATCATTTAAGTATTACAGCTGAAGTAATATGAGAAAGTTTGACCATGGGCTTTTCATGGTAGCAACATTAAGGAGAGGAAGGGTACACAGCATGTAGAAAACCATTGTAAATATATCTAAAATAACTTTTTTATTTAAGACCCTATAAAAAGTACATTGAACTCACAAAGGATGTTAAAAAATTGGAGAGGCTTCAGAGAAGAGCCATGAAAATGATTAAATGATTAGAAAACAATCCTTATTGTGACAGGCTCAAAGAACCCGATATATAGAGCCTTGCAAATCCTCAGATATCCACTTTATATCTGTGGGCATCTGTGGATATGGATGCAGATAGCCACAGATCATTTCTGCATAGGGCTCTATCAATACATTTAGCTTAACAAAGATAGCATTCAGAGGTGATTTGATTACAGTCTATAGATTCTACATGGGAACAGATCTAGCAGAGAAAGGTATAACATGACCTTTCTATATAACATTTAACATTTCTGTGGTGGGAAGAACACCTCAGCAGTCCAGCACTCTGGCATTTAATTTCAGAAAGGGGAATTACACAAAAATGAGGAGGTTAGTTAAACACAAATTAAGAGGCACAGTGACTAGAGCCAAATCCCTGCAAGGTGCATGGAAACTTTTTAAAGACACCATAATAGAGGCCCAACTTAAATGTATACCCCAAATTAAAAAACATAGTAAGAGACCTAAAAAAGAGTCACTGTGGCTTAACCACTGTGTAAAAAAAGCAGTGAGGAACAAAAAGGCATCTTTCAAGAAGTGGAAGTCCAATCCTAGTGAGATAAATAGAAAGGAATATAAACACTGTCAAATCAAGTGTAAAAATGTAATAAGAAAAGCAAAAAAAGCTTGTGAGGAACAACTAGCCAAAAATTCAAAAAGAAATAGCAAAATGTTTTTTAAATACATTAGAAGCAGGAAGCCTGCTAAAAAATCAGTGGGTCCCCTAGATGATCGAGATATAAAAGGAGCAATCAAGGACGATAAAGCCATTGCAGAGAAACTAAATGATTTCTTTGCTTCAGTCTTCACAGCTGAGGATATTAGGGAGATTCCCAAATCTGAACCGTCCTTTGTGGGTAATGAATCTGAGGAGCTGTCCTGGATTGAAGTGTCATTAGAGGAGCAAATAGAAAAACGTAATGTTAACAAATCACTAGGAGTGGATGGCATTCATCCAAGGGTTCTAAAATAACTCAAATGGGAAATTGCTGAACTATTATCTGTGGTTTGTAACCTATCCTTTAAATCGGCTTCCATACCTAATGACTGGAAGGTAGCTAACGTGACACCAATATTTAAAAAGGGCTCCAGAGGTGATCCTGGCAATTACAGACCGGTAAGTCTAACTTCAATACCGGGCAAATTAGTCGAAACAATAGTAAAGAATAAAATTGTCAGGCATGTAGAAGAACATAATTTGTTGGACAAAAGTCAATATGGTTTCTGTAAAGGGAAGTCATGTCTTACTAATCTATTAGGGTATGTCTACATTACAGCACTAATTCGAACTAACTTAATTCGAATTAGTTAATTTGAACTAAGCTAATTCGAACTAGTGCATCTAGACCTAAAAACTAATTCAAATTAGCATTTTGCTAATTCGAAATAGCATGTCCACACTGAGTGGACCCTAAACCGAAGTTAAGGCTGGCCGGAAGCAGTGCCAGCAGGGCATCAGGTTAGGACTTAGAGCATGGAGCTGCTGACTCAGGCTAGCCAAGGGCTGTGCTTAAAGGGACCCGACCTCAACCCCAGACAGACAGTTCTCAGGGGTTCCCCGCTTGCTTGTCTACCTTGATGAGGGACAGCTAAGCAGTCCTATCTTGGAGTGCCCTGAGTGCCCACACTCGGCACATCACAGCACTCGGCCATCAGCCCGGCTGCACTTGCCACAGGCTGCCATCCAGGGGGGGTGGTGTCAATCGGGGGGCTGTCAGGATCCAGGAGACCCTGCAGGAGAGCTTCCACCCCAAGGAGTCCATAGAGCCACCCCAGTCCTCCCCATCGAGGGCACGTACCCCATTCCTCCCTCACCTCCTTCCACTTACCCCTCCCTAGCCCCCCTTCCTGATGTAAAAAATAAAGGACACGTGTGGTCAAAAATAGAAACTCTCTTTATTTAACAAAACTGGAGGTAGTGGGGGGGATTAACCTCTGGGGAGACTGGGAAAAAGAGGTGGGAGAGGGGAAGAGAGAGGATGGGAGAGGGGAGTGGGAAACCTGGGAGGAGGGAGCTGGAAGGGGGAAGCCAGGGGAAGAAGGAGGAGGGGAAGTATAAAACTATGGTACGCCCATATCTTCAGTACTGTGTACAGATGTGATCTCCTCATCCCCAAAAAGATATTTTGTCCTTGGAAAGGGTTCTGAAAAGGGCAACTAAAATGATCAGGGGTTTGGAACAGGTCCCATATGAGGAGAGGCTAAAGTGACTGGGATTTTTCAGTTTGGAAAAGAGGAGATTGAGGGGGGATATGATAGAGGTCTATAAAATCATGAGTGGTGTGGAGAGCATGCATAAAGAAAAGTTCTTCATTAGTTCTCATAAATAGAAGGACTAGAGGACACCATATGATATGAATAGGTAGCAGGCTTCAAACTAATAAGCAAAAGTTCTTCTTCACAAAGCAAATAGTCAACCTGTGGAACTCCTTGCCACAGGAGGCCGTGAAGAACTATAACAGAGTTTAAAGAGAAGTTAGATAAATTCATGGAGGTTGGGTCCATGGAGTGCTATTAGCCAGAGGGTAGGAACGGTGTCCCTGGCCTCTGTTTGTGGAAGGCTGGAGATGGATGGCACGAGACAAATGGCTTGGTCATTGTCTTTGGTGGATCCCCTTCGGGGTAGCTGGTGTTGGCCGCTGTCAGCAGACAGGCTACTGGGCTAGATGGACCTTTGATCTGACCCAGTACGGCCGTTCTTATGTTTATGTTCTAAGCTCACAATACGCCCCTTCTGGCTTTGGAATCTACAAGAGAAAAGAATTTCTGATAAAACTATTGACTGAAATCTTGGTTTAGTTCTAGGACTGACACAAGCTGTTGATACATGCCAAATTTCTAAGCTTTAAGGTTAGTCCCTTAGCTCCACTTTTTATTGGTCTTAGTTAATCAGACCTGCTCACATCCACATGCAATTTCTTTCCCTTTTCTTTGTGTGTATTTGATTCTACCCATTAAAACATTTTCTAACTTTATTCTTCAGCCAGGGGAGGAGAAAGCAAGGGGCCACTGCCAAACAAACCACCCATAAAAACAAAGAAACCCACCGCCACCCAGCTAATATTTGTCCACTTTCCATTTTTTCAATGGGAAGCTGGCATTGCCTTCCTTGAAATATTGCGTTCCTTATGCCAAATGGTTGTATAAAGATATAGATATCCACACTTTTCTCACATGACCTCCAAATGGAGTCCAACAGTCTGCTGCAAACATGGAATCTTCCCCTGGTTCCACAGAAAAGTCTGCCAAAAATATGAGTTAGAATGCCCACATCTCTACTCATAATGTTAAGGATAAGTAGAAGGGGGAAAGGAGATACTGGCTTTGCAGTGTGCACCCTGCAACTGTGTCTCCCTTAAGACTTTACACAACACAAATCAAATAACATGTATTATTGACTAAGTCTTTCACAACATTGGGTCTCCACATTCTCTGTGGCGATTTGAGCAGTTGTACTTCAATAACATTATTTCCTGATATATGCAGGAAATAAAAATTGTGTATACAACGTTCCCTGCATAGAATACAAAGGAGAAGTGTTATGATTCTGTCCTTCTTTAGCCATGGTGACTTTTTGAAAGGACTTTTTCTCCCACTCCTCCCACAGCAGTCCAAAAGTGTCCTGTCTTCTCTCTAATTAATGATACTGCTTGTCAGACATTGCAGATGTCTTCACATATGGCTCATTACCCTTAAGACAGAAACAATGTAAAAGTTAAAGGTTTATTTCCATGGGTTCCTTTGGCAACCATGAAGGATGAAGTCATTAAAAATACTTTTAACTAAACTGAGAATTGCCATGCAGTCTTCTGTTTTGCTGCTCTTATAGTATTGCCTGGCAGTAATGGCTCCTAAATCAAGGTTTATTAGCTTTTGTTTATGGTAGAATTTGCCTGGAGCTGAAGAAAATTGAAACAATAGTAATAAAACATGTATATATTGTCCAGGTACTAAGTAACTTACATTGTTTTGCAGGCTTCATAGCAATAAAGTGAATTCATTAGAAATGTGCTTACTTATTCCTTTGTATACTGATGAGAACCCACATAAAATCTGGCAAATCTGCTATATTAAATTAATGAAGTATCTATGTAAATTGAAAAGAGGTACAATGGTTAAAAGTCAATTGCATCATGGCAGTTGAGATACACTAGTATTTCACTGCACTTGGACTAAGAATTGTGGAGTATTTGCAGTGCAGTTTGGTAGTTCTTAGTAAATGTTGTCTTTTGAATTATTAATAGGGATATGAGTGTGACAGTGAGATCTTACAAAGCTCATACATAAACCAGGATTAATATGTGTACCTGCTGGAATTTCTAACATGGCTAACTAGGATGTACTTTGCTACCTTTGCTGAATGCTCTCTCAGCCCATGAAGCCATATGGCCCTGCTAAAGGACATGTTTTACTCTTAAAAGTGTCTCTGCAAAACAGGTACCTCCTTACTCAGTAGTTTTACTCCCAGGCTATGTCTAGACTGCAGAGTTAAATGGGAAAAAGATATGCAATTTGCGGTATGCAAATTGCATATCTTTTTCAGATTTATTTTCGAAACAGGCTTTTCTGAAATTTGGCGCATCTGCATGTTGCCGAATTTTGGAAGAAAGGGCACTTTCGACATATCCCTTATGCCTCACAGAACAAGGTTTACAGGGATGATGAAAGAGCATCTCCTCTTTTTTGAAATTTTTTTCCTTGGACGCCACATTGCTTTTCTGGGATACCTCTGATATCCCAGAAAAGCAATGTAGTCTAGTCGTAGCCCCAGTGTGCTTGAAGAGTTGTATCTGCTAACATTAGTGACTACAATATAGGTTTGGCTGGATTTTCTGCCGCTTTTTCATCCTTGTTAGCTCTGCAGGACAAATCCAGCTAAGACAGAGTGAGTGGCTTCTGTTCTACCTTACACAACTGTTTTGCCTAATACCATTCAGCTACACCTGTGCAAATGCACTATAAACAATGAGGCTGCAACTAAGGGTCTAATTTGGCCTGCAGAGCTTTTATTCCTGGTGATGTATAAGAGGGAAAGAAAGTAGCTTGACTCTTGGAACCCTGGTCGAGTCTGCAGGCAGGCCATTAGAGAACAAAGTATTTTAAAATTGTAATTTGGCATGGTTGCTATGAAAATTGCTGATGGGCGTATGTAAACTAAGCCTGTTGGGTTTTCAGAGAGGAGACTTTACCTTAAAATATAGTTATCTGCTAAGTGGAGTTAATATGCAAGACTGTCTCAGTAGGCCAGTTGTTAGATCTAGCATTCTATGCCTTCTAACTAATATTGCTCCCGATATGAAAATAAAACCACCACTGAATAATCCACTCCTCTAAAATCAAGTCGATAGGGGGTACATTGTGTCTGACAGTTGTGGGATTTTCGGGGGAGTTTTTTTTATCAACTGTATCCTAATTAAACATGAGATCTTAGACACAGGAAGGGAGATTCTGTTATGAATGAATTCATTAGATTGTCTCTTATAGGGGTGCCAAGTGTGAACAACCACCCCATTAGGAGAACTAGAAAGGACAGTGCTGGGAAATGGGCTAGAGAGACCCACACCATTAGGAGAAACAACCAAAGAGTACTAGATTATCTGGATGAGACCCCAAATGGTGCTGAAAATAACTTTTCCCCCTTTATTGGGTCAATACAGTCTCTTCAGGCAGAAGCTAGTGTACAGCTTCATGGGACGCTCTGGCTGGCAGAAAGTCCACTAAGTGGCAGCAATGGAGCAAGCCACATGATGAAACTTCATCTATGAAAAGAGGAACCTAGGAGAGTCTATTGTAGCCTCTAGTGTGTATGTGTGTGGTAGAATGACTGGCTATAGAGTTCAGGGGTGTGCTCACTTGGTACAGCCTCTTCTAATTTGGAATTTCTGTTGCTTCCAGCCCAAGATTTAAGCTGCTCCCACCTGCTGAAATCTCTAAGGGGAAGGAGGAGTGGAAACACTTCTTGCCATTCAACAAGGGTGAATCTTTACTGAGACAGGGATGTGAACTGAGCCAATTTTGCTTTGAATGGTGCATTCAACTCCTGATATGGTCGCGGAAGATTTATGGAAAGAACCACAGGATGTGCACACAGAAGCAGTTGAGCTCAGTGAGGGTTGAGGATGTGGCGGATGTAAAGCAGGGGGTTATTCAGTCTGCAGCATCATGAGACGTAAAATGGAAAAAGAGGTTGAAGTGAAACTGTGAGATGGGAAGGAATTAGGTGTCTAAACGGAGACCTCCGCTCTGAAACAGAACTGGCTTTGGAGACTTTTGCGGGTCTGTGCTTGAAACTAAACTCACAATAGCTTTGTTTATAATTGCTATTAAAATGGGATGCACTGTTCTAATGAGAAGGTTAAGGTAGAGGTACAGTCCTGCTTCTAAAATGTATGTCGCAGTGATGTTAATTAGGAGCTATTAGCAATTTCTCTAGCAATTAGTCTGTTGTTAGGTTTTTATTCTCCCTGCACCATCATCATTTTTTGTATAGCAATAGAATTTTGGTTTATGATGCAGTACTACTGTATCTATTTTAACTGCATATTTAAAGACGGACTATGTTGGGTCAGTAATATTCTGTATGGTTCACATACTACACTTCTGTATAAACCTCCTTCACCCATGTTAATAGGACATAAAGTATATGTCTACATAGCAAAGTTGTCTTTTGAATGCGTCCGCTATTTCAAAATATAGTGGACGCGCTATTTTGCCATCCCTGTAAACCTCATTGTACGAAGAGTAAGGGATGGCTCAAAATAGCGCTGTAATTTGAAATTTGGCATTGTGAAGACAGCACCAAATGATGAAATAAGCTATTCTGAAATAGATTCGAAATAAGCTATGCAATTTACATAGTGCAAATTGCGTATTTTATTTCGAGTTTCGGGTGCTGTGTAGACTCACCCAAAGAATGCAGAGGTAAAGCACTCCAAAGTGAGAAAATTCAAAATTTAAGGTTTCTCGTGCAACTTTAATTGTTTCCCTGTGCACACCATCGTAGACTGAAACCATCTCAAACAGGAAGCTTATAAAGAAAGTAGATACAAACAAACTTCCACACAGCTTGCAATCCAACTTTGTCTTCCTTGTTTACCAATCCTGCCTGGATCTTAATGCAGCACTAGTAGCCAAATAGTATACAGCAAATAAAGTTATCATTGAAATATTTATCCATTATGATATAGATATGGATTGTGAATTTGGGTTTGTTGATTCTTCAGTTATCACAGACTATAGTCCTGTGAGCCACAAACTGAGGGGCATGTGAAGGGGGCACAGAGGAACATTAGAGGCATGCATGGTAGGACATGGGTCAGCTCCCACAAAGGGTGGGGAGAAAGTGCCACCTATTGCCACTTTACTCTCTACCCAGATCTGACCTCCACCCCAGCCTCAGTTCTGCCTCCAGCCCAGGTCTGCCTTCATTCTCTCTCTGCTCCCAAGCTAGAGCTGCTTCTTGTCCCAGTTCCTTCTGCACCCCTAGTTCTGACTCCAGCTCCAACTTCAGCTCAAGCTCCTCTGCTGAGCCAACTGTGCATTAATGTGGAGGGGAGAGGGAAGAGATTCCATTACCAGTAAGGGGAGGTACATTAGGAAAGTTTGGGCACCAAACTATGGCCCCCTGTGCCATTCAGTAGACAAGCTGAATGACACAGAATAAAGAGGCATCTTAGCAGTATTTTTATCTCCAATTTTCTCAAAATGTTGACACTCAGGAAGAAATGGAACCCAGAACATTTCAGCCTCCAAGATCAAAGTTTGCAAATGTTATAAGCAACTTAAATAAATTCTTATGTCACCTTAGCTGTAGCTGGTGCAATATGCTCCAGTATAATGCTGAAAAAATAGCGGCCTGATTTCTCTACTTATATAAATCAGTACAGTTTTATTTACTGCAGCACAGCTGTACCAATTTATACCAGCAATGAATTTGGCCTATTGTATTTTGAAGAAAATAAGTAAAAAAAATATATATTCCGGCACCTGAACGGATAGATGGATTATAGATTTCCAAGCATTGGGGTGAACTTCATAATCATTTATTTGACTTTGGAAATTTTACAAAGATAGTGAGTTTCAGAAATATTTTTCTTTTAACCTAGGGGATTGCATGCCCCAAGGGTGAATGCAAAACACTATGGGATCTTTTAATAATCATAAATGAACCCCTTTTACATCCCTATATATCCAGTTTCTTATGCAGTTTTTCTTACCATAGTACCTGAGTGCATCCTAAATAAATAACCCTCCCTCTCCATCAACCTCCTGCAAATCTGTACTTGCTCAGCACAGTGTTCATAGCTACTCTGCTAAGCCACTGTCTAAGTTCTACATCAGAAATGAGTGCTGCTTGCTGTGTCACCAGCGCCACATTTTGCTTAGCAAGAGGCATTGTTTTCCAAACTTGCAGCAGACTGATATATCTAATTGCCGCCCTGCTTTGTCTCTTACAGGAGTAACATTTGTCCATGTCATCTGGTATTATTTTTTTCTCAATGAATTGTTATTTCCCCACCTCACCTTCCTTGCCAAAGGCAAACCTGAGTAAGTTGATCAGCAGGACCAGCTCTGGGGTCCGGTAGTTAGTATCTCTTCAGGAGGTTATTTTTTATACTACTGACACCTGCTCCATACAGTCAGATTCTTGTACAGGTGCCCAGACAGACTGTGACATTTACAACCTTTACACAATATTCACACTGGTTCGTTGCCATTACTGCCGCCTGGAAAAAAAAATAAAAAAGGACACCATCTGCTGTGACAACTGTTTCACCAGCAAGACTTCACACAGGCCAGGCACGGTCACTTGCTTACTTTAAAGAGACATTGTAACTGGAGTTTGGTGTCTTGTGTGGTTCTAAGAGTATTGTGTGATAGCGTAGCCCCTGCATTGATTGTGAAGTGGATCCAGCTGATGGGGTGAAGCTAAAGCAGTTAGCAGGCAGCAGGGATTCTTCTCATCATATAGCTTTGCAACGCAGAAGCAGTTTCTTATTTCAGATTATGTAGCAACGCTGGCATTGATGTGTTTTATGCCTGTCACACTTGGGGTACGTCTAGACTACAGGGTTTTGTCGACAGAAGTTTTGTCGACAGATACTGTTGACAAAGCTTCCGTCGACAAAGAGCGTCTAGACTGCATCCAGTTCTGTCGACAAAGCAAGCCACTTTGTCGCCATAACAGTGTGGACGGAAAGGACAGTGTAGATGCAATAATGCCTTCTACTGACAGAACTCTGTCGACAAAAGGCGTCATTCCTCGTAGAATGAGGTTTACATACGTCGACAAAACTGCTGAGTTTTGTCGACGTTATGTCGACATAACTCAAAGGCAGTGTGGACGCAGGTATAGTTTTATCGACAAAAGTCCACTTTTGTCGACAAAGCCCTGTAGTCTAGACACACCCTTAGACTGCAATGCCTAACTTAGCACTAAGTTTGAATGACGAAGTTCTTAAGATGTCTGTTAATGGCCAACTCCTCACCAGTCCCATACAAGTTACCTGGTGCTGTGGGCACAGCCATCGTTTCTGTTACTGTGGCTGAGAAATTGTACAGATTGGCTGTGTCTACACTGGTCAGTTTTTCCGGAAAATCAGCTGCTTTTCTGGAAAAACTTGCCAGCTGTCTACAGTGGCCGCTTGAATTTCCGCAAAAGCACTGACGATCTCATGTAAGATTGTCAGTGCTTTGGCGGAAATACTATGCTGCTCCCATTCGGGCAAAAGTCTTTTTCTGAAAAACTTTTGTGCAAAAGGGCCAGAGTAGACAGCAGAGATTTGTTTTCTGCAAAAAAGCCCCGATCGCGAAAATGGCGATCGGGGCTCTTTTGCGGAAAAGCGCGTCTAGATTGGCCACGGACGCTTTTCCACAAAATGTGCTTTTGTGGAAAAGCGTCCTGCCAATGTAGACGCACTTTTCCGAAAATGCTTTTAATGGAAAACTTTTATGTTAAAAGCATTCCCGGAAAATCGCGCCAGTGTAGATGTAGCCATTGAGTCTCTGTGGTTCAGGACTCTCTGGATGCTGTGGTACTAGAGCGCCCCAGCAGCAGAGATTGCCAGTGGCTCAGCATGGAGCTGGCTGGTGGGACCAGAAGGGCAGTAGAGCCCATGGGGCACCAGAACCTGCAACTGGTGAAGCAAGGAAGCTGCAGAGGGAGGTCAGAGGGGTCGCTAGGCGCTCCGGTGGGACTCCCACAGTTTGCAGGGCCAGGAGCTCAGGCAGGGCTGCTGCAGCTTGCAGTACCGGGAGGCTGAGGAGAGGAACCTAAATGATGGGGGAGAGGAGCCCAGAGGAGAGGTGGCGCCTCCCTCTCCCAGTTCTCCCCTGATCTGGCAAACTCCCTTGTCCAGGACTGATTAGGTCCCGAGGGTGCTGGAACAGGGAGGTCCAATCTGTGTAGTTAATTGTTTGACCATACTTGGGTTTATTATAAAATATATTGAAGAGACCAAACAACCAATTATGGCTATCAGTTAATAACAACATTGCACAGAAAAAAGATTCTGTATGACCCTAGGCCTCAGGAAACTGCCTCGAGTAGCGCTGTTCTCTTTTCCTGATGCAGAACATGCACTCCTGGAGTCCCACATTGCAGCTGGCATTATGTACATGATGATTTTAGACACTATGCATCTCTTTACACATCACTAAATTCCAACCCATCAGCGTACCCTAGTTCCCTCACTCATTGTTCTGCTCCTTCCTTTTCTTTGGAATGCTAGTATCCAAACCACATACTGGCCCATGAAGGTAGTTTCCAAGCTCGTACTAAGCCATAGAGCAAATGTATCTTGAGTTTTGACACATTTCCTATCTGCCTATCTGAATGCATACTTTGGTAAATGCAAGATGTTATGGGACACGTAGCATAAGTGAGCAAGGTTAGAATAAATGTATAGACCAGTTTAAACTACATAACAGCCATAATATTTGTGCTTAATGCATGCTAATTTACAAGGTATGGAAATATACATTTTATATATATATGTCAACACTACCAAGAAAAGGGCTGACACTATTTTATCAGTTGGGATTTGGCAAGTTTAGGAAACTTTGAAGGCCACATTCAGGAGACAACTTCAGCCCCATCCATTCTCTTCTGTTTCACTTTCAATGCTGTGATCATCATAAACCTTTCTAAGGTCATTCAGAATCACACTTAAGTAGGCGCTTAAGAGTACATTTACACTGCAGAGGAAGATTGAAGCTCTCACTAGCGATCTACCAGGGTTCGAATTAGTGGTCTAGTAAAGAAAGCTAATTTGAAGTGAGGGGGCACTCTGGTCGATTCTGGTAACCCTGCTTTCATAAGGAGTAAGGGAAGTTGAAGGAAGAGTGTTCTCTCTTTGACTTCCTGCAGTGTAGACAGCGCCAAAAGCAGAGTTAAGCTACTTTGACTTCAGCTACGCAATTAATGCAGCTGAAGTTGTGTATCTTAATTCAACTTTGTCCTGTAGTGTAGACGTACCCCAGTTGTGTTCCATGAATGCATATACTAGGCTATATCAAGGCCTGAATACCAGACAGCTTCGGCCACACACTTCAGAATGGGGACAATCCTAAGAGTTTAGAAAGTGTCTGGTTCTAAGCGAGTGCTGCTGTTCCTAAATAACAGTGTCCCCCACCACCCAGCAGCACTAGATAAGATCAAAGAGATTCTTCCTTCTCTGGTAAAATCTGTTTGATAAAAATGAAAAATCTAGAAATAAAAATACTTTTTTTCTGCTCGTTTTTTTTTGTTCAGGGTCTGGGTGTTTCAGTGCTTCAGATATACTTCCAGTCTGAGATTTTTAAAAAGTGCCAGCATCCACTTGACTCTAATACTAATACATTGACTATAGCTGGACATTTATTATATGCATGGCTGTGCACTGACAGTGTTTCTCACCAATTGCTACCCATCGCTTTGGTATCTGAATACCTATGTATGCTAACACTTAATACTCATTATTGTGTCCAGATGCAGTCTTTCTTTGTGTAGAAGTCACACATTTCTACATAGTGTCTTCTCTAACCCTGCTCATGCAAAAGCTTTAGGATGGTTTATCTGCTTCCTGTAAAAATCTCATTTGGCAAACTCAGCAATGATTTTGGGCTGCTACTAAGTGGTGCTGGAAATACATTAGCCTATTTTGTATTGTTAATCTTCCCTGGTATCTGGAGACGTTTTAAAGTTGACTTCTTGTGCTTACTTCTAGTGATGCCTGTTTACCTCTTAGAGCCCTGCATATCTGCTTTATAGTCACAGGTATCCTCATTCAAAGTTGTGGATGCTGATATCTCTGGCTCGTGTTTGTGGCTACTGATGCAGGTGTGGATACAATATGTTGTATCTGCGCAGGGCTTTACCTGTTAGTCTCTATCTGAGTTTGCTTTTTATTCTTTTTCCTTGTGTTCATCTTTACTGCAGTCAGCAAAGGAGGAATATACT
This sequence comes from Pelodiscus sinensis, assembly GCF_049634645.1. Taxonomy (NCBI): domain Eukaryota; kingdom Metazoa; phylum Chordata; order Testudines; family Trionychidae; genus Pelodiscus; species Pelodiscus sinensis. Next base: position 313,525,737 of record NC_134711.1, read on the forward strand.
GTTCCTCATTAAAAAGACTAAAGGAAATGTCACACATTGCAGTACAGTGCTGAACTGGGTAAAGTCTAAAACAATGGAAAGATAAAGCAGCAGTGAAAAGCAAATCAGCAGATACTCTGAAGGACTATATATAGAAAATGTTGCGAGAACTCCTTTAAACTAACTGAATACGATCGGCTAAATTGAGAAGCAGCATGTCCCAATTTAGACTCCCTTGTCTTCAGACTCTCTTAGGTTTAGAGGTGCTGACTCGATGCGTACTTCGGGGGCTGGAGCACCGAGGGGAAAAATAGTGGGTGCTCAGCACCCATCAGCAGCCAATCTCCCTCCCCGTTGCCTGTTTCACCCCCTTACCCCCGGATCTCTCACCCCTGGTGGTGCGGCTGATCAACTCCTTCCCCACTCTCCCAGACGCTTTTCTGGAATAAGCTGCGAGCTGTCTACACTGGCCCTTGAATTTCCGGAAAAGCAACGACGCTCTACTGTACAAAATCAGCCGCTACTCCGGAAAAACTATTCTGCTCCCACTCGGGCATAAGTCCTTATTCCGGAACACTGTTCCAGAAAAGGGTAAGTGTAGACAGCCCAGTAGTCTTTTCCGGAAAAAAGCCCCGATCGCGAAAATAGCGATTGGGGCTCTTTTCCGGAAAAGCGTGTCTACATTGGCCACAGAAGCTTTTCCGGAAAAAGGGCTTTTCCGGAAAAGCAGCCTGCCAATGTAGTCGCTCCTTTTCCAGAAAAACTGAAAACGGAATAGTATTCCGTTTTAAGCATTTCCAGAAATTCATGCCAGTGTAGACACAGCCTCGGTGTACAAGGGGTGTGCTTAGATTCAGATATTGCACCGCTGCGTGGCTCAGCATATATAGCTGGCAGGAATGGAGTCAGCCCTTGCAAGGGGATGATCCTTTCACCCTTTCCCATTCCAAACATGCTTTGACAGGGGTTGGCTGCTGTCTGAACCTCCGGTGAGATTTAAAGAGCCAGATTCTAATACCATTATTTCTGTTGAACAGTCGTTCACTTCGCAGTTAATCGCACCGAATACATTAAAATAATAGAATCACAGAATACTAGAACTAGAAGGGACCTCAAGAGATCATCAAGTCCTGTCCCCTGCCCTCACAGCAAAACCAAGTACAATCTAGATCATCCCTGATAGATGTCTATGCAACTTGCTCTTAAATATCTCCAGTGATTGAGATTCCACAACCTCCCTAGGCAATTTATTCCAGTGTTTAACCACCCTGACAGTCAGGAAGTTTTTTCTAATGTCCATCCTAAACCTCTCTTGCTGCAATTTAAGTTCATTGCTTCTTGTCCTATCATCAGAGGCCAAGGAAAACAATTTTTCTCCCTCCTTTTTTTAACACCCTTTTAGATATTTGAAAAATGCTATAGTGTCCCCTCTCAGTCTTCTTTTTTCTAAACGAAACAAGCCCAATTCCTTCAGTCTTCCCTCACAGGTCATGTTTTCTAGATCTTTAATCATTTTTGTTGCTCTTCTCTGGGCCTTCTCCAAATCTTCCTTGAAATATGGTGCCCTGAATTGGACACAATACTCCAAGGTTACGTCTACACTGGCATGATTTTCCAAAAATGCTTTTAACGGAAAAGTTTTCCGTTAAAAGCATTTTCGGAAAAGCACATCTAGATTGGCAGGATGCTTTTCTGCAAAAGCACTTTTTGCGGAAAAGCGTCCGTAGCCAATCTAGACGCAGTTTTCCGCAAAAAAGCCCCGATCGCCATTTTCGCGATCGGGGCATTTTTGCAGAAAACAGTACTGTGCTGTCTACACTGGCCCTTGTGTGCAAAAGTCTTTCGGAAAAAGACTTTTGCCCGAATGGGAACAGCATAGTATTTCTGGAAAAGCACTGACGATCTTACATGAGATCAGTGCTTTTGCGGAAATTCATGAGGCCAGTGTAGACAGCTGGCAAGTTTTTCCGCAAAAGCAAATGATTTTGCGGAAAAACTTGCCAGTCTAGACACAGCCCAAATGAGGCCTTATCAGTGCAGAGTAGAGCGGAAGAATGTCTTCTTGTATCTTGCTCTCAACACTTCTGTTACTACATCCCAGGATCATGTTTGCTTTTTTTGCAACAGTTTAACACTGTTGACTCATATTTATCTTATGGTTCACTGTGACCCTTAGATCCTTTTCTGCAGTACTCCTTCCTAGACAGTAACTTCCCATTCTGTATGTGTGACATGGATTGTTCCTTCCTAAGTGGAGTACTTTGCATTTGTCCTTATTAAACTTCATTCTATTTACCGGGGACTATTTCTCCAGTTTGTCCAGATACTTTTGAATTATGACCCTATGCTCCAAAACACTTGCGATCCCTCCCAGCTTGGTAACATCTGCAAATTAAATGAGTGTACTCTCTGTACCAATATCTAAATAATTGATGAAGATATTGAACAGAACTAGTCCCAAAACAGATCCCTGCAGATCCCCACTTGCTATGCCCTTCCAGCATGATTGATTGTGAGCCATTAATAATTCTCTCTGAGAACAGTTATATAGCCAGTTATGCACCCACCGTATAGAAGCCCCATCTAGGCTGTATTTCCATAGTGTATTGTATCCACAAGACTTGTTATCATATCAAAGCAAGCTATCAGACAGGTTTGATATGATTTGTTCTTTACAAATCTATGCTGGCTGTTTTCTATCACCTTATTATCTTCCAGTTGTTTGCAGATGAATTCCTTAATTACTTGCTCCTATATCTTCCCTAGCACAAAAGTTAAACTGACTTGTCTGGGGTTTCTTGGGTTGTTCTTATTTCACTTTTTTTTGATGGGCACTAGATTTGCCCTTTCTCAGTCTTCTGGAATCTCTCCCAATTAAGGCAAGTTTTGAAGTAAAGTGCTGGCCAGCCAGAGTCAGGACATCAGAGTCTGTCCCATTGTGCTCAAGCACTAAAGATAATTTGGAAAATCATTAATGTTGATGACATACTGTGAAGCTCTTGCTCCCATGCATACAAGTCAGTGGAACTACTCCTGAATAATTATTCATCACTGACAGTCAGGGGGTTTCAATGTGGCCTTAAATACTTGTCATTTATTCTTTAAAGAAAAGGATGAAGACATCTACAGTGTAAACATTTGAACAAAAATTACAACAAGCAGTGGAAGCCCCAAACTAGGTCTGATCTCATTCGTTGGCTCCGAGTGAGGGCTAAAAAGGACAAGCAATGATTCTGAACAATCAGTTTGCTCTAAAGGCAAATGCATTTCCCTCCTGGCTCTGTCTCTATAGGGAGATTTTGTGCTTTGTCAGGAAGACGAGGACTCTTGTAAAACTTTATGAGCTTGCAAGATCATTAAAGGGAAGTGGCAGAAAATGAAACTCAAATATGAAGAATAGACTTCAGAGAGCTTGTCACGAGTTCATCCAGCTGTAAATTAAAATCAAATGCCACCAAACATGCGGGTTGTAAAAATGTCCCTGTTCTGGAAAGATCTGCTCAATTAAAATGACTTAGCTGAGGAGGGCCAGGACTTGTTTCTTCATTCATAACTTGAGTTGTATTCAAGGCATTCAAGGAAATGTCAGCCTGGGGATGTAATACTGCACTGGGCTCATGTTTATTCTGAGAAGAGTCAAACTGTTTATTAGCTTTATTAGGGTCTCAAATGTACGCTGATCCTGAGCCAATGAAGTCAGTGGGAATTTTTTCTCTTGGCTTCAATGGGAGCATAATCAGACTTACACTAAGTACCTACCTTTCCTATTTCTGATCTGCCAACTTCTCTTTTCCATTGTTGGTGAGAGGCAGCCTAGTGTAATGGGCTGAACAAGAAACTTCTGAATTCTAATCCCACTTCTGTCTCTGATTCACTGTGTGATTTTGGGCAAGTCACACAAGTCACACAGCCTCCCTGAGTGTCTGGTTCTTCAACCATAAAATGGGGATTATAAGCCTTACCTCAGAGGCCTGGCAGGAGGATTAATTACTATAGTAAATCTGTGTACAGTGCTTGCAAATATAAAGTACTAATTAAATGTCTAGTGTTAAATACAAAAGGCTGCCTTTTAATGGAGATCAGTACAGATGGTAACACACAGACCCCAGCCAGCCCTGCCATGCTTCCCTCTGCAGAAGCAAAGCTGGGCTCTGAACTGTGGCCTAGAAGCCAAGAACTCTAGATTTAGGCATTCATAAAATGGACTGGATTTTTCAGAGTTCTTGTTGTCTTCAGTTGGAACGATGGATGCTTAATAGTTCTGCACATCAAGTCACTCACACAAAGGTGCTTATATTTGGATTTAAAGGCCTAAACTTTGGCATCTTACTTCAGAAACATTGGTTTTCACTGCACACTGCTCCATTATTATAGTACATGTACAGTATTGGTTCCCTTGTTGTACTTAGGTTCTTGAAATGTGTTTTGACATTTATTAATTTAGAAAAAATGCAGCTTATACTGTGACGGACCTGGCGGGGTCTGCACTAGCCATGGGCGGGAGACTCCCCCCCCCGCCCAGGGAAGCGGTGGCCGCAGGAGGCGGCGGCACCGACTCTGACCGGCGGGGACCCAGACGCTGGGCAGCGCAGGTGCCTGCACACCGGGGGGGAAGTAGGCGGGGCCAAGCCACAGAGCAGCGGCCGGCCAGGGTGCCACGGCTCACCCAGAGGGGCGGAGCCCCGTGGATGCCGCAAGGGAGGCCCGGGGAGGAAGGCGCCGGGGGGGAGGGGTTAACCCCCCTGACGTCACTCCCCGGGGATGGTAAAGGCGGCAGTCGGACGCCTAGAGGGGGGGGGGGAACCAGGCAGAGTCCACCCTGGTGTCCAGAGGTGCTAAGCCTCCGGGCCCCCACACCAACCGGAAGGACAGCGTTGGCAGCTGGAGGACTGCGTTGGGATGGTCCCGGTGCCTCCAATGGGGTGAGTGACCGGGCACACGCACAGCTGGGGGAGTGGAAGGAGCCCAGGGCGGGGCCGTTCTGGCGCCCGTGGGCAGATGAGTTTAGGGCACTGGCCCCGTCTGCCGTGGAGGGCTGTCCATAGGTGTTGCACTCCACTTAGGGCCCCGGGCTGGGACCTGGAGGAGAGGGCGGCCCCGAGTCCCCCACTCCCCACGTACCCAACCCCGAAGCAACCCCCCCCCTCGGAAGCCCCAAAACCCACGCGCCGAGGGCACTGCAAAGAGGGGGTTGCGGCCCCAGCCCTGTGGACGCACGCCCTGTAGGGGCGAGACTAGGGGTCGAGACCCTAAGGCCCGCGTTCGGGCCGGACCCCTCCCTGCCGCTCGGGAAAGGGGCGGGACATGGTAACAGGTCCGCTGAACCCTCCCCCGCTGCTTAGGGCAGGGTGGTGATCGCACCCAGCTTTCGAACCACGCACAGACCCGGCTAGGGACGGTTAGGACGGACTTGAGGCGGAGGGTTCGCGGAGCCCCCCCTGCGCCCCGGGAAGAGGGGGTAGGGGAGCGGTGCTCGCACCCGTCACCCCGCTACATATACCTTGTCTCTTTTGATATAATTCCTGAATGACTCTTGATTATGGCACATTATCATGGATGTGGATACATCACATTCTTGGTCTCTAATGAAAAAATAAATTAAATTGAAGTGTGCATAGAGAAATCAAATATAAAGATGAATATGAATTCTTCATTGAGCAAGAAGAGTTCTGTCAAGAACAAGGTCTGCCACCTCTAAATTTTAGAGGACCAACCGAGGCATGTGATGTAAGTGGACTTATCAGAATGTTTATTCATTTGAATCTTCCAAAATTCTAAATGAGCTCTGGATTTCCCCCTCTCTCTTTTAATATCACTGTCATGTTAAACATTCAGAACAAAGAAGATATCGTGAGAGTTAATCTCAAAGACTTATTTTCTGAAAATCTATGCTAACTCTTTCCCAATAATTTTCTAGCCTTCTTAGGAGGGGGAGTTTTACTGATTCATTTCAATACCGTCAAACAACTAAATTAATTGTAGTTGCAGGAACAGTTAATATATTTCCTGTTATTTAATATGATGCTGTGATTTAAAGGGGAAAGCTGTACAACATTATTCAGTTTGATGACTAAGAACTCATATATCTGAAACTGCAGACTCTGTTTTAGGTGTGAAGTTTTTACTTTTTCTGTTGGCTCTTTACCTCCATATTGGACTGAAGGTAACAGTATGGTGCTGACAAGAGAGGGTCATTTAAATCTGGGTGTTCCTCTATAGAAATATCAACATCCTAGCCAATAGATCGGGCTATACCCTACAGAATTCATTTGTCAGGGGAAAGGCTGTCTGGCAGTGATGTCACCGGATAGAATTCTAAGGGCACCAGAGGCTGACCAGGGAGTCATGTGATGGAGGAAACTAGAGTGGCTTTAATCTGGTGTGTCTTCAGTTATTTTTGATCGGTTTGAGATGAGGGAAGCTGCTGCATGAGTTAAGGGGAACACAGATGGTCCCCTAAGGAAAGGGGGATCTAGAATGAGGGGCACTGAGTTCAGGATGTTTGTTGTTTTCTCTATGACTTGCGCCCTTTATATATTTCCCATACTTAAGTAAAGAGCAATAATGTTTTCAATTTCTGTGCAAAGCGTTTGGGTATATTATGCACCATAACTGTCACATGGCCCCTTGAGGAGGTAAACCACCTTTGGGTGGAGTTCTAGGAGGTAAGTCTAAACTAGAGAGGAGTCTGAGGAATCTGCGCTGGTTTCAGAGGTTGAGCAGAGGGCACTGTGTGGTCCAAGCTCAGAGGATGGGTTTTGAGACAGGTCTGCCTCTGGAGAGTATGCCTAAAGCCCGCCAAGACAAGGACTGTGCTTGGGCTCTGTTCGGACTCTGGAACAGTGATGGGCAATGTAGATTAGTGAGTGGGCTGCAAGAGTGGCCCTCCAACTCAGTGGGCTGCAAGCCAATCTCCTGGGATAACTGCTTGTGTACCTAGAATTTGCAGGATGTGATGGCGGTACCCTAGCAGTGCTTTGGTTCGATGCAGAGGGACCGCATAGCTCTTACAGTCAATGTTGTATGCAGTCAGCAGATACCACACTTGACGTGTGTGTCACCTTAGTAATACCCATAGGAAAAGCAATACACAGACGGAAACCAGTGGAATCTGGTAACCCTGCACCTGGGCAATGGTAAACAAAATGTCTCATGGGCCACACATAGAACCCTGATGGGCTGCATGTGGCTTGCAGGCCACAGGTTGCTCACCACTGCTCGGGTGGCTTAAAACACACGGAGGGCTAGAGGCTGATTCCTCCACAACCATCTGGTGAGCTTCCAGCAAGGGGAGTCTTACTGGATCTATGCTAGATGCAGAGCATTATTTTGAAGGAGTAGGAAATATTCCTGCAGAAACTGTTTGGAAAGTAAGTCAGAGAAAAGAGAAACATTGTTCATATAAGGAAAATCTGTGGTCTGCATTCTTTTTGTGGAGCTTGCTATTTGTACAAACTAAAACAAGTAGTTTTTGTCCAATTAATTTCATTGCAATGTTATATACAGCACCTAAGTACACTGGAAAATATGTCAGGACATGATTAGGGGGTTGGCCACAAACAAATCTTACAACTTTTTTAATTGGTCATTTATCTTCCAGTATTTCCATACTAGAGGAATATTTTTTTCTGAATAGGTGAGTTTGAATACCGGATAATCTGCAAGTGGGGAGGGAAATTTGTGGGGTTCCACTGTGAATTATGATTTTATTTTTGTGTGTGTTGGTATAGGATCTGGTTGGTATGGGTTGGTATGGGTTTGTTTCATAGGGCTAGCTTGAGTAACCCAATCATCTAATAACTATCTAACACTCAGTTCCCTATTTTACACAGAGCAGTTAGTATGGGATAGCCAAACTGTTCACCACTGCTCTAAGACGGCACCTATTGAAATTAATGGGAGGTTTCCCATTGATTTGAATGTAAGCAGTTCCAGGCTGAACCTTGTGAAAAATCCCATACCCAAGCTCTTTTATTCATAGAATCACAGAAGATTAGTGTTGGAAGAGACCTCAGGAGGTCATTGAGTCCAACCCCTTACAATAAGCAGGACCAATCCCAATTAAATCATCCCAGAAAGGGATGTGTCAAACTGGAACTTAAAATCTTCTAGGGATGGAAATTCCACCACCTCCCATTTTTATTGCTGTGGTTTCTCTTTAAAGATTGCTGTTGATGCTATAGAATCACATAAAATATACCCTTCAGTGTATCTTCCTTTTCAGCCACACAGACACTTGGTGGTGGTACAGAATTCTGTTTTGGCTTTCCAAGCACTTGGCACACTGACAGTGCATCTACACTGTACTGTTATTTCAAGATAACTAGCATTATTTAAAAATAACAATGTGAGCGTCTACACAGCCATTCCATTATTTTGAAATAATTTTGAAATAACGGACGGCTTATTCCGAAGTCTATAAACCTCATTCTATGAGGAATAATGCCTACTCTGAAATAGCTATTTTGAAATAAGGCATGTGTAGATGCTTCACTGCTGCTATTTCAAAATAGCCTCTCAACCAGGTCCATTCTAAGTTATTCCTCCCTGGGGCTCTAAATCGAGATAGCACGTCTACATTAGGGAAGGCTGCTTCGGACTAATTTTGAGACTTCCCTGCAGTGTAGACAAGCTATTCCAGAATAGTTATTCTGAAATAGCTTATTTCTAAATAGCCATGTAGTGTAGACATGGAATTGTATATTGCATTTGTGCAAGCAAAACATACCATGTTTGTAAACAATGCATACTGCTTGCAGAGTGAAAGTACAGTATATTCTACAGCACTACAAAAGTTTAGAAGATGCAGTGATAATTAAAAATAACCCACATGAATCACAGTACTAGATGAAAATGAGAAACTCAGCGAATTTTTTTTTTGCTTGCTTGGTTTGTGCTCATTGCTATTTCATGACATGCCAAGCGCAACTGAAGTGTGAGTGAACCCAAACATTTATCCTTTTCTCACCGAACTATAGGAGACCCAATTTACACTCTGAAAGTGGGCATAGGGTAAAAGGTGCCAATGAGAAAACATGACCCCTGTGCATTGATTAGTATACTGTTAATTGACAATTTCTACTCTACAGGCAGCCATGAAACCTGCCAGACCCAATTCCCAAAATACTAATTAAATCAAACTGCACACAATATCATCTTTGAAGTCTTAGTGTATATAAATAAGTGAAATGTAAAACATATTTATTCAAATTAGCCACTAGAAGGAATTTCTGACGTACATTCAGAACCAGCTTTCCCATGCACTGAGCCAAAAAGCAGACGCGTCAGAAATCTACCCTAAATCTACCCTGAACCACGAGAAATATGGAAGCAGAGCCACAGAATAGGGAAGGGAAGAGGCTGGTGAGTAGACATTAAGACCCAGTGGTGCCCCAAATTTTTGGATGCCCTATGCAACTGCATATTCTATATTTGGGGAAGGATGGCTCTGGTCAAAGGTTGGCTTTCCTCTGACTACTTACTCCAGTCCAGAGAGGATTGCATGGCCAGGTCCTGTTCCAATTTGCAATTACCAGGCCTAGGTCTGCAATACCAGGCTAGGGGTCCAGTCAAATCAGCTTTGTGTTGCCTCCATCACAATTCCTGGTCCACGATGGTCTCACTTCAAAGTCAGCTCTACTCTACTCTGCTGCTTCGCCAGTCCCGTGAATTCACTCCACACAAGGTGCAGGACCCCCAGATGGTGAAAACAAAAAGCCCTTGGATAGATTCCAGCTCTGTGAGATTGCTCCTTGTCTTCTGCACTTCCTTTTTTTCTCTGTTTTGTTTGGACTTTGTTACCAAAACAAAATCCCCTAACTGTAAGGTCAGGGAGACCCATTCACTCCAAAGCATGTCCTATGCAATCCTATGTCCTTTCTCAATTACAGTTATAATACCTGATCATTTATCCATTCAAAACAAATTCCAGCTAAAGCAACAAAATATAGTAGATGGAATTAAGGCTCAGAAATGTGATAATTGCTGTAAATTAAACTGACCAACGCTGTTTTTCCCCTTCTCCTCTATAGAGGGAGAAAAATGTAGGCCCTGGAGCTTATATTTTAGAAGGCCAAACAACAGAGAAAGTGCTGCAAATTCTGCCTTCTGTTTCTGATCCCTGGAACAATATTTCTCATTTGAGATGAGTTAAACGGCTGCATTTACAAGAGCCACAACAATAGAAGTTTTAGAGAGAGATTGAACAACTCTCCTCTTAACTGTTCATTCTCCCTGTGGTGTAATGTTCCCAGCACACTACAGAAATGAAGTACCAAATGTGCTTTTAAAATGATAAACTGCCAATTTAAACATAATTAAACAAAAAATAGTAACTTCCATACCTTAAAAAAGAACAATTTCTAGAGGCTTTCAGACAATTCTGGATATGCAAAATTGAAGGCAAGTTCATAAGCGTTCAGTCTGAGGCAATAATGATTACACTGTTTTCTTACTCTCTCAGAATTGCTCGCCTTTGAGTCTAGTCCAGTTTTTCACTTACTGGCCCAATCATCTGTATATGTGTTGAAGGTGCTTGGATAACACAGTACAGTAAAACCTGCGCTATCCGGAACTTAAGCATCCAGAAGACTATAGAAAGTGGCAATTTTTTAATGCCAGAAAAAGAAGAAGAAAAAAAGGAAACTGGCCCTTTAAGTGCTCCTCAGATGAGCATGCAGCATGTACCTGGGGAAGGGGCAAACAGCAACCGGAAGCAAGCATCTCGGCTCCCCCCATGGTCCCTGGCACCCTTGGCTCCTGATACCCATGCCAGGCCAGGCGCCCCTTCCCCATGGCTTCTGGCACCCTCCCCCACAGTAGGCTGCCCCTGCCAACTCCACCTCCCACTCTCCGGCTTCCACCCGCTCTCACCAGGCCACATCTGCCCCCCCAGCAGGCCACTTCCCGGCCCCTGCATGGATTCTGTGCCCCCTGTAGGCCCCGCAAAGATCCCCCCCTCAGATAACCAGAATTTGTAGGTTACCGGCATGCCCTAATCCCCAGGCATGCCAAATAACACAGGTTTTACTGTAGGTTGTATCATTCTCCTCCCATCTTCTCTTTTTATATAGCACTGGCCTTGAGGAGGTATTTGACTAACATGGATTAGTTTTTGTTGGCCTTGGGAAGAAATAAGTGTTCCAAGGCCTAGTCCAGTCCCCTTTGACCTCACTCACAATTGGAGCAAGTCCTAGAGGAATAGTATGAGAACAGTCTGACCGACGTAGTATTCATTCATTGTCGATGGGGCCACATGGCTCCTCTTTGTTGAAAACATAATTAAAATCGATAGTTCTGAGAAACACTTTGGTCTCAATGAAACAACCTTTGCAGATGAGAAACTTTTAGTCAAAAGTGTTCTGACAACTCTCGTCCTGGGGTGACATTTTCAAAAGGATTTAAATACTAAATGCTTGTCTATATGACCATGGCAAGCAGGAGTGAAATCTCCCTCACTCTAGGTTGCCACATATTACCTAGCTCTGTGGATCCTGCCACTGCTGCATACAGAAAATTTCCCTACTGAACTTTAATCTATTCCAGTTTGGAACAGGAGTGACTAAAGGGCTCTAGAGAACTTTCAGTGTGTGGCAATAATCCATATAGTCACTTAGTGCTCATCAGACTATGACAAGGTAGATTTGCACCCCAGCTTGCTGGACACTCACTGATCATATAGGCAAGTCCTAAGCGGCTCTCAGGCACGTAAGCCTCATAAGTCACCTTTGAAAACAGGACTTCATCTCTTAAGTCATTAGGATAATGTTACCGCATGGCCTCTTAATATTTTGTGGGTTTGAGATTTAATCAAGTGCCCTCCCACCCCCAACAGCCCATTTCCCTTTTATCCTCTTCCCAACAGAGTATTGGAAATACCAATATTGTACATGGAGAAATAACAGTTACCTATTGGATGCTAGAGCTTCTTATGGTGGAAGGTCTGTTCTCTGACGTAGGGGCTGGAGTTCTTCCCCTGGCATGCATAAAGGCATCAAGGGCATACAAGCTAGCCAGCTACTTTCCAAGAACAATGTTGCAGGCCCTTGCAACAGTGTAATGTTTTCCCGGCATCTCCTATAGCTACAGACATGGTGAGATTTTCCCTTTTCCCTCTTCTGTTGTGCTTTCTCATGATTCAAGAATCTATGCATTTGCAGACAGCATTAACCATGCTAATTAGTACTGGAAGAACCATTCAAAAAGTTTCTATGCAAAGTCTCCTTTGCTAATCTGAATTTACCTTATTAATCAGATCAGCTAATATTCAGGACCCCAGGTACTCTAGGATATAGGGAACCTATGGAATACAAAGTACTTATATTGATGTCTGTATTAAAGAAGTATACTATGCTACTGGATTTCCACCTTTCTCTACGGAGAGGACCAGGGAAAGGAAAGGGCAGTTTCCACTACAGAGGAGAAGGTTCATTGGACTCTAGTGACACCCATCACCATAGTGTTTGAGCACCATCCACCTAAGAGCAGTTGCAAAGTCTGTAATTGCAAAGTGCATTCCCAGCTTTCCTCCTCCTAATCCATTATAACACAGGATTCAAAATCTTAATTTGAACTTGAATATTATTAGGTGCAGCGGAGAGAGTGAACAAGATGGCAGAACGAAAATTAAATGAGAAACCGGTGATAACCAGAGAAGTGCAGTGTTGCTGGAGTGAAAACAAATAGAGATGGTAAAAAGAACTGAGTAAATAAATCTATGTTGGGGGTAGGCATTGAATCCATTTGTTCCATATTAGTTTTTCAAGCATAGGGTCCCTTTCCCCAAAGGGAAAATGAGTGTATCCTGGTCTACACTAGGAAGTTATTTCAAAATACCCCCCTTATTTCAAAATAATAAGCAGAGCACCCACACTACCAAGCCTGTTATTTCAAAATAACAGGCTGCTTCTTTAGACATCTGTGCCTGCTTTTCTTGGGAAATAAGCTTATTTCAAAATAGTTAGTTCAGGAGTTATTATTTCAAAATAATTTCCTAGTGTAGACATGCACCGAGTGATACTGAGTAACATTACTAAATATCATAGGTTCCCCTTGGGTAAGGAAAACAATATTATTTTAACAAAAGTAATTACACATGGAAAATACATTTGAATTATAGAAATACTTGAACTACTTTTGTAATCCCCCCCCACAAAGTAAATCCAGAGGTCCAGAAAACCTCAAACTGCATGGAATGCAATGATCTGTAGTTTAATCATAGAATCATAGAATACTAGAACTGGAAGGGGCCTCGAGAAGTCATCAAAATCCAGTCACCTGCCCTCAGAGCAGGACCTAGCACCATTTAGATCATCCTTGCCAGATGACTGTCTAACCTGCCCTTAAATATCTCCAATGATGGAGATGCCACAATCTCCCCAGGCAATTTATTTCAGATAGAATAGATTGTGTCCCCTCTGTTCTTTTCTTCTTCCATGTCTCTTTATTTTGACAAGAACAAATGTGGGTGGATGAGTGAGAGCAAATGTTTGTTTGTGCCTCTTTAGTGTTTACCACCTACAGCCCCATTCTTCATGTCTTTCAGAACAGTAGGCTGAATATTTATGTGTAGTGCTTAATGAGCAAATATATCCTTGCATATGATATGCTGTGCTTCCTGCCATGTACTCTTTACTCTCTGAGTTTACCCGAGTTTTCTGGTTTATAGTCTCAAGAAGTGGGGTAAATGAATCACTGGACATTGCTGTATTTGGCCTGCTTGTGTAGGGGGATGATTTGCAATTATCATCTCTTTCCTAAGCTCCAGAAACTCATTGTCTTGAAGAATGAAGCTAGTGACAGATACAGCCCATTAGCTTATGGGATCTTGAGCAAGAGTTGAATGCTAACCTCATAAAAAGACTACAAGGGGAATCAGGAAAAAATAGAGAGGAGATGGCTTTTTCTTCTGTCCTGCTAACAGAGGGGGAGATTAGGCCGGTCTGTGTACTCTCCTCATTTCGAAATAACATCCACACTACTAAGCCCATTATTTTGAAATAAGGGGCTGGTTATTTTGAAATAACTCCTGCTTTCCACGAGAAATAACGCTTATTTCAAAATAGTTATTTTGAAATAGCAGTAGTGTAGACACTCCACAACTGCTATTTTGAAATAACTACTCCCCAGAGCCATTCAAAGTAATTACTCCCCAGTGCTTCCTGGGGCTCTAAGTGGAGGTAGCGCATCCAAACCCTGCTTCTGACTAATTTCAAGGCTTTTCTGTGGGGTGGACATGCTATTTCAAAATAGTTAGTTCAAGAGTTATTACTTCAAAATAAAATACAGGACTATGTAGCACTTTAAAGATGGTTTAATAGGTGATGAGCTTTCGTGGGCCAGACCCACTTCCTCAGATCAAATAGTGGAAGAAAATAGTCACAACCATATATACCAAAGGATACAATTTAAAAAATGAACACATATGAAAAGGACAAATCACATTTCACAACAGAAGGGGGATGCGGGGGGGGAGGGGGGGAGGAAAGGAAGGTATTTGATCTGAGGAAGTGGGTCTGGCCCACGAAAGCTCATCATCTAATAAACCATCTTGTTAGTCTTTAAAGTGCTACATAGTCCTGTATTTTGTTTCAGCTACACCAGACTAACACGGCTACATTTCTATCACTATTCTATTTCAAAATAAGGATATTTTGAAATAATTTCCTATTTTAGACATGCCCTGAGAGACTGTCAGGTCCTATTCCCAAGATGATTCTTGCATAGCTCGAGCTATGGCCAGCCTGACTTGGAAATATGTGAGGTATGTTTTGTTACCTCTTTTTATCCAAGTGAATAGCCAAAATTCAGGATCAGGTTGCCTCTACTAGGAGGAGAAATTGGTAATGGAATCAGGTATTAGGGTTGCCAGATACTTTCACAAAAAATACTGAAAATCTTCCTGCTCCCCCTGCCCCCCACCAGGAGAGGAATGCCCCAAGCAGCCTTCTATCCTAGAAAAACAGAAAATACTGGACATTTTACTGACTGTGTGGGCCAATACCAGATACCTGGCAACCCTATCAGGTATCTTTGACACAGTCCTGTTTATTTTAAAACAGTGTACAAAGTCCTGTTTCCCTGAACACAGGCAGAATTGAAGAACAGGAGAGAGTTTCTTTGCTTGCAGGTCCAAGCTCCTTTCAGCCAGCTCTTGGCCCAAAACCTCTCTTTCCAGGCTTTGTTAAGGGCTAGGTTCTTAATGTTTGCTCTGTCTGTGCTGGTACTTTCTCTGTCTTTCTTTGGTGTTTCATCTGCTTCTTTCTCTCTCTTACATACACATATACGTCCCTTTAACCAAACAACACACAGCAAAACCCTTTCACTCAGATGGGCCTATATTCTGGGTACTGACATTTCCCTATGCTTTAGGGGAAGGCTGCTGTTGTTTCATGAATAATTGTTTCTAGCATCAACTATCTTTAATGAAAGATAGCAGTTATATACACCAGCTGCAATGGTATTTTGCCTCATTCTTAACAGTATGAAATACCAACTGTCCATCCCCTGAGCATTTTATCTCACATGCAGGGTCTTCCAAGTTGGTGGGAGTGTTCATTGTGTCCCATCTGGCTATATTGATATGTTTAGTTGTAGTGTACTATTGGGTCCCTACATGTCTCTGCACTGGACAGAGTTTCAGGCAATGTGCAATTCTTGGGAAACAAAGGAATCCATGCCAGAATTCAGGCAATGCAGAAGCCTGATAGATCAGTGATACTGTATATCATGATCCCATCTCTTAGGGGAGACAGTTCTAGAGATGCTTTTGTAAACCATGCACCTGCTGTGCATGGTTCATTGTCCCATGTAGAGGCACTAAAACCACTTAGGTTCTACGCAGCAGGGCTTACCTCAGAAGAAGCTATGCAAATTGAGCTACATCAATTGTGTAGCTTATTTCAAAATAGCTTATTTCAAAATTGGGAGTGTTTACACAGAACTTACTTTGAAATAGATCACTCTTCCCCTGACTTTCCTTACTCCTCATACAATGAGGGTTACAGCAGTTGGAGCCAGAAGACCTCCATCTTGATAGTATTTTGACATTATTTCAAAATAATTCTAGTTGTTTTGAAATAATGTTGCTGTGTAGACGTACCTTAGAGAGAGGCAGAGGGAGAGGGAGAGAGAGCTTTAAAGCCTTAGCTGAGAGCAAGCTGGCTTTTAGCTCAAGCTGTAGAGGCTCATGCACTAAACTTCACAGATCCCAGGTTTGGGTCCGCTTGTCAGCGTTATATTTCTACATCCACTGAGTCTGACCTCCAAGTTAGAGAAATGATGTGGTGTAGTGAAAAGGGAGTGGGACTTTGCCACTGAACTGCTCGGTGATCTTAGTCAAGTCAGTTCACATCTCTGTGCTTGTTTCCCCCTTCATCCCATTCTATGCCTATTTAGATTGTGATCTCTAACGTGGAGTGAACCATCTCTCATTATTTGTTTGTAGAGAGTCTAACACAATGGAGTCCCGTACTTTGTTGGTGTCTCTAAGCCCTATTGTAATACAGATAACTCACAGTACAGGAGTTAAATTCTTATAGAGTATTTCCTGTAGCTCCCTATGCTTCTCCACACAACATGCTATAAAAATTCAGGGGAGGGAAGCTGAAAATATTTACCACCTTATTGCTCCAGACAGCTCCATCTGATTTTAAGTCTTATTGCAGTAATAATTGATGGATTCTGAGGCTATGTCTACACTATGGCACTTTATCAGAAAAAAGTACGCAAATTGCACTCTACAGTTTACGTACCTTTTTCCAATAGTTTTTTCGGAAGAGGCTTTTCCAAAATTTGGCCCATCTACACTGGGCCAAATTTTGGAAAAAAAACCCCTCTTTTGGAAGAGCCCTTCTTCCTCATGGCATGAGGAAGACAGGGCTTCTGAAAGAGCGCGTAAGCTCTTCCTCAAAAAAAAAAATTAAAAAAAAAATTAAAAAAAACCGGAAGAGCAGACGCATTCCCTGGACGTGGCAGACTTTTTCTGAGATATCTCCAATCTCCCAGAAAAACCCCACAGTCTAGACACAGCCTGAATGGTGTAAATTGAACATTTTTTTGGAAGCACAGATAAGAAGACTGGTTGTATCCAAAATGGTGTTACCTACTTGTGAGTAGAAAATATATCTGGTCAAATTACCTGCATGCTTGTAAAATCAATGTTGTGATTTGAACAAGAAAAGGCAATGCACTTGGCTTAAAAGGACACTGAAATGTATTGCCGAATGAACATAAAGACAAAGAATGATGTTACATATGCTTAGGATCATGTTTCATGGGACAAACCGTCAATTCAGGGAACTTTTGTTCCAAATAGAATTCTGAAGTCCCATTAGAATACATAGAAGAATGGAGACAGAATAACTGCATCTAGAATTTGTAATACCTCAAGTAAAAAATAATATTTTATTCATTCATCTCCATGAAAATAGAAACAACCCTGTCTTTTCTGCATGGAGATAAATTGCCTATGATGCATGCAAGAACCTGAGTCCTAAGAACAGGTGTAAAACTTTAAATACAGAGAAAAGCATTTACTGATCATTCTTGTATGCACAAGGCAGGTGTAACTAATAAGTAGGATAGGAAGGAACAGCTGTATGTTGGATAAAGGCTCATTGGCTATACAAAGATAAATGGCTAACAGCTGGTTTTCCACAAGGGGCACACTTGCTATCATGCCCCGGTTTCTGCCCCCTTGCTTAAATGAATCTTCCTTCAGGCTAAAGGGGAAGACACATTTATACATCACAGAGACACATGCTGTCATCCTTAAAGATGATAATTTGTCCTGGTTGGAGAAAATTAGCTCTTGCTGGTCATTAAGGGAATGGACACAGATGTTTTGTATTATAGTGCTCAAAGTCTTACCAGTTATTAGGATAGCAATGCAGCATGGCTTTTCCTGACACTTGAGAAACTGCAAATAGGTAATGTGCTTCTTCATGTATTCAGATTCTGACATTTTATTGTGCCATAATGTAGAGAGTCACAAGATTTTCAGTGAGTATAGGAGAGGTGAAGTGAGAGCTTCACTGGAGAGTTTCTAATTTTGCAACTTGATAAACTAACTGCCCTAAATGTTGATACACTATTAATCACAGTACAGCTGTAATTGCAATACAGCTGTTTTTCTGGCTAAATATAAAGGAAGGACTTGAGGTTCAGGCAATAGATGGGGAGACCTGAGTTATGTACCTAGTCTGTGTAAACGTGAGCTATGTGCCTCAGTTTGTCCACCTGCAAAATGAGGATCGTAATGATAATCTATCTCTGAGGATAAATGTGAGAGAGGATAAATGTGAGAGTAACATAGAGAAATTTGCATTGAAGGATTCACTGCATTCAAATTTTATCATCCCTGAAACAAGGATATTTCTGAAAAGTGTGGGCCTCATTCCAGTATATCTTTTATATGTCCGTATATTTCAGGAACCCCATTAGAGTTTTCTCTCAGACTGGCTTCTAAGGCCCCCCCAGGAGCAATGGATAACTTTTAGTTAAACACCGTAAGAATAAATAAAAGCTTTGTTTTATTGCATTCATCAGTCTGGAGCCTTTCAAACAGACATTTTTTGATGGGCAATTCATATGTTTTTGCTTTCATTTTCCAAGATTTAGAGAAGCTAAACTAAATCTTCCACCCAAATTTTATTTTATTGTGCATTTGCACTCTGGTCTAGAGCAGCATGAGACCCTTGACTGTCTTCAACTTTCAGCCTGTGTTTTGGACAAAGGCTCAATTGCCTGAAAGTGTTTCATCCAAACTAAGGGGCTGTGTCTAGACTGGAATGATTTTTCCAGAAATGCTTTTAACAGAGAAGTTTTCTGTTAAAAGCATTTTCGGAACAGAGTGTCTAGATTGGCACGGACGCTTTTCCACAAAAGCACTCTTTACGGAAAAGCATCCGTGCCAATCTAGATGCGCTTTTCCGCAAAAAAGCCCTGATAGCCATTTTCGCGATCGGGGCTTTTTTGCGGAAAACAAATCTGAGCTGTCTACACTGGCCCATTTGCACAAAACTTTTGCGCAAAAGGACTTTTGCCCGAATGGGAGCAGAATAGTATTTCCGCAAGAAGCACTGATTTCTTACAGTAGGAAATCAGTGCTTTTGCGGAAATTCAAGTGACTAGTTGTGACGGACCGGGCTGTGTCTGGGCACAGCTGAGGGCATCCGCTCAGGGCGAATTGCTCAAATCCGGGGCTCCTTACAGCCCCCAGACTGGTGACCTCTCCAAACAGGCCACAAACCAGTCTCACAGAGTGCTTCAGCTGCCTGCCTGAAGCCTCACCAGCAAAACCCCTCTGACACCCCAGCCATATCCGTGTCCCGGATGGCCCCGGGCCTCATAAACAGGTGGGGGGTCCTAGCACCCAATCCCACCTACCCCGAACAAGTTCTGTCCGGTTACAAGAAACCAGCCACAGATCCCTGGTCAATTTACTCTCTGGATCTTACCCACAAATCACGCTGGGCCAATCCTTTAGAATCTGAAACTAAAGGTTTATTATCACACAAAAGAAAAGCCTGAGAGTCAGGTTGTTAAAGAATAGTACGTTACATGCACCGAATCTCCCAGTCCTCAATGCAGGTTCTAGCAGAGATGTTACAGCTGCTGGTTTAAAAGTTCTTGTTGCACATCCTATCATCAGGATGGGTTCACAGGTCTTCCAGGCTCTTCAATCCCTGCAGTGCTGCCTCTGGGATGAAGTGCTGAGCTGAGAACAAAATGGCATCGACCACATGGCCTCTTTATACCTCCTTCCTGGCCTCTTCTGGTATGAAGCAAGTCACCTGGTCAGAGGCCAATCTCTATGTTCCCTGCTGGCTGCTCTCAGATGACAGCCCCCATTCTTTGGGTGTGTCCATAGCCCATTGAGAGCCATTGTTCCACAGGGCTTCGCTACTCAGCCTGTCCATAGCAATGCTTAACCACATTCAGAGAAATATTTAGCTTCCACACAGATTACAGATTCCTACCTACACACACAGACATTATATACTCACATAAATAGCGTACATAAGATCAACAAACAATAAGCTCTTTTGGATGTGCTCTTTTGGAACAAGTTTTTTTGGATGATTACTTCCGGAAAAGTATCTTCCAAAAGAAGCCTGCAATCTAGACTGTGTTCCCAGTCCTAAGAAAATCACGGGGTGTGTGTGTGTGTGAAAAGATATTTGGGGAGGGAGGGAAGGCTGGTGCTGCAAGGTGCCACTAACGTCTGGATTCTGGCTCCATGGAAGTCATTGCAAATTTCCCTATTTAAATCATTGGGATCAGACTTGACTCCATGGTCAATTGAACTGAGAGCTCTCAGCCCTTTGGCTATGTCTACAATTTTTTTTTCGGAAAAAGGTATGTAAAATGTGCTCTGCAATTTGTGTACCTTTTTCTGCTTTTTTTTCGGAAGAGGGTTTTCCAAAATATGGCCCGTCTACACTGGGCCAAATTTAGGAAAAAAGCCCTCTTTTGGAAGATCCTTTCATGGAACGTGCATGACTGGGCTTCTGTGGTGTTTGTTTTTGTTTTTGTTTTTTTTTTTTGTGGCATACTCTTTTGGAAGAGCAAACACGTTCCATAGATGTGGAAGAATTTTTTCCGGGAAACCTCCAGTGTTCCGAACCCCCGCCCCTCCCACAGTTTAGAGGTATTCTTCATGACAAGTATGCAGCAACTTTTGGCATCCAGTCCTGTGAGCCTGATTCCTAGTTGCTTTTCACCTTGAATGATCAATTTCACCTGGACAAAGTCAATGCAAGCTAACCAAGAACAGGGACTTCTTTGTACAAATACAAGCTTTGTAGGTTGCCAGCTGTGTTTTGCCTTTGATTGTGTTGAATGATTTGTATCTCAAGGTCATACTCCCTGAAATAACTGGAACATTAAACAGAGATTTTGCAACTTTCTTTTCAAGAAATCAGAGGGTGAACAAGTAAATCTTTTTATTCAAGAGTTAAGTCGTATTTGATTAGGTTAATTAAATCTTATCACATTTGTGTGCACTTTCTAATTAACAATTAGCCAAGTTTTCTTTTTAATACATGAGAAATCTTTTAGGAACAAGGGAGTGGGTAAGATTGTGCAGCAGCTTAATGAGTGTGTATTTAGTCTCTCCATAGCTGGGGTTAAATTTGGCTATGATGACAAGTGAATTCGTGGTTCCTAGCACAATGGGATCCTGGTCCACGCTACAGATTCTGAGACAGTGCAATACAATTAATATGTTTAAAAATTGAGAGATGGCAATTTTTTTATTGAACCAGCCACCTACAAAAATGAAACGATCCAAAGTGAACTGTTGACCATGGAACCTTAAAAAAACAATAAATGGTCCTGTAGCATCTTGTAGGCTAATAAAAAAAAAGTACAGATAGTATCATGAGCTTTTGTGGGCACAACCCATTCCTTCAGATTAATGGAGCAAGAGGTCCAACAGTACAAATACATCACAGAAAAAGAGGGGAGAGAGGAAAGGGAAAGAAAAAAACTTTAATTAAAGTGTCCATTCCATGCTAAATGAGGCTAATAGAGTAGGCTGTAAGTACCTGGGTATGTCTACACTACCACCCTAGTTCAAACTAGGGTGGTTAATGTAGTCATTCGAAGTTGCAAATGAAGCCTGGGATTTGAATATCCTGGGCTTCATTTGCATCTTGCCGGGGACCGTCATTTTTAAATCCCCGTTAGTGCGGACTGCGTGCCCGCGGCTACACGCAGCATGGAGTAGGTAGTTCAAATTAGGCTTTCTAATTCAAACTACCATTACTCCTCATGGAACGAGGTGTACCAGTTGTGCGAATTAGAAAGCCTAATTCAAACTACCTACTCCGTGCCGCATGTAGGGCACGGGGTCCGCACTAACGGGGATTTAAAAATGGTGGCACCCAGCAAGATGCAAATGAAGCCCGGGATATTCAAATCCCAGGCTTCATTTGCAACTTCGAATGACTACATTAACCACCCTAGTTCGAACTAGGGTGGTAGTGTAGACATACCCCCTGATACTGTACTTAGCTTTTGATGTCATTTGGGCGTTGAATATATGTCTTTGCTCAATCCCTGGCTAAATGTGTCAGATTTGCATATGAAGGTCAGTTCCACAGTCTCTCTCTCTCTCTCTCTCTCTCTCTCTCTCTCTCTCTCTCTCTCTATATATATATATATATATATATATATATATTTGATTCCTGAAATTATTTTGTAAGGGGATAACCACTTTTAAATCCATTGGTGAGTGCCCAGGTAAATTAAAATGTTCCCCAACAGGTTTCTCTGTGTTACCATTCTGAATATCTGATTTGTGTCCATTAATCCTTTGTTAAAGAGACTGTCCAGCTTGGCCAATATACATGTCAGAGTGGCATTGCTGGCACATGGTGGCATAGATCACATTAGTGGATGTTCAGTTGTATGAGCTTCTGATGTGGTGGCTTATGTAGTTAGGTCCTGTGATGATGTTACTTGTGTAGATGTGTGGACAGAGTTGGCACCGAAGTTTTATTGCAGGGGTACATTCCTGGGTGAGTATATTTGAGGTGTGGTGTTGAACAATCTCTGTAGTGGAGCTAGCAGATGATGTATAAAAAATTGTTAGAGCACTTTTTAATAATATCTAACTCTTCTTTAGCACTTTTTGTCACTTTACAGAGGGGACCAGTATCATTTCTGGTTTACAGATGGGAATACTGAGGCACAAAGAGGTGAAGTGATTTGCCCAAGGAGACACAGAGCAGTGGCAGAGAGGGGAATAGAACCCAGATCCCTTGGGTCCTAATGTGTGAATTAGCTACAAGGCCACACTGCTTCTCCATGGTCACTTCCAGGTTTGTAATAGGAACATGACAAGCCAGTGTATGATAACACTTGTATGTTTGGTAGCTCCATGGAATAGTAGGGTCACATCTTGAGAGATGATGAGAACCCTCAGCCACTTGACAAAAATCAAGCTTAGGTCACGCATAGTTCAAGTGTTAGTACAGTTCAGCCCTCTTTGGAATTCAGGGGAGCATTATTATAAAGTTGCTGTGCAACAATGGTTTTCAAACACTCATGGCACAAATGAAACCAGAAGCAATTTTCACAGGAATGATGAAGGGTATCCCTCATCCCAAAAAGCTGTTTTTCTGCCAGGTTTCAGCCCTCCGCCCCCTCCCCGACTTTTATAGTGCTACAGATATGGGAGGGGGGTATTTTGTTTTTCAAAGGTTGAACAGCATTCTTTTCCTCTCCAGTATTCTCCAAAGAGAGTGCACAACAGATCATTTTTGTTTCAACTCTCCAGAAATATCACTTTCAAATAAGCATGAACCCCGGAATGTTTCAGCCTAACACAGAACTTACTTCCACTGCGGTAATGCCAAGAGTCCCCAATGTAGAAGTCACTGTGCAAACATACCACAAAGACGGTCCCTGCCCTGAGGAGTTTACAATACATGTATAAGCCATCAGAAAACAAGTGGATACAACACACTGCTAGAGCAGTATAATCTGTAGATGAGCAGCTGAAAACTGTATTAGATTGAAAATGCATAAGACTGTCATCTTATCCTCCTTCATGTCACGGCTGAAAACTCATCTCTTTCCAGAGACATACAGGCAATTGTCATCTAATAATGGCTAGACAGGTGGAAAGTTGTGATCACTGCTCCTGGCTAAGGATTCTTCACATCCAAATTCTGTTATCTCTCCTGTCCTGTACATTGGCTCACTTGTTTCTTATCCATGTGTTTGCTTCGTCAGACTGTGAACACTTTGGTGCCTGGACATTCATATCCCGTGTTGAAATCCATTATTTCAGGGGCAGTTAGCAAAAGAAATGTATTATAGTTTCTTTCATTCAAACATCTCAAATAATTAAGTTAATTAAGCCTTTCAAAATCCCCACGAGGTACTATAGCAGGAGCCCCATTTAACAGCTGGAGAAAGTCAGGCATTGGCTGGATGGAAAACAATATTTCTATTTCACAAAACAATTCCTTTGCAAAATTTGTTTTTGCTTCTCATTAGATGAAAGGCCTTATTCCTTTTTTGGGGGTGTGCAAAAATCCCCTGACAATGTGAGAGACACCTTACCCACCCTCAAATAGCTAATAGTCCAGTGGCTAGAGTACCTCAACATCACAAGCCCCAATTTGTTGGTGGTTTATACCAACAGCAACTCCCATACCATGTCTGCTGTTCTGGGCAAAAAAGAGGGGGAAGTGGAGCCAAGTGAAGCCTCTTTTCCCACTCACCCTTCCTCTGTGTTGAGAGTAAGCTAGTATTCAACACCTTCCTACTCCTGAATGCTGACTCCCAAAGTCCAGCCAACCAGTGCAGGGGCTTAAGAAAGGTTCCTACCTCCCGTTAGTCGTGAATGTGACCCCAGTGATGAAGCTTTTGTTGAAGAATGTTAGAAAGCCCTGGTCTACACTAGGGAGTTATTTCAAAATAATCCCCTTATTTTGAAATAATAAGCAAGGTGTCCACACTATCAAGTTTATTTCAAAATAATGGGCTACTTCTGTAGAAATCTGTATGCCTGCTGTCCTTGGGGATTAAAACTTATTTTGAAATAGTTATTCTGAAATAGCGTTAGTGTGGATGCTCCACTGCTGCTATTTTGAAATAACTGCTCCTCTAGGCTATATCTACACTACAAGGTTTTTGTGCAAAGATGGTGGGTTTTGCGCAAAAACCAGCAGAGCATCCATACATCAAGTGCAGTTTTGCACAAAAAAACCCTACAGTAAATCAACAGGACAGAAGGCTTTTGCCGGAGTTATTCCTCTCCCCGCGAGGAATAACTCCTTTTTGCTTGAGTTCTTGCACAAAAGGGTATGAGTGTACACTCAACAGGGGTTTCTTGTGCAAAAAGAGCCTATCAGAAAAAGCACAGGTGCTCTGATGGCCATACTGAGAGTGGTAATCAGAACTTTCTTGCTCAAGAGCATCCATGCAGTGTGGACACGTGTGCAAAAGCTCATCACTTTTGCTATGCACTTTTGAGGTGTGGATGTGCTTTTGCACAAGAAGTTTTTGCGGAAGATCTCTTCCACAAAAAGCTTCTTACGCAAAAACCCTGTAATGTAGACAAACCTCAAAGTAATTTGAAGTAATTACTCCCTCGTGCTTCCTAGGGCTCTAAGTTGAAGTAGCACATCCACAATAATGGAGCCCCCCCTCAGACTAATTTTGAGGCTCTCTCATAGTGGGGACACTATTTCAATTTTGTTATTTCGGGAGTTGTTAGTTTGAATTTAGTTATTTCGAAAAATTTCCTAGACATGCCCAAAGTAGGCAAAAACTATAAAGGAAAAAAGAGTGGTAGGTCAGATTTTGGGCTGTGCAACTTTCATAGTGTTGCTTTTACCAATTTGCTTTTAATGTTGCTGTATTACCTGCACAGAAAGGCAAAACTGAGGTTTTCTTGACACATTGTAAGTTTGCAGGTTTGCTTTCTTCACTTGAAAATACCAGTCTTTTACCCTTACTGCCATTCTGTAGGGAATCTTCATTTGTAACAATATATACCATCCATTATCAACAAGAAGGAAGTGCCAAGAAAGCAAGACCAGTATCTCTCACACTTTTATAGAACCAGTCAGTAGCCATGACCTTGGAAAGCTAGCAGATGCTAATGTAGATCTGTTTCTTTGCTAAAGCAAAAATTATCACTTTTCAGCACTAGCAGTTTAATATTTCTCTTAGGCCAGGCATGTCCAAAGTCCGGCCCGCGGGCCAATTGCGGCCCGCGGTCGGATTTAATACGGTCCCCGCTTCTCCCGGCTCCCCGGTGCTCTTTTTAACTGGCGCGCGCAGCGCAGCGTGCCGCTTCGGGCCGCACTGCCGCTGCCGCGGTCCTAGACCCTGCCCTGTAGGGCACGTCTGCAGCCCTGCTCCCCCGCTTGGCTGCGGGTTCGCCCTGCCCCCGGGCCTCCGTGAGGCCAGCGTGCCCTGTGCTCTCCGACCCTGCGGGCCCTCCGCTTTGGGGCTGAGAGTGCGGGGACAGCCCCCGCTTCCTCCCCCTCTCCTGGCTCCCCGGCGCTCCTCTGAACTGGCGCGCACAACGCGCCGCTTCCGGCTGCGCCGCCGCCGTCCATGGCGGCCGCTGTGGTCCTAAAGCCTGCCGTGTAGGGCACATCCGCAGCCCCGCTCCCCCGCTTGGCTGCGGGTTCGCCCTGCCCCCGTGCCGCCGTGAGGCCAGCGTGCCCTGCGCTCTCCTGTGCTGCAGTCCAGATCTCAGTTTCACCATTCACATTAGTTTAGGCAAGTTTTTTTTTCAATTGAGATGAATACATTGTAAAATCTCAGTTAATGTCAGTTGGTCTAAATCAGTTATAAATATATTTGGACACAACATGTATAGTTGGTGTTATGTTCCTGTTCATATTTTTTGAACTTAAAAGTTGATAATATGTAATGTACTTTACAATGTTCCTGACATATATTTCAGCTTCCTGGATTTTTTTTTCATCTGGCCTTCAGATGTGAAAGGCAGAGTGATTTAACACCTGTTTAGATTTGTCATCCATGTGACGAAATGAAAAGTATGCCGTTTGCAATAAACTTTGCATAAAATAGTTAATTTGCATTTAATTTTAATGGTTCAAAGAATGTCAGGCAAAATGGTCGGCCCTCACGCATGTTCACTTCTTCAAATCTGGCCCTCTTTGAAAAAAGTTTGGACACCCCTGTCTTAGGCTATGTCTAGACTGCAAGCCTTTTTCGAAAGAGGCTCTTTCGAAAGATACTTTCGAAAGAGCCTCTTTCGAAAGAGAGAGTCTAGACTGCACGCGGAACTTTCGAAAGAGCAAGCCACTTTTTCGAAAGAAAGCACCCAGTGAGTCTGGATGCTCTCTTTCGAAGAAGCCCTATTTACATTCAAGAACGCCTTCTTTCGAAAGAAGCACTTTCGAAAGAAGGCGTTCTTCCTTGTGAAATGAGGTTTACCGCCGTCGAAAGAAAAGCCGCGTTCTTTCGATTTAATTTCGAAAGAACGCGGCTGCAGTCTAGACGCAGGTGAAGTTTTTTCGGAAAAAGGCTACTTTTCCCGAAAAAACCCCTGAGTCTGGACACAGCCTTATTAAAGACACTTTTCCTTTGACTGATAGGAAACATTTTCTTTTACTTAGTGCAAATAATTTTTTGCAAAAAGAAGCATTCCAGGCCCTTCCGCAAGGCAAACCTAACCAGAGCCATGAGTCTTAGTGAAAGAAAAAGACAGGGCGAAAATTAATTTTAATTGCCTGTAAGTAATGTTCTAGCAAATACACTTTGCTTTATCAAGAATGGTGGTTTTTTAGTTATATGGTACAGAAAGCTTCTTGAAACACTGGATGCCCAATGCATTCTGGAAACAAATATATCTGTCACTAAATTTAAATAGGGGGGAAAAAAGGGGAAAGGCAAACTATTAACTGTTCCTCCTCCCCTCGCAACTTCTCAACCAGATCTTGTGATACTTACTTTATTAACATTGCAATGTTGTTCTGAGGAAATGTCAGGCATTCCATGTGTGCTACATAAAACTATACTATGGGACACTATCTGTTAATCTCTGTAAATAAAAACTCCCTGAGATCCAATGTACCCTACACACACTATTGGAATATTTTTTTTTGTCCAAATATGCCCTGTGAGGTAACATGGGAAAAATAATAACTCACTGGTTAATAATATGGTGAAATTTATATAGCAACTTTACATGTAAAGTTATAAATTCCCATGTATGATGTTAAGAATATAAGAACGGGTTTATGGAGTCACATCTATGATCCATATGGAATAATAGCCTGTCTTCTGACAGTGGTCAGTGCCAGGTGCCCCAGAAGGTCTGGACAGAACAGGCAATTCCAGCATGTTGGCCAAATGGGTGGCCATCATATATTCATCACTTAATTGTTACTTCGCCTGCGGCATAAAACTTTCACTGGCCTTCTGCTTAGTGGTGAATATTGTTCCTAGTGAATTATTACTATCTGTATTTTGGTGGCAGATGAGAGCCCTTGCCAGAAATACAAGCCCCATTGTGCTTGGTGCTGTACATGCATGGAACAAAAAGACAGTCTGTTCCCCAAAGAATCTAAGAATAAGGTGACAGACAAGAGTCGGCCACAACAGATGGGGGCATCACAAAGTAGCAATGGAAATTGCTACGAATAGCATAATGGGAAGTAGCTATGGAACTGCATAGCCATTGTAGGCATCGCTGTAAAGGAGAATCTTAAGGGTTTGAATAAGGACAATGAAAGATTTAGCCAATGTTTACTAGGTGAGCATTCATGCACTGGGATCACATGATTTTAATAAATACAACAATGAAGTGATGTGTATTTTCATTGTATTGAAAATGTATTTTAAATTATATTTACTGTTTCCCCCTCCCCCCTCGCTTTCAAGAGAGGGCTTTTTTTCTGGTACTGAAAAGAAGAAGGAAATGTGATATATAATATATATTTTTATATTAGGCTATTTATAGTGACTGGGGGAGATGTCAATCTTTAATATATTTGTGCTTGAGGCTTCTGTCATCATCTATAATTTAAAGCAAGGCCTCATGGATTTTGAAAGGTTCGCCTAACACACAACATTTAGCTAGCTCCAAAAGCAACATACAATGGGCCTGTTTTACCCCAAAGGTGTTGGGAAGGCAGTATGATGCTTTGGTGAGGTAAAAAGATGTGTTTACGGAAATAGGGAAGACCATTGGATCTATCAGGAGTGGGAAGATAGCCTGAGGCGATCCTCTTCTGCCAGAGAAACTGTGAACCTCAGCAGAGTGCTCAATGGAGAGTAAAATTTAATTAGAAGTGAATCTTGCCAAGGTCTCCTGCTTTCATTCTAAAGATGATAAGACTTGACAGCACCTCTGTCCACTCAGGGTGAAATTTATTGTGTGCTAGACTTTGCTATCATATATCAACTTTGCGGGATTAAATGTAGTCAGGTAAAATGCATTTAAGTCCCAGTGAAAAAAGCATCTAATGATTTGGGTTTAAAAATGTCAGCCTTCAATTCTTGCATCTTTGCCAGCTGTACGCTTTTGTAAAGCAGTCAAGAGTTATCTAAGCAATTGCAGCCTTGTACCGTGATGAACAGGAACAATCATTTATTGTTAGTTAATATAACCTTATTTAAAAAAATAGAACCGAGAATGACCAGGTTACGAGACAAATTTCTTTAATTAGGGCTCTGTAGTTCTATTTACTTTCCCCTCTAGGTTTAAATGAAGAGCAGAGAAGTGGAACTTGGAAAGGCAATGCTTTACTTAAATGTACTTGTAAGTGAAATCTCTTGCCTCAGTAAAAATTAGGGACTCTTGCTGATTTAAAAAGCCTGTGCACATTTCTAGAAATGGATTGAGAGTCTGATTAGCATTAAGCATATTGAGAAAATGGGATTTTAGAAGGCCATAATCAGAGCAATGAAACATGGAATTTAGAGGTCCTATGTTCCTGGGGAGAGAAAGAGGTTTAAGAAATTTTAATTTAAAAAGTCATTTAAAAACTAAACTCAATTTCCTGGCCAGAGAAGGGGTAACTTGGTTATCTATAAATCATAAAAGGGGAACATTTTGTAAGATTTTCCTGAAAATTGATTATTGCAGGATATTTTCCTACTAGTATTTCGCAGTCAGTGTATGGGGAGGCAGTGTGGTATATTAGGTAAGCTGCTGGACTAAGAATCAGGACACTGGATTCTGTTCCCAGCTCTGCCTCTGACCTGCTATTTGACCTTGAGAATGTCTCTTCCACCTCTCTTGCCTCCGTTTTTCCCTTCCCAGACTGTGTCTATCTTGTCTACTGAGCCTGTGAGGCAGAGACTGCTCCATACTGTATTTTTAGAATTACATGAATAATGGAGCCCTGATCTCCATTGGCTCTGCTAAGAACTTATTGATGGAACAATAGTAGGGCTGTAAAACGACTAAAACAAACAAACAAAATTGCAATGTAGCCCATAGGGTAAGCTTGACTTTATTATATTTACTGCTTTGCATTATATTCTGCATTTATTATATTAAGCAGTAATACAGGGACTACAGGTCTATGTCCTGTAAGACATTAGATTCAGCAAGTTAGTATAAAGCTTGAGGCCTATGACCTTTGGCACAGATAAATGGGCCAATGAAAAACACTGAGGGAGCTGAAAATAGAGTGTTTAAGGTAGGAATTTCCAACCATAGGAACAAGAGTCCAACCACAAGATTGTCATGACAATGAATTGACATGCATAACAATAACAGGTACATGAGCTACATCCACAGATGCCTAACTACAAGAAGGGTTTGCATGAAATCTCCATCTCTGGAGATATTTAAGAGCAGGTTAGATAGACATCTATCAGGAATGGTCTATACCAATGTTTCTGAAAGTGTTCCACAAAATCACTTTCAGAAACACATTAACTGGCCACCTTGGTTTGTTTATTTACTGGCACCACAGCCACGGAGCCTCGCAGTTCCCACTGACTCCGTTTTGTCCTTTGGACCAAGGGGAATCGTGGGAAGCGGCATGGGCCGGGCCACTGCTTCCTGTGGCTCCCCTTGGCTGAAAAGGACAAAACCGAACTAGTGGAAGCCACGAGGCTCCATGGCATTAGTAAATAAACAAACCGGGGCGGCCAGTTATCCGTTTCTGAAAGTGATTTCATGGAACACTTTCAGAAACACTGGTCTAGACAGTACTGGGCTCTGCCATGACGGCAGGGGTCTGGACTCAATGACCTCTCGAGGTCCCTTATAATACTAGTATTTTATTATTCTAACTGCAATTAAATGATAGCCATAAATAATAGTTTTGATTACATTTAGGTTGAGGGTACCCATTTTAGCAACACTAGGCTTCTAAGCATATGCTTTGCAAGGGATGGGAAATGCAGTAAATTCAGAACTTCAGAAAACTTTAGTGGCTTGATACACTCCAACAGCAAAAGCCAGATTTCAGGTCCCTGGTAGCTGTAAATTGGGCCCAGTAGTTCAAGTTTTCCAAAAGCTTGACTGCTAGGGGGCTTGAGATTGGTCTGAATTGCCTCTTAAAAGCAGTACCCTTGAAAACAAAATGAAGCCACAGTAAGAAGCAGTGGATCAGCATCATGCTCTATTTTAACACATACTGGAAGCAGGTTTTATTACGTTACTCATTTTCGGTGGCTGTTTATGGAAATCGCTGCAGATGGTTTCCACATTGGTTTTAATCTCTCTCATCTATCACTGTGGTTGTGTCTTGTCATACATACAGATGTCGCTCACCCACTTTGCACTCTGAGCAGTGTGAACTACTGTCGAGGAATAATAGTTCAGATGTTGCAACCAGGTAATATTGTAAGGCCACACATTGTTTTCTATGTCTTAATGAATTTACTTTTTTAAAGTCACAGTCCTGATAGGGGCTGCTAAGTATTAACCTGTAATACAAGTAATATTGATCACTGATTCTGAAACATTGAAAGTAATAAGAACTCATCCATTGACTTAAATGGGTGCAGGACAAGGCCATACGTGATGTGCGTATGTGTCATTGATTAGACCAGTCTCTAGTTTTCCCCAAAGATTTTGGGCTCCCTTTTCTTGGCCTAATTATTTCACAATATGATCTCAAAAGACACTTCATATGTTTGATATTTGGCATTCACTTTTCTTCATTTCTTGGGACTTTTATTCTACGTCTTTTATTCTACATCTTAAAGTTTCAGTTAGTCAGGTAGCAGAAATAATATTATATCATTCAGGTAACCAATCCCATGCCACAAACATCAGATAATGCAAGAGAATAGTTGCTAAACAACCTATAGTTGAAAACTGGTTTTCATGAACAGTTCAAATAACACATACTCTTCCAGAACTGATTGTCAAATGGCTTGACACAGAAGTAGGGCTACATCCACTAGATGATTTAAGAACATAAAGGCAGCCATACTGGATCAGACCAAAGTTCCATCTAGCCCAATATCCTGTCTTCTGACAATGGACAATGCCAGGTACCTCAAAGGGAATGAACTGAACAAGTAATCATCAAGTAATCCCACTACTCTTGCCTATTCCCAGCTTTTGATAAACAGAGGCTAGGGATACCATTCCTAACTGATCCCGGACCTATCCTCCATGAATTTATCTAGCTCTTTTTTGAACCCTATTAAAGTCCTGGCCTTCACAATATTCTCTGGCAAGAAGTTCCCCAGGTTTTGTCTGTGCATTGAGTGAAGAAGTACTTCCTTTTGTTTGTTTTAAGCCTGCTACCTATTAATTTCATTTGGTGACCCCTAATTCTTATGGAAAAAAGTAAATGGCTTTTCTGTGTTCATTTTCTCCAGACTAGTCATGATTTTTTTTTAGACCTCTATCATATCCTCCTTAGTCTCCTCTTTTCTAAGCTGAAAAGGAGCAGCCTTTTTAATCTCTCTTATATGACAGCCATTCCAAAGCCCTAATCATTTTTGTTGCTATTTTCTGAAAATTTTCCAGTGCTAAGATATCTTTTTTTTGAGATGAGGTGACCACTTCTGAGATGAGGCAACTACTACAAACAACAATGTAATTGGATCTATCTGTAATGCACAATGGAGCTATATAGCTAGTATCTGGTGCTTATTGAAATCAGCATATGGATACCTATTTGGAGAAAACTGAACTCAATAGAAGTTTTGTTATTAATTTTAAACATGCTTAATATATCACACACTGACCTTACTGGATGCAGGATCAGTCCTTCTGTTGCTTCTGCTTCAATACTGTGTGCATGAAGTTTGGAGAGGGACTTTTTCAAATTTTTGCACATTTTGAAATAAAACTAGTACATTTCATAAATTGAAAGATTGTTAAATTACTTGTCATGATATAGTGGGAATATTTGTGCAAAATGTAGGGAAAGAAAAATGTCACTTTTGTGAATTGTGTGATGCCTGAGTGAGTGACAGGGCGTGATCAGGCAAGGTGATAACAGTATTCAGTAAAAAGTTTAATTCAAAATGTGTGCCCATCTCACTGCAGCCATCCTCATTTGTTTATTCTCCAAAAGTCTTTTTTGTGAATTCAATTTTGCAATATTATGTTTTTGGACAGAACATGTGAATTTCGTGACTTTAGTGTTATATCTGCAGTAACCAATAGGATTTATCACTGTAAAATGATCCCCAGTAATGCTCATCTCATTTCTTCTGTGTTTTTGTTACCTGAAATAACAAAATAATAAATGCTTCCCACATTTGCCAGAACTTTTTAGAGTTTCTGAAGCCCCACATTGGTGACACTCCTATATGGATTTTCGATCTTAAAAATATGGAATCAGAGAGATTTATGGAAAATAAGGGCAGGAGCAAAAGATGATGTGGAAGGACAAATAAAGGGCAAATTTCAATAGGACTCAACTTTGCTTTTCTCTGCAGAATGATGAGAGGTTGAGGTTATCTAAGGTTCAGCCTAAAAGCTCTCTTAAAACCAGAAAAGATAGTCCAGCATAACTCAAATCACCAATTCAGTATATTCAGTGGGTAACAAATTTGGAACCAAACAGTGTTACACTCTATGGCAATGTCTACATTGCCCCCTCTTGCACAAAAAATATGCAAAACATGGAATATCGCCGCACCTCATTTGCATAATTAATGAGGCTTCGTTTTTGCACAAGAGGCTTTTGGGCAAAAAGGAACCTCTTCAGGAAGAATGGCTCTGGTACAAGAGGGGGGTTTTGCACAAAAAGGAGCCCTGTAGATGGCTCCTTTTTGCGCAAAAGCCTCTTGCACAAAAACAGAGCCTAATTAATTATGCAAATGAGGCATGGAGATATTCCACACTTTGCCTCATTGCACATTTTTTTGCACAAGAGGGAGTAGTGTAGACATAGCTTATGGGAGCAGAAGTGCTGGATCATTTGTGAACTTAGAGCCAGTTATAATGGTAAGAATTTTGAAAGTGTCCTAATGCTTTTTTTAGGAAATGAGATGAATGCTTCTGCTTTGTTAATGCACAATGTTCAAGCTAATTTGAAGAAAATCAGTTTGGAGTGTTTAGTACCAATCATTGGATTAGCATAATAATTAATCAGTAGGGCAGGATGGTCCAATGATTATGCTGTTAGCCGAAAACTAGAGAAACCCATATTCAATTCCTTGTTTTTATCCTACAGGTTTTGTGTGTCTAACCATAAAATGAAGATAACAGCATTTCCTCTCTCACAGGGGTGTTGTCCTGGTAAATATGTAAGACTGTGAGGTGTTCAGATACTGCAGGGACTATACAGGTACCTAAGAGGGATAACTGTATCATAGAATCATAGGACTGGAAGGGACCTCAAGAGGTCATCGAGTCCAGCCCCCCGCCTTCAAGGCAGGACCAAGCTTCGTCTACACCATCTCTGACAGATGTCTATCTAACCTGTTCTTAAATATCTCCAGAGAGGGAGATTCCACCACCTCCCTTGGCAATTTATTCCAATATTTGACCACCCTGACAGTTAGGAATTTTTTCCTAATGTCCAATCTAAACCTCCCCTGCTGCACTTTAAGCCCATTACTCCTTGTCCTGTCCTCAGAAACCAAGAGGAACAACTCTTCTCCTTCCATCTTGTGACACCCTTTGAGATATTTGAAAACCGCTATCATGTCCCCCCTTAATCTTCTTTTTTCCAAACTAAACAAGCCCAGTTCATGAAGCCTGGCTTCATAGGTCATGTTCTCTAGACCTTTAATCATTCTTGTCACTCTTCTCTGTACCCTTTCCAATTTCTCCATATCTTTCTTGAAATGTGACACCCAGAACTGGACACAGTACTCCAGCTGAGGCCTAACTAGTGCAGAGTAGAGCGGCAGAATGACTTCACGAGTTTTGCTTACAACACACCTGTTGATATAACCTAGAATCATATTTGCTTTTTTTGCAACAGCATCACACTGTTGACTCATATTCAACTTGTGGTCCACTATAACCCCTAGATCCCTTTCCGCCATGCTCCTTCCTAGACAGTCGCTTCCCATCTTGTATGTATGGAACTGATTGTTACTTCCTAAGTGGAGCACTTTGCATTTCTCTTTATTAAAAGAGGTTTCCTCTGGCTGTAATCTGCATTTTATCATTTCTCTGACAGGTTTGGAACTATTTTATAATGCAGGGGTGGGGAAATTCAGGTCCGGGAGCCGGCTGCAACCCTCAGCTTGACTGGATCCATCCCCCGAGGCCCAGGACCCCCCACCCCCAGCATTGAGGCGCATGCACTGGCACTGTAGCCCTCCCTCATCTGACAGCAAGGCTGAAACACACAAAATATACTAGGCTGCCCCCCCACCCCAGGCTGTGGTGTTTAAGGGGAATGTGGGAAGTGACTTTCTCCTCAGTTGGGAGCCACAGCAGTGAGGGTGGAGGGGGTTGGCTTCTCATTTGTGTGTGTCCCCCGACTGATTTTTATATTGGTCAGCAGCTCCTGACCCAAAAAAAGTTTCCCATCCCTACTGTTATCTATAGTTTGTAACCTATCCTTTAAATCAGCTTCTGTACTTAACAATTGGAAGATAGCAAATATAACACTAATATTTAAAAAGGGCTCTAAAGGCAATTCCGGCAATTACAGATTAGTAAATTTAATGTCAGTACCGGGCAAATTAGTTGAAACAATAGCAAAGAATACAATTGTCAGACATGTAGAAGAACATAATTTGTTGGGCAAAAGTCAACATGGTTTCTGTAAAAGGAAATCATGTCTTATTAATCTATTAGAGTTCTTTGAAGGGGTCAACAAACCTGCGGAAAAGTGGGATCCAGTAGATATAGTGTACTTAGATTTCCAGAAAGCCTTTGACTAGGTCCCTCACCAAAGGCTCCTATGTAAATTAAGTTGTCATGGGATAAGAGGGAAGATCCTTTCATGGACTGAGAACTGGTTAACAGACCGTAAACAAAGGATAG
Source organism: Pelodiscus sinensis (assembly GCF_049634645.1). Taxonomy (NCBI): domain Eukaryota; kingdom Metazoa; phylum Chordata; order Testudines; family Trionychidae; genus Pelodiscus; species Pelodiscus sinensis. The sequence continues at coordinate 313,561,594 of NC_134711.1, forward strand.
GAATAAATGGTAAATTTTCAGAATGGAGAGGGGTAACTAGTGGTGTTCCCCAAAGGTCAGTCCTAGGACCAGTCCTATTCAACTGATTCATAAATGATCTGGAGAAAGGGGTAAACAGTGAGATGGCAAAGTTTGCAGATGATACTAAACTGCTCAAGATAGTTATGACCAAAGCAGACTGTGAAGAACTTCAAAAAGATCTCACCAAACTAAGTGACTAGGCAACAAAATGGCAAATGAAAATTAATGTGGATAAACGTAATGTAATGCACATTGGAAAAAATAACCCCAACTATACATATAATATGACGGGGGCTAATTTAGCTACAACTAATCAGGAAAGAGATTGTGGATAGTTCTCTGAAGACGTCCATGCAGTGTGCAGAGGCAGTGAAAAAAGCAAACAGGATGTTAGGAATCATTAAAAAAGGGATAGAGAATAAGATGGAGAATATCTTATTGTCCTTATATAAATCCATGGTACACCCACATCTTGAATACTGCGTGCAGATGTGGTCTCTCATCTCAAAAAAGATCTACTGGCATTAGAAAAGGTTCAGAGAAGGGCAACTAAAATGATTAGGGGTTTGGAACTGGTCCCATATGAGGAGAGATTAAAGAGATCGGGACTTTTCAGCTTGGAAAAGAGGAGACTAAGGGGAGATATGATAGAGGTCTATAAAATCATGAGTGGTGTGGAGAAAGTGAATAAGGAAAAGTTATTTACTTGTTCCCATAATATAAGAAGTAGGGGCCACCAAATGAAACTAATGGGCAGCAGATTTAAAACAAATAAAAGGAAGTTCTTCTTCACACAGCGCATAGTCAATCTGTGAAACTCCTTGCATGAGGAGGTTGTGAAGGCTAGGACTAGAACAGGGTTTAAAAGAGAACTAGATACATTCATGGAGGTTAAGTTCATTAATTGCTATTAGCCAGGATGGGTAAGGAATGGTGTCCCTAGCCTCTGCTTGTCGGAGGGTGGAGATGGATGGCAGGAGAGAAATCTCTTGATCATTACCTGTTTTATTCCCTCCCTCTGGGACACCAGGCATTGGCAATGTCGGCAGACAGGATACTGGGCTGGATGGACATTTGGTCTGACCCAGTATGGCCATTCTTATGTTCTTGTACTGTAATGCGTAACTACTGTATGTTGGCTTCATCTTTGACATTCGGGTGTTTTCTTTATAAGTGTAGTTAACTCAGCATGAATCTATCTGGAAAACAAGCAGCAGAATGGTATATGGTAAACAGTGTCTTGACAAACATTTGAGAGTTATTAAGGGACAAGTGCCAGGACTTTTGACTTTGATTTTGCCTCCTTGAAGTTCAACCACCGAAGTGGTTTGGACCAGCCAGGAAAAGACCCACGAAGGTGGGAAATTGAAAGACTGCTCTCAGGTCTAAAGAGGAACACTCTTTAGGTACGACAGACATGTAGTTAATTCAGGGGTGAGCAATAACATGATGGTGGTTCATCATGGTTATCCCTTGGTGGGCCGCCACCACTATATTTACCTGCATGGCTGCAGGTACTGGTGATCTCAAATCCCATTTGCCAAGGATCACCGTTCCTGGCTAATTGGAGTGGTGGGAAGTGGCACAGACTGAGATACTGCTTCCTGCAGCTCCCATTGGCTCGCAACAGCAATCTGTGACCAGTGGGAGCTGCGATCACCAGTAGCTGTGGCTGGCAGGTAAATATAATGGTGGGAGCCCACCAGGAGCTAATCTTGGCAGACTGGATCCAGCCTGTTGGCCGGTATTTGCAAACCCATGGGTTAAACTAATTTAAAATCCATGTTTCCTAAAAACTTTGTTCCTACTGCTAAAATAAAAAAAGGAATTTGTCTGACCACTTGTCAGAGACTTCTGAAAGGAAAGAACTGCTGGTGAACAAATCCAGTTGCACTTACTGGGTATGAACAATTGTTACAGTAGAAACAGTAGGTCAGGCCTCGTCTGAGCATCAGAGAACTATGTGATTCTATCCCAGATGGAAATGCACTCAGGGAGACCACAGAGGTACAGCTAGTCTTGTAGTCATGAGCTTCACTTCTCTAAAAGATGTGTTCTAGTTCAAGCATTAATTCATTCAAGAAAGTCCTAAGTCTTGTGCTATGCAAGAGCACTGGATTACATTGTTAGAGTGGTCCCTTTTTAGCTTTATAATCTACAAATTATATACGGACCTCAAACATTCTTCTCAGCAAATCAACACATCAATGTGACAAAAGGTCCCTTATTTCCCATGATGATGGAAAAGCCCTGAGAGTATATCACTGTAGTTTAGACTGTGGTATAAACGCCATGCAAGGGTTGTTCCCATTGCCAGTCCAAATGAAACCACAAGCAAGACCTTGTCTTATTTTGTTAGACTCAACCCTGTGCTTCACTGTGTACAGTACATGTAGCTGTATTTGAATGGTTACATAACTCTTAATGTGAAAGCTGGATTGGTAGATTTGTCTGAATGAAATGTAGAGAGTAGTTCTGAAACCAACAATCTAACTTTTCTTTGGGAATAGTTTACAATTATTACCAGTTCTTTTCCAGTGGAAATTTATTCAAAGAAAATAAACATTTATCATTAGTGGGCTTTGGCTTCGTTTTCATCCTGCTAATGAATCGCTTCTACAAGGATTAGATGTTGATTAGATATAATGGCTGCTAATGATCTTATCTACTAAATTAAGGCAGATGTTAAGGGATTTGTACTTAAAAATACCTCATGTGGTAAATCTCAGGAGTATGTGAAAGGAGGGCAATTCTGTCTGCAGTCACCATGCTAATAAATTAACCATGACCTGAAGAGGTCAGGCAATGGGTATATTATTTGGTTTTAAAAGATACCACTGAAATTACCAGTCCCTAATGAGCACTTCTGGAAACTAAATAATGAAAAATGTTCTGGAAAAGCTTCCCGGTGTCAGAAGATATCTTTTCTAAGAATCAATCTCCAATGGGGTAAAAGAAAGGCCTCCTAAGATTAACCGATTCTACATTAGCTGTGGTGTGCAGCCTCTTGTGATAAACTGGTGAGATCTATCAGGATCATATCATGGTTGACATAGGGCAGTATTTTGAGAATAAACATAGCAGGCACATCTAGATGTGACAGGAAATGCCCTGTCTTGGTGGTACAGTAGATGGTGCTGTTTTCTCAGATAAGCTGGTCTGTACTAGGGGATGAATTCGAATTCAGATATGGAACTCCAGCTACAATAAGATTTTTACTGTATTTCATTCTGTGCTTTCTTTCATATATAGAACCTCCTCCCACCCCCACCAGCATGACCTACTTTTTCATTTGCTTTGTATTTTGCACCTTGGTATTACTGTGTTCCATTGATTATTCTCATTTCATCAAGTTTCCATGAGCCCTATTATATCAATACTCTGATTTAATGGCACTCTAGTTTACCCATATTAGTAGTTAGAATTCTAACATTTGTATATAAGCACTTGTACAGTTTGTGACAATTGCTTGTCTCCATATGTTGTATTTAAATGAGACTCTTACTTTCAACTGTTCCTCAGCAGCTCCTATCTGTGCTTTACCCACTTCTTTTCCATCCTCTTTATTAGGATATCAAGCTCCTTTTAAAATAAATTCATCCCAACCTGAGCCATTGCTCCTTTGTGTCCATCGGCTTTTCCCCAGCTCTTCATCCTCAATGAGTCCTTGACCTTTTTTCTAAAACTGCATTATTACAGTGGTTTCTAATTGGTGCTGCTAGGGTAGGGAATTTTTTTATGGGCGTATTTGTCCACTAGGAATTGAATTGAGACCATCAAAGACATTTCAAATATTAAACAGTAACATCTTCTGGTCACTATAAACCATTCCTCAAGCCAATGTTTCCTCTGGTATAAATCTTTTCCTGTCACAGTAGTTCTTTACATGGCTTTGATCCGTATCAAACTGAGACAATCTCAGTAAACTGAAAAAATGCCAATGCACAAGAAAGTGTATTCTTTCACAAAACAATGAAAACAATTCAATATCAATTGCTGTTCTTCAGGAGTAAACACTATAATAATATGTAAAGACATTTCTTTTCCAGAGTCACCAGAAACATTTATCAACTATCAGTTATTAAAATTATTAACTGTGCCAGCGTCAGTGAACAGAAATTGTTTTGAAAATCCCAGAGAATTGCTCATTGTCATATTCAATGTAATAGTATTTTTGTTGACAGTTCTGCGTGTGAGACGTTCCAATGTATTTCTGTTTTCTCTCCAATGTCAAGATACATACATATGAAACTTAAAGCAGGAAACAAGCATTTTGGGGCATACAGCAGTATTGCTAGCTATTGACAGAGGGTAAAATATGGTATGTGAATTGTGGTGCGCTCTTCATTATAATTATTTAAAATAAAACTGGCAGATTGACAAGAGAATGTGATTTACAGTGTGTGTAATGGGAGAAATACTGTCTGCACTTAAAGGAACAATGTATTGTCTATGGATTAATGCAGTGAAGATGGAACAAAGAGAGTTTAACTGTAAGTGATTAGTTTATGTAAAAGAGCTTTATTTTGCTTAATAAGTTTTTGTCTCTTCCATTTGATTCCAAAGCATGTACAACAAAGTACCCTATTTAGATATGCTGTGTTATTAATTAACTACAAGTAAACCCTGAGAAGGATCACATTCTGACAATGATTCTAAAAGGGAATGTATCAAACTCCATTAGGGTCCTGCCAAGCAGAAAGTAGCCACATGTGTCTGAGTCCTGCAAAAGTAAAGAAGAAATGTAGGACCCCTGTAGAAACTTAAAAGCTAGAAATGCTTACAATTTTGCAGTGGAGCAGTGCTGACTTTGCTGAGTAAAAGAGTTAAGAGTCCAGTGTCTCACATTTGGGAATGGTGGCAACCTGTGCAAGTTTCTGTAGATGCAGCAAAAGAACAAACTCACTTGGTAGAAGCTGAAATTTTTGGAAGTAGGTTCTGTAACACTCTCCCCAGGGACCCCAGAACTATGTGCCATTGTGTAACTTCAGTTCCGTCACACTAGTTCTTTCAGCCTCACCAACAAACTCTCTGAGACTCAGCCTCAACCTTGCAGGTAACATTCAGTGATCAGAGTTCCCCAGAGAGGTGTCACTGCAGGGTCCAGTTCCCTAACTGGACACTGACACAATTTATTAAGTCTGCTGTCTCAAAACAGTGCACACACCAGCCTGTTGGCTGACAGAAGATACATTCTTTACCTTAATACCTCACACAGTTTTATAGAAAAACAAGAATGAGTTTATTAAGAAAAAACACAGAGCTGAGTGATGATAAGCATGATAAAAACACCAATCAAGTTACAAATCAAACAAAAATAGCAACCATCTTTCTAGGGTCTAAAACTTAATAGGCAATTTCTCACCAATGATCTAGTCTGCACAAGTTCAACCCACTTGGCTGAAGGATGCATGTTTCACAGATTACAAGAATGCGAATCTCTTAAGTATCTGGCACTGCCATTGCCAAAAGCACTTTAGTCACTAGAGCCAGCTCCATGTTAGAGAAAAACTGCTACAGCCTCTATGCTACAGTCCCAGCTTCCATCTACAAATCTGAGAATTGCACTAGACCCTGTAGTCCTAGCAGCAAACCACATGAACTAGATATACCTCCACAACTGAAGGTGCCTTTATAACAATCATACATGTATCCAAACATTTCCACTTTTCTACCGTCAGTGCTCCCATCTGACCCAGAATGGATTTAAATTGATTTGTTCAGGTCTACCAATCCATCTCTATCAAGCACTGGGAGAGTCAGGTCAAAGAAATAAGATTCACCAATACTTGGTCAACTGATAGCCTGTGACAGAATTTACCCCTGTATTTACACCCAACAAGCTATCATTTGAAAACTCATAATGTGCTGGTTAGTACTGTCCTGGCAAAATATGTGAGGCAACATTGTGAATTGATGAGTCCCCAGGATGATGATGTTGATGATAACACATGTTCCAAACCCCACAGCTCTACCCAGGCTGAAGCCAGGTCTGCCCTAAACAAAGGAAAGAAAACGTGTAGGCTTTAATTCACATGTAAGCAGTGAACCGAATCTTCAAGCAGGAAAAAAAAAGAAAAAAAAGCTCAAACAGGTAGAAAAAACACAGCAGGGAAAATACTTCCACACGCACAATCTCCTTTGTCTCTCTAGTGCCAGGCTAGGCATGTTTTTCATGAGGGGCAGTGAAACTATAGAAAGAAGGGGCAGACATCCGAAGATGCTCTGTCTCTCTCCCCATTTTCTTCATCACAATCACTGCACTTGAGAAGACAAAAATAAATGGCTATTGGACTTTGAGGGAGAGGTCCTCGACTTTTCCAGAAGCATGTAGTGAGAAATTTTGCTTGAATCTAATATAGTTTGTGGCAGGATGGCTGTTTGTGAGTGGCCTACATAGGAGTTAGTTCATCAAGGCCTTGTAAGGTGCACAACCTTGCAGGGAAGAGATGACCCGGTTCTGCACTGGTCTGAATTGTAGCCCAGTATGCCACTTTCACATGTGCATTTTTTTATACTGAAGACCCAATGTCTCACTTAAGCAGCCACACATACATGGTAAGAGTAAGATTCCCGCATATTTATCTACTACCCTTCTGACACCTCCCAAGAGGAAGGCAAAATCCCATGAGATGATATCCATCCCCTGCCTTAAGACTCCAGAGAAAAAACAACAAAGTTTTATGGTCCATGTTATCAAAAAACTGTTCATAGGTGCCTGCTGATTTTGTCAGATCTTTTATTCACATATGTCATGAGCAGAAAGATCATCTTCATCTCTTGCTAGCTATCCACATGCTTTTCCCTAGATCACACTCAGACAAAACATGGTTAAGGATAACTATGATATGTCCGTGTAGCTGTTCTACCACCTCTTTCTCTGTAACCTTTTGTGCAAATTGATACTTGGGTAGTTACATTCTGCCTTCCTCACTGAAACTGGTTCAGTTGAATACGGTATTCTTCACTTCCTGTCCCAATTGGTTGCATTGTGTCACTGTTATGTTTGAACTGTGGCTGATAATCACTCCAAAGGTGACTGTAATTCATTGGTGATGGGAATAATTCTGGAGTATGGGTAAGTATGTAATTAACTGGCCACCATGTTCCATTGATTGCATCCAGGACAGAAACAAAGCTGTTTGGCTGTGTCCCATCCTTTTTTGGCAAAATGTAATAGAGATTCTCTTATAACTCTTAGGTGGAAGGAGCTGTTCTACCCCCATTGCTGGCTGGAAGATTCAGGTGCCCATATAATGTAGCAAAATAACAATGTGTTAACTCCACCTGAAATTGTGGATGACTGAATGCCAAAGTAAAACCAAGCCTAATTTTATCAAGTTGTGTGCCGAATGTTGGGACCTGTGACCCTCAGATCCCCTTTATGCCAACTGGTGAAGGGCAAATCTAACACATTGGTGTCAGGCTATGTAGCCAAACAGTATCTTGTAAGGCATCATATAAAAAAGTGACTCACTAGTCCTTAATATTATTGTGAGATGTGTATATGGTTAGTATGTAAAGAACTATGTGTGCTGTTCCAGACAGAGCAAGCAATCCGATCAAAAAACATATTTGTTATAGACACAGGAATGTTGTTTGAACTGTTGGCCTGGTCTCTAATGTAAACTGAGCAGGATCAGGCCAGAGATGCTGGAAATATATTTGTATTTACGGTAATCAAGCCAATAAAGAAAGCAGATTCAATCTGAAGTGGGGCTGGGAAAGGACTCTGAAGCTTCACTGGTGCAAAATGGAGGGGTTCACCTTTTCAGCTATTAGCATGTAGCACCTTAGCGCTCTCTACCTGTGTTCTTGTATGGCACCCAGAGAGGTATCAGCGCACATCACAAAATGAAAGTGCCCGCATAAACATGTTAGATTTCATTCTTTGCTCTGCACTGACTTCCTGGTGATTTGGGGATATTATTCACTGGATTGGCTTATATTCTGTAAAGCCCTAAATGACCAGCAATTCAGTTATCCAGGGAATAAATTCCTGCATTGTATCCCTTGATGGGAATCCTTATCCTCTGTGTTGCTGTCACTGGCTCCAGGGTCAGTGGCGGAGTATTCTCAGTACAGAGTTACTGCATCTTTTTACCTATTCGCTCCCAAGTTTGCTGAATTTCACTGCACAATGTAGTGAAGTGATGGAAATATTGCTCTGGTGGAATGGAGCCATTTACATTGAAAGGTGTTCATTTTTTCACAAAGAGCTGTTTTGTCTGATTGCAAGGTGCCCAACAATAAGAACCAATGCCAATGTCTAGCAAATTGAATGGGATATTCCTTCCCTTGTCAGAGTACCATGGTCTTTATTGAGAAGTGCTCAGGGACCTCATGGAAGCCTTTACCATGTACTCCAGATGAGAGGAGCTTTTCTTGGGTATATATTGCAGTATCAACCCATAAGAATTGGCCACCTAACTGCTATCTGGGGGCTGTTCTTAACATTTCAAGAGAAGCAGGAGAATTTTGAGGTGTGTAATTCCTATTGATGACAAAGGGAGTTGAGTAAATTAAAACCCTGGGCCATGTATATACTATGCGGAAGATTGCTGCTACCGCAGTCAATCTTCCAAGGGGCAATTTGGCAGGTCTACTATAGACTTGCTAAATTGAACTCAGAGGGTGCTACTGTCAGTGCTGGTACTTCTGCTCCTCACAAGGAGTAAGGGAAGTCGATGGGAGTGTTTGCTCCCATTGACCTCCTGTTGTGTGGCCGGCATGGATGTGATTTAAGATATGTTGACTCCAGCTATATAATTAATGCAGCTGGAATTGCGTATCTTAAGTCAGCCTTCCACTTTAGTGGAGACCAGGCCCCAGAGTCTTCAAAATTTATCTCTTAAGATCCTGCATTTGTTATGCACCTCAAATTCATATTGACTTCCATGCAGAAGGAACACAAGTTTGAATTCCTGTTGGTTAAATATCTTTGAAGCTCAAAATGGCTATTTCTCATCTGCATATACTATAATCATTGATGAGTGAAGATGAATTAAAGATCATACTGTGATCAATAGAACAAGTGTTTGACAGGAAGGTTATGTTCTCAGGAAGCTACATCATTTAAAGAGCTTAATCCATTGTAAATATTTATTTTATTGATTTTTTTTCTCTCCCTTCCCCAACTCTCTCTCTCTAGAATAAATGCTTATCAGAGAACTTCTTTAACAGCTATTTTACTTGGAAAATAAAGCCATGACTGAATTTCAAAATGATTGAAACATTATTGCTAATTAAAAGCAATGTGACATTTATTGTCTTATAATTAACTGGTCGCATAAATACACTGCAGTTTTTTTAGCCAGATGTGATGTAAAAACTCACACAACTTACATTCATTTTGCTTCAAATAGTAGGAGAACATAAATAGGCTTAGCACAGGTATACATGATGTGAAAATGTAATAGTGCATTGGATTTAACCTCATCTACTAGAAAAAGTGTGGTTTCAAATGAAATATGGGTCCCAGTGATCACAGTATAACTTTACTAGTAAAGTAGAGGTGAATGTGTGTGTCTCTTTATATAAACACAAACAAAACTAAATTAAAAGAACTTTTTGAGTCCTTGACTTGCAACCTGAATAATATTATTTAATTTAGATTTCTGTATGTAATTTCTTAGGTTTTATAAAAAGGAAGCTGACAAAAGAGAAGTTGCATCATGTGGTTGTCAAGCTATCTGGAATGGCTTATGAACCGGAATACCAAGCTCGGGCCAGTTGTGAAAATGTAGGATCCAATCCTCAACAGGTTGTGAGTTCACCAATGAAGTATAAGGTATGAATTATTCAAATGCTATAATAACCTGAACATGGACTCGGTGATAATCTCCTGGGATACTCCATCTGTTTTGCCATAAAGGAAGGTTCTCCTTTGTGATAAATGGTCTCTTACATCAAAATCACAACTTTTAAGTTATTTACAGTTCCAAAGTATCAGGCACTTACTCTAGCTCAGTTGCATCTTAGATCCTAAACCAAATACTATACTTGTAAAAAGTTTAAAAAAACAACAAATAGTTTAGTAGCACCTTAAAGACTAACATAACATGTAGATGATATCATGAGCTTTCGTGGGCACAACCCACTTCTTCAGTTAACTGAGAAAAAGAAGTAAGAATTATTTACAAGGTTAAAGCAAGTGTACATGCACACATAAATGAGTTACCATCTCAAGTTCCAAAAGGGTAATAGAAGCTGATGTAATATGCAAGCTGTATATAAGTCCCATAGGGCTAATCAAGGCCAAGTACTGGGTAACTCTTGCTTATACTTAGAAATCTTTATACTTCTTGAACTCTGAAGAGCAAAGATAACTATTTCTTCTTGACAAGGGTGTTTGTTCCCTGTCTCCTGCATTCAGGCTGATTGGATGAGTGCTTCTGCACATCTCCTCTTTATGGCAGTAAAGCGAGTAATCCTCAAAGCGTTCCTCCACTGATGTTCCCAGTGGATTGTTTTGTGTCTATAGACTTTTTGTTGTTGTTGTTGAAGAGGAAATGACAATTGTATGAAGCTTAGATACTAAAGAAATGTAGATCTTTGTGGCATGGGCCATGCAGGCATAGTTGAGGTTAGCGGAAGTTTTTTGTCTGGATTAGAGGAGGATGTGGAGTGGGCATTCTCTGTAAGAACCCTAAAGCTTTGAAATTCACCCTCATGCCTGGTCTGAAATAGCTCCCATCAGATAAACTCCATAGTAAACTGCATGACTAATCTCTCTACTCAGGCATTTGACATGGGGGTGGGGGAAACTGAATGAAGGGAAGTTATTTGTGGGAGTGCAGGATTTGCATGTTTGTTTTCTGAATGAATGGTGAGGGGTAATTTTAAACTATACTGCTGAGTTTAGGATATATTTCCAAGTTATATCGCTGGCACTTTGTGGCCCATAGGGCTAAACTGTTTGCTTGCCTATAGATATATAAATTAATAACTTCCTTATGATTTTGATTATGTTTATTATAATAAGTTATGGTAGGTTTATATTGGCATTTTTGCTGTAACACAAAAGACTTACGGGCCACATTCCTACTTAGAAAACCCTAAAAAAAATGGTTGAGACTAGACCTAATAATCGGGTAGGACAGAAATAATAAATGTGATAGACAACCACAAAAGGACCATGGTAATAAATTGATGCATATGATATGTTGAGTTTAATGATCTAGTGACCTATTGACAAAATGACACTTCACCATTAGTAAAGTGAGGAAATACAAATAAGGAGAAAAGGAAACATTCCCTAGTGAATATGCATCCAACATAACGTCAGTGTAACATATTATAAATGTGGCATTCTAGGCTAGGGTTGGTGGGAGAAGGACATGTAGTCCTTAGGAGGTGTCAGAATGATGGCCACTGGTGATGATGGGGAAGGCGAAGGTGATGAGAAAGATGATGGCTAACACCTTAGGCTGTTCTAGAAGAAATGGTGTGAGTATATGGTATAGACACATAGATGTACATTCCCTATTTATCTTACAAACTAGGGGTGTTTATGACTGTGCTAAATGTATAAATAAAATATAGACTTGTAAATGTACAAGAGTTCCTATTGCATGAGTGTTGCATCTGTGCACATCAGGATTCCCAACCAGAGAATAATTGAATACTGGGCCTTATCCTGGGCCAATGGACATTTCAAGAAAGATGTGGATAAATTGGAGAGGGTCCAGAGAAGATCAACAAGAATGATTAAAGGTCTAGAGAACATGACCTATGAAGGAAGGCTGAAAGAATTGGGTTTGTTTAGCTTAGAAAAGAGAAGATTGAGGGGGGACATGATAGCAGTTTTCAGGTATCTAAAAAGGTGTCATAAGGAAGAGGGAGAAAACTTGTTCATCTTGGCCTCTGAGGATAGAACAAGAAGCAATGGGCTTAAACTGCAGCAAGGGAGGTTTAGGTTGGACATTAGGAAAAAGTTCCTAACTGTCAGGGTAGTCAAACACTGGAATAAATTACCCAGGGAGGTTGTGGAATCTCCATCTCTGGAGATATTTAAGAGTAGGTTAGATAAATGTCTATCAGGGATGGTCTAGAGACAGTATTTGGTCCTGCCATGAGGGCAGGGGACTGGACTCGATGACCTCTTGAGGTCTCTTCCAATCCTAGTATTCTATGATTCTATGACATGTCAATCCTAAACGCGGTAACTGGAAATTCATAAGCAATCTATCAGGCAACAACTGCATGGAGAGGCTGCCTTTCTCTACATCTAAATAATTAAGATTTTATTTTTAATGGAGTTGATATGTGAAATCAAAGACATCCCATTCCTAGTTGTTAGTACCCAGGGATCAAGATGGCACAGGTAAACTTGCCACATCTGAAATGCATGAAGTGGATGTTAAATGTGGTGGTGGTTGGTGTTCTCTACATCTGAACAAGTGAAGCAGTTATTTAAGCTCCGATTCAGTGAAGTGAGTAAGCACATTCTTAACTTTTAGGACATAATAATTCCATTAAAGTCAGAATATGTACTGTTAGCTAGTACTGCTTGTTGAGTGGGGGCTTTAGATGGTAAGTGTTTTTGGAACAGAGACAGACTGTCTCTTACAATATGTATGTACAACACTTAGCACATCAGAAAACATATCCCTCTCAGAGACCTCTAGGGCACTACCATAGTATAGTTTTTCAGACTCTATGGATTAGAGTCTCAACTGCAGCCAACTCCGAGTCAAAAGAACAAAGAAATTGCCATAATAACGGATCAGAGCCTTGGTCCATCTATTCCACTATCCTGTCTCTGACATAGGCTAGCACCAGATGCCCCAGGAGAGAGGGTAAGAAATCCTGCAGTGGCACATGTAGGATAATTTGTTCCTCCTGAAGATCTCATCCTAATCCCTAATAATTAGAGATTGGTTTAAACCAGGTCCGGGCAATAAAATGGTGGTGTTTCAAATTAGCCTCTGAAGTGCTACCACCACAATAATTACCTGCGCTTCTAACAGCATAGGCGATTGCAGCTCTTGTTGGCTGCAGATGACCATTCCCAGCCAATGGGAAAACTGGGAAATGGTGTCCAGGTCCACATGGCTTCCTGCAGCTCCCATTGGCTGGGAATGGTGATCTGCAGCCAACAGGAGCTGCAATTATACGTACCTGCGGAGGCACAGGTAAATATAGTGGCAACTGCCTGCCAGAAGCTAGCCCTGGAGAACTGGATCTGGCCCATGAGCTGGTATTTGCCCACCCCTGGTTTAACTCCTGATATATGAGGTTTCATGTCCTTTTAATCATTTTTATTACCATTAAGCATTATAACTCCGGGTATTCTTGTTATCTATATAAATATCCAATCCTTTTTGTATTCTTTCAAAGTTCTTGTCCTCATTGACATCCAAGGGCTGTGATTTGCATAGTAGAATTACACCTTGTGGGAAAAAGTATTTTTTCTTATCACTGTGGAATTTGCCACATTTTCATTTCATAGGCCACTCCCTTGTTTTTGTGTTATGACTACCTGTTCCAGAGGCCTATTGTAGACTTGCTGTGGCCCCAGACATTACAGCTATTTTTCCTTCCACCACAGTCTTTACCTAAGGGTGTAAATTTGCTCTCAAATTTATGGATCAAAGTATCTCCATAACATAGGTAATGTTTGACTTTCCAGCTGTAGTGATACAAAATACATTTTAATAGTTTGCAATAAGCCAAGCATTGTTAAGGAACAAGGTGATTTAAAAACTGTGCTATGGTCATTGACAATGGCTGCAACATCAGTTAATTTAGTTCTAAAACAGCCTAATCATATTGCTATTGTGTATTCTATTCACTTAATCACATTGCTCATTTTTCTTTAGTTGATCATATTGATGTCATGTAGCTGATTTGGCATATATTGGCGAGAGCTATCAATTTACTAAATGTATTGCTCTAGAATAGCTTAGAGAATCAATGGAGATATATTAGTGCACCACTATGTACTGACTCATCATATCATGGCTTAAGTAATGCAGCTTATTTTTGTGTGCGTTAGGTTATTTTGTTTGCAGCTGACAATTTCCAATATAACAACAGTCACAAAGATAGGGGAAAATGCTTATTGATGAGCGAAACAAAATGCAGCAACAATTTGTAAGCTTTAGAAATGAGCGCCCCATCCAACCACTTGTCCATCAAAAAATCCAAAGGTATGTCTACACTACAGCGCTAATTCGAACTAAGCTAATTCGAACTAACGCATCTAGAACTAAAAACTAGTTCGAATTAGCGTTTTGCTAATTCGAACTAGCGCATCCACATTAAGTGGACCCTGAAGCAGGGTTAAGGATGGCCGGAAGCAGTGCCGGCAGGGCATCAGATGAGGACTTAGAGCATGGAGCTGCTGCCTCAGGCTAGCCAAGGGCTGTGCTTAAAGGGACCTGATCCCCACCCCGGACAGACAGTTCTCAGGGGTGCCCCGCTTGCAAAGCAGTCCTGGTTTGGATTGCCCTGAATGCCCACACTCGGCACATCACAGCACTCGGCCATCAGCCTGGCTGCACTTCCCGCAGGCTGCCATCTGGGAAGAGGGGCCAGTTGGGGGGCTGCAGGAGAGCTTCCACCCCAGAAGCCCGAAGAGCCAGCCCAGTCCTCCCCATCGGGGGCTCGTGCCCCATTCCTCCCTCACCTCCTTCCACTTACCCTTCCCTAGCCCCTCTTCGGGTATGTCTACACTACCCCGCTAGTTCGAACTAGCGGGGTAATGTATGCATACCGCACTTGCTAATGAAGCCCGGGATTTGAATTTCCCGGGCTTCATTAGCATAAGCGGGGAGCCGCCATTTTTAAATCCCCGCTGCTTCGAACCCCGTGCAGCGCGGCTACACGGGGCTCGAACTAGGTAGTTCGGACTAGGGTGCCTCGTTTCACGAGGAGTAACGGTAGTTCGGAATAGGAACCTAGTCCGAACTACCTAGTTCGAGCCCCGTGTAGCCGCGCTGCACGGGGTTCGAAGCAGCGGGGATTTAAAAATGGCGGCTCCCCGCTTATGCTAATGAAGCCCGGGAAATTCAAATCCCGGGCTTCATTAGCAAGTGCGGTATGCATACATTACCCCGCTAGTTCGAACTAGCGCGGTAGTGTAGACATACCCTTCTTGATGTACAAAATAAAGATAACGTGTCTTCCAAAATGGAATCTGTCTTTATTGAACAAAACTGGGGGAGACTGGGTAAAGGAGGTGGGAGAGGGGAAGAGAGAGGCTGGGAGAGGGGAGGGCAACTAAAATGATCAGGGGTTGGGAACAGGTCCCATATGAAGAGAGGCTAAACAGACTGGGACTTTTCAGCTTAGAAAAGAAGAGACAGAGGGGGGAACAGGATAGGGGTCTCTAAAAGCAGGAGTTGGGTGGAGAAAAAGTTCTTCATTAGTTCCCATAAAGAAGGACTAGAGGACATCAAAGGAAAGGAATGGGTAGCAGGCTTCAAACTAGTAAGAGAAAGTTGTTCTTCACAAAGCAAAGAGTCAACCTGTGGAACTCCTTGCTGCAGGAGGCTGTGAAGGCTAGAACTGGAACAGAGTTTAAAGGGAAGTGAGATCAAGTCATGGAGGTTGGGTCCATGGAGTGCTATTAGCCAAGGGGTAGGAGTGGTGTCCCTGCCCAAAGTTGTGGAAGGCTGGAGAGGGATGGCATGAGACAAATGGCTTGGTCATTGTCTTCGGTCCATCCCCTCCAGGGTCCCTAGGGTTGGCCACAGTCGGCAGACAGGCTACTGGGCTAGATGGACCTTTGGTCTGACCCAGGACGGCCATTGTAAGCTCAGGGCTCAGGGTTGGGGGTCTCAGTGGACCCCCTTGATTCTCTTGCACACCTGCTCCTGGGTGGCCAGGCTGGCAGCTCTCCTGCCCAAGCCGGCCACTTTTCTGTGCCTAGTGCGGAGATCGTGGACGAGGTCCACGATGTCCGCACTAGCCCAGGCGGGTGCCAGCCTCTTGCAGTCCTGGGCAAGCTCCCGAGAGCCGCCAGCCTGGTCCCGGGAAGAGGGGGAGGGCTGGGGGGCATCGGGTGGGTGGCTCGATCTGTGCCAGGTGCAGGGTCTGCTGGCTCGGTGCTGGCAGGCTTGCACCTGGCAAGGGCACCGTAGCCAGCCCGTGCCCCTTTAAGGGGTCCGGGGCTGGGAGGGGGGCAGACGAGTTTCCCTGGAGTTGGCCAGAGTGGCCACCAGGGAAAGCTGGGGAGGGCTAGCCTCCCACTAGTTCGAATTAAGGGGCTACACACCCCTCAATTCGAACTAGCTAGTTCGAACTAGGCTTAATCCTTGTGGAATGAGGTTTACCTAGTTCGAACTAAGCGCTCCGTTAGTTCGAATTAAATTCGAACTAACGGAGCGCTAGTGTAGCGCCTATGAAAGTTAGTTCGAACTAACGTCTGTTAGTTCGAACTAACTTTGTAGTGTAGACATACCCCAAGTTAGTTGCCAGAGATCCCATGACCACATGCATCACATTTATGGTTACTTAGGCTACATCTAGACTGCATTGCTTTTTTGAGATACAGGAGGTATCCCGGAAAAGCAACACTGCGTCCAAGGAACATATCCGCTTTTTGAAAAAAAAATCGAAAAAGCGTACGTGCCCTTTCGCCATCCCTATAAGCCTCATTCTATGAGGAATAAGGGATGTGTTGAAAGAGCACTTTCTTTCCACATTTGGCACCAGGTAGATGTGTCAAATATCGAAAAAGCCTCTTTTGAAAGTAAATTGGAAAAAGATACACAATTTGAGTATTGCAAATTGTGTTTCTTTTTCTGATTTAACACTGCAGTGTAGACCTAGCCCTAGGGACCACACCTTGGAGATGCTGAGCAGAACTAAAAATGTGCTTTGCATTGTTTGAACTCTGCTCTCACTGTTGTTGATCAGGGTTGCCTTAGATAGGAGAAGGATTTTGGTTAGCACTGAAAATCCCATCTATAATATTCCATAGGCCCAATCCAACTTTTAATGAAGTCAATGGTAAAACTGCCATTGAATTCAATGGAAATAGAATCCAGAACTGCATCAGTGAAATACTGAAGATTTTTGTATTCTTCTAATAATTTTTAAAACTTCACACTGCTACAGAGCCTTTAATGTCAGGGATCCCTAAGAGCTGTTCTCACATGAGACTCCAAAGCAGATATTATGCTCTTCTTAGAGATGGTTGAACAAATGCAACTTTAAAAGAAATGTCTAAACTAATACCATTAATCATCGTCAGGTCAGGAATTAAACCCTGTTTGCTAATTCCCAGTCTCCAGCTCTAACTATAAAACCATGCTCCCTTGCAGGCCATAGTCCCTCTCTCATTGAAAACCCTTAAGTTATTTATGCTTGCAATTTTGTATATTGTCCAGCTTCCTGTTCTGTGGCATTTTAAATGAACTTCATTTTATGAAGGCAAGTATCCCTGATTTCTAGTATTACACAACGCAAGGATACAATCCAATAGTACTGTACTCAGCATGAGTAATATATTTCAAAATATAGCTGATGACAATAACTCCTGTTGAAAAACAGTAGATTGAAACATACACTGGCCAATGGCTTAGGCATTGTAATGCTTTCTTACAACAATTCACATAAAATTAGTTTATTTGCTTAAAATTACGGTTATAATTTGAAACAAAAATTGCCAGTTCCCCCAGGTCTCCTAATGCTATGCCTTGATCATACAACTTCTTCCACTTTTAAAAGGTGCTTTTCTTCTCTTCTAAAAATTCTACTAGGTAGCATCTCTTTTTTTTATTTCTATAGTCACATTCACCCTTTCTCTAAAGATTATATTATCTAGGGTAGCCTCACGACAGGTTATTTCCTTCTTTTCCCAGGCAGATGTGCAGTAGACTAGTATGAGAAGAGCAAAATGCTGTAATTTAGCTCTAATTTTCTCCTAAATGTCTTCTAAGAGCCCAGAAAGCACAAGACGTGATGGTAATGCTGCTAGACAATATTGACCTCTCATGGATTGGCAAATTTTCTGGTTTGGCACTGGTCAGTTCCCAAGGGTGCCAAATTACAGAAGTTCAATCTGTAATATGGAAAATGCTCAAATACTACTGTGGTGAACACACAGGCTGTGTCTACACTGGCATCCCTTCCGGAAAAGGGATGCTAATGTAGCACGTTGGAATAGCAAAATCCACTGAGGATTTAAATATCCCCCGCGGCATTTGCATTAACATGGCTGCCGCTTTTTTCCGGCTTGGGGATAAGCCGGAGAAAAGCGCCAGTCTAGACGTGATTCTCCGGAAAATAAGCCCTTTTCCGGAGGATCTCTTATTCCTACTTGAAAGGAATAAGAGATCCTCCAGAAAAGGGCTTATTTTCCGGAGAATCACGTCTAGACTGGCGCTTTTCTCCGGCTTATCCCCAAGCCGGAAAAAAGCGGCAGCCATGTTAATGCAAATGTCGCGGGGGATATTTAAATCCCCCGTGGATTTTGCTATTCCGAAGTGTCTAATCTGCATCCCTTTTCCAGAAAGGGGTGCCAATGTAGACACAGCCACAGTGTACATGGTAGCCTGGATAGGAGGAGGGAGAAAAATTGTTCTTCTTGGCCTCTGATGATAGGACAAGAAACAATGGGCTTAAACTGCAGCAAGGGAGGTTTAGGTTGGACATTAGGAAAAACTTCCTACTTGTCAGCGTGGTGAAACATGAATAAATTGCCTAGGGAGATTGTGGATTCTCCATCCCTGGAGATATTTAAGAGCAGGTTAGAAAGACACCTGTCAGGGATGATCTAGATGGTGCTTGGTCCTGCCGTGAGGGTAGGGGACTGGACTTGATGACCTCTCAAGGTCCCTTCCAGTTCTAGTATTCTATGATTCTATGATAGATAAATAAAACCCAACTTGTGTTCCTGCATTACATGCAAGCTCTGAAACAGAATCACCTTCCCAATTCGTTCTCTAGGCTGACAGAGGGAAAATTCTTGCAGCTCCCTCTCTCTCAGCTCCTACACCATTTGCACAACCCACGAGGATCTGATGTGGAAGTAGATGGCCTGCAAGCTCTGAAACAGAATCCCACAGTTGGGGAAGTCCAAGGTGGCAAAGCTATCAATGATGGTGTCCACGTTGCCCAGAGTGATGAGCCTCCGTAGAAGCACATGGTTGATGGCCTTGGCTACCTGCAGGAGCATGGCCCCGACTGTGGATTTCTCCAGATCAGGTACAGAACTGGTTCTCAACGGAACGGTAGCTGTCCAGCGTGGCGCACTTCCACAGGGTGATGGCGAAGCACTTCAGCATGGGAATAATGGCAGCTCTCATGCTGGTGTCCTCTAACCTGAGGGCAGGGGTGACACTCTTGCAGATCTTGAGGAAGGTGGATTTCTACATGCAGAAGTTCTACAGCCACTGCTAGTCATCCCACAGATACAGGATGATGTGGTCCCACCAGTCTAAACTAATCTCCTGCCTCCGGAAGCAGTGTTCCACGGTGTCCAGGAGATCAAGGGACATGCGCAGCAGCAGGAGCATCTGGACCTGGGTGATCTGGGCTTGCAGGCCAGGCTGGTCCTCATCCTGCTAGAGCAACATGTCGGTAGGTTGGAACTACTGCACCGGGAGGCACAGCATGAAGCTTGTGAACTTGGCAATGCTTTGCAGCAGCTTCGGCTCCATGTTGTGAGTGTTGTGGCATTTAAGGGCAAGCAGAGCACACTGTGTCCATTTTGTGTCCCGTAAGGGGGGAGGCAGTGGAGGAGCGGTGTGTGAGACATGGCCGTAGAGAGGAGCCCCGAAAGTACGTCACAGCTTGCCCGAGCAAGCAGCTGCAAGAAGTATCTGCCTTTCTGGTACCCTCCCCAGAGTGCTTCTGAGGGTTCCAAATCCGAGGCAGTGTGGACATGCTATTTCAAAATAATTCTGACTAATTTTGATGCTCCCCGTAGTGGGGACATTCCATTTCGATTTTGTTAAATCTGGAGTTATTATTTAGATTTTACTTATTTTGAAATAATTTCTTAGTGTAGATATGCCTCTGGTGCTACATTAGCTCATATGTTTTGGGAGTTCCTCTGTGTCAATAATTTCTGATTTGAGGTAAGTTTAAAAAGTCAATTTGATATTTTATGCTAAATTGGAACCCTGTCTCTTAAATTTTATTTCTGGATATATTGCTGGTGCCTGGAGATTACCTTGAAACAAGGCAATGTGGTTCCAACATGCAGCTTTCACTGGAAAAAAAACAAACAAACCTGCAGAAATGAAATAGTCAACTATAAATGCCTGGATCAGTGGTGTGACTGATCTTGCAGCTAACAAATGACTGACATTCAGTAGAAAAGGAATGCCTACAAAATTACAGCATTCTGGGGTGACTTTTTAGAGGTGCATGATTGACAAAGACCCTGAAGATGGTCCTCTTCCCTCTATTTATCTTAACTCTCTATTTACTATGTGTATTTTGATAACTGTGGAATTTTGGTATATTTGTTTTATTTTAGAAAAAATAATAAAAATGTAATATACAAAATGTGCCCATTTTCTAATTTGAATATATATCGTTTCCACTTCCACCTATTATTTCTTGTTATGCTTTTCTCTGCTAGATTATAATGATTTTTTTTAGCACAATTGTTAATCAAGTCACTTCTCGATTTCTTTGTGGTTGGCTAAACACAGACCCATGGCGTTATCATAGTAACATTTTACCCTAACATGCAAAACCTGAGACAAATACATAGATAGAAATTGACTTTCATAATATCAATAAATAGACACATTTTCAAACAGCTATAAGACACTGGGCTAAAAATTCATAGAAAAGTTAATTTATAGATTATAGTAACTAGTATCAGTTGAATATCTGATATACAGTGAAAGCTTTTGTTATCCAGCACTCTGTTAACCAGAAAGCTTTGTTAACCAGCATTGCCTCCAGCCATAATACTGTCACATCTTCAGGCACACAGACCTGGCTTGGTTTACCATGATTGTCTTAACAATTTTTTATTTAAGAACTACTACTAATCTTTAACTCAAAATAGAAATGTGAGACCAACTGCCTCACACTACAGAACTCAATATTAAAAACTTGAGTTTCACTATTATTGTCCGTTGGCTTTTCCTAGGTTGATGTGACCTTTAGATAACTGGAATTTTTAGATAACCAGAATGCCCTAATCCCCGAGCGTGCCAAATAACACAGATTTTACTGTACTTGATTTGCCTGCTTCAGCTCCATTAAAGTTGTTAGGAATTGCGTCATTAACTTGGTAAAAGGGCAGGCCTAAGGACTAAGTCCCATTCATTTCTAACAGCTCATTATACAAAATTGTAAAGTTATTGTTCATTTGAAGAAGCTTTGATCTTTTTTAAAGATAAAGCATAAAACATGCTTCTCCTATACTAGAAACTTTAAACTTATCCAGAACCCCTGGAGGTTCCAGTTAGTTGTTACTGGAGTAAATTTGGACTTTATTCAGTTAGATGTGGGAAAATGAAAGCAAAATATGCAGTGTGAAAGATAGTCTAAAAGTAAAATGAGCAAAAAAGTGTCAAAAGTCCTAATGACTATTCATTTGCTTTTTCTGTTTGCTAGAACTTTATTATATTCTGCAGAAAACATTTAGGTTTTGGACTGTAACACATTTTAGTCAATACATCAACATATGAAAAAACCAGCATTAAAAGAAGTTGGTCGTATGCGTCTCAGCCAAGGTATTTAATTTGTCAGCAAACCTAATTAATGGACAAAGCAGATGTTGGAAATCATGGCAGTGCATTAATTTAACACATCTACATCTTTGATGTATAATGCAAATCCTTGAGACAGAAGTAGACACAATTCACTGAGGCATTTCATATTCAAATACCAGAGTACTGAGTTTTTAAGTTTAAAAAAATGTACCAGCTCTTCTAGGTTTATTGTAATAAACAGAGCTCTGAACAAATCAAAGTAGGCATGACCAGAATACAACTAGGCAGTTTTGCACATCTCCAGAGATGGAGTAACTACTAAGAACTTGGTGAATCTCAATCTCTATCAATCGGAGTACAGGTTGGAGAAGCACTCAACAGAATGGATGCATATACAACTTTATTTGAGATACCTTAACCATTACCATCTGCAAGACTGACCTGAATATCCTGCTAGAATAGATCCTCTTGCATAGTGGCATCAAATCCACATCCAATCCTGGCTGCAAAGCAAACAGTGTAGAAGACAGCAAAAATGAAAAAATAATGTTACCCTTCAGGCTGAATTGATTGCTGAAATCCAGGTCCTTTAATAGAAAAAGCTAACCATTTCTTCAGACTTCAGAAATATTTGGCTGTGATTGTAGGTTTGTGTAATTATTATATCTCATCTATTTCAAATTACAGTTGATTATGTTAGATACCAATTGTTTGTTTGTAAGTGATAAACCTGCTTATCAACTCTAACACAACTCTATATTCATTTCTGAGGGCTGCTTCCTTGCTTATTATACCCTAGGCACTACACTGAAAAAATACAGATCCCCTAAAAATCTAGAAGAGGAAACTTACCATTTGCAAACATTCACCAGAGTCTGAAAAATGAAACTGTCATAAATCTCGTTAGTGTCAAAATAGCTCACTTGACACATCATTTTAGATTAATTACTGTGCAAGTACTAAAAATCTAGATTACTTACAAATGTCATAGATAGGATAGAGGGTGCTAGGAATAACACTTTCAGTGAGATGTACATGATCTCTGTCACTGAGGTTTCTCCACTTAACATGTGAATGTTTGAATCCTGTAATGTGTGTTCCTAGTGCTTCTAAATGCTGTTTCAATACCAACTTGAGTAAGTTAAATGGTGAAAGTTACACATTCTGGTTAGATGTTGGTGCTAGACATTTTGTTGCATTCAAGCTCAACTTGAACAAAGATGAAGATTTTCTGTTGTGTTTTACAGTACATTTTAAGGAGTGATAGCATTTGTGTGCACACTCAGCCCAGGTCTACACTAGACCTGGCAACTCAGCTTAAGGTACGCAACTCCAGCTACATAGAATACGTAACTGGAGTCAGTTTTCCTTAAGCCGAACTTGCTGACATCCCCACAGTGGGAGGCTGACTGGAGCAAATGCTCATGTCAGCTTCCCTTGTTTCTCACAAAAGGACTACTGGATGCCAGTAGGGGCATGCTCTGAGTTTGATTTAGCGAGTCTTAACTAGACTTGCTAAA
Organism: Pelodiscus sinensis; assembly: GCF_049634645.1. Lineage (NCBI taxonomy): Eukaryota > Metazoa > Chordata > Testudines > Trionychidae > Pelodiscus > Pelodiscus sinensis. The sequence continues at coordinate 313,584,767 of NC_134711.1, forward strand.
TCGAACTTCAGAAGATCGATCATGGTAGCAGCGATTTTCCTTTTAATGTAGACAAAGCCTCAAAAAGAGATTTCTAATACCTACACAATGGGGCTAAAAGCTAGATTGGGTAAAAATTGTTCTATGCATGTTTCTTCTATATGTTTGTGTGTATACACACATTAGTGTAACCTTTAGCAGACACAGCTGGTCAATATTTATGCTAGTTTACATCAAAACCCCATTGTCTGATGTTAAGTAAACACAACCTGAGAAAATGCAAACATCTCTCTGGAAAACTTGAATATGAGGTGGTAAGTGTGTCTTTCCCATGATCACACACTTAATGCCAATCCAGAACACAACCTGGGAACTTGATTCATGTACTTTAACAGCTAGACATGTTCCTTAAAATCACTAAGCACATGGAGCCATATAAATAGGGTGACTGGGTTGTGGTGAGGTCTAAACAGTAGCTGTACATCGTGTCATATTCCCTCGAGAGTCCATTAATATGGTTTATGTTAATGAATAAGACAAAGGGCTAGATTCAGCCACTGGCACCAATATGCAAGCTGCCCTATGACACCTCTTTTCCCCTATACTGTAGGAGAGTCACCTTTGGAGGAAGGTACATTCTGCTCTCCTATAGGAGCTTGAGGAAGTTGGTATTAGTATCTGCTGGGACCTACAGCAACAGAAGCTGCTCTGATCCAAGACACACACACATCCTATGGCTTCCTTCCCTTGTTTTATCTGTTCCTTGGCCAGCACTATTCATTGTTTACATTGAGCTGTCCACCTGAGGGCACACAGGTGGAAGATAATTTGTGGCCATCTTGCAATACTGTAAATACTCATATTAGCTAGTCCATCTAGGTGGGGACGGTTCTCTGCCCTGGTTAATGCTGAGAGGAACTGTGGGGTGCATGTGGCTCAAAAACTCTGGATGCTGGAAAACACGCAATGAAGCACCTCACCTAGATCATTGAAACTACAATGTGACATTTGCTAATGGTTCTCACTCCAGGGATGATGGTTTCTGCTGACACAGATAATTTTAAGTGCACAAGTCACTGAATATTTGAAAGATACTTAACATTTCCCATGTTAAGAAATTATTTTTCTGAGGCAAAGTATAATGACATCCCGAAAGCTGGTGGCACTTTCCAGATTATTCAAGGGGAATGACCTTGAAATAGATCAAAGTCCCACAAGTTATTAAAAATTGAGCAAAAATTGGTTGAAGCAGGAGCAAATATGATTTGTGCTTATGGTACCTGAATTATAAATGCATCTTATTGACTGCGTCCAACTCCCCGAAGAATGTGATAAGAATGTGCTTGTTTGGGAAAAGAACTAATAGAGATTCTAAAATGACATCCATATTGAAATGCTCACATTTTAAAAACTGCAGCTGGTGAACTCAGTCGTCAGCGGTGTCAAGATCAGCTTTGTGCAAAAGGTGCTGCATTTTCACTCTTCCGTGCACATCAGTGCAATGGCCCAAGGAAATCTGGGTCATAAATGAGCTGTTGGACAGGCTTCTGCTTCTGTCTATTTGGGCGTTGATGGCTACTAGGCAAACATTTGGGTGGGTATTTCTTTATTTGAATTAAAGAAAAAAATTCCCTGACTGCATATAGCACTGCTGCAGGTTTTGCTATGCTTTGTTGAATCTCTTATTCATTTCTACATTTCTGATCATCACTGATTTGTGTCTGTGATTATTCTTCACCATAGTGGCAATTTTATAGAAGTGGTAATAAAGGAAAAAAAAGTATCCAAAATTTAGATGGATTTCAGAAGCTCGTTCAAAGTACTTTAGTTTGAAAATCTCACAGAAACTGTGTTTCAAAAGAGACAGCCCACACCCTCTGATTTCAGCCTCTCTTGAACTACTTTGGCTCACATCAGTTGAATGTGTTTGCTTCCTGCCCCCTTTCCAAAGGTGAAGGAGAGGGATGTGAAATTAATTTGAAATAAAAATGTTTGCCTAACCTTTTCAAATGTCAAGAAAGTCTCAGGCTAGTTGTTTTTGTTTTGGCTTTTTTTGAACTTTGAACAAAGATTCAACCCTGTTCCTATTTCACCTAAATAGGGTCACTTCCCTCTTAGAAATAAGTGATCAGTGTTTGTTAAATCATGTAAGGTAGGGTTTTCTGAACTGCCTAAATGACTTCTGGTCTGTCTTCACTGCAGAGTTCTCTAGAATTATTTACACTCTATGGGTATGTCTAGACTACATGCCTCTGCTGGCAGAGGCATGTAAATTAGACATACCGACATAGTCAATGAAGTGGGGATTTAAATATCCCCCCCCTTTCATTAAAATAAAAATGGTGGCCGTGTTGTGCCAGCTCAGCTGATAGTCAGCATAACGTGGCAGTCAAGATGCAGATTGGTTGGCAAGGAAAGCCTTTGTCGACTGATCCCTTATGCCTCATGAAACGAGGTTTACAGGATCAATTGGAAAAGGCTCTCCTTTCATTGACTGCCACGTTGTGCTGACAATCAGCTGAGCCGGCACAACGCAGTAGTCATTTTTATTTTAATGAAGCAGCGGATATTTAAATCCCCGCTTCATTGACTATGTCGGTATGTCTAATTTACATGCCTCTGCCAGCAGAAGCATGTAGTCTAGATATACCCTATGTGATATATACCATCAAGTGCCAGCAATGCCTCTCTGCTGTGTATATTGACCAAACGGGCCAGTCCCTTTGACAAAGGATAAATGGACAAATCAGACATCAGGAATGGTAACACACATAAACCTGTATGGGAATATTTTAACCTGCCACGTCACTCAATCATGGATTTGAAAGTAGCCATGCTTCTATAAAAGAATTACAGAAAGGCTACGTCTACACTGGCCCCTTTTCCGGAAGGGGCATGTAAATTTCATGAGTCGTAGTAGGGAAATGCGCGGGGGATTTAAATATCCCCCGCGGCATTTAAATAAAAATGTCCGCCGCTTTTTTCCGGCTTTTAAAAAAGCCGGAAAAGAGCGTCTACACTGGCCCCGATCCTCCGGAAAAAGCGCCCTTTTCTGGAGGCTCTTATTCCTACTTCGAAGGATCGGGGCCAGTGTAGACGCTCTTTTCCGGCTTTTTTAAAAGCCGGAAAAAAGCGGCGGACATTTTTATTTAAATGCCGCGGGGGATATTTAAATCCCCTGCGCATTTCCCTACTACGACTCATGAAATTTACATGCCCCTTCCGGAAAAGGGGCCAGTGTAGACGAGCCCAAAGTGTCTGTAGAACTGGAATTCATCTGCAGATTTGACACCATTACCCTGGACTTGAATAAAGACATTAACTGGTTAATGCATTACAAAGCCAATTTCCCCTGCCATTAACATCTTCATTTTCATATCAAAACCTATGTATGGGACACATCCAGCCCACTTAATCAGCTCCATTAACATGGGTCCTACAATTGACAAGTACTGTTGCTGTTTATGTATATATCTTGTATTCTGTTATTTCCATTCCAATTAATCTGATACAGTGGGTTTTGCCCACGAAAGCTCACAATACTATATACTTTGGTTAGTCTCTAAGGGTACGTCTACACTACATGCCTCTGTCGGCAGAGGCATGTAGATTTGTTTGTTCGGCAAAGGTAAATGAAGCCGCGATTTAAATGATCGCGGCTTCATTTACATTTACATGGCTGCCGCGCTGAGCCGACAAACAGCTGATCAGCTGTTTGTCGGCTCGACGCTACTCTGGACGTTCCCCCTGTCGACATCAAAGCCCTTTGTCGGCAGCCCCGGTAAACCTCATTTCACGAGGAATAACGGGGCTGCTGACAAAGGGCTTTGATGTCGACAGGGGGAACGTCCAGACTAGCGGCGAGCCGACAAACAGCTGATCAGCTGTTTGTCGGCTCAGCGCGGCAGCCATGTAAATGTAAATGAAGCCGCGATCATTTAAATCGCGGCTTCATTTACCTTTGCCTACAACCCTAATCTACATGCCTCTGCCGACAGAGGCATGTAGTCTAGACACAGCCTATGGTTCCACAGGATCGCTCATATTTTTGGCCTTTTTGAGTTAGCCTAGCTTGAGTGAGAGCAGTCACTGCAAATACCACTAGAGTTGCAGTAGCCATGCTGATGCTGTATTAACTTGTATGGCACTAACATTAGGGAGAAGTGGCATACCACATGGGCATACCACTGTAGAGAATTGAGCTGCTGCATGCATTTTTTCCAGTGAACTGGGGGAGAAATTTTCTGTCCCATTTGAGCACACGGGACATATTGTGGGTAGGCATCAGAAAATGCAAGTGGCATAAATTGTTGGCCTTCCGCTAATCGTGTGATGGCCAACTCGAGTTCAAAGTACCACCACAGTCATGGTTTTGTTTGTGGACAGGACTTCAGTTAGGGATAACCTGTAAGTCATTACTCAAGTTAACTTTCAAATAAAGACAAGTCCATTAAGACCAGTGGTCCCCAACGTGGTGCTTGCAGGCGCCATGGCGCCCACCAGGCCATTTCTGTGTGCCCGTCGAGTGATCGGGGCCAGCCCCGCCCCCAGGTGAACAGTACAAGGGCTGTGCCGGCGTATGGGCGGTGCCAGCCACTGAGCGCGCGGCGTATGGGCTGTGCCAGCCCCGGGCACATGGCATTGGAGCATCCCCGCCCCTGGGCACGCAGCGCATGGATGAAGCTGGCTCCGGGGCATGCAGCACAGGAGCAGTACTGGCCCCGGGAGTGCAGTGTATGGGTGGCTCTGCCCCCGGGAGCATGCGCGGCCCCATCCCCGGGTGCCCGGCGCATGCATGGCCCCACCCCCGGGCACTCAGCAGCCCAGGTTGGGGACCACTGATTAAGACAGTTCTGTGAAGCTGTGGTATACCAAAAGCATCCTTAAGGCACCAAGGAAACTAGTCCATTTAGTTACCCTAAGGAAAAATTGTTAAGAGTTTAAGCAGGATCTCTGTACATTGAAAACAACTAGCCTGCATCCTATTTATTTTCTGGCTTTTTATACCACGTATTAGCACCTCGCAGTGAGGGACTGTCAACAGGTGTTAGAATGCAAATTTTATAGTGACAATTATAATGAGGTTTTATGTAGCTTTGGTCAGAAAGAAGTTACCCATTGTACAACTAAGACTTTCAATTCACAACTTGTTTGCATCTTAAATTGTTATTAAAGATTATACACCATTTAAAAAATCTTTGTAACAATCTAGAATTGCCCAAACTAGTTTCTTGCCACCGAGTGCGAGGGGATGTTCATAAACAGGATGGGAATAAGCCTGTACATTTCTAAGGGGATGTGAGAAACAGGAAATATTTTGTTAATACACAGTAGAGTTTGCTCATTTTATGTGGTTGCCCTGTGCATTTCCCCCGGGACTCTCCAGGGGTAGGGGATCAGAGTATCAAAATGCTTCCTTCCCTGTGTGCAATCCCCTGAGAAGGTGGAGCCTAGAGAGGTCAGAGAGAGGTCCCATGCAGATCTGGCATCAGGATTGCAGCCACTTTCCTGATACTTGGCCCACAGCCTCCATGCCCAGCTCCTAGATCTGTAGTTTTCAATATTTTTTTCATTTGCAAGCCCCTAAAATATGTCAAATGGAGGTTTGTCAATGGTTTGTAAACCTTAGGCATAGTCTGCTGACCCCCGGGGGGGGGGGGGGGTCTGTGCATCATAAATTGAAAACACTGCAAATAGGACAAATGCCCAGTTTTGCCAGTAAAGTCAGGATGACCAGGACAGGGCTTAAAAAGGGCTATCCTGACCCAAACAGGACATATGGTCACCATACGTATGTGTCTTGTTTATTCCCCAAAAAAGTTGTTCCCGTGCAGCATACTGTGCTAATACAGGTTGAACCTCCCTAGTCCAGCACCCTTGAGACCTGAGCTGTCCTGGACCAGGGAATTTGCTGGACAACGGGAGGTCAGTGCTTCCGTGCAGGCTGGCCCCGTGGTTCCTGTCTTTGGGGCTCCCTGCCTTTTCGCTGGCCTAAAGCTGGCCCAGTAGTGTTACCCACCCTGCTGTCCGTCTGCTGCCCCAGGGTCTCCTGGGGTTCCTCGTGGGCCACACAGAGACCGCTTGGCTTCTGCTCGCCCACTTCCACAGAGTGTTCCCTGGATTCCGGGCTGTTACTGCTTGCGGAGTCTGTCTGGTCACTCTGACCCCGCTGACTCCCCAGCCACTGCTGGGGGTTCCTTGGCCAGGGTGGGGGCTCCACAGATGTTGCCTGGCCCAGATGGGACTCCCCTGCCTCTGCATTGTCTCAGCTGGGTCCAGGGCTTTTTGATTCAGCAACATCCGTGGCTCTGCTGGACCATGGATGTTGCCGGACCAGAGAATCCTGGATTTGGGAAGCTCAACCTGTATCTGAATCCTATTAACTTTGTGTAGTAAAGAAAGCCTTATTAGCAGCCTCTCAGATTCCAGTTGAAATTTTGGTATGGAGTCAATGAATTACTATTAAGAAGTGACACAATTTGTCTTGAGAGTCTTTCTGTCTCAGTGTACAGTTGGGTTCAACACACGCAAACACAAACAAACACACACACACTTCTCTGGGAATTTATTATTGTGATGCCGCATAAGTCATTTTAAATTAATCACTACACTGCATTAACATAAAACTGGAACAAAGCAATAGTGGATTGAGATTTTAGATGAGTTTAACAGAGTAATTCTTAAAGTGCATAAGAATTAATTATTTAAGTTCTATATTAAGTAGAGCTAGCCAAAAATGTTCCAGTGGAACAGTTTTCTGTTGGAAAATGCTGAGTTCAGTAAATCAAAACATTCCTCAAAGTGTTCAATCTTGTGTGAATGACAGGACTGGACTTTTCTGCAACAATTTTTTTTGGAAATTTCCTACCAGGGGAAGTTTCAACTTTTGTTTTGATTTGGGATAAAATAAATGATCAGAGGACCAGAATTTCCCTCATAATGGAAATTCCATATTTCAACCAACTCAACAGCTAATTTTCCAAGTCATCATGCACTTTTAGATACTGGAACAGAATCTATTATTACCATTATTATTTAAATATTATATAATATGGTATCATTCCAGTGGTCCAGTCTTTAAGACCCTATTGTGCTTGACAAAGTACAAAGGTAGGCATGGTCCCTACCCAGACATTTTACAGTCTAATTGGTACTGTGATTAGGACTACATGTTTGTGATGCCTGGAGTTCTAAGACCTGCGACTGGATACATAAGAATAAGAAGGTCTCTGCTTATTTCTTTTCTAGAGGAGGTGGCAACTTAATCTGTGATACACACATCTGTGGCTATGAGTGGCTCACACCCTACTCTGAGCATCTGCTTCTGGTCATTCTCAGGGCTTAACTCGAAATAAGCTACACAAATTGAACTACATCAATTGTGCAGCTTATTTTGAAATTGGGAGCATCTACACAGCACTTATTTCAAACTAGAGCACTCTTCCTCCGACTTCCCTTACTCCTTGTACAATGAGGGTTACAGGAGTTGGAGTAAGAAGTCCTCCAGCTTGACAGAATTTTGACGTTATTTCAAAATAACTTCCTTCTGTATGGATGTGGGCTAAGTTATTTCAAAATAATGCTAATTATTTTGAAATAATGTTGCTGTGTAGATATACCCTCAGAGACAGGATACTAGAGTAAATGGACATTGGGTCTGATCCTGGATGGAAATTCCCAGGGCTCAACAATCTATGTAATATACTTGCCTAGGGCGAGTAGATTGTAACCTGGAAGAGCTGGGTTCGGGCGATCTGTGCACGCGCAGAATGATCTGCGCATGCGCAGATCGCCGGACAGCACAGCTGGCGAGCAGGGCTCTCTGCAGCTCGGCGAGCCCTGGGAATTCCTATGTTGTTATGGGCTGCATATATGGCATCAGATAGCCCTAACACAAAGGAAAGCATTTGCAAACAATGAGTTGAGTTTTCCTTGTTTGATTTAAAAGGTGTGTTTTTCCCACAACCTTGCAAATTAGAAGGATGATTACTCTGAAAAAATCCATTAATCCCAAAAGGGCAGGGTTCTGTCACTTAGTTTTTCAGTGGAATACATTTAAATACCAACAGTAATATTTGGAATCCCTAACAGTTGCTTTGCAAAGTCCGTTTAAATCCATTTAAGCTCTTTCATCAATGCTGGTGTCCTTGGGATTCCTTTCAGGAAGAAGTTAGAGGAGGAGAAAATTCTCTTTAGATTTAGTTGTAAAATAATCAGCTAATCAGTTTCTGGTAAGAAATAGTTTCCTTTGTCCTTTAAAAGTGCCACTAATATATTTTAAAAATATAAATGTGCAACCCTGCAAAGCTTTCTTTTCTCATGCAGGTAAGCTCCTTCTCCTTCGAAAGGCCTTCTAGTAGAGTAATGCATTTTTTTTTCTATGACTAGAAATGTGTGTGTGGGAAGGAAGTTGAACTTCTACACTTCCTCTATTGCTAAATGGAGGAGGAAAATCCAGGCTAAGGGGGTTCCATGGCTGAAGGATGCTCGTATGGAAGAAGAGGTCACAGTATGAACATTGCTGAGCATTACTGTAACAAGTTGCAAAATAATTTCTTAATAGAACTTGAAACAGCCCCAGTGCTTAGGATGCTTAATACTAGACTAATGAAACAGAAGAAAAGATATGTAATAATAGACAATCAATAGAGCCACTTGCCTTCCTCAGAACCTTTCTGGTGAACAGAGCTTTGTTGTGTTTAGCCTTAGATATGATATTGGCAGTTTCAACTATACCCAGGGAGAAGTTGCTGTTTCTCTGAACCCCCCCGCCCCGAAGTCCTTAACCCAACTGATCACTGTTGTCTCACCCCAATAGTACCATGTTTGACAGGGTTAAGAACAGAATTTTTCTGTTAAATAATGGATACTTTTTTGGTGGGGATGTTTTTTAAAGCAGTGGATGTGACTCTTTGAAACCTGTTTGTCAGTTAATATTTTACATTTACTAACAGATGGCTTTTCCTTAATCTGCATAGCTGATGATTCCAAAGAAAGTGGTGTTGAGAAAATCCTTGGGAGTGTTTGGGGACAGGAAAGACAGCTGTCACCGTGTATCTTAATTACAGCATTTACAAAGTTCTAATTAATGTAATGTTGTTTTTATGACTATTAATCTTGCAACCATTAGTATGTTACTGGTCAAATATGGAGTTAAAATATTTACTGATTTCCTAGTTTAAGAATACAGAAGCAACAGTTGTTTGATCTAAATTATCATTGTTATGAACAAGTACATTTGAAACTCAACCTACTACCTGAAAATATAAAAATAAAGGTTTTACAATTCCATATTATATAAGATATTGAAAAACACTGGGAGACTCTTTAATGATTATGTCTGTATGCTTTCAATTACTAGTGCAGGAATTAATAACTCATTTTAATATGATGATGTTTACTATCACTACATCAAAAATGTGATGACATTTGAGGTCAGAAACTATATAACTCTTCAAACTTCTGATACAAAGATTGTGACATTTCAGATATGAAAGTTCATATACCTTTTTTCAGTTAGACATTCACTGTTTTTTCTTAAGTGGGTATATAGATAGTTGCTTTAGATATATTTATGGGACACCTTTAAATATTGACTTCTACAACGTGTATTAGAACTTAATATTTTAGGCAGGTTTAGAACATAAGAGCATAACAATGGCCATACTGGGTCAGATCAAAGGTCCATCTAGCCCCGTATCCTGTCTTTTGACAGTGGCCAATGTCAGGTACCTCAGAGTGCATGAGCAGAACAGGTAACTATCAAATGATCCATTCCCTGTCACCCATTTCCAACTTCTGGCAAACAGAGGCTAGAGATATCATCCTTGCTCACCCTGACTAATACCATTAATGGCTCTGTGCTCCATGAATTTATCTAGTTATTTTTTGAACCCAACTTTAGTCTTGGCCTTCAAAACATCTTCTGGTAAAGAGTTCCACAGGTTGATTGTGCATTGCATGAATAAATACTTCCTTTTGTTTGTTTTAAACTTGCTGCCTATTAATTTCAACTGGTGACCTGTACTTCTTCCGTTATGAGAAGGAGTAAATAGCACTTCCTTATTTACTTTTTCCACAACAGTCATTATTTTATAGACCTCAGTCATATTCCCATAATCATCTCTTTTCCAAACTGAAAAAACCCAACCTTATTAATACGTCATCCAATGGAATGTAGAAAAGAATTGTGCCAATTTCAGTCAGCTGCTCTGGGAATCCAGAGGACGATTTTTTTCCCCTCAAAGATGCAATGTTTCAGTATATCTGAAATGTTTTTTTAAAAAATATCTCCTTCCTGGAAAATATCAGATTATCACAATTTCCTGTGAACTAGAAAGTCCAACTTTCAGCTGTTTTTTGTCTTTATATTTCATGTTAACAAAATCAAATATTAATTGTAGAACAAAGACTTAATAAATGATTGTTAAAAAGATAACTTTTACTTGAACTCATCTAATGAGCATAAATTTCCCCTTCATGCTAATATTTCAAGACTAGCCAATTAGCCCATCATAAGACGGGATTTTCAGGTCTCTCCTCCATGTCGGTCTTTTCTCCTGAGCCTCTGGTCTCTCGCTCCATGTCTCTTTCTTTCTCTCTCCTCCCCCTAGTGCCTCCCCCTCTCTCTCTCAGCTCTCCTCTACCTTCTGCCTATCTCTCCATCTCTCTCTTTCTCTTCTCTTCCTCCTGCCTCTCATTCTCTCTCTGCTCTCCTCTGTCTCCGTCGGGCATGCACACTCATCCAGGCCCTTTCCCCGGCCATGTACGTCACTGCCCCATCCCCTTTCGCCTCCCGCCATGGCACTCAACTGACTTCTGCGCCGCTCAGCCAAGCTTTTGCAGGGGAGCAAGCAGAGCAAGCGGCCATTTGGGTTCTCCCGTGGTGGCCCGGCTGGGCGGCACAGAAGTCAGCTGAGAGCCATGGCAAGAGGCAAAGCAGGATGTGAAGGGGGGCGGAGCGGTGACATACATGGCCAGGCCCTGCCCCCTCGCTGTGTACGTCACCGTCCCACCCCATTCCCCTCCTGCCATGGCTCTCTGCTGACTTCTGCGCCGCTCAGCTGGGCCGCTGCGGGGGAGCAAGCAGCTGCATGGGGACCACGGCACCCAAACGGCCACTTGTGCTGCTTGCTCCCCCGCGGCGGCCTAGCTGAGCGGCGCAGAAGTCAGCTGAGCGCCAAGGTGGGAGGCGAAGAACGTGACTCAGGCAACAACGCCGTCCAGATGGAACAGCCAGGGAGGCAACAGTACCGCCCAGAGGGAATAGCCAGCATTTCAGGCAACAGCACCCCCCAGAGGGACAGCCAGCATTTTGGCGTTACAGACTCACAGACACTGGGCTACTATATATATGTCTCCGATCTTTGCCCTTATGAGTAAATATTGAGGGTCCTTGGTTCCAAACACTGGCTTCTCTATTAATTTCTTACATTCCTTCTAAAATATATTCACTGAAGTAGAATTACAATTTAGGATGGAGTTGGGAGCCAAGAGTTTTCAGTATTTCTGGATAAGGGCAAAGATAGGTGTCCTCTACAGCAGTATTGCTCAAAGACTGGTCCATGGACTGGTGCCAGTCCCTGAGCTGACCCTGACCCAGGGAGGCAGCAAGCCTGTTTCTGGTATCAAAAAGGATGAGAAACACTGCTCTGTAAGGTCATGGATGTAGGGACCAGCATGACAAAGCTGTTTCTGACTGCATGACCTGAATTCTAGCCTGCTGCAGAAGGACATAATCATTTTTGCTATTTAAGCACCTGCCCGTTCTGAGGAGTCAAAATGGATCCCACGTCTACAGACTGACATAATAGCCTAAGGGCTGATGACATCAATGAAGAAGGAAGTTTTAAAGGAAGTGATTTCTTCAAAATATTCCTTCTTCCTATAAGACTCACTTATAGGCTTGCATGGGGTCAACTTTAACCAAGTTCTGTTCATCCAGGTACAGATTTTGGCTGGGCTGTGGGAAAGCAAAGAAATCTGTTCTTTCTTACACTGCTGCAATATGGAGATAAGTGACTGGACTAACTGACTTGTTGTAATTTGTCCTCTGGGACTTACAATGCAATGGACTGATCAGTTCTTTAAATATGTAGCTAATGGTTGTGGTGCTGAATAACAATGTGAGGAATCCTATGAAAGTCATGGTAAAGCATCACCCTGGATAGAAAAATATTTCCAGGACTGAGTCCTAAGTGACCACATCACAGAAAAGGCCACCGAACATTTTAGAGTAAAAAAAATTAAGGGCCACATTGTCATAATGGTGTCCATAATGCATAGTACCCTACTCCACATATAGTCCCATTGATTTCAGTGAGACCACTGTTGTGGTAAATTACTGCTCAAGGATATCAAAATCTGGTACTGAATGAAAAAACGGCAAGTTGAGAGGGATGTAAGTATCCCTGGCCCTGGAAAAACTAACAACGAGAATATTTCTAGTGCATGCAGAGGATTGCCAGACATGGACCGGAATGTGAAGGCAAATCTGGCTCTCTCCTCCCTCTTGCCAGGCAATTTACTCAGTGGCCTCCTCCAGCTGGGTAACTGGATCAAGAGTTCTGACCTAATGGTCAGGGATAAGTGACTGTTAAGTTCCTTCCCACCCGCCCTTCAGACCCTTTGATGGAGCATGGGCTCTCTGCTCTATCTCAGCTTATAACTTTTCACCACACATCCTTCTTCACCAAAGAATTGGCAAGGCTTGGAGGGAAGGGTAGCTGAGTGGCTACAGAAGTGGATAAGACTGCCCCAATGCCTTTCCTTGTGGGTATTGGAGTGTTCAATCAATTAGTTCTGTCCATGCTCTGACACCAGCTCAACACCTTGATTCCAGCCCCGGGCCTCCTGTCCAACCTGTAGAAGTTAGTCCTGGAGTTCTTTTAGCCAGGATTGCAGTGGGTTTCTGCAAATCAATGGCAATTAATACATTTCAATGCCACCTATTTGTTTTATTCTTTACATTAGTATTCTTAACCTCCTGGTTGTCAGTGATTGGTTTGTCTCCTCTTGAAATAATTGATAATCAGGATATACTATCAAAAATGTGTGGGAGGGAAGAGGATGGAATTAAGGTAACAATCAATAGTCTCGTTGATTTTTATCAATATGCAATATGAGTATCAGGGCTGGATTAAGACCTTTAGAAGCCCTAAGCACTGAAAAGATTATGGTGCCCCCCCATATGTAATTCAAAATAAAAACAATACTATACCGCAAAATCTCATTTTTTGTGTGCCCCTGCTTTGCTGGTGCCCTAAGCATGTGCTCAGTCTGCCTTTTGGGTAATCCAGCCCTGATGAGTATTATGCCTAATATTCTAGGTCACTGGTCTTAAAGCTTTTTTTGATTTGCTGTATATTTGCCTTACGTTTAAGTTGAATATCACATATTTGAGTCTCATACGTAGTATAAATCCTACCAGCAAATGCGAAGAATTCAAAGGGACAGATACATTTAAATTAACAGGGTCTCCACCAAAGGCTTTTCTGGACATTTTTGATTTTTAAGTGCATTCAGTGCATGTGTAAAATGTCATACTAAGAACAATGGAAAATGAAGTTCTTTGCTTATGTTATCTTTGTTCTGTGGATACACAATGGAAAGTTCCCCTTTCTACCCTGTCACCGCATCTCGGTATTGACCTAGAAAGGACATCTAAAGGTGAGCAGGTCATTCATTGTCTCTGTCACTTCAGCCCTTGACCCCTACAAGTGAACTGTAACTGACACCTTTCTGGAAGCGAGGTGGTGTGGTCAGAACAGAGACGGGAAGGGCAAATGAAATCAGAATGACAATAAAAAGAAAGAATATTGATAGAAATGTAGCCGTGTTAGTCTGGTGTAGCTAAAGCAAAATACAGGACTATGTAGCACTTTAAAGACTAACAAGATGGTTTATTAGATGATGAGCTTTTGTGGGCCAGTACCACTTCCTCAGATCAAATAGTGGAAGAAAATAGTCACAACCATATATACCAAAGGATACAATTAAAAAAATGAACACATATGAAAAGGACAAATCAAATTTCAGAACCGAAGGGGGATGCGGGGGGGGGGGGGGAAGATATCTGTGAGCTAATCATATTAGAGGTGATAATTGGGGAAGCTATCTTTGTAATGGGTAAGATAACTAGATTGTTTGTTGAGACCGAGGCGTAAAGTGTCGAATTTTAGCATGAATGACAGTTCAGAGGATTCCCTTTCAAGTGCAGATTTGAAAGGTCTTTGAAGCTGGATGCAGGAGAGTAAGTCATTGAGACAATGTCCTTTCTGGTTGAAATGGCAAGAAACTGTTTTTTCTTTGTGATCCTGTCTAATATCTGTTTTATGGGCATTGATCCTTTGGCGAAGTGTCTGTGACGTTTGTCCAATGTACATAGCAGATGGACACTTTCGGCACATGATAGCATAAATTATATTTCTGGATGCGCAGGAATATGTGTTCGTGATCTTATAACTCACTTGGTTAGGTCCAATAATGGTATCAGCAGAGTGAATATGTGGACAAAGCTGGCAATGGGGTTTGTTGCAAGGGAAGGTACTAGGGTTGGTATTAGTGTGGTATGTCCTGTGGTTGTTGGTAAAAATCATCTTGAGGTTAGGTGGTTGTCTATAGGAGACTATGGGTCTGTCTCCCAGAGCCTCTTGGAGTTTGGCATCCTGTTCTAGTATAGGCTGTAGTTTATTGATAATTTGTTGGACAGGTTTAAGCTGGGGGTTGTAGGTGATGACAATTGGTGTTCTATTGTTGGTTTTCTTGGGTCTGTCTTGAAGTAGATGGTTTCTAGGTATTTACCTACATCTGGCTCTTTCAATTTGCTTTTTTATTTCTCTGGGTGGGTAGTTGAGGTTTATAAATGCTTGGTAGAGATCCTGAAGTTTCTGGTCTCTGTCAGTGGGATTAGAGCAGATGCGGTTGTATCGAAGGGCTTGGCTATAGATGATGGATCGTATGGTGTGTTCTGGATGGGAGCTGGAAGCATGTAGGTAACTGTATGAGTCAGTGGGTTTTCTGTAGAGAATGGTGTCTAATTTTCCATTGTTGATTTGTACTGTGGTGTCCAGGAAATGGATCTCTCGTGTAGAATGATCCAGGCTGAGGTTGATGGTGGGGTGTAGGTTGTTGATGTAGGTAAAAAGTAAGACACCCCAGTGGTGCTGGAACAATTTTAGTAAGGTGTGCGTTGTGTGTGTGTGTGTGTGTGTGTGTGTGAGGGGGGGAGGCACTAAAGCTATTGAAGCCATTGAACGAAACTGTACATGCTGTATATGATGGAAACCATTTCAAACCATAGATGCTGAAAGAAGGGGTACTGGAAGTGTGGCACCATCCCCTGAAAACCCCTTCTGAATCTTTGATCTGAAGTGAAGTGATTTTGAAAGCCAAATTACGAAGATCTCTTGTGTGTGACAGCAATTTACATTGAAATCTTGCTTCATCTCTTAGCTGAAATGGAATCCAAGGGCTCGTAGCTTATGGCTCATCTTTGTAAGGTGTGAATAAGCTCCACAAGTACACAGCAGATGCTGGGCTGAGACAATGACAACCTACGGGGCTGTTTTCAGATATTTCTATGTAACCTGAGCTATGAGACATCATTACTTGGTAAGGGCTTTGGGCTAGTAACTTCATGATGTAAAGGGATGAAACCAAATAAATATTAGGTCTGTAATACTAACATGACTCTGGTGAAGGAAAACTCTGCGGGAGGGGTAGGTTCTGTGGCAGAGAGGGGCCACAACTTCACTTACAAGGGAACCAGCAAAGTCCTAAATTTGAGTGGTCTTTCTGCAAAAGGGCATGTTCCAAGGCATAAGGTCATGCACTGATTCAGTAGCTCCTTACAGAAATGCTTTTACAGCCTGACCATTGGTCATTTCATCTCTTAGGAGTGAATTCCCCTAGCTGCAGCGTGATTAGCTGGTGCAATGAGGTGTGGTTTGGAAATCCCTGAGCTAACTTTGCTGAAATTGGTCCAAAAACAGTATGTTAGAAAAGGCATTTTCCTTGCAACTTGCAAGCTTGGTCACATCTCTGATTCAGTCTTTGCTCTACAAATAATTTGTGTTGTAAATCACAGCCACTGGATTGGGTAAAATGAGACGCACCTAGCAGACTCCATTGTGGTTGCTGCTATTTGCTCTCCCCAAACTGGCAGATTCTGTCTACTGCTGGGCTTTATTTCCAGGGGCTTGAGTGCTGTGTTTCTAGTGCAATCCCAGGGTGTGATTGCAGCTGCAGCAGACAGACCTGAGCTAGGTTTAAACAGTACTGTCTCCAGCACAGGTTGTACAAGCCTAGGCAGAATCCTGCTGTGGCTTTGCTGTTCTGGTGTTATAATTAGGCAGATTAAAGCTAGCACAGGGTTGTCTACTCTAGTTGCATCCACACTCTGTAATTGAAGTCTAGAGATATATTCACTGGTCCAGACAATTGTGATAGCGTGGTTACCCTACACTGGAGTATAAAGGGTTAAAACAGCCCTAGCAAAGGGCTATGTCTTGGAACCAACTCAGAGAGGGCTTGTAGCAGCCAATCAGAGCCCAGCAGGGCTGTATTAAAAAAAGATGGCTGGCCAGGAGTTCACTCTTGCCCCATCAGGAAAGGAATCTAGCTGTCTGCTAGTATTGGGTACCTTGGACAGAGCAGTGCTGTGGAGGAAGGCAGGGTGAGCTCAGGCCTGAATAAAGCTCAGGTTGAGGCCCTGTCAGGGAGGTACTTGGGCTGCAGAGGAGCAGCAAAGGCAGAAGACAGCAGCAAGTCCACACTCCTTATCACTGATGAGTGGTCATGCCAGACTGCAGTTTGCCCCCTGAGGCAGTAGGTCACTGAGGGAAGGTGGGAATAGGCAGTAGGCATAAAGGTAGCAGCCAGTGAGACACTGCCAAGAGAGGGGGCTCTGAGGCTAGACTGAGCTAATTCCTGGAGTGACCAGCAGGAGACTCCATGGCCATGAGCTGCAAACTGCTACAACAATTCCCTAGGGGAAAGAACCCCCAAACCTCTGTAGTTGACAGGTGTTGCCTCTTTGGGGAGAGAAAACAGCAACATCCACTATGTAGCATGAGCTTCTTAGTGTATCCTAATTCGAACTACCATTAAACCTCTTTGCAGGAGGAATAACGGTAATTCAAATTAGGAGCTTTAATTCAAACTAACTAGTCCATGCCGCGTGTAGCCGCGGGCAGGTAGATCAAACTACGGGGCATTTAAAAATGGTGGCACCCAGGAACATGCAAATAAAGCCTGGGATATTTAAATCCCGGGCTTCATTTGCAAGTTCAAATGCCTACATTAGCCACCATAGTTCGAACTAGGGTGGCAGTGTAGACATACCCGTAGTAAGTTAGGATGCAAATTATTAGCAAAGGAAAAGTAGATGCAAAGAAATGACCACTCCAGTCCACATATACCCTAGAATTAATTACGTTAACATTCATTTACCAAGTCCCTAATGTAGACACACTGTACCAATGCAAAACAGAGCTTGCATCAGTGCAATGTAACTGAGTAACGTAGAGTAAGCTGTGATAGGGCAAGCCCCACCTTAAAATGAGGGTTTCCATTGGTGTAGCTGCACTGGGGCATACTACCCCTATGTAGACTGGGTCTTGCATGCCCAACATTGATTAAAGGAGTCAGTTTCTGCCTAATTAATCTTCTGCTGAACATTTAGGTGGAACTTTGTAAGAGCAAGCTCCAAATCTGGAAATAGGCTTTATTATCTCCCAAGTGCAAGGTTTATAACAATCTCTTTATTTTCTGCTGGTAGATTGGAGATATCATTAGCAATCAGTTTGCTTCATGGAGTGGATTTGTTTGGTCTTTGTTGCATAGACTGGCATTTGAGCAGTTCATAGTGAGACTTTGAAAGAACAAGGAGTTAGTTTAGTGAATCTAGAAGATGAGATCTCTCATCACATCTGCATAGAAAATGTTTCTCCTGGACACCTCTCCTCTTTTCATGATAGACAATGTGGCTAGAGTGCCTTATGGGAATTCAGGAGGCAGGGGTTCTAATCTAGACTTGAGGCCTCTGCTTCTAGGTGACCTTGGGGAAGTCACTTCCCCTCACTGTGCTTCTATTTTTTTGTCTAAAAATGGGGATTACCATGTTTGTTGCTGATCACCTCTGGAAAGCACTTTGAGATCTACTGCTGAGAGCTATGTAATGTTATTATTATTAATTATTTAACTGCACAACCAACTGTCCCCTCTCCCATAACCTTTGTATGGCAGCTGTTATTAATTTGCTTATGTGAAAAAGAAATGCCTTGAGTGTATTCTAGCTTTAGTGTATGCTAATGTATTCTAGTGATTTTAGAGACGTTAGTGTATTCAAGCTACAGTTAATGAAAATAGCTGGTGCTCATGAGGCACCACCTCTTCTTTATGGATCACCACCAAGTTTTTCGCATGCTGAATTTTGAACTTCTTATCCAGGAGCTTGTCTGAAGGCTAGATAGGAAGACCAGATAGATAGACCAATACACTAAGACCCGGTCTACACTAGACTAGGCAGGTTGGCTTAAGGTATGCTATCCAGTGTGATGGGCTGAGCCCATCCCCAACCCCGCTCGAGAGCACGCCCACAGCCGGCGGCGCGGGGTGAGACTGGCGCAGCCTCCTCCATTGCTGCTGCACATGCGCCCTCCTCTGGGTGCCATGCTCAAATCCAGCACCGGCTCAGCTGGAAGGGGGGAGCGCTGACGCCGGCGCAGAACTGGAAAGGGACTGCGGAGCCAGTGCGGGAGAGGAGGAGGACGTCCGGACCGGCATGCAGGAGGGGCAGAAGATGGCAGAGGGCTCCGAGCCGAGTGAAGTCTCTGGGGCCAGTGTGAGAGCGACCAAGGGTGCCAGAACCTCTGCAGACTCCGGGAAGGACGCCGAAGCCGCGACCAAGGCAGGTAGGCTCACGGGGGACCTGGCAGCGGGGAAGGCGAGCCACCAGACCAGGCCAGGACCTTACAATACTGACAATCACGGGGAACCCTCACACGGGGAAGAACACTGGTCAGAGACTTGGGTCGTAGTCACGCCATCCCAGGGACGAAGACCCCGAAGACGGAGCGTATAGGCCACGTAGGAAGCGGGCCCAGGACGGGGACACGGCAGCAGGGTCGGCAGGGAGCCCTCTCCGCAAAGTCCCCGAGATGGGTGGTGAGCAAGATACACTGCGACTCGCCATTCAGGTAAGGGCCCATGGGCTTTACCCTAAAGGTCCTGGGACCGGAGTGTGGGAGGGCCCGAGTTCCCCCTAATTCAACGCAACGACTCCCGTATTGTGACACCTTGAATAGCCCTCCAGGAGGACTTAAGCCCGGGGGCAGAGAGGAGCGTCTGATCGGGTGCAGACTATACTTCAGGACAGAGACTCTGTGGAGGCCCGAAGGTGAGGGGTCCATGCCGCGGACCTTATCTGAGTGCACGAGGCCCCTCCCAGCCCCTAAGGGCGAAGCCTAAAGCAAACTAGGAGCGGGGTCTCCGTGAATCCAGTGTGAGCATCCCTGCCCCCACAATCCCTGGGGGTGGTGGGGAAAAGGGAGGGAGTTAAGCCTTGACATCCAGCTACACAAAGTATGTAGCAGGATTCGTCTTACCTTAAGCATCTACACTGAGGGAGGCTGATAGAAGTACACACTCTTGTCAGCTTCCCTTACTCCTCACAGAATAAGGAGTACGGGTTGCCAGTGGGGGCTGCCCTCAGCATTTGATTTGTGGTGTACACTAGATCCACTAAATTGAACACTAAAAGATCAACCTCTGGAGGGTTGATCTTCTCCATAATATAGACATGCCCATATTGAACTGATGTAAAAGAAGCAGAATTAATGGAACAGTGCAATGGAGTCAACTGAAAACCATAGTCATCTTGTGTGGAAAATGCCTGAAATCACAATGCCCAAAAGGTTCTCTCCCTTTCTTTTCTCTTCATTTAAACCAAAAGTGGGAGCTTGAGTATTGCCAGGGTCTAATATATCAAACAAAACCCTGAAGCCTTCTAAATAGGAATTGAAGATTATAGCCTCTGAGGAATTTACATTCCAGCTCTTGAAATCTTCCATCTTACAAGAATCTTGAGCAAGGGGTATATCTGCCAAATTTTAAACGGCTGGTAAAGATACGCCAAATCTAGTGTAGTCAAGAAGCTATTGGTCCTACTGATGCATTTGGGGATGTTCTCTAAAGGGAAAATGAATTAAAGAATACAGTGATTTAATTGCCCATTAAAAAGTCTCTCTCAGAGGAAATTTTTCTGGCAGAGTCAGGCTTGTAAGCCCATATTAAATATATATGAAATATAATCCGAAACACCAAGATTTTTGTATTATTTCAGCAGCCCATTCAGTGGCAATTGCTTGTGTTTTCACTGTTCAGGAGCCTAAGCAAACAGCTTGCAGATTTATGGTCTCATTACCTTCCACAATAAACTCCTCCAAAAGCAATTCACACTATCCATGACAGCAAACCAAATGGGAATAAACATTTGAATAGAAAGGCAGACTGGACAGGTGGGATTGTGAATGGATTTTTAACATATCTAATTTCTAGAGCATATTTCATTCCTATTCAATTCTGGTTCACAAATACATTATAAGGGGTACAATGAAAACAAATTCTAATATATTTTAATCTTCTGTTTCTTTGCAAGTGTCATATTTGTTATTAAGATTGAATGAAGAGATAGAGTTATGAGCAGAAATAACCAGAATTTTTGCCTGCCCAACAAAATTAACATTTTTGTGGTGGTGAATGCTCTTTTTTCTTACATTTTGTCTGGTCTATTTAAATTAGAAAGGTTGAGGATCATCTGCCTTTTAGAAAGTGGATAAATAAAAAGGGACAATGCAAAAGTATATAACACAATAATAACCTGTTCTAAAGCAGGTAGATAAGGAGCTTCTGGTGTCCCTCATCACTGTAGTATCTAAGGGTATGTCTACACTATAAAGTTAATTCGAACCAACAGATGTTAGTTCGAATTAACTTTGATAAGCGCTACACATGCAAACTGCTAGTTCAAACTTAATTCGAACTAGGTAAACCTCATTCCACGAGGACCAATGCCTAGTTCGAATTAACTAGTTCGAATTAAGGGTTTTTTAGCCACTTAATTCGAACTAGTGGGAGGCTAGCCCTCCCCAGCTTTCCCTGGTGGCCACTCTGGGCACCACCAGGGAAACTCTTCTGCCCCCCTCCCAGCCCCAGAGCCCTTAAAGTGGGCCAGGTGCAAGCCTGCCAGCACCCAGCCAGCAGACCCTGCACTTGGCACGGCTCGAGCCAGCCACCCGCTGCCACCCAGCCCTCCGCCTCTTCCCGGGACCAGGCTGGCAGCTCCTGGGAGCCTGCACAGGTCCGCAAGAGACGGCTGCCCACCTGGTCTAGTGCGGACATTGTGGACCGCATCCACGACCTCTGCACTAGGCACAGGAAAGTGGCCGTCTAGGGCAGAATAGCTGCCAGCCTGGCCACCCAGGAGCAGGTGTGCATGAAAATCAGGGTGGTCCAGTAAGACCCCCGACCCTGAGCCCTGAGCTTAGAATGTCAGTACTGGGTCAGACCAAAGGTCCATCTAGCCCAATAGCCTGTCTGCCGACTGTGGCCAACACTAGGGACCCTGGAGGGGATGGACCGAAACAATGACCAAGCCATTTGTCTCGTGCCATCCATCTCCAGCCTTCCACAAACAGAGGCTAGGGACACCATTTCTACCCCCGGCTAATACCACTCCATGGACCCAACCTCCATGACTTTATCTCACTTCTCTTTAAACTCTGTTCTAGTTGTAGCCTTCACAGCCTCCTGCAGCAAGGAGTTCCACAGGTTGACTATTTGCTTTGTGAAGAAGAACTTTCTGTTATTAGTTTGAAGCCTGCTACCCATTCATTTCATTTTGTGTCCTCTAGTCCTTCTATTATGGGAACTAATGAAGAACTTTTCTTTATGCACCCTCTCCACACCACTCATGCTTTTATAGACCTTTATCATATCCCCCCTCAGTCTCCTCTTTTCTAAGCTGAGAAGTCCCAGTCTCTTTAGCCTCTCTTCATATGGGACCTGTTCCCAACCCCTGATCATTGTAGTTGCCCTCCCCTCCCCCAGCCTCTCTCTTCCCCTCTCCCACCTCCTTTTCCCAGTCTCCCCGAGTTTTGTTCAATAAAGAGAGTTTCTATTTTTGAACACAATTGTCCTTTATTTTGTACATCAGGAAGGGGGGCTAGGGAGGGGTAAGTGGAAGGAGGTGAGGGAGGAATGGGGTTCGAGCCCCCTGTGGGGAGGACTGGGGTGGCTCTGCGGGCTCCTCGGGGTGGAAGCTCTCCTGCAGCACCCCTATTGACTCCCCCCTGGATGGCAGCCTGCGGCAAGTGCAGCCGGGCTGATGGCCGAGTGCTGTGATGTGCTGAGTGTGGTCACTCAGGGCACTTCAAGCCAGGACTGCTTTACAAGCGGGGAACCCCTGAGAACTGTCTGTCCGGGGTGGGAGTCAGGTCCCTTTAAGCACAGCCCTCGGCTAGCCTGAGACAGCAGCTCCATGCTCTAAGTCCTACTCTGATGCCCTGCCGGCACTGCTTCCGGCCATCCTTAATCTCGGTTCAGGGTCCACTCAGTGTGGACATGCTAGTTTGAATTATCAAAATGCTAATTCGAACTAGTTTTTAAGTCTCGATGCGCTAGTTCGAATTAGCTTAGTTCGAATTAACTTAGTTCAAATTAACTAATTTAATTAACTAAACTAATTTGAACTAGCGCATCCAGACTTAAAAACTAGTTCGAATTAGCGTTTTGATAAACGCTAAGTTAGTTCGAATTAGCGCTGTTGTGTAGACATACCCTAAGTGCCTTCCAAGAGCACATTAAACAATGTGACTACACATCTGTCACGTGTTTGGTCTCTTCCTCTCCCTGGGAGAAGATGGATGTACAATGGAGTGTCTTAATTCGGTAGGCTTTTAACATTCATGTTGCCAAGACTGAAGTGCATTGAGATCTACTTGTGATAAGTGCTAGCAGCGTATCATCATCATCATCATCATCATCGAATCCTAAAAGTGTAAGATTGGAAGGGACCTCAAGAGATCATCTAGTCTAGTCCCCTGCACCTATGCCAGGACTACATAATAACTATACCATCCCTGACAGATGTCTCACCTGTTCTTAGAAATCTCCATGATGGAGATTCCACAACCTCCCTAGGCAATTATTCCAGTGCTTAACCACCCTGTCAGCAATTTTATCCTAATGTGCAACCTAAACTACCTTGTTGCAATTCATACCTATTGCTGCTTGTCCTATCCTCAGTGTTAACAAGAACAATTTTCCTGTCCTCCTGGTAACAGCCTTTTATGTACTTGAAAACTGTTACCATGCCATGCATGGTCTTCTCTTCTCCAGATTTTTTTAAAAAGCAGTTCTTTTCATCTTTCTTCATAAGTTATGTTTTCTAAACCATTACTCATTTTTATTGCTCTTCTCCAGACTTTCTCCAATTTATCCACATTTGTCCTGAAATGTGGTGCCCAGAATGGGACACAATTCTCCAGCTGAGGATCATTCAGTACAGAGTACAGTGAAATAATTACTTCTCAGGACTTGTTCTCAGCACACCTGCTGATACAATGCAGACTGTGCACCATGGTGTCAATTCATTTTTTGACTCATACATTGCTTGTGATCCGCAATGTGATTGTCTGATCCCTTTCCACAGTACTCCTTCCTAGGTTGTCATTTCCCATTTTGTATATATGCAAATGGTTTCCCCTTCCTAAGTGGAGTACAGTACATTGTATTTGTTCTTAATAAATTTTATCCTAATTACTTCAGACCATTTCTCCAGTTTGAATTGTAATCCTATTCTGCAAAGCCACAACCACTCCCAGGTTGGTATCATCCGCAAATTTGTAAGTGTACTCTTCAGTAGTGATGGATGGCAGAACAAGGAGCAATGGTCTCAAGTTACAGTGGGGGGGGGAGGGGGAAATCTAGACTGGATATTAGGAAAAACTATTTCACTAGGAGGATGGTGAAGCACTGGAATGGGTTAGCTAGGGAGGTGGTGGAATTGGTTTTTAAATCTCGGCTTGACAAAGTCCTGGCCGGGATTATTTAGTTGGGCTTGCTCCTGCTTTGGGCAGGGGGCTGGACTCGATGACTTCCTGAGGTCTCTTTTAGCCCTAGGATTCTATGATACTCTCTATGCCATTATCTAAATCATGTATAAATACATTGAACATAACCAGACCCAGAAATGATCGCTGTAGGATCCTACTTACTATGCCCTGCCAGCATGATTGTGAACCACTGATAACTACTGAACAGTTTCCCAATCAGTTATGCACATTATAGTAACTCCATCTAGTTTGTATTTTCCTAGTTTGTTCATGAGAAGGTCATGTGAGACAACATCAAAAGCCTTACTTAAATCAAGATATATCTTGTCTGTTGTTTTCTCCATCCACAAGTCTTATACTATGTTGACATTTGCTGTTAGGTTGCTTTGACACAATTTGTTCTTGACAAATCTGTGATAACTGTTACTTATCACCTTTATTATCTCCAACGTGTTTTTAAACTGATGGTTTGATTATGTGTTCCATTATCTTTGCAGGTTCTGAAGTTAAGCTGGCTGTTCTGGTAATTCCCTTGGTTATTTTTGTGATGGAATTCCTTGGGTGCATCCAGGGGTTGCGGGATTGTTGTTCCCACTTAACTATTCAGCCTGAGGAGTCTCTTACAATGCTTTGCTAGTGACAAAAAGCAAACTCCTATAGGTGATACAAAATACAGGACTATGTAGCACTTTAAAGACTAACAAGATGGTTTATTAGATGATGAGCTTTCGTGGGCCAGACCCACTTCCTCAGATCAAATAATGGAAGAAAATAGTCACAACCATATATACCAAAGGATACAATTAAAAAAAATGAACACACATGAAAAGGACAAATCACATTACAGAACAGAAGGGGGATGTAGGGGAGGGGGAAGGAAGGTGAATGCCAGTGAGTTAATGATATTAGAGGTGGGGAAGGGGAAATGTCTGTGAGTTAATAGTATTAGAGGTGATAATTGGGGAAGCTATCTTTGTAATGGGTAAGATAGTTGGAGTCTTTGTTAATTCCCCTGCGGAGAGTGTCGAATTTTAGCATGAATGCCAGTTCAGAGGATTCCCTTTCAAGTGCAGATTTGAATGTCTTCTGAAGTAGGATGCATACTTTAGGTGATGTTATCACTCAGCACATACATTTTAATGACTATAAGTGACAGGCAAAAAGTCAGTTACCAAAATAAAATAAAATAAAATATAAACCCACAGTCTACATTCATAGCCCTATTAGACTGAGCAACATCTGGATTAAGCAGATACTCCACTGGATACTGCAGTCCTTAATATACAGGTTTGTCCTTTAAACCTGGTCCACTCTCCACTGTTGGAGTCTTCTTAGTCTTGGTCTACACTCGGGAGATTTTGAAATAACAAGTGGAGCATCTACACTACCAAGCCTGTTATTTCAGAATAACAAGCTGATTATTTTGAAATAACTCCTGCTTTCCCTAAGGAATAATGCTTATTTCAAAATAGTTATTTTGTAATATCGGTAGTATGGATGCTCCACTGCTGCTATTTTGAAATAACTGCTCTTTGGAGTCATTCAAAGTAATTACTCCCCAGTGCTTTCTTGGGTGCTAAGTTGAGGAAGCACATCCACAGTAAAGGAGCCTTCCTCAGATTATTTTTGAGGTTTCCCAATAGCGTGGTCACACTATTTCAAAATTATTATTTCGGGAGTTATTTTTTCAAAATCAATTATTTCAAAATAAGTTATTTCAAAATAGTTTCTAAGTGTAGACATGTCCTCAGAGTTCTAGTTGTTTGCAGCATAGGTGGAGGCAGGAGACAGGTGAAGCACAAGCTGTGTGTCCTGTTTTATGCCTTCAGTTCCATGTGCTTGGAGAATACAAGTCCAGACATGTCTGGTGGACATTGCAGAGTCTGCAGGCAAGAGTCAGCAATTCAGGTCTGATACAGGTGAGTCATTGAATCGTAGCTCCCTTGCTGGACAATGGCTGTTAATTGTTGTTTGCCACCCTGCCTGGGCATTGGTTGCTTTCCTTGCTTTTGTCTTTGGGGACATGTTTTGGTGATAACCATACAATACAATCTCATAACTTCATATCCACTGAAGCTATAAATATTTAGATAGAACAGTGACTTTGAGCCAATCAGAATCTTTTCCCTGATACCTCTCATGACATACTTTATATGTAAAAAAAGGAATATGGGCACGCCCCGCAAGGTATGGAATATTACAATCTTTATTCCCCTTTTCCAAGACTGGGACTACATTATCCCTCTTTTAGACCTCTGGAATCTCTCCCATCTCCATGACTTCTCGGAGATAATTACTAATGGCTCAGATAGCTTCTCAGTCAACTACTTGAGTAGTCTAGAATTTCATCAGACCCTAGCAACTTGAACACATCTAACTTTTCTAAATAGTTTCTAACTTGTTCTTTCCCTGTATTAGCCTCAGGTCCTTCTTCATTTTCAATAGTGATTACTGTGTTTCATACCTGATCACTACTAAGCTTTTTAGCGAACACTCAAACAAAAAAGTCATTTAGCACTTCTGCCATTTCCACATTTTTTTGTTATTCTTTCCTTCCCTACCTTGCGTTGCCTAATGAGCCTACCCTATCCTTGGACATTCTCTTACTTCTAATATATGTGTAGAATGTTTTCTTGTTATCTCTTATGTCTCTAGCTAATTCAACCTTGTTTTGTCCCTACATGCTTGTGGTGTTTGTTTTATATTTACACTTTGTAATTTGACTTAGTTTCATGACACTTTCATGAGTAATGTTTTCTTCTATGTGGGTATGTCTAGACTACATGGCTCCGTCGACGGAGCCATGTAGATGAGTTTACTAGACATAGGAAAATGAAGAGGCGATTTAAATAATTGCCACTTCATTTACATCAAAATGGCCACCACGCTGTGCCAATCAGTTGTTTGGTGGCACAGCGGGGCAGTCTGGATGCACCGCAGTCGACAAGGGAAGCCTTTGTGGACCGTTCTGGTAAACCTCATTTCACAAGGCATACCAGAACGGTCGACAAAGGCTTCCCTTATCGACCATGGCACATCCAGCCTACTCCGCTGTGCCACCAAACAGCTGATCAGCACAGCGTGGCAGCCATTTTGATGTAAATGAAGCGGCGATTATTTAAATCGCCGCTTCATTTTCCTATGTGTAGTAAACTCATCTACATGGCTCCGTTGACAGAGCCACGTAGTCTAGACATATCCTGAGAGACCTTAGCATCAGTGAGGAATCCAAGAATTCTCCGAGACTACAGACTGAATTCACCACTTGTGGATATCTACCTTCAAGCAGCCAAGGCTGAAAACTCTTCATTAGATCTGGTTGGGAATTTTCTGACAAATCAAGGAAGGACTTGAGTAGAAAATGTCTATTTGTCAAAGGTGTGTGAAAACATGTCTGGTCTGACAAACTTTTTCATTAGAACCCTGCCTGCTTTCTGCTGGGCACTCCATAGAAGCACCACCACATGCACTGCCTTGCAAGAAGGGCACCCCCAGATTTACAGATTCCCTGCCAGAGAGGAGGAGCTAGAGATTCCTAGGCTTCTGGCACTGCACTCTTAGTACCCACCCATTTGGCTACATTTCTCAGATTTCCAGGCTTTCTGACACTGAGCTGTAAGCCTGGGAGACTCCCGGGTTAGCTAACTCCTCAGGTGGTAGTTGCAGGTCACCCATGGGGAATCAAATGACCTTTGGAGTTTTGTAGCCCTTAGGATTTCTGTGTATTCAGTTGCTGTTCATGGGTGGGCAGTACCAACATAAAAGGATAAGAATGGCCATATTGGCTCAGATCAAAGGTCCATATAGCCCAGTGTCCTGTTTTCTGAAAGTGACCAATGCCACATGCCCCAGAGTATATCAGCAGAACAGGTAACTGTCAAGTGATCCATTCCCTGTCACCCTTTCCCAACTTCTGGCAAACAGAGGCTAGGGACACTGTCCTTGCCCATCCTGGCTAATAGCCTTTGATAGATCTATCCTCCATGAAACTAGCTAGTTCTTTCTGTGAACCCAGTTGTTGTCTTGGCCTTTACAATGTCCTCTGGCAAAGAGTTCCACAAGTTGACAGTATGAGGAGTGAATGAATACTTCCTTTTGTTTGTTTTAAACCTATTGCCCATTAATTTCATTCGATGACCTGTAATTCTTGTATTATGAGAACAAGTAAATAACACTTCCTTATTTACTTTACACCAGTCATTATTTTATAGACCTCAATCACATCCCCCCTTAGCCGTCTCTTTTCCAGATTGAAAAGTCCCACTCTTATTAATCTCTCCTCATATGGAAGGTAGAAAAGAATTGTGCCAATTTCTGCCAGCAGCTGCTGGGAATCCAATGAAGGCTGGGGGTTTTTTTCCTCAAGGATGAAGTGTTTCAGTGTTTACAAAATGTTTTTTTAACCTCTCTTTTCTGAGAAATTTCAGATCATCACAATTTTCTGTAAACTAGAAATCCAAGTTTAAGTTGGCTCCCTCTGCTTGCCTACATCTGCACACACAGATGTGGAGCCTCTTTGCTCACAAACACTATGTTTGGTTTCTTTACAGTCTTCCCCCTCACCTTCACAGTCTTGTGCAGCACCTTATTTACAACAGCATCTCATCCTCAGCCCCCTAGGTCAAGGATCGGAGAGGCAGGAGAGCCTCTGACAGAGGCTCCAGGGACAGATTCTGAGAACTTGATTCTTCCTCTGGCAGTTCCTTCCTGTGTCTTCTCTGCTTTCTGGGTAATTGGGTCAATTAGCTCTGTCATTCTCTCCAGCCCATCCCCAAGCAGTCACTGAAGTGCAGCTATCATCATCAGTTTACACCCAGGCAACTAGTTGGAGTGGCAGTAACCAGAGTGCTAGTTCAACTGCTGTAGCCCAGCCCTCTGTCACACATGCATTTGGATGTTGCTGAACTGGGGTCCACAAACAGAGTCAGCTCACAAATGAGCAGGGAGTTAGTACTTATCTACAGTGTAATCAAACCTGGAATATAATACTCAGTTTTAGCCCCTTCCTTACCAAGCAGATAGTGCCAAATGGGAGGGGATTCAGTCAAGAGTAACATTGTTGACTTAGAAGTATTGCAATCTAGGGGATGATGAAAGTTGTTAATTACATACAGGCCTTGGGTAATCCACAGTTCTGCAGCCATGGAATTCTCCTCAACTGTACTTATCTGTGCTCTAGAGTCTGAGCTTTTATTTTCTGTCCTATTAAACAAAACAACAGCTGAGACTTTCAAGGAGATTAAGCAAGTTATGTGCTCATCTCCCATTGAAGTTTAATGGGATTCGTGTGCCTAACTCCCTTAGACTCCAGTCCCAGCCTACATTTCTAGCCTTCACAGTTGTGAAAGAAACTTGTCACCTATGATGACACAATCAGCCATCCGTGACATCTGCAAACACTCAGAAACAACAGGCTAGCTACTCATTCCCTTTCTAGCACCACTGCTTACCAGTGTTAACTTGGTCATCACTTCAACAGTGTAATAAGCTATAGCTTTCTACACTTCACTACCTAGTAAGCTGTGCATTTTCATAGAATCATAGAATCATAGGACTGGAAGGGACCTCGAGAGGTCATCGAGTCCAGCCCCCCGCCCTCAAGGCAGGACCAAGCTCCGTCTACACCACCCTGACAGATGTCTATCTAACCTGTTCTTAAATATCTCCAGAGAGGGAGATTCCACCACCTCCCTTGGCAATTTATTCCAATATTTGACCACCCTGACAGGTAGGAATTTTTTCCTAATGTCCCATCTAAACCTCCCTTGCTGCACTTTAAGCCCATTACTCCTTGTCCTGTCCTCAGAAACCAAGAGGAACAAATTTTCTCCTTCCTCCTTGTGACACCCTTTTAAATATTTGAAAACCGCTATCATGTTCCCCCTTAATCTTCTTATTTCCAAACTAAACAAGCCCAGTTCATGAAGCCTGGCTTCATAGGTCATGTTCTCTAGACCTTTAATCATTCTTGTCGCTCTTCTCTGTACCCTTTCCAATTTCTCCACATCTTTCTTGAAATGTGGCGCCCAGAACTGGACACAGTACTCCAGCTGAGGCCTAACTAGTGCAGAGTAGAGCGGCAGAATGACTTCATGAGTTTTGCTTACAACACACCTGTTGATACAACCTAGAATCATATTTGCTTTTTTTGCAACAGCATCACACTGTTGACTCATATTCAACTTGTGGTCCACTATGACCCCTAGATCCCTTTCCGCCATGCTCCTTCCTAGACAGTTGCTTCCCATCTTGTATGTATGGAACTGATTGTTCCTTCCTAAGTGGAGCACTTTGCATTTCTCTTTATTAAACTTCATCCTGTTTACCTCTGATCATTTCTCTAACTTGTTAAGGTAATTTTGAATTATGTCCCTATCCTCCAAAGAAGTTGCAACCCCACCCAGTTTGGTATCATCTGCAAACTTAATAAGCGTACTCTCTATCCCAATATCTACATCATTGATGAAGATATTGAACAGTACGGGTCCCAAAACAGACCCTTGCGGAACTCCACTTGTTATCCCTTTCCAGCAGGATTTAGCACCATTAACAACAACTCTCTGACTACGGTTATCCAGCCAATGATGTACCCACCTTATCTTGGCCCTATCTAAGTTATATTTGCCTAGTTTATCAATAAGAATATCATGCGAGACCGTATCAAATGCCTTACTAAAGTCTAGGTATATGACATCCACCGCTTCTCCCTTATCCACAAGGCTCGTTATCCTATCAAAGAAAGCTATCAGTTTAGTTTGGCATGACTTGTTCTTCACAAACCCATCCTGGCTATTCCCTATCCCTTTATTACCTTCCAAGTGTTTGAATATGATTTCCTTAATTACCTGCTCCATTATCTTCCCTGGGACAGACGTTAAACTGACCGGTCTGTAGTTTCCTGGGTTGTTCTTATTCCCCTTTTTATAGATGGGCACAATATTTTCCCTTTTCCAGTCTTCTGGAATCTCCCCTGTCTTCCATGATTTTTCAAAGATCATAGCTAAAGGCTCAGATACCTCCTCTATCAGCTCCTTGAGTATCCTGGGATGCATTTCATCAGGACCTGGTGACTTGCTGACATCTAACTTTCCTAAGTGATTTTTAACTTGTTCTTTGTGTATCCTATCTTCTAAACTTACCCACTCTCTGCTTGTATTCACTACGTTAGGCACACCTCCAGACTTCTTGGTGAAGACCGAAACAAAGAAGTCATTGAGCATCTCTGCCATTTCCAAGTTTCCTGTTACTGCTTCTCCCTCCTCACTGAGCAGTGGGCCTACCCTGTCCTTGTCTTTTGTCTGAGCTCAGTGAAGGACTCATGGAGGTTTTGCTCTCCACTACTAGAAATACCGTGCTTACATATTTTCATGATGGGCAGCTGTAAGACACCCTTAGCCAAATGCCCATGTTCATTTCTTCTGGTTCTTTTGCTTTTCAAAGAGTGTAGCCCTGACTAACCTTATTTCTTTCTTCTGGAGTTGAAGAAATGCTCCAGTTTATACGGCTGTCTCTTCCCTTCCTTTTTCCCCCTGTAAATCTCCTGCTCCACTCGCTGTTATTTTTCCAAACATGTTTTTACTCTTAGAAGCCCCACAAGTCTTAAATATCCAGAGTCAGTATCAAATCTCTACTAAAATCACTGTGGGATGCAGAGGTACACCTAAAGCTTGATTTTTTTTTTTTAAAACCTGGAGCTCCGAACCACTGCAAAGACTAGAAATGAAAAGCTACACCTGAAACACCCAGGGAACTAAAACTCCAGCTTATACCACTAAGCCTCCTATATTCTCAAATCCTGAGTGCCCTTCCGCTGCAGGCCTGAAATTAAAGCGGTTCTTAAATCATCCTGTGAGTTTCAGTGCTGCAGAGGTGCAATGGAAGCTTGCTATATTTTCAAGCCCTAAGGAATTGCAGAGCCATAAGGCTAAAATGAATATATGTTCTCTAATCACCACAGGAAGTTAATGTGACAGATGGAGAACTAAAGCTTTCTACACTGTGGTGACCCCTCCCTGCTCCACCCCAAATCTGAAAGTTTACAGGCTCGTATTTTAAAGAAAGCAAATATATTCCTGAAAAATAGTGCAAATAAAGCTCAGAAATTCATGGAGAGATGACGATGAACAGCAGATAGAATTCAAGATTTTTTTCTTGATGAACTGAAAATGGATTGTTGGACTTGGAGGGCAGACTGTCTCCTGAGTTACAACCATGTAACTCTAGAATAACACAACTAATGACCAGTGGAATTGACAACATATTTGACTCATCGAGAGCTAATTAGAAACTGGTCAAAACATTCTCCTTCAGATTGTCTGTGAATGTAGATCTCATATCTGCAGTGAAAAATGCTAGTCCACATTCAACACTGAGAGCTGGACGCAAAGCCTGTGGAATTAAATGGGGAATCTTTCTATAGGTTTCAAAGCCTTTTTAGATTGGATTCTGACGGTACACATAGAACTTCCATTGATTGCAATGGCTCTTCATTGCATAGAAGATTTTATAAGTTCATATATTCCAAGCCTTAGAAGGGACCGTTGTGATCATTTAGTCTGATTTCCTATAACACACATAGGTCTTAGCACTTTTCCAAAATAATTTCTAGAGCACAGCTTTTAAAAAAAAAATCCAGTCTTGATTTTAAAGTGTCAGAGATGGGGAAATCTGTCATGGTTCAGTCGTTACTTACTCTCAGTGTTAAAAGTATGTCTTATTTCCAGTCTCACCTTCTCTAGCTTCAACTTCTAGCCATTAGATCAGTGGTCCCCAACTTTTAGAGGCTCCCGGGCGCCTGGGGGTGGGGCCACTCATGTGCCGGGCGCCCGGGGGCTGGGCCGCACGTCCGGGAGCATGCCAGGGGACTGGGATGCCCTTGCACCCAGCGCCGGCATGGGCCCTTGGGCCGGGGCTGGGGCCACCCGAGCGCCTTGCGCCTGGGGCTGAGGCCGCCCCAAGCACCTTGTGCCTGGGGCCGGCACTGCCGCCCAAGCCGCATGCCTAGGGCTGGCACCGGCGCCACTCGAGCACCTCGCGCCCGCATGTGCCCCTGGACTGGGGCCGCCCGAGCGCCGCGCACCCGGTGACGGTGCATGTCGAGCACCTGGGGCCGGCGCCTCCCGTGCACCGTGGCCTGGGGCCATGGTGCCCGCGGGCACCACGTTGGGGAACACTGCATTAGATCATGTTATAGCCAAAAGAGTCAATTATTAAATAATTTCCCCCATCTAGATATTTATAGACTGTAATCCAGTCACACCCTAAATTTCTCTTTGTTAAATTAAATAGATTGAGCTCTTTGAGTCTGTTGCTATCAGGCATGTATTACAAGCCTTTAATCATTCTCATAGCTCTTCTCTGAACCCTCTCCAATTTGCTAACATTCTTCTTGAATTGTGGGCCCCAGAAATAGACAAGAGTAATTCAGTAGCAGAAACACCAGTGCCAAATGTAAACATATTCCTACTCAACATTCCCTTGTTTTTGCATCTCCCGGGATCACATTAGCTATTTTGGCTGTATTATTTTATTTGCATTTTTTTTTAAATTAGCTCTTTTGGCCACAGTGTTGCCTTGGGAGCTACTGTTCAGATGATTATTAACTACACAAATATCCAAATATGTTTTTAGTCACGGCCTCCCTAATTAGAATCCTCCATCACGTAAGTATGGCCTACATTCTTTATTCATAGATATATATATTTACAACATCTATTGTTTGCTTGTGCTGAGCTTATCAAACGATCCTTATCATTCTGAATTAGTGACCTGTCCTATTGAACGTTTACAACCCCTCCAATTGTTGTGTCATCTGCAAACTTGATCAATGATAATTTCAAGTTTTCTTCCACAAAATTGATAAAATGTTAGTAACATAGGGCCAAAAATGGATCTCTGTGGGACACTACTGGAAACACACCACCCAGTGACAATTCCCCATTTACAACTACATTTTGGCTATGTCTACACTACCAGGCTATTTCAAAATAACAACTCCTGAAATAACTATTTTGAAATAAGCTTATTCGTCTTCACAAGCAAGAGTTATTATTCCGAAATAACAGGTTTGATAGTGTGGCTGTTTACCCTGTTATTTCAAAATAAAGGGAGGTATTTCAAAATAACTCTCTAGTGTAGACATGCCCTTTGAAAGCTATCAGCCCATTTTAAATCCATTTAATGTCTACCATGTTTATTTTATATTGTTTTAGATTTTATAGAAACTAGATCAAATGTCTTACAGTCATCTAAACATATCAGGCTAGCACTTATGTTATCTTTATCAAACAAATTTGTAATCTCATAAAAAAAAGATACTAAGTTAATTAGACAGGATCTATTTTTCATAAATCCATATTGATTTGCCTTAATTACATTGCCCTCATTTACTTCTTTCTTTATTAAGTCCTGTGTCAGGCACTCTATTATCTTGCCAAGTGTTGCTGCCAGGCCTTGAAATTACTTCTGTAAACCTTTTTATAGTTTTTAAACACTGGCACATTTGCTTTCTTCTACTCTTCTAGAACTTCCTCGGTGCTCTCAGACTTTTGAAAATCATCATTTATGGTCCAACCAGCTCTTCAGCAAATTCTTTTAAAACTCTTGGACCATGCTATCTGGGCTTGCTAATTTAAATGTCAACTTTAGTAGCTTCCAATTATCATCCTCCAGAGATACTAGTGGAGTGGAAAGAGTGTTATCATCTCCATATGATAAAATTATATAATCTGTTTTTCCCCAGATACAGATCCGAAATATTTATTGAAAATGTCTGCCTTCTCTGCATTGTTATTGCTAGACTCTGCATAGTTATTGCTAGACTCTGCTTGTCATAGACTTTTTTCCTTGTGTCCCTTTGCTTTCCTTATCAATTTTCTACATTTCCTAAATTCCAGTTTATATGCTTTACTATCAACTTCTCTTTTCTTCTATCTGCTAGACATGTTTAATGTTGTATAAATGCCTTCATTTGTCCTCCAAACCAGGTTGTTTTTTAACCAGTACAGGCTCATTCATGGGCTTTGTTTTTTTCAGGGGGGTAGGTAGTATCTAGTGTAGTTTGGGTTTACACAGGGCTCAACACGCAGCCCTCAGGTGAGAGCCAAAACAAAAAAGTAGTCAATGTAATGGTCTTCTGTTGAGATGTGTTTCAGTAGTTAAATTCCTGGACTGTCATTGCTCATTAAAAGTGCTGTCATAAAAGTGGAAATCAGGTAAATATAGCATTTTATTAATATCAGCAGAACTGACTTAAATGGTGCCTTTGTGTGGTATAATCTTGCCTTAATCTTTGTATTCATGCCCATGAGTATGAAAGAAGCTATTTGTATATATTTGCATATATATTTGCATGTACATGCAACCACTCTTAAGTTGCGGCCCTCGGCATGTGCTGTGAGTATCATTGTGGCCCCTGGGGTTTCCAAAGTTGAGTAGCCCTGTAGTAAGGTGTTCTTAAATGATTCCTGATTTTCATTCACATTTTCTGATTAAATTCTTTCTTGTGGCTGATTTGACTCATCTCTCTTTTCAGCTTTGTGAAATTGGCTCTAATAAAGTGCCAACTTTTTATATTGCTGGTCTGGATTTTATTGTGATTGCACATGAGCAAAATGATCAAGTAAAGATCTCTTATACATAAGCTATTGCTAATATTTATTTCTATAAGCAGTTTCTCTTATCTATTAATATAAGGTTTAATAAAGAATTCTCCCAAGTTGGCTGCAATAATTTTGAGTTAGAAAGTTGTCATCTACAATGCTTAGAAATTTCAAGGATGTTTTAGTACTGTGGATTATGGAAAAGAGAGAATATTTTCTTCCTAAATTATATAAGTTTCAATATTACAATATAGGCATTTTATAATCAATTGTAGTCTTTGTCAAATGACAAGCATATTACAAACTACTAGTTCCATCCACTGTTTTAATTGAACACTGGTTTGCTGAAGATGGTCAGAAAAGGAAATTAAGTTAGTTTATTGCTATCCACGCAGCAAGCTAGTAAGAAAAACATCATCATGTTCAGCTGACCTAGCCAATAGGAAAGCTGAAATCTCCTTCAGGAAATAAAAACATTGAACTAAGGGTACGTCTAGACAGTGAACGCTATTTTGGGATACATCTGATATCTCAAAATAGTATTTTCCACATTTTCACAGCACAACCATTATTTTGAAATGCAATTGAAATAATGGGCTTGATATTTTGATGTCCTAGTAAACCTCATTCCATGAGAATTAAGGATTTGTTGGAATACTGGTCTATTTAAAAATTTGACACTGTGTAGACAGTGCCAAATTTCAAAATAGACCATCTCAAAATAAGCTTGAAATAGCTCAGTTGCATAGCTAATTTCAAGCTACTGCTGCAGTGTTGACACACGCTAGATGGTAGAAAGATCCCAGTCTAAAATATTCTAAAAACTGTGTGAGCCAAGCAATAGTGGTTCAGCAATGCCAAGCTGCAGAGATTAAAGAAATCCACAAATAGGGATCTGACATAGTACTGCACAGAAAACAAGAGAATCACGGAAACAATATTTATTAGACTGCAAAGAGTTATGTAGGTCTTTAAATGATGTTAATCTGATTAATTAATCAAAGCAGTGGAATAAAATTCACTTCAATCAATAATTGGAGCAATAATTCCCTTGGAGGCTTCTTGATGGTAGACTTTTATGTGCACCAATCAGTCCAAGATACCAATTTAGGTTTTGCTAGAGGTTAACATTTTCCTTTCAAAGTTGTAACCCTTTGAGATTCAAGCTGTTTTGGAACAAAATTATTTATTCAACCCGCAAGAAAGTAAAGTGTATTTAGCAAAATAAAAAAGGCATTGTACAATCTAGTAAGAGCAGACTGCAGGAACAAACAAGAGCTCTGGGCCTGATCCGAAGCCCACTGAAATCCACAGCAGTCTTTCCATTGACTTCAGTGGACTTTAGATAAAACCATTAGTCACTTACAACTATTTAGCAATGCATTTCAGCATATACCTATATCCCATTGACTTCAATAGGACATAGGTACAAGCTTAAACACATGCTTACATATTTTGCCCACATAAATTAAATTGTGTTGATGAACTGGGGCTGTAATGAGGGGAAGGTCTTGTAAATGAAAACACATATAACATCTAGGGTCTGAATTCTTTCCCTGACTATATAGTCAACTAAGATCTGATATAAAATAAATCATTCGAGTGGGTTTTGTACTGTACCTTGTTTTCCCGTGTCTATGTTGTAAATTGCAAGCTATACAGTATAGGGGCTCTCCATATCTGTGTCTTATTCAGTGCTAGACACATTTATTCAATCCATTCACACTTCAGGTATGATGTTCTCTTTGGCAATCTGGACTGTGGATTCTGGCAGAAATTCTATTGCAACTTCATATAATTGATTTTTCACTGCATTCGTATGAAATGAGTCACAGAAAGTACAGTGGCCCCAGTTTATTTGTGTGGTTTTGAAATGGAATTTGTGTTAGGCGTCTCCCACATTTACATATTTCAGACTGCAGATTGTCATCTCTTACACTTCAACATCAACAGGCAATTAAAATGAATGAGGCACTTACTACCTGCTCTTGTTTTAGGCTGTCCAAATGCAGCAGATCACACGGCACCAGTTTACACTCAGCTCAAGGTACTGAGGTTTGCTTTTCAATCATGAGAGCTTTTTAATGACTACTGAAACTCCCTAACTGTTGAGTCCAGAAGGGACTATTGAGATCAGACAGTCTGACCCCCTGTATAACACAGTCCAGAGAGTTCCAATAACTTCATTTTCCAGGCCAATAATTTCAGCATCAAGCCCATAACTTCTATTTGAGCTATGGCAGATCTTTTAGAAATCCCAGTTTAAAGACTACACTTTCTGGAGCCTCCACCATGTCTGTAATGAATATATAGGTTCCATGCACTGTTGTTGAGTGCTTAAGAAATAAGTCTCTCCTCATTTTCTCTTTCAAACACTTGTTTGCAATGTCTTGGTGCAACAAAGATCTCATTCTAAAAACAATCAAAATCAATTAATATATGTCAAATTAATCAAATACAATTATAGAAATAAGCCCCCGACATTCTGCAAAACAGACAAATCTACATCTACACTAGCCAAATATGCACACAGATGTCCTATTGAAAGCCATAGAGCTTACCAAGGACTCAGAACCCCAGCTACGGTATTGTACACTCCATCGTAAATGGTCAAAATGGGAAAAAGAGAAATAGCAATAAACTGAGACATCACAGCCATTCCAATTAGATCATTGAACTTGGAACATTTGAGCAATCCATTAAAAGAAAGAACAAACAGCAGCTGGCTGGATAAACACCATCAAAAGCTTTTCTGAATTGCGTCAAGCAAGCACTGGAAAAATTGATTTATTTTTCTTTGGTCCCAATTTATATCCTTGTGAAATCTAGTATACAAGCAGACAAGATGTAATCTTGGTACCAGACAAAATGGGGCACAAAGTTATATTCCTTTTTGTCATAGAATTTATGACCATCTTAAGAGGTGGAATTATTTGCATCAGACAATCTTGAAAATAAACTTTGACAGGAAATAAAATTTTATTAGGGTAGGCATAAGCAATATATGAATATTATATCCTCTGATCTTCTTGAGGTTGTTTCTGTGCCTTGAAAATATTAAGAAAATACAAATGACAGTGCTGAATGGGACCTTTATGCAGTGGGCCTTTATGTTCAATTCTAGGTACTAACTTTGAATATGCTAAGAGTCATTTCTTCAGCAGGAGTACAGCTCCATAGCTTTGTTAATTTCAGTTGAACTATTTGGTTTACACCAGGTGAGATTCGGACCTGGTTATCATTTAATATCTGATCCTAGACACCTTCCACTCCTTAATCGTACTTCCTTGTTTGAATACGAAGAAAGACAACAAACAGCTGCAATAGAAAATAACAGGCATGTTCCATGAAACTGGGATGAGCAGGATGGTTGGTTCAGCCCCAGCAAAGCTTCTCAAAGTCAAAACCTAATCTGACAAGTTTTCAAACATTCCCAGCATTTTCCCCAACGCGCCATATTTAGCAACTAAAGTACAACCCTAAGGGTATGTCTACACTACAGAGTTTTTTTTCAGAAAAACAGCCATTTTTTAAAAAAAACTTCACTTAAATCCACACTGCAATCACGTTCTTTCAAAAAAGAAATAAAAAAAACAGAGGGGTTTTTCCGACATTGGTAGTCCTCTTTCTATGAGGAAGAAGCCTTTTTCTGAAAGAGCTCTGGGTTGAGGACAGGATATGTAGAATCTGGGATGGGAATGAGGGATTTAGGGGTGGGAAGGGGTGAGAGGTGCAAGCTCTGGGAGGAAATCTGGATGCAGGAGGAGGTGGAGAAGGGGACAAGTTTCTGCAATGGAAGGCAGGGGGGCAGGTTTCTGTAGTGGGGGGACAGGGGGACAGTTCTGTGGCTGCGGGCAGAGGAGAGGGAATGGGGGCAGGAGGGTGGGGGACAAGGTTCTGGGGCAGGGTGCCAGTGGGGGCAGGGAGTCCCCTACACCAGCCTTGGAGGGAAGCCTCCTCAATGCGCTGCCTCCGGGGCTGAGCCATCCACAGAGGCCCCTCAGAGCCTGACCCCCTCCTCCCCGGGCCAGCCGCACTGCTACCAACCCGCACCCCTCCTCCTCCTCTCCGGGCCAGCCGTGCTGCACCCGATCCCCTGCCCGGGGCACCCACTCCACCTCTCCTACCCCCCTGTCTGGGTTTGACCTCACCGCGCTTGACGGGGCGGCAGGATGATGTTGCTGCGTCCCTGCCGCCTCTTTCCTCGGGGTCCTAAGAGCCACCGGTTCTGACTGCGCAGCCACTCATGCACAGCAAACCCAGCGGGGTGCCCGTTCCCCAGAGTGCTGAAGTGGGCAACCCTTTGAAATATTAGGGTGTGTCTGTGCACATCTGGCACACCCTGTGCGCACGCCTATGCCCCTCTGGGGATGAGGCTTCTCCCCACCCACACTCCAGTTCCCCCCACCCCACTGAACCCCCCTTTCCCAAGGGTCCACCTTTTCCAGGACTCCCCTTTCCCCTGCAGGGACTGCAGTCTGAGAGTGCCTTACTTCCATGAGGAGGGCCCCAATTGGTTGCCCATTTACCGGTAACTGTCAGGGATAGCAAGCTTCTGTACTGCAATGGCAACCCACTTCTCCAGGGGGATGGTGGGCCACAGGTGAGTGTCGCATCGTCAGAGGGCAGGGGCAAGCCAGGCACATAGCTCCAAAAAGGTGGCCTTCTGCATGCAGAAGTTTTGGAACTACTGCTGCTCAACCCACCACTCCATAACCAGCCGGTCCCACCAGCTGGAACTGGTGTCCAGCCTCCAGAAGTGCCTCTCCATTGTGGATTGTGGTGGCAAAGGTGTTGCTCCCGCACCTAGGGAGAGGGTCCCCAGAATGAGCTTGGGGTCGAGCTCAGTCAGGACCAGGAAGGCAGAGGGCACAAAGTGCTGCAGAAACTGCAGCATGTCCATGTCGGGCCATCACATGCCAGGGGCAGCTCCAGCTCCATGGCACAGAACAAAAAGCTGTGGCATCCAAAAAAGCTGGGCAGCCACAGCACGCACTGCAAGAGCTTTGCTGACCTTCGAAGAGGTAGGCAAGGATGCAGTAGAAGCAGAGAAACAGCTGTCCAAGGTGGTCCCTTTAAGCATGTGTTTCTGCTAGGCTTCGGCATCAGCACTCGGAAGCAACTGGTGACTTAAAGCCCTACCTGAAGTGGTTCCGGGTGGCCTTTTATGCAAGAGAGCGTCTAATCAGTCTGGACCCTATCTTTAGAAAAAGCAGATAGCTTTTTCGATGCGCTTTGGCAGTGTGGACACACTCGTTCAGAAGAAGTTTTTTCAGAAGATCTCTTTTGGAAAAGCTTCTTCCGAAAGAAGCCTGCAGTCTAGATGTAGCCTAAAATAACCGTAGTCACCAAGGATTCTCCTGCTTCCTTTCCTCCTCACTTTTGACTGTTTCCTGAGCCTCCTTTCAGCTGAACATAAGTTATAGTCAAACCCAATGAGCAAGTAGCAACTTCAGCGGGAATAGAATTTCCTCACATTTCTTCATGGATTATTTTTCCAATTCCACTCTCTCCACTGTGTATTCACTAGACCCACTAATTTTAATTCCAGAAGATTGACGGCCGTTGCTTTGATCTTATCTGTAGTGTAGATGTGGCCCAGGAGATGTAAACACCCACCATTTTTTATATAACATTCTAGCCACCGCAGTTTAAATCATTATGAACGGTTGGAATTACTTCAGCACCAGTACTGCTAGAACCGCCTAGTTCAGAAGCACCTTTGTGTGGCCATAACCTGTTTTTATTCTGTTCAAACCTGGATAGTTTTAATTTTTAAAAATGTAATCGACATTTCAAGGCCTGGATGAGTTGTGGGAGTGAGGATGGCTTTTTGATATATGACTAGACTTTTAAAACATATATACCTCTCTGGATAAATGAGCTATCTGACTGATTCAAAGCTGAGGATCTTTAAAGTTCATTGTCACACTTGTTTTCTACAGATGAGCAGTCACCAAGCACAGTGATGTTTTAATTTTTTAGAAACTACCTTTTTGGGTGTAATTTTGAGTGAAGTTACATTGTGGGGAA
Organism: Pelodiscus sinensis; assembly: GCF_049634645.1. Lineage (NCBI taxonomy): Eukaryota > Metazoa > Chordata > Testudines > Trionychidae > Pelodiscus > Pelodiscus sinensis. The sequence goes on from NC_134711.1 coordinate 313,626,495, forward strand.
AAAAACATTATATGACTAACAGCTCTTCTTCTCAGAGGGGCACCAATACATGGAGGCTGTTAAAGAAGCATGTAATAGCGATTTTGTATATAATCCATATGTCCACATTGCCAAGACTTCTCAAATGACTTTCAGAAACTTCCTCCTCTGCTGCAATAGTTTTATCCCATTGGTCATTTCCATGCTGGATTCCTCATGAAAAAAGGGGCTATTTATTCTCCTGACACCTTTTATATCTTTTATCTCTTCTTTAAGAAAACATCTGTCCATTAGCATACTAATGGTATCTCTGCTTGCACTTAATGGGACAACTTTTATCTTTATGATCCCATCTGGTTTCAAACAACTTTCACAGCAATGGAAAATAAGAAGTTACACATCCTAAAGGTTCCATTCTCCCTGGTGCAGTAGTAACGTTTAGGGGCTTGTAGAGAAAACTGGGGAATTCATGCCTAAGGGCCCCATTCTCCCTTATTTGGGAGTAATTAGTAGAAATACCTATAGAGAACACTAACCTGAAAATCTGTGGTGTTGCACTGGAGGCAAGGAGCTACTGAATGGAAACCTCTTGCTATCCCTTTGTTTCTCAGATCCCCTAACTTACTGCTGCCCCTGGACAATATTGCTCCTGAAGGAGACAGGTAGAGTAGAATGACTGCAGGCCAATCCAGAGGTGGGTGTTGAGGTCACTTATGAGTGTTATACCTAGGGCATATATTAGAGCAGATTCTCATCTGCTCTGACAGGTTTTGGGCGTGAGTGGTGTAAGACAAGGGAGCAGCAACCTGCTTCTGAAGCCTCCCCATCCCCCTTCCAATGTGCAAAGCTGAGGTCAGTCACAGGGTGGAATATTCCTCTTTCATTTCTATTCTTTGCAAGGTAGGCCAAGCACAGTTTTAAATGGAGTATGGTGAGGTCACAAAGGACTGGAGAAGGGAAGACACAGTGCTTATCTTTAAAAAGGGGACCAAACAGGACCCAGGGAATCATCCCCTCTCAGCCTTCCCTTAACACTTGGAAAAATACTGCAACAAATTATTAAACATAAATTATTTTGCAGGTACTTACAGAACAATGGGGGTGTTAAGGAATAGCCAGCATGGATTTGTCAAGATCAATCCAAGCCAAAATTACTGAATTTCCTCCTTTCACAGGGGTCCTGCACTAGCTGACATGTGGATCAGTAGACATGCAGTATCTTTATTTTAGTATCTTTTGACATAGTCCCGCGTGATATTGTCATAAGCAAACTAGGGAGATGCGGTCTAGACCATGCCATTATAAGGAGAATGCACAGCAGGTTGAAAGTCTGTACTCAGAAGTAGTTATCAATGGTTTACTATTAAACTTTTGAATTATAAGGAGCGTTACGCACCAGAAAAGGCTTCCCAAGGGGGTTGTGGTTAGAAACATGCATAGATACAAAATTGGTTTCCATGTTGACATCTGCAAGAATGATCCACGGATATCTGTGGATGCATATACCTGGAGATACAAAGTAGATGTCCATGGATTTGCAGGGTTCTAGTTATGGACTAGGGCAGACTAGGATAGTCCTGTCAGGGGTAGTGTATGTTTATTTGGGCCTGCCTCAGGTGACTTGACTTGATGACTTCTTGAGATCCTTCCAGCCCTACATTTCTATGAATATCTGCACTTTGTACCTGGCAGACAGCACTTACAGACTCTGGTGATGGGTCTATAGATAGATCACGGGCTCTGTTGTCTCTTTGGACTAAGCCATAGTGCAAGTTAGCAAGTGACAGTGAGGTAAGAGTCCTGATTCCTCCTTTTTATGTAGAAGGTTAGTGAAGAGTGAATTATTGCAGCCAGTTCTCCCTTTGCACCTGGACAGATACTATGCCCAGCCACCACCTCCTTGCCCATTTGTTTGCAGGAGGGATTAGCAACAAAGAGAAGTTGCATGCCACAACCAAGCCCCACATCCACACTGGCTGAGGATGGGGGTTAGGGAGAGACTTTACTCCTCGGAATATGTCTATTCCTCATGTCACTTTCCCCCCTCACATTCACCTCCAGGAAAAGCTCCAAACCAAAAACTGCTACCTTAAAGCCAATATTCTCATCTTATTTCTTATGCAGCCATGCAAATATCTTGTAATATTTATACATGAGTGACTGCTTTTCTTTTGCTTTTCCATTCTCCTCTCCACTTGCCCAACCAACCAACATGCTCTACAGAGAAAAGGTAGCTCCTGAGTCAATGCATTTTAATGAAGTTTGCTGCTGGGCCCAACAATACAATGCAGAAGAAAGCATTTTGGATTGCCCCAAAGGTCTTTCTGTTATGTTATCAAGATAGGTGGCAATGACACTGTGCATTTGGAGGTGGCTGATGCTGTCTGTATTTGGCAGTCATGCAGCATGTGTCTTGCAGCATCTGGATAGAAACAGCTTGTGTGGGACAGATCTGTTGAGTTTTTACCTTCTTGGGACAGGCCAAACACCTAGCTAGTGAATTCAGCAAAGCATTCCATATTTCAACCTGAAATCCATGCAGAATTATTCATGCAGTAGCTGAACCAAATAGAATGAGTGTCATGATCCATGGGTCTCAAACCCAGGTCCACAGGAGCAGCCACTGTCCATTTTGGCATGCTGCTGACAAATGTAGATCCAGGAAACCCAGTCCCCATTTGAGGCTCTGCTCCTGATGTCGTATTGATACACTGGCCCTACTTGATCCAACAATAAGAACAGGAAGCACCTTGAACAACTGAGATTCATCCTGCTCTGGACTTTGTGCCTTGTAGCTCCTGCTTCTTCTTCTTCCCAATCTGGCTTGTATTCTGCCTTCTGACTTGTGGTTCTGATCACCAGGTTGTCTTTTGTCCATGACCCCCCAGTATCCTGGCCTATCTCTGGTTACCAACCTGTAGTTCCAATCCCAGGTTTCCCTCCTGCTTCTGATTTGATGACCCAGCTGTCTCTTGACTCCTGACGGAAGTCCTGCTCTAACCACTAGGGTTGGCTGCTCATGACCTGGCCTTGGCCCTGAGGTCTAAAACAGAAAATATTTTGCCAGATGCAGAGAAGACAAAAGGCTTCCTCCTGGGAACAGGTCCTCTGACCTCAGCAGAAGCTGGGGATAGTTACTACCTCTGAAAATCAGAGCACTTAGATAGATGCCTAAATATTGAAGTAGATGCCTAGCTTCAGGCTCTCGAATTTGAAAATGTTGGTCTTAATGTATGTATAGAATACAAATAATCTCCTTTTGAGGTATAAAACAAGTGCCATTCAGTTATGCACAGAATATTAAACTTGCCCCAACTTCTCCTGTTGTTGCTCTGTGGGATGTGCATGAGGAGTGCCCTATGAAGTCAACAGAGTGAGTGTGGAGTAAAGTGGTGTTCAGTGTAAGTGAAGGTGTCAGAATCTAGCCCTCCAAATGGGGATTGCAAGCATCATAAGCTGTTTAGCCCTAGGGCTTGTCCTTACTACGAGCTACATCGGCACTGTTGTGATTGGTGCATCAGAGCCAAGTGAGTGGGTCAGGTGAAGATATATACCAATGGTGGAATGTTTACCCATTGACTTCAGTACTCCACTTGAACAAGAGGTGGAAACTGTGTTAATGAGAGAGTGCACCCTGTTAACTTAGCACAGTGAAGAGACTGCATGAAGTCGATGTAAACTACATTGATATAACTTGTGTAAGTTACAAGAACTTAATCCTGTAGTGTAGATAAGGCCTTACGGGCAAAGGTAAGTGGCCCAGACACAAAGGATAAAATCCTCACTTGTTGAAGTCACTGGTAGCATTGCCACTGGTTTCAAAAGGAACAGAATTTCCCCCAAAATCTGGTCTCCTTTCCAATATCATGATGACTGGTTATAGTGAGAGAACTCATGATAATTTTCCTGCTCATCACAAAACACTGGCCCTGCTTCAAATGTAACTGACAGGGTTTACACCATTTCAGAGGGGTGGCCGTGTTAGTCTGTAACTGGAGAAACTTAAAAAACAATGAATAATCTAGCAGCATCTTAAAGACTAACCAAACATGGAGATGGCTTCATGAGCTTTCGTGGGTACAACCCACTTGTGGCTTGTGCCCACGGAAGCTCATGAAGCCATCTCCATGTTTGGTTAGTCTTTAAGGTGCTGCTAGACTATTTGTTGTTTTGGGGGGTTTATATTGACCTAACTCTACTAAACTAAATGAAGTGACTTCTGAACTGCCCTGGTTGTGAGGTGTGGTCCTGAGAAGAGTGGAATAATGAGATTTACAGATGATCAGCATGTCTCAGGATAATACTCTAAAGACCACATTGGGGTATTGTCCTTTCTCTCTTTAGGCTGCGGTAGCAATTTTGGGGCTTTGCTGCCTTTTTTTTTTAAACCTATTTTTTCTCCTCCACGTTGCTATGGGCTCTTTAATGTTTTTATTTGGGCTGCTTATTCCTTCAACAAGCAGTGGTGGTTTTGCATTTCATCTGATACGGTGGCTTGCTCCCAGCTGCTTCAGCTGCTGTGCCTCTGTATATCTAAGGAAAGCTTTTTATATTTAAAATCTTTGTCTCCACCAAGCTGGCTTTCCTAAGCCCTCAAAAAGATTTTTATTTGTCATGTTTGCTTTGATGTGTCAGCTCTGATCTACATACAGTACCTCTTCTATTTGTGTTGCATTGATCCAGGCATCTGAAACGGGGAATAAAAGGTTTTGCTTATTAAGAAGCAATGTTTTTAAATGATTCCCAGCACTTATTATTTCTGTCCCCAGCATCAAAAAATGAGTTGTCGGTTCATTTTACTTAATATTATTACTATAGGATAAAAATACACAAAGGTGGTTCTGGGTATAGCACAGTTGCTGTTGTAACAGGGAAATCATATGATTCAAACAAAAGTCTTAGACTTCACTACTGAGAACATTGGATATTGAAGGCCTTACTTCTCCTAAAAATATTTCAAAGGAATCCTCATATTGTACTAAATAATAACTCCTGAATAAATATTTCAGACTTGTTTCCAAGCAAAACTCTATATAGCTAGCCCCCCAGGGCTATTGAAATAGCACACAGCTATGTCACTGTGAACTGTGCTGTCATCAGGTCACATCCCTAAATAGGGTCAGGTCTGACTGGTATTTTCATACAGTGTGATAAGAAGCAAAAATGGGATCAAGACACACAATCCAAAAGCTATTATCAAACACCTAAATGAATATATGTGCGTGTATTTGTGCATAACATCAACAATAAATAAAAATACAGATACAGCATATAGGAGAGGTTATTGTTATGGCAGGCATCTTTTAACATGACGAGGTGCTTTTCCAATGAATGAGTTGCAGTGTCCTAACCAAATTCATATTCAGGAAGTTACCTTAAACTACCCCATTGTTTCAGCCAGAAAACTTACTTTTCATTTTAAAGCAATAGTTCTACTGTATTGTCTTGCGGTTCTTGAATAGCTCCATCCCAGATGTGATTGCATTTCACTGCCAGTGGAATAATTCCTATATACCAAATGCAGCTTGGTAAAATACATGCTGCCAGGATGGACTGAGTTAGTATGTCCCAATATCTTGAATGGTAAGCCCCACCATTATTATCATGGAAAGTCCCAATTGGATATGGCCTTGTAAATCAAGTGGTACTCATATTGATCTCTTAGAAGGTGCTTCAGGTGTGTGATGGTATATGTGGTTTATGTCTACCCCTGGCAATGCTGTCACATCACTGATACTTTGGGCACTCACACATATAGCTGTATCCCTCCATACACACACGTCAGAATTTGTTTCTTTTCTATTCTTGCAATTTGTCCATATCAGGGAAACTGCTAACTTGGAGCCAGTACTGATGGAGGTAGATGCTGGTCTCCTTCCACTTGATATGGAATGACTGACCCAATTCATAGTCCTTCAACTTTCTTCAGTGCCCTTTTTTTTTCACTTCCGTACATATCAAAGCTAGTATCATTGTGATTACATAAATCCACATTTTCATAGAAAGATTCATGTCACAAGGTTCCCACAGAGGCAAGTGAAGGGCTCAAAACATGATGGCAGCTTCTATAAGAACATCCACTTCTTTTAAGCATCCTCCAGCCCTCTACATATTGTGCCCAAATGTCTGACAGCTGACACCTGCTCAATGTCCTGTCTGGACAGCTTAATTACTAAGCTCATTGTAATCTGAAGTTAGGGTGTTGTTTAATGTTAATGGCCAGGGATGTGCTTTTGTCTGAATAAATGATCAGAACAATTCATCTGCTTCTTGACCAACCTCACTGGTCATCAGTTTTGCAATTCACCAAACTAAGCCAACAAGAAAACATCAACATATTCAAGATCTTGAAGAGATACGGTCTGGACTGGGTCTGGGTGTTTATTAATGACTTGGATGTAGGAATTTGCAGATGACACAAAGTTGGATAGGTTGCCAACACTTTGGAGGATAGGGCTAAGATTCAGAGGGATCGTGATGAAATGGAGAATTGGAGTACAGACAACAAAATAAAATTCAACAGACAAATGTACAGTGGTATGTTTAGGGAAGAAACACCAAAGGCACAAATGCAGAAAGGGGATATTTGACTTAGCAGGATCACTGCTGAGAAGAATCTGGGGGCTTTGGTGGATCACAACTTTAAAATTAGACAGAAATGGGTGGCTTGCAAAAAATAAACAAATGCAGCTTTAGGTTGCATTAATAGAGACATACTGTGAAAGTCATGGGAAGTGATGGTATTGCTCTATTTGGTGCTAGTTAGACCCCAGCCTGGTAATGTGACTAGTATTGGCAACAGAGGTTATGTCTACAAAGCAGCATTGTTTTGGAATAACATTAGTTATTCCGAAATAATGGAGTGCGTGTCTACACAGCAAGTCCGTTATTTCAAAATAAATTCGAAATAACAGGCTTCTTACTCTGACTCCTGTAACCCTTTATGCAGAGCAAGACAAGTTGGGGGAAGAGTGCTCGATTTCGAAATAACTGCTGTGTAGACAGTGCCAAATGTCAAAATAAGCTATTTCGACTTAAGCTGCGTAATTAGCGTAGCTCAAATTGAGTAGCTTATTTCGAGTTTAGCCCTGCTGTGTAGATGTGCACCAATATATAGAAAGGATGTCAAGAAACTAAAAACTATCTAGAGGTGCATGACAATGTTGATCAAAGGAATGGAATACAAGCCATATGAGCAAAGACTTAAGGAATTAGGTATGTTTAATTAGGAAAAAGAGGTTAAGGGGAGACATAATAGTCTTCAAATACTTGAAAGGCTTCCATAAAAAGGAGAAAAGTTGGTCTCTTGCCCCAGAGGGCAGAACAAGAGGCTGTGGATTTAAACTACAGCATAGCAGATTTAAATTAAATCTCAGGAAAATTTTCCTAACTGTAAGAACAGTAGAAAAAGTAGAACAGATGCCTCGGGAGGTCAGGAAAACTCCTTTGCAGGAGGTTTTCAAAAGGAGTCTGGATAGCCATCTGTGTTGGGGAGTTTTGACACAACAAACCCTGCATGTTGGTGGGGGTGGGGTGTTAGACTAGATGACCATTGGGTCCCTTTGAACCCTATAAGTCTATGCCCATATTCAGCACTGAACTGAACACTAGTTAATCAATCATTAATCATCTACCAAATCCTGCACTACCCATTGGTAATTTGCTGAAATGCAACAGCCGTTCTTGACGGAGCAATCTTTGGGGTACCCTGAGAACAAAATCATACAGTTCTCCACAGAATCCCGTTGAATTTATATACATAAGGATTACTCCTGTGAACAGAAAAATTTGGTCCCTACACTGAGTACTGCTTATTGATGCACCATAATGCCAGAAAATACTATTTTACTTTGGCCCCATAAGAAGGCCAAACTACAGTCTTTGTTTAATGTCAACAGGCTTATAAAGGGTCAGTTTTTAACTGGTTTTAATTAAAGTGGTTTCTGACATATTTGAGATCTCTTTATTTATAGGAGAGCACCAACAATTTTTAATGTCATCTCAGTTCTCTGACCATTGCCTTCTTTTTAACGAAGGTCACGCTCATGAAAGGTCAGTGATTGAATAGTAATTATTCCAGCAGCCATTTTATTTAAATCTTCTCCTGACTCTATAATAGTTAAAGCTGGGTAAACCTTTTAGAGGCAGCAGAAGTGTACTAATGGAGTTTCTTATTAGTCACTGCAGAGTTGTAAAAATGAGGTTTTTCTTAATGTGGCAATATGGAAATAGCAATACGGAAGTTTTTATATTGATGTAATTTGTTTTCTCATATTGCTATGAGGCATACACTGGTAGCACTCCACTTCAAAGTACTTCATTCCTCACACAATTTCATAACTTAATTAGGACTATTTTCAGAGTTATGTACTAGCCAATGGAAGAACTGTCATGAGAATCTGGTCCTAAAAATACCTTAAAATATAGATTTGATATAGTACTTTCAAAGTGCTTTAAAAAGGATGACAACATTTTTATCTCTAAGGCCACTTCTACATTTCTACATTCTACGTCTACCGGAAGATCGATGCTCCAGCAGTTGATCTTCTGGCATTCAATTTAGCAGGTCTAGTACAGACCCATCAATCAAACACTGAGGGTGTTTGATCGTCACTGTTACTCCTGCTCCTTATCAGAAGAAAGGGAAGCCGACGTGAGCCCGTGTTTTCATTGGCTTCCCACTATGTGGCCAGTGTGGAAACATGATTTAAGAAATGTTGACTCCAGCTACATAGTTAACATAGCTGAGTTGTGTATCTTAATTCAACCTCCCACTGTAGTGTAGACCAGACCCAAGTGACTTGGCCAAGGTCTTCTAACACGCCAATGGAAGAGCCAGAAACAGACCAGGGTTATTAAATACTAGTCAACTACCTTATGTATTAGGCCTCACTGTTCCCTGTGAAAAAAGATGTATTATTTCCACCTACTTCATATTCTTCCATGTTATAGCTCATTGGTCTTTTTACAAAAGTTTCAATTTTTTGACAACATGGACTCAATGTGAACTAGGGATGTTTAGCAGCTTGTAAATCAGGGCTAGGTCAAGCTAGTCATCCAAACAGCCAAAATCCAAGGGTGCTTTTTCAAATGTCATTCTGAGGTAACTAGTTCCTTTTGGCTGGCTCAAACAATAAAATTTAATAAATTGCTTACTCTAGCCACAACTTACTGCATTCAACTAAATCCTTAACATAAAATCTCTGTTGAATCAAATAGCCTCTTTTGGTACAAATGAACCATCGTAGGTTATTTGTGAGTGTGTGCTGGATTGAATCACTCTGGTTAAGTGCCTGAGAATAGCCATGAACATTTAATTAGAGTGCTTTGCTCCTGAGACACAAGGAGACAATTTTTAAATGCATCTAAGTGACTTAGGAACATAAAACTACTGGGATGTAGGCTCCTAAGTCACTTAGGTATGCAAGAAATTCCACCACGTTTTGTTAGTCTATAAAGTGCTACCAGACCATTTGTTGTTTTTTAAATCTTTTTGTGTCTGCAGCTTTGTACTGAGATTAGTAGATCTCTTTCTTCCTTTTTGCCTCGTCTCAACTTCTTCCCTGCCATCCTCAAAGCAAGAGCATACATACCTCTTCACAGGTTCTTTATAAGGTGAAGCTAGAAGCTCTCAACTGCAGGTGAGTAAAAGTGCCTCCCACTTTAAATTCTTGGCAGTCATCCACCATTTTTGCAATTTAGGTTTCTCATGTCCTCCTAATGCTGATCACTTAAAGTAACTGAAATAATGACCCACGGCGCTGAATCATGCAGGGTAAGTATCCATGAAATTCATCAGTTTGTAAAAAACAGTGATAAATCTCTAGTTAGCAGTATGGATCATAGCTAAGGAAAAGAAGGATAAAAACCATCTTTTTTTTCCTTGACATTATTCACAGTAGAGGTCAGATCCTGCACTTTTTATTCATCCCTTAATCGGGCAGAATTTCCTTTGGATTCTGGGGGAGTTTTCCCTTATTAAAGACGGCAGGATTTGACTCTAGAGCATTTGCTAAACGGGAAGCTCTTTCACTAAGTGATTCATAGTGTTATTTTTTTAAATATGTGGGAATTCTTCACACTTAATTGCATAGTTTCCAGGGCTGGTAAAATAACATTGTACACCCCATTTACCTGAAATGCTTTCAAGGTTATCAGCAGAAGTTAGATCCTCAAACAAAGCCAAAACCATGACTTGTATCTGGAGTGCAAGGGTTAGAATAAATCCAACCTCCTTCATGGTTGTTATTATAACATATATTAATGCCAGGGCATTAGCATGAGGACCTAAGTCAGATCTTCCCTCTACAAAAGGCCCTGCCTCTTGAGTTAAATGTGTGGAGATTGTGAATTATTTTCTAAATGTTCACTTCCAAAAAACATGACCTCGTGCAGCATATTGTTGGGAAAATTGAGGTCCCACCCTCAAGTCTGCCAACAGGGGTAGCCAAAGGGGTCAATTGCCCTGGGACCCAGCATTTAAAAAGGGCCTGGGGCTCCTGGCCACTGCTACTGCATCAGTGGTCTGGGGTGTGGGCAGGGGCAGCCCGAGGTGGGCTGCCAGCAGCTGGCACCCCATGCGGAATGCACGATCAGCACCCTCGCCTCCACAGCCTTCATTGGCATGACATCATCATTGTGCGCCCCATATAACATGGCACCCTAGGCAACGACCAAGTCGGCTTATATGCATGGGCCACCCCTGGGTGTGGGATGACACAGTGCGCTCCAGGAGGCATGGACGGCTGGCTGCCCTGGTCTGACTCCTTCCACTGGAAGCCCTGTCTCTTCTGGGAGAGTGGATGTGGCCCTCCACCTTGCCCATGATCCTGTGGAAACTGTCGGCACTCCGAGCATCTTCCTTTTCTGGCATGGAATGTCACTCTTCAGGTTATGGGAATCTAGTATCACACACTGCATAACAAAGGAGACAACAGACCCTTTCTGTATCTTGAAAACCAGCTTTGTGAACAGCTTTCTATCTGTGCAAGGCAGTCCCAACTCACTCATCACTTTCTTTTGTGGAAAGAAGTGCTCCCGTATCACTTTATATGAGGGCAAAGTCAGTCTAATTTAAACTGACATCAGACACCCACACCTAGAAACATAATATTTCATCACACAAAAGCGAGCTTATCTATAATTTTCTGGAAGAGATACAAGCCTGTTGTTCTGTAGTAGCATCACACACGTTTGCATGGGAGTTATTCTGTTCATTGCTTGACGCTTTACATCCCATGGCTTCCTAAATACAGCTTGCAGATCCAGGTGCTGTTTCAGGCTATGCATTGCAAGAGACCGTTCCTTCCTGCTTCACAATGCATCATGAAAATGTAACACTTTGCTTTGATTGACATCAACAAAACCTTGCTTCACACTTAGCTTTGCAGAGCTGGATGGATTTTTCTCAGGGAAGTGTAAATTCACCAAAAACATATTTTTTTTTCAGATCGCTGAAATAATTTACAAATTTGGGTCAGATTTGGTGAAGAGTTGCAGCCAAAACAAATGCAGACTCCCCCAAGCCAGAAATGTCAAAACACTTCATTTCAAACTAGTTACCCAGGTGCACCCCGGCAAATGAAACAGAAGGCTGGTGAATAGAACAAGGTCTTATACAGAGTGTTTTTTGACTTGATGAAGGCCTTTGACATGGGCTTTGACACCCTCAGTTTCTTTCATGAAAGGTGGTGAAGAAAGTAGTGTCTTCCCCTGAGAAAATATTCATTTTATTTTTTCTTTTTCATTTGATAATTATGTAAGTGGAGATATATGAGGTGAAGGTTTCTGGTATATTTTAATCTGGAGCCCAGAGAAGGTCATTTTCTTTCTGTGTTTCATTTGTTGGATATAAAATGTAAAATTGGGCCTTTTCAGAATTAAAAGTGGCATGCCATGAAAAATGGCCATTTTTGCTATTTTTCCAAAGAATTAGACTTACATAAAAAGGCATTGACCTAGCTTAGATCTATGCAAACCTAGGGCTTTTTATAATGGGTCTAGAAACTTCTAATGTTCCCTGCACTTACATTCCCACTGGGGTTTGGGAAACATTTTTTTGGTTTAAATCTTCATGTTTCCTTACTCATTACAGGGCCTTAAGCTAAATGGAGCTAGAAGTCTAATGAGAACTTGAATGAGCAGAAAAATCCATCTTTTAAAAATGGCAGGACAGAAATTGCTTGGAAAGTCATTACAGCCTACTGAGATGACGAATGTGCTAGAAATGTTCATTGCTGGGGGTGGGAAATTAATGAGTTTTATGAAGATACTGGGCTAAAATCTCTGCTGGCATGTACTCCATTGATTACAGGTCTCATAAGAAGAGGAGACAGCAGTCCATGCAGAAGACGTTTAAGGGATGTTTACACTAGAGAGTTTTTTCAGAAAATGGACATTTTTCCAAAAAAGCTTCACTTATGTCCACGCTGCAATCAAGTTCTTTTGAAAAAAAAATCAAAAGAAACAGAGGGGGTTTTTCAGCATTGGTAATCATCTTTCTATGAGCAAGAAGCCTTTTTCTGAAAGAGCTCTTTTGGAAAAAAGCGTGTGTAGATGGGAAAGAGGGAGTTCTTTCGAAAGATGAGGAAAGAGGAAAAAGCACAGGTGCTCTGGTGGCTACTCCATCCATACTAATCACAGCTTAAATGCAAGATAGCGTCCGTTCAGCGTGGACACTATCTTTTGAAAAAGCAGATCGCTTTTTCAATGCGCTTTTGCAAGGTGGACACTCTCTTTCAGAATAAGTTTTTTTTTTGGAAAATCTCTTCCGGAAAAGCTTCTTTCAAAAAAAGCCTGCAGTTTAGATGTAACCTCAGTCTACATGTAATAACAGTTGTAAGGAACCACATTATCAATTTACTCATATCTCCTAGAAAGCCTGACCGGTATTAGCCAAATAATGCATTTTGATTCACGTAGTTAATAACACTGTGACTGTGGTTTTCCTGCTCAAGTCCATTAGCTTCATTTATTACCAGATCATCCTCCTTCTTTTTTGTTGCCCAACCGTTTGGACCTGGTGTGATAGGTTGGGTCTTTGGGGCAGGGTATGTTATCTTTATTGCTTTACCCACACTGTGTCTAGCAGAATAAAGCCAAGAGTGGTGTTCCATTCTACTACTATCAGTGTCCCAGGTTCAAGAAAGGAAGGAGATAACACCAAGGAGCTGGAGAAAGAGACAGAGAGGACAGGCAGCTCATAACCGCTAGAGGAAAGAGTTCCAAGTGGCATTTTACACAGTTGGAGGTGGATGAGGATGGGCAGGCAGTGACCACCAAAAAGAAGAGGATCGGGAATGTTCCCACACAAATAAAGCTTCCAATTATTCCCAGACCTCACTGTGGCAACTGCAGAAGATCTCTCTTATGGTCCAAGAGATTGGAAATGTATATGGTATATACCTATAGATGGCAGCACAACCTATAAGAAAATCAAGTTTGCCTATAAGGGGATCCTCCAACTACCCAAGGGAGACAAATGATACTTGTTGGAATTCAGTACTGAGAAGATGAAAGGTGTAAAGTGGATAGAAAGCTGGCTAGATTGTCAGGCCAACTGATATTAATCAATGGCTTGATGTCTGGTTGACAGCTGGTTTCTAGTGGAGTACCCCAAGGATCGGTTCTAGGGCCGGTTTTGTTCAACATCTTTATTAATGACCTGGATGAGGGGATGGATTGCACCTCAGCAAGTTTGCAAATAATACTAAGTAAGGGGGAGAGGTAACTACATTGAAGGGGAAGGATAAGATCCAGAGTGACTTAGACAAATTGGAGGATTGGGCCAGAAGAAATCTGATGAGGTTCAACAAGGACAAATGCAAATGCTTCAGTTGAGATGGAAAAATCCCAAGCGTTGTTATAGGCTGGGGACTCATTGGCTAGGTAGCAGTTCAGCAGGGGATTACAGTGGATGAGAAGCTAGACATGAGTCAACAGCACACCCTGGTAGCCAAGAAGGCTAATGGCATATTAGGGTGCATTAGGGGGAGCATTTCCAGCAGATCTAGAGAAGTGATTATTCCCCTTTATTTGGCACTGGTGAGGCCACATCTGGAGTATTGTGTCTAGTTCTGGGCCCTCCACTATAGAAAGGATGTAGACACATTGGAGAGGGTCCAGCGGAGGGCAACCAAAATGATTAGGGGGCTGGAGCACATGACCTACAAGGAGAGACTGAGGGATTTGGGCTTCTTTAGTGTGCAGAGGAAAAGAGTGAGGGGGATTCGATAGCCTTCAACTTCCTGAAGGAAGGTTCCAAAGAGGATGGAGAGAAGCTGTTCTTAGTAGTTATGGATGGCAGAACAAAGAGCAATGGTCTCAAGTAACAGTGGGGGAGGTCTAGGTTGGATATTAGGAAAACTATTTCATTAGGAGGGTGGTGAAGCACTGAAATGGGTTATGTAGGGAGGTAGTGGAATCTCCATCCCTAGAGGTTTTTAAGTGTCAGCTTGACAAAGTCCTGGCTGGGATGATTTAGTGAGTGTTGGTCTTGCTTTGGGCAGGGGGCTGGACTCGATGATCTCCTGAGGTCTCTTTCAGCCCTAGGATTCTATGATTCTATGAATTTTTTGTAAAGGATAGATGGTAAAAAGGACAGGGGGTTGTCTTCCCCGAGCTAAGACACAAGATGTCACTGTAAGATTGGTTAGGCTTCCCAAGTTGGCAGGCAAGGATCTATTGGTGACAGTTCACATCAACACTAATGACACTGTGTTGCGAATCTCTTACAGATAATAGATGACTTCAGGGAACCCAGAAGTGTGCTGAAGAAGAATGTCTAAGAGAACTTGTGCTGGCAGTACTAACACATCTGTAGAATTTCTAAATATTATAGATCATAATTTCCTAAGTCAGAAAATGTTGTCTTCAACATTGAGGAATTCTGTATTAGACCTCACCTTAATAGATTAAAAAGAAATTGATCACAACTAAAAATTAGCAGTAGCCTAGGTACGAGTGACCATGATTTGGTTAGATTTATAATGTGCAAGCACAATAAAGTCCAGACTAGTAAGATTTACATTTGGTGCTTTAAAAAGGTCAGTTTTACGAAGCTCAAAACAAGTATGGACTAAATCATCCAGGTGAAAGAATTTAATAAGAAAAATGTGAATGATAACTGGAAATTGTTTATGAACACTTTATTAGATGCACAAAAAGCCATAATAAAAGAAGAAAGCTATGGAGATTAAAAAACTGACAGGTTTATAGAAAAAGTCAAGTCAGCTAGAAAAAAATCTATCTATCTATCTATCTATCTATCTATCTATCTATCTATCTATCTATCTATCTATCTATCTATCTATCTATCTATCTATCTATCTATCCTCAAAATGGAAGAAAGGGGAACTTGATAGTAGTGAATATATATCAGTGCCAGGAATTGTAGAAAATAACAAAGGGATACAAGGAGAAATATATTGTCAGCAAGTTAAGAATAAATTATGAGCCCTATGTTCACCCTTTTCACAAGACTACGATAATTTTTTTTACAAACTATGTGTGGCAATCTTATATGTAAAATTGTAGGTTTATATTATATGATATTGTTAACACATGTTACAAGTTTGGAAAGCAGTCAAACACGTTCCCCAGAGACAAAAGTCTAGCTGACACTTCATCTATGTGTCAACAAAATCAGGTAGACCACCATTTGGATAAGTGGCCATTCTTTGGCAGGAAAGAGGATGTGGCCAAAAATCTACCTCTTGACCAAGAAACAGCTGGAGGTTCCCATCCACACAGACATTTCATCTCCTGAATTTTAACTGGAGATGAAATCACTTAAAATCACTTGAAATCACTTAAAATGTGTTTTACAATAGTTAATAAATATGTTTTATTGTTTTTATCTAAACCAGTGTGTGTGGACTGAAGTATTTGGGAAATGCCATTAGATATAATGGGATTTGTACTTATCATTTTTATTAATAAAATGACGGACTTTATACAAGCTTATATTGTCCCAGGAGAGAGTGGGAAATACAAGATGTACTGGGACTGGGAATTTGCAGGTGTGTTTTGCAGTATAATTCAAGAGTGTCTGACTATAACACTCATGTCACACAAATAAAGGAGTTTTTAAAGTAATTATAAAAACTAACCTAATAATTGAATTGGTCCATAGCTAGATGAAAATGACAGAATTATCAGTAACAGTGCAAAAAAGGCATTCAGTGTGTTTAATAAGCATTTAGTTCTGTGTTTTGGGGAAAACAGATTATATACTCATCTCATATGTTGATGATAAAACTTTTTCCATTCCATTAGTATCTCAAGAGGATGTTAAATTACAGCTACACAAGATAGACATTTTAAAAAACAGCATATATAAGTAACTTACATCCAAGAGTTTTAAAAGAGTTGGGGAACAGATTCCTGGAATGATAATATTTGTTTTATTTATATCTTGAGCATTGGGGAAGTTTCAGAAGAAAGGAAAAAAACTAATATTGTGGCCAGGTAATGGAGAAAGCTGATACAGAACTCAAGAGAAAATTAAAGGGGAATAATATACTTAATGCTAATTAGCCTGAATGATGGAAAATAAATCTTAGCTTAATACATTTTAATGAGATTACAAGTTGGTTGATAATGGTAATAATGTTGATAGAATGTATTTAGACTTTTGTAAAGTGCTTGTTTGAACTAGTACTGCACAACATTTTGATTAAAAACAAGAATGATATAAAAAGTTTGAACGTTGGCTAATAAAAACAAGTAGTTCTGCGGCACCTTAGGCCAGATCTATACTAGACCATGCTGGTCGGCTTAAGGTACACAACTCCAGCTATGCTAAATGTGCAGCTGGAGTTGGCTGAGCTGTGGTGGCATCCACACACTGGAAAGCCGAAGGGAGCAAACACTCCCACTGACTTCCTTTACTCCTTGCAGAAGGAGAAGTAACAGACTCTAGTGGGTCTGCCCTCAGTATTCAACGTATGGCTCTATACTAGACCTGCTAAATTGAATGCTAGAAGATTGACCTCCAGAGAGCTGATGTTGCACTAAGCATAGATGTGCCCTTAGAGACTAACAAAAATATATAGTATCATGAGCTTTTGTGGGTAAGACCCACTTCATTAGAGGAGTTAGGTATCAAAATGTAATTGTAAATGTGGATCTATTGGTAAGGGGGTGTGCATCTAGTAAGGTCCTGATGTTCTTGGTCCTATACTATTTAACATTTTTATCAGTGATCTGGAAGTTGCCGATAACATAAAAATTGGGGGAATGATAAACAGTGAAAAGACTAGTCATGGATAAAGAGTGATCTGTATCACATGGTAAGCTGGGTGTAAGCAAACAATATACATTTTAGTGTGGCTATCGGTACCTGTATACAACTAGGAAAAAGAATGTAGGACAAACTTACAGGACAGAGGGCGCCATGCTGGGAAGCAGTGATTCTGAAAAAGATTTGTGAATCATGATAGATAATCAACTAATCATGAGTTCCCAGCGTGATGCTATGGTCAGATGATCTAATGCAATCATGACATATATACACAGAGGAGTTAAGATTAGAAATAGAGATGTTATTTTATCTCTGCCTTTGGTACTGGTCTGACCCCTGCCGGAGTACTGTGTCTAGTTCTCAGGTCCACAATTCAAGAAGAATGCTGATCCATTGGAGATGACTCAAAAAAGAGCCATGAGAATGATTAAAGGATTAGAAAACATTCCTCCCAAGCTCAATCCATTTATTTTAGCAAAGAAAAGATCAAGGGTGACTTGTTTACTGTCTATAAGAACTTGCATGTGGAGAACATGTATTTGATAATGGGCTCTTCAGTCTATTAGGCTACATCTACACTACAAGGTTTTTGCATAAAAACAACCGTTTTTGCGCAAAAACTGGTGGAGCGTCCACACCTTAAGTGCATTTTTGTGCAAGTAAATTGGCAGAACAGAGGGCTTTTACCAGTAGAGTTAGTCCTCTCCCCATGAGGAATAACTCCTGTAACCCCCTTTTTCCTCCCCGAGTTACTCGGGAGCAGGTCACACTCACTGGTGTGCCTGGGCACCTAATGGTCTTGACATAAAAGGAGATCCTGAGTACCCCAGTGGTGATGTTGTTTGGTTGGGAAAAACCTATCCACCCCCTTGCTGCAGTCCTTTGCTCATAAAGAAGGTACAATGGCAGGGCCTCCACCTGGCTGGCCCTGTACACACTTATTGGTGTGCCTTGGGAACCTCCAGGGATAAACTTATTCCAGCAATAAACTGGAACTAACTCCAGAACAACAATTACACATCATAAATAATATACATCTAATAGACTGAATTAGAATGAACAACCTTTACTTAACTTAAAGAAATAGGATTTAATAAATTAACAGTGAATAACATCAATTAACAAAGTACACAGAAGTAAAAGGAACATAGCTAGCTGCCATTTGCACTGCCAATATTTATCCCACCCCAGAGTGTGCACACCCCTGGACTCAGAGTCCCAGACTCTTGCTTGCGTGGGCACACTTGAAGAACTGCAGCTGTAATGGAGATTCTCTGTAGGTAGTATGTACGTGGGTCCAAGCTATACAGCAGCTCTGGTTCACTGGGTTGGCCTCTCTGCCTCTCTTTGAAGAGAGTTCCACGAGGCGTACAGATAGTTCGGAATGGCTTGCTAGTTCGAACTATCTAGCCCGTGCCGTGTGTAGCCGCGCGGCACGGGGTTCGAACAAGCCGGCATTTAAAAATGGCGCCGGCTGGCTTATGAAAATAAAGCCCGGGAAATTCAAATCCCAGGCTTCATTTGCACGTTCGGTATGCATACATTACCCCGCTAGTTTGAACTAGCGGGGTAGTGTAGACATACCCTCCCATTCTTTACCCAATTTGGCACAGACGTTGTACCTCCAATATGACACTAGTACTACTGCCTCTGTGTTTTATCTACTTTCTCACCAAAATCCTATTAGTCCGGTGAACACAAAAACAAACCAAAACACCCGCTCCACAGCAAAAACCAAACCCCAAACAAGTCCCAATGTCCAAACTCCCTTTACAAAGTCCCACTCAAACTCCCCTGTTTACAGCTCTGTTTGCTGGCTCATGTGCCACTGCAGCTAGTCACAAGTACAGCCAAAGGGCCTCCCCTCTAGGGCAATCAGAAGCAGCCTGCTAGATCCCAGTTCCAAAGGCTCGCTGTCCCAGTCTGTAACTGCAACATAACAGCTCCTCAACTGGATTAAACTCCTACACAGCAGCCTGGCTCCCTTTCTGCTCCAAAAACAGAAGGAAGAGACCACAGATTGCTAAGTCTTCCTCCACACATGTGGAGAGACTCAGATCTCCAAAACAAAAGTCACTTCCTTCCTGGTTTCCTCCAGGGCTCATGGGAATTGTAGTCTCTGGGGCTAGACTGCAGCACACAGCATCTTCCCAGAGAATAAGCAGAGGCACCTCTAGTAAGGGGACTACACTCCTTTTTGCACTACAGCTCTAGTGCAAAAAGGCAAGTGTGGATGTTCCAGAGGGGTTTTTGCACAAGAAACCCCTAGCTGCAAAAGCACTCTTTCTTGCACAAGAGTATCCATGCAGTGTGGATGCTCTCTTACGCAAAAGCACATCGCTTTTGTGATGTGCTTTGAGATCTGGATGTGCTTTTGTGCAAGAAGTTTTTGCAGAAGATCTTTTTAATTCAAGATTGGGTGTTGAAATCTCAGTAAACCATTTATTGAATAAACTGGAATTTGGCCAGGACAGCAGGGTCAATACCCTAATCTCACAAAACATGACAATGGATCTTCAATAACCACAAATGCTCTGGCCCTTGGTTGTAGAACTTATCCAAAAAATAAGCAACGCCATCCTCCTATCATCCTAGTACCCATGATTTCTCTATTAAGTTAAAAGGTAGGCTGCCATCTACTGAAAAATCAGTATCACATTCTGAAGTGCATATCTGGTTCTTGGAAAAAGGATCTCAGACTCAAATGCTGACTCAGTCCAGTCCTGTTGGGCAAGTGAAAGCATCACATGATGAGGTTATTTGGTTGCTAGAAGCATACCAGCATGTAGGACGTGTAATTAAAAGAAAGACAAGGTGAATCTTTCTTGGTAATGATGATCACTGGACAAATTTAAATGTGGAAGTGACAAAGAACCAAACAATGGGTGACTGTACTCAGTCAATCTTTGACAGTAGTTCTAGAGGGCATTATAATGAATAGCAGGAAAAAAGTGACATCTACAAATCACAGATTGGGGAATAGTCTTCAGGAAGCATTTGAACTGAAGAATAGTTAAAATGTCTGAGTTAAAAGTTTAGGCTCAGGCTTTTCTGATCTTATGTCAGAACAATGCCAGCTGTAGAGTGATACCTCAGAATCATTGGTAATGAGGAGAAATCAACTGTCAGATAACAAAGTTTCAGGTGTACTTTGAGAAGAAGAAAAGAATAAATGTATGACCTGAGTATCTGGATTTTTTTTTCCTGATGGCAAAAATGTCCTCTTCAGAAGTGATGTATTGAGTTAGTTGTAATGGAAAACAGAGAAAAGAAGCTGCCAAAAACTGGTAAAATTTAAAGCTTCTTAGACATGTATTTTTGTCTCTTCTTAAAGAGTAAGTCTCTTTTCTGAATTCCTGGGAATTTGAAACAAAGGAGGATTCTTCAGTATGATGTACTGGGGGAAAAAAATCAACAGCACACAAGTCTTTATGGCTGGAATCCACACAACTTTCTACAGCAAAATGAGAATTTATGGAGTAACGCTAAATAAATGCAAACGTGGTTTCAAGAGAAATCATTCATAAATCATTTTATATAAACTGATATTGCCATTTTCCTATTCCTAATATCTGAATAATGGAATGTAAATTGAAAATGTTATAGTGCCAAACTTACAAAATAGTGCTTTTAAATAATGATGATTTACACTCAAAATGTTGAAAGCCAGATATCAGCTTTACTAGTTTACACCAGCTGTGGGTCTAGCTCTGAGATCAGGATTGGTTTGGATGAGCCTTTTCAGTCTTGATGTTGCAAACACACTGGTGCTTAAGCAAATAAAGAGTCATAGATTCATAGATTCATAGACTTTAAGGTCAGAAGGGACCATTATGATCATCTAGTCTGACCCCCTGCACAGTGCAGGCCACAGAATCTCAACCACCCCTCTTAGAATAATCCTCTCACCTATATCAAAGATATTGAAGCATTCAAATACTTTGAAGGACCCAACATGCAGAGAGTCCTTCAGCTGTGATCTGTGCCCAATGCTACAGAGGAAGGCGAAAAACCTCCAGGGCCTCTGCCAATCTACCCTGGAGGAAAATTCCTTCCCGACCCCAAATATGGCGATCAGCTAAACCCTGAGCATGTGGGCAAGACTCACCAGCCAGACACCCAGAAAGTTCCCTATAGCAACTCCTATCATCCCTCCATTGACCTATTTCCAACTGATAATGAATGGTCAATTAGTTACCAAGATCCTGTTATTTCATCCAACCATCCCCTTATCATAGAATCATAGAACTGGAAGAGACTCCAGAAGGTCGTCAAGTCCAGCCCCGCACTCTAGGCAGGACCAATCCCATCTAAATCAACCCGGCCAGGGCTTTGTCAAGCCGACACTTAAATACCTCTAGGGATGGAGACTCCACTACTTCCCTAGGTAACCCATTCCAATGCTTCACTACCCTTCTAGTAAAATAGTTTTTCCTAATATCCAATCTGGACCTCTCCCACCACAACTTGAGACCATTGCTCCTTATTCTGCCATCTGTCACTACTGAGAACAGCCTCTCTCCATCCTCTTTGAAACCTCCCTTCAGGAAGTTGAAGGCTGCTATCAAATCCCCCCTCACTCCTGCAGACTAAACAGACCCAAGTCCCTCAGCCTCTCCTCGTAGGTCATATGCTCCAGCCCCCTAATCATTTTGGTTGCCCTCCGCTGGACCCTCTCCAATGCTTCCGCATCCTTTTTGTAGTGGGGGGCCCAGAACTGGACACAATACTCCAGATGTGGCCTCACCAAAGCCGAATAAAGGGGAATAATGACATCTCTGGATCTGCTGGCAATGCTCCTCTTAATGCATCCTAATATGCCATTAGCCTTCTTGGCTACAAGGGCACACTGTTGACTCATATCTAGCTTCTCATCCACTGTAACCCCCAGGTCCTTTTCTGCACAACTACTACTTAACTGGTTGGTCCCCAGCCTGTAATTATGCTTGGGATTTTTCCGTCCCAAGTGCAGGACTCTACACTTGTCTTGGTTGAATCTCATGAGATTTCTAGTGGCCCAATCCTCCAATTTGTCTAAGTCACTCTGGATCCTATCTCTGCCCTTAAGCGTATCTACCTCTCCCCCCAGCTTAGTGTCATCTGCAAACTTGCTGAGGGTGCAATCTATCCCCTCATCCAGGTCATTAATAAAGATATTGAACAAATGAGTCCATAATGAAGCCATTTATAATGTCCATGTTCATAAAGTTAAGCATGAATGAGATACAACTACTGACAAAAACTTTCAGTAAGGGATGTGAGCTAGAGACAAAGGGGATTTATAGCTTCAGTTTGCACAATTACTGCGTTAGGTATGTGGATATCTTAATGGTTCCATTAAAGTAATTTTTATTGGTAAATTGACTTTCTTTTTGATGGCAACATAGAAAAAATTTGGGTTGAGGAGATCTGAAGAAGGGGAGGGTGGAATTTGGGGCAGTGTTATAACAATGGCATAGGATGCATTTATCAAATGATCAATATTTAGCTGAGACTGTTGTGTACCTTTTTCCAATTTTTTTTGGAAAAGGCTTTTCTGACATTTGGCCCATCTACACAGGGCCATATGTGGGAAAAACTCCTTTTTCAGAAGAGCCCTTCTTCCTCATAAAATGAGGAATACAGGGCTTCCAAAAGAGCACTCACACTTTTTCGGAAACTGATCTGAAAAAGTGGACGCATTCCCTGGATTCAGCAGAGCTTTTTCTGGGATACCTCTGGTATCCCAGAAAAACTCTGTAGTGTAGACATAGGCACCCACACTTGTCCAGGGGTACATGCAAGAGGTGAGTTCAAGCCTTCCTATGACAGACAGCCACAAAACTAAAAAGTATCTGATGAAAAGAAACAGACAAGCTATACAGGTGTACATCCTAGAGGGAAAATCGAGGAATATTTAGACATAATAGTATCAGTTTAGTTTTCAGAAAGTTAAACTGTTTCTGATAATTCCTCACTAAAGAAACCTGATTTTGCAAGAGAAGGGTGGTTCAGTGGCTATGGTGCTAGTCCATCCCTTGGGACTGTTGGTTCATTTCCTCACTGATGTTAGGCAAGTCAGTAAAAGTCAGATTTACAAAAAAATATGTCTTAGAGATAGACAATATTTTTTCAGCACACACAATTTTTGCTGAAAATGCATTTTTCTATGTGACCAATCTATCTGGGAATTTAGATCAAATTTGGCAAACATTATGGACTGGAAAAAAACCTAAAATAATTGGAAACGTTGAGAATGTTTTGACATTTTCAACATAAGTAGGATTGACTTTTTTTCTAAATTGACATTTTGCTTTGAAAATGTTGTTTCCTGTTAAAATTGGTAACATTTAGATTGACTCAAATATTTGTTGTTGTTTGTTCATTTTATCAAAAAATATTGGAAAAAAAGATCCATTACAAAGTAAATGATTTGTTATCATCATACTTTCTGCTTCAGCCATAGAAAATTCATTTTATTTTCTCAGTCTCAAATTGCAGATAGGTGTCTAATAAGATTTTCTAAAGCACCTAGGCACTCATTTTCTGTGGAGTTATCCATCAACATGCATTTGAAAATCATGCTAGGTATCTATTATACCTTTAAAAATCAGGTCCTTGGTATCTCTGTCCCTCAATTCTCCATTTGTAAAATGATGATAATAGCACTTGTCTAACTTGCAGAGTTGTTGTTAGGCTAATTACACAGGAACTGATGAAATATATCCTAGAGTATCTAGTGAACTAGTTAAAGCCATCCAGGTTCCATTTGCAGATATCATGAGGGACAGCTGAGATCTCAAAGGAGTGGAAAAGGGGAAACATAGTATCTATCTTTTAAAAAGGGGATCAAACAGCAAGAATATGTTCAGTTATAAGATCAAGAACACATATTCTTGCTCATCGAGAATTATAATTTATGCCATCATATGCCAACAGTGTCCGTCTGCTATGTACATTGGACAAACGTCTCAGACACTTCGCCAAAGAATCAATGCACACAAAACAGATAGACAGTTTCACAAAGAAAAAAGTTTCTTGCCATTTCAAACAGAAATGGCATTCTCTCAACGACTTGACTACCTGCATTCTGCTTCAAAGACATTTTAACACAAGACTTCAAAGAGAAACCTCTGAACTGTCATTCATGCTTAAATTTGACACTTTACGACTGGGACTTAACAAAGTTGCTAATTATCTTACCCATTACAAAGATAGCTTCCCTGATTATAACCTCTAATATCATTAGCTCACAGACATTAACCTGCCCCCTCATCCTCCCTCTGTTCTGAAATTTGATTTGTCCTTTTTATATGTGTTCACTTTTTTTGATTGTATCCCTTTGGTATATATGGTCATGCCAATTTTCTTCCACAATTTGATCTGAGGAAGTGGGTCTGACCCACGAAAGCTCATCACCTAATAAACCATCTTATTAGTCTTTAAAGTACTGCATAGTCCTGTCTTATGGTTACACATGACATTCTCATAAGCAAACTAGGGAAATGCTGTCTATCCTGTTCTCCCAGGATATTAGAAAAACTACATAGGTGATGTAATATCTTTTATTGGACCAACTTCTGTTGGTGAGCGAGATAGGCTTTTGAGCCACACAGACCTCTTCTTCAACAACAAAATTGTTGTAATAAAGAAATCAACTTGCCAACCTACCTTTTCTTTCTACACAACTATCTGAGTACTCAAAAGAGTAATTATCAGTTGAGTGGAGAGTATGGTTATTGTTGACCAGTATATGCTGGGCTAAGTTTTCCCCCTTGCACACTTTATTCCATACTTCACAGGCCCAGAATTACCATTGCCTTCTTCTAGTTTTATAGTGATGTAACTCCACTGAGGCAATGGTGAATCAATTTCTTATTGTTAATGTGAGAATTATTTTCTTGTTTCTTGAATCCCTTGTTATTTTTACTAGTAGTAGTTTTGCTCATTATCCATGATCAGGTTACATGCATTTTTATCTCATTGTCTACATGACTACTTTTACTGAGAGAAGTCATTATACCTCTATCGTAAGTACCAGTAAGGATATTCTTCATGTCAAAAGGTTGGTGAAATCATTTAATAACCTAATGATACTTCAAATTAAAGAAGATGGGATGCTCCCAAATGATGGAAGTCATTTGAGTTCCCTGACTGCTAGTTTTTTTTTTTTTTCAAAAAATTGCATTCTAGTTAAAGATATATCTATCAGTACTGCCTGTTCTTTGGATAAAATTCTTAAAGGACTAGATCCTCAAGGATTTATATGAAATTAAATTGTGATTAAACATTTTCCTATGGAAAATAGAGTTATTCAGATGAGATGGCAACAATAATTTAATTATGACAGGCAGATCATTTACATGGGATTCCCTAAAAGACAAGTGTGGAACTAGTTGGTATTAGGATTGAAACTTGTTTTCAAACCCTTTATGCTTTCAGTGCCATTCATTTACCATCTTTTGTTAAATCTCTCAGCCCAAAGGGCTCATGTACAGATGTCTATAAAAAGATTACAAGCAGCAGATGCTATTATTGATGCTGTTTTGGGTTCCAAGTTTCTTCCCTGTAACCAGTCATATGGGCAGAGGGTAGGTGGAGGCTTGTGATCGTGGATGTTATCTGAGATGTGTAGGGCTGGCACAGTTTAATAGCACCTTAATGTAAAGGGGAAACAGGGTCCAGTTTGGAGCCTTTGAATTACTAGTCAGTACCTGGTATCGAGATACTATGTCTCATCTTCATTCTAATATAAAAATATAATGTACAGTTCAAGCCTGGACGATGTCATCTTTCTTGGTTTGACACTCGGAGGCCATGTACTGTAGGCATCTTTTTTTTAATCCTTTGATAGCATTAGTTGAGTTCTAAATTTCTTCTACTTCTGTCAAACAATTAACCTGTGAGTCTGTCACTTGGGGTGTGTCTAAACTACATGGCTCCATCGGTGGAGCCATGTAGATTAGGCTGATTGGCAAAGGGAAATGAAGCCGCGATTTAAATAATCGCGGCTTCATTTAAATTTACATGGCTGCCGCGCTGAGCTGACAAACAGCTGATCAACTGTTTGTTGGCTCAGTGCGCTAGTCTGGACACTCCCGCGCCGACCTGAAAGCCCTTTATCAACCTCCCCGTTATGCCTCGTAGGATGAGATTTATCAGGGAGGTCGATAAAGGGCTTTCATGTCGGCAGGGGAGCATCCAGACTAGCGCACTGAGCCGACAAACAGCTGATCAGCTGTTTGTCGCCTCAGCGCTGCAGCCATGTAAATTTAAATGAAGCCATGATTATTTAAATCACAGCTTCATTTCCCTTTGCCGAACAAACAAATCTACATGGCTCCGTCGAAGGAGCCATGTAGTTTAGATGTACCCTCGATGAAGAAAAAGCTGTTGAGAATGTGGAGTGGAGCTATTTCAACTCAGAGAGATTGTGGCCTAGTGAACAGAGCACAGGCTAGTGAACCAGGAGACCTTAGTTCTATTGCCGTTGACTTGTATGACATTAGGCAAGTCTTTATTTCCTATCCTCTGACTGTCTAGTTGAACTGTAAATTAACTGGATAGTGGCCTTCTCTCATTATGTGTTTATAGAATGTCTCATATAGTGGGACTTGCATAGTCTTGGTTGAGATTTCTCAATTACTATGGGATTAAAAATTAACATTTTTCTTCTTTTGCTGCCTTCTTGATAGCCCCTCCAATCCACTCTATTACTGTAACTATGTAATTTCTCCTTCCATTTTATTCTATTCATTTCTTATCCTGCCCCAATTCCTGAGATATTGGAGGCTGTTTTGGAGGTTAGTACATCAGTATGACTACCATCTTCTTTCTCTCCTTAATGGAAAAACAATATGTAAAATGTTTAACATTTTTATTCCTTTTTAGAATATCAATATGAATGTATGTGTCTGTTTATTAGAGAAGGCAAGGTTCATCAGGAATTATTTTGGGGAAGTTCTATAGCATCTGTTATGCAATAGGTCAAACTAGTGATCACAATGATCTCTTATGATATTAGAATCTATGAATAAACAGGTGTGTCTTGTACAGTGGAGTCCGGATTAACTGACACCCAGTAATCTGACACTCTGCTTTATCCGACCCTGAAGTTCCCGGAGACTTTGTCCCGGGGAGCTTCAGGGTCAGATGCAGTGCGGGCCAGGAGAATGGCCCCACTTGCTGCCCTGTTGCTTTCTAGGAGCAGCTGCTGCCGCTCCTGCCGGGGTCGAAGTGGCAGCTTCTCTTAGACAGCAACGGACCAGCTGATGCTGCTCTGCTAGGGACGCTTTGTCCTCGGCAGGAGTGGCATCAGCTGTTCTGTTGCTCTCCACAGTAGAGTCTGTATCATCCGACATATTTGGTAATCTGACCATGTGTCGGTCCCTTTTAGGTCGGATGATAGGGACTGTACTGGAGTATATCTGCCTGGTTAACAAAAAGCACCACATTTGGTGTTTAGGTTATTTTTAGCTGCAGATTAACATATTTTAATCTTTACCAATGAAGAAGAAAAATAACTAAAAAGTACAAAAGCTTATGGTCTGATAAACAATAACAGATTGTCACACCATTTGTATGATATTATGCATGTTTGTAGATTAACTCTCTGCAAGAGCTGATCTGAAAAACTATACTCAAAATATTTGAATGTGCACAGCTGTGAGGTTGCAGTTAATGCAGAAGTTCCCAGGAGAAAATAATGTCTTTATTAATGCCCTAGTTCAGAAAGAGCCTCATTCAAAGTCTATTCCTCCTGGAAAGAATCCATCATCAATTTAACTTAACTTCCTGGTTCCAATAATCTTGACCACTAGCATTCCATTGTTACTGGAAGTCATCTGAGTTTTTCTAGTGACACAACACATCACGATACATGATACTCCTGAAAAAATGAGGAATACAGGTTCTTTCAAAAAAGAGGGCAGGGTTTCGAAAGAACAGTGTCTGGACAGCGCTTTCACTTTCAAAAAACCCTTTTTCGAAAAAGCGCTCAGACACAAAAATGCAAATGAAGCATGAGATATTTAAATGCACGTTTCATTTGCACTTTCGATTTGCCTCATTTACATTCCTCTTTTGAAAGAGGAATGTAGTATAGACATAGCCTAGATTAATACTCTTGGTTATATATGTAACCTTTCACTCAGCTTAATTTGTAGGAATGGCAGTGCCAGTATCTTCCTGCAGCCTGCAATGTACCTCAGTCTTGAGCTGATTGGACAACTTCTAGAAAACACATGGTACTTCATTTCTCCTTCTCAGATAATTCATGGCCTCTCTTCTGAGACCGCCATGGTACTTCTGGTTATATGGACAGGAACTAGACTGAGATTACCAGCTCACTTCATAGAAAACACTGAGAAGCTAGCCGATAACAATTACTTTTGATCTCTATTGACCTAATCTGTCTCAATTGAATATCCCCTTAGTGAATCACTTAAAATATTCAGTTCCTTAGATTGCATTAAAACAACCTAATTTAACTTTTTAGCCAAATTTTATTCATTTCATTTCTTCTTTACATCTTCCTCCCCTTTTTCATTGGCGTTAACGGTCCAGATTCTGGTCTCATGTGCACAACAAATTCACAGTAATCCCCTCTATCTTCAGCACTGTTACTCCAGAATAAAAACTAGTGGAAATAAAACCAGAATTTAGCCTGGTATTCCTGAGACATTCTTCCTTCTCTCTCTCTCTCTCTCTCTCTCTCTCTCTCTCTCTCTCTCTCCTTTTTCTATTCCATGATCAACCAACTAATTCTATGTAAAATAGTCCAGTAACAGACATATTATTTTTTATGCTGAGATAGAAGGATTAAAGTATAGGAGAAGAAAACTTTCTATATTCTGTGTTATACCTTATTTTTGCCATTTTCTTCCTTTTTCTAAATTATTTTTGCAGCTAACTAATCATCTTCTTCAAAGGGAAAACATTCCTGTGATTTGTACTGCTTTCTCTTGTTTTTAAGGTTGCATAGTAAAGATGCTTCTGTTTAAAAGAAGAAGAAAATGTTGTGAAACGTGGTATTTACATAGCATATACATATAATTTAGAAATATTGGACCTATCATCTGTTTAACTTGAGTGCATTATTCTCTAACACAAGTGGAATGGAGGAATTCACCCCTCTTGGTTTTATGTTCTAGCTACATATAAACACTGAGCCAAATTATGCTCTTTTATGTGGTCTAAAGCCATAGCAAATTCATTGCCTTCCATGGTTACTCAGCATTCCATCCATTACAGTTCACCAAAACCATGCAAACATTGCATGTAACACAGAACTCAGAAGGAAGAGAGGAGAATATTGGGAAGGGCTTGAAAAAGAGCTAAACTGTCATTCCAGGTTCTGAAAAAATGCCTTATAGTGAGAGAGACACTAAAGAAGCCAATCTATATAGCTGCGATGGGGTGTACCAACCCCACACTGGCTTGGAAGGCGAGTGACAGGGGTACCATAGACTTGGCTGTTGGGCCTTGCAGACCCACTGATGGGGGTTACTAAAGACTTAGCCGCTGGGCCTTACTGATTGAAGGCACTACAGACAAGGCCACTTAGTTGTAACGCCCGGTCGATAGAGGCTATAGCTGGGGCCAGATTAAAGGGTGAGGCTCCCTGCATGATCTCCCAGGGGGGACAGGCTACCCACCCCAAGACAATAGCTTACACAGAGATGTCTAAGTGTAACATACACACAGCTTGGGTGTGGTGTACTACCTTGTCTAGTGACACTGAGACCACTCAGAGAGAATAATGAGTCTGTTCTACAGTCTTAAAGCATATCCCTTGGTTTATATAGTGTCTGCTCTTTCAGGGTATGTCTACACTACAAAGCTAATTCAAACTAACAGCTGTTAGTTCGAATTAACTTTAATAGGGGCTACACATACAAACAGCTAGTTTGAATTTAAATCGAACTAGCGGAGCGCTTAATTCGAACTAGGTAAACCTCATTCTACGAGGAGTAAACACCTAGTTCGAATTAAGTAGTTCGAATTCAAGGCTGTGTAGCCACTTAATTCGAACTCGTTGGAGGCTAGCTCTTCCAGGTTGCCCTGGTGGCCACTTTGGGCCAAACCAGGGAAACTCTTCTGCCCCCCTCCTGGCCACGGAGCCCTTAAAGGGGCATGGTCTGGCTACAGTGCTTGTGCCAGTTGCAAGCCTGCCAGCACCCAGCCAGCAGACCCTGCACCTGGCACAGCATCCCAGACTCTTTAGCCTCTCTTCATATGGGACTGTTCCAAACCCCTAATCATTTTAGTTGTCCTTTTCTGCACCCTTTCCAAGGCCAAAATATCTTTTTTGAGGTGAGGAGACCACATCTGTACACAGTACTGAAGATATGGCATACCATAGTTTTACACTTCCCCTCCTCCTTCTTCCCCTGGCTTCCCCCTTCCAGCTCCCTCCTCCGAGGTTTCCCCCTCCCCTCTCCCACCCTCTCTCTTCCCCTTTCCCACTTCCTTTTCCCAGTCTCCCCTGAGGTTAATTCCCCCCCCTCCATTTTTTTAAATAAAGAGTTTCTATTTTTGAACACACGTGTCCTTTATTTTTTACATCAGGAAGGGAGGGGTAAGTGGAAGGAGATGAGGGAGGAATGGGGCACAAGCCCCCCGATGGGGAGGACTGGGGTGCCTCTGCGGGCTCCTTGGGGTGGAAGCTCTCCTGCAGGGCCTCCTGGATCCTGACAGCCCCCCGATTGATCCCCCCGGATGGCAGCCTGCAACAAGTGCAGCCAGGCTGATGGCTGAGTGCTGTGATGTGCCGAGTGTGGGCACTCAGGGCTCTCCAAGACAGGACTGCTTTGCTGTCCCTTATCGAGTTAGACAAGCAAGCGGGGAACCCTGAGAACTGTCTGTCTGGGGTGGGGGTTGGGTCCCTTTAAGCACAGCCCTCGGCTAGCCTGAGGCCGCAGCTCCACACTCTAAGTCCTAACCTGATGCCCTGCTAGCACTGGTTCTGGCCAACCTTAACTTCGGTTCAGAGTCCACTCAATGTGGAAATGCTAGTTCGAATTCGCAAAGTGCTAATTCGAATTAGTTTTTAGGTCTAGATGCACTAATTCGAATTAGCTTATTTCAAATTAACTAAATCAAATTAAGTTAGTTCGAATTAGTGCTGTAGTGTAGACATACCCTCAGGGAGCCAGTCAAACTGGAGTTTGACATGTCTCAACCAAAAGACATGATCACTTCTTATAGCATTGTCTGAATGATCATCTCAGAGTAGTTTACAATCTAAATTGATTATCCCACATTGTACCATACATGGCAGTTAGTACAGTACCATGGCCTCACTATATTTTCAATACAGTAGCATTTGGAGGCCCTAAACTAGATTGAGACCTCCCAACCCCCAGACTAGGAACTGTACAAATAGTAAGAAACTAGCCATTTACAGATAGATAAATGAGGGGCTGAAAAAAAGAGATTTTTAAATAAGTGTCTTAATTAAAAAACAGAGGGTCTGAGTATTCTTTCATTTACTCTGTTGTAACTCAGAGTAGTTGCATTGTCAAAAAAAAATGATGTGAGGAAGTGGAGAATCAGGCCTAGTATTTCTAACTGCTGACTTAGATAGATCTTGCTTATTAAAGATGAGAACATGAATACATTTGTATGCTGAAGTTAGTCCAAGAACTTCTGAACAAACTCTAGTTGTGTATTTGTTACCTGACCTGCAGTCTGGCACATTATTAATTCACTTCACTGCTAGAATCTATTAACAATATTTCCCACTTTGAAATGGAGAGAAGGCAATTTGAATTTATCTCCAGATCAGATGCACAGATCACGGGGAAAGTGATGAATAAATCATGAGAGTTTTCCAGATTACATTTTATGCTGGCCCAGCTACTGTATTTGTAATGTGTGATTACAGTAATCACACTTCAGTTAGTATTGCTTATAATCCATATTGTTTATAATCCAAAAAACAAGCCATAAAAGTCCCTGGACCAATATAATCCTTTTTCTCTGAGATAAAACTGTTAAAGCAATGACTGAACCAGTTAATGTATTAGCCTCTTGTGATATGATGAAAAGTAAAATGCATCTACAAAGTTGGATTTCTTGTTTTGAGGTAAAACATGCCACATCTATTGCATATTCCATAAAGAAGCTGATTTGATGAGTTTTAACTAATTTGGTTTTAGAAAATTAGTTTGTCTGTTGTTTTAGTTCATACTGTTTTCCTTTCAAGCAAAAATCAAATACTTATTTAGAAGAAATAAAGGAACTAATTTTCTCTGAGAACACAAGGTCCTCTTTGACAGTGGTCATTAAAAATATTTTAAAAGATGTGTATGAAATCACCATCTGAAGCTGGACTAGGAACTTTTTTATATTTAATGTGCCCATTAATTTTAATATTTTAAGACAGATGGAGGTGTTATGGGTACCCAAGAAAGGAAGTAGACAGCGAGATTACTGATATTTCAAGATGCAAGCAGGGTGCACACAAGACCAGAGTTCTTGCAGAGGCAAAATGAGATAACACCAGGAAACACTGGTAAAATTAAAATACAAAAATAATTTTAAAAGTGGTGCCATAAGAAACTGTAGGGAGGCATTTGTGATCAATTTACCTACTACCTATGTATAAATTAAATGTAGCATCCTCTCAAAAAAGATATTACAGTGGCACCTAGCTTCTAACCTAAAGTTAAAGGTCTATTAATGATTCCTTTAAAATCTCTCTTTTTCAAGGTGCACAAAATTGCCATTAAAATGGCATTGCCTATGTAACACCAATGGACAGAACTGAATCTGAGACCTGGTCGTTAGTTCATGAGCATCTACAGCAGTGGTTCCCAAACTTTTTGGCTTCACGGCCCCCTTTTTGATTTTTGAAAAACCCTCATGTCCCCTCCCCCCCAAATAGCAGCAAAACTTGTTGAGCAAGAAAAAAAAAAGGAAAAAAGGAACTAAACAGGGCAGCAAAACTTGATGGGCGTGGGGAGGCTGGGTCACCTTGCGCCCCCCCTGGAATTTCTTCATGACCTCCCGGGGGGCACGTCCCCCAGTTTGGGAACCTATGCTCTACAGCTTGAAATAAAAGCCAGCTAGCTCTCAGGTGTAGAGGAAACTCATTTTTTCTCTCTGTAAGTGGTCTAAGCTCCATTACATGGAACAATGAACCACACCCAGTAAATCTGTGAGTTATCCATAGCCTAGCGTTAGTAGTGACCATTTTCCTCAAACAAATGTGAGGGCTGGATCCAACTCTCAATGAAGTCATCAATTATAGTTTTGCCATTGGCTCCAATAGGAGCAGGAGACAGACTTGGATTTGTTTGCTCTTTCATTAGAGTCCATTCTTTAAAATGCTAGCAGGTGGAGGGTATCTGCAACCTTTGTTTAAAAACACTCATTTAAGCACAATTGCTGGTATTTGGTCCACATATTAGACAAAAGCCTATTGATTGTTTTAAAAAGTAGCATGAAATGGCAAAGCATTCATTGTCTTCCAATCAGCTTCTGTGTGGTGTGTGTTAATGTGAATAGTTCAGTTGACATACTGTCTGCACATAGAGGACTCTTTTGCAGGTGGACAAACACCAGTCCTGTTCCATGGGGAACATTTCCCTAGACATCTACAAAACAGAATCACATATATGGCCCCTTTGAAGTCAATGGAAATATGTACATAGACTTTTGGGTAAAATACACTCCATCTAACCAGGATGCTTTTATGGCCTCCATTGCTGTTAAATCCAAGTGCTTTACAAGCTTTCATTTTTTTTATCCTATTATATTATGTTAGCCCCATTTTTCAGACAGGAAACTGAGGCACAGAGTGACTAAATTATTTTCCCATGATCACAAAGCGATACAATATGTTTCTCTTATGGTATGTTTCTCTTATGAATCCCAGAGTAGCATCCTAAGCACTGGACAAGCTTCCTTTCTCTTCAAACAGAGGAAAATGTCGTAAGTGGCAGATCGGTTAGCTAGGAACAACACAATTTACAAAGGCGGGATAAATACAAAAGGAATAAGAATAAGAATATTTCTATCACACGTTAGCTGCTTTTGCCCACTTCCCCATTATATTTCAAACATTTGAGTAACTCTCCAAGAGTATATCTACACTATACACTCATTTCAAAATAAGCTATTTCAGAATAATAACTCCGAAAATAACTATTTCAAATGGTGCATCCACACAACAAATCCCCATCAAAATAGTGCAGAATTATGTCAAAATAGTGCGTCCACACTGACAGGAGCCTGAATTGCATTTAAAGCCCCCTGGAAGCACTCTGGGCAGCATCAGGACAATGGTCATTTCTTGTAAGTGCTCATACTTAAAGAGGCTCCCTTCTGCAGTCATGTCTCCGTCTCCTCTCCATTGCCTACCTCCTCAAGAGACAGCAAACTCTTCTCACTGTATGCTCTGGCTGCCCTTGCAGACACCACAGCACTTCTGCCATGGAGCTAGACCTGCTGCAAAGCACTCGCCAGCTCTTAGACCTCCTGCTGCACCTCTTGGCACAGTTATTGCAGACTGACCACTTGGCACTGCAGGAACAGGACCCGCAGCTCACTTTGGAACACCTCCTCACCTCTCTCCATGTGCTTCCCATGCAGCACAGCCCCTGTCATCCTTCCCTGCACACCATGCACCACCACTTGTGCCAGGATGTTAGTTCCAACTGATGCGATATGATCATCTTGGAGTGGTGGGACGACCAGCAGTGGCTCTGGATCTTCTGTATGTAGAAGGACATCTTCCTAGACCTGTGTGAGTGGCTCGTCCCTTCCCTCAGGTGACAAGGCACCCACAAGGGACTTGCTATCCCCTTCCAGAAGCATGTCACCATCACTATTTGGAAGCTCGTTACGCCGGACAACTACCATTCCATTGGGGACCAGTTTGACATGGGGAGATCGACCATTGGGTCCAAGCTCATGCGGGTATAAATCTCTTTCTATTGTCCCAGGAGGGTGGTGAAGCACTGGAATGGGGTTCTGTAGGGAAGGGCATGTGGTGGACTCTAGCCTCCCTAGAGGTTTTTCAGGGCATCTATGAGAAGCCCTGGAGGTCAATTATTTTAAAATAACCACACATGAGCTGTCCATATGCACCCAATTTAAAATGGCTATTTCAAAATAGGTGTTATTCCTCATGAAATAAGGATTTATTATTCCGGAATGAGAATCCTGTTATTTCAAAATGATTTTGAAATAATGGGCTGGCTGTGTGGACACTCACCTTGTTAATTCATAATAATGTGAGTTATTTTTAAATAATGCTGTAGTGTAGACATATCCTAAGACAGATCTCTGAGACTTCCGCAGAGTCAGGGGCCCATTTAGTTGTGTTTGTTCTAATTGTCTTTTTCCATCTCCAGTTTAATATCTACACTAACACAGGATCCAACTGACGTGGCAGGTCACTGATCTTTTATAATCACCACTGAAGAACTCTGCTAGATCATGGATCTGGTTGTGAGAGTGTAGATAGGTAGTGGTTTTTTAAGTTATGGCATAGTTTTGAAAAAAAATTAGAATGATTTTATATATCCGTGTTGGCATCTGTGTAAAACTATGACTATGGTAACATAAAAATACTGTGCTAAAGGGCAGCCAACTATAATGAAATCCTACCACTTATCAGATCTGCCAGCCTATGCCATGGTAGGGATTACAGTCCACCTGAGAGGAGAAAAAGAATGGTTAAGGTACTGGATATGGATGCAGAACACCTGCTTGCATTCTCCACTAGCTGGGGTACCCTCCATCAGCAGGTCCTGGCATGAGTGATGCACCTGCCTCCATTTCACCTTTCCTTCAGAGCCCCCCAATAACTCCATATGAAGTTGCAAACTATAAAGAGCCTTTTGTTACAAAAGGCCCTGTGCTCATAGATTAGATTTCCCTAGTGCAATTCATATGCTGCGTTCACTCTGTCAAATCCCAACACCCTATCACCACACCAAATACAGTTCTGACATTTCTCCCCAGCCTCCCGCTCTCAGGCACAGTCCAAGCATTTCTCACCCCTCAAGATTGGCTCTGGTGGTTCTCAACCTGCCTCATCCAAACAACTGAATCTGTTTGTCTGCCTTGTGTCCTTTCCAGGCCTGGTTCCAGCTCTTGCCCAAGGACGTCACTAGTCTCCAGCCTTCAGCTCTCTGACTCTCCGGCTTCTGCTCAGAGAACAAATACCCCTTCTTGGAGGTGACTCCCAATCTGGGAAAGTCTGTAGGTGACCCCCTTGTTGCCTTCTGCTTCCACTGGCATAATCTGTCTCCATTACTCAAAAAGGGAGCTCTCACCACTCCCTCTTTAGAGCAGAGGTGGCCAACCAATTTAACAAAGAGAACCGAAACAGCGGTGGAAAAAAGGTGAAGAGCCACACCAGAATTATCGAGCGGAAAAAAAAAAAAAAAGAAGAAGAAGCTGCCCCTTTAAGAAAGAAGCTTAGGCTTTTTTGGCCATATCAGGCTCCCATCGACGGTCGCCATTTTGAATCGTCGCCCCGGGAAGCCAGGGGCTGGAGCCATTGGGGGGGGGGGGGCGCAGGAGCAGCTTCGTGAGCCGCACTTTTAGGGAGAAGAGCTGCATGCGGCTTACGAGCCGTGGGTTGGCCACCCCTGCTTTAGAGGTATCTCCTACGCGATGCTGTCAGCCCAACTCTGCCCTTCCTCTGAGATCTCTTCACTCCCTCCCTTTCTGGATTCTGCATTTTCCCTTCTCTGAGGTCTGCCCTCTTCCTTGCTTTTGGGGTGTGTTTCATTTATATATCCCAGGGACAGCTCTGCCCTCCTTTCTGCACAGGAGTGCACCTGCACTGGAACAGGAGAGCTAGGCTTGATTTCATTTAAGGGGCCAGCTGCCCAGTTACAGGGTCCCTGGCCTCTGTTGAGGCCCCAAGATGCTCCCACATTACACAAAAACAATAAGAAGCTGGAACCTGCCATCATGTCTTCGAAAGGCTCCCTTGAGGTCTTGGTCTTGTGTTGCTTTGGAACATTCAACACAACCTTGCTATTACGTCTCTCAAAAAACCTGTACAGGCCATCCTGAAAGGCATTATACCATCCTGGTATAGCACATTGGATGAAGCTGAGCTGTGTGTGTGGGAGCAGAGTTAAGGCTTTTGTGGGTGGGTGAGTATGAGGGTATTCTTCCAGTTTTCTTATCTTCTCAATACCTTTGTCATCTGATTTGCCAAGAACTTGACTCTTGTTTTGCTTCTGTGTATACTCTCCTGAACAACTTCAATGAATATTGCAGTTAAAAGTACAGCTTTGTCTTCAAAGGGCTATATGTGGCAGTGTTTTTAATCAAATCAGTTGAGCTAGATTGTTTTTGAGGGTGTTCTGTTTTGGGATTCATAATGTAGGTGATAGCTGAGAACCTACTGTGAAGTGACAACCTCTGTTGTTTGAGGTATAACTCTCCAGTGCTTTGTTTCATGAGTATCCTTTAATTAATATTGTCTTTAAAGCAATTTTTTTAAGGATTTAATTAACATGGAGTAGTGATGTTTTCAGGTTTACATTGAACATGTTTCATCAGCAAATACTTTTATCATTTTTTGTTCTTTGTTTTGTTTTGAATGCTTCCTGGCTTGAAAGGAAACTGCTTATGTTTTTTTTTCTCTTGAACAAATGCAAAGTCTAGTAGCTGAAGTTTCTGTTGCTCACTCTGCAGAGTTGTCATCTGAGAAAAGTGTTTCAAATACTGCAATCTGATCTGCTTATTTACTTGTTTTCCTTTATCTGGTAACAGCTACAAACCCTTTCAATGGAGTCTCTTCCCATTCTAAAATTCATTTTCCCACTTTCTTTTTTGCATGCTGACAAATTACTTTGGCCAGGCATTTCACGTCTGCTAGCACAAAGATGACATTTTTGGTTGCTGAAAGTTAAGCTTCCTTGACTTCAACATTTCAATTGTTGCCATTTCACAGCTGACAGTGTCAATCAACTTTCTTTAGTTTCCTTTAATTCTCCTTTAGTTTTTCACTTGTCTGTTTTTTAACTTTTCTTCATTTCACCATTTGCATAGGATAAAAGAAAATGCAAATTCTGAAGGACTCATTAAGTCATCAGAGGAGAAAATCATCTTTGCAGAGATGTAGCACAAATTTTAGGCTCCCCCTAAATGGTCCTTGTCATTACCTAGGCTAGTGGTCCCCAACGCAGTGCCCGCAGGCACCATGGCGCCCGCCGGGCCATTTATGTGCACCCGGGGAACAATCTGGCCCGGCCCCGCCCCCGGGCATGTGGAACATGCCAGTGCCGGCCCCGGACACCTGGCGCATGAGTGGCCCCTGCCCTGGGTCGTGGCACATGCCGGTGTAAACATAAAACCATGGGCAGGACACCCACCTCAGAGAGCATGGAGCTGAGTCTTCTGCCTCATGTTTTTAAGTTTTACAACCAAAAGTTCCTTTATTATGCCCCTATTTGCCCCCCCACCACACCTCCCTCACAGTGGTTGTCCTGGGTTAGTGAGGACCAAGGTTCAGAGCTACATGCTTATATGTATTGATGTATGTGCGCTAAGATAATCACAAAGACAAAAGAATCCTTACTATCAGCAATCAAAGGTTAGCAGTATGGGTGATTAAAGCATGCTGCTCTAGGGCCTACATTTTCAAAAGTATCCACTAATTTTCTGGGCCACAAAATGGAAACACAGAATGGTTGAAGAGTATCAAGCCCCTATAGGCTTTCATAGACATGACATCCTCTGTTTCATGCACTCTATGCGGGGTAATAACAAGAGAGGATTTCAGGAACAGGCTCTTTCTTAAGAGCAAATTGACAGACAAGCTGCAACTGCAATAGAATTCTAGTCATTATAACTTCCTTGTGTTTCCTCCAAACTCTTGCTTTCTGCAGCCTATGTTCCCACAACATTTCTCACAGATTACTACCCTTTTAACAATTTTGTTGTTCTTGTGTCAGCACTGGTTGACTTGCAAAGGCCAGAAGTTACCAACACATAGCTCAAGGTAGACCACATGGTCCTTCATATGTGCTGGCTACTGAACCAGTCTTCCTCTTCTTGATGGTGTTATCACTGATGGCAAGGAACTTGTGGCCATCTCCTTGCCCTATGAATTCTATTGGCTAGTGTCCTGTTGATCCTGGCTATCACTCATTTCTTTTGACACTTCTATGTTAGGTCAGCTGATGACTAAGGCTCAGTCTAAGTCTTCTTGGTCTTGGCTGTCTGTGTCCATGTGCTGACTGTCTTCCTCTACTCCACAGCTGTCTTCATGGTTTCTTTTTATTCACCATGGTCCTCAGTCTGTAGCTATTCCACATACCCTGTGTCCTACTGCAGCTTGAACTGTTGCCTTTTGTTATTGTATTGTATGGCTGGTAAGTATATGCAGGATCTGGAAAGATAGTTGGCAATCCCATAAATCAGACTCCCTTTTGCATTCTGTGGCCTGAGCATCTCCATAGTGGCCCTCAGCTTCTTGGGACCCAGCCAGAATCCTTTAGAAGTTAACAGATGTTATATGTAGGAGACATCAGTTCTGAGTTGTCTGGGTTTGAACTAGTCGTGCACTCCTGGCACCTATTTAGGAGTTGTTGCAGCTTGGCATTGTGGTCCTGGATTGCTTGTTCCTTGATCCCTTTTTCACCTACAGTCAGAATGTCATCCGGGTGATGGCATAGGTATTTGTACCCAGCAGTACCTACCAAAGGCATGGCAAAGATTGCCAGCTGACTGCATGGCTCATCTAGATCAGTGTGTCAGAATCCATACTGAACATCACAACACTGGACACCTTCCCCTTTGCATGTCCTCAACAATAGTTAATAATGGATACAGGCTGAACTTCTGTTAACCAGGACTCTCTGGTCTGGCAACATCTGTGGTCCAGCACAGAGGTTGCATAACCAGAGAGACCTGGTGGAGGGCTGGTGGCCAGGAGTCCTGTGAGGCTAGGAAACCCAGCACATGGCAGCAGGACTGCTCAGCAAGACTGAGGGCCCAGCATGTGGCAGCAGGACTGCCCAGTGAGGCTGGGAAGCCTGGCATATAACAGCAGGGCAGCAGAATCTGTGGGCTGGGGGGAGGTGGGAAAGGAGGAGGAGCCGGCTTCTGGTTAGTAGCAAAGCCAGGGCTAAGAGGGGCCAGTGGGGGTGGGGACAGGAAGACCTCCCCTCATCCAGGACCAGTCAGGTCCTAAAGTTGCTGGAGCAGGGAGGTCCAACCTGTAGTTATTTCTTTTCATTGCTTTAGCCAGTGGGATCAGTGCAGATCGTCTGTAGGTTTTCTCACACTGCTAGACAGCTAGTTTTGATGGGTGTAATGATGCCTCTTGTTTGAAGATTTTTCAGTTCCTCCTTCAGTGACTCTGCTGGGACTAGGGGAACTCTCATTTTTGGTGGTGTCCCGGGCTGCACATGGGGGATGTGTGTTTCTAAACTCAGCTTGTCTTTGAAGGGTCTGTCTCCTTGAAATATGTTCTCAGATTCTGTTCAAATGCTGGACAGGGCCCACAGTGACTGTTCACCTTCCTCTCTGTCCAACTGCCCTCTGGTTGTCAAGTGCTTGGTTTTTTAACATTTTGGGGAACAAGAGAACAGAGCATGATATTTGAGAGAAGTGAAAAAAATTAACAATCTTGTTTGATCTACATTTAAAAAAAATGGTGGTTTGCAATTTGTGTACCTTTTTCCAAAAAAGAACTGCAGAGTAGACATGGCCACAGTGTGTGAGATGTCCTGTCTGTAAAGTTAAATGGGAAGATGTGTTCAAAGGCACTGAGAATGTTAACTGTAAGTTTCACTGTGTCTGGAAGTCGTACGGATGCTATGTCATTTACACTTTGCTGTTACACATGACTGCTTTACACAGCAGAGCTCAGTCAAGGACTCCCTTCATTCTGGTCAATAACCATGACACTTCTGGTCACTGCAAACTGATCAATCCCAGCATTGTCTGCTGGTACCCAGCAATGCAGTCCTTTCGCTTCTGGCTGCAGAAGTGTTCGGAAAAGAGAGCAGCAATGCTGGCTTTATTCCCTAGAACAGCAGTACCACAGCAGTGCAGGAAGTGTGGTATAGTCATGTGACCAAGTGCACTATCCAGCAGACCTAGGAATCAGCTGGCCAGCACAATTCTCTATTTCCAAATTACAGCTCTAACTAGTTTAACCCCCAGCCAAGATATGGGATTTGTCGTGTCAGAACCATCCAAGCCAGATGGCTACCCAGTGTAGGAGTTCCCATGACTTCCTTAGATAGGTCTGTTCCAATGTCCTACTGTGCTTACAAATTGGAAGTTTTCCTGAGGCTTAATCTAAATCTGCCATGCTATGATTTGAACCTATTGGCTCTGCAAAGAAGAATTAATGGGTGTGGAAACTCATGTGGCTGGGATCCATAAAGTGACAGGTTCAGCTATTGGAGATAGAAGAAAGAAGCAAGCAGGGGCAATGGCGAGAGAGGGCTAAAGGTGATTTTGTGCCTGCT
Source organism: Pelodiscus sinensis (assembly GCF_049634645.1). Classification (NCBI taxonomy): domain Eukaryota; kingdom Metazoa; phylum Chordata; order Testudines; family Trionychidae; genus Pelodiscus; species Pelodiscus sinensis. The sequence continues at coordinate 313,668,156 of NC_134711.1, forward strand.
TGGAGTCTGGAAGTTTACTTTAAAAGGCTTGGGTAAACCCGTCAGAGAAAAGGGCATCTATGTGTGATGTTATTATAGTGGAACAGAGAGAAGGCTTTACATATTGTTGCTGGGCTATTTTTATACCCTCACAAAGAAAGATATGGGGCTTGTTGATCTTTCTTGGTACAGGCTCCTCCCGGCCCCCCCCCTTGACAGTTACACAAGCTATTCTTTTCTTAATGCATCTGAGCATCCTCTTGGTTTTCTTTGCAGCAGCTTTGTCTTAATTCTAGCAGAAAATTTGGGATCCTACCACAAGTGCTAGTAAAGTTGAAAAGTGTCTTTAAAAAGATATACACCAGTGCCTGTTCTACAGCCTGGAACGTGTGTTACGGGTGGCCATTTTAGGACAACATATTGGCTGCATTAAAGCAAATAATGCTGACTGTCTGACTTTTCCCAGATAAACCTTGCAAACCTCTGATGCTAAATCTTTTGCACTCTATCTGGCATCGACACTGACTGGCCTAATCAGCTTGCTGCACATTTTCATAGTATCCTAGACAATTTAATCAGGCCAGTGGCAGCTCTTTTCAAGCTCACATTTCTAGCACAATAAAGACAGTAAAACAGAGCTGCCCCATTAAGGAGACCAGGCTTTGGACTTGATTTCCATCAGGAACATTCTGCCCAAGCAAATAAACAAATAAATAAAATATTTTGCAGTTTCAAGATGTCAGCTGTTGTATGGTGTCAGCCGTTAATTGCTGTTTTATTTCTCTCGCCATCCATAAAGCCATCTTTGATTGCCTTAAGTTATCCTTTGACATCTGTACTGGCCCCCTTCTTTATCCCAGTTTGGTATCCTTTGGGCCTTGATGTGGGAACAGGTTAGCCAGCTAATCTGCCTAGCAACAGAGAGGCTTTTTAAGACTCGCTTGTCACTTAGGACTGTCCACCCTGGCGGCAGCAGTAGGAGCTGCATATACCTGGGGACACCGGTGACTCCTACTGATCTCTAGTGATAGCCATTGCCCACACAGGGATAGCCATTCCTTTGGCAGAGTAATTTCCAGCCTGCTGTACTACCCATTGAGTATTTGCTGTACTACTCATTCCTCCCGCTAGGATGACATAGGGAGGAAAATGACCAAAGAAGGCCATTTACTTGAAAGACCATCAACCAAGGATCCAGACCTTCCCCGGCTGTATAGGGTCCAGTCGAGCAGCTCCCTATCCAGTCATGCCTGAGAAGTGCCTTCTACCTGCTCATAAGAATGGCACAGTCGTGATCTTATCTTTACCTTACCTGCCATACCATCTTGGGGTCTGCACTTCAGTCCCCAAAGGGACTTAGCAGCCAAAGTTCTTATTTGTCACTTGCCATCAGTACTGTTATTTAACTGTTTAGTTGGGATCCTAGTTTGCTTTATTATTTTAATTCCTGTGAATATATTTTATTTGTTTGCCCCATTTATTTGTATATGTCCTTGCTAAGGGAATAAATGGATGTGGGATGGGGAGCAAGGGCCTGAGTGCCTGTGACCTCCAGACACTGGTCAGAACCCTAACACTGGGGAAAGGATTTCTGTGGGGATCCAGAATCTCCTCCGTCGAGGAGACCAGCTACAGAACAGAGGAGCAGCAGAAGCAGTGGAGGGTGGGGAGCGGGGATACATAAAATTAAAATGGCATATTAATAATACTTTACATGTCTATTTGTATCCAACAGTATTAACCTAGTTCACTCATTTATTGATTCTCACTGTTTCTGTTGGTCAGATTTCACCCCAATTTACAGAGAGGAAATGGAGGCATGATGGGTTCAACTCATTTATTCAAAGTCACGAGGGAGAACTAAGGAGTCCAGATTTTCTCCCATCACTATACCAGTCCCACTTTAAAAAATTGTCCAGATTGTGCCTGGGCTTGAGCAGATATGCTAGGGTGGTAAGAGACACAAGGGACTTTTTCTCTTCTCCTGGTGCTGGGATCAATTGAGTCCTTGAACTCCCCTGAGAACAAGAACTATTTGAGACTAGTTTTGACAGTAACATTAATCAGTCCAAAGGGAGGGATCAGAAAGGTATAGGATCACTATCCCAACTCCACTAAGCTGCCTTGCCCCAAAGGGGGAATTATCAGGACCCTGATGTGGGTGCTCAGGACCACTGGTCAGAGCAGGGTCAAATCTGATACTGAGGCTGTGTTTAGACTGCACTGCTTTTCCAGGATATCGGAGATATGCCGGAAAAGCAATGCCACGTCCAAGGAATGCATCCTCTTTTCTGAAAAAAAATTCGAAAAAGCAGACATGCTCTTTCACCATCCATGTAAACCTCGTTCTAAGAGGAAGAAGGGTTGTGTTGAAAAGAGCGTGTTTTTCCAAAATTTGGTGCTGTGTAGATGCGCCAAATTTCGGAAAAGCCTCTTTTGTCAGAAAAGTGGAAAAAGATACACAAATTGACTTACTCGTGTAGTCTAGATGTAGCCTGAGAGAAGTGGAGGAGTTCATAACCACATTCCAGCCTGGGGTCAGAGGATCAGGTACCAAGGGGTCAGTATCTAAGCTGGATTTCAGGGTCGGGATCCCGAAATGAGACCTGAATCTATCTGAGATTGAAGCCAAGAGTTCAAGAACAGAAATGGTCATGGCAGCTGTAGGAGATCCACTCTATTGCCTGAATGCTCCCTGGAATGCCCTGTGGGTTCACATTGAGTAGGGACCTAATCAGGAGTAATAAGGCTACTGCCTCTTGGGCCCTGTGAAGTGGAATTTCTCAGTGTGTCATGGGTAGTGATGCACAAACTGGAGGCTGTTGCTGCTGCTCTATGGAGCCATTAGCTGCCTAGTAGGCCTGGGTTTGACACTTGCTGGGCTTTACATATTGTTGCTACTGCACAGGGCAGATAAATAGCCAACAATGTTAGTGGTATGTTTCAGGGCCTGTGGGAGTACTTTATCCTTCTCATGCCACCTACCTCCAGTCCCAGGCTAGGGTGGATGGGGAAGGACTAAAGCTGCCTCCATAGGAATCATAATGCCCCCCTTTGTTATAAGAGGTCGCTTCCTGATAATCAAGAAGTGGCGAGAGCAATTCCTAACTATATGTGGTCTATACTTTTGCTCTTCCTGACTGCACATGAAGCCGGTATAAAAGAGATCAGCCAACAGAGAATTGGCTGTACACATAGCAGTCAGAGTGGAGGAAGTCTTGAAACAATACGGACTCTATATTGATTCAAAGATAACATGGAGGTCTTGTCTAGACTCTATACTTAGGTCAATGTAAGCTACCTTGCATTGACCTTGTTGTGAAGTATCTTCGCTTAAATGGAGCTCCTGCTAATGTAAGTACCTCTCTACACTGGTATAGCAATGCTACCTCCCCAAGCAGCATGGTGTCACTGGTGATGTAATTAGGTCTATGCAGTGTTAGTGGAGACACTGTTGTGTATGTCAACTGTTACTGGCTTTCTGGCAATGCCACCCCACCCTGGCAATTCAATTCATAAAAATTCTCCTGGTGAGGGTGCATAGCACTAATACACTAAGTGTGCTCACACAAAAGTGACTTAATAGCTGCTGTGTCTGTCTGCAGATCTAAGTTAGGTTTCCATAATTAGGTCATGTAGGCATGGACTGAGCAAGTAGTGCTCTTTCACTGTGCAGTGAGACATACTGCCGCTCATTTACAAGGGAGCTGTTCAGAACACTGGTTGCCCTGTGCTCCAGATGGCGGCACATGCAACAGCTGAGAAACGCCCGTTGGGGATTGTGAAGAAACTTTCTAGTTGACAGACTGATTTCTTGAGGCCCTAGTGCTCCACCTGGTATAGAGATATTTGTCTTTTTTTAGTGCTCTCTTGATCATCATCAGCTTTGCCGACAAGTTGATGATGTGCCAGGTAATATCTCTGCCAAAACACAGAGTAATATCCCTGCCAAAAGACAAAGTAATGTCTTTGTTGCATGGAGAGTGTCTCTTCTTTCTGTTAGGCATTGTTTTGTAGCAGGAAGACATTTTAAAGTTTAACTTGGAAGTCTGACTCCTAATGACTGGTTACACAGTATATGGCCCATGGTGGATATGGAACATTGGACCTATTAATTCCAAAACAAACGAAAGAACTTCAGTGTTGCTTGGACCCTGTGGTGGGGTGCGCTTCCTCATACTGGTTCAGCAAGAGTTAATTCCACTCTGTAGGCTTAGGGGGCTGTTTACCCTGGGTCCTATTGGGCATGCTGCAGTTGGAACCCAGATATAAAAGGGAATAAAACTCAGCTCATCTGGTACTGATTGCCGAGAAGGGAGGATGAAGTTTGCAGGCTTCCACCTGGGAACTGTTGAGACCATGGAAACAAACGCCACTGAAACCTAGACACCAGGATGTCAAAGTACACCTGAGAGAGGAGTTCTTGCCTGGAAGTGTCCTAGACAAGAAAGCTAGGGTATGTCTACACTAGCTCGTTAGTTCAAGCTAGGTAGGCAAATGAGGGCAGCCGGAGTTGCAAATGAAGCCTGGGATTTAAATATCCCGGGCTTCATTTGCATGTTCCCGGGCGCCACCATTTTTAAATCCCCCTTAGTCCGAACTAACCGCCCGCGGCTAGACGCGGCAGTTAAACGTTAATTCGAACTAACTCCTTAGTTCGAATTAACTGTTACTCCTCGTGGAGTCATAGTTTGGGCTTTTCCACCATCTCCTGGCAAAGAGTTCTACAAGCTGATTGTGAAAAAAACAATTAATTTTGTTTGTTTTACATATGCTGCCTGGATATTAAATTGGGTCAACTTCTTGTGTTATTTAGTAAAGGAGTAATTAATGTTTCCTAATTCTATTTTTCCACACTGTTCATGATGTTCTAGACATCTAACATATTCTCCCACCTTTTAGTCATTTCTTTTCCAAGCTGAAAAGTCACAGTCTTGTTAATTTATCCTCATATGGAAGCTTTACCTTACCCCTAATCATTTCTGTTGCCTTTTCTGTACCGTTTCCGAATCCAATATAACGTTTTTTATATCATTTTTTACATGGCTTGAGCTGATCTGCCTACAGTATTCAAGATGTGGGCATACAATGACTTTATGTAGAGGAAATATGGTATTTTTGTTTTTTAATGTATTCCTTTCCTAATGATCCTCAATATTCTGTTAGTTTTTTAAAACATAGAACAAATGTTTTCGGGGAACTATCCACAGTGATTCCAAGATCTCTTTCTTGATTGGTAATGGCTATTTATCAACATGGCATTCCATCTGCCTTTGCATCACCCAGTAACCCAATTTTGTGAAATCCATTGTAGCTCTTCGCAGTTAGTTTTGGATTACCCCTTTTCAAGAACATTTTTAAGTTTAGCCCAGAAATCCAAATGAAAATCCCAGCAGCACAACACACATTCCTACTCTTTCCCCCTGTCTTGTAAGAGGAGTACCCAGCAATGTTTTCATGATGATCTAAGAATCCATCATTTACTGGAGTGCCCAACCTTTTGTTATTCTTAATTGACTGCCTCTCTTGTTTTATAACAAACTCCCTGCCCCAAAGGCAAAGCAGCAAGCAGCTCAAACTCTGCTACATTTAAAAATTGCTTCTTTAGTCAGGGCATGCATATTTAAGCAGACCTCAAGTATGAAATCCAGGGGGTTCAAATCAGAAGGGGTGGCTACTGCGCCATACCCCTCAATCAATGGCACCCTTGTCTCTCAAGCCAGAACTTCAATGTGGTGCCCAGAACTAGACACAATACTCCAACTGAGGCCTAACCAGCGCATAGTAGAGCAGAAGAATGACTTCTCGTGTCTTGCTCACAACACACCTGTTAATGCATCCCAGAATCATGGTTGCTTTTTTTGCAACAACATCACACTGCTGACTCATATTCAGCTTGTGGTCTACTATAACCTCTACATCCCTTTCTGCCGTACTCCTTCCTAAACAGTCGCTTCCCATTCTGTATGTGTGAAACTGATTGTTCCTTCCTGGTCTGCTGGGGGGAAGCAGCTAGTGCGGGGTTGCCTCACCCCGTTTGTAAGTAGGGATCCGATGTAAGTCGGATCCATGTAACCCGGGGACTGCCTGTATAAAAAGTCTTATTGTTTCCCTTTATTCCCATAGCTAGATTGAGCTCATTTTGTGCCTTTGCCTTTCTAATCTTGCCCCTGCATTCCTGTGTTTTTTACCTATATTCATTCTTTGTAATTTGCCCTACTTTCCATTTATTATAGGACTCCTTTTTTATTTTTAGATCATGCAAGATCTCATGGTTAAGCCAAGGCGGTCTTTTGCCATATTTTCTATCTTTCCAACGCAGCAGAATAGCTTATTTTTGGGGCCTTAACAATGTCCCTTTGAAAAACTGCCAACTCTCCTCAGTTGTTTTTCCCCTCAGTCTTGATTCCCATGGGACCTTACCTATTAGCGCTCTGAGTTTACCAAAATCCGCCTTCCCAAAATCCATTGTCTCTATTTTGCTGTTCTCCCTTCTATCCTTCCTTAGAATTGTGAACTCTATGATTTCATGATCACTTTCACCCAAGCTGCCGTCCACTTTCAAATTCTCAACCAGTTCCTTCCTATTTGTTAGGAACAAATCTAGAACAGCTTCCCCCCTAGTAGCTTTTTCAACCTTCTGAAATAAAAAGTTGTCTCCAGTGCAGTCCAAGAACTTAGTCTGATAGTCTGTGCCCTGCTGTGTTATTTTCCCAACATATATCTGGATAATTGAAGTCCCCCATTACCACCAAATCTTGGGCTTTGGATGATATTTTTGGATGTTTAAAAAAAGCTTCACTTCTTCCACCTGGGTAGGTGGCCTGCAGTAGACTCCCAGCATGACATCACCCTTGTTTTTAACCCCTTTTAGCCTAACCCAGAGACTCTCAACACTTCTGTCTCCTATGTCCGTCTCCACCTCACTCCAAGTGTGTTCATTTTTAATAGATAAGGCAACACCTCCTCTCTTTTTCCCCTGTCTATCCTTCCTGAGCAAGCTGTACCCTTCCATATAAACTTTCCAATCGTGTATTATCCCACCAAGTTTCTGTGATGCCAACAATGTCATAATTGTATTTATTTATTAGCACTTCCAGTTCTTCCTGCTTATTATCTATACTTCTCGCATTTGTATATAGGCATCTGAGATACTGATTTGACCTTGCCTCCCAGTTTTGCCCTGACCCTCTCTGCCATTATAGCCCACGCTCCCTCCCATTTCCGACCCATCTCCCAGGTCTCCATGTTCTCCACTTACCTGTGGGCTTTGCTTTCCCTGTCCCTGTCGAACCTAGTTTAAATCCCTCCTCACTATGTTAGCCAGTCTGTGTCCAAATAAGGTCTTCCCCCTCCTTGAAAGGTGAACGCCATCTCTGCCCAGCAGTCCTTCCTGGAATAGCATGCCGTGGTTGAGGAAGCCAAAGCCCTCCTGGCGACACCATCCTCGCAGCCAGGCATTCACCCTCCAGGATGCAGTTGTCTCTGCCCAGGCCTCTACCTTTGACAGGAAAGATTGAAGAGAATACCACCTGTGCTCCAAACTCCTTCACCCGTACTCCCAGAGCCCTGTAGTCAGGGCTGATTCCGCCAATTCGGCCGAATTGGGCCCTGCGCCTAAGGGGGCCCCGCGCCTGCACCCGGAAGTCAGCTCCCTCGGCTCAGCTGGCTGGACTCCCCGCCCTTACCTGCGCATGCTGCTGGCTGCTGCTGCTGCCATGCAGGTGAGTGGGGAGATGCCCGGGAGTGACGTGATGTCAGGCCCGGATTTTGAAACTGAAAAGGCGGTGGCACACATGGTTTGGAGTCTGGCCCCACAGAAGGCAGACAGTAGGGGAGGGGGAAACTAGAGGGAGGTGTGGGAGAGGAAGAAGCTTGTGCGGAGGGGGAAGGGGAAGAAAGGGGAAGGCACTAAGAGACAGGCTGGAGGAGAGACAAATGCCAGGGGGCCAAGTGCAGACAATGAGGGAAAGGGCAAGAGGGGAAGTATCAGTGGGAGGGGGCACAGGGTGATGCTGGGAGAGGAGAGGAGAGGGGAAGGGCATTGGGGGTTGGAGGGGAAGGTGCTGGGAGAAGGCTTGAAAGAAGGGATGGGCATGTGAAAGGTAGGGATGGAACAAGTCATGTTTGAGGGCACAGTTGGCATGAGGGGAATGGGGGCAGAGAGTGGTGAGGGGATGGGCATCAGGGAAAAAGGAGGCAGGGACAGTGAGGGAAGGGGGAGGCACGAGGTGGGTGCAGGTCTAAGGGAAGGTGCAAGTGCCAGGGGATTCTGGGGGTGAAGCAGAAGGGCAGACACCTGCAGGGGAGGGACCAGCACCAGGTGAGAGAGGCAGGGCAGGTGTGTAGAGGGAGGAATAAGAGATCCTCCGGAAAAGGGCTTTTTTCCAGAGGATCGGGGCCAGTGTAGACGCTCTTTTCCAGCTTTTCTAAAAGCCGGAAAAAAGTGGTGGACATTTTTATTTAAATGCCGCGGGGGATATTTAAATCCCCCGCGTATTTCCCTATTATGACCTGTAAAATTAGCATGCCCCTTTTGGAAAAGGGGCCAATGTAGACGTAGCCTTGCTGTGTCAAGGTGATCAGTTTTGGCTCTTTTGGGTTAAAATGCACTTAAGACTTGGAGCTGGGAGAATGAAATGTTGTAATCCATATTGTATGATTAAAAGGTTAAAGACCTGAACTTAATATGACCGGCTTAGGGACTACCATAACTTGAACACTAAGCAGAGGATAGTGAGTCACATCTAACTGAAAGTCACAGAAGATGGAAATAGGTTTTATTTCCGGTGGTGTAGAGTCTATTTGGGAGTCCTCAATTATATCTGTCACTTTACATACAGTGTTTAAAGGCAGAGCTGACTAGAATCAATTGAGAGTCCTTGTCTTGTCTCAGCAATCGCTTGAGCAAAAATCATTGATAAAATCTTGTGCAGACTGACCTTGGACTCAACATGCAGGCAGTATGTTAAAAGGCAGTGCAAAGGAGGCAATGGTGGTGAGGTACCATATTACCTAGTAAAATCATTGGTGCTGAAATCACTGACTGGAATTTGACCACAGAACTGACACTTTCTTAACAAAGACCCAATTTTTGCTATTTAAAAAGTAAATCAATGTAACAAAAAACTGCAACTCTCTCTGGTAACGATTTAAAAACCAAACTTTAAACTTTATTGAAAAAATTGGATAGTTTGCAATTGAAAATATTTGACCTATACTTAAGGCAACTGATTTAATTTTGTGTAAAATTTTGCATAATAAAGGATGGCATTTTTTTTAAATGTTCAACTATATTGATATACATTTTGATCACGTCTACTTCTGATGTGATATTTGTGTGTGATTGTGGTTTGTTGTGTGTGTGTGGTGTATTTTTTTTTTTTTTGCTCAACAAAAAATCCTGGGGGGGGCGGGGGCAGAGGGCACCAAAATGTTTGAATCAGGCCCCGCACTTCCTAAAGCTGGCCCTGCCTGTAGTCACTCTTGATCCGCTCAGTGTCACACCTCGCAGTATCATTTGTACCCACATGGATGAGTAGCATGGAGTAGTAGTCAGAGGGCTGGATAATCCTCGACAATGCCTCTGTAACATCTCGGATACGGGCCCCCAGCAGACAGCATACCTCCCGAGATGAAATGTCAGGGCGACAGATGGGCGCCTCCATCCCCTTCAGAAGAGAGTCTCCAACCACCACTACCCTACGTTTCCTATTCACAGTGGTGGCAACAGACCTCCCAGCCTTGGGGGTACGAGGTTTGTCCTTCTTCGTTGTAGGGGGTGATTCCTTATCTCCTGTATAAAGAAGAGCATAATGGTTTCCTAGTACCATGGCAGGAGGGTTCGGAGCAGGGGTGGAGCAGTGCCTGCTGCCAGAAGTAACCAGCTGCCAGTGTCCACCCTGAGCTGTCTCCTCCTCCATCAGTGGTGTGCCCACAGTCCTGTGTACTGGGACAGCTACCTCAGCTGTCTCCTCATGAACATGGTCCAGGAATTGCTCGTGGATTCAGGTGCTCCTCAACCTAGCCATCTCCTCCTGTAGCTCTCCTACCTTCTGCCTGAGAGATTCCACCAGCAGGCACCTTTCACATTGGATGATCTCCCCAGCCTGGATATCAGTAAGTGGGAATTGCAAGCCACAGTCCCTGCAAAACCACACCAGGATCTGGGTAGAGGCTACAGGCGCAGGTGGAGGAGACAGAAGCAGTGCTGGCACAGGTGTTGTGGGTCTTCCTGACCATTGTAGGCCTCCCTCTCTCAAACTGCCTCTCAAACTCCCCTGTCTGCAGCCCCCTGTCCGCTTTCACTCCCTGGTCGCTCTGCCTCTGGCTTTTAAAGCCTGCTTGTCTAGGCCAGGCCTGCCCCCTCATGAGTCACACAGGGAAAGGCTGGCCAGATGCAATCAAGAGAGCAATTGAGGGAACAAAGGGTCAGGCACTCAGTCCCAACTGCCACAGCAGCTGAAACTGAAACTGTAGTCACCTGAAATCAGAATCAGAATTCAACAAACAAACAAAATTCAAACAGTCGAGCAAACTCACTCACACCAAAAGCAAGTACTCTCACTCTCACTCTCATCAGGTAGCCTGTTCAGCAGTGGGATCTCTTGCGGTCCCTCTCAAACTCCCCTGTCTGCAGCCCCCTGTCCCCTTCGTGGACGAGTGACTGTAAATAAACAGATCCAGGACGGGTGATTGTAAACAAACTTTGTGGAACTGCAAGACATGTGGCCACACCCATGATAAATGGACACATGGCTAACTAAAATCATGTTGGACCACGGATGTTGTCAGAGCAGAGCATGCTGGATTTGAGAGGTTCAACCTGTAATTTCATGGTGTGTACACCACTAACAGAATTAGTATATGATATGTGATATTTTAGTATTTTAACTTATAGAGGTGTGATTTGTTTTTTGATATGCTGATTTTTTAAAAAAAATATTTTGTTGCATTTGACAAATATAGAGAATGGGCATTATGACAAAAATAGATGGGATGATAATTGCATGAGCTAAGTGGACTTTAGAATGTGCATTATGAGCCTGACTTGTAGAAAATTCATAGCTATGACTTCAATAAAAAGCAATCTCCTGAAAAACAATTAATAATAATGGCTACAGTTTCTTGCCTTGGGCTACGAATATTGCTCATAACTAACCATACACTCTCCTCTTCCTCTTCACCCTCTGCATTTTCAGTAGCCAGTGAAATCTCAGTGCTTAAGAAGTATGTGGATAGGTTAAACAGAACACGTTACTTAAGGCTCTGTTTATATTTTTTGATCTCCTAATAATGTATCCATTCAGTTAGATTACCTTTTACATGTGAGCACTGCTACAAATGCACACTTTTATGGCTGTCCTTCATCAACCTTATCATTTAAGTTCCAGTGGAGAGAAAAATAAGTGTTGATAATATTTTATTGCCTTTAAAAATAAGTGTACTGTAATCAAGCCCACAAAAGGAAAATATCACAAAGACAATGTGCACTAGAGCGTGCCCTTCTGATGTGTTTTCTTTTAACAGAGAAGTCCATCTTACTCATACTAGTCCATTTAACCATTTCCTGATGCCTTTCCAGGTGGGAAACCTTTGTTGCCATTTTGCGCCTCATTACATTAAATTAATTTCAGTTCTGCCCTATGTATCTAATCCAATTGAGAAAGAGGACTTTGAGTCTAATTGATAGAAGGTGTTTTGGAAATATGTCTAAGCCACAGTGCTCCTCTGGATCTGGATTCAAGCTTTCCTAAAGCTTGAGCATGTTGAAATCCAGAATTTTGGTTTGGAGTACTAGTAAGACAAGCACCCACTCCTGATGCTCCAGACCAGCTTTGGGTTTCCTCAAGTCTAGGGCTGCTGCATTTTCAGGTTTTTATTTCAGTCTGTGACTAATTATTTCTCTGAATTTTTGCTGTGGAATACTGGCCAGATACCATGTTTTCAACAAACCTTGTTCAGCTGCTCAGATCCAAATGAAGAGAAGGACTTCATGTTTTTTGAGCCACTCTAAGCCAACCTGGCTCAGGAAAGCCTTGGTATACCAAAGACCCATGGTAGATCTAACTTTAATTGCTCCTTTTTATGTAAGTTCATATACAGAAGATGCTGCTTCTTGCTATTCCAAAGGATTTGTCTACATAGGAAACAGAATTCCATGACAATGAGTCTTAGGGCAGGTCTACGCTACTGCCAAAAGTCAGTTTAAGGTACACAATTCCAGCTACATAAATAACGTGGCTGGAGCTGATGTACCTTAAGTAGATTTTCAGCACTGTTCCCACAGTGGGAAGTTGATGGGAGAAATGCTCCCATTGACTTTCCTTACTCCTTGTGACTGGGAGTGTTCAATTTAGTGGGTCTTTACTAGACCCTCAGTGTTTGATTTAGCGGTCTTTACAAGACCTGCTAAATTGAACGCTGGAAGATTGATGGTTGCAATGTCGATCTCTGTGGTGTGAAGAGACCCGGTCTGCAGACTCAGATGTGTGTGTCCAATCAGTACTTAAAACATTCGAAGACAGGAATTCCTCAACCTCCCTTGGAAGACTGTTTCAGAACTCACCTATCTAATAGTTAGAAAATTTTCCCAATATCTAATCTACATCTTCCTTGCTGCAGATTAAGCTCATTACTTTTTGTTGTACCTTCTGCACACTTGGAGGACAATTGATTACCATCCTGTTTATAACAGTTCTTAACATATTTCAAGACTGGTATGGAGTTCCCCCATTAGTCTTAATAATTTTCCTATATTTCCTTCACACTAGAACAGTTTGTAGCTGTGCCTTAATGTTCCCAGAGCTCTGCTATCACTGCTTTTACATTGCAACTCAAGAGTAAATACCATTGGTCACATTTTTGATCCATCTACTGTAGCTGTAAATGCTGCTCTTGTTCATTTAAATACTTATTTACAGTCAGAAGCGGAAAGTGTGAAATGTACTAAGCTTTCTAATGAAGTGCTTTTCAGTAAATGGTGCAACCACCCCCTACAAATTGAATTCATTCTGGCTAATATTATTACTACAAATGTGAAAACAAAGAATAACGATTTGCTGCTTCTTCAAAGTGATACTAACATCTCTGCCACCACAGCTAACTGAGAATGTATACAGGCTTTCCAATTTTTTTGTGACATTGGTACAAAGTGATGTCCTTCGATGTGGATGGCTTGGGAATGTTATTTGCTACATGTTTCAAAGGAGAAAAAATGTTTTGTGCTATAACAGTAGCTTTCCAAAACAATTTGTCAATAACTAAGGGTATTTTGCAGGATAACTATGGAAAAACAATAACATTTTATCAAACACATTAGTATTGATGGAATTGTTATGGAAATACATTTATGTAGCACAGGCAGCTACAGGAGAATTTCTCCGTTAGGGACCAATCCCTTCCCACTAAGGACAATGGAAGTTTTGTTTTTAATTTGAATGGAAGCAGAATCTGGCTTTTTGACTTTGAAGGCAGGACAAAACTCATTAACAGCTGTAACTTGTATATGCAATTGAAATGAAATGGCAATGCTGAGATACACATAATGGGCTGGATCAATTTTTAGCATAGTGCCATTGCTTTGGCACTGTATTATTTGCTTCTCATGAGAATTCTAACTTTCACAGATTTTTAGCAAGAATACTCATCTGAAAACTAGCTTGTAAATTGATTATTTTTATTCATCATGTGTTTTCCTCTTTAAGACTTTCAGTATCTAGTCAAGGAATAAAAAATATACTGTGATATTTATGAGACCTGCCACACCTCAGGCTACGGCTACACTGCCATTTTTTTGCGGATGAAGATATGCAAATCGTGCTCTCATTTGCATATCTCTTTCCGATTTTTTTTGCGGAAGTGGTTTTGCCACTGAAAAGCCCCATGTAGATGGGGCCATTTGTAGGGAAAAAAAATCCTTTTCCCCAAGATCCCTTATTCCTCAAAAATCAAGCTTTATAGGATCTTGTGAAAAAGGGTTTTTTCCCCCCAACAAATGACCCTGTCTACATGGGGCTTTTTAATGGCAAAACCTCTTCCGCAAAAAGAATTGGAAGAAGATATGCAAATGAGAGCGCAATTTGCATATCTTCTTCTGCCAAAAAAATGGCAGTGTAGCCATAGCCTCAGTAATACGGACCAGCTTAAAGAAACAGTTCCTGAACAATCCAATCATCCATTAAAGCCATTAAGCCAATACTTATGAATGATTAATATGTTTGCAGAAATCAGGATTGGTTCCTAAAGGATTTGCTAATGAAAAATGGCAGTTCAGGTTCTGATACCACAAACATTTATGCATCTGCATGATTTTACTCCTTTGAGCATCCTTCATTGACTTCTGTGGGGTTACTCCAATTAATAAAATGGTGCATATGCTTAAGTGCTTTTAGGAACACATCCTGCATTAGTAATCTATATTGGGTCAGATTCTGGCAGTCTTACAGAAGTTGTTGAATGGTACCTTACTTTACAATTAGTCCCCTTGATTTCAATGGAACTTTTCAGAGAATAGGACATTATTCTGTGTGAATAAAAATGGCAGAATTAGGCTCAGTATTCACAATGAATACTTCTACTGGCCATACTAATGATCTATTCCATGTTTTTATTCTAACATTGTAGGATGTATTTTTGTTTATACCATTTCCCATTAATTCCCTCAAATCTCTGCAATCATGACAATTAGCAATGATTTTAATTGTGTTTATTCTTTGTGATTTGTAAAATGTGTTTATTCTTTGTGATTCAATGGGTTAAACAACATCTTTGAAGTCAGGGCTGAGCTGTGTCTTTGATCTGTAAAAAAGGGTGGTAAAACTGAGAGAAACCTACTTGTTTTTGTGAGTAATTACTATATATTAATCTGAATTCAAATCTGAAATTTGCATTGCTGCATTAGCACATCAAAGGATTTCAAAACAGGAAGTTATTCTATAGTATTTGACATGGATTTTGCTGCCTGCAAGTTTCCTGCACTTAACAAAACCAACAAGCTGTACTGAACAGAGATGGGCTTAAAAACCAGGGATGGGTTTTGGTTTGGAAAGATGAATGCCAAAGGTACCCTGGATAACATTTAATTTGAACCACCATGTTTTGAGGTAGTGGCAACTGGAAGCATAATCCAGTGGCGAGGGAAAATACTCATTAGTTCAGGTGCCAGGAGCAGGTTAGGTATGTAAGCACTATATTTAGGCTTGTATCTCTGGACACATAAAGGAGAAAATGTTCCTTTGTCCTTGCATTGAAGGCTAACATAAAATCAGGAGTGGCTCAGACCTGGATCCGAGCATGAATGGGGAGAACAGGAGAGATGATGAAAGGTTTCCTAAATGTTTCTAGCTTTGATCCATTTTGCTGAATTTCTTTCTTATTCTGAAGGAATTTCTGTGTAGATAACAATTTTGAGGTAGAGTGAGAGTGAAAAGCTGTCAAATTTTAATCAAATGGGCTGAATCCTAAATGATAAAATGTAATTGGTCACTAGGGCTGTGTCCAGACTCAGGGTTTTTTTCGAAAAAAGTAGCCTTTTTTCGAAAAAACTTCACTTGCATCTAGACTGCAGCCGCGTTCTTTCGAAATTAAATCGAAAGAATGCGGCTTTTCTTTCGACGGTGGTAAACCTAATTCCACGAGGAAGAACGCCTTCTTTCGAAAGTGCTTCTTTCGAAAGAAGGCGTTCTTGAAAGCAAACAGGCTTTTTAGAAAGAGAGCATCCAGACTCACTGAGTGCTTTCTTTCGAAAAAGCGGCTTGCTTTTTCGAAAGTTCCGCGTGCAGTCTAGATGCTGTCTTTCGAAAGAGGCTCTTTCGAAAGTATCTTTCGAAAGAGCCTCTTTCGAAAGAGGCTTGCAGTCTAGACATAGCCTAGGAGCTTTATGTACTGATTGATATGTATATACATAAGTTATTTGCTGCACATTACTTTGTATAACACAGAGGGACAAGAAGAAAAGAAGGTGATCATTCAGAAGCACACGGTCTAGATAGGAACATACTTTGCTGCATCAGATCTGTTTGTTAGGGGTTTGGGGTTTTGAGTTGGTTCTTGGGGTGGTGGTTGTAGTATCTGATCTTGAATGGGCTCCTGGAAGAGGTCATGTCATGACAGCATTACTGTATTCAACACTGAAGGAACTTTACTGGTTTCTAGTGAAGTTGGAGAATAACTATTTTTTAATTTCTGACATGGAATTATACAATGATACCATAGAAACAAAGAATTTGCCATACAAGATCAGATAAGGAAGTCTGAAATAAAGGTCACTGGGTAAAAATATTTCAATGGACAAGTGTCCCCCACAGCAAAAATTAAAATACTGAAAATTAAAATACTTGAATTTGGAAATACTGTACAGTGTGCTGTATAAGGTGCAAATACTGAATAGGGTGTACAGCAGCATAGAATCATAGAATCATGGGCTTGGAAGAGACCTCAGGAGGTCATTGAGACCAACCCCCTGCCCAAAGCCAGGGCTTTGTCAAGCCGGGACTTAGAGACATCTAGGGATGGAGATTCTACCACATCATTAGGTAACTCATTCCAGTGCTTCACCACCCTCCTAGTAAAATAGTTTTTCCTAATATCCAACCTATATCCTCACACACACCACAACTTGAGACGATAACTCCTCGTTCTGTCATCTGTCACCACTGGGAACAGCCAGGCTCCATCGTCTTTGGAACCCCTCTTCAGGTAGTTAAAAGCCCCTCACTCTTCTCTTCTGTAGACTAAACAAGCCCAAATCCTTCAGCCTCTCTTCCTACATCATGTGCTCCAGCCCCGTAATCATTTGTGTTGCCCGCTGATGGACTTTCTCCAATGTGTCCACATCCTTTCTGTAATGGGTTGCTCAGAACTGGATGCAATACTCCAGATGTGGCCTCACCAGAGCTGAATAAAGGGGAACAATCACTCCTCTGTATCTGCTGGCAATGCTCCTTCTAATGTTCCCTAATATGCCATTAGCTTTCTTGGCTACAAAGGCATCACTTTCTTTGTGTCCTTAACATCACTGCAAAACTATTTCTACTACATGTTCTTCATCAACATCACTTTTGTTATGTGATATTTTTCCCCCCTGTCAGGAAAAGTGGTTTGTGAAATTGGCTGTTCATAAGATCACTGTTCATAAAATTGAGGTTGTACTGTATTTAAAAGACTATAGATGGGAATTTCAAAAGCTTTCAACTTTGGCCTACCCTTCTCCCACTGAGGCTGATGAGACTTTTAACACTGATATAGTCCCCCACAGTATTCTTGCCAGCAAGTTAAAGAAATATGGATTGGACTGTAAGGTGGATAGAAAGCAAGCTAGCTCATTGGGCTCTAAATGTAGTGATCAATGGCTTGATGTCTGGTTGGCAGTCGATATCAAGTGGAGTGTGCCTAAGGTCAGTTCTGGGGCCAATTTTGTTCAACATCATTAATGACCTGTATGAAGGGATGGATTGCATTCTCAGCAAGTTTGCAGATGACAGTAAACTAGGGGGAGAAGTAAATATGTTAGAGGACAGGGTTAGGGACCAGAGTGACCTAGACAAATTGGAGAATTGGGCCAAAAGAAATCTGATGAGGTTAAGGACAAGTAGAGAGTTCTGCACCTGGGCAGAAGAATCCCAAGTATTGCCACAGACCGGGGACCAACTGTCTAAGCTAAGCAGCATTTCTGCAGAAAAGGACTTGGGGATTACCGTTGATAAGAAGCTGAATATGAATCAACAGTGTGACCTTGTAGCCAAGAATGCTAATGACATATTGTGGTGCATTAGTAGGAACATTACCAGCAGATCTAAGGAAGAGTATGTCTTCACTTGCCCCCTACTTAGAAGTAGGGAGGTAAATGAAGCATAGCAAAGTTGCAAATCAAGCCTGGGATTTAAATATCCCGCGCTTGATTTGCATGTTCCTGGTCGGTCGCCATTTTAGAAATTGGCCAGCCCGGAGTAACTGCCCGCGTCTACACGCGGCAGTGAAATGGGAGTCCGATTTAAAGCCCTAACTCGAATTAGCTGGTATTCCTCCTGCAATGTAGTCACGGGCAGTTACTCCGGGCTAGTCAATTTCTAAAATGGCGACAGGCCAGGAACATGTAAATCAAGCGTGGAATATTTAAATCCCAGGCTTGATTTGCAACTTTGCTATGCTTCATTTACCTCCCTACTTCAAAGTAGGGGGCAAGTGTAGACATACCCGAAGTGATTATTCCCCTTTATTTGGCCACATCTGGAATATTGTACCTAATTGTGGGGCCCCTATTACAGAAATGATGTGAACACAGTAGAGAGAGTCCAGCGGAGGGCAACAAAAATGATTAGGAAGCTGGAGCACATGAATTATGAGGAAAGGCTGAGGGACTTGGGCTTATTTAGTCTACAGAAGAGAAGAGTATGGGGAGATTTGATAACAGCCTTTAACTACCTGAAGGGGGGTTCCAAAGAGGATGGAACTCGGCTGTTTTCAGTAGTGACAGATGATAGAATGAGGAACAATGGTTTCAACTTGCAGAGGGATATTAGGAAAAACTCTTTCATTAGGAGGGTTGTGAAGCACTGGAATGGGTTACCTAGGGAGGTGGTGGAATCTCCATCTCTACAGGTTTGTAGGCTTGACAAAGCCCTGGTTGCTTTGATTTACTAGGGATTGATCCTGATTTTAGCATGATTGGAGTAGATGACCTCCTAAGGTCTCTTCCAATCCTATGATTCTGTGATATCAATAGCAACAGAGTTAAACCAGCAATGTATGTTTTTGAAACTTCATCCTAATCTTAACAATACAAAGAGAGGATTTATCTTATTGTTGATAGCAAAAGCTGCTGTGTTCTAAGTTAATTCAAGGGGTTAAAAGGAAGGAAATGAAACCAAATCATAAGGACTTGAAATGCCAAAATAAATATTAGCTCTGTGTTGAAGAGACTCCCCTTCCATGCTACAAGGGGAGCTATCTTCTTTTGGAAGATAAATGGCCCCCAGTACTGAACTTGATGAAGGAAAGAAATGGACATACATCATCTTGTTGGAGAGCATGACAATATATTAGGCTAACTCACAATTAATAAAAAGATTAAGTCAATGTGTACAGTGTTCCAAAACTCTGTAAATCTGCCAGAATGAAATAAAAGTTCAAAAGAAAATTCCCGATTCATTATTTGAAATTGAGACCATTTTCTTTGTCTTTGTGAATCATGACTTCTTGTGCAGGTTGTTTGCAGTTCTAGATAAATCTATAGATTAAATACTTCAACTTCATTTTATCAGCTGTCATGAGAGACTTTTATTATGAAAACTCCAGGGGGAAAAAATGAAACCTTTCCCCAGAAAGAAAATCTATTTTTCACTTAGACAATCTTTAACTCATACAAATTCTGAATGCCTGTGGGAAACAATTATGTTCTAATGGACTAAATAAAACTATGGAGGTAACATCTGGGAAATGTTTGAGAGTATCATGTACAATCATAATATGATAAACATTTGCTTATCTGTTGTGTATATTGAAAATTCTTCCAGAAATAGTTTGATTTTGTAGTTGCTACTCACACATCATTTTCCTTGACTGTAGAAGTCATTTTACCCAAATGAAGAGTTGTCTGTTGGAAACTTTGTTACCCCAAGTTTTTGCTGATGTCACATTGTTGACTTCAGCTTGTCAATGCAATGGCAAATTCATTATCATGGGAGGTCTTTAAATCAAAAGGCTTGACTGTAAATAATAGATTGAGAAATGTGTCTTGGATGGAAGCTAGAGACATGAATGTAAGTGCAGTGGTCAGTAGGTTTTGGTATAAGGTGGTGGAAATGTGAACATCACGTTATTGTACAGTAGTGTCAAGAAAGTGGATCTCTTGTGTGCACTAATCCAGACTGAGGTTGATGATGGGGTGTAAGTTGTTAAAATCCCTGTGAAATTCTTCAAGGGTCTTTTTCCCATGGTCCATATGATGAAGGTGTCATCAATTTAGCATAAGTAGAGTACGGGTGCTCAAGGGCAAGAGCTGAAGAAACTTTCACTATATTATATACACTGGAAGTAAAAAGAAAGTAAGTTGGGAACAAAAGAACAAGGAAAAATGGAAAGGAAACCAGATTCATGTTTGCAGGAAGCTAACCCCAATAAGCATCGATTTGTTAGCATCTCTGGACTTCAGCTATTGCTGTTCTCTGTTCACATGAGAAGGATCAGGGAAGTGGGAAGGTGAAAGGATGAGCCTTCTACCACAGAGGTATAAAAACCTGACTAGATTCTTAGGATAGCAGGAAAGGCGTGATATTGGAAAATCAAATCACAAGCTAGTATTGAATCAATTCAAATTGGTATATGAAGATACTGCAAAAGATTCTTGGGTTTTTCATAATTAATCTGCTTGCAACAGGAAAATATGCCTGGATGGACATTCATATGGATAATATATGTCAGATCTCAGGGATCTTGCTGGATCATACTGACACTAGGAAAATAATTTATCTTCAAAACATTATGCTAATGGAAGTGGGAATAATTCAACATAGAGCAAAATATAATGTGCAGCAAAGCAACTGCATGAATCTGCTAAAACTGTTCATTTTTTACATCTCATATCAGTAAGAGACTTCATACAAGTTATTTTTTCACTTATGGCATAAAAGCGAATGGATTTCTGCTTTGCATATGCTCATTCTATTTGCAGTCATACACCCTTCAAAATGTTGTAGATTTAACTTAGTAATGTACAGCCAAAACCAAGATGGTATTATTAGATTTAGCATTGTCTGTTCTCTAAGTCTGTATACACAGAACTTTTAAAATATATTCTACATCTAAAAATGAGTAGTCCTGTGGCACCTATGAGACTAACAAAATATATATAGTATCATGAGCTTTCATGGGCAAAATCCACATCTGAAGAAGCGGGTCTTGCCCATGAAAACTCATAATACTATATAAATTTTGGTTAATCTCATAGGTGCCACAGGACTACTCCTTGTCTTTAAAATGACAGACTAACACGGCTATCCCACTGAGACCATTCTACATCTAGTTACATATATAAGCTATTTCAGTTATTTATATGAGTGACTCACTGCATCTAGCTTCCTATTTCTGACACAATAGTTTAATACCATGGGCCTAGCACCAGAATTAGGGCATCTATCCTTGCAGTTTAGAATCCTACTCAGGCCATGTCTTCACTAAATGGAAGATCGATGCTGTGACTATCGATCTTCCACAGTTTGATTTAGTGAGGCTAGTGAAGAGTCCTTAAATTGAATACAGAGGGTGCCCCCATCAGCATCTGGTACCCCTGCTTCTGTGAGGAGTAAGAGAAACCAACAGGAGTGTTGGCTCCATTGGCCTCCCTCTGTGCAAATGGTGGGGAAACTTGCAACAAAGCATGTCGACTCCAGTTACATAATTAAAGTAGTTGGAGTGCATATTTTGATTCAACATTCCCTTTTAGTGTAGACATGGCCTCAGTTGCTTTTGGATACAATGGATTTGGTATTAGCCTCCGACTAGGGTTTCAAGAGAAGGTTTCTCTCTGTTAGACACACCATCATTACATCATGGATCTGGGAGTCAGCTACATTAATCAAGGGGCTTTAACTTTAGGCTTTTCAACATATTTAAAGCTTCAGTGTGAACAAGAGATCATTTATCCTCAATACTATTTAAAAACAGAACATTATTATAAGGCAATTTATGGGATTTTATCATTTCTTACAACTATGAGTCCAACAGACTCTGAGCAAATATCCCTGTGTCTAGTGGGACTCAAGTCCATGATAAGACCTCTTCATTCACATGGCACACCAGGACAGTAGGCTGATCATGCTGGAAAAGTTTTGGGTACATTCTAGCATGGACACTTTTTGTTGAGTTAACCCCATAAGTAAATAATGTAATCAGTACACCACATTTAATATCTACCTTCATGTTTTTACCCCCAATGGATCACTCCCTTGTCACGGTTGGGGGGCTTGTGAGTCTCAGTGACCCCTAGCTATGGCAGCGGGAGCCAGTGCTCCTGTTAGGATCATCCATGCCGGACAGTTCGAAGGGTAGACACCAGACTAAGTATGATTCACTGGTCCTCCAGGTTGGGGGTTTAGCTCAGGGCAAGCAACCCTGACCTAGAAAAAAAAATGTTATGGAAACAGCAACAAAGAATTCTCCTACAACGTTGTGTGATGGCCTTCCTAAATGAATGACAGCTGGGACACACTGGAGAAAATGGCCAAAGACAGACAAAAATGGAGAATCTTTGTTGCTGCCCTATATGGCAGTGGGCGTAATCTGCATTAACTTCATATTTTCAGCTTGTCACATAATTATGTATTGACCCACAGATACATGTATTTTGAATCCTAATTATGGGGATCAAAGTAAAGGACAGTTGGGGCTATTGGCAGGAAAAGTCAGGTGTGGGATTTTGGCACCTGGAAGGGAACTAAAGCATTTCATGTCCCTTCATGTACAGGAACAGCAGTGACTTGAAATTTTAGAGGAGTTTGAATTTTCTGTTCCACAACTTAACCACCGTTTCCCACATCCAGCTGCCCCAATGCCTGCAACTCCAGTATCCTAGGAGGAAGAAGCGCACTAAGTCAATGATTCTGCTGAAAATGAAGTGCAAGGAAAAAGCACTGGCATGGAAAGGTGGTTTCAGAGTCAGCAGCCCAGAAGTCCATTAGGAGGAGTTCAGACCTCTATAACCTTTTTCATATCTATGCAGAGCATTGATCTACATTTCCAGAGTGAGGTACGTAGGTCCTGAATTACAGATGTGCCATGTTTTTGGAGTTCCCCCAACTTCAAAAGAAAGTGACGATATATTTAACTGAAGGAAGTCACAGAGAGCTGCAAAATATTCAGGGCACAATATCCCACCAATGTCTTGTGCCTTGAGCCAGTCAGAAAATGATAGTAAATTTTCATGAAAAAATGTTGAAATTAAAAAAAAAAAAATCAACGGGTTCTAGCCTTAGAAGAATTAAATCATGCTGACTTGGAGCTCAACATGGTGAGTGTGAGCCTGTACATTACTAGTCACAATTTCAAAGACTGAATTAGAATTTTTTTTCTGCCTGAAGATGTGTAGGGTACAAGACAAAACAAACAAGACCCCACCTTATGTAATCAATCACACTTGAACCTTTCCTATTGAAAACATTATTTAAACTAAAGGACTTAGGGAGAAATCGTGGTACCATTGAAGTGAATGGCAAGGTTATTATTGGCTTCTGTTTACCCATGATTTCACTCTAGCCTTGCAAATTGGCTGCTCTAGAAGAACCATTATTGTCAGTTGACCACTAGAAGGTGACAATAGTCCATATACCCTTAGCCTGGGTTACACTTATACCTAAGATCCTGTATTTAAATTGCTAAAGCTTCCTTCATGTTCAGAACTACTATTGAGGGGCCTTTTAAAGGAGGTGGAAGGAAGAGTCAATAAACATGGACCATAGATGGGGTTGATAGCCCTCCAGTTCAAGAAAACATGAGAGAAGTCAGCATTACATAGAGCATGCCATTCTGTTTCTATGCTATAACGGAAAGAATGAACTTTATCTAACTTTCCAGAAGGTACAATACCCAGAGACAATGTGAAAGAGGTTTGAGTTAGTGTGCTATCTACAAGGAAGTACTGGTCATACTTCTCATCCATTGTAACCCCTAGATGCTGAGTCAGTTTAAAGAACAACCCAGCTTTGACTATTCTGCTGTAGCCTTCTTCATTCGAATTGAAGAAACAAAAGAGTATATATTCACATAAACACATGTTAATAGCTGTTCAAATTTGAGTTATGCAAGTATTAGATTCATTAGTACTGATATTTACAGGTGATACTTTCTGTGTGCAAGGTTGCTAATGGTTCAACCCTGCAAAATGATCTCAATAGGATTTGAGGTTCTCTGCATTCTGCAGGTAGTGCCCAGCTCTACAGCCGTCATGGCCAGGTTTTGGCCCTGAATAATGAGCTCATTTCCTTTAGATAGAGTATTGGGAACAGAGCTATGACAATCTGCCAGTCTGTACTTTGAAAGCAGTCATGTTTGTTGCCGTGTGGAACTCTGTGTATCAAATAAAAGATTTTAGTCACTAATAAGAGTCTTTAATTTTTGCAAAATTATTGAAGCAGGGATGCAAATATTATTTGCAACTCAATTACTTTGTTATTGACTAGAACATAATTCTATTTGGAAAGGATGTTATGGTCCTGCCAGATCCATAGTTGCTGACCTTGTACTGTAATATCATTTCTGCACATGAGATGCAGTATTTCTGAAAATTAAATTGAGACATTGGAGACATAGTTGAAGCTATCAAAATAAACCTAGGCCCAAATGCCTCTATATTTGGAATTATTCGATTAAAAAAAAATTCTAGGGATGCCTGAGATCTTTAATTCTAACCTATAATCCAGATACAAATTTCTTGGGGGGAGAAATTTTAAAGTGTGGTTCTACTCTGAAAAATCCCTCCATAAAAATGGCATTGTGAAGATCCATCCTTATTGTAATTCATTAATTTCCATATCAAACATGCTCAGATTTACAAGTTAAAAGATGTTTGTTTTCAGGTGTCCAAATAGCAGCCTTGTGGACTCTTCCTAAGATCTGAGAGTCAAGCTGGGCACTTTCTATCCTATTAATTATCCCCAGTAATATATGTGTGCAGGCCAAATTATGGGGGGGTTAGGGCACTTTTGAAAAAACCCTTGCAATATTTCTGGGGTTAGTTATGCTACTGCTTGCGTGGGTTAGGGGCAGAGTCCTTGGGTAGAAAGGTGAGATTTTTGAATAGTCAAAGTTCAGATGAGACCACCCCTGAAGGAGAAATGATAGGCCATTATCCACACTCATTCTATCTGTGGACTTTCCAGAGAGATTGCCACCTTGTGTTAATATTGATGGAGATTTTTGCCCATTAACATGGACCCAAGACTATTATTAGTAATAATATAGATCACATAAATGTATTATTGATTTCATATGGGCTACCAAACAAACATCATTCTCATTCATTTCTGATTAAAACTGGAATTGGATTTGCAGGGGAAAAGGCATTGTATCCTATTTCTGTACTCCTCAGTCATGCCTTGCTTTAATTTTAGTACACTTCTTTGGCTACTTCTATTGTGATGTCATATATTGTCATATATGAAAAACATGTCAATGGAATGATGCTAATGAAAACAAAAATGCATGTAATCACAAACATATGATAGAGGGCAAACACCAATTGGTTTTGTCTCTGGTGGTATGATATATTATGCAGCAATGATTTTCTAGGGCAACATTTCTCTCTTCCAAACCGTGTTTATCCATTCCTATACTGTTATGTAACTAGACATAATATTTGTGTTTTTCAAATGTTTGTGTTCTAATTAATTAATTTCTGTCTAATATTTAATTAAACATTTGTGCATATCTTGGTTAAAATGGTGAGTAGATCAATTAACAATTTTGATCATATCCTTTAAAATTAAATATCCATTTACACATAACATAAAACAGAGCTCAGATATTTATCCAACCAGAATTACAGGAAGGAAGGATGGGGCTTGGAGTTAAAGCACTGGTCTCAAACTCAAGACATCTCGACTCAGTTCCCAGCTTTACCACAGACATCCTGGCTACGTCTACACTGGCCCCTTTTCCGAAAGGGGCATGCTAATTTTACACTTCGTAATAGGGAAATCCGTGGGGGATTTAAATATCCCCCGCGGGATTTAAATAAACTTTGAAGTAGGAATAAGAGATCCTCCGGAAAAGGGCTTTATTCTGGAGGATCGGACCAGTCTAGACGCTCTTTTCCGGCTTTTCTACAAGCCGGAAAAAAGCGGCGGACATCTTTATTTAAATCCCGCGGGGGATATTTAAATCCCCCGCGGATTTCCCTATTACGAAGTGTAAAATTAGCATGCCCCTTTCGGAAAAGGGGCCAGTGTAGACATAGCCCCTATGTGTACATGGACAAATCGCTTCATGGCTCTATACCTCTGTTTCCTACCTGAAAAAAAATGGAGAGTAGTTCTTATCTTCCATCCTTTGTCTTGCCTATTTAGAACTAGCAGAAATATGTGGTGTCACCTGGGGAAAATATAGTAAAAGATGTGATGAATGAACTACATCAATTACTTTAACATAGCATATTTTATTGGAAATACTTTTCTCTGATGTATTACTTTAAGAAATTAACATAGCTAGTGATGTGCTTCCAAAACAACAAATCCATAGGGTCTCTTTTCTCAATCCCCACAAATCAGTAAGGCCCATCTTCCCTGAAGGACTCTATGCAAACCAATGCCTGCAGCCTTCTTGCCAGAAGCCCTGAGAAATGGAGGGGATGTCTCCTGGGCTCTACAGCAGCAGCAAATAACTGCTCTCCAAGTAGCCACTCCCTGAGTGCCTTCAGTGCATGCTCCATGGGGCAACCATAATGGACTTCCTAGTGGGAGCTGGACCGGTTGCATTGATCAGACAAAGCGAAACACATTTAGACCAGTTGTAATTAGTGATATCTAGATGATCAGAACATGCAGCACCTGAATGTGCCTGTTCTAATGAGACTAGGCTGTTCTGAGTGTACCGTGTTCTCCTCAGGCTCCACGGCGCTCAAAACCACTGTCCTCCTACCCACCTCCTCTTTGTACTGTGAGCTGAATCCTGCAAAGTGTATAATGCCCATGGGCACTTGCTGATAATGCACACAGCCCTGCCAGGAGAACGCAAGCAGCCCAAAGGAGGGCAAATGGTGGGATGGCTCGTTTGGGTGTGCGGGGAGGTCAGCAACTTTAATTTCCAGAAGGGTTTTAGTCAGAGCCCATCTGTATGAAGGTGTTGAGAGGCTGTGACAGCTGGAGGCTTCTCCCAGCCACAATTAGGAAGGCTAGACCCCAGCTAGCATCAGACACATTTGGGTCTGTCCTGGAGACCTGCTGGTGCCCTAGTATAGGGGAGGTCGCTGATTCTCTGCCCCACTGCAGCCTCTTCCCCATGGGCTTTCCCTTGATGGTGCTGCAGGTGCCCACATTCTTTATCCTCTAGGATCTTGTAGTTTCAATTTATGTGACACACTTAACAGAAGAGTCCAGCAAATGCCTATGATCAGGTGCTACTAAAAGCTAATGATCAGTGGGCCCAATTGGGGCTCTGGGGGAACCGGGGGAACCAATTTTGAGATATAACCAATCTGTGCAAAATGTGGTGTTTCTGGCTCTTACTGTTTCAGAGATCTTTTGGGACAAACAAGCAAACAAACAAACTAACTAACTAACTTTCAGAAATATTTATGAGAAGTGAGAGCTGTTCAAGCAGGGAGTGCTTTTAATCATATTTTTGGTTGTATAGGTTTGACCTCCCTGGTCCAGCACTCTCAGGATGTGATCGGTCCCAGATGAGGGATTTTACTGGACCAGGGAAGGTCATTTCTACCCCCCCCCCCTGCGACCAGCCCCCTCAGCCAGGGCTTGGCTGCCAGTCTCCTGGACACGCACAGGACTCCTCCCCCTGCTGGCTTGTCCTACTGCTGGGCTCCTCGTTTCACTGCTGGGCAGTAGCCCCACTGCCAGCATTCTGTCCCCACCGCTGGACAGCTCTGCTGCTGGCTACAGCCCTGTCAATGGGCATCCCTGCTGTTGATTTCCTGGCCCCGTCAAGCAGCTCCACAACCCTGCTACTAGGGTTCTGGCCCTGCTGCTGGGGTTCTGACCCTGCTGCCTGGCTCCAGCCCCACCACAGGGCAGCCCCACTACTGGGCTCCTGCCCCACTGCAGGGTTCTCAGCCGCCAGCCCATCACTGGGATTCTCCGGTCCTGGAACATATTCCTGGACCAGAGTCCCTGTTCAGAGAGGTTCAACATGTACAACACCTAGCACATGACAGATAGGCCTTGTAAACGCTACTGCATAATTGATAGAACAGAATGACACTGTTATTTTGTGCAAATTCTATGTGCTTATTAGACATGAACATTAAGAGGAGAAGCAAGTCAACAGTGGTGGATAAAGGCATGAAAAAAGCTTTTGTTTCTGTCATGATACATGGAACATAACTGTCTTAAACAGAAGGTGAACGAAAGAGCTATGATGACAGAGGCAAACAAATGGGCTTCTACACAAATCAAGTTCAAGATGTGTCTGGGTTGTTTACCAGGGGCTTCATCCGGTCTGTAATTTATGTGAAGTTTCAGTAATACTAACTGGATATAAGCAAAAAAATAAAATGTGAGTTTGAATTTCTGATTCTTCCCCTTTTACTTTCCTCTTTGGTATTTTTATTCTCTATTGTATCACTACTTTTTTCCATAGGAATGAGAAAAAATAGTGGAGAGAATGAATTTGTTTAAATTATCTGTGGTTCTATAAAAATGCAGAGAGCAAGAAAGAAGGGTAACTCAGGTAGAAGTGCTCAGAAACATCCAGAAAGAGGTTTGACATGCTCGGTAGCTTTTCTTGAAAGTATAGGGAAAGCAGTTTTGCCTGGCTTGCATATTCAAAGCCTGGGAGCTGAGCCAATTACTGCTGAAGGATAGCAAAATTAATAAAAGTTATTGAGAGGTCTATGGATTCAGCTGATTTATGGAAGAGTAGAAGAGGTGTCTGCTGTCAGGGTTGGTTTCAATACCTGGGACTCTGACTATAGGCTATTGATTTCTTATCTGCCACAACTCATGTTTAGAGCTGAAAGTTTCTGGTTCAGTCCCAAGTATCAGCTCTTGCATAAGTGGGGGTTTGTCTATAATTCAGATGTGCAGGTTTCATCTCTCCCTGAACTAGAAATCTAACTTTCAGTACATAGACGGCCATTAGTGTCTGAGCATCTCATGATCTTGCTAATTCTCACAACATTCCTGAAAGATAAAAGAGAGGCTACTAGTCCCCTTTACAGATGGGAAGCTAAGACACAGAGGGTGCGTCTGCACTACATTGCACTGCACCCTTAGCTAAACCCTTAGCTTGTGTTAATTTCAAAATAGCTTATTTCAAAATTTGGCACCGTCTATATAGTGCCAAAGTTCAAAATAGAGCACTATTCCAAAGCGTCCCTTAATCCTTATGAAACAAGGTTTACAGAGACATCAGAATAGTGTGCCCATTATTTCAAAGCTATTTCAAAATAACGAGAACACTATGGATACCAGAAGTATCAAAATAGCGCCACTGTCTGGATGCACCCAGATAGGCTAAGTGACATAAACACAGCTAGACAGAAGAGCAGGGAATTGAATACAGGTCTTCTGAGTACTAATTTTGGACCTCTATCAATGGACCACTCTTTGTGAAAGGACTGTGCCCCCACCCTGAAACTCCATAGAAAATTTAGTTCTGTACCTTGACTTGTGTCAACTCACATGTCTGCTCTGGCAGTCCTTGGTTCAATCCCCTGTGCCTCAGTTACAATCTATACACTGGAAAATCCTCTGCACCTGTTGTACAAGCAGAGCTGAGTGCCCCTTTGCAGACAGAAAAATGGAGTTTGCACAACGTTGGCTTGTCATAAGTAAAATCAAACAAGACCTTACCTGCAAAAAAAGAAGCAGACTGGCACAAGATGTTACTTTTCCTTCAGAACAGTGTCTTTATTTGAACTAACAATAGCATGTTAGATGTGTCTTCTTGGTTCTAGAGAGATAAAATAATGAGTCAAGTTTGATCTCTCATGGACACAGCACTGCAAAAATCACCTGATAAGCTCACTATAAATAATCTGCCCCACTTATCAATCAGCATGAAGCAGGCCTGGTATGTTGCCTTTGCTTCATTGGTTCTCCACCAAAAAGTGAGTCTTCATTCCCTCATTTTAGCACATCACATTGTCCCTGTAATGAGGTGATGGTTATTAAATGATGTGCATTCCAGGGAGCCAAGATGACTTCTACCTGATGAAATATTTAAACAGAGACACTTTTATTTTCATCTAGAAACCCATACAAACAGTTTATGTGGTTGTTTTCTCCTCTGAATTGAGGGAGGATAAATTCAGTTGGTGAGTGAAATCTCATTTGTTTTGTCTCTCACTCCAAGCCTTCTGTGAAAGTTCAGGGAAAATTCCTGACTAAGAATGAGAGATCATCCTTATTATTGCCAGATATAGTGAGCTCCCACATTTGCAAACAAAAATATGAGCACCTGGGTTAATCTCTTGCTTTCTCCCAATGCAAGAAAAAAAAACCCACTCCCCTTCTATAACCCTCCCCCCTCATCAGAATTTGTAAAATAGTCTAACCTGTCTATCTCATGATATCTGACAACTTCTAAAGAGGAACTTCTAATCTATCTGGCTAGTAGGTAATAAACAGCCACCAAGAGGGTTTTCTCATCAGTTGCTGGAGGTCTCAGTGGGATGAAAAGGAAACGTAGAGATTGGGTGTGTGCAAGTGGAATCATGAGATGCTGGAATGAGGCTGGACACTACAGTTGCAAATGGTAGTTCATTCACATTCTCAGATGGCAATTTTTTCAGGTGAGTTTCTATGGCACCTAGCACAATGGAGCTCCAATCTTGCTCAGGGCTTCTAAGAGTTATTAAGAGTGTTAGATGGTGGGTTATTAATATTGCCACGAAAGTCAAGCAAAAAGGGTAACAACTGATCTCTTGATATGAAACTATATTGTATTGTGCTATTGCCAGTAATAAAGTAGTTAGTGAAATGAAAGAGGAAACAACAGGGTTTGATTGATTTAGTCACTGATCCTACAAACTGCTCCATGTAGATGGAGACTTGAACCCACATGAAACCTCTTTAATTTAATGGGGCCCCAGATAGCATTAACACAGAACAATTTACAGGACTGGGAATTGTATATTCTGTTGGCTTGAGAATTCTCTGGCCAAGTTTCATTCTGGGGTATAGCTAGTGCTAAACTTTTAATAGAAAAAACTGGCTTGCTCTAACTATAGCCATGTGACCTCCATTGTTCTGAATGTTCTTTTATCCATCCCCTCTTAAAAAGTAAGAACAAGTGTTTCAAATCACTCCCATTATACTCAGCCACCAGGTGTATGAAACCAAAATGTTCCTCTCCAGTGTGCTTCTAAATCACATCTTTATTGTTTAAAAAATAATACTAGCAAACTAGAAGTCTGAGCCCAATATGGTGGTTGATTGATCTGAGAAATGCTTTATTCTTCTTGTAATAAGATCTCAAAACTAATATAAGCCTTGGCCTTGCATAGAGGTATAACAGTAAAAAGCTTGTCTTCTCAAATTATAGAATTTTCTTATTAAAGTTAAAGCCCCTGGGGAAATTTAAAAGTTTCCTTTTGGCTCACTGTATTTTAAACACGTCTCTTTGAACCTACAGCACCGGCCACCTCATACCTTCCCCAGTAATGATAAAATGTATCTAGGATGGCAGAAGTCCAGATAATGGCACTGACAAAATAAAGACACGATAAGACTATTGGGTAAGATGTAATTGTATGTGATGGTAAAAATGCTAAAATATTGATGGCCTATACCCTTAGTTGGTGTAAATTAGAGAGACTATATTGACTTTGATGTCATGGTGATTTACACCAGTCAAGGATCTGGCCCTGTTTACTTTTTCTTTTTTCTGCCTTATAGGAAATTAGTTTGCAGATTTTGTCTGAGAAGATGGAGAAGAATTCAATTCACAAGATAAACGAAGAGTGGGTAAATAAGGGAGAAAGAAAGCAATACTTAAAAAAAAATCATTATTCAAAACTTAAAGCTAGCTCCACACCAAGTATTATTATCCAAGTAAATTCCAGAGGTTTGCAGTGGCAGATTTGCATTTTAATATCCAGGTCAATTTATTGAGAAGATAAAGGCACCTTTCCTGTGTGCGTGTGTTTCTATGATGAGATGACTGATTGTCCTTGCAGACAATGGGGAACAAAACAGTAATGTTGCAGACCGGTGATTATGTTCATAGTGCAGCTGTTTATATGGAAACCTTTACATCCAGCTTCTGCCTTACCTCTCGTTCTCTTCTAAATTGTTACTGCCAACAAAGCTGTGATTACATTCAATAAAAATATTAAACTCCTGACTTGAGAGGTGAAGGGACAAGAAAACAAAGGGGAGCCAATTTTCTGAAAAATAAGATGGGCAGGACTTTCTGTCTCTTTCCACTATTATTATCATCTTTATTTCTCCCTTCTTTGTTGGCAATACTGTACTGAGTTACCTCGTGTTTAATCAACAGCCTAATGTGGTAACTCTCTCACAACACTGATTCTTCACATCTCAGACTGTCTGGAGCCTACTTCCATCAAGCAGCCTCTTTGCACTTAACACCTTAATGGTCTTGAGGGGCGAAAGGAACAGCAATCCTCTGAGATGAGAATAATTACAGACACACAAATGCATTTGGTGCCAGATTTTGTTACCTCAAATAAGCAAAAATAAAGCAAACGTCTCCTCTTCTACGGTTACATAGTGTGTCTCTTTAGGAGGCTTAGGACAAATGGGTTAGATTAGGAGACACTAATAGCCTAATTCTTAGGTGTTTAAGTCAATGACATCTTTGCCATTGACTTCAATGGGAAGAGGATCAGACCCAAAGGGTAAAACTCTTTACAGATCTTATTTTATTTAGCACTTTTCTTTCAGTTTGTACTTTAGGGGCCAGATCTTCTGCAGGTGTAAATCTGGCTTCAGTGGAGCCACAGTGGATTTACATTGGCTGAATGTTTGTCTCTGGATGTTTGCATTGCCTAAGAATGTCAAAAGACACTAGTGATTTTGACAGCTCTGAGTACCTTCAAGGGCTCTGATTTTCAGAGACTGCTGAAGTGGTGGAGCCCGCTATGTGTCAGGGACACCAGTGAGGGACCAACCAAAAACAGTGGCTCTTACTAGTGTTTGAAGGGCTGGTAAGTAAGTCTCATGTGTTTAGATTTAAATTTTTTCATGTGTCTCTGTGCTCCAACACCCAGAAAATGGGGCATGCACTTACAACAGTGAAAAGATTTACTAACTATATTTTGCACTTCTATATCACCTTCCATTCAAGGGTTTCGGTACTTTGGCTACTCTTGAATCACCCCAAGCATGGCAAGGTCTAGTTAATCCTCCATATTAAGGGGCTTTGTTGGTAACAGTGGGCCATGGTTCCTGCATGCATCTTTTAAAGCTGACTCCTTCCTCATGATCAGTGTGCCCATCTGAGATCAGTGCAGATGTCTGGGTGAAACCACCCATTTTATAGGCTATCCTAGGCCTGCCACTGGTTGCTCTGGATGACAGCCAAGCTTCTGGCCCAGCTTCTCCTGCTGTTTATGTCCCATGCCTGGTCTACACTAATGAGGCAAGTTGCTCTATCTTTAAGATAGGCAATAGTCTATATCAACTTACAACAATGTCTGAACTGCACTAGGTCAATGAAAGTTGTTTTTGGGAAGTTGGAGTACTGAAGTCAATGGGAGAGTGCTCTTATCTACTTTTTGTGTCTTCTCCAGACCTGCTAAATCGATGCCCACTGCATTGATTAAAACAGTGCTGGTTTAGCCCATCATAAAGACAAGTGCATAGGCATCTGAGTAGGCAAAACTTTGTGTTCTGAATCCTTGAAATTAGCAAAGGGGTTATGTAGCTCCAAAGGGCGCTTAGTGTCAAAATTGGTCTCTATGCTCACTGAAGCTGCACCATGAAGTGTAGTACATCAAGTGTGAATGCTAGTGCCACACTATTGTCCATGATGGAGGAGGAAATAGACTATGGTATATAACAAGAGACGGGTATATGGTATATAACAAGATCATTGCCCAATCTGAATAATAATTACTGGATTTTTTTTATTCTTCTGAAGATTTAAACAGCAATGAACAACTTTGTATATAATTTAGACAAACATATTTTTAATTTGCAATAAAAAGTGAAAATATTCAGTAAGAGATATGCAGCTGGCATAAAACAACTATATAAAAATAACCCCAAAAGGTTAAGGGAAAAATATAAAAATCATGGTGCCTATGCCCATTTACAAAAAACAAACAAACAAACCAAAAAGAAAACAAAACAAAAACAAAAAGACAAAAACAAAACAAAAAAACACAGCAACCCAACCCTGAAAATAATTCATACACTTAGATGAAATATGTTTTTCTTATCAAAGGTCTCATTACAGCAAAATGCAGGACAATGTAGCACTTTAAAGACTAACAAGATGGTTGATTAGATGATGAGCTTTCGTGGGCCAGACCCACTTCCTCAGATCAAATAGTGGAAGAAAATAGTCACAACCATATATACCAAAGGATACAATTAAAAAAAATGAACACATATGAAAAGGACAAATCACATTTCAGAACAGGAGGGGGGTCCGGGGGGGGGGGGGGAAGGAAGGAAGGTAAGTGTGAATTGATGATATTAGAGGTGGGAAGAGTGGGATGTCTGTGAGCTAATGGTATTAGAGGTGATAATTGGGGAAGCTATCTTGGTAATGGGTAAGATAGTTTGAGTATTTGTTCATTCCTTCCTGGAGAGTGTCGAATTTTAACATGAATGACAGTTCAGAGGATTCCCTTTCAAGTGCAGATGTAAAAGGTCTTTGTAGCAGAATGCAGGTGGTTAAGTCATTGAGAGAGTGTCCTTTCTGGTTAAAATGGCAAGAAACTGTTTTGTCTTTGTGATCTTGTCTGATATCCGTTTTGTGGGCATTAATCCTTTGGCGAAGTGTCTGAGATGTTTGTCCAATGTACATAGCAGACGGACACTTTCGGTCATTCATGTTAAAATTCGACACTCTCCGGGAAGGAATGAACAAATACTCAAACTATCTTACCCATTACCAAGATAGCTTCCCCAATTATCACCTCTAATACCACTAGCTCACAGACATCCCACTCTCCCCACCTCTAATATCATCAATTCACAGACACTTACCTTCCTTCCTTCCTTCCCCCCCCCCCGCACCCCCCTCCTGTTCTGAAATGTGATTTGTCCTTTTCATATGTGTTCATTTTTTTTAATTGTATCCTTTGGTATATATGGCTGTGACTATTTTCTTCCACTATTTGATCTGAGGAAGTGGGTCTGGCCCACGAAAGCTCATCATCTAATCAACCATCTTGTTAGTCTTTAAAGTGCTACATTGTCCTGCATTTTGCTTCAGCTACCCCAGACTAACACGGCTACATTTCTGTCTCATTACAGACATTCAAAACGAATAATAGTTTGTCTTTCAGTTTAGTTATTAATTATGAATCCATGTAAATCTTATGTAGATGCTGAGGTATGATTGTTTCGATTTTTTCTATGAAGTAGAACAGTGGTATTTGGGGGAAAAAGACATTTTATAAAGATAATGTGCAGAGGGGTATTCACAGAAACATAGGACTGGAAGGCACCATGATTGGTCATCTGGCCCAGTCCCATGCACTCATAGCAAGACTAAGTAGGGTGAAAGTATATATTATAAGCCTTGAACCCTTGATGAATAAAAAGTAATCTAAACATTATATCGCATTATATCCTGAGTGACAGAATCCAAGTAACAAAAGAGTGGCAATTTGTTAGTGGTGTTAGGTCCCTTCAGTGGGAAGCTGTTTGTTAATTGCTCCTGTCTATTGTTATCCAAGAAAATATCTTTAATGTACAGCTAAATGTAGAGTTTGGGTTTGCTAAGCAAATGACAACATCTTTTTGCTGACTTCTTAGAAAAACTAACTTTTTATCTGGTGAAGTTTCTTACATCAGTAAACAACAATTTTTTTTGGCTGTAGCAGCATTAAAATTTGAAGGGAAAAGGGAGAGAAAGGTCAGAGGGGAACTTCACTATTCCACTCTTTTCTTCTCATCTTTTTTATTTCCCTTCCAGAATGATCCTGTCTCATGAGATGTGCCTGAATCCAAGAGCCACTGCCTTTGCCTTGAAAATTATCCCACCCCTTTTCTACCAGCTGGCCATTCTAAAAATATAGTGAGAAGAAACTTCTTCATGTGAGTGGAACAGCAGGGCAGTACCTCTAAATCTTGAATATTAGGTCTAAATGTTGAGAGTTGCCAAGCCTCATTCTTTCATGGATTAGAAATAATTGAATTTTCAGGTTAGAGTCCTAACAAAGGGCCAATGAGTGTCAGTTAAATGGAAGTAGGAGGCGTGCATATGGTGGGTTATATTCCATTAAGATGGCACTTTCTGTAATAACTTGTACTGATAGAGAAAGTCTGATTAATCTGGCATCCTTAAGAGAAGGTTTTGGATAACTTCTAAAGGCTTTAGAATAGCCCATGCCATTCAGTCTGAAGATCAGACAAACACCTCTTCTGTGTGAGGAATAGATTACACAGTGTGAGGCAAGTCTATGGGGAAAAACGTGTCAAGAGAATTGACAATTTCTCAGAGACATTAAGTACAAGAGCAAACTATCCTACGGAAATGCCACCCAGGCTTAACCAGGACATGTTCCATTATCTGAAACTCAAAAAGAGGCCTACAAAAATGGAAATTAAGTCAAATTACAAAGGACAAACATAAACCAAGAGCACAAGCACGTAAGGATAAAATTAGAAGAAAAAGGGACAAAGCAAAATTAAAGTAGCTAGAAACATAAAGAGTAACAAGAAAACATTCTACAAATACATTTGAATGAAGAGGAAGACCAATGACAGGGCAAGCCCATTACCAAATGGGTTAGTAGAGATTGGATGTCTAACATAGGGTATGTCTAGATTGCAAGCTTCTTTTGAAAGAGCTCTTCCAAAAAAACTTCTTTCTAAAGAGAGTGTCCACACTGCAAAAGTGCATTGAAAAAGCACATCGCTTTTTCAAAAGATAGTGTCCAGACTGCCTGGTAACTATCTCGCATGTAAGCAGTGATTACTATGGACAGAATGGCCAGCAGGGTACCTGTGCTTTTTCTTCTTCCCTCTTCTTTTGAAAAAACTTTCTCTTCAACATCCACACACACCTTTTTCCAAAAGAGTTCTTTTAGAAAAGATGTTCCTCCTCATAGAATGAGGTTTACCAATGTCAGAAAAACCTCTTTTGATTTTCTTTCAAAAGAATGCAATTTCAGTGTGGATGCAGGTGAATTTTTTTTGGAAAAACGGCCATTTGCCCAACAAAACCCTGTAGTTTAGATACATCCCAAAGGAGAGAAGGATTTAAACGCTATGCTCAGGACACAATCCAAAGATCTAACTACTGAAAAATTAGTAAATGACAGTAAAAATGAGGTAGGATGAGATGCTAAATCAGGGAAAAAATAAGTTAAAAATTAGTTAGACAAGCCACCAAGGCCTGATGATCTTGAATATTCTAGAATATTCAAGGAGAGGACTGAGGAGATATCTGAACCATTAGGGTATGTCTAGACTGCATCCCTCTGTCGGCAGAGGGATGCAGATTAGGCAGGTCGACGCTGCAAATGAAGCGGGGATTTAAATATCCCGCGCTTAATTTGCATAAAAATGGCTGCCATTTTTGCCGACTCGGCACTTTGCCAGCAAAAAGCGGCAGCCTAGAGGAGGATCTGTCAAGAAAGAAAACCTTTTTCGACAGATCCTGTAAACCTCCTTGCAGGAGGCATAAGGGATCTGTCGAAAAAGGCTTTCTTTCTCGACAGATCCCCCTCTAAACTGCTGCTTTTTGCCGAAAAAGTGCTGAGTCGGCCAAAACGGCAGCCATTTTTATGCAAATAAAGCACAGGATATTTAAATCCCTGCTTCATTTGCAATGTCGACCTGCCTTATCTGCATCCCTCTGCCAACAGAGGGATGCAGTCTAGACATACTCTTAGGCTGTGTCTAGACTGCAGGGTTTTTTCGAAAAAAGTAGCCTTTTTTCGAAAAAACTTTTACCTGCGTCTAGACTACAGCCGCAGTCTTTTGAAATTAAATCGAAAGAACGTGGCTTTTCTTTCGACTGTGGTACTCCTCATTTCACAAGAAAGAAAGCCTTTTTTCGAAAGTGCTCTTTCGAAAAAAGGTGTTCTTGAATGCAAACAGGGCTTTTTCGAAAGAGAGTACCCAGACTGCCTGGGTGCTCTCTTTTGAAAAAGTGGCTCACTTTTTTGAAAGAAGAGATTGCAGTCTAGATGCTCATTTTCGAAAGAAGCTTTTTCAAAAGTATCTTTCGAAAAAGCCTCTTTCGAAAGAGGCTTGCAGTCTAGACGTAGCCTTAGAGATTATCTTTGAAGAGTCATAGAAGATTGAGAGATTCCAGGGGATTTGGAAAGGGTTTGTCCTTCCAGATCTATAACTGATTTTGTTGTCACATGGTCTTTTTCACCACAGGAATGCCATTGGTTTGCCAATAATGTGTGACCATCACACTTCTTTTAAATGAGCCTTTGACTCCTGAGTAACAGATCCAACTGCAAATCACAGAATCTCCATGTAAAACTCTTGACCAAGACTTTTAAAAATAGGTTGCTGCTGCTCTTTGTGTTGCTGTCTAAATCTATAGCTAGGCATCTAGCATGAAATCCTGGCTACGTTGAAATCAATGACAAAACTCCCACTGACTTTAATAGAGCCAGGACTTCACCCTCCATTTTCAAATGCGCTGAGCACCCAGCAGCTATCATTGACTACAGTGTAAGCTCGGTGCATTGAAATTCAGGTGAGAAAAAACCTATTCAGAAAAAGCATTTAAGTACAAACATAAGTACTTTGCTGAAGAGAGATGGATTTAAGCATGTAGTCAAGTACTTTCTTAATCAAAGCCTAAGGATTTAAGAATCTAACTTTAGGCACTTATTTTTGAAACTTTTGGCCTGTATTTGCTATCTCATTTTTTAAATAAGTGTCTCCCACAGGCTCAATATGAAGATATTATGAACCAGCTGGCACTAAAACAGGAAGTAGCTCTCAATTTACTACAGTATTTAGCATAAGTTATCCCCTTGGTAAAATGAACTAATTGAACTTAAACAAGATTCTGATCTTTAAATAGTATCAATAAAGTGGAAATTGTGAGGTGGATCCTCAGCTGAGGTAACTTGTCAGAACTCCTTGGAAGTCTATGGATCAAGTTAAGGACATTTTACCCCAGCTGTAACTGCCCCTATATTCTTCTGAACTAAATGGAATTTAACTTTTTTAGTGACTATTTGCCTATTCGAGGGATTTGTCCATACTTGTTTTTGCTGCACATGCTTTTCCTTGAGTTCATAATCAGATGTGCCCAGTGCTCCCAAAGACTTCAGTGAGAAAGAACTGAATACATTTTAAGCAAATACCCCAAGAATAACCAGATACGTTGCTTCTCTTAAAAGAACCTAGCAGCAAGATTACACTGCATGTTGTGGTGGCTATGTTTCTGAATCTATATAATTATTAAAAGGATCAGTTTGGCCAGTATTTGGACAGATGGTGTATACATACCTAATCCTTGGTGTATTTGCAGAAGAGCTAGAGTTAAACTGGTTTTTTGCATTTGCACTCACATACTGCTCTTTACTGACAGGAGCTTTAATTGAAAAAGCTTCAACTTTTATCCTAGCCAGTATTATTTTGCCCATAAGATGGATACAATTTGCAATTATATTTTTCTCTGTGGACTACATTATAGTATAAGTAATAATTAAACAAATCTTAACAGCTCTAGTCCAGATGCAGCAGTAGTACAGTGTGTGCTGAACAATTTCACTTGTACAGCTTTGAAGAGAATATATTGAATTCTTTAGGGGAAAATACAATTTGTTGTTTACTTTGGTATTAGAAAGTGCTGTGGTGTGAATATGATTTCTCACAGCAGTTCTGCAGGAGAGAGATTTTTTTCCCACAAAGATTTGAAGATGCCTGAGCAGGTCCACTGAGGGGAGGTGGGGTGGGAGAGGGCAAAGGGGGAAGTTGCCCTGGGGCCTGGTGATTAAAAGGAGCCTGAGACTCAGATGTGGCAGTGGTGGTAGCCGGAGACCTGGGACCCTGCTGTCTCTGAGGGCTTGGGGCGGGGGCGGGAGGGCGGGGGGAGGAGGGCATGGACAGAGTTGAGATTTGGCTGCACCAGCTCTGTCCCTTCAACCCGAGGCACTGCCCCTGCCAGGGTAGAGTATGGGGTCCCCCAACACACCTTATCCAGGGCCCTGCAGAAGCTGTCAGATCTCCTGTGCCAGAATGATGACTGGGGGTAAAGAAATAGATGTGCATAGCTATAGAAGAAATTCAGTATTAAGCCAGGTTTACACTATAGACTTCTGCTGATATATTTATATAAGTGTGATCCCTGACCCACACAGCAGTGCCAACAGAAGCTCCTAGTATGGGCACATCTTATACCAGCTAAACTGCACTGTACAATAGTTTGGCTCGCTCATGGAGGCCGGTTTTACTGTCATGGTACAAAGTGCAGTTGTGCATATACAGCTGCTTCCACACTGACAAAGCCTTGCCAGTAGAGTATGCCAGTATCTCTGTACTAGGGAAGCACTTTTAGTGTGGACCCACTCTAGTTCAGTGGTTTCCAAGCTTTTTTATACCACGGACAGGCAAACTCATTCAAAAACGGTTGGCGGCTGGTACTGAAATATTTGCATATTCATTATGGTAGTTAATTTATTTGTATATCTTCATATTCATAATGATAATTTTAGCCCATAGCTTATCAGGCAAATCAAAGAAGGGTGGACATGATGGGTAACAAGAATTTGAAAAACTGCTGCACACACATTTTAAAAAACCAATAAAATAGTTGCTAATACTTGTTTAAAGAGTATTCTCCAGTCCAAGCCTTTTGCCTCAATTGTACCAGAATTGAAGAGGCAGTATTAACGCATTGTGCACATTCGTATTTTCCTATACATTTCATAATGCATACTAATAGCGTGCGTACCTGCTGGTGGGGAGCAGCTGGAGATCAGGGGGAGGAGAGAGAGAGTGGGGAGGGAAGAGAACAGAGTCTCAGGAGCAGCCGCCCTTCACCTGGTGCTTTGCCCCGCCAGCCTAGGCAGCCGCTCTGCACGCAGAGCTTGTCCCTGCCGGCCAGGGCAGCCACTTTCCACCTGGTGCATGGCCCCACTGGCCAGCGTAGCCTCTTTGCATGCAGTACTTGGCCGTACTGGCCGGGGCAGCCACCCTTCACCCAGCATGTAGCCCCACCAGCCGTACCTCATGGCAATCACCAGAGCTGGAACTGGG
This sequence comes from Pelodiscus sinensis, assembly GCF_049634645.1. NCBI lineage: Eukaryota > Metazoa > Chordata > Testudines > Trionychidae > Pelodiscus > Pelodiscus sinensis. The sequence continues at coordinate 313,709,180 of NC_134711.1, forward strand.
GCCACAGTGAGGCTGCCCCAGTCAGGACAGCCTAACCATGGTCCTGGCTCCAGCTGCAGCACACCCAGCTTCCAGCCTCCCCACTCACCCTGTTGCTGCCTGTGGAAGTGCACAGGAAGGGAATTTCCTGGGAGCTCCAGGAGGTGGAACTAACTAAAAGCTGGGGGCGTGGCCTGGTAATGTGCTGCAGCCCGTCAGACAGGGGTTCGTGGCCCGCTGCTGGTCCATGGACCGGCAATGGGGAACCGCTGCTCTAATTTAACTCTATCAATGAGAGTGCAATTTCATCAAGGATGAACCTGGTCCCTTCATTTTATATGAACTTGGAAGGGGGAAAAGATTTTTTTAATGAATATTTTCCAAATGTAACTGCAACGTGGATATCCGGTAATTTCTCTGAAAGGCCTAGATTATGACAGGAAAAGGACTACTCACGAAATATTAAACAAATGAATAGGTTCTGGAAGGATGAAGGTTGAAATAAGATGTGAGTGAGTTGCTGATCATCACTGTTAGAACCCTGGAATGCACTTTTGCAGATAGTGACTGATTCAATAATATAGTTACTGATCCTTACTCACCTGTGTAACTTTAAGGATCTTGCATTGAATTTAGTGTTTACTGTTAAGCTTTTGTTCAAATACTTTGCTGGATTGTGGGTACTATAGGTAAGATTTTCAGGAGTAGCTACTGTTTGTGAAGGCCTCTCTTTTTTATATCTCAAGCTGGGCATGTAAAAATGGAGGCATCTGTTCCCATTTTTTAAAACGTTGATCTATGCCGCTTTCTGTTTTGATGGAGTTCTATTTCTGTATTTTCCCAGACATTTGCAGGCAGACAGATGTGCAGTATTTTTAATTGGTTCATTGATCCTTGCTGGTTTTTTCCTGCATTGACTCATAGCTATAATTATGGCATCACAAACGGTTGCCATAGAATGTATTATTAATGTCACAAAGAGAGGACTGTTTTTGAAGTATGTGTTAATATTATTTATGATTAATTATTATTTAAAATATTTGAGGCAGCTTACAAAATGTACAAAATTAAAATTAAAATTAAAACACAGTAGAAATATATATAAAATTTTAAATATACGAGACCCCAGAGGGAAATAAAACCTGCTGAAAATGTCTCAAGAGGAGGAACACACTTATACAGACTCAACCACCAATAAAAGCACGAGTAAAAAGAGCGGCTTTAGCCTGAAGCTGAAACAATACTAACATTGGTGCCATGTGAATATCCTGAGGAAGAGAATTCCACAGCCTGGGAGCAAAAGCTGAGAAGGCCCTGTTCCGCATAGATGTTAATCTTATCTCCATAAGTGGGGGAACACTGAGCAGAGCCTCCTCAGCTGACCTCAATGCCCAGGCAGGTTCATATGGGAGAAGACGGTTATATAATATGGGAGAAGATGGTAATATAGCGCTCAGGCTGAGTTTTCCATTAGAGTTGCAATGGAATATTGCACAGTTTGTTTCTCTTTTCATCATCTTTACCATTAGGAAGTTTCCCATTGACTCTGATGAATTTTAGATCAGGTCCTTACTGTGGGCAGCTTTCCAAATTCAAATTGAAGTACATTACTTGGAGAATGTCCCTAGAACTGAGTTAATCAGGTCACATTAGCCAGTTATCAAAGTCCTTTATCCTGCGATAAGAAGGCCGTTCATTCTATTTTGATTGTTCTTTTGATTGTTGCTGGCAGAAGCATTCTTGGAACTAGCCCTATTATGAGTTGTCGAGCAAGGCTGCATATTGGTGCAATGTTTGAAGCCATCCTGATGAAGATAAGACAAATGGGGATACATGTTGTGTCTCGAAATGCAACCCAATAGAGACAGTTCCTATTTCCAAGTGTGGCTGGTACCAGAGAAGGTCACAAGGAGGTATGAAGTAGCCATTTCATAGCCTGGTCATAGACAAAATTTCTAATTTTCCAGTAATTAGATCTTTGGATTATGTCCTGAGCATAGCATTTAAATCCCTCTCTCCTTTGGGGTGCGTCTAGACTACAGAGCTTTTTAGAAAAAAATGACCTTTTTTCGAAAAAAACTTCCCCTGCATCTAGACTGCTGCCACATTCTTATGAAAGTAAATCAAAAGACTGCGGCGGTTTTTTTGACCGTGGAAAACCTCATTTTACGAGGAATAATGCCTTTTTTTGAAAGTGCTCTTTTGGAAAAGAGGTGTTATTGAACGCAAACTGTGCTTTTCCAAAAGAGAGTATCCAGACTGCCTGGGTGCTCTCTTTCGAAAAAGCGGCTTGCTTTTTCAAAAGTACTTGCTGTAGTCTAGATGCTCTCTTTCAAAAGAGGCTTGTCGTCTAGACGTACCCTTGGGTTTGTACTTACTTTTTAAAGAAATTCCATTCTAACTAGTCTAACTTTATCTTATTGTCTATAGAAATGCCAAAGTCTTTTGTTAATTCCACTGGGCAAGATGTGGTCCAGGGGGCCGGATCTGGCCCGCCTAATGCTTTAGTCTGGCCTGTGGACCTCAACTGGCCACTTTCTATTTATATCCTCCTGCCTGTGCTATCAAATTTCTAGGCAGTGGCTCAGGCAGCAGGATCCTAGTTAAATGGCTCATGGCTCATCGACACGGCACTATCCCAGCAGGGGCCAGAGCCACAAAGCCTTTAAATAGCTACCACAACACTGGGTGACTGCCAGACAATATGGTAGTGGCAGCGTTGGGAGCTGTGAGCCCTTTGCTGTGTTTTTAATTCAAAGCCTCCGGTTCCAGAGAACTCTAGGGGAAGGCTAGTCCATAGCTCAGCCCCTTGCACTCAGGCCCCATCCCTTCCACGGGGTGGAGCTGGCCCACAAACACGTACCAAAATTAATTACATGCTCATCAACCCCCCGCAAAAATTATTGCCCACCCTGCACTAAGCTCTAGGCCTCAGTGACATCTTGTTGCTCATGAGTTCCACAGGCTAACTGTGACTATGTGAAAAGGAAATTTTAAATTCAGCTGAAAGAGTGCAAGGCCCAGTCACAATACTTGGCTTCCTCTTCAGATTACTTTAAAAAGGCCCAGTCCTGCAAATGTTTTGCATATGACAGTGTTAGCTGCTGACCCTTGATTGCTAAGAATTAGTCTGGAAATTTTGGAGGCCCAGTTGATTCTCACTCTCTCTGTGCTGACTTCATGCTTCTGTCAGAGATGACAGACATCCTTCATCCCTTTCATCCCCAGAACCCTTATGCCCATACTCCTCACGCTCACGCACACACACACACGTCCGGCAAGAACCCAGCCAGCTCCTGCACCCTCCCTCTTTGCCAGAACCCTCACCCCAGTCTGCTTCCGCACCCAGCAAGACCACCAGTCACCACAGGCTCTAGGACAAGGCGGAGGTGGGAGATGGATCCACTCCTCCACTCCCCAGAAAAGGCAGGAGGAGCAGTCGGGCAGCCACCACCAGGTGTGGGGGAGGAGTTGCATATAACTGTAAAGTTTAACTGATGAGCTCAGGCTCATTGGTTAACCATTTACCCAAGCACATCCCTAGCTCAAAATTGGTCTTCCTTACTTGTACTTTCCCCATAATTTGTGGCTTTCACATTTTTTACCTCTATGGCATAGAAATCTTTTCTCTATAAAGCAGATCTTCGGGTTTAATGTAAACCAAATAACGTGGTTTAAGAAAAGACATCCCGAGCCAACAGTTTTCATTAGAACACTCAAAGAAATAATTGCTTGTGTTTTACTATCAACAAGCCTCAACAAATAGCAGACAGATTTATTTTTATTAGCATCCCATTACGTTCAACAGTAAATTTCCTTTAAAAATGATGTGCTCCGACTACTAAGTATTTTCAAATAACGACAATATCAAGAAACATAATTACTTATCAGGATCTGCAGTAGTCCACATAGTGCGCATTTCTTTCCCACTCTTCCCCAATTCAGTTTACTCTCTCCCTTTTTAAAAAAGACACAGACCCTTTATGGTAACTATATTTGCATAGCAGCATATATAGATTTTGACAGAGTGGATACGTCAAGTATTTGGGCCTAATACTTTAGGACTGAGTCTAGCCTGTTTTGGCTTTCATAAAATCATAAGACTGGAAGGGACTGTTAGAATGTAGATGCTCAGGCCTGTTTGTGAAGGCCTATATGTGTATTCTTATCACTTGGCTGGTTACAGAGGCATAAAACAAACATAAATCAAAAATCACAAGCCTGTCTGTGAATGGGCCTTTCCCTCACTGTGACAGTCTGAGGCCTTGTTCCTTGGCGAAGCAGCAGAGGCAGTCATAAACTGTGAAGTGTACGTTCACAGCAAGGTTCCTTCTAAGTTGCTCAATCAGCCCTGCCCAGTCAGTCAGCTCTGTGCGCAGGCCCCTGAGCCCCTGTGCAACCAAACCCTTCCAGACAAAGAAAAGATCCTACCAGGTTTAAAGAAAACTTAGGGTGCTAGCTTTCTGTCTGGCAAGAACTCACTTATCAATAATTGTGGTTGTGAAATCCCAGTTTCTTTATATTTTCCCTGGGGGTCCCTAATTTTCTATTGTTAATCTGCATGGTCTCTTGGTTTTTTAATTGTTTGTCTCTCCTGTAGATGTAAATTAGTTTAAGGTGGTGGGCATAATTTGGTAATCACCCTCGAGGGAGGGTGTGGCAGTGGCAGGAAGGGGCAAAGGGAACAGACAGACCTTCTCCAACTCCCTGCTTGGCCCACTGGGACTTCTGGGCTTTACTGTGCAACTCCGCCAGCCAAAGATGGCCTGTGGGCTAGTAGTTTGAGACTCCTGATCTAGACAAACCTTGAGAGGTTTTTATCTAGCCTGCTTTTAAAAATCTCTAATGATGGAGATTCCACAACTTCCTTAGGCAATTTACTCTGGTGATAAACCACCCTGTCAGGAACTTTTTGCAAATGTCCAACTTATATCTCCCTACTTGCAATTGAAGTCCATTGCTTTTTGTCCTATCATGGTGAGAGGATAAGGAGAATAATTTTTCTCCCTCCTTCTTGTAACAGCCTTTTAGATACTTGAAAACTGTTAACATGTCTCCTCTCAGTCTTCTCTTTTGCAAACAAACCCATCCCTTGCAGATTAAACAAACCCACCTTTCAGTCTTCCCTCATAGGTCATGTTTTCTAGACCTTTAGTATTTCTTGTTGCTCATCTCTGTAATTTTTCCAATTTGTCCACATCTTTTTGTACACAACACTCCACTTGAGGCCAGCACAGAGTAGAGTGGAGGGATTACATCTAGAGTCTTACTTTCAACACTCTTGATTATACACCCCAGAATGGATGTTTTCTTCCTACCATATGCACAACATGTGTCAAGTGGCACACAGCCATGATTTGTTTCACTGGTTGGGTCGTTAGTTTCTTCAGCCCAGGATGGATATTGATGGGGAGTGCAATCTGAACACTTATCCATACCCTCCAGTGGCTCCATGTGAGGCAGCATGGTTCTTGGGATAGAGAACAAAATTAGGGAACCAGAGATCCAGATTCTGTCCCACTGGTCCATCATCTGACCTTGGCCAAGACCCCAGTGCAGCAAAACATTTAACCTCAGTGAGACTTGAGCACATATTGAAAGTAAAGACTGTGTTTACATATTTTGCTGAATTGGTGACCAAACTCTTAGGTCAAGATTTTGAAAGTGGCCACTGGTTTTGGTTGCCTTATTGCACCTTAGAACTTCTGACTTGCACTTATTATTTTCAGACAACGTCTCAAATGTTTGAGATAGAAAAAAAAAATCTCTGTCTCTAGTTCTGTCCATCTTTCTTGGCCAAATTCATCACTCACGTAAGAAGGTGCAAAGACAGGGGAATTCAGTGGTAGCACTGTTTGCTTCTTCACCACTCACCTTATACTGGACCTTAGTCTGCTCTCATTTATGCTCTCTGAATCTGACATTTTGTGGTAATTTATGTTTAAGTGGTTCAATTCTGCATTTATTGTAAGACATAAGAACATAGGACATGCTGGGCCAGAGCAATGGTCTGTCTAGGGTAGTATTCCGGCTTCTGATAGTAGCCGATGCCAGGAACTTCAGAGGCAATGAACAGAACAGGTAATTATCAAGTGATTCATCCTCCATTGCTCATTCCAGCTTCTGGCAAACAGAGGCTAAGGACATTTCAGAGCCTAGTTTTGAATCCCTGCCCATCCTGGCAAATATCCGATGGAACTATCCTCTGTGAATTTCTCCAGCTCTTTTTTTAATGTTCTTGTAGACTTGGCTTTCACAACATTCTCTGCAAAAGTTATGTAGGCTGACTCTGCATTGTGTGAAAAAATGCTTCTTTTCGTTTGTTTTAAATCTGTTAATTTCACATGATAAATCCTAGCTCTTATATTAAATGAAGAACTGACATTTACTCCTCCTCTACTTTCTCCATTTCAGTCATGATTTTATAGACCTCTACCCCGTATTGGTCATCTCTTTTCCAACTTGAAAAGTCTAAGGGTACGGCTAGATTACAGTGCTTTTCCAGGATGCCAGAGGTATCCCAGAAAAGCTCTGCCACGTCCAAGGAACGCATCTGCTTTTCTGAAAAAAAATTCAGAAAAGCAGACGCATTTTCTCAGCATCCCTGTAAACCTCATTTTACGAGGAAGAAGGGATGTTCCGAAAGAGGGTTTTTTTCTGACATTTGGCCCTGTGTAGACAGGCCAAAAGTTGGAAAAGCCTCTTTCGGAAGAAAAGTGGAAAAAATTGCAGTTCATGATTTGCATATCTTTTTCCGACTTTTCTTTATAGTGTAGACACAGCCTTAGTCTTACTAATCTCTCCTCATATAGAGGCTGTTCCCTAACTATTACTGTTGTCCTTTTCTGTACCTTTTGAAATTCCAATTTATCTTTTTTTAACCTCAGGTAACCAGATCTGCACTAAGTATTCAGATGGGGACATACCATGGATTTATATAGGTAAACATCATACTCCTTAAATATATTTTATCCTAAAAACCAATGATGACTATGGTTACAGTTATCCATGTCTCCATGGAATAGTCTATAAAGCTGCCTTTGAGTAAATAGGTACAGGACTGAGATAATATAACAGATTGTTTTAAATGGTGAAAAAAATAGCTGGTGCCCAGTTTTTGAAATCTTACAAAGTAACTTCTGTTCATCTGCTTCATTACACTCTCTTTGATAAGATTCCTCCCAATCCTTCACAGATGCTTGTCTTCAATAATCCATCATATTAAGATGTGCTGGCCTGGTCAGTAAAAAAGCATTCATGAGCTGTCATAAGAACATAAGAATGGCCATACTGGGTCAGACCAAAGGTCCATCCAGCCCAGTACCCTGTCTGCCGACAGTGGCCAATGCCAGGTGTCCCAGAAGGAGTGAATCGAACAAGTAATGATCAAGTGATCTCTCTCCTGTCATCCATCTCCATCCTCTGACAAACAGAAGCTAGAGACACCACTCCTTACCCATACTGGCTAATAGCCATTATTGGACTTAACCTCCATGAATTTATCTAGTTCTCTTTTAAACTCTGTTAGGGTATGTCTACACTACCATCCAAGTTTGAACTAGGGTGGTAATGTAGTCAACCGGAGTTGCAAATGAAGCCCGGGATTTGAATTTCCCGGGCTTCATTTGCATCTTGCCGGGCGCCGCCATTTTTAAATATCCGCTAGTTCGGACTCCGTGCCGTGCGGCTACACGCGGCACGGAGTAGGTAGTTCGGACTTGGCTTCCTATTCCGAACTACCGTTACTCCTCGTTTCACGAAAGAGTAATGGTAGTTCGGAATCGGAAGCCTAGTCCGAACTACCTACTCCGTGCCGCGTGTAGCCGCGCGGCACGGAGTCCGAACTAGCGGACATTTAAAAATGGCGGCGCCCGGCAAGATGCAAATGAAGCCCGGGAAATTCAAATCCCGGGCTTCATTTGCAACTCCAGTTGACTACATTACCACCCTAGTTCAAACTTGGATGGTAGAGTAGACATACCCTTATAGTCCTAGCCTTCACAACCTCCTCAGGCAAGGAGTTCCACAGATTGACTATGCACTGTGTGAAGAAGAACTTCCCTTTTTTTGTTTTAAACCTGATGCCCATTAGTTTAATTTGGTGGCCCCTAGTTCTTGTATTATGGGAACAAGGAAATAACTTTTCCTTATTCACTTTTTCCACACCACTCATGATTTTATATACCTCTATCATATCCCCCCTTAGTCTCCTCTTTTCCAAGCTGAAAAGTCCCAGTCTTTTTAATCTATCTTTTTATGGGACCCATTCCAAACCCCAAATCATTTTAGTTGCCTTTCTCTGAACCTTTTCTAATGCCAGTATATATTTTTGAGATGAGGAGATCACATCTGTATGCAGTATTCCAGTACTCCATCTTATTCTCTATCCCTTTTTTAATGATTCCTAACATCCTGTTTGCAGCTGCACACTGTGTGAATGTCTTCAGAGAACTATCCACAATGACTCCAAGATCTTTTTCCCGATTAGTTGTAGCTAAATTAGCCCCCATCATATTATATGTATAGTTGGAGTTATTTTTTCCAATATGCATTACTTTACATTATCCACTTGCCCAGTCACTCTGTTTGGTGAGATCTTTTTGAAGTTCTTCACAGTCTGCTTTGGCCTTAACTACCTTGAGCAGTTTAGTATCATCTGTAAACTTTGCCACCTCACTATTTAACCCTTTCTCCAGATCATTTATGAATAAGTTGAATAGGACTGATCCTAGGACTGACCCTTGGGGAACACCACTAGTTAACCCTCTCCATTCTGAAAAGTTACCATTTATTCCTACCCTTTGTTTCCTGTCTTTTAATCAGTTCTCAGTCCATGAAAGGCTCTTCCCTCTTATCCCATGACAACTTATGTATTTATAGCTCTTCTGCAATCTGAATAACTTTAGTGGCATAACAAAGTATGCCAGGGCTGCCTATTAATCATCTAGATTTAATTTTTTTCCTGTTCCACACTGGGACAAATTGCAACCTTTCCAATTTTTTTTACAAAAATATGTAAGGAGGAAGCACAGACCCACAGTAACCAAGGCATGCAGATAGGATACATGAGACCCAGCTTCAACTCACTACCACAAATCAGGTAGGAAAAAGATTTAAACCTGGGTTCTCCACATACTAATGGAAATTGTTTGAGATTGGGCTATTGGCTATTATGGAGCATGTGTGAAAAATCAACATTTTCCAATGAAACATTGTTGAAGGATTCCCAACCAGAGAAGTTTTACATCAATGGCCAGATCTTCAAAAGAATTCATTTGCCAGTTAGGCATCTTTATTTTGGTGTGTATGTAGGACTTGAGCTCTCTTCAAAATCCAGTCTCAGTTGTTGGACAGCTGGCATGGGAAAAGCTTACCCATGCAGGTGTCTAGTTCCTGTTCCATTAGGATCAAACTCTGTTAAGGAGAGATTTCACACCAATGCTGGTGACTTAGAAGAGCAAATGTTTTAGGCCTACTAGCACATGTGCTTTCATTTCACAGACTTGTTGGTGTTTTTATTCTACCTTCATAGCATACTGGAAAAAAATGGCTGTGATTACTGTATAAAGAGTTTAAAAGTTTGCTTACAAATGATCCCCATATGGTGGGTGAAATATATCCTCTGTGTCTAATGAAAGGCTGTATTGGTATAATATCGCCATCTCTAGATATTTCACATATTATTTTAAGGCTTCATAACTCTCTTAATATACCAAATAGCAATAGTGGTACATTGTCAGTGTGCACTTACAAACAATATACAATGCACACTTGAGTGCTTTCATTGGATTTGTATGTATTATTTTTATATGGATTGCCAGCAGAGCAAATTCAAGCCTGAAGCACATTTCTATTGTTTATTACAAGCATATTTTGTAAGTAAATACAATAACTCAAATGGAAATATTCTGGGTCTCTTATTATGAATAACCAAAATTTCCTTGGGTCAAAGACAATCTTGGACCTATTTCCACCACTAACAATTGCTCTTTAACACCAGCAACAGTGGAATATATTGGATTTATAGCATGACATTCACTCTGTCTGTCTTCTCAATGCAGGCGCTTGTAATTTAAAGGAAAGTCATTTATTCTCCAGCGAGTCCTCTGTCAGAGCATTGTGAAAGCTTTCAAAGGCATCATTTAAACAGGGCATCCATCACGGGCCGTCAGGCTCCTTAGCCTGGTGAGGATTTTCACACTGTTGTGCCTGGGATGTAAACAAAGATAATGCCTTTGATTTTCTTATTGATCCTTTTTGGTCTGAGTGTGCTGCTAGACAAAGGGAACTTTCCAAATCTGAACAGCCTGCCAGAGCACTTACTTCTGCTTCTGTCAGGCAATGGTGCCTCTTTCCTTCCAGGCCTTTCTATCTGATTGCTATTTTTTTTTTTTTGTCTGTGGCTGGCTCTGCGGTGATTAATGGTAGGTCAGGATTAGGTAGTAACCTGATATTGCTCAACTAAAATACAGGAGAATCATTCTTTGGCTGGTGTGATTGTCATGGAGTCGCACCATTTCCCTCGAAAGGTCATTAATACCACTCATCCAAGAGGGAATGGAATTATCTAAAAATTGTTATCATCATGAATCCTATTCTTTGACTTTGATGAAGAATTCTAGCAACAAAGGTTATCTCTTATTATCTGATATGAGTTTCCACAGCCAGTCTGGACAGTTCATACAAACACATTTTGGTGAACAGTGAGGATATATCTGTGTTCTTTTGAAATAATCACTGTGGGTTTTGCTCATTCTTCTCTTGAAATGATTTTAGGTTTGGAAATCCTGAGCTGAATCAGAAATGTACTGCACAAAGAAGGCATGAAGGCATGTTCAATTTTTAACATGAGTAGCACAGTAGACAATATTTTTGATAAAATATTGGGAGTTGATCTGATTATTATGCTGTATGCAAATAGGAAACTATGTGAAACCATACCAGCATGACATTTGGTATCTATTAGGAAAGTTAGGGTATGTCTACACTACAGCGCCAATTCGAACTAACTTAGTTCGAATTAGTTAATTCGAACTAACGCAGCTAGACCTAAAAACTAGTTCGAATTAGCATTTTGCTAATTCAACTAGCGCGTCCACACTGATTGGACACAGGGGCGCATTTAAGGGCAGCTGAAACTGGTTCTGGCAGGGCATCAGGTCAGTAGTTGCATTGTGTGGCTGCTGTCTGAGGCTATCTGAGGCTCGTGCTTAAAGGGACCCCCCTGGACAGCCGGTTCTCAGCTTTTCCTGCTTGCTTGCCAACCTCGCCGAGGGACAGCAAAGTGTTGGTCTCTGTACCCGTGTGTGTCGGTGCTTCCCTTCCGGGCCGCCGCCACAGGTGGCAATATGGAGCCAGAGCTCACCCTGCACCTTCTGGTGCACTTTCTGGACTTGCTGCTGCAAGCCTGCCAGCAATGGCTCGAGGCTGCCTGGCACCTCCTGGTGCACGTCAGCCCCCTGCCTCTCCACCTGGCCGCCCTGGGGGCCGTGGAGGAGCCGTGGCGGCGCCCCGGCACGAGCGTGCCCCGCCGCATCTGGTGTCTGGACACCAGCAGCGACTGGTGGGACCGCATTGTCCTGGAGCGCTGGGAGGACTGACAGTGGACCCATAACTTCAGGATGAGGAGGGACACCCTCCTGGAGCTCTGCGAGTGGCTCGCCCCTGCTCTGCGTAGAAGGGACACTCGCATGAGGCCCGTCATCCCCCTCCAGAAGCGGGTGGCCATCGCCCTCTGGAAGCTCTCCACGCCGGCCAGCTACCGATCCGTCGGGAACCAGTTCGGCGTGGGGAGATCCACCGTCAGAGCGGTGCTCATGCAGGTATGGCACTCGTCGGCCACTGCGCCGGGGGAGGGAGGGGGGCTGCAAGGAGGGGATGGGCTGCCCCAGGGACAGAGGGGGGGCGGGAGAAGGCGAAAGCCCCCCGCACCGGAGGGGTCGGTCTGTCCTGGCCATACTACACACCGCCAGGGGGGTTGCTTCCGGGAGTGGGGCGCGGGGCACTGCCAGGGCACGAATGCTTCCAGCCACCCGGGCGCCCCACTGATTGGCGCTTTGCTGTGTCTCTCCGCAGGTGGTCAAGGCCATCAACCGGGTGTTGCTCCGCAGGGTGGTCCGCCTCGCCGACCCGGACGCCGTCATCCGGGGATTCGGCGCCCTCGGCTTCCCCAACTGCGAAGGGCCATCGACAGGACGCACATCCCCATCCGTGCCCCGGAACACCAGGCATCCCATTACGTGAACTGCAAGGGGTACTTCTCCATGATCCTGCAGGCCGTGTGTGACCACCGGGGACAATTCACGGACATTAATGTGGGCTGGTCCGGCAAAGCACACGACGCCCGGGTGTACCGCAACTCGTCCGTGTGCGAGCGGCTGCAGGACGGGACCTTCTTCCCCGACCGCCACATCAGGGTCGGGGACATGGACATGCCCGTGTGCCTGGTGGGGGATGCCGCCTACCCACTGCAGCCGTGGCTGATGAAGCCCTACATGGGGGAACCTCAATCCCTCCCACCAGGCCTTCAATGTCAGGCTGACCAGGGCCCGCATCGTGGTGGAGGGGGCCTTCGGGCAACTGAAAGCCCGCTTACAATGCCTCCTCACCCGTCTGGACCTAGCTGAGCAAAACATCCCTCTCGTGGTGGCATCATGTTGTGTGCTCCACAATTTATGTGAGAGAAAGGGGGAGGCTTTCCTGCCAGCCTGGATGGCTGAGGCTGACCGCATGGCTGGCCACTACGGTCAGCCCCACACCGCCGCTGTCCGGGAAGCACAGCGGGGGACCGTCCGGATCCGGGAAGCCCTGCGGGAGAGCTTCCTGGTGAAGGAGGAGTACTGACCTCTCCCTTGCATGCCCCACTGGGGCCTTCTTCCACCCTACCCCCCTTCCCCTTTCCCCTCCCCACCTACTATCAAATAAAGACACCTGTTTTTCAAACAAAAATGTCTTTTTATTTAACATAACTGGGGTAGGGGGAGGGATGGGGGAGGGTGGGAGAGGGGAGGGGGAAACCTGGGACGAGGGAGCTGGAAGGGGAGGGAAGGGAGGAAGGTAAAGGAAAGCTCAGGGGTGGGGGTCCGGCTGCCTCTCCTGTCTTGCAACACTGCAGGTCCGGGGGCGTCGGTGGGGAATGGTTGTGGAAGGTGGGGCAGGAGGGACGGGGTGTGTGGAGGAAGCAGGAGCGGGAGCAGGGGGAGCAGGAGCGGGAGCAGGGGGAGCAAGGGGAGCAGGAGGAGCAGGAGCCGGAGCAGGGGGAGCAGGAGACAGAGCAGGAGGAATTGGGAAGCAGTCGAGCAGGCTCTGGAGGTGGCCTCGCAGGGCACGGCCCTGCTCCTCCAGTGCTTCCAAGCTCCTCCGGCGCAGCCTCAGGTCCTCCTGGACCCAGTGGTCCTGGGGAGCTGGTGCTCCAGGAACCGGAGGTGCCGCCTCTGGTAGTCCTCTTGGTTCCTGGCTCTCCTGCTTGCCCGGGCGCGGGTGGCTGCTGCAGGCGGGGTGGTGTGCCCTGCAGTCACAGGTGCTGCGGCTGTGGTGAAACAAGAACAGCGGTCAGTTACCCCAGGGGCCCAGGTGTGTGAAACCCAGCTCCCCTCTGCAAGGCCAGGGCCCCTGCAGGATCCCCAGCTGCTGCTCCGTGGTGGGCAAGACCCAGGCGCATGGTCCCAGGGCTCCCTCTCGCCCCAGCCCCCCGTACACATAAGGGGAGCATGATGGTACTCACATGTGGATGCCTCCCCGGCCTTGGACGACACAGGCGAGCAGCTCTGTGGGGTGCCTCGGGGGTCCTGGGTTTTGGGAAGGCTGCCGGCAGGTTCCCGGCTCTCGGAGCCCTCCTCCTCCTCCTCGGTATCTGGGAGCAGTCCCTCTGCCCTGGGGTCTATCACCTCCCAGGGGGCAGGGACGGCATGAGCCCCCAGGATGCGGTCCAGAGCCTGGAAGTGGGGGCACGCCTCCGGGTTGTCCCCTGGCAGGCAGACCCACGAGTAGGACTGCCACAGGTCCTTGATCTTACAGCGCACCTGCTCCCGGCTGCGCTGGTGGCCCCTGGCGGCCAGGCTGGCAGCCATGCGGCCATACACTGCCACGTTCCTGTGGCTAGTGCGGAGATCGTGGACATTGGAGGCTTCCCCCCAAACCTCGATGAGGTCCACGATCTCCGCACTAGACCACGCGGGCGCCTGCCTCTTGTGGCCCCGGGCAGGGTCCTGGGAGCCGCCAGGCTGGTCCCGGGAAGAGGGGGAGGGGTGGGGGGCATCGGGTGTCTGGCTCATGGGGTGTCAGCTGCTGGGTGTGCTGGCACGGGTGCTGGCAGCCTTGCAACTGGCACAAACCCTGTAGCCAGCCCGTGGCCCTTTAAGGGCTCCGGGGCCGGGAGGGGGGCAGTAGAGTTTCCCTGGTGTTGGCCAGAGTGGCCACCAAGGAAAGCTGGGGAGGGCTAGCCTCCCGCTAGTTCGAATTAAGGGGCTACACACCCCTTAATTCGAACTAGTAAGTTCGAACTAGGCTTAATCCTCGTGGAATGAGGTTTACCTAGTTCGAACTAAGCACTCCGTTAGTTCGAATTAAATTCGAACTAATGGAGCGCTAGTGTAGCGCCTATGAAAGTTAGTTCGAACTAACGTCCGTTAGTTCGAACTAACTTTGTAGTGTAGACATACCCTTAGAATGTTACAGGTCAGGTCTTAGATGCTATACATAATAATCTGAAGATTTTTTAAAATATATCATGGTCCGATTTCTCAGCTGGTGTAAATCAGCACCACGCCATTGAGCCGACAGAATGATACTGAACCTAACTGAGGATGTTTTGCTTCATTACCACATCACTCAGAGATGCTAGTTGCATAGTTTTAGCCATTGTGTTCTTTATTTGTTCTTTCACATTAATCAAAAATAGTTGCCCCAAATTATGTTACTTAGGAGCATGAGTAAGAGAAGCTGCAGCCTGTTTTCAGAAGAATTTTTAAAACAGGTAAAAAATGGAGCAAATCTGTGTTAGGCAAAGTGCATTGAGAAGTTACTTTTTCCTCCTATTTCAAATGTCTCATTATAGTTATGGAATTAAAGTAAAAACAGCAAAGTTTAGGATGAGTATGAGAATAAAAAGATAACCCTCCTGTGAACATGATTCTTCCTTTCTAATTCAGGGTGGGAATCCCCAAAACCTAGTAAGTCCATTAGGGATTTTCCAGATGAAGACAGTCCGGACCCAGCCTCGGGTATGTCTACTGCAGAGTTTTTCCGGAAAAACAATACTTATGTCCACATTGCCTTTGTGTTCTTTTGACAGAAAGTTGAAAAAACGAATGGGTTTTTTTGATGATGGTAAACTTCATTCTACAAGGAAGAAGCCTTTTTCAGAAAAAGCTTTTTCAGAAAAAGGTGTGTGTGGACATGGAAGAGAGAGGTTTTTTTGAAAGAAGAGGCCTCCAGGAAAAAGCACAGGTGCCCTGGTGGCCATTCCGTTCATAATAATCACAATTGAAATGTGAGATAGTGTCCAATCAATGTGGATGCTATCTTTCGAAAAAGCTGATCACTGTTTTGTTGTGCTTTTGCTGTTTGGACACTCTCTTCTGAAAGAAGTTTTTCCGGAAGATCTCTTCTGAAAAAGCTTCTTCTGAAAGAAGCTTGCAGTCTAGATGTCACCCTCGTGAGAAGCTCTGTTACTTTATGCAATATTCTCCATAGAAAGTTCTAGAAGCTTGAAACCTATAAATTAGATTGCAAAAAGCCCTTGAAATAGGGATTATCAGTAACATCATGAACCAGGGAACCAGGGAAGGGAAAATATGTTTTTTTTTCCTGTCCCTACCTTTAATGATTTTATTATTTGGACTATCAAGTTTTTGTAGATAGGAGTGGAGAGGAAAGGGTCAGATTTTGCAGCTTCAATGTCACATAATGACCACTTACTCACATGAATTTTAGTGGGGCTGCTTGAATGAGCAGGTGATTAAAGATGTACAACTGGTACCTAAATAAACAACATACCCATCTCCTCTTTCCGTGATTAGCTTTGTGTTTTAATTTATTATGACTATCCTAAACCCCATATATAAATGTTGGGATAGTTCAAGTATTGTAAAATTCCCATGTAATTAAGGAAAAGGCAGCAAAGATCAAATTCAGGAAACATATGGTTTCCTAAGGCTTCTTTTCTCCAGTATTTTCACTCTTCTATAATATAATTTCCCGGAATTTACTTTGACACAGAGCTGTAATGTATTTTAATGTAAAAATGAATAAGTGAGGCACTACATCAGTGGTCTCCAATCTTTTTAACCGCAAAATCATTTTTTCAATTTAAGTGCAATGTAAGATCTACCTCAAACCCAAATTTCCTGCCCCACTTCCTTCCCATCCCTTCTCTGAGGCCCTGCCCCTCCTCCACCCCTTCTCTGAGGCCTTACCCTGCTCACTCTATCCCCTTTCCTCCCCCATCCTCACTCACTTTCACGAGGCTGTGGTAGGAGTTTGGGGTGCAGGCTCTGGTCTTGGGCCAAGGTTTTTGGAGTGTGGGAGGGGTTCCGGGCTTACCCCAGGGCAGGGGATGGGGTCCAGGAGGGATTTCAGGGTGCAAGCTCTGGGAAGAAGTTTGGGTGCAGGGGGACTCACATCTGGGGCAGGAGGTTGGGTGCAGGAGAGGATTCAGGACTGGGACAGGAGTTCAGGAAGCAGGCTCTCACTGGGCATCGTTTAACAGAGACAGCTTCCGGGTGGTGGAACAGTGGGGTTAAGACAGGCTTACTCCTGCCCTGGCTCTTCACCACTCCTGAAAGCATCTGGCACGTACAGCAATGGTTCCATGGCACCATGTGCTGCCTCTCATCTACAGGCACTGACCCCACAGCTTCTACTGGCCAAGGCTCCCTGTTATTAATCAATGGGAGCTGCAGGAGTGGTGTCTGCAGGCAAGGACAGTAAGCGGAGACCCCCTGCTCTGCTCTTCTCAGGGGCTGCAGGGACATGCCAGCCACTTCCAGGAGCAGCAATTACCCCAGGGATAATTACTCCAGCCATGACAGGTTAGGCATTTTAGAACTCACTATTCAAAGAATTAAATGTAAGTGTAAGAGAGAAATGAAAATTATGAAGTGCACTGACCAGTCAAAAACTAAAAATAACCCACTTTGCAAGCAATAAAAGAAGTAACAACAATAACAACAACCACCCACATGTGTTGGGGTCAGAAGACGTGAGTGAAGGACAGTGTGTGTTTGTGAGACTGACAGAGACATATACATTGTGTGAGTGTGACAGAGATTTGCATTGCCAAACTCCCTCCATTTCCTTCTCTCTGGGTATGTCTACACTACAAAGTTAGTTCGAACTAACGGACGTTAGTTCGAACTAACTTCAATAGGTGCTACACTAGCGCTCCGCTAGTTCGAATTTGAATCGAACTAGCGGAGCGCTTAGTTCGAACTAGGTAAACCTCATTTTACGAGGACTAACGCCTAGTTCGAACTAGCTAGTTCGAACTAAGGGCTGTGTAGCCCTTTAGTTCGAACTAGTGGGAGGCTAGCCCTCCCCAGGTTTCCCTGGTGGCCACTCTGGCCAACACCAGGGAAACTCTATGCCCCCCTCCCGGCCCCGGACCCCTTAAAGGGGCACGGGCTGGCTACGGTGCCCGTGCCAGGTGCAAGCCTGCCAGCACCCAGCTAGCAGACCCTGCACCTGGCACGGCACAGAGCCACCCACCCGATGCCCCCCAGCCCACCCCCTCTTGCCGGGACCAGGCTGGCGGCTCCCGGGAGCTTGCCCTGGACCGCAAGAGGCGGGCACCTTCCTGGGCTAGTGCAGACATCGTGGACCTCGTCCACGATCTCCGCACTAGGCACAGGAAAGTGGCTGTCTAGGGCAGGAGAGCTGCCAGCCTGGCCACCCAGGACCAGGTGTGCATGAAAATCAAGGGGGTCCACTGAGACCCCCGACACTGAGCCCTGAGCTTACAATGGCCGTACTGGGTCAGACCAAAGGTCCATCTAGCCCAGTAGCCTGTCTGCCAACAGCGGCCAACCCTAGGGACCCTGGAGGGGATGGACCGAAGACAATGACCAAGCCATTTGTCTCGTGCCATCCCTCTCCAGCCTTCCACAAACTTTGGGCAGGGACACCACTCCTACCCTCTGGCTAATAGGACTCCATGGACCCAACCTCCATGACTTTATCTCACTTCCCTTTCAACTCTGTTCTAGTTCTAGCCTTCACAGCCTCCTGCAGCAAGGAGTTCCACAGGTTAACTATTTGCTTTCTGAAGAACAACAACTTTCTCTTACTAGTTTCAAGCCTGCTACCCATTCCTTTCCTTTGGTGTCCTCTAGTCCTTCTTTATGGGAACTCAGGAAGAACTTTTCTGAATGCACCCTCTCCACCCAACCCCTGCTTTTAGAGACCTCTATCCTGTCCCCCCTCCGTCTCCTCTTTTCTAAGCTGAACAGTCCCAGTCTCTGTAGCCTTTCTTCATCTGGGACCTGTTCCCAACCCCTGATCATGTTAGTTGCCCTCCCCTCTCCCAGCCTTTCTCTTCCCCTCTCCCACCTCCTTTTCCCAGTCTCCCCCAGTTTTTTTCAATAAAGACAGAGTCAATGTTGGAAGAAACGTTATCTTTATTTTGTACATCAATAAGAAGGGGGGCTAGGGAAGGGTAAGTGGAAGGAGGTGAGGGAGGAATGGGGTACGAGCCCCCGATGGGGAGGACTGGGCTGGCTCTGCGGGCTTCTGGGGGTGGAAGCTCTCCTGCAGCCCCCCAATTACTCCCTCTCCCCAGATGGCAGCCTGCGGCAAGTGCAGCCGGGCTGATGGCCGAGTGCTGTGATGTGCCCAGTGTGGGCACTCAGGGCACTCCAAGCCAGAACTTCTTTGCAAGCGGGGCACCCCTTAGAACTGTGTGTCCGGGGTGGGGGTCGGGACACTTTAAGCGCAGCCCTCGGCTAGCCTGAGACAGCATCTCCATGCTCTAAGTCCTCCTTTTATGCCCTGCCGGCACTGCTTCCAGCCATCCTTAAGCCCTGTTCAGAGTCCACTCAATGTGGACTTACTAGTTCGAACTAGCAAAACGCTAGTTCGAACTAATTTTTAGTTCTAGATGCGTTAGTTCGAACTAGCTTAGTTCGAATTAACTAATTCGAACTAAGTTAGTTCGAACTAGCGCTGTAGTGTAGACGTACCCTCTGTGTGGAGATGGGGAACAGAAGTGTGGGAAGGAGGGACACCCTGACATCAGTGCCTCTATTTTCTCCCTCCCACACTCCTGCACAGAAAGCAGGAGGCTTTCAAGGGGGCAGCTCCAAGGCAGAGGGTAGGAGCAGCATGACAGTGGGTGGAGGGGCAACTAAAGGGCCAGCAATTGATAGCTTCCTGGCCAAACCAGTCAGGATCACCTCTCAGAGGCTCCAAGATCTACCAGTAAATCCCGATCTACTGGTTAGTGACCACTGCTCTACATCTTCTCCATATGCCTCATTAATTATAAACTTCTAGTGAAGTTTATAACATAAATACATCAGCCCGGGGACAGAGCTAGCTGCAGAGAATTGACAGATGTGCCTAGTATATATTTGGATAATGGTAGAGAATGGATCACAGTAGTTAGCCAGCACTGGGTGAACTGCACCAGATATATTTTTGTAGGAAAAGTAGCATTGAACAGACATTTTGCCTTGTTTAGTGCTCTAAGAGGGGGTATGTAACAACAACAAATGTTACTGCTGGTTACAGGAATCTTGCTGACCAGTTTGCAATAAAGACAATCTCAGGAAAGACTTATTGCAGCTAGAACTGGTAAAAACAATTATTTTTGCATTTCTGAAAAATACCAACCCCCAAAATATTAGGTCCAAAACATGAAATAGTCTCATTCAAAATTGTATCCTAGTGCCTCATGAAAGTTATAGTTCAGATGCTTTATGTTCTTGGGTGTCTGGTTCAACTCTGGCTACCTGATGCACTGGTGCATCACAGGAGACACCTTTCATGGAACAGAAAATGTTTCAACAGAAACCTAATTTTCCTTCAAAGCAATTTCAGTGGAAAAAACTTGGACCAACCCTAATTGCTGCTCCTTCAAAATAGAAATCGCAGGTACCCTGGCCAGTGACTGCTGAGCACAGCACAAATGCTATTTGGCTGGAGAACTCCAGCCAAGAAGGCTGTTTAAGCCTGTAGGTATCTACCAGTTTCTCTGTCCAAACTATCAAGCTTTATCTCTGTCTAACATCTCCTCAGTGGAGCCATTGTTCTTTGGCTGTCAAACAAAACCAGCCCTATCTCTTCCCTTGGGCTGAAGGAGTTTCTGAAAACTTTCTAGATTTGCAATTTAATTCAACGAGCTTTCTTTTTTGAAAAAGAGATTTGCACCATCAGATTTGAATGTGACCTACATGCGTCTCTGCAATTCCACAGAACTCTCCGAAGAATAAAGTTCTCTTTAGCATGAGTAAACATGACAGATTAGGTTGCTTAAGGCTTAAGTTCAATGCTCATTGAAGTCATTGGGAGACTTTCCTTGGCTGTCAGTGAGCTTTAGATCAGGCTCTTTGGGTTGAACTATATCCTTACAATCTGCCCAGAACAATCAGAAGCATGAGCTGCGTTGCCCTGAGCAGACCAGGAAATGAACTGTGACACGGACTCACAATTCCTCCTTGCTCTGAGCATCAGAGAGTGTAATAGCTTTTCATCCAGCACACTTTGGGTACGTCTAAACTACATGGCTCCGTCGACGGAGTCATGTAGATTTGTTTGTTTGGCAAAGGGAAATATAAATTTAAATTTAAATGCACTAGTCTGGACGCTCCCCTGTCAAAATGAAAGCCTTTTATCGACATCCCCGGTAAACCTCATCCTACAAGGCATAACGGGGATGTCGATAAAAGGCTTTCAGGTTGCCGCGGAGTGTCCAGACTAGCGCGCTGAGCCATGCAAATTTAAATGAAGCCGCGATTATTTAAATTGCAGCTTCATTTCCCTTTGCCGATCTGTCTAATCTACATGGCTCCATCGATGAAGCCATGTAGTCTAGACACACCCTTTGTGTGGCCAGTTAACCACCATGTCCAGGCAGGAAATAAACCAAATGCCCCACTCCTCCCCCAACCATGTGCTTGCAGTAGAGCATGTTGGGTAATCTCTCCCTACTTTCTTCTCTTAGCAGGGCTAAGAAATGTAGCAAAGATTAGGAATCTTGACTCATTTTGCCAAAGTATTGGTGCTGACCATTAGCAAGGGTAGGCACTGGTATAAAATGTTTTGCTTTTCAGAGCATGCTGTGAGGAGCAAAGTGACAGTACATACATTATCTCCATCCATTGATAAAAAAGGTTACTACTGAACAGTTGTAAAATGCCTCATGCATACCTAGCAGTAATAGCCAGATGTTTAATGGTCACATGTTGTCCTAACTGTTTCGCTCCTCCTTTGCCACAGGAACCACCTAATGCATCATAAGAATTAGAAATGGAAGCATTCTATGAGGGATTCTATGAGGGATGAAACTACCTGAACACAGGGTGAGCTTCTGCCCAACCCTCACATGATGGGTAGGAATGGGGTGGGAGTCATGGTAAAACTGTCATGCCTGCATTCAGGGGAGAGCAGTGACTGCTCCCTAAATACTCCCCAGAGAAGTATAGTACCCTAAGATGCATGGGAGGGCAGAGAGATGGTAGAGACAAGATCCCATTGCAACCAGTGAAACAGAGTTAGCACATGGTAGGGTGATGGGGGAGGGGCAATCTACACCACCCCAATGGACAATGTAGAGTACTTAGTCACTGTAAATGTCTGGATCTGAGGAAAACTCCCTGAGGCACAGTTTCCCCTTGTGCCCCTGTGTACAGCCCTCTTCCCTTGTATACACACACACACACACATACATACACACACTCACTTAGCACATCTTTTTTGAGAGGAGGGGACACTGGGCAGCTGTCTGGGAAAGGTTTGCTCAAGTGAAAATATTTGAAATATTGTGGCATTGGCAGATGAGTGGTATAATGACATGTTCTTGTCAATCACTTAACGTAGGCAGGTGGAAAAGCTGGGCTAAAAAGCTATTGAGAAGCAGAAGTAGCATTACTGGTAACTGAACAGGAAAGCTCAGACACCTCTCAGCAGCCCAAGGGATTGATTAGGGGTGATGCTTGTCTGCAGTGTCTCAGGGAACATTGCAACTGGGATGCCACTCAGCTACAATTTCTCTGGCACAACTGTGTGGAGAATGGAAACACACAAACTAGCTATGGTCCTTTCAAGGTCTTAACATACTCCCTTTCCCCTTAGGCCACATCTCCACTTGCCAGGGGATCAATGCTCTGGCAATCGATCCTCTGAGGTTTGATTTAGTGGGTTTAATAAAGACTCAGTAAATCGAATGCTGAGGGTGCCCCATGGGCACCAGTACTCCTCACTGTTGCAAGGAGTAAGAGAAGTCAATGGGGGCATTTCTCCTGCTACGGGACCACCCCAGAAAATCAGGTGCAAGGTATGTCAACTCCAGTTACACAATTCACATAGCTGGAGTTGTGTATCTTGCATCGATTTTCTCCATCAACCTATACCTAGCCTTAGCCAGCAAACTCATGAAGTATGGAACTATGAGCATGAACAATTTTTGTCCCTTCTGGTCAACTCACTTGATGTTCTTTAGGGAGTTTCTGGTATGGAGTGACTACCACCCTCTAAGCATCTGCAGCAAAAAAACTGTAGCTTTGATTTGACTCTGCAAGGTAGAAGGGAAACTTTATTCCTTCTTTTTCTCTCTGTGGATATAGACAATCCCTTCCATAGTACCATTACCAAAGTACCATAGTACCATTGAAATCTGCAGAAACAACTGTTTTTGGCCTATATAAGTGGCACATGCTGACCCAACCCTCAGCAAATCCCTTCCATGGAACACTCTTTGTACACATTACTGCTTCCTTCTTATACCAGTTCCACCCCTAATCACTGAAAGTCTAAGATATACTTTTTATTTGTTGTTATTTCTATTACTGTAGTACTCAATTGAGATTGGGCCCCACAGGGCTCGGCCCTGTATGTGTGCACTGAAGAGCTTAAATTATGGAAGAAGTGAAAAGGAAAATAGGCCTCAAGGGGTGAAGTGACTTGCCTAATCAATGGTAAAGCTGAGAGTAGAACCAAGAGCTCTTGAGGCCTAGTCACCAGCCCATGTTGCTTTTCTGTTATGGAATGTACCTCCATTATGGAGTATTATAATGAGAAAAACATCTTGACAGTTAGGCCTGGTCTACACTAGAGTGGAAGGTCAACCTAAAGATACGCAATTTCAGCTATGTTAATTGAGTAACTGGAGTTGATGTATTTTTAATTGCTGTCCACATAGTGGGAGGTTGCCAGGAGCAAACAATCCCATCGTGTTCCCTTATTCCCCATGAGGAGCAGGAGTACCAGTGCCAACAGGGGCATACTCTGAGTTCAATTTAGCACACCTTCACTAGACCCACTAAGTCGAACCATAGAAGATCAACTGCAGCAATGTCACTCTTCCCTGTATAAACCAAGCATCTAATGGCGCACCAACAGCTTGCCTGGGTGAATCCATGACCCAACATTGAAAATCTCTGACTTAAGCTCTACTTAAGCCCTATTCCTGGGTCAATTTTATTTATACAAAATAAATGTCTTAGTCATTGCCCATTGACGTAAATAGAAAGCTTCAGATTTACCTCAGTAGGTTTTGGTTCAACTTTATGGATCCAAACCAATTCACCTTAAAACAATTGGAAAGACTCTTATGGTTTTCTGTGGAAATTGGATCATTCTTCAAAAAGAATAACAATATGAGTTGGACCATATTGTGCAATATTCTGTAATGTTTTGTGCTATCTTAATGGCATTCATATTAACCACATGAAGTTCATCAATCTATTTTCTGTAGACCAGATGCTAAATTCTTTAACTGCTTTCATTAAATGGCACCTTGATACATTTAATTATTTCTATTTTGAGCTAAAGCTGCAAAAACTGCAGTCCCTCAAATTTCCAAAAATAAGAAGTGTGAGCATCAACCTGAACAGATGAAGGAACATTTTGATGATCCTGGAGAGCATGACAAAATAAGTTCTAACAACATTTTGTGTGCTCATTTTTACTGAAAAAATTGTCACTGAATAACAAATTTGTTGCCAGGAATCTTACACAAGTTCCTGGAGGTACTTCAAGTTTCTGACTGGTAGTAATAACTCAGCTAATAGAAATAACTACCAATTAGCTGCTGCCAATTCAGTATTAAAATTCCCAAAAGATAGAGGTGCCAATATTGTAGACATAGCCTAGGAAAGTGAATGTTTATGGACAGCAGAACCAACAGCATCTGCGGGACCCTCCACCCCTGGGCAAGGGAGCAGGGTGGCTTCATGATCCTAGAAGTGGTGGGGCTGAGAATAGAAAGGACTTGGCCAGGGTAGCAACCCCAACCCCTCGAGCCCTTAGTGCTGCTCGGCGAGCATGCTTGTGGGAGGCTTCCTCCTCTGAAGTAGCATTGATCAAAAAGGAAGAGAAAGGTGGTCGGTCCTGTGATTAAAGCTGAGTACTGGGAGTCAGGAGGCCTACCTTTGCTACAGCTCTCTTTTGTGACCACTAGGGTGACCAGAGGTCCCAGTGTCGCAGGGATAGCCTCTATATTTGGGCCTTTTTTATATAGGTGCCTATTATGCCCCCACCCACTCCTGTCCTGATTTTCCACACTTGCTCTCTGGTCACCCGAGTGTCTGTAGGCAGACTTTCTATGCTTTAGTTCCTCCATTTGTAAAGTTAGGATGGCTATCCCACAGGGTATTGACCTGGGCTAAGAGTTTAAAAGCAGCGGGACTCTGGTACCTAGCTTCCTTGAAAATCCCAGGCATAATTTTTGGCTAGAACTTTTGGATCCATAGGTAAAAAATCCCATTGAAAGGTAAAGTGTGGAAATATTGGAGCTAGATCTCCCTGGGTTTTAAAAGAGGGAGATATTAGCAAGGCATTGGCCTTGAAGGACTTTGGAGTTTGGGATTCATTCTCTTCCTTGCTCTGAAATCACCTAACTTATCTAGCTATAGTAGTATATTGCAAAAAGCCCAGCTGAGAGTCCTGGCTTCTGGCTGAGATTCATCTAGTTGACAGGATTGATTCTCTTTAACTTTTGCTGATCCACTGTTGGAGTGTGGAAAAAGTCTGGTATGTTCTCTCAGGTATTGTTTGGTTTATGGACAGCTTCATTGTGCTGAAGCTTGAGATACAGGCAGGAATTTAAATCATTGTGTTATTCTGAACAAATCTGCAGGTTACCATGGTGCTTTTATCATTTCTGTATAAATCAAAGTCAAAATAAAAATAAAGTTGCCAGAGGTTAACTGTGAAGCAGGCGGGTCATTCAGAGTTTACAGCATGGAAAAGAAAAATGAAGCTGCAGTGAAATAAGAATCGTCTCTTACATAGCAGCACAGCCTACTGTGAGCAAATGTATTTCCAGCTACTGTCCACACACCATGAAGGATCCAAACTCACACCCTAACTGGTGTTTACCTTTATTAACAAAGGAAACACAAAATGATATAAAATCGATCACAACTTCTTCCTAGATATTGCTGCCCCTTCCTGTAATGGATTACCTAGAGAGGTAGTGGAATCGTCATCCCTAGAGGTTTCTAAGTCCCAGCTTGACAAAGCCCTGGCTGGGATGATTTAGTTGGGATTGGTCCTGCTTTTATTAGGGAGTTGGATTTTATGACCTCTTGAAGTCTCTTCCAACCTATGATTCTATGATAATTAAGAGTTGCTTAGGCCTCATCTTAGATCATCTGTCTTCAAAAAGGTACCTTTCTAGGTGGAAAAAAGAGACACCTATGGCTACGTCTACACTGATAGTTTATGCAGCAGAAAATATGCTAATGAGGAGCTCATTTGCTTGAGTCACAATCTAATTTGCATATTTCTGCCCATCTGTTTTTGCGCAAAAACAAGCAGTGTGGACGTTTTCTTTTTGGCAAAACCCCCTTTTTCTGCAAGATCCTTATGCCCCCAAAAAGGAGGTATACCAATCTTGCAGAAAAAAGGGGATTTTGTGCAAAAAGAAAATGTCCATGCTGCTTGTTTTTGCACAGAAACCCCAGTGCAAAAACAGATCCACAGAAAATATGCTAATTCGAGTGTGACTCAAGCAAATGAGTCCCTCATTAGCATATTTTCTGCAGAGAAAACTTGTAATGTAGGCATAGCCTGTGTCAGTGATTCAGGAGAACTCACTTTTCATTACCCCACCAGGAACATCACTTGTTACCAGGGCAGAGCTACTGCCATTACCAGCAAGCCAACTACCTTCTTCCTCTGGAGTTCGGAGTAGGGTGCGCTTTCTGATTTCTATTCACCATACAACCTCTTTGGGCTTCATTTCCCAAGATGCTGTGGTTGCCAAGTGATCTGTTATCTTCAGTGTCTCTCATTGCATGGAGCTCCTCGCATGGAAACTAGTGGACATCCCTGGAATTCAGGAGACCCTGAAAGCATATTCAGTCTTGTCCCCCAAACACTGATCAGGCTATTAAACGGTGACCCTGACTTGGAATTGGCCCTTTTAATCCACTCCTTCACAGAGGGAATCTGAGCAAAAGAAAGGTTCAGAATTGAAGGGAAGGTTCAGAAATTTGCATAGAGGTGGATCACCCGCACACAGGTTTTGTGTAACAATTCATTTAGCTATTCTCCATTAAGTACTGTGCTCTGGAACTTCAGAGCAAGTGAAGATATTGCCATTTAGTGTCCTAAACATCGTTAGTGTCCTAAACATAGAGATGGACAAAACTATCCTTGTGGAAAAAGCAAGAAATAAATTGGGCCTGGTTTAGTGGTGTGAGCAGGGCCAGGAAGAGCTAGGACACTGGCATTACTATTGTTTGTTCTGTAATACTGTAGTTCACAGGACATGGACTAAGGCCCCTTCGGGTAGGTCTACACTGCAGACTTTTGTCAGAAAAAAGTCTGTATGGGGGAATACAAAGAAACAATGGAAGAGTGCAGGTTAGCATGATCGCCAGTGGTTTCAGCACACCTGTTGCCTTGGCGTTATCCAGGTTTTTATAGGAATTATGGTAAAGAAGCATTTGAAGGAGGACAATAAGCCCTGCTCTACACTAGGGAGTTATTTTGAAATAAGTGAAGCATCCCCGCTACGGGTGCATCTACATTGCATCATAGCTCGAAATAAATATGCAATATGAGCTATTCAAATTGCGTATCTTATTTTGATGTTATTTTGAAATAACCTGCTATTCCGAAATGTCCCTTACTCCTCATGGAATGAGATTTACAGGGACGTTGAAATATTGAGCCCATTATATTTTGAAATAACGGGTGTGCTCAAAAGATGCAGAATAGCTATGCTGGGATACTCGGGTATCCTGAAATAGCACTGCAGTGCAGATATGGCCTACCAAGCCTGTTATTTTGAAATAAGGGGCTGGTTATTTTGAAATAATAACTCCTGCTATCCATGGGGGAAATAAGCTTATTTTGATATAGTTATTTTGGGAATTATTATTTCAAATTTAGTTATTTCAAAATAATTTCCTAGTGTAGACATAGCCTCAGGTAGCTTAGTGGTTGTTTAAGGGGAGCTCATGCCCTGCATGGCAGCACCACTAAATCCAGGTACTCTGACGTATTGCACAACCTCGTTGGGCAAAGTTACTTTATCTCTCAGCTTCCATGGCTCATCTGAAAAAGCAAGGATTAAAAATATTTACAAGTATCACAATAGTATTGCAAACAAAAATTAGTATAGCAAAGTCCTCTGGCGATGAACAGTTCAGAGCATTTAATGCTGAAGTTCCATGACACATTTATCTCATACCAAATGCTCTCCAAATGATCCTATGCTAGGATATAAAGGAGCAGGGAACAATTTATGCTGGTGAATGTTGTGTCATGAACTCTTCTATTATGAGGATCCTTTTCATGGTAAATATGAGTGATATTCATAAAGAGATGATTATATTTATTTATATTAGGCATTTCCAGTGCTGACAACAATATTGTGAGTCTCGCAATATTCACTTCTTACCTGTGAGCCTCAGTTCCTGGACCTATGTGATTACTTGAGAATCTCAGTGTACAAAGTTCCCCTTGAGACCCGGCAGCTGCCCCAATATCATTTATCGTGCGTCAGACTGCCCAGGTCTTTATCCACAGAAGTAGTGCTACCACTTGCCCAACTCCCGACTGTTCGGGCTATAGTATCTTGCCAAGCCCGGTAGGCTGTCTGGCGCCTTCTAAATCACAACCCCGGGAAGGGGTTTGGGGATCACCTCTCGGTGATGGGGTTAACGGGGCTCGGGCCTGCCCTCACTCCGAGCCCCAGCCCAGGACCCTAAGGGTATGTCTACACTACAGCGCTAATTCGAACTAACTTAAAGTGCTGCATAGTCCTGTCTTTTGTTTCAACTTAAAGCAAAGTAAGGGCTTGGTTACACCAGGAAAATGGGAGTGAGGAGAAAGTCCGCAGTTTGCTGCATTTCTCACTCTGGCTTGGGAGTGCAGCGGGAAGGTGAACTTGGACCTTCCCCAGCTGGGGAGCTAGCTCCCCACCCCTCTCCTAGCTCTGCCCGCTTGCTGCAGCTCACCTGGATCTAGGCTGCTGTGGTAAGAGAGGACTGAGATAATCCTCTCTCACCAGGACAGCCTACATACTGAACCTCGCATCCGCAGCCCCATCCCAGAGCAATGGCTGAAATGAAATATGTACATTTTTATTTTATTTTCCGAAAAAAACACGAGCATTAATTGAGTTAGGGATCTGAGCAATGCTGGGTAAATCTTTTAGTTATATAGTGTATATACAGTGTGCATCACGACCAAATGCAAACAATAGTCAAGGTATGGGCTCCATTGATTATTTTACAGTCTTCCTGCTTCTTGCTTCTAATTTTTGTTTTGCTCTTAGTTTGTGTGTTTCTTTGCTAGTTACTCTTCAGATTCTTTTTCGGTGGGCCTATTATGCTTTCACACTTTCATTATGAGAGTTTATGCTCCTTTTCTATTTTTTTTCAGTAGGATTTGACTTGCAGTTTTTAAAAGATGCCTTGTTGCTTCTAATTGACTCTTTTACTCTATTGTTTAGCCATGGTGACATTTTTCTCAGAAGTAAATTTCTCTTGGTTGCAAAAATAAGGAGACAATATTTAGGCAGTGCAGACTAGAAGATCAAAGAATAGGTGTGATTGGCTGAAATGTCTGACTTATATGATACAAAATCTAATGGTAGCTGTGTCAGTTCTAGGCTATTAGGGAGACAAGGTAGGCAAGGTAATTTGTTTAACCAACTTCTGCTCCTGAGAGCGCCAAACTTTCAAGCCACACAGAGCTCTTCTTCATGTTTTATATGGTTCAAAATTTTGTCTCTCTCATTGACATAAATTGGACCAATATAATATATTATCCACTTTGTCTCTCTCGATTAAAGGATGGTATTTTCTGCTGCTATTTCTTTTTCCATACTGAAATAGCAAGCAAAAAGCCTCATTAAAGCAAATATGTGCAATTGTTGCATTTGCAGGGAAAGTGGGTTAATTCCAGCTCAATTTTTTTCCTGACTTCCTCTTCCATGATTGTTGTTATTGCCTAAGCCACTTGCATGTCACAGTGCTTTCTATAACATATAGGCCTGGATGGTTGCTTTGATGCTAGTGCGCTGCATAGGGGGACAGTGCAGTGTGACAGAACCCCCAAGTGAGCACCACAAAGATCATGCTTCAAGCTGCTCCATATTCACAAAGTTCTTGTGCTATTTGCTCTCCACACATAGATGCACAAGGGGTCCAACGACCTGCATGCACCATACCCTATCGTTTTGGAAGGTCTTCACTCAGAGCCATCAAGGCATGTGCACTTTTTACCCTTGCTGATATGTGGAACTGAACCCGGGACCTCTGGAGCTTATAGAATCATAGAACTGGAAGGGATCTCAAAAGGTCACTGAGTCCAGTCTCCCCACCCCCGCCAGGCTTCTGCACAATCACAGGCTCCCAGCGCCGATTGCGGCCCCGCCTCCCAGCCTTGGAGTCCCAGCTGGGAGGCGGGGCCACAATTGCCGCTCTGGGTGCATCAGAAGAGTAGCAGGGGCAATAGGAGTGGCTGGGAGGCGGGGCGCAATTGTCGCTGGGAGTTCTGTACAATCATTTCAGCTGCAGGATAAAAAGGAGTTCTCCTAAATTCTTCTATAGCCTTAGCTTTAGAGGAATAGAAAACAATGAAAATAGCATGCATGTTTGCACAATTACTTCTAAGCCTCTTTACACAGAGATGGTGTAGGATGAAAACTGTTTATAATAAAGTTAAGTATTAAACATAGCATGTGTGTTCGTGGCAGTGTTTTTTAGCCCTCGTGTTCAGTATTTTTTGGGAGACCATTTGGCAACCCTACTTCCTAGATGTTCGCTTCCCATTCTGTATGTGTGAAACTGATTGTTCCTTCCTAAGTGGAGCACTTTTAATTTGTCCTTATTAAACTTCATCCTGTTTACGTCAGACTTTCTCTAGTTTGTCCAGATCATTTTGAATTTTGAACCTATCCTCTAAAGCACTTTCAACCCCTCCCAGCTTGGTATTATCTGCAAACTTAATATCGTACTTTCTATGCCATCAGCTAAAACATTGATGAAGATATTGAACAGAACTGGTCCCAAAACAGAGCTCGTGACTTGCACACATCTAACTTTTCTAAGTCATTTTTAACTTTTTCTTTTAACTTCTAAACCTACCCCATTTCCACTAGCATTCCTTATGTTAGGCATCCTGTCACCATCCATCTTCTTGACGAAAACCGAAATAAAGAAGCACCTCTGCTGTTTCCAAGTTTCCTGTTATTGTTTCTCTCTCTTCACTGAACAATGGGCCTACCCTGTCCTTGGTCTTCCTCTTGCTCCTAATATTCCTTCTTAGTGTATGAGCTTCTTACCACATGAGCTAAAAGCCAGGTGTCCCTCAGCTAACAAGCTCATTCTTTAATTAAGTGAGCTAAGTACCACTACATGGGCAGCAAGCATGGGGGTTACACTTGCACCCGATTTGCATTGGCTTGCAGCAAACTGAGCTGCTATTCAAAGGGCTGGACATTTTTTGGCTGAAAATTTTTCCATTGGAAATTGTCATTTGTCAAAATTGAAGTGTTTTGCAGAAACAAGGTAATTTTGATAATTCTATTTGAGGGAAAACACACCACAGAGTATTCTGACATGTCAACCTTTTTGGAGTGAAATGTTTAAATTTTCTCCTCTGAATGAAGTTATCATTCAATTTAAAATAAAAAGTGTGTATCTTGTATAAAAAGAGACAAAATATTCTGTGTCATGAAACATGATTTTTTTTAAATTTTGTTTCTCGGGACTTTTTTTTAATGGTTTTGTTTCTATCAAAACATAACATTTTGAAATGTAAGCATTTCTGGTGGAATAGAAATTCTCAAGCTGTAGAGGCTCATGGACTAAGTTCCAGAGGTCCCAGGTTTCGTTCTGGTTGTCAACATTGCAAGTGGGGGCTCACCTGGGATTTCTACAAAGTTGTCTCTGAAGCTCAGGATGCGCTTCCTCAGCAAGGGGATGTATGTAACCCACACACTTGCTGGGTGTGGCTCACTGTTCCATGTAGTGGCACTTAGAGCACTTACTGAGAGAGATAATGAATTTGCTTTACAGCAGGGATAAGCAAAATGTGGCCTGCCTAACGCTTTGGTCTGGACTGCAGCTGGTCACTTTCTATTTATATCCTGCTGCTGGTGCCGCCAAATTTCTAGGCGGTGGCTCAGGCAGCAGGATCCTATTTAAATGGCTCATAGCTCCTGGTCACAGTACTACCCTGGCAGGGGCCTGAGCCACTAGCCCTTTAAATAGCCACCGCAACTCCATGCGGCTGCCAGGCAACACAGTAGAGGCAGAGCCATAATCCCATTGCTATGTTCTTAATTCAAATCCTCTGACCCCAGATAACTCTGGGGGGAGGCTAGTCCCCAACCCCACCCCTTCTGCCTTAGGCCCCACCCCTTCTGGGGTGGAGCCAGTCCATGACCACTATCAAAATTCGTTAAGTGCCCTGTCTGCAAAAATTATTGTCCACCCATGCTCTATAGCCTTAGCTGAGAACCAGCTGGCTTCTAGCTTAAGTCGGAGGTCTCAGGTTTGGTTCTTCCTGTCAGTGTTGTAATAGCACTGTCCTTCGGCACTATGAAACTAAGTAAATACACTAAGGAAAGAGGAACACCCAGGTTCTATGATAAATGGGGCCATATATGTAGATAAGACAAGGATAAACCAACACAAGCTCTGGAAGGGCTGTTTTCAATGAGAGACCCTGAGATTTGAAACTTCCTATCTTGATCTGCCATAGCTCAGATTTATACCTGAGTCTGGGTTGAAAATTTTTTAGCAGTGCTTTGTTTATGTTGTGATGTTTATGTATGGGATAGCTGTCCAGAGCATAGAGTGGGCACCCACAGCTCAAAATAATAGTTTGTTACGTCAGAACCTAAACTAGGAAGCTTTATGCTATGCACTGTACAAATACACTCCGTGGCTAGGTCTACACTGGCACCCTTTTCCGGAAATGCTTAAAACGGAACAGTTTTCTGTTATAAGTATTTCCGGGAAAAGCATGTCTACATTGGCAGGATGCTTTTCCGGAAAAGCACTTTTTCCGGAAAAGCGTCCGTGGCCAATGTAGACACGCTTTTCCGGAAAAAAGCCCCGATCGTCATTTTCATGATCGGGGCTTTTTTGCAGAAAAGACTACTGTGCTGTCTACACTGGCCGCTTGCTTTTCCGGAAAAGCAATGACGATCTACTGTAAAATTGTCAGTGTTTTTCCGGAAAAACTATGCTGCTCCCGTTCAGGCAAAAGTCCTTTTCTGGAAAAACTGTTCCGGAAAAGGGCCAGTGTAGACAGCACAGTAGTCTTTTCCGCAAAAAAGCCCCGATCGCGAAAATGACGATCGGGGCTTTTTTCCGGAAAAGCGTCCGTGGCCAATGTAGACACGCTTTTCCGGAAAAAAGCCCCGATAGTCATTTTCGCGATCGGGGCTTTTTTGCGGAAAAGACTACTGTGCTGTCTACACTGGCCCTTTTCCGGAACAGTTTTTCCAGAAAAGGACTTTTGCCCGAATGGGAGCAGCATAGTTTTTCCGGAAAAACACTGACAATTTTACAGTAGATCGTCATTGCTTTTCTGGAAAAGCAAGCGGCCAGTGTAGACAGCTCGCAGCTTATTCTGGAAAAGCGGCTGCTTTTCCGGAATAAGTGGCCCAGTGTAGACACAGCCTAAGGGTGTGTCTACACAGCAAAGTTATTTCGGAATAACAGCCATTGCAAGTGTCTACACGGCAATTCCATTATTTCAAAATAATTTTGGACAGCTTATTCCAACTTCTGTAAACCTCATTCTATGAAGAATAATGCCTGTTCCAAAATAGCTATTTCGAAATAAGGCATGTGTAGACATTTTCCATTCACTATTTTGAAATAGTCCCACATCAGGGCCATTCTAAGTTATTCCTCCTGGGGCTCGAAATCGAGATAGTACGTCTACATTAGAGAAGCCTGCCTTGGACTAATTTTGAGGCTTCCCTGCAGTGCAGACATGCTATTTCGAAATAAGCTATTTCAGAATAACTATTCTGGAATAGCGTGTTCTGAAATAACTGTGCAGAGTAAAGTGCCTAAAAGAGAGAATCCAGGCCCTAAGAACTTACAGGCTGAATATAGAAAGGGGATAGAGGCACAGAGAGGGGAAACAGATTTGCCTACGATTACACAGCAGCCTGGGGCAGATATATGGCACTGGAAAAGGTTCAGAAAAGGGCAACAAAAATGGTTTGGAATGGGTCCCATATTAAGAGAGATTAAAAAGACTTGGACTTTTCAACTTAGAAAAGAGGAGACTAAGGGGGGGATATGATAGAGGTCTATAAAATCATGACTGGTATGAAAAAGTGAATAAGGAAAAGTTATGTACTTATTCCTACAATATAAGAACTAAGGGTCACCAAATGAAATTAATAGGCAGCAGGTTTAAAACAAACAAAAGGAAGTTTTTCTTCACTCATTACACAGACAACCTGTGGAACTCCTTGCTAGAGGATGCTGTAAAGACTAGAACTTTAACAGGGTTCAAAAAAGAGCTAGACAGATTAATGGAGGTTAGGTCCATCAATGGCTATTAGCCAGGATGGGTAGGAATGGTGTCCCTAGCCTCTGTTTCTCTGGAAGTGAGTGGCAGGGGAGAGATCATGTGAGGATTACCTGTTGTGATCCTTCCCTCTGGGACATCTAGCATTGGCCACTGTCGGCAGATAGGATACTGGGCTAGATGGACCTTGGTCTGACCCAATATGGCTAATCTTATGTTCTTATGTTCTTACGTGTATAGTACCCAGCACCCCTCAGTCCCAGTCCAGCACTGATCACGGCACCATCATTCCTCACACACTTTTGGCAAACAGTGTGTACAAACTATAGGCAATTGTGAATGAAATCTGTCAATAAGGTGCTTATCTAGCCATTTGCACCTATGTTCACCTGACTTGCACACACAAAGGCCTCACTTTCATATGCATATCTGGGTTCATAACTGAGCAGAGACCTGGGACATATATGTTTTGACCTATTTAGGGTTTGGTTGTTGTCAGTGGTGTTTTTTTATGCTGGTCTAGGTTACATTCATGTTTAATGTGCAGTTTCTTCTGAAGTCAAACTTGGAAGTTGGTCTTTGATCAGGAGAACTCTTTGATGACAAGAGTGACTAGCTATTTTGTCCCTCCTGTGTTTCCGGAATTTTCTGACATTATGAGGGAGCAGATGCTAATCCTCCACTTTCGGCATTAAAAGCTTTGCTACAGATACTGAATGAGTGTCTTTGAGGGCAGGCAGCTAATTAGATTAAGTGTTTCCATCTCTCAAATATTAAAAAAGAAGTAGTGGAATGTTATGATCTCTGAAATGTAATGGGCTAGAAGTTCAATTTTACAGTATTATTACTGCGGCAGTCTTGACTATCTTTCATGTGTTCTCTTAATGGGATAGCCTGGTTCTTCCTGTCAATCAGGATCCGTCAGCACAATGTGATAATGTCTGTGTTATTATTCCGAAGATCTTTTTTTCCATGTTAATTATCCTCCACCAACCAGGGTTACATAATATAATTGTACTGCAGCAGCACTGTAGTGCTTTAAATAGGGATGAAGGGCGGCGGATGGGGTAGGGGGAGACTCGTGTGGTCTGATTTTCTAACCTACTCAGACACTGCTGGTTCAAAAGTTCGACTGAGTCATTGATTGCTTTGTATTTCTCATAGATGGGATTATGGGGGTAGAGGGCAAAGCGGTAGAAACAAGATGGAGTGACTACATCCAGTGAAAAAACACGGTGAAAAATTGAAGCAGAGTGGGAAAAAAGGAATGAGAAAAGAGGAACAAGAAAAAGTAAGTGTCACACTAAAATTAACAAAGAGCAAGAATGTCATTTGCCTTGTGTTTCTACACTAGAGAATGTGGAATATACAGTGTCTCCTTTTTGTCCTTATTGTACTATGTTGCTGGTCTGAGAATATGGGAGGCCCCCGTCTCCATTCCCAGGTGGTTCTCCAGTCTCTCCTTCACACAGCCCTGCCAGGGGGTGAACTATATAGGGGGGCAGCTCCTGGGGTGTTTGGGGGGAGAGGGGAGGGCTCAGGAACCACCCCAGGGCTCTGGCGCCCCTTTGATTCTCTGGTTTGTTTGTTTGTCTCCTTCTGCAGGTGGTGAGGGCTATTGATGGTACCCACCAACCCATCCAGGCCCCCAAGCACCAGGCATCTCAGTACATTAACTGGAAGGGATACTTTTCGATGATCCTGTAGGCCCTGGTTGACCACAGTGGCTAGTTTTCGGATATCTTCATTGACTGATCAGGAAAGGCACACAACACCCGCTGAACTCAAAGCCTGCATCCATGCTGCAAGCAAAAATGTGTTTGTGTAAGTAGTTTTTGACATATCAACCATTTACAACATATGTGGCGAAGTTATGTTACAACATAGAATCATAGAATAATAGAACTGGAAGAGACCTCAAGAGGTCGGCTAGTCCAGACCTCTGCAGTATTATCTAGATCATCCCTGACGAGTGTTTCTCTAACCTGCAGTTAAAAATTTCCAGTCCATGGCGCCCGCGGGAGCATTTGTCGGCGCCCGCCAAGTGCTCAGGGCTGGCCTGGCCCCGGGCATGTGGTGCATGCGCGGTGCCGGAGCTGGCCCCGGGCGCGTGGCGCACTGTGAGCGCTGGCCCCGGGGGCGCCACGGATTCACCCCCCGCGGCGCATGGGGGGGGGGGGGGAAGAAAGCGCTAGCACCGGCCCCGGGCGCGTGGCGCTTGGGGGAGAGAGCGCCGGCCCCGGGCGCGCGGCGCTTGGGGGAGGGGGAGGAGAGAGCGCCAGTGCCAGCCCCAGGCGCGCGGCGCTTGGGGGAGAGAGCACCGGCCCCAGGCGCGCGGCGCTTGGGGGAGGGAGGGGGAGAGCGCCGGCCTCGGGCGCGCGGCGCTTGAGGGGAGAGCGCCGGCCCCGGAATGCGGCTATGGGGGGGCCCCGCCCCCCGGGCGCCAGGAGGGCGAACGGCCACGCCCCCTGGCGCCCGGTAACCCCAAATGGTTGGGGACCACTGTCCTAATACATAGGTCTTGTCTATATTAAGTTTCTTCCTATACCCTCTCTCACCATTACTACCAATATTCCTGCTCCATTAGTGGTTGCAAGGGCAGAGACCATCAGATAGATGAGCCAATGGTGGCTTTGAGCACCATGTCATGTAAACCGGCTGAGAGTCAGGTTACAGAACATGGAAACTGAAAATCCTTAAGGCCTCTCAGTGTTGCTGCTACTGGACTTGTCACATTAGGAATCCGGTGAATTAGCGCATCATTCCTTCTCTTTAACCAAATCACTGAAGTGCACGCCTGAAAAGTGATAGGGAAAAGGTGTGCTTGCAAAGAAATTGTGATAAGCCCTTTGAATTTAATATAATTCATCCCCCTGTGACTTTGTTCTAAAACTCGGTATGGCTTTTGGGAAGCTGGCATTTCGGGGCTGCACTGTGTTAATACTATATCTCACCAGAGGTTAAACCCTAAAACTCATTACATTTTTAAAACACAGAGAGCTGTAAGGGCTGCCTTTGAGCATTTCTTTGAACTTTGTATTCATTTCAACAGTGTCAGACTCTTAATTTTTTCCCTTAACCAAACTGTCAGGTTTTTTTAAAATTGCTGTGAGCGACCAGGGAGATACATTCACAGAAAGGTTTCAGTTGAAATTGCCCCTTTCTTTAACTTCGGTGAAATTTATCCTTTTCATTTATTAGGCAAGATACCAGTGGCAATGACCCACCATTGGTTACAATATTAAACACTGTAATTAAAAAGGTCACATTACCCAGAGTTGCCTGAGAGGAAGACATCCACTACGCACTGCAAAAAAGCCCTGTTAGCTAATCAGACCAGTCACCTATGGCTTGCCTTCCATGCCTGTGAAGCTTAAAAAAACAGACATTTAATCCTATCCTTAGAATGTGTGCTGTCGTATTGGGAAGAGCTATTAAAATGCTAAGGGACCTTTGCTTTTCCTCCATAGAGACCTACAAGGACATGCAAGATCCATTAAAGCTGTGTGCAATGTTAAGCAGGACTGTTACCTGCAGAGAATGAGGCATCTCTTCCCTGAGGCAGACTGTGTGTGTGGCTAGTTCGAGTATAGTGGGGGTGCAATGATAGGTAGATGATATAGTTTTAGGCACTGTGCCTTTAATTAGTACACTTCCCAGAGAATGTGTGTGAGTGGGGAGGAGTGGAGGGGACTGTCACAGCACACACTCCTTGGCTACGTCTAGACTGGCATTATTTTCCGCAAATGCTTTTAACGGAAAAGTTTTCCGTTAAAAGCATTTGCAGAAAAGAGCGTCTAGATTGGCACGGACGCTTTTCTGCAAAAGCACTTTTTGTGGAAAAGCGTCCATGCCAATCTAGACGTGGTTTTACACAAGAAAGCCCCGATCGCCATTTTCGTGATCGGGGCTTTTTTGCGCAAAACAATACCGCGTCGTCTACACTGGCCCTCTTGCGCAAGAGGGCTTTTGCCCGAACAGGAGAAGCATAGGATTTCCGCAAGAAGCACTGATTTCAGACAGTAGGAAGTCAGTGTTCTTGAGGAAATTCAAGCGGCCAGTGTAGACAGCTGGGAAGTTTTTCTGCAAAAGCAGCTGCTTTTGAGGAAAAACTTGCCAGTCTAGACGCAGCCCATATGTTATAAGGAGTGTGTGCTATGATAGTCTTATTACCACAGCCAGCTGAACTCAAGACACAGAATAAACAGCTCTTGTAAGCCCTTTCAACACTGCGCCCCGGATTGTTAAAGGTATATGAGGCCCTAACATCCATTGATTTCATTAGATGGCAGCTGTGCACAGATACCTTTGAGGATCTCAGCCTGAGTGTTTTGGTAAACAGAAGTGAGTAAGGAATGGGCAAAAAAGGAAGGGGAGTCAGCAGATGTGACTGTCTCTGCAATACGCAGTCTAGCACAAGCTGATCTACTGTGAAGGAGGAAGTCATAAGCTACTTGTATGAGCAGATAGCAAATTACTGCATGAAAATAAGGCCATTTATTTAGGAGCTTAGTAGGACTCTAATTTCATCAATATTTGAACATTTTGCCTAAATCATTAGGGCTCAACTGAAGTATCGCTCGGCTTTGTCCATAAAGATTGTGTTCCCAGGTTGAATCCAAGGTTTTGTTACAAACTGTCATGTGTTCTTATTAAATAATTAGGATAAATGAGCATTCAGAGGCATGCAAAGTGGCAGATTTCAACAGGAGATGCACCAGTATGTGTCCTTCAGTACAAGTTCCCTCTTCTTGAGTAAATGTTGATATATTGCTTAAAATATATTGCTTAAAATAAAAGCAGGAGTTTAAAGTAACGATATTTCATTTTTGTTGTTCTGTCATAGCAGTGGAATTGCTGATTTTTCTTGAAAGTATAATATGCGTACTCTTATCTATCGTTTTCTAGGAGAAATTGATTCTTTCTGAAATTATTCCTTTGGTCCTTGAGTTAATATTTTCATTTCTACGAGAATTATTACAGGGCAGAGCTGTTGTTGAAAGTGTATAATGTATTAAAATTATATTCAAGATTCAATATTTTACAGTTCCTGTCTTCAGACTCGAACAGCATCTATACCCGGCACCCTACTGGTAAATATATTTTCTTTGATCACTGCTGCATTAGTGATTTGAGTGATAAATATTACATCAACAGATATTTTTCCTTTTGTCTGCTCAGTATGAGATTTCCAAATAAGAGACACTTACTTTCAGGCCAAACAAATTCTTTTTGTACTATGTAGTTTGCTTTTCTTTTTGGACTACATTTGCATAACTAAATTGGGCTTTTATGCCCATGAGTATGGAAGCAGATGGAGATTGAGTCCCTCAAGCATTTTCAAAGGCATGCACAAAAGTGTTTTGCTCACCAAAAGTTCCACCTGCAGGGAGGGGTGGGGAGTGAGCATGTCCAGAAGAATATGTCCTGCCTGGAGTTTTCCAAGGAGGAGAGCAACTGAAGTCTATGGGTCATGTGTATGTTTGCACCATAAATTGTATCTGGTTTTGGCCCCAACAGCTGGCCAATCCATACCAGTTTCCCTGCCTTGCCTCAGCGGATGAGCTTTTTATGTACTATAGCTAGAGACAGTCCACCTTTTATTTGGGAGTCATTTGTGTCAACTTGGCACTGCTGCAGTTCCATGCTTCCAGCCTTAGGGGCAGTCTAACTCAGAATACAGAGGGAAAATGAGGAGTAGGTGGCTCACTGGATCAGAGAATATTTGGGCTGTACTTGAGAAGTGTGTTGTGCTTTCACTGCTGCACTGGGAGATGTTCTGCCAGCCCATTGAACACCCAATGGGTTTCACCACTGGCCTGTCTCATCAGAATCAGAAATTTGGAGATTAAATAGATGAGCGTAGCATTGTGCCTACTTCATTACCCTGCTAAGGAAGGAATTCCCCCTATTGCATATTGAACAGTTTTGATTGATCAAAGTAGCAACACACAAATAATGAGCTAGAATAGTAATAAGAGTTGCAATCCTGAATAATGACATTGCCCTTTTGGTCAAGCAGTAGCTGAAATTCAGCGTCTTGCAGGTAGAAATATGTTAGGTTTTTATTTCTTTGTAAAATTCACAAAAGTCCTGCTCCCCTGAACAACGCTAAAAGTAAAACTGCATGTTCATAAACTATCTCCTGTAGAAGATTCAGATCAGGCTTCCTTATCCCAATAATTATGCATTATTAATACATATTTGTGTATTCCCAGAACACTTAGAGACCCCAGTCCTGGAGCAAGGCCCCATTGTGCTAGGCAGGTCTGCCCATGGTGGGGGGAGGGGGCAAGAGGACAATT
Organism: Pelodiscus sinensis; assembly: GCF_049634645.1. Taxonomy (NCBI): domain Eukaryota; kingdom Metazoa; phylum Chordata; order Testudines; family Trionychidae; genus Pelodiscus; species Pelodiscus sinensis. Next base: position 313,749,640 of record NC_134711.1, read on the forward strand.
GGTCCAAGGTCCAGCAAATCAAAGGGCCCTGGAGATCCTACCCACCAATGCTTCTACTGTGGCAGTGGTGACAGCCAGAGCCATTGGCCTTTTAATTCTCTGCTGGAACACCATAAGTTGTGGTCAGGGAGGTGCTGAGGACTGGCTGCCTTTGTCCCACCCCTTCTGGTAGCATGGAGCCACCCTCCACCTTCCCAAGGGGCCCCTGGTGCTCGGCTCTGCACAAACACAGAAAAAAAATGCTCCCTGCCCCAAAGAGCATACAACCTAACTGTGAGACAAGAAATAAGAGATCAATCCAGACCGATGGGGGAATACAAAAAAACCCAACCACATTGGTCTGCATGATTGCCAGTGATGTCAGCATACTGACTGTCATCAAGTTTTTGTAGTCATCATGGCAGTATAGAGTTGTAAGGAGAGACTTAAAGGAGGATAATGAGATAACTGTAGAGAAACAACTGTCTTCCCTCCCTTTCTCTGCAGGGACCCACACAGAATCTCAGTAAATACAGACTCCCTTCTCAGTGTCCAATCCACCTTTTGCCCCAGCTTCTGAGCATGAAACGTGTTAAATGCTCTTAGCTCCACATTCCCCTCTTGGCCACATAATATTACCAGGTGGTTCTGGGCATCAGCTGTCCTTTAACTGCAGCTGCTTTCTTTTAAAAACACATTTCCATATACAGGCAGTCCCCGGGTTACGTACAAGATAGGGACTGTAGGTTTGTTCTTAAGTTGAATCTGTATGTAAGTCAGAACTGGCATCCAGATTCAGCCGCTGCTGAAACTGACCAGCGGCTGACTACAGGAAGCCCGAGGCAGAGTTGCTCTGCCCCGGGCTTCCTAGAATCAGCCGCTGATCAGTTTCAACAGGCTGAATCTGGACGCCAGTTCTTACATACAGATTCAACTTAAGAACCCCAGGCGTCCCCAAGTCAGCTGCTGCTGAAACTGATCAGTGGCTGATTCCAGGAAGCCCGGGGCAGAGCAACTCTGCCTCGGGCTTCCTGTAGTCAGCGCTGGTCAGTTTCAGCAGCGCTTGACTTGGGGATGCCTGGGGGAGAGCAGCTTGGGTGCTGCTGGGTTGCTCCAGTAGCGCTGCTCCTCGGCTGTACCACAAGCATCCAGAGCAAAGCCGCAGAGCACGGGGGCAGCGGGACGCCCAGATGCGCCGCGGCTGTCCTGCTGCCCGCGTGCTCCGCGGCTTTGCTCCCCGTCTCCCTGGTCTGCTGGTCTCCTGGTCTCCAGCAGATCAGCAGACCAGGGAGACTGGGAGCAAAGCCTCTGAGGACGCTGGCAGCGGGACAGCCGCGGTGCATCTGGGCTGTCCGCTGCCCGCGTGCTCCGCGGCTTTGCTCCCCGTCTCCCTAGTCTGCTGGAGACCAGCAGACCAGGGAGACGGGGAGCAAAGCCTCTGAGGACGCCAGCAGCGGGACAGCCGCGGCGCGTCTGGGCTGTCCGCTGCCCGCGTGCTCCCAGCAGACCAGGGAGACGGGGAGCAAAGCCGCGGAGCACGCGGGCAGCGGACAGCCCAGACGCGCCGAGGCTTTCCTGCTGCCGGCGTCCTCCGAGGCTTTGCTCCCCGTCTCCCTGGTCTGCAGATCTCCAGCAGACCAGGAGCAAACCCCGTTCGTAACTGCGGATCCGACATAAGTCGGATCTGCGTAACTTGGGGACTGCCTGTATCTTCTTTCTGAGGTCTGTGATTGCCTTAGTGTCAGAGGCTCTAAAGACCAGGCCAATAACACCCCTTTCCTAATAGTAATTATAATCCATGCAAAGTACTTGTCACAAACAGATCTAGCATAGTCAGGACTGGTTTTGCAACTTATTCAAAGGACAGTTCTTCTAACAACACAGTGTCCCTAAAGATGACCCAGTTGGTTGCTCAGAGAGGTACATCATCCACAATGCAACAGACTTTCCCCAGTTGATGGTTTATGCTTTAATACAATCATGAAGCATTCGAGGTATTTTTTGTCCTTTGAGAAAAGATTCATAGCCAAAGATATATAGTTATTCTATATTCCCATTAGCATCCATTGGGCAAAAGTGAATATTCCTATTAATTCCATGTAGCCTTTTGGTAAAGCATATGTTAGTCCTTACAAACAATTATTCATTTTTTAAATTTCTGAAGTCCCTCCCAAATACTGATGCCTTTTGGGCACAGATCTCCCCCTGTAGACTTGCCAATGCTGTATTGAAATGGACTATCACCTTCCCTCCCCATCAATAATATACCCAAAATTGCACTAATCTCATGCTGTCACATCACACTGCAATTTAAGATATAATTTGTTATCCACTCTCTCCCTCAGGTCACTTTTGGCATTAGAATCATAGAATCATAGAATAATAGGACTGGAAGGGACCTTGAGAGGTCATCGAGTCCAGCCCCCCGCCCTCAAGGCAGGATCAAGCTCCGTCTACACCATCCCTGACAGATGTCTATCTAACCTGTTCTTAAATATCTCCAGAGAGGGAGATTCCACCACCTCCCTTGGCAATTTATTCCAATATTTGACCACCCTGACAGTTAGGAATTTTTTCCTAATGTCCAATCTAAACCTCCCCTGCTGCACTTTAAGCCCATTACTCCTTGTCCTGTCCTCAGAAACCAAGAGGAACAAATTTTCGCCTTCCTCCTTGTGACACCCTTTTAGATATTTGAAAACCGCTATCATGTCCCCCCTTAATCTTCTTTTTTCCAAACTAAACAAGCCCAGTTCATGAAGCCTGGCTTCATAGGTCATGTTCTCTAGACCTTTAATCATTCTTGTCGCTCTTCTCTGTACCCTTTCCAATTTCTCCACATCTTTCTTGAAATGTGGCGCCCAGAACTGGACACAGTACTCCAGCTGAGGCCTAACTAGTGCAGAGTAGAGCGGCAGAATGACTTCACGAGTTTTGCTTACAACACACCTGTTGATACAACCTAGAATCATATTTGCTTTTTTTGCAACAGCATCACACTGTTGACTCATATTCAACTTGTGGTCCACTATGACCCCTAGATCCCTTTCCGCCATGCTCCTTCCTAGACAGTCGCTTCCCATCTTGTATGTATGGAACTGATTGTTCCTTCCTAAGTGGAGCACTTTGCATTTCTCTTTATTAAACCTCATCCTGTTTACCTCTGACCATTTCTCTAACTTGCTAAGGTCATTTTGAATTATGTCCCTATCCTCCAAAGAAGTTGCAACCCCACCCAGTTTGGTATCATCTGCAAACTTAATAAGCGTACTCTCTATCCCAATATCTACATCATTGATGAAGATATTGAACAGTACAGGTCCCAAAACAGACCCTTGAGGAACTCCACTTGTTATCCCTTTCCAGCAGGATTTAGAACCGTTAACAACAACTCTCTGACTACGGTTATCCAGCCAATTATGCACCCACCTTATCGTGGCCCTATCTAAGTTATATTTGCCTAGTTTATCAATAAGAATATCATGCGAGACCGTATCAAATGCCTTACTAAAGTCTAGGTATATGACATCCACCGCTTCTCCCTTATCCACAAGGCTCGTTATCTTATCAAAGAAAGCTATCAGATTAGTTTGACATGACTTGTTCTTCACAAACCCATGCTGGCTATTCCCTATCACTTTATTACTTTCCAAGTGTTTGCATACGATTTCCTTAATTACCTGCTCCATTATCTTCCCTGGGACAGACGTTAAACTGACCGGTCTATAATTTCCTGGGTTGTTGTTATTCCCCTTTTTATAGATGGGCACAATATTTGCCCTTTTCCAGTCTTCTGGAATCTCCCCTGTCTGCCATGATTTTTCAAAGATCATAGCTAAAGGCTCAGATACCTCCTCTATCAGCTCCTTGAGTATCCTGGGATGCATTTCATCAGGACCTGGTGACTTGCTGACATCTAACTTTCCTAAGTGATTTTTAACTTGTTCTTTGTGTATCCTATCTTCTAAACTTACCCTCTCTCTGCTTGTATTCACTACGTTAGGCACACCTCCAGACTTCTCGGTGAAGACCGAAACAAAGAAGTCATTGAGCATCTCCGCCATTTCCAAGTTCCCTGTTACTGCTTCTCCCTCCTCGCTAAGCAGTGGGCCTACCCTGTCCTTGGTCTTCCTCTTGCTTTTAATGTATTTATAAAAGGTCTTCTTGTTTCCCTTTATGCCTGTAGCTAGTTTGATCTCATTTTGTGCCTTTGCCTTTCTAATCTTGCCCCTGCATTCCCGTGTTGCTTGCCTATATTCATCCTTTGTTAGTTGTCCTAGTTTCCATTTTTTATATGACTCCTTTTTAATTTTGAGATCATGCAAGATCTCCTTGTTAAGCCAAGCTGGTCTTTTGCCATATTTTCTATCTTTCCTACACAGCGGAATTGTTTGCTTTTGGGCCCTTAACAACGTCCCTTTGAAATACTTCCAACTCTCCTCAGTTGTTTTTCCCTTCAGTCTTGCTTCCCATGGGACCTTACCTACAAGTTCTCTGAGCTGATCAAAATCTGCCTTCCTGAAATCCATAACCTCAATTGTGCTGGTCTCCCTTCTACCTTTCCTTAAGATCATGAACTCTATTATTTCGTGATCACTGTCCCCTATACTGTCTTCCACTTTCAAGTTCTCAACTAGTTCCTCCCTATTTGTTAAAACCAAATCCAGAACAGCTTCTCCTCTGGTAGCTTTTTCAACCTTCTGAAACAGAAAGTTGTCTCCAATGCAGTCCAGAAACTTATTGGATAGCCTGTGCCTCGCTGTGTTAGTTTCCCAACATATGTCTGGATAGTTGAAGTCCCCCATCACCACCAAATCTTGGGCTTTGGATAGTTTTGTTAATTGTTTAAAAAAGGCCTCATCCACCTCTTCCACCTGGCTAGGTGGCCTGTAGTAGACTCCTAGCATGATATCACCCTCGTTTTTTACCCCTTTTAGCTTAACCCAGAGACTCTCTACACAGCTATCTCCTACGTTCATCTCCACTTCAGTCCAAGTGTGTACATTTTTAATATACAAGGCAACCCCTCCTCCCTTTTTTCCCTGTCTGTCCTTCCTGAGCAAGCCGTACCCTTCCATACCAACATTCCAATCATGCGTCCCATCCCACCAGGTTTCTGTAATACCAATGATATCATAGTTGTATTTATTGGTTAGCAATTCCAGTTCTTCCTGCTTATTACCCATACTTCTCGCATTTGTATATAGGCATCTAAGATACTGATTTGATCTTGCCTCCCTGTTGTGCCCTGACCCTCCTTTCTCCTTGCCATTATAGGCCGTAGTCCCCCCCATTTCCAACCCATCTCCCAGTCCCGCACATTCAGCACTTACCTGTGGGCTTTGCTCACCTGCCCCCGACAAACCTAGTTTAAAGCCCTCCTCACAAGGTTAGCCAGTCTGTGTCCAAACAAGGCCTTCCCGCTCCTGGAAAGGTGAACTCCATCTCCGCCAAGCAGTCCTTCCTGGAAGAGCACCCCGTGATCAAGGAAGCCGAATCCCTCCTGGCGACACCATCGTCGCAGCCAGGCATTCACCTCCAGGATGCACCTCTCTCTGCCCGGGCCCCTACCTTTGACAGGAAGGATAGAAGAGAATACCACCTGCACTCCAAACTCCTTCACCCGTACTCCCAAAGCCCTGTAGTCACACTTGATCCGCTCAGTGTCACACCTGGCAGTATCATTTGTGCCCACGTGGATGAGTAGCATGGGGTAGTAGTCAGAGGGCCGGATAATCCTCGACAATGCCTCCGTAACATCTCGGATACGGGCCCCTGGCAGACAGCATACCTCTCGAGATGAGCTGTCAGGGCGACAGATGGGTGCCTCCGTTCCCCTCAAAAGAGAGTCTCCAACCACCACTACTCTATGTTTCCTCCTCGCAGTGGTGGCAGGAGACTGCTCAACCTTGGTGGTGCAAGGCCTGGTCTCCTCCACTGTGGGGGGTGACTCCTTGTCTCCTGCTGAAAGTAAAGTGTAACGGTTATGTAACAACACAGTGGGAGGGTTAGGAGCAGGGGTGGAACACTGCCTGCTGCCGGAAGTAACCAGCTGCCAGTGCTCACCCTGCACCACTGCCTCCTCCATAAGTGGCTGGTCAACAGTCCCACATCCTAGGACAGTGACCTCCGTGGACTCCACAGAAATACTGTCCAGGAATTCCTCATGGCTTCGAATGCTCCTCAGCCTGGCCACCTCCTCCTGTAGCTCTCCCACCTGCTGCCTGAGAGATTCCACCAGCAGGCACCTTTCACAACGGTTGTCTCCCCCAGCCTGGAGATCACTCAGTGGGAATTGCAATCCACAAAATACAGCAAAACCACACCAGGACCTGGGTAGAGGCATCCATGCTCAGGTTCTCTGTCTGGATACAGGCACAGGTGGAGGAGACAGGAGAAGTACTGGCACAAGCGCTACGGGTCTTCATCACCATCAGTCACTCCCTCTTCAACTCCCCTGTCTGCAGTCCCCTGTCCGCTTCGCTCCCCTGGTCGCACTGCTCTGGCTTTTTAAAGCCTGCTTGCCTAGGTCAGGCCTGCCCCCTTCTGAGTCACACAGGGGAAGGCTGAGCCTGAGGCTAATCAGAGGCAATCAAGGGAACAATGGCAGGCTCTCAGTCCCAACTGCCACAGAAGCTGAAACTGAAACTGCTAGCACTCCCTGGAATCAGACTCAATTCACACTTCAAACTGTAAAATTCAAACAATCAGGCACACACACACACTCACACCACAGCTTGTACTCTCACCGGGTAGCCTCTTCGGCGGTGGGGTCGCTTTGCTCTCCCTCTTCAACTCCCCTGTCTGCAGTCCCCTGTCCGCTTCGCTCCCCTGGTCGCACTGCTCTGGCTTTTTAAAGCCTGCTTGCCTAGGTCAGGCCTGCCCCCTTCTGAGTCACACAGGGGAAGGCTGAGCCTGAGGCTAATCAGAGGCAATCAAGGGAACAATGGCAGGCTCTCAGTCCCAACTGCCACAGAAGCTGAAACTGAAACTGCTAGCACTCCCTGGAATTACAGCATCTGAATGTCTCCTGCCCTTTGAATGTATGTGTTGTGTATTATTTTACTCCAGTTCTACATTGATTAGCTTGCATTTGTCAATGACATTTCATTTTGATATTTCCTAGCCATATGTCTGACCACTTGAGGTCATATGCTCTCTGTAGTGTCTACAATTTCCCATATAGCCCAGTTTTAAATCTGATTTTTTCCTTCTAATGCATATAGAAAGCAAGACATGTTTTCTTCTATTGCTACCTTAGAAGTATGAGTAATGTCAGATCTACGCTTCTTTGCTTTGTAAGACTTATTTGGGATCTTCCATGACTTACATTGATTGGTCTCCCACCTTTATCACTTTGGGTCATACTTTAAAATCTATTTAAGTGTCTAAAGCTACTGGTGGGCATCTGGTGAGGTTTTATGTGGTTTATGCTCTTAGTTCTGGAATTCTAGGGTTCAATTACTGGCAATGACATTGTCACACCTATAGTATTTTGAATGCTGCTACACTCCTAGGTCAGATGGCATCACTGATGTGTTGTACAGAGACATGTATCCTCCTTTGGAACAAAAAAGGTTGAATCACTATCCAATACCTCTATTGACAGCAGTAGAGATAAAACAGGGATGGATTTGAAACAAGGGGCTCGATTTTTACAAGCACTCAGAGCCAGATTTACAAAATCAATTAGGCCCCTAAAAAGGCAGATAAGCACCTAACATTTCACTTCAATTGGCATCAGACATCTAGTCTGCTTAGATGCTTTTGAAAAACTCACTAGGTGCCTACCTACACCTGGAGGCACCTACATAGCTGGCTCCTCTCTCTTATATAGCACTTTGCATCTTTGGCTGTCAAAGCACTACAGGTGAGTATCATCATCCACAGGCTGGTGGGGCTCTTGAATCTTTACCAAAATATTTCCTTTTTCCAAAGTGTTGATGTAACGCCAACAGGCGGAACCAAACGTAGGGCCTCTGGAGCTTAGTGCATGAGCCTTCACTACTTGAGCTAAAAGCCAGCTGACTGTCAGCTAAGGCTGTAGAAGAAACATTTTTTCTCTCTGTAAGTTGGCTAAGTGCCACTACTTGAGACAGTGAACCACACCCAGTAAGTGTGTGAGTTACATTCACTCTTGGTAGCAAACAATAAAGATGTAAAACAGTGTGAATAAAAATTCCTTCTCATCTCAGTTACTCAACATTCGCACTTTTGGCTTATGTGAAGCTATTAGTGGCGGGCTGTCAGTGTATGCAGGGCACGTATTGCATGTCCTAGAACTGGACTTGCTGTGCACAGAGCACAATTCTATCCAGCTCCTGAACGTGTGAGCAAAATGGCATCCTCCCCACAGCGTGACCTGGCATGAACCATGCACACAAGATTTAAATAAACATTGCCCCCAAATCATCTAAAAACCTTTACTTTCTTGTTTACTCATCAGAAAGAAGCCAGAAATAAGATAAACCCAGTCTTTTCCCAGAGAGTAATCTGATCATCTGTAAAATCCCTTTGCTAACACACACACACACACACACACACACACACACACACACACACACACACACAAACTATTGTTGGGAAGTGCAAGAGTTAAACCTAGGGTCTGGGTAGTGGTTGCTATGGCTATGGGGCCTGGCATGGGCAAACACTGCTTTGACAGATTTATAGATATGTTTGACCTTCTTTCTGCTTCTTAATGGCAGGTAGAGTTGCTGTTGTGCCATGTAGAGATAAACTGCAGCTGTGACCCGAAGATTTTAGTGAATGCCTTCTCTGTGAAGCAATGACACTCCCTATCCCCCCTCCCCTGTCTGTTCCCCATCACTGAGATATACCTTCTGGGTCATGGATCCTTCATGCCCCCCAATAATGAGCTGACTTCAGCATAATCTAGTAAATAAGTAAACAGGGGCGGGATAATAATATTCATCGTGTGGTTATGTTTATGCATTATATGGGTATTCGCACTACCAAATTAGGATTTGTAGGGTGATGTAATGTATAATTACATTTGCATGATAAGATAAAATAATATGTTTGGGCTCCCTTTGTTGCTCATTCACATCCCGGGTAGGAGGAATTCGAGATGGGACGAGTATCAGCAATAAAGTTGCCCTGTCATCCCATCCATCGCTGGGTCAGCCTGTTCTTTTTCCAACAACTATCAAAAGCCGGCATCCCAAGCAAAGGGTGTGATGGGGGGACGTTACAGGAGACCCCATAAGGGTGCCTCCTGGAGTGCTGACAAGCCCACTGCCACCTTCCTTTTTTCTCTCTGGGGTTTCTCATCTCCCTGTCCTGCTTGGCCAGCTCCCTGGTCTCCTGCATCCAAGGCACAGAGCTGAGATCACTGCCCCCCGGGAAGCAATGCAGACATTGAATCTCTTCAGGTCCAAGAAAAATACAGTTTGGGGCCCAGCTTCCTGGGATACTACTCCCCAAATGGGATCAAAACCCCCAATTAATTATTTGAGTAAGCCCCCTTTAACAATGAAAGGGGGAATGGACACACTATATTGCTCACAACACTCCTGTTAATGCATCCCAGAATCATGTTTGGTTTTTCTGCAACAGTGTCACACTTTTGATTCATGTCTAACTTGTGATCCACTGTGACCCCTAGATCCCTTTCTGCAGTACTCCTTCCTAGATGGTCACTTCCCATTCTGTATGTGTGAAACTGATTGTTCCTTCCTAAGAAATAATAGAGTTCATGATCTTAAGGAAAGGTAGAAGGGAGACCAGCACAATTGAGGTAATGGATTTCAGGAAGGCAGATTTCGATAAGCTCAGAGAACTTGTAGGTAAGGTCCCATGGGAAGCAAGACTGAAGGGAAAAACAACTGAGGAGAGTTGGAAGTATTTCAAAGGGACGTTGTTAAGGGCCCAAAAGCAAACAATTCCGCTGTGTAGGAAAGATAGAAAATATGGCAAAAGACCAGCTTGGCTTAACAAGGAGATCTTGCATGATCTCAAAATAAAAAAGGAGTCCTATAAAAAATGGAAACTAGGACAAATAACAAAGGATGAATATAGGCAAGCAACACGGGAATGCAGGGGCAAGATTAGAAAGGCAAAGGCACAAAATGAGATCAAACTAGCTACAGGCATAAAGGGAAACAAGAAGACCTTTTATAAATACATTAAAAGCAAGAGGAAGACCAAAGACAGGGTAAGCCCACTGCTCAGTGAGGAGGGAGAAGCTGTAACAGGAAACATGGAAATGGCGGAGATGCTCAATGACTTCTTTGTTTCGGTCTTCACCAAGAAGTCTGGAGGTGTGCCTAACGTAGTGAATACAAGCAGAGAGAGGGTAAGTTTAGAAGATAGGATACACAAAGAACAAGTTAAAAATCACTTAGGAAAGTTAGATGTCAGCAAGTCACCAGGTCCTGATGAAATGCATCCCAGGATACTCAAGGAGCTGATAGAGGAGGTATCTGAGCCTTTAGCTATGATCTTTGAAAAATCATGGCAGACAGGGGAGATACCAGAAGACTGGAAAAGGGCAAATATTGTGCCCATCTATAAAAAGGGGAATAAGAACAACCCAGGAAACTACAGACCGGTCACTACAGGGGTCAGAGTAAGAAGTCCTCCAGCTTAACAGTATTTCAACATTAATTTGAAATAACTGCCTGCTGTGTAGACATGAACTAAGTTATTTTGAAATAATGTTGCTGTGTAGATGTACCCTAAAAATAACAATTGATTCTCAGTCTAAATTCTAACTTTAACAGACTAAAGAACATTTGAATCAAACCATCTCTCACTGCAGCGCATGTCACACTTCTTAGCACTAAGACTGACCGCCCTTCCAGCCTGGGACAAATCTCTGCAGTTCTGAGTCTGTGTCTTCCAAAGGATCATTCTGGTGTTGAGATGGATGTTGAGAAGGAAAGGCCAAGAGATGTGGTCAATGCTCCTCTTGGATACTTTCTCTTTAGAAAGGTCCCTGTTATGATGTGGGTTAGGCCTCCCGATTCTCTGAGAAGTCTCTAGGGGTATGTCTACACTACCTCGCTAGTTCGAACTACCGGAGTAATGTAGGCATACCGCAATTGCAAATGAAGCCCGGGATTTGAATTTCCCGGGCTTCATTTGCATAAGCGGGACGCCGCCATTTTTAAATCCCCACTTGTTCGAACCCCGTGCCGCGCGACTACACGCGGCACGAACTAGGTAGTTCGAACTAGGCTTCCTAGTTCGAACTACCGTTACTCCTCATGGAATGAGGAATGAGGAATAACGGTAGTTCGAACTAGGAAGCCTAGTTCGAACTACCTAGTTCGTGCCGCGTGTAGTCGCGCGGCACGGGGTTCGAACAAGTGGGGATTTAAAAATGGCGGCGTCCCGCTTATGTAAATGAAGCCCGGGAAATTCAAATCCCGGGCTTCATTTGCAATTGCGGTATGCCTACATTACCCCGCTAGTTCGAACTAGCGGGGTAGTGTAGACATACCCTAGGATTATAGATCCTGCTTGATAAGCTATTATTGCATGCCAGGCCAATGATGGCTGCTCCTTTGGCATAACTGAAAGACCAGCTGTGGGCATTTCTCAACTCCACGGCATATTTCAATAACACATATAGCAGTACTTCATAACTTCCTGTAAAAGGATACTACATAGAATTCAACACATTGATATTAATGTTCAACACATCAAGACATTTAAAATGATATCTCACAAGGTATACTTTGTACAAAGCATGTCATATTACTGTGGTGATCTAGGGATTCCAGGGTGCTACTGTGAAGTACACAGTGTCACAATAGTGTACGCCCAAAATACTTGCAGGGAATCCTGTGCTGTAAAATCTTTTGTTGTTGGCTTTTTTCCCCTTATTTCATTTAAGATTAATGAATGCTTTCTCATGTTCATGTTGTGTTTGTGAAACAGATGGAATTTTAAGTGTAAGAGCTGTTATAAAATGTGTTGATCACCATGACAAAACATTCATTATATGCTGTCAGAGGAATACAGCACACGGGAACTTGGCTCTCACATAGTTTGCAAGCATAAATGTGTGATTTATTTAGCAGTGTAAAAGGTAATGGTGTAGGCTGTCAAAACTACAAACCATCTTTGTGTTTGTCCTGCATTGCTGCCTGTCCGCTTTATAATCTGATATAAGGAACTAGCCATTCCTATTTGTTAGGATGGTTTCTGTTTGTTAAGAAAAAAGGGATCTTTTTAGGAGAAGTTGTTTCCACCTGCAATATACTATGACTAAATGAATCTTTTTAGAATACTGCTTTGAAAATATAAGAATGGAATCTGTTCTTTATAGTAACCATGGTTTTGATTTTAATGAGATTTCCCCTTCTCTATCAAAGCCACAACAAGGTCTAGATGTCATTTAAGTAATCAAGATAGGGACAGGCTTAAATGAGATTTACCTGGTACATATGTGATGGATGCCATTTTGATCCAAACTGTGGGGACTGAATCAGGTACCTGCAGAGCTAAAAGCATAAGCACCTACAGCATGAGTTAAAGAGCCAAGACTTTTTAAGGGGTGCTGGAACAGATTCATATGATCTGTGGGTCAAACACAGTGCATCTATAACACTCTCACTGAGGGGTTATACACAGACCATCAGCACAGGGGAGATTTTCACCCATCAAGAGTATTTAATTTCTTCTTTCACTGTTACCAGAAAAGGTCTCCACCCTTGGGATGCACCTGAAGAAGCTACAGAATCCTCTAACAATATTTAACCACACAGCTGCTTTACATGCCTACCCTGAGACACGGAGCAGTCCAAGTTAGAGTATATAAGTAGTGTGGCTTCCCATATAGCCTTAGTTCCTTACATTCTGTTAAGATCCAAAGAAATGGGACTAGGGACATGGATCTACACTGATAATCTACTCTGGGAACACAAGTTATGAGTAAGTAACTCTTCTTTGCCATCTTCCTTCTGAAAGTACCCCTGCAGAGATCTGCCATACCCAATATGCACTGTTGATAAAAATGTGCAGGCACAGCTCACTGGTGAAACACTACCATCACAAATTCCTCTTTAGAGCTGTAGCTGTCTCTGAGGAAGAATATAATCTTATGAGTAGTACATGGCTGCTGATAAAATTATTCAAATAAATACCTTAGAGAGCAGAGAATGTATCAAATAAATGTTGAGTCAATACCAATAGACTGGACAGTTATGAGAATGAAACTGAAGGATGGGAGAGGGGATGTAGGTTTTCCTATGTATCTATCAAAGGCTGTCGAATTATATGACATTAGTCCAATGTTGGATGAAGTGAAGTGGGATGAGTGAGAGGGGCGCAGAGAGTCATTTTTGGATCACAGTTCAGTGATGCCTAAAATAGTTTATGCAGCAAAAGGTGGCCTGAGTGGACCAGAATTTTTGCCTCATGAGATTGTGTTATTGGAGAAAGAGTGTGTGATCATGCAGCCAGGCTACAAGGCATATCAATAGAAGTTGCCACATTGGATCAGATCCATGCTGCATTCAGTTCAGTAACTTAGCTCTGAGAGAAGCCAGCAGTAGATGCTTCAGAAGAAGGTACACGAAACTCCATTATGGACAACGATGGAAGTGAAGTTCCTTCATCTGTCTAGTCAGTGGGGGTACATCTACACTGCAGAGCTAATTTGGGATACCAGAAGTATCCCGAAATAGCTATTCTGCATCTATTGAAACAGTCTGTTATTTCAAAATAGATTTTGAAGTAACTAGCAGCTTATTCTGACAACCCGGTAGGGATAAGCGAAATTTTGGAATAGCGAGTTATTTTGAAATTTGGCTTTGTGTAGACAGTGCCAAATGACAAAATAAGCTATTTCAAAATAGCATTGAAATAAGCTACACAATTTGCATAGCGCAAATTGCATAGCATATTTCGATCTAAGGGTGCTGTGCAGACGCACCCTGAGGGTTTATATTCCTCAGGTTTTTTAACCTAGTTTGTGGCATTCTCAATGTTGTCAATTTCCATGTAGCTAGATAACCAGATAGGAAGTGTGTGGGGAAGAAGTGAAGGTTACATATATAATATAGAGTCCCTAATATTAGAGTGAGCCCAATAATATTGGGTTGTTTGATCACCCTAAATGTAATTCTCTGACCATTCTATGAATCCTCCTGTGTTCTATATTGTAGCACAGGTATCCAGATATATGTTGTGTATAACAAGTATTTCTATTTTACGTGTTTCAGTTTCATTGAACGTGCTCTGATTCCTGTGTTATAACAGAAAGTAGATAGACGCATCCAATTTAACTTCCTGCAACTCCTTTTCATCTCTATACCTGAATCCTATTCACATCCTTCCCAAATTAAATTACCCCAATCTTTTTTAATTTCTTTTCTAACCCTCCCCTCTAATCATTTGTGTCAGCTGCAGTTTTGTATTTCTGTTCTTTTTTTAAATGGTGACAAGAATCACACACAAAGCTGAAGTGAGGATGCATCTATTTACACAATCACCTTACATTATCAATATCATTATTGATTATTTCCCTTTATTCCGCTCTGGTGAGGCCACATCTGGAGTGTTGTGTCCAGTTCTGGGCCCCCCATTATAGAAAGGATGTGGATGCATTGGAAAGAGTCCAGCAGAGGGCAACAAAAATGATTAGGGGGCTGTAGTGCATTACCTATGAGGAGAGACTGAGGGATTTGGGTTTGTTTAGTCTGCAGAAGAGAAGAGTGAAGGGGGATCTGAAAGCAGCCTTCAATTTCCTGAAGGGAGGTTCCAAAGAGGATGGAGAAAGGTTATTCACAGTAGTGACGAATGGCAAAACAAGGAGCAATGGTCTCAAGTAACAGTGGGAGAGGTCTAGATTGGATATTAGAAAAAACTATTTCAGTAGGAGGGTGGTAAAGTACTGGAATGGGTTACCTAGGGAGGTGGTGGAATCTCCATCCCTAGAGGTTTTTAAGTCTTTGCTTGACAAAGCCCTGGCTGGGTTGATTTAGTTGGGATTGGTCCTGCCTTGGGCAGGGGGCTGGACTTGATGACCTCCTGAGGTCTCTTCTAGCTCTATGATTCTATGATCATTTCTATAGGTATCCTGCCATTTCCTTCAGGCTTTGAGCCACCATTACACATTGATCAGAGGTTTTCATTGAACCATTGAAATGCGATACTCAGATTTTTTAACCTGTGTAGTTAGAAGTTAGAAGATACCTGTCATGGAATCATAAAATCACAGACGATTAGGGTTGGAAGAGACCTCAGGAGGTCATCTAGTTCAAACCCCTGTTCAATGCAGGACCAACCCCAACTAAATCATTCCAGCCCGGGGTTTGTCAAGCCTCTCCTTAAAAACCTATAAGGATAGTGATTCCACCACCTCCCTATGCAGCCTATTCCAGTGCTTCACTATCACCTAGTTAAATAGTTTTTTTCCTAATATCCTACCTAGATCTCCCCCTTGAGACCTTTCTTCTTGTTGTGCGATCTGCCACCACTGGGAATAGCCTGGCTCCAACCTCTTTGGAACCTCTCTTCAGGTTGAAGAGTTGAAGGCTGCTATCAAATCCCCCTCTTCTCATTCTTCTCTGAAGACTAACTAAGCCCAGTTCCCTCAGCCTCTGCTCACAAGTCATGTGCCCCAGCTCCCTAATCATCTTGTTGCTCTCTATTGAATTCTCTACAATTTGTCATCATCCTTTCGGTACTGGGGGGACCCAGAAATGGACACAATACTCGAGGTATGGCCTCACCAGTACCAGAGGGGAATAATCACTTGGCTTTCTGGAAATGCTCTTACTAATGCAGCCTAATATGTTGTTAGCCTTCTTGGCTACAAGGACACACTGTTGATTCATAACCAGCTTCTCATCCACTGTAATCCCCAGGTCCTTTTCTGCACAACTGCTGCCTAGCCAGTTGGTCCCCAGCCTATAGCAGTGCATGGGATTCTTGCATCTTAAATGTAGGACTCTGCACTTGTCTTTGCTGAAGCTCTTCAGATTTCTTTTGGCCCAATCTTCCAATTTATCTAGATCACTCTGGACCCTATCCCTCCCCCCAACTTAGTGTCATATGCACACTTGCTGAGGGTGCAATCCATCCCATCATCCAGATCATTAATGAAGATGCTGAACAAAACTGGCCCCGGGATTGACCCCGGGAGCACTTCGCTTGATACCAGCTGCCAACTAGTCAGCAAGCTGTTGATCACTACTTATTATGCCTGATGATCTAGCCAGTTTTCTGTCCACCTTATAGTCCATTTATCCAGGCCATACTTTTTAAAATTGCCAGCAAGAATACTATGGGAGATTTTATCAAAAGCTTTGCTAAAGTCAAAGTATATTACATCCACCACTTTCCCCATATCCACAAAGCCAGTTATCTTGTCATAGAAGGCAATCAGGTTGGTCAGGCTTGCCCTTGATGAATCCATGTTCACTGTTCCTGATCCTCGTCCTCTCCTCCAAGAGTTTCAAAATTGATTCCTTGAGGGCCTGTTCCATGATTTTTCCAGAGACTTGAGGCTAACTGGTCTATAGTTCCACAGGTCATCCTTCTTACCCTTTTTGAAGATGGGCACTGCATTTGCCTTTTCCTAATTGTCTGGAACCTCCAAGAGTTTTCAAAGTTAATGGCCAATGGCTCTGCAATCGCATCAGAGATCTCTCTCAGCACTTTCACATGCATTAAATCTGGTACCATAGGCTTGTGCATGTGCAGATTTTCTAAATAGTTCTTAACTTGTTCTGTCACTACTGAGGACTGCTCACTTCCGCCTCATACTGTACTGCCCAGTGCAGGAGTCTGGGAGCTGATTTTGTCTGTAAAGTCCGATACAAAAAAAGCATTGAGTGCTTTAGCTTTTTCCACACCCTCTGTCACTCGAAGTATGGCTACACTACAAGTTTTTGTCGGACAAAGGTACACTAAATGAGCTCAGTATTTTGCATACTTTTTCAGATTCTTTTGTCAAAAGAGGCTTTTCTGACATTTGGCCCATCTTGACTGGGCCAAATGTCGGAAAAAAACCCTCTTTCAGAAGCCCCCTTCTTCCTCATAGAACAAGGAATACAGGGGCTTCCTAAAAAGTGTGTTTGCTCTTCCACAAAAAAAAGCAGTCCCACAGTCTAGCCGTACCTAGGTTGCCTTCCCGATTCAGTAAGGGTCCCACACCTTCCCTGAACTTCTTTTTGTTGCTAACATACCTGTAGAAAACCTTCTTGTTATCCTACACATCCCTTGCTACCTGCAACTCCAGTTATGCTTTGGCCATCCTGTTTATACCCCTGCATGTTCGAGCAATGTTTTAATAATTCTCCCTAGTCATCTGAATCTGAGTATTTCAAACTACTCCATAAGTCCATGACCTTGCATTTTCCAATACTTGCTGTCACCTGCAATCAATATTTAAGTCTATATGAAGTTTATTGCTGTCTTCTCTAGTATTGTCTTCTCTAAATCACTGTGCACCATCTAAAATTTTGCTGTTTCACTGTTTGCCCCTTTTCTAGACCATTTATCAATGCATCAAACCACTTTCCTCCTACTATGCAATAGTGTCTCTATTGACTGCCTCCCATGTTGAAAATTGATCACTTACTCCTAGGCTACGTCTACACTGGCATGATTTTCCAGAAATGCTTTTAACAGAAAAGTTTTCTATTAAAAGCATTTTCGGAAAAGCACGTCTAGATTGTCAGGATGCTTTTCTGCAAAAGGGCTTTATGCGGAAAAGCGTCCGTGGCCAATCTAGACGCGCTTTTCCACAAAAAAGCCCCGATCGCCATTTTCGTGATCGGGGCTTTTTTGCAGAAAACAAATATCTGCTGTCTACACTGGCCCTTTTGTGCAAAAGTTTTTCGGAAAGACTTTTGCCCGAACGGGAGCAGCATAGTATTTCCACAAAAGCACTGACAATCTTACATGAGATCGTCAGTGCTTTTGCGGAAATTCAAGCGGCCAGTGTAGACAGCTGGCAAGTTTTTCTGGAAAAGCAAATGCTTTTCCGGAAAAAGTGGCCAGTCTAGACACAGCCCTACTGTTTATTCTCTTAGCCAGTTTACCACTCAGGGTATGTCTACACTACCCCGCTAGTTCGAATTAGCGGGGTAATGTAGGCATACCGCACTTGCAAATGAAGCCTGGGATTTGAATTTCCCGGGCTTCATTTGCATAAGCCGGGCGCCGCCATTTTTAAATCCCGGCTAGTTCGAACCCTGTGCCGCGCGGCTACACGCGGCACGGAGTAGCTAGTTCGGATTAGGCTTCTAATCCGAACTAGCTGTACTCCTCGTGGAATGAGGAGTACAGCTAGTTCGGATTAGGAAACCTAGTCCGAACTAGCTACTCCGTGCCGCGTGTAGCCGCGCAGCACGGGGTTCGAACGAGCGGGGATTTAAAAATGGTGGCGCCCAGCTTATGCAAATGAAGCCCGGGAAATTCAAATCCCGGGCTTCATTTGCAAGTGCGGTATGCCTACATTATCCCGCTAGTTCAAATTAGGAGGGTAGTGTAGACATACCCTCATGTAATTGATCCCAACATTATGATAGCAGTGATGACCTGGAACTTGCATCATCGTGCATTTGGGATAATGACGGCATTGCCTGACTTCTGAGTACGGACTCATGCAGCTCTAATGTTGAATGAACTTAGTTACTTTGCATTTATTATTGACACATTTGGTTTTCCTATTTGACTACCATCAAGGTAGGATAGTAGGATAGTAGCTGAAGAGGATAAACCTGTAAATGAAGGGATACAGAGGGAAAAAGTCCAATAGTTGTTCCCTTCTTGTGGTCTCTGTCATTGTCTACAGGACTAGGAGATTTTTTTTTCTTATCCACCAACAGCTGTTATCTTCCAAGTGCCCATTTTCCTTTATACTATATATGATATTACTGTTCTGTTTCATATTTAATGGAATCTTTAGTGTGCTTTAATAGTTTCTTAGAGTGTAAGTTGTTTTAAAAGATGCATTAATCCTGCAGGTGGTGTACATTCATCTTAGCTTCTCAGCAGCAGCTTCGGTGTTCTATAATTTAAACTTCTTTCTAGATAAAGAATGTTTATGGAGCTCTCAGAATAGCAGTGTTTTATTATTTGAAGATTCTCATAAGATCAAGTGAGTACTTTGGTAAAGAATATTTACACTTACTCCATTTATCAACATTTAGTCCCAAACTTTTCGCTGTTTTATATGTTTTCTCCCTTTTATGCTGAAGATTATGTGTTTGTTTTGATGCAAAATAAGTGTGATGAATCAAAGGTTGGGTTTAAGCAGTACTTATAATCATGTACCAGCACTTCAATTTTAAATCCCATGTTTAAAATGACACTGAGTAAAAGGAGTTGCCAGTTGTGTGAATGGACAAATCTCTGAGGGATTTTTCTTCCCTTCCCCAAGGGTTTTGCTTGCAAACAATTTGTAAATCTGGGTGTTTCATTTGATACCAGGTTGAATGGAATTTCCTTAGTCACTACACAGGAAAACTCTGCCATAACAAATATTAATACACTACATGCTCCCTTTAACTCCACCGTTCCAAGCTGGGCTTCCTAACTTTTATAGAGCAATACTGCTGCTGTTTGCAGGGACGTAATCAGGATTGCAGAGAGATAAGATGGGAGCTGTGGTTGAGCAGCTGCTTGTTACTGATTTGAGAGACTTGCTCTTCATATTTGACAAGAGCTGCTCTTCTGATGAGCTTTCTTTGGTGGGCAAAGCAAGTCCAGGAGAAAAATGTCTTTTTCAAAAAAGATATCAGTCAGCTTTTACCATTAAGCCACCATCCTTTATAAGGACCAGTGTGGAATCTCAGCATGTCAGCATCTCTGCAGGAGTCATTGTGCATCAGAGAGGAGTAATTCCTCTGGCAGCTTCAGAATAGTGCAGTGACTCCACAACCCCTTAAGACAATATTGTGTGCTCCTTGCTGAGCCCAGACAGCTGGGCTAGACAATGCCGAGGTGTGGGAGGAAGTTTGCTTCCCCTGGCCCTTTTGGAGAATAAGGTGCATGTCATGGTACCAGCTGTGATGAGGGTCTGCAAGGGCTGACAGTGTGTTGATCTCTTTGCAAGTTAATGGTTGGAATGAAAGCTGCCTGCTGCCCCATACTGCTGGCACACCTATGCATGGACTAGACACAAACATCTTGCTTCAGTCTTGCAATTATTGTCTGCCCCAAAGTCACAATGAAACCAGAAGAAGTCTATGCACAGGATCAGTCCCTTGGGTCATGATGCATAACCTCAACAGATAACCATTAATGGGAGTCACATGTGCAAATATATTGTAATTTGGGTTGCATATAAAGAAGTGCTGAGTCCATCCCAAGAGGTGTTGAGTGCTTTTATTTTGGGTGCACAGCACCCCCAAAAACAGGCCCATGGACTCATAGACTGATAGACACTAAGGAAAGCAGGAATTATCATGACCACTGACAACCACAGAACCTCACCCACCCATACCTACAATATGCCCATAACCTGAGTTTGAGCTACTGAAAGCCTCAAATCGTGGGTTGAAGACTTCAAGTTATAGAGAATTCATCATTTACGCTAGTTTAAATTGACAAGTGACCCGTGGCAGATGCTGTACAAGAAGGTGATACACACCCAGTGGCTCTGTTCATATGGCCTGATAGAATATTCCTTCCCGACCCCTAATATGGCAATCAGTCGGGTTACTGAAAATAAGGAGTTTTAATTACTAAAGGAGCTTGTATTAACAATCAGATCTTCTGCATTAGTTTGTTTGTCCTGGTGATTCTCCTTAAAGTGCTGGCTGACATGGAAAAAGTACTGCATTCAACCAGGTTGGGGAGTGTACTGGCCTCCTGCTAGTCTAGGTGACGTTCAGAAGTGAAGACAGTGGTTATCCAAACCAAGGGTAAAATACTAACCCACGCCCTTCACAATAAAACAGCTTCATTCACATGTCATGCAGATAGCAGGGGAGACTAGGCTTGAAACCGGGCTAATCAAACAAGAAGGAATAAACTACCAAGGGGAACTAATGGATTCTCTATCTCCTGATGGCTTCAGGTCAGAACAGAGTGCCTTTCTGAAACAAACTTCTTTAACAAACACACATTGTTGGGCTCAATACAAGGGTTATTGTATGAGCTTTTATAGCATGTGAATTGTGAAAAACAGGATGACGAATTAGATGATCTCATAGTCCCTATTCTATTTCTATTTCATTATGAAAAATACCCAAGCATTAGAACTGATCATGAAAATATCAAACCTGAAATTTATCTCTCCTCTCCTCTTCTCTTCAGGTCTTTGGTATACCCTTCATGTGGTAGCTGACTGAACAGGAAGAGGAGTGCTACCGAAGGGAGGACTAGACAGCTTTTTATTGTGGAACCCTGCTTATGTACAGGGGCCTTATTGTACTAGGCACTGTACACATTTTTTTCCAGCCAGGTAAGGAAAAGGAGTCCAAACCATCCCTTTGCTCAGTCTACCCATGGGAGTGTCACAGAGGAGGTCCTGGGGCCTTGGCTACTTGCTGGCCAAGGGGAGAAAGTAGACTTCCTTCTTTGAAGGGCTGCAGTAACTCACTCTCTCTATCCCAAGCCAACAGGTTAGCAAAGGAGGAGCTGTGTCTCTGGGTATGTCTACACTACAAAGTTAATTCAAAATAACAGCCATTATTTCGAATTAACTTTAATAGCGTCTACACAGGCAAACTGCTATTTCAAAATAAAATTGAAATAGTAGAGCCCTTATTTCGAATTTGGTAAACCTCATTCTACGAGGAATAACACCAAATTCGAAATAGCTATTTTGAATTAAGTGCTGTGTAGACACTTAATTCGAAATAGGGGGCCTCTAGCCCTTCCCAGGGAGCCCTGATGGCCATTCTAGGCACAACCAGGAAAACTTACTCTCCTCTACCCCAGACCCGGAGCCATTAAAGAGGTAGACTCTGGCCACAGTGCCTGTGCCAGCTCCAAGCCTGCCAGCCCAGAGCCAGCAGTGGCCACCGAGGCACTGACCCAGTGGCCCCAAAACATGAGCCAGCAAGCCACTGTCAGCCAGCCCTCCACCGCTCCCCAGGAGCAGTCTGCCTGCTCCCAGGAGCCTGACAGGGGCTGGAGAAGGTGGGCACCTTCCTGGTCCAGGGTGAAGATCATGGACCTTATTCAGGTTTGGGGGGGACGCCCCCCAACGTCCATGATCTCTGCACTAGACAGAGGAATGAGGCCGTCTATGGCAGGATAGCTGCCAGCCTGGCCACCAAAGGCCACATGCGAACCCAGGAGCAGGTTAGCATAAACGTCAAGTTGGTCTGGTGAGACCCCCAACCTGGAGCCCTGAGCTTCTCCTCCCCCTTCTTCCCTTTGCTTCTCCCTTCCAGCTCCCTCCTCCCCTCTCCCACCCGCTCTCTTCTCCTCTCCCACCTCCTTTTCCCACTCTCCCCAAAGGTTCATCCCCTCTCAGTTTTGTTCAATAAACCCACTTTGTATTTTTGAACATACGTGTCTTTTATTTGACATCAGGAAGGGGGGTTAGGGAGGGGAAAGTGGAAGTCATGAGGGAGGAATGGGGCATGAGCCCCCAGTGGGGAGGACCGGGGAGGCTCTGAGGGCTCCTTGGGGTGGACGCTGTCCCTCAGGGCCTCCTGGATCCTGACAGTCCCCCGATGGACCCCCCTGGATGGCAGCCTGCAGCAAGTGCAGCCGGGCTGATGGCAATGACCCCACAAGACGCACCGGCATGCATAGGGGCAGCTCTGGCTCCATGTGGCCGAGTGCTGTAGTGTCCCTCATTGAGGTAGACAAGCAATCGGGGAATCCTGAAAACTGTCTTTCCAGGGTGGGAGTAGGGTCCCTTTAAGCATGGAGCTCAGCTAGCCTCAGGCAGCAGCACCACACACTCAAGTCCTAACCTGATGCCCTGCCAGCACTGGTTCCAGCCAGCCTTAACTTCAGTTCAGGGTCCACTGAGTGTGGATGTGCTATTTTGAAATAGCAAAACGCTATTTTGAAATAGTTTTTGTGTATAGATGCATTATTTCGAATTAGCTTAATTCAAATTAACTATTTCGAATTAAGTTAACTTGAAATAGTGCTGTAATGTAGACATACCCTCTGAGAGAGAAGGACCTGGGGTATGTGTACTCTGCAATTATAAACTTGTGGCTGGCCTGGAGCAATTGACCTGGGCTCTTGGGGCTCTAGCTATGAAACTGTTTTATTGCAGTGTAGATTTCCAGGATGTAGGGTGGAGCCCAATTTCTAGGACCTTGCAATGTGGGAGGGACATATGGCCCAGGCTGTACCCTGAGCCCAGAAATCTACACCTCAGTTAAAAGGTCATGCAGCGCAAGCTCTGCAAGATGGCCTGAGCCAACCCTGGGTGAGGTGCAGCCATACTCTTAGAGCCACTACCTCAATAGTATTGTTTACACCACCCGCTGCAGAGGGTTATGCCTTTGGGCTATTGAAAAGTGTATTAAATGAGAAGTTACCACTTTTATTTGTAATGGATTTTCTGGTCCTGCTTTCAGGGTAGGGGATATAGGTCTTGTGCAGTCAACCTTCACACAGCTTGTAGCAATGTGGGATGTATTGTATGTCTATTTTTGGAGTAGTCTGCTTTGTCTCTAATGTACACCTACACTGCACAGCTATTTCAGGATACTGGAGGTATCTCAAAATAGCTGCTCTGCATCTACACAAAATGCCCATTATTTCAAAATATTTTTCGAAATAATGGGTATTCTGTTTCGCCATCCTGGTAAACCTTGTTGCACAAGGGATAAGAGATGGCTTGAAATAGTATGTTATTTTGAAATCTGGTACTGTAGACATGCCAAATTTCAAAATTAGCTATTTCAAAGTAGATTCAAAATAAGATATGCAATTTACATAGCACAAATTGCATATCTTATTTCAATTTTAGAGTGCTATGTAGATGTACCCTTACTGTTTTGTGTTTGTGTGTTGGGGTTCTAAATTCTAAGAAATAAAGTAATGTTATGTAGCACCCTTCCAGCAAGAGGATTTTTATGTTTTGATCTACCTTCCCTGTATGTATACTATAAACAGAACTGTGCCTGAAGGCACAACCTAGTCTAGATGATACACATAAGGAAAATAGTCACTAATGTTAAGAAGTTTTACCTTATGCATTCTAAACCTTCAGAGATTTCTTTGAGTCACTTGAAGCTTCCTTTAGAAAAATCTATATTTAGAAACTGGCAGGCTCAGGTCACACAAAAAGAACGTATTTATTTTCTGCTTTAGCTCTGCTTGCCTTGAGCAATGCTGGATAATTTAAAAGCAATCAAATAATCAGAAATATGTGACAAGGTCACTATTGCTCTGCCATTATCTCATGTAATTCCAATTGCTTGATCACGTGAACACACAATGCTTTGACTGGACAATTCAAATTTGAATGCTTCAGTCAAAATCTCCTCATTGCTTCATAAATATTCATGTATTCATGGGTGTTCCATTGTCACACTGGATGTTTTATTATTTTGTTTACCTCTATGGCTTGATGTATTTATTGCTTCACTAGTTCTAGTGAATCCAGCGCAGTCTAAGAAAGATCTGATAAAAAGGGGGGAGGATACTTCTCCATTTAGAACAGACTCTGAAAAGCACTGCGTGAATCTGATATACATCACAGACAGTTACCTCTGCCTATTTAGTTAATGATGGAAGCATTTAATTTTCAAAGCTTCCATTGCATTGTTTTTAAGCCTCCCAACAGTGTGAGTTTCTTGGATGAAGACTTTTTATATGGACTCTCCTGATTAGGCTTAAAAAACAATGAATGACCCTGCAGACCTGAGTGCACAATCCACTTCTTTCAGATGAATGGAGCTGAAGAAGTGGGTTGTGCCCACAAAAGCTCATAATACCATCTACATGTTTTGTTAATCTAAGGTGCTGCAAGACCATTTGTTGTTTTTTACATTTTTTTCAATTAGGGTATGTCTACACCAGCCCCCTAGTTCGAACTAGGGAGGCTAATGTAGGCATTCGAAGTTGCAAATCAAGCCCGGGATTTCAATATCCCATGCTTGATTTGCATCTTCCTGGCCGGTCTCCATTTTTGAAATTTACAAGTCCAGACTAACTGCCTGCGTCTATACATGGCAGGGGCCTGGTAGTTCGAAATAAAGCCCTAGTTCGAACCACCTGTAAAACCTCATTGCAGGAGGAATAAACCTCAATGCAGGCAGGGCTTTGTGAAAGTGGGACTGAAAAACCTTCCAGAGAGGGAGCTCTCCCCTCTCCCCCACCCCACTTCTGTAGGGAGCCCCATTCCAGCAGTTCTGGGACAATAGCACGAGGCACACCTGCATGAGCACGGCCTCAACAGTGGATCTCCCCACACCAAACTGGTTCCCAACAGAAGGGTAGCTGTCCAGCGTGGCAAGTTTCCAAAGTGTGAAGGTGACCCGCTTTGAGGGGGATGGCAGATCGCATGTGGGTGTCCCACCAGCTGAGGGCAGGGGTAACCACTCACACAGCTCCAGGAAGGTGTCCTTCTGCATGTGGAAGTTCTGGAGCCACTGTTGATTGTCCCACCACTTCACGACGATGCAGTCCCACCAAGTCAGAACTGGTGTCCCATTGCCAAAAGCAGTGGGGCCGGGAAGGACAGGGAGCAGCCCATGGAGAGAGGAGAGGAGATGCCCTTCAGGGGAACGGTGGATCCTGTTCCTGCAGCGCCACGAGGGCAGCCTGCAATTACTACACCAGGTTACGTGGCAGCAGGTGTAAGAGCTGGTGACTGCTGTCCGGTTCCATGGCTGGAGTGATGTGGTGTCCACAAGGGCAACCAGAGCAGGCAGTGAAATGATTTTGCTGTCCCTCAAGGAGGTAGGTAAAGATGAAGAGCCTGAGACACTGCTGTACACAGGGATCCCTTTAAGCACGAGCCTCAGATAGTCTCAGGCTGCAGCTACAGGAGGTGACTACTGTCCTGATGCCCTGCCTTCTGGAGGGCCTTAAATGTGTTTCAGGCTCCTATCTGTGCAAATATACCCTCAAAGAGCGCATAGTACAGACATACCCTCAAAGAGCAACACTGTATCTTCTAGCTCTTATATGGGGGTTTTGCTAGTAGATCTCAAAGCCCTTTACCAACAAGTAACTATCACTATCCCCATTTTACAGATGGAAAACATGAAGCACAAGGAAGTGAAGTGACCTGCCCAAAGTTGTGCAGCCAAGCAAGGTCTAAAACCCAGGTCTCCTGAATCCCAATGCATTAGCCACTATGCCACACACAGGAAATGCAAAACACTTCATGAGCTTTCTTCTCACACAACTAAATGCATTTCAGTCCCAGTCACGAGTCAGACAAACCCCCTTCCTCAGAGGAAATAGTTTTCATGAGACAAAAATGTTCTTGTGGACTGGCTTTAGGGGACCATGGTTCACTTCCCACCTCTACCAGCACCTTGTGTGACAAGTCAAACATTTCCTGCCTTAGTTTTCCTTTTTGTTAAATAGGATAATAGCCCTTCCTTACAACACAGAGAGTGAGGATATATTAATTAATGTTTATGATGCTCCAGTAAGTGGAGTCTTAAACACCTAGGCTGTGTCAAGACTGGCCAGTTTTTCTGGAAAATCAGCCACTTTTCCGGAAAAACTTGCCAGCTGTCTACACTGGTCGCTTGAATTTCCGCAAAAGCACTGACTTCCTACTGTAAGAAATCAGTGCTTCTTACGGAAATACTATGCTGCTCCCGTTCAGGCAAAAGTCCCTTTTGTGCAAAGCTTTTGCACAAAAGGGCCAGTGTAGACAGCTCAGAATTGTTTTCTGCAAAAAAGCTCTGATCGCAAAAATGGCGATCTGGGCTTTTTTGTGGAAAAGCGTGTCTAGATTGGCACAGATGCTTTTCCGCAAAAAGTGCTTTTGCGGAAAAGCGTCCATGCCAATCTAGACGCTCTGTTCCGAAAATGCTTTTAACAGAAAACTTTTCCGTTAAAATCATTTGTGGAAAATCATGCCAGTCTAAACGTGGCCCTAGATAGATGGAACCAAGTCCATCAGAACAACACAAAACCCCTCAGTTTTGCCAGTAGAATGCATAAATGAGAAGGTGAGTCAGAGGGTCACAAGATGAGCTTGTCCTGGGGGATATTTTTCCACCTTGCAAAAGCACCACTCACTTCAACACATCTTCACAGGCAGTCTCCACTCGAGAGACATGAGGTGGTAGGAACTTATGGTTTGTAGCAAAAGACCTTTCAAGCATTTGGCCTGATATCCATGAGTGGGCTTGATCCTGTTTTCTCACGAACACCTGTACGTATAAAAATGTACAAGAAAAAGAATCAAGTTTAGGGAGTAAAATATTTATCAAATATCCCACAATATGTCAAGGTTACTCTGGTTGATGGTACGAGTTCTTTACATGATTTGATGCTTTTTCAAGAATGCATTCATGAAGCTTCATTTCTCAAAGGGTGAATTTTCCCTGGAGAGAAATATATAGCCTCCTTGCTAGGCTCATAAGGTGCTCCAGGAACTTAGAATGTGACGAATTGCTCTCTGAGTATGGCCTCATTATGGCCTTGAAACTGTGAAGAGAACAAGAGGGGGAAAGAGGGGAGATGTTCTGCATCACTGTGACTGCACCAATTGATGCAGGCAGAAGGCAAGAGCCAGCCTATGCAGGAGGGCCATGTCAAAGCATGGTACAGTTTGTACTCACCTCCTGAGTACAATTTGCCCATTGTGACTCAAGGTTAGGTGGGATGGTGAAGGTTCTGATCACATCCTCAGTCTGAGAATGTCCCCTTCAATCCATGGCGCCCCCAGCATTTCAAGAATGACTCTTGCAACACTGACTTCCCATTCTACCTGCCACTCTCCCAGAAAAAAAAATACCATACAGGAAAACCCCTTCTGAAGATTAAAATGAAAATGTTTCCAAATAAACTCACAAACTATAAATCATCACCCTGCTACAAGCAGTGTTTATACCTAGAGAAGAGAGAATTGTCAGGGACTCCAAGAAATCCACTCGGGACTTTGTTATTGGTTTTATTTGGAAGGTGATGACATACTACAGTGATGCGTGGCAGTGTAGGAGAGACCCTGCTGCCATGATCCTACCTCCTGAGGCGTGGCCTCATCCCTGCTTTCTAAGAACAGGAGTCAAGGGACTGAATCATGAAGGGAATGTTGTTGCTCCTCTTTGCACAGGCTTTAGCAAATGTGCTTTCCAAGCTGCACTGCTCCTTGCTGAGTTCTGGACAGCGGTTGAGGAGACACAGCTTCTATCAGTCTGCACAAAAGATGCACCATCATCTCTCCAGCAAACACCCTGTGTGTGTGTGGAATGCTCTCCAATAGGGGATCTTTGCTTCCTGAGCACTAGCTGGGTGAGTGGCGTGTAGCCTCCCCACCAGCCAGGATTGAGTCTGCTCTGATGGTGATTGTTTGTCTGGGTGGCTTTCTCTCTCCGCTGCAACATGTCTGCTGCCTGCGGATGCAGGCAGACAGGACCACAGCATTTGTAGTCAGGTGACATTTTCAAACTTTCCTTTATAACCAGGAGAAATAGAAACGTAGTTTTTACAAAAAAAACTTTTCCGTTAAGGTGAAATATCTGATTCTGATGTCAACATATGACTCCAGAGACCAGGCCCTTAGGCACATGCCTATACTTCAAGTCAAGCACTGGAGGGTGGGGTGTAAATGATTAGATAAGACTCTGGCAAATCAGATCATACAAACTACTTGCCAACAAACTACTTGCAAAACAGACCTTTAGAATACAGCAAGAAATAAGTGATAGTAGCTGGATTTTTCTGCTGAATATAGTCATGAGTTAACCACTGCTATCGCTTTTTCACTATTAATTATTATTATGTAGTTAGTAATCCCAATCAAGGAGCGTAACCCCTCTATTCTGGGCACAGTACCAACAGATGACAAAGCAAGTCTTGCCCTGGGCAGTTTACAATTCAGGTGTCATTCAGAACATGACTGGTAGGCAAAACTAACCAATCAGATGGGGGGAGAATTGGAGGATGAAGCCAATAAAATAAATGTGAGGAGAAAAAAGGAAGATTCAGCCACTCCCATGCGTGACGCTGGGATGAGTGTTTCAGAATACCGTAAGAAGGGGAGGAAAAATCAAATTCATGTCTTGAAAAAGGATGTGTGTCTTTTGCCACAAATCTTCCTGAAAAATAATCCTGTTTTTCACCCAACTCTCCCAGTCACGTTTTATGTGGGAAAGAACTCCTTCCCCTTTGTTAAGCTGGCTGGAACGATGAACCATTATTTTTTAAAATGATATGATGTATGGCAAAACAGTTGTTCACATGTGTTATCACAGACTATGCTACCTGGCCTGTTTCCTTGCATTGCATGCTTCAGCATTAGGGTGGGGCAAAGATATTTTATATTTAAGAGAGTTCAGTTGTCTCTGGTAGACTAGAAAATGAATAAGAGCTGGTCACAGGGTGGACTCTCCGCCGTGGCACCTCCGGGTGGTAGCACTAGGGATTCGCTTTTGTCTGCTGGCTTCCCTCTGGCTGGTGTCTCCTGTGTCCTCACTTCACTCTCTGGTCCAGACCCACAGCCCGCTTGGACTGCAGTGTCCTCTTCAGAACACTGCCCTCTGGCACTGCCCACTCCAGTGTCACTTGACTCTCTTCTGGAAGGTGTTTATCAGTCTCTGCACTCCAGGGTCCTCCCCTCCTAGGGAACACCCACTTCCCCTATACCCCCCTTGCCTCAGTGACCCACTGCCAGTCTTCATCTAGCCCCTGCTTCAGGGGCAAACTGCAGTCTGCAATGGCCACTCATCATTGGCAAGGGAGTGTGGACTTGCTGCTTTTGCCTAACCTAGGTGGTGCTCTGCAACCTTCTTGCACTCAGGTTGGCCTCAGGCCCTGCAGCCTGAGAGCTTGTCTGACCAGAGCTTCCCCTACTCTCCCTTCCTTTCCAGCCCCCTTGTCAGAGGGGAGAGATAGCTAAGTGGTTTGAGCATGGGCCTGCTAAACCCAGGGCTGTGAGGCCAATCCTTGAAGGAGCCACTTAGGGATCTGGGGCAAATCTGCCAGGGATGGTACTTGGTCCTGCCATGAGAGCAGGGGACTGAATGTGATGACCTCTCAAGGTCCCTTCCAGCTCTATGAGAAAGGGATATCTCCATATATTGTGTTAGAGCCCTGATTTACCTCCAGGCAGCCAAGTCCCTCCTGCTCTCCAGCCAGATTAAGTCCTTCTCTCTCCTACCAGGAGCCCTTCTTTATATAGCCCCCCAGCTGGCCCCTAATTAGCAATAATCACTTCAGCTGGGGCTTCTCTCTCAGCCCTCAATCAGGACTGGATTTTGCCCTTAGAGGGCCAGTGCAAGGCAACTGCCCTATCATAGGCCATGTTGCCATGTAGAGTTGGCCCAGTTTAACTTAATATGTAATTTTTAAAAAACTGATTATGTGCAAAAAACAGTGTGGATGCTCTTATTTCGGTTTATAAAATGTATTTTGGCTTAATTTAAGTCAAATAGGTTGAAATTAGATCAAAATAAGCCCCCTGAAACAGAAATAACAATATCCTTGCTAGGTATTCCACTGGTTTCACTGCACCAGGGTAAATTTGTGTGTAGGAAGCGTTTTATTCTCAGGAAAATGTTGTCTTGTTTTATGAGTGTTGATAGTTAAGAGAATTTCCCACTCTATGAGCTCTCAAGCATTAATAAAATTATTGTAAATCTATTAATAATTCATAAATGAACTGCTATATTAATAGTGAATATCTAAACAACTCAGCATGAGCCGATTTCTGTTGCACAATCAAGCTGAGAGGGAAAGCAAAACTGGGGATGGTGTTTACAAGTAATTGTGCTTAATGCAGAGGTAACTGGGTGAAATTTAACAGCCTGTTATGTATGAGAGGTCAGCCTAAATGACCCTTTCTGGCCTTAACCTCTTTTCAGCTATGAAAGAGTATTTTCATAGTAACAGAACAGAGCCTTTACAGAAGTGGCAAACAGGCAAAATGGGATTTTTTTGGTCCTACTCAAGTTTCCAGAAAAGGAACCTAACCTTTCTATTAAAGTTATGCTAATAATATTGCAATTGGTTCAATAGCTAAGGGGTATGTGTTTGCCTCTTTACGTTCTTCCTACTGTTCTGAGATTCAGTGAGCATGTGCAGTTGTCTGTAACTCAGTGGAACAGAGAAGGAAGAGCAGTCCTGGTTGCAGTCACTAAGGAGAGATGATATTGTAAAGTAATGAGTTTGCTTTTTGCTGGCAAGAAATATAATGACTTTTGGCACCACACAATGTTTTAGTGCCATCTGGTGACTCCCCAAAATGTTACAAGAACATTTGCCAAAACTGTGCTGCTATATAAATAGATCTGCAGCAAGTGAATCTTGAAGTGAATGCCTGCATTGGAAACCTGATTCTCAGAGTTTTGTTCCTCCAGGTAGATAGTAGGAATACCTCAGGTGACCTACATGTCATAGCAGCTTGAATTTCCCACTTCCAATATTTGCAGTGAACTCCTGCTGAACAAGATACAAGCTTCACAGAAAGTATAAACCAGTTGAGAAAAACACAATCTGTCCACAGATCCCATGCAAAGAATAACTGGTTACATAAATGATCCATAATGAAAATTCTTCAGATGCCTCTGTTCAAGACCATGAAACCTATTCATATTGCAGAAGAGAAATACACAAATAGGAAATTATTCCTTCTTAAGTAGGCTGCTTAGTAGAGAACCCTGTTAGCCCCTCATCCTGCATCAAGGCCCCTAGTGAATGCCAGTCTCTAGAAGGCCACACCCCCAAAAAGTTTGATGGTGGAAACAAGAGAACACTTTAAAGTTGGTTACTGGAACATGAGCACAATGTTTGAAACAACACAGATCTCGCAGGTGATGGAGGAGATGGACAGCTATTCTGAGCATCAGTGAGAACAGATTGACAGGTGTGGATAAGTGCTTGAAGCAAGGGAAGAGACATCTCATTTATTCAGGACATAGTGACAACAAAGACTCAAAGGGAGTAGCGCTCATTAAGACAGATGCTGTGGAAACATCACTCACCTATTGGGAACTGATCAACCACCACATTGTACATGCTGGATTCCTAAAGATGTCAATCATTCAGTGCTGTGTTCCAGCAGAGGAACTTAGCAACAAGGATAAATATGAGTTCTATGATTGTCTCCAAAATGTGATTGACAGGGTACCAAAACATGCCTTCCTTGTTGTGATGGGTGACATAAATGCTAAAGTAGGAGGTGAAAAAAAAAAGAGAGAAAGAAATAGCAATAGGGTACCATCAGCTGGAGATCATCAGCTAAAATGGTGACAGACTTACTGAATCGTGCTCAGTACCAGGCTGAGTTCTTGCACATACTCCATTCCCCCACAAAGACATACAGAAAAACATGGAGTTCACCATATGGAAAAGTGGGAAATCAGATAGCCTACAAGTGCATTAGCTGGAGATACTGGTCCAAGACACAAAGCATATTGAGCAGCAGATGCCAGCAGCAGCCACGATCTTTGCATTGTGAAACTCCAATTAAAATTGAGAAAGACAAACTTTAAACAGAAAGTGATGAAGAAAATCAACAGTACAAACCTCAAAACAAAAAAGTACAATGAGAAACTCCAATTTGAACTAAAGAACAGATGGGGGGTGCTGCCAGAGGCAGAGGAAGGTGAAAGACAGACAGGGCCTGAAATAAAAAGGGTAATGTTCAGAGACTAAGTGATTCAGGCTGAAGCAGTCACAGTTGGATATCAATATTGATGGAGCAAGAATTGGATAAGCCCAGAGATGTAGCAGCTTACCGGGGGAGAGGGGAGAGGAGGAGAAGCATAGCACTGTTAGGGAAACTCCTGCATGCTAAGACCAATGAAATACTTTTAAAATAGTAAAAGCAAAGGAGGAGGGCAAAAAGCCAGACAAAGCAGTCAAAAACCACACAAGGAAAGGGAAGCAGAGATGCTGAGCGCCTCACAGCTGAGACTATTGCTGACTGAACAGCACAGAGATATGCACCAAGTAATTAAAACCCTATGGAAAAATTTCAAAACAGGAAATGTGCCAATAAAAAAAAAGGTGGAAAAATGTTTCCAACTGAGGTAGAACAGGAAATAGTCAGAGCATTTCAGAGAAGTCGCTCATAGTCCCAGACTCAATTCAGCAGCACATTTCAGCAAAACACAAAGCTGGTCAACGTGACATTGGCACCCAGATCAGTAGAGATGTCTGAAGAACAGCTGCAATCAAAAAGCTGCAAGTGGCAAGTGTTAACCAAATCACAGCAGAAATGCTAAAAATTCTTGATAGCATTGTCCTATCAAAGCCAACAGAGCTCTTGAATGCTCTGGATGATTATTTGAGGAAAAGAAACCCCCCTCCTGACAAGTGGAAACAGGGAATCATTGTCAGAATACCCCAAAAGGACAATCTCACTGACTACAACAACTGGAAATGAGTTGCACTGCTCTCTGTCATAAGTAAAGCCTTCTTCAGTGTCATACCCAGGATAAAAAACAGTGGAGGCAAAGTTTAGAGAAAAACAGAATAGATGCAGGACCAAGAGAAACTGCAAAAACAATAATCCTGGGGGAATTCTGCAATTGTTTCATTTGGCACCATAGTAATATTGCAGAATTCCTCCAGGACTAAGATCAGATATTCACACTAATGACCATACTCAAGCCTGCCAAAAATGGCAGGTTGCCCTGAGTTGATTTTTCAAAAGGCACCTGCTATCCTGCAAACATATCTCCTGGCATATACTTCAGTCTTATGGGAACTCCAGCTAAGGTCATCAGCGTCAAAGACTGCACAGGAATAGAAACTTCCTCTGTCCACACATTTATAGCCGTCACCTACCACGGCACATAGGAACCCATGCAGGATATCACCAAACAACTACATCCCATAGTCATTAGGGACCCTATCCTAAAAGAAATCTCCTCTTTTGACCCAGAAGCTACTTCCCAACCTCTTGAAGCACACCATCAGAAGCGAGCTCCCCACATACCAGCACAAACCAACTCAAAGTGGTACCAGACTCTGCCAGAACAGATGTAAAATGTGCAGACCTATCTCTACTGCTGCATGATCCATATCCCTTCCAAGATCCATGGGTCCTACACATGCCTCTGAAAACATGTGGAGAACCTCATGCCCCAATAGCAACTATGTGGATGAAATCATACAATCACTACATTATTGAATGACTTTACAGAGGAAGAAGATAAATGACAAAAACACCATATCACTTGTGGGTGAACACTTGTCACAAAGTGATTTCTTTATATCTGACCTATCCTCAATTGCAAATGAAACCTGCACAACACTTTCAAAAGACAAGCCTGGGATCTTAAATTCATACCTTTGCTACACGCTAAAAATCATGGACTGAACAAAGACCCTGGATTTTATGGTTTATTACAACAATCCATAATCCATTAATCTCCCACTTCCAAATGTCTCCCTCCCTCTACTTTTCCCCCATGACTGGAGGGGTGTTAATGGGCCTACTTACCTTGGTCTCTTGAAATATGTGAGAGCTATTTAGGCTAAGCAATCTGTTCCACCTGGTATTTTGTTGTGACACCCTGAATATGATTCCCAGACCTGAAGAAGAGCTCTGTGCACGCTTGAAAGCTTTTCTCTTTAATCAACAGATGCTGGTCCAATAAAAGATATTAACTCCCCACCCAGTTTCACAGTTACTTAAATGAGGCTATGTCTACACTATAATGATCTATCGGGAAAAGGTACACAAATTGCGCTCAGCAATTCGCGTATCTTTTTCCACTAGTTTTTTCGGAAGAGGCTTTTCTGAAATTTTCCATCAGTATTGGGCCAAATTTTGGAAAAGCCTCCGCTTTCGGAAGAGCCCTTCTTCCTCATCGGAGGAGAAAGACAGGGCTTCCAAAAAAGCACAACTGCTCTTCTGCAAAAAAAAAAGCAGAAGAGCAGACATGTTCCCTGGACGCAGCGGAGTTTTTCCAGGATACCAGAGATAACCTGGAAAAAAACCATAATGTAGACATAGCCTGAGTTACTTTTCTGGAAAAAAAGCAAAACACAATGAAATAAGTTCTTAGGCAGGCACCAGATCAACTCCTTACTATCTTGCTTTTCATTATGTTTTTTACTTTATCAGTTTCAACTGCTCCAGCTATGTTTTTGTTACCATCAGTATTTCTGTCCACTTCATTTGATTAATATTGAGTCAATGCTTCATTGGCCATTTTCTTCTCTTCATTCTACTACCTCCATGGACTATTCTAATTCTTTGTGAACCCAGTTGTAATGTTGACCTGCACAACAACTCCTGAAAATGTGTTCCTTGGGCTGCGTGTATGTAGTGTAAAGAAGTACTAGCTTTGTTTATTTGAAACCTGCTGCCTGTTAATTTCATTGGTGACCCCAGGGTCTTGTGTTATGTGAACGGGTAAATAACAAATGCTTATTCGCTTTCTCCACACCACTCATGATTTTATAGCTCTGTATTATAACCCACCTTAGTCACCTCTTTCCTAAAGTGAACAGTCCCAGGCTTTTTAATCCCACTTTTCTTTACATGGAAGCTGTTCAATATCTTTAACCCATATTTATCCCTTCTTTGTACTTTTTCCAGTTTTAATACATTTTTTGAGAAGAGGTGACCAGAACTGCACAAGGTATTCAAAGTGTAAGTGTAATATGAATTTACATAGTGTCATTATGATATTTCCTGCCTTATTAATGATCTCTTTCCTAATGCTTTTTAGTGTTGTAAGTTTTTTTTTTTTGAGTACAGAGGCTCATTGAGTAAATGTTTTCAGAGAATTACCCATGATGACTCCAAGATCACATTGTTGAATGGTAACAGCTGTTTTAGACTCCATCATTTTGTAAGTATTACTGGGATTATATTTGCCAATGAGCATTACTTTGCATTCATCAACATTAGATTTCATCTGCTTTTTGTTGCCCACTCACCCAGTTTTGTGAGCTATTTCTGTAATTATTTGCACTCTTTTTTGTGCTTAACTATCTTCAGTAATTTTGTATCATCTGCAAACTTTGACACCCTACTGTTTACTCCTCTTTTCAGATCATTTAGCAAAATGTTGAACAGCACTGATCTTGGAACAGATTCTTGGAAGATGCCATTATTTTTTCATCCCCACTGTGAAACTTGATCATTTATTCCTACCCTTTGTTTCCCGTGTTTTAACCAGTTGGGTGACAGGGGAGGGATCATGTGAGGATTATCTGCTGTGTTCCCTCCTTCTGGGGCATCTGGTATTGGCCACTATTGGCAGACAGGATACTGGGCTAGATGCACCTCTGGTCTGACCAAGTGTGGCCATTCTTATGTTCTTATGAGTAATGTGAGGATATTACTGCTCAAGTTACTTAAGAGCCTTTGGTGAGGCACCTTGTCGAAACTTTCTGAAAATCCAAGCACTCTATATCCACTAGATCACCCTTGTCCACATAGTTGTTGACACTCTTAAAGAATTCTAATGGATTGGTGAGGCATGATTTCCCTTTACAAATGTTGACTCCTTCCCCAATATATTCTGTTCATCTATGTGTCTGTTAATTCTGTTCTTTACTGTAATTTCAACCAGTTTTCCTGACACTGAAATTAGGCTTATCCTGTAAATGACAGGAATCTCTGAAGTTATTCAGCAGCAGGGGCAGATATAGGGCAGGGCGAGCGGGGCGGCTGCCCCGGGCTCCGTACTTCAAGAAGCCCCGCGCGTGCGCCGTAGCAAAGGGGGGCGCCGTGAAATTGGGCTGCCCTGGGCCCCACAAAATGGTCATCTGCCCCTGTCCAGCAGTCATTTGTTAGAAAGACTAATTTAATATATAGGTTACACACCATAGTTAGTAGCCTGCAATTTCATATTTGAATTTTTCCAGAACTCTTGGGTGAATACCAGCTGGTCCTGGTGACTTATTACTGTTTAATGTATCAATTTGTTCCAAAACCACCACTACTGACACCTCAATATGGCATGCAGACAATATTGTTGTAGACATGTTGGTCCCAGATAATTAGAAAGATGAGGTAGGTGACAAAATATCTTTTACTGGACTAATTTCTGTTGATGGGAGAGGCAAACTTTTGAGCTTACTCTGACCTGAAGAAGAGCTTCACCCACCTTGTGTCTCCTGTATCTCAATATGGGATAGTTCCTCCAATTGGTCACCTAAAAAGAATGGCTCAGGTGTCCTCAATCCTATGCAGTAAAGACCAGTACAAATAAATCATGTAGCTTCTTTTCTGAATGCCCCCTTAGCATTTCTATCATCCAGTGGTCCCACTGATTATTGGACAGACTTGGGGATGGGTGACAGACTTTCTGGGCCTGTGGGCAAGGTGGGAGGGAGTGGCTCCATGCTCCCAGGAGCCACCTGGAGTACAGAGCGCCACACACACCTCTCATGGCAGCCCTCAGAGTTCCCTGGAGTGCGCTGTGCCAGGCACTCATGGTGATTTTAAGAAACCAGGACATCATTGCCACAGTAGCAACAGCAGCAACCAAGAGCCCTGGGCCCCTTTGAAACATGGGGCCCCAGGTATTTGCCCACATTGCCCCTCTGTTGGTGAGCATGGGCAGGCTTTCTGCTTCTGATCAATTTAAGAAAACTTTATTGTTAATTTATGGCTTTTGCTAGTTGGTCTTCAAATTGTTTTTTGATTTTCCTAATTATACTTTTAGGCTGTGTCTACATTGGCACCCTTTTCCGGAAAAGAGATGCTAATGAGACACTTCGGAATTGCAAATGCCATGGGGGATTTAAATATCCCCCGCGGCATTTGCATGAACATGGCTGCCGCTTTTTTCTGGCTCGGGGTTTTGCTGGAGAAAAGCGCCAGTCTAGACGGGATCTTGCGGAAAATAAACCCTTTTCCAGAAGATCCCTTATTCCTCTTAAAATCAGGAATAAGGGATCTTCCGGAAAAGGCTTTATTTTCCAAAAGATCCCGTCTAGACCGGCGCTTTTCTCTGGCAAAGCCCCGAGCCGGAAAAAAGCGGCAGCCATGTTCATGCAAATGCCGCGGAGAATATTTAAATCCCCCGCGGCATTTGCAATTCCGATTGGTCTCATTAGCATCCCTTTTACGGAAAAGGGTGCCAATGTAGACACAGCCTTACAGTTGACTTGTTCCTTTCTATTTTCTTCAGTAGGGATTTGACTTCCAATTTTTAAAAGATGTCTTTTTGCCTCCATCCTCCCTTTTTACTCTATTGTTTACCCATATTGAATATTTTGTGGTTCACTTATTGGATTTTTGTTTTTTAGTTTGTCTATACATTTATTTTGAGCCAGTTATTTTTTTCCATGCATCTTGCAGGCATTTCACTTTTGTGACCGTTCTGTTTAATTTCTAGCTAGTTAACTAGCCTCCATTTTTTAAAATAATTCCCCTTTTAAGTTAAATTATCCTGTGGTGGGTTTCTTTGGCATTTTTCCCATATAAGAATGTTAAATTTACAATATCATAATGACTTTCTCTGAGTGGCTGAGCTATATTCACCTTTTCGATCAGATCCTATGTACCATGTAGGACTAAATCAAGACTTGCCTCTCCCCTTGTGGATTCCAGAACAAGTTTTTTCAAGAACCAGTCATTAATGTTTCCCATACATTTTTAGCTCTGCATTTCATCATATATCTCTGATATTCCATATCCGGTAAATATAGAGATAGTTAAAATTCACCATTACTGTTGGGTTTTCTCTTAAGTAACTTCCATAATCTTCTTGAGCAATCACCTTGTCATCATCCTGTCCAGGTGGTAGATAGTATATTTATACTGCTATATTCTTATGCTTCAACCTTGGGATTTCAATCTATAGACATTCCATGATACAGTTTGAGTCATTTAAGATTTTTACTATATTTGACTCTATGCCATCATTCACTTGCAGTGGTACTTACCCCATCAGAGCCATCTATTCTGTTATTACTATATATTTTGTACC
The DNA here is from genome assembly GCF_049634645.1 of Pelodiscus sinensis. Classification (NCBI taxonomy): domain Eukaryota; kingdom Metazoa; phylum Chordata; order Testudines; family Trionychidae; genus Pelodiscus; species Pelodiscus sinensis. The sequence goes on from NC_134711.1 coordinate 313,788,564, forward strand.
CTGTATTTCACACAATGCACAGTCAACCTGTGGAACACCTTGGCCAAGAATGTTGTGAAGGCCAAAAAGTTTAGCTGAGTTAAAAAACAAATTAAAACTCATGGAGGATAGGCCCATCAATGGCTATTAGCACAAAAGTCAGGTATACAAGTTGATTGAAGGAAGTGTCCCTAAGCCACTGACTGCCAGTGGCTGAGACTGGACGAGAAGGGATGGATCACTCAATAATTGCCCTGTTCTGTTCATAATCTCTGAAATATATGGCACTAGCTACTGTCAGAAGACAGGATGCTGCGCTAGAGAGACCATTGTTCCGATCCAGTATGGCCGTTCTTATGTACTGTAAGCTCTGTGGGACAGGGGCTACCTCTCACTAAGTGTATGTACTGTGCCTACTCCATTGAGGCCCCAATCTCTGTTGACATATTTTGATTTCCACTTGCTGTAAAGACATATGATTGGCCATTGCAGATGGCTCGGACAAGAGTGAGTCAGTGCCTGTCAAAATCTAAAGGCCAACTTTTGTTGATTGAAGGAAGTGCCAAGCATAAAAGTCAGAGATAACTATGTGATGAGGAACTATAATAATGACCTTCATGCCAGGAGACACACATATCAGAACCTTGGTCTGGAAAGATGAATTTAATCATAAATGAGCAATGACAGGACTGGAATAAAGAACCATGAGGGTTTGTATGTGCATAGGGATGCAGATGCACAAATAAACAGAATGGAACACACACAGACATGAGATTGATCTTGGATGTACAACTGATGATGCATCAAAAGCATAAAATAAAAGATTTGATTAAACAATGAAGGCACAAATAACACATGAACACCAAGTATACAAAAAGTGTAACTCCTAGCAACTTTTTGCTGGTGTTGTTGCACATATTTTATCAGGTGACACAATGGAGTATGTAACTCTGACAACATATTTCCAATTCACATCTCGGACATACCTGCTTCTCTGGGTTATTACTCTTTGTTATGTTATATAACTCATTCAGTTGGGTAAAGAAGAATGTTGGCCTGATGTTGAAATATAAAATGAAAGATTATATTTTTCTTCGTATGTTAGTCACTGTTTAGCATGGGTGGCTTTTCTGAGGCAAACTTCCTCACATTTTTTAAAACAATTTGAATATGGTTCAAGCACTTAATCCATTTCCTTTAGCAACAATCTAAGCTGCACCAGGGAGAAGTGGAAAATGTATCATATTTGGAGAGTCATTACGCATGTCTAAGGACATCTATACTATACTAGCAAACAGAATGGAACAATGGAGAGAAATGTATTCCAAAATAACAAAAAGACAATTTCATGTAGCTACAAGTCAAATCACTCTATATCTTCTCCAGCAAAATTTCATAATGGAGTTTCCAGTTTTAGTGGGAGTGACATAACTTCTATATAAAATGTGAAACTGGTTATTTATGTGGGTTGTGAGAATAGTAGGTTATAAGTATGCTTATAGGTTTTACACCAATGTTCATGAAACTGAGGGAACTTAAAGTAAATTTTCCACATATGAGATACTAGCTGGAGAGATTGTGAAACTGAAGAATATATCATTTAGAAGTTATTCCATTACCTATAGCAGTGATTGAAGAAACTATTCTGAAGTATAAGTAATAATCCTAAAAAAGCTGCTTTCTTTTCTTTCATAAAATATCTGATCATAAAGAACTAGGGGTATGTCTACACTACAAAATTAATTTGAAATAACAGCTGTTATTTCGAATTAACTTCCATAGGGTCTACACATGCAAACTGCTATTTAGAATTAAATTCAAAATAGTGGAGCACTTATTTCAAATTTGGTAAACCTCATTCTATAAGAAGTAACACCAAATTTGAAATAGCTAATTTGATTTAAGTGCTGTATAGATACTTAATTCAAAATAGGGGGCCTCCAGCCCTTCCCAGTTTCCCCTGGTGGACACTCTGGGCCAAACCAGGAAAACTCCTCTCCTCTCCCCCAGCCCTGAGGCCCTTAAAGGGGTAGAGTCTGGCAACTGGGCATGTGCAAGAGCCAGGCCTGCCAGCAGTCACAGGCCCTCAACCAGTGGCCGCACAATGGCAGCCAGTGGCAGCCTGCCATCCCCCGCCCAGACCCCCAGCACCTAGGGGCCAGCCAGGGGCCATAGATGGCGCATGCCCACCTGGAGTGTTGTGGAGATCATGGACCTCATTGAGGTGTGGGGGGAGGCCCCCAATGTCCATGATCTCCGCACCAGTTGGAGGAATGCCGCCGTCTATGGCCGCATAGCGGCCACCATGGCCCTCACGGGACACAGGTGCACCCAGGAGCAGGTGCGCCTGAAAGTAAAGGAGCTCAGGCAGGCGTATGCCAGGGCCACCAGGGGCAGCACTGCAGCAGGGGTTGCCACCTGCCCCTACTTCCCCGCCCTCGACCGAATCCTGGGGGGCGGGGCAGTCTGCACCAGCCCAAGGGGCAGCAAACCGGGAGCTGAGGGCCCTGACCTGGGCACAGAAGAGGGGCCACCACCAGCTGTCCTGGCACCGGAGTCAGCAGGGTCGTCCAGGGAGGCCATACCAGGTAAGTGCCAGCACAGATCATGCAGCCACCTGTGCATGTGCAGGAAACCAGGAGTTCCAGTGGGAGCTGCTTGGCCAGGGTTGTGCCATCTGTCACCATCTGCAGGCCCAGCTGCAGAACATGCTGCCCCATGCGGGTCCTGCACTTGCTGCCTCCCCAGCTACTGTTCCTCCTCCCAATCCTGCCCCCCCACCTCTTCCTCCTCAACCTTCACACCCTCCTCTTCAATCTCCACACCCCCCACCTCAACCTCTGCACCCTCCTTCCCATCCCCCTGGGGGATGCTGAGGCCCCCTCCCCCGCGGTACTGGGAGGCAGTTGGCCCAGCGAAACCCCCACCCCTGAGCACTGAGCTTCTCCTCCCCCTTCTTTCCCTTGCTTCCCCCTTCCAGCTCCCTCCTCCAAGTTTTCCCCCTCCCCTCTCCCACCCTTTCTCCTCCCCTCTCCCGCCGCTCTTCCCAATATCCCCACAGTTTCATCCCCCCCCCCCCCCAGTTTTGTTAAATAAACAGAGTTTGTATTTTTGAGACCAAAATTCATTTTATTTGACGTCAGGAGGGGGGGCTATGGAAGGGTAAGTGGAAGGATGAGAGGGAGGAATGGGGCACAAGCCACCATTGGGGCAGACCAGGGAGACTGTTAGCGCTCCTCAGGATAGAAGCGCTCCTCAGGATGGAAGCTCTCCTGCAGGACCCCCTGGATCCTGACATCCCCTCGATGGTCCTCCCGGATGGCAGCCTACAGACAGTGCAGCCAGGCTGCTGGCAATGTGTCCGCGAGATGCAGCAGAGTCCCCAGGGGCAGGTCTGGTCCATGTTGCAGAGTGCTGTGGTGTCCCGAGTGAAGGCAAGCAGAGCACGTGGAGACACAAATGCTTTGCTGTCCCTCAGCGAGGTAGACCAGCAAGCAGAGAAACCTGAAAACTGTCTGTCTGGGATGGGGGATAGGGTCCCTTTAAGCACGACCTCAGATAGCCTGAGGCAGCAGACCCGCACATTAAATCCGACCCTGATGCCCTGCTGGCACTGGTTCTGGCCAGTCTTTCCTTCAATTCAGGGTCCACTCAATGTGGATGCGCTATTTCAAATTAGAAAAACGCTATTTCGAATTAGTTTTTGTGTAGGTTCGTTATTTCGAATTAGCTTATTTCGAATTAACTATTTCAGATTAAGTTAATTAGAAATAGCACTGTAGTGTAGACATACCCTAACAGAGTTTGAGTTTATACACTACATTTTCCACTGGAAGTAGCATTTTGCACAGATGGTTCTGGAGCAAGGTAAACATTTTCAGGAACATATTCACTAAATCCAATTCCCAATTTGGTTATCCTGTTTGTACTCTTTTATTCCCTATTTTTCCCTCTCAGAAGCATCTGGAAAAATGATTTTGGCTTACATGAATGTTGGTGGAGAAGCTGAAAATCGTAACCATTAGCATATGTCTACACTACAGGACAAAGTCGAGTTAAGATATAACACTTCAGCTATGTTAATTTTGTAGCTGAAGTTAAAGTACCTTAACTCAGCTTTTGGCATTGTCTACATTGCAGGAAGTTGAAGGAAGACCACTTTTCCTTCGACTTCACTTACTCCTCATGCAAGCAGGGTTACCAGAATCAATTGGACTTCCCCTCTTAGTTTGAATTAGCTGTCTTAACTGGGCCACTAATTCAAAACCTGGACGATCAACAGCGGCAGCTTCAATCTTCCTCTATAGTGTTGACACCTTTGATAGGTGACCCTGATCAAGCAATGCCCTTAAGCATATGTGTAACCTTAAGAATGTAATTAATCTCTTTGACTTCAGCAAGAGTATTTGCAAGCTTAAAATTAAACATGTTAATGAGGCTGGTTCTCGGGAAAGGTGAACAGCATGGTCATCGTAGATGTCAAATTCCAGCAAGGGTGCTAGCTTGCTGCAGCCCCTCACTTTTCGCCTCTGCTTTAATTGATTAGCCAGCCATTCTTGCCCCACTGCTGATTGTCTGGCTGTTTTACTTTATTTTTTCAACTCTCCTGGAGACGTTGGGGAGGAGGGTCACCAAGTGTTTTCTTGCCTGGTTTGCAAAATGATTAGGGCATCTCCTATGTGTGAGTTTGTTTATAGACTTGGGGTTTGCATGAGCATCTGTGCCTATTACTGCATCAAAAGTACTGATGTAATCTCACATCTAGCCTAAATGCCTGTTTTGTGTGTTTGGTTTAGGGTGTTAGGAGGTAAGGGGACACTGAGATTTCAGCACAACCCAGCTTGTATCCATGCTGGTCACTGTCAGCATGCACAGCCATGATGAGTAAGGGAAAGAGCAGAGTAGATGAGTAGAATAGTCTTGGAGGGTATGTCTACACTACCCCCCTAGTTCGAACTAGGGGGGTAATGTATGCATACCGAACTTGCTAAGGAAGCCCGGGATTTGAATTTCCCAGGTTTCATTAGCATAAAGCCGGCGCTGCCATTTTTAAAAGCCGGCTAGTGCGAACCCCGTGCCGCGCGGCTACACGCGGCACGGACTAGATAGTTCGGATTAGGCTTCTAATCCAACCCCTCCTGTATCCCGAGCCCTTGTCCCAGCCTTGAGCCCCTTCCCTCATCCAAATTCCCTTGCACACAAACCATTCTATGCCCTGAAGCCTTACCCCAGTCCCCTCCCACACTCTGAACCCATCAGCCTCATCTATTAGCCTAGAACCTACTCTCCAACCCTTGTCTCAGCCCCATAAAAGTGAGGGAGGGAGAAGGCCACAGAGAAGGATGAGGCAGAGCCTCAAGGGAGGGGCAAGGGCAGAGCCAGGATGTTTGGTTTGTGTGATTAGACAATTGGCAATACTATTCTGAAAGAGCAGAATCTGAGAGATGAGACTACAGCCTAATGGAAACAAGGAGGGATGTAGCAGAAATATGTGGGAGGAAACACAGAGATGAGCATGAAGGAAGCAAAGGAGTGTCATTAGCCAGAGTGCTATTGGGTAGAGGAAACAGCTGAAATACTGAGTCTTCATTCATTAATACTGGGGAAGTGACTTGGAGGTCATTGCATTAAAGATGCTGTAGAAATTCAAACGATTAGCACGAGGAAAAGGAAGTAACATGTACAGATGGTCGGTCCCAAATGGGAGGAGAAAGATTCAGGTTGGACTCTTTGTCATCTTTTGATGTGCACCTCTTCAAGTCTTGGATGAAGTGACTCAGGCTTTTATCCCACGGCACTTCAGAAAGCAGTTTAGATAAGCATCTATCTTTTTTTGTTGTTGTTTGTCCCAGAACTGTCTTTATATGAGTTATCATTTCCAAAGCCACTTAAAAATCTTTCCCTGACATCTGTGGCACCTTTTCATGGCTATTCTCCTTCCAATGCAGGGGCTTATTGAGTGTGTCAGCCTCATCCTGACCCATCCTCAGGTGGTGAGAAAATGCCAGACTATCTGGGTGCTCATTAGCACTCAGAAAAGGCTCTGTTGTATTTGCAGCATTTGAAGCTTCTGCTGATAATGATCTTGATGATGACAGTGTAGCCTTTTCTCTTATACTAGAGGGTTTTTTGTACTCTCATACTCCCCAATGTTCCCTGATCCATCTCTCTTTAATGAGATGTTCCTAGGTTTAGAAGCTGGGGAAGTAGGAGGAGAATAATGACATTAATAAAGCCTCCAATACTTTGTGAGATACTTCTACCACTGATCTATGACTTTATGATGTAAAATACAGTGTTAATTCTGTCCTTGACTCATGGATCAAGCAACCTTAGCAACATATCACCTCTTATGCAGTCTGTAGCCATCTTCAGAGCTATTTTACCTGACTGCTGTATTATCGCCGATGGTTTTGAGCTTAAATTCCCTCCCTGCATTAGATTTACAGATATCAGGTGCTGCCGATCTGTTTTTTCCTACACCCATCACAGTAGCATCTGAAAGATGAGTGTTCTTTAAACAGGTAAGTTCCCTGTGCTCACTCATGCTATTGTTTCAACATGCCCAAAGCCGCCAGCATTGTGCGAGACCCACAAACCACATGGAAAGTCTTGCAGCTCTCAGGTGCAATGGGGAAAACAGCTGAAGTGAAAGGGATTACATTTGAGACAACTCAGATATAGCAAAAATGGTTCAACCATTACCATCGGACATAGGGGTTCATAGACTCAGATTCTCTTAATAGCAGGGACCATTATGATTGTTATTGATCTGTCTTAGGTATTTATATGGCTGCCACTACTGTGGTATCTGAGCCCCTTACAATGTGCAATGTATTTATCCATACAAAACCCCTGAGAACTAAGGCAGTGCTATTACCCTCATTTTACAGATGAGAAACTGAGGCACAATGACTTGCTCAACATTACACTGGAAATCTTGTGTGAAGTGGGGATTTGAAAGCAGGTCCCCCAAGTCTAAGATAGTGACCTAGCTCCTGATTTAGCCTTCCTTGCTGATCAACTGGTCTGATTTACTGAAATTATTTACTGTTTTTCTTTTTTCCACTAGGGCTTTGAGCCCTAGACTTACGAGTAAGAAACCTACCTCTTTTTCACCCGGATGGATATGCACTGTTTCTTTAATAACATGTTTTGGTCTGTCTGTGGGCAGCAAAGGAGAGGCAGATATAAATGCATTTCTCCCAGTAATGACTGCAATTAAAAATGAGAGTTCGTTTGAATGCCCTGGAGCTCCATGAGTCCCAGGATATTAGAGAAACAAAATGGATGAGGTAATATCTTGTGTGGACCAACTTCTGTTTGTGTGAGAGAGAGGCTTTCATGCCTACGCAGAACTCTACTGCAAGTTAGAGAAATGTACTCTGAGACCGTGTCTTCACTAGGTGGAAGACTGACGCTGCCAAGGTCAATCTTCTGAGGTTCAATGTAGTGGGTCTAATAAAGATCTGCTAAATCGAGCTCAGAGGGCACCCCATCAGCGCCAGTACTCTTGTTCCTCATGAGGAGTAAGGAAGCCGATGGGAGCAGTTGCTCTTGTTGCCTTCTGCTGTATGAATGGCACAGAAACACAATTTAAGATACGTCAACATGAGCTACATAATTAACCTAAGTTAAGTTGCATGTCTTAATTCAACTTTCCACTGTAGTGTAGATCAGGCCTGAGTGTCTCAGATAAATACAAGGTTTAACAGTTAGAAAGATGCCTTTAGTTGGCAGCAAACTGTATACTCTTAGCTCTAACAGTAATAGAAAGGGGAAAGAGTGGAAGCTATACTATCGATATGGACTGATTATCTTAAATTCTAAGAATCAATGGGACTGAAATGCAGAGAATGCTGTGGAAGGCACACCCCACTTTGCCATCCTCTGATGACATTTAAATCTTCTGCATACTATTAAGTTTCAGGTTCTGAGTTTCTAGGAAACTCTTCAGTATTTCACTATGGAAATGTTGGAGAGGCTCGTGCTCTAAGCTCCAGAGGTTCCCATGTTCAATTCTGCCTTTTGGTGTTACATTTACGTACATCTGCCACTTGGTACAATGCCCAGATTTGACTACCCAGTCCTTTGACAGAAGCGAATGGGGAAATAAAAGTTCCAGTTGGAGAATATGTGCTCATGACAATCATTAGAGCAAGGCATACTGGATACTTCAGGTATGCTCTGCTTGTCTCGTTAACTGCACTAAAAGTTCTTAAGCAGACAAAAGGAATCTGCAATTGCTCTTCTATGGAAGGGGCTCTGGAATTTCATCTTAAAATCCAGCTGATCTTTGAAGTGCAGTTGTTATTGATACATGAATGTATAATTATAATTATTTGGATTACAATAGCAACCAGTGACACCAATTAAATTCTGCAGCCTATTCGGTTAGGCACTGTACAAATGCAGCAAGAGATTTCAATCTAAATAGACAAGACAACAAAGGGTGGAAGAAGAAGAGAAGTGATTTGCTCAACATCATGTAGCAACTCAGAGGACTAAAAGCAAGATGTCCTGAATCTACAGAATAGCAGCCTTGTACTTAATGCCCTGCTTCCTTAATAACATGCATTTATATCTGCCAATACAACTGTGCAAAGGGGAGCTGGATTCATTCTGGATCAAACATCCACAAAATTACTGGCCTGGGGCCCCTCTGAAGTTAATGGAAAACTCCCATTAACATCACTGAACTTTGGATTAGGCCCTAAATTCCGGGAAAAGGACTGGTTGGGAAACTATTTCTTTTCTCTTAAATATTTGTTCAACAATATTTTTAACCTTTGTCAAAAAATTAATTGAAAATATTCAGGTTTTCGATGAAAAAGTTTTCAGCTGCAATAATGTGAACAAGGGGAAAATATATAACGTTATAGAGAGGAGATATTTCTTTGGCAACATTGGTGTTTTTCAAGGAAATGTTTCCTATTATTAAAAAAGTAGGTTGAACAGAAAAGCTCAACCATTTCTACTGCAGAGACTTTATTAGTGGTGGAGATGGAAAATACAGAAGCAAGGGACACAGCTTGACTTCCTGATTCCAGGTGAGCTCTCCACTGCTGGCAGTTAGAAAAATAATTGCTTGACTTGTAAACTAAGCATACCTGCTCTGGAGTCACTGAGAGAATAAATATGGAACTCTGCAATCTCATTTATACAGAGTCACTTTCCATTTTTACACCTGTCCTTTAAGAAGTCACTAGAGAAACAAGTGCAGGCTTTTTAGTCAGGAAATTAAGGGTGATTAAGAATCTCCCATTTAATTGCCATTTAATTAGGGGATAGTACGAAGTTGCAGGCAGGACAGTTCCACTGTGTGTCCTCATGTGCAGATGGTGAAGTGCCAAACAGAATCAAAAGAAACTTTAATTATGAGGATGATCAGCAAAGGAAAGCAGCATGGAAAAACCCAGAGCTATGAAGCGGAGGATAGAGCATTGTTACATAATAGCATCAACTAAGCTGCGTCTTAGCAGCTCCCAAAGGATAGGGATACCATGAATAAATGATAGTATGCATTTATAATGTATACAATTACATTTAAGTTCAAAGAATTTTATTAAAGTGTTTATAATATGCAAGAACAGGTCTGTAGCTATAAAAATAACAGAAATGGGCCTCAATCAATATTCCAGATCTAAATACTCCCAACTTTAATGGTGGCTGAAATGTGTGCTTGACAACAGGAAGGCAGCTGTTGCTCTATAGCTAAGTCATTACAAATTCACAGTCCATTTTGGCTAATTGCCTGATTGTCGGATTTTAAAAATAATAAATTTCATTATTTCAGATATTTAAATCTGAAACTTCAGTATGGTAACTGCAGGGATCCTGACCCAAAAGGGAGTAGTGGGGAAGGTTACAAGGTTATTGTAGGGGGGTCATGGTACTGCCATCCTTACTTCTGCACTGCTGCTGGTGACAGCACTGCCTTCAGAGCTGCGTGGCTGGGGTGGTGCCGCTGGCAGGAAGCCCAGCTCAAGGCAGTGGCGCTGCCAGCAGCAGTTCAGAAGTAAGGTCATCTTGTAATCCCCCATTTTGAGACAGTCCCCAAGTTTGAGGTATACTAGTGTCCCCTGTTTAGTACAGGTTAAAAGTACACATGACTGTATTTCATGATGCAATTTGGCATGTTTTTCACTTCTGTGAATTTGGTAACGCCCTATTAATATTGGGCCAGCAGTATTGGCCCTGCTGATCAATACTGTGTCATTGTTTCCCTGTATTCCCTTGTCTGTCTGTGTGAATTCACCTGTTGCTGCTTGTCTTGAATTTAGATTGTAAGGTCCTTGAGGCAGTGGCTATCTTTTTGCCCTGTGTTTTGTACAGCACCTACCAGTGTGGTGTCCTGAAACATAACTGGGCCTCCTTAAGCACTAAGACCATACATATCCTAACAATATTAAAATATTGGTCTGTATTTTCAGTCTTTATTATCTTTTATACACATATGCGCACATGGTTGATTAACTAATTTACAATGAAATTAAGTGTCTGAGACCTGAATATATAATATAGCATTGTACATATAATGAATTTATGAATGGATTATGAGACTGAGTTGCCTGATGCAGCAGGGGACTGGACTCAAGGACCTTTTCAGTCCTATGTCCCTATCATAGGAATATTGCAAACTTCAAACTTTACCTTTCACTGACCCACATACAGTAGAAAGGCCACTTCATATCCTTGTGCACCTGGAGGAAAGACATCCGTCTCCAGTAGAATAGATGGAATTTGAAGTCTCCAAGACTAATAATTTAAAACAAAATATTATCCTCAGAGCTCCACTCAGTTCATATATTTATTTGTCCAGCCTCTAGCTAACGCACCCATTGGATTATTGTCTGCATCAGCATGCACAAACAATAATTAAACCTCTTGTAAAATTTTAATGAGTAGCATATAAAATGGTCAAGGCCTGAATAGAGAGATTTTGCACTGGGCCATGAATATTGTAATGGAAGGATGCCACCAAACATCACTCCAAATAGAGTGAGGGTATGTCTACACTACCACCCTAGTTTGAACTAGGGTGGTAATGTAGGCAACCAGAGTTGCAAATGAAGCCCGGGATTTGAATTTCCCGGGCTTCATTTGCATAAAGCCGGGCACCGCCATTTTTAAATGTCCTAGTGCGGACTCCGTGCCGTGCGGCTACACGCGGCACGTACTAGGTAGTTCAGACTAGGCTTCCTAGTCCGAACTACCATTACTCCTCGTGAAACATACCCTGAGACATAGTGTAGACATACCCTGAGATAGAGGAAGACTTTGAACAGAAAAATCCTGTTCCTCCAAGTTAATGCTGTTAAAGTCGGTGGAACAAAGCAGAAACAATTGTGGGCAATATCTACTATCTTTGCTGATTGTGACTTTCTCAATTTATTTTGCAAATTTGGGCATATTAAAAAAAATGAATCAATTGTATCAATGTTGTAGGAAAGTGCTCATTGTGATGTACAGAAGGACAGAATGAAACGAGTGATTCACATGCTTGAGGCCCTACAGTGCTGAAAGATCATTTTAATTGAGACTGCAAATTAAAACATAATCGACGTTATAAAGTTTCACATATTGAATCCGCTCTTTTAGGCTTATTGATTATATGGTGAAAAAGGAAAGTTGAGCATCTGTTTCACTTAGCAGTGCTTTTGAAGATGCATCAAAGGTTTTAACCAAAAATCACAGTATGAAAAACATTGCAGAGTGTCCTGAGATTTCTAACTTGAATCAGGAGATGATAACCTTGCTCTGTGAACTGACTGGTTTCATAAGGAGCATGCTCCTCACTGCACCAAATGTTAGCTTCTCTGATACTGCTCTGTTCCCAGTTTGTCCTCACGCCTATTGCCTTTCATCATATGCTAAAGCTTTAAAATCTCAACCAGCATGTGCCTGACACAACAGGAGCAGTTTGTTGCTGTGCCTGGTAGGATCCGAGATGCTGTGGTAATACATATACTATCTTATGGAACTAAAAAGCAAAGTGCATTGGATATGTGAGGGACTATCTCTCTCCTTCCGTCTTGGAGGGAGGCCAGACACCCTCACTACAATGTGCCAACAAGTGCAATGCTCAACTAGGGAATTAGTAGTCGATGAACTCTGGCCCTACGGGGAAGACCAATGAGACACCTAAGGGCTCTGACTCACTGGCTGGGCTAGACAGCAGACAAACACAGGTCATGCTGCTTAATGTCGGTAGGCTGACAGCCCAGGAGTGGAGCTGACAGATGGGGGCAGAGGGACCCAGGCTCACCCTACTTACCAGTTCCTAGCCCAGGGCTCTGACAGTGGTAGAGGGTTCTGCCACTGGGTTTTGGGGGAACCCACTGCAATATGCTGATCTAGTTTCTGGGTACTGGTCAGTAATTAGCCCTGGCACCTCCCTTGAGTCCTTGGCACTGCTGATCTTGGCTGGTGCAGCGCTTTTCAGTGAGCAAGGAACGTCTGCTCCCTTTCCCAGCTTTCACACAACTGAGCTGTAGAGGCTGTCTTTTATATTTCCTGGTCCACTCTTCTGGTGAGGAGTGGGAGGGGAATGAAGCCGGTTCAGCTCTACCCACCAGGGGGTGTAGTGTAGTCCCTCTGTCAGTCTCAGAAGAAGGCCACGCCCCCTCCCTATAGTGAATCTCCCCTGGAAGGGTTGAGACAAGGTTTGTTTCACTTTGAGCTGAACAGTTTTGAGGCTCAAAATAAGTGTAATGAGAGACACATTTGATTTGCCCCCTCCCAATTTTATTATGTGCTAAATGAATGGGAAATTGCAGATGCAGATGCAGATGCAGATGCAGGAGATGCGTCTGTGATAAGGAAGATAATATCCAAACAAGAATCAATTTAGCCTTACATTAATTAACTTCATGAGATAGAGAAGCAATTAGAGTCCCCATTTCAGAGGCACAGGAGAGGTTAAGTCATCCAAGACAACTGAGGCATAGCTGGGAATTGTCTTCAGTTCTCCTATATTTTAGTACTGTGCCTTTACCATTAGCCCAGAAATGAGGCAGACATTGAAGAAAGCAGAAGCATAAATGGGGGGCAAAGTGACTGGTCAGATAATTTAGCTTCCAGAACATTAATGTAAGTAAGAATAGGCAGGTCTTGTGTCAGCGAGCTGAGCCACATGTGTCACATACCTGTGTGACTCATTCTGTAGCATCTAATAAAGACCTCCTAGCAAAAAAATCTTTATTTCTGGTAATGATGCTCAGGCCAGAAAGAACACAGCTTGACTGTCAGATCCCAGTGTGTGTTTGCAGGGTTGGCAGTTAGGGAAAAAAAAACCCATCTCTTTACTTGCAAATGGAATAAAACTGGTACAGAATAGCTAAGCTAGAATAAAGATGGAAACTTCATGGTGCCAATTTTATAGTCACCTTTAAAAGTGAAGCTGAACTTTAAACTTCAGCTAGTTGAAATCCCAATTTTCTGTTGAAAAGTAGTTACGGGTGAACATTTTTTACCCCACTTCTAAATCCTAGCCTTAGGCCGTAATCCCAAGAACAGTTTTGTACCTCTGCTTCTTGGCTATGTCTAAAGTTGGCCAAAGTTCCATTGCAACCCAAAAGGAGGCTTTGGGGGAGATTGTTCCATCTACCTTTATATAAGTGTAGCAAGCTGCTCCGCATATTCCTCCCAGAATCTAGGATGCATTATGCCTGACCATTAGGATAAAGCCTCTCCTTATGCCACCACGCTTCTGTAGGTGCATGCAACTCCTTATTACTTCCGCTCCATAATTTGGCCAAGTACAGGAGACAAATAGCCTTAACAAGATGAAATTTGAATACCCCTTGGGGTAGGACAACCCATTCATGCCAACTGCTTTATGCGTAGGAACAAGTACCAGCAAGACTATAGTGGAACACCCAGCATCCAAACCATTGAGTGCTGGGATTAGATTAAGTCCTGCTGTCTATTTCTCTAAGCAACAAAATACTTTAGGCTCATAAGCCTAATAGGCGCTAGCATGTGTAGGTCTGTAGGATGGATCCCTTTCAAGCAATGACATTTGTGAAAGACAGAGTTGGCCATTTCTCCAGCTGACTCCCCAAATGTACCACTTGATGAAGCCAATCGGTTGCCTCTTATGGAATACACTTGGTTTGCAGATACAACCCTGTGCTCTTGCCTAGGTCAAGTGTGGGCAGCTGTAGTATGTATTTGTCCAAACATCCTATTTATGTCACATTTGGATAACTTCATGTACTGGTGTGTTCGTTCTCTCTCTCTCTCTCTCTCTCTCTCTCTTTCTCTCTCTCTCTCTCTCTGTGTGTGTGTGTGTCCTGGTCTACACTAGGCAGTTTCAAAGTAATTCCCCTTATTTGAAAATAACAAGAGGAGCGTCCACTCTACCATAACAGACTGGTTATTTTGAAATCTGCACTCCTGCTTTCCACAAGGAATAACACTTATTTTGAAATAGCGTGAGTGTGAATGCTCAGCTGCTGCGAAATCGAAATAATTGGCCTCCAGACATTTCTCACAGCTGCACTTGTGGCCGCTCTGGCCACACCTGCCATCTCCACTACTCCCCTTCTCCTGCAGAGCTTTTAAAAGTACAGGCTTCAGGAAAAGGGCTTGTGACACGAGGACAGCCGTGCCAGTTCCATGCCACATCATGAAAGCACAGGCTCCATGGTCTATCCCAGCTCTCGCTCAGCGGTCCCTCCCCCTCCCCCCGATTGCCAGCACTCCCATAGCATCCTCAGCAGCAAGTGGCCAGGGATACAGGTGAGCACTGGCCTGGAATGGTGCAGAGATCCTGCATCTCATTGAGATCTGGGGTGACGAGACCAAGCTCCAGGATCTCTGCACCAGAAAGTGCAATGTAGATGTCTATGGCCAGAGGGCCGCCAGCCTGGCTGAGAAGGGACAAACATAGACTCTTGACTAGGTTTGTATGAAAATCAAGGTGCTCTGGCAGGCCTGTTATAAGGCCAATGAGCAGAGCAGACACTCTGGGGCAGCACTGCACATGTGCTGCTACTACCACCAGGTCAATGTCATCCTGGGAGAGGAACTGGGCACCTCCTGTTCCCCCCACATCATCGTCAAGTCTGGCCAGGACACACCCGGTGTCAGGCTTATGAGGGAAAGGGTGTGGAGGATGATGATGACAGGAAGGATGAGGAGCAGGCCAGCCAGGTGACCGTGCCCCCACGCCAGGAACTACTGTTCACCTTAGAGCTGATCCCCCCTCATAGGATGTCTCCCGGGCATTGGCTGACCCCGGGAAAGGCAGTTTAGGTGAGTTCCATAACTTTCCATATATATACGTGAGGGCAGGTGGGGGCTGAGTGCTCCTCGCATGGCTGACTCTGCCTGTGGGTTGCACAACAGCCTGTGCACATGGGTGCACAATGTAAGGCCAGTCCGGAGCACTGAGCCCCATGACTCTTTCAGATAGGAACTCCTTGGTCCTTCTCACAAGGAGGCCTGCCTTACTCCCGTCTCTGTGGTAGGACACCTTCCCACAACAAGCCAGCACTAAGGAGGCTGGGATCATGGAACCACACGGCAGTGCTGCACATGGCACAGGCTCATGCCCACACTCAGGCAGCATCTGCTCCCAGTCAAGTGCAGCGATGAGGAGGAGACTGAGCCTGTGCGTGGGAACCTGACAGGAGGAGGGGGAGAAGGGGACCTCAGTAGCACTCTGTCCAGCAAGCAGCCTCTACTGCTCACACACACCTCCACCCCACCCCACTCCTGTTCTCCAGTGGGCAGGAATAGAAGTTCTCTCTCTGTAGGACACCACTGGTATGTCTAGACTACATGGCTCCGTTAACGGAGCCATGTAGATGAGTTTACTAGACATAGCAAAATGAAGCGGCGATTTAAATAATCGCACTTCATTTACATCAAAATGGCCGACACGCTGTGCTGACGATCAGCTGATCTGGCACAGCGGGGCAGTATAGACGCACCGCAGTCAACAAGGGAAGCCTTTGTCGACCGCTCCGGTAAACCTCGTTTCACCAGTGCCTTCCCATGCCTGCTTGTCCCCAGGCCGTGGGTGTAGTGATGTCTCCCTGGGACATCCATGTCCCTGCAAGAAAGTGCCTGCTGTGTAGGCAGCAGACAGCCTTGCTCAAAGCATATTGTCATTGTCTCAACTGAGACCTTCAGTATCGGCTCAGACATTAGGGCTGCGCTTCATGACTCTGCAGCATTCGTTGGAGGAGAACCCATGAGGACCTGTTGCAGGAGCAGATGGCCTTCCTCTAGTTCCTTGTCGAAGGGCTTGACAAGGAGCGCCAGAAGTGGGCCGTTGACCTGGAGGAGTGCTGGGCTGACCAGAAGCAGTGGGAGGCTGCCTGGGACCAGCTGGTGAGCCAGCAGGAGGCTATATGCTCCTCCTTCACCTCAACAATGGAGCACATGGCCTTGTGCGTTGTACATTCTTCTTTATTCTAATTGAGCCCCCTGCTAGGAAATTTTCAGCCAAAATTGTTCTTTGCCTTTTGTAGGTTTTGGGAGGTCAGATTTCCAACTCCTGGTGGGGAGAGGGGTGACTTAAAAGTGCCTAAGGCCCAGCTCTTCAAAGGTATTTAGGCATATTGCTCCAATTTAAATTAATGGAAGTTAGGAAAATAAATATATTTTGAAGAGCTGAGTTGAAGTGACTGAAGCCTTGTGTGATTAGAAAATTAAGTAAGCTTATCTACATCTCTCAGGAGAATGTAAAAGCCTCACGCCTGCATAGCAGAGTTAAGCCAACCTAACCCAATGTAGATAGCACAAAGTCAATGGAAGATTTCTTCCATTGGCCTAGCTACCACCTCTTGGGGATGTGGATTATGTACAGCAATGGAAGAACACTTCCCATTGGCATAGGTAGTTTTTGCACTGAAGCTCTAAAGAGCAGCTATGCCACCTGTAAGTGTAGACATACCCAATGTCAAGTGGTGCTCATGAAAATGTTCACTTTTCAAGAGAGACACCTTTGGAGTGTTTGACTTCCACCTCCTGAGTGTGTGAGCCACTGATGTACCAAAACTGGCCTTTGCTTTGAGATCCCATGCTCCTGAGATTTCTCTGTGAATGCAGCATTTGCCTCATTTCCTGACATGCTGAGAGTGAGATGGAACCCACAATGGACTAAAGCCCTGAGAACTGTGAGAGAAGAGATACAATTTATCCCTGATGTTAATCACAATGAAGACAGAACAGGAATGAATTTGGCTCTTGGTGCATGAAATAATGTCCACTGCTTTTGGCTTATGTCTCAAAGCCTTTAACTTTTCTGTGAAGTAGGAATATACATGTGTCCCTATTGTCAGGGACCTAAATAAGAGGGCTGGTTGTCAGAAGTGCTGAGTCCTTGAGGCTTCTGTTGACTTGAATGGAAGTGACATCCACTAAGGCCAGGGCTGAATTTGACCTACAGTCAGTGCTGGTCTGCAGCTTTTATTTCCTTCAGTGTAATAATTTGCTGCATGCATCAAACATATTTACATGCGCTTTGTGCCCTTCCTCTGTGTGTAGTTGTGTCTCACCCTCTTACCCAGTTATCACCTTATTAACTACACTCCAGCTGTCTCTTTCCTCTAACACAATAGTAACATATCTCTTATTTATACTAGCACAATTAGACTTTCTCTGTTTGCAGCCAGTGAAGTCAGTGGGAGTACTGTGATGTTTACAGTTAAACAAGCTCATCAATCTTTTGCAAAATCAGGACCCGAAATGACAACTAGTTTTAAAAATATAGTGTCAGAGCCCCTGCTGGTGTAAACTGGCATAGTTTGATTGAAGTTAGAGCAATTTACCCCAGCTAAGGATCTGCTCTAGTATGTATGGGTACATCTACACTACAGCGCTAGTTCGAACTAACTTAGTTCGAATTAGTTAATTCGAACTAAGCTAATTCGAACTAACGCGTCTAGAACTAAAAACTAGTTCGAATTAGCGTTTTGCTAATTCGAACTAGCAAGTCCACATTGAGTGGACCCTGAACAGGGCTTAATGATGGCCGGAAGCAGTGCCGACAGGGCATCAGAGGAGCGTGGAGATGCTGTCTCAGGCTAGCCGAGGGCTGCGCTTAAAGGGTCCCGACCCCCACCCCGGACAGACAGTTCTAAGGGGTGCCCCGCTTGCAAAGCAGTCCTGTCTTGGATTGCCCGGAGTACCCACACTGGGCACATCACAGCACTCGGCCATCAGCCCGGCTGCACTTGCCGCAGACTGCCATCTGGGGAGAGGGGGCAATTGGGGGGCTGCAGGAGAGCTTCCACCCCCAGAAGCCCGCAGAACCAGCCCAGTCCTCCCCATCCAGGGCTCGTACTCCATTCCTCCCTCACTTCCTTCCACTTACCCTTCCCTAGCCCCCCTTCTTATTGATGTACAAAATAAAGATAATGTTTCTTCCAACATTGACTCTGTCTTTATTGAACAAAACTGGGGGAGACTGGGAAAAGGAGGTGGGAGAGGGGAAGAGAAAGGCTGGGAGAGGGGAGGGCAACTAACATGATCAGGGGTTGGGAACAGGTCCCAGATGAAGAGAGGCTACAGAGACAGGGACTGTTCAGCTTAGAAAAGAGGAGATGGAGCGGGGACAGGATAGAGGTCTCTAAAAGCAGGGGTTGGGTGGAGAGGGTGCATACAGAAAAGTTCTTCATGAGTTCCCATAAAGAAGGACTAGAGGACACCAAAGGAAAGGAATGGGTAGCAGGTTTCAAACTAGTAACAGAAAGTTGTTCTTCACAAAGCAAAGAGTCAACCTGTGGAACTCCTTGCTGCAGGAGGCTGTGAAGGCTACAACTAGAACAGAGTTTAAAGGGAAGTGAGATCAAGTCATGGAGGTTGGGTCCATGGAGTGGTCTTAGCCAGGGAGTAGGAGTGGTGTCCCTGCCCAAAGTTTGTGGAAGGCTGGAGAGGGATGGCACGAGACAAATGGCTTGGTCACTGTCTTCGGTCCATCCCCTCCAGGGTCCCTAGGGTTGGCCGCTGTCGGCAGACAGGCTACTGGGCTAGATGGATCTTTGGTCTGACCCAGGACGGCCATTGTAAGCTCAGGGCTCAGGGTCGGGGGTCTCAGTGGACCCCCTTGATTTTCATGCACACCTGCTCCTGGGTGGCTAGGCTGGCAGCTCTCCTGCCCTAGCCGGCCACTTTCCTGTGCCTAGTGCGGAGATCGTGGACGAGGTCCACGATGTCCGCACTAGCCCAGGAAGGTGTCCACCTCTTGCGGTCCAGGGAAAGCTCCCGGGAACCGCCAGCCTAGTTCCGGGAAGAGGGGGTGGGCTGGGGGACATCGGGTGGGTGGCTCTGTGCCGTGCCAGGTGCAGGGTCTGCTGGCTGGGTGCTGGCAGGCTTGCACCTGGCACGGGCACCGTAGCCAGCCCGTGCCCCTTTATGCCCCCCTCCCAGCCCCGGACCCCTTAGAGTTTCCCTGGTGTTGGCCAGAGTGGCCACCAGGGAAACCTGGGGAGGGCTAGCCTCCCACTAGTTCGAATTAAGGGGCTACACACCCCTTAATTCGAACTAGTAAGTTTGAACTAGGCTTAATCCTCGTAAAATGAGATTTTCCTAGTTCGAACTAAGCGCTCCGCTAGTTCGATTCAAATTCGAACTAGCGGAGCGCTAGTGTAGCGGCTATGAATGTTAGTTCGAACTATCGTCCGTTAGTTCGAACTAACATTGTAGTGTAGACATACCCTATGAGTGCTTGACATTTTATTCTGTCTATGAAATTGGCTTATTTTTAAAATATAAAATTTACTAATCCTGGTTATTTTGTCCAGTTAATGCTCCCCCCCCCCAAAAAAATAATGCTGGGCCACAACACAGATAGGTTGAGAGTTGTATTTATACTACACCACAGACACAAACCACGTGGCTTTAATTCTGTAGCATATTCAATTATTTAAAGCCAGAGGTGGCGGTTTCATCGTCTCTCCTACAAAATAGGGTCAGTGCTTTCATGGGACCTTCTTGCCTATTAACACCCAGTGAAAACTCAGGGCTAGCAGGAAATGCTCTGAGTGATGCAAAGTAAGTAGTCCTACATCTGAGTTGGGAATTTTGTAAAATAATATTTAATGTTTATCTACATTTATCTCCCTCGGGGGAGCTCCATGGTGCACTGTGACTAAAAGGGTAAAGTTCAACTTATCTTCGCCCTCCCACTGCAAAGGTACTCTGCAGAAGCGGTATGTGACTAGCTGGCTGTATGCCCGATGCCAGTCAGAATCCTTTTGGAAGGGGATGCTGCTACTTCTACAGTATGCAGAATGCATCTGAAGTTGGGCATTTAGGTAATGACTGAATATCTATTTACCTCAGAGACACAGTAATGGATGGAGACACATACCTATGGCTCTCGAAGAAATACTCAATGACATAGTAATTTTTTTTTCATTTCTGACATTTATACTTCTAATTTTTGCCTTAGAAAGATTGACAATGTTGATACTTACGTTAGCTGGAGCCAATCAGCAAAAGGAGACCCCATGATAGGATGTTTTAGAAGCACTTTAAATGAGCTAGAAGTAAAAACATTTAAAGACATCAGTCTGTCATCAAGTACAAAAGAAACTGTGGGTGGAAACCATGCAACCCATCCTTCTTACCAAAAAACCAGTAGACATCAGTGAAACTTGACTTTCATCTTGACTTTTAAATCTCAGATTGTAAAAGGGACCCTAAGAATGGCCAAACTCACACTTTTATCCAAACTTTAAAAGAAAAGAGTTTAAGTTTTGGTGTGGAATCTGACTCATAGGCTTCATTCAGCCACTAAATTTCCTAAATACAATGTTCTATAGCATTCAAGTATAGCTATTAAAATCACATACTATTTTTAACTTTAGAGGAGCAAAATTCATTAGATATAGAACATATTCAAAGAACTTTGCTCCCGAAAGAGAGCTACTAATGAAGTGTATTTTTGCCTATTAAAGCTTATGCTCAAATAAATCTGTGAGGGTATGTCTGCACTACCCCGCTAGTTCGAACTAGCGGGGTAATGTAGGCATACCGCACTTGCAAATGAAGCCCGGGATTTGAATTTCCCGGGCTTCATTTGCATAAACTGGGTGCTGCCATTTTTAAATCCCTGCTCGTTCGAACCCCGTGCCGCGCGGCTACACGCGGCACGAACTAGGTAGTTCGGACTAGGCTTCCTAGTCCGAACTACCGTTACTCCTCATGGAACGGGGTTCGAACAAGCAGGGATTTAAAAATGGCGGCGCGCAGTTTATGCAAATGAAGCCCGGGAAATTCAAATCCCGGGCTTCATTTGCAAGTGCGGTATGCCTACATCACCCTCCTAGTTCAAACTAGGAGGGTAGTGTAGACATACCCTTAGTCTTTAAGGTGCCACAGGACTCCTCATTGTTTCTGCAGATACAAACTAACACGGCTACCCTACCATTCTGGTAATTTTGAAAATTTGCTGTCATCTATAAATTTGGTAACTATGACGGGAATTCGATGCTATTCTACTATATTAGAGGTAAATTACTAATGTTCAGTGTTAAAAAGAAAATGTGTCTAGTAGGTTAAATACACAACCTCAGTAAAGTGACATTCATATACCCTCCTTTTGAAAGTATGTAGGGGAAAATGTCAATAACATTTTTAGAAAGTGAAGTGCAGAATGCTAACAGAAATTTAGTAGCAGGCTATAGCATTCACCTTGCTAAATATCATCTATTCCCAAGCAATAATATGCTTTTGTTGCTGACAAGCAAATGATCAAATACTGAGATTGCTAGATTTTAGATATATATAAATGGCAGACAATCCAAAAGGGGAAGGTCTATGGAAGATGTAGGAGAGGTCCCTGACTGTGAAGCCTCAGCCTGTACTTTGAAGTCCTTATTCACTTGACTTGTTCCACTCATATCAAATCAGTACTGGAGTAAGTATAATGCTAGGATTATCAAGGGAGGCTAAAGAAGAAATGTGCCCATGTCCCACTGAAAAAGAGAATAGTTACAGCAGAGAATGGTATTGATCAGTTACTACATGGAACTGGCAGAATTGCCAGTAATAATGCAGAAGTGCTCAATAAACATTGCTATTCTATAGCTGGGAAAAACACTAATGATGTCATATCATATGATTATTCTTTTCTCATTCCACCAGTACCTCGGGAAAATTTAAAGGGCTATAAATTTGCCATTGAGCCTGGGAAAGATAATAGAGCAGCTGATGGAGGACTCAATAAATAAGTAAAGAATTAAATTAGGTTTATATAATTAAAGCTAATCAACATGGATTTACTGAATCATACTTTCTCCACCTTGTTTGATCATCTCTCCCATGATCTTATCATTTCCAGGGCTCTTATTGTTCTTTAGAGATTGAGATTGCAGATAGAAGAACATCTAGCAGATGAGCAAGCGGGATTCAGGAATGATAGAAGTACAATACAGCAGATATTGGCACTAAGATTTATAGCAGAGAAAGCTCGGTGAAAGAACAAGAACATCTACAATTGCTTCATTGATTTTCAGAAGGCATTTGACAGTATAGATCAGAAAGTGACTTGGGCAGTGCTGGAGTCGTACGGAGTGGATAGCAGACTGAGACGGTTGGTGAAGGATATCAACAATAATGCAGAGGCAGCAGTGAGAACATGCGGAGAGTTGGGAAGTTGGTTTAAAACAAGTAGAGGTACGAGATCTGATATAGCCAAGTATCTTCATCACACACACTAATGTGAGACATGGGTGATAACTAAAGAGTTGAAGAGAAGGCTATTGGAGTTTGAGAGTTGTAATAGAAAGATCCTGGGAATAGGATGGATGCAGAAGGTCACCAACAAGGAATTATATAGGAAGATACAGCCAAAAGAGAACCTACTGCAGAAGGTTATACAACGGAAGTTACAGCTATTTGGGCATATCTGTAGAATGAACGACAAGAGAAAAGTTAAGATCCTGGTATTTGGCATAATGGATGGTCCAAATAGGAGAGGAAGACCCCACAGAGAATGGGTAGATGATATAGTAGATTGGTGCAGAGCTAGTCTACAGAAACTAAGCCACCCCGTACTGGACAGAGAAAGAGGGAAGGAAATAGTGAGGGAGGCATTGACACCAATGGGCATTGAGCCCATGGTGATGATGAACATGAATTTATCGAAAAATAGATACTGTCAAACTAACTTACCAACTTTTTAAATGAAATTACAGGTTTGGTTCATAAAGGACATAGTGTTGACATGATAGATTTCTGTAAGACAACTGACTTTGTATTGTATGATAGTTTGATTTAAACTTTAGAAAGATATAAAATGAACATGGCTCACATTAAATGGATTAAAAGCTGGCTGACATCTCAAAATATAATTTTATATGGGGAATCATCATCAATGGAAGTGATTTTAGTGAGATCCCACAAGGATACGTTCTTGACCATACACATTTTTACTCATGACATGAAAGGAAATTTAAAATCACAGTTAAAGTTTTACAGATCACACCCAAAATTGGGAGAGAGTGATAAAGAATGACGAGGACAGGTCACTGATACATAGTAATATGAATAGCTTGGTAAACTGGATGCAAACAAACAATATGCATTTTAATATGACATCACAGAATCATAAAAATGTAGTATTAGCAGAGACTTTAAGAAGTCACTGACTCTATTTCCTTGTGCCGAGGCAGGACCAAGTAAATCTAGACCATCTATGGCAGACGTTTTCTAAACTATTTTTAAAAACCTCCAATGAGAGGGATTTAATAGCCTCTATGGGAAGCCCATTCCAGAATTTAATTATTCATATAGTTAGAAAGATTTTCCTAACATCTAACCTCAACCCCCTTGCTACAGATTAAGCCCATTATTTTCATATTCAACCTCTAATGTACACAGAGGATGATTAATCAACATCCTCTTTATAGCAACTGTACACATGGATGAAGCCTATTATCAGATCCCCCCCAATCGTAGGTGAGGTTTTCTAAACCTTTTTTGTTATTTCTACTTTCCTGGAGTGTCTTCAGTTTCTCCACATCTTTCCTAAAATGTGGCATGTAGAATTGGACATAGTATTCCAGCTGAATCTTCACTAAAGCCAAGTACACTAGTGTCATACTAAGGGTATGTCTATACTACCACCCTAGTTCGAACTAGGGTGGTAATGTAGGCAACCGGAGTTGCAAATGAAGCCTGGGATTTGAATTTCCCGGGCTTCATTTGCATCTTGCCGGGCGCCGCCATTTTTAAATGTCCGCTAGTGCGGACTCTGTGCCGCGGCTTCACACAGCACGGACTAGGTAGTTTGGACTAGGCTTTCACAAGGGGTAACAGTAGTTCAGAATAGGAAGTGCAGCACGGAGTCTGCACTAGCGGACATTTAAAAATGGCAGCGCCCGGCTTTATGCAAATGAAGCCCGGGAAATTCAAATCCCAGGCTTCATTTGCAACTCCGGTTGCCTACATTACCACCCTAGTTCAAACTAGGGTGGTAGTGTAGACATACCCTTACATACAACTCTCCTGTTAATACACCCCAGAATGATATCAGCCTTTTTCATAGCTTCATCAAATTGTTGACTCAAATCCCATTTGTGAAGTACTAGAAAGCTCAGTTCCTTTTCTGCAATATTAGCATCTAGACAGTTATTCCCCATGTTATAGCTGTGAATTTGATTTTGTCTTCCAAAGTGAAGTAGTTTGCACTTGTCTTCATTGAATTACATCTTGCTAATTTCCAACTAATTTTTCCAATTTGTCAAGGACATTAGGAATAGAGATATAGCCGTGTTAGTCTGGTCTTGCTGAAACAAAAGACAGGACTATGCAGCACTTTAAAGACTAACAAGATGGTTTATTAGGTGATGAGCTTTCATGGGCCAGACCCACTTCCTCAAATCAAATTGTGGAAGAAAATTGGCATAAGCATATATACCAAAGGGATACAATCAAAAAATGTGAACACATAAAATTGACAAATCAGATTAATTTTATATGTGTTCACATTTTTTTTTATTGCATCCCTTTGGTATATATGCTTGTGAGGGGGTTCACTCACCACCGCAGCACCCCTGCCATCTGTCCTAGAAATTAGCTCCTTTGGCTGGTGGGGTACCTTCCCTCAGGTGGTGGTTCCCCTCTTTCCTCCAGGCCATGGCATCCTCTTCAATACACTGCCCTCCGGCAGTGCCCAAGTCAGTCTCGGAGCCCCCCTTCTGGGGGTTTTTGTTTCTTCAGCAGACCATAATTCAGGCCCTGCAGTCTGGGGGTTTGCTTGGCCAGAGCTCCCCCAGCTTCAGGGAGCCTCCTACTCCCCCAGCAGCCAGGCTCTCACTGCCCTCCTTGGGAGCAGCCGCCCATGCTCTTATATAGCTCCCAGCTGGGCCCTAATCAACTAATGCAGCCTCAGCTGGGGCTAAACTCCCAGGCCCTGCTCCAGGCTGGGGTTTGCCCTTAAAGGGCCAGTGCCGGGCGAACGCCCTGTCATAATGCTCATGCCAATTTTCTTCCATAATTTTATCTGAGGAAGTAGGTCTGGCCCACTAAAGCTCATCACCTAATAAACCATCTTGTTAGTCTTTAAAGTGCTGCATAATCCTGTCTGTTGACATCACCAGTTATTAGCTCTCCTTCACGGCCAAGTAGAAGACCTTTCATTTCCTTCATCATTCTTTTGCCCTCAGTGTACTTAAAGAACCCTTTCATATTGCCCTTTAGGAATTTTGCTAGTTGTAACTCTACCTGTGTGGGTAATTAACCACAGGGACAACTTACTAAGGTGTTGTGGTGGATTCTTCCCCAGTGGCCATTATTAAATCAAGATTGGATGTTTTTCTGAATGATATGGCCTCGTAACACTTTGGGGGAATTCTATGGCTCGTGTTACATAGGAGACCAGGCTGGATTATCAATATGGTCCCTTCTGGCCGTGTCATCTATGAATCAGGAGTAAATGAAATAAGAACCACCCTAAAATTGTACAGGAACCTTAAACAAAACTTCTTTTAGGCATTGTTCTCCCATTCTTTTTCGATCGGAGTCCTGTATTGGTCTAGCTAGTCTAATATTCTGTGTCTGATGGTACCAGACACTTCAAAGGAGAATGCAAGAAACCCTTCAATATGCTATTATAGAATAAGCTTTCCACAGGGTATATTCCTAGTCTACTCTCCCTGCTGCCCATCTTGACCTTCTTCTGACATTGTTACCTTCAGTCTCTACCTTCTGAGCTACATTATAGTCCTGTTCCTGCAAGCTGGTCTATATGAGAAACTCTGGTTCCTTCTAAGTGTTTGCACATAGATGCAAGCTCTTCACACATGAAAGATCTTCAGGGTTAGGGCCTAAATTCTGGTGCAGATGTAACAGTTTCCCTGGTTATATTCTACTTTCCTCCATATTCTATGCTCCTTGGTGGATAAAATTTCACTTCATGCAGCTCTCCTGGCTGGAGAGGTTGGTGCATAGAGAACAGTGGGGAAATAAGACAACCAAACTACAACTCTTATGAGGCACTTTGTGGTAGTCTTTCAGAATCAGCCAATTTCTACTGAAAATTGTAAGTTTTGTTGTTTGGGTATTCAGTTTTTGCATTAGAAATCAGAATTTTACATACAAAGCAAACTCTTTTGATGGGAAATTTTCAGCCAGTCCTGGTAAAGAGACAGGATTTGACTGGCAGGGAAGATTCTTCTTCTCCTCACTCCTTCCCTTGGATTCTGCTCTGCTGGAAAAAAGAGAGAGGGGCCATAAATTGGAAACAAAGACTTCATGGAAATAGTTCATGAGTGAAGCAGTGTGCTTATTATTTCTTTCTATCATATGCAAATTCTAAATCTCATCTACCTAGGAAGTCCACAATATGCCAACATTTTTATGGCTGACCTGGAACGACGCTTCCTCAGCTCTCGTCCACTAGTGCCCCTTCTCTACTTACGCTACACTGATGACATCTTCATCATCTGGACCCATGGGAAGTAGGGTCTGGAAGAATTCCACCACAATTTCAACAATTGCCACCCCACCATCAACCTCAGCCTGGACCAATCTACAAGAGATCCACTTCCTGGACACTACGGTGCAAATACTTGATAGCCACATAAACACCACCTTATACCAAAAACCTAATGACAGCTATGCCTACCTTCATGCCTCCAGCTTCCATCCTGGACACACCACACGATCCATTGTCTACAGCCAAGTACTAAGGTATAACTGCATTTGCTCCAACCCCTCAGACAGAGACAAATACCTACAAGATCTTCACCAAGCATTCTTGAAACTACAATACCCGCCCAAGGAAGTAAGGAAACATATTAACAGAGCCAGACGTGTACCCAGAAGCCTCCTACTACAAGACAAACCCAACAAAGAAACCAACAGAACACCACTGGCCATCACCTACAGTCCTCAGCTAAAATCTCTCCAACGCATCGTCAGTGATCTACTACCCATCCTGGACAATGATCCCTCACTTTCACAGGCCTTGGAAGGCAGGCCAGTCCTTGCCCACAGACAACCCGCCAACCAGAAGCAAATTCTCACCAGCAACTACACACCGCACCACAGTAACTCTAACTTAGGAACCAATCCCTGCAACAAACCTCGGTGCCAACTCTGTCCACATATCTACACCAGTGATACCATCACAGGACCTAACCAGATCAGCCACACTATCACTGGTTCATTCACCTGCACATCTACCAATGTAATATACACTATCATGTGCCAGCAATGCCTCTCTGCTATCTACATCAGCCAAACTGGACAGTCCCTACGTAAAAGAATAAACAGACACAAATCAGATATCAGGAATGGAAATATACATAAACCTGTAGGATAACACTTCAGTCTCCCCGGACACACAGTAGCAGACTTCAAAGTCAAGAACAGACTTCAAAGAGAAACTGCTGAGCTACAGTTCATCTGCAAATTTGATACCATCATTTTAGGATTAAACAAAAACTGTGAATGGCTGGCTAGCCAACTACAAAAGCAGTTTCTCCTCTCTTGGTGTTGACACCTCCACATCAGCTGCTAGAAGTGGGCCTCATCCTCTGTGACTGAATTGACCTTGTTATCTCTAGCCTTACTCTTCATTGGTACTCTTTTCTTATGCCTGTATATTTATACCTGCCTCTGGAATTTCCACTTCATGCATATGATGAAGTGGGTCTTTGCCCACGAAAGCTTATGCTCCAATAAATCTGTTAGTCTATAAGATGGCACAGGACTCCTCGTTGCTTTAACAAAAAAATTGAATTTTAGACATGTACTCTCAAAAATAGTTTTAAAAATATGTTGAAATTTATAATAAAACTGATCCAAATTGAACTGAGGTCACAGTTTGCAAAAACAACAATTGATTTCTGTGTGGCTAGCTCTAGACACCTTCAAGGAGACTGTTTTCAGAGGATGACCATTTTTATTAAAATTAGATTTTATTAAATGAAACCAGTGGGAAAGAATGGATTTTGCTTCACTCATATCTCAGTTAATCTTTTCAGTGAGCAAGATGGGAGGCTTCCTTGAAGGAAGCTAACAGTTATCTGTTACTGTCACAGAAGTGAGGAGTTTTTTATGCATAATCCAGGTAATCTAACACATATATCCAGGTGATATACACAGTGTGATGTAGTGTTTGGAGCATGATGCAGTTTGTAACAATTGTGTGTATGCATCTCTTGACTGAAAAACACAATTGTTTTTTTTCTGTAAGAGGCTTTGGAGGAGTTATTGATTAGTGAAATGTTTAACTTTCTCATTTTACAAGTCAATGTTAGTTCATTTACTCTTTAATAAGACTTGTAAATAATGTCACATTCAAGGGGATTTGGCAAATATCCCGGTTCCTTTTTGGACCTCAATTGAAAGTCCATTTTTATGAGGAATTTTAATTCATTTTTCGAATGCTCGAGGTGGAACAGCATGTTCTACCACAAATAAGATTCATGGGCTAAACCCTCAAATGGCATACATTGGTTTAGTTTTATAAAACATTGAATTATACCTCCCAAAAATCTGGCCCCCAAAACTTGATGTGAAGCAAATACAGAACATGTTCAATGAAAGGGGGGCTCTAATCATATCCTGCTTTCACTACAACAATTCCTTCCTTTCCTCACACTATTCCTGTCAGTCCCCAATTATTTTTCAACCCTTGAATTGACATCCCACCCAAGCAATCCTTGCAAGAGATTCCTAAACACCTTACTCAGCCTCAACTTATCTCTGACCCTTTTCTGGCAGGAGAAAAAGGCAGGTTTCAAGGACAGCACATTTGATTAAGGTTGGCATTTTCAGATACTCTCATAAAGCCCTCAATTCTTAAGCATGTACCTAACTTTGCTCATAAGAGTAGTCCCAGTAGCTTCAGCAGAACTACTTGTGAGTCAAATTGCTCCAGTGCTTAAGTGTCTGAAGGGTTGGGTTGCTTACTATTTGTGTCTCTGGTGTTGGGAGAACAGCTTGTGCCTGATTTCCAGACAAAGGTACTGAAGCCAATGGAACTGCATTGTTGCAACAATCAGTGCTAGCAGATTCAGACACAGGATCAAAACTGAAGTATGTGTATACTGATAAGCACAGCGTGTAACGAAATACAATTAATAATGCCCAGCCTCTGTAGAATAACAAGAGTTCTATTTAAAAGAACAAGTAGTCCTGAGGCACCTTAGACCATGTCTACACTACAGAGAAGATTGAAGCTGCTGCAGTCAGTCTTCTAGGGTTCAAAATATCAGGTCTAGTGAAGACATGCTAATTCGAACTGAGAGGGTGCTCCCGTTGGCCCTGGTAGTCCTGCTCCTACAAGGAGTAAGGGAAGTCGAAGGGAGAGTGTGCTTCTGTCACCCACGCGCAGTGTGGACAGCTCCAGAATTCAATTTAAGATACTTAAACTCAACCTACACAATTTATAAGGTAGCTGAAGTTGCATATCTTAATTCAAACTTATACCCTTGTGTAGATCCACCCTTAGAGTCTAACCAAAATACATGTAGAGTATCATGAGCTTTCATGAGCAAAACCTACTTCTTCAGAAGAGATGATCTTGAATGGAGAAAAACAAGGGGGCCTTCAGAATAAGGGAGAGGAAGAAAAAAATTACCTGTCAATTGTAGTCCCAGTTCTAATGAGGCTAACTGAGTGGGTTGTAAGTGTCCCACACTTACCTTTTGATGTCAATAGAATCATAGAATCATAGAATACTAGGACTGGAAGGGACCTCGAGAGGTCATCAAGTCCAGTCCCCTGCCCTCATGGCAGGACCAAATACTGTCTAAACCATCCCTGATAGACATTTATCTCACCTACTCTTAAATATCTCCATAGATGGAGATTCCACAACCTCCCTGGGCAATTTATTCCAGTGTTTGACTACCCTGACAGTTAGGAACTTTTTCCTAATGTCCAACCTAAACAACATAGGGTGTTGTATGTAAGGGAAGCTGGTTTTATAAGATGTTAACCAGGTCAAATCTTTCTTCAGGCCAAGGACATATGAAGGACAATTCTGCACTCTCTCTCTCTGTAGTTGGCTTGTGAAATTCCTTTGTAGAAGAATGGCTACTTTTAAGTCCATTAAAGACTGCCCAGGAAGGTTAAAATGTTCTCCTACAGGTTTTTGTGTGGTACCATTCCTAATATCCGTTTTGTGTTCATTAATCCTTACTTCATTTCCTACACAAAAATATGTGGGCTGGAATTCTCATATCTTCAATAGTGGCGTAACTCTTACTCACACAGAAGTCAAAAGAGCAGAGCTAGGACAATGTGGAAAACTTTTGATTAATTAGTCAAAGGGCAGTTATGAATTACTTCATAGCCACTACCATGTCAATACTGGATTGTATTTCCAGAACTCTGCTACAATCAGTGTTCCCTCTAAGCTACATGGCAGCACAGCTTCACAGGTAATTAATCAGCCCCCCCAGTCAGCCAGCTCTGTGCAGGGAGCCCAGGGCCTCTCACTGGCTAGGTCTGATTAATCACCCATGAAGCTGTGCTGCTGCACAGCTTAGAGGGAACACTGGCTACAATGTCTCTGCATTGTATTTTTTGTCTATTAAAACTTGCAAACTCTTCAGAGCTATGATGGTAAGCACCCAGACCAAGCTCAACAAATAACCACAACCACAGAAAAGTAACTCTCACCTTAGCTCATAAAACCTTTCTCTAGCATATGCTGCTGCAAAAGAAATCTCTGAGGATTTTTCAGTTCCAACAATTCAGTTATCTTTATGGCCTACAGCCATACCATCTTGATCTGTGATCTAATTTGAGCTTGCAAGCAAAATAGGCTATAGCCAATTCTTGAATGGCAGACCTCAAGAATAACACAAAAAGCTGGTATGAACTGGAACTGGGGAAATATTAGGTGACATTTCCCTCTCGGAGTCAGTTCTGAACACATGGCTCCATGACTATATCGGGAGGGCTTAGCACACGGGCAGGGAGGAACAGGGAGAAGGGACGCAGTTCTAGGCATAAGGCATGGCATGGGAGAAGACATAAAGGCTCAAGTGAGAGAGGGATGACTGAATCTAAGGGCTATCCCATGTAGGGATGGGTTAAAGATGGCTGGAGAGCTTCATCTTCTAAGTCTACCAAAAGTACTAACTACACATGAAACCTTTTGAACAGAACCAGCCAAAGGCAATTTCCTGGACCTTACAATGTTCTCCTGCTCTGACGTTCCATTAAATATGAATAGATCTATGATTGTTCATAACAGGACAAAAATCAGTAGTTACATGGGGGTATTTGGAGAGAGACAGCTATTTGGTAGGGAAGTGACATGTCTACAGAGGATGAACTTAGAGTACTGGACTGGGAGTTGGAGAGGACTAAGCTTAGGGTGTGTCTAGACTACCTAGTTTTGTCGACAAAAGTGGACTTTTGTCGACAAAACTATACCAGCGTCTACACTACCGCTGAGTTCTGTCGACATAACGTCGACAGAACTCAGCAGTTTTGTCGACGCTGGTATACCTCATTTTACGAGGCATAACACCTTCTGTCGACAGAACTCTGTCGACAGAAGGTGTTATTGCCTGTAACGTTGCGTCCAGACTACGGAGTTCTGTCAACAAAGCAGCTTGCTTTGTCGACAGAACTCAATGTGTCTGGACGCTCTTTGTCGATGGAAGTTTTGTCGACAGTATCTGTCGACAAAACTTCCGTCGACAAAACTTCCGTCGACAAAACGCGGTAGTCTAGACATACCCTTAGTTTCCAGCTCTGCCAGAGATGCTATCATCAAGTTACTTAACCTTGGCGTGCCTCAGTTTCTCACCTGAACAATAATTCTTCTTTTGTCTGTCCTCTCTATTGTACCATAAACTCTGTCTCTTACTAGATGTATATCCTGCACCGAGCACAGTAGAGCCCCTCCCTTGGTTGGGGCCACTAGGGGTATGTCTAGACTACAGGCTTACGTCAATGTAAGTTTTGTCGACAGAATCTGTCAACAAAACTTATGTCGACATAGAGCGTCCAGACTACATTGCTTTGTCGACAAAGTGATCGGCTTTGTCAACATAAGAGTGTCCAGACTGTGGGACGCTCTGTGGACAGAAGAAGGCGCTTAAAGGGATACTCCTGGATAGCTGTTCCTCTGCTCCTGCTTCTAGCTTGCCAACCTTTACAGGGAAAGCAAAGCTGCTGCAGTTTCCCTGGCTTTGGTTGCCTTGTTTTGTCGGACACCCCTGACAGCTACCGTTCCGTGGGACATCAGTTTGGAGTGGGGAAGTCTACC
The DNA here is from genome assembly GCF_049634645.1 of Pelodiscus sinensis. Lineage (NCBI taxonomy): Eukaryota > Metazoa > Chordata > Testudines > Trionychidae > Pelodiscus > Pelodiscus sinensis. Next base: position 313,821,247 of record NC_134711.1, read on the forward strand.
GTCGGGGCCGTCTTGATGGAGGAAAGTCACTAACAGGGGACAGTCCAGGAGGGCAGTCAGGACCAAGCACAGGGAATTGGGAATGGGATGGCAGAGGTAGAAGCCCTCACAGTCTCACCCTGCCATGGTGCGGGGGCGGGAGGTGGGGAAGGTATTGTCAGGGGGGGGCACTGTTGAGGTCTCATAGGGAGGGGAGGAGAACTTCTCATCAGGTGAACCAACCCCTCTAATGTCCTGTTCTGTGTGTTTCTATTTGTCCCATTCTGCAGGTGGTGACGGCCATCAATGCGGAGCTGCTCTACAGGACCATCTGCCTCAGGGTATGTCTACACTACCACCCTAGTTCGAACTAGGGTGGTAATGTAGGCAACTGGAGTTGCAAATGAAGCCCGGGATTTGAATTTCCCAGGCTTCATTTGCATAAAGCCGGGCGCCGCCATTTTTAAATGTCCGCTAGTGCGGACTCCGTGCCGCGCGGCTACACGTGGCACAGAGTCTGCACTAGCGGACATTTAAAAATGGTGGCACCCGGCGAGATGCAAATGAAGCCCGGGAAATTCAAATCCCGGGCTTCATTTGCAACTCCGGTTGCCTACATTACCACCCTCGTTCGAACTAGTGTGGTAGTGTAGACATACCCTCCGAGACCTGCAGACCATCCTGGCTGGATTTGCAGGGCTGGGGTTCCTAAACTGCGGTGGAGCACTGGACGGGACCCACATCCCCATCTGTGTCCTGCCCCATCGAGCAGCACAGTACATCAATAGGAAGAGCTACTTCTCTATGGTGCTGCAGGCTCTGGTTGACCACAGAGGACAGTTCACTGATGTTTGTGTCGGGTGGTCAGGCTGGGCACACGATGCCCGTGTATTCAGGAACTCATACCTGTACCGCAGGCGTAGGCTGAGGCATTCTTCCCAGAGAGGAACTTGGCAGTCGGGGATGTGCAGATGCCTACGTGCATAGTGGCCGACGTGGCCTACCCTCTCATGCCCTGGCTCATGAAGCCCTACACCGGCCACCTGGATGTGAGCAGGAAACTGTTCAACTCCCACCTCAATAGGGCTCACTTCCAGGTGGAGCGCACCTTCGGCTGTTTGAAGGGCAGGTTTAGGTGCCTGCTGACACGGCTGGATATGGGGGAACACAACATCCCTGATGTGGTTGCAGCATGCTGCGTGCTGCACAACCTCATAGAGAGGAAAGGGGAGGCCTTCCTCCTTACGTGGAGGACACAGATGGAGATGGAGGGGAGGCAGTTTGGGCAGCCCCAGACAGCTGCCACCCGGCAAGCCCACCAGCTGGGCCTGCACATTCAGGAAGCCCCAAGGGAGAAATTCTCACAGGGAGGCCCCTGATTGTCCCCAGGGCCTTCCACATGTGGAAGTGCCCCATGCCCCCAGTGCCTTCCTTCCTGCAACCCCAGCCCCACATTCACCCATTCTACTCAGTCCCCAATCACTGAGAACAGAGACAGGTGATGCTGAAAACTCCTTTACACTTTATTTAACTGTTGGTTTTTGAACAAATGAAAATAAATAACTCTTTGCTTCAGAGAAAAATAAAAATGTCTGTCTTAGAAAATAAAGTGCTTTGAAAAAAAAAGTGCATCCCTCAGTTTGTGTCACTGGTGGGAAGGGGAAATGTGAACTTGGAAGGGGGGAGGGAGGCTCAGGGCTGAGGGGGCTGCCTTGAGGCAGAGCTCCTGGTAGTTTGGCTCCAGAGGCCTTGTCGCACCTGGCTGCATGTGCGGGATGCCACAGAAGGGGGTTGGGCAGGAGGTGGGGCTGGGGCTTGGGCTGGGATGGCAGGGGCAGAGGATGGGGCAGGCTGAGGAGGAGGAGCAGGACCAGGCAGCAAAGGACCAGGGAGGGCCATGGCCTCCCAGATGGCAGTGCAAATGTCCCTGCACTGCTGGACGAATTCGTGCAGCAACTGCCGGCGCTACTAGGCCTCTGCCTCCAGCCTCCTTTCCATTGAGTCCTTCATCCCTTGCAGGACTCCAACGTGCTGGCGCACCAGCTATAAGTAGCTGTGCCAGTGCCTACGGGTGCCCTGCGGCCGTCTGGGTGGTGGGGCAGGTGAGGTCCCCCCCGGTCAGCTGGTCTGGCTATGGAGGACAAGAGGGAAAAGTCATCAATCATTCATGCTCACCCTTTTCCTGGGAGGGCATGCCCTCATCCTTCTCATCAGGCAGTGCCGGTGCTAGGGTCAGAGGCTGCTCATGTGCGTCTCAGTAAGGCATGGTGCAGCCTGGCCTGCAGCCCCAGCCTCCCTGGACCCTAGGCGGTGTGCAGGCCACTGTCATGTGCCCCCTCACGCATCCCCCATGGCTGAGCAGCACAGAGAAGTGTCGGGCCACGGTTGGGGTTCCCACAGAGTACTGAGAGGCCTGCAGCTGTGAGGTAATCCTAGCATCTCCAGCCCATGCCTGAATGTGGCATCCTTGCCTGCAGGAACAAGCGGTGCCTAGCAGCCGTGTGGGTGCAGGAGGGTAGCATGGCCTTCCCTGAGGGAAGCCATCCATGGGTGTGCCCCCTTCTTCCCCATGGGCCGTGCTCAGCATAACATGTCACAGCACTGCACCATCCCCTTTGCTCCCGCCTGCCCTGCCCTGCCCTGTGTGTGTTGGACCCTCACAGCACTCACCTGTTGTTCCCTCCCCAGTGTCCGAGGTGGTCTGGGAGGCCTCCTGAGTCTGGGTGCCTGGCTCGTGGGTGCTTTGGGTGTCGTCTTCCTCCTCATCTTCCTGCCCCTGGTCCCCCAGTAGGTGTTCCGGCCGCTGTAGAACCGGGGTCTCCAGCCCGGACTCCACGAGCCTCTCAGGAGGCAGGGATTCCCCTGCCCGCAGGATCCTGTCCAGGTCCTCAAAGTATTCACAAGAGTGTGTCTGGGTGCCTGGCTCGGACTTGTGGTGCTGTGCAGGGGTGGTGGCCTTTCCTGGCCAGGCCATCTGCCAATCTATTGTAGATGTCCACATTCCTATGCCTGGCCTGTGGGAGCTGCAGTGCCTCCTCCTCCTCAGTTCACAGCTCCCAAAGAGCTTTAATCTCCAGCAGTGACCAGAAGGGTGCCCGGCGCTTCATGCCCCGGGTTCCCGGGAGGATGAGTCCCTGGATGGGCCAGATAGGTCTTGGGGGGCTTCTCCCTAAGACATGGCTCACCCAAAACCGAGCTGCACAGTCCTGGTCTGCTCTGGAGCTCACTTGCTGCCAGAGTGCTAATCCTGGGTGCCTGTGCCTTTTAAAGATGGCTACGGGCAGGAACAATAGAGTTGCAAGCTATGGCAGGAGTGTCCACCAGGGGTTCTTCCTGGAGGCCTTTTATGTCAACAAAACTTTTCCCCTGCATCCACACTGCTCTTTTGTCGACAGAACTATGTCAACAAAGGCGTTATTCCTCGTAGAATGAGGTTTACATACGTCAACCAAACTGCTGAGTGTGGACACAGGTATAGTTTTGTTGACAATAGTCTACTTTTGTTGACAAAACCCTGTAGTCTAGACACACCCTAGGTGTTACTATACTACTAATAATTCACATGCAGAACCTGGTTGAGGACTGCCTTCTGACATGGGTCTAATAAATCCTCTTTTAGGTGACTGATGCACACACAGACCCTGGACATCATATTTATAATGGAACCATTAACGAGGGAGAAATGTCAAGCAGCTGCCAGAAAAGTTTGTTGTTCTAAAGGGTAGAATCTGCTTGGTTGCTTTTTTTTCTAATGAAGCCTCGCCGATGCCTTTCCTATTGATTGATAGACTTATTGATGCATTATCCAGCAGTAATCTATACCAGCAAGGTCAATAGGGTGTAATTACCAGCAGAATAGGCCAGAGTCTGCTCTGGGAGCACTCCTCCCTGCACAAGCTCTTTCGGTATGCATATCACATCTCCCTGCTTGTAGCAGGCTGATGAGTGTGTGCAGTTAGTGCAGGCACACACATACTTCTGCGCTTTCCCTGAAAGTGGAGCATTAGCAACTGCAGAAAAAGCACCCCTGCTTCTCAGCTCTAGTACTAGCAGCAACTGTCTAATTCTGGCTGGAGGAACTTGGAGACAGCCCTGAAGGCAAGTTTGAAAAGGACCTAGTGACACCCTGCTGTCACATCTGGTGTCATGAATCTACTTATTAGTAGCCCATTTACGATCACCTTCTTAGTCCCATCAATAGTGTACACTCTTCCAGAAAACTGTCTGTCTTGGAAGGAGGGAGCACACTGCTGAAGGTACGTTGCAGTCTTCTTTACCTTAAATCTTTTGCTGAATATTTCCATCTATGAATCTGGCTTGCAGATATTCCTGTTCCATGCAGTTTTCTATTGTGGGCTGCTCGGGAAGAGCTTTAGCAAACCATAGCATTACAAATACATGGCAGGAATCTTTCACTCAGTAAATTGAGTAGGTCGTGTTGTTGAATGACAAAATAAATATGACTGGATTAAAAGTTTCAAAGCAGATGATAACTCAGCCTGCAGATCGTAACATAGACGAACAGAATGCCAGTGTTAATATCAAAGCAACATTTCCTGTCAGAGCCTCCCTAACTGTGGTCTCACAACACTGCTTTTTAATTGATGTGTTTATTAAAAATTATCCATGCTTATCAATGTGAGCTGCAATTTGCATATGTGTTTGTATACCTTTTAGCTAACTTTGATCAGGTTGTGGACTAAAACAGGCTTAGCATTTCTAAAAGGAAAGGTGAGAGAACCAGGGAGAACTCATCTTTATAGTTTTACAGGTATAAATCTAGTTAGTAAAACTTAGCCAAAGCCAAGAAGTTTGCTATCATTGTGAGTTTCTATGAATGTAGCAATTGAAAAAAAACCACTAAACAGTAATTGCTCAGCTTTCTGATCCCAAGATTTTATAACAATTTATGACTTTCAAAGGTTGTTGAACCTCAGAGAGAGGAAATTATGACAGCTGAGATGTGATAAGCATAGAATATTGTTTTGTTGTCTTGAACTAGCAGACTGCACCTTTTATCTGCTTGCAAGAAACTTGATTTGTTGATTATACTTGTGGATTTTTTTGCTAAACAGGTCCCTCATAATGCAACGCAAGTACATTTTGGACATTTCAGGATCTTTCACTGTCATGGAAGATATATTACAGTATGTCCATAGAGCTCCAATATCTCCTCCTTGTGTCAAAGCATAGTTTACTATGAGGTTATTCAGAAACAGACAATGTTTTTAATGTGAATTTGGTATCATCTCTGTAGCTTGCAATCAAAGTAAACTTACATGAGAATATTATCAAGGAAAAAAGAAAACTATTCATAATTGCATATATTAGACTTTGATTAATATTACTTTAAATATTAAGAAAACTCCTATGCCTATTATTTATAAAAACTATAGATGCAAGTGAGTTGTCCTAGCCTAGAATAAAGAAATTGTATTGGCTTGAGAATACACAAGGCGGATAAGTGTGTGGGTGTGTTTGTGTATCTATTTGTAGACTGAAAAGTTAAGTATTCCAAATTGTGTATAGAACTCAATGACTTCTTTTATTATTAACAATGTATTCCATTAACAGGCACGCTATCCACCATGGTATCTATGCAACAGAATGAAACAAGCTAACAGGAATCATCTTGTATACTTTCTTCTAAAACACTGGTAAAGGAGAAAACTCTTTGATGGTAGTTAAGGGTATTTCCTTAAAAACCTAAACAGTATGTGGAAGCCATGAGTGGCTGGAAAGTGCTTATATCTCACAAGCAATCTTATTTGGAAACATGTTCAGTAGGAGCCTATCTGTGCATGCTCTTAGCAGATTTAGGCTTTCTGATAACTGGGGCACATCTTTGGGAATCTGTCCTTACCAGAGCTGGACGGTAGCCATTCACCAGTGGCAAGGTCAGCCCAGCCATCCTGCTGTGCTTTTCACAGCTGTAGAAGCTGTTTCAGCACTAAAGCCTGTCACTTTGTATCTCATTTCCAGGGAGAAGCAAAGGGAAAAGACACATTTTGTTGCTTTCATTGGTCTTGATATTTTAAGTAATTTACTACTGTGTAACAGGCAAACAATCTGGTGTATTCTTCTATAGCTATAATCTTTGACTTTCAGTGAGTACAATCAAAATGTGAATTTAAATATGTATATTATTTGCATTTTTTTAAAGTCCAGTGGGCCCGATTCTGTTCTTCATCACAGAGGTGTGAATCCACAGTCACTCCTCTGAAGTTAGTGGAGAGGACACTGCAGATGTGCACAGGTGTAAACAACAGCAAACATGGAGTATGTGGACCAGATTCTCAGTGAATATGAATTTAGGTAGATCCACCAGTTTCAGTGGAGCAGCGCTGATTTCCACTAGGTGTGGATCTGGCCCTGTATTTTTACAGCTTAGACTCTATTTCAGTGTAAGTATTAGGACCTGTAATATCCAATACTGCCAACATATTGGGAGAGAACATCTATGTGTGTGCAGTTGGCAGAAGTAGGAGGAATCTGAGAGCAATAATCTTTTATTTACTCCCTGACCCTAAGCCAGGAGAGACAGATATTTCCATTTTGTTCACTCTAAGATGCGTAGCGTCTTCCCTTTTGCTTCGCTATAAGTCAGGCTCTGTGTGCAATGTTAGCTCCATGCTGGAGGTCCTTGACCTCAATCTTGACTTGTGTGGAGGTGAAAGGTAATTCAGTTCAATCTCTTGGCTAGCTCATCTCCATGTGTCTTTGCAGCAGAGTTGTCAGTCATGCAAAAAGTGCCAGTGTTGTTGCATTTATATTCTGAATCACTATGCAAATCAGAGTTGGAGAGACTCAAACACATCTGCTAAGTGTGACAGGGTAGCAGAGTTCTATAGTCACCAAGCCCCCTAGTGTTTTTAAGTACTTTATGCAGAGGTATGCTCAGCTATTAAGTCTTGTGATCTCTGATAGGGAAAGTGAAGTGTAGGGTTTTAAAAAAAACTCATAAGATGTCAAAGAATTCATCCAGGACAGTTTTCTAATGAGATAGACAATGGATACAGTTTCCAACCTGCACACCTTTCATGAGTATAAGTGGGAGTAAAAGAGGAGGATTCTATCTGAGCTTTGTGTACTTATACAGCATGCCAACAATTGTGTGATCACTCCTTCAAGTACCAAGGGGAAAAAATATTAAAATAGTGAAATATAAACAGGTGACGTTTTTTGAAAGATAGTAATTTGCTTACTCACTGTAGCAGGCTTTCCCAAATAGCCTTAGATTCAAAGCAATCTGTAACAATGAGGTACTGTACACAGCTGTCAGCACTCTCATGAGTGAGAGCTGTAAATGAGAATAAAAGCAAAGGAAATGCCACACAGCTTTAATATTGCAGAGATGGAGGATCCAGATGGCAAGACTTTTTGTAGAAATATACTGGATGCATGACTATGAGTGTCCTGCTCAATTGGTCTTACTTTAATATTATTTCAGCGTGGTGCTTTTTTCCTACAAAGGCCATACAAATGTAGGTTTTAGGACATGCTGTCTGCCTTGAACAGAGCTTTCCCCGTTTCCGTTAGCCCTTTCTTTGGTGCTTGTTGCAAGTCTTTAGTCAGGGCTATCAGAGTATTTCCTGTGCATTTACCCAAGAACATGTGACCCAAAATAGAACCAGAAGGTTTATATAGAATAGAACTATAACCAACAACACTTCACATTTGGGGATAAAGAGAGTGCCACTGCACTGTTTGAATATCTCCAGCCTGAAATGGCTTTTACAGGTAATCAAGCTACCGTGGACCTGGAATGTTACTTGTGCAATACCAAGGCACACTATGACTGTGGTTTAGCAACAGTCTTGTCTTTACAGGTGATGTAACTGCACATATATTTGTGACTTCACTCTACTTTCTCTAGTTTGTTTCTATTCACACCCCCGTGTGGTGTTCCATTCCCAAGCAGTCACAGACACAAGGATCGCTACCACTGCACCCTCCCATAAGCTTTCAGCAAATGAGCCATCTGGTGGTGATAATGAGCATTCATGCGACCATTCGGTGAAACCTGCCGGTCAACTTCTGAAACCCGTTATAGAAACTGATGCACAAGCAATGGTAACTGGCTCTGAGTGTATGCACCCCCATTATGAGTCTTGGCTCTTCTGTCTCTCTTAGCTACTTCTGTGGCTGCCATCACTATAGCACATGAGTCCCTCCCAGTCTTTAATTAGTTACCACAACAACCCAAAGAGGTCAGAAAGGATTGATATCCCCATTTTATAGATAAGAAGATGATGTGCAAAGACTGTCAGGCTATATCTGCACTGTAGCTGGGAGGTATGAGTCCCAGCACAGACTTGCACTAGTTCTGCTTGAGTTTGCATGATAAAAATCACCTAAACGACTTGCCCTAAGTCACACAGGAAGTCTGTGGCAAAACAGAGAATTTACCCCAGTTCCACAAGTTCATATTTCGAGGTGACATTTGATTAGGCCTCCTGTGCATCTATTGAACCGTGTGCATTTTAAATTGAACAATTTGAGCCACACCTGTATTGTGGTTCCCCATGTTAAGCACTTTTTACTTCTCCACACATCCATCATGAGGATGCTAAAACCAGAATGGTTAAGCAAATCAGAGCAAACCCAAGCCTACCACTACACGTATACCTCTTCAGCCCCTGCAAAAGCATGTTTGTCATCAAAGCAGTTGTTTGTCTGCCTGTATTTCTCTCTGAAGTCTGCAGCTGACATAAGAAACCAGTCTCTTATAACTACCCAAACTGGGGGAGGAAGGGGAGACTGGCTGTGATTTGTCATGGGTGTCATGGGCCCTTGGAACTGCTTTCAGAGGGGTCAGGTCAAGGTGTAACTAGCCTTCACATCTGCAAAGATGTGAAAGAGATGGTTCCAGATCCGACTGTGGCCAAAGACAACGTCTCACATCTCTGAAGGCTGCCCCTTGACCAGACCTGATGGTGATCTGTGGGCTTTACACTTTGCATGTGATAAGGACACTGTAAAACAGAGTCCACTGTAGACCAACTTTCCTTTTCGGCCTGGTTCAGTTTGTCCTAGTTACCTGAGCTGACATTATTCCTTGTTCAGATTAGTTCTCCCTTTCCCTAAAATAGTAGCTTTAGGCATGGGAGTGGAGGATCCTCATAAAGTTTTTCCTGTTCCCTGTTATAGATATTAATCCATTTCTCAGCCTGGCAATGTTGCTTCTCTTTCTATAAATATTTTTTCTGCTTGCATTACTATCCAGATTTGAACTCTTCTTCAGAATGAGTAGTACTTGACATAGCTCATTAAAATGAGAGGTCATGTAAGGTACTACATTCACAGTGTGAGAAAGATTGTTGCAATCTGGCAATTAATTAATTAAGAACATTTTCTTTTAGGTCCTGTGATTCTAGGCCATTATGTAGTTGTCTCCTCGGGCTGCTCCATGGATCATTAGAGGGTCAGATTCTGAGGGCCTTACTCTGCTCAAGCAGTTCCTTTCTCCCTGGGTATCTCCGTTGGGTTGAGTGGCAATACTTGTGAAGTACAGTGTGGTCCAGCTTTAGTAAAGCTATCAGAATCTGACCCCAACACGAGATTGGACTGAAGAATAAACTCTGTTCATCTGACATGAAAGAAATCCACAGCAATGCTACTACTAGTGCACTTTGGTGAGGCCACATCTGGAGTATTGTGTCCAGTTCTGGGGCCCCCACCACAAAAAGGATGTGGATGCATTGGAGAGGGTCCAGCAGAGGACAACCAAAATGAATAGGGGGCTGGAGCATATGACTTATGAGGGAAGGCTGAGGGAGTTGGGTCTGTTTATTCTGCAGAAGCGAAGAGTGAGGGGGGATTTGATAGCAGCCTTCAACTTCCTGAAGGGAGGTTCCAAAGAGGATGGAGAGAGGCTGTTCTCAGTAGTGACATTTGGCAGAACAAGGAGCAATGGTCTTAAGTTGTGGTGAGAGAGGTCCAGGTTGGATATTAGGAAAAACTATTTCACTAGGAGGGTAGTGAAGCACTGGAATGGGTTACCTAGGGAAGTAGTGGAGTCTCCATCCTTAGAGGTGTTTAAGCCTTGGCTTGACAAAGCCCTGGCTGGGTTGATTTAGTTGGGATTGGTCCTGCCTAGAGCAGGGGGCTGGACTTGATGACCTTCTGAGGTCTCTTCCAGCTCTATCGTTCTATGATTCTGTGATTGAAGTGTTGTCTTAAATGCATGTGTACATAAAGGGTCAATGGTGAAGTTCTTACTTCCATTGAGTAATAACATTTTCACCAGGTCATTCCTCTGACCTCAGTGGATCTACTGGTGACATAACTGGCTATTCAGTGGCATTGAAGGTGAGGAGTTTACACTGGCATCAGTTGTGTTTTCCAAGAAGTAATATATTTACATTTTGGAATTGAATGGGTAAGGAAAAGGAAAATGATTTCAACCTAAAATTCTCTTGCAAACTGATGCAGAGCACACCCCTTTTATGAAGTGTTCTGATATTTAGTTATTTGAGTTAAAGGAAGTGACTCTGAAATTGATAAGTGCTTGCAATGTATCATTTGGACCTGGTTCTGCAACTCTAACCTGTGTGCAGGTGCTGTGGGCCGGACTGTGACTTGAACCACAAATTCATGCCTGGGAGTAAAGGGCAGAGAGAACATTTATACGTGGGCTTTGAGGCCAGGTGTGTACAAATGAACTTACACCTCATTCTGAATGTGTGGTTGGCAATGGGGGAGCCTCATCCATTGCAATACTGTGGCCAGTGCAATTGAGGAGGTGACGGGAACCTTGTAGTTTGTGGTTGTCTTAGACCACCCAGCACATTAATCATCCCTCAGAAGGAATCAAAGAGGGAATTGTAGTTGGATCACCAGGAGTGGTAAAACAAGTCTGTCAAAAGGCACAATATGACCCAGTGGGAGTAGTCAGGTAGCAAGGGACAAGCAATGAGTAATGCCCAGAACTACTAAAGAACTATCATAAGCAAGCCATTTTGCAAATGGGCTGATGGAAATTTGTTCCCCTCCTCACCAGATGACCATTCTTAATCTGGGTGGTGAGTGGTTTCTCCTTTGTCTCCTGTGCTCATTTGTCTGGACTATCAGCCTGTGCAAACTGATAATTGACTGGATCACAATCAGGGAAACAGGCAAAAGTAATTCATTGCCATGAAATATGGTTTTCTTGATGTAAAGTTCCTGCATGTGAATAATATATGAGGTGATTTCCTCTCAGGAAGGCTAGTGGCAAACATTTCCACTGGTAGGAGACATGAAATTGGCAATCGAGGTGTGTTCCAGTTGTTTTGAAGATCTTGGAGGCAGAGAAAGCAGAGAAGGAACAACTCTTGGAATCTCTCATGCTCTAAGATTATAGAGAAATACAAATATATAATTACATTAAAATAACTAAATAAATTATGAGGAATTCTAACATTCATCTGCTTTTACAGATCACAGATAAATTATAAAGAGAATTTCAAGAAAGTAATTTGAGAGTCTCTTGGATTTTGTTTCCCCGTGTGATGCAGTAGCATGCACAAGATGATTGTTGCTGAAGTTTTGCCTAAACTTTAGGATTTTCAAAAAAGACATGCATTTCACTTCTCCGCTAACTATGTCACCAACAATAGTCATTGTTAGAGCAACAATGCTGATTATGGTTTCTTTGGGGAAAAAATAGAAATAGATTTTTTTTTTAAAAAAAAGGGGATTCTAATCAGATTTTATTGACGATTTCAAAGATGAGTAAAGAAAGATCTATGATGATTTTTTTCCAGTGAAATTCAGTTTAGAAAGTTATTTTAAGAGACTCTATTGTAGAAAACCATCAAGTTTTCAGAGAGTTAAACTTATAAATCATAGTGGAGTAAGCAACTTCCTATGTCATTTATCCAACCCCATTCAAGATTTTTAAAAAGCCTTAGTCATTATTCTCTCTGAATAGTGATGTGTTGTGTTAATCATTCATTACAATGTCCCAAAAATGTATGTAAATTAGACTTTTGATTAACTAGAATATTTTTACAGATTTTTCTGCATAAATCATGTGTGCATGCACCCACATACGTACAATCTGTTTAAATGGGAGGATATTTTTGGACGTCATTTGCTTTTGAAGTAGATTGAAGTTAGAAATCTGAGGCTGTGTATAAACAGGCTTACTTATAAGGCAAGATGCCAAGCAAGAAACAACTTGAGTTTGTCTTTTCTTGGTGGTAAAAGCTTTAGCAAATGAAATAAATTTGCTTTCTCTGTCTTCCCTTTATTGGTGTTTCATTGGCTGTATTATCAGTATAACTTGTTTTCCCTGTGTGGTGGCATGTGTAATTTTAAGTGTTACCTTGAAACAATGCTATAGTGTTATGGTAGACTGATTCTTTTGCTTATCATTGCTTCCAGTACAAATTAGACTAAAGCTACCATCTTATTTACCATCAAGTGATTCATACAACTCACCTCCATTGTAATGCTCAGAGAAATCCGATACAGTGGGTCAAGTGGGGAGATGTGATTACTGCTGCTGATTGGCAATGAGTCTTACTTTTGTCAACTTTTCTTTACACCTGATTTGCTTCTTTTGCCTGTTTTATCCTTTAGCTTGTATGGGACAAAGACTGTCACTTACTATATGTTTATACAATGGAGCCCCCACCTGGCTGATGTCCTTAGGCACAACCACAATGCAAATCATTGGGAATTAGAGTATGCAACCTCATGTTGCTTGTTACATCACACACCACCCACAAAAATAACTTGACTCTACATTGCACTTGTGGTTCTGCAGAATCCTTCCATTTTTATTTAGCCTGGAATCTTCACACCCTGAAAATGTTCCCACTGAAAATGCAGTATCTGTCTGCTCAGCAACGTTAAAGCACAGTGAATGCATCACTCTGACACCTTCTGCCTAAAGTTTTTGTTCTGATATACAAGAGTGCTCTGTAGGATTGGTATTAGCCCTTGGAAAAATTCCTCCTCTAAAGTGCATATGTGCATACACACACATACACACACACTTTCTCTGCACCTATCATCTTCTGTATCAGTTCCCTTCTCCTGGAACTATGAAAATGTCAGCCAGCATGGACAGGTTTGGGAATGCAGAAGTTCAAAGTTTCATAGGATTCAGTTCAGACCCCATACTTTTGTGATGGGGAAATATTTTTCTTTTTATATTGCCAACTGCTTTCTTAATAATGAGCCTGGGATTAATTATCAGTTCCTTTATATTAACAGAACTGGGGCTCTGTTTTTTCTATTCTGATATATCATCTCTCTCTCTCTCTCTCTCTCTCTCTTTCTCTCTCTTGTATCTCCAGGCGTGTCTACACTAGGAAATTATTTTGAAATAACGTACAAGCAGTCCCCGGGTTACATGGATCCGACTTACATCGGATCCCTACTTACAAACGGGGTGAAGCAACCCCGCACTAGCTGCTTCCCCCCAGCAGACCAGGGAGACGCGAAGCTAGCGCCCCCCCCCCCCCCCCCAGCAGACCAGGGAGATGCAGAGTGGCTTTTCTCAGCAGACACCTCAGCTTGAGAATAAAGGACTGAGGGAAGTGAGGTGTGGGAGAATAAAACTGAGCTCTGGAGAAATGTTTGGCTAGAGTTTCCCCTACAATATGTACCAGTTCCGACTTACATACAAATTCAACTTAAGAACAAACCTATAGTCCCTATCTTGTACGTAACCCGGGGACTGCCTGTATTTCAAAATAATAACTCCCAAAATAACTATTTTGAAATAAGCATTATTCCCCAAGGAAAGCAGGAGTACAGATTTCGAAATAACCAGCCCATGATTTCAAAAAATGGGCTTGTTTGTGTGGATGCCCCTCCTATTATTTCGAAATAAGGAGGGTTATTTCGAAATAACTCCCTAAGATAGACCAGGGCTCCCTGACATCTGGGGCAAGCCTTGGACATATTTCTCAGAGCTGAATTTTGTATAGCCTGCTGGAAAAGTGGTAGTTTGCAAGAGGGGTTTAAAAGAGTGAGTTGCTGCAATCCATGATGCAAATGAGAATAGCGTTAGTGGTGAAGATTTGAATAGTGGCAAAGCCAGCACTGCCTTAAATAAATAAACAAATTTCAGTAATTATGTAATCAATAGTGTTTGTGGAGGGGAAAATATCCTGTTTAACATTGATTAGCTAAGCTAGTACCTTTTTTGCAAGAACATAAAGTAATCAAGACTATTTCCACAGCAATATCCCAAAGAGAGAAAAGTGGGCAAATCAAATACCATTTAAAGTCAGAGCTGTATGCAAGCTGTTGCTGAGTCACATTTCCCCACACAGTCATTGTTGAATAAATGTTCATCCAAAACCCAGTGGAGTCCATGGGCCTTTTTGAAGCAGAGCGGGGTTTCACTGGCAATACTAAAAAAATCAGAAAGGAGAAACTGAGTAACAGCAGGACAGTGGCATGCCCAAGACCATCCACTGGAAGAGATGAGAAAATACCACAGGAGTCCTGAGTTCCGAAGCAATGCGACATCCACTAATCTACATTGCCCTTCTAAATGAAGGTGTAAATTCATATTTAGATGCTGGAAACCTCACAAGTGTTGCACACCTGTGGCTCTGGTGGAAGACAGTTGAAGCTAGAGGCAGTCTTCACCTTGGAACCCAAGCATACATAAAGTGCTAACTTAGGACATCCACATTTTTTAAAAAATGGCCCAGGATTTTCAAAAACAGGAACCTAATTTGTCACCTACATGGTTTTACATTGTGACGTTTATTTTTTAAGTCTAAAAAATGTGACAATGGAAGAGGTGTGTTGTATTTTTGTTTCTGTGATGAGCAGAGCAGAGGCAGGGAAAATATTATTTGTTAAATGTTTGCAGAATACCTAGCACAATGCAGCTGTTCATAGAGATTAGCTCAATGTAAATAATAAATAGCAATAATAATAGAAATGCCCAGAAATGAGGAAAAAAATCAAGAGAAGGATTGGCAGTGACCGAGCAGCCTCCAAACTGTTTGAAACCAGTCACTCATTAAAAACGTATTTAGGTCTCTTGAGAAGCCCTTATCCCAGGAATTCAGCTAATCAGCACTACCAAAACTTTACTTAAAGGCCTACCCCTCCCAGAATCAACTGATAGTGTGAGACACGCAGCTTGTATTGGGGAAGGAAAGGGTAGTTTCTAGCATTCATGCGCTATATATACTCAGCAGCATTATTTGGAATAATGATAACATAATGTGCCTCTATTCTGCCAGCATTCATTTCAAAATAATGTCAAGCTGGAGGACTTCTTACTCTGACTCCTGCAACCCTCATTTCACAAGGAATAAGGGAACTCAAAGGAAGAGTGTTCTTCTTTCGACTTCCTGCTGTGTAGACAGTGCCAAAAGCCGAAATAAGCTATTTCAACTTAAGCTATGCAATTGATGTAGCTCAAGTTGTGTAGCTTATTCTGACTTTAGCCCTGCTGTGCAGACATGCCCAGGGAAAGAAAAGGAGTCACATCCCCAGCTTCAGAGACCCTGTTGAAATCACAGATGAGGCCCCACTTATAACCACCAACAGGGGAATTTGAAATTTATGCACTGGAGCTTAGTGTATGAGTTTTTACAGCTTCAGCTATAAAACCAGTTAGCCCTCAGCTTAGGCTATAGAACTCATTCATTCTTTTCTCTCACTGTAAGTGGTCTAAGTGCCACTTCATGAGACTGTGATCCACACCCAATAGGTGTGTAGGTTACACACATATTATAACAAAGAAGCATGAATAGTGTTCTGAATTCTCCATCTCTGATGCTGATTTTCTACATTGTTTTTATGTTGCATGTTTACAGTTTCCATAACCAGCAGAAGAAAAATGAAAGCACAGGGAGGATTACACCGATAAAGGTAGTACTGTGTTTTTTACTCTTTCCATGACAAAAAACAACATGCAGAAACCAAGGGGGCACAGCTGACTCTTGAATAACCATGTTTACTAAATATACACAACTGTAATAGAGGTCTCCCAAACTATCTAAAGGGACATTACTGCATCTGTAGGTACTACAATTATTATCTAGTAATTGTCAGAA
Organism: Pelodiscus sinensis; assembly: GCF_049634645.1. Lineage (NCBI taxonomy): Eukaryota > Metazoa > Chordata > Testudines > Trionychidae > Pelodiscus > Pelodiscus sinensis. The sequence continues at coordinate 313,837,248 of NC_134711.1, forward strand.
AAGCTATTTTAAAACATTTCAAGCACTCTTTAAAATGCTTACATTGTTGCATGATGTGAATATAGTTATATACTAACTAATGGGTGGCAGTTTATCTTGGACCATTTCTGGGAATTCGGGGTTTAAATGACCTGGGATATGACTCTTCAATGCTTTCTCAAAAGTGTTGAATCTTGTAACACTATCAGGTGGAACTGAACCTGGCACCTCTGGAGCTTAGTGCATGGACCACTACCTGGGACAGAAAATAACACGAGGTGGGGCATGGGTTACAGTAGCACCTGGTAAAGCTGAGGACTGGTGCCACTGATGTAGGGGGAAAGAGGTGCTGTTGAGTTGCAGCTTCATTTATTTGCTTCCTTGCCCTGTGCTCAGTTGCAGTGAAAGGGGCAACTAAGGACTACCAACTATGTACATCCCATATTTATGGGTGCATCTACACCGCACCATAATTTGAAATAAGATCCTCAATTTTAGCTATGCAAATTGTGCATCTTATTTCGATGCTATTTTGAAATAGCGTATCTCATCATTTGGCGCTGTCTGCACTGCACCAAATTTTGAAATAAAGCGCTATTTTGAAACGTCCCTTACTCCTTGTAGAACGAGGTTCACAGGGATGTTGGAATAGCGAACCTGAAATAATGGGCTTACTGTGAAGAAATGAAATAGCTATTTTGGGATTCTCCAGTATCCCAAAATAGCATTGCAGCATAGATGTACCCTATGTGACCACAGTGCAGGGAGAGTGGGTTAGAAATGAGGAACAGCAGTGCGGACAGAGCAGTGTAATCTACCAGTGTGCTTGGCTGCAGTTTCTTTGTGCTGATCCACAGAAGAGATGAACCAATAGAGTTCCAAATGGAGAATGTTGGTTTGCTAGTGTGTGTGGGAGCAGCTCCTACCTCACCACCTGTGTGACAGCCACAATCTTTGCTGATATATGCTCTTCCTCGGGATATTAGCATGCGCCAATGCTAGCATTGTTTCGGTGTCAGGCTAAAGCCACCCTTTTTATTCATGCTTATATTATTGTTTGAGTTTGTATGTGTGTGTTCTGCCTCTCTATATGTTTTTAGCTGGTTATGTCCCTCTGGTGTCTCTGGGGGTATGTCTACACTACCCTCCTAGTTCGAACTTGGAGGGTAATGTAGGCATACCGCACTTGCAAATGAAGCCCGGGATTTGAATTTCCCGGGCTTCATTTGCATAAGCGGGGAGCCGCCATTTTTAAAACCCTGCTGGTTCGAACCCCATGCAGCACGGCTACACGGGGCACGAACTAGGTAGTTCGAACTAGGCTTCCTAGTTTGAACTACCGTTACTCCTCATTCCACGAGGAGTAACGGTAGTTCGAACTAGGAAGCCTAGTTCGAACTACCTAGTTCGTGCCCCGTGTAGCTGCGCTGCACGGGGTTCGAACCAGCGGGGTTTTAAAAATGGCGGCTCCCCGCTTATGCAAATGAAGCCCGGGAAATTCAAATCCCGGGCTTCATTTGCAAGTGCGGTATGCCTACATTACCCCGCTAGTTCGAACTAGCGGGGTAGTGTAGACATACCCATATTTTAAATTTTTATATATATTTGTATTGTGGTTTTTTTTTGTAAGCTTCCTTGAATATTTCAAATAGAAAGGTGGGGTAAAAATATTTAAATAAATACAGATATACCTATTTCATAGAACTAGAAGGGACCTTGCGAGGTCAAGTCCAGTCCTCTGCCAGTGCCAAGTACCATCCCTGACAGATTTACCCCAGCTCCCTAAATGGCCCCCTCAAGGATTGAACTCACAGGCCAATGCTCACACTGCTGAGCTATCCCTCCCACTGAGATTATAAAACACAAGAGGCAGAATAGTGATAGAGATGTAGCCGTGTTAGTCTGGGGTAGCTGAAGCAAAATGCAGGACAATGTAGCACTTTAAAGACTAACAAGATGGTTTATTAGGTGATGAGCTTTCGTGGGCCAGAAGTGGGAGGAAGTGGGTCTGGCCCACGAAAGCTCATCACCTAATAAACCATCTTGTTAGTCTTTAAAGTGCTACATTGTCCTGCATTTTGCAAGAGGCAGAATGACCTGCTACTGTTCCCCACTCCATTCTGGTAGGGCCTCATTACAAGCAAGGTGATTGTTTTTTCTTTTGTGGAGGCAGGATTGTAGCTACAACCAACAACTGTGCAGCCACCCACTCACAAAGCATCTGCAACGCCAAATGTGAGAGCCAATGCATTAGCAGTGCATTGCAATATCTGAGTTATCAACATGGTAGAGACATTTCTAAACCCAAGCCAGCAAATATTAAAATGTATTTCAGGAGTTTTATTTTAAGTTAGGGAGAGTGTCATCTTCTGTTTCTAGCATCTGATTGGAAGCCAAGTGATTTGGGTTGTATCCCCAGCTTAGCCCCCATTTGCTGTGACATTTAACCTCTTCTGCCTCATATTCTTCATCAGTTGAAAGGGGATTTTATCTGCAGTACCTAACAGTTGTGTTTTTAGGACTGATTAATTAATTATTATAAAGTTCCCTGGAAAGGGAGAAAATAAAGCATGACAAGGTCGGAGAGCTGGGTTATGAAGAGGACACTGCAATCCTAGGAGTGACGTAGGTTCTGGCACAGCAATGATGGTGATGAGACACGACCAGAAGAGCTAATTCCCGATATAGCCAGCAGGAGGTGCTGCCATGCTGAGTGAAGCCTATCACACTGGGATTCAAGTTCTTGGAACTTGCTGCATCTCAGAGATGTAAATTCTATTCAGTATTGTATATGTAGCCAGGCTTGTCCTTGCTCACATATACAGCTTTGAAATGATCACCAGCTGTGAATTTTCCCCCCAGAAACACTGTTGTTTGGTTTAATTTTTTTCACGTGTCTAGGCGAGCTACGGTCATCTCTTAGGATCACATAAATGTACCCAACATGATCATTTTTGTACGTTTTTGGGGAGCAAGAACTCCCTAATGAAACTCTGTCTTGTTTCCTATCTTTGCTTTTCAATTTCATTAATTTCAAAGTAGTAGCATATTTCCTGAAAAGTCAAATAAGAAAGATAAGCTGATTGCCACGATAAGGATGATGTAGCACAAACCAAACAGTCACTGATCTAGACAGAATTTGGGAGCTAAAATTTTCCCATGAAATGTTATTAAACATCATCATCAAAGTGTAAGGTACAGGCTTTCTTTCAAAAGTAGGTACCATACATATCTCCTGTTTTATTTGGTTTATATCTTTCCTCCTGCTAAAATCAAGCACATTACCATTGGTATAGTATATGTGCTGAAGATGAAGACTTGTTTCATAATAGTTAACAGAGCACAGGACACCAAATGACTGCAAGTGGCTACATTACCTCAATTAATGGTATGACTTTTTTAATTGTAGATTGATTGTGAGTGGGTTTGTTTGAGTGATAGATACCTGGTGGTTGAAACACAAGCTAGTAATCAGGAGCAGAATTTGGAGAAGCTACTGGGGATTTGAATTTCAAAGAGAAAAGTAGGAAAAAAACATTTTTGGAAAAGTTAAATATTTTTGTGCCATTGTGGTCCTGCTCAAGGTATAATTCCTATGAATCTTAGCCTGCTGTAAAATGCCTAGGCTGGATTCAGAGTTGACATTTATTTTTTCTTTCATTGCAGTCACACAAAGTAGTTGCAGATATCTGCATAGGCCTGGTTGCAAAGGGTGCATTTAATTACCAGTGTGACAGAGATCTGAAAGGGGGTTTGGAGAACCCCCTCTTGCTGTGGATCCTCTTCTTGTGCTGAACAACCTCCCATATGACTACTTTTTTGTATGCAAATTTTAAGGGCTCAAATGCTGAGCACGGCTGAAGTGAATTCATTTAGTTCAGATTTTGTTTGTGGGTATTCATTCAGGGTGCATCTACATAGCACAGTTATTTCAAAATAACTGACGTTATTTCGAAATAACAATGCGAGCACCTATATAGTAATTCTGTTATTTTGAAATAAATTTGAAATGACAGCTTAGTCCAACTTCTGTATAACCTCATTCCATGAGGAATAATGCCTATTCCAAAATAGCTATTTTGAAATAGCTGCAGTGTGGACGCTCCACAGCTGCTATTTTGAAATAGCTCCTCCCTTTGGCCATTCAAAGTAATTACTCCCCAGTGCCTCTTGGGGCTCTAAATTGAGGTAGCATGTCCACATTAGGGAAAACAAAAAAAAAAGCAGCCATGTAGCACTTTAAAGATTAATAAGATAGTTTATTAGGTGATGAGCTTTCGTGGGTCAGATCTCAAGAAGTGGGTCTGCCCCACGAAAGCTCATTAGCTAATGAACTATCTTGTTACTCTTTAAATTGTTACATGACTGGGGTTTTTTTGTTTTACCAAGATCAGATTAACACAACTACCATTCTGTTACTTTTCATCACATTTGGGAAACCTGTCTCAAATTAATTTTGAGGCTTCCTTGTAGTGTAGAGGTGCTATTTCGAAATAAGCTATTTCGGAGTAGTGTCAACGTACCTTTAGATATAATACATTAATACCCTAGGTATTTAAATACACACGGACATATTTTGGCCAAATCCTATTGGAGAAGCCCATGTGTATCCAGATATATGTGTAAGATCCTTCTTTGTGAATTACACAGAGGTCAACAGGTTGACATGGCAGAATGGAGGAATCTACTGAAATATACATTGGTGAGCTAAGCAGGTTAAAATCATGGGCAAGCATTTGTGCAGTAATTATTTTTAACAGCCAAAATTGAGGCTGGGGCATGAGCCAGAATGTCTTCATTGCAGTTAAACAGTCCTTCATCCCAACCCCTAAGAAGCCAGGTCATTTGACATGGGCCACCCAAGGGGAGGGGGCAATTGCAGTGTGTACGTTCCCTGAGTTTCCTCAGAAGGAAAGTTGCTATATACATTGTCCAGGCATGTGTAAGATACCAATCATTGGTTTTACTACTAAGAATTTATATACAAACTAGCCAATTAGCCCATCATACAACAGGATTTTCAGGTTTCTCCTCCATGTCAGTCTTCTCTCCTGAGCCTCTGGTCTCTCTCTCTCTCTCTCTCCTCCTTCTCCTCCTCCTCCTCCGCCTCCTGCCTCTCTCTCTGTCTCTCTCTTTCTCTTCTCCTCCCCCTCCTGCCTCTCACTCGGGGGACCACAGAGCCCAAATGGCCTTTTGGGCTCTGCGCTCCTCATGCTGCATGGGGAGCGTGGCTCCCAAACGGTCACTTGCGCCACTTGCTCCCACGTGGCAGCCTGGCTGAGTGGCACAGAAGTCAGCCCAGCACTATGGCGGAAGGTGAAGGAGGGCGGGGCCTGGAGCTGCTGTCACATCACACATCACAGCCCCGCCCCCCTTTCTCTCCCGCCGTGGCACTCGGCTGACTTCTGAGCCACTCAATAAAGCTGCCATGGGGGAGCAAGTAGCCATTTGGGCCCCACACTCCCCATGCAACACGGGCCACCCAGAGGGAACAGCCAGCATTTCAGCAACAGCACTACCCAGAGGGAACAGCCAGCATTTCAGGCAACAGCACCGCCCAGAGGGAACAGCCAGCATTTCGGCGTTACAGGCTCAACAGACACTGGGCTACTATATATATGATAAAAGATAATATTTCAGAAGACTCTGATACCAACAACGTCTGAGGATAGCAGTGTGTGTGCTTAGCATTGTGTGTTGTTTAAATGAAGAGTAACATACTACGTGACTGGATTTTTGTTTTGTTAACTGTTATGTATTTGTGGGTCTTCAGATTATTATATGTACCATTTTTCCTTAAAAACATTCTATGGGAGGAAGCCAGGTGGCATGGAGGGCTAAAGAAAGTTCCAGGCAGAAGTTCTAAAGGGAAGAGAAGATGGGGAATAGCTTTACAGGTAATTTGTTTTACTTGTACTAATAAAATCCCTTGTTTAGATTTGGAGGAAAATATTTTTTTCAATATTGTTGTCACATGACAAGACTCCAGAAAAAATAAACCACGCTGGGATTGCATTAAACACACACACACACACACACACACACACACACACACACACACACACCACCTTCCCTAAAGGGTGCCTGTGGTGGAGGGATGCTTGGAGCTGAGGCGGTCCCAGGTAGGGGGAGGGTGTCCCCAGCTAGTCTTTCTCACCTGCCAAGGTTTATAAGGAGCCATCCCATTCCAGGCACATCCCATTTTCTTGGCACAAACTTCCCAGGACCATGCGTTGTCAGGTCTACTCAACTTGGAATCTCTGGGGGCCACAATGATACTCCTAGCACGTGCCAAGGACCATAACTTAAGTGTAGTTCCATATACATGCAAATATATATGCAAATATATGCAAAGAGCTTCTTTCACACAATGCCCCAGCGGTCCCGGCACCTCCTCCCTGGGGGTAGAAATGCCAATACCCTGTATCCATCTGTTCCAGCCAGTCCGTCCGCTTGTGTCTTTCAATATTCTCCCTGCCTGGAGCGTGTTCCCTGTTCAAAGGATCCCACCCACAGGCCACGTGTTGAGCCCTGCATAAATCCAAACCGCACCGCGGGCTGCAAACAAACAGGCTGCAGGCTGCAGGTAGCCCGTGGGCCACGTGTTGAGTAGCCCTGCTTTAAGTCATGATAAAAGGAAGCTGTATATTTAATTTGGGATCCTAGCTGTTACCATTTAGAAGGAGTCCTTGACCAAACAGACAGATAAACAAACTCTTTCAAATAGACAGTAGACTAGAAGACTTACCCAGCATTGCCCGGGTCCTTCAGGACAGGGAGCTAGCGATGGGGGCAGTGCAGGAGTTAGGGCAAGGACTTGGAGACCTTGTGGGGGGAGGAGGGCAGAAGGTTAGGGCTGGGGTGTGTTTGAGAGTGAGGGTACGGGGGTGAAGAGGGTCTCAGGCTCTCCCACCAGTGCCCCTGGCCTCTAGGGGCATTTTTCTCCCCCAAAACCCTGCTCCCCCCAGTTTCCAGGGGCTTTTTCTCCTCCTCTCTCCCCCCACCATTTAGCACTGTGGCCAATGAAGAGGGGAAAGATTTGGGGCAGGGGGCTACGTATCAAGTATTCTGGCAGGCAACATGGCAGAGCCCCAGCCCTACTGGCCACTCTCTTGGTGGTACAGCTGCCACAAGCAGACACTCTGCAGGATAGCTCTCCTCTGCAGTCTTGCTGCCCCCAGTGGCCACTCTCATATCTCGTCCCTTGGAACAGCCCTTCCTTTTCATTTTATGGAAAACAATCACTTTTCCCAGCACTTCCAGTTGTCCTGGCACAACCACACCCTGACTATGCTTTACATTACGAAGAGAAGAATCTGCTTACCTAATTTGGTGGTCCTAGCTCCTATCATTTTGGAGGCGTTTCTAACAAATGGACTCACGGACAGACAGATGCACAGACAGATGCACAGATGTACAAATCTCTACAATAGATGATGTAGGCTGATCCAAAGCCCATTTAAACTAATGAAAATATCCCATTGACACCAGTGGGCTTTGGGTCAGCACAAAACAGTGATGAAATTGTGATAAAAGATAGAAATGAGTCCAATAATATTAGATATCTGGAGAGTAATGTCATATACACACAGAGACACACAATGACTATGTCTACACTGCGTTCTTTTTCTGGAAAAAGATACACAAATTGTGAACTGCAGTTTGCATACCTTTCTCTGCTTTTTTTTCGGTACAGGCTATTCCAACATTTGGCCCAGCTACACAGGGCCAAACATGGGAAAAACCTCCTCTTTCAGAAACTCCCTTATTGCTCATATGAGAAATGCAGTGCTTCCAAAAGAATGCACCCACTTTTTCGGAAACTGTTCCGTAAAAGTAGATGCGTTCCCTGGGCGCAATCTAGACATAGCCTCCAAGATCCACACATAGCGTTAATATTATAACTGGCAGTATAGCTGGCAAAATGTACACACGCACACACTCACAACACACACACACACACATACTCTGAGTCTTCCGTTTTTTCCTCAATGTGCTTTTCTGAGATGACTAGTATAAAAGAGTTCAGATATAAGAGAAACAAATGCATTTCTGGGAAATACTTATATTCGTTTTATATTTGGTTTGATCAAGACAGTGGTACCCTAAAGAATTACAAAAGGTAGCAATGGTACTAGGCCATTGCTTGCAAACTCCAATACAGGGAGCTTTATGCGTTTGTGCAGCTTGATCAAAGATTTCAAAGAAACTTAATCACGTCTTTCTCTCCTGTTGAGAGATCACATGGAAATAACTTGTATTGACCTGGTCTGGCCCCCATAATTGTGCAAGAGAAACACAGTCAGTCAGGGATACAAAACAATACAAGACTTGCCCTGTGTGGCCTATCCAGTGAGCCAAGATCCAGAAGGACCAGGGAATCCCACCAACATTGGAAGTCTGAAAACAAGTGAGGGAGCACACTTGAAAAAGTTTTCATGGGCGGTACACGTGGATTCTCCAAGGCCAATCCCCAGTTTATGTCAACTGTCATATCTGGAAATATTTTGCATATAGTTCTGAAATTTCCTTTGCTCTTCTTTTATTACAAATTTCAAATGTTGAAATGTTTTTCAAGTGCAGAAAATGTCTTGATCAGGTCCTTTTTTTATGATAAAAGAATGAGGGGGACTTATTTTGTTGCCAAGGTAACATGGCCACTATCTCATCTCCCTCTCCCATGTGGGAAAATAGGTCTCCAGCTCTATCTAGTCTACTCTATTTAGGTTTTTATGCTTCACTCATTACCACACTATCTCAGCACCTTCTAGTAGTGCATTAGACAAGGTGACGAACATCTGTGACCCTGGCTTTTTCTCTCTCATCTGATCCCCACAGGGAGAACTGTGTGGGGAGGAGAAAGTTTTGTTGTAGAAGGAGTTGCGGGTTTGTGTTTTGTTTTATATGTATAATGTTCATATTTATATATCCAAACTTCACCCCTTCTCGTATAATGAAAGTCCGATTCACAAGTGTCAGGCTGAGGCCAGGTCTTTCACTGTGCTTGCCTAGGTCACAAGGGAGATACTGCAGGGTCCACCCCGTGCTCCCATCTTCTCTCCCTTAGAATATTAGCCCTAAAATTAAGTACATGCCCATGTGCTGCCTCTTTGGCCAAGGTCACTTTGTTCATCCGCCTCCAAGTTGCTTGGTAGAGAGACAAAGAGCTCCTGATCTTTCCATATCTCCCACCCACACAAGGAAACCACTTTTATGCATGCTGTCCTTCCTGATATACCATATGGTAGCCTATTACTCCCATCAATCCCTAGGAACTACAATTCCCAGGATTCTTCAGCGCTCAATCTAGGTGCATCAGAGGTGAAGAGTGGCCCCAAACACCTTACCAAAGACAGTATTTATTTACTCAGACGCTGTGTTTAGACTACATCCCTCTGTCGGCAGAGGGATGTAAATGAGGCACTTTGAAAGTGCAAATGAAGCGGGGATTTAAATATCCCGTGCTTCATTTGCATAATCGCGTCATGGCGCTCTTTCGAAAAAGCACCATTTTGAAAGTAAAACCGCTGTCTAGATGTGGTTCTTTAAAAAATGGCAGGCTTTTTCAAAAGATCGTGTACACCTCAAAAAATGAGGTTTACAGGATCTTTTGAAAAAGCCTGCCATTTTCGAAAGAACCGCGTCTAAACTACGGTTTTACTTTCAAAATGGTGCTTTTTCAAAAGAGAGCCATGAGATTATGCAAATGACGTGCGGGATATTTAAATCCCCGCTTCATTTGCACTTTCGAACTGCCTCATTTACATCCTTCTGCCGACAGAGGGATATAGTCTAGACACAGCGAGAGTGAAAATGTCTCCCACTGTTACCAACATTGCTTCTGACAGAAGCTGGGCTTGTTTTCTCTGTGTATGTGTGTGTGTGTTTTATATTTTTGGAAGTCTCCCAGACAAATCCTGACCTGCTCTGATTGAAATTATCTCACGAAAGCTGAATTTTTGACAGCTTTTGCTAGTGTATAACAGCAGGTGGAAACACAAGGACTCAAGAACATGTAGGAACACATCTAAGAATAATTCTTTTGTTTGTTTAGATGAATTAAAGCCTGACCGTGTTTCAAGTACTCTATTGAATTTTAAAACATAATTGGTGATTAGCAGGTATAATCTTAATGCACAGCAAGACAGTTGGCCTTTTACTCTTTTTTTTAAAACAGGATTTCTGAAGTAATGTAGCTTTACCACCCAACACTCTGAATAGATGCTTGCATAATAGCTTCACATCATAAACATTTTTCTTTATTTTGCAAAGTAATTTTCTCTTTTATTTTAGATACACTTTAATCCAAAATTGCTGCTGTGTTTTCAAATTCATTTCGACCCCGGTAACTCCTAGCACTTTGCTCCCAGCAGCTAAAGTCATACATTATATGATACTAAATTTTATCTTTGTCTAACTGAAAAGACAAAGATATTTTATTTTATTTTTATACAATAATATTTATTAACTTCAAAATTCCTCCAGGCATGCACAAAATGGGCAATTTTCATTTATTCATCATGGAAGAGCACCAGTTGTGCTCTGAAGAGGATTGAGCCAAATTCTGGTTAGCTATTTAGATGGCTTTACTAAAGATATCAAAACATAGTAGCTGAATTTCTAAATATCTGAATAGTGTTATGGTGTAATGTTATGCAGAGGGATGAGGCTGCCTGAAACAGATACAGCCTGTGTTCTTGTGAGTTAATTCCTGCACTACAGAGCTTGTTGTATGGCTAAATAACTAATCTTTTTACTTAAATGGCTTACAGAGCCAATCCTGTCCTAAGAGATAGTCTGGATTTATTGGGGTCCTGTGAGCATAATGGTAGGAAGAATTTTTTCTGGAATCAATGACATGAAAAAAGATGTTAATTATTTTACTAAATGGTGCTTGCCAGAAGACACAGAATGAAGAGAAATGGGAGCAGACTATTCTTTAGAGTTCTTGCTCCCCCTAATTCATGGAGGTGTACTCATGGGCGGGAGTGTAAGGGGGTGTGTTTCTGCAGTCTTCACTGGCAACAAAGTTTGGTAGCCCTGAAGCTGCTCTTGCTTGCACCAGAGGCCAAACAGGATCAAGGCAAAAAAGTGCCATAAGGCCACATATGCCTCCTCCCCTCTCCAGTAACACTGCATGCTACTCCAATGAATTTCAGGAATATGATGCGTGATCCCTCCCCATAAATAACGTACATGTTAGAAACAATTGAATGAGCGGGGATGAGGGGGGGAATGAAGGCAAAGATGCTGAGAGGAGGGTAACAGCAATACAAAACCACACCATTCTTCACTTTGAGGCATGTGCGCGTCCTGAGGGATCCAGAGTGGGATTTGGTTTGGGTTTTTTTAATGTACCTGAAAAAGAAGGAGGGTGACGCTAATTCTATACTGCTGTTATGAGCATTATAGGAACATGGATTTCATTTTGGGAGGCACTGAAATGAGGGTGGGGGGTGGTCTTGAAGACCAAAGTCGAAGGGCTAGTCCATGGATTGAAAGAAAGGCGCAATGTAAAGCTCTGAAAGCCAGGATTAGATGTTTACATTAGCTGCAGCCAAGATGATGTTGCTCTAAACAGGAGGTTTTTTTAATGAATTAACATTCAACAGTGTCTTAATGCTGTGTAGGTGCTCCGTGGGTTTCACTAACACACACATTTTGTGCTTCTCCCTGTGCCTCATCCAGACTGCTTCAGATTTTAGAGAGGGGACTTAATTCTTTAGCTCAAGCTGCAAAGGGTCATGGTTTTTTTTCCTCTGGAGATTCCAGCTTTCCAGTGAGGAACACAATCAGTGGATCTGGCAATGTGGTGGGGGTTGGCCCTGTGCTCCCAAAAGGGGCAGAGCCAAGGAAAGCTGGCCCTGAGCACTGCCCAGAGTATGGCTCCCTGCCCCCCAAACCCTTAGCACTGCTCAGAATGCATGGCACAGTGTTCCAGAACAGTTCTCCAGCAGTTATTTAAAGGGTCAGATGCTCCAGCTGCCAAAATCCTGGGCGCCTTTGAATCACCGGGTGCCAGGGCAACTGCATTCATTCCTCTCCCTCCCTCACCCCCCGTCAGTGGGCCTGAACACATAACGACTATTATTACAGACTATGATACTACAGTTACGGGAGCCATGTAGGTACTTAGGATAGATAGACTATAAAATTCTATACGTGCAGACTCATGCAGGTCACTGGCCTATCGAAGAGCTTGACCATGTGAAGTCCTGCATACACCCTAAATGGTGCTAAAAACCCTTCAATTCCCACTGGAATCAATGCTGGGCATATCACAGGATGGTTCTCAGAGCCACTCTTGCAAATCTTATATGCATCTAGAAATCAACAGGGGATTATTCTGCCTAGTAATTGCTGGAGTGGGCCACAGAGTGTATTTTGCTTTAAAATATACCTTCATCATCCCCAAGCACAATGTGCCTCAGCTTCTTTGCTTTTCATCATTTTTTATTATGAAAAAAAACTTTAAGGAAACCATTAGGTTTATTTCACTTTGTTTACTACAAAATGTATGGATTTTTTTCTATCTCTTTGCCTCCTATAAGCAATATTTCTTAGAGACTGGAGCAAGATGGCTTTTAATAATACTTTAGCAAATTAAATTCCCATATGATTTCCAGCTAAGAGTGTGTCTTGCTCACAGAAGGAAAAACCCATCATACCAAGTCAATATTTAATTTTTTTTTTTTTTTTTGGCAAACATCTGTTGGAAACCTGCCCCCATGCTGCTACTCAGCGGTAGAGCAGGGATATTTGTGGTTTGGAATTGGGCTCATTAAACATCTGCCACTTTCCAAACAAAGGAAAACTACTCTGGATAAATCTTAAAATGCTTCCTGTCCTGCAATGAGTGGATTCCATGGACCATGAAAAAGTGGTCCAATAATAAACTCTCACTGTTAAGGAAGCAAATATTTTAATTTCTTGAAAAGAACAAAACTTTTAAAATATCTCTTGGTTACACCCTTTGGCATTGTATCATCAGCTGTGATGTTAAGTACAGTGAATATTGAAGATAAAGGGTGGGATTTTCAAAAACCCTTCACCCATGGCCTAACTCTGTTTCGAAGCAAAGTAATTTGGGATAGGGGTAGAGGTGAGTGGTGACCAGTTCCTTGGATCTGTGTCCAAAGACAGCATTCATGATCAGAGTCGGGCTCTGCCAATAATGGTATTTAAAAAGTTTATGAGGGATGGTGGTGGAATCACTCTTGACTGGAATCTTTAGAACAGAATTAGAAGTCTTTGGAACATACTCTCCATATTCCAGCTCCTAGGAACAATTCTTCTCCCTGTGTGTAATGGAGATTCAGACTAGATAGTCAGAGTTGTCCCTTCTGGCCTCAGAGTCTATGAATCTATGACTCTTTGGGTGTGTCTAGACTACAGGGTTTTGTCATCAAAAGTGGACTTTTGTCGACAAAACTATACATGTGTCTACACTACCGCCGAGTTCTGTCGACCTAACGTTGACAGAACTCGGCAATTTTGTCGACAGCGGTAATCCTCATTCTACGAGGAATAACACCTTTTGTTCTGTTGACAGAAGGCGTTATTGCATCTACACTGTCCTTTGTGTCTACACTCTCATGTCAACAAAGCGGCTTTCTGTATTGACAGAACTGGATGTAGTCTAGACGCTCTTTGTCGACAGAAACTTTTGACTCTGTTGACAAAAGCCTGTAGTCTAGACGTACCCTTAGGGCTTGTCTACACTGCTGCTTTACTGAGCTGTACCTTTTCTCTCATGGGGTGTGAAACCCTCCCCCCATCCAGTGCAGCAAGTTACAATGCTATAAACAGGCTCCCAGTGCTCTTAGCTACTTCCCTCATGGGGGTGGTTTACCTACAGCACTGGGGAGAGCTGTCTTTAAGTGCTGGTGCTATGACCACCCTTCCACCTTAAAATATTTGTGCTTTAAACTTAGCAATGTAGACAAAGCCTTAGTCTCAGGAGTTGCAATATTATTGCTAAACCTAACACTGATTCTATGCAAAGACGTCTGAAGTGGGTCAAAAAATGTTCTAGGAAATGAGCCCCATCTATTAGCCTCAGCAGCCAAGTGTGTCTCTTGATAGTCCAGGTGCTTGGGTTGATTCAAACCCTATGGGAGGCACAAAGACAAGAAGCAGACATTGTCTTGTTTCTGCTCTGTTAAAGTTTATGAGAGTTTTACTACTGTCACAGGGTGAGAAGGATTAAGCTAGTATGTACGGTCTTGCCTTCAGCATGAATAAGGCCACCTCACCCCCAGAAAACAAAGGGGAAATGTGGATGGTTCAGTAAAACTGGGCTGTTTTAAGGGTGTGATGCTGAGATGTCAAATTTAAGATTTCTCAGTCAAAGTTCATGTAGAATTATTTCGAATTTTTCAGACATGCTCATGAGCTCTAACCAGGACTGGAAACCCACCATGTGAGTCATAGTTCTAGCACATATTATGAAACAATCCATTCCAGGAAGAATTTACTGTCTTATGCTCTGACATTGCAAGTAACTACATATGTGCTTAACTTCATGTGAACACACGTGTAAGTGTTCCCAGAATCAGCATCTGCATGAGGACAGGATAAAGAAGCAGGAATAAGATATTGAGGTGTCTCGGGAATGAGGATGAAATTGGAAAGTGTTGTACATAGGCTTGCTATATATATAAAATATATAATAGGCAGGTTTTGAGTCAAGTGTTTGAAGTGAGTATGTTAGAGTATATTTAAAAAATGAGCTGCAGATTGTGTTCTTAATGTGCATGGATTGATTTATAGCTCAACAGAGATAGAGATGGCTTACACTTTACAAATATTTTGTGATTAAAAGGGAAAAAATAGGTTAACAACATTTTCTTTCCCCGCGGCTAATGAGGAGATGCAATTTCTCTTCAATATGTTTAGCAGGATAATTAACATAAGTCCAAACGCTAATTGGTGCTGAGCACCTTGCGGCTGCCATTGAAGTTGTGGGTCTTTGACACCTCCGAGGATTTGTCCTGTGAACAAAACCAAACTTCTATTTTAGTCATCTGACAGTGAATAGTAAGTACCCGCCATATGGAAGCACCATCTTTAGGATTGAACTGTGAGTCATGATAAGTGCTGGCTGATAGTCTAGTCACCCGAAAAAAATTTTTATAACACTCATTGCACTGTATCACAACCTGTTTGTTGTTGAAATAGAACTTTAACTTTTCTAGCACAAGGACTGAAATAATCCTTTATTCTATTTATGTGAAACTGTTTCCACATTTTTTTTTTTGGCTGCACATGTTTCTTTTCACCCTGCAATATCCATGTGTGAGATAATGAGGCAGTATAGAAAATGAGCTGTCTTTTGTTCATAATTTGACAATGTCACATTTTACAAAGTGATGCTTATGAGGGTAACTATCTGAAGCAAGGGTCTCAAGCTCATGTCCCATGGGTCAGCTATAGGATGGAGCATATTTTCAATCTGGTCTGGGAGAGTTGGTTGCCCGGGGTAAGGGCATAACCATTCCTGTCCTTCCAGACACTCCCCTTCCCACCACTACTCTGCCCTGTCTCCCCCCAGTAGCTCTTCTTCTGAGGAACATGGCCTTGGGGATTACCAGGGGACCTGATGCACTGTGGCAGCAACAGTTGGACCTCCGCCCCCAGACACACACACTTCTCTGGGGCTCCCATCACTGTGGGGGAGGGCAATCTTTTACTGCCACCCAACACCAGTCTTCCCCAGTAAACCGTGAGGTCATGTTCCTTGTGCAATGGTGGAAGGAGGGCAGGGCATTGGCGGGAAGGGGAATGGCTTGGGGAACAAGGACAGGAACGCACCCTCTGGGCCACCAGAACTGCTGGGCCATAGATGGAGTTTGAGATTCCTACTCTAAGGATTTGGAAGTGCATCTGCATCTTTTGTCTCATGTGGCATGTCAGTACTGGTCTGACTAGAGGAAGGGACACCCATGCTCGTAAAATAAATGGGATATGACTTCAGCAAGGAGTAAGGGCTGTTTTGGAATAGCGCTTTATTTTGAAATTTGGCGATGCGTAAATAGTGCCAAATGATGAAATAAGCTATTTTGAAATAGCATCAAAATAAGATACACAGTTTGCATAGCTCAAATTGTGTATCTTATTTTGAGTTATAGTGCAGTTCAGATGCACCCTGTAAAATTGATGTGAGAAAAGAATTGGTTAGGCTAAGAAACTGGTAACATTTATTCCATTGTCAGCCATGAAAGTGGGCATAGCTGAAGTGTGGCTTGGGGGATAGAACAATGGACTGGTATTCACTGCCCTGCTAGGTGATTTTGGGCAAGCCACTTCACTGTTTTGTGCCTCAGTTTCCCCCATCCCTTAAATGTAGCTAACGATGCTTACTCCTCTGAAAAGTGCTGTGTGATCTACTGGTACAAAGTGTTCTTTTAGAGGTGGGTGGAATTATTATAATTTTATTACTTTGAACAGTTTCAAAATTATAAGAGACTGAGGAAGCTGCCAATCAGATTCACAGCAGTTGCCTGAATTTTTTTTGGAGATTGGGTAGGACGCTCTCTCTTGTGTTCACTTGAAGACTTTTATAGCAGTGCAGAGCAGGCACCCTATGAACCTCTGAGGCATACAGTAAGAACACACAGCAAACGGATTACTTGATACCCTTCTGTGAACTCCTTTGAGCAAGCATCTTTCCTCCTGTTCTGAAAATCCTGAATCCGGTCACATTTCTGATTCTGTGTCTCCATATTTTGCTCACAACTCCCATGTCTGGGGCCTTATGGATATCATGAAGGACCATTAAGAGGTTATGGAAGCATACCAAGACCGTTGCAGTTCAGAAAAAAATAAAATTAAGCCTGCAGTACTGTGGAAGGCACAGACTGCCAAGGTAAGGGACTTAAATTGAGCAGCACAACAGGTATTTATTCTGATATGGCTTCCATGTAATTCAATAATAAGAGATATCAAATAGCTCAGCATAATTAACTTTATCAATCAAAGATGATTAGTTAATGATTAAAACAGCACAATTCTGAAGCCTTTTTGCTAGTCTTGCACAGACCCTACAATAAATAGGATAAAGTCTTCAACTAGCTTGTTACCTTCTTTTCAACATAGTATTTCAGAAGACAGCAAAACTTTAGAGATCTCATTTGTCAGTTATAGAAGCAATGTTAACTAATCATCAGCAAAATTGTTTGTCTTGTTCATGTTCTCTGGAATGTCTCTATATGTATATCTAACATTGAGATTACATGAGTAAATTTCTTTCTTATTGAGTAAACAGCTTAATACAAGTAGAAACCATTTGGGGAAAAACTGAACATGAATAAAATTAATTGATAAAAAAATAGCTGATATTGTATATTATATTGTATACAATAATGGCTAACACTATAAACCTTATAGATGCTCTCTTATCTGGGTTCATGTATATTTTGTAAGACACAGAGTGTTTGTAGTAGCTAAGCACAGTAGAATACCTAACGACTGATGAGTTGTGTATATTTCCAGTCAACCGGTGGAACATATCTAGTTCTTTTCTGAACCCTGTTAAAGTCCTGGTCTTCACAACATCTCTGGAAAGGAGTTCTGATCCAGTATGGCCGTTCTTATGTTCTTATTTCTCAAGCCACATTGTTGGTTCTTGCCTTACACAGAGCCAGGATCATGCAAAGGTGACAGCATTTAATTATAGTTTAGTTTGGGTATGTCTACACTGCCACCCTAGTTCGAACTAGGGTGGCTAATGTAGGCATTCAAACTTGCAAATGAAGCCCGAGATTTAAATATCCTGGGCTTCATTTGTATGTTCCCGAGCGGGCGTCATTTTTAAATGCCCCGTAGTTCAAACTACCTGCCCACGGCTACCCGTGGCACTGACTAGGTAGTTCGAATTAAAGCTCCTAATTCGAGCTACAATTATTCCTCCTGAAAGGAGGTTTAATGGTAGTTCGAATTAGGAGCTTTAATTCGAACTACCTAGTCCGTGCTGCATGTAGCCGCGGGCAAGTAGTTCGAACTACGGGGCTTTTAAAAATGGTGATGCCCGGGAACATGCAAATGAAGCCCGGGATATTTAAATTCTGGGATTCATTTGCAAATTCAAATGCCTACATTAGCCACCCTAGTTCGAACTAGGGTGGCAGTGTAGACATACCCTTTCAGTGTTATATAATTCAATACAACTACAAGGCATTCGAAGCTATAGTGTACTATACTTATTCAGAATTAGCTGCATCTATTGGTTACATAACAGCTTATTTTTATTCATAGTTATAGCTACAACACCACCTTCCAACCTTCGATGACTGTATTTTGTGCATGAGCTGAACGTATCTATTTGCTGGTGCTTAGCAAAGCAATTTACCTTCCCAGTTAATAATTCTATTTGGGAGAGTTGTGTTCCCTATATAGTCTGTTTTACAACAGTCAACTTAACAACCCTTGATAAAGTCTTTTCCTTGTATGATAACTACCTCTGCAGCATTTTAACAAGGTAAAGCTTTGCAAGCTGGGTTTTTCCATTTTGCCTTTGACTTGGCTGCAGACACCTCGAGGTCTTGGCTTAGTTTGGTCAACAATATGATACTGACTTTTTTTCTTCAGGCATTTTTTTTTTCTTCTGGGCTTGAAAGCAGTTTGTTTTCTTATTGGGTAACTATGAGGGCAGAGGGAGATCATAGTTTGAGCAGAAGATTGGGAGTCAGGGTTCCTGGGATCTGTTCCCAGTGGTGCCACTGGTGCTACGTCTAGACTGCAGGATTTTTTCGGAAGAAACTTTTCTGGAAGAGATCTTCTGGAAAAACTTCTTCCAAAAGAGAGCATTCACACTGCCAAAGCACATTGAAAACGTGATCTGTTTTTTCAATAGATAGCATCCAGACTGAATGGATGCTATCTCGCATTTAAACTGTGATTACTATGGATGGAGTGGCCACCAGGGCACCTGTACTTTTTCTTCTTTCCTCTTCTTTCAAAAGAACTCCCTATTCCCCATCCACACATGCCTTTTTCCAAAAGAGCTCTTTCAGAAAAAAGCTTCTTCTTCGTAGAAAGAGGTTTACCAATGTCAGAAAAAACCCTCTGTTCTTTCAATTTTTTTTTGAAAGAACGTGATTGCTGTGTGGACATAACGAGTTTTTTCGGGAAAATGGACATTTTTCTGAAAAAAAAACCCCTCTGCAGTGTAGACATACCCTGGGTCTCTCGGTGTTTTTGGGAAAGTCTTTTAATTTTTAAGGGCCAAAAATTCTGCTCTCAGTTACAGTGATGTAAATCCAGTTGTAGCTTCCTTTGGCTCTACCACATTTACAATGGTAAATGAGAGCAGGTTTTATCCCATAGGAGCCTCATTTTACTCCCTACCATGACTCTACACAAGCTCTCCAGCATGGGACAGCATGTCTGCCATGTGCTATTCCTCGCCTGTCTCTGGATCTTAGCCATCCATCCATCTCTCCTGCAGGGCTGATCCATCATTCTGGGTATGTCTACACTAGCTCGGTAGTTCGAGCTAGGTAGGGTAGTGAGGGCAAGCCGAGTTGCAAATGAAGCCCAGGATTTAAATATTCCGGGCTTCATTTGCATGTTCCCAGGTACCGACATTTTTAAATCCCCCTTAGTCCGAACTCCGTGCCCGCGGCTACACGCGGCACGGAGTAGGTAGATCAAATTACTCATTCCATGAGGAGTAATGGTAGTTCGAATTAGGATCTTTAATACGAACTACCTACTCCGTGCCGTGTGTAGCTGCGGGCACGGAATTCAGACTAAGGGGGATTTAAAAATGGCAGCGCCTGGGAACATGCAAATGAAGCCCGGGATATTTAAATCCCGGGCTTCATTTGCAACTCCGCTTGCCCTCATTACCCTACCTAGCTCGAACTACCACGCTAGTGTAGACGTACCCTCACAGACTACTCTATGCTAGAGCAACAGATTGGACTACTGGGGTGTGTCTAGACTACTGAGTTTTGTCGACAAAAGTGGACTTTTGTCGACAAAACTATACCAGCGTCTACACTACCGCTGAGTTCTGTCAACATAACGTCGACAGAACTCAGCAGTTTTGTCGACACTGGTATACCTCATTTTACGAGGCAGAGTTCTGTCGACAGAAGGTGTTATTGCCTATAGGGTTGCGTCTAGACTACAGGGTTCTGTCGACAAAGCAGCTTGTCTGGACACTCTTTGTCTCCTAAAGCGACAGATCTCAATGTCTAGAGATCCAAACTGTGTGACTTTCCAAATCTCCCAGGTCACAGTAATTCCAAGTTTTCAGGAATTCCCTGAGACCTACAGCTACACATGCTGTCAGTAGATTTGGAAAAATGCTTTGGGATCCTCAACTAAAAATGTTATAAATGATAGATGCAATAATAAATGATAACTAGGCTTCCCAACTTATCACACTGCGGCTATATTAGTTTAATCAAGGTTGGATGCAACATTCTGTAGAAGCAAAGGATACAGTCCCAGAGGATACTCTGTGTGCCTACACTCTTCCATGGGCCTTGCAGTAGCCATCATTTTATTATAGTAGCTTCAGTGGCCTGACAGGTTGCATCTCATTTAGTAGCTTCTGTGGCCTGGCAGGTTGCATCTCATTTTTCAATCAGGAATGGGACCCTATTGTGTTATACCTGTGTGAACACCACAGAGGAAGACCTGGTTTCTGCTCTGAGGAAAATACAAGGTAATTTTAGACAATATAGAGTAGTGGGCTTACAATTTGAGGGAATAGTCAAGGGAAGATGAAGGCAAGAGTAAAAGACATGATTGGATAGGCTCATGATGGGCTCCACTAGATGGTTTTGAGTCAATAAGGTAAATATAATTGCTTTATACACCATCCCCATACTTATTGTCCATTGACCTAGCCTTATTCTCTTCCGTACATGTATGCATTACTTTCCTGCATTCATAAGACACCTAGATATAGCTGGCTGGCATATTTTAAATGATTTTTCCCATAAAAAGCATCATCTATCCAAAAATAAAGCTTTTTCTTTAGAAATTGTTTCTAACAAAATATTCCATCTGTATGATAATTTCCATCAAAACTGTGTTTTAAATTTTGGAGGGGTTTTATGCTTTGCTAAAAAAATCACAATTTTTGTTTTGTTTTTGAATTGTTTTCCTTTTCAGTTTGCTACTATATTTCATTTAATTGAGTACAGGTGTTCACATGTGCCTGGTATATTGACCGGAGGAGGATGAATATAAATACATTATGTAGTCCATCCAGTTCCCTCTCATGCAAGGATTTCTCTGTCATTTGGAAAGATACTGATTTTCAGAAACTAAGAATATTGGTGTTAAAATGTTTGAAGTAGGGAAACTTTGAAGTAGAAGCAACTTTTTATATTTTTGAAATGTAAAAAGAGTAACTGTGATGACCTGCTCTAGATCTAGGACAATGGAGTTAGCATAGAGAGATGGTTCACAGTATAGCAAAAAGCCTACGTTTGCTGTTTTAAATCACTGTTCATTCCAGTAGGTTAGTCAGAAATGAAAACAGCTGAAGGTTTTTTGCTCCTGCAGATGTGTACCAACATGCACTTTCTTGCCTCAGGGACCTAATGACATCTTTACCATGGGAATTTATGGAACATCTTATTCATTGAAGTAATGAATTTTCACAGCAGTAATATATAGTAGCATGGGGAAGCTGCATCTGATAGACTTCCTTACTCATATTTCTTCTCACTAAAAATGATCCCTTTGCCCCAAAGAGGGCAAAAGAGATAGAGAGCGAGAGAGAGAAAGAGAGAGAGAGTGTTTATAATTCTGGTACAGGTTTCATTAAAATGCATCAATTTTATGAGAGACAGTAAATACAATAATTTTTTGTACTATGGTGATATAATTGCTACATCGACACTGCATGGTCCTTTCTGCAGCCTGTACACCATGCACTTGGATAACCCCTGGAAACAACCTTAACAAGTTTTGCCCACAGGCTGAAGTGCAGGGATTTGGCTGAGAACAGGAATACATGCCTACATGGCCTGGCAGGAAATGACTGAAGAACGCAAGTGACAAGGTTGCTGAGGTAACTGTAGCTGGGTTGTTGAGGTTCACTACAGTGCCTCTCTGTAAATAGATCTATGACATATGTGCCTGAATGGTACAGGCAGTGCTGCAGTATTGTAGGGAGGCAAATATCCTTATGAAGCACATAGGGATATGATACTGCTGAGAGGGACCATTCCCCAGCCATTTCCAGAAACTGTGCACAAAAGGGAGAGGTGACAGGAAGTTGGTTTTTGACACTCTGATCCTGTAGCTGGCTGCACAAACTCTTCTTAGGCTCTTTCTAGCCCCAGCACTAGGGTTGAAATGAGGGTGGCATACACCTATGCAACAGCCAGTGGGAGACTCGCTCACTCAAAACATAAAATAATGACTGATAGATTGCAGAGGACATAGAAATCGGGGAGAGGTAATAATGAAGGTCACTAATTCAGTGGGATCTGATCATGGTGTAAACTGGCCATAAGCAAACAATACGGCTGTGATGCTGGCATACCAGGTGCCAGCACATGCCAAAGTAACAAGTCTCATTGAATGCTTACAAATGTATATCTGGAAGGCAGGCCAATTTACTCGGTCAATGAATTTGGTGTTAAAATTTGATGAAAACTAGTGAGATGTTACTTGCATTGCTTTCACTTCTCTGTATCCTGTTCTAATGTAGTAGCAACCATTTACACTGTGTACACCCCAGTTAGTAAGTATCCCATGAAATGAGAAAGAAGCCCTTACATAATGCACATGAAGAACTATAATAGAAAGGTGCTAATTTCAAAGCAAGTGGTGAAATGCTTGGTGAAACTGAATGATAGAACACACCACCAGTTTGAAGTGTCTGCCCTGTTTTCTGACAGTCTGCCCTATGGCAGGCTCTCACAGTGGTGAGCTGCTGCAGACAGCATGACAAGGGCTAAATCTCAGAACAAAGAACAGATGTCATATTACTCTTCTCTAGCAGCAATGATTCTGGATAAAAAACTAGGGCTCCGGGGGGGGGGGGGGGGGGGGCGAAGGAGGAAGGTCAACAATTCCCAATGTGATGCTAAAAGCTGCAGAAGAGCTAATGTGATCCTGGGATAAACAAGAGTCTCATGTAGGAGCAGAAAGGTTATTGTTTTTCTATATTTGGCACTGGTGCAACCTTTGCTAGAAAGCTGTGTCTAGTTCTGAGGTCCACTGCTCAAGAAGGATGTTGATAATAGGGCGAGGGTTCAAGGAAGAACCATAAGAGTGAGTAACTTATTATAATGATAGACTCAAGGAGCTCAATCAATTTCCCAAAGGTAAGAGTAAGGTGTGACTTTATTACAGCCTAAAGCATCTGCACAGGTGGGACCTTCCTGGTCTGGCACTCTTGGAACCTTAGCAGTCCCGAATGAGAGTTTGTCAGACCAGGGGAGGTCAAAGCTCACCTCCCAGCTGTTGACCCTGCTCCACACAGCGGGGCTGCTGCCCCCAGAATGGCTGGGGCTGCACTCCCTTCCCAGTGCCAGGGCTATGCTCCCCAGCGCGCTGATCCCAGCTAAAGCTGTCCTCCTGGGCTCCAGTCTGGGCTGCACTCCTGGGCACCAGCCCTGCTGCCTTTGGCCCAGGCAGGGAAATGCTTCCTGCTGTGCTGGCCTCGCTACAACTGCTACTGTGCTTCCCGCCACCAGCCTACCCCCTGAAACTGGCCAGCCTGAAACTGCTGGACCATGGATGTTGCCAGATCATAGAGTCCCAGATTTTAGAGGTTCAACTTGTATAATATGATCCAGTGGCTGGAAGTCAGAGCTAGACAAATTTAAATGGGAAATAAGTTGAAAATGTTTTAACAGTGAGAGTCATTAACCACTTTATCAATTTACTAACTGTTGTGGTGGATTCTCAGCTTTGAGCCAATGTTGAAACCAAATTTGGCTATTTTCCAAAAGAACTACTCCAGAAATTATTTTGGGGGAGGTTCTATGATCTGTGTTATACAGGAGGCCAGATGAGATGATCACAGTGGTCTCTTCTGGCCGTAGTATCTATGCTGAGGGAATCCCAGTTTGGGAGGTACAATCAGGCTTTACTACATTTGCACAACCTAGAGTAGAGCATCTGCTCCAGAGCATAGATACCAGTTGCATTTATTTATTGTTGTTGTTGTTGTTGTTGTTGAAAAAGGTGCCCCTTGAATTTAGGGTCAGCTTCTGGCTTTGGGCCATGCAATTATATCCATGCTCAAAGTGCCTTAGCAGAATTTCCCAAATCCATTTTCTCTTCTTTTAGCTTTTTGTTCCTCCTTTTGTGTTATAGGTACAGTCTGGATGACTTTGTGGAATCACAGAGCGGGCTGTGAAAGCTGTATGGAATGAAATATCCTTGCTCATCCTCTCACACAGAGATGTCAGGCTCCTGTGTGCTGTGCTATTTGCTTTGTGCTACACAGATGCACAGTATCCAATAAAGCTAGAAGTGCACCATAAAACCAGAAGTAAGAAACCCCATGGAAATAAACCATTTTTATTAAAGGGATTTTAAAGTTGTTTTTTTCTGGTTCTCCTAGTCGTTAGCTCGTCTCCTTCTGCAGCCAGATTTGTAGAACTTTTTGGGAAAGTTTGCTGCATCAAATTTCAACTAAATAAAAGTACTTTTTACCACAAACCTCTTCAAAGCAGGTTTCCCCCCTGCTTCCCCAGTGATTACAGCAGGATTTGAAATGGATTGTGTGCTTTATTGTTTTTTGTGTCTCTGCCATCGTGGAGTTAGCCTGGCCTGTGTTTCCAGGCACAAGCTAAAATGGCCACTTGTGATGTTGTGAAACAGAAAAGCTCACAGGGCTCCAGAGGGATGAGCTTCTGAAGAAAGTGAAAGCCTTTAAGTGATAGTTCTCCTTGGTTAGTCCCCTAAGGAAATCCAATCTCTCCTTGTGGCTGAGAGGTTAGTGAAATACATTAGTAACAAGAAGGTTGGTGCCCCATGTTTAATGATCCTTAACCACAGAAATCTCCTATTGCAAAAGGAACATAAAGCTACTCTAAAGCAAGGGGTGAGGCCAAGCATTCTAATTCACCTATTTCTGCTTCTAAGCTCCTCGCTCTTTTTTTTTATCAAGAGACATGCATCTTATGTGCCTATTGTTAACTCCTTAATCTGACTGACTACATCTGATCTTTGCTATCCCTGCTCCAATTGACCCGTGTTTTCTGTCCCATCATTTACAAGCTACTTTGCATTATAGACATCTCTAGTGATGTCTATGTCCAAGTGTTTCTCTGCACTAACTGCCTTTCCACCTAAACATTCTTCCAAAACTTTATCATTTCAAAAAACAACAAATGGTCTGGTAGCACTTTATATAACTTTATAACATTCATGATACCATCTACATGTTTTGTTAGTCTATAAAGTGCTACCAGAGCATTTGTTGTTTTTTCCTGTATGACTAACTTGGCTACCCCTCTCCCCCGAAGCTTTGTCATTCACTGTGCTTGTAGTTAAATTTGGTCCACCCCTCCTTTATAGGATGTTCTTACCCCAGAATGTTCCTCTGTGTTTACTAAAGGGAAACCCCTCTTATTCATGCCATGTTTTCATGCTTGTATTGAGACCCTGCCGTTCTTCCTGGAGCCCCTAATCTAGCTGTTCCTGTGCATGGAACTGGGAGCATTTCTGGAAGAGCTGCCTAAGCCAATTTACTAGCAATCAAAATTTAGCTTCCATGACTTCTCCTACATCATTCACATAAATATGTACAACTCCTGACTGCCCCCAGTGCTCAGTAAGAGAAAGACTTACAGATTTTATGAGAACTGTCATGTTTGAATATGGTAGTTAAGTTTCTATTTCATGTGGTCAACACATGTCCATGTACCTGTACTTTTAATGATCTAATCCCTGCCACAAGAGCTTTCTCTATCCCTACAGGATCTGTCCCACATCTACTCACCTTCACAAAGACAATTTACTTGTCAATGTTCAAGGAAGCACACTTGGATAAATCAGCCAACAGCTCTTCACTGGGCTCTGTTGGACATGGCCAAGCTTTGGTAGCTTAGTTCATCAGAATGAGGCTGCACTGTACCACATTAACCATGAGTTTCCGTTTAGTGATGGGTAAACCTGCAGTGACTCAGAAGATCATCCAAAAATTTTGAACCAAACTACCCAGACTTTCTGAAAGTGCAAAATTGTGTCGGATATTCTGAGAGGACAGGTCCTTTCACCAGATTTCTGGTGCTTCATTCTTGTGGTTTCCAGTCCCAGAAAGAACAGAAGCAAGCTGAAATGCACAAAAATGTGTCTAAAACCCTGAAAAAGGTTTGAGTTTGGGGCAAAGATTTGGAATAGGTCCTACTTTAGCTTGTGTTGATTCACCTGTCCTTGGTATAATAGTAATGCCGGCTATAACCTCTGTCACTATCAAATAAAACTGATAAAGCAATGGATGAAGATCTAAATTCCTATTTAATGACTGCCTCCAGGAGATTCAGTACTTGAATTGCTTCCACTACAGCTAATATGAATGCCCCTGTGTCAAGTTCCAATGACAAAATTTGATCCTAGATGGTCAGAATGATGATTGTTTCATTCACAACATTAAATAATATCAGGAAAAAGTAGAACCAGCTACAAATGGACAACAGAGGATCAGCAAATACTCCCCATTTCAAGAAATGTAATTAGGAACATACCAAGCTTTAAATCTACGAGGTTATGTCTACACTACATTGTATATGCACATCTGTGGGACCTAATGTTGCCAATCCCATGCTTGGGTATCCACACTTCATGATAAACGTGAGTTTAGAGTTGCTGTACTTGGGTTTCAGGGTAGTGCTAATGCATCCATATTGGACTACGCACCTCTTGTGTGGATTTGTGAATTGAGCTGTGACCTAAACCTGAGACAGACCCTAGGAATAGTGTCATCCCAATGGTCTAGGAATGTGCTTCAGTACCTTTTGGAATTGGGACCTTAACTGTGCCCAAATACAGAGAGTGATGTATTATTTAAAAGTTAATAAAGGACAAGAACTGTTGAGCAGATCCAGAGAGAGAATAACAACATTGACAAATCCATATCACCTAAAGCAATTGCCATAAAATATGTGAAAGAAGTGGGGAAAATTAAAGGAAGAGAAAAAGGATATATCTGTGTGTCATTACTCGGTGATGTGCAAGAGAAAGGCAGAAGAAATACCCATATTTCCATTCATAGAAAAATGACAACTTGGATAATTCCCTATCACACTAGAACAAAAGGAAATAAAAAGAAGAAGAAAAAAGGCATTTGACAAGTCTATGGATCACAAAATAGGAAACAATGGCAACTCTTGCCTATGTAATTTTGAGAAAAACATTTGAAATATAAAGGCTATATTGATTGATTAGCATGATTAGGAATCTAACAACTTCACGAGGAGATATAGGAGCAGTACTCGCAGTTACTGATAAAAACAACCATCCCCTTTAATTAAGAAGAGAGAGTTAATTTAGGAATATTTTTCTATATTAAAATGTATGTTTCTAAAGCACCTTCTGCTTGAGAACATCAACATTTTTTGCATAAACCAATATATTCCAGAGCACACCTTCTGAGGCAGTTATCCCCATTCTAAATATGGGAAAACTTAAGTAGGTGAAGATAAAAGCCATGATTCAACATGTGCTAGAAAACTCCCAATAGCCACAAAGTGTCTTTTTGTTTACTACAGGAAATGGATCAGACCCTGAAAGCGACATTTTCAACATTGTTTGCCTAAATTTAGGCACACGTAAGGTGAGATTTTCAAACGCGGAGTGTGCATTAGTGCCTAATTCTCGTTGAAAGTCAATGGGAATTAAGCATCTCCTTGACATTTTGTGCTTTTTGAAAATCTTCCCAGTGAGTCTTTAGTCAGCAAACAATCTTTGGGCACATACTTAAGTCCCTCTGACATCCACAGTACTGAAGCATGTCTTTAAACATAAGCATATGCTTAAGTACTTTGCTGAACAGGGATAAACTTAGGAACATGCACAAAATGTTGATGAGCTGGGATCAGTAGTAGGTAACCTAGTCTTCAGCTGTATCCAACATGTCCTGTTTCCATTGGTATCAGTGGATGAAATTCACCTCTTTGCAGACAGTAGCGACACGACATTTAAGCACACACAAGGAGGAGAGAATACGTGTGTTTAAAGGCTGCAGCTATATCATTTTGAGCATGGCTATACATAACGTTGAGCAGGCATATTTAGAATTCATCTTATTATGCAATGACATGTCAGCTCTTTCCCTATTCGGCTAAGGGGTAATTTTTTTTACAGGCCTTCGCTGCTAACGAGTTGGCAATTCCTCAGCAATAAACAACAACTTGCAGCCACATAAGCTTATGAAAACATCTTTTGGAGATAAAATTGGCATTATTTATATGTGTCACTTAATATGAATAATGTATTAGTTTAGCTTAAACTGAATAATTTAAATCAAATGTTGGTAAACTCTAAAAGCCTTTTTATATGGTGATTTGGAGAGAAACATAGCTCCTTTGGGACACTTTCACCAAATGAGTTTTCTGTAGATCTTTTAACATTTGTTTTAAAGATCCCAGTTGATATAATGTGCCTTTTCTTTTTCTAGTGGGGAAAAATAACTTCTGTTGCTGCACAAAATGATGGCAAGCACAAAAACAGAGGGGAAGTTTTAACATTTATTTGTTCATGTAAATAACTAAAAGTGTAAGTTCTCCATAGTTACTTTCCCCTGGAACAGCATGGCAGATCATTGAACAATGAGGTGAGAAAACAAATTCCAGTGTTTTTGTTAAAGCTTTAATGTCTGTTTTTAGCCACCTACCCAGGCAAGAAGATGGGAAGGATTAATTTATTATAATATTGAGGCAGAACTAGATATACATATCCATGCAAGGAAAAACACTGGTGAAGAGACAGAAAAAAAATCAAGCTGACTAAAGAGGTAGTTAAATTTCCAATACTGAACTATTATGGCCAAAACGCAAAATATTTTGATACAGAAATGCTGCCTTCCATATGTGGGGTGGAGGCCTCATGCTCCTATTTGCCAGACTCCCTGGTCATCCTAAATCAAGTTAGTGCATCTGGTCTTCCCTCTTGGTGAACAGAGGCAGTTCCTCATAGATGTCTGCAGTAAGGTGGCTTGCTTGTGCTGGAAAGCCCACATTAAAGATAAGCCAACCCTAATTACAAGATGAGCCTCACCAGGGGCATGCCTACACTATGTGGATGATCAACACTGCTGGGGTCGATCTTCCGGTGTTTGATTTAGCAGGTCTAGTATAAACCCACTAAATCAAACTCAGAGGGCACCCCTGTTGGCACTGACATTCCTGCTCCTCTCAAGGAGTAAGGGAAGCTGATGGAAGCATTTGCTCCCATTGGCCTCACACTGCGTGAACAGTGCAAAAACGTGATGTAAGGTGCATCAACTGCAGCTATGTAATTTACATAGCTGGAGATGGTTATCTTACTCTGACCTTCTGATATGGTATAGACCAGGCCCTTCAGAAGAAGCATGTGATTCCTGTATAAAAGAGCACTGGGAGTCTGCAATGGGAGTGAGGTAAGTAGCTGAGGCCAGGCTTTAAGCTGAGGATGCTGAGGAAATAGAAGTCTGAGAAGCTGTAACGGGCCAGAAAATGCAGCTGCAGGGAGTAATTCAAGCTCTCTTGGAGACACTGATCTAACTGATGGTAATGAAACCTTGGAACAGGACAGGGGAAGTAGTGGATTCACCATCGCCTAGAGTCTTTGAAATGAGATTAGATAACTTTAAAAACAGTCAAGTTTCTACAGAAAAAAATTATGGCCTCTGTATACAGGAGGCAAGACTAGGTGATCATTGTATTCTTGTATTCTAACTTAGCTTCAGAGTCTCTGTGCATTATGGCGGTAAAATAGTGAAGCAGTCTCACTCACACAAAATATTTATTTTTTCTTTTAAAGTAAAATCTCTAATGCATGATACTATCACAACAACTGTTTTAAAATAATCATTATTCACATTTACATAGAATGAGATCTCTGATTAAATTAAATCTCATTTTCCATCTAAGTTACTCTTAAATATAGGACGATGTTGTGCGAATAAGCATGAGATATTAAAATGATCAGCGCATAGAAGAGCAGAGGAATGCAATCCTGCATTAATAAACATGCTGGTTGGTAATTGCCAGTTTACTCCTATGTAGCAAAAGGGGTAGGGTAAAAAAAAAAAGTGTAGGTAATTTCTTTGTTGGTATACTGAGGATCACGAGAAAGCTCATGCTTTCTTAGACGTGCTCTTGCTCCACTTCCATCCTAACCTCTTTTACCCTGTACACTTGTGAATAAAGTGCTGAGTCTACCCTGGAGATTGGCAGATGAGCCACTGGGCCAACAGGGCCCATGTCCAAGGGCTATGGCCAAATGGGGAGCCCAGAAAAAAGGGCACAGTTGTTCCTCAATCTGCTCCACCTGCCCAGAGCGCTGAGCCTACTGCCCAGCAGGGGCACCAGGTGTGCGGGGTAAGTTCCCACAACCCAACTCTGCCTCTCAGCAGGCGTGCCAGGCAGGGGTCATGGGTAAAGCAAACCCCAGCACCTCTACCCCATTTCTCCAGCAAGAGTGCAGGTGGAAAGGGTGGATAGGGCCCAGCAGCATCCAAATCCGCTCTGACCCTGGGGAATATTGGGGACCCCCAACTGCCGTACAAGTCCAAAGGGGTGATGAATGTGCAGAACCCTGAAATATCAGGCAAGATACATTTAGTGCCTGACGGAGACAAGTGCCCGACTCCCTTTGAAATTCCATAGGAGTTGGGTGCCCATTCACAGATACCAGGCTCAGCAGGCATTTAGGTGATTGCCACTGAAAACTCGGGCTTGTGGGCCATTGCACAATGTGGACTGTTTTTCTAAACAATACTCATAGGCTATGTCTAGACTGGCATGATTTTCTGGAAATGCTTTTAACGGAAAAGTTTTCCGTTAAAAGCATTTTCGGAACAGAGCGTCTAGATTGGCACGGATGCTTTCCACAAAAGCGTCCGTGCTAATCTAGACACGCTTTTCTGCAAAAAAGACCCGATCGTCATTTTCGTGATCGGGGCTTTTTTGCGGAAAACAAATCTGGGCTGTCTACACCAGCCCTTTTGCGCAAAAGTTTTGCGCAAAAGGACTTTTGCCCAAATGGGAGCAGCATGGTATTTCCGCAAGAACACTGACAATCTTACATGAGATCGTCAGTGTTCTTGCGGAAATTCAAGCGGCCAGTGTAGACAGCTGGCAAGTTTTTCCGGAAAAGTGGATGATTTTCCGGAAAAACTGGCCAGTCTAGAAACAGCCATAGAGATACTAGTCCAAGACAGATCAGATCATTATGAAGGCTAAAAATAAAGAATAGTTTCCACTGCTCGGTGATGGTGCGCTCACATTGTGGGTAGGACAGACGCCACTGAAACCTCCAAAGCTAGAAGACAGGAAACAGTTGTGCAGACATCTGAAGTAGCTTGAAAATGTGCCTCAGCTGTGCCATGGAAAAGTCATCTCTGGCAGCAACAGGGCTGCAGAGATTGTAGACCAGGACACTGCTTTAAAGTAATGGTGAGATATTGATACCTATCCACTAAGAAGTGGGCTGAAAGCAGCAATGAGTTTCCATGTAGGCCTCTGAACTGCCATTAAATGTTAACCACTGGAGCTCAGCAGAGATTTTTCTTCAAAAGTGTTTTCATTTAAAAGCTTATCATATTTTTCAACCTATTCTAATAACTTGCAGCCCCCATCAACCTGTACTTGAACCATATTCCTCTAACCCATTAATCTTCTTTGCTAGATGGCCCTAGTTGTTGAGCCTTCTCAGATTGGTGGTTGAAAGGGCACACAGCTCCTATTAAAAGGCAACAAAAGAGTTCACAGAATTCATTGCTCACCCGTCTCTCCATATAATAGAATCTGTATAGAATGCTGCTATTAAAATTCTTCTGCTTACACAAGTAGGTTTTTATTCCTAAGCAAATCATACTCTTTTGCCATCGTTTTATTGGCTTATTTTTTGAGCATTAGATCGATTACTAGATTGCTCATTTGATTCAACTGTTATTACTTTTGCTCCCCCACTCCTCTGGATTTGATTTCGCTGGCTGAATTTATCTGTGCATTCAGATCCAAGGCTGCTGGGCTTGCTTGCTTACCTGTTTATTTATTTATTTATACATACCACTCTAAATGACTACTTGGAGACCTTTCCCTTTCTTTTCTGTTTTCATTCTTTTTACAATACAATAGAACTCTTAAGAGTTCAACCGCCAACCATGTGCCTGCAACAGCATAATGAGTGGAATACACACAGAGCTGTATATGATATCAGAATTGATCCCATGGCGATAAAACTAATATTGCCAGCCCTGGATTGTGGCACCTCGGAATGAATCATGGTGGAAGCACATACCGAAAATGAAGTAGAAGGCTTTTATTTATACATTTATCTTGCTAATCAGGCGTGGTGGGAAAAGGAAATTCAGAAAAGAAAGTGCCTGACAGTTTAACAGGAGCTCTGATGAAATATTATATTGTTTAAAGTGTGCCAGAGTGGGGTTCTCTAAGGAACAGAAGTGCTCTGGTGTTTTCTTCATCTCACAGTGTTTCCTAATGGAATCTGCCTTTTACAGAATGTTGCACAAAGTAGAATACAGAGAATTACAGCTTTCCAAGTCTCTTACATCAACAGAAGTTGGTCCAATAAAGATTTTATCTCACCCACCTTGTGTCTCATCTTTTCAGGTAAACAAACTAAACACCTTTTTATTTGTTAATCTTTTATTTCTATTACAGTGGTGCCTAGAGACTGCCATGCAGCCGACACTGGTTACCTAGAGTGTACATACACACAGAGAGGGTATGTCTACACAGCAAAGTTATTTCGAAATAACAGCCATTATTTCAAAATAACTTTATTAGCATCTACACAAGCCAACTGCTATTTCAAAATTATTTCAAAATAGTGGAGGGCTTATTTAGAAATATGTAAACCTCATTCTATGAGGAATAGCACCTATTTCAAAATAGCTATTTTCAAATTAGATATTTTGATATAATGCTGTAGTGTAGACATACCCTAAGAGTAAAGAATAATGTGGATTCGTAGAAGGACATATGAGCAGCTTGGCCAAATTGTGTTTGAAGAATGAGGCTTTACATTACTTTTACATTAGCACTCAAATATATTATTTTGTATTTGCATATTTCTTGGCAGTGAACTGAATGTACCAGGGGTACCATTCCACTGAAGGTATTGGAGCAACTTTGAATTTGTTATTGATAGCAGCATTAAATTTAGCTTCATTAAATTAATCATCAAAATGAACATTTCTGTGATGTAAGTAAACTATTTTTAATTTCCACGTCTGCAAAATTGAGATGATACAGAAAGATTTGATTACTTGCCTGGGGTCATAGATGCACCTGAGGTCATAGATTCAGAGCTTGGGTGATCAATCATCCTAATGTTATTGATACCATCCTGATACTAGGGTCTTTGTCTTAAATACACAACACTACACACACACACACACACACACACGGGTTTTTGTCTTAGATACATAACTACACACACACGCACACACACAAAATGTGTCCTGATTTTTCGAACTTGCTATCTGGTCACTCTAGTTAAAGAAGAGACAAGAACCCAGAATCCCAGTTCCCCACCCTATGAACAGTCCAATACAGAAGTTAATTTTCCTCTTTGTACTTTTTGGCACATTCATAGATGTTTGCAGTATACACTTTACATTTTTATATTTGTTTTAGTTATGTTTCAGAAGAATGTGATCAATTAGTATGGATGCTTGCATGTTTATAAGGAAGCATATGTAACTTTAGCCCCCTACAAGTGTTCTCTACAGACTCTTTTATATACATTTTAAAATTTCAAACAGATGCTGCATCAAATTCCATGATTATGATGGACAATTAGTATGTGCAGTTGGTAAATCACAATGGAACATTCCTATAGATAAATGCAAGATGAAGTTACCATTGGATATTTTAATATAATGGAGACAATTTCCTTCCTCAAACACCCCATCTTATACCAGCCATTTAAAATCTGTTCCACAACATTTTATAGTAAGCCAAGTTTTAAACAAAGTACAAAGAAATAAAAACACTTCTGCTGTAGAAAAATGGAATCCACGATTTTGAATAATGGTTGTCTGCAGATAGGCTTTTTGAGCACCTAATAATTGGCCTGATTTTCAAAAGACAATGGGAAGAAAATCAGGCCATTTTCTTCACGTGTGAAATACAAACTACTGCCGCATCATAATAAAAATAGATCCATTAACTAAGGGCTGGCCATTTACAATACACGATGAAGCAAAAGTAGACTTTGAAAAGTGACAACAAAAATTGCACTGAACAGCTCTGTATTCCTTCTCTTTCAGTGAATTCCTGAATTTATAAATCAAGACATTTGCCAAATTTTCAAATGTTGTTTCTTAATGATTCAGAGATTCCAAAGTTAGAAGGAACAGTCTGGTCTGATTTCCTGTATAATATGGGCCTGATTTCTTTCTCAAATTAATTCCTAGAGAAAATCTTTTAGAAAAACATCCAATCTTGATTTTAAAATTGTCAATGACAGAGAAACCACTTCCCTCACTGATAACTTATTTCAATGGTTAATTACCTTACTCTCAAAACATTATGCCTAATTTCCAGTTTGAATTTGTTTATCTTTAGCTTTTAGACATTGGTCAATGTTATATCTTTCTCTTCTGAATAGAAGAACCCATTACAAAACATTTATTCCCTGCAATATTTATAGATGGTAATCAAATCACCCCATCATTCTCTTTCTTATACTATATAGATTGAATTCCTTGAGTAGAAGACATGTTTTCGCTATAAGGCATGTTTTCCAATTCTTTAATCATGCTCCTTCTCCAGATTCCTCTGTTTATGCATGCTAGGATAACATTATACATATATATATATAGAATAACATTAGCTCTTTTGACAACAACATCATACTGGGAACTCATGTCCAGCTGATTTTTCACCACAAATCCCAAACTGCTTTCAGAGTCAGTGCTTCTCAGGATAGGGTCCCCTGTCCAGTAAGAATGGCCTACCTTTGTTCCTAGGTGTATACATTGTCATTCTGTCATAATTATTTGCTTTCACCAAGTTTACCAAGCAATTCAGAGATCACTCTGAACAAAAACCTATCCTTTTTGTTATTTACTCCTACCCTGATTTTTGTGTCATCTGAAAATTGTATCAATGATGATATTATGTTTTCTTAAGTCTTATGCTCTTATGTTTTGTGAGGGTCTCAATCATTTCAAGCAACTAAAGTTTTTATTTGTGTCTTTAAAATGGAGCAAAGAGCCTACTACTGGACAAAGTTGAAAATGGCCGATTACTTTAATTTTTTTTGTTACAGCATCTGAAAATGTAGCTGAGATCCGTCTGCTTCTTACACCACCTTAGAAATAACCATTGCTCATTTTGCTGGATAGATTCCACTACATTTTTTCCATTCCTGCATCAGCTTTTTTGTGCAAATAGTACTGCAATAGATTTTGCTTTGGTCAGTACCAAATGCATGTCTGATGAAGACACATACACAAAGATTGAGGAGCCTTGGTAATTTGGACAACTTTTTCTTTTCCTGCTCTGAGGTCTCTAATGACACCGCTACAGTTTCCAGTAATTCCAGTTTATAGTAATTGGCAGACAATGGTTCTCTCTTCAGGGCATAGCTTCTCTCTTCAGAGAAGGATGGAAGCAGGTGGAAATTTGCATTTACTTGACCCCCAAGTATTACCTTAGCTTTGTTTGTGGCAGAAGTTCCTTCTTGTGTGGCCCAGTGCTCAAAATAGTCATCTGATGCTCATAACACTTTTCAATATTTATATTGGACATGTCTCCTCCTGTAGAGCACTTGCATCCTATCCCACAATATTACATAAACTTTGAATTCAACACAACAGACTCCAAAAATACTTAAACTGAATACTATTAAGTTTTTACCTTGTCACACACAGGTCATAAAACTTCCCCAAAATAATTCATGTGAAAAGACCCTTAAACAAAATACAATTTTAATTTAAAATTTGCAAGTAGTGAATCCACCCTGATCCCTGGTAAATTCTCCCAATGGTTAAAGACCCTGACTTTTAAAATTTTATGCCTTAAGTCCAGCCTGAACTCATCTATCTTCAACTTCCAGCCATTTGTTTGTATTATGCTTTTCTCTGGTTGATGGAAGAGCTTATTATGAAATATTTGTTCCATGTTGATCTAGTCACCCCTTCACATTCTGGCTTTATAATCAATGAATCATCAAATGAAAGATGTTATGCAGATGCTGCTAAAGTATTCTATAGCAATTGACCCTAGCACGGCATCGCTAGTGATTTGTGCTATCATGATAGGATATTGTATTAATTTTAAAGTCCCGTTTCACACTTAGCACCAGATATGCAGTACTTACCATTGTTCAGTAATCTGTGAAAAGATGCCATCAATTTTAAAAGTTGAACCCTTTATGTGTGTAAATATTGAACTGTAGCATAGATTTACAAAAGAAGCTAGTTGTTGAGTTATCTAAAAAGCAAAAATTAGTGCTCACAGAAGGTGCTGTTATGATATCTATCATTCCTGTAGCTGATTGACAGGTATGGTACAGTTGATAATGCTACATCATTCTCCACAGTGTTCGCTGAGGCAGTCTGGAATAGTGCCTAGGAAACTGGACTGAAGACCTGAGTTCAGTTTCTAGTTCTGTTACAACTTTTTTGAGTGACTTTCTCTCCCTGAGGCTTTAGTTTACCCATCTGTAAAATGGGGATAATACTGCTGCACTTCTTTGTAAAGATCTTTGAGGACTGCTGCGAAAAATCCAATAGAAGAGAAAGATATAGACTTATATGCATTACCCCTGAAAAGGAAAGGGTAGTTTATAGATTTGTGTCCATTCAATTTGTGGTCTTTCCAATGATACAAACAAGTGGTCACAAAATCACCATCTGAATTGTTTCTTGTGGTGTGGCCATTCAGAGCTAGATTCAGAGTATCCACAAAGGACACAGATTGGCTCTAAAATAGAAAGAGTCCAATTTGCTTCCAACCAAAGCAGGATTGCAAACACTACATCTAAAGTGGAGGTGTTTTGTTTTCTAACAGTTGTCTTCTGGCACATCCAATCTTCTTCTACAAGTGAGAAAGACGGTATGCATCAATGTGTAGTGCTGCTAGCTCTCAGATAGTATGTTTAAACTGCAGAGTTTTTTTCAGAAAAATGTCTGTTTTTCCAAAAAATCTCCAGTAATGTCCAAACTGCAATTGTGTTCTTTTGAAAAAAAAATCAAAAGAATACAGGGTTTTTTCTGACATTGGTAAACTTCTTTCTATGAGGAAGAAGCCTTTTTCTGAAAGAACTCTTTTGAAAAAAAGACATGTGTGGACAGGGAAGAGGAAGTGCTTTTGAAAGAAGAGGAAAGAGGAAAAAAGCATAGGTGCCCTGGTGGCCACTCCATCCATAATAATCACAGCCTAAAAGCAAGATTGCTTTTTTGATGCACTTTTGCTGTGTAGATGCCCTCTTTTGGAAGACGTTTTTTCAGAAGATCTCTTCCAGAAAAACTTCTAGACATAGTCAGAGTTGCGAACAGGAGCCTAGTTGTAACTTCAGTGGGACGATTTGGGTATGTCTAGACTACGTACCTCTGGTTACAGAGGCATGTAGATTAGGCTACCTGGCATAGGCAAAGAAGCGGGGATTTAAATAATTCCCGCTTCATTAAAATAAACACGGCCACCGGGCTGTGCCAACGATCAGCTGATCCAGCACAGCATGGTAGTCTAGACATGGATCAGTTGGCTGGGGAAGCCTTTGCCGACCAATCCCTTATGCTTACAGGATAGGTCGGCAAAGGCTTCCCCAGTCAACTGATCTGCATCTAGACTACCACGCTGTGCCGGATCAGCTGATCATCGGCACAGCACAGCGGCCATGTTTATTTTAATGAAGCAGGAATTACATACCCTTTAGGTGCCCAAAGTTATGCAGGGATGTTGCTGAATTGGAATTAAGACATAGAGCTAGATACCGAACGGCACTGGAACTCTAGCATAGCTGTAGGCTTGGGGGGCAAAAGTGGCTTTAAATCATCTTTTTTTATTTCCAGCACTGTAATGGTCCACTCCAGTCTCACATTTAATATAGAGCAACCCCACATCTACTCTACATTACACTGCCCTACAAAACACATGGGCTCCACAGCTAGGAATCGCCAGAGTATAATGCTATCTGGCCATGTCTCCTCCCTCCCCTCCGTGTCCCTCCAGTAGTGATGCTTGGAGAATGCAGTATGCAAAGAACTATATCAGCAGTGTGCCAGGTGAGAGTCCCTTTGTGGCAGGAGAATCTGCATCGGGGTAGGGGGAGCATTACATAGATTTTTGTGCTGCTGAAGCAAGGCAGGATCTGGCTAAGTACAGGCAACGTCTTTTAAATGTCACTATAATTTGGATAGTTGGCCTCTATTGTCATCCAGACGGGCTCAAGACAAATCACGATCAAGTGTTTCATGTGACAAATGGTTCATGGCAGTACATATTGTGGCAGGGCGTTGCCCTGCACTGGCCCTTTAAGGGGCTGAGACCTAGAGTGGGGGGGGGGGGGGGAAGCCCAGCTGAGGCAAATAAGGAGAGCCCAGCTGGAGACTATAAGAGCAGATCCTGGGAGGAGGAGAAAGACCAGATCAGACCTACTACCTGCCTGCCTGCCATGAGAGAGGCTTTGGCCTAGCAAACCCAGGCTACCTGGCCTGAGGCCCAGTGCTGCAAAGAGGCAGTCATGGAGGGCAGGCTCACATGGAGGTAGCCCTAAAAGGCCAGGCTCCAAGGAGGCAGCAGTGGCTTGCGAGGAGGCAGCTGCAGTAGGCTGGGGGAGTTCGAGCCAGGGAAGCCCCAGGCCCCACAAGGTAGGGTTGCAGGAGGCAACCGGGCAGGCAAAGGTGTGCCTTTGGCCATGGAGGAATGGCCGGGATAGACTGCAGTCTGCCCTGAGACAGGGCTAGAGAGGAACTGGCAGAGGGCTGCTAAGGCCTGGAGGGTGTTGAGGAACTGTGTGTTCCTGGAGAGAGCCGGGTGTTCCTGGGGAAAAAGAACTGGGGGTCCTAGGGAGCAGGGAGGACCCTGAACTAAAGGAAGAACAATGACTCCTCCTCCCCCCGTCCCCTGGAAGGGGACGTGGACCAAGACCAGAGTGGTCACTGCCGGAGGGCAGTGCCCTGAAAAGAACACCTCACCCAAAGGGGGCACGCCGGCGTTGGAGCGGCCAGCTAGTTCCCCAAAGCCACCCTGAGGGGAAAAGCCGTGCGGAAAGTGAGTCGAACCTGCTACAATATATACAAATTACATGTTTTATCTGCCAGAAGAGAGTGAAAAGAAAACGGAGCCTTATCCGGTGCCAAAGACATTGCATATTGGCACAGAGCTGCGATCTAGGTAGCAATAAATTGGACTTTTCAAACAAAACTGAAACAGCTGTTGTCTTTAAAAACTGTCAGACGCCAACTGTGTTTCCAAAGTTTGGTTTCCCCATGGGCAGTTTAAATATTTCATTAGAAAACTTTTAAAGTTAAACTCTAATGAATTGAAATTTAGCAAGCACAGCACATACATGCAGCCACTCACCACAGCATCTGGCTCTATGAATAAATTTACCATGTAATAATATCTAGCTCTAATATAGTGCTATTCGTCGTAGAGCTCAAACACTTTGCAGAGGATGACATGATTTGCCCAGATGCACTTAGAAGGCCAGTGTGAGAGCCAGGAATAGAATCCAATGCTTCATTGGATAGAATTGCTAAAGGAACATCGAACAGGAGGCACTGTAACCAATCAGAGGTGCTGACAGACTTGCCAGGCCCCTGGGCAAAGGGAGGGGCAGCTTTGTGCTTCTGGAAGGGATGGAACCTCAAATGGAAGGGGCAGAGTTGAGGCAGCCATTCATCAGTGATGCCCAGAGTGCACTGCCCTGCTCCCCTCATGTCCTCAGAGCTGCCTTGCACTCCAGTGGTAATTTAAAGGGCCTAGGATCCAGCCACCACTGCTCATGCAGAAGCAGCACCAGTAGCCAGGAGTCTTGAATTGCCGGGCCCTGGGGCAACTGTCGTCTTTGCTCTGTTCCCCTATCAGTAGGCCTGCCAACACTGTATAAGGTAGAAACCTTGAGCAGACTGGAGTGGCCAACTTCCGTAGGAGCCTATACATTTGTGTGGCCCTCCTGTGGCTCTTCTTATGTTCCTTCTGTATCTTCTTATCTTTCCTCTGTACTTGACATCGAGCCTCTACAATTACATCTTTTAGGAAATGCCAGTCCCTTTCAACTGCTTTTCTTCATAATTGATTTTGCCCCAGTGCTTGATTACTATTCTCAGTAGAACCAACAGCTGTTGCAGCACCAAACTTTTTTGTGATTATTTCTGCAAAGGTGTTTTTTTTTTCTTGTTTTTGTCTTTTTGAAATGGATTTGTTTTTCATTTTGTGCTTTGGCAATCCTGCATTATTTTGGTTTTGATGTCAGTATTTTTTGTTGTTTTTCTGTGCGTGTGAGACCGAATGATGCTAATGTTGAAGGTTTGATCCCCATCATATGCTAAATTGCAATGAAGGCTGTATCCCCACAAATGGTGGTGGTAAAACAAGGTGGGCAACTCTGTCAGACTAAAAATTCCAGCAAACTTGTACTACTTTTTGGTGTTGCAAATGACTCATGAATCCAAAAGTGGTTAAAAAAACATAATTTGTTACTTCCTCTACAAAGAAACAACACACTTGGCCCTGGTCTACAACTGGTCTACAATTATTCAAAAAAAATAAGCCGAGTGTCCACACTACCAAGCCTGTTATTTTGAAAAAAACAGGCTGATTATTTTGAAATCGGTACTCCTGCTTTCCTCTAGGAATAATACTTATTTCAAAATTGTTATTTCGGGAGTTATTATTTTGAATTTAGTTATTTTGAAATAATTTCCTAGTGTAGACATGCTCTTGGTTAAAATGCCATTAGGGCTAACTTTTTTTTTTTTCCAAGTAAGCAAACTTAATGACTAGGGCATAACATTTTCCTGGTTTGAGTAAATTTAAGGTTTTAATAGTGTAAGCAAAAAAAAAAGAGGGGATTTTTATCTGTCCTGGGTGAACTGCCAAGAAGTGATAAGAGCTAGCTTCTTCCTAACATTTTTCAAATATGTAACAGTAGCAGTTTTACTCGTTGCTTTAGCTACAAATTAAGTAAATTCT
The DNA here is from genome assembly GCF_049634645.1 of Pelodiscus sinensis. Classification (NCBI taxonomy): domain Eukaryota; kingdom Metazoa; phylum Chordata; order Testudines; family Trionychidae; genus Pelodiscus; species Pelodiscus sinensis. The sequence continues at coordinate 313,878,536 of NC_134711.1, forward strand.
ACATTCTAAGCCCTATTAACACCTAAAATATTTTTGTAATATCTAATCATGTAAGATTTGTAAAATCTCAATTGTAGGATAAGGAAGATGTGAAGCTTAAAATGTGATCAAATGCATTTTTATTTTCCTTTTTTTCTCAGTTTTTACTTTATAAATGTGATTTTTAGGAACAAAAATCTGATCCTTGGTGAAGTGAATCGTAGTAGAGAAGAATTATGCTATGGTAGTTGGGTTTATGCATCAATCCTCATTGTAAACTCAACTATAAAAGGTATGCAAATGTTTTAAGATGTCACAATAACCTACAATAACAGATGTGGAGGGGAAAAGGTACAAAAGAGACAGAAACATTGAATTAGTCCAAACAAAAAGGCTTACCAAGAATTAGCTTAACACAATCCTTGAGTTGTAGTAAGTAAGTAAGAAGAGCGTAGAATCACACATCAGGGAACCATATTGGATTGTAAGAAACTAGGCCTAATTGGTGAGCAAAATAATGAGAGAATGGGCTGTTCCACCCATCAATCACCTTGTGGGTCCTTAAGGAAAAAATCTGTGTGGAAAAAAAAACCTATTAGAGCAAATTTCACCATGATCTCTTCCACTCCCACTGTCACCTGGGATCCCAGGGCTTCATCATTCTGATTCTGAAAGATATCCTGACTAGAGCAGGCCATAGAGAGGAACCTACATGGTATTGCTAACACTACTAGCTCCAGCTGAATCCCAAACACCAGTTGGGATGAAAGAGGATCAGGTGTTAACAATGGCAGAAAACAGCTCCAGGCCATCTCACACCTAACTTCTCTTTTGCTCAAAAGTACAATTATGAGCATCTTTGATATCATCTAAGAGACCATCAAATACATTTTTTTCTTTCTAAACTCTTTCCAGGTAAAGGGAACAAAGGAGGTTATTGAAATGAAAGCCTTACACAATATGTTACATTTCAAATGCTTTAACCCTTTTTCCTTCTTTACCTTTAATAAAAGGTTTAAAGGACTTTTAATTATGGGATTGCCATAGTACCAAGGCCCTTGAATACTAAATCTCAAACCTTGTGTAACGCTATTTAATATTAGACAGTGGCTGGGTTATGATTACATGTTTGTCCATTTATTCCATCCAAATTAAACCAATAAATGGCACCACTGCAAATGGCAAAATCTGTGAATACTGTGGGCGGAAGCCCCTGGCTGCCAAGATGAGCTGCCCGCAGTTTCTGGCCCCTGAGGTGAGCTCCCTTTGGCTCCTGAACACACACTGCTGTCGGGAACCATGAGGAGCTCACCACAGGAGCCATTACCTGTGGGGAGCACACTGCAGGGCCTGGGATACATGGGGAATTCACTGTGGCTGCCAGGACACATAGGAAACTCACCATAAGGCCTGGGAGGGGCTCCACGTGGTTCTTGAACTCACAGCATCTGCATGTAGCTGTGGAGAATTCTCTGTGGGGGCCGGGAACTGCAGGGAACTCACAGTGGGGGCCCTGACGGCTGCTGCCATCCAGCAACAGACCCCCTGCCATGAGGCCACATTCTCCTCCCCCAGTCTAGGGAGACGGGGTGCAATAGGGGGATGGGAGAGATCCGTGTGTATGTGAAACCGCAAATAGCAGTTCTGCAAATCATGAGGGTCTCCTGTACTACATGACCCTGGCAGAAGACAGATCTGGGTTGCCTTGATCTATGTGCATTGGTGACCAGTTTCTGAAAGTGGGTGGTAAATACCAAGATGAGCCAAAAGCCGTGTGAAAAAGTATAGGAGGGCAATTTGGATTGTTAGATATGATGGACAAGGTGCGGGTGAATTCATTGAGATTAGTAAGGATCTGGCTCATCTGCTCCACAAGTGACAAGCCACCTTCCAATGCTTTCTAGGTCAACAAAGTGCTGATAAGTCCCATCCTGGTCTGCTTATAAAGACACATAGTGGGACACGTTGAAAATAGAAGGTTTGTAAATGCCAGATCTTCTGGCGGTCCCCATCATTGCTCCAAGCAGTGGAACCTTCAGGACACATTCCAGAGGAACTGAAGCTGGCTGTATCTGCAACACTGGAGCTCCTGATAGCATTGACTGAAATGAGGAATTCTCCTTTGCACCTGGACAAGCTGACCATGATAGTTGCAGACCAGCAACATCACCTCAGTGAGAGTATGTCTACACTACAAAGTTAATTCGAACTAACAGACATTAGTTCGAATTAACTTTGATAGGCGCTACACAGGCAAACCGCTAGTTCGAACTTAATTCAAACTAGCAGTGTGCTTAATTCGAACTAGGTAAACCTCATTCTACGAGGACTAACGCCTAGTTCGAATTAACTAGTTCGAATTAAGGGCTGTGTAGCCACTTAATTCGAACTAGTGGGAGGCTAGCCCTCCCCAGCTTTCCCTGGTGACCACTCTGGGCAACACCAGGGAAACTCTTCTGCCCCCCTCCCGGCCCTGGAGCCCTTAAAGGGGCACGGGCTGGCTACGGTGCCCGTGCCAGGTGCAAGCCTGCCAGCACCTACCCAGCAGACCCTGCAACTGGCATGGCTCGAGCCGGCCACCCACTGCCACCCAGCCCTCCACCTCCTCCCGGGACCAGGCTGGAGGCTCCTGGGAGCATTCCCAGGTCCGCAAGAGGCGGGCGCCCGCCTGGTCTAGTGCAGACATCGTGGACCTCATCCATGACCTCCGCACTGGCACAGGAAAGTGGCCATCTAGGGCAGGATAGCTGCCAGCCTGGCCACCCAGGAGCAGGTTGGCATGAAAATCAAGGTGGTCCACTGATAGCCCCCGACCCTGAGCCCTGAGCTTAGAATGTCCGTACCGGGTCAGACCAAAGGTCCATCTAGCCCAGTAGCCTGTCTGCCGACAGCGGCCAACACTAGATACCCTGGAAGGGATGGACCAAAGACAATGACCAAGCCATTTGTCTCGTGCCATCCATCTCCAGCCTTCCACAAACAGAGGGCAGGGACACCATTCCTACCCCCTGGCTAATAGCACTCCATGGACCCAACCTCCATGACTTTATCTCACTTCTCTTTAAACTCTGTTCTAGTTCTAGCCTTCACAGCCTCCTGCAGCAAGGAGTTCCACAGGTTGACTATTTGCTTTGTGAAGAAGAACTTTCTGTTGTTAGTTTGAAGCCTGCTACCCATTCATTTCATATGGTGTCCTCTAGTCCTTCTATTATGGGAACTAACGAAGAACTTTTCTTTATGCACCCTCTCCACACCACTCGTGCTTTTATAGACCTCTATCATATCCCCCCTCCGTCTCCTCTTTTCTAAGCTGAGAAGTCCCAGTCTCTTTAGCCTCTCTTCATATGGGACTTGTTCCAAACCCCTGATCATTTTAGTTGCCCTCCCCTCTCCCACCCTCTCTTCCCCTCTCCCACCTTCTTTTCCAAGTCTCCCTGAGTTTTGTTCAATAAAGAGAGTTTCTATTTTTGAACACATGTGTCCTTTATTTTGTACATCAGGAAAGGGGGCTAGGGAGGGGTAAGTGGAAGGAGGTGAGGGAGGAATGGGATACGAGCCCCTGATGGGGAGGTCTGGGCTGGCTCTGCGGGCTCCTCGGGGTGGAAACTCTCCTGAATCCCCTTGATTGACCCCCCCTCAGGATGGCAGCCTGCGGCAAGTGCAGCCGGGCTGATGGCTGAGTGCTGTGATGTGCCGAGTGTGGGCACTCAGGGCATTCCAAGCCAGGACTGCTTTGCAAGCGGGGAACCCCTGAGAACTGTCTGTCCGGGGTGGGGGTTGGGTCCCTTTAAGCAGAGCCCTCTGCTAGCCTCAGGCAGCAGCTCCACACTCTAAGTCCTAATCTGATGCCCTGCCGGCACTGCTTCCGGCCATCCTTAACCTCAGTTCAGGGTCCACTCAGTGTGGACATGCTAGTTCGAATTAGCAAAACGCTAATTCAAACTAGTTTTTAAGTCTAGATGTACTAATTCGAATTAGCTTAGTTCGAATTAACTAAGTTAGTTCGAATTAGTGCTGTAGTGTAGACATACCCTGATAGACATGCTCCAGGTTGCAATATTGGCCAAGCACAACCAAGCAGTGTGCTCGAGAATCCAGACAGGCAACCAGCTGTGCTGTGAGCAGGAGCAGACCCCGGCTGGAGCAGGAGTCAGGCCTACATGGTAGCTTAGATTATCCCCAACATGGCAGCAAATTTGAGTGGCCTGGAGTGGCTGCTTTCCTTAGGAGCCTATATACCTGCTGTAGGTATAGACACTTGGTTAGCCCCTTGCTTGTGGATTGGCTGGGCCCTTAGAATGCACAGGAAGTGATCTAAAATGACATTTCAGGTTCTGAGAACTCAGAACATGCAGGCTCATGGATGATTCACCAGGCTTACAATACCTATCACATCCAGTCTTTGCAAAAAAGATGGAATCAATGTGCTTGTCAATATACTGCAGCTATCTTTACCCTGCAGAGTCACCTCAGATTACCTCTGGAAATATGTCTAACTGCTAAAGCATTGAAAAAAAGGAAAATAAAGAAGAACAATGAGCACTGTTTTTAAAAGATGGGTTGAATTTTTATTGTCATGGGAATGTAGATGAATTACATGGGAAACAGTCTTTCTTTGGGCTAGTTAACTAGATCAGGCCTTCCATCTGTCCATTACAAGATGAAGTTGGGTCTTCTTTTACAACCTATTCAGTTGCATCTCTACCTATGGGATCACAGACAATTCCTTGATTCAAATTAGCCCCGTACTTAGTGACTTAGTGTATTGATTACACAGATCATCTATTTGTATTTTGTTCTGTTTATTTATATGTTTTTCATATATTTTCTTCTGAATTGCTTAAACTTTTTTTTGAAGTTTGGAGATGCATTTTGTTTATCCTAGCAATAAAGCAACTGGTATAATACAGGAAATACTTGCAAGATGTCTGGAATTGTCTGTACTGTGCAAAATACTTACATTTCATTTATCATTCTCTTGAGAAACCATACTATATTAACACACACTAGAGAACTTTTAGAGCATGCCAGTATGGTATACATAGGCCAGCAAGCACGCAGCAGTTGGTGCACTTTAGATCTCACACCCTTGTAACATGCCTTGCTAAAGTGCATAGACAAGACAGAAACATACCAGGAAAAGTATGATCAATAACATTGGGTATGATTGTGTGTATAGTATTTGCCTGTAAATTATCTTGAACTGTGTTTTTGATTATGAGTAATTTTATTAAGAAAGAGAACATCAGCATGGTATTAATAATCCATAAAATGATTTTTTTCATTTCAAATCCTGCTTTATCCAGATAAACCTAATAATAATTACCATATATTAGATATTGTTGATAGAACTGCATAGAGATATGTAATAAGTGCTGTGAATGTCACAGTGTTGAATTAAGGAAACCTCCCTCAAAACCTTCAAAATCAAAAACAGCAGAGATATATGGTAACTGCTCAATGACCAAATATAACCTTATGAAAATCACAGTGAAATAGTACTTCTCTGAGTGAAACAGGGCAAGCTGAAGATGCCCTGGTAGGAGAATGGCACATTGTTATGTCACTATCTATAAAACATTCAGGGATAGTTTTTTTTCCTTTTTTCTTTTAACAATGGATGAAGGAATAAATGCCATTTATAGCATTAGCTATGAATCGTTGCCTTGTTATTAAGCCTACAGCCTTAGAGATGGGATTAAAACCCTTTTCAAAGTTAGCACCTCAACGAACTAATCAGAAAAGTAAGGAACATTAGAAAAGGGCGGTGGATGTTAAACTGCTGTGCTATATGCTGTAGAATACTCATTCCCTTCACATTTTTCCACAATGGAATGCAATTATCGATCACAGCTAGAAGAGCAACATTCATGGACCTCTCCTTGAATTCACTGGGAGAGTATCATGTGTGGGAACCTTGAGTTGGGCTTTATTTTGCATCATGCTATTCATATGCATTATAGAAATAGGAACATAGCATTTGCCAAAGTGTTTGAGATCTCTGGTGCAGTCCATCAAGTTCAGCATTCTGCCACCAGCAGAACCCCGCACACGCTGCTTCTAAAGAAAAGGGTCTTCTGTCCACATTCCTTTCATCATGATATAGCTTTGTGCTGTGCAAGGTTTTGTGGTGGAAATGAAGGGATTCGCTTTTTGCCTGACACATCATTCACTTGCTTTGATCTTATTACAGAACGAAATAATAAAATGCAGAAGATGGTATAAATGACGTGGAACATGGTATGTAAAGATGTTAGGCTAAATTCCACAATGATTTGCTCAAGGTGCGGCTTCATTAACGTCAACATTATTGCACAGGATTTTTTTAAAGATGAACTTTGCTTAGAAATGAAGAGCTTGGTTACGGGGCTCAGCGACTGGAAGGCATTGCCAGAGAGCATCTACTCGTAACTCCAGCATTACATTTTTGGCATTTGCATAAAGATGCCAATCAAAAAAACCAAGGCACTGGTGGTGACCCTATCATTGTTACTATCATTTTCCTTTGCCCATCCTCTCCGATCATCTGTTGCACTCCCTTTTCTTAATTTAGATTTTAAGCTTTTCCTTACAGGTTCTTTAGTTTGAGTATATACAATGGCTAGTACAATGGGTATCTAGTCTTGGATGGATCTTTAAGTGCTATCGTAATACAAACACTAAACATTCAGTGTATTCTTAGGTTGCAAAGATCTAGAACAGTGTACAAGAGGCTGGATCTTTTTTTTTTTAAAGAAATGAAAGAAAAAATGGAAAAACCTCAGCTCTGTATGCTCCAGAATACAGGTTCCTTTCCTTTGAGCAAAGTGTCAAAATCCACATAGTGCCCAGCATTTGACGTTTTACATAGCTCTATGTGTGTGTGTGTGTGTGTGTGTGTATATACTTTTCAAAAAAATGCCATTTCAAAAGTAAAATTGCAGTCTAGACAGTGAGGTTTACAGGATCTTTTGAAAAAGGCTTCTGTTTTCAGAAGAACCAGGTCTAGACTGCGGTTTTACTTTTGAAATGGCGCTTTTTCGAAAGAGCGCCATGATGCAATTATGCAAATGAAGCGTGAGATATTTAAATCCCTGCTTCATTTGCAATTTCGAAGTGCCTAATTTACATCCCTCTGTTGAAAGATGTAGTCTAGACACAGCATTCGGTGCTGCAGGGGTACTCACTGTTTAAGTTTTTTCAATTAGGGAGAGTCTATGCAGCTGGTCTAAAGCTGAATGGAGCTACGCAGCTTCAGCTAGGTTAATTGCCTAGCTTAAGTCGAAATAGCTTCTTTTGGCTTTTGGTGCTGTCTACACAGCAGGAAGTCTGAAGTAGAGCACTTTTCCTTCAACTTCCGTTACTGCTCATAAAATCAGGGTTACAGGAGTCGGAGTAAGAAGTCCTCCAGCTTGACATTATTTTAACATTGTGTTGAAATAACTGCTTGTAGTATAAACCCGGACAATGTTATTTCAGAATAACGTCAGTTATTCCGAAATAACACTGCTGTGTAGATGTACCCTTACAGACTAAGGTTCTGTCTACACTGCACAGTTGTTTTGGAATAAGCTATCCCAGAATAGCTATTCCAAAATAGCTTATTTCGAAATAGCAGGTCTACACTGCAAGGAAGCCTCAAAGTTAATCCGAGGCAGACTTCCCTAATGTAGACATGCTATCTCGATTTAGAGCCCCAGGAGGAATAATTTAGAATGGCCCTGATGAGGGGCTAGTTCAAAATAGCAGAAGTGGAGCATCTACACAGACCCTATTCTGAAATAACAATTTTGGAATAGAGTCTGTGTAGATGCTTTAGCTTTGCTATTTCGAAGTAGCCCCTCATCAGGGCCATTCTAAGTTATTCCTCCTGGGGCTCTAATTCAAAATAACTATTTCAGAATAGGCATTATTCTCTGTAGAATGAGGTTTTCAGAAGTCAGAATAAGCTGTCCCTTATTTCGAAATTATTTTGAAATAACGGAATTGCTGTGTAGACACTTGCATTGTTATTTCAGAATAATAGCCGCTATTCCAAAATAACTTTGCTGTGTAGACATACCCTAACACAGCTCCCCCTCTGAAACTGGGGAGAGAGGACTACCCCAGCCCTCTCTCACTTCAGCAGGTTGGGGGTCAGGTAAGAAGCGCCTGTTCAGGGCTGCTGCAGCAGCAACAGGCACAGCTTGGAGGAGAGCTGCATGTCCCCTGGATCTGGGACAGATAGACACACAAACAAACAAACTCTCTGATTGAAATATATAGTAGATAGCTGTTCCTTTCTTCACCCCTGCCGCCTGCTGGCACAAAGGAGTTATATCTATCCCGCGCCTCATCTCTGGCCCCTTGCACTCCCTTGTGGTCATTGTACAATATAAGTGCCCTCTTATCAGAGCCTTCCCTTTCCATTTTCTGAGAAACAACTGAATTCCAGGCACTTCCCGTTGTCCTGGCAGAACCAAAACCTGACCTTGCTTCAAGTTATGTTAAAAGAAACCGGCCTAACAAATTTCGAGGTCTTACCATTTAGGAGGAGTTCTTGAACAGATGGATTCACAGATTGACAGACAGATGCACATTTCTAAAACTGGTTAAAGAACTTGGCAAGCACAAATATTGTGCAGTGACCTCCACTAGTTCACCAGTATTGTCCCTATACTTCTCAGCAGTTCGCATTTTATACAGCAGAGGGTAGCTGTGCAGAATAGATCCTTGAGCTTCTGGGTCTTGAAATCCTTCAACTCCTGCTCTGACACAAGTATAACAAACCTATGGGCATCTACGGTGTGACAGAGGATCATCTACCACCTTCTAATACCTAGGGCCTATATGGAATAGTCATCATAGATGTGACTACCACCTAAATTGGTTGAAGAACATACATTGTGCAGTGACCTCCACTAGTTCAGCCAAGATTCTTAGGGATGTGTTTTGTGTACATGGTCATTTGGTTCTGTCATTCATGCATTTTTTTTCTCTTTGAATTATCCAAAGACACGCATATTTCCATTCCTCTTGTGTCTTCAATCCTGAGGAATATGTGGAGTAATTAGTCTGATTTACATGCTAGCAGAGTGGAGATGAGACAGGAAGGGGTTAATTTTTTCTCATCTTTATTTCTGTACTGACAGTGCACTTGTTGCTACAGAGCAGAGACTAGAGATTGCCAATTAATTTCTTACTATGCCAGCCACCCTTCTTGACTCTCAAGGCCATGCGGCACTTGTGTGAACCCATTCCCCCTCCAGGAAGGGACTGCTCCTCCCTGCTAGCATGGTTCCCACTCCTCCCCCTTAGATTACTGACAATGAAGAGTGTAAAAATGTAGGTTTGAGAAGAGTAATTGGAAGGGAGTCTTTAGTGCTCCCTCTCTCTCCCGTGGGGAGGGAGGCTACTTTGCCACATTGTCTCAAGGGTTTAGCTGTTGGCCTCCTACCACTATGCTGGGGCCACGCCATTGGCAGTCTCCAGTTCTAGGCCTGTCTGGCAGAGGCAAACTCACAGTAACAATCTTCGGCCCTGCCCTTGGAGGTCAATGTTATGTGGATTCTCTAGCTCATAGCTCTACAATAGGGCTAACAACAAAAAACAGTTTATCAATTATAGTGCTAACCCCTTGGGTGGGTTTGAGAAGAGAACAGGCTTTATCCTGGGATACCAATCCTTGCAACAAACCTCGGTGCTAACTCTGCCCACATATATACACCAGCAACACCATCACAGGACCTAACCAGATCAGCCATACTGTCACTGGTACGTTCTCCTGCACATCTACCAACGTAATATATGCCATCATGTGCCAACAATGCCCCACTGCTATATACATCGGCCAAACTGGACAGTCCCTACGTAAAAGAATCAATGGACACAAATCAGATATTAGGAATGGCAACGTACAAAAACCTGTAGGGGAACACTTCAATATTCCTGGACACAAAATTGCAGATCTCAAGGTAGCCATCCTGCAGCAAAAAAAGCTTCAGGACCAGACTTCAAAGAGAAACTGCTGTGCTACAGTTCATCTTCAAGTTTGACACAATCAACTCTGGATTAAACAAAGACTGTGAATGGCTAGCTAACTACAAAAGCAGCTTCTCCTTGATTCGATCCACCTCGTCATCTCCAGCCTGATTCTGGCCCGCATATTTATACCTGCCTCTGGAAATTTCCACTACATGAGTCTGACAAAGTGGGTCTTTGCCCACAAAAGCTTATGCTCCTACACTTCAGTTAGTCTATAAGGTGCCACAGGATTCCTCGCCGCTTTTGCAGATTCAGACTAACATGGCTACTCCCCTGATACTAATCACAATATATACACCCTAGCAAGGTGAGAGGTCTACATCTGGGTGCCATAGCAACACAGAGGCATTTGTCTCTTCCACAGTCTCTGGGCCAAATGAACTGACGACTTCCTTTTTATGCTTCCAGCCCTGGTACTTCTGGCAATGGGTTTTGGGATTTTTAAAGCTCAGGTATTAGTGCTCACCCCTCTAATTTGTCGTATGTCATGTCACCGCTGATCATTTTCACGCCCATTTGAAGTAAAAGCAGGCGGTTGTGACATCTGCTTAAAATAATCGCTCTTATTGCATTCTTCAAAGTCAGTAAAGTTATTTAAACCTAAAATGCCAGGAGTGTGATTTGCATGAAGCTGCCACAAGCTATAGAAGTATGTTTCATTTTAACAAAATCAGAGTTGGGGCCACACTCTCTATCCATATAAATAGGCCCACACTGGATAGAAGTTCACGAAGCTGCACCTATTTACATCAGTAGATAAATCTGCATCAGGAATCCAACAGGACAGATGCTACATCTAAAAAAAGAAAACCTTTGAAAGCTCTAATAATTTTTGTCCTGACATTCTCAAGAAGGATTAAGCCATAAATTCAATTTATTTTTAATTGCATGAAATCCCAAAGGACCAAGCCTATAACAAATGGACTCCCAGAGGTGAACATACTGAATCAGTCTTGGCATGCGCTTAAATTAAACAGACACAAAACCCACTAATTAGCAGATACAGAAACTAAAACTATTCAGGATTTTTATTTAATCAGAAGCAAATAGCTTTGAATATAACAATTATCTAATTATACTGTCTTATTACTGCGGAGGCTTTTATGCTTGTATATAAAGTGAAGCTCGATGCTTCGAACAAGGAGTAAATTTTTTACTTCCACTAGAGTAAATACATTATCATCCGCTTGACCTGAGACACAACAATTAAAAATGCAGGGATCAATTGTCTAGAGAGATCATACTGTATCCATTCATTCATTCAGTCAGAAATGTTTAATTAACACGCAAATCATAAGGAGAATATACATTGTTCTGGTTTGTGGTGTCCAATAGGGTTTTAACAGAACAGAACGATACACATTCAAAATGATAAAATAGTAAAAGTTAGCTGAAGGTGTTAATACTGTCATCTGTTTAACAGAAGCTGGGAATGGATGACAGGAGATAGATCACTTGATGATTACCTGTTCTGTTCATTCTTTCTGTGGCATCTGGCATTGGCCACTATTGGAAGACAAGATACTGAGACTGATGGATCTTTGGACCGGTTTTGTTCAATATCTTTATTAATGACCTGGATGAGGGGATAGATTGCACCCTCAGCAAGTTTGAAGATGACACTAAGGTAGAGGGAGAGGTAGATACATTGGAGGGCAAGGATAGGATCCAAAGTGACCTAGACAGATTAGAGGATTGGGCCAAAAGAAATCCGATGAGGTTCAACAAGGGCACGTGTAGAGTCCTGCACTTGGGATGGAAGAATCCCAGGCATTATTACAGGCTGGGGACTAAATGGCTAAGTAGCAGTTCAGCAGAAAAGGACGTGGGGATTACAGTGGATGAGAAGTTGGATATGAGTGCCCTTATAGCCAAGAAGGCATATGGAATATTAGGGTGCATTAGGAGGAGCATTGCCAGGAGATCTAGAGAAATAATTATTCCCCTTTATTCGACTCTGGTGAGGCCACATCTGGAGTATTGTGTCCAGTTTCTGGGCCCCCCACTATAGAAAGGATGTGGACACATTGGAGAGGGCCCACTGGAGGGCAACCAAAATTATTACATGGCTACAGCACATGACCTGTGAGGAGAGGTTGAAGGATTTGGGTCTGTTTAGTCTGCAGAAGAGAAGAGTGAGGGGGGATTTGATAGCAGCCTTCAACTTCCTGAAGGGAGGTTCCAAAGAGGATGGAGAAAGGCTGTTCACAGTAGTGATGGATGGCAGAACAAGGAGCAATGGTCTCAAGTTACTGTGGGGGAGGTCAAGGTTGGATATTAGGAAAAACTATTTCACTAGGAGTGTGGTGAAGCACTGGAATGGGTTACCTAGGGAGGTGTTGAAATCTTCATCCATAGAGGTTTTTAAGTCTTGGCTTGACAAAGCCATGACTGGGTTGATTTAGTTGGGATTGGTCCTGCCTTGGGCAGGGGACTGAACTTGATGGCCTCCTGAGGGCTCTTCCAGCCCTATGATTCTATGACCCAATGGGTTAATTCTTATGTTCTTATGTGTGCAGCAGGTAATTCAAGATTGTTGCACATGTGTGGCTGGAGCCATACCAGATTAAATGGTAGGCATCATTGTCATTTATCTGATATGCACCTACTCCCTTAACATCAGTAGTATACTCTAATTAAGAAGTGGAATTCAAGAAGAGTTTGCATGACTAGAAGAAGAAGAGGGGTTAAGTTTGATCACACTAAGGAACTAAGCTATCATTTTAACTTTGCATCAAGGCAGGCTGTATATTGTAATTTGATGGCTGCATATAGAACTAACATTCATTCAGGGGAGGATTCCCTGTCTTGCCCATCCCTTGATATTTTTTGTACATCATTCCACAACTTTATGGCTCATTTCATTTTGCAGTATTACCTTTGTATGAATGTACAGCACAAACCCTATTTGAAATTTCAATTTTTTGAAATTTTGTCCCTAAACAGTTGTGATTGGGACAAGTGTCATGTGATGGTTCTTTCAGTATATTTTTAGATTCAGAGGCACAGGACCGACCAATGAGAGAGATCTGAACTTAACCATTACCTAATTTATTGAAAGTTCAAGCAATTACAATAACCCAAGAACTTTGCAAGTAAGATGGTCGATATAATTCCCATAAGTAGTGCAAGACAAATAAACACAGCACAAGTCACGATACAGGCTTCAGCTATGATATATTATAGACTAGCTTATTATTATGCAATATAATTTTATTTACTATAGATTTTAAAAAGGGTTAGCCTAAAATACCTATAATGCAAAGAAGTTAATGCAAAACTAGCTATGTTACAATATTCAAGCCTAATTCACTTACAGTTCACCCTTGATTCCCAACAATCCATGGACAGGAGATCGTGGTCTCGTTCCTTCCCGCACATTGAGACATCCTAGATTGTGTGATTTGGATGAACAGGCCCCAAAATTTATGGTTATATGAACAGAGTTTGTGGGTTCTCTCTGTTCCTGTCTTCCAAAGCACATGCATGCAGAAACATCTTTTATCCCAGGCGAGACTCGGATCCTTCACACCTTGTTGCCACATTGTCTTCTAGCTATACACACTTCTTTTTTCCAACACCCTTAGATAAGCTATGCACTTAACATTATTTGTTCAATCTTTAATTTACACCATTATCCTAAGTTGTTTACCCTTTTTGCGGTTAGCACTTTAGTAAAATACAGGGTGTGCCTGTTGCGTCGCCCCCCTATTCCTATTAGCCATGTCATAATAATTCTGGAAATTTTGATCATGCTTGTTTTTAATGGTATATACTTTAAAGATTTCAGCAGTTGAAGCAACTTATTAGCAGACCTCGCCCAATGTCCGAGGGCAAGAACTTAGCAGTTTCAGCACTTTAAGCAGTTTATGATCAAGCCTTTGCCCCATGACTGAAGGCAAAAGGTTATATTTCCACATATATGCTTTTGTCTGAGGCCCAGCTGCATGCTTGCTAGCACCAGACTTAACAGAGCCCTGCTTCTTAGCCAGAATTCATGTAAAGCCAGAGAAGGGATGTGCAGACTCATCCACAGACAAGGAAGACGATTTTTTTTTTTTTTTTTGATAACTGAAGAATTATTGTTGAGGAACACAAACTGTGAAAGCATGAGCTTCTGGAGTCGTGAATTTATGAACATTTACCAACTGATTATGAAAAAAAAAACCAATAAAAAGCTTGAAAATTTGACCCAAGTGCACCTTACGAGCTTTCAAAACCAAATAGATGTCCATTCTCTCTCAAGAGTTTTGAGCCAATCCCTTGCTTTTGAGGGCCTGACTCATGAACTTTCCATGCTTGGAGTTGGCCATATTGGGCATAGTAGGTTAAATTTGGAACACATTACTGTATTTTTATACAGTGTTTGAAGCCATTGGGCATTTCCCTGTGTAAGAACTGATTAAAAACAGCACTGCTCTCAGGACTCGACTACTCATAAAGAACGGTTATTTGTCATAAAAATTGTCCTGAACTTTTAAAAGTCCAGCTACAGTATTTGACTTAAAGACATGAAGAGATGAGGTTGCAGAAGTGAAACGGACAGAAGCCAGATCACAGGAAATTGAAAAGAGATTTAGTGGTGAAGAAAACAGAGTAGGGGGAACAGGTACCACAATCCAGTGACAGGAGATGACTGAAACCATTGGAAGTCTGATCTCTGTTGACTACAGTGACATTGCATGGCTGCACCTCAGGGCAAATTTTGGCACACTGTCAGTTTTAAGAGAATGTTCTCTGTTAGCGTGGGTCTAAACAGCACCCTGAACTCAAAACAAGATACGCAATTTGCATCTTTTTTCAATTGTATTTTGAAATGGCTTATTTCAAAATTTGGCATGTCTACACTGCACTAAATTTTGAAATAATGTGCTATTTTGACACATCCCTTAATGAGGGTTACAGGGATTCTGAAATAGTGCACCCATTATTTCGAAAAATATTTCAAAATAACAGGTGTGTTTAAAAGACACGGAGCAGCTACTTCAGGGTAATGGAGGTACGGCTGTCTAGACAAACCCATAGAGTACATTCTATTTTCCATAAAAAACAAGAAGTCCTGTGGCACCTTATAGACTAACAGATTTATTGGAGCATAAGCTTTCATGGGCAAAGACCCACTTCATCAGATGCATTTGAGGTCTTTGCCCTCGAAAGCTTATGCTCCAATAAATCTGTTAGTCTATAAGGTGCCACAGGACTTCTCATTGTTTATGCAGATTCAGACTAATACAGCTACCCCTCTTCTATTTTCCATGTACCTTTTCTGTGCTTCTCAATTACGTGGGACTGTGTAAGGGAGTAATTTGCCCTCCCTTCTTCCCACCAACTGGAAGGCATAAATGAAGATGGCATGTGTATAACACCTATTTAGTCACATGAGTGACTGACGCTTCAGTAGTGTGGCTTTCTTGCCAAGAAAACCTTTCTTTCATTACTTTAGAAATCGTTCTGGTGTCTTCTGATCATTGCCTCCTTCTCAGGCATATGACCTCTTTCTCGGCAGATGCCTCAGCTTCATTCCTAATTGTTACTCTCCGAGACATTGGTTCTTATTGAAGAAAATGCTGTGTAAGACCATGTGGGTTTTACTTCCTTCAATCACTTCCAACAGCTGCATGTGCAAACATAAATTATACTATTATAAATCCAAGGAGATTATAATGATGGCAATTAAATTCCAACTTATTTAATAAAATGGATGTTTTCAAAGAAGAGATCTATAAAAGGAATAGATTGCGTGCAGTTAAAGAAATGTAATTTACTGTTCATACCAAAAGGGCTCTAAATGAAAAAAAATCACTTTGATGTGGTCCCTAGGAGACCAGCGGGACAAGCAGAGAAAAGCAGTTTCATCATAGCCTGTGTTTTCACTTTGTGCAGGAGCCATGTTAAATAATCTGTTAGAGTTGGCATATAGGCATCCTGGGAAGTCTGTGATGATTTATTGCAGCAGTGGGGAACATTTTTTGGTCTGGGAGCCCCTGCGCTGACCCACAGGAAAATCAGTCATCTGGGAGGCCAACGGGGGACAGAGTGCCAGTATGGGCGCCCCAATGCTGGGGTACCAGATCCAGGCAAGCTGAGGGACACATTTGGCCCCCGGCCCTTGGGTTCCCCACCCCTCATTTATTGCATGGAACCAATCAGGAGGAATTTAAAGTTTAGGGGTTTGGGTTTTTGTTTTTTTGAAGATTTCCAACCTCGATTACTATTTCCAAATTCTCTCTTTTTTACAAACATTCCTTATCTTAATCTTATATCATAAGAATATAAGAACAGCCATATTGGGTCAGACCAATGGTCCATCCAGCCCAGTATCCTGTCTGCTGACAGTGGCCAATACCAGATGCCCCAGAGAAAGGGAACACAACAGGTAATCCTCACGTGATCCCTCCTCTGTCACCCATCTCCAGAGAAATAGAGGTTAGGGACACAATTCTTACCTATCCTGACTAATATCCATTGATGGACCTAACTTCCATGAATCAATCTAGCTCTTTTTTGAACCCTGTTAAAGTCTTAGCCTTCACCACATCCTCTGGCAAGGAGTTCCACAGGTTGACTATGCACTGAATGAAGAAAAACTTTATTTTGTTTGTTTTAAACCTGCTGCCTATTAATTTCATTTGGTGATCCCTAGTTCTTATATTATGGGAACAGGTAAATAACTTTTCCTTATTCACTTTTTCTTTATTCATTATTCCTTATTCACTATTCACATCAGTCATGACATTATAAACCTCTATCATATCCCCCCTTCCCCTTAGTCTCCTCTTAGTCTCTGCTTTTCTAAGCTTCTAAAGAAAAGATTTCACATCTACCTTTCTTTAAGGGTGTTTCAAGTCATCTGTTATGAATATAGGTAATTTCAGTTTTCATGCACCAAGCTCAAATATGTATATAAATCCACACCTTTATTGGGTAATTGACTGGTGAAGTCTGTTTAAATACTGATTTACTTAATCTCACACCATTGATTCCATTACATTTGTAACAATGTTGAGCATTAAATACTGTACCTGTCACAGCTTAGAAGCCAGATAATTAAGGCTTTGAGAAACTAGCAAAGGTTTCAGGAAAGCAAGATCAGTATTTTTAAGATTTCTAATCCTCCAATCCTAAACAAACCTATCTAGAGTCAATAAAAGGCCAAATACTGTGCTGGTGTAATTTAGTGCTGGTCCAGTGAGCTCAATGGAAATATGCCAGTTTACACCTGGAGATCACGCATCATGTAATATTCAGGGCATCAATGAAAACTGAGGGGTAAATAGAGGGGAAGAATCAGAAATGTTTTCTACACCACACCTTGAAGGAGAAAGACACCAAGTGCTATTTTATAACTATGGATTCAGAGGCTAGATTATGTGACAAATTATAAATTTAATTAACACTTAGCTGTAAAAATACTTATAGAGGTTTTTCCATTTGCAGCTTTCAAAGTGTTTGCTAGAAGTACTTAACACTGTTCCCAGTATACAGTGGTTAAAAACACATATTTTCAAAAGTCCCCATTAAATTCTGATGTTTGAATTGTGGGTGCTCAGTTTAAGGCCTTATCCTTACGATTGGGAAGATTGTTGCTGGCATGATCAATCTTCTAGAGTTTGATTTAGCAAGTCAAGTAAAGACTCATTAAATTAAACTCAGACGATGCCCCATTGGCACCAGTACTCCTGATCCTTGTGGGGAAAGAGGGGAGCTAACAGGAGTGTTTGATCCCGACAGTTTGCCACTGTGGAGACCTCATGGAAACTTGAATTAAGTTACATCAACTCAAGCTACATATTTAACATAGCTGGAGTTGTGTATCTTAATTTGACCTTCCCCACTAGTGTAAACCTTGCCTAAGACATTTAGGGCCTGTTTTTTTCCCAAAGATTCTGAGAACCTAGCCATTAAATGAAATTATAAATGAATGGTGATGTGGTAAAACCAAAAGTCAATAGTAACTATTCATTTGGAAATGATTGAAAAGCTGGCCTGACTTCTCTCTGTGTTGCAACTTTCTGATGATTGGGATAGTCAGAGCTGAATAGTTTAAGAATTTTTCTTCCAACTTTGAATCTTCTGTCTGTGGGAGGAAAAAAGGAGACTTGTCTCTTTGTGTCACTGTGAGCCACGTGGGTATCTTTAGAAGTGCTGCTTATAGATAAAATGTGTGATCTTTGTTCTCTTATACATGTGGTATATGATTGCTCAGAGCACAATTGCTGCTGCAGCGAACGTTCCAGCACTGATTATATTGTGCAGTGAAGATGGGCAATAATAACAGTATTATTGGCATGATCCACCAAAAATATTCTGAATGTTCTATGAGCACGGTGCTCTGTGCTCAGTACGTCCCTGTCTGAATATCTTTTTAACACTGTCCTTCATCAGTGATCTGCGCAGCAGGCTCTGACTTCAGTGTGTAAAGAATAAAGGGAGCATATTTGTCCTATTTCACTTTTTTTCAGATTAGAATCACTTTAGATTCAAATGACATTTTGGGGAACCAGTGGGAAGAACTGATACAGTGAGATTGGTACAGGTACAGCTGCTCCTTTGTAATACATTCCAGGCAAGAGTTTGTATATTCTTCCAAGGATTATTTTAGCTCTTTTTGATGCAGGATCACAGTGAGGATTCATGTCCAGTTGCTTGCCCTTTACATAACCACTGCTTTCAAGGATATAGTCAAAAGTAATCTTTCGGAAAAAAGGCTTCTTCCTTGTAGAAAGAGGTTTACCGCTGTTAGGAAACTCCCTGCATTCTTTCAACTTTCTGTCGAAAGAACGCAATTGGAGTGTGGATGAAAGTGTAGTTTTTCCAGAAAAAAGTCAGTTTTTCTGGACAAACTCTGCAGTGTAGACAGACCCTTATTGACATTTACAAATGGAAACCTTAGTTCCTTCAAGCTGAGGGAAACCTTTCTATACCTGGATCAGCCTTTCCCTAGTCACTTACAGCACTCCATTCCCTGTTCCTGTAAATCAGCCACAAAACCCACCTGTCTCCAAAAGACACTTTCTTCTCTTCAGATATGGCCTCTTTGTCTCTTGATAGCAGGGTGCCAACTGCCTATATGGGCCCCTAGTCAAGGTGGGGAGGGCCCAGCTCCACACTCATGGAAGAGGTAGGGCCTTGGATGGAAGGGGTGGGGCCAGGGGCAGCCATCACTCAGAACTGCCCAGATTGCAGCGCTCCCTCCTTCCCCCGTAGAACCTCAGAGCCATAGGGAGGGAACTGCAGTAGCAGTGACCAAGAGCCCCAGGGCCCTTTGAATGACCAGTCCCCATGGCAACTGTCCCCTCTGTCCCTCCCTATCAGTGGCCTCCCTGATACTGTCCCTAACAGCAGGACCTGCTGCCCCCTTTTGACCATTCACTTATTCATTCCAAATACTATTGGTACTGATGTAATGTTTACAATCACTCAGGAATCAGGTAGGTAGGAGAAAGGCTTCAGCCCTCTGAAGTAACTCCCGCATCTCTGATTGTGACTGCCTAGACTCTGGAAATGTTTTGTTCACAGTGACAATGCTCAGAGCTTAAAACACTCATTAGCACAGTCAGTGCCAGACTACCCAGGACATCATTTGATTTTCATAACCTCTCCATCCTGGGAATTAGATTTCTATCCTTCTAACTCCAGTTTCGTGCATAACACGAGTGGTGGCAACTAAGACTCTGTCTAATTATACTTGGTTTCACACTTAGGGCCTGTCTGTGCTTGGCGCTCAGTGTGATTCCCAGCTCATGTGCACATGCTCATGCTAGTGCTCATCAAGCTACCATTTTAAATAGAGTAGTGCAGTCATGGTAGCATGGGCAGTGGCAGCACAGACTGGCTATCCCCCAGGACAAAGCTGCCTGGTCTCTATAGGTACATACTTGGGGCAACTAGCCCGTGCCCCTGTTGCTTGTGCTACTGTGGCGACACTGCTATTTTTTGCACACAAGCTTAATGGAAGCTGTTGTATATGGCTGTGAAAGCTGGGAATCATACCCCTAGCTCCACAGATGTGGCTTTAATTTTCCCTTAGTTCCCAATGCACTTTTGTGTGCCTTTTTAGGTTAATATCTCCAGGCCTAAATAATAAAATATGAAATGTACAAATAGCTGTAAAATGTAAGACACACAGGAGAAACCCATACAGCTAATTAGCTTTCCTACTAGCTTTCCCTAATGAATGTGTGTCTTAGTCTCTCAATTTGTCTTGAGACTCTTTAAAAAAATCAGCAGTATCCCATTTATGTCTCCTGAACCTCGTCAACCTTCGAAAGATACATAAGCTCTCCCCCTTTTGCATTGTTGTTTTTATTGACATGACTGTAATTCCCGCAGGCCCTAACCAAGAGTAAGGCCTTATTTGACTAGGTGTTACATGAACATGTAGTTAGAGACATTTGGTGCCTCAATGAGTTTTTAATCTAAATTAGGCATGACCGCCACAGTGCAAAAAGAGAGGTGAAGTTATTTGCTAAAGCTCACACAGCAAATCAGATGCAAGAACCAAGGTTTCATAATTCCCAGCCTACTACCTTCTCCACAAAACAAAGTTCTCTTTTGAAAACCTACAAACAGCTTTTCCTTCTCCATTATTTGTATAGAAAGCAAAGGGCTGGTGCATGAAAGAAAAGGAACTGACCCGATTCTTTTTCACTATGTCATTGGAGGTATTATTAACTTATGGCACATTTCAGTACGCATGAGCTCCCAATGGAATAGAAATCCATCTGACTGAATGGCAATGTATCTGCACTGTGGTGCATTCATGTAATCCAGCTCATTCTAGAGGGCAGCAGGGCAATCTTGAGCCTACTCAGAAATTTAGCTACAGGTTGGACCTCGCTTGTCTGGCACCTTTGGGACCTGACCCATCCCGAATGAGGAAATTTGCTGGCTATGGGGAGGTCTCCTGCCACTGGCTTCCCAGGATGTTTCCCTTCCCTGCAGTTGGCTCTGCTCCAGCCCCACCGCCACTGGGCTCTAGCCTGCAGGGCTTAGACTTGGGCTCCAGCTTGTTGGGGTTCCCCGGGATGGAGTTCCCCACCCTCCGCGGTCCCGCTTCTCCTCCGCCCGATCGGGGATCCGTACACGGAACTGGGCTCACCTGTCCCACTGCTGCTCTGTCCGGCCAGAGCTCCCCAGGAATGGAGCTCCCCAGCCCTGCTTCTCCCCTGCCTGACTGGGAATCCCCGCCAGGGACAGGGCTTGCCTTTCCTGCTGCTGCCCCCACCTGGGTGGGGCTCCTGGGGGACAAAGCTCCCCAGCTGCATAGCCCTGCTTTTCCTCTTCCTGACCAGGCTCCCCAGGAACAGGGTTCACACTCCTAGGTGTCAGCCGACGGTCAGGGCAGTGTGTGTGTGTTTCCGAGAAAAGGTTTAATGTCCGTGTCTTTACTGCTAGGACCGGGGTCCCATCGCAGAGGGTGGCCAGCAGGCCAACAGACGCCCCGTTATATAGGAAGAGCTTATTACACCTTAGATTTTAACTGCTAGAACACAAAGTTCTTTCGCAGCGGGCAGCCTGGGAAAGGCTGGAAAGGTGCCCCAACGGATCTTGTCACCTGGGAGTGACACAGATCCAAACGCCCAAGCTCTCCCTATGTCCCTTTATGACCGGCTGAAGTTCTTTTAAATTGTGCTTGGTTCTATTACAGCAACTGAAGGAGTCAGGTTAAAACTTAAACAGTTACAGGTTTATTAAAGGAACTTATAAATCATATGGTTACAATGGCTATTGCTCTATTTCATAATTATTAGCAAAATATAGATCTTAAAATGGTTACAGGAAAAAGGTAAAGGTAGAAAATAGAAATAATGGTACCAAATGACAGCTTAATCTTTAAAGAGCTCTAACACTATGTATATATACTTAAACAAAGGACCACATCCAGGTACAATTTTTACCCCCTTCTGTGCCTCTGGACTCCAGAGTGTCAGGCCAGGGCCGGTCTCTCAGTTCCTCGGAAAGACGAATACGAGGTGGGCGTCCCCTCTGGAACCTCGGGAGGTCAAACACCAAACCCAACCAGCAGATAGATGGTAGATTGACACACAAAGCAAGTGTGCTGCTGTACCCATCTTTATACCCCTGGGGGCCCGTATTCTCTTTCTTATCTTAAGAAGCCAAATTTTACTGGTCCGTTTTGTGGCGCCAGTTCTTACAAGGAAGTTTCAAGTTAATTTACACTTGTAAGAGAGGAAGATAGCTAAATTAGGACTGCCGGATGTTCTTGTTGGGCGGGAGATTCCTCCCCCCGCGGACGGTTATGTGTTCGTATCAATATGGGTTAAGTCAAAGGCACGATGTACAGCCTCTTGGTCAACAATTAGTTTGACCACCCTCCTATCTCTGCTTACGGTTGGTCATGGTCACTGAGCCAGCATATCTAAACCTCCTGCTCCAAGGTTTTCAAAGAATATGCTGTTTTCCTGCTCTTATGTGCCCTGCATGGTTTCAAGCAGACAAAGATGGATGTTAAAATGGGGGTTCACGTCTGGCTACACTAGGCACTAGGGCTCTTTGATCCAGCAAAATCAGATGTTGTCGGACCAGAGAATCCCAGATTCCGGAGCGGTACATCTGAAGAGCAAGAGGGAGTTGGGGGCAAACTTTTGTCACATTGTAAAGCAAATTTGACAAAATCATTGAAGGCTAAAACTCAGTCACAAAAAGCTTATTCTAAGAGAAGCTTATGCTAACCTTTCAACCTGATGAATCACATCAACACTGCACTTTAAAAATGTTACATTTAATTGAATTCCTAAGAAAGAAATTAACTCAGAGATCTGTTCTACTTTCAGCTTCATAAACCGCAGCTAGTGCTAAGACCTGTCTTTGGGGGTGACAGGACCATCACAGTATATCGTGTAAAACCCACCATTGCACCCACATATTCATCAAGCAGAGACTTTTCAAACTATGGGTCAGGACACAGTGCTGGGTCATGGAACGCCAGGCACTGGGTCTTGTTGCTGCAGAGGGATCAGGTGACCAGTGGGGTGCTAAGGTAGCTCCCTTCCTGTCCTGGCACTGCAGACTGCGCTGTGCCCCAGAAGCAGCTAGCAATAGGCCTGGCTCCTAGGTGTGAGGGGAGGAGAGCACACAGGCCTCTCCTTCCCTGAGCACTAGCTGCACACTCCCATTGGCTGGGAACATAATGCTGGTTGCTTCTGGGGTGCAGCCTGGCCTGTGGTGCCAGGAGAGGCAGGAAGCTGCATAGCACCCTCGCTGCACCGCTGACCAGGAGCTGCTCAAGGTAAGCCCCTCCTGCTGCAGCCCCGACACCCCCAAAGCCAGAGCCCCCTTCTACACACCAAAGCTCTCATCCTCAGCCTCATTCCAGAGTTCGCACTCTAGTCAAATTATGTTGGGTTGCAGGCATCAAAATTTTTCTTCAACTGCTTGATAAGAAAAAAAGTTTGAAAATCACTGTCTTAGGGTGAGTCTAATTTGCACAGACAAAAGTGTTTTTCAAGTCATGCACATTGCCTCCTTCTGTATAATGACTTCTCATACAACCTCTGTTCCCAGATGGTTTACCAAATCAAGAAGACAGACAGCAGTAGGAGAAAGAGTGGTGTTGAAATACAATGTACCTAAAGCAGCGGTTCTGAAACTGTGGACTGGGACACCAAAGTGGGCCATGACCCTGTTTTAATGTGGCTGTCATTTGCTGGGGTTTGGGGCCAAAGAAAGCCCCCCACCTCAAGGCAGCAGGGTTCAGGTTCTAGGCCTTCTGCATGGATGCTGGAACTAGGGGTGTTGCGTATCCCCTGGCTTGAAATGGTTTTCATCATATATAAGGTTGCCAGTTTGGTTCAATAGGTCTTAGCACCCCCACAATACAAACTGTCCTAGCACACCTGGCTCCTGCCCCCTGCTGAAGTGCTTGGGTTTTGACTTTGGGCGGTGCAGCTTGGGCATGGACTTCCCAACATGGATAGTGGGGTTTGGGTGGGCTCAGTCTTTTGTCTCCCCCTCCCCCCCCGGGATCATGTAGTAATTTTTTTTGTCAGAGAAAGTCACAGTGCAGTGAAGTTTGAGAACCCCTGCCTTGAATGAATGATTGCATTAAATTAATATAGAAATTAAGAAACAACACTAAGGAAGAAAATACATGGGTTTGGATCATATGTATCCAAAGAGAAATGGGGTAGACAAAAAAAGAAAAAGCTGTTGTATTATTTTAGCTTTTGTTTTACTGTAGTGCTTAAAAGTCTCATCCAAGTTTGGAGCCCCTTTGTGCACAGACACTTGGTCAGTGAAGGGCTTACCTTGAAAAGCATACCCTCAAATTGACAAGAAAGAATCAGTAAGGGTGGGTCTACCTGGCACCCTAAACTCGAAATAAGATACTCAATTTGTGCTTCGCAAATTGCTTATCTTATTTCAGCTCTCTTTCAAAATAGCTTATTTTGAAATCTGGCGCATCTACACAGCGCCAAAATTTGAAATAACACGCTATTTTGAAACATCCCTTAACCCTCGGAATGAGGGTTACTGGGATGCCAAAATAATGGGTGGCTTGTGTAGATGTAGGGTAGCAATTTCGGGATACCGGAGGTATCCTGAAAGAGCCATGCAGTGTAGACATACGCTAAGGGAGAAAGAAAAAAGTGAAGTTACTTGTTCCAGGTGACACCTCATTTCTCTAAAGCAACCCCACCCCTAGACTGTAAATACATGTGGATGAAATTACTGATTAAAACACAAAGCATCTCTGGGGCCAAATTTGGCTTTGGGCATGTAAGCAGGCACATAAGTTTAAATGATCATGACTGATGACAGGGGAATAGCCAAGTAACACAGGGCTACTCAACATGTGGCCCACGGGTTGCATCCAGTCCACAGCCCGTTTGTTTGTGGCCTACGGTGCAGTTTGGCCTTATGCGGGGCTCAACACGCAGGAGGGATCCTGGCCTCCACTGGGAACACGCTCTACAATATAATGGTCTTCTGTTACTATGCATTTTAGTAGTTAAATTCCTGGACTGTCATTACTCATTAAAAGTGCTATCATATGGGTGGAAATCAGGTAAGTATTGCATTTTATTAATGTCAGCAGAACTGACTTGAAGGGAGCCTGAGTGTTGTGTTGTCTTGCATTAATCTTTGTATTCATGCCCGTCAGTGTGAAAGAAGCTATTTGCATATATTTGCATATATATTTGCATGTACATATAACCACACTTAAGTTGTGGCCCTCGGCATGTGCTGTGAGTATCACTGTGGCCCCCGGGGCTTCCAAAGTTGAGTAGTTCTGATGTAACACAACCCAAACTTGTCTTTTTCCTAGCCTGTTGAGTAAGTTACTTACATGCACCTTCCTAATGTATACATATCCTCAGTTCATGAAACCACAATAGATTGTTCTGGAAAAGGTGTAAGTGTACAGGAGGGAACTGTCTGTCATTCTGAATTTTAATTGTATATTTCTTATTGATGCTGTCTGCACATGTACCCAGCACTTTGCCTGGATGCATTATGAAATAAATCACAATACAATACATGCAGCTATTAAATATTTTGAACAGCCTGGGTCTGACTGCAGATGATATGTATCAATATCCATTTGGATTATTCACGTTCCTAGCACAATTAATCTGTGCTGTGGGAGAGAGGGAGCATGTGTGGGTGAGGCGGGGGAAGCGAAAGCAGAAGCAAAATGCCACAAAAATTAATGCTTTATGTGAGAGGCAAAGCAAGGACAAGCAAAATTGGGCCCTTAATGATCCAATAACAACATGTAGGCAACCTTGATAAATGTTCCATTTAGAAACAATGTATTGAATATTATTAGTTATGTAACAGTGTCTAAAAACTAAGTAGACAAGAGTAGCTGTGGAAACATGCAGGGAAAGTGACTGGTACTACTCAAATTAGCTATACAGCTGGTACTAGAACTCAAGTCCCTTGAATTCCAGTACAGGACTAGGGCTACTACACCATTCTACACACCCTCCCCCTCCCATTTAATTACTTATGCTGAACATCGGCCCAGTATCCCCTATTACAATACACGGGCCATGACCAATTAATCTGGTCCTTTCAAAAAATGCACCATTGTGCAGCAGTTGAAAGCACATTAAAGAAGAAAAGATATCCAACTAGATGCTTGCCTTGAAAGTCTGTCTTAGAGGGCATCAGACAGTCAATATTCCATGTTTGCATACACCTTATAGAGGTGCTGAAATCTCACTGAATATGTTGCAAGATGTTATAGCTGAACCTAGAAGGTTTGCTGCCATACACCCATTGTACAATCAAAGCATTTCTACCAGCTACAGTAGCTGAGCAATTTTCTGCAATACAGATTCCATAACAACACTATGTTAAAAACTCCCTCAGAACAATAAGTCCTCTGACTCAGCTCCCAGTTGAAAGGCCAAGGATGGGACCCACAAAGGTATTAGATGCCTGTGTCCTGTTTTCAGATGCTATTGAAATATGCAAAACTCCCACTTGGCTGCCACTTAGCCGTGGGGGCATCTAAATTTGCTTGAGGCCTATGTTTTCTCAGTGCATTTTCCCTGGATGCCTCTGCTCCTGCCTCTGAGCATTCATTTTTCTGCCCCACTCTAGGCATCCAGCTGCCAAACTCCTGCTAACGCTGCAGGGCAATCCATGGGCTGAGAGGAAAAATAGGTCCTCTTCTGTCAATTGCAGGCCTTGAAGGGGTTGCCTGAGGACACCCCTGGCTAGGGTTTGCCAGGTGGGAGGCACATTGTCAAGTCCCTCTCCTTTTCCAGGTGAGGAAAAGGAATTTGAAGAAGTTTCTGCTGGCCCTCAGGCGTGTGCTCTCACTACTCACGTACAGGTACTTCTGATGTGAGGCTCCTTTCATCCCTCCTAAGGAAGTTGTTCCACTTCAATTAAACAGGAATGAGAGCAGAGAAAAGTGAAAATGGCCCCATAGCCTGGCAGTTCTGGAACTCAGTGGAAGAGATGGCTACACTTACAGTGTTATGGACAATACAGACACTACAGGACCAGATAGCAGGCACAGGAACAACAACGTAGACACCAGTGGTGGCTAAAATGGGTAGAGTGCGCTACACACCTTACCCACAGGGCTCTGCATTGGCTCTCCACATGCCCAGGCCATGCCTCCTCCCTCTACATAGCTATTTTTAGCTGGGCAGTGGCCCACTACCCCCAAGAGTGAAAGGCTGTGGCCAGGAAAACTTTGGCAGCAGGGAGATGCTGGACTCTTTCCACCCTGTATCTCCCTTTCACTGAGGTGTTCAGCTAAAAGGGGTGGTCACAGCCTGCCTTTCACTGCAGCACATAATGCCTTAACTTTCCATGCCTCTAAAGGTTTTCATACTTCATTGCACCACGATCCCTTTCTGACCATGAAAATTACTACATGAGCCGACGAGGGAGCACAGAAGCCTGAGCCCACCCTAGCCCTGCTGTTTTAGAGAGGAGGGGTGGTTTCAGCTTTAGCCCTGGCAGCTTTAACCGTGGGTTTGGCTGCAGGCCCCAGCAGTCTAATGCTAATCCTGGCAACCCTGTTAAAAAGCTAAATCTTCATCAACAATAAATCCTGGTCCAGATTAGGGTTCTAGACTCAATGATTAACTTTATAATTCCTGTAATCTATCCCTTATTGGTTTTGCCAATCACCCCTCCCCCAACCCTATTAATGTTTCCCTTTTGTGTCTGTGTGTGTTATTTTCTCCCTCAAAAAAAAATCGTACCTCTTGCCAGGAGGAAACACAGAACACCACCCCCACTAGATGCACATGACAAACAAAATTAAAACAGAGAAGCAATATTAAGAGCCCAAGCTCCTCTATGAGAAAGCAAAAGTGCTACTTTTCTGTGCACTACTGCATTCCTAACATCAGATGGTGCTGTGTGAAAGTATAAAAAGGAGTACTCAAAGTCCCTCTCACATGACCTAAAATGGAGCTGCATAGTTACTAAAAGTATCATGGTTTTGCTTGTTCCAGAGAAAACTCTGCTGAGTTTGTTGTATAAGGTAAGAAGGGCCTAGTCTCTTCTTTGAAAAAAACAACATTGTAAGAAGATGTAGCCACTGCATGTTTACCCTGCAGTTGTGTTTTCCTATCCTGTCTTAGACTATACCTAAAGATAGTAATATATAATTGAGAAATATTTTTGAATCTGCCTTTGTATAGCCGTCTTTTGAGCAAATAAGATTGGGGAATGGAGTATTATGTGCTAAATCACACAGAAGTTTTCTCTGCTTAGCTTTTCAAAGAACAGAGAGGGGGAAGATGCTAATGATTTGCTTTTCATCTGTGGTGTTTGCCTTCTGTAGCCCACGTGTGAACTGATGAACTTCACATCTTGATATGAGATTGCAGAGATGTGTAAACCTTATTCACCTCTCACGTCAATGTAATTCTATCAAGGGCAACTCCATTAAGTAAATTGAGATAACCTCTCATGTAAAAACACTTCTTTTGCTGCTGTATCACACCAAAAGAAATGTCTCCCATTTTGCCATATTCACAGCAGACACTTTACTTTATGAGGCATATATTGTTAGTGAAGAGGCTATTGGTAAAGTGTTGAGCTTTAATAAGGGGCCTTGCATTTTGTTAATCTCAGTAGAGTCTCACAAGGGAAAAGCTGCAACTTTCCAAAATATGTCTGAAAGCATGCCTAAGCTTTCATATTAGTTAGAAATATTAGACAATAACAAACAATGGTTAGTGTAGCACAAACTAGACAAAATGTTATTGTTACTATGTTTCTGGAGAGAGGGAAAATTACAATAGGAAATTCAGAGTCTGTATTATAACACATTCAGGGAAAATATTATCAGAAGTAATAAAGGCCTGATACAAAGCACAGTGAACTCAGCAAGAATCTTGCCACTGACTTAAATGGAACGTGGATCATGTGCCTAGTACAGGAATTTACTGATTGTAAAAGTAACAAAAAATGGAAACCAATTTTAAGAGTTTTGTTGAGGCAGTATTTTTATTTATATTGTAAAGGCCAAGGAATACTTCACTCATTAGCATTAATTAATGGAAGAAGTACAGTGTGGTAGCTGGAGTCTATGATTGAGAGCCAGAACTTTTTTGGGCTCTGTTCCTGACTCTGCTACTAATTCTCTGTGTGATCTAGGGAATGCCAGTGGACAATTATCCAGCATGATTCTTCAAGTTCCACTTATTTTCATGAGGCAGAATTAATTATGCAGGCTACAAGGCCAATATAGTAAGTGTGACTGTCTCTTGACTTCATGCCCTGAATGACATTTTTCTACCCGAAGTGCATATAACACTTAGTTATACTCATCCCCGCTTTTCTAGCACATCCGTTTAGGAGTCATCTCACCCCTCTGGCTCTTACCCTTTCAAACCATGTTACACAGAATATTTAAATTGTCAGCCCTCTGTATCTTTGGTCAAGCTCCTAGAAACAATTTTTGCTTGATAAAAATTATAAATGTGCAAATGTACATGTCTGGCATAGTGCAATTTCAGGATTGAAGTGCATCAGTAATATGTCAGTGATGACTGAAGTGGTACTTGTTACGTTTTCCGTCCTGAATGTGTGATAAGTGACTGACCGCCACAAAAGTACTTTGCATATCACAGACAGGCCCAGGTCTAGTGTGGAGCACTGAGTGATGTATAGCTATGCTTTTTCCATTGTCAGATGCCTATACAAAGCTTAGGAAAACTCCAAATCATTTCAGGTATACCCATTATTACCAGCAATGTGTTTTGTTTTCACGTTTCTTAGTAGAGCTGTGCTTTGGTGTAGGTTTTTTGAGACTCCTTAATTTAGCTTTAGTCAAAATTGGAATGAAGACGGAGAATTCTGAAATTCTCCATAAAGGAAACAAGTAAAGTTAAATAAAAACTAGTTTAGGGTCAATCAAAGGAATATGAATCCATTGAAGTTTCTCTGGCTTTTTTCTATTACAGTACCATGTTGACAATACCATAAAATCAGACCCCCAGTGTTATATCTTGATATTTACAGGAAGTTTGAGGTTTTTAAATACATGCCAAGTGGTTATGGTTTCATCTGTCAGTTGAAACATCTGCAATTAAATTGGGGGATGGCACATGACCTGTTGACTCTCGTAAAGCCGGAACTCTCAGTTGCTTGTATTTATTGAGTTTGAAAGAATTCTACTCACCTCCAGGTCTAGTGTTGATGGACTAGGACATCAATCTGTCAAATGTTGGCAGGGACTGGAAACACAGGCTTGTTGTTTCCTGGTGCCTTTTCTCCCTGTCATATTTATTATGCATCTGGGTCAGGTTAATATTGGTTAGTTATCTAAAGAAGGCAATTATACCTGTGAGTATATAGTAGTATGTTTAGCAGCTTAGTAATTAAGTGGGCATTATAATACAAGTCAATAATCACAGCAGGTGTCAGTGCAGTGAGGTATTACAGTAGCTATTGTAAGCGCACTGTGGTGGAAGTAGCAGATTAGTGGCATTGGTAGTAGCAAATAGACACTCAGTGGCTGAGGTTAGGGAACATCATTCATTAATTAGAGTAATGATAGTGCTTCTAGCTCCCTGTGGTAACTAATTATAAATGCCAGACAATACTGCTGCATTTAAGAGTCTGTCAGTGTTTTCCATGACAACCCCATATTTTCAGGCATTTCTATCTCTTCTGTGTTAAAAATATAAATCACTTAGGTCTCAGTGAAGACTAGACCTGCATTCTCCAGACGCAAACTGTAACAACAACGTATTAAACAATGCAGGCACACAAAGAGCACTTAGATTTTTGCGTCAGAACTGACCACTATGATCATTACCTCTGACCTCTTGTGTAACACCGGTTCAAGACAGCAGCTTCTGCTTGCACTAGAAAATCATCCAGTCTTGATTTAAAAGACATCAAGTGGAGATTGCACAGAGTTTCTAGGTAAATAGTTCCAGGGGTTAATTACCCTTAATGTTTAAAAATTAGCATTTTATTTCTAATCTGAATTTGCCTAGCTTCACCTCCAAGCCATAAGATCTCAGCTCTTTAATTAATCTAGGAGAAAAAAGCCTATTTACTATCAGAAATCTCTTCCCCAGATGGGTATTTGCAGCTTTTGAATAAGTTGACTCTTGGATAAACTAGCTTTTTTTAGCTGAATGTGATAGAAACACTTCTCCTGGCTTTGGGTCATCCTTGCAACACTTTTCTTCATGCTTTCCAATTTTTCAACACTCTCGAAGAAGAGTCAACTCCAGGGCTGAATATAATATTCTAGTACTGGCCTCATTATTGCTGCATACAGAGGTAATACCTCTTCCCTGAGTCTTGGGAGGTAATGTTGGTCTGATTTCCAGTTATCAGGTTAGTAAAATATGAGCACTTGCAATAAATAAAATACGTATGCACTCAACATCAAAGAATTCAAATATGTTAGGGAAGAACATCCTGACTCGTGCCTGGCCCTGCTGATCAATAGGGGATGCTGGTGCTCAACAACTGACAATCAACATCTCATTCTGTGGTTGGGATTTAGGAGAGTGAGTTTTTGCTTGGACCTACCGTGTGACCTGGGGTAAGTCAATGCCCCTCTGCTTCTCCTCCCACCCTATACATGTCTTGTGTGCCCACATTGTAAGGGAAAGGTTACCTCTTGGATGCATGTGTACGGTGCATTACACAGTTGGGCCACAATAATGGTCAGAGTATTTAGGAGTTAGCAGAATGCAAATAATTATTAGTAGTGTTTAATTCTCTAAGGGTATGTCTACACTACCTCGCTAGTTTGAACTAGCAGGGGTAATGTAGTCATCCGCAGTTGCAAATGAAGCCCGGGATTTGAATTTCCCGGGCTTTATTTGCATGAAGCCGGCCGGCGCCATTTTTAAATGCCGGCTAGTTCGAACCCCGTGCCGCGCGGCTACACGCGGCACGGAGTAGCTAGTTCGGATTAGGCTTCTAATCCGAACTAGCTGTACACCTCGTTCCACAAGGCGTACAGCTAGTTCGGATTAGAAGTCTAATCCGAACTAGCTACTCTGTGCCGCGTGTAGCCGCGTGGCACGGGGTTCGAACTAGCCGGCATTTAAAAATGGCGCCGGCCGGCTTCATGCAAATGAAGCCCGGGAAATTCAAATCCCGGGCTTCATTTGCAACTGCGGATGACTACATTACCCCCGCTAGTTCGAACTAGCAGGGTAGTGTAGACATACCCTTAGTGTCTAATACTGGAATTCCATTAGATTCTGACCTGGAGACATTCCATGTTGAACATTTTGGTGCCTGGCACACCCTCACCTAGCTGCCAGCGAGAAGACATGTCTCCTCTAAGTCTCAGTTATCGTGAATGCTTCAAAGATATTTAGCTATTGTAGACTGAAGGCATGTGACAGAATCCCAGGTTCTGGACAGCCATGGCAGTGAACATCTTGTTGGCATTATGGACATCTATTAAGTGCCTGGGGGGAGAGTAAATTGTTTCCATGTTTGTTGAAGACCATGTTCTACAGCCAGGGTGCCCTTTGTGAGTAGTGAGTGCTGTCTGGTTGGCCTGGAAGAGATGGGCACTGCAGCACATCACTGAACTCCTGTGTGGCGTAGGTCCTAGAAACTCACTTGCACAATAATCTCTTATACACATTTAGGGAAATTGCAGATGCCAGTTTTGGATGATTTAATCAACAAAAGCCCCAATGTGGATGGTGCAGTGCCGATGGGGGAGCATGTTGGGTTGGTTTACTTGTGGCTGCAGGAAAGCTCTCCCATCGACAAAGAACAGTGACATGGGAGATCTTACCATGGTCCAACTGCAGCCATGCAGCTTTAAGGTCAGTAGTGCAGACATAGCATAAGAGATGCCATCAGAACTGGGTAATTCCTGACCTCTGGCCCTATCCTGAGTTTAGACCATAAGTGTTGGTTGCTCTCATTTAGTTTAGATAAAGAACTTTGGGTTTCCCAAGTTAAAAATCTAACCAGGCTTATCTCCTTCCGAACCAGTGCAACCCACTAGCCATATCCGTACAACAGAAGTTCAGAGTCTGCTATGATTCTGTGTTCAAGAACCCAGGTCTTTAACTCAAGGTGTAGAGACTCATGCTTTCATCTTTGAAAGTTCCTAGTCCTGCCCCCAAGCCTAGAGAGCTCAAAACCATATGCTATAGCTGATTCTTTTGAAACTCCCTAATGGATTTGAAAGCCAAATGCAAATGAAAGTGAATTAACTGAAGGCACTAGCCTCTGTGCAGAGTTCGCCTGGAGGAACCATTTGCAGAATCAGGGCCAACATGAGGTGAAACAAAATGTGGATGATTTTTTTGGATTGAGAATGCTAACAGAAGTGAATATTTACATTCCGAAAAGTAAATGGATGTGTTTAAAAGGCATTTGGGAAGCAATTACATGGAGTAAAAAGATGACACTTCTGTTGTAAACCATTTTAAAATCTATATATGAAAAGCACTAAAAAGAGATTTTTTAATAATAATAATCTCTCTCTCTCTCCTTCTCTATCTCTCTATCTATAAAAATAAACAGTTTTCCTACAGAACAACAGTGATGTCACCAGAATTGCTCTGGCCCCAGCTGGAGTTTTGCTCCAGGCAGCTCCTCTGGTTCCCTTTCCATCCCTACTTCCTGGTGCTCCCGGGAGCTGTGAGACGCATGGCCTCCCCTCTCCCCGGTGCTCCGGGAGACATGTGGTTTCCTCGATGCTATGCATGCCTCTGCTGTGCATGGTGTTCTCTTGCACCCTGATCCTGCTCACCCAAGCCCTGGGGTAGCGGTCAATCTGTGCATGCATTAGGTGCCTGGGAACATTTTAAACATGTTTGCAGCAGGCGGGCTCAGGGTATGGGCCCTCACTCTCCCAAGGTGAGAGCCTGCACTCCCACCCCCTTCTCTCATACTCCCACACCTCCATCCCTCTCACTCACCACCTTGCCAAGACCCTGCACCCCCCAGCCTGCTCAATCACCAGCCTGCTGAGACCCTGCATCCCCAGCCCCCTCACACACACGCTCCACGGAGACCCTGCATGCCCAGCCCGCTCCTGCCCTCTCCCTGCTCTTGGCCAGACACCTACCCCCAGCCTGCTCCTGCCCTCTCCCCTGACCGGAAACTCTGCCCCCAGCCCACTGGCCAGACACCTACTCTGAGAGAGGGGGGGTTAGTGAGTGTAGCTCTCTCGGTCTCTGGCTGGGAAAACCACTAAAGAGAAGGGGGTTGACGAACATAGTGAGCAGGGGGACGCAGCCCCCTAGTATTTCATATGTATAAAGTTGCCACTGCTGACTTTGTACGTAGGTAGTTTGGTAGCTGATTGTTAGGTAGTTGGATAATCTTGAGTGATTAGAGGCATAGAATGTATCTGCTGTAGAGAATTTACAGACTATTGGAATAAATACTTTGAACTCTCACTGCAGTTGTGCAAATCAGGAAGTGATCTCCAAGTATTTGTTGGGGGGGAGGGGTTGGTTGTTTGAACTGGCTTGTTTCAGGCCATTGCTCTGTAGGATGCTCAGAGGAAATAAATAACTGATTAAATGATTTGGTTATTGAAAAGTAACAGCTGGATGGGCATCGCAACATTTCCAAAAATTTCCTACAAAATGATAGAACACAGATTTTTGTGTGTGCGTGTGAGAGAGAGAGAGAGAGCGAGAGTGAGCGAGCGAGTGCTTAACACCACAGACAGTAACGGCTTCACTGACTTCCTTGCTGCCTATTTACTCAAACGTGTGTAGTGAAGAGTTCCTAAGTACTCATTGACATCATGGATCTTAGCAGCTTCAGAAGATTTGCTAGAGTCTATCTGGTCAACAATCCATGTTACTGGATATTTGCATGATAAAACATAAGAGCTCTGCAGGAGCCACTATAGTCTATTAGGTCAACTGTCATTCAGCCCAGTCGTGTGAGAGAGATTTCACTTTAAACGTTCTTCAATTTCTCTTTGAATCCATGGAGATGCTAGCAAGAAAACATTTTCTGCTGTTTTACATCTTCTCAGGTTAAGTGAATTATCCTTTTCCATCATAACAGTCTGCAGAAAGCACAAGTTTTCTCCCAACATGTGAGGGTTCCGATTAATGCGTAGGTGATGTAAGAAGAAAGAAATAAAGCAGATGGCAAAAGGCTTTAAAATTTGTGGGCAGTATTAAAATGGTGCGAGTAAATGAGAAAGGGAATATTACAGTCTTGCTAGTCATGATAGTGTGTGCTGTAGCCAAGTGGCAGGAGAAGGAAAGTAGAAAAGTCCATGTGGCCACTCAGCTGGCATTGAAAGGTGGACATGGGAATCCAAACACCTTATGGCATGTGACAAGGTAGTCATGGTCTGGTAACCCAGCTGGTGTAGCTGTCTTCATGTAGGGAAATAAAGATTGAAGGAGAGCAAGGAAGTGCTGCAGGTAAAAGGAGTGATGCCACATTCCTGGTGGGAGGGTCAGAAAGTTTGAGCTGCTATCCAGCAAACATAGGTATGTAAGTTTGAGTGAAGAGAGAATAGATCCACATCTCCCCAGTGGTGACCTTTACCAGCAACACCTGCCACCTATATGCCGATTCAAATGTCTCTTGTACATGTAAGGGTTGGCTGAGAGCAAACCCCTTTGGAAGGAGATGTGCCATTGTTTTGGGGACACAGGGGTCTGTGTTCTATCTTGCTCTCCTGAACTGTCTGAGATGACTATGAGGTATGAGACTTCCGTTTCCATGGCAGCTAACGTTTGTGTCATATAGTTAAACTAATCGAAATGGAGATTAGTCATTAGTTTTGTATAAAGCAGTCCCCATTAAATAAGCAGAGGAAAGGCAAATTAGAAATTTGTGAGGCTTGTCCAAATACTTCACTATAACCATTTTATTGGACTCCAGTTTGAACAAAAATTAAAATGTCATTAGGGTTCTCCAGAGGCTACTAAATCCCTTATGGTAAATCCAACATTCTTCCCTTCACCAGTTTTCAAATAGAAAAGGCCCACTCATATAATTTCTCACAGATACATGAGCTTTTTTCAAGAATTTGCTGGTGACATGGGCAAGAATAGTGTGTGCGTATGGATGTGGAGGAGAGTGGGGATGGAGGGGAAATATTCCAACGAACCCTTTACTATGATTAGTGAGAATCAATACCTAGAGAACTGCCAACTGTAATCAAAGCAGAACGGGTAAAAGCCACACTAATGACTAGGAGCTGGATTTGGCCCAGTGATGTTACAGGCAGATACAGTGGTTCCCTGGAAAAATTTGCATCGTGTAATACAACTGCTAATGGCCCAAGATAGCCAGGAAATGACACGCTCCCACAGGCTGGAAAAGCTCCTGAATTTGTAATGATGCCCCTGGATGGGGATCAGAGCTGGAGGGGGACTTCTGTGGCAAAACCCAAAGTCTTTCTGTGAAATCTTCTACATGATATTTAGGATTTTTTTGATAAACAGATGAGACTTTCAAAATTGTTCCAGATTTTCAATAAAACTAAAATATTTTGACCAGTCAAGTTAAAATGTTGACTAAAACCAAATGTTTGTCCAATAAGCTGTTTTTTGGTTAGAGGGGTTTTTATTATTATTATTGCTAGTGAAATCCCTAGAAATGAAACTGAAAACAGAATTTCCTTTGGGACGTTTCAGACCAGCACTGTCAGGACTTGAACCCAGTACATGCAGCACTATAAGCATAAGCTAAGTGACTAGTTTGGTTAACTTTGACCCAGTGGCACCTGCCACTCTGTGGTCAAGTTGCTAACCAGAGACAGCACATTTGAAAACAAGTGAAGAGAAGACAACTATCTTGATGTATGATGGAAATTTAAACAGAAAACAGTAGTGAAAGATAAAGAATATTAGGGTGGCAAAATGGAAAAATGACAAGGAGCAAAAGGGATATTAAATAGGAGGGATTTTTTCATTGATAAAACATAAGGGAATGGTGAACACATGAGCAATTGAAATACAATGGACAAACCACTAAATCATATGTTATAGGTAACAATCCTGTATAGTAAGGGGAATAACCTAGGAAATAATCTCCATTTCTGCTTTGTCCAATCCTACATTATTGGTAAATTTTAGGCTTTTCAGGGTTAACTCATTCACTGACCCATTACTGATACTGGAAATCCAAAGAGCAGAGAAGCCTTTACTAAAGGTGTTTCCTGCCTAAGGCATAGAAGAGCCAGTTTTTAATAGATTCAAAGATTACAAAATCAGGCGGACCACTGGGATCATGTAGGCTGACCTAGTCAGGCAATAGGCATTCCATGAATAAAACCGTATTGGCACTAGAGCATAACTCTTGAAAAACAATCAATCTTGATTTAAAATGTGCAAAGACAGAAAATCCACCACAACTATAGTTAATTTGAGCCAATGATTAATTACCCTCACTCTTCAAAATGTATGCCTAATTTTCAGTTTGAATTTGTTTAGCTTCACCTTCCAGTTGCTCAGCTACTTGCAAGCATTCTTAGGTTGGCTGGGCAGGTAAAGTCTTAGGTAAAGTTTAATAATCAGGCAAGTGGCAGAGAAGGATAGGGTGATGGAGAAGGATGCACAGAAGAAAAGGGACTTACCAGGAAATGGCTGAAATGAAGTAGAAGCAAAGGTTGTTCTTATTGTATGCAGCTGTTAAATTATTCAGCACATAGTCCTAATGACTGCATCATCATCTGATTCTGTATTAAGAATCCCAGAGTGATTTACAGATCCGGTCAAGAATGACCCAGCTCAATACCTTTTTATTGTTTTTCACTGTAATCTTATTATCCTGTGTCAGAGTGATCTTGTTTGACAACTGCATCAAATTCACTGGGGTGCATATGACAAAATATGTGCTTTACTCATTTCTGCTGCTGCCTTTCATACACTCCTGGGATTGTATAGGCCATCTGAGTCTCAGGAGAGAGTTTTTTCTTTACACTGGTATGGAGATTAACTGATGATAACTAATAGCTTTAACAGCTCTAATTAAACACCACATTGTGGCACATATCACTTGGCAGTTAACTGGTACAGTCATAGCCTGAAAGCAAAAATCAACAGTCAGACTTATTGAAAAATCTTGCCCTCGATTTTATGTTTAACCACTTGAATGCCAAGACATGTCAAGCTGTAGATCCAGAACTATGGACAAATGCTGCTAAATGGTTGGAAATAACAGGAATAACTTTGAAATAAGTGATTTTAAAATGTTATCTTGTGTATATAGGTAAACAACTAACAAAATTATCCGAAGTACAGGACTTGGTGGTGATGGGAGGTTTCAACTATCCAGACATCTTCTGGGAAAATAACAGCAGGAGACAGATTATCCATTGTATTGGAGACAATGTTTTATTTCAGAAGGTGGAAAAACCTAATCGGGGAAGGCTTTTCTAGATTTGATTTTGACAAATCGGGAGGAACTGGCAGAGCTTTTGAAAGTGGAAGGCAGCTTGGGTGAAAGTGATCATGAAACCACAGAGTTCATGATTCCAAGGAATGGTAGATGGGACAACAGCAAAATAAACACAATGGATTTCAAGAAGGCAGATTCTAGTAAACTCAGGGAGCTAGTAGGTAAGTTCATAAGAACATAAGAATGGCTGTACTGGATCAGACCAAAGGTCCATCTAGCCCAGTATCCTGTCTACCAACAGTGGCCAACACCAGGTGCCCCAGAAAGGGTGGACCGAAGACAATGATCAAGCGATTTGTCTCCTGCCATCCCTCTCCAGCCTCTGACAAACAGAGGCCAAGGACACCAATTTATCCCCTGGTTAATAGCCTTTTATGGACCTAACCGCCATGAAATTATCTAGCTTCTCTTTAAACTCTATTATAGTCCTAGTCTTCACAGCCTCCTCTGGCAAGGAGTTCCACAGGTTGACTACATGCTGTGTGAAGAAGAACTTTCTTTTATTAGTTTTAAACCTGCTACCCATTAATTTCATTTGGTGTCCTCTAGTTCTTCTATTTAGGGAACTAATAAATAACTTTTTTAATCGGCCCTCTCCACACCACTCATGATTTTATAGACCTCTATCATATCCCCCCTCAGTCTCCTCTTTTCTAAACTGAAAAGTCACAGTCGCTTTAACCTCTCCTCATATGGGACCCGTTCCAAACCCCTAATCATTTTAGTTACCCTTTTCTGAACCCTGGGAAGTAAGACTAAGTCCCGTGGGAAGCAAGACTAAGAGGAAAAACAATTAAAGACAGCTGGCAGTTTTTCAAAGGGGTACTATAAAGGGAAAAAGAGCACACTATTCCGCTGCGTAGTAGGGATGTTCAGTTTTGAGTAATCAGCTAATCAAGTAGTCAATGAAATTTCCATCAACTACTCAATTAGTCGATAAGAGAGGAGGGGGCCTCTTGTTATCCCAGCTGTGTCTCTGCCTTTGAAATGTAGCAAGAGCCATCTGTAGGTCTTGCTACATTTCAAAGGCAGAGGTGCAGCAGGGAACCCAGGGTGAACAGGGACAGCCACCCTGGCTCTTGCTACATTTCAAAAGCAGAAGCACAGCTTCTGGGATGGGGCGTGAGCTGAGACAGCTGAATCCCAGCTCGCGCCTGGTCCTCTGCTGTGCCTCTGCCTCCCCTTATAGAGGCAGGAAGAGGAGAAGCGAGTAGCCAAGTAGTGACTCGACTACCCAATTTGCATATGTTTATCGGGTAGTCCAGTAGTTGACTAATCCCTTACATCTCTACTGCTTAGAAAATAAAGGAAATATGGCATGAGACCACCCTGGCTTAAGCAGCAGATCTTGAATGATCTAAACATCAGAAAGGAGTCCTATCAAAAGTGGAAACTAGGTCAAAGCATAAAAAAGATGAATATAAATAAATAACTAGAGCTGTCAACTTATATGTGTTAATGCCTGCGATTAATGCAGGGAAGGATTAACATGTTAATTTTTTTTTATGTGTTAATCGCAGGTGTTAATGCTGTGCTGCCCCTCTGAAGTGCTGGTCCAGCGTTTCAAAGGGGCAATGCATTAGGACCTTGGGATCAGCTGGAGTCCCCAGCTGACCCCGGGCTCTGTGCAGCACTGCCCTTTTGAAGTGCCGGTCTAGTGCTTCAAAGGGGCAGCGCAATGCAGAGCCGGGGATTAACTGGGGTGCCCAGCTGACCCTGGGCTCCGCCTTGTGCTGCTCCTTTGAAGTGCTGCCACAGCACTTCAAAGGGGCAGTGCTGCATGAAGCCCCGGGACAGCTGGGGACTCCAGCTGACTCTGGGGTCCCACAGTGCTGCCCCTTGGAAATACCAGGGTGGCCTATCCAAAGGGCAGATGCACCGAGCCTGGGGTCAGCTGAGGACTCCAGCTGATCCTGTGCTCCTGTGGTGCTGCCCCTTGGAAACACTGGGGCGGCCTTTCCAAGGGGCAACTGCACTGAGCCGGGGTCAGCTGAGGACTCCAGCTGGTCCCAGGCTTCACAGCGCTACCCCTTTGAA
This sequence comes from Pelodiscus sinensis, assembly GCF_049634645.1. Classification (NCBI taxonomy): domain Eukaryota; kingdom Metazoa; phylum Chordata; order Testudines; family Trionychidae; genus Pelodiscus; species Pelodiscus sinensis. Next base: position 313,918,892 of record NC_134711.1, read on the forward strand.
ATGCCACCACAGCGTTTCAAAGGGGCAATGCACGTGATTAATTGTGATTAATTTTTTAAATCGCTTTACAGCCCTACAAATAACACAAGTTAGGTGCAAATTAGAAAAGTAAAGGCACAAAATGAGCTCAAACTTGCTAGAGACGTAAAAGGCTATATCTAGATTGCATCCCTTTTTTGTAAAAGGGATGCAAATTAGACGTATCGCAATTGCTAATGAAGCGGGAATTTAAATCTCCCCCGCTTCATTAGCATAACAATTGCTGCCGCTTTTTTTCGGCACGGAGCTTTGCCGGAAAAAAGCGCCAGTCTAGACGCGGATCTTTCGGAAAATAAAGCCTTTTCTGAAAGATCCCTTATCCCTTAAGAGGGATAAGGGATCTTTTGGAAAAGGCTTTATTTTCCGAAAGATCCGCGTCTAGACTGGCGCTTTTTCCGGCAAAGCTCCGTGCCGGAAAAAAGCGGCAGCCACTTTTATGCTAATGAAGCGGGGGAGATTTAAATCCCCGCTTCATTAGCAATTGCGATACGTCTAATTTGCATCCCTTTTACGAAAAAAGGATGCAATCTAGACGTAGCCAAAGGGTAATAAGAAAACCTACAAATATATTAGAAGCAAGAGGAAGATCAAGGACAGGATAGGCCAATTGCTCAATGGGGAGGGAAAACTAATAACAGAGAATATGGAAATGAAAGAGGTGCTTAATGACTTCCTTGTGTCAATTTTCACCAACAAGGTTGATGGCGATTGGACTAACCTAGTAAATGGAGTAGTGAAAATGGAGTAGGTTCAGAAGTTAAAATAAGAAATGAAAAAGTTAAAAATTACTTAGTTAGATGTCGTCAGTCACCAGGGCCTGATAAAATGAATCCTAGAATACTCTAGGAGCTAATGAAGGAGATATCTGAGTCATTAGCTATAATTTTTGAAAATTCATGGAAGAAGGGACTGATTCTAGATGACTGGAAACGGGCATATATAGTGCCCATCTCTAAAAAAGGAAATAGGAAACAACCCAGCAAACTACAGACCAGTCAGTTTGACTTCTGGGCCAGGAAAGCTAATGGAACAAATAATCAAGGAATCCACCTGCAAACATCTGGAAATTAATTAGGTGATAAGCAACAATCAGCATGGATTTGTAAAGAATAAATCATTTCAACCCAATTTGGTAGCTATCTTTGACAGGATATCAAGTCTTTGGGGATAAGAGAGAAGAAGTAAACATAATATACTTAGATATTAGTAAAGTATTTGATAGACTCAAATTACCTTCTTATCAATAAACTAGGGCAATACAAAATTCCAATGTAGATCATTACATTCTGCCAATCAAATGTGCCCTTGCAGTTTCAGATACATATAATATTCTTCACTCGCTGTACTAAACTTTGTGTAGTTTTGTTAAGCTTCTCTGACTTTGTCAGGTGGGGGTGGGGTTGGGTGAGACAACTTTAGTATAGAATATGCATCTGTATTAATTCTGTAAGACACTGCTTTGGGATATAAGCATAGTCATGCTGACTGAAAAATGAGTGAAGGGCCATCAAGAAAATGTAATGATGCCTGGGAATTTTCTAGTGGATTGTGATGGTCACAGAGACCCACTATAAATACTGTATGTATTCAGTATTTTCATTGTGAATCAGAAGAGGGGATTAGCAGATTCTACCAAACAGTGAAGGACCAGCCCTGCCACACTACCAGAAAAAAAGTAATCACGTTAGAAGGAAAAGGACTGAAGATGATTAAGAGGCTGGAGAGACTGATTACTGAGGAATAATTAAAAAGCTAAATTATACTTCTATGATGATGGAGTTAAATAGGAGTTTACAGGACAAGCAGCAGAAGCAGCCCCATGGAGAGGAACATAATGGCTGCCTGTAAGTTTTTGAAGAGTATAAAAATTTATAGAAAGAATTTTTGTATGAGGGAAGTAGCTGTAAATGAGGGAGAGGAGACAGGCCTTTGTTTAAACTGCCTAATGGCGAGCATAGCATGTAGAATAATTTTTCAAGGGAACTGATGGAAACCCTATTAGGTAAGATATGGAAATCTTGACAGGACAAAATATAGGATACTGTAGTGTAACCCATAACACCTTCTGCATGTGGTGCACTGTTCCATCTAATGGCACTGAGGCGGCTTACAAAAAGAATAATGAGTATGCTCTTCAGCCTGAGCTAATAGCCACTTGGCTTTTAACTCATTCAGCAGAGGCTCATGTGCTAAGCTTCACAGGTCCCAGGTTCAATTTCACCTGCAGACGACTGGGTGTCCATCGGCGTTAACAATAGTAAGGAGTAGATGTGCATTGATACAAGAACTAAATATCAGAGGGGTAGCCGTGTTAGTCTGGATCTGCAAAAGCAACAAGGAGTCCTGTAGCACCTTATAGACTAACAGATGTATTGGAGCATAAACTTTTGTGGGCAAAGACCCACTTTGTCAGATGCAAGAACTAAATAGGCCTCCATGCCCAGTTGCATCTCCTCATGCAAGTAGCAGGGTCAACAGAACTCCTTGGCTATCCTAAGCACGAGGACTATGCAACACTAGTGTCATTTCTCATGTTACCCTCTCCAAAGTAGATAGAGAAGTGTGGGGTTCTGGCATTTCCAGGCCTCTCACATCCACCAGCAGAGTGGTGAGGAAAGAATGTTTTTAAGGGTGGTGGGATGGCTCTGTGCACTGGATCTTTGAGAGGCATTCTCTCTGTTTTAGGCACAGTTGGTTTCAGAGTTTATTCTGGGCTAGGGTACAGGGGTTCTCAACATTCTCCTAATCTGGGGTAGAGCTGTAGAGATGCAATTGGGTCCTAAGATTCTATTCTATTAGCCAAGTTTTCCAGGATTCAAAAATTGATCAGTGAAAATAGAATAGCTCCAGGTTTCATTCTCTGTGCTAGCTTTAGCAAGGAACTTGCTTTAAAACAATACCTTTTTGAACATCTAGACCAAATAACCTTTTAAATGTGGGACTGTTTTTTATATCTAAAATGTTTAGCTCATCTTAAAACAGTAAGTGTGATGAAGAGAAAAGCAAAACTGTCTGTAATAAATATACCATATAGTCTGTTTGCAAGGTGGCCAATTCACTTAAACATATTTTTAACTTGAATCACATGAAGAGTCTCAACGAGAACTTCTGTGGTACCTTAGGGTATGTCTGCACTACAGGACAAAAGTCGAATTAAGATATGCAACTTCAGCTACGTTAACTGCATCGCTGAGGTCGAACTAGCTTAACTCAGCTTTGGGCACTTTTTACACTACAGGAATTTGAAAGAAGAACACTCTTCCTTCGACTTCCCTGACTCCTTGTGAAAGCAAGGTTACCAGCATCAACCGGAGTGCCCCTCTCACTTCAAATTAGCTGTTTACAGCGGCAGCTTCAATCTTCCTCTATAGTATAGACGTACCCTTAGGTTATGTCTAGACTGGCATGATTTTCTGCAAATGCTTTTAACTGAAAAGTTTTTCCGTTAAAAGCATTTGCGGAAAAGAGCATCTATATTGGCATGGACGCTTTTGCACAAAAGCACTTTTTGCAGAAAAGCGTCCGTGCCAATCTAGACGCGGTTTTGCGCAAGAAAGCCTCGATCGTCATTTTCGCCATTGGGGATTTTTTGCGCAACAGTTTTTAGCTGTCTACACTGGCCCTCTTGCGCAAAAGCATTTGCGCAAGCGGGCTTTTTCCCGAGCGGGAGCAGAATAGCATATGCGCAAGAACACTGACAGTCTTACATTAGATTGTCAGTGTTCTTGCGCAAATTCAAGCGGCCAGTGTAGACAGCTGGCAAGTTTTTAAAACTTGCCAGTCTAGACACAGCCTTAGAGACTAACCAAATTATATAGAATTATGAGGTTTCATGGGTATATATAACAGCAGAAGTAGTACCTGTCAGTTGTACGACCCCTGTTAATGAGGCTAATTTAATAGGCTGGATGATGCTTTTGATTTAGAACTGCAGATGTTAAAGGTAGGAGAAATTGGCCTTGTAATGGGCCAATTAGTGTCTTTGTTCAAGCCCAGAGTTGGCACATTACAAAGACAATTTCTTCTGCCTTTAATATCTGCAGTTCCACATGAAAAGTTATGTTTGGGACACAACTCACCCACTGAATTAGCCTCATTAACAGGCCCTACAACTGACAGGTTTTTCTTCTGCTGTTATATATACAGGCAGTCCCCGGGTTACGTACAAGATAGGGACTGTAGGTTTGTTCTTAAGTTGAATCTGTATGTAAGTCGGAACTGGCGTCCAGATTCAGCCGCTGCTGAAACTGATCAGTTTCAACAGCGGCTGAATCTGGATGCCAGTTCTGACTTACATACAAATTCAACTTAAGAACCCCAGGCATCCCCAAGTCAGCTGCTGCTGAAACTGATCAGCGGCTGATTCCAGGAAGCCCGGGGCAGGGGCTTCCTGTAGTCAGCCACTAGTCAGTTTCAGCACGGCCGACTTGGGGACGCCTGGGGCAGAGCAGCTGGGGTGCTGCTGGGTTGGTCCAGTAGCGCCGCCGCTCCTCGGTGCTACTGGACCAACCCAGCAGCACCCAAGCTGCTCTGCCCCAGGCGTCCTGATTCAGCCGCTGCTGAAACTGACCAGCAGTGGCTGAATCAGGACGCCTGGGGCAGAACAGCTGGGGTGCTGCTGGGTTGGTCCAGTAGCGCCCAGAGCGGCGCTACAGGACCAACCGGCAGCGCCCTAGCTGCTGTACCACAGGCGTCTGGAGCAAAGCCGCGGAGCACGGGGGCAGCGGGACAGCCCAGACGTGCCGTGGCTGTCCTGCTGCCCGCGTGCTCCGCCGCTTTGCTCTGCTTTGCTCCCCGTCCCCCTGGTCTGCAGACCAGAAGGACGGGGAGCAAAGCGGCGGAACACGCGGGCAGCGGACAGCCCAGACGCGTCTGGGCTGTCCGCTGCCCGCGTGTTCCGCCGCTTTGCTTCCTCTCCCTGGTCTGCTGGAGACCAGGGAGAGGGCCCCGTTCGTAACTGCGGATCCGACATAAGTATCTATCTTGGTTTTTGTTGTGTTCATTCCAGTTCATCTGATGAAGTGGGTTTTACATTTTGGTTAATCTGTAAGGTGCCACAGAATCATTCATTGTTTTTGAAGCTACAGGCCAACACAGCTACTCCTCTGAGATTTTATGAACACACTCAATAATTGATTTCAATGCTCCCAATTTTATCTAGAAGTAAAACCCTGCTTTTATATCCCTGTTACTCTAGATTTGTCCAAGGAAGTCACCTGAAAAGCAATATATGACCCTGTCATTGTATCTAAGATATCTGGGTCTCTTATCTCACACATTTCCTAATAAAACAGTCTTTCCAGCTCCTTAATATTCATACTGAAATGCTTTGCTGGATTGAAGCCTTGTTGTGGTGAGTAGTTTTGCAAATTATCAAGTTGATTTGTTGACAAAATTAGAAAGGGATAATTAGAAGGTTGGAAGGGGGAAGTGGCTTTGAATTTCACCGAGGGGAGGAGGTGTATGTCAGAGTGATAAAGCAGGCTTGGATCCCAGTTCTAGTTTGAAACCTTGTTAAACAAATGTGCTCCTGCTCGGCAGACCCTGAACTAATCTCTGGTGTTTCTTAGAATTTGTCTGTTTAAATGCACTATAAATCATCCATTACTGAAAAGCAGGCATTTCGTTGGGGAAAGATAGAAAATAAATCACATGAGGGATTCTCAATTTTATCAAGAGGAAAAACCAACGGAGCTATTTTTTCTTTGAGATAAGCACTACAAACATTCATTTCACTTTTCTTCTCTCTCTCGCACACCATCTGACTACCTGGAAAACTTTGATATGACATGCAAACATTTTTCTTTGCGTTACTGGAAATTCTTTGAAATATATTCCATTAAAAATAAAATAATCTATTATCACAGAAAAATGCTCTCCAGGAATGGGACGGCATTGATGGATAACGCAGAGTTTTGTGGCTTAGTTCAGATTAGGAAGCACCCTTGTTTTGCCTAAGTAAAGAAAAAGAAAAAAGAAAAATCAATGAAAGCATCTGTATTTATCTGCTGAAAATATGCATTGAATCAGGAGGGCTGATGGGGGGGAGGATAGGAAAGAGGGCAGAAGGGATAGATTCCCTGGGCCCTGGAGATGCAAAGGAGCCCAGAGCTCCCTCCCAGTTGCTGCCACTACTCCTGCAGCAGTGGCGGTGGCCAAAGCCCTGGGACCCTTTTGAATTGCTTCCAGAGCACTGGAGCATTGCTCTGCATGGCTGGGGGGAGGAATGCTACGGTCTGGGCAGTGCTCAGGGTTGCCTGCCCTTGGCCCCACCTCTTCCACTTAAAGCCCGACCCCTTTCAGGGGTGTGGAGCTGCCCTCCCCCACACACACCCATACTTAGTCCCAGAGGCTGCTGCGTCTGCCATCCCCACTGCATAGAATACATAGGACATAATGAGCAAGGTAACTAATCAAAGGACATTAACTTGAGTGGACTCTGGCACTTGAAGCCAGTAAGTCAGTGTTGGGGAGCTGTGTCAGTACTGTGCAGCCACCTCAGTGTGACGCTTCCCTCTCAGAATGAGAGCAAATGTGGCTGTGGAGTTCACTGTTTCCATTGTGGTGTTGAGGGTTCTCTGGCCAGGAGTAAGGCAAGAAAACAAGTTGAGGTGAGCAGAATCCTGGCGTGTTGGTTTTCTAAGACATTGCATTGCACTCTTGCATTACACCGTTCAGCCTAGCACCTACTGTAGGAGGGAGTTAGGCACTGTACTAGAATTCAGGGACATTTGGTTCAGTTCTCACCTGTGCTGCAAATTTCCTGTGGGACTTTGGCCAAGACACACAATTTTTCTGTGCATCGATAACTTGAGGATAAGAAGGCTTCTTTTGTCCCATCCTGTGACTCTGATCTCTTACTCTGTAAGCACGTCAGGATAAGGAAATGCCTCTTCCTATTGTCTAATCTCTTACAACCCTCACTCAAGTGCACAGGAGTGTAATGGAGACCAAGGCTAACCTTGTGGCCTTGCTCAGGGTTGTGACTCCAGCTGAGGCAGGGCGACAAAAGGCTACTCATCCAAGATTCTCTCTTGCAAGCCAGTGAGAGGAAGCCTGGTTTTTGTTCATCCATACACTCTAGACAGAGAAGCTGGCTGGGTACAAGTCACTTGATGAAAAAGGGAGACGTAATTTATTCTTCCCCCAGAGAAGAATCACAAATAATGTTCTGGTCTGTTTTCAGGCCAGTGCAACTACCTGTCCTTTTCTTGCAAGTCACAACTTTAGCCCTTTGTCTTTGGCATGCTGGGGCCCTGTGCTCAGTTGGGGATTTTGGCTGCTATTGTAGTACAAATTAGCTATTATCTGAGTCACAGTATCACTGAGGGTGTGTCTAGACAGCAAAGTTATAATAACTATTGGTATGTCTACACTACAAAGTTAATTCAAACTAACAGCCGTTAGTTAGAATTAACTTTCATAGCGTCTATACATGCAAACCGCTAGTTCGAACTTACTTCGAACTAGCGGAGCACTTAATTCGAACTAGGTAAACCTCATTCTACGAGGACTAACGCCTAGTTTGAATTAAGTAGTTCGAATTAAGGGCTGTGTAGCCACTTAATTCAAACTAGTTGGAGGCTAGCCCTTCCCAGGTTCCCCCTGGTTGCCACTCTGGGCCAAACCAGTAAAACTCTCCTCTCCTCCAGTCCTGGGGCCCTTAAAGGGGTAGACTCTGCCAGCAGTCTTTGCCCCTGAACCAGTGGCCTCAGGATGAGCCAGGGAGCCAGTGCCAGCCTGCCATCCCCCGCCCAGTCCCACAGCACCCAGGGGCCAGCCACGGGCTGTAGACAGTGTGCACCCTCCTGGACTAGTGCGGAGGTCATGGACCTCATTGAGGTTGGGGGACAGGCCCCCAACCTCCATGATCTCCGCACTAGGTGGAGGAATGCGGCCGTCTACGGCCGCATAGCGGCTGCCATAGCCCAAAAGGGACACAGACGCACCCAAGAGCAGGTGCACCTGAAAGTTAAGGAGCTGCGGCAGGCATACGCCAGGGCCACCAGGGGTAGTGCCTCAGCAGGGGCTGCCACCTGCCCCTACTTCCCCACCCTCGACCAACTCTTAGGGGGCGGGGCGGTCCGCGCCAGCTCGGGAGGCAGTGAGCCGGGAATGGAAGGCCCTGACCCGGGCTCACTGGAGGGGCCACCGCCAGCAGTTCCAGCACTGGAGTCGGCAGGGATGTCTGGGGAGGCCATACCGGGTAAGTGCCAGCATTGTCCCCTGCCCGGGGGGGAGGCAGGAAGGGAGACCAGGGACCGTGCGTGTGAGCCATGCCTCCCACGGATCATGCAGCCATCTGTGCACGTGCCATGCCACCCTTGGGCAGGTGGCTCCAGCTGCGTGATACCCAGGGGCTGTGGCCCAATAGGCACACACGTGTGTGAAGAGACCTGACACGCTCCCGAACACGGGGCGGGACCCAGCAGGATGCTCTCCCTTCACACGCCCCCTCTACACAGAGGCAGGGGACATCTCCCATCTCCCCCCCGCCCCGGCCACGCTATACACGGCACAGGGGCATAGGTGTGGTCTTGGGGCAGCTCCCAGTCCCGAGGAGAGCCAGAAATCCTGACCGTGGCCTCTGTATAAACACAACGGCTCTGACGGTGCAGGGCACGGTTGCCCTCACGTCGCGGGGGGGGGGAGGAGGGCTGGGCATCATCCACTGTGTCCCCAGGGAGAACTGACCACTTCTCTTCTTTCTCTACAGCTGCATCAGCTGCTCGTGCAGGGCGCACCTCCCCGCCCGGGACATGCTCCCGCACCCGGAGCACCACCACGGAGCAGGAGTACTGGGACCAGCACCTGGGGTCCCTGTGAGTCCTGCACCACACCGTGGAGGCCTGGATGCGGCAGACCTGCAGCTCCGCCAGGAGCAGTTGGCTGAGGAGTGAGCCAGAAATGCTACCCTGCAGGACCTGCTGCAGACCATAGTGCCCCATGCCCATCCTGCGCCTGCTGCCCCCACAACAACTGTCCCTCCTCCCACTCCTGCCCCCCCCACCTCTTCCTCCTCAACCCCCACACCCTCCTCCTCTATGTCTACACCCCCCACCTCAACCTCCGCACCCTCCACCCCATCCCTCCGGGGGAAGCCGAGGCCCCCTCCCTTGCCGTGCTGGGAGGCGGTTGGCCTGGCGAGACCCCCACCCCTGATCTCTGAGTTTCCCCTCCCCCTCCTTCCCCTTGCTCCCCCTTCCAGCTCCCTCCTCCGAGTTTTCCCCCTCCCCTCTCCCACCCTCTCTCCTGCCCTCCTGCCTCCTTTCTCCCGTCTCCCCACAGTTTCATTCCCCCTCCCCAGTTGTGTTGAATAAACAGAGTTTCTATTTTTGAAAATACGTGTCTTTTATTTGACATCAGGAAGGGGGGGCTAGGGAAGTGGAAGGAGGAGAGAGAGGAATGGGGCACAAGCCCCTGGTGGGGCAGACCGGGGATACTGTTAGCGCTCCTCAGGGTGGAAGCTCTCCTGCAGGACCCCCTGGATCCTGACATCCCCTCGATGGTCCTCCCAGATGGCAGCCTGCACAGAGTGCAGCCAGGCTGCTGGCAACGTGTCCACGAGATGCAGCAGAGTCCCCGGGGGCAGGTCTGGTTCCATGTTGCAGAGTGCCGTGGTGCCCTGAGTGAGGGCAAGCAGAGCACTCCGAGACACAAATGCTTTGCTGTCTGTCAGTGAGGTAGACCAGCAAGCGGGGAACCCTGAGAACTGTCTCTCCGGGGCGGGGGGTCGGGTCCCTTTAAGCACTGCCCTTGGCTAGCCTGAGGCAGCAGCTCCACACTCTAAGTCCTGGTTCTGGCCAGCCTTAACTTCGGTTCAGGGTCCACTCAATGTGGACATGCTATTTCGAATTAGCAAAATGCTAATTCAAATTAGTTTTTAAGTCTAGATGCACTAATTCGAATTAGCTTAGTTCGAATTAAGTAATTCGAATTAAGTTAGTTCGAATTAGTGCTGTAGTGTAGACATACCCTAGGTGACCATCTACACAGCAATTCTGATATTTCAAAATCATTTCGAAATAACAGATGGCTTATTCCAACTTCTGTAAACCTCATTCTACGAAGACTAGCACCTGTTCCAAAATAGCTGTTTCGAAATAAGGCATGTGTAGACGTTCTGCTTCTGCTATTTCTAAATAGCCCCTCACCAGGGCCATTCTAAGTTATTCCTCCTGGTGCTCTAAATGGAGATAGTGCATCTACATCAGACTAATTTTGAGGTTTCCCTGCAGTGTAGATGTGCTATTTCGAAATAAGCTATTTTGGAATAACTATTCTGGAATAGCTTATTCCGAAATAACTGTGCAGTTTAGATGTAACTTTAGAGTCCCTGTGTCAGGGCTCAGAGATCTGTTCTGCTAGGTGCTGCATATCCATATAACAAAAAGATTGTCTCGGCCCCAAAGAGCTCTCATGTTAAATAATCATCATGATTAATAGCAGAGTTACTCCACTTCTGAAGCACAGAATCATCCCAAGTGTCTTTAACTAAAAATCCCTGAGTGCTGAAAAGACTACATCATGGCAGACAGAGTAGCTAAGCTTCTGTGTAGGGCCCCACCTAATTCACTGTCCATTTTGGTCAATTTCATGGCCATACCATTTTAAAACTTAGTAAGTTTCATGGTTTCAGACATTTACATCTGAAGTGTCAAGGTGTTGTAACAGTGCGGGTCTTGATTCAAAAAAGGATTGGAGAGTGGGTTTCACTTCCATATAGGGGAATAGGATGTACCATCGCTCTCCTGCATGGCAGATACTAGCAGTTTGGAGCCCCCAGTTGGGCTGTTCCCAGCAGCATGGGGGGAGATCAGATTTACTTCCAGGCAAGAAGCTCCATTCTGGGCTCTGAAGGCAGCACAGTTGAAGAGCTTTCTGGAGCTGGGGAAGTTACTGGAAAGTGGGTCTGATCTCTCCCCAAGAGAAGGGAAAGAGGAAGTCCTGTCCCTCCCCGCCCTGCCTGGACTAGAATTGGAATCCCATGAACAGTGCGAGATCCTAGCTGGTTCCCGCCTCCATCCCCAATAGCTAGATTTCATGGGGGAGATCTGATTTCATGGTCCATGATACATTTTTCATGATCATGAACTTTGTAGGGCCCTACTTCTGTTAGTTTTATCAACCATGCAACCATCAAATAAATCTGGATACAACTGACTATTCATCGTATTATTGCAGAAGAATGGAGATTCTCTCCTTTATGCCCCAGCATTTATACATCCTTTATGTTTTCCTAAGTCTGTGTGAACTAATGTTATGCTAATCAGAGTAATGATTTCAAAAAGACACTTTCATAATCCTTTTAAATGCTTATCCATATTAATTGCGCTTAGACGAAGCACATTATTTGTTACTGGAGTTGGAAGGCATGCTTACTGCTGTTCCTCACTTAATTCAAATTATTAAGGAGTTTGTTATATAAATTCAGCACAAAGTTGTGATAAGCAAGGACAGTAATTACTGCATGTACACACACACACACACACACACACACACACATTTTCTTCTCTCCAAGTGAACAGATTTCAGTGGTAACAAAGAAATGTAAATGTCTTTTACTGTCTGATATAAAACATTGATCATTATCCAAGAGAATGCACCTCTAGAAAAGGTGACAGTTGTAGTTCATTTAATGCTTTCTTCTTTTTCCTCAACAAGAATTGATCATTATCGTAACATCTCTTTTTATGTTTCAGTTGAATATATATTGTTATCTAAAGAAGAGCTCAAAGTGGTCAAAGGGCCTGATCCAAAATGGCATAGAAGTTGCCTGGAGATTTTCTGTTCATTTTGGCTGCTTTGGAGTAAGCTCAAGATGTCGCCAGGGATCTGGCCTTGTGATTTCAGTGTGTTATTGGAAAAGGATGAAATGACTTCATTTCGGCCTCGCTAATCTCTAAGTCATGCCACTAGCCCTTGCCCGTGTGACTGGCTGTGTGAAAAATCAATGAAACTGATGGTGTAACCCACTGTTCAGTATGCATCACATAGAGCCGAAGGCCAGAAGGGTCCATTAGGTCAGCTAGTCTGATCTCCTATAAATCACAGGCCATAGAATTTCTTTCATTTACTTTCATATGGTGACCAATAACGTGTGTGGCTGAAGCATATCTTGAAAATGCCCCTTTTCTGTAGGATATGAGTCCTCTCATACTCAGGGAAGGCTAATCCCTTTGGTCAGTCTGTACAGGCATGTGGTTTCAGCCCCAGAGGTCTGCTTTCAATTTCCAAGGATGACTGAGGGGTCAGTCATTACATTTACATAAGTAAGAGCATTGAGGACCAGCTCTTAAGTTTTTTCAGGATTTAGACAGAGGAGAGCTCTGTGTAGTAGAAAAGAGTCAGAGACTAAAGCCTGGTACAAGGGGCCTGTTGTAAGGCCTAAGCCCCTTTATGCCAACTGAGAGCAACATGAATTTTCCTTATGTTGTTCAAAGGCCACAAAAGAAATAAAAGGCTAATGATGAGCAGACAGGGTGATCTGTGTTATATTCCACCATGCACCATAACCTGATTTTTATTTCTCCTTGTGTGGTCATTAATTACATAACCAAGTAAACATGCAACTCTGTTCCTCAATATTCCTACATCCAAACTTTTTTACAGCTTCCTGCTTTTAAAAATTATTAATTATTACCCAGAACAAACATACATTTATATAATTATTAGTCCTGTAATAAAGTCTCATTGAAATTCATTGGACTGCATTTTGATGGTCTTAATATAACTAGTGATTAAGGAACGTGCCAATGAAATTGCATGACTGCAGAAACACAGTTCCATCATTCCAATTTAGTGGATGGAGAGGTTAATGGACTCATGTGCCAAGGGAGTGATTAGCTATTTCACATTACATTGCTGTATACATAATGTTATAATCGGCCCTGGTATGTGGAGAGAGAGTAGGATGAATGGCGGGATCAGAGAAATAGCCAAAAATTGTTATGCAAGACAAATAAAATTAGAGATGAGAGACTCATAATGCAGACCATGTTTACCTCTCAGTCCAAGAATGAGCTCCATTACGTTGTAGATGGAACAACCTAATTTATAGTGCAGAGTTTCAGAGGGGTAGCTGTATTAGTCTGTAACTTTAAAAACAATGAATAGTCCTTTTGGGGTGAAAGCTTTGTTTGGGATAAGGGTTTTGATTTTAGATTTTATTAATTTCCCTTGTTACCCCTCCCCCCCCCATATATTATATTTTGCCTCTTAGCAGCAATCATACTCTCCCATGCATCTTTTGGAAGCACAGTTTTCCTATTGGTACACATGGCAATTCTGGTTTGCGGTATATCATAGAATACTAGGACTGGAAGGGACCTCAAGAGGTCATCAAGTCCAGTCCCCTGCCCTCATAGCAGGACCAAATACTCTCTAGACCACCCCGATAGACATTTATCTAACCTACTCTTAAATATCTCCAGAGATGGGGATTCCACAACCTCCCTGGGCAATTTATTCTAGTGTTTGACTACCCTGACAGTTAGGAACTTTTTCCTAATGTCCAACCTAAACCTCCCTTGCTGCAGTTTAAGCCCATTACTTCTTGTTCTATCCTCAGAGGCCAAGATGAACAAGTTTTCTCCCTGCTCCTTATGATACCCTTTTAGATACCTGAAAATGGCTATCATGTCCCCCCTCAATCTTCTCTTTTCTAAATTAAACAAACCCAATTCCTTCAGCCTTCCCTCATAGGTCATGTTCTCTAGACCTTTAATCATTCTCGTTGCTCTTCTCTGGATGGTGCTGGGATAGAGGGAATAATTTCCCAATCTTTGTGGTGCTCATCTCCTGATCTGCAGCATGCAGTTTTTATTGCCCTTATTATTAGCTTGGGTAACTACAACTGTTATTTATATGACCATAAAATTATTGTGCACAATCCCATGTAAATCACAATGGTTTTATCATGAAAGTCAAATGTGAATATATGGGTTTTTTTCCTGGAAAATTGTCATCATAAATTTATTTTTTTTTTAAATTTACAGCAGAGCATCTTTATTTTGATATTTTTATTGCATCCACTAAAAGTTGGTTTGTAGCTGCTAACACTGGAGGGCCATAAATTTGCTTTTTCTATGACGTGATGGCTAAACCCAGAATTGTTTCAATATTGTGAATGCCATATTTAATTTTGATGCTTTGGGTGCTAATCCTGAAAACACTTATGGGTGTTCTTAACACTGCTTCAAATACTGGCTAGAAATTGACTGCACTAGGATGTCCCAGCACATTATCTAACTATTTGTGGAAACACTTATTTAATACATAGGAGTCAGATTTTCTAATGAGCTCAGCATTTAGCCTTTAAGTGTGAAATGGTCAGATTCTTTTCAAATGTGGTCAGGCCTCAATATTTCCTATTGTTCTCATTGGCATCAGTTCATTGTCCAATCCCTACTTTTACTTTCTGAGTTGTGATATAAACATGTGTTTAAGAGCTTTGCAAAGTTGAGACCAATATGAGGTTCATAGGGCTAAACACTCATGAAAATCTGGCCATTAAAATTTGAGCTACACCAACTCAGCCTTAAAAATTATACTCACAGGTGGTAATAGCTCCATATTCAAACTCCGGGTATTCCTTAACCCACCTCTGAACAAAAGCTGATGAGAACAGAGGTGTTTTGAAGTGTGTTCTGATGATCGACAAACCAACATGGCTCTTTTTACAGGGCTTTCAAAGTAAACCTCTCTTTCCATATGCTCATACATTTTTGAAATATTCATCTTTGGCATTGCCCACTTCTCAGATTTTGTCTTAAGCTATAAGTAAATTTGTTTGGCAAGTTTGAGGAAAATCCCCCTGTTGTTTTTGTGTTATGGAAAAGATGAAAGTTAGGTGCTGTTAGAATTCTTTTTTGGATCACCAGTGATGCCAAAGGGGCTCAGAGGCTTCTGATTTTGGGGGTTCAGATTATCTCTCCATGGCAGGATGCAGAGAAGAGCCACCAATACAGGAAAATTCTACTGGGAAACATCTCTTTTGGTGAGAGAACCTTGCAAGCTACAGAACTAAAAGGCAATGACCAAAGTGCTTGAAGATCCAGGATCTGCTGGGAATAGACTCAACATTAGTGTAGAGCCAGGAGCTTTCTTCCTGGAATTGATGCTACTCTAGTAGCTGCCTCTGATTCTGGTGGAAAACCAATATGCATTACCAGAGAAAACTATAGTGAAAAATATAGCAAAAAGACCAACATGGGCAGACAGTTAACAATTAGTCTGTTTTTGTAGATATACTGTAATATTTTAATATTTTTCTGGCTAAGTAACTCCTATTAAAATATCAAGAGGAGATGGGGGGGTGGGGGGGAACAAATAACCTATTAATGTCTCACGAAGAAACAAATACAACAATCACAGAGCTAATTATCTGTACGATCACTGCAATTCTCTATGGGCTGATTTGGTTTGAGTGGAGTAGAAATAGATGAGTTCTCAAATTGCATTTGATTTGCTTCACTTCTCATAAATGTCACCAATCAATCAGAATAATGAAATATGTGTATTTGTGTATAAGTAAAAAAAAAGAGAAAACTCTGAAACGGATGTTAAGGTTGCAAAGCCAAGTACTCAAAGTCGGGAAATGTCAAAGAGAAGTTTCGCTGTGCAACCTTATATCAGCCTGTAAATGGGTCTGCCCTTGTTAGCGCCCCTTGATGGCTGCGGGGAGCCTTATAATCTTTCTGCCCGGTTGTCTGCAAGAGAGGAAGTGTCCAGTATGTAGCCTGGGACCAGGCTTCTTCTTACCCCTAGTTATGGCTGCTTGAGGTTTGGGCGGGAACCCAGGACCACCCACTCCTCTGGGCCCTGGCCCAGAGACCCAATAAGTAGCAGTTACCTGCCGAGTCTCAAGAGTTTGGTTGCGGTCATGTTCCCTGGGCCACTTCCCTGGGAAGGTGCTCTGTCCAGCCCTTTCTTTTGGGCCTTGTGGTCAAGTCCTCCCTATCCAGGATTCTGCAAGGGTTGCCCTTGGCTTACTAGCTAGTCTTCAGCCACTGGACCTGGTTCTGACGAGGTCTGATGTCCAGCTCCCACTCGGAGCGGTCCGTAGTGCTGCTCTTCTCCCGGTCAGCCCTTAGGTCTGCCTGGGTCGAGCTCCAGGAAGGAACTGCCAGGCCCTAGCCCAGCAGTTTCTTTTATACTGGTCTGCTGGGTCCTGATTGGCTGCCTCTCCAGCAGCCACTCTGTCCTGCCTGGAGGACCTGTTTTCTTCTCCTTTCGCTGGGATGTTGTGTGGCAAGGCCTCTGGACTCCTGTAGGGGGCATCGGGGCTTAGTGCACTCCATCACACAGCCCTTCTATGAATATGCATGATGACACAATTTTTAATAAATTGGTACTATTTTTTTTCCAGGACGCCGCTTGATTTCAGTGCACAGGGCAGACTTGATCTAGGAATGCATTATGTTTGTGTGGTGCAGGAGACTTGTGTGTAGAAATCCTGCATCATTTATTGGAAAGTGTGTGTTGGATGAAGTAGGATGATGGTCTCATGGTTGGGGAAGTTAAATGCTGCTGTGAGGAACTGGATTCTCTTCTTGTCTTTGCCAAAGCATCTACATCAAAAGTGGGCAATAACGGACCTGTAGGCCAGATGCAGCTTACCAGTTACCTCTGGTGGACTGCTGCTGCCATATTTACCAGCACCGCCACAGGTATGGGCGCTTACAGATCTTTTTGTTTGCGGATTGCTGTTCCCAGCCAATGGGAGCTCTGGGAAATTGCATCCCGGTCTGTGACTCTTCCTGCAGCTCCCATTGGCTGGGAATGGTGAGCCTCGGCCAATGAGAGCTGCAAGTACCCATACCTGAGGAGGTGCAGGTAAATAAAATGTCAGCGGTCTGCAAGGAGCTAACCCTGGGGACTGCATCTGGCTTATAGCCCATCCCTATTCCACATCGTGCTGGAAAATTCACTTGAACCAAAATGTTTAGCTGGCCACTAATTGTGAGTTTGTCATTTTCTGGATGCCCAGCTTGAGACCCTGGGTCTAAATTTGCATGTCCTGTACACTCACAATGGCAGTTGAAGTTGACTAGAGCGGTGCTTTGAACATATAGGATGCTATTAAAAACGCTAAGTATGTAAATGCTGGAAAAATAAAGGCCTTGGGGTTTCAAGCTGAGCATCCAAAACGAGTGTACACTTTTCACAATTTTTGGTGTAAGCCCTGTGCCTCAGTTTCCCCATCTTTCCTACGGGGGAATAATGTCAATTTTTCAGGATGTTGTGAAGATAAATTAGCATTTGCAAAGCACTGCGTATAATGCGGTCACCCTAAGACCAAGGAGAGAATGAATAATTTGTGGTCAGTGCAGGGTCTTGGTGGTAGGCAATCCCTTTTATTCTAACTGAGTCTGAGTTAGGATAAAGGGAAATGCTGACCCTTCGCACATTCACTCAATGAATGTGAAAACAATGATGTGAACTTTACTTCTAGCCTCTCCCCATTGGTGTCTTGTCCGGTAAATAAATTGGGAGGTGTGGAGCTAAGGTTTCACATACTCTTTGCCCCTCTCTGACCACTAGCCAGGATGTGGGGCACTGCTCCCCACCAGACCCAAGATCTGGGTAAGATGCTGTGATAGGTGGTAATTCTCTGAGGTGGGAAAATGTCCTTATTGTGACTCTGAAAAGACAGTGCATTGTCTGATATTATCTGTATAACTCATCTATAATCTGATAACGATTTAAGGAGAACATACACAATGGCCCTTCCTCTTTTTGAGGGTGTATGACCAATGCAATTCAGCTTCCCGATTCAGGCTGAGTAGAATCCTGATCTCATCTGAGAAAGATGAATGATCCGGTGACTTTCCATTCACCCTTGCCATGTTATTAACCCCGTGTGCACCTCTGTTGCTTTTGAGCTGCATATTGAGCACTTCCAGCACTGTAGCATTCATTTGCACAGCACTGCTTATTCATAAAATGCATCTACACCATCTCCCCTGGAGAAAATATCCTGTATGTTTATTTGGCTGGAAGAGATACAGATGCATCCATGTTCCAGTGAACACGCCAATAACGAGGAGTGTCACACAGACCTTGACGCTGAATTGCTAACAAGCCAACTTCACTTCTGTTTAAATTGCTGCTTAACTGAACTTCACATAGAAAAGAATCATCAAGAGGATTAGTTCTGAAAATTCCACTAATATGTTGCAAGCTAAATTATCTTTTCAACCTCCATTGCCTTTGATTTTGTGTCATCATTTGTATTTGTACTAAGCAGGTTCCGAATATTCCCATTTTGATCTTTTTGCATTTTACATGTATTTTCACAAATAGGAAGGATTGGACAACAGAATTTAAAGATGTGGTGAATCACCACTATGAAAGTTAGAAGAGATTATTGTTTAGAATTCGAAAACACAAATGTTGGCTAATATTATATTCTATTAAATAATTTAATTAAAATGCTTTGAGTTCTAAAAAAAAGTGACAAATACCCAAAAGCCAGGAAATATTACCTTAACCATCTCACTATAGATGTACGGGAATTCTTTAAGGACTACTTATATTGCTCTTGAAATTAATGATTTACATCCATCAGTGTAATACTTTCTCTGGCCAAGTCACTGGCTATGGGGAAAAATACTGTGAGAAACACACGTCATTGAAGTTGGTTACAAGACTCCCAGGTCTTGATTTTCAAAACTGTGTGCTGCTTCCTGTCTGCAAAAATAAATGCTCCTTTATATTCTGGTACAGTGAGATTCAAACTGAGTATTTGTGGACAGAAAGGGACATGCATCTAACTGGTGATTTCCATGTACAGCTATACCCAATTTACATATGGATTTCAACAATCACAGCTACCATGAGTGCAGATTAGACACTTCTGAAAATCAGACCCTTTTCAACTTTACTGGGAGCAAGAGCAGGCCTTTACTGAAATGTTTGCAACTGGATTTTTTAAGTTGAATATTAATGTTGTGAGGAATGTACTATAGATCACAGCTTTGTTATTTTTACTCTTTAAATGAGCCAAATCAAGAAATAACTCTTTCCTCGTATAGCATGTGAAATAGTTTGCTACCACTGCCTTAAACAGAGACCTGAAGAGTGGAGACGAAGAAAAATAAACTAACATGTTCCATGCATGGTGAATGTGAATATCTTTGCACATCTTTTCAAGCTTGGTTCTATTGCTTTGTAAAAAGGCAGGCCAGACTTCACCTGAAGCAAATCACAGAAACTCTAAGCCAGGAACTTACCTCTGCAACTAACCTCATTGCTAACTCTGTCTAAATATTTAAACAAGTGACATCATCATATCAGCCACCCCATTAGGGGCTTATCTCCCTGCATATCTACTAATATGTTATATGCCATCATGTGCCAGCAATGCCCCTTTGCCATGTATACTGGACAGTCTCAGTGCCAAAGGACAAATGGACACAAATCAGACATCAAGAAAGGTAACATACAAAAACCAGTAGGAGAACACTTGAACCTCCCTGGACACTCATGGGTACATCTACACTGCATGCATATTTTGAAATAAGCTATTCAGGAAGAAATACTCCAAAATAGCGGCAGCTTCGATCTTCCTCTGTAGTGTAGATGTACCCTTAGTCTTTAAGGTGCCAAAGGACTCCTCAATGTGTTATATGTTATATTGTATGAAATTCAATAAAGAGAAACCCAAAAGAATTGTTTTCAATTGAGCCAGACTTCTTTCAGGATTTTCTTTCATGGAGAATATTGAAACATACAGATTTTGTTACAAAGTGGAATAAAAACAAATTTTGAAATTTTCCATGCAATGAGATTTCTATTCTCCATTTGTCCCTAAAAGGAGGAGAATGGGTGAATTCTCCATAAGCCATTTCTCTATCCTTTGCCTCACCACCAGGCAAGGCTGCAAACTGTACTGCACCATAGAATGGGCCACAGTAGCAATTATGCAACTTGTGCATGCCTAAGAACTCAAAAATGTTGTGGCAGAATGCCTCCCTCTGGGTGCCTCCTGTCTGAGCTCCAAATTATTATAAATACATTCATAAAAACCAGTCGCCTGGCAAATGATTTTTTTAGCTGAGGCTATTTCACAGAAAGAGGATTTCTTGGTCTTTTCTCACTGCAATGACATAAACTCCTGCCAACTCTTCATGGCACAGTTGATTGGGATTCAGATTTCATTCTTTGCCAGTGGAATTCTGGTGTCTTCCCCTATTCTTTTATCTGTCCTGGGCCATCAGTGAACCATAGAGCAGGAGAAGGAAGGGGCTGAGATTACTTAGGGACCAACCCGGATGCTAATTTCACACCACACATGAAGGGATACATTTTTTCCAGATCTCTGGGAATCAGCTTGCAACCTTGAGGACTCAATCCCCTTATTTTCACAAATGTACACTATCTGTACTTTTCATTCATGGCCATGCATTTATTTAGTCCAATTTAAGTTTTCATTCATTATTTGACTTTTTGATCTGCTTCAGCGACAGTTTCCATAGGGTGATTGAACACATTGTAGGTCAAGAAATAGTTCACGTTATTTATTTTAAATGTTGCTATCAGTTAAATTGACACACTCCTTAGTCCTCATTGTAAGGTTCAATGTAAAATGTGAGGGAGTGATCAGTTTTCACACTATTCTTTGATCTCTAAATACCTTGAACAAATCCTCTGTAGTTCTTCCTTTCATGTTTGTCAATCCCAGTAAAGCTTTAATGATCTTCCCTAGTCTTTTTTATGAAATTGCAAAGAACCCCAGATCTTTAATAAAATGGACAGTACACCAACTGATGACGTATTATTATTTGTGCCAGTTTGGTACTGTGTGCATTATTTTGTAATCAATCAGTGTTTCCCTTTTTGTTTCTTTAACTGCTATTTCACTTAAAAATAAAATGTTAAATATGCTGCTGTCATGGAAACACACTAAATTTAGTCCAAGTTTGCTACCGTTTTTTTTAGGATTTTGAAATACAGGCAGTCCCCGACTTACATGGATCCGACTTACGTCGGATCCCTAGATACGAACGGGGTGAGGCAACTCCCGCACATGCGCCAGCAGCATTCCCGGGGCTCGCTCACCTGGGTCCTAGGATCCTCCTCCTCCTCGGGCCGGCTCCAACTGGGGTCCCGCAGAGCTGCCGGGCAGAGGAAAAGTGCCTCCCCACGCCCGCTGCCCCCCCCCCCCCCCGCCAGCAACAGGCTGCCCCCTCCCCTGAGCAACAGGCTGCCGAACAGACAAAAGCAGCCTCTCTGCCCCTCCTCCCCTCTATACATGCCAGGCTCCCGGAGCGCAGCAGCGTCCCCGGGGCTCGCTCACCTGGGTCCTAGAATCCACCCCCTCCTCCTCTTCAGCCGGCTCCAACTGGCCTCTGCCTGCAGCAGCTGGCCACAGGGACAGGGATCCCGCAGAGCTGCCGGGCAGAGGAAAAGTGCCTCCCCACGCCCGCTCCCCCCCCCCCCCCCGCGGCCTCGCATCCTGCACGCCTCCCCCCTCCCCCCCTGCCAGCAACAGGCTGCCCCCTCCCCTGAGCAACAGGCTGCCGAACAGCAGACAAAAGCAGCCTCTCCGCCCCTCCTCCCCCTATACATGCTGGGCTCCCTGGGCAAACAAAGACTCCACCAAAACAAACAAAGTGCTGGCCTCCTTGTGTTAGCAAAAAAAGGACCCTCCTCCTAGAACCCTGGGTGGTGTGTGGAAATAAAGCTATTAGCTCAAAGCATGGTGCAGAGCTGTTTGGTATTTGATGAGTTACTCCTTTAGTCCTGAGTTTGTCACAGGGACAGAAATAGATGTGAAATCTTCTGAACAGGGGAACAGACAGCAAAACAAACATTAGAGGGGAGTTAACCTTTCCCTATGCTATCCAAAACAAAAAAAAATGTTTGGCTAGAGTTTCCCCTACAATATGTACCAGTTCCGACTTACATACAAATTCAACTTAAGAACAAACCTACAGTCCCTATCTTGTACGTAACCCGGGGAGTGCCTGTATGTGCCTTTTATTGCTGTATTTTCCCTTTGTGTAACACAGGGTTTTGCACGCGCAATAAAAGGAGTGCTTCAAAATTTCAGGCTCTGCTCTCATTGATTTCAATGGCATTTTGGTGTGATCATAGCCTCAAGCCTTCGAGTCAGTTGAAAGAGTCCCATTGAGGGAGTTGGACTGGATCCTAAGTAAGAATTGCAGCATGGAGCCTTAAAAGCATAATGAAGAATTCATCTAGGATCTAATTGCAATGTCAACCATTCAGACTTCAACTTTTCATTTCAAATTTGTTTTTCATATCCTAAGGGTTGAGTAATTATTTCAGGAAGCTCTTGCTGCATCGACTGCATAATCTGTCTCTGATGATAACCTATGAAAGAGCCACAGACAAAGTCTCCTTGGCCATAACACCAAACAAAGAATGAAGAGTAAAGGACCAAATTCTACCTTCAGATGTAAGCCTCTGGCCCTGGTACTGGATGGATAGTCCAGTGATTGAGGAGTCACTGGTCTTGATCTGAGATGTTGGATGTCTCAGTTTAGATCCCTGCTTCAAACTTCCCATCTGCCTCAAACTTCCCATGTGATTTCAGGCACATCTATTCATCTCTCCTTTCTCAGGTACTTCCTATCTCCAGAATGGGTGTAACATTACTTGACCACATTACAGAGGTATTATTAGTATAAACAAACTGAAGATTATAAGAGGCATTAATTCATTGAATGGCATCCAAATAGAAGAGTGATGAGCACACTGATAAATACAATTCAAACTCCCTTCACAAGGGTATGAGTGGATGCAAATATAGCCATTAGATTCCGCTTAATCTTTTAGTCACTTTTCCTCTTGTAAACTTTGAGAAAAGGCCTTTTAAATGGAGAGAGAGCTAGATCAGGTTGTGAATTCTAGGATGTAAATTAATCGGGAAGCAAGTGATTAAGTGACATTGATAATTCGAAATAAGGGGTTTATTTCGGAATCGCCCTTCTCTGCTGCGTGTAGACGCGGGCAGTTCTTCCAGGCTAGTCAATTTCCAAAATGGCGACCGCCGTGATATTTAAATCCCGCACTTCATTTGCAATTTTGGTTGCCCTCATTAGCCTCCCTAGTTAGAACTAGGGAGCTAGTGTGGACATACCCTATGAGTATTAACAAATCTTATTAATATCCTGAATTTGTTACTTTTTAAAATACCCATTTTATTTTGCCATCTTCTTCTCATTATCTGTATCTTTTCTGTTCAGATTCTGAAAATGAAAAATCAGCTGGATCCCTGTGTGTTTTCTCTAAGCCCCTAAGAATTTTACGGATAGTAAAACTGGGAATGAAAACACTGATTACATTTGGGGTGAAATGAATAACAATTGAGTTCTTTGAGGAAAAGACAGTTTATGAAATCAAGATCTTTTATTAGCCACTTAAGTATGGACTTGGGTGCAAAAGTTGGGCACCTAAGTTTGAAAAATATGGTCTAAACTATGAATTTAATATCAAGTGCCAGGAATGGAACTGCAGATTCATTGGTCCCAGTCCAATTTCTAACCCATTAGATCAGCCTGGTATATCATAACTATCTGCAGCGTTGTGAGACTCTCAAACCTACATTCACTTAGTGAGCCTTGAAACGTTCACTTTATTTCTTCTTCCTCTACATTTTCTGTTGGGAAAGCAATTAAACAATATGCCTCTACATTAAGATTGGCTTTTTCACAGATTAAATCTTGTGGTGAGTGAAAACTTTATTGAGAGTCAATAGCAGTGCCTGCCCAGTTACTCCTAAATTCAATAAGTCCTGCTTTGTCAATATCTTCCTCTCCTACTCCTCACTCTGGATAATTACATATGCTCCCTTAGGAATTTCCCAGTCGACATTTCTCTTCTTGTGTATTTTTGTGTTTGGTGCTCAGAATATCTGAGTTGCAGTTTTATGCATTTTAGAGCTCACTTTGAAAGCAGAGCCTAAGGGATGTGGTAATATTGAGCAGCAAACATAAAAAGAGGTGTAGTAGTAGCTAGCTCTGTATCCTTACCATTTTTATTTGGATTCTCAGAGGAGTTCTCTCTCTCTCAGTATATTCCTGCTTGGAAGTTGTCATTTAGGGTCTACTTGAAGATGGATGTGTGCTTGTAGCTCCAATGTGAGTAACTACTTTTGATGGAAATTTATAGCACAAAAATCATGATAATACATCTTGAGTATGAAGCTTTTATTCCCAGTGAACATAATAAACTGGGTTTCAGAAGCCTGTGTCTTGTTATAATTCACAATAACTGTTTCTTGAATCGTAACTAGCTCTCCTATTGAGCACAATGCAGTACAGGCAGTCCCCGGGTTACGTACAAGATAGGGACTGCAGGTTTGTTCTTAAGTTGAATCTGTATGTAAGTAGGAACTGGCATCCAGATTCAGCCGCTGCTGAAACTGATCAGTTTCAACAGCGGCTGAATCTGGATGCCAGTTCTGACTTACATACAGATTCAACTTAAGAACCCCAGGCGTCCCCAAGTCAGCTGCTGCTGAAACTTATCAGCGGCTGATTCCAGGAAGCCGGGGGCAGAGCAACTCTGCCTCGGGCTTCCTGTAGTCAGCCGCTGGTCAGTTTCAGCAGCGGCTGACTTGGGGACGCCTGGGGCAGAGCAGCTCGGGTGCTGCTGGGTTGCTCCAGTAGCACCGCTCCTCGGCACTACTGGAGCAACCCAGCAGCAACCCAGCTGCTCT
Source organism: Pelodiscus sinensis (assembly GCF_049634645.1). NCBI lineage: Eukaryota > Metazoa > Chordata > Testudines > Trionychidae > Pelodiscus > Pelodiscus sinensis. The sequence goes on from NC_134711.1 coordinate 313,943,622, forward strand.
GCCCCAGGCGTCCTGATTCAGCCGCTGCTGAAACTGACCAGCAGCAGCTGAATCAGGACGCCTGGGGCAGACCAGCTGGGGTGCTGCTGGGTTGGTCCAGTAGCGCCGAGGAGCGGCGCTGCGGCACCAACCCAGCAGCGCCCCCAACTGCTCTACCTCAGGCGTCGTGGGCAGAAAAGCCTGGTCTGCTGAGGGGGAGGGGGGACTAGCTGCGCCCCCCCCCCCCAGCAGACCAGGGAGACGGGGAGCAAAGCCTCGGAGGCCGCCCGCAGCGGGACAGCCGCGGCGCACCTGGGCTGTCCCGCTGCGGGCGTCCTCCGCGGCTTTGCTCCGCGTCTCCCTGGTCTGACCAGCAGACCAGGGAGACGGGGAGCAGCTTTTCTCGCCCCGGAGGACGCGGGCGGCGGGACCGCGGCTCATCTGGGCATCCCGCCGCTCCTGTCCTCCGGGGTGAGAAAAGCCCCGTTCGTAACTGCGGATCCGACATAAGTCGGATCCGCGTAACTCGGGGACTGCCTGTATATGGCCTGCAACAAATAAATTCTGGAGTTGATCAGTTTAGCATAGCGGCTTATTGGCTTATCCCAGGGAAGAATATTTAGCTCATGGGATTGCTTACCTTTCATTAGGATCTCAATGGTATGACCTGTTATGTGCAGGATATACATAATAAATCCAGTTCCCTAACAGGTTCAGACCTGTAGCAGCTGACAATCAGGCAGCAGACAGAGTTACTACTATCAGAATGTTATCATCTTTCTTATCTTAAATTTGAAAGGGAAGCTCCCGAGCAACTAATAATTGTATTCTAAGGACATGCAATGCACAAGTTATCTTTGGGGATATATCTACAACCAGAGGGTCTAATATGTAGAGATTAATATAGACACCTTGGGGAAAGCCGCAGCTTTTTAACCAAATTAACTGATGGGAATATCTGCAGCCCTTCAAAATGTAGGAACAGTTTGGTATCAGGAAGGGGAGCAAAGCTACAGAGAGCACTAGGAGAATCGGTAGAGGAAGCCTGTTGGAATAGCTTTTCCTTTGATGCACAAGCCTCAGAGGTGTTGTAGTTTGGCCAAATAGAATCTCTGCCCATTGGGCATTTGTGTGGGCTACTTACATCCATCTCCCACTTAAAGGGTAGGGCAGCGCTTAGAAACAGAGAGACCACAATCACAGGGAAAGAAGAGGCTGTTAGAAGTGTTGGGTTGGCAGTGGAAATCAATATCTGGACGGGCCTAAAGGTCAGCGAAGGTTGAGGTTGGAGAACATTTTCATACTGTGCAGTGCTGTATATATGAAATGGAAGTTAAGTGTTCTGTTAGCATTAGGGGCGCTGGCAGCTTCCTCAGGTCCCTGGGCAAGGTGAGTGTGTGCAGGGAGAGAGAGAGGGGAGAAGCTCTTGCTCCTAGAATGGATAGGGGGCTTGGGCAGAACGTGTAGGGATGGGAACAGCCTGCCCTGAGTGCCACCCAGAGCGCACCATGCTGGCCCCAGGCAGCCTTCAGCATTTCCCAGAGTGCAGCGTGGTGCCCCCAACCCTTTGCGTTGTCTTGAACATGCCATGCGGTATTCCGGCAGCCATTTAAAGGGCCTAGGGCTCTCCCACATTGGTAACAGTGGCAGTCAGGAGCTCTGGTCCCCTTTGAATTGCCGGGCCTTAGGGCAATTGCCCCCTTTGCCACTCCCTCCCTGCATTTGCAAGCCTAGTTAGCATTAGACTCTAGAGTTTCCATTTCTGATCTAAGACGATTTACCTGGAAATGCTGTCTCGTGTTTTCAATATCTGCCTTTCTGACCAAAGCTACTACGTTTCTATAGCATCCATCACAATAGAAACTTAAGCACAGTTATAATTTTGAATAGGGATTATTATACAGAAACATCGGTCTGTCATATGCTAATTTTATATTTAATCATTTGCTAATTATGTGATTATGTATAAATGGCTTTTTCATGGAGGAGTTACACATGGCTTTCAGGAGATGTGCGCTATTGCATGAAGCTGAAACTTTAAATATAGCACTGAAAGAATAGGACTTCACAGTATTATAGGCAATGAAAGTCTGAAGTTGTCCTATTCATGGGTTTGTGGCTGAAGAAGAGGGGACCTGCGTGCACATTTTCAAAGAAAGCATATGACACTGAACTGAGGATGAGTGAGAAGCACCTCCTGTGCATTAATATTATTTTTAGTTAGTATGTATGAGGTTCTTCTAGCCTGAAACTGTCAAATATGGCAGTTAATTTTCTGTCAAGACACGGTGTTTGTTCTGTGAAAAGTATTGTAAAACAGAAATTATAATTAATAAATAGTTTATGCCACTCTAGGATGTGTGGGTTGGTGTGTGTGTTTAAATATGTATATAAAATCATTCTGTATTTAAAAAAAACTAAATTGATATTATGGGAGGAGGAAGGAAAATGGTTTGGAATATATGCATATATAATGTTTTACGCATTTTTCAGTAGTTTATATACGTCTTTTTGACCTTGCTGGAAATTTAAGGTGAAAGCCTAATAGAATAAATAATAATCTGTCTCTAAATGACTGATGCATCTAATTCAAAACCAGCCAATATCATCTTGACAACAAGTGTTCCTAACCATACAGGTATATAATTATGTAGCTATGACTTCAATATAGAGGTTAATTTGAGAATAGTTACGTGCAGTGGTTCTTTATAATATATCTTGTCTTCATGTAGAAATGTTACCTTTTGTGCCAATAGCAATGTTCATTCATCTCCAGGTTTCATCCAGCGTGACTAGAAGAGGCTCCTTAAAAATAGAGTAATGGCAAGGTTACCAATGAGTTATAGTTTGTCATTTCCAGTGGGAGGTAATAGATAGTGCTGGAATGTAATATGCATAAGTGTCTTAGGTATCCAGGATGACCCTCTGGTGAACAAATTCTAGTCTCTGTAAATTTACAATATATATCATCCTCACTGTGAATTTTGCATGGAGATTTGAGAGAATACATGAGGCTGAAAGAAAGGGGAAAAAATACATGCTCCAACCTAGTGTCAGGTTCTGCTACCCTTAATTCTGCAGGCCTTTGAAACAAATCCATCTCTCACTGCCCATGCTGAAAATGTCTTCCTCTTGGGTTGGGATGTCTCTGTAGGTGCCTTAGCAATGTGACTATGGTGGAACCAGGCTTCTGGGAGCTGGGATGAACCGAAGGCACTTGAGTTGATGGATGACTGTGTGAGACTCTGGCAAAATTCCCCAAGGTATATGCAAAGTGCCAAGATGTACAGGTTCCTAGGACAGTGAACCCTCGCTTAGCAGGGGGGTGAAAAAACTGTGCACGACCTTCCCAACAAATGGAATGACTTGTGAAAATCATAGCAAGTTTCCAATATTGCCTCCCATGGAACTTACTATGTGCTGTGAGGATCTCTTCCCCCTCGCCCCACAGATAAATAGACCAGTGTATTTCTCCTCTTTTCAACTGCCTATGGGGGTGAAAAGGGGGTATGTCTACACTACCCCGCTAGTTCGAACTAGCGGGGTAATGTAGGCATACCACACTTGCAAATGAAGCCCGGGATTTGAATTTCCCGGGCTTCATTTGCATAAGCCGGGCGCCGCCATTTTTAAATCCCGGCTAGTTCGAACTCCTCATTCCACGAGGAGTACAGCTAGTTCGGATTAGAAGCCTAATCCGAACTAGCTACTCCGTGCCGCGTGTAGCCGCGCGGCACGGGGTTCGAACTAGCCGGGATTTAAAAATGGCGGCGCCCGGCTTATGAAATGAAGCCCGGGAAATTCAAATCCCGGGCTTCATTTGCAAGTGCGGTATGCCTACATTACCCCGCTAGTTCGAATTAGGAGGGTAGTATAGACATACCCAGAGAGAGAGAGGGCCTTAGCTTACTTCATAGAGTGTTTCAGCATTTTACCATCAAACTTTTTTTTTAAGTTTGTATCCACTTGGGGTGGCAGGTGAGGGGAGAAGACAGCTGAATAATTTAGTAAGGTAATAATGCTTGGGTTAGATTTTAATCATTATTATTGAAGGAGAGATCAATAAATCACTCTGCTTTTATCTAGGATTTTGTTCTTTCCCTTAGGGAGCCTGTCCTTCACTCAAAAACTATTGTGTGACATGTTTTATGTGTTAAAATGGAGACATAATAAGAAATGACTTTTACTGCAATCTTCCTATGAAATAATGCTGAAACAGATCAATAGTACAATGAATAAAAAGTAAAGGTCTATAAGGATGATTGATGCAAGCTTGTTCCTTTATGTTCTTGTCCATAACTAGGGCTGGGAAAACCAGTCAGTACAAAGGAGACCATTGCCACTTTCCTTCCCAAAAAGCCCTTTGCCTCTGTCTAAAGCAAAACCAGCTGCCTATTTTTTTAACTCTGATTTGTCAGAAGGACATTTTTAAATGCCCAAGTCTTTTGACCAGGACTTTGGTGATCTGAGTTCAGTTCCACTCTTTGCTACAGACTTTCAGTGGAATATATCCCTAAGTGATTTAGGGATATATTATTAACAGAACAGTCCCAATGGAGTCAGTGGGGCTATTTGTGGTGTTATTCTGTGTCAGGAGAATAGTATCAGGAGAACTATGCCTCAGTTCCCCATCTGTAAACTGTGGAGGAAATAACACTTAATTTTTCCTCACTGTTATATCTGTGGGATCTATTTAAATCATAAGCTCTTCAGGATGGGGCCCTATAATGTGCTTCCATTCAAGTGTAGGCCAATGAGGCCCAATCTCAGTTTGGACTCATGATGGCACCCAATATTATGGTATCAGAGTGCCACCTGGATTAATGATATTGGCATTGTGAGACTCCTGGTAAAGTTGAGTCTGCAACTCTTTACCCTCCTTAAAGGTTAAATATTTAGATATTGTTTTCCCTTCCGGTTCCCAAATTCTAGGAGAATGTCTGCTCCCATGGTAAAGCTCAAAATATCATTTTTAAAAAATGTTGCTTACTGAGATGCATAGGCCAAGGTTGCAGAGTCTAGAGGTTTGGGGAAAAAAGCGATTAATGCATCATAAAACTTTGGAGTACTAGGCTGAATCCTAGAATTGTTCTTGAGGGTGGATTTTTCTAATATAATGTTATGTCTCTCTGTATAGAGGAGTCCTGTCACCCTTGGGTGATAAGGTTTTCATTGTATTAATAAATGGCATGTTAAGATTCATTAAGAGGCAGCGAAACCTTAGAACTGCCTTAAGTAGGATATGCTTTCTGATTCACTACAGTCATAGTTCTTTCACAATTATCCATATGTGCAGAAATGTTTAGAATGTGCTGATCATTCCCATGCTAATTATAAGCTTGTGGCAAAGCTCATTTTTCATTACTGGGATCATGCCTTGTTTATTGGGTTTGATGAGTTGTTTGTTCTGGATTGATGCACTGTAGTTTTGCTGAAAGTTTCACATTTGAATTACAAATGGACTTGGGTAGTAGGGGTGTGTGTATTTTTTTTTAAACTTACTAATATTCATTCTTGGTAGCTCTACAAGCATAATTTTGACTGAAATAAACTGATCTCAAGAGGTACATGCATAACCCTTTAACTGTAAATATTGATTATTTATTCCATCTGAATAAAAGGAATGGAATTCTTACAGACTTTTGTATATTGCTCATGTAGTTATATCACAAGAAACGCTCTTATTTCCTTCCTTTTGTCCTCTAGTGCCAACACAAGCCAATTCTTTCCACAGAAGAGGACTTTTTCATCTCTAACTTCTTATAGGTTTCTGTTAGAGATTTTTGCAGATGCCAAATGGGGATTGGGGTATCCAAATTCCTTAAAATTAATGGAGCTGGGCATACAAATCCCATAGGTTGCTATGAAGAAAATCTCAGTGCTAATATGTAATACTTATGTTCAACTATCAGCTGTGCATGTTATGCGTTCAAAAGCCATCATTGGTCACAAGATGATTCTACTAACAAGAAAACCAAAGTATGCATCCTAATTATTTTACCTTTTAAAAACGAACATTTCCAAAGATGAAGAGTGGCCTTCTGGTTAAGGTATGTGACTGTGACTAACTTCAGACATCATATTCAGATCTTGGCTCTGGTACAAACTTTTGCTAGGGAAAAAAAGGATGTTCTTAACTCAAGTTAATTAACATCAGGTAAATTGGTAGTGAAGACAACAGATCTGTAAAATTGTGTTTAACTATGAACTGACCTGTCTTCACTAGGATTTTTACCTTGTGTTAGCTTCCTTGATTTAAGAACACACAGGCCTCAGTTCACCATTTGGAAAATGGGGCTAATTAGTGTAATAATTGTTTCCTTTCTTCCACTTGGTTGTGCCCATTTTAATTGTAACTATTTGGTTGTGAGTACTGTCTCTTTCAAAGTCATCTAAGGGAGTTATATGACCAAATCTTGTTGAAAATCTACACAAATTGTGCATCTTGTAATGTCCACAGCATACAAAAAGAAAACATAGATAAAAATATGGAATACTCTTTTTAGAAGATTGCAATGTTGCAATTCTTAAAATCCAGAATCTTAATACACAAAAGCCAGAACGATAGAAAGAGTCTACTCCCTAATGCAGAAGTGCCATCTTGCTCTAGACCAGCAGTGGATAAATTCAAGCTTGTGGGTAGATTTGGTTTGCCAGGGTTAGCCTCTGAAGGGCAGGTACCCATTGACTGCAAATTGCTGTTCCCTGCCAATGGGAGCTTTAGGAAATGGTGTCCTGCTCCATACTGCTTCCTGCAGCTCCCATTGGCCAGGAATGACAATCTGTGGCCAACAGTAGCTGTTAAGTACCCATACTTATGGAGGCACAGGTAAATAAAGCAGTGGTGGCCTGCCAGGGGCTAAACCTGGCAAACTGCCTCCATTTTATTGCCCATCCCTGCTTTAGACAAGCTCTTTGTAGGGTAACTGGTGCTACACCTGGATCACATGCTTCACCCTGTAGAACACTTTGCTCTTGCAAGTAGGAACACGAAGAAAAAATACAGATTTTAAAGCAGTAGCTTACGATTTTCATACAATTTTTAATGTATCACATACTTAATTTCTACCCATTGCCTTTGAAAAGGTCTACCTACGTGTTGGCATTGTAGCTAGCTGAATGGGGCTCCAACAGTAATAACCACTTCTAAAGCAATATGCTCTGCAGTAAGGACAGACATCCTGGTTCAGTCACAAGAATGCCCCAAACAGTGGCCTAAGTTTAGATTTAAACTCAAACCAAACCTTTTTTAGGTTTTGAAATGTCTTTTTTACTACTTGTTCCTAGACCGGACAAGGAATGAGAAGGTCCAGACACTGAGAGAGACACTGCTCTTGTTGGGTTTCCAGCTGTGACTAAAAGCAGCAGTATAAGCAATTTTCTAAGAGTCTATTTTTACAAGATTTCCAGGGTGATTTTTTTTTCAGATTCAAAGTACTGAATAGTTCAGTTGAACATCTTTTGATCTTTTAATATTAATTCAAAAGCTGCATCTCATGTATGACCCTTAAAGTTAACTCATGCTGCTTGTACATCAAGGACGTATTGCCTAATTTAACATAAGAAGCAATGCAAAAACATATACTTTAGCGGTGCCAGAAGACTTGTTAGTTTACCCCCTCATTCCCTAGAGTGTGTACTCAAGTGTTTAGTGTTTTATTTATTCTTTATACAGCTGAGTGACACAATGGGGTGAAAAGATCATGAAGAACATAGTACACTAGCATAGAAGAGGAAATGACTACTAATAGTGATTATCCTTTCGCCTCTGATACTGTTATTTCACTAAAATCCATACAGAGAACATGAACAGCATAAGAAACATGAACTCAGACCACAATGCAATGCAGTAGCTGATAAGCTGATAAAGATCAGCTTGCTTCCAAGGACTTTAAGTTGCTAGAAAAGTCCAGGTTAGTGGTGAATACAATAATTTCCTTCTTTCTCCCCACTCCTCTCTCAATTCTCTATCTAGCAATGGAACAGGAATCTGTCAGGCGATTTTGAGTTAACCTATTAAAAATATATTCCAATCTGTTTTCTTGCTTGTTTTCTTCCTCCCTCTTCATTCTGGGTATGAAGCTGGTTCTGATGGAGAAGAAGATTGGGATTAGGAACCACTGGGGTAGGGGGAAGGAGGTGAAGAGAGGAGAGACAAATCTGACAAGTCAGGTGCAGGAGAACTGGGGCTGACTCTCAAAGAGACTGGGACAATGAGGTAGGAGCCAGTGGGGGTAGGCAATGGATCAGATGAAGAGCAAGAGGGGAGGACCTGGGATTGGCAGGACAGGAACATCTGTAGAATAGTGAAAGTGAAACTTGGAATGGCTGTGTTGGGAGAATGGTATTGGGAATGGTTACAGGTGTGTTCGGGGGGATTTGGACTGGCACAGGCAACCGGGAAAGGGAGACCAGGACATTATGGGTGTGTCTAGACTACATGGCTCCATCGACAGAGCCATGTAGTCTAGACACACCCTATGAGAGAGTCTTGAGTTACATGATTACGTTCTAAAATAACAAGGAGTCCGGTGGCACTTTAAAGACTAACAAATGTGTTGGGGTATTAGAGCATGAGCTATAACTCATTTCCTCAGATACTGAAGAGAAAAAGAAAAGGAAGAAAGACAGAAAGAGAGGAAAAAGGATACATCCTATCTCTATCTCTTTCTCTCTTTCTTTTTTTCCTTTCTTTTTCTCTTCTGCATCTGAGGAAGTGAGTTATAATTTATGCAAGTGTATGGTCATATACAAGGGTGGATATAGGGCAGGGCGAACGGGGCGGCCGCCCCGGGCCCCGCGCATGCGCTGTGGCAAGGGGAGGGCCCCACGGAGATATGCTGCCCGGGGCCCCGCAAAACAGTCATCTGCCCCTGGTCATATACATCAATAAACGTGTTAGTTATTAAAGTGCCACTGGACTCCTTGTTGTTTTCTGTTGAAACAGACTTTAACACTGATTTTTCCCCTCAGATCCCAACAGACTTACAGTCCTACTGACAAGATAAATAAAGTTCAGGAGGGGAACTTTAGGGTCACACAGAAGATCAATGACCAAGTTTAATAGACCACATGTCTCCTGATTCTCAGGCCAGTGCCCAATTCATTAGTCCACCTTGATTTCTTGGGCAGTATCAGCAGTGAGATGTATGTTCCTTAGGGAACCATGGTTTCTCTACATGTGCATCCAATTAATATATTTATAACAGCTCTTATTAAAAATGCTGTTCCATAACTCAGCAGTAAATGTTTCTCAGAGGAGCAGAGAAATTATGTAATTAAGCCATCGGGAGCCTAGAAATAATACAGAGGGAATTTCAATAGAAAGGTTATAAATGTAAAGCAAAATTGTCTTTGCCCTGTGATCCCATGCAAAACGGTGAGGAGGTGAAAAGCGCCCCCCCCCCCCCTTCACAGCCTTGCATAGGCTACCCAGGATTCTGATCCCACATTATATGGAGGTAATAACAGTGCTGCTACTATTCTGGTGGGATGGAAGGAGATGGGAATGAATGAAGCTATGTGCTCCTCAGGTTGGAAGCTAACTGAAATAAGCCAGTAAGGATGTAGAAATAAACAAACTGATTGTTGTGTGGTGCAGTAGCAAACCATTTCCTTGTTGAACTGGGGGCAGAGTGTGTGTGTATGGAAAGGATGCATAACTCTGCCATAAGTCTTTTTCCTGGAGCAACACTGTTGTGTATCACCCCGTACTATGGGGTATTTGTATTACCAACCTAGTCATCAGCCAGCACCTCATTGTGCAAGGTACTACACAAACACATAACACAAAACTGGCCTCTTCTCCAAGGGCTTATAATTGAAGCATACAGCAAGAGACACCAATGGTGTGCAAAACAGGTATGGATGGATGTGTTTTATACTCTTTTTTTATATTCTCAGGCCCAATCCTGTGAGGCATTGTGTGAATCCCATTGATGTGAGGCATCATCACAGCCCTTAACTTTTTCTTCATTGCTTGCCCCTATACCTAAAATCATTCTAGTGCCTCCATTTTCCCCAATGCTAGTCTAATTATATCTTTTCTCTGTCGTCTCTGAGTAGCATTTGCTCTGAGTTACAGGGGAAAGAATCTTTAAAATCATGTCAAGATGTAATAGTGAGTCAAGTGTTTTTCATCCCTGGTATAATTTGTTGCAATTGTTCTGATGTAAAATGAAGGAGGCTGTGTGCACAGGTGCTCCCTAATCATAGCCCATCCTCCACAGCCTGATGCAAAAAGCACTCTTACATTTTGCAGGTTATTAATAGCCCAGGTGGCTTTATCCCTGATTGGCAGCTTCAGGAGCTGATATTTTGGGCTAGTGACACTTTATTGCTGAAGGTGAAGTTTGCCAGAAGAAAATTGTAACTGTGGTATCGATTTTTTTCATATGTACAATATATTGGGCCACGCCTGGTTCTGTCACCATATAGAGTCAGGGAGTGGTGCTCCAAGAAAACCACCATTCCTGTTCTGTCTGCAAGCAGTCTGGGGAGGGGGAAAGTGGGAGAGGAAAGGGGACAGGTAGTGCAGCCCTCCAAATGAATGTCTGGCCTAGTCACAGGGAGCTGTGCAGCTTCTGCTGTGATCATTTATCTTGATGTAGTTTATGGTTAAGTACCAGCCTCATCCTTGAAGAGTTGTTGTTACTGTTGACTGGTTATCTTCTTGAGCACAGTAGTACCTAGGGGCCAATAGAGAATGGAACTCTGTAATAGCAGGCACTGTACAAGCATATAATGGGCGACCACCCCTGTTGGGAAGATCTTAGTCTAAATAAAAAGCAATTCAAGGGCCAAATTTGGCTTGTTACACCAGTGTAAATCTGGAGGGCTCCTCTGGCTTCCATGGAGCTATTTGAACTGGGAATGATGAAGTCAGAAGTTGGCACATACAGCTAGACTCTCACAGCCTCACTTGTCCCTGTTCAAAATGTAACTCTGGCTGCAGTCAGATTCTTTTCCCAATCCTCCTTGCCGCAAACATGTGGGGAAGGAAAGAAGGGTGGGAGTGCAGCAGAGGGAAGAACAAACCTCACCTAATTGCTGTTCCACAAAAAGGATGAAATCATTTACTCTTCCGCCCCAGAAAAAGAAAGGGGGCAATGGAGGAATATTGTGATGCACGGAATCACTATTAATTCTGTGGTCTGCTACCAGGTTTGTAGAGTCAGTGGGGAGAGGGGGCTGGGTGATGGAGGGGAAAAGGGGGCAAAAAGAAAGAGGGGGGGAGAAAAAGGGGAGGCAATGGGGGGATATTGTGATGCACAGAATCACTGTTAATTCTGTGGTCTGATACCAGGACTCTCGAGTTGTAATGGAGGGGGTGGGAAGGGGAGGATGGAGGGGAAAAAAATAAAGAGGGAAAAAAGAAAGAAGTGGGAGAAAAAGGAGGGCAGAAAAAGGGGGGTAATGGAAGGATATTGTGATGCATAGAATCCCTGCTAATTCTGTGGTCTGCTCTAAGGTCTGTAGAGTCATCACATCAATTTTTACTTCACTTTCTAAACTGCTTACTTCACAGTACAATAGGGCAGTAGGGATACACAGCAGTGAAAGTGGATTGCATAAACATTAGGGTATGTCACACATTGTACCTTGAAAAGATAATATGTCTTAAATCCTATCAAGTGGATCCTGCCTCTGACTTCTGAGAAAAGTATCGCACTTGTATGCATTTGGTATACACCACTTTTATCTTAACACTATATTTCACTGATTATTTCCCTCCCAAAATATAAATACCACTTTAATTTTGTAACTTGCCATTTATTACATTTGTCATTCATAGACGGGCCTATCCAACATCTATTGAAGCTAATAGAAAGACTCCCATAATTTATCAAGACCAATATGCGTTAAAACTTAATTTGGTCCTTGTGTAGTAGATTTATGGATTTTAAAGCCAGAAGGGAGACCACTATGATGACCTAGTTCAGGGATCACCAGAGTTATATGAAAACGAAACTTCCATTAAAAGAAACTTAGGATGCATACGTAAGAATATGGAAGATATTTCAAAAACATTTTTTTAATTCACATTGACACATTTGGCTCCAAAAGTGGATCAATTTCAGGCAAAATAAACAATACAATCACAACACAAAAACCCATCACCAAAACAAAGCAACTTCTTCTCAAACCAGTAAAATAAATAAGTTTCCACAAAATTTGAGCACACCTCATTTTCAGGCTATGAAATGTCACTGATTCTTTCACACAAGCTAGCAAGTCAGGAGGGTCCCTGCACTTTGGGAATCCCCTAATGTGCATGTGTAGTCTCGTTCTGCCTGAGATGCTGTTATTTATGGTTCTGCTGCAGTTGATAGAATTTGTGGAAGTTCTTTCTGACTTGACCATATGTTGCCCTTCAACTGATTGCATTCTGCCGCCAATGTGATTGATGTATTTACTGCATTTTAGACAATTTGATAACTACACAACTTTTCTCTTGTAAACTTCTTGCATAAAGTTGATTGATGCATTTTAATAGTGTGTGGGCACAGGGACTATTGGGAGAAATGTGGTCTCTATGAAACTTTTTAAAAGAATGTGTATGGGCAAAAAATGAACATCAAGTCTAATAATTCAGCAGGTAAAACAGGCATTGTTGACGTCACAGTACAAATATATATTTGGGAGACTTGGTGCATGCATCTGTCTGTGTGTCTCCTCAAGAAGCCCTTCTAAATGGTAAGAGCTAAAACCACCAAATTTGGTATGCAGCTTCCTCTTATCATATCTTAGAGCAAGATAAGGGCTGGATTGTACCAGGAAAATGGGATGTGCATGGAATGGTATTGCTTCTCATAAAACCATACAGAAAAGAGATAAAATCATCAGGCAAGTGAAAGGAGCTTAATGGAGGTGCAGCCTCACATCCCTTAAGGAGCATGCGGGTGGGGGGAGAAGACTGAAGCTCCCCCCCTCCCCCAGTTCATACGGGAACATTGCTGACTGTTCCTCTTACTCAAGGAGGCTCTGAGAGGGGGTAGATGAGTACAGGGGGCTCTGGCTAGAGAGTACAGGGGGTAGATGAATCTGGACCTGCCCCAACTGGGGGACATGCCCCTCCCCAGGCTGTGACCACTGGAGCTGCAGCAGCCATGGAAAGGTGCTTTGCATCTGGCCTCAAGCTGCTGTGAGAGAGGGTTGGGGTGGTGCTCTTTCCCATACTGAACCGCTCATCTTCCGTCCCACCCCAGAGCCATGATTTAAATAAAGAAAAACAAAAATTAATTGAGTTAAGGATCCGAGCGACGTTGGGTAAATAGTTTGAAAAATAAAGGTGATTCTTGTTCATTTGGAGAATTATTATTTTTATCACACTGCTGCTGACAGATCCTAACGTTAATTAGGGAGCCCTGATTCTATTGGCTGAACAAACACACATCGAGAGACCCTCCCTACCTCTAATAGCTGAACAGAGAGAAGGGGGGGGGGGGGGGATTGGCACTCAGCAGGTCAACAGTAGAGCTAAGACTAGAAGCCAAGTTTCCTGATTCCCAGTCCAGTGTGCTGTCCACGAAAGCACACAGCCTTCCAAAGGTTTTGCCGCTCCCTCTGAAGCCTTTGCAGTTGGCCTCCATCCTGCAAAGGGATCCACCAAATGGATTCTTACCTCTGTACAGTCAGCTTCCAGTTAATTTCACTGGATGAAATCAGTGGGCTTCTAAGTGATTTCATTGGATAACTGTACAGGTTTGCCCTTCTAAATCCTACAATGATGACGTGGTGGAGGTCTAAGGTACCTGCCATTATCTTTGGCAGGATACAACAAATAGTCACAATAAGTAAGACCATAACTCTCAAGCATTCCTAAAAGTAACTTTTTCTGTATGCCACATGTGGGATAAACAACATCCATAAAGGTAGGAGGGAAAGGATTTATTGCTGCTTGCCTAAGGTGGCCCAGAGAACTCACTGTTGACTGGCACTGACTGACTGACACTTGTATGTGTAACAGTAGCCATTTGAATCAGTATTTGTAATCCTGACCCCTATCATTTGGCTGGGATCAAGAAAGAAGGTTCAGTGTCTTATCATTCCTGCATGTCACAGTGAGTAATGCACCCATCTCCGCTGATAAACATCTCCACTGATGAGAATCTATGCCACTGACTTCAGAAAAAGTATACTAGCTGAGGAGCTGACCTTATAATCAAAGATGCCCAAAGGCCATAGGATATAGGTACACAAACAAGAAAGATATTTATTATTTTCCTATAACTTGATTCTCCACCTAAGTGTCTGCCAACTTCATGCTTTGAAAAACTATGGCTTATTCATATTAGGACCTTCAATATAACAGCACAGTCTTATTTCTGCACAGCTATTTTTACACAAACCTCAATGAAAATGTAGTGGTAACAGTTTTTGGAAAGACGATAGGTGGAGAATTCAGTTTCTAGCCCCCCTCCACTCTTTTTCCCCTCCTCCCGCCCGTACAAAGTGTTTTAACTGATGCCATTTCAAAAATACAGAAGATGATGATAAACTATGAATGATTAAACATGTTTCCAAATGTATTAAATGGCTGGGTGCAATTACACATGCCAAAAATAAATCCCAACCCCTTTTTTGGTTGATTCTTACTTGTGGGTTTTTGGTTTTGTGTGTGTGTTTTGTTTTGGGGTTTTTTTGGGGTTTTTTTTTTACATGTGTGGTATGTCTACGCTGCAAAAATCAATAAATAAAATTAAAGCTCGAGACAGAAAGACCTATAGCTGCAAGTCTCAGAGTCTAGATCAACCAGTTCAGGCTTATGGGGTTCATGGTACAAGGCTGAAAATAGTGGCATAGATATTTGGACTCAGATTGGAGGCTGTGTGCTGGGACCCAAACATCTACACTGCTATTTTGAGCCCCACAGCATGGGATTTGCAAGCCTGAGTCAGATGACCCGGGGTGAGAGACTCTCTGTCACAGATTTTTTTCTCCATTGTAAACATACCTTCTGAAACCAGGTATACAGTGTACCCAGTGGCTCAGCTTAAAGTACACAACTCCAGCTATATAGAATACATCGCTGGAGTCAGTTTACCTTAAGCCAAACTTGGTGGTGTCTCCATAGCAGGAGGCTGATGGGAGCACACACTCCCGTCAGCTTCTCTTATTCCTCACAATAGCAGAAGTACCAGAAACCAGAGGTGGCATCCTCTGAGTTTGATTTAGTGAGTCTTAAATAGACTCACTAAATCAAACTCCAAAAGATCGGTCATGGCAGTGGCAACCTTCCATTTAGTGTAAACAAGTCCTAAGACACACCACATGGCTTCCATAACTCTTTGAATAGTTTTTCCCTTATCAGGACTCATTGGACACATCTACATTATGGGATAAGGCCAAATTAAGATACACAACTTCAGCTATGTTAATTAAGTAGCTGAAGTTGAAGTACTTTAACTTAAATTTTGGTGCTGTCCACACTGTAGGAAGTTGAAGGTAGAACACTCTCCCTTCGACTTCCCTTACTCCTTGTGGAAGTGGGACTACCGGCATTGGCCAGAGTGCCCCTCTCAGTTTGAATTAGTGTGTCTTCACTATACCCACTAATTCGAACCCTGGAAGATTGACAGCAACAGCTTTGGTCTTCCCTGAAGTGTAGACATGCCCATCAAGTGCATACCTTGAAGGAGGCAGCGAACCACTGATGTGACTTTCTGTTCTGTGTCCCTGATGTAAAACCTAGAGCCATTTGTCAGGGAAAACCTACCTTCGGGATGATTTTGTTTAGGAAACAAATCTTCACAAACCGCATAATCATAGTGACGCTGTCATCTCTGACTTTATGAGCTAGCTATCGAGAGTTGATATACACATAGCTTCTCTATTAGCAGCAAGCCTCAGCATCCTGGTTGCTGTAAACCATAATAGCTTCATTGGTTTCAGAAGAGCTTATGCAAGTTTACATTAGCTGAGTTTCTAACCCCAACATTTCTAAAACAAACCCTATTTACGTGTCACTGAACTTTTTCAAACAGCACAATCAAAAAAGATGACTACATGCAGTTGGTGACAACATTGTCACCTGGAAAATGGGAGATAATAAAATTACCTGCTATATTGTTGTCAGTTGGTCACCCTTTTTCTTTTTAACAAACCATGTTTTTGGTTGTTGGTTTTTGTGTTTGTTTGTTTTGCCTCTTGTATTTCTTTGTGTATTTATTTTTATCTTGCTTTAGCCTTGTTAATGTATCTCAAGTTACTTTTCTGCCAGGAAGGAAACAATTTGTGTCTAATAAAAAGAAACTACTGTATACTGCCCTGGAACATGTCAGTAAAACTTAAAGCTTTTCTGAGAAGGACTCTATATCACACTATACAATTATTGCTACATTTTCCATAAAATAATCAAAAAAACTATACATCATATTAAAGCATTGTTGAAGACTGGAACCTCAATTTCTGGAAAGGTAAACATGCACTAGTGTTTCCTTTCCAGATGTGTTGTGGTGGTTTTTTAATTATTATTTTGTTTTTGAGACAGGATAAAAGGCATGTAACAAGATTCATTTAGCAGTATTCACAACGGGAAGAAGATACACAAAGGCAGTATTTAAAATGCTAAGCTCACTGAACAATAACAGGCATTCTAAAAAGAAAAAGAAAAATTCCACTCCCTTGTGCAATTTTTTTTCTCTTTTCTCCCTTTGCCCTGTCGGAAGTAATAATCCCCCCCCATACCTATTTAGTGCCCGCTATGCTATGTGATTTTCTGTGACGAGTGAATTGTTTTGGGCTTAGCTGAGGCAGTGTCTAGGGACCTGAAAATTCCGAAGCTGTCTGACTTTGTTATGTACCAAGCAAGTTTAAGCTGTAGCATGGCTAATTAAATTGAATTAAAAAGCATTTCACATTTGAAATATGCATATGTTGGCATAACAATGCCACAATAATACAATTTTCCTACCTACAGGCCTGATTTATACATTGTTTTGTTTCTTTGGTTTTGTACCAGTGGTTTGGCTGGATTGGCTGCTTTGC
This sequence comes from Pelodiscus sinensis, assembly GCF_049634645.1. Lineage (NCBI taxonomy): Eukaryota > Metazoa > Chordata > Testudines > Trionychidae > Pelodiscus > Pelodiscus sinensis. The sequence continues at coordinate 313,960,590 of NC_134711.1, forward strand.
TGAGGGAGCCCCTAGAAGGAATTCTGGCTGATCAACTGGAGTACTTCCTGCAGTAGAATCTGCACTAACCTTTCACTTGGAGCGCCCCTTTTTCTTGCCCTCCAGCCAGTTCCACTAGTGGCTGAAATGGAAGGCATTGCTCTCCCCATTCTTATCCTCTTTTCAGTAGCGTGTGCATATTTGAACCCACATAGTGACATTGTTCCTGCCTCCTGAGGAAAATGTCTATTATCCTTTCCTGAGTGATAAAAAGCTGCCTCTTGCTGCACTTTGCAACCTGTGGGCTGCATTGTATGAAAGGATCATTTTAGAATTCCTTTAAAGAGAGAGTGGAAGGGACCTATTTCAAGAAGAGCTTTGTTCTGCAATGGATGGGCCTGAAAAGAAATATCCCCTATGCAAATCAGCATACTGGATGTGAGAGTACGGAAAGGAATTTTTGCTTGAATGAAACAGAGGGTATTCTAGTGCCTCTCGTCCATCTGGGCATACATCACACCCAATTGATTTAAGGAATATGAATAATGGCTGGAGGGGGAAGGAGGGTTGCATCCGGCCAGATTTAGGGCCGACTTTGTTGTTTTTGAGTCTTCCCTTGTTTAAGTAGTGTGGAAATATTTCTATGCAGTATCAGTTCTACCTGGGAGTAACACTGAAATGACCTTTTCATAATTTCTCTCCCAAATAAGTGAAAAAAGGGAAAAGATAAAACAGAGGAGGAAATGAAGGGGAGGGCAGCGATATTTCAACTAAGAAAATGATTTTACAAGAGTCATTAAGTGCTGGAGTGTAACTGTACTATCTGCTCTCAAGAAGAGGCTGAGAGTTGATGTTCTGACCTTGGAGCAGAACAGAAAATGAATTGTGATTGGGTCAAAACTTCCCCCCTCTGCTGTCCTCTATATGGGGTCCCAGGCATGTAAGGGAGGGACCCTACTGGGTGAGTAGAAGGCCTCATAAGAGGCCCTTTCTCCCTTGCATGGCTAAGTAAGTCTGTGGCAGTGTAGCTCTGATGGCCAGATTCCAATGCTCTGCAGTGATGCACTTGAGAGCAATGGGGCTAGCTAACGAGACCAGGTATTATTACCCTGTCTTCCAGTGTCAACACGCTCTCAAAGGGTGGCACCATTCTGTAGTCTCATGAGTCAGCTTCCCAGTGAAGGAAAATCAGATACAGAGCCTGAGAATCCTGAAGTGTAACTTGGATCATATACATGCGTGTACATCTTGGAACAGAGGCTGTCTCAAGCAGCAATAGACAGTCCTCTTCCCTAGAAACATCTCAGTCCTGACATCATTGCCTGATTCCCAGGAAGCAATTCTGTTCCAAATTGCCTCCAAATACAGAGACTAAAACTAAGACTAAATTCACTGCTGTCTGCCACAGCTTCTCCCAAAGGATAACTGCATAACAAAACAAAATACAGGACTATGTAGCACTTTAAAGACTAACAAGATGGTTTATTAGATGTGGGTCTGGCCCACGAAAGCTCATCACCTAATAAACCATCTTGTTAGTCTTTAAAGTGCTACATAGTCCTGTATTTTGTTTCAGCTACACCAGACTAACACGGCTACATTTCTATCACTATTCTGCATAACAAAACTGACAACAGCAACCATAGCTTGAACTATTGTTTGCAATAGTTTATAAGAATTTATAGACTATGTAACTTGACATCATTACTGGAGCCCTCCCCCGCCTCAGAGATTGCTCAACCAAAGCAAACGGCAGAGAATGGGGAGGTGATGGACACAACTGTTGGGTTGTTCTAATAATTAATGTATGAAGTCTGTAACAGAAAAGCTTCTCGAGTGCTTTACTGGTTACCAGGAAGTCCCCAAATATCGTTTCCCATAAGCAATCCAGCCCTGGGCTCCCAGCAAAAAAACAGCCAAGTCAAATGTGGTGAGGATTACTTCAAATTTTGTTCACCCATAAAGTCAAAGAATATTTCAGATTTTACTCAAATACATGCGTGCGTATGGACCGTCCTTTCTAACTAGCCTAAGACTGACTGAAAAAGAGAGTTACTGGGGTGAAAAGACCATTACACGTACAACTATGGGGGCTTGTTTCCACTGCACTGGGAATGGACGCTGCGGTGATTGATCCACCATCTGTCAGTTTATTGTGTCTGCATAGAAGAGACAAATCGACTTCTGAGCACTCTCCCATTGATGCTGGTACTCCAAAAGGATGAAAGGAGTAACCGGGATCGAGGGCCATCCCTTGAGAGGTGCGGGGCCTCCTGGCACAGGTCAAGAGGCAATCCCACCCTGCAGGCCCCATTCTGCTTTGCCTCTGCTCCATTCCTTCCTCCTAGCACTACCCCTGCTCTGCCCCTGCCACACCCCTTCCCTCCTCTGTTCTGCCCCCTCCCTGCTTGATGCAAGCTGGGGTTAAGCAGGGATCGAGTGACTGCAGAGATCGCCCTCCCCTGTCCCCCGCTCACCTTGGCGGTGGGAGTCAAAGCGGCCCAGCAGCATGCTGTGTCCTGCCGCTCCACGCTCTCCCGGCCCGTTGTGACTGGATTCTCTGCTCTGCTTCCTGCTGCTGAATGTAGTGGGCCAGCAGAGAGCAGTGTGGTGGGGCAGATCAGAGCAGACTGCTGGGTGCTCTGACCCCTGTCGCCATGGGGTAGGGGGCTACCCCCGCTGCCACCTCATGCCAGGCCCATCCATAGGATGTTTGACGTTGCCACTGCAGGGCCTCCCCAAAGCACTGGGCTTGGAGCAGCCACCCTGAGCCGTCCTATGGTCGGGCAGCTCTACCAGCGTCAACCAGAGAGCAGCCTCTGCCAACCTTACCACACATAAGACGCTGAGGTAAATACACCAACTTCTAGATTAGATGTACATCAGGGGTTAGTAGAACAGGCTGGGGTAAAGTTCTTAGGTCAGTTTCATAGTTGCAAAAAACTCTTTCAGAATCAATTCCTTGGGTTATAGTCCAATAGGCAGGCCAGGTGCAGAGGCTGTGTAAATTCTTCCATGATGAATAGCAGAGTAATCCAAATTAAAGCTGCAACCCTTCAACCTTGTGACTCAAAACTTCCCTGATAAGGTTCAAGTAGACTGGATGCTGATGATAAAATCAGGCCCTAGGGCTCTTTCACAGATCTCTGGTAGGCTACTGCAATCTCTTGACAGGAATAACACAGAGGGCATTTGTTGGATGAAGAATATAGGTAATATACATGGTGACTTTGAAATCAATTTCTATATTCTGTTTATACACAGGTAATTAGTTACTTTGATTAGCATAAGGTAATTAAACATTCCAAGGTTTAAGGCTACTTTACTACAAACTTCAAAGAGAAATACAATGATTTTTATTACACTGCATTTTATCCAGTTGCTAATATTCCAGTTTGACCGCCAAATCAGTAGAATATAGTCACTGACAGAACCTGAAATTTAGCGTCTACAAGTAAATCTGGTTACATTGTTAACATCTGACAAGATAAGGTAAACATAAGCAAATGAACTCAGAATCTTCTCATTCTCTTAACAATAGACAATTATGTTTAAAAGCTCATGTTTATTTAACATGTTTTTTTAGCCATTTAGGAATGGTCCCACTTACCATTTATGTACTTTTTAATATTTCTTTAAAAGTTGAATTTTGGTCATTCAGCCTGCGAGTTGCTTATGATTGTCTGGCTCAGTGTCACAGTAATTCTGCCTTCTAGGTGGCTCTTGCCGTAACATTGACTTTTGATATGAAGAATAGTATCAGAATCTGGCCCAAAGCCTCTAAAAGGTGTTTAATCACATTTTACATTCAGCTGCAAAAATATGTCATGTTTGTATCATTAAGAGAGACTCAGCTGCTTAGATGCAAAGGCTGTGGCATTGCTAAGCAAACATGGGGACGTGTCAGTATGTGTGTGAATGGCAAAGGTGCACACCTAGGTATGGCAGTTAGCAATGCATAAGTTACTGTTGCCATAAGCTATGGCTGTTTCCCTCATAAATAAAAACATCTCAGAAATAAACACTCCCAGCTGAATTCTTTTCAGCTGCAGTGAGTTTTGGGAGACCTCAGAGGGGCAGAAGACAAGCACAGAGTTGGTGAATTGTTGAATTCTGTGCGGACAGGCATTTCATGTACCCTCAGGCAGCCGAGTCAAAATTCTCTTCAGGATGCAATGAGTATAATTAATTGTCTTCTAGAAACAATGGGAATGGATGAATTTATTGTTCGAAGAGAGAATGAGTGAAATCTCATTGAAGCTGATGGGTGTGACGCCTGCTCTACATTCAGGATAAATGCAACAAGTAGTTTTAGAAGTAAAATAGCTGAAACAATACAAATTGCCACCCTTACCATGGGCCATATGTATACCCACTGAGAAACTGACCTATGTGGGCAGCGGGGTTTGGTGGATATTGTTTAATGGGATGTCTGTGTGCCTGAAACTAGACACAGAAGTAGCCGGAGATCAGGCAGAAAAAAGGTAGTTAGGCAGACAAGGCCTGGAAACATACCTCAGAGAAACCGCTTTGGGGGCTGAGTGCTGTCTGGAAAGACACTTGAAGCTGTGAGTAAAGAAACAGCCTCAGGTTGTTTGATTCCTGCTGTGTTCTAGAAAAAATAACATTTTGGTACTTTCTTTGTAAAGAAACCGGATTGCACTAAAGAAATACCTGCCTCCAATCACCAGTTTCTTCTGTTGGACACAAGCCATAAGACCACAAATATCAGGTAACTGTGCGGGTCAAAAGCAGTAACGTTATTTTGACTTGATTTCTTACTCACGTAGGGCATGTCTACACAGCAAAGTTATTTTGGAATAACGGCCGGTATTCCAAAATAACTCTATCTGAGCCTTTACACAGCAATTTCATTATTTTTAAATGATTTTGAAATAATGGGCAGCTTATTCCAACTTCTGTAAACCTCGTTCTACAAAGAATAACACTTATTCTGAAATAGCTATTTCAAAATAAGGTGTGTGTAGATGCTCCACTTCTGCTATTTCAAAATAGAATGGCCCTGGTGAGGGACTAAATTATTCCTCCTGGTGCTCTAAATTGAGATAGCACGTCTACATTAGGTAAGCCTGCCTTGGACTAATTTTGAGGCTTCCTTGCAATGTAAACATGCTATTTTGAAATAAGCTATTTCAGAATAACTATTCTGGAATAGCTTATTCCAAAATAACTGCCTTGTAGACATAGCCTTAGATGCCAGTCATTCTACTATCTCATTAGCAGGAGAGGACAGGGATAGGTGGAGCTTTGTGGACCAGACTTCCAAGGTGCCAAGCTTCAACAAACTTCCCAGGAGTGTCTTCAGGACAGAAGGAATATTGTAGCTCAGCCAGAGGTTCAATCACACAGAGCAGAGTGTGAGGCAGCGTCACCACTTTGGATGTCACTACCTGTAGCAGACTGTTCTTTTCTCTCAGCTGATTCATTGGTTTGTCCTAACCTCCTTTTGCCTCAGTCCTTTGGCTGCAGGGCTACAAGTAAGTTTAAAATCTTCCCAGTATGGGAGGCCTTGCTCTGGGCTCCTGGAAGAGGTGGGGCCATGGGCAAAGGGTGCACGGCTGGGGGGCTAGCCTCCCCCAGCCAGCCCTACAGCACTGCACAGCACACACTGCCCATGGCTCCAGAAGCAATTTAAAGGGTCTGGGCTGCGGGCCACTTTGGGAGCCTATTGGGCCCTTTTAAATTGCTAGACCTTTTGCTCAACCATGCCTGCTGTTTGTGGCCCTACCGGTAGGGTCACCAATGGGGTGGGTTGTAAAAGGGCAGTGGCATTAAAGCGCTGCCTTGGCAGTGCTGCTGGAGCCTACTGGCAAGGTCTCTGATGGGTGTGGGGAAGAGGTCTTTAAAGTGCTGCTGTGGCAACCCTTTAATATTGGCTGTGTGCAGGCCTGTATTTGTGGCCACTTCTTACCAGTTCATACCAGACCACTTTCACCTATCTTTGGCTGCTAGCCTCACTTCTCTATGTTCCTTTTCTTCTGTATTTCCTTCTCTATCACTCTTCCAAAATTGTTCCAAGCATCTCTTGGATCTTTCTCAAGCATTTAGAGGGTGATCTTAAAATACAGTGAGAGCCATTAAAAGTGATGCCCTAAAATTACAGTGAGGTTAAGGTGTTGGGCTTGACTATGAAACCTTAACAGGTGCAGAACCTGGCTACCTATGGGACACAATCTATGGTCAGTGGAGGCACTTAGGATAACAACTTCCTCTTCTTTGTAAAGATGTCTTAACTATGGAATGACCCATTAAAGTGCAAATGTGATTTACTATGGAAATCAGAGAAAAGCTCATTTGTCTTGGGAATGAAGGTGATAGGACAGGCTGAAAAATATTGGCAGTTTTTGAGCGAAAAAGAGGTGCCGCCTTTCTAACGAAAATGTAGATTTCTTGTTGAAAAACCAAACACCCCAAAACTTGTTCATCTCCTTGGTGTCAAGTATCAGAGGGGTAGCCATGCTAGTATGAATCTGCAAAAGTGATGAGGAGTCCTGTGGCACCTTATAGACTAACAGATTTATTGGAGCAATAAATCTGTTAGTCTATAAGGTGCCACAGGATTCCTCGTCGCTTTTGTCATCTCCTTGGTTGCACCTCAGAGACTCAGCAAGAGGGGAGACCATGGCTCATTATTGGTGCCATAGATGGGTCATTAATGTGAGGCATAAGGGATAATGGGAACATTAAAAACCCAAAACCACAATTCTCCCAATGCCCTGTGGTGTGTTTCCGAATCAAAATGTTCAGTTTTCTATCAAAAATTTTCATTTTCATGTATTTCACTGAGAAGTCAAAAGGTTATTTTTTTTGTCAATGTTTTATGCGGGTTTTGGGGGGACAAAACAATTACTGATTATCTCTGGAGTAGGTTGAGTGAGGATTTGGCAAAGAGGGTTGTGGGGTTTTATTGTATTTTGCTTGCTTTCATAACTTTTTAATCTAAATTTATTTAATGATTAATAAAGAAAGTCAAATCTATTGGGAACTTTACTGATGTTTCTTTATTGTATATCCATCTTCAGACGATAACCTAGAATTACAGGGACAGGAGCATTCAACAAATATTGAAAAAAATAAATAAAAGTAAAATATATGTTAAAGATAGTGAATCCCTGCTCTTGGCAACCGTGTCACAAAGTCAGAAGAAGATACATATCCATTAACAAGTTCAGGGGATATCTCCCTTGTAAACATTGCTAGAAGAGCTGGTCAATAACCATAAAATATTTCATTAACATTTTCAAATAAATTAAATCTTTTGTAAACTTTCGTTTTTTCTCAGACCTCTTCTTTTTTTCTTTTATCAATTTTGCACTTTAATATTAGAGGTTAAAGGAAAAAAACATTTTTTACAACAATCAAAATTAATATTTCTCTGGGAGTTTTATTTTCAACAAAAGGATAATGTTCTGCAAAGCAGTTTCTTCTAAAACATGTGAATCAATGTGAACTTGCAGTGTTAGAGATTTTTAACTCACTGAAAGTTTGTCTGAAATACTATAACTATATATTTTGTTAATCAAATTATTTGGTATGGATCCATTGCATGTAAAGTGATTTTTAGTTTTGAAATTTGATCACATTTGCTGGCAAGAATGGATTTAAGTTCAGCTTTAATGTATCTATTTTGGGAACATCTCTATCCCCCCATCACCACAATCTCTGCATTCACTTTATAATGGTTACAGTTTTTTAACAATCACAGCATTTCTATTAGGTGGGGCAGTGCTTTTATCCCCATTTTACAAATGGTGGAACTGAGGCATGTAAAGGATAAGTAACTTCCCCAGAGTCACACAAGAAGTCTGTGACAACAAAGAGAGTTGATTTTTTTTTCCTAAGCATGAAGCAGGCTTGCAAACCACTGGATCAACTTGCCTTTAATAACAAACCCAGATCTATGTTTTTTCTAGGCAATAATCCATGCCCTGAAACTATCTTATTTATTCTTTAGATGCTTAAATTTGTCCATTCACTAATTATCTCACAATGCTTTAAAGATCATAACACTGCAATCTGCACTGATTTTAAGGAGATGTTCATAGCCACACTTCCCAAAGGGCAGAACAGAAAATGAATTTTGATGCAGAATTTTATAATTATTGTTTGCTTCCTCTTGCCCTAAGGCTGGGAAATGTCCCTCTACTTCTTTCTGTGAAGCAGTTTATTCCACCCTGTGCACCTGGCCAGTGTTTATAGGTATGGGCTAAGCAAAGACTTCCTCTTCTTCTCATCCTTTAAGTTGCTTGCTGCTGTGCATAATGAGGTCTATACTACGGGGAAATGTTGACACAAGGCACACAGTTCTAGCTACAGGAATAAAGCATCTGCAGTTGATGTACCTTAGGTCGAGTTGCCACAGGGTCTCCACTGTGGGGGTTGGATGGGAGAAAGTCTCCCATCAACTTTCCTTATGCTTCTCATTCTGGTGGATTACCAGGGATGCCAAGAGAGTGATCGGTGGTTGATTTAGTGGGCCTTCACTGGACCTGCAAAATCAATTCCTGGAGAATCAATTACCATAGTGCTGATTCCCTAGTAAGCATAGTCATGCCCTGAGAGAATAGTTATTGTAACACTCCAATTTACCCAGAATCACCCTCTGAGTGGTGGGAGGTATGTAAGTGAGAGATTTGCTCCAGCTAATTGCCCTGTGCAGCTAAGACCAAGAAACTTCATCTATTTAACTATGTGATCTCTTAGTATATTTTTCTATAGGGCTCGTACCTGATGGAGTGCATTATTATTATTATTTTATTTATTTTGTTATATCAAGTCGGTTATTCACAATATTTCTTTTCATCTTCCATCCTTATTCAATGGACAGCATCCAAATTCTTCATTGACTTCAAAAGTATTTACTCATTGGTGTTTATATGGTTCTTTCACCATTATATCAGAGTGCTTTGCAAACATTAATTAATTTATTTTGACATCTAAACTCTGATTTTCCAGAGTACTTGGCATTTTTTCTAGCAGTGTATTTGTTCAAAGCATAGCTCCAATAGATTTCAGTTGCAGTCATAAGTTCCCAGCATATCTACAAATCAGGATGCAGAGGTCGGTCTGGCCTGCCACCCAGAACATGAGGACCAGGCTTTACAGCTACTTGCTGACAGCAATGGAATAGGAAGTACTTCAGGGCTTGTAAGTTCAATTCCAGGCCTACTGTTTAGAGTACTCTTCTGCCTCCCTGCTCTCAGCATGTCTCTATTTCTCTTTGCTCCTATGCACTCTATATACTGAGTCCTGACCCTCACTTCTATCACTATTCATATGAATTCTCCATCTCCTTCTCCCTCTGCCTATCCTATTCCCCCACAACTCCCAACAAGTTTCTATCCCACTCTCCCTCTGCTCTCCACCCACCTTCTGTTTCTTGCTACCCTCCCTATTTTCCTCTCCCCCACTCCAATTCCTCATCTCTCTATATTCCAGGAAGGTTTCTTCATCTTTTTGTCTTCCACAATGTCTGGGCATTATCAGGGTGAACAATGAGAACACAGGATAGTCTCCCTGGCTCATTTTCTATGCCCAGCACTATAGTAGCCAGAAACAGAAATGGTAGGGAAACTGGGAAAAGCTGTCTCAGCACTGTGATGAAGCCTGCTTGGTCTCTCCTTAGGGCTGGTCGATGCATAGGGCAGACGGACTCTGGGAAATTTATCAGCCAAACTCTCATGCACATCTCTGCTGAGAATATGGGAATGGAGTATTTTTCAAAGCTTATTACAGGCAGTCCCTTTCTTGCCCCGGAGCTCACAGGCAGCGGTCAGCCACCTCGACCTCCGGGGCGAGAAAAGCTGCTCCAGGTGCCCCTGGTCTGCTGGGGACCGTCTCCAGCAGACCAGGGGCATCGGGAGCAAAGCTGCAGCCCCGGCGGGTTTGCTCCCAGTGCCCCTGGTCTGCTGGAGACGGTCCCCAGCAGACCAGGGGCACCGCGAGCAAACCCGCAGCAGCAAAGCCTCAGAAGCACGGGGACCCCGCCGCGGCTGCGGGTTTGCTCCTGGTGCCCCTGGTCTGCTGGGGACCGTCTCGAGCAAACCAGGGGCACCGGGAGCAAAGCGGTCCAGAGCCAGAGCAAAGCCTCAGAGGTGAGGCACCCCCCGCTGCCGCTTTGCTCCCTATGTCCCTGGTCTGCTGGGGGGGCCACAGCTAGTGTGCCCCCCCCAGCAGACCAGGCTTTTGTTGTGGACCCTGGGGCAGAGCAGCTGGGGCGCTGCCGCTTGGTCCCGCAGCGCCGCTCTGGGCACTACTGGACCAACCCAGCAGCACCCCAGCTGCTCTGCCCCAGGCGTCCTGATCCAGCCGCTGCTGGTCAGTTTCAGCAGCGGCTGAATCAGGACTCCTGGGGCAGAGCAGCTGGGGTGCTGCTGGGTTGGTCAAGTAGCGCCGAGGAGCGGTGCTACTGGAGCAACCCAGCAGCACCCCAGCTGCTCTGCCCCAGATGTCCCCAAGTCAGCCGTTGCTGAAACTGACCAGCGCTGACTACAGGAAGCCTGAGGCACAGTTGCTCTGCCCCGGGCTTCCTGGAATCAGCTGCTGATCAGTTTCAGCAGCAGCTGACTTGGGGTTCGTAAGTTGAATCTGTATGTAAGTCAGAACTGGCGGTCAGTTTCATCAGCGGCTGAATCTGGACGCCAGTTCCGACTTACATACAGATTCAACTTAAGAACAAACCTACAGTCCCTATCTTGTACGTAACCCGGGGACTGCCTGTACTCTACAGTAGGATTGGTGTTATACTTGAAAACAATTCTCAGGATCTTTTTAGGGAGATGAAGCAAAACGCCACATTATTCTGTTATATGCATATTCACACATACCCACAAACATACACATGCGCGCGCGCGCACACACACACACACACAGTCTTGTCATTGCTTAAAGATACCATTCTCTTGCTCACATTAACTCACTGGCCAGGTGAGTCAAATGTGAGGGGGAGGAGCAAGATCGTCTCTTGGTTCGGACTGATGCTCTGATCTTGACAAGACAAGACCCAAAGATTCATGCAAGACACCCCATCTTTTATAGGGCTTTTCTCCCATTCAAGTCCTATACATTTTGTTTCATCAGCTCTTAAACAGATGTTAAAATACTGATTGATTATCTGCAAGTTGTTTTTCTCTGACATCTGTATGTTGGTGCCTCCTTTCCAGTGTTATTTCAACGCTGTCTTGTTTGTAAAGGGATGCTTACTCTCAACTCCAAGACCTGCATTGGTCTGCATGGGTGTGCCTAGACTACAGGGGTTTTTTTCGTAAAAAGTGGCCTTTTTTCAAAAAAACTTCCCCTGCATCTAGACTGCTGCCACATTCTTTCGAAAGTAAATTAAAAGAATGTGGCAGTTTTTTCGACTGTGGAAAATCTCATTTTATGAGGAAGAATGCCTTTTTTCAAAAGTGCTCTTTGTAATGCAAACTGTGCTTTTTCGAAAGAGAGCATCCAGACTGCCTGGGTGCTCTATTTCGAAAAAGAGGCTTGCTTTTTTGAAAGTACTGGTTGTAGTCTAGACGCTCTTTTTCGAAAGAGGCTTTTTTGAAAGGATCTTTCTAAAAAGGCTCTTTTGAAAGAGGCTTGAAGTCTAGTCATAGGCCATATGTCTTGCATTGGTCTGCTTTATTTTGGGCCCCCATTTATGGTACCTTGGTGTCTCTGAGTCTTCCAGTTTCTTCTCCCCCTTCTTCGACCATCTGACCTCTGAAACTGCTGGGTCTACAAGTTGTTATCTCTCCAAACATATATATTCCAAACTCATTCAATCCCCCTCCCCCAATTGTTTCACATGGGGAAAGGAATACAATTGACTGTAGAAAAGGTATCAGTCTACTTCTAATATAAAGCTTCTGTTAGTACAAACTTTTAATCATTCATCATATTTTCTTTATAACACAACCTATATTTTAACTACTCCCAAGTGCAACAGTATGATCATGCTGAATCACAAGGATCCTTCTGAAATCTTTCTGTGCTAAGATCAGATACAAACACAGGCAATCTGTGTGATGGATCTTTTTTAAGAGCCTAGAAGACAGTTCTTCCCTGTTAATCAGACAGAGGTGGCCGGTGGAATTATTGTTGTTTAACATTTATTCTCATACTACTCATTAAGCACATTATATAAAACATTATAAAACTCTGTTGTCTACACTGGTTCTGAAAGAAGCATGCTATCACCATTTCCTGTAGCACCTGAGTTCCTATGATAAGTGAATTTTATTCTTTATTCATTTAAATATTCTCTGAAGTGTAATGTATTTTAATAGGAACAGACTAACATCTAAATAAAAGTTAATGTTACTTCAATACAGCTTGATATATTAAAATACTTCTTAGCTCTGGGTCTTAAATGTATAAGTTATACTCTCAAATAAAGTATATTCTAGAGACCAATGAAATGTTAATACTTTATTATTTTACGACTTAATTATTTGGAATGGTAATTCATCTTCTATTAGTAAATCCCATGATACAGAATTAGGTTAGTATACTTTTTTCCTGCAGTATCTTTCATAAATGTTTGTATCTATTTAGGGAGCTTAATTAAATACAGATTGTATTTTAATTGGCTACCCCTTTGAGGTATTTATTACGTTTTCTGAGGTGGGATCACCAACAGGCAGTATAGCAGTGACAGTTTGTGTATAGTAAAACAAGGGGTTTCATTTGGCTCTTTATACAATAACCAAGGACATTCAGATGGACTGATGCCTTGTAGGTGAATATCTGGTCATATGGATTTAATGAAGATCTCAACATGACAATCAATGGAAACAGAGTCAGGTTCTAAAAGATTCCCTACTGTGTTTGAACACATCAGTTCTCTCGTTTTTGAGTGTCACTCTTTTTGTGTTATTTCTAAAGCCTTTTGTTATTTTCAAGTCTCAGAGGGGTAGCTGTGTTAGTCGGTAAATTTACAAAAGAAACACACACACATATTAAGAGAGACAGAGAAAGTGTACATGAACGTTTCATGGACAAAATCCACTTCTTCAGATGAGCTAGAAGCAGAGTAGAAATGACAGAGACTCAAAATGTATAACAGAAAGAGAAGGGTGGTGGAGGGAGTTACCTGTCAATAGTAGGACAGGTGCTAATGAGGCTAATTGCGCTGGAAGTGTTCCATACTTAGTTTTTTATGTAAATGAGGTGTTAAATGCATGGAAGGCTGGCTTTATAATGCAACATCCAGTTAATATCTTTGTTCAAACCCCTGGAGACAGTGATGACTAATGGTGGTGGTGTTTTCCTTGTTGGGTCTGACATCAGTTTCTTCATCTGTAAGTTGGACATAACCCATATTTTCATTTTTAAAACACTGAGATGCTTGAATAAAATACATGGTCATCAACATTTTTGTTTAGTGGCTATTTTGGGTGTCACGATATTTGTCTCAACTTAAGACACCTTGAAAAATTGCTGAGGCTAAACAAAGACACAAAGGCAGTAAAAATAGCTAGTCTACCCCAAACGTTTTATATTGCACAATATACACACTAATCATGCAGGTACCATTTTGACAGCAACTGCTGTGCATCACTCAGCTTGTAGCCACTTGTGAACAATTACCTCTGAGAAATTAACCCAAATCTTCAGAAAGCATTATTTCTATAGAAAGCATGCTGGCACGGAACAAAAAGAAATCTGATGAGTCTTTAAATTCACTGCCTTCCCATCATTTGGGATGAACATAGTGAAGTACTCTATGGTATGATGGTTCCAAGAGAAACACCTGTGCTTCTGCCAGATCCTGATTGTGTTGGTTATGTCAAGTATCTATTACAGGCAGGCAGATCAGGAGCAATGGGGACTTTGAGAGCATAAGAAGGAAAAGTAAAGACTACGCAATTCTGTCTAGATTCTTACAGGGAAAATACTGACACCTCTCTCTCCTGGATCTTAACACTGTCCTATGCCTTAAATGGAAGTTCCATTGAAATCCAGGGAACATAAGGATGTATCTGCCATATGGGCGGCACAGGCAGTCAGGATGTGCACACTGTTTGTTTATGTGGTAAACAACCATAGTAGGAATCCATACAAAAGGAGGAGAGCTGGAAAAAGTCATAGGCAAAACTTTCTGTATGAAAGTAGGGAGAGAAACTTTAGGATATCACAACTGTATTCCATTAAAGTTCCTTTTTTTAGTGTTAGACCCCAAAAAATGGCTGGAATAATTTACTGTTGTCACCTGACAAGAAACGCTCATCTAAGCAGACATTCAGTTTTCAGACATTTCATATTTATTCATGCAAGTTTGTATTGTAGTAAAGAGAAGTGTGCCTTAAGCAAATGCTTACAATTCCTCTCAGAAAACAAAGCCTCTAGCAATTACCCAAAGATCACACTATCCTATTTGCTAAACGCACACATAAAACAAAGATTTACTAATTCTTTCCCTGTAATCACAACAGCTGAGAGAATAGCTGGATTTTTTTTAGTTTATTGGTGAAACCAAAAATATTGCAAACAAAATAAGCTTGCTCAGATTAACTCCAAATGAAAATGTGTTGAATTTTTCAGTAACCCCACTCTAAAAGATAAGACATCCGGATTGTTTGTGGATGAACAAAATGTTTTATTTGGTCTAGTCCCAGCTCCCCCCGAGCTGCCCCAAGGCCAGGCCAGCCCTGGCTATCTTCCCCTACATGTTGGAGGGCAGGGGGGCAGAGGCGAAGTCAGTTCCGGCTCTACCCCGTCTATTTCCTAGCTGAGCCAGCTCAGGCTCCCCTTGGCCACTGGGGAAGGCCTGGCCGAGGTGTGGCAGCCCTGGCCTACCCCTTCTCCTCCCCCCAGCAGTTGGTTCGAGGCTGGCCCTCCTGCAGCTTTTCCCCCTTCCCTCCCACCATCCTCAGGAAGTGCTGAGACTGCACCAGCCCCTGCTCACCCTATGGCTGTCCAGCCACTGGGGGGGGGGGGGGGAGGAGGGAGGTCGCTGGAATCCCTGGCTTTCTCCCTGCCCCCCCGTGCACCAGGGAGGAAGGCAGGACACAGAGTGATGTGCTGATGTCACTGTTGTTCCACAGGGGAAAAAAGTTTTATATATAGAGATTACCTGCTTTCCTCAGTAGCAAATGATGGCTCCTAGGATTACCAATGTACTAACTAGTTTTGTAGTAATGCACTGTCTGCATCATCTATGTTTTAGTTGCCTTTCTTGTATTTTGATTTTTTTTTCTATTGTGAAAAAGCAATGAATGAATGGATAATCCTCTGTCTGCCTTTGTGTTTCATGGCAACTTTCTCCCAGGGCCTGCCTTCAGAGTGTATAATCAAAGTGTGTCAGTGACAAAAAAGATCTGTTTCAGTCCTCATGAATCAGGAAGAGCAGGTGATTATTTGAATGGGCACCTTGTTTCTAAGGTATCCCTTTGTCTAAAGTGAAGAAGACATGTTGGATACTCTGATCTCCTGTGCTCTCACACTGAGTTGGCACAATGCAATTTTGAGGCTTGTCAGAGAGTTTGTGCTTCCATCCAGCATTTCAGCTTGTCACAAGGGCAAGCACTGGATGGGCAGCTTTGCAGAACGTTTGCACTGCCCTCTGCTGCACTGTGGATAATTTCCAATGCTGTTCATCTGTATTCTTAATGAATTACTCCCAGATGCCCCTGCTAAACCATATATGAGGCTACTTTTATGGCACAGGGTATATCTGTCACTTTTCATTAAATAGCTGTGGGTTTTCTCTCTTTTCTAGGAATCCCTGCATCTGTTTACAAGTCTATTTAGTTTAATAAATTCGTATTTGAAAAGTGTATAGAACCTCCTATATACAATAACATATATAAATATTGGTATAATATTAATGTAATGTTAATCCAGGATTGACACTGAAGCGAGTGAAATTATTTTAAAGCTGGTATAAACGAGCAGTGAATCAGGCCTTCCTGCATAGTGGATTCGAGATATGATTCTCAGTAGCCCACTCTATATTCCAGGATCAAGTGTAACTCCATCCTTAAATATATGGATGCAACTCACGTTGAGGTCATTGCAGTCATATTTGTGTATCAGTGTGGGAAAAACTCGGTCCACACGCTTCAGCTAGAATTTATACAGATTTCAGAGGCAAATCATATAACATTTTCCCCAGATTCCTTCCAGATTCATATTTATGTATCCTAGTAATATCCAAAGAAGTTTTTACAGTTCAGGTAGCTCCCCAATATTCAGAGAAATGTTGCAATGAGGTTTAAAGACTGTACTATTCATATTGTTTACAATTATTCACAATACTGAGCAAACCAAAACTCAAGGCACATTAGTGCTATTTTGTTATGCCAAAAAGCCCTTGTGACCACCCTAATTTGACTATACATGTAAGAACCACTCATTAAAATCTAATGTCAGACACAAAGCTGGCATGAACTTTCATTATGCAAACATGAAATCGACTAGAAGGGCTAATGAGGGGAAAAGGATATCTCAGATGTCAATAGAAAACAATCTATTTCTAACATAGCTCGCCTTCTGGGAATTTCCTCATTTACAACAAAGATTTTATTTACTTATTTTCTGTTACTTGTTAGATTGAATAATCATGTAAGCAGAGAAAAATAATATAGTGAGTCACAGACATAATTTATTTCTTAATTCCATTACTTACTTAGCTGAATTATTGCTATTATAGCTGCTCCTCTCAAATTGAACATTAATTTGTTACCAGTGTTTTATGGTCACTGTATGTAAAGAATTGACAGTGCAGTCTAATTGAATGATCTTACATTTCTTTAATCAGGCTAATGCAGGTTCACAGAATTGTTTTCTCCATTTTTTAAATTTAATCAGATACAGACAGTGTTTTAGCAAATGGCCATCTGCATAGAAAAACAAGCATGGCATGAAGGATTAATGGTTAGAGCAGTGGGGCAACTTAAAATGCTACATTAAGGACAAGATTCTATTTTTATAGATCTTGTGGTCTTCTCAGAAGTAGGTCACAAAATTTAGAACAATTCCCGATTAACTGACTACCAGATCTGGAATCTGTTTAATAGTTAGATTTTATCATTCCTTAGACATTGCAGCCTTGTTGGAAGAAGAAATAAAGGATATACTAAGCTAGACAAGTTACCCGGCTTTGCCCGAGGGTGGCCTCACAGCCCACGTGATGGCTTTTCCCCAGGGCCAGCCCAGGGAGAGGGGGCTACATGGACTGGTTCGTGACAGCTGCCCAGTGCAGGCTGGAGGACAGGGGCACTGTAGGCCACCCACTAGCTTTTCCCATGGTTGGGGGGGCACACAGGATGTCCCACTAGCTTCTCCCTGGCATGAGATGGTGCTGCACAGACCAGTTGTTGGCTGCTTCCCAGGGTCAGCCTGGAGCAGCAGCCAGCAACTGCTTCTTGGGGCCCGCCAGGGTGGCTGGGGCCGTGCTGCCCAGTAGCTGCTCTCCATCGATGGAGTGCTTGCTGGCTTCCTGTGGGTTATTCTTGAGCATAACTGTCCTTCCTATCCCTTTCCATTTGATGCAAAACAATCATATTACATGTACATCCCATTGTCCTGGCACAACCAAACCTTGCTTTCACCCCACTTTAAGTTATGATAAGAAGCTGCATACCAAATTTGGTGGTCTTAGGAAGAATGAACTCTCAGATGGATGGATGGATGAATACACAGACAGACACACAAACTCTAAATCTATATGGTATAATTCAGACTCTCAGAGTATGTCTAGATTACATGGCTTCGTCGACGGAGCCATGTAGATTTGTTTGTTCGGCAAAGGGAAATGAAGCCGCGATTTAAATAATCGCGGCTTCATTTAAATTTAAATGGCTGCCCCGCTCTGCCGATTAGCTGTTTGTCGGCAGATCAGGGCAGTCTGGATGCTCCCCTGCCGACATGAAAGCACTTTATCGACCTCCCTGGTAAACCTCATCCTACGAGGTATAACGGGGAGGTCGATAAAGGGCTTTCAGGTCGGCGCGGGAGTGTCCAGACTAGCGCGCTGAGCCGACAAACAGCTGATCAGCTGCTTGTCGGCTCAGCGCGGCAGCCATTTAAATGTAAATGAAGCCGCGATTATTTAAATCGCGGCTTCATTTCCTTTGCCGATCAGCCTAATCTACATGGCTCCATCGATGGAGCCATATAGTTTAGACACGCCCTCACTGTTTTTCCACTTCATTTTTTAATATTGCACCAGTAATCCACATCTGCTCAGGACAGAAATATAACGATAGGCTATGTCTACACTACACAGTGTTTTCGGAAAAACGGCTGTTTTTCTGAAAATACTTGATTTACGTCCACTCTGCAATCATGTTCTTTCAAAAGGAAATCGAAAGAACAGAGGGGTTTTTCTGACAGTGATAATCCTCTATCTACGAGCAAGAAGTCTTTTTCCAAAAGAGCTCCTTCGGAAAATGGTGTGTGTGGACAGATCATAGAATCATAGGACTGGAAGGGACCTCGAGAGGTCATCGAGTCCAGCCCCCCGCCCTCAAGGCAGGACCAAGCTCCGTCTACACCATCCCTGACAGATGTCTGTCTAACCTGTTCTTAAATATCTCCAGAGAGGGAGATTCCACCACCTCGCTTGGCAATTTATTCCAATATTTGACCACCCTGACAGTTAGGAATTTTTTCCTAATGTCCAATCTAAACCTCCCTTGCTGCACTTTAAGCCCATTACTCCTTGTTCTGTCTTCAGAAACCAAGAGGAACAAATTTTCTCCTTCCTCCTTGTGACACCCTTTTAGATATTTGAAAACCGCTATCATGTCCCCCCTTAATCTTCTTTTTTCCAAACTAAACAAGCCCAGTTCATGAAGCCTGGCTTTATAGGTCATGTTCTCTAGACCTTTAATCATTCTTGTCGCTCTTCTCTGTACCCTTTCCAATTTCTCCACATCTTTCTTGAAATGTGGCGCCCAGAACTGGACACAGTACTCCAGCTGAGGCCTAACTAGTGCAGAGTAGAGCGGCAGAATGACTTCACGAGTTTTGCTTACAACACACCTGTTGATACAACCTAGAATCATATTTGCTTTTTTTGCAACAGCATCACACTGTTGACTCATATTCAACTTGTGGACCACTATGACCCCTAGATCCCTTTCCGCCATGCTCCTTCCTAGACAGTCGCTTCCCATCTTGTATGTATGGAATTGATTGTTCCTTCCTAAGTGGAGCACTTTGCATTTCTCTTTATTAAACTTCATCCTGTTTACCTCTGACCATTTCTCTAACTTGCTAAGGTCATTTTGAATTATGTCCCTATCCTCCAAAGAAGTTGCAACCCCACCCAGTTTGGTATCATCTGCAAACTTAAGCGTACTCTCTATCCCAATATCTACATCATTGATGAAGATATTGAACAGTACTGGTCCCAAAACAGACCCTTGCGGAACTCCACTAGTTATCCCTTTCCACCAGGATTTAGCACCGTTAACAACAACTCTCTGACTATGGTTATCCAGCCAATTATGCACCCACCTTATCGTGGCCCTATCTAAGTTATATTTGCCTAGTTTATCAATAAGAATATCATGCGAGACCGTATCAAATGCCTTACTAAAGTATATGACATCCACCGCTTCTCCCTTATCCACAAGGCTTGTTATCCTATCAAAGAAAGCTATCAGATTAGTTTGGCATGATAAAAGGGTTTTTTTTTTCTTCAAAAGAAGAGGCCTTTCAGAAATAACACAGGTGCCTGGTGGCTACTCCATCCAAAGTAATCACAACTCTATAGTTCCTGTCTCCTGGCACCTCTTAAAGCTGCAGGCACTCTGGACAAGCCTTGTGGCAGGAAGCCAGGCTTGGAGCAGCACCCTGACCATGCAGCTCTCCTGCTACAGGCCTGATCACCGATGGCACAGCCACAAGCCCCCCTGAAACCTCCTGACCCTCACAGGGAGCTCGAGCAGGGCTCCCAGGACCCATCAAGGGGTACCAAGAGGTGGGCACCCTCGTGGTCTGGAGTGGAGATCCTGTCCCTCCTTGAGCTGTGGGGCAAGGAGGACACCTTGCAGGATCTCTGCTCCAAATGCCGCAATATGGACATTTAGGGCCAGATGTCCGAAACCCTGGTGGAGCCCGCGCTGGACCTTGGAACAGGACTGGACTAAGGTGAAAGAGCTCCACCAGGGATATGTCCAGGCCAGCAAGCGCAGCTCGCACTCCGGTGCAGGACCCCACACCTACCCCTTCTATGCCGAGCTCCGCCTCGACACGCCTGTTGTCACCCGGACAGAGGTCACAGCAAAGGACGATGAGGGACAGCAGCAGGAGGAGGAGGAAGATGACATGGCCACCATCACACTGTCCTTGGAGCTGGTTGCCGTGACTCAGGACATCTCCCAGGCATCGTCTGATGCTACGGAAGGCTTCAGGTGAGTCTGTCTCACACACAGGGCGGGGGAGGCAGGCGCAGAGGGGATAGGGTGTGAGTTTTTCTTGGCCTGCTCGAGCTGGACATTGTGCTGCATGTGTGGGACCACATGCAGCGTTAGTGTGCACCACAGTGACTCAGCAGGCAGCCCCAAGTGCACCGAGGATCCTGCTCCCAGGCTTCAGGGAGGCCACAGAAACATCTGGCCCTCGGGGTGGGGGCCCTCTCCCACTACTTGTGACGGCTGGAAGCAGGCTAGCCACAAGGGTGCAGGCATGACCTCAGACACCCTGAGGAATGCTACATACAGCACATGGGCCTGCCTGCACATCCAAGGCACCACCCACTCCTGTGGGCAGCGCTGTGAGGTACAGGTGTGTGTGTGGGCCCCAGGAAGGGCCAGGCTGCTCCTGGCTCCTCTGCCATCCATGGGGATCCTATTGTGACCGGACACTTCCCTTGCCTGCTTTCTCTTGGGCCGGGTGGGGTGGGGAGCAGTGGGCAACATGGTCCTCATCTCACCTCGGGGCCCTTGTGAGGCAGGGCCTGCTGTTTAGTCCACACATGGCCTTGCTCCTGGGACATCCCCCTCCTTTGGCCTGAGGACTGTTGGTCGCTGCTCACAGAGGAGGGCATGGCCTCAGGGACAGTGTCTGCAGGGATGACTGACCGCCTCTCTCTCTCTGTGTTCTCCACAGCTGGACCAGTCAGGACTGAGGGGCAAGCCACGTCACCCAAGCCAGCTGCCAGAGCCCGGGGGACCTGAAAGCATGCCAGGATCCATGAAGACCTAATGCGGCAGCATGTCCACGTCCTACACCATATGCAGCAGACCGTGGCGCAGAATATCCGGGGGGACGCAGAGTGGTGGAACCGTGCATGGGACCAGCTCATGGAGCGGTGTGATAGCATGTGTGCCATCATGCGTGACATGATGGCACACCCGGCTACTGTCACTGCTCTTGCCTACCACTCTCCTGCCTCCCTGCTATGCCCATTCCCCCTCCCTCTGTCTCCAAGTAATGCCTCTGCTCCCTCCCCAAGTGATGCCCATGTCTCCTTCTTCCCCCCCCCCCGCCATCCCTGACCCCGCTCCAGCCCCCCCTCCTGCCCACACCTCTCTGGTCCCAGGGCCCACTCAGCCCCAAGTCAGACGAGGTCCCCGCAACCAAGGTGGCACATCCAGCCGCCCCCCACATCACTCTGAGCCCCTCTCCCCCTCCAGTTTAGGAGCCTACCTTCTCCCTCCAGGTTATGAGCCCCTTCCCCCTCTTTTTTTTTTAAGACAAATACAAAGTTCATTGTGTTCAAATCCAAACAGGTGTGTTTATTCAGAGGTCAGGGAGCAGGCGAAGGGACGGGTTGTGGTGGGAAAGGGATAGTGGAGCAAGCTAGAGGCCTCTAGGTGCACCCTGGCCGGATGGGCCTGGTGGACGGTAGCTGTCTGCAGCTGCTCAAAGGGTCTCTCTCATGGCCAGCCTCTGCTTCCCACCCTAGGAGGAAGGCCTTTTAGGCGCGCGTCTCAGCTATGCTCCGGCATCAGCACTCGGAAGCAACTAGTGACCTAAAGCCCTGCCTGAACTGGTTCCAGGTGGCCTTATATGCGAGATAGCTTCCAGGCTGACTGGACGCTATCTTTCGAAAAAGCAGATCTCTTTTTTGATGCGCTTGGCCAGTGTAGACGCTCTCTTTCGGAAGTTTTTCGGAAGATCTCTTCTGGAAAAGCTTCTTCCGAAAGAAGCCTGCAGTCTAGATATAGCCATAGAGAAGCTTTTCTTATTTCTCCATTTGATACTTTTCTTAGCATCTGAGGAGAAACTGGAATATTCTAATATAGAGAATGTTGAGAATAGGGACTAGTTTTCTAGTAAGCCAAAGTATTAAAATACAGTCTGCTGTGGAAAGGGGGACCCCAAGCTACAACATATGAGTTCCAGGGGTGCTGGAATTAGTGGTGCAGGGGCTCTGACAACACTCCCTGGCATGAAGTAATAAAAACCAAATAACTTGTTTTCTGCTTTCAGCACCAGCACTACAAAAATTGTTCCAGCAGCCCTGTATATAGTAACATATTAGTGGAGCGATCTTAAGAAACAAGTGTTTTATACATGCCCAAACTAACACAAGATTAAGGTTGTTATTGCAAATCTGGAGGAAATTATCTTGATAATGAGAGATGGTATGACCTCCATCTCTCATTAGCCCAAGAAGAATTCATATCTCACCACATACCTTCTAATTATGACAACAAGAGGCTGCAATTTAGAGAGCACCAACCTTTGTGGAAGTCAGCACAACAAATTAAGGTAATCTAATGTTTAAAAAACAAAACTTAAAACAAATCAGTGTAAAACAAACCCTGGAGAATACAAATATTACTCTTTTACAGATATTATCACTTTATCTCAAAGTATTTGTCTTGCTAACACATCTGCACAGCATGCAAAAAAAGGCAACAAGAAAGATGGATCCAAGAAGCAGGAAATTCTGAGACTTTCACTAGCACTGAGTGGCTTTGTGGCCTTTAACAATTGAAGATGTGATTGATGGGCAAATGAAAGACCAAAATATGTTACAGATGCACAGGGATTTGTGTTCCCAACTCTAATGACAACAGTTTTGTTATAAATCTTTTAAAAATCAATATGAAATTACACCCTGTTGTGTTATTAAATACCAGGATCTCCCATAAAATGAAATGTATGCCCCAATTCCCCAGTTCAATTTTATGCCCATGCATGGAATGGGACACCGCTTCCCACAGTTCCCCTTGGCCAGGAATGGTGATCCACGGCCAAGGGGAGGTGCATAAGGCATACTCACAAGAGGGATGAATTAAGGTTCAAGTATTTTCCTTCCTTTTGAGTGTTTGGCTTTGCAACAGTAATATTCTTTTAATATATTTTTTTTCTGATGTAAAATGAGACATCATGTAAGTCAAATGTAGTTGTTTAAATAATAAGGTATAATCTCAAATTAAACTGCTGCCCAATTGCCTCAGATTGGATTGGGATTTTGTGTAAGGTGCTATATGAACAAAGAGGAAGATACAGTCGTGGAAGAAGTTACAGTTAAGGAAGACAAGGTCAGTTAAGGAAGACAAAGGTTAGGGAGGGAGGTAATCAAATATATATAACTCTATGTATTGTGACCATACATCTGTTTTGTCACATCAGAGCTCAGTATTTCTACCTCTGGTGTTGAGGGGGCAGGAAAGGGCTGAGGTGAATAAGTCATATGCTTGGAATTTAGGCTATGCCTACACTAGTACTTTTGTGAATCAGGATGTTAAAAAAAAAAGTTTCACCCTGACAGGTTTCAACAGTCAAAGCACTGGGATGGACGGCACTTAGTTGATGGGAGATGTTCTCTCCTGGACACACCTACTGCTACTCATTGGGGGGCAGTTTAATTATGCAAATGAGAGACCTCTAAATGGCCTTACAGAGGGCCAGCTGAAGTGGTGCAGTCTTCACATAGTTTTATTTACAAGTATGTACATGGTTGGCTGAGAGGTTCTGTAAATATTAAAGATACTGTATTTCCTAATAATTTTCTTATGCCTGTTACCAATTACCAGACAGTCTCTCTTGCCCATTTTGGGGCCCAGGTTTGCTGGGAATCAAACAGGAAAAAACACGGTTGTAAAGTAAAATAGCTCTTTACCTATGAAAATACTTTTTCCCTCACTGGACATAGCCCTTTATCAGGTTGCTTTTTATCCCTACTCCTTCTTTCTCTCTTAGTGTAAGAGGTTTTTAAAGGTCCCAAACTGCCCTTAATTAACCCAGATGTCCATAATAAAGCTGAGGTGACCTCTTTCAGTTCAGAGAAAAAAGACCTCTAACCATTCTAAAACTGATATATTTGCCTTCAACCACCCTTCCAGAATCATCAGGTCTGACATGGTCGTAGTACATTAGTGACCATACTAATTTAGTAATTACATACATATGAACATTTCCCAGCTGCTTTTCTGCCTACCTCCTAAAGGATTTTAAGAAGGTGTTTGATAGAGGAGGTGTACCTGTGTTCTGGAACAGTTACAGGAGAGCATTCCATGTGTAAGGGCAGCCTCAAGGAAGCTGTATGGAAAGCTGTATGCTAAACTGATGTGTGTTTCGAGGGTTGAATTAACATATGGATGATATAGACTTTGATCTCTGAAACACCTCTATCCTGCAGGAGAGGTGAGGTGTCCATTTCACAGGAAGGCATTATTAAGCAGTGAAACTCATCTTGTAGGACAGGTAGAATTTGAAAGCTCCAGGGCTTTTCAAATGTAACCATTTCCCTAATATGTACCCAGTTTATACAGACAGGGTATGTCTACACTACCCTGCTAGTTCGAACTAGCGGGGTAATGTAGGCATACCGCACTTGCAAATGAAGCCCGGGATTTGAATTTCCCGGGCTTCATTTGCATAAGCAGGGAGCCGCCATTTTTAAAACCCCGCTGGTTCGAACCCCGTGCAGCGCGGCTACACGGGGCACGAACTAGGTAGTTCGAACTAGGCTTCCTAGTTCGAACTACCGTTACTCCTTGTGGAATGAGGAGTAACGGTAGTTCGAACTAGGAAGCCTAGTTCGAACTACCTAGTTCGTGCCACGTGTAGCCGCGCTGCACGGGGTTCGAACCAGCGGGGTTTTAAAAATGGCGGCTCCCCGCTTATGCAAATGAAGCCCGGGAAATTCAAATCCGGGCTTCATTTGCAAGTGTGGTATTCCTACATTATCCTCCTAGTTTGAACTAGGAGGGTAGTGTAGACATACCCACAGGGTGTTGGATTTTGTACTGACTGAACCATTTTGAATAGATTCTCACTGCAAGTAGTGGTAAACTCTGATTAGCTCAAGTTTTGCACTTATTTAGCCTTCTTAGAGCTTAACTACACTAGGACCTTTAATGGTATTTTCATGTCAATGAACACAGTTTTCAATTCAAGTGAAGACATGACACAGATGTTTGTCCTTAGCTTTGTTTAACTCTACCCTACAGTCAAACACAACTAGCAACAAATGCTTGGATCTCTCTTGATATGAGAGCATTCCATGTCTTATCCATTGTTTACGTGGTAGACAAATGTTCCAGGCTAAGGTGAAACAAAACTAGGAACAAAGATGTACATCTAAGAGTTTACAATAGGATGTTATAATATGATTGAAAGCTCCACCATGAACAAGCTCTAGGTGTCAGTTTCAGTACA
Source organism: Pelodiscus sinensis (assembly GCF_049634645.1). Classification (NCBI taxonomy): domain Eukaryota; kingdom Metazoa; phylum Chordata; order Testudines; family Trionychidae; genus Pelodiscus; species Pelodiscus sinensis. The sequence continues at coordinate 313,986,144 of NC_134711.1, forward strand.
GAAAACTCAACTGGTGGCAAGCGATGAGTAAGCAGTATGATTCCTGATGCTGGACCAGCCTTGAGATCTATTTATATGTTTAATGTCAGAGCTATAAATGTTGTCATTTCTGTTCTTCATCAGTGTGTTCACTGCCATAGTTGTATACACTGCATCATGAAAGAAGTGAGGGTTAGTAATAATGGCATACCATTCATTTCATATTGTCTCCTATAAAGAATGGGAGCACTTATGTGAAAATGGCCAAATAGTTTTTAAAGTGTAGTGTCTTTACTCTCTTAGGATTCTTGAGAGTGAAAAAAAGCTTTCATATTGCTTTCTCTTCCTCTGATCCACTGCATCTTTTCCATTAATTCACAGCAATCTGTATTAATTCAGGAGTAGAACTCCTGGCACAGATAGCAAATGGCTACCTATCTTTTATTTCACTTCTCTTTACATTCAATTTTCTCATGTTCTGTCAAGATATTATGTGTTAAATCTATCTAGACCATGCTCAAGCCCAAGGTTTCTCCAGACATGATAGTTTTTTTGCTCTTTTTTCAATCTTAAGAAAGGATAGCAGATATTGTACTAACAAACACAGCGATTAAATGTTCCCTAACAAATACAAGAGAATCTGGTACCTCCAATCACAGATACAAAACTTCTCCCACCACTGAAAACTCCATCCTATCTGGTGGCATGGGTGCTGGAACAGTTTATATAGTGGGGGTGCTGAGAGCCATTGAACAAAACTATAATCCCTTTATATCATGGGAATCCATTCAAGTGGGGGGTACACCAGCACCCTCCAGGTTGCCCTAGTTCCAGCACCTATGTCTAGTGGACAAATGTGGAGGGATGTACAGCAATATAATAATGATCAGAATGGCTCCTTTTAAATCAGTGGTCCCCAACTTGGTGCCCACCATGGCACCCGCCGGGCCATTTATGTGCGCCCGTGGAACAATCTGGGCCGGCCCCGCCCCCAGGTGTGTGGCACATGCTGGTGCCGGCCCCGGATGCCTGGCACATGGGTGGCCCCTGCCTGGGGTTGCGGCACATGTCAGTGCCAGCCCTGGGCACATGGGTGGCCCCTGCCCAGGGTCACGGCACATGCCGGTGCCGGCCCCGGGCACCTGGGCAGCCCCTGCCCCAAGGTTGCGGCACATGCTGATGCCAGTCCCAGACGCCTGGTGCATGGGCGGCCCTTGCCCCAGGGTCGCGGCACATGCTGGTGTTGACCACGGATGCCAGGTGCATGAGCAGCTCTTGCCCCGGGGTTGTGGCACATGCCGGTGCCAGTCCCGGAAGCATGGGCGGCCCCTGCTCGGGGTCACAGCACATGCCGGTGCCGGCCCCAGGCACCTGGGCAGCCCCTGCCCTGAGGTTGCGGCACATGCTGGTGCCAGTCCCAGACGCCTGGCGCATGGGTGGCCCTTGCCTTGGGGTTGCGGCACATGCCAGTGCTGGCCCCGGGCACCTGGGTGGCCCCTGCCCAGGGTCGCAGCACATGCTGGTGTTGACCCCGGATGCCTGGTGCATGAGCAGCTCTTGCCCCGGGGTTGCGGCACATGCCGGTGCCAGTCCCGGGAGCATGGGTGGTCCCTGCCCAGGGTCGCGGCACATGCCGGTGTTGGCCCCGGATGCGCAGCACATGCATGGTCCGGCCCCCGAGCTCCCGGCAGCCCCAAAAGGTTGGGGACCACTGCTTTAAATATTCTGTGGACAGTGGCTGCGCTATTTGTTTAGGGAGCGAAGAGGAATCTATCTGTGACATCATAGAAGCAGAGAGTATGGCAAGGTTGAATAATACAGGTTGAACCATTCTAGTTTGGCATTCTCTAACAACATCATGGTCCGGCATGATTTTAGTTAGCTGGATGTCCACTTATGGATGTGACCAAGTTTCCCACCGTCTCATAAAGTTTACAGCTACCAGTTCTGGTTCTCAGTGTTCTGTGCTGTTATTTAGCTCTAAGTTATTGGGCTCTTAGAGGAAGTTAGTGGTAAGCAATGGAAGTGTTGGTAATGCTGCTAGACAATGCTGACCTCCCATGATTTGACAAATTCTCTGGTTCAGCACCAGTCAGGTCCTGACAGCACCGAACTAGAATCAGTCAACCTGCTGTGTTTTTTTTAAGTGCAGGCAATAACCTTTCTTACTGGACTTATTTAATTAAAACAGCTAGATCTAAACTAGTGGTGGGCAAACTGCAGCCCGAAGGATCTATGCGTGGCCTGTGAGACATTTTGTTTACCATTGCTCACATGCAGGATGGTCAGATTAGGCTGGGTAGTGACTGCATAGGTTTTTTTTTTTTCTTACCGGTATTACTAAAGTGACATGTGCTTAAAGCAAGGGCACATGAAATGCACTGCATTCTGATTGTGCTCAACATTGTGGCTGTGTCTAAACTACATGGCTCCATCGATGGAGCCATGTAGATGAGGGTTGCAGGCAAAGGGAAATGAAGCCGCGATTTAAATAATCGCGGCTTTATTTAAATTTACATGGCTGCCGCGCTGAGCCGACAAACAGCTGATCAGCTGTTTGTCTGCTCAGTGTGCTTGTCTGGACGCTCCTGCGCCGACCTGAAAGCCCTTTATCAACCTCTCAGTTATGCCTCATAGGATGAGGTTTACCGGGGAGGTCGATAAAGGGCTTTCATGTCGGCAGGGGAGCGTCCAGACTAGTGCGCTGAGCCGACAAACAGTTGATCAGCTGTTTGTCGGCTCAGCGCGGCAGCCACGTAAATTTAAATGAAGCCGCGATTATTTAAATAGCGGCTTCATTTCCCTTTGCCAAACAAACAAATCTACATGGCTCCGTCAACGGAGCCATGTACTTTAGATGTACCCTGTGAGAGCCATGCATTCCTCTGCATCCAATGAAAGTGCTGGTATGGTTCAGTTGGCACACCCTGAAAATCCTAGGAAGACCAATGCAGTTAACAAAATTACTCTATTCCAGGAGACCATCTTGGTACAACAATCCTGCATCCCACTCATGCATCCCACTCAGTAGCCTAGGTTGTCCATCACTGATATAAAGTATAATTTCATAGATTTGAATGTCAGGAAGGACCATGGTGATGTTGACTGACCTGTACAACACAAACCCTAGAACTTCCCCCAAATAATACCTAGAATAGAGATTTGTAGAAACACATCCAGCCTTGATTTAAAAATTGAGAGTGATGGAGAATCCACCATCATCTAGTCTTCCCTGTTGCATAACACAGGTCTTAGAATTTTATCTATCAACTTCTTTGTTCCACACTATATAAGTGAGAATTGTTTATCCTGATAATTATCCTAATAAGTTTTGAGCCTAGACTATATAGTGGATGCTTTGCTTCAGGAGCTATAGTTGATCTTTATCTTTATGGTGACTTTCTCCATGCCAAATTTTAGATGATACAACTCAAGAAAGGGCAAGGAAACAACTTCCAAGGTCCTGTGGGTCCTGTTCTGCACTCCTTAAGCAAAATCCCCATTTTCTTTAATTTCAAGCATATAAAAGGGATATAGAAAGTCCCATGTAGCGATCTAAAATTCCTGAACAATAGTAGAGCTTGAGAAGCAGGACATTTACCTCTCTAGTGAGTGTACTGGCTGAGCGAAATGCAAAGTAAATAAACAGCGTTAAATACTAAAATATAGTTCTCAAATAGTTCTCACTTTTTGGAATCTGCGTTCTGATCAATAGGACGGGCAAATACAATGATCCAGGTCTCATCTGTGGCAATTCAGTGCAGTTCTGTTCAAATGGCTGGAACTGCATCAAATTAGCACCAGTTGAGGCTCTGGCCCATGTATCATAATCTCCTCCAAGATGCACTAAAATCAGGTCTGAAATTTTTAAATATATTTTGCCACTTTGAAGTGTTAGTGCTTTAAACGTTTGGACAGATGTGCTGCATGAAATTTGACATTCAACCATTATTATTTTGCAGGATTCAGTATGACACGTTTCACCACCCCTGTTAGTTAATTTTAATGCCACTTTATTTTAAGATCTAGTGAAAGCTAAATACTGTCTTTAACAGTCCATAACCATAAAGATCATATCAAAAATCTGTGTGTTCTTTGTTAGGTATAATCCCATCTCATTTTAAAGTTGATAGATAAATGAAACACTTAATTTAACAAAATGATGATGATCTGATCTAAAAAGGAATACCACAAAATATATTCCCAACCATCAGAGTCACTGTTGTTAGAATGATTTATATTCCTTCCGTTCATGTCCATATGAGGTATCACTGAGTTAAAATAAAATCTTTTATGACCATTCACTCAATCCTCAGATATATATGACGTTGAAACAACGTATGGAAGGAAATATGTGACTCTATCAGAAATTGAGGTCAATTAGGCACTCATTATGAAGAAGCAGTGAAATTGATTTGTAACTATCTCTTCAGGCTGCTGCCATTCTAGAGAGTTGTTAATAAAATCTGAATTCTGACAAGGAGAGTCATTAAAGCACTTCATAGGCAAGAGTTATTCATTACTTGAAAACTTATTATCTGGAATTTATTCCCTTCTGCTAGCAAAATTTGTCATGTCCAAGAGAGTCATGATTTTGAATACAAAGGAGTAGGCTGCCATCAGCTGTAATACTTCACATTTCAGCGGATTTACGTGCCACCTTGTTCCTTTGTACAACCACTGTCCCTGAGACACACACCATTATCTTTATTTTTTCCTTAGGCAGCTTGACATCCTTGCATCCTGACATCTGTTTTACACAATGGAAATGTTTATCTATTGCTCTTGCTCTACCCGCCCGACTTGAAATCTCCCTTCCAATAATTGGTGTCTTATTCCACTCTCATCCCATTTTATTTAAAAAGATTTCAGTGTATTTCATTAACAAATAGTTAAGGGGAGTTTGGAGGGCTTTTCTAAACTCTCTCTCTCTCTCTCTCTCTCTGTCTGTGTATATATATATCTATATATATTTTCCCTTGGGCTAGAAGTAATAAGAATTTAGCAAGGATGACAAGCTACAGGCTTTCTTACTGTTTTTATTCAGTGTAAACTTGATGAGGAAATGTTAATCTCTGCAAATCAGAAGTCAGAACTTCAGAATAATTGGAAACAGGACTGGAGCTGCTCACATTTCTAAGGTTTTTATTCTTTATAACGCTAAAATACATCACAGTGGATGTATCACAGTAATAATACTTTGTACTTACATTAAAATAACCCACATCCTTGAAAGTGTAGCTCTTAGTCCCCTTTCAGTGGCAGATCTATAGAAGAAGCTTATGAGTTGGCTAATGCTACCATCTAAGAGTGCGTCTAGACTGTAGGGTTTTTTTTAGAAAAAACTTCATTACGTCCACACTGCTATTGCGTTCTTTCAAAATAAAATCAAAAGAATGTAGGGGTTTTTCTGACATTTGTAAACCTCATTATATGAGGAAGAACACCTTTTTCAAAAGAGGTCTTTCAGAAAAAGGCATGTGTGGGCGCAGAAGAGGGAGTTTTTTCAAAAGAAAAGGCCTCCAGGAAAAAGCACAGGTGCCCTAGTGGCCACTTCGTCCATGGTAATCTCAGCTTACATGTGAGAGAAGGTCCAATAAGTGCGGACGCTATCTTTCAAAAAAGCAGATTGCTTTTTCGATGCGCTTTTGAAGTGTGGACGCTCTCTTTTGGAAGAAGTTTGTTTGGAACATCTCTTCTTCGGAAGAAATGTTCCGAAAAAACTTCTTCCAAAAGAGAGCTTGCAGTCTAGATGTACCCTAATGAATTTAATTCTTTGCCACCTAAAGCAGAGGTGCATGCTCCTAGCCCTCAAGGCCTCAGGTACTAACTCCACTGTTGAAGCCAAGCAGGTAGATTACAATAGCAAGCTTTACCTGAAAATCTCACAGCAGTGTGCTAATACATGCAGGTTCAAATCAGGGTTGCTCAAGTGTGAACGTGCATGCAGAGGAGCAGATTGGAAGGGGAGGGTGCTTCAGAGTCTCCTTCCAGTTTGGGAGTCCTGTAAGAAGAAAAAGAGAACACAACATCTTTAGATTCCCAAACACTTAAACCAGTGTAGTGGTCAGACTCATTAGTACAACTTTAAAAGAAAGCCAGAGTCGGGAGTGTAGACAAGCTGCCTCCATCTGCTTGTTAAGGGGCCAGAAAACCGCGCATGCTGGGAGAGGGAATTCCCTCAGCGCTAGGGAATCCTTGCATGATCGAGCACTTCTCCCAATGGATAACGAGGTAGAGTACCAAGACTGGGGAATTTATAGGACATTTAAAGTATTTCCATTTAAAACTCACTTGAGTCCAGCCTGACCTGAAATATCAGTTCAAGAAAAAAAAAATCCTCTTTCAATGTTGTAGGTGATGGGAGGAAGGGAGAAGGAAGGTCAAATATTCAGGGGCCATATTGACATAGGATAATTGTCTAATTATCTTAATGCCATTGTCCGGCCAGAGCTTTTAGCATGGTAAAATTCTGTGAAATGTGCTGTCACGTATGCTTATCCACTTTGTACAACAGTGTTCTTATTCCTTATGTTTGTATAACTGTATATGTACCCTATGTAACTGTTAAGTGTCAGACTTTGGCATAGGGTTTTCCTGTACTGCTAAGTATGCATTCACATTCTGTTCATGGCGCTATTTCATATACTTTACATGAGCATGTGTTGAATTTATTGGCCTCCAATTAATTGTCATAAACAAATGGTAGTTCTGGTTTACCTTTGTACCTGAATGTGTCCAATCCTAGTTGGAAAGGATCCCCTTTCCACAGGGTTCATCTCCGAAATCTGGTCAGGAGTCTATGGAGCTCTGTACCGTCTCTGTTGATAGGTTATTTGAGCAATTTTTAGCACACAGTATTTCATATATACTAAGTGGTCCTTTCAAAAACTGTTCTAGTCTTCTGATTTCAGTTGTTGAGGATAAGTGAATGATATACCTGGATGGTCGAAGTTTAAAAGGATGGGGTTCAATCCCTACACTAGTTTTCATCTCAGAACTCTGCCTTTTATAAAGAGCTTTGAGCTTGACAGAAAAAAGCTGACTACAGGATGAACCTCTTTAGTCTGGCACACTCTAGTTCAGCAACATCCATGGTCCGGTATGATTTTAGTTAGCTGGATGTCCATTTATCATGGATGTGGCCAAGTGTCTCACGATCCCATAAAATTTGCTTACAGTCCTAGCTCTCAGAGCTCTGTGCTGTAATTTAGTTCTAATTGACGCGTAAATGTCTTCTTAAGAGCCCAGTGAGCCATGGAAAAGTTGGTAATGCTGCTAGATAATTTAGACCTGTGGTTTTGCACTGGTCAGGTTTTGAGGGGTCTGAGTTAGAAAGGATCAACCTGTATTATTAATGTATTAGATGTGAAAATCAAGCTACTGTGATCTGAACATTATTTCTATGCAAATGTAGCACTTTTCACTGATATGACTTGTCATGATTGTATATGTCCTGTGCTCACGTGCAATGCACTGACTGACCATGTGGACTCTGCTGATGCACATTAGTTTGGCAGAGCAATCTTTGAAATGGGAAAAATGAAACGATATTAACAAAATGTTAACGTGCTGGAGTAGGGGCTATATTGGGGTGGGGATTAATTTTGGAAGGGGGGACACTTCACAAATTTCAAGTGTGGCTTTGGGCAGGCCCAGAAAGGGCGGGGCCTTGGGTGGAAGGGGCAGGGCCCAGGTAGAAGGAGCAAGGTCTCAGACAGAAGGGGTGGGGTTGAGAACTACTCTGCTGCATACAGTGACCTTATTTTCTGAACCAGCTGCAGCTATTAAGAACAGTTTAATTTAAATTATGAAACAGATTAAGCGTTTTAACTTGCCCATGTTAGTTTATCAAACTTCATTTTAAATAAAGTAAGATATTATGTCCAACACAAAAAGGTTTCAATGTTTTCTTAATTTATGTAAGGGCTGGAGAACCCTTTTTGGGTCTGGGGTCACAGACCCACAAAAATCAGTTGGGGACCAAACAAGCGAGAAGCAACCCCTCCCCCTCCCAGTGCTTATTGGTATGGCCCCAACTGAAAAACCTCACCCCTCTGGCACTCCAGCCTCACAGGGTGAGGGGAAGGAAAGGGGGAAACTGCCGGAGGCGCCACTACTGCAGCCAGGTAATCCGGGGCCAGCCCCAGAGGTGCTGCTACTGCAGCCAAGCAGCCCACGGCTGGCCCCACAGGTGCCACTACTGCAGCCAGGCAGCCTGCAGCCAGCCCCAGAGGCGCCACTACTGTCCTGGGCCGGCCCCATAGGTGCTGCTACTGAGACCAAGCGCAGAGGCATCACTACCACAGTCTGGTGCCAGCCCTGAAGGCGCTGCTACTGCAGGCAGGCAGCCCAGGGCCGGCCCTAAAGGTGCCACTGCTGTGGCCAGGAGGCCTGGGGTGGCCCTGGAGGCTCTGCTACTGTTGTCTGGGGCCGGCCCCTAAGGCACCGCTACCACAGCCATGTAGACTGGGCCGACCCTGGAGGCACCATGGCAGTAGCACCTCCAGCCTCTGGGGCCGGTCCCAGGCTGCATGGCTGCGGTGGTGGTGCCTCCGAGACCAGCCCTGTTGAGGAGCCTCAGCCCCAGCACTGCCTCCTCTCTAGCAGTTGTGTGGGAGGCGGGGGAGGGGGGCTGGAGTGGTGGGGCTGAACTCCTCCCCTCTCCCCCCGCGCATGCCTGTTAGTGGCCAGGACCTGTAATTGCCTCGTAGGCCGGATCAAAGCCCAAGGTGGGCTGGATTCAGCCCGCTGATAGGCTTTTGCCCACCCCTGGTCTATATGGACAAATAGAGCATGGCAGGCTAGTGCAGGAAGATTACACTCCCTTTTGATGGAAGCTAAGTGTTCACACAGTAGTTCCATGAGGAATACACATCTGCTAAGAAGAAGCCTAACTTTTCCTTTACAAAGATTTCATGAGTTTTAGAAGCAGATGTTTTTTTCAGGTCAGAACTGAGTTGCATTGTGGAAATTTTGAGAGCGCTGTCCTGTCACCCTTTACCTGGTACCATTTACTCCTTTTTTCAGGAGCACTATATTTTCATTTTGAAAAGTGTAAATAATAGACTACGATTGTATACTGTTTTGCTTCATATTTTATTAATAAACATTGCATTGTAGTGAGGACATTTTTCCAGTTCAGGTTCAGTATTTTACAAATAGTTGTCAGATCCAAATCCTTGCTTTCTGGCAATGTATCAGTGCTGTAATTTGCTTCTAATTAACTGGAGCGATTTATGATAATCTATCCTGTTGTTTTATTTAAGCAATTTCCAAACATCCGAGCAGTTAGTCAGTAGTGGGGGAAAGAATAACAATTAATTTTATTTAGCCTCAGTATCATCTGTAAGTATCAAATGGATAAAGTGTCCTTCAGTAGCCCATTCACCTTCAGAAAAGGGAGATCATATCTATATTCTGATATGGTGCTGATTCTAATCAGTGGATTCTATTATAGTCCTTTAAGCAAAAAAGAAAGTGCTGATGAAGGCCATAAAAATAAATGAGGCTTATTGCTTCTTGACATCTTTAGCACTTTCTGAGGTTTCCTGAGTGAGCAGCAGTAGCAGACAATAGCTAGGAGATTGTGTGTAAGATAATGAGAAAAATAAATGCATCTTCTGAAGCAGCCAGCAGGAACTACTGCTAACATTCATTACCCAGGGGCTTGGCTGCCCCAGTCTGATGTTATTAATTTGTAGAATGAGCTAAGAGGTGTGAAAGAGAGCTGATGTTTGCTCCTGTCCTAACCTTCCTGACCATATTTTTTAATATTAGCATGGAGATCAAATGTGTTATCATTTTGAAGCTGCTTTTCTGTTTCACTTCTCCTTCCCCCACTTTGTGTGGGAAGTGAAGTGAAGCATACTATCTTAGAACTGGATTAAGGTATAGTCCTTACTCCCCGTAAGGTAAAGATAATAATAATTGGATGAGAGTGGGAAACAATATAATAAGTTGAGTGAATAGTGTGGGAGGAATTCTTCACATTCAAAAGCTAATTTTGGTTCAAGCATATTTTGCAACCCTTTTATGTTTGCTTTCTAGGAACATTACAGCATTAGAGCTTTAGTAGTGGAAATACTTAAGAAAAGTAAGTTTTAAGTTTGAATGATCAACTTGTGGAGTTCTGACTGTGTATTTGACCTGAAATTCACAATGAAACAGTCATAAGTGACACTGTACACACTTTACCAGTTAATTACAGGTATCACACAGTATTTTTTCTCTTTCCTAATTGAATGATTTATGTGACTCACCATTGTTTGCAATTTATACATTTCTTTGAAAAATACACAGTGGGTCAGTTTCTGAGCTAATGTAAATCGGTATGGCTCCATAGATATCAGTGCCAGATAACACCTATAAGGGGAGCCAATAAACTTGCCAAGAACCTGAGCAAGGTGTGTGTGAGGGTTTGCACTCCAGAAGAGGTGAGGCCTTGGGAAGAAGGCTTAGGGCTGGTAGCAGTCAGCTCTCATAGCTGCCTGGAACATAGTGCATGGTGCTCCAGCAGTGATTTAAAGGGCTCAGGGCTCTGTCCGTTTCTGCTCCTGCAGTGGTGTGGTGGCCAGATCCCCAGGACCTTTTGAATAGGCAGGCCTTTGGAACTATTGCGTCCCCTTTCACCATCACCGCCCTGCTTCAGCAAGCCTGACATATATTAGGGATGTTCCCTACCTAATTCTTGCTATGTTGGCTAGTTAGGTATTCTACCAATCAGGGAACATCACAAGGCCTATGTGAGTTATAGAACTCGACAACAAAGTATGAATGACAAATGGGAGTATTTTAAAAGGAATATACAGTTTTCAGTTAGTACTGTATTGGCTACTTAACATAAATAATCCCATGAAGTTGCAGATTTATGTAACTAATGCCACCTCCTGGAATGTATTGTTTGACATTTGTAAACATTCTGTTGACTAAGAATTAGTCGCTGCAAGTGTTTGTAAATGACTTGAAATAAATGATCCTGCACAAAGAAATACACACATACTTCCCTTTCTCCATGTGAGCAGTCCTACTGACTTCAGTGGGAACACTTATGGAGTGCACTATTAAGCGTGTGTGTGACAGGGGTGTATAGACCACACCTGAACAAAGAAGGCACCAGAGAGGCCCTACTGGTGGGGATAGCTCCCTCTTTCCAGCACTATCAATATTGTATTGGGAGGGACCCTTTAAAAGGGAGGAAGTTGCAGTCAGCTGGGGAGGAACAGGAATGCCCAAAGTGGCAGACTGCAGGATGACTCCTAAAGCGGCAGAAGGAACTCCAAGCCATGGGATATTCACCTTGACCCTGAGAAGAGTACAGCAGACTCTGAAGGTAAGCGGACTCCGAAAGTAATCAGATTCCAAAGGTGAGCCTGACTTAGAGGCCTAGACAGAGTGATTTTCCCCACCTCATCCCCACATAGATGCTGGAACATTAGCATCAGTGTAGAATTGCTGTACCCCTCTTTCCTGGGGCCACAAAGACAGAATTTTTCTCTCTGTTTTAATCTGTTCTTTTCTCAGTTGGTCTGTAACACCTAGCAATCAAATATGCTTTATCAAGTAATTTTGAGAATAAAAGTAACTTTTCTTAGGTGATGATTTGATTCTTGTGTTCTGGAAGGTAACAGGAGCTTTTAAGCAGAAGCCTACAGAAGCAAGGCATTTTAAGGTCTCTTGCAGGCCCCCACCTTCTGCACTCCGAGTGCCAGAGTGGGGAACATCCCTGACATGATACCATTGCTATCACCATGTCAAGCTCCCCAAGGTCACAGATTCCCTGGCCTTGGGAAATAGGCTGCCACTATCAAGTAAAAAAAAACAAACCCTTCTTCTTAGGCCCAGGATGAAGCATCTGAACTTCTTCCAGAGGGGTACCCCCAAGGTCTTTTACCCCATGAGAGAGCTTGAATAAAAAATAGAAAACAAACTGCAATCTCTGATAGCAGACCTCTCAGTCTTAAGCGTGCACATACAGATCTCCTGTCATCTTCCCCAGTTCCTATCTTAAAACTCCCACAAAGAAAACAGCAGGAGGTATATCTTTTCAATTCAACATCCTCTCTCATTGGGTCTCCTGGCTCCATGACAACACCCTCTAGCAACCTGTGTTTAACCCTTTAGTCACCGAATGTTAGCTAGCCCTACTCCTAACCATCACAAGAATACATAAATCTTTTTCAGGATTGAAGTCCATAATGATAATCTTGCAGTTTCATTATGGAAGCAGCATCACAAACACAATAAAAGACAAATATATATCAGATAATTTATTTTTGTTAATTATCCACCTGGCTCAGATTTTTATATTAAAAAACTGCTGAGACATGACAAGTTGAAATATTTACTTTTCTTTTACATATACAACTCTGGATTTTGATATACCGGAGAGTGTTCACAGCACACACAATGAAATGGCAAAGTCAAACATCAAAATTAATGAACTTAAGAGTTTTAAGGAAATCAGCTTCTACTCACATCATCTGACCTTTGTAATTCTTTTCAATAAGCTGTTTTCTGAAAATTAACTAAGTGTGATAGAATAGCAGTTTATCTCATTTGTGTAAATAGTGTCAGGGCTGTAATTTATTTGGGAGGTTAATTTTATGCATGTGTAGAGACATATGGTGTAGTGTCTGTTTGCAATCTAAATGTAGAACAATGAGAAGCAACCAGACCTAAGAATAGTCAAATCTGTTTGAAGGAAAATCCAATCTCTTTTTGAGTTCCAGAAGGATCATTTAAACTTATTTCCATTTTAAATGGGTTTACATCCCTTCTTTCTTTTGGAAAAGAATTTTCTAAAACATGAAGAAGGAAACAGTTTCTCTTGCACCTCTCAGCATCTTCTTTTTCAGATCCCATGGTCCTTTTCTACTACAATGTCCTGTTCTAAACATAGTCCTCCTTATATAGAAACATGGTCAACCTTCTGGAGGGCACTAGTACAAAAATTACATGAATGTATCAAGTGTCAGAGGGGTAGTTGTGTTAATCTGTATCAGCATAAACAATGAGGAATCCGTATTATTAACGTATCACTTTCACTAAAATTAGACATAGCTGAAAAACAGCTCTCACGACCCATTTTACCCCACAAAGTGAGAAACTATGGGAGAAAACTAGTTGTTTTCTTCAGTAAAATAACTAAACATTCCAACCATTACTAGTACTTCATTATTTATTTATTTACATACTTAATTACTTATTGTGATGGATAGGAGGAGTGCTGGCTGGTGACTAAGGAGTTAAACTCAGGTAGCTAGCAAGGTTGTTGGCAGGGAGCCAGAAGAACCAATGGAGATTGAGTGCTGACATTTGAATTATATAAGATACCTTGCCTGTTTTCTTTGTGAGGGAGAGTTAAACTGGGAGTTGAGAGACACAGAATGATTTAAATCCAGGCAGGATTACCATGTCTCCAAGGAATTTGGGGCATGGAAGTGGACTAAACAAGGAAAGGATATTGAATAAATAAAGAAGAGAAGTGCATCTATTCATGATCAGGGTATTTTTCTTTATTTTTGTAGTTTGGTTTGAGCTGCTCTGTGTGAATCTGTGCCTTCCCTCCCCCATTCACTGTCTAAGAGTTGTTCCCAGAGATTTTCTCTGTGTTTTAATTTGTTTTACTTAGTTGCTCTGTAATACCTAGAAATAAAGTATGCTTTATCAAGTATATCATTTGTTTTGTTAATAAAAATCACCTTTTTAAGGTGAAACAAAAGACAGAACTATGTAGCACTTTAAAGACTAACAAGATGGTTTATTAGGTGATGATAATAAAATGGGTCTGTCCCACGAAAGCTCATCACCTAATAAACCATCTTAAAGTGCTACATAGTTCTGTCTTTTGTTTCAGGTAGACCAGACTAACATGGCTGCATCTTTATCACTTTTTAAGGTGATGATTTGATTCTTGTGTCCTGGGAAGGAACAGGGGCCTGTGTGTGCATGTCTGGCTGCCCAGACTGAGTGGTCAGCTACCAGAGACTGTAGTTTGTTTTTCGCATCTCTTATTTTTCAAGCTCTCTTGGGATAAGATTTCAAGTTTTTCCCCATTTTTTAGGGTAAATCACTTGATGGTGGCAGCTACTCCCCAAGGTCAGTAAATCTGTGACACTGGGGAGTTTTTGTGAGCAGACCTTGTAAAGGCAAGGTATTTTAAGGTCTCTTGCGGGACCACAGCTTCTGCACTTGGAGTGCTAGAGTGGGGAACAGCCCTGACACTTATATTAGTGCCTTAAGATCCAAGTGGGCAATAGGGTTCCACTGCTGTCCAAAACATGGACCTTTTTTTTTTGAGACCTCACAATTAAATATAACACCATAAAAGTCAGTAAAAGAATAAATTAATATTTCTGTCATAACATAATCTCAGCCACATGGCACATTCTGTAAATGGCTTGTCCAATTTATAGAATCAGAGTTTAAAAACAGAAATTATTATTTTATTCTCTTGTTCGATCTCTTTCATATAATAGGCCATTAAATGTTACCCAGTTAGCCCTCTCTTAAGCCCAATAATTTGTATACAACCTCTCTCCGAGTTACGAACGAATTATGGACCAAACACTTGTCCGTAACTTGATCTGGTCGTAACTCAGACCCCACGCGCTGTTCGTAAACGCGGGTCGCATTCGTAACTTGGGGACCGCCTTTACGACCGCTCCATGGGAGCTTTGGTCGTAAGTGCGAACGGTCATAACTCGACCATTCGCAACTCGGGGAGTGGCTCTATTCCTGTTCTTTTTAAACATGTACTAAATAATGTATTAGACTTTGTAAGAAATACATATCAGAAAACAGAATTGACTGTTTTTTTTTCTTTTTAGGGTAAAATCACATTTTTAAGGAAAATAACATTTTAGAAGTGATTTTTATTTTTTGGTTAAACAAATTCTAAACATTTTTCAGATCAATTTATTGAAAAAAATCAAGACATTCCATTAAAAGTCTTAAAAGAAAAAAAAATCAGGTTTTGTATGGAGAATAAGTGCCATTTTTGTCTCTCCATAATGTTAAATATTCAGTGTATGCTTCATGCCCGAGATAAAGCTTTGTTATCAGAGGCGATCGTATTCCAAATGTGCCCATTGGTCTGGTATATAAATGTATCACCAGTAAACTGAACCCCATCTCTCATCAATATTAATTATTTTATTTCCCAAATGCAGCAACCCCCACATTTAGGGTTACCAGGTAGAGCCCACCAAAAAAACGGACACACTTGATCATGGGCGGGGGGACCGGCGGGGAGGGGGACAGGGCGGGAAGGAGAGCTGGAGGGGGGGAGGAGGGCTTGGGGGCCGCGGGGCTAGCCGGGAGGAAGGTGAGGCCGGGAAGCAGAGCTAAGGAGGCTCGGGGGCCGTGGGGCTGGACGGGAGGGGGGGACACGGAGGAAGGAGGGTGGGAAGCGGAGCTGACCGGGGGAGGGGGGGTGCAGCCACTGACTGCAGCTGTAATCCAAGAGTCCATCCCCCGGCAGGCACTACCTCGAGTTGCTCGTAGAAGCCGGGCAGAGGCAGGGAGAGGGGCTGGGAGCCACTCCCCCCGCCCGGCTTCTGCACGCAACCAGAGGCTGCCAGCTGAGAGGCAGGGCCGTGATTGGTGCTGGGAGCCTCTGGTTGTGTGCAGAAGCTGCGTCGGGGGAGTGGCTGGGAGTCCCGGTCCCCGCCCCTCCCCCCGGCTTTTGCACACGACCAGAGGCTCCTAGCGCGAATCGTAGCCCTGCCTCCCAGTAACTCCCCCGCCCCCGTTAGGTTTCCGTCCGGCACCCAGCCGGGAATTCAGAAAATACATGACATTGCACATGTCCAGTATTTTCTGAATTTTTCTTCCGGACAGATGGTGCAAATACCGGACTGTACGGTAGAAAACCAGACATCTGGCAACCCTAACCACATCATAAAAATGAGCCATGGCGGATACTCTAGCCTCAGGGAGGATTGACTGGAGGAGCCATGCAGTAGCAGACCCACCAGCTTCTCACCTGTATTGCTTTAGGCTCTCTGTCAAATCCCCAATGCTGTGGTTTGTGGAGATCCACTTGGACCTGGGCCCCATAACACACAGGCGGCCTTGCCCCGATGGTGGGCTCACAAAATCCCCTCTCTCACACAGGTAATAATGCAGGCAGCTGTCTGCATATGTAAAGCCATTTGCCTATAGATGCATTTGCTATTTTGTGAAAAAAATACTGGCTAGATATAAATATGAATTTGTCATTCTGATAATTGGTCTGTATAGAACCATTTATAAATGAACATGTTTAAGATTAGGCGGTAGCTGTGTGTCAAGCTGGGTTGGCTGAGCAGCCCCTGGTCTTTTAAAATACAAATAAGTACATATAAAGATAAATAACCTTTCACCCTGCATAACAAGGTTGCTCTCTCATTGTGTGCATGGAGGTAGTTTAATAATAAATGAAATGCCAAAAGATGGCACCCAAGAATGTGTGACACGATTCAGAGATTTTGTCTGGTTTATAAAGTATGGTGCTGTGCACTCCAGATATCTTCCTCTGGAAGTGCTTTATGTCCTATCTTAACACCATCTGGTTTAAATGATGCAAACACAGTCCTTCTGCTGTTACCCAAAGCTCTCTGATGTCTTAGTCAGAGTCCTGAAGGAAGGGTGAGGTTAAGTGGTACTACCATAAGAACTAAAAACTATATGAAATTAATAAAGGTTTAAAACTAACAAAAGGAAGTATTTCTTCACACAACACACAGTCAACCTGGGGAACTCATTGCCAGAGGATTTTGTGAAGACCAGGACTTTAGCAAGGTTCAGGAAAACAGCTAGATGTCATGGAGGATAGCTTCATAAAATAGCCAGGATGGATAGGAATGGTGTCCCTAGCCACAGGTGGATGAGGTAGATGAGGCTTTCTTTGGACAACTGAGAGAAGCTTCCAGATCGCAGGCCCTGGTTCTCGTGGGGGACTTTAATCACCCTGACATCTTTTGGGAAACCAATATGGCAGTACACAGGCAATCCAGGAAGTTTTTGGAGAATGTTGGGGATAACTTCTTGACACAAGTGCTGAAGGATCCGACCAGGGGCCATGCGCAGTTTGACCTTCTGCTCACAAACAGGAAGGAACTAATAGGGGAAGTAGAAATGGGTGACAACCTGGGAAGCAGTGATCATGAGATGGTAGATTTCAGGATCCTGACCAAAGGAAGAAAAGAGAGTAGTAAAATACACATTTGGACTTCAAAAAAGCAGATTTTGACTCCCTCAGAGACCTGATGGGCAGAATCCCCTGGGATGCTAACATGAAGGGGAAAGGAGTCCAGGACAGCTGGCAGTATTTTAAAGAAGCCTATTAAAGGCACAGAAAGAAACCATCCCTATGCGTAGCAAAAGGGGCAAACATGGTAGGAGACGTTATTGGCTTACAGGGGAAATCATTGGTGAACTTAAGCACAAAAAGGAAGCTTACAAAAAATGGAAACTTGGACAAATGACCAGGGAGGAGTTTAAATGTATAGTTCGAGAATGCCGGGGGGTTAATCAGAAAGACGAAAGCACAAATGGAATTGCAACTGGCTAAGGATGTGAAGGATAACAAGAAAGGTTTTTACAGGCATGTTAAGAAGAAGAAGGTGATCAGAGAGGGTATGCGGCCCCTACTGTATGAAGGAGGTAACCTAGTGACAGATGATGTGGGGAAAGCTGAAGTACTCTATGCTTTCTTTGCCTCTGTATCCATGGACAAGGTGGACTCCCAGATTAATGCGCTAAGTGATGCAAGATGGGATGAAGATGGACAGCCCTTGGTGGGTAAAGAACAGGTTAGGAACAATTTAGAAAAGCTTAACATGCACAAATCCATGGGTCCGGACTTAATGAATCTGAGGGTACTGAGGGAGTTGGCAAATGTCATTGAGGAGCCTTTGGCCATTATCTTTGAAAAGTCGTGGAGGTTGAGAGAAATCCCGGATGATTGGAAAAAGGCAAATGTAGTGCCCATCTTCAAAAAAGGGAAGAAGGATGATCCAGGGAACTATAGGCCAGTCAGTTTACCTCGGTTCCTGGAAAAATCATGGAAGGGATCCTTAAGGAATCCATTTTGAGGCACTTGGAAGAGACCTCAGAATAGTCAGCATGGATTCACAAAGGTAAAGTCGTGCCTGACCAATCTGATTAGCTTCTAATGAGGTAACTGGCTCTGTGGACTTGGGAAAGTCAGTGGATGTGATATACCTTGACTTTAGCAAGGCTTTTGATACGGTCTCCCACAATATTCTTGCCAGCAAGTTAAGGGAATGTGGATTGGATAAATGGACAGTAAGATGGTTAGAAAGATGGCTAGAAGGCTGGGCCCAGCGGGTAGTGATCAACGGCTCGATGTCAGGATGGCTGTCAGTTTCTAGCGGAGTGCCCTAAGGTTCGGTTCTAGTACTTTTTTTTTCAATATCTTTATTAATGACCTGGATGAGGGGATGGATTGCACCCTCAGCAAGTTTGTGGATGACACTAAGCTAGGGGGAGAGGTAGATACACTTGAGGGCAGAGATAGGGTCCAGAGTGACTTAGACAAGTTGGAGGATTGGGCCACAAGAAATCTGATGAGGTTCAACAAGGACTAGTGCAGAGTCCTGCACTTGGGATGGAAGAATCCCAAGTGTAGTTACAAACTGGGGACCAACTAGTTAGTTCTGCAGAAACTACAAGCTGGGGACCAACTAGTAGTTCTGCAGAAAAGGACCTGGGGGTTACAGTGGATGAGAAGCTGGATATGAGTCAACAGTGTGCCCTTGTAGCCAAGAAGGCTAATGGCATATTAGGTAGCATTAAGAGGAGCATTTCCAGCAGATCCAGAGATGTCATTATTCCCCTTTATTCAGCTTTGGTGAGGCCATATCTGGAGTATTGTATCCAGTTCTGGGCCCCAAACTACAAAAAGGATGTGGACGCATTGGAGAGGGTCCAGCGGAGGGCAACCAAAATGATTAGTGGGCTGGAGCATATGACTTATGAGGAGAGGCTGAGGGAGTTGGGTCTGTTTAGACTGCACAAGCGAAGAGCGAGGAGGGATTTGATAGCAGCCTTCAACTTCCTGAAGGGAGGTTCTAAAGAGGATGGAGAGAGGCTGTTCTCAGTACTGACATTTGGCAGAACAAGGAGCAATGGTCTCAAGTTGTGGTGGGAGAGGTCCAGGTTGGATATTAGGAAAAACTATTTCACTAGGAGGGTAGTGAAGCACTGGAATGGGTTACCTAGGGAAGTAGTGGAGTCTCCATCCCTAGAGGTGTTTAAGCCTTGGCTTGACAAAGCCCTGGCTGGGTTGATTTAGTTGGGATTGGTCCTGCTAGGAGCAGGGGGCTGGACTTGATGACCTTCTGAGGTCTCTTCCAGCAATATGGTTCTATGATTCTGTGAAAACATTTCAAAACAAAGAACAAGCCCACCCAATAATGGGCTTTCCCGTCACTTTTCTAATGGATCAATCCCTGCCCTCCTCTTCAGGCTTCGTTCCCAATCTCTTACTTGCAATTATGTGAGCCTTGAGGTCTAACTATTCATCCACAGTGGCCAATGGCTAGCAGGATGGACTCCCTTCAGTTCTGTAAGCAAAGGTCTCTTCAAGCACACTTTTGTCCTCCTCCTTGACCAGTCAGCCATGACCAATAAACAGTCAGGTTCTCTTCATTCATCCCTCAATCCCAGCTTGGCTTTGGCTTCTGGTCTGCAGAGTGGGGTTAGCTCGGCCCTAGGCTCTCCTTATATCTTTCTACGCTGATGTGCGGCCTCTTTGTATACATCACACATCTACAGCTATATTAAATGGGAAATGTGTATTTTATTTTTCAGTACATAACAAATGAATGCCTGTTCTCAAATGTTAATTGTCCCAATAATGGCTAATTTTCCAGATTTACAGAAAACTAGTGTGCTTCACCATTATTTAATTGTTCAGTTGCTTACATCTCTTTTGATTTGTCCTAGTTGTAATCCCAATGAAATGGCTGCTAGGGTATTTTTGAATTATGCTTTTTGTTCATCGAATTCATTGCATGCCACTATTCAACATTTAGAAGGCTTGAAGAAAAAAACCTGCCATTTTCTCTCATGAAGTATTCACTGTTTTATGGCATTTAATAATACAGTGATTTACAACTCCTCTGTGAAGGAAGCTATAGAAATGTGTGTGGTCAGTGGTGATTGTCATTTAAGTAGAGAAAATGTGTCTGCAGTATAAGCAAACATTTAGGATAACATATGTAATGCCATAAATCAAGATAAGATACACTAGAAAAGAGAATAGGTAAACTGCATAATAAAATTATAAAGTTCCCATCCATTTGTTAAAGGGAAAATTATTAAAATGCAATGCAGACCAATCAGAGGCCCCAGTAGTGTGAAGTGAAAAGTGCTTGCAATCACCACTGCTTCTGTGTTCAGTCACTGGGAGTAGGCCCTGGCAGCAGTGGGTCTAGAGTATAGCATCATTATAGGCTGGACATTGCTCCTACTAAAGACAATTACGCTGTGTCTACATTGGCGAGATCTTGCGCAAATACTCTTTAATGCAAGAGTTCTTGCATTAAAGTATTTGCGCAAGAGAGCATCTACACTGGCATGTGCCTTTGTGCAAGAGATGCGCTTTTGCGCAAGACCATCTGTGCCAGTGTAGACACTCTCTTGCGCAAGAAATTCATGTTGCCTGTCTACACTGGCCTCTTGCGCAAGAATAGTTGCACAAAAGGGCTTATTCCTGAGCGGGAGCATCAGAGTTCTTGTGCAAGAAGCACTGATTTCACACATTAGAACGTCAGTGTTCTTGCGCAAGATCTCCCTGCCAGTGTAGACAGGCAGCATGTTTTTGCGCAGAAGCGGCCACTTTGTCGCAAGATCGCATCAATGTAGACACAGCCTTAGAGTATTGCCAGTGTGCACTTTATAGATAAACCAGGCTTAATAAACTAGACTTTTCAACCTTTTTCAGAGAGTCACATGCTCATCTTATGAGACTTCAGTGTTACTGAGACTTAACAGGAATCCATACGCTTTCATTTCCAGGTGTGGATCTTAGCACTGATCAGCCTCTGACTGGTAATATATTATACAATTTTATTATATCGTTTCTGGAAAAAATGAGAATTTTATAAATCAATTTTATGTAAGCCGACACCATGTATCCATATTGTAGTGCAGGGCTACTCAACACACGGCCCGTGGGCCACATGCAGCCTATGGCCCATTTGTTTGCAGCCCGCGTTGCAGTTTGGGTTTACATGGGGCTCAACACCTGGCCCATAGGCACGATCCTTTGAACATGTCCTCCACTGGGAAAAAGCTTCACGAGTTAATATAATGATCTGTTGATATGCGTTTTAGTAGTTAAATTCCTGGACTGGTCATTGCTCATTAAAAGTGCTGTCATATGGGCAGAAATCTAGTAAATATTGCATTTTATTAATATGAGCAGAACAGACTTAAATGGGGCCTGTGTATTGTGTAGTCTTACCTTAATCTTTGTATTCGTGCCCGTCAGTGTGAAAGAAGCTATTTGCATATATATTTGCATATAAATGCCACCACATTTAAGTTGCGGCCCTTGGCATGTATTGTGAGTATCATTGTGGCCCTTCGGGCTTCCAAAGTTGAATAGCCTTGTTGTAGTGGGTTCTTTAAAAATGAGAAGAAAAATAATAGAGCTAGTTCAAACAATTAGTGTGTGAATAATTAAAAGAATCCCCTTGAATTTTCTGAAAACTTAGTTAACGAAAAATGTCTGCAATCTCTTCTCATACTCTCTTCTGTATCCATATAACATAAAGCTTGGAAGGACCTCCTAATCACCAAGTCCAATTTCATACTGGTCTAGATATTGCTTAGTCCTTCCATGAGTGCAGGGGAATGAACTAAATGACCTCTCTAAGCCCCTTCTAGTCCTATGATTGTATGTGATCGCAGGCAACCCAGACAGATTCCATTCATAAATATATCAAGCTTCTTCTTAAAACTAATTAGGTTGTTAACCTCACTCCTCCTACTAGAAGGCAGCCCCAGAGCCTCACTCCTCAGCCTCAATTTATTCATAGCTAGTTTTATAGTCATTTGTTCCTGTGACACCATTCTCCTTGAGCTTAAACATCTCTTCTCATTCTTGATTTTATCTCTGGGTTATCACACAGCCAGACTGAGCAAGAAAGAATGTTGTGCTTCACCCTGAGCTTTTGAGTGGAACTCCTTAAGAGAAGTACTCTCCATCAAGCAGAATGTAGCTTCCTATATGAATTGAAGATAGGCTGCTTTCTTCTCCATGGTGGCATCGTCCATTACATCAACATGTACTATATAATGGAGATGGTTGGAAATTTTTCGAAAAAGGTGCTTTTTTTTTTGGTCAGAAAATGCTAATTTGTCTGTTTCAGCAAATTTCCATTTGAAACAACCTTGCTGGCTGGGAAAACCACTTCCTGCTCAATTGTACTATATTTTGCATTAACAATATATCATCAGTCATAGAAAACTATCATGGGGGCCTTTTTAAAGGAAGCATAAATCCCTGCAGGTTTTGCTTCATAAACCTTTATCATTTTGTTTTAAAAATAGGGTTCAACAAATTTCCGTATTTCTCTTAGTTTACTTCTGTGGTCCCCCCTTATCATAGCATCTATGCACTTCACAGCCTTTAAAGTAATGAATCCCACAAGCTGTGAGGTAGCAAATTGCTACAACCAGTGTTCCCTGTAAGCTGAGTGCCTGCAGTTGCCCAGAGCCAACAGCATGTGTTTCTACTAGTGGTGAACATCTACACATGCTTCTGTGCACATAACATTTATTCTGCACATCGACGGAAAAAAACAGAGGGAACATTGGTTACAGCCCTCACTTATAGATGAGGAAAAAAGGGACTGATAGATAATACAAGATGGTACTTAGTGGGATTTTCAAAAGCACTGAGGCACTAATCTCCTAAGTGCATCTGTAGGTGAACAATAATACCTTTAAAAAACAGGGCCTTAGTGATTTGCCCAAGGTTACAGAGGAAGTATGTGGCTAAAGAGGGAACTGAATCCATATCTTCCAAATTCCAGTTAAAGTTAGGCCCTTAAATAAATGGCCTGTTTTTCCAAGGTGATGAGCATTCCCAATTTCTCTTGACTATTACACATAAAAACTGGGATTTTTATCAGAAGCCTACAGGATTTGGGCACTTACCTCCTTTAGGTATTTGCAAAATTTTCCAATTTTTACCCACGATAGTAATAATAATAATAATAATAATAATTAATAATAAACCTAGGCATACAACCTCACCAAAATATTAAGTAGCGAGAATGGATGTCTTATACCTTGGCCCTGTAGAAGTCAATGTGATTTTTTTCACTTAATATTGCTATTTATGTCACAGCTACCTATTAATGCTGCTGTTTGTGCCATTCAGAACATGTAGGAAACTATTTGCTATTTGAAAGGGTGTCTGATTTTTTAATGATATATAGTGAATATATTGTGCCACCTACATGGTAAGGATCAGGTTGTTTGGTCAGTTCCCCAAGGACACAGAATCAGATCTTCTGGGAGATGATTTTGTGAAGGAAAATTGTTGATAAGTTCTTATATTTTAAGACTGGGAAAAGGACAGTTGGACTGCTTCCTAGGACTGGTCAGCATGTGCTCAGATGCTCAAACAAATCAGTGACAAGTTAAAGATGTATGCAAAATATGCATCACTCCTGGTAAATTCAGATTTCCTTTCCCAAGACTGCTGGAAAATCTGATCAGATAGAAGCTCCTTTTCTCCACCTCTGGTGGGCTCATCCTTTTATTTCTAATTTCCAGCAGCCTGCGGGGGAGGGCGGGGGAGAGAAAACACTTGTTAATTGTTGTTTCTTCAATCTCTCTCTCTTCTTACACATTTATCCCAGCTCCTGATGAACTCAGCTCAGAGTTATTCAAGCCCATAGGTTTACAATGATTTCTGTGTGGATTCTGTATTATTCACTTACTCAAATGCTTCTTTCTTTATGTAGTTAAAAAATCTGTGATTGTACTGCTGGTGAGAGATTGCCATATTTAAAGTCCCAAAGATGGAATTGCTCTTTATCCACAGAACATGTGTGGCAAGGGAAGTGACAGTACATGCTTCCATGTCTGTCCATGCTTGTGAGTAATAATGCCAGATACTCAGTTCTTGCAACACCTGACTTAAAGGCTTTGTCTACACTTGCACTTGATTGACAAAACTTTAGGAGTTGATGGGTACTCAACTCCTCCCCCCATGAATGACAAAGTTTTCCTGGGGCAAGTGAAAATGTGAACACTGCTTTGTTGGCAGGAGTGCTCTGCTGTTGAGAAAGTGAAACCCCTTCATGGGGGGAGATATTTTGTCAATAAAAGTGCCAACAAATAGCATTCACAAATGCCGACTTCTAGAGACAGGGATGTACCGACACAGACTTGTCTCTAAAAGCTGCATAGCATAAACATACCCAAAGTGAACTACATAGGGTTGCCAGATGGTTTCAACAAAAATACAGGACACACTTGACATTACATGACAATCTACATTACATCTTGTTTAGATCTCATTTGATCTAATTTATATTTTCTCAATTTGTTTCCCAAACAGAAAACTCAAATACTGGACTGTCCGGTTCAAAACCGGACACCTGGCAACCCTAGAACTACAGGGATGGAGTGGGACGGTCAGGAGGGTTTGCAATATGGAATGATCTGTTTGTTGTTAAAACTGATTTTGAGTGAGTTGTTTTTTTAGATGTTGCTTGTTTGTTTGTTTTTTCCTAAGAGGACTAGAACAGGAGCAGAAAACCAGAATAAAAGATAACAGAAGGTAGAATAATATTACTGCTACTACTACTGAAATCCCCTGTTCTCTGTATAGGTAGTATCATGTACTATATCATATAGCACTACTACCAGAACTCTATGGACTGGATCCTGCAAAATCCTGTGCATAGCTAGGTATATAAAAGTGTTTAGCAAATGGGGGTTCTGTATGATGGTGAGTAAGTTCAGATGCTTGGCACAGTTAACTGTTCTCTAAGTAGTATTCTGTCTGTGTGTGACCACTACCTCAATGGAAAATTCACAGGCTAAGAACGGAGTATGACAAAGCTGGCGAATAGATGTGCAAGGCAGCATGGGTTTAAGCACAATTCTCATTCTGTTAATCAACGTTTAGCTACTTGTTAGGCTTTATTCCAATGTGAGGAATGTGCTCAGCCAGTAGCTCTTTCATCAATGAGATTCTTCTGTACTGCCATGGTCTTACTTCGCACAAAACTCCATACAGGCAATGTATATGATCAAAGCACAAAAGCTCAGTAATTTAGAAAGCAGAGGCTTTCCTGCCCCACCCTTAAGCTCCCCGATAAAACAGTTATAAAGAACATTTCTGATTTTGCTTTTGGGCTGCAAAATCCCTTGCACATTTTAAGAAGCTAATAGCTCCCAGTGGGAAAGCAATGTGCAAAAATTGCTATTGAAACAAATAACGCAGTTTATTTTATAAACAGCTTTGCCCTACATGAAGCAAGTTCCTTCTGCTCCAGAAAGAACAAAACATTATATTCAGTGCATTAAAGTGCAGGTTGATTTACTGCATTCTTTGATCAGATGATCAAAACCCACTTTAACATTACTCAGAGGGCAACACTTACACCTAGCAGATAGATCATTCATAACATGCTTGACACACATGCTACACATCCCAGTGCTTGCTAGTTGTGTCAAGGATCATGGCTTTGGTTCAAGTGCTTTCTTTCTGAAGTAAACAGTGATAAAACTAAAATGAGATTCCCTGATATTGATTGTGCCACTCGGCCGGTGTATGGAGGTGTTGTTTTTCCTTCAGTGCTAAGTAAAATAAACTAATTTGAGCCCTAAAAGGCATACATGCAGAGCACGATGGAATTGCAAACTGGCTGCTGAATTAGCGGGTGAGACAAAGAGGCTTAACTATCAAATCTTTTATTGCCCAGGTGTGGGAACAGAGCAATTAAAATGTGGGAAAAAAGTAGTTAAATGTTAAGGGGTAAAATAGGTAGGAAACAGAGACTATATAAAACACAGCAGATTAGAATGTTGTGGAACAGTAGGCTTTAAATTACACAAGAGACGTGTTTTAAAGCAAAGCAAGTGTAAATTGTTCAGCACTACAAAATCAGGAGTAGAAATGGATTGTTGCCACATACATGTACAAGAGGGTTGTTTTCATACACAGAATTGGGCTTCTGCTTTTCTTCTGTTTGAATTTTGTAATTTCTCTTCGTCCACTGGAAAATAAATTTCACCTTTCAAATATGATTTGTGAAAGCCATCAAGGTTTGCTTGGTGGATCACACGCTGTTGGTGGCGTTAAAAAAAAGAACAAGTCTGTGAGTATGGGAAAGATGTCACAGAGCCACAGAAGATTCGGGTTAGAAGAAACCTCAGGAGATCATCTAGGCCAAGACTAGGCCAGCCCGTGGGCTGGATGCAGTTCACCAAGATTAACCCCTGGCAGGCCACCAAACATGTAATTTACCTGTTCACCCACGTGCATTTTCCATTGGCTGCCGATTGCCATTCTCCATGGGAAGTAGTGTCCCAGTCTGTGACAGTTTCTGGAGCTCCCATTGGTTGAGAACGGAGCTCCGCAGCCAATGGGAGCTACGAATGGCTATACCAGCAGACACACAAGAAAATAAAATGTACAGCAGCCACCAGGGATGAACTGCATCCAACCCGGCCAACCCCCCTGCTCGTTGCAGGACCAACCTCAAATAAATCATCCAGCCAGGACTTTGTGAAGCTTGGCTTTAAAAACCTTTATTATGGAGCTTCCACCACCTCCCTAGGCAACCCATTCCAGTGCATCACCAACCTCTTAGTGAAGTAGTTTTTCCCAATATCCAACCTAGACCTCCTGTACTGCAACTTGGGATCATTGTTTCTTGTTCTGTCATCACTGAGAATATCCTGGATCCATCCACTTTGGAACCACTTTCAGATAGTTGAAGGCTGCTATCAAATTCCCCCCATAAGCTTGTTTTTCTCTTCTGCAGACAAAATGAGCCCAGCTCCCTCTGCATCTCCTCATTAGTCATGTGCCACAGCCCCCTAATTATTTTCTTTTATCTCCCCAGTTTGTCCACATCCCTTCTTGGGGAAGGGGAACAAAACTGGAAGCAATACTCCAGATGTGGCCTGACCCATGTCAAACAGAGGTAACTAAACCCTTCACTTGATGTGCTGGCATTGCTCTACTGATGGACCCCAAAATGCCATCAGCCTTTTTGACTACAAGGGCACTCTATTGCCTCGTAGCCAACTTCTCATCTGCTGTAATCCCCATTTTGTTTTCTGTATAACTGCTTCTTAGCCAGTCAGTTCCAAGCATGTGCTTGGGATTCTTTCATCCTAAGTGCAGCACTATGTACTGGCCCTTGTTGAAACTCTTCAGATATCTTTTTGTCCAACCCTCCCATTTATCTCAGTCACTGTAGGCCCTATTGCTACCCACTAACGTATCTACCTCTCCCCCAGCTCACTGTCACCCATGAACTTGCTGAGGGTGTAATCCATCCCCTCATCTAGGTCATTAATGAACATTCTGAACAGAACTGGCTCCAGGACCACTCTGCTTCATACCGGCTTCCAACTATACATCGAGACATTGATCACTACCTGTTGGGCCCAATGATCTAGTCAGCTTTCTATCCACCTCACAGCCCATTTCTCCAATCCATACTTCCTTAACTTGCTGGCAAGAATACTTGTAAGACATATCAAAAGCTTTGCTAAAGTCAAGGGATATCATGTCCATTGCTTTCCATATATCCACAGAGCCAGTTATCTCATCATAGAAGGCAGTCAGGTTGGTCAGACATGACTTGCCCTTGGTGAATCCATGTTGACTGTTCCCGATCACCTTCCTCTTCTCCAAGTGTTTCAAAATGGATTCCTTGAGGAAACCTTGGTTTTTTTCTAGGGACCAAGATTTAAGTTGTTACATAGTAAGGCAGCGTTTTACTTGTGAAGCTTCAACCACCTCATAAAGAGACAAACATCCTGTTGCTTCTTTTTGACTGAAGTGGTTAGTCAAAGCTCAGAATTTTGAGCATGTTCTATATAGGAGCTGAAATAGGGGACAGTCAGGTATTTTCTTTGATGCAGTGGGAGATGAAAGTAAGCAGATGAGCCTGGGTGTGCAGCTCTGGCAAGAACTGGCTGAACTGTGGCAAAAACCAGCAGGGAGCAATTTTAAAAGGTGGCAGGGACCCAGGCTGTGATAGGACAGTACCTGTAAGAAATTTAAGATCCTTTCACCTCTGAATGCAGTGTAGTTTATGTACAACACTCTGCTTCTCTGGCTATAGGGAGAACCAAGAATATGAAAAGTAGTTTGTTAGCCTACAGTGCCAATGCTCAGAAACCAAGTTTTCTCTCTAGATTTTACCAAAGTGGTACTATGTTCATTGGTGACTGCTTGGCTGTCTTGCTTTTTGCCTCTACCTTTCAATCTGTTCTGTTTGTTCTCCTCTTCTGTGAGTTCTGTCTTCCTGCGCATGCACATACTCATGCACTGCTCAGCCAACATCCAGAGCCCTCTGCCCAACCCTTCTATTTAATTTCTAATTAATTTTTCTGAGAGTTATGGATAATTGAAAGATGTATTCACACACAGTCTTAAAGAGGTTTGTGATTTATGTGGTCACAAGTACCTCTCAGAAAAAGAATCCTTCTATAGAGTGAAAATCTGTAGCAGATTCATGTTTAGTATGGGTTTTGCACCAATTTTTCATTACCTTGAACTTTGTGATCATTTATACCTCTGCAAAGTGGATGATCTGTGTTCCCAAATCACCGTTTTTTCATCTTTAGTTAAATCTGTTAATGCATCAGTGATCTGAAAAGGGGACGCTCAATAAAGGGATGGAAAGAGATTGGGGGTGTCATAGTGGCTCACCATCAAAATGTGAGTCAAGAATGTAACACTGTTTGCAAAAAAAGCAAACTACATTCTGGGATGCATTAGCATGGGTGTTGGGAGCCAAACGAAGAATTAGTTCTTCTACTGGATTTAGGCTTCAGCTAGGGAACTGTGTCCAATTCCAAGCACCACATTTCAGGAAAGATGTGGACAAATGGGAGCAAGTCCAGAGGAATAACAAACAAACAAAAAGATTAAAAGTTTAGGAAACATTACCTATGAGGAAAGATTGAAAACACTGTTATTTAGTCTGAAGAAGAGAAATCTGAAGGAGGCCAAAACAGCTTTCAAGTACATACAAAATTATTACAAGAAGAAGACAGAAAAATTGTTCTCTTTAACAATGGACCTATATTGCAGCAAGGGTGGCTCTCACTACATTTAAAAGGCAGAGACGCAGCGCGGTAGATCTGGGATCCAGCGCAATCCGGAACTCTGCAGTCCTGGCTCATACCAGGTGTGGGACCTATGCCCGCTGCAGCTCTGCAGTTTAAATATAGGAGGAGCTGGCCCTTATCAACTAATCGTGTACTGGATACAAATTGTAGTGAGTACTTGATTAGTCAGTTACCTGCTTCTTAACATCCTTAGCAGTAATGTTAAGGAGCTTGCAGCTATTAACAAAGGGTTGATTTGAGTTTGTTGTCTTGTCCATTGCCTGTTTGTTTTGCTCGGGCTGTTTTGTGCAGTGCCACCCTCTAAATGAAACAATGAAAAGCAAAACAAAGACCAAGTTGTTAAAAGTGATGCTGGGTACGAGTTGCTCATTTTCCCTTTGCTGCCACATCCCTAGCTCTGGGGCCAGATTCCCTAGGTGCATAGAAAGGGAGAGCTCAGCCTTCCCAACCTGATCGGGACTCTCCTGTGGTGAGGTGTATAGACACATACTGAAATGGCCACCGAAGGGTTAATGCACAGAACAGCAAGGAAGGTGATATAAAGCCCTTCTGACACAAGGTGACAAGGACTATTGAAGACCTGGCTAAAGGTCACTAGACTTTTTCCCCTTCCAAAAAGGGTAATTTGGTTGAAGAGCTATGGGATGAGGATGAAAAAACCACTGCAGTGGCTATAGACAAGGGTTGCCCAAGTCTGAAGGGGACGTTAACATGAAGGGGAAAGGAATCCAGGACAACTGGCTGTATTTTAAAGAAGCCTTAGTGAAGGCACAGGAACAAACCATCCTGAAGTGCCGTAAGAAAAGCAAATATGGTAGGCAACCAGCTTGACTTAGCAGTGAAATACTTGGTGAGTTTAAACACAAAAAGGAAACTGACAAAAAGTGGAAACTTGGACAGGTGACTAGGGAGTAGTATAAATATATTGCTCAAGCATGCAGGGGTATAATCAGAAAGGTAAAAGTGCAATTGGAATTGCAGTTAGCAAGGAATATGAAGGGTAACAAGAAAGGTTTCTACAGGCATGTTAGCAATAAGAGGGTGGTAAGGGAAGGTGTAGGACTCTAACTGGATGAGGGAGGTAACCTAGTGACAGATGTGGGAAAAGCTGAAGCACTCAATGCTTTTTTTGCCTTTGTCTTCACAGACAAGGTCAGCTCCCAGACTACTGCACTAGGCAATGCAGTATGGGAAAGAGGTGGACAGTCCTCAGTGGAGAAAGAACAGGTTAAGAACTATTTAGAAAAGCAAGACATACACAAATATATGGGGACGGATCTAATGCATCCGAAGGTGCTGAGGGAATGGGCTGATGTGATTGCAGAGTCATTGGCCATTATCTTAAAAAACTTGTGATGATCAGGAGAGGTCCCAGACTACTGAAAACAGGCAAATGTAATGCCCATCTTTAAAAAGAGGGAAGAAGGACAATCCAGGGAACTATAGACTGATCAGCCTCACCTTAGTCCCTGGAAAAATCATGGCGGGGATCCTCAAGGAATCTATTTTGAAACACTTGGAAGAGGGGAAATTGATCAGTAATAGTCAGCATAGATTCACCATGGGCAAGTCATGCCTATCCAACATGATTGCCTTCTATAACAAAGTAACTGGCTCTGTAGATATGGGGAGGGCAGGGGACGTGATAGACCTTGATTTTAGCAAAGCTTTTGATTCAGTCTCCCACAATATTCTTGCCAGCAAGTTAAGGAAGTATGGGTTGGCTAAATGGACTGTAAGGTGGACAGAATGCTGGCTAGATTGTCGGGCTCAACGGGTAGGGATCAACAGTTCAATGTCTGGTTGGCAGTCAATATCAAGCGGGGTGCCCCAGTGGTTGGTTCTAGGAACAGTTTTGTTCAACATCCTTATTAATGACCTGTATGAGGGGATGGATTGCACCCTTTTTAAAGTTCACAGATGACACTAAGCTAGGGGGAGGGGTAGATACATTGGAGGGTAGGGATAGGGTCCAGAGTGACCTAGACAAATGGGAGGTTTGGGCCAAAAGAAATTTGATGAAGTTCAAAAAGGACTAGTGCAGAGTCCTGCACTTGGGACGGAAGAATCACAAGCATAGTTACAAGCTGGGGATCAACCAGTTAAGTAGTAGTTCTGCAGAAAAGGACTTGGGGGTTACAGTGGATGAGAAGCTGGATATGAGTCAAGAGTGTGCCCTTGTAGCCAAGAAGTCTAACAGAATATTAGGGTGCATTAGGAACATGAGAACAGCCATACTTGGTCAGACCAAAAGGTCCATCTTACCTAGTATCCTGTCTGCCGACAGTGGTCAATACCAGATGCCCCAGAGGAAGGGAACACAACAGGTAATCCTTATGTGATCCCTGTCAGCCACGAGGAGGAACATTGCCAGCAGATCTAGAGAAGTGATTATTTTCCTTTATTCGGCACTAGTGAGGGCATGTCTGGAATACTGCATCCAATTCTGGACCACAAGAGAAGAGTGAGGGGGGATTTGAAAGCTGCCTTCAGCTACCTGAAGGAGGGTTCCAAAGAGGATAGACAGTCTCAAGTGTCAGAGGTGTAGGTTGGTTGGATATTAGGAAAAATTCTTTTACTATGAGGGTGGTGCAGCACTGGAATGGGTTACCTATGGAGGTGGTTGAATCTCCATCCCTAAAGGTTTTTAAGTCCAGCTTGAAAAAGCCCTGGTGGGGATGATTTAGTTGCAATTGACCCTGCTTTGGGCAGGGGATTGGATTTAATGACCTCTTGAGGTCTCTTCTAGCCCTATGATTCTATGATTCAAATGACACCGCTTAGATAATGGTCACAGGCCGGACTGGCCCTTATGGTCAATGGGCTCAGCTCACCTGTGACTCGTTTGCTGCTTCAACAAGTGATGAGTTTTGCGGCAGATAAAAGGAACCTGCTGGCATGCCTGAATCCAAAATTAATAGGCTGATTTCTTTTCCCCTCAGCACAACTGTTCCTTGTGTATCATGTTAATGTTATTAAAACAGGTTTTATTAAAACTAGACTTGCATGTGCCAAGGGGAAGCTTAATGAAAATGTCTAAATTACACTATTTCAACCATGTGCCTGTATAGAACGCACAAAATTGTATGGAACAGACTGGATGAAAATGAAGTACAAACTGCAGATGGAGAATAAACACTTTAATTAATGCTAAGTTTTTATAGCACTTGGAGGACGCACTTGCTTGTGGAAGTAATTCTATTCCCATTTGGTCATGCAGAAGCTAATGCTGATGAATCTGCTAATTTTGCCAGAGAGATTTCATAGTTGTCTATCTTCACCCTAGTA
This sequence comes from Pelodiscus sinensis, assembly GCF_049634645.1. Lineage (NCBI taxonomy): Eukaryota > Metazoa > Chordata > Testudines > Trionychidae > Pelodiscus > Pelodiscus sinensis. The sequence continues at coordinate 314,018,766 of NC_134711.1, forward strand.
CTTTTTCCCCTGTAAGTACTGTTCTTTGACAGCTACTGCTTTCTTCTTAATTTTGCTATATGTTTATGCATTTTAGAGAAGTGATATATATATATATATATGAGCAGTTAGTTGTTTTTAATGGAACTACATATAGATGGTACAATATTTTTAAGATGTAATTTTATCCATCATCATTCCTGTATCACAGCCATGTAAACTTTATAAACCAAATTCTACTCTCACTTACACCTATCCAATCCTGTGGAGAACACTGAGCACAATAGCCCTATATGTATTACTGAAAGTTAATCAGTTCAGCCACTGCATATTTGTTTTTTTCCATGTCCTCTTGTTCTGTAGTCATTTACCTATCCACAAGAGGAATACAAAAGTGAATGCTAAGTTTTTATACCGACTTTGTAACATGAAGTGCAAGCCAGTGGAAAATCTGGTTCTGTACCATGTTCAAAACTATATGGATGGAATGTATCTTTTAGTTTTTCACTGCCAAACATTTTGTGAGCATTACAGTGGAAATACCCAATATATCTGATATGTGTATGCAAGCGCTGCACGCAACTAACTAAGTTGGTAGATGAGAATGCATAAGAATGGTCATACTAATCATCTGTCTAGCCCAGTATCCTATCTTCCAACAACTACCAGTGCCAGGTGCTTCAGAGAGAATGAACAAAATAGATAACCAACAAGTGATCCATCCCCTCCCATGCCATGCCATCCACTCCCAGCATCTGGCAAAAAGAATGTAAGGACACATCAGAGCATGGTCTTGCATCCCTGCACATCCTAGCCAATGATTAGGGCCTTACCACAATCATGGTCCATTTTGGTCACTTTCACAGTCACAGGCTTTTCAAAATCGTAAATTCCTTGTTTTCACTTGTTTACATCTGAAATGTCATGGTGTTGTGAGTGTAGGGATCCTGGCCATAAAAGCAGTTGTGGGGTGGTTGCAAAGATATTTCAGGGGGAACTGTGGTACTATTACTCTTATTTTTGCATGGGTTCTGGCAGCGGTGCTGCTTTCAAAGCCGGGCAGCTTCTGAGTGGTGACTTCTGTCCAGGAGTCCATCTCTGAAGGTAGAGAATTTGCCAACAGCAGTGCAGAAGTAAGCATGGTATTGTATGGTATTGCCACCCTTACATCTGCACAATTCCCTGCAGTGCTGGGCCCTCAGAACACAGCCACTGCTCTCCAATGGCCCAACTCTGGAGGCAGCACAGAAGTAAGGGTGGCAATACTGCACCCTCACTGCAACTTCCTTTTGGGTCAGGACCCCTAATTTGAGCAATGCTGGTCTCCCCTTTAAAATCCCTAGAACACAGGATAAAAGCATACAAAAGACCACATTTCACAGAGAGAGAACAGATTTCCTGGCCAGGACACATTTCACATGGTGGTGAATTTGGTGGGATGCTACTAATAACTCTTGATGGACTTATCCTCTAAGAACTTTAATTCTTTTTTGAACCTGGTTATATTTTTGGCCATCACAGCATCTTCTGGAAAGGAGTTCCACAGGTTGATTGTGTATTGTGTGAAAAAGAACTTCTTTTTGTTTGTTTGCTGTTTATTAATTTCATTGATGACCTCCAGTTCTTGTGTTATGTAAAGGGAGTAAATAATATTTCCTTTTTCAATTTATCCACACTAGTCAAGATTGTATAGACCTATATCATTGTCTTCTCATTTGTAAGCTGAAGAGTACCTCTTGGGATTCCATATGGAAGATATCCCATACTGCTAATAATTTGTGTTGCCCTTCTCTGTACCTTTTCCAATACCAATATAATCTTTTCTTGAGATGGAGTGACCAGAGCTGTATGCAGTATTTAAGAGGTGGGTGTACAATGGATTTATATAGAGGCATTATGGTATTTTCTGCTTTATTATCCCTTTCCTAATAGTTCCCAACATTTTGTTTGCTTTTTTGTCTGCTATTACACAAAAAAGCTTTTGGTGTACTGTTCACAACGGCTCCAAGATCTCTTTCTTGAATGGTAACAGCTAATTTAGACCCCTTCATTTTGTATGCATAGTTGGGATTACGTTTTCTGGTGTGCATTACTTTGCCTTTTTCAACATGAAATTTTATGTGCAATTTTGTTGTCCAGTCATCTAGTTTTCTGAGATCCCTTTATAAATCTTCACAGTCTGCTTTGGACTTAACTATCTTGAGTAATTTTATACCATCTGCAAAATGTTGCCACTTCATTGCTTTTTCTTTTTCTAGATAGTTTATGAATATATTGAACAGCACTGGTCCCAAGACAGACTTCTGGGAGACACGACTATTTATCTTTCTCCATTCTGCCAACTGACTGTGTAGCCCTACCAATAGTTCTCTATCGTCTAACCAGTTATTAATCCATGAGAGAAACTTCAAGGATATCTGGTGCAGCATTGTTTTGAGTGAATGGCTAAATGCTATAGCAAGTGAATGACAGAGAGATCTGGTACTATATGAATGCCTTTCCATCAAGTTAGATGGGAAGTGAACGAACACTTTACAGTTATTAGCTAGATTGAAACACTAGCAAGATGTTGCTAATATGCAATATAAAGTGACTTACTCATAATGAATAAAAGAATTTTGTGTTTTATGTAAGGCATTAGCTTTCACAGTTCAGTCTGCATAAAGTAATGGTTAGACATCACTGATACAGAGCCATATAAAGGAGACTCCCTGTAGACTGGAGAAATCTCTAATGAATTCTATACAAGACTAACAGGAAAAAGCAGGAAAAAAATTGTTTACTGTGGGAGCTGTCTTTTAGATTTTTTTAGAGCTATTTAAATAGCTCTCCCAGATACTCATGACTATTAAATGATAAAGTGATCCCATGGTCCTGTTTATGAGAGTAAGGGTCCTAACCTTGGTTTTCTGGCCAAATTCGAGCTCTGATGATTACATGCTGCCTGCCTAAATTCATACTGCAATTTCGGTGTGAGAAATTAGTCTTCACTTCTCCTCCCCAAACCTGTATTACTGCGGCTTTCCATCTCCATTGCTCTGTTTCAGTGGGGAATAAGCAAGTTAAATAGCAGCAGTGAGATCAGACTTCAAGATGAGACGATCAACAATAGTGTTGTGCCTTACTGTTTTCAAAGGGCAGCCAGGTACTGTACTTTTCTTAATAGAACCTTTGATTTTAGTGTAAAGAAAACAACAGGCCAGATATGAAGCTTTTTTTATCCTTTTTTTTTACACAGGGTTTAGACTGGATGTGTGATTCATTATATCACAGCGGCTATTTGGAAATAGCTCATAGGGAGTTAGAGATGGGGGGTGGGCTCTTGAAAGACAAAAGTGAGGTACAGAGTTGTAAACCTTATGGTACAAGCTTTTGCCAGTATGGAAGGGGAGGGCATACCAGCTGTGGGGGGCATGTGACCCCCTCCCATGTGACTCTGCTTCAGCCCCAGACTCCCACGTTCTTTCTCTGACCTCCCCATCCCACGTTATCTAGGGTGAGGTGGCTCAGGGCAGGGTGGCAGCCAGAGGGCAAAAGTTACAGGGTGGGGGGGGGAACCCCCAGACCCTGCACAGAGCTGCCATATCTGTGTATGGGCTAGAGGTGCAATTGTGCTCCTTTCCCTGCTGGGAGAGAAGGGTAGAGGAAAAAGAAGCAGAACTGCCAGCCCCATCCCCATCCCCATCCCCAGCCTCTCCACAGAGCTCTGTCTCTGTGTACAGAGCTGGGGGGTGGAGCTTGCTCCTTTCCACGCTGCCCCTCTCAGCAGGGAAAGGAGCAGAACTCCCCGCTCTGCCCCCCACAGTCCTGCACATAGATGCAGCAGCTCCATAGAATGACAGAGGGCAAACTGCCAGGTCAGAGAGACTGAGAGGAGTTATGAGGGAGCAACTGGCTCCTCCTGTTTTATTCCGCTAAGCTGTACTGGCTAAATATATCTGGATGCTACAGTGTACCGGAGCACAACGTCTTGCTTGCGGTACTGAGAAGACGTTGTGATTTCATAACTATACACATCATGCATACAGTTCCATGTAATATTAGCAATGTAAATGAATCTGGCTCCAGCATGTTGTAGAAATGCAGGAAGACTTTCCATGGAAAATTATGTAGCGTTGTGAAACCAGTAAAGTGTTTATGTCATGGAGAGACTAAATTCAACACCTTTGCAAAAGCAACAGCTTCTCAATGCCCCTTCAGGTGCTTGCTAGTGTATTGTAATTGACTTATTTGAATCTGTGATAATAATTCAGGGAAGAATGGCTTTGCCCAAGTATGATTCAGTTAGTTCAGAACAACAAGATGGCTTTTAGTATTAAGCCCAGAATCCTGGAAGTAATTTGCAGTGGATAACAACAGCAGGAAAATTTTACTTAACTTATTAATGGCAATATTACATATTCTTATGTGCCAGCAGATGGTGCCATTATTACATTAACTACTTCCATATATAGCTATGTGCTTATATCTCTTTCTTATCTAACTCTTCCGTAACAGTAGCTTTTTTGTTAATTTAGACAGTGTCTTGGATCCATAATTCAGAAACAGTCAGCCATCCCCTCTCCTTCCAGCTGCCTAGCAGTCTGTGTCTGTTGGTAATGTCCTATTCCTCCATGTTCCTCCTCCATCCCTCGCTGAGTTGAACAGGCATTTTCAGCATAGTGAATCAGCAGAGCTGGCATTGAATTAACAATTCTTAGTATTTCTGGATGTTCAAAGGCACTTCAATGAGGTAATTAATTCTGGAAATACCAATTCTGCACAGCCAGAAAAAGAGTTGCAGACTTTCCCAATAGGGACAGGTGAGGCTGTTGAATAAGAATGGATGAATCTGTTTGGAAAAACAAATCAACCTAAGCTACAATTTTGGGGGGAAAAAACATCCTTGTGAATTCTCATCTTAGTTAAAATGTTTTCACCAAAATTCCAAAACAGAGATTTGGCATTCTGTTTTTGTTTGTTTTGTTTCTATTTTGTTTTGTTTTGTTCTTGTTTTTTTGTTTTCTTCTTGGATTTTCCTCCCTATTGTTACAATCAAGCTTTCTCCGAGACCTATGATCTAATTATCACAAATGCTAAATTACTTTTTCTGCTCCTGTCCCTATAGTGTTGCTAATGCTGCTCTACTTGGATAGTCTCCTAGGAAGCTTCATGTGGCTAAGTCTTCAAGAGCAGCAATGAAGTTTGCTCAGAGGATGAAATGCACACCTGTGGTGCAATGAATGATGATATGGATAGTGGTGCAATGAATGATGATATGGGTGATAGGCTGGTAACTGAACCCCACCATACTATATTGAAACAGAATAGCAGTGGGTGACTGGGTAGATATCATGTTCGTGTTGAAATGGGCAAAAATAATGAGGGAAAGATGTAACAAATGATACTTTATGACATGCAGATGAGATTTTACTCAATATATGCACTCATCAAAATGGATTTCAGAAACACATATTCATGGCAACCAATGACAAGTAGATATTGTCTGTCCATATCAGACTATTGTTTGAGATTATCAGTACATGTAAACAACTACTACAGAATTATAGGAAGACTTGGCTGGACTGCACACGTGGCATTTCCCCATAGAACAAGCCTCCACCAAGAGGATCAGATGTTGAGGACTATAAAACTTTTTTAAAAGTTAAAAAGATCGCTTGGTGGGTTAGGCGAAAAGCAATGTATTCACCAATGTATTCACTTCTTTAAAAAGTCAGGAACTAGGCTGTCTTGTTTTCTGAACTCTTTCTACAGCACCCATCCCTCTGCTTTCTAAACATTGTGATATTTATGCATCTGACTAGATAACTCTGAGACAAGTGGGAATACTTCTTGTCTCATTATTTGTTGAATGCTGTTATTATACAGAAAGATAAGAGATTGCAGAGCAGAAGGGGAAAGGGAAATAATGATTCCATAGCCAAGGATGAAGAAATGTTATTGGCTAATTGATTGAAACAGTGCAGAAGGAATAGCATTCCATGCTACTATATTCATGTAGACATTAACCAGAGACAGTGTGTGCTGATATTTTGCTACATAAGTATTGGGTTTGTGGTGTTCTATGATCAGATATCATTGGTGAAGCCAGTGCTCTTCAATGGGAGTTTTGCCATTAGTTAGAATTGGGTCTAAGGTGGAGCCAATTCATAGCTGGAATATCTTTCTGTCAGACCCACAAGACATGTGCTGTAGCCTGGCTTTAAGCAATTTCTTGGGAGGACCCCATCAGTATGTCAGACCCACAAGGAGGTCAGACTTTTCCACAAGGAGAGGCCACAGGAGCTTAGCACCTTCTAATCTGAGCCAGGGGCTCCAGGTCATCTGCTTCTCAATGTGAGCTCTGCCAAGGGGATGTGGATTGTACTTCCTCTGCCAGACTAATGCACTTTGGCAAGTATGTGCCATAACGCTATGGAGCCTTTTCAAAGCAGAGTGCTATTGCATTCTTAAAGTCACAAAGAGATGCAAAGGATAAGATAGAATTCTGACTGGCCAGTGCCAGAGCACTTCCTTTCTCTGCCTCTGTTCCTCTTGTTTCAGTCCCACGCAAGAGACCAGTTTCTCTGCGAGCCCAGTCTACGTCACCCCAGTCCTGCTTCAAAGCCCTGTTGCATTCATGTGTTCAGCATGCTGGAAGCCTCTCATGATTAAATATCAATTGTTCAATTGTTGGGGCTTCTGTTGTCTCTGTAGGGTCTTCCATTGAGAAGGGTTGAGCCATTTCTTACTGACCCATTCATCTCAACCCAGACAGCTATATGATAAAGCACCTTCTGTCTCCTGATTTCTCACTAGAAGCAGCATTTTAACCCCTCTGTATCTATTGAGTGGTATAGAGTCACACAGATATGTTTTATGAATTATTACAGAAAATTCCCATTTATGTGTCATCTTGTTAAGGAGATTACGTAGTTGAGACAAAGACGTCTACTAGTTGCTTTTGGCAACATCACTGGGAGTTGGAGTCAAAGGAAAATAAATTAAACAAAACATATGCGAAGACATTTAACAACATAAGTAAGATTATGCTGAATTACAGTCTTGAGTGAAACAAGATGTTTGAATACCCGACATGCTGTACAATCTGAATTATTCTTTGTGCAGGGAATAGTGATAAGATAATGGCACAGGCATTCACTTTGACTACAGGATAGCTTTGCTCCTGTTTTGTCTGAGTATATTTTCTGATCATTAAGAACAATGCAAGTGACTCAATAGGTTAAACTACAAGATGAGGAGAAAACTTCCATGTGCTCCTTAGGTTTGTAAACAGCTGCAGGAATCACAAGACGCTGTTTAACTGCCTCGGCAAACATGAGCAAATGCATGTCCATCTTTGGAATAAGTAAACAAAAACGTAATGTAGGGGACTATAGTAACTTTGTGAACTCTCCCACCTCTCAATGATTGGGAAAGAGTTTGAGCTATGCAGAGAACTCAAATATGCAGTTTGTGGATCACTGTCCCCCTCTAGTGGTTGGTCTGTATAAGAGGTCTCAATTTGCAATAGGTTCTTTCTAAGGAATATACTCATCTATTTTAAGCCATTGAAGCTCAGGTTTTTAGTGCTTAAGAAATCCTTTTATTAGTCCAGCACTGCTGGTTATGCTAACATTCCTCTCCCTCCCCTCACACAAAAAATACCTGTCCATTCTTGTTTTCCCAGCTGGAGACACCAATTCAGTTTTCACAAAATAAAGACCACACCCCTTGCCCGCCTCTGTAAAGCTCACTGTGAGTTGGTTAGATTCACCAACTCTCCCACAGCCCACTGGGATGACCAGACAGCAAGTGTGAAATATCAGACAAAAGGCAGTAGGCTCCTAGTTAAGACACAGCCCCAAATATTATGATTGTTCCTATAAAGTTGGGACATCTGGTCATCTTATTGCCCACACCCTGCCTGGACTGGGAAGGTTCCCATTGCCAGAAAAGAGAGAATAGAGTATTTAGGGGTTCACTGAATTAACACACTTAAATCTGCCTATGCCCCATATTCCTCAGTTTCCCCTTTCTCTCTACCCCACTCTCCAGGCTTTACTTGCTACCTGCAATCATTCTGATGGGGGGAAATTTCAGCTGCTTGTAGCTACAGCTAAGCCTCCAGCTGAGACGCTGCTGAGGTGAATGTAGCCCATAGTTTATAAATAGCTGTTGCAGAGAGCATAACAGTAAGTTAGGCTCTCTTCCCAGAGTGGAGTCAAAGTGTGTCTGACTCAGCTATTGTCCCAGAGGGATAAGATTAAGGGACTTTGGTGTAACACCAGAAAGGGCATGATGAGAACAGACCTTGGGGGAGACTGCAGAGAAAGGATTCATCTCTGTAGGAGCTGGCTGGAGTGGAATGAAGCATAAAAGAAATTATATTTGTCACTAGGGGGCAACACAGTATCAGATAAGTGGATGAATGCTTCCCTTCAAGCTACTGAAATATGGGGACAGGAGCAAAACACCATATGGAGGACAGGCTGGTGCACCACAATAGAATGATGAAGTGGGTTTTGCTGCCCTTACTCATCAGATTGAAAATCCTCATCAAAGGAGGAGGTAGAGATGAGGAGGGGACGCCAGCTGCTCTGATTGGATCAATAATACCAACTGCTACTTGGTGTCAGATGCGAGCCATACCTGACTGAAGACATGACAGATTCATATTTGTTACCCAGACAGAGAAAGAGCTGGGTGGAATGGTTAGCTGGCTGACTGAGTTTCAAGCAGTCAACCAGAATTATGACTTAAAACTATAGCAACAAATCCAGTTTGTCTCTCAAGAAACCAGTTTAACTCTTAGGAGGACCCAGTTCATAAATTCTCAGCAGACTATTTGTACTGCTTCTCAACAGGGCCCAGCTAGCAAGGATATGGAAATACTATTTTATTTTATTAAATTTACCCCCACACCTCTCTCTCCCTGAGATAAAGATGTGTGTGCAGGAGAATAAAATTGCCTTGATTTCTGATATAGGTTATATTGTTGTGATTCCTGACTGATTTCACTAAACTCAGTGCTGAGTTGCCTCAGTATAAAACCTGTATAATTCAGATCAAAAGTTGGGCTCATTATGCAATGAACAGTTTGACCTATTTTGATCATACAACACGCAGGAATTCAGACAAAGAAAACATGCTACCTACCAAGAGACTTAATACTCCCCCAACTGGTATTTGGGGGTGGGGGAGTATTAAGATTTATGATAGTAACCTATTTTTCCTGGTTTTAGTGTTCACTATTGATCCTTTGGAATTCTGTAACATTTCTTTTAACATTGCAGTGTCCATGTTAATAAATCCTGTGTGTCAACCTTTAGAAGTGCAACCCAAGACCTTACAAAATTCTGCTGATTCAGCTTCAGGCATACCAGCAAAGTCAGGAGTTTTCTACAGAACTTGAAGCAAAGTGTTTAGGTGTTCCTGCAAAGGTGCACATTTTTCAAGGGGGATTTTCATGGCCATTGTAAATCTAAATTTGTGGGGCCCACTGAATGAAGCTTTCAGACAGAATACATCTAAAGAATACATCTTGAAGCTCAGCTCTTTTGTTCTTAAGATTTGCCTTTGCTGGACATGTTGACAATTTTGGCTTTTGTCAATTTAGAAATTTAAACCCAGTTTTGATTTTTTTTAAAGGATAACCCTATCAACAAAGTTTTTGTAGATTGTTCTTCTCTTAAAACTTTTTAACCCATTAAGCTATTTGAAATGCCACTTCCAAATTTAAAAATTTTGATTTCTGAGGAGGAAGGTAGGAAATCACAGTGAAATAATAGTTAAAATCATTGCTGTTGCTGCTCCTCATTCTCAGTGTCGCTTGGAGTGTAGCGCTGCGCCCCCTCCCCTGCCCTTAGAGCTATGCAGAGCACATAGAGCAGCACTCCAGAAATTATTTATAGGGTCCATGGCTCCAGCCGCTGCTGCTGCCATAGTAGCGGTGGCAGTGGCGAGGAGCCCCAGGCCTCTTTGAATAGCTAGGCCCCAGGGCAACCACACTCTGCTTCTGCTGTTGGTGGGCCTGGTTGTGTGTATTTTGTAGCCTTTGGACATCTTCTCACTTCCTGAACCATTTGCCCCGTGCAGCAGAAATCCTACAAAGTAATATTTCATTAACACAGCTAAAAAGCTGAAAGGAAATTGAGGAATAATTGTAGTTAGGTATATTCATAATGGATTTCTTTGCACTCTAAAATCACAGGATGCATTCCCATCCAAGTGACATGTACTGACTTAAAAATAAATAAGAGTTAGCAAGATGGTGTATTGGTTCATTTTCTTTGTGCCTTGGGAGGTTGGACCCAGATAAAAACAGCCCAATTAAGCCACTTCAGGGACCAGATTCAGAAGCAGCTGTGTAAAACTGTGCATGTCTGAGCTAAGCCAATTTCTCCTCCCACTTAAGTCTGTGGCAAAATTCCTGTTGACTTTCACTGGGAACAGGATTTGCCCTAACACAGTTGCTCGCCACATGGTAGGTACGAGCAAGCAAAAAAAGCAGAACTAACCTAAATTTGCATCACATGTGATGTAAAATGTTTACAGAGGGATTTGAATTGCAGTCAGCTGTCAAAATACCCAGCATAATATCAACATCAGCTAATAGCTATAAAATAGCTGGTGTCTGCAAACAATGTGTTTTGAAAATATATCTAGCACAAATACTACCGGTACTTTAAAATATTTAGGTTGCAAAGAAAAGAACTAGCAAGTTAAGATATACCAAAGTTAGATTGTCTGTGCAACCTTAATTGAGCCTTCCTGTACATATGCATTGTGATATAGATTTTAACTATATGATCAAATACTATTTATTCCACAGAAGTCCTACCTTATGCAGTGCTTTAAGCATGTGGTTTTCCACCAGCTGAGTTTCAAAAGCCTGCTGTAAAGAACAGACATGTAACCTTGTCTCAAAAAAAGTTTGGAAGAACTTTTTATTGTGGATAATATTACGTTATCTAAGCATTACATGCACTACCAGCTACGGTAGTAATTAAACAGTACCTGGATTTATTGGGAAACCAATACGGCAGTACACAGGCAATCCAGGAAGTTTTTGGAGAATGTTGGGGATAACTTCTTGACACAAGTGCTGAAGGATCCAACCAGGGGCCATGCACAGCTTGACCTTCTGCTCACAAACAGGGAGGAACTAATAGGGGAAGTGGAGGTGGGTGACAACCTGGGAAGCAGTGATCATGAGATGGTAGATTTCAGGATCCTGACCAAAGGAAGGAAAGAGAGTAGTAAAATACACACCTTGGACTTCAAAAAAGCAGATTTTGATTCCCTCAGAAATCTGATGGGCAGAATCCCCTGGGATGCTAACATGAAGGGGAAAGGAGTCCAGGACAGCTGGCAGTATTTTAAAGAAGCCTTATTGAAGGCACAGAAAGAAACCATCCCGACGCGTATCAAGAGAAGCAAACATGGTAGGAGACCGGATTGGCTTACAGGGGAAATCCTTGGTGAACTTAAGCACAAAAAGGAAGTTTACAAAAAGTGGAAACTCGGACAAATGAATAGGAAGGAGTTTAAATGTATAGCTCGAGAATGCCGGGGGGTTATCAGGAAGGCGAAAGCGAAAAAGGAGTTGCGACTGGCTAAGGATGTGAAGGATAACAAGAAAGGTTTTTACAGGCATGTTAATAAGAAGGTGATCAGAGAGGGTGTGCAGCCCCTAATGTATGAAGGAGGTAACCTAGTGACAGATGATGTGGGGAAAGCTGAAGTACTCAATGCTTTCTTTGCCTCTGTATTCACGGACAAGGTCGGCTTCTGGACTTCCCGAGGGTACTGAGGGAGTTGGCAAATGTCATTGAGGAGCATTTGGCTATTATCTTTGAAAAGTCGTGGAGATCGGGAGAAATTCCGGATGATTGGAAAAAGGCAAATGTAGTGCCCATCTTCAAAAAAGGGAAGAAGGACGATCCAGGGAACTATAGGCCGGTCAGTCTTACCTCGGTTCCTGGAAAAATCATGGAAGGGATCCTTAAGGAATCCATTTTGAGGCACTTGAATGAGAGGAAAGTGATTAGGAATAGTCAGCATGGATTCACAAAGGGCAAGTCATGCCTGACCAATCTGATTAGCTTCTATGATGAGGTAACTGGCTCGGTGGACGTGGGAAAGTCAGTGGATGTTATATACCTTGACTTTAGCAAGGCTTTTGATACGGTCTCCCACAATATTCTTGCCAGCAAGTTAAGGGAATGTGGATTGGATAAATGGACAGTAAGATGGATAGAAAGATGGCTAGAAGGCCGGGCCCAGTGAGTAGTGATCAACGGTTCGATGTCAGGATGGCGGTTGGTTTCTAGCGGAGTACCCCAAGGTTCGGTTCTAGGGCCGGTTTTGTTCAATATCTTTATTAATGACCTGGATGAGGGGATGGATTGCACCCTCAGCAAGTTTGCGGATGACACTAAGCTGGGGGGAGAGGTAGATACGCTTAAGGGCAGAGATAGGGTCCAGAGTGACTTAGATAAATTGGAGGATTGAGCCACTAGAAATCTGATGAGGTTCAACAAGGACAAGTGTAGAGTCCTGCACTTCGGACGGAAGAATCCTAAGCATAGTTACAAGCTGGGGACCAACCAGTTAAGTAGTAGTTCTGCAGAAAAGGACCTGGGGGTTACAGTGGATGAGAAGCTGGATATGAGTCAACAGTGTGCCCTTGTAGCCAAGAAGTGCTAACGGCATATTAGGTTGCATTAAGAGGAACATTGCCAGCAGATCCAGAGATGTCATTATTCCCCTTTATTCGGCTTTGGTGAGGCCACATCTGGAGTATTGTGTCCAGTTCTGGGCTCTCCACTACAAAAAGGATGCAGACGCATTGGAGAGGGTCCAGTGGAGGGCAACCAAAATGATTAGGGGGCTAGAGCATATGACTTCTGAGGAGAGGCTGAGGGACTTGGGTCTGTTTAGTCTGCAGAAGCGAAGAGTGAGGGGGGATTTGATAGCAGCCTTCAACTTCCTGAAGGGAGGTTCCAAAGAGGATGGAGAGAGGCTGTTCTCAGTAGTGACATTTGGCAGAACAAGGAGCAATGGTCTCAAGTTGTGGTGGGAGAGGTCCAGGTTGGATATTAGGAAAAACTATTTCACTAGGAGGGTAGTGAAGCACTGGAATGCGTTACCTAGGGAAGTAGTGGAGTCTCCATCCCTAGAGGTGTTTAAGTCTCGGCTTGACAAAGCCCTGGCCGGGTTGATTTAGATGGGATTGGTCCTGCCTAGAGCAGGGGGCTGGACTTGATGACCTTCTGGTGTCTCTTCCAGTTCTGTGATTCTATGATAAGGGGATGGTTTTATGAGATAACATGATCTTGGTAACTAATTGACCATTCATTATCAGTGGGAAATAGGTCAATGGAGGGATGATAGGAGTTACTATAGAGAACTTTCTGGGTGTTGGGCTGGTGAGTCTTGCCCACATGCTCAGGGTTTAGCTGATCGCCATATTTGGGGTTGGGAAGGAATTTTCCTCCAGGGTAGATTGGCAGAGGCTCTGGAGGTTTTTCGCCTAACTCTGTAACATGGGGTACAGATCACAGCTGGAGGATTCTCTGCATCTTGGGGCCTTCAAAGTATTTGAAGGCTTCAGTATCTGAGTTATAGGTGAGAGGATTATTCTAAGAGGGGTGGGTGAGATTCTGTGGCCTGCACTGTGCAGGGGGTCAGACTAGATGATCATAATGGTCCCTTCCAACCTTAGAGTCTATGAGTATGAGTCTATGGGTATGGATTTGGATTCTATTTAGATAACACTTTTTCTTTACAGAATGTGGTGGAAATCAGTACTTGTTCAAAGGGACTTCAGCACACATTTAACTTTAAGCATGAGCTTACGGGGGCTGTCCTAAGTAGGGATGATTGTATGCAGGTCCTGAATTAGAGATTTCATATAAAAGGTACTTCCTTTTTGTAATCTAAAGAGGTTACATATTAGTTAGTGTAGATGAAAAAAATAATTGTCAGAAATACAGGACTCAGAAACATTTGCCCCCCATTTCTCTCTCTCTTTCTCAAGAACTGCATACTTCCCAAACTTTCTCTGTCCTACTTGTGACAACCAAATTCCTTTGCTTCCTGGCCCCCTTGCTTCTTCCTATAGGAGAATGTCCAGCCTCTGTTTGGAAGGAATAAACAGAAAAATGTGACCTGTCAAGTTTAAAGGCAGCTCTCCCCATAGAACATGGGTGGTGTGGCTCTTGACCCATATAGCTGATGGTGGCACGTATGCATGTCATCATCTTTAAAGAATGTGGGTTCATCCTCACCTGTGCCTTGTTTTTTGGTTTCAGGTGATGAACTAGAACAGGGCTACTCAACGCTGGAAGCCTCGTGGGCCACAATGACACTCATAGCACATGCCAAGGGATGCTCAACTTAAGTGTGGTTGCATATACATGCAAATATATATGCAAATAGCTGTTTTCACACTGACAGTCATGAATGCAAAGATTAAGGCAAGACCACACAACACCCAGGCCCATTTAAGTCAGTTCTGCTGATATTAATAAAATGCAATATTCACCCCATTTCCACCCGTATGACAGCACTTCTAATGAGCAATGATAGTCCAGGAATTTAACTACTAAAATGCAACAGAAGACCATTATATTGACTACTTTTTTGTTTGGCTCCCACCCAGGAGCCACATTTTGAGCCCTGCATAAACCCAAATCGAACTGTGGGCCACAAACAAACGGGCCGCATGTGGCCTGCGGGCTGCGTGTTGAGTAGCTCTGGATTAGAACATGGGGTCTTGGAGGAGGGAATCAGATGATTAGGCATCATGTGATGATACCTGAAGGATATGCCTCCCTAAGAAGAAGTCTCCTCGGTCAGAAAAAGGAGGGCTATAGCGAGGAAAGATCTCGGAAGGTCTCTCTACATATGCTTAGAGTGGGCCTGGCAGAGCTTTCATGCTCAGAAATAGCTGGGGAGATTGGACCTGATGCCCTGACAGAAGAGTAACTGAGACAGATTGACAAGGAGGCTCTTGTAGGAGATCCAGGTGGGACCCAGAATCAGGGAGGACTGGGGAGGGCCTCTTCACACCAGCCAGAAAGCTGGTTGGACCTACCTGCAGTAAGGGGCTGAGCAGAAGCCATTAGTGGCTTAAAGATCTGCAAGGCAGCTGGATCAGGAAAAACTAAGGCATACTGTGGAACTGAGAGTGCTATTTACAGCATGCAAATTTACATAAAGAATAAAACGTGTGAAACAGACAGAACATAGACAGAGAGGCAAATATAGCACTAGATGAGATAAAAGGGCAGATGACAGAAAATACCAAAAGGCTAAAGATGCTAGGAAAAAAAAAAGAGATGGCCTTATCAAATAATCAAATGTCTAATGGGAAACTTTAGAAGCAAGGGAGGCCCTGTGAAAGATATAAATCAAAAGATTATTTGTACAGAATAGTAACAAAGGAAAAGATATTCACAACATTTTCAGGCTGTTTTAAGTAGACCAAGCCCAAGCAAACTACTAAAAACATGTGATGAAGACCTACCACTAGACATACTTGTTGATTTAGGAGATATTACAATGGTTGTTAGAAAAGCCATTGATAACCTTAACAATGGGAAAGCAGCGGTAAAGGATAATATTACAGAAGAGTTGCTTCATGTAAGTGACTTTCCTTAGGGTTTCAGCTAGAATTTGGATTGGAAAAAAGAACACAGTAGAGGAGATGCCTTACAGCAAAATTGTGAAAGAAAGGGAACCTTGCTAACTGCAATAATGGGAGAAGAATCACATTACTTTCAGTGTCTGAGAAAATCATGTGCAGTATCCTCCTGGACTGTATCAACAGAATGTATCAAGAAACAGATCTCTAATTTAGAGAGGAACAAGCAGGCTTTAGAGCACTGAGATCAGGTGCAGCCTAAATCTTTGTTCTCTGAGGGTACACCTATACTTGCTCCCTAGTTCGAGCTAGGGATGCAAATGTAGCCGACCGAAATTGCTACTGAAGTGGGGATTTAAATATCCCACATTTCATTAGTATAATCTTGCCCACATATTATTCCACTCAACAGCTGATTCGAACCAGGAAGTGTGCTCCTGGATGTGTTAGTTCGAATCAAACCATTTAGTTCGAAATAACGAAACTCCATTTTTTGAGGAGTAACGTTAGTTAGAACCAAGGGGTTTGATTCAAACTAACGCGTCCAGAAGTGCCCTTCCTGGTTTGAATCAGCTATTGAGTGGAATAATGTCTGGGTGAGATTATGCTAATGAAGCACGGGATATTTAAATCCCTGCTTCATTAGCAATTTCGGTCGGCTACATTTGCATTCCTAGTTTGAACTAGAGAGTGAGTGTAGACGTACCCAGACATATTATTGAAAGTAGACAGTGGCAAGCTCCACAATTGGAAAATGTTACTGATTTCATAGAACCATGAATTACTAAAACTAGAAGGGATCTCAAGAGGTCATCAAGGCCAGTCCCCTGCACACATGGCGGCACCAACCACCATCTAGCGCATTCTTGACAGATGTTTATCTAACCTGCTCTTAAATATCTCCAATGATGGAGACTCCACAACCCCTCTAGGCAATTCATTTCAGTGCCTTACCACCCTGACAGTTAGGAATGTTTTTGTACTGGAGAGTAACAAAAAAATAACATATTGCTGCTATTTAAGTCCATTGCTTCTTGTCCTATCATGGGAGGTTAAGGAGAATAATCCTTTCCCCCCCCCCCTTCTTGTGACACTCTTTTAGATACTTGAAAGCTGCTATCATGTCCCCCCTCAGTCTTCTCTTTTCCAAACTAAACAAACCCAATTCTTTACATCTTCTCTCATGGGTCATGTTTTCTAGACCTTTAATCATTGTTGTTGCTCTTCTCTGGACCTTCTCCAATTTGTCCACATCTTTCCTGAAATGTGAACTAGACACGGTATTCTAGCTAAGGCCTAATCAGCGCAGAGTAGAGCGGAAGAATGACTTCTCATGTCTGGTTTACACCAATCATGTTAATACATCCCAGAATCGTGTTTGCTTTTTTTTGCAACAGTGTCAGTGTTCTTTTCCAGCACTCTTTTGATGGTGCACACAGTCTTTGGAAAATTATGGCATACTTCAGGATACTAGCAAAAATAATTAGAATAATCAATATTCTGTATGATAATGTCAAATGTGCAGTTAGCGATAGTGACAACATCAGTCAGCAGCTTACAGTGACAACTGCAGGAAGACAAAGGTGCATTATACCCTCTCTATTGTTCACTCTGGACATTGACCATGTTGTCAGGATTGTAATCACAAAACACAAAGGAATATTATGGACATATGATAAAGTACAACTGGTTGATATTCTTTTTTGCTGATGACATTGTCCTGCTTAGTTTAACACATCACTTAATGAAAGAAAAGATCCATCTATTGGCAGACATGACAAAACAATTAAATTCATTCATTGACAAAGGGAAGACAAAATATAAGGCTATCAATATGCCAAAAGCAGCAGCCAGTATAGACAGAGAAGTGATAAAAGAAATAATTTGTGTTACTGTGATCTAGGTAGAGAGACGTGGAGTGATGGTGGAAGCAAACATTGAGCAACAAATATCAAACGCAGCGAGCAACTTTCATAAATATGGAAAGACTTTGAAATTTAGCATGATTGACACTGACACAAAAATGATTTTTTCATACAGGTATGATTTCTGTCTCCTTTAAGAAAAAAAATGACACAGAAATACATAGCAGCCATTTATTAATTCTAATGTGGATGCTTGTGGAAGATCTTCAGAGTTAGAAATTGTTTCTGGCAAAATCATAAATAACAATGAACATATTTACATGCTTTAAGGATGCCATCACCATGACTTCCATGTCAAGTGATAAGGTTATCACATGGAAAGAGAAAGAGGGTAACCTGCAGAAACATTACACAGAACCATTGAAACAGGAGCCAAATCCATCAGCTTGACAGCAACCTGAACAGACCTACACGTGACCAAATTTTTAAAATGGCAGAAACTGGTGAAAACCATGTGCATCTGAGGGTACAGTAGGATAAAGAAAAAAAGATTTGCAGTTTGGGAAGGCGTATTTTAATATTTCAATTGTAAGTTGAAATATTAATCATGATATTTTAGAAAAGGAGATTCTCCCAAGAAGGGAAAGTGTTTGACAGACACGAGAACCTTGGTATAGTGATTGGAAAATCCAAGAAGGGAAGAGTGCAGCAGTGGCAGGGTTGGATACTGGGCTCAGGACAATCCTGTTACACCTTTTTTTAAAACAAAGACCCAGCCTTAAATTGCACCATCACTTAGATTTCTTGCACTAGCAGTGAATGTGCCAAATGTACAAATTATTCATCATACCCCAAACATATACTCTTCAACTTCACCTGCCCTTTAAATTTTACTGGTGCAATCTTGGCATTGCTGCAACACACATACACCCAGTTGCTGTGCCAGGCCTACTGCAGATGCCATTTTACACCATGGATCGCCTACTTTGAAATTAGCCCAAGGTCCACATTTTGGCTGATGCGCTGGCAGGTAAATTGAGGACTTCTGCAGCTAGCAGCATGAGCTCCTATAGCTGGAGATAAAAAGCAAAGGTTCGTAGGTGGGGGGATAATAGACTCACATCCTCTACAGATCAGAGACCAAGGAGGACCTGTAACACAAAGTCACTAGAGCCTTATGTAGAAACTCAAATTGCCTTCCTGCTCAACCACTTAGGACTATGGAGAACGGGCAAAATTCTACATTTGCACTCCGAAAGCATAATTATTAAAACGCATTTCCTCACATATAAAAACATAGAATTTATGCAGAGCCAGCGGGCATATCCAGAAACCTGGGACAAAATGAAGGGCAATTTAGCTCTATTAGATAATTACACAATTAAACTTCATCCATAAGCCATCATGGCAATCCACCCATGTTTCTGAGAAGAGTGCTGTCAAATCTTTCATGCACAGGAACAAATTTACATCTCTTTGGAAAGAAACCCATAGTATTCTCAGAGCCCATCTGAACCAAGTGTTATTTACCAGTGTGAATAGTTATTCACTTTTGTAAGCATTACATTCATATAAAAATAAGGAATAATCAGTGGCTTTGATTTAACAATTTGTTAATATTCTTCTTTGTATGTTTCTTTATGCTGACTGCTATTATTCCAATGCATTAGGTTCTAGAGACATTTTCAAATGCAACTAAAATAAATAAATAAATAAATCCACCACCCATCACAACTCCAGTCAAAATAGAAAGGAGTGTTTAGCACTTCTGAAAATCCAGGCTCATTACCCTTGAATGTCTTGTCGGCGGGGGAGAGGGGGGGAACTGTTATGTCAATGGCGGAAGCAGAAACCTCCTTCAAGTGAAAGATGTTGGTGGTCATTATTACCTCACATTGACAAAGCCAAGGCAAGTTACCTGAACAGTAATCCCCAACATCCTTTCTCTTGTGATACAGGAACTCTTGTAATCAGAGACTATACTGAAGTGTTGATATTAAGTGTTGGTTTTTTTTTACCCATCTGGCTATGTAATACAGCTGAACCTAATTAATTAATCAAGCACAAAAGCTGAGGTAGAAAACAGATTGTATTGGTGATTTGCACAGTTTGCTAGAAAGAATTGCACCGCAACTTACAATTAGCATTTCTTTGAAAAACTTACATGCAGGGTGTAGTGTCAATTGGTGGCTATCCTATGGTTACTATTCACAGGTTGCTGTGGCTGACAGACTCACTCCAGCTATTGCCTATCATCTGTGGCCATGGATGGATTAGGAGGATTCTGCCCTTGCTAAATCTTGTTAGAGTCTTCTCAGATTGGTCTCTGTAGGCCTAGTTGTCTTGTCTAGAGCAGCCATTACCACAGCGGCACAGCCTAGAGATACTCCTCAGATCCCCATTTTGGGAAGTTGAAGAAGCAGGTCTGGAATTGGGTGGGGAGAGTGTTCAATGTTCCAAGGCTAACCCAATTTCTGAGCAACCTCAAGGGGAGGTGTCAGTGATTCACAAGGCCAGGACACAGTTCTTGGATTAGGGGTTGCAAACAGCCGTTTGACCTTTTCTTTATGGCTAAAATTAGAGGAAAGAGGTGTCCTAAAACAATGGGAAAGCCTGCCTAGACTAGGGGGCTATGTCTACACTGGCATGATTTTCCGAAAATGCTTTTAACGGAAAACTTTTCTGTTAAAAGCATTTTCAGAAAAGCGCGTCTAGATTGGCAGGAGGCTTTTCCGCAAAAGCACTTTTTGCGGAAAAGCATCCGTGGCCAATCTAGACACGCTTTTCCGCAAAAAAGCCCCGATCGCCATTTTCACGATCGGGGCTTTTTTGCGGAAAACAAATCTCAGCTGTCTACGCTGGCCCTTTTGCACAAAAGTCTTTCGGAAAAAGACTTTTGCCCGAACGGGAGCAGCATAGTATTTCCGGAAAAGCACTGACGATCTTACATGAGATCGTCAGTGCTTTTGCGGAAATTCAAGTGGCCAGTGTAGACAGCTGGCAAGTTTTTCCGGAAAAGCGTCTGATTTTCCGGAAAAACTTGCCAGTCTAGACACAGCCGGGATGTTAAAAAGCTTTTTTGATAAACATGCAGCCACTGAATTTTTAAGCCAGCTCTCTGTGAGCATAGGCTCTCTCGTAGTCGCCTATTTCCCCCCTCCCACACACACGGCTGCCTTTGTATCAGAAGCAGCAGCGTGGGGTTGTGTGTGTTGCATGTAACCATGAAGGTTAGCTGATGAACCTGACTGTTTAAACATGTATACCAGGATTGAGGAACCTTTTTTGGGTTAGGGGCCACTGACCCACAGAAAAGCTGAGAAGAAAGACATTCTCTACACTCTCCCTGCACACCAGGCTAGTACATTTTTGTGTGCTCCATCCCCATGGGATGGTAGCAGGGGGGCTGGAGCACTAGCGCAGGTTCCCCAATGCTGGGGCCACATCTGGCTCCTGGACTTTCAGTTCCCCACCCCTGGGCTACGTCTAGACTGGCCACAAATTCCAGAAAAGGGATGCAAATCAGGTAAGTCAGCATAGGGAAATCCGCGGGGGATTTAAATATCCCCCGCGGATTTAAATAAACATGTCCGCCGCTTTTTTCCGGCTTGGGGAAAAGCCGGAAAAAAAGCGTCTAGACTGGCGGGATCCTAAGGAATAAAGCCCTTTTCCGGAGGATCTCTTATTCCTACTTTCAAGTAGATTTCCCTATGCTGACTTACCTGATTTGCATCCCTTTTCTGGAATTTGTGGTCAGTCTAGACGTAGCCCTGGTGTATACTAACACATCTCTAGTGTAGATGGTGTTTTTTGACATGAGGTCACAAGGGCCTCTGTCCCAGGGAAAATTTAAGAGGGATATGAAAGAAAATGGAAGCATAAAAGGTGGAGAGAAGAACTGAACAGAATTCTAAGCCAGAAAGTTTCTGCCTATCTTGTTAATGTTCCAGTCAGCAGTATTTTTCACTACTGCTCTGAAAGTGGCAGTGGCCAGACCTCTGGGCCCTTTAGAATCACCCCCAGAGCCCTGTGTGGTGCACTCCAGCCAGCTCTGAGGTCTGGTGTGGGGAGGAAGAGGGAATTGAATACTCTCTGGGCAGAGCGGGGGGTTGGCTACCCTGCCCCTTCTGCCCACTCCACCCCTTCCAGGAGTGCACAGCTGGGACCCCCCCACATTGCACAGAGGCCTAGCGAGCCTGTTGGTTCCTCTGTGCATAAGTATCAAGCTATAATAGGAATTGCTTTCCATGTACACAGCAATATGCAAGTCATGCATGCTTGAAGCTGTCTTGAAGCTGCTGTCTCTCTCTGTGCACCTCCTGTGACCATGCCAGATAGAACATGGGCCTTCTCTGTAAAAAATCCCTCCATGCAATTGTAATAAGTGCCCTCTTTGACTGAGGCCCAGAAAGGGACTGTTCAAGTTCACATGCATGTCTTCCACTGTGGTCTTGGAGCATATTGTCAGATTTGGTCTCTCCCATCATTAGATGCAAAGGACAATTAGCAGATGTAACACATTTGCATCTGGCACAGTGGTGCTAGACCAATTTCTGTAGCTGGGGTGTCGATGATGGGAAACACAGAAGCCATGTTTTTGTCATTTGTTATTACTCCTTCAAGCCAGGGGTGAGTCAGCTCCCTCTACACCTTTAGTTCCAGCACCACTGGTCTGACACATCTCCAGCATTTCATTCACAAGTAGGTCACTAGAGTCATCTCAAATAACAATAATTGGGAATATCTGATGTCAATGGGAGGTCTACACTTCTGAAAAAGACTGGTTTTATTTAGTGCTTGTTGTGACAGATTGCTGGCTAAGCTGGAACTCTGCCACTACAGCCTAGCTGAAAAGGCCAATTACAGCCAGATGAGCAAGCCCAGGCCTGAAGGGCTAATGGAAGTAGCTGTGGGCCTCATTAACCAGAGGGCTATATAAGGCAGCCAGAGGGGATGTGAAAAGGGGAGGAGCCAGGAGGTGGCTAAGTGTGCTCCCCAGCTAGAAAGGCTATGCCTATACTACACTATACTTCTTTTTTAGAAAAAGGTATGCAAATTGAACTCCACAATTTGTGTATCTTTTTCTGATTTTTTTTTTGGAAGAGACTTTTCCGAAATTTGTCCCATCTAAACTGGGCCAAATTTTGGAAAAACCTCTTTCGGAAGAGCCTTCTTCCTCATGAAATGAGGTTTACAGGGCTTCCGAAAGAGCGCGTCTGCTCTTCTGAAAAACATTTTGGAAGAGTAGATGCCTTCCCTAGATGCGGCAGAGTTTTTCCAGGGTACCTCCAGAAGCCAAGGAGAGGTTGGTTGAGTTAGCTGCTGGAAAACCAAAGCTCTGTAATAGAAGGTGGTGGGAAATTGGCACTGACAATAAAAGGCACGGGTGACTGCACCAGAAAGAGTCTCCAGTTGATTTGTGACCCAAGAAGGGGTCCCAAGGCAAGGGACCTGAGCAAGGACTTTGCCACATTCTGAATAATGAAGACAGAAGATGTTTCCTATAATTTCTCAGTGTAGCCATCTGCAATATGAAAATATATATATATATATACACTTAGCATAGATACTGAGTCTTAGCCCTGCTAAAGCATATGGTCATGTGTAAAGTGTTGTAGATGCACAATGTAGTGTGGTTAATTCTCTAATACTGTATTTAGTGTTGTTTTTAGTGCTGTGGTTGTTTGCTGGAAATTATGGGGGTATTGATGAAACACAGAATATTTGAATCTTGGTATTTATCAGTAGCTGTGACTTGTTTTGCAAAGATGTGCCCTAGTTCCAGAGAATCAGGTAAATCTGCCTCATGTAAATCACTGGATGGGCTGCAGGATTCTTTCTTGAAATATCTCTGCTTGACACGGAGAAGCCAGAGGCAATACTGCTAAACTCAGTGTTGCAGTTGCAGCTGAACAATTCTGTAAGTCATGCATGTGGCTGCATCCCCCATTCATTATATATAAGATCAGTTCATTTGGCTGAATTTGTCATTTGATTTATAAAGAGCATACTGCATGCAAACGGACTTCTCTATGATTTGGTTCTCCCACCAGTTTTTCTGGCTTTGTCAATTTTTTTTATACTCTCACCTAAAAGAGAAAAGCATTTAAGTTGCATTTCTCCCTGTGATTCAGCACTGCCTGTCTCAAAGCATAAAATGTCATTGGGTCCCCTGGGCAGAGAAGGTTACTAAGGTCTGTTGCGCTGACTGATGCAATTAGAGGTTTTTTCTTCCAGGTGCTTTGTATGATCACTAACAATTTTGCAAGATTTCAGCTGAATGGAAGGCAGATTTCAGTGACTGTAGGAACTTGGAAAGTTTAAATAATTCAGTAATGTTTCCAAGTACCTGTTTATTTCTTAAATGCCTTAATTATAGAAAAGAAAAACTAGAGTTATGGATCTAGAGAGCTGAGGGACAACATGTGTACACAGAAATGCTTATTAGTACTTACTTAATAATTGATAAGTACTGAATAATTAATATGTCCAATATTATGTAATACCCAGTGACAAAAATCTGCCCTGAAGCGCTTACAGCCTTAGAGACTAAGACCAGTCAAAGATGTAGCCATTGCTGCACAAAGTGAAAATTTACAATTTTGAAACAGAGATGAAAGCAAAGGGACTAGTCTTTGACCTTGGCTAAAGTCCCTTTGGATTCCTAGTTGCCTGTTAACTTTGTGCTGCCCTGTTTCTGGCCCAAGATAAATGTACCGTAGGGCAGCAGTTTTCAAACTTTTTTTCTCATGACCAAATTGATGGAAATTGTTGACGCCCAAGACCCAACGTAATTTGACGAGAATGTGAGCTCCGGGTTGGGGCTCAGAAGAGCTTTGGAATGTTTGAGGGGATTCTGGCTTTGGAGACTAGGTCAGGGCTGTGGCAGGAGGGGCTTACTTGGAGCAGCTCCTGGTCAGCATTGCAGCAGGGTGCTAAGGCAGGTTTCATGCTTCTCCTGCCACCGCAGATCATGCAGCACCCCAGAAGCAACCAGCAGCAGATTCCCAACCAATGGGAGTGCCACGTTAGAGCTTAGTGCAGGGGCAGTGTATGAGCAGGGGCAGTGCAGGGCCTGTGCACTCTCCTCTCCCGGCTCACCTAGGAGCCAAGCCTGGTGCCAGCTGCTTCTTGGGCACAGTACAATCTGCAGTGCCAGGACAGGCAGGGAGCCTGCCTTAGCACCTCCACTAATCACTTGATTCCCCCTGCAGCAATGAGACCCAATATCTGACATTCCATGACCCAGTACTCAGTCACGATCCACAGTTTGAAAACCATTGCTTATGGTATGTCTACACTGAATCTGGTAGCATACCTCCCACCCTGCTTGATCTAGCAAGTTAAGCATAGATATTGTAGCATGTGAGTCCATACCTGCTTACCCCTTAGGTCTGTGTGTGGCTGGCTAGCCTGAGACGCTCACTACCCATGTTACAACATCAACACCATTGTTTTTAGGTGAGCTGGCTGGAGCAGAGCTACTTCAGCTCTTTCTAAGGCACAGCCCCAGCTGCTGTGTTGAGGTACCCTTGGGCTACGTCTACACTGGCGTCTAATTGAGCAAGAACTCTTTTGCGGAAGAGTTCTTGTGCAAAAACTCTTCCACAGGAGAGCGTCTACACTGCCATGTCCTTTTGCGCAAGAGCATCCATGGCAGTGTGGACGCTCTCTTGCGCAAGAAAGCTCTGATAGCTATTTTAACCATAGGGGCTTCTTGCAGAATAAATTCATGTTGTCTGTCTACACTGCCCTCTTGTGGAAGAACTCTTGTGCAAAAGGTCTTATTCTTCATGGGGAGAGGAATAACTCTTCCGGAAGAAGCCCTGTTTTACAACGCTATACTGTAAATTTACTTGCGCTGGAACGCTCTTGCAGACAGCAGGCAAGTTTTTGCGCAAGAATGACTGTTCTTGTGCAAGAAGCTGCCAGTGTAGACATAGCCTTAGAGTTTAGTGCAGTCGAAGATTTCACCTATGCTTGGAGCAGAGAGGGATGAGGAGCAGTGGTAGTGTTGCACTCAGAGGGGTTAGTGGTTTTGTAGGCCTCATGGGAACAAGTGGGTTTGCAAGACACTTCAGTGGCAAGAAGGGAGCCTGAAATAACTTCAGGCATAGGAGAGAACATGAACATAAGGCCTAGAGATGTGGGGGAGAAGGAAATGAAGTCAATTGAGAAGCTGGCATTAGAGTGACAAAGGACGTTCATTTAAGCCAGTTTATCCTTGATATAGGGTGAATTAGCACAAATTTGTCTTCACTCACATGTTTTCTCCACTGAGCTAATTCTTAACAAACCTACTATTATAATCTTCATGTACAGTTGGTACTATTTAGCCACTTAACCTTTCCCATTTCCCATGCAGTCCCTTCACTGTAGCTCATTGGCAATAATAGCCTTGTGGTTTTGCCTCCTTAATATTCTCTCCTTTTTTCACAAAGTAATTTTTTCACTATTGTGCCCAAGGCAGTCATTCTGCCTGTCGTTTTGAAGGGCTCTTTCTCCATTTAGTGCTTCTTCCGATCCTCTGCATGGAAGCCACTGTTTTGAAAACCATGTTGTATTGTACGGCAATTAACAAGCTCTCCAGCACAGTAATGAGAATGGGCGTGACAACTTGCAAATAAACATTAAAAGGGATTATCGCCCTTTCACACAGTCTTTCAACAGAGTTTCCAAAACTTTCTCTGTGCAATATGATGTGTTAAATGCCAGCATGGTCTATTACTCCTTGCCATATGGGGGAATATTTTATAAAGGCAAGCAAGACTTTGTTTTTTCACAATACACACCAGATGTCTTTTGATACTATTACTTTACAACGTATTGTGAATGTAATCAGCCATGTTTAACGTAATAAACAAAGGATGTTACATTTCTCTGAGGACAAGTATCTAAACCCAGTTGCTGAGTTCTCTACATTCCTTTGTGAAGTGTTTCTTCAGCAGTGTTGTCTCCTCATGTCTTTTTACTAGAAATTTGGTCCCAGGTACTGTATCATTCAGTTCAATCAGGCCTGGGCAAAATATGGCTGATGGACTGGATTTGGCCCACCAAGCCTCCGGCTCCGGCCTGTGGAGGTAGCAGGGAGCCCCAGGCTGGCTCCCCAGCTTGCCCCGCAGCCCCGCGCGCCATGGAGAAATGCGGCTGCAGGGTTCCTCTTCAGTTTTAAAACTGGAGGGGAGGGGGGAAGTTTTAGGAGCCCCCAGCACATTCCCATTGGTCAGTTTCTGGAGAAACTGGCCAATGGGTGCTGCATGTTAGAGTAACAGGCAGCTAAGAAGAATCACACCCCCTTTCCTGGGCTCAGTTATTCATGAAGCACATGGCCAGGCAGGCAGGCTGGGAAACAATTTAAGCTCTGCAGGCAGGCTAGTTTGGCAGCTGACAAGTAAGTCTCTTGGCCACAGCCTGCTTCTGGCACCCCAGCCCTTTCCTCCCAACTCTCTGCCCCCCCCAACTCAAAATACCTAAACCCTCTGTCCTCCTCTTATACCCATACCCCCTCCCAGATCTGGCACCCCAATCTCCTGCCCCATATCACAATCCCCTCCTACCCTAGGTCACATCCCAAACCCCTGCACTCCAGTCCCCTGCCCTAGGTCAACTCCCTCCCAGACTCCAGTCTCCCTCCTGCACCCCAGTCCCTTACCCCAAGTGCCTTTCTGCACCCTACCTCCACCCCAGACCCCGCATCTCCATTAATATCATGGAAGGGTGCGGCCCTCGACCACTTTCCAAAGTCTTGGAGGGGCTCCTGTAAAAAATTATTGCCCTCCCCGAGTTAGATTGTCTCCATTTTGAGGCAAGGATATTGTTTGTATTACTGTTGTTCCCAGAAGCCTCAGTCAGCAGCAGGGTGTTGGGTGTTGTACAAACACTTAGGTCAGGTCTATGCTAGACCCAGAAGGTTGGCTTAAGGTATGCAGTTCCAGCTATGTACATAATGTAGCTTGAGTTGACCTGAAGTCAAGCTTGTTGCAATCTTCACAGAGGGAAGCTGATGGGAGCAAATACTCCCATTGGCTTCCCTGACTCCTCGTGACTGTGAGGAGTACTGGTGCCAACTGGAGGCACCCTGAGCATTTGATTTAGTGGGTCTTCAGTAGACCTGCTAAATGGAATGCCAGAAGATCAGTCTATGGTGTGTAAGACATCTCCTGAAGAAGATATGGCCCCTGTAAGAAGCTTACAATCTAGATATGAATAGATATAATGAGGATAGTCTACAGTATTGCCTCAAAACTGGACTCCGAGGTCAGTTCCTGGTTCTACCACAAGCTTACTGTGTATACTTGGACAAATCACTTCCTTTCTGTGCCTCAGTTCTCCATTTGTGAAACCAGAATATCACTCACCCTTTGTCTTGTCTTATCAGCCTGTACATTTTTGGGGCAAGGATTATTTTTTAGTATATGTCTTTGTTGCATGATGTTCAAGTGCGAATATAAACAACACAGTGCTTACATGTCACTGAAAACCACAATTGCAATGAAAGTATCCACAACCTGACTAACCAACAAATTCTCTCCTAATGGAATAATTCATTTGTTGCATTTTCTTGAGTCCTGGAACAAAAGGTGGGAAGAGAGGAGGTGGAGAGAACTCACTGTGGTATTCCTTTGTTACATAAGCTAGATATGTGTCCACCTTCAGTCACTTTAACAGTGGATAATTCTCAGGACGCTGGCCAGTCTTGTCTTTCTGTATTTCAATCAACAGTACAGGCAGTCCCCGAGTTACGCGGATCCGACTTATGTCGGATCCGCAGTTACGAACGGGGCCGTTCCTCTCCCTGGTCTCCAGCAGACCAGGGAGAGGAAGCAAAGCGGCGGAACACGTGGGCAGCGGACAGGGATGTCCGCTGCCCACGCGCTCCGAGGCTTGGCTCTGCTTTGCCCCCCCCCCCCGTCCCCCTGGTCTGCAGACCGGGGGAGGGGGGAGACAAAGCAGAGCCAAGCAGAGCCAAGCCGCGGAGCGGAGCCAAGCCGCGGAGCGTGCTGACAGCTGACAGCGCGCTCCGCGGCTTGGCTCTGCTTGGCTCTGCAGACCAGGGGGACGGGGAGCAAAGCAGAGCAAAGCCACGGAGCCCGAGGGCAGCAGGACAGCCACGGCACGTCTGGGCTGTCCCGCTGCCCCCATGCTCCGTGGCTTTGCTCCGGACACCTGTGGTACAGCAGCTGGGGCGCTGCCAGTTGGTCCCGTAGCGCCGCTCTGGGCGCTACTGGACCAACCGGGCAGCACCCCAGCTGTTCTGCCCCAGGCGTCCTGATTCAGCCACGGCTGAATCAGGACGCCTGGGGCAGAGCAGCTTGGGTGCTGCTGGGTTGGTCCAGTAGCGCCGAGGAGCGGCGGCGCTACTGGACCAACCCAGCAGCACCCCAGCTGCTCTGCCCCAGGCGTCCCCAAGTCAGCCGCTGCTGAAACTGACCAGTGGCTGACTACAGGAAGCCCCTGCCCCGGGCTTCCTGGAATCAGCGGCTGATCAGTTTCAGCAGCGGCTGAATCTGGATGCCAGTTCCGACTTACATACAGATTCAACTTAAGAACAAACCTACAGTCCCTATCTTGTACGTAACCGGGGGACTGCCTGTACTCATCCTCTGCTGGCTTGGGTTTTGTCATAGAACATGCCTGTCGTATACTGTCCCCAACTGGCTGAGTGAGGCACTGCAGGCAATGAATCAATTGCTTTCAGAGTTTGTAACCGATATTTCCTTTTCCAGGTGTCTAAATTATTTAGAGCATACAGCTCCCCAAAAAAGTGCTCACCTTTGTGTTCAGCAGTTGCCTTCTCGAGGCTAGGCATTTTAGTCCTGCTCTTTGAGACTAAGGGTTTCTGTCCAGTTCTCCCTCCTTGTCACAGAAGGCCCACAGCTCCCCTTGTTGCAGCTGTGCTCATTATCTTGGCCAGCTGTGGCTTTCACAATTTCTTTTTGAGCTAATCCCTCACCCCAATTAATCCCCACGCTCAGAGGTTCAGCAGGGAGCCTTCCTCTGCTGGTTCCCTCCCTGTTCTGAGGGACGTAGCCCCAGCTCTAGTTGAAAGGGAAAGATGGAGGCCTTGCCCCCATCCTTTATACAGGGCCCTGGAAGGAAAAAAAAGCACAGGTTTCCCTTAAATGCAGACTATTCCTTGAGAGCACTTTCTCTTTCCATTTAACTTCTATTTATAATTTCCCTAGGGTGAAAGGGGCCACAATACAAGGTGGGGTAGTATGACCTTGTTGCCATAAAAGAACAGAAGACCCCATCATAGGCTCCATTGAAATCTTACCTATTTAGTTCTGGTATGATAACAGCTGAAACCTTGTTTCTTCCTCCTTCCCCCCCCCCAAAAAAAAAACCTCAAATGTGGTGAACAAGCATCTTTCTCACTTGACAGTACTTCACCAGAGTGTATTATTCTGTGACATTTTCCCCTTCCCATAGTATGAAAAGCAGCGCATCAGTAGCTTCACAGGCTTACCTTTTGTTTTCTATATGTATGAAGGTGAAAGACTGGGGAGCTAAATTATCATCCCATCTTATGAAAGATAATGTGTAAATAAAGGTTATGGTGGTAGTACAGGCAGTCCCCGGGATACGTACAAGATAGGGACTGTAGGTTTGTTCTTAAGTTGAATCTGTATGTAAGTCGGAACTGGCATCCAGATTCAGCCACTGCTGAAACTGACCGCCAGTTCTGACTTACATACAGATTCAACTTAAGAACCCCAAGGTCCCCAAGTCAGCCGCTGCTGAAACTGATCAGCGGCTGATTCCAGGAAGCCCGGGGCAGAGCAACTCTGCCTCGGGCTTCCTGTAGTCAGCGCTGGTCAGTTTCAGCAGCGGCTGACTTGGGGACACCTGGGGCAGAGCAGCTGGGGTGCTGCTGGGTTGCTCCAGTAGCACCGCTCCTTGGCGCTACTGGACCAATCCAGCAGCACCCAAGCTGCTCTGCCCCAGGCGTCCTAATTCAGCCGCTGCTGAAACTGACCAGCAGTGGCTGAATCAGGACGCCTCGTGCAGAGCAGCTGGGGTGCTGCGGGGTTGGTCCAGTAGTGCCCAGAGTGGCGCTGCAGGACCAACCGGCAGCGCCCCAGCTGCTCTGGCCCAGGGTCCACAACAAAAGCCTGGTCTGCTGGGGGGGCACACTAGCTGCGCCCCACCCCCCCCAGCAGACCAGGGACACGGGGGGCGCAGCCGCAGCGGAGTGCTGCGCCTCTGAGTCTTTTCTCTGGCAAAGCCTCAGAAGCGCGGGAACCCGCCGCCGCTGTGGCTTTGCTCCCGGTGTCTCTGGTCTGCTGGGGACGGTCTCCAGCAGACCAGAGACACCGGGAGCGAAGCCGCAGCAGCGGCGGGTTTCCGCGCTTCTGAGGTTTTGCTCTGGCAAAGCCTCAGAAGCGCGGGAACCCGCCGCTGCTGTGGCTTCGCTCCCGGTGCCCCTGGTCTGCTGGAGACAGTCTCCAGCAGACCAGGGGCACCGGAAGCAGCTTTTCTCGCCCCGGAGGTCAAGGTGGCGGATTGCTGCCTGCGAGCTCCGGGGCGAGAAAGCCCCGTTCGTAAGTGCGGATCCAACATAAGTCGGATCCGCGTAAGTCGGGGACTGCCTGTATGTTGAATCAGGATGCAAATCCTTCCAAGATTTGCATCTTCAGTTATAATACCACAAAAACAAATCCAATGTCATTTTCAGATTTCCTCTTGCACCTAGTCAAAGGGCAGAAAACAGGTGCTTGTTGTCGACGGGTGTCAGCTGTTTGATGTTTTAGTGAAATCTCTTTGAATTTCCCAAGCAATGCACGAGTCAGTGGGAAGATGCAGATTCCAGGGAATATAACACTAATCATTGTAATGATTCAGACTATTCTAGGGATGATGGGAAATTGATTTATTGCAGTTGCTAATTCCAGTGGTAGGCACACAAATGGGGAACTGTCCTCCTGTGACACAGCCCTGACCAGTCAGAACACCTGTCCCTTACATTTCAATTAATCACAGACTTTACTTTGTAACTCAATGGAGAATCTCCAGGACAGACCGTATCTGGGATATGTTTTACAGCTACATCATTGTTTTCTACATTATGGCATCCTTCTGCCCACCCCTTATTGTAAATGTGCTGCCCTCCATTCTGTTACCTGCCTCTCCATGGAAACAAAGCAAGCAGATGTTAAACAAACAAGCAAACAGAAATCCTCCTTAAGGGATCCCGGGACAGCTTCTTGTGCAAAAGCCACTAGCTCTCTGATCCCTTTTCTTTAGTCTGCATGTTGCCAGTTTTGAAGCTCAGTTTCTGCTGGTATTGCCTGTCCATCCAGCTGTCAGAGCAATTGAACACCTGCAGTCACTGCTACTGTGTAGCCTGCTGTACACTGTTATCTTGATTCTAATTAATCAAACTCAGACAGGCACTGTGGAGGATTCTCCATCATGCAAAATGCTAACTGAGACAAGGGACTTCTTAAGCCTACTGCAAGAGCTCAGAAAGACTCTTTCTCTCCTGAAGGAGAAACATCTGGAATCCACATTTCTTCCCTTCTCTTTCCTATTTCTCAAGCAAGTGTTTCCAGCTATTAGATATGCTCATAACAGGGCCTCTGTACATGCTAAAGGCAGAAATAGAATCTGAAACTTTCTGTTTTTCTTTGGAAAGACGTGATGAAAAGAAGCAGATGGGGCTTATGTATAGGTGTAAGACAGGGGTGTGCAATAATTTTTGTCCGGGGGGGCACTTTAAAATTTTTTGAAGTGTTCCTGCGCCAGCCGGAAGGAACAGGGCCAGAATGCTTCTGGGTTTCTCTATCCCCAGACCATAATTGGTCTAGGGGTGGGGAAACTCCATTGCCTCCCCCTTTCCACTGGCAGAGTGGAAAGAGACTTCACACACCCCACCGTTCCCAGGCCATGATTGAAGAGAAGCCTCCTCCCCCGGCGAGCAGCGCATGGCACTTTGAAGTGTCACGCACTCCTCGCAGGGCTGGGACAGAGTGAAGGAAGCTTCATGCAGCTCCCCCGCTCCCAGACCCTAATATCCTGTTTTTCTTCTGTGTTTGACTAAACCAAACCACTGTTTTTGCAAAATCTGAAGTGTATGGAGTACAGGCAGTCACCGGGTTACGTACAAGATAGGGACTGTAGGTTTGTACTTAAGTTGAATCCGTATGTAAGTCGGAACTGGCGTCCAGATTCAGCCGCTGCTGAAACTGACCGCCAGTTCTGACTTACATACAGATTCAACTTAAGAACCCCAAGTCAGCTGCTGCTGAAACTGATCAGCCGCTGATTCCAGGAAGCCTGGGGCAGAGCAACTGTGCCTCGGGCTTCCTGTAGTCAGCGCTGGTCAGTTTCAGCAACGGCTGACTTGGGGACGCCTGGGGCAGAGCAGCTGGGGTGCTGCCGGGTTGGTCCAGTAGTGCCCAGAGCGGCGCTGCGGGACCAAGCGGCAGCGCCCCAGCTGCTCTGCCCCAGGGACCACAACAAAAGCCTGGTCTGCTGGGGGGGGCACACTAGCTGCGCCCCCCCCCCCCAGCAGACCAGGGACATGGGGAGCAAAGCCGCAGCGGTGGGGTGCCTCGCCTCTGAGGCTTTGCTCTGGCGCGGGACCCGCCGCCGCTGCGGCTTTGCTTCCGGTGCCCCTGGTCTGCTGGAGACCGTCCCCAGCAGACCAGGGGCACCACGAGCAAAGCCGCAGCCGTGGCGGGGTCCCGCGCTTCTGAGGCTTTGCTCTGGCGGGTTCCCGCCGCTGCTGCGGCTTTGCTCGCGGTGCCCCTGGTCTGCTGGGAACAGTCTCCAGCAGACCAGGGGCACCGCGAGCAAACCCGCCGGGGCTGCGGCTTTGCTCCCGATGCCCCTGGTCTGCTGGAGACGGTCCCCAGCAGACCAGGGGCACCGGGAGCAGCTTTTCTCGCCCCGGAGGTCGAGGTGGCTGACCGCTGCCTGCGAGATCCGGGGCGAGAAAGCCCCGTTCGTAAGTGCGGATCCGACATAAGTCGGATCCGCGTAAGTCGGGGACTGCCTGTACTGGCCTAGGATGTAGGAAAGCCAGATTCAAGTTCTTGCTCTATCTGATACAGACCAGGGATTTTTAATCCTAAATCACTCAAAATCCAACAGAATGGGGTCAACAACCTGGCTCTCCCACATGCCAAGCCAGTAACGTAACTTAACCATCCATGTAGAGCTGTGGCACGTGGTTGGGGTGTGTGTGCCCTTAACCTACAGTAACCTTCTGACAAAAGTTTGTCAGAAACAGATACAGGTTGCACCTCCCTTAACCGGGACTCTCTGGGCAAGCAACCGGACCACAGATGTTCCTGGACCCTGGAACCTAGGTGCAGGGAGGCCTGGCTGCAGGATAGAAGTGGTGGTTGTCAGGGTGGAGGGTTCAGCTGGGAGTCCCATGTTGGAGGAGGGGGGCACAGAGGGGCAGGTAGCACAGCAGGGAGTTCTGGCCCCTGCAGCCGAGCAGTAGCAGGGGGCAGGCAGTGGCTGTAGAGCTTCAGTCATGGAGCTTGGGGGCTGACAGCAGCATCGAGGGAGATATGGTCCCAGCCCCCAGTGGCAGCTAGGGAGCTCGGGAGATGGAGCTCGGGGGCCAACAGAGGCAGTTAGGGAGTTCCGGCCCAGCCACTGATCTCCAGCCCAAGCAGCAGCTAGGGAAGCGCCATCCCCAGCCGTGGAGTGGGGATGGAGCTTTAGCTGGGGCAACAGAGCACCATGGGCGATATTGGAAGGGACCTCCCCTGGTCCGTCAAATCCCCTTGTTCAGGACCAGTGAGGTCCCACAGGTGCTGGATGAAGGAGGTCCAACCTGTATATATCTACAAAACATTTGTTGAGATGAAACAGTGTATTTCACTGCAGTTTAAGTGAATATGTTCCATTCTTCTCATTTATGTGAATTAGCTGCTCCAAAGTGTGTATGTTAAATCTAATCTGAGTTTCTATATTTTATATATGTAATGACTTAAGTTGATTACCCAGCTAGGGAATGTGGTTTAGATTGCAGCAGACAGACTGACTTGGTTATTCCTCCCTTTGAGCTTCCTCCTCCTTCCCTCACCCCACAACTGCCTGCAACTCTTCATCTTATTTACAGAGCTGACTATCTTTTTCCCAGCTGTTCCCTATGGAAGGCTAATTTTTATTTTGGTCTCCCAATTCAGAATAAGGGAGTATCTTTCTCTCTCTCTAGCATCCCCCACATTCATGAACTCCAGCAGTTCCCCTCTTCCACAATATAAGGTATGTTCATAAGCTTAGCTATAGAGGTCTCACCTCTCCTTCTGAGCAGGAATATAATTAATACGGTGAACCATAGTGAGTAGCAGCTGGCCGCCTGTCCCCTGATCTGTAGAAGAGAATATGTAAATACCAGATTTGTGAATACGATGTGGATTCCAGAGTTAAACTATTCCGAGATTTGCATCCCAAATATCAACACTCACTGTCAAAATGCTTTCCACTGTCTCTTTTAGATCATAGCTAAAAGGCAGGCAGATCATGCAATCAACTTCGTGAATAGCAACAGATGCCTGGGGAGATTTCTTCTGGAACTCTGCAAGACACAGGCAGTGGTGTCTGAGAGTAGAAAGATGTTGCCTCTGCTTAGCATTCCACTAATTACTGTAACAATTTTAATCATTGTGGGGCTTGTGGGAAATGGATTTATTACAGTCATTAATTGCCTTGACTGGACCAAAAGTGGAAAAATCTCTCCTTCTGATATGATCCTGATCCCTCTGAGCACGTCAAGATTTGTGTTACAGGGGACATTCACAGTGTTTATCCACAGTCTCTATTTTCCAGATATTCCCAAACTGTTTCTTCTGTATACAGCATCTATTATCTTATGGATGTTTGTGAACCAGGCCAGACTCTGGTTCGTCACCTGGCTCGGTGTCTTGTACTGTGTGAAGATCATCACTTTCACCCAACCTCTCTTACTGCGAATGAAGCAGAGAATCTCTGGGATAGTTCCACAGCTGCTCCTGGGATCAGTGCTGGTTTCTTCTATCCCCTCTGTCCCATTGTTGTGGACTCTGTGCGTAATTCAACCTGCCACTCAACCCGGCTAGAGAACAACTCGGTGACAGATACTAATTTGAGTACCCCAGATCTCTCTCTTTTCCTGTACACTATGGGGGTTTTCTTTCCTCTTACAGTATCTGTGATGTCTTTAGTACTGTTACTTACTTCTCTGGAAGCAAAAAAATGGAATAAAATGCAGACAGTTTCAGGAATTTGAAGACAGATGCTCATATAAATGCCATGAAAGCTTTGATCTCTTTCCTTATCCTCTATGTTTCCAGTTTTCCTGCTCACATTCTATTATTACTCTTGAATAATGTAGATAACATCTGGTCTGTTGCAATCTGTACAATAATGATTCCTGCATATCCATCAGTCAATTCCATTATCTTGATTTTAATTAATTCCAAACTAAAAGAGGCATTAATAAGAATTCTCCATTGTATGAAGTGCCATCTGAGCAAACAGACTTCTTAAACCAACCCGCCTGAAATATAACTGAAATCAAGCCTGCACTGCCCTTTTATCAACATTTATTCTCTTTTTCTCAATTAAAAATGACTACCTTCTCTTGCTTGTTTTTAGCATTACTGGCACTCTTTACAACCTCAGAATATTTGCAGAGATTGAAGTTTTATTTCCATCACTTTTCCCCATAAACACATCACAAAAGGAATCCATTTAGAGACAAATCATCTGTATAATCATGAAGAAGAATATCTGAGTTTCTGGTTTCTAATGACCAGTGGGAATATACGGAAAGGAAGCCAAACGTGAATATTCTGCATATCTTAGTGGACAAACCATGGACAGGATGAAGTGTGGGCACATTCTTCCAGTTTAGAGGTGTATTTGAATTGGACAATAAAATTATATACACACCTGGAGGTGGAGGTGTGGGGGATGGGGGAGGAGAGAGGGAGAGGAGGAGAGCACAGTGAAAACTTTCACAGGGCTCAGCGAACCAGGCATTCAATGTCCTGGCATTGAACATCTTCTCATTGCTGCAAGACCTGGGGCCAAAGAAAGATTAGACTTGGAGGAAACATACTTGTATTAGTACATAATTGGCTTAGTATGTACATGGAATGTTTTTCCTAAATTGATGATTCAGCTAAAAATAATAGAAAGGAGAAAACTAGGTATGTGAAAATGTGCAAGTGAATAGTGTTTGTACATTATAACCTGAACAGAGTTTGCATGCATTAAGCCTCTGATATGCTTTCAACAATTTTGAATAGCTGATTTAAATTCCACCTCTTGTACAGGATGTACCTTATAATGGCTTGCTTTTTGAAAGTTTATTGCCACAATGATGAATGTGATCTAGATAGATATAGGCACAACCACTGACTTTCACGGTTGCTTTAGAAAATTCCTCTGTGCATTGAATTGTCAATGTTCTAATCCAGTTTCTGCACTGTCATATGATTTGATAACTGATTGCTTGTTGAGCAATCATGAATTATTCTGAGTACTGCAGCCTTCTATATTGTATATTCATTGCAGTTTCACGTACTGTATAGCCACTAGAGCTAGTGGAATATTCTTGATCAAATACATAATTCAACAAATGTTGTCATGATTGATCCAATAATGTGCTGAATTGTTCAATTTTTAAGGTATTTCCTCAGCTCCAGTTCTTACACTATATGTTCAGCATGAAGGAATGTGGTCTCAGTCCTGAAACTGACTAGCAGCATGGTTTAGGATATATCACTTGCTCTTTTTGCGTCTGTTTCTGTCTAAAAAAACCTGAATTAATTGTATTTACCCATATTTGTAAAATGCTTTCAGATCACCAGAAAAAAATCCTATATAAATATATTGGTTTACTTTGATTATGTTGTTGTTTTTCATTTGTCTTGTCAAAAGAGATTTTATAGGTAAATAAACATTTATGCAATATAATGAACATGTAAATGACCACATAATTGATTTTTTTGGTGTGTGTGGAGGTAAGAGTGGGAGATTCATTGCATAATTTTCTGCAAACTCTAGTTTCATTTTGCAAATAATGAAGTTTGTAACAGAGTTTCAAAGTGACTTCCAAAAAGTGAACAGATATGGTGATATCTGCCTCCAAATACACAATCAATACTCTGAGGGGAGTCAAGTCCTCTCTCTCATCTTGTTAGTCTTATCTTTGAGATCTACTACTAATAAATAATAAGCATTTTACTGCTGACCAATGCAGCAGAAAAATTGTGTATGATTTTCAATCACTACTGGATGTCATAGCATAGTACACGGCGTACTGGGGAAAGTATTTGCTTTCAATGTCACTTAACTTGGTAAATGTGGAAAGAGTAACCTTCATTTCAGTTTAAAGAAATGAGTAGTCCTGTAGTACTTCAGAGACTAACAAATATCTATCTATATATAAAATATACTATTGTGAGTTTTTGTGGGTAAAACCCACTTCCTCAAACATAAGGATTTCTTCACACAATCAGTGGAATTCCTTGCCAGAATATATTGTGAAGTCCAGAACTTCAACAGGGTTCAAGAAAGAATTAAGATAAATTAATGGAGGATACGTCGGTAAGTGGCTATTACCTGGATGGGCAGAGATGGTGTCCCTAGCCTCTGTTTGTCAGAAGCTGTGAATGGGCAATGGGATGCACCACTTGATGATTTATCTGTTCTGTACACTCCCTCTGGGACATCTGGCATTGGCCACTGTTGGAAAACAGGATACTGGGCTAGATGGTCCTTTAGTCTGATGCAGTGTGGCCTTTCTTATGTTCTTGTTTGTTCCTGTCAAATCCATGCTGGCTATTTCTTGTAACTGTTGTTCAATAGGAATTTAAAAACTAATTGTTTAATAATTTGTTCCAATATATTTTCAGGTTTCAGTGTTAGTCTGTATATAATTCCCTGAGTTCTTTTCTCCCCTTTATAATGCAAGTATTATGTTTTCCTTTCTCCAGTCCTCAGAAGCCCCATGCATCTTCCATGAGTTCTTGAAGATAATTGCAAACAGTTACAAGGCTGCTTAATTAGCTGGTTACATACCATAGGGTGAATGCCATCAGGCTCTGCCAACCTGAATACATCTAACTTACCTAAATAGTCTTCAAGCTACTCTTTTCCTAATTTGGCTTGTACCCCTTCTCACTTGTAGTGTTGAATAGCTAATCACTATTAGTCCTGTCATTGAATACAGGCAGTCCCTGGGTTACGTACAAGA
The DNA here is from genome assembly GCF_049634645.1 of Pelodiscus sinensis. NCBI lineage: Eukaryota > Metazoa > Chordata > Testudines > Trionychidae > Pelodiscus > Pelodiscus sinensis. The sequence goes on from NC_134711.1 coordinate 314,057,449, forward strand.
TAGGGACTGTAGGTTTGTTCTTAAGTTGAATTTGTATGTAAGTCGGAATTGGTACATATTGTAGGGGAAACTCTAGCCAAACATTTCTCCAGAGCTCAGTTTTATTCTCCCACACCTCACTTCCCTCAGTCCTTTATTCTCAAGATGAGGTGTCTGCTGAGAAAAGCTGCTCTGCGTCTCCCTGATCTGCTGGGGGGAAGCAGCTAGTGCGGGGTTGCCTCACCCCGTTTGTAAGTAGGGATCTGATGTAAGTCGGATCCATGTAACCCGGGGACTGCCTGTACTTAATCAAAATTGTCAAACACCTCTGCTTTCTTGATGTCATCAAGTATTAGCTGTCTGCTGAGGGCTTAAACTTTCCTTCAATTTTTCTCTTGCTTCTAATGCTGTTAAAGAACCTTTTTCTTTTCCTTTTTATATCTCTTGCCAGGTATAACTCATTTGTATGCCTTACTCTTTCTGATTGTGTCTCTGTATTCATGTGCTGTTCTTTTGTAGTCCTCTAACAACTTGTCCGTGTTTCCAATTTTTGAAGGATTTCTTTTTGATTTTCACGTCATTAAAGGTCTCTGGATGGAGCCATGTTGTCCTCTTACTGTTCTTCCTAGCCATCCTTCCCATCATAGAATCATAGAATACTAGGACTGGAAGGGACCTTGAGAGTTCATCGAGTCTAGTCCCCTGCCCTCATGGCAGGACCAAATACTGTCTAGACCATCCCTGATAGACATTTATCTAACCTACTCTTAAATATCTCCAGAGATGGAGATTCCACAACCTCCCTGGGCAATTTATTCCAGTGTTTGACTACCCTGACAATTAGGAACTTTTTCCTAATGTCCAACCTAAACTTCCCTTGCTGCAGTTTAAGCCCATTGCTGCTTGTTCTATCCTCAGAGGCCAAGATGAGCAAATTTTCTCCCTCCTCCTTATGACACCCTTTTAGATACCTGAAAACTGCTATTATGTCCCCCCTCAATCTTCTCTTTTCCAAACTAAACAAACCCAATTCTTTCAGCCTTCCTTCATAGGTCATGTTCTCTAGACCTTTAATCATTCTTGTTGCTCTTCTCTGGACCCTCTCTAATTTCTCCACATCTTTCTTGAAATGTGGTGCCCAGAACTGGACACAATACTCCAACTGAGGCCTAACCAGTGTAGAGTAGAGCGGAAGAATGACTTCTCTTGTCTTGCTCACAACACACCTGTTAATGCATCTCAGAATCATGTTTGCTTTTTTTGAAGCAGCATCACACTGCTGACTCATATTCAGCTTGTGGTCCACTATAACCCCTAGATCTCTTTCTGCTGTACTCCTTCCTAGACAGTTGCTTCCCATTTTGTATGTGTGAAACTGATTGTTCCTTCCTAAATGGAGAACTTTGCATTTGTCTTTATTAAACTTCATCCTGTTTACCTCAGACCATTTCTCCAATTTGTCCAGATCATTTTGAATTATGACCCTATCCTCCAGAGCAGTCGCAACCCCTCCCAGCTTGGTTTCATCTGCAAACTTAATAAGCGTACCTTCTATGCAAATATCTAAATCGTTGATGAAGATATTGAAGAGAGCCGATCCCAAAACAGACCCCTGCAGAACCCCACTTGTTATACCTTTCCAGCAGGATTGTGAACCATTAATAACTACTCTCTGAGTACGGTTATCCAGCCAGGTATGCAACCACCTTAAAGTAGCCCCATCTGAGTTGTATTTGCCTAGTTTATTGATAAGAATATCATGCGAGACCGTATCAAATGCCTTACTATAGTCTAGGTATACCACATCCACCGCTTCTCCCTTATCCACAAGACTTGTTATCCTATCAGAGAAAGCTATCAGATTGGTTTGACATGATTTGTCCTTTAAAAATCCATGTTGGCTGTTCCCTATCACCTTGCCACCTTCCAAGTGTTTACAGATGATTTCCTTAATTACTTGCTCCATTATCTTCCCTGGCACAGAAGTTAAACTAACTGGTCTGTAGTTTCCTGGGTTGTCCTTATTTCCCTTTTTATAAATGGGCACTATATTTGCCCTTTTCCAGTATTCTGGAATCTCTCCTGCCTCGCATGATTTTCCAAAGACGATAGCTAGAGGCTCAGATACCTCCTCTATCAGCTTCTTAAGTATTCTAGGATGCATTTCATCAGGCCCTGGTTACTTTTAGGCATCTAACTTTTCTAGGTGATTTTAACTTGTTCTTTTTTTATTTTATCTTCTAAACCTCCCCCATTCCCATTAGCATTCATTATGTTAGTTTCCTTTTATTGTTTCTCCCTCCTCCCTGACCAGTGGGCCTACCCTGTCCTTGGTCTTCCTCTTGCTTCTAATGTATTTATAAAAAGTCGTCATCTTTCCCTTTATTCCTGTAGCTAGTTTGAGCTCATTTTGTGCCTTTACCCTTCTGATCTTGTCCCTGCATTCCTGTGTTGTTTGCCTTTATTCATTCTTTGTAATTCGTCCTACTTTCCATTTTTTATATGACTCCTTTTTTATTTTTAGATCATGCAAGATCTCGTGGTTAAGCCAAGATGGTCTTTTGCCATATTTTTTATCTTTCCAACGCAACGGCATAGCTTGCTTTTGGGCCCTATCAGGATAGTTTGCTGTTGCGCCTTTAATACTATCCCTTGAGGAATCACCAGCTCCCCTGAACTCTTTTTTCCTGTAGATTTTCCTACCATGGGACCTTACATACCTATTCCTGGACTCAGTTAAAGCCTGCTTTTTTGAAATCTCTTGTCCTTATTCTGCTGATTTCATTACTTCAATTTCTTAGAATCATAATCACATTTACCTAAATTGTCATCCACTTTCAGAAACAAGTCTAAAATGGCTGTCTCCCTTGTTAGTTCTCCCACTTTTCAAAACAAAGTTTTCCACCAGTCCTTTCCAAAAAAGTATTGAAAATTTTATATTTGGCTGTATTACTTTTCCAACATGTCTGGTCTTTAAAGTCCTCCATTATTATCAGGTTTTGTATTATCAAGTATTCCTCATATTTGTTGTAGTAGTTTTGTTTTGTTTCCTTTTAGCCAGAGACTGTCAACTGGTCTGCTTCTTATCTACTCCTGGACCATAGAGCAAGTGGATATATTCTTAATATATGTGAACTTCATCCCTTAGGTTCTTCCTGTCCTTCATAAAAATCTGTACACTTCTTTACCAATATTTCAGTCAAGCCTTTCTTCACCAAGTCTGTGTCACCATTTCAGTAAAAGTTACATAAGAATGTAAAAATGGCCATACTGGGTAAGATCAATGGTCCATCCAGCCAAGTATCCTGTTTACAGACAGTGGCCAATAGCAGATGCCCCAGAGGAAGGGAACACAACAGATAATCCTCATGTGATCCCTCCCCTGTCACCTACCTCCAGAGAAATGGAGGCTAGGGAAATCATTTCTACCCATCCTGGCTAATAGCCATTGATGGACCTAACCTCCATGAATCTATCTAGCTCTTTTTTGAACCCTGTTAAAGTCCTAGTGTTCACCACATCCTCTGGCAAGGAGTTCCAGAGGTTGATTGTGCATGGAGTGAAGAAAAACGTCCTTTTGTTTGTTTTAAACTTGCAGCCACTAATTTCATGTGGTGACCCCTAGTTCTTTTATTGTGGGAATAAGTAAATAATGTTTCTTTATTCACTTTTTCCATATTAGGCATGATTATTTAGACGTCTATCATATCCCCCCTTTGTCTCCTCTTTTCTAAGTTGAAAAGTCCAAGTCTTTTTAATCTCTCTTCATATAGACCCGTTCCAAACCCCTAATCATTTTTGTTGCCCTTTTCTGAGCCTTCTCCAATGTCAATATATTGAGATGAGGCAACCACATCTGTACACAATATTCAGTGGTTTTATATAGTGGCAATAAGATATTTTCTGTTTTATTCTCTATTCCTTTTTAAATTATTCCTAATATTCTCTTTGCTTTTTTGACTGCCAGTGCATACTGAGTGGAAATATGCTATTTATTTCCTACGTATGCTGCCTCACCTTTCCTTTCTTGATTGGTTTAAAGTAATTCCTTTAGATGGCTATAATACAGTAAACTATAACATGGTAAAGGGTATATTTGGCTCATTTCTCTATCTGGTTTATTCTTATAAGTAGACAAAAGAAAAAAATGCTCAGTTTTCAGAAAACCTGAAAATATTTTCTCTTGTTTCATTTTGGGGTACAAATCTTGGAAACATTTAATTGAGTCAACATGCTACCCAGTGGTATCTGACTATTCCTTCACACTACTGTTTAGAGGTGCCCAACTGCATTTTATCTATTCTCTCTATAGAAAATGATTGGGTGATAATCTATATTCCTGGAAGGGGACAATGTGTGCTCCAAGGGTGTGTCTACATTGTGCCTGTAGCTCAAAATAAGCTACGCAACTTGAGCTATACAAATTGCATAGCTTATTTGAGTCAATTTTGAAATAGCTTATTTCAAAATTTGGTGCTGTCTACACAGCACTTATTTTGAAATAAATAGCTATTCCAAAACATCCCTTACTCCTTGTGAAATGAGGTTTACAGGGATGTTGGAATAGTGAGCCTTGTATATTTCGAAATAATGGGCATGCTCAAAAGATGTGGAATAGCTATTTTGGGTATCCCGAAATAGCACTGCAGTGCAGATGTAGCCCAAGATAGTGGGAGAAGGAAAAAGTTTGGGAAGTGAGTGAAGAAGGGGATTAGAGTAATAAGATGGATATGGAAGTTTTCCTTCCTATACCCTTCATATTTTGGAAGAATAAAGAAATAACAAGCTTAAATGTGACAGAAAAAATGCCAATATATTTGCAATATATTTTGTAGCCTGGAAAACCTATGATAAAGAAAAGCATCAGAGCTTTTATGGCCTATATATGAGCACTTGCAATAAGAATGATGATGCTGGCTGCACTTGTGTTATAGGCACCAGGTGTACCAAAGAAAGGTAATTAACATTATGGATGACTCCAAAAATAGTGTAAGAGAAAGGGAAGACCTTGTATCATACACAGAAGAAAAATGTGGAAATCTGAGATGTCCCAGTTAATACCTGCTGCCCTACTTTTTACATTAAGTTCAATAGGTAAGTTCTATAATTAACCCAGACAAAAGGGAGAGATGTAACAGAAGGAACAGCTTTAAAACCAGGCGCACAATGAAAGCATCTTTAGCAATTCTCAGCTTCAACTGCAGAAAAACTAGCTAAGTGGAATTGAAGAACTTCATGCACCTGGAGATGCTGAACCAAGTGGTTTGCAAACATCTATATCAGTACTTGTTTTAGACACAAGACTATCTAAAAGTCTCTGGTGAGAATGAAGTTAGATGTAATCTTGAAAGCCAAATCTGCATGGCTGTGTCTAGACTGGCAAGTTTTTCCGGAAAATCAGCAGCTTTTCCGGAAAAACTTTCCAGCTGTCTACACTGGCTACTTGAATTTCCAGAAAAGCACTGACGATCTCATGTAAGATCGTTAGTGATTTTCCGGAAAAATTATGCTGCTCCCGTTCGGGCAAAAGTCTTTTTCCAAAAATGGCAATCGGGGCTTTTTTGCGGAAAACCGCGTCTAGATTGGCCACGGACACTTTTCCGCAAAAAGTGCTTTTGCGGAAAAGCATCCTGCCAATCTAGATGCGCTTTTCCAAAAATGCTTTTAACGGAAAACTTTTCCGTTAAAAGCATTTTCGGAAATTCATGCCAGTGTAGATGTAGCCCATGTATTTCAGATTTCTTACTCTGGGTAGAGGGAGGATGGAGGAATGTGAAGGAAAAATCCTATAACATTTCCTCAAGACGTTTGTTTTGTTTTAATCAGTTGTGCTTTGTATATGATGTTTACAGCATCAAGGACTTGCAGCTCACGTCTGGCATTGCTTGATAGTAATAGATTGGGTAGCGGTGTTAAACCACACTGTCTCATGACTATCTCTGATGAGTTCTGTTGATCAGCGAAGAGACCATGATGCTGTATTATGTTAGATGGGGACAGTCTGTTCAGAAAGGAGCTACTAGAATTAATCAAGGGCTGGAAAACTTGTCTTACAGTAAGAGCTGAAGAAGCACAATATATGTATCATACCAAAGGGAAGGTTAAGAGGTGACTTGATCCTGGTCTATAAATACAAAGGAAAAGATTTCTGACAACATATAGCTCTTTCATCTATGAGAGAAAGGCATAATACGATCCAGTAGCTGGAAGATGAAGCTGGACCAAAAAAATTAGAAACAAGAAGCAAATGATCTGTGAGGCTACATAACCATTGGAGCAAAGTGCTTAAATGTGTGGAGGATTTGTCTGTAATTTGAAGTCTTGAAAGAAGATTGAAGCTCTAGCTCCAGGCCTGGCCTTTGGGCAAGGTGAATGAGGTGGTTGCCTCGGGCCCTGCGCTGCCCAGCTCCTGGCCCCACCCACCCAGCTGCTCACTCGATGCCCTGACTGGGAACCGTGAGGCTCAGGGTCCCATGCTGCCCAGCTCCCAGCCCTGCCCACCTGGCTGCTCACTCACTGCCCTGACTGGGAGCAGTGTGGCCGTGCGGCTCAGCCACGTTGCCTTGGGCCCCGCAAACTCTTTGGCCCAGTCTGTCTAGCTCAAACAGAAGCTACGGGCTCAAGGCAGTAATCATTTGTTGTTTTGGTCCTGCATTGATAATAGAGCTGACAGCCTCGCTGGGCCCTTAGGCAGCCTCGGAACCCGGGCTCCAGCAATGGAAAGGGCCTGGAACTGCAGCCTCTGCAGCTGCCACAGTAGCAGCAGCCAAGAGCCACCAGTCCTTTTGAATTGCCAGGCCCCAGAGCAGTTGCTCCCCCCCTCCCCAAACACCTGTCAGCAGGCTTCTGTGTGGCCTTAGAGTCTAATCCTAAACTCTCTGGAAAACAGCAGCTTTCCTACCCCACATTCCCTCAGAAAACAGAGTTTCTTGTTCCATTGTTCATTGATAGCAGAATTGTTACATGGCTAGGTTGTGACTTGGAAGGCCAAACCCTTAGCTACTGTACGTTGGTGTAACTCCTTTGACTTTGGTGAGGAAATACCAAATGTGCAAAGTGCTCTGGAGTTCCTGGTATGCAGCAAGATTACTTTGGATCCCTGGGCATCTTGCAGTAGGCGTCACAGGAAATAGGTTTATTTTCTGAGGAAAATATTAGTTATTTGGCTGAAAACTAGAGGAGAAAATGTGCATATGAGGGCCCTGAACTACCACTCCCATGAGGCACTTCAGCAGCATTTCTGAAGAGAATTTTTTCAGTTTTTGACTGAAGGCATTTCAGTTTTGGAGGCTGTCTTTTCATTGAGAAGCCTTGAAAGTAGACAGTAGTCACAAAAAAAACCTGTGTAGTCAAATGGCCAATTTTCATATTTATGAAATATACTCTTCTAAACTTTATAATGTAGTTCCATCCCATTGTACAGCCAAGGTAACAAAAGCAGGGTGAAGCTCAAGATTACATAGCACATAAGTGGCAAACACAAAAGGTCTGATTTCCTGCTCCAAACTGAATCCACTAACCACAGCTGCCCTTTGAAATTATAGGAGTTATGAGACAATGCTCCTAAACCTCTCCAATTTGCGTTGATTTTGGATCACTTTCCAGTCAGTTTGCTGTGTAGTAACAGTATTTGGTTTGTAGAGCTCTCTGATCAGGAAATGCAAGTGTTGTTATGTGAGAGCTTATTGCAGAATCCTTTTTGGATTGGTGTGGTACATGCGTTTGGGAGAACTGGCAAAGCTTCAAAGCGTGGCTAGAGATCGAAAATTTCTGAAGAGGATAAAACATGGTGCAGTTAAGGCACCAAAGTGGCCTGGGTTCAACTGTCCATCTGTGTCAGTTTTTGAACACATTACATGAGACCAGAGTATTTAGGCACCTAAACATGCAGGTAAGCGCCTAGTGAGCCTGCAGATAAGTGGCTAACTTCCATTGACACTAATGAAAATTCCATTAGGAGCCTATCTGCATCTTTTGGAACTTAAATACCTTTAAGAATCTGGCCTTTCCTCACTCTGTGCCTCAAATTTCTTTGTGTAAAATGGGGAAATACTTCCCTGGTTTTCAGGGGTGTTGAAGACAAATTGATAAATACTTGTCAGAGGCTCAAATAGTACAAAGATAGAGGAAGTGTCTAGCCTAGATGGTAGCCTCTGTTTTGTATAGCTGGGAGAGAGGTAAATCACCAAGATGAAATGGCTGGGATGATTTAGTTGGGATTGGTCCAGCTTTGGGCAGGGGGCTGGACTCGATGATATCCTGAGGTCTCTTCCAGCCCTAGGATTCTAAGATTCTATGAATGCCTCATAGGTCAAACTTGGTTCACCTATTCAGGGTTTTTTTTACCCATGACTACTGAAGCTAAAATATTGCTTTAAATATGACATTTGAGATTCTCAAACATCCATTTCACATCAAAAATATTCAACAGTGAACATAATGAATATTGATGAAAATTGCCAATTTAATTAGCAAAAATTTACAAAGTAGCATACTCCTCTCAATATCAACAAGTGAGCATTTTTTTAAATTACAACAATCGATGTGAGGGCTATAGAGAAAGGGGAGATATGCAGATAAAATAAAATGTAAATTAACAATAAACTAAATTATTTAATTCTGCACTCAGGTTATGATTCTGCTGATACCTAAACGTGTGCTTAGTTTTAATCGCAAGAGTAGTACCCAGGAAGTCAAGTTTGGGATGGATACATTATTCATAGGTATGGAAAAGGCTTAATTCCTGCTTTAAATGCAAAATATCAATTTAGTCATAACTATGGATTCAGGACCAAAGCCTCCATAATGTGTTCAGTTTTACTTTGACTTATGGAATAAATACAGATTGAGATTCCTCAGCTTTCCCCCAATCTGCCCATTATCATTACCCTTTTCTTGTAAGTATGAGCAAACAAATGGATCTTCAAGAAGGATTTAAAAGAGTTATAGTTAGGTGCTTTAGAGATCAGTTCAGGGAGGACACAAAGTAAAGTAAAAACAAAACCCACTGGTGCTTAATATCAGCCCGTCAATATGCCTACGAAGGACACTGAACATTTTTGCTGGAGTAAAAGATTTACATTGGTTCAAGAAAGGAGACTACTGTTATTTTTTACTACAAGGTCAACATGCTTGTGCCTCTCAGCAGGAACACCCCTATTTATAATGATGGTGGTTTATTTATAACAAGAGAGCAGAGCTTCTCAGGCTGACTAGAAGTGCTAAAAAGAAAACAGAAAGGTCAAGGGTATTTTATTATGATACAGAGAGCTGAAATTTTGTTAGGGGTGCTATCCAGCAGCATGCAGTCGTGTTTCTTTTCCTGTTATTCAGTTTGCTGATTCAATATGAAAGTTACTTAAGCTATAATGTTCTGGAATTGTATTTGCAAACAGAGCCACTAATATGACATTAAGAACACAATAAACAGTACATTAGAATATATTATAGGTCTGGCTTACACTGATAAAAGCCAGGACATTCAGCATTGAGGACAGTCCCATGTAACAAGCACTTCTGAATAGTAACAACAGTCAGGTGAAGGAGTGACTTTGAGCTTGCCCTCTGTTACAGAAAATGGTTGGCTGGAAAGAAATGTATTTCGCTTGCTCACTAATGACTTTTCAGCTTAAACTAGATTGAGGCCATGCTCTAGTTGCACTGGCTGAAGAGGAGGAAATGGAATAATGTGGGTAGTCCAGCTCTCCCTAATCAGGAAAAGAAGGTAGATCTACCTATACTTTTTTAGCACAGAGGGATGAAGCTATGTTTCTCATATCCCTACCTACTGTATCCCATTGGGATGCCATTCTAATTTGTCCCAGTTTGCAATACTTTCTGCCCTACTTAAATCTCCCTGCTGTGCGCTGTATTTACAAACCATTTGGTAATCCATTCTGATTATAGGTGCCAAATAAATGTAATATTTGGCTCTAGATCAATCACAGAATGCTTGACTTGATCAGAAATAACTGGGTGAAATTCTATGGAATGTGTTACACAAAAGGCCAGATTAAATTAGCTAAGAATCTATGTTTTGGTCATAGTTTTAAAATGAATCCAGATTTCTGAATATTTTGTAAACAAAAGCACCATGTTTGGTTTACTGTGGTTGCATTGTGAGTATTTTGATAATTATTAGCTGTGTATGAATGTCTGTGAATCTTGGAAGTCTCTCACATTTTTGGCTGAAAATTCCTACTGAAAGTATGTTGTTCACTGTTTATTACTACTAATACTACCCGTCCCATTGTGATGGTAGACGGATACTCAAGTTGGCCTGGCGCATGGGGCAAAAGCAGACCTGGCCACCATCTTGCCCATAAAGGACCCATGAAGCTGCCCTGGACAGGGAGGGGTTGTGGAGCTGGGTACAGTCCTGCAGGTGAGACGCAGAAAGCAGGGAGCACTGTGCCTCCACTCTGCCGACTCCCCCCAGGATTGGGAGCCCCTGTGTGTTGGCATTGCATGCCCCAGATCCCTTCCCCCATATCTTTTCCCCCACCCCGCCTCCCGTTCCGCAGGGCGGGCCCAGGACTGCTCTGCACATGCTGGAGCTGAGGCAACTGCCCCCACACACGCAGCCTCTCTACCCAGTCATGACTCCATTCACTCCAGCCAGAGCAAACAGCTCTGCGGTCCATAACAAGCTGCTTGCCCTTGCCAACTCAAGTCCCAGGGAAGCTGGTTACCCACCTCCCTACCCTCAGCTGTTGCCAGCTCTAGCAGTGTATTCTCAGGTATTCTCTGTGACAGATGGCATGACTGACACCTCTCCTTTTATAGTCCTATAGATTCTCTTTTAAAAGTTGATGCCATTCAATCAAATAACAGGAACAACACTGCATGACTCAGGCAACCAACCATGCATCACAATTGGTAAAGAAATGAACCACAAATAACTGAACAATTGACTAACTTTATGATTTGTAGTCTAAAAATATAGCATGAAAAAAAGGATCAGCCAATGAATGATTTGTGAACTAAACCCCTGATGGTGCGGCATCCATGCAGAGCCCCATCAAAGCTAAAGGTCCATGCATGTTAGTCTGATGGGAAGTCTGAGCCCAAAAGGAAAGGAAGGATGACTTTGAATTTAAGGTATATGGCTGGAAAGAGGGTGATCTGTCTTTGTCTCTGTCTTAGACTTACTATGTAGCCTTGAGCAAGTCCCTGCGATTGAGCCTTCCAGCCCACACCAACAGACTTAGGGTGATCCTCTAAAAACAGCTGTTAAGGCTTCAGAGCCTGAGTTCCAGTCCAGCTGCATCTTCAAAGCAATGGCCATGGAGTTATTTTTAGAGTGCTAATATGAGCCCTGTCCATCCAGACTAGGAGGTTTGCTTCTGCCAAACCTAGAATGCTGTATGAGCCCCCCCTTCTGTGTAAATCCTCCTTTAACAGCCATATTTTTTAAAAGAAATGTAGTCACCTCATGATTCCTATAGTTGCCTAGATGGGTTTTCAAAAGTGTCTAGACACTTTGGCACTTTTGAAAATCCCACTAAGTATCCAACTGTTTCTTTAGGTGCAGAAATACCTTTAAAAATATGAACCTTAGTGTATCTCAGTGTTTCTCAACCAGTGGCACGAGTTCTTTTAGGAGTACTCGAGAGAAGTCTGGGGGGTATGTCAACACAACTAAAATTTGGAAAAAACTGAATTTTTGTTTTAAGTTTTACAGCATTTTATTATTTTTGTACTTTTTATACCTAAAAATTTCATTGCCTACCCAGCTACAATTAAGTTGTTTAAACAAAATATGTTGCAACGGTAGAAAAAAAAATGGTGTGTCTGAAAACTGTAGGTACTAGGGGTACTTATTTATTTATTTTGAAAGAGAGGTACTTTATAAAAAAAAGATTGAGAAACACTGGCCTATCTCTCTGTCCTGTGCCCCTCCTCTGTAAAATAGGGTATGTCTACACTACCCCGCTAGTTCGAACTAGCGGGGTAATGTATGCATACCGCATTTGCTAATGAAGCCCGGGATTTGAATTTCCCGGGCTTCATTAGCATAAGCGGGGAGCCGCCATTTTTAAATCCCCGCTGCTTCGAACCCCGTGTAGCGCGGCTACACGGGGCTCGAACTAGGTAGTTCGGACTAGGGTGCCTATTCCGAACTACCGGTACACCTCGTTTCACGAGGAGTACCGGTAGTTCGGAATAGGACCCTAGTCCGAACTACCTAGTTCGAGCCCCGTGTAGCCGCGCTACACGGGGTTCGAAGCAGCGGGGATTTAAAAATGGCGGCTCCCCGCTTATGCTAATGAAGCCCGGGAAATTCAAATCCCGGGCTTCATTAGCAAATGCGGTATGCATACATTACCCCGCTAGTTCGAACTAGCGGGGTAGTGTAGACATACCCATAAGGACAATGATTCTTCCATTCTATTGTCTTGTCCATTTGGATTGTCCTTTACCCTAGGCTGTACAACACCTAGAACAACAATTCTTCTGTTCCATTTGGGCCTCCAGCTATCATGAAAACACAAATAATAATATAAAGGGACTTTGTTTTCAAATCATTTAGGGGAAAATGTATTGAGATATTCCATTTTTATTATATTTCAGCGTTTCCCAAACTATGGGCCGCGGCCCAGTACCAGGCCGCAGGAAAAAACTACCGGGCCTCAGAGTGGTTGCCGGGGTGTTCTGCGCTCCTGGAGTGCCCGTGTGGTGCCGGGTCCCCCAAGCCCTTTGCCGGCCTGGGCAGAGTCTGCAGCCGGATGTTCCGATTCCTGGCAGAGTCCTAGCTAGGAGAGGTGGGGGGGAGGGGAGAAGGAGGAGAGAGCCAGCCACCAGAAGCAGCACTGGACGGGGGAATCGGGGTGGGCTGGGGAGATTGGGGGACTGGTGGAAGTAGGGCTGCTGGGGGGGCGCGAGGTTGGGGGCAGGGAGCTGGCCGGGCAAGATGTGGGGGGGGGGGGGGAGGAGAAGCGGCCGCCGGAAGGAGGGCTGGACATGGGCAGCAGGGCTGGCCAAGGGAGATTGGGAGGAGAAGCACAGGAGAACTGGCTGCCCGGGAGGGGGTTGGAGGAAGTGGGGCTGGCCAGAGGCACAGCGGGGGGAGCAGGGGGGAGGAATGTATCCACCTGTGGGGAATGGGACTGACTCGGCCATATGTAAATCTTGGGGAGCTGCACCTGTCCCTCCCCCCCCCCCAGCAAAGCACAAAGCATGAGTTAATCCGGCCCGGCCCGGGGATTCTATTGTCGTCCCCCCCCATACACACATACACACCCTCGAGTAGTTGCGAACTGGCTGGCTGGTAGACACATTCATGCAGCCTGAGCACATTTACCAGCCAGGCAGTTCAAAACTATAAATTGATACATCTAGTAATAATAAAACTTACCTAATGAGAAAATACCAGACATGTTATATGTCTGGTGTTTTCTCAGTTTGTTTTTTATGTGTTTATATTTTGAGGCTGCAAAAAACAGTACTGAAAAAAAAGGGTTCCAACTAAAGTAAAAAGTTTGGGAAACCCTGGTCTAACCAGTTTTCTGTCTGTCTTAGAGTCCATTTATTCAATCCATAGTCTTTAACTTGCTGGCCAGAATATTGTGGGTGACCATATCAAAAGCTTTGCTAAAGCTGGCTCTGGGGGTTTTGGGAGGACCAGAAACAACTTATTTGAATATTCATCATTTGATTAATGCTATGCAAATATGCAAATGAATGTTACTGGTCCTCCAAAAGTTTGTAAATGGATTTACTGGTCCCCATGTCAAAAAGTTTGGGAATCCATGTTATATTTCATACAAACACACAATGTGTGTCTATATAATATGTAGAAACACATTTTAAAACATGCACTTATTCATGTATGAATTAATATACAAAACATTCTACTTTTCTGAAATCCCACTTAGAAATGTAAAGAAGCAGGTTTGCTTTTTAGCCAACCTGTATCAACTAAAAACATTTCAGTAACTTAATATTCTTTCCTTGCAATCACAAGGAATTTATTTGAAGAAATGTATTTTTGTATGTTGGTTTAAATCAATACATTTCAAATAGTTTCATGTTGGGTATGACCAAGATATTACTCTTTAGACCAGTGTAGTGTGCGTCTTTATTGAATCTAACGTGATGTTCTTAACCAGCACATTTTTACTTAAAATGAATATAGATTTGCTGTAACCTATGCAACTTAGTACAGGTATTATCCCTGAAGTAATGCAGAAAATATATTTCAATATAAACCAATATGGCAGCTACATGGCACTTAAAATCCTCTCTCTATAAAAATCAATATCAGTTAAGATTCATTCAGGAAAAAAAACTGCTGAGCTTTTGTTCTGTGGAAGCTTAGCTTTCCTGTGGCTTGATTCCCCATTCTGCCTTCCTTGTTCATACTACACCGAATAAAGGAGATGTACATATTGGGTGGAGCTGGATTGCACCTAATTAAAGGGCATTATTTGGCAGATGGAAAGACGGTTACTCCCCTCCACCTTATTCTTTGGTGTGTAGAGGTGTGTTAGGAGCATTATAAGAGCACCATTGCTTCTGTTTATTTTCTGCTTCTACAACCATCATTATTATTTTTATTGTATTTGTATTATATCAGCATCTAGAGGCTCCAGTCAAGGATTAGTACTTAGTGTGCTATGTGAGATCTTGACTATAATTATAGCAGCACCTAAAGCTACCTACCTGCCTTTCTAAATTGTCTCCATGTGGTAATAAGTCCTCACATCGTGGACCTAGCAAATTCAGGAAACTCACATGCTATAAATCTGTACACAGCTCACGCTATGATATAATGCTGACTTTCTTCTTCTAGTCTGTTGCCATAGTTTAATTATCCCCACAGTAATTTATGAGGGTTTCACATGCCCCTACTTAGCATAGTCAATTTTAGGGCTCCAAAAAGGAGACTTTAGTTTTTATTTAGTTTTTTTTTAAGTGAGTCCCTAGAGCTTTTCCTGAACAAGAAGGCTCATGGTTTCCAAACCCAAGTGCCCTTCAGGGAAGACTCATGGCCAGCATAACAGAGTTTAAAGAAAAGCTAGATAATTTCATGGAGGTTAGGTCCATAAAAGGCTATTAGCCAGGGGATAGAAATGATGTCCCTGGCCTCTGTTTGTCAGAGGAGACAAATCGCTTGATCATTGTCTTCCGTCCACCCTCTCTGGGGCACCTGGTGCTGGCCACTGTTGGCAGACAGGATACTGGGCTAGATGGATCTTTGGTCTGACCCAGTACGGCCATTCTTATGTTCTTATCTACTTATACTACCCCAATTTATACAGAGGCGTCTCTTACTCGACAACCACTGCTGATTTTAGCAGTATGAAATGCAGAGACAAACAGTTCCTCAGTTAGTTAGCTCCTTACATATTAAGTCTTCAAAGGTAACAACCAACACATGAATTTCACCCAAACTAATGCTGATTCTGGCAACAGTGGGGTAGTATGCTCCCAACTAAAATTTTGTTGTAGAAAAAACAGCCTCATTCTGTGCTCGTTTCAGTAGCTCCATGTAGATCGTGTTACAGCAAACTAATCTCAAGGTGACAAAGCCATTGATATTGGGTAAGGTCTGCTTGTGAAAGGAAATGTCATACACTTTGTACAAGGCAGAGGTGGAATACAATGCTGCCACTTGGGCATCTGCTTGTAATCCTGAACCAAAGTCCCCGGAAGTCACCAGGCTTGTGTTGTACAAATGGATCCTCTCATTTCGGTGAGTTTACATAATCTCCTTCTCTATGGCTGGTAAAATGGAATATACTCATTCAGTCTGTATGGCTGGATGGCTCGTGTGCAGTCCATTTGGCACATAGGAACTATGAGGGGCTGGAGCATGCCCAGTGCAGATAGAATGCTGTAAAAACTTAGTGGCCAAACTCCAGCAAGTATGTGTAGAACATATGTGGACTGAGACTTTCAGAGGTTCATAATTTGATCAAAGTTAAGGAATATTTTCATGGGCACGTGTAATGGGTCATGACTCACCACCACAGCACCCCCTGCTGATCTCTTCAGGAATTAGCTCTTCAGCCTTGTAGCGTTTTCTGCTAGCCACTTTCTCACCCTCAGGTACCTATCTTCTGTGCTGATTCATGCTCAATGTGCCTCCTGGACCATAGTACCATTTCCTCATGGCACCACCCTGCACTCTGGGGTCCTCTCTTCCTAGGGAATCCTAATCTACTATACTAATCTTGCCTCAGTGACCAGTCATCATCTAGCAAACTGCTGTCTGAAATGGCCACTCATCATTGGCAAGGGTGTGTAGCCAGGCTGCCTTCTCCAGCCCTGGCTGCCTCCCTGTAGCCCTAGCGCCCATCAGGCCACTGAATCAGACCTGCAGGCTGGGAGTTGGGCAGAGTTACACAACTCTGTCTGCTTTTCCGCAGCACTGCTCTGTCTCAGGTACCTTCTCTAGCTTACTCAAGCAGCCAGGTCCTTCTTGCTCCATCCCAGTAGCAAGAGTCAGTTCTCCCGGCGCCCCTATTTATGCTGTCCCCGCTGGGCCCTATTTGGCAGCTACCTGTCTCAGCTGCTTGCTGCACAGTCCCAGAACTCTCCCAGGGCTGGGTTTAACCCTTGTTTCTTGTGGAGTGGGGTGATCACTCCGCTACAGCATGTCAAAATGCATGTTGCTGGACTAGGCTGATTCCCTTGGCAATGTCAAGTCTCTGCTATAAAACATGGAGTTGCGGGAGCTTCTCAGCCAAATAGCTATAAGAAGATTTTTAACATGTTGAAAACAATATATCTTCCTTTTATTCTAATTCCCTGAAACAGCAGAATTGTTTTAGCTGCAACTTAAAAAAAATCACTTTGAGGCAGACACTTGGCATGAAAAATTTCAGACTAAATGGTTAAAATTTGACAAAGTTATAAAGCAACTGGAAACTGCTTCTTCTTCTTTGGGTAGTCCCCGTGGGTGCTCCACGTCCGGTGTCAGGCTGGTCCCAGCGCCACGAATCGGAGCTTGCCAGAGCTGTGTTCAGCCGGACCGCGCATGCTCGAGCCGGTTTCGCGCCTTTCATGTGCTGCGCTCTCTGTCTCACGCCCGCCAGTTTCCTCTAATCCGCTCCTGGTCACGGACGGAGCTCCCTTCATCTCCTCAGGCTTCCTGAGGGAAAGTTCAAAACAATTTAAACTTCTGTTTTTTTCACTACATTTCCAGTTCATTAATGTGTTCCTGATTTTAAGTTAATACCTTTATAGAGTTATCAGCTGTTTATACTTATATTTGAAGGTTTCATCTGTCTCCGCTGCACAGCTCTCAGAGCCACGGCTCTGGCAAAAAAAAAAAAAAAAGAGAGAGGCACAATAATGATAGCAAAAGGAACAGTTACCATTTGTATATAGTTATATTGTTGCCTTCTACTGACGTTTTCCTGTTACAACTCCTAGTTTACAAAAAAAAAAAAAAAGTAAAAAAGTAAGAAGAGTTACATTGTTACCCGGCTAGCTCCGCTTGAGCTAAGTTCAGTAGTTCTAGGACCCTTTATTCAAACATAGTTTATATATATATATACACGTGTAAAGGGGGAGAGGAGAAAAAAGACTCAAATAATAAAATAGGCATAGTTACAATTCCTAAAGGAGAGAGAAAGGGGCAGTCGGTGAAACGAGAGTAAACCCCCTTCAGACAGCTGGTATGTCGGGCTCCCCCGGCTTCAAAAAGTGCACTATGTGCAGGGACTCAATGCCTGTCTCTGACGGACATTCGGCTTGTGTCCACTGCCTTGGGGAGGCACATATCCCCCAAAAATGTAGTCACTGTGCCAAGCTCACGACGAGAGCCCGCAAGGAGCGGGAAAGACGGCTGAAGGAGATCCTCTCATAAGGCTCTCCTGCCTCCCAGCGCTCCAGGCTCCTCGGCATTGGACCTGACCGCAGGAAAGTGGAGGGCTCCCTCCCCGGCTATGTCTTCCCCTAAGAGGAAGAAAGCCTCTCCTGCTCGTTCCCTGCAGATTGCCCCACAGCAGCGGGTGAGCGCAGGTGATAAGCCAGGCACTTCAACTTCAAAGACAGCCTGTGCGGCCACTTCAAAGAAGTCAGCCAGCATTTCCCAGCTCGGGCTGCCTCCGGCACCACAGATGGCAGGGGGGCCCCTTAAAGACACAGCCTGCCCCGCACCAACGGTGCCTGGCTCTTTGAATGCAGTGCATACCCCCCCTCACAGGGAGCTGTCTTCAGCACCCCCGGCACCCACGGTACCCAGCACTGAACAAATGACTCCGTCAGCACAGCCACCTGACCCTCCAAGCTTGCAGCCTGCAATCTCTGAGCAGCTAGAAGCAGCTTCTACTAGTGCAGTACCAAGGACCAACATCCATGAAATTTCTCTCTCCCCCTCCCCAGTGTCCTCTCCAGAGCCATCGCCTCACCCCTCCACGTCTGCACACCATGCAGCGGGGCGCAAGGAGCATCATAGGCAAAGCTTATCCTCTCGCCACCATCACTATAGGGAATGTAGCTGCTCACATTATAGATATTCCAGATCTCAATCCCCATCAAGGCGATTCCATTCCCCAACTCACGTGCCACGCAGCACTTACTATGTCAGGCACGGCACCGTGGGATTCTCTAGATGTTCATCACCTGCAGCCTCTGATCAACATTCCATGCATTACCATAGATCCTATTGCTATGGGTCACCCCATCACAGCCGCTCGCGATCTCACCGCAGATCACCATGCTCCTGTCGATTGACCAGCCCGCGCTCCCCACCCTCCCCACGCTCCCCACCCCCTCATCCACAATCAGACATGGAAGAGGGCCAGCTCTCCGAAACGGAAACGGATATGTCTCCTAGTGTTCGCTCTTCCGCGCTCGCACTGGGAGAAGCAGTAACCTTGGCCGCGACATCACCCCCAGATGATCTTAAAGAGTTCCAAGACCTCTTTAAACAAGTGGTGCAATCTCAGGAGGTACAACTCACAGAGGCTGAGGTGAAACAGCATAAGCTGTTTAAGAACTTACATCCTAAACATCAACGGAAGATCGCCCTCCCTATAGATGGGGCTATCATGGAGGTAGCTGAGGAGATTTGGCAGACGACAACATCTATACCACCTACGAATAAAAGGGCGGACAAAAAATATTTCGTCCCCTCCAAAGGCCTAGACTTTCTTTTCAGTCACCCACAGCCTAATTCTTTAATAGTGGACGCTGTCCACCACAAAGCTAAGACGCCCCATTTTAAGACCTCCCTCCCGGATAAGGACTCTAAAAAATTGGACTTATTCTCTGTAAGATATATTCTTCCGCAACCTTACTTCTCCGAATCGCCAACTACGCAGCCCTCCTATGAAACCACAACTTTGATAACTATTCAAAGCTTCCGGATCTGATGCAACACCTTCCCGACAGCAAGAGATCTCTTTTAAAGGCTGTTGTCCAGGAGGGGTATACCGTGGTGCAAATCACCGCAGACGTAGTGGATACGGCTGCATGAGCCATGGCGACGGGCATCGCCATGCGGAGAGCCTCCTGGCTCCTGTCAGTGGGAGCCCCTCGAGAATTGCAGTCCAAGGTCGAAGATCTGCCGTTTGATCGACAGAAGCTGTTTGCCTCTACGACCGATGAGATTCTACATTCGGGAAAGGACTCTTGTACTACCCTCCGAACCTTGGGCATGTACACCCCTCCGTTCAAGCATAAACGATACTACCCCTTCCAAAGGAGGTACGACTATTCATCCTTCAAACAGCAACAACGCGGACCTGACCAGTACAGATTTAGACAGCGACCACAGCGCAAGCGCCAGCAACAGAATCGAACATCTGCTCGGCCTGCTTCTAAGCAGCAGGTTTGACACCCATGTCAAGGACTTGAACAAGTCTCTCGTCGTCATCACACAGAAGCCTGCAAACAACCTCTTCCATCATCGGCTGAGGCAATACCGTCATCAATGAGCCAGCATTACCTCGGACCGACATTCCATGCATTACCATAGATCCTATTGCTATGGGTCACCCCATCACAGCCGCTCGCTGTGATATCATCAGGCCTCACGATCCCCTTTACCTCAGTTCCCCCCACTACCCCACCCACCCCGTCCCTTTTCAGGGACCCATCTCATGGGGTCGCTCTTCAACATGAGGTCTACCACCTTCTACAGATCGGGGCCATAGAACGAGTACCCACGGAGTTCCGGCGGAAAGGCTTCTACTCCAGGTATTTCCTAGTCCCCAAGAAGTCCGGGGGGTGGAGGCCTATCCTCGACCTGAGAGGCCTCAATCGCTACATTCGAAAGCAGCGCTTCAAGATGACCACGCTGGCCAAGATCATACCAGCGTTAAACAAGGGAGACTGGTTCGCAGTCCTAGATTTACAGGACTCATACTTTCATATCACGATGCACATAGCGCACAGACGTTTTCTTCGGTTCGTAGTGGGAGACGAGCACTTCCAATACAGGGTGCTCCCTTTCGGCCTGGTATCGGCCCCGAGAGTGTTCTCAAAGACACTAACGTTGGTGGCCACCCATCTACGCAAAACAGGGGTCTCAATTTTCCCATATCTCTACGACTGCCTCATCAAGGGTCACACGCAGTCGGAGACACATTACATGGTAGCCGCGATGCGGGATCTATTCGACTCCCTCGGCCTCATTGTAAACATGCAAAAATCGCTTCTGCAACCGACAAAAACTCTAACCTTCATAGGAGCCCGACTCGACTCTCTCTCAGAGCGAGCTCATCTTCCGGTCGAGCGCTTCCAAGTTATAAAGGACTTAATAGGCACAGTCTTACACGCTCCAACACTCCCGGTACGGGTATATTTGCAGCTCCTAGGCCATATGGCAGCCACTACGATCATTGTGCGGCATGCAAGATTGCATTTGCGGTGCCTGCAGCATTGGTTGAGCACGGTGTACAACCCCGTCAGACACAACACCCGAAAACTCGTGGCTCTACCTGTACATGTAAAGAAGTCCCTCCATTGGTGGGCCAACCCCAACAATATGTTGTCAGGAGTCCCCTTCCATGCAACACAACCGTCAAAGGAGATAACAGATGCTTCTCTCGTGGGATGGGGTGCTCACATCGGCACAGAAACAGCTCAGGGCTGCTGGGCCGCATCGGAACGGATGTTACATATCAACCTTCTCGAGTTGTGGGCGGTGTTCCATGCCTGCAGACAGTTCAGGACGCATATAAGAGGCACGACAACTAGAATTCTCACCGACAACATTGTCACGATGTATTACATGAACAGACAAGGAGGCGCCCGGTCCCGGACCCTCTGCGCGGAGGCAGTCCGCTTATGGACGTGGTGCATTCGAAACGACATCATTATAGTCGCATCATACTTACCCGGTGCGAACAACACCATCGCGGATGCATTGAGCAGATACTTTCATCACGATCATGAGTGGGTGATCAGTACGGACGTCCTCCTACCTATCTTCCATCGCTGGGGCTGTCCAATGATAGATCTCTTCGCCACTCGGGCCAACAGGAAATGCGCAGCATACTGTTCCAGAGCAGGAGCAGGCACCAGTTCCCTGGGAGACGCCTTTCTCCGACACTGGGGAACATCACTGTTATATGCATTCCCCCCTGTTGTGCTCATTCCCAGAGTGCTCGAGAAGATCCTCATGGACAAGGCGAGAGTCTTACTCATAGCTCCGGCCTGGCCCAGACAGCCATGGTATTCAACTTTCCTGCAGCTGTCCACGCGACCACCATACCGCTTCCCGCATCGACCGGACCTCCTGACGCAGCAGAACGGCGCCCTTCTGCATCCGAAGTTGAACACTCTGCCTCTAACTGCATGGATGATAGATGGTTCAGCATGTCCGAGAGTCTTTGCTTGGACCAGGTGAAACGGGTATTGCTGCATAGCAGGAAAAACTCTACCAGGAAAACCTACCTGTCCAAATGGTCTAGGTTCACACGTTGGTGTGTTCCAAAGGGCCTAAACCCTTTTCTCTCACCACTGCATGTCCTCTTGGACTATATCCTTCAGTTACAGGTTGCCAGGCTCTCCATATCATCACTCAGAGTCCATGTAGCAGCAATTGCGGCCTTTAACGGCCCGGTAGAGGGCAGGTCGGTCTTTTCTCACCCCATGGTCACAAGATTTCTCAAAGGCCTGACTAACTTTAATCCACCTCGCAGGCCCCCACCACCCGCATGGAGCCTAGACCTCGTGTTGGACGCCCTGATGCGTCCTCCCTTTGAACCCTTGGCGACGGTACCCTGGCCTATACTGGCAATGAAAGTAATCTTCCTCTTGGCCGTAACATCAGCGCGTAGGGTCAGCAAGCTGGCAGCACTAATGGCATTGCCCCCCTATACAGTATTTAGTAAGGAATCTGTAACATTGAGATCTCATCCGGCTTTCCTACCTAAGGTCTGCACAGAATTTCATATTAACAAGCTGATCGTTTTGCCATGCTTCTATCCAAAGCCTCACATCTCTCAGCGGGACGCGCTCCTGCATACCCTGGATGTCTGTCGGGCATTGGCATTCTATATAGATAGAACCCGCAACATCTGGAAATCAGATTGCCTTATTATTTCGGCGTCAGGCCGCTTTAAGGGCCAACCCCTCTCGGCCCAGCGTATTTCGAAACTCGTCGTCTCCTGCATTACCACCTGTTACACCATTCGCGACAAGCTGCTCCCATCGCAGCCAAGGGCTCACTCGACGCAAGCAGTGGCGACGTCAGCAGCGTTCGTTAGGGGAGTCCCTTTACGCGACATCTGCCGGGCAGCCACTTGATCTTCCAATACCACATTTTCAAGGCACTTTGCAATCACGCAGCACCTAGCTTCCGATTCAGCGGTGGCTCTAGCAGTACTCCCTAGCCACCAAAATCGTGATTCCGCAGCCCACGTCTAACTCAGATTACTGCTCCGGAGTCACCAGACGTGGCGCACCCACAGGGACTACCCGAAGAAGAAAAAGAAGTTACTCACTTCCGTGCAGTAACAATGGTTCTTCGAGGTGTGTCCCTGTGGGTGCTCCATGACCCGCTCTCCTCCCCACTACGGAATCTCCTCTGTTTCTGTCTTGCAGAGGGGCGGTGAGAGGAAACTGGTGGGCGCCGGACCGCGCGCGGCACATGAAAGGCGCGAAACCGGCTCGAGCATGCGTGGTCCGGCCGAACACAGCTCTGGCAAGCTCTGATTCATGGCGCCGGGACCAGCCCGACACCAGACGTGGAGCACACACCTCGAAGAACCATCGTTACTGCATGGAAGTGAGTAACTTCTTTTTATAACAACAAGCCTCAGGCAACCTTCACTATACTGTCATTGCCTCAACCCCCTATAATATTAGTCCATAGTAGTTAATAATTGGTATAAAATATATCCTTCTCCCTCATGTATAGGGAGCAGCACCAGGTTCTAAGTGGAACTCATGAATCCAGCTTCCTGTTAAGTTCTGTCCAGCTGCGGCATTTCCCTCTATGTTCCAGAATCCCCATTGATTGGGGGAAGCCTATCTCCTTCTTTAAGCCACTACTTCAGGCTGTGGAGGCATGATACAAGGAGACAGTGTGACACCATGTTAGCTACCAGGTATGAAATAGCTGATATTTAATAACTGGCAAGTCCAGGACATTTGTTACAGCCTTAGATTTACACTGAAACCAATATTACTTCTAAGAAGTTATGTTTTCTCCCCTGCAAAAGCATGAACATGCAGACAACAAAATACTAAGTGCCTACTTTCCCTCAGAGGATCTTCAGTGAAACTGTGCTCACTTCCTACAGGTCATTGTCACAAAGGCTAAAGTTGTAGATATAGACATTATCTACTAACTCAGGAAGGAAAATGTCCTTTCCTCTTATCCCTGCAGATAAACAAACCTACGCTGCAACTTTACGAAGAGCACCTCACTCTTCATGCCCACTTGTCCCTTGTGGGGGCACACTATTAATCTTTCTCTGCTTCTATTTCTTTCCAGAAAGTACCTGTAATTTTCTTTCTTTGGTTTCCATCTGATTTAGTACTGCAAAGTGGGGAATATGTTGTATTGCTAGACATATAAAGAAATTTCATAATATTTATTATAGCTGGGTGAATACAAAAAACAAAGAAGCTATGTGAAAATATTCTTTTCAATAAATCTCAGTGTTTCACTGAATTAATATTCATGACTCCCTGGTAATCACTTCATGAACTTTCTAGTGCATCTTTCTGTTTCCAGGAATGTTTGCAGCCAGCACATGCATTGTGAAGACCATAGGAATAAATGTTCATGAGAGAATTTTCCCTGAATGCTTCTATTTAAAAAAGAAGATTTTTGATTTTTTTAAAATGTATTCACATAATAGATTTCACAACACCATGATGAATGTTGACGTAGAGTGACCATACATCCTGTTTTGGCCGGGAGGGTTCTTTTTCTTAAGCCCTGTCCCAGCCGTCCCAATGTTTTTGGCAGAAGTAGGCATTTGTTCTGTTTGCTCATGCCAATTTGCTCAGTTGGCCACAGCAAATGAGACAAATGCCCGCGTTTGTCAGAAAGAAGGGGTGCCATGTGAAGAAACACATGGGAGCACAAGCAGCCAACTCAGCCCACACAGCAAGAGGCAGTGCTTAGGTTGCAGCAACAGTCTCTTGTGGGGAACAGGCAGGGCTCAGGTGAGCAAGGGTGCCAGCCCCAGCTTCACATGGAGGACAGGAAGGAGCTATCTGACCATCACAGAGGAGCAACTTTCACCATCCCTCAGTCTAAGGATGTTAAAATGCGGTTAATTGACTAGTTGACTAGTTGATGGAATTTCCGTCGACTAGTCGATAGGCACATCTGCATTCCTCCTTTGAAATGTACAAGAGCCCCTGCTGGGGCTCTTGTACATTTCAAAGGAGGAATGCGGAAATCCACATACAGTCTGGGGCCAGTGGGAAGTCCTGCTGATGACTCTGGGCTGCATGCAGGTGCCTTCTTTGAAATGCACAAATAATTGATGAAGTTACGTTTTCTCCCCTGCAAACACATGAACATGCAGACAACAAAATACTAAGTGCCTACTTTCCCTCAGAGGATCTTCAGTGAAACTGCGCTCACTTCCTACAGGTCATTGTCACAAAGGCTAAAGTTGTGGATACAGACATTATCTACTAACTCAGGAAGGAAAATGTCCTTTCCTCTTATCCCTGCAGATAAACAAACCTACGCTGCAACTTTACGAAGAGCACCTCACCCTTCAATGTATCTAAATAGTTGATGAAGATATTGAACAAAACTGGTCCCAAAACTGATCCCTGCAGAACCCCACTTGTCATGTACTTCTAGCCTGACTTGGAACAACTGATCACTTCTCTGTAGAACGGCTATCCAACCTGTTATGCCCCCACCTTTTAGTAGCCCCATCTCCATTGTATTTTCCTAGTTTGTTTATAAGAAGTCATGTAAGACTGTATTAAATGCTTTATTACAGTCTAGCTATGTCTAGACTGGCATGATTTTGCAGAAATACTTTTAACGGAAAAGCTTTTCCGTTAAAAGTATTTCTGCAAAAGCGCATCTAGATTGGCACGGATGCTTGTGCGCAAAAAGTGCTTTTGTGCAAAAGCATCCATGGCCAGTATAGCCATCGGGGCTTTTTTGCGCAAAACAGTTCTTCCCTGTCTACACTGGCCCTCTTGAGCAAGTATTCTTGTGCAAGAGGGCTTTTTCCCGAGCGGGAGTGTGAAAGAATTTGCGCAAGAAGCACTGATTTTGTACGTTACAAAGTCAGTGCTCTTGCGCAAATTCAAGCGGCCAGTGTAGACAGCTGGCAAGTTTTTGCGCAAAAGGAGTCGCTTTTGCGCAAAATCTTGCCAGTCTAGACGCACCCTCTACGTATACCACCTCCATCTTCTCCCTTACCTACAAGGCATGTTATTCGATCAAGGAAAACTATCAGGTTGGTTTTACATGATTTGTCTGACTGTTATTTATCAGCTTATTATCTTTATGGCACAGAAGTTAAGTTGACTGTAGTTTCCTGAGTTTACTAAAGTCTGTCTTCTTGAAATCCATTGTTTATATTTTACCGTTCTCCCTTTCACCATTCCTTAGAATCATGAACTCTGTTATTTCATGATCACTTTCATTCAAATGCCTTTCATTTTTAAATTCTCCACCAGTTCCTGCCTATTTGTTAAAATCAGATCTAAAACAGGCCCCCTTCCAATAGGCTTTTCCATCTTCTAAAAAAAAAAAATGTTCTTGGAGAATTTGTTGGATACTGATCTTGTTATCTCTGGCATCTGAGTTCTGACCTTAGAACTATTGTTTCAGGTTGTCTGCAGATTGTTTTAGCTGGCTGCATCAGTTACACTAAGGCAATAATTTTTAACAGGGGGCCACTACAAGATTTTGGAAAGTGGTTGAGGGTTGCACTCTTCCATGATATTAATGGAGGAGATCTGGGGTCCACAATGGCGATTGGATGCAGAGGGGAGCTTGGGGTAAGGGATTAGGATGCAGGAAGGAGCCTGGAATCTGGGAAGGAGTTTGGGTGAAGAAGGTGGTTGTGACCTAGGAAAGGGGACTGGAGTGCAGGGATCTGGGATATGACCCAGGGTAGAAGGGGACTGTGATCTAGGCCAGGAGATTGGGGTGCCAGATCTGGGAGGGGGTATGGGTGTAAGAGGGGACAGAGGGTTTAGGTATATGGGGGGGGAAGAGGGTTGGGGACGGGAGGGACCGGGGTGCCAGAGGTAGGCTGTGACCAGGAGACTTACCAGCCAGCAGCCAAACCACCCTGCCTGCCTGCAGAGCTAAGGCTTGCAGAGCTTAAAACATTTCTCAGCCTGCCTACTTGCCTGGCCATGTGCTTCAGTGAATAACTGACCCGAGGCGAGGGGTGTGTGGTTCTTCTTGGCTGCCCATAATTCTCTCCAGAAACCAGCCAATGGGATTGTGCTGGGGGCAGAGGTGACTCTTGAAGCTTCCCTCCTCCCCTCCAGTTTTGAAACAGAAACGGATTCCAGCAGCCTCATTTCTGCATGGCGCGTGGGGCTGTGGGACAAGCAGGGGAGCCTACCTAGGGCTCCCCACTGCCTCCACAGGCCAGATCTAGTGGCATGGTGGGCTTGATCCAGCCTGCGGGCCATATTTTGCCCAGGTCTGCACTAAAGTCATTTTTGAATAATCTATGTTCAACCGTAATTGCTGGAGATTAACCCTAAAAATCTGCATCAAAACCGAGAGAGCAGCCACAATCACAAAGTTAATGTTTTGCTCTCTGTCCCAGGAAAGCATGCTCAATGTTTTGAGAAACAATATGTTTATGTACAAAATAACAAATGGTCCTGCAGCACCTTCAGCTATGTCTACACAGCACTATTATTTTGGAATAACTAACGTTATTCCGAAATAACAAAGTGTGTGTCTATGCTGCAAACCATAATTTTGAAATAATGGCAATCTGGAGGACAACACTTCTCTTGTTTCACACCCACATTGGTACCATGCACAAGGTTCCAGGCAGTGGAGAACCAGGTTTCTGGAGTCTGATGTCCTCTACTTAACCACAGAATGGATACAGCATAGATAGAAATAGTGCCTCTTTCCCATCACTTCCACAGAAATTCCACCAGGCCAACTCTGGGCATGAGAGGATAGTTCAACGTCAAGGCCTAGTTAATTTTTGGCCTTTTTTCTGTGCCTAATGACAGTAGCATCGTTCAGTGAGATGTTTATAGATGCTATTATGTCAATGGGACAGAGATAACTAAGTCAATTAACTCATTTTAGATCACTGAACAGCCATTGCAAAGTAATGACTTTATTAGTGGGATGGTTGTGAAAGGCTGTGTCCCATTACCACACTCCCCCTTGCAATCAATAGTGAATCTTTGAGATATTCCCTGAAATCAGTCATTGCAATCCAAATGATAAAAAAAAAAAAATACTTGACAGAAATCTACTTGGCTAAAGCTTTTAGAACCAAGTCCCCAGCCGCATAAAAGGAACATGTTCACCGTCCAACCCTGTCAACCTTCATTTTCACAAGAACCCCAAATTAATAATTATTTAACTGCTGAATAATTATGGCAGATGATTAATTGATCATAAGGAGCTAGCTCTCTTACTGCTATTAATCAGTATGTCATCATGCAGAAAGAGGGGCTGTTCAATCTATATCTGTTACACACAGCGTAAGGGATGCATTATTCAGGCACCATGAAAAGGTCACTGTGATGCTGAAAGTAAGATGAGAAGATTTAGTGAGATTGATGAGAGAGTAGTATTTTGTGTATTTATTATCAGGAAAATACCACACCATTACAACTGTACAAATACCGTAAATAAATATTTAAACAAAATGCCAAGGAAAAAATGAGTTTCTCAGCTGTCTGCAGCATTTAAATCTCTAGCACCACTGGGAATTTTACAGGGCCATGAACAAGTATTTGGTTTTGGAATTTTCCCTTCAACAAAACCTGCTGGTTTAGCCCTATCCACCCTCCAGATGATTTATCATCCCCTTTAGCTAATTACTACAACGTGTCGCACACACCAGTCATCATCCACAGCTTACATGGTTGGAAGAATATAGTTGGGTAAAGAGGTATGCTGAAAAGTGAAGGGAGTAGAGCTGACGTTGTGATGCATGGACTCTGGCATAGGGTAAGGTGTGTGCCTATGGGATAGGGTAACCAGGTGTCCAGTTTTCGACCAGAACACTTGGTCAAAAAGGGACCCTAGTGATTTTGGTCAGCACTGTTGACCAAGAAGTTAAAAGTCTGGTCAGAGGTGCTGTAGGGCGAAGGCAGTAGACTCTTCACTTGTCCTAGCACCATGCTGCACTCCAGAAGTGGCCAGCAGATGTGGCTTCTAAGCAGGAGGAAGGGCCTGGAGGTTCTGCTTGCTTCTCACACTCCAAGCACTGGCTCTGCACTGGTTCCTGGCCAATGGGAGCTTGGGGGGTGCCTGTGGGCAAGAGCAGTGTGCAGAACCTCCTGGGCTGCCCCACCCAGGCCTAGGCACTGGGCCTGCTGGTTGCTTCCAGGGTGCGGAGCCATCCAGGACAAACAGGGAACTGCTTGCCTTAGCCCCACTGCGCCGCTGACCTGTTTGGGGCAACAGGTAGATGGCTTCAGTTCACAAGCTGTTAAACCAGATACCTTTTTAACACATTCCCAAAACAAAATACAGTAAACTTCCGATAATCCGGCACCTTTAGGACCCGGGGGTGCCGGATTATCAGATATGCCGGACTATCAGAAGGGGGGGCTATGAGGGGTCTGGAGTGGAGTGGGAGGGGATGCCACCCCAGACCCCTCATAGCCCCCCCTTAGGATAGTCCGGCTTTGTTCCAGGCATCCCTGATTCAGCCGCTGTTGGTCAGTTTCAGCAGTAGCTGAATCAGGGATGCCTGCAATAGAGCAGCTGGGCTATGGCACCAACCCAGCAGCACTCCAGCTGCTCTTGGGGACCCCTGGCGCACAGCAGCTGGGGTACTGCCGGGTTGGTCCCGCAGCGCCGAGGGGCGGTGCTACGGGACCAACCCCGCAGCATCCCAGCTGCTCTGCCCCAGGCGCCTGGATTCAGCCTGCTGATGAAACTGACGCTGCTGGTCAGTTTCATCAGCAGCTGAATCCCAACGCCTGGGGCAAAGCAGCTGGGGTGCTGCCGGGTTGGTCCCTTAGCGCCGCCCCTTGGCGCTACGGGACCAACACGGCAGCACCTCAGCTGCTGTGCCCCAGGGGTCCCCAAGTCAGCCGCTGCTGAAACAGATCAGCGGCTGATTCCAGGAAGCCTGGGGCAGATCAGCTCTGCCCCGGACTTCCTGGAATCAGCCACTGATCTGTTTCAGCAGCGGCTGATTCGGGGACCCCTGGGGAAGAGCAGCTGGGGTCCTGCCGGGTTGGTCCCGCAGCGCCGTCCTTTGGCGCTGCGGGACCAACCCGGCAGCACTCCAGCTGCTCTGCCCCAGGTGCTGCCGGGTGCAGAGCAGCTGGGGTGCTGCCGGGTTTGTCCCGCAGTCCCGAGGGGCAGCGCTACGAGACCAACCCGGCAGCACCCCAGCTGCTCTGCTCCCGGCTTCCACAATTCAGCTGCTGGTCAGTTTCAGCAGCAGCTGAATGGGGGAAGCCTGTCTGGCTGCGCCAGCACTTCCGGGTTCCTGATGGTGCCGGACCATCAGGAGTCCCGGAGCATTGGATGCCGGACTAATGGAGTTTTACTGTATGTAATATAACAGTGGTCATGAACAAGCTGATGAAGAATGCTGTTCTAAGAACCCAAGTGGTCTCAAATTACAGGTCTAGGCAGGATATTAGGAAAAACTATGTCACTAGGAAGGTGATGAAGCACTGGAATGGGTTACCTAGGGAGGTGGTGGAATCTCCATCCCTAGAGGTTTTTAAGTCTCGGCTTGACAAAGCCTGGCTGGGATTGGTCCTGCTTTGGGCAGGGGACTGAACGCGATGATCTCCTGAGGTCTCTTCCAGCCCTAGGATTCTATGTTGAGTATTCTCAAAGTTAAGCCTTAAATGAATTTGAAAAGCACCTGATAGCTACATGAAACTGTGGAAACGAATGTAGTCAGAACTACATTTACCATTTATTTCCAAATAGGAATGAGACTGGGATAATTCCAATTGCTGGGGCATGCTTACATAAAGGAACAAATGATGTTGCTTATTTCCCATACAATTCAATAATAATTTTTAAAGCCACCAACGGGGATGTCACAGCCAATGGGGGATGTGGCTTCAGGTAGAGGATAAACAGCAGTTGGTGGACTTTTAAAATTCCGAGAGGGTATTTTCATATAGCTGAGATCAGCCCTTGTTGAGCCAGAGCATTACTACTCCAAAATTGGTTTGCACTAAGCAGCTGAGGGAGGTATTTAAATTCAATCATATTCCACTTCAGCCCTCATCGTGGTGGCAGTTGAACAGGTGTGGATTGAGGGACGCCAAGGTTTGCTGATTTGTGAGACACTCTCCCCCAGCATATGCTAACCAGATTTCCATCCACACTTCCTGCTAATCTGTGCCTTGTTAGGGCAAGGGGAGTGTGTCATGACCTGTGGAAAGTGACTCCTGAAATGCAAGTTCTAGAGCCCAGATCTCTGCAGGAATTAGAAAAAGAAAGGGTCGTCTGGCAATGTGTCCTGTCAATCCCAAGAGTGCAAAGATCAGAAGTGGTGACTCAATGGATCATTATTGATTAAAAATGTCACAGCCTTTATTCTGTAATATGTGCTTGTCTTAGTAGCCATAAGTGAAGTGCTCAGCACCCACAATTGGGAATAGCCTGTCAAAGGGCCTCTGCTCCTGTTTACAAATCTAAATATGGTCCAGTTTTTCAAAAGGGCTTGGTGTCTAACTTTTGTTTTTTCAAATCTGGCCAGTGTTTAATTGCCTCAGTGAGAGCTGGGTTTTTAAAAATCTGGCCCCTCATGTCAGGTTAAAAAGCTTTTCAATTAATTTTAAATTAAGGACATTTTAAGAGCATAAAATGAAAAACATGGAACTGCCTCAAGATGTTTCACTAATGTAGAGCAGCTTTGCAGCCTCAGGTAAAGTAAATAAGGCTGAAGTAGTTTAATATTGGTTTATAATCAGACAATATGGAAGTCTCCTGCCAGGAATGGAAATAGTTTACGTGAGTACACTCACAAGATAGTTTCAAATATTTTATATTTCTGGCAGATTAATTGCATAAATTAGTAGGTATAAAATATGTGTAACCAGGTGCTTAAAAGATTGTGGTGGGGAAAAACAACAAATTTACCTGAGCAGTTATCATGAATTTAATACAAACAGCTAATAAAGCGTCCACAATGACAGCACAGTGCTCTGGCAAACTGTTACTAGAGACTTCCCTCTGATTTCTCATAGCTACCACACCTATTATACTTGTTTCCCAAAACAATGTTACTCTATATTTCCTATAATATCTTTTTTTTCTACCACTAACAAGGTTCTGTAAATTTTGTCAAAGTATCTATGGGAGGCTTTACATTTTTCTTCCACAGGCTGGAAATACCTCTTCAATTTCCACTTTCTATGCAAAATTTCTGCTTAGCATTGCTGTGTGTAGCGCCCCCTCTCCACCTGGTTACCTTTCTTAATGCCAATCTGCTTACAGGTTTTGATGGACAAGTCTGGGTTCTTTTGGATCCCGCCACCCACACAGCAGGGTAGCGGGATCCAAAAGTCTTCTTTATTTTTTTCCTATTAATTTATTTGGTGGTGTCTCCACCCCCGTCACTCCTTCCTGGCAGGGTCACCAGGGCAGCTTGGGAGGAAAATCTAACCACGGGGTAATCCCCACGTACTTGCCAGATAGTTGGAGACTTCCAGAAAATAACACAAACACATACAATATAGTCAACACAATAATTATATTAAACAGGAGGCAAATATAACATAACAGGGTAAAACACTATTTTTAGGTTCACCGGTGCCCACGCTGCTAATACCTGTGACTTGGCCCAGTCACGTGACTTGACGTAGCAAATGTAAGATTAGTCTCCCGTAGGTACGCATACTTTGTTGGGGCACTTGATGACCTATGACCACAAAATTCCTCTCTGCAGTGGTTTAGCAGTGTGGCTGACTGGACTCAATAAAGCCCAAAGGACTCACAAGTGGGAGAAGGTGGTAAAGACCTCCACAGGTTTAATATGCAGCAGGTTATAAAATCCCCAAACCCTTACTCCCTGGCTTGAGGACACAGTGCAGGGAATAGGGGCACTTAGGGGAAACAAATTCCCTGACCAACTAAAACAAATTCCCCCAAACAAATTCCCTGACTGACTAACTAAAAGATGGTGCACTCTCAAATTCCATACATGATCCTCAGGTTCACAGATGACTCTGGACTCCTCAGTCACTGCAGAGGGCTAATCTCTGCTGGCAGGGATCCTCTTCAGGCAGGAATCAGGCGGCTTCGGTCCCAGGATTTCCCCTCACCACAAAAGGGTGCTGGGCTCATGGTGCAGATTACACAACTGTACTAAAATCCAAACTGTAGTCTCCTAGCCCAGCATCCAGACACACACAGTAGGCAGCAGCCCTGAACTAGCAGACACAGCAGAGCTGACCATGTGGTGACTGGTCTCACCTAGGGAGCTGGAGGACTAACTCAGCCTGGCTGGGAAGTTTCCCAGCCAAACTCTACAAACTGGGAATCATCAGGGAGAAGGAAAAGCCCCGTGGAAGGATCTTTCTTTCAGGTTCCTAGAGGCCAGTTCTCAGGAGGAACCCTGCATGCAGGCCTGAGGATTACCAGCTCCCCACACAGCCAGTCCTGCCCTTGCCTTGCCTGGTTCCAGCTTTACTTTATATATATATATATAAAAGAGGCTTCTCTCCTTTCCTTGGTTGCTGGGCAGACTCTGAGTTTGCTTTGGCTCCCCCTCCCTACAAGGGACAATGTGCCTCTCCCTGAGCTGCCAGCACACAGAGCCCCAGGAATCTATGTAATCTCCTTGGTTACATGTGTGTTGCAAAACAGGTGCTGTGCAACAAGCCAAAGGCAGCTTCATTTCAGTGGTCAGCAGATTATATGGAGGAAGCATGGTCTTGTGGCTAACACACTGGTTTGGGACTCTGAAGGCCTGGTCTTGTGCTGTGCCCGAGTGACTGTGGTTAAGACATTTCACTTCTCTGTTCCTAGGCTGTAAAATAGGGATAATACTTTCCAATCTCAAATGCATTTTGTGAGGATAAATTCTTTAATGTTTGACAGGCACTTGGATTCCAGGCTGATGAGTAGGGGTATGTCTACACTACAGCACTAATTCGAACTAAATTAATTTGATTAGTTAATTCGAACAAAGCTAATTCGAACTAGCACATCTAGACCTAAAAACTAGTTTGAATTAGCATTTTGATAATTCGAACTAGCATGTCCACATTGAGTGGACCCTGAACCAAAGTTAAGGCTGGCCGGAAGCAGTGCCGGCAGAGCATTGGATTAGGACTTAGAGCGTGGAGCTGCTGTCTCAGGCTAGCCGAGGGCTGTGCTTCAAGGGACCCAACCCCCACCCCGGACAGACAGTTCTCAGGGTTCCCCTTTTGCTTGTCTACCTCAATGAGGGACAGCAAAGCTGTCCTGGCTTGGAGTGCCCTGAATGCCCACACTTGGCACATCACAGCACTCGGCCATCAGCCCGGCTGAACTTGCCGCAGGCTGCCATCTGGGGGGGTCAATCGGGGGGCTGCAGGAGAGTTTCCACCCCAAGGAGCCCGCAAAGCCACCCCAGTCCTCCCCATTGGGGGCTCGTACCCCATTCCTCCCTCACCTCCTTCCACTTACCCCTCCCTAGCCCCCCTTCCTGATGTAAAATATAAAGGACATGTGTGTTCAAAAATAGAAACTCTCTTTATTTAACAAAACTGGGGGGGGGGAATTAACCTCTGGGGAGACTGGGAAAAGGAGGTGGGAGAGAGGAAGAGAGAGGGTGGTAGAGGGGAGGGGGAAACCTGGGAGGAGGGAGCTGGAAGGGGGAAGCCAGAGGAAGAAGGAGGAGGGGAAGTATAAAACTATGGTATGCCATATCTTCAGTACTGTGTACAGATGTGATCTCCTCCGACAAATCAGGAAAGAGATCTTGGAGTTATCGTGGACAGTTCTCTGAAAACTTCCACACAGTGTGCAGCGGCGGTCAAAAAGGCAAATAGGATGCTAGGAATTATTAAGAAATGGATAGAAAATAAGACCCAGAATATCTTACTGCCCCTGTATAAAACTATGGTACGCCCACATCTTGAATACTGTGTACAGATGTGGTCTCCTCACCTCAAAAAAGATATTTTGGCCTTGGAAAGGGTTCAGAAAAGGACAACTAAAATGATTAGGGGTTTGGAACGGGTTCCATATGAGGAGAGGTTAAAGCAAGTGGGACTTTTCAGTTTAGAAAAGAGGAGACTGAGGGGGGATATGATAGAGGTCTATAAAAGCATGAGTGGTGTGGGGAGGGTGCATAAAGAAAAGCTCTTCATTAGTTCCCATAATAGAAGGACAAGAGGACATCAAATGAAATGAATGGGTAGCAGGCTTCAAACTAATAACAGAAAGTTCTTCTTCACAAAGCAAATAGTCAACCTGTGGAACTCCTTGCCACAGGAGGCTGTGAAGGCTCGAACTATAACAGAGTTTAAAGAGACGTTAGATAAAGTCATGGAGGTTGGGTCCATGGAGTACTATTATCCTGGGGGTAGGAACGGTGTCCCTGGTCTCTGTTTGTGGAAGGCTGGAGATGGATGGCACGAGACAAATAGCTTGGTCATTGTCTTTGGTCCATCCCCTCCGGGGTACCTGGTGTTGGATGCTGTCGGCAGACAGGCTATTGGGCTAGATGGACCTTTGGTCTGACCCAGTACGGCCGTTCTTATGTTCTTAAGTTCTAAACTCAGGGCTCAGGGTCGGGGGTCTCACTGGACCACCTTGATTTTCATGAATATCTGCTCCTGGGTTCGCATGTGGCCTTTGGTGGCCAGGCTGGCAGCTATCCTGCCCTAGATGGCCACTTTCCTGTGCCTAGTGTGGAGGTCATGGATGTTGGAGGCTTCCCCCCAAACCTGGATGAGGTCCACGATCTCCGCACTAGACCAGACGGGCGCCCGCCTCTTGCGGCCCTGGGCAGGCTCCTGGAAGCCACCAGTCTGGTCCCGGGAAGAGGCGGAGGGCTGGGTGGCAGCGGGTGGTTGGCTCGTGCCGTGCCAGGTGCAGGGTCTGCTGGCTGGGTGCTGGCAGGCTTGCACCTGGCACGTGCACCGTAGCCAGACCGTGCCCCTTTAAGGGCTCCAGGGCCGGGAGGGGGGCAGACGAGTTTCCCTGGTTGTGCCCAGAGTGTCCACCAGGGCAAGCTGGGGAGGGCTAGCCTCCCACTAGTTCGAATTAAGTGGCTACACAGCCCTTAATTTGAACTACTTAATTCGAACTAGGCATTAGTCCTTGTAGAATCCGGTTTACCTAGTTCGAATTAAGCGCTCCGCTAGTTCGAATTAAGTTCGACCTAGCGGTTTGCCTGTGTAGTGCCTATGAAAGTTAATTCGAACTAACGGCTGTTAGTTCGAATTAACTTTGTAGTGTAGACATACCCTAGCTGTGTAAAATGCCAAGATATGTACTGGAATCAGGAGTCACCCATGCACCTAAAACAATCTTTTTTATGGCAAAATGTAATAAACAACAATCATGTGAGAGTTATAAGAAATATGTTTTAGTGCCATCTAGCTATCTCCCTAGGTAATTCACTGCTCTATATGCCTCAAATAAAATAACAGAAGTGATCAAATTCTGCTACACGCAGTGGTGTTGTAACCATGTAGGTCCCACGTTATTAGGGCAATCCTTCATTGAACCAACTTCTGTTGGTGAGAAAGAAAAGCTTTGAAACTTACATGGTAAAGAGCAACATGGAAGGCTCCTCTATGAAGAAAGATTAAAAAGACTGGGACTTTTCAGCATAGAAAAGAGAAGACTAGGGGGGATATGATAGAGGTCTATAAAATCATCATGGCTGTGTCTACATTGGCATGAATTTCCGGAAATGCTTAAAATGGAATACTATTCCGTTTTCAGTTTTTCCGGAAAAGGAACGTCTACATTGGCAGGCTGCTTTTCCGGAAAAGCCGTTTTTCCGGAAAAGCGTCTGTGGCCAATGTAGACGCGCTTTTCCGGAAAAGAGCCCCGATCGCCATTTTCGCAATCGGGGCTTTTTTCCGGAAAAGACTACTGGGCTGTCTACACTGGCCCTTTTCCGGAACAGTGTTCCGGAATAAGGACTTATGCCCGAGCGGGAGCAGAATAGTTTTTCCGGAATAGCGGCTGATTTTGTACAGTAGAGCATCGTTGCTTTTCCGGAAATTCAAGGGCCAGTGTAGACAGCTCGCAGCTTATTCCGGAAAAGCGTCTGATTTTCCGGAATAAATGGCCCAGTGTAGACACAGCCCATTGGTGTGGAGAAAGTAAATAAGGAAAAAGTATTTACTTGTTCCTGTAACATAAGAACAAGGGATCACCAAATGAAATTAACAGGAAGCAGATATAAAACAAACAAAAGGAAGCATTTCCTCATGCAACACACAGTCAACATTGTGGTACTTCTTGCCAGAGAATGTTGTGAAAGCCAGGACTTTAACAGGATTTTAAAAAGAGCTGGATAAATTAATGGAGAATAGGCCAATCAGTGGCTGTTAGCAAAGATGGGTAGGAATGATGCCCCTAGCCTATGTTTGTCAGAAGTGCAAATGAATAACAGGGGTAGGATCACTTGATAATTACCTGTTCTGTTCATTCCCTCTGGGAGCAGTTAGCATTGACCATTGTCAGAAGACAGAATATGTTCTTTTGAGCTCAAAAGCTTGTCTCTCTCACCAATAGAAGTTGGTTGCATAAACAATATGACTTTACCCACCTTGTCTCTTTAAATTCTGCTTACACTTTTGCAGCTGTCAGTCGTAAATACAATGGTCACCATTAAAATATTTACAGCTGCCATTGGCAAGAAATTAATGTTACAGCACTGCATTCTGATACTAAGATCTCAGTATTTTAGTACAGGGCATAGCATGCAGGAATGTTAATTACTTGCTACTGGCAACTGTAAATATTTAATAGGTGTGAATAGAATAGAATGAAATAGCAATTTCCAGTATTAAAGCATTGTGATACAGCAGCAGCACACTGCATGAATATGAGTAAACTGCCACAAACTTCCTATGCATTTGTAATCTGGTCTCTGATGCACAAAAATACTTTGTAGATTCCCTTGCTAATGTAATTTATGACTTTATTTTGATAGAGGAAAAACATCCATTGGGAGCAAGCATGCTTGGGGACTGACTTTCCTTATCTAAGCGAGTAACTGCACACAAGTGTAACTTCTGTAAGATGTGAACTCAGAATGTTTCAGGCAAGTAGATTCCAGCAAAATTGCTACTGGTGAGCCAGTGGTGTGTATCTGTCCAAGTAGCAAAATAGTTATCCCTATTCAGAACCGTGATGTTGGGCACCTGATGTCAGAAATACTGCATTCTTTAGTGTAAAAGTCTAGTCTGTTTCCTTACTGATGGCACTGGGCAGCTTTTGAAACTCATCTGTTCTGCTGGCAATGTGCTGCATGGTTTCACTGTGTAAAGTATGACATTAATGTAAAAATACACATTG
This sequence comes from Pelodiscus sinensis, assembly GCF_049634645.1. Lineage (NCBI taxonomy): Eukaryota > Metazoa > Chordata > Testudines > Trionychidae > Pelodiscus > Pelodiscus sinensis. Next base: position 314,095,499 of record NC_134711.1, read on the forward strand.
CTTATTAACTTCTGTGATATGACTCGGTGGTAATTACATGTCACAAAATGAGAACCATGTTCTAATGCTATTGTAATTAGATATATTCTGATGTATATCCAATTTAGGGATGTGAAAGTGTAACTTTGTACATGGTTACATGCAGCCTTCCCCATTCACCACACTGCTGCCTGTGTATCAGGGGCAGCAGCTCCACACTGGGAAGTGGGCAGGCAGGAGCCAGAACTGTACTGGCTCCTGGGGAGCCACCTGCTCTTACCCCTCATGTGTAACCATGTAATTGATGAAATGCTCAGTGATTACACGTTTACTTGAATAAACACATTTTAACATCCCTAATCCAAATAGTATATTCCTTTTACCTCCGCATGTTTGGAGACTGTTGTGTTAATGCAACCACGGACAAATGCAGAAACCCATTATAGTCAGGAGTCTTTCCATTGGTCCAAATGGGCAATAGATTAGGACCTTAATATAGAATCTGATTGATAGTCCCCTAAATAATTACTCTAGCCCTTATCGCTGAAGACTCAATTTATGGGTGGGGACCCTCTGTTAAATAATCTCTTGAGGCATTGAGCAAGTAATTTCACATTCATGAAAAGAAGGAACATGGGTCTGTCGATCCACAGACAGATGTGTCTCTTCTGTACACAATGGCAAAATATGCATCTTTGTACAATCGTGTTTATTTCAAAAGAGTTGTTTTAAAATTAGTGAATAGCAGCTATCTAATTATGACCTAGTTATAAACAGGAGGAAGCAGCAAATGGGCTGTCATTAAGTCGAAATGCATGTGATATATGCGGATGCTGGCCTTCATTACCCAACGTGTATATTAGCAAAATTGTTTTCCACCACCACCCTTACTAATTGCAAGAAGAGTTTGAAACACCCGAGACCAGTCTGTGAAGAAAGTTAAAAAACAAAAAATGCAGAAAAGGGTGTCACTGGGAGATTAGCCATCCTCAGGGCTAACTACAGTGCCCTTCCATTCTGTATGGTATTTGTTTAACACCTTATACATTTTGCAGAAACATTTTATTCCTGATAATCCCTTTGACTAATAAAGTTCTGTCCATTTGCTGAATCTGACTCACTGCTGTTGTTTTGTTGCTTTCTCTTTGTTTTCATTTCTCATGAAGAATTGTGTGTTTAATTGAGTAGTGAATTGCTGCCTGTTCCTTGCACTCATGGTTTTCACAGTAATGGTAGTCACTATACCTCAATTACAGTATATTTTGTAGTTCTCCCCCTGTTGTATACACTGCTGGATTTTAGTACTGTTATCAAAGTTAGTAAATTTCTCAATTCCTCAAAACTTTCTTCCCTGAAAGTGTCTTTCAAATAGCAAGTGGTTAAAGCAGATGCAATTAGTACAGAATCTTTCATTGCACCTGCAGGGGATGTTGTAGATAGACACTGAGCTAAGGAGAGATAGAAGGCATTCCCCTTGCTTTTAGACAGCCCTGGCAAAGCTGTGCACTTCTCTCCCCCTCACTCCTCTTTCCTGTACTTTAACTACTGCTGTTTAGAAGGTAGCAGACTATCAGGCTGTCGCCTCTAGAAATGGGTGTCTATGCTCTGTGAATTCCTCAAAAAATCAGGGTCTCTTTGATTGTGTATTGGTCAAAAGATTTGTTTAGATATGACAATGATGAGGACTGTATAAATACATGGACATGAATAGGCCTTTTAAACCAACGGATGTCTGGGTAGATAAATTTCCCATTTGAGAATGGCATCCTGTGATTTTAAGTACCCTGAGAGTTGGCTCATACTTCTTACTTGTTGCTTCAATTATTCAATGTTGCTCAGACACTATAATGATGAACAAATGCTTTCGGAGTCTATTCCCTACATCCTTCCAATAAATATCTTTCTGTACCTCCCTAGGCTATCTGCAGTGATGGTACTTTAGCATCATTTACTCCACAAATCAACATCTTCAGTAAAAGCCAGTTTGAAAGAAATGCAACTTTTTGTTCACTTCTTTACTCCATAAAGAGATAATAGATCTTAGCAAATTCACCTCCATGATTAATGACATAAATCTATTATAATTTATTTATAATACACTACCGACTCAGTCTATCTTGGTTTTTATGTCAGACTTTATCAAAGGCTGCTGGAACAATTTTTATAGTGGAGGTGCTAAGAGCCATTAAACCAATCTGTAAACCCTATATATGATGGCAACCATGTCATGTTGTGGGTTTGGTAGCATCCATAGCACCCCTAGATCCAGCACGTATGTTGTTGCCAGTAAAATATGAGTGCCAGTAATAGTGTGTTTAGTAATGAACATAAGAATGGCCATACTGGGTCAGACCAAAGGTCCATCCAGCCCAACACCCTGTCTGCCAACAGTGGCCAATGCCAGGTATCCCAGAGGGAGTGAACTGAACAGGTACTTATCAAGTGATCTCTCTCCTGCCATCCATCTCCATCCTCTGACAAACAGAAGTTATGGACACCATTCCTTACCCATACTGGCTAATAGCTATTACTGGATTTAACCTCTATGAATTTTTCTAGTTCTCTTTTAAACCCTGTTATAGTCCTAGCCTTCACAATCTCCTCAGGCAAGGAGTTCCACAGATTGACTATGCGCTGTGTGAAGAAGAACTTCCTTTTATTTGTTTTAAACCTGCTGCCCATTAGTTTCATTTGGTGGCCCCTAGTTCTTGTATTATGGGAACAAGTAAATAACTTTTCCTTATTCACTTTCTCCACACCACTCATGATTTTATCTATCATATCCCCTCTTAGTCGCCTCTTTTCCAAGCTGAAATGCCCTAGTCTCTTTAATCTTTCCTCATATGGAACCCAATCCAAACCCCTAATCATTTTAGTTGCCCTTTTCTGAACCTTTTCTAATGCTAGTATATTTTTTTGATATGAGACCACATCTGTACTCAGTATTCAAGATGTGGGTGTACCATAGATTTATATAAGGGCAATAAGATATTCTCCATATTATTCTCTACCCCTTTTTTAATGATTCCTAACATCCTGTTTGCTTTTTTGACTGCTGCTGCACACTGCGTGGACGTCTTCAGAGAACTGTCCACAATGATTCCAAGATCTCTTTCCTGATTAGTTGTAGCTAAACTAGTCCCCATCATACTGTATGTATAGTTAGGGTTATTTTTTCCAGTGTGCATTACATTAAATTTATCCACATTAAATTTCATTTTGTTACCCAATCACTCAGTTTGGTGAGATCTTTTTAAAGTTCTTCACAGTGTGCTTTGGTCTTAACTACCTTGAGCAGTTTAATATCATCTGCAAACTTTGCCACCTCACTACTTACCACTTTCTCCAGATCATTTATGAATAAGTTGAATAGGATTGGTCCTAGGACTAGCCCTTGGGGAACATCACTAGTTACCCCTCTCCATTCTGAAAATTTACCATTTATTCCTACCCTTTGTTTCCTGTCTTTTAACCAGTTCTCAGTCCAAGAAAGGATCTTTCCTCTTATCCCATGACAACTTAATTTACATAAGAACCTTTGGTGAGAGATCTTGTCAAAGGCTTTCTGGAAATCTAAGTACACTATATCTACTGGGTCCCCTTTGACCACATGTTTGTTGACCCCTTCAAAGCACTCAAAGGGTATGTCTAAACTACCACCCTAGTCCGAACTAGGGTGGTTAATGTAGTCATTCGAAGTTGCAAATGAAGCCCGGGATTTAAATATCCCGGGCTTCATTTGCATTTTGCCGGGCGCCACCATTTTTAAATCCCTGTTAGTGCAGACTCCGTGCCCGCGGCTACACCTGGCACGGAGTAGGTAGTTCGAATTAGCCTAATTTGAACTACCTACTCCGTGCCACGTGTAGCTGCAGGCACGGAGTCTGCACTAACGGGGATTTAAAAATGGCGGCACCCGGCAAGATGCAAATGAAGCCCGGGATATTTAAATCCCGGGCTTCATTTGCAACTTCGAATGACTACATTAACCACCCTAGTTCGAACTAGGGTGGTAGTGTAGACATACTCTAACAGATTAGTAAGACATGATTTCCCTTTACAGAAACCATGTTGACTTTTGCCCAACAAATTATGTTCTTCTATGTATCTGACAATTTTATTCTTTACTATTGTTTCAACTAATTTGCCCGGTACTGACGTTAGACTTACCAGTCTGTAATTGCCAGGATCACCTCTAGAGCCCTTTTCAACTATTGGCGTTACATTAGCTATCTTCCAGTCGTTGGATACAGAAGCTGATTTAAAGGATAGGTTACAAACCATAGTTAATAGTTCCGCAATTTCACATTTGAGTTCTTTCAGAACTCTAGGGTGAATGCCATCTGGTCCCAGTGACTTTTTACTTTTAAGTTTATCAATTAATTCTGAAACCTCCTCTAATGACACTTCAATCTGTGACAAGTCCTCAGATTTGTCACCTACAAAGGATGGCTCAGATTTGGGAATCTCCCTAACATCCTCAGCTTTGAAGACTGAAGCAAAGAATTCATTTAGTTTCTCTGCAATGACTTTATTGTCTTTAAGTGCTCCTTTTGTATTTCTATCATCCTGGGGCCCCAATGATTGTTTAGCAGGCTTCCTGCTTCTGATGTACTTAATAAACATTTTATTATTACCTTTTGAATTTTTGACTAGCTGTTCTTCTAACGCCTTTTTGGCTTTTCTTATTACATTTTTACACTTAATTTGGCAGTGTTTATGCTCCTTTCAATTTACCTCACTAGGATTTGTCTTTTTATCTCTCACTGCTTCTTTTACATGGTTGTTAAGCCACGGTGGCTCTTTTTTAGTTCTTCTACTATGTTTTTTAATTTGGGGTATACATTTAAGTTGGGCCTCTATTATGATATCTTTGAAAAGTGTCCATGCAGCTTGCAGGGATTTTACTTTAGTCACTGTACCTTTTAATTTCTGTTTAACCAACGTCCTCATTTTTGCATAGTTCCCCTTTTTGAAATTAAATGCCACAGTGTTGGGCTGCTGAGGTGTTCTTCCCACCACAGGAATGTTAAATGTTATATTATGGTCACTATTTCTAAGAGGTCCTGTTATAGTTATCTCTTAGACCAGATCCTGCATGCCACTCAGGACTAAATCGAGAATTGCCTCTCCCCTTGTGGGTTCCTGTACCAGCTGCTCCAAGAAGCAGTCGTTTAAGGTATCAAGAAATTTTGTCTCTGTATCTCGTCCTGAGGTGACATGTACCCAGTCAAAATGGGGATAGTTGAAATCCCCCACTGTTATTGAATTTTTTATTTTTATAGCCTCTCTAATCTCCCTGAGCATTTCATAGTCACTATTACTGTCCTGGTCAGGTGGTCGATAGATCCCTACTGTTATATTCTTATTAGAGCAGGGAATTACTATCCATAGCGATTCTATGGAACATGTTGATTCATTTAAGATTTTTACTTCATTTGATTCTAAATTTTCTTTCACATATAGTGCCTCTCCCCCACCCGCAAGACCTGCTCTGTCCTTCTGATATATTTTGTACCCAAGAATGATTGTATCCCATTGATTGTCACTGTTTATTTGTCTGCCCTTTTCTGATGTGTCAGATTCTTTTTTATGTGAATGTTTTTCATCTGATCTGCCCCGTACTTTATCCTCTTCCATCCTCTCCTCCTGACTAAAACCTAGAGAATCTCTATCAATAGACTCTCCTCTAAGAGGCGTCTCTGTCCGATCCACATGCTCCTCTGCACCAATTGGCTTTCCCCCATCTCTTAGTTTAAAAACTGCTCTGTGACCTTTTTAATGTTAAGTGCCAGCAGTCTGGATCCACTATGGTTTAGGTGGAGCTCATCCTTCCTGTATAGGCTCCCCCTATCCCAAAAGTTTCCCCAGTTCCTTATAAAGCTAAACCCTTCCTCCCTACACCATTGTCTCATCCATGCATTGAGACTCTGAGGCTCTGCCTGCCTACCTTGCCCTGCGCATGGAACTTAAAGCATTTCTGAGAATGCCACCATAGAATTCCTGGATTTCAGTCTCTTTCTTAGAAGCCTAAATTTGGCCTCCGATGCAAGCACCTGGTGTTTGTGTCGTTTGTTTTCTTATCCTTTCCCCATGGGAGAAATGGGGGTGTGTGTTTGAGTGTTTTAACTTGGTAGGTTTTGTTCTTAATGGACACATTACTGTGTATTAGGGTAAGCAATTTGCAGAAATGTGCCTTGCACTTGGAGTTGAAGGTGCTGAGGTTTATGGTGCTTTCTATTATCTGTTGGAATTCATTATGGTATCTCAAGCACCCCCACAAAAGTTCTATCTCTTGTACAGACAAACTTTACCCTTATGTTACCAAGTTCCATTGTGCCTGAGGAGTGAAGTTGCATGTCTTGGTCTAAATCCCAGACCTTTAGTCAATCATTTAGAAATTGTGGTCTCAGGCCATGGAATACCTCAAAGATTATTCAGAAACTATTTGGGAGGTTTTACTGTGGCCCTTGTGCCCCAGATGATCTGCATAGTCTGTTATAGTGTTGGAATCCATGAATGCTAGTGTCTGAGACCTTTAATGTCATTCAGTATTCTATGGAAAGTCAGTACAGAGATCAGAGCATCAATCTTGTATGCTAGGGACCTGTACTTCTTTGTTCTCTACTAACAGGAATTCCTTAGCGGCTTTGTGCCCAGGAATATCTCTTTGTTGGAGTCCAGATGGGCATTGATAAAATCATGTATAGTTGAGGCCAGGTCATTATCCATCAGGATGGGATGGAGACTCCAGCCCAAGTACAGTGTAGGAAGTGTTATTCATGGATGTAGCAATATGACAGTTTCATATCACTGAAGACCAAGTCCAAGAACACTGCTGAAATATGAATTGAACTGAACAGTTGTGAATGTGTACTGTCTACCATCAGAGACTTGGAAATTAAATATGAACCAGTGGTGAGGGTACCAGTCTGGAACTTAGGAGACACAAATTCAGTTCTCTGTTCCACTGGAGACAGTTGTGTGGCCATGGATTAGTCACTTAATTTCTCTGTGTTTCAGGTTCCCATCTGTAAAATGGGAATAATAGCACTTCCCTATCTCAGAGGGACCTTATGAGAATAAATTCATTAAGGATTGTGAGGTGCTCACATATGATCATAATGCAGATCATATAAGCATATGACAGATAGAATTTTTTGACTCTGCTTAGTCTCTTTGTGCTATTGTTCCCCATCTTTACAACAGGAATGATAGCATTACTTTACCGTGGCATTGTAAGGTTAAAAACATGAAATATTGTGAGGTTTGCAGATTCTGTTGTGATGCAAGCCATCTAAATACCTACAGGCTCTTCACATCAGCATAACCTCTGCATTTATTGAGTTTATTTTTAACCAACTGTTGTTCACTCATAAGATGATCTTGTCCATGCCATTAAGATAGTAGTAGAATGGCCATATATAGTGAAGAAGATGTAGAAATGTGTGATGACTAGAGATTAGAGGCCCTAACAGAGAGTAGAGCCCCATTGCACTAGAAATTATACAGATGTGTAGTAGACAACAGCCTCTGTTCTGCAGAGTTTATATTGTATTATATTGAAAGTAGAAAAGACAGAAGGAAGGACAAAGAAAGTTATATTATCTTCATTTTACAGATGGGGGAACGAGTCACATAAAAAGTATTTACTTATCCAGGGTCTCACCAGAAGTCTGTGTCACAGCCAAGAACTGAGTGCAGATCTCCGACTGTCGGCCATAAAGGACCTCTTTAATAGACACACAAATGGTGGGGGGTTTTTAGTTGTGTCCAAGCAAGAAAATTTGGAACCAGATCCATATTTTTCCAGAGCTTGGTAGTGATATGGATTCTTGTTTGTCCTTTCTTTCATGGATACTTTACACCTGGGTACTTTTCAGATGGGTCAGGAACCTGGTGATTACTTAAGGGATTCAAACTTTGGTCTAGGGTGAGTCCCTTATTCTTTAATCTAGTGGAGGCAACAAGCTTTTCATCACTCTTCAATATCTTTCTATGAGGATGGGTGAAATGTGGAGAGTCCTTAACATTTGAGTGATATATTAGTTCCAACTGCCAGTTGAGGGCTCCAGTTGACTTTTACAGTTGAGTGCTGTGTGAGAGCTCCAGTTAAACAACATTTCTAGCCAAGTGCTCCTTATTCGCCCCCTCTGAGTACTGGCTGAGAGCTCCTGTTGAGGATGCCAGCTGAAATAGAGAACAGTCATTGGAACACTCCAATCAGTTGAACATTCACTAAATTGCATGGAAAAAAATGTCAACAACCAACCAATTAATATTGAAATAAACCCTTCCTGAATATTAGGTGAGATATTCCAGTTGCAAGATCTTTGCATTTGTTTTCATTTGTGATCATGGTCTCATGGTCCCTAGAAAAGTTATTACAGGATTCTCACAATACTTCCAGAGGGTTTTCCCACACACCCTTTCAGCGGAGCTAGTTGGCTGAGCAGAACTGAGGAAGCTCCTCCTTATAAAGGGGAATAGAAGATTTTGTGCTCCATGTACACCAGAGAATCCCAGGTGGCAATTAGCTTCTTTGCTCCCCAATGTCTCTGATGTGCCCACTGGAGTGGTAGAGCTGGTCTGAAATGCCATAGAAATCCATGTTGATTAGTAGAGTCAGGGTGGCAACAGTGAATCCAGTATGGCTCCTTGTCACAGAGGATTGAGAGCCTGATTCCCTTTCAATCCCATTGACTTCAGTGGAGCTGTTCTTGGTTTAGACCCTTGGATCTAGTTAAACTCTAGAAGAGGGCAGGACCTGTCAAATTAGAGAGCTGTTCAGGGGCTTAACAGGAAGATAGAGGGAGAGAACTGACTTCAGATACAGGAGAATTGTGGATCAGCTGAATTCTGGGTCAGACATTTGCATACTACACCCATTAACACAGAGATCTACCTTTGTAACTAAATTTGCTTATCTTATGCCATTAATACATTATTATTTTTAATCATTTCCAGCATGCTGTAGATAGCACTGCAGCATAGATGTAGCCTATTTTGGGATACCTCCGGTCTTCTGGATATTTCAAAATATAACAGGCTTGCTATTCTGACGTCCCTGTAAATCTCATTCCATGAGGACTAAGGAATGTTTCAGAATAGCAATTTATTTAGAAATAAGTGCTGTGTAAAGGGTACCAAATTTTGAAATAAGCTATTTTGAAATAACATGGACATAAGATATGCAATTTGCATAGCTCAAATTGCGTATCTTATTTTTTACCTACGGTGCAGTGTAGACACAATCATATTGTAACAGAGCAAGAATCCTTCTTCTGTTAGGATAACTATAGGATTATATATACTCAGCATGCATTTAATGTCAGATTTTCCAGCCTCTAAAATATTATGCCTGAGGCTTTACAAGCCTTATTCATTTCAAACTTGGCAATTCAGGTTGCTGAATAGCAGTTAACAGAATTTCACAACACCATACTAGATTTCCCTATTATTAGAGTAGGTCGCTGTGATGAGAACAGACATTGAAGATTGTGCTGATTGACTGAAGGTTACTGTGAGATGAAACTGGGGTGGCATGCTTCAAAGGACAGCTGTTAAGAAGATCAAGAGAGCTAAAGGGATATATTTTCTATAGATCCAGACAAAAATGAGCAATGTTTAGGTAGAAAATGTTCTATTTAATGAATGGAAATATGCCACAAAAATGTAAGAAAGCCAGATACATTTCTATAGTTAAAGATGAGACAATGTTCTGCAAAAAGACATGTGAACTGCATGTGAACTGTATAGTGTCCAATCACCATTAACTTTGAAGTTGGGAGCATTAATCTTTTAAAATAAATGTTTCAAATTGTACACTCATATTCTAATTTTAGTGCACAAGAATGCATCAGGATAAATACCCTATACTAAGGGATAGGTAGGAAATTGTTTCATATCTACAGACAAGAGAGATCAAATTGGTGCAGAGTGAGTCTATTGATTCAGCCATGGCAGAGCTGGTCAAATTCCATTAGTATCAATGGATATGTTATTGTTAACTCACTTATACTGTAGCAGTGCCTAAAGACTCCAACCAAGACTGCATCCCCATCTTGCTTGTCACTGCCAATATAGTGTGGCTCATTTGCAGAGTGATAACAGAATTTGGCCTTGTAGGTCAGTTCTCTATTCAGAGCAGAAATTGATGATGCACAGCCCAGTATTTTCAGAGTGTACTTTTATTTATAGAATGTACACAGGTCATGTTCTATTCCACAGGGTGGTAACAAGTGGCAGATAGACAGCTCCCACTTACAAAAAGCTCTGGTCAGACTCCTCTGCCCTGTTCCCAGAAGCTGCTGCCTTGTGTCACTATCTCCCTTCAAGGACCTTGCACAAGTCTTATGGCTTCACAGTTGTCTTTCTTGCCACAGTCCCTGAGTTCCTCACCTGGAAAACCCTGAGTCTTGGCTACTCATTGGAACCGTATGATCTGGAAAAGGTGATCTATGCTTCTTGTGCACCTGCTCTGGGGTACCAAGCAGCCTCAGAGCTTTGACTGGCTACAATGGAGAGTTCTTTAATGCACATATTTAACCCCTTAACCCAGGGGTGGGCAATAATTTTTTGCCAGGGACCACTTTGGAAATTTTTTAAGTGGCCCTGATCTGCACAGGAAGGGGTGGGGCATCAAATGGAAGGGGCGGGGCATCAAACGGAAGGGGTTGGGGCCAAGATATTTCCAGATTCCCTGCCCCCAATGATTGGTCTGATGGTGAAGGAGTGCCCTTGTTCCCCCCTCCTCTCCCATGTTTCCTTTAAGTGCCCATGCCTCTAGGGTCTGGGAGCGGGGAAGCATGCGAAGCCTCCTCCGCTCTCCCCATACCCTGCAAGCAGCGCACGGTGCTTCAAGGCATCATGTGCTCCTGGAAGGGTGGGAAGAGGCTTCGTGCACTCCCTCCGCCCCCAGGCCAATTAGGACCTGGGGGCAGGGAAGTACGCAAAGCCTTCTCTACTCTGCCTGACCCTGTGAGCAGCGTGCAGTATTTCAAAGCGCCATGTGCTCCTGGCAGAGTGGTTGGAGGCTTCGCGCACTCCCTCATGCCCAGGCCAATTAGACCTCCGTCTTAGTGTCTGGGTGCAATTATCACCTGTATTCTTTATCATCTTAGCTGGTCCAATTAAACTGCACCACCCTCGCTGAGCTGGGGAGAAGGATTATATCATTGTACAAGAGTTCAGGACATAGTGTACTCAGAGAAGCTACAGTGGCCTTAGTGATACAAGAGAAAAGAATTCAAGTGCTAAAGGGATAGCACCTGTATGAATATGGGGCACAAAGCATTTGATGTTACAGTGTTCAGATCCTGCACTTCAAAGATCTCCTAAAAACTCCTGTTCTTCTCTTTAGACATCCTTCTCTGAGGAAAAAGAGAGGGGAGGAAGGTTTTTTGCTGTAGGAATTTTTTCATTTGTTCCTATTTTGTAAAGAATAATGACATTCATCTACTAGGCTGCCAGTGGTCTATATCTGTGCCTACACTATATCTTGAACCTCTCAATCATTTCACCTTGTATAAACAGGAGTTAAACTTCAGCACAGTTAAAAGTTAAGGTCAATGGGAAAAAAGTAAAAGAGATGAGCAAACCTATTTCGTTTAGGGTTTACTCATCTCTATAGCTTCACACTGAATACTTCCTATGCATGAATCTCTGAGGCCATTGCTGTGTAATATTTGTACAGAGCAGTTTAGTTAATAAAGGATTATTTCCACAGTGTGTGTGTGGAGCATTGTCTCCTATATTAAAAATGTGTATCTGGGTGGGACATTTTTATATGGAAATAGTATTTTTCATCACTTGCTACCATTAATCAAATTGAGCCTTGTATAATAAAATCCCACTTGGTGCAAATTCATGATTGCTACTAAAAAGTTGTGAACAGTTGCTGGGAGCTGCTGACTCAAAGCATGAGGTGTGCAACAATATGTGTAGGTAGATACAGGTATATATAGATAGATATATAGCTGTATACAGATCTATAGAATTCACATTTGTTTTTTAAATTACACCATGCACACAACCTTACTATCTTATATTTCATTTCAGGTTCTTAAAGGCAATTTAGGCCACAGGTTGCTTCCTAGATTGGAGGGACTCCTAGATTTTCCAGTGAAGGAGTGGCGTGAGCATCATTGTAAGAGCATTAAAGAAAGCAAAAACTATTTCCTCTGAGCTACAAATTATAGCAACATTAAGCAACAATTACTATAATGAAAATTATGGAAGCAGCAAGGTAGCAGACAAGCTGTGTACATCTGCTCTGTTCATCTGCTTCTATGGAGAGTGCTTCAGAGAGTGAGAGAGCTGATCATGATATTTTAGTAGTGTTTTAAGTAGAGAAGAACAGATAATGTTGTTCCCTCTCATAAACTTCCATTTTGCCCTCTTGAAGAAAGAAGCTTATGAAGTGTAAACACATATCTGTATCCTATAACTACAGCATAACATCTCCCAGTACCAGAGGACATAGCACCATCCTGCTGTAATATTAGCAGAGCTCAGTAGGGTTGAAATTGGAAAATCTAGGTACTGCAAGACTGGGTCTTTAATCATTTAGTAGCTGAATCTGTGTTAGGAAGCCTCATGCTGCTAGAGGTGTCATCTTGCAAATGAGATGTAAATTTGAGGTCCTGACTCTTTCTGATCATTAAACATTGTAGAAAGAGTAGTGGTGATTAACTCTAATATCCTGCCAAGTTTGAATTTGAATAATGATAGCATTCTGTATAGAGTAGTGAAATTCCCCTTCAAGCTTCAGTTGAATCATAGTCATTTCGCCTAAAGTTTTGTAGCTTTGCTGTGCAATGTTGGTTACTTCATTTCACTCAGAAATGGCTCATCATTAGTGTCTATGTAGTGACATGAATGTCTAGTTTGTATAATCAGTTAGAAGTGAGTGAAGTAACATCTGTAGTTGCCCTATCTGGATTAAAATGACTTAGATGGATGGATGATCTTTACTGAATTTGTCTGACCCATTGACCAGATTTTTGGTGTGATTTCTTGATCCACAAGAAAGATTTTTTTTACTCATGACCTAGACTCTTTTGTAATGGACTTTCAGTCTATACAGAAGGAAGGGAGTATGTGGACAAATTGAAGAGAATCCAGCATAAGGAAACAAAAATAATTAGGCAGATGTGGTCAGTCACATGGCTTATCAGGGGAGGCTAAGAGATCTGTGCTTATGTAGTATGCAGAAGAGAAGAGTAAAGGGAGATTTGATAGCAGCCTTCAACTTCCTGAGGGGGGATTCCAAAGAGGATGGTGCCAGGCTATTCTCAGTGGTCACAGATGACAGAACAAAGAGCAGTGTTCTCAAGTTACAGGGGAGGAGATCTAGGTTGGATTTAAAATAACAGAACAAAACTATTTCCCTAGGAGGGTGGTGAAGCACTGGAATGGGTTGCCTAGGGAAGTAGTGGAATATCTATCCCTACAGGTTTTTAAGGCCCTGCTTGACAAAACCCTGGCTGGGATGATTTAGTCGGGGCTCATCTTGTTTTGAACATTGGGTTGGACTCAATCATCTCCAGAGATCCCTTTCAACTCTAATCTTTTTATGACTCTAAGGAGTATTGGAAATCCCACAGGAGACAGCCCTTATGAAATTTGAGTCAAACTTCTGAATACTTATTTGAAAATACTTATTGTAGCATTTCCTCTATTGATATAGGTCATGATTCAACAAAGCACTTAAGCATATGCTCAACTTTAAGCATGTATTTATGTCCATCCCTTCAGCAAAACTCTAAAATCATGTGTTTGTAGTTAATCACATGGTTGTTTAGCTATACTGGGACCTTTTTTAATAACATTGGTTAATCTGGCTTCTGATTCTCCTTTTTTAGACACTAGTATAGGAAGTTAAGGAAAAAGCAGAATCCAAAATACTTAGAGCTGCAAATCCTATAGTCCAGGTGCATTTGTGATTCTTTCTTGTCTTGAAATACTACAGGGAAGGTTTCTAAGTGATCAGGTTGAGTCCCGAAATCTGTCTTTATCTCAACATATGTCTGATCCTTGTCTCTACTGAGATAGAGATTGATTTAAACCCTGAAACCATATGTGTAGCAACACACATGTAGCAACATCTCCAGATTTATATCTGGATGTATGGATTTTTTGTATCTATATAAATATCCAGTCCTGTTTTTTACTCTTGTTGATTTGAAATGGAACAGTCGGATCAAACTCTCATTAAAGTCAATGGGAGTCTTTCCATTAACTTCACTGGATGTGGAATAGAACCCCAGGGTCCTGGCTGTAATCTCTCCTTGCTTTACGTACTAAGCCACATTCCCATGTCAGAGGGAGGGACTACTTTGTCTTCTCTGCTAATATTAAAAGCTATTTGTGGCAGCGGTGACTTTATCTCATTGTGTGTATGCACAGCATTGAGCACAATGGTTCTTTTATGTTCCTTAGAACTTCTGTACACTGGTATAAAAAGAATTCAATCAGACCCAGGAAAGATACATAAACTCCACTGAATTGTATTATTTTCTATTTTAATGTGATTAGTTTATAAAGCGCTTACATTCAGATGCTGGACACCCCAAATGCATGGTGGATGTGAGCACGCTTAAAATAGCATTAAATTAACTTGCGACTGGATACACCACTTTCCCTAGGAAGAGTAGCTTTCTGACGAACAATTCCTCCATATGACAAATTCCTTTTCTTGAGTTTAAAGAAATAGGACTTTGAATTTTTCTGGTTGCAGGACAAAAGAAAAAAAAACTAGTTTATCTGTTTGGAAGAAAATGTAATTCACTGCAAAGTTTATGAGTTATAAGCCAGAACTCTTTTGAATTATGCCATTAACACTTGGCCCATCGCATAACGCTTTTTTGTAACTCCTGAAAATTGGTGATGGCTTAGTGTGACTGTTTATTCAAACCCATAATTTTTCATTCCATGGCCATGCCATATTTTTTTCCACCTAGTTACTATCTTTCATTGCACCATTGGAGACACAGGTGCTGTATTGAAGTGATGTTGCACTGTGTATGCTGTCATAAGGTCAATTGTGTTGATTGCTAGCAAACTGGATTAAACAGAAAGCAGAGAGTACTTCAGTTAGCCTTAATTAGAGTATGCAATACATGTGTTCCATTCCAGATGAGACAACTTAATGAAAAAAGCAGCAGGAAGTCATTATAAAGCAAGTAAATAAGGCATTGTTAGTGCTGAAAAGAAGCTAGCACAAATGCTTTGAAAATGGATTCATGTTACGGTTTGGGGGAGATGAAAATTTAAAAGGATATTTGTTCTTTAATTTAACTTCAGGGGTCCCATCTGTGAGATGGAGCTTTCTTTTCCCTGCCTTCCTTGTAAGCACATACCTACAAATGTATGTCAATAATTGAAAATGTGGGTGTTTCAAATTAGAATGGCAGCATCTGACACTCATTTTGCACAGGGGTAAATAACTGCAGCCAGGTTAAGGCAGTGGAGAATCAAGCCCTTAGTATACTAGTCACAAAAATGCACCTGGTAGTCTCTTTAGATCAGTGGTTCCAATCCTGTAGTCCAGTGTTTCTCAACCAGTGGTACAAGTGCCCTTAGGGGTACTTGAAAGAAGTCTGGGGGGTACGTTAACACAACTGAAAGTTGGGGAAAACTGAATTTTTGTTTTAAGTTTTATAGTGCCTTGTTATTTTTGTACTTTTTACACCCAAAAATTTCATCGCCCACCCAGCTACGATTAAGTTGTTTAAGCAAATGTGTTGCAATGGTAGAAAAAAATGTGTCTGAAAACTGTAGGTACTGGGGGTACTTTTTTTTCTTGAAAAAGGGGTACTTTATTAAAAAAAAAAAGGTTGAGAAACACTGCTGTAGTCCACAAACCCCTAGTGGTCTGCAATGATACTCCGGGGGTCCATGGAAAGTTTAAAAGTAAGGATCAGGACCAGCACCTTACTTTTCTTTTTCTTTTCTTCCCCAGGGAGGGGGGTCTGTAACATTTTAATAGATTGAAAAGGGGTCCAAATACTCAAAAAGGCTGGGAACCACTGCTTTAGACTCACTTTGGGGAGGGCGTCACTGGCCAGACAAGGTACAAGGCAACGGAGAATCAAGAAAGAAAGAAGGGAGGGAGGGAGGGAAGAAAGGAAGGATCTTGAACGTGTTTGGGGATGGAATCAGCATCATTCAGCTGAAACACTGGGGCCAAAATCCTTATTGGGTGAAAATCAGGTCTATCTCCATTGTCTTTAGTGCTACTATGCTGATTTACAGTAGCTAAGAGTAAGCACTGATAAAGTTACACTAATGAAAGTGAGATGGAGAATGGGAGGAAGGAAGTAACAGAAGGAGGAACAGCAGCTGACATATGGAAGGTGTTCATATAGAGCTACTTTAGATAACATGTTCAAAGGGAAGACTTAAAAACTTTGTAGGTTCAGGAGTGTTAATAGTGCTGTAAACTAGCATTTCTGTGTTTACATCCACCCTTTAAACTAACTGCTAGCCATATCCTGACCACATAGAAATTGTGACAGTTCGACTCCAAAACACTATTTAGCCAGAAATGCAACTTCTGTACTGTGATAACAGAGGAACGAGGATGTGTGTTGTGTTCTGAGCACTGGGGAAAGGAACTGGTCCTAAGCCACTTGTTCTTGGCTTCCTAGAAAATTCAGGTCTAGAGAAGTGGAGAATGTGACAGATGGCAGAACAAGGAACAAGAGCATGGACAGAAGAACCCAAAACAGGAGGCCCCTCTGATCTGCTTTTGGAAGCAGCAGATCTGTGGTTTCACAGTGCCTTGAACACATCATTAAATGACATTGTAGGACCATGGGGTGATATGTTTTAAAGAGCTCGGAGCATAAATCTGTAAGGACGTTTTGTATCTGATTCTCTGCTGTGTTGCTCCTTGAGGAGTCATTCACATATCAGAATGGTTAGGCCAACTTTGGCCCATTGGAAAGGATGACATGTGGTAGAAAGAAGTGGAGAATCTGGCCTCTGTCATGTCCCCTCATAGTCTCCTGCCTCAGCTCTGGCAATCGCCTCTTTTTGGGTCGTCTTTTTATTAACCTTGTCCCACCCACACAAACTGTTCAAAATGCAGTAGCCAAAGCCACTCTCCTGTTATCTAGCAAAATCTCATATTTCCTTTCACTCTGCCTGTGACTCCAGACTTGAAACTCCTTTCACCTCTGTCACTCTCTCATTGGGTAGGAATTACATGTTCCCAGTACTTCTAGAAAGCAGGCCACTTATCTGGGGTCTAAGAGTGTATTCAGCCACCCAGGGTTGATAACTGTGGCCATTATTGGTACTGCCAGTGTCCTTTATGACCCATGTCTTTGGTGAAAGTCTGACTTTCATTGATGCATTACCCTGGGCACTTTATCCCATATTGCTAAATGAAATATTTTTGAAAACTAGCAGAAAGGTTTATTCTTCTGATCCCCATCAGTAGTGTGGCAATACACAACAGTAAATTGTCTCTACACCAGCTGTTTGGGGACTTACAAGAGTGAGCAAGTCAGACTGCTTGCATATGTTTCAGAGCTGCTTCCTTCTTCCTATTTAACCTTCCAGCTAGAAAATTAGTAAATAGCTTCATCATTTAAGTTGCCAACCACTTCGCATTCTGGATTAACTGTTGTATGGAGTCTGTGAGGATTATGACCATTTGTTTCCTTGGCGTCTGGATTACTTAAGCAATTATGCATAGAGCTCAGATTAGCAATGCATTTTGCAAAATGGTTGCATAGCTAATTCACCAAGGTAATCTCATGTCAGTACTGGGATGGAATAGAAGAGTTCAGACTGTTTTTAACTTGTGGTGTAAGTACAGGATGTGAGCTGCAGTGGTCATTGGAAGTATTGTTGAAGCTTAGAGATTGCATCTGGGTTCCAATACAAGAATGTTTAGGAAGATATAGTCTTTAGAGTTACTAGCTAATCAAAAGGTTGTTATTGATCATTTTTTGTTGCAAACAGCATACCTAGTACATGGCTCCATTGTGCTAGGATCTGTACAGATAAATACTGATTAATGGTTCCCTCCCCCAAAGGGGAAGTTAATAAGGGCGACAGAAGTTGCTAATGAAGTGTGGGATTTAAATACTCTGTGCTTGATTAGCATATTCCCAGCTGGTCACCATTTTGGAAGCTGACTAGCCCGAAGTAACTGCCCGCGTCTATACATGGCAGAGAAGCGGGATTCCAAGATAAACCCCTTAGTTCAAATTAACTGTTACTCCTCGTGTAATGAGGCAGACACAGGCAGTTACTTCTGGCTAGTCAGTTTCCAACATGGCAACTAGATGGGTCAGTTTCAGCAGCGGCTGAATCGCGGAAGCCGGGGGCAGAGCAGCTCCAATTGTCCTGCACTTCCGGGTTCCAGATGGTGCCGGACTATTAGGAGTGCCGGACCATTGGAGTTTTACTGTACACACTTTGAAGTGCATTTATTGCTATCAGAAATGTAGCTGAAGAATGTCCATTCCAAATTCTGAATGTAGGATTAAAATGCCTTAGAATTATACAAAATTCATTCTGTATGGGAAAAATATCTGCTCTACTTTGCACTGATTAGGCATCAGCTGGAGTATTGTGCCCCTTTTTGGGTGCCACATTTCAGAAAAGATGCGGACAAATTGGAGAAAATACGAAGAAGAGCAGTAAACATGATTAAAGGTCTGGAAAACATGACCTATGATGGAAGACTGAAAGAATTGGGTTTGTTTAGTCTGGAAAAAAGAAGACTGTGAGGGGATATGATGACAGCTTTCAAGCATCTAAAAGGTTGTTGCAAGGAGGAGAGGGAAAAAATATTTCCCTTAATCTCTGATGACAGGACAAGAAGCAATGGGCTTAAATTGCAGCAAGTGAGGTTTAGGTGGGACATTATGAAAAACTTCCTTACTGTCAGGGTGATTAAACACTGGAGTAAATTGCCTAGGGAGGCTGTGGAATCTCCATGATTAGAGATTTTGAAAAGCAGGTCAGACAGCCATCTACCAGAGATGATCTAAATCAGGCCTGGGAAAAATACGGCCCGCGGGCTGGATCCATCCTGCCAAGCCTCCGGTTCCAGCCTGCAGAGGCAGCGGGGAACCCCTGACTGGCTACCCTGCTTGCCTCGTGCACCGTACAGAAAGGTGGCCGCAGGGCTTTATTTCTGTTTTAAAACTGAAGGGGAGGAGGAGTGTTTCAGGAGCCACCCCACCCCCAGCACAATCCTGTTGGTTGGTTTCTGGCCAGAAACCAGCCAATGGGAACTGATGTTGGAATAACAGGCAGCCAAGAAGAACCAGTGAAGCATATGGCCAGGCAAGCAGGCAGGCAGGCTGGCTGGGAACAATTTAAGCTCTGCAAGCCTTAGCTCTGCAGCCAGGCAGGCTGGTTAGGCAGGTAAGTCTTTTGGCCACAGCTTGCTTCTGGCACCCCAGCTCTTTCCTGCCCCAACCCTCTGCTCCCCCACTCAACATTCCCAAAACCTCTGTCCCACTCTTACACCCATACTCCCTCCCAGATCTTGCACCCCAATCCTTTGCATTCTAGTCCCCGCCCTCAGTCACAACCACCTCCTTCACCCAAACTCCCTCCCAGACTCCAGGCTCCCTCCTGCACTCCAATCCCTTACTCCAAGCTCCCTTTTGTACCCAACCTCCATCCCAGACCCTCCAACTCCTCCATTAATATCATGGAAGAGTGTGGCCCTCAACCACTTTCCAAAATCTTGGAGTGGCCCCTGTCAAAAATTATTGCCCACCCCTCATATAAATGGTTCTTGGTCCTGCCGTGAGTGCAGAGGACTGGATTTGATGACTTCTCAAGGTCCCTTCCAGTCCTATGATTCTATGGACATTTCCACTACATTTCCACTAAAAGCCTCCTAAAAGCGAAAGCAAAATTTAAGGCCCATTAACCCCTGTTTTGATGGCCTTGCACCTGTGGGTTAAGTTCATCTTTAAACAGTCAGTTATGAACTTAGACCTGCTCCCACTGAAGTCAATGGCAACACTTGTATTCCTGTGACTTAATAACATTTCTTTTTAACCGGAACAATTACTTACCTGACTGCCCTGGGGAAATAAATACAATTAAAATAGCAGAGATCTATATTATTTTTCATTGATGTCTTTATACATTGATAAAGTAAAATAATTTATCTCTCAAGGGAAAAAGCCTCATCTAAATGCTTGACAGTTATGAAACCATTAGGTAAAAGAGGCCTTTATTTTCTTATAATTTGCAATATTACTACTGGGCATCCCACATAGACCATTGTGTGTGTGGAATTCATTCTTTAGTGAGTTAAGATGGAAAAATAGGAACATGAATACTTGAGACATCCCTAAAAATAGAGACAGACTGTATAAATAGGACACTGGAACTGCATCTTTTCTTGGAATATCTTGTGTTTTCCAGGGAAAATGTGAAATTATTAATATATTAAATGGCCTTTTGTCATATAAGCAGATTAGATCACACTTTATTCAAGCAAAATGCCTGTTCCTCATCTGTTAGAATGTATTTAAATGTAACAGAGCTGATGAATGGTGGTTTAGTAATGGTATAGCTATTAAATTATACAAAATTATAAGTTATAACTAATAAGCTACCCAATACATTCTGATAGCAGTCCTATGTTATTAGGAAAAAAAGAAAAGAAAATGCAGTGAAAGTGTAACCTACTCACTTGGGCTACATCTACACTATGAGCCTCTTGCGGCATTCATTTGCATATATCACACTCTCATTTGCATTTCCTCTTTCTTTCCCTTTGGCGCAAAAGGTTTTTGCGCAAAAAAGCGCTGTGTAGATGGCGCCTTTTTGTACAAAACCCCCTTTTATGCAAGAGGAAGAATAGCTCTTGCACAAAAGGGGGTCTACACAGCACTTTTTTGCGCAGAAACCTCTTGCGCAAAAGGGAAAGGAAGAGGAAAAGCAAATGAGAGTGTGACATATGCAAATGAATGCTTCATTTGCATTTGCTCTTCCACAAGAGGATCGTAGTTTAGATGTAGCCTTAGTGTGGTTCACTGTTCCATGTAGTGGCAATTAGTCCACTTACAGTGAGAGATAAGAGCAAGGGTGCTCTACAGCCTAAGTTTAGACTTTAGAATTCAAGCCATAGAGTCTCCTACACTAAGCTCCAGAGGTCCCAGTTTCATATCTGCACACCGGCAGTTACAAAAAGGCATTTGAAAGGACTAATAGCCGAGGCTGATTAGGGCAATACAAAGTTATGAACCTGGTCCTCAGGTGAAGTAAAAAACATATATGCTTTATTGATAGGAGCTGCAGTATTATATTACTTTATTGTCTAAATGTAGCATGTTGTACAATGGACTCATCCATTACAGAGCTTGTAAGACACTTATTCATCTCTATCAAAAAACCCCAAAATTTCTCTAGTTATTGTCAGAAGCAATGTGAGGCTCACGATACACAGATTCATATCTAGTGGGTTTTGATTTAAAATACTGAGATTTTGTTCCCTATTTTAAAGATGTGCTATCTGGTTTGATTTGCTGTTTGAGCTTTTGGTTATGTTATTAACACTTATTCTTTGCATGACTTTGAATTATTGTTAGTAATAGACATTCTTCAGTTTCAGAGACCAGGGATATGTGACCCTGAGAGGTAAAGAATTTACTCAGTTGATTTTATGGCAGGAGCGGTTATAGCTGAAGAAGCCCACTTGAAAGAGACAATTTCTGCCACATTTAAAGATGAAGTTTTGACCCTGTGAGCTCTGCCTTCTGTGAGCTCTTTCCTCCTCTGCTAAACTGGAGTGCTTCCTCTCACAACTCTGGAGTCCAGATATCCTCATACAGGTCCATGTATTGAGTTCTCACTTGGACATATCCTTGAAACTCAATTCCATGTGCATTTGGAGTCTTTTTCCAGAATCCAATTCACCATGCATAAAGTCCATGTGGCTCATCTTGTTCACATACAGAAATGCACTAATGACACGTGTAATACACACAGCTCTTTGTATGTGCTGGCAGTTTGGTGTTTTGCCTTACCCTCTTGCTCAGACTAGACATTGTTGTGCAGCTTTTCCAATGCAGATATTGAGTTCCATTTCAAGTGAAAGGTTGATTGTGACAGGGGACCCAGGTATGTGAACTCATTTGCCACTTCAAATTCATAGCTGTTGATCTTGATGGATGGTGTTTCCTCAACTCTTGTGCACAATATATTAGTCTATTTTAGGCTTATGGTAAGTCCAAACTCTTGGCAAGCTTTGGAAAAAAGTTTTTAGAAGTGGGGCTATGGAGGACCACCAAACCCGAGCTTTCTGCTGTTCTGGGCTGGATTAGGGGAGTGGCGACTCCGCCTTCTCCCTGCCCACTCCCTCCCTCACTCCCAGCTCAACGTGTGAGCACTTGAAGTGGAGCAGAGTGGCTCTCCAGCTGACTGTTTGACTGGGAATGCAGGCAGCCATCTCTCAGCTGAGCACCTGCAAACCCTCCCGCTGTAGCAGGGTGCTGGCCAGCTGCTTTGCCACAGGGCACTGAGCTCGGTGCTGAGAACCCATGGATCCCATGTTAGGGGAGCCAGCTAAGACTGAGTCCAGGTGCTGCACTCCCCTTTCCCCCCACCCCTTGCCAGTCTAATAGACACCTGCCCTCAGCATGTGCCAGCTCATTCAGCTGCCCATCTGCTCTCTTCCCTGCTCTCCCTCCAGCAGCTTCATGATGACCACAGTACCACTAGGTGCTATGCAGCAATATACTTTGCATATTGGTAGGGAGGCCTTGGTTGAAGTCATGAGCAAAAAGATGGAGGAGGAGAGGTAAAATGGGGGCCACTGTGTCTCTCTCTGATACGATACTCCCCTCTTGGAGGATTAGTCCTAACTTGGATACAAGTGACAAATAGTCTCTTATGGATGTATGGTTGGACCATCTTTGTTATGAAATGTAAATTTCTTGTTTGCACAGTCCTGTTGCTGAACAAGGGATGCTTAATACAGTAATAGTAATAGTAGGGGCCTATGTGTCTTTGTCACCGAAAACTTTTGTGGATATTACCCCCCAAAATAGCAGTATTATCAGTAGCAACCATATAGGGAGGTTTTATAACCTCCCATATCATGTTACTACACATATTTTACCGAGAGAAAAATGTTCAGTAGGTTATGATGTTACAAATGATACATTACAAGGATACTTCGTATAAAATTTTAATAGTGTGGACTGCTACATCCACACAAGAATTATTCCCATATCTCCCCAATGAATATCAGTTCAAAATTCTAACCTGAAAAACATGCTTCTGGTCTATAGACCAGTTTGAGTATTAGGATAATATTATGACATGTTGCCGACTCCACCCCATTTTTATCTCTGTTTGTGATCCTTGGTTACTTAGCTGCTGATTTGATATATACAAATATACGTTGTGGTAAGATAATTAATGGATAAAATATTTGCTACTTGTTATTCAGCATCATTGGTATCCAGAATACAGGGAGAACATGAAGTCCCACTAAATCCTAATGTTTCTGTTAAGATCATAATATATTACACCTGGCTGTCTGACTTACTTGAGCTGAAACCATAAATAATTACCTAAAAACTAGAGGAAATTGTCTATACTCTAAAAATCCAGATTGCTGTGTACTGATTGTGAGTACTGAACAATTAAAAAGCTACCTGTCTAATCACTGTTGTATAGAGAAATACCTCCACAAATTATCAAAGAGAGCCAAATATGCTTACTGGAAAAGAAAAATTTGGTAGCAATCTAGATTCTTAGAATATAGACAATTTGCTTGTTTTTAGTTAACTGTTGATGATTTAGTCCAGCCTGTGTTAGGCAGGAGGTCAGACTATATGATCACGACATTTCCTTTTGGCCTGGTAATTTATGAATTTACGAAAAAATATAAAATTGAGACTGTTGATTAACACTTTGAAAAATGATGCAAAATCTCGGCGGGACTAGCAATATCTGATACAGCACTCTTTTTATTAGTTCTGAGCATTGTTTTTCATAGCATGTTACTGTTCTGACCGATGCCATTTAAACATTTAATTTCTTAAAGCGAGGTTACATATTTTAAAAAAGAAAAACAAGTTACATCTATAACCAGGAGTAACATTTAGCAGCTACTATTGGCTTCTGTATTCACTAATTAAACAAGGTTTTCTGTTGAGTTATAACACTAGTAAGTTTGCCTAGATGGTTCATTAAAGGCCAGATTTTATTACATATTACATGCTTTATGCTTTTCACACAAACTTATTATATTGCTCAGAGAAGGTGATCTTTTAAAGCACATTAGACTAATGTTCCTGAAACTCCATCTAATGTAAGTTTTATTGAATTGCTGTAACTAAAAAAGGTCACATAATGATTTGTTCAGATAATGAATTTAGTGAAAGGAAAACAAAATGAATGGATTATTGTAGTAAGTCTGACCTTGATATACATTTATAGTTTCTGAGATTTATGGATATTACTACCAATGAAGAAACTAAAAATATTTGTGAGCAGTATTGCTTCTATATTTTAACAGATGGTACAATAAAAGACAAGCACAAAGGTCCTTGTTTCAATACTGTGAGGTGTATTAAATATAATAATAGCTAGTCTGGTGCAGCAATCAAGAATTTTCTTCCTGTGGTCTACAGAAAACTGCCAAAACTTGTTGCTGTGTGCAAAAATGAGTATCTAGGAAGCTTATATATGGAAAACTAATCCATAAACTGAAGAAATCCACTAATTTATCTAACTTAAACTAAACAAAAATACCCAATAGTTACAAAATAAAGAAGGACAAAATGGTGATCCATTGCTCAGGGTATTAGCTAGCGACATGTGAGACCTATATTCAGAACTTTTCTTCTCTGGCACAGACCTCTGGGTGACCTTGGTTATTTTGCTTAGTCTGTGTCTTAATTCCTGGTCTGTAAAATGGGGGGAAACAGCACTACCAGCCTCACAGAGGTGTTATGAAGATAAATCCGTTAAATACTGTGAGATGTTGAAACCCTGTAGAATTGGGAGCAATACCAGTAGATTAAATACGCAGAATTCCTGGTTGGATCTTAGGAAATCACTTCCTTGCTCTGTTTTCCACTTGATCATCCCTGCAAAATACAGGAAATAATGCCCTCTCCCCACCTTTTTTTCTTATCTGTTTTGTCACTATCTGTACATGTGCATGTACAACATAATGGGGCTCTGATCTCTCTTGAGGGCTCTCGGCTGTACTGTGACTATTGCTCATAATCAATAGGTAAGTATATTAATATTATTATAAAATAGCCCCTTGACTTTATATAAAAAGAGATTATGTTAAAGAGATTTATTTTCTTCTAGCACTGAATGCAAAAATATAATGTACTGCTAACAGTGAGATAAGAAAGTCTCTACAATCTGTTCCTAGTCATTCTGCTTGTAATACCTTAGGAATTTCATAAGAATTCTACACAATGCTTCTTTTCTATAAGAATCTTTGCTATCAGCAATGTTCAGACACTCAAGTGGAGTAGCCCCAGAAAGGAAGCATTCTGAATAGCACTGAGAAAATGTAAAAATAAATGACTTCTCACATGCATTTACATGGCAAAACTTAACTCAATCATCAATCTTCCTTTAGTTTTCATTTTGCTATGTTTATGAGATGAGGGAGGGGGAATTAAAGTTATTTAAAACTTTATTGGAGAAGGAAAATGCACTGTATAAATAATCATGATTATACTGACAATACAAACTAGGGGAAAAAAGCATAACAAGAACCAATGCCTGGTAGATGAAGGCAGAAAAATTCAAATTACAAATAAGGTCACATTGTCAAAGATCAGGGTGATTGGCCATCGGGCACAAACTATCAATGAAAGTGGTGGCTTCTCCATCTCTTAAGGGTCTTCAGATCAAGAACTTTCTGGAAGTTAAGCTTTACTCAAACATGGCTTACTGACTTCAGTACAGGGGTAAGTGGGTGACATTTAATGGCATCTGATATAGATAGTGCTTATTTTTTGCCAGGGCAAGTCCTAGAACTTCTGGGCTTGCTGCATCAGTTATGATTTAAAAAAAAAATTGCTTGAGCCCCATTGCCTAATTGCTTGAGCCCCAGCACCTCTTTCATTGCAAATTAAGCACACGATACAAGGGAATCACATTAGATGATCTCACAGTCAATTGTAGCCTTCAGTGAAATGAATCTAGAAGTAGAGTCCTTTGCTTTTCCAGGGCTGTCTTGAAAACACAGAGCGAGAATTGGGTAGAATTTTATGCATGAGTCATCTCTTATTCATCAGTGAAGTGCTGTACAGACTAATGGTGTCGAATATGCTATTTGTGTGTTAAGCTTATGTGCTACCCTTCACAACTCTACATATATAAATAATATAGACAACTGGCAGTTTAAGCATCCACCTTGCAGTTGATATAAATGAGGGACCTATTAAGAGACCAGTTAGGCTCATTCAACAACTGTGAAATCTCTATGGTTTTTTCAAGGTATGATGTTGTTCCATTGAAGAGCTATCTGAGGACTCTGTAGGTGGTACAATTTAAAACTGTGAAATTAAATATCAGCAAAATCTAGCCTGGAAATCTCTGAAGGCTTTCTGCTTAAAATAGCTGACTTACAAATGCACAACTTTAGCATAAATATAATATCGCTTGTGTTTTACATGTCTAGGGCATTTACTACTTGAAGTCCAGATCCTGCAATACACATCGTATGGAGCTTGCTGAAGGGTCAAGCCTTAAAACCACCAATTCATTACTGATTTGAGCAGTTTTGTTTATTCTTCAAGTCCCTGAGGTCCGATTATCCTCCCAGATGTACACACGTAGTTCCCACAAAGGTCACTGGAAGTTAAGTGCATATGCATGAGGACAATTGGACTCTGATCAGTGGCTGTGAAAATAGGATACACACCCATCCCATATTACATAACATAAGAACGGACATACTATGTAAGAGCAAAAATCCATCTATCCCAGAATCCTGTATTCCAAAACAGTGGCACAGAGGGAATGAACAGGCCAGACAATCATCAAGTGATCCATTGCTAGTTCTCTATTGTGAGCTTCAGGCAAACAGAGGCTAGGGACCCCATCCCTGCCCATCCTGGCACATTCACAAATGCTAGAAGAGGCAATTTGTAAAAGCTCTGTTTCATGGAAGCCCCAGCCTCTCAAAAAGAAAGTAGTGTGGTCTAGCGGACAGGGCATTGTAGAGCTGGGTTCTCTCCCTGGCTCTGCCACTGACAGGCTGTGTGACTTTCTTCAAGTCATTTCACCTCTCTGTGATTCCTTTCCCCTGCCCACCTCTTCTCTGTCTTGTATATTTCGACTGCAACATCTTCAGAACAGGCATCATCTGTTATCGTGTGATTGTAAAATGGCTTGCACAATGTGCCCTTGTACTCAGATGAGGTCTCTCGCTGCTATGGTAATGGAAGTTATCATCATCATCATCATCATTCTCTGTTCTAAAAGGAAAAAGATGAGTATATATTTCATGCTTCATGCATGTTGGGATGGATACTAATATTCATTGTGGAGACTGTAATACTTTCATTTCCTGCTAGTTTTATAGATTCAGAAATGGAAGGCCAGAAGGGATCATTATGATTGTCTGGGCTGACCCCCTACCTAACACAGGCCACAGACTTTCAAGGCTGGCGATAATTTCCCTGCACAGAGCTGAAAGCAACATTCTGTCGAGGATGTAGTTCAAACACAGCAAGGCTTCTAAGGCTTCTTGTCTGTGCTAAATCTAACCATACATAACTACACTTTGGAAATATTTGTATTGGCTGCTAGAGAGCTGGCAGTACAATATTGATTTTCCTTGACATGTATAGGTTGCACTGGGTCAGCCTACGTTTTTCACATAAAATCTTCTGACTTTACTGTTTTGCTCACAAGCCCTGAAGTGGTGAAATCACGACCAATGGCCTGAATCTCCTCCCTCCTCACGCTGGGATCTCCATCACGTTAATTGGTTTTATCTGAGACTTAAATTAGTTGTAACTAAAAGAGGATCAGGCCTTGCTAAAGGAATATTTGTGTGTTGTGGAATTTTATCTTGAACTAATTTTCTCTTTAAGCCCAGATAGACCCGGGATCTTTGCCTTTTTGTCGATCATCTTGACAAAGGCTGCCAGAAACTGTGCTCGAACTTAAGTATTCTGTTGCTAATTGGTGACTACTTTTACTTCTAGTTTACTTTAGGAGACCAATTTTGAACAATTTTGTCTGTTTTGCTATCTGGCTAACATCATCTGTGGGCCATCTGAATGGCTTCCATTCTCCCTATTCCACTTCACCTCTTTGCTTCCCCTGTATGGCCTTGTCACGAGTTGAGCTACCCCTCAGGCTTATAGCTCTTTCATCATCGGGGTTGGCCACCCGTGTACCTTCTCCCTACCTGTGTTTCCTATCACCCAGTTCCGCTTTACGGTTAAGTTTGTGGCTCCATGGGTAGCGCATTAAGTCCTAAGCTTGTCAATAAGGTGCCTCTTGCTGTGAGGTGGGAGGGTGACTCAGGCCCACACCTACTCCGGGTCCTGACCCAGGACCCTTAAAGGCAGCGTCACTTTAGCGCAGCCTGGTTGGTGGGACGTTCCCCGAAACTCACCAACCCTCGGGGTTCGTTCCCTGTCCCGGGTCACTTCCTCCTTCTCTTCTGTGCCTTGGCTTGCTCCTAAACAGTCGGTGGTTGTCCCGTCCGTCTTGTGGTCCGGCGGCTTTGTCCAGGGCACCCTCCTTTTCCCCTCTTCCGTTCTGCCGTCCTTCTCCCCTTCCTGCCTACTCCAGGCGTCTTTTGACCGTCCCGCTCCTCCTGACCGGGGGGGCAACCGGGGGGCTGCAGGAGAGCTTCCACCCCCAGAAGCCCGCAGAGCCAGCCCAGTCCTCCCCATCGGGGGCTCGTACCCCATTCCTCCCTCACCTCCTTCCACTTACCCTTCCCTAGCCCCCCTTCTTATTGATGTACAAAATAAAGATAACGTTTCTTCCAACATTGACTCTGTCTTTATTGAACAAAACTGGGGGAGACTGGGAAAAGGAGGTGGGAGAGGGGAAGAGAAAGGCTGGGAGAGGGGAGGGCAACTAACATGGTCAGGGGTTGGAAACAGGTCCCAGATGAAGAGAGGCTACAGAGACTGGGACTGTTCAGCTTAGAAAAGAGGAGACGGAGCGGGGACAGGATAGAGGTCTCTAAAAGCAGGAGTTGGGTGGAGAGGGTGCATTCAGAAAAGTTCTTCATGAGTTCCCATAAAGAAGGACTAGAGGACACCAAAGGAAAGGAATGGGTATCAGGCTTCAAACTAGTAAGAGAAAGTTGTTCTTGACAAAGAAAATAGTTAACCTGCGGAACTCCTTGCTGCAGGAGGCTGTGAAGGCTACAACTAGAACAGAGTTTAAAGGGAACTGAGATCAAGTCATGGAGGTTGGGTCCATGGAGTAGTCTTAGCCAGGGGGTAGGAGTGGTGTCCCTGCCCAAAGTTTGTGGAAGGCTGGAGAGGGATGGCACGAGACAAATGGCTTGGTCACTGTCTTCGGTCCATCCCCTCCAGGGTCCCTAGGGTTGGCCGCTGTCGGCAGACGGGCTACTGGGCTAGATGGACCTTTGGTCTGACCCAGGACGGCCATTGTAAGCTCAGGGCTCAGGGTCGGGGTCTCAGTGGAC
Source organism: Pelodiscus sinensis (assembly GCF_049634645.1). Classification (NCBI taxonomy): domain Eukaryota; kingdom Metazoa; phylum Chordata; order Testudines; family Trionychidae; genus Pelodiscus; species Pelodiscus sinensis. The sequence goes on from NC_134711.1 coordinate 314,125,137, forward strand.
CCCCTTGATTTTCATGCACACCTGCTCCTGGGTGGCCAGGCTGGCAGCTCTCCTGCCCTAGACAGCCACTTTCCTGTGCCTAGTGCCGGAGATTGTGGACGAGGTCCATGATGTCCGCACTAGCCCAGGCGGGTGCCCGCCTCTTGCGGTCCCGGGCAAGCTCCCGGGAGCTGCCAGCCTGGTCCCGGGAAGAGGGGGTGGGCTGGGGGACATCGGGTGGGTGGCTCTGTGCCGTGCCAGGTGCAGGGTCTGCTGGCTGGGTGCTGGCAGGCTTGCACCTGGCACGGGCACCGTAGCCAGCCCGTGCCCCTTTAAGGAGTCCGGGGCCGGGAGGGGGGCATAGAGTTTCCCTGGTGTTGGCCAGAGTGGCCACCAGGGAAACCTGGGGAGGGCTAGCCTCCCACTAGTTCGAATTAAGGGGCTACACACCCCTCAATTCGAACTAGTAAGTTTGAACTAGGCTTAATCCTCATAAAATGAGGTTTTCCTAGTTCGAACTAAGCGCTCCGCTAGTTCGATTCAAATTCGAACTAGCGGAGCGCTAGTGTAGCGGCTATGAATGTTAGTTCGAACTAACGTCCGTTAGTTCGAACTAACATTGTAGTGTAGACATACCCCACTTGTGCAGTGGAAGGAAAAAGGAAGTTAGAGTTAACAGTTCCAGTGGACAGTCCACATAGTACTTTACTGCTACATCCTGATAGAGATGCAATGATTGAATTAAGGTTTAAATAGACTACTCAAAAAATCAACTTTCACCACAAAACAAACTCAGTGAAAAGCACTTAGAGCAGCCCTTCATGTGTGTTAGTTAATGAGGAACTCATGGCTGCATTTTGCTAGCTCTGGGTCAGCATTGCTGATTTTTTGTAGTGAGTCTGGAATTCAAAATGTGAGGGTAAGTCCCTGATGCACTGGAATATGTTACAACAAAATAAATAGACACAAATCAGACATCAAGAATAATAATATACAAAAAACAGTGAGAGAACATTTTAAGCTCCCAGTTCAGCAGATGGGGATTAATTCACTTGTTAGTCCTCTTTTCATGGTGGAGTGGGTGAAGGAGAGAGCAAGCAATAAAGTCTTTTGCACTCTGATGTTCCGCAGTATTTTCTCTGGTGCTGTTGAGCCCCCTTTATTGGGTAGGAGATAACACCTACACACATCTAATGTCTTTCTCATTTTTTGATTTCTATTTACAGAAGATTACAGTACAAACTCTTTAATCCTAATTTATGACATGGGATACATATGATATAATAGAGATTAACTCATGAAGCAATTGACGAGCATTCGATAAATATTAAGCACATTAAGCACATTTTTGAATATCTGTCATATCTGTTTTACCAATACTCTCATAGGTGAGCCAGACTAATTTCAGCCATGTATTTGTCAGTTTTCAAGTGAGGCACGTGGGGTACGTCTAGACTACAGGCTTTTGTCGAATGAGGCTTTGTAGACAGATACTGTCGACAAAGCTTCTGTCGACAAAGACCGTCTAGACTACAGCCAGTTCTGTCAACAAAGTAAGCCACTTTGTCGACAGAGAGTCTAGACGCTCTCTTTTGAAAAAGCACAGTGTCAACCTTGACAGAACTCTGTCAACAAAAGGCATTATCATAGAATCATAGAATCATAGGACTGGAAGGGACCTCAAGAGGTCATCAAGTCCAGCCCCCCACCCTCAAGGCAGGACCAAGCTCCGTCTACACCATCCCTGACAGATGTCTGTCTAACCTGTTCTTAAATATCTCCAGAGAGGGAGATTCCACCACCTCCCTTGGCAATTTATTCCAATATTTGACCACCCTGACAGTTAGGAATTTTTTCCTAATGTCCAGTCTAAACCTCCCCTGCTGCACTTTAAGCCCATTACTCCTTTTCCTGTCCTCAGTAACCAAGAGGAACAAATTTTATCCTTCCTCCTTGTGACACCCTTTTAGATATTTGCAAACCGCTATCATGTCCCCCCTTAATCTTCTTTTTTCCAAACTAAACAAGCCCAGTTCATGAAGCCTGGCTTCATAGGTCATGTTCTCTAGACCTTTAATCATTCTTGTCGCTCTTCTCTGTACCCTTTCCAATTTCTCCACATCTTTCTTGAAATGTGGCACCCAGAACTGGACACAGCTGAGGCCTAACTAGTGCAGAGTAGAGCGGCAGAATGACTTCACAAGTTTTGCTTACAACACACCTGTTGATACAACCTAGAATCATATTTGCTTTTTTTGCAGCAGCATCACACTGTTGACTCATATTCAACTTGTGGTCCACTATGACCCTTAGATCCCTTTCCGCCATGCTCCTTCCTAGACAGTCGCTTCCCATCTTGTATGTACGGAACTGATTGTTCCTTCCTAAGTGGAGCACTTTCCGTTTCTCTTTATTAAACTTCATCCTGTTTACCTCTGACCATTTCTCTAACTTGCTAAGGTCATTTTGAATTATGTCCCTATCCTCCAAAGAAGTTGCAACCCCACCCAGTTTGGTATCATCTGCAAACTTAGTAAGCGTACTCTCTATCCCAATATCTACATCATTGATGAAGATATTGAACAGTAAGGGTCCCAAAACAGACCCTTGCGGAACTCCACTTGTTATCCCTTTCCAGCAGGATTTAGCACCGTTAACAACAACTCTCTGACTATGGTTATCCAGCCAATTATGCACCCACCTTATCGTGGCCCTATCTAAGTTATATTTGCAATATAAGAATATCATGCGAGACCGTATCAAATGCCTTACTAAAGTCTAGGTATATGACACCCACCGCTTCTCCCTTATCCACAAGGCTCGTTATCCTATCAAAGAAAGCTATCAGATTAGTTTGGCATGACTTGTTCTTCACAAACCCATGCTGGCTATTCCCTATCACTTTATTACCTTCCAAGTGTTTGCATATGATTTTCTTAATTACCTGCTCCATTATCTTCCCTGGGACAGACGTTAAACTGACCGGTCTGTAGTTTCCTTGGTTGTTCTTATTCCCCTTTTTATAGATGGGCACAATATTTTTCCTTTTCCAGTCTTCTGGAATCTCCCCTGTCTTCCATGATTTTTCAAAGATCATAGCTAAAGGCTCAGATACCTCCTCTATCAGCTCCTTGAGTATCCTGGGATGCATTTCATCAGGGCCTGGTGACTTGCTGACATCTAACTTTCCTAAGTGATTTTTAACTTGTTCTTTGTGTATCCTATCTTCTAAACTTACCCTCTCTCTGCTTGTATTCACTATGTTAGGCACACCTCCAGACTTCTCAGTGAAGACCGAAACAAAGAAGTCATTGGGCATCTCTGCCATTCCAAGTTTCCTGTTACTGCTTCTCCCTCCTCACTGAGCAGTGGGCCTACCCTGTCCTTGGTCTTCCTCTTGCTTCTAATGTATTTATAAAAGGTCTTCTTGTTTCCCTTTATGCCTGTAGCTAGTTTGATCTCATTTTGTGCCTTTGCCTTTCTAATCTTGCCCCTGCATTCCCGTATTGCTTGCCTATATTCATCCTTTGTTATTTGTCCTAGTTTCCATTTTTTATAGGACTCCTTTTTTATTTTGAGATCATGCAAGATCTCCTTGTTAAGCCAAGCTGGTCTTTTGCCGTATTTTCTATCTTTCCTACACAGCGGAATTGTTTGCTTTTGGGCCCTTAACAACATCCCTTTGAAATACTTCCAACTCTCCTCAGTTGTTTTTCCCTTCAGTCTTGCTTCCCATGGAACCTTACCTACAAGTTCTCTGAGATTATCAAAATCTGCCTTTCTGAAATCCATTATTCCTCGTAGAATGAAGTTTACCATTGTCGACAAAACTGCCGCATTCTGTTGACTTACTGTTGACAGAACTCGGCGGTAGTATAGATGCAGGTATAATTTTGTTCACAAAAATCCACTTTTGTCAACAAAACCCTGTAGTCTAGACACACCCATGGATAGTAGCATAAAATGGCACTTGGTTTACTGTTGTCATAGGGACATCTTGTAGGATCAGGATGATGAAGGTGTGAAGTTCCTAAGAGATGATGGGAGTGGCAGCTATGTTGGCAAAGGTCCCTTCAGCCCTTGATCACAAACAGCTGCTTCTTCCTGATTTTCCTCCCAAAATCTTTTTTTTTAACGTTTTTTGAAAGAGGAATGATGGGTGGATTAGACCATTCCTCATTCTTTTGTTCACCATTTAGGCCTAATTTTCAATACACCAGTTTGGGGGCACTGATTTTGGGCCATACATTTCACTGTTTTTCCAGGAATGATCTTAAATCTACCCTCAAATATCTGTAGATTTGTTTTATTTGTACTAATTCATTCATTCTGTCTTGTGCACTTTTCCCTATCAACATTTATTGTTTTAGATTCAAACATTTTATCACATTTCTCTCCCGTCCTACAGCTGGGCTCATATTTAGGGTATATTTTAGGCCCAGTTATTACAGTAGAACTCCTGCCTCATGTAGGAGGTGACCCCAAAATGGGGAGAGCTCTTGTCACTGTATTCTGGATTTGAGATCTTAGAGGAGGAATCAATCCCAGTGCACTCTTTCTCTCTGTCTCCCCGCCCCTCCACTGGGAGTTGCAGGAGCTCATGCTCCATGTGTAGCTTCTAGAAAGGGTATGGATAGTTCGATACTTGTCCTAGGTTAACTGTTACAGCAACTCTAACCAATTCCAGACATTGAATTGAATCTCTGAGGGCGTGTCTACACTACACCCATAGCATGAAATAAGCAACACAATTTGAGCTACGTAAATTGCCTAGCTTATTTTGAGTCAATTTCAAAATAGCATATTTCACAATTTGGTGCTGTCTACACAGCACTTATTTTGAAATAAATTGCTATTCCAAAACATCCCTTACTCCTTGTGGAATTAGGTTTACAGAAACGTTGAAATAGCGATCCTGTTATATTTCAAAATAACGGATGTACTCAAAAAACATGGAATAGCTCTGGAATCACAAAATAGCACTTTTAGTGTAGACGTAACCTGAGAGAACAGAAATGGGTTAAGAAGTTGCCTAAAGTCCTACAGTAAAAAGGTTTTAATAATACCAATTTGACCCACCTTGACTCATCATAAGCATACATCTCTATCCTAGTTAATCAAATCCAATTCCAGCAATCCTGAGGAAAGACAATCATTTTTCTTTGTTAATGCTCAGATAGCATGACAGAAAACCGTTTCAGAAATGTTCACTTTATAAGGACTTTGTTTTCCCCTCTGCTGGTCTCCATTGCCATAGGACTTGTTTACTCTACCACTTAAGGTGATGTAATATATGTTGCTCAGAGTGTGAAAAGGCCTCTTCTTGACTAGACTACAGGAGGTATCCCGGAAAAACTCTGCCGTGTCCAGGGAACGTGGTTGCTCTTCCGACATTTTTTGCAGAAGAGCAGATGCACTCTTTCGGAAGCCCTGTCTTCCTCGTCTCATGAGGAAGAGGGGTTCTTCCAAAAGAGGAGGTTCTTCCGAAATTTGACCCAGTGTAGACGGGCCAAATTTTGGAAAAGCCTCTTCCAAAAAAACAATCGGAAAAAGGTATGCAAAAAGCGGCAGTCTAGATTTACCCTGAGTCATATAAGTCACATTGACTGAAAGCGGTGTCTACACTGTACAGTGTTGGTGGAGGCTGAGCTCCTGCTGACATAGCTTCTGCCTCTGTCTTATTCTAGGACATTTTGTGCACAGATAGGGCACAATGTTAAGGTAGCAATTAACTATTGCCTCTATATAAAATCATGATATGCCCACAAAATGATTAGGGGTTTGGAAAGGGTCCCACATGAAGAGAGATTAAAAAGTCTTGGACTTTTCATCTTAGAAAAGAGGAGACTAAGGGGGGATATGATAGAGGTATATAAAACCATGACTGGTGTGGAAAAAGTGAATAAGGAAAAGCTATTTACTTATTCCCACACTTCAAGAAGTACTAGGGGTCCCCAAATGAAATTAATAGGCAGCAGGTTTAAAACAAACAAAAGGAAGTTTTTCTTCACTCAGCACACAGTCCACCTGTGGAACTCCTTGCCAGAGGATGTTGTGAAGATTAGGACTTGAACAGGGTTAAAAAAAGAGCTAGATAGTTTCATGGAGGTTATATCCATCAATGGCTATTAGCCACGATGGGTAGGAATGGTGTGGTTAGCCTCTGTTTGTCTGGAAATGGGTGACAGGAGGGGATCACATGGGGATTACCTGTTGTGATCCCTCCCCCTGGGGCATCTGTTATTGGCCACTGTCGGCAGAAAGGATACTGGGCTAGATGGACCTTTGGTCTGACCTAATATGGCCGTTCTTATGTGGTAATTAACCTTGTCATAGGGACAATAGTATGTTGTTTGTGTAAGCGTATAAAGAGGAGTGTCAGAGGGACGTGTCTTTGTCCAGCTGAATGGACAATCCTTCACCGAGTTCATTGTTATGGGGATACATGTCTTAGCCCTGTAGAATTTGCTGGGAGCTACTACTGAACTGCGTTGACAATAAACCCAGCCAAGTGCCTTCACTGTGGAACCAAGTCTGGGGTCTTTTGAGGTAGTTCAACTGAGGACTACTGTGACAGATATCTACAAGGAGGTGGGACAGCATACACTGAGAACACAAACACACAGCCAATAATCTATTATAGTTGCCAATTCCATACCCGGATTTTTTCCATGTTTGTACGTGCAGTGGGAAACAGGGGCTTTGAATGGAAGTGCTTCAGCAACCCTCGCTATATCTGTCCGTACAGGAATCAGTACAATAACTACTGAAATGCAACCATCTCTAGTATGTGACACAGCAGCACTAAACAATGGTTTAGAGAGTTATTCTCACATATTTCAGTTTGGGAGGTGGAAAACACCATCTAACAGAAATTGCAGTGGAAATTTGCTGTAGTGAGGAAGAATGTATTTGAAAACATGCAATGGCACGTTTAGTAGTCACAACTGGCATAAGGTTGATATCTCACCTGGAGTACCTTTAGTCACATGGTAGCTCTAATATCATGGTGAGTCATTTGTTATTAGCTCAAAGTGAAGAATGCAACCAATGTATCATCCTGTGAAACTACTGATCCTAGTCTCTTGATGGACGGGTCTGATCCAACTCCTACTGAAGGCAGCAAATACTTTGCATTGATTTCAGTGGGAGTTGAATTAGTCTAGATACAAATAATATTCTGTGAGGGCAATGAGAGTTATTAGTGTAATCGAAAGGGAGAATCAGTCTGGCTTTCTGATTTCTCTGGAGGCCTCCTTTTCCAGACATTATGAACCTGTCCTTGAGCAACTTGGGGATAAGAGATCACAGCCAAAGCTCACATGGCTGAAGTCTGTATTGGAATGAATTTACCTAAACTATTGGAATACAATTAATATGGTCAGTATACAACACAGCTTCCGAGGTTTGTTGCAAGGATGACGGTGGATTGCGTTTCTTTATACTAATTATTTCATACTGTGAGGGCTTAAAAAGGGAAGGTGAAATGCTCAATAGATGACGGTTAAGCAGCTGTCACTAAAACCATTGTGGTACTTTAAAAAAATGAAGACAGGTAAATATGGCATTTCACGGAATGTAATCTCCATTGTGTTTTCCTTTAATACCACTCACCACATCAGTTCTGTACTCTGTTTAGAAAGGCTTAATACCTTATCTGAAGAAATCCCACTCAGTCTTCTTCATGAGAAGATAATGACAGGTAATATCCCTAAGTGCATTAGTCATTCACAAACACTACTATGTATTGTGGGATTTTATGCCGACATCATTTTATGCCTCTGTGGTTCAGAATTTTAACAAATTAGATTGCATTACTTCCATGAAGCTCAGTGGTATAAGGAGGCAGAATAAATATCTCCTTAAACTGTATGTGTTTAAGCTTTTATACATTTCTCCCGTCAAACAAACCAATATGGCAACAATCATCACAAAGGCTTGCAAGTACTACATGATTATATCTATTTACCATTGTTGTCAAAAAGAGTCCTGAATCTTTCTTGCAAGTTGCTAGGGATGGCCTGAAATGCAATGAACTGATCAGGATTTCAAACACACTAAATTGTATAGGTACATGGATCTGAGACTTTTTTTTATATTTTTGCATGTGTATTTCCCCCCCACAATCTGTGGCATTTGGATACTAATCCCATTGTGTATGTCTACACTTGCAGCCTAATTCAAACTAGGGCTTCAAATGTAGGCATTCGGAGTTGCAAATCAAGCCCTGGATTTAAATATCCCGCGCTTGATTTGCACCTTCCTGGCTGGGCGCCATTTTTTGAAATTTACAAGCTTGAAGTAACTGCTCGCGTCTACACGCGGCAGTTAAATGGGCGTTCGAAATAAAGCCCTAGTTCGAACTACCTGTTATTCTTCCTGCAATGAAGTTTAACAGGTAGTTTGAACTAGGGCTTTATTTCGAACGCCCATTTCACTGCCACATGTAGACGTGAGCAGTTACTTCGGGCTTGTAAATTTCAAAAAATGGCGCTCGGCAGGGAAGGTGCAAATCAAGCGTGGGATATTTGAATCCCAGGCTTGATTTGCAATTCCGAATGCCTACATTTGCAGCCCTAGTTTTAATTTGGCTGCAAGTGTAGACATACAATTGTTAGTTCATGTATGCTTCTTGATCCTGGTTATTGGTCTGAGCCCATGCCTGAAAATCACACGGGGGCAGATTTGGTCACTTACTCACAATGAATAGCTATGAAGTGAGATATTACTCAGTGTAAGCATGACCAAATCTAGCATGTAACAAATATAGCTAGTACTGCTACCAAGTTCATAAGCAGTCTAGATATGTCTGAACAGTTTTTGCACCAAGAAAAAAGAACTATATAGTGTAAAACACAGAAGTAACTAGAAAAAATGTCATAAAACCAAGGAAGGAAAAATGTAAAAATGTAGACAAATAAAAAGAAAAAAGTCTTCCCAACAGACAGCTGTGATATAGTGTCGAATAGTCTCCAAAATGACGGTGATATTAGCTAATTAAAATCTATGTAGGCAAAAATGAACTGTAAAGAAGCATCCAACATTGCCAGGAGGAGGGGATGATCCAAAAGATATTTTCAACTTTGTAACTTCTAGCTTTTCGGATTTATATAGTAAGAGCTAGTTAGTATACTGATTCTTGGCCAAGAAAAGAAGAAAATATCTGCATTATTTACCAAAGTAAGACATACCTAAATCTTGTAGCCTAATCAGGTGAGAGCACAGTCTTGCTCTATAGATAGAAGGCTGTCTCAGATTTACCCTCTCCTAGGGTTGCTCCCGGGATTGGTACCATTTCCCCTCTTCTGGGCTTGGCTTAAAAACAAAATCTAGGCCTTATTGAAGAAGGTAAAATATATTCTAAGCATTTTGCATCTCCTTACAACTCCTTTGTTCTCCAATCCAGTAAGGAAGGATAAACTGTCTCTGTCTCTCACAGTTAAGAACCTCCATGAATCTATCTGTCTCTTTTTTGACCTCTGTTACAGTTCTAGCCTTCACTGCATCCTCTGGCAAGGAGTTCCACAGGCTGACTATGCACTGAATAAAGAAAACTTCCTCTTGTTTGTTTTAAACCTGCTGCCTATTAATTTCATTTGGTGACCCCTAGTTCTTATATTGTGGGAATAAGTAAATATCTTTTCTTTATTCTCTTTTTCCATACCACCCTTAATCTTGTACATGTTGGTTTGAGCAAAACACCTCTATCCAATATGTTTCATCTCACTGCATCTGTAAGAAGGAGGCAGTGTGTTCTTTTATTTGAGAAGCATGATTGCACCATAACCTGTTATCGGGGTGTTGTGGTAACATGCTCCTAGAATGTGTTTATGTGAATACAGAGAGCCTCAGAGTATTTGTGTTTTTGCTTCACCAGCCCAGTTCTTGCCAGATTCTGTGATCTTTCAAGCACACAGGTTTTGTATCAGGGCCTAACTTCTGTTCACAACCTGATTTTTCCCATTGTTGTTTTGTTTTTTGCTGGTTTTTTGTTTGTTTGTTGTATCAGCATGGCCTGGCTACCTCATTTCAGGCATTAAGCCTTATAGCAGGCCTTGTGTCTCAGGCTCTCTCTCTCTACTACCGTAACTTGGAGTGTTTATGATAATGCTACAAGATGCATTCCACATTGTGGCTAATGGAAGGGGAAATTCTAACCTGCTCATTTCTCTCTTTAAGTATCAGTGTGTTTCAGACTGATGGTAAATGTAGGGTCAGATTCAATTCTGACTGAAGTCAGTGGGAGTGATGTTGAAGCCAGAAGGGGCTGGACAGGACCCCTATAATCTAATTTCACTTTAGTAAATCAGGGACCTGAAGTCAGGACTCCTGGGTTATATCTCAGCACTTACTGACTCACACTATGACCATGAGCAAATTGTTTAACCTCAGTGCTTTAGTCTGCACATGGGTAATATAGATTCAACACTTCACAGTGCTTCTAGAAGATTTATCTAGTGTAATTTAATGTATATTTATAATGTATAGTTTAGTGTATGCTTATAATGTATAATTTATGGCTTTGTGATTGCAATATGAAAGGTGTGATAGAAGTGCAAAAAAATTACTACACTTATTAAAATCTTCAGCTGGCATAAATCAGTATTTGTTCTCTTAAAGTCAATGGAACTGTACTGATTTACACCACTTGGGGGATCTGGCCCATTTAGCTATGCTTCAGTTATTACCGTATAATTTGGAAAGAAACTCAGCAAGCATTTTTTATTCCTCTTCTCTCCCCAGGCTTCTATAACTGTCAAGGAAAACTGACTTTAAAATATAAATGACACACTGGTAAGTAATATTTGATTAAATTTGTACATTTTATTTTTGGCACATTATGTTAAATAATTTGATCTCATTTAGCAGCAGCTGATTCTTTTAATATTGCCTTAAGCACAGCACTCATTTTGTTAAAGGAAATGTATACTTTTGTGAATTTTCCTATCTCATCGACTAATGTGGCATACAGCTTAATATTCACTCTCTTCTTTTGCATCATTTCTGGGTGACTTATAGGTCAGTTGAATGTAGCACTGAGCCCTTTAGAAATTAGAATCATTTGTAGATTCTCACGGTGATGCTGGTTGCCTATCATTCCTGAAGTTCAAAGAATGCCATGGACGTGAAATTCATCCTCCCTTTTTTAAATCTGTAGGAAAGGCTGCATGGGCATTGACAGTTACCACACTCAATATGTCTCAGTCTGACAATCCATTAAAATAGTTCCATCTTGGCTTAAGTTAGTATTGATATACTTTCAGTGCTCTAATTTATACCATGTATCTTGGAAATATAACTTTTCCAAACCATGATTTTTAAAGGTTTTGTTGGGAAGTACAGCATTTTAGTCAGTAGACAGGATGCTGATGATTGCAGTGAAAATTGGATTGTACTCTTATAAAAGTGTGCAAATAAATACATGGATAAATAAAATGTAATAATATATTTATAACCTATACATTTCCATTAACTCCAGGGGGTGTTATCTACTGAACAATGGGGGATCTGATCATTTAACCATTTTTAATTGTATAGTCTTTAGTGATATTGGCTGGTACTCTACACGCTACCAAAATCTCTGTGTCTCTGATAACTATACATGAATAATTAGGATACACAAACCTATCTAATTAATAATTCAATCAAGAAGCTGTTAAGGCATTTGATATGTTTTGGTTTTAATCAACATAGCTGATGTTTATGTTTATCCTTGAATGTTAGGGTATAAAGATTTGCAATAATTTAGGATGTGACTATTTCAATAACATTAAGGGCTGAAAAAGTTCATGTCCTCTGAAGTTATATTTCTAAAAGATTTAACATGCTGTGCAAGAAGGAAGTGGAAAAATAGCTTGCACTCTGTGATACCTATTGATGATTGACAATATATTTGCATACTATGCAATTAAATGACTTTTTAGAGAGACGTAAACCCAAAGACCTTTTTTTAATAGGATATAAATTTCAGAGCAACCAAAACAGATGCAACATTTGAGGCAGATATAGCTTTGTATAATTGCCTCCATGGGAAAATGTTTTTATTTGAATGCTCTACCATTTTGTCTTCTCAAAGTACTTTTTCTTGTTAAATAATTGGGAAAGTTAGTCAACCAAATCAAAAGAATAAAAAAGCTCACACTTAAAAAGTGAAATGAACAGAAAGGAATACAGGTGGCACTATTAAAACACAAACACAGAGAGAGAACTCCTCCTTGGCTATGTTTTTGGTTCTCACCTTTTCCTTATTGAAGTTCAGCATGTGTAAAAGTATATATGATAATCTTAAAGTTATATTGACTTGATTAAGTTTAGTTCAAACCACTGAAGGATGAAAGTGGATCCTTGCCAGGCATTTTAAATATTTTATTCATTCTTTTTCCCTCAAAAAGGGAAGCATTATTTATTTATTTATTTATTTATTTATAATATTTTTACCCTGTATTACAAGCACCAAGTTTCAAATATTCTGGTAGGCTTCTGAATTTATATAGCTCCTTTTCAGCAATTGTACACAGGGAAAGGGAGAGCTTATTCCATTGTGGCATTCAGAGGTCAGTGTATCCCTAAGGAGGTAGGTGTGGAAAATTAAATTGTTTCATAGTCACAGTTTGTGACATGGGAAGATCATAGAGTTGCTGATTGGGCAAAAAAACTGGACAAATGAAAAGCTTTAAGAAAAACAGCAAGGATCCCAAGAGATGGCAACACTGATGGGTAGGATCTTTTAAACCACAATATTCATACAGGGGCACCTGGGCTAAGGGTCTGTCTTCTGCCTGTGCTGTGCTCACTTCAGGATCAGATGAGGTGAGGTTATGTGCTCAACCACCGTCAATTAGAGTATAATGCAGAAGAGAGCACAGGTGTTGCTGAATTTACACTCTAAATAGGCAGTACCGTTTTAAATAGGTGGTACCAATACATGTGTTGTAGAATGGGGGGGCTATTGTCATGGTTAAGGGGATTGTCTGAGGTTCAGCACGGCTGATTTCTGTTCCCAGCGGTAACCCAGATCTTCTGGATGATGTTGGACACTTAGGGTGTGTCTAAACTACACCCCTCTGCCAACGGAGGGATGTAGATTAGGCACATTGCTATTGCAAATGAAGCGGGGATTTAAATATCCCGTGTTTCTTTTGAATAGAAATGGCCGCCACGTTTTGCCGCTGCGGTACTTTGCCAGCAAAAAGTGGCAGTCTAGACGGGGATCGGTCGACAAGGAAAGCCTTTTCTGACCGATCCTGTAAGCCTCGTTGCCTTTTGAAGAACCTTTCCATTGGTGACTTCATTGTGCCCTGTGGTATTGAGTATTAGGTGTAAATTGTGTAGGTAGAAACTGTTTAATCTTTTTCTTGATAAGCATAAGTCATCCATGCTTCCCCACCATACATGAGCGTGCTGAGGATGCAAACTTGGTACACTAGCATGTTTGTCTTGATGGCAATCATTGAGTTGTTTCATGCTTTTTTACTTAGTCGAAGTAAATAAGGTACTAATTATAGGGAATTTCTGTTTGCTGAGGATGCTGCTCTCATAGTCCTCCATGAACTTACAGACTGCCTTTTGAGTACCCATCAGGCATTTGCTATCACCCTCAGCATCTGGAAAATGGTTGTATTAAGACAGGGGATTACACAAGATCCTTCTGTTACATAAAATGCAAACCAGCTAGAAGCAGTCCACAAGTTCAGCTGTTTGGAGTCTATAGTGATCTCTTACTGGGTGAAGAACTAAATGTTCACATTCAAAAGACTGCCACCAGTTAGCAGACTAACTGAAATGATGAAGTAGGGATAAATATTTACAATAATTATGCATATTATAGTAGCATATAGCAGTGTCAACTGAGATTGAGCTTCGTTGTAGAGACATATATTAAGAGAGAGTCCTTTCCCCAGAGAATACAATCTAAAAAAGACAAGAAGAAGAAGAAGTGAAGGGGAACAGAAGTACAGAGTGATAAAATAACTTGCCCAGTATCACTTACAAAGTCAATGCTAGATCTAGGAACAGAAAGATATCCTGAATCCAAGCCCAATGCCCCCTATTACAGTAAACTTCCGATAATCCGGCACCTTTAGGACCCGGGGGTGCCGGATTATCAGATATGCCGGACTATCGGAAGGGGGTGCTATGAAGGGCCTGGGGTGGGGTGTGGAGGGGATGCTGGTCAGTTTCAGCAGCGGTTGAATCGGGGACGCCTGGGACAGAGCAGCTGGGGCTGCCCCTCGGCGCTGCGATGCTGCGGGACCAACCGGGCAGCACTCCAGCTGCTCTTCCCCAGGCATCCCCAAGAGCAGCTGGGGTGCTGCCGGGTTGGTCCTGCAGCCCTGAGGGGCAGCGCTATGGGACCAACCCAGCAGCACCCCAGCTGCTCTGCCCCCGGCTTCCCCGATTCAGCTACTGGTCAGTTTCAGCAGCGGCTGAATCGGGGAAGCCGGGCGCAGAGCAGCTCCAATTGTCCAGCAGCCGGAGCACTTCCAGGTTCCTGATGGTGCCGGACCATCAGAAGTGCCGGAGCATTGGATGCCGGACCAATGGAGTTATACTGTTACTGAACAATACTTCTTCTCACCATGCCTGCCAGATTTTGAAAATCTGAAATCAGTTGATTGGGTCTCACATGACCTCTCTCTTTGAGTACCCTAGGGCTAATCACAACAGGAAAGGTTTGCAAACCAGAGCATTCAAGTTAAGAGCTTTAAAACACTCATAATTTAATCTGCTGGGACTTTGGATGTCCAGCAAGAATAAATATAGGAGACAATTTTAGCATTTCTTAATCATGCTTAGAATCCTCTGGGCCCCTTGGCTTTACTGCTACTCACTATTATTCACCTACCCTTAATAGGTATAATTTTATGGGAATTCACATGACGTAGCATGATGGTTTCTTGCTGAAGGCCCCAGCAAGCCTTGCTTGTATTGCTCATGTGTTACAGTAGGGGAGTGTGACTCATACAGTATTTGTGAAAATAATTCCTAATCTGGTGTGATAGTGCTAAATTATGGAAGAACAATGCTAATGTAAAGTGATGTACCAGCAAGACCATTTTATAATGTGTCCTTTTCTGCAATTTCCTACTTAACCTATTTCATGCCTATTTAAAAAAATCAGAGAGAAAGTAATGGAAGAGACAGCATTCCAATATAACCTTTGACCACAGTCACTGGCTTTAGAGCAGTTATTAAGGGTTATAAGAGTTAAATTAGCTATCCTAGTTTAAAACAGGGCTAAATTTTAACTTTACAATCTGCCCTGAGCACAGGAGGTAAATGAATAAGGGAAAGGCAGTACCTAGTAAGGGAGATGATTCCAAGTGAAGCAGGTACACTGAAAAAAGTTACTGAGGTCGTGTTGTGGGAGAAGCAGGACGATGGGTCATTGAATTTAGCATCATGAGTAAGAGTGTGGGATAAGAGTAAGAGGGGTAGGTGCGGGAAATGTGACAAGATGAGATGTAGGAAGCAGCAGAGGTATGCAAGACATTTTAAACATTTGTCTTCTTATTCAACAGTCATGTCATAATCTGAGTTCAACCATTCAAATGATTTCATATATAAAAGAATTTGTAATATGGTAATGATTTCCTCCCTGAAGTTCTGGTCTTGAGTATGAAGTCCCCAATTTGGAGAAATGAAAATCGTCTCAAGTTACCAGTTCTATGGAATTTAATCGAGAACATTTCCATAAATATTAGACGGGTGATGACAAATCTTGCATTGACATGCTACATTTTAAGAACCACCTTACACATAACAAACATAGGCATAGAGAGATTGAGGGATTTAACTAGCAGAGTGGAAAATTGAACTCTAATCTCAGGAGTCCTAGTCCCAATGTCCAATGGCATCCTTCCTTTCGGTGATATTACATAGTTTGTGGTTAAACATCAGTCTAAGGAAA
Source organism: Pelodiscus sinensis (assembly GCF_049634645.1). Taxonomy (NCBI): domain Eukaryota; kingdom Metazoa; phylum Chordata; order Testudines; family Trionychidae; genus Pelodiscus; species Pelodiscus sinensis. Next base: position 314,141,026 of record NC_134711.1, read on the forward strand.
GTGGTCTTGCTCCAAATTCTCTAGCATTTGAATACACAGTAATTTAACTTCATTTCATTTTCAGTGTTACTTGGGGGCTGAAAATGTGGATGAGGGATTGGTGCTTAAGACAAAAGCATCTTTATAATGATCACATTTTGCTTTCCTTAAATTAAAACAATAACATGAAATGATGTTTCAGCATTATAGAGTGGGAGTTAACCCAAAGAAAAAGGCTGCACATGAAGCATCAATATCAGTAGAATGCTTCACAGTAGAGGAGGACTTTGACATAGTAGTTATTACTTGACCATGATAAATATCAATAGAATGTTCAATACTTACACGAGAACACATGAATAGCCATACAGGGCCAGACCAAAGGTCCATCAAGCTCAGTGTCCTGTCTTCTAAGAGTGACCAATTCCAGCTACCACAAAGGGAATGAACCGAACTGGTAATCATCAAGGGTATGTCTACACTACAATGTTAGTTCAAACTAACGGACGTTAGTTCGAACTAACTTTCATAGGCGCTACACTAGCGCTCCGTTAGTTCGAACTTAATTCGAACTAACGGAGCACTTAGTTCGAACTAGGTAATCCTCATTCCACGAGGATTAAGCCTAGTTCGAACTTACTAGTTCGAATTAAGGGCTGTGTAGACCCTTAATTCGAACTAGTGGGAGGCTAGCCCTCCCCAGGTTTCCCTGGTGGCCACTCTGGCCAACACCAGGGAAACTCGTCTGCCCCCCTCCCGACCCCGGACCCCTTAAAGGGGCACAGGCTGGCTATGGTGCCCGCGCCAGGTGCAAGCCTGCCAACACCCAGCAGACCCTGCACCTGGCACGGATCGAGCCACCCACCCGATGCCCCCCAGCCCTCCCCCTGTTCCCGGGACCAGGCTGGCGGCTCCCAGGAGCTTGCCCGGGACCGCAAGAGGCGGGCACCCGCCTGGGCTAGTGCGGACATCATGGACCTCGCTAAGTTAGTTCGAATTAGTGCTGTAGTGTAGACGTACCCCCAGTGATCCATCCCCTATTGCCTATTACTAGCCCATCCTGGCTAACGTCTATCAATGGATCTACATGAATTTATCTAGCTAATTTTTTAACCCTGTTATGGTCTTGTTCTCTGGCCATGAGTTACATAGGTGGACTGTGTGTTGTGTGAAGAAATATTTCCTTTAATTTTTTAAAAAATCTGCCGCCTATTAATTTCACTTGGTGGCCTCTAGTTCTTGTGTTATGACATCTGAGGAGAACATAACACTTCCTTATTTACTTTCTCTGTACCAGTCATAGCCCTCAATCATGCCACCTCCTCCCTTAATCATCTCTTTCCCAAGATGAATGGTTCCAGTTTTATTAATCTCCCCTCATATGGAAACCATTCCATATCCCTAATTATTTTATTGCCATTTTCTGAAACTTTCCCAATACCAGTATATCTTTTTAGTGAGGAGTGACATCTGCATTCAGTATTCAAGAGGTGGGCATAGCATGGATTGATATAGAGAGGCAATATGGTATTTTCTGCCTTATTATCTATCCCTTTCTTTAATGATTCCCAGAATTCTGTTCACTTTTTTTTTTTTACTGCTGCTGCACATTGAGTGGATGTTTCCAGCAAACTATCCACAATCACTCCAAGATCTTTTTCATGAATGGTAACAGCTAATTTAGATTCCATCATTTTATACATATTGTTGGGATTATATTTTCCACGGTGATTTACTTTGTATTTATCAACACTAAATTTCATCTGAAATTTTGTTGCCCAGTCACCAAATTTTGAGAAATCCCTTTGTAGCTTTCACAGACTTCCTGGGACTTAACTGTCTTGAGTAGTTTTGTACCTGACTGTAAAATAAAAAGGAAGAACAGATTAGGTTGCAGAGAGGTCAGCATACAGCAGTAAAAAATTCTCCATAGACTATATATAGTAAGAGAAAATGTTGAGTAGACAAGACCATAGTGTAGAATCTGAATGAAAAATGCCAACTCATAAGAAACAAATATACTAGGAAAGTGACAGTACTAGACTCCTAATCAAAAAAACATACTAATGGCTGCGTCTAGACAGGCAAGTTTGAATTTCCGCAAGCACACTGACGATCTCATGTAATATTGTCAGTGTTCTTGCGGAAATGCTATGCTGCTCCCATTCAGGCAAAAGCCCTCTTGCGCAAATACTTTTCCCCCGAGGGCCAGTGTAGACAACACGGTATTGTTTTGCGCAAAAAAGCCCCGATCGCGAAAATGGCAATCGGGGCTTTCTTGCGCAAAACCACGTCTAGATTGGCACAGACGCTTTTCCGCAAAAAGTGCTTTTGCAGAAAAGTGTCCGTGCCAATCTAGATGCTCTTTTCCGCAAATGCTTTTAATGGAAAAACTTTTCCGTTAAAAGCATTTGCGGAAAATCATGCCAGTCTAGATGTAACCATTGTGTACAGTTCTGAAAGAAATCAAGGAGGCAAACAAGTCCAATAAAAAAGTATTCACAGGGTTTAACTGTCCACCTATAAATTGGTTTAATGTCACAAAAAGACAAAATTTAGAAAGACAGTTTTGTATGTGAGTGTGAAACCTGTATTTGGCTTTTTTCAGTATACAGGCAGTCCCTGAGTTATGCGGATCCGACTTATGTCGGATCCGCAGTTACGAACGGGGTTTGCTGCCCGTCTCCCTGGTCTGCAGGGACCAGCAGACCAGGGAGATGGGAAGCAAAGCCTCTGAGGACGCCGGCAGCGGGACAGCCGCGGCGCGTCTGGGCTGTCCGCTGCCCGTGTGCTCCGCGGCTTTGCTCCCCGTCTCCCCAGACCAGGGAGACGGGGAGCAAAGCCGGGGAGCACGCGGGCAGCGGACAGCCCAGACGCACCGCGGCTGTCCCGCTGCCAGCATGTTCCGTGGCTTTGCTCCCCATCTCCCTGGTCTGCTGGAGACCAACAGAGCAGGGAGACGGGGAGCAAAGCCGCGGAGCACGCGGGCAGCGGACAGCCCAGACGCGCCACGGGACACTGTGTATTCCTCATTTTTTTGAGAGAGCACCAAGCACAAGACAGGCACCCACTATATCTTTACAGGCTTGATCCTGCATCTTTCAGGTCAATGGCACCTTTCCCCTTAATTTGAATGTGACAGGATGAGGGGGTCTGTCTGAGGGGGGAAAAAGTCTGTACCTAGAAACCTCACAATATTTGTACTCCATATACTTAAAATATTTCCTAAGCAATCCAAGGCAGCTCCCATCTCCATGCTTCTTTCTCTGTGAGGATGAATTTTCCATTAATGTTGACTGAAGTGCATGACAAACAAGGTTAAAGCCTGAGCCTTTAGTTTGCTAAGGTTTGTGAGGATGAATTTTTTTTTAACTGACTTGATTTACACTCAATAGAAACATCCCTAAAATGAGATTTAAAATTATTCAGTAATAAAAGGTATTAAGATTTATAAAATGAATGTTCTTAAGCCACAGTACAGCTGTACAATATACATAATATACCGGATATTTAATAACTTTAGTTCCACTTTCCCTTTATCCTGGATTCAAGTCAGAAATCTGTGATATTTAGTTGCATTCTGAGGGCTTTCAACTTTCCTGTTGACTTCGTTAGGTATTGAGAATTCTAAGTATTGCACAAAATCGGGCCATCTAAGTCACGCTATCACAAACACAGAAATATGGATTTCTCTGTCAGACCAGGATGAAGGCATGCTGTGCGGGACACTAGTACCTTGAAGAATTAGTATGTATATAAGATATGGAAGTTATGTTTATCTGAACGTGTGAAATATTTGAACGTTTTCCTCAGAATGAAATAATGATGTTAAAAAATATCCTAGTGGTTCCGGAACACTTTGGAAGTCAAAAATAAATGAGGTGGGTTTTTCCATCCTAAGAACCTACTTCAAACACATTAAAAGTCACATGATTCCAAGATGCAAGCTGAGCTTGAACAGGTTGGGTACGGCTGCCATGCAATCCAAAAAAGCTTTCCCTCTTGGCTTTTAACCTTTGCTTTCTTGCAAAGGGGACCACTTCTCTGAAAGACTTCTAATTTCTTAATGCATAGGTACTTGAAATTACTTCTCTCTTCAGTGTGGAGCTGGCTCTGCAGTTAGTCTACCCCCTTTTCTTCGAATGTTGTGAGGTTTATAACTTGTAACTTCCGTCATTCCTAGTGTAAACTATTCTGTGAAGATTGAGATATGGATAAAATGGTAACTTTCTTTTCCATTTCTGATTTTTATAATTCTTTAAAGTAGTTGGTCCATTAGAGATGAGTGAATGATGACCGTGAATATTTATTAGAACAAGTTAGTTGATTGATGATTCTGGTCACAGTTATCTACTTTTTTAAAGATGACAAGTCATTGTAGGCTGTGTCAGTTATTGGATTCCCACCCCAAAGTACATGGAAAGGGCCTGATTTTCAGAGGCATGAGGGCTCAGCATTGTGTGAGAGCTAGTTCCTTTTAATTTGTCTGAAATTAAGCCCCTCAGACCATTAGCCACATTTGAAAATGTAGGCCAAACTATTGAAAAAGAGAACAAAATTCCATCTAATGAAATTGCTATTCAGAATTACTTCATTTCTTTTGAAAAATCTGGATCATAAGCAGTACGCTGTGGGTATCAAATATTCTTATTTTAAATGTTTAGGGCATTGTAGATGAAGTAAAACAGTCAACTATAAACAAACATTTTCAACATAGGGGAATATCCAAAAAATGTTATGTACAGATATGCAAGAAATAAGAGTGATTAACAGAGTAGACAAGGTGAGCATGCAGTTGTCTCTGTATGCTGTTGCTGTTTGGTGAGTTGCTCAAGTGGGAAGTCTACATGATAGCTAGAAGTCTAAATAACAAGATGAGTGAACTAGATAGAGCAGTGTTTCTCAACTGGTGGTACGAGTCTCCTTAGGGGTACTCGAGAGAAGTCTGGGGGAGGGGGTACATCAACACAACTGAAATTTGGAGAAAAGTGAATTTTGGTTTTAAGTTTTACAGCATTTTATTATTTTTGTACTTTTTACACACAAAAATGTCATTTCCCACCCAGCTACGAGTAAGTTGTTTAAACAAATGTGTTGCAATGGTAGAAAAAAATGTGTGTCTAAAAATTGTAGGTACTCAGGGTACTTATAATTTTTTTAAAAAAGAGGGCATTTATCACTTTTTTTAAAAAGGGGGTATTTTTAAAAAAAGGTTGAGAAACACTGACCTAGAGTACCTTGTATTTAAGGAGGATATTGATATAATAGGCATCACAGAAACTTGGTGGAATGAGGACAATCAATGGGACCTAGTGATGGCAGGGTACAAACTATATAGGAAGGACAGAACAGGTCTTGCTGGTGGGGGTGTGACACAATACATGAAAAAAAATGTAGAATCAAATAAAGTAAAAATCTTAAAATGAAACAAAATGTTCCATAGAATCTCTATGAGTAGTAATTCCACTCTCTAATAATAAGAATACAGCCTTAGGGGTATATTATTGAACACCTGACCAAAATGGTGACAGTGACTATCAAAACAAAAAAACTCATTAATAGTGTGGGATTTCAACTATCCCCACATTGACTGGGTACATGTCACCTCAGGACGGGATGCAGAGATAAAGTTTCTTGACACCTTAAATGACTGCTTCTTGGACAAGCTGGTTCAGGAACCAACAAAAGGAGAGGCAATCCTTGATTTAACCCTAAATGGAGTGCAGGATCTGATCCAAGGGGTTAATATAACTAGACCGTTTGGAAAGAGTGACCATAATATAATAAAATGTAACATCCCTGTGGTGGGAAAAGCACCTCAGAAGCCCAACACCGGGGCACCTAAGGACCAGGGGGCAAGGGCCCGAGCACTCACCATCTCTCTGCTCTGTCTGGAGCCACAGGGAGACTTAGAGAAGTTAGCGGGGCTGCAGACACAAAAAAGACCTTGGGACTTTGTTGGAAGGGGTGGAGCATTGTGCTATTCTCCCCAAGGCAAAGCTTCATCTGCCATCCATGTAGAAAGGGAAGTGGCCTAATTGGTGGAGAACGGTAATGTAGTTGTGCCTTAGGAGCTGTTATTTATAGGCTGTGATTTCTTGTGGAATTTTTCAAGATAAATAAATAAATAAATAAATAAATAGATATATTCCAAGTAATTATTCTTTGAAAAAATGATCTTCTCTAGCATAGGCACTGGACTTTCCAGATTCCGTTCTCTTAGTGTACGTCTACATAGCAATAATATTTCAAAATAACTTAGTCCGCGTCTACACAGCAGGCAGTTATTTCAAAATAATATTGAAATACTGTCAAGCTTCAGGACTTCTTACTCTGACTCCTGTAACCCTCAATGTACAAGGAGGAAGGGAAGTCAGAGGAAGAGTGCTCTATTTTGAAATAAGTGCTGTGTAGACACTCCCAATTTTGAAATAAGCTATTTTGAAATAAGCCCTGCTATTTAGACTCACTCTTTGAGATTGTGTCTTTCTAGAGGCCCCAGAAAATATTTTTAGAACAAGTCTGATTTCTGAGAAAATGTAATAGGCACATGTTGGTGGATGGTATAATGGGGAGATAAGATACTCAACGTTCGGAAAAGTAGCGAGGAGTCAGATTCAGACTAACACGGCTACCCCTCTGATACTTGACTCAATGTTTGGAATTTCTCTTGCGTTGATTGTTTGATGTTTCACATGGTATAATTTTTGTCCTCTGATTGGGTAAATACAAGTCTTTCATACCCATGTCTAAAAGTAAATATTCAAGTGGGTGTGATTAAAATTTGCTTTCTGCCAGCATCATATGAATAAAATGTAATCTCTCAAAAGCAGAGAGAAATAAAAAAAAATGCAAGGGTTGCACACATACCTGAAGTGAACACAGTATGAGATTGAAGTGAAAACAATCAGTATTTTTGTCATTTTCAAGCTCCATCTTAAACATTAAACAGTTGCAATCAGCATTTCTCTTTCCTCTTTTTTTCCTTACCGTTCAATTTTCTTTTCCCCAATTCTTCTGCATTTATGTAAATCCTGAAGAATGTGATAACTTGTGAATCATGTGCCAAACAGTTCTACAGGGAGAATCAACGGAAGAAAAATCTGTGAGTTAAATTATAATTTAATATCGAATAAAGAGACAGGTACTCTTCTAGCACTTGGGCGATGTGAGGTCAATTATCTCACATAGCCTCTCTGTGCGTTATGTGTAAAGTGGGGATTAAAATCCTACTTCACATGGGATAAATACCTTAAAGATTGTGAGGTGCTCAGATACAATGGTGAGAGTGTGCCATGAGTACCTCATATAGATATCATACATTTCAATTGTCCAAATCATCTGAGTACTTAACTACATCCCATTGACTCCCCAAAAAGCTTTAGTTCCTCTTAATGCATGTATAAAACATCCATTAGTTTTAACAGAAATTATGCACATGCCATGAGTGAAATAACATCAGGAAAAAAATGTAATATAGGGGTTTTTTTTCATACAAATCTTTTTTATACGGGGATATTTTACTTTTTGTTATACCTTCCATGGATCCTCATAAATTATTACCTATTCTTTTCAAAATATTTTTTAAAAACCTTTTGAAATCAAGAACCTAATTTCTAGAAGAATAATATATAGTCTTCCACTAGGATATCTTTATTCCCTGTTGATTACAGAACTGTCTTGTCTTTATTTTCAGTGATTAAAATGCTTAAACTTATTATTACAGCTTTGCTGTTACCAAGGTAATAAGACACCAGGTAGGAAATTAAGGGTATTCTTTTCTTGATGTGAATGCATACACAAAGATCTCCTATTAGCAAACAGACTTTAAGCACATACTTTACTTTTTACAAAGCAAATCCTTGTTCTGTCATGAAATACAGTAATTTTATAATTTTTTCCACACATAACCCTCAAACTTATATTTGAATGAAATTCTGTTTTCCTGACTAGGACCACTAAGTGTTAATGTAAAATTATAAATAATAATTTATCACATTACTATCCTAAATCTGAAAAGGTAGATAAAGATGAACACACACACACAAACACAATATCATCCTTTGCATAAAGAGAAATAATTAGATCAGAAGACTTATTTATTTCTTACAAAAATGTAGTGGGTTCTGTCCAGTATCTTACTGATTCAGTGCCACAAGATGTCAGTACAGTTTAAGCAATGACAGAAAACTGCGATATTGTGAACAGTACTGAAAATAGGCATGGGGGCGGGATCACACTGAATTATGAATCATTTTCTCAGAGGAAAGTGGCTACAGAGTAGATCTCATCAGAGAAAAAGCATTTTGTCCTGTGTATTTAGAACTATAATGCCAACCAAAATCTGTGTAGTGACTACTTTATATCCCTGTCTGCACTCTACTTTACTATTAATTGTACAACATATAAAAAAAGCTGCATCTCAATAAATAATACTTCTTCATGGAGAGCACGTGTGTTTCAGCAGTTTGTTGGATTTCAGTGATATTTTCTCATAGTTCGAAAGAGACAGAGAGAGAGAGAGAGAGAGAGATCATATTAATGACCCTTTACACAATCACCTCGCTTGTAACAGGAGCTAATATGTTTCCATTATAATGGAAACATATAACGGGTAGTTAATCACCAAGAAAATTCATTAGCTGAATGTCACCAGGAACCTATGTACTGTAGCAAATGAACAGCGGACAACAGTTTTAGTTTTAATTCAGCAATGAGCTCTCCTCATAATGCTGCTATCCTCCGTATTAAATTGGGCACAGAGTTAATGGTATGACAAATGGGTATTTGAACTCAGTAAGCTTTCTTGATTGCAAGGACAGCAGTTACTCCTGCATAAGTGCTGGTAAATACTCATGGAGAGTATTCCATTCATCTTTGACTATTGCAAACTTTTAGGACACTTTAGGCACTACACAGCTAGTAGAGAAAGCTGAGACAGAAAGAAGATTCAGAGCCAGCAAAGAGTGTTCATGTAATATTCTGGGCCAAAATCATGGCTGGTGAGATTGGCCCTTATGTGTCCTGTTTCCCATAATAATGTACAAAACGATCTACTGATTTACATAGTTGATCCTTATCCGTGTAAGTTAAAACAGTGGTTAAAAATAGCTATTGCTAGAAGTGTTCCAACATAGGATTTGAGGCAAAGATAGGGGGAAGGGTAACTTAAAACCTTCTCCTGCGTTGTGAATCCCACTTTGGGAAGAGCACAACTTGGTGAATATCATTCTTTAAAATGAACAAAAATCTCTATCCAGTGTCTCAGGGAATCAACAATATAGCCTAAAGTATTAAAGGTATAATGCAAGACAGGAGAGAGGAAGTAGTACTAACAACTTAAGATTACTGTACACCTGCTGAACAAAAGGACTGGAAGGAGGATTGCCCAAAGAGAAGAATGATCCATGGAAGAATGACCACACGGACAAGTCCCAGGAAGATTTCAGTTAGTGGTGGTGAAATTAAGTTGCATAAGTGATTTGCTGCCCTGTAGAATGAGAATGAGAAACAAACAGGAAATGGGGAGGGCAAGAAAAAAAAGAAGGGAATACCATCCTTGGAGAAGAGATGATGAGATGATAGATAGCCAGGGACTAGAACCCCAGGAAAAATTAGGATGATATTTACAGGGGACTGCAAGAGAGCACATAAGATGGATACAGACCAACATCTGGAAGAGACATATATGTAACTGAGACTACTCAGAAGAATTGACATACATATTAACAGGGCAGGTTTAGAGCAATGAGGAGTGTTCTATCTACCAGAAACAAACGTATGAGGTGTAAGCACAAAGTCTGAAAAGAATAATAATGGGAGCAGGGAAAATCCAATGGTTGTGCTACATGTCAGGATGAATACTGCTAAATTCACACTAGAATGGATCACGGTTGACCAGACTCTTCTGGGTAAGTTAATCACACTATAACTCTATAATTTGACCCATAAAAATTATGTTGTCTTGCATCCTTTTTTATTAATCATGTCAGTGTACATATTTCTTGCTTTTACCATAATCGGGTAGTCCATGTTCCTCACTAACTGCTCTTAGGGTGCATCTACCCTGCACCATAACTCAAAATAAGGTACGCAATTTGAGCTACACAAATTACGTGTCTTATTTTGATGCTATTTCGAAATAGCTTGTTTAATCATTTGGTGCCGTCTACACATTGCCAAATTTTGAAATAAAGTACTAATCCGAAATTCCCATACTCCTTGTAGAATGAGGTTTACAGGGATATCGGAATAGCAAGCCTGAAATAATGGGCTTGCTGTGAAGACACAGGATACTCCAGTATCCTGAAATAGCGTTGCAGTGTAGATGTACCCTTTCAGACTCCAGACTGCTTTTGTTTCTGGTTGCAGCAAAGAGCGTTTTATTCCATCAACATATCTGAGGTTGGTTAAGACGTGTCCACCAATGGAAATCCCAGTTTGTTCCACTTCATCAGAATCTGTCAGGGATTGTTTCATACCACAGTTTGCATACATATTGACAAGGCTTGTGGGTAGAATTCATCCTTCTCTCACACCCTGCCCAGTGGAAAACAACTGGGAAAACAGCCGTTCACACTGCTCTGTTGTGATGGTGGAGACTTGCTCTGAGTTCCATGAGTGATCAGAATATCAACCAGAATCCCTGTTTCGAAAAAAAGCGGTGGCCGCAATTATGCAAATGAAGCACAGGATATTTAATCACAGCTTCATTGGCACTTTTGATACATCTGATTTACATCCCTCTGCTGACAGAGGGGTGTAGTTTAGATGTAGCTTGAAACTAAAATTAAGATTGAGATCATGGTGTTGAGAGCTTTCATTGAAAATGTAAGGCTTCATTTATCGGCTTTATTTATCCTGTTGTTGCAGGACTCCTGCATTATTTACATGAAAACAGACACAAGACATTTCCCCAGATGCACTGTTTCCAAATGGGTTATTCTAGTCTCAATACATCAAGCTGTTTCTCTCTACATCGAAGGGATCACTTCTGATTCATGCTTCTGCTGCACTGGAGAAGTTTAAACCTGAGATATCCCTAATCTGAATGCTCTTTGGGCAGTTCTCAAGCTCTTTATGTTGTGGTTTGGTTTGGTTTTGAGCTAAGCCAAGCATCCTTCTAATGTGTCAGCTAGAAATATTCCATATTCCATGCTCATATGAATTTGACATATTAATCACAAAGCAGTGAAAGGGTAACTTTTCTACAACGATTCAATATGGAGCTTGAGGGAATTATTGACTTTGGGAACTGGGAGTCACAAATGATTATTTTCAGCTTTGTTTATACTACCTGAGCCAGATCTAACCCACAGTAAGTCAGCTTTTTACGGCCACTCTTGCTGTGCAAAGATGAATTAAGCCTGGTTTTGATGGGTAGCTGATGAATCTTCTAATATAAGGTAAGTCCTTGAATAACATATAGCTGTTTCTACGCTGCCACCCTTAAACCCACTACTTTAGTGGCATCCTATGGAAGAAAGCATAGGAATTGTGGTCTGATATGTTGGAGGTTGCTCTACCTTCACCACAGTTCCAAGTGTTCCTAGGATCAGGACAGCATACAGATGACATATAGACACCTGTGGCCCCCTCAGTCCCTGTGCTGAACTTAGCTTAGCCAAAAGCAAGGATTAATCCAATCCATGTGTGAAAGTGTAAGCAAGATGACCAGTTTTTGGTGTCAAGTTATTTTTTGTGGCATGTAAACATAAAATAAGGGTGGTATGCCCTTTTAATTTTCCATTACAGGCAGTCCCCGGGTTACATGGATCCGACTTACATCGGATCCCTACTTACAAACGGGGTGAGGCAACCCCGCACTAGCTGCTTCCCCCCAGCAGACCAGGGAGATGCGGAGCGGCTTTTCTCAGCAGACACCTCCACTTGAGAATAAAGGACTGAGGGAAGTGAGGTGTGGGAGAATAAAACTGACCTCTGGAGAAATGTTTGGCTAGAGTTTCCCCTACAATATGTACCAGTTCCGACTTACATACAAATTCAACTTAAGAACAAACCTATAGTCCCTATCTTGTACGTAACCCAGGGACTGCCTGTATTAATTTTGTACTCTGAAACATTTAATCATTTGAAGGTTTCTCTTTAGATTTAGTTCCTTTTAGAGAGATCTATTGTGTATGAAGTGAAATGTTATTTAGGATAATTCCCATATGTGTCCAGCTACTCTGATTTTGATGAATGATGGTTCCAAAGTCAAAATCAACAACTACGGAAAATGGACCCTTTGTTGCTGCAAGCGTAGGTAAAATAGCCTACAGTTATAAAAATGAGGAAACAATGATTGTTGGCCAATAATATATCTTATTGCCATTATATTTGAGGGGGGGGAGACATATATTTAGACTGTTTTTTTAACCAGTGAAATTCATTGTGATATCATGGGTGTTTATATTAGTCACCTGAGCGTCAAAAGGGGAGAATGCTCTCCTAAACGTTAAGAAAACATCAAAGTAATTACAGTATCTGGCCACTCTGTAAAGTTCAACCTCCAGTTGAACAAACACCAAGAAAACATAAAGTCAAGACTTCATTCTGTGACAGCTTCTCTGAGGGATGTCATTGGGGCAAATAACATCCTTTGATGGCCTTAGGCACAGGGCCAGTGTTTGGTAAAGTATGAATCAAAGTATAAGTAGTGAATTGATACACATAGATTTAGTTCACAGTTTTATTTACTTACGTTACTTTTTCAAGCACTGATTTTCCAAAATTTCAAGACTGGATCTAACTGGGTGCTATGCATTGTGGCCACACTGCAGCAAAATGCTTCAAAATGTGCTTAACTTAAGCACATGATCAGTCCTTTTCAGGGGGAAGAGGGCAACAGCCTTTCTGGAGCTCTGGGCAAAGTGAGGGGGGGCAGCTCTGCATTCCCAGAAGGGGTGGGGCTTTGGGCGGAAGGGGTATCACTAGAGCAATGTAGTATTTTTGTGGATCAAGAGAATTGTGATTCAAAGAAGTTTCAGAATCCCTGTTTTAGAAGATCTCCAGACTCAACCATTACAAGGATTTGTAGCTTGTTACCATCTAGTTTTTAAGTTCTTAGCCATGTTTGACTTTTCTACACTTTATATCTCCACAGACTTCCACCTATTTTAGTTGCACTGTAAACATTGGCTTTTAATAAGGGCTTGCGTCTGCCAGCCTTACTCTATTGAAGTTGCTGCCAAATAAGATACTACTGAAAAAAGGGTTTGCATAATTGGGCTCTAAATAAACAAAACAAAGATTTTGCAGCCTAGCAGTAATTAGTTTTGTCTCAGAACCTACAAAATGTATTGCCATTTTATAGTTAAGTTCACTGAATCACCAGGAAGATTAAGAGGCAAATTTTCAAAAAGCCCATTATACAGGGTCTTCACGTGTACACATGCAAAACTGAACAAGTGCAAACATATCAGTATGCTTTAAAAAGTTTAATACTTGCATGTTTAGTAGGGTTTGAGATTTACAATCTAAACCTGGCCTGTGAGTGCAGGTATTAAGCTACTTAAAATGCAATTCAAATATCTACACCTGCAAACACAGAGGTAGCATAATGTGGCTACAACACTCACCTAAGTGTTAGGAACTCTGGATTCTATTCCTGACTCAAGCACTTTCCTGCTTGTGAGCATAGAAATGTCATTTCATCTCTCTGCATCCCTTTCTCACATCTCATTGTTTCTGTCTTGGCTGTTTGGGCTCTTAGGGGTAGAGAGCCTGTCGTACTATGTATTTTGTAAAGCACATAGTACAATGGTTCCCCAATTTCAGTAGAGGCCTCTAGGTGCTACTCTACTGCAAGTAATATGTAATAAAATGCCAGTGCATATATGTGCATGTGAAAATTGTGTCAGCATTTACAGAGGCTGGTAGGTGAAAATACTCCTACCTGACTTTTTCATGGTTACATGGCTAATCAACAGAAGTACCTTAGACTAGGGCTCTTAAGAACTTACCCATTTCCATATAGGCCTGGTCTACATTACCAGTTTGGGTTGGTTTTAGCTATCTCAGGAAGGGCTATGACAAATCCACATCCCTGAGCAGAATTGACCTAAGACCCCATATAAACAATGACAAGTTAATGGAAGAATTCCTAGCTACCACATCTCAGGAAGAGGGATTACCTATGTTATAGCAGAATCCCTCCTAACAGTCTAGGTAGTGTCTAGACTGAAGTGTGACAGCAGCTCAGCTAAGTAATTCTAGCTTTTTAAGCCCAGAGTCACATTTCCTACCCTGACTGCAAGTTATGAGGAGAGGTTAAAGCGACTGGGACTTTTCAGTTTAGAAAAGAGGAGACTGAGGGGGAATATGATAGAGGTCTATAAAATCATGAGTGGTGTGGAGAGGGCCGATAAAGAAAAGTTATTTATTAGTTCCCTAAATAGAAGAACTAGAGGACACCAAATGAAATTAATGGGGAGCAGGTTTAAAACTAATAAAAGAAAGTTCTTCTTCACACAGCGTGTAGTCAACCTGTGGAACTCCTTGCCAGAGGAGGCTGTGAAGGCTAGGACTATAACAGAGTTTATAGAGAAGCTAGATAATTTCATGGAGGTTAGGTCCATAAAAGGCTATTAGCCAGGGGATAAAATGGTGTCCTTGGCCTCTGTTTGTCAGAGGCTGGAGAGGGATGGCAGGAGACAAATCGCTTGATCATTGTCTTCGGTCCACCCTCTCTGGGGCACCTGGTGCTGGCACTGTCGGTAGACAGGATACTGGGCTAGGTGGACCTTTGGTCTAACCCAGTACGGCCATTCTTATGTTCTTATGTTCTAAATAACTCAGTGAATGGAATCTGTGCTACTTTCCTTGTCTTTCTCACGTTGAACTTGCTCCAAATGATTTTTTGAAGATGAAACAACAATGAATTCTTCAGCATGTTTTTATTCCTGCTGCAATGTGGTTAAACAAATGTTGGGTTCCTTTTATTTTTTGACCATATTATGCCCAGAAAGAATCTAATGGATTTTAATAAAACACAGAATGATAAACAGACAGAATTTATAGTTCCATCTACTGTTCTGTTAATCCCTGATTGGGGTATATGAACTTGTAAGTGTGGCTGCTAGGAATTGGTTATTATAGCAATACTAAACAGGTCAATATACCATCAATAATTTAAGATATAATTTAGTAGTGTAATTATATTTTCTTGCATAGTGCTCTCTGATGCTTTGATTCCAGACCATTTGAAATGGCAGGATGATATATTTGTTTATTTATTTTGAAAGCAATACATACAATATATTTATAGTAAGCATAATACAATTGTTATGTGAGCAAAAGAACTGGTTACCTGAAGCATTTACATAATATTTTGATCTCTAAACTATAGAGACCCTTTCCTGATTCAGTATCTAACAGGGATATGGGATTTTTTTAAATTAACAACACCAAAGATATAGCAGTATTAACTGGAGCATATAGTTTTTGCCCACTACACAGAAAATGTTGGTAGACATATGGAAAAAAATTGTTCAAACACTGGAAAATGTCATCTTTATGAAACTGATTTTTTTAGGGGGATAAATTGAGTTGTGTTCAATGAAGTGTTGTGTGAAAAATGTGTATGACAAAGTTTGTCATGTCATGCTATGTGCAATTTCTACTGATGTCACAGAATGATGTAAAATATAACATCAAAATGAAAAGACTTAAAATAAAATGCATTTCTAAATTAACATTTCACATTGAAACAAAATTTGGATTTTTTCCAACATTTTCCAAAAATATATTTTCAATTTTTTTCTTTCATGGAACATTTCAAAAATAGTCACCTTTGTTCCATTTTTTTAATTTTAGACCAATTTCTAAATTTTAAATTTCCCTGTGGAATGGAAATTCCAAGCTTTGACCACTGAGACTAATGCTCTTACCTTATCCAGTCTGAATCCTTCCTGGCTGATGTCCAAAAGATTTAGGCACATTGTTCATGTATCACTATGCTAGCTACCTGCTAAAAACAAGATTAAGAATCACATAAAATCTGTTTGTGATAGGATTGTCTTGTTACTTGAGTCTATAATTGTTGTTTAATGTAGTGTTCCCTCCTCCTCTCTTTACTCCTTCCTTTGTTGTGAAACCTTCATTATTGAGGGAGGGTTGTGCAGAAAGATTAGGTATAGTGCTCTGATGATAATCAAGTTGAGGCTTATTGTGATCTCCTATGGCATGAACTTCCACAGACATATTACTTCCCTACAAATTTTTGGACACAAGAATATTTCCCCCTGGACTTCATAAAATCATGACTGATATGGAAAAGGTGAATAAGGAAAACTTATTTACTTACTCCCACAATATAAGAACTAGGGGTCACCACATGAAATTAATAGGCAGAAGGTTTAAAACAAACAAGAGGAAGTTTTTCTTCACTCAGCGCACAATCAACCTCTGGAACTCATTGCCAGAGGATGTGGTGAAGGCTAGGATTTTAACAGGGTTCGAAAAAGAGCTGGATAGATTCATGAGGTTAGATCCATCGATGACTATTGCCAGGATGGGTAGGAATGGTGTTCCTAGCCTTTCTGTCTGGAAATGGGAGACAGGAGAGGGATCACATGATGATTACCGGTTGTGTACCCTCCCTCTGGGGCATCTTGTATTGGCCACTGTCGGCAGACAGGATACAGGGCTAGATGGACCTTTGGTCTGACCCAGTATGCCCATTCTTATGTTCTCTAACTTAATTTCAGCTGTTTTAACAGACTTCCACTTCTAAGTATAAAAATCACTTTTTTCAGAAGTTCAATTTTGAAAGTTTCTCCTGAGGCACTTTTACTCCTGGAGAACAAACACCCTGGAACTGCTTTTAGCACTTCTTCAAAAAGCAAGAATTTCTTAATAAATTTATTTGCAGAAACAAAAGTCAGAAGCCCTTGGACATGAATTAAGGTAAACAGAAAAAAAGGAGGAGATTTCTGTGTGTATCTTTTCTTTTCTTTTCTTTTCTTTTCTTTTCTTTTCTTTTCTTTTCTTTTCTTTTCTTTTCTTTTCTTTTCGACAGGGGAAGTTCAGACATAAAGAAGATTATGTGAGTGATATGCAATGTCCTCACACAAAAAGGAATTTATTGGTAGTTTAAAAGGGGCCAATCTCACTCGGGCAAATAATACCTATCTTTTTTGTTTTTGTTTTTTACTGTGTATGTTTTCTGAGCTCTCATGGGAAAGTGTGTCTGCTCATCTTAGGTATTTAATCAACCTCAAGAGCAGTTTTATAGCTTTGTATCCATTTCTAATGTCACATTCAACCCTTTAAATAATAGTAAGTTTGTAATGCAGTTAGCCAATACTGGATCTCTCAATATTGACAAGATTAACACTTTTGGGGATATAAAAATTCAGGGATTTTGGTTTGTACCTCAAGTTTCACTTTGAATATCAGCTTTAAACAACCTTCTTACCCCCACCATAGTCATGAAAGACAGCTGAAGAAATTGACCATCGGCTCATTTCTACCCCAAACCGTAATTTGTTTGAAGTTTGACAAATTTGTGGAGACTAGCATTGGTCTGCAAGCTGTGAGGTTAGATCTCCTGGCTTTCTTTCATGTGGCTTTCAGATCAGGAGCAGGTGGAGGGAGGAGAAGCGAAAGTATCAGAGATAAGCCTTAAACTAAGATTTCTAATACTTTAAAGCATCACTAATCCAGACCATGGTTATCTAAAGACCATGTGTTATCTGAAGATCTAATATGTCATCTGATGCCTGGTTTCCCCAAGGATGGACTGCTGAAGAGGAAAAAGTTACTGCCTTTGTCAGTCCATTGCCATTCCGAAAGCTCATCAGCAGAAAGTGAGGGAGGCTAGAGCAACTGTCTGTACTTTTCTTTTTCTCTTTTTCAGGCCTTTTGGGTCTGCAAGGTCTGTGACTCCTAGGGTTCATTTTGAAAAGAGAGGGTATGTCTACACTAGCCCCCTAGTTCGAACTAGGGAGGCTAATGTAGGCATTCGAAGTTGCAAATGAAGCTCGGGATTTAAATATCCCGGGCTTCATTTGCATCTTCCCGGGCGCTGCCATTTTTAAATGTCCCTTAGTCCGAACTCCGTGCCCGCGGCTACACACGGCACGGAGTAGGTAGTTCGAATTAGAATCTCTAATTCGAACTACCAGTACACCTCATTCCAGTACACTCCGTTCGAACTAGGGGGCTAGTGTAGACATACCCAGAGAGAGTACATTTGCTGCCTGCAACAGCTGAGTTATTCAGGCCAGATTCTCTAATGAACTGAATTCCCAATTATTCAAAGGTTTGAGATATTCTTTACCACAAATTAATTGTGGGTTGACTAAACGGTATCTTTGAGGTCCCTCGACATCAGAGCATTTAAGTACCTACAGATTTTACCCTCATAACATCCCAGGAGATAGGGCATTGAAATCATCCCCATTTTACAGAGGGGGAACTAAGGCACAGAGAAACAAAGTGACTTTTCCAGGGTTGAACAGGAAACCTGTGGTGGATGAGAGAATTGAATCTGGGGCTCCTGAGGTCCAGACTAGAATCCTATCCACTAATCTATCTTTCTTTATATTTTAAGGTATGACTATTTCAACCTTATAAGTGTTTCTACCATTGCACACGCTGTCCATGGCAGAGGAAGAAATGGAGCAGAAATGGTCTAGCTCCCAGCCCCCCTGCTCTGCCCAATAGCTAGGACTTCCTCACCCTCTTCTATGTGAAAACCTGAACAAGATCTAAATATGTGGGGAGTTTTGTGTTTTATTCGCTTGTTTTTTTAAAAAAAATAAACAAACACCCAACTTCATGCTGAGATATTCACTGCTATTAAATGCAGAGAGGAAATTGGTTACTACTTTTACCCTACACCTGTCTGTTTCCCTGGTGGATAAATCATTTTAGCAAATTAATCTGGAGAGGTGGAGGGGGTATATTTGACAGCTGCATGCATTTTGTCCATGCCTAATTGTGTTTGCATTATGATTTTGTTCACTACCAGTTGTTCTCTGCTGCTATGCAAAACCGAAAAAGATTATTTGGGGGTGAAGGGATAGAATTCTGAAAAGGACAAATCACTTGGGGTTTCCAAGAAAAAAAAGTCCTGGTCTCAAATGTCTGTGCAATTTATAGAGAGCTCTGTTGCCACCGTTGGTTACTCAATTTTCTCCCACTTGCTTCAGATGAATGGTGTGTGATAAATTGTAATGTTCCACGGCAGGAATGCTCACTTTCTTTTTGTTTTAGCATTCTAAGCCTACGAAGTGGGTTCATGTCCATATTGCTTATGTAACAGTAATAATAATACAGTCGGAGTTTTTCTTGCCTTCATCTAAGGGCATGAGTCTCAAATAGACTGGCTGAACTTCTCTAGCACAGCAATCCTGGTCTGATAGTACCTGAGCCAGGGAAATTTCCAGATGGGGGGAGGTCAATGTGGTGGTAACTCTGATTTTCCTGGTGGCCTGAGAGCTCCGCTTTTCCCTTGGGGCTCTGCTCTTCCCTCAGTGGCTCCATTGCCCCTGGGGCTCCAATCTGTTGCCAGTGCTCCTCTCTCCACATAGTAGCAAGGCCCTCTGCTGCCTCCTGGAGTGCCACTCTCCCTCTGGCAGGCTCTCTGCTCTCTCCCTGATGGCTTCGCTGCTGCCCAGGACTCTAAACTCCTACTCATGGCCAGGGCTTCCATTATTTTCCCAATGGCTCTCCTGCTGCTTGGGGCTCTGTGCTCTGCCTGGTGGCTCTGCTGCCATCCTCACCCTGGCAACTAGGGGTTCCACTCTCCCCCCAGTGCCTAATTTGGTAACGCTCCTAACTCCAGCCCTCTGTCTTATCTCCATGAATTGTCTCCCACGCGGTCACCCTGAGTGTGCTGTACCAAGCGTGTTGCTGGACTAGAGAAGTTCAGAGTACAGAGTTTCAACCTGTAGTAACAGAAAGGTTTAACATACAATTAGAGGGTGGTAAGGTCCCTCTCTTGAGCTTCACAATGAATTTATGTGGATTTGAAAGTGCTTATTACATCAATTGCTTTCAATGGACTTACTCCAGATTTACACTGGAAGAGTCAAAAAGCTGAAGAGTTTGCTTTTGTTTGCACTTTTATTGACTTGGAATTTCATTGTCCTGGAGAGGATGAAAGCTTGGTAGTTTCGCTAGACAGCTACACTGTGTTAGTGCGTAAGGGAAATGAAACACTGGCTGTATTCTCTCCTGGGGATAAGACAGGCTCCTAGGCATTCTTGTAATAAAAATAACATTGAGAATGATAATATGTGCCAGGGTGACAATATGAACATGTGCTACTCATGGGCACAGGTTGGTGGTTGCAATATTATTTTTTTATATTTCCCTTTCCTTACTTCCTCTGGTTTAATAGCCTACATGGATGAATGTGCTGAAGGTCATAATCTGGTAAACAATACTGGGGCTCCCCAAAGACTTCTTCCACCTCGATCCCCATTAACTCAGTTCAACTCCACTCTGATCACTCAGGTTCCTGAGATACAGCAAAGCTATGCTGTGTTTATCAGACTCAAGCACAGAGGGTAGATATAAGGTATATCACAGAAGTTACACAGCAAATCTTTTCCTTTATATAAATTTACTAGACGTTGCATCACACATTTTAGGATAGCTTTGGTCACTTCACTGGAACCAGTCCCTGTACAGCATGGTCTTTCTATTCACTGTCCATGCACAACTTACTCTTTGCTTTATCTTATGTTTCAGACTTATTTTATCCAGTGTTGCCTTCTACGCTGTAAATGGCTCCCTGAGTATTCTCCTTTATTTTAGTTAGTACAGACATCCTGTATCCATTTACCTCCCTAATCCGGCCTCCCAAGAAATAAGGCCTCACCCATGTTCAGTTGCATGTGTCAAGCCAGGCCTATAAGCAGGTTTGTTGACTGTGTTACAAGTGTATGGGGCCACTGCTGAAGAAGGCACAGAGATCTCTGTGAAGGAAGGTGATAAAAGGGATGTTTAATATGATGTTATCTGTGAGGTACAGAATAAAAAAGAGGGACACCAAAAAAGATCAGGTCTGAGATGTAGACTGACTGTGAGCTTTGTATGGCATTGAAGACGAACACCCAAAACACAGCTGATGAATGATTTAGGGGGCAGCATTTTGGATGGATAAATTTAGCGTCAAGAAGATTGTGGCAGAAGACAAATTGGGATGGGACCAGAGAGTGGGCATTGGGATTGAAAGATAAGGGTGAATTTTGACCGATTGTGGAAGAAGTGGTGTCTGGACTTGGCTGGAACCTGGCTATGAGAGGGAATGATCAGGGAAGAATTGAATGATGGCCTGGTTAAGGAGGAGGAGAGAATTGTAGAGTGAAGTGGTATGTATAGTCACACACCCTCCAAAGATTAGTGTTTTCATAAAACTGGGAAAGCATAATAAGCATTAGGACTTGAGTTTTCTAGAATATCAAATTGTCGCACTACTGTTCAAATAGATAGTAACTGAAATGGACAGTTTTTGTTTGCAACAGACCAGTTTACAGGCAATTTCATCTTGCATAAGAGGATGTATCTACCTTGTTGTTCTGAGTTCCTTTAGAACAGTCTATACTGAAACCATATCACAGCAGTCCCACTTAAAATAATATTTGCAGTGAGTTTTGCTTAGGGGTGGCTCCAAAAATGTGTTGCACAATTCACTAATTAATTGGGGTGAAATACTGTTTACTATATGCAAATTTCTTGTAGCACAGATTGAATATTAGTATTCTCTGCCTGATTAAGCTTATGGATATGTGAAAGACCTTTAGAGAGGGTTCCTTAAATGTCTCACATAGTTTACATATAATTTCTGAAACTGTTCTGTACTGGGTCAGAACACTAAAGAATCACAAATGCCTTTATACAGCTTTCCAGTGCACTTAAAATATACAAGACCTGAGCTAATCCAAAATTGGAGTAAATCAGGAGAAATATTATTAAAATCAGTGAAGTTACACCAGTTATAAACCTTTTATAAGGGAGATCAGAAGCAGGCCCATATAATATGGGCATGATGTGTATAGGGGGTTTTAATGTATCCCTTTTTATAATAGCATTTTCGTTGATGAAAGACAGTACTTTGTAAAAGTGTGCTATGGAACACAAAAGCCATGTAATCCTTGTCTCCTCTTTTGCCCACTTTGTAAGTGCCAGTCTCTCCAATTGGCCATTTGTGTGTTCCCCATTCTGCTTCCCAAACATGGCATATGCAGCATGGAGTTATTGTGCATTCCATTGTAACAACAAATTGAATCTTTAAAATTCTTGAATTGTTTCCACTTGCTATTGCTTACTTATGGCACCATTAAAAATCGCTACAACTCATGGGGAATTGAGGAACTTATTCAAAGAATAAATACATTAACAATCTTAAAATGACGTGATCTCAGAATGGTCACCGTTAGAAACTCAGCATATCAAAAGATAACATGCAGTAATTTCCTGTTCTCAGTGTCTGCCACTTTACTATAAATTTAGTGTACAGGCAGTCCCCGGGTTACGTACAAGATAGGGACTGTAGGTTTGTTCTTAAGTTGAATTTGTATGTAAGTCGGAACTGGTACATATTGTAGGGGAAACTCTAGCCAAACATTTCTCCAGAGCTCAGTTTTATTCTCCCACACCTCATTTCCCTCAGTCCTTTATTCTCAAGCTGAGGTGTCTGCTGAGAAAAGCCTCTTCGCGTCTCCCTGGTCTGTTGGGGGGAAGCAGCTAGTGCGGGGTTGCCTCACCCCATTTGTAAGTAGGGATCTGATGTAAGTCGGATCCATGTAACCCGGGGACTGCCTGTATATGAAATGCCTATGGCTAATATGGTTTCCCCCTCATAATATCCTAGGGAAAACCTGTATCCAAAATTCTTAATTAGAAAACTTGTAAACTACTATGAATCTTTTTTGAGCTTTAGAGCCATTGTGCCAACTGGTATAAGTCATACCCCACAGACTTTTATCAGAATATTTAGCTAGTGTCTTGTAAGGTGATTATAAAATATAGAGACATGCTGGGCATGAATATTATTGAGTGATGCATGGTAGGTGTTGTGTGTAAAGAGTCACATGTGTGTCCTGGAAATATGTTATTGAAATATGTTTTGGAAGCAGTGGATAAAATGCTTGCCCTATGCAGGGGAATGTGATTTTACCAGTCTGTCAGACTTGGTTATAGGCGGAGGACAGTGAAAGAATATTTAAATATAAGATAAATAAAGCAATCAGACTAACCAGTGGTAGAGAACACAGCTTGGCACTCCAGTGTCTGAACCCTTTGAAGCAGCTGAAGCAAAGACAATGGACTTTGGAAAATATAGAAAAAGCAAAAAGACATTTTGATTATCCATCATTTAGGGAATGAAAGGAACAGCACCCTCAGATTCTGTGAAAATTGGATCCTATTGCCAGGAAAAGCTAGAGATGTTGGTAATCTGATGTATGCGAGAAAGCTGGTTAGGGAAACACAGAAGCTAGATAATTGAGTCTTGAACACTAGAAAGAATGCTTTATTTTTTGTTTGCAGCCATACCTGTCTCTTTTACTGTTGCTTAGTATCACTTGCCTCTGTGTTATTTATTAAGGAACTTCATTTATTACAAAACCATCTCAGTGCTGTATAGTAAAATGAAGTGTGGGGCTTCAGCTAAACTACTAGACTGGGTGTGGGTTTGCCCTGAATTTTTAGAAGAAGCAAATTTAATAAGGGTACATCTATACTGCAAGGCTATTTCAGGATACTGGAGGTATCCCGAAATAGTTACCCTGAGTCTACACAAGCCACCCGTTATTTCGAAATATTTTTTGAAGTAACAGGCATGCTATTTTGCCATCCCAGTAAGCTTCATTGCACAAGGAATAAGGGATGGCTCAAAATAGTGCTTTATTTCGAACTTTGGTGTCGTGTAGATGCGCCAAATTTCAAAATAAGCTATTTGAAAATAAAATTGAAATAAGATAAACTTATTTCAAGTTTAGGGTGCCGTGTCTAATTTATGTGAGTGTCTAGTGAGAGGAACTGGACTCTCCAGGGGATTGTCTCTGGGGAATGCCAGAACTGGACTTCACTGAATAATCCCTGCAAAGCAAAGTTTAGACTGGCAGAGTCTTGAGTTTTCCATTGAGGTAGATAGACTGATGTGTCTGGGAGATAACACATGGTCTAAATTCCAACAAAAGCAGAGAAGTAACTTAATGGCTTATTCTGGATTATTGGAGGGGAGCATTACATATTTCTTTTAACTTCCTCCTCAGATTTGTCCTCTTCTTAAGGAAACTAAAAAACCTACAAGATTTCCGCAGAAAAGAAATATTATGTGGGTTTCTCAGGAACTTCCTAATGCATTACAAACAGAATGAGTAAGAGCTCATTGCATAGGCTTTCTTATCTTGTTGTATTTCAGCTCTATGTTATATTGTAGTGTTCTGTTTCAGAAGAAATATTGTTATTTGATCTGTTCTCATATAAAGACAAGGTGCTATAGTCTGATAAAAGGTAAACTTAATAATTATTCACAGATTGCTGTTTGTTTGTTTTACCGTAGCATCTAAAGACTCCAGCAGTGATCAGAGCTCCATTCAAGGGTGGAATTTCGGGAGGGGGGGGGGCAGCAGCCGTGCATTCTGGGATGCGGCTTGCTTTTTATCCTGTTCCCCGGGGTCTGTCGGGGAGTGAGGGGAAAGTGCTTGCATTCCATGCATGCCTCTCACACCTGGCTAATGACAGACAAACCAAGGAAGAAAGGAAGTCTTATCCCTGTAGCCCTCCTTCCCAGTGGACTTGGCAGTGACCAGAGCTGGCTTCAATATCTAGGGGTTCCTTTTCAACAATATAACGCAAAACTGACTTGAGCCTTAATACAGTAACAGTGGAAAATTACACATCACCCTATGAGGCAATACTTTCCCTCTTATAAGCAATGTTTGAGCATAGGGAAAAAACTTTTAATAAAAGGAGGAAAGTGATGTGGCGTTAATTTGGGAAAACTCCACAATCAAGATATGTAAACATAAAACTGTGACCAAAACACCCACTCCAGATGATGCTGGGCAGTGTCTTCTGCCTCAGGTTCTTAAATCCAACACCCAAACATTCTTTCAGTGTGCCCCTCCTTTCTCCCTCCATCACACACCTCTCACAGGTGTCCTGGGTTAGTGGAGGTGCATCTGCTCAATTCACCTCCTACCTGGTATATGTGGGGGAGGGAGAGAAGCACCTTGCTCGCTCTGCTATCGGGATGCTTACTCTGCCATCAGCCACCCTGTCAGATGTTTGCTACTCTACTGGCCACCCTGCTGGTCAATCTCCACTCCATTCTGTCAGCCACCCTGCCAGCTGCTCACCCCTCTGCTCGTTGGTTGTAACCAATGCACATCATCACCTTCTGTGGCCCTCTGTTTCTCTTCTGTGACCTGTGTAGGTCAGTCTTTTGTGGTTTCACCCTGGTCTCAGTAATGTTAAACTCTCAGTGACTTAGTGAGACTTAGTGGTAAGGGAGTAGGTGCGGGGGGGGGGGGGGGGCTCAATGCTGAAGCAGGATGGACAGAAACAGTATCTCACAATAGGTAGTTTCACCTTGTGATCACTTAACAAAACAGAAAATCCACTAATGGACTCTTAATTAACCCTCTTTTGAAACAGTGGGAAGGGCAGGTTAAACCATGCCTAGGAGTTTTAGGCTGAGCTCACACTACTCAGCAAGGACACCTGTCCCCTCTCTCTCTTACTCTTAACTGGTGTCTGGCATCCAAGCCCCCCAGCATAGGAAGTTTAGTTCAGTTGAGGATGTCTCCTCAATCAGGACAAACTAAGTATAGTTCGGCTGCTCTTTATTTATGCAAGAGGGATAACAACATTTCATTACCCTTCTATTCATTACTAACGAGATTTGCAACCCAACACCAGCCAAAGTTGATCGTTTTGACAACAAAGCTCTGCTAGGCAGACTGGGTGTGTTAATGAAATTACAGTCTGATTCAGAAGCCTTTTCCCCTCCTCAGCTCATCACAAGCTGTCAGGGGACAGTTCATTCAGGCCCTGCTAACATCTCCATTTCTCAGGTAAGGGACTGAGCTACAGAGAGATGAAGTGGCTTGAATAAAATCATCCAAGGAGCAGGAAGCAGAAAGGAAAATTCATCCCAGACCTCCTGAGGCCCAGTTCATTACCTCAACCACAAAACAAAGCTTCTTCACTGTACATCCAAAACCATGGGAGTTGCAGCTAAAATACACACAGAAACAACACTCTTTCTTCCCAAAGAGCTTGTAACCTAAGTGACTCATGTGGAGTTGCCTCAGATTACACCAGAGTTGCTGAGATCAGACTCTCACACATGGTGTAAATGCAGACTCTAGTTTTAACCATGATGTTTCCTTCATTATCCATAGTCCTATCTGTTGATCTGAGAAATTAGGCCCCTGAGAAAAAAGTGTGTTAAATGCTTATCAGGCTTTGCAGTGCGCTCGTTTGAGGACTGCTGTCTGTACCAGCAGATTGCAGAGATGGCAAGTGTACTACGGGGCATTTCTTTACCTGCACAGATGTTGAACAGGTCTGTTGTTTCCTCACAGCTATAAAAGAGTGACAGTCCAGGTGCTAATCAGGCCTATGGGTTTGAGCAGGATAATATTTGGCTCATCTGCTGCAGTGTGACAGCTGAAAGAGTTTCAGCCCCTAACAGAGATGTGTGTTGCCTAGAGAGCATTCTGGTGCCATTTATCTGCCAATCTGCTCGGGGATCATGTTGTTGTCTTCCAGAATGCACAGACACCATGAAAAAGACCACATTTGTATTCGAATCAGGATTTACTCATTACAAAATAGCACTGAGGGTATTCAGTTCTACAAACGATGTGACCAAAAGCAGTTTACCTGAAATTCATTGTATGCTCCTGGTGGATCAGAAAACGAGCAAGCTTCTAAGTGCCATGGGGTGCTGAACTCTTGTAAATAGGACAAATTGATTTTGGACTAGTGCATCCCTGCGAAGAAGTACTCTCTCTCTCTTTCTCTCTTGCTCTTTTTTTTAAACTTTATGTACATTAAATAGCAGTTTGAATTTTTGTTTTTGTTTAAAAAATCTCAGATTCGGATATCCTCACCATGAGCAGAACCTTTCTCTGTGAGTAGTGCCATTACTTTGATTAACTTGTGGGGCAGTGGAACACT
This sequence comes from Pelodiscus sinensis, assembly GCF_049634645.1. Taxonomy (NCBI): domain Eukaryota; kingdom Metazoa; phylum Chordata; order Testudines; family Trionychidae; genus Pelodiscus; species Pelodiscus sinensis. The sequence continues at coordinate 314,168,155 of NC_134711.1, forward strand.
CTTTGGGATGAGTAAGGGTGTCAGAATCCGGCCTTGTGTTTTCTGTACTGTCAGAGAACAGGAAGTATTTGTGTCCATGCTTAAAAAAAGCTGCATAAATTTAAATTTTCAGCCGTTCCATTCGCACTCAGTCTGTGCCTAATAACTTTAATGCATCATCTGCCATCTAGGAAAAGTGTGCATAACCCAAAACATGAGTCAATATTTAATGCTAAAAATATTGGGCCAGAGTCTTGTCTTTTTTTAAATTGATGAAGCTCCATTAACTTCAGGAGCACTACCTTACTATAAAACAGCTGAAAATCTGTCTCATTGCATATATACACTTTATAGTCTCTGTATCTTACAGATCCTCAGACCTCTTAATGAACACCCATGGGCTACGTCTACATTGGCCCCTTCTCCAGAAGAGGCATGTTAATTTCCAACTTCAGCATAGGGAAATCCGCGGGGGATTTAAATATCCCCCGCGGGATTTAAATAAACATGGCCGCCGCTTTTTTTCCGGCTTGGGGAAAAGCCGGAAAAAAGCGTCTAGACTGGCACGATCCTCCAGAATAAAGCCCTTTTCTGGAGGATCTTTTATTCCTACTTCCAAGCCGGAAAAAAAGCGGCGGCCATGTTTATTTAAATCCCCCGCGGATTTCCCTATTCTGAAGTTGGAAATTAACATGCCTTTTCCGGAGTAGGGGCCAATGTAGGCGTAGCCATGGTGTTCAGGCTGTAATGTATAATATAATGCATTCAATCCAATGAATAATATGCCAAGATGGAGTGTTGGCTGCAATAATAAAATCTGTATTTTTGACTTATATCTAGTGTCTGTATGTTGAGTTAGAATTTGATTGGTAGCCCCATACCACCTTTAGCGTATAATTGAGTATTTGGGCACATTTAATTCAGAAGACGATGAAATTTTATAGTTGACATTAATGGTTTATATTTACCAAGCATCATAGTACTAAAGTTGATCATAAAACTGAAATCTAGAATTTTTATTGAAAAAAATTTGATTTTGTAAGTTTGGAAAGAAATGTAACAGAAAACTTGTGTTCAAATTGATATTTTGAAATTATATGGAAATTTTAGTTCCATTTCAACTTAAACTTTTGCCTCATTTTGAGGGCTTTGATTTCATTTAGTTGAAATTAAATGGCAACTTTTGTTTCAATTTTGAAGTGTCATTCAAAATCAACGTGGTCATTTTGAAATTTTCCATATAAAAAAATCTGCATTATCTATCAAGGTTGGAAATTTCAGCTTTGGCAAAACCAAGTTCTCAGGCTATAACACAGCTGGTTGTATTCTGCACTTATATTTATGTGATTGCTAAGTTCTGGCTAAGAACATGGTGGCCCTTTAATGCTAAGTAGTAGGCTACATTTTTAGACAGAAGAAAAGGGAAAAGAAAAAAATCTGTGATCCAGAGGCAATTTACAGTCGAAATAAATACATAATATAAATACAGTGGAGAACATGATTATCTTTTTTTTTAAATCCCCTTCTTAAAAGCAGTTGGGTAATTGGTATATATTATACCTTAAGATGCATTAAGTTAAAATTTGGGGTAAGATATTCAAAAGCATCTAAATGACTTAGAAGACAAACTCCAAGTTTCAAAACCAGTTTGGCCAGTAAGGCTGTTAAGAGCATTCAATTAGGAAAAATGTTGCTTTGAATTTGTTGTTGAAAATGCAACTAATGCTTATCTTATCTTTTATTTTTCTTGTAACTGTTTCTGGCTTAAATGCCTTACCACATGCATTCACTTAACATTGATTTCTTTGTAGTTGACAAACTTGTTTGTATTGTTTTTTTCTAAAACAATGTGCTTGATTTGAAATTTTAGTAGTAACAAGTCTTATGCATGTCTTGTTTGTTAATAAAATGGCAAACTTTATATAAGATTGTATAGCCCAGAAGAGGGCTGGGAAGTACAGGCTATGTATTCCTGGGGGGAATCTACAACTGGGAGGGTACATCTACACAGCTGTGTTATTTCAAAATGCCTGTCTGTGTTTCAACTACAAGCCTTTATTTTAAAATAATGTAGAGCTGGAGAACTTCTTACTGTGACTCATGGTATATCCCTCATTTCTTGAGGAGTAAGTGAAGTTGAAGGAAGAGTGTTCTTCCTTTGAATTCCTCCTGTGTAGACAGCGCCAAAAGCTGAGTTAAGCTATTTCAACTTAAGGTACGCTTTTGATGTAGATGAAGTTACATAGCTTAATTAGACTTTAGCCCTGCTGTGTAGACATACCCAGAGTGTGCTATGGTTTGCTTGCAACTTAACAAGGCTGGTAAGAGATTAGGTGTGGCTGGAGCAGCACACAGTGATAACTAGGAATACTTTGTATTCTAGAGTCTGTTTGTGAATAGTCTAGGACTCAGGGCTACTGCAGCAAAGCAGTGTAAAAGGCACTGCACCAGGTTAGACAGACACAGGTTAGATAGAGCAACTCACAAGTCTGAATTGCATCCTAGGTATATCACAATGACAAAGTGAAGTAGGATTTATGCACAGCATGTTATTTAAATGGAGTATATATAAATATAAATCATTTAAACCAGAAGGACTGTAAAGCACATTGCAAAATATGTGTGTCAATCTGAGAGGGATAAAGCGAATAATGGATCCACTTCTGGAGTGGAACAGAGAAGCTACTTAGCAGCATTGCAGCACCATTAAAAAATTGTTTTAAAAAGGACACGAAAAAGAATATTTTCTCTGTTCAATTGGCCTGAAGAATTTTAGGTAGCTAAAATAATTGCCCTGTTGGAATTTGTGCAGCTTACTGGGGTTCATTCTGCTGCCCCATTCACAGAGCCAATCTCGGTTTTACAACTTACAAGAAGGCAACATTTCCAAGAGCAAAGTGACCCCGATGACCAAAACTGTGGCATTTGTTAAATGCATGGGAATAAAGAAAAGTGCCAGCTACTGAAGTACCAGCAGCACGATTTGCAGCATCTGGGTTTACCAGGTGGGATTCCTATTTGAGTATTGACCAAGCCTGACCCAGTTTGTTTTATGAGGCTGAATAAGATCATAGCCCCAGGTGTGATGGCTGCAGGCTATCAGCACTAATACTCATAGGGATTTGGTCTATCGCTTTTTTTATTTTTAGATACATTTTCCCTCTGAAGTATTTCATCTCATTTTATTTACAGCGGCACACAATTTTAGCTGGCCTTTGGTGAGACTGCCATAAAATGTTAATTCTAGAAATATTAAATTATCTACACCTAAAACATCATACAGACAGGTTTTTGTTATTTTTCATCCAGAAAATAATGTTGTTTCCTTAAATTGAAATTGGCAGAAATGACATCAGAAAGAAAACATGACTTTAAGTATTTCTCTTCTTAGCTTTCTTCATTTTTCTGTAAACACACACCTCATCTATGTTGTTTTCGACTATAGCAGTTTCTTCTCATCCCCATACTGTTAGCGTTTCTATTTTACTAAGATTGTTTTTGGCACTTACATTTCTGTTATTCACTGATGTGATCTTTAAACAAGCTAGTTTGAAAGACATTGCTAAATTTTTCCTGTGGAAAAACCAAAACATTGTCTCGTACAAAAGGACTTATTTATCATTCTTTGCACTTTCTAATTAACCTCTGAGTCCTCACAGTACAAAAATATTGATTCTTCTTTATAAAAAGATACACATTTTTTTTCTAGATGTATTGACTTGGAAACCTAATAATTAGAGCAGGCATTCTTGGTAGATTATACATGTAATTTTCAGGGCTATTAAGTGTCATTCTAGTATATGGAAATTGACTTTCCTTAGATTATAGAGCCTCAACTTGTAAATAGTTGATAGGGCAATAGATTTTTAAGGACATCACAGACATATCTATTCTTCTGCCCCCCTCCCCATCTCTCTCTCTCTCTCTCTCTCTCTCTCTCTGTCTCTCTCTCTCTTATTGTCCTTTTACTCATGACAACCTTTCTGTTTGGAAGTAGATGATAGAAACAAAAATCCAGAAAAGCCACTACATTATCTTTCTCTAAAGTTTTATTTAAGTCTCACCTCTGGTGCATTGCCTGGAAAGCCTTCAGTAATGGTTTGGAGACTGGTGCACTGTGACTGCTGCTTATGATGGTAGTCTGTGTTATCTCGGTGTTATCCTATGTGTCCCTGGTATCCATCTGTTCTCTACCACTTACAAACCCGATTACAAACTCTTTGGGACAGCCACCACCGTTTTGGAGTATGTTTGTGTGTGTACAGTATTGTAGCCTGATAGAGTCAGGATAGAAGGACTGTAGATAGGTCTATAATAATGGGAGCAAACATCTACTAGTACAGGCAGTCCCCGACTTACGTGGATCCGACTTACGTCGGATCCCTAGATACGAACGGGGTGAGGCAACTCCCGCACATGCGCAGCAGCATTCCCGGGGCTCGCTCACCTGGGTCCTAGGATCCTCCTCCTCCTTGGGCAGGCTCCGACTGGGGTCCCGCAATGCTGCTGGGCAGAGGAAAAGTGCCTCCCCATGCCCGCTGCCCCCCCCCACCCCCCTGCCAGCAACAGGCTGCCCCCTCCCCTGAGCAACAGGCTGCCAAATAGCAGACAAAAGCAGCCTCTCTGCCCCTCCTCCCCTCTATACATGCCGGGCTCCCGGAGCGCAGCAGCGTCCCTGGGGCTCGCTCACCTGGGTCCTAGAATCCACCCCCTCCTCCTCTTCTGCCGGCTCCAACTGGCCTCTGCCTGCAGCAGCTGGCCACAGGGACAGGGATCCCGCAGAGCTGCTGGGCAGAGGAAAAGTGCCTCCTCACGCCCGCTGCCCCCCCCCCCCCCGCGGCCTCGCATCCTGCACGCCTCCCCCCTCCCCCCCTGCCAGCAACAGGCTGCCCCCTCCCCTGAGCAACAGGCTGCCGAACAGCAGACAAAAGCAGCCTCTCCGCCCCTCCTCCCCCTATACATGCTGGGCTCCCTGGGCAAACAAAGACTCCACCAAAACAAACAAAGTGCTGGCCTCATTGTGTTAGCAAAAAAAGGACCCTCCTCCTAGAACCCTGGGTGGTGTGTGGAAATAAAGCTATTCGCTCAAAGCATGGTGCAGAGCTGTTTGGTATTTGATGAGTTACTCCTTTAGTCCTGAGTTTGTCACAGGGACAGAAATAGATGTGAAATCTTCTGAACAGGGGAACAGACAGCAAAACAAACATTAGAGGGGAGTTAACCTTTCCCTATGCTATCCAAAACTAAAAAAAATGTTTGGCTAGAGTTTCCCCTACAATATGTACCAGTTCCGACTTACATACAAATTCAACTTAAGAACAAACCTACAGTCCCTATCTTGTACGTAACCCGGGGACTGCCTGTACTATCATGGCGTTCAGGTATCATCTGCCCTGCAGTGCGGTGGCTACAGCTCTTTTTGCCAGTAATGATTCTAAGGAGGCATTTCCAGTTGGGGTGAGTATAGATCCATGAGCCTCAATATACACTGATGTCAGTAAAGCTGTGTCACCTTATACCGGTTGAGTGTCTGGCTAGGACCTATATGGAAAATGGCATGCATAATAAAGTTGTCCTGTATTTGTAATAGACTTCTTTTAAAAAAAATCCTGGTTGTACATGTTGCTTTCAACCTACTCCCCAACCAGGGCACCTTCTAATTATTTTTAGATGCTAGAATGTCTCTTTTTCATTTGATTTTTCTGGGAGGATATTATAAACAGTCACTTTTTCTCCCCTCCTTCAAATTCTCTTAAGATTTTTCCTGTTAAAATACTGCATTTAAATATTCCCTTGTGAAGACCAAGGAAGGGATTATAATGCTTCATGACTCATTAAAGTATAACACATAAAAGCCACTGTTCCTTCCTCCCTTCTCAGAGGGTAAATAAATAAGCTTCAATGTGTTTTATAACAGAGTACGTTCCTGAAATGATAGAAAATTCAGCTGCACTTCAGGTCTAGCAGTCACAGGGAGTCTTCGTTGAGTTTCAGATTGTCGACAATATAGATTTAAAGTAGGTCAGGTATAATTTGTCCAGCCAATTTATTTTCACTATCTTTTTTTCTATTTCTTGCATTTGCTTCCTGGGGTTTGTTTCCTCTCGGCAGAGGGTCAACCATTAATGGTTCAATCCTTATACTTAAACCTTTATTCAGCATTACTATTGCTCTGCAAAAGCAGCCAAAACGTTAAACCCTCAGGGTACGTCTACACTACAGAGGAAAATTAAAGCTGCTGCTGTCGATCTTCCAGAGTTTGAATTAGTGGGTCTAGATAAGACAGCTAATTCAGACTGAGAGGGGCACTCCGGTGGATGGCTGTGGCCCTGCTTCCACGAGGAGTAAGGGAAATTGAAGGGAAAGTGTTCTCCCTTTGGCTTCCTACAGTGTAGACCAGTGGTCTCCAACCTTTTTACACCCAAGATCACTTTTTAAATGACAGACCAAGCCAAGATTTACCACCCCGCCCCTTCCTTGAAGCCCCGCCCTCTCTATTCTCCTCCTCTCCATCACTTGCTATCCCCAATCCTTATATTGCTGCTTTTTTTTCAATTCTTCTGTAGGAAGAGGTTTTTCCAACATTTGGCCTGTCTAGATTGGACCAAATACCAGAAAAAACCCTTCTTTTGAAAGCCCCCTTATTCCTCATGGAAAGAGGAATATAGGGGTGACTGAAAGAGCATGTTTGCTCTTCCTCTAAAAAAAAACCGGAAGAATAAACTCATCCCTGGTTGCAGAAGAATGTTTCTGGGATATCTCCAGAATCCTGAAAAACTCCTGCAGTCTAGCCGTACCCTCGCTGGGCTAAAACAGGATGGCTGTGTCTACACTGGCAAGTTATTCTGGAAAATCAGCTGCTTTTCCAGAAAAACTTGCCAGCTGTCTATACTGGCCGCTTGAATTTCTGGAAAATCACTGACAATCTAATATAAAATCATCAGTGCTTTTCCGGAAAAACTATGCTGCTCCCGTTCGGGCAAAAGTCTTTTTCCAGAAAACTGTTCCGGAAAAGGGCCAGTATAGACAGCACAGTACTGTTTTCCGCCAAAAAGCCCCGATCGCAAAAATGACTATCGGGGCTTTTTTGTGGAAGAGCGCGTCTAGATTGGCCACGGATGCTTTTCCAGAAAAAGTGCTTTTCCAGAAAAGCATCCTGCCAATCTAGACGCGCTTTTCCGAAAATGCTTTTAACGGAAAAGTTTTCTGCTAAAAGCATTTCCGGAAAATCATGCCAGTGCAGACGTAGCTGATGTGTAGGCTCTGGGGTGGGAATGAGGGATTGGGTGTGGGAAGGGGTAAGAGGTGCAAGCTCTGGGAGGAAATCTGGATGCAGGAGGAGGTGGAGAGTGGGACGCTGGTTCGGGGAGGAGGCTCCAGGCTGGGCAGTGTTGGAGTACTAAGCAAGCCACAGGCTTGTGGATGTGAGGGTGCAGGAATTTGGGTTGGGGTATGTGAGGGGCTCAGGGCAGAGGGTTTGATATGATAGGCTCAGATCTAGGGTCTGGGGAAGGGAGAGTGCAGGAGTGGTTGTGGCCGGATGGGGGCTTGGCCCCAATTTGAGGTTTGTTGGCCGCTTCATTTTTAAATAAAAGACTATGTCAAACACAAAAAGTTTCTGCATTGTCTTTATTTATGAGAAGGGCAGGGAACCTGTCTTGAGTCAGGGGTCACTGACCCACACTTAAATCAGTTGGGAGCAAGGGACATGGGACTGGGAAAGGGTGCTAGTGGGTGCTGGGGCAGGGAACAGAGTGCCAGTGGGGGCAGGGTTCTGCAGCTGGGGGCAGGGGAGAGGGAACAGGTTGCCGGGAGGGCAGGGGACAGGTTTCTGCAGCAGGGGACAGGGGACCAGTGGGGACAGAGTTCTGGGGCTTTGGGCAGGGGAGAGGAAACAGGGTGCCAGGAGGACAGGTTTCAGCAGCAGGGGGAGGAGTGCCAGCGGAGGACAGGTTTCTGCAGCAGTGGACAGGGTGCTGGGGGTGACAGGTTTCTTCTGCAGGGGGCAGGGTACTTGGGGGGGAAGGTTTCTGCAGAGGGGGGACAGGTTTCTGCAGCGGGGGGCAGGAGGTTCTGCGGCAGGACAAGGCTCTGCGGCAGAGGACAAGTTCGGGGGCAGGAGAGAAGAAACAGGGTTTGGGGGCAGGGTGCCAGTGGGGGCAGGGAGTCCCCTACACAAGCCTTGGAGGGAAACTTCTGTTGTGCGCTCCCTCTGGGGCCAACCCCCCCTTCCCCCTCCACACGTGGAGGAAGGAAGCCCCGTTGCACACCTCCGCTGGGCCTGATGCCTGACTCCCTCCTCCCGCCGAGCAGGCAAGCCTCCGTTGTGCGCCCTCTCCGGGCCTGACTCCCCACTCCCACAGAGAAGGGAAATCACAGCGCGCGTCTCTGGGGATTTACCTTGTTAGTTCCTGGAATGCAATGGAGCTGAGGCAAGGGAGCAGCTAACGCATTTCTGGAATCTCCGAAAGTGACGTGCAGCTGTAGGACTTCCATCCACCCCGCAGGAAGCTGCCACTTACCCCCATTGTTGCTCAAGGTAGGTAGTGGGGCTTCTTGGGGGTGGGAGGAAATGGGGGGCCCAGAACGCCTTGCGATCGACTGGTCGAGGCCTCGAGATCGACCAGTCGATCGTGATCAACTGGTTGGTGACCACGGGTGTAGAGAACACCAAAAGCTGAGTTTAAGGTACTTTGACTTCAGCTAAGCAATTAACGTAACTGACATTGAATATCTTAATTCGACTTTGTCCTGTAGTGTAGACATACCCTCAGTGAATTTGTTTTTCAGAATAAAAACAAATACTGATTATATATATATGTATATCATCTAAATCTATATACACAATGATTTTCCATTTGAAATTCATAAAAGATAAGCTGGCCGTTTGGGACATTTTTAGGAATGGTTGGGGGGATATTAAAAAGTTTACCTTTTAAAATATACCTGAGGAAAAGAGATAATTTTAGAAAAATAGTTTGAAATTCTGAATGCAAGCACAACGTTATGAAGAAATTCAAAAGAAGACAGGAGATAATAGAATTTGTTTGCAGATTATCACTCTCCATTGTTATTGTACCCTAAGGTCTTATCGACACTGGGATACTAAGGGTATGTCTACACTAGCCCCCTAGTTCGATCTAGGGAGGCTAATGAAGGCGACCGAATTTGCAAATGAAGCACGGGATTTAAATATCCTGAGCTTCATTAGCATGTTCCCGGCCGGTCACCATTTTAGAAGTTGACTAGACCGAAGTAACTGCCCCCATCTACATGCGGCAGTGAAATGGGATTCCGAATTAAAGCCCTAAATTGAATTAGCTATTATTCCTCCTGCAATGAGGTTTACCAGCTAATTCGATTTAGGGCTTTAATTCGGAATCCTGTTTCACTGCCGCGTGTAGATGCGTGCAGTTACTTCGGGCTAGTCAATTTCTAAAATGGCGACCAGCTGAGAACATGCTAATGAAGCGTGGGATATTTAAATCCTGAACTTCATTTGCAATTTTGGTCACCCTCATTAGCCTCCCTAGATCGAACTAAGGGGCTAGTGTAGACATACCCTTAGGGAAGTTAATCTGAATTAATTAATAGCGTGATTTATACAAGGTTATACATTAAACCTGTGTGAATACTCTCATTCTAAATTATAGTGGTTTGTAATTCAGTTCAGTTTAAACCCAATTAAGGCCCCTTTAATTCTGAATGAGAATGTCCACAAAAGGATTGAATATAGTTTAATCAAGTTTAAAATCACAATTTTAGTTACTCTGGATTAATTTTCCTGGATGTCCCCATGCAAATAAATTCACAATATGCCTGATATAAAATCCATTGAGGTGGGTTTGAGTCTTTTAGTTGTCTTTAGTGCTCTTTCGATCATACAGAACTGCTGAAGGAAGATTAGATGGAAAAAGAGAAATGAATGTCAAATATTCATGAATGTCTTAACTCCTCAACTGTTAGTCTTTAAGGGTATGTCTACACTACCACCCTAGTTTGAACTAGGGTGGTTAATGTAGGCAACCGAAGTTGCAAATGAAGCCCGGGATTTAAATATCCCGGGCTTCATTTGCATCTTACCAGGCGCCGCCATTTTTAGAGCCCCGGTAGTTCGGACTCCGTGCCTGCGGCTACACGCGGCAGGGAGTAGGTAGTTCGGATTAGGCTCTCTAATCCGAACTACCGTTACTCCTCATGGAACTCTTGTATATTTACAAATATGGTTTATTAATACATTTAACACAGTCACAGACACCCAAGTTTCATAGGATAGGGAATGTATCTCTATATTTCCATTCCATATAGTCACACCATTCCTTGTAGAACAACCTAAGGTGTTAGCTAATCATCTTCTATGTCATCTTCCGTGTCATCTTCTCCTTCCCTGTCATCACCAGAGGCCATCGTTCTGGCACCTCCCAAGGACTATATCTTCTTCTCCTACCACCTATAGGCTAGGAGGTCATTTCTATACTGTTACAGTGACGCTATGTTTTATACATTTCAGTAGGCGATGTTTCTGAATTGCTCCAGTATCGTTTTCATTGCACCTGTTTAGCTGAAACACTGACCTGCATTTTAGATGCAAATTTCCTTATTTGTTTACAAAGAGGCTGCTGCTTATGCCAAATTATTAATCATAGGAGGAAGTGCCCTGGATACAAATATATAATGTGCAGGTGAAATCAAGTCTGTGGATTTCCTAAGAATAGGGATGAAGAGAATCAGACAAATGTTTAAGGAACAGAATAAATATTAGATGGTGGTATTACTGATATAATAGCAGCACTTCAGCTCCTCAATTATGGGTCAGGGCTCCATTGTGCAAGAAGCTGCTTAGGGTAGCCATATTTCAAGTTCCCAAACAGTATAGAGTAATGGGAAGGGAAGTTGCAGGTGGGGATAGGAAATCTGGAAGGGGTTACAGCCCTATTTGTTTCCTTATCTCAGCAAGGCATTCTGATGATAAAACCCAAGAATACTTCAGCTATGAGAACTAAGTAAATATGTCAGGGACCATGGCATAGGCATATTGGTCACAGAATCCAGAACATCCATGTGTTAATCACTAGCAAACAGGGATCAGAATTATTGCAATAAGCAAGCATCAAGGACAGAGTCTGGCCAGGGACCAGCACTGCAAGGTGCTTTCCCTTTGGCCTCATGTTCTAGTCCTATGGTTCCTTACAAAGTAGCCAGATAGCTTGAATGAAACAATATGGGACCCCATTGGGGCACTGGACCATTTAAAACTGTGGACTGAAGGGAGAAAGGGCTGATTGTTCCAGGAACTGCAAGTGCTGTTTTGTGGGAGGGGAGCTTGCAAAGAGGGATAGTGACAGGGCGTACATTTGGAGCTCCGGACAGAAGGGCTGCAGCCAGCAGGCCCTCGCGGAGTGGAGAATCTACACAAAGGACAGAACAAGCTCAGAACAGGAGTTGGAGGAGCACGGTGCCAGGGAGGAGTCACCCAAGAATGACAAACTGTAGCTGGAGACAGCATCACAGCTGCCCAGAGCTGCATAGCACATTGAACACTGGGATTTGGGACTTTACATTGGGAATAAGCAGGGTGCTTGTTAGCTAGCTAAGTAGGGTGGTGGTCACTTGATGTGGCTTTGCAGAGAGCAGGAGGAGGGTGCTCCAGAGAGGTTTGTTGGGAAAAGTTCACTGGCACCAAAGGTGACCAGGAGCACCCAAGACTCATCACTGGACTGGAACTTTGCCAGGACTCTGAACTCTTTGAGCAGACACAGTCCCTGGCATCTGCCCTTTCAGGCTGTGGTACAACTGCGACCTTGTGCTCAACCCTGTTTTACCACCTCCTACATTTCCCCTGGTTGTTTCCAGTGTGTTTATGTTCACTGGGGGAGAGGGGTATGTAGAGAACGTGCCTCTGAGATGGAAGGGGGTTTTCCTGCTGCATTCCTACATGTCCTTTCTATTGGCCAGAGCTGTCTGCAGACAGAGTCCATGCTATAGCAGGAAACAAACTCTGAGACTGAATGCCTCTTGAGGACTCCTCTGTGAGGGGATTCCTGCCGTGGAGCAAAAACTATCATCTTTCTGCCTTGAACTCTGCTGAGTTGGTGAGTGGATGATGCATGTTCCTCCTCATGCGCAACTCCCATCCTGCACTCTGATTCCAGGGCCTACCACCTTCCAGTGAAAGAGGGAATAATGCTGCAGAGGCAACTGACCCTTCCCTGGGAGGTGACCCCTGTGTACAGAGACTGTCCTCTCTGCACACATCTAAAAGCCACAAGCAGGCCTTTTGTTAACGCAGTGCTAATACAATATCATCAAAATATTAATTGCAGAACTTCAGCTCATTCTAAAGAGCAAGCATGGATTTGATACTGTAAAAATCCAGTCCATTTGAAATGAATGGAAGATTTCTGCTAATAGGTGATGAGTACTTTTGCCTGGATTGAAACATAGGTGGGCAGGCTTAGAGGATATCTTAGACTGCGCAGCGGTGGAGGGTTCCAATGCCAGCCAAGGCTTGGAAGCATGGAATCATGGATGTCTTCTAGTCCAGTCCCCTGCACTCAAGGCCTCCAACTGTCTGCAAATTGATTGATGATTTGCTCCATTCTCTTTCCAGAAGGTCAGAAGTTAAGGTCAGGAACCAAAGATCAGTTATCAGGCTAAGTCAGACAACTGGAAAACCAGGAGCAGAGACAAATAGCACTAAATGAGCAGGTGAAGCCCGACTATATAGGTAACTTCCTGTCTATCTGTTTACATGATGGATAAAGGAAATAATGAGACAATATTATGTACAACTCTGTTACAATCTCTTTCTCCCTGAACCTCAGCTAGACTCTTTGGCTATGTCTGGACAGCAGATTGAAGTGTGCTTCTCAGTGCAAGCAGACAGATACAAATCTCAGGGCTTTTATATGTAAAATCTGATAAGTGTTGATAGTTCCCAGTACATTTAAAATAGAATAATATTTATTTCTAAGTGAAACACTTATTTAGTATTTGGACTAAGATGGATAGCTTTTAACTAAAAGCTATGAGACTAGTGATATATCTCAGTGATTCAGGAACCAAATTAGCAATCAATGTTACCCAAAAGAGCCACAGTAGTGTGAATTCATTGTTTTATGTACTATTTATATATCTTCTATACTATATTTTAGAGAGTTTGTGCATCTGCCTGTCTGTGTGTGTCTGTCCTTCTGTCTGTGCGTCTGTTCAAGAACTCCTCCTAAATGATAAAAACTAGGACAATCAAATTTGGCTTGCAGCTACCTCTTATTGCAACTTAAAGCAAGATCAAGATTTGGTTATACCAGCACAATGGGATGTACGTAGAATGTGATTCTTTTGCATCAAATGGAAAAGGAGGGGTGTGAGAGCAGGGATAGTTATAACAATGAATGACCATGGGCAGGGGGAAACAAAATGGGGCAGCAAGCACAGGGAATAGTTATACTCACATGTGACCACAGCAAGTGTCCCAGCCTCAGGGATCAGCCAGTGACTGGCAGCATGGCCCCCGCCATCTTGGCCTGCCCCTGGGAGCAGCTGGCAGGTGGCCTGTGTAGATCTCCCTGCCCCAACCCAGTCCCATGGAGAAGCCAGTAGATACCAGTGCATCCCCCCTGTCAAGATCATGAGGTTTAGCTAGCATCCTGGAGACTAAGGGGTTAACTATATCCCTTACCTAAACCAGGTGGCAGGCAGCCAGTAGAAACGTAGGTAGGAAATTCAAACTGGGACAAAGGAATGTTTGGTTTTCCGTCCAGCACATACCCTCTAATCTCTCCTGGAACACCCTCAAGAACTGTCCCATCTGCATCAGGAGAGAGATTTCTTCCTGGGTATGGGCCCTCTCTCCAGAGAGCCATGTTTCCCAGCCTTTGAGGACACAACTGCATGTTCGGGGAATGGTATGGTTGGGGTCCACCTGGAGGCCCTGAAGTGACACCGGGCCTGTTCAGGAGTGAGTCCTATCTGAGACTGGCCTCTTGCTTAAACAGTTCATAATTATTTACCATGTCCCCTGGCAGGTCCGCTGCTACCCCCAGTAAGGGACAAGTGATTTGTGATCTTAACTCCATCGTGTATTGACCAGGAGGAATGTTGTACCCCTGGCAGACCCTCTCAAAGTTGAGGAAAAAGTCCGCAACATTATCCCCTACTTGGTACATGGGAAGCTTCCTGGAGGGTTGAATGGTGATGGAGGTGGGTTGGTTGGGTGGGGTACCTGAAACATCCGGCCGTTTAGCCTTCTCCAGTGCCACTTGGGCCTCTAGTTCTGCGTGCCTCGTCTCTGCTGCTAACTCTCTGCCACTAACAACCTCCGGTTGTATACGCCTGTCCTCGGCCTCTCATTGTGCACGCTTGTCCTTGGCCTCTCGTTGTGCATGCTTGTCCTCCATCCTTAGGAGAAACTCCAACTCCTTTTCAGTTAGGGGCCTGCCCGCCTTTAAGGAATAATCCCACCTAGAAGGCGCTGGTGAGGGGGAAGTAGGGCGGCTGCCGGCTGTTCCTGCCCCCTCAAGGGGTATGTCTACACTACAAAGTTAGTTCGAACTAACGGACGTTAGTTCGAACTAACTTTAATAGGCGCTACACTAGTGCTCCGCTAGTTCGAATTTAATTCAAACTAGCGGAGCGCTTAGTTCGAACTTGGAAAACCTCATTTTACGAGGATTAAGCCTAGTTCGAACTAGCTAGTTCGAATTAAGGGGTGTGTAGCCCCTTAATTCGAACTAGTGGGAGGCTAGCCCTCCCCAGGTTTCCCTGGTGGCCACTCTGGCCAACACCAGGGAAACTCGTCTGCCCCCCTCCCGGCCCCGGACCGCTTAAAGGGGCACGGGCTGGCTACGGTGCCCGTGCCAGGTGCAAGCCTGCCAGCACCCAGCCAGCAGACCCTGCACCTGGCACGGATAGAGCCAACCACCTGATGCCCCCCAGCCCTCCTCTTCCCGGGACCAGGCTGGCGGCTCCCGGGAGCTTGCCTGGGACCCTAAGAGGCGGGCACCCCCCTGGGCTAGTGCGGACATCGTGGACCTTGTCCACGACCTCCGCACTAGGCACAGGAAAGTGGCCGGCTATGGCAGGAGAGCTGCCAGCCTGGCCACCCAGGAGCAGGTGTGCATGAAAATCAAGGTAGTCCACTGAGACCCCTGACCCTGAGCCCTGAGGTACAATGGCCGTCCTGGGTCAGACCAAAGGTCCATCTAGCCCAGTAGCCTGTCTGCCGACAGCGGCCAGCCCTAGGAACCCTGGAGGGGATGGACCGAAGACAGTGACCAAGCCATTTGTCTCATGCCATCCCTCTCCAGCCTTCCACAAACCTTGGGCAGGGACACCACTCCTACCTCCTGGCTAATAGCACTCCATGGACCCAACCTCCATGACTTGATCTCACTTCCCTTTAAACTTTGTTCCAGTTCTAGCCTTCACAGCCTCCTGCAGCAAGAAGTTCCACAGGTTGACTCTTTGCTTTGTGAAGAACAACTTTCTGTTACTAGTTTGAAGCCTGCTACCCATTCCTTTCCTTTGGTGTCCTCTAGTCCTTCTTTATGGGAACTAATGAAGAACTTTTCTGTATGCACCCTCTCCACCCAACTCCTGCTTTTAGAGACCTCTATACTCTCCCCCCTCCGTCTCCTCTTTTCTAAGCTGAAAAGTCCCAGTCTCTTTAGCCTCTCTTCATATGGGACCTGTTCCCAACCCCTGATCATTTTAGTTGCCCTCCCCTCTCCCACCCTCTCTCTTCCCCTTCCCACCTCCTTTTCCCAGTTTTCCCCAGTTTTGTTCAATAAAGACAGATTCCATTTTTGAAAACAATTGTCCTTTATTTTGTACATCAAGAAGAGGGGCTAGGAAAGGGTAAGTGGAAGGAGGTGAGGGAGGAATGGGGTACGCGCCCCCGATGGGGAGGACTGGGCTGGCTCTGTGGGCTTCTGGGGGTGGAAGCTCTCCTGCAGCCCCCCAATTGCCCCCTCTCCCCAGATGGCAGCCTGCGGCAAGTGCAGCCGGTCTGATGGCCGAGTGCTGTGATGTGCCCAGTGTGGGTACTCCGGGCAATCCAAGCCAGGACTGCTTTGCAAGCGGGGCACCCTGAGAACTGTCTGTCCGGGGTGGGGGTCGGGACCCTTTAAGCACAGCCCTCGGCTAGCCTGAGAAAGCATCTCCACGCTCTAAGTCCTCCTCTGATGCCCTGCCGGCAGTGCTTCCGGCCATCCTTAAGCCTGGTTCAGGGTCCACTTAATGTGGACATGCTAGTTCGAATTAGCAAAACGCTAATTCGAACTAGTTTTTAGTTCTAGATGCGTTAGTTCGAATTAGCTTAGTTCGAATTAACTAATTCGAACTAAGTTAGTTCGAATTAACGTTGTAGTGTAGACGTACCCCTAGGTTAAGCTTAAGCCAGACACAAACCATTCTACCCAGTTTGGTTTTTATATAGATTTCGGGACAACTGGATAGATCGGCTAGAATAGACTGGGAAGGAGCCCAGTACATGCTGCGATCAGGCAAAGTAGCCCTAGAGAAACCAACTCTTCCTAAGCAACACCCTGAGGCAGAAACAGCCTCAGAGCAAGGCAAGATATCCAGCTCTGGGGAAGATTCACCCTCCAGAGAGGGGAAACAAAGCCTGCCCCTCTGAGTCCAGAGGGAAGTAACCTCTGTCTGCCCCTCCCTGAGGCAGCACAGAAAACAGAAGAAAAAAAAACTTCAAAGCTTTCAACTCAAAAGAAAAACCTGTGTCCTTTTAAAAATCCTGGGTTCTTAAAATAATCCCACCGCTATACCACCATGTATTGGCTTCTTCCCCACTTTGGCACGATAAATGCAGAAGTGGGGGCCAACAAAAGTACTCCAAAACCTCCCCCCAAAATCTTAACAACTTAGATTTTGGGAATAAAATGCTGCTGCAACCACCCAAATATTAATAAAGCAACCAGGGAGAGACTACTTGGGAATCTCACCCCTAAAGTACAAACCAGGACACAAAAATTAACCAATACCAGGTTAATAAAAAGAAAAGAGAAAGAACTTTTATTATCACCACAATTTTCCTGTTGCGAGTGTAATGACTAGATGGAACAGTAACAAAATAATATACTCATGAAGAAGAAATTTACCATGGGCCTGGAACTTAGTTACAAAGGAGAGCAAAACCCATTTTTAAATGCAGACACCAGATCCCATTTCCCAAACCATAAAACAATAAAACCTAACAGATTTATCTAAACTTTATCCTACTTACAGACTGTGAAGAGTATTTTCTTAGAAGCAAAATGCAGGACAATGTAGCACTTTAAAGTCTAACAAGATGGTTTATTAGGTGATGAGCTTTCGTGGGCCAGACCCACTTCCTCAGATCAAATAGTGGAAGAAAATAGTCACAACCATATATACCAAAGGATACAATTAAAAAAAATGAACACATATGAAAAGGACTTTTCTTATTTTCTTAGAGGGAGACATCTTGTCCCCTTCAATAGCTGGAGAGAATCTACTCTGGGATAAAGGAGAGGGAAAAAAACAAAAATTCCTTTGTTCCAGTTTGAATTTCTTACCTACATTTCTATTGGCTGCCTGCCACCTGGTTTAGGTAAGGGACAGTTAATCCCTTAATCCCCAGGATGCTGGCTAACCCTCATGATCATGACACCCCCTCACCCTGGACCAGCTCCAGAGAGAAGACAACAGGAGGTCTGCACAGCCCCTGTCTATTCCAGGCCAGCCCTGGGGAAAAGACAATGGACAGGCTGCATGGCCCTAGCACCCTCAGACATGGGCAATGTCAGGTAAGTCTTCTTGTCTATCTGTAGTTCTCCAAACAAAATGACTGACCAAGTATTTTATGATTGGTTAAAAACATTGCCCTAAAGATCGGTTCCAGGGTCAGTTTCATCCAACATCTTTATTAATGACCTAAATGAGGGGATGGCTTACATCTCAGCAAGTTACTCTAAGCTACAGTGAGAGATAGGTACACTGAAGGTTAGGGATAGGGTCCAGAGCAACGTAGACAAATTGGAGGATTGGGCCAAAAGAAATCTGACAGGATTCAACAAGGACAAAAGCAGACTCCAGCAGTTAGGAGGAAAGAGTCCCAAGGTCTCTTCCAACTTTTGATTCCATGAGTCTATGAAAAGTGTCCTGGTTGGTTAATTACTTAGATTGGTTAATTAAAGAACTCATTTTAATATTATGTGCTGCAAAGAGCCACAGGAGGTACATTAAAGAGTCGCTTGAGCCTCAGTCTGAATCCCACTGTATTAGACAATAAATCTGCAGGTGTTCCTCATATGAACATCCCCACTTTGTTGCTGTTCTATATAGTCAGAAACAAGGTTTCAACTTAATGTCAGTACTGCTATGAACTAGTTGCCACATTATGAGCAAAAGGTGAGAAACCGTGGGGGAGAGCCCCTTAGACTTCTCTCAGAGATAAGGAGACCTGTGGCACCATAAAGATATCTTGAAGACTGAAAGATGATCAGATACTACAGTAATGGGGGCCTTATAGGTGCCTTACTTAGACGATCTAAGTGTTGCCAACACTCCCCATTATTAGAGCCTCTTTTCAAAAGCTGGCAACTTGGTGAAACTTTAACAATTTAGACAAAATGTCTGTGCTGGGTTCATGCCTCAGTCTGATTTTATTTTTAATGTTTCTGCTAACATAGTTCAACTATTTCTGAGAAAGAGGCTATGGAAAAATATATTGTTTTGTGCCTGTTAAAAGATCTTGAAACCTTTTCTTTGAAGAATTCTAGGGCTATCATCCTTTGGAACAGGGATTTGAAATATGGTAGGGGAGTGGCCTTTGCATCAGGGAAAGTTCCTTTGGCTCTGCCCATGAAAATGGACCCATATTTGGCCAGATCATAAAACTTTCAAAAACAGCAGTGTGCACATGCTGAGCAGAGACTTCTTACCTTATGGCTATGTCTACACTACAAGGTTTTTGCGCAAAAACCCACAGAGCATCCATGCCTCAAGCACGTTTTCACAAGAAAATCTACAGTCAATCGACAGAACAGAGGGCTTTTTGCAGTGTAGGTATACCTCCTTCTACGAAGCATAACTCCTTTTTGCGCTACAGCTCTTGCACAAAAAGGCATGTGTGGACACTCTACAGGGGTTTCTTGCACAAAACGAGCCTATCTAAAAAAGCACAGGTGCTCTGATGGCCATTCTGTGGATTGCGTAAGAAAACTCTGATTGCCAGAGTGTCTATGCAGTGTGGACGCGCTTTTGTGCAATAAGTTTTTATGGAAGAACTCTTCTGCAAAAGACTTCTTGCGCAAAAACCTGCAGTGTAGATGTAGCCTATAGCAGCTAAAATCCCCAAAGATTCTATCCTCACTGAGCATGCTCTGTCCCCTGACAGCTGCGCACACTGACCACTTTGCCAATCCCAAAAAGCTAATGAACATACTCCATTCCTTCATAGCTCCTACATGGAACAGAGAAATCAGATGAGGAATTTTATACTGCATACATTATACTGTACTTATTCTGATGTTTTCCTTTTATATACATGTACTTGTAAGTCTTATTCCCAGATGAAATGCTACAGTATATGGGTTATATTTTTAAATTATGCTGTCATTGCACTCACTGACCAATCTATAGAGTGAGTGTATGTGAATAATATCGTAGAAAATATAATATCCTGACTGGATTACTGTAATGCGCTGTATGTGGGGTTACCTATAAAGAGGCTTTGGAGACCTCAGCTGGTCCAGAATGCGGCTACTTGAGTTTTAACTAATACTCATTATACAGAGTACATTATGCCAGTGCTCCGACAGCTATACTGGCTTCCAGTATGTTTCTGGGCACAATTTAAGGTTTTGATTATGACCTATAAAGCCCTAAATGGGTTGGATCCGGGATATCTGAAGGACCATCTTCTCCCATATGAACTAGCCCGGGGATTGAGATCAGTTGGGAGGCTCTGCTCAGTGTTCCCTCACTTATGGATATAAGATTAACATCTATGCAGAGCAGGGCCTTCCCAGCTTTTGATCCCAGGCTGTGGAATTCTCTTCTTCGGGATATTTGCATGACGCCAATGTTAGTATTGTTTCGGCGTCAGGCTAAAGCCATCCTTTTTACTCATGCTTTTATTACTGTTTGAGTCTGTATGTGTGTATTCCTCCTCTCAAGACATTTTTAGCAGGTTTTTTGTCCCTCTGGGGTCTTCTATTTTTAAATATATGTGTGTGTGTGTGTGTGTGTGTGTGTGTGTGTGTGTGTGTGTGTGTATTGTGTTTTTAAACATTTTAAGCCACCTCGAATATTTTAAATAGACAGGCAGGGTAAAAATATTTTAAATAAATAAATAAAACACTTCTATGTTTACAGAATGATGGAGAAGGTAACCTAATAGGTCTTTTTCATCTTTAATATCTGTGTTGCCATATGTTATATGGAAAGGGGGAGAACACCGGTAAGTAATTTAATAGAAATGAGATTTAAGCATAATGTAGCTTTGACTTCCTTTGTTCTCAACATAATTTTTTTAAACAAATAACCAATTCCTGTCTGTAAAGATATGGACACAGTCATAGATGAGAAAAATACATTTATTTTTTTCTCAGAATTATCAGGAGAATAGTTGTAAAAAGACTATTTTAAAAAAAGCCAATAGCATGAGTTAGGAGTCCGAGCTTACCTGCTGAAAAAAATTAGCTCCAAACTGTTCAGTGAAATTGGAGAAATCATTGAAATATGATAACAGCTGCATGAAAAATTCTCCTCTCCCCATCTGTTGTTAATCAAGTTCTCTGCAAATACAGGGAACAAGCCAAGGAGAAAGCATCATGTTCCATTTCTCTAGTTTTAGTTTCAGCTTTGCTATACTGTAGTGGTAAATAGTTGGAACCCGATTAGGCAACATGCATCAGATTATTTTTGTGAAAAAACACAAAGCTCTGAATGGAAAAGAAAATTAGAGTTTAGAATTGCAAACCTCTTCCCCAGAGCATGAGTTAAGCTGGACTTCACATTAGGGCTGTTTTAGGAGTCCTAACTTCCATTGTTCTTGTATTTAACAACTCTCCATTGGTACTTTGGGATTTGGGCCTGCTTGTACATATGCATACTTAACACTTAAATTTCATTGAAAGCCACAAAATTAAATCACCCTGGAGGCTTCATTAGGAATCTAATTGGGAGCAGGAGTTCATCTGTCACCCAAAGGACTGAATCAGGAAACCAAGGGGTCATGAAGGCAATTCAATCTTTCCCCAACATTACAAAATAAACAAAAACTACCATGTTGCAAGTATGGAAAAACGGTGGAGTTTACCGAGGTCAGCTCTGGTAGGACACCATCTGTGGTCAGAACTATAATCATAGTGAGTGCTGTGTTCTTATGGTTTAAAGAAAGAATGGGCAGTAGATTTGGGTACATAGCAAAAGGCTGAGCCTGTAAAGGACCAAGTGCTTCCTATGGGTCTCAGTAATTCACAGTTGGCGTACGTATGATGGAAGTGACCACCATGGAAAGATGTGTTGGGGTCTGTACTTTACACTGATCCTGAATGAGTGAAGGTAAGCCTGAGAGGCCAATTAAAATTCTTGGTAGCACCTGAGAGAGAGAGAAAGCCAGGCAAAATTGATAATGAAGCCCCGCTGGGAGGGGAGTTGCTGAGTGGTGATTACAAAGCCAGGAAGCTTGCAGAAGAATGGTGCTGCAGAGACACAGTCTGCTGTCTCTCTAATGGGTTAGGAAATTCCAAGTGGTCAGGGGAGGAGTAATTATTTGATTGTGACCCTCTTCTTTGTCTGTAGTGGTTTACCCTCCCAGCAAACTAAACATACACTAGTATATGCAGGGTAGGGCTTTACTTGAATGAGTTACAGCTTCTTTGTTTTTCATGTGAAGTTTTTCCCCCTGTTGCATGAATAAGCCAACCATCGATTGCAATAAGAACAAAAATAAGCTACAGTTGTGGTCCCTGCTTACAATTAAATGTGTAGACCACATCATAAGAACCAGATTCATGTACAGATGCTTTGTATAATGCTATGGACTTTTAACAGAAATTTGTCAATATGTGCAGTAGCATCTGAGGACCAGCAATGTCTGGACAAATCCTGTGTGTAACAGGTGTGCAGTATGGTTTCTCTTTCCCGCTCCCCCACCAAAAAAGCTTCTCACAGTTCCCCAGAATACATTCAGTGCACCCCCAGGACTCCTGCTCCCCACTTTGAGAACCTCTGCTATAGGCAATAGAAAGTGTCTTCTGTGTTAAGTTTAGGCTCTAGAAAGTTTGTTTTGGTTTTGTTTCATATGAAAGTACGTGTTTCCAGCATCCTCACTCTCTATCACTTATTTGCTGATAAACTTGTTTTCACTATATGTGAGTGCTGTGTGTTAAATAAAGTGTGGATCCTGGGTTGAATTTGCAAAGTCGGATATACAATTCCTTTGGCAAATCTGAGATTGTTGAGTGGAACAGGGTCTGGGCACTGAAGAGGGAGGCTCATATGACTCAGGGGTTGCTGTGTGCCCCTGGCGAAACCTGAATGGCATGAGGTTTTATATCCCTTCCAAAATTGCTTGTTTAATGATGTATTATTTTAACTCAGGATATCCATGCTATCCATGTAAGTAGGAGAAGTGTGTTTATTATTTATTTATTTATTTAGCATGTTTAATAGAGTAGTGTCTGAGGGATAGGCCGAGTATCTTCTCTTACAGCCCAACTGGGGATCAGCTGATAAATCACCTGTTCACTGCTTCTCTCTTAAAGGGCCACTGACGAAACTTCTATAGATGAGCACTATCTCCTAACTACAATTCCATCATGGTGGTTTGGGTTCTGTGGAATCCATAATTCATTTTTTTAAAATATGAGAAAGTCAAAAGAAATGAATTTTCAATCTCACTGCACTGAGCTTGGACAGCATGTCTTTTAATTTATAAAATAAACACTGATTGATAAAAGTGATAAATAAACTGAAGAAAATTGGTCTCTGTTTCTATCTTATTTGAACCATAAAATCCAATTTACCATTTGCTATTTCAAATTAAACTGGGGAAATGAGACTGCATGCAATCACAACTGCTCATGTCCTGTGGCCATCGTACATTTTGAAACTCTATTTTCTTATCTAATATATGACTAGTGTCTAAGAAAGATCGTTTGACAGCTGTCACTGAAAATTAAAAGTCCTTGACAACCATGTCCCTGTTTATTCCAGCAGCTGTGACATGGTTCAAAGACGATTAAGTCTAGTAACATGGCTGAAAGTATGACAACTTTGTTAGGACTGTTTGATATACCTTAACAGAGGTGCACCAATGACCCTTTGTCACTGAGGAATAGATGTGTCTTTTTGTGTGTTCTTGCTGTGTGTTCATTCAGGTG
Organism: Pelodiscus sinensis; assembly: GCF_049634645.1. NCBI lineage: Eukaryota > Metazoa > Chordata > Testudines > Trionychidae > Pelodiscus > Pelodiscus sinensis. The sequence continues at coordinate 314,191,506 of NC_134711.1, forward strand.
TGAACAGGTCCAAAGGAAATCTGTCTGAACTATAATCAGTGTTATTTATTGTCATTATCCAACCTGATAAACACGAAAGCCACGTGCTACTGCATACTTAGTGATAAGGAGCTTTGTATTTCAGGATGAATTTAAATATTATTGTGCATATGTACTACTCGAGATCTACAAATTTAGCCTTCAGAGTTCGGTAGACACTACTTAAGTTAAGTGCAACAAGACAATTGAAAGATTGATGTTTTACCCTCATTTTATAACAGATAAACTGAAGCACAAAGTTTTTGATCACCAAAGGCCACACACTGAACATTGGTGGCAAAATAGGAAGATGAATTAAATTTCTGTAGAAATCATTGAAGATACTCCCATATACATATGAGGCAGTTCTTCTGTTTATGGGCAGGAGCTAGAACTTACGTTGCATATGGAATTCCTTGATTTTGACATTTGTTTTTATCCTGATTTGGAAGAAAAACAAACTATTTCAAAATTTCCCACAAAATCAAATTTTCTTAAAAAAAAAGTTGCCAGTCAAATCTCAGAGGGGAAGCCACGTTAATCTGTATCTGCAAAAACACCTTACAGACTAACAGATTTATTTGAGCATAAGCTTTTGTGGGTCAAAACCATTTCATCAGACGCATGGAGTGGAAATCACAGAGATAGGGATATATATATATAGCTTATCAAAGGTAGGACCAATTCAGTCAGGGTGGATGTGGCTCACTCCTAGCAGCTGATGGAGAGGTGTGAATACCAAGAAAGAGGAAATTACCTTTGTAGAGATATAACCATTCTAAGTACTTATTCAGTCCTAATTTTATCATGTTAAATCTTCAGATGAATTAGACATAAGTTTCTAAGTATACAGATATGTAACACTGAGCGTGATATCTATTTTTTCCATAAAGTACAAGAATACTCATGCCAAAAAGGACACGTGGCATATCAAAATCAGTCCTTACTGTAATTCTTTTCTCCAATGCCTTACATACTTTAATATTATTTGCATTTTAACTTTGGACCACAGAATTTCAATCTTCAGATTGTAAAATTACAGCCTGTATTATGACCCTATGGATGTATCTGCTCCATTTGTAGCAAATCTAATCTGCTTTGTATAGAGGTTTTATAAGTCAGAGAGGTGCAGTTATACACTCTTTTAACTTGGAGATCAAGGTTAGATTTCAGACAGTAGCACAGGATAATTAAAGCCCTATTCATTAGTTGGTGAGACAGTGCTCAAGGGTCTGTCATTACAGACTTGTGGCATAGCCACAGCTGACCCAGGTCCCCTGATGCAGGTTTTCAGTGCTAAAGCTATGAGGCTGTAAAATTGTAATGTAGATATTTGGGCTGGGGCCAAAACCTTGGTTCTGAGACCCCACAATGAGGAGAATCTCAGGGCCTGGCTTCCAACCCGAGCATAAGCATTTACTCTGCAGTTTTATAGCTCTTTAGGCCAAACCCTGCAAACCTGTGTTAATTAACACAGACTCTGAGATTTGGGGGGCTTATCACAGTATCAGCATACTGTAAATAGTCTAAAATATACAAAGTTTTGGATTATTTGTCTCTCACTTTCTTAGGGAAAAAAAACAAGATTTTTTGTTTTATTTATTTTTTCTTAAATAAAGGAGGGATGCCAAGCATAAAGTTGGGGAGAACTTTATGTTAGGGACAACCTTAGAAATGTTTGTTCAAATAAAATATTATATCACACATCAATCTGCATAGCAAGTTCTAGATCAAAGGCATTTGTTTCACATGTAGGGCCCCTGGAACTGGAAATTACTAAGAAAATGGTTGTACTCTCTGATCAAAAATGCATATAATTTCAATAGTCCTAAAATATGGAATTGATAGAAATATGCAGGTAGAGGGATTTAACAAAAAGGAAAGAATAGGTAGTTCACCTAGTTGGACAAAGAGAAAAAATGGGTGCTTTATTATGGGGTTGAGATTCCCTTGTCACTCATTTTAGATTAGTCTCAGATTTGAGCTATATTTGCATTGGGGAGTGGTACATTTACAACTATATTAATTATAAATGACATTCTGATGAAGAATAGAGCTAGTAATAGCTGTTAATTTTGACATGGTCAATCTTTCAGTTAATTATTGGAGTTTTTCTGGCAAAGCCCTTCTGTTTTTCTGGCAAAGCCCATCTGGTGTGTATCTGACCCCCAAAACTCTATTGTTGGGTCTACAGAGTCTCCTGTCTTGCGTTTTGGCTCTGGGGAATCAAGATGTTTCAGTTCTCCCCTTTAATACTATGATACAAATAAGGTCAGAGAGTGGCATGTCAGGTACACAGATATGTTTCTACCAATTGACTAGCATGCACACATTTCACAGAAGTGTGTTAATTTCAACACGACACATGAAAGTTACCCCTTTTCTGATCCCTCCAAAGTCTGAATATCTTAAAAAAATCAACAAAATGTTAATCTTCTGTCAGCCGATGGTCAGGGAAGTGCGCGTGTGTGTGTTATACACTCGAGTCTTCAACTGCTAGGACACGAGGTCCTGTCGCAGCGGGCGGTCTTACGGGAGGCCGACGGGCGCCCCGAGAAGTTTTACGTCCGTGTCTTTGACTGCTAGGACTGGGGTCCCTTTGCTGTGGGCAGCCAACAGGCTGACAGATGCCCCAAAGTTTGCAGGGAGAGCTTATTACACCCATATCTTTTGCTGCTAGGACCGAGGTCCTGTCGCAGCGGGCAGCCTAGGGAAGGCTGATGGATGCCCCTATGGATCTGTCCCCTGGAGGCAACACTATCCAAATGCTCAGCTCTGCCTGCGTCTGCTCCCTATGACCGGCTGGAGTTCTTTTAAACTGTGCTTGGTTCTGTTACAGCAACTGAAGGAGTCAGGTTAAAGCTTAAACAGTTACAGGTTTATTAAAGAAGCTTATAAATCATATGGTTACAATGGCTATTGCTCTATTTCTTAACTGCTAGCAAATATAGATCTTAAAAATGGTTACAAAGAAAATAATGATAGAAAATAGAAATAATGGTACCAAGTGACAGCTTAATCTTTAAAGAGCTCTAAGTCTATGTGTACACTTAAGACAAAGGACACATCCAGGTACAATTTTTACCCCCTTCTGTGCCTCTCAACTCCAGCGTATCAGGCCAGGGCCGGTCCCTCAATTCCTAGGAGAGACAACTACGAAGTGGGCATCCCCGTGGAACCTCAGGAGGCCAATCACCTAACCTGACCAGCAGATAGATGGTAGATTGACACTCAGAGTAAGTGTGCTGCTGGGCCCATATCCTCTTTCTTATCTAAGATGTCAAATTGCGTTGGTCCGTCTTTGTGATGCCAGTTCTTACAAGGGAGTTTCAACTTAATTTACACTTGCAAGAGAGATAACTAAATTGTGAGTACTGGACATTCTTTACTGGGCGGGAGATTTCCCCCCCCCCCCCCCCCCAGACGAGTGTGTGTGATCATATCAATATAGTCAAGTGCACTCCTCAGCAGCCTCTTGGTCAGCGATTGGCATATCTCTGTTTACAGCCATCCAGGGTCACAGCAGCCAGCATATCCGGGCCTTCTGTCAAGGCTTCAAAGACTATGCTGATTTTACTGCTCTGTGTGCCCTGTAGGCTTCCAGGCAAGCAAAGATGAATGTTATAGTTGGGGGTTCCTGTACAGCTTCTCTAGTGGAACTCAACTAGTGAGATAAAATAAAACTTAATTATTGTTAAACCGGAAAAAAAATCTTCTAATCTTGTGATGTAAAGAAGGGCCCATTGTTCTTCTATCAACCATGGCTTTCAGAAGGAGATATAGATGGATACACAATTTATTGATGATGTACACACCACCTACCCAAATGGAAGTTACCTGAACATCTTTTTAAGGAAATCACCATCTGAGGAAGAACTATGAAAATGAATGTGAGGTGGAGAGTAGAGTTTGATATGTGGATCCAGTGATTTGTGGGCATATCAGTGTCACAGATTGAGCTTAGCTGTACAAACTGAGAAGTTACAGTTTCAAAGTGTCTTTTCGGTACCTTTGTACTTGTCTGATTGCCAGGCATGTGGTACTCTCTCTGCATCTTGTCCATTTTTGTGTGGCCTAGTAGATTTGTTTTATTGTCCCAGACAATTAGTTGGTTTGAACAGTATTCAGGCCAGTGGCCCTTTGTGTTCAAGATAATGTATCTTTAGAACATATTGCATGTTCGTCTAAGGGCAACCTCAGAAATTGATTAGCATTAGCATTTGTGCTAGTTGCTTTCTTAATGTTTCCTATGACTGTAATTCAGACACAAATCTGTCATGTCAATACCCTTATAAAAGACTTCCCAAGCCGACAGTTCACTGTCAACTTTTTTATCTCTGCTAAAAATTGTACTGCAGTCACATCATACCACCCGTGCAACCAGCAGAGAAGAATTTATACAGCCACAAGCTGAATTAAGTTTCCTGGAGAACCAACTCTGCCTTGAAAAACCTCCTTAATGGCACCAGCTGAAGAATGCATGGCAGTATGTCTGTAAAGGAGCTGATAGCCACAAGAACTCTCACTGGATGGCATTGTATAGAGCTCCTCATGGATTTGCAGAGGAATCCTTCTGAACCCTTATGCAATGAGCAAACCCTGTCTCTTTGCTCCCAGAAGAACATTTAGGAAATTCTAGAGTGGAATGACATGGAGTTCCTTGGCCATAACGTAGTTTATTTTCTCAGAGGGGCACATTGTGGCCCTGAGCGATTCTGGGTACATCTACACTTGCTCCCTAGTTTGAACTAGGGATGCAAATGTAGGCGACCGAAATTGCTAATGAAGCGGGGATTTAAATATCCCGCGCTTCATTAGCATAATCTCGCCTGCGCGCTATTCCGTTCACCTGCTGATTCGAACCAGGAATTGCACTCCGGGACACGTTACTTCGAATCAGACCCCTTGGTTCAAACTAACATTACTCCTCATTTCCTTAGCTCGAACTAGGGAGCAAGTGTAGACGTACCCTAAGAGATTTACACATAGAAGTCACTGATAGAGCCTATTTACAATCCAGTCTCTCAATTCTCAATATTTTGCTTAACCATAAGATGTTCTTCCTCCATTGTTTTGATCACCATATACCGCACGTATGTGCGTGCATATGTGTGTGTGTGTGTGTGTGTGTGTGTGTGTGTGTGTGTGTGACAGAGAGAGAGAGTCTGAAAGTGTGTTCAAAGAACAAGAATGTGCAGTGCAACAGACTGTATAGTGGCAGAGCTGTAATAAGCTTTCTTTTCCCTGCAAATCTTCCAGTTTAAATTTTTTTGCATCTGGAACTGAAGTACATGGTTATTGCAAAGCTCATAGCACTATAGAGAATTAGTGCTGTAGCCTGTGTGTATTTTCCTTTATTCTATTTTTCATTGCCTATTTCATTCTTGCATACGTAACAAGATTCTGAAAACACTCACCTAGTTCTAAGAGGCAGGTCCCAAGCATACCAGCGGGTGAAGAAGAAATATGAAACAGCATAATTATATTTTTTTCAAAGTTTTTTCTCCCCCACGCTACTACTTGTCCTTTTGTTACTCATCTTCCTAGAGAACTTCTGTGAAAGGCACAGAATAACACAGACCCACCATTTCGTATCAATCCCCATTCCTATTGCTGCTCTTGTCACTTCTCACTGAAGTTCCCACTTATCACATCAGTTAGCTTTTGGCAGGTTTTAGCTGCTGCCAAGTAGCCAGTGAGAACTACTTTGCAGTATAGGCTGATGTCTAACTGAGAGAACATTCGGGAGTGTGATTGATGCCAGCCAGAGGATCTCTGTTACGTCAGTGTCAAGGCTTATAAATCTAGTATACTTTGTAATGAATGACTGGAACTAAATAAAAAATATGGACAAAAGTGAGGACTTGGCGGAAAAAAGTGGTTGTTGCATCAAAGCAATTATGAAACCAGGGGTAACAAGTGCAAGTTAATTATAAAACAATAAAGTATGTAACAGGAAAAACTTAAAAACAACAAATAGTCTAGTAGCACCTTAAAGACTAACAAAACATGTAGATGGTGTTTTGTTAGTCTTTAAGGTGCGACTAGACTATTTGTTGTTTTTTTTAGTTTTTCCTGTTAGAGACTAACTTGGCTACCCCTCTGATGTTAATTATATACATGCCCAGCAGTGGTAGATAAAAAGAAATTGGTACCTTGTGCATTTGGTGCTTGGGCCACTGAGAAGAGGAAAGAGAGAGAGAGAATGTGATAATCTGTACCAGAAAGTTGCTGCCAGAATAGTTTTGTTTAAAAATAAAATAATTAATTAAGTAAAATCTAGTAACAATGTTATGACGGCCAGAAAAAAACACACACCAAAATGTAGAAAAAAGTGATCAGTGATCATGTACGACAAACATTTAAACTCAATAAAGGGTGTAATTCTCTTCAGTGCACAACTTTATAGGTAACAAACTTAACAGGTGTATCATGAGTTTAAGCAGGGCGTGGCTTTTGCCATGAACTTTTGTACAGACCTTTTGCACAGCAATGAATTTGACTCTAAGTACAAAGACCAGACTTGATGCAGCAACGCAAACTCTCTCTGTATCAGACTAAGGGTATGTCTACACTTGTCCCCTAGATCGATCTAGGAAGGCTAATGAGGGTGACCAGAATTGCAAATCAAGCCCGGGATTTTAATATCCTGCGCTTGATTTGCATGTTCTCGGCGGCTGCCATTTTAGAAATTGACTAGCCCGAAGTAACTGCCTGCGTCTACACACGGCAGTGAAATGTGATTCCAATTTAAAGCCCTGAATTGAATTAGGTGGTATTCCTCCTGCAATGAGGTTTACCACCTAATTCAAATTAGGGGCTTTAAATCGGAATCCCGTTTCACTGCCGCGTGTAGATGCGGGCAGTTACTTCAGGCTAGTCAATTTCTAAAATGGCGACCAGACGGGAACATGCAAATCAAGTGCAGGATATTTAAATCCCGGGCTTGATTTGAATTCTGGTTGCTCTCATTAGCCTCCCTAGATTGATCTAGGGGGCTAGTGTAGACGTACTCTAACTGATCCTGAAGACAATGGATCTGGGGCATATCTATCTATCTATCTATCTATCTATCTATCTATCTATCTATCTATCTATCTATCTATCTAATAATTATAATTAAGAGGGACATATATCTAAGTACTTCACAACAGTCAGGGAGAGATGTATGAATTACTTGTATAAAGGTCTTAGAGCTGAATGAATGGAAAAGAGCCCTGTACAAAATCAATATAAAATAATAAGGAAACAATCAAACCCTACACAGATCAAATATCCTGCTGACTTGATATAATTTATTTAACAAGAGCCAGTTACCACCAGTGATTCAATATTAATCAGCCCAAATACATTCCTTTCCTTCCTTCCCCATTTTTCCCATCCATCCTACATGTATCTGATTACTTTTACTGTAATTTTTGAGAGGATGTTGTATTACATTGCTTGGTTTCCACTATTTTTAATATCATAGAATCATAGAATGCTAGGACTGGAAGGGACCTCGAGAGGTCATCGAGTCCAGTCCCTGCCCCCAAAGGCAGGACCAAATACTGTCTAGACCATCCCTGATAGACATTTATCTAATCTACTCTTAAATATCTCCAGAGATGGAGATTCCACAACCTCCCTGGGCAATTTATTCCAGTGTTTAACTACCCTGACAATTAGGAACTTTTTCCTAATGTCCAACCTAAACCTCCCTTGCTGCAGTTTAAGCCCATTGCTTCTTGTTCTATCCCCAGAGGCCAAGATGAACAAGTTTTCTCCCTCCTCCTTATGACATCCTTTTAGATACCTGAAAACGGTTATCATGTCCCCCCCTCAGTCTTCTCTTTTCTAAACTAAACAAACCCAATTCTTTCAGCCTTCCTTCATAGGTCATGTTCTCTAGATCATGTTTAATCATTCTTGTTGCTCTTCTCTGGACCCTCTCCAATTTCTCCACATCTTTCTTGAAATGCGGTGCCCAGAACTGGACACAATACTCCAACTGAGGCCTAACCAGCGCAGAGTAGAGCAGAAGAATAACTTCTCATGTCTTGCTCACAACACACCTGTAAATGCATCCCAAAATCATGCTTTTTTTGCAACAGCATCACACTGCTTACTCATATTCAGCTTGTGGTCCACTATAACCCCTAGATCACTTTCTGCCGTACTCCTTCCCAGACAGTCGCTTCCCATTCTGTCTGTGTGAAACTGATTGTTCCTTCCTAAGTGGAGCACTTTACATTTGTCTTTATTAAACTTCATCCTGTTTACCTCAGACCATTTCTCCAATTTGTCCAGATCATTTTGAATTATGACCCTATCCTCCAGAGCAGTCGCAGCCCCTCCCAGCTTGGAATCATCTGCAAACTTAATAAGCATACTTTCTATGTCAATATCTAAATCATTGAACTATGACCTGAGCACTTCAGTAGGGCATGTGGTAGTGAGGATTTAACTTACTGTATCAGAAGTCATCCCAATTGCTTTGTATTTAGAAAGATTTATTCACACTGAGTAGAATCCTTGCCTCGCAAAAATCAATAGAACTCTCCCATTGTACTCAGTGGAACCAAGATTTTGCCCTCTTCAGAAGAGGCTATGTCAGCCTTTGCAACATAATAATCTTTTCTCTGCAAGAGAGGGAAGCAGCTCTGGGATAGAGTTTTTAAAAAGGAGTTGGATTTTAATAAGAGCTGAGCATCTAAGTCCGTTAGATCAACACCCTGTGTATTTAAGAGATTAGATTGGGTAATTTGAGAAATGGGCTAATTTTCGGCTCCGCTGGGAGTTTCCCATATGTGTTGCTGCCCATCAGTTCCCTGTCTGTGCCATAGCTATATTGAGTTGCCAGTTAACACAATCTCTGAATTCACTTCATTCTGCTTTCCACGCTACACATCTTAAATATCATTTTCACCTCCAAAGCATAAAAGTTCTTTGCTGTCTGGATGTCCTGGTGTTTTAGCAACACTGAGAAATATCAAGTGTTAATAATACAATCATGTACAACAGTTGATGGCTTAGACGGAGACATAACAGAGAGCTCTGGTACAGAAATCCATTTTATTTCATATTCTGTTGATTGTTAATAATCAGATACTGTGTTGCCTTGTGAATCTTGTGATTTAATGTTCAAACTGAGAATCAGAAACAGATAGTTACAGTGAAAATTAGATTAACCTCTCTTTTCGCTTAGGGGCAGCGAGGGTTGTTTTTAACTTTTTTTTTAATTTTATTTTGCTTTTTGATTTGTTTTATTCTTAGTGAAAGTAATTTTTCCCTATGAGGGATGGTTCTGATTAAAAAAAATATGAAATGTAGGTGAAGAGGGAAGTAGATTTTTTCTCTTACAAACAGAAAGGCACACTTTGATGGTCTCTGTGCTGTTATGGCACATATAGCATGTCTTTATGCATAACGGTCCTGATCCAAGCCCCATAGTGTTACCCTGTTTGATGGGTCCCAGGGGGCCATCTGGAACTGAGGTACCACTGAGCCCTCTGACTCCCCAGGGTTCCCCTTCACATTGTGCCACTGTGACAAGGTGTGGGCTGCTCCCAGTTCTACACTCCTACCAGCATTCACGCAGGCAGGGACACACCCAGATGCAGTTACCTGCAGGCTCTTGCCAGTCACTGCATGAACCATCAAGAGAGAGGGTTCAGCCCCACATGCCCTCAGCCTAGGACACCAGAGCTGTGCTACCCATAAACCCAACCAATATGAATTTATGACACAGTTTGCCCTTCCCCTGATGTGGAAAGGAATGGTCACACCAGCCCTCGTTGTCTGGGCTGAAATTTTCCCCAAATGCTTCACTCAAAATACACTGCCTTAGAAAAAGCATAAAGCAAGTTGCTTAACTACAAAAAGATAGATTTTAAGTGATTATAAGTCACATCAAATAGACTGAAGCAGATTACCTAGCAAATACACAACAACACAAGCTAAGCCTAAAATACTACAGGTTGGACCTCCCAGGTCCAGCACCCTTGGGACTTGACAGGTCCCAGATGAGGGATTTTGCCTGAATAAGGGAGGTTACTTCTGGCCCCCATGGTACCACTTCCCCCTGCTCTTCTTCCCCACCGGGCTTCCTGGCTCCCCCTGCAGCCTAGCTGAGCCATGTGCTGCTGACTCCAGGCCCCCTCACAGCCCAGCCCAGCTGCACACTGGGTTTCCCAGCTCTCAACCCTCTCCTCCCCCCTGGACCAGCGGGGCTGCACATTGCCCCCCTCCTATCACGCCAGGCTTCCGCCCCGCCACCCCCCACAGCGTGCCAAGACTCTCTGATCCTGGAACATCCATGGTACTTCTGCACCATGGGTGTTGCCAGACCAGAGAATTCCGGTTTATAGAGGTGCAACCTGTAGTTAGACTTTGAATCAGTAATCTCTCTCCCTGGCTGACGACAAGCAATTCCCCACATTTCTATACACAGGAGAGCAATCCCTTTAGACTGGGATCAGCTCTTCCCCCAGTCAGTTCTGTCTTTGTTCCTCGGGTATTTAGTTCTCTTTTGTGGGGAGTTGCAGCTCCGTTCCCAGTGTAGTTTGTGGAAAAACACAGGTAATGAAATAGAATTCAATGTCATGTGGTCTGGTCACATTCAGCCATTACTCATAGGCTAGTGCGAGCATACTCAGAAACACTCACCATATTGGAAGTAAGTTTCTCCTAAGGCCTATTGTTTTCAACAGGCAACAGTAACAATGTTCTTCAGCAGCATTCTTAACAACACAGGCATTGTTCCTCTGCAAAGCGATCTGAAAACCGTTAGCTGTCAGCCATGGTTTCTTTGAACAAACTGCTTCTCTGTGTCCCTGCTAAGACACAACTCTCCAGGACTTCTCTGCATCCCCCAATACACACTTAAAAAGAATATGCGTGGCTGTAACTCCGGAGATATGTCCCTTCCAGTCATGCTCCGTGGCAGGTTTAACTGACAAAGTGGCTTACAACATCAGAAAATGAAATCTTGTCTATATTAGCTGGTAAAGCCAAGTGCTGTTATAGCTTCCACGAATGCAGTTGTCCCAGTAGAAGCACTAGGGGGAAATCTTGGTTAAAATTTCGTTGTGGAAATAAAGGTTGAATGATTTGATCAAGCTGTTTTTACATCTATAGCTGAAGCAGGAGCTGAACTTGCCATTGCAAGATCATGCTCCTGGCTCTTGGTCTCAGTTACTGGGTACAAGTATGTCTGTTTCTTTATGGCTACGTCTACACTGGCCCCTTTTCCGAAAGGGGCATGCTAATTTTAAACTTCGTAATAGGGAAATCCGCAGGGGATTTAAATATCCCCCGCGGGATTTAAATAAAGATGTTCGCCGCTTTTTTCTGGCTTGTAGAAAAGCCGGAAAAGATCGTCTAGACTGGCCCGATCCTCCGGAATAAAGCCCTATTCCGGAGGATCTCTTATTCCTACTTCAAAGTACTTCAAAGTAGGAATAAGAGATCCTCCGGAATAGGGCTTTATTCCGGAGGATCGGGCCAGTCTAGACGCTCTTTTCCGGCTTTTCTACAAGCCGGAAAAAAGCGGCGGACATCTTTATTTAAATCCCGCGGGGGATATTTAAATCCCCTGCGGATTTCCCTATTACGAAGTTTAAAATTAGCATGCCCCTTTCGGAAAAGGGGCCAGTGTAGACGTAGCCAATGTGTTTTCAGAATTAAAAAAATGAACCGATAAAATTAAAATGTCTCTTCACTCTGAACTAGCACATTCCATTTCTTGCAGATTAGTGTTGCTATGCGTTTTCATGAGCATTCACTGATATTTCCTACCATAATGGATTCAGCCTTAGAAATGAGCCCTCTATACAACTTGTAACTGCAAAAGGGTTGATAGAACATGGAGCAACAGTGGAGTGGGCTGGGTGGGGATGCATTTAGACCAGACATACTCTGGAGTAGGCCTGGCCTTTGGGCAAGGCGAGCGAAGTGGTTGCCTTGGGCCCCGCACATTCAGGGCCCCGCACTGTCCAGCTCCCGGACCCACCCACTCAGCCGTTTACTCGCTGTTCTGACTGGGAGATGAATGGCCAAGCAACTCTGGGCACCATGCTGCCCAATTCTCAGCCCCGTCTGTGCGGCCGTATGCCTCAGCCATGCTGTCTTGGACCCTGCAGACTCTTTGACCGGGCCTGCTCTTGAGGGCATCTCTGTGCTGGTTCTTTATATGCCATTATGGGCAAGCAAATACTTGTATTAAGGTACACCCAGTGGCTCCCATTCAGTGATCTGGGGTCCCACTGGACTAGGTACTAGGCAAATACATTTAAAAGAAAGCCCATCCCTATTGTGAACAGCAGGCCTGCACAACTCGGAAAGCGGCGAGGGCCATGTTACTCCAAAGAAAACAGCTGCGGGCCACAAGTAGGGATGCTCTCCCAAAAAATACCGAATACGCGGGCTAAAAATTTTTGTCTAGCAGCAAAAAAACCAAACAAAACAAAACCCACACGTGTCTCCACTTAGCCCCCTGGCATTTTTCTCTCCTGTACCCTGCCCCTTGGGGTTTCCGCTTTCTCCTGACCTGCCCCCCCTCCCCTCAGCACAAGCTCCTTCCCCTCCCCTATCTGTCTTCTGACTTCCAGTTTGTGGGGCTGCCGGAGCCACTTTGAATCTGGCAGACACTGGATGTGATGTCACAATGCCACATCATGCCAGCATCCTGGTGTCAGTCGGCGGCCTTCCCTCTGACTCATGCTCTGCCTCCTCATGCTGGAGCTGCATGCAATCAGCCCGGCGGCGAGAATCGCCACACTCCTCTCTCCCCAGCAGCGCTCTGCTCCTCCGCCCAGCCGGCGGATCAGATGGGGCCGTGCCGCCCGTAGTCGGCACAGTGAGCCCCTGCACAGCGAGCCCCTGCGGGCCACACAGTGAGCCCCTGCGGGCCCGCATGCGGCCCTCGGGCCATATGTTGTGCAGGCTTGCTGAACAGTGTTTGCTGGTTGATTTGCTGGCTGATTTGCCCATATAGTATAGAAAGGTTACATTGTAGCCAGTGTTCCCTGTAACCTGAATGGTTGGGCAGCAACCCAGGAGAGATTCAGGCTGTACCCACAGTCAGCAGCATGTATTTATTTTGGTGGTGCAAATTTACACATGGCTTGATGCACATAACAAAATTTATTCCACAGATGGATGGAAAAAATTAGAGGGGACATTGATGGCAGCCCTGTTCTTTAGACTTTAATTGGGAGGCAGATTTCATTTTCCTAACCCACCCTCCAATCTTCATTCAAATAAAACCCCTATTGTTTGAAGGCTATGTGCCTGAGGCAAGTTATATCCAGATTGTAAATATTGTATCCATATTTTGGTTATAAAAAGTCATTGCAGGCAGCTTTCGGTATTTCACAGCCAAATCTGATTGAAGATTGATCTACATTTAAGACAAGAAAGTTTCTAGTCAAACTCTTTTATAACAGTGATTAATTTACCAGCTATATCTTTAGAACTCTGTCTTATTTCTAGTTTTTTCCAGTCTGCTGAAGTCATCTGGCAATTCTAAGTATGAATCATGTCACAGTAGTTACTATAGTAATGTTATTGGGCATGCTCAGTTGATGTCTTTCACGCAACTGTGGACAAACAAACCAGGCAGGATGCTTGATTAAACAGCACAAGTGTGTGTTGCAGAGCAAATTATGATAAATTGCTAATATTGATTACTTTTAACCAGAAGGATGATTCTGTCTGGTGTTTAAATTTAGGAATGCAGCCAAAGATACCTTGACCTCACCTCTGCACTGGGAACCGATACAAAATTAATTGGAGCTGTCATTCAGGTGGCAGTCACAATTAAATGACAGTTGATTTATTAATTTAAAGGCTAAGCTGAAAACCAGATGCGTTCTGCACTGGAATATGACTCTAGTGGCTTTGTCTGGTAACACAGAGAGAGCTTCAAGATGTTGTTAGTCTCAGTTTAATCACAGAAACGTAATACATTTGTCACTTGAATTACTGTGCCTTCTGATCAAAGATAAACAGCTTGGAGGCAGGAGGGGGGGTTATGTTGATTTGTTCTGTGCTGTTGAATAGATAGCCAACTACAATATCTGAAGGTGCATAGACTCTTTAAGTGATCATGCATTTTAACAGTAATTTGGAGTTTTATATGTCCAACAAAATGTATATATTATACTGCTAATTGTGTGCACTCTCCACTGCCCATAAATACATTTAGAATACAGTATATTTTCAGAAACCCCAATTCCTTTCCTGGTTCCCCTTCCTTGTTCCAGAGAAGTAGCAATCTCCTACTGCTGTTTACCAATAAAAGGTCACTAGCTCAGCTGGCTGTGGGGCAGAGATACAGGAGATAGGCAAATCACTATCCTCCACCCCAACACATGTGCCCCTTTGAGGTGAGATAGGGCAAGTCTCAATCTTGTTCATTGTAATAGACATTTCATTTTTGTTTAGCACTTTGCAGTTCTTGGTTGACAGGCCTTCTCTCTCCTTGTGTAAAGGCCACGGGGCAGATTTGAACCTGTGACCTCTGAAGCTTAGTATAGGAGCCTCTACAGCAGGGCTACTCAACACATGCCCCATGTGTGTACAGAGAGTATCACTGTGGCCCTCGGGGCTTCCAAAATTGAGTAGCTCTGCCCTACAGCTTGAGTTATAAAGCCAGCTGGCTCTCAGCCCATGGAGGTCTGTGGAGGTCTCTTGGTCTTATCTGTTGCTGGTGTCTAATTCACTGCACTGGACAGTGAACCACACTACGTGTGTGGGTTACACATGCATATGTATATATAATTTTCAACATTCTGCAATGACATAATGCAGAGGTGAGATAATCATGTATAGCACAGTAATTTATGTACCAATAAATTCCCGAAAGAATCTTCACCATCTTGAAGGGAGGGAATCCATTCTCTGTCACATTAGAAACTCAGATGTTTTAGTCAAAGTAATTGAAAGATACTTGCATTATTTTTGTGGAGCATAATCTGAAACATCAGCAGGATAATATGCACCTCTATAGTGCCTAATTCGCTTAGTCTATGAACCTGTTTTATGCATTTCATTTCCTTTTATTTTGCCTTTTTCTACTCTCTCAGCACACTGTGGGAAGGAAGTGCCAATGGCCAAATATGAGGTATGCAATTAGAAATTTGGAGGGTGGACTATAACACCTTCCTACCCAATCAAGATATTTCTGAGGAAACATGGGTCTTGAACACAAGTCCTGTTCTGCCACCTCTTAGCAGCTTATGGGTACTCTAGAATGTGTGGATAGATCTTAGCTTGCTATATGCATTGCCCATGAAGCTCCCAGTTGGAGGAACTATCCAGCATTTCCGATTGGCCAGACTCACTATTGAAGCTAGAGGATGACACAAGAAATTGTCTGAGCTACAAGGTGAATCTGTGGCTGGCTACTATCTTAGACCCTGCCTCCTGACCCCTGCCTGATTTCTGCCTTCCTCTCTTGTTCCTCCCTTCTTGCATTGTTCCAAACACCTGCTTATATGCGAAACCTCTGACTATTGTTTGATGCTTTGACCCTCACCTTGACTCCCAGCTCTCACTTCAGCTGTGACCTCTAGCCATAACCACCCTTCTTCTGACTGCTAGGTCTGACCACCCACATCTTAGTCTATGACAATAGTCAAACGATGCATCTGAAAGAAGTGGCTGATGCTGTTATGAACTAGATAGTATTAGCATTAGAGATGGCTGGAAAAATTCTGACTAAACATTTTTTTCACTGGAATTTGCCAGTTGATCAAAATTGAAATATTTTATGGAGAGAGTTTATTTCATCAACAGTTTGACCAAACCCAAGCAAATCTGAGTAGGACATGGTTGCCCTAGCCCACAAAAGTTTCTGACTGTTCTGCATAAGGGAGGGGAAGAGAGTGATCAATCATAAATATCTTGCTGGTTAGGCTTGAGTTCAGATCCTTGTCCCAAAGTAGGCAGACCTGGTGCATGAATCACTGTCTCCCACAGACTAGCTAACCACAATACTATTGCTGGCCTGAGGAAAGACCCTCTCAGTTCCTTTTCTGTTGGAGCTGTTTCACTTTGTATAAACAATTAAAGAAGGGAGAGGTGGGAAAGTCAGGTTCAAGTCCCTGCTCCAATGCACTTTTAATTATTTATGCAAGATGGACAAGTTCCAACAGCAGATATTAAGAGAGACCCACTTTAGCTAATAGCCTGGTGATTCGGGCATTCACATGGCAATCTAGGCTCAAGCCTCTGCTCCAAACCAGAAAAAGGTGAGACTTCTACCTCCGCCTCCCACAGTCGAGATCAGTGTCCTACCAACTGGGATATTGGCTATGCTAGCCTGCCTATGCGAGTCCCCCAAAATCCTATCTACCCTTAGTTTAGGGCCTGATCCTGTAGGTGTACTCTGAGGATAAATATTGGATTGGGCCCCATTGGGGAGTTAGGTGGAGGAACTAATAATGCTGACAGGATTTAGGCATGAGTTAGGCCTCTGAACAGTTTAGTTGTGGGGCTTCCAGGCTCAGGACTCAGGAAGCTTTGTGCATGCCTGCTGGCAGAAATGTATGGATTTATGGGATTAGGCAGCAGCTCAAACACGGCTTTGAGAATGCCTTTAGTGTCTACATTTTAGATTTAGGTATCTAAGGGACAGTTATGTATCTAAAGTACCTTTGTTTTTCTGGCTTTACTAAATACCCTGCCAGTGAATGCTTGCCCTCAATGTTTTCTTGTGCTATCCTGATATTAATTTATTATCTTGTGTGTTTGTGATTGAAATTGTGATGGGCAAGATTTTCAGTAATGAAACCTGAGCTCTAAAGTGCACTGCTGCAGAAGTTCAGTACGAGTGAGAAAGAGGTCACTGCTCCACAACTGAATATAGTAAATCCGGTACCATGGGCCACCATCATTTTCAGGCCTGGGTTTTTCCCCCCCCTGAGCCTGGTTGCCACGTATGGTAGAAAAGAAGAAACTATTATTAACAAAACAAAACACACCACAAAGACAGTTCTGAAAATAAAATGATCGATTGTAAACTTAAATGTAGCTTCAATGAAGATGAGTGAGCAGGGGACAGGTGGGTTAAATCATATTTGTGCCCACCTTGCAGGTGGTCATAGTAATGTGAAAAAAGTAGTCAATTTTGTACTTGTCCTTTCCTTATCTGGAATTCAAAGGACTCCAAAAATTAATAGCAGTGGGGCCAGTGGATGGTTGAGGTGCTGAAGAAGCACTCAAGGACAGTAAGGCCATTGTGGAGAAATGAAATTAATTCTTTGCATCGGTCTTCACGGCTAAGGATGTAAGGGAGATGCCCAAACCTGAGCGACTCTTTTTAGGTGCAAATTAGAGAAAATGTCCAACATTGAGGTGTTTATTAAAGGAGGTTTTGAAACAAAATGATAAACTAAATAGTAATCATAAATTACCAGGAAGAGATGATGGTATTTACCTAAGAGTTCTGAAGGAACTCAAATGTGAAATTGAAGAACTACTAACTGTAATGTGTAATCCATCGTTTTCATCATCTTTTGTACCAAATGACTGGAGGATAGCTAATGTGCCACCAGTATTTAAAAAGTGCTCCGGATACGATAGCAGCAATTACAGGCTGGTAAGCCTGACTTCAGTACTGGGCAAGAACAAAATTCTCATATGCATAGATGAACATTTTTTTGGAAGAAGTGTCAAGATGGTTTTTGTAAAGGAAATTATGCCTCATCAATCTGCTAGCATGTTTTGAGGGGGTAAATAAGCATCTGGATAAGGGGGATCCAGGGAACATAGTGTACTTAGATTTTCAGAAAGCTTTTGTCAAGGTTCCTCACCCAGAGCTTTTAAGCAAAGTAAGCTGTCATGGGATAAGAGGGAAGGTCTTACAGATTGGCAACTCTTTAAAAGCTAAGTTAACATAAGAGGGTGGTTAACCACTGAAACAAATTACCTAGGGATGTTGGGGAATCTCTATCATTGGAGATTTTTAAAAGCAGGTTAGACAAACACCTCTTTGGGAGGATCTAGATGGTACTTGATCCTGCTATCAGTGGAGGGGATAACACTTGATGACCTCCTGAAGTCCCTTCCAATCTTAGGATTCTATGATTTTATATTCATATAAAATCCAAATGTTTATATACCGATTGCTGCTACTTTTAAATAGCATATAAAGGTATACTTTCTTGCTCCATCTCCTCCACTTTTACTCTCACCCTACAATTGTTGATCAGTAAATGTAGAGAGTTTCAGTCAGAGATCTATTAACAGAATATCCAGCCTTGTATTACAGTTATTTTCAGGTCCAATCCTGAGACCCAGCAGGGTTAGAAACTGGCATTTTTATCCCATTGGAAAGCTGGAAATTCCAGCTTTTTAGATATAAAGCACGAGGCAGCATTTATTTCTGGACTTGGCAGATAATAAAATATTGAACCATGAAACATCCATGACACTTTGATTTAAACAGGTTGAATCTCCCAAATCTAGGACTCTCTGGTCTGATAACATCCCTGGTTTGGCAGAGCCACAGATGTTGCTGACTAAACAACCCCAGAGCAATGCAGGGGCCAGGCAGCATCTGAGGAGCCCCCAGCCTGGTCAGGAACTCCCAGCATCAGTGGGGCCAGGCAGTGGCTGGGGAGCCCCCTCAATCAGCAGGGCCAGGAGGCAGCCAGGGAGCTTCTGTCCCACATAGGGAACCCCTGTTGTTTGCAGAGCCACGAAGCCGGGGAGGGCCAGCCCTAGATGAGGAACCCCTGGCTGCAGTGAAGTTGAATGCAGCTGGGTGGCCCCGGACAGGAATCTGGGCAAACTCCTGGTGGCAGAATGGTTGTGGTAAATCAGCAGCCTCCACCAGGGAACCCCCAGCTGAAGCAGGGCTGGTGGAGGTGAGCAACCCCAGCTGGGGAACCCACAGAATCCTCAGCAGGGCAGCATTAGCAATGGGGCAGGATGACCAGGCAGCCCTGGATGGGGAACCCACATTGGCAGCAGGACTAGCGGTGCTGGTTGGCCCCAGCCAGAAACCCTGGGGAACACCCAGTGGCAGCAGGACTAGCCGTGGCCAAGCAATCACCGAACCTCAGGAGATCCTAGGGCAGCAGGAAAGCAGCAAGGTGGGGAGTCCCTGCTGGGCCAGCTTTAGTGGGGTCAGCAGCAGTGAACGGATCCCCAGGGAGAGGAGCCCGGGATCCAGGCAGTCTACAGGGGAGTACTGACCTCCCCTGGTCCAGAAAACTCCCTAGTCCAGGACAGCTCAGGTCCCAAGGGTGCCGGACCAGGGAAGTCCAATCTGTATTTGATTTATATTTATATTCTGACTGATGCTGTTTTTACACTGATGTATCTCCACTAAGTTCAGAAGAGTTACTCCTGATTTACATTGAGATGAAAGAATAGGGAATCAGTCCCAAGTTATTTTAAATATTTTAATAGGTTTTAGAAATATAGTCCTGCTCATTTTTCTTTCCCACCACCACAACAACTGGATTTCTTATATCAAGATAACCCACATTTTACAGACATAAGAATTCAACAGATAAGAATTACTGTATCAATACATTTTTAAAGAGTCAATGTTTTTGCTCTTTAAAACATGTGGCTTAGATAAAGTGTAAAAGGGTGGGATATAAATGTTTTTTATTGGCATAAGTTTGAGCTGGTCTGCATAATTCACTTGTTCATTCCAAATTTACTCGACTAAAATCTTTTCACCATCACATAACATTATGTGTTCTAGATAGAGAGGCAGACTGTGAAAACATTTGACATGGATGTTATTCTTAATGAGGGGTTATGTAACTATGTTACTCTACTATTGCATTATGTTTTATTATTGAAATTATCAATAGTTGTGAGTAATACACATTTTTATTCATGTCAAATCAAGACAATTTCTTATACTTGAACAAATCCCAAGTCACCTTTTCAGCTAATCTAACACATTAAACAACTGAGTAAACATGCTCAGCTGGAAACTAGAACTGAAGCACTAGTGAGTGGAATATCTGACTAAGATGTTCTATACCTCTATTCCTCTCCCATTTTTATTTCTCTTATCTAGTTGAATTGTAAGCTGTTAGGGGAAGGGGCTGTTTTCTTATTATGAATAAATTTGTACAGTACCTAACACTATGCAGTCCTGACCATAGCTGGAGCTACTAGCCACTACAATAATACAAATAATAAAGTTCACATTGTAAGTGTTGCTGTGATGTAGCGAGTGGGTTTGGCAAATGGGGTAGAGAAA
Source organism: Pelodiscus sinensis (assembly GCF_049634645.1). Taxonomy (NCBI): domain Eukaryota; kingdom Metazoa; phylum Chordata; order Testudines; family Trionychidae; genus Pelodiscus; species Pelodiscus sinensis. Next base: position 314,211,739 of record NC_134711.1, read on the forward strand.
ATTAGGAGATCGTGATTTGATTAAAAGTAACTGTGATGTTCCCCTGGGGCACTGCAGTTTATGAGAACATCATAAGGTTCCAAATTCCAGGGTTTCTTTCTTTGTCTTCTTGAAATACATTCAAAGTTCATTGTTTTTTCTCATAGACAAGAACATTCCCTATGATGTGTTTTTTTTATTTCCACTGTGCTCCTTTTCTTTTTTCACATCTCTTCATTTACATATGACTTCTTTTGCAAATGGGAAATGCTTAATTCACATTCCAACTGAGAGATACACATTCCTTACCTCCTATCTGGAGGAATTGGTCTGAGCCATCACCTTTGGTTATCTTCCTTTAATGTACATGCTTAAGAATTTAATTTTCCTTTCCAGTGATGTAATTTCTTACATAGTATCTACATGCACATTTCACAATTACATTGATAGCTACTGTGATACGGGTTGGATTTGAGACCTCATATCACATTCTTTGTTGAACCAGAAGGTACATGTCGCTACCCGGCGATACCTGTTCCCTGGTGCAGCCCTTTTTTCACCTGGCTTTCAGAGGTTCTTGGATCATGGTAATTGTTTGTTAAATAATAATAATTTATTATTGATACCCTACAAATAGGCGTCATGTCAAAATTATTCTTACTGAAGGATTTGTAGTAAGGAAGGTGTTTTGGTAGCTTTGTAATAAAGACATCTGATATGAAGATGTATCTCATTGTAAGCAGAGAAAAGAGACCAAATTCTGCTCTGTAACACTAGAGTAAATCTGTATTTGCTACATCAACTTCAGTGGAGTTACTCCATTTTTGCACAAGTGTAAAAGAGAGCAGAATTCAGCCCTCTGATATTCCATTTCAGCAGGCCTATTGGCTTCTTTTATGAAATTAGACAATCACTGCTAGCAGTTTATCTGACAACTTAATCTTTTTTTGTTATCATCAAAGCTCACTAATTTCTTCCACCAACATTGTCTCTTTTGATATTTGTTCCAAAAAAAATCTTCCTATTGAACATGAAAATATGTAGCTGATGAAATCTGCTCTGCATTGTCTTGGCTTGCAAGCATTCAGCAGAACTAGCGAACAATAGCACTCTCCAGAGTGAGTGGCATTGTACAGTGTTAGCACATGCCTTTGAATTATTTTGTCAAAAGTCTATCTGAGAAAGTCAGGCACAGTATGACTCCCAGACTATTTTGAAATATTTAATCATTTTCACATTCTGTTATATAGCGATTCAGATATGGTCACCCGTCAGTGGCCTTCAACAAAGACTAACAGGCAATTTGTTTCTTTGAATAAATGCAGAGAAGGGTCATCTGGGCCAAAATATTGGAATGGCTTCCATTCATCTGGCATTGTGATTGTATGTTTACACAATTTCTTTTTAATCTCTCCAGCACAGAGTGATTCTTGCAAAAATCAGTAAAATTCAAATACGCAAAACAGCAGCAGGATAGCAATGAAGTGACATTGGTGTAAATGAAGTGTAACAGAGTGGAGGATCAGGTCTATCAAATGGGAATATACATATGATTCTCAGGGTAATATTTTCTTGATTTAGACAAATACCTGATATTCTCTAAGGAAAAAGTTTGCATTAGGTATGGTGGAGCTCCCAGCAAATAACACATTTATCTTTTGTAATTATAATTACTTGACTCTGTGGCCGGCATAAATGTGTCATTAAGACAAAGTCTCCGCCCTTAAGAACCCCAGAGCTGCGGCTTGCTGCTTTTCCAGTCTTTGCAAGCATCACATGCTCTGGCACTGATCATGCAGCCTCACAATGGGCTCTACCAACATGGCTGCCTTCAAATGACAGTGCAGTGCATACAGGGTCAAGCATGTGAGCACTGGAGCTGACAGACTTATCTGGCCTCTGGGCAAGGTGTGTGTGGGGGTGGGCTCTATGGACCCAGAAGAGGCAGGACTGGGACTAGCCTCCCTCAGCCAGTCCTCAGCAGGTCTGAAGCATGCCACATGGGCCTCCAGTGGTGATTTAAAGGGCCCAGGACTCCAGCGAGGAGCCCCAGACCCTTTTGAATCACCAAGGTCCAGGGTTGTTGCCCCTGTTGCCACCTTCCCCCCCTTGAGAGTGGACCTGCATGGGTGGGCAGATTGTCAGCAGCAATTTATTCATGGTCTTGTGCTAAATTAGCTAGTTTTTGTTTTTAGCCTCTGTTGCTCACTGAAGTGCTACAGAGATGCGCCAGGCTGACTACAGCATGTGCCTTATAGCCACATGCTATACAACCACATACATTTGGCCCAAAAAATGTCTTCTTTACAGTGAGGAACCTGATGTTAGAGCATGTTAGAGCATCATGGAACATGGCTGTCCTAGTGCATCGTGCGAGAAGAACATTACAATTGTGCTGCAGTATGTGTGCTACATACATGAAAGGCTCTGTCTGGAGATCCAGATTTTACTTTTAAATGATGAAGATGTAAATGGCTTGAAAGACAATCACTGTTTGCATGCAAAGCTGCTAGAGTTGCAACTAGACACTTCAGCTGATATTCCTTACGCTCTCACTCTTGGTTTGAACAAGGTTGTTGCTAAGTTATTTGCCATTAGAACTCCTTGGCTGTGGAACTTACATTACCCGTTGGTCCTCCAGAGCTGGGATCACCTTTGTTTTTGAGCATATGAAGGCCAGGTCTATACTGACTTAAGATATACAGCTCCAGCTAAGAGAATAGTGTAGCTGGATGTAACGAGCGAGCCCATCCGGCTCCCCGCTGTCTCTGCTTTCCCCCCTTCTACGTAGTCCCCCTCACCCCTTGTGCTACCCCACTTCCCTCCTTCCTGTGCTGCGTGCCTCCCCTTCTGTGTTCCGTGCCTCCTTCCTCCGTTGTTCTCTCCTCCTCCTCTATTCTTTCCTCCTCCTCCTTCTCTGCTCCTTCCTCCTCCGTTCGCTCTCTGTCTCCTTCCTTCCTCCTCCTTGCTCCTCCGTCCTCTCTCTTTCCTTCTGCTCCCTCCCCCTTTTGAATTCCCCGCCGGCGTCCGGCCCGGGTGACGCAATGCACCACGTCACCAGGCTCCGCCCCCGCCGTGCGCCTGTGCCCGGTGACGTCAGCCGTCACGTCGCCGAGGCTCCGCCCCCGCCTTACGTCACTGTCCGGGCGTAGCCCCGCCTCCGCCGCGCCGCCCGTTATCCGGGCCGCGGCAAGGGAGCAGGCCCCGCAGTGCCGCCGCGCTCCCTGGGTGGCGCCCAGGAGGGACAGCGCGATTGCGGGCTGAGTGCGGGGCGGGCCGCCGGATGGGGTGCGGGGGCGGCGCGCCCCGTCACACACCTCCCCCTCCAGGTTCACCCGTTCCTCCCCTCGTGTCTCTGGGGTCTCCTCGGGTATTCTGGAAAAAAAGTCTGCGTTCCCGTGGTCCTTCCCCGCCCGGTGGCTCACTTTAAACCGGTAGGGCTGCAGCGCCAGGTACCACCTCTGGATGCGGGGGTTGGCGTCCTTCATAGCCTGGAGCCACCGGAGGGGTGCGTGGTCGGTCACCACCGTGAACGTACTGCCTAGGAGATAATATCATAACATGTCAACGGCCCACTTGACCGCCAAGGCCTCCTTTTCTATTGTTGAATACTGCCGCTCCCGCGGGAGCAGCTTGCGGCTCACGTATACTATAGGGTGTTCTTCCTCTCCCTCACCCTAGGACAATACCGCACCGAGCCCGCGCTCGGAGGCATCCGTTTGCAGAATAAATGGGCGAGAAAAGTCGGGCTGTGCCAGCACGGGGGCTTGGGTCAGCCGTTGTTTCAGGGTCTCAAAGGCCTGGGCACACTCGGGGTCCCACCGCACCCTCTTAGGAGCCGCGTTCCTGGTTAGATCCGTCAGCGGGGCCGCAATGGTCGCAAAATCGGGCACGAAACGCCTATAATAACTAGCGAGTCCCAAAAACTGTCGGACCTGGCGCTTCGTGCTCGGGGGGGGATAGTTTCGTAGCGCCTCCATTTTCCCGATTTGGGGCCGTATCTGCCCTCCCCCCACCGTGTACCCCAAGTACGACACCTCCCGTTGGCCAAACTGACACTTCACAGGGTTAGCGGTGAGTCCAGCTTCCTGAAGGGAGGATAATACCGCCTCTATTTGCTGTAGGTGTTCGGCCCATGTAGCGCTAAAGATGATTATATCGTCGATATAAGCCGCCGCGTACGCCCCATGGGGCCGGAGCACTAGGTCCATTAGCCTCTGAAATGTGGCGGCGGCGCCATGGAGGCCGAAGGGCATCCGCTTGAATTGATACAGGCCGAACGGCGTAGAGAATGCGGTCTTCTCGCGTGCCTCCTCCGTCAGCGGGATTTGCCAATACCCTTTCGACAGGTCGATAGTGGATAAGTATTGGGCATTCCCCAGTCGTTCCAGCAATTCATCTATCCTCGGCATTGGGTAGGCATCGAACACAGACACGGCGTTGACCTTCCTGAAATCGATGCGGAACCGGGTGGTGCCATCCTTCTTAGGGACCAGTACGATGGGACTTCTCCACGCGCTGCGGGATTCTTCGATCACCCCCCACCGCAGCATTTTGTCCACCTCGTCGCGTACCGTCCCCCACAGTTTCCTGGGCAGCGGCCTGACCGGCTCTCTCACGGGGCGGCCGGGCGCGGTCACGATCGGGTGATGAATCAAGTCGGTCCGTCCTGGTGTCTCCGTCAGGACCTGTGAGAACCTCCCCAAGGTTTCCTGTAGCCCCCTGCTCTCCCCTGGTGTGAGGTCCGGGTTCAGGCAAGGCCGGGCGGCTACTTCTTCTCCCCTTGATTCTGAGACCCACCCCGCCAGGGCTTCCCGGGACCGCCATGCCTTAAGCAGGTTGACATGATAAATATTGGTTGCCTTCCGCTTCCCGGGCATCCTGATCTCATAGTTCACGTCCCCGACCCTCCTGACCACCTCGAAGGGGCCCTGCCAACTAGCTAGCAGTTTGGAGGACTGCTCGGGCAACAGGAGGAGGACCCTATCCCCGGGCTGGAAGGTGCGCAGCCGGGCGCCCTGGTTATAGTGGCGGGCCTGCTTCCCCTGTGCCTCCTCCAGATTACGCTTGGCGAACTCACCCACCCGACGTAGCCTTTCCCTGAGCCTCAGGATATACTGTACTGTTCCTTGCACTCGGGTCTCCTGCGCCTCCCAAGCCTCTCTCACTATATCTAGGATCCCTCTGGGCTGCCTACCATACAGGAGCTCGAACGGGGAGAACCCCGTGGAGGCTTGGGGTACTTCCCTTACTGCAAACAGGAGGGCCGGCAGGGCCCGGTCCCATTCTTTGGGCTCCTCTTCCACGAATTTCCGGAGCATCCCCTTGAGCGTCCGATTAAATCGCTCCACGAGCCCGTCGGTTTGTGGATGGTAGACCGATGTCCTCAAGGTTTTTACCTTCAGCAGGCGGCACAGTTCCTTCATAAGCGCCGAGGTGAAATTCGTCCCTTGGTCAGTGAGGATTTCCCCGGGTATGCCTACTCGTGAAAAGATTTTAATCAGTTCGTTCGCGAGCGTGGGGGCGGTGGCGTTCCGGAGTGGTACGGCCTCGGGGTATCGGGTCGCGTAGTCTACTCCCACAAGGATATACTGGTACCGGTTCTTTGTTCGCTCCAATGGTCCCACCAGGTCCATAGCGATCCTCTGGAATGGGACATCTATTACCGGCATCGCCACTAGCGGGGCCTTGGCCACCCTCCCTGGTCCCATCTTCTGGCATTCCGGGCAAGATTCACAGAAGTCTTTAGCCGCCCGGTATATGCCAGGCCAGTAGAATCGCTGCAAGAGACGCTGCACTGTTTTCTCATACCCCAGGTGCCCGCCCCAGGGGTTGCTGTGCGCCAGGTCCAACAGCCGCCTGTGGTGTAGCTTTGGTACGACCAGCTGCGTGACCACCTCCCCGTCCTCCCGTCCCTCAGTGATCCTATATAGTCGGTCGTCCTGGATCTCAAAGCGTGGGTAGGTCCTTTGTCCTTCCGCCCCTGTGGTCGCACTCCCCCACGCTTGCCGCAGGAGGGGGTCCTCCCTCTGTTCCCGGACGAAGTCAGGGGACCACTCCCCCTCCGTGCCAGTCGGGCCTTCCCCGGCCCTGGCTCCCGTCCCCATCATTGGGGCGTCTGCGTCCTCTGTGGCCAAGGCGGCTTGGTCCCCCTGCCACTTCCGGAGGGCCTGCCCGAACCCGCTCCAGTCTCTTCCGAGGAGCACGGGGTATATTAGTCCCAGTACAAGGGCGACGTGGGCCCTCCCTTCCGAACCCCCATCCTTTAAGTGTACCCAGGCAGTGGGGTATGGCTCGACTTGCCCGTGTACGCATTGGACGAACACGGGGGGTCCCCGGGGCTCCCTGGGGGAAACTAGGTCAGCTCGGACCAGAGTCTGGCCGCAACCTGAGTCCACGAGGGCGGTGACTACCTGGCCCTCAACCTCCACCTGACGCAATATCTTTCCCGCAGCCTGGGGCCCCGGCCTGTTCTGCCCCGCCATTACCTGCGTAAAGGAGCAGTCCATCAGCGGGCAGTCCCGTTTGAAATGTCCTTCTTGGCCGCATTGGTAGCATGCTCCCCCGGGGCCCCGTGCCGGGGGGGGATTGGTCTTTCAATCCTCCAGGGCGGCGGGGCGGGAGGTTGGCTCTTCCCTCGCGGGTCGGCTCCACACCGGTGCTAGGCGTCTGCCCCCACCGCGGCCGGGGCTGAGGGGGGCAGCCGGGCCCCTTGCCTCCCCTTGCCGGAGTGGGGGTCTGGTCTCTCTCGATGCCCCGCTGGAGTGTTCCCCCCGCGATCCGACTTCTTCCCTGCCTCCCTCGGCTGACATATAATCCTCCATAAGGGTCACCGCGTCGGCTAAAGACGTAGGGTGGTGCCTTTTCACCCACCGCTGGCCTTCCCCCGGAACGATGTGTAGGAACTGCTCCAAAACCACCTGCTCCGCTACCTGGGGTCCTGACCGCTGCTCGGGCTCCAGCCAACGCCAACCTGCCTCTCTTAGCCGCTGCGCCACGGCTCGTGGGCGGGCCCCCGGGGCGTATTTTTCCTGCCGGAACCGCTGTCTATAAGTCTCTGGGGTGACCCCTAGCTGGTCCAGGATTGCCTCTTTTACTTTATAATAATGTAGGGCGTCTCGCGGGTCTAGACTCCGATAGGCCAGCTGAGCTGGGCCCGTGAGGTACGGAGCTAGCAGCATAGCCCAATGTTGCTCTGGCCACCGGGCGGCTGTGGCTACCCTCTCAAAAGTGACCAAAAAGGCCTCGGGGTCGTCGGCAGGGCCCATTTTAGTCAGTCTTACGGGGAGCTGAGCTAGGGCCCCACCTTCCGCCGCTTCCCCCCCGACCGCTGGGGCTGGCCCCCGGCCCGCATTTTCCCACTGTCTCACCCAGTGGTCCTGTTGCGCCCGGAACTGCTCAGTCACATCACGCAGTAGTTGGGCCTGCTGCTCCCGATGCTGTGTGGCCAGCTGCTGAAGGAGGGCCGTCTGCTGCTGTTGCTGCTGATGTTGGTTGTCCGTCAGCCATTTGAACACGTCGGCTGCGTCCATGGTTCCGCGTTGCACCCAGTCGCAGCTTTGCTGGGCTGCTCGTCCTGGTACCCTCACCTCTTCCACCCGTGGGTTTTTTTTTTTTTTTTTTTTGTGAGTTGCTGTTGGGGTTGCTGTTGGGGTTCTGTGATTTTAGCTAGAGTTCAGCTGCCCACATTCTCCACCACGTGTAACGAGCGAGCCCGTCCAGCTCCCCGCTGTCTCTGCTTTCCCCCCTTCTACGTAGTCCCCCTCACCCCTTGTGCTACCCCACTTCCCTCCTTCCTGTGCTGCGTGCCTCCCCTTCTGTGTTCCGTGCCTCCTTCCTCCGTTGTTCTCTCCTCCTCCTCTATTCTTTCCTCCTCCTCCTTCTCTGCTCCTTCCTCCTCCGTTCGCTCTCTGTCTCCTTCCTTCCTCCTCCTTGCTCCTCCGTCCTCTCTCTTTCCTTCTGCTCCCTCCCCCTTTTGAATTCCCCGCCGGCGTCCGGCCCGGGTGACGCAATGCGCCACATCACCAGGCTCCGCCCCCGCCGTGCGCCTGTGCCCGGTGACGTCAGCCGTCACGTCGCCGAGGCTCCGCCCCCGCCTTACGTCACTGTCCGGGCGTAGCCCCGCCTCCGCCGCGCCGCCCGTTATCCGGGCCGCGGCAAGGGAGCAGGCCCCGCAGTGCCGCCGCGCTCCCTGGGTGGCGCCCAGGAGGGACAGCGCGATTGCGGGCTGAGTGCGGGGCGGGCCGCCGGATGGGGTGCGGGGGCGGCGCGCCCCGTCACACTGGAGTTAGTATACTTTGAAATTCTGCGGTGATCCCACTGCACGAGGTCAATGGTAGAAACTCTCCCATCTACTTCCCTTACTCTTTGTGACCCTGTAGAGTATCAGGTTGATGGGAGCATCATAAGCATTTGATTTAGCAGGTCTTTACTAGATCTACTAAATCAAACCCTGGAAGTTTGATCTCTGCAGTGTTGATATCTGGGTAAGTATAGACAAGGCCGAAGAGTGGGATGGGTTTGTATAAGTGCTCAGATAGAAGGATTATTAGGGTTATTTTAATTCTTGGTGGGAAGCAATTATTATAATATTTTATGGGAAGTTTACTCTACATTGTGTGGCTTTTACTTTTTGTATTGTGGATATGATCTATAGCAAAATGCCAAGAACAGAGGATTGGTATATAGAGATTCAAGGAAAGAAATTAATAAATCTCTCTGGGTGTGTCTAGACTACATGCCTCCTTCGACGGAGGCATGTAGATTAGCCACATCGGAAGAGGGAAATGAAGCCGCGATTAAAATAATCGCGGCTTCATTTAAATTTAAATGGCTGCCCCGATCTGCCGATCAGCTGTTTGTCGGCAGACCGGGGGAGTCTGGACGCGATGCCCCGACAAAGAAGCCTTTCTTCATCGACACAGGTAAGCCTCGTGAAACCAGGCTTACCTGTGTCGATGAAGAAAGGCTTCTTTGTCGGGGCATCGCGTCCAGACTCCCCCGATCTGCCGACAAACAGCTGATCGGCAGATCGGGGCAGCCATTTAAATTTAAATGAAGCCGCGATTATTTTAATCGCGGCTTCATTTCCCTCTTCCGATGTGGCTAATCTACATGCCTCCGTCGAAGGAGGCATGTAGTCTAGACACACCCTCTGTTCTTCCCCAGAAAGCTGTCAGCCAGGTTTTCTCATATAATCTGAAAAGATGGCCAGCAAGCTATGAATGAATGAATTAATAAAGAACAATAAATATAATTAACATGTAGCTGTTTCTTAGCCCATAGATTTCAAAGCACTTTACAGTATCGATCCTACATATTTCTGTTACTCACACTGACTTGAAAGTCCCCTAAAAACTTTGGATAAATAAGATGTTTTTTGTACCAATTCTCTGACAACTCTTGATGCTACATCCTAGAAATTTTTAATAATTTGTGTTTAGGATAGGCCTTTGCCTGGAGATAAAATGTTAAAATATTTTTGGCTCAATTTTATTTGAAACTTAAATAACATTTATAAGTAAGTCATTTTGAATTTGCAGCAGAAGTGGACTAAAGTAAGCCTGCTGCCCTTATAATAAAACATCTTGTAAGGTTTGGGCAGTTTATAAGGGGAAAAGAACTTGAAGACCATTATTCCAACACTACTAAAAGACTGTAAAATGGATGACCCCTTTATATGGCTTCATTAAATTTACTAATTGAAAAATATAGATTTATAGCATATCTACTCTCAGTGATAGAAGACAAAGCTTAAAACAATGTGCAATGTGCACAGGCTAAGAAGATATACTTTGATCCAAGACATCCCATAAATGGACTGCAAAAAGCAGGTTTTTATTCTGATATATTAGAAAGAGTTAATATCTGGGTATTGAGGAATACTACAATGATGAGGATCTTGAATGTTAATAAATATGTCATTTATTTAGAAAGTATCCTCTAAGTATCTAGTTACTGTAAGGTGATCAAACTTTATAATTCAGACAATTTTAGCATAAAAGAATCTTTAATAATTGGTGAATCTGATAGCAACACTTAGGCTATGTCTAGACTACGGAGTATTTCTGGGATTCCCGAGGTATCCCAGAAAAACTCCGTTGCATGCAGGGAACGCTTCTTCTCTTTTGACATTTTTTGCGGAAGAGCAGACATGCTCTTTCGGAAGCCCTGTCTTGCTCATGCCACAAGGAAGAAGGGCTCTTCCGAAAGAGGAGGTTTTTCCAAAATTTGTAGATGGGCCAAATTTTGAAAAAGCCTCTTCTGACAAAACTATCGGAAAAAGGTATGCAAATTGCAGAGTGCAATTTGCGTACCTTTTTCCAATAGAAAGCGGCAGTGTAGACATAGCCTTAGAGTTAAAGCTGTCTGACATTTCCCGTTACAGGCAGTCCCCGACTTACGCGGGTCCGACTTACGTCGGATCCGCACTTACGAACGGAGCTTTCTCGCCCCGGAAGTCGGGGCGAGAAAGCCCCGTTCGTAAGCTGCTCCGGTGCTCCAGTGCAGACCAGGGGCACGGGCGGGTTCCCGCGCTTCTGAGGCTTTGCCAGAGCAAAGCCTCAGAAGCGTGGGAACCGCTGCTGCTGCCCCTTGAGACCCGGTGCCTGTGGTCTGCTGGGGACGGTCCCCAGCAGACCACAGGCACCCGGACTGAAGCCGCAGCCGCGGGGGGGTCCTGCGCCTCTGAGGCTTTGCCAGAGCAAAGCCTCAGAGGCCCGGGGAACCGCCGCTGCTGCCGCTCCAGTCTGGGTGCCTGTGGTCTGCTGGGGATGGTCCCCAGCAGACCACAGGCACCCGGACTGAAGCCGCAGCCGCGGCGGGGTCCCTCGCCTCTGAGGCTTTGCCAGAGCAAAGCCTCAGAGGCGCGGCACCCCGCTGCCGCTGTGGCTCTGCTCCCCGTGTCCCTGGTCTGCTGGGGGGGGGGCGCAGCTAGTGTGCTCCCCCCCCCAGCAGACCAGGCTTTTGTTTTGGACTCTGGGGCAGAGCAGCTGGGGCGCTGCCGATTGGTCCTGCAGCGCCCGTGGGCACTACTGGACCAACCCGGCAGCACCCCAGCTGCTCTGCCCCAGGTCCTGATTCAGCTGCTGCTGGTCAGTTTCAGCAGCGGCTGAATCAGGACGCCTGGGGCAGAGCAGATGGGGTGCTGCTGGGTTGGTCCAGTAGCACCCCAGCTGCTCTGTCCCAGGCGTCCCCAAGTCAGCTTCTGCTGAAACTGACCAGCGCTGACTACAGGAAGCCCCAGGCAGAGTTGCTCTGCCCCGGGCTTCCTGGAATCAGCTGCTGATCAGTTTCAGCAGCAGCTGACTTGGGGAAGCCTGGGGTTCTTAAGTTGATTCTGTATGTAAGTCAGAACTTGCGGTCAGTTTCAGCAGTGTCTGAATCTGGACGCCAGTTCCGACTTACATACAGATTCAACTTAAGAACAAACCTACAGTCCCTATCTTGTACGTAACCCGGGGACTGCCTGTATAGACCATGTATAGAGTTTCTGCTTATTTTTTCAAAACAGCCATTTGAAGCTGAAAAATTCCTTTCCAAGTATCTGCTCCCAGCTTGTTTTCTTTGTTTGTTTCATGCTTATTTTTTGTGGGGATTTTTTGTTGCATAGTGCAAATTGTGTATCTTATTTCGAGTTTAGGGTGCTGTGTAGACACACCCTAAGAAGAGACAGGACGGGTACAGGCTGGAGATGAGAGGCAGAAGGAATCAAGCATGAGGTAAATAAGGATCCTACTGTAGATCCCCCTTTCGAACCTGATTCTCAGTATTCCTCTGTCAGCAAATATCTATGAAGCTCACTGTAAAACTGTATGGTTCATCCTCTTTTAATGTTTATTGACATAGGGGATGACAAGCTACTACTGCTATTGGTTAGTTCATCAGCTCAAGTGGTAGAGGTCTGTACTGTAGATCTAAAGGTAGTAGCTTTCCCTATGATCCATTGGATGTCAGTCTAAGTCTACAAGATAAGTTTTTCATTTGCTTTTTTAAAAGCATGGGAAATTGGAACACCCCCCACTCCCCTCCAAAAAAACCAAATAAGCCTTTGTTAAAAGAATATTATTAAGAGTGCAGTGTCCAACACTCAGAAGTTAGATGGCTTGTGGAAACATAATTTAGCTCTGTGTATATATGTATTATGAAACAGTCTTTATTTATATCATGGTCTTTAGTCCACCCTCTCTGGGGCACCTGGTGCTGACCACTGTCGGCAGACAGGATACTGGGCTAGATGGACCTTTGGTCTGACCTAGTACGGCCATTCTTATGTTCTTATATACTCACATACTATGTTTTGAACAGGACCCCTAGCTCATTCAGTATACAGGATGGACTGCTTGGTGGATTGTATAACAAAGGAGGCTGTTGTTATAGCCCCCCTCCCGCCTCATTTGTTGGAGATGTTAGAAGGTGTGTAATGAAATAAGCTGGGATCTGGAAAAAAAAAAAGGTCTCATCATTAAGGCAACTAAGTGTTCCTGTGTGATGTTGTCCGAGTCACTTAAACCAAAGCTTTCCCAGGCGCGTGTCCTCCCATCTTCTGGGTGCCCAACGAGAGAGCCCGCGGTTTCATTTGCAGAAGTGCTGAGTGTCTACAGTGGCAGCTGAAGCCAATGGGAGCTGTACTTTGAATATATAAAGTGCTATAGAACACTAACTTAATATATTCGAGACTGTAACTCTCCTTTGCAGCAGACATTGTAGTGGTTTTTTTTTCTATTTTAAGGATGCTGTTATTTTATTTATTGTGCTTTTAAATTTGAGGGGGCACATGTGGGGTGTGCGTTTTGTTTCTGCACCCACTTTGGAATACATTAATATGGCCCGCTTCCTTTTGGTTTCGATTTAATTTAATTTAATAACTGTTGATGCTTTTAAGCAGTCAAAAGCCTTCAGACAAGGAAACATAGAAAAGGGGCCTAATTCTCATCTTTCACACATGTATGCATTTGGAATGATTCTGCTAAAGTCAATAGAATTGCCTAGTTCTAAAATGGTCTCAGGAAAACATTATTAATAATGTTCTGCACATTGATGTCAGTCAACAAAGTGTTAATGCTGATAAGCAATATTAACTTCACATTAAAATGTTATTCTCCCAGTTGAGGATATCACACCCAAGTGAATTATCTCCAGATGCATTAAGACTTGTAATAAACTCCTGATGACGTTCACAACCAGATGTTTGCATGGTTTTACTTCGCTTTCATCAGTTCCCTGAAGATGCCCACAAGATCCCTGATGAGGAAGAAAAAGTTAGCTTATTTTCCTTGTGAGGAAATATATGGGCTAAATATGCAAAATATGGCCACCTACTATGTGCATAATTTTTTGATCACGAACGCACATACATTTTTAAGAATAATCATCTGTGTATACAGGAGTCTGTGTTCAGAAATAGATACGTAAGTGCTTGCATATGTAGTCTGCATAATTTTAGAAGAAAAGAACATAGGAATGACCATGCTGGTTCAAACCAATAGTCCATCTATCTCAGGATCACATCTTTCGACAGTGGCCAGTTCCAGATACTTCGGAGGGAATGAACAGAACAGGGCTAGATAAATTCATGGAGAACAGGTCCATCAATGGCAATCAACCAAGAAGTATAGGAATGGGAGTGGTGTCCTTAGCCTCTGTTGTCAGAAGCTGGGAATGGGCAACAATGGAGGGATCACTTGATGATGACTTGTTCTGTTCATTCCCTCTGGGGCACCTGGCATTGGCTACTGTCAGAAGAGAGGATACTGAGCTTGATGGACATTTGTTCTGACCCAGTATGGCCATTCTTATGTGCTTAATTATTGACTGATCCATCTCTTCCCATTCAGTCTCAGATTCTGGCAGTTAGAAGTTTAGGGACATCAGACCATAGGGATGCATCCCTGAGCTTCTTGGCTAATAATCATAGATAGATGTATTCTCCATGAATTTACCTAATTCTTTTTTGCATCCATTTATACTTTTGGCCTCCATAGCATCCCCTGGCAATGAGTTCCACAGGTTCACTGCAACATATATACATTTGGCCCAAAAAATGAAAGAGAAGGAGTGGGGAAGAGATATGGATTTTAGCTGAATACTCTGTGTCTGCAGCATTCAAGGCAGGTCAACCGATGCTCTTAGAAACATCCAGGAAAAAAGGTGTGTCCTTTACTGAATGTGCTCAGTAGCTGTTTCTTAAGCTGTGCAGAAAGTTTTCTTTTAGGGCAAACAATCCCCCCATATAGTTAGTCTTTGAAAGCTGGGCCAGTCAAAGAGCAGAGAGGGGAAACAGAGTTATAAGTTATAAATAGAGGAGTTAAAGAGAGCCCTCGATTCAGTGGTTTGTCAGTTCAAGATGAAGAGATGCATCCGCTATGAGAATTAGGTTCCAAACCATGTACCATCTTAAATACAGACTACACACTTCTGTTTTACCAGCAGCTGAGGAGACCCAGTATATGGCCATTCTTAAGATTTTGTGACCTTAAACTTCTGTTGATGACACAGCTTTGAATTGTTTGGAAAAGAAAAGGAATGTTGTGATTCTTTTCACACTTTCAAGACTCCATGGGACATACATTACATATTATGTCTACTCTCTACAGATTGAGAATTCATCTCTGACAGCAGATCCCAGGGGAAAGTGTGTACAAAAGTATGGAAATTGAAATGTAGTGTAGAAAACATGCATTTAAGCAGCAACAATACATGGAAGTTTATATACAACCAAATATTTTAAAATTTCAAATGTTTTTCTTAAAACTTTCCAAATACTGTTTATAGCAGTGGTCCCCAACACGGTGCCTGCGGGCCCCATTGCGCCCGCGGGGGCATTTGTGTGCGCCCGCCAAGTGCTCGGGGCTGGCCTGGCCCGGCCCCGGGCACGTGGCGCATGCATGGTGCCGGAGCCGGCCCTGGGCGCATAGCGCACAGTGAGCACCGACCGCAGGAGAGCCGCGGATTGGCCACCCGTGCTCTTGGCACACGATGCATGGGGGGAGCTCAGGCCCCGGGCGCACGGCACTTGGGAAGGGGGGCGCCGGCCCTGGGTGCACGGTGCTTGAGGAGGGGGGCCAGCCCCGGGCACACGGTACTTGGGGGGGGGTGCTTGGAGGGGGCACCAGCCCCGAGCACACAGCTATGGGGGTGGCCCCGCCCCCAGGCACGCAAGTGTACCCTCCCTCAGGTGCCCGGCGGGCGAACGGCCATGCCCCCTGGCACCCGGTAACCTCTAATGGTTGGGGACCACTGGTTTATAGTATTTGTGTATTAAATATTTGTTGACTGCTGCTCATTTTATAGCACCCTGTCTTGGAACTGCCTGGGAATTGTTATCAACATCTACATATAGTATTGGTGAAGTTTACCTCTCTGTAATGCTTTCTGAAAAGAGAACTCTGACCTGTACATTGCAAAAAGCCAAGCTGAGGTACAAGGGCAACGGGAAGAGTAGTAGTGTTAAACCTATTACCTCAATATCTCTTTCCCATTAAACACACACCAATGGAAGCTAAGCTGAACCATCCTTGAAAAGCTGGCCTGATATTACCCACGGGTAAAATTCTACAATAGAAATGGAGACATATGTACATTGTATCATCACAGCATTATTTTAATTGGAAGCAGATTGTTTGAAGGGGAAGAGAAATATGAGAAACCCGTGATTCATCATCTCAAAACCATCCTTATAAGAGACATGAAAAAGAAAATAACATAAGGAAGGGAAGGGACAAAGTGTGGACTAGTCAAGTTGAGATGGGGTGATGGGGGAGGGGGAGTGAAGATATTCCCAATCTGAAACTTTGCTATGCATTATAGCAATTACAGTATGAAAACTCCATCCAGATCTATGTCATTCTCATTTCAATTTCAAATTGCCCTTTTCAGTGGTCTGGGTGAGTTTTGCATCGAGACAGCTCATGTTAGGTTGTCAGCTGCATCACTTCAAATTCCATAATGTAAATTAATCCCATGGACGAAGCCTGTCACAACACATCTGTTTTGCAATATATCGCATGTGGGCTGGAAAAAAGTAGCTATCCCAAGAAAACAAACAAACAAACAAACCCACAACTACACAATCACACAACCTCCTTGAAAGACTTAAACAAAATGTTACTTTTATATGAAAATATGACATTAATTGCATCTGAGGTTATGTTTCCTAAATGGTGTGACCTAGTTTGTGCCTGGGGTCAGAACAAACTACTAACAAGTCATCAGTCAAGTATGAAGAAAAAATGTTTTTTTTAATTGGACTGTCAGTCATTCAGGCAGGGCATTACTAGCAGTTTCCTTCCTTCACAACTGCAGGTGAGTCGCCAGTACAAATCAAAAGATACGCCATTATGCCTACCTTCCCTCAGCGAATGTCTGACTGACAGCAATCTCTTGAGCTGTTCCAGGCCCTAGCCGGGCTTCTCCTTCAGAGTGAGACCCAGAGATCTGCTCTCTTTCCCAATAAGCCTCCATTTGAGCTATGTTCTTACCTTTTGACGCTTCCCTTCAAGCGTGACACCTATGAAAGGTAAAGCCAGGCAGGGCTGAGTATTGAGCTACCATGGAATCAACCCTTTCCCAACGAATGTGCGGTTTATATACCCCATCACCAGTAGTATTCAGCAAATACCTGACTGAAGACCTATTGAAACTACTCCTATTGCCTTCAATTGTCTTTGGATTATGCCTGATCCTATTCTAATTAACTGAAGCTAGAAGTTGTCCATGAGTGGAATTCTGTGGGGGTTCTTTGGGGATGGGCATTTTGTTTTGTTTTTAAACAACTTGATTCAGTCCCATTAAGTCAGTGTATTGTTGTTTGGAACTGTATACTAAGGTAGCTTTAGGCCAGCTTTAGGTCCAGGCAAACTTGGCCCATGCCCAGGGCACCATAGCCAGAGGGTGAAGGGCAAGTAGGAATGGGTGTCGCTGAGCAAAGAGAGTGGAGGGTTCTGAGCAGGAGGGCAATGTGGCAGGACAAGCTGGAAGCACAAGTCTGCAATCAGAGGCAGGTGGGAGGAAAGTGCAGAGGTTGAGATGAAGGGGGCACCGTGCAGAGGTTGGAGCAAAGAGGGCACAATTCAGGGGTTAGTGGTAAAGGAAGCACAGGATGGGGGTGCATGGGTTGGGAAGCCAGTGGGTGCCTGGGGAAATGGGTGGTACTATGGCTACATGGGTCAGAAGCACCAAAACACAAGTTTGCCCAGGGTATCATTTTCCCCAAGGTCAGCCCGAGTAGCTTACATAGTAAAGACGGGGGGCTACATCTAGATTACATTCCTGTGTCAGCAGAGGAATGTAAATGAAGCTCTTCGAAAGTGCAAATGAAGCCAGGATTTAAATATCCCACGCTTCATTTGCATAGTCACGTAATAGCGCTCTTTCGAAAAAGCACTATTTCAAAATTGAAAGCGCAGTCTAGACATGGTTCTTTCGAAAATGGGGTGCTTTTTCGAAAGATCCTGTAAACAACGAAGCCGGGATTTAAATATCCCACTCTTCATTTGCATAATCACGTATTGGTACTCTTTAGAAAAAGCACTGTTTCAAAATTGAAGCCGCAGTCTAGACCAGTCTTTTGAAAATGGAGTGTTTTTTCAAAAGATCCTGTAAATCTAAAAAAATTAAATTTTCGAAAAAGCGCCCCATTTTCAAAAGAACCGCGTCTAGACTGTGGTTTCAATTTCAATTACACAGAGTTCTTCCTCAGGTCTGGGAAATGGAGTCTCAGAGTCTCACAGCTTAATACAAGGTAGAACAGATTGTTTGGCATAAGTACTTAACCATATTTCAAGGGACCATTCAAGGTGAAGTCATTAACACTGATGGATTAGAAGTCACAGAAATGCTAAGTAACAAGGTGGGAAAAGGTGTCATGAGAGAGGCTGAAACGATCTGTTGTATTAAGTTAAGTTAAGAGTGAAAGGCTTCAACAAGGCCTTGTCACTGTCCAAAACTAAGCCGTGTTAAATAGCATTCAAAGTTTGGTATATAGAGACCTGAGTTTGTTAGCTTTATGGCAAAAACACACAGATACTTATGTCAATTTAAAAATTAATTAAAATACTGGAAGGAAGGATTTTAAACCTGTTATAGCAGTTTAAAATAAAAATCGAATGATTATGCAAAACCATCTTCATGTTTTGTTAGTCTTTACAGTGCTACCAGACCATTTGTTGTTTTTTAAGTTTATCCTGTTACAGACGAACTCGGCTACCCTTCTGAAGCTGAGTGCATCAGTTAGAGTTCCCCATTTGCCAAAATGTTATGCATTCTAGCCCTGACATTCTGTTCTTCAGTGGCAGAGTGCTGCACTGCTGGATGGGCTTGTTCATCTCACATAAAGATGAGCGATGTACAACTTAATTCCTCCATGCACATTTTTTCAGGCACGCTTAAATCTACTCCCCTACCATGGTAACTGGTTCTCTGTAATATTGCTCTGCCCAATGTTTGCTGACAGGGAAGTGAAGCAAAAATTGTGACAAAATTGTGTGCTATGTGTCCCCAAGGTGTGGGGAGTCACCGGGCTCTGTGCCCCCATGCCCTGCCAGATGTGACTGTCAGCCAGCAGGTAGAACAGAAGGGTTATTAGTCCACATTGATACAGATTAGAACAGATCTGTCAGCACAGAAACTAGAAGCAGTCAGTACAATCCATCTTGGAAAGAGGTGGCCCAGAGCCAAAGGCCCCATCCCACTTCCCTGCACCCCAAGCTAGCAAGACTCATGCACACACACCCCACAACCCATCTCCCCTTGCAGCCAATGCTGGCTCCAGCTTCCCAGCAAAAAATGTCACCTGGTCTCACACTCCCACCCAAGCTCAGGTTGCAGAAAGCGTCGGCCATTGTATATGTGGGGAAGGCTGTCACACCAAAACCCCCAATACAACCTTGCTACTTGTGCAGTGCCCAGGGAAACTGAGGCACATGTGGGGTTACTACAGGACGGTGGAAGTCACATGCAACTTAACAAAGCAAACAGAGCAAATACAATCCCCACTTTGTCACACTATGTCACGTCTACCATTAATTAACGACTTGCTTGCTCTACCACATAGTCATTGCCCTCATGGCATCCATTGTGGATGAATTTGCAGGGTGAGGATTAATGGCAGGGGAACATGGTGAGCTTTCATGGTCCACAGAGGAAGTGACAGATAATTATCTTGTCTTGTACCCTGCTCAGTGTTAACCAGATTTGATTTACTGTGAAGGCAATGGAGCCTTGTGAACCAGTTTCATGCCAGACATGGAGTTTTTTCTGCATGGAAGTTTCAGTGTTGTTTTAGAGACAGTCCGATATGTCAGTTTGGGCAGCCACAAACCATGATATATATTATTGTGAACTGCAAAATGACTCCGTTTCCTGGAGATCTCCATACCGTGAACATTAGTGATAAGAGCAACATGGTTTGGCTTGACCAGACTGCATATACAGAATAAATAAATTCTGCTGGACAGCCATTTGTGATGAGAAAGAATGGGTTAGTTTTGTGTCTGAGTTCTTAGAACATCATTTTTCCTGCTTTTAACAGAAGACAAGAGGGGGGAAAGAGACAGGAGAGTTAAGTGGGAGGATCAGAAAGGTCACAGATAAATGGTCTGGATCAGCCATGGCAGAAGTGCAAGAGGCTCTGACTCATCACCTGGTCTCTGGGCTGGGATGTCCTGTGTTTGGTCTGGTCCCATTCCTTTACCAGTCTCTCTGAGTCTGGGAAGAACTGGATGGTCTGCCTTATCTCAATGTGCTGGTGACATGTGATACAGTTGTCCTCAGGATCACATCAAAGAAAGAGAGAGAAAATAGGAAACAAAATAGTGAGGCAGTGTGACGGAATAGACTAAGCCCAGTGTCCCCTGCTGGAGGCCTTGCTTCACTCTGTCCCAGGAAGAAGAGCAGAAGAGAAGTCCTCCGAGTAGAATAGATTGTCTGCCTCTGCTGCAGCCAATCAGGGCCTAGCAGGCTGGTATAAAATAAGCTGCTGAGCCAGGGCCTGGCAATTCCTCACTGGAGCTTGGTCCAGTCAGTTCTAGGCTCTGACTGGGAAGACAGCCGCACTTCAGACAGCTCTGAGTGTGAGCTGAACTTTAGACCAGGTTAAGACCCAGGTCCAGAGACTAAAGACTAGACACAACTAGCTACAGAACTTTGTAGAACCCAGGGCAGGGTGTGTTGAAAGCTTGGCCTCATAGCCCCGAGAGGGAGAGCTGTATGGAGCAGCAACTTGAGGGAAATGGCCCAGAGAGCAAGGTAGAAGCCGACACTAGAGACTCTCAGTAAGCAACTGCCTCTTACAGGGTCCCTGGGCTGGGACCCAGAGGAGTGGGTGGGCCTGGGTCTCCCTCAACTGCCAGCAGCTGCAGCAAGGGGATAAGAAAAGGCCTGGTCCCAGACATCTCCACTCCCAGAAAACAGCCAGGCCAAGAAATTTTTGGACACAAAGGGCATGCACAGGAAAGTGAACCCTTTTCAGGCAGAAAGGAACATACAAGGTAATGGTGGGCCCAGAGGCGTACATGTCCCCAGCCAGTCTGGTAGTGATGACTAGGTCTCCGTCTTTGTTGAGGTCTAGATTTCTACTAGGTAGGATAAGAGGACACTCCAGGTTAGAATGAGAGACTTCAAGAGCTATGGTTCCATAATCCTCATTTAATTCCCAGTTCAGTCAATGAAGAGACTTCAAAAAAGTAAAATGGGCCTCAGTTTGACCAATATCCCCTTTGAATTTCACAAATCAATTCAATAGAGTTCAGCCACATTTCCTTTGCTTGGCCACCAGGACATTTTCTGTACTAAGGCTCCAATTACAAAGTGCTTAAAATCTATCCCAATGTAGAAATACACTCAGTTACATTCTTAAGTCCTATCATCTTCAAACTCTGCTACTTATTGAGACCTAATGAGTACAATCTGAGATCTGAAGAAGGGATGATGAAGAATTGTAAGAAAAACACAAATTTTCCTAAAAAAGGTGAAGCTTTTGGACATCCAAATTCAATTACAAGTGTTGTTAGCCAATGAATGTATTCAGTGCAAATGTGAAGCAAGATGGCAATTCAATACAGGCACAAGGTCTAGGCCAAATCCTCAGCTGACATAAAAAAGTAACGCTCTTCATGAGAATCTGTCCCAGAGGAATGGTCAGATTGTTGGAAGCTGGCTGATATTCTGCCTAGCATTAAGCTAAATATAAAATATTGTCTGGTTGCCTTTGGTAACTTTTTAAAAATTTCATATTGATGACAAATAGATCTGAGAGAGAACACGTCTGAAGACCTTCCCATGAACTTCAAGTTAGTTTGTCACACAGCAGCGTGGTGCTCATGAATAAAGGAAGGTGATAAATTTAGATATTGGAAGGCTTGAAAATGAACTTTAAAGACAAGTTTACCACGTAGTGCAAAGTGACTTTCTCCCATGATGACACAGATATGCATTGAACTAGAACATAGTAATAGTTTTTATTGAATGTGAAAAGCTAGTAACATTTAGCTTCCTTATAGAAGGCATGAAAAGGTCAGCTGGAAGCTGTAGTGATGGTACTTAAAAGAGAAGTAGGCTTCCTGTGATGCAAAATTGGAGTTTATTCGACCAAAGGAAAATACATTGCAAAAAATCAAGTCCTTTTCAGTAGGACAATTGCAGTATGGTCTGTTTGTGTGGCTGTTTAGTGCTCTCAGCCTGTCTTAATATCTGCAAGAGAGAAGTCTTTTATAATATTTATATTAATTTATCTACCCTGTTTCCTAAGTCTCAGTTCTTGCATTTTCCTGATCTGATTTTAATGTCAGCTACTTCTCCATACGTTTGTACGGCAATAAGAACTGTATTTGATTGTGTAATTTATCATGTACTTATTTTTATTACAACAAGTCGTTCTGTGGCAGTTTAGAGGGTAATAAAAATATGTTAGTGTCTAAGGTGCCACAGGACTACTTGTTGTTTTTAAAGTTACAGCCTCACACAGCTAGCCCTCTGAAACTTATTTTTATTAGATTAAAATTGGCTTGGGAGTGAAAAGCATTCTTAAATGTAACATTTTTGCCACAGGATTGGCTTTCTTAAGAACTGCAGTTCTTCTTTGAGTGCTGGTCCATACGTGTATTACTCAATGGGTATGCATGTTCTCCAAGCATCCAGAGGCAGAGAATTCTTGAAAACAGTTGGTCCATTCACGTGCCCTTGCTCTCTGCTGCCTCCAGCTGAGGACATAAAGATGGAGCAGTCTGAACAGCCCTCCCGTTCCTTCTTACCACTGAATGTTCAGGTTTAGAACCTCCAGTTTCTGGAACTTCATCTTCCTTCCTTTGTTCTTTGATCTGTATATACATCTATTATATATTTTAGAAAGTTTGTTTGTCTGTGTATCCATCTGTCCATCTGTGATTTCATTTGTTCAGGAACTCTTCCTAAATGGCAAGAGCTAGGACCATTAAAATTAGTATGCAGCTTCCTCCTATAATAATGTAAGGTAAGTTCAGAGTTTGGTAATGCCAGGATAATGGGATATACATGGTATGTGATTGTTTTGCATCAAATGGAAAGGGAGGGATGTGATAGGAGGGACAGTTATACTCAGGAATGACCACAGGGGGAGCAAGTGCTCCAACCGTGGGGTGCAGCAGCTATCCGACAGCACAGTCCCTGCCACAACAGGCGGGCTCCAGGCAAAAGATGGTGGGTGGCCTACATGGCACCCGCCCCACTCTGGGCTGGCCTGGGGAAAAGAAGGCAGGTGGGCAACATGGCCTCCACCTTCCCAGGTGGGCCCTGACCCCAGATAAAGCCAGGTAAGTCTTCTAGTATTTATATATTTTGTAATAGTTTTAAAAATTTTATCCAATAGCTTTTAGTTGAAAGAGTGTCAGCTCCAAAACTTCCATGCTCTGAAGTCATTCAAAGCATGCATACTAATAGTAGAAAAGCTTCCACCATAAATGCTACTTAGCCAGGTGAAAGTGTTTCTTTAGAGAGGAGTAACAAAAACTTAAATCCCCAGAAGCTGCTTATTCTGGATCACTTTCTTTTGTCAAAACAAGAGGCCATTCCATTAACTCTTGATGGATCTATCTGCAGCAGTCAGTGCTTACCACACACTGACTATTAGATTCTGGTGGGATCTAATCTGAACCTTTCTTCTGGCAAGGAAACATATTCCACAGTGGGACCTTTCAGATGGGTCAGATGTGTCAAACAAATTAAGCAAACTGGAAATATCTCTGGCAAACGAAGCAATCATATTTGAGAATTTTTTTTCTAGCATGGGTGTTGTGCAATAAACAATGTGGTGGAAAATAAAGAAAAGAGAGAGCATTAAGAATATTATTCTTGGAAGAAAGTCAAGTAAAAAAAAATCCAATTTAAACTATTTTCATTCTTATCAGTTTTTATGAACCATATCTATTTGGAGATCAGATAGGTCTTTGTGTTCACAGGTTTTCATTTGAGATTGCAGACATTAACACTCAGATTGATGATGCATGCCATGTCAGATATTAGCAATCTTTGGCTAAATTAGAATATTTCTTGACTAAGGTTATACTACAAAAATATTTGTGTGTGATGAAAAGACCTCACTGCTTTTTTTTAATCTGCATACCTGTCGCATTTGTATGTTATCTGTTAGAACGCAGAGAAAGACCGAAATCTTCCTAGATTTTTGAATATGCAATGACTGAATGATCTGATATAATCTAGGCACTGGACCCAATCTGTGTCTCTATACTTTAAGAAATCTCTGGTCCCAATGTGGAGTTTGGAAGTGATTGTCCTTTTGAGATAGTGACCCTAATGTTCAGTACAGTATTAACGAGAACAATTTAAGCTCCAAACATAAATGTGTATACTTTTAGTTTTAGAAGTTAAGTTAACTGGATTGTAACCAAAAATAATGCTAGAAAAGGCAAGTTGCATTCAAAAATAAGTTAAATGTGTTTAATAAAGGGATGGCACTATATCCATATAACCTGTAACTGCCTAGTAGAGGTATTGACTTTGAGGTTGTTCTTGTGGACCCACTTTTCCTATAGTTATGGATAAAATACATTTTTAAAATATTTTTTCTTTAAACCAAAAAATGAGGAGTAAGGGTTATTTCGAGTGAAGGGTTTTATCTCGACATAACCCTTTTTTCCCTCTCGAAATAGCACCATAACACGATTATGCAAATGAAGCACGGGATATTTAAATCCCCGTTTCATTTGCAATTTCGGGTATCTGCATTTGCATTCCTCTCTCTAGAGAGAGAGGAATGAAGCGTAGATATACCCAGAGTGTCACTGCGCAATGCAAGCTGGAATAGATTGATTTCCATAAGTAATTAGCGTATTTCAAGGGACTATTCAAGGTGAAGAGGCTTGTTAGCACCTACCAGTTATAAGGTGAAAAAGGAAAGGAATGGGAAAGTAGTTGGGGAGGTTAGTAAGTGGGTTACAGATTGCTGTAATAAGCCATACATTCAGTGTCTCCATTCAATCCATGATTTTAGTGTCCAGTAAAGGTATGATTTTAAACTCCCAGCTCATCTTTTGAAAGTGTTGAGCTGATTTATTTTGTTGATCAGGACTGATGGGTCAGATGGACCAGTAATGTGGTGCTTTTGTCTTTTTAAATTTTCCTTGTTCAAGAACATAGTAATTGTCTGACTTCGCCCACATTGGTGCATTTAGTGCCCTGGATGAAGGACATCATATATTGTGTTAGGGGTGTGTAGGACCCACGAATCTTGAAAGGTGTACTGTTGAGGAGTGTTGATCAGTGTGGACGTGAAGATATGTCTGCAGGTTTTTATTTGTTATTCTGGCAGGGTCTGATGCTGCTTTGAGTTGGTGTATCCTGATCTGTGGGGAGCTTGTCTCTGACGATGAGCTTAGGTAGCTGCTTGAAGGCAAAAAGACATGTTCAGTTCATGTTTCTTTCAGGATGCACTCCCCATTGAGTATGGATCGTATTTGTTTGATGGTGTAGGTTACAGTGTGGAGCAGCAGGTTGCAACTAGGGATGTGCTATAAGAGGGAGTTTCATTTCTGTATTGAAGCAAGTTTCCTGGGGGTAAGGTGGGCCCGTTCCATTATTTTCTCTGCTTCTCAGGTGGAGGGTCCTCCTTTGAGGAAGTCATTGTTGAGTGTGCTAAGATGTACATCCTGAACTTTCTCCAAAGAACATATGCTATGGTAGCTGAGTGCCTGGCTGTAGATATCAGATTTCTCAGTGTGTTTGGGTTGGTTAACGGATCTATGAAAGTCAGTCTGGTTATCGGTCAGTCTGGCTTCCTGTCTATAGTTGTCTCTGGGGTTCTATTCCTGAAGCTGATGGTAGTGTCCAGGAATTTGATGCTGATGTGGGAGAGTTCCAGACAGAATTTAATAGATATTTTCAGTATATTGCATGTCTCTCAATGTTCTCAAAAGAGGACATTTAATAAGCCTAGCAGCACAAAACATTTCCCCCTAGTTTGAGTAATGGAGTAGAAGAATCTTTTGGCATGAGTTATGATTGAAGCTTTCTGCATTTATTTAAATGACTTGAAAGTGCTTTATTGGACTTTTTTCTCCATTATATAGTTCTGCCCATTTTCTCCCTTACTACAAGCCCTATCTCCTGACCACGCCCATAGTAATTTCAATACGTTTGGTGCAAATAACACAAGCTTCCTAAGCCAACTTTCCTGCAGTTAAGTGGCTTTATGACCCATTTTCTATCTTAACTTAGTGCAGTTTCTCCTCATCAGCATTTTTTCCCTCTTGGGATCAGGATTTGGCCACAAGCTATTAAAATAGCTGGCAATGCTTTAAAGTAACAGATTGAAATGGTTATTTTAAGAGCACACATATACTGGCTTGAGAGCTACAATCTATTGGTGTGGTACTTTCTGCACTACTTCTTTTTATATTACTGATTCATACCCAATATTTTCTCTTTCTTTAACCTTAAAGGAGACTGATAAGAGATAATAAAATCTGTTGCCATTTTAATACAAGTAGCAGATATAGATTTTTCAATAAAGTCACACTCTACCTGGGAGAGGAAACTGAACATTGTGAAGATTCATAAATGTATCGAATGTTATTTGTAACTGTTGCTTTAAAAAGAATGGGGAGGAGGATTAAGTCCCAGTTGGCATTAATAGCTTTATGGACTTCCAGGGAACTATGGTAGTTTATGCCAGCTGAGGTCTGTCACATCTGGACTAATTTATTATTTGGGGGAGAAAGGGATAAAAAGTCACCACACCAAATATAAATATCAACCCATCCTCATGTCTCTTTGAGGTGCTTCTACAAACAATTCAAAGCTTAATTTTTATCTTGTTTGAGAGTTAATTGAGATAAATACTTCTGTGTTTTGCAATTGAAAAGGTAATATATCTTGAAGATATCCTAACTTGCTGGGGAGGAGGGTAAATGGAAAAGACAGAGATACAGCTGTAAAAGGAAAAACAAAACAAAATGATGATTCATTTCCAGATGGAAAACTCAATTTCACAGTAATGACCAGCTGTCATTCAGCAAACAGCATCCAAATGCTTTGCAACTATTTTAAACCGTGGTAGTTTTAAAGATATACCTCCTAATTTAAAAGCAATCAACATGGTAAAGTAATGTTCAAATATTGATACACTGTAAACAATGGATGACATTCTGACCCAACAGAAACCAATGGGAGTTTTCCAACTGACTTTATTGGGTTGAGGATTTTACCCAGTAGCTTGTTTAACATGCCTGAAATGCTAGGCAGTCTTTTGCTGTGTCATTTTCTCTATGCAGCAGGTTTCGCAAGCAATTTGCAATAATCAAAAGTTTTATGGCTTTTTCTACTAAACTAATTATTAATTTAAGTAGTGTACTAATCTCAACAGGATCCTTCCACATAGACCAGGGCCCACATGTTGCCTATATGAATCTGTTGCTTTGCAGAGGCAAAAGATGCACCTCTCCCATCCTACCTTCTACTCCAGATAATGGACAAGCTCCATTAAACAATGGGGGGGGGGGGGGGGGGAAAGGAATGTGGCTTGAACAGTGTGTTCCCTCAAGGCTCAAACTTGTGTTTGTGAAATCAGCTGGGTCAGAGGCAAGCCTGTTGATTGGGGGGTAGGGGACAACTGCCTCAGTTCCTGGCGAGTCTTAAGTGCCCGAAGCCCCTGGTCCTTTAAATCATTGCCAGAACACCACTCAGCACACTCTGGGTGGCTCTAAGGGCTGGGGTGCAGCATTGACCCAGGACCCCATTCCTTCCAGGGGTGCAGAGCTGGCCACCTGCCCACCTTGCCCAAGGGCCACACCATGGCTATTGGTTCCCTTGGCCAGAGAACTCTGGTTCCTATGACCCACCATTGGGAGTCCCCAATCAATTGAAACAAGGGGCTGTTACCTTGTGCATCTGAGCTGACTTCAGTAGCTGTGGTGAGTATATGACTAATCTTGTGATGGTCCTATTTTATCTAGGACCAAGAGATGATCTGGATTCCTTTCCTGACTCAGCTATAAAATTCCCATGTCACTTTGAATAAGTCATTTAGTCTGTGCCTCAATTCCTGATTTATACAATAGAGATAACAAATCATTTCTCCTATCCATTGTCTGTCTTACCTAATTCAGTTGTAAGTTTATAGCATCTGGCTCTTACTAAGTGTAGGTACAGTGGCTAGAAAATTGGGCCCCTGATCTTGGCTGATGTCTCCATGTGCCAGCAGAGTATTTATATTAATATAAAGCTTCCAGAAAATCCTTGTTCCATGTCTGTTTAGCCATTACCACCATACACAGCAAATATGAGGAGCCTAATAGTTCCCAAGTTGCTGCACACATTGTGGGTATATAGTAAGAGATTGTGTCAAAACACTGCTTTCCATGTATTTATATCCATCTGCTCACCCACATATGAAGTGTGAATTGCTGACAGTGGCTGTAATGTCACCTACTATTGATGATGAGCATAGAGTGAAGCAATGGTATATTTTTCCTGTTCGTTCTTAACCACATAACTGTTAATTTTATTGTGTTTTTTCCTGTGCATGTAATATTATGTAGAACCTGTCAAAAGTGAAGAACAAGTTTCTATGGAAAAAAATATGTATTTTAACAGGCACCTGGAAACAAAGGCAGAAAATAGCCTGGAAAAATATATGCAGGTATACTATGAAGTCAGAGAGAATTGAAAAATAATTTATTTGAAAGTTTTCCAAGAAAGAAGGAAATTAAAAAGAGCTGTAGGTAGAAAAGCTGTTCTGATGTTAAAAATGGGGAAAACCACAAATAAGCTGAGTATCATGACAAAAGTGCTAACAATGAAAACGGTTTGAATTTTAAGCCTAATTCTGATCTCACTCTGGTTTTACACTGACATGACTGAAAAAGCTTAAGTGAAGTCACTTCTGATACACATTGATGTAATTGAGATCAAGACAAGGACAGTAGAATCCAGAGATGAAAAATCTTAAATTATTTTGTTCATCTCTCCTCAAGTACATACTGTAAATTTTTTCTGCTTACAGTTATTTGAGACACCATGTCTCTTGACTCCCACTCATTGAGAAGGCATGCTGACAGGGAAACAGATCCCAGGCTGAGATTGAAAATGGACACACTTGTTCTGAATGACCATCAGGCGAAAATATCAATCACTAACATCTTCAGTAGCTGAATGAGTAAGAATCACAAAAATAATTGCATTTTATCCCTCGTGAATTTGGTTGAAAGACATGTATTTCCCTTCCCATGGATTGGAGGAAGCATCCTTTGAAAGCATGCTCTGTTGTTGGTGGTAAGAGCAAGAGTCTGGCATACTCTGTATTCATGTGAGTAGCAAAGACAACTTTCTACCTCCTGTGACATTGCTGGAAGGTAGGACTGGCATACGACTCCCTAAACTCGTCATCACCCATACAAATGTGCATCGTGGTCTTGTCATCATCGGGATTATTTTGTGGGATTTTGCCCACATCCATCTGTTCAGGTCTTCCAGAGAGGAGGAATGATCTTGTACCTTTTTGTTTATGCGGGACATCATGGCCTGATTGACTCTTTAAATCAGCACCACCTTTTAAAATAGCACATCTCTGAAGATCCCTATTATACACAGGGTCAAAAAACATTTATTTTAACTTGCACCTCTGGAAGAGGTTAAACCAGGGCTACTCAACACATAGCCCATGGGACTCATGTTGCCCACAGCCCGTTTGTTTGCAGCCCGCAGTGCAGTTTGGGTTTACGCGGGGCTCAACACGCAGCCCACAGTTGGGATCCTTTGAACATGGCTTCCACTGGGAACATGATCCAGAATGGTGAGGCAAGCAGATGGACTGGCTGGAACAGATGGGTACAGGGTGTCAGCAATTCTAGCCCCCAGGGTGGAGGTGCTGGGGCATTGTGGGAAGTGCTGGCTTCTTAGCCTTGTTGGCAGAGCCTGAGAGGTGCTAACTGGCTCACACTGGATACGTTTGGGTCCGGTATCACAGCTTAATGCTTAAACTTTGTATTCATGCCCGTCAGTGTGAAAGAAGCTATATGCATATATATTTGCATGTATATGCAACCCCACTTAAGTTGCGGCCCTCGGCATGGGCTGTGAGTATCATTGTGGCCCCTGGGGCTTCCAAAGTTGAGTATTGCTGGGCTAAACATCTTGCATTATAAGTACCACTCCAGGAGTTTCTTGATTCATTTGTGTGTCACCTATAGTTCACACATATCTGTGAGTGAAAAATTGTGTCTGTTTTTATTTGCACATACAAAAAATGGTTAAGGATGGGCTCAATATCTGGCTTCTGGTTTCAAATTTAAAATCAATAATTTACCAAATTAGGAAGCATTGCTACCAATGCTTTATTCACTGATTCTTAGAATACAGGGGCAACTGTAATCTTGTATCACTTCCTATAGAGTCACAGAATTTCTCCAAAATAATTGAAATAAGAAAAAAAATCAGTCTTGACTTAAAAAATGGTCAGTGATGAAGAATGCACCATGACCCTTGGTAAACCAATGGGTTAACTACTCTCATCATTAAGATTTTATATCTTATTTCCTGTCTGAATTTGTCTGGCTTCAGCTTCCAGCGATTGGATCATGTTATGCCTTTCTCTGCTAGACTGAAGAGCCCATTATTAAATATTTATCCTGCATGTAGGTACTTTAGACTGTAATCAAGAGACCCCTTAATCTTCTTTTTGTTGAGCTAAATAGGT
The DNA here is from genome assembly GCF_049634645.1 of Pelodiscus sinensis. Classification (NCBI taxonomy): domain Eukaryota; kingdom Metazoa; phylum Chordata; order Testudines; family Trionychidae; genus Pelodiscus; species Pelodiscus sinensis. The sequence continues at coordinate 314,241,899 of NC_134711.1, forward strand.
TGAGCTTGTTGAGTTATCACTATATAGCATGTTTTCTAATTTGTGAGTCATTCTCAAAGCTCTTCTCTGAAGCTTGTCCAATTTATCAACATCCCTCTTCAACTGTGGGCACAACTACACACGCTATTCTAGTAAGGGTCACATTTTGCCAAATACAAGGAGCAGATAGAGGAGATATCTGAGCCCCTAGGTATAATCTTTGGAAAATCATGGGAGACAGGAGAGATTTCAGAGGACTGGAAAAGGGCAAATATAGTGCCTAGCTATAAAAAGGGAAATAAGAACAACCCAGGAAACCACAGACAGGTTAGTTTAACTTCTGTGCCAGGGAAGATAATGGAGCAAGTAATTAAGGAAATCATCTGTAAACACTTGGAAAGTGGCAAGGTGATAGGGAATAGCCAGCATGGATTTGTAAAGAACAAATCATGTCAAACCAATCTGATAGCTTTCTTTGATAGGACAACTAGTCTTGTGGATAGTGGAGAAGCAGTGGATGTGGTATACCTAGATTTTAGTAAGGCATTTGATACGGTCTCACCCGTTTGCTGACTGTGGTGAAGACCTTGCGATAAGGTGGCATCTGAAGGGAATTATTATGGGAAAGAGACTAAGGGTATGTCTACACTAGCCCCCTAGTTCGGTCTAGGGAGGCTAATGAGGGCTACCAAAATTGCAAATGAAGCACGGGATTTAAATATCCCGTGCTTCATTAGCATGTTCCCGGCTGGTCACCATTTTAGAAATTGACTAATCCAAAGTAACTGCCCATGTGGCAGTGAAACGAGATTCCAAATTAAAGCCCTAAATCGAATTAGCTATTATTCCTCCTACAATGAGGTACCAGCTAATTCGATTTAAGGGCTTTAACTCAGAATCCTATTTCACTGCCACGTGTAGACACGGGCAGTTACTTCGGGCTAATCAGTTTCTAAAATGGCGACCGGCTGGGAACATGCTAATGAAGCACGGGATATTTAAATCCCGTGTTTCATTTGCAATTTTGGTCACCCTCATTAGCCTCCCTAGATTGAACTAGGGGGCTAGTGTAGACATACCCTAATTGTTTAGTGTTATCATATGTAATGGACAGTATATATATATATATTGTTTTGTATTTTGAAGGTCTGCTTTGCAGAGTGAAGGCTTGTTTTCTTCCACAATTTCTTCCACCAATTTCTTTAGTGCACCAACACTTATTGAAAATCTACATAAATAGTTCAGCAAACACCTTTTGTAAAATGGTTGGAATATCTCACAGGTGTATAGGACTTAATTATTTTGCATGACATGCTTTGATATCCTTAAATCCTTAGGTCTAGGCTTTTTATAAGTGCAAAATATATTAATAGTACTCAGTAATTCTCAAGGAAGATGATTACTGGTGTCAATAATATCAGAATTATCCCTTTGCATCTGGGGTTCATTTTACAGCTGCCACTTTCCCTCTAAACCAGGTGGTAGTGGTGGTGGTTGTTGTTTTAAACCAGCATAGTTCTCCCCAAATGTGGGGTTGTGGTTTCTTGAGCATTTAGTTCAGGGGTTCTTGCATGATTCTCAATTATCATTCAAATTTTTCTGATTACATTTTTCCACCCAACTGATTTGGCTCATAAAGGGTTTCGGATTTTTGAAAATGGTCCTATTAAAGCACTAAGTGTCCTTGAATATTGTCCTAACACAAGCAAGCAGAGTACACACACACACACACACTCTGCACTGGGCTTTATTCTGCTTTGCACATTATAAATGTGATGAAGTCATGATCATTTGTACTCAAGCTTTCAGTAACTTTTACTTCAGTAATCAGTTCTTCTTCATGTTAGATTCTTAGGACAAGGTCAAATGATACATTTCCTACTTTTAGACACTTAATTATTGTGCATGAAGTACTTTGATATCCTTAGACAGAAGACTTTTCATAAGTGCAAAATACATTAATATTACTTTATACTCCTCAAAGAAGGTTTCATTTGTCATTAATATCAGATTTATCTCTATCTATATGTTTCTCACTCTCTCATTGTGTTTTCTATATATTTTGGATTCCACTATCAAAATAAAAGTCCCAGATCCCGGCAAAGATCAGTTAAGATGGCAGCAAATAAATGGAGGTACACAGGTGACAAAGCCATTGTGGGTTTTATAGCTGGTCATTTTAATGAGGTTCATGAGATGAATATCACAAGACAAAATCCCTGCAAATAAAGGACATGAGCAAAGAAAGAAGTCAGTTTTGCTCGCAGCTTTATGTGTTTTTGCAGATTAAGTTTAACTATAGTTTTTAGAGGGAAGACCATGCCCATTTACTTGATCACACTATAATATTTTTTGTCATTTGAATTTGCAAAAGAGATCCTCCTACGACTTATCATGATTAGAATTTATAAGGTTTAAAGTCCACTCCTTAAGGTGTTGGATTGATGATAAATTGATCAAGAATTTTCATAAACAGATCTTTTCTACAGCTAAAAGAGTGTGCAAGGAGAATCTCTGAGCAATACAGAGATGAAAAACGTGAAGTTAATGAAATACCTTGCTTGATTCTACCTTCATTTGGAGATTATATATAGCTACACTATAAATAGGTGTCCTCTTAATTGTACCGAAGGAGTTATTCCTTTTTTCATCCAGTTTATTTCTACCCTAAATGGGATGTTTCCTTATGCTTTATTATTATAAATTAATCAAACCATAAAACTGTGGCTATAGAAAACAGTATACCCGTCAAAAGAATTACTCTTATGTTGGCCGAATCATCTTTCCCCTACTGTTTTTCATTGCCATTCACTTGGGATTTTTAATTCACATTTATACCCTAGCAGGGAACGATGGCCCTTGACTTATATGGTTAGAAGTGGCATAAAAGTTGTGGCCCATCCAAATCCGTTGGTGGTTGGTGGTTCCATTTGTCCTGATTCACTCATTAGTCACCTGTCAAAGCTTGGGAAGTGGAAATATGTCCATTTTCTTCTGCTCAGCAGCCTGGAACTTCCAAAAGTGACTCACTTCTCAGCACAAGTAAAGTCTGCTATATCCCATTCCTGATCCTTCTGATGGGAGCAGCCTTCTCACATGTAAAAAGCATCTCTCCTGAAAAGTAGGAATGTATGGTATTCAATTTGGAAAGGGGGTTTACTCCAGTTGCATGACTACCCATTTAATAAGAAGGACAGGGAGCAAAGCAAATAAGCAGCAGGGACTCAGAGCAGGGAGATGTATATCCCATGAAAGCTTTCTCAGTTTATTTATTGTATTGTAATAGCACTGAAGAGCCCTAGACGTGGACCAGGATCTTACTGTCCTATGTGCTGTACAACCAGAGGACACAAAGATGGTGCTTGCCCAAAAGGACTTCTTTAATTTGTTTTATTTAAAAGTGGAAGTCGAGCATAGTGAAGTCAGATATCGATTTGATCTAATCTAGTAGGTTTTTCTACACTCAAGAACATCTTGAACCTTCAGGCATGGCCAAAAAGCCCTGCATAAGATTTTCAAAACTAGAGCCCAGACTCACAAAGGTATTTTGATACCTAACATACAATGAAATTCAGCGAAAGTGAGGTGCTAATATACCTGGGCCTAGGTTCTTTATGTTGTGCTTTTAAATCCACATTTGAACAAGTGACTTGGATTAAAAGCAGCGACAACAACAACAACGTATCCTCAGACTCTTTAGAAATCAGTGGGAGTTCATGGGTGATCAGCAGTTTTGAAAATCAGGCTACTTATGTTGGTGCCTAAATATGGACTGAAGACAAATCTCCAAACTGTTTTCTACAACTAAACAATTCTTCTCAGCTGAACTCATGAAGAAAATAAAATTAAATATAAATGGAGATAGAGACTGCAAGGCATTTTCTTGAAAGCCTGGAATGCTACAAGCTTAGCAAACATAAAGCTAGTGTATGGCACTAGGAGCATACTTGTTGTTTACCCACCTAGTGAGCGTTGGATGTTAACTACTTCCCAGCAATGAAAAATATCACGTGTGTGTTAGGATCCAAAGTGCATTTTCTGCTTCTGAAATGAAAAAGTCTGTACCCAGGATTTATCTAACAACAAAGCTTGTGCCTTAGGTTACTGTCACTGATTTACATAAAATTGTCTCTCTGCTATTCCGTTCTGAACTGACAGTGTCAGTTTCATTCAGAGGTGCCGCAGTACCAGAGACAGACTGATGGCAAAGAACAGCTTATGAGAAGACCAGGCTTTTTTGTCTACCTGCTCTAAGCAGACATGAATAACGTAATGGTGACAATTCCAAGAGCTGTCTATTCTATTTGTTAGTGCTACCACTAGTAGTGTTTTTGGAGTATGTAAAGGATCCGAGCAAGATCACAGCCTCTTTGTGCTAGGCACAGGACAAACATATAGTAAGTGATAGACCTGGACTCAAAAAGCTTACAATCTAGTGGAGACAACATCCTGGAACAAATCATTCCTGAACCCCCTCTTCTGGCTTCAAAGAACTCTCACCAAGTGCATCGACCTAACCAAGTGCATCAGCAGATGCAAGCTCCCCATAGATAAGCAAACGTCAACTCAAAGTGGCACTAAAGCCCTCCATAACAACAGATGCAAAATCTCCAGGCATATCTCTATTGTTTTGTTGCTCAAATTCTTGCATCAAATTCTTGCCCTCTTGCATCAAATTCCCCAACAACGGCTATGTGGGTGAAATTCTTCAATGAATTCACAGAGAAAAATTGTAAAGACAAAAGCAGCCTATCAGCTGTCAACTAATCTTCCTTTGTCCCATGGCCGGAGCTGGATTTATTTTGAATGGTCCCTTGCATCTTGTGTAACTGACTATGCTTAGAGAGAAAAGATAGGCAAGGAAATATATTTCATTGGACCAGCTTCTGTTGGTGAAAGAGAGAAACTGTTCAGCATACATAGAGCTCTTCTTCAGGTTTGGGAAATGTACTCAAAATGTGACATCTAAATAGAAAGTGTTTAGCATTATCTATCTAATCTATCTATCTATCTTAGAGTGTGTCTGTCTGGCTGTACAGCAGTGAGTCTGTTTGTTCACGAACTTCTCCTAAACCATAAGAGCTAGGACCACCAAATTTGGTATGTGGCTTCCTCTTACCCTACCTTAAACCAAGGTCAGGATTTGGTTGTGCCTGGAAAACAGGAAGTGCTGGGAATGGGACTGTTTTCCATAACATAGAAAGGGAGGGGACATAGAGAGGAGGGATGTGATACTGAGAGTGGCCACTGAGGGCAGCTGCAGCACCAACGGATTGGCCAGCAAGGCTGGGGCTTCACCATCTTGCCTGCCTCCAGACCAGGTAAGTAACCCTCCTGACCCAAACTTGGAGCCTCTCCCTTCCATGGAGAGCCTGTAGGCCATGGGAGGGAATGGTGGAGGTGGAGGCAGCCACCGGAGCCGCCCCACTTCTCCCCAGAGAGTCTGAAGGCCATGGGGGTACTGCAAGAGGGAGCAGCCCCCACAGTCTTGTCCCACCCCAGCCAGCCTACAGGCCACAAGGGAGGAGAGAAGCACTGCAGCACGAGGCAGCCCCCAGAACCTTGCCCCCACAGACAGCCTGCAGGCCACAAGAGAAGGGGAAGACTCCCAGAGCCTGGCTACAGGCTTAGGTGGGGGGCACCGGTTGGTCAGGGCAGCCCGCCAGAGACTCACCCTCATCCCACACTCAGCTTTCAGGCTGCCGGAATCACAGCTGGCTGTGGGGGGCAGCGCCTGGAGCCTTTTCCCCTTCCCCCGAAAGCCTGCAGGCTGTAGGGAGTGCTACTGGATGGAGGGCAGCACTTAGAGCTTGAACCATCAGACAGCCTGCAATCCATCTGAGGGGGCCATTGGAGAGGCTGGCTGCCTCCAGATCCTGGTCCCTCCAAATAGGCTATGGGGGAGAGTCAATTGAGGGGCCCACTGGCAGTGAAGCAATGTCATGCCCTCTTGGGAGGAGTCATAGCCAGAGCACCGCCATCCTTGCCACCATGGGTGGCCCCGGTAAGGCCCGGTAAGCCCCCTCCTCTCAGCCACCTGTCCTGAGCCCCATGCCCAGATTCCAGCACCTCCCACCTGCCTTGACTTCTGCACTCCCTCTCCCTGCCCTGTGCAGGTTCTCCTGCTGGGTCACTGTGCTGCAACAGCCCTTGCTCTTCTGCTGGCCCTCTTGCCACTGGGCTCCCAGACAGAACTCCCTGATCCAGGGTCATCCATGGTTCCACCAGACCAAAGATGTTGTTGGACCAGAGAGTCCCGGTTTTGGAAGGTTACCTAATATTTTGGAAGATAAGTTATTTAAAAGCAAAGTAAACAACAAGTCTAGTCCTCCCCTGTAAAATCTATGAGAGACAGCTCATAATTTTTTGGTTTGAACAAGAGAGAGACGGGGGGGGGGGGGTGAGGTAAATTATTTTATTTGGCTAATTTTTGTTGGTGGAGAGGACAAGCTTTTGAGCTTCACAGAGCTCTTCCTCAGATTTCAAGAAGACACCTATGTATATTAATATTCTTTCCAGTGCTCAGACAAAGCAAACACAACTAAATAATGCAGTGAACCTCTTTCACTGGTGACTACAGCTACATACAGATTGTTAGCTCAAAGAAAGTGGAGCGGAGTGATGGGAAAGAGGAGTGAAATGTTAAATACAAACTTTAAAATATTGATAGAGATGAGAGAGATGTGACAGGGCTAGTAAGCAATGTCAGACTTCTAGCGATACCAAACAATCAAACAAACAAGCGTACAACTACCCATAAGGAATGTGCTGAGTCTGATTCTGTCCTGACTCACGTATTAAAAATGCTGGGTCTTTTAAGTTGCCTAAGAGAATGTGCAGAAGATGAATTCTGATGCACTGATGTCTCTAAAAGAATGGTCAAAGCCCCAACAATCAATTCATTTTTGGTTGCCCTATTGGTAACTATGAGACCATGACAAAAAAAATCAGAAATCTGCCCATTAAAGGTTTTGTTGACTTCAACTACATGATTAGTTCAGTGTTTTGGGCACATTTTTATTCTGACAGTACTTAGAAATGTACAGGTTAAGCCAGAGAGAAGAATCTGATGATTTTTATTGGAGGAGCATATGGTTAGCAAATTAAGATGTGTAATACTGTGAAATAATCGACCCAATATATGAGAGAGATTGTGCATCTGTCTTGTCTGTCCGTCCGTCAGTGAGTCTGTTCAAAAACTCCTACTAAATGGTAGGAGCTAGGAGCAAATGTAGTATGCAGCTTCCTTTTCTCAGAACTTAAAGCAAACATTCATATCATATGGAGAGGGAGGGCAATAATAGCAGGGACAGTTATACCCCTGAATGACCACAGAGGGGAGCAGCAAGTGCGGGGGACAGTTATACCCCAGAATGATCACAGCCCTGGAGAGTAGCTGCTGGCCATGCAGCACAGCCTTTGCCGCCCTGGACTGGCCCCAGGGAGAAACTGGTGGGCAGCTTGCATGGTCCTTCCATCCGGCTGGTCCTGGGGGGAAGCGTGCAGGTGGGCTGCATGGCTCTGTCACACTGAGCCAGCCCTAGGGAGAAGCCAGTGGCTCTTGGCACCCCCTGCCCTGAGCCTGTCCATACTTCCCAATCCTCTGTCCTGACTCTTGCACCCCACTCCCTGCCCTGAGTCCCCCACCGCCTGCTCTGATTCCTGCACTCCACGCAGCTCCAGCCCCCTACCTTGATCCCCTCCTTACCCCCAATTCTGACTCCTGCATCCTGCCACACAGCCAGTTTCCTGCCCTGAACCCCCCACAACCCTCAAGCTCCCTGACCCCTTGTCAAGGCTGTACCCCAGTCTGGCACAACAAATGCATAAGTTGGGGACCCGCAAGAGCACTCCAAAGCCTTACCTCTACAAGCTCTGGTACAAAAACTTTCTCCACAAAATTCTAATACCCAGATTTTGAGTGCCTCTGTCTTGTCTGTACGTCCATCTGTGAGTCTGTTTGTTCAAGAACTCCTACTAAATAGTAGGAGCTAGGAGCAAATGTAGTATGCAGCTTCCTTTTCTCAGAACTTAAAGCAAACATTCATATCATATGGAAAGGGAGGGCTATAATAGCAGGGACAGTTAAACCCCTGAATGATCACCGAGGCTACCACCACCCAAGTAATTCCAAGAAATCAGGGAAGAGCTCACTTGGGAAATCCTCTCTCTAAGGTAAAACTCTCCCCCCGCTCCAACCTGCATTTTACTTGGAGTTGGGAAAACAGAGGGAATCCATAGACAACAATGGTCCTTCCATCCCATGTGACTAGGCACTGAGTCCTAAGGACATGACAATCAACCAATACTGTGACAATTAATTAGAAAAAAGAAAGAATTGTTTATTATCAAAACAAAACTACAGTTGCAAACACAGTAAATTGGCTAGAATGGAAGGAGCCACCATTTGATATAGCAGAGGCTGAGGGAGTTGGGTCTGTTTAGTCTGCAGAAGCGAAGTGTGAGGGGGGATTTGATAGCAGCCTTCAACTTCTTGAAGGGAGATTCCAAAGAGGATGGAGAGAGGCTGTTCTCAGTAGTGACAGATGGTAGAACAAGGAGCAATGGTCACAAGTTGTGGTGGGAGAGGTCTAGGTTGGATATTAGGAAAAACTATTTCACTAGGAGAGTGGTGAAGCACTGGAATGGGTTACCTAGGGAAGTAGTGGAGTCTCCATCCCTAGAGATGTTTAAGTCTCGGCTCGACAAAGCCCTGGCTGGGTTGATTTAGTTGGGATTGGTCTTGCCTAGAGCAGGGGGCTGGACTTGATGACCTTCTGAGGTCTCTTCCAGCTCTGTGGTTCCATGATTCTAGATACTCAGGGAATAAGCCCTGGGTTGTAAGGCTTAGTTACAAAAGAGAGAGAAAAAAAAAACGCTTTGCAAGCTCAGGCATTATTTCCAAATCCCTAAACAAGGAAAACAATAAACCCTGAGGCTTCGTCTATATTGGCAAGATTTTACACAAATACTCTTTAACACAAGAGATTTTGTGTTAGAGTATTTGAGTAAGAGAGCGTCTACACTGGCATGTACCATTGAGCAAAAGATGTACTTTTGCACAAGAATATCCATACCAGTGTAGACACTCTTTTGCGCAAGAAAGCGCCGATGGCCATTTTAGCCATCGGGCTTTCTTGCGCAAGAAATTAACGTTGCCTGTCTACACTGGCCTCTTGCGCAAGAACAGTTGCGCAAGAGGGCTTTTCCCTGAGTGGGAGCATCAGAGTACTTGCGCAAGAAGCACTGATTTCATACATTAGAACGTCAGTGTTCTTGCACAAGTACTCACGGCCAGTGTAGACAGGTGGCAAGATTTTGCGTAAAATCTTGCCAATGTAGACGCGGCTTGAGGGACTATCTAAAACTTTTCCCTAGTAAGCATTTTAAGAAGTCCGTTCTCAGAGAAAGAAGCATCTCCCATCTCCCTTAATACCTAGGAGAAACTGCTCTGCCTCTCAGACAAAGAAGAGGGAAAATAATGCATCAGAAAGCATACCATTTATTAACATAATAGTCTTAGAAACTTTTCCTCTGTCTTTCTTCTGTGAGTGGAACTTCCCTTTGTGTCAACGAATTAGTGACTTTCCCTACATAATGGTGCCATTGCAGCTTTCAAACAGTGTTTTTCATATTGCTTTTTGATGTCCATTAATGGTTCCAAAAAGGTGAAATTTGTTACTTAGGTCTACATTGTGATGTTTAACCAAAGCTCCACACTGGGTGAAAAGCCACTTCTCACCCAAGCAGGATGCAAGGCTCCACCTACTTCTCCCAAGCCTTGCTTGTACTCTTTTCCTACTTCCATGTTCCAACACACTGCCATCAGTACCTTCCTCTCCTTTGGTAAAATTCGCACAAGGCCTATGTATGAGAATGGTAAATGGGACTCAAGTCATGGTGCTTAGACCTTGCACTAGCCTTCTGTAAAGAAATGAATTTCAACTAGTCTAGATCAGAGGGGTAGCCGTGTTAGTCTAGATCTGCAAAAGTGATAAGAAGTTCTGTAGCACCTTAGGGTATGTCTACACTGCCACCCTAGTTTGAATGTAAGCATTCAAAATTGCTCTAATTCGAACTACCGTTACTCCTCATGGAGACTTTCCTCAGAGAGCCTAATTTGAACTACCTACTCCGTGCCGCGTGTAGCCGTGGGCACGGAGATTTAAAAATGGCGGCGACTGGCAAGATGCAAATGAAGCCCAGGATATTTAAATCCTGGGCTTCATTTGCAACTTCGAATGCCTACATTAGTCACCGTAGTTCGAACTAGGGTGGTAGTGTAGACATACCCACATAGACTAACAGATGTATAGGAGCATAAGCTTTCATGGGCAAAAACCCACTTCGTCAAATGCATGCATAAAAGCAGGCTGGGAGTAGGGTGTCTAGCTAGGAGGGAGGGCAAAGGAGCAAGGGAGGGTGCAGTGCATGGCCAGAAGGGAAGGTGCAGGATCAAGGGAGGATGTAGGTGCAGAGGCTTGGCAAAGGGGTGGGTGGTAAGGGTGGATTCGGGTGTGGTGGTCTGGGCATTAGGAGGGGTGCCTACCTGGCTTTGTGACCCCATTGCTGCCAAGCACTGCCCCCACTGCTCCCATTGGCAGACCAATGGGAGCAGCATTGAAAGCCTCCAGAGAGCACGTCACTGTGCTGCCATTCCCCCAGTGCCAGCCTCCCCCCTACACACACACACACAGCGGGGAGCCCACACTGCTGCTTGAGTCTTGTGATCATGGCACAGCTTGGCTCTCCTCCTTTAGCCACTTCTCCAGCAGGTTGCCCAGCGTCATGTTGATCCAGGGCTGGTGGGGCTGGGTGCGTTGGTGGCAGCGCATTGGCGCCAATGGCAGTGGCCACAGTTGCTGGGCTCAGAGCAGTGTTGGCAGCAAGTGTGGCCATAGTGCAAGGTCACTGGCTCACACAGCAGCAACCAGCACAGGGGGCAACTGAGCAGGGATCACCCAGTGTCTCGCTTGTTCCCTCAGGGTCACCAGTGGGCCAGGGTGGCAGGTGCAGAACCTTCTCGTGCAGGCTCAGAACCAAGCTCTTGGCCAACTCTTGCAGCTCCTTGGGCCGCAGCCGGGATAGGTGGGCAGTGGCACTGTAGGTCTCCAGGGCCTCGGCCATGTGGCTGGTGCAGGCTAGCGCGTCCCCCCAGTGCAAACAGAAGCCTTGCTCAGGCTGTGGCAGCTAGCCACCTACAAGCCATTTGGCTCCATGCCTCCTGCTGGAGCTCCAAGGCATGGAGGTCCCCCAGCAATAGTGGTGGTGGACTGGTGAAAGAGGCGGCGACGTGGCCTTCTGCAAAACACAGAGCCTAAAATTTCACTCAGTAATTCCTTCATGAAGCCTATAATTTAAGGTTGACGTAGACCATGTCTCTAAGGGCAGTCCAAATTAGTGGGTCTAGTGAAGACCTTCTAATTCTAACTAAGAGGGTGTTCCTGTCAGCACCAGTAGTCCTGCTCCTCACAAGGAGTAAGGGAAGTCGATGGGAGCATGTGCGTCCATCGACCTCCCGCTAAGTGGACAGCACCAAAACATGATTTAAGATACTTTGACTCTAGCTATATAATTAACATAGCTGGAGTTACGTATCTTAAGTCAACTTTCCCCTTTAGTGCAGACCAGGCCTTCTAAAGATATGCAGTTTTGATTTAGTGACTTCAAGTGATGAAAAATATACCACATAGCATGGTAAATTATTCCAGTACATAATTGCTGTTAATAATTTGTACCTTATTTCCACTCTGAATTTATCTAGCTACATCTTCCGTCCACTAGATCTTTATATGTCTTTGTCCACTAGAAATTTGTTCCCAAGTCCATATTTCTAAACTGATTAATTCACCACTTAACTTCCTATTTATAGTGAGTTGGGGTTTTTTTTAAAATACTGCCATAAATTTTGGTGAAACAAAGTGAAAACTCCAGGTTCAGAAGAGCTTTCAATCAAAATATCTTGAAAGATTAATAACAGTATTCAACAAAGGTTGTTTTAGCTCAGTAGGCAGTATGTCAGTCTCCTGGCCTGATGGTCCTGAGGCTGTGCCTCAGAGAAGGCAATCTGAGTCTTTTTAGAAGACAAAAGAGTAACAGGATTCAGCGGCTGAAAGTTGACATCAGCAAAATTACAACTGGAAATAAGAAGCACATTTTTAATAATGAGGGTAATTAGCCATTGAAACAGATTTTCTAGGGATGCAGCAGATTCTCCATCATTTGGAATCTCTAAATGAAAAGGGACAAATACTCACTAGCGTAAGTTAGCATAGATCTAATTGTTGCCCATATCTTCTTTGAGGTATATAAAGTTGCAGAGTTGATGGGAACAGTTTGAAGCTAACCATGACCCAGGAATTAAAGGCTTGGTTTCTAATGTGTACAACAATGGGGAGGGGGGGAAGAGGGGAGAAATAAAGATGGTCACATAGTGACTTAATCAATGCTAATTGCAAAATTAAAGAGCCTGTAGCTCTCAAAAGAGTATTCAAGAGCAATGTTCTGATTAAGAAATGAATCATGTATAACAGTGAATTTTATTAGAACAATTTTGAAACACATTTAACTACAAAATGTCATTGCACAATAATAGCACTTCATCTGAGACCATTAAGGCCTCAAAACAAACCTTTCAGAGCCTCAGGACCCATAGCATGATATCCTGGCACTCTGATGTCATTGCATAGAAAAATAATACTCTCCTCTTTCCTAAAGTGGCCCTGGGCTTAGATGGAGGCCCACAAAGGGATTTTTTGTGCCAGTTACTCAGACAACTGAGATTAGTTACTTTGTCTAGTAAATGAATATCACTGTTTGACTTCCTTCAGGACATATTGGCTTTTGAAAACAATGGAGAAAAATAAATTCCTCCTTACATACCCTTAAATTGCTTGAAGATGAGATTTATACCCCAAAGTTATAGTTCTGTAGTTGAAAGAGAACGGAGCTGAATCAGAAAATAATGTATAGTAGCCTTTCTTTATTTTTTTTTTTTTTTTTTTTAAAATAGATTTATCTTGTGAGGTAATAAATTCCACTAATTTTTCACATGGTTTGTAAATGTCTAGTGTGTTTGTAGGCAACACATAAAGAGTGTCATTTAGCATGTTGTATGCTTCGCCAGTTTACAGTTTAATCAAATAGGGAAAATATGGCTTATCAGACTTTTGAATATCTGGAAAATTCAGTTAACAAGCGTTGCCCCCTGCCACTATACCCCCTGTCTTTGGATGTGCTTGCCCTGCTCTCATTTGGCCAACTTGATGCCTCTGGCACCTCCTTCCCCCTCAGCCTGCCTCAAGATATCAGGAACTGGCTCTGCAGGCAGGCTCCCAGGCATCTGCCCCATTCATCTGCCTGCCAGGGAGGATGTCTTTGTGCCTTGGGGGGAGAAGGAGAGTCACCCAGGATTCCCAAGGGGGTGGGGATTGGTTGCCATGGTTTCCTCCGGGCAGGGGGCAGAGACAGAGCAATAAGCTCAAGTATCCAGCACATTTGATTGACAGGCAACTTCCATTCCCCCTGAGTGCCGGATAACGAAGTTTTTACTGAACAAAGGGCTATTTCTGCCCTTAGTGACATGGGCCCAACTGTCACTGATTAGCTCAGGAGCTGATCACTGTGCTTTTAGGCCCCATTCAGAACAACCTTTAGGTGTGTGCTGACGTCTCTCAAAATCAAGGGATGGAATTTAGCATGTGGTTATGTGCTGTACTGGATCAGGGCCTTAAATGCATGATGTCAAGGTGGTTTGGGAATAATTCTGGGTATGAATTTCACATACCCCAGGGTTCAGATATGAGTTTTTGAGCCTACCCATTACTAAGATGGGAAACATTTGTAAAATTTAGATTAAGGTTAAATTTCGAATACCTCCAAGTTTCAGAGGCTTTGCTTTAGGCCACTAATTTCTTTTAAGGGGTGCTATTATTTATGATGCAGTCACTACACCGCACACCTCCATCATAGTCATCCAGGAACGCACCCCTGCAGTCAGCCCCAGTGCCAATTCTGTCTGCACATCTACACAAGCAATTACACCACTGGACCCAAACATCAGCCACCACATCAGAGGCTCATTTAACTGCACATCCACTAATGTGATCTATGCCCTCAAATCCAGCAATGCCCCTCTGCCATGTACTGTATATTGGCCAAACTGGACAGTCTGTACGGGAAAGAATTAATGGACGCAAATTAGATATCTGAAAAGGCAACACACCAGAAACTTGCTGGAGAACACTTTAACCTGCCCAGGCACTAATTAATGGATCTCAAAGTCACTGTGTTGTGTCAGACCATTTCCACAAGCCAAATACACAGGGAAGCCTTAGAACTTAACTTCATTTACAGGTTTGGGACCCATCACAAAGGTATGAACAAAGACATTATCTGGCTAGCACACTCCAATCCACAGCCTAATGGTTTTAAAAAACAAAGGGTATTTAAGAACAATTTGCACCTTCTCTAATTGACTATTTATTTTCCCCTTTTTCCTTCTTTCCCCCCCTCCACATCCTCTGTTTATTTTGGAACTGGACCTTCATTAACTCCATTCATCTGAAGAAGTGGGTTGTGTCCACGAAAGCTCATATCTTCTATATGTGTTTTAGCCTTTAAGGGGTTCTAGACTATTCATTGTTATTCATGTCAGAGGATTTACTGTGCTTTAAAATGTTAACAGTGGGTAAAATAATGCTTTTTTTGGGTCTTTTGATGAAGAAAACAAGTCACTTGTTCCCATGAAAACATCTTTGTGACATGAGTTTTCTTGTTGGTGCCTGTTGTTAATATATGTAGTTTTATTGTTATTTCCCTGAAAAATCCCAGGTTGTGAAAGTACACCAAGAATCAGAAGCCTAATTCTAATTTCATGCTTGTGTCAATCTGGAGTAGCAATGTTGACTTCAATGAGATTATTCCAGATTTATATCATTGTAAGTGCGATCAGAATCTGGATCTACATCTCATGCTATTTCTGTCCCACTAATATTACCTTCAAACATTAAAAAGTCCACATAAAACACAAATACAGACAGTAATACTAGGATTTTCCAAATACTTGGGTTTCTTTAGTGCATGAACACATAGCATTCTGCAGTTTCTGAAGGAAGATCATTATATTTTCATAATATTTATAAGAAGTAGGGTTGGCAGAATTCAGTTAAATTGATTATTTTAAAGATTTTTTTAGACTTTTATCAATTTACATTTCACTGTTGTGGAACATTAAGAGGAGGCATCAGACAATCATTTGATGAGAAACACTGAGATTCAGAAAACGAAAGGTCTGTAAGCCATTAAAACACAAATTACCAAAGCATTACATGTCCAAATAAATATCTGTAAATCAAAAAATCATACTTGTTTTTACTATTCATTCATTAGTCTTCTTGTAAAAGCCTAATTAAAAAACCTAAATCACAGGATTTGACTCTAATAAGTTCTCAAGAAGCAATTTTCTCACTTTGCCTATCTGTAAATTTTGAGTATTTCCCGTGGTGAAAGTGTTGCTTTGCATGTGTGTGATGAAATCAATATTTACTGATAAAAATCTGATCCTTCCAAGCATAATAAAAAGAGGTTACAAGAATAACAAGCCACTCAGATAGTTGTCATGGTTTTCCTGCCACCAGTTAGAAATTATACAAAATGATCTCTAAAAATATATATATAGTGGGAAAAATTAGTGAGAATGATGGATGGGGAAAGCAAGAGAAAATGGAAGAATGGATGAATGAAGTGGGGAAACAAGAAGTGGAAGAGAAAAAGAGAAGGAATTGGATGGAAACCAGGGCATAGGAGGAGAAATGCAGGGGTGTGGCCACTAGTGAAGATGGCTGCCTGACTCCTGGTCCCTTCAACTGCCTTATTCGCTCTCCTTACTAATTCTTATTTGTTAAGGGCTTCCAGGTATCTAAAATATAATTTGCTGCTAGAAATATACTGATTAAATAAGGACTCTACTGTTTGTTGTGTAGTTATGGATCCTTCTGGGAAAAATAAGACCAACTTTGATTTTTATCTTAAGGAACGTGAGCTCTCTAAAAATGTAAGAGAAGTCAAAGCTCATTTGACCTATTAGGTAAAAACTAAGAAAAACTGCCATAAAACTGAAGGAGGTTAAAATGGAGCAGGCTTAAAAAGAATAATCAGTCTTGAGGAGAACCAAGAAGACAATGGGTAATACAGGAATAATTTGTGGTTCCTGGAGAAAGGGTGAGGGTGAAGGAATAGAAGGACAAAAACATAATTAGTTTTTCTTCAGAAAATCTCCCTGGACTCCTGTAGTACTGATATTGTCCCCTGATTGGTCCCGCCTGAGGATGGGAAGGGCTCTTCAAGTGTCAGAGGCCAGAAGAAGTGAGAACAATAATAACTGTAGACCCATCATCTTCAAATTGGTAAGATTCAAAGTCAGAGTTTAACATCTGCTGCTAGGCAAAAAAGGAACAGTCAAATATAAGAATTTGTATTTATTTTTTTAATCCAGACTTCTCTGTAAATTTAAGAAGGAGACAGGGGATCAGATATAAACTATTGCCTCAGATATCCTTCAATCTTAATGATGAAGCTGACAGGCTTTGTGAAATACCTCAGTATCCCACTGGAGGCTTAGCAAGCACTACAGAAAGTGAGACCAGATCTCACAAAGGGTGACAGAATGATCCTGTCAGTCAGGAAAATAAAATGGAGTGTATAGGCTCTGAAGAGCAGGGACCAGTATTTGGAAACCAGGCATCTTATGTACATATGTTCAACTTCTATTTATTTATAGATTTACAAGGATATGTATATGGTTATACATTATAAACATTATGCTAATATGCTCATTTATTTGTGTGTTATTTGTGACTATCATTGTCACTTTATATGGGTATTTGCATATTTATTTTTGCTTTTTTACTCCATTATAGATTATGTATTTATGTGCATGGTAATGATATATTCATATTTATTTGAAGATGTATTATCATTTATATAACTTCATGTTTACCTTTTTTATTAGCATGTTGGTATAACTATGATATATGAGGATCAAATTAACATATTTAGGCTGCGTCTATACTGACATGTGCCTTTGCGCAAAAGCATCCGGGCCAGTGTAGACACTCTCTTGCACAAGAAAGCTCCGATGGCCATTTTAGCCATTGGGCTTTCTTGCACAAGAAATTAACGTTGCTGTCTACACTGGCCCTCTTTCGCAAGAATACTTGCACAATAGGGCTTATCCCTGAGCGGAAGCGTCAGAGTATTTGCGCAAGAACCACTGATTTTGTATATTACAAAGTCAGTGTTCTTGCGCAAATACTCGCAGTCACTGTAGACAGGCGGCAAGATTTTGTGCAAAATCCTGCCAGTCTAGATGCAGCTAAGGGGTATGTCCTCACTAGCCAGCCTAGTTCGAACTAGGGTGGCTAATGTACCGTATATTCCGGCGTACAAGACGACCTCTGAAGTTAAAAAACATCCCCCAAAAATCGGGGGTCGTCTTGTACGCCGGATGCCCCGCCGCCGGAGCCCCTTTGAAAGCCTCAGGGGAAGCCGGCAGCGGGACATCCCAGGCGCGCATGGGCTGCCTGCCCGCCGGAGCCCCTCCGCAGCTTTGAAAGCCTCGGGGGAAGCCGGCGGGGGGGGGGGCATCCCATCTTTGGTATCCTCTAGTCCTTCTATTATGGGAACTAATGAAGAACTTTTCTTGATGCACCCTCTCCACCCCACTCATGCTTTTATAGACCTCTATCCTATCCCCCCTCAGTCTCCTCTTTTCTAAACTGAAAAGTCCCAGTCTCTTTACCCTCTCTTCATATGGGACCTGTTCCAAACCTCTGATCATTTTAGTTGCCCTCCCCTCTCCCACCCTCTCTCTTCCCCTCTCCCACCTCCTTTTCCCAGTCTCCCTGAGTTTTGTTCAATAAAGAGAGATTCTATTTTTGACCACACGTTTTCTTTATTTTGTACATCAGGAAGGGGGACTAGGGAAGGGTAAGTGGAAGGAGGTGAGGGAAGAATGGGGTATGAGCCTCCGATGGGGAGGACTGGGCTGGCTCTGCGGGTTTCTAGGGGTGGAAGCTCTCCTGCAGGCCCCCAATTGCCCCCTCTCCCCAGATGGCAGCCTGCGGCAAGTGCAGCCGGTCTGATGGCCGAGTGCTGGGATGTGCCCAGTGTGGGCACTCAGGGCACTCCAAGCCAGGACTGCTTTGCAAGCGGGGCACCCCTGAGAACTGTCTGTCTGGGGTGGGGGTCGGGTCCCTTTAAGCGCAGCCCTCGGCTAGCCTGAGGCAGCAGCTCCACGCTCTAAGTCCTCATCTGATGCCCTGCCGGCACTGCCATCCTTAACCCTGGTTCAGGGTCCACTTAATGTGGACATGCTAGTTCGAATTAGGAAAACGCTAATTCGAACTAGTTTTTTAGTCTGGATCCGTTAGTTCGAATTAGCTTAGTTCAAATTAACTAATTCAAACTAAGTTAGTTTGAATTAGCGCTGTAGTGTAGACATACCCTAAGAGTTTAATTTTGGGAAGTGAATATCATCCTAATGATGGGAACACATCCTTTGCTGCAGAAATAACCTGATGTGTCCATTGTCCTAGGAATCGATTGGATTACTGTCAGGGATGATATCATAGATAAATTTCAGTATTTTAGGTGGAAACTTCAATCATTTGCAAACTATCCAATATTGGACTAAGGAATATTTGGAGAATGCAGCATCCTAGGAAGAGTGGCTACACATTTCTTAAAATTTCCTGTCACTTATTCATAATCAGATTTTTTACGATATCTAAAGTGCTAATACTTGCATATGTGAAGATTGGCAATATCATCTGATCATGCCCCAACATATGTACTAAGAAATAGTGCTACAAGATCCACAAAATGAAAGTAAAATTCACATCTGCTTAGAGACCCTGAATTTTTTTAGATGATTGAAGCAGCCATTAACGTTTTAAAGGAAAATAAAAATATTGGCTCTTTTACTACAACTTTATGAGAGGGCTTCAGGCTATCTTAAGGGTAGAATGCATAAAATTTGCATAAAAAAGAAAGAAACACATTACTTAATTCATTGGCAAAGGAGATTGCCAAAAAAGAACCATAAACACATATAGAATAATGAGCTACTACACTCTCTCATTACCTCAAAATACAAAGACAGTGAACATATATCTACCCAGATTGAATTCATGCTTATTAGAGTTAAACTGAGGCATATTCAATGGAAGGATAAAGGAAGGAAAAATTAAAACAGCTTCATACAATAACACTATACCCTCTTTGCTAAATGACAGCAGTCTTTTTTAACTGATAAAATTAATAATGTAAAAACTTTTATGAACAGTGGAGAATGTGGAGGGAGTTTCCCTAATTATATTGCCAATACTTCTCTCTACTAGAAGATAAGCAAGCAATTGGATAGACCAACCACCTGGATTCAATAGCTTTACTGCAGAATTGAATAAGACATTTATTAATCAGTCATACTATCAGAAGTCTACAATGAATTATTTACAAAAGCTCATGTAACAGGATAAGGATAGCAATAATTATCCTAATTCTTTTTTAAAAAAAGCACCAGACTATCTTTTTTTTGAAATCACAGAGATTTCCACTTCACACTGAAGCAACAATACTCCAATCAATGATTCATGTGGACCAGTGGACCAGGGGATATTATTCATGTCAGTATTAGCTGTGGACAATACTCGGAAGATATACCATTTAATTTATGAGTTACTGATAAACTGATAGTCCAGCTGTTATCCTACTGTTAGATTCCAAAAAGTCCTTCAAACAAGTGGAATGGCTATATCAACAAACAATCCTGTGAAAATTAGGATTTAAACCTAAATTTCTTTCTTGGATTGATATTATGCACAAAACATCCTTTGTGTCTATTCTGATAATAGTGTTTATCACCTCTATTTTTTTCAGTTACGTCAAATAATAAGTTAGAGATGCCCTCTATTGGCTCTACTATTTTACATAACCATGGAAATTCTAGCAGCATATTTCAGAGAGATGCTCACCACAGAAGGTTTTACAGCTTTGGATTAAGAGCATAAGATTAGCCCATACACGAATGATATTCTATTCACTGTCAAAAATCCCTCTTCTTTGATTCCACTGCTACTATCTGCAGGAAACTACTTTGGTGAAATATCAGGAATTTGGATGAATTGGAACATGTCTCAATTGATGGATATTTCTCATGCATCAAATCTATCTAAAATACAATCATTCTCTCATTCACAGAAAGCGATGACCTGCTTAGGGATCAGGATGTGCTCTGATTTATCAAAGTTAGTATCAGCAAATATGAATGTGATGCTCAGGGAAGTGACAAAAGACATGGAAAATAGTGTTTGCTACCAATATCTGTATTGGGAAAGGTTGAACCTATAACAGTGAATGTAGGATCAAGATTAGTGCATACGTTTAGCTTAAATTCACTTAAATTTCCTGCTTCTGCTTTCACAAAAATTGAGTGGTGAAACTGCAACAGTTTTTATGGAGTACGAAGACCCAAGAGCTGTCCCATAAAATAGAAATCATAACCAAAATGATCTGTTTTGTGTTTAAATCACCTGCCTTTTCAAATGATATTTTTAATAAATAGTTCCATCCAAGCATCTCTTCTCATGACCCAGTGTTGCTTGAGATAGAATAAAAATTAGTGAGCCCCTTTGATTCTTTGAAATGCCATTTTCAAAACAGTTGCCTGCAACTTTAAGGAAAGCCACAAAGTTGATTTTCTGCAGAACACTATCAGGAAATAAAGTACATTACTACTTTTAATCTTATTGACTCTTCTTCCAAGGCCATCTGGAATAATCCCCAATTTACATTTGCTAACTGCTCAAAACTCAAACCACTTGGTTAACGAAGGGCATATTAACGATAAAAATCATAATTGAATAGACAACATAGCTAGTGAATTATTCTTAGTGAATAATTTCAGTTACCAATAGAGCAAAGTCCTTTCTACAATACATAGAGGGGTGGGTGGAGCTCAAGATCCAGAAGGGCCTCCCTCTCTCCCATGGGTGCACCCCACCACCTGTGTGCCTCAGGTAGCTGCTGTGCAGTATGAAGGGTTGAGGAGAGGCAGATCTCCCATTCCTCCTGCTCCTCTCCCCAGGGCACTGGATTCCTCCTGCCCCCTTCCACCTCCACAAGACACCTGAGATCTCCTGCACACCTGATCCTTCTTTCCCCCAATCCTTCCTGCCACCCAGGGCCCTCCTTCCCAACCACCCCCATTGCTGGGCACCTACCTGAAAACTGGGGCCCACCCACTTTTTGAAAATATACACATATCATTTTTAACCAAAGCTAACTTCTTGATTGCTGACTGGGTAAGGTCCTAGATAAGAACATAACATAACATAAGAACGGCCGTACTGGGTCAGACCAAAGGTTCATCCAGCCTAGTATCCTGTCTGCCGACAGTGGCCAGCACCAGGTGCCCCAGAGAGGGTGGACCGAAGACAATGATCAAGCGATTTGTCTCCTGCCATCCTTCTCTAGCCTCTGACAAACAGAGGCCAGGGACACCATTTCTATCCCCTGGCTAATAGTCTTTTATGGACCTAACCTCCATGAAAGTATCTAGCTTCTCTTTAAACTCTATTATAGTCCTAGCCTTCACAGCCTCCTCTGCCAAGGAGTTCCACAGGTTGACTACACGCTATGTGAAGAAGAACTTTCTTTTATTAGTTTTAAACCTGTTACCCATTACCTTCATTTGGTGTCCTCTAGTTCTTCTGTTTTGGGAACTAATAAATAACTTTTCTTTATTTGCCCTCTCCACACCTCTCATGATTTTATAGACCTCTATCATATCCCCCCTCAGTCTCCTCTTTTCTAAACTGAAAAGTCCCAGTCGCTTTAACCTCTCTTCAGATGGGACCCGTTCCAAACCCCTAATCATTTTAGTTGTTCTTTTCCAAGGCCAAAATGACTATTGTTCAGGTGTGTCTATGTGGAGATAAAAGTCTCCCATCACTGCTATAGCTGGCCTGTTCCAACTGACTTGAGTTTTTGGGATTCATGAGGTGGAGTTGAATTTGTAGTGTAGACAATTGGCCTTGAGCACTGGGATCCAACACCCTCACAGATCCCACCAGCGCTCAACTTCCAGATCAAGCTCAAATACGTTTACAGTGATTTCTCAGCCCCAGAGTCCAATCCCCATGAGCCCATATCAGCTGAATCAGCCAGCCACAGGAATATTTTATTCCAGGGGAAACATCCCCATAGGGAAGCTTTTTCCAGCATGTTTTCCTGTCAGCAGACCTGTTAAGTGTGGGGGAAACAGTGAGCTGTCACCCTAAGGTGGCAACTTTGACAGCTGCTTAATGCTGCATTGTGTTTAGGAGGCAAATATTCTCCTCTCATTTGATGGCCTGCTGTGGGGTAGGAAAGGGGGTGGAATTCAGGTGATGTAGGAGCTAGTCTCTTCCTCTTCATCTTAGTTTTAGGGTAATTTATGTAATTTGTCTCCAAGTCTTCCTGTCTGAAAAATGATAATACTGACAATTAGCTGTCTTTGCAAAGGGCTGAAAATCACTCTGCAAGTGGTATATTTTCCCCCCTGCCTGACTTTCCTGTTTCTTTTCAGGGATGCACACATTCAGGATTACTTTTAAATTAACCTTAGGGATTTATAATCCATATCCAACTGCATGTTAATGACAGTCAGCAAGGCAAAAGGCATCCCAGAGAAGGTCCTACTGTTTTCCATCAAATTATGAAAGAAAATAAGATACAATAGCATTTGCAGACCCCTTAGGGAAAAAAAAGATCATTCCATTTGTCCACATGCACATCAATTGGGCCTTAGAAGAATACCTGTCCCTAGAGGATAGATACAACTCATCTGTATCTTGTAGTAATATGGCTCTATCCTTTTCAAAATAAAAGACTCAAAAACATTTTCTCATCCCCAAAGGAGAGGCATAGCCTCACATACCTGTTTTATCAGAGCACAACAAATAAAAGTAGGCAAGGCAGGTTGCATTTCTTTGCATTTGAATGAAATCTTTATTACAAAAATGTTATTTTTTTAAAGAAAGTACTTCTACACACAAAGAGCCTTTGTTAAGCCAACATTAAGGAACCCTCTTTTATATGACATAATGAATAAAAGTGTACAGCATTCATCCATGTCACACAAGTACCTTTTTTCCACTGGTAAGTATGTGTTAGGGCCAGTATTGTTTTATTGTGAAAACCAGCAGGTGCCATCTAGCTCAGCATTTATAACTTCTGAGTGCTGACAGCTTGCTTGGAAGAGCTTGCTATTAAATTCCAACTGAAGGAAATAAGCCACACGTAAGCTTTGGGGAAAGGAGTTGGAGACAGATGGGAAAAAGCTGATCATTTATAATTTCATGGTAATTACATTTAATACTGTCTATCAGAGGAGTAAGACCCCTGACACACATCCCTTGCCCCAGCACCCATTTCAGATGAGAGAGGGCTCCCTGGATGTTCAGCCTAGACCCTAGCACGAAGGAAGAGCTGTGTACCTGATATTCTCCACCCCACCAACATAAGCAGGTGGATGGTGTGGGAACGGAAATGGATAGGGAATGGACAGAGCCATGGCTTCACCATAAAACACACTAAGGTAAATTCAAAAGGAGAAAAGTAAGTTGTATCTTGCAGGTGCTGTCATGTCTTATTTCCCTCCAACACCAAGATGAGAAATAAGAAATTGTGTGTCTGAGTTGTTGTTCCTTCCCATGGTTCCTTTCTGGGTGGTCAGCTACGTGCTGACCCTTAGAGCTGAATCTGAAGGCCTATCTTGCCCTTAGATAACACGGCCCCTGACTTCAGTATCCAGTGGGTTGATGTATAATAAATTATTTATCACAACATCTCTTCTTTAACTCTAGTTGTCTCCCAGAAGCCAAGTCATGCATTTGAGTGTGGTGTGGGAGGGCAGACATTGTAAAGCTGTCCAAAAACACTTCTCCACTTCTGGCTGTAATAAAAGACCTTTCCCCCTGCAAACCTGAAGGTAAAACTTCTGAAGCAATTAGCCTTTTCACAGACTGCAGCACTGTAGGCTAGATAAGGCTTGAAGCACAATTTCCATGTCTTAGGGATATTCCCCACTCTGGCACTCTGAGTGCAGAAAGTGGGGGCCTGCAAGAGAAATTAAAAATAGCTTGCCTCTATAGGCTCTGCTCACAAAAACTCCTTGAGTCACAGATGCACTAGCATTGGGAGATAGACTGCCACCATCAAGTGAATTAAATCCTGAAAACCAGGAAGAAACACTTGGATTTCTTCCCAACAGGTACCCCAAGCTCTCCTAGTATAAGAAAGCTTGAAAAAAAAACCCCACAGGAAACAAGCTAAAATCAGATAGTTGTCCCTTCAATCTAGGCCAGCACCCTCATAGTCCTCCAGATATCTTCCAGGACACAAGAACCAAATCATCACCTTAAAAAAGTATAAATCATCACAAAACAAAAAGTATATTTGATAAAGCATACTTGGTTGCTAGGTACAGAGCAACTGAGAAAAGAGCAGATTAAAACACAGAGAAATAAATGGTATCTCTGGCACAGCTGAGATCAGTGGTCACCAACCAGAAGATCAGGATCTACTGGTAGATCTTTGAGCCTCTGAGAGGTGATCCTGACTAGTTTGGCCAAGAGGCTATCAAGTGCCAGCACTTCAGCTACCCGTCCCCGCAATGCAGCTCATCTCCTGCCCTTTGCCTTGGAGCTGCCCCTCCTCTTGGGAGCATCCTGCTTTCTGGGCACGGGAGGGAGAGGAAGGGTGCTGAGGTAAGGTCACTCCCTCTCCCACTCTGTATCCTATCTCTACAGAGAAGAGAGGGAGCACAACAGGACTTGGGAGGGAGTTTGCTGGCTGCTTCAGGGAGTGGGCCAGGCCAGGGGTGAGCCTGCCTTAGCCTACTGCACCACCAACCAGGATCCACCACCAATGCAGTGGGCCCTATTCCAAACTCCTACTCCAGTCATGAACCCCCTCCTGCATCCCAAGCTCTGGTCCTAGCCCTGAGAACCCCTGAATCCAAACGCCCCTGCATCTAGAACCCCCTCCTATGTCCCAACTGCCTGCCCCAAGAGCAGCTCAGAGCTCCTCTCACACTCCAGATCCCTTAATCCAAGACCAGAGCCTGCACCCCACTCTCTGCCTCAGCCTGATGAAAGTGAGTGAGGATGGGCAAGAGAGGATGGAGTGAGCAGGGGTGGGAAGCAGGTGGGGGCAAAGGTATTTATATGTGAGGTAGATCTTGGATTGCACTTACATTCAAAAAGTGATCTCATGCTCAAAAAGGTTGGAGACCACTTGCTTAGATAGTGAATAAGGGGAGGAAGGCAGGGAGTCACGGGGATTTCACACAGAGAAGTTTTAACCAATCAGCAAAATTAAAGGAAAATAACCTGATCATGACTAAATATACATTTTCCCTCTATTCATTATCTGTACTGATTCGTACTTCAAGGCTCAGTCCATTCCCATGCCCAATATTTCTTGTAGGCACAGTAATTCTGTTAGCTTAGAACTCACACAAAGGGACACAGCAGCAGGATTTAAATTTCAGCACTGTATCCCATTGGTTCTTCTGGCCCCCTGCCAACACCCTTAGCTACCTTAGTTTAACCCTTTAGTCACCAAGTGCTGGCCAGCACTCCTACTATCCATCACGCCACGTAATTTAAGATTTCCTTTTTTGGCTTTTTCAGAAGTCCACATTTTCTTTCTTTCTTTTACATTTTAAGATGGTCAGATTATTTTTCAGAGGGGAGGGTACCCAACAGGTTATTGCTGAGACTTCATAGTCTGGCCTACTGTCTATTGCTTTCTGGTTAGCTTTAAATCATTTCTTACCATAACTCATTGCTCCTAAGTAAAATATTCACCACCCCGTGATGTCCCAATGCATATGAAAAAGTGCTTTTGGCTCCAGTTTGACAAGTTCTGCAGCAAATGGTTTCTGGGGGGGGGGGGGGGGGAGAGAAATCTTTGATAAGTTTCATAAAATGCATGGGAAACCAATTAGTGAGAGAAAATTGTGCTTTTCATAAATTACAAAACACATTAATTTATATCTGGATGTCAGACCTGTTTCCAATATGTTATATCTTTAAAAAAAATAATGTGAATTTGCCCTAGTAACATGTACTTCTTAATTTTGTTACTTAGAATTAATGAGCTACAGTAAAATTCCAGTGGTCCGGCATCCAATGGTCCGGCACTCCTGATGGTCCGGCACCATCTGGAACCCAGAAGTGCCCTGGGCAGCCGGACAATTGGAGCTGCTCTGCCCCTGGCTTCCTTGATTCAGCCGCTGCTGAAACTGACCAGCAGCTGACTTGGGGAAGCCGGGGGCAGAGTAGCTGGGGTGCTGCCGGGTTGGTCCCACTGCTCCGAGGGGCACATCCCCCCCACTCCACCCCACCCCAGACCCCTCATAGCCCCCCCTTCCAATAGTCCAGCATATTTGATAATCCCCCTGGTCCTAAAGGTGCCGGATTATCGGAAGTTTACTGTATTAAATAGTGTGCATGTCAACTAAGTAGCTTACAGTCCAGAGTAGTGGGTTTTTCTTATTACGTCTCTATGAAACTGAGACATAACACCAGTTGAAGTATGGGAACTAATGTTTAGGGGATGATTCAATCAAGGAATTCATTCAGCTCTGATAGTACACAAGAGAAGTTGTGGATTCTGATGTGTTGTGTCTGGTTGTAGCTTTTGGTTGAGTCAGAGTCCCATTATGCTCTGTCTTCATAGGAAGACAGCTTTTGTTTATTTTAAATCTGTTACCTATTAATTTTACTTCTTGCATTTATTGAGGAAGTAAATACTTTATCTACTTTCTTCATTTTATCACCCCAATCTTATCTAAGCTGAAAAGTCCTAAGTCGTAATCATTTTTGTTGACCTTTTCTGAACTTTTTTCCAATGCCAAGATATTTTTTTGATATGAGGTGACCACATCTGCATGAAATATTCAAAATGTGAGTGTACCATGAATTTATATAGAGACGATAAGATATTCTCTGTCTTATTCTCTATACCTTTTTAATTATTCCTAACATTGTGTTTGAGTGCAAATAGCTAATTTAGTCCCCATCATTGCATACATGTAGTTGGGATTATGTTTTCTAATATGCATTACTTTGCATTTATCAACATTAAAATTAATCCACATATACAACTTCTTGGTTACAAGTAAAAAAAATGGGAGCTAAAATGTGTAATTTATTGTAGGTGTTATGTGTGCTAATGTGAGGCAAACCCCCTTTTCCAGCACCTTTTCAGAACTTTCTCCTCTGGTTCTGGATGCTGTTCTCCCTGCACCTCCTGCTCTGTTTATATCCCATCTGTGGTACCATGAGACCTATTCATCAACTTCCTCTTGGCACTGGCCAATGGCGGCACCCTTTGCAGCAGGAGGTGGTACATTGGTATGGGAGGTACTCTGCGACTGTTGGGGCCTATTTCTGCTCTTCCATTAGGTCATGTATCCAATAGCGTTCCTTTTAAGTCACCTCTACTGGCTTCCTAGACACCTTTGAAGATTAATACGTGATGTCTGGGGTTCTCTGTTTGGTGACCCCTTCTGGTTATATGCTTTTGACCCAGTGACTCTTACTCCCATCCCTGTTTTCCATTCATTGTCCCCTGAATTTATTTGAACTCTGGGTTCAGTGGCTCCTCCCCTTACTCTAGGGTAGAAGCCTTTAAGTGTGGGAGGACTTGCATCCTCCCACCCCCTGGAGACTCAATAAGTACAATAACTCACTTCTCCAGGGAAACTTGACTCATCTCTCAATCTAGCTGCAGCAACCCAGCTACACTGATTGATTCCTCCAGTGACTCACCCCTCAAGCATGTAGTAGCTCCCTATCCCGAGGCAGTCACACTGAGCCTGACTGTAGTCCTTGGGCTGCCCTACTGAAATGTGCTTTCAAGCCCCACTTGGGTAGCTAGCTTACATGTATCTTAAGCCAAGTGACTAGACAATATGGCAACATTTACTTAGGCCATGTCTACACTCCAGGGAAGATCGATGCTACTGCAGTTGATCTTCCAGAGTTTGATTTAATGGGTCTAGTTAAGACTCTAAATCAAACTCAGGGTACACCCCCGTCAGTAGCTAATACTCCTGCTCCTGTGAGTAGAGGAAGCTGAGAGGAGAGTTTGCTCCTATTGGCCTCCTGCTGTGGGGACATTGGGGAAATTCAAATCAGGGCATATTGACTCCAGCTATGTAATTAACGTAGTTGAAGTTGCATAGCTTGATTCGACTTTCCCCTTCAGTGTAGACCTAGCCTTAGATTTTAAGAGCTTTGCGACAGTGACTGTCTTTTTGTTCGATCTCCTGTTTGTACATTACCTAACACAATAGGGTGATGGTTGGGGACTCCCAGACAGTACAATAATGCAAAAAGTAAATAACAATAATCCTAACTGTCCACCACATATATCTTTCATCCAGGGAACATACAGCATTTTACAAATGATGGTTGAGTTTCAATATCCCAGTCACTCAGTCAGCAGGGCTGGGGCAAGGTCAGGATAGGCCACAGACAAAAGCTGTAGTAGGCTGAAATATGGCTTGGGCAGGAATAGAATGAGGGTAGGCTGAAGGCCAGATAGTGTGTAACAGAGGAGTTTTCTGTATGCAACAGAAGAATTCCTAACCAAGAGGTACTGTTTCACCGACTAATTGGCAACTGGCAATGAGGGTGAAATACTTGTGCTGTTTATCATTAAGTGGGATTGAGCAAAGTATGAAATTGAGCCTATGTGTGTAATGAAATTCATTTTTGCAAATGTAGCTGTTGTAGAAAAACAAATTGGGTAAGGAAAGTTGAAGTGCACCAGGAGCACCTGAAAGCCAAGATCTGTAATATAAAAGATGCGTAGAAAGAAAGTATTGACATTTAGCCTCACAGTTTCATTAAGTTTTAACTCTGTACATAGAAAAATTAATTATATGGGGTTTTAAGCCTTCACAAAAGGTCAGCTCACTGGTGCTGCAGTATAGAGCAGGAGAGGTTGATAAGACAATTCTCTGAGCAGAAACACGTTTTAATGGTTGATCAGGGCAAATTATAAGAGCTTCATGATGTGCACTTGATAATGAGATTCAATTTATTTCCCATGAGAATTTTAAGCCCCCTGAGCAACCTATCTTTTGCTTACTGTAAGCAAAACTAATCTTCCCAAGAATAAAAATGGCACTCATCTTTTTATTGTGCTGGCTTAGACAAAGGTCAGATCTAATAAAGATAACTGGTCTTGACAAATAACACTTAATGTTTCTTTTCCTCTAGCTTCTACTATCTTGCAGTGCCAGGTTACTACAGTAATAGAATAATGCTACTTGATTAACATTCCAAGTGGGAGATCACAGGAACATCTTCCACACTAGAGTCTCCATTAGAACATTCTTTTACATCAGACTGATATATGCTGCATCATGATTTCCAAATACAGTGAAGTCCATCAATATTACCATCACATAACAAGTGGGGAAAAATTAACTGACCATTAAACAAATATAGGAGACTACAGTAGAAAGAACCAGCCCTCCTAATAGATGTGTTTCAGAGAAAGATTAAAAAAACCTCCTTAATGTCCCTGAGCTTAAGTCTTAGAGGGAGGATGATCCAGTGGTTAGAGCATTACTGTACAATTCGGGAAAGCCATGATGTGTTCATTCAAAGAGAAAAATGTAACTTCAACCAAGTTGCTTGGTCTGTCTTTGCCTCAGTTGTTCAGTGGAAAAGTGGGAATAATGTCATTACCTCACCAGGGGTGTGTCTAGACTATAGGGTTTTTTCGAAAAAAATGACCTTTTTTGAAAAAACTTCACCTGCATCTAGACTGGTTTTTTGACCGCGGAAAACCTCATTTTACGAGGAATAACGCCTTTTTTTTGAAAGTGCTCTTGAATGCAAACAGTGCTTTTTTTGAAAATACTAATTGCAATCTAGACGATCTCTGTCAAAAGAAGCTTTTTCAAAAGATTCTTTCGAAAAAGCCTCTTTAGAAAGAGGCTTGTAGTCTAGACGTAGCCAAAGTGTTTTAAGGATGGACTTTCTGCAGATTATGAAGTGTTCTAATGTTACTGTTATCAAGGAGATATAAGTATTGTAGGCAGATTCCAAAAACCTCCTTCTCTTACATTCAGGATTTATTTTTATGAAGGCATTGCTTTATCTTAAATTCTTGGAGAAGAATTTTCTTTAAAAAATCCACTATAATAAATATTTAAATTTCATATTCCTGACTAAAATATTTGAATTGGGTATTGACTGGATCTTATGCAACATTTTTCTAGTTGTAACTCTGACTATTCCAAGATGTACAGTCTTTGGAATACTGATATTTGTAGAAATAATATTGTAGGGTCATAAAATCCTCCCTGAAAATCAGTTCTCTGTTCCTGATACTAATCATCCTATGACCCACCATTACACAAATGAAGCACGGGAAATTCAAATCCTGGCTTCATTTGCAATTTCAATCTGTCTAATTTACATCCCTCTTCCGAAAGAGGGCTGTAGTTTAGACATGCCCTTTCACTCACTCTCCACCAAGTCCCCATCCCCATTCTGGTAACTTGAATTTTCCTCCTGTCTTTTGCTAGAAAAATATGTCCAGTAAATAAAGTTCAGCTAATGTACATTTTAAATATACAGCTCGTTTGTGAGAAGCCTGTGCCACTTACATAAAATACCAGGCAGGGGAATGTTACAGAGGGTTCTCAAATTGGGAAAAATAGATTTTCTTCAGGCTTTTTCTTTTCAGCCTTAGTCTGAATTTGCTAAGATGACAGTACAAAAATCCTGCTTCCAGGCCACTTAACAAAAGCGTCTTCAAGTGTAAAGAAATATTTCCCACAGCCTACAGAGAACAGAAGTGTGAAAAGCCGCTCCGAGTGCTAAAAGATGCAAGCCCTATGGACATCTTTAAAATTAGTTAGTTTAAACACCTGAAGCATGAAACAACATCTGCACAGGCTGTGATCAAACTCAAATGCAAAAATTAAAAATAGAAGATGCTGATATTACACTGGCTGAAGCAGAATGCACAATAAATGGAATACAGATTAATCTTTCCTTTCATCAGTTTCATTCTGCTGCTGTTACTCCATAGAATGCTTTTTCCTCTCTGCTTTCTTTAATGCCAACAGTTACTATTACATTCTGAATGGAAAGAGCTAGAGTATGTTGCAACTTCTCTTACCTAACAGGTTACGAGCATAAATTATTGAGCAGGACTCCACTCCGGCTTCTGTCAATGGGGTATTCATTGTCTGAAGCAGGACCAAAGGGGGATACAACTCGTTACCTGATTCCTTGGGCAGCGTGTAATTAAATGATTTTGGACATGAAAGCATCTGAGCACTGAGTTAATCAATGGCAATGTAGAGTAATTTCTTGAGGCGGTTTTAATACAGTGAGTTGTTAGATGTGAAGTGGCAGAAATAGAGAGCACGTCCATCAAGAAATGCATTATTAATTTAAGTGAACAAGGGTCTAGCAAACCTAATAGCAGCCACAAGATTCCTTGTGATCTACTACTTTAAATGTTAGGAGAGCCGAGTTCCACTTGAAATCCTTCCCATTCAAAGCAGAAATTAATATGTGTCTACAGTAACTTTGCATCTTTTTGGCCTCATCATGCAACATGCTGAGTGCATTCAGTCACCATAGACTTCTATGGGAATTGTGGGTTCTCAGCACTTAGTGATCTCAGGCTCTTAACACATTACAAAACCATATTTCGGGCTGATGGAAATGCAGTAAGAACATTTCATTGCAAAGGCCTGAGTGTGAGAAGAGATACAAGCCACATCTTCCTCACTAATGGTTAAAACTATGAATGCTGTATAAGTGTACTCTCTATGCCATCATCTAAATCGTTGATGAAGATATTGAACAGAACCTGTCTCAAAACAGACCCTGGTGGAACCCCACTTGTTATGCTGTTCCAGCATGACTGTGAACTGTTAATAACTACTCTCTGAAAACAGTTATCCAGCCAGTTATACACCCACCTTATAGTAGCCCCATCTAAGTTGTATTTGCCTAGTTTATTGATAAGAAGGGTCATGCTAGACCGTATAAAATGGCTTACTAAAGTCTAGGCATGCCATGTCCACTGTTTCTCCCTTATCCACAAGACGTGTTATCCTATCAGAGAAAGCTATCAGATTGCTTTGAAATGATTTGTTCTTTACAAATCCATGCTGGCTGTTGCGTATCATATTATCTTCCAGTTGTTTGAAGATGAATTCCTTAATTACTTGCTCCATTATCTTTCCTGGCACAGAAGTTAAACTGACTGGTCTGTAGTTTTCTGAGCTGTTATTTCCCTTTTTATAGATGGGCACCATATTTGCCCCTTTCCAGATTTTCTGGAATCTTTACTGACTTCTATGACTTTTCAAAGATGATAGCTAAAGGCTCAGATACCTCCTCTATCAGCTCCTTGAGTATTCTAGGATGCATTTCATCAGCCCCTGGTGACTTGAAGACATCTATGGGAAAGAATTAATGGACACAAATCAGATATCCAAAAAGGCAACACACAGAAACCGGTTGGAGAACACTTTAACTTGCCCGGCCGCTCATTATCATAGAATCATAGGACTGGAAGGGACCTCAAGAGGTCATTGAGTCCAGCCCCCCGCCCTCAAGGCAGGACCAAGCTCCGTCTACACCATCTCTGACAGATGTCTATCTCCAGAGAGGGAGATTCCACCACCTCCCTTGGCAATTTATTCCAGTATTTGACCACCCTGACAGTTAGGAAATTTTTCCTAATGTCCAATCTAAACCTCCCTTGCTGCACTTTAAGCCCATTACTCCTTGTCCTGTCCTCAGAAACCAAGAGGAACAAATTTTCTCCTTCTTCCTTGTGACACCCTTTTAAATATTTGAAAACCGCTATCATGTCCCCCGTTAATCTTCTTTTTTCCAAACTAAACAAGCCCAGTTCATGAAGCCTAGCTTCATAGGTCATGTTCTCTAGACCTTTAATCATTCTTGTTGCTCTTCTCTGTACCCTTTCCAATTTCTCCACATCTTTCTTGAAATGTGGCACCCAGAACTGGACACAGTACTCCAGCTGAGGCCTAATTAATGGATCGCAAATCACCATGTTGTTTCAGGCCAGTTCCACAAGCCAAATACATAGGGAAGCATTGGAACTTAACTTCATTTATAAGTTTGGGACCCATCACAAAGCTATGAATAAAGACAGCACCTGACTCGCTCACTACCTTCCACACCCTAATGACTTAACCAACCAAACAATGGGTACTTAAGAACAATTTGCACTTTTTCTATTAACTTCATGTAACTTGAACACTCTAATTCACTTCTATTTTCTTCTCTTCGGGTATGTCTACACTACCCCGCTAGTTCGAACTAGCAGGGTAATGTAGGCATACCACACTTGCAAATGAAGCCCGGGATTTGAATTTCCCGGGCTTCATTTGCATAAGCCGGGCGCCGCCATTTTTAAATCCCGGCTAGTTCGAACCCCATGCCGCGCGGCTACACGCAGCATGGAGTAGCTAGTTCGGATTAGCCTTTTTAATCCAAACTAGCTGTACTCCTCATTCCACGAAGAGTACAGCTAGTTCGGATTAGAAGCCTAATCCGAACTAGCTACTCTGTGCCGCGCGGGTTCGAACTAGCCGGGATTTAAAAATGACGGCGCCCGGCTTATGCAAATGAAGCCCGGGAAATTCAAATCCTGAGCTTCATTTGCAAGTGCGGTATGCCTACATTACCCTCCTAGTTCGAATTAGGAGGGTAGTGTAGACATACCCTTCCTTCCCTCCTTCCCCCATCTCCTATTTATTTTGGAACTGGACTTTTAATACTCCATTCATCTGAAGAAGTGGGTTGTGTCCACAAAAGCTCATGATATTATCAATATGTTTTGGTAGTCTTTAAGGAGCTGCTGGACCATTTGTTGTTTTTTAAGTTTTTTTTATCTTTTCTAAGTAATTTAAACTTGTTTTTTATCTTCTAAACCTACCCCATTTCCACTAGCATTCACTATATTAGGCATCCTTTCATTATCAAACTTCTTCGTGAAGACCGAAACAAATAAGTCATTAAGCACCTCTGCCATTTACAAGTTTCCTGTTATTGTTTCTCTCTCTTCACTGAGCAATGGGCCTACCCTGACCTTTGTCTTCCTCTTGTTTCTAATATAATCTCTCTGTGAATCAGTTCCCATCCATACAATAGGTATAATACTTCCTTTATCTGCGTTGTCTATCTATGCCGTGAGTCAGGGAAACAGTTAATCATGGTACAGTCACATTATATACAGTCCCGGACCAGGGAGTATGCCAGATCAGGGGAGTTCAGTGCTCCCCTGCTGGCTGCCCCGTTGCCCTGCTCCTCTGCCTGGGGCTCCCTGCCCTGCCACTGTCCCCATTGGCAGAGTGTTCCCCAGGGTTCCCGGCTGGGGCCACTCAACCACTGGCCCTGATGCCACTGGGAAGTTCCCCAGCTGGGGCTGCTTGGCCACTCTGCCCTGCTGCTAGGGCTGCCCTGATGCCACTGGAGATTCCGGCCACCTGCCTCTGCCAACTCTGCTTCAGCTGGGGGTTCCCCAGTGGAGGCTGCCTGGTCATCCCAACCCCACTGCCACTGGGGGTTACTTGGGGTTCCTGACCAGGGCCGCCCAGCCACAGGCAGCCTAGCTGCAGCCAGGAGTTCCCCAGCTAGCACCGGGACTCCCCGGCTACATGGCCCTGCTAATGCCAGTGGTTCTCCAGCCCAGGCAGGTACTCTTGAGCCACTGCCTGGCCTCCCTGACACTGGGGGTTCCCTGGCAGGGGCTGGGGCTCCCCAGCCACCCCCGACCGCATTGATGTTTGGTGTTCTGATCCAGCATGAGGACTCTGCAGATGCCGCCTGGCCTAGCCAGGGCTTCCCAGCCCTTGTGTTGCTCCAGCAACATCCCTGGCCCTGCGGAACCAGGGATGTTGCTGGACCAGAGAGTCCTGGATTTGAGAGGTTCAACCTGTGCTATCACCTAATTAATCATTTCATCATACCAAAGAAAATGAAAGTGATCTTTTGAATTAAAGACAAGAGAACTGACAAACATTACTGTTTTGTTTTAATCTTTTAAAATATTTTGGGTGGTCTCAAGAGTTTGTATTATCACACAACTGTCAGAAACAATGGACATGCTTCTGTTAATTGTTCTCCTGTGAATTTTTACTACCTGAGCTCAGTTTTGCTGAAACTATCAGATGCTTTAGTGTTTTGTTTTGTTTTGTTTTTTTAAAAAGCATCACAGGAGGCAAAGCATTATGGCAACCGAATTTATCATCTGAAGCTGAACAGACCACAGCTTATTTATAACTGCATTCTGTCATTCTTAAAACCTCAGTGGAAACCTTGCCTTGAGAATAGCTATATGTGAAGACGATATGTCTAATGTTTGTTCCCCAACTAGTTTAAACTCAAAGTAAACCTGGATCTTACTTTCAATGGTGTGTACTGCATTTACAGAGGACTTTCCATCCCAGGCTCTCAAATCGCTTGATATATAATTTAATTGAGTATCAGCATACCTCTGTGAGAATTATAATACTTGTCACACAGACTAGGCAACTGAGGGCAATAAGACTGTATTGGTGATAGAGCCAGGAATAGAAATGTAAAGTTCTATTTCATGTGTCTATGCTTAGGTCCTGATCCTGGAAAAACTTGGGGCATGTTTCAGTGAAACACTTAAGCACATGCTTGACTTTACTGACTTCAGTATGATTGAAGGCACATGCTTGCAGGCATTCCTAAACTGGGGTTTAATCTAGTAGGGTATGTCTACACTGCCACCCGAGTTCGGACTAGGGTGGCTAATGTAGTCATTCAAACTTGCAAATGAATCCCAGGATTATAATATCCCAGGCTTTATTTGCATGATCCCGGGTGCCGCCATTTTTAAATGCTCCGTAGTTCAAACTCCCTGCCCGCGGCTACACGCGGCACGCGCTAGGCAGTTCGAATTAAAGCTCCCATTGCAATTGCAGGAGGAGTAACAGTAGTTCGGATTAGGAGCTTTAATTCAAACTGTCTAGCCTGTGCCATGTAGCCGCATGTAGCCGCAGGCAGGGAGTTTGAACTACTGGGCATTTAAAAATGGCGGCGCCCGGGAACATGCAAATAAAGCCCGGGATATTATAATCCTGGGATTCATTTGCAAGTTCGAATGACTACATTAGCCACCCTAGTTCGAACTAGGGTGGCTAGTGTAGACATACCCTACTAGGCTGTGTCCAGACTCAGGGGTTTTTTCAAAAAAAGTAGCCTTTTTTCGAAAAAACTTCCCCTGCGTCCAGACTCAAGCCGCGTTCTTTCGAAATTAATTCGAAAGAACGCGGCTTTTCTTTCGATGGCGGTAAACCTCATTTCAGGAGGAAGAACGCCTTCTTTCGAAAGTTCCTCTTTTGAAAGAAGGCGTTCTTCAATGTAAATAGGGCTTCTTCAAAAGAGAGCATCCAGACTCACTGGATGCTTTCTTTCGAAAAAGCAAGCCGCTTTTTCGAAATTTCTCTGTGCAGTCTAGACGCTCTCTTTCGAAAGAGGCTCTTTCGAAAGATACTTTCGAAAGAGCCTCTTTCGAAAGAAGCCTGCAGTCTAGACATAGCCCTAGAGAAGTAGTCTGCAGCATCAAAAAATTGGCGTAAGTTAATTCCTGTATAGAGCAAGGGAACAACTCAGTATGAATTTTAATTGCAGTCTGGTTTCTGACTCACTCCTTGGTTAGAATGGCTATTCACTGCCCCTTCTTTGGGCTGGGTTGTTAGGTTACAATGAGTAAATCACCTTAAGTGTTTTCCTTAAATGTTATAAATTATGCCTTTGGAAATAAATGCTAAAACTGATTTATAATCCCAAACTCAAACATTTAGACCACTTTAAGAT
This sequence comes from Pelodiscus sinensis, assembly GCF_049634645.1. Taxonomy (NCBI): domain Eukaryota; kingdom Metazoa; phylum Chordata; order Testudines; family Trionychidae; genus Pelodiscus; species Pelodiscus sinensis. The sequence goes on from NC_134711.1 coordinate 314,278,855, forward strand.
TGCTATTTATCCAGACTATAACAAAAGGAAGATTGGGCTGTCAGTCAATATACTACTGGGTATGGTCTGCTAATGCCATCGTACTAACATAGTTTAAGTTTTGAGAAGCACTGTGCACCTATTCTAAGTTACTGTCTTATGTTCAGTAACTACATCTTGGGAGAAAAAGCATGCTAGCAGGAAAATTTTACATTAGAGTAGTCATGTATGTCTTTAATTGTTTTCATGGTGAACATCAAGAAGTTTTGAAGGTTCTTTGAAAAGTTTAGATGTTTGTTCAAATTCTGTGTCCCCAATCACCCTCCTATACTTCCAATATGTTTAGGTTCCTTTCTTGTGGGCTAGCCAGTATACATGCCTTGAAAAATATAAATAGGTTCAGATGGTTTAGAACCTTCACTACTGGATGTTATTTTAGCATCTAGATGGTTGGTGCCCTCGGAATATAGATCAATATAGATCTAGGTGGTTGGTGCCCAAGATGAAAATAGATTAAATATCCTGATATTCTGTAGCTTCCCTACTGGATGTAACCCAGAACATTACCAAAATGTGGGTGTTTTTTGGCCATTAGTATAAAAAAATAGTTGAATTTTTTAAGGATTGATCTAACAACATATCTCAATAAAATGGAGAGAGGATGCCCATAATCAAAGAAAGACCTATGTAAGTAACATCTACATACACAATGAATCATACTATTGACAGCTGGAGAGTTTGGGATCATTACTGTATTATTAGCTCATTCTTTTCACTGAGAGGCTGATCAATTGAATCAATGGTCATGCGAGTGACCTCAAATGCACTTTGCATTGGGCTCTGAGCATATACCTCAGTCTCTAGGTCCATCACTTTGGCAGATTTCATTATCTCTAGCAGCATTTAAATGAGGTTCTTCAATGTGTTCTTAAAATACTATGTCAGGCCCATAGTAATACAATAGGATCAACTGCAGTGAAGTCATACAATAGGATCAACTGTAGTGAAGTCAGAAAGCACTAGAGACCAAACATGGCAAGTATCCTCTCCCTGCATCACTTTACAACACATTCAACACTGTCGGCAGAGGCATGTAGATTTGTTTTTTTGGCAAAGGCAAATGAAGCCGCGATTTAAATGATCGCGGCTTCATTTACATTTACATGGCTGCCGTGCTGAGCCGACAAACAGCTGATCAGCTGTTTGTTGGCTCGCGTGCTAGTCTGGCCGTTCCCCCTGTCGACATCAAAGCCCTTTGTCGGCAGCCCCGGTAAACCTCATTCCACGAGGAATAACGGGGCTGCCGACAAAGGGCTTTGATGTCGGCAGGGGAGCGTCCAGACTAGCGCGCGAGCCGACAAACAGCTGATCAGCTGTTTGTCGGCTCAGCGCGGCAGCCATGTAAATGTAAATGAAGCCGCGATCATTTAAATCGCGGCTTCATTTGCCTTTGCCTATGTGTCTAATCTACATGCCTCTGCCGACAGAGGCATGTAGTCTAGACACAGCCTGCTTTAAGAATCCGATTTCCAAGCCTATTTTCAAATGCAGGGGGCTCAATCGTCCAAATGAGTGGATGCTGTTAGTGCTTCAGCTAAGTGTGTGTCATAGCTCATTATTCAAAAGCTAGAGGCCTTTGCAAAATATGCTGTACTACATTGCTATAAAATGAAGGAATTTCTCTAAGCCCGCGTGAGTCGGCATGACTAATACAGAGTGAAAGAACCCATGCTACTCTTTCTGGCTATGTAACAACTTACAGCACATCTTGTTAGCACTCTGAATATAGAAGCTATAGACATGAATCAGCACAGTGTCTATGATGGGTAACCAAATGGACAGTGTCTGCAGAAACTCTGACAGCACATTTATCTAACACTGTGTTGCCCTGACATTCCCAGATAGAAATATAACTATAGATAAATTCCTCAGATACGTTATATTTCACCCCCACCCACAGCAAATCTCTATGTTAAAAGAACATTAAGGCTGCAAAGTCAAGCACTTAAAAAGTAGGAAATGACAGTATAAAGGTTGCCTGTTCCCACCTTAATTCGGCTCCCTTCTGCTTCTACATTGTGATATAGTCTTTAATTAAATGATTGCAGAGTACTTTTTCCACAGGGCTTCTGCCTTGTTCAGTGCACAGGATGGATGTCGTTCAGTTAATGAGCAGCTTTCAATAGTTTGTTTCCCCTCATTGTTCAATGGGTGGCCTCAACACTTTCTGTATGCAAACTATTCAATCCCCACTCCAAAGTCAAAATTATAAATTTCCTCTTAGGCTTTGTTATGGCACTCATCACTACAGTAGCTGAGTGGGTTACAATCATTCATTCATTTATTTACACAATATCGCTGTGAAATGGTGGGATATTATTAGCCCTTGTGTGACAGACAGGGAATTGAGGCACAGAGAGATTTAGGTCAAAATTATTAGGTACCCAATTTGTGATCTTATGACCTGATTTTTAGAGCCTTATAACATTATATATTAACTTATGTGTTCAAATCGCAGCTGCCATTGACATCTGTTGCAGTTGTAAGCACTCAGTACTTTTGTAGACTAGATCCCAGAGTTTCAAATTGGACACCTGGAAAACGAGGAACATACCGTTAGTGAGAACAGGCTGATTTGAATGGCAAAAGCCAGAGGATACTATTTTAATTGTTTTTTGTCCTGTTTGATTCAGATTTTGAGAGCTAATTATTATAAATATACAGCTTCCTTCTTTCTAAAGAGCCAAGTCTTTTTTTTTAAGATAGTGGTGGCAAATATCCCTTCCACACTAGAGATCTTGCAGTCTAAATAGACAAACTAGACAAAGGATGCTTCAGGGGGTAGCCAACTTAATCTGTACAGGATACACTTTAAAAAATAACAAATGATCTGGTAGCTCTTTATAGACTAACAAAACATGTAGATGGTATCGTGAGCTTTCGTGGGCATAGCCCACTTCTTCAGGTCATCATTGAGTTGGATTTAGTTCTACTAGACCCGCTAAATTGAACTTTGGAAGATGACCGTGGCAGCATCGATCTTCTGTACAGTGCAGATGTGGCCTAAGTATTTACATTAGAAAAGGCACTTGTAGTGAAAAGTGTTGCCGTTTGTGACTGCCCTTAGTTCCAAGGATAATTCCTTCGACCATCTCAGACCACACCGAATGAAAATTCTGTCTCCCACAGAGACATGCTTTGCTTCTTTGTTATTGAAAGTTCTATTGTGCCACAGACCTGAAGTTGCTCATCACTGTCTTCATCCCAGAGTTTTATACAGTCTGTTAGGCATACTGGGCCTGCGCCATAAAGCACTTTGAATGTAAGGACTGAGACCTTGAACTTGATTCAAAATTCTGTGGGACGCCAGTGTCGACAGTGGAGGACAGATGTGAAGTGCTCATGGTGATAACCTTTGGTCAGAAGAGGTAAAAGGTAAGTAGAGCTGTGAATCATTTGTGTATTGCTGAATTCGTGTCCACATTATCTGACCAGTTCACTTAGTGGCAGTGTATTGATGTTGAAAAGGACTAGAAAGGGAGCTGTGTATTGATGTTGAAAAGGACTAGAAAGGGAGAACTGAGCCCTGTGGAATGCTACAAGTGAGGAATCAATACTGGAGGTGCAATTTTCCTCTGCAATTGACTCCTATGACTTTGAGCCATTCATTTAATCTCTCTGTGCCTCAGTTCCCCACCTGTAAAATGAGGATAGTAAAACTTTCTTTCATTCTGTCTTCCTAGTCTGCTTAGACTGTAAACACCTTAAGAGAGGAACTGTTCCTCTCTATAGGCATAATCTCAAGTAAGGCCCATGGAAGCTATTTCATTACTATTATTATAATCATTATTACTGTTATTATTATTATTAATAATAATAAATAAATTACTAAATAGGGGAGAATTTTAGATTTTGAACATTGGCCTTATATGTTTTATCGTGTAATGTGTATGAGCTTAGCACTCTGGGTAGGTATATTTCTAAATCAATTACAAATGTGTTTTTTTTTAAATTGCTACAAAGTTGAGAAAAAAAACTTTTAAAGTTTACTCTATATTAAAATATTTACCTCCCTCCTGTCACTCACACAAAACATATAATTTTGGCAAATTATGCAAAAAACTAATTACATTTTATTTACTAATCCTTGCTTACTTAAACTAGTGTCAGATTCAAATTGCCTGCTGCGACCTAAATATTTTTTTTTAGCAATGGGTAAGTAAATGCCTGTTAGTATTTTCAAATATCATTAAAAGAACCTGTTGATTGATAGATAAAGAAACGTGAGACCTATACTCTTATGCAGTGGTCCCCAACCTTTTGAGGTTGTCGGGCGCCAGGGGGCGGGGACACTTGCGTGCCCGGGGGTGGCCCCCCCCATAACCGCATGCCCGGGGGCGGCCCCCCCCATAGCCGCATGCCCGGGGGCGGGGCCTCCCCATAGCCATGCGCCCGAGGCCGGTGCCCCCTCCAAGGGCCGCGCGCCCGGGGCCGGCGCTCCCCTCCCCCTGCAAGAGCCGTGCGCCCGGGGCCGGAGCTCACTGTGCGCCATGTGCCCGGGGCCAGGCCAGCCCCGAGCACCTGGCGGGCGCCTGCAAATGCCCCCGCGGGCGCCATGGCACCCGCGGGCACCGTGTTGGGGGCCACGGCTCTTATGTTTCCATTATAATCTTACATGCACATCTTTAGAGCAACAGCAAGGTTTGGAAAACTTCAAAAGTTTCTGTTTGGGGAAAAAATGCAGAAGTTTGGATACTTATTTGCCTAAACTGAGTTTAGAACTATGCTGGAAATGTTAGGGATTTCTTGTGGGATTTTCTGTTTTTTTTCTCTCTCTTCGGATTGGAAACAATATGGCTACGTCTAGACTGGTATGATTTTGCGGAAATACTTTTAACGGAATTTTTTTTCCGTTAAAAGTATTTCCGCAAAAGAGCGTTTAGATTGGCACGGATGCTTTTGCACAAAAAGTGCTTTTGCGCAAAAGCATCCGTGTGAAGTATAGATGCGCTTTTGCGCAAGAAAGCTCCGATGGCCATTTTAGCCATCAGGCTTTCTTGCGTAAAAAATTAAGGTGCCTGTCTACGCTGGCCCTCTTGCGCAAGTATTTTTCAGGTTTATCCCTGAGCGGGAGTGTCAAAGTATTTGCACAAGAAGCACTGAATTCTTACATTAGAACTATGTAGCACTTTAAAGACTAACAAGATGGTTTGTTAGATGACTGAGCTTTCATGGGCCAGACCCACTTCCTCAGATCAAATAGTGGAAGAAAATTGTCACAACCATATATACCAAAGGATACAGTTAAAAAAATGATGAACATATATGACAAGAACAAATCAAATTTCAGAACAGAGGGAGGATACGGGGGTGGGTGGTTCTCTGTTCTGAAATGTTATTTGTTCTTGTCATATATGTTCATCATTTTTTTAACTGTATCCTTTGGTATATATGGTTGTGACAATTTTCTTCCACTATTTGATCTGAGGAAGTGGGTCTGGCCCACGAAAGCTCATCATCTAATAAACCATCTTGTTAGTCTTTAAAGTGCTACATAGTCCTGTATTTTGTTTCAGCTACAACAGACTAACACGGCTACATTTCTATCACTATTCTACATTAGAACATCAGTGTTCTTGCACAAATTCAAACGGCCAGTGTAGACAGCTGGCAAGTTTTTGCACAAAAGCGACTGCTTTTGCGCAAAATCTTGCCAGTCTAGACACAACCTAAAAGAACAACCTTTTATAATGCTAACAACCCTCTTGTCTCACAGTGCATCCCTGTTCCAGGGTGTCTTCAAAGGTTGATCTTATCAGGGAATTGCTCCTAGGTAAGAGGAATGAAATCATGGGGTGCAGCTTGAAGATAAATAAAACCAAGTGGCAAAACCCCAAAAGTTTTCTTGAAATGGAATTCTTGTTTTTCAGACAGTCCTGCAGCTGAATGTGCCTGGAACTGCTGCTCTAAAAGCACCAGTCTCTTTTGCTATTATGGATAATTCACATTTTTCTAAGATAGTTTAATTCTAAAAACGGAAAAAGGTTCAAGTGTTTCTCTTTTTCCTCCCGAATCACTGACTTCAGGAGCCTAAATAGGTGACCTCAAGAGTATTTGTTTAGCTCAGATAAATCCATTATATCCCTGATGCATATCTGTAACATCACAGCCTCAGTAGACTGCAAAGTCAGGACTTTATGCTGAAAACATTTAAAGAAAGATTTTTAACAGCATTTAGGCACCTAAAAGATGCAAAAACCAGGGGTGGGCCAGATATAGCCTATGGGCTGGATATGGCCTCCAAGCGTTTTGAACTGGCCCATGGCCCACCCTGCCGAGATCCCGAGACAGGTTCTCTGCCTGTTGCAACCAGAGGGTGCTCAAAATGGCTTGTAGCTCTCTCTAGGTGACGAGTGGCCCTGATGGAGTGGGGGGGGGGGGGGGGAGGGAATGGCAGGGGCAAGGGAGGAAGGAGACATTGCATGCTGCCTCCACCCCGCAGCCTTCCATGGAAAAGTGCAGTCCTTGACCACTTACCAAGATCTTGGAGTGGCCCCCCCATCAAAAATAACTGCCCACCCCCATGCAAAAAGATGCCTAGTGGGATCTTCAGAAACACCAGCCTTTTTTCACTCTTCAAAATCCCAACTCCCACTGAAATCCATGGACATTAGGTAACTAGGTCTTTGTGACAATATCATTATCTGCACTAGGCACATCTGTCAGCTGTCTAAATATCTAAAAATCTGGACCTGAGTCCCTAGTGTATAATAATCATCATATATGTGAGGAGTACTCTGGATAGTTGGTTGTGGTGGGATCTGGCCTTTATTCCAGAACTAATCACATATAATGACTTGTTCACACATGTAAGTGGAGGACTTGGTTCTGGTGAGAACAGACGTTCTCCAAAGAATACCTGTACTTGGTATACTCTGGCCTCTCCAGTTGCAGACATTTGAGCTCTTTATCTATCCACCATAATCATATCTAAGTGCCTATTATTTAGATGGTATATTTTACTTGGCACTGATTCTCCCACATCTAATCACTGTGATGAACTTGTAAGTCCAGTCTTTGTTTTTCAGCAATATGATAAAACAAACCCTAGGAGAAAGTTGAATCGGGAGACATGAAATTAAAGGTGGCCACTCCACTCCATGCTCAAGTTTACCCTGCCAACTTTACAGCAAAGCAAAGGGAAAAACAGGTTTCATTGTTTTGTTTTTTTGAATGATCATTTGCTTTATTCATAAGATTTTGTCTGATTCTATAGCCCAATCATAGCTCAATTGTAAATTCCCTAGCCTAGATACCTCGATTTCTGCCAGTGCAGCAATTGTATGTAGAATGATGTACAATGCTGAAGTTTTGAACAAAATCCTCTGATATTCAAAACTTCTTATTAAAACTATGCTGATGTATGAGTTCCAGTTGCAACCAAACAAAAACTTGGCGGTTTCTACCAACTTACACAGGAAATGTTTGGGTCATTTCAAATTTAAATCCTGAAGGATGTGAATTCAAACACATCTGGAGCAAAACTAGAACAAAAAAATCACAAATGCGCCTTAAAAAAACTGTTTAATGAAGAGTAAGTGCAGGTTAGACAAACACGTGATGCAAATGGTCTAGATAATACTTAATCCTGCCATGAGTGCACAGGACTGGACTAGATGACCTCTCAAGGTCCCTTCTAGTCCTAGGATTCTATGAATTTAATCATGTTGATAATGCACATAACTGGATGCTTATTCATAAGGGCCTAAATATTTATTTAGGCATCTAAATAATTGGCCTGATGCCTGTTCTATGCAGGAGGTAAAATTAGATTATTATCATTATTATTATGACTCCTTTTGGCCTTAAGATCTATTTTCCAAACTGCTCAGCCCCACCAGCTCCCACTTAGCTCTTTGGTAGCTGCTAAATCCTTGGGATTCTGAAAAGAGGTCATTGTAATGATTTGCAAAGTTAAACACATGGGAGCTATGCTAAGTTAGTACTGGTAAAAATATAAGTGTGTGTTATCTCTAATCTTATTAGCAATGGCATATTTTGCAGTAAGAGATATTTCAGCTGTTTTTTCTCATGAGAGCAAGTTGCTTTGGCAAACCATGCATGCAGATTGCTCAATTTTGTTGACGTAATTTTCTTATCTAGTCTCAAATTTAAAAATTGGCCACAGATTAGATGATGGGGGTTATTCTTAAAAATAAAATACAGAATAATGAAAGGAAATGTAATTCATTTTTTCATACTAATGGTTAATCACTTTTATTTCAGAGAAAAGGATTCTTTTTTTTAACTTGGATTTTTTTCCCATATCTTAATAAGCATTGCAGTTGTAGAATCTGTAAGTTGATGTAAAGTCATGGCTAGTCTGATCTGACATTGCTGTGGTATAATGAACTGGCTGATATCTGTAAGAACCCCTGTTCAATACAGGATTGAATGTCAGACTGGCAAGATCTTCCTCAACTGGGCGACCTACCAAGAGGCTTAAGACTATCAACACTTAGGCTCCGTTGGCTCAGACCTGTGCTTTGAAGCCAAATGATGATGTCAGTGGGACTTAAAGCAAATGTTTAACTTAAAGCATGTGTGAGCTGCTGTCCTGAATAGGGACGGATTTCCACACACAATCAAAGTTAAATGTCTTTTAATGCTTTGTTGCATCAAGGCTTTAGCAATGGTATTTCCACTAACAACTCCACGACTGTGCAGGGAGATGTTACCAAGTGCTTTAGGCAGAGGAACAAGACAACATTTAATTGTGCTTCCACGGCTGCTACTATGCACTGACAAATCACTCAGGATGTGATCCATGAAGGTACTTAGGAGCCTAAGTCCCTCATTTAGGTGCCACTGAGATCTAAAACTCCCACTCGGGTATTGCATTGCCAAGTAGATACCTAAACTCGCTCGGTGCCTAGGTTTTTGCTTTTTGCATGCACACTATAGCCTGACTCCAAGCATCCACGCACCTATCTCCTCCCACAACATGTGCTTTCCTGCCTCTTGATAGGTGCCTTGACGTCTTATCTCCTGCCTCAGCCCCAGAATGATTCAAAAGCTGGAAAGACAGGAAGTTGGCAAACTAAGTCATATACAAGAGCCCAATCCAGCAGGTGGCCTATGAGCAAGCCCCTCACATGAGTTTACACAAAGCTGCCAAGTGGGAAGATGGATGATCTCCTTTATAACCATTAGCTTCGTGGTTAGGATCATCAGCAAGGTTGTGCAAGACTCATGGTATAAGCCCTCCTTCCACCTGAGAGTGAGAAGGGATTTGAACATGAATCAGCCACCTTAGGTGAGTGTCCTAACCACTAAGCTATGAAATAGTTTGATGTGGGGCTCTCTCAATCTCTTCCATTTGAATTAAGTAACTGAATCATTAAATACTAATTGGCCCACTACAAAAATTAGAATGATGCTATTGCCTAATGTATTCATGTCAGAGGTGGCTGATCTCACTTCAAAACTTTCCCTTCCGGGGGTCTCCCACCTCTGAGGTGAGACCCACAACCACGAGGCTAAAGACTGATTTCCTCCCTGGATAATCCTTTCCCTTGATTTGTTTCAGGCCCTGTTCACAACTTAAAAGGCTGACTGCCTATCTTTATCCAACTCTTGGATCAGTGGTGGAGCTAGGTCCCTCCCTGCAGTCAAGATGTAGGCACCTATTTCTGAGAGAATCATGGGCTTAGCAAACTCCCATTTCATCAGCATCTCCCACTGGCTGGGTCCCCATCTAGCATACTGGCTTTTGTGAATCCCATTCTAAGGTGTCTCTCTCTTTGTAGGTGCCTCACTCAGGCTTCGTGGATCACAGTGTCAATCCTGCGTTATTTTTTCTAGGGCTACCTCTACACTGCAAGGTTTTTGTGACCACACCTCAAATGTGCTTTTGCACAAGTAAATCAACAGTAAAACAGCAGAAGGGAGAGCTTTTTCCAGCGTAGGTAAACCTCCTTTTACGAGCCATAACTCCTGTTTCCGCTACAGCTGTTGTGCAAAATGGTACGTGTGGGCACTCCAGAGAGGTTTCCTGCACAAGAAACCCTTATGGGAAAAAGCACAGGTGAATGACAATCAGAGCTTTCTCGTGCAAGAGCGTCCATGCAGTATGGACGCTTTTGTGATGTGCTTTGAGGTGTGGATGTGCTCTTGCACAAGAAGTTTTTGCACAAAAACTCTTGCACAAAAGGCTTGTTGCGCAAGAAGCATGTAGTGTAGATGTAGCCTAGGTGCCTAAGAGGCAGGTGCTGAGACTCTAAGTATTACATAATGCCTAAATCCCTTAGTGTATCCCACATTTAACCTCTATCTCTCAGTAACCCCATCTGTAAAATTGGGCTATTCAATACCTACCAACACCTTGAGAGCCTTGGCTTAAAAAGCATGAATTGTTATTGGCATCTTTGTTATATATTTCTTATATCTAGTAGATACTTTAAAAAAAAATTACACTACAATGGGGAAGGTTTCTTGTACGTTTGTAGATGTTTGTGGTTCCATGAAAATGGATCTTTTAAGAACATTAGAGAGACAAGAGAATTATTGTACCACTGAGAAACAGGAGAATTATTTCATAACTTAATGTCAGGGCCCAGTGTCTCAGCCGGTTGTAACTCAGCTGAGCATCTTAATGCCACTGACATTCTGACTCTGATTTTCTCATTATTCAAGACCACTAAAAGCAGAAGTGATGTACATGTTAAATTTGGCAGCTGCAACATTCTAGCATAGGGCTTTGCAGGACCTTGATGTTCTCTTTACACTTCAACATCAGGTGCATTAAAAAAAAAAAGAATTTTGTGTTGACCATGATACCCCTTGTCTTTATTTAAATCCTCCTAATCCAACATAGTGGCTGAATTTATGAGTACAGTCATGTGCTAGTTAAGACTCAGGGCTTAATGCCATTTTATAGGTGAAAAGACCATAAGTCATCTTGTGAAGCCTGTTTCTTGGCCTTAATCATTAAGCTAATGGCTGCCAAGCAGAACAGTAGCGTTCACCCCAAACACCTTGATCATTATTTTTGGAGATCACTTTCATACTGATCAGTGAGCGAATTTGAGTTGGACTGAGTTGTGATTCTCTATAGAGTTAGCATCTGCTTTTAACCAACAGACCTCACATTTGGTAGATTGTGAGTAGTCCCATTTGTTGTTTCCAATTGGGCATTTTACTTCACTGTCCAAATAACTGCAGAAATAATCCCTTTAGCTGCTTGATATGAATTATGAATGTGCTGGCAGTGTTGAATTTAAAATGCATGTCAACATTTTAGCATCTGAACATCCTATGTAAATGCAAGCTTTTAGCAGAATTGCAATTTAACAAATTACAGTTTGTGACTCTAATTTATGAGAACTATGTAAATACCTAGGATTTTTATAGCTGCTGCTGCTTAAATTACTCACAAATTACTAATTATGCCTTTTTCAGCTGCAGGATATGCAAATTCAATTTCACAAAGTAAGAAGCATTCAAGAATAGTCTGATTTTGGAAACCCTATGCAGTGTAGCTTTATTAACACTAGAGAGCACTATTTTAACAGAGACTTTATTTTTTCTGTCAGCCTCTGTTATATTTGGAATCCAAAATAGGAAGTATAATATGCATTAAGAACAAAGCATGATTTCCTTAAGAAGGTAACTGATTTTCTAGTATGTTGGCTTTGCAGTTGGGAAGCCACTCCTTCCCAGAAGAGAGTCCTTCACTTCTTTTGTATGGCCTGTGTTCTTTGCTCCAAAGTATAGGCCTTTACATTTAGCCATATTTAAAAGCATATTGTTTACATGTGCCAGGTTTACTAAGAAATCCAGATTGGTCTGGGTCAGTGATGTATGATGAGAGTCCCAGGCTAGAAGGGACCATGGTGAGTATCTAGTTTGACCTCTTGTATTATAACAAAAGTCATCAGGTTCCAGTTCCCTTATGCTAATGAATTTTAATTATTTATGCACAGCAGAACACCTTCAACAGGAGAAACCCACCCCAGAATATCCCACCACTCAGGATACCTTTTTGGGGAGAGATGCGAGATTGAAGGTCACATCTCTGCTCCCCATTGGGATCCAAGCCCCCGATATCCTGACTTAACTGTATAAAACAAACTCCTCCAGGATCCATGGCTGTGAATGCCTAGTGAAAGGCTCTGCCTTCCTCTACTTCTTAGAGGCTCAGGGATTAGGTCATATCATCTCCTCTCCCCATGATTCCTGCACTCACTGTTTATGCTCAATAATAACAGAATGATACCTCTCCAAAACAAGCCATTTGCCCTTTCCTTCCCTTTCTGCTCTCAGGGCACTCAGATAAATACTCAGTCTGCAAGGGACCTTTTGTACTTTTGTGCTTTTCAACTGGGTGCCACATCTACTTTGCTACCAAGTATTACAGGTACTTTGAGATAAATTGTTAGTCATGAGTAGTAGCCCCTGTTATTCAAACTGATACGTCCATTTCTTATTGACAAACAGATGCTGTAATTATTTCCAGGCAGATATGGTGGGTTTCTTTGGGAGGAGAAAGTCTTGGCCACAGACATTTCACAAAGCAGTTATTGACATTGCAGAGTTAGAGGGTCTGATGTTGATCTTACATATGAATCAGGAGTGGTTCCTCTAATGCCAATGAAGATTGAGTAAAAGAGTTTGAAATCAGAATTTATAGCAGCAGTGGGCAAATACCGGCCCACGAGCCAGATACGATTTGTCGAGGTTAATCCATGGCAAGCTGCCACTAATGTATTTCTGCATACCTCTGCAGGTATTGGTGTTTGAAGCTGTCATTGGCTATTGATCACCATTTCCGCCAGTTAGGACACTGCTTCTCACAGCCCCTGTCCACACCACATCCCACAGCTCCCATTGGCCAGGAATGGGACACACAGGCTATGTCAAGACTCAGAGTTTTATCGGGAAAAGATACGCAAATTGCAAACCTCAATTTGCATATCTTTTTCTGCTTTTTTTTTCTGGAAGAGGCTTTTCCAAAATTTGGCCCGTCTACAGGAGGGCAAATTTCAGAAAAACTTCTTCTTTCAAAACAGGAATACAGGGATGCCAAAAGAATGAGCCTGCTTCCCAGAAAAACTCTGCCGTCTAGACAAAGCCACAGGTAAATAAAGCAGCGGTGGCCAGCCACGGGCTAACCCTGGTGAACCACCTCCATTTTATTGCCCACCCCTGATTTATAGTAAATTGGGCTTATAGAAATCATAAAGTGCAAAACTACAGGACAATTCATGCTTCAAATTATGTACGTGCTTAGATCTCTAAGGCTAATGATTAAATTTCTAAATCTAATGTACCTGCATCTCGTCACATTTAAACCCATCCCACCCTGCTCTAAAACATTATACAAGGACCAAAGCACTGGGTATCCAGGCTCTATCTACTTAAATACAGCCCCATCACCAGTGCCAAAGTATCCAGCACCAAAGCACTTCTAAAAGAAAAAAGAACAAAGTCTATGACTCTGTGTAGGGCCCAGTGTCCCTAAAGATTTAAAAGCACTTCATTCACACCACTGTTGAAATGCGGGCCTCTCTAAATTCAGGCTAGCTACCCACTTGCATACAGCATGTTGCACTAGGAGGGGGAAACTGTGAATCTATAAGCTAGCAGTGTTTTGTTTTGTTTTTTGAAGACCCACCATGTTTCAGTTAGTAATTGCCGGGATTGTATGCAAGTAAAATGCTACACAGTTCATTGCTCATTTTATACTTCATAAAATATTTAAAACCTTTCCATGTTGTGTAGCCATGCGTCAGCAGGCTGTCACTTTAATGCCTTTAATTGCCTCTAGTGCTTATGTCCTCCCACGGTTTGGTGGGGAAAAGAATGATCAGTGTTTAGTCTCTAAATCCTCTGTATTAAGAGAATCAAATGGTATATGAAACTGTACTCTTGTGCATACCCCAGTGACTGTCACCAATACAGAATCCCAAGAGCAAAACACATGGTTATTGAATCAGTAGGCTAATAACATTTGCAGACTGAGTCAAGTGAGGGGGAAAAGAAAAAAGAAGAATCCAGAGCATTAGGCTGTGGTTTCTGGGTTTCAAGTCTTCACACTCATGACTAATTGGAGTACACCTGCTACACAATAGAAATAAAGAGGAAAATGGAAGTTAACCTGCAGAGCAGAATCAACAGCAGTGAATTTCCCAGAGGAATTAGGCTTGCAACATTCATATGCTGATTTTGTTTAATAACACCCATGAGGACTGAAAGACCTGTTTCTGGGAAGTCTGTTAGGTTGCAAAGACTAAGGATTTTGATAGTGCAAGCTGTGGAAGTCCCTAGGTGCAGTAAAATTGCTGAAGAGAGATTGTCAAACTCTTGACAAACTCACTATTCAGTGCTTCTCTCTCAATGTGATAAGTGTGACTTGTGTGTGTGATACTTCATTCTCAAGCATAGTGCAAACCTTGATCATTGAAAAATGCTTTGAGGTCTTCATGTTAAATTGCTTGAAGAAATTCAAAATATTTTTATGGTGTGTGTGTGCGTGCATGCAAATATTGATACTGGCTTGTGAAAAATCTGTTTGCCCATTCAGCAGGAATGAGTGAGCTCTTTATTTTAAGAAGTAAATAAAACATCATTCATTTGTTTTATTATTACTGCTTATAGCAAAGAATCTGTATATATACACTGGTCATTTCTCATTATGGATCTCTAAGTGTGAAATACAGCCCTCATCACCATAGAATCTGGGCACCTCACAGTCTTTAATGTGTTTTTCATTGTGACATAACCATGAGAAAGGAAATGCTACTATCCCCATTTTACAGATGGGAAACAGTGTAAGTTGCAATTTCTACACACACATGCTATTCTGCAAAGCATTCATAACAATCACTTTTTAAAATCACAATTTTCAAATCTCCCTCAATTGTACTTTTCATTGATGGTCTGATAAACAATGAGTCACTGCTGCAAAGTCAAAACCATTGGAATGGTCTGGAAATAGATTATAAATATAAACTGATATTTCCTACAAATAGTTTTCTCGGCACGAATGTGGGCAAATGAGTCTGAATAAAATTAAGAGACAGAGACAACCAAGCATCAATTGGCAACATTTCTGCAAGTTTAGCATCTTCACTTCTTGCATGTAAGGAGCAATAGCTTTTCAGATTTCATAAGGCAAACTTATCAGTGCAGAGTGTCCCTGCCTGTTTTGTTTACTATAAATATATCCATAACACAACTTCCCCTCCTCCCCGGTACATTTTTCAAGATGCAAGAGTTCATCACATGCCTATCAGATCATATGGCACACTGAATGCCCCAATAGCAGCTACTTGGGTGACATCAGACAGTCACTGCACTCTGGGTCCCTCCAATTCCTCTACATCTTTGGATAAACTCACACAGGAAAATGATAGAAGAGAAAAAAATTACATCACCTGTGGGATAACTCTTTCCATACAGTGATCACACTATATCTCAGCTATCAGTTCTCATCCTCAAAGGAAATATGCATAGTGCTTTCAAAAGCTGAGTGTAGGAGCTAAGCTTTGATAGACACTAAAAATCCTGCTTTTAATAAGGGTACTGAGTTTATGGTTACTACAGAAATATAATAACCCACTATCCTCCATTTTTGTACTATGACTACAGGGATGTTGGCAGGTGACTTTACCTTGAATCATCTATCAGAATATATTGCTAACTACTTGCACTAAATAATGTGTTTGAACATGTATTGAGCTGGGACACTCTGAATAGCTTTCCCAGATATGAAGAAAAGCTCTGTGTAGCTAGAAATCTGGTCTCTCGCACCAATAGAAGTTGGTCCAAGAAAAGATATTACTTCACTCAACTTGTTTCTCCAATACCCACAAGAATTTGTTTAGTTAGTTTCTGCCTCCTTTATTTACTAGAAACATATTCACAATAGCTAATGGTTTTAGCAATTGCTTGTTCTGGCTTGTCTTAGCTTAACTTGTCTTAGCTTAACCTGCTCATATCATACATTAGGCCTACAAACATGGTTAGTTTTTTTAGTGTTTCCTCCTGGGTCTTCTCTGGGTCCCTCCAATTCCTCTGCATCTTTGCTGCCACAGCTTACCCAACAACAAATAGTCTTGCAGCACCTTAAAGACTAACAAAACATGTAGATGGTATCATGAGCTTTCGTGGGCACAACCCACTTCTTCAGATAAATGAAGTTAGTAAAGGTCCAGGTTCTAAATAAATAGGGGATGGACGCAGGGAGAGAGAAGTTAAAAATGGGAAGAGAAATAGTCATTTAGAGTGTCCATACTACATGAAGCTGATAGAGAAGATGCAAATTGTTCTTAAGTATCTGTTATTTTTTTTATGTCATTAGGATGTGGAATGCGGTGAGCCATCCAGCCAATGTCTTTATTCATACCTTTGTGATAGGAATCAAACCTGTAAATGAAGTTACTTTCTAAGGCTTCCCTGTGTAGTTGGCTTGTGCAACTGGCCTGAAACAACATAATGACTTTGAGATCCTCTAATGAGTGCCCGGGATGGTGTTCCCCAGCAGGTTTCTGATTTGTGTTAATCAATTCTTTCCTGTAGAGACTGTCCAGCATGGCCAATATACATGGCAGTTATCCAGTTATTCCCCATTTTGAAGTTGTGTATTTGATTTTGCCTTTCTAATTGTAGTACTGTACTTTGGAGTTTTCTAATTGAATTTCAAATTGTTGATTTCAGACCAATTCTCTAAACTTTCAAGGTCATTTTGAATTCAAATCCTGCCCTCTTAAGTTATAGCAATGCCTCTCAGCTTATCTTCCATAAATTTTAGAAGCATACACTCCACACCAAGAAGTTAAAGAAAATATTGAATAGAACCAGACCTACAATAAATCCATGTAGGTCGCTGCTACATACATTCTCCTATTTTCACAGAAAATCATTGAGAACTACTCATTGAGTATAATATTTCAATCAGTTTTGCATGTACCTTATAGTTGTTTCCTCCAGACCACATTTTCCTCACTTACTTATGAAAATGTCATATTGGACTGTGTACAAAGCATTATTAAAATCAGCTCTATATCTTCCTCTGTCAACTTGGCCCATAGCCTCATCAAAGAAGGAAATTAAATTGATTTGGCAAGATTTAGTCTTATAAATCCATGCTGGCTGTTCCTTATAACCCTATTTACAAATTGTTTAATATTTTGTTTCAGTATCCTTCCTGATATTGAAGTTAGGAGGACTGGTCTATAATTCACTGAATCATTTTTGTTCCCCTTTTTTAACATTAATAGTGTGTTTGGCTGTTCTTTCCCTACTCTGGCTTGTGTTTCTCCCCCCATTATTAATACTATCATGTTAAGAATTTGATCATAAATAACTTTTAAAGTGAAAGACTGATGCAAAATTGGCATTAAACACTTCTGGCTTCTTGATAACATTTAGTATTAGCTCTCCATCTATGTTGGGTAGTGGACCTACACTTTCCTTAGTTTTTCTAATGCTTCTACTATGTTTATAGAACCTTTTATGCCCCTTCCTAGGTGTAACTCATTTTATGCCTTAACTTGACTGATTTTGCTTTTTTGATTATGGTCTTCTTTTGTAATTATCCTTAGAAATGTATCCAAGATTCCATTCTTTGTAGTGTTTTTTTTTTCATGTTATTGAAGACCACTGGTGGAGCTATGTTGGCCACTTATTATTCTGTCTTTCATTCCTTCACATTGGAGTCGTTTTCGTGACTTTCATATTGTCTTTGAGAAACTGCCACCTTTTGAACTTGAACTTATTTTTCACCAGTTCTGAGTATCCATTTAAAAAGAAAATCCATTCTCTTTATTCTTCTTTCATGCCTTCCTTTCCTTAGAATCATGATTTCTACCATTTCATGACTACTTTCATTCAAATTGCCCTCAACATTTAGATACACAAGCAATTCCTCTCTATTGGTCAGAATCAAGTAAAAGAGACTGTCCCCAGGGTTGCTTCCTCAACCTTGTGAAACAAGTAGGTGTCCCAATCCACTCCAACACATACTGAATATTTTGCATTTCTCATTATTTTTCCAACAGATATCCTGTTCCTACCAAATCTTGTATTTTGGATATTTTTCTTATTTGTACCAGAAATGCCTTATGTACAATATTCTCCTGATTTGGTGGGGTCAACTAGATCCCTACTATGATATCCATCACTCTTATTTTTTTCTCTTTTATTTTCACCCAGAGACATTCCACTGTTCTGCTTCTCACCTCCTTGTGGACTTCAGAACATGTGTATACATATTTTTGATATATTATACAACATCTTCTCTCTTTTGTCCCTGCCTGTCATTTCTGAACAAGATGCATCCTTTCCTACCAATATTCTAGTCATAAGGTTTATCCCATAAAGTCTCAGTGATGCAAATTATTTCATAATTTATCTTATATATTAATACTTACAGTTCTTCCTGTTCATTCACCAGACTCCTTGACTTTCTTTATAGACATCTGTAAAGGTCTTAGAGGGGTAGCTGTGTCAGTCTGTAACTTTAAAAGTGAGTAGTCTTTCATTGGCAAAACCCACTTCTTCAGATGATCAAGATCATCTCATCATGACGAAGTGGGTTTTGCACAAGAAAGCTCATGATGATATATATAGTTAGTCTCTAAGGGTATGTCTACACTACCCCGCTAGTTCGAACTAGCAGGGGTAATGTAGTCATCCGCAATTGCAAATGAAGCCCGGGATTTGAATTTCCTGGGCTTCATTTGCATAAAGCCGGCCAGCACCATTTTTAAATGCCGGCTAGTTCGAACCCCGTGCCGCGCGGCTACACGCGACATGGGGTTCGAACTAGCCGGAATTTAAAAATGGCGCTGGCCGGCTTTATGCAAATGAAGCCCGGGAAATTCAAATCCCGGGCTTCATTTGCAATTGTGGATGACTACATTACCCCCGCTAGTTCGAACTAGTGGGGTAGTGTAGACATACCCTAAGGTGCCACAGGCCTACTCATTGTTTATATAGCCATCTAAGATGGTGAGCGAATTTCCACATTGTTATCTCTCTTGTTGTTCGTTAGTGTAATTTTCCAATTCTTCCCACCCCTCCCCCCCCAAAACTGCTGAACATCTGTTAAGGTCACTATTTTTACTCCAACCTGTTGTCTTTTGTTACCTGCCATCTTTTTATCAAAATTAAAGCCTTCCTCACTAAGTTAGCATGTCACTGTCCCCTTCTTGGTCATAAGGACCTCATTGCTTCCATACGGTCCTCCTTCCCAGAACAACAGCACATGGTCATGGAAGTCAAAGCCACACTGTCAATCCTAACAGCACAGTCATGCCTTCATCACTGATATGAATATGTTCTGTCTTAGCCCTTACTCTCAGCTTGGAAGATGGGTAGGAGTGCCATCTGTATGAGAGCAGAAGCTTCAGCTCAAAGCTAATGAAAGAAGTGCCTAATCTATTGGTGGTATGGCAGCTGCTTGTTTTAAAGAGGGATGTAAAAGATTAAGTGGCACATTTATCTAGTCTGACAAGTAGATCTTCCCATGCATAGAAAGCATACTGGGAAGAAAAAAAACACAGAGGTGATTGAGAGAGAACTGGACGAGCAGTTGATCAAAGCTATCATTATTGGTAGAAACCAACTCATGGTGTCATGTGTGTAAATATTTAAGGGAGATATATTTGTCATTTCTGGTAAAATAGGACCAGAGCTAAATCCAGCAACAAAAGATACAAATACAGGGACCCATGTCACTCTTTCAGAAATGCAAATACTGGCGAGTTAAATGCTACTGGGTCAGACAAGCAGAGTACCTGGCCAAATCAGAAATAACATACCCTGCTTATTGCCATACTGAAAACCTCTTTTTTAATCCAAATATGTTACACTTAAGTGTTAAAGGAAAGCACTTTTGCATCCTGAGATTTGCAATTCAAAGTTGCATCAGACAACATGATAAATAAGTTATACAATCCATTCTTGTTTTCACTCATTTCCTTTCCCTCACCAATCCATCAACCTACTGCATGCAACAACTCGGTGTAGCTATACATCTGAATAAATAAATACTAGTGGGCTACTCCCTGTGCTTGCTATGCTCACTAACCCCCTTCTCTCTGGAGCCTTTCATGGCCAAAGAGCACGAGAGCATGATGACATCCAGAGAGCATGAAAGCATGCTGATGTCCAGAGTGTGTGATGATGTCATTCTGTCGCCCATCAGGAAAAGCTTTTTTATATAGAGAGAGAGATTTGTTTGAGGTGAATAGGAATCTAAAGCTGTTTTTTTTTAATTTTATGGTCTAGATTGTTAATGGATAGTGTTGGCTACTTGGACACAATTTAAACATATATTAGCCTATTTAGAACAATACTATCCCATATAGAAAACTACTCAAGTGCTTGGTCCAGCTACCATTCAAGTCAGCCAAATAGCTCCCACTGACACTCATAATGTAGGCTCAAGCCTAGATGTGATGATGATTCACTGGGCTGCTAACTGTGATGGGACATATATTAAATGTAGGTGATGTGAGTGACAGACTCAGCCTTGTGAAGGGGGAGGAAGATGGCCAAAGTACAGCCTGAAAAATTGAAATGTTTCAAATATTTCAAATGTTGACACTTTCCTTTCTCCCCCTGACAAAACTGAAAATTTGGGCAACACAATCTCACCATTTTTCGAAGAAGCTTTACATCTGACCACAAGGGGAGGAGTAGCTACATATTTATTTCAAAATTTGAGCTGTCTTGCATTTGAAACGTACCTCTGTGCATACCATCACAGAACCTAAGCATTGCTTATATCCCACGAGTCCATCATTGAACAAAATTAGTTTCACTCTGAAAACGTGGACTATTAAGAAACTAACCTCCCTTGTAAAGCCCTTTGAGATTTACCCATGAACAGCACTACATGAGAGTCAGGTATTTAGTACATATATATTATATTCATTAATATCAGACTCCCCCTTACCTATCCACAAACCCAAGCCACCTAGTTTGCTTGACCTTCTTTTACGATAACTACATAGCTCTTTCTTCTACAAGTAGATGAAATCAGTGTTATAAAATGATGTTGATCTTGTTTCTATGACATTTCAAACCTAAATTCTATACACAGATTAAAATAAATGTTAATCCAAGATGATGTGGGAGGAAGTTAACTTGGCTGACTACTTCTTAATTGACACACTTAGAAAACAATTAAAATAATATTTTATTCTTAAAAGCTAACCATCCTTGACACCCATTAATAGCCCGATCTTTCACTCTTACCACAAACACTCATTAAATACAATGGTTTTACAGTGTTAATATATCCAACCTGAATTCTTCTGTGAGTGTCAATTGGAATTTAACCTGAAGTATTACATATGCTTTTGTTTCAGAGAAGTTGAATATAAAACTATTTTTACAATGAAGTAAAATTGTACAACACTTCCCAATTTCAAACACAAGATGGCACCATAACTAATGGTTTTCAGCATTATTCCTTGTTTGAGTACATGGCAACTTTTAACGATGCAGAATTTTACTAGCAATGAGGTAGCTTCCCTGCATTCTTATATCCTATATATGTGTTCTTAAATACTATATAGTTGCTATCATCCTAATAACCCCCCCAATCACTATTCATCCCAGTGTACTACATTATTACACATCCAGAACCAGGCTATGCTTTCAAACTCACACATTTTGAAAGGTAGGCAATACCAGTATTAAAGCTGAATGTGCCACCTTATTTCATCCTTCTTATGCATATTCATTAGTCTGTACTGAGTATGTGTAAGCTAAGATTTTTATTTTTTTTAAGTGCTACAATTTGGCCAAGGTTGAGTGGATTTTCACAGAATTGGCAACAATTGCATGCCTGTCACTATGACAACCCTCCTTATCATTGCCAAATGTAAAGACCTGGCTCCATAAAAGTGCTCGAGCTTCTGAAAAAAAACCCAGTTATAAGATTTGTTTAACATGTGTGTGCTAGGGTGGGGTCAGCCCCAAGGCCCCTTGCTGGAAGCCTCAGTATCCTGCCACAGCCATCCCAGGTAAGTAGCATTAGAAGAGTAATCCAAGCAACCGAGAGTGACTGCAGGAGAAGCAGCCAATCAGAGAGGCTGCA
Organism: Pelodiscus sinensis; assembly: GCF_049634645.1. Classification (NCBI taxonomy): domain Eukaryota; kingdom Metazoa; phylum Chordata; order Testudines; family Trionychidae; genus Pelodiscus; species Pelodiscus sinensis. The sequence continues at coordinate 314,300,948 of NC_134711.1, forward strand.
GAGAGCAGCCAGTGAGGTGGTAAGGCAGCAATATAAAAGGAGCAGAAACAGTTTTTTGCTGGAGCATGAGACATGCAGAAGGTGCTCCTGACTGGTCAAAGGAAACTGAAGGACCAAAGACCATGAACAACTCAGAACCAGTAGGGAACGTGGCAATGCAGAAGAATTCCTGACTGTCTGCTGGACCTGAGCTTGGATGACCCTTGAAGTAAGGGTGAAGCTTTGGTGAAGGTTAGGCTTCAGGGAAGTGGCCCAAGGAAATGAAAGCATTTTAATTAAAAGGACACCATGGAATATGTCTGTTATTCTTAGGGCCCCTGAGTTGGGATCCCTCCTCCCCCATATGCCACTGGGGAACTGGCCTACAATCAGACAACAAGAAATACAAAGAACTATCCAGAAAGGGAACCAAACTACTTAGTGGCTCAGCTGGAGAGCTGAGGCCAGAGTAGACCCAAGAGGGTGAAACCATTGTATCAAGGAAAGATGGCCTGGAGGTACAGCCTGACACCATGGTCAGAACTACTTAAAGACTCACTCATCCAGAAGGGAAACTTACAAGAAGTAGATGCCACAATGTTGCATTTGGTACTAGAAGTGAGACCCTCTGAACTGATCCCTGATAAGGAAGGGGAGTGACCACTGAAGTGATGACCTGCCTACTGGTGGCAGGCAAGCAGCAGTATCATGCAGCAGCTATGCAATAGCACCAAGAGCAGTAGCAGCAGGACCTGCTGATGAATTAATGGAGAACCTGTAGAGGCAATGGAAGACCCAGTCTTTGGCACAGCAATAGAGGTAGAAGATCCATTCCAACCAGCAGGATCAGATAAAGAAGTAGTTGGGTAACACCATACTGGAGGATGCCATTAGAAATGGAACTGGTGGTTAACTGGCTCAGGGTTTGGTGAATCTTGGGCTGAGGAATCTCCCCAAAGCCTTCTTTCAGACCTTTGAGTGGGTGGAAAAAGCAACGGACTGGAGAGAGTTGACATGGGCAGGCCATATACACTGTACCTGATGATTAAGGCACAGGCTGCTTACCACGTGGTAAACAATGAGCAGGGAAGTTCCTACCCAATTGTGGAAACAGCCATTTTGGATCAGCTAGGGCTAATATTGGAGGTTTATAAGCAGAAGTTCTAGATGAAGTCATTCCAGCAAGGGGCATGACCATGGGTATTGGCACAGAAGTTACAAGACCTAGTCAAATGCTGGCTTTCTCCAGAGACAAGCTTGGTGGAGGAGCTCCAAAATCAGGTGATCCTCGAAGGAACAAAGAGCTGGGTAAGGCATTAACAAGCCAACCTCAGTGCAGAAAGTAGTTGGGACACTGAAGTCTCCTTTGATGCCAAAGGAGAGGAATGGCCCAGAGTGAATGATAAACTGAGAGGATGACCCAGAGAGGTTCACAAGGGAGGATAGCCCCAAAGCTTCTAGACTCAGGGAATGTACCACAACAGCAAAGGGGTCAATGGAGCAATGCAGCCTACAGGAACTATCCATGGGAAGGGGCTAGGCAACATGGTAGTACACTACAGGTGCAGCCAGCCCGGGTATATTAAAAGGAACTGCACAGTAATGAAATATGACTACTTAAGCTGTTGTTGCAGTGTGACTAATTGTGAGGATTTACTCCAAAGATTAGGAAATAGTGACAGTCAGCAAGGAAAAAGGGAACTAGACTGGACCAATGCTGCCCAGTACATATCTCCTGTGTACATATGGAGAGACTATAGTCTATCCCATGGCAGAAGTGGAGCTTCTGTTACAGGGTTGAGATTGACTCCAACTTGAAACTGTCAAAAACCTGCTATGGCCCCTAATCTTGGGAAAAGGCTGAGTGGGCTACTCTGCCCTTGTGTGGGAAAAATGAGGACAATGATCCAGGACTAGAGAGAATGGGAGCCTGTATAAGAAGATCCCAAAGAAGAGCCAAGAGGCAAGAACAGAATGCCCAAATCATGAGGAATTCAGGCCCAGGCCCAGGCCCCGGGGGAGAGAACACAAAGCCCCCAGTGCTGTACAGCACTGTAGGAACTGAGGCTAAAAAACTCAGGGTGCATCTAGACTGGTAAGATTTTGCGCAAAAGTGGCCACCTTTGTGCAAAAACTTGCCAGCTGTCTACATTGGCCGCTTGAATTTGCGCAAGAGCACTGACGTTCTAATGTAAGAATTCAGTGCTTCTTGCACAAATACTTTGACGCTCCCGCTCAGGGATAAGCCCTCTTGCGCAAGAGGGCCAGTGTAGACAGGCACCTTAATTTTTTGGCGCAATAAAGCCCGATGGCTAAAATGGCCATTGGAGCTTTCTTGCGCAAAAGCGCGTTTACACTTCGCACGGATGCTTTTGTGCAAAAGCACTTTTTTGTGCAAAAGCATCTGTGCCAATCTAGATGCTCTTTTGCAGAAATACATTTAACGGAAAAACTTTTCCGTTAAAAGTATTTCCGCAAAATCATGCCAGTCTAGGTGCAGCCCCAGTGTGCTAACGGGCAGGAAAACAGAGACAGAATCACCACAGGGAACAGTAAAAGAGAAAGATCAGAGTAGAGAACAGGGCCCTTTGATAAGGAATAGAATGGTGTAGGCAGGCCTTGTCAGCTCCCCACTAAGAGACAATGACCTAGCAAAGTGGCTAAAGAAGAGGAATTGGAGGATCTCAAATGCTGTAATGAACAGCTGACTAAACAACTCCAGGTCCCCAAGGATGGAAAAATAATGCTTGCTCCACACAGGATATGATTGTGAGTTGTGATTAGAGGCTTGGCGTACAAAAACCAAAATCCCACACTAGAATGTGCGTCAAGGGACCATGAACATGCCATACTTTCCAGGTAAATAATACATGGATGAATAGACCCTCCAGACTAGGGCAAAGACTAGCCAGAGGCTCCATTGACAGAGATGTCTGTGGGAGAGAGCCCAGCCTGAAAATGGCAAAAAACTAAGACAAGTTCTCTAGGAGAAGAAACCTCAGAGAAAAGGATCCTGGGAGATCAGGGCAAAGAGACTATAACAAATAGCCCTCCATACTGAGAGGTCCTGCTAGAGTAAAAAGAGGGATTATCTTCTATAGAACTATCACCCCAATGCTGTCAGGCAGGGAAAGGGCCAGAAGCCTCATACTGGATGTCTCAACATCCTGCCTTATTCATCCCAGGAAAGGAGCAATAAAGGACTCCTCCAAGCAGCCAACAGTGTCTGTAGGAGCAGCACAGGAGGGCCCAGCAGGACCATATAAAACATATAAAAGAAGCTGCAGAGCCAGAGACAGTTTCTTGCTTGAAGCTAGAGAAGTGCAAATGATGCTTTCTCTGGCAAAAGGGAACTGCAGCACCATGGACAGCTCAGCACAAGCTGGATCTAGGGCACAGAGGAAGAGCTCAGGACTGCCTGCTTGTCCTGAACTTGGATGAGCCCTGAGGTACAGGTAAAGCTTTGGTGAAGGTTGACGTTGCAGGGAATTGACCCAGGGAATGGAAAGCAGTGTAGTTAAAGGGACACAAAACACCTGGCTGCTATTCTTAGGATCCCTGGGTTGGGACCCAGAATATATGAGTGGGCATAGGTCCCCCCACATAGACCACTGGGGAATTGTCCTGCAGTGATCAGACAGTGAGGAACCTGCCCCCACCCCCTCTGAAAGGGAAATTGAATTTCTTAGTGGCCCATCTGGAGAACTGAGACCAGAGTGGAGCAAGAGGGTAAAACCATTGCCTCCAGGAGGGTAGCATGGGGGTAGGGCTTGATGCCAGGACTACTTAAGGATTGTGGACGTACACAACCAGAAGGCACATTCATAAAAAAAATCTGTGCCAAAACCTTATGTAACCCCCTTTTTCCTCACCGGGTTACTCAGGAGCAGGTCACACTCACAGGTGTGCCTGGGTGCCTGATGTTTTAACCCAAAAGGAGATCCTGAGCACCCCAGTAGTGATGATGTTTAATTTGGGGAAAAACCATTCCACCCCCTTGCTGCAGTCCCTTGCTCGTAATGAATGTACAATGGCAGTGCCTCCACCTGGCTGACCTTGTACACACTTACTGGTGTGCCTTGAGAGCCTCCAGGAATATACTTATTCCAACTATAATCTGGATCTAATTCCAGAACAACTACAAATCTTATACATCTAATAGACTACATTGAAATAAACAATCTTTACTTAAATAAACAGGGTTTAACAGATTAACATTGAATAGCATTAACAAAGTGCACACAATAATTGGGGCTTATATTTCTAACATTTGTACTGACAGTATTGATCCCACCGCAGAGTGGGCACACCCCTGGACTCACAGTCTCAGACTCTTGCTTGTGTGGGCACTCTTGAAGAACTGCAGCTGTAGAGGAGATTCAGTCCAAGCTAGACAGCAGCTCTGTCCCAGGCAGCACTTTTTCAACCAGGCCCAATTACTTACTGCCTCATGCTGTGCCTGTCAGAAACAGCCTGTAGATGCCAGTTCCATAGGCATCTAGTCCCAGTCTGTAGCTGCACTCTAACAGCTCCTGGACTGGATCAATCTATTTGGCAGCAACCTGGCTCCCCTTTGGTTCCAAACTCCAAGGCAGAGTCCCAGGCTGCTAGGCCTCTTTTCTTCATGCACATGGAGAGAGAGTCATCTCTCCCCAAGAGTCCTTCCTTTCTGTTTTTCCCAAGGGCTCATGGGAATTGTAGTCTGGATTGCAGCACACAGCGTCCTTCCAGGAAAAGAACAGAGGCCTCTTTAGTAAGGGGACTACACTTACAATGGGCAAAAACATGTATTTTAAACCCAGTCAGATTCTAAGAAATGGCTGAACCATTTTTTGTTAAAACAAAAAATTCTGCCTGAGGCAGACAATCTGCATGAAAACTCTCAGCTGAAAGGGTAATAAATAGGCAATGTTATAAGTGCCTGAAAACAAGGTGCTTATATAATGGGAAGTTGTTGACAATCTTAACTGCACACAGGACTCCCACCTTCCCCTATAATTTATTGATTATGGAAGAAGGTAGAACTGGCAATTGGTATTTAATCTAAGAATAGATTTCAATTAATAAGAAACTCAGCCTGATGAATTTAGGCCCTAATTCAAGAAATTTACTTTGATGAAATGTAGCCTTTTGCCTTGATTGTGTCCAGCCATATATGAGAGAGCACAAAAGAGATGATGGAACCCATAGGCCTTTCTTAGGACCTGTGCTCAACACTTGACAAAATCCTGCAGGGGAGCACAACACTGCTGTTTGCAAAGAATGGAGACTTTAGAGAGTTGTCTAAAAGGTGGCAAAGTACAAGTTAGGCCTGAGCCCTCTCTGTTCCATATCTGAATATTTATGTGGCAATCTCTGCAGTGTGCACTGCACAGAAGCCTCCAGAAAAACTCTGGATGAATCAGTCTGACTTCCTCCTAAGTGGTATTCTGTATACACCTGTAAACTGTGTGTAGTATCTGAGCACTTCCCAGTAGTGCCTTCAGCAATATGACTAGAGCCATGGTGTTTGTTCACTCATCCCTCCTGGGCAGCGTCTTGTGCTGGGAAATGTTTTAGAAGTGTGATTTTTTAAAAAAAATGTCACTATGTATTTATATTGGAGAAGGCAGGTGAAAGAAATGTGCCCTGAATAAGAGCAGAAGGTGATGAAGTTTGCGATGGTTAGCTCCTGAGGGTGTTTCTTCTGCAGTCTCAGACTGTCCTTCAATGAAGTTTTCTCCCACACATGCACACTTTAATCTTATTGGGGCAGAAGAGCATAGTTGTTGAAACACTCTTGGTTAGGCATTGTGGCCCTTCTGTATCCTGTTAAGGCAGACTGTGGCTTTGAAGCCAAAGCTTTCCAGGGCTTGGTACTGCAAGGTAGTGAACACCCTCTGCGGGGACAGAAGATGCTGCTAGTTGGGCTCTTGAACAAGAACAGCATGAACTACAGTCCTTGGTAAGAAATTCTTTTTGGGAATTAGTCCTACTCCCTGTCACCCTTCTTTTCAAAATAGTGAATTTTTGGCTTATGGAAGATGCTGGATAACCACGGTTCTTTTAGCCAAAGAAGGGATTGCAGTGGTGCACGTTATGTATGTGGTCCCACAGATAAACTGGACAGTCAGTTTGGAAGGTGACTGAGATGCCATGCCTATCCTTTTGTTTTTCTCCCACTTGAAGCTGGCTTGTTTGTGGTGATATCATTTGAGATGCAGGAGCTAGAGGTAGGCTCATAATTTATAATGAATAATCTAGCCTAACCAATGCATTTGGCGACTTTCTCTTTGTCCCAATTATATATTGCAGTTACCAAATACACTCCCTGTTCAGCAAATAATTTCTATGAAGTTCCTGGTTTAAAGTTGAGAATAGTTCATTGCAAGTGTTCACAATTTAAAATTCAAACTATTCTATTTAGGGATATGTCATAAGAATGTTTTCTGTTCCCTTATGTAACTCTGGTGGGGTGGATTACACACCTTCAAGGGTCAAGAAGGGAGTTAAAGAACTCCTGTTTATAGTCCACACCAACCTGCCTCACCTGTGTGACTTGTCAGGCCTGGACCTGTAAAAGGGAGGAACACAGCCCACTAGGAGATGTTCTCTGAAACAAGCAGAGCCAGCGCTCCCAGACCAGGGCACTGGGTGAGGGGCCAAAAAACAGCTTGAGAGTACCTTACCTCCACCCTGAGCCCTCTGGGGAAAGAAAACAGATTAATTCGCTTCATTTGTTGAACAACCCAGGATATAGTTTTACCCTTTAGCTAAGCCCTGCCCTCTTGTGGACCTTTTAGCCTGGACTGTCCTACACCCTCTAAAGTACTCAAGATCAGTAAGAGGTATAGTTTAAGGACTATACTCCATACCTAGTACCAAGCCACAGGATTTCTCTTGCTCATGCAATGATGTACAATGTATGAGGTAAATGAGGAGCCCATCTGCAGGAGTTATCCTAGTTTTTTTGTTAGCCAGAACAGAGACTGTTGTCAGTGTTCCCTGGGACAGCCAAACAAAACATACAGCCTGTGGATTAGTGGACAGAAATGGCCTATCAGTGAATCAGCAGAGGAAAAGCCAAGTGGCACAGTGACCTTTAGAAATTAGCATGCATGGTGCCACCCTGCTCCTCCACCCCTAGCATTAGCCCTACCACTTGTCACCCCACGGAGGTGGCCATGAGACATATCCTGTGATGGTCTATTAGAATGAAATTTCTGGCACTTAATATTCATGATTACAAATCTGAAATTTGCTCTCTGGTGAAAAAGTCTCCTCATACACCGAGCCTGAACAAAGCCACTTACTTCTCACTGGAGCACTTAAAACCTTATCAGAAAATGACATTACATTGTTGGTTATGGAAGATGGGAACTACGTCTTTCTTCATGAAATGCAGTTGCAATCAGTTGAAGAGCTAATGCCAGAGCCCACTCACCTACAGGAAAAGGGGTTGCGAGCAGAGCACTTTCCATAAAGGTCCCAGAGCCTGGGAATGCCCTTGAACTCTGGTTTAGAAGCTTACTTTCAGGTCAGTTGTAAGGCTCTTCTGTGTTTCCTGGCCTCTGGCAATATCTCAGTCTCTCACTTTCCTCAATGTGGTGCTTGCATTAAGAGCAGCTGCTTTCTAGAAGATGGGGGAAGAGAAGGGCTGAATGGACCTACTGTTTGGTTTTGTAGCTGCAGCTGAGTGGCAGGAAGCTCTGAGCTTGCCTATGGGTGCTTTTTTTGTTCTGTGTCAAAATAAAAGAACATTGTAACCTGGGGCTAGGCTATGGATTTTGTGGAGCTGTACTAAGTTGTCTCTGGGATACAGCTCAGTTGGTTTCTGCTACAGAAGTGAAATCCCACTGCTTGCTCCCCTTCAAATAGAAAGCTCAGTTTGCATCAATTCACATTTAAAGGCTGTCTTTATAAAGAACAGGGATGGAAATATTAAAAATGTTTTTAAAATAAGCTATGATTCTTTCATGTGTTCCGAAGGCTGGCTATGTTAACATGGGGCCCATGTGCGCTCACTCCAGTGACTGGATGTGAGGCGTAGTCCTCCAGCCTTTCAAAATGAATTGTTTCAGATACCCAGAATGTTCATTACACTTTTATATCTCAGCTACAGCATCACATGTGGTTCCAAGCTCCCAGAACTGCTTTACTTCTGTCACCAGGGAATCTAGTGGAATCTTGCAGATTGATTTGGTCATTCTTCCGGAAGACTTACCTTTAGCTCCGTGAAGGAGAGCTCCTAATCCAGATGCTGTGGATTAATAAATCACTGGTGAAAGGGTGCAGTGGTGGAAACTTGAATCAAGCATTCCGGTTGGCTAGTGGACAGAATATTAATTCTCCACAATACCCTGTGCATTCTAATAAAAACTGTTTCTTAAAGCAAATCCACAGACCTAAGGTTTGATAGAATATTAATGATTGATTTTATTTCTTCTTTTCATGAAAAGGAACACATTTTTATAAACATACATATGATGCATCTCCCACTCTCATGATGTAATAGCAGGTTCAGGCAAAACAGACAATGGGGCTACGTCTACACTGGCATGAGTTTCCGGAAATGCTTTTAACGGAAAAGTTTTCCGTTAAAAGCTTTTTCAGGAAAGCGCGTCTAGATTGGCAGAACGCTTTTCCGCAAAAGCACTTTTTGCGGAGAAGCATCTGTGGCCAATCTAGACGCGCTTTTCCGCAAAAAAGCCCCGATCGCCATTTTTGTGATCGGGGCTTTTTTGCAGAAAACAGTACTGTGCTGTTTACACTGGCCCTCTTGCTCAAATGATTTGCGCAAGAGGGCTTTTGCCCGAACGGGAGCAGCACAGTATTTCTGCAAGAACACTGATGATCTTACATGAGATCGTCAGTGTTCTTGCGGAAATTCAAGCGGCCAGTCTAGACAGCTGGCAAGTTTTTCCGGAAAAGCAGATGATTTTGCAGAAAAACTTGTCAGTCTAGACACAGCCTGGATGTCTTACTTTCCCATTTTCTGACCACTTCTATCCACCCAAATGTGGGGATTTTCCAAATTCTTGAGACATTAGAGCAGAAGCCTCACTGAAAATCTCTATGACTTGGGTTCCTAAGTCATTTATCAGAGGGGTAGCTGTGTTAGTCTGGATCTACAAAAGCAACAAGGAGTCCTGTGGCACCTTATAGACTAACAGATGTATTGGAGCATAAGCTTTTGTGGGCAAAGACACACTTCGTCAGATGCATGTCATTTAGGTTCTTCTGACAATATTTCTGTAACTGAGAGTAAGGAGTATAAGTTCAATTGAAATCTGTGGAAGTTAGGTTCCCGATTTCTTTAGTTGCCTTCAAAACCCATCTTTTGTATTTATGTTATTACAGTAGTGCCTAGAGGATCCATTTAGGGATGAAAATGCCATGCTGCTAGTCCTCTCCTCCCATTCTGAATTGTTCTCAACAGAATATCCAAGATTTGTGTTTAATCTCATCAATGGATATTTCCCATCATACCCACTTCTGGTTATGATTACTTCATACTTCCTAAGCTCTCCCCTCCCCCAGTCATATGGCAGTCATAGTCACTTGTTTCAGTTCTTCAAAGAGTTGTGATCATACTTTGTTTTTAATCCATGTGAGTGGTCCCACTGATTTCATATTGTTAAGTCTTTGCAAGATTGGGATCTTGAACAGCTAGCTCAGTTCTATGATAAGTATCAGAGTGTACATATTTTACATTGCTTTTTTACTGGAAAAGGAAACATAGAAGCAGCTTCTACTGTTTGTTTTTGCACCATTGAAATTAGTATGGAGTTCTGTAGTGTCCCATGGTCCATAGTCAACCACATGAACAATGTAAATTCTGCAAAATATGCTAAAATTACTTGCCCAAATTATTAACGGCTTTCTTTGGTTTTACATACATCCTCTCTGTGTCTGCTTTCCACATTTGCGGGTGATCGAGTTCTACTGGCCAAAGTATGTACGAAATGTGAATTTCAAAGTCACATGAGTTTGTATTTCTATTTCAAGTTTGTTTGCATCCATACACTTGCAGTGGGATTACCAAAACAATGCTATGTGGTTTATTTGGACCATGAAAATTTAATGGCACAGCTTGGATAGCAGATACTCATGGAGTACCATTCAGGAGCTGTCCATACATTTGCAGAATTGAGAGAGCTTCTGGAAACTTTCACCGTATATTTTTGAACAATGAACTCATTTTAAGAAAATAGCTGTTTGATCATGGATAGTCCATGAGCAGAAGAATAAGATCAGTTCATCTGATGATTATTTCTCAACCCTAAAAACTGCAGAAAGAATATGTCAATAGCATTGAGATGAAAAGCACAGTAACTATTTCATACTCAAGGGAAATTACAGGGGTGGATAAAAGATGAGACTAAGGCCTAGTCTACACTACTGCTTAAATTGATGTATGTAATGTTGCTCAGGGGTGTGAAAAAATCAGCCTCCTATGTACCACATAGCTCACATCAACCTGATGTGGTGTCCGCACTGCACTGTGTCAGTGGCAGATGCTCTCCTGTTGACTCCTGCCTCTTGGGAAAGTGGAGTACTGAAGATGATGGGAGAGCACTCTGTCATTGATTTATCACATCTTCACCAGACCCACTAAATCGATGCTGCTGCATTGATCATAGCAGAGTTTATTTAGCATGCCAATGTAGACATGTCCTGAGGAATGGACTGTCACTACTTAGATACTGATCTAGCAATTATTTGTGGCCAGGTGTTTAAAGGTCATATAACAGAAAGCAGTTGGGTAGAGGGGAAAATTGGGGTAATAAGAGAATACTGGAATTTAAATAGTTCTTCACTAGTCCTATTTCAACATTGTAAACATAAATAAAAAATCTGCTTATTGTAAATTAACATGTTGCCAATTGTACTTATTGGCAGAGTGAGTGATGTATAAAAGTATTTTTAGTGCAAGAACCAGGAAGCAAAACTAATCAATTCAGACATCTAACGCCTGAGTAAGAGTTTCATGGTAAGATGTATCATAAAGTTTATGTATTAATTTATTATAAATCACTAGGGGCTTTGTGTTCTTAGAATCAGGTACAGCTGGCAAATTAATTGGTTTCATTTGAAAAGAATTATTGAACATTCTTAAAGTAATAATGAAAAGTAGAAAATCCTGTGAACTTGACAAATTCTTGAGCAATATTCAGATTCATTATTGTTTAATTTTGAGTTCGACTATTATGGAATTATTTTGGCTGGTTTGTTCACAAATATATTATCCGCCATTGAAGGAAATATTATCCCATATTCGGAAAACCTTCCTTGTAGGCACAATTTTGCTTACACCACATTTTCTGTATTTCTCCAAGGCTGATGTGCTCCCTGCCTCATAACACAAAGACAAGTGGATATTCTGTGACATAGTAGATGTGAAATTCAATAAAATAAAATATATATGCACACAATCTGTGATTAAATATTGAAACTTATAACCACAACAAATCCTTGCGGCAAAGAGTTTAACAATATTCAAAAAGGAATTGGATATTGAGGGAGTTCCCATTGAGCTAGCAGTGGACCATGCCACTGCTAAAAGGGACCTGGGCTGGGACCCGGTGAAGTAGGGTGGGCCTAGGTGCCCCCAACCACCACCTTAATCCCCCACGCCCCGGGGCCAGCACCCACTGCTACCAACTTTGGCTGTTAGGCCACACTGCCCCCAGTGAGAGGAGCGTTTGCTACAGACTCGGGTGACTAGGCCACACTGCCTCAGTGGGAGGGGCATTTGTTATGGACTTTGGCTGCTAGGCCATACTGCCCCAGTGAGAGGGTCACAGATTTGGACCAACAATTGAGTTACGGTACACATTGGGTTGGAGCATGGCTTCCAGATCCCCTGGGAGTTCACAGCTCCCCCTGGGGGAGGAACGAGCGCACCACCTCAGGACAGGCAGATATCCCACATTTCTCTATTATAAGATTCTAGAACATCTTCCTCTAAAACATCTTCACTAGCTATTATCAGAGAAAATATATTGGATTAGAACAGTGGTCCCCAACGTGATGCCCGCGTGCGCCATGGCACCCGCCGGGCCATTTATGTGCGCCCGCGGAGCAATCTGGGCTGGCCCTGCCCCCAGGCGTGTGGCAGGTGCCAGGCCCGGGCACATGGCCGGCCCCGGCCCCAGCCCCAGGCACATGGCTGGCCCCGGCCCCGGGTGTGCTGTGCATGCCTGTGCCGGCCCCGGCCCCGGCCCCGGCCCCTGCCCCGGGTGCGCCGTGCGTGCCGGCCCCGGTCCTGGCCCCGGCCCCGGCCCGGGGTCGCGGGACATGCCGGTGCTAGCCCCGGGCATGCGGCGCATGCTTGGCCCCGCCCCCAGTCACGTGGCCTGTGAGCGGCCCTGCCCCCGTACGCCTTCACCCTGATCCAAAATGGCAGTTCCTAGGTTCCTATGATGTGATATGGAAAGAAGCACCTTAAAGAACTCGCTTCCTCTACAATATCCTTAACTGTCTAAGGGTATGTCTACACTACCCCGCTAGTTCGAACTAGCGGGGTAATGTAGGCATACCGCACTTGCAAATGAAGCCCGGGATTTGAATTTCCTGGGCTTCATTTGCATAAACTGCGTGCCGCCATTTTTAAATCCCTGCTCGTTCTAACCCCGTGCCGCGCGGCTACACGGGGCACGAACTAGGTAGTTCGGACTAGGCTTCCTAGTCTGAACTACCGTTACTCCTCATTCCACGAGGAGTAACGGTAGTTCGGACTAGGAAGCCTAGTCCGAACTACCTAGTTCGTGCCGCGTGTAGCCGCGTGGCACGAGGTTCGAACGAGCAGGGATTTAAAAATGGCGGCACCCAGTTTATGCAAATGAAGCCCGGGAAATTCAAATCCTAGGCTTCATTTGCAAGTGCGGTATGCCTACATTACCCCGCTAGTTCGAACTAGCGGGGTAGTGTAGACATACCCTAAGTCATCTGCCTTCAGATTCAGTTCATCTCTTGCCTTGGGATCCTTTTGCACTCTTGAAAGCTACTGAATGTTGAAATAGCCATAGATGAAAAAAATGCCCACTGCCATCAGTAACCTGCCCAATCTTACTAGCTATAGACCTCGCTTCAGCACTTCACACACTCATGACCTCCAAGAATGGTAAGTGCAGCACATATCTCGTAGTAAAACAATGCATCCAGAAAAAGTTCCAAGTAGCATTAATCAAACATCAATCCCAAAATAATCCTACTCAAGCTGCAGAGGCTGCTGAATGGGCAAAGATGCAGAGATGCCAGAGATACACTGAGCAGCCCTTGGAAATCATACATGCACACATGAACACCCTGGGCTTCCTAGCAATTGGGAGGGATAGTTCAGTGGTTTGAACATTGGCCTGTTAAATCCAGGGTTGTGAGTTCAATCCCTGAGGAGGCCATTTAGGAATCTGGGGCAAAATCTGTCAGGGATGGCCCTGCTGTTAAGGCAGGGGACTGCATTAGATGATCTTTCAAGCTCCTTTCCAGTTCTAGGAAATAGGCATCTCCATTCATTTCATAGCTGAGGATGCTGTAAAATACAGCTTGCCTTCACACTGGACACCTAGGGATCCGTCATAGTACTGTTGGGCCCACCTTGTGCTCCCCTTTACTGCCTATGAGTGGCTGATTGATGGAGCTAAAATTACCTTGAAGCCAGATCTAATCATTAAGCTCTGCTAGAGCCTTAATATGGGGTAGAAGTCAGTGGACATGAGTTTATCAGTGGTTCTACCATTGACCTGCAGCAATGGACTTAAATGACAGCAAGGGGGTTTTAGGTTGGACATTAGAAAATTTAGCACTGGAATAAATAGCCTAGGGAAGTTTTGGAATCTCCATCATAGGAGATTTTTAAGAGCAAGGTGGAGTAGGGAGGGTTAGGGTTAGGCAAACACCTGTCAGTACTAGCCTATATGGTGGTTGGACCTGCCTAGATGACCTCTCAATGTCTCTTCCAATCTTATGATTCTATGAGTCTGTGGCCTGCAGTTATTAAGCATTTTTATGATAGTAGTACCTAAGGATAAAACAAGAATGGGGCTCTGTTATGCTAGGCCCTGGATAAATGGATTGGCAGATGGTCCTGTTGTATTAGAATATATTGGCCAAAGTTGTGAGCATCACCTGGTCTCAGTTTAATACAGTGTTAAACAAGGTTTAGGGTTTGGAAGAAAGAGTTCCATAGCAAACCAGTAAAAAGCCTTTTAAGCTCTTTATTCAAGATGAAGAGAAAGAAACCCAGCTAAAGCTTTTGAAATATAAAGTACCAAGTAAGGCTTTCATTTGAACACCTCTTGTTGCCTCTCCCTTTAGCAGGAGAGAGTATTTAGAAGAAAGCCCCTCTTGCTTGACAGTGTTTTAAATACTATCAAAGATGGTAGTAATTGTCCTTTGGAGTAAAAGAAAAGTTGAGATGGGCTGGAGCCGTTTGTGCTACCATAGGTGAGTGGTGCCTTTGTGGGGAGGGGGTACATGGAGCACCACCCAGAGGAACAGGAAGGGGATACGAGGGGGCACCCCATTTACACTACAGGCTTTTGCCAGCAGAGAGTGTGCTCATTAATATTTGTCGCACTGTCATTTGCATATTCTCTGCTGATGCTTTTCGCGCAAGAGGTTTTTGCAAAAAAACAAGCAGTGCAGATGGGTCCCTTTTGCACAAAAAAACCCCTTTTGCACATGATCCTTATAGCTCCTTTTTTGAGGCATAAGAATCTTGTACAAAAAGGGTTTTTTGTGCAAAACGGACCCATCTACAGTGCTTGTTCTTGCGCAAAAACCTCTTGCTCAAAAAGCATCAGCAGAGAAGATGCAACAAATGCTAATGAGCGCTTCATTATCATGCTCTCTGCCAGCAAAAGCCTGCAGTCTACACATAGCATCAGTGTTGGTGGGGGCACAGGGGTGCACCTCCCAAGTGCTACCACAAGTCATCTATGTTTGCTGATGATGATAAAGTCTGTTTCTTCCCAGCTGGTGTTCAAAATTCAATTGGAGCTGATAGGGATGGCAAAGTCATCTGGCTAACTCTCTCTGGCTCAGTCTGGTCCACACATCTCCAATGATAAGGATGACAAGGGCCCTGGTTATGAAGAAATGATGAGAGTGGCAGCCATGATGGTGAAGTTTGCTCCGTCTGCTGTTCTATATTTTTTCCCACCCCTCTTTCTTTAAAGACCCACATGTGCATGGAGGGATAAGGTTGGAGAACAGACCACAGGGTCTGTCCTCTTTGTCTCCAGTCCAGCCCCGTATCTGATAGACCATTTGCCTTAAGGTTTAGTGAGTTCAGAGAATTATATGAATCCTGGTTGTAATGAATCTTCAACCAAAAGTGACTGGCTCTGATGTCTGAATTGCTACAGTCTGTGTTAGGCAAGATGTCAGAGCAGATCATTACCATGGTTCTTTCCAAGCTTAAAATCTGATAATCTATTAAATTATTTTTTCACTGTAAATTTATCTCACTTCCCCTGTATAAAAGCATGAACTTCTACAAGTGGTTACAGTTAAATTACCCTTCACTTTCCCTCACTCACTGGTGGCAGAATGTCTGCATATTTGGTACCTACAATAAAAAATTAACCAGCAAAGGCTTCACATTCCTGGGAAGGGAAGAGAGAGGGAATAATAGGTTGTGAGGATGAAGATCAATGCAAGTAATAATTCATTTTGCAACCATAAAAAGCATTGGCTTCTTTTGAATCCAGACAAGTGGAAATTAATGCACAGCAATATTTGGCCCAGAAAATTAACAAATGAGGGAAAGGGTGTATGACAGGGTGTGATCACAGAAGATCCTTTGGGACTGTTCCCCAGTGTGCAGATTTATGCTGCTGACATTTGCCTTCTTGCTGTGTGGGGTTCCTCCCCCCATCTTGCTGGGCCAGATCTTCTGGTCTCCCCCAGGTAAGGCAAAGAGCTGGGGTTAACCCCTCCGCTCCCTTGAAGAGCAATTCAGACACTGAACCACTTCAGCCCTCGGAGGATGCAGTTTAAGGGCTAAGCACCCAGGAAACCAACCCCCTACCCAATGGATCATAACCCCAAATAAACTTGTCTTTCTCTTTGTAGGGTTTTACATGACGAAAGCTCATTAGGGTAAGCCTTCTTTAACAATGAAAGGAGGATGCACATGCTGATTGTCCTCCCCAGGTAGCAATTATTTTCACTGGACTTAATAGCAAACAAAAGTGTTTTTATGAAGTGCAAACAGCAGGATTTAAGTGGTTGCAAGTGAAAACAGACAGATCAAAGTAAGTTACAGAATTAAAATAAATAGAGAATGCATAGCTAGTTTTTATACACTAACACTTATTACAAACTTATCCTAAAACCTCTTCTTTCAGGCTAAACTTCAAGTCAAAAATAATCTTTTCTTCTGACTTGAGTGCGCAGCTCTCCTTTTGGGTGTGTCATGCCAGCCAAAGACAAATGGACACATAGCATCCCATTGTTTAAATAGACTCTTTGCTGGGTGGGAATCTTTTGTTCTACATCCCACCCCCCTTTGATAGAAAATTATCTGGTCAAACTGGTATCTCAGTACTAGATGGTATGGCTGCATGTCTTCCTAGGACCAATCACTGCTTAGACTTAAAGGACAAACAAGGCTGTTTACAAGTTGTTAAGTTGATCCCCCAATCTTTAAGGCTTCTAGAGCACCACTGATGGCTCTCATTTGTACATTTAAAACCATAAACAATCTTATACTTTCATATTTCTATTTTTATATACAAGAATGATACATGCACCAAAATAAGATGTAGAAATCCAGCAGATTTGTGACATTAAAATTGATAGGTTACATGAGGTATTTTGTCCAAAGCATCTTCAAGTTAAGCATATTTATATCCATGAATCAATTCCATAAAGCAGGTGTGTATGGAGAGAGGGGGGTGAATTGTCAATGGTGTGGGGAGAGAAATTCCAGGAATAGAATAAATGGGATAGAGGCAGCAAATGATGGAGAACTGCTAAAAGACTTGGAACAAGGAAAAAGACTGACAGACAACAAAGGTGATTCAGTGCAGATGAGATGACTTCCACAGCTATTTTTGCATCACAAAATACAAACAAAACAGTCAAAAAGACAGATCTTGAGTCCATTAATGAATGATGAGACTGAAAAGACAGATGACAATTCTCTGTTCACTTGATCCACATAGTTCCCATACAAGAGACCCACTAAAGCAGGAGTGCGGAACCTATTTTGGATTGGGGGCCACTGACCCACAGAAAAATCAGTCAGGGGCCACACATAAGTGAGAAGGAAAAAAAACCCTCACTGACACGGCCCCTGACTGAGAAGGAGAAAGACACTCCCCACATTCCCCTTGCACACCAGAGTCTATGGGGGTACAGGCTAGTACATTCGGTGTGATCTAGTCCTGAAGTTGGGGCGGCGGTGGGTGGGGGGCTGGAGCATCAGCATGGGCTCCCCAATGCGGAGGGGGGGGGACCCCTGAGCTGGGGGCTGGATGCGGCCCCTGGGCCTGAGGTTTCCTACTCCTGCACTAAATCAAACCCCAGAAGGTCAACTGCAGCAGTGTCCATCTTCCCACAAGTGGATAAATGGCTTTAGAATCTCATAGGCTGTGTCTATATTGGCAAGATTTTGCACAAAAGCAATCGCTTTTGCACAAAATCTTGCCACCTGTCTACACTGGCCACGAGTATTTGTGCAAGAACACTGATGTTCTACTGTATGAAATCAGTGTTTCTTGCACAAATACTCTGATGCTCCCGCTCAGGGATAAGTCCTCTTGCGCAAGTGTTCTTGCGCAAGAGGCCAGTGTAGACAGGTAACATCAATTTCTTGCGCAAGAAAGCCCGATGGCTAAAATGGCCATCGGAGCTTTCTTGCGCAAGAGAACGTCTACACTGGCACGGATGCTTTTGCGCAAAAGCACATGCCAGTATAAACGCTCTCTTTCTCAAATACTTTAAACGGAAAAACTTTTCCATTAAAAGTATTTGTGCAAAATCATACCACTGTAGACGCAGCCTTAATGTTTTTTAGACTTAAGACTTATTATTGGGAAAAAAAATCAGAATGCAGGACCATAATTCTCACTTCTGGCATGTGAGAAATAATAAACTTTGTGGAACTATTGCAGCCCTAATGGAAAATTTTCCAATTAGGAGCTAAATCTATTAATCCTGAAATCAAAGTCATTGCCATGCTGATGTGATGCTATACTTCTGTGAAACCTAAACTACAGTGATAGCCTTAACTCATTTGCAAAATTGTGTCTCCACTGTGAGCTCTGCTTGACCAGATACTATAGGAAGAAAGCAAGATGATTATGCCTATATTAATAGGTCATTGATTTATCAGCTTGCCAAAAGTTAATGGAATAGATAGGAATGGTTCCTTCCTTGGTGGGGGCCCATATGACAAACTTGTATGAACAGAATTATTTATGTGCTGTTTGTTTATGGTGTCATTTTGCTGAATGATAGTACTTTGCACTGCAACCGATGTTTACTGCTCCCAAAAAGAATAACTTCTGGTGCAAAGTTGCCAATTAATCAGAAATTCCTCCTGGTCACTAAAGCTAAGAAGATGCTTCTCTTCTGTTGCTATCTGCATTTTGAAAGTCAAAGATTCCACACAGAAGGAGAGCATTTAAAATATATATCATTATTATTATTAATTATTATTTATTATTTATCATCTTATAGCATGATTGGATGGAAACATCCAACTCTTACAAAAAACTACTACCTATTGAAATGACACACTGACCAAATCACTTTTATTTGGATACAATTTGGAAATGGCTCAACTAATCACTGTTTGTTAATAGCATATTGGGGGGGGGGAAGAGACACTGAAATGGAGTGATAGGTTTTCATTAAAACTTTGCCAACAACTGAATGCATAATGCATGATGTGGTACCCGTTAGTTTGCCCTTCTTAAAGGGAGGTCAAGAGGCTTTTTTCCCTGCCATACCCATAATTAAATCTGCTCCTTTATTTAAAAAAAAAATCAGCACTGTCATTTGATTGCATTCAGACAATCTCCTGTTGCATAAGAAATTGTAGGCCAGCATTGTCTCCCTCCAATGCTCTCTCTCACGTACATGCAAGGATACAAACTTCTCCATGGAGTAAAAACAAACTTCAACTTAGCCCTCAGTTGTTATTGCAGGATTGTGTCAGGTACTATATAACTGTGAGTCATAGGGACTGAGTTCAAGGAGTCATTTCTCACCCCACAGTCTCTTAGCTCTGCTCAGAGGGGAGTTATACAGTGTGGCTCGAGAGAAGAGTGTCTCTTCTATGCCAGCAGTGCCAGAAGGGAGAGCATGCACAAAGGGGACAGGATAATTTGGGATCCAGGTAGGGTCGTAACCTTGGAGCATGGATGGAAATTTTCTGACAGAACATTTTCCCATCAGATAAATCAGAATCATCCAAAGTGAAATGCCCCGTGGGAACATGTTTTCTACTCTTTTTCGACAGAATCTAGGCAGGATTCCTGACAGCTCACCACCCACCTGCCTGCTTCTCCAGCTCCTTGGCTGCTTGCCTGGTAGGATGCTGTGGAACCATGGCTCCCAGGTCCTGCAATCTCCTGAGCAGCCTAGGAGCCCAGGAAACATTTTGTTTTAGAAACATTGAAATATCCCCACAGTAGGAATGTTTCGGTTGTTACAAACTGCTGTGGTATTGAAATAATTCTGCAGCCATTTTTGAGGTTTCTGGCTTTTTGTCAAAACTTGGGATGATTTTTCCCCCCAGAATCTCTATATTTTTGATGCAAGTGAAATTCAGTTTCCTGGCTAATTTTGTAGCACAGCTGGCTGGGCTCTTGGGAGCTCTATCAGTCTGTCACTCTTGTGGGAGAGCTGCTGCTGAAGCATTCTGCTCCTACCCTTCAGGAGCCAAAAGAAATCTTCTGGCCAAGGCACCTGGAGTTCCTCCTGAGTCTACAGCGTTACCAAGGCACATAAATAAAAGTGAAAGGTGGCCTTTTGGTTAAGGCACTGGCCTGGGGATCTGAATTCAATATCTAACTCTGCCCAAATCTTCCAGTGTGGCCATGGACAAAGAAGTCACCGAACCTCTCTGTGCCTCTGTTACCCACCTGTAAAATATTTCCTCTGCCTTATTTATTTAGATTTAAATTCTTCAGGGTAGAGACTGTCTCTTGCTGCATGAATGTGCAGCACCTAGCCCAGATTAGAGATATTAACTCTAGATTCTACCATCATATAAATAGTAATAATACTAATAAATACACACACAAACACAGACAGTGCAAGTCTGAATCTATGACATACAGACTAGCATTTACCATTTTATTTCTGCATAAAGAAATCCTGATACCGCCTGTTACAACACAGGTTTCTCCTGCCAAAAAGTATACTTTATAGATTTCTTTGTAGACACCTCATTTTCTATTAGGAAGGCTCCATTCTCTTTTTCTCTCTTTGTTTGCTGCTTCCTTCCAGTTTTCAGTTTGATGGAGCTTGGTATAGCCAGAATATAACACCCCATAACCAGACCTGCACTTCTGATTAGTTTTCTCAAAGAGGACATAGTAAGGAAAGATGACATGTTCTATTGTTTTGTTTGTAAGAAATTTTGTCATGTTCTTTGTCCACTAGAAGAGGGTCTGAAATAGCTTATGGTTATTCCGAAATAGCTTATTTCAAAATAGCACATCTACACTGCAGGGAAGCCTCAAAATTATTCGGAGGCAGGCTTCCCTAATGTAGATGTGCTATCTTGATTTAGAGCCTCAGGAGGCACTGGGGAGGAATAACTTAGAATGACACTGGTGAGGGGCTATTTTGAAATAGCAGCAGTGGCGCGTCATACACATCTTATTTTGAAATAGCTATTTTGGAGTAGACCTTATTACTTGTAGAATGAGATTTACAAATGTCAGAATAAGCCGTCCGTTATTTTGAAATTATTTCAAAATAACAGAATGGCTATGTTAGATGCTCACATTGTTATTTCGAAATAACGGTGCAGTGTAGACGCACCCTTATAGGCCCATACAGCAGTGCTCATGGCTCTTTTCTGCATACCTCCGAATAGCAAAAGCAAGTGATGAATTCAGTCAATATTACTACCACTTTCTTTGTGTCTTCTTCAACCTGCATGTGATTTGGGTATTGAAGGACTTACCTGACTCTTCCATGCCATCTGTAGAACAGACTGGCTGTAACAGCTGGAGAGGGGCAAAATTATTATGTTACAAAAAGAGACAGATTGTACCAGCACGGCTTGTTCAGAAGGAAATTGTTGTGCACAACACATGTTCACAATTTACCAGAGAAGGGACTAGGCTATACTATGATTAAGAAGCCAGATCTACAGTAGGGGAGTAGGAAAGGGCACTATACATACACACACCTACAACTGCATCTAAAAGCATATAGAGTAGGAGACAGAGTGCCTTTGTTAGAACAGGGCAGCTCATGCAGAAGTATCAAATACTGTTATAGGAGAGTCAGCTGTATGTCAATATGCAGTAGATAAGGTGTCAGTAGAAGGCATTCAACAATGTGTAGCATAATTCCTGGGGTTTGAAGAACTAACAATTTCTTATTGTGCTCTGTGTGTGGCTTCCTTTGTCTGCTCTTTGCAGCATTGCCAACTCTCATGACTTTTTCACAAGGGGTAGTGTTTTGGCAGGAGCCAGGTCCAGTCTTATCATGACTTGGGAAGCTGTAGCCTGCCAGTGAATGTGATCCACTGAATGAGGTGTGCGGTGAATGAGAGGCTGCACACCTTCTGAGGCTGCGCAAACCATCTGAGTTGCTAGAGGAAGAGGTCTCTGTCCTGCTTCCCTTCTCTACAGCAACCCAAAGACATTTTCACAGGGGAAGGGACGACTGGGGAGCTAGAGTCCAGCAGCTCAGATCAGCTCCCCTTCCTCCTTCACCTTCTTCTCTTGTGAGGAACAGGACAGTAATTCTGCTCCTCCCAACATGGGTTAGGAACAGGCAGAGGGGGTGGGTGAAGAATTCCTAGAGTGGCTCCTCTGCCTGGAAGAGGAAAGGGAACCTCACAATCCCATGCCCCTACATTTGGCTTAAGAATCCCAGGAGGAGCAGAGGGGAGCTTTGCAGGGCTGAAATGCAGGGAGCTGGGGATAGAACCAGTGGAGGGACTAGGCAGGAAAACATGAGGGTAAGCACTCCTGCAGAAGAGATCAGTGTGCGCATGCTCTCTTTCTCTCTCTCTGCATGGACAGGGGGAGTACAAGAATCAAAATGCAGACTGAAAAAAGCACAAAGTCATAATTTTTACTATAAAACACCATGTTTTCAGGAGGTCAATCTCATGCTTATTGGTACTGTGACTCAGGGATTTGTCTTCTCTTGAGGCTGGCAATACTGTTTATATCATCTCTTAATCAGTGTTACTCACTTTAAAAGGGTGTCGTGAGTACTCCCATAAGTGCCAGCCCTCTGATTGCTAGCTGGTGTACTCCCTTAAGGTTATAGGATGAATGGTGGCACTATCTCATCAAACTTTGGCAGTCAGAGATTGAAAACTTCAGGGATTTGTCTACCCTCCTGCAGAAGCAGGGAACAAGGGCTCCTTACAGACTTCCTCTTTCACCCCCACTCAAAGAACACAGGGTAATCCGCACCCATATGCAGAATATGCAGCTGCATAGGACACCTGAAAATTTGGGGCACCACTAGTTCTTAATGTCCACCTACCTCTTCCTATCCCTGTTCTGTGGCTCTGCTTCCTCTAGAGCTGATCAGGTTAACTTTAAAGTGAAAAAGCCTGCCAGACCTATTTTGAAGAAAACTGAACCCGTGAAAGATTTTCAAGTGGTAATGAAGCCATTTAACGGGAATTTGCCAAACCCAGGTACATACTGTCACTTTCTGAATTTACTGTGTTAGTCTAGGTACTTAGTTTAAAATTTGCTTTAACAATATTTCATTAGGGTGTTGCTGAAGATTATAAAATCATCCTCACAATCAGATGTTTTCCTTTAAAAACAACAATGGTCCCACAAAAGCTCATGATACTATTTATATATTTTTGTTAATCTCTATGGTGCTACAGGATCATTGTTGTTTTTTATGGGGGTTTTTTAATTACAGGCTAAAATGGGTACCTCTCTGTTTCTTTCCTGTCCTTTACAAACTCTTCTCACTCTTAAATGACAATGAAAAATGTACTTTTCTGCAGAGGGTATACCGATAAGGAGACTGGGATAAAAGCACAGCAGCAAAGAATTCGTTGATCTGATGCAGCATGACCAAGATTTTCTAAATTGACTAGTGATTCGGGGTGTCCAACTTTAGATACTTTAGAGGGGCATGTTTTTTCTGGGGCAAGTGCTTGGCTCTATGAGAAAATCAGGCTTCTTCTAGATGCCTCAGATTGGGTATGTAAAATCAAAAGTCACTTTCAAGCTTCTACCAAACAGCAGGAAGCATGAGAATTCTGTAGCTGGCCTGACCCATGAAATCCCAATGAACAAGTGCTACAGGGTTCTATAGGCAATGAGAGAGGTTTAGTCTTTCCATCCAAAGTAAATGAGGGTGGGAAATCATATAGTGTAGATCTCCTGGCAGATGTCACCATAATATAACCCAGGTTTTCATGGCATTATTTTACATGGCATATAAGGAAAGAGACTTACAATCTGTCAAACTAACAGCTGGCTGTCTCTGGAACATTTCTATGTGCGCTATTTTCACTAGGGTGTTGCTGACAGATTGGTGCCACCACAGGGTGGAAAGGATGCCAAGAACTCTATTAGGAACTAACAATAAATAAATTAATCCTTTGTTGTCTCTCAGCATTCTTATATTATAAAACGTGGGAAGCAAGGTGTAGCTGATGTCATTTGGAGACAGGCCCTAGGACCAGGTTTCTTCATAGAATCATAGAACTGGAAGAGACCTCAGAAGGTCATCAAGTCCAGCCCCCTGCTCTAGGCAGGACCAATCCCAACTAAATCAACCCAGCCAGGGCTTTGTCAAGCCGAGACTTAAACACCTCTAGGGATGGAGACTCCACTACTTCCCTAGGTAACCCATTCCAGTGCTTCACCACTCTCATAGTGAAATAGTTTTTCCTAAGATCCAATCTGGACCTCTCCCACCACAACTTGAGACCATTGCTCCTTGTTCTGCCATCTGTCATTACTGAGAACAGCCTCTCTCCATCCTCTTTGGAACCTCCCTTCAATCTATCCTCTTGATGTAATAAGGAGCAGCGAGTTCTATGAAGTTTCTATGCTGTGTTTCTTCTTAAGGAGTGGAGGAGTTGTCTGCAAACCCCAGGGATGCACTGAGCCCTCCCACAGCATGGATCCAGGACCTCCCCTTGCGTCAGCTGTCCCCAGTAGCATCTCTCTGGGGAAAGTCAAAATAGTCTTTCCTCTGGCTGCTCTGCTGAGGACTAAGCAGGAGACCTGGCCTGCCAATCCTACTGCTCACATGCAAAAACCTGCAGTCATAGAGAGCCAGTTGTAAGCTCAAAAGTGTTCTGTGAACTAAGAGCAGATCCATAGAGTAATAGACTAGCAGGGACCATCGTGACTATCTGTTCTGACCTCCTGTATAACACATGCCAGAGAAGTTACAGTAAATACATGAAGCAATAACTGCAAGGACTAGCCTGCGAGGAATCAATCCATGGGCTGGAATATAGTCCCCATAAATTATTCATCAAATAATTTTGAATAAACATATTCTTCTATAAACAACAAAGTCTGTCTGTGGATAAGTCATAAACAGATGGGTTATGACTGTAAAATTGTTTTGTTGCTAATAGTTCACAATAGAGCTACTGTGTTGAAACATTTACATCAGGATTTTTTTTAAATAATCATTGCAATTGTTGAATGACTTTCCATATCCCACAGATTTCTTCCCACCCCTCCACGCACCTTTTTTGTTCCATATCCTTTTTTCCCCCACCTAGATTGTCAAAAACTTCTTAGCATGATGATGAAGCTCTCTTTCCCCTACTCTGCTCTAATTTTTACCCATCTCTCACTGCCATAGTATTGAAGCATCTTCCAAGAGTGTATTAAGTGATATAGCTAGCATTAGTGATGTGGACTCTTTCCTCTTCTCAGTTGCAGTTTGCCACTTTCAATCCTCAACTGATATAAATTGCTGTTGTTCCATGGACCTATGCCAATTTACACCAGATGAGAATATGGCCCTGAAATCTTAATGAGGAAAAGTCCTTTTTTGCAACAAATTTGAAAGTCTCCTCCTTGGGCTCTTTATTTTATTGTAGAACAAAAGCTTTGAAATAACTGTTTGCAGCTCTCCTTCAAATGCTAAGTGGCTCTTTTACATTTCTTCCTTGGCACAAAAAAAATCCTTAGAACTAAAATAAATAGATGAAGGAGAAAGGATGAGTGATCCTGAATGATTCAATATGCAGTGAAAAGCTATGAATTATGGAAGAGCAGAATGAAATGATTAGTAAGAGTAAAAAAGATGACTCCCACCTTTGCTGTCAAAACTAAATGCACATGTTTATAATCTGAGATTACCCTTGTTTTATTTTTATGACTGTTATTCTTATACATTAAGTCTATGAAAATGCCTATGGTTCTGATACATGAGCATTTCCCCCTGCCCCACAGTTTTTCACACACTTATGAGATAGTTTTAAGGTTGCATTAATTCCACTGATCTCAATATTCCATCAGCTTCCCTGAATTACCCCTGATTTGCACTGGTGTGAGTGAAATCAAAATCAGCCTCCTCCCCCATCCAAGCTCCATTCTTCTAAATGGGAGAGTTCAAATGCAAGATTCTTACACCATCCAGTCATCTTGAATGGCATGCCATGAAGCAACTCTGCCTTCTTCAAGGAGCAAAGTGTATGGCACATCCAAGGGATATGAGATTGGGACTGGAAATGAAACCTAAATTTAGACTACACTAAGAATTAGGGATGTATTTTCCATTTTGAGCAGACATACTCATGCTGTGTCTCACTGAGCTAATACTCTAAAAATACTCAGAGGGCAGCTGTGTTAGTCTGTAACTTTAAAAATGAGTGGTCTTCTGGAACTTTAGAGACCAACAAAAATATATAGAACATGAGCTTGCATGGATAAAATCCACCTCATCAGATGAGTTGGAGTGGAAATATCAGAAATATATATACTCCTCTGCTGAAGTACATGTCAGTTGTAGGACCTGTGTTAATGAGGCTAATTACGTAGGCTGGATGTGTCCCATTCATAACTTTTATGTGAACATGCAGGTGTTAAAAGCATAAGAAATTGGCTTTGTCATGGGCCAAGCATATCTTTATTCAAGCCCAAGGTAACAGTGTCCAATTTGTAGATGAATTCCAGTTCTGCAGTCTCTCTCTCCTTTGTAGAAGAATGTGTACTTTTAAATTCATGATGGAGTGTCCAGGCTGATTAAAATGTTCTCCTACACATGTTTTTATGTGTTACCGTACCTCAGCGGTGGTCAACCTGTGGCTTGTGAGCTGCCTGGGGCTCTTCCCTCTTTAAAGTGCAGCTCGCGCAGCTGCCCCTGCATGCCTAGAAATGGCCCCCGGCTCTCTACACCGGGGTAGGGAAGCTGTCCGGTGCTGTGATTCAAAATGCTGTTGCCAAGATGGTGACGGCTGACAGGAGCCTGATGTGGCCCACAAGCCTTGTCTTTTAAAGTAGTGTCTTTTTTTTTGCTCAAAAAAAATTGTTGCTCAAAAAAAAATTCTGGTGTGGCTCTTCGCATTTTTTCCGCTGCTGTTTCATCTCTCTTCATTTAGTGGGTTGGCCACCCCTGCCATAGCTGATGTCTGATTTGTGTCCATTTATCCTTTGTCATAGAGACTATCCAGTTTGGCCAATATACTTGGCAGAGGGGCATTGCTGGCACTTGATGGCATCTATCACGTTAGAGAATGTGCAGTTGCATGAGCCCCTCATATTGTGGCTTCTGTGATTAGGTCTTGTGATGGTCTCACTTTTATAGATATATGGACAGAGTTAGCAATGGGGTTTGTTGCAGGGGTAGGTTCCTCTGTGAATATATCTGAGGTGTGATGTGTGGCTGCTGGAAAGAATGTGTGGCTGCTGGAAAGGTTAGGGGGTTGTCTGTAGGTGAGAACTGGCCTGTCTCCCAAAGCCTGTGAGAGTAAGAGAATGTTTTCCAGGATAGGTTGTAGATTGTCAATGATTTGCTGGAGGGGTATAATCTGGGAGCTGTAGGTGATGACTGGTGGTGTTTTGTTATTTTCCTTGTTGGGCCTGTCTTGAAGTAGTTGATATCTGGGTACTCATGTGGCTCTGTCAATCCGTTTCCTCACTTCCCCAGGTGGGTATTTAAGTTTTAAAATGTCTGATAAAGATCTTGTGGGTGTTTGTCTCTGTCTCTGACTTAGTTATGTTATTCATGTAGCTGAAATTGTGTCACTTAGATCGACAGCCCACAGTACTGTAGACTAGGCCTTAATAAAAACAGCCTCGCAACAATATACTTTGAGAATCAAAACAGTCTGGCAATCTTGGTTTGTGGCAGCTGCGGTACTGAGTTCTCACTAGGATGTGGAGTCCTCTGGGACAACAGAGAGCAAGTGGATGTGTTCTAGGGTATCTGATCTAAGGAAACCCTAAAATTCATGACATTTAAAGCTCACAGCTGATCAAAGGTGAGAGGATCAAGACCAGAGCTTCCTTGTCACTAATTAAATATCACCAAAGAGTTATTGGAGAAGTTTGGGATTGCAGAGAGAGTGTTTGATGTAAAAAATGCATAAACTCTTGGGTCCTGTGCTAGTTCTGATAAATAATTTCTTTGGGGCTTGCAGCTTTATTAACATAATTTAAACTGGGATTTATTTACAGTACCACTACTCAGATTGTCTCAAAGGGACTGCTAATGTGCTGTTCCCTTTGAAAAGCTATTTAGTCTGGAAATGCCTAGAGGGCTGTAAAAAGACTTGAATTGGGGATTGGCAATATGCAGTGTTGCTTGCTCATGGCTCCAATTCTGGGAATACTTCAATGTGATGTTATTGCTTTGTTCTGATTTAGGCTTTGTATTTAGCCATTGTAGCATAGAAAACATAATAAAAAATTGCACCATGGGAGGTGGAAATGAATTCCAGTCTAGTTTTTCTCTTCCCTGTAGGAAGACAACTGCTCATTTGTATAACTATAAAGGACAATTATACCCTTCTCTAATCTGTATAGTTCATGTTGCTTATTTATTATTTTAATTGGCAGCAAATGTTAAGCACTCATATGTACACTGGAAAAAGAATCCCTCACACAGTCAAGTATTTACTGTACGATGCAGTATGTGAAAATGGTTCCTTTAAGAAACCAGGTTTGTGGAAGGAGAAGAGAAGGATTCTTGGGGGTGGGGTCATTGAGAAATCTGTAGAATGGTTGATAGTAAGACCTTGGAAATAAAAGTTTGTTCTTGTTTGCTTTAAACTCAAGTGGTCTTAAAGTAATTGGAACACCAGAATGAGTCTGTCATTCCCAACTGTGGTCCTGGCTATCCCACACACCTAGGCTGTGTCTAGACTAGCCAGTTTTTCTGGAAAATAAGCCGCTTTTCTGGAAAAACTTGCCAGCTGTCTACACTGGCCACTTGAATTTCCGCAAAAGCACTGATGATCTCATGTAAGATTATCAGTGTTCTTGCGGAAATACTATGCTGCTCCCGTTCGGGCAAAAGTCCTTTTGTGCAAAACTTTTGCGCAAAAGGGCCACTGTAGACAGCTCAGATTTTTTTTCCGCAAAAAAGCCCCGATCGCAAAAATGGCGATTGGGGCTTTTTGCGGAAAAGCGCGTCTAGATTGGCACGGACGCTTTTCCTCAAAATGTGCTTTTGCGGAAAAGCGTCCGTGCCAATCTAGACGCTCTGTTGTGAAAATGCTTTTAACGGAAAACTTTTCCGGAGCAGAACCCCCTTCAACTTTGCCACGCAACATGTCCCATTCCCAGCCATTGGAGTAGACCCCACCCAACCCCACCCAGCTATCTGGCCTGTCCTGTTCCCAGCCACAAGAGCAAACACACACACCCCTGCCATGCAGAAGGTCTCATTCCCAGTCCCAGCTGCCAGAATGCCCCCACCACCATGCGGAAGCCCCAGCCACCCCACGCCATGAGGCAGCCCCAGCCACTGGAGCAGGCCTCGCCTCTCCTCCCCATCACACGGCTACAGCAGGTCCCAGCCCCCTGCCCCAGTGGCTCCCTCACCATGCCGTCTCAGCTTGCCCCGCCCTCCAGAGCAGCTACCTACCACATGACTCTCCAGAGGAGGTGGGTGAGGGAAGAATTTTTTGTGCACAGTCGCACAGGTGTGCACTTTAGCGGGAACTATGTCTATAAGCATTGTCCATGGGTGGGCCCACTGGCCACACCAGTTATACAACCATTCTGCAGACCTCTCCTGGTGTTAAAGACCAGTGTAGCCATTTCTCACTTGCTCAAGGAGGACATTAAAGAATAGATTGAGTTTTCTCTGTGGTGTCAAAAAAAGAAAAAAGAAGAAGGGGGACTACTCTAATATGGGGATTTGTGCCAAGTGAACAAAGCAGTCATACCTGACCGATACTCTCTACAGACCATACTGACTATGTAGGAATTGGCAGCACAATATTGTGCTTCGACTATGACCACTAAACCATGGTTAGAGCCACTGCCCCAGGATGTAGTGTTCTCAGAGATGCTTGTCAGGTTGACCAAAGCCTGTTCTAGATAAGTTACATGTGATAGGTGAATTGTCACCATGGAATGATGATGGCCTACTTTGGGCCTCTCAGAGGCCATGCAGACAGAACAGCCCAATAATGGGCAGAGATGCTGACTGTTGCCTATAAAGGGCACTTTGGAGGGATGTGCATAAAGCAGAGGTATCATACTGTGGAGTGGTGGCTGGGAACTAGTTGTTGGTCAAAAATTGAAACCCATGTGTGGTAAACCCTATGCGCCTACCAGGATACATACAAGCCCTGACTTGCTATCTCCTGGGTTGTGTCAGTCCATAAAGTTAGACATAGGCAGAGCAATAATCCCTACCTCACAGTATCAGGGCATTCTGTTTGTAGCCTCTGATGCATTTTTTTTCTAAACGACCAGAGATATCAGCTCGCAGCCTAGCAACAGTACAAATGGTCTAAGATCAGCTGGAGAAGTGGTCCTCTAGGTGTATCTCTGCACAATAATCACTATTATATCTCTGCACAATAATTACTAATAGATCATAGTTTGTTTCTGCTTGTTACAGCCACTTCCTAGCAGGTAAAGGACCCAGCGTATCTACATTCTCAGATACCACCCTTGGGCTAACAGGAGTGTAGAGAGATTTAATCTCACATCGATGTGTGCCATTTCTGTAAGCTCTTTGCTCACGATTATAGCATTCTTCGGCTTTTCTCCCAGAGAGCTATAGGTCAGTCCCTGGCTTTGCTGATGCTGGGGTAAGGATTGTTCTTATCATTAAACTTATTGCTCCTTTCCTTCAGGATCCCAAGCACAATAGAGAGGGGCTCACAACTATGTACAGAAGTATCAGGTATTCTCCAAAGGTTACACTGTCGAAAAATGGAAGCGTAGGGTGAAGGCTCTAGCAGTGGGACAAAGGGCATATCTAAACAGACCACGCAAGGTGTTCAACTTTGGGTCATGGCTTTCAATTCCAATGCAGGTCACATGGCATCTCACAGCAGTACCATGAACTGCACAAGTCCTATTGTCATATCAGCAATTTAGTCAAGGTCTGGGAAATGTGTGTAGAAATCCCACTGCACCATCAGCAGCTGAAGAAGTATTGCCTGCCCCAACGTAAGTTCGGCCTGTTCTCCTAGAGGCTCCATTTGCTTCCAGTCCCATCACTGCTGGTTGCTGGTTTTCCCTGGAAGAAGTATAGAGTTTTAAGTTGCTGTGGATCCCCAAATTGGCTGAAGGACTTTGTAGTAAAACCTCTGAAGGAATTAGTAGAATTTTGAAAGTTTAAATTGAAAAAAAATTATTGTACAAAAGGTGTTTGAATGAGGACAAGGTAGCATGTGGGAACAACTGCTTATGGGGCATGGCTCTTTTAAGAAACTAGGAAGAAGAGCTTGGAAGGGGAAGAGGAAGAGCCCTGGGACATTGTGGAAAAATCTAGAAAAGGGCTGCCTGTAAGACTCTAGCAATAAAAGTTCTTATTTCAATTTAAATTTGAATGACCTTCAAGTTATTGGAATACCACATCTTTCAAAATGTATATGAGAGAAACAATTCTGCAATGCTTTTTATGATGGTGGAATCTATTGCTACAGGTGGATTAAAATGTGATATCTGATAAAACTAGTGAAAATGTTTTAGTTTTCAGTGCTGCATTGAACTGGCTAGAGTTTGGAATAATGCACACTGGGAAAAGTGCCTGCAATTTTGGACACCATGGGAAATGTTGACATTTTCCTGAAGAAACAATTTTTTTTTCCAATGTTCTGTTTGGTTCATGAGAAATATAAATTTGCCATGGGGGAAAAAAATTAATGTCCTGACTATTTCCAATATCAAAACTAATTATCTCTAATAGCAAAAGTTCATTAAAAGACTAGAGTGATTGACATTTGAGCAATATACGAAAATGAATTAAGTATGAATAGTTTGATCATACACTTAAAAGGCTGCTTTATGGTAACAACCTACAAGCATATGAAGAGTACAAATGTGAAACAATATTAGAAGATCGTGGTGTTTCCTGCTTTCTAGAAACTGGGCCTCATAAGAGGAAGGCTGGTGTGATGAAAACTGATGAATACTCAGAATTGTTTTTACACCCATTTTAAACCCTCAGCAGTATGAAGTGGACTTATTGTAAATGAGACTTGGAATACAGCTGAGAGGTCTTGCAAGAGAAGTGATGAAAGTCCCATTGTTTGAGTCGTTTCAACCAGAATGGGGCAAACCAACAGTAGCTGTTTGAAGGTTGAAAAATCCTTCCTGGCTAAAAATAATATCGAAGCATAGCAAAATAGGGAGAGTTTCCTTCTGGAGCAAATGGATCAAAGAGCCTTTTTCCAGAGATGAAAGTTTCATCAGAGCATCAGTCTATTTTGTGAAAAATGCAAAGTATCTTTCTTGACCCTGTTGATGAATTTGTTAAAACACCAAAATTTCCCATTTTCACCTGTCACCATTCTCCTTAGAGAAGAAACTCTGTGGATTTTCACTAAGAATGACAACTCTCTGCGAGAATGTTTAATTTATTTACATCGGTAGCATAGGGGCCATCGTTAGACTAATTTCTGTGTGATTTCATTGGGTTGTGTATTTAATTCTTTCTTATTTTCCCTTTGGCTTCACTTTAGCCTATTTAGCATCTGAGATCTAGATCAGACCAAATATTTCTTAAAATGAGGTTATGCCTGCACTTTGCACAGGAGGTAGACTTGAACCTTTGCAGTGCTCCATCTCCACATAGATTTCACAATGTTTTTGTTATGTATTCAGTATACAAAGAACAAATATGTACTTTTATATCTCAATGACTTCTATTGAAGATGAGAGGACAAAACACCAAAACAAGATAGGATAGTAAAATATTCAAGAGAGAGGACAGTGATGTCAAATGTATAAAATCCCCAATCCATTCTAGCTTCTCAAGGTGACTGATGGATGCCATTGCAAATAGCAGCCACCTAGGAATATAGAAGTCCAGCATAAAGAAGATACAGTTTTACCCGTATTTTTTCTTAATACAATAGCTTGGATTATGAAGTCATTCTATGACTGCGGAGCCCAGGCAGAAGTCATGTGCCTGTGTCTTAATCTAGCCCTGTCTATTATACTATATACTACACACAGTGAATGGGTATTGTGGCCCATATTGTGGCATATGCTCCCCCAGCTACTCGGGGCTCCATTACATTTGAATCGGTATAACAAGTTGCCCCACAGCAGAGGCAATGTCTGTACAGCAGCCATGTGTCTCTTTCTCTTGAGTTACCAAGGAAACAGCAAAATCAAAGCCACCATCCTAGAGGCAATAAAGGGTCATTAAACCATAAATTAGAGAGAGAGAGAGAGCTCTAAGTAAGCAATAATTTGCAAGTGCTGTTAGGTGGGGATTCTGTTTTCACTGATATTAAACTGGAGTCATAAACTAGAAGATAGACTGCTAACTAAATCAGTGCCCATTTTGCTTTTTGGCTTTCCTTTTAAATCTCCTGAAGCTTGCATACAAATAGATGATTTGTATTCACATATTATTTTTAAATAGTTTCATAATGAAAACCTTGTTTCCTTTCATTGTCATGTACATGCTTAGCTTTTATAAACCAGAATAAGTGGAATATTTGTTGCTTTTACTGGCAATGTACATGGCATAGTGTACTAAAAGCATTATTTCTCCTACATAAATGGTTCTCCCCCCCAACACTCTTGTAAAACAATACTAACAAGTATTCACTAATTATTATTTAATTTTCTCTTGCCAACTCCCCCTTTATTTACAGTCTGAGGGCAAGGCAGATTAAAATTAATTGGAATTTGAATAAATATTTAAAATTATTACTATAATATTATTGGGGCTAAGTAATAGTGAAAAACTCCATGTATGGGCACCGCATGACAACAATACACATATACATGAGATACAGTTGGTTATCATATACTATTGCAAGGTTTAGAACTTTGGATAAGTGTACATCCAGGATAACCATTAAACAAGTTTTATTAGCCACAAGTTTACTCATAGACTCATAGACTTTAAGGTCAGAAGGGACCATTATGATCATCTAGTCCAGTGGTCCCCAACCTTTCAAGGTTGTCAGGCACCAGGGGGCGTGGCAGTTCGCCATAGCCGCATGCCCGGGGCGGCCCCCCCCCCATAGCTGCATGCCCGGGGCCGGCGCTCCCCCTGCCATGCGCCGCGCGCCCGGGGCCAGCGCTCCCCCCGCCAGCGCCGCGCGCCCGGGGCCGGTGCTCCCCCCGCCATGCGCCCGGTGCCAGGCCAGCCCCGAGCACCTGGCGGGCGCATGGAAATGCCCCCGCGGGCGCCATGGCGCCCGCGGGCACCGTGTTGGGGACCACGGATCTAGTCTGACCCCCTGCACAGTGCAGGCCATAGAATCTCAACCACCCCTCTTAGAATAATCCTCTCACCTATATCAAAGATATTGAAGCATTCAAATACTTTGAAGGACCCAACATGCAGAGAGTCCTTCAGCTGTGATCTGTGCCCAATGCTACAGAGGAAGGCGAAAAACCTCCAGGGCCTCTGCCAATCTACCCTGGAGGAAAATTCCTTCCCGACCCCAAATATGGTGATCAGCTAAACCCTGAGCATGTGGGCAAGACTCACCAGCCAGACACCCAGAAAGTTCCCTATAGCAACTCCTATCATCCCTCCATTGACCTATTTCCAACTGATAATGAATGGTCAATTAGTTACCAAGATCCTGTTATTTCATCCAACCATCCCCTTATCATAGAATCATAGAACTGGAAGAGACCCCAGAAGGTCGTCAAGTCCAGCCCCCCGCTCTAGGCAGGACCAATCCCATCTAAATCAACCCGGCCAGGGCTTTGTCAAGCCGAGACATAAATACCTCTAGGGATGGAGACTCCACTACTTTCCTAGGTAACCCATTCCAATGCTTCACTACCCTTCTAGTAAAATAGTTTTTCCTAATATCCAATCTGGACCTCTCCCACCACAACTTGAGACCATTGCTCCTTGTTCTGCCATCTGTCACTACTGAGAACAGCCTCTCTCCATCCTCTTTGGAACCTCCCTTCAGGAAGTTGAAGGCTGCTATCAAATCCCCCCTCACTCTTCGCTTCTGCAGACTAAACAGACCCAAGTCCCTCAGCCTCTCCTCGTTGGTCATATGCTCCAGCTCCCTAATCATTTTGGTTGCCCTCCGCTGGACCCTCTCCAATGCTTCCGCATCCTTTTTGTAGTGGGGGGCCCAGAACTGGACACAATACTTCAGATGTGGCCTCACCAAAGCCGAATAAAGGGGAATAATGACATTTCTGGATCTGCTGGCAATGCTCCTCTTAATGCATCCTAATATGCCATTAGCCTTCTTGGCTACAAGAGCACATTGTTGACTCATATCTAGCTTCTCATCCACTGTAACCCCCAGGTCCTTTTCTGCAGAACTACTACTTAACTGGTTGGTCCCCAGCCTGTAACTATGCTTGGGATTCTTCCGTCCCAAGTGCAGGACTCTACACTTGTCTTTGTTGAATCTCATAAGATTTCTAGTGGCCCAATCCTCCAATTTGTCTAAGTCACTCTGGATCCTATCTCT
This sequence comes from Pelodiscus sinensis, assembly GCF_049634645.1. NCBI lineage: Eukaryota > Metazoa > Chordata > Testudines > Trionychidae > Pelodiscus > Pelodiscus sinensis. The sequence goes on from NC_134711.1 coordinate 314,336,166, forward strand.
GCCCTTAAGTGTATCTACCTCTCCCCCCAGCTTAGTGTCATCTGCAAACTTGCTGAGGGTGCAATCTATCCTCTCATCCAGGTCATTAATAAAGATATTGAACAAAACCGGTCCTAGAACCGAACCTTGGGGCACTCCGCTAGAAACCGACCGTCATCCTGACATCGAACCATTGATCACTACCTGCTGGGCCCGGCCTTCTAGCCATCTTTCTATCCAACTTACCGTCCATTTATCCAATCCACATTCCCTTAACTTGCTGGCAAGAATATTGTGGGAGACCGTATCAAAAGCCTTGCTAAAGTCAAGGTATATAACATCCACTGACTTTCCCATGTCCACCGAGCCAGTTATCTCATCATAGAAGCTAATCAGATTGGTCAGGCACGACTTGCCCTTTGTGAATCCATGCTGACTATTCCTGATCACTTTCCTCTCATCCAAGTGTCTCAAAATTGATTCCTTTAGGATCCCTTCCATGATTTTTCCGGGAACTGAGGTAAGACTGACCGGCCTATAGTTCCCTGGATCGTCCTTCTTCCCTTTTTTGAAGATGGGCACTACATTTGCCTTTTTCCAATCATCCGGGATTTCTCCCGATCTCCACGACTTTTCAAAGATAATGGCCAAAGGCTCCTCAATGACATTTGCCAACTCCCTCAATACCCTCGGGTGCATTAAGTCCGGACCCATGGATTTGTGTACGTTTAGCTTTTCTAAATAGTTCCTAACCTGTTCTTTACCCACCAAGGGCTGTCCATCTTCTTCCCATCTTGCGTCACTTAGCACAGAAGTCCAGGAGCCGACCTTGTCCGTGAATACAGAGGCAAAGAAAGCATTGAGTACTTCAGCTTTCCCCACACCATCTGTCACTAGGTTACCTTTAGTCAATACAGAGGCAGGATTTCTGCTATTCATGTCAATGACAAAACTCCTGCAGCTTCAGTGATGCACAGTTATCCCATATAATGCGAGACATGAAGATTCTAACAGCTCACTCATTGTTTTATTAGATTATTACACATACACACCTCCATTAAAATAGAAATTGTTATATTTGTGGTCAGTTCTGACCCACTACCCCTAAATTCTTGGGCCCAGAGATGAACAACTAGACAAGCCGGGGCTGTTTTATGCTGATAGCCAAAAAAACCTGCCTTCCTTCTTTTATTTCACAGATCCTTCCACTGTGAAAAATAGTTCCTAGTAGCATATACTGAAACAACATTTGTAAATATTTGAGTATTCTGGAATTTTTTGGTTGCTGCAACATTTAGTTTGGGGTCTTTAGAGTAAACTATTATAGAGCATCTCCCCCCATACTTAGTTAAAATAGCATCCAGTGAATAATTTTAAAGCTTTGTTTTAGAACAGCCAGGAAATGGAGTTAAAGTTGAAAAGGCTACCAGATTTGCATAGACATTGTTAAATAATTATTCTACACGAAGGGTTCTTTTTTAAGAGATTTCTGGCTTCTACTTTCTGTTTTTTCTGAACTTTTATGATTTAGTTGATGTCATTTGTGTTACTGTGGTAGCATTAATTGTAACCATTTTATTTTTTGGTATTTTAAGGGCAGTGTTTTTACCAAGTCTGGTCTTGATATAGGTATAGGGGCTACAGCTATTATCCTGTTTGTGTCATGTGTTGTCAGAAACACATTAGGGTGATAACTGTATCCGTATCAGCATCATGAATCCCTCAGTGAGTCTGAAACCTTTATTAGACCTAAGGCTTCCAGGATGAAACTTTCTCCTCTGACAATAATGGCTAAGTTTCTGTGAATCAGGCTTTGTGTTGTTCAAGGTACTGTGGACCAACAAATCCAAGGAAGGGACAGGAAGCTGACAAGTAAACTCCACGTGCATGTGACGGATTTCCCCTTTGATTACCACTGAGCCCCCCAAATCCACTGTACTACTGTGACCAGCCTGCCAAGGCCTCTCTTGGCTCCAGTCTGCATTTTTATCAGCACACGTGCAGGTAGGGCCAATCCCTGCTGCAATTACTTGCAGCCACTCTGATCTACTCTGCATGGGGAGGCTTCAGCTAAGGAGATTCCTAACGACTGAAGTACACATCCCACTTTGGAGTGCAAGCCCCAAATTATAGCCTCTTGCAAGAATTGCACAGAGTAAGCTGATGAAATTTCCCTCCTCCTTGAATGTGGAGAGAGATATACTATACCTGTTTGCCCTGAGTTATGATGTCCACACACACTGGTTTTGGATAAAGCAAACACAAGATTATGAACTACAAAGACAGATTTTAAGTAATTATAAAGGATAGCAATCAGATCAAAGTAGATTACCCAGCAAACAAAACATGCTAACTAAGCTCAATATACCACACAAATCTAATATGGATAGCAAATTCTCACCCTAAATGATAATACAAGCACGATGCAGATTCCTAAGGGGCAAGCTGTGCCGCCTTCCAGTTTACAAACCTGAGGTGTTACATTCACAGGCTAAAAATTCCTTTAGCCTGCATGCAGCACTTCTCCTCAGTTTCGTCTCTGTTCCTTAGATGTGTCCAAGAGTCTCTTTGGGTGGGCAGTCAGTGAAAAACCATGATGATGTCACTCCCCTGCCTTAAATAGCTTTTGGAAATGGTAAGAACTCTTTGTTTCAAAGGTTGGTTCCCACGCCAATTAATGGAAAAATCCCATGATGGAGACCAACACCACTGACCTGTTCACATGTCCCTGAGGGTTATAGCAGCCGTGACTCAGAGCCATGACTCTGAAGGATCTACAGATGGGATATGAGCTTCTTCTAAGGCCTATTGTGCTCTCTAAAAGCCATCTAGACTGAGCCTTTTGCCTAGTGGCTGTTACCTAGGTGCAACTACGTGTGACTCACAACATTCAATATTCAAGACAAAAATGATGCTTGCAACAAGTAGGAGAATCATATTCAGCAAATTATAACCTTTCCAATGACATCTCATGAGACTTTTCTTGCATAAAAATCATAATTTTGTCATTATCTTGTCATAATACTATCTCTATGAAGAATATGGAGTGCGGTGTCACAGACTCTATTCTAGCCTGTTGGCTGAAAGAACTGCTCTAGGATATCTCCTGTATCATTTGCATAGGCTGTAATAGCTACCAAATACAGTCAAACACAAATCCCTTGGTTCACCTCTTGCCCACACCCACTCCTGCCCTTTGCAGCACCCTATGCGTGGTGCCTACACAGGAAGGGTATAAAGCCCCAACACACCTTCGCTTCAGAGCGTAAATGATGAAGAGGGCTTTGGAAAGGTCATTAGCACCTGGATACGTTTTCACCCCATCCGAGAATAAATTCTTCTTCATTAATTTGGATAATTAGTGTGTGGATTTCTCTGACCTGGTGGGTCTGTAAAGTATCCCCACCTTTCTGGTGCACAGGAATGTCTATGTCATTCAATTTCACATGAGGAGTAGATGATTTGGTGAGCCTGTTCCCTTTGGAATGGATGGAGCATTTTGATCTTTGGTGTTCAAGAATTGCATTTTTGCTTTTGACCAGCTTGATCCAACTTCAATTGATGTCAAAGGAAATCACTGCAGGGATTTCAATGGGAGTTGTCTCAGGCTCCTATATTTAAATGTAACATTTTCTAGAAAACACGATTATAGACCAGCTGTGCTCTCCTGTTTTACAGCGAGGCCGTGTCCAGACTCAAGCCGCGTTCTTTCGAAATTATTTTGAAAGAACGCGGCTTTTCTTTCGATGGCGGTAAACCTCAATTTACGAGGAAGAACGCCTTCTTTCGAAAGTTCCTCTTTCAAAAGAAGGCGTTCTTCAATGTAAATAGGCCGTCTTCGAAAGAGAGCATCCAGACTCGCTGGGTGCTCTCTTTCGAAAAAGCGGATTTCTCTTTCGAAAGATCCGCCTGCAGTCTAGACGCGATCTTTCGAAAGAGGCTCTTTCGAAAGATGCTTTCGAAAGAGCCTCTTTTGAAAGAAGCCTGCAGTCTAGACATAGCCCTAGAGGGTTCTCCATGCACTACCTGGATAAACTGGTCACACATTATGTATGGTTTTGAGGGGCGTTAGGAATCAATAAATTAAATTTATTGAGAATATATGTTTCTGATATTTTATTTGCATGGCAGACACAGAATGTTAAACAGCTGCATAAGCTTTCCTGGTTCCTAGCAATTAAAGTAGAAAAGTTTTGCTTTAGACTTGTGAGAAATAAAAATAAATGTTGAATTTCTGGGTCTGGATTTGAATTTTGAAAACTGGTTCTGGATTTCACTTTAGTGGAACTGTTCACAGGCTTCAAATAAAGAATATGCACACGTTTTTTGTTGGATCAGGGCCAAAGGACTTAGCACTGTGCAGGATTGAAACCTTATTGACTAAAACTACAACAATCACAACAAAAGAAATAAAGCACAACAAAGCTGTTAAATTATTTGAATAATGTTTTTGTTTCTACCTATCTCTAATTACAATAAAAGATACCATCTTGCAATTACTTATGCATGTGCTTAGGTATACACATGAGCAGTCCCAATGAGATAAATGGGACTGTAACAAGCATATGTGTTGGCAGAACTTGGCCTTTCAAGCACTTTGTAAAATGGAGGAATGAAAAAAAATAAAAACCTGGGGAGTCAGCTTTCCTCAGCAACCTTCAAAATAGTTTGGGGAAAGATACACATTGGATCCCACCACTAACCATTCTGTTTATTTCCATCAGTAGTCCTGAGGACTGTGTTTGGACTATTCACTGCAGTACTGTTAGTCAGATGGAATTTTATATGAGCAAGGTACCATTTTTATGTTTTAAATCTCTGGTTTTTACATCTAAACTGGACAAAATTTTGAATGGTGAAAAAATGTTATAGTCCAAAAAATGATGGAAAACTGAGGGGGAAACTCCCCAAAATATCACTTCCGGGAAATGCTCAATAGGTAGGAAGGATAAACTAATACAATGAGGCTTTTCAAGAATATTTGAACAAAAAATAAATTATGCTATTGTACCAGCCCCTCCTGTTCACTAGCCCAGAGTGAGGTTAGTCAACATTCTCTGTAAGTGGTCTAGGTGGCACTAGATGGGACAGTAGGGGTGGGTTACATTCAGTCTGCAGAATGACTGATTACTGGTAGCATTGCATGAGATGGGAAATAAGCTAGTTTTGCTGTCACAGCCCATAGAGAGTTTTGTGGTTGGTAGGAAAAATACTGTGCAAATTTGCACTAGAAATCAATGAGGTACAATGAAGAATAAATCTTTCCACTATATTCTTAGAGACACTTTTGAATAGTTCATTTTAAGGTTTGCCCATCATTAAGTAATATCATTATCAGGCACACAGGAAAATTCAGCCTGTATACTGCTTCTTACCAACATATTTTCATATTATTATTTTGACAATTTCTGGGGACAAAACCAGTTATCAGTACTTACAGCATGGTGGACTCTGTTGGTAAAGTCAATGTTTTGTTGTTTTTGGTCTGGAGAGAGAGAGGGTATGTCTACACTACCCCACTAGTTCGAACTAGCAGGGGTAATGTAGTCATCCGCAGTTGCAAATGAAGCCCGGGATTTGAATTTCCCGGGCTTCATTTGCATGAAGCCGGCCGGCGCCATTTTTAAATGCCGGCTAGTTCGGACTCCGTGCCGCGCGGCTACACGCGGCACGAACTAGCTAGTTTGGATTAGGCTTCCAATCCGAACTAGCTGTACACCTCGTTCCATGGAGTCTGACCTAGCCAGCATTTAAAAATGGCGCTGGCCGGCTTCATGCAAATGAAGCCCGGGAAATTCAAATCCCGGGCTTCATTTGCAACTGCGGATGACTACATTACCCCCGCTAGTTCGAACTAGCGGGGTAATGTAGACATACCCAGAGAGAGAAAGAGAGAGAGTTTGTCACTGAAAGAAATAAATGTTTTTTGGGTTAATTGGTGAGGGAACAATTCTTTCTCAGAGGCTTGAATTCATTTCTGCTTAGCCATTGTGAAACCAGATTAGCTTCAATGGCATTACAGCCATGTAAATTGGAGTTGAATTTTGCCCCTAAAAGCAACTCTGAGAATACAAGGGATATTCAGCATATGCATGGCAAGGGGTTAGTGATAATACTGTTAAAAGCCATGAGCAGATTTTATGCCTCCAGGGGCATTGTAAGGAGTGTGCTATCAGTAGCAGCTACTATGGTTGGCCACATGGATTCTCCATTCCAATGTGCACCACCAGTGGGAAATTGTAATGGGGGAATGTTCAGACAGTAAAATAGTTTCCTAAAGGAAGCCTGGTCAGACTAGGCAAAGCAAAAGAACCTGGGGAACAATCCTGAGTTGTCGAGAAGTTGCAGACAGTGACTGTCTGTGCCATCCTCAGTGTCTACAATCCAGTTGTGTTGCAAATAGTTAGTAAAATGAAAAGCCCAGTGTTTTGCCCAGTGTTCATGTGAGTAGAGGAGCAATGTGGCCCTAGATTCTGGGGAAGAGTGCTCTCATTTCACCAGCTATGCCCCCTCTTGAAGAACAGGACAGTCCACATCAGGGTAGTCACCCATCCCTGTTCAACTATCAGTCAGGCTGGAAAGGGAACAGGTGATGACAAAAAGCCAACAAGAGACTCGGCTGAGAAGGGGCTGAGCCTCTGCAGTAGGTCCTGAACTGGGGGGATTGAAGGGAAGTGGTGTGAGAGGCATGGAGAAAAGCTACAGCAATAGATCGGGGTGGGCTAGGAGGAGGAGAGAAACTGCTTCTTCTTTGGATCTTTTGCCTGAAGAACGAAACTGGCTGTGAAGAGACTTGGACATAGCGATGAGTACTTCCTGGGCTGGGAAGAAAAGGCAACAATTAATGGATGGTGGAGAAAGTACGTAAGTGAAGCCCTCAGGCCCAAGACTGGAAATTGAGGCAGTGCCTGTTTGGAACAGATTGGTGATGCTGCTGTACAGTAATCTAGACAGGGATAACAGGAGACCCATGCAATTACATTGTGGGCATTCTGTGAATGGCAGGGAAGGAAGGCATCAGCAATTCACACACCATTTATCTTTTAGTCCACATTACACAAATAAATACCACTCATCTTAAATATTACACGCTCTCCAGATCAGGGATGCAATGCTTGAGATATTGAAGAGATGCTAGAAAAAGGAGAGGTGACACTCTCAATGCAGTGGACCCACTGGAGTAAACTCAGCCTTTAAAATGTAGCTAAGGGTTTTTCTTTTAAGGAGAGCCTGGAGTTTGTCAATCACATTAAAGGCTAAGGCATTCTGCCAAAACTAGCATTAACTGCTTTTCAGTTCATACTGGATACCTGAACAGATCAGACATTGCAGCAACAATGGAGTGGGCCCAGACCCTATACAACTGCATATTGCATTAACTTGGTTTGTGTTCTTAACTGTTTGTATAGTGTGAACTATACAGCTAGACATCTCTGTGGGAGCTAGGTAAGATTTATCTTTGTTTGAATTGGGAAGGCTGGGGGATCCGCTATCTAAAAATGTTCAGCCTACATCCTTTGGCTGTGCGCTATTAGCTGGGACGATAGCTGTAGGCAAAGTGAAAATGAATTGATAGCAGAGATACAATTTTAATGGGAGGGTAAGCAATTTCTTAGCTCTCCAAAGGAGATAGATCTAAAATTGGTTGAAATTATTAGAATTGTGATCGATTTTTTTTTTTCAAAAAGAGTTGGGTGGGAAAACTTGACAAGGATTTAATAATTTGTATCCCCTATAATTTGACAAGTATTAGGTCAACCACCTTATTGTACTATGCAACAGTGTTCAAGAACACTTTGCACCAAAAGCCCCAACACTGGCTCTGTGAATGTGTCCATTGATTTTCCCGAAACAAGTTCACTTCCTGTGTGGCTTACCTCGATAAACAGTGAGCTGAGGGGATACCAATAAACTTGAGTGAATATGGTTTTTTTGATCCAATGGCAATTCTAAAAAAAAAAAAAAATTTAAATATTTTCCATCAGGTCAAACCAAATCTGATATTTTGTGGTATCTTTGCTATATTGATTAAGCCAATTTCAGGTGGGTTCCAGAGAGGGATTTGAGCCTGGGTTTCCCTAAGGCTACATCTACGCTGCACTGTAGTTTGAAATAAGATATGCAATTTGAGCTACACAAATTGCATATCTTATTTCGGAATAACTTGTTTCATTATCACTTTCTACACAGCACCAAATTTAAATTGAAACACCTTGGCACTGGTGTATGTAACAATTTGTAACTTGGAAATTAAGTTGCCTTCCCATGTGAGTATATCACCTTGAGTGAAGGAGCAGCACCAGCACACACCACCGGCCTCCTCTGGTCATTTTGTGAACAGCCAATTAGTTTCAAATTCAAAAATGTTTTTGGGGTTGACCTAAACTTAATTTCTCATGCAATAAACTATTTGTCTAAAAACTTTTACCGCTTACAGTACAAACATGGGAGAGCTGATTTCAGATCTTATCAAAAACTTCAAGTTGCCAGTATCCAGGCTTCTTGCTGTCCATGTAGGAATCATGTCCTGCAGTGCTGAGAGAGCACATTATCTGTTGGCTTCCAGGCACCATAGATGAATGAGAAAATCCAGGATCTGTGCATGTGTAATGCCAACGGGTGGAACCAAACCTGGGACCTCTGGTGCACGAGTCTCTACTGCTAGAACAGACTCATTCTTCTCTTTCTGTAAGTGGTCTAAGTGTTACTACATGGGACAGGGAACTGCACCCAGTAGATGTTTGGGTTAGACGTGCATCAGTTTCCCCCTGCTGCTTGTGCGTGCACTGCAACAGCAGTTCCCCACCGCCAGGTCATGAACTACTGGCTGCCAGGCCACAGCAATCCTGGGGGCCGGAGTTGGGATACCCTGCCCAGCACCTCCCCGCCTGCCATGGCTGTTGGGAGAGGCGTGTCCTGCCCTGTCTCTCAGCCAACCAGCACTGGGTAGGCGTGGAGTCTCCTCCCGGACATGGAAGCGTGGTTTGCTGTGATGTGGGAGGGCCGTGCAGAGCATGGCATAGCAGCCGTGACCCAAGCAGCAGCGCTCAGCTGGTGCCTAGAAGCCAGCACAGAGCTAGGTGAGGAGGCTGGGGCAGGTGCTGGTGGCTCTGGGGGTGGAGCTAGTGCTGGGTGGCGCTGGGAGTGGGGGGTCTTTAAGCAGCCCGGGGCTGGCACTGAGGGGCTCTGGGACCGGGGCTAATATTGGGGACTGGCCCTTGGGGAGGGCTCTGCGGGTTTGGGTGCAGTGGGGGTCTGGTGGGGAAGGGCTCTAAGGGGCAGGGGGCTGGCACTGAACATATTTGGGATGGGGGGCTGGCACTGGGGGCTCTGAAAGCAGGAGGCTGTCATGGGAGAGTTGGGTGCAGGGGACTCGGGTCAGTGGCTGGTGCTTGGGGATTAGTGGAGGGCTGAGGGATTCTAGGGGTTAGGGCTGGCACTGCAGGTTCTGAGGACCGGGGTGTACCCCAATCTCGGCCTCCAGAGCTGCCGTGAACAGCTGGCTTCAGCTGTGACAGCTGCCTGCCATGTGACATCTGCCAGAGCTGAAGCCAGCTGTTCATGGTGGCTCTGGGGTCTGGGGCTTTTGACGGCTCAGTAACATTTTCTTTGCATATTTGCATGTTCATTATTTGTATAAAGACATGCAAATATGCAAAGAAAATGTTACTGGGTCACCAAAAATTTGTGAATGTGTTTGCCAGTCTGCAGTATAAAAAAGGTTGGGAACTACTGCACTACAAGGCTACAACATCACAACCTGTCTGTCACATGTATTGTAGGGACATTGGCTCTGTTCCGTTCTCCCTACCCCCTGGAATCTGTCAAGTATTTCCTGCAATTTTGTGTGCTGACCACAAAGAGTAGGTTAAACTGAAGCAACTTTGCATTGGAATATGTAATAATTTGTAATAGAAATGATGTACAATTCCCATATGAATGTATCACCTAGACTATGTCTAGACTACAGTTTTTTTTTCCAAAAGAGAATATGCAAATTGTGCAGGAATTTGCATATCTTCTTCAAATCTCACTTTCGAAAGAGGATCTTCCTTAAAAAATGAGGTTTACACGGTTTTTTTGAAAAATGGTTTTTTTCCTCGAAAAAAAAACAAACGCGTCCAGACTACTTTGACTTTTGAAAGATCCTCTTTCAAAATTGAGATTGGAAGAAGATTTGCAAATTCACGCACAATTTGCAAATCCTCTTTCAGAAAAAAATGTAGTTTAGCCGTACCCCTAGAGTGACTGCTCTCTGGCATGCCATGCCCACTCTCACAGCAAGCATTCCACAATGCACATGTGGAACAGGCCCTCATGTGTGAGCATGAGGAAAATCTTTTAACCTCACTGGGCCTACGTTTGCTCTTGCCACTCACCTTGTGCAGTTGATGCTGCCTGGGGAAGGTTCTAAGTCAGCAAGGCATATTGCTTTATGCCATGTTGCAAAGATGCAAATGATGAGAACAAGTGCTAGGTAGAAGAGAATGGGACTTAGCTGTATCTCACTTTCCCCATCTTAAATTAAGCAAAATAACACACCAGAAAGGCCTGAATCTTAATTAAATAATGTATTATATTCCAGCTTAATGACTGTATTTCCTCTTTAAGACAGTAAAACTTGTGTTTTTTTCTTCAAGTAAAGAACAGCATTACATTGAATTAGCTTTCAGGAAGAGTGACTGAACAAATCCAATACTCTCTGACTCTCCAGTTAATCCAAGTAATCAGAAAATTAGAAAAAAAATCACATAATGAGCACAAAATGTCATTGCAAGGTGGAGATGGGGTAAGGAAAAAACAGTTTATGTGCCTCCTGACTAAATATCCTCCACCTAATCCCGTGGTTTATCAAATGACTAAAACAGCCTAGTGTTTGACAGAGAACAATTTACCTCCCCTCCTATGAATAAATCAGGAAAAAAGTGCTTTGTTAATTCAGTAGATTGAGAAAAGGCTGTCACATGCCAAGTCAGTAACTTTAGTAATTATAAAATAAGCTGGATGGAGAGACAGAACTTGTTTCAATTGCTTTTCATTATCCAGTGCTTCAGAGTAGTTAATAAAAGCAGCAGGCAAAAGAAATTGGGAATGTTTGTCCAATATTTTCCTGTATTTAAAATTTTTCACACACTCTTACTGAAACTTTAAGACCATCTCTTTAGAGCCTGGAACTGATTTGTCTGGTTAGGTTTCCCTGTGTGTGCATGTTATAGGTTATTCTGTCACATAGCTGACAAGACGGTATTTTGTTCTGCTTGTTGAAACATGAATAAAACATTATTTCTCTGTTTCTGATTTGTTTACTGTACAAACTGTTCTGTACTAGAATTTAGATAGAATAAAAGTTTTTTTTCTGCTGAAATTGCTAGTAAATGTAATAGATTCCCCACCACTTTGATTTCTGCTTAGAGACTCTTGCTTATTGTATTGGCTGGTTTACATCAGTTAAAGATTTGATACAATATCTTTAATGCATAAATCAGAGGGATCTGGCTTTTGTTGTCATTTTTAAATACCTCTGGCTTTTGCACCTCATCTAACAAGAAGATGGGATTTCAGTTTCCCCAGCTCTCATACAAAAAGATCATTACTTTAGAAAACTAGAGATTTGCAATTGAAAGATCAATATCAACAGGTGTGTTGTAAGCAAAACTCGTGAAGTCATTCTGCCGCTCTACTCTGCACTAGTTGGGCCTCAGCTGGAGTACTGTGTCCAGTTCTGGGCGCCACATTTCAAGAAAGATGTGGAGAAATTGGAAAGGGTACAGAGAAGAGCGACAAGAATGATTAAAGGTCTAGAGAACATGACCTATGAAGCCAGGCTTCATGAACTGGGCTTGTTTAGTTTGGAAAAAAGAAGATTAAGGGGGGACATGATAGCGGTTTTCAAATATCTAAAAGGGTGTCACAAGGAGGAAGGCGAAAATTTGTTCCTCTTGGTTTCTGAGGACAGGACAAGGAGTAATGGGCTTAAAGTGCAGCAGGGGAGGTTTAGATTGGACATTAGGAAAAAATTCCTAACTGTCAGGGTGGTCAAATATTGGAATAAATTGCCAAGGGAGGTGGTGGAATCTCCCTCTCTGGAGATATTTAAGAACAGGTTAGATAGACATCTGTCAGGGATGGTGTAGGTGGAGCTTGGTCCTGCCTTGAGGGCGGGGGGCTGGACTCGATGACCTCTCGAGGTCCCTTCCAGTCCTATTATTCTATGATTCTATGATTCTATGATATTTCAGAGAAGCAGATTTACTCCATGCCAAATTGAACAGGCCTAAGACTTGGCAGGAACACACCAGAATTGGATAACTGTATTAGTATTTGGCAGGGGGCTTCTATAACAGTAATGCTTCAACTACCTGAACGGTGGTTTCAACAAGGATGGAGAGAGGCTGATCTCAGTGGTGACAGATGACAGAATGAGGTGCAAGTTTCAGTGGGGGAGGTCCAGGTTGGATATTAGGAAAAAACTATTTTAGTAGAAGGGTGATGAAGCACTGGAATGGGTCACCTAGAGAGGTGGTAGTAGTTCTATCCGTAGAGGTTTCTAAGGGTACGTCTACACTGAAACATTATTTTGAAATAACGAGCACTATTCCAAAATAACTTAATCCACATCTACACAGCAGGGAGTTATTTCAAAATAGTGTCAAAATACTGTCAAGCTGGAGGACTTCTTACTCCGTCTCCTATAACCCTCATTGTATGAGGAATAAGGGAAATTGGAGGAAGGGTGCTCCATTTGAAAATAAGTGCTGTGTAGACACTCTCTATTTCAAAATAAACTATTTCAAAATAAGATACGTAATTGATGTAGCTCAATTTGTGTAGCTTATTTTGGGGTAAGCCCTGCAGTGTAGACACACCATTAGTTGGGATTTGTTCTGCTTTTAGTAAGCAGTTTTTCTTGATGACCTCCTGATGTCTCTTCCAACCCAAATCTTCTGTGAATCTATGATTCTATGCTTACAAAAAGGGAAATGGCTAATAACAGAAGCCATCTGCAGTGGTCTTGCAGTAGTGACTGGTAATTCTGTTCAGGCTCTGCATGTTGTGAGTTGATCAATTGATTATAAAAGGTATCAGGCTGAGCATTGGCTACAGAAATGTGCAAGTTGCAAATATAACAAGCCCTGCCTGTGACTGGGAAGCTTTAGTGGCAGTATTCTTGCTCTTACAGGTTGACAGGCACTACTTTCTGCAATGTCTGGAATCTGGGGGTCATGGGAGGACAACCCTTCATAGCATAATTAGACACGATGGTCACATCCTGATTGGGGGCCTCTGAGTGCTGGTGTGACAAAAATTATATAAACTTTTATAAATGGTCAGAAGAGAAGGCCGGGCTACCAGGGCCATCCTTAGGATATATGGGGCCCTGCGCAGTACTATTAAACTGGTGCCCCTATGCCCTACAGCAGCCCCAGGGCAGGGGGAATGATGATGGTTTTAGAGATGTGATTTTATAATCTTCAGCAACACACTAATTAAATATTTTAAACCAAAGTTTAAACTAAGATCCTATATACTGACACAGTATATTTAGAAACTGCAAGTATGTACCTGGGGTTGGCAAATGCCTGTTGAATGGTTTCATTACCACTTGAATAGTTCTTTCACAGGTTCAGTGTTCTAATAGCTCTGCCAGACTTTTTCACTTTTAAGTTAACTAGAGTCACAGAATGGAGATTGAAAGAGGCAGGCAAGTAGACATTAAGACCCAGGGGTGCCCCAAATTTTCAGGTGTTCTGTGCAGCTGCATATTTTGCATATGGGTAAGGATGGGTCAGGGTGCCACAGAGAGACTGGGAAGAGTTGAGGATCCAGCAGCTTTCTCCAGTTTGGAAATCAGTTGAGGAAAAGGGTATGTTACTGGAGACATGTCCCAGTAAGGAGATTTGATTGAGGTGGTGTTCTCCTAGCTTTTAGGGTTCCCTCCTTTGGATCTGATACATCAGAACATAGTGTGTTTTTCTCTTTTAGGACCTGCACTGCTCACTTGTAAATGTGATGATTCAACAGAGAATATGAGAGTGCAAAATAGAATAAATGTACTTGCAGTGTGTGGCAGACTTAACATCGCCAGAAAAGCATTAACTGTGGTAGTATCTTCACTATCAAATGTTTGGCTTGGCAATCGTGTATTGTATTATTTCTGAAGAAGTGAATTTAATTTGGTGTGGATTAAGACTGAGGGGAAATTGGCGTAACTCACAAGGATGTTGAGAGTTAACTCATTAACATTTGTGAGGAGCTATGACTATGAGCACCAACATAATGCCTATTCAAATGAATAATTACATTCCACACACTCTGAAAGGAACACGAGACCTGAGTAGTTCAACCATTGTACATCCTTGATTGTTGTAAAGGCCAATCAAAAAGTACAAGTCAGATCTGAGAACACTTTGGCTATATAACGTTACAGGGCACATACAGGTAACCCTGGAAAGTTAAGGAAAACTGTGTCTATGAATGAGAAAATGTGCTCATGTTCATACAAACATAAACAGGCCATGTGTGTAAGGTTTACAAGTTGCATTTAAAGCAGGCCAATTGTTTGAATTCTCTGCAAAGTGGCATTCGGAAGGCTCCTAAAGCTGTCTGGAGCAACCTAATCCGTGATGGAATGAGAGAATTATTTAACCTCAGCACTAAGTTTATGATTTGGAGCCAGTCAGTCTTTCCAGGGAGATATCACTGCTGACACTAGGCACATGGATTGCTAAATAATGTTTACTTCCATTGCAAGCTGGAAAAAAAAAGTATGTTCACATTTGTCTTTGAATGTTGATGACTCTGGGGTTAATTGAATGAACAACAGACAATGAAACTGCTGGAGAATGAATCACTGACAATCAGCTACATAACTAGTTTTGAAAATGTATGCATGTACTTCTGCCTCAATGCAAAACTCAAGAAAGTGCATAGATTCTAGGCTATTATAACCTTTTCTACATCGTGTCAGCACATTTTCTAGCATATTAGAGGTGTATATGTTTCTGAATTGTACAGATAATGCAAGTCATGAATAAATATTGACAGCAGAAATTGCTTTCTTCTGAGCCTTAATTTGCAATTTTTGTCTGCAAATGGCATCAGTGCTTGTATCTTGTATACAACTCCTTTTGGTAGTGTTATCGTTATTCAGCACTTAGCAATGCTCAGCCAGTCATATCACTCAAACAACTGGCAGGTGTCTTGTTCTACAGATGGATAAACAGTGGCACATGTTAAACTGCAGCATATCTAGAAGATGTGTGTATCAGTGTGGATTTGTTGACCATCCAGCCATCTGTCAGATTGTCTTTAGAGCATGGCCCACTGTGGTTTGACAATGAGCGAGAATGGTGTAGTTATCGGTATTAGGTTCTTAATCGTCCTCGTTGTGTCCCTGTGCAGCTTCATCTATGGAAATCTAAATTAGATGGGCAGATGTATAGTCTGGGAAATGGTCCAGATTATTCTTTAAATATCAAAGGGTTCAACACTGGCCACATTAAACAGTGTCCTCCTGGATTATGCCATTGCTTTGAGTACCACTAAGGAGGTGCTTTGAGTAACGTAATGGTGAGGAACTCAGAGATAGTGTGTTGAAAAGAAAAAATATATCATTTTTCAGAAATCAGAGTTGCTGATCCTGAGCTCTCTGCTTTTTAAGGTACTTAAAGGTCTTTCTAGACTGAGACATTTTAGTGCTGCAGTACAGTTAGGGGCTATGCCCTGGTCTACATTACCAAGCCTGTTATTTAGAAAAACTCCCCTTATTTCAAAATAACAAGCAGAACATCCATACTCCCAAGCCCATTATTTTGAAATAACAGGGTACTTATTTCAAAATAACAACTCCTGCTTTCCACGAGGAATAACACTATTTCAAAATAGCTATTTCGAAATAGCGGTAGTTTGGATGCTCCACTGCTGCTGTTTCAAAATAACTACTCCTCAGAGGCCGTGTCCAGACTCAGGGGTTTTTTCGGGAAAAGTAGCCTTTTCCTGAAAAAACTTCCCCTGCGTCCAGACTCAAGCCGCGTTCTTTCGAAATTATTTCGAAAGAACGTGGCTTTTCTTTCGATGGCGGTAAACCTCAATTTACGAGGAAGAACGCCTTCTTTCGAAAGTTCCTCTTTCGAAAGAAGGCGTTCTTCAATGTAAAGAGGCCGTCTTCAAAAGAGAGCATCCAGACTCGCTGGGTGCTCTCTTTCGAAAAAGCGGATTTCTCTTTCGAAAGATCCGCCTGCAGTCTAGACGCGATCTTTCGAAAGAGGCTCTTTCGAAAGATGCTTTCGAAAGAGCCTCTTTCGAAAGAAGCCTGCAGTCTAGACATAGCCAGAGTGATTACAAGTAATTACTGGTCAGGGCTTCCTGGGGCTGTGGATCAAGGTGGCATGTCTAGAGCCTGCCTTGGACTAATTTTGAGGCTTCCTTGTAGTGTTATTTTGGGAGTTATTATTTCAAAATAAATTATTTTGAAATCATTTCCTAGACATGCTCTCTGATACTAGTCTGAAAGTCAAGAGGTATGGGATCTATCCTGCACTCTGCTATTGGGTTGCTGGACTGCTCCACCATGAGTCTCCCAACCCCTGGGGCCCTTTTGGTGGGGGGAATGAACCTCCTCTCCCCCTAATTTGTACAGGAACATTGCTGGCTGCTCCCCTTCATCAGGGAGCAAAGAGAAAGTGCACAGTTTTCTGCATTTCTCACTCCGGCTGGGGAGCAGATGAACCTGGACTTGCCCTAGATAGGGAACATGCACCCTTCCCCCAACTGTGGCTGCTGCAGTTGCAGTGGCCAGAGAGTGATGCTTCTCACCTGAAGCCAAGCTTCTGAAATAAGAGATGGTTGGGGTAGTCCTCTCTCCGATAGGCAACCTGCATACTGAACCCCTAATCACTGCCCACACCCCAGAGCAATGATTTAAATTAAGCATGTCCATTTTTTTTGTACATTCCAAAAACAAAAATTAATTGAGTTAAGGATCTGACTAAATCTTCTAGCATAATTATATAACAACAAAAACTCTACGTAGGTGCTGCCTTAAAATCTTTGTTCTTCCATTTATACTAAGCTAGAGATCTGTCCTAGAAATGGGTGTCCTTTCTTCTCTGCTCTTATAGTAGTTAATAAAAACATTCTGTTAGTCTGTTTTCTGTACAAAATGTATGAACCAGGTGGTTAAATATTTAATGGTTCTAAGTATATGGCAGAGTATGTGATGAGTAGGAACTTCACTAAAAACCATGTCCAAACACTGTAATGGGTTCAAATCCCAGACATCCCAAGCTGGCTCAGTACTTTATGCAGTAAATCAGAGTTGTCCCAAGATGCACACAGGCCTGGGCTGCTGCATGCACTGACAAGATTAATTACAGACCTCTGAACCTGATGTGTTTTCCTAATATCCAACATCGCTTTCATTTTCCTCATGGAAGTTGATATATGAGGCTTGCTCTTGTATAATTCAACAAAGCTCTTTGAGGGTGGAACTGTTTTTAATATTTCTAAATGCTAGAGAATTAACAAAGTGAGTGATAAGAAGCACAGCAGTTTGTTTAGAGTCATTTCTAGTGATGGTGCAAAGAAAGAAAGAAAATACAATTATTTCCAAAATGTCAGAACATTGGAGAACGAGGAACACCAGTCACACCCACTCCCACACATGCAAACCAAGGGCTCTCGCTATCATTCTACATAGGTTCCCTACATCCAGCTGTAAAGAGCATGGCAGTTAGAGCCATCTGATCACTGCACTCCAAGTTCATACTCTGTCCTGGTATTCAAAAAGCTGTAAATGTTAAAGTTTGAGTTACAAGCTGCTTTTTCAAAATCTAGCCAATTTTATTTTAAAAACTCTGTTTACTTAAGCTCTTTGTGGCCGTCGCTTTCAATAGTAATTAATTCTCTGCTTTTTATAGCCCCTGAAATTGTTTTGCACATGATACTATATTACTCTGGGAGAATTAGTAAATATGAAAAAAAATGTGATGTACTATCTCCAGAAAAGCAACACTGGATTTTATTCAGGGATAATGAGCTAAGGTGCCCTGAATTCTTTTCACAGTATTTTAACAAACATTGGATCAGATTCTGCTCTGACACTGAAGTTAATCAAGAATCTGCCAAAGTCTGGGTAGACACACTTGTGTAAAACTCATTTAAGCGCTTAGAGCATAATATAATGCACAATAAAGTTGGAAGGAGCCCCATTTGACTTCAATGGCTTTGAATCAAACCCCAAACCAGGGGTTGGGAACACAGAGTTAGCCACTGGTGAACAACAAGATGCTTTATTCAACTGAGCATCTGCAGGCATGCTGCTCCCAGCTCCCAGTGGTACTCGTTCACCATTCCCAGCCAATGAGAGCTTCAGGAAGTGGTGTGGACTGGGTCACCGCTTCCCACGGCTTCCATTGGCTGGAAATGGCAAACCATGGTCACTGGGAGCTGCAAGAAGCCATGCCAGTGGATGCAGTAATAAACAAACCATCTGGTAGCCTGCCAGTGGATGACCCTTACAAACTATGTGTGGCCACGGGGCCAGAGGTTCTTCACCCTTGCCCATAAACAACTTGGTCAAGACCTTGAAGTCTGTTTTACAAGTAGGATTTAACCACATGCATTTGAATGATGTGGCGTAGGCTTTAGCACACAACCATCCTTTCCCTTTTAATATTACAAGTTGAATAATTGTGTATGTATATGTGTGTATAAATTATAGAGTATGTGCATGAAACACAATACATATTCTGTTACGTAGTGGAGCATGCAGCATACCTCATGGTGGTATGCTCAAAAATTGCAGAACAGTGTGCCACAATAAGCACCATTTTAAAAGAAAGAAAAAAAAGCTAGAGTCATGAGAACCATAAAAGTATCCGGACAGAGACTGAGCATTTAAAGTACTCAGGAGGATGTAGACACATACCTTGTGTTACTTTTAATAAAATATCAGATGTAAAATCCAGGACAGGTTTACACTATCACTTAAATCAAAGTCATTTACATTGCCCAGGGGTATGAAAATGACACCCTCCCTGAGCATTATGAGTTACATTGACTAAAAGTGCTGTCCATACTAACATGCTCTCCTGCTGACACAGTTTCCTCCTCTCATGGAGGGAGTAATTATGCCAACAACAGAGTGATTGTTGCATCCTGCATCTTCACCAGATGTTGTACATTGGCACAACTCCACCAGAGTTGCTGTACCACTGTGGTGTGGTAGTGTAAGCTTGCCCTCAAAAAGAAACTTCCCTCATACTCTGATAAAAGTAGAATTTTGTCTTCCCCTTAAATATCCTGGGTTAAAGTATGAGGGCACATACAAGCTTTCCTGCAGTTTCGACTCAGGGCGAATGAAGAGGGATTCATGCTGCAAAACTGAGTGTGAATGCTGCCAGGAAAAACTTAAAGGACTTGAGTTTGCACTAATCTCAGTATCCTTAAGACCATGACCATAACACTCATACAACGGATGAGATATACAGCACAACGAATTATTGTACACTGCTCTTTGTATCCCAAGAGTATGAACTATGGGGCAATGTAGAGGTGACCTAAATCAGGTGACATGAGCTCTGGGCAGTGAAATTGCTAAGGTTCAGTGCCTTGGAATTCTTGCTGCTAGAAAGGGAGACTACCTGTATATACTATTGGCAACAAAAGAATCCGAAATTCTAATAGCTAACTTGGCTCTTATTGCTTCTTAATCAATAAGATGCCAAGACATCTGACCTTAGCACTGTAAAACTGTGTATCAAAAATGTATTTAATTAACTAGACGGTTTTTTTAAAATTACTACTGAGTAAATAATTTATTTATTTGTTTGTTTGCTGGCCAACCTGAAAAATCAGGGGGAACAGAACTTGTCATGTGTCATTCCAAAACCAGAAATTTTTAGTGAACCAAAAAGTAAAATTTAAAACAAATCAAATTGAACAAGCCATTTTGTTTAGAATTATTTGTTATACATTTTTAACAATGGAAAAAATAGGTAAAATTAGAAACAAAAGCCTGTTTTCAATTAGAAAATTAAAAATTTTCATTCCAAAAATGTAAATTAAAGACTTCTTTTTAAGGGGGAAGGGAAATAGGGAAGTTGTGTTTTTATCAAACAATTTAAATTCAATATAAATTCCCAAAATATGTCAGTCAACACAAGTCTGCATTGTTTGGGGGTTTTATTTAAAATGCATTGTCCAGATTTTTCTTTTCCCTTTTAGTTCTTGAAAGTTTAATTCATACAAACTATGGTCTAATGGAGATATTCAGCTTTGAATCCTTTTAGCTGAACTAAAAGATGAATTCTCTGACGATTTCCTCGAGAAGTAGATAATATCAAGTTATCAGTAAGATAGGTGCCTTATCTATGTAGGATGGATAGCCATCTGAGATGAATAATAACTTCTGAATGTTAGTTTAGCTATTTTGGGTTATTATGAACTAAAAATAGTGGAAACCTTTACAATATGTCTCATGATTTGTCTCCACAGGACATTACAGTTTCCAGACAGCATTAATCTGCTAACAATTCTGATGTAAAGGTATTGTTGATGCATTGCGTACAGTGGTGGTACAAGTAAGTTCTTATTTTCTTTTAAAATCTTTCTTACTGAAATTTAACTAAGCAATATAGGGACCAAAACATAGTTTTAAGATTCAAAGATCTGGATACAGCAAGTTCATTGAAAGGGTGCTCCTCTGAATCATCTGTTATACAAAATAATTTATTTCCTCCATACATGTATGTGATTTCTTTATATTTTTAAACTTGTTATTACAGTTGCTGCTTGGTAATTTTTACCATATATATTTTTAACAAATATTCTTTCTAGCGCCTTACTCAATCTCATTATCGGTTAATTTCTCTTTTGTTATAATTGTTGGCATGAACTTAAACTCTGCAGCACCTTTTTGCTCTTCACTAGAGAATGTTGTTACCGTATGCTGTTACAAAGGGTTTTCAGAAGCATACCAATGAAGCTGTAATCATGGCTAGTTCAAAAGCTTCTAATGGGCATGGTGATGGGTAATTGAAGTATGGAGAAGAGACAATCATGAATTATTGCATTTTTTTAGTATTATTTTATATGCCTAAGATGAAACTGAGGGTCAGGAAGAGTAAATGTAATCATTCTCCCTGTTCTTTGCAAAATTATGTTCTTCACTTAAATAAACACTGTAAAGGACATGCATGCAAAACAATGGTGTTTTTTCAAGAAAAGAAACTAATCTAGAATGAAAGGGATACATTTTAATTGAGGACCGTGATTGAAATTTTCAAATCTATTCATGAATTTTAAGCTTCAAGAATCTCCAGTAGACCCATCAAAACAAAAGCATGTCACAATCTTTTTTCAGGGTCAAATATGTCTATTTGATTTTTTTATGATTTTAATTAAAACTTACCAAACAGAACTATTTGGAATTGTCCATAAACCACTGCACTCTTGGTATAAGTGGCCACAGTTCTCCCCAGTCATTAATGGTTGTCTCCATTCACCTCAGGCTTGAACAGCTAATTTGACTATAGATGTTATTTTCAGTTCTGTGCGTTGCCAGATCTCATCATGAACAAGCTTCTTTTTCTGGTGATCCTGCATATGCAGTTTGTTTTATTTTGTTTTCTCCCAAAACTGTTATTGTGATTTCACTGTAGGATCAAGATAGCCTACAAGAGAAAGAACCCAATGTTTGTGAAATTTCTGTGTGTGTGTGTGGGGGGGGGGGGTTGGAGGGGAGAGGGTTGAGAGATAAAGGGACCTTAGACCCAATGGAAAGGTTTCTAAGCTGCAGACTCTGTGGATTGTGTTCTAGGATTTGTAAGGAACATTAAAGATTTACCATCTTACTTAAATTATGCAAAGGGAAGTTCTTGCCTACGTTAATTCTGTTATTTCTGTAACTGACTGTGAATGTTTCTAACTAAATTCTGCTGTGTGGTAATGTGATCTGTCTTTCTGATTTCTTGTTTGCATGGATAATAATGAAAAAAATCCTAACTAATTAATTTGGGCTTTTTCTGTAGAAATGTCAGCCTTTTAATAGAATGTTTGATAATTTAGTCAAAGTGTTAGATTCCATTAAGTCATAGAATGTCTGGTAATACAAACTAGGGAACACAGTGAGGATCACATGAATACATTCCTCTTCTGGAACAGTATGAAATTCCACTACCCCTTCATAAAGCTAACATATTCTGGCTTTGTGTGGGGAAGGTGAATGGCATGAAAGATTTGCTTCTGACCTGTCAGCACCTACCACTATAGCTGTTATTCTAGCCCAGTGTTTCCCTAATGGTGTTCCTAGCTAAACTGGCATTACACAGGGACACTTATCGTGGCAAACACATATGAAAATGGTTTTCGATAAAATTCATAAATGAATGAAAATTCTATTCCATTCCAATAATTCAGGTTGTAATGGAATTTTTTTCATGGAACTCCTATTTTCACTTTGCGAAATGAATACAAGCAGAGAGAGGGTAAGTTTAGAAGATAGGATACACAAAGAACAAGTTAAAAATCACGTAGGAAAGTTAGATGTCAGCAAGTCACCAGGTCCTGATGAAATGCATCCCAGGATACTCAAGGAGCTGATAGAGGAGGTATCTGAGCCTTTAGCTATGATCTTTGAAAAATCATGGCAGGGGAGATTCCAGAAGACTGGAAAAGGGCAAATATTGTGCCCATCTATAAAAAGGGGAATAAGAACAACCCAGGAAACTACAGACCGGTCAGTTTAACGTCTGTCCCAGGGAAGATAATGGAGCAGGTAATTAAGGAAATCATATGCAAACACTTGGAAGGTAATAAAGTGATAGGGAATAGCCAGCATGGGTTTGTGAAGAACAAGTCATGTCAAACTAATCTGATAGCTTTCTTTGATAAGATAACGAGCCTTGTGGATAAGGGAGAAGCGGTTGATGTCATATACCTAGACTTTAGTAAGGCATTTGATACGGTCTCGCATGATATTCTTATTGATAAACTAGGCAAATATAACTTAGATAGGGCCACGATAAGGTGGGTGCATAATTGGCTGGATAACCGTAGTCAGAGAGTTGTTGTTAATGGTTCTAAATCCTGCTGGAAAGGGATAACAAGTGGAGTTCCTCAAGGGTCTGTTTTGGGACCCGTACTGTTCAATATCTTCATCAATGATGTAGATATTGGGATAGAGAGTACGCTTATTAAGTTTGCAGATGATACCAAACTGGGTGGGGTTGCAACTTCTTTGGAGGATAGGGACATAATTCAAAATGACCTTAGCAAGTTAGAGAAATGGTCAGAGGTAAACAGGATGAGGTTTAATAAAGAGAAATGCAAAGTGCTCCACTTAGGAAGGAACAATCAGTTCCATACATACAAGATGGGAAGCGACTGTCTAGGAAGGAGCATGGCGGAAAGGGATCTAGGGGTCATAGTGGACCACAAGTTGAATATGAGCCAACAGTGTGATGCTGTTGCAAAAAAAGCAAATATGATTCTAGGTTGTATCAACAGGTGTGTTGTAAGCAAAACTCGTGAAGTCATTCTGCCACTCTACTCTGCACTAGTTAGGCCTCAGCTGGAGTACTGTGTCCAGTTCTGGGCGCCACATTTCAAGAAAGATGTGGAGAAATTGGAAAGGGTACAGAGAAGAGCGACAAGAATGATTAAAGGTTTAGAGAACATGACCTATGAAGCCAGGCTTCATGAACTGGGCTTGTTTAGTTTGGAAAAAAGAAGATTAAGGGGGGACATGATAGCGGTTTTCAAATATCTAAAAGGGTGTCACAAGGAGGAAGGAGAAAATTTGTTCCTCTTGGTTTCTGAGGACAGGACAAGGAGTAATGGGCTTAAAGTGCAGCAGGGGAGGTTTAGATTGGACATTAGGAAAAAATTCCTAACTGTCAGGGTGGTCAAATATTGGAATAAATTGCCAAGGGAGGTGGTGGAATCTCCCTCTCTGGAGATATTTAAGAACAGGTTAGATAGACATCTGTCAGGGATGGTGTAGACGGAGCTTGATCCTGCCTTGAGGGCGGGGGGCTGGACTCGATGACCTCTCGAGGTCCCTTCCAGTCCTATTATTCTATGATTCTATGATTCTATGAAATTTATGAATTTTATCAAAAACCATTTTCATTTGTGTTTGCCACGATAAGTGTCCCTGTGTAATGCCAGTTTAGCCAGAGAGTGGGGATGATGATGTCACTACTCAGCGCTGTGCGCACAGTCAATCAGTTCCGCAAAATTATTTTGAGTTCAAAAGGGTTCCGTGGCCAAATAAAATTGGGAAACATGTTCTAGACAATAGGGTGCATTAGCTGCCACAGATTTCCCATACTCTTTCCCCCACTCCACATTAGTACAAATTCACTTGCTCTAATGTCTCCTTCCATATCTAGTTATGCGGTGCTTAAAGGAACCTCTGTTCATACTGGCTCAGCATATGCCTGCCCATGTCATAGAAGGGCAATGCAAGATTAGATAACATCCTTAATGAGGGCTAGAATTAGTCTGACCCTAGCACAGATGGGGGAAGAGTACAAGGAGCCTTTTCCATTGTCTTGTGATTACTGGAGATCTGGTTTCCACCAGAAGGGACTACTCACTTCCTGTGCAAATCATCCCAAACTGGGTGGGAAGTAGCTGGGACCATGATACCACACCTTTCTTCCCCCGCCTCCTTCCACCTCTTTCCAAGCTGGTTGCATGTGGCAGAGTGGTTCTGTGCATGTCAGGTAGGAAGGAGAAGGACTGTAGCCTGAGACAGCATGGCTCCATATATTCCGAATTTTGGTTAGAGCATCGTACGCAGCCTGTGTAACAGGCACATTAGCACTTAGGAAAGCCTATGCTTCAGTAGGCAAAAGGATGTATATTTTACGTGAGGCTGATATAGTTTTAACAGGTTAGCTGGTTGAGATGAACCTCCCTGCTAGGGCTTACCTTAATATACTGATCAGCTGAAGTATATTAAAACAATTACCTTGTCTACACCAAGAATTTAACATGTGTTAACATGTGTAAACCAGCACGTACTAAGAATACTTTTCTCACTTCACCTAGATGTGGCCTAACTCACATATAAGAACATCAATTTATGTTTAACCACAAATCAACCTTAAGTATTTGTGAATGGAAAATAAAAGTTATGGAACAGTAAACACTTCCATTAACTTGATAGTTCCTCTTTAAGTCAGAAAGAGTAAGTGAGATAAAGGCTAAAACCTTGTTTTACTTGTTCAAATTTACCCTGTGCTAGGAAAAATGGTATGAGAGGAATCTTTATAAGCAAAGGTACAGTGTTTGTGATCACAGTGCATAGTTTCTGTTGTCTAAGGCCATGTCTCCACTTGCCATGCCAGAGATTGCTCTTCTGGCATTCAATTTAGGGAGTCTAGTAAAGACCCACTAAATCAAATGCTGAGGACACCCCTCTGCCCCCCATCAGCGCTGATACTCCTTGTAGTCACAAGGAGTAAAGTAAGTCAATGGGAGCATTTGCTCCTGTCAGCCTTCCACTGTGAAGATGGCACCCAGTTCAGCTTAAGGTACGTCGACTCCATTTATGTAGCTGGAGTTGTGTAACTTAAGCTGACCTTCTGGGTCTAGTATAAACCTCACCTCATGCATTCTGAGAGGCAGTTCTCTATTCTAAGTTACAAGTTAGATTGTGCTATTCTAAGGTACAAGTTGTGTCAGCATTGCATTGTTATTGCTGGAAGTATTTTTTGTATTTCATGCTGCATGTGTGCTCATGACCCTTACCAAACCTTCTGAGCTTCAGCCTGTGTCTGATGTAGGCACATAGGTTCTGTAACGAGAGATGCAGGGGGTGCTGCAGCACACTGGAGCTTGAAATGGTTTCCATTGTATCCAGGATTAACACTTTGGTTCAATGGCTCTCAGCATCTCCACTATAAAAAATAGTTCCAGCTCCCCTGTGCATGCAGTAACATTGCCTTAAAATGCTCTTTTTGTGGCACCCCCTTGTTTCTCAGGAATTTACCATGTGCCCTTATTTGGAGAGGATCCATGCAGATCTTGGGAGATGAATGCATGTCTGGGGTAGTCAAAAATCTATTTTGCGGGTTCTGAATATGTGGTCCTTTCACTCTCTGTCCTTTTCAAGCAGAAACCTGCAATGAAGCAAGGCGCCTCGTTGTGAATTACCCTGCTATATATAAGCGAATGGAGCCTACATTAGTTGCAATTAGAAATGCTGCATTGTAAATCTGAGTGCACTCCCAGGAGTTGAGAATGACAGAAGTAGATAACTGCTGAGTCTATCGCACTTTTAAACACTTCAGGGTCCTTATTGGAAGGAATTAATCAATTTTTATCTATAATGCTTTAATGTGGCATTTAAGGGGCTAACTCAGTAAACGCAGCAGGTTTAATCAAGTTCCTCATAGCAGTAAGTATTCTGCAGTAGGTATGGCTGTATCTTCCCTACACATGTAATCTATGTTAGGTCCTAATCCTGCAAATATTTGGTAGTAAATAGAACCAAATAGAACCCTTGTTGATAAGGGAGAAGCGGTGGATGTCATATACCTAGACTTTAGTAAGGCATTTGATACGGTCTCGCATGATATTCTTATTGATAAACTAGGCAAAGATAACTTAGGGCCACGATAAGGTGGGTGCATAATTGGCTGGATAACCATAGTCAGAGAGTTGTTGTTAACAGTTCTACATCCTGCTGGAAAGGGATAACAAGTGGAGTTCCTCAAGGGTCTGTTTTGGGACCCGTACTGTTCAATATCTTCATCAATGATGTAGATATTGGGATAGAGAGTACGCTTATTAAGTTTGCAGATGATACCAAACTGGGTGGGGTTGCAACTTCTTTGGAGGATAGGGACATAATTCAAAATGACCTTAGCAAGTTAGAGAAATGGTCAGAGGTAAACAGGATGAGGTTTAATAAAGAGAAATGCAAAGTGCTCCACTTAGGAAGGAACAATCAGTTACAGACATACAAGATGGGAAGCGACTGTCTAGGAAGGAGCATGGCGGAAAGGGATCTAGGGGTCATAGTGGACCACAAGTTGAATATGAGTCAACAGTGTGATGCTGTTGCAAAAAAAGCAAATATGATTCTAGGTTGTATCAACAGGTGTGCTGTAAGCAAAACTCGTGAAGTCATTCTGCCGCTCTACTCTGCACTAGTTAGGCCTCAGCTGGAGTACTGTGTCCAGTTCTGGGCGCCACATTTCAAGAAAGATGTGGAGAAATTGGAAAGGGTACAGAGAAGAGCGACAAGAATGATTAAAGGTCTAGAGAACATGACCTATGAAGCCAGGCTTTATGAACTGGGCTTGTTTAGTTTGGAAAAAAGAAGATTAAGGGGGGACATGATAGCGGTTTTCAAATATCTAAAAGGGTGTCACAAGGAGGAAGGAGAAAATTTGTTCCTCTTGGTTTCTGAGGACAGGACAAGGAGTAATGGGCTTAAAGTGCAGCAGGGGAGGTTTAGATTGGACGTTAGGAAAAAATTCCTAACTGTCAGGGTGGTCAAATATTGGAATAAATTGCCAAGGGAGGTGGTGGAATCTCCCTCTCTGGAGATATTTAAGAACAGGTTAGATAGACATCTGTCAGGGATGGTGTAGACGGAGCTTGGTCCTGCCTTGAGGGCGGGGGGCTGGACTCGATGACCTCTTGAGATCCCTTCCAGTCCTATTATTCTATGATTCTATGAACATGGAACCCTATTTATTTCAATTGGTCTGTGTGCAGGCACAGGGGTCCATCTATGAATAATGCATAGCAGAACCAAGGTTTCACAAGGTGCTCTGAAATGGTGCATGTAGGACCTTTATGGATATGTGGGATGATGTCTGAATCATGGGCATGCTGGTGAGTGGAGTATATCTCTTAGCGTTGTTGTCTTTTGTGTTTTGCGTCCATAACTTTGTTCATTCAGTACCCAGTTAAATTTCTTTTGGCTTTTACTAGCCTCTCTCTTCTGAGCTCCCAGGCTACATCTACACAGCAGAGCTATTTTGGGATACCTCTGGCTATTCAACATCTTAAAAGCAAACCCATTATATCGAAATATCAAAGGCTCGCTATTCCTATGTCTCTGTAAACCTCATTGCATGAGGGTTAAGGAACGTTTTGGAATAGCACTTTATTTTGAAATAAGATCAAAATAAGCTACGCAATTTGATAGCATAACAAGGCTTGTGGATAAGGGAGAAGCAGTGGACGTGGTATACCTAGACTTTAGTAAGGCATTTGATACATTCTCACATGATCTTCTTATCAATAAACTAAGCAAATACAACTTAGATGGGGAAAATATAAGGTGGGTGCATAACTGGCTGGATAACCATTCTCAGAGAGAAGTTATTAATGGCTCACAATCATATTGGAAGGGCATAACAAGTGGGGTTCTGCAAGGGTCTGTTTTGGGACCGGTTCTGTTCAATATCTACATCAACGATTTAGATATTGGCATAGAGTACATTTATTAAGTTTGAAGATGATACCAAGCTGGGAGGGGTTACAAGTGCTGTGGAGGATAGGGTCATAATCAGGGCTCGACAATTAATGTAATCTACAGCCGTGCAGTGTGGTCAGTGCATGCGCAGTGTGGTGTGTGCATGAGCAGCATGCAGAATCACGTGGCTGGTGAGCAGGGCTCGCCGCCGCTTGGTGAGGCCTGGTCATAATTCAAAATGATCTGGACAAACTGGGAGAAATGGACAAATGCGAAGTGCTCCACTTAGAAGGAACAATCAGCTTCACACATACAGAATGGGAAGTGACTGTCTAGGAAGAAGTACTGCAGAAAGTAATCTAGTGGTCATAGTGGACCACAAGCTAAATATGAGTCAACAGTGCGACACTGCTGCCAAAAATGCAAACACGATTCTGGGATGCATTAACAGGAATGTTGTGAGCAAGACACAAGAAGTCATTCTTCTGCTCTACTCTGTGCTGATTAAGCCTCAACTGGAGTATTGTACCCAGTTCTGGGCACCACATTTCAAGAAAGATGTGGAGAAATTGTAGAAGGTCCAGAGAAGAACAACAAAAATGATTAAAGGTCTATCAAACATGACCTTTGAGGGAAGACTGAAAAAAATGGGCTTGTTTAGTTAGGAAAGAGGAAGATTGAAAGGGGACATGATAGTGGTTTTCAAGTATCTAAAAGGATATTGCAAGGAGGAGGGAGAGAAATTGTTCTCCTTTGTCTCTGATGATAGAACAAGAAGCAATGGGCTTAAACTGCAGCAAGGGGGATTTAGGTTGGACATTAGGAAAATCTTCCTAATTGTCAGAGTGATTAAACCCTGGAATAAATTACCTAGGAAGGTTGTGGAATCTCCATCTCTGGAGATATTTAAGAGCAGGTTTGATAAACATCTATCAAGGCTGGTCTAGATGGTATTTGGTCCTGCTGTGAGGTAGGGGACTGGACTTGATGACCTCTCGAGGTCCCTTCCAGTTCTAGTGTTCTATGATTCTATGAAATTGTGTAGCTTATTTCGAGGTAGGAGTGCTGTGTAGATGCACCATTACAAAAGAATCTGGAGTTTACCTGTGGATTTCCCCCATATTTTAGCAATACATTCTCAGTAAGGATATAAGAAGCTTCCATTCCTTTCTTCAGATTAAGATGATGATCTCTGTGATCCAAAGAAACTCCAATAATCAACACAGTCATTTGCAGATTTCTGGTTTTTTAAGCTTTACTTTCTCCATTTGCGAATAAACCCTGAGAGGCCGTTATCTTCTAGAGTAGATGGTAGTAGAGATGATGTAACATTCTCAGTGGACCCAGGTTGTTATCTGCATAGCAATCAGTCTGAAAGCCTCTGGTATTGCCCTCACAGGGTAACATTTGTACTTTTTACACTGATTTGATATTTTCTGTACATGCTCCAATTTTTTTTTTAGTTTCTACAAGGTTTGTCCATGTTCTTGATTCTGTATCAGGATATTAACATGTTTCTAAGAGATATGGTCGGAGAAGTGTGATATTATCTCCCTTGTGTTCATGAAAACAATGTACCTGAAAAACTGGAAAATGTCATTTTCTAGTTTTAAATGTTTAATCAAAAATAGACTGCACCATACTCATCATGTAGGTGTACAGCACCTGCTTCAGTAAAAAAGATTTAGCAACATCTCTTGATCGGTGTGTGTATGTGTGTGTGTGTAATACCACAGAAACATATCTAATCGTGCTCAGTTATTTTTAGGTTTTTTTACTTGCTTTTCCTAAGGGTAAATATTTTAAAAGAGCACCAAAGTCCCATTTTCACAAGTGACTTTAGATACTGAGAGTCAATGGGAATTAAGTTTTTAAATCACTTTAATGCTTTTGAAAATTTTACCCTAAAGCTAAATGTGAGGGCTGTTACTAGATGGAATTTG
Organism: Pelodiscus sinensis; assembly: GCF_049634645.1. Taxonomy (NCBI): domain Eukaryota; kingdom Metazoa; phylum Chordata; order Testudines; family Trionychidae; genus Pelodiscus; species Pelodiscus sinensis. The sequence continues at coordinate 314,366,532 of NC_134711.1, forward strand.
TCTTTCAAGAGTCCCTGCTGCAGTTCAGCTGACCTGTGATAAGTGAAGGTGCATGGGCTCTAAAGGGAAGAAGCAGAGAGTTAAAGTGAGAGCCAGGGAAAGGGCTGAAAGCAGAGTTGGTGCTCTCAAAGCCTGAAAGAGGACTCTGGAGCAAGAGGAGGGCCTAGGGCAGGGGTGCGCAACCTGAAGGTGTCGTAGCTGTCTTCCTGGGGGGGGTCACAGTGCTGGGCCGGCTGCCATTTTGTGTTCTTGGCTTGGTGTTCAACATGCGCACAGTGGAGGCGAGGAAAGTGGCAGGGGAGCGGACCGGTTCTTGAAATTAAAGGGGCCACAACAAAATGTTCTGGGTTTTTTTCCTCAACCAAAAGGATTAAAAAAGGTTGAGCACGACTGGCCTAGGGGACTGACCCATAAAACAGCAGGGAGAAGAGCCCAGAACAGGTGGGCATTGTTTGTTATTGTTTAGTTTGAATTTTGGGCTATAGTTTAGGGGACTCTGAAGGACAATGGAGACTGATGAAGAGCCAAAAGTCAAAGAGCTAGAACCTTTTGAGTTACTCTCCTGGACTGTATTTTGTAACTTGAGGTGTCCATAGTAATCAGTTAGTCTGTCACTTTTTCCAGCCTGAAGAAATATTCTTGAGGAGTCCCAGCCAAAGGAAAGAGTGTGGGGCATCTACAAAGCCAAAAAGAGGCACTCCAAGAAGGTGACCTTATTAAAGGGCCTAAATGACCCTGTCTGAGTCTGTCCTCCAGTCTGGTCAGGGGATGGGAGTCCACTAGTAGTGCTGGGAATGTCCCACCTGAACTGGGAGAATTGGCACGTAAGCAGTGGCAAAGCCAGAGTTTATTCCTAAAATTAGCTTACATCCCTGTCAAAGCAATGGCACATAGAAACCTATTAATTTAATTGATGTAAGAAACGACATTTTGACAATTGAAAAAGCCAGTCATTTCCTATATAGCTACTGCTCTGTACATTTGCTTGTTATTATTACAGGCAGTCCCTGAGTTACGCTCTGTCTCTGCTTTGTCCCCCCCCCTTGCCCCTGGTCTGCAGACCAGGGGGAGGGGGGGGGCAAAGCAGAGCCAAGCCGCGGAGCGCGCGATCAGCTGATAGCCCAGACGCGTCTGGGCTGTCAGCTGGCCGGGCGCTCCGCGGCTTGGCTCTGCTTTGCCCCCCCCCATCCCCCTGGTCTGCAGACCGGGGCGGGGGGGGGCAAAGCAGAGCAAAGCCGTGGAGCACGGGGGCAGCGGGACAGCCCAGACGCGCCGTGGCTGTCCTGCTGCCCGCGTGTTCCGCCACTTTGCTCCCCGTCCCCCTGGTCTGCAGAACAGGGGGACGGGGAGCAAAGCAGAGCAAAGCCACGGAGCCCGAGGGCAGCAGGACAGCCACGGCGCGTCTGGGCTGTCCCGCTGCCCCCGTGCTCCACGGCTTTGCTCCAGACACCTGTGGTACAGCAGCTGGGGCGCTGCCAGTTGGTCCCGTAGCGCCACGGCTGAATCAGGACGCCTGGGGCAGAGCAGCTTGGGTGCTGCTGGCTTGGTCCAGTAGTGCCGAGGAGCGGCGGCGCTACTGGACCAACCCAGCAGCACCCCAGCTGCTCTGCCCCAGGCGTCCCCAAGTCAGCCGTTGCTGAAACTGACCAGTGGCTGACTACAGGAAGCTCCTGCCCCGGGCTTCAGCCGCTGATCAGTTTCAGCAGCAGCTGACTTGGGGATGCCTGGAGTTCTTAAGTTGAATCTGTATGTAAGTCAGAACTGGCGTCCAGATTCAGCCGCTGTTGAAACTGATCAGTTTCAGCAGCGGCTGAATCTGGACGCCAGTTCCGACTTACATACAGATTCAACTTAAGAACAAACCTACAGTCCCTATCTTGTACGTAACCCGGGGACTGCCTGTACTTCAAAAATGAAAAATAAAAATCATTTTTATCCCCAGGTGATGTTACAAGTAACCCAAATGGGCAAGCAGCACATTTACAGTTGTGGGCTACATTACTACCTGGCAACGTGCCCTAAGTAGTGTGCAGCATGTGGTTGTGGTGCCCCAGGAGCATAGCACACCAGGAACTGAATAATGACTTGGAATAACACACATGTGTCCCTGCTGTACCCTGCCATGCCAGATCATGTGTGCTGACCAGTGCACTGGGTGGTGAAAAAGCTGCTACTCCTGACCCCTGCTTCCCACATGTCATCCACTAGCACCGTGGTCCCCAACACGGTGCCCGCGGGCATTTCAATGCGCCCGCCAGGTGCTCGGGGCTGGCCTGGCCCTGGGCACATGGCGCATGGGCGCTTGCGGGGGGAGCGCGCTTGGCGGGGGGGAGCGCCGGCCCCAGGCGCGCGTCACTCGGGGGGAGGGGGGGAGCGCCGGCCCCGGGCGCGCGGCACTCGGAGGGGGCCCCGCCCCCGGGCACGTGGCCCTTAGGGGGGGCCCTGCCCCCGGGCGCGCGGCAAGGGGGGGCCCGCCCCCTGGCGCCCGGCGGGCAAACGGCCACGCCCCCTGGCGCCCGACAACCTCAAAAGGTTGGGGACCACTGCACTAGCATGTCATGAGAAGTAGCAGCCAGGGACAGAGCCAAGATCTTCCTCACCTGAATTGGCTCTTTCACCTTCTCTATCTCCCCTGCGAGGGAGCATTGGTGGGATTATGATCAGGATCTATTATTGTTTAGCTGGCTACTAGGGTTACCTGTGCACTATGCAGCCAGTTACAAAGATAAATTCAGGTCAACAGAAAGTTCCTGCAAGTGACAGAAGTGTAATACAACAAAAATCCCAAATCAACGCCTGTTCTGCCTGGTGGAGGGGTGAGGGGTTCTGTAGTGCTCATTGTTGTGGTATCAAAGAACTTCATAGGTAAATTAAACTTACATAGTGACATCTTTTTAAAGCATGTTCCACTGTTTCCCTTTTCCTGCGTAGGGACAAGAAATACATAGGGTAACATTTGTATTAGATGGTTCCTCATTCCAGTTATTGCTCAGAATCTCTGCTGCCACGAGGAACCATGCAGCACAGTATAAAAGCAGGCTGTCTAGGGTACCCTGCTCTCCTGATGAGCCTTGTCCCTCAGCACCTTTGACCAAGAATGCTCTTCTCTTGTGTTTATACCCTTAATTCTGGGGTTGTAAATTGCACTGCCCATGAAGACTGCAGCTGTCTTGATGGGTTATGGATAGGGATGTGGGTGACAGTGTAACTAGGTCCTGAGGAAAGGCAGGCACAGCATGGATTTGTTTTTTAGTTTGCTGGCATTTCTGAAAGATTAAAGAAAAGTTTTGTTTTCAGGTGGAACAAAAATGAAATGTTTCTGACATTTTTGGCAAACCCAGAAAGTCAAATTTTGATAAATGTCAAACTGACACACTTTTTGTTTCTCCACCATATGATTTTTGTTGTTTTGACTTTGTTCATTTTGACAGAGGTAAAGAAGGATGAGATTGGTAGAATCAGGCTGTGGAAGAGGGACCTCCCTCATAGTCTTTGATTCTGAGTTTTTCACATTCCTCTTTTCCCTCCTATCTTGATGTGGAAGAGGGATTTGAACATGGCTTTCCCATCATACTGACACGTGCTCTCCCCATTGGGCTGTGAGATATTTTGGTGTGCAGAGCTCTCTTTCATAGTGGCAATTCATAGACATTCATGAACACAATAATGAGCCATTGGGTTAGGGAAAGAGTGAGAATGTAGCCTAGGCTATGTCTAGACTGCAAGCCTCTTTCGAAAGAGAGCGTCTAGACTGCACGCGGAACTTTCGAAAGAGCAAGCCGCTTTTTCGAAAGAAAGCACCCAGTGAGTCTGGATGCTGTCTTTCGAAGAAGCCCTATTTACATTCACGAACGCCTTCTTTCGAAAGAAGCACTTTCGAAAGAAGGCGTTCTTCCTCGTGAAATGAGGTTTACCGCCGTCGAAAGAAAAGCCGCGTTCTTTCGATTTAATTTCGAAAGAACGCGGCTGCAGTCTAGACGCAGGTGAAGTTTTTTCGGAAAAAGGCTACTTTTCCCGAAAAAACCCCTGAGTCTGGACACAGTTAGTGATTAGGAAGTGAGAGACCTACATGCCAATTCCTACCTGAAGATTTATTTATCAAAATAATTAAACTAAAATATCTTCAACAGGAGAGACTGAGAGGTCTGCACACGAGAATATCCCATAGCCCAGTGGCTAAGGTACTCTGACTCTCTGCAGCAGGAGGACCCTGGATGACCTCACTCTCCACATCAGAGAGAGGAAGGAATTGAACCAAGATCTCCCACAAGTTGGGTTTAATGTTATAAGGGAGAATGACTCTGATCCACATTGTTTTATGACTCCAGCCCCCTTTTTTGATGTTGTCAAAATGCATGACACTGAAAAAGAAAAATGTTCCATTTTTATTTTACTAAAATGTTTTGGATTTTGCTTTGGTTCGGCCAAAACTATTTCCTTGACTCTGTGAATCTGCAAATAGCTTCAGATTGACTAACGCTGTATTTTTTTCAGCAAATAAATCATTAGATAAAAAAATACACAACTTTATTGTTGACTCCCTTGTGGCTGTGAAGATCAGGACCAAGGCTTTGTACTACTAGGCTATGTCTACACAGCAGTGTTATTTTGGAATAACGGATGTTCTGCCAAAATAACTTTGTGAGCATCTACACAGCAAGACCATTATTTTGAAATTATTTCAAAATAACAGGTGACTTATTCCGAAATCTGTAACCCTCATTGTCTGAGGAATAACATCTATTCTGAAATAGTTGTCTTGGAATAGGACATGTGTAGACAGGGCAGATGGAGTTATTTTGAAATAAGAGGCCTCCAGCCCTTCCAATGGGTGTCCTGCTGGCAACTCTGTCCACACTCATCAAAACACTATAGTCCCCCTTCCCTGGCAGCCCTTAAAGCTGCAGCCACAGGGGAAAGGGCTTCTGGCTCTCAGCAGGCCCTGACAGCCCTGAGCCACACAGCAGCTGCCAGACCAGTGTTTTTCGTTGCCATGAGTGACCCCATTGCTCCCACTGAGTCCTCCACGGCTACAGGGGAGCCATCAGCTGGCTCCCATGACCCTTTCTGGGTACGGAAGAGGTGTATGCCTTTCAGGTCTGGTGCGGAGACACTAGACCTCATTGAGGTCTGGGGAGAGGAGGGAAAACCTCCAGGATCTCCCCACCAGGTGCAGGAATGTGGACACCTACATCTTGGCACCCTGCCTGAAGTGCGTCCAGGTGGCCTTAAATGTGATTCAGTCTCCAGTGAGTGTGGATGCTCTATTTCAAAATAGTTCAGTGCTATTTCGATGGACATTTGCTGTGTAGATGCACTTTTTTGAAAGAATCTATTTCAGAGTATTTCCTCTGAAAGAACTTATTCCAAAATAAGTGGGCAGCGTACACATGCCCCTAACGTGGACAGGGTGGGAGGAACAGGAACAAAGGAGTGATATGCTGTAGGACTCTGCATTCTCAGGAAGATAGCAACTCCACGTTTTATCCATATTCAAACGCAACTAAAATGAACTGCAATAATCCAGGCAGGCAACACCAAATGTCTGAACTCTTGTCTAGTTTCCCAGCTGGGAGGAGGGGTTAGAGTTTTCTAGCAAGCTGTAAGCAGAAGAATTAATTAGTGCTAATTTGTGCACTGTTGATCCAGTCAAACACTCCTTAATACCAATTAAACATGTCAATTAAATATATGAAAACAAAGTGCTGTGCTGAGGTAAAATAAACCTCTTGTGGCTTAGTTTCTGGTTAGCCTCATGGGATCATACTTTTTATTCCGTATATAGTTGTATTGGGCTCTCTACAAGAGGTGATTTGTTCGGAGGAGTGATTAATAACACTAGGACTTTTCAGCTTGGAAGAGAGATGATAAGGGGGTAATATGATGGGGTCTATAAAATCATAACCTTTGTGGAGTAAGCAACTGTAGAAGTGTTATTCACTCCGCATAATACAGGAATGTCACCAAATAAAGTAAGCATCATGTTTCAAACAAAGAAAAGGAAGTATTTTTAATACAGTACATTGCACAGTCAACCTGTGGAACTGCTTGCCAGAAAAACTGTGACTGTAAAGAACTGTGTGGGCAATAATTTTCCATGAGGGACCACTACAAGAATTGTGTAAGTGATCAGGAGTCACACTTTTCAATGATATTAAGGGGATGCAGGGTCTGGGACAGAGTTTGGGTACAGAAGGGAGCTCTGGCTAGTGGATAGGAGTGCAGTGGGAGTGTGGGTTCTGGGAGGGAGGTTGAGTTCAAGGATGGGTTCTGACCTGGGACAAGGATGTAAGAGGGGGTGCAATGTGTTTGGGTGTAAGAGGCGGTTGTAGCCTGGGACAGGGTGTTGAGGTGTGGGAGGTAGTGCCAGATACAGGCTGTCTGGGAGGCACTTAATGTTTTCTAAAACCGCTGTTAGCACACCTCATCTAAAATGAGGAAAAATAAAACAGTAGTTATGTAGCCCTGTCAACCGGATTTTTTCTCAGAACAGGCAGTTTATTATACAGTGTTAGTGGAAAGGCTTTGAGTATAATGACTATATCAAAGATACTAAGGATGGATCATAGTTATTAATAGGAACATGATTCAAACACAAGGAACAGTATCAAAAAATACACAGGTAGTATTGGGGAGAGATAAGAAGCAATAAGGAGAGATGTTTGTCCGGAATAAAAATAGCATATGGTAATTCATAAATATATAGGGTTTTGTTTTGTTTTTATGATCAGAAAGGACTATAAAAGCACTCTAGTCTAAATTCCTATATATCACGGGCTATGAAATTTCATTTGGTTGCTACTGCATTGAGCTGGTAACTTGTGTTTAGCTAAAGCATATCTCCCAGCAAGGCATCCAATCTTGATGTGAAGAGAACATAAGAATAGTCACAGTGGGTCGACCAAAGGACCTTCTACCTCAGTATCCTGTCTTCCAATAGTGGCCAATGCCAGGTGCCCAAGAGAGAAAGAACAGAACAGGTAATCATCAAGTGATCCCATTCCTGTCACCCATTCCCAGCCTCTGACAAACAGAAGGTAGGGATACCATTCGTACACATCCTGGTTAATAAGCATTGATGGACCTAACTTCCATGTATTTACCTAGTTCTTATTTGAACCCTATTAAAGAGGATGGTCTTCTCAACATCATCTGGCAAGGAGTTCCACAGGTTGACTGTCTGTTGCGTGAAGAGTTGGAGGATCCAACACTTCCCTTGGTAGTGTCTGCCAGGTGTGTGTCATCATCAGTGTTATAAATTTCTATCCTGTTTCTAATCTGAATTTGTCTGGCTTCAATTTGTAAGCCTTGATTCTTGTTGTGTCTTTCAGAGCTTCTTAGTACCTGGATTTTCTCCTGTAAAGGTATTTTATATTGGATGATCACATCATCTCTTGTGCTTCATTTTGATAAGCTAAACAAATGAGCTCTTTAAGTCTCTCATTGTCAGGCATTAATTCCAGCTCTCAAATCATTTTAACGGGTCTTTTCTGCACCCCCTCCAAATTTTACAGTGTTTCTTTTAAAATGTGGACACAGAACTGTATGTAGTATCCTAGTCTCACCAGTGCCACCTATCGAGGTAAAAATCCTGCTCCTCTCTTGTGTATACATCCAAGGATCACATTTCCCTTTCTGACCTCAGCATCACAACTGGGAGTGCATGCTGAGTTGCTTATCCACTATGACCCCTAAGTCCCTTTGAGAGTCACTGCTTTGCAGGACAGAGTTCCCATTCTAAAGGTATGGCTACAGTCTTTGTTCCAAGATGTATGACTTGCATTTGGCATCATTTAACACATTTTGTTGGAACAGGGCTTGCTTACCAATGTGATCCAGATTATATTTCCAGCAGATCATTAATAAAAATAGTGAAAAGGGCTACACCTAAGACTCAGCCCTGTGACACCCCACTAGAAACAAACTCTCTAGATGACGATTCCCCAAAAACAACAATTATTTGAGAACTGTCATGAGGACCAACCTGTGGAAAGGACTGTGGATTATTATTAAAATTAAAATGTCTTCTACTTTCTTAATCATCTTTATCATCATCCTCAACTAACCCTTCTCTTTTTCATGGAACACTTCAATCAGAACAGGGAAAAAATCATTTTTCCTTGAAAATTTCTGCTGAAAATTTCAACTTTTCCTCAAGAAGCTAAAAATCAATAATTTGTAGGTTTCAGTTAGGCTGTCTGCTGTTGATTTGATGAGAAGTTAAAATTTTCTATGGAAAGGAAGCTCAGAGTGCTGAGAGCTGGTGAGGTCACTATCAGTGCCAATTAAACCCTGACCTCCCCCTACAAAGAAAGCCTAATTGATCAATGTTCTTGATTACTAGGCCAGACGTGGGTGTGAAAATTAATGAACAAAATTGATCCATTAACAGGCAAGTGGTTTAAAAAGAACACTGGAAGGAAGTGCTTTGACGAAGAAGGGGGGAGCACCATTAGGACACCTTGTCAAGGGAAGTTCTTGATGTAGAAAGCTGGGAAACAGTGCAATGATGAGGACGAACCAATGTGTGCTAATAGAGGGATTGGGACTCTGTAAATAAAGTACTTGCTGATGTTTACAAACAAGAATGTCTCAGAGCAGTCTGTGTTCACGGAAGGAGGAGAACAGCAGGCATGCCCTGTCACGCAGGCACTTCTCATGAGAAACATTGAGGCAAGAACCCAATTTTCTGTTGAGAAACTGGTTTTGATTTAAATGATTTGACCAGCCCTACCGTTAACTTTCACACCCACTTCTGCTGGCAAACCGGTCTGCTCCAGAGCAGTAGCTCTTTTGGTCACGAAAAAAACAACAACTCATTATGCCTGATATTTTCAAAAGTCACATGATTTTGGATGCCTTCTTTCTGGATGTCCAACATGAAACACCTGAAAAGGGCTTGTTTTTGATCAGCACTTTCTGAAAATAAGTGCCCATTCAGAGGTCTCAAGTTGGGCACCTGATGAAAACTGAGGCTAATCACCAGCCTCTGGCAGATCATGGCCCAGACATCCACAAGTGTTTGTGAAAGGAAGTTAATGTTCAGTTTCCCAAGACTTTGCCACATGTTCTTTTTGTGTGACTGACACAGTTTAACATAGGTAGTGAAACAATCATGATGCTAATAAATAAAAGCCTCTGCAGAGGCTGGCGTTGACAAAAATGACACTGGTCTTAATTAGGAGGCCTTGAACTGATAAGGAATTGTACCAGTTGCCGAGTTATACTACTTCCTTTATTGAAAGGGGTGATTCTGTATAGTAATGACTCATGTATCAGGAGGATTTTTGCTCTTTTCAAGTGGGGGAAACATTTTTATAGGGTAGGTCATGGATACCATTAATGTAAACACTGATGAAGCAAGTGAAGTGAATGCATGCGAATGCAGGTGATTTCTAATTGCCTTTTAACGCTTGACTCTTCTGACACATCAGTCCTCCCAAACACTCATCCACAAGGTCATTCTGCTGTCATGCACAACGACAGTGTCCCCCAGGAGCAGAATGTCAGAGACTCACTGAAATGTCGCCTTTTGTGTTTTACACCTTCGCTCCCCTGATGTGAGTCGGGAACAATATTTGTTCCAATGCCATCGTTCTGTTTTACGCTTAGTAACTTCAGGCTTATAATGTCAACTTTGGTGTGTCTTTCCTGAATTTGTCAAAGACGAGACAACAACCATTGAAGCAAAACTGAACCTGCATATGTCTGCTGTGTAAACAAACTCCCCTGCCAAAAGGAAAAAAAAACTCTTCCACATGATCCCTTGGAGATTTTTTTTTTTTTTTTGCTCCTGGGGTTTGTGCACTTAAGTAAATGGTATTGAATTTTATACATTTTCATTCCTTTTTTCGTGTTGCTCCCCCATGATTCACAGCGGAGGGGCAAAGGGATCAATGGTCCTGAGGCCCTGTAACTCAAAAGCGCCTGGGGCTCCTGGCTGCTAGTGCGGCTACTGCATTAGTGGCCAGAGCCCCAGGTCCTTTAAATTGTCACTGGAGCCCCATGTGGCATGCTCCAGGCAATGCTGAGAGCTGCCTGGTGGATGTATGGAGCGCTCTGGGTGGCAGTGAGGGCTGCCTGGGAGATGCTAACCCCAGCACCATCCCTTCTGCCTCAGGCCCTGCCCCTTCCAGAGTGAGGAGCCAAGACACTTCCCCTACCTTGCTCAGGGGCTCAGCAAATCTGTCAGCCCCACTACATGGAAGAATTTAATTAGGTTAGATACCTAAATCCATCAGGGTATGTCTACACTTGCCCCCTAGTTCGAACTAGGGAGGCAAATGAAGCATAACTAATGAAGCACGGGATTTAAATATCCCATGCTTGATTAGCATATTCGCAGCCGGTCACCATTTTAAAGTGCCGGTTGCCCGAATTAACTCGCCACATATAGACACGGTAGTCCTATCCAAAACCCTTCCCTCGAATGAACTGTTACTTTTCTTGCAATGAGTGTAAACATACCCTCAGAAAGAACAGTAATTCTTAGAATTTGGCATTTCCATAGCCTCCTTCATCTGAGGATCCCAAATCACTGTATAAACATGTAGGCCTTAATTGAGCCCCTAAAATCCAAGTAGAAAGCGCCAGTTGGAGAGAGGTACCCGCTGCCTCTGAGAGCAACATCCCTCCCATTTTTGGGAGCCAAAGTAGGTGTATCTGAACGGTTATGATTTGTGGGCCAGTGACGGAAAAAGGGGGAAGTGAACAGAAGGTACGTCTACCCTGCATGCTTATTTCGAAATAGCACGTCTACATGGCAGGGACGCCTCAAAATTAGTCCAAGGCAGGCTTCCCTAATGTGCTATCTCAGTTTAGAGCCCCAGTAGGCACTGGGGAGGAATAACTTAGACTGGCCCTGGTGAGGGGCTATTTCGAAATAACAGGAATGGAGCGTCTACACATGCCTAATTTCAAAATAGCTATTTCGGAATAGGCCTTATTCTTCGTAGAATGATGCTTATAGATTTTGGAATAACCCATCCATTATTCTGAAATTATATCAAAATAACAGAATGGTTGTGTAGATGATCACATTGTTATTTCAAAATAACATTCATTTTCTTGAAATAACAGTACAATGTAGTCGGACCCAGACCGAGGGTAATCGCCATTAATCCCATAGGGTATGTCTACACTACCCCGCTAGTTCGAACTAGCGGGGTAATGTATGCATACCGAACTTGCTAATGAAGCCCGGGATTTGAATTTCGTGGAATACAGATAGTTCGGAATGGCTACGTAATTCGAACTATCTAGCCCGTGCCGCGTGTAGCCGCGCGGCACCGGGTTCGCACTAGCCGGCTTTTAAAAATGGCGGCGCCGGCTTTATGCTAACGAAGCCCGGGAAATTCAAATCCCGGGCTTCATTAGCAAGTTCGGTATGCATACATTACCCCGCTAGTTCGAACTAGCGGGGTAGTGTAGACATACCCCATGGAGATTACCTAATCTTTGCCCATTAATGGTGCTTCTAACAAGACTAGAAGCCCTGGTGTGGAATATTTTATAATGGAGTGGGTTGAGAGGAGGGTTTTCAAAAGGACATAAAACACCACAGAAAAGTCATCTAAGGACATCACACAGTGAGTGAAAATAAGTCTCAGTAGAGAGAGAATAGGACAAAAAGGGAAAAACAGAAAGAGCGTACTTTCTAACTAGTATTCTCAGGAGACTTGTGATTTTAAAGACTATTTAAAAAAAAATCCAACCAGCTCTGTCTCTGGCAGGAAACCCAAAGCAAAATTTGTGAAGTTTTTTAAAATCAAAATTTGACACTGATTATGAATTTCTGCAGGTCATGCAGTAATTAAGGGACTATTGTGAAAGGAACCTAAGACTACATCTACACTGCACAGTTATTTCAGAATAAGTTATTCTGGAATAATTATTCCAAAATAGCTTATTTCAAAATAGCATGTCTACACTGCAGGGAAACTTCAAAATTAGTCTGAGGGAGGCTTCCCTAATGTAGACGTGCTATCTCAATAGAGCCCCTGGAGGAATAACTTAGAATGGCCCTGGTAAGGGGCTATTTTGAAATAGCAGAAGTGGAGCACCTACACAGGCCCTATTCCAAAATAATTATTTAGGAATAGGCATTATTCTTCATAGAATGAGGATAACAGAAGTTGGAATAAGCTGCCGGTTATTATGAAATAATTTCAAAATAAAGGAATTGCTGTGTAGAAGCTCGCATAGTTATTTAGGAGTAACAACCATTATTCCGAAATACCTGGGCTGTGTAGACACATCCTAAGAGGCCCCAGTGTAAGCCCCCACTCTAGCCATTATATTACACTGCTTTTTAATAGCCAACACTTGCTCTCCATGTCACGCTGATGATAAGGCATGAACTACTTCTGGAGTTGAGCACTACTGAGCGCTCAAAAGCATCTCTCAACATGATTTGCGAAATAATGAGGTTTAATGTTGATCATGATGTGACTGTGAGAATAGCAAAGAGCCATGGTGCGTGTTACATTCAAGAAGTGAAGTCACGTGCTTCTCTTTAAAACTGACAAAAGATTCATTTACATTCTGTTTTGAAGAAATAATGGTTGAAGCATTTCAGTATTTGCTCTTTTTAAAAATGGGGTTGACTTATATCTCCATGATATAGCGGCATATGTGAGAAGAGAGGAGAAGTGTGTATTTGTGTATTAAAATAAAATTATCCTGCCTTCACAGCCAACATGGACAAATTACTGGGACACAGAGATGCAATTAGGCAAACAACGGGTATTGTATTAAGTGGCTGTAGGTCAAAGCATTGGTGAGGTGATGAGGTGTAGCCATTTTATGATCATTCTTTATTATGTTCCCCAAAATACTGAAGGTATCATTTACTTCAGTTAAACTCAAGGAACTGGAAATGTGCACCCTATTTTTTCTTCTTCCCTTCCTGCACAAGACACAACTTCAACATGATAGAAACTCATCTTCTGGAGTTTGGTTTACATACTAATGACATGATAAAATAGACCATCCAACCTTAACTTTTTGCTTGCCATAGCACAAGCAAAACATTGAACAATTTACGGGCAAGTAATATGATATCTTGCTCAAAATTCTGGATAATCTTTTGGTTTATAGGCTTGTTTATGATAAAGCTTCTGTTGCTGGTGAGGTTTTGAGTTTTGGATGCTGTGATCTATAGTTTGAACTCTATAACACTAGAAAACTGGAACGACTCAACAAAAATAACTAGACTTACACTGCTGCAATTGAGATCAGAGCCTGCCTCCTGCTTAATTTCATTTTTTTTTTGGTAGCTTAATTCATATAAAATCATAGGGTTGAAAGAGCCCTCAGAAGGTCATTGAGTCTAAAAGCAGGCCCAGCCCTAACTAAATCATCCCAGCCAGGACTTTCTCAATTTGGGACTTAAAACCTCTAGGAATGGAGATTCCACCACCTCCTTGGGTAATCCATTCCAATGTTTCACCACCCTCCTTGTGAAAGTTTTTCCTAATATTCAACCTAGACCTCCCACTCTGCAACTTGAAACCTCCTCATTCTGTCATCTGTCACTACTGAGAACAACCTCTTTGGAACCCCGCTTCAGATAGTTGAAGGCTGCTATGAAATCCCCCCTCACCCTTATGTAGACTAAATAAGCCCAAATCCCTCAGCCTCTCCTCATAAGTCATGTGCTCAGGGTCCCTAATCATTTTTGCTGCCTCATGTTTAGGGGCTGCCTGAGCAACAAATGTTGGGGTTCCTTTACAGAAAAAAATAGTTACTTTTGGTTTTTTTAGGCTCCAAATCTGCTTGTGATATGCAGAACATATGCTTCTGATTTGTGGAGAGGTGAGTGGTTTCATCTAGACAAACGTTTGACAGGGATGGTGTAGGCAGACTTCAGTGAGGAGCAGTGGGACAAGATGACCTATTGGAGTTCTTTCAAGACCTATATTTTTGTGATTCTTTCTTGCTGGTTCTCAGTTTCATCTGAAATAAGCTGCTTGAATAGAACTGGTGAAAAAGAGGACAAGCAGAGACAGGCTTATTGACAGAGTTAGATTAAAATATTGTCTGTTTTTCCAGCAAAAAACATGCTTTTGAGGAGAAACCACTTCCACTGAAAATAATTCAAAACCTCTCAACTGACCACACTTTTTTACATCATTTGCGTTTTCATTTTTGATTAAACTCTTCTAAAATTTCATTTTGGTGTGTAAGTATTTCAGTGGGTAGAGGGAAATGTTGAAACCTAATAATTAAGCTTTTCTTCTTTCTCAAAGAGCAAAACAGTTACCTTGAGCTAAAAATAGGTATGCATTTTGCAACTATCACTTTTCCATGTGAACTGTTGCTGCTCTGTGGAATGATAAAGGTACATGTTCTCCTCTTTCACTAGTGCATGCGTGTGTGTGTGTGTGTGTGTGTGTGTGTGTGTGTGTATGTGTGTGTGTGTGTGTTTGTTTCTTGTTCCTATTGCATAGAGATACTATGCCCCATGTTGCTGAAATGGAAAGAAATGATTTTTTTTTGTTTCACTGCATATTTGACTTTTATCTCCCTATCTTTCTTTGGTGTCATCTTTTCTGAAGAACATTTTGAAAGGAATAAGCAATCAAGTCCCTCGTTTACTATCATTTACATAGCTTTTCTCAGTAGTTCTGTTACAGGGGAAAAGCAAGAAAGGCAATGTTCTGTTTGGAGCTGACATTAATTATATTTTAGCCAGCCCTGCTACTCTGATGTTAGCAGATTTCTACATTATACAAGCCAGAGAATGAATGATTCAAAGTGTGAAGAAAAAAAATCCTCACAGAAGGCTTAAAAATGTTCCAAATAATAGTATGTTAGCATACAGTGTGTATCTGCAACTGTTTGCATTAATGGTGTGAAGCCTCTAGAGGCATTGCACTCAATTAATCTTGCCAATTGTTGTAGGAAATTAGGAAACAGTCTATAAGTACAAGAGGAAATGAGGGAAAAAAGCACATGCTTCTGTTGTCTCTTGGCAGACATGTCTATCTCTTCCCGCATGAAATTTACACAGTATTTGAATCCTCTGCCTGAATGACAGTTTACTACCAAAAAGTCACCCAGCTTGCCATATAGGAATTTCCTAGTTATCATGGTAACTGAGGTCTGCCTCAAGACGTTATTCAGAGATTTTCCTTATCTCTACAACAGCAAAACAAAGAGATTAAAAGGGGGCCTGGTACCATTGCCTATTTTTAAGAGTTCCTAACACTTTCATAAGTAACAGACAACAAAGTCTTATACTTTTGCAAAACATTAACCATCTGGGCTGAAATTTTCCTTACTGGGTGTCTGCTTCAGGCAGAAGCATTTTTGGAAATGTAATTCAAATGTCTATACTGTTTAAGAACACGTTCTATAGCCTGTGATGTTCAAAACGCAGCTCCCATTGATTTTAGTTGTAGCTAGAAGTACTCAGCTCTTCCACTCAGATCCCGGAGTATCACTTGCAGTATCTCCTTCCAACAGCTGGAACAAACAAGATGGGGCAAATGAGACAGACCATCACCTACTCCTCTGCACAACCTTGATTGATCCTCAGAGCATGCTCCATTCCATTCATGCAATATGGAAGAGGTTCTGAGGAAAAGTAGTAGATGATCGTATAAATACATACATACAATGGGGCTGAACTAAGGTTGCACAAGTCACCTACATTCTGGCATTTTCTAACTTCTGTTAACCAAAATATATAGAATCATGAGCTTTTTGTGGGCAAAACCTACTTCATCAGATGAACTTGAGTGGAAATAACAGAAACCAATAGATACATACTACTTGTCCTACAACTGACACATTTCTGACACAATATATATTTTGGACTCCGATGAAGTGGGTTTTGCGCACGATTCTATATATTTTGGTTAGTCTCTAATGTGCCACAGGATCACCCATTGTTTTTAAAGTTGCAGTCTAACACAGCTACCCTGCTGAAATTATTTGCAGTACTGTATAGAGTTAATTGGTTATGGTGGTTGTTCTGAGAGGTGGGGTTTGGTAATTTCATATTTTCTTTTATATATATGATCAGAATCTTCTCATCTTCCTTACATTGAATAGCATTCTGAATAATAATGCCACTGATTCAATTGAGGAACTTGCAGAAAAAAAATAGTTATACAATGTGGAATAGATTTTGCCATTTGAGTCACACTGAGTGAACGATGATAGATTCTTATGTCAAGGTAATCATACAAGGATTCAGCAACATAGGATAAGTTTTCAAGATTACATTCAGTATGTCTTTATATTGTTTGTACTGGCCACTATCAGTGTGTCTATACAGCAAAGTTATTTCAGAATAACAACCGTTATTCAGAAATAACTATGTGAGCATCTACACAGCAATTCCATTATTTCAAAATACTGGCTTATTCCAACTTCTATAAACCTCATTCTACATAGAATAATGCCTATTCCATAATAGCTATTTTGAAATAAGGCATGTGCAGACTCTCCACTGCTGCTATTTCGAAATAGCCCCTCACCAGGGCCATTCTGTGTTATTCCTCCTGGGGCTCTAAATCCAGATAGCATGTCTACATTAGGGAAGCCTGCCTTGGACTAATTTTGAGGCTCCCTGCAGTGTAGACTTTCTATTTCAAAATAAGCCATTTCAGAATAACTATTCCGGAACAGCTTATTCTGAAATAACTGTGCAGTGTAGACGTAGCCATGAGAACGGTTGCATTAATTCCACCATAAAATTATGGACTTGGATTCTCTTGAATCAGTCATATAAACAAGGTGCCCCGGCCAAAGTACCTAAGCTTTTTGAACGTGAGTGCCAGATATCTGACAACAATAAATAATTTTGCTATTAGGAATCTTGACCCAGCATTTAATCCTAAAAAGTTACCTCATGTTTTGTCCATGACTCTCAGTTATATTGAATTCTTGTACCCACAATTCCCAAACAGACATTAGGCTTACCTTGATGCTGGTATTGTTCCTTAGGCTGCATCTACACTTCACTGTGCCTCGAAATGAGATATGTAATTTGAGCTACACAAATTGTGTAGCTTATTTCAATGCTATTTTGAAGTAGCTTATTTCATTATTTGGCGCGATCTACACAGCACCAAATTTTGAAATAAAGAGCTATTCCGAAACGTCCCTTGCTCCTTGGAGAATGTGGTTCACAGGGACGTCAGAATAGTGAGCCCAAAATAATGGGCTTGCAGTTAAGACACGGGATAGCTATTTTGGGATACTCTGATATCAAACTAGCGTTGCAGTGTAGATGTACCCTTAGATGGACTGACAGAATTTCAAATGCAGAAATGGTGTTGGCACCCATTATACATCCAATTGAATATGCTATCAGAAATAATTTTCTCTGGGTATGTCTAGACTGAAGGGGTTTTTTTTTGGAAAAGTGACCATTTTTCCAAAAAAACTTCACTTACATCCACACTGCTATTGCATTCTTTCAAAAGAAAATCAAAAGAATGCAGGCATTTTTCCAACATTGGTAAACCTCATTCTATGCTGAAGAGCACCTTTTCCAAAAGAGCTCTTTCGGAAAAAGTTGTGTGCAGACTCAGAATACGGTGTTTTTTCCAAAGAAGAGGCCTCCAGGAAAAAGCACAGGTGCCCTGGTGGCCACTCCATCCACAGTAATCACAGCTTACATGCGAGAGAGCGTCTAATGAGTGTGGACGCTCTCTTTCAAAAAAGCACATCAGTTTTTCAATGCGCTTTTGCAGTGTAGACACTCTCTTTTGGAAGAAGTTTTTTCAGAAGATCTCTTCCGAAAAAGCTTCTTTCAAAAGAAGCTTTCAGTCTAGACGCACCCTCCGGCTACATCTACACTATGAGTTTTCTCTGCAAAAAATATGCTAATGAGGAACTCATTTGCATGAGTTGTGATTTCATTTGCATATTTTCTGCCGATACGTTTTTGCGCTAGGGGTATTTGCACAAAAATAAGCAGTGTGGACATTTTCTTTTTGCGAAAACCCCCTTTTTCCGCAAGATCCTTATGCCCCAAAAAAGGAGGTATACTGATCTCCTTCATTAGCATATTTTTTGTAGAGAAAACTCGTAGTGTAACCCTAGCATTTGTGCCTCAGTTTGACATCTTCATAGTGGGGCTAGTAGCACTGTCCTACATCACAGAGGTTAGATGTTCTGTTAAAGGAGAGCCATATAAGAAGCTAAACTAGATAATGCAAGAAATTCTTAATAATACAACATATGCCTGAAGGCAGAATTTGATGCAAACGATGTGATGATAAATGACATGGTGACATGCAAATAGTTAAAGATATTCTCAGCTCACCCCACATCTATATAAATGAGATTATTCCCTTAATAGTGAGAATATTTCCAGGCATGGTTTCCAAAAGGGGGAACAACTCATTTTACATTTAATTTAACTAGTCTATTAAAACAATTTTGCAGCAAATCCATATAGTGAACAAAGGAAAAGAATATACAGTAACAATTTTTTAAAAGAGGACTATTAACTATAAATAGCACCTTAATCTCAAATAGATGCTTTCAACTCCTAAAGCCGTATCAATATAAAATTATCCTGCAGAATATATATATATTCTGAGATTTAACTTGATCAGTTATACTTGACTTCTGTGGATTGGGGGAAGACAGAGAGTATAATTTTGGCTATAACTCAAATTAGAGATTACCATGAAGGATCCTGAAGATTTTAGAGCTGTTAAACACTAGAAAGAATAGAGAAAAAAATCTCACAAGAGGGATATCACAGCTATTGTTCATTCCTCTTCCCCACCCCCAACTTTTGAAGTTAGACTCCATATCTTTTTCTCATTATGATCATTCCTTTGAAATTTGCTTCTTAAAAAAAACCCTAGTAATTTTATAGAACAAAAGGGATCATATCATATTGCAAAAGCTTTTACTGGGAAATTAAACCTTTGAACTAATTTGAAAGAAATGATTCCCTGAAGGCTGTAAGTCTTAAAGGTTATTAAAAAATTCATTTTAAAGGTGGCAGCCTTTCCAAAAAATGGATAAACACCATTTAGAATGCTTAATGTCTAGTTAAATAATGTGACAATGCCTACTTTTTAAAAATAAAAATACATATCCAAGTTCACTTCCCATGGTAAATCAGGGCATCAGTGGAAGATTGGCTCCACTAGCAACATTGTTTCTTGTCGTTTGAGGACATTCACATTGTTGAAGTCAGCTTTATCTCTGCCATGTATGTGTTATCGAATTTAAAAGTCAGCATAGTTACAAAAGGAAAAATACTTCACTGCAGTGTGTGACTAATCCATAAAGAATGTCATAGTGGTAAGTAGATTAGTAAATTGGGGAAAATGGTACTTACCTCCTTTGCAAAGTGCATTGAGATCTTGATGAAAATACTAGCTCAATATTATTTACCAAGAGCTTTGGAAAAATCCGCCTTAACTTCCAGATCATGCACATACTATTCAATAAATACATTTTCAATGGCTTGCATGGAAATAGCCTTAACTCTGCTCTTGGACTTCTATTACTATTAGAGCTGTCCAAGTGATTGCAAAAATTAATTGCAGTTAATCACATGATTAATCACGCTGTAAATCAATAATATTTTGGAGGTTTTCTACATTTTCAAATATACTGGTTTCAATTACAACACAGAATATAAAGTTTACAGTAATTATATTTATTTTATTACAAACATTTGCACTGTAAAAACAAAATAAATTGTATAATAATATTCACATGGCACTGTTGTAGCCATCATTTTAATATATATGTATGTTCCAGATGTGCTGAAGATTCATATGTCCCTTCATGCTTCAGCCACCATTTCTGCAAAGATACGTTCATGCTGATGACAGGTTTTGCTCAATAAAAATCCAAAGCAGTGCAGACTAGTGCATGCTCATTTTCATCATCTGAGTCAGATGCCATCAGCAGAAGGTGAATTTTCTTTTTTGATGGTTTCGGTTTGTAGTTTCCACCGTGGAATGTTGGTCTTTTAAAATTTCTGAAAGCATGCTCCACACCTTGGGTCATCACACCAATCTTAAACCTTGAGTTGAGTGCTATGGCTGTCTTTAGAAATCTCACATGGGTACCTTCTTCCCCTTTTTTCAGTTCTGCAGTGAAAATGTTCTTAAAGTTAATAACATGTGCTGGCTCATCATCCAAGACTGCTATAATATGAAATATATGGCAGAATGTGGATAAAACAGAGTAGAAGGCATACAATTCTCCCCAAGGAGCTGAATCACAAATGTATTTCTTTAATGGACATCATCAGCTAGAAGCATGTCCTCTGGGATGGTGGTCAAAGCATGAAGGGACAACGTTTAACATATCTAGCACGTAAATACCTTGCAGTGCTGGCTACAAATATGCCATGTGAACACCTGTTCTCACTTTCAGGTGGCATAGTAAATAAGGGTATGTCCAGACTACATGGCTCCGTCGACGGAGCCATGTAGATTAGGTTTGTAGACATAGGAAAATGTAATGGCGATTATTTAAATCATTTAAATTAAAATGGCTGCTGTGCTGTGACGATCAGCTGTTTGTCGGCTCAGCACAGCAGTCTGAACACTCCGCGGTCAACATCAAAAGCCTTTGTCGACTGCCCCAGTAAACCTCATCCCACGAGGCATAACAGCGAACCACGTGCTGGTGAGGAGCGGTGCTGTGGGACCAATCTGGCAGCACTCCAGCTGCTCTGCCCCACGGCTTCTCCAAGTCCGCCGCTGCTGAAACTGACCAGCAGCGGACTTGGGGAAGCCCTGGGGCAGAGCATCTGGGGTGCTGCCAGGTGCCGAGCAGGGGGATGAGGGACGGAGCTGCGGGACCAACCCTGCAGCACCCCAGCTGCTCTGCTCCACACCGCTTCCCCAGCTCCGCAGCTGGTCAGTTTCAGCAGAGGCAGCAGCGGACTTGGGGAAGTGGCGTGGAGCAGCTCCAATTGTCCGGCTGGCTGGAGCACGTCTGGGTTCCAGTTGGTGCGGGACTATCAGGAGTGCTGGATCACTGGATGCCAGACAATTGGAGTTTTACTGTATTTGAAAGTATAGAAAAGTACGCAAGATATTTAATAAATTTAAATTTGTATTCTATTGTGTAACAGTTCCATGAAAACTGTGATTAATTGTGATTAATGTTGTAATTGGGATTAATTTTTTTAGTTAATCGCATGAGTTAACTGTGATTTATCAATGTCCCTAGTTACTATTTTAGGGTCCAATCCAATGTAACGAAAGATACTACAGAGAGAGAACTATCCAGATTTACACTATCTAGATTGGATTCATGATTCTCTATAAGGAGAACAATTTCTGTTGTATTAACATTTTCATATAATATGCTTTTGTAATTAAAGGCACATTTAATTATTTTGTTCTGTAAGAAGAGACTTCAGTCTTTGTATGTGTTGTGGTGATGGGCACACTAAGAAAGTTTAGTTACACTAGATCTAGACTAGAAGCACTTTACTGATCTACGAATACAAGTATACTATGCCAGCAAACTGATTCTAGTGTGGATGCACCTCTACCAACAAAGCTGTACTTTGTACTGATATAGTAAAACCACTTGAACAATGAAACAAGGGCTCCCTGTGCTACAGATTCTGGGCTGGCATAAACATGCCAGCAGAGCCCCCTAGTAGAGATGCAGAACATGCCAATGGAGGTTCTACTAGCATAGCTACATTACCTCCCTCAGTGAACATATGAACATAAAAATGGCCATAGTGGGTCAGACCAAAGGTCCAACTTCCCCAGTATCCTGTCTTCTGACAGTGGCCAACACCAGGTACCCCAGAGGGAATGAACAGAACAGGTAATCATCAAATGATCCACCCCCTGATGCTCATTCCCAGCTTCTGACAAATAGGCTAGTGACACCGTTCCTGCTCATCCTGGCTAATAGCTATTAATGGACCTATTCTCCCTGAATGTATCTAGCTCTCTTTTTGTAAACCTTGTTAAAGCCCTGCTCTTTACAACATCTGCTGGCAAGATGTTCCACAGACCGAGTGTGTGTTGTGTGAAAAACTAATCCCTTTTGTTTGTTTTAAATCCCGTCTAGACTGGCGCTTTTCTCCGGCAAAACCCCGACCCGGAAAAAAGCGGCAGCCATGTTCATGCAAATGCCGCGGGGGATATTTTCAATTCCGAAGTGTCTCATTAGCATCCCTTTTACAGAAAAGGGTACCAGTGTAGACACAGCCTGTGGCTTTTATTTTCAGAAAAGGGAACTACGCAAAAATGAGGTTAGTTAAACAGAAATTAAAAGGTACATTGACAAAAGTAAAATCCCTGCAAGCTGCATGGAAACTTTTCAAAGACACCATAATAGAGGCCCAACTTAAATGTATACCCCAAATTAAAAAACACAGGAAGAGAACCAAAAAAGTGCCACTGTGGCTGAACACACAAGTAAAAGAAGCAGTGAGAGATAAAAAAGCATCATTTAAAAAGTAGAAGTTAAATCTTAGTGAGGAAAATAGAAAGGAACATAAATTCTGTTAAATTATGTGTAAAAATATAATAAGAAAAACCAAAAAGGAGTTTGAACAAAAGCTATCCAAAAACTCAAAAAGTAAAAGCAAAATGTTTTTAAGTACATCAGAAGCAGGAAGCCTGGTAAACAACCAGTGGGGCCCCTGGATGATCGAGATGTCAAAAGAGCACTCAAAGATGATAATGTCATTGCGAGAGGCTAAATGAATTCTTTGCTTTGGTCTTCACGGCTAAGGATATTAGGGAGATTCCCTAACCTGAGCTATTCTTTTTAGGTGACAAATCTGAGGAATTGTCCCAGACTGAGGTATCATTAGAGGAAGTTTTGAGACAAATCAATAAACTTAACAGTAACAAGTCACCAGGACCAGATGGCATTCACCCAAGAGTTCTGAAAGAACTTCAAATGTGAAATTGCTGAACTTTTAACTGTGGTTTATAACCTATCCTTTAAATCAGCTTCTATAGCCAATGACAGACTGGAAGATAGCTAATGTGATGCAAATATTTACAAATGGCTTTAGAGGTGCTCCTGGCAATTACAGTTCGGTAAATCTAATGTCAGTACCAGGCAACTTAGTTGTAATTACTGTAAAGAATAACATTGTCAGAAACATAGATTAACAGAATTTGTTGAGGAAAAGTCAACATGGTTTCTGTAAAGGGAAATCATGTCTTACTAATCTGTAAGAGTTCTTTGAGCGGGTCAACAAGCATGTGGACAAGGGGGATCCAGTATATAGTGTACTTAGATTTCCAGAAAGCCTTTGACAAGGTCCCTCACAAAAGGCTCTTAAGTAAAGTAAGTTGTCATGGGATAAGAGGAAAGGTTCTCTCATGGATTGATAACTGGCTAAAAAACAGGAAACAAAGGGTAGCAATAAATGGTAAATTTTCAGAATGGAGATAGGTAACTAGTGGTGTCCCCCCAAGGTTTCGTACTGGGACCAATCCTATTCAACCTATTTATATATGATCTGAAGAAAGGGTTAAACAGTGAATTGGAAAAATTTGCAGATGATATTAAACTGCTTAAGATAGTTAAAACCAAAGCAGACTGAGAAAAGCTTCAAAATAATCTCACAAATCTAAGTGATTGGGGCAACAAAATGGCAAATAAATTTAATGTTGATTAATGTCAAGTAATGCACATTGTAAAAAGAATCCCAACTATACATACAATGTGATGGGGAGTAATCATATATATAGTAGCCCAGGGCTCGTTTACATTGGCCCCTTTTCCGAAAGGGGCATGCTAATTTTTCAGATCGTAATAGGGAAATCCGCGGGGGATTTAAATATCCCCCGCGGCATTTAAATAAAAATGTCCGCCGCTTTTTTCCGGCTTTTAGAAAAGCCGGAAAAGAGCGTCTACACTGGCCCCGATCCAGCCCGATCCTCCGGAAAAAAGCCCTTTTCCGGAGGATCTCTTATTCCTACTTCGAAGCGGCGGACATTTTTATTTAAATGCCGCGGGGGATATTTAAATCCCCCGCGGATTTCCCTATTACGATCTGAAAAATTAGCATGCCCCTTTCGGAAAAGGGGCTAATGTAGACGTAGCCCCAGTGTCTGAGAGTCTGTAACGCTGAAATGCTGGCTGTACCCTCTGGGCGGCGCTGTTGCCTGAAATGCTGTCTGTTCCCTCTGGGCAGCCCGTGCTGCATGGGGAATGCGGGCCCAAATGGTCGCTTTCACCGCTTGCTCCCCCGCGGCGGCTTGGCTGAATGGCGCAGAAGTCAGCTGAGCGCCACGTTGGGAGGCGAAGGGGGGCGGGGTGGTGATATGCGGTGTGACAGCGGCTACAGGCCCTGCCCCCTGACCGTGAATTTCACCGCCCCGCTCCCCTTTGCCTCCCGCCATGGCGCTCGGCTGACTTCTGCACTGCTCAGCCAGGCCGCCGTGTGGGAGCAAATGGGGCAAGCGACCATTTGGGCTCCACACCCCCCATGCAGCATGGGGAGTGTGGCGCCCAAATGGCCATTTGGGCTCCACGGTCCCCCGAGTGAGAGGCAGAACGACGAGGAGAAGAGAGAGAGGCAGAAGGCGGAGGAGAGCTGAGAGAGAGAGAGGGAGAGACAGTAGGAGGAGGAGGAGGAGAGAGAGAGAGACAGAGCGAGAGACCGGAGGCTCAGGAAAGAAGACCGATGTGGAGGAGAGACCTGAAAATCCCATCTTATGACGGGCTAATTGGCTAGTTTAGATATAGCTAGTCAAGAGAGAGTTCTTGGAGTCATTTATCAGAGGGGTAGCCGTGTTAGTCTGAATCTGCAAAAGCGGCAAGGAGTCCTGTGGCACCTTATAGACTAACCGAAGTGTTGGAGCATAAGCTTTCGTGGGCAAAAACCCACTTCATCATCTGATGCATCTGATGCGTCCTCTTGGAGTCATTGTGGATAGTTCTCTGAAAACATCCACTCAATGTGCAGCAGCAGTCAAAAAAAAACAAACAGCATGTGTCTCATTAAATAAGACAGAGAACATCTTGTTGCCTCTATATAAAACAATGGTAGGCCCACATTTTGAATACTTCATACAGATGTAGGAGCCTCATCTCAAAAAAGATATATTGGCATTGGAAAAGGTTCAGAAAAGAGCAACAAAATGATTAGGGGCTTGGAACAAGTCCCATATGAAGAGAGATTAAAAAGACTGGGACTTTTAATCTTAGAAAAGAGGACACTAAGGGGATTATGATAGTGGTCTATAAAATTATGACTGTTTTGGATAAAGTGAATAAGGAAAAGTTATGTACTTGTTCCCATAACATAAAAACTAGGGGTCACCAGATGAAATCAATAGGTAGCAGATTTAAAACACAACAAAAGGAATTATTTCTTCACACAGTGCATGTTTGGCCTGTGGCACTTCTTGACAAAAGAGGTTGTGAAGACATTAAGGGCATGTCTACACAGCAGGGCTAAAGCCGAATTAAGCTACCCAACTTCAGCTACGCCAATTGTGTAGCTTACGTTGAAATAGCTTATTTGGGCTTTTGGCACTGTCTACACAGCAGGAGGTCTGAGAGAGAGCACTCTTCCTCCAATTTCCCTTACTCCTCCTAAAATACGGATTATAGGAGTCAGAGTAAGAAGTCCTCCAGCTTGACATTATTTTGACATTATGATGAAATAACTGCTTGTAGTGTAGATGTAGACTATGTTAGTTCGGAATAACATTAGTTATTCCGAGATAGCACTACTGTATAGACATACCCTAACAGGCTTCAAGAAAGAAGTAGATAAATTCATGGAGGTTAGACCAGGATGGGTAGGAATGGTATCCCTAGCCTCTGTCAGAGGCTGAAAATGGATGACAAGAGAGGGTTAATGTGATGATTACCTGTTCTATTCACTTCTTCTGAGGCACCTGGCATTGGCCACTTTTGGAAGACGGAATTCTGGGCTAGATGGACCTTTGGTCTGACCTACTATGGACATTCTTATGTTTTCAAAGTATTTTTCATGTGTGATTTGTGTGTGGATGTGGATGACTGTTTGACCTCTTTGTATGTATGAGTAAAAATAGGAGAAAGCGATGTGATGAATAAACTTTAAATTGTGCTTTGCAGCTATATTGAGTGGTCTGTTACTAGGGCAAAGGTAAGGTTGTGTGTCTGTCTGTTCCCTAACTAAACTGGATGATTTAGGTTGGTGTCAGAACAGTTTATATAACATTAAGGCATGATTTCCATTAGGTGATAATGCCGCTGTTATTTTAGTATCTGTTTTCAATGGATTTAGTTCTTTTGCATTGCACTTTGTAAACCTTTGATTGTAATTTAACAACATTTTCATTTTGGACCTTTGAAACTACTACCCACAGACCACACAGTTGCATATAGGAAACCTCAGACTGTTTTGTGACCATAGCTGTGCAGGAGCATTCGCTGGCTTTACAATGATAATTGCTAAGAGCTATGAAATGCGTGGAGCATGCAAATGTTGCGTTGTGGTAAAACTAGCGTCTCCAACTGCCCAATATGCCACTTGAAATGAATTCTCTCATTAACCTTAACCATGCCAACTTGTCAAAATGTAAAGGCCAACTGCAAAACTCTATGCAAACATTAGACTGACATCATATCACTTATGTGCCTTTGCCAATTAGTCTGTATAAATAACCCAGTCTTGGGAGACTACAGACTAGAGAGTCATGGGCATATCACAGAGTGAAAAATAAAAAACTTGACTGGATAAATAGAGGCATCTCTTTCAGACAGTAGAAATAGTGTATGAGAATAAATATTCTTGGCAATTTGGTCTCTATTATAAGGAATTCAAAGTATTATAGACAATAATGAATTAAACCTTATAATCAAAGCCTTGTAGGATCTTCTCTTTCCTGCAGAACTGTTCTCTAGAATGAAAAATCTAAACTTTAATTGAAAAAAGTTTCTGGCTCTTTTAATAGCAGAGAGAACCTTAAAGATGTAGACCAGGATATATATCAAATCCAATATTTTCCTTCTTGGCTCTACGGGTAGCCTGAAACATTCAATTTGAGAGGGGTGAAACTCTTTTCCAGTACAATGTGCCCAAGATCAAGGGGACAAGTTCAAAACCATTAATAGGAAACACTTTTTCCACACAGTGAGTAGTTAATCTATGGAACTCATTGCCACAATATATGTGAGAAGCTAAGAGTTTTGCAGGATTCCTAAAAGGGTTGGACTTCTACATGGCTAAGGAGAACATCCAGTGTTGTGTGCAGTAAACATTACAAAAAACCCAAAATGAGTGTTGGAAGGGATGTAATTCCTCATGCTTCAGGTTATAAGACAGTCACTAATTACTAAGAGTGAGGAGGAAATGTCTCCTAGGGGGAATAACAATGAGGGGTCCTGTGGCACCTTTGCAACTAACTGATTTTTAGGGCATAAGTTTTCCTGGGGGAAGTTTCCCAACATTGCTTCCTTTGGGATTTCCTTCACTTTTCTTTGAAGCATCTTATACTGACTTTGTGGAGGGATGCTAGAATAGCTGGTGTGCTGGTGTGATCCGGTTATTATCAGTTGACCTTTCTCACTCTTTTTTCTTTTTTAGTCCCTCAACATTCTTTCAAGACTTTGTTACTTCTCCAGATTAATTGGCAAAGGTGGGCAAGTGAAAAGAGACTGCTGCTAGCCCCTGGCTGTTAAGAAATTAAAAATGCAGACTCCGAGATTCAGGATCTTCAGTTAAATCCATTTTACTCAGGGTACAGGTTGGATTGCAGAGATTATCTGTCCCCATCATTATTTGTGATCATTATTGGAGCATAAGCTTTTGTGGGCAAAGACCCACTTCATCAGATGCAAGTAGTGGAAATTTCCAGAGGCGGATATATATGCAGGCCTGAATAAGGCTAGAGATAATGAGGTTAATTCAGTCAGGGAGGGTGAGGCCCACTTCTAGCAGCTGATCTGGAGGTGTGAACACTAAGAGAGGAGAAGCTGCTTTTGTAGTTGGCTAGCCATTCACAATCTTAGTTTAATCCTAAAATGATGGTGTAAAATTTACAGATGAACTGTAGCTCAGCAGTTTCTCCTTGAAGTCTGGTTTTGAAGTGTTTTTTGCTGCAGGATGGCTACCTTTAAATCTGCTACAGTGTGTCCAGGGAGATTGAAGTGTTCTCCTACAGGTTTTTGTATATTGCCATTCCTAATATCTGATTTGTGTCCATTTATTCTTTTACGTAGGGACTGTCCAGTTTGGCCGATGTATATAGCAGAGGGGCATTGTTGGCACATGATGGTGTATATTACATTGGTAGATGTGCACGTGAATGAATCAGTGATGGTGTGGCTGATCTGGTTAGGTCTTGTGATGGTGTCGCTGGTGTACGTATGTGGGCAGAGTTGGCACCGAGGTTTGTTGCATGGATTGTTACCTGCCTCTGGAAATTTCCACTACATGCATCTGACAAAGTGGGTCTTTGCCCATGAAAGCTTATGCTCCAATACATCTGTTAGGGTCGACATCAAAGGTATTTGTCAACCACCCAGGTAAACCTCCTGGGATGAGGTAAACCTCCTGGCGACAGAGGCATGTAGTCTAGACGTACCCTTAGTCTATGAGGTGCCACAGGACTCCGTGTCGCTTTTGCAGATCCAGACTAACATGGCTACTCCTCTGATACTAGACAGAAACCTGTTGAAGAAAACTTTAACCTGCCTGGCACTCATTATGGATTTCCAAGTCACCGTGTTGTGTTTCAGACCAATTCCACAAGCCAAATACACAGGGAAGGGTTGGAACTTAACTTCATTTACAAGTTTAATTCTTATCAGAATGGAATGAACAGAGTTATCAGCTGGCTCCCACACTACCTTTCACATCCTAATGACTTAATCAACCAACCAAACAATGGAGGTGCTAATTGTTCTTATCAGCCTCTTGTAACTACTTGAACAATCTATTCACTGTGTTTTTTTCTCTTTTTTCCCTCATCCCTCACCCTTCCCTTATTTATTCTTGGATCTGGACTTTTAATACTCCAGTCATCTGGAGAAGCGGGCAGTGCCCACAAAAGCTCATGATACCATCTACATGTTTTGTTATTCTTTAAAGTGCTACTAAACTATTTGTTGTTTTTTAAGTTTTTTTAGTTACAGACTAACTCTGCTACCCCTCTGAAACTCTGATGCCGGTTATTGTGATATTGGGTGTTTCCTTTTTAGGTCATGTTTTTCTTTCCCATTCAGAGATGAGTGTGCGGTGGGGGGTGAATAAATGAGTATCTGATTCTACCACTCTCAGTGAGTGGTATTTAAGGTGCATCTACACTGCACCCGTAGCTTGAAATAAGATACACAATTTGAGCTATGCAAATTATGTAGCTTATTTCAAGTTAATTTTGAAATAGAACTCTACTTCAAAACGTCCCTTACTTCTTGTGGAACGAAGTTTATAGGGACATCAGAATAGCAAGCCCCTTATATTTTGAAATAATGGGCTTGCTCAAAAGACTCAAACAGCTATTTTGGATACTGGATACTGGAAGTATCCCGAAATAGCTCCGCAGTGTAGACATTGCCTTAGTGAACAAGACAAGGTGTGTAAAAGTGGCAGAATCAGGTTCTAGACATTGATCCGACACCCAATGAAATCTCTGGAAAAACTCCAATTGATTTCCCACTGGATGTTGGCTCATCCATCCCCTAAAACCTTAGTGGTGCCTTGTAAATGAAGGAAAGTTTTATAGCTTGGGGAGAGTAGGAAGGGGTGAGGTTGCTAAGGCACAGAATTATCGCTTAGCAGAAGCTGAAGAGAGAGAACTAATGCACAGAGCCGTATAGCTGTGATCTCACTCTGAGAGATGTGTTTAATTACATGGAATTTTAATATCCTGTGTCCTCTCGCTTGATGAGAGGGAATCAAAGACTGAAATTGTTAGCAGGAGTATAAGCTGTTGAGCATTCTGCCAGGCTTCCTATCTAAAGATCTAGAAGAGGAAAGGGACGAGGGATGCAATGACACCTGTGTTGAACTTCAGCTGTTAAAGGCAGATAGCTTTTATATCTACTTTTTAAATGTGGAATCTACAGTTAAGGAGAAATGAAATGAGTCCATTAATGCAGCAGACCAGAGAGAAACATAATCTGCTTCACTAAAGAGTACACTGTTTCTTTACCTTGTTAATTAAAGTGAATGACGTACTGTGCTTTATGGTCAGTGTAAGCACTGACAGCTTCATATTCTCCAAGCCACCACCGTGCTGTGCACAAGGAAGGGGTTGTTAGAGTGGTGTTAGGGCCACGGCCAGTTTAAAGTATAAACACTGATAATCTATCTTCAGAGCTCCCATAGATTTACGGGATAACATCTGAATCTCAGCTCAACTACTTTAGGATTTTTGCTTTTCTTTTTTGTTCTTTAAAGAAAAGGAAGTTGGTATGTTTCTTATGGACCTTTAACATGTGACCTAAGTTGTAACCAATTTTGGGACATCTGCAGAGATCCTGAAACAGTAGTTCTGAGAGGTGTGAATACTGCAGAGAGGTGTGAATATTGCACCATTGTTAATTATGTATGGATGCAGAGTGGGGGACCTTTTGCCAGGTCCCAAAAGAAGTCTCTGTATGTCGATACTAGAAGAGTAAAGTGGAACCAATAAATCCACCCACTCAAGCTGGTATGCTCCATCTGCTGTCAGATATCCTGACCTATTCCACTGATAGAAGAGATTCCTAAAGCCATTCCTGAAGGGAAAAGGATGCGCCATGCTGATGCTGCTGATGATTCTTTGGTGGCCCTCTGTCCTCCATGTAAGGGTTAGAGACACAAGGGTCTCAGATTGCTTTGGTCCTGTCTTGGTAAGGGAAGCAGATTGAGAGTCAGGAGCCATGGGTTGTGCGCCATGCTATGTCATCAACTCTGTGCAACTCCAGCAAAGTCACTTTTCAGAGTGATCCATTTCTTCATGGAGATTTTAATGCTTTATGATTACGGGAGATCAGAAATTTTCACTGCAAACAGTTTAAATGCAAAATTCGATCTATGAATCATTAAAAGTTTTCTTTACAAAAAATGTCCACACTGTACAGAAAAATGTGTATATTTTTTTTTCTTCAAAACCCACCTATTTTTTGTCTCAGTATTTTGGGGTATTTGACATTTCCAAAAAAACCCAAACCGTAAGAATTATTTTCATGAACAAAAAGCCATTTTCTGACCAAATGAATGACACCCTCTCATCTGTCATGATAATCATTAAAAGTTTCACAGTACCGGGATGCCAGCTTCACAGGGTTGTGTGGATAATTAATTTTTATCCAAGCTTTTTGGGATCTTTAAAAAAGACAAGTGCAAAATTGTCTGATTACTCTAGGGAGCCACAGCAGAAGGTAAAGCAGCATATACTAGACATAGCAAGAGGGGAAGAGAACTGAAGTGGCATAAAATTGTCAGAGAAAAATTTCAGTTGAGTATTACATAATGCTGACTTTCTCAGAATGAGATGTGTTAGCCTGTGGAATAATTTTCCAGTGGAAGTGATGGATGTCTATCTGTTCCATCACTGTACTGTAGGGAACTATCTTGCATCAATAAGGAGAGAAGCTGCATGACCTACTAAAGCTTCAGAGGGGTAGCCATGTTAGTCTGTAACTGGAAAAACTTAAAAAACAACTAATAGTCTAGCAGCATCTTGAAGACTAACAATGATACACATCTATGTGTTTTGTTAGTCTTTAAGGTGCTGCTAGACTATTCATTGTTCCATGACCTACTAAGTCATTTCTGTCTTTGGGTTATTTCATTCTGAAGCGTGCAGTATTCAGTGTAGATGGTTTCAAGAGTATTTGTTGTTAAACAACAAGCATTAGTTAATTGCAGAGATGATGTATATGAACTCTGCATTTTTTTGGACTGACCGGCTCAGAGGCTGGTTCCTTTTGCCTATAATACATATCAGCAAGAAGAGGCCTGAGGCAAGCCCGGAGCTTCTTCATTTCAAAATGCCTGGCTCTTTCTTACTCGACTCAAAATTCAGGGTGAGAGAGAAAGAAAAAACACACATCTGCATATTTTGTGGGCATGATAGTGCACACATATCAAAGTTTCCAATATGAAACCTCCGTTGAGGACTATTTTGCAGATCGGTTTAATTTTTGCCTGTAGGAATTTAAAAATGATCTTTCAAAACTCTCAGAGGGGTGGCCATGTTAGTCTGTAACTTTAAAAACAAGTAGTCCTGAGGTACCCGAACCCTAGTCTATACTAGGGAGTTATTTTGAAATAACTCCCCTTATTTTGAAATAACAAGAGGAGTGTCCACGCTACCAAGCCGATTATTTCAAAATAATAACTCCTGCTTTCCGCAAGGAATGACACATATTTTGAAATAGTTATTTCGGGAGTTATTATTTTGAAATAAGTTATTTCGAAATAATTTCCTAAAGTAGACATGCCCTGAAGGACTCACAAAAATATATAGAATCCTGAGATTTTGTGGCACCTAGACAGCTCATCTGATGAAGTGGGTTTTACCCACAAAAGCTCATGATACTATACATAGTTTTGGGGTCTGCACTCTTTCAGAAGTGACATGTCAAGATTTAACTTTCCCCATCCCGCTCAGTGCAAGCCCTCCCCCCTCCCATCCTGACCCTGCATCCTCCTTCACCCCCATCCTACTCCCACATCCCTGTGCCCCCAGCACACACACCAGCAGGGCAGTAGCGCTGACACTCTCAGGCCCGCAGGAGCAGTGCTGGAGTAAGAAGGGTTAGTGGGGCAGAGTCACTTCCCTGCCTTGCACAGCCCTTTGCCCGGGGCTCACCCTTCACCTGTAGGCTGTGGCTCTGGGGTTGGGGCAGGCACAGTCTGTGGCTGCCCAGGGTGCCTCCAGTCTCTGGCCGGGCAGAGCAGGGTGCTGGGGATGAGTCTGCCTGTGGGCAGGGAGCAGCTGCCACTTAGTCTGGGTCCCACACTCCACAGAGGCGGCAGCAGCATGTAACCAGCCGTTCCTCCCTGATCTGCAAAGTATCCCCAGCCCTGCCCCCTCCTGGAGTAGGAGGCAGAGCCTGTAGAAAGGGGGGTTATTAACCCCTGAGCTCCTGGGAGCTGCACGCCAGAAGGACGCAGAGCCCAGTGCAGGGTCATGCCGCCAGCTCCACTCGCCAGGCTGCTTAGCCCCTACACCATGCGGCGTGTGCCACAAAAAATCATCTTACACGCCACTTATGACATGCATGCCACAAGTTACCGACCCCTGCTCTAAGGGTAGGTCTATACTACAAAGGAAGATCGAACCTGCCGCTGTCAATCTTCCAGGGTTCGAATTAGCGGTCTAGTTAAGAAAACTAATTCAAAGTGAGAGGGGCACTCCAGCTGATGCTGGTAACCCTACTTTCACGAGGAGTAAGGGAAGTCGAAGGAAGAGTGTTCTCCCTTCAACTTCCTGCAGTGCAGACGGCGCCAAAAGCTGAGTTAAGCTGCTTCAACTTCAGCTATGTAATTAACGTAGCTGAAGCTGCAGATCTTAATTCAGCCTTGTCCTGTAGTGTAGCCGTACCCTGAGATACCACAGAACTATTTGTTGTTTTTAAAATAATCTTTACAGTGGAACTGGTTTCATGCAGAGACAAAGTATTTGATTATAAAATGCAGTGGAGAAGCCAAGTTGCCTTCTCATTGAGGGTATGTCTACACTACAAAGTTAATTCGAACTAAAAGACGTTAGTTCGAATTAACTTTGATAGGCACTACACTAGCAAACCGCTAGTTCGAACTTAATTCGAACTAGCGGAGCGCTTAATTCGAACTAGGTAAACCTCATTCCACAAGGACTAAGCCTAGTTCAAATTAAGTAGTTCGAATTAAGGGCTGTGTAGACACTTAATTCGAACTAGTGGGAGGCTGGCCCTCCCCAGCTTTCCCTGGTGGCCACTCTGGGCACCACCAGGGAAACTCTTCTGTCCCTCTCCCGGCCCCGGAGCCCTTAAAGGGGCACGGGCTGGCTACGGTGCCCGTGCCAGGTGCAAGCCTGCCAGCACCCAGCCAGCAGACCCTGCACCTGGCACAGCTCGAGCCAGCCACCCGCTGCCTGGTCCCGGGAGCCTGCCCAGGTCTGCAAGAGGCAGGTGCCCACTTGGTCTAGTGCGGACATCATGGACCTCATCCATGACCTCTGCACTAGGCACAGGAAAGTGGCCGTCTAGGGCAGGAGAGCTGCTGGCCTGGCCACCCAGGAGCAGGTTTGCATGAAAATCAGAGTGGTCCAGTGAGACCCCTGGCCCTGAGCCCTGAGCTTAGAATGTCCGTACTGGGCCAACACTAGGGACCCTAGAGGGGATGGACCGAAGACAATGACCAAGCCATTTGTGTCGTGCCATCCATCTCCAGCCTT
This sequence comes from Pelodiscus sinensis, assembly GCF_049634645.1. Classification (NCBI taxonomy): domain Eukaryota; kingdom Metazoa; phylum Chordata; order Testudines; family Trionychidae; genus Pelodiscus; species Pelodiscus sinensis. The sequence goes on from NC_134711.1 coordinate 314,400,836, forward strand.
CCACAAACAGAGGCCAGGGACACCATTTCTACCCCCTGGCTAATACCACTCCATGGGCCCAAAGTCCATGAATTGATCTCACTTCTCTTTAAATTCTGTTCTAGTTGTAGCCTTCACAGTCTCCTGCAGCAAGGAGTTCCACAGGTTGACTATTTGCTTTGTGAAGGAGAACTTTCTTTTATTAGTTGAAGCCTGCTACCCATTCATTTCATTTGGTGTCCTCCAATCCTTCTATTATGGGAACTAATGAAGAACTTTTCTTTATGCACCCTCTCCACACCACTCATGCTTTTATAGACCTCTATCATAACCCCCTCAGTCTCCTTTTTTCTAAGCTGAAAAGTCCCAATCTCTTTAGCCTCTCTTCATATGGGACCTGTTCCAAACCCCTGATCATTTTAGTTGCCCTCCCCGCTCCCACCCTCTCTCTTCCCCTCTCCCACCTCCTTTTCCCAGTCTCCCCGAGTTTTGTTCAATAAAGAGAGTTTCTATTTTTGAACACACGTGTCCTTTATTTTGTACATCAGGAAGGGGGGCTAGGTAGGGGTAAGTGGAAGGAGGTGAGGGAGGAATGGGGTACGAGCCCCCAATGGGGAGGATTGGGGTGGCTCTGCGGGCTCTTCGGGGTGGAAGCTCTCCTGCAGCCCCCCGATTGACCCCCCCCCACCCCAGATGGCAGCCTGAGGCAAGTGCAGCCGGGCTGATGGCTAGAAGTGCTGTGATGTGCCAAGTGTGGGCACTCAGGGCACTCCAAGCCAGGACTGCTTTGCTGTCCCTCATCGAGTTAGACAAGTGAGCGGGGAACCCCTGAGAACAGTCTGTCCGGGGTGGGGGTCGGGTCCCTTTAAGCACAGCCCTCAGCTAGCCTGAGACAGCAGCTCCACACTCTAAGGGTATGTCTACACTACCCTCCTAGTTCGAACTAGGAGGGTAATGTAGGCATACCGCACTTGCAAATGAAGCCCGGGATTTGAATTTCCCGGGCTTCATTTGCATAAGCGGGGCGCCGCCATTTTTAAAACCCTGCTCGTTCGAACCCCGTGCAGCGCAGCTACACGGGGCACGAACTAGGTAGTTCGAACTAGGCTTCCTAGTTCAAACTACCGTTACTCCTCGTGGAATTTGCAAGTGCGGTATGCCTACATTACCCCACTAGTTCGAACTAGCGGGGTAGTGTAGACATACCCTTATTCCTAATCTGATGCCCTGCCAGCACTGCTTCTGGCCATCCTTAACCCCGGTTCAGGGTCCACTCAATGTGGACATGCTAGTTCGAATTAGGAAAATGCTAATTTGAACTAGTTTTTAGATCTAGATGCACTAGTTCGAATTAGCTAAGTTCGAATTAACTAATTCGAATTAAGTTAGTTCAAATTAGTGCTGTATAGTAGACATACCCTAAGATCTTCTTTTCCCACCTCTAGGATTATATCCTTCTCATCCATAGTGGTATTCTTGGAAATATGTGTCATTTCATTGTGCTGCCTTGTGTACACATTATGCTTGATGCAGACTCTGCTCTGATTTTTTTTAACCCCTTCAGAGGAACTTCAGCTCCATATCACTTCAGTGGGAGCTGGATTTGCCCAGACATGTCTAGAAATTGAGCCTTTCTTAGTAGACAGACTATTTTTCTGAATAGAACCAAACCAGACTCCCAGATCCACATGCCTCAAAAATCAAAATACAACATAGACAGCAGCAGTCCACGCTTCTCTACACTGCCTTCCCTATGCATATCTACTTCAGGACATGGGGAGAGGGGAAGGTTGTATAGTTCAGGCTCACCTCCCTCCCTCCCACCAGGAGAAGAACAGAGAAAATTCTCCCTGTCTCTGTACAAAGAGAGAAAAATCGAAAATTAGATACTCGTATAGCCTGCTTGTGTCAAGTATTTAAATGTTACAACACACTCCGTTGCCACAATGGTGAGCACAGGATAAAAAACCTAGCTAGAGAACCTTCCTTCTGCAGAGTTTGCCAATGAGCTTGCAAATTGGTTCCAACAGCAGTGGTATAATTTGCAGTTTGGGTATCTAAACAGAGATTTTTCTACCCTTTTCATGTAGAAGAGGTCACTAAACTGCCAAACAGATGGTAACAACTTTAAGCCATTGGCGCCTTCCCAGGCTGTGCTGAATTCAAGCCAGATACTCTAGGTTCTAGTATCAATTAAACCTAAGCCCATGCCTAATACTTAAACAATTTGGAAGGAAATAGCTGAATAGATGAAGGCACAAAAACCTCACTATGTTTTGGTTATTATGTGACTGAGACTCACTCAGATAGCCAATACTTGGATCAGACCTTTTTTCTGCATGGTTACTGGACCTGGATACAAGATTCCTGTTAGATACATTAAACGGATACTACCTTTAACCTAGTGATTGAAATGTAGCCGTGTTAGTCTGGGGTAGTTGAAGCAAAATGCAGGACAATGTAGCACTTTAAAGACTAACAAGATGGTTTATTAGATGATGAGCTTTCGTGGGCCAGACCCATTTCCTCAGATCAAATAGTGGAAGAAAGTAGTCACAACCATATATACCAAAGGATACAATTAAAAAAAATGAACAAATATGAAAAGGACAAATCACATTGCAGAACAGAAGGGGGATGCGGGAGGGGGGGGGGGCGGGGGGGGGAAGGGGGAGGAAGGAAGGTAAGTGTCTGTGAATTGCTGATATTAAAGGTAGGGAGAGTGGGATGTTTGTGAGTTAATGGTATTACAGGTGATAATTGGGGAAACTGTCTTGGTAATGGGTGAGAAAGTTCAAAGACTTGTTAAGTCCCTGTTGGCAAGTGTCGAATTTTAACATGAATGACAGGTATTTAACATGAATACCTTTAACCTACTTTGCTTTGCTCCTGGCCCCTTTTTAACTGACTTTTCCCAAGACTCTCTTCATGCTTTTTCACGCCATTCCTTCATATCTTTTCCCATATATGGTCTTCCCCGTTCCCCCTCAGAATTGCTGACCCCAAACATTCAAAAATTATGACTGGCAGGAGGTTTGACTTACAAGCTTTTAAAAATGACTTGCCCTCTAGTGCCCTCTACTTGTCCTCTAGTGTTCCTATTTTCAAGCTTTTCTCTGTAATCAGAAACCTCCTCCCCTTTTTGCCCTTTTTTTTCTTTACAAGAGATTGTCTCTCTAATTTAATCACCTCACTCCAGGAGTCAGAGATCTAAATGCCAAGTGTGGCGGGACTTGCAATAAAACTGTGTGTTAGCTAGCTACACTCTTCTTTTCCTCTTTTTGTCTCATCTTTTGGTCTCTCTCCTATCCTCTGGTTTTGTTCATTTTACCACCTCCTCCCCCTGCCCCATCTCCCAAACACATTCTCTTCTGGCTTGTGCATGAGCTCCTATGCTTCTCTGATTTAAGTGCATTTGTGCCAGGGGCAAAGTGAAAGTGTTTAAATCCCTCCTGATTCTGGAACCATCTGCCAGTGCCTAGAGTGGCTGAAAGATGTGGATTTTAATCCCATTCACTATGCACCGGATGGAGGCAGGAGAGCAGGAACTGGGAAAGGGAGATTCCCTGGATACTGAGGGGGTCTTTGAGCCTCCCTCCGAGCTGGCCACTGAGGCTATGTCTACACTACAGAGTTTTTTCAGAAAAATGGCCACACCTCGAGCACATTTTTGAGCAAAAAAATCGAAAGAACAGAGGGGGTTTTCCAGCATAGGTATTCCTCATTCTACGAGGAAGAATGCCTTTTTGCGAAACAGCTCTTTTGCAAAAAGGTGTGTGTGGAAAGGGAAAAGGCTTTTTTTGTGCAAAAAGAGGAAAAAGAAAAAAAGCACAGGTGCCCCGGTGGCCATTCTGTGCATAGCAATCACAGCTTACTTTCAAGAGAGCGTCCATGCAGTCTGGATACTCTGTTGTACAACAGTGCATTGCTTTTTCGATGCACTTTTGCAGTGTGGATGCGCTCTCGCACAAGAAGTTTTTGCGGAAGATCTCTTCCGATAAAAGCTTCTTGCACAAGAAGCCTGCATTCTTCTTCGAGTGGCCCCGTGGGTGCTCCACTCCAGGTGTCGGGTCCCGTCCCGGCGCCGCGAATCGGAGAGCTATCAGAGCCGTGGTCCGCCGGACCGCGCATGCGTGGCTGCCCGAGGCGGCGTTCGCGCCTTTGATGTGTTGTGCGCGGTCCGGCTTGCTCAGTTCCTCTCAGCCGCCCTCGGTCGCGGACGAGAGCTCCTACTTGTCAGTTTCACTTCGCAACAGCTTTTTCAAAGAAGCCTTCACATTTGTAAATAGTTCAGAGCCTGATTAGTTAATTAGTTCTTGTTGGTTTTTACTTAAAAAAAAAAAAAAAAAAAAAAAGAAGAAGAAGAAGAAGAAAAACGGACTGGATCTCACAGCCAGTTGAGGGGACAAGTGGAGGAGAGTACTCAATTTCTCCCTCCTCCTTAATTCACTATGCCGGGATCCCCCGGTTTTAAAAAATGCTCCGTCTGTCAGGACCCTATGCCGATATCAGACGGTCATGATTCTTGTGTGAGGTGCCTGGGTGAGACGCATGTCCCCCAGAAGTGCACTCACTGTAGCAAGTTAACGGCGAGGGCTCGTAAGGACCGAGACTTGCGCCTCAAACTTATTCTTTATGGCAAGGCGCTGGAGTCCGATGCCATACCCGCCTCTGGCATAGCAGCCCAGAAACGGCGGGCAACGTCTCCCGGGACAGCCGTTACAAAAAAGACTAAGGCGTCCCCAGCTCGATCGCTGCCAGACACCACTAAAACAAGATGCCCTGACGAGGCATCTGGGTCAGCAGTCCCAGGGCAGAAACGGGCTCCTGGTCAGACGAGACCGGCACCGGCTCCAAAAACCGCGCAGAAACCAGCATCGGCAGGAGCGCGAAAGCCGGCACCGCCAACTGCCGCCCAAGCGGCGCCGGCGGCGGAGATTTTAAACCCCTCGGTGCCGAGCCGCCAAGTCTCTCAGGCGGCACCGCTGGCTGATCTGCCGGCACCGGGCTCTTCGTCGGCACGGTCAACGCTGCCCCCATGTGGCGATACAGAGGCATTACAGCCGCGTGCGGCACCGAGCTCTCCACCAGCAGGAGAAATTGACAAGGCTTCACTGCATTGCAAAGCCGCAGAGAGAGAAACTTACAGGGCGCTTTCCCCATCGCCTACCTTCTCTCCAGGACCGTCTCCTTCTCCACCCAGGTACCGAAGGCACCGGGACTATAGTCTTTCTCCATCTTATCAAGTGCTAAGAGGACCTTCCCATGGGGACACGGTCTATATAGAAACAAGACGCCCCCATCACGTTCTCGCTCCCCAAGGAGTTCATCAAGGCATAGATCACCTAGGCGGTCGCCACGACGGATCTACTATATTCGCAGTTCAAGATCCTCCAGATACTCTTCACCAGCACGTTCTGACCGTTACTATGATCGCTACCATAGGGCTGAATATGATCGCCCCCACCCTGGTCGCGCTACCCTATCTTATAGGAGTTCTTCACGTAACTGTCTATCACCCACTGCGCAGCACTTACCAGAGCGTCCACAAAGATTGTTTTCATCACCTCCATCAGAAAGCTTAACCATCCATCAGGATCACTCAGAACCAGAAGAGGGCCAACTGTCCGAGACAGAAGATCCTCGGCCACACGTTTCTCCAACTGACTGTCCTTCGTCGTCACCGGATGAAGCAATGATTCCAGATGATGCCTCTCCCTTGGATGACCTGAAGCACTTCCAGGACCTATTCAAAAGGGTTGCAAACACACAGGAAATACAGTTAACAGACGTTCCCATGAAGAAACATCGTCTCTTAAAGAATTTGCGACAGCAACAACGGGCAAGAATCGCCCTCCCTATCGATGAGGCCATCATGGAAGTGGCAGACGAAATATGGCAAACCCCTACATCGGCTGCCCCAACTAGTAAGAGAGTTGATAGAAAGTATTTCGTACCTGCTAAAGGACTGGATTTCCTTTTCAACCACCCCCAACCCAACTCTCTTGTAGTTGAGGCGGTACAGCGGAGGGCTAAGGCTCCTCAATATAAGAATACATTCCAAGACAAGGATAATAAAAAATTGGATGTGTTTGGAAGAAAGGTTTACTCTTCGGCTACGTTATTGTTACGAATCGCAAATTATACAGCCCACCTTTCTAACCACAATTTTGATAATTACTCAAAGCTTACAGAGCTACTACAATATCTACCTGATGCCAAGAAACCCTTACTGAAAGCCATAGTCCAAGAAGGATATATAGCCTGTAATACTACTTTGCAGATGGCCATGGATGTGGCCGACACAGCTGCACGGGCCACAGCTACGGGGGTCGCAATGAGGCGGTCTTCCTGGTTATTATCTGCTGGAACTCCACGGGAGCTTCAGAATAAAGTAGAAGATCTACCCTTTGATAAACAGAAGCTTTTCGCTAGTAACACCGACGAAGTTCTTCATTCTGGCAAAGACTCCCGTACCACTTTACGTACCTTGGGAATGTACACACCTCCCTATAAACGTAAACGTTACTATCCTTACCAACGGAGGTACGATTATGCATTCAATAAGAATCAATCACGTCCCCAAAACAATCAGCGCTTCCGGCAGCGTCCTCAACGTAAAAGATCTCAAACGAACCGTTCATCCAATCAACCTGCACCTAAGCAGCAAATTTGACTTTCCCGTCGAGGATGCAAGCACGACCCCCACGTTCAACGTACCACAGGACTCTTTACACATGTTTCACCATCGATTAAAACGGTACCTCCCTCACTGGTCCAGTATCACCACGGACAAGTGGGTTCTGGAGGTGGTACAATTTGGTCTCTCCATCCCCTTTCTATCCATTCCCCCCACTACCCCTCCTACCCCGTCCCTTTTCAGGGACCCCTCTCACGAACATTTGCTGAAACAGGAAGTTCAGCGCCTACTGAATATCGGTGCTATAGAGAGGGTACCAAGTCAGTTCCAGGGAAAAGGTTTTTATTCCCGGTACTTCCTTACCCCAAAGAAGACAGGAGGGTGGAGACCCATTTTGGACCTACGCAAGCTAAACCGCTACCTCAGGAAACATCGCTTCAAGATGGTGACCCTAAATGCCATCATTCCGTCGTTGAACAAGGGAGACTGGTTTGCAGTCCTCGACCTCCAAGACGCCTATTTCCACATAGCGATCCATGTGGCACACAGGCGTTTTCTCCGCTTCCAGCTAAGTCAAGAACATTTCCAGTACAAAGTACTACCCTTCGGCTTGGCATGTGCACCCAGAGTTTTCACCAAAACTTTAGCGGTAGTGGCTGCCCACTTGCGCAGACTGGGAGTGACAATTTTCCCATACTTGGACGATTGCCTCCTAAGAGGTCAAACATATTCAGAGGCCAAACACATGGTGACAACAGCCTCTCAGGTTTTTCACTCTCTGGGTCTACTCATAAACATGCAGAAATCCTCGCCAGAACCTACACAAGATCTGGTCTTCATAGGAGCGAGGCTCGATTCGAGAACAGCGCGCGCTTATTTACCTGCCGAACGTTTTGCCGCCATTCAAGATCTTGTTCACACCCTGACGTATGCTCCAACGATCCCCGTCAGAGTACCGTTACAACTACTGGGACACATGGCCGCCTCAACAACTATTGTTCAAAACGCAAGGTTACATTTTCGCTGCCTTCAACACTGGCTGAGTACAGTATACACTCCGATGAAGGACAGCATTCACAAGGTGGTGGCGATACCGTCACATGTACAACAATCCCTACAGTGGTGGACCAAGCCGACCAATGTTATGGCGGGCATTCCTTTTCACCGTCCGCAACCGTCGAAGCAAATAACAACAGATGCGTCCCTTACTGGCTGGGGAGCGCACATGGACGACATGACGGTTCAAGGTCGCTGGTCCCCGCAGGAGATGCTCTTACATATCAACATTCTCGAGTTACGAGCAATACGTCATGCATGTCAGCATTTTCAGTCCCATATAAGGAACACGACTGTCAGAATCCTTACGGACAATATTGCCACCATGTATTATGTAAACAGACAGGGAGGGGCTCGATCCCGATCTCTCTGTATAGAAGCGATGCACTTGTGGAACTGGTGTACCCGCATCAATACCATCCTAACAGCTTCCTATTTGCCGGGTGTCCAGAATACTATTGCGGACTCACTCAGCAGGCTGTTTCCCCACGACCACGAGTGGGAACTTCGCACGGACATTCTACACGGTATTTTCGCCCAATGGGGGTTTCCCTCAATAGATCTGTTCGCTACTGCTGCCAATGCCAAGTGCCCCTATTATTGCTCCAGGGCAGGGATCGGACATCGCTCCTTGGGAGACGCTTTTCTCCACAATTGGGGAACGGCACTGCTATACGCCTTTCCCCCGATCGTCCTAGTTCCCAGGATCCTGGAAAAGATCACTGTAGAAAGGGCTCGAGTAATTCTCATAGCCCCAGCGTGGCCACGGCAGCCTTGGTATTCAGTACTCCACCAGATGTCCATCAGGACACCGTATACCCTTCCTCTGCTTCCGGATCTCTTGACTCAGGACAACGGCTCCCTTTCCCATCCGAAACCCGAAACATTACACCTCACGGCGTGGATGCTCGCTGGTTCAATCCAATCGAACGATCATGTTCGCAGAGAGTCAAGGAAGTATTAGTACACAGCAGAAAAGATTCCACTCGAAAGACCTACCTCGCCAAGTGGGCCAGATTTGAAACGTGGTGTAGCACTGATGGTAGGGATGCTTACGTCGCAGGAATATCCCAGATACTTGATTACATTTTACACCTCCACGACACGGGCCTTGCGATAGCCTCGCTGCGAGTGCATCTAGCAGCAATTAGTGCTTTTCATCAAGGTCAGGATGGGTTTTCTGTATTTGCTCATCCCATCACAAGGAGGTTCCTAAAAGGACTTACAAATCTCAACCCACCACGGCGACCACCACCACCTTCCTGGAATTTAGACTTTGTTCTGGATTCCTTGACACGCCCCCCCTTTGAGCCCTTGGCTACGATACCGTTGCAACTTCTAACTACTAAGTTGCTTTTTCTGCTTGCCATTACATCAGCTCGCAGAGTGAGTGAAATAGCGGCATTCATGTCATCACCGCCTTACACGGTGTTTACTAAAGAGTCGGTAACGTTGAGATCTCATCCAGCTTTTGTTCCAAAAATTTGTTCGGATTTTCACATCAACGAGCCAGTTGTTCTCCCCTGTTTCTATCCCAAGCCTCATACTTCAAGGGAAGATGCACGATTGCACACGCTCGATGTGAGGAGGGCATTAGCCTTTTATATCGAAAGAACGCGACACTTTAGGAAATCGGACCGTCTAATAGTGTCGTTAGCAGATCGAACCAAGGGACAACCCATCACTTCCCAACGGATTGCGAGGTTAATAGTGTCGTGTATTACAACCTGCTACTCTATACATAACAAACCTCTTGCGGGTACTCCTAAGGCCCATTCTACGAGAGCAGTAGCCACGACTACAGCTTTTCTTAGAGGTGTTCCTTTCCGAGACATTTGTCGAGCAGCAACATGGTCATCGCATTCTACCTTTATGAGGCATTACGCTGTAGTAAACCAATTTGCTGCCGATTCCTCCGTGGCTACAGCAGTACTTTCGCATAGCCATAAACCTTAGTCCCGGAGCGCTCAAGTGTTCGAGTACTGCTCTGAAGTCACCTGGAGTGGAGCACCCACGGGGCCACTCGAAGAAGAAGAAGAAGTTACTCACCCTGTGAAGTAACGATTGTTCTTCGAGATGTGCCCCGTGGGTGCTCCACGACCCGCCCTTCCTCCCCGCTCCGGTATTTTCATTTTATCGTTTCAGGGAGCGGCTGAGAGGAATTGAGCAAGCCGGACCGCGCACAACACATCAAAGGCGCGAACGCCGCCTCGGGCAGCCACGCATGCGCGGTCCGGCGGACCACGGCTCTGATAGCTCTCCGATTCGCGGCGCCGGGACGGGACCCGACACCTGGAGTGGAGCACCCACGGGGCACATCTCGAAGAACAATCGTTACTTCACAGGGTGAGTAACTTCTTCATCTAAACATAGCCTGAGCTCCCCAAATGATAAATATTTTATAGGTAAAAGGACAATAGGTAGAGAAAAGTCAGGACACAATTAGTTCTGAATTTGCTTTAAAGAAAATCTGAATTATATTTATGTGAAGAAAGCTCAAACCATAAGAATATCATTTATGGCTTATTTATAGTATAATAAAGTTATTGAACCGTAAGTCTGACCCTTCAGCCCATCTGGCACTGAAGACTTGCAAGATGCCATGGTTCCCCTTGATTATTGTGTCATCTTCCTTCAGAGCCAGCCCATGCATGTCTTGAAACACTGGGGAACCTCTAGAAGACTGGAAGAAAGTTAATGTTGTGCCAATAGTTTAAAAGGGTGAATAGGATGACCCAGACAATTATTCACCTGTCAGTCCAGCATCAGCCCCAGACAAGATAATGAAGGAGCTGATATGAGACGCCATTAATGAAAAAGAAGGGCAGTGTAATAAATGCCAATCTATGTGGGCTTATGGAAAATAGATCCTGTCAAACTCGCTTGACATCTTATTTTTTTAATGAGGTTATAAATTTGGTTAATAAAGGTGTTGATGTAATGTATTTAGACTTCTCTAATGTATTTGACTTGGACCTACATGACATTTTGATTAAAAAACCCAGAAAAGATACAAAATTAACATGGCACATGTTAAACGGATTAAAAGCTGGCTAACTGATAGGTCTCAAACTGTAATTGTAAAAGGGGAATCAACATCACATGACCATTTTTCTACTGTGGTCCCACTTGGATCTTTTCTTGGATGTCCATGATTAACAGTTTTATTCATGTCACAGAAGAAAACAAAATCATCCCTGTTAATGTACAGAGGACACAGAAACCAGGAAAGTAGTAAATAATAAAGGGTACAGATCACTGATACAGAGTGATCTGGATATTTTGACAAACTGGGTGCAAGCAAACAATGTATGTTTTAGTAGGGCTAAATCTAAAGTTATACCTCTGGGAAAAAAGAATGTAGGCCTTATTTACAGGATGGGGGACTCCATCTTGGGAAATGCTCACTGAAAAATCTTGAGGTGGGGTCATGAAGGATTGATAAGTTCACAATGTAATACACTGGCCAAAAGGGCTAATTCAGTCCTTGGATACATAAACACTTGAAAGCTGAGTAGAATACAAAGATTATTTTACCTCTGTATTTGGTACCTGGGTAACTGCTGCTGGACAACACGGCCCAGTCTTGGTGTCCACAATTGCAGAAGGATGTTGTAGGTTGGAGAGGGTTCAGAGAAGAACCATGAGAATGGAGCTTAGATAACCTGCCTTATAATAATAGACTAAGAAATCTCAATTTTTTACTTACCTTAACAAAGAGAAAGTTAAAGGGTGATGTGCAGTCTGGAAGTACCTGCATGAGAAACAACTATTTAATAATTTATTGTGTATTTTTTCCAGTCTGTCTGAGAAAGGTATAACATGATCTAATGGCAAGGAATTAAAACAGGAAAATTCAGACTGGAAATAAAGAGTACATTTTTAACAGTGAGGGTAACTGGAACAATTTGCCAAGGATCATGGTGGAGTCCCCATCACTAACAATGTGTAAGTCAAGATTAGATGTCTTGCTAAAAGATATCTACTAGCAATTATTTTGGGGGAATTCTGTTATACCAGAGGTCAGACTGGATGATCACTGTTGCCCCTTCTGCTCTTGGAATCTATTGATTTTGAGCAGGCCTGAAAAACATTTTTCCTCTACCACAAACACTTTGAATGATTTCCATACACTCCTACCACTCCATCTACAGTGTTGCCTGGAGTAATAAGAGGATGGTCAGGAAGACAATTCTTTGACTTATCCTGCAATCTTAACTGGAATAATTTTACATTAAAAAAAGAAGTGGATGAATGGGTGTTTGTGTGTGTTAGATTTCATTCTTGACCCTTCCCTCAGCCTTTTTCTGAAGTGAATCCTAGAAGCTTTCAGCCCTTATAGAAATGTACGTCAATTGCATTTTCAAGCTTTTTCTTTGCACTTATGGTTTCCCTTTGTCAAAGGTTTGGTTTGGTCACAGGTTTTGCATAGCCCAAGAACAAGTTCAGCTTATACTAATGCTTCCCTATCTTCTCATATTAACTGAAGATAAAGTGTTGCCAATCCTGGGAGATGTGAGAAGCAGAGCCCACTGAGGATGCCTCTCTTTATGAGCCTTAACAACTGTATATTGCACTCATAAGAATGGCTGTACTGGGTCAGGCCCACGATTCACCTAACCCGTATTCTGTCTCTGACATTTGCCAGAACCATTTTCACAGAGGAATGTTGCAAGAAACTCCACAGCAAGCAGATGTGAAATAATCTGCCCCTTGTTAAGTTCATTGTTTTTACAAAACCTCATGCTTTAGATTTTATCCTTTCCAGAACCATTGAGTAGCATTATTTATTTATATTCATGTAACAATGATGAGTTCCCCAGAAATTTCAAGGGCAATACAAAGCCATCAGTGTCTCTAATGTCATCCTGCTCCCAATGAAGTCAGTGGCAAAACTTCTATTGACTGTGATATAATGGAGCCCCAAATGAGTAAAACACTCATTTTAGATAGTAATAAAAAGTACTGGTTCCTATAGATAAATTCAGAGCAAGTCATATTAGCAACTGTCTTTAACAATAATTTTCCATTACCAGGGGAGTTTCAGATAATGATAAGTGTAGTCTCTTTCAATTTGTGTCTAGTTTTGTGACATACTAGTACAACTGATTTTTTTTTTTATCACTGGAGTAATGAAGTCACAGATTAAACTTGTTTAATTTTATGAAATTTTATAAACTGATTATTTTTAGAATATTCTCTCCTCCCTGCTCATTGCCTGAGCTATTCAGTATTTTTCAGGACAAGCATTCAAAACATGCTACTTCTGTTTCTGACTAAAAATACTAAAATATGTCACTGCTATTTGTTTTTCCAGTCTCATGGTCTTTTAATGGATTTTATCAGGCATCAGATCAGGCTGTCGCTCCGCAGAGCTGACACACACACATATGTATACACGATAGCATGTTATATTTAGCTATGCAACTACCTGCATTCCATATCTAAATTTCTGAAGACAGGCAGCCATTTTGTATTCAGTGTGGACTTTTTTAAAGGACACAGCCAGACTATAGGTGTTCTCTCATGGAGACTTCTCTCCTTCCTTGCTTTGGTGTTGGTTTAATCTAAATAATAATAAAAAACAAAAACAAAAAATACTCACTTTTTTTCTAGCCAGCCAGAATGTGTTTTCTGTCAGTGTAAGTAGAAATGAAATAAGTACAAATCCATTTGAGCTGAGAGATTGACATTACATGAGCCTGGATGGAAATTTAGTCCCATGTCATTCAAGGGGAAATGCCATGTTCAGTAATTTTTGCCCTGGAAATAAACATGAGCAGATGTTTGTGAATCTCAGCAATTTTACAGTGAGGGGTCTGTCCATATATCTTTTTTGAACCCTTGCAGACTGAAGCACCATCAACCCAACACATCCATTGGTCAGGAAAGCAGAAAAAAGGGAGAGGTGTGAAGGAAGAAGAAAGAAAAGGGAAAGAATGAAGAAAAGTAGGGAACAAATGAAAAGTTTTAGTTTAAAAAATTAAAACACTTTTAGCATTTTTTTCTTTTTCTTCAGAAAAAAGAGATACTTTTGTTATTTTTTAAAGGTTTTCATTGTCTAAATAATGCAATTTTTTGTCAGAGTCAAATGAAAAATGCTGTCCTACTGGAATTATGCATATGCCATTGAAGTGACTTCATGATGGCTTGTGTATTATACTATAGTCATGTTTGAAAAGCTCTGCTTGTAATGGAAGGAGGAGGTTTAGTTATAGCAGACATTGCCTATCCAAACATACATAATCCTTAGCCTAAAGACTTATCACTCCATTTCAATATGAAAATAAGATGTCCAGGGTTTGATCTGACCTGATCTATATGTGCTTCTCCATTTACTTTTAAGAGACATGGGTGTTTTTTTAATATCATATTTCTATCTTTCAGCATCCTGAGTGCATTGGCAGGTTTTCCAAATAAAATAATTTCCTATCTCACAAACCAAATCTATCTCTTTGGCATCTGTAACTGCCACTGCTGGATCAAACATAGAGGGCTCGTCTAAATGGCCTCTTTTCCGGAAGGGGCATGTTAATTTCACAGGTCGTAATAGGGAAATCCGCGGGGGATTTAAATATCCCCCGCGGCATTTAAATAAAAATGTCCGCCGCTTTTTTCCGGCTTTTAGAAAAGCCGGAAAAGAGCGTCTACACTGGCCCCGATCCTCCGGAAAAAAAGCCCTTTTCTGGAGGATCTTATTCCTACTTTTTTCCGGAGGATCGGGGCCAGTGTAGATGCTCTTTTCCGGCTTTTCTAAAGCCGGAAAAAAGCGGCGGACATTTTTATTTAAATGCCGCGGGGGATATTTAAATCCCCCGCGGATTTCCCTATTACGACTTGTGAAATTAACATGCCCCTTCCGGAAAAGGGGCCAGTGTAGACATAGCCAGAGGGTTTCCTCAAAAGCAGAGCTTGATGCTTCAGTCTCTCAGGAAGAGTTGAGCATGTGCCTGTTGGAAGACAACATGTCAATCAGTTATATAACTAAGAAAAAGCTGGGCTTGTTTTTGATAGTTCAAGGTCTTTTAATTTTGCCTTGGGCTTCATCAGTAAACACCATGTTACGGTGACAATGTTGCAATAACATGTGCCTTTCTCAGGGGGTGCCAGTTTATTTCCGCAGGCAGCTTGGCTATTTATTTTTCAAATAATAGAACCAGGACAGCATCCCCCACTGCTATCCCAATTGATTTCTCCCATCACCAAACAATCGTTCATTAACATTAATAATAGCATTCCAAATGAGCCATTATTGTTTCTGACATTTTGAAAAGTAGTTGGCAAAGTTGGGTTGATCCATTGACCATATTCCAGATTTCTCTGATAAAACATTTGGTTTAATTGTTCATTCTCAACACAATTGTCTTCATTTGTTTATTCATTGTTGACCACAATGATCATTTGTCTCATATGCTGCAAATCTTTGAGGATTTCAGGACAAAAAATGCTGTATTAAAGCATACTTCCATCTGCAAACATAGGAATGGTTTGATTTTCACATACATTGGGGACAAATACACAGCTATCAATCTATCGGGAGTGGCCCATGAAGATGAATACCAACCTTGGGGCCCTGTTACAAACCAGGGCACAAACCCCAGACTGGTTCTATAATTCAATTTGTTCTATAATTCAATTTCACCAAACAATTATTAAGTGTCAACTCCTCGAATGCTATAGTAGCCTTAACATGGGGTCACAGGCGGTCCCCTTCGATAGTCATAAGAACTGCCGTACTGGGTCAGACCAAAGGTCCATCTAGCCCAGTATCCTGTCTGCCGACAGTGGCCATCACCAGGTGCTCCAGAAAGGGTGGACCGAAGACAATGATCTAGCGATTTGTCTCCTGCCATCCCTCTCCAGCCTCTGACAAACAGAGGCCAAGGACACCATTTTATCCCCTGGCTAATAGCCTTTTATGGACCTAACCTTCATGAAATTATCTCGCTTCTCTTTAAACTCTATTATAGTCCTAGCCTTCACTGCCTCTTCTGGCAAGGAGTTCCACAGGTTGACTACACACTGCATGAAGAAGAACTTTCTTTTATTAGTTTTAAACCTGCTACCCATTAATTTCATTTGGTGTCCTCTAGTTCTTCTATTTAGGAAACTAATAAATAACTTTTCTTTATTGTACCTCTCCACACCACTCATGATTTCATATACCTCTGTCATATCCCCCCTCAGTCTCCTCTTTTCTAAACTGAAAAGTCCCAGTCTCTTTAACCTCTCCTCATATGGGACCCGTTCCAAACCCCTAATCATTTTAGTTGCCCTTTTCTGAACCCTTTCCAAGGCCAAAATATCTTTTTTGAGGTGAGGAGACCACATCAGTACACAGTATTCAAGATGTGGGCATACCATAGTTTTATACAGGGGCAGTAAGATATTCTGGGTCTTATTTTCTGTCCCTTTCTTAATCATTCCTAGCATCCTATGCCTTATTGACCGCCGCTGCACACTGTGTAGAAGTTTTCAGAGAACTGTCCAAGATAACTCCAAGATCTTTTTCCTGATTTGTCGTAGCCAAATTAGCCCCCATCATACTGTACGTATAGTTGGGGTTATTTTTCCCAATGTGCATTACTTTACACTTATCCACATAAATTTCATTTTCCATTTTGTTACCCAATCACTCAGTTTGGTGAGATCTTCTTGGAGTCCCTCACAGCCTGCTTCTGTCTTGACTATCCTAAACAGTTTGTATCATCTGCAAACTTTTACCACCTCACTGCTTACCCCTTTCTCCAGATAATTTATGAATAAGTTGTAAAGGATTGGTCCCGGGACTGACCCTTGCGGGACACCACTAGTTACCCCTCTCCATTCTGAAAATTTACCATTTATTCCTACCCTTTGTTTCCTGTCTTTTAACGAGTTCTCAATCTAAGAAATGACCTTCACTCTTATCCCAAGGCCATGTAATTTACACAAGAGACTTTGGTGAGGGACCTTGTCAAAGGCTTTCTGAAAATCTAAGTATACTTTATCTCCTGCATCCCCCTTGTCCGCATGTTTGTTAACCCCTTCAAAGAACTCTAATAGATTAGTAAGACAGGATTTCCCTTTACAGAAACCATGTTCACTTTTGTCCAACAAATTATGTTCTTCTACGTGCTTCACAATTTTATTCTTTACTATTGTTTCGACTAATTGTCCCGGTACTGAAGTTAGACTTACTGGTCTATAATTGCCAGGATCGCCTCTGAAGCTCTTTTTAAATATTGGTGTCACGTTAGCTATCTTCCAGTCATTAGGTACGGAAGCTGATTTAAGGGTTAGGTTACAAACCACAGATAATAGCTCAGCAATTTCCCATTTGAGTTCTTTTATAACCCTTGGATAAATGCCATCCGGTCCCGGAGATTTGTTAAAATTAAGTTTTTCTATTTGTTCCAAAACCTCCTCTAATGACACTTCAGTCCGGGACAGTTCCTCAGATTCATCACCCACAAAGGACGGTGCAGATTTGGGAAACTCCCCAACGTCCTGAGCCGTGAACACTGAAGCAAGGAAATCATTTAGTTTCTCCACAATGGCTTTATTGTCCTTGATTGCTCCTTTTATAGCTCGATAATCTAGGAGACCCACAGGTTTTTTAGCAGGCTTCCTGCTTAAAAAACATTTTATTTCTTTTTGAGTTTTTGGCTAGCTGTTCCTCAAAATCTTTTTTTGCTTTTCTTATTACATTTTTACACTTGATTTGACAGTGTTTATGTTCCTTTCTATTTCTCTCACTAGGATTGGACTTCCACTTCTTCAAAGATACCTTTTTGTCCCTCACTGCTTCTTTTACATGGTGGTTAAGCCACGGTGACTCTTTTTTAGGTCTCTTGCTATGTTTTTTAATTTGGGGTATACATTTAAGTTGGGCTTCTATTATGGTGTCTTTAAAAAGTTTCCATGCAGCTTTCAGGCATTTGGCACTAGTCACTGTGCCTTTTAATTTCTGTTTAACTAACCTCCTCATTTTTGTGTAATTCCCCTTTTTGAAATTAAATGCCAGGGTGCTAGACTGCTGAGATGTTCTTCCACCACAGGAATGTTGAATGTTATTATATTATGGTCACTATTTCCAAGTGGTCCTGTAATGGTTATTTCCTGGACCTGATCCTGCGCTCCACTCAGGACTAAATCGAGAATTGCCTCTCCCCTTGTGGATTCCTGCACCAGCTGCTCCAAGAAGCAGTCATTTAAGCCATTGAGAAATTTTATATCCGCTTCTCTTCCTGAGGTGACATGTATCCAGTCAATATGGGGGTAATTAAAATCCCCCATTATTATAGAGTTATTTATTTTGGTAGCCTCTCTAATCTCCCTCAGCAGCGGCGGTCAAAAAGGCAAGTAGAATGTTAGGAATTATTAAGAAAGGGATAGAAAATAAGACACAGAATATCTTACTGCCCCTGTATAAAACTATGGTACGCCCACATCTTGAGTACTATGTACAGATGTGGTCTCCTCCACTCAAAAAAGCTATTTTGGCCTTGGAAAGGGTTAGAAAAGGGCACTAAAATGATCAGGGGTTTGGAACAGGTCCCATGTGAGAAGAGACTAAAGCATCTGGGAATTTTCAGTTTGGAAAGGAGGAGTCTGAGTGGGGATATGATAGAGGTATATAAAATCATGAGAGGTGTGGAGAGGGATGATAAAGAAAAGTTATTCATTAGTTTCCATAATATAAGGACTAGAGGACACCAAATGAAATTAATGGGTAGCAGGTTTAAAATGAATAAGCGAAAGTTCTTTTTCACACAGCGCATAGTCAACCTGTGGAACTCCTTGCCAGAGGAGGCTGTGAAGGCTAGAACTATAACAGAGTTTAAAACGAAGCTAGATAAATTCATGGAGGTTAAGTCCATAAAATGCTATTAGCCAGGGGGTAGGAATGGTGTCCCTGGCCTCTTTTTGTCAGAGGCTGGAGACGGATGGCAGGAGACAAATCGCTTCAGCATTGTCTTTGGTCCACCCCCTCTAGGGCACCTGGCACTGGCCACTGTTGCCAGATAGGCTACTGGGCTAGATAGACCTTTGGTCTGACCCAGTATGGTCATTCTTATGTTCTTATGTAAGATCCTACCCAAAATGGTTGCCCATCAAAAGTCCTAATCCTGTAGCTGATCCTTGGAGGTGAAACTTGAGAGGGGCAATCTCATCAATATAACTTCACAAAACTTGATGAGTTCTTCTATATTGAATCACCTGACATGAGTGGGGATTAGATGGGAAAACGTGTATTACAGACAATAGAGGGAGCAAGGGATGGAATATAAAAGTCAAGTAACTAGGATTAGTTGAGTTAAATGTGTTATTTGTTTTCAGCTTTTTTGAGTAATTTTAAAGTATTGTAACTTTGATTTGCTGTCATATTTTTCATGGTAAAAGAGTCAAAAGCAGATGGCTCATGGTTAGTTTACTACTAGGTATATATTACTGAAGCTTCAGAGGGGTAGCCGAGTTAGTCTGTAACAGGAAAAACTTAAAAATCAACAAATAGTCAAGTAGCGCCTTAAAGACTAACAAAACAGGGAAATGGTATTGTGAGTTTTTGTGTGAGCGACCCATTTATGAAGAGGGTTGCGCCTACGAAAGCTCATGATACCATCAAAATGTTTGTTAGTCTTTAAGGTACTACTAGATTATTTGTTGCTTTTTTATATATTACTAGTTATTCATTAAAATGGAGAGAAGGGGTGTGTGTACAGGATGCAAGTTTGTTCATTCTTCTCTCCAAGAAGATGGAATTAATCAATACATTTTTCAGACTTTTTGCTACTGGCCAAATGTTAGAAATTACACTGTTACTACCATTAGAAATTATACCATTCACACTCTAAAACACTGGTCAGAGACCCCCTAGTGACTGAAGCATGTAAAGTAGTTTGCTGTCATCTCCAAACTAATACAGTAGATCAATTATTTAGTTCCAGCAGTAAAGACCCTTGACATGAGTGTTAAAACAAGAAATGACCTAATGAAAGGCCACTTACCAGAAACATTCATCTGGGGGCCCTGCGAAAGCAAAATGTTGTCCACATCTCTTTCAAATATTGGAAGTACTGTGAAAAGGACAGCACAAATCACATGCATTAGACCATTTTACATTAGAGTAGATTGAGTTGAAGTGTCAACCTTAATTTGTTTCCACTCTTAGGTCTTTATTATATACACCAAGTTTTCATTACCCCAGAAAACTATTATAACATGGCTTTGTTTAAGCAAATTTAATTTCCTTGATCCTACTCAATTAACTCAAATTAAGAACTCAGTTTTGCATACAACACTTCTTCAGAAATAAAAATACATTTTGTTAAAACTGAGAGGCACAGTGAGATATGCATCGTTATACTTGCCAGAGAGCTTGTATCCGAAGAAGACACAGAGAGCAAAAGGGGTTTAAGGAAGCTTCTTTATGGAAAACTCAATAGTTTTACGTTGCAGGGTTCATGCAACTATTTTCTGTAGTTGAAATCCAGGTTGCCTTGCTCCCCTAAGTTTTAGTTTTTGTTTCAAATTTAAACAAAGCCACAATTTCTACGTAAAGCTGAAGCAGAATTTCGTATGCTTCTTATATAAAAACGTTAACTGGCCAGCTTCTGTTATGTTATTATAAGAGTATCTGAGGACTAGGGATGTCAGCATGTAGACAACTACATGATTAACTGATAATCCTGGATTTATTGGTTAATCTTGTTGACTGCATGCATCCCCCCCTCCCCTTGCTACTTCTGTATGGGTATGTCTACACTACCACCCTAGTTCGAACTAGGGTGGTTAATGTAGGCAATCAAAGTTGCAAATGAAGCCCGGGATTTAAATATCCCGGGCTTCATTTGCATCTTGCCGGGCGCCGCCATTTTTAAAGCCCTGGTAGTTCGGACTCCGTGCTCGCGGCTACACGTGGCACGGAGTAGGCAGTTCGAATTAGGCTTTCTAATTCGAACTACCGTTACACTTCGTTCCACGAGTAGTAATGGTAGTTCGAATTAGAAAGCCTAATTCGAACTACCTACTCTGTGCTGCATGTAGCCGCGGGCACGGAGTCCGAACTACCGGGGCTTTAAAAATGGCAGTGCCCGGCAAGATGCAAATGAAGCCCGGGATATTTAAATCCCGGGCTTCATTTGCAACTTCGATTGCCTACATTAACCACCCTAGTTCGAACTAGGGTGGTAGTGTAGACATACCCTATCAGAGGCAGGAAAAGGGAGAGGGGAGATGGGAGCTGGTGCCCATGGGAAGCTGGCCTTAAGCAGGCACCCCACGAGCACCGGATCTGCCTGCCTCCACCCCTGTGCTGCTACCTCTGATAAGCAGCAGTATGGAGAGTGAGAGAGGCAGGCGTGGGGGAGGCAGGAAGGAACCAGTGCTGGGGGAAGATGGCTTAAAAGCCATCCCCCCCAGCACCAGCTCCATGGTGCTTCCTTCTCTCCCCTCCCCCCTAACAGAGGCAGCATGTGGGGGGGGGGGGGGGCAGAGAAGGGTGCTACAAAGCAGCCTTTGTCTGTGGTGGGTCTGGGCTCATTGTTGACAGAGGCTACTCCATGGCAATATCCCCTTTCTGTGTGTGGGGGTGTCTAAGCTCCTCGCAGACAGGGGTTGCTGCTGGGGAGCAGCCTCTGTCCATAGGAAGCTCAGATCCCACCATGGACAGGGGCTGCTGACATCCTATGCAGCAACACAGGGCGGCTCCCCGGGAGTGGGGCCAGGAGCTCACTGGCTGCTGGTCCCACCTCTGGGAACTATTGAATAGTTGTGTAACCACTTAAAATTGATGCCGTTACACAACTATTCAATTACATATTATCTAACATCCCTACCGAGGACCCTGCATTAGTTAATGAACCTATCTTTGCATCATTCTCAAAGATAGCATTCTCCTTTTACAGGTTGAACCTCTGTAGTCCGGCACTCTCTGGTCTGGCAACATCCTTGGTCCAGAATGATTTTAGTTACTTTAAGGTTTCCCACCGTCAAGTTTCCCACTGTCTCATACATTTGTTTAGAGTCACCGGTCCTGGCTCTCAGTGTTCTGTGCTGTTATTTAGCTCTAATTCACCCCCTAAGAGCCCAGTGACAAGTGGCAGTGTTGGTAATGCTGGTAGACAATATTGGCCTTCTGTGGTTTAGCAAATTCTCTGGTTCAGCACTGGTCAGGTCCCAAGGGTGTGGTACTAGAGAGGTTCAACCTATACAGGTAAAGAGGCTCCACTTCAAGGATACATTTAAGTACACGTATGGAAGAGCCAAAAAAAACTGAACTAAAATCTCTTGCATAAAAGTTCACCCCCTTAATGACAAGGCCTTCTTTTCTCTACTCAAAACTGGTCCTGGATTTGTTTGACAGGTTCATGCAAATTTCCACACGGTCGATGACCCTGATTTTCCTTTCAGCTTTGTAGCTGAGCCTGAAACTCCCCAGTGATTTGCTGTGTTGTTTTGGATTTTGTTGCAAGCATTTCACACAGCTTCAGACTCTAAAACCATAATAATTTTAGCATCATGAAGAGACAATCCCACAAGAATGAGCTGCTTAATGCAGAATAGCAAGTGCACTTCAGTGCATAGAGGCTCTACCAGTGTGGACCTGTTGCTCTGTGTGAGTGCTTAATTTGTAATGAAAGAGGTGCCAGGGCTCCAGCGTTCCCCCCCCCCCTTAATAACTGGTGCAGCAAGCTCAGAGGTGCCAGAGCTATGAACTACCAAGCCTAAAGTTGCTGAGGCTCAGCCCTGGCAATCCTGGGCATAAATTTAGCACTGCTCTGTCTCTTGCTCAAATTTCTGTGCTACACATAAACTCCTGTCTCATTCACTATTGTTCGTCCCCAGATTCTTCAAAGTTATGCCAGCATGGAGTTCTGTTGATTTCTTAACTGGTAGTTAGTTGCATAAGGGGAAGAAACAAATGGTGAGTAAACAGTGTTGGGCTAAGTTGGACTTTTGTATGTTTATAGCTTTGAACTCAGGCATTCATTTAGGGCATAAGCAGTTATTCCTATCAAACTGAAAAATGAACTGGAGATAAACACTTGAATCAGGCTGAGGAATAAAGGCTGCCAGCTGCCCAGGGGTATATATCTGTCTTCCATACATGTACAAATTCCCCATCATTCCTTCCTACCAATGGTTGCTGCAAGATTTGATCCTAAAATCCAAGTTGTGCAAAATATGTGTTTAATTCTGTGCACGTGTACCATCCCCTTGACTTAATCAAGGCCACCCATGTATATAAATGTGAGCATGCACATATGTATTTGTAGGCAGAAATATGGAATGAGGACTTTTTCCCCATTTCTACCAAGTGATAAACGTTTTGTGAACTCTTGGCAAAGATAGGAATCTTTCCTAGTAAAGAAGGCTGAGAGGAAGCATTTGCATGGTATTTGGAATAGACAGAGATGTCATTATCAAATTAATATGAAGATAAGAGCATTTTTCCTTAGGAGTAATTTGACATTGTGTCATATTAGCATTAATTTCACTAATGTGTTATGAAAAGACCATATTTAATTACATAGGTGCATCAAGTAGATTTTTTTAAAACTTCCAGTACAATACAACACATTAGCATGTAAAATTGCAATTAGGTAATGCAGTAAACAGTGAGTTCTGGAGAAACATTAGATCTGTAGTAGATTTTCTGTACTTTCCTTCAGTTACTTTCAATTCTTCTCCCTCGGGAACAGTAAATGGCTTTTTCTTGCTACTGTAGTACAGCCAATTAAATTAATTTGTTGGAAATAACCACTGGCTATCCTTTATGCATTGCTAGATTAGACTTCTTAATGTTCTGTGTTCTTATACAATTCTGCACTGTGGTTCTCATTTTTTAAGAAGCTCTATCTGTTTACCTGATGTACTCTGTTTTTACATTTAGGGCTCTGCCTTGGTTGTTAGGGCTGGAAAAGAATGAAAAAAGTAGCCAGGTTGAGGTCAATATGTTATTTATAAAACAAAATTTAGGGTACAGTTTCTATAAGCACTTATACATACATTTAGCTTTTAAGCATATGAAGTCCAGATTAGTCATTGGGACTGCCCATCTGCGTAGAGTCAAACAATGCTGGGACCTTCAATGGGACTGCTCAGCATGAGTAGTTAGATATGTGCATTAGTTTTAAAAGGAATAGAGTATCTCTATAATAAGATTCCAAGGATTGTCATTGTGTCAGTCTAAGTCTAAAATGTCTGTTCAGTTACTGTGAAGCACTGGAAACAGCTACAAGCATTGCTGAAAACTCCCTTTGCTTGGAATACCACCTGGTTGAATCATCACTGAGTTTCACTGTCTGACACAATCCAGTTTTTTTAATTCTTAGTCATTGACTTTGCACATTACATCCATGTAGAAATATAGCAACAGTAACAGCCAAATCCTAGCCCATTATGTTATCAGAAGTAAATCAAACAATCACTATCCTTACTCTACAGTGAATTATATGCAACTATATCATTGATCATGTGATTGCAAAAATGGTGGATTATTTGTCCCAACAGCCTTGCACAAAACACAAATCTTTGAGCACACCAAATCAGCATACACCATTATCTTCCTGCAGCAAACCTCTCTCATTCACCAACTATGCACATCCACACAATATGACCCCCACACAAATCTGCACAATCCATGCACTGAAAACACCCCACTGTCATTCTTAAATGATGGCTCTCGTCCTTCCAGAATCCAGTATACTTATCAGAAGTTTGATTTGTCTTTCGGACCCCAAGTTTCACCTCACTTAAAAACTACTTGCTTACAAAATCAGATATAAAAATACAAAAGTATTGCAGCACACTGACAAATTGCTGACTTTAGCATTTTTACCATATAATTATAAAATCAATTGGAATATAAATATTGTACTTACATTTTAGTGTGCAGTACATGCAGCAGTATAAACATGTCATTGTGTGAAATTTTAGTTGTTATTGACTTTGCTAGTGCTTTTTATGTAGCCTGCTGTAAACCTAGGCAAATATCTAGAGGAGTTGATTTACCCTGTGTAAGACCTCTTCATATCCCCACAGATAAGTGCACTCCTGGTTGAGAACCACTGCTATAAAGCCTAGAATATCTGAATCAATGGGAAACAATGGAAACAGCTGTAAGTGTAGATGAGAGCTCTTTTTGCTTAGGATAGTACCATAGTCACTGGGATTTATGGTTTATTATTGCTGTTTTTAGATTCTCAGCCATTTTCAGCATTTTTACACATCTGACTTTACAAAATTACACCTACGCAGCAGCACGAGCTTTCAGCTACTAGTTAGTTTGCTTCTTATTCATGAAGTAGTAAGTGTTCAGTGGGGTAAATGAAATCTGTAGCTAGTATAATGTGTGCATGTGGAGGGGGAGAGAGAATGAACCCTGTAGTTCTCCATTGTAACCCAAAACTCTACAGTAATCCTTGTCTTTTCAGTAATTTCTTCGCATATTAGATGTTGTGTAATCATAACAGAATACATTGTTATCCTGGTGAAGACTTTATACTCTTACCAAGAAAAGGACAGAATACTACAATAGTCCTTGTAAAAAAAAAGTACAGGTTATTCTAGGAAATAAAGACTTTAAATGGAAGCTTCAGGGAGTAGCCGAGTTAGTCTGTACAGGATAAACTTAAAAAACAGCCAATGGTCTGGTAGCACTTTATAGACTAACAAAACATGTAGATGGTATCATGAGCATTCATGGGGACAGCTCACTTCTTCAGATGACCGGAGTAATTTAATAGTCCAGATTAAGGCTATTTCCAGTTTACA
Organism: Pelodiscus sinensis; assembly: GCF_049634645.1. Taxonomy (NCBI): domain Eukaryota; kingdom Metazoa; phylum Chordata; order Testudines; family Trionychidae; genus Pelodiscus; species Pelodiscus sinensis. The sequence goes on from NC_134711.1 coordinate 314,426,271, forward strand.
TTTTCCTATAAATATTTTGGTGATGTAACATACAGAAAGTGAATAAATAAAAGAAATGAGATGACATCTATTCACAGATAAATAAATTCGAAATAATGGGCTTCTTATTCTGACTTCTGTAAACCTCATTATTTAGGAGTAAGGGTATGTCTACACTTGCCCCCTAGTTCGAACTAGGGAGGCAAATGAAGCATACTGAAGTTGCTAATGAAGTGCGGGATTTAAATATCCCGCGCTTGATTAGCATATTCACGGCTGGTCGCCATTTTAAAATGCTGGTGGCCCGAATTAACTCACCATGTGTAGATGTGATTGTCTGATCCAAATCCCTTCCCTCGAATTAACTGTTACTCCTCATTGCAGTTAATTTGGGCTACTGGCATTTTAAAATGGTGACCGGCCACGAATATGCTAATCAAGTACGGGATATTTAAATCCTGCGCTTCATTAGCAACTTTGGTATGCTTCATTTGCCTCCCTAGTTCAAACTAGGGGGCAAGTGTAGACATACCCTAAGGGAAGCTGGGGGAAGAAAACAGAAATAATTACTATGTAGACAGCACTAAAAGTCGAAATAAGCTTTTGCGACTTAAGCTACGCAATTGGCGTAACTCAAGTTGCATAGCTTATTTTGAGGTTAGCCTTGCTGTGTAGGCCCTACCCCACTTTCCCTATAGATTTGTTGTTGTCTCTCTTAGTGGGAATAAGGGATTCAAGGGACACCAAAAATCCTCTTCTGGATGGTTATAATAAATATTCACTGAAGCTTGAATATGTATGCAAACTATATTCCCCAAGGTTGAAAATCCAACCCCCATTCTGTAGATCCTTGTCTTGGTCACATTTTTTTAAGCCATTAGGGTATGTCTACACATCCAAGTTAATTCGGAATAACAGCTGTTATTCCGAATTAACTTCCATAGAGTCTACACAAGCAAATCGCTATTTCGAATTAAATTTGAAATAGCGGGGCGCTTAATTCAAGTTAGTTAAACCTCATTCTACGAGGAATAATGCCTAACTCGAATTAGCTAATTCAGAATAAGCACTGTGTAGACGCTTATTCTGAAATAGGGGGCCTCCAGCCTTCCCAGTTTCCCCGGTGGCCACTCTGGGCCAAACCAGGAAAACTCTTCTCCCTCCCCCCACCCTAGAGTCCTTAAAGGGGCAGACTCTGGCCACAGTGCCTGTGCCAGCTCCAAGCCTTCTGGCCCAGAGCCAGCAGTCACTGCCTTGACCCAGTGGTCCCAAAACATGAGGCAGGAAGCCACTGGCAGGCAGCCCTCCACTCCAACTCCCAGGAGCCTGCTAGGGCCCGGAGAAGGCGGGTGCCTTCCTGGTCCAGGGCGGAGATCAGGGTGGACCGTACTCAGGTTTGAGGGGATGCCCCAACGTCCATGATCTCCGCACTAGATAAAGGAATGCAGCTGTCTATGGTAGGAAAGCTGCCAGCCTGGCTACCAAAGGCCACATGCGAACCCAGGAGCAGGTTTGCATGAAAATCAAGTTGGTCCAGCAAGACCCCCAACCCTGAGCTTCTTCTCCCCCTTCCAGCTCCCTCCTCCCATGTTTTCCCCTCCCCTCTCCCCTCATTTCCACCCCGGTTTCGGTTAATAAAGAGTTTGTTTTTGGCAAGAAACGTGTTTTTATTTGAAATCAGGAAGGGGGGTTAGAGAGGGGTAAGTGTAAGGAGGGAGGAATGAGGCATAAGCCCCCAGTGGGACAGACCAGGGAGGCTCTTAGTGCTCCTCAGGGTGAAAGCTCTCCTTCAGGGCCTCCTAGATACTGACAGCCCCTGAAGGAGATTCCCCTCTATGGTTTCTCGGGCTCATTGAAGCCAGGCCTGGTTTCGTGGTCCCAGGAGCTAGGAGGTGCTTCCTGCATTGCAAACTCTCAAGATACAGAAATCCTACCTCTCAGGGGAACCTAAGGGCTCAGCATTCCAAGGCCCAAGGGTCAAGAGGGCTCAATTAAATACTATCATTGTGGGCAGCTAAAATACATGCTGTAACTGTGCCCCCTCGTGAAGTGTAACTATCTTAGGTGACACTTCACCCATCAGGGTAAGAAATCAAACCCACTACCAAAGGAAGCCGTAAGACCCTTCCTCATTTCCCATCAAGACTGGACTATCCCAGGCAGAATCATAGAATCATAGGACTGGAAGGGACCTCGAGAGGTCATCGAGTCCAGCCCCCTGCCCTCAGGTTAACGTAATCTGACTGTGGATAAACAATCCTATGCCCAGACCTGCTCTTACCCAAGGCCTTTCAACCGGATTGAATAGTTTGGATTTCCTGTGTGCATGGGGAACTATCAACTTCCACCCATGGGAGAAAGACCCTACTCAATCTGGACTACCCTCCTCTACACCAGGGTATCTGAAACTTCATTGTGCCTTGACCCCCTTCTGTCAACAAAAATAACTTCATTACCCCAGGAGGTTAGAGAGAAGCCTGAGCTCACCTGAGCCCCACCACAACAGGTGGGGGAGCAATGCCAAATCCCAAGCCCCATAGCCCCTGTGGGGCTGAGAGCAAAACCGAAGTCCTAGGGCTTCAGCCGCAGATGGGGGCTTGTAACGTGAGCCCTGCAACTCAGAGCTGAAGCCATCAGGCTTTGGCCCCAGGGTCCAGCAAGTGTAAGACAACACTGACAACACAATTAAAGCAGGGACCCGACAAACTTTGGGGTCCTGACCTGCAGTTAGAGAACCATTGCTCTAGACAAATAACTTTGGTCTCATCACTGCATAGCATGAAGCTCGGGGCCTCCAAGAATGTTTTGATCAAGTCACGGGGGTATGTCTACACTACCCCCCTAGTTCGAACTGGGGGAGGGTAATGTAGTCATACGGAGTTGCAAATGAAGCCCGGGATTTGAATTTCCAGGGCTTCATTTGCATAAAGCTGGCCGGCGCCATTTTTAAATGCTGGCTAGTTCGGACCTAATCCAAACTAGGTGTACACCTCGTTCCACCTAATCCGAACTAGCTAGTCCGTGCCGCGTGTAGCCGCGCGGCACGGGGTCCGAACTAGCCGGCATTTAAAAATGGCGCCGGCCGGCTTTATGCAAATGAAGCCCAGGAAATTCAAATCCCGGGCTTCATTTTCAACTCCGTATGACTACATTACCCCCCGCTAGTTCGAACTAGGGGGGTAGTGTAGACATACCCTGTGATTGGCAAGGAAGCCACAAAACAAATTTCCCTATTTCAGCTTAAGAAATGAAATTCTGTACTGGTTGGAGAAACAATCTCACAATGAAGAGCCCAGAATCCACCTCCTGGTTCCCAAGCCCCCTTGCTGAGAACTGTGTTGACTAGTCAATTTGTCCCACTGGCCAGACATCTGGATAAAACACAGACACTTAATGACTACTAGCCTGATTCTTTTGGCTGGGTATGTTTCAGGAAGTAGCAGATTTTTGTCTGTTCTGTCCAGGGTACTAGAATATAACTCCAAGTGATGAGGCCAGACTCCCTAAATCCCCTTCCCTCCATAACAACCCTGTTCAAAAGGACAGGGATTAACAAAGTAGGCCACCTAGAGAAATGTTCCTGTGTCCAGAAATTTATTTTAGTACTGACTATGCCACAAAATACCCAGAGGCCATTCTCTTCTGGCCCCCTCTTTCCTTCCACCTTCTGATGGGACGTACTGCAGATCTCTCCTCCCTCAGAAATTACCACTGATCATGCATAAACTATATCCCAAGTGTTTCAACTTGTCTGTTACCTCAAATGTGTGAGTATTCTGAAGCTTGGTCCTGGAGAAGCAGTGCCAAGCTGTTCAGTGGGCGGTGAAAGCCATTAGATACTATTTTTATGTGACTCCCTGTATGTGGTTCCAGATGATGAAAGATTCCAATGTCCAGCTTACCTATTGGCACCTCAGCTTGCAACCCCTTTGAATTCAGATAGAGTGTTGTCCCACATGAATCACCAAAATGCAGACTGTCTGTCCAGGGCAGATGCAGATGGCAAGCTATTATACAGTGGCTATCCTGACAGGACTACTCAGTGGGTTTGTGGGATAGTGAGAGAAAGCAAAGAGAGTGAGAGGGACTGAGGGAGCTGCTTGCAGGAGACTTTGGGTATGTCTACACTGCACACTTATTTCAAAATAGCCCATCTACACTTCAGGGGAGCCTCAAAATTAATCTGAGGCAGGCTTCCCTAGCGTGGATGCACTACCTCAATTTAGAGCCCCAAGAGGCCCTGGGCAGGAGCTATGTCAAAATAGCAGCAGTGGAGTGTCCACACAATTGCTATTCTGAAATAGCTATTTCAGAACAAGTGTTATTCCTCATGGAATGAGTTTACAGACGTCGGAATAAGCCATCCTTTATTTTGAATTTATTTCAAAATTGTTATGTAGACACTCGCATTGTTATATCAGAATAACGGCCGTTATTATGAAATAACACTGCTGTTTAGATGCACCCTTTGAGTCTGGAACAAGAACTAACCAGAGACACCTGGTATGGGTCAGGAACTCCAAACAACCAGTGCTTAATTTCTAATGAAAAAGAAGCCAGCTGCCAACCAAACCCTCAGCCAGGTCACCCCTTAAGAAATCTTAAAAAAGGAAAATGACTCACTGGAGGAACACTTCTGCTCACTAAGGCTCTGAAGAGCCATGTCATGGGACCCAGGGGCTTTTTGGGTGACTCTGAGTAATACTTTTAAGTTAGGGTCTGAATGTACCTCTATAAGGGTGGCTATTGGACAAGCCAAGTGTGTGGAATGTCATTGTTTAACCCCTCCCCCCCCAAAAAAAAGAAAAGATCAGAGGCACCCTGGTCATAAGAAGTTTCATGGAAGAAGCCCATTTTTCCACACTTCTAAACCTACCTTCTCACTACTCCACTATTGCGTCCCCCATCCATTCTGAGAGAGAGAGAAAGAGAAAGTGATTCAGTTCCAATTCAGACTGGACTACTCCCACATTTCATCAGACACACTGATGAATAGATCTGTAATGAAGTACAATTTTTCCTCAGAAAATGAAGAAAATCCACTGAATGGAAATTTGGCATTACTGCCTGTGCATTGCAAAGTCATAGTTAGCTGGGTATTGAATACAGCAGAAGGAAAATCTAAAAGTGATGAAGTGCATTCAGACAAGAAAGTAGAAAATTGGGAAAGATAAAAAGAGCCAACACTGGGCTCATGTTATGCTGAGAGCAAGTGTAATAGCAAAAATGATTGTTTCATTTCCTAGGCTAGGATGCTGTTGTTTATTGTCTTGCACAATAGAAATCTTTCATTCTACTCTGCAGCGATGGTCCAGTTTGCACTGGTGTTCCAACCGGAGAAGTGATAACAATTCAGCAAGAGTTCAAAACAAGTATCTTGGGAAACTAACAAGAATGAGACTTGGCTTGGATCAAGTCTATCAGTTTAATATCTGATTCATCCTCTTTGGAGATGATTGTATGCTTCACTTGCTTAGAGATAGACTCAGCGGGTTTATTGCTCCATCTCCAGTGACAGTAACAAGGTCCTGTGATTCTAAATGTAGTTGATGTTAACTCATTGGCTTACTAGGAATGCTGTCAATAGCTATTACAATTTCTTATTCCAAGAGGATCCAATAGCTGCAGCTGTTACAACAGTGCAAGGCAAATCTTGGTTTGCACTGTGATCATTTCAAAAGTGTTTAAACAATTAATACTTCAGTCACTTGTATATGTGTAAAACACATAAAAAGTTATTGTGGAAATGATAAGGAGACATGGCTTCCGGTGGTCTGACATTCTGGTGTTATACTTTTGATCTCAACTACTTTTATGGCCTCTATCACCATAGTCTCTAATCACTTCACAATCTTTGCTCTTGTCACATTGCATTACTCTTGTGAAGTAGGGAAGTTCTACTTGCTGGCATGCAGGTGAAGCCATGAGGCAAGAGTAGCCACACAGCTGCAGACCCTTGGGGCATATGGGTGTCCTAGAAGATCCCTTAGGGCTTGAGAGTGGACCCCCCTGGCCTAACCCATGGCCAGATTTTCCTCTCATCCAGATCAGTTTATTAGAAAGGGCTTTGTGTTCTGTCCCTGCAGTATGAATTGCCCCCATATTCCACTCTCAGGATGACCGACTGAGTGGTGGCAATATCATAATATTGATCTTCCTTAGCTTGCAAATCTGGCCATGTCATCCCTCAAAGGTGCCATTTAAAATGAAATGAGGATATGGGATCTGGCCTTGGCTGGTTTCCCTGCACAGCCAAAGAGGCTTAAAATAGTAATCTAGCTGCAGTATGAGTAACTTTTATTTGTGGTTCCTAAAAACCACATGTAGTTTGCCAACTCCTGGAAGTATGGACTGAGTCACTAGAGTATCCTACCCTATTTACTACAATAATAATGGCTACCATAGCCCTCTGATATCATTTCCCCACATGCATTGAGTTGGGCAAGGGACTAGATGGACTAGAATATCCTGTTGAAGTTGTAGGAAGGTTTGTGCATGGATTGATATGAAAAAGCAGGTTGCTTGGCCAGTGGTGAGCCAGATCTGCTCAGCCTGACTTGGAAAGAGAGATCAGCTTTACTGTCAGTTTTGAGCTTTGTTTTTTGGAGCTGAGTGAAGCAGAACAGTTTTCACTGATTAATTCCCATTTCCCAACAAAAGGGAGTCTTTCAACTGCTGTGGGATCTAATGCAGGAATCAGGTAATTCCAAGCCTGCAGAGACAAGTATTGTCAGAATCCCAGTATTCTCACTTTGGGGTGTGTCATTCCACTGATGGTTTTGTGTAAATGAACTTCATTGTTTCTTGAGTACCGGGTTTTATACTCTTTGCTGGAAGTGATGGTCGCTTTCCCAAGAAAAAGCATATTTTGTGTATGGACACAGTGAAGAGTGGAGACACCAGGCATTACAAAAACAAACCCAAGACCCAAACTGTGCATGGAGAGGGGAGAAACCACTCCAAGTAGCAGCACCAGGGGAGAGGCTTCAGCTGCCCCTCAAGAGAAAGCCTGCTCCACTTCTGTTGTAATGTTCTAGCAGCATGAAGGATGGAAATTCCTGTTTGCAAAAGAATTTCCAAATTTGATTTTATTCCAGTGTGGAATGAAATCTCAAAAATGTCTAAATTATGCACGAAAGAAAATTCTGGGGAAAACATCAGTTTGGCTCAATTGAAATGTTTATTTTTTTATTTTGACTTTATATTATGATGTACATTTTAAAAAATATAATTGAACAGTAGTTTCAAAATGAAAAATCAAAATGGGACATTCCAATATTGTCAGGAAGGGCCATATGCAACCCACTGGGGTTCTATGTGTGGCCCCTGACACATTTTGTTTCCTGTTGCCCATGCACAGGATTGACAGATTCTACTGGTTTCCTTCTGCGTAGTTTTTTTTAGCTATCAGTATTGCAAAAGTGACACACACTAAAAGCAAGGGCAGGTGAAGAGAGGTGCATGCTGATTGCACACAGCATTGATTGAGAGCTGTGTGCTCCCTTTGCATCTCATCAAGGTGCTGCTACAGTTCAGTTAGCACACCTTGCAAATGGTAGGTATTCCAGCACAGTTAGCAAAACTACCCTATCCTGGGAGACCATCTTGGTTACCACAATCTTTCAACCCACTGAAATGAAAGAGAAAACTCATGTGGCCCACTCACTAGCCTTGGTTGCCACTTACTGTTTGCATAGTTCAGGACGAACTTATTGCATAGTTCAGGACGAACCTTTCTAGTCCAGCACTTTCTGGTCCAGTAACACCTATGGTCTGGCATCATTTTAGTTAGCTGGATGTCCACTTATCATGGGTGTGGTCACGTTTCCCATGATCCCATTAAGTTTGTTTATAGCCACCAGTCCTGGATCTCAGGCTATGTCTACACTACAGAGTTTTTTTTCCGGAAAAACTACCGTTTTCCTGAATAAATTTGAATTACGTCCAAACTGCAATTGCATTCTTTTGAAAGAAAATCGAAAGAAGAGAGCAGTTTTTCCGACACTGGTAAACCTTTTTCTGTGAGGAAGAAGCCTTCTTCCAAAAGAGCTTTCTTCAGAAAAAAGCGTGTGTGGACAGGGAAGAGGGAGTTCTTTCGAAAGAAGAGGAAAGAGGAAAAAAGCACAGGTGCCCTGGCGGCCATTCCATCCATAGTAATCACAGCTTAAATGTGAGATAGCATTTGTTCAGTGTGGACGCTATCTTTCGAAAAAACAGATTGCTTTTTCGATGCACTTTTGCTGTGTAGATGATCTCTTTCGGAAGATGTTTTTTCGGAAGATTTCTTCTGGAAAAGCTTCTCCCAAAAGAAGCCTGCAGTCTAGACATAGCCTCAGTGTTCTGTGCTGTTGTTTAGTTGTAATTTACTCCTAAATGAGCTAAGAGCTAAGAAGCAGTGGAAGTGTTGGTAATATTGCTAGACAATATTGACCTCCTGTGGTTCAGCAAATTCCCTTGTTCAGCACCAGTCAGGTCCTGAGGGTGCTGAACTAGAGAGGTTCAACCTATATATGATTTGTTTAGTTTCAGTTAACCTGATCTAATACTAACCAGTACTTTTGTGCAGCGTATTTCTATTGTAAAATTAGTGCAGAGTACATTTATAAAATCCCTATTATAAAAAACAGTGTTTGGTGTTTAAGCTCACACTTCCCTTTTTTTTCATAAAAAAAGCTTAACAAAGACAAGGGTAAGTGAAGACCTAACTACACTCTATCTGTATGGCTTTAATAATAGGCTCTTCTATCTACCAGACAAAGGTACAACATGATCCAATTGCTGGAATTTGAAGCTAGTCAAATACAGACCACAATAAAGGTATGCATTTTAAACAATGAAAGTAATTAGCCATTGAAACCATGTAACCAGGTCATGGATTCTCAATCACTGAGAATTTTTCATATCAAGATTGGATGTTTTTCTCAAAGATACAATCTGTGAATTATTTGGAGAAGTTCTACTGCCAGTGTTATACAGGTGGTCAGACTACATTATCACAATGGTCCTCTCTGGTTTTTAAAATCTATTAATCTAGGAAGAAGTAAATTTTAATGGTATCTGAATACTAAAAATATCAGACATAATGATCCAGTGGACAAGTCATTAGCTTGCAAGTTAGGAGACCTAGGGTCGATTCCTGGCTCTGCCACTGGCCTGCTGTGTGACCTTGGGCAAGTCACTTTACTTATCTCTGCCTCTGTTTTGTGTCCTCCTTATCTGTTTAGAATGTAGCCTGTTAAGGGCAAGGACTCTCTTTCACCATTTGTTTATATAAAGAACTGCTCAGTGAGGCCCTCACTTTCTTGAAGCTCTAGGAGTTTCAAGTAATTACCTATAAATGGGTGTTTTATAAAAGTCGCACTTTAATAAATAATACACACAATGTGTGTGCTGTTCTTATTATCCTTAATTGGAGCTGGTATAGAACAAAAGGATTTACCTAATCATTTACAGTCCCTGAGACTACCTAGTGGTGGTTTGTCATGTGAAAATGAGTGTCTGTTTACACATAATGCCAACTGTGTTGTGCACTCAAGGAAGACAATCCAGCCAGTTACAGATTGATCAAGCAGTTTGTGTATGTAGATTCAGTATATTTTTGGCAGAGGCCAGTGAGCATCTGCCCTTAGAAAATATGGACCTGTCTGGTTAGTGATTTTGTCACATATCCATTGCTGCAGTGCTCAAAAGTGAATGCTGTTCGCTAAGGGCCAGCTGAGTGGTTATCATCTTCGTAAGTCATGATGCAGGTTGCTTGAAATCACAATGGCTGCATCACAATTGAATCTCTTGAATAATTTGTCTACAGCATCTGTGTTGACTTCCCTCCCCCCAAACTCTCAGTGCATTAGGTTGTATTTCTCCTGTCTGTGGCTTTTGAAATCAAAACCTGCTTCTGTTTCTTGCTTTTTCTAGATACTTTTGGAGTATTGCCCTGTTCTCATTGCCAGTTACAACATTTGTAGTTTAATATCATTTTTCAGATTAATCAATCTTACAATTACCCCTCTTTTCCAGCTAAGTAACCAAGACATTAAATAAAGTTCTGATCCAAACCCCGTTGAAGTCAATGAAAAGACTCTTGCTGATTTTAAAGGGATTTGAATTAACCCCTAGAATCTGGTCTACACTACAACAGAAGGTCGACTTAAGACACTCAACTCCAACTACATTAATTACATATCTTAAGTCAAATTTCCAAGCCACTCACATAATGGGAGATTGGCTTCCCTTACTCCTCCTGAGGAGTGGGAATACTGGCACTGATGGGGGCACCCTCTAAATTCAATTTAGCATGTCTTCACTAGACCTGCTAAATCGAACCCCAGAAGATTGACTGCAGCACCATCAAATTTCTGCATATAGTGTAGACATAGACTAAGAGCCAACCTAACACCAATCCATGCAGTATGCCACTGGGACACCAGTCTTCCACTCTTAACAATACCATTTTAGTGTAACCTCTTGATTCTGAGCCTTCTGCCAGTTTTCAGTCCGTGTGACACACCATTCACGTACAGGCTATTCTGCATATTTTTTTCATTTTCAATCATTTTCATGGTGAGGCACATTCTTATGCATGTTAAATATTTTAAGGGCAAATACTTTCAGTTTTAATTAAAGGTATGACAGTTCTGTAGAGTTCTGAGGAGCACCACTGTTACAGAAATAATTAACATCATAACATGACATGAAAATTGTGATTAAAATTTAATCAACTCATTTCCCCTCAAAATAGCAGAATATAAGATGCTGATTTCTAACAGTAACAAAAATCTTCCAGTCTATCCTCTGCAAATAGTGTCAATGGTGCTTAAGCATGTAACATTAGCACCCTCATGACCAAGATGGAGTCTGCTCTGCAGGCAATCTGGTCAGGAAAAGGCTTGTGCGGGAATGCTGCAGGGAAAGACTCTTCAGCCCAAAGATACCTGTTCTAATCACCACCACCACTACCCCAGAGTGAACACAGAGACACTAGAATGGTACAATGAGAATACAAAAAGAGAAATATTTATTCACAGAGGGGCACATAAGGGGAGCAGTAAAATAGAGTTCTTAAGTGCAACAAACAAAGTTGCTGTAATGCACCCCTCCAATACCATAAGAACATAAGAACGGCCATACTGGGGCAGACCAAACATCTATCTAGCCCAGTATCCTGTCTGCCGACAGTGGCCAATGCCAGTTGCCTCAGAGGGAACAAACAGAACAGGCAATTATCAAGTGATTCTTCCCCTGTCGCCCATTCCCAGCCTCTGACAGACAGAGACAAGAGACACCATTCCTACCCATCCCTCCATGAATTTATCTAGTTCTTTTTTTGAACCCTGTTAAAGCCCTAGTCTTCACAGCATCCTTTGGCAAGGAGTTCCACAGTTGACTGTGCATTGTGTGAAGAAATATTTCCTTTTGTTTGTTTTAAACCTGCTACCTGCTAATTTAATTTGGGCTACATCTAGACTACATTCCTCTGTTGGCAGAGAGGTGTAAATGAAGCACTTCGAAAGTGCAGATGAAGTGGGGATTTAAATATCCCGCACTTCATTTGCATAATCACATAATGGCACTCTTTTGAAAAAGCACTCTTTCGAAATTGAAACTGCAGTGTAGACACAGTTCTTTTGAAAACGGGGCACTTTTCATTTGAGGTTTACAGGACCTTTCGGAAAAGTGCCCTGTTTTCGAAAGAACTGCGTCTAGACTGCGGTTTCAATTTTGAAATTGTGCTTTTTTGAAAGAACGCCATTATGTTATTATGCAAATGAAGCACGGGATATTTAAATCCCCGCTTCATTTGCACTTTTGAAGTACTTCATTTACATCTTTCTGCAGACAGAGGGATGTAGTCTAGACACACCCTTGGTGACCTCTAGTTCTTATGTTATGGGAACAAGGAAATATCCCTCCACTGCATCCCACTCACCTTACTCCAGCCATCCACTGCTTTGCCATCTTTTTGCCGCTTCACTGGCCACTCAGAATGTCTTGAGGTCCCACCACATAAGGCAGCTTTCAGTGATTTCAACTGTTAGTGGCCCACTGGCTAGTGCAGTCTGTCTCATCAGCAGGTTTAATGCTGAGACCTGGGTTTCAGTGTTTTCTGCTTTATTGATCTGAAACACTAGACTGCAATTGAGTCTTAATCAGCTCTGTCATTACACAGTGGAGATGGGGATCCTTAAGCAAGGCCACACCATCAGGTACAAACGTCTCTTTGTCATGGATGATCTAGATGGTGCTCGGTCCTGGGTGCAGGGGACTGGACTTGATGATCTCTTGAGGTCCCATCTAGTTCTAATATTCTATGATTCCCAATCCTGCATGCACCCCCAAAGAACATCCCCACCACTCTCTCCCTCCCACTAGACCAGAGCATCAGGTAGTGTATTTGGGGACCCCTCCTTCCGCCAGGCATGGAGCAGTTCATCTGAGCCTCCAGTTTGAGAAGGCCCCCAAGCTGAGAGCATTGTGACCTGGTGCTTGGGGGATCGCAGCCCCATGTAATTTTGGCCCAGTCACCCCTCTGTCCCAAGAGAAGAGCAGCGGAGCCAAAACTGAGCAAGTGACTTTGCAAATTGCCTCACAGGGTTGCAGTGACCCACTGAGTGTTATTGGCCAACCGCTTGTCATGATGGAGGGGTGGCCAGGCCAAAACTGAGGGGCACGAAATGCCCAGAGGGACATGAGTTGATGCTGTGGGGTGAGTGGGTGATGGCTTCACTATCTGTCCCCCTGCCCTGAGGTCTTCTCTCAGTGTTCCTGCATGTTGCTAGGATTTTTGGAACGCCTGAGTCCGCGGTCTCATATTTTGCCCCTTCCTGTGGCCCTAGTGTGGGGAACAGGATCTGGAGGAAGTAACCGAAGCAGCAAGAAACCTGTTAGCATTCAGCCTCGGGGAGAGAGAAGCTAGCAGGAGAGGACAGTGCTGGGACCCTGTGAGCCAGAGAGCTGTGCAGATGTGGATCTATCTAACTTTAAATGGAGTTCCACAGCCTGTGGGACAGCTCCCGGTAAGCTGTAGTTTCTAGATGTTACTCTTTCTCTCTCTCCACCACCTACCTATACCAAAATATAGTTGCTAGATCACTTTAGTAAAAAAAAGTTTGGGAACCACTGTCTTAATAAGTTCAGATTTGCTTTTTAGATAGAACTGTGAACTATAACCACAAAGGGAAACAGTCTCACTTCTCTCTGTCTGGCATCCTGCAATCCAAGCAGGGCTCCAAATATGTAAATTCAATTCCAGAAAAAGCTTTGGTGATTCTAATCTCTGTAGGCAAGGGATCTCATTTGTCTGCAAAATATACAGCATGCTTTTGGATGCTATAAATGCCCCAACAAGGAACATGCAATGAAATGGAACTGGTAGCTATTGCAGTATGGATACAAAAATGTATCTAGGCTGGTTTCAACAAATTACCAGAATATGCTGACCTGAGGAGAAATTGACAGGTACATCCATTTATCTGGTGCCACAAAACTTGTAAAGCAAGAGAGATTGGCTCCAGAATAAACTTTCCTGAAAAAGTTGGATGGTGCAAGGTGCTTGACCCCTGCCCAGTCACAATGATGTCAGTAGAGTAGCAGGGATGTTACTGGGACCAGAACTGCTGTGCCATTATGGCATTTCAGTGTGGACACTATCTACACTGACGAGAGAGATTTTCCGGTCAGCATAGGTAATCATCCTCCATAAGAGGCAGCAGTGAAGTCGACCTCAGTGCTATCTAGAAAGGGACTTAAGCCAGGTTTACACTAGACCTGGAAAGCTAGGTTAAGGTATACAACTCCAGCTATGGTTAGAGTTGGTTCTGTCTTCACAGAGGTAGATCGATGCTCCCATTGGCTTCCCTTACTCCATGTAACAAGCCAGGGCACTGGTGCCAACTGGAGCCACCATCAGACTTTGATTTAGTGGGTCTTAACTAGACCTGCTAAATCGAATGCCAAAAGATCAATCTGGTCTTAGGTTGGCTTAACTATGCCACCCTGAGTGTGTGGATATTTCACACTTCTGACCGATATAGTTGAATGGACCTAATTTTCTAGTGTAGACCTGTTCTAAGTAACTATAGGATGTTTTTTCCAATCCAAATTATTCTGATTACTTAAAGTTCTCAGATTCCTATGGTAAACAGAGAAGATAGTTTACAAGGGAGGAAAATCAACTCATGTTTACAAATTATCCCAGTGTGTGATTCCTAGTTACAGTATGGATATCTTAATTATCTAATAAATACACAGTGTGTACTTTAAAAGTACTTTATAAGAGTTATTGAATGTTATGTGCCTCACTGTTGCACATTAGTAAATGAATTAATAGTGCATTTTTTAAAGCTGTGTGCGATAAATACACCTTAGGATATATTTTTCTTGTAGAATGGTATATTGGGATCTTCATATTTCATTACACAATATCTTTTATCTTCCAATTCTGTCCCATCTAGAGAGAGATTTTTCTCTGGTGTGTCAGTAAGTATAAACTCTCCTCACAATTTGTATTTATAATGATTATGTTTGTAATGTTGTGTTTACTTATCATGCAGCATGGTAGGGCTTTAAAAAAATGGCTGTGCCTTGAAGGAACTTCAATAATTATGCAAAAGCCCTGAAATAAAACAGTTAAGGGAGTCATGCATGCTATTAATAATTCAATATACACATCTCTGGACAAGAGAATGAGAGAAAGCAGTTGATTTCTAAGAAGCTACATCTAGTCCTCATGGACACAATGGAAAATATGGTGTATGTGGCCGAAAGAAGAAAAATAAAGCAGTAAGCACAATTGACATGTCTAAGGAACAGGATCTGAAAGTTAATGCTATTTAAATTTAACTTAATGGTTGAAATATTTCTCATTTAATTATTTTTCTCTCAAAAGTACTTCAGAAAGATGTCAAGTATAGTTATAGTACAGGAGCTTAATGAAGTATAATCTCATTCTATAGGCAAGTTAGGGAAAGAAAGCTTTAGAGAGGTGAAACTTTCTATGATCTGCTGAATCATAATTTCAATGGTTTCACCCTCTCCAGGTGGCAGGGGGCAATTTCTGCCCTTCCTCCCCTGGCGCCCAGCTCCAGATCTTCCGACTGGTAGAAATTTTGATAATACAAAGCTGTTGGAAATGGGTCGAGAAGGGAGCCATCAAAAATCGGATGAACATAGTGATGCCATTTATGTAAACATATAACAGCTATGTAGATACATATGAGAAAATGACTTAAACACAACTTTTTAAATGATACTTTACCATAGCAATGTTACATAAAAAAACAATGATTTTTGATAATTCTAGGGAAAATAACCTTGACATACAGGACTGAAAATATTTACTCATCAAAGTCATCATTAGTGTTTCCTACATCTCACTTCAAGAGAACTTGTCATGCCGATGACCTCATTGACATCACACTCACACATCTCTGTACCAGGCTAGCTGCTGGTCAAATGTTTGCAGGCGGATTAGTTTCTCATGTTTGCATGTGAGCATTTGATTGTCTAAAGGATTGATTCAGGAGTGTATGGTATTTCACAAATATTGCTGTGATCAGTCCTTCCTCCAGAAACCAATCCAGGGCTGATAGGGGAGGATAGTTCTGGCTGAGCTCAATCATTCTGGAGCCATTCTATTGCTTGCTAATTTGTCCTCTCGCTAGTACATGCTAATGCACCTCTTGTGAATGGCAGATTTCTCCCTTAATCTGCTTTTTAGAAACATCTGTCAATGTAGCTCTGCAAGAGCTGTAATGTTGTCTTGTAGTGGTAAATTCAGCATGCATTTCAATGCACGTATGACCTCATTGATGATGTTCTGAGTACCTAAAATACCAGAAAACAGTTTTCAGAGGCTGAATACAGTTCCTTCCAGTAATGTCACACCCTGAAACTTCTCTGAACACATCTGAGAGGGACATACCACAGTTCTGTTCTGCAGCACCAGGCACAAAAACAGAGTCTTGGGGAAGTCTTGGGTAGCATTTCATAAGATGTGTTTGTGTGTAAAACTGTGGAGTTGAGTAGCTGTGTTAGTCTGTATTTGCAAAAACAAGGAGGAGTCCTGTGGCACCTTAGGCTATGTCAACAGGAGAGAGTTATTTCGGGAGTTATTAATTCGAAATAACTTATTTCAAAGTATCTTGGTAGTGTAAACGTAGCTTAAGGTGCCATATGACTTTTTTTTTTAAAGATTATTTTAGTGTCTGCCCCCTCATGGGAACTACAAAGAAACACCACTGAATAGTGTGAGATAGGGGCTTCTTTACACCATGTGGCAATGGAATTTCTTCAAGCAATTATTTGTATACTGGAGAGTTTTTTCCTGCTAGGTATGCAGTTCACTCATCCTTTTTATGAGTATGAGAGAGTAGCTTTTTCATTATGACACTTGAGATGCTTGTGGAGTCAATAATTTTTATTAGACAGATGCAGAGTCTCTTGGTAGGAAAGTGAGTGAGTCAGGAAGTTAGGAAACTCCTTCAGGAACAATTCTTTGCTGGACCAGGCATCGCTTGAAACTGGTGTTTGTCTTCATCAATATGCTTCTGACAGTTGATCATAACAGTAGGGCAAGCAGAGTTTGAATGAACTCACTGCTGACATCTAGTGATAAGCTGGAGGAAAAGATTTCAAGTGTAGGCCATGTATAATATGCTTGCCTTGCCTATCTGCATAGCAGATGGGACTTCTTTGCTAAAAAGATTAATTTTGGATGGGCCGGGTTTCAAATCATTCTAGTATTTAAATGCAGGGGTAATGAAATGTTAGCCTTATTGTATAAGTAAAGCGCAGCAGAACTGTGATTGGCATAGCCTGATTGAGGGGGTCACTCTAAACTCAACCTCATTTGCTAAGCAAGAGGTAGAGATGCTAAATCCCAGTGAAGAGGGAAGTAGGTGGGGACAAGTGTTCCTACTTGGTGATGCAGACTCCAGTCAAAGTGTCCTAGACACTCTTTGACCTGCTTCTCTCCAGCATTTCAGAATGGAGCTGATCAGACTCAACTGAGAGTCCTTGTTTCTGGTTGGTTATTTTGGTCTAAAAGTTAAGCTATAAATCTTGAGTGTGGACAATGAACACAAAGTGTGCACTGTCTGTAAGGTAATTCCTCCTTACCTGCTGAAATTACTGAAAACTGGTGTAAGTGTGGAACCTCAGGCCATGTCTTCACTAAACAGAAGATCAATGCTACTGTGATCGATCTTCCAGCATTCAATGTAGCGAGGGAAGATCTCCCATCAGTGTCTGATACTCCTGCTTCTGTGAGGAGTAAGGGAAGCTGATGGAAGTGTTTGCTCCCGTCAGTCTCATGTTGTGTGGACAGTGGGGAAACATGTAACAAGGTACGTGGATTCCAGCTACATAATTAATGTAGAAGGAGTTGCATATCTTGATTTGACCTTCCCTTTTAGTGTAGTGACTGAGAGACAGCTACAACAAGGAATTGCTCAAAGGACAGGAGGTGAACCCCTGTGAACTGACCTCTGAATTGTTGCTAACCCAGGACAGGACAGAAACTGCAAGTGAGATGCCATAGAGTGAGAGGGGAAGGGTAAATGAAAGGAATGTTTATTTGTTGGATATTCTCATGCTTTAATGTACTTGTGACGTTTTTCCAAAACAATGCTTCTCCTTTTTTTTAAATAGTTCTGTTTTTATAGACAGACTTAGTGCTTGCAAGAGGGGAAGTACTGCTTCTTAGACATACCCAGGGTGGTGTCAAGTTTTCCCAGGTTACTGGGTGGAGGACCTGAACTGATTCTGCTGTGTGTCATAAGAGGAATCCCTAGATTCTGAAAATGGGTGGGCCTTGGTGCTGTTGACACTGGCAGTAGGGTTACAATAGGTTAAAATAGCACGAACAATACCTTCCAGGAAGTCCAAGTTAACCTCAGCACAGAATATAAAAGTGCTCTCAACAAGGTCTGTGGTGTTGTACAACCTTTCTTTCAGTTCTATTTGCCATTGCAGTTTCCGGGTGGAGTACGTCATTGTAGTCAATGGAGAAGCCACAGTTATGCGTAAGTTGCACAAGGCAATCGCTACAGTTTTGGAATGAATTGTTAAACTAGTAGATACTAGTAGTGGTATATTGCACGGTTATCATATATATGTTGGAAACCTGCTTTTCACTGAAACACCTGTATATAAGAAGGGCTCTACCAAATTCATAGCCATGAATGACACATCATGGACTGTGAAATCTGGTCTTCCCCTGTGAAATCTGATTTGTTGTGTGACTATACCTGGGGAAGATCAGCATTTCTAAAATTGAGGGTCCTGCCCAGAAGTTAGTTGAAGGGGGCTCACAATGTTATTTTAAGGGGGTTGCAGCATTGCCACTCTTACTTCTGCACTGCCTTCGGAGCTGGGTAGCTGGACAGTGGCAGCTGTTGGCCACACAAGTTCTGACGGCAGTGCCCCACCAGCAGCAGTACAGAATTAAGGGCAGCGATACCATCCCATGCCACTTTTCCTTCTGGGCTGCTGCCTTCATAGCTGGGTAACCAGTCAGTGGTGATTGCTGACTGAGGGCTCTGCCCTGGAGAGGGCAGTGCAGAATTAAGGGTGGAAATGCCTTACTCTTCCATCCTTACTTCTGCACTGCTGCTGACTGCAGCTCTGCCTTCAGAGTTAGGCTACCAGCCAGCAGCCGCCACTCTCCAGCTGCCCAGCTCTGAAGGCAGCAATGCTATCTACAGCAGCAGTGAAGTAAGGGTAGGAGGAGCAAACCCACCAAACAATAACCTTGGGTATGTCTACACACAATGGCTACGTCTACACTGGCCCCTTTTCCGAAAGGGGCATGTTAATTTCACAGGTCGTAATAGGGAAATCCGCGGGGGATTTAAATATCCCCCGCAGCATTTAAATAAAAATGTCCGCCGCTTTTTTCCGGCTTTTAGAAAAGCCGGAAAAGAGCGTCTACACTGGCCCCGATCCTCCGGAAAAAAAGCCCTTTTCCGGAGGATCTTATTCCTACTTTGAAGTAGGCAGACATTTTTATTTAAATGCCGCTGGGGATATTTAAATCCCCCGCGGATTTCCTTATTATGACCTGTGAAAGTAGGAATAAGATCCTCCGGAAAAGGGCTTTTTTTCCGGAGGATCGGGACCAGTGAAGACGCTCTTTTCCGGCTTTTCTAAAAGCCGGAAAAAAGCGGTGGACATTTTTATTTAAATGCCACGGGGGATATTTAAATCCCCCGCGGATTTCCCTATTACGACCTGTGAAATTAACATGCCCCTTTCGGAAAAGGGACCAGTGTAGACGAGCCCAATTTGTATTTTGGGAGAAGGATGCAAATAGCACTGCGCATTTGCATACTTTCTCCGGGGGGTTTTCAGAACATGCTCTTCCAGTATTTACCCACGTCTACATTCAGCCGAATTTCAAAAGAAACCCCTGTTTCAAAAGACCCCTTATTCCTCCTACAATGAGGTTTACAGAGGTTTTTCGAAATAGGGGTTTATTTCAAAATTCAGCCACGTGTAGACGAGGGTAAATACCGGAATAGCGTCTTCCAGAAAAAAACCCAGAGGAAGAATGCAAATGCGCAGCGCTATTTGCATCCTTCTCCCGAAACAAAAATTGTGTGTAGACATACCCCTTGTGACCCTCACACAATTCCTTTTTGGGTCAGGACCCCTACAATTACAAAACCATGAGATTTCAGATTTAAATGAAATAATGAAATGTATTGTTTTTACAATCCTATAACTGCAACCGGCCAAAATGGGCCCTGACATTGGTAGGGCCCTATATATAATGGTTTGAGATAAAATATCAGCTTTCTGCTCCACTTGCTTTCTGTCATGCTTGCTGGTGTTGAAGTCACTGCAACCTCCAGTGCATCACTTAAAGTAGTAGTACGGGTTCTGCAACATTACTTTTTTCAAGCTTTGCATCAGTTATAGGTCCCTGAAACTCTACATACTTCAGGACAAAATGTTTTTCCATAAAAATATAGCAGCTGAAAGGAGCCTTCATTTTAATTTAAAAAATCAGTCCTTTCTTTCACTTGCAGCTTTTTAAGAATACACACTGTGATTTATTTGTGCACATGGCATTGCTAAAACCTATGGTCAAGTCCCACAGTTCATCTGCTGTATGGTTTTAAGAGTCTCTCAGTCGAGCATTTGTTCCTTTTCAATAACATTCAAAGCACATATTTCTCTGTGTTTCACCTCTGCATTGGCCATCACCACTTTCCCATCCATTAGAGCTTCTGCGAGGCAATTTATGAACTCCAGCTGAGTTGCACAGTTTGCAGTAGTAAAATCTGTATTTGTTTCTTTTGCTTTTACCTTTTGACACAACACATTACAGACATTCTTGCTGTAGCACTCAATGTGTTACGCAATAGAGTATGCTCACACGTCTTTTGGGTCAAAACACCCACTTAACTTTTCTTTCTATACACTGTTTTCACTAGGAGTGATTGTTTCATGTTTTCGCACCTGACTCATGTGCTGAATCCATGCTTAATGGATGCCTTCAAGCCTCTGGCTTACTGCTGAAAAAGCAGCCATTCTTCAAACACATGCCAGGGGATCTATTATAAGACAAATCTGGCCAGTTGGCACTTGTTCTGCCATCTTCAACTTTTTCCTAATACTTACCGTACTTCTTCTCCAACCTTGCCAAATTCTGCTTATAGATATATATCACACAGCATGTAAGGTGCCACTGAATGCTATGTAGCCTGGTCCTCCGTAGTGGTATTCTCTGAAGATCCAGCTACTGGGCCGTTCTCTTAGTCTTCCCTTCATGCAAAAAAATGTTGAAGACCAAAGTAAAAACATAGCTTTTGTGATAAATTGCTTTGGGATTGCAATCTATCATGTTCTGTAACGATTTGTTATATAACTATGTACATACCATTTGTATGGATGGATTCCAGTAATTTCTGGTTGAATGTTGACATCTTAACCAGGGCCCCATTATGACTCTTTTGGTATAATAAAGAAAGGTGATAATCGGGATCACTGAACTGCTTCCATTTTTTGCCGACAATGGCAAACCAATTGGGTATCATGTTCATAGTATTAACTGAGAACTAGTCACTCAAGGACCACCATTTAACTTATGGAGGGGATCCTCAAGGAATCCATTTTGAAGCACTTGGAAGAGGGGAAAGTTATCAGGAATAGTCAATATGGATTCACCAAGGACAAGTCATGCCTGACCAATCTGATTAGCTTCTATGATGAGGTAACTCTGGCTCTGTGGACGTGGGAAAGTCAGTGGATGTGATATACCTTGACTTTAGCAAAGCTTTTGATACGGTCTCCCACGATATTCTTGACAGCAAGTTAAGAGAATATGGATTGGATAAATGGACTGTAAGATGGACAGAAAGTTCGCTAGACTGTCGGGCCCAACGGGTAGTGATCAATGGCTCAATGTCAAATTGGCAGCCAGTTTCTAGCGGTGTGCCCCCAGGATCTGTTCTAGGACCAGTTATGTTCAACATCTTTATTAATGACCTAGATGAGGGGATGGATTGCACCCTCAGCAAATTCGCAAATGACACTAAGCTAGGGGGAGAGGTAGATATGCTGGAGGGCAGGGATAGGGTCCAGAGTGACCTGGACAGATTAGAGGATTGGGCCAAAAGAAATCTGATGAGGTTCAACAAGGACAAGTGTACAGTCCTGCACTTGGGACAGAGAATCCCAAGCATTGTTACAGGCTGGGGATCAAATGGCTAAGTAGCAGTTCAGAAGAAAAGGACCTAGGGATTACAGTGGATGAGAAGCTGGATATGAGTCAATAGTGTGCCCTTGCAGCCAAGAGGGCTAATGGCATATTAGGGTGCATTAGCAGGAGCATTGCCAGTAGATCCAGAGAAGTGATTATTCCCCTTTATTCGGTTCTGGTGAGGCCACATCTTGAGTATTGTGTCCAGTTCTCGGCTCCCCACTATAGAAAGGATGTAGACCCATTGGAGAGGGTCCAGAGGAGGGCAACCAAATGATTAGGGGGCTGGGGTGCATGACTGAGGGATTTGGGCTTGTTTAGTCTTCAGAAGAGAAGAGTGAGGAGGGATTTGATAGCAGCCTTCAACTTCCTGAAGGGAGGTTCCAAAGAGGATGGAGAGAGGCTGTTCTCAGTAGTGACAGATGACAGAATAAGGAACAATGGTCTCAAGTTATAGTGGGAGAGGTCTAGGTTGGATATTAGGAAAAACTATTTCATTAGGAGAGTGGTGAAGCACTGGAATGGGTTACCTAGGGAGGTGGTTGATTTAGTTGGGATTGGTCCTTCCTTGGGCATGTCACTACTCAGATCACAGCGTCCCCTTCAGGAAACTGCCTTCCGGCAGTGTCCACCACACTAGTTTCTCACCCCCCTTTTGGAGGTTATCAGCAGTCCTTAGTCTTGCGCCTGCCACCGTGTCCAACTGCAGCATCAGTCTAGCCCCTCACATCATAGGCAAGCCATGGGCTATAAAGACCTTTCCTCAGTGTGACTAGGTACAGTGCAAGGAGGAAAGTTGGGACCCAGACCTACTCACTACACTGGGTCCCGGCCCAGGGACCCTCTGGTGGCAGACTTGTCCTGCTCTTTTGCTCTCCCCCTCTACTGCCTCCTGTTTTCTGGGTCACTTCCCCTGTGACCCTTGCACCTCCTTGACCCTTGTGTCAAAGCCTGCAGCCTCTCTCCCACTCTCCTCAGCCTGCTCAGCACTGCTCCCTCTAAGGTGCTTCCAGCTGGGAACCAGTCCAGCGTCCTCTGTGGTCAGGACCCAACTGCCCACTGCTCTGCTGAGCATCTCCTTATAACCAGGGCTGCCCCAGAAAACTGCCTTCTCATTGGCTCCTTTAAAGCCCTTTCCTGTTTGGCCAGGGCTCTGTGCAGGCTCTCTCCAGCTTGCTTTAAGCCCTTCTGGTCAGAGTGGGGCAGCTGCCCCGCTATAATCTTCATAATTATTCTATGTTTGCTGTGTTTGGTACCATTGTGCTAGCAGGAGAAAAGGCTTTCAAGTGATACCCAATTCTACTGATTTCTAATGACACTGTATTATCAAAATATCTAGGTCCCAGAGTGTGGAGTGGGGAGGAGCAAATCCCCCTGCCATGCTGCAGAAGGAGACACCATTGAAATTATGATTAAACATTTTATGAATCAATTACAGTTACTTTTTCTTCCTATCATTAACTAACCTATGGAATTACCCATGCCTTCAAATTCTTGGTTGAATCACGGGGTGGTTTTTTTTGCCCTGTAAGCTGAAAATTCCAAAAATTCATAAGAAAACTTATTTGGGTCAAACAAAACATTTCATTTTGATATTGACCATTTTTAGAAGTTTTTGAGTTCCTAATAAAATTAAGAAGAATGTTGAAACAAAAGGCCTTTTCAAACCAGAAGAACAAACTATTTTGTTGAAAAACAAATTACATTAATTTTAATTTTACAAACATTTAAAATGTAAGATAAATAAATAAATAAACGATCCCTGAACAAATTCTGCAAAACCAACACAAGCTAATTGAACATATCAGTGCTGCTGAATCTGTACATTAGGGTAGAGGTTGGGAAGTTTTGTGAGGAAAAAAATAAAGTACCCAATTCTGTGCCATGTATATGGAGTGGAGTCTTGTATCCATTATGTCATTGACGCTGTAATGGAATCGTCCCCCAATTTGGTGCTGCCCTGCGATCATTCCTCTCCTCTTCCCACTGCAAAAGGTGAAATGATGTGATGTATGTTACTGCAAGTCTGATATCTATATATTGCATCTTATAGAATAAAAATTGTCAGCAGAGCATATCTCAAAGTGAGTCAAGGGTGATTCAGATCTCAAACACTATGCTGTCCTTTACAAAAACTTGTGTTGTAAGACCTGATTGTTCAATCCTTACTCATTTTGGTGAGCACTTGTCATGCTGGCTTCAAGAGGGCTTTGTTGGATTCTTCAGGGAATGTTTAGATTTAGATAATTTTTTTTTTTAATAAAAACTCTTCCATGGAAAAAAATGAACCAACACTAACTCAGATATGCAGACAACCACTCTTATATAAATAATAATCAAACAAGTGAGCTGTGCTTCTAAAAGGGAAATAAGCAAAGCTATTGGGGAAAGAAACATGATGTCAAAGAGTCTAAGAGCTAGACACTGCCAAACTTACCCATGCAAAGCAGTAGCTTACTCTGTGGCTGCATCTAGACTGGCAAGTTTTTCCGCAAAAGCACTGGCTTTTGCAGAAAAATTTGCCAGCTGTCTACACTGGCTGCTTGAATTTCCGCAAGAACACTGACGATCTCATGTAAGATTGTCAGTGTTCTTGCGAAAATGCTATGCTGCTCCCGTTAGGGCAAAAGCCCTCTTGCGCAAATGCTTTTGCACAAGAGGGCCAGTGTAGACAATGCGGTATTGTTTTGCGCAAAAAAGCCCCGATCACGAAAATGGCGATCGGGGCTTTCTTGCGCAAAACTGTGTCTAGATTTGCACGGACGCTTTTCCGCAAAAAGTGCTTTTGTGGAAAAGCCTCCATGCCAATCTAGACACTCTTTTCTGCAAATGCTTTTAACGGAAAAACTTTTCCGTTAAAAGCATTTGCGGAAAATCATGCCAGTCTAGACTCAGCCTGTGAGTATCCCCATTTAAATAATTAGGACTCCTCGCAGGGTAAGATACTACTTAATATGATGATGGAATGCTCAGGGTAGAACAGTGAATGTAGCAAAAAAGCAGGAAAGAAAATAAAATTAAGTTGCACATTTACTTTTTTTTTCAAAATACAAGATAACATGCTGAGAAGATGGTAGAAACCAGTAGAGAAAATTAAATAAAATGCCACACTGCTTTAAGAGATTCATAAGAAAACCCAGCTGAGATGAACAAAGAACAGTTACTTATAGGCAAGTTACATATAAACCATGTCATCCATTTCCATAGATATACAAAATACCCATTCAAAATGCTTTGACCTGAGATAATTCTGGAGCAGCTTAAGTATATCCATATCTGTGGACTGTGTGCACCATGTCAGTGGCTCTATTCGTATGGGTTATATTGACCTTATTTTATAGTTAGTGAATTCTTGATATTTTACTCAGCAAACTAGAGCTGGGTAAACAGATTTTTCAGTTGTTGGCAATATTGAAAATAAAAAAAAATTGGCGTTGAACATTTTCGTTTGACAAAACAAAACAAGTCATTTTGAGCACTTAAATTTTATTTTAAAATGTCAAAAACATTTAAAACTGCAGTCATTTCAATCTGAAAACTGTCTGTTTACTTACTAAATCCTGAACCAACATATTTAAAGTTTTTTGAAAGTTTGTTCTTCCTTTCCCCCTCCTTCCCCTCCAAAAAAACCACCAAACAAGTCATTGAAATCAACACAAAGTTGCAAAATGTTTTAGTGTTGCCAAATCTGCATTATTTTGCTGAAAATAAATTCAGTCAAAAAAGTTCATCCAGCTTTACCACAGCTCTCTGCCACTGAAGGGAAAGAAAAATCTGTGTGAACTATGGTGTTATGAGATCTGATACCATCCAAATATGGCGGCCATTGGGAGGGGAGCTCTTATTGCAAAGGTATCCGTCCACGAAGATTTGAACCCATCTCAGTGACTTAGAGATAGCACTGTAGAGTTCTGTAATAATTAAGTGAAGCATTTCTAAAAAGAGGACACATGTTCAGAATAGGACGGACCAAGTGGCTTGAATGAAGTATAAACACAACCCTTAATCAAACTCTTGCTCAAAATTTGGAATTGCACCTTTTTAAGTTTTGAAAATGTCTGATTATCTTTCTCCATCCCCTCAACTTTCCTTTGTGCACTTCTTACTGTGATGTGAAGCAAAGAATCTGTTAGAGGGAAGTAATATTCCTGCAAGTTTCTTTGGGGACAATGAACATGCTATGGAGAGGCAATTCTGTAGAGACATTCCAAGAGCTGTTCAAAAGAGGATCTTCACCATTGTTCACGGTCTCAAGGCTCACTTCTCCAATCCTTCCTATATTGCTATTCTAACTGATTATGTCCTCTTGCTCCCTCCATATTTTCACTTGTTTCATACTGTTCTGTCTGAGTTCTAGTCAGGTTTTCATGCTGCTCCCAGCACCGTGGGTTTTGAGATCCTAGTTTTGGGCCTGATCCAATTCCCTTTGAAGTCAATGGCAAAATGCCTATTGATTTCACTAGATATTAGGCCAGTCCCCATGATTTTATGGTTGTTAGCAAAGCCAACTAAAGGATTTAGTCAAACAACTCCCCTACAAAATTTAGTAACCAGGATCACATGTTTCATTGTAATGGGTATGGTAAAGGAATCTAAAATTAATGAGAGTTGTAGAACTCAATCTTCTAATTGGCCTTGAAAATTTCTATCAGAGTTTCTTGTGGCAAGAATCCTGTCTTTTGGTATGTTTTAATATTTAACAACTTCAGAAAGTAGTTTCAGGCTTTATCGATGGCAAGGCTTAAGTTCACTGTTGATCCACATCACCTGCTTGTCTATAAACAAAATAATTAGAGTAAACTCATCACATAGCTGATCCAGATCAGCTGTTCTCTTGGCAGAAAACATTATAATAAACCCTGCATTCCTTAGATGAGAAATGGTTACTAAAGTACTTGCAAACCCTGTATACAGACAAATAATTTCAAAGGAGAAGAATGAATTATAATGAGATTCAGATATATGAAGGGACAAACTAAGCATCTTGATGATGATTCTGTCTTTCTGGGATCATAAGGGAATGAAATTTACCTTTAACCCTGAATCAGAAAAGAGGTAAATGTCACATAACTTATGCAATGTATAAAGCAAGGCAAAATCCAGTATTAAAGCAAACTTTGAAGATAAGCAACATGAGCATAATTCATTTAACTTAAAGTAGGTCTTATATATCTATTTGGCTGCATTTATCTTTTATAGTGTTAATTCCAGAGAGAGAATGGGAATAAGCAAACAGCAGCAGTTCTTAAACTAAACATAATATTTCAGAGGCATGGGATTTTAAACATGAACACTCAGATATTTTGTCCTAGAATATCAAGCATTAAGGAGGTTATCATTAGATTGTGTAATTCAGGCAAGAGTATAAACTCACAAGGGATTTAGCATTTCAGTTTCTATTTCATGGGGTGACAACTTGAAAATGTTGAGTAGGTCTTTTCGGAGATCTTCAAAGGCTGCTTGCTCTGGCTAATCTAATTCTTTGGTCGAACCATTAATTTTGACTAGAAGAATAGTGGGTGTTTTAGCTTGTAACGAACTCTGGAGTCATGAAGCATCTACTTGAGGTGATTAAAACTAGCTCTTTTCTTGATAGGCTCAGCTAAAGAATCTGGATAAATGCTAATGCTGTGATTTTCATATTTCAGTGGCTTGGCTCTCTTATCAGTTTCCATTATACTGACTTTCTCATGAAAATGAAGAGAGAAAATGACAAATTAGAGTTAGAGGGCTTTTTAAAGGCAGCCAGCAGTAAACTGTATGTTCTGTTACAGGTTGGAACTCCCTGGTTCAGCACTCTCACAACCTGACTGCTAATGGATGAGGGATTTTGCCGGACTAGGAGAGGTCCTTTCTTGCCCCCCTTGTGCTGCCCCCCACTGGCCTCCCAGCTGGCTCCCCTCCTCTGTCACCAGCCCTCCTGCCCAGATAGGACCCACCAGGCAGCCCTGCTGGGCCAAGCACTGAGCTCCCAGCTCCCCTGGGCAGCCCTGCTGCCACACACTGGGCTCCTAGCCTACTTACAGCTTGCTGCCAGCAGCCCACTGTTCTGCTGGTCCTCAGGGCTCCCAGCTGCTAGCCCTCCACTGGGGATCTCTGGTCCTGGAACAGCCATTGTCCTGTTGTTACCAGATTAGAACCTCCCAGTTTAGCGAGGTGCAACCTGTACTAATTTTTGAGCTCCCTAGAAAATTGATCAACCAAATAGCTTTCAGTCAGTATGAACACCCACAAAATGCAAGGCTCTCTGCTTCGGATAACACCACAAGCTTGCTTTTTCATAATTCTCAATCATGGACTGGCTAGCTTTGTATCCATACTTCTTTAAATGTCATTTTTCCAGTAGTCTTACTTTTGGGTATGCCACCTCAAAAAAGTGACATCCAGGTGCCCCCTATGATTGCTACGTCTACACTGGCACCCTTTTCCGGAAATGCTTAAAACGGAACAGTTTTCCATTATAAGTATTTCCGGGAAAAATGCATCTACATTGGCAGGATGCTTTTCCGGAAAAGCATTTTTTCCGGAAAAGCGTCCGTGGCCAATGTAGACACGCTTTTCCGCAAAAAAGCCCCGATCGTCATTTTCGCGATCGGGGCTTTTTTTGTGGAAAAGACTACTGTGCTGTCTACACTGGTCCTTTTCCAGAAAAGGACTTTTGCCCGAATGGGAGCAGCATAGTTATTCCGGAAAAACACTGACAATTTTACAGTAGATCGTCATTGCTTTTCCGGAAAAGCAAGCGGCCAGTGTAGACAGCTGGCAAGTTATTCCGGAAAAGCAACTGCTTTTCCGGAATAAGTGGCCCAGTGTAGACACAGCGATTATGTATTGGCTCCCTATGCATAGTATGTGATCCTCATTTTATCCATATTAACATACCATATTAACATTTATATCTCTTAAAAGCCATACCATATTAACATTTATATCTCTTAAAAGCCCATTTTTTGTGTGCTGGTAGCCACTTCACAGCCCTAATGGAAATACGGTATAGTAGAAATAGTACAGAAATGTAATACAGTTCCATAAAAATACTCTTAAAATATATAGAATTTAACAGAGAACCATATCTTAACTGTTGGCTCTGATTTTTAAACTTTGGCACTTACCCTTGTCTACTTACTTCTACTCTGTCCTTGAGACCTGACTTCTGCTTCACCAGCTAGGTTTAACACCAAGAGACAAAATTGAACCCGGGACCCTTGGAGCTTAGTGGATAAGCCTTTGCCTCTCTGTAGAGCAGACTCATTATTCTCTCTGTAAGTGCCAGTAAGGGCACAAAGGGGTTCAGTGCACCCCACTCCGTGTGTGGGTTACACTGGCACACCTATCCATATCCTGACCATTCTCTCCATTCAAAAAAGAAAAAAAGCTAGTTGCCAGCTAATGTCCTTCTTCTTGTCAAACCCTTAAAGAAAAAAAGTTTAAACTATCCTGTAGCATTTAACTGACAACTTCGATATATAGACACGTAACTATTGTTACCTAGAGTAAGGTGAAGCTGGAGCTGAGGCACATCAGGGAACAAGTACAAGCTATCACAGCCATGGACAAAGTTTTTGAGTAGCTGCAAAATCATTGCTGGGCTTACGAGCTTCTCTGCTAACTCATCAAACTGAGCTTTATTTGCTCCCCCAGCATCCTGCTGCCATGAGCTTCACCAGCCCCCTGTGGTCCCACTGGCCTTCAGGGTCCCATCACCCACTGGCCGCACAGACTCTACTTATTCTCAGAGTGCCCCTGCCTGCTGGCCCTGCCATGTGGTCTTCAGCCAGATGGCTCCATCAGCCCCGGAGTCCTGTTGCCAGCCCAGGGCTCTGTAGCTGCCCCAGTTGCGGCCTCAGACTGGGGTGGTGAGTGTTGCCGACTCTTCCACACTGGCTGGACCAAATGCCATTTGCGGCAATGCAGTCTGTTCCATGTAGTCATGGAGAGCTGATAACCCAGCTTCAACAAGTGTAAAGGGTGGGGAGGGTGCAGCTCAGCACCCCCACCCCAAAAATAATTCTAGCGTCACTGGCCTAATACTCTTCTAAAGCCAGGGTGAGAGATCATAACACACTTGAGGTATGTCTACACTACCACCCTAGTTCGAACTAGGAAACGAGGAGTAACGGTAGTTCGGAATAGGAAGCCTAGTCCAAACTATCTAGTCCGTGCCGCATGTAGCTGCGCGGTGCGGAGTCCGCACTAGCGGACATTTAAAAATGGCGGCACCCGGCGAGGTGCAAATGAAGCCCGGGAAATTCAAATCCTGGGCTTCATTTGCAACTCCGGTTGCCTACATTACCACCCTAGTTCGAACTAGGGTGGTAGTGTAGACATACCCTAGGTAATTTAGTAGTATATGGCTGGTAGTAACATGATCTTGCTCTGGGAAAATTAATAAAAATACATGTTTGTGAACATGTACAGCCTAGGTCTTCATCCTCAGGACCTTCTTATAATATAGATGAATAATCTTCAGATACAGTGTTAGTCTGTATTTGCAAAAACGAGGAGTCCAGTGACACCTTAGAGACGAACAGATTTATTTAGGCATAATCTTTCGTGGGTAAAAACCATTTCATCAGATGCATGGAGTGGAAACATGCATGCATCTGACAAAGTGTTTTTTACCCACAAAAGCTAGTGGGTAAAGTACCGCAGGATCCCTCATTGTTTTTCCAGGGTTAATAGTAACTTATTTTGGATGTCCACTTTCTTGCGATCTGTGTGGAAAGATATAAAAATACGTCAATGTGACAGACCAAGCAGCCTTTTCTTTATTATAAAATTTTCATTTAAGCCTTCACCAAACCTGACAGCATCTCCATGAATTTTGTAGACTGTCACAAGCTGTTCTGAATTGAAAATACTTGCACTGAGCTTTCCAAGCAATCACACACTAATACTGTGATTAGTCCTGCCATTTTCAGGGACCATCCTATATTTTTTTTTAATTTCTCCCTTTTCACAAATGGTTCAGCTTCCCCTCAGTGAATGAGTCTGCAGGTTGCATTCTGCACAGTGTCAATATTTATAATGGAGGTTATGAACTATTTTATGCTCATTTTCTGACATGAGCTCCTAACTACATGGTACAGATTCATATTTCAGTCTTAATCTCCTGGTGCATGCTGTCAAAAAGAGCAAATGCACATGTATAAGCAAGAAAAGTAGCAAGTGACTATCTAGATGTGTATTGATTAGAATCTGGAGCAACTAGACTAATATAATTTCTATAGCACAGAAGCTGTCCATGGTGCAATACAGAGTGCCAGAGATGCACAACCAGTGGAATTCCCTGCAAGGATCCCAAAAGTTCCTAAATATATTTGCCTATGGTGAAAGTTTAGTCCTGGGAGTCATAAACTGATATATAGACTGGGCTCATACTGACTACCTTTGGGACATTGGAAAAGTCACTCAATCAGTTTGCCTCAGTTTCTCTATCTGTAAAAGAGGGATAGTAGTATTTAACATGCCTACTTGTATCCTTTTTTAAAATCATATTACCCGAACCCCTCACAGTCTTTGATATATTTATCATCACAACACCCCTGTGAGCAGGGAGGTGTTATCTCAATTTTATGCATGGGGGAACTGAAACACAGGGAATCTAAATGCTAAAAAGAAGGTAGGCTCCTAACTTCCATTGAAATCAATGGAAATTAGAAGTCTAACTCCTTTTAAGCACTCAATCCAAAGTGACAGAAGGTATGTCTAGACTACAGGGTTTTGTCGACAAAAGTGGACTTTTGTCGATAAAACTATACCAGCATCTACACTACCGCCGAGTTCTGTCGACATTATGTCGACAGAACTTGGCAGTTTTGTCGACAGCGGTAAACCTCATTCTACGAGGAATAATGCCTTTTGTCAACAGAGTTCTGTTGACAGACGGCGCTATTGCATCTACACTGTCCTTTGCATCTACACTCTTATAGGGGCTTGCTTTGTTGACAGAACTGGATGCAGTATCTGTCGACAAAGCTTCTGTCGACAAAAGCCTGTAGTCAGAGCAGGGAACTGAATTCTGGTCTTCCTTGTGCTAGGCTGGTGTAGAGAGTGGGAGTTGGTGGATTGTTGTAAACTACATTGAAGATGTTAAGAGCTACATCAGTGCTAAGTATGAATATTGTTCCTGAACTCAGATTGTACTTAGATTGTACTTCCTATATGGGTTCTGTCACACACTAGGGAGTTTTGCATATTTTAAGTGTTTAATGGCTTCTGAGGGAACTGAGTACCCAATAAGGCTCTTCTTTTGGACATTGTGACTCAAGAACCTATGATACAAATACAGGTGGAGGTAGAGTTGCCAGGTGTCCGGCTTTGAACTGGACAGTCCAGTATTTGAATTTTCTGTTCGGGACACAAGTTGAAAAATATAAATGAGAAAATATAAATGTCCGGAATTTTCTAAATAAGATGTAATGTAGATTGTGATGTAATGTCAAGTGTGTCCGGTATTTTTGTTGAAACCATCTGGCAACCCTAGGCAGAGGAGCAGCTGAATATATCCACAGCAAGACACTCCACTTACCAAGCAGGCTGCTGCATTCTATGTTGACTAGCTTCCGAACAGATTAAAGATGTTGCCCCATGGAAAGTGCTGTATGATAGTCTAGTATCACTAGATGTAGTATAGACTACATCCCTCTTTCGACAGAGGGATGTAAATTAGACACTTCGAAATTGCAAATGAAGCAGGGATTTAAATATCCCACCCTTCATTTGCATAATTGCATCATGGTGCTCTTTTGAACAAACGCCATTTCGAAAGTAAAACTGCCATCTAGATGCGGTTCTTTCAAAAACGGCAGGCTTTTTCGAAAGATGCTGTACTCCTCATTTCTATTGAAAGAGGGATGTAGTCTAGACACAGCTTTGAGTGTTATATTTCCAGTGCACCTGCTTTCAGTCATAGAGGGTAAGAATGTCACACTACTCCTGCTTCTATTTGTCAGTAAAGGGGCCAGATCTGTAAATCAGTAAAGCCCCATATCTGACCACTGGAGAATTCCTTTGGTGCTGGAACAGAGGCAGACAACCACAGGCTGTCTCCTAAGGACCCCTCACTAGTATTGGCCTAGGGGACAAGACAGGGACAGAGCTGTGGGAGAGATGGGTGTGCTGGATGTGGTGACTTAACATACAGTGCTACTGTCATCATGGGTTGCATTGGTGCCCATACTGCAGTCCAGTGAGTCTGCCATATCTTAACTTCTCAACGTTGTCTTAATTATGGCAGATTAGAATCAGAAGAGCACAAAGGTGTCATAAAGACATAGTTTCCAATTTCCCTGGGTGGTGAATTGAGCTCTGTGCCTTCTTTCTTACAGGTGCATCCTAGAATTTTACCCACAACTCTTAGGTCAAGCTTGTCAAGTGTCCATTCATTTTAATGCTTCTCTTTCTCAGTTCCATTCCTGACTTGACATCTAGGACAAATTCTCGCTTTATCCCTGTTCAACCTCTTCCTCCTCCCCAAGGCCACCTTTTCCCATTGTTTCTATAAGCATATCACTAAATTCTTGCCCTCCCAGAGTAAATGGCAAAACTTCCAGGGGGCTCAAGATTCCCTGATTCTGTGCTCAGTATTTTTTCCACCATGGTGTACAGAGATGTGGAAAGGGGTCAAAGACTCCAGATGATGATTCTTAAAATAAAACCACCTGTTGGAATTTAAACACAATGGCATTTTAAAACAAATTATCTACTATATGGGTCTGTCTCACTGCATTAATATACAGTACGTGTAAATTTGTGTCAGCTGTTGAAATGCCAGTGATTACTGCAGGGTAATGTATTTAGCACCTACAAAAATATGTACATACAGTATAACTCATTAGTGTGGATGCCATGATTGTAAGTTTCAAAGTTAATTATCCTGAGGAGTGAGAATAAATAGAACAACTTCCAATAAATCCTAGCTTCCCTGCCAAAGAAAGAAGCAGGCACATATTTTTATGAAGTTCTGGGAATTTATTACAGGGTGAAATAAGAATAGCATGTGCCTTTCTTCCTCTCATAGTATTCAAAATCTTCAAAGAAGAAATGTAAAGGATTAAGGAAAAAACAAAGATTAGATGTAAATACTTTACCAGCCACATTTAATTAATTTGATAGACTAAGTATTCATTTTTGTATAAAAGGTCCAAAGTTTAAACTATTGTTATGGTTGAATACAGCTGTCACTGATATTACTTTAAGAATGTGTTGTATGTGTATATATACAGATCAAATGGTTTATTCGTGGCTGTATCTAGATATACTGCCAGATATAAATAAATAGACTGTAAATATTGTGACAAATGATATACACAAAGGGTAACATTAAATGAAGTAGCTCCAAGCTAGCCATGAAATACTTAAACCAAACATGAACTTGAAAATAAAAGTTTAAGTGTTAAGAAATTCAGGCCCATCTATATTAATTCTTATTTGTACTGTTCAGATTCATATCCACTGCAAGCTGTGGGTGCCTTTACCGCACTTACTGAAAAAATACAATGCAGAATTGCACAGACAGAACCTGCTCTCCCAAAACCAATGTTATGATCGCAATGTTTGCTGTGCCTTGCAATGATCAGTCAGAATGTCCCATATTGGTTTGCCTCTTTAATTTTCCCCATATATCCTGTTCTTAGACATGGCCAATGCACTGTTCCTATCATCTCATAGATTCTACAGCCAGAAATGAGTGTTGTGATCATCTAGTCTGAGCCCCCTATATAATGCAGGCCATAGAACGTCCCCAAAATAATTCGTAGAGGAGATGTTTTAGAAAAAAAATGGTCAGTGATAAAGAAGCCACCACAACACTTGGTAAATTGTTCCAGTGGTAAATTACTCTCAGCATTACAATTTTATACCTTATTCCTAGTCTGAATTTGTCTAGCTTCAACTTCCTGCCATTGGATTGGGTTATATCTTTCTCTGGTAGATTGAAAAGCCTATTATTAAATATTTAATCTCCCTGTATGTCATTATAGACTGTGATCAAGTCTCCCCAGAATCTTACTCATTTGTTAAGCTAAATAGTTTGGGTTCCTTGAATCTACCACTATAAGGCATGTTTTCTAATATTTTTATCATTCTTGTGGCTCTTTTCTGAACCGTCTCCAATTGTGGATATTGAGAACTGGACTCAGTATTTCAGCAGCAGTCCCACCAGTGCCAAATCCAGAGGTAAAATCGCCTCTCTACTCTAGATTTTCCTATTTACACATCCCAGGGCCACCTGGGCTCTTTTGGCTACAGTGTCACATGAGGAGCTCATGTTCAGCTGATTATCCACCATGATCCTCAAATTTCTTTCCGAGTCAGTGCTTCCCAGAATAACGTCTCCATCCTGGAAGTATGGCCCACCGTCTTTTTCCCTAGATGTATAAATTTGCAATCTGCTATGTTAAAATACATATCATTTGCTTGCATGCAGCTTCCCAGTCAATTCCGTTAGCTCTTTGTGAGTGATGAGACCTCTTCTTTATGTGCCGCTCCCCCAGTTTTTATGACATCATAAACCTTCAGTTATTATTTTGTTTTCTTTCGTCATTGATAAAAATGTGTTGGGCCAAGAACCAGTCCCTTTGGGACCTCACAAAAAATACACACATTTGTTGAGGATATTTATTTTAAAATTATGTTTTCAGACCTATCAGCTAAATCATTTTATTTCTTTTAATGCATGCCATATTATTTTTTCTGTATAGGTTTTTTTAATTAAAATGTCATGCACTACTAAATCAAATGCTTTACTGAAGTCTAAGTATATTATATCTACACTATTACCTTTATCAACCAAACTTCTAGTCTTTTCAAAATAAAAAGATATCAAGTTAGCTTGACAGGATCTGTTTCCCATATACCCATGGGCTACGTCTACACTGGCCCCTTTTCCGGAAGGGGCATGTAAATTTCACTAGTCGTCGTAGGGAAATCCGCGGGGGATTTAAATATCCCCCGCGGCATTTAAATAAAAATGTCCGCCGCTTTTTTCCGGCTTTTAAAAAAGCCGGAAAAGAGCGTCTAGACTGGCCCCGATCCTCCGGAAAAAGCGCCCTTTTCCGGAGGCTCTTATTCCTACTTTGAAGTAGGAATAAGAGCCTCCGGAAAAGGGCGCTTTTTCCGGAGGATCGGGGCCAGTCTAGACGCTCTTTTCCGGCTTTTTTAAAAGCCGGAAAAAAGCGGCGGACATTTTTATTTAAATGCCGCGGGGGATATTTAAATCCCCCGCGGATTTCCCTACGACGACTAGTGAAATTTACATGCCCCTTCCGGAAAAGGGGCCAGTGTAGACGTAGCCATGGGGTACATCTACATTACGAGTTTTCTTCGCAAAAAATATGCTAACGAGGGACTCATTTGCATGAGTCATGATCTGATTTGCATATTTTCTGCTGTTCCGTTTTTGTGCCAAAACAAGCAGCGTGGACGTTTTCTTTTTGCACAAAACCCCCTTTTCCCGCAAGATCAATGGGGTGTAAAGCCAGGAAAATATCCCCCTCATACTCAGACCCCCGCACCCAATCCGACTGACTCCCCTCCCCCCTTCAAGTCCCCTTTACCCTACCTCTCACCCAGATCCTGCACCCCCATCCCTATCCCACTTACTGCAGCCTTGTCCTACACACTGAATCCCTTATTTTTGTCCCCGACCTAGAGCCTAAGGGAGTCCACAAAATCCACTGACTCTGTAAGCCCTGAAAAGTAACTCTGGCTTATAGGAAGCCCTGAACCTCAGTCCTTCATGTCCCTTTTCCTCATCCGACGGGGATGGAGCACCAGAGGAGTGAGGTGCCTCAGTGAGGGGGGGTTTGGAGAAGGTTTTCTTTTTTTTTTTTTTTTGCTACTCACTTGTGGTCCCCAACTAATGTTTCTGTGTGTCAAGTGACCCCCGCCTCCCCCAAAAAAGTTTCTTACCCCTGCCATAACTAAAGAAACATTGAAACCTTTTGTATTGGATATAACTTAGTATTTTACTTTATTTAAAATAAAATAAAATATTTATTTTATTTAAAATAAACTAACATGAGAAAGTTAAAATGCTTAATCTGTTTAATTATTTAAATTAGGCCATTCTCTTTTGCTGCAGCACTAGCAAAATGGCTCGGGTATATTTGCGTAATTAACGCTGGATTTCCATTAGCAACTGGTGATCCACAGAAAGGTTTGCATCCTGAGCCTGGTGGGCCACGGGCCAAAAAGTTTGAGAACCACTGGATTACAGGAAAGTATGACATGGCAGAAACCTTGTAGTGACACTCATTTTTATGCCCTACATTATTCACTCATGGCTTGAGAATATCATATCTCTGCCCAATCTAGTCGAGTAAATCTTTATATCATACTAATGCATAATTTACAGACACTTGATGTTGCTATTTCCTTGCCCATGTTACTATGTAGCCTATTCACTTTTCCTCCAGATACTTGATTTCTAGATGTTGTTCATGTTGCTCATGGACTTTTTTGTCTGATTCTTCATGTGGTGGTAATGGCCATTGTTGTTTCTTTGTATTACTTAGAGACCAAACCGAGATCAGAGTTGCATTTGATAATTAATTGTCCATAGACATAGAGAGAGACAGTCCCTGCTCCATGGACGTTACAGTCTAAGGGCAAGATTATCATTTACATAGTTACAATGGCCAGGAATTAGACTGGGAGACAGATCGTAGCTGAGTCACGGTTTCCTTCTGCTCTCATGCCTATACCCATTTGACCGTATACCTCCTGCAGAGTAATCTCCTCTCCTTCCTACCCACTCGCTGTCTACGTGTAGGGGCGTTGGTGAGCATATTAGCGTTGGGTGGAAATTATTCTTCCCTCCAGTTACTCATGGCCCTTCCCGCCACTGTTACCCATGCCCCTTGTGCCTCTTCATGCCCACACAGGGTAGTTAGGACACACTGAGAAGCAATTTTGGACAAGACACAATCTGGCCTTAACTAGAAGCCAGACAAAGGGTGAAAAGGGAAACACATATAGAGGGATAAAGTGACTTGTCAAGGTCACACAGCAGGCAGTGCCAGTCCAGTGCTCTATCCATTCAGCCATACTGCCTCACTGTCACTGTAGCCATCTAGTTTTCAGTCTCATCAAACTTCCTTGAGTTTTCTTCAGTTGAATCATTCTGAGAAAGGAGTGTGGGGTTTATTTCTTTTTACTAGTGAAGTATCACAGGTCTCTTTTTGTCCTTAAATCTCTTGTTCTCTTTGCTGACAGGGGTTGGCAGCATATGGTCAATTCTGTGACTTAGCACAGAAAGCAGATCCTCTTAAATAGCCAGTCACTAACCACAGCCCTCTCATCTTCTCTGCCTTTTATGTGTAGATGGTTATCTGGCATTATTGAACACTTCATTGCATTGCTACTTATATTGTGGCAGTTGCAGCTGATATCTACAGTCCTAGGGAGTTTTATGACTAGGGCTATGTGAAATATTTTTAAAAAAACCAAAGTACAAAAAATTCTCCATTAATAGCTTTCACCTTTTTACCAAAATGATTCAAATTAGCAATGAAAAAAATCCCTGAAATGTTCAGATGTAGATCCTGTTAAATAGTATGGATCAGGTAATTAGGAAGCATTGTTTACCAATCAAGATCTCACTATCTTTCTCAATGTCAAGCAAACCTGTCATTTTCACACACTGTTAGTACGTACTCGTGAGCATGGGGTGGACAGCACGGTCCACTTGACGGGACTGAACTAACATTCAGGAGAGCATGATTCTGTTCTTGGTCTACTTGGTGACTGTGGCAAGTTACTTCATTATTTTATACCTCAGTTTCCCTATCTGTCATATGGAAACAATGAGCCTCTTACTAAAGTTTTTTAAAATACAGGCAGTCCCCGGGTTGCATGGATCCGACTTACATCGGATCCCTACTTACAAACGGGGTGAGGCAACCCCGCACTAGCTGCTTCCCCCCAGCAGACCAGGGAGACGCAAAGCTAGCTCCTCTCCCACCCCTCCAGCAGACTAGGGAGACGCGGAGCGGCTTTTCTCAGCAGACACCTCAGCTTGAGAATAAAGGACTGAGGGAAGTGAGGTATGGGAGAATAAAACTGAGCTCTGGAGAAATGTTTGGCTAGAGTTTCCCCTACAATATGTGCCAGTTCCGACTTACATACAAATTCAACTTAAGAACAAACCTACAGTCCCTATCTTGTACGTAACCCAGGGACTGCCTGTAGTCAGATTAAACACGTTGGTAACAAAAGACAGATACAATCCTATACCAGTCATTTTCACTTATTTCAGCGTATATCATCCTAACGTGCTTTTAACTGTCTAACCAGATAACCACCTGCACATATACAGTAGCTGACAAGCTGTAATTGATGAGGTGTTGTTTCAGAGAATCGATCTATACAGTGCTACCACTCCTAGCCAGTGGAAGAAATTTAAGGGCAAAATAAAAAGATGCTTGTGGTGCATACCCAATGAAACAAGCATGGGCTACATTCCTTCTACAGAATTTCAGTATTATTGATTTATTACTTGTAATACTGTAGTCCCCATTCTGAATCGGAGCATGAATGTTCTCTGCATTATACAACAGAGCTATCCGCAATCCCTGTCTGCAAGAATGTTACCCCTCTCCTAAAATACTTTGGTAACAATTGGCTGTAGGAAGATACATAGTGTAATAGCAACAGTTGCATCCGCCAGTCATAAGGCTCAGGTCATGCCCTCCCTGGAGGAAAAAGTTGCAGGGAGGGCTAAAGATGCTCAGAGAACTCAGTTTACATTACAGAGCTTTTCCAGGTATCACATCACTGCTCTTGTAATGAACACAGCAGAGTTCTTTGGGGGAATATAATTGAACAGCGACAGAGATTGCACCAACTCAAGCCATTAAAACACTCATGCTGGCATTCTATTATTTTCACACAAGTTATGCCTGTATTTTCAAGAATACAATAATCCCCCCTCCCCTAAAAATAATGTTAGGGGAGGTGGCAGGATGTCATGTACATGGATGAATATCAAAAGTAGGCTTTAGCCTGGAAAGCAAAAAAAGCTTTTAGAAGTAATTACATTTCCTTTTCTTTTATTACTGCATAGCAGAGTTAAAAAAGTGGTCCCCAAGAATAAAGGAAGTTAGTTTTTCCACTAGGGAGTATGCAGTCTTTTCCTCCTGCTAATCAATATGTCTTATGTCTTTGGTAATTGTCAGTGCACTGTGTGAATTAAGATACAATCTTTTCACAATATGTTTGGACCTGAAAATTGCTGTGAGCCAAGTAAATTATCAATTTTCATTTTATAGGTAATTTGCTTTGTTAAGGGTTTGCATTAAGTACCTTCCAGTAATGTCAATTCGTAAGGCTTTTTTTAAGTTTAAATTTTCTTGGCATTGAATAACTTACTCCCTAATAATTGTCTGTGCTTTATTCCGGTACATTTGAAAGCTGTGTAGCTTTTACCCATTATTGTTCACATTAAGACAATTTAATTAGTTGACCTTTCTACTTTCCTTTAAGATAACATCATTAATTGTTCTAATTATTTGGGTCTTTCCAACATTTTAAAACCACACATTGATTCCTATTAATGTTTCATTCTGTAACAAGTTTAATTTATAGCTAATTTATCTCTAGCATTTTTTTCTGTTTATTCATTTATTTGTGAAAGATTTTTTTCGGTTGTGCTTTTTTAAAAATTATTCATCTACCTTTAGAATTGTCAGTAGAAAAATCTTTCCCTAATTTCAGTTCAAAATACATTGTAATTGCACTTTGTAGAAAGAATGGATACAGTTCTCTTTGAACTTCTTTCCAAATTGTAGTCATAATAATTGAACTGCAGACCTTTGTATTTTTCTTTTAAGGTTTTTTTTTTCTTTCAGATTTTTGGTGTCTTAGATTCCAGTCTTGTTGCTGTTCATTTATACTGCAGAAGCCTGCCCCAGTTTTGGGACCACTCAGTGGTAGGCATTCTGCAAACATGAAGTAAATGATAGACTCGATCCCAAAGAGCTTGTGATCTTAAAGAAAAGCTGGAATGGGTAAACAAAGCTGTGGGGCTGACAGACTTACCAGGCCCATGAGCAATGTGTGGGGATAGCTCCATGCTCCCAGAAGGGGAGGGGCTTCAGACAGAAGAGACAGGACTGGGGACAGCCAGCCTTCAGCACTGCTTGGATTTGCGTAACTTTTTCCAATTGCTTTTCCAGAAGAGGCTTTTCCACCATTTGCCCCAGTCTAGACAGGGCCAAATGGCAGAAAAGCCTCCTCTTTTGGCAGATCCCTCATCCCTTATAGAATGAGGTATACAGGGCTCCCCAAAAGAGCGCATTTGCTCTTCCTCAAATAAAAAAAGCAGAAGAGCAAATGTGTTCCTTGGACACAGCGGAGTTAAACCCCACAGTGTAGACGTACCCTCAGCCTCAGTATATACCTTTGATTCACCAGGTGCCTCCTCTTTCCTTTTTTTCTTTGCCTGTCTTTTCTGAGCAAGCTGCACCCTTCTATACCAATATCTGGGTCACTTGTATTATCCCACCAAGTCTTTGTGGTGCCAACTATGCCAACCACAGTTGGATTTGTTTATTAATATTCTTCCTAATTACTCCCCATATTCTTCTGCTAGCATACAGACCTCTAAGATACTGATTTGATTTCCCCTCCATGTTCCCTCTGGTCTCTCCTTTGTTCCTGCTAAAATTGCCCATGTTCTCCTAGATTATGACATTCTCTCAGGTTTCAAGGTCTTGGACTTACCTGTGGTCATTTGTCTCTTGCCCGCTCCCCATTTAATGTAGTTTAAAGCCTGCCTCACAAGGTTAGCTGGTCTCCATCCAAAGATACTGTTCCTATTCCTCAATAGGAGAAGCCCATCTCTGCTTAACAGTCTTTCTTCCTGCAAGAGCATTCCGTGGTCAAGGAGACTGAAGCATTCCTGGTGACATAATCTGTGCAGCTATGTACTCACTTGCAGGATGCATCTCTCTCTGCGTGGGTCCCTACACTTCACCAGCAGGATCAAAGAGAACAACATCTGTGCCCATAGGCTTCTTTATCCTTACTCCAGAGCTCAGCAATCACTTCTGATCTGTTTAGGGGTATATTTCACAGAATCGTTAGTGCCCAAATGGATAAGATGCATGGGGTTGCAGTGAGAGGTCTGGGTGATTCTTGACAATCCCTCTGTAGTATCTCAGGCTGTGTCTAGACTACATGCCTCTGTCGGCAGATGCATGTAGATTAGACACATAGGCAAAGGCAAATGAAGCCGCGATTTAAATGATCGCAGCTTCATTTACATTTACATGGCTGCCACGCTGAGCCGACAAACAGCTGATCAGCTGTTTGTCGGCTTGCGCGCTGGTCTGGACGCTCCCCTGCTGACATCAAAGCCCTTTGTCGGCGGCCCTGTTATTCCTCGTGGAATGAGGTTTACCGGGGCTGCCGACAAAGGGCGTTGATGTCGACAGGGGGAACGTCCAGACTAGCACACGAGCCGACAAACAGCTGATCAGCTGTTTGTCGGCTCAGCGCGGCAGCCATGTAAATGTAAATGAAGCCGCGATCATTTAAATCGCGGCTTCATTTGCCTTTGCCAAAAAAACAAATCTACATGCCTCTGCCGACAGAGGCATGTAGTTTAGACGTACCCTCAGATGCAGGCTCCTGACAGGCAGCTCTTGGGATGCCATATCAGGCTGACTGATGGGTTTACCAACCACCAATACTCTCCCTTTCCACTTTGGAGTGGTGGTTGTGATCCTCCCAGCTTTGGAGTTACAGAACTTCTCCTTCACCTTTGGGGCAACATAACAATTCTTCATCACTATGCTCGGTAGGTTAGGAGCAGAGGTGCAGCATTGCCTGACTCCAGGAATAACTGCAAGCCAGTGTCCTTTCTGTGACAGAGCCATATCTTTCTCCCCCAGTGGTACGACTGCTGTCATCTCTAGGTAGATTGAAAGATCTTCACCCTCCTTGGTGTTTACCCCTTAACATTCATAGCCAGCAGTCCTATTTTTTTTTC
This sequence comes from Pelodiscus sinensis, assembly GCF_049634645.1. Lineage (NCBI taxonomy): Eukaryota > Metazoa > Chordata > Testudines > Trionychidae > Pelodiscus > Pelodiscus sinensis. Next base: position 314,468,948 of record NC_134711.1, read on the forward strand.
TCAGACTTCTTTTTTTGGAATACTAAGAGTTAAACGTTTCCAATTTCCTCTCATGAAATAGGCTCTCCCTTCCCTTTATCATTCTAGGAGCTCTTTTCCCCTGTTCCAATTAGAACTATTTTTTTTGGAATATGGATGACCAGAACAGTACAAAATATATCAAATGAGGTCTTATCAGTCCTTTGTACCGTGACATTAATACTTCTCTTTCTCTACTGTAAATGCCTCATCTGATACATCCTAGAATCATATTTGTTTTTTTCACTGCAACATCCTATTTCATAGCTCATAATCATCCTGTGATCTGTTCAAAAACACAGATCCCTCTCCTCCTCTGTTGTGTCCAACTGATGAGCCCCCAGCTTGTAGCCAAAATCCTTAGTAGTAGACCCTATTGTATGTGTCGCTTCATACAACTGAATTTTATCCCATTTCCCTCACTCCAATTTTCAAGGTCATCTGCATCTTCCTGTATCATATTCTGATCCTGCCCTGAGTTGAAAGATGCTTCCCAAACTTGAATTAATTTCTCCATCTGTAAAATGGGAATAATGATACTGAGCTTCTTAATTAAATACTTTAAATCTGCAGATTATGAGCTCTATTAACAAAAGCTAGACACAATTCTACCCCAGACATTTTCATTTATGTTTATAATCAAAATTCATTACCACATGCCTGCTTTTTACTGGCAAGGTCATTAATAAAACTATTAAATAAGTTTAATCCCAAGATTGATCATTGAGGAATTCACTAGTAACCTCCCTCCAGTCCAATAACTCACCTTTTAGTACAATCCATTGCTTTCTTGCCTTCAGACAGTTCCTTATCCCCATACATGTCTCCTCCAATATAACTAATAATTTTCCATGTGGTGCCATTGCAAATGCTTTATTAAAGTTCAGGTGTATTAGATTTAGTGAATTCACTTATCTAAAAAAATCAGATCTTCCTCAAATAAGTACATAAGGCTAGTCTGGCATTTATATACTTTTTGTAAACCATATTGTATTATCTTCCCTTTACTGTTTGCTTCCATTAATTTAATTTTGTTCTCCCTTTACTGTTGGTTCTAAAGCATTGCATGACTGTCTTTATTTATTTAGGTTCAGACAGGGTGCCTCATATCTTTTAATATTCAGATAAAGGCAAGTGAATAATTGAATTATGATATGAAAAACTGGTCATGTAGCAACAATGCATGGTAATGTCAGATTTCACATTTGGAATCCTTTTCTCTACTCAGCAGCATAAAATGTATGAGTGCAGTGTCATTCCAGTTCAGAACAAGTATGGACATTTTTTCATGTGAACTATTCCAGGTGACCGTAACAAATGTCAGATAAGCTTTCCAATTGTAGGGCTATGTCTAAACAGTGGCACGATTTCAGGATATCGGAAGTATCCTGAAATAGCTATTCCGCATCTTTAAACATATTTCAAAATAATAGGAATGCTAATCCAGCATCCCTGTAACCCTCCTTTACCAAGGGTTAAGTGACTTGTCAGAAAAGCGCTTTATTTCAAAATTTGGTGCTGTGTAGATAGTGCCAAATTTCAAAATAAGCTATTTTGAAATTACATCAAAGGCTACATCTAAACTGCATCCCTCTGTCAACAGAGGGATGCAAATCAAGCACATCAAAATTGCTAATGAAGCAGTGATTTAAATATCCTGCACCTCATTAGCATAAACATGGACCACCACTTTTTTTCGAAACAGAGTTTTTTTGAAAAAAACCCAGCAGTCTAGACATGGATCTGTCGAAAATAAAGCCTTTTCTGACGGATCCTGTATTCCTCAAAAAATGAGGTTTACAGGATCAGTCAAAAAAAGCTTTATTTTTGACAGATCCATGTCCAGAATGCCATTTAAAAAAAAATCCTCAGTTTTGAAAAAAAGTGGTGTCCATGTTTATGCTAATGAGGCATGGGATATTTAAATCCCTGCTTCATTAGCAATTTTGATGTGCCTAATCTACATCTCTCTGTTGACAGAGATGTGTAGTCTAGACAAACCCAAAATAAGCTGCACAATTTGCACCCTAGTAGTCTCCATTGACACCAAATGTCCAGTATCAGGCAATGGATTCAGTTATCTTGAACAGTGGCACTCAGCCATTAACATGGTCTTTTTGCTTAAGCAACCCAGAAAAAGTAATGCACTTGAATCAACCAACTACAATTTCAGCCAAACAATATTTATTTCAAAAAAATTAGAAGTATGATAAAAAGGGGTTAACATGATATTGTTTTGCTGTCTTGACTAGAGCATCAGTCACCATGCAAATGTTTAATGTGACTGGTATTTGCAGTTAAACTAGGTAAAATAATTACTACAACTTATTGGTTCACCACATTTTCCAAGGAATGAAGGAATCATCACCTGGTGTCAGGAAAAATGACCTTTTCTATTATAGTTTTGTACACTCAGGTGTCTCATAGGGAGTTTTCACCTGCTTCTAGAGTATCTACTAGGGTGTTGGACTGTACACTAATGACCACATTTTTACTTTAATTGGTAATTATACAGACACACACATGCACATTGTATCAAATAATTGATACAGCTGACTGTGACCTCATATTGGTGTGATTGGTCATGGCAAGCATGAAATGTGGAAGATGTAATCTTTTGAAAACCATGGTTTAAACAGTTGAATTTTTAATGCTTGTTTTATAGTGGCAGTGGAGTTGATGTTTTGAGATGAGCAGGCCAACAGTCTGACTTCTGTATGCAAGACAGAGAAATGTGCAAACTGTGCCCTATGAAATCCACACTGGAAGTGGATACTTGAAAACTCATATTGCCTGCAAGCTGAGGACCAGGAGACTTTGCCAGTAAAATAAAACTTCCTCCTTTTGCTTTGCTTTTTGAATCATTGTTTGAAGCAAGAACAGCACAGCAGCATTTTAAGAAAAAGCCTTGCAAAGACGTACTGTTTTAAAGGATTCTTCACTTTTTTGGCTACTTCTTACATTAAGCTTACAAGGCTAGAATCTGAGCTGGGAAGCTCCATTGACTTCCTAGAGAACTTGTCCTACTAAAATGATACATTGTAGTAAAAAAAAAAAAATAGAATTTTGAAATCACACAGGGAGGTTAAATCTACCCCTCTGTCATGGGATGCTTCCCTCGTTGCCAATTTGGCTCCTCTCCCTGGTCATACTGGGGGGTTAGTTCGAGGTCAGCGCCCATGTCTGCAGTCTGCACACCATCACTTTGTCTCTGCTTCCAGAATTGCAGCATCTTCGCTGTGGCTCAGCCCTCTGGTGAGGTCAGCTTCTGTGTTTCCTCCTTCTGGAGGGGTGGTTTCTCTTTCCAACAGAGCAGCCAATTCTCCAATGGTAAGAGAGGGGGACTCAGGCCTGTCCCCCTATGCTGGGCCTCCACCCAGGAACTTTCTAAATAGCAGCCTCCCACTGCTTCTCTGTAACCTCTCTCAATACTGCTCTGTTCAAGGTTCTTTCAGTTTTCTCAGCCCTCCAGGGGTACAGTCCTTACTCCCTGGGATATCCCTCAGCAACTGAACTTACTTTGCCATGCAGCTCCCTTTTATCTGAGCCTGCTGGACCCAGACTGATTGCTCGCAGCAATTCCTCCCTGGTTGGCTATACTTCATGTTATTTCTCTGGGCTGCTTGGAAGATTTACCTCCATTGCTTCTTTCAATTCAGGACATGATTAACTTCTGCTATGCCTGTGCAGGGTAGGCACACCTGCTACAGTATTTCTAAGTCCACATGTGATGACGCAGTCAGGGTTCCCCCGTTTCTGCACCCCTGTAGCAGCAAGAACAGACTCCGCCAGTTGTAGAATAGAGAGGAGTGTTCCTTCAGGATACAGCACAGCATATATGTGATATGGCTACAGGGCCCAGAGCCAGGATGCCTCAGACTCTAGGGTTAGAGATCCATCACCCCTAGGCCCCCAGCTTAGTCTCTTCTCTCCATGCTTCCCAGACAGCAACTGCCTCCCTCCCAGGCCGGCCCCCCAGACAGGTGCTGGTCTCTGCCTTCCTCCCTTTGTCTCTCTCCCTGGGAGGCTGAGCCTAGGTGTCTGGGTTAATACACATTTGGGAGAGTCAGTGAAAATCTCACATCACAGCGCAGGGGGACCCCAGGTTACAGAGCAGACAGCACTCCCACTATGCCACACCACATCAATGAATGTAGCTCCTTATAACATCGCTGTGATGTTGGCGGCATTATTTCTATTCTGTTTATGAGAAGCTGAGGTACAGAAAGTCAGCTGATTTGCCCAAGATCATACTGCAGGGCAGCAACAGAGACAGGAAAAGAAACGAAGAATCCTGACTTTTAAGTCTGTTCTCTGAGTTTTTGCCCCCACTGTCAATCTTATTGACCAAGGACAACTCTTAACAGCTGTTATGAAAAAATACAGGTCTGTCTCTGTGATCAAATCCCCTTTGTGCTGTCATTCCCACAGACAAAGGAAGTCATTGTGGCTCCTTCACTTCTCAGATGCATTTAGGAGCCTAACTTAATAGGTTTGAAAATTCTGGCTTGCATTTTTATGCCTGCTGTAGCATAATTTTAATTGTCATTCTGGGGGATATATTGTACACGTGGTTTATTGCGGATTTTTTTTATCCAGAATGCACTGAATTTCAAAGCCTCACATTAAATTATCTTTATCCCAGTGTGAAACCTCAGCCCAGGTATGGAAACATGACTGGATCAAACTGATGACACATCAGCAGTACTTTTCTCCCCCTCCCCCACTACCAGAAGGAAAAAAAAAAAGCTTGCTGTTTCAAAAAGCATTCCACTATGTAAGGATTTGGTTCAAACAAACCATATGGTTGTCAGAGAAATTATCTTAAATGAGAAGACAAGGAAGAACTCTTCAACAAGCAAGACAATTACACTAAAACATCTGAATCAGTCAACTGCATAATGAATGTAAAGGAAAGCAGTTTAACATTCTGGTAGACAAATATCTTACTGACCACAGCCACAGCTGCTATTGCTGTTGCCAGTGTCCTGGACTCACTGAAGCTTCTTTTTTGAACATCTGGAGGCTTTAATTCTCTTGGGTGCATATGTGACATTGAGGGATTATCTGAGGTGCTGTCAACTATAGGGGAACAGGCATGCCAAAAGATACCTTGTGGGAACATCTTCAGTTTCGAGCACCCATCTCACAGAAAACAACTCCTCCAGGTACTTTACAAGAGTATCGATTTCTTGTTATGCCTGGAAGGAAGCCTTTGGCTCAGCTCTGGTTGAATCAATACCACGAGGGAAGTCAATGCAGTCAGTCTACACAATGTCATTCTGCAATTTAGTACCTCATGTTTTGACTTGCATATTGCAGCAGGGACTCCACAGCATGTTAGCCATTGCAGACATTCTACCTGCAGTAGCAGAAACTCACTGTAGTAAATAATGCTACCCAGTACGAGAGCATTCAGCAAATCATCGCCATCTACTTCTTCAAGGCGGTGGAATTCTTAGAGTAGCTATCTTTATATTTTTCTTCTGACACAATTACTGCTATGCAGAGAAGCAAGGCTGCAGAGTGCAGATATTTAACATTTGGGCCAACTCAGTGTGGGAGGAGCTTGTTTACGTAACCGGTCAAGGGTGCTGAGGTAAAATGATATATATTTAACCCTGTAACATTACTGCACTTTCACCTACTTCTTTGCTCATGCACAGGCTAGAGTTCAGGTATTTCAGAGCTTTTTTGAAGGCGTGTCGGACAGAATTAGGCCATGGGGAAAGAGTGCCATATAAAGATAGATGCATAGATAAACATATTTTTTCTTAAGCAACTATTATTCAGTCACTTCCCACACAGGTTCCTCACTTTGTTGTTGTGATATAAGTTTTAGTGAAAGAGATATCTAGCCTGCACACACATGTGCACACTCCATCTCATCTTTTGACAGAGATGACTTCTCAAGCTCTGCAGAATGGTATCCATGTGCATCACCTGGACACCTCGGAGCCAGAGGAGAAAAGACAGCCCCACATCTCCCTTCCAAACACCTCAAAATTTCCTCAGCAAAGCAGTCTGAAGAGCCGCACAGCCATCCATAAGTCCAGTCTTAGAAACAATAGGGCTACGTCTACACTGGCCCCTTTTCCGAAACGGGCATGTTAATTTCACAGGTCGTAATAGGGAAATCCGCGGGGGATATTTAAATATCCCCCGCGGCATTTAAATAAAAATGTCCGCTGCTTTTTTCCACTTTGAAGTGGGAATAAGAGATCCTCCGGGAAAGGGCTTTTTTCCGGAGGATCGGGGCCAGTGTAGACGTTCTTTTCTGGCTTTTCTAAAAGCCGGAAAAAAGCGGCGGACATTTTTATTTAAATGCCGTGGGGGATATTTAAATCCCCCGCGGATTTCCCTATTACAAAGTTTAAAATTAGCATGCCCCTTTCGGAAAAGGGGCCAGTGTAGACGAGCCCTAGCTGTCTTTCTCTGCAGCATCCAAAGAGATAGGAATCTGTAGGGTGGAAGCAAAGTGTCAAGTGCACTGGGACTAACCTCTCACAGCTGACAAAACTTTGTCTCTCATTGGCTAGTAATAGTCACTGAGGCTATGTCTACACTACAGAGTTTTTTTCAGAAAAACAGCAATTTTTCCAGAAAAACTTCACTTACGTCCACACTGAAATCGCATTCTTTGGGGGAAAAAATCGAAAGAACAGAGGGACTTTTCTGACATTGGTAAACCTCTTTCTTCAAGGAAGAAGCCTTTTTCCAAAAGAGCTCTTTCGGAAAAAGGTGTGTGTAGACGGGGAAGAGGGAGTTCTTTCACAAGAAGAGGAAAGAGGAAAAAGCACAGGTGCTTTTTTTTTTTTTTTACTATGGTGGCAACTCCGACCATAGTAATCACAGCTGAAATGCGAGAGAGCGTTGTCACGGGGCTCAGACACGGACCTCCCTGGTCATGTTCCCCAGCCCCTTTTTCTGCTCCAGCTTTCCTCCTGTTCTGCCGAACCGAGAGATTCCATCACTCTTCCTGGTCGTCCCGACAATCCCCTGAGCAGGGAGGTGAGGGGGCCGGGCCCTCCCTCTCTCTAGACCCCAGCCCAGGGCCCTAAGGCAGGGGAGAATAACCTCTCTCCCCTCACCTGGCTGATGGGGCTACCCGACTGCTCTCTGCACCCGCCCTGGGCTGCTTCCTCACCCCCACTCACCAGAGTGCTTCTTGTGCTGCTTCTTCAAGGCCCTGAGCCTCTTCATCCGGTGCTCTCCCTGGCCTCCTTGGCCCCAATGTCCCTGCCTGCTTTATCTTATGGAGGGTGCCGCCCCTCCTCTCCAGGACGCCTGCACTGGCATCTCACAGGTGGCTCCTCCCCCTTTCCTGCTGCCCCCGCCCGTCCTTCCCCGGGTCAACGTCACCGGGCATCGGAATTTCCTCTGGGGCATTAGTGGGGGTACCGGCCCTGATGCTAGCGGAGCAGTGCTCCTCCACCGCTGCCACCATCTCTCCCGGCACGGGTAAAGCCTCCCCTGATGCGTCCGGGGAAGCAGCGGCCAAGCTGCCAGCCGGGCGTCACGTCTCTGCTGCCTCCACCGCCGCTTCCCTCGCAGCGGGGAAAGCCTCTCCGTATCCCTCTGATCCCTGGGGGAGGGCGCAGTTAGTGCGGGGTTGCGCCACCCTGTCACAAGCGTCCATTCAGTGTGGATGCTCTCTTTCAAAAAAGCAGAACGCTTTTTCGATGCGCTTTGGCTGTGTGGACGCTCTCTTTTGAAAGAATTTTTTTGGAAGATCTCTTCTGGAAAAGCTTCTTCCTAAAGATGCCTGCAGTCTAGATGTAGCCTGAATCCACAGGGCAGTCTCCAGCATCCATATTTATAACCTTTTCCCCACTAACCTAGCTACTGAACCACTTGCCTTGAATGGAAACCCTCTGCACAGCTTCAAAGACAGCAACCAAGTATGCCTTGTAAGAACCACACTCCCTCAAGATATTTCTTTAACTTTGGAACTAAGTGCTTTGTGCTGTTCTCTGCTTGTGTGATCTAGGAAGTCCTACATCATACTTGATCTGCTCCTCTTCCGCATTTATTTACAGAGTTGATTGGACTCAGCTGAGAGTCCTTGTTTCTAATTGGTAATTCCTAGAGCTGACATCCCCGCTGAGCATATCTAGGCACTAAGCCTTAGACCGTGTATGGGGAAAAGGAAAGATGACACAGCAACTGCACTGGATCCCCCACTCCCTGCAGAAATCAGGAAAACTGAAATCACTTAAGACCTGGGTTAAGTGGTGGAACCTCAGAACCTGACATTATGGGAGCAGCAAGCAATGGTGGCTAGTGTCAGCAAAAAGGCAGGGGCAAAGAAACAGCAGCATTTCTGTGACAGTTGCAGAGGCAGCAGTAAAGGCATTGCTCAGTGTCTGCCCCTGGGGGAGGGGCGGAGGCGAACCCCTATGAACTCTGGGTCTTTATTAACCAAGGACAGCCAGCTGTGGGTGGGATGTAGCAGAAGAAGAGGTGAGTGCTGTTTTAAAGGGACACTGCTTTGTTCGATGATCCTATCTCAAGGAAGGAAACTGAGGAAAAGGACACTGCCCACTGCACTTCATGGTTGGGTATATTTATAGACAGATCTGTTTGAATATGCTTGTGGTGTTTTCCCAGATTCATGCTGGGTTCCCTTTCCCTTGTAATAAAAATTATACACAGACTTCCTTTTTGAGGTGCCCTGGGGCAGTGTTACATTTTCCCAGATTACTAGACTTGCGCTTGGGCTGGTTCTGTTTTTCATTGTTAGGAGGACTCTCTGATCCATTGAACCCAACCATTGCTGCTGCTGACTCCACCTGGCGGAAGGGTGACACTTCTATGGTGTTTCTTCACTTCACCTTCTGAGGAAGATCCAGCTGCCTGCAGTGGTTGTGGGCAGATAGTGTAGAAGGGTATTCGAATCCTCGGTGACCACCAATATTATCTCATAATTTCCTTGCACTCCCTCACTGGTCTGTATCCATCTATAGAGCCTTGTGTGTATACAATTATATAGCCATGGATTAAGATATTCATTGGTATCTAGAAGTTTGGGGTATCCTAGGAACCACAGCAGTGAAAGGAGCAAAACCTGGAGCCACCGCTCGCACGAGCCAGTGTCCCATGCTGGCAGCTCTGCCAGTGTGGTCATACCATCCACAGCCACACAAACTGAGGTGGGCACCACGCTCACCGGCACACTCCTGGAGAGGACACTGAGACAGATCTGTGGAAGGGTCAGGGCAGGCCTGGAGGTGGGGCTGTACAGCCACACTGGAGGAGCTGTCTGCACAGGGCTCTGGCTCCTGAGAGCAGGGGGGCTACATTCTGCTCCTGTCCTCACTGTGGTTCACAAGAGAGCCCCTACAGTTCACCAGAAACCTATTTATATCCCTGAAAAATCTGCAGCTGTGGATATCAATTGATATCTGTTCAAGGCTCTATCCATCCATCATCTCTGTTGTTATAGTGGGATCATAAGCTCTTTGGGGGTTGGGACCAGCTTTTTGCTCTGTATTTGTATGGCACCTGGCACAATGGGGTCCCGATCCATGTCTGGGCTCCTAAGCATGATGATGGTAATAATAAAAAAGGAGAGGGTGAGCAGCCAGCTCTGTGAGGTATTGATTGGCATCAGCCATAATTTGTTGTTCTGTCAAAGATTCAGCATGCCAATTATGGGTAATGATGTGCAGTTGCTTAAAACTGATTGTAAATTGCATCTGACTGATTGGCAGACTAATGAGCTGAGGTTGTGGGAATCGACATTGGGCACACACGGTACCTTTTCATGCCATCAGCTATTTTTGCAGCTGCAGGGGTTCTTCGTCTGTTCGTGAGAGGATGGATTCAACTGGCAACTCTGCAGAAGCACTTCACATGAGCATTTTGGGTGGTTTGTTGCCCTGTGTGATTTGCTCCTGGCTGGTCTCCACCCACTCAGAGCCTCTCCACAGGCCTGCTTGTGCACTTTACACCACAATTTTTTTTTGTCAACATTCATGGTGTCTATGTAAAATCTGCTTTTTACCTATTAGACAGAGATGCTGAGAGTAAAATACACTCTTTTCCCCTGGAGAAGCTGCCCCACACTTCCAGTCATCCTTCAAAAGATTGCTAAAATACATATGAAAATGATGCAGGTCTGGCTGATCATTACAGAAGAGAGCCAAGGCAAAACAATGTTTCTGCTGTACCTGCCTTCATGTTTGTTTAAACAAGAGTTAATTTTGAACCCTACAAGTGTTCATTGTAAGTACATTTGTATGTGTATATATATTATATATACTTCCCTAAAACAAGTATGTGAGAGAAAGAGAAATTTGTATACACATATGAATGCTTAACACACCATTTACAGGTGCTTAGACAAGACATTAGTACTTCATAGCTACGACCTTACCATATTCACAAATCATTTTGGCTAATGTCAGTCATAGGATTTTAAGAATTGTGAATTTCATCTCTATAAACTTGAGACTCTCTGGTCCAGCAGCATCTGTGGCCCAAGAGGACTATGGATGTTCCAGGATCAGTATCCTGATGTGCAGCTGATGCCAACTCCAGCCCTGGGGAAGCTGGTGGTGGCTGCTGGCTGCTCCTGGGTGGATGGCTTGGTCTGGGGCTGCATTGCACCCCAGCAGTGGTCCAGGAGCCAGGTGTGATGATGGGGATGTGAGCCTATTGCAATGCAGGGGAGGGGGCCAGAGGCCATTGTGCAGCCTAGTTGGGCTGCCACTGCCTGGGGGCCTGGTAGCCAGCAAGCTACCACACTGCATGGGGGAAGGGGAAGGGAAGAACAGAGAAGCCCGGAGCATGGCTCATCTGGGATGTGGGGAGCCGGGAAGCCTGACATGTGGCTCAGCTGAGCTGGGGGAGCTGGGTTAGGGAGGTGGGAGCTGGTGTATGGCTAAGCTGGGCTGGGGGGCAGAAGCTGGCGTGCAGCTTAACTGGGCTGGGGATGGCCCAGCTGGACTAGAGGGAGGGAAGGGGATGCAGGCAGCATGACCCAGCTGGGCTACACATGGGAGCTAGTGGCGCAGCAGTGCAGCAGGTGGGGCTTACAGCAGGGGGGCCAGAAATGACCTCCTGTGATCCGGCAAAATCCCTCATCTAGGATCAGTCAGGTTCTGAGGGTGTCAGACTTTTCAGGTTCAACTTGTATTTAAATCTGAAATATGATGATATCATTATAAGGGTCCTGACCCCAAAAGGAGTTTGGTGGGGGTGAGTTACAAGGTTACTGCTACCTGTCTGTACTGATGCTGCTGGCCATAGAGCTGGGCAGCTGGAGAGTGGTGGCTGCTGACTGGGAACACAGCCCTGAATCCTGAGCTGCTGCAGCGGCAGCACGAAAGCAGTGATGGCATGGCATGGTATAGCCACCCTTACTTCTGAGCTGCTGCTGGTGGGGCGCTTCCACATGGCCGAAAACCACTGCTTTCCAGACACCCAGGTCTGAAGGAAGAGTAGAAATAAGGAGGGTCATAACATGACCATCCCCTAAAATAACCTTGTGATGCCTGTGCAACTCCCTTTAGGGTCAAAGACGTCCCGTTTGAGAAATGCTGGTCTAACCCATGGAATCTGAATAGCATAGGGGAAAACACACAAGACCACATTTCACAGGGAGAGAACAAATTTCACAGTCTGTGATGCATTTTTCATTACCATGAATTTAATTGGGCCCTATTCATAGCCTATTGCAAGGAGATGAAACCTACGCTTTTCTCTTTTATCTACAAGTTATGAAAGCAGTTGTAGATGCAATATAAGTAAAATGCTTTGGAGGGGTAGCCGAGTTAAACTGTAACAGGAAAATCTTAAAAAACAACAAATAGTCCAGTAGCACCTTAAGCATGTAGATGGTATCATGAGCTTTCGTGGGCACAACCCACTTCTTCAGATGACCAGAGTATTAGAAGTCCAGATCCAAGAATAAATAAGGGAAGGGGGCGGAGGGAGGAGGAGAAAAAGAGAAAAAAAGAGGGGAGGAAAAAAGAGAAACAGTGAGTTGATGGTTCAAATAGTTACAAGAGGCTGATAAGAACAATTAGCATCTCCATTGTTTGTTAGTTTGGTTAAGTCATTGGAACGTGGAAGATAGTGCTCACTAGCAGATGTCCCTATTCATACCATCAGCATAAGAATTAAACTTGTGAATGAAGTTAAGTTCCAACCCTTCTCTGAGTATTTGGCTTGTGGAAATGGCCTGAAACAAAGAGGTGACTTAGAGATCCATTAATGAGTGTTCAGGCAGATTAAAGTCTTCTCCAACAGGTTTTTGTGTCTTGCCTTTTCAGATATCTGATTTGTGTCCATTAATTCCATTTGTGTCCATTAATTGGCCAATATACATGGCAGAGGGGCATTGCTGGCATTTGATGGCATAGATCACATTAGTGGATTTCAAAAAGAAATAGCAAAATGTGTTTTAAGTACATTAGAAGCAGGAAGAATGCTAAAAAACCAGTGGGTCCCCTAGACGATCGAGATATAAAAGGAGCAATAAAGGACGATAAAGCCATTGAGGAGAAACTAAATGATTTCTTTGCTTCAGTCTTCATGGCAGAGGATGTTAGGGAGATTCCCAAATCTGCACCGTCCTTTGTGGGTGATGAATCTAAGAAGCTGTCCTGGATTGAAGTGTCATTAGAGGAGGTTTTGGAACAAATGGAAAACTTAATGTTAACAAATCACCGGGACCAGATGGCATTCATCCAAGGGTTCTAAAAGAACTCAAATGGGAAATTGCTGAACTATTATCTGTGGTTTGTAACCTATCCTTTAAATCGGCTTCCGTACCTAATGACTGGAAGGTAGCTAACGTGACACCAATATTTAAAAAGGGCTCCAGAGGCGATCCTGGCAATTACAGACCAGTAAGTCTAACTTCAGTACCGGGACAATTAGTCGAAACAATAGTAAAGAATAAAATTGTGAAGCATGTAGAAGAACATAATTTGTTGGACAAAAGTCAACATGGTTTCTGTAAAGGGAAATCATGTCTTTCTAATCTATTAGGGTATGTCTACACTACAGCAATATTTCGAATTAACTTATTTCGAATTAATTAATTTGAAATAAGCTAATTCGAAATAACACGTCTATACCCAAAAACTAATTCAAAATAGCGTTTTGCTGTTTCGAAATAGTGCCTCCACAATGATTGTACCCTGGATCTCATTTAAGGGCAGCTGAAATTGGTTCCAGCAGGACATCAGGTCAGTAGTTGCTTTGTGTGGCTGCTGTCTGAGGCTATCTGAGGCTCGTGCTTAAAAGGACCCCCCTGGACAGCTGGTTCTCAGCTTTCCTGCTTGCTTGCCTACCTCGCCGAGGGACAGCAAAGCGTTTTCCTCTCCGCCTACTTCGGTCACTCTCCTTTGGGACACTGCTACACTCGGCACCATGGAGCCAGAGCCACCCCTGGGCACTCTGGTGCTCATGTTAAACGTCTTGCTGCAAGCCTAGCAGCAATTGATGGAAGCTGCCTGGCACCTTCTGCTGCAGGCCAGATCCCTGGCCCTCCCCGTGGCCCTCCTAGGGGCCCTGGAGGCATGGTGACCAGATGCCAGCATGCCCCGCCGCATCTGGTGTCTGCACACCAGCAGCGACTGGTGGGACCGCATCGTCCTGGAGTGCTTGGGAGACCAACAGTTGACCCAGAACTTCAGGATGAAGAAGGACACCTTCCTGTAGCTCTGCGAGTGGCTCACCCCTGCTCTGCGGCGACGGGACACACGCATGAGGCCCACCATTCCCCTCGACAAGTGGGTGGCCATCGCCCTCTGGAAGCTCTCTACGCCGGATAGCTACCGATCTGTCGGGAACCAGTGCAGCGTGGGGAGATCCACCGTCAGAGCGTTGCTCATGCAGGTACGGCACTCACCAGCCACTGGGCCAGGACAGGGGGCTACAAGGAGGATGTGGGCTGCCCCAGGGAAAATGTGGGGAGGTGGTGTCCATCCCGGCCGCGCTACAGACTGCCCGTGGTGGCCAGGATTGCAGCGGGGGTTGCTCCTGGGAGTGGGGCATGGAGCATTGGTGGGGAAAGAACACTCCCAGCCACCTGGGGACCCCAGTGACCCTCGGTTTTGTGTGTCTCTCTGAAGGTGGTAAAGGCCATTAACAGGGTGCTGTTCTGCAGAGTCATCCACCTCACTGACCCGGACTCGGTCATCCAGGGGTTCTGCGCCCTTGGCTTCCCCAATTGCGGGGGGGGCAATCAACGGGACGCACATCCCCATCTGCACCCTGGACCACCAGGCCTCCCTCTACATTAACTGCAAGGGGTACTTCTCTGTGATCCTGCAGGCCATGTCTGACCACCAGGGCCAGTTCACGGACATCAGCGTGGGCTGGTCCAGCAAGGCACACGACACGCGGGTGTACCGCAACTCCTCCATGTGCCAGAGGCTGCACGCTGGGACTTTCTTCCCTGACCGCAACATCAGGGTCGGGGACATGGACATGCCAGTGTGCCTGCTGGGGGATGCGGCCTACCCCCTACAGCCCTGGCTCATGAAGCCCTACATGGGACACCTCAGCCTCTCCTGGCAGGCCTTCAATGCCAGGCTCAGCAGGGCTCTCATGTTGGTCAAGGAGGCCTTCGGCCGACTGAAAGCACGGTTTAGGTGCCTCCTCACCCACTTCGACCTCTCCCAGCACAATATTCCGCACGTGGTGGCAGCATGCTGTGTCCTCCACAATTTATGTGAGAGGATAGTGGAGGCTTTCCTGCCAGCCTGGATGGCAGAGGGTGACCGCTTGGCTGGCGAGTACACACAGCCCCACACAGTTGCCAGCCGGGAGGCCCTTTGGGGGGCTGTCTGCATCCAGGAAGCCCTGCGGGAGAGCTTCCAGGCTGATGAAGACTGAAGTCCCCCTGGCGTGCCCCGCTGGAGCCTGGGGCCTTACATTCCTCCCCCACCTCCTTCCCTTTTCACCTCACTAACCCCCCCCCCCTTCCTGATCTACAATAAAAACACCTGTGTGGCCACAAAAAAAGTCTTTATTTCACATAACTGGGGTGGGAGGAGGGAGGGAATGAAGGCGGGAGAGGGGAGGTTAAAGCGACTGGGACTTTTCAATTTAGAAAAGGGGAGACTAAGGGGGGATACGATAGAGGTATATAAAATCAGGAGTGGTGTGGAGAGGGTGACTAAAGTTATGTATTAGATCCCATAATAGAAGAACTAGAGGACACCAAATGAAGTTAATGGGTAGCAGGTTTAAAATTAATAAAAGAAAGTTCTTCTTCACACAGCACGTAGTCAACCTGTTAGGTCCATAAAAGGCTATTAGACAGGGGATAGAAATGGTGTCCCTGGCCTCTGTTTGTCAGAGGCTGGAGAGGGATGGCAGGAGACAAATTGCTTGATCTTATCTTCAGTCCACCCTCTCTGAGGCACCTGGTGCTGGCCACTGTCGGCAGACAGGCTACTGGGCTAGATGGATGTTTGGTCTGACCCAGTACGGCTGTTCTTATGTTCTTATGTGGATGTGCAGTTAAATGAGCCTCTGATTTGGTGGCTCCTCTAGCTTCCATCCCAGACACATTTCTCAGTCTATTGTGTACAGCCAGGCCCTGAGATACAGCCGGATTTTCTCCGGTCCCACAGACAGAGACGGGCACCTGCAGGAGCTGTGCAAAGCATTCTTGAGACTCAAATTCCTACCCGGAGAGGTGAGAAGGCAGATCAAGAGAGCCAAAAGAGTGCCCAGACATGAACTACTTCAGGACGGGCCTAGAAGAGAGGACGGCAGGGTTCCACTCATCATCGCCTGCAGTCCACAGCTTGGACCGCTCCAGCGCTTTGTCAACATTCTGCAACCTATCCTAGAGGGTGCCCACTTGCTCTCAGAGGCTTTGGGGGAAGGGCCGGTTCTTTCCTGCAGATGGCCTCCTAGTTTTGAACAGTTTCTTTCCAGTGGCCATGCAGCATGCCTCCATCGTGGTCATCCAGGAGCACACTCCTGTGGTCAGCCCCAGTGCCAACTCTGAGTGTGTGTCTACACTGGTGATTTCTTTGCTGGACCTAATCACATCGGCCACCAAATCAGAGGCTTATTGTATTTAAAAACAGAAGATATAGTAAGAATTATTGTATTAGAAATACTATATGTCACATAGAAAATATAAGGTCACTATATGCATCTTCAAGAACAGTGTAATGCTGAACAGAAACAGGAAAGACTAACATTAATTATGAAATATTTTATACAAAAAAATTTAATAGTTTCAACACATTTCATCTTCTGTGAATTTAATAAACAGATATGAGTTTTCATGATATTTGCCATCGGTAACATTTCTAATACTGGTAAATTTCTCCATGGATAGGAGATCCCATGATTTATTAAACTGTTCATTTCTAGGGCTGCTGCTGGGGGTTTCCATTCAGGA
Organism: Pelodiscus sinensis; assembly: GCF_049634645.1. Taxonomy (NCBI): domain Eukaryota; kingdom Metazoa; phylum Chordata; order Testudines; family Trionychidae; genus Pelodiscus; species Pelodiscus sinensis. The sequence continues at coordinate 314,485,347 of NC_134711.1, forward strand.
GCTAGAACCACTCTGGCAGCTAAATAAGATGGTTGTAAAAGACAGCAAGGGGAACTATTATCAGGACCACCTTCATAGTCTGAAAGTGCTAATCCTGGTGTGAGATTAATTTAGGGGTGTAGATGTTAATATTAGTTATTATTTGTATAACAGAAGCACCTAGAGGCACCTTCTGTGAATAGGTCCTCAGAGTGCTAGGCACTGTAAGAATGTACAGTGAAAGACAATCCCTGCCACCATGATTTGAGTCTAAAAAAGAAGGTGGATGAAACAGACCAGCTGATTAGGGTAACAAATATAGAACAAGATAGATCATATGAAAATGATGCACTTCTGAGGGATTGGCAAGCAAGGGAACCTAGGCAAAATATTGTTTCTGCTATTCCTGCTTTCAAATCATTTGATATTGAAACATGAGTAATTTTGAACCCTAAAAGTATTTGTGTATGTACATTATATATAAACGTCTGTTACTTTCAGTGCAGTGTGTGTGTGTGTGTGTGTATGTGTGTGAGAGAGAGAGAGAGAGAGAGAGAGAGAGAGAGACAGACAGACAGACAGACAGACAGATAGACAGACAGACAGACAAATGTTTAGATACACACTCATTGTTTATAAGTAATAGAGAGGTAGCTGTGTTAGTCTGATATTGGCAAACCAAAGGGAACAAATATGTAGCACTTTAAAGACTAACAAGATAGTTTATTAGGTGATGAGCTTTCATGGGGAAGACCCACTTCTTCAGATCATATTCTGAAAGTGAATTGGCATGACCATATATAACAAAGGAATACAATGAAGAATGTAAACAGATGATGTACACCCCCAGCTTCTGTTCTAATATCTGATTTGTTGTACATCATTTGTTAATTTTTTTCATTGTATTCCTTTGTTATATATGGTCATGCCAATTCACTTTCAGAATATGATCTGAGGAAGTGGGTCTGCCCCATGAAAGCTCATCACCTAATAAACTATCTTGTTAGTCTTTAAAGTGCTACATATTTTTTCTTTTTGTTTTACTCATTGTTTATAAATATTTATATGGGACATAAGTGATTCATAGCTTATGTCGGGAAGCCTATTTCATTCTTTGAGGCATACTATTTTCTCTTTTTACTATTATTTATTGGAACTAGTAAAAAACCTGACCTTGAAACAGGGGTGAAGTGACTTGCTCGAGGTCATATAGCAGTCATTGTCAGTGCTCACACATCTGAACTCAGAAGTTCTACATACTGCTTGTTGCCTTTACATTTATCACCACCTTTACAAGCACAGTAAAATCTATACTACAACCATAGCTTCCCATATTGCTGCATATCCACCCATTCCAAATTTGCCATGACCTAAGAATCTTTCAGGAGTCCCATTGCATTAGAGGTAACAAGGATCTTCTAATATTGAAGAGACTAACAAACATACTGCAATTCTGACTCACGTTAGAAAACCTTTTTGGCATTCAGTGTAAGAGTTTGAAGACTTGGGGTCCTCCTCCAAAGATTGTTGGCAAGCAAGGATGCCAGCACCCTGAACAAACACATCTCATAAAGGACCCAACCGAAGAACCTGGTGGTTTTTTATTCCCTTGACAATATAGTCCACTTTGAATTGTATCCACACATCATAAACATATCCATATTTCAGCTGGACCGAGTAAGCTCAACTCAGCAACCCAGCCAGAAATATTTCTCAAAACCCACCAGGTGGGTGCTGTCTTATTGTCAGTGCCATGGACTTTCCACCCTATTTAAAAGGGCTCCATGAAAGGGGTACCTGGAGTGCTTTGGGGCCTTTCATTTACCTTCTTTCCCTTGTTCAGAAAGACTTATGAAAGTCCACAAAGGGTGGGGCCCCCCTGCAGGACCTGAGGCCAGTCTATACTAGACTTGAAAGGTTAGTTTAAGGTATGCAACTCCAGCTAGGTAAATAATGTAGCTGGAGTTGACATACCTTAAGCCATGCTTGGTGCTGTCTTCACAGTGGGAGGTCAATAGGACCAAATGCACCTGTTGGCTTCCCTTACTCCTTGCGACTGCAAGGAGTACTTGTGCTGACTGGGGATGCCCTCATCATTCAATTTAGTGGGTCTTTACTAGACCTGCTAAATCAAATGCCAGAAGATCAATCTCCAGCACGTAAAGTATAGACCTGGTCTGAGAAACTGTAACCTGTGCTGGAATTACCCATGTTTTTCAGAACCTGAAGCGGTGATAACTTTTCCTGTTTCTCTCCAGGCAGTGTGAGAATAAATCAGTTATGGCACATGGGTTTGTCTGATAAATAATTGGCAAAAACCAGTGTGCTTTCACCTAAAACTACATTTTTATTAGAGCATCAAGCGCACATGCATGCACGCGCACACACAGTGTAGTAATAGGTTTAAAGCATTTCAATATTTTTATAGTTACCCGAAAGTCTGAAATTGTTCTGAAGGTTTAGCAAAATTGCAAGAACAATTTGTATAGTGGAGGTGCTGAGAGATGTTGAACCAAATTTTAAACCCTGAATATGATGGAATCTGCTTCAACCCAGGCGGTGCAGCAGCACCCCCAGCATCTCGAGTTCCCGCACCTATGAGGGGTCAGTGTCCAGGCTTCAAGGGGGCCCTCGTTCCATCTGACTGCTGGAGAGCTTAAATGGCAGATCCTTGACCAAAGAAAATTTCCTCAGACTGCTCCAAAACAAATTCTTTCATATAATCTTTTTATAGCTAACTTCAAACAAAGCACATAACCTGTCTTTACTCCTAGCGGGTCACCATAGTAACCCCCAATGGGTTACCAACTCTTCTACAAAACTACTTCAGCAAAACCACTCATTATTTCTTACCAAAACATGTCTACTCCTAACAATAATAGGACTTACCCATCAAAGGTGTCAGAGGCACTGCCATCTGAACACTCCTTCTATTTTAACAATACATTCACTTCTTCTTCCAACCTCCCATTACTATAGCAATAACTGCAAGTGGTTATTTGGCCATGCATTACAAGACCTAAGGTTTTCTTAGCCATGTGATGTTTGGTTTTCAGCTGACAGTGGCTGAACATTCAGAGGCTGACTTCATTATTGTAAAATTCTAGAGTAACAGAATCACCCAGGGTAAATAACCAGGTGCAGCCACGTTCTCTTACAATCTGGGAAGAAAAACCATAGGGGCTTCCTTTACAGACACAAAAATGTTCCATAATAATTTAGGATCTGTATCTCTCAGACCTTATGCTCAAAGATCTTCAATGTAGACTTCTGTCAATTTTTTTCTGTGATTGAGAAGATTAAAATGTTTCACTTTCTCTTGTGCATGTTATCTGTCTGTGGATATTTACTTACTAGTAAGAAATATAATTTGGAAGACCCTCCTCCCTTGGTCAGCTTGGAACTTTATACACTCTAGGGGTACGTATGTCTACACTACAACGTTAATTCGAACTAACTTAGTTCGAATTAGTTAATTCGAACTAAGCTAATTCGAACTAATGGATCTAGACTAAAAAACTAGTTCGAATTAGCGTTTTGCTAATTCAAACTAGCATGTCCACATTAAGTGGACCCTGAACCAGGCTTAAGGATGGCCGGAAGCAGTGCCAGCAGGGCATCAGAGGAGGACTTAGAGCGTGGAGATGCTGTCTCAGGCTAGCCGAGGGCTGCACTTAAAGGGTCCTGACCCCCACCACGGACAGACAGTTCTCAGGGGTGCCCCGCTTGCAAAGCAGTCCTAGCTTGGAGTGCCCGGAATACCCACACTGGGCACATCACAGCACTCGGCCATCAGCCCGGCTGCACTTGCCGCAGGCTGCCATCTCGGGAGAGGGGACAATTGGGGGCTGCAGGAGAGGTTCCACCCCAGAAGCCCGCAGAGCCAGCCCAGTCCTCCCCATCGGGGGCTCGTACCCCATTCCTCCCTCACCTCCTTCCACTTACCCTTCCCTAGCCCCTTTTCTTGATGTACAAAATAAAGGACAATTGTGTTCAAAAATGGAATCTGTCTTTATTGAACAAAACTGGGGGAGACTGGGAAAAGGAGGTGGGAGAGGGGAAGAGAGAGGCTGGGAGAGGGGAGGGCAACTAAAATGATCAGGGGTTTGGAACAGGTCCCATATGAAGAGAGGCTAAAGAGACTGGGACTTTTCAGCTTAGAAAAGAGGAGACGGAGGGGGGACAGGATAGAGGTCTCTAAAAGCAGGAGTTGGGTGGAGAGAGTGCATACAGAAAAGTTCTTCATTAGTTCCCATAAAGAAGGACTAGAGGACACCAAAGGAAAGGAATGGGTAGCAGGCTTCAAACTAGTAACAGAAAGTTGTTCTTCACAAAGCAAAGAGTCAACCTGTGGAACTCCTTGCTGCAGGAGGCTGTGAAGGCTACAACTAGAACAGAGTTTAAAGGGAAGTGAGATCAAGTCATGGAGGTTGGGTCCATGGAGTGCTATTAGCCAGGGGGTAGGAGCGGTGTCCCTGCCCAAGGTTTGTGGAAGGCTGGAGAGGGATGGCACGAGACAAATGGCTTGGTCACTGTCTTCAGTCCATCCCCTCCAGGGTCCCTAGGGTTGGCCGCTGTCGGCAGACAGGCTACTGGGCTAGATGGACCTTTGGTCTGACCCAGTACGGCCATTGTAAGCTCAGGGCTCAGGGTCGGGGGTCTCAGTTGACCCCTTTGATTTTCATGCACACCTGCTCCTGGGTAGCCAGGCTGGCAGCTCTCCTGCCCTAGCCGGCCACTTTCCTGTGCCTAGTGTGGAGATCGTGGACGAGGTCCACGATGTCCGCACTAGCCCAAGCGGGTGCCCGCCTCTTGTGGTCCCGGGCAAGCTCCCGGGAGCCGCCAGCCTGGTCCCGGGAAGAGGGGGAGGGCTGGGGGGCATCGGGTGGGTGGCTCGATCCGTGCCAGGTGCAGGGTCTGCTGGCTGGGTGCTGGCAGGCTTGCACCTGGCACGGGCACCGTAGCCAGCCCGTGCCCCTTTAAGGAGTCCGGGGCCGGGAGAGGGGCAGACGAGTTTCCCTGGTGTTGGCCAGAGTGGCCACCAGGGAAAGCTGGGAAGGGCTAGCCTCCCACTAGTTCGAATTAAGGGGCTACACAGCCCTTAATTCGAACTAGTAAGTTTGAACTAGGCTTAATCCTCGTGGAATGAGGATTACCTAGTTCGTACTAAGCGCTCCGTGAGTTCGAATTAAATTCGAACTAACGGAGCGCTAGTGTAGCGCCTATGAAAGTTAGTTCGAACTAATGTGCGTTAGTTCGAACTAACTTTGTAGTGTAGACATACCCTAGTTTATCTAGAGTCAGAATTACTCTAGTGAGAATATACTCACTAGAATTCCCAGTGATGTCAGTGTGGGACAGTTGATGAGAAGAACTGCTCTCCGGTGGAAATAAGGTGAGCCCTCAATGTCTGAAGGAAAGAATTTTGAAAAGATTATGCTGAAAACAAGTGTTGTCCTGGTCTAGGGGATAATATTACAGTACTGTGAATCAGGAAACTTGATTTCAGCTCTTGGTTATGCCACTAAACTTCTAGATGACCATTAGACATGTCAATTCACCACTTTGTTCTTCTCTTTCCGCTTCCCAGATTTTGGCCATGTGGAGGGTACACTCTTCAGGAGAGGAACAGTGTCTTGCTATGTGTTGTGAAATGCCTAGCTCAGTATTCTGGTTTGGGCCTCTAGGTGCTACTGTGCCATAATAAATAGAGATGAAGATAAAATGGAAGCATTATTTTATCTGAAATTATTTGTAGGTCATCACTATGGTTTTTTTTCCCCCTTTCAATTCCATGAATAAGTTGGGTAAATCCCTCTCTTGGCCAAACTTAATATCCTGATGATGTAAAACTGGAGAACACAAAGGAGAAAATGGAGGAGATAATGGTTATGAACATATCTTTGCCTTGAGGGTAAGTGACACTTCAGTGCATTCTCTTTCCATTGAGAGAGGTTTAAGATTCTCATCTATAATAAAACCGTAGTAAATTCCTGAGCTAATTGAACCATGGTTTGTTTTCTGAAGTTGTACTGTTCTCTTCACTTACCTTCACATTCAAGAAGAATATGCTGACAGCTAGTTGGTCCACTGAAAAGGAGAATCCTGATGATGCTTCCCCATGGGCATCCATACTGAGGAGAGGATGGCTGCATTCTAGGTTACCCGAGAGCAGACACATGGTGAAAAGTGATCAGATTGACTACCTTAAATGAGCCATGTTATTTGGAGCTGTACACCATTAAAGCCCACACAGTAGTAGATCATTTCCCCTATTTATCCTAAGGTCTTGTTTGTCCTCTGAGCCTTCAGAAATGGGAATAAATAACTATTTTGTGGAGGGAGAGCTAAACTTTAAAAGGCAGTTGAATATTACTTTATGAAAACTTGACAAATGGAGTTATGGTACCAAAGTATTAATAAAAGTGAGATAAATGAGCTGATGTTCCAAATTAATTATTTCCCTTATTAATGCAATGTCCACCTTTCCTTTTTTAAAAGGGGGGGGGAGGGTTAAAGTTCCCCCAAGAACTCTGGCTACAGAGGGAGAGGCATTGTTAGTCTCTTTTGGCAAAAACAACAAGAAGTCCGGTGGCACTTTAAAGACTAACACATTTATTAGGGCATTAGAGCATAAGCTTCCATGAGATACAACCCACTTCCTCAGATTCTGAAAGGAAAAGAAAAGAAAAAAAGGAATGGAAACAGAGAGTGCCACTCTCCCATCTCTGTATCCTGTCCTTGTTTCTTTTCTTTTCTTTTCTTTTCTTTTCTTTTCTTTTCTTTTCTTTTCTTTTCTTTTCTTTTCTTTTCTTTTCTTTTCTTTTCTTTTCTTTTCAGGAAGTGAATTGTTTCTCACCAAAACTTAATCCCTAACATCCTAATAAATTAATTAGTCTTTAAAGTACCACCAAACTCCTTGTTTTCCCCCAAACTTCTGTGGTTTATGCACATAAATAAGCAGGATTGTGTTGTAGCTATGTTTGGGCTTTGAATTGGCTTTTTTTTGGCTAAGCACTGGAAGAATACTATTTTAAAAGATCCATGTTAGCAAGACACATCTACCACAGTAGTACATAAAATGTTAAATCTTTTCTTTTGTCCACCATCTCTTAACTTGACAGACTGGTGATCTGAACGCTTTCTGACATTATTCAGAAGTCACTACACGATTAAGTGTTCTGGAAAATAGTTGCTTGAAAGAGAGCCTCACGTCTAAGCTTTGTAAACTGAATAGATATTCTAAAAGCATTCCTGGAGCTATTGGACTGTGAAAATATCAGCAAACAACATGAGAAACAGTACAATTTACTTGAACTGTCCTTATCTAACCCATGTTGCTCTCACATCCACATGTTTGCAGCACGGTTACATCACATACTCTCTCTCTTCCTAAAAAGCACCAGAAGGCAATTCAGATTCTTGCTGAAGTGGCCTAGAGGTCAGACCAAGATACGGTTGCATAGACAGTCAACTGAGCATTGCAAAATGTACTGGAGAAAAGAATTGAGGAACTTTTCAGTGCTTAATGTTCACATTTTATAGACACTGCACTCTGGCAAAAGAGCAAAAGGACTGGAAGTACAGATTGTGATGTGGGATTCATTTGTGTGAGAGACCAAGGTTAGAGAAAGAAAAGAAACTGGGCAGAGCCAGTCATGTGTCCAGGATATGCACAATGAATGAATGACTATAGAAACTAGACATCTTCCATATACAAAAGTTCAATGTGCCCTGGTATTTCATGGGGTTACCATATTGAATCAGATCAATGGCTTGTCTAGTATCTTTGTCTCTGGCGGGAGCAACACCTGATGACTCACAGGAATAGGCAAACCCTTCCACTGATTTTGATATAACCACTTTTTTTCCAAAGGACTTTTTTTTTCAGACGAAATGTCAATGAGCTATATCTTTAAAACAAAAAACAAACAAAAAGAATATCCCTACAACCCGCCCCCCCCCTTAAATATCCAGTAACAATACATTTTGATGGAGGTATTTTGATGCAGTGCTGAATGGAAGAGGAACAGAGTTTCACCGTACTGTTTTGGTTCCTTATAACGTCAAACAATTTATGTACTACTTGTTTGGATGCACAGAATTTTCAGGATGCATGTCAAGACTGTCTCCTTGCGGCCCATCGCTGACTATTTTTTTCCCAAACATAAGTACATGCATTTGTTAAAGTATCTGAGTGGGTTTTTTTAAGATTCACCAGTCATCTATTTTTACATTTTTAAATTTATTGAGAACTTTCATGTGTTAAAATCCACAGCTTATCTGTAAAGAATTTTACCCAAGGAGATTTAAAATCCTATTAAGGTTCATGCAATAATGCTCAACTGTGGACAATTCTACTTCAGTAAGAAAGGATGCATATAATATATTTGACCTTGAATAAGTCCATAATCACCACCACCACCACAAGACCCTTCCTTTTAATGCCTTTAAAAGATGTAAATCTATTGGGGTACAATTTACACACTAAAACAAACAAACAGACAAACACACACACACACACACACTACTTACTACAACTTTTCCAGTGTCACATCTTTTTGAGTTAACATGTACAGTACCCATATAATAATCTAGTGATAGAAATGTAGCCGTGTTAGTCTGGGGTAGTTGAAGCAAAATGCAGGACAATGTAGCACTTTAAAGACTAACAAGATGGTTTATTAGATGATGAGCTTTCGTGGGCCAGACCCACTTCCTCAGATCAAATAGTGGAAGAAAGTAGTCACAACCATATATACCAAAGGATACAATTAAAAAAATGAACAAATATGAAAAGGACAAATCACATTGCAGAACAGAAGGGGGATGCGGGGGGGGGGGGGTGGGAAGGGGGAGGAAGGAAGGTAAGTGTCTGTGAATTGCTGATATTAAAGGTAGGGAGAGTGGGATGTTTGTGAGTTAATGGTATTACAGGTGATAATTGGGGAAACTGTCTTGGTAATGGGTGAGAAAGTTCAAAGACTTGTTAAGTCCCTGTTGGCAAGTGTCGAATTTTAACATGAATGACAGTTCAGAGGATTCCCTTTCAAGTGCAGATGTAAAAGGTCTTTGTAGCAGAATGCAGGTGGCTAAGTCATTTAGAGAGTGTCCTTTCTGGTTAAAGTGGCAAGAAACTGTTTTCTCTTTGTGATCTTGTCTGATATCTGTTTTGTGGGCATTAATCCTTTGGCGAAGTGTCTGAGATGTTTGTCCAATGTACATAGCAGACGGACACTTTCGGCACATGATAGCATAGATTATATTTCTGGATGCGCAGGAATATGTGTTCTTGATCTTATAACTCACTTGGTTAGGTCCAATAATGGTATCAGCAGAATGAATATGTGGACAAAGCTGGCAACGGGGTTTGTTGCAAGGGAAGGTACCAGGGTTGGTATTAGTGTGGTATGTCCTGTGGTGGTTGGTAAGAATCATCTTGAGGTTAGGTGGTTGTCTATAGGAGACTATGGGTCTGTCTCCCAGAGCCTCTTTGAGTATGGTATCCTGTTCTAATATAGGCTGTAGTTTATTGATAATGTGTTGGACAGGTTTAAGTTGGGGGTTGTAGGTGATGACAAGTGGTGTTCTATTGTTGGTTTTCTTGGGTCTGTCTTGAAGTAGATGGTTTCTAGGTATTCGTCTGGCTCTTTCAATTTGCTTTTTTATTTCTCTGGGTGGGTAGTTGAGATTTATAAATGCTTGGTAGAGATCCTGAAGCTTCTGGTCTCTGTCAGTGGGGTTAGAGCAGATGCGGTTGTATCGAAGGGCTTGGCTATAGACGATGGATCGTGTGGTGTGTTCTGGATGGGAGCTGGATGCATGTAGGTAACTGTATGAGTCGGTGGGTTTTCTGTAGAGAGTGGTGTCTAATTTTCCATTGTTGATTTGTACGGTGGTGTCCAGGAAGTGGATCTCTCGTGTAGAATGGTCCAGGCTGAGGTTGATGGTGGGGTGTAGGTTGTTGAAATCTCTGTGGAATATCTCCAGTGTTTCTTGGCCATGTGTCCAGATCATAAAGATGTCATCGATGTACCGTAGGTAGAGCAGGTGTGAAAGGGGACGGGAGTTGAGGAAACGTTGTTCTAGGTCAGCCATAAAGATGTTAGCATACTGTGGGGCCATGCGTGTACCCATGGCTGTGCCGCTGATCTGGAGGTATAAGTTGTTCTCAAACTGGAAATAATTGTGGGTGAGAACAAAGTTACATAGGTCTGCTATCAGGTTGGCAGTAGTGTCTGTTTATTAAATTAGATCTATTTTCCCTCAGAAACTGATACACTGCTGCTGCTTATACAAAGTAGTTCCCCATAAAAATCTGCACAGCCACCTACAGTAACCTTCTTTAACTCACTTCACCTGTGCTGTGATGCCCTCCAAATGCTTGACAATGATTACCACCTAGTGTGCTGCAACTGCTGCTTTTGAGGCTAATTATAAATATCTTGCTGTTTCTCTGTCCTCCTTCCTCCACCCATTTTGTATAACTACCTGTCATGTACTTTGGCCCTGAAGTCAGTGGGACTCTGTCCAGGTTTGAGTTTTTAGGGCTGTGTTCAAAACAGATGTATATTGTTTAGTCATAATGTTGAATACATTTTAATGACTGTATATTTTAATGGTGACATAAAGTGTACAATAAGAGAAATAGGAGCACCATCTAGACAGTGGTGCTAGAAATAGCACCATCTAGACAGTGGTGCTATTTTGGGATACCAAAAGTATCCTAAAATAGCTATTCCGTGTCTTTAAACATGCCCATTATTTTGAAATAGATTTCAAAATAATAGGCGTGCTATTCCGGCATCTCTGTAACCCTCATTCCATGAGGGTTAAGGGACTTGTCTGAATAGTGTTTTATTTTTAAATTTGGCATTGTGGCGCTGCATAGCTCAAATTGCGTATCTTATTTCAACCCGCAGATACAGCGTAGATGCACCCTGAGTGAGCTACTGAAGGAGTCAGAGGAGCATTTGGGGCTGTTGCAGGAGGCATCTAGCCTGTAGCTATGTACTCAGGAGGTCTCTGTCTAGGTGTGCAAAATACTCCGAAAAAAAGGGATGAATTCTTCCAAATAATCAGAATTCTCTCTAAAAAGCTACATTGTTTATTTGGGGGAATTCATAGGTTTATAGAGTGAAATCCCAGCCGCACTGAAGTCCATGGAAAAGCTTCTTTTATCCTCAATGAGGCCAAGAGTCCACATATTGTAAGGCCAGAAATAACCATTTTGGTAATGTAGTCTGACCTCCATCTTACACAGGCAATAGATTTTTCACTCAGTAATTCCAGTTCAAGCCCATAATTTCTGGTTGAGCTACAGCATGTTCTTTAGAAAGACATTCAAACTTGATTTGAAGTCTCCAAGTGCTGGATAATGCACCCTATCGCTAAATGGTTCCAACTCTTCATTCTCCTCACTGTTAACATTTTGTTCCTTGTTTGTAGTCTGAACTGGTCTAGTTTTAGTTTTCAGCCATTGCATCTTATCAGCCCACCAACCGGGGGTTGGGGAGAGGGAAGAAGGAAGGGGGCAACTGCCCTGAGATTCAAATGGGCCTGGAGCTCCTGGGTGCCGCCGTTGCTGTGGCAACAGTGGCATTGGCCGGAGCCCCAGGGCCCTTTGAACTGCCACCAGAGCACCACTCCATGAAGCTCTTAGAGTGGGGGGTTGGAAACACGCCATGTTCTGGGCGGCATTAAGGACTGATTGCCCTCAGCCCCAGCCCTTCTGGAAGTGCAGAGCCACACCTCCTCCCCCCCACACACATATGCACACCTTACACTGGGGCCCACAGTGACTGTCATCCCTGCTGCATCTTATTGTGTCTTTGTTTTCTGGTTTTCAGAGCCCTCTAATATCAGATATCCCCCTGTAGGTTCATAGAGACCATGATCAAGTTACCATGATCAAATTACCTCTTTGTTAAGCTATCTAGATTATTTCTTTAGTCACCTCTGTGCTGCAAGAAGCATACTTTACAGCAGAAGTGGGCTAAATATGGCCCATGGGCTGGATCCAGCCCGCTAAGCCACCGGATCTGGCCTGTGGATGCTGCGGGGAGCCCTAGGTAGGCTCCCTGCTTACATCAGTCGACCCACACGCCACTCAGAAACGCAGCTGTGGGGAGGTTTCACTTTAAAAACTGAGCCTGGAGCGGGGTGGGGAAGCTTTAGGGGCTGCTCCTGCCCCCAGCATAATCCCATGGGCCAGATTCTGGCCAGAAACTGGCCAGTGTGAGCTGCCTGTTTCAATAACAGCAGCCACCAAGCACGAGGGGGACTCATAGTTATTCACAGAGAACATGACTGCAGACTGTGTGGGGGCAGGGCAGGCAGGGAGGCTGATTCAGGAACAGGCTGCTGGATGGTAAGTCTCCTGGTCAGACCCTGCCTCTGGCACCCTAGCCTCTCCCTTCCCCAACTCTCTGCCCCCCTGTTCCACATGCCCAAATCCTCAGCCCCCCTCCTGCACCCATATCCCCTGCACCAGATCACAATTCCTTCCTGTCCTTGATCACAGCCCTAACCCCTGCACCCTTGCATCCTGTACACCAATTCCCAGCCCTAGGTCACAACCCAGCCCCCTGCACCTCAGTCCAGTGTTCCAAGTCACAAATGCTTCCTTCACCCAAATTCCCTCCCTTACCCCAAGCTCATTGCAGGAGGAGTAACGGTAGTTCGAATTAGGAGCTTTAATTCAAACTACCTAGCCCGTGCTGCGTGTAGCTGTGGGCAGGGAGTCCGAACTACCGGGCATTTAAAAATGGCGGCGCCCAGGAACATCCAAATGAAGCCCAGGATATTTTAATCCCGGGCTTCATTTGCAAGTTCGAACGACTACATTAGCCACCCTAGTTTGAACTAGGGTGGCAGTGTAGACATACCCGGAGGGAAATTGCAGGTATACAGGCCCTAGCACAACGGAGTTACAATCCCCAACTGAGGCCTGCAGTTGTTACCACAATACAATATAGTAGTTATTACTGCTCCCATGAGATCTGATATATTATTTTGGGGGAAGCATAAGAAGATTTCTCTTTAATAACTGGATTAAGGCTTATGTGAGAGCTCATTCAACAGAACTCAGACCTTGGGTATATGAGAATGTTGAAACTGATATTGTACCATCATCATGGTACTTAAAGCCATCTTCCATTCCCCATGACGTAACTATCTTCAGGATTAAAAATGACTACTGTGTCAGAAACAGCTGTGTCTATGTCATCAGGTCAGGAGCAAAATGTGTGACTGTAAACTCCGGTTCTTTGGCAGACCTCTGTAATCATAAGGAGACAGATTCCCTCATGCTTACCCCTAAAGGTAATCTATATGTTATATACATTGTTTCTAAATAGAATAGCTGTCGAAGTTTTTCGTCCGGCCTCATCAGCAGCTCTTTAAGGTAAAAAAAAAAAAAAAGGCTGATTGAAAAGGAGACTCAGTCAGTTGTAATTTAGCATGAGAGCTAATAATCAGCACTTCAGTTTCATCCCTATTAAGTTATAGGAAAAAGCTTCAGAGGGGTAGGTTATAGGAAGTCATTTGACATAGATGTCACTGGGATGGGGAGTGAAATAAATAATTACATTTTGCAGACTTTGCAGAAACTGAAAAATACATTTGTGCACCATCACTGCTACAAATAGAAAGACCTTGCCCAAATGATCACCTAAGATATGCTTGTATTTAAAAGAAAATTACAATTAAAAAAGGGGAAAACATTATTTTATTTAAATCAATGCTTTGGAGGGATTAACCTACAAAACATGTTCAAGAGTGACTACTGAATGACTGTATATATGTATATATATAGCATTATATGTATTTATATGTACATAGTACATATCTCTGTACAAAATATGGTAAAATTCTACAATACATACAGTTCCGGTGACTGTGCTGAATGAGGTAAATATCATTGCATAATTGTCAATTCAAAGGTTAATCTGTGTCTATTTTTTGCCTCTACACTTGATTTGTGATTTGCATAATCCAATTAAAGAATGAGATAAAAATAGAGACTGGCGCACTAGCTAACACATTTCCTTACATTTGCTACTTAGTGAACACTCATTAAACATTAATAATAAAATGGATTACTAGGAACTGGATATATGTGAGGCCTCTGTATTTGCAGAGTAACCACTGATTTCAGTAAGAGCCAAGGGTGCACGAATGAACTATCACTGGGTGAGTTGTCAGCAGTTAAGCTTGAATCCAGGTCTTGTTCCACTGTCTGCATGAGTTAAAAGACACAACCTTGTTAGCTCAAAGGCTATAGTAGACTCCAGCCACTAGCGTGAAACAGAATGCCACACTATGGCCTATACTAGACCAGAAAGGTCGGCTTAATTTAAGATGAGCCGTGGTGGCATCCACACAGTGGAAGCCGACAGGAGCAAACACTCCCATCACTCCTTTGCAGAAGGAGCACTGGATGCTAGTAGGGGCTGCCCTCAGCTTTTGATTTATAGGTCTCATGCTAGACCCGCTATATTGAATGCTAAAAATTCAAGCTCTGGAGTGCTAATCTTCTCGTAAGTATACATGTGCCCTAAGTGTGGGTTGAAAACCAGTATGTCTCTTTATGTAGATATATGGATTTCAGTGCCTATCGACAGGCACCAAAGTTGGAAAGCTCATGGCCATTTTAGACTTTTTTTTTAAATAAAAGAAAAGAAATGGAACTCCTTAGTTTTGCGTCTCTACTCTTAGCTCCTTTAGCACCCAAGAAATCTGAGGACAGCATGAGCATGTAGAAAAAATCAAACCCTAAAACATTCATGCTCTGCTTGCATTGAGTTCTCTTTCTATTAGCTTTGAAGCTACAGTCGTGGAAGACCTTCCCCATTCTTAGCATGCATGTTATTAAGTTTTACTACATTACAATAATAAGATCTGTATTTTATACTTATGCATTAGAAAATAAATTGCACTTCTTAGAGAAGATGGGAAGAGAATATTAAAGGTAGGCACCTCTACCTTGCTATCTATTTATACCATCTTCATCACTATAGTATCTGACTGCTTCTATAGTATGAGGAAAAGCTAATAATCTCCTAACAGTTTCCTGTAAATTTGGGAAATAAAATATTGTGGAATTGGGCCATCAAGATGCAGATTGAATATTTTAAATGCTTGAGACTTTAGTAGTAGGTAATCTGTACACTAAAAAATTGCTATAAGGGTAATATCCATTTCAGTGTTCCTTTAAAAGGTATTTTATGTAGCACATGGTAGGCCTTACACTTTCTATTATCTGAAGACTAGAAGAATAGCCAATTTTAATATCATTTTATAATGACCTCTGCCTCTGTAGATGCATAAGAATGCATTAAGGAGACATACGAGAATCATGAAAAATACTGGCAATTCTTCATGGCTACGTCTAGACTGGCCACATAAAACGGAATAGGCATGCAAAGCAGGCAAGTCAGAATATGGAAATCCGCAGGGGATTTAAATATCCCCCACGGGATTTAAATAAACATGGCCGCCGCTTTTTTTCCGGCTTGGGGAAAAGCCGGAAAAGAGCGTCTACTTGTAAGTAGGAATAAGAGATCCTCCGGAAAAGGGCTTTATTCTGGAGGATCGCGCCAGTCTAGACGCTCTTTTCCGGCTTTTCCCCAAGCCAGAAAAAAAGCGGCAGCCATGTTTATTTAAATCCCGCGGGGGATATTTAAATCCTCCGCGGATTTCCCTATTCTGACTTGCCTGCTTTGCATGCCTCTTCCGGAGAAGGGGCCAGTCTAGACGTAGCCCATGTGTTCGGGCCTGAGATTTTACAATGTTAGCTTTTTCTTTTACTATGTTTTTGAGATCATAACAGAGTAATGAGCCTAACTTTTATTTTGAGCTGCTGAGCACCCGCAGCCAATGTTGGTTTCACCTGGAATTGTGGGTGCTTGGGAACTTTTAAAAATCAAACACCTATGGATAGACCTGTAAAGAGGTTTTGGAGATTAATTTCCAGTTTAGGTTTCTAACTCTAAAATTTAGATCCTCAAAACTCCAAATTGCTATTTACTTACTTTATTGATGCCTGAATTCTCTATATGCCTAATTATCTGCTGGTGGACATGCAACATAAGTTTCTAAGTCCTGATTCCAAGCTCAAAAGTAAACCCTGGCAGGATTCTCAAATTCAATACTTTACCATTTATCTCACCTACAGAGCAGGAAAAAGTACATATTGCCAAGGGTGCATAAGAGCAGGCTTGCTGAATCAGGCTCCTCACATAACACAGCCAGAGGAGTTGGTAGAGCTTCAGATGACCCTCCTCCATCCTCTAACCCAGTACAATGTAGGCTTAAATTCTCACTCTGCCTAAGAGGAACAAGAACTTGAACCCAGCTCTTCTGTTTCTCAGGTGAATGCCCTAATTACTAGGATATAAAGTGGTACAGGTCTCACTGTATGGGATATCTTGCAGATAATAGTGACAAGGAATTCTGTGGCACCTTATAGACTAGTAGATGTACTGGAGCATAAGCTTTCGGGTCTTTGCCCACAAAAGCTTATGCTCCAATACATCTGTTAGTCTATAAGGTGCCACAGGACTCCTTGTTGATCCAGACTAACAAGGCTACCCCTCTGATACTTGCAGATAATAGATGACTTCAGGGAACTCAGACACATACTGAAGAAGAGTGTCCTAGCAATGTTCTGTAAGATCCTTCTTGATCCGTGTGCAAAGGAGAATAGAAAGCCGGGGTGCTAGAAATAAACTGCTGGCTAGGTAAATGATGGTGAGGGGTTGGTTTTGTGGAACACTGGTCCACATTCTATGGGGAGGAGTAGTTGTATAGTTAGGATGACCTCTACCTCAGTAGGATGGGAATCAATTTCATTGAAGACAGGCTGGCTAGAGTGGCCAGGATTAGCTGAATTATTAGCAAAATGGGAGGGTAAAAAAGAAGTAAAATATGAGCGGCACAAAATCTAGATGCTGAGAACAAAATTAATCAAAGAGCCTGACCTTCACAGACAAAGTCAGCTTTCAGGTTACTGAACTAGGCAACACAGTATGCGAAAGAGGTGAGCAGCCCTTAGTGGAGAAATAACAGGTTAAGAATTATTTAGAAAAGTTGGACATACACAGATCAATGGGGCTGGATGTAATGCATCTGAGGGTGCTGAGGGAGTTGGCAGATGTTATTGCAGAGCCAAAGGCCATTATCTTTGAAAGAGAGATTGGGGGAGGTTCTGGATAATTGGAAAAAGGCAAATGTAGTGCCCATCTTTAAAAAAGAGAAGGACAATCCAGGGAACTACAGACTGGTCAGCCTCACCTCAGTCCCTGGAAAAATCATGGAGGGGATCCTTAAGAAATCCATTTTGAAGCATTCGGAAGAGAGGACAGTAATCAGGAAGAGTCAACATAGATTCACCAAGGGCAAGTCATGCCTAACCAACCTGTTTGGCTTCTGTGATGAGGTAACTGGCTCTGTGGACATGGGGAAGTCAGTGGATATGATATACCTTGACTTTAGCAAAGCTTTTGGTTTGGGCTCCCACAGTATTCTTGCCAGCAAGTTAAGGAAGTATGGAATGGATAAATGGACTGTAAGGTGAATAGAAAGCTGGCTAGATTGTTGGGCTCAACGCGTAGCGATCAATGGTTCGATGTCTGGTTGGCAGTCAATATCAAGTGGAGTCACCCAAGGTCAGTTTTAGGGTCGGTTTTGTTCAACATCTTTATTAATGACCTGGGTGAGGGATTGGATTGCACCCTCAGTAAGTTTGCAGATGACACTAAGCCAGGGAGAGAGGTAGATACATTGGAGGGTAGGGATAGGGTTCAGAGTGACCTAGACAAGTTGGAGAACTGGGCCAAAATAAATCTGATGAGGTTCAACAAAAACAAATGGGGCTCATCTACACTGGCCCCTTTTCCGAAAGGGGCATGTTAATTTCACAGGTCGTAATAGGGCAATCCGTGGGGGATTTAAATATCCCCCGCGGCATTTAAATAAAAATGTCCGCCGCTTTTTTCCGGCTTTTAGAAAAGCCGGAAAAGAACGTCTACACTGGCCCCGATCCTCCGGAAAAAAAGCCCTTTTCCGGAGGATCTCTTATTCCTTCTTTGAAGTGTAGACGTTCTTTTCCGGCTTTTCTAAAAGCCGGAAAAAAGCGGCGGACATTTTTATTTAAATGCCGCGGGGGATATTTAAATCCCCCGCGGATTTCCCTATTACGACCTGTGAAATTAACATGCCCCTTTCGGAAAAGGGGCCAGTGTAGATGTAGCCATGCAGATTCCTGCACTTGGGACAGAAGAATCCCAAGCATAGTTCCAGGCTGGAGACCGACTGACTCAGCAGCAGTTTGGCAGAAAAGGACCTGTGGATTACAGTGCATGGGAAGCTGGAGATGAGTCAAGAGTATGCCCTCGTAGCCAAGAAGGCTAATGGCATATTAGGGTGCATTAGAAGGAGCATTGCCAGCAGATCTAGAGAAATTATTCCCCTTTATTTGGCACTGGTGAGGCCACGTTTGGAGTATTGCATCCAATTCTGGGGGCCCCATTACAGAAAGGATGTGGATGGAGAGGGTCCAGAGGAGATCAACGAAAATGATTAGGGGGACTGGAACAGAATTTACGAGGAGAGGCTGAGAGATTTGGGCTTGTTTAATCTACAGAAGAGAAGAGTGAGGGGGAATTTGACAGAAGCCTTTAACTAACTGAAGGGAGGTTCCAAAGAGGATGGAGAGAGGCTGTTCTCAGTAGTGATGGATGGCAGAATGAGGAGTAATGGTCTCAAATTGCAGTGCGGGAGGTCTAGATTATTAGGAAAAATTATTTCACTAGGAGGCTGGTGAAGCACTGGAATGGGTTATCTAGGGAGGGGGTAAAATCTCCATCCCTAGAGGTTTTTAAATCCCAGATTGACAAAGGCCTCTCTGTAATGGTTTAGTTAGGGTTGGTCCTGCTTTGGGCAGGGGGTTGGACTCAACCTCCTGAAGTCTCTTCCAGCCCTTATGATTCTATGATTCTAGGCAAAGGATACAAAAAGAAGAAATTCTTGAATTGCCTATGCACCTATGTTACAAGCCTAAGTAACAAACAAGAGAAATTGCAATTGCTCATTTATTAGCATATATTTTATTTAGTTGGTATTATTGAAACCTAGTGGGATGACTCATACAATTAGAATGTAAAAATCAGTGGTTATAACTTATTTAGGAAGGATCAAGTGGAGAAAAAGGAGAGAAAGTGTGTCACTGTTAAAAATAGCACTATCTGTTTTCAAGTGGCTGATAACTTAGAACAAAAACAATCTTGAATGCTTATGGATCTATATCCTATTGATAAATCACAAGATAGGATATTAGTTGATGTCTGCCACCAACCACAAAAACATTATGAAACAGGACGACTGCCTGTTTACACACCCTTCTGTAATGAGTAGGAAAAGATTTTCATGTTCATAGGGGAATTCCGGTTGAGTGACACATGCTAGAGGTGTCATGCTACCAATACCAATCCTTGTTATTTCTAAAGTTAACTGATGGAAATTTCCTAACTGAAAACTGTTGCAGCCAACATGGTGAACTTCTTTATGAAATCTTGCTATATAAAAAAGAACTGATCGCTGGGCTAAGAATTCATGGTAGCTTAGGTACAAGTGATCATGACTTAATAAAATTTGAAATATACAAGCAGAATAAAGTCCAGACCAGTAACAGAAAATATTTGGTGCTCTAATAGAGTTGAGGTGAAAATAAAGCTAAAAACAATTAGCCAGATCAGGTGGAAGAAAAATGTAATCAGAAAAATGAGAATGATATTCGGGAATCATTTAAGAATACATTAATAGGTGCTTCCCCTCCCCCCTAAAAAAAAACACAATAAAAAAATCAGACCATACTGGCTAAAAAACTGACCAGGTTTTAAGGGGAAGTAAAGGAAGCTGTAGATTATTTAACAAATGAAAGAAAGGGGATGTGGATAGTAATAAGTATAAATCATAAATTTGCATTTATCCAAAATTAGTAAGAGGAGCAAAGGGACACACATAGTAATGGCTAGCAAAGTAAAGGACAATAAGAAAGAGTTCTTAAAATATATTCAGAAAAAGAATCTGACAATGGTATTGGTTCATCAGTAGATGGAAATGGAAAATTTAGCAATAATGATGCAGAAAAGGCAGAAGCATCCAATAAATACTTTTGTTCTGTATTGGGGGAAAAACAGATGCTGTCTCATCATATGGTGACAACTCTTTACATTCCACTAGTGTCTCAGGGGAATGTAAAATAGTAGATACTAAATTCAGACATAGTTAAATCAGAAGGCAGTAGAATCCAAGAATTTTAAAAGAGCTTTCTGAGGAGCTTCCCATTACTGTTGATTTTCAATAAGTGATGGTGCACTGGGAAAATTCCTGTAGACTGGAAGAAAACTAATGTTGTGCCAATTTTTAAAAAGAACAGTTGGGATGACTCATCTAACTATGGACCTATCAGCCTGAGATTGATTCAAGGCAAGATAATCGAACAACTAATATGGGATTCAATGAATAAAACATTAGAAGAGGTTAATGTAATTAATGCAAACCAACATGGGTTTTTGGAAAATAGATGCTGTCAAATTAGCGTGATATCTTTTTTATGAGATTATAAATTTGATTGGCTAAAGATAATTGTATTAATATAATATATTTAGACTTCTACAAGATGTTTGGGTATCACACAATATTCTGGATAAAAATTAGAACAATATAAAATTAACAAGGCACACACTAAATCGATTAACAACTGGCTTACTGATAGGTCTTAAAATGTAATTGTATATGGAGAAACATCATCAAGTGGGTATGTTTCCAGAGTGGTCCCACTGATGTTGACTATTTGGCCATGAAGTATTTAACATTATTATCAATGAGTTGAAAGAAAACATAAATAATTTCTGACAAAGTTTGCAGCTGGCACAAAAATTGGGAGAGTGAGAGAAAAATGAAGTAGGAATGCTAGCACATTCTTCTTCTTTTTTTTTTTAATTTCTTTGTGTTAGTCATGGAAGCCATTTATCTGTTTTCCAGTCCTTCCCAGAGTACAAGGGATAGTACAATACATATATTTGAATATAAAAACTGTTTTGAATGTTTGTTATGCAGTAGGTTAGCAAATGAGAATGTGAGAGACAAGAAATGGCAGCAACACACAGAAACTTCAGGAGTAAGTTGGCTAGGTGCAGGGTGGAGGGAACTACTTCAGAACTTACCATTGAACAACATGTTATACTGGGCTAAGAACCTTATCCTGTTATCCATATTAAGCCTTGTTGTGTATCTTTGCCCATGGGGGAGAAGGCGTGATAAATCCTTCGTCCCATCTGCGCTGGTCTAGTCTCAATGGCAAGGCCTAATCTGGCAAATTGCAAGAAGTTGAAGACACTCAGCACTTCCCAGGACTGAGCTCTGAGATAATACCTTAGATATAATTAAACAATTGGAATGTAGTGTTTTTGTGTGTCTCACCTCCACTTGCCTATTATTCAATAGACGGTTTTGTGTTGAGTTTTTACTCTGAATAGTTCTGTGTTCAGAATATCTGACTGGCAAAGTGAAGCATCATTAAGGATCTGGTAACATCCACTTGAGTTCTGAACTGAGGTAAAATAACTGAAGTACAGGCTGGACCTCCCAGGTCTGGCAGTCCCAATTGAGAGGATTTGCCAGACCAGGGGAGGCCCCTCCCAACGTGGCCCAGGCTGAACTCTTGTTCATTGCTAGGGCTCCAGCCCAGCACCACTACTCCCTGCCCAGCCATGGCTCCCCAGGCTGGAGCTCCCTAGCTACTGGTGCCGGACCCTGAGTCCTGCGGCCGAGGCCAGAACTCAACAGCTGCTGCCAGACCCCTGCTACCTCCCAGTCACAGGGGGCAGAACTCTCCACTGTGCTGCCCATCCCTCCACATCCGCCCTCCCACATGGGGCACCCAGCTAAATTGCTGCACCCCCCCACAAGCACTGCACTCCTGCCCCATGGCCCAACCTCCTTATGGGCTCTGTGGTCCAGGAACATTCCTGGGCCTGCTGGATCATGAATGTTGCCAGACCAGAGAGTCCTGGTTAAGAGAGGTACAAGCTGTATAGGTAAATTTTGTGTCATTGAGTACATGGCCTTTGGAGATATTTGTGTGCTAGAATGTGCATTATCATAGGATTTAAATTCATTCAAGAAATGTTCTGTAGTTTTCCAGGCCTTATTAACAAACTTCATATAAATTCTGTGATGAGTCTGTTAAAGCATAGTGCATTGTTGAGAGCAAGTTGGCACTTTGAATAACATGGAGAAGAATGTAATTACTATTACTCTGATGTGAGATAAGAGGTCAGATCTGAAAAAAAAGTTTTTCTTTTTCCTGTTGAAAAACTAATGGTTACTTTTATCCTCTTCCCTGGCCCCCTCCCCTTTCAAACATTGGCAAGTCGAAGAGCTGAATTATAATTAGAAGGAAAAGAGACTGCAGACTTTATGTTTGTCTGCACATACCATCTACAGTTTAGTCTTTTTATTGCTGAGGGAAGGTGGAGAAAATTTTGCTAAAAGAATGTCACCTTCTCCCACATCAGGAAGTCTCTATGCCACAGTTGATAGACAAGTCTGATTAAGGGTCATTGGGATTTCTCTTCTAGGCAGGCTTTAAATATCACTATTGAGGCAAAATGCAGGACAATGTAGCACTTTAAAGACTAACAAGATGGTTTATTAGATGATGAGCTTTCGTGGGCCAGACCCACTTCCTCAGATCAAATAGTGGAAGAAAGTAGTCACAACCATATATACCAAAGGATACAATTAAAAAAAATGAACAAATATGAAAAGGACAAATCACATTGCAGAACAGAAGGGGTATGCGGGAGGGTGGGAAGGGGGAGGAAGGAAGGTAAGTGTCTGTGAATTGCTGATATTAAAGGTAGGGAGAGTGGGATGTTTGTGAGTTAATGGTATTACAGGTGATAATTGGGGAAACTGTCTTGGTAATGGGTGAGAAAGTTCAAATTCTTGTTAAGTCCTTGTTGGCAAGTGTCGAATTTTAACATGAATGACAGTTCAGAGGATTCCCTTTCAAGTGCAGATGTAAAAGGTCTTTGTAGCAGAATGCAGGTGGCTAAGTCATTTAGAGAGTGTCCTTTCTGGTTAAAGTGGCAAGAAACTGTTTTCTCTTTGTGATCTTGTCTGATATCTGTTTTGTGGGCATTAATCCTTTGGCGAAGTGTCTGAGATGTTTGTCCAATGTACATAGCAGACGGACACTTTCGGCACATGATAGCATAGATTATATTTCTGGATGCGCAGGAATATGTGTTCTTGATCTTATAACTCACTTGGTTAGGTCCAATAATGGTATCAGCAGAATGAATATGTGGACAAAGCTGGCAATGGGGTTTGTTGCAAGGGAAGGTACCAGGGTTGGTATTAGTGTGGTATGTCCTGTGGTGGTTGGTAAGAATCATCTTGAGGTTAGGTGGTTGTCTATAGGAGACTATGGGTCTGTCTCCCAGAGCCTCTTTGAGTATGGTATCCTGTTCCAATATAGGCTGTAGTTTATTGATAATGTGTTGGACAGGTTTAAGTTGGGGGTTGTAGGTGATGACAAGTGGTGTTCTATTGTTGGTTTTCTTGGGTCTGTCTTGAAGTAGATGGTTTCTAGGTATTCGTCTGGCTCTTTCAATTTGCTTTTTTATTTCTCTGGGTGGGTAGTTGAGATTTATAAATGCTTGGTAGAGATCCTGAAGCTTCTGGTCTCTGTCAGTGGGGTTAGAGCAGATGCGGTTGTATCGAAGGGCTTGGCTATAGACGATGGATCGTGTGGTGTATTCTGGATGGGAGCTGGATGAGGCAGGTTTTGAAGTTCTCAGCATTGAGTAAACTGTTAAACTTGTAAGTCTTGTAAATGTTGAGGATTTTAGATGATAAGCCTTCTTTTTCACTTATTTCAACAAGAACCAAACAATCTTTAGGAGAAGCTACAAGGTACATAGAGATATCCTCCCTATCTGTTGGTTGGACTGTCTAGTCAATTGTGTATTTTTGCTTCTTGTACAATATTGAATGTCCTCAATTCACATTGATTTTAATGAGAGGTGAGGTTGTTCATCACTGGATTGAACCCATTAGCAGAGCAGCATGGGAAAGTTTGTACTGACATTACTTACAATTAGTCTTGGAAGGATTAGATTTTTATCGGTAAAGGTAAATGTCAGCAAATGTCAATTTCACCACACACACAATGATGAAAAAATATTTCCATTGATGATAATAGAAATTTACATATAGGCAAACAATGCGAAGAGTTACTGACGATACCTGTCATTTCTTTTGTTCTCTCATAGCGTTCGCAGTTTTCCCTTCCCTCTGTGCCTCATAGTTAATTATGTCACAGCAACCCTGTACTGTGTATGAGGAGGCAGACAAGGAAACAGCACAAGCTGCTGCAGGGCAGAAAGATCAGTTGCTATGTATGTATAAGGCTAGTTCACCCACTGGGTTGCTCTTGGGCCGACGGTTGCCAGGTATCTGGTTTTGAACCGGACAGTCCCATATTTGAGCTTACTATTCGGGAAAAGAATTGAGAAAATATAAATGAGAAAATATAAATGTCTGGTATTTTCTAAGTAAGATGTAATATAGATTGTGATGTAATGTCAAATGTGTCCGGTACTTTTGTTGAAACCATCTGGCAACCCGGCCTGTGGCCTTGTTTTAAAGATGCTGCGTGATCACCAATGGGTATACTTCTGTGCTTGAACTCACCTGTTCATCAGGCCAATGCTGAGTCTGCCTTTTCACTCTGGGTGCAGAAAAAGAAGAGATGAGCATTCAGGAAAAGCTGAGCCACTGACTTCTTGATTTTCTTTGGGTATCATTTTACCCTTCTATAAAACGAACATGGTAATACCCATCTCTCAGTGGGGCTAGCTCAGTTCCTCAAGTGTAAATTCACAAGTTTAATTCATATGCAAATAGCATGAATAGGGACATCAGCTGGCTCCCACACTACATTCCACATCCCAATAACTTAACCAACCAAACAATGGAGATGCTAATTATTCTTATCAGCCTCTTGTAACTATTTGAACCATCTACTCACTGTCTTTTTTTTCCTCCTTCCCTCCTCCCGCCTTCCTTTATTTATTCTTGGATCTGGACTTCTAATACTCCTGTCATCTGAAGAAGTGGGTTGTGCCCACAAAAGATCATGATACCATCTACATGTTTTGCTAGTCTTTAAGTTGCTAGTGGACTATTTGTTGTTTTTTACGTTTTTCCTGTTACAGACTAACTTGGCTACCCCTTCTGAAGCTGGTGTGAATTGTTATAACTCCACAAAGTTAATAGAGCTATTCCAGTTTCTGTTTTCTGAGGAGCCAGTCCAATAATACTGAAGTGTTTTGAATTCTTTGGGTCATGAATGTTCTATAATTGCCAAATGTTGTCTAGTGGTTCCTTTCGTATTAGCCAGAGGCTAGGGTTCGATATTTCCCCTTAAAGTTCCATGCAAAGTTAAACATTTTAATTGACTCTCCCTTTTAAAAAGAAAACATGTTGTTTTCTCTCAAACAAAGGAAAAATCTCTCATCTTTTTATGGTGTTCTGTCTACTGATGCTATGATAATTGCTGTGTGAAGAAGTCTAAAGACATTCATGAACCAATACATCCTAACAATGCAGAATTTGTAGCCTTCATTTAATGTACATGGAGACACTTATCTAAATTTAAAGAACAATACATTACGGGGAGGTTTCCTGGAGTATTTAAAATCCTGGATAAGAACATATAGAACCCCGGGGGGAAGGGGGGGCGAGGGGTGACAGAATCTTCCATACAATAAAAAGAAAAGTCACATTTTAGTTTGCCATTTAGCTGTCAAAATAAGTCCTGCTGATTGTGCTACCAGTCAGCAGAATGCACATTTCATGCACACCATGCATGAAAAGCAGAATCCTTTAGAATATATCACAGACCTACCACACAGGCCCATTTCCTCAGGGAGCAGACAGAGCTCTATTTAACCATAGCTCAGTTAATGACTTCTGTCACTGAGCAAATCAATGAGGCCTCTACAATGGTTCATTTTATTTATTTTTTTCCCCTTGAACATGAGCGAACACAATTGTCTTATGCAACTAAACTAATTTTAATTATATTCTGCATGATTAAATGTAATATTCTTCGACTCTGATGTACAGTCTTAAAAACACAAATAGAACTTCATGACATGGCAAACAGCAGCATACTCATTTTCCTGCTGCCTTCACTAGGCTCCCAAAGGAAGTTATTTTCTTCACCCAGGCACTTAAGTCCCTTTAAATACAAGGTCCTTCCAGTCAGCAATGAACTTTTCATTTATTTCAGCAAGAAAACAGCTGATGGTAATAATAGCCCAGAGACAAATTATACTTGCCAAGGGGGAATTTCTTTCTCAGCAAGGGGAAAAAAAGTTGGATGGATACACTGCTACCTAAATAATGAATCTCAGGTTTTCAGACAAAAATTATGTGCTGCTCCAACTAGTTGAAACAGCATTAAAAAGTCTTAATCCTAAAGTACATTTTGGTTAGCGTATCAGAAGAGACAGAAAACAATAAAAAATTGCAACTATGTTGTATAGCAACTATGAATATCATAGCAGAAGGTTATGTGCCTCTAAATATTAACACACTCTTTTATTGTTTTGTCTAGATCTGTATTGTGGGAAAGCCTGTCTAACAAATCTGTGCTTTCCATAACTTGAATAATTCCTTTTGGCTCTGGGTTTTTTTTTTCATAAGCACTCAGAGTTGGTCTAACTTTACAGTCATTGGAGCTTTTGCCTTCTATGCTAGCAAAGTTTTGCTAATATTGATTTTTTCTGAAAATTCTACCCATTGTTTGCTTAACTTTGGAAGGTGACAGGCTTTGGTGTAAGACAGTATTCACAGACCATGGTGAAAAGTGCCCTAGACATGAAGAAAATCCATAGTTCTACCTTGCCCTCTATGTCCTGAATTAATCAAAAAAAAATTGTGTAGGTATCATCATAGTGTATCTCCCTACATTCTTACATGGACTCAGCTGCCTTGGAAGGAATTCTTGTCATCTAGGACCAGATCCTAAATCTATGTAAATTGTCACAGCTCAGTAATTTACATTGGCCAAGGATCTGGCCCTAGCTTCAGGAGGACTGAAAAATGGATCTGCGAGGACAGAGCCATGGCTGGGGGACTGCAGCTGGGGGGCGGGGAGAGAAAGGGCTGGGGCTGGGGCTGGTGCGGCTGTGGCTGCAGCCAGGGGCAGGAGAGAGAAAGGGCCAGGGCTGACGCAGGGGCTGCCATGGCCAGGGAGGACGGGGGAGAAAGGGCTGGGACTGGCAAGACCACAGCCCTCCCTGGTGGCTAGAGGGAGAGCTCGGGTTGCCTACCTCCAGAGAGAGGGGGTTGGCGAGCATAGTGAGCCCCCTAGTAACTCTTATTTAATGAAGATGATTCTCATTTAGACTTATGTGGCCAAATACCTTTGGGCATAATCTCACTGAAGTTAATAGATTTGTACCAGCAGGGAATCTAACTTAATTTTTCTGGTTCAGATGGTCTTGTTTTCAAGCCCTAACAGAAGCAGATTTCTCACTGTTGCTGCAACACTCGAATGCTTTTGAGTTTATGGCAAAGTTCAAACCCCGACAAAGCCCACTCTTTTATATAGACATGCTTTGAATTAAGCCAGAATTGTTTATTGTTCTAACTTAATTATAGAGTGTACCAGTTGCCCTGCTTTCCTATTTTATGCCATCAGCCACATCTTTCACGCAGGAAAGCTATCCAAGTTGGCTCTTGTACCACCTAGAGAACTTGGACTGTGGTTTATTTCTCATTCTGAGAATAAAACAAAGGACATCAGAAGCTAATTGTCCTCTAGCCTAGTTCCATTCAGTAATGTTCTGTCGATTATAGTTCTCCTGTGGCATTCCTCAGTGCTCCCTATGAGGCTCATATAATTTACTGTTTTCACTCAGAAAAACATACTATACAATAGTGGAGAATATAAAGCAAGCTGTGAAAAGCCAAGAAAAATTGCCAGTCACTACCAGCCAGCCAATAACTTGGCATAATAGGTGTCAATGCAGAGATGTTAAGTGAGTGTTCTAAAGATCCTTAGTAACTAAAGGTTTGGTGGTAGACTCTGTGAATCACCTTGCTGTGATGGCATCATCAGAGTCTGTTTAATGGCAAGCCAATGGAGGTTTTATTTGGTGCATTTCCCTGGGTTTTGTGATAAAACATATTTATAGCAAAGCTAATAGGTGTCTTCATAATGTACCATACTGCCATTATGGTAGCATTGTATTGGCTATTACACAGCTTGCTATCCCTGAATCTCAATACACATTAGCATGTTGCTTAGGTGGCCAACCGACAGAAACCCGAGCAGCAACTGCTGCTAGTGGGTGCCCCTGCAGCAAGCAATTCATCTTGTCAGCAAGATTAAGTGAAGTAGCTCCTTACTGCTTGTGAACTTTAGCCTGCGAGTTCTTTGCTGTGAGGGTAGAAGGTTTGCTCTTCATAGCATGTTGAGAAAAGAACACTGCTACGATGGCCTCTTGCTGGAAGATTTTAAGACTCCTTACAAACATTTAACATTGACCCTGCTTAATAGGAAGCCATCCATTAACAACTCTGGTTCACTGCAACATTTTACCAGGAGCCAGTCGTGGCCCACTGACTTTAACTTAATGGGATTCAGATATTGGCAACAGCATGCTGCTTAGTCTGAACATTTATTTGCAAGGAAGGCCCCAGCTGCAGGCAGATTTGCGAGCCTGCAGCCGGGGAAAGAACTGCTAGCATGTGCTGAGCCCTGACTACTGGAGACTGTGAGGAAGGTATTCTCTGGGTGCAGCGTGGTTTCTAGATCTGCAGTTCAGGAAACCATACCTGAACCATTTGTTCTCATGAACATGAATTTCTTCTACAGCCCCTAAAATATGGCAATTTGGGATCAGGAAGCAGATTTTTTACACTTCTTCCCAGTCACTGTCTTACTTTTTCCATCCACATCTATCTTCAAGTTTTGCAACTTCCTTGGATTCTGGAATACAGGCAGTCCCCAGGTTACATGGATCCGACTTACATCGGATCCCTACTTAAAAACGGGGTGAGGCAACCCCGCACTAGCGCCCCCCCCCCCCAGCAGACCAGGGAGACGCGGAGCGGCTTTTCTCAGCAGACACCTCAGCTTGAGAATAAAGGACTGAGGGAAGTGAGGTGTGGGAGAATAAAACTGAGCTCTGGAGAAATGTTTGGCTAGAGTTTCCCCTACAATATGTACCAGTTCCGACTTACATACAAATTCAACTTAAGAACAAACCTACAGTCCCTATCTTGTACATAACTCGGGGACTGCCTGTATGTTCTGTTTCATTCTAGAAAAAAGCTTCACATAAACAGTTTTTGTCAGATTTCTCCCCCTGTTGAGTGCTTCAGGAATAGGCATATGGGCTACGTCTACACTGGCCCCTTTTCCGGAAGGGGCATGTTAATTTCAGCCATCGTAGTAGGGAAATGCGCGGGGGATTTAAATATCCCCCGCGGCATTTAAATAAAAATGTCCGCCGCTTTTTTCCGGCTTTTAGAAAAGCCGGAAAAGAGCGTCTACACTGGCCCCGATCCTCCGGAAAAAGCGCCCTTTTCCAGAGGATCTTATTCCTACTTCAGAGTAGGAATAAGATCCTCCGGAAAAGGGCGCTTTTTCCGGAGGATCGGGGCCAGTGTAGACGCTCTTTTCCGGCTTTTCTAAAAGCCGGAAAAAAGCGGCGGACATTTTTATTTAAATGCCGCGGGGGATATTTAAATCCCCCGCGCATTTCCCTACTACGATGGCTGAAATTAACATGCCCCTTCCGGAAAAGGGGCCAGTGTAGACGTAGCCCATGGTGTGTGTGTGGGGGGGGGGGGGTAGAAACAGTGGTCCATGCTAATTGTTCCATATACTGCTGTGAAATTTTCCTATGGAGTTTTTTCATGTAGCAATTAATTTCATTCTTGCATGAATTACTCCTGTTGCCTCATGAAATGCGTAATTTTCTAGTATTTTCTTGTATTTTTGACCTCTGATATGATATGACATATGGCAAAATTCACAAGAAATGAGCTGTATGAAAGGCAGTTGGTGTGTTCCAATGCAAAGTAACTAAATGCTATATTATGCAGTGCACACACATACACTGCAAAGGGAAATACAAATTTAGTATCTGTACCATATATAGAATTGCTGATACTGTGCTCCACTAACCAAAAAGATCTTTGAAAGATAGCATAGACCCAATGATGAAATCACTGAAAGTTTTGGGAAGTCCACGAGATTTTTCTTTGAACAAGAACTCCATGATTATAACAAATATTTGCCATTATTGACTCAGGAGAAGATTAGTTTATAAATTCTGTTCTTTCTTACTTTAATTTTCAATTGAGAATTAACCCACCGAATGCAATACAGTTAATCTGAATGTCCAGCAGAATCTGGCCCCTAGACTTAGCTATATCACAAAGATATTGTAGGCTGGCTCTCAACAATACATTTCACTAGCTCCAATGTCACAACCAAATTCAGGCTGTCCATACATATAAAAAGCAGCAGGCTTTGCCCTATAGTCTAAATAGACAATCTAGACAAAAGGTAGAAGGAAGGTAATAGCATTCACCATATTACAGGTATTGAACTAAGTCACAGAGAGATTGAGTGACTTATTTAGTCACATGGAATCTGTGAAAGAACTGGGATTGAAGCCCAATCTCCTTAATATTTGTCAATTGCTGTTGTCGCAGTCCACCTTCCTCTTTGCTTTACATTCCTCAACACTTGTCTTGGAAACTATTCCACACAACTCAGCAACTTTCATTGTAATTAAACTAAAGTTTCAAACTCACACCTATATACCCCATTGAACTACACCATTGAATAGCTGATTTTAAGTCTCAGTTACTTAAATGTAAACTTATTCTCTGCGTAAATCTTTCCCTTATTTCCAGGCAGTGATTACATACTACCTCAAATGGTCCTTAAATACCAAAGTCTACTATTAAAGAAACAAGGCAGATGAGATGATATCTTTTACTGGATCCACTGTTCTTGATGAAAGAGACAAACTGTAGTAGAGCTTCATTACAGCTCTGTGTGAGCTCACAAAATTCTCTCTCACCAATAGAAGCTGGCACAACAAAAGATATTACCTTACCCACCTTGCCTATCTATTATCTTAGGACAAAAACTGAAACAAGAACACTGCATACAAAAGTGTCTGTCATAGGGCCCACAGGGCTGCAAGCAGCAACTAAGGGTTCTGTGGTACTCTACCTTTCCCAGGTATATAAAAATTTGAGGCTGCCTTCCTTAGGGTATGTCTACACTACCCTCCTAGTTCGAACTAGGAGGGTAATGTAGGCATACTGCACTTGCAAATGAAGCCTGGGATTTGAATTTCCCGGGCTTCATTTGCATAAGTGGGGAGCCGCCATTTTTAAAACCCCGCTGGTTCGAACCCCGTGCAGCGCGGCTACACGGGACACGAACTAGGTAGTTCGAACTAGGCTTACTTGTTCGAACTACCGTTACGCCTCGTGAAATGAGGAGTAACGGTAGTTCGAACTAGGAAGCCTAGTTCGAACAACCTAGTTCGTGCCCCGTGTAGCCACGCTGCACGGGGTTCGAACCAGCGGGGTTTTAAAAATGGTGGCTCCCCGCTTATGCAAATGAAGCCCGGGAAATTCAAATCCCGGGCTTCATTTGCAAGTGCGGAATGCCTACATTACACCGCTAGTTCAAACTAGCGGGGTAGTGTAGACATACCCTTACAGAGTGCTTATTTCCGCATACTACTACTGGAGATGTGAAGTTTAGGAAGGAAGGAAGGAAGGAAGGAAGGAAGGAAGGAAGGAAGGAAGGAAGGAAGGAAGGAAAAGATTTGCAATAAATGGACACTCCATGTTAATTTAGAGTCCCACTTTTCCATTGTTCACTGCATTCTGAGAGTTGTTCAGGAGAGTTCTATCTATCTATCTATCTATCTATCTATCTATCTATCTATCTATCTATCTATCTATCTATCTATCTATCTATCTATCTATCTGTCTTAGATTGTGTCTGTCTGTAACTCTATTTGTTCAAGAATTCCTACTAAGAGCTAGGGCCACCAAATTAGGTATGCAGCTTCCCCTTCTCCTAACTTAAAGCAAAGTCAGGGGTTGGTTGTTCCAGGAAAACCAGAAGCCCCGAGAAATGGGTTGTTTTCCATGACATGCAAAGGGAGCAGCTGCTGTTTGGAGGGATGCGATATGAGAGTGGCCACTTGGGGCAGCGAGCCAGCAGAGGGGAGCTATCTTGTAGAGTGCCCACTGGGGGCAACCACAGCACCAGCAAGGCTAGAGAGTGTCCAGCAGGGCTGGGGCCCCACCATCTTGCCTGCCAGCACACCAGTAAGAAGACTCCCTCCCCCAAATCCTGCTGGAAGTGGGGGTAGAGAACAGGCACCTGCTGGGGGAGGGGGGCTTCAGAGAAGAGAACAGGCCAGGGAGTGGCCTGGGGGAAGGAGAGAGAATGGGCCCCAGGCAGACAGTCTGGGGAGGTTTCCTGGAGGGGGAGAGAATTGGTCCTGGTTGGGCTGGGAGAATGGCTGGGGGGAGGAGAGAAGAATATAGACCCCAGGAAAGCTAGTGGGGGGAGGTCTGTAAAGAAGAGACTAGGCCCTGGGAGGGGAGAGGATGTTGGGGGGGACGGGGAGAACATGCCCCTAGCCCCCAGCCTCCTGCACACTCCTCCCCCCAAACACACATCCCAAGCCCCTGCCCTGAAGGACCCAGGCAATGAAAGTTAAGTCTGCTAGTACCAATATAATTCAGGAATAACTTTACTGATATTAATAAAATTACATCAATGTAAAATAATAGGAGATTCAGACCACTTGTCATTTGGTCAGTAATCCATAATGAAATCTTAATGTAAATCTATACTTCAATTCACCAAGCTTATCACGATTTCTGAATCATGCTCTGGCTTTTGATTCAGAACTACAGAAATAAACTAATTTTGGGCCAAGATTTTCCTAATTAGGTTTGCTGAATGCTCAAAAAAAAAAAGACATTACACTAGGGCTTAAAATATTATTTTTCTATGCTATCCTTTGTTGGCTTGATGATGTTTTATGTATGATAGGAATAAAAGGTTAATTGTGGAATTACTAATTGTAACATATGAGCGCAGGAGGTCAGTAAAAAATCTGAGTGCTGGTATAAATTTTTGGAATTATGCCTGATACAGAAGAGAGGAGCTATTTAAAAAGACTTGTAAGAAAGCTAAAAATAAATGCAGGTTCTGTCAAATCTTACTGTATCCCCTTAATGGCAATCCTGTTGTCTCAAATCTGTACAAAAATATTTGAGTCCACCTTTGAATGTAACTAAAGTATCAATTCCGATGAAGGAAATGATGAGTTGTACATGAGGTCCAGAGTTGCCAAAAAGACCATAAAAGAGAGATTTCATTTCTTTTGCAAGCCAAGTAATAAATGAATCATAGCTGGTGGTTGGAAAGAATGTTCTCATATATATTTTAGCAAGAAAATTCAATATATCTTGAGTGGACACATTATTTAAAAATATATTTTACAGCATCTGTAGCTCCTATCCACCAGCATCAAAGATAAGAAGAGAAAAAAAGGTGACTACTTCTACTGGCATGCAGTAAGGGTATAAACTATATTTACTTCTCCGAAATATGATAACAATGCATACTATTTATATAATGTGTGTAGAACATATTGTGTGCAAGTAGAATATAAATAAAAAATTAGACTTAGAAATGGTGATAAAAATGAACTACAGCAGGTCAAAAAGTCCACATCATCCTAGTCTTTCCCAAGATGATTTGCAAAAATGAAAGATTTATTTGCCCATCAGAGGAAAAAAATACTTGCCTGAGATGAGTGTGCAGGATTTTGCATGGTGTGTGTGTGTGTGTGTGAGAGAGAGAGAGAGAGAAAGAGAGAGAGAGAGAGAGAAATTAATGGTTTCCTTGTGTATCATATATATAGTAGCCCTATATATATAGTAGCCCAATGTCTGTGAGTCTGTAACGCTGTAGCAGACTCATGAGGAGCATGGAGCCCAAACAGTCGCTTGTGCTGCTTGCCCCCGTACGTTTGGGCTCCACGGACCCCCGAATGAGAGACAGGAGGGGGAGGAGAAGAGAAAGGGAGAGTGAGAGGCAGGAGGGGGTGAAGAGAAACAGAGATGGAGAGAGAGGCAGGAGGTGGAGGAGAGCTGAGAGAGAGGGGGTTGAGGCAGGAGGAGGAGGAGGGAGAGAGAGATGGACATGGAGGAGAGTCCTGAAAAATCCCGTTGTATGACAGGTTATTGGCTAGTTCTAAATAAGTGACTGTGCTATATTTTGGGGGAGTTGGTAATAATGCAAGATGATTGCCAATAATGCAAAAATGAAAGATTTATTTGCCCATCAGAGGAAAAAAAAAATACTTGCTTGAGATGAGTGTGTAGGATTTGCAAGGTGTGTGTGTGTGTGTGTGTGTGTGTGTGTGTGTGTGTGTGTGTGTGTGTGTGTGTGTTTGGTACATTGCTGATTAACATTTTCAGTTTCTATTCTATATATTCAGTATTCAGTTAATGCATAGAAAATCTCTCTTCATTTGAACAGTCCACAGTAAATGTGCTGTGTTCTAATGATGTTAGCAACTGGACTTTTATTCCTTGGCAGTAACTTTTCTTAAAAAGACTCTGTCTTGTTAGACCCCAAAATCTAGCCTACCAACTGAAATACGGAGATGGGTGGGTAGTTTCAAATTAGAAAGGAATCTTTTAAAAAGGAGAAGGGGCTGGGGATGAGGCAGCTGTGCACAATAGACTCTTTCCTTTTACTTCCTTCCACAGTAAGAGCCTGATCATAAACTAGTGAACTCAGTGTATTTCCCAAGAACTTAAGAGGTCATAAGGTCAGGGACTTGGGTTAAAATGGTGTGTGTATTCAAAATTCATATTTTTGTTCTTTTATGGCATTTGGATCCTTTTCGATGCATTAATGGATGCTGCCTACATCCATCAGACATGTTCTTTCAGGACAAAGGTATCTTTAATATTCTGAAACAAAATACAGGTCTATGTAACACTTTAAAGACTAACAAGATGGTTTATTAGATGATGAGCTTTCGTGGGCCAGACCCACTTCCTAAGATCAAATAATGGAAGAAAATAGTCACAACCATATATACCAAAGGATAAATTGTATCCTTTGATATATATGGTTGTGACTATTTTCTTCCATTATTTGATCTGAGGAAGTGGGTCTGGCCCACGAAAGCTCATCATCTAATAAACCATCTTGTTAGTCTTTAAAGTGCTACATAGACCTGTATTTTGTTTCAGCTACACCAGACTAACACGGCTACATTTCTACCACTATTTAATATTCTGTTGATTGATACGGATGAACTCAATATGTGTACGTGTGCAAACTCAGGACAACAGTAGACCCCAATCTGGTTTCTGTCTATTGACATAGATTTCACAAGGCAGAACATTTCCGTCTTTCAAAAGAATCATGTTTAGAAGTGGGAAAATTTCAGACATGAGGGGTTGCATCAAAGAAGCCTCATGTTCAAGAGTGCAAGAATATCAAAGGGAACAGGATTTGAGAGAAATGTGTAGGGAGCCAGAGGATGAAAAAAAGGAGAGAAAAGATGTGTAAATGGGACCAAACTCTGTACAGTTTTACCTTAATGTACTGAAAGATAAGGATTTAGTCTGTGAAGGGATTAAGGCCCTAATCAAGAAAGAACTAAAGCCCAGATTTTAACTCTTAGGGTATGTCTACAAAGCCACCCTAATTTGGACTAGGGTGGCTAATGTAGTCATTTGAACTTACAAACGAAGCCTGCGATTTAAATATCCCGGGCTTCATTTGCATGTTCCCTGGGGGCCGCCATTTTTAAATGCCCGGTAGTTCGAACTACCTGCCCGCGGCTACACGTGGCATGGGCTAGGTAGTTCAAATTAAAACTCTTAATTCGAACTACCATTACTCCACCTGCAATGTATGTACCAAGTATTTAAGATCAATAATGTAAGACAGGGCTGAATTACTGCTTGCTATCAGCCAGATAAAAGGAGAGAGCTGCCCTGGGGATGGGTGTGCTCACTCCAATTGTTTAGCTCTGCAAGATAATTAACTGTTAACTGTTGATATGTAAATACAGCTCATGCCAGGAGGGGGAAGGAATCCGAGGTGTGGCTATGGAAATCCAATTCAGCCAAGGCTGATGGAGGATCAGTGTTGGAATGGAATGTGGTGTATTGTAACTAATTTGGGGCTGTTGTGGGGGGTCACAAATCATGATAACCCTAAATGTGGGAATTGTAAAATATGACACCAGTGCTTGCAGGAGAGACACCGTCATTGGAAGAGATCTCAGAGGAACAAGCCTCCCCCCTGCCAGAGTTGAGTGAACTGAGTTGGTGGGGGAAAGGACTTGAGGGCTTAAGTCAGCCTGCTTCATGCCTGCTAGGTGTAAGCTGTAAGGCTGGCTCAGCCTGCCCTTTCCCCCTGGTTTTAAAGACAGACCTAACACAGACTTCATGAGAAGTCTTTTTGCTAGTCCAGGGGAAGCTGGAATCTTTGGCCAGCCTACGTGGTGGCTAAAGAGTTGAACTCACTAAGAGCTGAAATCACTGGTTTGGCCGGGAGCCAGACCCGTTGCAGCCAGTGGAGTGGCTGGTGGGTGGCTGGTAGGAGCAGCAGCAGGCAGCCAGTGGAGTGGCTGGCGGGAATGACCGGCGGGGGGCCAGCGGAGTGGCGGCAGGCGACCAGCGGAGTGGCTGGTGGGAACGACCGGCAAGCAGCCAGTAGGAGCAGCACAAAGGTGGCATAGCCTCAGGCTCAAGGGCTACGTCTACACTGGCATGATTTTCCGGAAATGCTTTTAATAGAAAAGTTTTCCGTTAAAAGCATTTTCGGAAAAGTGCGTCTAGATTGGCCACGGATGCTTTTCCGCAAAAAAGCCCTGATCGCCATTTTCGCAATCGGGGCTTTTTTGCGGAAAACAGTACTGTGATTTGCGCAAGGGGGCATTTGCCCAAATGGGAGCAGCACAGTATTTCCTTAAGAACACTGACGATCTTACATGAGATCGTCAGTGTTCTTGCGGAAATTCAAGTGGCCAGTTTTTCCGCAAAAGCAGATGATTTTGCGGAAAAACTTGCCAGTCTGGACACAGCCAAAGGAGTAAAGTCATCAGGATGATGTGTCAGGGTCTGCACTGTCTGGACAGAGCTATACGTGGGGCGTTTGACGTGGAGTATGGAGAAAGTTTGGGTGAGTGGAACCTTTACCTTGTTGGACTGGTGAGCCTGAGAGGCAAAAGACATTGCTAAATCCTTTTGAGCTGAGACAGTCACTCGTGGGGGAGGGTGCTATGAACTCTGTTTATGATATTTTCCCAGGATAATGCCATGTGACTTCTCTCTCTCTTTCATTAAAAGTTTCTTTTCTACACTCAGACTCTGTGTTTGCAAGTGGGGAACCATTGCCTCTCAGAGGCACCCAGGAGTGTGTGAATTTCCCAGGCTACTGGGTGGGGGCTCGAGCTGGTTCTGAGTGAGATGGATCCCTAGATATTGAACCCGGTCCTGGTTGCTGCCGGACTTACCAGGCGGAAGGGTTATAATAGTATTACTAGGTCACCACCCTGCAAGAGCCAAAACTATGACTCTAAAGAAAATCCTGTACTTTCATCAGTGACCTCAGAATATAAGCACAGTACAGCACACAATCCATCTGAAAAAGAAACATAAAAGTTAAGACTGAGATTTTCAAAGCTGTTTTAGTAATTTTGACAGGTGTCTGTATACTAAAGCTTTGAAAATCCCACCTAAACACTCTTATGAGTGTTTGCCCACCTTATATGTGTGGCCATCATGTCTAAAACAAGGGTTGTTGCTGAAAGATACAAACTCCTAGGACTGGATTTCATTTGAAATCCTTTGGCTCCCCTCTGCTTGGCAGTTTGTGCAGAATCATATAGTATTAAATCCCTATTTTCCGCCCTGCGGTGGACTAACATTTGGAATGTGTCAGGCATACCAAGAGCTCCCTGAAGCAACGTGGAGATGCCTTTTCCGGTGACTCCACACAACCCTGCTTATACTTCATTAGTTATTCCTGCTGTTGTAACGATTTTCTCTTTTCTGGTTGATAACTTGCTTTATCTGATAAAAAGTTTGACTTTTTTTAAAAAGGAAAACCCATATGTAAAAGAAAGGTCAGATAGTGTAATCAGAGCTCTAGTAGCTGATTAATCAGCATGCGATCTTACAAAGAGACCCTCCCACCAACGAACAGAGAATATTTTTCATGCTGGCCAAAATGAACTTTGGCCTAACTTCCATTAAAAGATTCTCATTGACCCCTCAAGAAATAAGCAGGAATGGGTGAACCTCACAGCATTCAATCTTTTGGATTTTAGCCAACACTGCTATCTTTCGGACTGATCTTACACCCATTAAAGCAAATAAAAGGCTCCCTGTTGGCTTCCACAGAAATTAGATCAGGCCCTATGTCTGTGTTTGTACTAACAAAACCAGTTCAAGTTCTTCAGACGTTTTGTCCTGTAAATGAAACCCCTGCTCTCTGTTTTTCCAACTTTTTAAGTGTTTGTCTAGACAGAGGGAAGCTCATACAGTGTACTATCTATAAAAGAAACTTCTCCCACTGAACCTAGGTATGCACAAATGGTTAGCCTCTATATGATATTCTTTTTCCATTGCTGTTATTTGTTCTCCATCTGCCCACACACTTCTATTTTTCAAGTTTTCCATGGATTCTGCTTTCCCCATTGTAAGTCTCTTTTAAATGGAGATGCCTGTAAAGTTCAGCCTCAGTCAAAATTTTCCAACTGTCCTGCTTGAAATTGGACAACCCTGCTAAGTCCAACAATGCACAGCACTGTTGCTTTTGGAAAAATTAAGAAATATCTGTCTACAAATCTATATTTAGAATATATATATGGAATCCTAGTGCTGGACAGAATTTTTAACAACAGTATGATGCATACTTAGTAGGTAGACAGCCTCAGAAACAAGTAAGTCTCGTGAACATTGACCCATTTTTAGTAACCTGAACATCTTTGAGAATTTCTGAAAACTTTTTAGTTAACAGGAGCTTAAAAGCCGTTTCCCCCCCAGGACCAGCTCCACGGTGCTGCCTGCCCTCCCTCCCTCCCCCACTGCATCTGTCAGAGAGGAGCTGGGCCCTCCTACTGACAGTGGATGATGCCGCCAAGCAGCCCCTCTTCTCAGCAGCCCAGGGTGGCTGCACGCAGGGGCGGCTCCAGCAGTAACCCCTCACTATGGCCAGCCTTGAGCATTTAAAATGCAGAGCTGCAGCGCTGGTGGCACCAAGTCAGCATAAGCATGGGCCTATGCAGTTCTGGTACGACCTCCCCCCTACTGCAAAGCGGTCCTTACCGACTAATTGTGTAGTTGATACAAATATTGGCTACACCATTAGTCAGATAACCACAATTTAACATCCCTACACCAAATACGCCAGTGTTGGGTAAGTTGAAATGTGTGGTACTCTTTGAAGATATTCTTTTCTTCCCTGTAAAAAAGCCTAATAGCCTTTCCTGTGTGAAGGTATGTACTCCTGACACTGGCCTAATTACAACCTAGAGATCTCTTTGATCAGTTACTCCCCACATAAGGCAAGGGGACAGTTGGAAATGTAAAATGGTCTTTTAGATGTAAGGCATGTAATATAGATTTAAGGCCTTGTAAATTTATGTAATATTGAAAAGAATGAGTGAATCTATTTAACTGCTTCCCTGTATCAAAGGAATTGTGCTTATATTTCAGGTTTCCACAACTGAAAAATAAGTATTATATGAGCCTGCATCCTCAAGGAATTGCTATGCTGGATTAGACCAATAGCCCATTTAGCTCAGTTGCCTGTCTCCAACAGCAGCCTAAAACAGCCCTTTCGGAAGATGTATAATCATCATAATAGCCAATTATAGCCTTCTAATTTAGGCAGTTTTGAATGGCTCTTCTCCAGAAACATAGAGATTTTTACCCCCACACAAATGGTTATCCGAACTAATCTAATTGCAGCTGTTTTTATAGTGCACATCCTTTAACACTCAGATCAGTCTCTTAGCCCTGGTAATGCTCTATGGCAGTGAGCTCCGGAAATAAATAGTTGACTACACCTCTTTGAAATGATTTTGGGAAAACTGCTCTTATTGTTCACAGTGATGGTGCATACTGGAAAGTGAAGCTAGCATGCTGGGTTTTCTACTCCTTGGCTTTTAAAGTAAATTTGGGACCCATGAAAACTGCTAAATTGCAGTTTGCTATGGACTGAACAGCCACTGGCACAGTGAGGTTTCTTACCTTGTCCTGCCTTTCTGTCTCACACCAATATCTAGAAAGGGCGCAGCCCTGGGGGTTGAGCCCTGGGGGGTAATTCATCCTTCACATCTCCGCTGAAACTGCAGTCAAAGGGGCTGATGAATGTCAGAGGCAAGCAAAAAGGGGTGAAAGAGGCAACTGCTCTGGGGCCCAGTGATTCAAAAGGGCCCAGTGCTCTCAGACATTGCCTCCACTACTGCAGTGCAGTGCTGCAGGACTACTCACTGTTAAGTTTTTACTGCAGTAGTGACAGTGGCCAGAGACCCTGGCTCTTTAAATCACCACTGGAATGCTGTGAAGCTCACTCTGGTTGGCTCTCAGGGCCATCTGGGAAGAAGAGGGTGTACAGCACATTCTGGGCAGTGGTGACGGCTGGATGCCCCCAGCCTTGCCCCTTCTGCCTGCAGCCTCACCACTTCTGGGAGCGTAGAGCTGCCCACCCCCCCCACACACACCTTGCCCAGGGCTTAGCACAAGTCTGTTGGCCTCACTGGTTAATGGTTAAAAGACCTAACCATACCAGCTTGTACCTAGGGCTGAAGGTGCAGGAGCTGAAGGTGCAGAGCACCTCATACAAGCACTTAGGAGCAAGCCTTTGGAGAGGTGTTCCTTGAAGCCATTGCTCTTCCCCACATACAAGAGAATTGCAGCTAATGTCTCATTAGGTCATCTCACCATGTTAAAATAGTAATTCTATTTGTTGTTGTTTTCTTCATGATTTGTTTTTGGTAGTGCCAACATTTTGAAGTTGATAACCAGGAGCAAGAGAAATTCTGATTTCTCTCACATGCTATAGAACCCACAGCCTCTTTCCCCGAGTAATGTAACTCTTGGAAGTTTAAAGCTGTATTTTCCATTCCTTTGCATTACCCTGCTGTTTCTCATTGTCCCACACAAGTTAGGAGGTGAATCATACTCTGAGGACTGCATGGGGCTCCACATATGCCTAATGCTTGTAATTCTCCAGGGTTGTAATTATCTCAAGATAGGCAAAAACCTATTTTTGGAAATGTCAGTTTTCTTGAGGTGATAACATTTAAGAGCTCAGACAGCAGGCTCAAGAGGGGGGCTGGGCAGTTCTGTGAAGGGTGAAACACCAGCCATTTGTGTGGTTATATTTTGTGCAGAAGGAACCCAGGGATAGAAGAATTTTGTCCCCACTCCCCTAATCCAGGAAGGCTGGACAACCTTTCAGGGATCTAGTAGTAGGACCGTTTTCTGTCAGTTTTCAATTTCTTCCTTTGCCCTTCTGCAAATGAATGGTTTCTAAGCCCTCTGAGCACAGGTTGTTCTCAGTAAATTGTTCTGAGGCACTCCCCAAACCCTCCTAAGTCTCTGATCATTCCCCATTTCCCCTCTCCCAGCTGTCATGTCTCTCCTCAACATTTCCAAGCCCCTCTTTTTTTCTGTCTACTTTCCTCCCCGTCATCCCACACAGCTCCATGATTCCATCTTTCCACCTGTTTGTCCTTTCAGTGGCAAACACCCCCTGCCTGACTTGAAGCAATTTCCATTATAAATAGGTTTTACATTTGGGCTCTATGGCACTGAGTAACCCCCCCCCCCCAAATGTGTCAGTTAACCCACACACCTGCTAGATGTGGTGTACTGCCTCACCTAGTAGCACTTAGACCACTTACAGAGAGAGAGAATGAGTTTGCTGTCCATTTTTTTCAGTGCCCCAACTCCTGAAGTGGCCCAGCAAACATAAAAAAACCCAAGCAGAATAGTGATCCGCTGCTAAGAGTGACCATCCTGCTTGCCCACACCAAAAGCCAGCTGTTATTGCCCACTGCCGTTATTACCAGCCCACTGCTGTAGAATGGTTGCTTCTGCTGGCAAACATCACCCCACCAAGCATCCATCAACGGGAGCAGGAATTCAGACTATACCAACATATCAACTGCAGCAGCCAATCTCTTCCCATCCAGGAATACCTTGATCAGCCTCCAACATTGCGTCTAATATCCCTCAAGCCTTCCTGGCAGTGAGCGAAGGAGGTCACAGCCAGTGTTAAGGAACTATGGCTAGCTGAATGGCAGCAGGTAGATGTCCCAAACAAACATCTTGTGTCGGATCCCACCACTGAGCAGAAAGGTTTCGATCTTCCCCAGAGACTGTGGTGTGTTCTAAACTGGCTCAGGATCGGTCAGGGCAGGTGCGGTTATCTACTGAATAAGTGGAATTTGTTGCCATCACCACTTTGTGATTGTGGCAGTCCGCAAACTATTTACCACATTGTTGTAGAATGCCCAACATGAAAATTTACTGGCTCACTGGAGGATATCTACAGTCTAACCAGAGACGCTGCTCACTGGCTGGAGAGTTTGGATGTCCAACTTTGATGAAGAAATACAGGGTTGAACACAACATTTGAAAGAAGAAGATTGCTGGCCTCTGGCACAAAACAATATATAGAATTATTCATATGCTAATTGCAGGGGTGCTGACAGACTTGCTGGACTCCTGGACAAGGTGGGTGGGAGTGGCTTTGAGCTTTCAGAAGGGGTGTGGCCTTAGAAGGGGTGGGGCTGAGCCACCTGGAGCATGATGTGATGCCCCCCCCCTTTCTTCTCGCAGCCCTCAGCCACCAGAAGCAGGGAGTGTGGTGCTCCAGCTATGATTCAGAGGGCCCAGGGTTATAGCCACCACTGCAGAATCACTAGGCTCAGGAGTAATGCCCCCTTTGGCCCTGCCTCTCAGCAGGCCTGGTTAATTGATTCAGTGAAGTTGTTGTTGCAATCCTGAATTTTATCCCTGGCACTGATCCGTTAGTGTGGTGTTGAACAAATCACTTTGGGCCCAATTCAGTAATACTTAAGCACCCGTGCTTTGCTGAACAGAGAAGACTTAATCATATTCTTAAGTGCTTTGCTGAATCAGGGTCATAATCCCAAATCCAAGGCTGGATTCAGCTCTTTGTACACAACTATAAATCCAGAGTAACTTCATTGACTGCAGGGGAGTTACTCTGGATTTAAAGTGGTGTGATGGAGAGCAGAATCTAACACAGATTACATAGTTCCTCATCTGGAAAATGGTTGCAATGCCTACCTCAGAGTGTGATAGGGATTTATTAGTAATTGCTGTCATTAGCATTTATTCATATTGAAACACACAATGTTAAGTATTATTTTTCTTTTGCCTTCTAATTGCCTGCTTTGTGCTAGCAATAATATTAGCAAGTGATTCCTTCTTAGAGCTAAGTGAATAGCTCATAATGAGAAATTACTTCAGCAAGACAAATGACAGAACAAGGAGCAATGGTCTCAAGTTGCAGTGTGGGAGGTCTAGGTTGGATATTAGGAAAAAAACTATTTCCCTAGGAGTGTGGTAAAGCACTGGAATAGGTTACCTAGGGAGGTGGTAGAATCTCCATCCCTAGAAGTTTTTAAGTCCTGTCTTGACAAAGCCCTGGCTGGCATGATTTAGTTGGGGTTGGTCCTGTTTTTAGGAGAGTTGCACTTAATGGTCTCCTGAGCTCTCTTCCAACCCTTTGATTCTATGTTTGTCCCCTTTTTCTATTTGGCAACATTATTTTCTTGCTGCTAGTTTCTATTTAAACTTATTGACAGTTTGAGTGGCGGGTTGGATTAATGTTGAAGTTTGTGGTCTGGAGTAGATGGAAGACTGTGCTGTTAGTGAAACCTTAGGCTATGGCTAGACTGCAGAGTTTTATTGGAAAAAGATACACAAATTGTGAATCGCAGATTTCGGGGCCAAATTTCGGAAAAACCTCCCCTTTCCAAACATCCCTTACTCCTTGCTGAGAGCAATACAGGGATGCCAAAAGAACATGCCCTCTTTTTTGGAAACTCTTCCGAAAAAGCGGACGTATCTCCTGGATGTGGCAGAGCTTTTCCGGGATTCCTCTGGTATCCCAGAAAAAGTCCACTAAAGTCTAGACATTAGCCCCGGGCTTTTTATTTCCTTGCTTTTGTTGTTTTGTGATAGATTTGTTCTGGGTGTGCCAGCCTAACTGGTACATACAAAAATATGTGCCTTTGTGTGCGTATGCTTGAAAGGTTTGTCTTTGTCATGACTTATACGAGGTATCCTTTCAACTGCATATTTAGAAAGAAGCAAATGGAGAAAAATGTATGAGGCTTAATGATCGAGCAAGTCATAGAGCAGCTAAAGTAAGTCATGTGATGTACACTTGCGCTGACATTAGCCTGGCTCCAGGGAACCACTTCAATGTCATTTGCAAGTTTGTCAAGTAGAGCT
Source organism: Pelodiscus sinensis (assembly GCF_049634645.1). Taxonomy (NCBI): domain Eukaryota; kingdom Metazoa; phylum Chordata; order Testudines; family Trionychidae; genus Pelodiscus; species Pelodiscus sinensis. Next base: position 314,530,014 of record NC_134711.1, read on the forward strand.
TTATTGATTAGAATGTCAATTATATTTTCTCATACGCTTACATTAATTACACTGTCCAGGGAAGTGTGTCAGAATGAAGGCTATCATTGGAGATATTAGGATGTCAGTGTACAGTGACTATGAATTGTTGTAGTACCTCATGAGTGCTGAGATGTTCATTTCAAGGATGAAAACACACTGTGCCTTTCATCCACAATGACAATATGTCAGGTTTTAACATCGCAGCTCATTTCAATTATTTTTGTTTCAAAATACCAAAAATTCTCCATTTGTATCCAGAGGACTCAAAGTAGGGTACAGTGTATAAAATCAAGATTGGACTCCCAAACAGAACAAAAAGGAAAATAGCACTATTCACATTAGAAGACAGCAAAAAGAAAACCATGGCACTGAAAATGTTGTGCTGTACTAGCTCACACACCGGCATGGATTCCCATATTCACAACTTCCCTTAAAGGATCCTTGTTTGTTTGGTGGGGCTTTTTAAAATGGTTTTTCTGTCTGATGTTATGAGTATCACACAAGCTTACTGTCACTGAAAGAGAGCAGGGAAAATATCTCTCATTATTTTAGTCTGTTTTGTGCATTTGCTTGCCCTTTCTACATAGTCCTTTTCCCCTGTAGGCAGTTAGGACGCCAATTCTGTTAACACTTACATTATACACATAGTCTTAACGTGAAACATAGTAAACATTGACACAAATGGGGCTACTCACATGATTTGAAGTTAAACATGTGCATGAGGTTTTTCAGAATCAGGACTGTAGCCCTGCTGCTTGTGTGGGTGTTCCAGAGAGTGCAGAAAAACTGGCAGGAGGCTAAGGAGGAAGATGTGTTGCCTTGAAACTACTTTTAATTTGTTATGTATTTAACATTGTCTTTTAAATTATGCAGCTCAAATTGTCTTTCCACAATCTTTCTAGAAATATAGTACTTTCTGCCTCCTCTTTGGGTTAGTTTGTGGTATTCTGATAATCTAACTGCCTAGAAAGTTTTTGAATCTAGTTTGAAATCTATTTCTTGACTCCTCCTAAACAGGAATAAAATTGGGCTTAATTTTAAGTATACAGAAAAATAAAAGCATCGGGGAGTGGCAGCATGTATAAGAATTTCCAGCCAAAGTGACTTAACATAGATGATGTATTAAGCCACTCAGAGAGAAGTTTATAGTAGAAATGGTAAAAGATCTTGTATAACCTCCAGCATGCAGGCTCAGATACTTACGGTGATGAATACCATGAGGCAATTGATAATTCCATATTCAGTGCAGGGCTTGGGCGAAAATACATCCCCGAATATTCAAGGAGCTATCTGAGAAGATATCTGAGTCATTAGTGATTATCTTCAAAAAGTCACGGAAGACAGGAGAGATTCCAGAAGACTGGAAAAGGTCAAATGTTGTGGCAATCTGTAAAAAGGGAGAAACAGGAAAGCTGGGGAATTATAGGTCAGTCAGTTAACTTCTGTACCAGAAAAGATAATGTAGCAAATAATTAAGCAATCAATTTGCAAACATGTAAAAAATAATAAAGTGATAAGTAATAGTCAGTATGGATTTTTCCAAAGGAGAGCCTGGCATCTCAGGAATTAAAGAAAGCCCTTGAGCCCAACTAGTCCCACCCTGCTTTACCTGAAACCAATATCAGGCCTGGTGGGAGGGGAAAAGGAAAGAGCCTGGCTCAGTTTGGCACTGACTAGCAAGGAGGCAGGAACCTGGTTCACTGGTGTAAGGACATGAACTGGAGCTTGTCCACTCAGCAGCCACTGGAGAAAGTAAGCCCCACTTTACCCCGCTGGGAAAAGGGAGGAATCTACTGAGAAACCCCAAGTAATTGGAATCTGGACTCTTAGGGTACGTCTAGACTACCGCGTTTTGTCGACGGAAGTTTTGTCGACAGATACTGTCGACAAAACTTCTGTTGACAAAGAGCGTCCAGACACATTGAGTTCTGTCGACAAAGCAAGCTGCTTTGTCGACAGAACTCCGTAGTCTGGACGCAACGTTACAGGCAATAACACCTTCTGTTGACAGAGTTCTGTCGACAGAAGATGTTATGCCTCGTAAAATGAGGTATACCAGCGTCGACAAAACTGCTGAGTTCTGTCGACATTATGTCGACAGAACTCAGCGGTAGTGTAGACGCTGGTATAGTTTTGTCGACAAAAGTCCACTTTTGTCGACAAAACTAGGTAGTCTAGACACACCCTTGGTGCCATGCCCCAAACTTAAGGACTTGAACAGGGAGTGGTTTGCAGTTCCTAGGTCAGGATCACAGGGGGCCAGTGTGCCCCTTTTCCACCCACTTACTCAGAGACCTATCGACTAGACTACTCGGCCTCCAGGGACAGGGGCACAAGTGCTGGAGAATGCAGGGATCACACTAGTCCTGCTGAAAGGACTTACCCACTTTTCTCATTGTATTTTCCTTTAATGTGAGCCCAGCCTGTGAATGGAGATGGAGCTCCTGCCACGTTTCAACAGCTAACGGAGTGCATTATTTGCCCCCACAGCCAGTACATAGTTGCTTATTTAGATGATGTGGTAATTTATACCCCCTCTTGGCAGACCCCAGCTACAACATGTGGCTGCTGTGCTACAGTAACTCAAAGAAGCCAGCTTGATGTCAAACCCTGTTAACTACCACCTCGTGATGGTTGAGTCTACTTACCTTGGCTACAGTTTAGGGAAAGGCACTGTCTGACTCCTGATTTGAATGCTCCCGCCCCTCCAGAATTGTGCCTCTCCATCTTCAAAAAAGAAGTATACCAGTTTTTGAGTCTACCTGATTACTATCAGTTTCATCCCAGGGTCTCCTCCATCATGGCCCTTCTCACCAGTCTCCTCACGAATGAGAGTCCAAACAGGAGTAAGTAAACCAAGGCCTGTGAGAGCTTTCCAAGCCCTCAAGGACCAGCTCTGATGAGAACCCGTCTTGAAGCCCTGACTTCACAAAGGAGTTCCTATTACAAACGCGTGCCTCCAATCTGGGCTTAGGATAGTGGGAGGTGATGAACATTCAATCCTACACATCTGCCGGAGGTTATTCACGAGGGAGAAGGCCTACTCCATGATCAAGAAGGAAGCATTATCAGTGAAGTGGGTAGTGGACTCATTCAACTATCACCTCCCGGGCTGACACTTTACCCTAGACCATGCCTCACTCTGCTGGCTAGATATGATGAAGGACACAAACCCTAGAATCGTGCAGTGATACCTCTCCCGTCAGCCCTTCTCCTTCTGGGTTTAGCACTGGGCCAGGAGGGCCCATGTTAATGCTGACTTCTCTTGGGAACGTGGAGTGCAGTTGGAGGGGGGGCTGAACCCAAAAGGAATCATTGGGGGGAATGTGTAAGGGAACAAAGAAAGGAGGGCCCAGCGTCCCAGTGGTCTCAGCAAGCCCTGCTTTTTTACCTGCAACTAATGCCAGGCCTGGAGGGAGGAGAAAAAGAAGAAGACTGGCTCAATTTGAGGCTGACCATCAAAGAGGCAGGAGCCTGTTTCACTGGTCTAAGGACACGAACCAGAGCTTGTCCACTCAGCAGCCATAGGAGCAAGTAAGCCGTCACCGTACCTTCTTGGAAAACAAGGGAATCTAATGAGAAGCCCCGATTAAGGGAATCTGGAATCTTTTGACCATGCCCCAAACTTAAGGACTTGAACAGGGAGTGGCTTGGAGTTGCTGAGCCAGCAGCACAGGGAACAGGGCAGGCCTGTATGCAGGGATTTCTGGGTTGGGGGTACTTTTTTTTTGCAAATGCAGACCACAAGGGTGTGAATGCACCTCCCGTAGTCCCCCAAGTAAGTGGGGGAAATCAGCCCCAGCCTTCCCCCAGCTGGTCAGAACATGGGGGATGGAGGCTCGGACAGCACATTGGCTGGCCAGGGTAAGGCAGGAGCAGAGCATGCTTACTTGAGGCACCATGGGTGTGTGTGGGGGGGGTACTTTTGCACCCTTCACACCCCCTGCGTACAGGCCTGCAGGGGGCCAGTGCTCCCCCCTTTTTCTCCCTCATGCTCAGTGATCCAGACACTAGAATATTCAGCTACCAGGAACCCAGCCACAGTGGTTAAGCACTGGAATAAGTTGCCTAGGGACGTTGTGGAATCTCCATCATTGGAAATTTTTAGGAGCAGGTTTAACAAACACCGGTCAGGGGTGTTTTAGATAATCTTTAGATCCGCCACGAATGTAGGGGACTGGACTAGATGACCCCTCAAGTTCCCTTCTCCTCCTACAACTCTAGGATCCTATGATGTGTGAGGTAAGCAAGGTAGGAGGCCATGCATTGAAATTATATTATACAAGAAAAATTCTGTTCATATTGCCAGCCATATTGTACAAACCCAGAGTCTTAAAGTTACTTATTCTGGGAAATATTTTCTCAGCAGCCGAAGAACTGTGGAATGTCATTGCCTGTCATTTTCTCTTTGTTCTCTATTTACGGATATGAAGGTGAAAAGATTCATTGTTACACTCATTACTGTCATCATAAATCTCTTAACAAAAGCCATGATAATTATATAATATTTTCATCATTTTTCTTTTCTATTTTTTCTCTCCTTTTTTAATCCAATTATTTGTATAAAAGCCATATACATAATGTCTTTCTCTCTCACACACACACTCTCACACACTCTCTCTCTCTTTCTCTCTCTCTCTCTCTCTCTCTCGGTATCAATGTACCAAAGAGATAAAATAACATTCATGACATACACACAAGACAAATATATATTACTTATAAGCACACCTAGATTTATGTAGAGATGGGTGCGCATACAGATACATTCATTCACAGTCATACATTATACAAGACTTTTGTGGGGATGTGTGCATGCACACACACAGAGCACTGAAGTAGTATTGTACTATTATTTTAAAATGTTTTAGTGTTAAAATGTGTACAAATCACAATGAAATGGTACAGTTTATTTTGGTCTGATATTTAGAGCCCTACCAAATACACAGTCCATTTTGGTCAATTTCAGAAAGAGAGATTGTGTATGTCTGAGAGGGTATGTCTACACTAGCCCCCTAGTTCCACGAGGAGTAACGGTAGTTTGAATTAGAGATCCTAATTCGAACTACCTACTCTGTGCTGCGTGTAGCCGCGGGCACAGAGTTTGGACCAAGGGACATTTAAAAATGGCAGCGTCCGGGAAGATGCAATGAAGCCCAGGATATTTAAATCCCGGGCTTCATTTGCAATTTCAAATGCCTACATTAGCCTCCCTAGTTTGAACTAGGGGGCTAGTGTAGACATACCCAGAGAGAGAGATAGATTTTAAATTAGTCAATTTCACGTTTTCAGATATTTACATCAGAAATTCCATGGTGTTGTAACTGGGGGGTCCCAACCTGAGAGAGGGCTGTGGAAGAGTCACAAAGCTGCTGTTGGAGGAGGGGCCTGTGGGATTGCCATCCTCACTTCTGTGTTGCCTCCATGGCTGGGTTTTAAGACAGCAGCCAAGGAGTTTCATGTAGCCAGAGGAGTTACCCAGAGGTAGGTCTGATCTCCCCCTGAAAGCAGCTATGCAGGTGATGAAGCTCCATCCTTTCCCTTCCTAGCCTTTTCATGACAAGCAGCTGGAGCCCTGGGCAGAGTGAGAGCCCCCAACCAAGGCACATCCAGATCTGCTTCTCCCTTTCTTCTCTAAGGGTATGTATACACTACAGTGCTAATTCGAACTAACTTAGTTCGAATTAGTTAATTCGAACTAAGCTAATTCGAACTAACGGCTCCAGACTAAAAAACTAGTTTGAATTAGCGTTTTGCTAATTCGAACTAGCAAGTCCACATTAAGTGGACCCTGAACCGGGGTTAAGGATGGCCGGAAGCAGTGCCGGCAGGGCATCAGATGAGGACTTAGAGCATGGAGCTGCTGTCTCAGGCTAGCCGAGGGCTGTGCTTAAAGGGACCCGACCCCCACCCTGGACAGACAGTTCTCAGGGGTGCCCCGCTTGCAAAGCAGTCCTGGCTTGGAGTGCCCTGAGTGCCCACACTGGGCACATCACAGCACTTGGCCATCAGACCGGCTGCACTTGACGCAGGCTGCCATCTGGGGAGAGAGGGCAATTGGGGGGCTGCAGGAGAGCTTCCACCCCCAGAAGCCCGCACAGCCAGCCCAGTCCTCCCCATCGGGGGCTCATACCCCATTCCTCCCTCACCTCCTTCCACTTACCCTTCCCTAGCCCCCCTTCCTGATGTACAAAATAAAGAAAACATGTGTTCAAAAATAGAATCTCTCTTTATTGAACAAAACTCAGGGAGACTGGGAAAAGGAGGTGGGAGAAGGGACGAGAGAGGGTGGGAGAGGGGAGGGCAACTACAATGATCAGAGGTTTGGAAGAGGTCCCATATGAAGAGAGGCTAAAGAGACTGGGACTTTTCAGTTTAGAGAAGAGGAGACGGAGGGGGGATAGGATAGAGGTCTATAAAAGCATGAGTGGGGTGGAGAGGGTGCATCAAAAAAAGTTCTTCATTAGTTCCCATAATAGAAGGACTAGAGGACACCAAAGGAAAGGAATGGATAGCAGGCTTCAAACTAGTAACAGAAAGTTGTTCTTCACAAAGCAAAGAGTCAACCTGTGGAACTCCTTGCTGCAGGAGGCTGTGAAGGCTACAACTAGAACAGATTTTAAAGAGAAGTGAGATAAGTGATGGAGGTTGGGTCCATGGAGTGGTTTGAACCAGGGGGTGGTGTCCCTGCCCAAAGTTTGTGGAAGGCTGGAGAGGGATGGCACGAGACAAATGGCTTGGTCACTGTCTTTGGTCCATCCTCTCTAGGGTTTCTAGGGTTGGCCGCTGTCGGCAGACAGGCTACCGGGCTAGATGGACCTTTGGTCTGACCAAGTACGGCCATTGTAAGCTCAGGGCTCAGGGTCGGGGTCTCAGTGGACCACCTTGATTTTCATGCACACCTGCTCCTGGGTGGCCAGGCTGGCAGCTCTCCTGCCCTAGACGGCCGCTTTCCTGTGCCTAGTGCGGAGGTCGTGGATGAGGTCTACGATGTCCGCACTAGACCAGGTGGGTGCCCGCCTCTTGTGGTCCTGGGCAAGCTCCCGGGAGCCGCCAGCCTGGTCCCGGGAAGAGTGGGAGGGCTGGGGCATCGGGTGGCTGGCTAGAGCCGTGCCAGGTGCAGGGTCTGCTAGCTGGGTGCTGGCAGGCTTGCACCTGGCACGGGCATCGTAGCCAGCCCGTGCCCCTTTAAGGGGTCCGGGGCCGGGAGGGGGGCAGTAGAGTTTCCCTGGTGTTGGCCAGAGTGGCCACCAGGGAAAGATGGGGAGGGCTAGCCTCCCACTAGTTCGAATTAAGGGGCTACACACCCCTTAATTCGAACTAGTAAGTTCGAACTAGGTTTAGTCCTCGTAGAATGAGGTTTACCTAGTTTGAACTAAGCACTCCGCTAGTTCGAATTAAGTTCGAACTAGCAGAGCGCTAGTGTAGCGCCTATCAAAGTTAATTCAAACTAACGTCCGTTAGTTCGAATTAACTTTGTAGTGTAGACATACCCTAATAGTTTGATTTCACAGGGTAGGTCTGTTTTCAGGGTCTGAGACACATTCTTCACAGCTGTGAATTCAGTAGGGCCTTTACTGATGATTATTATTTTTCATATTTTAACAGGTATTCAATATATCCTTCCTGGTTAAATTTTATACACAATTGTCTTATGGACAAAATTAGGTTGAGTTTTTAAAGGCCAGGACTTCAACAGGGTTCAAAAAAGATCTAGATATATTCATGGAGGTTAGCGCCTTCACTGGCTATTAGCTGGGTAGGAATGCTGTCTCTACCTCTATTTGTCAGAATGGGAATGGGTGACAGGGGAGAGATTGCTTAGTGTACGTGTACACAGCAGTGTTATATTGGAATAACTGATGTTATTCTGAAATAACATAGTCTGTGTCTGCACTACAAGCAGTTATTTTGACATAATGGCGAGCTGGAGGACTTCTTACTCCGACTCCTGTAACCCTCATTTTACGAGGCGTAAGGGAATTAGGAGGAAGAGTGGTCTATCTTGGACTTTCTGCTGTGTAGACATTGCCAAAAGCTGAAATAAGCTATTTCAGCTTCAGCTATGCAATTGACATAGCTGAAGTTGCGTAGCTCATTTTGGCTTTAGCGCTGCTGTGTAGACATGCCCTTGATGATTACCTGTTCTGTTCATTCCCTCGGGGGGGCACGTAGCATTTGCCGCTGTTGGAAGCATTTGCCGCTGGGCTTTATGGATCTTTGTTCTGACACAGTATTGCTGTTTTTATGTTCTTATTTCTACATACAGGTTGCACCTCTATACATTGGAACTCTCTGGTCTAGCAACATCTGCGGTCCGACAGTACCACGGATGTTTCCGGACCAGACTGTTGTGGCATGCTGTGGCTCAGCTGAGCTTATGGGGAAAGCCAGAAAGGCCGGTCAAAGGCTGGGAGAGGTCAGAAGGGTGGCAGAAAGCCTGGTGTGTGACCCAGCTGGGCTACCATAGAAGCCAGGAAGCTTGGTGGAGTGGCAGGGCAAGGGGTGGGGCTGACACCAAGGGGACCAGAAATGACCTTCCCTGGTCTGGCAAAATCCCTCCTCCAGGACCTGAGGGTGCCAAGTCAGGGAGGTCCAACCTATAGAGCTATTGCATGTCACACAGTTCTTATATACATTTCATTTCAGCTTGTGATGACTAAACTAAAAGATGGCTGAAAGGTTTGGCCTGTGATGTTTATACAGGAGAATCAATGAAGAGTTCTGCTTTGAAATTGGTGGTATGATCTGACCAATGATTATAAGAAATAACATTATTTATGTGCTTCCTTATTTATTTTTAACATTGACTATGTGTCCAGCATTGTTTAGTATAAACAGTAAATACCTTTTCTGCCACCACGGGTTTGCAATGTGCACATCTCTCTACTAGGAAATGCAATAAGAGTGCATGTATGCCACAGAACAGTTGTTGGTATTTGCTAGTGTGGGTTTGAATAAGCAGCCTTCATAGGATTCATAATAACTCTATTACTCCTGTTGAATATCTATATCACAGTAACTCCCAGCAAAGCAGACACTCAGTTTGTCAGGTGCAAAAGAAAAGGATGAAATTCTGTACCAAGCATTCCCAAAATGACTAGCGGTTTGAGTTGCCCAACTTGAGACATTTCAAAGTCCCAAACTATGAGAAAGTGCTGAGCGTGCACCACCTGAATATCAGTGCCACCTCAGGTGCCTCATTTTAGACTTCCAAAATTACTAATATGTTTTGAAAATCATGGCTATGATCTCTACCTCATTAATAATCCTCTCAGTCGTCTCTATCATACACTCTTTAATGATAGATGAAGAACCCAAGGTAGGTGTGATAGCAGCAGAAAGTACAGAATAAACAGTCTGGCCTTGCACTTACAGTGTTTGATTGATTTAGAGCATTTGCAGGAGCTGAATAAAGACTCTGCTGAGGTTTCAGCTAGTGCTGCCAAGGCAGTTGCTCTGCTAGAAAAGGTCAGAGAAGTTAGACATAGCTGGATTGTTCACAGATGGCTGATGCTGTCAGCTTTATTTGAAATAATCCATAGTTGAGTTTCGAGGGATGAATCAGTCAGTTTCTACTACCAGGAGGGTTGCACAGTTAAATTTAATTTCACTAATGCTTTGGGTTCTCTTGGATATGTCTACTCAGCAGCACTGTTATTTCGGAATAACAGACTTTATTCCGAAATAACAAAGAGCACGTCTACACTACAAGCCTTTGTTTTGAGGTAATGTCAAGCTGGAGGACTTCTTACTCTGACTTCTGTAACCCTCATTTCACAAGGAGTAAGGGAAATTGAAGGAAGAGTGTTCTTCCTTCAACTTACTGCTGTGTAGACAGTGCCTAAAGCCGAATTAAGCTTTTTCGACTTAAGCTACACAATTGATGTAGCTTAAGTTGCGTAGCTTAATTCAACTTTAGCCCTGCTGTGTAGCTATATCCTTAGTACTTTCTGTATAGGCATACAGTCTCTCTCTGCACATACTAACAACACTTACATTTCTGTTGAAGAAATATCAAGGATCAGGGGCTGATCCTGCCATTTTCCAGATTGGCCTGCTTAAGTGTGAGATTGCTATCCATGGGATAAGGATACACCTCTTCCATAATAGAGTGCCCTTGCTCTACTTGCAGATCTGCCCCGAGTAGGTTTCTTAACTCTTAAGATTTTGCCCCCTGGATCATGGTTGGTCATGCTGGAAGCCCTGTTCCTCCTTCAAGTAGTGGTCCCTATTGTGATCCACTGAGGGGGGGTTTGCAGAAGCACTGTGCTCCTGGAGTCAGAGAATTTGAAAGTAATGTCTGTTGGTCTGCACATGTACCCTAGATTGCCTCGTGTTTCCATCCAAGGTGTCAGGGTGCTGAGAGTCATTGAACCTAATAGTAAACCCTGCATATGTTGGAAGCTACTTCAAGCCAGGGAGTGCAGGAGTAATTGCAGCACCCCCCAGTCCCATCATCTGGGGAGGTGTTAAAGAGTGGGGCAGGCTGTATCTCCTTTCCTTCTCATTACCACATGGTTTGGGTCAGAACTTTCAATGTCCTTTCTGAGGCATCTTTAAATACATAGTTGTAAATAGTTTTATAGAAGTATAATCAGATTTACTGTAGTAATTAGTGTTTCCTTTAGATTGGGGATGAAAAGGAACAAAGCCACGTATGGGTACCAGATTATGGCCAGGATCCTGAGCTTCGAATTCTGTAGCTCATGTCCATGCTTTTTCTTGGTAAATGACAAACACCAATGCCGCATCTATTGCTTGAGGGAAACTCACATCTTCGCCTTCGGTAGCACCTCATAGAACCTGCCATGAAGCTTCACTCGGACCCAGGCCAGGAAAACCCCACCATTAATCAACCCCTCCTGCTACCAAGTCCAAATCCAGTGCCAGCGGAATGACCCCATAGACCTGTGCTTGGCCGAGTTGGGAGATAAGGAAACTAACCATAAGTATAGGTTTAAGTCTTCCTTAAAGTAAAGAAGTGGATTCACCTTCCACAAATTCAAGCCATGGAGACAGGACCTGTGCCTTATACTTTATGGAAAAATGACACCTTATACTTTATGGAAAAATGTATACACTGTTTAGAATATATATACAAATAAAAACTGTACAGTGACATCCATGGGAAATCCTGAACCTGAGCTAATATTCTCTCAACAAATATTGTAATCAGTTGTACATAGTTTTAAAAGAAAGTTACAATAACAAACCCATCATCAATTATTGTCCTTTTTACTGATGACAGCCCAATGCATGACCTGGTAAATGCTTAGGTAGCATGCAGACTGATGCTATATATATATACTTAAGAAAGATAGGGAAATAAATGTCAGAAAAATTATTCCATTAAAAATGTGAGCTCTACAGAAATAACCTCACAGCATTATCCAATTAACTTAGCTTGAGGCTGGGATGTCATTCTTGTACCTTCTATTTTAGGCCACTTGTGCAGGTATAAATCTGCCGCAGCTCCAGTGAAATCAATGGAATTGCTCCAGATTTACACCAGTGTCATTGAGATCTGAAGTAGGCCCTTGTAGGAGTGATGTAATTCGTTCAACATCTACTAGTGTGGAAATTAAGCAGCAGACAGAATGCCATGTTTCTAGACATTTTTCAACATATTTAAATTCTGTGAACAAGTCTTCCTCCTTTTCCTTGGCTCATTGTCAATGTGGATGATATATCAGATCAATAGTCATACCCATCATTTTTATAGAAGTGCTACCACTTAAAAATGCTATTATTAATATGGTAGGCTCAATGGACATTTGGGCTCTTGGGGAAACTTTCTGGTGAATGTACGGATTGTTTTATGTTGGAGGAAGCATCAGGCAACATTCCCATCTCATCTTCCGTTCCCTGCCTTTTTTGGCTATTTTTGGCTACATCTTCCCCTATGCAACAGTGCCTCTGGCATTAAAGTATATGTAGCTATGTGCTGCAGCAAAAAAAAAAGCTGCGTCCACATTGCAGGGTGTAGCTCTACAAAAGTGAAAGGCTCAGGCAGTGGAGAAATAACAGGGAAAGGCAACAATAGCTCCCCATGCTAGATATTTACACCAAGGCAAAGAAGGTTTCTGCCTCAGCAGGGAGACAGGAAGGAAGGGCTGAGCCTTTTCCAAATGTCCTGTCTCCCTAATGCCACAAAAGGTCCAGCAATGAGGAGCTGTCCCTACCTGAACCTTGGCTTCAGCAGCAGAGGCAGCAGGACACTACACAGCTAAGAACAGCTGTACAAACAGGTAGGCAGAGCTTGGGAGAGTAGAGAGGCATTTAGGCTAAGGACTCGAATATATGCCCACCTTCTGAACTGCTATTTATACCTATTCTAGGGGGACTACTTATGTACATACAGTAGTAGTGGCCAAGGAAAGCATGCAGTGGAGATATACTCTGAGGCTGCGTCTAGATGGGTATGATTTTCCGGAAATGCTTTTAACAGAAAAGTTTTCCATTAAAAGCATTTTTGGAACAGAGCATCTAGATTGGCACGAACGCTTTTCCGCAAAAGCACTTTTTGCGGAAAAGCATCCATGCCAATCTAGACATGCTTTTCCGCAAAAAAGCCCCGATCGCCATTTTTGCGATCGGGGCTTTTTTGCAGAAAACAAATCGGAGCTGTCTACACTGGACCTTTTGCGCAAAAGCTTTGCGCAAAAAGGGACTTTTGCCTGAACGGGAGCAGAATAGTATTTCCGCAAGAAGCACTGATTTCTTACAGTAGGAAGTCAGTGCTTTTGCAGAAATTGAAGCGGCCACTGTAGACAGCTCCTCACTCATGCATAGAAGTATAGGAGAGGTTGCACCAGGTGTTGCACCGTTCCTGAGTGTGCACTGCCAGGTCTTAATGTATTGTGATAAAGTAACAATATTTGGTAAAATTCACCCAAGTGGTGTGGCTGCTATGCAGAGCAGCTATCATAGTCATATAAGGACGTGGGAGTGTGGCTGCAGAGATAAAAGTAGCCCTCCATTTTGAAAGGTGGGGTCTGGAGAGCAAGTGCCCTTACAGACTATAACAGGCTGCAGCTTTTCATAGAATCATAGAATCATAGGACTGGAAGGGACCTCAAGAGGTCATCGAGTCCAGCCCCCCGCCCTCAAGGCAGGACCAAGCTCCATCTACACCATCCCTGACAGATGTCTATCTAACCTGTTCTTAAATATCTCCAGAGAGGGAGATTCCACCACCTCCCTTGGCAATTTATTTCAATATTTGACCACCCTGACAGTTAGGAATTTTTTCCTAATGTCCAATCTAAACCTCCCTTGCTGCACTTTAAGCCCATTACTCCTTGTCCTGTCCTCAGAAACCAAGATGAACAAATTTTCTCCTTCCTCCTTGTGACACCCTTTTAGATATTTGAAAACCGCTATCATGTCCTTCCTTAATCTTCTTTTTTCCAAACTAAACAAGCCGAGTTCATGAAGCCTAGCTTCATAGGTCATGTTCTCTAGACCTTTAATCATTCTTGTCGCTCTTCTCTGTACCCTTTCCAATTTCTCTACATCTTTCTTGAAATGTGGCGCCCAGAACTGGACACAGTACTCCAGCTGAGGCCTAACTAGTGCAGAGTAGAGCGGCAGAATGACTTCACGAGTTTTGCTTACAACACACCTGGTGTTTGGTGTGGCCTCTTGTTGCTGTGTTGTGTATAGGGCTGCTGGCTTTCAAATTGCACAAAATCAAACACTGCAGCCTTTCCCCCTTTCTGCCCCTTCTCTGAGGCTCTCTCCCCTGCTCCTTCCATCCCCCCTCCCTCCATTGCTAGCTTTCCTACCCTCCTCATTCTCTTTCACCGGGCTGGGGCAGGGATTGAGGTGCAAAGGGGGCAGGGGTGAGGACTCTGGTTGAGGGTGCAGGCTCTGGAGGGTGGCTGAGAATGAGCAGTTTGGGGTGCAGGAGGGGACTCTGGGCTGGGTCAGAGGGTTGAGAAGTGGAAGGAAGTTTGATGTGTGGGCTCCTTATGTAGCTTACTGCTGCTCTCAGGAAACAGCTGCCAGATTCTGTGGTCCTTAGGTGAATAGGTGACAAAGGAAGCTCCATATGCTACCCTCACATCTGCAGGCACCGCCCCCGCAGCTCCCATTTGTCACAGTTCCCAGCCAATGGCAGCAGCAGAGCAGGCACTCGGGAGTGGAAGCGCAGAGAGCCTCCCTGTACTTAGGGGCCACAGGGACCTGGCAGCCACTTCTGGGAGACACACTGAGGCAGGGCAGGAATCTGCCTTAGCCCCAGGCTTCTGCTATGCTACTTACTGGACTTTTAACAGCCTGGTCGGCAGTGCCCACCTGAACCACCAGAGACCCTTTTTGACCTGGCATTCTGGTGAAAAACTAGATACCTGGCAATGCTAGTTATATATTGTTTAAATTAAAAATACTTCCTTTGTTAAACACAAGCTTTCAAAGCCTGAATGCAAAGAGCAAAATGGGGCTAGGAAATAAAGACAAGTCTCCCACAAGTACTACCATGTATTATACTGTGTTGATGCACAATGTGGCCCGACATCCGTGTACTTCTGTGGAGCTTTCAGACTCAGATCTCATTCACAGAAAATCACACATTAGATTATTTTACTATTATTTCCTTAGGACCAACAATGTTCAAGGACCTTGGAAACTTGAGTTTCATATTCATTCATTTGATGGCCTTCCATATTTCAGCTGTGTGGCTGCAGTCATTGTTCAAAATGTGCAAGTATCAGGGCCATATAATCTTAAAGGCAGTTCACTACATCGAAAGATAAATTCAGTAAATAGGTAACAGGAGCTTTATTACAATATGATTTGGTTTCACAAAAAAAGTTGGAAAAAATTATCTCTTATATTGTTAAAGCAGTTCACAGTGCTTTTACTGATTTAGCCTCTTAACAAAAGTACACTATCTCCTTTTCATTCTTGTTGGCAACACTGCAGTGCAATTGTCGATTTGGTTGGAAGTGTTATTGAATAAGGGGGTGAAAAGTGCCAGGAAAAAAGATTCCAGAGAAATAAGCTGCATTATTTCTATAAACTAAAATCCTAAACCTCATCATTAAAGCAGCCAGATAGGAAAAAGTCCTCTATTCCACAGAGGGCACTCAGGGCTGGTCTTACCATAAGGCGAACTGAGGCAGCCACCTCAGGTGCCAGACTGTATGGGGATGCCACTAGGACCCAGAGGCTGTGTCTACATTGGCAAGATTTTGTGCAAAAGCATTTGCTTTTGCACAAAATCTTGCCGCCTGTCTACACTGGCCACGAGTATTTGCGCAAGAACGCTGATGGTGTAATGTTCAATATCAGTGCTTCTTGTGCAAATACTCTGATGCTCCCGCTCAGGGATAAGCCCCCTGCGCAAGTATTCTTGCGCAAGAGGCCAGTGTAGACAGGCAACATTAATTTCTTGCGCAAGAAAGCCCAATGCTAAAATGGCCATTGGAGCTTTCTTGCGCAAGAGAGTGTCTACACTGGCACAGATGCTTTTGCGCAAAAGCACATGCCAGTGTAGACGCTCTCTTGCGCAAATACTTTTAACAGAAAAACTTTTCCGTTTAAAGTATTTGCGCAAAATCATGCCAGTGTAGACGCAGCGAGAGTGTAAAAAATTGTGTCTGCTGCTGCTGCATATGTATTTTCTCTGCTTTAAATGCACAGAGATGGGGTGCCATGAGAGGAACAGAACAAGAAGAAGGCAGAATTGAGACCTTTCAAAGTTTTGGCCCTAGCGAGGGGGCACGGGGGCATCATTTGAGCTCCCCGTCTCAGATGCCAAAATGTTTTGAGCTGGCCCTGAGGACGTTACACAGTAATTCAGAATCTAGAATCTTGTAGAATAGAATTCAGTGAGAAATGATTTAGAGAAACAATTTGGGGTGGTGGGTTAGTTGTGCAGGGTAGAGGTTGCTTTTTATTTCTTTTGTTTGTTTTTTGAAGATCCTGATACGCAGCTTTCTGCTTTTTTGAAAGATAGCATCCACACTGAATGGATGCTATCTTGCATTTAAGCTGTGATTACTATGGACAGAGTGGCCACTAGGGTACCTGTGCTTTTTCCTCTTTCCTCTTCTTTTGAAAGAACTCCCTCTTCCCCATCCACACCCCTTTTTCCAAAGAGCTCTTTCAGAAAAAGTCTTCTTCCTCGTAGAAAGAGGTTTACCAATGTCGGGAAAAATCCTCTGGTCTTTCTATTTTTTTTTCAAAAGAACACGATTGCATTCTGGACATAAGTGAAGTTTTTTTGGAAAAACAGCCATTTTTCCGAAAAACTCTGCAGTGTAGACCTACCCGTAGTAAGTCAGTTCAAGAAAATCATTTATTATTTTAGTAGAAAAATCAACTAGGCTGTTTCCAAGTTTTGTTCCAAAATGGCTGGATTGCCAAACATCCATTGAATGGTTTACAGGAGAGAGGCATCCCACTGAATAGACATAGAGGTATAGAGGTGATTATTTTAGCCAAATGAATGCTGCATAACATAGTAATTCCTTTGCAACCAAGCATAATGCGCATCTGG
The DNA here is from genome assembly GCF_049634645.1 of Pelodiscus sinensis. Taxonomy (NCBI): domain Eukaryota; kingdom Metazoa; phylum Chordata; order Testudines; family Trionychidae; genus Pelodiscus; species Pelodiscus sinensis. The sequence goes on from NC_134711.1 coordinate 314,546,539, forward strand.
AATTGCCTAACATGCCAGGTAAAAGGATCACAAAGCTTAATGTTAACAGCCATGTATTCAGAAGCAAAGTACCTCTGCTGAGTCCTTCACACACTTCCATTTTGGAAAGCTCTATAACAGTAATATTTAGTATTGCTCTCTCCTGAAAGCCTCACGATGTGGAGCACAAGGACTGTACACTAAACACTGTACACACTGTATGGAACAAATTAAAATGATAAGAAACTTTCCACTATTTCTTGTGCTTAGATTCATGCTACTCTCACCCCTCATCTCCCTCTCTGTGCTGTACTCATGTCAGATCCATGCTCTACATCTACACAGCCCAATGGGAATTTGTCCCTCATCTTATAGAGAGAAGTATTTTACTGAAAAGCACCTTTCACTCTGATGTCTACGGGACCACAGTGACTGTACTTGTTGGTGATACATTAGGATCAGATTAGTTTCCAAAGGCGGAGTGCTAGAGGGGAGATTTCTGACATGAAGTAGAGTCAAATCCACTATAATATGTTATTGGATTAGCCCTCCTTAAAGTTTAATTAAATTGCTTCTTCTTCTTTTAACTCCTATAGCTAGGAAACTGTAGGTGTGAGAGAGAGAGACTTCATCCCATTATAGTCTAATAAGTTAAACCTCTTCTTGCATCTCTAACATTGGGAAATGTGCATCATTTCATATTAATCATCCCAGTGGATTTTCTCTGAGACTTCAGAATATGTACTATTGTTCTTGGCTCATCCACAGTGATTACCCACTTTTCAAGTAGTAAATCCTCCTTTATTGACTAAATTCTGTAAAATAGAAAGGGAAAGAGCTTCATCTTTAATGCAGTATAAACCTTGCAGCAAACCCACACAGGAACTTCCCCTGAGAAACAACAACAGTAAAGGGACCAGAATTCTCAGAGCGGATGGGGCAGGGAAGATAATAATCCAAGAAGGGACCTGCTATGCTAGGCTGAGTGTGAAAATGAAATTGTGCTGCAGGGACTTAAAGCAGACAGAGCTAAGCACCTGTTTTTGCGGAGTGGCTCCTAGAAAATTCTGTAGTCTTCCTCACCCTTAAATTGCTTACCAGAATTTTCCCTTTACAGGCCTTGATTCAGCGAAGCACTTAGGCAGGCACTTAACTTTAAGCCCCCGAGGAGTCCCATTGATTTCACTGGGACTAATCACATGCTTAAAGTTAAATGCATGATTAAGTACTTTGCAGCATCACCATCATACAGGAAAAGCAGAAAGGTACATTTTCTAGGTGGAATATGAACTTTGAGAGAGAAATAGAGAAAACAAGAATGATTGGTTTGGAAAAAAGCAATAGAAGATGCTGCTAATAAAAACCACCAAAATAATACCACCGTTCCCTATTGTTTATGCGAGGGAACTGAAGGCAGCAGCCCAGTAGATATCTGTAAGTGCATGGCTTCCTGAGGTGCAGCACATCCCATGAAAAAAAAAAAGAACTAAAATTGATAGAGCCCACAGAGCCTGCTGTGCCCAGATGAGTCAGAGAGCAAGGGCAGTGATAATAATGAGACTTTTCTACTTCACAGACAAGTTGAGAATTATGGAAGCAATTTGGAAGTGAATCATTTGGAACGCAAGAGAAAATGATTCTTCATCGTCCAAGATTTCAATTACAAAAAGAAGTGAAAGATTTTCTGGATGTCTGGAGCCAACTCAAGGGTAAAGGCTTCTAAGAGGCATTTATGGACCAACCTGAAGGTCTTTCAGGGGAATTGTGGGCTTGATTCAGCCAAGTGCTGAGCAACTCTTGTAAGTGCTGAGTGTTGTAAAACTCCCAGTAGAAAACTATAAAAAGCTATGGTTATAGTCTTCCTTCCTCCACCTCATTAACACCCCTATTTTGTCTGTTATATCCAACTGAACTCCATCTGGCGATGAGAGTGTAAACTCTCTAGGATGGTGACTGCCCTGTCATCCTGTCATAGTGCCTTGAATAATGGGCTCTGATCCACAATCAGGGATCCAAGATGCTATTGGCTTAGGATAATTTAATTATAAGAATAAATATATTGGCAATGAGAGAGCCTGTATGAATATAAAAGAAACTAAGTCCAACCTTTTCCAAGTAAATGCATCAGGGGAACTTTGCTGTTATTCATAAAAGTTTGATTAACAGTATTTAAAGCTTGTTTCATTTTCATTACCGGAATATTGGTATAGAGCGGTATAATGTGTTCAGGAACAACAGGTAGGAGAAAAAGGAGGAGGAGTTGGTTTATACATGAATAATATATATACTTGTTCTGAGATCCAAAAGAAGTTGGAGGTAGGCTAGTTGAAATTCTCTGGATAAATATGTAAAGATGAAAAAGCAGCGGGGATATATCACATCGCCCCACAGTACGCTAACATCTTTATGGCTGACTTATAACAATGTTTCCTCAGATCCCATCCTCTTTTACCCCTCCTTTACTTACTCTACATTGATGACATCTCTATGATCTGGACCCTTGACCAAGAAATACTGGATGCTTTCCACAGAGACTTTAACAATGTACACCCAACCATCAATCTCAGCCTGGACCATTCAACACGAGAGATCCATTTCCTGGACACCACAGTACAAATCACTAATGGAAAATTAAATACCACTCTCTACAGAAAACCCACTGACTGCTACACTTACCTACATGCCTCCAGCTTCCATCCAGGACACACCATACGATCCATCGTCTATAGTCAAGCCGTTAGGTACAACCGCGTCTGCTCTAATCCCACTGACAGAGACCAGAAACTTCAAGATCTCTACCAAGCATTTGTAAATCTCAATTACCCACCGGGGGCAATAAAAAAACAAATTGAAAGAGCCAGACGAATACCCAGAAACCATCTACTTCAAGATAGGCCCAAGAAAACCAACAATAGAATACCGCTTTTCATCACCTATAGCCCTCAACTTAAACCCTTCCAACACATTATCAATTACCTACAACCTATACTTGAACAGGGTACTACACTTTGAGAGGCTCTGGGGGACAGACCCATAGTCTCCTATAGACAACCACCTAACCTCAGGAAGATTCTTACCAACAACCACAGGACATATCACATTCATACCAACCCTGGAACTTTCCCTGGCAATAAACCTCATTGCCAACTTTTCCACATATTTACTCTGGTGACACCATCACTGGACCTAACCATCTGATGAAGTGGGTCTTTTCCCATGAAAGCTTATGCTCCAACACTTCAGTTAGTCTATAAGGTGCCACAGGACTCCTCGCTGCTTGGACCTAACCATGTCAGGGTATGTCTACACTACCACCCTAGTTCGAACTAGGGTGGTAATGTAGGCAACCGGAGTTGCAAATGAAGCCCGGGATTTGAATTTCCCGGGCTTCATTTGCATAAAGCCGGGCGCCGCCATTTTTAAATGTCCGCTAGTGCGGACTCCGTGGCGCGCACCTACACGCAGCACGGACTAGGTAGTTCGGACTAGGCTTCCTAGTCCGAACTACCATTCCTCCTCATTTCATTTCATTTCATTTCACCGTTACTCCTCATTTCATTTCATGAGGAGTAACGGTAGTTCGGACTAGGAAGCCTAGTCCGAATTACCTAGTCCATTCCGCATGTAGCTGCGTGGCACGGAGTCCGCACTAGCGGACAATTATAGATGGCGGCGCCCAGCTTTATGCAAATGAAGCCCGGGAAATTCAAATCCCGGGCTTCATTTGCAACTTCGGTTGCCTACATTACCACCCTAGTTTGAACTAGGGTGGTAGGGTAGACATACCCTCAGTTATATGATCAAGAATACATATTCCTGTTCATCCAGAAATATAATTTATGCCATCATGTTCCAACAGTGTCCTTCTGCTATGTATATTGGACAGACTTCTCAGACACTTCACCAAAGAATTAAGTCCCATAAATCAGACATCAAACATCTTAACAAGGAAAAACTAGTTGCTTTTCATTTCAACCTACCTGGACATAGTCTTAACGACCTTACTACATGCACCTTACTTCCAAGAGACTTTAACACCAGATTACAAAGAGAAACTTCAGAACTTTCTTTCATGCTTAAATTTGACACTTTACGAATGGGCTTTAAGAAAGATGCTAATTACCTTAACCATTACAAAGATAGCTTCCCTACTTATCTCCCCAGATTAGCCATTCATTGACTCATAAATAGCTATTCCCTCCCTCCCTTCCTCTCCCTCATCCCAACTTTTGTACTAAATCTGATTTGTCAGTTTAATAATGTGTTCACTTTTTTTCATTGTATTCCTTTGGTATATATGGTCATGCCAATTCTCTTCCAGAATATGATCTGAGGAAGTGGGTTTGGCCCAAGAAAGCTCATCACCTATTAAACCATCTTGTTAGTCTTTAAAGTGCTGCATAGTTTTTCCTTTTATTTTATCACATTAGGTGTCGACTGTAAACCATTATATCAGGAAGAGGAGGTGAGGAGGCATTTCTGGAATAAACAGAAATATCCAAAACAGAAAACTTGGTAGTATGGGGGAACTTTAACTCCCCATATATCTGTTGGATGAGCAATAGAGCAAAACTCAAAATTTTCAATAAGTTATTGGAAAGTACTGGGGGCAAATTATTGTTTTGGAAAGTAAAGAATGTAAGGGGGAGGCATTTCAGATGTGATTCTGACCAGTATAGAGGAAATGGAAGCAAATCTGAAGGTGGAAGACAATTTGGGTGAGAGTGATTGCAGAATAGTAGATTTAATGATTCTAAGGAAAAGAGGGAGTGAGAACTGCAAAATAAGGACAATGAACTTAAAAAAAACCCAGGCTTTAATAAACAGAGATGGCTGAGAGTAAAGGTCCCACAGGAAGAGGAAAAGGCTGTACTGGAAAATTGGTGATTTCTCAAGAAGATAGCTAGCAGCTCTGCTTTTAATACTGTATGGAAGAGAAGGAATTCTAGAAAGAATTGGAAGATGCCAATATGGCTCCATCAGGCGATCTTTAATGACGTGCAATTCTAAAAGGAATCTTACAAAAAGTGGAAGTATGGGCGTTACACCTTTCAAGATACATAAAAGGGAATCAAAATAGGTTATTTAAATATATCAGGAGTAAGTGAAAGATCCTCTGCTCACCAGAGAAAGAGAGCAAATAAATTATGACATTAAGAAACCTGAGGAGTTTAATACTTATTTTGCTTGGTCTTCATTAAAAAGGTGACCAGCTATTCAACACAAGGAGGGAAGGAACACAAGCCAAAATAGGGAAAGAAAAGACTAAAGAATTTTTTGATAAATTAGAACAATGAGAAGTCCTGTGGCACCTTATAGACTAACAGATATATAAAGTGCCACAGGACTTCTTGTTGTTCTTGAAGATTCAGACTAACATGGCTAACCCTCTAACAGATAAATTAGATGTTTTCAAATTGTTGGGGCCTGATTAAATCATTTTGGGATACTTAAGGAACTAGCTGAAACAATCTTGGAATTGTTACCAATGATCTTTGAGCATTCATGGAGTATACAGGAAGTCCAGGAGAACTGGGAAAAGAGTAAATATAATATCTGTTGTTAAAAAGGAAAAACAAAGACCTGGGATTTACAGACCAGTCAGATTAACATCAATACGTGAAAAGATACCAGCAAAAATTATTAAACAATTCGTTTGTAAGCAATAAGTGGATAATAGAGTTATAAAGAAAACCCCACCATGGATTTGCAGGAATAAATCCTGACAAATCAACCTAATGTCCTTCTTTGACACGGTTACTGGCCTAGTGGATGAGGGGAAGAAGTAGATCTGATATTTCTTGATTTTAGGAAGGCTTGTGACACATTCATACATAACATTCTTATAGGCAAACTAGGGAAAGTGTGGCCTCATTTAATTTACTGGTTGAAAGACAAAGAATAATAGTCAAAGAATAATTACCAGTGTATTGCTGTCTGTCTGGGAGGGTGTTTTTAGTAGGGTCGCATAGGTATGAATACTAGATCTGGTACTATTGCATTATGTACCTTGATGACTTGAATAATGATGTGGAGAGTGTGCTTGTAAAATTTGCAGATGGTATCACACTAGGTGGGATTGGAGGACAGGATTAGCATTCAAAAAAGAAATAGGAACATTGGTCTGAATTCAACAAAATCAAATTCCATAATATTCCTTCCACCAGGAGGAAGAAACTGAATGCACAACTACAAAATGGGAAATAACCAGCAGGGCAATAGTACTGCTGAAAGAGGGGGATATAGTGAACCACAAATTGAATCTGAGACATTGGCATGATGCATTTGCAAAAAGGTTAATCTGGGCTATTAACAAAAATGTTGTATCTAAGGGTACGTCTATACTACAGGGTTTTGTCGACAGAAGTTTTGTTGACAGATACTGTTGACAAAACTTCTGTCGACAAAGAGCATCTAGACTACATCCAGTTCTGTCGACAAAGCAAGCCGCTTTGTCGACATAACAGTGTGGACCGCAAAGGACAGTGTAGATGCAATAATGCCTTCTATCGACAGAACTCTGTCGACAAAAGGCGTTATTCCTCGTAGAATGAGGTTTACATACGTCGACAAAACTGCTGAGTTTTGTCGACGTTATGTCGACATAACTCAAAGGCAGTGTGGACGCAGGTATAGTTTTGTCGACAAAAGTCCACTTTTGTCGACACAACCCTGTAGTCTAGACACACCCTAAGATACGGGAGGTAATTGACCCACTCAACTTGGGACAGGTGAAGCCTCAGCTAGAGCATTGTGTCCAATTCTGGCACATTTTTAGGAAAGATGTGGACAAACTGGAGAGACCCCAAAGGAGAACAAGAAGAACATTTAAGAAGCCTAATCCATGAAGAAAGTTTTAAAAAAACTGGTCATGTTTAGTCTGGAGAAAAGAAGATTTAGGGGAGGGGTTCATGATAAGTCTTAAATATATTAAGTACTGTTATAAAGAGGATGTTGATCAATTCTTGTCTATATCCACCAAAGCTGAGACAGGAAGTAATAGGATTAATTGGCATTTAAGAGATTTAAGGTAGATATTAGCAAAAGCTTACTAACTATAATGGTGGTTAAGATCCAGAATAGGTTTTCAAAAGAAGCTTTGGAATCCCCATAATTGGAGGCTTTTAAAAACAAGTTGGACAAACACTTGTTGGTGATAGTCTAGGCTTACTTTTTCCTGTTTTGCTGCAGGATCAAGAAGACCTCCTTAAGGTCCCTTTTAGCCCTCATGTCTATTGTTTTTGTGCACCATTATTTGTCTTGGTTTCAGAGTGGGAAGGAGAAAGAATGGGTGACATATCACCAAAAATTCTGCTCCCTGGTTATTTCTAGACTGGGCAGAATGAAATCTTACCACAGAGCCTGTTGTTGCAACATTTCTAGGCCTGTTTTGCCAGAAATATAAAAAATTTGGGATGAAAGTAAGATATTGATTAATGGTCACCCCGCAGATGGTCTGAACCAAGGTTTTATATGTTTGTGTAACATAGGTAAATAATTTTATTTTTCAATTTACTTGTTAGCAAACAGTAACACTTGTGTAACACAGATTTACATTGCTGGGTAAATAGCATATGCCCTGGAGCTGTGGTTTGGAAATATTTTACATTCAAGATGTGTATAAAGGGAGAAGTTCTAAATCACATTAGCACCACAGTCTATTTACAAATGTAGGCTTCATTTTTCATGCTGCATTGGTTCTACACTCTGTATTAAAAAATCACTGAAAATGCTGATGGGGACGTGCAGATGAAATTATACATCTCTGCAAGGCTCTTATGGGTAGCAATTTCAATAGAGCTGTGATTCTGCTTATGCTTCAGAAAGGGATTCTGGAGAGAGACCAAACCAAAGCCCCAGTAATAGACATCCTCCAACTTAGAGGGAGATTGGATTCAAACTTCACAACATCAGCTCATCTCCAGCAGTTTTATATTCTTCAGGCTGATCATCAGATGGTGTAAATCAGTGTAGCTCCACTGATATACGTAGACCATGATGACACTTAATACAAGTTGTGGATCTTGATGCTAACACAGTGAACTTTAATAAGAGTTGACTATGCTAGTAATGTGAATAAAATAAAATCAATAGATGGTACCTCATAGTAATCCATTCCATTTATGTATTTTATATGTATATAAATATAATGTATATGGTTGTTACTATTACATACAGTAGAACCTTAATGTTACGAACACCAGAATTACAATAGGACTGGCTTACCACACCTCTTATTTGGAACCAAATGTATGCAACCAGGCAGTATCAGAGATAAAAAAAAAAAGAAAAGCAAATACAGCACAGCATGGTATTAAATGTAAACTACTTTAAAAAGGGGAGGGAGAGAAGGCCTTTAAAATTGACAAGGGAGGAAACTGTTTCTGTGCTTGTTTCTTTTAAATTAGGATGGTACAAAGTAGCATTTTTCTTCTGCATAGTAAAGTTTCAAATCTGTATTAAATCGCGTGTAGTTGTAAACTTTTGAAAGAAAAGCCATAACATTTTGTTGAGCATTATGAACATTTCAGAGTTACAAACTCCATTCTTGAGGTGTTTGTTACTGTAGTATACAACAGTGATGCACAAATGTCAGTAAAAGCTGTCTTACTGTTCTTTAGATGTAAGCAAATCAAAGGGAACCGTCTGATTCTGAAAGACGCTAAACAATGTTTCCTATCTCATGTCAGTCATCTTCAGTTAGATTCTTAAGGTGCCTTGCACCTAATTATCTATATTGGGACTGGGAGCCAAGATCGCCGGAAATCTATTCCTGGCTCATTTACTGATTATGTGTAGGTTTAGGCAAATCTTTTAATCTTTCTATTTCCCAGTCTATGAAAATAATAATAATAATATTTACTTATCAGAGGGGTAGCCGTGTTAGTCTGAATCTGCAAAAGCGACGAGGAGTCCTGTGGCACCTTATAGACTAACTGAAGTGTAGGAGCATAAGCTTTCGTGGGCAAAGACCCACTTCGTCAGATGCATGTAGATGAATATTTACTTACTGCACAGTGGGGTAGTGAAGAACCATTATTTACAGATTGATTTTTTTTAAAGGCACTGATCATCCCAAGTTCCCATGGAAGTTAAACTGTCTATACTCAACACTTCTGCAGATCAAGCCATTAATATTTGTTCTTCGCTACTGAAGGTGTAAACTGAGGGTTTTTTTTTCAAAGGTGTCTGGGGGTATGTCTACACTAAAAAGTTAAATCGAACTAACAGCTGTTAGTTCGAATTAACTTTAATAGCGGCTATACATGCAAACCACTATTTCAAATTTAATTCGAAATAGCGGAGCACTTAATTCGAACTAGCTGGAGGCTAGCCCTTCCCAGGTTGCCCTGGTGGCCACTCTGGGCCAAACCAGAGAAACTCTTCTGCCCCCCTCCCGGCCCTGGAACCCTTAAAGGGGCACGGTCTGGCTACAGTGCTTGTGCCAGTTGCAAGCCTGCCAGCACCCAGCCAGAAGACCCTACACCTGGCACGCCATGAGCCAGCCACCCGCTGCCACCCAGCTCTCCACCTCTTCCCAGGACCAGACTGGCGGCTCACAGGAGCCTGCCCGGGGCCACAAGAGGCGGGCACCTGCCTGGTCTAGTGTGGAGATTGTGAACTTCATCGAGGTTTGGGGGGAGGCGTCCAATGTCCACAATCTCCGCACTAGGCACAGGAACGCAGCCAGCTATAGCTGCATGGCTGCCAGCCTGGCCACCAGAGGCCACATGCGGACTCAAGAGCAGGTCCGCTGCAAAATAAACGACCTGTGACAGGCCTACTCCAGGGCCTCCCAGCCAGGGGCTGACCCGGAAGCCTGCCCTCATTATGAGGCCCTGGTCTGCATCCTGGGGTCTCACGCAGTCCATGTCCCCCGGGTGGTGATCGATCCCAGGGCAGAAACGGAGGAAGAGGAGGATTGCAGGAGCCTGCAGGAAGCCTGCCCAGGACCCAGGACCCCTGAGTCATCCCACAGAGCACATCTGCTGTGTCATCTGAGGCCGGGGAGGGCTCCACATGTGAGTGCCATCATGCTCCCTTTATGTGTATGGGGGTGTGTGTGTGGAGAGGGAGCCCAGGGACCTTGCACTTGGGCCTTGCCCACCATGGAGCAGTAGCTGGGAGTCATGCAGGCCCCTGGCCCATTCCCCATATGCTGACCTCGCCTTGCAGAGGGGGGCTGGGTTTCACCCACTGTGTCCCCATGGAGAACTGATCACTACTCTTGTTTCACCACAGCCGCAGCACCTGGGACTGCAGGGTGCACCACCCTTCTGCAACAGCCACCCGCACCAGGGCCAGCAGGCGCACCCGCAACCAGGAGTACCAGCGGCGGCACCTGTGGCTACTGGAGCACTAGGTCTGGGAGGACCTGTGGCTGCAGCAGCGGAGCTTGGAGGTGCTGGAGGAGCAGGGCCGTGCCCTCAGAGGCTACCTCTAGACCCTGGTGGATAGGTTCCTGCCTCCTCCTGCTCTAGCCCCTGCGGCTGCCCCAGCTCTCACTCCTCCTCCCACCCCTGCTCCCCCTCCCACTTCCTCTGCACCCCCCGTTCCTCCTGCTCCAAACTCCACACCCACTCCCCCCCCCAACGCCCCCGCACCCGCAGTGCTGCAAGATGGGAGAGCTAGCAGGACCCTGAGCCCTGAGCTTTCCTTTCCCTTCCTCCCCTTCCTCCCCCTTCCAGCTCCCTCCTCCCAGGTTTCCCCCTCCCCTCTCCCACCCTCATTCCTCCCTCCTCACACCCTAGTTATGTAAAATAAAAAAGATTTTTGTTGGCAAAACAGGTGTCTTTATTTGACATTAGGAAGGGGGGTTAGGAAGAGGGAAGGGAAAAGGGGTAGGAGGAGAGGGTAGGAAAAGGTCTCAGTGGGGCATGCAGGGACAGTTCAGTCATCCTCCTCCAGGAAGCTCTCCCGCAGGGCTTCCCAGATCTGGACGGCCCCCCACTGAGCCTCCCGGTTGGCGTCAGTGCAGCGCTGCACTTACCGGCCAGCCAAGTGTTCCGCCTCAGCCATCCAGACTGGCAGGAAAGCCTCCCTCTTCCGCTCACATAAATTGTGTAGCACACAACATGCTGCTACCACAGGAGAGATATTGTGCTCGGCGAGGTCGAGGCGGGTGAGGAGGCACCGGAATCGGGCTTTCAGTCGGCCAAAGGCCCCCTCCACCATGATGCGGGCCCTGGTGAGCCTGGCATTTAAGGCCTGCCGGGAGAGGTTGAGGTGTCCCATGTAGGGCTTCATCAGCCAGGGCTGTAGGGAGTAGGCCGCATCCCCCACCAGGCAGACGGGAATGTGGCGGTCGGGGAAGAAGGTCCCAGCATGCAGCCTCTGGCACACGGAGGAGTTGCGGAACACCCTGGCATCGTGTGCCTTGCCGGACCAGCCCACATTAATGTCCATGAACTGGCCCCGGTGATCAGACATAGCCTGCAGGATCCCGGAGAAATAACCCTTGTGGTTAATGTAGAGAGAGGCCTGGTGTTCCAGGGCATGGATGGGGATGTGCGTCCCGTCAATGGCCCCTCTGCAGTTGGGGAAGCTGAGGGCGCCAAACCCCTGGATGACCATGTCTGGGTCGGTGAGGCGGACCACCCTGCAGAGCAGAACCCTCTTGATGGCCTTGACCAGCTGCAGAGAGACACACCAAACTGGGAATCACTGGGGTGCCTGGGTGGCTGGGAGCATTCGTTCCCTGGCACTGCCCCATGCCCCACTCCCAGAAGCAACCCCCACTGCGATCCTGGCCACCATGGGTGGCATGTAGTATGGCCGGGACAGACCGAACCCTCCTGTGTGGGGCACTTTCTCCTCCTCCCCCCCCCCGTTTTCCTGGGGCGGCCCATCCCCTCCTTGTAGTCCCCCTCTCCCTGGCCCAGTGGCCGGTGAGTGCCATACCTGCATGAGCACTGCTGTGACGGTGGATTTTCCCATGCGGAACTGGTTCCCGACAGATCGGTAGCTGTCCAGTGTGGAGAGCTTCCACAGGGCGATGGCCACACGCTTCTGGAGGAGGTTGGCGGGTCTCATGCGAGTGTCCTGTCTCTGCAGAGCAGGGGCGAGCCACTCGCAGAGCTCCAAGAAGGAGTCCTTCTTCATCCTAAAGTTCTGGGTCCAGCGCTCCAGGACAATGCGGTACCACCAGTCGTTGCTGGTGTCCAGACGCCAGATGCGGCAGGGCACGCTGGCGTCCAGGCGCTTCTGTGGCTCCTCCACGGCCCCCAGGGAGGCCGGGGGAGGGGTAGGGGGCCGACGTGCACCAGATGGTGCCAGACAGCCTCCAGCCATTGCTGGCAATCTTGCAGCAGCAAGTCCAAAAACTGGAGCAGAATGCTCGGGGCGAGCTCTGGCTCCATGGTGCCAACTGCGGCAGCGTCCCCAATGAGAACCACCGACACAGGCAGGCAGAGAGGAAAAAGCTTTGCTGTCCCTCGGTGAGGTAGGCAAGCAAGCGAAAAAGCTGAAAACCGGCTGTCCATGAGGGTCCCTTTAAGCACGAGCCTCAGATAGCCTCAGACAGCAGCCACACAAAGCAACTACTGACCTGATGCCCTGCTGTAACCAGTTTCAGCTGCCCTTAAATGTGACCCACGTCCAATCAGTTTTTGGGTCTAGACGCGTTATTTCAAATTAGCTTATTTCGAATTAGCACTGTAGTGTAGACATAGTCTAGGAGATTTGGAAATACCACTTATAAAATGTTGTTTAAATATTGGATTATTTTGAGATTTATTAGCTTTATTTAGATTTTTTAGATTCCAAACATGTGACTAGAATGCCATCTTCCAAAGTGAGAGCCCTAGGCTAGTCAATACATCAACAAATATATTTTGTTCCTCATTCACATGCTACAGTGTCTATAATGGAATAGTAAATGTGACCTGACCACCTTGAAACAGTGAGCTAAGGTGACTTTTAATAAGATTTCTATCATTGCCTTTTATCTTTATAGGAAAGAAAAGCATGTCTATGAGCAGAGTAAATTCCTCTTAGCAAGCTGTCAAATGTAATCCCTGATTTTTCTGAGGTGTAAATCAATGTTCTCGTCAAGATTAATATTTATAGATGTAGTAAATCCTCTATCCTGAGAGAACCACTGGACATTCCCCAATCTGGGAGCAGTAGAGGAAATCACATCACAGCTCGTTCTTATGGGCAGGTGCATTGAGTAGGGATTCGTAATGCCCTGAGCCTGACTAACAAACTTTATGTTGAGAGGTATTGGTCTTTGAGCCAATGAACCACAAATCCAGGCTCGGCAGCTGTATTACAGAAGCTAGTGAAAAATTCTCATTTGCAGAGCACATTTATAGATACTTTCTAGATACCATCAATGAGTCTTTATATCTGCTTTCCATGTGTACAGATGTGGGAGAATAAAAGAGTGTATTTTCACACTACACTAGGTGGGCACACAGTATGATTTGCCCAAAGTCACATAGTAGGTCTGTGGCAGAACTAACGATAGAACCCAGCTCAAGTGACTCTGAGGCTTGTGCGCCACCCACCAGAGCACTTCCTTGCTGCATCCCAAATGTCTGCAGATTTCAGTGAGATTTTGGGGTGAGCAAAGAAGGGAAGATTAAGCACTTAGGATTTGTCTACACACCCAAAAGGTGCCTCATTCCCTATGGTAGTATAGATAAAGATGTCATCGATGTAGCGTAAGTAGAGAAGAGGTAAAAGGGGACGGGAGTTGAGGAAACGTTGTTCTAGGTCAGCCATAAAGATGTTAGCATACTGTGGGGCCATGCGTGTACCACAAAGGTGGTACTGTGGTCATTATGAATAAGGCCGACTATAATCAAGAGGCAACCAGACAACTCTCCAACACCACATTTTACAAACCTCTCTCTTCTGATCCTACCTCGGAATACCAAAAGCCTCCCTACAGCTACTCGGGAACACTATCCCAGAGGACACCACTGCCAACCTGATAGCAGACCTATGTAACTTTGTTCTCACCCACAATTATTTCCAGTTTGAGAACAACTTATACCTCCAGATCAGCGGCACAGCCATGGGTACACGCATGGCCCCACAGTATGCTAATATCTTTATGGCTGACCTAGAACGTTTCCTCAACTCCCGTCCCCTTTTACCCCTTCTCTACTTACGCTAAATCGATGACATCTTTATGATCTGGACGCATGGCCAAGAAACACTGGAGACATTCCACAGAGATTTCAACAACCTACACCCCACCATTAACCTCAGCCTAGACCATTCCACACGAGAGATCCATTTCCTGGACACCACAGTACAAATCAACAATGGAAAATTAGATACCACCCTTTACAGAAAACCCACTGACTCATACAGTTACCTACATGCTTCCAGCTCCCATCCAGCACACACCATACGATCCATCACCTAGAGCCAAGCCCTTCGATACAACCGCATCTGCTCTAATCCCACTGACAGAGACCAGAAACTTCAGGATCTCTACCAAGCATTTATAAACCTCAACTACCCACCCGGAGAAATAAAAAAGCAAATTGAAAGAGCCAAACGAATACCTAGAAACCATCTACTACAAGACAGACCCAAGAAAACCAACAATAGAACACCACTTGTCATCACCTACAGCTCCCAACTTAAACCTGTCCAAGGGTATGTCTACACTACAAAGTTAGTTCGAACTAACAGACTTTAGTTCAAACTAACTTTCATAGGCGCTACACTAGCGCTCCGTTAGTTCGAATTTAATTCGAACTAACGGAGCGCTTAGTTCGAACTAGGTAATCCTCATTCCACGAGGATTAAGCCTAGTTCGAACTTACTAGTTCGAATTAAGGGCTGTGTAGACCCTTAATTCGAACTAGTGGGAGGCTAGCCCTCCCCAGCTTTCCCTGGTGGCCACTCTGGCCAACACCAGGGAAACTCTATTGCCCCCCTCCCGGCCCCGGAGCCCTTAAAGGGGCACGGGCTGGCTACGGTGCCCAAGCCAGGTGCAAGCCTGCCAGCACCCAGTCAGCAGACCCTGCACCTGGCACGGCTCGAGCCACCCACCCAATGCCCCCCAGCCCTCCCCCTCTTCCCGGGACCAGGCTGGCGGCTCCCGGGAGCTTGCCCGGGACCGCAAGAGGCGGGCACCCGCCTGGGCTAGTGTGGTCATCGTGGACCTCATCCACGATCTCCGCACTAGGCACAGGAAAGTGGCCATCTAGGGCAGGAGAGCTGCCAGCCTGGCCACCCAGGAGCAGGTGTGCATGAAAATCAAGGGGGTCCAGTGAGACCCCCAACCCTGAGCCCTGAGCTTACAATGGCCATCTTGGATCAGACCAAAGGTCCATCTAGCCCAGTAGCCTGTCTGCCGACAGCGGCCAACACTAGGGACCCTGGAGGGGATGGACCAAAGACAGTGACCAAGCCATTTGTATCGTGCCATCCCTCTCCAGCCTTCCACAAACCTTGGGCAGGGACACCACTCCTACCCTCTGGCTAATAGCACTCCATGGACCCAACCTCCATGACTTGATCTCACTTCCCTTTAAACTCTGTTCTAGTTCTAGCCTTCACAGCCTCCTGCAGCAAGGAGTTCCACAGGTTGACTCTTTGCTTTGTGAAGAACAACATTCTGTTACTAGTTTGAAGCCTGCTACCCATTCCTTTCCTTTGGTGTCCTCTAGTCCTTCTTTATGGGAACTAATGAAGAACTTTTCTGTATGCACCCTCTCCACCCAACTTCTGCTTTTAGAGACCTCTATCCTGTCCCCCCTCCGTCTCCTCTTTTCTAAGCTGAAAAGTCCCAGTCTCTTTAGCCTCTCATCATATGGGACCTGTTCCCAACCCCTGATCATTTTAGTTGCCCTCCCCTCTCCCAGCCTCTCTCTTCCCCTCTTCCACCTCCTTTTCCCAGTCTCCCCCAGTTTTGTTCAATAAAGACAGATTCCATTTTGGAACACAATTGTCCTTTATTTTGTACATCAAGAAAAGGGGCTAGGGAAGGGTAAGTGGAAGGAGGTGAGGGAGGAATGGGGCACGAGCCCCTGATGAGGATGACTGGGCTGGCTCTGCGGGCTTTTGGGGTGGAAGCTCTCCTGCAGCCCCCCGATTGCCCCCTCTCCCCAGATGGCAGCCTGCGGCAAGTGCAGCCGGGCTGATGGCCGAGTGGTGTGATGTGCCCAGTGTGGGTACTCCGGGCACTCCAAGCCAGGACTGCTTTGCAAGCGGGGGACCCCTGAGAACTGTCTGTCCGGGGTGGGGGTCGGGACCCTTTAAGCGCAGCCCTCGGCTAGCCTGAGACAGCATCTCCACGCTCTAAGTCCTCCTCTGATGCCCTGCTGGCACTGCTTCCGGCCATCCTTAAGCCTGGTTCAGAGTCCACTTAATGTGGACATGCTAGTTCGAATTAGCAAAACGCTAATTCGAACTAGTTTTTTAGTCTAGATCCGTTAGTTCGAATTAGCTTAGTTCGAATTAACTAATTCGAACTAAGTTAGTTCGAATTAACATTGTAGTGTAGACGTACCCCAACACATTATCAATAAATTACAGCCTATACTGGAACAGGACACTAAACTCCAAGAAGCTCTGGAAGACAGTCCCATAGTCTCCTATAGACAACCACTTAACCTCAAGATGATTCTTACCAACAATCACAGGACATACCACACTAATACCAACCCTGGTACTTTCCCTTGCAACAAACCCCGTTGCCAGCTTAGTCCACCTATTCACTCTGCTGACACCATTATTGGGCCTAACCAAGTGAGTAATAAGATCAAGAATACATATTCCTGTGCCTCCAGAAATATAATCTATGCTATCATGTGCCGAAAGTGTCCGTCTGCTATGTACATTGAACAAATGTCTCAGACACTTCACCAAAGAATCAATGCCCATAAAACAGACATTAGACAGGATCACAAAGAAAAAACAGTTGCTTGCCATTTCAACCAGAAAGGACACTGTCTCAATGACCTACTCACCTGCATCCTACTTCAGAACACATTCAAATCTGGACTTGAAAGGGAATCCTCTGAACTGGCATTCATGCTAAAATTCGACAGTCTCCGCAGGGGGCTGAACAAAGACCCCAGCTATCTTACACATTACAAAGATAGCTTCCCCAATTATCACCTCTAATACTATTAACTCACAGACATCTACCCTTCCCCACCTCTAATATCATTAACTCACTGGCATTCACCTTCCTTCCCCCCCCCGCCACATCCCCCTTCTGTTCTGTAATGTGATTTGTCCTTTTCATATGTGTTCATTTTTTTAAATTGTATCCTTTGGTATATATGGCTGTGACTGTTTTCTTCCACTATTTGATCTGAGGAAGTGGGTCTGGCCCACGAAAGCTCATCATCTAATAAACCATCTTGTTAGTCTTTAAAGTGCTACATAGTCCTGTATTTTGTTTCAGCTACACCAGACTAACACGGCTACATTTCTATCACTATTCTACACCCCTAAATGAAATAGTTCAATCAGTACACAAACTGGATGTACACCAAGTTGGACTTTTCAGCCAGTGCCAACTCTTTCCATGCAGGTCAGATATGAATGAGCTATTGAGATTAGAGAACATTCTCCTTGTTTAGCCTTGTTGACAAAACAAACAATCCTAGAATTTATAATTATTCTCCTAGTGTTCCTGATTTCAGAACTAGACACAAACCTATAGTTTCTACCTCATGTGTAATACATGTACGGTTTTCACTGGAGCCTTGCCATGTAATGACCTCAGTCGGATTATGCCAAAGAGTAATTTTTAGAGGAATCTGGCCAATATTCCCTCTAATCTTTTTGGTCCATGCATGAGTTTCTTCCATCCATGTGTGGAATACCTTTTTATGTGCACCAAAGCACAAGCATATGTGCACTACCAGTAGAAACAAAAAACCTAACTGTGGGTGCTCTGCTTGTTATCTGGGCGGGATTGAATTTCTCCTGAACAGCTGCACAAGCACACAGTTTACAGGGAACACTGGTACCAGCCTATCTTTCCAGTGGCTTCCAATAAACTCTTGTATCAAAGTGAAGCTTTTTGTTACCACTTTCATAGCTCTGCCCCTCACTACTTCTTGCCTCTTTGTTAACTTTGAATTTCCCCTCTGCTCCACCAGTGTTTCAAACCTTATATATTTCCCAAACTCAGGGCTTGTCTCCACGTACAGTGCTGCAGAGGTACAGGTACACGACCTCCCTGAGAGATGGTAGCTATGGGTATGTCTAGACTACATGCCTCTAGCAACAGAGGCATATAGGTTAGGCTACCCGGCATAGGAAAATGAAGCAGTGATTTAAATAATCGCCACTTCATTTACATTTAAATGGCTGCCGTGCTGTGCCGATCAGCTGTTTGTCGGCTCAGCGTGCTAGTCTGGACGCTCTGCGGTCGACATCAAAGGCATTTGTCGACCACCCCGGTATGCGTCGTGGGATGAGGTTTACCGGGGAGGTTGACAAATGTCTTTGATGTCAACCGCAGAGCGTCCAAACTAGCACGCTGAGCCGACAAACAGCTGAACGGCACAGCGCGGCAGCCATTTAAATGTAAATGAAGCAGCAATTATTTAAATCAACACTTCATTTCCCTATGCCCAGTAAACAAATCTACATGGCTCTGTTGACAGAGCTATGTAGTCTAGACATACCCTATGTCGATGGAAAAAGCCTTCCTGTCAACATAGCACTGTCTGCGCTGGGTGTTTGGTCAATATAATTACCACATTCAGGGATATGAATTTTCACGGACGTGTGGTTTAAAGTAAAAGGTTCGTAAATGTGGCTAGCCCCAGGGAGGTGCAGAAACAGACAAACTATTACTAAATATTTTTTAAACTTTTATTAAAGGGCTTCTATGTATAAATTCTTATTTTATCAATTTCTTACATACGTAGGCACGAAATAATTATTAGAATGACCAATAAGCAAAATGTAAAGAAAATTCCTTGAGGTTTCTCTAAATCCCAATACAGGCAGTCCCCGGGTTATGTACAAGATAGGGACTGTAGGTTTGTTCTTAAGTTGAATTTGTATGTAAGTCGGAACTGGTACATATTGTAGGGGAAACTCTAGCCAAACATTTCTCCAGAGCTCAGTTTTATTCTCCCACACCTCACTTCCCTCAGTCCTTTATTCTCAAGCTGAGGTGTCTGCTGAGAAAAGCCGCTCCGCCTCTCCCTGGTCTGCTGCGGGGGGGGGGAGGGCGCTAGCTTCACGTCTCCCTGGTCTGCTGGGGGGAAGCAGCTAGTGCGGGGTTGCCTCACCCCGTTTGTAAGTAGGGATCTGATGTAAGTCGGATCCATGTAACCCGGGGACTGCCTGTAGTTGTTAACAAGGGACTAGGGATTATTAACAGTTACATTTACATCAGTCTTACTTATCAGACTAATCATTTATCTAAAACTCTTAACACTACTACTTAACAATACCTCTAAACAATTTCAGATAACAATACTTACATTTAACAGACACACAAACTACAACAACAGCAACATATTTGATATATGTTATGTTTGGTATACATTACGCTCTACTGGAACTCATTTGGTTTGGTGAGCGGGAGGTGGCCCTTGGGTGATCAGTCCTTGGACCTGGCTCATATTCTGCCTTCCAATGTTTATTCAGGATTCCTCAATTTGATACAGGAGGGGAAGCTTTTTATAGAGAAAGCTTTTGTGCGCTTTTTGTGATAGGCTAGCAGACCCTGTCTGTTAAGTGACAGGAGTAAGGGGGTGAGATGGTTTCCTGTTTTTCCTTTTCTGCCTTATTGGGCATGGCACAGTCAGCACAATCAGTACGAACTTTACATGAACTTTTCAGGTCTGGTTTTGGTTCCTGTTCTTCGCTGATCTTTAAGTTACATAGTGAAGGTTTTTCATCAAGGGGAAGTTGACCTTTTGCTTGGATGGCAATACGCGCGAGAGGTCTGGCCAGCAAAGAGCCTGCTTTCACAGGATATAGATTTATCATGTTAATTTTGTAGTGTAGACCATACAACAGTCACCTCTGCACTGTCTTCCACATGGCCTCAATGGCTATGTCTAGACTGCAAGCCTCTTTCGAAAGAGGCTCTTTCGAAAGATACTTTCGAAAGAGCCTCTTTCGAAAGAGAGCGTCTAGACTGCACACGGAACTTTCGAAAGAGCAAGCCGCTTTTTCGAAAGAAAGCACCCAGTGAGTCTGGATGCTCTCTTTCAAAGAAGCCCTATTTACATTCAAGAACGCCTTCTTTCGAAAGAAGCACTTTCAAAAGAAGGCGTTCTTCCTCGTGAAATGAGGTTTACTGCCGTCGAAAGAAAAGCCGCGTTCTTTCGATTTAATTTCGAAAGAACGCAGCTGCAGTCTAGACGCAGGTGAAGTTTTTTCGGAAAAAGGCTACTTTTCCCGAAAAAAACCCTGAGTCTGGACACAGCCTATGAGTGGCACTATCTCACTGAATTCACTCACAAAGCTTTTACTCGGTCCATGTTTAAAGTTCCTCTTAAAAACTGACTTCTTCTTGCAGGGCTATCTCTTGGTAAGTTCAGGGCTAGGGACACACACAATTCAAAATGTGTAGATCAGTCTGCTTTCTATGGCCTTAGCCAAATTCACCAGCCTTACTTGAGTTGTAAATCAGAATCAATGATAATTTCACTCAATATCAGTACCCTCCCTGGGAAAATGACACACAGTCATTCTTACCTATCTCACAAAGTACTTTGAATTTTAATTACGTGTTTGTAAAACATTTTAAGTTCCTAGTAGAAGATGCAGTAGAGCTACATTGTATTGTTTATTAGTGACACAGGAAAAAAAGAGGTTTTGCCACCTAAAGGAGAGGTTTCTGCCTCAGCCTGCTCCATGTAAAATGAGGCACTGCCCTTTTAAACTCTTCCGGCCACCTGTTTTCCAGTGTCAGTGACACTAGGCTAATCCCTTGTCCCATTTTGTATCAGTTTTTCCTCTCTCCCTCATCCTAAAGCACCATTTCCTTCATTTGGCTAGACAGAAAAATCTTTCCCCTCCTCCCTCTCCCCCACTCCCCCACTTACAGGTGTGAGGATTCTGCCATGGACTTTGAAAAGTGTAATATTGAGTACTGTGTAGAAGCTATTTCACCAAACCATAAGGAAACAGTTGGAATGCAACACAGCTGCTGTTTGACACCACACATAACATTAGACTGCCTTTTAAGACAGGAAATAAAAAATACTTTACCCATTTGAAAGTGCAGAAAGAATCTATCTTTTATCAAGGTTCTTACTTTTTAACAGTATCCTTGTATCTGAGAATTTTTGGAGACAGGATGCAGACCGCAATAGGAGTATTTCAGTGAGAAAGGTTAGCAGGACGGTGCCCCTAAACTGGAATTTGGCACTCATAAATAGCCTAGTCTTGTGAAAAGTGATGGGCTCTTTAATGATTTCAAGTGTGTAGGTAGACAATTTTATATTACTCCAAATAAGCCTATTTTTAGCTCTTACTTTTGAAACCAGAGTATTTGCAGAATTTCTGGTGCTATTTAAGTATGACCCATGAAAATAAAAACAAAATCAGCTTTATTAAAAATACACTCTGACCTTGTCTATAATTTGATTGCTCTCGCAAATTTATCTAGAGTCATAACATTATTTGGTATACATATTTTAAATGCTTTTTTAGATGTCAAATTATCTTAGCTACTAGAGCAGACATCCTGGGAGCTTGTTTGTAATAAAATATACATACATACTCCAAACTTTATGAAGCTAGGGAACTGCCACAACTATACTATGTTTTCAGTTTACATCCAACACAAGAATAAAATAAACAATATATAAATAAATAAAACCAGTCATTATATTAGGAACAACAAAAGAAAAATACCAGGTTTCATCAAGACCTACTCAGGGCATTGCACTAGATGCCCCATTTTTGGGGGCTGGGAAGGAATTTTTGCCTTACCACCAACTTGGACTATGGGGAGTTGTGGCTTTTTCACTTTCCCCACAATGAATTCAAGGAGGGCTTTTTTGACATGTGGCATGAAGGGAGCTAGGTTCTATGTTGTTACTCATTATATAAGTGTGAGTCGAATGTCCAGTGCAGTTACTTCCTGGGGAAGGAATACAGTGACTGGATAAATGCTTTGGTAAATGTCTTAAAAAGGAGGTGCTGGATAAAAGAACAGAATGAAGGAGGTTGAGGCTCATACGGATGGTAGGGCAGAGAACCACTGACCTTAACCCTAGAAGATGGTGTAGAAGGAAAGGTCCTAGCAATGGGTTCACTGGGGAACGTGAATGGAAAAAGACATGGGGGCTGGTGAAAGCATCCTGGGTAGTTAGTGAATGAACATGAGGTTAACAGCCCTGCACACTTTTATCTTACAGATAGTATCAGACACATAATAATAAAATTATGGCCTGATGAAAACCATATAAATTGTTTCCTGTTCTTCTTTTGGTACAGCCAGACACTATTAGTTGACTTCAGTGGGACAAGTTTATGCAGCATTTTAGGATCCTTTGTGATGAAAGGTGCTGGGTAAAAATAAGTTGACTTACATGATATCATCGGTTATATTAAGATATGATACACATTGTATTTTTTCTCCTGAATATTAATGATTTAAAGTATTTGGTTGACAGGTGATTGAGTTATAGGAAATGTCAGTCAACTCTTCAGCTTGTCAGTATGCTGTCTTTCTCTCCATTGTGTCTGGGAAAATGTATTTTAATTTTGCAAAGATCACTGCCTGTCTCCTTAACTTCAAAATGTATTTTTAAAAGCATTAATTCCATCTCCAAACAGACATAGTCCTTAACCAGGAAAGGTTATGATTTTTAACCTCTGAGTTATGAACAATTTGGGAATGGAGGTTGTTCATAACTCTGAAATGTTCATAACTCTTACAAAAATGTTACTGCTGTTCTTTCATATCTTTACAACTGAACATTGACTTAATACAGCTTTGAAACTCTTCTATGCAGAAGAAAAATGCTGCTTTAAACCATCTTAATGTAAACAAAACAGGCACAGAAACAGTTTCCCTACCTTGTCAAATCTTGTCTTTAAATGTTCCCCTTTTTAAGTAGTTTATATTTAATACAGTACCACACCGTATTTGGGTTTTTGTTTTGTCTCAGCAGCTGAATGATTGATTGCACACTTCTAGTTCCAAATGAGGCATGCGGTTGACTGGTTAGTTCAGAACTCTGAGGTTCTACTATAATGAGAAAACCATTGGAACCACTTACCCAGGGAGGATGTGGTAGTTTTTCAACAAGCAGTGTTTTTAAATCTGTACAGGACGTGTTTTTACAAGAGATGCTATTGCAACATCTATAAAGAGAACCAAATCTGGGACCTCTGGAGCTTACTGCATGAACCTCTACAGCTTGAACTAAAAGCCACCTGGCTCTCAACTAAGGCTGTAGAGAAAACTCATTCCTTCTCTCTGTAAGTGGTCTAAATGCCACCTAGTAGCTGTGTAGGTTACACTGTCACTCAACCAGAAATTATAGACATGAGGCAGGGAACACCTGATGAAATTCTATAGTGTTTTTTAATGCAAGTTGGTCTAGATTACCATAATTATTAAATACTATTTGTACTGTCCTACTGCCTTCTGGCCTTAACATCTATGAATTGCAAAATAAAGAACCTCTGCTGCAGTGTTTTTTGTTCAGCAATTTTAAAATAAGTTCATAATAAATTCCCCTGGCAAAATATGATCTTTTCAGGTAGGATGTTCAAAAGCACTCAGCAATGAGCTACTTCTGTTCCCATGCTGAAGGAAATTGTGACAGTCTCATTGAATTCAATTGGCGCAAACCCGACCCCGTGCACTGTTACAAGTTCTGTTTCTTGTATTAGTAGCACACACTGAATACATTTCACTTTCAATTTGCTTAGTTTCGGGGACTGAATTGCAAACTCGCTCTCAAATAGTGCATACCCAATTGTGCACTTATTTTGCATCTGCAAGTATGGCAGTTGGACACATACTGAATATTGTGTGTTCATTTCATTAGCTGTTTGCATGTGCAAATACCTAAATTGTGAGCATTTTCTAGAAACAAATATAAAGGTTATAGACCCAGCCCTTCAAAGATCTGTCAGTCACTTCATTCCTATGAGTAGACTGACATCAATGGGAGTATCTGAAAGACTGAACCTATTCATTTGCATAAATCTTTGCAGGCTTGGGCTTAGTTGCCTCTGTGTCATTTTGACTAATAAGTAGACCATGTATGTTTAACAACAAGAGATGAACAAGTTGAGGTGAAGGATAAGCTGTAGTCAGTACAGAAAGATTTTTTCATGTCCAAATTCCACAGAAGGGAGACTGGATTTTAACCTGCTAAAGGAAGAATGGAGATTGTCACTTTCCAATAATGTATGCCACTGCTACAGTGGAATTGTTTTAGATTGACAGAGAGAGGTTGTTTTTAGGAGAGAGATTCAGTTACTCTTAATGAGGGGCTGTAGAGCGCAGGACTTCAGTTTGATGCTGAGGAGCTAGAATGAAGTGATGAAAGTGACAGCAAATGAATATTGGGAATGCCCTTACAGCATATATATAAAGAGCAGTAGCTGCTTTCATTCCTCAATCTTATCTAGCATGTTGAAGCACACATTTGAAAATTATTTCAGCCAAATATATCAGTAAAATTGTATTGATTTTAAAGGCTTTAAAAATTAAACAGTAAGGCTGTGTCTAGACTGCATCCCTTTTTCGTAAAAGGGATGCAAATTAGACACATCGCAATTGCAAATGAAGTGGGGATTTAAATCCCCCCCACTTCATTAGCATAAAAATGTCTGCCGCTTTTTTCCGGCTCAGAGCTTTGCCGGAAAAAAGCGCCAGTCTAGACGCGGACCTTTCGGAAAATAAAGCCTTTTCCGAAAGATCCCTTCTCCCTTTTTAAGGGATAAGATCCCTTATTCCTCATTGCGTATCTGTTTCCGATGTTCTTTTGAAAGAGCCTTTTCTGAAATTTGGAGCATCTACATGATGCCAAATTTGGGAAAAACCTCCTCTTTCGCCACATCCCTTATGTCTCACAGAATGAGGTTTACAGAGATGGCAAAAGAGCATGTCCGCTTTTTTGAAATTTTTTTGGAAAAGTGGACGTGTTTCTTGGACACGGCATAGCTTTTCCAGGATAACTCCCCTATCCTGAAAAAGCACTGCAGTCTGGACGTAGCCTAAGTTAACACTGCAGACTAGCAAAAAGAAACAAGGTAACGAATCCCATTTTAAAAGTCGCCTTCAAAAACTGTGTAAAAATTGTCATTTTTGTACTTGCCATTGTTTAGAAACCATTGGCTACATTGATTTACACATGATTTGCAAATGTGTAGTTTTATACAAAAACTCTGTCCAAAATCACACTGATCATTTCCTTTTATGAAAACTCTTTCCCCTTGCACTGCTCACCTGTTCTTTGTCTTTTTTACACTGCAAGCTCATCAAGCAGAGCTTGTTTTCCTCTGTGTTGGTAAAGTGCTCAGCGCAAGGCTAGATCTCAACCAGGGATCACATACTAATAAACTGAGAATTTGATATTAACTTTATTTGATGTATGCAGACTTTATGGCCCAGCAATTTACCTGTTGGAGAAGCAGTTTGCTTTAAAAAAATCAGTATTCCAGCTCAATTATTTTGTCTGCTGTTGTTTCAGACATCCCTGAAAGAAATTACAGGAGTTGTTGGGTTTTTTTCCATTTGTTTACACTGTGTCCTTCACAACACTTTTAATCAGTTTCACTGTTTCCGCGGCATGGTGATAGTGATCTTCTTCTGCAAGGGTTTTTCACATGGCAACTTTGAGTCGAAAAAATAGGACAATATGTCCATAAATTCACAAAAAATGGAATGGGGGGGCAAGGTAAGTTGAATTTTAATTGTTTTTAAAATTGGCTGGCTTTTCTCTTTATGGTGTCCTTTAATGCAGATAGAACACTAACACTGTCAACAACAGATTTTCTTTTTAAATGACTTTAAGGAACAACCATGCCTTGGGAGCAGGGCAGATCCACCATATTCCAGGGAGAACCAGGACGCATGCTCAGTATTGCTAACTCCACATGTTCAAAAGCCAGGAGTCAGGCCCCCAAAATTCAGGAGGTACAGAGAGCTGGGGTTTATTTCTTTTTTGTTGCTGTTTGTAGTGTGTGTGTGTGTGTGTGTGTGTGTGTGTGTGTGTGTGTGTCTATAAATAAAAACCAAAATTTGGGAGGTATATACATAAAAGAACCCACAAAATATATAAGAAATTGTGGGTTCTTATATATGCTTTCTGGTTTCTGAGCCTTTTACAGTTCACTTGTATCAAGTTTCCAACCTTTTCTCCTCAGCCATGACAGCATGCAACTTGTGAGTTATTTTTAAAGGAAAACTTAGATTCCTATGTAATCCCATAACTCCACAGCTGTGGCTTTAAGAAAATGCCTAATATTGCTAGATTCAAGATAAAATTGGAATAGTTGGCAATGCTGCATTCTGTCTCAGGGAAGTAAAAATGTCTTTCTGAACTCCCTGGCATACTGGGGGATTATACTGTGCTCTGCGTCTCTTTATGGAGTATGGACTTAGGGAAATCAGATAGCAAGATAAAAAATTGGAAGGGGAGGTAATAGGGTCTTATATGAGACAAAGTCCCTAAGATCAGAATGTCTGGTTACATTTTTAGCCACTCTCCACTCGCCATGAAAACATCCAGATTTTCAGTGTAGTGGGAAAGAAGGGGAGTAGTCCCGGCCTTGCAGTTTGAGTGTAACTGGAGAAAGATGTTAGCCATGTTAGCTTGTAACTTTAAAAAAAACAAGCAGTCCTGTGGCACCCTAGAGATTAACAAATATATTAGGTCATGAGCTTTCATGGGTAAACCCCACTTCATCAGATGAGTTGGAATGTAAATTACAGCATCCAGGTTTTTGGAGAAAGATGAGGAGAGAAGAGGAGAAAGATGGTTTGGTTTCAAGAAGGAACTTGTTTGTGCAACACTGGGAGCCGAAGAATCCCAGGTTGGTAACCTACATGCCGAGACTTTGGACTTTGTAACATTGGCCTCGTAGGATAGTTGGTAAAGATCTCATTCCTACATCTCTGCCTGCCTGCCTCAACACTTGCCTCCATCCTGCATCATTTGGGACATTGTGTTTCCCTGGAGAAATGGAGATGGCTCAGACAAATCATTAAGTGAAGGGAAACAGTTTGGCCAAACATAGGCCATGAAAACCAAGATGATTTTCTCATGCGCTCAGGCCCTGACATATGTGTAAGCCAGGGATAGGCAGAATCTTGCTGTTTAAATTATATGTCCCCACTACGCTCTCATTTGTAAACATGTGTGCAATATGTGAGCAAATTGGAGAAGTACATCCAAGGATCAGATTGAAGGAGTAGTACAGATTCTAGCTCAGCTCACAAAATAAATTCCATCCATCTGAGTTGCCAGAATAACACCTCACTCATTACAGATGCAGATGTTTATATTACGGTAATATTGCTCTCATAGCTCCACTGGGGTTCTTGACTTTGACTTCTCCTTGGAGAGACTTTCCTTTGCTTCTGCTAGTCTCCTTAGGCTTGGGTCCTGACTTATTGGACGAAATAAATGGTGATACCTCCTAAATTCCTCCCACTAGTGGGAACAAAATGAGGCATCATTCCATAAATTATGCATACCTGCAAACCTCCCTCTCCGTTCCTACATGGGAATAAATAATTAATGTATAGACAAACCCATAGAAAAATTGTTTACATTCATCTCATTTTTGTTTATGTTTTTTTGTGTGTGACTATAACAGTTAGTAACAAAGGGTATGTCTACACTACTACCCTCGTTCAAACTAGGGTGGTAATGTAGTCAACCAGAGTTGCAAATGAATCCCGGGATTTGAATTTCCTGGGCTTCATTTGCATCTTCCACGAGTACAGGTAGTTCGGAATAGGAAGCCTAGTCCGAACTACCTAGTCCATGCCGCGTGTAGCCGCGGGGCACGGAGTCCGAACTAGCGGACATTTAAAAATGGCGGTGCCCGGCAAGATGCAAATGAAGCCCGGGAAATTCAAATCCCGGGTTTCATTTGCAACTCTGGTTGACTACATTACCACCCTTGTTCGAACTAGGGTGGTAGTGTAGACATACCCTTAATGTTTTAATTGTGTAAAATCTGGGATTCTGGAGAACAAGATCACTGAGGGTATGTCTACACTACAAAGTTAATTCGAACTAACAGCCATTAGTTCGAATTAACTTCAATAGGGGCTAAACATATAAACCGCTAGTTCGAATTTAAATCAAACTAGCGGGGCACTTAATTTGAACTAGGTAAACCTCATTCTATGAGCAGTAATGCCTAGTTTGAATAAAGTAGTTCGAATTAAGGGCTGTGTAGTCACTTAATTCGAACTAGTTAGAGGCTAGACCTTCCCAGGTTGTCCTGGTGGCCACACTGTGTCAAACCAGGGAAACTCTTCTGCCCCCCTCCCGGCCCCGGCCCCCTTAAAGGGGCACGGTCTGGCTACAGTGCTTGTACCAGTTGCAAGCCTGCCAGCTCCCAGCCAGCAGACCCTGCACCAGGCATATCATGAGCCAGCCACCTGCTGCCACCCAGTCCTTTGCCTCTTCCCAGGACCAGACTGGCAGCTCCCAGGAGCCTGCCCGGGGCCACAAGAGGTCTAGTAGAGAGATTGTGGACCTCATCGAGGTTTGGGGGGAGGCCTCCAACGTCCACAATCTCCGCACTAGGCACAGGAACGCAGCCATCTATGGCAGGATAGCTGCCAGCCTGGCCACCAAAGGCCACATGCGAACCCAGGAGCAGGTTTGCATGAAAATCAAGTTGGTCCAGTGAGACCCCCAACCATGAGCCCTGAGCTTAGAACATAAGAACATAAGATTGGCCATACAGGGTCAAACCAAAGGTCCATCTAGCCCAGTAGCCTGTCTGCCGACAGCGGCCAACACCAGGTACCCCAGAGGGGATGGACCGAAGACAATGACCAAGTGATTTGTCTCGTGCCATCCATCTCCAGCCTTCCACAAACAGAGGCCAGGGACACCGTTCCTACCCCGTGGCTAATAGCACTCCATGGACCCAAGCTCCATGACTTTATCTAACTTCTCTTCAAACTCTGTTATAGTTCTATCCTTCACAGCCTCCTGTGGCAAGGAGTTCCACAGGTTGACTATGCACTATGTGAAGAAGAACTTTCTTTTATTAGTTTGAAGCCTGCTACCCATTAATTTCGTTTGGTGTCCTCTAGTCCTTCTATTATGGGAACTAATGAAGAACTTTTCTTTATTCACCCTCTCCACACCACTCATGATTTTATAGACCTCTATCATATCCCCCCTCAGTCTCCTCTTTTCTAAGCTGAAAAGTCCCAGTCTCTTTAGCCTCTCTTCATATGGGACCTGTTCCAAACTCCTAATCATTTTAGTTGCCCTTTTCTGAACCCTTTCCAAAGCCAAAATATCTTTTTTGAGGTGAGAAGACCACATCTGTACACAGTACTGAAGATATGGGGTACCATAGTTTTATACTTCCCCTCCTCCTTCTTCCCCTGACTTCCCCCTTCCAGCTCCCTCCTCCCAGATTTCCCCCTCCCCTCTTTCACCCTCTCTCTTCCCCTCTCCCACCTCCTTTTCCCAGTCTCCCCAGAGGTTAATGCCCCCACCCCCAGTTTTGTTAAATAAAGAGAGCTTCTATTTTTGAATACAGGTGTCCTTTATTTTTTACATCAGGAAGGGGGACTAGTGAGGGGTAAGTGGAAGGAGGTGAGGGAGGAATGGGGCACGAGCCCCCGATAGGGAGGACTGGGGTAGCTCTGTGGGCTCCTCGGAGTGGAAGCTCTCCTGCAGGGCCTCCTGGATCCTGACAGCCCCCCCATTGACCCCTCCAGATGGCAGCCTGCGGCAAGTGCAGCCGGGCTGATGGCCGAGTGCTGTGATGTGCCGAGTGAGGGCATTCAGGGCACTCCAAGACATTATCAAGATCATACCTAGAAGTTGTTTATTTAACCTGCTCTTAAAAATCTCCAATGGAGGAGATTTCACAAATTTACTGGGCAATTTATGACTGTGCTTAATTACCCTTAGAGTTAGGAAGCTTTTTCCTAATATCCATTCTAAACCTCCTATGCTGCAATACAAGACCATTGCTTCTTGTCCTATCATCAGAGATTAAAGAAACAAATGTTTCCTTCCTTGTAACAATCTTTTATGTATTTGAAAACTGTTATGTTTCCACTCAGTTTTCTCTTAACTAAACAAAGCCAGTTTTTTCAATCTTTCCTCATATGTTTTTTTAGACCTTTAGTCATTTCAGCTTATAGGAGTAAAAAACTCAACGTAAGGAGTAGTTGCCCAGGACATCACAAACCCCTAGGGACAACTCTGGCACTTACATAGGATTATTTTTTTTTCATTTATTGGTATGAGTAGTAACTAGCACTGGGTATGTCTACACTACCCTCCTAGTTCGAACTAGGAGGGTAATGTATGCATACCGCACTTGCTAATGAAGCCCGGGATTTGAATTTCCCGGGCTTCATTAGCATAAGCGGGGAGCCGCCATTTTTAAATCCCCGCTGCTTCGAACCCCGTGCAGCGCGGCTACATGGGGCTCGAACTAGGTAGTTCGGACTAGGGTGCCTATTCCGAACTACCGGTACACCTCGTTTCACGAGGAGTAATGGTAGTTCGGAATAGGCACCCTAGTCCGAACTACCTAGTTCGAGCCCCGTGTAGCCGTGCTGCACGGGGTTCGAAGCAGTGGGGATTTAAAAATGGCGGCTCCCCGCTTATGCTAATGAAGCCCGGGAAATTCAAATCCCGGGCTTCATTAGCAAGTGCGGTATGCATACATTACCCCGCTAGTTCGAACTAGCGGGGTAGTGTAGACATACCCCCCAAAAATAGTTGAAATCAGTGAGACTTCTCGATGAGAAAAGAACTGCTCAGCCATGAGTAGGCTGGGAAAATGTGGTCCATCATAAATCTTCACAAACGTTTGGTGAGATAAAGCGTTATCCCCATTTTGCAGAAGGAAATCTCAGACAGAGTTAACACAGCAAGTCATGTGGAGAAGGAGGATTTGATCTCATATCTTTGATCTAATTCTAGACTTAGGCCTTGTCTACACTAAGGGGAAGATTGATGCTGCCGCAGTCAATCTTTCGGGATTCAATCTAGTGAAGATCTGCTAATTTGAACTGAGAGGGTGCCCCCATAGGTGCCGGTACTCTGGCTCCTCACGAGGAGTAAGGGAAACCAATGGGAGTGTTTGCTCATGTCACCCTCCCATTGTGTGGATGGTGATTGAAGATACATTGACTCCTGCTACATAATGAATGTACCTGGATCTGCGTATCTTAAGTTGACCTTCTCCTGTAGACATGTCCTTAGAGAAGCAGGACAAGATTTTTCTAATCAGATGAGAACATATTCCTGCTTTTATTCTTTTAGCTAATTCTGTTTCATAATATAAATTTTTAAGGGAGCTGATAATATGGGTGAAGTTGAGATAGCTCTGCCTTGATTGTGGTGGCAATTATATTATTAGCATGAAATCCTGGCTCTATGGTCAATGGGAGTCTTTCCATTGACTACAGTGGAGCCAAGAGTCCATCCTAAGTGTATTAACACATGGAATTCAATAGGCAGGACTTTGATACAAGCTAATAACTGATATAGTCTATGAGAAGTACACCCAGGCTCACTTGCAGTGTTAGAGACATACATGAATTTTGCCTTTGTTATGAGCTGAGATCCATGTGACTGGGAGGAACAGAATATGAGGTCAGTCAAGGTGTAAGTTTGGCATTATGTTAATCTTATTTTCTCCATTCAACGTACAGGCTTTGGTACTACTAATAAATACTACAGTTTTGGAGAACTGCAGCTGATAAAATCTATAGCGTACAGTACATAAAAAAACATACAGCGTTACATTGTTTTTCCAGAGATATGAGGCTTTTTGAGAAAATGGAAAGTGCAGTATAAGTGAAGAATAGCCTTCCGCTACAACTGTCTTTGCCATCCCCATACCATCAGCATTACCAATATCATCCTCTTTAAAAAATACTGTCCTGATGGAGAAATGTTGTTTTTAGGGAGAAGGGTTACTGAACTTGAATAAAAGTTACAATTCAGAGTGACAATCTCATTGTGATTAACCCTCATGAATATTTACCTAAAGTTCTAAAAATTATTGAATAGCATATTAATTTATTGGTTGTCAAATACTGGCAAGACCTCTCAGTTCAAAGGTATTTATGCTTGTTCAAGTTTCCACATGACTGTCTGAAATCTTGTCAGTATTTCCAAGCTTTGCATGGGTGTTTATGGTATGCAAATGGAAAAGGGCACTTTGTTGAGACTTGTTTCAGTTTTATTCACATGTTTCCAGTACAGCTTGTGGTGAAACAGGGAAATCTATTCAATTTTTTTTATTGTATTTGGCTTTTATTTTGAAATGATGGAAAGCAAAAAAGGGAATGAGGAGTTAAACTGTGTTGGTTATTGTAAAGGATATTTAAACTGCACCGTATTTAGCTGTAGGTGGTGGTATAGATAAATGAGTTTGCTAGGTTTGAGATGGCAGTGACCGACAATTATGTTTTTAAGTGTAATCTTGGTTCCACTGTGGTCAATTGGAGTTAAATTCCATGGGGCCAGGATTTCACCCTTAGGGTATCAAAATATGGATTTTGGTGGGCCAGACAATGATACTGGGAAAATTTTGGCATATTCTATGAGAACTACATCCAGGTCTCTACTGTAAAACATTTATCTGCATCTTTTTTCTCCAACCAAGTATTTATATTGGTTTAGAGTTCAGTCTCATATTAAACATTAGAAAGGAGAAGACAAAAATAACTTTTTCTCGTTAGCAAAAATGTGGTCATAATAAAGGTAGAATCCAACAGATGGACACTGTTGCTGTTGGTGATCAGATAGGTAGGCTTCTGAATGGACCCCGGTCCAATATTTGAAGGAAGGCATGAGCTTAAGTACTGTACGTTGCTAAGTCAAAGCCTCAGTTGTGTGGAACGCAGGTGCATCTGTGATGGACAAATGATGAGGTGCCAGGGGCTTGAGGAGGGGTTTATAAATCCATTTCTGGATTTACAGCAGGACAAGAGAAGATTCTAAAAATGGTTTGGTCAGTAAAGAAGCTGTGTTAAAGGTTCACAGAGAAGAAACATGTTGATTTGCAAACTTCCTCCATTAATGTTTGACCTTAGCCATACTTTTAAGTTACTTGAATTATGACTTTGAAAGTGTGCTTCAACCTACATCTTCCTTATCCTTGAAATGTAATAGTGATCATAATGTTTCTCATTACAGCAGCCTGTAAAAGACAACAAGCCTTAAGCACCACACTTCAGTATAAATGCAATGAGTTATGCCAGCCACAGACCATGAGAAAGTTAGCTGAAATGCAGACTTAGTAACACAATGGATGTTTCTGCTTATTATTGTTTATTATTTGTATTACAAAAGCACATAGAGACCTCAGCTCAGACTGGGGTCTTGTTGTGAAAAGGTACTGTACTGTACATACTGAGGGACATACAGACGAGAGAATCTCTGATCTGAAGAATAGTGATAGAAATGTAGCCGTGTTAGTCTGGGGTAGCTGAAGCAAAATGCAGGACATTGTAGCACTTTAAAGACTCACAAGATGGTTTATTAGATGATGAGCTTTCGTGGGCCAGACCCACTTCCTCAGATCAAATAGTGGAATACTCTCCCCACCTCTAATATCATCAATTCACAGACACTTACCTTCCTTCCTCCCCCCCCCCCCCCCCCGCATGTCCTTTTCATATGTGTTCATTTTTGTAATTGTATCCTTTGGTATATATGGTTGTGACTATTTCTTCCACTATTTGATCTGAGGAAGTGAGTCTGGCCCACGAAAGCTCATCATCTAATAAACCATCTTGTTAGTCTTTAAAGTGCTACATTGTCCTGCATTTTGCTTCTGATCTGAAGAGATTGCTGTCAGAATAGGACAAAAAAAAAAAAACATGGGCGGGGACACACAGGACTGGCCTACACACTCAATAGAGATTTCCCTTTTCTCTGAGAGGTGGAGTACACAAATTGATGCTCTCCCCACCCTCCACGGGTACGTCTACACTGCAACGTTATTTTGGGATACCAAAGTATCTCGAAATAGCTATCTCGTGTCTACCTAACAAGTCCATTATTTTGGGCTTGCTATTCTGACATCCCTGTAAACCTCATTCTACGAGGAGTAAGGGACATTTCAGAATAGCACTTTATATTGAAATTTGGTGCTGTGTAGACAGTGCCAAATTATGAAATACGCTATTTCACAAAGCATCGAAATAAGATACACAATTTGTGTAACTCAAATTGCGTATCTTATTTCGAGGTACAGTGCTGTGTGTACCCTAAGTGTGTCTTCACCATTCCTTCTAAATTGACAGAGGCTGCATTGATTATGACAGTCCCAAGCTGTTGTTACGTGTAGAGATGCCCAGAAACATAATGAAGGGAAGAGATGTACCCAAAGTCACTCACCCCAGATATAACTAGAAGTAGTACTCAAATCTCCTGAGTCGGATCGAGATCCCTGTCTCCTGGGCCACTCTGCTTCCCTTTAACAAACACTCCAGTTGAGCCACACCAGTTTACGTTAGATGGGGATATGGCCCAAGGTTTTAATGGAAATGGAATTAAAACTGGATTTGTCGGAGTTGCTAATAAAAGATGGTGATGTAAGCTCATAGAAGAGTGGTAATGAAGATCACACTATCAGCGTACTTAACACATCACTATGGGCAGTAGAAGAATATTCATTCTCCCATCTCCGTCCTGGTATTGCTTTTGTTTAGGAACAATGGGAATTATCAATCACTTTTTGCTTATGTGGTGAAACCAGGATTCAAGGACTTTAGCTGTCAACTAACATGAATCCTTACAAGGTTTACCAAATTCTCTTTCTTTCAGTGGAATTTCCTTCTTGTTTAGACCAAAATCTGAGAGGGGAGAATCAGGCCCAAACTGTTAAGGATTTGTATTTGAAAATCAGCCTTTGGGAAATCCTCTCCTAGTTCTGATTTATAAATCTTCTTAGTAAATCTGATGGGCTGTGTTTTACTTTACAAACTTATTTCTAGGATTACATTTAGCCAACCTCATTTTTAAAGCACTTGATTGATTGCAAAATGGATTTACAAATCCACAGACACATTTACCACTCTTCTGCATCACAAGGCAGATAAACCAATTTAATGACATATTTACAAATCATGTGATAAAACCCTAAATAAAAAAGATTTGGTTCACCCCAACCTTATTTTGCACTTGAAATATAACTGATTTAGTCTATAAATCAGGGCTCTGGAGTCCTGCCATAATAATCAAGTTTATAAATCCCACTTTCATATTTAACTCTAAATTATGATTTATAAATCCTTTTCAGGTTTTATATCTCTGCTTCTTCCCTCAAGCAAAGATTTAGTAGGGAGCTTGAAGTTACATATCTGATTTTGATTGGGTAGCTTTCTTTACATGAGTATATGAAACATGATGGATTCTCT
Source organism: Pelodiscus sinensis (assembly GCF_049634645.1). Taxonomy (NCBI): domain Eukaryota; kingdom Metazoa; phylum Chordata; order Testudines; family Trionychidae; genus Pelodiscus; species Pelodiscus sinensis. Next base: position 314,582,042 of record NC_134711.1, read on the forward strand.
CTTTGAGCTTCAACAGAATCCTAGAATCTCATGAGTGTGCCATATCTTTGTGTCTGAATGAGAGAATTTATCTTGTTGCAGCCAGGTAAAGAAGAGTGTTGCAGTGGAAGACAAATAGTCTTAACTCAAGTAGTTTTAGACTAAACTCTCTTCAGTTATCCTTTAATTTAATCTATTAAAGCTTTGGTTAAAATACTTAAGGATATAAAAGCCTTTCAAACTCAGACATCTCCAGCGTACTGAATGACAAGTGAATTTCTTTATTTCTTTATCTCTAATTTATTATTGATACTTTTTCCCCTTTCTATTCAGAACATATTTCCCTCAAAATATAACAGGCCAGATTTTGATCTCAGTTACAGTGGCATAATCTCAAATCAGAAACTAGCCCATAACTTTCAAAAGGTTTGGATACTATCCTGCAGTATCCTTTGTTTAAATAAGAAATAAAAGAATAAAATTATTTGTGTCTTGGAGTTATATGCAAGACTCTTGTTAGATATTATCATGTTAAGGGTGCAAAGGATGGCAGTTTCAGTGTTCATCAAAAGGTTGGTCCTACAAAACCTAGAATTATGCTAAATATTCTTGAGTGCCACCTACTGGTATTTATCTAACAACTAATTATAGAAATATATATAAGAAAAATGTGGATAAATTTGAGAGAGTCCAGAGGCAAGCAAGTAAAATGATAAAAGATTTAAGAACATCTGGCTTATAAGTAAAAGGCAAAAAAAAGTGTATGTTTAGTTTTGAGAAATGATTGAGGGGAACATAACAGTCTTCAAATATGTTAAGGGCTGTTATGTAGAGGATGAGAGACCAATTGTTCCTTATATCCGTTGTCAGTAGTACAAGAAGTAATGGGCTTATTCATTAGCAAGAGAGATGTTGGTTAGATGTTAGGAAAAGCTTTCTAAGAACTGTATAAGGATAATTAAATATTGGAATAAGTCTCTAGTATCCCCTCACTGGCAAACAGGTTATACAAACACCTGTCAGAGGTGGTCTTTGTTTTATTGGGCCAGACTCAGTTGGCCATGGCTTTTTTCCTCCCATCCCTGAGTCCTAACAAAGCATTGTGAAGTGCATTGTGGCATTCTCATAATGCTAAGGGTACATCTTTGGAACCTATGTGTGGTTTTTATTAGCTTTTTTTTTCTTATTTATACCAGTGTGTATTTGTGCGTAAAAATGCTTGATTTGTGCTTGTAATGATATTGCAAAGAGAATTGCCAAAATGAGCTATGGTTACAGTTTTCAAGCTGCATTATAAATATACAGCTAGGAGTAATGCAAAGGAGGAGGATGATTACTCACTGCCAATGGGCCACTTATAAAATTACTTTTATTTTGGTATTTAGAAATTATGAGCCAAATGTTGTCAGTTTTTTTAATTACAGTACAATTCTATACAAATTCTTAGTTCCCATGGAGTTACTCTAAGTTTAAATCAGGGTAACTAAGAGCAGAAGTTGACCCCTTGTTTCTCAGACTTCTATTGACTTAAGTAGAATCTCTGATGTACAGTGAGAAAAGGATATTCTCACTATCAACATTAATACTCATGTTTACCTTCTGGAAGGCTCCTTGCTTTTTCTTGAGGTTGCATACAGATTTCTACCGCATCTCATAATGCAGCCCGTTTTTAGAAAAGGATAAATTATACTAGCACTGTAATTATGAGCAATCCTAAGTAAAGCGTATGTGAAAATCAAAAACAAGCTCACACAAGCGAACAAAAATACAAGGTTGTTCAATCTGGATGTCTTGCATAATGCAGTTGAGTACATAACCAAGCCACAAGGGGATGTGAAAAAAGACAAATGTGTGAATGGCAGAATTTTGTCTGTAATACATTCATCCTGCAGTATCCATTAGTGTATATTTTCAAATGGTAGGTTATAAACTTTTTTATCTTGTGGGATTTTTTTAAACAGACCAACTGCTGAAGAAAGGCAGGGTATAGATCACAAACTATAACAAGGCTTGCACACCAAAAAATTGATGGTGAGTAATGTAGCAGGCACATTGATAGAAACTGGACCTGGATTCCTGTTCAAGACCATAACTTTGTCTCATTCTTGAATCTACACAGACATATTTTTAAAAATGCAGCCTCATCTCTGCATTTCCAGCTGCTCTTCCTTACAGGAATACTGTCAATTTTAGTACTTACATACATGGCCCCTCATCATCATTATTTCCATACAACCCTCAAGTGTTTATCCTCACATTACTCAAAATCTATGGCAGAACCAGGAACCCAACCCATGTTTCCTGAACTCTACATCAGAGTTTTGCCCACAGGACACTCATACCTCTGAATTCTTAAGACATAGGGACAAATATGATTTGTATTTACATTTAGACCTTTCTCTGCCTCATGAATTTTTGTGGCACTACTTATTGAAGTTTTCTGCCCAGCTACTAAATTAGGCTCTGTAACGAGTGTTTTGTTTTGTTTTGTTTTTGTATTGAGAACACATAGCATGCATGTATTTTAATTGACTACTTTAGTCCAATTTTAGTCTTCATAAGTTATAATGTCATAGCAAAGGCAATTTCAGAAATCTGATCCATAATTGGGAAAGCCTTCATTTATTATGTTTGGTTTGTGTGGGTCATATGTTTATATTGTTGGAATATTGCTTTCAGAATTATGTTTTAACAAAGTACAGTTGAGGCCTGTTTGAAATGTGTTTCTTGTGGTGTATTGAGGACTGGGATGGAATTTCAAGCTATAGTTTTAAGAGAGGAGGCTTCCTGCTTGCCTCTCCTCTCTTGCAGGCTAAGGGACTCTCTGTAGGGATGTGTGTGATCAGTGTCAGTCTAGAGTAAGGGTGTGTCTAGACTACTGAGTTTTGTCAACAAAAGTGGACTTCTGTCGACAAAACTATACCTGCGTCTACACTACCGCTGAGTTCTGTCGACATAACGTCGACAGAACTCAGCAGTTTTGTCGATGCTGGTAAACCTCATTTTACGAGGCATAACACCTTCTGTCGACAGAGTTCTGTCGTCAGAAGGTGTTATTGCCTGTAGGGTTGTGTCTAGACTACAGGGTTTTGTCGACAAAGCAGCTTGCTTTGTCGACAGAACTGAATGTGTCTAGATGCTCTATGTCGACAGAAGTTTTGTCGACGGTATCTGTCGACAAAACTTCCATCGACAAAACCCTGTAGTCTAGACGTACCCTGTTTTTCCAGTTACAGACAACTCAGCTCCCCTCTGAAGCCTAGAGTAAGGTGGGCTGAATTTTGCCTCTCAGTTGTATTAAACTGGGAACAGTCAACATAGCAATATGGATTCATACTCTCCCTTCTTTTATTTGTAGTCCGATTCTCATCAATGATTTTGTGTTACGTTCATTGCATACAGACAGAGAAGCTAGATTAAAAAATAAACTATTCTTGCTGGAAGCTTGCAGCAAAACACTACTTTGTGGCTGTGTCTACATTGGCATCCCTTTCCAGAAAAGGGATGCTAATGAGACACTTCAGAATTGCAAATCTGCGGGTGATTTAAATATCCCCTGCGGCATTTGCATTTACATGGCTGCCGCTTTTTTCCGGCTCGGGGTTTTTGCCGGAGAAAAGCGCCAGTCTAGACATGATTCTCCGGAAAACAAGCCCTTTTCCGGAAGATCCCTTATTCCTACTTTCAAGTAGGATCTTCCGGAAAAGGGCTTATTTTAAATCCCCCGCAGATTTGCAATTCCGAAGTGTCTCATTAGCATCCCTTTTCCGGAAAGGGATGCCAATGTAGACACAGCCGATATGTTAGAATTCAGAACCACACACAAGAACCCCAAAACAGAGAGACAAAGCAAGCTGTTCTCTAAAACAGAGAGGCACAAAGGAGTAAAGAGGAACAGTGGCCTCCCCCTCAGTTGGAGGCATCTATCTTCCACCTATCTTTGGGTATGTCAACACAGCAAAGTTAATTCGAAATAACAGCCGTTATTTCAAATTAACTTTAATAGCTTCTATACATGCAAACGGCTATTTTGAATTTAATTTGAAATAATGGAGCCCATAATTCAAATTTGGTAAACCTCATTCTACCAGGAGTAATGCCAAATTCGAAATAGCTATTTCGAATTAAGTGCTGTGTAGACACTTAATTAGAATTAGGGGGCCTCCAGCACTTCCCGAGGTGCCCTGGTGGCCACTCTGGGCACAACCAGGAAAACTTACTCTCCTCTCCCTCAGCCCCAAAACCATTAAAGGGGTAGACCCTGGCCGCAATGCCTGTGCTCCAAGCCTGCCAGCCTAGAGCCAGCAGTGACCACCGGGGCCCTTGATCCAGTGGCCCCAAAACATGACCCAGCAAACCACTGTCAGCCAGCCTTCCACCGCTCCCCAGGAGCAGTCTGCCAGCTCCCAGGAGCCTGACAGGGACTGGAGAAGGCAGGTGCCTTCCTGGTCCAGGGTGGAGATCATGGACCTTATTCAGGTTTGAGGAGGATGCCCCCAACGTCCATGATCACTGCACTAGATGGAGGAATGAGGCCGTCTATGGCAGGATAGCTGCCAGCCTGGCCACCAAAGGCCACATGTGAACCCAGGAACAGGTTTGCATGAAAATCAAGTTGGTCCGTCGAGACCCCCAACCCTGAGCCCTCCCTCCCGCTTCTTCCCCTTGCTTCCCCCTTCCAGCTCCCTCTTCCCAGTTTCCTCCTCCCCTCTCTCACCCTCTCTCTTCCCCTCTCCCACCTCCTTTTCCCATTCTCCCCAGAGGTTCATTCCCCCCCATTTTTGTTCAATAAATCCAGTTTCTACTTTTGTACATATGTTTCTTTTATTTGACATCAGGAAAGGGAGCTAGGGAGGGGTAAGTGGAAGGACGTGAGGGAGGAATGGGGCATGAGCCCCTGGTGGGGAGGACCGGGGAGGCTCTGAGGGCTCCTCAGAGTGAACGCTCTCCCTCAGGGCCTCCTGGATCCTGACAGTCCCCTGATGGACCCCCTGGATGGCAACCTGTAGCAAGTGCAGCTGAGCTGATAGTAACAACTCCAAGAGATGCACCGGCATGCCCAGGGGCAGTTCTGGCTCCATGTGGCCAAATGCTGTGGTGTTCCAAGTTCAGGCACTCAGAGCACTCCAAGCAGGACTGCTTTGATGTCCCTCATTGAGGCAGATAAGCAAGCGGGGAACCCTGAGAACTGTCTGTCTGGGGTGGGGGGTAGGGTCCCTTTAAGCATGGAGCTCAGTTAGCCTCAGGCACACTAATTGGTTCTGGCCAGCCTTAACTTCAGTTCAGGGTCCACTGAGTGTGGATGTGCTATTTCGAAATTGCAAAACGCTATTTCGAAATAGTTTTTGTGTATAGATGTGTTATTTTGAATTAGCTTAATTTGAATTAACTATTTCGAATGAAGTTAATTCGAAATAGTGCTGTAGTGTAGACATACCCTTTGTGAAGTCTTCTGCTAAACTTCTCTCTTCCTCTAGATTCCTAAATATTGCCAGTGACCAGAAATTATTTCTTTCTTTCATCTTCAGTCTGGCCAAGAAATTTTCCCCTTTCCACTTGAATATATTACTTCCTTATGGTGGCCAGAATGTATCATTGGAAAATTTTAGGCAGAGCATATGGACAAGAGCAGTGGTCTGTTGTTCACATATATTGCTAGATAGGTTGTGAATCCATTGAAAAATCTAATCTTCATAGACCTGAAAGGATGACCCCAGAGAGAGTTGTCTTAGCAATATTGCTGCAACTGATGTGATTGGCAAAGAAAGTTTGACCACGAGGGTACAGACTACACATGTCAGATGCGTATCTTGCTCATTGGTACACTTCTGCCTATCGAATTCTCACATCCTTCAGGATATGGTACACAACAAACCTCTTTGTGAAAGCTTTTTTCTGACTGTATGGTCGTTTCAGGCCAACTCCTGCTGTCTCTAAAAAGGCAGATTTGAGACTGTTGGAAAGAAGAAAAGAGTTATGTTCCCTTTGAGTATAATTGATCATCTTCCAAATTATGTACATATCACCCAGATAATGTACTACAGTAATGGATGACTTGGAAATGTGTGTAATGATAATAAATTAGGTGAATCATAGTCCCATCAATTCTTAGCTGGCAAATATCCACTTCCAAAGCACTAACTATTCTGTCTGATTCTTATTTCTTCCACACAAGATTTGCATTTTTTAATGTAGCCCTACCTGTTTTTCAGTGGAATCAAAACACAGGGTTTAAATCCTCAGCCTGGTGTAAATTGGTGTACGTTTATTGAATTCAATTCAATCCGTTGGCAACAACTGAGAAGCTGAGCCACTGTCAATTATAGTTGCATCAACTATTTAAGAATGACACTTCATCTTGGCAAAGCTTAATTAGTAAATGTGACAATGTGAGAGTAGCCTAAGGCTAACTGGACCACTCTGTGCACTTAGTAAGCATCCCCACATGAGCCAAAGTGATGAGGTAATTAAGTACCAGGTGATTAACCAATCAACAAGGGGATTTACTCCTCAACGGAGAATGGTTGACAGAAAGGAGGGAAGGGAGAGACCGGAAGGAAGGGGAAAGCACTCCAGCATCTCAGAGAGATGGGGTTCTCTTCCACGGCCATACTGTGCCTCGGTAGTAGGTGACAGCTCATAGAAAAACATTATGCTGAGTGGAACAAACATTTGTGAAGTGTGTTGCAAAAAGGCAGATGATGTTTAACTTGCCACTAACATGAGTGAGAAATGTTTTCAGCAAGGACTCTAAGGTGAGGTGACTGTGCCCTCTGACAGCAAGGCAAGGTTATCTCCTGGGTTTTATACTGATCAATATCAAAGGCCACATTAAATGAAAGGAAATGTTTTCCCACTGTCCCATATGTCACTGTTTAGTTACGTTATGTTATTAAAGAAGAAGAGTAGCCAGTGAAAAATCTAAACATAATTCCCCCACATTAGCCTAGAGATCACTCTTTTTATACCGAGATTAGCCAGACTCGTGCAGCTAAAATAAGAATTGCTTGGGATGTTCACTCATCATTTAAATTGAGCCCAGGGGCTGAAAAAATCTGTATGTTGTGTTCCACCTTGGGGAGAAAGTAGGTGCGAGAGAGGAACAAGCCACAAGACATACACATTTTTCCACACTCTGGAAAGATTCAGTCTAACTTGTAAATAATATATTACATTGCATCTCTAAGATAATAGGATAGATTTCAACTTGGGGGGTAACTTTTGTTTTCTTCTATTTCTCATCCAGTGAAAGAATTATTATTCCAACTCTGGGCTTGATCCTGCTCCCATTCAAGTCAATAAAAAAAATCTCCCATTGGCTTGAACAGGATAACGCTCTCTAGGCTGTCCTTACTATCCAGGGTCTTCCAACTGTAACAAACATTGGTGTATCATTTTGTACACTAAATTAGGAGGCCTTTTCGGGCTCCAAAATACCACATACAGAACAGATCCTAACTTCTGACTACACAAATTCACATGCATAATCTGCTATGATCCCTGAAAAATGTTGGTAATTCCCAATTAAAAACCTTTCCTCAGGCATGTCAGAGATACCAATGGCGTTTATAGAATTAAGCTCCCTATATTCATTTGTAACCTGCTGTTAATACCAACTTCTTTCCAATCTCTGAATGTATAATTTTAAATATCTCCAAAGACTATGGTGTTGAATTTGCATCATCTCTGCTGGGATATTCTTTTAAATTAGACGTTATACCACTAAGCACTACATCCTAAGATCTGTGCCCATACAGAATTATGTGGATTTTTCACATGTTGTTGATGCAGTAGTTAATATTTTTATTGTTGGTATTTGTTTGAGTGGTTTGTGCATAAATATTGCAATTTATAAGAGGTGGGAAAGAATCATGCATCGTGAAAAAAAGGTGCAAAATGCAGCAGACGATCTGCTTTGTAACACAGAGCACCACAAACATATCATCCTGGTATTCTGCTCTCTGCATTGTCATCTCATTGAATATAGAGTTTAAGATCTCTGTGCTGAGAGTGAAAACCCTCCTTGGGATCAACTACAATCACTGCAGATACCACCCTTCTATGATCGTGACCTGCCACAACACTTACCTCCATCAGAAAGTATTTAAACTGCCAATCACTAGGACAGGGCTCATGAGTGCAGGAGGTGGAACTTTACTGCAGAGCTGAAACTAGACTATAAAACACCTTTCCACAACAAATAAGAACTACCATGGAACTAACCACCTTCAGAACTAGTAATCTAATCCAAAGCCCAGCGAAATTAAATGGGAGACATTCCATAGTCTTCAGTGGATTTTTATGTACAGACTGAAAAGGAAGAAAAAGAAAGCGAATCTAATGTTATTTTAAATACTTTAGAGAGGCTCAGACAGTACAATGATAAGAACTGTGTATCTGCTTAGGCCCTGGCTTAGCATAGGTAGCGTACAAATGGCTGTGGGTAGGTCTGTCCGGCTCTGGGTTCTCAGTGGTCAGGCGTAGTGATTGGTGCAGTGGTCAAGAACAGGTGCCATGGGTTGAAGCCTCATCTAAAATCTGCATTAAAGCCAAGATCCAGGGATAGGATATGGGTGAGAACCAGCATCAGAGTCCGTGGACAAGCCAAATCAGAATCACAGTCAGAGTCTGGATGCAGTCAGAAGGTTGAAGTCAAGGTCTGGGGGTGAGTAGATGGGCTCTGAGCTAGAGCAAGTCAGTAACAGGTTTAAAATAGAGTAGAAATAGGGCATGGACAAAGCTGAAATGGGCTGGAAGAAGACCCCTACAAGTTTGGGGCAAGTATAGAATTGAGTGCAGGTCCCCAAGGCAGTAGGAGGGTACCTAGCCCAGTGGTGCTGTTAGAGGATGTGTCTACACAGCAACAGTATTTCGAAATAAATAGCGGTATTTAAAAATGACTTAAGCCGCGTCTACACAGCAGGCAGTTATTTTGAAATAGTGTTGAAATACTGTCAAGCTGGAGAACTTCTTACTGCAACTCCTGTAACCCTCGTTGTACAAGGAGTAAGGGAAGTTGGAGGAAGAGTGTTCTTTTTCTAAATAAGTGCTCTGTATCCTCTTCCAATTTTGAAATAAGCTATGCAATTTACGTAACTCAGTTTGTATGGCTTATTTTGAGTTAAACCCACTGTGTAGACACACATGGGTTGTGTCTACACTGGCATCCCTTCCGGAAAAGAGATGCTAATGTAGCACTTTGGAATAGGCAAATCCGTGGGGGATTTAAATATCCCCCGCGGTATTTGCATTAACATGGCTGCCGCTTTTTTCCGGCTTGGAGATAAGCCGGAGAAAAGCGCCAGTCTAGACGTGATTCTCCGGAAAATAAAGCCTTTTCCGGAGGATCTCTTATTCCTACTTTCCGCATCCCTCCTCTCTCTGCGGCATCTCCGGGGGTTTAAATCCCCGCACAGACTCCCGGACCGTGGGATCCCGCCCCTTCCAGCATGGCCCTGTTTCCGGTCCGGCGTTGCTCCTCCCCGCGTCGGCACCCAGCCGGCCGGCGGTACATGGGCATTAATACGGGGCAGCCGCCCGGGAACAGCTGCTTCATAGCCGGTAGGCCAGCCCCTGCGTCACTCAGCCCGCGTCATGTGGTGCGCCCGACGCCGCTACCCCGCCCTCTCGCATGGGGGCTGCCAGATAAGCGGCTGCCGGCGGGACTGGAGTGCGGGGCGCCTCCGCCCCGACACAGGCAATATTTTAGATTCCACTGCATTTTTAAAGCATAATAAAGTTTCATTTATAGCTGTACTATTTTCTTCTTGCATCAGACCTTTACATACATATTTTTCCATTTAGAATAATAATCCGTCACTTTGTTTACAGCTATAAATGTTCCACTGTTATTTTGGCTGCTACCTCAATATCCAAGGCTTTAGGTGTAGGTTAAAACATTTTATTAAGACTTTGGCAGTTCCTTAAATGACTACAAGGGGAATAAAACAACAGCTAAATTTAAATTTAAAGTAAAATATACTTGAGCCGATAATCCATGCCACAGTCTTCCAACAGATAAAACAAAAGTGGGACAAGCAAATCTTAGAAACAGCAGATAATTATGCCAAAGCTTTCTTCTTCCCTTATGTTTTTGTAAAACTTAAAAAATAAAATAAAATTGGAAGACAATCTTATCTTTTGGTAACACAAAACAAAGTATGTCTAAAATATATAATTCATAAATTATATTATTTATCACTGAGAAAACACTACTCCCTTTGGAACCTTCAGAAAATGCTTTGTGTTTCTTTATTTTGGTTAGTTAGCTTTTGTTTTGTTTTGGTTTAGCAGGGGAGGAGGTAGAGAGTTTGAGGAATTTTATTTTTACATAATTATAGGCTATCCTATATTATAGAGATAGGAGTAGTGAGCTTTGGACCATAAAAAAAATTGCCAAGCTAATAAATACAAATGTTAACAAGCAGCAAGACGAAGCTTAAACACCAAAACACAAACTGCAGCATGGCTCAGGGGAGTGGTAATGAGATGGGGAACCTTTCAGCACCACTTCCAATCTGGTCTGGATTATTACTGGCCAAAAGAATTTACAAGATGAGGCTGCTCAGTGGCCTGGGTGGATAGAGGGATGTGTCTCTCCTGGGTTTCAGTATCTAGAGGTTCTGTCCTGTGGTGTCTGTCATGGCTCCTTCCCCACTCTGGCATGATAAATGCAGAAGTGGGGGCCAGCAAGTGTACCCCAAAGCCTTATCTACCAGGCTTTGGTATAAAACTTCCCCCAAGATCTTAAAAACCTAGATCTTGGGAATAAAACTTCCGCTGCCACCACCCAAATGTTGCTAAAGAAACCAGGGGAAAGATCATTTGGGAAATCTTCCCCCTAAAACAAAAATCAGGGCACACCATTAACCACTGCCAGGTTAATAAAAGAAAAGAAAGAACTTTTATTATTACAACAATATTCTGGTTGCAAGTATAATGACTAGAGAGGAAGGTAACAAAATATACTCATGGAGAAACTCCATGGGCCTAGAACTTAGTTACAAAGAAAAGCCAAAACATCTTTTAAGCAGTGCCAGATCTCAGATCCCATACCCAATCCATAACACAATAAAACCTAACGAAACTACCTAAACTTTACCCTACTTACAGAAAATGAAGAATGATGTCTTGGAGAGAGAGAGAGACATGCTTGTCCCTCTCTGTAGCTGCAGAGAACTCTCAGAGACACAAAAGGCGAAAGGAAAAAAACCCAAATTCCTTTGTCCCAGTTTGAAAAGTCCCACCTACATTCCTATTGGTCACTCCACCTGGCTAGGTGTAGTTAACCCCTTAATCCCCAGGCTGCTGGCTAACCCTCATAATCATGACAGTGTCAAACAACAGTGAAAGTAACTTAAAATTTCTTACAGATACTGTTGTATTGCTACCCAAGTCCCAGCCAGCTCTTTAAATAGCTCCCTGCTGCCTTTTTCAGGAGCTCAGCCAGCACTTGCTGGAGCTATGCACCGGACGCACTCGCTTACTTTCACCTCTGCCTGTGCATCTCATTTATGTTTCCCCAATCCTGGGCAGACGATGGGCTGAAATGGCTCCAACATAACTTAGAGCAGTCTCAAGGCTTTACATAAAACCATCTGCGGCCAACATGCCTTCTCCCCAACCACGGCACACCTCTTGTGCAATACACTGCATTTATGCTTCCCAAGGATTTCCCTGGGCCAGACGAAAACCTCAGCTTCCCCCTTTGAACAATGATTTCCCCTGCCACCAGAACCAGGATTGAACCCCAAAAGAGAAATCGTAGCCCCACTGATGTCCTTGGGAGTTTAGACATTGATTAAAATGAGGTCAGTATTACACCCCAGGTAAACTATAGAACCAAATGTATTGCCACCATTCATTGACTTAGCAAAGAGGCGGCGGAGGAGGAAAAGTTTATTTTTGAAAGGTGGCAAGCAGTAAGGCTCCACACCAACATCAGTACTTGCAATTACAAAAATCTTGTCATATTTTTGTCCTATCCATCAAGCTCTAATATCCACCTGCAAAGAATACAGACAAAAAAACATATCCCCAAGTTAATTAATCAGGATGTGAGCCTATAAATCCTGATTCTCATAGAATCATAGAGTACTAGGACTGGAAGGAACCTCGAGAGGTCATTGAGTCCAGTTCCCTGCCCTCATGGCAGGACCAAATACTGTCTCTAGACCATCCCTGATAGACATTTATCTAACCTACTCTTAGATATCTCCAGAGATGGGGATTCCACAACCTCCCTGGGCAATTTATTCCAGTGTTTGACTACCCTGACAGTTAGGAACTTTTTCCTAATGTCCAACCTAAACCTCCCTTGCTGCAGTTTAAGCCCATTGCTTCTTGTTCTATCCTCAGATGCCAAGATGAACACGTTTTTTCCCTCCTCCTTATGACACCTTTTTAGATACCTGAAAACGGCTATTATGTCCTCAATCTTCTCTTTTCTAAATTAAACAAACCCAATTCTTTCAGCCTTCCTTCATAGGTCATGTTCTCTAGATCTTTAATCATTCTTATTGCTCTTCTCTGGACCCTCTCCAGTTTCTCCACATCTTTCTTGAAATGTGGTGCCCAGAACTGGACACAATACTCCAACTGAGGCCTAACCAGTGCAGAGTAGAGAGGAAGAATGACTTTTTGTGTCTTGCTCATAACACACCTGTTAATGCATCTTAGATGTATTACTCAAAGGTAATCCTGATCACAGCCTGGCTGGATCCCCCTAGAATGTCACAAAATTGTTTCAGAGCAAGCCTTTGGATCCCAGACGTGTATGGGCAGTATCCTGTCATTAATAGGCCTGCAAAGCATGCTCCAGGAATGTACACATCCTCTCTGACCCCATTCCTTGGGACTCTGCAGTCCAACTGCCCTACACTCTGAAAGCAGGGCTGAACCTCTCAAGTCTCCCCAGTCACTTAAGTTTGCTCCAACAGAGTCCACCCCCATGGGACTTTTGTTTGTCGTTTAATTCTTCATGGACATGAAATAGATACAGGAAGGAACACTGATTATTTTTTAACAGGAACTTCTTAACCATATGTACACGCTTTACTCTTAGCACAGATGAGTTACAGCTCAATGCAAACCATAATTACAATTATCCTCTGCAGAGTCCTCACAGCTCCTGGGAGTTCGTTCCTCTTCTTGGAGAAAGGCAACCCATCTCCTACCACCACTCCTCCGGCTCTGCTTTCTATTGCTTGTGATGAAGTGGTATATTTGGCGTGCTCATTTTTAAACCATTTCTAACCTCCTTTAGTCAGGTAATCAGCTAGGCTCAGCTGCAACTTTTTCAGTCACAAGCTCAGCCCAGGGAGGATTCCACACACATCCTTCTCCCCAGAGGGGTTTCTGTGAAGAGATTGTCCATTCAAAGTCAAAGATCCTGATGGTGAAGCAAGGGAGAGCTGTTTAATGCTAATGGTCTCTTGATTGCTTGGTCACATCTTTCCAGACATAGCCCCTCATTCTGTCAGGTCCCTGCTACCAAATGGATGATCTAATTCACAATGACTGTTACAAGTCCAACAGTGCTAACAAACACAAATGGAATTTAGAAGTGGGCATAGACTTTTCTCCAGACTGTTACAGTCCTTACACTGACTTCAGTACATTACTTGCCTGAATAGCTGGGTATGAACTACTAGTTAAGTGGGTTTTGGATCAGGTCCTACTGCCTAAGTGGAAGGTTTGGAACCTATGGTTCAGCACTCATAGGAGTTTTGCAACTACTCTGCCCTTTGTGCTAACTGGGAAGAGGATCCTAACTATCTGGATGGGGAGTGTCCAGTGATCCTCATGCGGAAAAGGTTGAGAACCTCCTAGTGGTGCTCCATGATAGTTACATGGCTCCAGTGTATCAGGAGAGAAGTCCAATCACCATTCTCAGCATTTTATTTTCAGTTTATTAACAAAAGGATTGAAGTTTTCCACAGAAAACAGATGCCTTTTTCAAAAAATAAATGAATACAAATCATAGTGTCAAAAACATGTATTTCAACAAAAAACAACTTGAACGGACCAAAAAATTTCAGCCAGCTTGAATATACATCTTCAGGATCTATGCTTGTAAAGCATTTTCACTATGAAAGAAATAATTAGCACAGCAACAAAAAATGTAGATAGCATCTTCTGTTCTTTTGAATAATCATTTTCATTGCATATGTATCTTGTGGCAGACACAAAATTCCAGCAGGGTAGAACATTTAAAAAAAAATCCTACCTTTCTTTTCCTGTTCTTTACTTTTCAAATCAATGTTTCCTGTGTCTGCCAGGTAGCTCTAATCTGTCAGATTGCTGAGCTAGTCTCTTTGATGTATTTACAGTGATAATTTAAGTGAAATGGAAATGAAAAGAAGGGAAAGGTCACAATCTTGGAAATAGTTCTTTATAAAGGATTTGGATGATCACCTGACAAATATGCCTCAGTGGGAACCAGTGTTATAATTAAGGTTTGTAATCTCGTCTCAACCAGCAATTCCTTCTCATAAATATTACCATTCCTCTCAGTGGTACTTTCAATAGGATTACTTCTAGCAAGAAACAGTGTGATTAATTCTACAAAGCAAGGTTCATTTGAATGTTTATTCATCTCCCAATCTCCCAGCTGCTTTGAACTCCTTTTCCCTCACCTCCCCAAATGAAAGGTTATTCCAGGTGAGTCTTTTGACATTTCCCAACATCTTTGTTTTCGTATTACTGTTTTAAACTATCCTAACTTCAATTTGACCATCAAGTTGTCTCCACCTTTATCCTTTAAATTACAGCACAGAGTTGTGGAGCTATGAAACACTGTCAGTTTTTACTTACTGATAACATTATTGTTAGTTTTACTATAGCATCCAGAGACTCCAGCCCATATCAGGGCCTCATTATGCTAGGTAATCTGCAATCTTGGAAAGAATCTCTGTCACAGAGAGTCTGAATGGATAAACTTAAAAAACAACAAACAGACTAGTAGCACCTTAAAGACTAACAAAACCTGTATATGCTATCATGAGCTTTCATGGGTGCAACCCACTTCTTTAGATAGCAGGAGTATTAGAAGTCCAGATTCAAGAATAAATAAGGGAAGGAGTGGAGGGAAAAAAAAGAAGGGTGGAAACTTTCTGTTCATACAAAACTGAACACCCCTGCTCCACCCCTTCTCCAAGACCCTCCCTCTATGTCATCCCTTCACTGAGACCTCCACCTCCACTCACTTCATTCCCCTTTCTATTGTTGCTCGCTCTCTCCACCACCCTTATTTACTGTCACTGGATTGGGGCAGGAAGTTGGGGTGCGGGAGGAGGCAAGGGCTCTAGCTAGGGTACAGGCTCTGGGGTGGGGCCAAAATGAAGGGTTCAGGGTGCAGGAGGGAGCTCCAGATTGGGGCAGGGAGTTGAGGTACAGGAAGGGATGAGGCCTCTGGTTGAGAGTCTGGGTTCAGTGGTGGGGCTAAAGATGAGGGGTTGAGGGTACAGAAAGGGGATTTTGAGGAGTTCAGAGTGTGGAAGGGGGCTCAGGGTTGGGGCAGGGTATTGGGAGGCAAGAGGAGATAAGGGATGCAGACTCTGGGAGGGGGCTCAAAGCTGGGGCACTGGCCATGGGAAGGAGTTAGGGTGCAGGAGTGTATTCTGACTGGGAGAGGATGTTAGAATGCAGGAGAGGGATCACGGTGTGGACTCCAGCCAGACTGCATTTACCTCAGAAGTGGCCAGCAGGTCTGATTCCTAAGAAGAGGGGCCCGAGGGCTCTGCATGTTGTCCATATCCACAGGTGCTTCCCCTGTAGTTCCCTTTGACTGTGGTTCCTGGCCATTGGGAGCTTTGGTTCGGGAGGGGGGCAGTGCATGGAGCTTCCCTGATGGCTAGCATGTCCCTGTGGCCCTAGGTTACTTCCAGGAGTTGTGTGGAGCGAGGGCAGGCAGCAAGCAATGAAGTGTTATCTGAAGTGCTAGCTGGTCTCATCTTTCACCTAATATAAAATCAAAACCATACAATATATATAATATGAATTTTTCATATGTACAGTGGCAACTGAGACTTACAAAAACTTTGGAAATCGAGGTTGTTCAAAACTGTGAACAAAACATTAGGGTGTTTTTCTTCAAATGTTGGCAATTAAACATTGACTGAATGCAGTTTTGATACATTACTATGCAGAAGAAAAATGCTGCTATTAATAATCTTAGTTCAAATGAAACAAGCACCAAAGCCATTTCCTTATCTTGTCAAATCTATATTTAAACTTTCTCTTTATTTTTAGTAATTTACATGTAACACAGTACGGTATTGTACAGTATTTGATTTTTAAAATGTTTTTATAATCTCTGCTGCCTGATTGCATATTTTCAGTTCCAAATGATGTGCTTGGTTGACCGGTCAATTTGTAACTTTGGTGTTTATAACACTGAGGGTATGTCTACACTACAGAGGGGTTTTTTTTTCAGAAAAACGGCTGAAAGATGTCTTCTGGAAAAGCTTCTTCTGAAAGAAGCCTGCATTCTAGACATAGCCTGAGGTTCTACTGTATGTTTCATTTACTTACACTATTTTCATAGTAAACGGCACAATGAAGTATGGATGAAATTCACCCTCACCCTCCTCCCCTGCCCCACCTCCCTTGCAGAGGACCAGTACAAGGCCCTATGCAACATTGAAGATGTAAAGCCAACTAATCAGTAGCTCTACAGCTCAAGCCTATGCAAACTTTAAAGTCTATGGAGGAAAACTACCAACAAGACCTATCATCACTTCCATTTAAATCCTCAAAATAGACTTTAAGTGGGCATTAAGTGGTATAAAGACTTCGTGGCTAATGCTGCGCAGAGAATAGAAATCCAAAAGTAAAAAATGGGTATATTTTTTGTGAAAAGGGAGCTACAGTAAAATTCTATTAGGAGATAATTAAAATGGAATTTTTTTCAACTTGCCACCTACCTGCTTGGAGGGATCTTTTCAATTTCATTTTCTCTCTGCAGGCTACCCAGATAAGCTGCCAGGAAACTGTTGGGTTTATTTCATTTTCCTGATGGAAAAATATCAGAAATTTTCAGCAAAACTGAAATAGTCCCTGTGGAAAATTCTGATTTTGCAAAACAGGCAACTAGTTGTAGTGCTGGTCTTCTGCACAGGGGAGAAATTCAGTCTAAATACATCTTGAAGTCTGTGCTCTCTGATCTGACATTATAGCATTCACAATTCAGTTTGCAGAACTCCAAAACGAACCCTCTCTCTTCTATTCATGACCTTAGCCTATTCTGAAAAAAATCCCATAACTGAAATTCATTTCCATTTGTTTAGGAAAAATTTTTCATGGAAAATTGGAAGCATTAAGTTGATCTAGTTTTTCCAGACAAACCTCCTTATTGCTCTTACAAGAAATCCCTGGCCAGTACAGAACTCTAACACTAATTGCATTGTCTAGGCACATTGAGTAGAGATTTCATTTCACACATCACAAACTATCCACACAACCTTGTCATAGTAATATTTCATATGTATCTTTTTCTTAGCAAAGTCTAATCTTCCTATCCTAGTTTCACAGTCCAGTACTCTGAAACAAAGATCAGTTAAACCTTAATAAAAAAAAGCAAAATTAAAAAAAAATCATTTCTGGTTCTTTTACACCATTGTCCAAAAACTTGCTATATGTTTTGCCACACCAGGCAAAGCCCAGCTTGGCTTAGAGGGCCATCGTTCTGCTAATAAATCTACAAATGCAGATACTGTTACAGGATGTCCAGTGACTCAAAGAAAATTGTTCATCAAAAGTCAATGGGTCTCAGAAACAATTACACATTATACCGTGCTATAGCAAAGATACCATGAGTTTAGTTTACTTGATATAACTTTTGTTGTGGATTTTCTGCTCATGAAACCTGTCAGATTGAAAGACTTGGAGACCGATTCTCTCTATTTAATGTTCATAACCTCAGTATAGACCTGAGGGCAGTAGCGCAAACTTCCCTACGGTTGCCTTCCATTTTAGGGCTTGATTCAAATCCCATTAAAATCAGTTGGATTTTTTCCATTGACTTCAATAGCTTTGGGATTAAATACTTAAAAATGTACATTAATTTGTACAGCCACTAATTTGATGGTGTTAGAAAATCTTCCCCTATTAATCTGTTGTTTCATAATTGTCTATTACAGGGAACTTTGATCCTTATATAAAGCATCTTGTACTGACAAAGTTTAGATAATGGTTTAGGTTGCCCATTTCATTGAAATGCCAATCACTTTGTTTATATGCACCTGTTTAATTTACAGATAGTACTTCCCTAAATGGGACTCTCTGGTCCGACAATGTCCATGGTCTGGCAGGACCACAGATGTTCCTGGACAAGAGAACCCTGGAGCCGGGAATCTGGTGGCAGGAGGGCAGGCAGCTGGGAGCCCTGGCCAGCCAGGAGCCCAGTGGCAGAACGGCCAGCAGCAGGGAGCCCTGCCGGGTAAAGTGGTGGTGGTGGGGGTTGCTGTTGGGAAGTCGTTCTGGGGCCAAAGAAAGTGGGACCAGCGTTAGGCAGCCCAGCCGGGGCCAGAACGGGTGGTAGCAGGGCTGGTGCCTGGCAGCCCAGCAGTAGATAGCCTGGGGTCTGGCCATAAGAGGGGAGGAGACAACTAGGACTGGTGGTAGGGGAAGCAGCATCTGGCTAAGCCAGAGTCAGGAGGTCTGGCAGAGCTGGAATCAGAGCTAGCAGCAGGGAGGGGTTGGGGGGCTAGGTGGGCAGCAGTGGCAGGGGACTTCTCTTAGTCAGGCAAATTCCCTCAGGGTATGTCTACACTTGCAGCCTAATTCGAAATAGGGCTGCAAATGTAGGCATTCGAAATTGCAAATCAAGCCCAGGATTTAAATATCCCGCGCTTGATTTGCATCTTCCTAACCGGGCACCATTTTTTGAAATTGACAAGCCCGGAATAACTGCCTGCGTCTACACACGGCAGTGAAACGGGCGTTCGAAATAAAGCCCTATTTCGAAATACCTGTTATTCCTCCTGCAATTAGGTTTAACAGGTATTTTGAAATAGGACTTTATTTCGAACGCCCATTTCACTGCCGCGTGTAGATGCGGGCAGTTATTCCGGGCTTGTCAATTTCAAGAAATGGCGCCCGGCTGGGAAGATGCAAATCAAGCGTGGGATATTTAAATCCCGGGCTTCATTTGCAATTTCAAATGCCTACATTTGCAGCCCTATTTCGAATTAGGCTGCAAGTGTAGACATACCCTCATTTGGAACTAGTTAGGATCAGGGAAGTCCAATTTGTAATGAGACAGGGAGCAGCCAATTAGAGCCCAGCTGCAGCATTATAAATAGGGTCTGCCAAACTTAGACAAACTCTCCTGCTCCAGCTGTGGAGCGGGAAGGGCCTGGCTGCTTCGATAAGCTAGAGAGGGTACCTGAGCCACAACATTGCTGGCGAAAGGCAGGCAGAGCTAGGGAGCTCTGGCTTGACCCTAACTCCTTTCCGTAGGCCTGATACAGGGGTCTGTGAGGGGTATTAGGGCTGCAAGGAGGCAGCCAGGGGCAAGAGAAGGCAGCAGGGCCACACCCCCTTGCCAATGATGAGTGGCTATTAGATTGCAGTTTGCCCTTGAGGCATGGGCTAGAGGATGACTAGCAGTGGGTCAAGGAGGCAAAGTGGGTGTAGGGGACTGGGGCTCCCTGGGACGCAAGGATAAGGAGTGTGGGGATACTACTGTGAGAGAGTACCATAAAGGAAGGGCACCATGTGTCAGCAGGGACATGGGACCTAAGCCAGTGGAGAAGAAGGCAGGTAAATGAGGGCAAGCCACTGGCCAGCAGAAGGCGCTCTGAGGCTGAAGAAGATCTAATTCTCAAGGAGACCAGCAGGAGGCGCCATGCCAGTGAATGTTCGACCTATTACAAACACTAGGAAGTTGCCCAACCATATTTATCCCTCTAAACAAAGCATTGAAGCTCAGCTGGTCAGCCTTCCAAAGCAGAGCATGTCACCATACTAACAATGCTGGCATACACTTAATTATCTGTAGAAACCAATTTATCCATTTTGCTATAATCCACTGAACTTTTACCAGCTGTGGATTTAGTGTCCCTGCTGGATTTATGCATTTTGAACTGTGTGCTGCTTGTAGAAAGCTTGGTGTGCCTTTAAGCTGTTATGCATCCTTGTTATGTCATGACCTTCAATTTTGCTTTCTGTGTTACAGTGCATCGAGATTATGTTTAAATGACGAGGGAGTGCATGTTGTTTATGATAAACAAAACTAAATCTTGCTGAGGTGATTTTATTTTTAAATTTTCTTTTATATATATTTTTTTTATAATCCAGCCTGTCATCTTTAGGTCAAGCAAAATGCCCAGACTAACACGGCTACATTTCTATCACTATCTTTAGGTCAGTGTGTCCATTGTCTGGTACATTTTATGGCTTTGATATCATGAAGAATTGACTATTAGATAGAATTTACTTTTGAGGAATTAAAGTATATTTTCATTCTAGCCTTTTGTTTGTAATATCTCACAAGTGCCTCTGCTTGAGTGCCTGATAAAGATGAACCAATGTTTTCTGCTTGGCAAGACAAATGAACAGCACTATAGGATTGCTAAACTGTGACAAAGCCATACATAAAAATCTGTGCCTCTAGAATTCTTTCTTCAATGCTTTTGTTCCAGTCCTCCAGGCAAGAGAAAGAATCTGTCTGTGGCTGGTGGTTGTTGCTGCTGCTATTTTTTTTTCTTTTTTTTTTCTGATGTGTGTTCACAAAATCCACTCTGGGCTGGAGAATTCCAGAGAATATCCTACACTGGCTAATTAAAAGAACTACAGGAAGCTCCCTGCTAGGGAATCAAATGTTGGCAACCAGGTCTCCCCAGGCTCTTTCAGATAGGATAGCAAATGCTTCTGTCCATCTCTTTTGGCTTTGGATGAGAAACAAGCCTGAAGATTGCATTTTTTTGTATACAGAAATTCTGTACCAACAATTTCATGCCCTCCAGTTCCACTGACTTCAGAAGAATTGTATGGGGTGTACTGTAGTGTGGAGTTGGTTTTACATAATCAAATGTTTCATAGTAGAGTCTGGTTTGCGCTCAGTCATACCAGTGTATAAATTCAGAGTATGTCTGTAAAAGTAATTGAAAATAAACTGGTTCAAACATGATTTTAAAAAGGAAGAGATCTATATTGTGAAATTACAGAATCATAGATTATTTGGGATCACTTAGATCATCTTATTTGACCTGTATAACACAGGTCATAGGATTTTCCTGAATTAATTCCTATTTGGATTAGAGCATTTCCTTAGAAAAATATTCTGTCTTCACGTTAAAATGTCAAAAGCTACAGAATCCACTACAACCCTTGGTAAATTGCTCCAATGGATACTTTCTCTTTTCTATTATCTTTGTCTAGCATCAACTTCTAGCCACTATATAGGAAAGGGAAAATGAGAAAACAAAAGAGATGAACACAAATTATGCTGCCTAGTTTTTAAACAGGATAGAGTTCCTTAATATGCTACTAGACCAAATTTTGTATTTGACCAGAAATGAAGCACGAAAAATAATTTTATATGGTAGTTCTCACCTACCTGAGTGAACAACTTGTAATGTAAATACATTAATGCAGCTTTTGCAAAACTATTTAACTTTACTGGTGCAACTTCATGGTGAGCACACAGACCCCCTGAAATAGACTCTTTCCCTAAGTGGAACAATACGCACACAAAACTGTAAAATCAATACAACATTTACTGAAATGGAGTTAGCTCTGTTGATTGTATTTTCTTTTACATACTTTTATATGAAATGTATTGATAATGGCCTTCCAGTTTGTGGGAAACATTAATTAAAATAATGTCACAGAGTGGAAAAATACACAAAGAAAGAAATAGAAACATAAGGGTTATACTGAAAACGATTCCTCTTATTTAAAATAAAGGTGTTCCACATGAAATTTTGGGCAATTGCATATACCAGCCCTGAGCTCACAAAGGCTTTAAGCATTAATTCCCTTGACTTCCCACTGGTCTATGTCAATTG
Source organism: Pelodiscus sinensis (assembly GCF_049634645.1). Taxonomy (NCBI): domain Eukaryota; kingdom Metazoa; phylum Chordata; order Testudines; family Trionychidae; genus Pelodiscus; species Pelodiscus sinensis. The sequence continues at coordinate 314,604,034 of NC_134711.1, forward strand.
TTTGTGCTAAATAACATGAATTATCAAAACTATTAAGCTTTAGAAAAGCAAAAAATAAAATAAAATTATGTAAAAATGAAGGAGACTTATCCTGCTTTCATTTTCTTTTATTTGTATGGCAATATTCACCTTTTCTGAACCTAAAAATGTTGGCAATTATTTTAAAACAAGAAACCTCAAAGTAAGGCTCTCAAGTCCATAGTCAGACTCCTAAACAAAATGGCCTGAATTTCAGATGTGCTGAGCATACTGCAGCCCTTGCAGATAGAATTATATTGGTTGGTTTGGGGAAGGAGCTAGTGAATTCTGCCCTCATTGTTGAGGACATTATGTGATATCATGTTTCATTCACTGAGGGTACGTCTAAACTACATGCCTCCGTTGACGGAGGCATGTAGATTAGACAGATCAGCAGAGGGAAATGAAGCCGCGATTAAAATAATCGCGGCTTCATTTAAATTTAAATGGCTGCCCCGCTCTGCCGATCAGCTGTTTGTCGGCAGATCGGGGCAGTCTGGACGCACCGCGTTGACAAAGAAGCCTTTCTTGTCCGGCACAGGTATGCCTCGTGAAACCAGGTTTACCTGTGCCGATCAAGAAAGGCTTCTTTGTCGACGCGGCGCGTCCAGACTGCCCCGATCTGCCGACAAACAGCTGATCGGCAGAGCGGGGCAGCCATTTAAATTTAAATGAAGCCGCGATTATTTTAATCGCGGCTTCATTTCCCTCTGCCGATCTGTCTAATCTACATGCCTCCGTCGACGGAGGCATGTAGTCTAGACACACCCTAACAGATGACAGAATGCTGTGCTTTGTTTACTGACCATAGAGCTGGCCATAGAGACTATGTCTACACTGCAGAATTTTTGTGCAAAACTGACCAATTTTGCACAAAAACTCATGGAGCCTCCACACCACAAGAGTGTTTTTGCACAAGAAAATTTACAGTGAATTGACAGAACAGAGGGGTTTTTGTGGCATAGGTATTCCTCTTTCTACGAGGAATAACTCCTTTTTGCACAAGAGCTCTTGCACACAAAGGTGTGTGTGGATGGGAAACGGGTATCTTGCACAAAAACAGTCTATCGAAAGAAGCACGAGAGCCCTGGTGGCCATTCTGTGAATGGCAATCAGAGTTTTCTTGCGAGAGAGCATCCATACCGTCTGGATGCTCTCTTGCGCAAAAGCACATCACTTTTCCGATGCGCTTTTGCACTGTGGATGCGCTCTTGTGCAAGAAGTTTTTGTGGAAGATCTCTTTCAGAGAAAGCTTCTTGCACAAGCCTGCAGCGTAGATGTAGCCCGAGAGGACATATCTACTACCCCATGGAATCGAATAGGTTCTGGTTTGTGACAATGTGCAAGTGAATGCATCAATTTTTCTTTTTAGGCCATTGTGTGGTTTAGATCCTAGTGTCCCATGAAACTCGTCCTCCATCCAGATTGCTGATGCACTGTTGCTCACTGTCCTCAGATTTTGAACATCTTGAGGGCAGGTGAAAAACAATTCTCAGGAGAAGGCCCTCACCTCTGGAATTCAATTACCCCTCCCAATTAATATAAGAAAACCTGAGGTGCAATGAAATCCCAACTGTTCACTTGGTTTTTTGTTGCTGTTGTTTTTTCCTGAAATGGGCTGGCGGAAAAGTATAGTCTGCTCTTGGTTACTGTTTGAGGTTGTGTCTGCCACATTCATGAGTGTAGCATGGTAGTCAGGAAGCTGGGGGATGCTCTTAGATGCAGCCAGCAGTGAACAGCGTGAATACTAAACATGTTGACTTACTAAGTTGTAATTGTTTTAAATGAACCCAGGTTATTACACAGCAGGTACACTTGTCATGCTTTTGGGATGCTTTGGAGCTTGAATTAATAAAATAAATACTGCTTTATGCTGATATTGCAGTGTGATTAAATAATAACATAGCACCCTTTGTTAGTCAAAGCATTTCAAAACCTCTAATCTGTTTACAGGACAGTGCTGTTATCTCCACTGTCCCTACGGGGAAGTGAGGCATAGAGAAACTGACTTGCCCAAGGTCACACAGTAAGTCTGTGGCAGAGCAGAGACAGGAGTTGCTTACTGGAGCTCCCAAGTCCTAAGTTAATGACCTGCTTAAAGGAAGATAAAACTGATTATCCTAAAGCAAAGTAGCCTGGCAGATAACATTGGCTCAAGAGAGAGTGCTGGGGTACAGCTCCTGTTTGGATAACCTGAGCCAAAGAGGCCTGAGGCACAAGCCTAGATCTCAAGACAGGACTGAGGGAAAATTCTTGTATGGAGGAGGAAAAGAGTGACTAGGCAAAATATAGAGGAGTTACTGATTACAGCTCAACTGCTGTAGGAAAGGCTGGGAACAGCTTTGAAGGGGTATCGCTGTAGCTGCCAAAGAAGCAGGTGAGGAACCACAGATCACAGGTGGGGACAGTACAGTCAAGAGACCTGCAGAAAGACATTGACTGCAGGGAAAATAAGTGGAAGCAGCCCAGGGGAAATGGTGGAAGGATTGAAGGAAGGAAGAGTCCTTGGCTGTCTGAATAAATTCCCTGGGCTGACATTCAGGGTACGTCTAAACTACATGCCTCCGTCGACGGAGGCATGTAGATTAGCCAGATCGGCAGAGGGAAATGAAGCTGCGATTAAAATAATCGCGGCTTCATTTAAATTTAAATGGCTGCCCTGCTCTGCCGATCAGCTGTTTGTCGGCAGATCGGGGCAGTCTGGACGCGCCGCATCGACAAAGAAGCCTTTCTTGATTGGCACAGGTATGCCTCGTGAAACCATGTTTACCTGTGCCGATCAAGAAAGGCTTCTTTGTTGGTGTGGCGCGTCCAGACTGCCCCGGTCTGCCGACAAACAGCTGATTGGCAGAGCGGGGCAGCCATTTAAATTTAAATGAAGCCGCGATTATTTTAATCGCAGCTTCATTTCCCTCTGCCGATCTGGCTAATCTACATGCCTCCGTCGATGGAGGCATGTAGTCTAGACACACCCTCAGAAGAGAGGGTGGGCTCTGCCTTTCCTCAAACCAAGAGGAAAGGTACAGTCATCAAAAGGAGAAGAGACCAAGTTTCATGAATCCCAGACAGAGGTTGAGGACTGGGCTCTAAAGCACTAGACTTTGGGATTTATTTAGTGGAACTTTTTCTGTTAACCCCCAAAAGAGAATGGGCTGACCAGGGACCATGATAGAATGCTTGGCCACATACAGTATCAGACTCTTGTACCTTCAGAATGATGAAAGGGGGTACTGGACTGAAAAAAAAAGCTGTGAAACACCACATCCAGACACAAAGGGGTCTGGTGATGGAGTTCCATTCAGGAAACAAGATCCCATCATACTAGATGCTATACAAACATTGAACCTAAATAAATAAAGGAAGGAAAATATTGAATGAGATACCAATGTTCTTTATTCAGGCTGGTCATCAAGAGCTACTTGTGATATTTTATCCATGCAGGTAAGACAGAGGATCCAGTCATAGAATCATAGAGTACTAGGACTGGAAGGTTCCTCGAGAGGTCATCGAGTCCAGTCCCCTGCATCCATGGCAGGACCAAATACTGTCTAGACCATCCCTGATAGACATTTTTCTAACCTACTCTTAAATATCTCCAGAGATGGGGATTCCACAACCTCCCTGGGCAATTTATTCCAGTGTTTGACTACCCTGGCAGTTAGGAACTTTTTCCTAATGTCCAACCTAAACCTCCCTTGCTGCAGTTTAAGCCCATTGCTTCTCGTTCTATCCTCAGAGGCCAAGATGAACAAGTTTTCTCCCTCCTCCTTATGACACCCTTTTAGATACCTGAAAATGGCTATCATGTCCCCCTCAATCTTCTCTTTTCTAAACTAAACAAACCCAATTCTCTCATCCTTCCCTCATAGGTCATGTTCTCTAGACCTTTAATCATTCTTGTTGCTCTTTTCTGGACCCTCTCCAATTTCTCCACATCTTTCTTGAAATGCGGTGCCCAGAACTGGACACAATACTCCAACTGAGGCCTAACCAGTGCAGAGTAGAGCAGAAGAATGACTTCTCTTGTATTGCTCACAGCACACCTGTTGATGCATCCCAGAATCATGTTTGCTTTTTTTGCAGCAGCATCACACTGCTGACTCATATTCAGCTTGTGGTCCACTATAACCCCTAGATCCCTTTCTGCTGTACTCCTTCCTAGACAGTTGCTTCCCATTCTGTATGTGTGAAACTGTTCCTTCCTAAGTGGAGCACTTTACATTTGTCTGTATTAAACTTCATCTTGTTTACCTCAGACCATCTCTCCAATTTGTCCAAATCATTTTGAATTATGACCCCATCCTCCAGATTAGTCGCAACCTCTCCCAGCTTGGTATCATCTGCAAACTTAATAAGCGTACTTTCTATGCCAATATCTAAATCGTTGATGAAGATATTGAACAGAGCCGGTCCCAAAACAGACCCCTGCAGAACCCCACTTGTTATACCTTTCCAGCAGGATTGTGAGCCATTAATAGCTACTCTCTGAGTACGGTTATCCAGCCAGTTATGCACCCACCTTATAGAAGCCCCATCTAAATTTTATTTGCCTAGTTTATTGATAAGAATATCATGTGAGACCGTATCAAACGCCTTACTAAAGTCTAGGTATACCACATCCACCGCTTCTCCCTTATGCACAAGACTCGTTATCCTATCACAGAAAGCTATCAGATTGGTTTGACATGATTTATTCTTTACAAATCCATGCTGGCTGTTCCCTATCACCTTGCCACCTCCCAAGTGTTTACAGATGATTTCCTTAATTACTTGCTTCATTATCTTCCCTGGCACAGAAGTTAAACTAACTGGTCTGTAGTTTCCTGGGTTGTTCTTATTTCCCTTTTTATAAATGGGCACTATATTTGCCCTTTTCCAGTCTTCTGGAATCTCTCCTGTCTCCCATGATTTTCCAAAGACGATAGCTAGAGGCTCAGGTACCTCCTCTATCAGCTCCTTGAGTATTCTAGGATGCATTTCATCAGGTCCAGGTGACTTGCAGGCATCTAACTTTTCTAGGTGATTTTTAACTTGTTCTTTTTTTATTTTATCTTCTAAACCTATCCCCTTCCCTCTAGCATTCACTATGTTAGGCATTCCTTCAGACTTCTCGGTGAAGACGGAAATAAGTCATTAAGCATCTCTGCCATTCCCGGGTTTCCTGTTACTGTTTCTCCCTCCTCCCTGCCCAATGGGCCTACCTTGTCCTTGGTCTTCCTCTTGCTTCTAATGTATTTATAAAAAGTCTTCTTGTTTCCCTTTATTCCCATAGCTAGTTTGAGCTCAGCTTGTGCCTTTGCCTCCCAGTTTTGCCCTGACCCTCCTTTCTCTCTGCCATTATAGCCCATGCTCCCTCCCATTTCCGACCCATCTCCCAGGTCTCCATGTTCTCCACTTACCTGTGGACTTTGCTTACCTGTCCCCGTCGAACCTAGTTTAAAGCCCTCCTCACCAGGTTAGCCAGTCTGTGTCCAAATAGGGTCTTCCCCCTCCTAGAAAGGTGAATGCCATCTCTGCCAAGCAGTCCTTCCTGGAATAGCATCCCATGGTCGAGGAAGCCAAAGCCCTCCTGGTGACATGATCCTCGCAGCCAGGCATTCACCTCCAGGATGCAGCTGTCTCTGCCCGGGCCTCTACCTTCGACAGGAAGGATTAAAGAGAATACCACCTGCGCTCCAAACTCCTTCACCCGTACTCCCAGAGCCCTGTAGTCACTCTTGATCCGCTCAGTGTCACACCTCACAGTATCATTAGTGCCCACATGAATGAGTAGCATGGGGTAGTAGTCAGAGGGCCGGATAATCCTCGACAATGCCTCTGTAACATCTCGGATATGGGCCCCCAGCAGACAGCATACCTCCTGAGATGAAATGTCAGGGTGACGGATGGGCACCTCCATCCCCCTCAGAAGAGAGTCTCCGACTACCACTACCCTACGTTTCCTATTTACGGTGGTGGCAGCAGACCTCCCAGCATTGGGGTACAAGGCTTCCCCATCTCCGTTGTCTGGGGTGATTCCTTATCACCTGTATAAAGAAGAGCATAATGGTTTTCTAGTACCACAGCAGGAGGGTTCGGAGCAGGGGTGGAGCATTGTCTGATGCCAGAAGTAACCAGCTGTCAGTGTCCACCCTGAGCCCTCTCCTCCTCCACCAGTGGTGTGCCCGCAGTCCTGTGTACTGGGACAGCTACCTCAGCTGTCTCCTCATGAGCACGGTCCAGGAATTGCTCATGGATTCGGGTGCTCCTCAACCTAGCCACCTCCTCCTGTAGCTCTCCCACCTGCTGTCTGATAGATTCCACCAGCAGGGCACCTTTTGCATTGGATGATCTCCCCAGCCTGGATATCAGTAAGTGGGAATTGCAAACCACAGTCCCTGAAAAAACACACCAGGATCTGGGTAAAGGCATCCATGCTCAGGCACTCTGTCTGGCTACAGGCGCAGGTGGAGGAGACAGAAGCAGTGCTGCCACAGGCGTTGTAGGTCTTCCTGACCATTGTAGGCCTCCCTCTCTCAAACTCCCTCTCAAACTCCCCTGTCTGAAACCCTCTGTCCGCTTTTGCTCCTTGGTTGCTCTGCCTCAAAAGGCAGAAATTATAAAGAGATATGAAGACCAATAGCATTTTTGTAATACTTTCTCCAAGTATTGTCTTAACTTATTCCCGAGTCCATTCTGCCAAGCAGATTAGTCTTAATTTAATTTATTCCTTATTAATTTATTTTACTAAGAATGTGGGTAAGGGATAACTTGATTGACAGCAGTAGGCCAAAGGGCACTATGGAACTTTCAGAATGTAGTATCAGGATCTGCATAACTACCATAGTTTGCAGTGGGCCGATGTGCAGCAAATTCATGCCCCTGCTTGGCATGCCCTAAATCATCACACAGATAAGCCCAGGGTCATGAAAATGAATAGTTCTGGCATTACCCTTTAACAGCTCTTAAATTCTTGTTGATAGATTTAAACCAATATGTGAGGCTATTCATATACTCAACACCATCCAATTAACCAGGCAAAAAAACCTGTTCATAAATTATCGCAGGACAACTCCATATCCACCAACAACACACAAGAGGTCTGTGGCAGAATCAGGAAATGAACCTTTCCATCTATCAACCAACCCAACCCATTTTCTTAGCAACAAAAGTAAGCTTTGCCCCACTTTTTCTGTATTGAACAGTGCCAAGCTCATGGACAGCAGTTAACCAAGAATAATTGGTATGCGCATAAAAATCGTTATTATTTATTATGTGTGGTAACATAAACAGGTACCCGTGTTCAGTTCCTCAACTATAAAATCTAAACATAATTAAGTGACACAATGTAGTGAGTTCAAAAGGACTATGACCTTCTTCCCCTGGTGCCAGGGGTGAATGATCTGATTGCTTCCAGTTGAGTAAGGACATCTGAAGGATTGTCCACACCTGCTTCGATTTGTTTTTGAAAGCAACAGCAGCACATGCCATCAAGCCACATAAGTTAATGACACAGTGCTCCCTCACCATAGGCTAGAGGACTCCGTCGCTGATCTACTGAGAACAATTAAGCATGGGGGATGTTGGGTTTCAAGTTCAATAAGATGTAAGAATCCTTTGCCATGGTACTCTAGTCCCAACAGGTGGCCTGCTCACTGATGAGAGAAAGAATACTTACATCCTTCCTTTTTGAAGTAGCTCAAGGACTTTGAATACCTTGGTTTTCCACTATATATAGTATCTTACATGAATGACTTAGTCACAGTTATCTTTTATTGCTTCATCAAATAGCTTCTGATATTATAAGGGCAATTGACTGGGCAAGTCCCATTACATTAGAACGGAATTGCTGTTCAGATCAGAATATTTACAGCATTTTCCATTGAAAATCCATGACAAATTATTTAAAAACATGTTTAGGACAGTGGCTAGAAGACTTGAAGGAGAGTTTAACTACAGTAACTCCTCGCTTAACATTGTAGTTCTGTTCCTGAAAAATGCTACTTTAAGCAAGATGATGTTAAGCAAATCCAACTTCTCCATAAGAATTAAAGTAAAGAGGGGGAGTTAGGTTCCTGGGATTTTTTTTTTCATTAGGCAAAAGGCAGTATATACATCTACAGTGTAATTTTTAAACAATTTAATACTGTACACAGCAATGATGATTAGTTAATTTGATGGAGTCAGAGGGTGGAATATTTCCCAGGGAACGTCTTGCTTCTAAATAATGAACTAAGACTTGGCCCCCACCTTCTGCTCAGTGAGCAGCAGGTTCCTAGGAGCAGCTCCAAGCCAGACGAGAGGGCAGGAGAAGTATGGCAGTGGGAGGAGGGATAGCTGAACTACAACTGCCCAGCAGCATACCTTACAAGGGAACTTAAAGGAGCTGACAGGATTCTGCCGGCCCACCATGGTTCCAAAACCCCACATAGGTAGGCAGCTTTTGCAGAAAAATGGGCAGGTAGTGGACAAAGCAGGCAGCCAAATGATGTTATAAGGGAGCACTGCACAATTTTAAATGCACATGTGCTCTACTAGATAAGCAACGTAACAAGAGAACAACAATGACCAGGACAATATTAAGTGAGGAGTTACTGTATTTCATGATTGCCTAACATACCAAGCATATGTTGCAGAATACATCTCTGCTGCTCCCCAAACCTATTTGCCTTCCATAAACGTCTAATGAAATTCCACTGAAACACTTGTACTTCAAAGAATGCTCGCTTTGTCCAGACATAATCACAGATGTTAAAGATCAGAAATACAAATTAGGTCAATTTGCCCATCCCTTAGCTACTGCAATATTGTCCACTATTGCACATTTACCTAGTAGTTTGTCTACTTTAGTTTTCAGTCTAAAATTTCTCTTTCTTCAGAACACATCCTCAATTGGAGTAAAATGCAAAGATCCATTATGGCTGATCTATACTAGCTGAAGATCTGGCCCTACCTCTCCTCTCATTTTTTCAAGCTATAACCTACTGTCTCACTCTAAATAACTCCTTAGGTGCCTACGCCTTCCAAATATTTGCAGACCATGTTGTAAATTAAGACATTGTCTACATTTGGGATTTTTTCTAAAAAATGTCCTATTCTTTTCAACAGTGCAGCCCTTTATCTCTCATATGGGATATCTATGGCAGCTACTTTTAATACAGAAAAACCTTGATGTTAACTGTCCTGCAGTTCAGACTGTGGGTTGTGAATACAGGTTGAATCTCTCTTGTTTGGGACTTTCTGGACAAGCAATCTCCATGGTCTGGAGGGATGATGGATATTGCTGGACCAAAGAGCCCCTGAACCAGAGGTCTGGCTGGCTGTGGCAGCCCTGGGATAGCAGAGCTCCGGTGGCTCCAGAGCTGTGGATCCACAGCAGCTCTGGCAGCCCTGGGGTAGTGAAGCTGCAGAAGCCCTGGCGGCCCCAAGGAGCAGAGCCATGGAGGCTCTGGGAGCGGAGTGATGGCTGCTGTGGCAGCCCCAAACTCCCCTCCCCATCCTGGTGCCCAAAGCCCTGGCAGCGCTGGAGCCAGGAAGCCATGGCAGCCCTGGGATAACAGAGTCCAGCAGCCACGGCAGCTCCAGAGCCATAGAGGCCTCAGCACCCCAGAGCTGTGGCAGTGTCGGTGCCTGAAAGCCACGGTAGCCTGGCCGCAGTGACCCTGGAATAGTGGAGTCCTGGAAGTCCCTGGGCATTGGAGCTGTGGCAGCCCTAAGGTGAGTGGGGCATGATGGCCCCAGGGCAGCAGAGCTGCAGCAGTGGGGACAGGCCAGCAGAGCTGGGAGCTGGAGGCCTGGGGGCAAGGGAGCTCCAGTAGGTCTGCTGACAGACCCCGGGAGAGCCCAGAGTCCCATCAGCAGAGGGGTGGAAATCAGGGGCGGCCCTTCCATATAGGCGAACTAGGCGGTCACCTAGGGCGCCAAGTTAAATGGGGTTCCAAATGGTGGCACAATATCATTGAGGGGTTTGGAGGTGGGGGGGACGATTGCATGGTTCGCCTAGGGCGCCAGTTGCTGGCAGCTAGTCTAGGGCCACCCCATGGGTGGAATTGACCTCCCCTGGTCCAGCAAAACTCCATCGTTCAGGACCAGTCAGGTCCCGAGGGTGCTGGCCCAGGAGGTCCAATCTGTCATAACTCACATCAAAGTGCACCACTGTGGCCCTCCCTTGTGAATGCTGTGGCTGCAAACTAACAGGTTCTTTGTTCCTTGTTCAAACTGATGCATTCGTCTCTAAACAGGATTACATTCATGTGAACCAGGAATCTTTTAGTACATGTATCTATGCATGGAAGTTAGCGCACAGCACTTTGATGTGCATCATTACTCACTCTCTTGTAATCCCAACTGTGGGACATGGCAGACATTACAGGCAGTCCCCGACTTATGTGGATCCGACTTATGTCGGATCCACACTTACGAACGGGGCTTTCTCACCCCGGAGGTCGAGGTGGCGGATTGCTGCCTGCGAGCTCCGGGGCGAGAAAGCCACGTTCGTAAGCTGCTCCCGGTGCCCCTGGTCTGCTGGAGACCGTCCCCAGCAGACCAGGGGCACCGGGACTGAAGCCGCAGCAGCAGCGGGTTCCCGTGCTTCTGAGGCTTTGCTCTGGCAGCTTCGCTCCCGGTGCCTGTGGTCCGGTGCCTGTGGTCCCCAGGAGACCACAGGCACCGGGACTGAAGCCGCAGCAGCTCTGGCAAAGCCTCAGAAGCGCGGGAACCCGCCACTGCTGCGGCTTCGCTCCCGGTGCCTGTGGTCTGCTGGGGACGGTCCCCAGCAGACCACAGGCACCGGGACTGAAGCCGCAGCCGTGGCAGGGTCCCTCGCCTCTGAGACTTTGCCAGAGCATAGCCTCAGAGGTGCGGCACGCCGCTGCCGCTGCGGCTCTGCTCCCCGTGTCCCTGGTCTGCTGGGGGGGGGGCGCAGCTAGTGTGCCCCCCCCAGCGGACCAGGCTTTTGTTGTGGACCCTGGGGCAGAGCAGCTGGGGCGCTGCCAATTGGTCCTGCAGCGCCGCTCTGGGCACTACTGGACCAACTCGGCAGCACCCCAGCTGCTCTTCCCCAGGTCCTGATTCAGCCGCTGCTGGTCAGTTTCAGCAGTGGCTGAATCAGGACGCCTGGGGCAGAGCAGCTGGGGTGCTGCTGGGTTGGTCCAGTAGCGCCAAGGAGCGAGGAGCGGTGCTACTGGAGCAACCCAGCAGCACCCCAACTGCTCTGCCCCAGGCGTCCCCAAGTCAGCCGCTGCTGAAACTGACCAGTGGCTGACTACAGGAAGCCTGAGGCAGAGTTGCTCTGCCCCAGGCTTCCTGGAATCAGCCGCTGATCAGTTTCAGCAGCAGCTGACTTGGGGAGCTTGGGGTTCTTAAGTTGAATCTGTATGTAAGGCAGAACTAGCGGTCAGTTTCAGCAGCGGCTGAATCTGGACGCCAGTTCCGGCTTACATACAGATTCAACTTAAGAACAAACCTACAGTCCCTATCTTGTACGTAACCCGGGGACTGCCTGTACTGTTAAAAATACTAGCAGCTTATGTATCCATGTCTATAGGCCTAAATTTCAGTATATTCTAATGTTCTGAAGTGTCTTCATTTTTCCTCAGTTTTTAGGTGTCTAGTTTGAAACACCTTCAAGGGACCTGATTTGTTAGGCATGGATGCTCAACACTTTCTGAAAATTGAGACTATTTAAAGTTCTCCAGTCACTTTTGAAAACGGAGACCTTCTCCTTCCAGCTTTGCAGCAACTGATGTATTCTACAGATTCCCAGCACAGGACAAGTGTCAACTTGGACATGTCTATGCCAAATTTGCATAGGCTTCCTGTTTCTGGAAGAGGGAATACAACCTCTGCCCTAGTCAGGGTTGCCATTTTGGTTGGAAGTTTCATTATATGATATAATTTTTAATTCCTGGAAACTCTAGTACAATCCTGGAGGATTGGCAACCCTAACCCTAATATCATAACAACTCTCTGATTTCGGGGCAGGAGGACATAGCCCTTTCTAAAACTGGGATATAATTGAGTTGAATCTAGAACAATAATTAGAGCTGGTTTGGAGATTTTCAACTAACTTGGGGGTTTGGATGAGAACATGTTGACTTCTTGAACCAAAACATTTCACAGAAATGTATGTTTTTCTCTCTCTCTTTTTTCCAAGAAAATTGTTGGTTTTTTTCCCAAACAAAACCAAATCCCAAAACCTCCAAATTTTTGACAAAATGGAAATTGTTTTTGAGACAGACATAACAATAATTCAGTGGTTCTTGATAAGAATTTTCAAAAGGCTAGTCTAATTACTGCTAACCAAGAGTAAGGTGTGTGGTTTAATACATATTTTGTTATGCAACAGAAAGTAGCAGCTCTCTTTTTCTCTGAATTTACAGTCTGTGAGTTTTTGTTAGTAACAGAGATGCAAATATGTGTGGTCTTGAAAATGTTCTTTTAAATAACATGTGCTGCAGCACCTAGGCATCACATAGTGAATGATTTTCTACTTTATTTCTGAATATCATTATTTTAGTGCCTGTGAATCAGACCCCCAATAGTACTCTAATGTATTTTTTTATCAAACAAAATCTCCTAGTCATTAAAAACTATATCAGAAAATGATTAACCATTTTAAGCAACTTTTATAAAACCATGAGCTCCATCAGCTGTAGAGGATTATTTCAACTACATTAGCTTTGGGAAAGGATTTGACAGTGGCCCTAAAACTTTCCATCTGACAAGGAAAAAAATCAATATTAAGAATAGTAGCATCAGTTTACCATATCAAATCATGTTTTCGTGGTGTGTGGGTGGAATTGGACATATCTGCAGGTGTGGGGGAGGATAAAGTCCCTAATAAACATTGGGGATTTTGAATTAATGAAAAAAAAAAATATGAGCTCATTTTTTAAGAGATTATCCAAACACTTTGGATTGATGTGTTACTATGTTCTGTGTACATCACAGGAAAAAGAGGATTTAAGACCAGTGGCGGCAAAACTTTTGAAGAGTTAACATTTGTACTATTTAAACATGTTCTACACTGTTCTTAGATGAGGTAAAAAAGGAAAAATCTGGGGAGCCCACATAGGCATAAGATGGAAAACTGCTGCAGAGGATTTACTGCATATTTCAGTGTCATAGTGCACGCATATTCTAGATATGATTGCTAGACTTTCCGGCTTGGGCAAGAATGTTTTGCTGTGTGGGTGTTGGTGGAGGTATGGTGTCTTAGAACAAATGAAAAAGAGACTATCCTCTTAGTCCTTCCCAGCTTTTTCAGTTACCCCAGTGCATGATGGGAAAGGACTGTGGGGAGCATATTAAGTATTGTCTAAATAAAGTTATTACGTGTGGGTATAGTTAAATGAGACTAAATGTTAAGTACCATCATTAAACCATGCTGCCTTGCTTTCAAAAGCACTCAGGAATTGGTGACACTATAGTGGATGAAATTCACAAGGTTAGGTAACTAGATTAGAACTATCAGAGGGGTAGCCGTGTTAGTCTGAATCTGCATAAACAACGAGAAGTCCTGTGGCACCTTATAGACTAACAGATTTATTGGAGCATAAGCTTTCGTGGGCAAAGACCCACTTTGTCAGACTGGGTTAGAAATTTTATCCACAGGATAAGACCCATTTCTAAGCATTTACCTCTGCCCACAGCTTTCCAATATCAGTGGAGCCAACAGCCTCTGTGGGTTGCTGGACATGTGAGGGAAGCCCAGCTCAATGCTCCTGGAAGGGGCAGGGTTGAAGGCAGAAAGGGCAGGACCAAAGTCAGCCATCTCTCCATGCTACGTGGAATGTGGCATGACCCCCACCCCCATTACCCTTAGGGCTGCTCGGAGTGTGTGGTCTGGCGACAATTTAAAGGGGCAGGAGCTCCAGCTGTCGCTGCTATCAGACCCCAGGGTAATTGCCCTCTTTGCTCGCTCCCTACATCCCGCAGAAGCGGGCCTGCCCATTTTCTCTTGTACTGTCTTGGAGAGGACAGATCCCAAGCTAGCCCCTCAGTTAGGGGAGGAGTTGCTTTCCCCTTTCTGAGACTGCCTGGAGGTGCTTTCCACTCCCTACTGTCCATGGTCTGTCTCCTCCAGTGGAGGGCAGGATCATGTTCTGCTTTCTTTCAGAACACATGTGTGAGGAGGTGAGGGACCCAATTAGAATGGGGGTCACATAGTAGCTGAGTGTGTTTTGAGGAGCCATTCAAGTCCAAGAAGGAAGGCAGCCTGGTGGAGTGGCTCCTCCTCATGCATGCTATTGAATGCTAGCTGGTCATTCTCCCTCACTGAGTCCCTTACCAGCTTCTGTGACCTTGATCTCTCCTGCTCTATACTGCCCCTCCCCTGTTTCTGTGTGTTTATTTAACCCACTCCCAGTCACCTGACCTATTTTGTCCTGTGGTAAATTTCCAATGTCCCTACTATCCCCCTTTTTTTAAAGAGTGGAGCCAGAAAACTAGATAGGATTCCAAAGCTTAAGCTGCTTTTTAGCGGACTCCCTACCTACGTCTAGACTGGCATGATTTTCCACAAATGCTTTTAATGGAAAAGTTTTTCTGTTAAAAGCATTTGCGGAAAAGAGCGTCTAGATTGGCATGGACACTTTTCCGCAAAAGCACTTCTCCGAAAGGTTTTGCGCAAGAAAGCCCCGATCGCCATTTTCGCCATTGGGGCTTTTTTGCGCAAAACAATACCGCGTTGTCTATACTGGCCCTCTTGCACAAAAGCATCTGTGCAAGAGGGCTTTTGCCCGAACGGGAGCAGCATAGTATTTCCGCAAGAACACTGACAATCTTACATGAGATCGTCAGTGTTCTTGCAGAAATTCAAGCGGCCAGGGTAGACAGCTGGCAAGTTTTTCCTCAAAAGCAGCTGCTTTTGCAGAAAAACTTGCCAGTCTAGACGCAGCCCCTGTGTAGACTAAGTGCTATCATCAGCCTCAGAGAGACAAAGTGGGTGAGAGAATATATGTTATTGGACTAGCTTCTGTTGGTGAGAGAGAAAAGCTTTTGAGCTACACAGAGCCACACTGACCTGAAGATGGCTCAAAAGCAACAGCAGAAGACCCAATAAAAAAAATTACATCACCCACCTTGTCTCTCTAATATCCTGGGACTGATACAGCTACAGAAACGCTGAATACGCTTAACCTTAAATACTTCCCATTGTGTTTTCTATTGTGTCTCTGCTACAGAACCTCTGAGTATTGTTGGATCCACATATAGGCACCAACAGTATAGCTGTTTTTTTTTATAATACAACTTCAGAATATCAACCAAAATTCATAAACTGGGCAGAAACTTTCCCAGCTCATCACACTGAGACATCAGCTTAAATGGGTGCATCTCTATGGCTACATCTAGACTGCAGGCTTCTTTCGGAAGAAGCTTTTCCAGAAGAGATCTTCTGAAAGAACTTCTTCCGAAAAAGCGATCTGCTTTTTCGAAAGATAGCGTTCACACTGAATGGACGCTATCTCGCTTTTAAGCTGTGATTACTATGGATGGAGTGGCCACCAGGGCATCTGTGCTTTTTCCTCTTTCCTCTTCTTTCAAAATAACTCCTTCTTCCCCGTCCACACATGCCTTTTTCTGAAAGAGCTCTTTCGGAGAAAGGCTTCTTCCTCGTAGAAAGAAGATTACCAATTCCGGAAAAATACCTCTGTTCTTTCAATTTTTTTTCTGAAACAATGTGATTACAGTGTGGACATAAGTGAAATTTTTTCGGAAAAATGGCTGTTTTTCCAAAAAAAACTCTGTGGTGTAGACATAGCCAAAGAAGTAATGTTGCCATGGACATAGAGAAGGGGAAGATGCTCTAGCACCTCCACAAAAGTACAGGGCTTTTGTACAAGTCTGTGCATGTTTGCTTACTAGATTTCCCTGTGTGGTGTGGGTAACCTTTCAGCTATTTCCTCCTCCAACACCTTCCTGTTCGGGTCTTTTCATTGTAAGGGAGCATTTACCTAAATCTCTCCGGCTGTGTCCAGACTCAGGGTTTTTTTCGGGAAAAATAGCCTTTTTCCGAAAAAACTTCCCCTGCGTCCAGACTCAAGCCGCGTTCTTTCAAAATTAAATCGAAAGAACGCGGCTTTTCTTTTGATGGCGGTAAACCTCATTTCACGAGGAAGAACGCCTTCTTTCGAAAGTTCCTCTTTCGAAAGAAGGCATTCTTCAATGTAAATAGGGCTTCTTCGAAAGAGAGCATCCAGACTCACTGGATGCTTTCTTTCGAAAAAGCAAGCCGCTTTTTCGAAAGTTCAACGTGCAGTCTAGACGCTCTCTTTCGAAAGAGGCTTGCAGTCTAGACATAGCCTCCAAGACTTCTATCACAACCAGCTTCACATTCTTGTTTATGGCTGGACCTACTGAAGACCTACTGTGTCCTGGTTTGACCTGTAAGACTTTTAAAATAATGGTGGCTAGGCTTGCCACTTTCCAGGAATAAAAAAACCTCTTACATCTCATGGCAGAAAAGATGACAGCTAAGGATGAAGATTGATAAATTTTAAAGCCGGAAGGGACTGCTGCAATCATCTGACCTAACAAAGGCCATAAAACGTCCCTGAAAATAATTCCCCTTTAAGCATATATGCTAGGAAAACACCCAATCTTGGTTTAAAATGTTTCAGCAATGGAGATCTACAACAATCCTCTGCAAATTGTTCCAACTGTTAATTCCTCCCATGTTATTTCTAGTCTGATTTTATCTCTCTTCAATTTTGAGCTATTGGAACATGTTATACCTCTGTCTGCTAGTTTGAGGAGCCTGCTGTCAATATTTGCTCTTCATATATAGATACTTACAGATAAATCACTCTTAGCCTTCTATCGTTAAGCTAAATAGATTTAGCTCCTGGAGTTTATTTCCCTTGCATTCCTTAAAGCTCAGGAATATATGGGACCAGATTCTCAGCTGGTGAAGCTCCATCTGGTTCAGGGAGTTTTGCCTACCTTAATTGTATCTAACCTTTTCGTATGTGCTAAGTGATTGGCTTGTCATTTTTCAAAAACTGATCCCTAACTTGGACAGAACTCCTGCCGCCTTCTCGCAGTCATAGAATTTAATACCAAAAGAGTCCACTAGAGCAGCTAGTCTGACCTGTATAGAACAGGCCGCCAATGTGATGAAGCACCCACAAGCTTACCCAACAACTACCAAAGTATTAAATTCCCCTAGGAGATTAGACTATAATGTGCCATCGGCAGAGAACAGGAGGGACAAAGGAAGATGGTCCTGGAGGGTTGGCAACCCTTTCAACAAATCACCTCAAAATATGTCTTCGTAGAGGTTTTTAGTGTCCATTTCATTTGGATCTGCAGAGTTAGCAGCTCCTGCAAAGCCAGTCCAATTCTTCAGCATTGCCTTCCTCTTTTTGAAGGATCACATTTATGCCGATATGTAGTCAGAGCAAAAGGAATGTCAGGTAAACCAATAGGCAAAGAGGGCTCTGAAGAGCAGTGGATTGAGTATTACTGCTTTAATGTAATTAATATCCAAGAGCAATTCACTGTGAATAATATGAAAATAAATTTATTCCTACAAGCTGGATCCTGAAGAGTGGTTTATTAGATATTATACTATTAAACATGAGCAGGACATATTCTTTTAGTGTTTAATCATTAAATTAACAAGATTTATTTCCAGCCTCAGTACTGGGTGGTTTTGGTAGCCAGCACAACAAGGGAATGAACATATAATAAACAGATAGATGCCTCCTTTTGTTCTTTGTATCTAAATGGATTTTTAAATAGCCATTCAGGTGAGATATAATATTTTATGGCATGAAAGATAGCTGAGAAAAAACCCTGAAGATGGCTATGGGGGCTGTCAGCTTTGAGCTGAAATGCCAATTAGGGGCAATTAAAGTATATTATACTTTAATTGAAATGTGTCAGAGATAAGACTATGGCATGTTAGCTTTTGTAACTGGGATTTTGTGCTTTCCTGGTTCCTCCAGGAATCCTCCTAGCTCATACTAAAAAAATTCTTACAAAACACACAAACAGAAAAATACACAGTTCTACAGGAAGTATTAATCAAATTGGTCCTTGTATTGCCTGTTCAAACTTGTCCCTATATAATCATGTACACAAAGACTTAGGATCAGATTCTGATCTGCTACCATTATGTAAATCCATGGTAACACCTTTCAGTGAACTGCTTCCCTCAATGTAAATCAACTGAAATAACTGGAGTTTTTCCAGATTTACACTGAGGGCTTTTCTGTGCAAACATTTAAGCTTTGTCTACACTATGAAACTTTTAGCGGCAAGACTGTATCGACACACACCCATGTTGCTAAAAGTCAGGAAGGGTAGATGCTGTTTGTCAGGGTTTTTTTTATAACAAAATACTTCCACCCACAATGAGCAGCATTCACATTGTTGAAAGGACAGCATTTCTGCTGACGAAGCTCTGTTCACGGTGGCACTTGTCCTGACAAAAGTTTTTTTTCTTTCAGGGTTTTGTGGGTTTTTTAGCACTTATGAATGACAACTGGTGATTTATCTATGCATGCTGGTTACTAAGGCTAAGGGTACGTCTAGACTACATGCCTCTGTCGCCAGAGGCATGTAGATTAGGCTACCCGACACAGTAAAATGAATCGGCGATTTAAATAATCGCCGCTTCATTTAAATTTACATGGCTGCCATGCTGAGCCGACAAACAGCTGATCAGCTGTTTGTCGGCTCAGCGCGATAGTCTGGACGCTCCCCTGCCGACATCAAAGGTATTTGTCGACCACCCAGGTAAACCTCCTGGCAACAGAGGCATGTAGTCTAGACGTACCCTAAGTGTCCATGTGTTCCATGCCATTGTGGGCTGGAAGTTCTGCAGTGTGCTTCAGTCTATTCTGCACTGAAACAGAACTAAATTAAAATGCACAAAAGAACTGTTAGTGTGCAGCAGCAAAGCTCATGAGCGTGCAGGTGGATAGTGCAGGGCAGACTTACCCCTCCACTGCTTCCTGCACACTAAGCATTCAAATAAAAATGTCCTGAAATGACTGAGCAGAATCTAGTTAGTCACTAGTTACTGTGCCACTAAACGGAACTGTAATCATTCAGCATTGGAGATAACAGAGGTTTACTTTAATGAGCACTTTTAAACTTTGGCTCGTAATACATAGCCATTGTTTCACTAGTGAGTTCAGAGGTTCATTGGGAAGAATGTATTATTATTCACATTAGGTATGGAAAAAGGCAAGCATGGAACAGTACACAACAGAATGACAGCAAAGGGTAAGAAATAAATGGGGGAAAAACTGCACAAAGCAAATTTTGTGCGGGCAGAATGAAAGTACAGGTTGGATCTCCCTAGTCTGGCACCCTTGGGACCTGATTGTTCCTAGATGAGGGATTTTGCCAGACCCGGGGAAGACAATTCTATGAATTCTGGACTCCTTAATGCCACCCCCTGTGCCTAGTCCACTGGCCCCCTGGCCAGCTCATCACTACTGCTGGCCTCTCTGCCCTGTGGACCCCACTGGGCAGTCATCACTGCACTGGCTTTGGGTCCCAGTGTGCAGCTGTGCATGCTGTGCTAGGGTGCTGGGTCCTACTGGGCAGTGTCACATGCTGCGCAGAGAATCCGGGACCCAACAGGCAGCCACACACCATGGATCCCTGCCCCAACGAGCTACTGCAGCTCCCAGCCCTACTGGGCAGCCATGCGCATGTCTCCTAATCCCGTTGGGGAGACCTGCTGCCACATGCTGACAGAAGGTTCGCTGCAGGCAGCCCTGTGCCATGCTGGACCCACAGGGATCCTCTCCACTGGCCCTCCACCGGGACTCTCTGGTCCTGCAACATCCGTGCTAGACTATGGATTTTGCAGGATCAGAGAATCCTGGCTAAGAGCATTTCAACCTGTATCCAAAATTAATTTGTTAGCAGGACAGCAGGGCTCATGTCCCTCCTCTTGCAAAAAAGTACCATGGGGTCTGCAAAGCCCATAAGTAGTGAGAAGACTCTCCTCAATTTTACATTAATTCTATAGAGTACACTATGCTATTGGGCTACGTCTACACTACAAGGTTTTTGCGCAAAAACCAGCAGAGCGTCCACACCTCAAGTGTGCTTTTGTGCAAGTAAATTGGCAGAAGAGAAGGCTTTTGGCAGTACAGTTATTCCTCTCCCCACGAGGAATACCGTATATACTCGAGTATAAGCCGAGTTTTTCAGCACAGTTTTTGTGCTGAAAAATGCCCCCCTCGGCTTATACTCGAGTCAGCCTCCTGCTCGCGGGCGGGCTCAGCGCGTCTCTGCCGCCGGCCGGGTCTAGACGCGTGAGCCCGGAGCTCCGGCCCCCCAGCCCCTGCCCTCCTGACCCTCTCAGCCCCCCTGGCCATCAGAGCTTTCTTGTGCAATTGTGTCTATGCAGTGTGGATGCTGTCTTGCACAAGAGCACATTGCTTTTGCGATGCGCTTTGAGGTCTGGACACGCTTTTGCAAAAGACCTTTTTGTGTAAGAATTCTTGCGCAAAAACCCTGCAGTGTAGACGAAGCCTTGGCGTGTGTGGTACAAGACTTAATATGCAGAAAGGCTGGTGGAAAACTGTCCCAATGGAATACTATTTTGGGAAATGTAAAACAAAACTGGAGAAAGCTGTCAAGAATCTTCTGTAGGAAGACTCCTGAATTAAGGAGAAGATGTCCTAACAGATCTTTTCCATCACTAGTTTCTAAGATCTCCAAAATCCATTATGACAAATATAACATTTCCAAGGCAGAATTTTTACTCTGTCAGCTACAACATGAAATGATCTCTTTGTGTTTATATTAATGGAAAACCTTTAAGCAAGGTTTTACTTGAGAACATGGAATGAATAAGGATCAACTATGAGGCAGGGGGTTGTGTCAGTAATCCATCGTAATCTTAATCCATTGAGATAGAGGCATATCTTGGAGTAAATATAGTGGGCCACATTCTGCACTTCCTTGTATCAGTGTAATCTTGTTGAATCAATTTAGTACTGTCAGTGAGATTTGAGCCCACAGGAGAGCAGAGAATGGCCAGGGAATGCACATAAAATATGCAGTTAGTTTGAGACTTTGAAAGCCTGACTAAATTTTCTCTACCTTTTTAGCTTTAATGCAGTTCTTTTATAAATGATTACTTGCTTGCATTTCCTTGATACTGTGGGGACAATTTGGAGCCCTTAAGATGAATGATGGGACCTTTATTATGACAGGATAGCATTCTAATTCATTTCTGACACAGTTTACCAATTCTAGCAGTATACATTATAAGCCAGTTTAATTATGTCATTCCTGATATTGCAAAATATAAAACAAGGGGAGTCATTTTGGATCTTCACTGGAGAGGAGAAAGCAATAAAAAGTATGTTTCAGTTTCTAGTGCACTCCCCTACTGTAGTTCTCAAATGTATCCCAAAGGCCCACCCAAAACACAGAAAAAAGTACTTAGGATTTAAATAATGCCCATATTCCTTTCCACAGGCAGAATCTACTCACCACAGCCAAGGCTGGCCCTAGGCCAAATGGCACCCATGTGAGGAGGGTCTTCAGTGCCCCACCTTCTCAATTTGTTATACTTTTGAATATGTTGTTTTGTATTACATTTGTAGCTCATTTCACAACTTTTGATGCACAGCATGCATGTATGACTTGCATGAATGATTTATCCTTGTCATATACAACAGTAAATATGCTAACAACAGAAATAGCACCCAAGCCTGGCTCTTCAGGCAGTCACCTGAGTCATCTGCCCCTGAATCCTTCCCTGGCTAGAACTGCAGAGCTTGGCACAAAATGTTTCTGGAGAAGGTCACCTTTCACATAGCGCATGTGCAGTGTTTTCTGTTCTTGATTTTCCCATTAAATAAATGTGTAGTTTAATACATTTTATATTTATGTTGTTAAATGCATGATATTTCCTCACCTCACAGGAAGGTGGTGGGGCTTAATGAATGTATTAAAGTTACCTGCTGGAAATTTTAACACTATGGAAAAGTGTTATTACTCGCTGATTGTGTCAGGTGCTACTGACAGTTCTAAGCAGCCAAGCTTGGTGGTTGTAGCAGTTGTAGAGCACAGATACCAAGAGTTGAAGCCAACTGTAGTTTTGAGACTGGGTCAAAGGCAGCACTGAAAATGAGGTCTGGGCACAGACTCTGGGTTGGAACTAGTTTAAGGCACTAGCTCAAGCAGAGCTAGCCTGGGTACATCTAGCTAGCTAGGAATGACTCCTCCCAGCTATTGTGGGGATATACCCTAAATCACACATTGTTTACAGATTACAGCCGATCCCCGATTTACGACCGGGTACCAAATACCTGGTTGTAACTCGATCTGTTTGTAAATTGGATTACATTCACTTACATACGGCCGCGCTGTTTGTAAGTGCAGATTTTGTTCATAATTTGGGTTCCGGCTGTATAGGAGGTCGTAAATGCGAATGGTTGTAAGTTGATGCTTTCATAACTTGGGGACCAGCTGTATTTGGTCTCTTTCTGCACCAACCTCCAACTGCTTTCCCATTCCCTGCAGAATCAACTCCTGCAATTTTGCTTGCACAGCCTGCAACACACCTTTACATTTTCAGGCGCACTGCGGGCAGTTCATCCAACTGCTTCTTGCATTGGCCAAGTGGCCACTTAGAAATCTAGATTACCCCTGGAGTCACCCATATGTGTTGTTTGTTCCCATTTTCCATTTCTCATAGGACAATGATATAATACAATGCGTTTCACTTCTACTTCTCATGCTGATTCTCTAGTATTGGTACAACTCCAATACAGCACAGAAAGCATATGGATACAAATAAAATAGCTCCCAATTAATTATTTTTTCATCAAGATACAACATCATGTCCAATACCCTTTTATTAAGATTTGCAAAAGTTCTTTTATGTCCTACAAAACTTGAAGTTTCAGTGTTGGAGGGCATTGCATGGTCAGGCTCTGGAACGCTATGGTGCAGAAGGAAACAATTAGTTCTTATTCACCGGATCAGTGTAGTCTTCTCTTTCCCCAAAAGAAGTTGCACATCCCTCTTGAGTTGGAGACAAAGGGACTCTGCAGTGAGGTGGTTTGAGAGCGGGCCAACCTCGGGTAACATTTAGGTTGTGGGTTTATGGTTTCTTGTTATGTAACTCAATAAAAAACACAAGGTCAGGGATGGGATACATGTGGACACTGGCACAGTGCTGACAGCTGAGAGGGAAGTCAACCTTTGACTGTCTCTTTAAATATTGATAGAAATGTAGCCGTGTTAGTCTGGGGTAGTTGAAGCAAAATGCAGGACAGAAAACTTTTCCGTTAAAAGCATTTCCGAAAAATCGTGCCAATCTAGACGCAGCCACTCTGTATTGTGGCCTCTGGGCAGTCCCTCTGGGGAGGAAGGAAGGTAAGTGTCTGTGAATTGTAAGTGTCTACCTCTAATATCATCAATTCACAGACACTTACCTTCCTTCCTCCCCCCCCCCCCCCGTATCCCCCTCCTGTTCTGCAATGTGATTTGTCCTTTTCATATTTGTTCATTTTTTTAAATTGTATCCTTTGGTATATATGGTTGTGACTACTTTCTTCCACTCTTTGATCTGAGGAAGTGGGTCTGGCCCACGAAAGCTCATCATCTAATAAACCATCTTGTTAGTCTTTAAAGTGCTACATTGTCCTGCATTTTGCTTCTTTAAATATTGACAGTAAAAGCATTAACTGCTTCTTAACCGGAATTTATTTTTGCTGAACCATCACTAAGCCTGCACTTGACACCAGTGGGAAACAGGAACTATTTTTAGGGCTGGGTGCTGAGTAGTGCTCCCTGCACACACCTGTTCATGCCCCACACCGCTCCAGGATGGGTCGCACCTAGGGGTGTCGACTTTCCTGCACTGGATGCCAGGGTCACAAATGGCGTTCATTCTCACAACCTAGCCACAGCTAGAGGCAGCTGCAGAACCCCAGGCCAGCAGCAACACCCTGAGTGGTAGTGGAGCCTCCAAGGTCAATTGCCTGGACTCTGGGGAATGGAAGGCTGCAAGGCCCTGGGGATGCAGGGCTGGTGGGACCCCAGAGGGACTGCCCAGAGGCCACAATACAGAGTGGCTGCGTCTAGATTGGCATGATTTTTCGGAAATGCTTTTAACGGAAAAGTTTTCTGTTAAAAGCATTTTCGGAACAGAGCATCTAGATTGGCACAGACACTTTTCCGCAAAAGCACTTTTTGCGGAAAAGCGTCCATGGCCAATCTAGACGTGCTTTTCCGCAAAAAAGCCCCGATCGCCATTTTTGCGATCGGGGCTTTTTTGTGGAAAACAAATCGGAGCTGTCTACACTGGCCCTTTTGCGCAAAAACTTTGTGCAAAAGGGACTTTTGCCTGAACGGGAGCAGAATAGTATTTCCACAAAAAGCACTGATTTCCTACAGTAGGAAGTCAGTGCTTTTACGGAAATTCAAGTGGCCAGTATAGACAGCTGGCAAGTTTTTCCGGAAAAGCGGCTGATTTTCTGGAAAAAACTGGCCAGTCTAGACACAGCCAGACAGTGGAGCCAATAGTGGGTTGGCAGCAGGGCAAGCCCCTGGATTAGGCAAAGCCTGCTGGAAAACCTGAGTGTGCTGCAGCACCCCACATATTTCTACTTCCCACACCTAGTCACTGGAATAATTTGTGCAGTGGGGGTGCTGAGAGAGTCACTGGACCAAACCAGAAAGCCTGTATATAAAGGAAACTACTTCACGCCAGGGAGTGCAGCAACACCCCTAATTCAAAAACCAATGCTAAATCCTAATGTTGAAAAGATGTAGGGAAAAACACATTTGCGAGAAAATGTTAACCTTCCAATAGCAAAAAAAGGTACTTCAGTTTATTCCATTCCATTCTCCTCCTTTGCCCCCAAGACACCAACAGTACAACTTTAAACTTGCCAGAGCTATCTATGAAGGCCCTCATCTTACCAACACATGCACATTTCAGTGGGATTTCTCCCATGAGTAAAATTAAGCAACTGCATAAGTGCTTGCCGACAGAGGACCTGAATGTCTCGTCTGGGTGAATAACACAGTGTGGGTATGCTCTCTCTCTCACCGTATCAAGGAAAACTACACTTTACAATTGCATTTCGATTTCAGATTTAGACATTGACTGTTTATGCTTTCTGAACACAGAGAGTTCAGCAGGATTTCTATCCCTCTGCTCCTGCAGGAGCTGCATTGGAAATGGTAACCAACAAGATGGGTAATTAATCAATAAATGGCCCCAGCGATGCCGTTGCCTCTTTCTGAAGTAATTTACCTGGAAAAGTCACTTTTCTTAACGTGATTCTTACTTCACCCAGGGTCCTGCTAACAAAGATAAACGACGCTGTGACACTTGGTATATAAGCAGCTTGACACTTTGGAGGCAAAAAAGTCATCTGTTCTGATATTTTGCTGGCAGTTTATTTTCTTCCCTCTCATCACACTAACCATGTCAGCAGTGCTGGGTATTAGATTTACACCAGGTGTTTTTCACCTCACCTCCTTCTTAAATAAAACTATTAACACCTACAATCATATTCTCAGACTAGAACTGTGTAATTTGACTGAAGAAGGGCTGAGTTATTTTAAGTCTGACCAAAATATGCATCCATTTTAATTTTTTAAAAATATTGTAGAGTTATTTTGAGAAAAAGATTAACAAATTAAAGGAAATTGTGGAACACCTGCCTTCATTTTACCCCATCCCAATGCACATGGAAAAACTGATGACCAGAAATGGAAGCAGTTACATAAAGATAAATAAAATAACATAGTAATGGTAGAACCTGAAAATGGTCAGGTTAATACTCAAAAGTGATGTACAAAAAGCTCTTGAATCTACCAAACTGAGTTGGAAATAATTAGTCCTCCTGTGACATTTCCAATCTTTATTGTACTAATTCCACTAAGGCTGCAAATGGCATAAATAAGCCAGAGCATGCTTTAGCAGTTTTGTGCACTCATTCTCGGCATCCGAGTACAAAGAGCTCCAAGTGCAAACTTACAGGCAATAAGCTAAAAGACTGTATATCTTTACAGCTCCATTGCAACTGAGTTTTCCAGCTGTGTTAACACAACATAGGTTACATCTACACTGCACAGCTATTTTGGGATACCAGAGGTATCCCGAAATATCTATTCTACGTTTACACAAGCCACCGGTTATTTTGAAATATTTTTTGAAATAATGGGCACACTATTTCACCATCTTGGTAAACCTCTTTGCACGATGGTTAAGGCATGCCTTAAAATAGCGCATTAATTCAAAATTTGGTGCTATGTAGATGTGTCAAATTTCAAAATAAGCTATTTCAAAATAGATTTGAAATAAGATATGCAATTTGCATAGCACAAATTGTGTATCTTATTTCAAGTTTAGGGTGCTGTATAGACACACTGATAGTTTTCTATACAGTGTTCTGCTGAGGATTGGTCTAATCTAAATTTCATTCCCTGCTATGTATATGAAGTTCACTGAGAGTTTGAAGGATAGCAATATTTGACTCAATATCCACAATCCTTCCTAACCACATTTCTTGGAGGAGGCAGGCTTATTTATTATTTATATTGTAAAAGCACTCTATTCAGGATCACTATATCTCTGTGCTGGGTGCTGTAGAAACATAAAATTACAAGTGTTTCTCACAAAGAGTTTACTATAAAGCCCCTTTAGAAGGCACTTCACCTCAGTACAGCCAATGATGTTGGCCTGTTGGTCCTCATTACTTGGTTAAACAAGAGAAAGTAGGGGTGGGAGGGTCAGTAACTGAGGGAAAACCGATGGTGAGAAAAACTATTTTTTCAATTCAAGATTAGTGGTGGAGTTTACATTGCTGGAGTTTGGCATCCATTAAATATTTCAGACTGTCAAGAGTAGATGTTGAAAACCAAAATATTTTCATTGCGAAACTGCCATGTCTCTTCCCTGGTGGTACAGAGCATCCCTGCTATAGATACAAGATTAGTTCAAAAAAACATGGCTGCATAGCAAAAACAATGTAAAGAAGGGAATTTTTTTCCCAAGCTGACTTCCATTTGTGCAAATTATTTTGTTGGGGATTTTTAAGTGCAACATAAGAGCAGGCAACGGGAAGACTTATAACTCATCAGTTCCACAACGTTAGCGCGGAACGATGTATACCGGGGTAACTTATAATGGGGATGCCCTGTACATCATAGGTGCTATCATGAAGCTGAGAAATTTGGCACATAGATGTGAATAGGACATGGGAAAACTGAGCTACAACTCCCGTAAGGCACTGTGGCAGGATATCCTAACTGAACTATTTCAAATTTTGGTAAAATATTTCAGTTGACAGGAATTGGCTTTTTTTCAGCAACAAAAATGAAATTTTCCAGGAAAGCAGGCACTTTTGGAGAAGAATTATATTCAGTTTAAACCAAAATTTTCCAAAAACCCCACAAACCACTTCCAGAATTGTTTACCAGCCCTTGACAGTGACAAACTTCTGAACAAGGTGCCATAATCACAATTGCTTCCATGTTTCCAGTTGATAGGAACCTATTAGAGATAATCTCAGCAGAAAAAGGCAGAGTGTGAACTAGATCATCTGGTCATTAGTCCCTTCCACCTCTAACAATTCTGTCTCATTCACAGGCATACACCAAATCTATGAACTACTTTTTATCCTGTTGAGTGCTGTTGCTAATATAAAGGACCAAACTTTTATAGGGGAGCTCAACCTTACCTCTGGTTTTGGGAGGACACACTTGAAATGGGAATTTTCACAAATGTATGGGCACAGTTCATTTGTGGTACATATAGCAACATTTGGTTATCTAAGTACCTCATTTCTGGATGCAGTTGTATATGTTCTGGAGATTTTAATGCTGGTATTTGCATCCACAATTAATGTTAGGCACAATGGAGGCAATTTCAGAAATTCATCTTAAAATATGAAAATAGTATTGAAGGGATTTATAGATGCACAATTTCCTTTGACATTAAAAGGGAGATGGTTTCTAACATTTTTCCATGCCTTTTGAAAATCTCATCTAAAACATTATTTGCCATAAAGAAACAAAAGTATATGTGCATATAGAACACCAGAATATTTAGCTAAGCTTAAGAGAATGGCAAAATTTAGTCTAGATACTTACCCAACGCTTTTGAATCTGCACAAAACAGACCACAAAAATAGAAGAATATTTGACATAAACGTATGTATATATATATATATAGATAGATAGATAGATAGATAGATAGAGATAGATATAGATATACTATATGCAGTTAAACTGTCTCATCTTTAGGGACAGTTTATTTTTTTGGAACTCTGATCGTGCAACTGCAGGCATGTGCTGGGCATGCATGCACATTTGTAATACATATGTTTTAGATGTATCTCTTTAGCCATATTGTGTGTACAAAAATGTACAAGTTCAAAGCAAGTTGTCCCTGTGTATCAGGAAAGGTACTTTTAAAAGGGTGATGATGTAGTTGTCACTATGTCCTGTAGTTCAGCTGATAGCCGTGTTTAAAATTAATGGACTTTGCCACTGTGTGCACATTGCACAAATCTTTCACCTCTGAGATTTCACCTGCAATCCATAACTAGACTAAAAGTGAATGACAGAAGTGATTCTTTGCAGTCTCTGGGCTGTACTGAAAACTCTGTTTTATAACAATCATACTAATTAAAAGTTAGCATAAAATCCTAAGAAAATACAAATATCTTGCTGATACCATTGTGATATTTTTCTTGGTTAGGTTTGGGAAATGACTCATATTAGATGATAAACTTTAAAAACAACAAATAATCTGGTAGCACTTTAAAGGCTAACAAAACATGTAGATGGTATCATGAGCTTTCATGCACACAGCCCACATCTTCAGATGACCAGCATATTAGATGCTTTGTTAGATTTGGTCCTAATTAGTTAATAGGATGCACTTTTAAAGGGAATGCATTTTTAAAGGTTGTTGTGTAGTGTTTTAATTCTATAGTCAGCTGTGCTATGGACAGTGTCTCTGTTGTTGTAAAAAATAAAATTGAAGAAGAATGGAAGCACTGCAGTTCAAAGGACTGGATCCTGAGGCCTGGTCCACACTAGGACTTCAATCCAAAATTAGCCCCCTCCTCACACAGGTCAGTTTTGTAAGCAATGCATCCACACTACCAAATCCATTATTCCAGAATAAGGGGCCACAGAATTCAAACTCTGTAGTTCTGCTTTTCATGAGGAATAAAGCTACTCCCAAACTTGTAAGTCTGAAATAATGTTATTGTGTGTGCTCCAGTGCCGCTAATTTGAACTAATTGCTTTCTGGGAGGCCTCTCAGAGCTCCCCAGGGTGCTTGCTAGGGCTCTGAGTCCGCGGTAGCGTGTGCACACTAACGAAGCTTGCCTCAGACTAAATTCAATTCTTCCTCATAGTGAGGAAACAGAACTTCAAATTTGTAAAATCGGATGCCTAGAAGTCAAATTTAGTAAATTTGAAATAATCTCATAGTGTAGACATGGCCTGATCTTAGTTTCCCTGTGAAGATGCAGAATAACTCAGTTCATTCTAGCTGTGTTTCTCTGGATATACACGAGTGGAACAAAGCTCATAATCCAGGTCCACAGAAGAGAACACTGGAATTGCAAGAGATACAGTCTCTGGAGTATTCATTAATATATTATAATTCCATCTTCTCTGTGTTATTCTGCAGTGTTTTTATAGTTTGGCTGGTTTAGATACTGAAGATTGAACCTGTCTAGTCTGGTACTTTCTGATCCGGCAACACCTGTGGTTCGGCATCATTTTAGTTAGCTGGATGTCCACTTATCATGGGCATGGCTAAGTTTTCTGCAGTCCCATAAAGTTGTTTACAGCCACCAGTCCTGGCTCTAAGTGTTCTGTGCTCTTATTTAAGTCTAATTTATCCCTAAGGGTATGTCTACACTAGCCCCCTAGTTCGAACTAGGGAGGCTAATGTAGGCATTCGAAGTTGCAGATGAAGCCTGGGATTTAAATATCCCGGGCTTCATTTGAATCTTCCTGGGTACCGCCATTTTTAAATGTCCCTTAGTCCGAACTCCATGCCCACGGCTACACGCGGCACGGAGTAGGTAGTTCGAATTAGGATCTCTAATTCGAACTACCGTTACTCCTCGTGGAACGGTAGAGAATACTCCTCGTGCTGCTAGAGAATATTGATTTCCCGTGATTTGGCAAATTCTGATTCAGCATCAGTCAAGTCCCATGGGTGCGAGACTAGAGAGGTTCAACCTGTAGTAAAATACTGGGGAAAAGGTAAAAAAAAATCAATATTTTAAGACTATTTTGAAGTCCATTAGACTAAACTTTACATACAAAACTATGTAAACAAAGTGTAACTATTTTAGTGATCAGTGTGAGTGAAAGAGTTTATATGCAGAGGCAGAAGACTATTCTTAACTAAGGTGGAAACCAGGCTGAATTGCAGAATTTCTTAAACTTTTTAAGACCGAGGAACACCAAACAATATTTTTTTTATGAGGAACAACGATTTTTTGTCAAGAAAAAAGCAAGTATGGGGGAAAAAGGGTCGGGGAAAAGTTATTAAGAAAAAAAGGATCGAGGGAAAGTTACTGAGCAAAAAAAAATAAAAATAAAAATAAAATAAAAAGTCCCCTGTCCCTTTAAGGGCGGTCATTTTGAATTTTATTGTTCTTGCTGGCACACCTCCAACTGCCTCACAGCACATCGGTGTGCCGCGAAACATAATGTTCCATTGTAAAGATCTATTTTAGTTGTGATTAACATAACTATTTATTACTTATATTATTGTAGTACATACCAACCCCAGTTGTGGACCAGGATCTAATTGTACTAGATTCTATACAAACACAGAACAAAAAGACAGTGCCTACCCCCAAAAGATATACTTATGCTGCACCTGGGAGTGTGCTTACAGTGCAGGTAGACAGAATGTTGCTAGCTCTGCTTGAACTATCTTGCTAAAAAAATACCAGTTTACCCAGAGGTAGCATGCACAGTAGCTTGGGCTAATCTAGGGCTGCCAAGCATTCAGTTTGTGACCAGAATGCCTGGTTGAAATAGGAACCCTGGCAGCTCTGGTTGGGATTGCTGACAAGGCCATTAAAGTCTGATCAGTGGAGGCTTGGGGCTATGGCAGGCTCCCTGCCTCACCTGGCTCCAAGTGGCTTCCAAAAGTGGCTGACAGATCCCTGTGGCCCCTAACCACAGGCAGGCTCTGCACATTGCCCCTGCCCTGTGCGCTAGCTCTGCAACTCCTTCTGGCTAGGAACCACGACCAATGAGAGGAAGTGGTGAGGAAATGGCATTTGTGGGCATGAAGCCAGTGTGTGAAGCCTCCCAGGCCACAGAAATCTGGCAGCTGCT
Source organism: Pelodiscus sinensis (assembly GCF_049634645.1). NCBI lineage: Eukaryota > Metazoa > Chordata > Testudines > Trionychidae > Pelodiscus > Pelodiscus sinensis. The sequence goes on from NC_134711.1 coordinate 314,635,360, forward strand.
TCCTGGGAGTCTCAGTAAGTGCTGTGGGGACACCACACCCCTTCCTACATCCCAACCCCTGCTGTAGCCTAGGGTCTCCTCCCACATCGAAACTCCCGCCTGGAGCCCATACTTCTGTATACTCCAAACTTGAATCCCCTCCTGTATCCCTGACCCCACCTCCCTATCCCCACCTCAGAGCCTGCATCTCTAGCTGGAGCCCATAGCCTCTCCTCCACCCCTCTACACCTCAAGCTTAAGCCCCCTCCTGTATCCCAAACTCCTTATTCCCAGCCCCATCCAAGAGCCCACACCCTCAGGTAAAGCTCTCACCCCTGCTTCAGTCCAAATCCCTGTCCCAGCCTGGAGCCCCCTCCCACACTCTGAATCAATGCAGTGCAAAGGATTTGTACTTGGAGCCAAGGATGGGGCTCCACCTACCTCATGCCCTGTCATATTAGAGCTGATTCAATAATATTTGCTATTTTTTTCTCTTTTGTCAAATTGGTCACAAATAAATGCTCCTGCTATTTTCTGCATTTGCTAAAGATGCTAGCTAGAGTGACATGCCTGGTGTCTGGTCTACACTTCCAAATTAAACACTGAGGCCAGCCCTTGCTGGTGTCCTGTACACTTCATTCAGTGAGGAGTCAAGGAAGCCATTGGGAGCCTGTGCTCTCGTCAGCCTACTGCACTGTATACACTGTGAGGGCTCGGCTTAAGGTAAGCTGAATCCAGCTATGCATTTTGCATAGGAGGATAGCGTACCTTAAGCTGACTGGCCTGGTCTATATAGACCAGGTCAGTCAGCTTAAGGTACGCTATCCTCCTATGCAAAATGCATAGTTGGATTCAGGCTCTAGAGACTCACAGATTTGTTAGGGCGTAAGCTTTTGAGGGTAAAACCCACTTCATTAGATGAATTGGAGTTACAGATGCAGGGGTATATATAAGCAAAAAGTTGTGTATGTTAATTAAGCTAATCAAGTCAGAGTGGGAGTGAGTCATTCACAGCATTTAGTATGGAGATATGAATATCCACAGAGAGGAAATTGCCTTTGTAATGCATTAACCAGTCCAAGGTTCCTCAACTTTCATCTCAAGGAGGTAGCAGTGTAATTTGTTTAATTTTACAGAGGTTTATTCCTGGTTTCTGAATGGCAGACTGAACAAAATCCCCACTTCAGCATAAGTTCAAGTGTTAAGCTGAATAGGGATGGACTTAGGTATGTGCTTAAAACTAAGCAGGTGCTTAAATGCTTTAATGAACCAGAGCCTAGAGCTTATTTTCCATAGCATTCCACGAGGAGTACAGCTAGTTCGGATTAGGAAGCCTAATCCGAACTAGCTACTCCGTGCCATGTAGATACTCCGTGCCATGTAGAAATTCAAATCCCGGGCTTCATTTGCAAGTGCGGTATGCCTACATTACCCTCCTACTTCGAATTAGGAGGGTAGTGTAGACATACCCTTAGAGATTTAAAGCTCTTATATCCCAATCCCTTTGAGCCATACAGTTCACCCTCAGTTCCCCTCTAAATCCTAATACAGTATCCACAAATACAAATCAGAGTCACCTGGGTGAAAATGAAGTTACTCAGTTTGTTCACTATATTTGTATTCTGTCAGTGGTACTCATTCTAATGTTGCTGTAACTATGATGTATAGGTCTATCAAAACATGTCTTAACATGGTCTAAATTTCCAGGCTAGAAAGAAAAATGATTAATGTAGATATTTGCATTCGGTGTGGGTTTGGGCATCAATATTTTAGCTTAGCTAAACAGGAGCTTTGCCTAATTTATTGGTTCTCATTATATCTGGCATGTAGGAAGCTAAATTCCCCTTGGCCTGGGAAATTCCCCATCTGCCTGGGAAATGACCTTTCCTGATCTACAAATAAATCTAGCAGAAGGGACAAAAATTGGTTGATATTTTAGAAATATGACTTTGCTTCTCACTGACTTAATTGTTGTGATTCTGACCCATTTTGAAATTACTTAACATTTGCTTTGGGTCTTGGATTTTGTGCATTATTCATTTTGATTTTTCCCTCATTCAAGCTGTCTATACAGGGTGGAGGTGGTCTGTATAATCAAACAAAAGAGTAACAGAAATACAGTGTTTATCAACAGTGTCATGGCAGTAAAGTTTCATGTCACAAAGCATTGTATGGAAAGAGGTGTTACATCCAAGTGATGCTGTATTCGAATTATGGAGGACAAGATAGGAAACAAGTTTTCTGAAATTAGTTATCCATATTTTAACATAATTTTTTCAGGGACTACACATAAAAATCAGCACTTCTATTCACTTTATTTCTACTCATTTCACTTCTATTCCATGGCTTGATCCTGGTATTCATGGCTTGATCCTGCTCCACTGAAATCTTTGGGAATTTCACTATTAGCTTCAGCTGGAACAGGATTAAATCCGATGTGAACAAAGTTGCTATGTGTAAGTGTCTGCAAGCTAAGGCCTTTACACTATACGTTTTTCAGAGTAGGAGCTGTCATTTTTGTTTGTGCTGCCTAGCATCAAGCACATAATTAATGCTAAACAAATAATAATAGAGGTGAAGACTGAATGCTATACAGCATACGTGATGTCCCATGCCAGTAATGAGATCATGTCATGGTACTGAAAATGGAGACAGTCTGATCTAATAAGCAGGGCACTGAACAGGGAGTTAGGAGCCATGGTTTATTATTCCAGCTATCACCCTTAAAAACCCTGCTATGTAAGTTTGCTTCTGTGTTCCTCTTCTACTCTTTGCCTTGTCTGTTTGATTTGTAAACACTATATGGCTGTGTCTACACTGGCCACTTATTCCGGAAAATCAGCCGCTTTTCCGGAATAACTTGCCAGCTGTCTACACTGGCCCCTTGAATTTCCGGAAAAGCAGACGATCTACTGTAAAATCATCAATGCTTTTCCGGAAAAACTATGCTGCTCCCATTCGGGCAAAAGTCCTTTTCCGGAAAACTGTTCCGGAAAAGGGCCAGTGTAGACAACACAGATTTCTTTTCCGCAAAAAAGCCCCGATCGCGAAAATGACGATCGGGGCTTTTTTGCGGAAAAGCACGTCTACATTGGCACGGACGCTTTTCCGGAAAAAGTGCTTTTCCGGAAAAGCATCCTGGCAATGTAGACGCGCTTTTTCCAGAAATACTTATAACGGAAAACTGTTCCGTTTTAAGCATTTCTGGAAAATCATGCCAGTGTAGACGTAGCCTCTGAGAAAAGGACTTTCTCTTACTTTCTGCTAAGCCTCTGGCAGCACAGTGATTGGCAAAGTGTAAGAACCTGACTATAACATGGAAGCTGTATTCATCTGTGGACTTATGACTGTAGACCCTGGGACAAATGTACATCTACAGTGCTTGCAACAACTCTTAAAACCTGAAGGGAATAGTAGTTGGGATTGAATACAAGTGAAGGAGCATTATAGCAGGATTTTACATGATGGGCCACATTCTGTCTCTCCTCATCTTTATTTCCCAACATAAAGCAAATGAACCATGCAAAGATGGCATCAGTGTAAGCTACGGCTACCCATGACTTGAACCATCACTATTACTCAAGAACACAAATTATTCCCCGGGGCATGAATGGAAGCTTGGAATTATGGGTAGGCTGGGTCTGCACAAGCTGAAATACATAAACAGTCCCTGTACCTGAACCTGGATACCCAAGCCCTTAGTCCCTGAAGCCAGACCTGGACACTCTCTGGAGCAGTGGGGGACAAATGGAGGGGTATCTCCATAGTTTTAGAGAGAAGCCTCAATTCACAGTGGAACAGATGCACATGTGCAGAGATCATTAGCTGCATGCAGCACCTTGGTCACTGAGGCTGCTGCATCACAGAGTAGTTTGCAGACTTAATTAGAATAAGTCAGTTACCAGTGGTGATTACTGCCACTAGGTGGCAATTGTTGAGCTAATGGGGTAGTTGGTTCAGTATGAGGGAAGAGGTGCAATGGAAGGAAGGCAAAGTGAGGGAGAAGCTCAGCAGGTGGAGAAATGAAAGGTGTGTGAAAGGTCCCTCCTGCTGTATGCACCGCACCATGTTTGGAAACTGCAGATTAAAGGTGCATGTCATGGAAAAGAAACAGAACGTGTGCGTGACTGTGAGACTACAATACAATGCAAGATGGCACCGCTCACTGGGCAGCTTGAGAATGGCCCTGTGATGACACCCCACAGTTCCCTTCCTTCCAATGGCTTTTCAGATGTATTCAGAAACCAGAAATTAGCCCCTCTGGGAAGTTTTTTTAGTAACAATGACTTTTCATATTGCCCCCTGGCTTTACCTAGCAATTTCACTAGAAAAGGTTTTGTGTAATAAAGTACATCAGAAGTCAGAAGTTAATCAAAGGGTAACAATATAAAAAACATAAGCATAAGCTTTCCCATGTCTAGATAGTGCCTGTGCTGTCATTCATTGTCAGAATTATAGAGTGGAACAGTATTTCACATCTTTTGCTTGACAAAATGGTCTTGCTGACAAAGGTCAGTGCCTTTATGGCATAAATCTATTAGCCTATTGTTGTCATAAGTATCATAGGAGAAAAGAGTCAAGTCAAATGTTTGGAACAGATAGAGTCTATGCAGCTTGTTTCAATAAAGGACCATATTTTGCATTTTCCCTTATTCATACTGCCAACCATCGGCACGAGTGCTCCCTATCACAATCTGTTTGTGTTCCAGTGAGTAATAGCTTTCTACTGGCCTGGAAAATGACAATCCTGTTACTAGCAAAGTGCATTCAAAGAGATCAAGTGCCTATTGAATAGTTAAATACATTATTCCCTTTAAATAGACCAGACAGCTTCAGCTGAAACTCTTAAAACTATAGCCAATCTGTTGGAAAATTAAAAATATAATAAATCCAGTGTTGAAACCAAGCATGTTTATGAGCTATTCAAATTTACAGCCACTTACATCCATAACAGACAGATAGTAGGGATCCTGCCTAGCAATACACAGTGCCTCTGCTGAGCAGTCCTCTTGAACCTTGCATGCAGGTAAAGTGGAATTGCTGCCAAGTCAGACAGTCAAGTTAGCTCCACCAAGATATACAATAAATAGAAGGAACTAAGGGCCTAGGACCAAGATATCCTACAGGGAAATCCCTTTGGGAAGGCCAGGGTTGAGAGGAAGGCTCAGGCCAAATTTTGGTTGATGTTATTGAGTAACCAATGAAGCTGAACCCTTGGGGGATAATTTGATTCAGACAAACAGTGTACATGTTCTGGTCAGAGCCAGGTGGGGACAACACTTGCTCCTCCACATGTGCACTCAAACTCTGGGTCACATAAAATAACAGCATTGCAAGGCCCTTCATAGCCAATCCCCCCATACCTATCATCTGTCATTCAGTATTGAAAAGTTGACTCCCACCTTCAACCATCCTTTGATATTCCTCCATCATCCACTTCTTACATTTTGAAACAAGAACTGTCATGCTTTTATCCCATTCTGCCCCTCACTCTTGAATGATGCTCCTCTTAAGTATCCACAAATTGAACTCATTTATGTCCTTCAACTCCCTTCTTAATGTTCTGTTTTGCTCCAAGATCTGTAATAAACTTGACCATGGCCAAGATGTTACTGTGCTAAAATTACAGCCTGTCGTGCTGCCTGATATTGTCTCATTGTTTCCGTATGCTTCCCCATTTTTGTATGTTTCTCTATTGTGTCTTAATGTTCCATTTGGTGGGTAAGCTCTTTGGGCGGGGTTGTGGTCAATAACTTGGGACTCCTTGACACTACATTAATATAAAGAATAAAGAATAAAACAAAAGCATGCAAGGACTGACTGGCACAGGGAAATAGTAATGAGCTGGTGAACAATTTACCTGTATGTCACACATGTGCACCAGGAAAAGTAGTGTTCACAAATATTACCTTCTAATGCTTTGTTTGCAATATGCCATTTTTGTTTTTCTTTCGTGTCTCAGTGGTCAGAGGTCTGAATCATAAGCCCCCACCCAGTTATGTCCTCTGACAGTTTCATCAAAGGGGCTATGCATTGAAGAGACCAAGAGACTGAATTAAATTAGTGATAAGCCCTCCAGATCAGAATTGAGACTGCCCCCTTCCCAGACAGAAAACAGTAGCAGACACTTTCAACACTATTGCTCACAGAACACCTCTTCCATGGATATGTACATGGAATTTAAATTTCCAGTATTGTTAGGTGGGCACTTTTCACAACTAAAATATCACCAGAATTGGAAATAACTTCATTAGCCTAAGTTGGAACATTAAAAACCTGGATTAGATATGAGGTCCATCTAGTCCATTATCCTGTCTCTGATAGTGGTCTGCTACCTTATGCTTGACAGGAAGACTCAGAGATTCCTGCAGTCACAAGATAAGCTGCCCTCAGGGAAACTTTCTTCCTGACTACCATTAGTAAGTGGCTGGCATATGGCCTGAAGAATAAGGATTTATATCCCTTCCCAAACTCATATTTATTTAAAACATGTTGGATATTATAACTTAGAATCATAGAAGTGGAAAGAACCTTGAGAGAACATGAAGGCCAGTCCCCTGCACTCATGGCAGGACCAAGCACAATCTAGACCAGGTGTGAGCAATAAAATGGCAGTGGTTCACCAGGATTAGCCCCTGATGGGCCTAGCCGCTATATTTACCTGCAGGGTGCTTGCAAGCTCCTGTTGGCCATGATCGCTGTTCCCGGCCAATGGGAGCTGTGGGAAGTTGCATGTACTGGGACATCACTTCCTGCAGCTCCTATTGGCTGGGAATGGCAATCTGTGGTCAATGGGAGCTGCAAGTGCCTGTAACTGTGGAGGCACAAATAAATAGAGTGGCGGCGTCCCGCAGGCAGCTAATCCTGGTGAACTGGATCTGGCCCACAGGCTAGTATGTGCCCACTTCTGATCCAGACCATCTCTGAGAGGTGTTTGTCTAGCCTGCGCTAAAGAATATCTAATTATGGAGATTCCACAGCTTCCATAGGCAATTTATTGCAGTGCTTACCTTCCCTGAAAGTTAGAAAGTTTTTCCTAATGTCCAATCTAAACCTCCTTTGCTGCAATTTAAGCTCACTGCTTCTTGTCCTGTCCCCAGAGGTTAAGCAAAATAATCTTTCTCCCTTTTCCTTGAAAAAACTTTTAGGTACTTGAAAGCTGTTATCATGTCGCATTTCAATCTTCTTTTTACTATACAGGCAGTCCCCGGGTTACGTACAAGATAGGGACTGTCGGTTTGTTCTTCAGTTGAATCTGTATGTAAGTCGGAACTGGTGTCCAGATTCAGCCGCTGCTGAAACTGACCAGCGGCTGACTACAGGAAGTCCGAGGCAGAGTTGCTCTGCACCGGGTTCCTGGAATCAGCCGCTGATCAGTTTCAACAGGCTGAATCTGGACGCCAGTTCCGACTTACATACAGATTCAACTTAAGAACCCCAGGCGTCCCCAAGTCAGCTGCTGCTGAAACTGATCAGCGGCTGATTCCAGGAAGCCCGGGGCACAGCAACTCTGCCTCGGGCTTCCTGTAGTCAGCGCTGGTCAGTTTCAGCAGCGGCTGAATTGGGGATGCCTGGGGCAAAGCAACTGGGGTGCTGCTGGGTTGCTCCAGTAGTGCCGCTCCTCAGCGCTACTGGACCAACCCAGCAGCACCCCAGCTGCTCTGCCCCAGGTGTCCTGATTCAGTCGCTGCTGAAACTGACCAGCAGTGGCTGAATCAGGATGCCTGGGGCAGAGCAGCTGGGGTGCTGCCGAGTTGGTCCAGTAGCGCCCAGAGCAGCGCTGCGGGACCAACCGGCAACGCCCCAGCTGCTCTACCACAGGCGTCCAGAGAAAAGCCTGGTCTGCTGGGGGGGGGGGGGAACACACTAGCTGTGCTCCCCCTCCCCCCAGCAGACCAGGGAGACATGGGCGGCGGACCGAGACGCACCGCGGCCCCGCCGCCTGGGTCCTCCGCGGCTTTGCTCCCCGTCTCCCTGATCTGACCAGCAGACCAGGGAGACGGGGAGCAAATCCGCGGAACACGTGGGCAGCGGGACAGCCCAGACGTGCCACGGCTGTCCCGCTGCTGGCGTCCTCCGATGCTTTGCTCCTCGTCTCCCTGGTCTGCTGGTCAGACCAGGGAGATGGGGAGCAAAGCCTCGGAGGACGCCAGCAGCGGGACAGCCGCAGCACGTCTGGGCTGTCCTGCTGCCTGCGTGCTCCGCGGCTTTGCTCAGCGTCTCCCTGGTCTGCTGGGGGGGGCTTCCCCCCCTAGCAGACCAGGGAGACATGGAGCAGCTTTTCTCGCCCCGGAGGATGCAGGCGGCGGGACCACAGCGCATCTGGGCGTCCCACCGCTCCCGTCCTCCGGAGCGAGAAAAACCCTGTTCGTAACTGCGGATCTGACATAAGTCGGATCCGCGTAACTCGGGGACTGCCTGTACTAAACAAACACAGTTCTTTCATTCTTCCCTCATAGGTCATGTTTCCTAGACCAGGCTTAGAGGGGAAGTGAAGGCAGTTGTAAAATGTGTTTTAAAAATAATGTATAACAAATGGAAGAAAAAATAAAAATGGTACTAATCAATATAAATTAAAATCCAGGAGCCATAGAAAACTGGTTACGGAAGCTAAGGAATATAAGGAGAAATTTATGGCCAGCAGGCTTAAAGATGATAACAGGCAAGGTTGTTTTTGGTTTTTTTAAATATATTAGGAGGAGAAAGACTTTGACATCTGTTAATTAGATGGAAATGATAGCATTATAAATAATAAAGCAAAAAAAAGTCAGTATGATTCAATTAATATTTCTCTTCTATTCTGGGGAACACAGATGATATAATCTCATCATACAGTGGTAATAACATTCTTTCCATTCCACAAGTATCTCTAGAGAATGCAACTGGAAACTATTAAAGAGAGACTTTTTTTTTTTAAATCAGCAGGTCCAGATAAATTGCATGCAAGAGTTTTAAAAGAGCTGTCTGAGGAGCTCGCTGGACTATTATGTTGGCTTTTCAGAATGTCTTGGTACAAAGTGGAAATTCCAGGAGACTGGAAGAAAGCTAACATTGTGCCATTTTCCAGAAAGGCTAAATGAGTGGAGCCAGATAATTATAGACCTGCCAGCCTGACACTGACTCTGGGCAAGATAATGGAAAGGCTGATATAAGACTCAAATTATAAAGACCTAAAGGAGTCTAATATAATTAGTGCAAACCAACATCGATTTATGAGAAACAGAGCCTGTCAAATTAACTTGATATCTTTGTTAATGAGATCACACGACTGATACAAGTAATCATGTTGACATAATAGACTTCTGTAAGACATTTGACTTGGTACCACATGACATTTCAATTAAAAAAGTAGAATGATATAAAATTAACATGGCAGACAATAACTAGATTAAAAGATGCCTAACAGAAAGGTCTCAAAATGTAAATATAAACAGGGAATCATAATTGAATGGGGGTGTTTCCAGGGGTGTTCTGGAATCAGCTCTTATTCCTATGCTAGCTGATATTTTTGCCAGTGAGATGGAAGAAAACATAAAATCATCACTTATAAAGTTTGCAGATGAGTCAAAATTTATGGGAATGGCAAATAAGGAAAAGGACTGTTATGGAATGATTTGGATCACTTGGTAAACTATGCACAAGCACAAAATAAACTTTGTAATCTGGGTAAATGTCCATGTCTAGGAATAAAAGTTATAGACCACATTTGCTCTATCCTGGGAAGCAGTGAGTCTGACAAAGACTTGGAGGTCCTGGTGGTTAATCAGCTGAACATGAACTCCTGACATGATTCTATGGATAGAAGAGTTAATGAGATCCAGAGAAGCATAAATAGGGGAATCTCAATTAGGAGAGGTTAATTTACCAGTACATTTGTCTCTGGCACTACCACTGCTGGAATATTGTGTCCACTTCTGATGCCCACAATTCAAGAAGGATGTTGATATATTGAGGACAGTTCAGAGACTAACCACAAGAATTATTAAAGGATTAGAAAACAAGCCTTGTAGGGATAGACATAGACTCAAAGAGCTCAATCAATTTAGCTTCACAAAGAGAAGGTTAAGGGGTGACTTGATTACAGTCTAAGTACATATTCGGGAACAAATATTTAATAATGGGCTCTTCAACTGGGCAGAGAAAGGCATAATGTGGTCCAATGGCTGGAAGTTGAAGCTAGACAAATTCAGACTAGAAATAAAGCACAATATTTTTAACTGTGGAGATAATTAACCACTGAAATAGTTTATCAATGGTGATAGGTGCCCAATCAGCCAGGCTGGAACACCCACGGGAAAAAATTAGTGTGTTGACCACCTTTGGAAGCCACCCTCTTACCGCTTCCTTTTGTTTTCATTGCAAGGGCTGTAGTCTTGTGAATGTAACGGAAACAATAAGATTGCTTTATTTATTGTATTTCTACAATTGTTATTGACTGAAGAATAATCCTAACTTTTACTGTAAGGAATTTGGTTTTGTTTAATTCAAAGTTTTGGACCTTCATTAGATATAAAAGTAAAAAGTGATGACCACCATAAGCCATAAAAGGGTTATAGTATTAAATTAAGGTCTTCATGAATTCCAGAGGAGAGCATAGGTTTTATGTTGAAATTAGTTTAATTAATCATTTCATAGAAGATTAGAACAGAGAATACATCAATCATTATTAATTTCATTATTCATTTATGATGCAATATGTACAGTCAGGTCTCATATGCTGTTCCTTATTATGGCCAGAAAATTAATATTAAAGCACTTTCATCTAACTCTGAAGTTAGCCAAACAAAAAATGGATATGCATTTTGAAATGTTGCTAATATACCAAGCAGCCACATTCTTTTTCTATATAGCTTTTTTCCTCTTTCCTAGACAATCAGCATTTTTACTGGCTTCGTTTAAGCATCCTGCTTTGTTTATTAATGTAAGCATATGAGATGGAATATGTACATTTCACAAACCCTGATCATCAACTCTGATGTACATCTAAGTTTAAAATCAATGAAGAAATCATGGGTGGCTGATGATGGAAGAAGGCTGAGCATGGGGGTGTCAAATAGAAAAGCTAATTTCCATGTGAAACAAAGCTTGTGGCTAAAGCAATTAATTTTATATTGTAACTTGGCCAGTAGAGCATAATTAGGTCAGCTCTTACAGGGAATCTTAGTCATGTTGGTGTGTGCCTGAGGCACAGACCCCTGTGCACCTACAGGTGCAGCTGTGACCTGTACATGTGCTGAATGAGAGAGTGCAAAGTACCGTATGTCCGGGGTCACGAGCCCATGCTATGTACATCCTGCAACCTGCTCAACTCCCATCGACTTCACCAGGATTGGTGGTGCTCTGTGAGCCTGGAAATTGGTGCTTACTCAAACTTCCCCACTTTATGAGAACTATGAACCACAAGTGGAGTGGAGTTCAGTGCTTCTCCGTCTCAACCTCCCCCTGAAAAAATGTGAAAAAATGTGTCCCAACTCTCATTGAATTTCATGTGGATTTGGATTCCTAGCTCCATTAAGCTCCTTTGACAATCCCTGAGCTTTTTGCTAGTTTTGCTGTCTAGCCTTGTGAAATTCTTCCCAAAGTTTCACTGCAATTGGCCTGCTGAACCTCCCCAAGCAGCCCGAGATTATGCTATCATCACAAGCCAGTTACTGAGTAGCGTGCTACCCGTGATGAATCTCCGCCCTGTGCTACCTCCTGTTGTATTTCCTGGGTGTGAGAAAGCTCCCAGCTTTAGTGTTTGTATCTCTTGTCCCTGGCTCCTGTGGTGGCATTCAAGGTTTTGTCAATGACTTTGCTAGTGACTTCATTGTACCTACACTGGGAATGGATGTACCCCAAGAATTCCAATTGCCTCCTGACCTTCACAATTATCATACTAACATCAGATGACTTACCACATACACAGATTTCCTCAATGAAGTGAGAGGAATAGCATATTTTACCATAAGACAGAGGGGAATAGCAGAAGCGAACCGTTTCCACATACCAGCCTGCAACTTGCATGCCCGCTGCAGGGCAGCATAGCTGAAAACATAGGCAGCACTGCCTGAGAGGGGCCTGGAGAGGAGGAAGGGGAATGCATTGATTTAAAGCATGTCTTCTGCATTTCTGTCAGTCAGTGTTCTGTGGAGGCAAGCTGACAGCCTGCACAGGCCCTTGGGCAAAGTGAGGGTGGCCAGTTCTGTGCTCCTAGAAAGGTCAGGGCCTCTGATGGAAGGAAAGGAGCTAGGGGCAGCCAACCCTCTGTTCTGCCTGGAGTGCTCCCTCCTGCCCCCCACACCGAGTCTCTCCAATTTAAAGGGCCCAGAGTTCCAGGCACCATTGCTGCCAAAGCAACAGTAGTGACTGCTGGGTGCCCTGGATCCCTTTTAAATCACTGGGCCCCGACAACTGCCTCTTTTGCCTTCCCCCTGGTTGGCAGGCCTGTCTGCAGGGCCGGCTCAAGCCATTCCTGCGCCCCGGGCAGCGGGCATGTGACACATTCCTGCCCCACAGCACGCTGCGCCCCTTACAGCTGCCATCAGGCCCCCCCCCATAGTTTGGCGTTCCGGGCAGCTGCCCAGATAGCCCCCACACACACTTTAATCCGGCCCTGCCTGTCTGTGTATATCAGAGAGAAAATAGAGAGAGAAAGAGTTCACTCTAGAGGATTGACTGCAGGGTGGATAAGAGACCCACTACCACCAGTTAGGAGATCACTTCTCATTCAGGTGGGTAGAGGTTTTAATTATTGCTGTGAGGTAACATTTATATTGGAGTTGTGCCTTCAAGTTTAAATTGGGTCAGGGTACCATGTGCTAGGTGCTATACAATCACATAGCAAATGACAGATCTTGCTGCCAGGTTGCCCAATTTAAGCAAGCATTCAAAAATCATGAATCAGACCGCTCCCAACAGGTCCCTCCCTCCTCCCCCCAAAAAAACCAAACCAAACAAACAAACTGTGAGATTGGTTTGAAAATTATGAGGTGTCTTTTTTATATTTTCTCTTGGCTTTCCAGGCTTTTCTCTGCAGCCATTAGGACTGGAAACTTAATTTTAAAAATATATAATGGAAGTTGAGATTCTCATTTAATCACGTGACTCCAGAAGCTGGAGTTTTTGACAAATACCTTGGAGCAGGAAACTCATGATAAAATGGCTTAAAGTTGAAAACAATAGAGAGTTTAAAAATCTTTTTGAGAGATGCCAGATATGTTTTGCATTCAAATGCTGAAACAGTTACTGAGTCACTTTGTCTGACCTTGGGCAAATTGCTTGACTTTCTTCTTGTTCCTTAATCATCAAAGCAGTAGGTGAAAGCAGCATTATGAAAAATGTATCACATCTCTGACATTCAAGCTCTTTTTTAGAAAAGGCACGCATTGTAGCTGCATGGGGTGCATACACATGCAGAGCAGTATGAATGCTGCATGTAGCATGTCAAGAAAGAAGCAGCAGACACGGCTACTGCATTGCAGGGAGGATTTTGTTGAAAAGACATTTTAAGGGTGGAATGTGGGAAGGGGATGATAGAAAACACTGCATATATTAGCCTCTCCAGAAATGAAGCTTTCCTTCTCCCATTGTCAGTAATCTTATTCTAAAATCCTATATAGACCAGAAAATATTGCAGCCCTCAACTGCAATTCACAAGTCTCAGTTCTTCCCTGCATTCAAACTCTACGCAATTCAGTCCTACTGACCTGAAACCCATACAGGTTGAGGCAGTCACTCACAAGAAGGCCACTATGGGGTTTTGAGCAGCCATTTGTCTTCCCCTGAAGAACTCATGAAGGAGAGGAGAGACCTGTCAAGAAAGGGAAGCATAAGGCAGGCCATTTGATATCCCCTGCACAAAAGGCAAATCAGTCAGAAGGACTAGTGGGTTTTCTTGTAGGAGCAGGCTGGTTCTGGACTAATTCCTATGAACCAGTGTAAACACCAGCTGTCACTCAGAGAGAAAAATCATCAACTAGCAGCACTGCTTCCCGTAGCACCTGGAGTTTCCTTTGTGGTCACTAAATAAGCCCAGGGCTACTTAGCTCTTACGTGCCTTACAGACTGCAGACTGAGGTGTCATGGCTGAATGATTTACAGTGGATTTCAAAGGAGCTGTGAGTGAATCACGCTACAGTGGTGTCGTTGTGGGAAGTGTGTGTGTGGTGGGGGAGGGAGGGTTATGCTTTTGTTAAACATCCCTTCAAATCAGTCCCTTTATTCATCAGCTTCCTTTTGTCAATATGTTCATTACCTGCACTGTCACCTGCTCTTTAAGTAGTCTGCATGCTGATAACTCTTCTCTACTCATAAATTCATTAATTAGCAGGCAGCCTGCAGGGATAGGCCCCTCAGGCTTATTAAAGAACTGGACACTAAACTGATATGAAAGCAGCTGCCTCTTTCCTGTCACTCGATCCTGACGGCAACTGCTTTCCTCAGCAGTGCTAATTTATAACAAACATTGCTTTGATTAAAGGTCCAGATACTTGCTGCAGCTGTACTTAGAGAATGGCATGTTAACTGCACAGCCATGTTCAAATTGAAATTCAGCACCATCAAACAGTTAAAGGCAAAAAAAATTAGCACTTCAATATATCAAGCCAGTGTATGGTTTTTTTTCTGCGCTACTGGAAGCTGTTTTGACCTGCTCAGCAGATTGGTATGCCATGTTGCTTCTTGCAGCTTTCTAAATCACTGCTCATAAGTTGACATTCCTTGGGAACTTGAAGGAAAAGTTGTGGAAAACCTCAGGTCACAGAGGCTGTGTCTACACAGCAGCGTTATTTCAGAATAACTGATATTATTTCGAAATAACATAATGCACGTCTCCACTACACACCTTTCTTTCAAAATAATGTTGAGTTGGAGGACTTCTTACTCTGACTTATGGTAACCCTCATTTCATGAGGAGTAAGAGAAGTTGAAGGAAGAGTGTTCTTTCTTCGACTTCCTACTGTGTAGGCAGCGCCAAAAGCCAACTTAGAATCATAGAATCATAGAATAATAGGACTGGAAGGGACCTCGAGAGGTCATCGAGTCCAGCCCCCCACCCTCAAGGCAGGATCAAGCTCCGTCTACACCATCCCTGACAGATGTCTATCTAACCTGTTCTTAAATATCTCCAGAGAGGGAGATTCCACCACCTCCCTTGGCAATTTATTCCAATATTTGACCACCCTGACAGTTAGGAATTTTTTCCTAATGTCCAATCTAAACCTCCCCTGCTGCACTTTAAGCCCATTACTCCTTGTCCTGTCCTCAGAAACCAAGAGGAACAAATTTTCACCTTCCTTCTTGTGACACCCTTTTAGATATTTGAAAACCGCTATCATGTCCCCCCTTAATCTTCTTTTTTCCAAACTAAACAAGCCCAGTTCATGAAGCCTGGCTTCATAGGTCATGTTCTCTAAACCTTTAATCATTCTTGTCGCTCTTCTCTGTACCCTTTCCAATTTCTCCACATCTTTCTTGAAATGTGGCGCCCAGAACTGGACACAGTACTCCAGCTGAGGCCTAACTAGTGCAGAGTAGAGCGGCAGAATGACTTCACGAGTTTTGCTTACAACACAGCTGTTGATACAACCTAGAATCATATTTGCTTTTTTTGCAACAAAAAATTAGGCTATTTCAACTTAAGCTACACCATTTACGTAGCTGAAATTGCATAGCTTAATTTGACTTTAACTCTGCTGTGTAGATGCACCCAGACTGTCTTAAACGGAGGTGACTTACACCATTGCCGTGGCTAAATTTATATCTTAAATTTCCAATCTGGGAGAATAAAGTGATCCTATAAAAAAGGTTTATCTAAAATGTATTTAAAAGAAAATGGTTCTGTCCTCAGCCATGCAGGGGAAGGCTCAAAATACTTCCTGCTCTGGGAATCCTGAGCTGGCAAATACTCCCTAGGTTGGCATCACTGTCGATGGTACAAGATAGAGCAGCCCTTAGGGTGCTATACGATGCACAGGGAGTAAACTTGTTCCTAGGTAGAGTGCAAGAGGGAGCAGTAGAATGCTACCTCACTCCTACCCCATGCCTCATGTTTGCCAGGTATAATTCAGGTGCACTTAAGGTTTGGACATTTCAGTTCAAACACAATCACTTTTTTTTAACTTTCAAATGCAGATGCCGCACACTGATCATCTAAAATTAAATGTAGGCACCTACCTAGAGGTGACCTGATTTTCTCAGATACATATCACTCACGGCTCCCCTGGAGTTCATATGGATTTGTAGATGTTCACTTCTAAAAAATGAGGTCACATCAACTTTAAATATGGATTTAGGAGCCTAGCATTAAACAGCCTAACTGGGAAATGTTGGTTATAAATTTCACATTCAGTTCTTCTTGTCGTATAAACTCAACTTCCATTAACACTAATGTTAATAAAGCAAGGCAAGGATTGACCCCAATTAAGTTCACAGGCAAATGACCTGAAAATGGACTTTCCCTCCTTGCATGGACTTCTTATTATATTATTTCCCAGCTAATCTGCAATTGATATTGCATTATTTTTCATGACCCTAGAAAACATATGCTGAACTGGCAGAGACTTGAACTGAGTAAATAGGGCATCTTCAGCTCAATCATCGATGATTCTATAGTGATATGCACATCTATTATTATGATTACTTATCAATAAAATGCCATGAATCCAACCATAAAAAGACATATACATTCCTCTAGTAGTTTACAAATAAGGGATCTTAGGATTTGATTAACTGTTTGGCTTTTCTTTTCAATTATCTTGATTTGCTTTCGTATATGATACAGTGCCTTTGGTTTTTAGGAGTATTTGCCAGCTTCCGGTTGAAACTTTCTTAACCAGGATTCTCTGGCCTAGCAACATCCAAGGTCCAGCACAGATGTGGCAGAACCAGAGTCTCAGTGTAGGACCAGGGGCAAGGATCCCTGTGGGGCCAGCAGGGCAGTGTGCTGCCTGCAGTGAGCTGACAGCCGAGCCATCCAGCACATGGCAGCAGGTCTGTCCAGCAGGATTGGGAGCCGTGGTAACTCGGCGGGGCAGGGATCTGCAGCGCACAGCTGCCCGGTGGGTCCCAGAGCCCCAGTTCAGTGTGTGCAGCTGCCCAGTGGATCCCTGAGCCATGGCAGCGATGGCAGCCCTCCAGGGCCAGCAGGTGGTGAGGCACCAGCCAAGAGGCCAGCGGGCCAGGTGGGGGGAGGAGGGGCAGCAGCAGGAGGTCCTGATATGATCTCCCCTGGTCCAGCAAAATCCCTCATCTGGGACTAGTCAGGTTCTAAGGGTGCCTGACGAGAGAAGTCCTTCCTGTAGAATCATAGAATCATAGAGCTGGAAGAGACCTCAGAAGGGCATCAAGTCCAGCCCCCTGCTCTTGGCAGGACCAATCCCAACTAAATCAACCCGGCCAGGGCTTTGTCAAGCCGAGAATTAAACACCTCTAGGGATGGAGACTCCACTACTTCCCTAGGTAATCCATTCCAGTGCTTCACTACCCCCCTAGTGAAATACTTTTTCCTAATACCCAACCTGGACCTCTCCCACCACAACTTGAGACCATTGCTCCTTGTTCTGCCGTCTGTCACTACTGAGAACAGCCTTTCTCCATCCTCTTTAGAACCTCCCTTCAGGAAGTTGAAGGCTGCTATCAAATCCCCCCTCACTCTTCGCTTCTGCAGACTAAACAGACCCAACTCCCTCAACCTCTCCACATAAGTCAAGTATCAGAGGAGTAGCCGTGTTAGTCTGAATCTGCAAAAGCGGCAAGGAGTCCTGTGGCACCTTAGGGTATGTCTACACTACAAAGTTAATTCGAACTAACGGACGTTAGTTCGAATTAACTTTGAAAGGCGCTACACTAGCGCTCCGCTAGTTCGAACTTAATTCGAACTAGCGGAGCGCTTAGTTCGAACTAGGTAAACCTTATTCTACGAGGACTAAGCCTAGTTCGAACTTACTAGTTCGAATTAAGGGGTGTGTAGCCCCTTAATTCGAACTAGTGGGAGGCTAGCCCTCCCCAGCTTTCCCTGGTGGCCACTCTGGCCAACACCACGGAAACTCGTATACCCCCCTCCCGGCCCCGGACTCCTTAAAGGGGCACAGGCTGGCTACGGTGCCCGTGCCAGGTGCAAGCCTGCCAGCACCCAACTAGCAGACCCTGAACCTGGCACGGCTCGAGCCAGCCACCCGATGCCCCCCAGCCCTCCCCCTCTTCCCGGGACCAGGCTGGCAGCTCCCGGGAGCTTGCCCGGGACCGCAAGAGGCGGGCACCCGCCTGGTCTAGTGCGGACATCGTGGACCTCATCCACGACCTCCGCACTAGGCACAGGAAAGTGGCCGGCTAGGGCAGGAGAGCTGCCAGCCTGGCCACCCAGGAGCGGGTTGGCATGAAAATCAAGGTGGTCCACTGAGACCCCCGACCCTGAGCCCTGAGCTTACAATGGCTGTACTGGGTCAGACCAAAGGTCCATCTAGCCCAGTAGCCTGTCTGCCGACAGTGGCCAACCCTAGGGACCCTGGAGGGGATGGACCGAAGACAGTGACCAAGCCATTTGTCTCATGCCATCCCTCTCCAGCCTTCCACAAACTTTGCGCAGGGACACCACTCCTACCCCCTGGATAATACCACTCCATGGACCCAACCTCCATGGCTTGATCTCACTTCTCTTTAAACTCTGTTCTAGTTCTAGCCTTCACAGCCTCCTGCAGCAAGGAGTTCCACAGGTTGACTCTTTGTTTTGTGAAGAACAACTTTCTGTTACTAGTTTGAAGCCTGCTACCCATTCCTTTCCTTTGGTGTCCTCTAGTCCTTCTATTATGGGAACTAATGAAGAACTTTTCTGTATGCACCCTCTCTACCCCACTCATGCTTTTATAGACCTCTATCCTATCCCTCCTCAGTCTCCTCTTTTCTATGCTCAGAAGTCCCAGTCTCTTTAGCCTCTCTTCATATGGGACCTGTTCCAAATCTCTGATCATTGTAGTTGCCCTCCCCTCTCCCACCCTCTCTCTTCCCCTCTCCCACCCCCTTTTCCCAGTCTCCCCAAGTTTTGTTCAATAAAGAGAGATTCTATTTTTTACCACCTGTTTTCTTTATTTCGTACATCAGGAAGGGGGGCTAGGGAAGGGTAAGTGGAAGGAGGTGAGGGAGGAATGGGGTACGAGCCCCCGATGGGGAGGACTGGGCTGGCTCTGCGGGCTTCTGGGTGTGGAAGCTCTCCTGCAGCCCCCCAATTGCCTCCTCTCCCCAGATGGCAGCCTGCGGCAAGTGCAGCCGGTCTGATGGCCGAGTGCTGTGATGTGCCCAGTGTGGGCACTCAGGGCACTCCAAGCCAGGACTGCTTTGCAAGTGGGGCACCCCTGAGAACTGTCTGTCCGGGGTGGGGGTCGGGTCCCTTTAAGCACAGCCCTCGGCTAGCCTGAGGCAGCAGCTCCACGCTCTAAGTCCTCCTCTGATGCCCTGCCGGCACTGCTTCCGGCCATTCTTAACCCCTGTTCAGGGTCCACTTAATGTGGACATGCTAGTTCGAATTAGCAAAACGCTAATTCGAACTAGTTTTTTAGTCTGGATCCGTTAGTTCGAATTAACTAATTTGAACTAAGTTAGTTCGAATTAGTGCTGTAGTGTAGACATACCCTTATAGACTAACCGAAGTGTTGGAGCATAAGCTTTTGTGGGCAAAGATCCACTTCGTCAGATGCATGTAGTGGAAATTTCCAGAGGCAGGTATAAATATGCAGGCCAGAATCAGGGTGGAGATGATGAGGTGGATCCAATCAGGGAGGATGAGGCCCACTTCTAGTAGCTGATCTGGAGGTGTGAATTTCAAGAGAGGAGAAGCTGCTTTTGTAGTTAGCTAGCCTATTGAAGATCTTTCATTCTGCAAACTACGATACCCACATGAGGAAGTGAGGAGACAGATTGACAGAGCCAGACGTGTACCCAGAAGCCTCCTGCTACGGGACAAGCCCAAGAAAGAAACCAAGAGAACACCACTGGCCATCACCTACAGTCCACAGCTAAAATCTCTCCAACACATCATTAGTGATCTACAACCCATCCTGGACAATGATCCTTCACTTTCACAGGCCTTGGGAGGCAGGCCAGTCCTTGCCCACAAGCAACCCACCAACCTGAAGCATATTCTCACCAGCAACTACACACCACACCATAATAACTCTAACTCAGGAACCAATCCATGCAACAAACCTCGGTGCCAACTCTGCCCACATATATACACCAGCAACACCATCACAGGACCTAACCAGATCAGCCATACTGTCACTGGTACATTCTCCTGCGCATCTACTAACGTAATATATGCCATCATGTGCCAACAATGCCCCACTGCTATATACATCGGCCAAACTGGACAGTCCCTGCGTAAAAGAATCAATGGACACAAATCAGATATTAGGAATGGCAACATACAAAAACCTGTAGGGGAACACTTCAATCTCCCTGTACACATAATTGCAGATCTAAAGGTAGCCATCCTGCAGCAAAAAAACTTCAGGACCAGACTTCAAAGGGAAACTGCTAAGCTACAGTTCATCTTCAAGTTTGACACAATCAACTCAGGTTTAAACGAAGACTGTGAATGGCTCGATAACTACAAAAGCAGCTTCTCCTCTCTTGGAATTCACACCTCCAGATCAGCTACTAGAAGTGGGTCTCATCCTCCCTGATTGGATCCACCTCGTCATCTCCAGCCTGATTCTTGCCTGCATATTTATACCTGCCTCTGGAAATTTCCACTACATGCATCTGACGAAGTGGGTCTTTGCCCACAAAAGCTTATGCTCCAACACTTTGGTTAGTCTATAAGGTGCCACAGGACTCCTTGCCTCTTTTCCTCATAAATCATATGCTCCAGTCCCCTAATCTTGTAATAGGTTTCTAACTGGGATGATTGCACTCAGAATGACAACGGTATATGCCACACTTTCATATTATGAGCTGGGTGAAATCTTAGTTTAGGTTGAGTTAAAACCTCCTGGGAGATTGGTAGACATGGAGTTACCCTTCAATTAATACAAATTTAAGTATGTCTATTGGTTGAATATTGTTTGGGGCAGGGCAGGAGTGAGAGATGACCTGCAAATTGCATCCACATAAGAACAGAATGAGAGGCGGAAACAACCTGAATAAACAGTTGAAAGCTTTCTCTGGCTGGCCCAGAAAGAATCCTGAGAAGAGGTTTCTGCGTGCAAGGTGCAGGTTCACAGGGTGCTCTTGGCATTATGAACAAAAGACCCTGTGTCCTGCTCTCTGATTCTTTCTGTATTCAGAGATATAGGACTTTGTACATTCTTTGTACACAAACAAAAACTGTATCAAAGGAAACACAGGTTGGACCCCACTAGTCCGGTACCCTCAAGACCTGACTGGTCCAGACAAAGGAGTTTACTGGAGCAGGGGAGGAAAAGGCCTCCATACTATGTGGGGAGGGTGGTGGGCTCTGGGAGGAGGGTGCCGGTCTCCCCACTAGGCTCCCCTCCCCAGCCACCAGGCTCCAGTAGTCCTGAGGGCCCTACTGTCCAGCCAGCTCTGCTGCCCTGCCAGCCCCATGAATTCTGCTGTCCCGCAGGCTCTGCTGCTCTGCTGGCCCCATCCACAACCTCTGTTGCTAAGGCTGACTTGTCCAGGGGTTCTCTGGTCTAGCAACATCTGTAGTCCTGCCAGACCATGGATATTGCTGGACCAGAGAGTTCCAGACCAGAGAGGTTCAACCTGCACTAGACCCCATCAATTCTACTCCCAACTGGAACATCCCCAGGGCCTTGATTATGACTAGCTTCTCAGGTTGAAAGTGGCAACAATATTACACAAAACCAAGTCTGACTATGAAAAGGGACATTTGAAACTGGCTTCACAGAGCCCGATATACAGTTCATTGAAATCAGCTGAGTCTGCCCATTGGTTACAGTGGCTTTGGGTCAGCCTCCAGAGGAGCTGAGATTCTAAATGGAAGCCAACACATGCACTATATACCTTCTACACACTATTACTTATTAATTACAGATCATAGGTATTATTTTAATTGTATTTTTACAAGAATTATTATCAGACTGACTGCTGGAAAGAAAATGATCTTTACTTAGTCACAAGAGATACAGCCTCATAAATTACAGCTCAAGGCATCTTGTGCAGCATTACCAATATGCCACCAAGTCTTCTCTCTAGCAATGAAAGGATGGTAAAACAGTGATGGGCAACCTAAGCTAGTGAGTGGGCCACATGAGTGGCCCTCCTTCATCTCAGTGGGCTGCAAAACTGTTGTACCCAAGACGATCTCCCGAGATAGGGCAGTTTTGCTAACTGCGCGTGCATACCTAGAACTGGCGGGGAATGCCATTTGAACTATAGCAGATCTGTGTTTGGATGCAGAGAGAGCCAAAGGCACTGACAGTCAATGTTGTGTACAATCAACATGCACCTCACTTTCTGTGCCCTTGCTTTACATATGTTTCACCGTAGTAAGACTGGTAGGAAAACAACACCAACAGATATCTCGTGTGTAACACATAGAACACCAATGGGTCGCATGTGGCCCTACGGCCACAGATCGTCCACCACAGTAGTACAGTCACTCTGCCTCATCAACCCTGAAACTTCCAGCAAAGGAGCCACACCTGATGGCAGCAATTTTGAGTCCTGTCTATTACAGACAGGAATAAGTCCATCAGCTCATTTCATTTAGACAAGCCAATAATGTCTTCAGTGGTTCTGCTGATTTGGGTGAAATTGAAATCCATAATCTATGGGTGCAAAGACCCATTCTCTACTAATTTTGAAGGTGCGTATATTTTTCCCCCATTGGGTACATTTTTTTCTGTCCTTTAAGTCCTAGATATTTTATTAATTATAAGAAACTTTTCCTGTTAATTAAGAGGTTCAGTTAGAACAGCCCACAATGTTGTGGCTAAATTAATTCATTAGCGCCTTTAAAAAAATAAAAACACTAACAACCAAAATGTGACCCTCTTGGAGCTGTAGTTGATGCTGCTGTTCCACACCAACTACCATAAAATGTAACTAATTAGGTGAAAAGGAAAGAGCACATCCATTACATAGAAATCAGCCTGTCAGGTTAGCAGTGGGAGTGGGGGAGCACAGTATCAGAGCCAAGATGAATGTCCCCGCTCATTAAGAGAAAGGACTGGTAGAGATGGGAAGGGAGACTTCTGACAACACAGATCGGAATTCTAAGCAATTGTTACTTAATCATATTGGCACGTGAGCCACTGCTGTGCACCAGCATTCTGTAAATGCTATTTTTTCTAAGGCAGGCAGAAGGGAAGTGTAACCAGTAACCTGTGTTTCACTCCATCAGCTCCCTGACAGCCCCGCTTTGGGAAGTTAATCTTTTTTCATTTCGTCTGTCATCTAGTGCTATTCGCATACTCTACAGTAAGTAGGCTTCTAATGAATCTATTTTTGTTTAAGTGACTGCAGCCTCATTTGAAGCCCCACAATGGAAAGTTTCTTTTAGCTCTGTCTTGCCTGGTGGGGTTGTTAGGATTGGCTGACAGCCTGGTGAATCACAGCTGCCTCCATTCGGTTATAAAGTCAAGGTTTTTTTTTAGCGTCAAAAATTATACAATCATGGAACTGGAAGGGACCTTGAGAGGTCATTAAGTCCAGTCCCCTGCCCTCACAGCAGGACCAAGCACCAGCTAGACCATCCCTGACAGGTATTTGTCTTACCTACTCTTAAATATCTCCAGTGATGGAGATTCCACAACCTCCCTTGGCAATTTATTCCAGTTAGGAATAAATTGACAGTTAAAAAGTTTTTCCTAATGTCCAACCTAAACCTCCCTTGCTGCAATTTAAGTCCATTGCTTCTTGTCTTGTCATCAGAGGTCAAGGAGAACAATTTTTCTCCCTCCTCTGCGTAACACCCTTTTAAGGTATCTGAAGACTGTTCATGTCCCCTCTGAGTCTTCTCTTTTTCAAACTAAACAAACCCAATTCTTTCAGTCTTCCCTCATAAGTCATGTTATGTTCCTGTTAATATACAGACAAAGTGGATTTTCATGATACTTTACTAAACTGGATTGAGCTGTCTTCTGCCATGGAAACATAACAGTGCCATGGAAGAGAAAAACTGCATGTGAAATCCTGGACTCTAGCAAGGTGAAGCCCTATTTTTGGTTCGTGTTTATAGACTGCCCTAACAAATATGATTAATAAGCTAATATGATCCTGGGATACATAAAGAGGAGAATAAAGTTGGAGTAGATCACTATTTTACCTTTTTATATGGCACTAGTGTGACAGTTACTGAAAACTCAGTATCCACTTGGGGAGCCCCAATCAAGAAGGCTGTTGGAAAATTGGAGCGGGTTCAGAGAAGAGCCCTGAGATGGAATAAAGGTTTAAAAACCACGCCTTATAGCGATAGACACAAACAGCTTAATCTGTTTAGCTTAACAAAGGGAATTTTAAAGGGTGATTTGATGGCAGTCTCTAAATATGTACATATTGAACAAATATTTAATAACTAGCACATTTATCTGGCATTGCTAAGATCTTTAAGGAGGTGCTCAGTGTAGGGGTCTGAGGGTGTGGGGTGTGCAGGCATCATGATTTGGGGGCTGAGGAGGCACTCTGAGCAGGGGACTGTGTATGTGTGCATATGAGCCGCTTGCTCTTATCCTTCCTGTCTTTCCCCTCACCCTCTGAAGAAGGGGAACAATCAGCAATGTCCCAATGCACATTTTTAGGGGGGGGAGTTCAGCCCCTGCCTTCCCTAAAAGGTGCCTGGGGGTGGGTGGCTCCAGGTTGGGTTCAGTTCCAGATTGGGGGGTGTCCCTCCAGCCAGCCCATTTCACCTGCCCAGTGATTCTGTTTCTTTTCTATATAGTTTCCTGAGAAGCAATCCCACTCCAAGAACATCCCATTTTCCTGGCATAACCAAATTCTTACCTTACTTCAAGTTATGATAAAAAGAAACTATATACCAAACTTGTGGTACTAGCTCTTACCATTTAGGAGTTCTTGAACAAACAGACAAACAGACAAACTCAAATATATAGTAGATGGGCTCTTCAGTCTAGCAGAAAATGTTTTCACCTGATCCAATGCTTGAAGTTGAAGCTAAATAAATTCAGAATGGAAACAAGAAGTAAATTTTTAGCAGTGAGAGTAAAGAGAAGAAAAATTTCCTCGAACATTTTTGACTAAATTTTGAAAAATTGAAAAAATGTCAGCCATTCATTAGAACTTTTGTGAATGCAGATTGACTTGAGCACAGTTACAAAGAATTTGTTTTAAGAACTACTAGAACATTTTGAATAGTGATAGAGATGTAGCCGTGTTAGTCTGGGGTAGCTGAAGCAAAATGCAGGACAATGTAGCACTTTAAAGACTAACAAGATGGTTTATTAGATGATGAGCTTTTGTGGGCCAGACCCACTTCCTCAGATCAAATAGTGGAAGAAAATAGTCACAACCATATATACCAAAGGATACAATTAAAAAAAATGAACAAATATGAAAAAGACAAATCACATTGCAGAACAGGAGGGGGATGCAGGGGGGGGGGGAGAGGAAGGAAGGTAAGTGTCTGTGAATTGATGATATTAGAGGTAGGGAGAGTGGGATGTTTGTGAGTTAATGGTATTAGAGGTGATAATTGGGGAAACTATCTTGGTAATGGGTGAGATAGTTCAAATGTTTGTTGAGTCCTTTTTGGAAAGTGTCGAATTTTAACATGAATGACAGTTCAGAGGATTCCCTTTCAAGTGCAGATGTAAAAGGTCTTTGTAGCAGAATGCAGGTGGTTAAGTCATTGAGAGAGTGTCCTTTCTGGTTAAAATGGCAAGAAACTG
This sequence comes from Pelodiscus sinensis, assembly GCF_049634645.1. NCBI lineage: Eukaryota > Metazoa > Chordata > Testudines > Trionychidae > Pelodiscus > Pelodiscus sinensis. The sequence goes on from NC_134711.1 coordinate 314,661,147, forward strand.
TTTTCTCTTTGTGATCTTGTCTGATATCTGTTTTGTGGGCATTAATCCTTTGGCGAAGTGTCTGAGATGTTTGTCCAATGTACATAGCAGACGGACACTTTCGGCACATGATAGCATAGATTATATTTCTGGATGCGCAGGAATATGTGTTCTTGATCTTATAATATGTGGGCTCCCCCCAGCAGACCAGGGAGACAGGGAGCAAAGCGGTGGAGAACCCGGGCGGCGGGACTGCGGCGCTTCTCGGTCCCGCTGCCCACGCAACTCTGCCTCGGGCTTCCTGTAGTCAGCCGCTGGTCAGTTTCAGCAGCGGCTGAATCTGGACGCCAGTTCTGACTTACATACAGATTCATCTTAAGAACAAAGCTACAGTCCCTATCTTGTACATAACCCAGGGACTGCCTGTACTACAATGCACTTGGATCTTAAAAACTAAGCAGAGAGTATTTGGTTGAGAGACTTTCAAGGAATTCGCTTTGTGTGTGCTATTGGTGTACATTTTCTTTTGAGTCTGTGTTGAGTCAATGAACCCGGATGGTGCAAGGAATCCATGTAGAAGAGGATAAAAAGGAGCGCCACTTTTACTTTTTCTGTACAATTCATTATTTTGTATATTTCCATTGTCTCTTTTTTTCTATTAGGTCTTGTCTTAAGAAATAAACAGTTCCCATATTTCCAAGACATGTCAGATGTGGAGCACACATACAATGGGCTGAATATTGCAAACACACATTTAACTTCACATATGTCAGTAGCTCCATTCAAGTCAATTGTGTTTTCAAATATACAGAAAAATATACTTTTTGTATATGTAATTTTGTATGACAAGACATGCTTGAAGTCAATTGAACTGTTTGTGTATGTGTGTATATGCACATGCTTGAAATGAATGGAATTACATCTGTCTATGTGTGTGTAAAGTCTAGGATGTGAGTATTAGTAGGACTGGGGCCTATAACTCATTTTAAATAAATGGAGCTGCCCTTTCTTGAGCCCAGCCGGGGCACTGTTGCCGGGCGACCAAACGCTTTCCCAACTGGTAGAGAGCGGGGTCCCTCAGGTTGGGGTATTGGTTCGGGGTGGAGGACCCGGAGATAAATAAGGGCACGTGGGGGTCAGAGGAGGAGATAGAGGAGAGAAGAGGAGAAAGAAAACAAACAAGCAAAAAAAAAAATCCCACATACACCAAAAGGACTTGGAGTGGAAAAGAGGCACAGAGGAGGAAGAGATGGGGGGAAGGAGCCTGCAGGGGGGAAGGGCATTGAGGACTGCAAACACCTTGAAGGAATCCCAGGAGGGCAAAGAGTCTGGTGAGAAGGGGGGAGGAAGCAGCCCAGGGCAGTGAGGGTGGGGAGAGGGTCACACAAATTCATTTAGCATTTTAGGGGGTCGTGGTATCGCAAAGTTTGAGAACCCCTGGGTTAATGCCTTCTTGTCATGTCTGATGCATTAGTCATCAAAATGTTAACAAATATGCTCAGCACAGGTATTTCTTCATTCATCAACAAAATGCAGACACCCATGGGGAACATAAGGAATGCTTCAAACCAGAAAAGGAAGAGGAAAATCAGATCTAATAAAAGCAGGAGGAGGTAATTACTAATGTTGGAAATTTAACAGGATACTGTAATAAGGTTAGCACATCCTAATAATAGCTATCTCTTATATAGTGATCTCAGAGCACTTTACAAAAAGAGGTAAATATCATTATACCCATTTTACAGCTAGAGACTGAGGCACACAGAGGGTGTATTCAGCAAATGTAGGTTCCCCTAGAGTTTTGTGTTCCATATGATTACATTCCACATACAGAAATGGCACCTTGTGAATAAATCAGTGTGTTTTCAACAAACCGGTGGCTATCATCTCAAATTATTTATATTTGCCCTTTGACATAATTACTATAAATATGACAGCAAAAAGATATTTCTAGTATGCATTAATTAAATGACTGCTTAGAAAGATAGCAGTCTCCTATTTTCATGGACGTGTAAAAGAAAGCAACACTCAATACAGGTTTTTGGACTTCTTTCATTGGCAGATATTTTTTTTAATACCAAAGGAAAAATTTCTGATCTGAGATCCTCCACTGTATCTCTCTGAATAAGTCATGACTGTAAGAGATAATCAAGAAATTAGAAAGTGCAGGCCACATTCTGAACTTGTGTAAACAAGAATAGCTTCTAATGGGATATGGGAAAAAATACCCTAGCTGGCTTTCCCTGCACTGAAACAACAAAATAAGTCATCTACACAAAGACTATACTAAAAGAGAACAAAGTTGTGCTAAAAAACAGCAAGCAAATGGTCTGCTGTTTTTTTTCTGTAACAGACTAATGCTAGTTATTCTGAAATAATGGTGCAGTGTAGACACACTGTTGGAGAGGCACAGTGTCACAACTGGCTCTGCCTGTCCCCATGGAATCAATGAGGCTTCCGGTGGGTGAAATCAGATAGGGTATGTCTACACTACCACCCTAGTTCGAACTAGGGTGGTAATGTAGGCAACCGGAGTTGCAAATGAAGCCCTGGGATTTGAATTTCCCGGGCTTCATTTGCATAAAGCCGGGCACCACCATTTTTAAATGTCCGCTAGTGCGGACTCTGTGCCACGCGGCTACACACGGCACGGAGTAGGTAGTTCGGACTAGGCTTTGTGAAACGAGGAGTAACGGTAGTTCGGACTAGGAAGCCTAGTCCGAACTACCTAGTCCATGCCGCATGTAGCCGCGTGGCACAGAGTCCGCACTAGCGGACATTTAAAAATGGCGGCGCCCGGCTTTATGCAAATGAAGCCCGGGAAATTCAAATCCCGGGCTTCATTTGCAACTCTGGTTGCCTACATTACCACCCTAGTTCGAACTAGGGTGGTAGTGTAGACATACCCATAGCGACATCTGGGGGTTAGTTTGTTAGTTCCCTAGGGAAGGGACTGCATCTTGGTAATTTCGTCAAAAGTACCCAGAATTTTGGGAGCTCAGTGCTGACTTAAGCCATTGGGAGTCCCTATTAAGGGCCAGATCCGGAGCTGATGTCAAAAGAAACTCAATGGCAGTGAATAGCCTTGTAGGCAATGGAGCAATGCTGATCTACATTTTAAAAATGAACAACAGGATCTTTTTTATTTAAACAAATGCAGTACCATATTTAACTGGCTGTCTAAACAGCCTTATGGGGTATGTACATTACTATTATTATTCCACTTTTGCATGGACGAAACTGGAGGACAGTGAAACTCTCCCAAATTCGGAGTTGGAGACTCTGTTAGGGCATGTCTACACTCTGTAAAGATCGACCGTCCAGAGGTTGATCTTCTAACATGTGATTTAGCAGGTCTAGTGTGACCTCCAAATCAAATGTTGAGGGTAGCTCCACCAGAGTCCGGTAGTCCTCATTCTGTGAAAAGTAAGATCCTATCAGCCTCCCACAGTATAGATACTGTTGCGGCTCAGTTTAAGGTAAGCCAATTCCCTTGTGTACCTTAAGCTGACCTGCCTGGTCTAATGTATACCAGGCCTCTGAGAGTTCTTTATTTTCCACATCCATGCTCAAAGCAATATATTGAACTTCTTAATGGCTAAAATTATTGCAATCCTTTGTGTCAAGTCAGAGCTTCAGAGAGTATTGTGCTGGTCTAATCCAAAGCAGGCCAGTAAACAAATAGGGAAGACTCCCAGGAATATCAGGATGCTTTGGATTGGATTGGCTTCAATGTTAGTGCAAAAATGCCATTGATTCCAGCATGGCATACAGATTATTATGAAATAAATCTCTCACCTGTGCTGCCATCACACATGCTGTTTTAGTTCCCTTTGCCCAAAATGTCATACGCCGTTCAGAATAGATTGTGAATCTAAGCATTTACTTCTAAATAAGCTTTACCAATGGCAGCTGTTACACTAACTACAGCCACTTTTAACAAGTAATATGTACTTGGCCTTTTTCTAGTAGCAATCTCTAATTGTATGGCTTCCCACTTATTCCTTTTATTTTTCCTTCAGCTTTCCAGTGAGAGAAAGTAAGCAAGGGTCTTATACCATTATTTAGTAGTTAGCTCTAGCAGTAGCATATTCCCACCCAAGAACTGTCAGTGAGCTACAGTAGAGTAAATTTTGTTTATTTTGATTCTAAGGAGCCATTTAGATAATAACTCTGCTCTTAAGTGCTTATATAGCCCTAATTACCATTCAACAGCCCTCTGAGGAACCAAAAGAACTGTTATCCCCATTTTACAGATTGGGAACTGAGGCAAAGTACTAAAAGTTTTGACTAACATTACACACAAGGTTGATTGTAGATCAAGGTATTGAACTCATATCTTTCAAGTCTCAGGCTAGTCACCTAGGGTGAGTCTAGACTACAGGGTTTTGTCGACAAAAGTGGACGTTTGTCGACAAAACTATACCTGCGTCTACACTGCTGCTGAGTTCTGTCCACATAACATCGACAGAACTCAGCAGTTTTGTCAACGGCGGTAAACCTCATTCTACAAGGAATAACACCTTTTGTTGACAGAGTTCTGTCGACAGAAGGCGTTATTGCGTCTACACTGTCCTTTGTGTCTACACTGTCATGTCAACAAAGCGGCTTGCTTTGTTGACAGAACTGGATGTAGTCTAGACGCTCTTTGTCGACAGAAGCTTTGTCGATAGTATCTGTTGACAAAACTTCTGATGACAAAAGCCTGTAGTCTAGACGAACCCCAAGTCAGTAGACTACCCTGTCTCTCTTGCAGAAAAGAAACAGTGGAGGATGAAGCAAAATCCAGTGCTGTCCATTATGCCTTTCACAAACAGCAGGACACATCAGCCCTTGTGTTCTTCCCCACATAGACAAAATGTAGGAAAAGTGTGCCTGTGGTCAGTACAGTGCTTGGAGCAGTGTGGGGATAGAGAATGGCCTCATTTTAGCCATTCTTCTCAGACAGAATCTCCTGAGAATTTTTCAGCCAAACTAATAATTCTTTACTTAACATGGGTGAACCCTTTTTTCCCCCAGCGAGACTTATAATTTAGTCAAATTTGGGTTCATTTTCACAGACACCAAAGAGCACATTCATGTCACCAGGGTAATTCACCCACGTGCAAAATTTCAAAAAACTTACTCTAAAGGATGGGGACCCCAGGGCTTTTCAGGGAAACTGCTGTAATAATTTTTAACACAGAGGAAAATATGTTATTTTGGCCTAACCTCATTCTTGGAAATAGCTGCATTATTTTAGCTAAAACTTCCCCAAACCATTCAGCCAGAAACAGACACTCTGCATGAGATATTTCAAGATGAATAGTTCAGGTTTGGCAAACCTTTAAGCAACTAAACAGGGTCTTATAAAAGAAAATGTTGCCCTAAGGGTAGGTGTTGCTACTTGCAAAGCCTATAATAAGTAACAGTAAAAATAGATGCACAAATACTGCTGAAGTGAATGTGTTTAAAAGTTTGAAAGAACATTGGCAATATCTGCCTAGCTCTGGGAATTTAGTCTTGTTTTTTTATTCCACTGACACATATGCAATTGTAACTCTGTTTCCTACCTCTGTGTTAATCTTGCACTGAGTTACAAAAGCAAAAGCCCAAAATATTCAAAATGACCTCTCAATTTTCCAGTCCCACTGTGCTTGATGCAGAACCAGAAAGTGGAGCAGAACCAGAGGTGGCTTTATACCATCTTCTATCCCCCCCAATATTTAGGCTAGTATAAAGTACAGCAGCTGGAAAACTTCTGTAAATTCATACTTCACTGCCTCTAGGTCTGTTGTGGAAGCTGGGGATTTCAAGGGTTAAGGATGCTCCAGCTACACCAATTTTCCTGTGAATGCAACTTTCCAACCGTGGCCTTGTGGGGGCTCCACACACTCAGTGATCCACCATGTGCACTACTGAAGCTGTGCAACGCAGCTGGAGCAGACTCAAGAATGAAAAACTCTTGGCATAAACAATGTAAATGCCAATAAATGACATAAGGCTGCTGGGTAGAGTTAATGACAAATTATTTGCTGAACATCTTAAAGCATCTTCTCAGAGGTCGATAAGTAACATTTGTGCTCCACACAGGTTTTCATAAACAACTAGTAGATATTGCTGAGCCAGAAAGTCAAAGCCGTTGCCTTCTATTATACTGCATTTCCTTTTATTCATCCTCCCACATGTTATGGGCCATGGACCAGTGTTCCAAGGGGAAGTGTTGGAAACACGATCACACGACAAATATGTAACTGGATGGGACAAAGCACTCAATAACACACTACAGTCTGTTAACAATCCTGCAGTGGCCCCAAAAGGATAACTGACTGAAATTGGCCTTTGAAGATTTTGATTTCTCTGATTTTGTGATCTTGAGAAAGGCAACAGTCTTAGCCTTGATCTACACTAGGGAGTTATTTCAAAATAACTCTTCTTATCTCAAAATAACAAGAAGAGTGTCCACACTACTGAGCCTGTTATGTTGAAGTAATGGGCTGGTTATTTTGAAATAATAACTCCTGCTTTCCATGCAGAATAACCCTTATTTTGAAATAGTTACTGTCATCAGTCTGGGTTTCAGGGTTGTCTCAATGGGTTCCTTACAGGTCATTTACTCCATCGATGGTAATAAACTTTCAGCCATATGCGTGCATGCTCCCCTGTCTAACACGTTAAACCTGTGCACTTGAGTCAACACAACTGACTCTCAGAGAGCCCCAAGAGAACACAAATCAAATAAGGATTAAAATCACCAGAGCAGGTTTATTGCCAAATTACATACACAAATAGTTGTCAGCAGATAGACTCGCCACTGTGCCACTACATCTGATGTAAGCCGTGACAATGTGCTTATGTAACCCACACACTTGGGCTATGTCTACACTGGAGCGATCTTGCGCCAGAAGTATGCAAATGAGGCTAAGCATGGAATATCGCTGAGCCTCATTTGCGTATCTAATGAGCCGCCATTTTGCAGACGAGGCTCTTGCACCAGAAGGAGCTGTCTACACTGCTCCTTCTTGCGCAAGAACAACCCTCTTGCGCAATGCCATTATTCCGGAAAATAACCAGCGTGGCGGCATTGCGCAAGAGGGTTGTTCTTGCACAAAAAGGGGCAGTGTAGACAGCTCCTTCTGGCGCAAGAGCCTCTTCCACAAAATGGCGGCTCATTAGGTATGCAAATGAGGCTTGGTAATATTCCATGCTTAGCCTCATTTGCATATCTCTGGCACAAGATTGCGCCAGTGTAGACATAGCCCTAGTGTGGTTACTAAGCAATGCAAGTGGTACCTAGACCACAGCAACAGTTAAGACCAAGAGACTTCTACAGCAGGGGCTAGGAGCCTGCTGGCTTTTAGCTCAGAGGGTAGAGGCTCCTATACTCAGATCCCAGGTTCAAATCTACCCTGTGGTGGTTACACTAGCACCCATTAACACCATTATGCCCCCCCATAGTCTGCCGGAGATCACCCTTTGCAGTGCCCTTTTATAGACACATACGAACAAATTACATCACTTCTGATGTACCAGCTTGCCACCTTCTGTTACCTAGTTACTACCCGTTACCTCAAAGAACTGGGGCTTACTTACTATCCTCCATGCTGTTAACTTCGACCTGGTCCTGAACTTCAGTCAGTAGGTACATTAGATTTTGGGGAGTCGGTTGGTACCAAGAGGTTTCTTATTGAGATTTTCTGCTACTCCCCTCTGACTTACAGCCTGTACTTGATCTAGTGCCTCCGTATGTTCTTCTATGCTTGACCAAACTTATATAATCATATAATTATCAATAGGGCCTCTTTCCTGGCTGCTGTGTTACTGAACCAACGTCTTGCTTATTGGATTCCAGGCCAGTTGCTGTTTTTATATTTCAGGCCTTTATTCAGGCCTGCTGACTCCATGTTACCAACCCTCTACTTACTACAGTTATTTTGGGAGTTATTATTTTGAAGTAAGTTATTTCAAAATAATTTCCTAGTATAGACATGCCCTTAGTGAGAGAGAAAATCCTTGTATGGGTGGAGTAACTTTAGCATGTTGTAAGCCCATCACTAACTCCACATGGTAGGCCTACCTGATCGAGGCCTGGGTACCAAAACCCAGCACAGCTTATTGTGATTTCCTGCCTGTCAGACTGACTCTATGATGATGGATGTATAGCACCATTTGGGGAGTGAGCCACATAAGCAAAAATTCCTTCCAGGGAAGCCTATACTGTGCAGAGATGCAAAACCTCACTGGAAATGTTATACCAGCTGTTTAATTCAGAAGTCAAGGGGACGCTTCACATTAGCTGTTTGATACTCCCTGGGCGGTAGGTGAATTGTTGACAAGGGAGGTCAGGGAACCCTTCCAGAAGAGCTCCTCACCCCATCCATCAAGCAGGCTTGTGTTGATTCCCATCTATCACCTGTGCAATATCACAGAAGTTACTGTATACCTACAACTGCTCTAGCCAGCAAACACACAGGCACATATAACAAGGGAACACAATGGATGGGATGGGCTGTTGTCCCTTAACCTGTTTCATTGCTTGTGCCATGTGTGTGGGGAGTGATCTTTGATTTTGTTGGGCCTGCCTTTTTCCTTGGTTGGCTGTTCTCTTTGGGAGACAGCTTAGTAGGCTGCATAGCCCACTTTTCATAGGAGACAGAGCTCCGCTCCATGCTGGCTGCTGCTGAGTTGTGCCCAAGGGTTCCACTTCTTCTCCTTGAATGTAGAGTAGCTATTGACTGTGGTCCACTGACATTAGCAGTGTCAAGACTTAGCACAAAGTACAATTGAACTTTGATATGTGTAGACATATGTTTCTATCTTGTCACATACTCGCAATCATTTTCTCTAGTATAAAAACTCAGCTATATCTTATCATAAGAAACAAAGCTCACAAACTTTCAGAGGGGTAGCTGTGTTAGTCTGTAACATAAAAAACACCCAACACCTTAAAAATCAAATGGTCCTGTAATACCTTAGAAACAAGCTCACAAAGTTACCCACATTTCTAGTTACAGGTTTGTTCACTCAGAGTGGCCAAGAGCAAGTAATTGCTCATGTTAAAAACAGCCGCATGTTTCTTTTAATCAATATGGTGATTTTAAACTGATGCTATGCTCAACTTCCCAAGCATAGAGAATCTGGGACAGGCCCAGAGCCATTGTTAGTTGAGATACATGAATAATTTTGTAAGGAATCATGAAAGGGATTCAAAGTGAAGTGAGAGAATTAATTCACAAATTATAGTTAATGCACTGTAAGATTATGAGATGTTCAAATAGAATAAAAAAAAGCTGTAAATACTGCATGCAGAGCCACCTCATAATAAAGAATTGACACACTAAACAGAGACTGGTTTGATGGGGAAGAAATACATCCTTGCCACTTGTCACATAGTATTCCCAGATGAAGTACATAAATAAACATGCCATTCACACATAGCACTTCTTCCTACAAAGCTGTCAGGGAAGTGAGGTGTAAGAATAATACTGGAGACCCAGGTGGCACAGGAAAAACCTAGGTTGTGTCTTGTTTCTTCTGGTAGAGAAAAGGGAAAAGGATGTATTAGGCCACACAGAGCTATTATCAGTTCTATGACTCCACTGGGCCTGGATTCACCACTCCATCCGTGCACAGCATGGAGAAGGGAGATGAAAGAGAGCTGGTTCCTTAGATAAGGAAGCTTGGTCCTCGGGGAGGTTATGTCAGGAATCTGGGCTTGCAGCAGCATTAGTGTTGATGCAACCTCATCAGTATGTCTGCAACAGGTTTCCTGACTGACCACATGATTGGCATAAAGGGGCAGCAGGCTGGCTCTGTGACTTCTCCTGTGTTACCTGGTTCCTACTGTTTCTGCCTTGCACCTAGCCTTGATGTAGTCGTACTCCTGTTTGGAACCCCTCATTGCCCTCATTCTGCTTGCTCCAGCTCCTGAGCACCAGGCCATCAGCTCTGTTATCAGCTTCTGATTTAGGGTTGCCAACTCTTCTGATTTCATCAGGAGTCACCTGGAATCAGGCTTATTCTCCTAGAGGCTACTGCAGCCAGTCCCGGAGATTTTAAACTGCTAAAAGTCCTTGCCTGCTCTGGTCCCACACCACTCTTGGAAGCAGCCAACATGTCCCTGCAGCTCTGAGGCAGGAGAGCACTCAAGAGGTGTCAGCACACTGCTTCCTCCCAAGCACTGATTCTACTGATCCCATTGGCGAGGAACTGCATCTAATGGAAGCTGCAGGGGTGGCATCTGCCACGTGTCGAACCCTGTTGCCCTCCCATGGACCATACGGACATGCCAGCTGCTTCTGAGAGTGTCACGGAGCCAGGTCAGACAGGATGCTTGCCTTAGCCCTGCTGCGCTGTCAGCCATGACCTGCCTGAGTTAACACTGTGTGGCTGCAGCCTGCACTCTGAACCAGCACCCCATATACTCTCCCATGCTCCAAACCCTTTTCCACACTCCAACCCCCTAACTCAGCTTTGAATCCCCTTCTGCACCTACTCTTTCCCAGAGCCTGCATTCCACACTTCCTCCAGGACCTCAACCCCCTGCCCCAGGCTCAGCGCAGAGCCCCATCCCAGTCTGAATCCCTCTGTGAAAACTATGCTCCATTTTTAGCCTGCTAGCTCAGAGCCAGCACAGATATGTCATCTGGAGCTGGTATTTACACCTTCAGCATGTATTGCAGACATACCTGGAGAGGCACATCACAGAATTTCACCCTTTATCTACATGGGCAGTTCTGCATGTTCTGTTCTCATTTGAGGAACGGAACTTCCACTGCCCTGTAGATCTACATTGCAGGTCTCTTCTCTGTGGCCTGGACTCCCTTCCATCAATCTATTCATAGTTTCATGTGCACATGCTAAGGTAATGTAGCATATTCAGTGGAAATCTGAAGTGTTCTGAAAGTGATAAATATAAAATGAATGCAGAATATAACATAAAGAACTTTTTAACCTACCTGGTCACTCAGTCATGGATTTAAAAGTAACTGTTTCTACAAAGGAATTTCACTAACCGATTGCAAAGAGAGTCTGCCAAACTGGAATTCATCAACAGATTTGACCCTGGGTTTAAATAAAGACATTAACTGGTTGGCACATTACAAAACCAATTTCTCCTAATATTGACATCTGCATTTCCACATTAAAAGTTATGTATGGGACACATCCTGCCCACTTAATCAGCCTCATTAACATGGGTTCTACAATTGACAGGTACTACTTCTGCTCTTGGTTTCTCTTATTTCCATACTAATTCATCTGATGAAATGGGTTTTGCAAATGAAAGCTCATGATTCTGTATATTATGGTTAGTCTCTAAGGTGCCACAGGACTACTCATTGTTTATAAAGAACTGTAGTTAGTCTCTTACACAATGCTCATCACCATGCTGTCTGGGCCAAGATTCAGCAATTCATCCTTATTCAGCAACTCAATTTAGCACTTGCTTAATTTTGCATATGTGTTTTACGTGCATGGAGTTAAGCACTGGCTTAAGTTTTTGCAAAACAGGAATTGACTTCATCACATGTTTAAATATGTTGCTGAAATGAGGGCTGAACATCTTCTATATACAAGAGGTATACAAGGCAAGAAAAAGGAAGCAAGGTGCTGAGTTGTTTGTTTTATTTTTGCTATTATTATTTGGTTTTGAACACAGAATAAAATATATTGGAGTCAAATATTTTCTTCCCTTGATGATGTAAACCTAGAAAGGTCAAAGCATCTATACAGATTATGCTATCTCATTAATTTACAGAAAATAAAGAGGAAATTCAAATATAATTGTAATAAAAGCTAGTCTGTTCCTCCACTGCATCCGGCAAGGATGTGATTAACAAGAAAACTTATTGCTATCATGCCTTAAAGCTCTTTCAGAATTATAATGTAACTTAACAAATAGATTTACAACAGTGACATGTGCTAATGGTTGCATTATCACCTAATAATGTGGCACTCCTATTAACATGTCTCCGTTTAGGTTCCCTAATGAACATTCACTTCTATTGTAAAAGACAGTGAAAAGAAAGTTATTGCATATTAAATAGTACCATGTGTTTAATTTAGCATATTTTTGGAAGATTAACATGTCCATTTTCATCTGCTTAGAATCTATGGATCAGTTTCCACTGGTATAAATGTAAATGGGTGGATTATTTAGATTTTTGTGTTCAATATTCCATTCGAATTTATAAAAATCAAATCTATCCAAATACTTGACATTAATTAATACAGTGCTGGTTAGACTGTGTAATGGTGCCCAGTTTTAAGGACATCTGTATAGTTTTCTACATTCCTCTCACATTTTACATTGTTTAAGTGTGATTATTATTTTCTTCTCAAGAAATACTGGTTAGTCATTCCTTTTGAACTTTTATTGCTGCAAGGCGGTTGCAAAGAAAGATAGAACTGATTCTTTCACACCATTTTTACACTGGCAACTTCATTGACTCCAGCTCAGTTATTGCTAATTTACACAAGTAAAGTGAGAAAACAAATAATTCCTGATGTTTAATATTTTTCTCTAAAGTGTTGAGATCTGGCCTCCATCAAGTGTCTTGTTCTGGAGGCTTATATCCATCTGAAAATCAGTTTTATACACTGTGGTTGGACCATCTGCCAAACTATACACTACCAATTTCTAACTGCAGGTGTGAGTCAAGACAGTAACATCCCAAACAAGTCTCATTAATGCCGGCCCTGCCAGATGCCTCATCTCATCATTGTCATGTTTCCATTATGCCTCTGGAATTTAGGGCAGTGACAAAGCACCTTCACTCCCATTGGTTTCTGGCGAGTCTCTGAATGGTTTCCCAGCTATGCCCTAGGTTTTTCAACTCAGCTATCACAGTTTTGGGTTGTTTTTTTCTTGCCTTCAGGTGTATATCTTGTTGCCACACTGGTGATAGAATCAGTTTCCATCCAAAGCACATGGCCAATGAATCTTCAGTGCATCCAAATAAAAATGCTGCTCATATCCTCTTGGCTGCACAGTGTCAATTGATCGTGGTTTGAGGTTGTTTTAGCCCAAAAGATATGGAGGATGTTTCTGAGGCAGGTTGTATGCAATGAAAACAGTTTGGTCATGTCGTACTTATTTCCTAGCATTCTGCATTATAAAATAATGTTGAAAGTACACAGCTCTGATAAATCTTGAGTATGGTTTTGGTGTTGTATTTTGATGATTTTCAGACTGTATTTAAGCTCCTAAAAGTGTTCCCAGATTTACTAATTTTGTTCTGGATATCTTGGCTTGTTCCACCACTCTGGCTGATGGTGCTGCCCAAGTATGTGCATGTTTCTGTTTGGCTGAGAATGTTAGCCTTTATCCTTATTGGTGTAAATGAGGGAAAATTAAAGGCCATAATATGTTTCTTACTGCAGATTATTTTTAGTCCATTCTGCTGGCTGAATGTGTTGTTTTTTTTCTTGTATGTGGTGTAGGTTATGTGACAGGAGAGCAAGATCATCTGTGAAGTCCAGGTCTTCTGGGAATAAAAATATGTTCAATTAATGCCTCTTGGCATGTCTTCAGTTGTGAGCTGCATTACCCAGTCAATGGAAATGTTAAAGAGTATTGCAGACATGGCATACCCCCAACATACTCCTGTTTTGACTTCAAAACCGAGTTAACTATGATCAACATGAGGAGACCTGTGGCACCTTAAAGATGAAAAGATTTATTTGGGCATAACCTTTCATGGATAAAAACCAGATACACAAAATGGGCTTTTGCTCACAAATATTTATGCCCAAATAAATCTTTTCATCTTTAAGGTGCCACAGGACTCCTAGTTATTTTGGCAGACTTCCATGGCTACCCTTCAGAGACTGGTGATCAACACTGGAAGTAAAGTTTAAATAGAAACTTTTGATCATGTTGATTAAATGGAGAGGGATTCCATATGCCCAACACAATGTGTCATAGGCTGCTCCTGGGAATCCTATCTAAAGCCTTCTCAAAGTCGATGAAGTTATCTAAGATACCTCTTGTTTAAAGCCATCAGCATTGCACTGATCATCATAAGTCCGAGATATCAACCATCTTTGTTGTGTCCTGGAATACGTTTATTTCCAAATTGAGGGACTGCCTGAAAGTCCCTGGTCACTGGAGCTGCCTTGGGGATATGTTTGCATTTCCTTATTCTCTCCACACATGTTACTTCTCTGATTGGACAGGTGAGGAATCTCCTAGTTTTTCTGTTGTCAGACATTGGCCTTCTTTTGGCTTTATTTCCTTGTGTGTGGTGTTCATGTTGTTGTGTGTAAAGGCCACTTCTGCTTTACACATAAGCACAGTTGAGTGTGAGTTGGATGCATTTTCCTTTCTTTCCTTTTTATTTTTCCCTCTTATGTCCTAGGATTCACGCTACAATGCCCCAGTTCCTTTGGCTGGCCTTTTCAAGTAGAGGTCCTTGCGTAAGAGAGATGGGTGAGGGAAATTGTAGTAACATCATGTAGCACCAAGAGAAAAAAAGTACTGGAACCACATATGTGTTGTGGGAACAAAGAAAGGGCAGTTCTGTTAGCCAAAACATTCATTACACCCAGAAAATGTGTATGTAAAGAATTTGCATGTGCAAAACATCCTTTCCCATGCTCACAGACCAACAAGTCAAACACATTTTTAAAGCTTGCATGTTTTGTAGGTGCAATTGCATTTGCTCAACTATTTGCATATGAAGGAAGTGTATTTTTGCTGTTGGTATTTGAAGGTTTGGGCCTGTCTGTATACCACATCATTTTAAAACCCAGCACAGTTTCCTTTGCAGTCTACAAAAACAAATACTAGGATTTGGTCACTTGCAGTAAATTCTTTTGCAAACAACCTCAGTCATTAATCCTTGCTTAGTATGTTTCCTTATAATCACAGTCTGCACTTTGAACTTGGCAAATCAAATATAAGAAAATATAGTATCTTTCTTGTGCTTTAGCTCAGGCTAAATATGTCTAAAAGGAATTGGGCACTGCTTTGGGACAAAATTTCACATCTGCAAGGGCACCTTTTTTTTTTTTTTTTTTTTTTTTTTTTTTTTGATTTCTCACTGCTTCCTAGGATCTCTTTAGCAGCTGTGGGTTTTGGGTGGCCAGCATTGGGAAAGCTGATCAGGTGTCAAAGTGCCAGCTGTGTGACTCACTGCAAGTTATTTTCAGCATTGTTAGCAAAGCAAAACGGGAGCTAGTGCAGAATGGTAGCAGTCCTAGCCGATAGCAAGGAAATATCTTTGCGGAAGCATGGTTTCAATTGAACCAAGTTACATGGCTTGAAGAAATGTATTGCAGTTGGATCTAAAATAATTTTGTTAAAGAGAAGCCTTTCCATGTTCCACCAGATGTGTAGATACATAAACACAGCCATACACACCTCTGCCTTCTGCACTTTAATCACTCAGGTGTGCCAAACCCTGCATCGTGCCTGCACATTACAATACATCATACAGACTACTCAGGGTCTATAATGTGGTCTCACCCTGCAGTACAACACCATGGTGCTTCAGGGCTGGAGCACCCACAGAGAAAAATTAGTGAGTGCTCAGCACCCACCAGCAATCATGCTCCCTCCCCTATCTCCTCCCCACACTGCCTCTTGCCCACTCATGGTCCCGAAGATCAGCTCCTCCTCTTCACTCTCCGCATGTCCCCCCTCTATCACCGAACACAGCTGTTTCATAGCTTGCAGGAGGCTCTGGGAGGGCCAGGGAGGAGCAAGGATGGGGCAGGCTGAGGGGAGGTGACAAAAAGGAAGCATGAACAAGATGGAGCTGAGTGGAGCAGGAGCAGGAAGAGGCAGAGGTTTTAGGGAAGGGATGGAGTAGGGGTGGAGACTTAGGGGAAATGGGTGTAGTGAGGGCAGGGCCCAGAGCAGAGTGGGGAGGGGGATTCAAGCACTCTCCCAGACAGAGGGGAAGTTGTCACCAGTGACTCACAACACAGTGTCTATAGTGTGGATGACAACTGTGACATTAGTGGTGGAGTTTAGCTGCTCATTAGCAAGTCACTCATTATCATACATGCAATGGACATGAAACAATAAGTACAGACCACCTCAAAATGTAGGGCCTTGGTGCAAGCAAGTAAAAGATGTGGTGCATCAGTAAAAGTCATCTGCTTCCCCTATTAGCAGCCCTGCCAATAGGGTCTGGCAGTCCTGCTGCAACAGCACTTCACTGCCCCTTTTGCCCAGGGTAGCAGTGACATTAAAGCATTGCTGTGGCAATGGTGCCAGACCCTGTGGCAGGTCTGCTGATGGTGGGAGGGGGACCATAAAGGGCAGCTGTCCTGGAGTCTGGTGATTTGAAAGGGTCTGGGGCTCCAGCCAGTGGCCACAGAAGATGGGCTGGCAGGCGTCTTATCGCAGTCCCACCCTTTCCACTTAAGGCCCTGCCCCTTCTGGGGTCCCATAAAAACTCCCTTCCCTTGCTAAAGATGCCGAGCCTAGTGCAGTCCCGGCATCAACTTTCACCCCTGCACATCAGCAGAATGTTAGGACTAGAATACTCAAAGAGTTGACTGAGGGAGTATTTGTAGACTCCTGTGCAGATACAAGATTGGTTTGCAGTTCTGCAAAAATGATCTGCAGATATCTGTATCCACATCTGTAGATGTGGATACTGATGGATATCAAGTGGCTATCTGAAAATTTGCAGGATTCTAGATAAAAAATGTGTATCTGCATCTGCATGGCTGTGTCTAGACTGGCCAGTTTTTCCGGAAAATCAGCCACTTTTCCGGAAAAACTTGCCATCTGTCTACACTGGCCGCTTGAATTTCCACAAAAGCACTGACTTCCTACTGTAAGAAATCAGTGCTTCTTGCAGAAATACTATGCTGCTCCCGTTCAGGCAAAAGTCCCTTTTGCGCAAAAGGGCCAGTGTAGACAGCTGAGATTTGTTTTTTGCAAAAAAGCCCCGATTGCGAAAATGGCGATTCGGGCTTTTTTGCGCAAAAGCGCGTCTAGATTGGCCATGGACACTTTTCCGCAAAAAGTGCTTTTGCGGAAAAGTGTCCGTGCCAATCTAGACACTCTTTTCCAAAAATGCTTTTAACGGAAAACTTTTCCATTAAAAGCATTTCTGGAAAATCATGCCCGTCTAGACGTAGCCCATCTGTATCCGCAAAAATGAGCCACAGATACCCAAATCCATATCCATGGATATAAAGCAAATATCCATGGATTTTCAGGACTGTAGGTGTCTGAACCATTAGCAATTACCTTTGAAAAGTCATGGAAAAGTCAGATGGGCGAGATTCCAGGGGTCTGGGGAAATAAGGCAAATATAGTGCTCATCTATAAAAATGGAAATAATGACAATGACAACCCATGGAATTACAGACCAGTAAGCTTTATAACAGTATCTAGAAAGATAATGGAGCAAATAATTAAGCAATCCGTGTGCAAACACTGATAAGATAATAAGGTCATAAATAATAATCAGTATGGATTTGTCAACATCAAATCATGTCAAACCAACCTAACAGCTTTCTCTGACAGGATTACAAGCCTTGTAGATAGGCAGGAAGCAGTAGATGTAATTTATCTTGAGTTTAGTAAGACTTTTGCTTACCGTCTTCTCAAAAGCTAACTAAGGAAATACAACCTAGACGGAGCTACTAAAAGGTGGATGCATAACTGGTTGAAAAACTGTTCCCAGAGAGTAGTTATCAGTGGTTCATAGTCATGCTTGAAGGGCAGAATGAATGGGGTCCCACAGGAATCAGTTCTGGGACTCGTTACGTCCAATGTCTTCATAAATTATTTAGATAATGGCATAAGAGAGTTAAAGTATAAAGTTTGCAAGTCTTAACAACATTGGAGAGGTTGCAAGCAGTGTTCGCTCTAATATTTTCCATCCATGAGCAGAGTGAGTTTTATCTTGTGCACCAACAATGAGGTCATGTGCACTTGTTCAGTTGTATGCCACTGTGGCACCTACCCAATGGGAGAATTCCCCTGCCAAAGGAGCAGCTCTTGCTTTCCCTTTCTTGCAGCTCTGGGCAAGGGGGCATGAGGGCATGAAGATGAGGGCAGGGGTGGTGTGGATATGCATTTGGTGCTTTGGTAATGGGGAGGAAGCCCATAGCTTGACCTGCTAATGTGAGATTAGGCACTCAGTGTAGCAGATAACTGCGCTTGCAGTCTCATGCCACTTTGCCCACATGAAATGAACAAGGCATCTGAAACCTTCTGTGATGCATTTGCGGCACAATGTCCCTATGCTATAGGCAGAGAAACTGAGGCACGGCGTAGTCAACAAATTGCCTGAAGTCACACAGGAAGTCATCAACAGAGCTGGACACAGATAAAAGCAAACTGCAAGGGTGCGTATAGACTACTTTCCTCTTTCAAAAGAGGAATGCAAATGAGGACATTGAAAATGCAAATCTCACACTTCATTTGCATAATCTCATCTGATCGTTTTTTCGGAAGAGATTTTTTCACAAAAAAAAGCAGTCTAGATGGGGTTCTTTCTAAAAAAAATCCTTTTTCGAAAGAACCCTGTAAACCTCATTTTTTCAGGAGTAAGGATTCTTTCAAAAAAGGGGTTTTTTAAAAAAATTATTCTTTTGAAAAAGGGTTCTTTAAAAAAAAAAGAACCCCGTCTAGACTGCTTTTTTTTTTAAAAATCTCTTCCGAAAAAGCGATCAGACGAGATTATGCAAATGAAGCATGAGATTTGTAAATCAGCACTTCATTTGCATTTTTTATTCCCCCTCATTTGCATTCCTCTTTCAAAAGAGGAATGTAGTCTAGATGCACCCCAATAATCCTACCTTCTCCCCTTCAGCTCACTACACAGAATACCTCCTACACGTCAAAGCTGCAATAAAAGATCCAATACAGTTCTTAGCTCTAAACTTGTTTATGGTGTGGATTCTTGGGCAGTGATCCATTCATCCATCATAGACAGCAAGTGGGCTTCAAATCCAGGATTTGTTCTCAACTCTGAGCATTTCATTTTTGGCATCTTTCCCTTCTCTGTTTCAATAATAGGAATGAAGAATCCCTTCAACCCCAACCACCGGTGGTAGCAACCCTCCTGCTTTTGGCCCCAACCCCTGGCGGTAGCATCCCACCCTCCAGTCCATCCATGGCCCCAACCCCTGGTTGCAGCTACCCTCCCACTTGCCCGCGGTCCCAAACCCCAGGTGAAGCTGCCCACCCATCACATGGTTCCCCCAGCCAGGTGGCTGACTGGAGCAGCCACCTGCCTGCCATGCAGTTCGTCCGGTCCCGGCCAGCCAGAACAGCTGCCCACCCACCATGCAGTTCCTCTGGCCACCAGAACAGCCACCCACCCACTACATGGTCCTCTGGCCCTGACCAGCCGGAACAGCAGCCCTCCTGCCATGCAGTTCTCCAGCACTGGCTGGCCAGAACAGCAGCCTGCCTGCTCACCCACCACACGGCTCCTTGGCTCCAGCCACGAGAAAAGCTGCCTACCTGCCACCCGAGCAGCTACCTGCCTCCTACCATGCTACTGCGTGGCTCTGCTGAGGAGGTGGGCGGGGTAGATATTTCTGCAAGTGCACAGCTTAGAGAGAACTATGGTTGCAAGTGTTTAAGAGAAGAGGACTAAAATTCAAATTGATTTGGACAAACTGGAGAAATGGTCTGAATAGGATAAAATTCAGTAAGGACAAATGCAAAGTATTTCACTTAGGAAGGAACAATCAGTCACACAAATAAAAAAATCGGAAATTATTTCCTAGAAAGGAGTACTGCAGAAAGGATTGTAGGGGTCATAATGGATCTCATGTTAAATATGAGTCAATAGTGTAACACTGTTGTAAAAAGAAAAAAAAGCAAACATCGTCCTGAGTTGTGTTAGTAGGTTTATTATAAACAATAATTACTAAATGTAATTCTTCTGCTCTACTTCATGCTTATTAGGCCTCAACTGGAGTATTGTGCATTTCAGGAAAGATGTGGAGAAATTAGAAAGGATCCCAAGAAGAGCAGTAAAAACGACTAAAGGTCTAGAAAACATGACTTATGATGGAAGATTTTTCTTAAAATGGGTTTGTTTAGTCAGGAGAAGACAAAACTGAAAGGAGACATGCTAAGAGTTTTCAACTATATTAAAGGTGGTGACAAGGAGGATGATAACAAAATTGTTCTCTTTAACCTCTGCAGATATAACAAGAAGCAATGGACTTAAATTACAGAAAGGGTGTTTTAGATTGGACATTAGAAAAAAGGGTCTCAGGGTGGTTAAACACTAGAATAAATTGCTCAGGGAGCCTGTGCAAACTCCATCATTGGAGATTTTTAAGAGCAGGTTAGACAAACACCTGTCAGAGATTATCTAGATAATACTTAGTCCTGCCTTGAGGGCATGGGACTGGACTAGATGATTTCTCAAGTTCCCTTTCAGTCCTGTGATTCTGTGATTACTGGATCTGTTACTCTTCATCCATCCACAGTTCCTTCATTTAGCTCCAATTGGATGCAAAAATGTGTCTGTGGCAACTACCTGGGCCTTTTGTGCCAAGGTAAATTATTTAGGAGCTATTCTGAGGGTTTTCTGCAGGTTTTCCTGGCCAGAAACTATATAAAAAGCACAGACTTGGTTTATTGAAGGCAATGCAATTTATCAGTCAATGCAGATTACCTGCCTTCAGGTATTTTGGCTCTGAGGCATACTCTGGCATGGAGCCCAGCCTGAAATATGTGACAACTATGAAAGAATAACAACCATGAAGGCTCCTGCATATTCTGAAAAGTGAACTCCCCCCTGAGGGTGGCTGCATAGCTAGCACCTCAACCACTGTACCTTTGGGCTGAATACAATGCTAGTTGCTTGTATATTTGCATGGTACTAATAATTCCCAGCAAGTATTACTTGCTGGAAAACCTTTCAATACATTAAAAAAAAAAGACTGGTCACTATGGATACCATGTGTTCATGTGTCGTGTCACATTATTTTGTGCAATATCCCCGCAGGCAGGACACCATAGCATCACATACTTTCAGTGGTCAAGGCTGGCCATCTATTTACAGCAAACAACAGACTGGCATGCTCTCGTTTTTGCTCCAGTCACGTGTGATTTCCCCATCTCTCATCTGGATGTTCCAGACACTCTAGCTTAATAATCATCATGGGTGAAGGAAGTGGAGACAGTATAGCCTTTAGGAAACGCTTTAGAGGGGACTCTCTGGAGGTGACACACAGTGTCCTGTCATTTCTTTGAGGTTTGGCATGTCCCTGTCACTCCTACTTATATCTTCACATGTCTCCCGCACTAGAATTCTAAGTGGGGCTGCAGGTTTGTCAGGATAAATTAAAGAGTAAGTTGAGGTAAAAATGCCCAAAGTCATGGAAAGTATGACAAGATACACAGAAAATCAGGGAGCTTTCTTGGCATCTGTGACAGGGTGTCTGACCCACACTGGCCCTTTAAGTGTTAAAACCCAGCCTTGGGAGAGGGCTGGAGTGGTGGAGCTATCGAGCCAGCAGCTGAGGCAGGGACAGCCAATTAGGGCTAGGGTTGCCAGGTGTCCAGTATTGACCCGGACAGTCTGGTTGTTTCACCTACTGTACGGTAAAAAAAATGTCCAGTATTTTCTGATTTTTTTCCTGGCCAGAAGGTGAAAATCCCAGGTGCTTACCTGTTTCTGCAGGGGAGCTGTCTGGTCCAGGACAGAAAGAAAAGATGGCAGACAGCCGCCGGCAGCCTGTTAGGGCTAAAAAGTCTTAAAAGCATTTCTTAAAGGGGTCATGCTAGAGGGTTTTTTTCCTTAACTCTCAGGGTCCTTTTTTTTGGTGTCCCCCCCCTTTTTTTTGTCAACGTAATTTGACAACAAACCATCTGGCAACCCTAATTAGGGCCCAGCTGGGGCTGTATAAATAGGGCTCCTGGAGGGGTGGACACTGACTCACTCTTGCTCCAGCTGTGGAGCAGGAGGGACCTAGCTGCTTGGGAGGCTTCTTGACCTAGAGCAAGGCCGGGGAATGGCAGGCAGAGCTGGAGAAGCTCTGCCCAGGCAAGCTCCCAAGCTGCATGGCCTGAAGCAAGGCCTGAGAGCAGGGAGGCAGCCATGGTAGGTAAAGGCAGCAGGTCCACACCCCTTGCCAATGAGGAGTGGCCATTTCAGACTGCAATTTGCCCCTGAGATAAGGGGCTAGATGATGATTGGCAGTGGGTCACTGAAGTAAGGTGGGTATAGTGGGGTGGGGGATTCCCTGAGAAGGACTCCAGGGTGTGGGGGCACTGCGGCAGGGCAGTACCAAGCAGGAAGGGTGCCACAGTCTAGGAGGAACATGGGTCCTAACACAGAGTGGCAGAGCTGCTAACAGCAAGTGTGACACCAGCTGAAAGGAGATGCTTCAGAGCTGAAAAGCTAATTCCCAGAATCTCCAGCAGGAGGTGAGTAGTGAGTAGGGCAGTGAGTAGGGCTGTGTGGCAGTGAGTAGGGCTGTGTTACACACTCCAATTTTCTTTCAGTTTTGTCTTTATTAATAATGTTACTCCAGCATGGCCTCCTTAACTGGCAATGGTTGGACTCCATAATGTAACAGTTCTTTCAGTCTCTTATTCATACTATTATATCCTCATATAGTTTTCACCACCCCCTTTTACCTACGTATTTATTGTTCCCAGAATAGGCCCAGTCTCTTAAATGTTATCCAACACTTTCTTATATCCACTGAAGGCTGCCTTCTAAAGTGATCATCATTAAATGGTTACCTGTTCCAGCATTACCTCAAGGTAATATCTAATATACAGTTGTTATAAGGATAAGGAAAACCATGCTAGCTCTGAAAAGTGTATGTGTAACTGCTGGCAAATGTCTTCTAAATAGTTTGGGTTATTTTTTTTTATTCCTGACTCCACTGCTGCCCTTTGCACTTTACCAGTTAGCCTGGTAGCTTATTGCTTTATGAATTACACATTGTAAACATTCACCTAAACACTTGCACATCAGAATAAAATTTGAAATGTCAAGATTGTACTCTGGTGGGGAAAAAAAGTTGTTGTGTATCCTAAGTCATTGATGGCATCTGAGACTTACAGCCTCAGTGGTGCTGGTACATTTGTGAAAATACAGAGTCCATAAACGCAGTAGACACCAGGCCTCATTCCAATCCCTTTTACACTACAGGTTTTACCTCCCTGATCTGGCACCCTCAGGACTTGGCTGGTCCCGAACAAAGGGATTTGCTGAACGAGAGGAGGTCTCTCCCAACATGGCACCTGCTACCTCTGGCTAGGACTCCAACCAGGGCTCCGTGGCTACCACCCGGCAGCAGGGGAGCCAGAATTCCCTGCTGCACTCCTTCCCTCAACACACAGCTCCTGGCTGAGTTACATCCCTCCTCCCCCACTCTTGGCCTACAGCCTGACCTCCTTATACCTGGATCCTGGTCCAGGAATATCCATGATCCTGGCAGACCATGGATGTTGCCAGACCACAGAGTCCCAGCTAAGGAAGCCATTAGTGTACATCCATTTGGCTTGTTTCTGCACTGCCTTGCACCTCTGCAGTCATTTACACTCGTGCAAAGTAGCTATAAAAGTGCTACCATTCTGATTTGGGTAGCATCTTAAACTTGCCTTACACTGAGTGGATTAGTGTTGCCAACCTTCTAATGGCACATAACGGAAGACCCCACCCCTTCTTTGAAGCCCTGCCATCTGCTTTTTTCATCCAAATCCTTCTGTCACTCCCTCCCCACCTTCACACACTTTCACCCAGCTAGGGCAAGGGTTGGGGATGTGGGAGATGGGGTGAGGTAGGAGCATAGCCATGGATGAACCTGGGTGTGCCATGGTCCACCTACTTAGCCTCGAGGGCTGACCCCTACAGCAACTCTGGCCCTTGCTCCACTCTGCCCATTCACCCAATACTACTGCTGGGGAGCAGTGTCAGGGACTTGCCCCCACTCCGTCTGTCTAGCACGTCTGCCAGGGATCAGGATGTGGTGACTTGTGCCTAGGTCTCTGTAGTCCCTAGATGAAGGGAGCTGCCCTCATGCCTGCATTTGCTACCCCTGCAGCTCTCATTGGTCATGGCTCCTGGCCCACGGGAGATGCAGAGCTGGCACTCAGGGTGGGGATAGCGTGTGGATCATCCCTACACCCAGAGGCACTTGGTGGCCTCTTCCCAGAGCCAAATATAGCCAGGTCAGGTAAGGAATCATCAGGAGCCCTTTTTCACTGTGTGGTCAGCACTAGATTGTTGGAAGCACTAGCTATTGTCTTTCTGGAAAGTAGATTTACGAAAGTGATGCGAGATCCCCTCCCCGTGTAGAATGTGCTGTGCTGCTCTAGCATTTTAAGTGTAGACACAGACGTACATGCCCTACTCATGGGTCTGTGGGTAGAAAAGCCATATTTCCTTGAATGTGGACCAGCAGTTTAGAGATAATAAATGTCAATGCCCCCATAATGAGTCTTGATGTCTTCAATGAGGTGTTAAGAATTTTTCCCAGGCCAGAAATTGTTGATAAATCACTACAGTAAGCTGCCCTCCAACAAGTTTAGACCTTTGTTCAGCACACAATACAAAAAGGAGTTCATAATTTGCTACAAACATATCCCACTCTGTCACAAAGTCACGTGGTATTTTCTTCACATCTCTAGAAGTGTCTTCACAACTATCTGATGTGAAGTTTTGACACCATGTAATGTTTTTGTTTTCCTTCTCACATGGGTTAATCCTATAGACCATAGTTATGCACTGAAGAATGATGTCAGTAGAGAGACTCAGGTGAGAAACAAACTATATAGTGAAACACTCACCTTCTATAAAAAACTGCACCACAACCAATAATTAATTTCTCCAAGGTCTAACTGCCTACACATTCGCTTAATTTGTAGGGCTGCTTGCAATAGCACCATCTGACGATTCCTAACATCAGAGCTAGTGCTCAGAGGAGATAAACTTATAAATACTTTTTTCCAATTATTCAAATAGTTCCACATATAGCTGAACAACATTAACTGGGAATTTCCAATATTTTTCTCATAAAATAAATAATTCCTTTTTTTTTCTTACTCAGTAAGCTCTAGTGACTCAATTTTTCCCCACCTCTATGCACAGAGAGGGAAAATATAGACAGTTTTCCATTGATTGTTAAATAAAAAACATTATGGGAAACACTGGCTCCACTGAAGTCAACAGTTATGCTTCCATTGATGTCAATGGATTGGGATTTCGCCCTGTAACTTCTTCATGCTTAAATATATCAATAGTTTAATAATAAAATTTAACATCTATAACATCTCAGGTAGTAAATACTGAAGTATATTTTTCAGTAGCTTCTTTAGACTTGAGTTGAGGAACTGAAAACATCACAAATAATGAATAGACATTTGTGCTTTCCTTTCCTCAAAAGGCTGTGTCAAAATCTCTTGTTTCCTCTATTTTCCCTCCCCCACTCTCTTTTTACAATCTATAGAATATTTTGCCCTCAGTAGATTCATACAGCCTAGGATCCCCAGAAACCACAGCTCAGGTTTATTACATGGGTTATTTCAGTAGTTTTCAGCATGAAAATATTGGAGTCCTGATTTTCTGCTCTCAATTCTCTACTTGACGTCGATGGAATTACACTGGTATAAAACCAATGGGAGCTCCGAATCCAGCCTATCATGTACTATTCTGCTTAGAGATTGCTGGAAAACATTTCAGAAATATTCATGTAGAAATAATCATGAGAATGTGCTACCTGCCGGCTAGTGAAACCTGAATGATTTGCAAAATTATATAAAAAGCCAACATACTGTGAACCAAATTTATCCCAGCCTAATACTAAGAGCATCAACAGAGTTAGGCCAGAGATGAATACAGTCCTTATATGCTTGTTCTCCAAACATGGATTGGGCAGATATGAACAGCAGCTGCGGGACAGGCTGTTACGTGGTTAGAACTGGTTGTCAGATATGCCTACTCTCATGTTTTCATTTGTGCCACTGGAAGATCAGTTATGGATTGTATAAATATGAAGCTGTCAGAATCTTAGTACTCTGTATTTGGACATTGTAACCATGTGACTTTTCTTTCCTGTTTGGATGTTGATGCCTTTCAATATGGGTGCAGGGCGTACTATGCTGCTCTAAAAATTGTTATCCAGATGATTCTTTTCTTGATGCAACCATTTGCTGTCCTTTCTGGCCCATCAGAATGCATATTGTGTTCATGATAATCCTGTATATAATATACGGCACAGACAGTGAATTAAAGATGGAGCTGCCATCTTGATTTTGATCTTCCTCTCTGTTTTTGTTTTAGAGATGGACTCAATCCAAAATCCTACATATGGCCAGTTAAGAAAGTTCAAACCCAGAATCAAGCATAGCAGCTGTTGAATTCAGAACTGGTACTCTGTGTATTGTAGAATGTGTCCATATTTTGCTCTTCATTGATTCCTATTACAGACCCAAATTTACTAATTTCCCATCCAAACCTGCTTTTTTCATCTTACTTTTTATTAATGGAATAATTTTACCCCTGAAACTGTGAGGCATGGACCTAACAAGACAGTCAAGGTTAAGAAAATTAATCTCAGTACATTTTCTTCGCTTTTACCTACCCCTGCCCTATGCTCCCAGTTTCAAGATTTTTCCCCACATTTTAGTGTCAGGAGATTGAAGTATATTCATAGCTGATTACATTCTGTACATAAAATGACAAAGTGAATGAACAACTTGTATTCTGTGACATGTGATAGGGCCTCGAGCTCCTTTAGACTCAATATTTTGTCATTTGATCTGTAAAGATTTTGTCATGTTTTCTTATTTTTTATTTTCATTCACTGTACACACTATGATGATTCCTTCTAACATGGAAGGAATTTGTATGATGATCAACACTTTGTGTTGAATGCAAATTGAGTGCTGAAGCTGAGTAAGTCTGTAATAATGTCAGCCAAACAGACTACAATTTATTTTTCCTTATTTAAAATTAATTCACAATATTTTGTGTCAATTTGTTATTGGTTACCTAAGCCACATGATACTTTCTCTGTTCTTGATTGAATGATAGTAACTCTAAGTCTTTTATGGTGGGAATATTCAAAGAAAGCTGCGTTGAAATTTATTTCCTGTGAATAGGTCTGCAGAAGGGTGAATGGGCAAAGAAGACAGTCAGCTGCACCAAGATCTAGCAATTTAAAGGGGCCCTGGACTCAGTGGAAGCAGTAGCCAGAGCCCTGCACCCTTTAAATTGCCAATGGAGATCCGGGTAGCACACACCTGGTAGCACTGAATGGCTGAGAAGCTAGCTCCATCTTTGCCCCTTCCACCCAAGGCCCTACCCCTCTTGGGAGCCTGGAACAGTCCTCCCCCCCCCCCCCAGGCCTGGTGGTGTCTGTCCTCAGCCCTGTCTGTGAAAAACTGAGTGAGCTTAACATTAACTTTCCATAATCATTAGCACTACAAAAGCTCTCTCAGTTGCATAAATGTCCATGGACATGAAAGGCCATGAAAATGAAGTGAATTCATTTAGCACTCAGAATGAATGTTTGTGGAGACCTCATGGCAGTATTTGTTTAAATCTAGTGAAAATATGAGTTTTTGCACAGTAAGAACACATAATGGCTAAGATGCAGTAAAATGTCCCTCCCCCCAAATCAGTTATCTGACATGGTGTAGACCCTAATAAAAACCTTGGCATCTTGGATCTATATATCTACATATCCACCTGCATACCTCAGCATACCTCAGATATCAAGAGCTCCAGATGCTAAAAATGAGATCATGAGTAGTAATTTACTGACATCACATTTTTTACAAAACAATTTCTCTATAAAATTAAAATGATTGTAAAAGGGATTGAAATTTGTACATTGCAAAGGCACTGTAACAATAGGGATTCTTCAACACACTTGAAAATAATTGGAGTTTCACAATCTAAACTCAGTACAGGCCACATCCTGTGCCCTTTGAAGTCTATGAAAAATTTACCAATGACTTCAGTGGAATCATACCATGGCTCAGTACATAGATTCCGGTGTATGTTAATTTCACAAATAATTAGTTGGTATCTCCTCACCTCCAGCTTATATTTCAAAATATTGCCTTATAACATACACACACACAAACTTTAAACAGCATCTTAAGTATATTGGGCATCATCTTGCTTTCATGCACCTCTTTTAAAGTAGGAGAGTTGAAGACAGTTAGACTAATTATATGCTACACACTGAAAGTATCTTGTTAAATCAGGGCCTTACAATGGTATGTGAGAGGAAAATTGGGGACAGCATATTTTACTCTTTTTTTCAAAAAAAATCTAAATCTTATGCTGTCTCCCACATTTGAACTCTGAACAAACATTGAAGGCAGATTCAAAAGCCCTCAAACTCCACAATCAATGTTTTCTGTTGGAAAAGAGGACACATTTTGACTATGAAACCTTTCACAGTAAACAGAGAAGCATTTGCCTTTAAAGGATTTTCTTGCAGAAAAATGAAGACATGGGGGGGGAAGGGGCCTAGATGAGTGAATGGTAAACAGGAACATTAGTAATGCTCGAATACTTTATATGTTCTGTGAAAAACAGATTTTCCATACTAACCCTACAAATTTTATCTGATATGCTTTCCTACGCATTTGCCTATCAGAGTCAAATATATAATCCTGCAAGGTCATTTAAGAGTTATAGGCAGAACCTTTCCATTTTGTTAATCACTTACAGCTCTAATTTCACACTACATCAGTCCTTTTTACTTTGGCTCATGCAACCCGCTACAATCCTCTTCTAAAAAATCTCACATTGCTAAACATCTGTTCCCTGTGTACTTTAAACAATGGTGAGAAAAGTTTCCAGAAAATCTCTTGCTTTATAATAATCTATCTATGATAACTTAAATAAACTTTAAAAACAACAAATAGTCTGGTAGCACTTTAAAGACTAACAAAACATGTACAGGCAGTCCCCGGGTTACGTACAAGATAGGGACTATAGGTTTGTCTTAAGTTGAATTTGTATGTAAGTCGGAACTGGCTCCAGATTCATCCGCTGCTGCTGAAACTGACCAGGGACTGACTACAGGAAGCTGGAGGCAGAATTGCTCTGCCCCCAGCTTCCTGGAATCAGCCACTGATCAGTTTCAACAGCAGCTGAATCTCGAGCCTGGGACAGAACAGCTGGGCTGCCAGGTAGGTCCCTGCAGGACCAACCCAGCAGCACCCCAGTTGCTCTACCCCAGGGTCCACAACAAAAGCCTGGTCTGCTGGGGGGGGGCACACTAGCTGCGCCCCACCCCTAGCCGACCAGGGACACGGGGAGCAAAGCCGCAGTGGCGGCGGGGTGCTGTGCCTCTGAGGCTTTGCTCTGGCAAAGCCTCAGAGGCGTGGGACCCCGCCGCCGCTGCGGCTTTGCTCCCGGTGTCCCTGGTCTGCTGGAGACGGTCCCCAGCAGACCAGGGACACCTCCCCGGCTTTGTTCCAGGTGTCCCTGGTCTGCTGGAGACGGTCCCCAGCAGACCAGGGCACCTGGAGCAGCTTTTCTCGCCCCGGAGGTCAAGGTGGCGGGACCGCTGCGCTCTGGGCGGTCCCGCTGCCTGAGAGCTCCGGGGCGAGAAAGCTCCATTCGTAAGTGTGGATCCGACATAAGTCGGATCCGCGTAACTCGGGGACTGCCTGTAGATGGTATCATGCATGGGCTTTCGTGGGCTCATTAGTACAGACTAACTCGGCTACCCCCTGAAGCTTATGATAACTTAGTTAATTAAGTGAACAAATAACTTAGTTAAGTGATCAAATAAATAACCAGGTAGCTACTTCAGTTTCAACCCTTGGCACCTTTTAGAGATATCTTAGAGCTTCTCTGAATTGTTCATTGCTGACTATGATAGCCAAATGGCCATTCTGACACTGAGGATCCCTGGAGCACAGGGGCATTCCAGCCATATGGCTGAATTCCACTACATTAGCTTTATACCTCGTGGGATTCTCCATTTTTGCAACACAAGTATTGTCTTTGGTACAAGGAACTGAAGAAGAGCTGAGAATCTGCCCCATATATAGTAAAAATGCATTTTCATGGTCTCCATAACAATGAAGGGTCTGTCCCTGAAAGCTGCATGGAAGCTAGTTGTGATAGTTCCCGTAGATCTTAATGCTCCTAATTGAAAATGGAAAGCAGAGATTTTTATGGGAAGGAGGAGTGTGGGTGTATATTTACAGAGCATATGAGTCTGAACCAAACCCAATGTCTGGGTGTACATACATAACTGTCTTTACAGTCCTGAAAGCTCCTTGTTTTATCATATGTTCAAATGAGTGTCAATGCTTCTTGCTGCTTGGAGTGTATAGCTTATCTCTCTTTAGCCTGAGCAGTTAGCAATATTTTATGGGTGAAGGTTTTTTTTTTTCTGTTAGGAGGATAAATTGTTTCTTCAGTGTGAACCTGTTTGTTTACAACACGTGTGCACAAAGCCTTCTCTCCCTCAACCCTGTAGTTCAAATAAACAGAAGTCAGTTCCTTTCTTCACAGTTCCAAGCCTCCTTCCAGACAGCACTCTGCTGCAAAAGCTTTCTCATTTGGCTTTTTCCTCAGGACCATATTACTAATGCTTTTCTTGTTGTTTCCTGACATTCTGCTTGCCTTTCTGCGGGCTCTTCTGTGTCTGTCTGCTTCTGAGTCACAGACAGAAGCACCGCCATGTCACAACACCTGCAGCATTCAGCTGCAGGGAAAACCTCAGGCTGGAAGCTCAGCTTCTACTCCAGGCCTGTCATGCTAGTCATTGATTTGGCCACTTTTATTATTTCAGCTATTAACAAACAAATAGGCATTTAACTGCTCTTTTATTTAAACTGCATGAAAGGAAGCAATCACATCCACCAGCTGCAGTGAGGTTTATGAGTGCCTGTAGATTAAAGATATACTCCCCTGGAAGTGGTCCAATCTATAGCATAGCAATAGCATCAGATGACGGAAGAAGTTTATAGAATAAAATCGGGGAAAGAGGAAAGACTTAATATTAGATTAACTAGTACATTTCCTAGTACATTTCCTAGCCAATGTCTGAGTCTTTCCTTGGGATATTTCTTAGGCTTTGCCTACACTACACATCTTTTAGCGACACAGCCACGTCAAAACAGCCATTTCACTAAAAGTCAGGCCACGTAAATGCTGTTCTCCCAACGCTCTATGTAAACCAGCTCTGCAAGGGGAGCAGCAAATACTGTCGTGAGCATGGCTCCCAGCCCTGTAGCCTGGTTCACACTGGTGGTTTACAGCACAGTAACCTAGACTACATCTACATTACAGGGTTTTTGCGCAAAAACGGCCGGTTTTGCCCAACAACCCACTGAGCATCCATACCTCAACACGTGTTGCACAAGTAAATTTACAGTGAATCGACAGAACAGAGGGCTTTTTGTGGAATAGGGGTATCCCCTTTCTATGAGGAATAATCCCTTGTTGTGAAAGCACTCTTGCACAAAAAGGTATGTGTGGATGGGCAAGAGGATTTTTTTTCTGCAAAAACAGGAAAGAGAAAAAAGCACAGGTGCCCTGGTGGCCATTCCTGGATAGCAATCAGCACTTTCTTTAGAGATAGTTTCCATGCAGTGTGGATGCTATCTTGCACAAGAAGTTTTTGCGGAAGATCTCATCCGCAAAAAGCTTCTTGTGCAAGAAGCCTGCAGTGTAGACATAGCTCTACTGCGCTCAGGGAAGGGGTGTTTTTTCATGCCCCTGAGCCAGAAAGTTTTAGTGCTGTAAAGTGCCAGTGTAAACTTGGCCAAAACCTTATGCTATGTCTACACTGTCAGCTTCTTGCACAAGAACTCTTTTGCCGAAGGGTTCTTGTGCAAAAACTCTTCGAGAAGAGAGTGTCTACACTGGCATGTGCTTTTGCGCAAGAGATATGTTTTTGCGCAAAAGCATTCGTGCCAGTGTAGATGCTCTCTTGCGCAAGAAAGCTCCGATGGCCGTTTTAGCCATCAGGCTTTCTGGCACAAGAAATTCATGTAGCCTGTTTACACTGGCCTCTTGCACAAGAACACTTGCACAAGAGGGCTTTTTCCTGAGCAGGAGCGTCATAGTTCTTGTGCAAGAAGCACTGATTTCTTACATTGGAACATCAGTATTCTTGCGCAAGAATTCGTGACTAATGTAGACAGGCAGCAAGTTTTTGCGCAAAAGCAGGCGCTTTGCACAAAATCTTGCCAGTGTAGACACAGCCTTAGTGTTTAATTTAGGACAGGTTAAAAGGTCTCAAGTGATGGGGCTCCAATCATTTCCTTTTGGTGACCCTTCCATGGCATAATGCTTCTCATTCCCAGGAATGTATTTTTATACAAAGTTTAAATTCTTCCATTTCTGTTTTCATCCAATATTTCCCAATTATATCTCTGTGCAGCCTCCTGAGCAATGTCTCCACATTTCAACCATGAAAAATTTTGTGCACTGTTATATCTCCTCATACCAAAGCAGCTGAGAACATGCTGAAACCTATTCCTATTAATCAAAATACAGTTAAACGTTATTTTAAATGTACTGCTGATTCAAGACCTTAGTCACTTTGGGTGCATCTACACAGCAGCATTATTTCAGAATAACAGCAATTATTCTGAAATGACACGAGCATCTACACAGAAATTCTGTTATTTCAAAATAAATTTGAAATAACAGACGGCTTATTCCAACTTCTGTAAACCTCATTTCACGAAGAATAATGCCAGTGTAGATGCTCCACTCCTGCTATTTCGAAATATTTCCTCCCCAGGGCCATTCAAACTAATTACTCTTCAGTGCCTCCTGGGGCTCTAAATCAAGGTAGAACATCCACAATTGGGAAGCCTGCCTTGGACTAATTTTGAGTCTTCACTGTAGTGTAAATGTGTTATTTCAAAATAAGCTATTTTGGAGTATTTCTTCTGGAATAACTTATTTCAAAATAAGTATGTAGCATTGACGTACCCCTTATATACTCAGGCTATATAGAGCTATTTACTTATATCTTTCCTCCATTAGTGCTCTGACAATTTTTGTTTCTCTTCTTTGAATTCCTTTCAGTTGATCAATTTTTTTCTAGTAATGTGATGAACTTCTCAGGTTGGTTGCACCAGAATTTCCGACTTAATTGTTAATTATTAATTTTATTACATTTTAGATATGCTCTACACATTGCATAGTGATTTACACTTCTTTGCAATTAGATGCTGCAGTTACAATACCTTTTATATTACGCTAGAGGTTTTCTTTAAGGGATGAGCAATATTTTACACCACTGGTTTCCAATGTGTATCAGCTTCGCTTCTGTTTCCTTGAGGGTCTTTCTGCCTAGACTTCTCATCATCATAGATAACTATTCCACCTTTATCATTATGGCAACTATCACATTTGGTTGGTCAAGGAACACTGCATGATTTGCTTCCTTTCCTTCCCTCTCTGTAAGTATCTGTATGATTTGTCTGATGGATTATTTCAAAATGACCTTGTTAAATGTGAATGTATAAAGCAAGACATATTTATTGTGTGTGGCTTTGACCAGTCAGTCCTTTCATAAAATAGATAGTGTGTCAGAGTACATATAGCACAAACCGTCAAGGAGTTTTATCCAGGAAAATCTGACTTTAAAAGGACTCTTGTCAATGACATTCATATTACAAAGTTTCACCTTCCCTACTCATAGTCCTGTTACTTGGAATGGATATGTTTATTGGTTTCCCTGGGGTCTGGCTTTCGTTTTTGAGCCAGTGCTACAACAAATGGTTGAGTAAAGAGAATAGGCTATATCCTCATCCGTAATGGGAATTGCCAGAACGTAAGGGCAATGTATCCACCACCTCTGTGCTCGGGAGTGAAAGAGGAGCCTCTTCCGTGCTTCTATACCATCCAAGGATTCTCCGGTACTGAGGGGAATCTTTCAGGCAGGCCTGGGCACAATACAGCTCATGGGCCGAATCTGCCCACCAAGCCACCAGATCCAGCCCACGTATGCTGCGGGGAGCCCCAGGCAGGCTCCACACTTGCCTTGTCCCACCCACATGCCACTCAGAGACATGGCTGCAGGGCAATTTAACTTTAAAAACTGAGCCCAAAGAGGCAGGGGGTAAAGCTTTGGGAGCTGCTTCCACTCCCAGCACAATCCCATTGGCTGGCTTCTGGCCATAAACTGGCCAATGGGAGCTACCTGTTTCAATAACAGGAAGCACAAGGGGCTCGTAGTTATTCACAGAGCACAGGGCTGAAGCCCATGCAGGAGCAGGGCAGGCAGGGAGGATGATTTAGGACCACACTGCTGGCTCACAAGTCTCCTGGCCAGACCCTGTCTCTGGCACCCAAGCCCCTTCCTTCCCCAACCCTCTGCACCCCACTCCTGACCCACCAACACCACATTCCCAAATCCTCTGCCCCCCTTCTGCACCCATATCCCCACCGAGGTCCAGCACCCCAATCCCCTGTTCCAGATCACTGTCCCCTCCTGCCCTAGATCACAACCCAAACATCTGTACCCACTCCTGTACCCCAATATCCTCTCCTAGGTTACAATCCAACCCCCTGCACCCCAGTCCTGTGCCTTAGGTTACAACTGTCTCCTTCACCCAAACTCCTTCCCTTACCCCAAGCTCTCTTCTGCACCTAATCTCCATCTTAGACCCTACTCTTCTTCCTTTAATATCATGGAAGAGTGAGGCCCTCGACCACTTTCCAAATTCCTGGAGTGTCTCCCTCATCAAAAATTAGTGCCCATCCCTGTTCTAAGGGTATGTCTGCACAGCAACTGAATACCGGCAGCTAGTCTGGGTCAGCTGACTTGGGCTTGCAGGCTTAGGGCTATAAAATGTTCCCTAAATTGTATCCTCTTTTTCTCCATAGCCAATCATGCCACTTTTGGGGGCACAAAAATCAGAAGGCAAATAATTAGAACTCAAAATATGTGTGTGTGTGTGTGTGTGTGTGTGTGTGTGTATATAAAATCTTCTGATTTTTAATCTTCTGATTTTGGTGGACTTTTGAAAATTTGGGATTGGCAATACACATCAGATAATTGGGTCCTAAATCTTGCCCTTTTTTCTAGACAAGACAAAAGCATACAATGGAAAATCACAGGACTGAATCAGTGGTATATCTAGCCCCAACATTCTGAATGATCCAATTTGGAATCCTCCAAATTTCATGGTAGACATATTCAGAGCTATGATTTTGGTTAATTTCCTCTTAGAGATGGACAAATATTGAGGTTCTGGTCTGCATTCTGAACTCTCCCTTCTTTCTCCAGACTCTGGAGATGTTCATCTTAGGGATGTGAATGACTAGTCAATTAGTTGCTTCCCCTCCCCCTTGCTGCCTCTATTAGAAAAAGGCAGCAAGGGAGGGAAAGAGGTGAGGGTGCTTCAAAGTAGCAGTGCCACATGGAACCCAGGGACAAACTCTGGGCTCCACGTGTCACTGCCACTTTGAATGCCGGGACCAGCTGCGGAGTCCCCTGATGACCCTGGACTCCATGCAGTGCTGCCGCTTTGAAACGCCGCATGGAGCCTGACGCCCCAGCTGACCCTGAGCTCCATGCAGCACTGCCACTTTGAAATGCTGCAGGGAGCAAGGGGCCAGCAGAGGAAAGCTTTCACCTTTGAAGTGTAGCAACAGCCCTAAGGGCTACACTTTGCTACACTTCAAAGGTGGAGGCACCCTCATCAACTAATCGAATAGTTGATTCAAATTGCATTGACTGTTCGATTAGACAATTAGCTAAATTTAACATCCCTAATTCATCTATAAAATTAGAATTACTTATTGTGCCTGTGATAATTGCATGGGCATTCACTGAAGTCTGGTTTCTGACTGTATTGTGCTTATTTGAGGCATGTATTTGAAAAAAATGAGTATGGTGTTGTATATTGGCATTATGGTGATGCCACTATGACAGTTTACATGAGCTGAGGATATGCAGTTTAGGTCCCAGTCCTGCAGGTGCACCTTGCTCCTGCAAGGATCTGCCTAGGATTAGGACCATGCTGATCATGAACTTGTATCTTCTAAGGCCAGAAGGGACCACTGTGATCATTTAGTCTGATCTCTTACTTAATGCACACCACGAAACTTCTCAACAAATAACTCCTAGAGCAGGTCTTTTAGGGTAGGTCTAGACTGTGGGTGGTTTCCAGGATACCAGAGGTATCCTGGAAAAACTCTGCTGCGTCCAGGGAACGCGTCTGTTCTTCCACTTTTTTTTGCTCTTTTGGGGAGCCCTGTATACCTAATTCTACAAGGAATAAGAGCTCCTCTGAAAGAGGAGGCTCTTCTGCCATTTGGCCCCATCTAGATGGGGCCAAATGGGAGAAAAGCAATTGGAAAAAGCTACGCAAATTGCGGAATGCAATTTGTGTAGCTTTTTCTGAAAAAGGCTATAGTGTAGACCTAGCCTTAGAAAAACATGCAATCTTGAATTAAAAATTGTCAGTGGTGAAGATCCCACCATGACCCAGTTGTCCCAGTGGTGAATTACTCTCACCATTAAAAATTTAAACCTCATTTCCATTCTGAATTTGTCTAGCTTACATATCCAGCCACTGTCTCATGTATCATCTTTCTCTGCTAGGCTGAAGAGCCTGTTATTAATATTTGTTCCCCAAGTAAGTACTTATAGCCTGTAATTAAATCGCCCCTTAACCTTCTCTTCATTCACCTACACAGATTGAGCTATTTGGCTCTGTCACTATAAGAAATGTTTTCTAATCTTTTAATCATTCTCATGCCTCTTCTCTGAATCATCTCCAGATTATTAACATCCTTTTCAAACTGTGAACACCGGAACCCAATACACTATTCCAACAGCAATCACACTAGTGCTAAATGAGAGTTAAAATAATATCTCTACTACTCAAGATTCATCCATTTATTCATCCAAGGATTACATTAGCTTTTTTGGCAACAGCATCCCAGCTGATTATCCACCACAACACCCTAGCCTTTTACAAAACCACTGCTTCCCAGTATAGAGTCACTCATAGGCGCCAACTCCAGGGATGCTCCAGGATTGAAGCACCCACAGGGCAAAATTAGCAGGGCCTTAGCAACCGCTAGCAGCCAAGCTCCCTCTCAAACCCTCTCCCCCAGTGCCTCTCGCACGCCAGTGGTCCCACTAACCAGCTCCCTCCTCCACACTCTCCCAGAGCCTCCTGTCCACATGAACAGCTTTTCTGAGGTGCTCATTGAGCTCTAGGAAAGAAGTGGAGAATCAGGGACTGAAGCATTTGGGGCAGGAGCTGTTGTGGAGGCAAGGACTTAGGGGAAGGAGTGGAGTATGGGCAGGGCCTGGGCACGGGGAAGGCTGAGTATACACATACACCTCTGATGAGAGGAGAAGTTGGCATCTATTGAGTCTCCCATCTGGTCAGTATAACCTACATTCTTTGTTTCTACATGTGTACATTCCCATTGATCCATATTAAAACACATATTCTTTGGTTATGCCTATTTTACCAAGTGATGCCAATCACACTGAATCAGTGACCTGCGCTCTTTGTTATTTACCAATGTTTTCCTCCTGGTCACTGGTGAAAATGTTAACCAGTGAAAGCCAAGAACCAGTCCCTGTGGGATATCACTAGAAACACACCTGCTTGATGACAATTCCCCAGGTGCAGTTACATTTTGAGACATATCAGTTAATCGGGTTTTT
This sequence comes from Pelodiscus sinensis, assembly GCF_049634645.1. NCBI lineage: Eukaryota > Metazoa > Chordata > Testudines > Trionychidae > Pelodiscus > Pelodiscus sinensis. The sequence goes on from NC_134711.1 coordinate 314,698,695, forward strand.
AATCAGTTTATTATGTGTTAATTTTGTATCAGTCTGGTTTGTAAATCAAATGTAATGTTAAATGCCTTACAGAAGCCTAAATAGTCAATATCAACACTATTATCTTTATCAATCAAACTCGTGATCACATCAAAAAAGATTAGTTAGCTTGACAGGATCTATTTGTGGTGGGTTGGATCACAGATTAAGCAGGTTTCCACTTCATATTTCTAACTTTACATACACTCAAATAGAATATACACATTTGGGGGATTACAAGCTCTTCTATGATAGATCACATGCTCCAGTTTGTATAAAGCATATTTGATGTTCATATTCAAAACATATTTCTATTAAAAATATAAGGGTATTGCATCACACTATTTTCCATAAACCTATGTTGATTTACATTACTCTCCTTTAGCTCTTTATTAATAAAGTCCATATCAGCTGCTCCATAATCTTGTCTGGGATCAGTGTTGGGCTGATAGGTTTGTAATCAGTCAGGTCATGCTATCCACCCATTTTAAAAAGTGACTGAATGTTAGCTTTCTTCCAGTCTCTTGAAACTTCTCAGATGTGTCAACACTTACTAAAAATCAATGTTAAAGGTGCAGTGAGCTCTTAGGACTTTTAAAATTCTTGGATGCAAGATCTCTAGACCTGTTGATTTAAAATAAACGATCAATGGAGCCACTCAGAAAACGTCTCGTGTACATAAGTGATTGCAGAACTGGATCTTCAGTGATATGCTAGAGAAGCATACTGATTACTTTCTCTTAGACAATATTTGCCCCAAAACTTTTATAAACTAAAAAGTCATAAAGAATTAGACATAAAAATGACTAAAAATGAATTAGGGCTTGTCCAAATACATTATTTGTACAGATTGAAGCTGGTATAATGGAAAAAGGTACAACCATTAGAATGGATGCAGTTATTCAGGTAGAAAGATGCCTTGTAGTGGTAAAGTTTATTTTGCTAAATGTACAGGGGATAGCCATACCAGGAAGAGCCATATCTATACCAATATAACTTTGTCCACACCTTGAAATAGTTAAATCAATAAAAAAAAAACTGTGTAGACACCAGGCCTCCTTTTGTACCAAATGAAAACTTTCTTCCAGACAGTCAGGACTTGAGTGAGACCACCGTTAAGGAACCCATATTTTCTCTATTCTCACAGATCCCTTCATTTTAATTTCTGTATTAACTGGTTCAAAACCCAACCTTAGGCTCTGGGGATTGGAGACAAATGAGAGAAAAATGCAAGTTTGTTTTCCACATAGGGTGCCCCTGCCTTAGCCTCTGACTGTAATTGTAACACGAAAACATCCATCATTTCGGAATTTTATGACCCTGATGTGAAACAATATTTTTTTAGGAAAGCATAATGGAAAGTCTGACAAAAGGCAGTGAATTATTTTTGGTGTCTTACTCTTATTATTTTTAGGATCAATTTGTCTGAAACTCAGCGTTTCACCTCAGACTGGTGTCCTAACCTTGCTACCCTCTGTATTATTAATGTGTGTAAATTTCTTTTCAGTGCTCTGCTTTGTTTCTGTCTCAAGTGTCTGTTAATCCACTCACAGCTTCCCTTTCTACTCAGCTTTCACGTTCTTGTCTTATTGCTTAATGTTCCAAGTCCTGTTATTATAACCCTCCCTCTTCTGCTCAAGGGGGAAAATAATTTTGTTTGTTTTATAACCAGAAAAAAATCACTCCTTTTAAACAAGTGATTGCAGAAATGCTCAGCAATCCTTACACTGAGAAGGACTCAAAGAAATTAATAGACATGCCAAGAAGAAAATGAAAAGCAGACTTGGAGACAAAAGGGAAATTGGACTAAGGATGAAACAGCAATATTTTGCCATCTGATGTTATTACTGAAAATTGAACCATGTTGAAAATCAATACAAGAGATGTACCAGATGTTCCCATTCCCTCCAAGCCTTGGGGATTTGGATTTGGAATCCACACCTAGAACTGATATTTCATCTATGTTTGCCATCTTCATAACCAGCTGAAGCAGAACTCTCCAAAACGGGGAGAGTTCTAAATGTGGACACTAGTTTTGTGACCAGGAGCCATCTCTATATAATATGCTGTTGGAGCAAGGTCTCCCTCTGACAGCTTTGTCTCCTTTATTGTTCTACAACTGCCTTAGCTGTCCCTGTAGGGTATGTCTACACTGAAATAAAAGACCTAGGCATGGTCTCAGCTGCCTCTGGTTGGCTGACTGGGGCTCATGGGATCTTGGCTTTGGCAAAGCTAAATATTGCTTTATAAACATTAGGCTCAGGCTGGAGCCCAGACTCTAGGATCCTCCCTGCTTACAGGCTCCTAAAATGCCTGAGCAAGCCCAAGTGGCTACCCAGCTTCTCACAATTTTATTGTGAGCCTTGTGATACAGGGTGACTTTCATGTGACTATCCATGATGCTCCATTTTTATTTGTTTAAAAATAGTTTGTAGCCTTCAAAAATAGTTTGTAGCCTGTTTTCAAGATTTTCTCTGCAGCTGTGAAGGCTAGATTTTTTTTAAAATACAGCCAAGATTCTCATTACTATGTTAGTGGCTGTTTCAGAATATAAGGGTACACAAAAAATCTGACATTGTTTGAGGTGTTGTAGATATGATGGTCACAAAAGCTGAGAGATGGGTGAGGTCATATTTTTATTGCATCGGTTTCTGTTGATGGGAGAGTGAAGCTTTTTGAGTTTCACAGAGCTTTTCTTCAGGTCTGGAAAGGTAACAAGAATGAGGCAGCTAAAGAAAAGAAGGGACAAATGAGGGGTTAACACATTGCAAGAAATAGCTTAAAATGAACTGGGCAATTGCCCACCCATGTTATCTCAGACATATCTGACTAATCCTGCCCTAACTTTTCCCTATTCCTTATCTAGATAAACTCTTATGTTTCATCTGGCTAGTGTGTGCTCCTTTCTTTTGCCTTTTGGACTAATCTGATGTACTTAAGCTTCAGAGGTTAGCTGAGTTAGTCTGTTACAGAAAAAAACCAACAAATGGCCTAGTAGCACTTTATAGACTAACAAAACATGTACAGGCAGTCCCCGAATTACGCGGATCCGACTTACATTGGATCCGCAGTTACAAATGGGGCCCTTCCTCTCCCTGGTCTCCAGCAGACCAGGGAGAGGAAGCAAAGCGGCAGAACATGCGGGCAGCGGACAGGGCTGTGCGCTGCCCACGTGCTCCGCGGCTTGGCTCTGCTTTGCCCCCTCGTCCCCCTGGTCTGCAGACCAGAGGGACGGGGGGGCAAAGCAGAGCCAAGCCGCGCAGCACGTGGCCAGCTGACAGCCCAGACACGTCTGGGCTGTCAGCTGGCCGCGCGCTCCACGGCTTGACTCTGCTTGGCTCTGCTTTGCCCCCCCCCGTCCTCCTGGTCTGCAGACCAGGCGGACGGGGAGCAAAGCAGAGCAAAGCCACGGGGCCAGTGTAGACACTCTTTTCCGGCTGCGCGGCTTGGCTCTGCTTTGCCCCCCCGTCCCCATCTCCCTGGTCTGCAGACCAGGGAGACGGGGGGGCAAAGCAGAGCAAAGCAGAGTCAAGCCGCGGAGCGCGTCTGGGCTGTCCGCTGCCCGCGTGTTCCGCCGCTTTGCTCCACGGCTTGGCTCTGCTTTGCCCCCGCCCCCCCCCCCCCCCGTCCCCATGGTCTGCAGACCAGGGGGACAGGGGGCAAAGCAGAGCCAAGCCGCGCAGCCAGAAAAGAGTGTCTACACTGGCCCCGTGGCTTTGCTCTGCTTTGCTCCCCGTCCCCCTGGTCTGCAGACCAGGAGGACGGGGGGGGGGGGCAAAGCAGAGCCAAGCAGAGTCAAGCTGTGGAGCGCGCGGCCAGCAGACAGCCCAGACGCGTCTGGGCTGTCCGCTGCCCGCGTGTTCCGCCGCTTTGCTCCCCGTCCCCCTGGTCTGCAGACAAGGGGAACGGGGAGCAAAGCAGAGCAAAGCCGCAGAGCCTGAGGGCAGCAGGACAGCCACGGCGCGTCTGGGCTGTCCCGCTGCCCCCGTGCTCCGCGGCTTTGCTCCGGACACCTGTGGTACAGCAGCTGGGGCGCTGCCAGTTGGTCCCGTAGCGCTGCTCTGGGTGCTACTGGACCAACCGGGCAGCACCCCAGCTGCTCTGCCCCAGGCGTCCTGATTCAGCCACTGCTGGTCAGTTTCAGCAGCGGCTGAATCAGGACGCCTGGGGCAGAGCAGCTTGGATGCTGCTGGGTTGGTCCAGTAGCGCCGAGGAGCTGCGGCGCTACTGGACCAACCCAGCAGCACCCCAGCTGCTCTGCCCCAGGCATCCCCAAGTCAGCTGCTGCTGAAACTGACCAGTGGCTGACTACAGGAAGCCCCTGCCCCGGGCTTCCTGGAATCAGCCGCTGATCAGTTTCAGCAGCAGCTGACTTGGGGATGCCTGGGGTTCTTAAGTTGAATCTGTATGTAAGTCAGAACTGGCATCCAGATTCAGCCGCTGTTGAAACTGATCAGTTTCAGCAGTGGCTGAATCTGGATGCCAGTTCCGACTTACATACAGATTCAACTTAAGAACAAACCTACAGTCCCTATCTTGTACGTAACCCGAGGACTGCCTGTAGATGGTATCATGAGCTTTCATGGGCACAGCCTACTTCTTCAGATGACCGGAGTTACGCACGAAAGCTCATGATATCATCTATGGTTGTGTCTACACTGGGCCACTTATTCCGGAAAATCAGCCGCTTTTCTGGAATAAGCTGCGAGCTGTCTACACTGGCCCTTGAATTTCCGGAAAAGCAACGATGCTATACTGTACAAAATCAGCCGCTATTCCGCAAAAACTATTCTGCTCCCACTCGGGCATAAGTCCTTATTCCGGAACACTGTTCCGGAAAAGGGCCAGTGTAAACAGCCCAGTAGTCTTTTCCGGAAAAAAGCCCCAATCGCGAAAATGGCGATCGGGGCTCTTTTCCGGAAAAGCGCGTCTACATTGGCCACAGATGCTTTTCCGGAAAAAGGGCTTTTCCGGAAAAGCAGCCTGCCAATGTAGATGCTCCTTTTCCGGAAAAACTGAAAACGGAATAGTATTCTGTTTTAAGCAGTTCCGGAAATTCATGCCAGTGTAGACACAGCCTACATGTTTTGTTAGTCTATAAAGTGCTACCAGGCGATTTGTTTTTTTTTTCTGATGTACTTAGGCATTGAAACACACACACACACACACACACACACACACACACACACACACACACACACACACACACACACACACACACACACACACACCCTATATCTTCCCCTGAAGAGGCAAAATTAATATCATGACTTTTTTTAGAGACAGAGGGCCACAGCTATGCCATGCTGCAGAATGAACCCAAGATAGGCACAGAAAAGGCTTCATCATGCTAAGGATTGGTGAGATACCTCACAGCCCTTGGTGCACCTGGGAGATGTCACAGATCCATTCTGCCCTTCTCCCAAGGAGAGGGTACATGTGGATAAATCAGTCCAGGCCTGGAGCTAAGGGAAGCTTCTTAAGAGGCAAAAGCGGAAAGCGAAGAAGGTGATTGCCTGTGTCTAGGGCAAAAAGACAGTATGGAGAAGATGAGTGAGGCCCATAGTGCGTCTGGATTTTCATTACAGGCAGAAGGAAGGCCATAGGATTCCTGAATAATGAGGATCAGGTTTGGACTTGAAGGGTGAAGAAAAAAATTAATGCACTAATATTAGCTTAATGTACTTAGGGTATGGGGGTGAGTTCTTAGAATGGCCCACAGAGGGCTAAGAGCAGTGCACCAGTTGGGCCCCACAGAGGGGCTCTGAAATGTTAGTCCTTTACATAAAGATTGGTTATCCTATCAGTTATGTGTCAGTAACTTCAATGTGAGTTGTGTGTGTGCAGCGGACTGCAATGATCAGGCCCTGTATGTTGGAAGAATAGCTTGGAATGTCAATTCTTAGTTTAATTAACTTATTGCAGTAGGAGTGAAATTTGAAGATTTTTTTTCCATCCTGACCAATCATAAACATTTTCCGTCAAGTTTAAAAGTCTGAGCTCCTGTGATGGCTTTTGTAATTTAAGCTCATATTCTTCAACTCTCAATTCATTAGTGTTTAGCCAGTGTGGAATATTTATTGAGGCGATGAATACAGTGTCTATTATCAATCAGAGGCAGGAGGTGGAGACGAAAGATTATAAATGTAAGCAAGAAACTATTAGTTTAAAGACTAGCTAAACTGAATATACACTCAGGCTCTTCCAGGCACATCTGGTTTCTCATGAGATATAAATGTATGTAATGTCTAGTTCTGAGATGTTGTACTGATATATAGATCTGTTTAAATAGATACAAAACACTTATGTGCTACATTCTTGGAAATGTACTAATTCTGTCTGGGCACTGTTACATATCCTATGGGGTTTCCTAGCCCATAAGCAGATCTTGTAACACCATACCCTACAGACTGAGGTTGCTGCTTGCCCTGTAACCATGGGTGCTTGTGTCCTATGGAGCTTTGGCTCAGAAGTAGGGGAACCAGACACCCTGATTTTATAGGGACAGTCCCTATATTCAGAGCTATGTCTTACATAGGTGCCTACTCTTGTCCCTGCACTCCTGTCCTTGTTTGTCATACTTGTTATAGGGTCAGAGCCCTGACATGAGCAGCTTGCTCACTGCACATTGGCCTCACCTGCCTTTTACCATCCTGGTTACTCCTTATAAGGTGACACCAACAGCCTCTCCAGTATGAACTCTCCCCACCAACCACCTCTCCTGAAGCATTCAGTCTCTCTCGCTCACCCTCAGAGAAGTTACCAAGTTCACTGCATTCAAAGGAAAAGAGAACACACTCTCGTTTAATACACAGCCCTGAGATGGTTTTGGGCAGGGAGTGATGCAACCTCTGATTGTTCTGGGCGATCCCCAAAACAACATAGATATATTCCTGGCATGTCTTGGACCCCATAGCCCTAGCAGAAGCTCTGGAAAGTGACTGTGTCATATAGTAGTTCAAACATGAGAATGGGAGTGTGTTTATTACCATTTGGACACTGAGTTTCCATGACAATTTAGGCCAATCTCTAGAAGTACATCTACACAGCAGTGTTATTTTGGAATAACTCACCTTATTCTGAACTAATATAGTCTGCGTCTACACTTCAAGCAGTTATTTTGACATAATGTCAAAATAACATTGTGCTGGAGGACTTCTTACTCTGATTCCTGTAACTCTCATTTTACAAAGAGGAAGAGTGTGCAGACAGCAACAAAAGCCAAAATAAGCTATTTTGACTTAAGCCACACAATTGACGTAACTCAAGTTGCGTAGCTTATTTTGGTTTTAGCCCTGCTGTGTAGACGTGCCCTAAGAGAGGGAGTTTTAAAAAGTGGTTCAGAAGAGGCCTAATTATGTGCCCAATGAAAGCAAAAGAAGCAAACTTATTCCAATGCTGAGTGCATTTGAAAAAGTCATCTGTGCTTTAATTTCTCATCTAGTAAGATTAGAGGGATGGGATGATTTCCAGGAAGAGTTTATCAAAGTCCCTTCTCTGAAGGAGATGTGAGGGGAAAGAGAAAATTTAACTCCTCCCTTTATATAAAGGAAACAGGCAGCATCAAGTCCTATTTAGAGCAAGATCAGTTTTTTCAAGATCCTATTGTACTTTGGGATGCAAGGGACTGTGAAAATGTGTACTATTTCTTTAAAATAAGGCAAGACACAGCCAGAGAAGGTGTTAGGCAGAAACACATCATAGATGCTAGAGAAATCATTTGGTTTTCTTTCATCTAATAAAGCCTCTTGTTCAAAGTTAGAAGAAACCATCTTCTGTAATTGTTTATCATAATTACATGACAGGCATCATTGGGGCATTTATTCTATCCCCATTTAGTGAGGGTGAAAAAGGAGGACAGGAGAGTCTGGTACCTTGGCTCAAATATGAGCTGTTGTTATTGCTGACAGCTCATATGCATGTAACAATGCCCCTGATGGTGCCCTTGTGAATGAACCAGGAAAATCTGAGAGCGGTAGCTGTGTTAGTCTGTAACTGTAAAAACAATGAGAAGTCTGTGGCACCTTCGAGACTACCAAAAATATATATTGTATCATGAGCATTTGTGGGCTAAACCCACTTCATCAGATGAGTGGGAAACGAATAACAAGAACACAGAAATTTATAACAGAAAAAGAAGAGGGGAAAAGATACCTATCAATTGTAGGACTGGTGCTAATGAGGCTAATTAAGTGGGCTAAATGTGTCCCACAATTAGCTTTTGATGTAAAAATGAGGTATTAAATGCCCGGAAGGCTAGCTAAATGCAGGCAAATCTGGACTTTAAAATGAACCCCTACTAATTGAGGGTATGTCTACACTACAGCACTAATTCGAACTAACTTAATTTGAATCAGTTAATTTGAACTAAGCTAATTCGAATTAGTGCATCTAGATCTAAAAACTAATTCAAATTAGCATTTTGCTAATTCAAAATAGCATGTCCACATTGAGTGGACCCTGAACCGAAGTTAAGGCTGGCCAGAACCATTGCCGGCAGGGCATCAGGTTAGGACTTAGAGTATGGGGCTGCTGCCTCAGGCTAGCCGAGGGCTGTGTTTAACGGGACCTGATCCACACCCCGGACAGACAGTTATCAGGGTTCCCCACTTGCTTGTCTACCTCAATGAAGGGCCAGCAAAGCAGTCCTATCTTGGAGTGCCCTGAGTGCCTGCACTCGGCACATCACAGCACTCAGCCATCAGCCCGGCTGCACTTGCCGCAGGCTGACATCCGGGGGGGTCAATTGGGGGGCTGTCAGGATCCAGGAGGCCCTGCAGGAGAGCTTCCACCCCGAGGAGCATGCAGAGCCACCCCAGTCCTCCCCATCGGAGGCTCGTGCCCCATTCATCCCTCACCTCCTTCCACTTACCCCTCCCTAGCCCCCCCTTCCTGATGTAAAATATAAAGGACACCTGTATTCAAAAACAGAAGATCTCTTTATTTTAAAAAATGGGGGGGGGGGGTAGTAACCTCTGGGGAGATGGGAAAAGGAGGTGGCAGAGGGGAAGAGAGAGGGTGGAATAATGGAGGGGGAAACCTGGGAGGAGGGAGCTGGAAGGGGGAAGCCAGGGGAAGAAGGAGGAGGGGAAGTATAAAACTATGGTATGCTATATCTTCAGTACTGTGTACAGATGTGGTCTCCTCACCTCAAAAAAGATATTTTGGCCTTGGAAAGGGTTCAGAAAAGGGCAACTACAATGATTAGGGGTTTGGAACAGGTCCCATATGAAGAGAGGCTAAAGAGACTGGGACTTTTCAGCTTAGAAAAGAGGAGACCGAGGGGGGATATAGGTCTATAAAATGATGAGTTGTGTGGAGAGGGTGAATAAAGAAAAGTTCTTCATTAGTTCCCATAATAGGAGGACTAGAGGACACCAAATGAAATGAATGGACAGCAGGTTTAAAACTAATAAGCAAAAGTTCTTCTTCACACAGCACATAGTCAACCTGTGGAACTCCTTGCCTCAGGAGTCTGTGAAGGCTAGAATTATAACAGAGTTTAAAGAGAAGTTAGATAAATTAATGGAGGTTGGGTCCATGGAGTGCTATTAGCCAGGGCGTAGGAACGGTGTCCCTGGCCTCTGTTTGTGGAAGGCTGGAGATGGATGGCATGAGACAAATTAGTCATTGTCTTCGGTCCATCACCTCTAGGGTACCTGGTGCTGGCCACTGTTGGCAGACAGGCTACTGGGCTAGATGGACCTTTGGTCTGACCCAGTACGGCCATTCCTATGTTCTAAGCTCAGGACTCAGTGTCGGGGGTCTCACTGGACCAACTTGATTTTCATGCAAACCTGCTCCTGGGTTCACATGTGGCCTTTGGGGGCCAGGCTGGCAGCTACCCTGCCCTAGACAGCAGCATTCCTGTGCCTAGTGCAGAGGTCATGGGCGTTGGAGGCTTCCCCCCAAACTTTGATGAGGTCCATGATCTCCGCACTAGACCAGGCGAGCGCCCGCCTCTTGCGGCCCCAGGCAGGCTCCTTGGAGCCGCCTGTCTGGTCCTGGGAAGAAGCGGAGGGCTGGGTGGCAGCGGGTGGCTGGCTCATGCCATGCCAGGTGCAGGGTCTGCTGGCCGGGTGCTGGCAGGCTTGCAACTGGCACGGGCACTGTAGCCAGACTGTGCCCCTTTAAGGGCTGGGAGGAGGGCAGAAAAGTTTCCCTGGTTTGGCCCAGAGTGGCCACCAGGGCAACCTGGGAAGGGCTAGCCCCCTACTAGTTCGAATTAAGTGGCTACACAGCCCTTAATTTGAACTACTTAATTCGAACTAGGCAATAGTCCTCCTAGAATGAGGTTTACCTAGTTTGAATTAAGCGCTCCGCTAGTTCGAATTTTATTCGAACTAGCGGTTTGCATTTGTAGCCGCTATTAAAGTTAATTTGAACTAATGGATGTTAGTTCTAAATAACTATGTAGTGTAAACATACCCTGAATGTCCAAGCAGAAATTATGTGTGTGGGGGGAGGGGGGGAAAGGGGCGGACAAATAAATACTTAAGGATACTGGTCCATAGTTGGCTAAGAACTCCATTCCCACATCCATTGTATCATGACAACTATCATACTTCATGAACCATGACACTGTGCATATTTCAAGCCTATATGTCAGATTTTATTATTTGTTCCCAGTGTATGCAGCGTGCTGAACAAATATTCCTCCTGATTCTGTAGTGCATCTACCTGTTTGTGTTCATGGCACCTGTGGAAGTAGGTGAAAAATGCTGTCATTCTGATTGGGCATTATACACTTCGCACTGGCATAAATTACTACATAAGGGTTAAATCTTCTGGGATATGCCCAATGCCATTTCCTAAATAATCTCTTTTACCATCATTATACTAATAATTCCCTATGACAAATTTATCAAATCACTTTCTACCCAAAATTATAACATAACATCTCTGGTAATTAAAATGGCTTGGCTTTTTGTTTTTTTTAAAAATCAGTTTCTCTAGTCCTGAATGCATTTCTCATTAGCTACAGTTAATAGCATCCTTAAAGCCGGCTGGTGTTCTTGAATTTTCGCCTGGAGTCTTTCAGCATGTTCAGAAAAGAAAAGTAATTTCAATCAGCAGAATGGCCATTTTGATTCTCTGAAAGATTTTAAATCATCTACAATGGAGTTTTGCACTTTCAGGATCATCACTTTTGTCCATTATATGCACTGAAATTAATATTTGCTGAGAGCAAATAAGAATAAAATTAAACATTTTCCAATTCAAATTATAATTGAGCACTTGTCTGATAAGATGGTTTTGTTTAAACAAAGGGCACTCATGTTACACCACATTTCTGATTCTCTGGTTCTTTCATTTTCAGGCTGCATTTGTTTTCCAAGCCATCATAATTAACGATAGGTATTCAGTTCAGCCTGCCAGAAGATGTCTTAAAGGTGTAATTGTTAGATGTAAAACTCATACTTCCCAATTCAGAGGGAAGCATAAATGAATCCAAGAAAACCAAAGCTGATGTAAGTTTTACTGAGTGGGAGTGGATTTTAGGGCTGTGTGGAAAGACTGGCCAAAACAGCACAAAGCCTTTCCAATTGCTGAGCCCCCAGCCAAGATTCAAGCTAAATTACTCTGATAAAAGCCAGGTGACAGAGATCAGAGTTAATCCCCCATCACCAACACCATGTACAACCCCAGCCTATGAGAACAGTGGAGATGAGGCACTTCAGGAAGTTCTGGCCAAACAGCACAAAGTAACAGCATCCTGTGAATCACTGATGATCCAGGCTCTCTGTTTAACTCTAGAGGGTGACCTAGGAAATTGTCTGAGTAACCACACAGACTTTGTGCCTGCTATGACTCCCAATCTCTCCTTGCTTTTTAATCTCCAGTCTCCAAGTCCAGCTGGACATTGATCCTGCCTGTTGCCTTCTGATTTTATCCTGGTATGACACATCATCTTCAACCCTGGCCTGACTCTGACCCACTGAAACTAGTAAAGAACAAAATTGTCAGCTAATTGGAAAAGATGCAGAAAAGGGCACAAAATGAAATTAATAGCAGCAGGGTTAAAACAAATGAAAGAAAGTATTTCTTCACACAATACACAGACAACTTGTGGAACTCTTTGCCAGAGGATGTTGTGAAAGCTGGGACAATTGTCCCTTGTCTCTGTTAGCCAGAAGCTGGGAATGAGTGCCAGGGCATGGATCACTAAATGATAACTGGCTCTACTCATTCCTTCGGGGCATCTGGAATCGGTCACTGTCAGAAGACAGAATACCAGGCTAGATGGACCTTTGTTCCAACACAGAATAATCATTCTTACATTCTTATTTGTTCACATGTCACATCTGCCAAATATTTTCAAATACTTAATACACATGTACAATAAGATTGGTTGTGGAAAGCTTTCTGTAGCCCAGAAAGGGCAACAGTTGACAAATTTTGTATTCAGCTAAATCAAACAGCTCTAGTTGCAACATCCTGACACTTGCAAATAAATAAATAAGGCATCATGATATTTTTTTTAATGAATGTTTACAGCTCTCTATTACATATGCATCATTTCTGCTTGGCTGACCATTTTCAGCTATTACAAGGACAGTAATGATTTTTCTTTTCTTGCTGTTGCAAATTTATATTTCTTACTGGGCATATTCTTTACATAACATGTAAAATAGTACATGATATGTCATTAATGGTGGTTTTATTCTTTTTTTGAAACTGAAATTGACTTTTCATGTTGGTTTGCTTTTTTTTTTAAATTGCTGCTGCTGTCCTGCTCTCCTGAAGCACACCAACTTCCAAAAGGGTTTTAATTAAAGCCAAAATAATTCTGTTAAGTGGAGATTTATAGAAGGGGAAAGAAAAGCAAAACAAATGTCAAAGATTCATAGAATTTAAGGAACCACAATGATCATCTAGTTTGACCTGTTATATAATACACAACATAGAACTTCACCCAGTGATTCCCTTTTGATGAATTCTGCCAACTGTCTTAATTGTTGCCATGTGTCAATGAAACACTCTAATCACTAATTGTCAAGTTTTCACTGTCAAGCCCACTCTTCACTGTATTCGTGCTAATCAGCAGCTTCACACGTTATAAGACTCTCATGGCTCCTAGTAATCAAAAAGGGACATTACAGTCCTAAAAAGGCAATACTAAGACAAATCTTATATCAAATGAAGTGATTCAAACCCATGCATGATGACTTCCTCAACGCTGTCCAGTTTCAGCCAATATCAAGGGCTAATACTACATGTTGTCCTATGCTAGCCTGGAGAATGAATTGTGATTTAGTCATGATTCCTCTACTAGTTCTCCCTTCTTCTGGGAAGTAAATTAGTTGTTGTCCCTTTTTAGTTTGTTTGTGGAGTTGTTTTCTCCTCACTGCATCTCCAGCTTATTACACTGGCTTGTAAATGAGGGGGTGGGCCCAGCACTCTTCCAACTGCCCTCTTCTCTCTGTTCCTCTCCACTCATTTCCTCTCATGGGGAATAGCAGACTCCTCTCCATGATCAGAATCACTTGTGAGCTGAGGTAGCAGTGCAGTAGGAAGGGTGAAGAGAGGAATTATTTCTCCCTTATTCCCCCTGCGGTATGATGATGGGCGATCACTTATTGCTGACTATTATCATCTTCCGTGGGAGTTGTGGAGTCTCAGGTGGCTGATAAGGCTGATCTTTGAACCCCAAGTTCTATTACTATGAGGACATCTCTCCACATAAGGAAAGTAACAATCTAACTCTAAGTAACAGTCATTTAATCTGGTGGGGGTGGATTTTTGTCACATCTTTGAGTTAATCTAAATCTTACACAAGACCATTGCATTATTTTATTGAATTCACTCGTTAAGCAAAACCATGGTTGTTTTCCTTTGTCTTTGATTATCGATCATGAGTTATTTCCTTTGATACAGCCTCTGGTTTCATTTCTTTTCTCTGCTATTTGATGCTCCACCATTATGCCTTTTATGTCTCCTTCTCTGATCTGGACAAAATGGACACGTATGGGGACTTAGCCTGTCCTTTTCTTTTCCTCACTAGTAAGAGGCACTGAGTCTAACTGAGGGTGTGTCTACACTGCAGCTGGCCTATGTCAAGTTAAGGAAGGCACACCATGCTCAGGCTGTGGGGTTTTAAAATTTCAGTACTCCTTGTTCTGTGAGGCATAACCAAACACTCCTGTCAGCCTTCTGTTGTGTGGACACAGCCACGGCTCTGCTTACGATAAGCTTACTCCAACTATGCTTTTTGAGTAGCTGAAATTGCGTATCTTAAGTCAACCTGCTTGATTTAGTATAGACTAGTACTAAGACAGACAGACTTCCATTTTGCACTGCATGTTCAGCGGAACAAACATTGCGGACAAATCCTTTCCTCATGAACCAATTGTGTTTTAAAGGTTTGGAAATAACAGCCCCTACCGCACAATGTTTACAGTGTACTCGGCCAACTTTTCACCCGTTGCATTACCTCTTTAAGATCTGACTGTGGATAGACAGTTATGATGAATTACAGAATATCCCATCTGATCATCATCTACTTCAATGAAGTAGAGTTATATCATCCAGCAATAATATCCACTACACCTTGCCTTGGATTAACCAGAGCTCAGTTTTTTTCATACCTCTGTTGTCTTCAAAACTCTACAGGCAAATCGATTCATAGTGTATCTATATAACACATTAATACAAAGTGAGTAGATACTGATACAGAGACCTTCCCTCTCGGGAGTGTCCTCTTTTTCTGAAAGTTGAAATATGGTAATGCTAATTTATAATCTCCCAGTTTAACTTGGGGGTTAACTGATAAGTAAAGCACCTAAGCAACTTGCCTGACATCACAAAGGAGATCAGTAGCAGTAGCAGAAACAGGATACAGGGTTGATGTCTTGACTCAGTTGAAGCCAATAGCAAAGCTTCAATGGACGTACATGGGCCTATGTTTTCAATGCAGAAATCTATTTGCAGTCCTATGCTTTAATAACTAGACCATATTCCCACCAACAAAAATCTACATGTGGAGGTAGTATAATGCATGAGGCCAAAGGCTGATATTAATGGCCAGCAAACCATTCCACAGAAATACACTACCTGCTGCATTATACTGGTATTTATTCTAACATGCTTGTGATGTGTTTTATTGAACCCATGAGAATGTAGTCACTGCAAGTCAATCAGAAATATTAATTGAATTATGTCTTTGCAGTATAAAATTCCCTTAATCCTATTTCAAGGAAATCCAACAGACAAAATTAGTGTCATGAACTAACATTGATTTTAAAAGTGAGTTTATTTGACTCATTTGGCAGATCATAACCAATTTTGATTTTTTTTGACTATTTTATTTCAGCATTAAAAATAGTAACAGTAACCAAATGCAGCACAGAGAACTTACCCAGTGTAAACCCATGTGCCCCATGCCCTTGACTCCCAGTGCAATAAAGAGAAGCTAACAGGTTCTGTAGCTGGCATAATTGGGCCCTATACTTTAACTTTGATGGGTCTAGGTCAGTGGTTCTCAACTTGTTTCAGTCCATGGACCACCAGGCCAATCAAAAAATTATCGTGGACTACCTCCAGCACACGTAGCACAGGACGAATGACACAGCAGCCGCTCAGCATGATGGCAGCAGCTACACTGATGCTCAGAGCCTCAGATGGAAGTTACTGGTAACACAATACGGTTGCGTCCTAGCTGATGCTATGGATGACGCACCGCATGCTTGTGAACATGGTGTAAAACAGCCTAACGACGGCGCCTGCTCACGCTGTGTGACTTTGGACAATGTTCCTGTGGACCACTGAAAAAGTCACCATGGACCACCAGTGGTCCATGGACCACCAGTTGAGAACCACAGGTCTAGTGGAAGGACCTGGTGATTGGGAAAAATATGGGTCCTTATATATAGCCATTGTTTTAACCCTGTGGAGTTAAATGATTTAAAGTGGTACATGGGCCTTCCTTTTCAGAGATCCTTAATCCCACACACAGAAAATAAATGGTGAATCAGAAACTACAGTAGTTGCTTTTTGTTAAAGAAGAAAATATACACTTCACTACTGTGGAAGAAACATGAGGTTTAATAAGCTGATGATGGCATCAGTTTCCTTTGAGGGTTTTTAACTGATTATCCATTACTTAGACCTTTGTCCTGAAAAGAGATTAGAAGTCAAATTTTGGTACTTGAAGCAATTTATAGTAATTACACCTCCTGCAGTAATGACTTGCCAGTGCTTTCATTCTGGCATGGCACTTACTCATTAGATTTTTCAGTAAATATCTTCTGTTCCACTGCTCTCCTTTCTCCTTGACAGATACTGTAGAATAATTTGCATCACTCCCTGTTGTAGTCTTACATTATTTTTTCCTTTTCTAAAACATCAGCCAAAAACCGTGATGCTTCCCAATACACCCAGGGTTGTGAGACATCTGCTCTTAGTCTCTGGAAGCCTTGTCTGCACCCGGCAGGAGCAAGATCTCTGTCTCAATCAGTTTCACAAGGACTCCCCTCTTGGCCTACACACTCCAAACTATGAGCTCTCAGAACATCTCCAAGGAGGGCCCAGTAGCAGTTCCGCCGGACACGCGAAAGTAATGTTAAGTACACTCTTCAGAGTATTTTGCAGTTCTGTGGTCTGTGTTCTATATGAGAAGTCAGACTAGATAATCACAAAGCTCCTTTCTGGCCTGGGAATCTCTAGACACGCTAGAAACCCAACTCTGTCATTACTAACTCCTTCCTCTCTCTTGTCCTATATATCCATGTGGTGTCTGAATCTCTGCAGTTTTATCTTCACAACGTTTTATTTATATATTGTAATACTATATGCAGGTGTATCACACAATTATATCAGTTTGACTGTATCTCTTTCCCCACCCTTTGTGCATCACTTATCCTCTGAGAGTTCTTCTGAGCAGGGATCATGTCTTCTACGTGTGTGTACAGGAAATATAGGGTAGATGGCAAAGGTGGTCATAAGCTACTTTTGTGTTACCTCAATTCTGAGTTGGCTGGAGATGGCATGCACCCTACTGTAAATGAAAACAACCACCCAGAAGTGCAGCAGCCTCGAACACAGAGCTGGTTGGAAGATAAGCTGTTTTCCATCTAAAACTTTAAATTTTGGACTTACTATTTTGGTTAAAACTTGAAGAAAATTTTCAGCTGAAAACCAAAATATTTTATGGTGCTATGGCATCTCCTGAGAGTTGTTTGGGTGATTTATGCTCCCATTCTGTCCCAACTCTCCGGTCAGACTACATCTCCTATGAGGCACTATATTCTCCCATCTTGATAAGGAGAAGATATAGCATGGCAACCTTTGATTATGGTACCTTATGGGAAATGTAGTCTGGCCAGAGATTCTATCACCTGCAGAAGAAGGTGACTGTTGAAGCACCAAAACTGTGATTTCCATACATATACTAGGGTTTTTTTTTAACCTAATTGCCAAATTTTCCATGGAAGACATTGAAAAACAGTTCTGAAGGAAAATTTTTGACCAACCCACTGCCGGGAACTCTATCATAACCCAGAATCACCGTAGCACCATTCATGACATACGCAGATGCAAGTGGGAAAGAGGAGGAATACTTGTGCCCAAATAAACCCATGCTGTGACACTTCCACATCCAAGACACATAACTAAGAAGGAGCACCCTTTCCTCTAATTCAGTGGTGGGGAACCTCAGGCCCAGAGGACAGATGCAGTGCTTGGCTTTCCTGGATCTTGCATGTGAGGCTTAGGCCTCCTCCCCCAGTATCGGGGAGCCTGTTCTGGTGCTTCAACCCCCCTGCCATCCCACCACAGGGCTGGAGCACACTAAATCTACTAGCCTGGGCCCCTCTTGGCTTTGGTGTGTGACGGGAATGTGGGGAGTGTCTTTTTGCTTCTCAATAAGGGGCCATGTAAGTGAGGATTTGGTTGGTTGGTGTGTGTGTGTGTGTGTGTGTGTGTGTGTGTCAGTGTGTGGCCCCTAACTGATTTTTATGTGGGTCAGTGGTCCCTGACTCAAAAAAGTCTCTCCATCCCTGTTCTAATTATACCCAGCAGTTAAGCAGGAAGAAAGAGAATTTCCCTCTGCAATCAATAGAGAGCTGGAATGAGCAGAGGAAGCACTTCTGCCTGGTGCGTAAGGACCTTGAGGGAAAGTCAGCCCTATAAGGGGGAATTCTCTCTTTCTACCATTGCAAAAAGCCTCCACATGGCTCACAGCTGTGTGAATCATTTCAGAGATCACCTGTTCTGACCTTCTGTTTCTCAAATGCCACAAAATTCCATCCTAAGTATATATTTCAGAAAGGCGTCCGGCCTTGATTTGAAGGCATCAAAATATTGGGAATCCACCACTTCCAATGGTATGTTGGCAGACTGTTTAATCACCTTCCCTGTGTGTTTTTTTTTAATGTCTTATTTCTAATTTGAGGTTGTCTGGATTTAACTTCCAGCCATTGGTTCTTGCTTTACCATTCCTAGCTAGCTGACACAGTTCATTAGTGTCCAGTAATTTCTCTTTGTAGTAGAAACAAACACATTATTCCAAAAAACTTCTCCATGAACAAATTTCCAAGTGTATTCAGCATCATACCTGTTTGTAAGTTTCTCTGGCAAATAATTCTTAGTCTGGAGATCATTTGTACACAATGCAATGAGACTTTATTATTTGTGTATTTATGTTACCTGATTGATTTAGCCAACTCTAGCTCATATTTCAATTTCAGGTTCACAATTTGAAACCTATTGTGTCATTTATTACGAATGTCAGTAGTCACTTTCAGGGAACACTTTGAGATTAAGATTTACTTTTCAAGTTTTCATGAGCGTTCATGCTAGTAAATTCAGTTGCCAGGCTATCCATAGCAAGTGAATACAAATTTAGTACCAGCACAGCTAGAGGGAATGTATTTAAAATTCAAACAATTATGTATGGGATTGGTCCTGCCTTGGGCAGGAGGCTGGACTTGATGACCTCCTGAAGTCTCTTCCAGCTCTATGATTCTATGTATGGAAGATGTTTTGCAACATTCATACAATCTAGTGACCAAAACCCTGTTCTGTAAGGGACTTGTCCTGAACGTAGTTTAATTTCTAACCTTACTATATTATTAGACAAGACTTGGAAAATCATAAAAACAAATCAGAAATGCACTCACCAGTCCTCTTAGTACTCTGTGCTGAATTATATTTTTCTGGTACTGTGTGACTCTGGGAAAGCTCTTTGATCTTTATCTTCTTTCTCTTGGACAAATCCTTCATGTGTTTTTCTTGCTACTATTTGTTGCATGTTCTTCCATTTCCTTATTCCACAGCTGTCTCACGTATATTCTCAAAACTGGAGCTTTTGACTCTCTCTTTCCTCCATCCCTGTTTCTTTTTATATGTTTCAACTGCAGATCCAGGTAGGCCAAATGTTATCATCCAGAAAGGAAACTAGCTTGCATACCATAGAAATATGCATCTTATCTATCTTAGCTTTTGTTAGAGCATCTGTCACTTCAGTTTCAAGATCTTTGACTTCATTCAGAAACTGGAACATCAATCGATAGCCTTATTTTCTCCAAGCAGCTGATATAGCTGCTTTACCAAGTTGCACATTAATAAAGCACTAATCACTAAATAAGGAGCCAAAATAAGGAAAACAGAAGAGCGATCTTCTGGTTAAAGCACAGCAGGTCTGGATTCAATGCCTGGCCTGCCCACAGACTCACTGTATGACCTCGGGCAAGTCATTTCTGTCTGTACCCTTGGCATGTCTATCTGTATTATAAGATGTTTGAGACGGGTTGTGTCTGACTAGATGTTGTATACGATGTCAAACACAGTGGAGCCCCAATCTTGGTGAGGGCTGCTAAACACTACTGAAGTGCAAACATTAATAATAATATGCACATTTGAGACCACAGTCTAAATTTCCAGAGAGGATTTGGCTTAGTACATCATTGGCAACTGATGTTTACTTAGCCCCCTCTTTTCCTTGTCGTCTTAGCCCATCAGAGACTTTAAGGAACATTCTTCCCTTGTTGGAATATCTTAATGTCAGACTTCTCTCACTGCTCAGAGGGCTTTCTCTGCTGCAGCTCTGATACCTGCTCAACCTCTTTCCCCTCATTCCCAGCAATCATTCATAACTCACTTGGCTTCATAAGAAAATCCCACAGTTCTAGAAAAAATAGTCCTCAAACTGAAAATGCGAATGGTAGGATTTGCCAGGTTTTAGGTTCATTTGTTGCCAGGTTTCCTCTCCTCTCCTTCCACTGTTTTTGAAGATTTCTTGTTCGTTTGGTATTTACTGGCTTGTGGCAAATGGCATAATAGTTCAATAAAAATATCTGTGATTGCTGTCTGCAAAAGTGTGTCATATTTGTAATGTAGTAGTACTGAGGAGACCCAGCCATGAGCTGAGGTTTGCATTGTGCTAGGCATTGGTCCCTAGCCCAAAATCTAAGACAAGAGCCAACAGAGTGATATAGACAGAGTCAGGGTAGCACAAATAAATGACGAGGCAGTCATGGTCACAATGATAGTGGTAACCTGCTGCCTATGCATTGTTAGGTGTTTTGTAGACATCACAGCAAAGGTCACTGCTCCAATATTGCCTGTAATTTAAAAAAAAAAACCATAAAAAGATCATCAGCTCTTAGTCTCAGTCACCCACTGATACTCAGAGAAAGGTACCTGTAGTTGCTTTGGTAAAGAGATCGATCGGTCTGGAAACTCCTGGTTTGCAGCTCAAATGACAAATAAGGCCATCAATTAATGGCAGCTGTAAATGTATTTTGTGTGAAGTGTTCACTTATCTACAGAGAACTGTACAGCAGATTCATTCCCTTTGACCTTCGGCCAGTGCTGACTTGGGTCAACTTTGAACCAATAACTTGCAGGCAAAATGCTGCATTCACAGTGTTGTGTTGAAAATAGTGTAGGGTTTCAGTGCAGTTGCTCTGTTTACATGTGCCAAAGAGCTCAGAATAAGGATGAGAATAGAATGCCTATGGGTATGTCTACACTACCCCATTAGTTCGAACTAGCGGGGTAGTGTAGGCATACCGCACTTGCAAATGAAGCCCGGGATTTTAATTTCCCGGGCTTCATTTGCATAAGTGGGGAGCCGCCATTTTTAAAACCCCGCAGGTTCGAACCCCGTGCAGCGCGGCTACACGGGGCTCGAACTAGGTAGTTCGAGGTGTACCGGTAGTTCGGAATAGGAATCCTAGTCCGAACTACCTAGTTTGAGCCCCGTGTAGCCGCGCCGCACGGGGTTCGAACCAGCGGGGTTTTAAAAATGGCGGCTCCCTGCTTATGCAAATGAAGCCCGGGAAATTCAAATCCCGGGCTTCATTTGCAAGTGCGGTATGCCTACATTACCCCGCTAGTTCGAACTAGCGGGGTAGTGTAGACATACCCTCTTGCCTTTGTTATTCCACAGTTAAAAATGACATATATAGAGTGCTGTTCAGACTGCAGGATGAATGCAGCAAATGAACACTAGAATTTTCTGTCTTCCCCTACAACTTCGTTACCCTGCTACCTCTACCAAATGTGCTAATAACAACAATAAATGAAAAAACAGCATAAGCGCAAGAGCTCCAGTTATGCTAATTAGAAAGTGTTCACGCTTCGCTGATGATACAATCACATTGCTTTAACCACTGCAGGTTGGATACCACAAGGTGCTTCCTATAGACATAAATGAGATGTAAGTTTGGATCAAAATCTGCTATGAGTTAATAATTTCCAATAAACAGAAGTTTAATGAACTTCTGGCAGAGATGATTGTAGCCCACATGTATATTTTAAAAAGTGCATGCCATGGTAATGTTGATACCTAATTTTCTAAAGTGTCCAGTGGGACAAGATTTCACCCCAAGTATAATATAGAGAAGAAAGACTGAAACATAAGCCCTTCTATTAGAGTAGGGGTGGGCAATAACCCCAGAGGGGTTACTTAATGAATGTGGTAGGTAGTCATGGGATGGCTCCGCCCCCATAAGGGGCGTGGCCTGGGGACTAGCCTCCCCCAGAGTTGTCTGGGGCCAGAGGCTTTGAGTTAAACACACATCAAAGGGCTCACGGCTTCCAGACCTGCTGCTACCATGATACCTGGAGTTACTGCGGCTATTTAAAGGGTTCACTGCTCTGGCCCCTGCTAAGGGAGCACAGCAGCCCGGAGCTGTGAGCAATTTAAATAGGATCTTGCTGCCTGAGCCATTGCCTGGCAATTTGGTGGCACAGGCAGCAGGATATAAATAGAATGTGGCCACATTCAGTTCAAAGGTTGGGTGCAAGTGTTAAGCGGGCCAGATCTGGCCTCTGAGTCTCATCTTGCCCAGCCCTGTATTAGAGGCCCAGTAGGCAACAGGACCTGCTTTCAGACTTTGGCAAGAACAGGGCAAGAACAGGGCTGATATTTTTAAGAGGTGCTAAGTACAGAGTACTAATGGAAATACATTGTAATATGTTTGGTGTCAAATTCTGCACTATTACACCAATATACCTTTAGAGCAACTCCACTATCACCAGTAGAGTTCCTCTACATTTACACTGAGTGGTATTTGTTTTCTCTCTATGCTATTTTCTGCATAATGGCACTGATAGTACTTAAATGGTCGTAAATCAGGAAACCGCTAGGCTTATAATGTTTTTAAAATGGTGCAAGGCAGATCACATTGTGATCCTATGGGCACAATTCTCATTTACACCATTCAAAGCAGGATTTAACTCCACTGAAGTCAGTAGAGTAAAGCTAATGTAAGTGAGATAAGAATCAGAGCCTGAGAGCGAGAATTTATTATTGTTATTAGGTGAAAATTAAACTATTTAGAATTTCCTAAAGGTGTTGACACACAGTCAATGCGTTTATGTGGAAGACTGCCAAGCGAGAGAACATTGGACTCTATGTAAATAGCAATTACTTGTTTTGTAAAGCAATATAATCTTCTGTCTCTGTCATGTTCTTTTCCTCCTCCTAATATAATGCCCTTTGGAGAAATATTTTTCCAAACTTTTAGCATAACTACATTTTTTAAATATCAACTTCCCACACACTAAGCAAAGATACTGGCATCTGCAGAGACCTTTCCAAATCACCTTTGCTACTTCACTGGAAAAGCATGCTTCTCAGCAGCTGGGCTGGGGTTCAGAGAGTCTTCACCATATGTGTGAATACTTTGAAAGTAATGCCTCGAGTAGTCAGACATCTAGGGAAACAGAGATAGATAAAGAAAATAGATCCAATTCTGAATTTACAGAAAAGGGTGAAATTCCAATTCAAGTCTCTGGGAACTAACTGGATTAGGATTTATAGTTCTACCACACAGTAATATCATGGGACTGATTCTAGTCTGATTCTACATTGATTTTACACTATATAATTACACTGATTTCAGTTGAGTTACTCCTGATTTTCTGTGGTGTGAGAACAAAATCAGGTCCCTATATCTATATTTTGCTTCAAGATATACATATGGTATAGTAAAATTGGCACTTATAAAGTAGATGGGATTATATCGGGAAGTTTCCAGTGAGTTTGGATACAAAGCTAGTTTCTTTGATTTAGAAATCCAGTAGAAACAAACTTTCCAAGTACTTTCTGCTCCCAGTTAGCTTATAATATTTGGGGGATATTTTTCTTCCTTTGTTTTAAACATTTTTAGGTCTTGTGGTAACAAGAGTTGTTAGATTAGCATCTCTGAACAGTGATTATTTATCTGTACATACAGTAGCTGCTCTGTAAGCTTTTTCATACTCAGTGTGATCTGCTACCGATACTCAACTATGACTAGTTCCAGTAGGACCATTAGAGAAATGGTCAGAGGTAAACAGGATGAGGTTTAATAAAGAGAAATGCAAAGTGCTCCACTTAGGAAGGAACAATCAGTTCCATACATACAAGATGGGAAGCGACTGTCTAGGAAGGAGCATGGCGGAAAGGGATCTAGGGGTCATAGTGGACCACAAGTTGAATATGAGTCAACAGTGTGATGCTGTTGCAAAAAAAGCAAATATGATTCTAGGTTGTATCAACAGGTGTGTTGTAAGCAAAACTCGTGAAGTCATTCTGCCGCTCTACTCTGCACTAGTTAGGCCTCAGCTGGAGTACTGTGTCCAGTTCTGGGCACCACATTTCAAGAAAGATGTGGAGAAATTGGAAAGGGTACAGAGAAAAGCGACAAGAATGATTAAAGGTTTAGAGAACATGACCTATGAAGCCAGGCTTCATGAACTGGGCTTGTTTAGTTTGGAAAAAAGAAGATTAAGGGGGGACATGATAGCGGTTTTCAAATATCTAAAAGGGTGTCACAAGGAGGAAGGCGAAAATTTGTTCCTCTTGGTTTCTGAGGACAGGACAAGGAGTAATGGGCTTAAAGTGCAGCAAGGGAGGTTTAGATTGGACATTAGGAAAAAATTCCTAACTGTCAGGGTGGTCAAATATTGGAATAAATTGCCAAGGGAGGTGGTGGAATCTCCCTCTCTGGAGATATTTAAGAACAGGTTAGATAGACATCTGTCAGGGATGGTGTATACGGAGCTTGATCCTGCCTTGAGGGCGGGGGGCTGGACTCGATGACCTCTCGAGGTCCCTTCCAGTCCTATGATTCTATGATTCTATGACCCCTTCTAGAACTGAAGGAGTAGTTCAGGTGTCAAACCATCTACCTTCCATGGTACTTTTGTACTTAGACCAGTGCATACTCAAGTGTAGAGATATTAGGGAAAATTGCATAGTGGCATATGAGGCATACTGCTTCCTATCATGAGTAGCCCCACATAAGTAACTCTCACTAATACAATGTGGCTCATTGTTTCCTGCTAGAGGCCAGACTGTGTGTACAGGTTTACAAGTCAGGCACCTCCTTGCAGCCAGTAATTTAGCTCAGTGAGACACTCACATGTTTAGAACAAGCAGTCCTGGTTCACTCCATGTAGATGACCATAGCGGGGGTATTGTTACCCTATTCTCCTTATAGAAGCAGTAGGCTATGAAAAGGAGTTATCCACGGCAGTTTGCTAGCCCTCCAACTGCCTGTCCTACCCCACTGCTTTCACACAAGAACTGAAGGCAGGAGCTGTGGGTAACAAATACATTCTCAAATTAAACAGTGTCAGTGTTAAGAGAAACACAAAGGTGTGTGTTTTACTGTCAAGATCCTATCCATAGTTTAGAATTTTAGGTTGAGGATGTAATCACACTTTAATTGAATTACTTAGAGTATATAATTTGTCAGATCTAGGAAATATTTTAATTACTTAATAAATTGCTTTGGTGTCATAGTTAAATCTCATTTTTCAGTAATAAATTTCTTATAAATGATTGCATTGCTTAATGTTAAAACGTAAGTACTCAAACCAAGTAATTATTTAAGTACTTAATAGCTTAATGTGAACTAGAAAGAAGATTTTCATCAAAACACCAGCCGAATGGGATCGGACTGACTCTGCAGTCTTCCCACAGCCAAAATTCCCCTTGTAGACATTAGCACAGCTCCTTGAAGTCAATGGCAGTATATAGTGTGCAAAGATATGGTACTGTCCAATCCAGAAGGTTTGCTGTCTAATACAGTTACCTACCTTTATGCCCCCCCCCCCCTCAAATTATGTTTTAGATCAGATCTTCCTCTATTTGTAGTCAATAGCAAAATCCCAATTTTCTTCATTAGAAATAGTAGTGAACTCCTACTGGTATAATACTTGTTAAACAAATTAGGGGGCATGTCTTCACTACCCGCTAAAATGGTGTTGCTGTGATCCATGCAACGAACATTGATTTTGCAGGTCTGCTGAAGATAAGTCAATAGAAGACCATTGTGTCTCCTATCAACATAGCATGGTGTAGACATCGCTGTAAGTCAATCTAATCTACTTTGACTCAAGTTATGTATTTTATATAACTTAACTAGCATAACGTAGATTGATTTACGTCCTTGGTGTAGACCAAAACTGGGTATATATAATGTTGTAGGTATCTTCACTCATATTATATCAGGATGTATTTGGCCCATAGTGAGTTTCTGTGTGTGGTTGGGGAAAACAGACTCCAAACATTTATTGTTCTTTTCTCCTATTCATAATCTGGTTTGATTTGGTTTTAATTTAGGGCCAGAAAAACACCACCAGGTCATCTAGCCTTGACTACCTGTATAACAACTTGTATCTAGATGCCCCCGATGTCAGTCCAATCATTTGTGTTTGAATTTACTGAAGTAGAAATAAGTAGATGCAGACACAAAACCCTGTGGGCTTGGTTGTTTCTTGTTAACATCAATGGAATTACTGAAATTAATGGAGTTACAACCCAGGGTAAGAGAGAAGAGAATCAGGACTATTCTTCCCCAAACTGCTATGTTCTGTATTCTTACTGCTTATACGCCCAATATCTACTTAATGTTAATTTGCTGAAGTTCTTTTCACAGAAACCGTGCAAATTGAATATACTGGGAAAACTGCCTTCAGCGACCACCCAACAGAAGAAATTGATTGCCTAATGGAGATGGTCTTTAGCTAAAAGTCAAACAAATTAGTACTGAAATCCTTGGGGATACTTAAATGATCACATAGGAAAGGAGGGGTTGCTTATTGGAGAGAGAACCTTTAGGTCAGGCTTCACTGAATGTTCACTGTATGCAGTAAAATGTCTTCTAACTTTGCTAGTTGTCTAACTAAATGCTTTAGATTTCATCGCACCTATCAGCTATTGCGAGCCAATGCAAAATGTATAAGTATAATACAAATTGTACAAAGTAGGAGGCTCGTTCAGCATCACATTACTCCAGTTTTACATCATAGAAACTAGTTAAGTTATGCTAGCTTAATATTAGAGTACCACAGATGTAAACAACTGATTAGACCCTTTCATTTAGCAGTTCTCAAGCAATCATAGGGCTGGAAGAGACCTCAGGTGTCTAGCCCCCTGCCCAAACTAAATCATTCCAGCCAGGACTTTGTCAAGCCAGGACTTAAAAACCTCTAGGGCTGGAGATTTTACCACCTCCCTACATAACCTATTCCAGTGCTTTACCACCCTCCTAGTTAAATAGTTTTTTCCCTAATATCCAACCTTCCACTGCAACTTGAGACCATTCCTCCTCATTGTCATAGACCTAGACCTGACAATATTCAAGAGGAAATACTGTCCACATGAAGAGCCCCTGTTTTACAGTTCAGGGTTTCTTTAAGATTTCTTGAGATATTTTTGGCCATTTGAATTCCTGCATGGCCACTATCTCTCTCTTTTTGCTCCTTGCTCTCTTTTTGCTCCTGCATGGCCACTATCTCTCTCTTTTTGCTCCTTTCAAATAAGTACATAATATTAACCATGGAGAGAAAGTAAACATGCTGAAAGAACCAAGCTCCAGAGGGACCCATCATCCTGGGAACAGTACGGGCTACAGGCAACAATGGATAGATTCAGTGCTAATAAATGTCTGGCTAAGTATTTATGGGACACTCCCCCGTCCCCCCATAACTTCTGAGTATTTAAGCATAAAAAGCCCATGTTCAGGGGAGGAAATAAAATGCACAGACAAAATTGTGGAGGTGTGTTGGCAGGCTCATAGGCAGCTGGGCCAGTGGGTCAATGGCAAATATTGAGACTAGTTGCCAAGACAAGACAGGAGTGCGTCCCATGGCAAGGGTTGAAGGCAAGAGTTTGGTCTATTTATTTAGCTGAGTCAAGAGACAGCTACTAAGGTCAAGTCAGGAGCAAGACGGGGCAAAAGATGAGCTCTGCTGATCAGACAGCCCTCTGGAGCAACTTCTTGCTTTAAGCAGCTGGCGTGCTCAATTAGGCAGCCACAGGGTTTTGTCCCTCTGTCCTCTTAAGGCATTACATCCTGCGGTGCCTGACTCTTCAGTAATAGTTGAGTGGTACTGCATCTAGCTCTAATGTAGCGATGTGGAGATACTGGTTGCCCAGGACTCTGAAAGTCCATTTCACCACCATCCTCTTAAGAAGTGTACCTTCCGGGGTGCTGCCAGACCCAGCCTGTCAGGCTGTTCCCTTGAGAGCTTTTTTACTGGGTTGAGAGCATGAGCATGGGCAGCGTTTTCCAGGAATATTTATCCATGCAATAGCCCCTCCCAATGTATGAGGTGGTACGATCATCCTTGCTGCAGTTTGGAATGAAGAATAACATGACTATGTGTTGACCCGTGATAGCAGCTCCTGGAATTGGTTAGGGAATGGGCCCTTCATATGAGGCTTCCAAAATGATCACATGAAACATTGGATGTATTCTGAGAAATTGGGAGACATGCCATTTGAAGGCAATGGGGCTGATTTACTGCCAGAACCAGAAGTAACCAAGGAACTGGTGATCCAACCAGCAAGAACGTCCTGTGGAGTATTTCATGGTGAGACAGGCCTTTTGGCCTATTCAAAATGCTGCTCTACCTGCTCCTTTTTTTGTGTGTCTTCTATGTGGCCCATGATTCTTCCTCAATGTTGTGTATCCATTGAACCTAGATGATTGCTGCTTCATTTTGTGAATCAAAAATAAATCCACTTGTGCTGAGGTGCAGCCAGAAATCAGAGACAGACCTGCTGAAAGTCTCTCCTCACCCTGAAGGGGTAAAATCAAGGAAATGTTACGGTAGGGAGTCTATTCTAGACTGCATAACCAGCAAAAAGAGGTGGATGATGTTTTATTAAACAAATAACAAAATCATCCAAAGCAAAGGACATGGAAGATATGGGACTTCATCTACACAGACATCTGTTGAGAAAGTAATAGAGCAGATAATCCAACAAGTGCTTGGAACGTATTGGAGATAATTTTTGTTTCAGGAGGTAGAGATTTGATTTGGACAAGTAGGGAGGAACTGGATGAGAATTTGAAAGTGCAAAGCAGCTTGGGTGAAAGTATTCTGAAATGGTAATGTTCATTATTATAAGGGCTGGTAGGAGAGAAAACAGCTAAAAAAAGACAATGGATTTCAAGAAGACAGACTTTAACATACTCAAAGAGTTGGTAGGTAAGATCACATGCAGAACAAGTCTAAGGGGAAAAAGAATTCAAGAGAGTTGACCATTCAGATATTATTAAGGCCATGCCATAGATCAAAGTAAAATATAGTGGACAAATTTCATTAAACCACAACACGTCCCTGTGTCCATGGAGTCGGGTTTCAAGAGGTACTGTTTCTTGGGTTGCTGGCTCCAAAGACAAGAGTGACTTACCTGCTTTCTCTACAATAACTGGTGTGCACTTTGGCTCAAGGCAAATTCACAGGGCTTGAGCTCCCTTGGCTTTGACAAAGTTCTCCACAGACCTAGAGTAGGTCAGGGCATGCTGGAGGGGAAGCAGCCTGGCTCTGCTGAGGATAAAGAACTTATATCAATACTTGGAGATACAAGGAGGAGGTTTCACAGGTTCCTACCATCAATTAGAGAGCAACTCCAGAGCATGGAGCCTTGATGGAGTCCAGGCCATCTCCCTGGGCTTGTTTCCCCTATTCCTTCTAAGTGCAGAAGAGGTGAGGGCATGTCTGGGTACCCTGCAATGAAGCATAGCTGATTGTGGTGGCAGTGCTCCTTCTCATCCCGGGTGGGCAATGGTGACCCAAGTCAATCATCTTCAGCTCAGGGGTTAGCACAAGAGACTTTGGTACTGTTTATGAATGAGGGAGAAGAACACCTTCCTCTCCTCTTTTCTATCTTACAGCTGAGTGTCAATGAAAATGTCAAGATCAATAAAGGAATCCAAACTGGACGTGTGGCCTACGTCTTTATTTTCTTCCTAATTTAATCCCCACTGGAATTGGTGTTCCACTCAGTGTCTAGGTTGGATATTAGGAAAAAAACTATTTCACTAGGAGGGTGTTGAAGCAGTGGAATAGGTTACCTAGGGAAGTGGTACAATCTCCACCCCTAGAAGTTTTTAAGTCCCAGCTTGACAAAGCCCTGGCTGGGATGATTTAGTTGGGATTGGTCCTGTCTTGGACAAGGTATTGGACTCAAAGACCGCCTTGGGTCTCTTCTAGCCCTATGATTCTCTATGTAGGGATCACCATGAGTTAGGAGGAAGAAACCACAAGGATCTATGTCCCTTGTCTCTTTCAATAACATTTGGGCTAGAAGAGCACATTTTTTCCATCTTTTAAACTCACGGGGGGATGATCTATAATAGCTAAGGCAACTATAGAAGAACATAACTTGATATCTCACATAGGCAGGTTTCATGTAATGCTCTCCAAAATAGATGCTCAATTTTGTTTTAGTAAAATGTTACTAATTTCACATTAGTAACAAAAATTACATGCACTCAGTTACTTGCCTTTTTAGTAAAATAAACAGTTTCACTGTAAATTTACTTTTGAAAAAAAGTAATTAATGCCCTAACCAGTTTTTCGTTCTCAATGATTTTTCTTAAAATAAGCAGGATTATCAGTAAGCTTAGTAATTAGTAAATCATGATGATGCCATGCTGATTGGCATCTGTCTGTCTCTCTCTCTCTCAGGTTTTAAATAGCACCTATCATATTGAAATGCAGATTGATCATTTTGTTAACATGCGGCTCTACTGGATATTTTAGCTTGCTATGTAGTCAGAATATATATACCTTGAAGATTTCCGTTGATGTAGGCAACACAATACCTTGAGGTTTTGAATTGACTGTGCCATCAGCTTCAAAATATGAATGAGAGTCCAAAATCATGCAAAAGAGCCTTGTTGCTGTTAAATGTAATTCATTGCCTATGTATGTGCATAAAAGACCTTGAATGTGAACCTTGCAAGATAGTTTTGCTCTGAAAATTTTCCATTTTCTCGCAATTTGAAGAATTACATTTAATTAAAGTTTAGTTTCCCTTGAAGTGATTCCTTAGTGCTACTGCTTTTGGAGTGTGGTGGGACTTTCTGTAGTGACCACTGTGACCTTACATGTTGTAAACAAGGCCTTTGAAGAAGAAAAGCAATGTTTTTGTGCTATTTCATTGCCAGATGCAATGTCTTTCATCTCTTTCTATCAAAGTGCCTTTTCAAAAGGAACCACAGTAGTGTTTTGTAATTAACGTTATACCTTGACCTGAATCTCATTTTTGAATATTTAACTTAGCCGTGTCTCAGATGTAAGTAAACAGTGCTTCACTAAATCAGATTAATCATAAAAATCTTTTCACAAAGAATGGATGATTAAAAATGCGTGGATATGGATGCCACTTAAAGCAGAATATAAATAAGAGTTTTTAAATGCCTTAACGAAAGAGAAAAAATAAATAATAAATAACGTGTTTTTGTTTCTAGTAGTAACATTTCTTTTCATTAATGTAATATGTTCCATTCTATCATCTCAAAGTGCCTCTCCAGCACAGGTTGATTAAGCCTTAAAAGTGTCAGTAATGCTGCTACACATATTGTCATACCCATAAGACAGACGGTTAAATGGAGAGGTTAAAACACCTCTACTGAGAGGTTAAAACACCATAATCAGTGAAAGGAATCTAAATAGCGTCCTTGATTTTCAGAAGCATTGTGTATCCAGAACACCTGCTTGTGCTCTGATACTTTCCACTGAAACCAATGAAAGCAGAGCTTGTCTCAGTGCCTCTCGGTGTCAGAGCAGTGATCTAGGTATCTGGTTACAGCCTTGTCTGTTGGTCCACCTATCAGAGCACATGGCATCAGTATAAAAAAACAACAACCCACCTTATACTTGCTTATACTGATTATATTACATCTGAGTTAAAGTAATTTGGAAATTAATTTTAGCGAGGGGTTTGGATCTGGATCCAAACTTCTGCAGTGTCCAAGGGTGTTTCAATTTGGGGTTTCTGGTTGGGAGCCAGGGATTGGAGGAATTTCTAATTTATATATTTGCACTGTGGTTAAGGCTGTGTGTTCTCTCTCCAATAGGTTAATATTACATGCCCATCACAGGGGTATACAAGCACTGAACTATTAAGGATATAATTTTAGCTTATTTCTACCTTTTAAGCAAGGCTGCTACACGCTGTCATGTTGGTGTCCTGGAGTTATTTATTGGGGCAGGAGTGCTCTATTAACTGAAAAGATCTGATTATCCCCCATGACAATTGAGCAGGGACTCTTAAGAGCACAGATGTTTATGATCTTTATGGCCACTTTTTCACATTGTGAAGCCAGCAGCACTTTTCTTCAACCTGAAAAGTCTCCTCCTGTGACATCCCACCCTTCCAGTGCAGACACATGCCAGTAATAGGAATTGCACAGCAAGGAGAAAATTACTCCCCTCTGTGTCCCAAAGGTTGAGGTTGAGTGTTGTGCATTTGGGAAAGCTCTTAATATTCATATTAGTCGTGTTATAGCAAGAAACAGTAGCAGACAAGATTAACAATGTAATATTTTCGTACTTCACCATTAAATAATTTATAATGCCTAAGATTTTAGGGTCTCTATTCAGGAAGGGGCCTATGGATCTTGAAAGAAGACATGATTTTTTGTAAGTTATTCAAACTTCCTGTTAGTTTTCCCTGTTCCATTGTCCTTGAGGTTTGGGGTGCCAAGAGAGGAGTCATTGTGAGAGTACACCATTCTGCTGGTGGTTTGATTTAGGGATTTAATTTAGAGCTGTAGTGTTAGCCTTTAAGCCTTAGAGCAGGCCTGGGCAAAACACAGCCCACGAGCTGGATCCAGATCACCAAGCCATCAGATCTGGCCTCTGGAGGCAATGGAGAGCCTCAGACAGGTTCCTCTCCTTGCCTTGCAGTCCCGCACGCTGCTCAAAAACACAGCTGTGGGGTGCTTTCTCTTTATGGGTGTGTCTAGACTACATGCCTCCATCGACGGAGGCATGTAGATTAGCCAGATCAGCAGAGGGAAATGA
Organism: Pelodiscus sinensis; assembly: GCF_049634645.1. Lineage (NCBI taxonomy): Eukaryota > Metazoa > Chordata > Testudines > Trionychidae > Pelodiscus > Pelodiscus sinensis. The sequence continues at coordinate 314,731,476 of NC_134711.1, forward strand.
AGCCACGATTAAAATAATCGCGGCTTCATTTAAATTTAAATGGCTGCCCCGCTCTGCCGATCAGCTGTTTGTCGGCAGATCGGGGCAGTCTGGATGTGCCGCGCCGACAAAGAAGCCTTTCTTGATCGGCACAGGTATGCCTCGTGAAACCAGGTTTACCTGTGCTGATCAAGAAAGGCTTCTTTGTCGATGTGGCGCGTCCAGACTGCCCCGATCTGCCGACAAACAGCTGATCGGCAGAGCGGGGCAGCCATTTAAATTTAAATGAAGCCGCGATTATTTTAATCACGGCTTCATTTCCCTCTGCCGATCTGGCTAATCTACATGCCTCCGTCAACGGAGGCATGTAGTCTAGACACACCCTATGAGTCCAGAGGGGAAGGTGGAAGATTCAGATGCTGTTCTCATCCCCAGCACAATCCCACTGGCCAGTTTCTGTCTAGAAACTGGCCAATGGGAGCTGCCTGTTTGAATAACTGGCAGCCACAAAGCACAACCCTCCTGTTCAGTTACTCACCCAAGCACATGGCCGAGCAGGCAGAAACATTTTAAGCTCTGCAAGGCCTTAGCTCTGAAGGCAGGCAGGCAGGCTGGTTTGGCTGCTGGCTGGTAAGTCTCCTGACCAGAATCTGCATCTGGCACCTCAGCCGCTCCCTTCCCCAGCCCTCTGTCCCCCAAGCCTGCCCCAATACTCCACATGCACCCATACCCCCTCCCAGATCTGGCACCCCAATCTCCTGCCTGAGATCACAATCCCTCCTACCCTAGGTCACATGCCAAAACCCTGCATCCCAGTCCCCTACCCTAGGTCACAACTGACTCCTTCACCAAAACTCCCTCTCAGACTTCATTTTCCCTCCTGTACCCCAATCCCTTACCCCAATCTCCCTTCTGCACCCAACCTTCATCCCAGACTCCGCATCTCCTCCTTTAATACCATGGAAAAGTACGACCCTTGACCACTTTCCAAAATTTTGGAGTGGACCCCCATGAAAAATTATTGCCCAACCCTGTCTTAGAGCATGTATATCATCAAAGCTAATGCCACACAATGTTTGCTTTAGAATGGCACCTGGTGAACTAGGCATGTTTTCCTTTTCCGTGCAGATTGCCAGCGCTGTGCATGTTTAAATGGTGCATTGTTGACTTGAGAAGAGGAAACCTGTATCATCACAATCTCTCTTCCAAAGCCATTAAGGGTAGCTCCTTGCTGGGCTAGATGGCCTACTAAACTGTGTCATACAGCAATTGGAGCTTAGGTACTGCAATGAAGAGAGTGCCTTACCATTACCAATAAAGAAAGAAAACAGATGTAGAATCTAAAGCTAACCTCATGTCACATATTTGCAGTGGTGATATCTTTTAATCCTTGATGGTGATTCAGGTGCTTCAATTCAATGACTGTGCAATATTAATATGAGGTATATAACTCTTAGCCATACCTCAGCTGCTATTCAAATCTAAAAGGCTTTCTTCGATATCATGTGGCTTCTGCATCAACAGCTTCTTTACAAGACTAAGGCAAAGAACAATTAGCTCTTTTAAACTTTGTCCTCCAAGCCATCTGCTTGCTGCTCATCCTGTGTCATACAGTATAGCCTCCAGACATAGCTTCTACTTACAAGAACAGCTGTTTGCATCTATTTTACAAAATCCATATTCTGACTTGTTCATTTCAAGGGTAAGTCATACATTTAAATGAATAAACTTGAAGTACAACCCCAGAGTCCTTAATTCAGTTATTATGTTTCAGCACGTCTAGTTTCAACAAATGATGAGGACCAGTGGTGTATATCAGAATAGCTCCATATATTTGTTGATTCATGCATACCAGAACATGGTATTGTCTATAAATTCTAGTGTTAAATTATTTCATTCTGTAACTGCATTTTGTCAAATATCCATTGTGTTCCACTCCGGAAGTATCTGCATTTTAGAAGTCACTGCAGTGATTCCAGAATCTAAAGTTTATGGAGCACTATCAGACAAGGCAGTCTGTATGAATGTCAATTGTTGTTATCCCTCCCTGTTTCCAAAAGCTGCTTCAGCTGCTGTTTCCAAGTAGCAGTTTTGCAGAAGACCTGCAGCCTTTTCAGGGCTCATTAAATAAGTAGCATTGGACCTGATTGGGGCTTGGAAAGAAGATCTGAAAGGAAAGTCTAGATATTGCCATAATTAGCGCCAGTGATAAAATAGGTGCCATCCTGTGACCCAATGAGACAGCCAAGCTGAACAGTGTGGCTAGGTCTGCACTACAAGATTATCTCAAAATAAGTTATTTTGAAATAATAACTCCCCAAATAGCTATTTCAAAATAGGCATTATTCCTCCTAAGAGGCAGGAGTTATTATTTCAAAATAACAAACTCATTATTTCAAAATAATTTCAAAATAATGGGCTTGCTGTGTGGACACTCATCTTGCTATTTTGAAATAAGTGGAGTTATTTTGAAATAACTCCTCAGAGTAGACATGCCCTATTGGTATTAGCAGGCACTTTGATGTCAGTAGTGCTGTTTTCCAGGGGCAGACTTATAACCACCTACTCAATGTGTTTTACATGGACTCCAGCCTGCACAATGCTGAGTGTACACAAGAGTTTCTCAGCACCCTACAGGAACCAAATGTGAAAGTCATTATCCTAATAAAAACAAATAAAACAATTGCAGAGGAATTCTTGGTCCTGTATGAGATCATGGTGGTGTTATGCTGCCACCTTCCATCCCAAAAACAAACACCTTTCAGCAGTTGACAAAGCTCATATATTTTTCACGTGTGTGATTATAAAGTTCCCATCCAGTGTTCTGAGCACTACACAAAACTATATTAAACAATAAAATCTGAAAGACCCACAAAATGGACACGTCACTAACAATTTCATACCTCCATGAATCAAACGACTCACAGAACTAACTAGAATTACAAGGAAGAACAGACGTTCTGCGTGATGTCAATAACTAAGACATGTTCATCCCCTCAAACAGGCCCTCTTCTGACACTAGAAAAAGCTTATTTCTTGGAGCATGTGCTGAAGCTAAATAAATTTGGTCTCTGGTTGATTACGCAAAAGGAAGTGCAAAAGGCTGTGTGTGCTCAGAAAACCAAATTTTGATATTTGAAATAATTGTGTGGCCCTATTGAAGTCATATACATTAACTGCTGAAGTCACATGCATTAAGCCAGGATGGAATTTGATCCATAATTTGTAAAATTTCAGAGCCCTTTGCTCTGAATCCTCCTTGCTAATGACCAGGAGTCCGATCACTTCTCCTACATCTACACAAAGTGAGTCCCCTGCCTGCGTGTGTGGATGTGATGATCATCCATCTCCCTCATTGCCCCCGACTCCAGAACGTGTCTTGTATGGAGCCTCAGGGAGGAAGTGGGTCTGGCCCACGAAAGCTCATCATCTAATAAACCATCTTGTTAGTCTTTAAAGTGCTACATAGTCCTGTATTTTGTTTCAGACTGAAGAAGAACATCAGCAAGAGGACGGCTGGGGTAGGGAAGTGAGGAAATGCATTGTTCCCCACCAAGAGCAGGGTGAATCCTCTCATAATTTAGTACAGCATTGAATTAGTACTAATTTCTCAGTGGAAACCTGGCTTTACTGGAGCTGAATGGGAAGATAGCTGGGAAAAGCCACAGAAGTACAGAAGCCACCTGGGGGATTTGTGCCGTTGTCAGAACCTAATGATCTGGACAGATCTCATACAAGCCCTGCAAGTCAAAGGTAGAGCTAGGATTAGAGTCCAGGAACTTATGACAATTAGCTGTATACTTACCCCCACTAGATCACACTGCCTCTATCACACTGAGTATGGCTACTGTGTCATTTCCATTTCCTTTAACTGTATTTATGAACAAAATGTCTTCAGCTATTTCAAAAACATTCACCTTTGGGGAGAGCTAAATTCATAGGAAAGATACAGTCATAGGAGAACTAACTAATGCTATAACTAAGCACAAGAACGCATGATATTCATTTTCTTTAAGAACATACCCTTTTAGTTTATGTAGACTATCTGAAATGACTCAGTTGTATATAAATGTTCAACTCTGGTCTGAGACTTAATTCCTGTAAAATAATACTTTGTGTTTCCTCATCTCCTCCCATGTCAGACTTAAGGGGAAACTCAAAGTGAATCTTCACTGTTTTCCTCCCTTGTGCCCCCTACTATGAGTTGTACCATGGAAAGTCACAATCTAGATCTCTGCTAGCATAATAAGGTCTTTAACACGCAGCTAACAAGTTCCAATTCCATTCGGCAGAGGGCAGTACTGGATATATGTGCTAGTTAGTTTTCACACTGTCATTTAAAGGATGCAATGGAGTGGTTAAGTTTCCTGCAGCAAGCTAATTGCACTCCTCCACTGCACAAAACCTTTGTCCTCCCATAATTAATTATGAATAAGAAAAGTAGATATGTTCCTTTGTTACTTTTAATGAATTAATCCTTCATGAAAATCTTTTCCATGACATAATAACAAAAGGACATTTGTTCACTATCCTCATTACTGCAAATTCCGAGTTGCATAAACAGCCTCTTAGGGGAGGCTCTTTGTCTCTTTTGTCCAGGAATGTATTTTATTGCAGAGATGACACAGGAGTAGTAATACACTCAATTGCTGTACAGGAAGATAAGAGAGCCTAGATCATTATAACAAAAACTACAAAGGAAAGAGTCCAGTACTTTAATGGTAATTCTTACTCTAAAATCAAAGTAACAGTCCTATTAAATGGATTTTTCCACAGACTTAAAAAATAAGCATTACCCTACTTAATCTACTCATTTGAAACATGGCTTAGATAAATCTATTTGACTAAATGAAGAAAGTCAGTCTCTGATTGCTCAAGGTGTTGGAAAGGAATCCATTATATCACAAGACTGAATAACTCAAGATTGTGCTCATATGATTAATGGGTACCACATAAAATGTATATTTAATAGGGTTGTGCAGAATAGCCCAAGTATAGCCCAAAATATTCAGCATTTCACTAAACCCATGTTAAGCTGTTTCTGAATTTGCATCTGACTTTATATTTGTAATGAGCTTTTTAATAGTTTCTGTGAATTGAGCTGATGGGCAGTGCTTAGTGGGCAATTATCTGCATCAGAAAGAAGGATAGACTCACATCACATTTTCTCTTATTTTGTGACATTTCTCATGACACTTTGTTCTCAGTACTTTATGGCTATTTTTACCAAATTCATTTTTGAAATTTGCATGCATGGAAACCTGGTTTTCAATAAGAAAATGTCTTTAGTAAAGTCAAAAGCGTTTTGGTTAAAAAAAAATCACTCAATGGTCACATCTCCAAGCCTAGGAAATTTTTCAAGCACCTTATTACTACCCCTAATGACGATTGTAAAATGATCTGGAGTGGCTCACAAATGTGAGTACCAATCACAGGGCAGACTGTCAAGAAGTAAGCACAACCCCAGACAGACTCTGAATTCTATACTTAGATTTCAGCAAACAAGCATCAAGTGTGAACTCCTCAGCCTTAACAAATGGTCACAGACAATCCCCCTATCACAGACAACGTTAAAGCAGGTAAACACATACAAATGTGTTACAATCTTAGGTTTCAAAAGATAAACACATTATATGGCCTTTATGGCTAACAAAAGCTAAACAACTGGATCCCTTAGGATTAGAGTCACTGCCTTGAGGGCATTTCTACACCTGGGAATTATTTCCAAATAACTGCATTCAAAATAATAACTCCCAAAAACACAAAATGCCCACACTATGGGAAGCATCAAAATTAGGCAGAATTATTTTAAAATACACATCCACACTGATTGGAGCCTTCCTTAGACTTAAAGCCCCCGGAAGCACTGTGGGAAGGGCACCAGAAGTGCAGACACTTCCTGTGGCTACTTGGTCATGCAAGCTGTGATGCATGCTTTCAAGTGCTCCTCTCTGTGGCCATGTCTCACACGCCACTCCTCTACTGCCTTCCCCCCTCATGGGACATAAAATGGACGCAGTGTGCTCTGGTTGCCCTTGTAGATACCACAGTACTCACACCATAGAGCTACTGCAAAGCAGTGCCAGGCTCATAGGCCTCATGCTGAGCCTCATGGCGCAGTATTTCTAAACTGCTCCAGCCGGACAAGGACCAGTCCAGATCACAGGCCCTATTCACTCAGGTCCTGGTGCTACTGCTGTTCCACATGCCTCTCAGTCCCTTGGATACCATGGAACACCGCTTCTGGTGGAGGGAGACCAGTTCTGACTTGTTGGACCACATCGTCCTGCAACTATGGAATGACCAGCAGTGACTGCATGCAACTTCTCATCTTCCTTGAGCTCTATGAGTGGCTCACCCCTCCCCTCAGGTGGCAGGACAGCAGATAGACCTACCATCCCCATTCAGAAGCACGTCACCATCACCCTGTGGAAGCTCACCAGGCCAGACAGCTACCATTCCATCAGGAACCAGTTCAGCATAGGGAAATCCACAGTCAGGGCCATGCTCCTGCCAGTAGCCAAGGCCATCAACCACGTGCTGCTGCAGAGAGTCATCCCTCTGGGGAACGTAGACACCATCATCGAAGGCTTTGCTGCTATGGGCTTCCCCAATTGCATGGGAGGGCCATAGACGGCACGCATATCCCCATCCTGGCCCCCGATCACTGTGCCTCGGACTATGTAAACAGAAAGGGGTACTTCTCCATGGTGCTGCAGGCACTTGTGGATCATGAGGGATGCTTCCCTGACATCAAGGTTGGGTGGTCGGGGAAGCCACACAATGCTTGCATCTTACGGAATTCCTGCCTGTTCCGAAAGATGCACACCAGCACTTTTCCCCCAACCACACTATCAGACTTGGAGAGGTGGACATGCTCATTTGCATTCTGGGCGACGCAGCCTATCCCTTGCACAGCTGGCTCATGAGACCCTACATGGGCAGCCTGGACCCCACCACGGAGCACTTAAAGGCCAGGATGAGCAGGTTCTGCATGGTTGTGGAATGTTCATTTAATGTCTGGACCTCACTGAGCACAACATCCTCATCACCAAAGTGATATATGGTTGTGCCGATTTTCTTCCACATATTGATCTGAGGAAGTGGGTCTGGCCCACGAAAGCTCATCACCTAATAAACCATCTTGTTAGTCTTTAAAGTGCTACATAGTTCTGCTTTTGTTTCAGCTACACCAGACTAACATGGCTGCATCTCTATCACTATTCTGTTTGTAAAGAAGAGTACTTGGTCTAGCTTCCAAAAGGTATTTTGGCTACTAATATCCGCTGGAACCAGTGGAAGCAAGTAGTCTAGGGTATGTCTACACTACCACCCTAGTTCAAACTAGGGTGGTAATGTAGGCAACCAGAGTTGCAAATGAAGCCCGGGATTTGAATTTCCCGGGGTTCATTTGCATCTCGCCGGGCGCCGCCATTTTTAAATGTCCGCTAGTGCGGACTCCGTGCCGCGTGGCTACACGCGGCATGGACTAGGTAGTTCGGACGAGGCTTCCTATTCCGAACTACCTTTACTCCTCGTGAATAGGAAGCCTAGTCCGAACTACTTAGTCCGTGCCGCATGTAGCCGCGTGGCACGGAGTCCGCACTAACGGACATTTAAAAATGGCGGTGCCCGGCGAGATGCAAATGAACCCCGGGAAATTCAAATCCCGGGCTTCATTTGCAACTCCGGTTGCCTACATTACCACCCTTGTTCGAACTAGGGTGGTAGTGTAGACATACCCCTATATACTATGATGGATCAGAGCAATGGAGACTAGCCACTAATTTATAACATATTTCTGTTTACTTTCCCTTTCTAAATACATCAGTATTGAAAGGTATGTTGCCTTTTAGATAATGCTGGACTTTATCTACATTGATCAAACTAATGTGGAGTGAATGAATGTAAAGTACTATGGATTGCTTATTCAAGGATAGATTCAAGTGTCAATCTAGTAAAATGACATTTGAGGCAGACGAACATCCTGAGAGTATAATTTCTCTTATCCTCATTCTCCAAACTGGAGTCCTTAGGCTACTTTGAATTGTCAGATATGCAGGTCTTTTAAAACACCCTGGCCACTTCTGGCAGGAGGAATGAACCATCTATCAATATCCTCAATTTAGCCACAACACAGGTGACAGTTATCAGTTTATAATAATAGTGCAAGTGTTATAGCTTATATCTTATGAATTCTCTTGCAGATCAGGCAGACTTGTTTTGCTGCTGTTTGCACCTGTATACTGGACATAACTGTAGTTTTTGATGTGCTTGGCATTTTGTGTCATTTTCACTTTCAAACAGCTGTTATTTATCCCTCATGTTCAGTTAGCATGATAGATGTAGTTTGCCAATGGGCTGTCTTACTAATATTCTATTTCTCAAACTCTTTTTTTAAATGCTCATTCCTCTGAGTTTGTGTTCTCTCTCCACCAGCCAGCTCACCATAGATCAATTGCTTTGGTATTAACAGACCAGTCGATATTGATTGCATCCTCATTAGCAATACTGTTTTTAACTATTTTCTCTTCCCATGTAATTATCTACGTGTGATGTAAGGTGTCACATCTGGCCTTAGTAGCAAGTCTATATCTCAGTTCCATAGAATAGGGTGGAAAGCACTACTGCACGGTCCCTCTGCAAATACAAATGCCATTTCAGTTTCACACACCATTGCAAACAGCAGCAAAAACTTGAATAAAAGATTGCTTTTTTTTGTATATGTGACTTTTACATCTCTAGAAGAACATTATTGATAAGGACATTTTCCAAGATAGGTACGTTATATCGCTCTCTTTAGCATTGTACCATTGGCCCCAATGTTTGGTTCAATATACTGTTTATTTGGCATGATTGGTGAATAATATTGGTCTTTGCAATGCTAATTGGGAAGCCAGAGTTCACGTAGGCTGCTGCATAATGAGATGTAATTATCTATAGATCTTGCTCTGAGTTGGCTACAAGTGCACAATGTGTACTTCTCTAACCAGGGCCTTTGACACCTTTGTTGATGCATGCAAATAGGATAAATTAACAAATTAGTCTGAGCAACATCTATTTTTTATGTAGCTCACAAGTTGTTTTGTGTAACATTGCAGCAAAGCACAGTGATGATCTCCCCTGCATTTGTCATGCCAGGAATATCAGATGTCATTCTAGCTGTATAGATCCATCCTTGTCATGACTCCATGGAACCATCAACAAACCCTGCCCATCTTATTTAAGCATCCACATGTTGCCAGCAGCCTCCAGAGATTGTTGTGTTTTTATACTTCTCGCTTCTCTGTACCCCAGGTCAGCATTGTGTGTGTGGAGGCGGGAAATGACCGCCTCTTCCTCTCTCCCTGTAGTGCTCTGTGATTTTTCTTATGCTCCCTCCTTTTATCCTTATCCTGAGCAATCTGACCCAGGGAAAGGATCTTAGCTGGACAGTTTTGAATAGCTGCAGAGTAAGCTTGCTGGCAGAGTGCAAGGGAGTTGGGGCCCAATTAAGAGACTGAGTGGGTTGGCTTCCCTGTTGGAATGAATGAAGGGGAGAGGAATCCTAGCCTAGCTCATAGGAGGTATCTGGTCATTGTTAAGAGATGAAACTTTCCAGAAATGGCTGCAATCTTTTGTTTACAAAAGGGACAGGGGGTCCAGTCAGCTAGTGATGACTATGTGACCCATTAGATCTTCCCCCAGGCATAGTTGTCTTTGACGCAGACTTTTGGTAGGTATTAGAACCTTCATGAAGCTGCTGAGTAAGTTCATTATTCCAGGTGGATCTAGTTAAATCTACTAAGATATAAGAAAGGTATTGGACTCTGGTTGGGAGGAATTGAATGTAGCTTGGGGTGTCATGCAAGAAATCCTTAGAATATCTAGGCTAGGGAAGAAAATTCTTGCTAAAATCTATGGCAGTGGTCCCCCAACCTTTTTGTTCCCAAGATCACTTTTGGAATTGAAGGGCAACCCAAGATCTACCCTTCCACTTCCCTGAGGTCCCACCCCACCATTCCATTGCTAATTTTCTCCACCCTAACTCATGTTTATTGGGCTGGAGCAGGGAGTTGGGATTCAGGAGGGGGATTCGGTGCTGGCTCTGGGAAGGGACTCAGCTCTGGAGTTTGGGTGTGGGATTTTGGGAGGGGGCTCAGGGACGAGGCTTGGGATGCAGGAGGGAGTACAGTATTCAGGAGGAAGTATGGGGTGCTGGCTCCAGGAGGTGGGCAGGGTTGAGGCAGGGGCCTGAAGTGCAGGAGGGAGTTCAGGGGATGGGGAAGTATGCATGTGGCTCTACAAGGGGGATCAAGGCTGGGGTGCAGGAGGAGACAGAACGTGCTGGCTCTGGGAAGGAGGTCAGAGTTGGGGCAGAGAACTGAGGTGCAGGAAGGGGTTCCAGGTGCAGGAGGGGGTGCTGGCTGTGAGAATGGGCTCAGGGTTTGGTTCCGGTTTTGGCTCAGGGAGGAGTGTTAGGGTGGGGATGCAGGGTGCTGGCTCTGAGAATGGACTTGAGGTGCGGGAGTGGGTGCAAGGTGCTGGCTTTGGGCTGGGGTTTGGGGAGCAAGGATGCAAGAGAGCTGCTGGCTCTGGGAGGCAGCTGGGTGTCATGCTGTGGGCACTTGCTGGGCAGTACTTACCACCAGCAGCTCTTGGTTGGCAATGCAGTGAGGCTGAGGTGGGCTCCCTGATCCATGCTAGAGCCCTGCATGGAGACAAATGTATACCCATGGTTAGAGATCATTATCTGCTGATCTGCAAATGTCTGCTCCCATGAGACGCTGTGGCCAAAGAAGAGGAGCACAGTGTTTTCATTCCCAGGAGTTCGCAGGTCCTTCCAACTGTGTGGATGTACTGACCCCAACCCCACCTCCTATCCACATTCATACAGTCTCACTGGGGATCAGGCTGGGAGGAGCTGCTGGGACAGGGTGCAGGAGCTGGCAGCACCACAATCCTCTCTTTCGGCCACAGCATCCATGGGAGCAGAGTCCTGCGGGTCATCGGATACCAATATCTTTCCACACAGAGCTCTACACATCGCTCCTGGAAGGGAACAAAAAGCCCCTATGATCCTGGGTGTGGGAGGAGGGATTACATGGCTGTGCTCACTGCTTGTCTCTGCCAGCACCACCACTGTCAGCTCCCATTGGCCATAGTTTTCCATTCCCAGCCAATAGGAGCTGTGAGTCGACGAGCTTGCAGGAGCAGTACACTGAGACTCCTCTTCCTCACACCCAACACACACAGGGCCACACTGGCCAATCCTAAGATTAGGACAGATGCATTGGCTTGGGAAGCAAGGGAGCCTGTCGAGCGCCAGCCGTGATTGACTGGGAGACTCCCTGGGATCGACCTGTCAGCTGCACTCAACTAGTTGTGACCACTGATGTATGACTTGAGACAATGTGAGTAGAGTTTATTTGGATACCAACTTCTCACAAGCTTTTGAAAGAGCTCAGAGATGATAAGGGAGATGAGACTGTAGTTGGGGACAGAAGTAGGAGTCAGTGCTCATTCTTTTAGCCATGAGGATAAAAAGTATGATTTAATGAAGGGAGGATGATCTAGACCAAAGATCTAGATGGAGGGTAGTAGCGAAAGAGGTCAGCAGCTAAGCTGGAATGGGGTTGATTCCTCATAGTCAGAGATCAGGTAAAGGAGGAAATGGGCAGGGTTTTTTAAAGGAAGCTCATATGAGTTCTCATCAGTTATCTCCTTTAAAAAGTCAGCAAGACTTTGAGGGGCTGAAAGCAAATATAATGAGAGGGGGTGAAGATGTTAAATATTCGTCAGGGTTAATTTGGAGACACTAGCTTCTGCATATTTAGAGATGTCACCAGCTTCTGTTATATAGTTGCATTTCCGTCTTCTCACTATACATTTGATTTGGAGAACTGGTTTGGACTCAGAATTGCATAAAGGCGAAAGAAAATGCATTTGCAAAGTGTGAACCACTCCTATTCACATGGATTCCTGCTGGAGATTAGGACACACATGTGCTGTCTTTGATGTCACTGGGATTTTTTTGTTTGTTTTTGTGTCAACTTAAGTAGAAACATTTCTATGCACAACATTCAATGTTTTCTAAAGTGGGCTCTAATTTCAGTTTTTGGGAGCACTTTGACCTAATTTTCAGAATTACTGAACACTTATAATTCCCTCTGAAGTTAAAGGAGCTGTAGACACTCAGGATTTTGGAAAAAATCTAGTCCTAGATTCTCATGAATGGGTACTTTAAAAATCCCGGTTCCTTGAGTTGGTAGGCTCTTCATAAAATATTACTTTAAATGTTTGTAAATATACTATTCTATTGGCTGGTTGAAACTTAGAAAAAACATAAGGATGTTTCTATAGCTGAAAGTTAAGAGGAATTGGTCTTCAGCTTAATAGGTGCCCTGCTTTTCTTTTTTCACTAGAAGAATGTGTTTATTCATTGTGTTAACAATGTAAGATGTATGATGCCTTTAACTATTCATTTCCTTGCTTTTAAGTGTATGGGTTTTATAAATGATGTGAGAGTGACAACAGTGTAGTTTCCTTAGCAACCTTAACTGGATTTTTGAAACAATGTTTCTGTGTTTGGAATAAGCATTGATTTGCAGAATCTGACGAAAAAAATGTCTTCGGGGGAACACTGGTAGTGGTAAAGATTGTGATTTAGCCCTCTACAACTTACTCATCTCAGTGTGCTGTCAACTATAAAGATGACAAAACTGAAGCAAAATTCAGTTGAAACTGTCCAACCTTTTCATAGTTTTGTTTGAGGTAATGCAAAAGCAACCTTTTCCCATCATTTCAGCCCTTAATGTAAATTGGTTCAGGTCTCTCTGAAACTTGGCCCAAGTTAGCAGGAAGATTTGGAGTTGGCTTGTGTTTCAGAACCTGCTGAAAGCCCCACACAGAGAAATGTTGTGATTTGATTTTTTTTTAATATGAAAGTTTAGCACAACTAATACCTTGACACATCTTCAAGTTCAAAGGGAAGTTAAGTTGCTAATTAAGTTCTCTATTCTGTTCCCTCTAAACTCAATTGACGATAACAGAGTGGGATCTGGCCATAAATTAATATTTTAAATTGAAAAATATTTTAAAATCTTGCATAAAAAGAGTAGATTCAAAGGAATAATAGGTATGTTACATATAATGAAACCTTGTCATTCTTACCCTTCCTTGTTTCTTTTGTGTCCATTTGTTATGTCTTTATTTAGGCCTCAGTCTTGCAATTTGACCTCTGTAGGTTCACCTGTGAAAAGTCCCATTGCAGTTATCTGGGTCCTCTGAAAGCATGGGGTTCTATCCATGCAGAACAGATTGCAGGATGGAGGCCTTAGGGCCTGATTCTCATTTACACTAAGCTCCCTTTACATCACCTGGGAAGTGTAAAGTGGCCTTAAAGTGGACATAAATTATATTTATATCCATCTTAATGCCCCACTATGATGCCAGGTGTAAATTGGTTGACATTGTTGACAATTCTATTACTGCCGAAAACTAGGCAAACTATTTTACTTGTGTAAAGTAAAGTTTTTTTTCTCTGAGTTGTATAATGCCAGAATAGTGTAAAGAGACCTTACTGTGCATGTGAATCAGGTCTTTAGTCTGTAACATTTCAGGGCATGTATCCTGTGTTCTGTCCCATATGTTTATAAAGTTTCCATCACACTTCTGAGTCCTATAAAATAGATAACAGTACATAGTCTTAGCGTTCATTAGAACTTTGTGCTGAATCCTAAAGTATCCCGAGAGTTTCTGCACTATTTTATATGTGTGGTTGCATTTTTTCTGACATGCTGGATGGATTAATTGTTTCTTACAAAACACAGTACAGTCATGCACATAGAAAAGAATATATTAATACTGTCGCTTACCTTTGGTTACTGCTTGTTTACTTCACTTTTTCTTTGCACGAAAAAATAATTAAAGCTTGACAATAAAACCAGTGTTTCTTAGTTATTTGGGAAAATCATAATCAGTGGTGTAGAGAGAGAAACAAAGAAAATCTAAGATGATTAAGAAAATTACAGCATTGACTGTGTATGTGCTCAGAGGAGAGAGAGAATATATTTGTGTTTCAAGGCTTGATAGCACTTCAAAGTCACTGTTGCATTCGCTAATCATATATAATAAACAGGTAGTGGAAGAACCCAGCATGGAGCCTGAGCATTTGAGTCCTAACACTGTACAGTAATGTTTATAAAGAGGCTCTTTAGTAATGGAAAAGGCAATTAAGAAAGGCATCAATGAAGCTGGAATTTTTAGCATACGAATGAAACACAGAGTTGAGGAGGGGAAAGTTAAACCACCGTGGGGCTGTTTAGAATGGTTCTTAAATGATTAAAAATGAATTGTTTTGTTCCTTTTCTCAAACTGTCTTTTAGGTAATAGAAAAAGATGGCATGGGCTCTTAAAATCTGCTTCTCCACTACAGTCGCATTGGTGTAAAATGCTACCACCTGTGTGATGGGAGAAATCTGAACTGATGGCATTTTACATTCACTTTGCTCAGGTGTAAATGACTAATTTGGGTGCAAGGTCATGATGAGCAAGATGCAATGGTTGACAGTACCATAACGGTCTGTCTAATACTGGGGAAGACTTCTTCACAGAGATAGTTTCTATTCTCTGTTTAACTAATGTCAGTAGTAGGGCTTCATTATGTTGTCTGTGAGCAAATGATTAATGCTGACCTGCTGGCCATGGCTGTCTCTAGGCTGTAGCACAGTGTGTCTCAACCTTTCCAGGGTACTGTACCCCTTGCAAGAGAATGATTTATTCTAAAATAAATCAATTATACTTACATTTCAGAGTATAGTATGTAGAGCAATATAAACAAGTCCTTGTCTGTGAAATTTTAATTTGTACAGACTTAGTGCTTTTTTTATGAAGCCTGTTGCAAAAGTAGGCAAATGTCTCGATAAGTTGATGTACCCTGTGTAAGATCTGTGTGTACCCCCCAGGGGAGAACAACTGCTCTAACATACAGAGTATGAAACCATTCAGGTTTCAACATGTTATGGCATGTTGATGGACCTGACACCATACCCAGGGACTAACCCTTGACTGTGTTATTCCAGTTTAACAGCAATGGAAATCCATTGATGTCAGGGGAGTGACACGGTGCTAAATCAGGGTATGAATCTTGCCTTCATTTTCAAGGGACCTAAATTCTGCACTAAAGTATGCATCCTTCATAATCCCATTGAGTTCAGGGGAGGTAGCCCAAATGTAAATCTGTCCTGATTCTCCTATCACTGACACCCTCCTGAAGAAAGAAGAAACGTGGTCCAGGGGCTAGAACAGTAACCTAAAATTTAGGAGATCTAGGTTCAATTCCTTGCTCTTGAACAGACTTCCTCTGTGACCTTAAGCAAATCATTTAGGCCACATCTGCACAGCAGGGCTAAATCTGCAATAAGATATGCAACTTGAGCTACATCAAGGCTACGTCTACACTGGCCCCTTTTCCGAAAGGGGCATGCTAATTTTAAACTTCAGAATAGGGAAATCCGCGGGGGATTTAAATATCCCCCGTGGGATTTAAATAAAGATGTCCGCCGCTTTTTTCCGGCTTGTAGATAAGCCGGAAAAAAGCATCTAGACTGGCCCGATCCTCCGGAATAAAGCCCTTCAAAGTAGGAATAAGAGATCCTCCGGAATAGTGCTTTATTCCGGAGGATCGGGCCAGTCAAGACGCTTTTTTCCGGCTTATCTACAAGCCGGAAAAAAGCGGCGGACATCTTTATTTAAATCCCACGGGGGATATTTAAATCCCCCGCGGATTTCCCTATTCTGAAGTTTAAAATTAGCATGCCCCTTTTGGAAAAGGGGCCAGTGTAGACGTAGCCCAATTGTGTAGCTTAAGTCAAAACAGCTTATTTTGGCTATTGGTACTGTCTACACAGCTGGAAGTCCAAGTCAGAGCACTCTTCCTCCGAATTCTCTTACTCCTTGTAAAATGATGGTTACAGGAATCAGAGTAAGAAATCCTCCAGCTCGACATTATGTTGAAATAAAACTGCTTGCTGTGAAGACATGGACTGTGTTGTTTCAGAATAATAGTTATTCCAAAATAACACTGCCGTGTAGACATAGCCCCAGTCTTTTTGTGCTTCAGACTTAGTGCTCATATTTGTCTCTCTCTGTAAAATGGGAGTAATGACACTTCCCTATCCCATAAGGGCATTTTGAGGTGATTAGATGATATGGTGATGGGGGCCATGTAAGCACTTAAGATAGTTGTGTCAATGAAATTTTACTTGTGTATATGGGGCATGAGTCCCATTTCTCCCTATTGTAAGCAGAGGATAACCATTGAGAAAATCTAAAAGCTAGTTCATTACCTGTGCCAGAGCTTTGCTAGTTATAGCTGTGGAATGGGGAGGACAAAGGGCATAGGTAGCTTTGAGCCATCTTTATTATTTTCCAATCAACAGGGCTACCATGGGCCTGTTCAGCCCCCATACAATTTAGTGTAGCCCCAGGGCAAGCTTTAAATTACACTTGGTTGCAACAGGCAGTTCAGCAACTGACAATGGACTGCAACAGTGATCCATCCATATCCCTTTCCATGCAAAACACCTCCAGCTGGCTGAATCTACTGCTTATTTGGCTGCTTTAAACTACTGGAGAAGAGGTCACAAAATTCCGGCTTTAATCTATCTCACATTATTGATGTCCAGCTATAGCTCCCTGCTGCTGACTATTCAATCATTTACCATGGTCATCAACCAACTGGTTGGTTGCCACTTTCCGATGACTGTCTAAATGGAGGAGGTTAATTATCTCAGTCCAGATATTAATCCAGAGATGTCCACTCTGGATAAAATTCTAGGACATCGTTTTGCATTCTTGATGGCTATTCCTGTGAGGGCAAAAAAAGGAAAGGGCATGGCGGCTGAATATCCTGCTGCTCTTCCAGGGCAGAGATGAAATACACTGATGGAGTAGTGTACATGGAAAGTTTGCACCAGTGTTTTTCATGGCCTACCACAGCTATGGACTTCAATCTCCATGTATGATAATACAGCATCTTTCATGACAGTGAGGACAGTTAATCCTTAGAAAAATTTACCAAGGACTTTGGGGAGTCTCTCTCACTGGCATTTTTTAATATCAATATTCAATGTTTTTCGAACTGATTTGCTCTTATCCAAACAGGAATTATTTGGGGGAAGATCATTGGGCTGTGTTATGCAATAGGTCAGAGCAGATGATCACAGTCCTCTCTTCTGGCCTTAGAATCTGTGACTCTATGAATGAAAGAGGGTTGTTTTGGGCTTACGTCACTAGACAGGGATTTAGAACAGTTAGTAGGTTTGATTCTCAGCTCTGAGTCCACATGGGACCATGAGAAAATAGTTTTTCTATGTGCCTCAGTTTCCCATCTGTAAAGCGGGTTCTTCTTGCTTCCCTCCATACAGGGATGTTGTGAGGATACATTAATTCACAACTGTGCTATTGCAACAATGGGAGCCATATCAAGAACTAAGCAGTTGTGACTAAATATATTATTCTGATGGGTTTAAAAAAGTAGAATTGTTAACTTTTTAGTTTAAAAATAAAAAAATAGGTTATGAAAAATGTTTTAATATATAGAGATCTGCTAATAACTAAATAGCCAACCAAATCTCAGGAACTACCTGTTCTCATTTCAGTTACAGAGCCTGCCTTTCTGTGGGAGAAGGAATATCACTAAGTTGATCTCTTTGCACATGGAAGGGAGGCAGCAAATGACAGGGATACTGAGTATTTTACTGTAGTTACCTGCCATTAACTCATAGAGGGAAAGCCAGGTCCTTTGCCATTATGATTATTATTTCTTCCAGCTATTTTCAAGTCTCAAGATAGCAGGTAACTCAGTCTATGACTACACTATGGAGTTTTTTTTTTTTTTCGGAAAAACGGCCATCCACACTGCAATCACGTTCTTTCGGGAAAAAAATCGAAAGAACAGGAGGGTTTTTCCAACATTGGTAAACCTTTCTACGAGGAAGAAGCCTTTTTCCGAAAGAGGAATGTGTGGATGGGGAATAGGGAGTTCTTTCAAAAGAAGAGGAAAGAGGAAAAAGCACAGGTGCTCTGCTGGCCAGTCCATACATAGTAATCACAGCTTAAATGCAAGATAGCATCCACACTGAATGGATGCTATCTTTCAAAAAAGCAGATCACATTTTCAATGCACTTTGGCAGTGTAGACACTCTCTTCCGGAAAAGCTTCTTCCAAAAGAAGTCTGTAATCTAGACGTAGACTAAGACACTGTGATGTGGCATACACAGTACAACGAATGGTTAAACAAACAAACCTGTGGATCTATAAGCTTCTTCAATTTGTTATTATTTTGGACTGCATTGCTTTCTTTTCCTTTGCATTTGTCTGTCTTCTAAATTCAGGAACAGAATAATAATTATACTTGGCATAACAAGTAATTTTCATTATGACAATTCTGTAGTTTACACTTGTACCAGTTTTAGTTATGGTTTTAATAATGCCTTAAAAATGAGTCTGCTCAGATGCCCTGTTTTCTGAATTTTCTTTATTACTAGGCACAGTTGCATAAAAATAGATTCTGTTTTTCTTATCTGATCACCTTCTAGATTTACTCATATTTGTGAGCGTGCTCAGTTAAGGCTGTCAGATCGCCTTTGAAAAATCTTTATAGTAATAATTCCTGTCCTCCCCCCCAACTCAGTACTTCTGACTACTTTTCTCTCATTTCTTCTACAGCCAGGTGGTGAAATACTGGCTTCACTGTCATTGACCTCACTGGGGCCAGGATTTCACCCAGAATCTACTGTTCAGACTATTGCTGGAGATCATAGAATCATAGAATACTAGGACTGGAAGGGACCTTGAGAGGTCAACGAGTCCAGTCCCTTGCCCTCATGGCAGGACCAAATACTGTCTAGACCATCCCTGATAGACATTTTTCTAACCTACTCTTAAATATCTCCACAGATGGATATTCCACAACCTCCCTGGGCAATTCATTCCAGTGTTTAACTACCCTGACAGTTAGGAACTTTTTCCTAATGTCCAACCTAAACCTCCATTCCTGCAGTTTAAGCCCATTGCTTCTCGTTCTATCCTCAGAGGCCAAGATGAACAAGTTTTCTCCCTCCTCCTTATGACACCCTTTTAGATACCTGAAAACAGCTATCATGTCCTCCCTCAGTCTTCTCTTTTCTAAACTAAACAAACCCAGTTCTTTCAGCCTTCCTTCATAGGTCATGTTCTCTAGACCTTTAATCATTCTTGTTGCTCTTCTCTGGACCCTCTCCAATTTCTCCACATCTTTCTTGGAATGCGGTGCCCAGAACTGGACACAATACTCCAACTGAGGCCTAACTAGCGCAGAGTAGAGAGGAAGAATGACTTCTCCTATCTTGCTCACAACACACCTGTTAATGCATCCCAGAATCATGTTTGCTTTTTTTGCAACAGCATCACACTGCTGACTCATATTCAGCTTGTGGTCCACTATAACCCCTAGATCCCTTTCTGCCGTACTCCTTCCTAAACAGTCGCTTCCCATTCTGTATGTGTGAAACTGATTGTTCCTTCCTAAGTGGAGCACTTTACATTTGTCTTTATTAAACTTCATCCTGTTTACCTCAGACCATTTCTCCAATTTGTGCAGATCATTTTGTATTATGACCCTATCTTCCAGAACAGTCGCAACTCCTCCCAACTTGGTATCATCTGCAAACTTAATACGCGTACTTTCTATGGCAATATCTAAATCGTTGATGAAGATATTGAACAGATCTGGTCCCAAAACAGACCCCTGTGGAACCCCACTTGTTATACCTTTCCAGTAGGAATACCTTTGATAGTCAAATAGATTCACCAAATGAAATTAATAGGCAGTAGGTTTAAAACAAAGAAAAGGAAGAACTTCTTCATGCAATGCACAGTCAACCTGTGGAACTCCTTGCCAGGGGATGTTGTGAAGGCTAGGACTTAAACAGGGTTCAAAAAAGAGCTAGATAAATTCACGGAGGATAGGTACATCAATTGCTATTATCGAGAATGGGTAGGAATGTTGTCCCTAGCCTCTGTTTGTCAGAAACTAGAAATGGGCAACAGGTTGTGATCACTTGATGATTATGTGTTCTGTTCATTCCCTCTGAGGACACCTAGCATTGGCTGCTGTTGGAAGACAGATGGACCTTTCGTCTGATGCAGTATGGCCATTCTTATGTTAAATGTCTTGTTTTTCAAAGAAAAGAAAACCCTATAGGGCAGCAGTTCCCAGCCTTTTCCAGATGAGGACCCATTTTTACAATTCAGGCAGACTTGGTGACCCAGTGCAATTCAAAAAATGTGTGACTGGCTCCTTAAAAGCCTCTTGGCAACCCTTTTGAAATGTAATGGTGACCCATGTTTCGGTCCCAACCCATAGATTGGGAAACCGTGCTATAGGGTGATGCACCTCTAGAAAATGCAGTTACTTCTGGTTATGTCTACACTTGCACCCTGTTTCGAGAGAGGGATGCAAATGTAGACATTCAAAAATGCAAATGAAGCCAGGATTTAAATATCCCACGCTTCATTTGTATATTCGCATTATGGCACTATTTCAAAATAGCTCTACTGCGAAAAAAGAAACTCTGTCTGGCCGCAGTTATTTTGAAAGAAAACCCTCCTTCCGAGATAACTGGTAAACCTTGTTGTAGGAGGAATAAGAGTTATTTCAGAAGAAGGGCTTTCTTTTGAAATAACCATGTCTAGATAGTATTTCTTTTTTTGAAATAGTGCCATAATGTGAATATGCAAATGAAGCGTGGGATATTTATATCCTGGCTTTATTTGCAATTTCGAATGTCTACATTTGCATCCCTCTCTCAAAAGAGGGTGTAAGTGTAGACATCTCCTCCTTTACCACAACCAGTGAAATTTATGTCCAGCAGCATTCCAGCAGGTAATACCCCCTGATGACCAGTCGGGGGAAGCACTATACCTGCAAGACACAACTGAATGAGATGACACACAAATGGATGAGCAGAGACTTTAAGAGACCAGTTGGGCAGATGGTAGGATGTCACAGCCACGAAGGAACCCCACATCTGCAACTGTGGCTGGGCAGTGGGCCAGATGGTGGGCTCTGACTTACAATGATTAACTGGTTAACCGTTTTATCATCTCTACCTTACAGACACTCCTTAGCTGTGTAAATTAATTTCTTCTCACATGATGCTGTTTATTTTTCAATGTGTTTGCTACTTAGCATTACATATCTATAGCTCCATCCCTCTACAATATGTTGTTCAGTAAGCAACTCGGGCTATACCTACACCTGGTCCCTGCCTTCGAGGGCTTGCCATGGGAAGGAGTAGGAGGTACAGTGATATTTTAACCCAGATTAATTCCATCTTCTATGGATTGCTTACTAGGGATGTTAGAACTGTCTGGAATACTACTGTTCAAAAATGTAGGCCACAGTGTTGCCAATTGGTTCATGACCGACTCATTTCCAGTCATCCGGCGCAATTTCCTGGCAATCACAACCCCAGCCAGACCATGTATCTGAGGATGGAATCATTCATGCTGACAAGCATGGTATCTGTGGGCCACACTTCCATGAGAAAATAAAGGGAGCTGCAGTTTGTAGAATTAGGTGTAACTGGTAAGTTCCTGGTAAGTGGCACGACTTGGCTTCTCCTGCTGTAGATGATGGATTGATTGCTGTCAGGATATCAAACAGGTTACCATTAGGGGAATGGAGTCACTTTCTAAAAGCTGAAAGGCTCCATTTTAGGGCTAAAAAATCAATCCACACAATTCCAGAGTTACAAAGGAATGTTCTTTAGGATGAAAACAAAACAACAATATCCTTATGGAGAGGAAGTGACTGTAAAATAAAACAATGGAAAATAGTGAATCTGATGGCAATTAACACAAATCAATCTATAGAAAATCATAAGGAAGGCTGAAAATATCCATTACAAATCTATGGCCAGTAGGATTAATGACAATGAAAAGAAATTCTTCAAATATACCAGGAGAAAACAAAATTTTAACAAGGGGATAGTTCTAATAGTTAAGGATGGTAAAACTGTCAATCATCATGCAGAAAAGGTAGCATATTCAATAAATATTTCTGTTGTATATGTGGGAAAGAATAGGTTTATGTATTCATAACTTATAGAAAGTACTTATCAATGTGACATCGGTATGTAGAGAGGACATTAGAAAGCGTCTATTACTTTGGCAGGACTAAACATCTTAAACATCTTAATTTGGCAGGACTTAATAATGTGCACTCAAGAGTAATAAAAGAACTGGCCAAGATAACTGTTTGATTAATTTAAAAGCTTCAGGGGGTAGTGGAGTTAGTTTGTAACTGGAAAAAACTTAAAAAACAATGAATAAACTAGCAGTACCTTAAAGACTAACAAAACATGTAGATGGTATCATGAACTTTTGTGGGAAAAACCCACTTCTTCAGATGAACGGAGTTAATAAAGTACCAGTTCCAAAATAAATAGGACGTGGGGAAGAAGGAAAAAGGGGGGAAGAAATGGTCAATTAGAGTGTTCATGCCACATGAAGCTGATAGAGAAGGTGCAAATTGTTCTTAAGTACTCATTGTTTAATTTCTTAAGTCATTAGAATGTGGAAGGTAGTATGCTAGCCAGGTAATGTCTTTATTCATATCTTTGTGATGGGTCCCAAACCTGTAAATAAAGTTAAGTTCCAAGACTTCCCTGTGTACTTGGCTTGTGGAATTGGCCTGAAACAAGCCCTAAAATACAACCAGATTTGCTCCAATCCCACAGACAGAGACAAACATCTATGGGATCTATATAGAGCATTCTTAAAACTGAAATATCCACCCAGAGAAGTGAAAAAACAGATCAACAGAACCAGAAGAGTACCCAGACATGCATTACTCCAAGACAAGAATAGAAAATAACAGCATTCTACTTGTCATCACCTACAGCCCACAATTTAAACCCTTACATGTTTTGTTAGTCTTTAAGGTGCTGCTAGACTATTTGTTATTTTATAAGTTGTATCATTAATGTTGATTTTAAATAAATACTGAGACCCTGCCCGCGTTCTGGGTGTTATGATTCTCAGATTACCCAAAATTCTCAATGAATTTGTTGCCCTTTGCCTACAGCAGTGTTTCCCAGATGGTGTTCCGCGGAACCCCGGGATTCCGCAAATTGAAAATAAGGATTCTGTGAGAAAATTTAATTACAATAACAATAACTACTCAGTGCTTCACGTGCAGTAAGTCAGTGGTACGATCGCCTGTTACATACCATCGTAAGGGTTTCTGCAAAATTATTTTGAGTTTAAAAGGGTTCTGTGGCCAAATAAAATTGGAAAACATTGGCCTACAGCATGAGGAAGTCTTGCTAGAGCCTAGAATCAGCTGTCTAACACGACCAGTCTTTCAGCCATTCAATCACTCTTCTCTGGGTTGTGTCAGCCCTATCTCCCTGGTAGGTTTATGACAGGTATACCCTGAGGCTACATCTACACTGGCATGATTTTCCGGAAATGCTTAAAACGGAACAGTTTTCCGTTATAAGTATTTCCGGAAAAAGCGCGTCTACATTGCCAGGATGCTTTTCCGGAAAAGCATCCGTGCCAATGCAGACGCGCTTTTCCGCTAAAAAGCCCCGATCGTCATTTTCGCAATCAGAGCTTTTTTGTGGAAAAGAAATCTGTGCTGTCTACATTGGCCCTTTTCCGGAACAGTTTTTTGGAAAAGGACTTTTGCCCGAACGGGAGCAGCATAGTTTTTCCGGAAAAGCACTGATGATTTTACAGTAGATCGTCAGTGCTTTTCCGGAAATTCAAGGGGCCAGTGTAGACAGCTGGCAAGTTATTCCGGAAAAGCGGCTGATTTTCCGGAATAAGTGGCCAGTGTAGACACAGCCTAAGTATCTTTGAAACTTTCCTCTGTGTTATCCAGTACCTCCCACTAGCTTTTCTCAGAATGCCCAGATCCTTTCCTCGCAAGGAACCACTCTGCTCTCTCTTCCTAGATAACACATACCATGGGTAATAATCACACCTCCTTTTCCTTTACAAAGGATAGGTATTTAATTAGAAACAGGAGAAAATTACAGAAATCAATGGGGTTAAAAAGGAAAACAAAATCATAAAACACAAACTTGTTAATAGTTACTTTACCTGTTTAATAAAGTAATAAAGTTTGCCCTCCCACAAAGTTCAAACTGGCTGGCTTCTCAGGAACCAGGATCCAATTTTTCATTGGCATATCCTTGCACCTCAAGATGTCTTCTTAGTGAATGGATCTATAGTGCTTCTCCCTGAGTGCTATACTGGAACAGTCTTTTGTCTTTCATCATAAATAAGGTGGTTCGCTGCTGTAATTATCCTTTTTTTTTTTTAACCTTCAAGTGGTTTTGGTTGTTTGCAATTGTCTCTGACGGTTTTCCTTTGAAAGCCTTGGGATGGAGCAAGGCTAGACTCCTGAGCCTTGCATTACATCACCACCTAATTAGGTGGGATGATAACTCTCTCTTGCTCAAATGGGCCATTGCTGAGACATAATATCCCCAATGACCATGAAGCCCATAAAGCGTATTTTCCATACAGTTGTATTATTCCTTAAGCATTGCTGGTCTATGCATCTCACAATGATTATGAGTCTTGATTAGTCAGAAGCTGTCTGTAGATAATTTACATGTTACTCTTTATGGGTAATTATCCTGCAAGACAGGTTTGGTGTAGTGAGTTTGTCTGATCTGAGCAGGTGAGCTTTGCAAAGAACTGTGGGACCCTTTCCCAAGGATCCTCCTGTCACATCAGGGGACTAGGAAAAAATGCTGGACCATTATGTCTATTAGGAAAATAGGATGAACAAGGTAACTATAGAGCAGTTAAATCAGTGAAGGCTGGCATGAAATCAAGGGTTAAAGGATGGTGACATAATTAATACCAGGCAGGCCCATTAACGGAAGGGGCGGGGCACAAAAGGCCCAGTGATTCAAAAGGGCAACAGCGGGGAAGGCTAGATCCCCAGGCTCATTAAATCACTTCTGGAGAGCCAAGCAGAGCACTTTGGGCAGCTCCAAAGGCTGGCAGGGGGGATGCGGCGAGCTCTGGAGGAAGAGGAGGAGGTGGCGGCGGTTGACTGCTCCAGTCGCATCCCTTCTTTCTGAGGCCCTGCCCCTTCAAAGAGCATGGGGCCAGCACGTTTGTCAGCCCCCTTGCCTACAAGCTCAGTTTCTATGGTACTCCTGTGTCATTTCAGATTGTAAATCTACTATATATTGGAGAGAGTCTGTCTGTTCAAGAACTCCTTCTATACAGTACGGCTGTGTCTACATTGGCAAGATTTTGCGCAAAAACTTGCCACCTGTCTACACTGGAGGGGAGTTCTTGCACAAGAACACTGACGTTCTAATGTAAGAAATCTGTACTTCTTGCGCAAGAACTATGACGCTCCCGCTCAGGAAAAAGCCCTCTTGTGCAAGTGTTCTTGCACAAGAGGCCGGTGTAGACAGGCAACATGAATTTCTTGTGCAAGAAAGACCAATGGCTAAAATGGCCATCGGAGCTTTCTTGCGCAAGAGAGCATCTACATTGGCACGGATGCTTTTACGCAAAAGCACATCTCTTGCTCAAAAGCACATGCCAGTGTAGATGCTCTCTTGCGCAAATACTTTAACACAAAACTCTTGCGTTAAAAGTATTTGTGCAAAATCTTGCCAATGTAGACGTATCCTATGAGCTAGGACCACTAGCTTCCTCTTATTGTAACTTGAAGCAAAGTAAGGGTTTGGTTGTGCCAGGAAAATGGGATGTGCCTGGAATGGAATTGCTTCTCCGAAGACCATACAGAAAAGAGACAATCACCAGACAGGTAAAAGGGACTGCATGGGGGTGGAGGGAGCATTTCCCTTGTCTACTTGATTACTCCAGCTCCATGCCTCCCACCACTCAGGCACCCTTTAAGCTGAAGCTCTACCCCCACCCAATTTGTACGTGAACATTGTCAGGGAACAAGGGGAAAGTGCACACTTTGTTGCCTTCCTCACTCTAGCCAGGAAGTGCAGGAGGCAGACAAACCTGGACCTGCCCCAGCTGGGGTACATTCACCTCACCCCTGGCTGTATCCGCTGGAGCTACAGCAGCCATGGAGAGGTGTTGCACACCTAGTCCCATGCTTCTGTGGTGAGAGAGGGCTGGAGCAGTCTTCTCTTCCTTGGGCAGCCTGTATACCTTCCATCCTGCGGGCACCCTTTAGGAAGAGTGGCGGTGGGGTTGAAGCTCCCCTCCCCACCCAATTCATAGGGGAACTTTGCTGGCTGTTCCCCTTCATTAGGGAATAAGGGGAAAGTGCTCAGTTTGCTGCATTCCTCACTCTAGCTGAAGAGTCCAAGGGGCACATGAACCTGGACCTGCGCCAGCCAAGGGTCATGCATGTCTCCCCAGCTGTGCTCACTGGAACTGCAGCATCCATGGAGAGATGATTCTCACCTGGCCCCAAGTTGCTGCAGTGAGAGAGGGCTGAACAATGATTCAAATGAAGAAAAACAAGCAACATTTTTTAAGTTAAGGACCTAAGCAATGCCAGGCAAATC
This sequence comes from Pelodiscus sinensis, assembly GCF_049634645.1. Classification (NCBI taxonomy): domain Eukaryota; kingdom Metazoa; phylum Chordata; order Testudines; family Trionychidae; genus Pelodiscus; species Pelodiscus sinensis. Next base: position 314,758,014 of record NC_134711.1, read on the forward strand.
TTTTTAGTGTTATATAAATGAAATGAGTTGTTTTCAGTCTCCTGTATAAGCCAATATTCCTTCTTGAAATATTTTATTTTTTCTCAAAATTATAATCAACAATTCCTTTAACATTTGAAATAATTCCTCAACTTCTGGTTTAAATTTTTTTAAAAAAACTAAACATACAACACACTCACAGGTGTGGTGATATAAAGTATTGTAACCACCATTACAGCACCTTAGGCAGGCTATAAAACAGCACAGATAAAACTCTAATGAGACTTGAGAGTCTGTTGTACCATTTTCTGCTCTCATTACTATCCGCATCATGTGAAAAAATTCGTATTGTTCATCTCCAGCCCGCATTACAATTTCAGTCACCAAAATTAGGTGCCAGACTTTAAATCCCTCATATATTCTGTGAAATAGGAAACTGCCATGGTGGCCTTTTCAGTGTTCTCTAATTTGATTGGCTTGTCATCAGCGGCTTCTTGGCCTGTGAGAGCCAAGAAGGAGGTGGAAAATAAGTCAGAATGCAGCAAAGATTAAACTAGTGCAGCATGGAATTATCTTTCATAGATACTATTAGGTATTAAAACTCTGTTTTCTCTATGAGATTCAGATTGTAATGAGAATAGGAGACAGTACAACATAATCCCATTTTTGTGATATGTGGAGGGAGTTTGAGACCTAATGTTTCTCAGGACTAGAAGTAAGTTATAGTCTTTCACCTCTAGGATAGTGGTTCAGATCCAGCTGATGAAAGAATGGGGGTGAAATTTGGTTGCAATCTGATGACTGTTTAGTTGTGAAAGGAATTTGGTGGACGCAAGCCAGTTCTTGGGACATGTGTTCACACTGAAAAACAAAATAACAGTTTTCATCCACAAACACCCTTGCTGGTAGTGTAATAGATAGGACAAGAAATGGAATTAGAATGGAGATTGGCAGACTTTATCATCTCTATCGGGAAAGAAAATGAACTTCAGCTCAATGGAATAGAGTAGTGATGGGCAAAGCTCTAAAGAGCCGGTCAGACCAGACTAGCATCTAAAATTCTGTATATTTATCTGAATGTCCTGAGTGCAAAATTAACAGAAAATATTGTGAGAACAGACAGTTTCACTCCAGGGTGTAGCTTCTGTTTCTTGTCTCACTCCCTAGAAAACAGCAATAGCAATGACAAGTCATTCAACATGTTCTTTTATAGGTTTTTTCTTGTAATTATTTCAATAAGATAAATTAGATAACTTGTGCCAGCCTATGTGGTTATTCTGGATAATAATTCGTGCACCAGACAGACTGGATGGAAGCTGAGAGAGAGAGAGAAATGTGTCGACAAAAAGTCTGCAGGTCTGAGATATAAGGGTTTGTCACTAGAGACAGAAGCAGGAGGAAAGTTTTTTAAGAAAAAGGATAAATTCAGCTTTGGTGAGTCTGAGTGTGAAATGGTTGAACTTTGAAGAGGACCAGTTAGAGCAGAGCTACCCAACACGCGGCCCACAGTGCGGTTTGGGTTTATTCAGGCTCAACACACGGCCCACTGGTGGGATCCTTTGAACATGGTCTCCACTGGGAATGCTCTCCACAATGGCAAGGCATATCCCAAGTGGGATGAGCATTGAAAGACACAAGCAGACGGGCTGGCTAGAACAGAGGGTACAGGATGTCAGCATTTCTAGCCCCCAGAGAGGAGGTACCAGGAGTGCTGCGGCATTGTGGGAAGTGCTTTGTAGTCATCCCCATCAGTGTGAAAGAAGCTATTTGCATATATTTGCATGTACATGCAACCATACTTAAGCTGTGGCCCTTTGCATGTTCTGTGAGTATCATTGTGGCCCCTGGGATTTCAAAAGTTGAGTAGCCCTGTGTTAAAGAGACAATTTGAGAGGGGGAAGAGGTTGTGGCTAGAGTGTTATGTTTGGAAAACAGCAGCATAAAGGAGGTACTTAAAACATTGGAAAAAGAGAATAAGATAATAAATGAAGTCTAGGAGCAGAAAAGCCAAAATTCTAACCTATTTCAATGGATGTATACATACATACGTAACTAAAGCTTATCGTGTGAGTAATGCAGTTAGCCCTGATGGCTTGGTCAAATCCCATTTGCAATAATTACATTGTATCTGCCCACATTTTCCTGTCTACAATGTCTATCAACAGTGACTGTAGATTGTATAATATGTGGAGTTTCAAAAGCTCTTTGGAATCCTTTGGGATGAAAATTACTCCATTAATGTAAGATATAATTATCCTTCTGACTGTGATCTCACCCTTGATGTGCGTGTGTAATTCCTATTCATGTTGGGACTAATGCACTGGAATATAGAGGAGAGTAGGCCCTCTATATGCATTCGAATTAATATAAACAACTTGACATGTATGATCTTCTTGAAGATCCCTAATTTGCAGTATTTTCAATAGGTAAAAACAGTCATATCAAGGGACCATCACTGAAAGGACATCTCATCACTCTGAAATATATGTATAGTTTGAAAATTAATATCAGCACTACAGTATCTTTAGTCCTCTTCCTAGGTTATAGAGACTTTCATTAAAAATAGCATTTTATTTGTAATTAAAAAGTGCTAAAACTTAGAGCTGAAAAGAATGACAGAGCATTTATGTCCTGTAAAGGTGAATGAGTGCTCATTGCACTGGTAAGAATAGAGCTTAAAGGTGCTTTACAAATACTGGATAAATGAAACACCTCTGAAGTGTTGTAAGTATTAGGGAGAGCCATAGCTCAGTGGTTTGAGCGTTGGCCTAATAAACCCAGGCTTATGAGTTCAATCCTTAAAAGGGCCATTTGGGGTAAATCTGTCAGGGTGAGTACTTGGTCCTGCTGCAAGACTAGGGGACTGGACTCCATGACCTCTCAAAGTCTCTTCTAGTTCTAGTAGATAAGTGTATATCTCTGTATATTTTAATACTAGTGAGTAGATGGGGAATATCTCTTCCTGGTTTCAATTGGAACACTAGCAAATCCGATCTACCATCTTTATGTCTATTATCAATATTGTTTGGGAAATTCAGGTCTTGACAATAACATCAGCTCTCTCTATATATTTGTAAAACTGTAGATCTTTTATCCAAGAACAAACTGAATCAAGCTGCAGTGCAACACAGTGTTAGATTTTTAGTATGACAAAAAAGGACAGTCTGTCCATAAGAAGGACAAAGAAAATCTAAAAACGAGTAGTCCTGTGCATCTTAAGAGACTAATCATGAGATTTTGTGGGCAAAACCCACTTCCTCAGATGAGCTTGAGTGGAGAAACAGAAAAAGAAGGAAGAGTGGAAAGAAAAAAAAAATATCAATTGTAGTGCCGGTGCTAGTGAGGCTAATTGAGTGGGCTGGAAGTGTCCCATACTTAGCTTTTGTTGGCAGTGAGGTGTGGAATGTAAGGAAAGCTGGTTGTATAATGGGCCATCCAGATCAAGTATTTGTTCAGACCAAGGGAAACAGTGTCAAATTTGCTTATGAAGGTCAATTTGTTTACACCCAGCAATATTAATTATACAGCAGTCAGAAACAATGGAAGAACCAGACACAGACAATACATCTAAACGATACAGTGGTGGGGCGCATAATAACAAAGCAATAAAGAAATGCAGATTTCATCACCCCAACTATTGATATGTGAGTCCTTGCCAGACAGAAAGCTATCAACCTATGTTTCCTTTAAATCTTCTAGGTTCTTCCCTTCATCTGGAGGGGATAGATTGGGTGGCCTTTCTAACAGCTCCAAATTGCCTTGTTTTGATATGGCTGGTTTGGAGTTTTCCAGGACTGGTTTCCCAGCTTATGGCTACTTCTGCTGCTTAACCAAAAGCCTTAGCTCAAGAATGAGGTCTCAGACCATCATATACAAATGGACTATGTCTGTGATTTTTTGTTCTTATACCCCTGCTAAGAATACGCCTAAATTTTAAAAAATAGGCTGTAAGAGGCTGACCTGACTATCTAGATCCTAACAGGCAGCTCTTAAAGGAGAGAGCTAAATTCAACAAAAAGGGGTGGAGGAAAACTTACCTGAACCATTCAGGTTTGTGTATGCCAGATATTATCAATCCTAACCCTTAATGTTACCCTGGTGTCTCTTGTGTTCCTTGCAATAGATTAGAGTCTGCACTCTGTTTTAATTAATAGAAAGGGTTTTTTGGTGAAGCTGCTGCACAGACACAAGCTGTTTTTAGAGTCTGAAGAAATGCTGTATCATTGGGAGTTTTTGTTTATGGAGTAGTCCTTGGAGAGAAGCCGTAATAGATAGCAGATAGATTGCTATGTGCTTTCGAGTTCTTAGGACAAAGTAGGTTCCTAAAAAATGAGCATCAGTGTGTATGGTGAGATACTGTTTGTGACAGACTCATGTATGTGGATTCATAAAACAAGCTATACTTATATATCCAGACTCCACATCATTAATGTCCCCTACACTACAGAGTTTTTGTGAAAAAATGGCCTTTTTTCTGCAAAAACTCACGGAGTGTCCACACCTCAAGTGCGTTTTTGCACAAAGAAATTGAAAGATCAGAGGAGTTTTTTCACAATTGGTAATCCTCATTCTACAAGGAAGAATGCCGTTTTGCGCAAGAGCTCTTGCACAAAAAGGCGTGAGTGGCCGGGGACGAGGATATTTTTGAGCAAGAGGAGGGAAGAGGAAAAAGCACAAATACCCTGGTGGCCATTCTGTCCATAGCAATTACTGCTTACTTGCAAGAGGCAGTCTAGGTGCTCTCTTGCGCAAAAGCGCATCACTTTTTCAATGTGCTTTTGCAGTGTAGACATGCTCTCGCTCAAGAAGTTTTTGCAGAAGATCTCTTCCGACAAAAGCTTCTTGCACATAAAGTCTGCAGTCTAGATGTAGCCTGAGAGTCGACCCTCAAAGCCCCAGAATTCTGCTACTGCCTGGCAGATGTGCAATACTGGTGTCATCATTGGAGGTTTGCAAGAACATGTTAAACATGTATCTGTCAAGATAGATCTAGTTATTACTTAGTCCTTCCTTAAGTGCGGGGGACTGGACTAGATGACCACTCAAGGTCCCTTCCTGTCCTACATTTCTATGATTAACTTGATCAGTGCAACTCAGACATGTTCCACATGTCTGGTATCAGTAGTAAGTACCATACAGCTACACTCCTGATTGGGACATTTATGCCCTTCTGCAATATGAATAACAGTACATCCAACTGCTAGTCAAGGTCCTGATCCTGAAGTCAGTGGTTTCCAGAAGATCAGGAGTAGGCTCTAGGGGAAAAAAAAGAGGGTCACACCAAATTTGATCAAAATGATTTTCATAGCTGGCAATTCAGTTATATCGGAAGATCGTGTATAATAATCCCCAAAGATGGTAAATCAGTCTTCTTTATTCAGTTCCAGCTTTTTCATCCTCACAAAACGAGGCAGTATAGCAGCCTCTATACAGGCAGTCCCCAGGTTACATGGATCCGACTTACATCAGATCCCTACTTACAAATGGGGTGAGTCAACCCCGCACTAGCTGCTTCCCCCCAGCAGACCAGGGAGACGCGAAGCTAGCGCCCCCCCCAGCAGACCAGGGAGACGCAGAGCGGCTTTTCTCAGCAGACACCTCAGCTTGAGAATAAAGGACTGAGGGAAGTGAGGTGTGGGAGAATAAAACTGAGCTCTGGAGAAATGTTTGGCTAGAGTTTCCCCTACAATATGTACCAGTTCCGACTTACATACAAATTCAACTTAAGAACAAACCTACAGTCCCTATCTTGTACATAACCCGGGGACTGCCTGTACATTAATGTTCACTGTCTGTAATGGTGGTTTTAGAGTGTGCTGGAGGAGGATAACCCTGTTTCACAACTTTTTCATGTTTCTAAATTTGTTTGTGTTTCACTTTGGAATGAAAACCAACCCTTTAAAATGTTTTCAGGAAGCAGAATTGTGTCCAAACATCATTTTTCAGATAGAAATGGTCACGCTTCGATTCAAGTCTCCCTGAGACTCAACCCTTGATGTCAGATCCTTACCCTTGAAAACTTTACCAAAATCAATACCTTTCTGCAGAATGTTTCTCGTTCCATGAAATAGCACATCAGAACAACAACAACAATATTCTTAAGCGTTCTGGCCAGCCAGCTCTTGAAATGAACATACAAAACCTGTCTGTTTCTTCTAACATGTTACAGCTGGTCCCCAAGTTACGAACGAGTTACAGACCAAACACTTGGCCGTAACGCCAAGTGTTCATAACTCAGATCCCATTGAGTTACATGGCAACCGTGCTGTTCGTAAGCGCGGATCGCATTCATAAGTCGGGGACCGCATTTATGACCGCTTTGTTCGTAAGTGCGGATGGTCATAAGTGGTAGCTTATTTCGGCTTTTGGGGCTGTCTACACAGCAGGAAGTCTAAGTTAGAGCACTCTTACTCCAACTTCTATGCAACAGAATAATAGGATACAAATTGGATATCAAGAATGGTAACATTAAAAAACCAGTGGGAGAACATTCTAATCTCCCTGGACTCACAGTAACAGACTTGAAAGGTGCCATCCTCAAGCAAAAAACTTCAAAACCAGGCTGCAACACGAAACTGCTGACTAGAATTCATATGAAAATTTGACACTCTGGAAATGGGTCTAAATATGGATTCCGAATGGCTCGCTCAGTACCATAATCAATTTCCCACCTTAGGTATTCTGATCACCTTATCCACATCAACTGTGATTGAATTAGCTCTGATGTAACACTCCCATCTTTGTACCCCAATTATCTCCTTCTTTGTCTTTCCCTTCATGTATCTGATGAAGTTAGTTACCACTTGCGAAAGTTTGTTATAATAAAATTATTAGTCTTTAAAGTACCATCAGATTCTATATAGTTTTTGCTGAAACAGACAATCACGGCTACCTCTGAAACCACTTCTTTGTTGCTTCCTCCAGCTATTTAACACTGCTTGCAGTTAAATCATCCTGAAATATCAGAATTCCAAATGACTGCAGGATATTTCTTGCTCTCTGCAGTGTGAATGCCATTCAGTAACACCGTTTAAGGTTCCAAGACCAGAAGTGACTAGTGATTGAGTGCCTAATTTTTGACATGTGAAAAAGTGCCTGGTTTTCAGAAAGTGCTGAAACTCACTCCCTAAAAATCAAGTCCCTTTAAAGTCATTCAAATTGGGCACTCAAAATCACTAGTTACCAGTATTCCCGGTAAGCTCAGTGCTTGGGCACCCAGGAGAGATTCAAATGCAATCTAGCTCTTCAGCAGAGTGCCCACAGCTGGCAGCATGTGTTGCTGCACATTTGAACATGCCTCAGTGTACGTTAGGGATGTAAGTGACTAGTCGACTATCCGATAAGCAAATGTTTATCAGATAGTTGACTTCACCAGTCGCTTGTCTCTGCGGAGGGCAAGGGAAGCAGAGACACAGTGGGAAACGGCACGAGCGGGGACTGCTTCAGTCCTTGCTTGTGCCGGTTCTCACTGCAGTCTCCTCTGCTTTTGAAATGTCAGTTCTGTCCGCCACGAATAGGGGCTGCTGGACCCAATGCGAGCCGGGACCAAGCAGTCCCAGCTCATGCTGATCACTGCGCCTCTGCCCAGTGGCTCTTACTACATTTAAAATGCAGAGCCACAGTGCAGGTGACTTTGGAACCGGCACAAGTCAAGACTGCTCAGTCCCGACTCAAGTCAGCTCTTGAAGCTACCCCTGCTGCAAAGGCGCTTATTGACTAATCGTATTGTCGATACAATTTGTATCGACTATATAATTAGCGAGAAAATTGCATTTTAACATCCTTAGTTCAAGTAACAAAATGTATTCTGCACGTGGAGGGAAAAAATTAGAGGGAGCACTGCTAGTTACTCAGGGCAATTGGGCCCAAGCCTGCATGGTTTTCATTTTGCAGAAAGTAACTTTTCTGCCTCGGTCTTCATAGGTTTGTCTCACATTTTATTTTTGTTCCCTTCGTACTTTCCATACAGTCACATCTAATTATTATATAAATCTGCTTGGGAATTACATATTTGGTGTTTCTCTAGTTTTTATCACATCACGTCTTCTTTCGAGTATTTTGTCCGCAGGCATTTCAGTTTTCTATGAACACAAAGTATTCCCCATATGTTCCACACAGAAGCTCATTTCTATTTCCCATTTGAGCTTAGTGTATGAAAGCATGTGGCCCACATGTAATGTTTTATGAAGCAATAATAAGCTCTGTCATGGTAATGCCACTTTTATTTGTCTGCTTAGTAAATGACGTCTACAGGGGCATGCCCTATCTTTGCCATTAGTTTGGAAGAGGGTAGTTTGGATTTAGGTTACTTGGAAATCAGCTGGTGAAGCTGTCTGCTACATCATGTGTGTTACCAAGATACTGAGAGAGCAATCATTTCTTCCAGTGCTCGTTCCATTCAGCAACCCACTGTCATGGGGCATAGGCAGTATTGTTTGAATTCCCACTGTCAAGAAAACCTTGAGCCTGACCAAACTATGAGCATGCTCTCGACTCCTCTTGTTTAGCGCCTGGCAGAATCCAGTCATCACCTTGTGGTATTGGACTCTTTCTGATGCAGTTCCTGTTTTGTTTTGTTTTGTTTTGTTTTGTTTTGTTTTGTTTTGTTTGTGTGTTTGTTTCTCTCCTTTGGAAGGAAGCAGTAGGCTTGTGTAATGGAATTTTCAAAAGCTCTCATCCCTGGCTTAAGTTTGCTCTTCCCGGAAATTGGTGAGAAAACGCCCCTTGAGTTGAGCAGGAACAGAGTTGGGCCATCCAACTCCTGTGAAATTACCATCCATCCCGTCCATCGTAATGCACAGGAGACAGGGCTTGGATGTAATGAAAAAAAAGAGGCTTCTCAACATAGATGCTGGCTCCACCCATCACTCTAGCTTGTAGACAGAGGACCATGGCTTGTGCTGCATGAGGTCTGCTGAATTGCTGGCCCCGAGTTAGTAATTGCAGAATGGACTATGGCCCTCATTACAATACTTTCTCAGGCCCCAGAAGGGTGGTTGGGAAACAGGGGCTCCAACTACAGTGATCCTGGTGGCCAAAGCAAGGAGCAGAAAGACTGACTTTGTAGATAGCAACAAGCAGAGTTATTGTTTAATTGCACACTTTGGATTTTGTAGTGAACAAAAAGCTTTGTCAAACCTGAGAGCACTGACTGGCATTAGGTAGGAACCCTATCATCACTATGAAGGATTTATTTAGTGTCAACATGGTGTAGGACGCTGTACACTTCACCACAGACTTCAGGTGCAGGGCCTTGCATCTATTCCACCAGTACTGAAAAGCTCAGTAGGAAAACATCAAGCTGTGTGCTTTCAGAAATCCACAGTAAACCTCACTTTCCTCTCTGCAACTCTGCCTGGGGTTTTAATGTTTTCCCATCCAACTCTGCCACTCACTTGCAACTAACCCTACAATGTGTACATTGAAGGTTGTGTAGTGGAGGGAGTAACATGCTGTTAATACTAGTAAATGCATTCCTTCAGTGAAGAGCTAAGCCACTCTTGTGGCATGTAGGATCTGGGGCCAGTCTGGAACTGAATGAGCTTGTCATCTAAGTGAGGACCACTTCCTACATCCATTGAGGTCAATGGAAACATTTCCCTTTACTTCATTTATCTTTGGATCATGCCAACAGAGCAGTTCTAATTTATCCTTAGCTCATTCCAACAGCTAGGAATAGCTCAAGCCCAAAGTGGTCCTACCCCCCTACACCATGTGCAGTGAAGTGAGGTGGCACAGAGCAATGCCAACCTGTCAAAACCCACCTAAGCAGTGAAATGGGCTTTAGTGAACCCCATACGCAGGTACCGCATTTCTTTCTTTACTCTTGTTAGTGATTGCAGCATTGTGTCTTCCCATTCCTCCAGACTGCGGTACTCCAAGACCAAATGATAAAAGTATTCTGTGTATGCGAGTGATTGTTTTTGGAAGAGCATGTTACAGAATATCTTAAAGCTGGCTCACAATGAAAACTGCACACAAATGAGACCCATATAATTATTCATATTTACCTAAAGGACCATGCCAATCTCAGGCAAACTGTGAGACATATAATATTTTGCTGAACCCCTATTAAACTATCATGTATCCCTTTCCCTTTGTTGCTAATTACTAGGGTATTTGCGTGCAAACAAGCTTTCTCTCTTTTTTTCGCTAATTGAAATTTTATTATAGGCAAACAGAATGTAGAAAATTAAAAGTAATATATATGCATGTTCAGAGACAATGGAGAATAACTCCTTGCGCTAGAGGAGTCGCTCCTTCCTTTGTGACTCTTTTGATGATGTTGCAACCCAGAGCTTGTGAATTCACCACTATGGCAGCAATTGTGAAACATGGCACCTCCCTGAAATACATCAGAGAAACTGCAGGAAGCTCTAGTTTAAACAGGAATTAATTCAGGGAAGCCCTACGGCTTGTGGTATACATGATGTCAAACTAAATTACCTGCTGGCCCTACAATTTATAAATAAATGGAAAGAAAAGATTCTGCTTACCTCGAGCCGCACCATCTCCACCATTTTTCCTCACTTCCAACCCAGATCATCTCTGTCATATGCAGATTACAGCTGAGCTCCTTTGCTTTCCTACAAGTTCCCCTCTTATGTAGGTGCCCTCTGCTATTGCGGCTGGTGAGTGTAACTCACAGAAGCTCAAAAGCTGTTCTACATTATGCTGGGGCAGCTTCCTCACCCGAATTACTCCAGGTATTAGGGAAGCACATGGATCTGTGTTACCTTTACCCACTCTTTGGGTCCTGCACTGAGCCAAACTTGGCCAGATCCTGGTTTTGAACCTGGTGACACAGGACTAGAAGTGTCAATATATTATTGTTCTCTTATATATCGTCAATATATTATTGTTTTCTTTAAGTGCCATCTAGGAGGGTGGTAAAGCACTTATTTCACTAGAAGGGCAGGGAAGCACTGGAATGGGTTACCTAGGGAAGTGATGGAATCTCCATCCCTAGAGGTTTTTAAGCTCCGGCTTGCCAAAGTCCTGACTGGGAAGATTTAGTTGTAATCAGTCTTGCTTTGGGCAGGGGGTTGGACTCAATGACCTCCTAAGGTCTCTTCCAACTCTGCGATTCTATGAATGAGATTACCTCTCCTGTGAAGCTTGCATTCTGAAAGACGGCACAAAGAAATCAGCATGCACTGTGAAACTGAACAGAGGGGACTGTTCATTTCCTCACTGCTTGTGAGCACCGGAAAAGAATTAGTCATTAGTAGGATGCTATGGTGAGGAAGGCATTTCTCACGGAGACTAATTATCTGTAGTGCTCCAGCAGCATAAAGGGGAGGAAATAATCTGTGGAGTACAACCTCAAGATAAAGTGTCTCTATGCTAAGTATAGAGCTAGTGGACTGTGGCTTTATACTGGCCTCTCATTTAGGGGCCATGCTGGCAGCACTGAAGGGGACATGGTCAGGTGAGAGGACTGTACTCTACATGGCTGCCCATGACCATTGACAAGCTCTGTGTAAGCCTGAAAGCTTTTCTATCTCAACATCGGAAGTTAGTCTAATAAAAAATATTCTCTCTCCCACCACGTCTTTCTAGTGTCCTGGGACCAACACCACTACAATAACACTGCACACAGCATCCTGAGTGAAAGTTACAGCAGCCCTTCCGCACCTGTAAATCGCACCAACGTGCAGTCAGGCCCCAGCCATCTCTAGCATATTGGAGGCATAGCAGCACAAAGCCACCTTTACTCATCTCCATCCCAGAACAGAGCAAACACGACTCAGATCCATAGTCTATTTTCCTGGTTTCACAATAGGAAGGAGCCAAAACCTTGGAAATAAACCCATGAGATATTCCACCCATTTTTTGTAATAGACCCAAGAGTCCAATAATTTCAATACACTCCAGGTAAGCACCTTGGGCTGTTGGACGTTTACATAAGCATGCCAAGCCATTTGAAATTGATCTCTATTAGGGCTCTAGACTACCGTAGAGCAGGAAAATCCTCTGATACTGGAATATGCACAACCCCTGATAATGTAGTGCCCATCTCTGCAGAAATCTATTCCTCTGCATTATGTGCTGCTGGGTTACGCAATTTTCTGCAATTTTTTTCCGAATGGGTCCTGCATGTCTCTGCTGAATACTGAGGAAGCCACACAGACAGAAGAGCCAAGAGAATTTTGGAATGCCTGGTCTTGCATGAATAGAGTGTATGCAGCTTCTCTGTGATGACTGAGTGTCACAAAGAATCAGATAGGATATTTTTTTCAGCTGGAAAAATGAGTCCCAGGACCTACAGCTTGCTTTCCTAGCTGCAAGAAGAAGCCCAGCAGCGGCAGAAATACTACTGCTGCCACCTTTTATGGAGGTTAGAACACCAAACCACCACCTTTCATTTGTGTGCCCCTAGCAGCGGGTCCCTGTTTTAATTTCTGTTTGCTTTATTGCTTGCTAGTTAGAGCAGCAGGCAGTACTAAAATAGTTATTAAATGCAATCTGTCTCTTTAATAACAGTTATAAAATTAAAACCATAAAGTTGATTCATAAACTACAGAAATACAAATTAGTTAGGAGCTTATTTTCTAATGTACTAATCCAATGGTGTTCTAGAAACAGAATATATTTATTGATTTGTTTTAAATACACTAAAGGAGTACATAATATGCATGCTATGGGCACGTCTATACTTACAAGAAGATCGACACTCTGGGGGTCGATCTTCTAGCATTCAATTTACTGGGTCTAGTATAGACCCGTAAATTGAATGCTGAGGGCAGCTCTCTCCAGGGTCTGGAATTCCTCCTTCTACAAGGACTAAGGAAAGCATACAGGAGCGTTTGCTCCTATCGGACTCCTACTATGTAGACACCGCCAAGACTGGGCTTAAAGTAAGCCAATTCTAGCTATGTATTTTGCATAGCTGGAGTTACATACCTTAAACTGTGGTCACCCTAAAAGTGTAGAAATGCAGGAATGGTTCAGGCAGAAGTGGAGAATGCTGAAGTAGTTAACACATCCTCTCTCATGCTAGAAAAATAACCCATAAGGAAAATATTCTTAATCTTAAGAGCCTTTTAGCCCTCCTGTAGCTCAATTTATGGGGTACTTAACCATCAACTCAGCAGGTATTTAAATGATACAAGAAACTCTTTTATGTCTTTCTGAGCGCATTTGTGCACTATTTCACTGAATCTTTTTCATGCCTTCCAGTTATTGATGGATATATCCTCACAAAACCCACAGGAGATATGGGAACCTTGTTATCTCTATTTCACAGATGTGGAACTGAGGCAGAGAAAGAATAAGTGATTTGACCAAGGATGCACACAACATATAACCCTGGTCTCCCAAGTCTCAGTTTAGTCTCCCAGGAAGGACTGTGTATTTACATTAATAGGAGGCCCTGGGAAAGGTTTTTCAGAAACATCTCACTGACTCAAAAGCCTCAGTGCTATTTTATAAAATTACTTAGATGTCTAAGGCTCATTGAAAGCCCATGGGATTTAGACTCCTAAACCAAGTAAGACATGAGCTCTTTAGTCACTAAGCTGTAGTCTACCCTACAGTTATTTTAAATAACTCCCCTTATTTTGAAATAACAAGTGGAGCGGCCACACTATCAAGCCCGTTATTTCAAAATAACGGGCTGGTTATTTTGAAATAATAACTCTTGCTTTCCTTGGGGAATAACAGTTATTTCAAAATAGTTATTTTGGGAGTTATTATTTTGTATTTAGTTGTTTCAAAATAATTTTCTAGTATAGACATGCCCTTAGGTGCTTTTGAAAGTTTCACCCAAAGCTTTTAACATGTCCCTGTACTTCCATTTTTTTCATATTTTCAACAATTTTCTGGCTGATTTCAAGAGGCCCATGAAAGCTGTGTCTAGACTGCAGCGTTTTTTCGAAAAAAGTAGCCTTTTTTCAAAAAAAACTTCACCTGCCTCTAGACTACAGCTGCGTTCTTTCAAAATTAAATCGAAAGAACGAGGCTTTTCTTTCAACGGTGGTACTCCTCATTTCACGAGAAAGAACGCCTTTTTTCGAAAGTGCTCTTTCGAAAAAAGGCATTCTTGAATGCAAACAAGGCTTTTTCGAGAGAGAGCATCCAGACTGCCAGGGTGTTCTCTTTTGAAAAAGCAGCTCACTTTTTTGAAAGAAGAGGTTGCAGTCTAGATGCTCTTTTTCAAAAGAAGCTTTTTCAAAAGTATCTTTCGAAAAAGCCTCTTTTGAAAGAGGCTTGCAGTCTAGACATAGCCAAAGGGAAAAATGTATTTGCTGAATTAGTGGGTCTATATTCTGAGTGGGAGTGGAGTAGGATTTCCCTTTTGAAGACAATAAAAAACATATCAAACCTCTTTACTCTCTCAGCTTTCTTTGAGGTGAGAAGGGTAGAAGAGAGCAAGCAGCAAGTCTCTCTGGCCATGTCTACACTACATAAAAGATTGAAGCAGCTGCAGTCGATCTTCCAGGGTTCGAATTAGTGGGTCTAGTGAAAAAACGCTAATTCAAACTGAGAGAGTGCTCCTATCAATGCCAGTAATCCTGCTCCTTCAAGGAGTAAGGGAAGTTGAAGGGTAGTGTGCTCCTTCGACTTCCTGCAGTGTGGACAGCACCAAAATTTGAGTTAAGATACTTTGACTTAAGCTATACAATTAATGTAGCTGAAGTTGTATATCTTAATTTGAATGTATCTCCTAGTGTAGACCAGACTCTGGGAACAGGTCTCTGGTGTTGGAATGATGTCTCTCTGGGCAAACATATTGTTGGAAGCATTATCTCTGTAGGGCCCTCTGCTCTCCCAGCAAGCAATAAGACCTCTGGAATTAAAATCAGATTCCAGTGTTGGGGGAAAGCTAATATGGAAGACAGTGATTATAACTTTTAATCCCCAGAAGAATTTGCAGGTGTGGCATTTCTGCCACTATAGAGATTCCTCTTTCAGCTGCAGAAGAAAGCTGAATCCTGAAAGGCACGTTACCAGTGAAGAAAGCTCTTTCTCTTCTGGTCCGTATTGTCATGTTTCTTTTCCTTTCTCCTAGCATCTTGTATTCTCACATAGAAACATCTCTAAATACCCAGGGGACAGTTTTTAGGATATAGGCACAAAATCTGTTTGGCAATTTATGCCAGTGCCTTTTACACAGGCTACGACTATATTGGCAAGATTTTGCGCAAATACTCTTTAACGCAAGAGTTTTTGCGTTAGAGTATTTAAGTAAGAGAGCGTCTACACTGGCACATGCCTTTGCGCAAGAGATGTGTTTTTGAGCAAGAACATCCATGCCAGTGTAGATGATCTCTTGTGCAAGAAAGCTCCAATGGCCATTTTAAACATCGGGCTTTCTTGCGCAAGAAATTGATGTTGCCTGTCTTCACTGGCCTCTTTCGCAAGAACAGTTGCGCAAGAGGGCTCATCCCTGAGCGGGAGCGTCAGAGTATTTGCGCAAGAAACACTGATTTTATACCTTAGAACTTCAGTGTTCTTGCGCAAGTACTCGCAGCCAGTGTAGACAGATGGCAAGATTTTGCGCAAAAGCAATAGCTTTTGCGCAAAATCTTGCCAATGTAGATGTAGCCACAGTGTTCTGTGTTCATATTCTTTCTTATTACTGTCGTCTCTTGTAGTTCTGTTCTTTGTTTTGAGATCAGAAGAAGATTGCAGGCTTCTCACTCCACCTCAGTGTTCATGAACCTTTGTGTGCATGTGTGTGTGTGCAAGCTGTGTTATTTCTCCATCTGTTTCTATAATAGTTTTTGTCAGGAGAAGAAGGCATCTAGAACGTTCATATAAAGTCATAGGGTTGGAAGAGACCTCAAGAGGTCATTTAGTCTAACCCCCTGCCCAAAGCAGGACCAACCCCAACTAATTCATCCCAGCCAGGGCTTTGACAAGCCGGGACATAAAAGCCTCTAGGGATGGAGATTCAACCACCTCCTTAGGTAACCCATTCCAGTACTTCACCCTCTCCCAGTGAAATAGATTTTCCTAATATCCACCCTAGACCTCCTCCACTGCAACTTGAGACCATTGCTCCTCATTCTGTCATCTGTCACTACAAAGAGAGAGAGCAGAATTGGCCCTCATATGCAAATTTGACACTCTCTCTCATGGCTTGAACAAAGACATGAACTGGGTGGCCCATTATAAAACCAGCTTACATTTAACACTTCACTGACATCAAAAGCTATGTATAAGACACTTCTAGCCCACTCACTTAGCCTCATTAGCACGACAATTGACAGGTACTTCCCCCACCCCTTCTCCCTTCTTTTTTTGTTATACATTTTAATACATTTTGCTATAAATCTTTTCTCTCCACTCTGCTCATCTGAGGAAGTGGGTTTTGCCCACAAAAGTTCATGATACTATTTTTTGTTAGTCTTTAAAGTGCTACGACACTACTTGTTGTTTGTGAAAAGTTTACAGTAGTTACTGCATAAAAGCTACATGGTAGTCTTGAGCTTTGTGTTAGTTTTCCATTGATCTCAATAGTTTATAATCCTAGTTCACACCCTGGTCAATGTTTGAGGGCTTTCCCTTCACCCCTTCTCCTGGTTTTTGTCACACAAATAGAAAGCAGAAGACCAGAAGACCAAAGTGTAGGCAATGTTATTCATATTGGCCTTAGTGTCAAGCAAGCCCATCCACTGCTCTACATGCTGGCAGTCAGTTTCCCTGTGTTCCGTTCCCATCTCTGACATCACAGAAGTTTGACTTTGTTCCCCTTCTTCATTCCCACCTCCTCCTTCTGTATAGGCCCACCTATTCCTGCCATGCATGCCCTTAGTCTCATCCCTTACTTCTGACGTCCATGTTCCGTTTTGGAGGGTGGTGAATCTGTGGTCTTCATACCACCTGTTTTTTTTCTCATGAGAGAGGTGAGGAGTGGTCTGGCGAAGGACAGGATTTTCCTTGGCTTTTGTCAGCCGACGGTCAGGGCAGTGTGTGTGTGTATGTTTCCGAGAAAAGGTTTAACGTCCGTGTCTTTACTGCTAGGACCGGGGTCCCATCGCAGAGGGTGGCCAGCAGGCCAACAGACGCCCCGAGTTTATAGGAAGAGCTTATTACGCTTCAGATTTTAGCTGCTAGAATTTCATAATTCCTTCGCAGCGGGCAGCCTCGGGGAGACTGAGAAGCGCCCCAACTGAATTTTGCCACCTGGGTGTGACACAAATCCAAACGCCCAAGCTCTCCCTATATCTGTCCCTTTATGACCGGCTGAAGTTCTTTTAAATTGTGCTTGGTTCTGTTACAGCAACTGAAGAAGTCAGGTTAAAGCTTAAACAGTTACAGGTTTATTGAGGAAGCTTATAAATCATATGGTTACAATGGCTATTGCTCTATTTCTTAACTATTAGCAAAATATAGGTCTTAAAAATGGTTACAAAGAAGATAAAGATAGAAAAATAGAAATAATGGTACCAAGTAACAGCTTACTCTTTCTATGTGTACACTTAAGACAGAGGACCACATCCAGGTACCATTTTTACCCCCTTCTGTGCCTCTCGACTCCAGCATGTCAGGCCAGGGCCGGTCCCTCAATTCCTAGGAAAGACGAAAATACGAGGTGGGCGTCCCCATAGAACCTCGGGAGGTCAAACACCTAACCCGACCAGCAGGTAGAGGGTAGAATGACACTCCAAGTGAGTGTGTGCTGGGCCCATCTTTTATAATCATGAGGTCACGTATTTCTCTTTCTTATCTGTCATGCCAATTGATGCTGGTCTGTCTGCTGTGAGACCAGTTCTTACAAGGGAGTTGTGAACTTAATTTACACTTGTAAGAGAGAATTGAGATGATTAAATTTTGAAGTACTGGACATTGTTTTCTCAGTGGGAAATTCCTCTTCCTGGGACTGTGTGTGTTCGAATCAACATAGGTGCCAGCCGCAGCCTCGAGGCCAGCTTATTGACTTAGCTGCTCTCTATCCACATATCTGTGTTTCAGCTTCTCAGGATCAGATGAGCCAGCATAGACTATGCTGATATTATTGCTCCTTCTCTGCCCTGTGCTTCAGAGAGGCAAATAAGATGGATGATATGAGGTTATAGTCTGTCTGGCCACAGCTTTTAGTTGTTTGTTTGTCACCCTCCCATCCTCATTTCCTCCCTCTTAACTGGTTGCTTGATCTTTCTTTCAGAGAAGAGCCAGGTTGCCTTCCACTCTATGCTCATATATATTACACTAGCATCATACCCAGCAATGTTTTTAACTCTTTTCACCCCCATCTGCTTGTGGGCAGAGGTAACACGTTGTGTCTTTGTTCTTTGTTCATACATATTAGTATGGATATAAGAGTGTTCAAAAGTCAAACCCAAAATTCTATCCCAGGCTAGCGAACAGGTCTAAATACTTACAGCCCACAGATCATGATTTAATATGCAATTGGTCATCCCACACAATAAGTTTTGACACCCCTGAATTAGGAGGCTGAGTCTTTAAAATCCTGAGATCTGTCATTTAATCAGACAATACAGAATGCTAAAACATAAGTTCCCTATTCCTATTCCGTATTTTCTTTAAAATGGTTCAAATTTCTTTGTAAGTTTTGCCTTATTATGTCAGTTGTTTTTCCTCAAGCACATCGCCGAACTTTCAGCTAGAAATGCTATCAAAATGAACTCAACAAAGTTCCTGGGTGAAATGCTGGGGATAGAATTGAAGTAAGCTGGAATCTTATGGAGTATACATTCAATCCCAAGAAATTTTGGGAGACATTAATAAAACCAAAAGAGAAGTGAATTCAAATACCTTCCACTTTCACTATGAACCCTAGACTAGGGAGAAAGATTGATAGACAATCCTGACATGCTTTCTTAAGGTTTTGTACTGCACCCGTATAGCAGTATTGACTAGGAGCAATTATTGTACTGAATGAGGGTTTCTGTCAGTGTTGAGATTCAGCAGCTGTACATCATCACTGCTGACCCTTACCTCGTTAATACAATCAGAAAGCAGCCTATCAAAACAACAGAAACAAGTCTCTTCCTTAACATAACATATTCTGTAACATTGCCATCTTGTAACAATTTGGAGAGAGAACGTTTTCCAGTTAGGATACATGGAATTGTGACTTAAGTAGCCTCAAGAAAAACAGAACCTCTAACACCAGCACCCGAACAAAACCATGAAAAAATGAGCAGTTACTAAGCACAACATCACAACAGCTGAAATACAGAACACGTGAGAACATTCTGTGTACACCTCTGGAAAATGGATCGGAGAAACTAAAATGAACAGTTTCTGTAAGATTAGAGGGCATGTTTCTTCAATCTTTCACAACATATTTTTCCTTTACTTCTTGTAGAGCTTCATTGTGTAAAACAGAGGTAACAGAATAGAGAGACAGGCTCATTGTGTTGGGGTAAAACATTTAACATTTAGTTTATATCTTTCACACCTAATTATGGGGCTGAAAGCGGTTTTAGATTTCATACCCCCCTGCTGGAAATTTCTCTTGCTAAATCTGTTAGCAAGTGTGCATTACAAGGGTTTCATTTGGAACAGGAACAAAGTAAGGTTCTGGCTGCCACTAATTTAAATCCTTTTTGTTATCTGAACTTTTCCATCTGGTAAGTGAGGGGAGAATAGCTTTAAATAGTGAGGGGTGGGAAAGGAGCATATCTTCAATACAGGAAGTAATATAGTTACTGATGATAAATGGTGTGACCTTAAGTCTTAAAGACAATGTGGTGTGAGCTACGGGTTAGAAAATTGGCTAGGGCAGGTGCCATACAAGAGAAGCTTAGGAGAAGAAACTATTTTACAGAAGAAAATAAGCTGATTACTGATCACTCATTGAGGGCTAGGTTCTGCTCCCCTTACTCATGATAGTACTTTACTCCATAAGTAGTGTCATGGAAATGTATAGGGCTATAATTAGTATCTTTAGAATATTTGTAATAATTTGTTTGACTACCTCCATTTTAAAGGAAAACAGAGGCATCACACTTTAATTTATTCCATTCCTTACGTTACCCAGGCTAGCTTGTTGGTTGTTAGGGTTGTTTTTTTTTTAATCATAGATAAAAATATCTTCCATTGTGGAGGAAACACACAAATGGCATTTTAGTTGCTTTTATATTTTATGCACTAATCTAAATAGCCCAAGACATTATGTTATGTTTAAACAATACTCCTTGTTTGTAATTTGTATTTTAAAGGAAACCTAGGAAAGTGTAGTGTCCTAGACAGCATAAAAGGAGAAAAAACTGTGTTGTAATAAGTATAAAATCGACCTAGTCCCAATAGGAATAATTTTATAGGAAGTTTAAAAAAGGGGGGGGGGCACATTTTTATTTTTAAATGTTCTGTGAAACTATGTTGGTCCTTAAACTAATTTTGTTTTTTTGTTTTTTTTCAAAACACATTTTTAGTTATCAAAAACATTAAAACTGAACTGAAAATAACTTTTCATTATTAAAACTGGAAAATTGTGATCAAGTATTTTTATTCAAAAAGGGATTAGATACATATCAGCTGAAATATGAGGAAGTCTCTTTTTTGAGGGTACTAGCCGCAGTAAAACCTTCAATTGTATCTCGTTTTCTTGTTCCCAGGCAAACTATGCAAACCTAGTTTTGCTTATTGTTGCCAGGCAGAATCTCCCTAAATCCTGTTATGGATTGGGGATCATGGATTGGGGAAGAGACAGATGATTAAACTGTGCCGATTCACTGTGATAATTTCACTTATACCTTGATGCCAGCATTTTCAACAATGAATTAGAATGTCTCAGTTTTTCAATGCCCCTCTTGAAGCATTTTAGAGGTGATTCATTTTCAGTGAGAGGATGGTCAAGTTGGTCATTCAAAATCACTAGTTAGTTTTGGCAAATTTAGCTGCAGTAAAGCATTAGACAGGGAGCCAAGAGACTTGGGTTCTATTTTTGGCTCTTCCATGAGCCTGTTGGGGGACCTGGAGCAAGTCACATTAATCCTCTGTGCTTCGGTTTTCCTGAGTGTAAAATGGGGATAATGATATTGATCTCTGTGTAAAACATTTTGACACCTGCTGATGAAAACCATGATATCAGAGCTGATATATAAACTCTGTCCATGGTTAGTGATGAAATAGCTATTCCACTTCTGAATAGCTATAGACACCTCTGAAAAAATATATCTTAGGGTACCATTGAGCTCACAGATATACTTGAGTTCTGGCTTAGAATAGTTCCAGAGGATTCACGGAAATGACAGCTTTACTTTCTAAGCTGGGGAAAAGATGAAAGAACTTCTTTGAAAAATGTTCTAGGTTGGAGTTGATCACAGAAACTATTCTAGAATTAATTCCGAAGTGAGTGATGTAGCTTTTGAAAGTAACTGGTATCCCATAGGATACAAAATGCAACCTGCAGGTATTTCTGTGGCATGGTTCTGGCGGACCAGTGCAACCTTTTCCACGGCTCCGGTCTATAAACATGTTTTTGTTCCTTGAAGACTGATAATATCCTTCAATTAAGAATTTGGTTTAATCTTACGTTAAATGAGAAGTAACAGGTATATAAAGGTATATTATAGGCATTTCATATTTAAATTTCTGTACTGTGGAATAGTTACTTTAAAGAAGAGATAGAACAGAAAATAAGTTCAATATTAAAGATCTGAAAATAGAGCCCATAAAAATGTCCTTTAATCATGCTATAGTGATATTTTCAAAAGCACCGGAGTGACGCTGTATCCAAAGTCCCAATTTGAGAATTGCATATGTACCTAGGAGCCTATGTCTCACTGGAAGTCAATGATATTTAGATCCTTAACTGCCAAAGTCTCTTTGAAGATGGAATAAAAAAAGCCTTGGTCACTTAGCTGCTTCTGGAAATGTTATTCCTAGACTTTAAGTTAAAACTCTAGTATAAGTTTATCTTGTCTATGCAACAGTAGAGAGCTTTCTAACAGCCTGTCTTCCTTTAGAGTGACATTTTTCTCAGAAGTCTTGTCAATGCTTGTTCAATCTGAACTCCTTGTCAACAAAGGGAGTAGGAACAAACATGTTATGTGGCTGAAGTAAAAGGTTAGTTAGCCTGTGTAAAGGAGCTTTGCTGCAACCCCTGAGCCTGTTTGGGGGATTGTGGGATGATGTTTGATCTGAAGATGTTGTAACTTACAAAAGATGAGGATTTCCCTAGTGTCATGTCAACACACACATTCAGTTTTGTTCCATTCACCTGCCTATTTGAAGTTTAGACAACACACAGGAAATGCTAATTTCCTCCTTTTCTTATTATAAAACGGGTATTGTCTTTCTGTAAATGTCTTTGATTTAGATTTTTTTCCTGTTGCTATTTCTGATTTAATACCCACTCATTGCAGTAGAGTTACATATCTGAGTCCAGGATTGCAGGGCAGGAACCTGCCATACCAGATCAGATAAGTGGATCCAACTAGCCCTGGATATGTCTACACTACAGCACTAATTCGAACTCAGCTAATTCGAATTAGCGCATCTAGACTTAAAAACTAGTTCTAATGAGCGTTTTGCTAATTCGAACTAGCATGTCCACACTGAGTGGACCCTGAACTGAGGTTAAGGCTGGCCGGAAGCAGTGCCGGCAGGACATCAGATTAGGACTTAGAGTGTGGAGCTGCTGCCTCAGGCTAGCCGAGGGCTGTGCTTAAAGGGACCCGATCCCCACCCCGGACAGACAGTTCTCAGGGGTTCCCTGCTTGCAAAGCAGTCCTGGCTTGGAGTGCCCTGAGTGCCCACACTCGGCACATCACAGCACTCGGCCATCAGCCCGGCTGCACTTGCCGCAGGCTGCCATCCGGAGGGGTGGGTCAATCAAGAGGGTTCAGGAGAGTTTCCACCCCGAGGAGCTCGCAGAGCCAGTCCAGTCCTCCCCATCGGGGGCTCGTACCCCATTCCTCCCTCACCTCCTTCCACTTACCCCTCCTTAGCCCCCCTTCCTGATGTACAAAATAAAGGACATGTGTGTTCAAAAATAGAAACTCTCTTTATTGAACAAAACTCGGGGAGACTGGGAAAAGAAGGTGGGAGAGGGGAAGAGAGAGGGTGTCTGCCCCCCTCCCGGCCCCGGAGCCCTTAAAGGGGCACAGGCTGGCTACGGTGCCAGTGCCAGGTGCAAGCCTGCCACTACCCAGCCTGCAGACCCTGCACCTGGCATGGATCGAGCCACCCACCCGATGCCTCCAGCCCTCCCCCTCTTCCGAGGACCAGGCTGGCGGCTCCCGGGAGCTTGCCCGGGACCGCAAGAGGCGGGCAACTGCCTGAGCTAGTGCAGACATCGTGGACCTCTTCCATGATCTCCGCACTAGGCACAGGAAAGTGGCCGTCTAGGGCAGGATAGCTGCCAGCCTGGCCACCCAGGAGCAGGTGTGCAAGAGAATCAAGGGGGTCCACTGAGATCTCCGACCCTGAGACCTGAGCTTAGAATGGCCGAAATGGGTCAGACCAAAGGTCCATCTAACCCAGTAGCCTGTCTGCCGACAGCGGCCACCCCTAGGGACCCTGGAGGGGAAGGACCGAAGACAGTGACCAAGCCATTTGTCTCGTGCCATCCCTCTCCAGCCTTCCACAAACCTTGGGCAGGGACACCACTCCTACCCCCTGGCTAATACCACTCCATGGACCCAACCTCTATGACTTGATCTCACTTCCCTTTAAACTCTGTTCTAGTTCTAGCCTTCACAGCCTCCTGCAGCAAGGAGTTCCACAGGTTGACTCTTTGCTTTGTAAAGAACAACTTTCTGTTACTAGTTTGAAGCCTGCTACCCATTCCTTTCCTTTGGTGTCCTCTAGTCCTTCTTTATGGGAACTAATGAAGAACTTTTCTGTATGCACCCTCTCCACCCAACTCCTGCTTTTAGAGACCTCTATCATGTCCCCCCTCCGTCTCCTCTTTTCTAAGCTGAAAAGTCCCTGTCTCTTTAGCCTCTCTTCATATGGGACCTGTTCCCAACACCTGATCATTTTAGTTGCCCTCCCCTCTCCCAGCCTCTCTCTTCCCCTCTCCCAGCCTCTCTCTTCCCAGTCTCCCCGAGTTTTGTTCAATAAAGACAGATTCCATTTTGGAAGACACGTTATCTTTAATTTGTACATCAAGAAGAGGGGCTAGGGAAGGGTAAGTGGAAGGAGGTGAGGGAGGAATGGGGCACGAGCCCCCGATGGGGAGGACTGGGCTGGCTCTGTGGACTTCTGGGGGTGGAAGCTCTCCTGCAGCCCCCCAATTGCTCCCTCTCCCCAGATGGCAGCCTGCGGCAAGTGCAGCCGGGCTGATGGCTGAGTGGTGTGATGTGCCCTGTGTGGGTAGTCCAGGCACTCCAAGCCAGGACTGCTTTGCAAGCGGGGCACCCCTGAGAACTGTTTGTCTGGGGTGGGCGTCGGGACCCTTTAAGCACAGCCCTCGGCTAGCCTGAGACAGCATCTCCCTGCTCTAAGTCCTCCTCTGATGCCCTGCTGGCACTGCTTCCGGCCATCCTTAAGCCCGGTTCAGGATCCACTTAATGTGGACAGGCTAGTTCATATTAGCAAAACGCTAATTCGAAGTAGTTTTTTAGTCTGGATCCGTTAGTTCAAATTAGCTTAGTTCGAATTAACTAATTCGAACTAAGTTAGCTCGAATTAACGTTGTAGTGTAGACATACCCTAAGAATGTTAAGGAACAAATATTTTGCTAATCTTGTAATTGCGGACATGGGCTGCTTCACCACAGCCTCCTCTATGCCCTTTCCCCCCGCTGCCTCTGATAGAGGCAGGGTGGGGAACCGAGTAGTCGAGTACTTGCTTATATCCTTACTACCGAGTAAGCCAACTAGCTTATGCTCATTGGGTAGTCAAGTACTTGCTTACATCCCTACTACCTGCTCCAGACATGGCTGAATATGGTTCAAAACTGTAGACTTAAGTCAGGTCTACACACTTAGGCTACGTCTACATTGGCACCCCTTTCCGGAAAAGGGCCACACAATTTGAAATCTGAATTCCTGCTTTTCATCGGGAGTAATGCTAATTCCAAAATAATTATTTCAAAATAACGATAGTGTGGATGCTCCGGTGTCACTAATTCAAACTTTCAACTCCCCAGGGCCATTCATAGTAATTACTCCCCTATGCTTCCTGGGGTTCTAAGTCGAGGTAGCGCATCCACATTAACGAAGCCTGCCTTGGACTAATTTCGAGGCTTCCCCACACTATGGACACTCCAGTCTGAATTTGTTAAATCAGAAGTTATTAAATCGAATTTAGCAATTTTGAAATAATTTCCTTGTGAGAAACTCAGGATCCATGCCCAGATACCAAGCTCAGCTAGAAGCTAGTCTGGTATGGAGTGTGTTCTCTCTTTCACTCTCTCTCTCTGTGAGATAGTGATAGAAATGTAGCCGTGTTAGTCTGGGGTAGCTGAAGCAAAATGCAGGACAATGTAGCACTTTAAAGACTAACAAGATGGTTTATTAGATGATGAGCTTTCGTGGGCCAGACCCACTTCCTCAGATCAAATAGTGGAAGAAAATAGTCACAACCATATATACCAAAGGATACAATTAAAAAAAATGAACACATATGAAAAGGACAAATCACATTTCAGAACAGGAGGGGAATGCAGGGGGGGAGGGAGGAAGGAAGGTAAGTGTCTGTGAATTGACGATATTAGAGGTCGGGAGAGTGGGATGTTTGTGAGTTAATGGTATTAGAGGTGATAATTGGGAAAGCTATCTTGGTAATGTGTAAGATAGTTCAAGTGTTTGTTCAATCCTCTTTGGAGAGTGTCGAATTTTAACATGAATGACAGTTAAAATTCTGAACTATCATTCATGTTAAAATTCGACACTCTCCAAAGAGGATTGAACAAACACTTGAACTATCTTACACATTATCAAGATAGCTTTCCCAATTATCACCTCTAATACCATTAACTCACAAACATCCCACTCTCCCCACCTCTAATATCATCAATTCACAGACACTTACCTTCCTTCCTCCCCCCCCCCCCCCTGCATCCCCCTACTGTTCTGAAATGTGATTTGTCCTTTTCATATGTGTTCATTTTTTTTAATTGTATCCTTTGGTATATATGGTTGTGACTATTTTCTTCCACTATTTGATCTGAGGAAGTGGGTCTGGCCCACGAAAGCTCATCATCTAATAAACCATCTTGTTAGTCTTTAAAGTGCTACATTGTTCTGCATTTTGCTTCTGTGAGATACTGTGCTGAAGCTGAAAGATGAAATTACATTTTTCAATGAAAAAAAATGTTGTAAAAATGCAACCAGTTCCAATTCTGCTGCTCTTCTAAGAGTGGTCTTCACTGCAACAGTTAGCTCAGATTAGTACAATTGATTTACAGCATCGTAGCTAACCTAGCCGGACTGAGACAAGACTGGAGTTGCACAGAGTGATTTTATTAGCAGCATAGACACATGGAATTAGTTGCTGATGAGTTGTTTTAACTCAAACTGCTGCATCCCTACTATATTACTAGCTCCATCATCAGGGTTCCTTCAGCTTCACTGGCAGATGAGCCATGCAAAGCAGGTAAGTCAGAATAGGGAAATCTGTGGGGGATTTAAATATCCCCCGCGGGATTTAAATAAACATGGCTGCCATTTTTTTTCCAGCTTGGGGAAAAGCCGGAAAAGAGCGTCTAGACTGGCGCAATCCTCTGGAATAAAGCCCTTTTCCGGAGGATCTCTTATTCCTACTTCCAAGCCTGCTTTGCATGCCTCTTCTGGAGAAGGGGCCAGTCTAGACGTAGCCCAGAGGTTTTGTTTGTGGACAGGAATCAAGTTAGAGGTGACATTTGAATTATAACTTCAGCCCACCGTGCTGTGAAGCCATACCCCTAGACTTTGCTGTCTCCAGGAAATGAGATGCTTTAGGCCAGTGGTCACCAACGAGTAGATCAGGATCTACTGTTAGATCTTGGAACCTTTGACAGGTGATCCTGAGAGGTTTCACTGGGATGCTATCAAGTGCTGGCACTTCATCTGCCTTGCTCAGCACTGCTGTGCTGCTTCTGCCCTCTGGCTTGGGGGTTCCCCTCAGCCCTGGGAGTCTCCTGTTTGCTGTGCAGGGCACAGGAAGAAGAGAGGGTGATGATGTCAGGGTGTCTCTCCCTCTACCCTGTACCCCATTTCCACAGAGCAAAGGGGGGGAAGGGATGGAGAGAATTTGCTGGCTGGTTTTTGGGAGTGGTGCAGGATCAGGATAAGGGTGAGCTGACCTTAGGTCAGAAGGCACCTGTGGTAAGCAGTGCCCAGTTGGAGCCTGCATTCCTAAACCCCTCCTCCCAACCCTCTGCTCCCAGCCTGATAAAAGCTAGTGAGCATGGGGGAGGGAGGATGGCGTGAGCAGGGGTGGGGCCTCAGAGAAGGAGTGGGAAGGAGGCAGAGCAAGGGTGTTTGAGTTTGAGGTAGATCCTGGATTGCACTTAAATTCAAAAAGTGATCTTATGTTTAAAAAGGTTGGAGATCACTGCTTTAGGCCATGAAATCTCCTAGATTCTGTCAGACCATTAAGTTCTTCTGGCACTACTACTTCGGATGTTTGTTTGCTTGTCTGTCTGTTTGTTTGCTTGTTTGCTTGCTTGCTTGTTTGTTTAGCACCAGCAGTGTACACAGAACTGAAAAATATACAAATCCGACAGCCCCTGTGCCAGACAGTCTTTAATAGGGGTGGGCAACAATTTTTGATGGGGATCCATCCACTCCAAAAATGTGGAAAGTGGTCAAGGCCCGCACTCTTCCATATTAACGGAGGAGGTGAGGGATCTGGGATGGAGGTTGGGTGCAGAAGGGAGCTCGCAGTAAGGGATTGGAGTGCCGAAAAGGATGTGGGGGTCTGAGAGGAAGTTTGGGTGAAGGAGGCAGTTGTGACCTGGGTTAGGGGGCAAGAAAGGGGCAGAAGGTTTGAGTTATATGAGGGAGGAGGGCAAAGGGTTGAGATGTCAGAGGCAGGCTCTAGCTGGAGACTTATTTGCTTGACTCCCAGCCAGCAGCCATCCCAAGCAGACTTCCTGGCTGCTCCGCCCCCACGCTGGCTGCAGGGCCATGTGGTTTCTGAACAGCTACAAACCTGAGGGGAGAGGGCAGGGTGCTTCCCAAGCTGCTTGTTGACAACAGGTAGCTCCCAGTGGCCAGAAACCAGCCAATGGGATTGTACTAGAGGTGGGAGCAGAGCACAAATCCTTTTCTCCCTCCCCCTGGCTCCCAGCTGTTCTAACAGCCCTACAATGGCTGCTTTTATCAGCAGTGTGCAAGGGACAGGCAGGGAGCAGCCAGGGATGAATCTGGTGGCTTGCTGAGCCATATCTAGATAGCGGAGGGTGTTTTACCCAGTCCTGGCCTGTAATCTCATATAGTCTGGATTTTTTATAAAAACCTTCTAGTTTATTGTAGATTATTTGTTATTATAAGTTGATGGTATAGGATTTGGAAAACACTTAAGTTTTCTTCACAGTTGGCAAAGAAATTTGAACATAAAACAGAAGGTCACTGAGAGAGGTTCTTGTTCTATGGGGAGGAGCTTCTCTTTCAGTGAAATATCTTTTCATTACGTCTTTACTTTTCTTGCCCATTGGCATTGACAGCTGAAATTGAAATCTAACCTGAAATCTAACCTGCCTTTCTTCGATTCAGATTCGGGAATGATTTGGTCATCTACTTAGGAGAAACAGAGCAGCCATGCATCTAAGTGTGACTTTATTGCTTCTGCAGGACTCGTCCTATGCATGCAAGTTAACTTGACAGGTGTATTTCTCAAGGGAAAACTGAAGTTAGCAGCAAAGGATTTAGATTTCGTTTTAACCTAACTTGAGCTTTCTTGATATTGGTTGTGGGGAAATCCTTTTGTGATTTCCTCTGGGTGAATATATAATCAGATGAGTGTTTGGTTTTAGATTACACTGTGCTTAAAAAGCAATCTGTCATGGGAGCAAATAGCTACTCTAAACATTTTGATTCTTTAGCTTGAAAAGGTGGAAAGGGTAGATTGTTATATTTTGTTATCACCCTTACAAAATAGTTGCCTGAACTGATTCAATCAAAAGGACCAAAATGTCTAGTGTAGAGAAAGAATTGTTGTTTTCTCCTAACATGATAGCAGGGAAATGAAGCATTATTATACATGTAACTGGAGACAAAAAGACTGTTTAAGCTATTTAAGAAAGGAGTAAAGTGAAGTGACAAGCTTGAACTGAACTTGGTGTTCTGTGTTTCTTGTCTGTGGCACAGTTGCTACAAGAACCTTCAAAACCAGACTATTTTCAGAGGCTGATTTCTCTGCAAATAAAACATGAAAATGTTTCTTGTGCAGACCTTTCCAGAAACATTTATGTTTGAGTGATGTTGATAACAGAGGCTGTATGACCAATGAAGATGGTGCCATCATGGCCTTGTGAGTCCTCACCTATGGAATTTATTGTTTGGGCCACCATCCACAAAAGTCCTGGGGGTTGTGTCCACTTTGCTGATTGTATTTGTTACTGGCCCCCTTTTTTTTCTTTTGGCTGCTTTTTTGCTTCTCTGTCCTCATCAGAAGGTGCTTCAAAGGCAGCTGTGATTCTCTCTCTCTTTCTCTCTCTTTCACCCACCCACACATCTGTCACAACCCTTACAAGCCCCTGCCCTTTAAGGTAAAAATTAATCCATCACTCTGGAAGCTGAATATATCATAATGCTTCTTATTCTTTTTGAACTCCCTTCACTCTGCTCCTGTCTTCCCAGTTCCCCTCTCACACCGGCCCTCTCACAAAATCTGTGTCCCAACCCTTTCCCAATGCTGACTTGCACTTTTTGTGAGTGAGTGGCCCTTCCCTGTCTGCCTGACAATGTAGCTCACTCTTCATTTGAATATTTAACCAATATTTTATATTTAAAAGCCCTTTTTTCTCTGTTTTTACAAATCACTTGCTTCCCTAAAATATCCAGTTTCCCATAAGAACTCAGCATTTCCAGGCAATAGAAATCTGGGGATTTTGCCACCAATTTTTCTCCACCTGGCAGGGAATGATTTTCTCTCAGCAGGAAACTGATTATAAAGGACTTTCAGGTCAGATCCTGAGAAAGCATAATCAGGGTTGCAATACGGATTCCACTGCTTTCCATCAGTTTAAGATCCAGCTAGTCATCTTTTGTTCTTAGAGTTACTGTTAATGACAAATTCAAATTACTATATTTCAAAATAATGGAAACTGAAAGTACAATCCAATATCGGATCAGATTCTGACACACTCAAGCACATGGGCAAACTGATATCAATGAGTTCTCCACAGCTGCCAGTAGCCAGGGTGAGTTCCTCACAGTTCACAGCATCTGGGGTGAATTGCCTGCAGCTCCCAGCCCCTGTGGTGAGTTTGGGAGCCATGGGAAGCTCATCATGTGGGCCAGGAGCCTCAGTTCCCAATATTCATGAATTTCTCCATTTACCATGAATGAGGAAGTAGTGAATGGCAACGGTTTCCTGTACATTCCAAATGGCTTCCATTATACAAGGGGGTTTTATGTTGTGCTAGTTCTTAACAGCATGCAACTTAACCCTACTTCCAGCAGGAGGAAGTTGCAACTTAACCTTATTTCCTGTCCACTTGGGCCTACATTGTAGATCTCTGAGAGCCCCCAGAAATGACAGATTCAGGCAAGATGAAACCAATCGAGTAGGTTTATTGCCAAATGCTATGCATTAAAAATTGTCAGCAGAAAGTCTCAACATCAAGCCACTGTTCATTCTGCAAGAGTTGACAATGTACCAGCACATAGTAGGCCTATTGCCAAATGACAGATATTAATAGTGCATCTGTGAAAATTTCAGCCAAGAGGGCATCCTAGTTGGGCATCCAAAATTTCAGCCAAGGGGGATTTCTAGTTGGGCATCCAAAAACTGAGACACCTGAACTCTTGAAAGCTTGACTGTGACTTGTGCAAGATCTCCTGGTAAAGCAATATAATGACTTGTCTGTACTAGAAGTGCTACAGTGGCCCAGTCGCACTAATATAACTGCACACTGTAGTCTGTCTGGTGAAGATGCTCTCTGCCAATGGGACAGCGCTCTCCCATTGGCAGAATAAAACCACCTCCCTGAGAGTCAGCAGCTATGTTGGCAGGAAAAGCTCTATCACCGACACAGCGATGTCCATACCAGCACTGAGGTTGCTGTAACTTACATCGCTCAAGGGCTGGCTTATTCACACCTTTGAACAACATAGGTTACAGCGATATAATCAGTAGTATAGACAAGCTCTAAAGATTCAGAATTAAATTCTAGTCTTTTAATTCACAAATTCCATGCCTCTTAATACTCCCAATGTTGATTTCACATTCCTATGTTAATAGCCAGACTTGAAATGACAGAGGAATAGAAAATAGTTTGCTGTTGTTCTGAAATAGTCCTATATTAAAAACACTTACTATAATGTTGCCATAAAAAGACTGATTAATGCAAAGCTGTTTGGGAGTTGTAACTACAAAAGTCTTTGTTCTACACTGCATTTGGGATGCCCATATTGCTTAGAGGATATCTTGAGAGTGCTTGCTGTTTATGAGGTGATAACCATATCCCAGGCTACATAACTTCCAGGTTTATTAACTGAGGACTCAGCTATTACCAATTTAACGGTAAGCACACAAGTTATTATACTAAACTCTACTCTTCCCACCTCTCAATGCAGTGGTGAGCAACATGTGGCCCTAACCCTTCCCCAGTTCAAGTGCCTACAGTTAGGGTAAGAATGTGTGTCTGTGAAAATGGATTCAGCTCAGTCAGTAGCATGGGATTCACCACTGCCCCATAGGTCAGACAAAGAGAACTCCTTTGGGGTACATTTTTATACAGAGGTAAAAACAAGCTGTACATCACTCCTGGAGTATCAGGTTCCAACCCCCTGATGTTCCCTAGGTACAACCCATTACCTTGTACACGGGGGTTCGATCACTATCTATCATGCAGTCAGTTTAGACCCTGTCCTAAACCTTGATCGGTATGTCTGTTATTTGTGGGCAGTGTGTTAGTACCAAAGTGTTTCTTCATGGGTGTTCTGTTAGACCCTTCTGGAATGTTCTTCCAGCCAGCACCTAGCCCCATTTAGTATTTTATACTATTAATCCTGTTCATGCCAGATTGTAAGCAGAGCCTGCCTCTTGCTCACAGCTTCACTTTGCTTTATTTTAGAAAAGTCTTGGACACTGTTGGTCAGGCCTCAGGCCTCACACCAGGCTTGTGATACATGGGCTTATGTTCCAGGCCCTCGTCTTACGACATACTTGTGTTTTTTGGGGGAGGGTATTTACCCATCGGCCCAGAAAAGCATAATGCCTGGACTGAAGGGGAGCCAATGGGCTAAACAGTGTTATGTGACCACCTTACTTTACCGTCCGCACATTCATGCCCCATCTGTCCCTTAGTCTGCATATTCCCTTATCTGATTGATGGACAGATTTTATTTGCCAATGAATTTTAATCTCTTGTAGTGGTCCTGGAAATGTTAGGCCCTGGGACTATAACCGAGGACTGTAGTTTTATGCTTGAACCCTATAAGCACTCCCTTGACCATTGCTGGCCTCAAACCAGACCTGTGATACATAGACTTATGTTTCAGGCACTCGTCTTTTCACAGGCAGCTCCAGAAGGAATTCTAACCTGTACTATGGAAGGTGTCTAAATGAACACACAGTACTGAGCACCCATATTATGCACTGGGTCTCCCAGAGAATGCACCCAAACTAGATGGCCATTTGGATCAATGATAAAGTCTTCCTTGAGATCTTGATGTTCTATCTGCCTCCCTCTGCTTCTCCCCCATCCAAAAATCCCTCCTCTGCTATAGCACAAATCAAGCACCTCCGCCGGGAAGAATGGGGAGAGGAAACCACCATTGTTCTGAGCTTCTTATATATGGGCAGGGTTTCCATGCCACAGGGATAATTTCTATTTATAAGAATTATGTCTTCACTGCACCACAGTGTGAACTATGGGAGTGCGAAGTGCAGAGAGAACCAGAGGGTTGTGATCTAACTGCCCTGTGTGTGCACTGCTGATACAAAGTAAAAGGTACCCAAAATTAATACAAAGTTGGTGCCTTTAAGTCTGATCCAGTAGCACACATATAGAGGCCAGTTAGATTGGTTTGGTGCGCTCTCCAGTTCACACTGCTGTTGTCCATCCTTAAATATACTTGGGGCTAGCCCATTGCAGTAACGCTGCTCTTAACTCCTACATGCCTGGAATGAAGTTGCTCCACAAGGAATTACTACATATGAAGGAATGGTCACTGCCAACACTGTCTCCAAAGTAGGTGCATAGTACGTAGGAGGGGTTGGGGACGGATATGTTAGGAGCTGCTAGAGAAAGCCATTGGCCATGTACAATATTTATTGGTCCTACAAAACCCAGGAAAAATGCAACTAACTATTTACCTATACACATAAATAGAGCACATATGTAACAGGGGGTGGAGCTTTGAATCACTAGCTCATGGAACGGCCCTTGAGAGGTTATTGAGTCCAGTCCCCTGCCCTCACAGCAGGACAAAGTACCATCACTGACAGATTTCCCCCAGATCCCTAAATAGTCCCCTCAAAGATTGAGCTCACAAACCACTGAGCTAGCCCACCTCCATTGCCATCTGTCCCCTGCAGAAAATTACTACCCCAGGAACAGTGAAGCAGGGAGGAATTTTCCATTCTCTGAGATACAGTTCCTTCCTTGTACTGCTCCCATGGTGCAGCAATATGCTGTCCTTTACAAAGGGCCTGGGATATAATCTAAGTCCTTGGCACTCTCCTTTTCTGTGACAGTGGAAGCATAACAGCCCTTTTTGCTGATAGAGGGTTGATGGTGCTAATGGAGGATTGGAATGAAGCGGGGTTTGGTTCCTTTCAGCTGGCATAGGGACAGAAGAAAAGAGTATGAGTGGTTAATGGTGAGCATATGAGTGTTCAGCATTTTTTCCCAGCTTTGTTGATTTCTCAGACTTTTTTTTTTTAATTCAGGCATCTTCAAATCTGACTGCCACACACATCCTCGTTTCTCCAGAGTTTAAAAGCTGATTTGATATTCCTTCTCTACCTATTTCAGCTGATCCATATTGAGAATAAGGAGTCTGACAGCTGTTAGTAGCAAGAACACAACTGGTAATCGGAGCTGATAACACTGTCTTGCTGTCAGGAAAAAAAAACTCTGGTACTTAAAACTACCAGAAGAATGAGTAATTTGACTGACAGCGGGTAAAACTATTCCTTGATCCTTGTTGGGCTTCTTCAGTTTTTATTTCTCAGAGTTGTAAAGAGGGGAGACTTGAGGGACGAAGGAAAACAGAAACAATGCATGCATATTAATCCTCTCTTCAATTCATGGAGTGCAAGATATGTGGCATACTACCATATTCTGACCTTGTAAGCACATATCACTCATTGATTTTACTGACATTCAAACAGATTTTGTGTGAGTGAATGTGACTTAACTAAGATAACATAAAAAATCTGGCCTAAATCTTGTCCTCCAGTGCATGGCTGTGCCATTTTCTCAATTGAAGTCCAATATTATATTTATGAAATCTCTCCTTCATTCATTGAACATGAAATGATCAGATCTACAATTTAAAAAGCAAAGACTGTTTCCACCTTCGGTTTTTTGTGAACTAACTTTTTAATTAGATGTTGCTCTGTAATTTTTTTTTAAATCCCATCTTTTCAATAGCAGTTCTAGAAGCCTAGAACTACTGCAGTAAAATTGCTTGTGTTTAGCTAAATTGGTTTGAGGATCATATTTAGCTTTTTAACTATTTGCACTTCTTCAACATCTGAATTAGCTCTCTATTTTTTTGTACCATAGCTCCAACATCATTTATGGTCATGCAAACTTGCATCATCTGAAAAGATGATCCAGTAAATTGTAAATATTATGTTTGGCTCAGTTATCTTCAGCTTCCAATCTAGAGTAGATATGTGGATATTTCTGCATCATTTCCTGCTGAGTTTGACTATTAATATTACATTATAAATCAACACTTGAGTTTGCTTTTGAATCATTCCACTTCTATTTCACTGAGGACTGCACAAATGTATAAATTGATGCTGCTGAGGTTTTTAAACGTTGCCAGCTGCTGAAGAAAGGTTAATAGGTTTGGTTGCCTGGGGATACTATTTCAGTTCAAGTCTGTCAGATGTCTAATCATATGTCTCAGTGGAAGATATTGCCATGGGCAGCTTTTGTCCAGGTTATACAGTTCTGTAACATTTGAAAATTCAAGGAGCGTCATATAACCAAATCAGTGATTTATACTAATTATCCTCTTTTTTATATAATTATTCCAAACAATTTTTGACCATTTTTGTCACTTTTAAGCATGAGGTTATTTCATAATGTGACTTTGTCATTAACTCCTGAGTTAGCTAACTTTTTAATGCTGATCTAGCTATATTTCACTCATGTTCACAGTGAGAAATCTTAAAATGTTTACTTTTCAATATTTGACAGTTAAAATTGGTGAGATATTTCATCAGAATGTGCCAGCCAGGTACCTGCCTGCCTGAAAACCCCTGCACTGCTAGCTAGAAAGGAAAATAAATAACTATTTTGTTTTTAAGTTCAAGAGTGCAAAATAATTCTCTGTGGCTAAATACCAGTTTCATTTTTGTTTCTGTTTGAGGGGTTTTGTGC
Organism: Pelodiscus sinensis; assembly: GCF_049634645.1. Taxonomy (NCBI): domain Eukaryota; kingdom Metazoa; phylum Chordata; order Testudines; family Trionychidae; genus Pelodiscus; species Pelodiscus sinensis. Next base: position 314,793,577 of record NC_134711.1, read on the forward strand.
ATATGAAATTGTCACACCTTCTGGAGTGATTCACTGTCCCACCTGTTGCACTAAGACCACTTACAAAGAGAATAATGAGTCTGCTCCACAGCCTTAGCTGAGAGTCAGCTGACTTTTAGTTCATGTGGTAGTAGAGGCTCATGCATTAAGCTCCAAAGGTTCCCAGGTTCCGTCCTACCTATTGGAGTTACACATACATCACAGAAAAAAAACATTGTTTTCTTAAAAAAACTTGTCCCCTTTAAAGTCTGAATATGGGACATCAGCTATCTTGGCTAACACACCAGGGACTGAACGAGGGAGCTACAGCTTGTGCTGAAGTCAGGCTTCCAAGCTGAAAGCAGCAACAGACTTGTGTCCTCTGTGGATGGGACACACAGAGGAATATTATCTGATTGCCTCATCAAGCTGGAATGGAATTTTACTCAGCTGAGGTTTGGTCTAACTTCATGATTTTAATGAAATCTTGCCCTAGTGAAGCTCCACTGGTACAAGAAACATTCTAGCTGCTGATGTTTGTCTACATTGAATATATACTTGCTCTGAGCAGGTGTAAATGAAATGATGGTAAAAAAGCAAAATGCCTGTCTACACTAGAGGTTCTGTCATTGCTAACACTAATGTTAGAGCAACAGTGGAAGATTCACACTTCTCCTGCCCCCATCCTCAGTGTATGGGCAGCTGCTTCATGAAATTCCATCCCATAATTGACGAGGAGTCCTGTGAATTTTGCAGATTCAGACTAACAGGGCTACCCCTCTGATGCTTCATCCCATAATTGTGTTTTTGGACTCCTCTCCCTGAAATGATGTATCTATGAGCTACAAAATAGGTGATAATTGCTATATTATCACTTTCCATCAATTACTCCTCTTGCTCAGCCTAATGAGGAGAAGAGAAATTGTCAGGATGCCATGGAGTTCTTGAGGGCAGGAAGACAAATCTCTGATTCATCTTGCTACTGCTGCTCCCAGTATCTAATACATGGGTTCCCAAACTGTGGGGGCATGTGAAGAAATTCCAGGGGGGGAGGCGACCCAGTCACACACACACACGTATATCTATCTCATCTGAAGTTTTGCTGCTATTTTGCAGGAGGCTGTGAGGGTTTCTCAAAAATCAAAAGGGGAGCGTGATGCCAAAAAGTTTGGGAACCAAAACAGTCTTGCTAAAATTCCATTGTGAGAATGAAGATATTACCTTTCAGAGACCTTCACCAGGAGGGTCGGCTTAAAGTACGCAACTTGAACTACACAATGTGTAGTTGTAGTTGGCTTGCCTTAAACTGCGCCATGGTGGCATTCAAGCAGCCGAGAGCCAATGTTCTCATTGGCTTCCCTTGCTCCTCGCAGAAGGAGGGGTATTGGATGCCAGTAGTGGCTGCCCTCAGTGTTCAATTTATGGGTCTATACTAGATCGGCTAAATTGAATGCTAGAAGATCGACCTCTGGAGTGTTGATCTTGCGCTAAGTATAGACATTCCCTTAGTGCCCTCTGCAGGCAGAAGGAGGTCCTTTTGCAATGCAGTACCCTGGTCTTATAGACCAGTGTTTCTCAACCTTTTTTTTAATAAAGTACCCCCTTTTAAAACAATAAAAAAATAAAAAAAATTATAAGTACCCCAGTACCTATAGTTTTCAGACACACAATTTTTTTCTACCATCGCAACACATTTATTTAAACAACTTAATCGTATCTGGGCGGGTGATGAAATTTTTGGGTGTAAAAAGTACAAAAATAATAAAGCACTGTAAAACTTAAAACAAAAATTCAGATTTACCCAAATTTCAGCTGTGTTGATGAACCCCTCAGACTTCTCTCAAGTACCCCAATGGGTGCTCGTACCATTGGCTGAGAAACACTGTTATAGAGGAATGTTGGTTATAAGATTAATTTTGCTCCAAGGAAGAAGTTGTATCCGTTCATTCATTCTCGCCATTATATGACTAAGTTGGGACATAGGCACTGCACAATGGTAAATTTTACCATATGCTATAAGTGGAGTTGGGCAAAAAAATTTCATTGAAACTTTTTCCTGCAAAAATGCAGTTTTGGTGACACCTAAAGATTTTTTCAGTCCATGTACACTTGGCCAAATTATTTCAGTGAGAAAAAAGAACCGTAAAATAATTCCCCCTCCCAAATTAAAATATGTTGTTCTAAGTTTTTAAAAATGAAATTACATGATTTTTCAATTTGAAGCTACTTTTGTCATTTCTTTCCATTTCAATTTTATAAAAATGCAGAAAAATGAAAACACGATGTTTTGTTTGACCTGAATATTTTTCATGTTTATCTATGATAAGTTTTGAAAAATGTTTTTGGTCAACCTAATATGCGTGTGGGGGAGAGGGTTATTTTTTCAGAAATTTTTTCAGAAAACATCAACAAGGAAGTCAATTAAATGTTTGAATGATGGAAATGACAGAGAACTTTTTGTATGGGCTTTGTAAATTAATATTTGGGGATATTTAAAGTCAAATAAGAGGATTTTAGCAGCGCAGTCATCTTTACAGCATTGACTTTGCCCCATAGAGTGTGTGTTAATTGCTCCTTCCTATCTATGTCAAGCTTCACACTATTCCAAATCGGATCAGAATTGGATTTGATTACATTTAAAGATTCTTAGTAATTATTATTCCAAGGTAATTTAATCATTTAAAGTAGTTGCTACACATTCCTGTCTTCAAAGAAGGAAATTCTAGCCAATTATAAAGATGGGATACCTAGTTCCACTTAACTTTATAAATTAGTAATTTTTCCATATTCATCTGTTGCATTCATTTAATGCTCCCCTGAGAGTTGGTCCATGTTATTGAAAGCATATTCCAGTTGCAAGCTGGCAGAGTGAGTGAGCTGTCATATCAACTATGCTGCAAAAAAGTCAGCAAGTAGTTACCATCCACTTCACTGTACCTAACTGCAGCTATTGTAAAGCTATTTCTCAATAACCTGGGAGCTTGTCACCAATGTGTTTTTTATGCCTTTCCCACCTTTTCCTTTACAAGCAATGATGAGTTTTGTCCTCAAAATAGCCCACTGAGGTCAGGAGGTATTTCTTCATATTACAAATGGGAGAACTGAGAGAGAATGTAAGCGACTTACTCAAGGTCACACAGGAAGCCTGTAACAGCACTGAGAATACAACTCTTTATCCTCCTATGTGTTCCTTTAATTTTTCCAATGTCATGGCTCAAACGGCGTGACCCCCACCAATCATCAGGGTTGGAGTTTTAAAAAGGAAATGTAGGTAAGGAAAGAAACACTACCACGACCATACATCCTTAATAGCAAAATTCCTGCTCAGCATTAATAGTAGTATTCCCTGTATTTGGAAGATGAAAGGAGTTAAGGTGAAGCATTAAACAAGTGTAATATTTAACAATATCTGTTTCAGAAATTTGATTATTTCAAACACAATGCTGAGTGCATGCTTTAAAAGATACCATATTTTTCATGCTTTCTTCCCAGTCATAGGACATGATAGCATGGTAGGGGTGGTAGGGGGGAAAACCTCTGTAGAGAAGAAAACATATCTTTAAAGTTAAAGAGAGTCTTTTCTAGCTATTTAAAGGAGGATATGAAAGGGACGAGAAGAAATTCTGTACAACTACCAAAAAGCCACAACAGGGGAAAAATACCTAGAAATAAGCTCTTTTCTTTCTTTCACAGCATGACACTGTGGGCTAGTTTTTAAATCTCTGCTGGAGCCTTTTAGGAGAATTACCTTATCTCCAATGGCAGCTGTCACTTAAACCTGCACTCATTCCTTTGTATTTTCTGCATCCCCGTTTGTGCTGCTATTCTCATTATGCATCCCCAAAGGACAAGTATTGGAAATTAAATATAAAAGAGGATGGAAGGGATAGATGGAATCCTTTAATCTTTGTTAAACTTGTTCAGTGATGTGCATTGTTTGGAATTGACTAGTTGTGCAATGACACCAAACTTGGCTTGTATCAATTTACGAAAGACCCAAATCTTCCTGATGGTTAAAAGGTTTTTAAAGCTGTGTAAGAGTAGAATATCTGGAAAGCAGGATTGCCAGACAGATCGTATGAACTAGAATCTATTTATCCGTTTCTCTTTTTGGTGTGTTTAGAAACTGCTCAGACTTCTTGGATTGAAATTAGGTTCCCTGTGTCTCTGAGGATTATCATTGTTTGTATCCTGATAAGTTGTGCTCCTGGCATAGGTACAAGAAACAAGCATTTATAGGTTAATAGAGTGCCTAATTAGTGCATATTCCCTGGCGTTCCAACATCAACAATGGCCCAACATATATGGGCATGGATGTCTTTTACTCCATATTTGTATAACACATGCCAGACTGAGGGTTTCTATGCGCCATGGTATCATCCTCATTTAATGTTTTTCACCACTTAAACTAGGATGGGGGCATGAGTTGCAGAGAAGAGCATTTCCAGTTTGTATTAGGTACATGGAAGAAAGGCAAGGAAATCAATTTAAGTACAACTGAGATGAAACATGGGAAAAACTTACTTTTTTTACTTTGAACCCATTTGGACATTGTAGACGTGGAAGTTCAACTCATTAATTGGCTCATGTGGTGAGCATTGACTGTGTTACAAGAGGAGGAGGAGAGAAGGGCAAGAGGAAATCAATCATGTGAAAGAAAAGATGTAAATGTAAGAGTGACAAGTGCGAAGACTTGTAAAAGAAGCAGAGGAGAGAGAAAAGTTAAAATGGGAATAGCATGTAAGTGCTTGTGCTTATGGGGGAGGGCAGGTAGGATGTGAACAAAGATCACCTGTGTCTTTTAATAGATTAGAGTTTCTTCCTTGAATAAATCAGCGCGACCAGGAACAGCTAACAGGAGAGTTTGGAGAGGGAGTTCTCTAGGTAAAAGAGGAGTAAAAACGGGACCCTTGTGGTAAGTGGCTGTCTGGAGTGTGTGTTTGTGTGTGGGGGAGTTATTTGCAGTGTGCTGAGCTTGTGTTTGTCTGTTTGCTTTGTTTGTTTGGTTGGTTTGTTTGTTTGAAGGAGCTTCTAAAAGGTTTGAAATCTAGAAGCCTCTGTTAATTGGCTGAGCCTCAGTCAGGGGGAGGGGCTACCAGAGCTATATAAGCCTGTGACTCAGCGACCAGGAACAGCTAACAGGAGAGTTTGGAGAGGGAGTTTAGAGGGCACTAGTGACTTCTGTCCTTCTTTAAAACCTAACTCTTAGAATAATCTATACTCCAGAAGTTTAAAAAGAATCCCAGTTTATACTTAAACTTATTCATTACAAACATGGAGACAGAAGCCCAGCAGCAGAGTGGGGGCTATCCTGTTTATTGCGTCGAGTGTAACATGTATGATTACCTGCCCTGTGGGTGGGTGGCGTATGTGTGCACCCGTTGCAAGGAGCTCCTGACCCTCAGAGACCGAGTTCGGACTTTGGAGGACAGGGTGGCTGAACTGGAGGAGCTAAGGGAGGTAGAGAGCTATGTTGATGAGACTTTCCGGGACTCTGTAGTACTGTCCCACCTCCAGTCTGAGAGCCCCAGTGTTCTTAAGGAGGATGAAAGTCTCAAGGGAACAGAGCATTTAATGGGAGCAGAGGGAAACCATCCCCTATTTGGGACCCTCCTCCCAGAGGATGTTGCAGTATCCTCTCGCACTGAGGATACCTCTGATGGGGAGGGAATGCCAGTTAGGAAGAGGCAGGCATTAGTAGTGGGTGATTCGATTGTTAGAAACATAGATAGTTGGGTTTGTGATGACCAGGAGAACCGTATGGTCACTTGCCTGACTGGTGCGAAGGTTGAGGATCTCTTGAGGCATCTAGATAGACTTATGTATAGTGCTGGGGAGGAGCTGGTGGTCGTGGTACATGTAGGTACCAATGACGTAGGGAAGGGTAGGAGAGATGTCCTGGAGGTCAATTTTAGGCTGCTAGGAAAGAGACTGAAATCCAGGACCTCTATGGTGGCGTTCTCGGAAATGCTTCCAGTTCCACGCGCAGGGCCAGGTAGGCAGGCAGAGCTTCAGAGTCTCAATGCGTGGATGAGACGATGGTGTAGGGAAGAGGGGTTTAGATTTATTAGGAACTGGGGACACTTTTTGGGAGAGGGGGAGCCTATACAGGAAAGATGGGCTCCACCTAACCAGGGTGGAACCAGACTACTGGCATGAAACATTAATAAGGCCGTAGAGCAGTTTTTAAACTAAGAGATGGGGGAAAGCCGATTGGTGTGGAGATACACGTAAATTGGAGAGAGACTTCTCTTAGAGGAGAATCCGTTGATAGAGATTCTCTAAGCTGTAGTCGGAAAGAGAGGAGGGGAGAGGGCAAACCATGGGCCAGAGCTGACAAACAACTGCATACAAAGGAATCCAATGCATCAGGGAAGGGCAGACAAATAACCAGTGGCAAATTTTTAAAGTGCTTGTACACAAATGCTAGGAGTCTGACTAATAAGATGGGTGAACTAGAGTACCTTGTATTAAATGAGGAGATAGACATAATAGGCGTCACTGAAACCTGGTGGAATGAGGAAAATCTGTGGGACACAATCATACCGGGATATAAAATATATAGAAAGGATAGAGCAGGCCGGGTGGGTGGCGGAGTGGCACTGTATGTGAAAGATAATGTAGAATCAAATGAAATAAAAATATTAAGTGAATCAACATTTTCCATAGAATCGCTATGGATAGAAATTCCATGCTCCAATAATAAGAAATTAGCAGTAGGGATATATTACCGACCACCTGACCAGGACAGCGATACTGACATAGAAATGGTGAGGGAGATTAGAGAGGCTACCAAAATAAAGAACTTTATAATAATGGGGGATTTTAATTACCCCCATATTGACTGGATACATGTCACCTCAGGAAGAGAAGCGGAGATAAAATTTCTCAATGGCTTAAATGACTGCTTCTTGGGGCAGCTAGTGCAGGAACCCACAAGGAGAGAGGCAATTCTCGATTTAGTCCTGAGTGGAGTGCAGGATCAGGTCCAGGATATAACCGTTACAGGACCGCTTGGGAATAGTGACCATAATATAATAACATGCAACATTCCTGTGGTGGGAAGAACACCTCAGCAGTCCAGCACCCTGGCATTTAATTTCAAAAAGGGGAATTACGCAAAAATGAAGAGGTTAGTTAAACAGAAATTAAAAGGCACAGTGACTAGAACCAAATCCCTGAAAGCTGCATGGAAACTTTTTAAAGACACCATAATAGAGGCCCAACTTAAATGTATACCCCAAATTAAAAAACGTAGCAAGAGACCTAAAAAAGAGTCACAGTGGCTTAACCACCATGTAAAAGAAGCAGTGAGGGACAAAAAGGTATCTTTTAAGAAGTGGAAGTCCAATCCTAGTGAGATAAATAGAAAGGAACATAAACACTGTCAAATCAAGTGTAAACATGTAATAAGAAAAGCAAAAAAAGATTTTGAGGAACAGCTAGCCAAAAACTCAAAAAGAAATAACAAAATGTTTTTTAAGTACATTAGAAGCAGGAAGCCTGCTAAAAAGCCTGTGGGTCCCCTAGATGATCGAGCTATAAAAGGAGCAATCAAGGATGATAAAGCCATTGCGGAGAAACTAAATGATTTCTTTGCTTGAGTCTTCACAGCTGAGGACGTTGGGGAGATTAGAGGAGGTTTTGGAACAAATAGAAAAACTTAATGTTAACAAATCTCCGGGACCGGATGGCATTCATCCAAGGGTTCTAAAAGAACTTAAATGGGAAATTGCTGAGCTATGATCTGTGGTTTGTAACCTATCCTTTAAATCGGCTTCCGTACCTAATGACTGGAAGGTAGCCAACGTGACACCAATATTTAAAAAGGGCTCTAGAGGCGATCCTGGCAATTACAGACCGGTAAGTCTAACTTCAGTACCGGGCAATAGTAAAGAATAAACAATAGTCGAAACAATAGTAAAGAATAAAATTGTGAAGCATGTAGAAGAACATAATTTGTTGGACAAAAGTCAACATGGTTTCTGTAAAGGGAAATCCTGTCTTACTAATCTGTTAGAGTTCTTTGAAGGGGTTAACAAACATGCGGACAAGGGGGATTCAGTAGATATAGTATACTTGGATTTTCAGAAAGCCTTTGACAAAGTCCCTCACCAAAGGCTCTTGTGTAAATTACATGGTCATGGGATAAGAGGGAAGGTCCTTTCTTGGATTGAGAACTGGTTAAAAGACAGGAAACAAAGGGTAGGAATAAATGGTACATTTTCAGATTGGAGAGGGGTAACTAGTAGTGTACCCCAAGGGTCAGTCCTGGGACCAATCTTTTTCAACTTATTCATAAATGATCTGGAGAAAGGGGTAAGCAGTGAGATAGTAAAGTTTGCAGATGATACCAAACTGTTTAGGATAGTCAAGACAGAAGCAGACTGTGAGGGACTCCAAGAAGATCTCATCAAACTGAGCGATTTGGCAACAAAATGGCAAATGAAATTTAATGTGGATAAGTGTAAAGTAATGCACATCGGGAAAAATAACCCCAACTATACGTACAGTATGATGGGGGCTAATTTGGCTACGACAAATCAGGAAAGAGATCTTGGAGTTATCGTGGACAGTTCTCTGAAAACTTCCACACAGAGTGCAGCGGCAGTCAAAAAGGCAAATAGGATGCTAGGAATTATTAGGAAAGGGATAGAAAATAAGACCCAGAATATCTTACTGCCCCTGTATAAAACTATGGTACGCCCACATCTTGAATACTGTGTACAGATGTGGTCTCCTCACCTCAAAAAAGATATTTTGGCCTTGGAAAGGGTTCAGAAAAGGGCAACTAAAATGATTAGGGGTTTGGAATGGGTCCCATATGAGGAGAGGTTAAAGCGACTGGGACTTTTCAGTTTAGAAAAGAGGAGACTGAGGGGGGATATGATAGAGGTCTATAAAATCATGAGTGGTGTGGAGGGGGCTGATAAAGAAAAGTTATTTACTAGTTCCCATGATAGAAGAACTAGAGGACACCAAATGAAATTAATGGGTAGCAGGTTTAAAACTAATAAAAGAAAGTTCTTCTTCACACAGCGTGTAGTTAACTTCTGGAATTCCTTGCCAGAGGAGGCTGTGAAGGCTAGGACTATAATAGAGTTTAAAGAGAAGCTGGATAAATTCATGGAGGTTAGGTCCATAAAAGGCTATTAGCCAGGGGATAAAATGGTGTCCTTGGCCTCTGTTTGTCAGAGGCTGGAGAGGGATGGCAGGAGACAAATCGCTTGATCATTGTCTTCGGTCCACCCTCTCTGGGGCACCTGGTGCTGGCCACTGTCGGTAGACAGGATACTGGGCTAGATGGACCTTTGGTCTGACCCAGTACGGCCGTTCTCATGTTCTTATGTTCTTATGTTCTTATAAATGCAGTGAAAAGGATCTGTGAGTTGAAAAAAAAAAGTATGGGAGATTCACAAAACTTCAAACTCTATGAATTTCCCCTATCCCGAACTATGACTTCAAGTGTACTATAAAATAAATACATAAAATGAGTGGATGTACAAGAGGGGTGTGCATAGTAACACTAAACATTTCAACTTATTTCCTTTCTTCCCTTGCAATGATTACGCAGGAAGTCTTGTTTTGCTCTGGGTTCATTTATTTCAAGGTATTTTCCTTTTATTATTTGGTCTTCACAGATGATGTATTGAAAGGGTTTAGTAGAATCCTGGAAGCAGGAAACCATTTGTGAAAAAGTGGATTGAACAGAAAATAAGTGGGGGATTTTTGGTAGAAATTTTTTTTAGGAAAACAAATTTATTTTCTGTTTCTGAAAATAAAAGAAAACATCAGTTTTTAAAGAATGAAAAACAAAATGGCTTTCTTTTTTGTTGCAAAACTGGAAAATACCAAAACCAAAATTTTTCACATAAATTGTTTCTTTTATAACTTTCAAACAGGGAAGTTCAAAGTTGTGATACTTGGAGAAATCTTCCAAAAAGTTACCTGTGAATTTTATAAGAAAATACAAATAACTATGCATATGTGCAGGTTGGTCCGTTCTCCAATTGCTCTTATGTTTTACAAATACTTCTGGCTCTTCAAATGTAAATCTTGCCAGCATTTAGGCTTCCTGCTACTTTGACACTATCAAGCAAACAGCAGTGAGTTTTCCAAGAATTTTAGAGATTGCTTTATTTGCCAGAGTCTCCAGCCAACAACACACTGTAGCTCTCTGCCAGTGTGGTTAAAATTCTGTGAATAAGTCAACAGCAATCACAGAATGGCCCAAAACCAAGCTGTGATCCATGGATCTGCTTCCGACCTAGAGATGAAGCATTTGTCTGGCTTCAAGCTGTGTTACTTCCTGTGACTTGTTGTCCAGAAGGTCTGGTTTACAGAAGCATTTTAATCACTTAAATTACTAATTTAAGAACAAAACAAACCCCTCTTTGTTTCTTAGTATAAATTCACCTGTGAGTAAATCTGCCAATGAATTTCTGTTGTTGAGCTACACTTACTTCTAATCTGCATAGTGAGGGGCAAAATGTGCAGTGGATTAATTAGTTATATCAGTGCGAACTCTTAATGGTGAAAAAGTTGCAGAAAAAGGCCACAAAAATGTCTAGAGGGATGGGAAAAATGTGCTTTACTTCAAGTGATATAAGTGACTGAATCTGTTTGATCTATCAAAAAGATGATCAAGAAATTACTTGATGACAATGCTCTTCAGTGGCCAGCCTTCAGCGGTTGCTTTGCAAGCATCACCATGGTTCAACGCAACTTGGGCTGAGTTGACTGGACACTGAGGCCTGATACATGGGAGGAGAAAAAACAGAAATTTCCACTAGTTTATGCTGATGTAAGGCTAAGTCTACACTGTGGAGCTATTTCGGGATACCAGAAGTATCCCGAAATAGCTATTCCATGTCTTTAAAGCAGCCTGTTATTTTAAAATAGATTTTGAAATAACAGGCGCCCTATTCTGCTGTCTTGCAACCCTCATTCCATAAGGGTTAAGGGACAGAATAGTGATTTATTTTTAAATTTGGTGCTATGTAGACAGTGCCAAATTTCAAAATAAGCTATTTCTTAAAATAAGCTAGGAAAGTTGCATAGAACAAATTGCAAAGCTTATTTCAAGGTAAAGATGCAATGTAGATGCACCTTTAGCGTGCAGTGATTATCTGTCTTCTGGCCCTGACTAGGTTTAGATAGAATTAAGATCTGTCTGCCCTGGGAGATGACATGGGATGAGAGGAAAGGAGTTCTCATTGATCAGTAACTGGTTAAATGATAGGAAACAAAGGATAGGAATAAATTGTAAGTTTTCAGACTACAGAGAGATAAATAATAATATCCCCAGAGGTCTGTAGGTATCCCCAGGGCTACATCTATACTGCACCCTTCTTCTGCGAAAGCTTATGCAAATGAAGCGTGGATTAGCATATTGCTGCACTTCATTTGCATAATTAATTAGGGGGCGTTTTTGCACAAGAGGCTTTTGTGCAAAAAGGAGCCATCCACACAGCTCCTTTTTGCGCAAAAAACCCCTCTTGCGCAAGAATTGCTCTTTCTCATTTTTTCAGGAAGAATGGCTCTTGCGCAAGAGGGGTTTTTTGCACAAAAAGAAGCCACCTACACAGCTCCTTTTTGCGCAAAAACCTCTTGCGCAAAAACGGACCCTGATTAATTATGCAAATGGAGTGCAGCAATATGCTAATCCGCACTTCAGTTGCATAAGCTTTTGTGGAAGAAGGGTGCAGTATAGACCAGGCCCAAAGGTCTGTAGTATTCAACATATTGATAAAGATATGGAAAAATGGAGGCCAAATTTGTAGATGATTCAAAACTCCTTAAGTTAAATTCACAGTATATTACAAAACATTACAAAAACTGGGTGACTGGGCAACAAAATGCTAAAGAATATGAAGTAATGCACGTAGGAAAACATATTCCCAACTATACGTATAAAATCACTGGCTCTAAATTAGTTGTTACCACTCAAGAAAGAGTCCTTTAAGCCATTGTGGATAGTCCTCTGCAAGAAATCATCCACTCAATGTGCAGTAGCAGTCAAAAAAGCTAACAATGTTGGGAATCATTAGGAAAGGGATAATAATAAGACGGAAAATATCATCTTGCCTCTATATAAATCCATGATACAGCCACATATTGAATAGATATAATGGAACTGGAAAAGGTAAAGAAAAGGGCAACAAAATGATGAAGGGAATGGAACAGCTTCTGTACAAGTAGAGATTAATAACACCGGGACTTTCCAGCTTGGAAAAAGATGACTGAGGGAGGTATGACAAAGGTCTATAAAATCATGACTAGTGTGGAGAAAGTAAATAAGGAAGTGATATGTACTCTGTCTCATAATACAAGTGTAACTGCCACTAGGTGGATTTGAACCTGGGAGCTCTGTTTAGGTCCCTCTATAGCTTGAACTATAAAGCCAGCTGGCTCACAGTTCAGGCTATAGATTGCCTTTGTTCTTATCGCTCACTGTAAGTGGTCTAAATGCCACCATGTAGGACAGTGAACCACACTAGGTGCGTGGGTTACACAAGAACTGGGGGTCACCAAAAGAAATGAATAAGCAGTGGGTTTAAAACAAAGAAAAGGAAGTATTTCCTTATGTAGTGTGCAGTCAATCTGCGGAACTAATTGCCTTGTGAAGGCTAACACTCTAAGGGTATGTCTACACTGCCACCCTAGTTCGAAGTAGGGTGGCTAATGTAGGCATTCGAACTTGCAAATGAAGCCCGGGATTTAAATATCCCGGGCTTCATTTGTATATTCCCGGGCGGGCGCCATTTTTAAATGCCCCATAGTTCAAACTACCTGCCCGCGGCTACACGTGGCATGGATTAGGTATTTCGAATTAAAGCTCCTAATTCAAACTACCGTTAAACTTCCTTGCAGGAGGAATAATGGTAGTTCGAATTAGGAGCTTTAATTCAAACTACCTAGTCCGTGCCGCGTGCAGCTGCGGGCAGGTAGTTCGAACTACGGGCATTTAAAAATGGTGCCTGCCCAAGAACATGCAAATGCATGTTCTTGCACGTTCGAATGCCTACATTAGCCACCCTAGTTCAAACTAGGGTGGCAGTGTAGATATAACCTAACAGTGTTAAAAATTAACTAGATTAATTCATGGAGGATAGGGTCATCAATAGTTATTAGCCAGGATGGGTAGGGATGCAAACCTATGCAATGCAGTCTCTCCATTTGCCAGAAGCTGAGGATGGGTGATGGTGTGTATCATCTGATGATTACCTATTCTGATCATTCCCTCTGAAGCATGGCTTTGGCTACTGTTGGAAGACAAGATACTGAGCTAGACGGAATGGTGGTCTGAACCAGTCTTATGTTCTTAAGAGCAAATGGGTCCTCCTGTAATCCCATCCTGCTACAGTGCAGATGGAGGGTAAAAAAGACATGTATAATAATCTTCAGAGAGGTAGCAGCATCTGATGAAGTGAGTTGTAGCTCATGAAAGCTTATGCCCTACTAAATTCATTAGTCTTTAAAGTGCCATCTGGCTCCTTGTTGTTTTTATGTATAATCTTGGAATATACCCGGTTTATTTTACCTTCCATCTGTACTACAGCAATGTGAAAAGCTTGGGTATGAAGCCATCAGCCCTTAAGGGACTCCAGCTATTACAGATCACTGCACCAGCTCACCTCACCAATAGAGGTTACTGCAAGCACATCATATCATCCTCCACACACTACTCTTGCTTCCCATTGAATACTGAGTCAAGTTCAAGGTATTTTCAGTGCACTCAATAGTCTGGGCCCAAGATATCTAAAACACCATCTAAAACTTGGAGATGGAGATGATGGTCAAAAACTCTATTCCCCTGGCATAATTGAACAATCTACCATAAGAGCCAAGCTCATTCATTTGTACAGGAGACAGATGTTTTTTGAAGGCCTTCCTGAAAGCGAGGAATTAACTACTCCAAGAACTATGAACCTTGTTCTACTGTAAATGTGAGATGTACCACTTCACTCTGCATTATCTAATATGAACTCAGACCAGTCAGTGTAGTTAAAACAGAACAAAAAGCTCCAGAAAAACAAAATGCTCCCCTGCACACGCAATCTTCCCCAAGGAAAAGATGAACCATGCTTGACAGCAGAGTGACATCACTTAATGAATACTAGAAGATGCTCAGATCCTACAGTGATGAGGGTGGTAAAAGAACCTGTATAGAATACAATTTGGAAGCAATAAATCATTCCCAAAGTGGATACCAGCTGTATGCCATACTTGCACATGCTTGTGCTTGTATTTTGAGTAAGAAAAAGCAAACAAAAAGACATAATAGCAATTTGGATCCAGTAACTCTTCACTTAGGAAAGTTAGATGTCAGCAAGTCACCAGGTCCTGATGAAATGCATCCCAGGATACTCAAGGAGCTAATAGAGGAGGTATCTGAGCCTTTAGCTATGATCTTTGAAAAATCATGGAAGACAGGGGAGATTCCAGAAGACTAGAAAAGGGCAAATATTGTGCCCATCTATAAAAAGGGAAATAAGAACAACCCAGGAAACTACAGACCGGTCAGTTTAACGTCTGTCCCAGGGAAGATAATGGAGCAGGTAATTAAGGAAATCATATGCAAACACTTGGAAGGTAATAAAGTGATAGGGAATAGCCAGCATGGGTTTGTGAAGAACAAGTCATGCCAAACTAATCTGATAGCTTTCTTTGATAGGATAAGGAGCCTTGTGGATAAGGGAGAAGCGGTGGATGTCATATACCTAGACTTTAGTAAGGCATTTGATATGGTCTCACATGATATTCTTATTGATAAACTAGGCAAATATAACTTAGATAGGGCCACGATAAGGTGGGTGCATCATTGGCTGGATAACCGTAGTCAGAGAGTTGTTGTTAATGGTGCTAAATCCTGCTGGAAAGGGATAACAAGTGGAGTTCCGCAAAGGTCTGTTTTGGGACCCGTACTGTTCAATATCTTCATCAATGATGTAGATATTGGGATAGAGAATACTCTTATTAAATTTGCAGATGATACCAAACTGGGTGGGGTTGCAACTTCTTTGGAGGATAGGGACATCATTCAAAATGACCTTAGCAAGTTAGAGAAATAGTCAGAGGTAAACAGGACGAAGTTTAATAAAGAGAAATGCAAAGTGCTCCACTTAGGAAGGAACAATCAGTTCCATACATACAACATGGGAAGTGACTGTCTAGGAAGGAGCATGGAAGAAAGGGATCTAGAGGTCATAGTGGACCACAAGTTGAATATGAGTCAACAGTGTGATGCTGTTGTAAAAAAAGCAAATATGATTCTAGGTTGTATCAACACGTGTGTTGTAAGCAAAACTCGTGAAGTCATTCTGCCTCTCTACTCTGCACTAGTTAGGCCTCAGCTGGAGTACTATGTCCAGTTCTGGGCACCACATTTCAAGAAAGATGTGCAGAAATTGGAAAGAGTACAGAGAAGAGCGACAAGAATGATTAAAGGTCTAGAGAACTATGAAGCCAGGCTTCATGAACTGGGCTTGTTTAGTTTGGAAAAAAGATGATTAAGGGGGGACATGATAGCGGTTTTCAAATATCTAAAAGGGTGTCACAAGGAGGAAGGAGAAAATTTGTTCCTCTTGGTTTCTGAGGACAGAACAAGGAGTAATGGGCTTAAAGTGCAGCAAGGGAGGTTTAGATTGGACATTAGGAAAAAATTCCTAACTGTCAGGGTGGTCAAATATTGGAATAAATTGCCAAGGGAGGTGGTGGAATCTCCCTCTCTGGAGATATTTAAGAACAGGTTAGATAGACATCTGTCAGGGATGGTGTAGATGGAGCTTGGTCCTGCCTTGAGGGCGGGGGGCTGGACTCGATGACCTCTCGAGGTCCCTTCCAGTCCTATGAGTCTATGATTCTATGGAGGATAACACATATTGATGCTTGTCTAGTAGAATAGCTTTACTAAATAAAAATCAGAAATATCTTTGCAAATAAAGGGAATAAATTCCCATAGTTATGATTTCTCGTGTAATTTAAGAGTATTCAAAGGATGCCAGATATCTGGATAATATCATGTGAACCCTAAGACTCAAGCCATCCAGTCACTAGTCACTTTTGAAAATTTAGGCTAAAATGTTTCTGTAAAGGATCCTATATAAGATAGTCATTTGAAGAGATTTCCACTAAGGTTTGAGATTCTCCTTAAAAAATCAGATTAGTTTGTAATTTGTTCATTATTCTCCTGCTTAAAAGATTTCTAGTGTGCATCCTAAAAGCAGAAGCAATACCATAACTAAATGACCAATCACATGTACTGTAACTAAGGTATATTGACTACCCAAACATGGTTCACAGCCAGCTAATTGAATACAAATTATTCATCTGAAGTATTTGGTGAATATATATGACTATTCACGTTTTTGTCAAGTTTTCCCTGCAAATAACTTCTTATTCAAAGGAAGGATAAATTTGTATAAAGTATTTTCAGAAGAGTTATTTTTATTGTAGAGCTTTAAGGTCCACAGTTCTGGAAAGACAGAAATTGTTTAAGAGATCTTTAAAAAATCTGACTTTATTTTGTTAATATTTGCCAAATTCTTTGCAGATGTAAAAAGCTATAAAATGCCAAGTATAATTTTTGCTGTGGCAGAGGCAAGCTGATTTTCTGTTATGATTAAGAGGGCTAAAGCGTATCGTCCTAACTAAAGTTGCGAACGTTCCAAAATCAGAGTGCCTATAACTAGTGTACACTTTTCTTTCCCATAATTGTTTAGCGTGTCTGAGGAAGAATATCTACTAAGTCCTCTAGTTACTCCAAAGCATTTTGCTAGGTTTATATTTGAGCTCTACAACTGAGTTTGGAAAAAGATTGTTCATGAACTTTTGCGCATTCTCGGAGACCAATCTGAGCACAACTTTTAGGAGTGTGTATCACTTGGATAAAGAACTCCCGTATTCCATAATCTCTTTTCCAAGTTTAAGTACAATAAGAGGCTAATTACACTACCTCAGCCTGTACTGTACCTGACTTGTGGATTAACAGGACATTAGTCTCCACGGATGTTTATCTGGCATCTTTCACAAGGACAAAAGAATAAACAGTGAAAATATCTAACAAAATTATATCATTGTTTTTGTATAAAAATTCAGATAGCAGCAAATGAACCAATTCAGATGACAAAATGAGAATATATGCAAACTGTAGCCCACAATTTGAACTGTGCATGTTGAGAGATTTCAAGATAAATCTAAAAGCCTATGCTGAAGATAGTCATGTTCTGTCTCAGCACTATCACCTATTTAGCTTATTCGAAAACCAAGCACCTTAACCAGTGTCAGTTCTTCTGCAGGTCTTTCAAAAAAGCAAATTAATTATTTACAACATTTGTTTCTCTTTACTTGTTACTGATTAGACACCATTGTATTAGTATGACCTTTCTGGAATCAAATGCAAACCCAAAGTGATGTTACTAACTCTGAGCAAGGTACAAATGGTTGTTTTTATAGCAACAAGACTAAATTCAATCTGCAAAGCCCTATTAAAAATCAGTGGCAGAACCTTTCTCTTATTGCTACATAAAAGTACAGGCTGATGGTTTTTGTAACTGACTTGTAATTTTGGTTTCTTTCTTAGTAGCTCATTTTAAGAGGCCTTATAGGACCTTATTTGCAGAAAGAGTAGGGCCACCTACCCTTTGAAAGTCAGCCCCCTTTAAGGTGTCTCAGGCATCCAAAATCCCTGGTTGTTTTATGTAAAGGAGAGAGTATAATGCATTTGAGGAGTTTTCCACCAACGTCTGAGATTAAGCCAGGATTTTTTGGGGTTCTTTTTATTTTAGAATTCCATTTCCAAATGTGTATTGATTTTTAACTAAGCATTCACAAGCTATTAGTCATTACTGCTTCATTAGTATTGTAAACACTACTTAGTGGCATCTGTCACCCTGTTGTGGCATTTGAGGTTTCAGCCAAGCGATTAGTCATTTTTTGTTCACATTTCCAAGAATTGTAGAGAACAAATGTTCACCAGCTGCAATTCCATCTTCAGAGCTTACTGAAAATATCTTCCATCACATGGAGCCAACGTTTTTGTCTTCTTGAGACCTGCATCTGAGTACTGTTGAATATTTTTGCACCTTCCACTGAATCACCTTACATTGGCTAGAAGTGGTGAAAAAATGGATAGCTTTTTCATCAAAATGGAAACTTCTGTGGGAAATGTCAATTTGACTAATTTTTTTCTAGGTTTTGTCAAAAATTCATTTTGATTTTGGGCTAACAAAAATAAGAAAGAAAAATCTAAAAGGTTTTTGGTTTTTTTGCAGCAAAATTTTTTAAAAAATTCAGGGAGTGAAGTCCTCATATTTGCTCTATAGTGTCAGACATTGTAGAAAACAGAATACTGAGATAATGAATTACTATAGATTCATTTATGCGGAAGGAGTGAATTTTGGGAGTGAGAGGAATAAGGACTAAAAAACGGGGAAATGATGAGACTTGAATAGTGACAAGAGAATGTCAAACACACACCTTTTCTTCTCTCCAAAGAGCAAATAATAAGTTCCATGCCTACAGCACAGTGATCACATTCCTTTTTGTTCATTCTAATTAATTTGGAGTGACATTCTTCTGCTTTCCCCTCAACTGTGAGGGCCAGAAACATTTCTTTAAATGAACATTTAGATTCTCACCCAATGACTTGTGCCCAGGAGCCAGGCTTCAAATTGTTTGTTTCTGTCAGTAGTGTAGATTAAAAGTCCTATCATGGATTGTTGATTTTGAGGAAATGCTTAGAAATCTAGTATGTGGGAAAGAAACAGGCTTAGCTCTGGAAGAAACACGGTTGTTGTTGTTTTTTTTATTCTCATATTATGAAATTGTGTCATTACAGATAAAAAAAAGTGTACAATAGTACAGGTTGTCGTATATAGCTAAGAAAATACTTACCTGATTAAAAATAGTGAGACAAGCCAGTGTGGGAGCTCAGTTGGTCATGCAATAAATGGAGAAGAAGCCTCAGGCCTTAGAAAACAGCAGCACCTATACCAATCAGAGAAGTGATTCCCTTCCCCATTTGGCAGCAGTTTTTCTAAGAATGTAGGGTCCACTGCAAATCCAACAAGAGCCAGCAAGATAACATGAATAAGATCAGTGGAGCAGAATATGAAGGCACTGGCAATACCTCTGAAACCGGTTAGATCGATTTCTTCCCCTTTCCCCAACTTTAGTCACTGATTCCTGGTTCTGAGTCAAAAACAGTCCCTTTTTTGCAGATGTCTTCTGATTGAATCAGACTGTGATCAAAATTGGGGTTGCCCTTTGCAAAGAATGAACCTGAAAACTGTTCTTTTCGTATGGAGAGGAATCTTGAGGGGACATTAGTTAAAGGTAGACAAAATGAACGACACATGGGGAAACTATTTAAACTAATATTTAGCTCACTTAGCACTTGTCCACAAAGAACAACAATGCACACTAGGGAAGGGTGTAATTTCTAAAGCATGCTCGTATTGTAAATTAATTGGTGTAGACAGTGGTGATGCATGCTAACGTTTCCTTTGCCTGCACAAGCAGGCTCTACATAGGCTAACTACCCTAAACCTCTGTACCTACCATAGTTTTTCCTTCATTTGTGTATCTGACACCTTAGAGAAACACTACAGTAATTTTTTTCTTGGTGCTTTTTAAAATATTTCCTAAAACGTACTTCATATTTCTGCAGTGATTTTATACTTTATTCTTCTTCAAAATGCAGTTAATACAAGATGTGTAACTTATACACATTCTTCAGGAATGGAACTAAACAGAGTTTGTAACTGGAAATTGCTTTTCTATCTGCTTTTCTAAATGATGGCAGCATCTCACATACGGAAGAAACTTAAAACTAGTCGAGTAAAATGTGCACAACTGCAAATTATGAAACCTTAAGTGGTAAGGCACAGAAAAAATGACCAACAAAGTAAATAAAATGCATTGTTGGAAGGTTTTTGTATCGGGGATACTTATAGATATATTCCCTTAGATTCCTTGTTGAACAATTCCCACCATTAAAAAAATCCATTTGTTTCTTTCATTGTCAGATATTTCATAAGTGTACAATGGCATTCAGTTTCCAGCAGGAATATGTATAGTACAGGACTCTATCTGATGGATTAAAAACAGAATGAAAAATAATTTAAATACAGTATTTCAGTACAGGAAATATTGTGAATCTTTTCGCCTATTTAGAACAGGTTGTTAGAGGAAAGGAATCTATTGAAAGCTCAATATGGCTGCAGGTAAAAGCGGGGACATCTACATTGCCATAAAAAAAAGATAAAGTCTCAGAACCAAGGTCAATTGACTGAAGGACACAGACCTTGGGCTGTAGGACTCAGAATAGCAGTGTAGACATTCAAGTGTTGGCTGGAAAGCAAGCTTTACATGAGTAAGGGCTTCAGGATTGAGACCTTAATGAGAGAGATGAAAAATTGAGCAATACAAATCATTGGTGCTCAAGTTGATGCTAGAATGAGCGCAAATCATAAAGAAGTTACTTCAAGTGAACCACATGATCACTGGGTGCACAGGTAGCAGACTGTGTAGTTACAAAGAAGGACGGGCTCATTAGTTGCCAAACTACTGATAAAAGAGCTCCCAGACAATCATTGGGCTTGATCCAGTGAAAGGATCAGCTGATAAGCAGGTTCTGAGGGATCCAACGTTCTGTCTTTGTGTGTCTCCTCCCAGATCGACACAAGCTATAAAGAGGAATTGACTTCTATTTGACATTTGAAATTCCATCATTTAGAGAGGGACGATTATTGTGAATTTGTGTCACAGTAAAAGTGTGAATATTAGCTTTGGGTTCAGAGCGTGATTATGAGAAAAAGAAGAACAGAGGAAATAATTCTTCCTTAACAGCAATTCTAAATTGAAAATCATACTCTATCACTCTAGTGCAATATATGCTGCTCTTTTAAAATGGCTTTGTTTACACTTATCCGGGGAAGGTCATGTGTACTCACTAGACTAGAAAGTGTATTAGTCCCTTTGGATTTCTACATATAATTTCTCAGGTGATGTTTTACTTGACTTCTTATGGTTCTGATCCTAACTTGCAATTTATAGTCCTAAATGCTCTTAGATATGCCCTCCCATCTCTGTAATTTTATCCTCCTTTTCCTCCCATCCTCCCTTATCTTCACATGCAGATGTATTTCACTCTAATCCTGGATCTGCCATTCAATATATATCAACTACACAGTATATTCTAGTACTATCGTGGTAACTGTCAATGTTTTCAAAAATCATCTGGTGTTCAGAGAAAACTGCTTTTCTATGATGTGAGAGAAACGGTTGGTGAAGTAATATTTTTATTGGACCAGCTGGGGTGGTTGGAAAAGACAAGATTTTGATTTTTACAGCATCCTTCTCCTAGTGTGGAAAAGGTAACCAGTGCTACAGCTAAATACGAGGTGGGACAAATTGTTTCTTGCAACATGTCTTAAACCTTAGGTTTTCACAGTGAAGTGGTCAATCAATATCTCTGCAATCACTGGACAAAGGAAGGTTAGTAGGCTACAGTGTTTCTAATGAACCCTAAAACTGGTCTTTCTGAGACCAGGATTTTTAGTGTCTATCAGAGTTATGAATTTATGTTCCAAGGCTTGTCTTTCGAAAATGTCATGCAGGTTTCTTTAAGATAAGGACCTATTAGTCAGCTATGGAGTGACTGCTACGTGAAAAGTGTTCACCTACACGAGTAATATAGTGTGTCTCAGGATTTACCACTCACCATTGAGCTGACACCTCCTGTTGTTCACTTTGATGATTAGTTTAAAGCCAAATCACACATCCATGGCCTCTCTCTCAGCTTCAGGAACTGACACATCCTCTTCACAACTCAGCCCTCCATCCCCAAGCCCACAGATAGGCCACTCTGTGTTTCTCCACTTCTGGGAGTTGGTAACACTGTCCAATAGTCCAGCCACTTCCTCCAGGCCCACCTTCTCCAAGTCTTGACTCAGGGACACTTTAGATAGCAGCCTTTTACTGTGATTCTTTAACTTCTCTCAGTGCTGCTATGTCTCCCTAGGCAACTTCTCCGTGGCCCCAGTACCTTCTTCATCCTTGCTTCAGGGCATGCAACAACCCTGTCCCAGCATCACACCAGTAAATCTCCCTTGTTTCCCAGGTCCCATCCAGCATTTGCTTTGTCCAAAGTGCCACAGGTGTCTCAGCCTGCTAGAGAGACAGGACTTACTCCCTGAGCTCCCTGCAGTAACTGACCCTGAAGACAAGAGAAATGACTTGAGGTAAATAGGATTAAATTCAATAGGGATAAATGCAAAGTACTCCACTTAGGAAGGAACAATCAGTTGTGCACATACAAAATGATAAATGACTGCCTATGAATAAGCACTGCAAAAAGGGATCTAGGGGTCCTAGTTGACCACAAGCCAAATATGAGTTAACAGTGTGACACTATTACAAAAAAATCTATTCTGGGATGTATTAACAAGAGTGTCATAAGAAAAACACAAAAAAGTAATTCTTCCACACTATGCTGCACTGATTGGGCCTCCGCTGAAGTAGTGTGTCCAGTTTTGGGCATTGCATTTCAGAAAAGATGTGGACAAACTGGAGAAGGTCCAGAGAAAAGCAACAAAAATGTTTAAAGGTCTAGAAGACACAATGTATGAGAGAAGATTAAAAAAACAGGGTTTGCTTAGTTTGGAAAGAAGACGGAGGGGACTTTATAACACCTTCTAAGAATCTGAAAGGTTGTTACAAACAGAAGAGAGAAACCATCTTCTCAATTTCTGGTGATAAGACAAGAAACAATGGTCTTAAAATGCAGCACAGGAGTATTAGGTTGCACATTAGGAAAAACTTTCTAATTGTAAGGGTGGTTAAGCACTAGAATAAATTGCATAGAGAGGTTGTGGAATATCCATCATTGGAGATTTTTAAGAGCAGGTTAGACAAACATCTGTCAGAGATGGTGTAGATCTGAGATGGGTAACCAAAATCAGGGAGTGGACTACATGAGTTGGCCCTCCTTCACCTCCGCAGACCACAGCAACCTGCTACTCACTAGGATTACACCTGCGGCCCCCCTCACCCATGTGCCTCTCGTACATGGCGGCACTGGAACCCTGCACTTCCTGCTCCCCCCTCTCCCTCCAAGCACTTTTGGAGCACTGTGAATCAGCTGTTCACAGCTGTTCAAGCTCTGGGAGGGAGGGAGAGGAGCAGGGATGGAACACACATCAGGTTATTCTCATACTCTGAGGGTGCTGGGAGGGAGGGGAGAGTAGGAAATTCAGGGCTCCGGTTCCCTGAGTGCCAGAAGGGCATGGGGAAGGAGGGCAGATAGGGGGTGCGCAGGCTGCAGGTGGAGCCACAGTGACCCATGAGCTGCAGGTTGCCCACCACTGGTTGAGATGAAGCTTGGTCCTGCCATGAGTGCAAGGGACTGGAATTGATGACTTCTTGTGGTTCCTTCCAGTTCTATGATTCTATGACCCTGTTCTGCCCTGCAGCTCTTCTTTTATGGGCCTGCTGGCTCTGGAGCGGCTGCTGCCTGCAGTCTTTCTCTGGGTGCACTCCATGCAGTCTCTCTAGGCCACTTGGAGGACTCAACTCCACTTCTCCTTTATAGGGCAAGCTCTGGTGGGATGCTAAAGACCTCCCTTTACCTCTTTCTCTCCTGTGTGGAGTGGACACTCTGTCACAGGGTGATTTTTGTCTTTTGTCATTTTTCTATATGTGTTCATTTGAGAGCACAGTGATTGTCTGGTTTCACCCACATAGTTGGGGCAGTTGCTGTACAGGCAGTCCCCAGGTTACGTACAAGATAGGGACTGTAGGTTTGTTCTTAAGATGAATTTGTATGTAAGTCGGAACTGGTACATATTGTACCCCAGGTGTCCCCGATTCAGCCGTTGCTGAAACTGACCAGCGGCTGACTACAGGAAGCCCGAGGCAGAGCTGCTTTGCCCCGGGCTTCCTGGAATCAGCCGTTGATCAGTTTCAGCAGTGGCTGACTTGGGGATGCCTGGGGCACAGCAGCTGGGGTGCTGCTGAGTTGGTCCAGTAGCGCCGCACCTCGGTGCTGTGGGACCAACCCGGCAGCCCCCCAGCTGCTCTACCCCAGGCATCCTGATTCAGCCGCTGCTGAAACTGACCAGCAGCGAGAAAAGCCTGATCTGCTGGGCGGGGGGGGGGGTGCACTAGCTGCGCCCCCCCCCCCCAGCAGACCAGGCTTTTCTCGCCGCGGAGGACAGGGGCGGCGGGACCGCGGCACGTCTCGGTGGTCCCACCACCCGCGTTCTCTGCGGCTTTGCTCCGTGTCTCCCTGGTCTGCTGGGGGGCCCCCCCCAGTAGACCAGGGAGACGCGGAGCAGCTTTTCTCGCTGCGGAGGATGCGGGCAGTGGGACCGCTGCGGCGCGTCTCAGCGGTCTGCTGGGGGGGGCGCAGCTAGTGCGGGGTGAGTCACCCCGTTCGTAAGTAGGGATCCCCCGTAAGTCGGATCCACGTAACCCGGGGACTGCCTGTACTGGATGAGGATAGGCATGTTATGATAGGCATGTGTAAGACCACTGAATCTTGAAAGGTGTGATGGAGGGTGTTGATTAGCATAGCAGCAGAGGTCTCAGATTTTGTGTCTGTTGTTCTAGTAGGATCTGGTACTGCTGTGAGTTGGTGAGTCCTGGTCTGTGGTTTATTCTGATGACACTAAAAATCACAGTTTCCTGCTACTATATTAACCCCTTATCCTTAACAATGAGTCCCACCTTGTAGTTAACTGTGACATTCTGCTTACCTTTTGCAGACTTGAAGAGCTCCATGAAGCTCATAAGCTTATCTCTTCCACCTTCGAAACCTGGTCTAACAAATGATACTACCTCATGCACCACGTCTCTCTCATATCCTGGTACCATTACACCTCCAACAATACAGTGTATGATATGTGGCATTTTAACATGTAATTTTAAATTACTTCCATCAAACATCAAAATGGCATTCAATTCATAAGCATATGACCAAGCAAAAGAATTTCCTTTGACAACATGACAATTTCCTTTGAGATCAGACTTGTAAAATGTCATATAAAATTCAAAGTCTAATGTATCAGCTTATTCCCTAGATGTTTTGGTATTAAAGATTTAATGTTAAGAGGATTTTTCCAAGGTGACGTAAATATTGGAAATACAGAAGAAAATGTGACTTGTTCATCCTATAAGAAATATCTCCTAAAAGACAATTCTTTACTCAGCAAATGATCGGGCTGCAGAAAGGGAGACAATAAGGAAAGGACAATTTCATTAAATAGCTGTTTCCATCTGACTTTAAAGCAAGAGCAGACTTTAGAAAGCTGCCTATCACAGAAATAAGTCTAGATCGAGTAGGAGGCAGCAGTGGGATGATATGCAAACAACAGTAGTGGTAGAAATAGTTGCAAATACACATTCTTAAATAAGGTTATGATTGGAAAAGTGACAGTGGAGTACCAATAACAGGATTCTGGGGATTTAAAAAAAATTTTCAGTACTATATGGATTCAATTTGATTACTTTACAAATAAAAATAATGTGCTTCCTTCTAGTGCTGCAAGCTAGAATCTGTAAATAAAGCTACACTCTTACTTCTCTTCTGCTGTTATCAGTAATAGATTTTGCAATAAGAACTTAAATTTCTTGACAGTAAACAAGAAATAGAATCCATATTGTACAGTCTGTCTCTGATGAGTTTAGGTAAGAAGATATGATTCAGATCAATGCGTGGAGCAGACTGGCAGATTAAGAAAGTGCCATTTTTACATTCTCTCTTGTCTACCAGTAACTATACTTTTAACATGGACCACAAGTCAAGATAACATGCTTGCATTAAAAGAGGTAATAAAAGTAGTGTTGCCAGGTGTCCAGTTTTTGCCCAGGCAGTCTGATATTTGTGGCCCCTGTCTGGTAAAAAAAGCCCAGAAAACACCAGACGTATATTTTCTGTTTTTCTTGGACGGAAGGCTGGTGGGGACATTCTTCCCCTGCCACGTCTGGCAGGAGCGGAGGGATCAGATAGCGTGTGGATTTAAAGGTGCAGTGACATTTCATTGGGTTTTTTGCTCAATCCATTTTTTCCCCTGCCATGTTCAGGATTTTTTGTGAAAGTATCTGGCAACACTAAACAAAAGGACAAGTAGGGAAGTCTCATTATGGCATTTTTGCATCTATATAATTCCTGAAAATTGGAAGAAGGCTGTATGGCATAAAGAGCGGTGTGAGAGATATACCACAAAGGTGGGAATGTTATTTAGAAAATTATCTAATTAGATTAAAGAGCAAAAATTCAGATTTTAGAGTTGGCCACTAAATTGAATTTTTCCCATGAAAATTTTCATGGTAAAATAGCCTTTCACAATTCTGAAAATATAGGGAAAAGTTTTCCCTCCACTCTCCCAAACTTTATTTATGTATGCTAATTTTTCCCAGTTAGGAAGCAATAAGAAAATCATGAAGATTTCCCTGCCTCTTGAACCATTTAGCTCTTTACATGCTTTTATTTCCATTATGTCTCTGGAGATAGGGTAACCAGAACTGAGCACTGCTGAGGATATTCTCTAAAAAGTGACATTTTAATATTTTCAATATTTTAGGTCAGATTCTTCTTAATACATAACACTATTTGCTTTTTGATTGCTGCTGCATATTGGGCAGAATTTTTCATTGAGCGCTCCACAATATGATACAGAGAGAACAAAACAAGTACTTTGTTTTTCAGTTCTGCAGCTGCATTAAAAAATGGTTAGTTTTGCACCCAACATTATTTTTCCATTTCTTTTTATGTCACAAAAAAACACAATCAAGCAAAGGAACAAAGATTCATTTTGGGTCAAACAAAATGTTTCTTTTAATCCAAAATGGTTTTTTTCTTTTTTTAGTTTTTCATCATATTTTGGGAGGGTGTAACATACATGTTTCAATTTTTTTAAACAAGCCATCATTTACTATATATTTTAGAAATGTGCATCTGTCTGTGTCTGTCCATCTGTCCGAGGGTGTGTCTAGACTACATTTATGTATCAACAGAGAGATGTAGATTAGGCACATCAAAATTGCTAATGAAGCAGGGATTTAAATATCCCGTGCTTCATTAGCATAGACATGGCCACCGCTTTGTTTTGAAACAGAGTTTTTTCGAAAAAAACCGGCAGTCTAGATGTGGATCTGTCAAAAATATACCCTTTTTTGACAGATCCTGTACACCTCATTTTAACTCCTGAATCCTGGAATGGATTATTTTCCATAACACAGGGTATGTCTACACTACCCTCCTAGTTTGAACTAGGAGGGTAATGTAGGCATACCGCACTTGCAAATGAAGCCTGGGATTTGAATTTCCCGGGCTTCATTTGCATAAGCGGGGAGCCGCCATTTTTAAAACCCCGCTGGTTCGAACCCCGTGCAGCGCGGCTACACGGGGATTGAACTAGGTAGTTCGGACTAGGCTTCCTATTCCGTGGAACGAGGTGTACCGGTAGTTCGGAATAGGAAGCCTAGTCCGAACTACCTAGTTGGAGCCCCGTGTAGCCGCGCTGCACGGGGTTCGAACCAGCGGGGTTTTAAAAATGGCGGCTCCCCGCTTATGCAAATGAAGCCCGGGAAATTCAAATCCCGGGCTTCATTTGCAAGTGCGGTATGCCTACATTACCCCACTAGTTCGAACTAGGAGGGTAGTGTAGACATACCTACAGAAAGGGGGAGGAGGGCAGTTACAAGGGATAGTTATACAGAGCAGAGGTGGGCAAAAGCTTCTCAGCACGCTGGATCCAGATTAGGGCTTTGAGCCAGCCTGCGAGGCAGTTCTAGGCCCCGCCCCATAACTCGTTGCTTTGGAGTAGAAGAGGGGTGAGAGTCCTTCTAACTGCTTCTATTTAAAGGGCTTGCATCTTCCCCAGCCTTGAGTAGCAGGGGCGGGGAAGCCACAAGCCTTTTAAATAGAAACAGTTGAAAGGGCTGGCATCTCTAACTCCCTAGCAATACGCTAGAGGTCTGGGAAGCTGGGAGCCCTCTCAGCTGTTTCTATTTAAAGGGGTTTAAAGTCCTGTTCCCCACGACTGCTAGGCAGCGTGAATTTGCACAAAATTTTGGTCACCCCCAAAATGGCCTTTTGCAATAAGTTAGATGTTCAACCAAAAAATTGCACACAGATCTAAGTTGAGAATTGTTTCCTGAATGGTTTCATGTGATTTAGAGTCTGAAATTATTTCAGGAGTTAAAATTTTTCCTTATACTGTGCACTTATTTTGCATTTGTCAGCCTTGCTCTCCATCTGCCATTAAGTTTCCCTAGCCTTAAATGTCAATGAAGCTTCTTGTAGTCTCCTCTAGTATAAACTAACTTAAAATAATTATCTGCAGGTTTTGCAACCCTACTCTTTAGCTCTATTTCAGATCAACAATAGTTTACACTATACTCTATATTTATTTACACATTTCATATGTATTTAAGGACATTAGATGGGGAACACCATTGAAAGAAATCAGTGATACAATATACAGGCTAAAATATAAAGAACATTCCAAGAAAGGCTCTTTTATGTTACTAAAATTATAGAAGATACTAATAGAAAGTTAAATGAAGCGACAGTCTTTCCTTTCCCTGAATTAATTTAATTCATTATGTTTTAAATTAAAACTATTTTTCTTTCTTTTTTTACTATCTCCTTGTAAAAAGCATTATTTATATCCGTTTGTGTGTGTGTATGCTCCTTAGTGCTAGTAGTCTGCTTATTAAAACTTAGATGATTTAATCATTTCTTTTTATAGCTTCCTAGTTATTCATGCCTAGTTTTGCAAACAAAAATAAGTGTGATATTTTGAATACATTAGTTAAAAGAGCTTCCTCTCAGCAAATGGAGAGATGTACATAGCAATTGTTACTTATTTACCAAATAGCTCGGGAAAATTGGGAAATGTTAACACGTTACAATGGTTATGGTGGAATAATAATTGATTTAAATATATATTATTATTACAGACCCTGGGGTATAAATATTATGTCATTGCAATCATTGAGCTTCACTGTCCCATAGTTTTGCACCTTGTGCAGTCATGTACATATGTGCAAAGTGAGTGCAAAACATTACTTTATTTTGGAAAGTTGTAAATTACCTATACCTGGGGTCTTATTCACTACTGCATTATTCTAATTTTCTTTAAGCATCATGTCAGAGTTCTGCTGGTGTCAGACTGGGGTAAAACAATAGTGGATCAGGCCCAAAGTGTAGAAAGCCATACAGAATCAAGTCTAGTGTATTTAGTCCTAATTTACAGCACTGTGGCTGACATTAGAATGTGGTCTTCTGCCTTTGAGCGCATGTTGCTTTACAGAAAGGTTGCTCAGGAGAACTGTCCACAGTTGTTATAGCAACCTCAGAAAAACAACAAAGCCATTGAGGAAAAAAAACCACAGAAAATATTTGAAAGTGATACATATTTAGTCAAGACTTTGAATCTAGATTTTAGGGAAAAAAATCCAGCTTTAGCACTCAGATCATATCTTTTTTTTGTTTTTTTTTTTGCCTACTCAGGGTCATATGTAGCGTGAAACGCAGCTGTTGGCACTATGAGGTTACTGGTTGAGAAAAGCGTTGTAATGTGACAACCTAAAACCTATGGTTAGTCACAGAACATACAACACAGAAGCTACATCTACACTGCACCTCTATTGCACAAAAGCCTATGCAAATGAAGCTCGGATTAGCATATTGCTGCACTTAATTTGCATAATTAATTAGGGGCCATTTTTGCACAAGAGTCTTTTGTGCAAAAAGGAGCTGTGTAGAAGGCTCCTTTTTGTGCAAAACCCCCCTCTTGAGCAGGAGCCGTTGTTCCTCATTTTTTTAGATCACCCCCAAAATGGCCTTCTGCAATAAATTAGCTGTTAAACCAAAAAAGCCATTCTTCCTCATTTTTTCAGGAATAACGGCTACATGTTTTCTTAGTCTATAAAGTGCTACCAGACCATTTGTTGGTTTTTTTCTGTAACAGACTAACTCGGCTACCCCCTGAAGATTCTGTATGTTAATAATAATTTAAAAAGTAAGAAGAAAGATGAAATCATCTAATTTTTCCATCCCAAACTGTGAGCCTCTTCATAAAGGCCACCACCATGTAAAATAACACATTTTCCAAAGTCATATTTTTTTCTTAAAAGTTCTATGCAGTGGGGTGGGACCATTATTAAGAGTGGGGGGTGCTGACACTCACTGTTACCCTTGTCCCCCCAGCTGAGGCTGGGAGCCAAACCCTGGTATGCAGGACCAGCAGCCAGGACCTGGGGCACAGGACTTGTACCAAACCCCCCAATATGTGGGGACAAAGCAGAGCCCAATGGCATATAGGGCCAGCAGCAGAGCCCTAGATGCGCGGGGCAGAAACTGGGATGCTGGGTGCAGAATCAGCAGCAGAGTCATCTGCGCCACAAAAAAACACTCTGAAGTCAAATTTCCCTAGAGTTTGGTGATAAAAGAGGAGATTTGCTAAAGAGTGGTTGTTCAGACTCATTGCTAGTTATAATGATAAATGATACGTCCTATAAAAGCATGGGGAACAAAAATGGATGTTAATGGCTATGCACCTGATGTAATGCATGTGACTGGCAAATATGTATGACTGGGACTCAGTATAGAACTGAGCATACAGAGAAAATAAATGTAAAGTCATTGGTTTAACATAAGGTGTCTTTAATTGATAATGGAAATAGTATAGTGCACATGGGGAACTGAGAGATCTAGCTTGAGGATAGTAATCAATCTATACTTCACAAAGAGATGAGCTGGTAATTTCCAAAACCATGCAATCAGGAACTGTCTGGTATTGGTATGTGCTGGCATATGGATACAGCAAGGAGCTAATAAAATGCTGAAACTTGTCAGACTTGTGTATTGTCTACCTTATAGTTACCTACATTTGCCTTTGGAATGTTGACAACAGACTAGAATTACCATTAAAATTCATACTCATCATTCAAGCTATTTGTCATACTGATTTCCCTTTAGGGAAGGAGCTGTTCTACTGATTGTATGTTCCTTTAAAAGAGACATTATTTCCTCCCTATATTCAGTAATAATCACAGGGTTTTATTTTTAATGAAGAGCAAACAGTCATTCCTAGTGGAGATTCCTATGTGCCAGATTTTATCTTCTATCTCTATAGACAGAAATTTAACACCAACCATTCCTTGTGTGGCAATTATGTGTTGGATGCTTTTTTTTCCCCTTTCATCTTTCTAGTTACTGCTCTTTCTGTAATGAGAGATGCGGTGATTGATGTGATAGGACGAGCAGGGATACTGTAAATCAAGAGGAAAGTCTACAGAATACGAATAGCATTGCTAGCTACAATACAAATCAGCCAAGCAGTGTATTATTTTTGCTGTGTCATCACAAGACAAATGACAATGTGTAAATGAAGCAGGAAGGCAATAAAAAAAGAATGTTTGTTTTTAAAGCTAATCAAGTTGCTAATGTAATTTGGAAGGTGTGTCAGAGGAAAGATGGGGAGTCTCTTGATTGCAAGAAAATTAGGCCTCAATTCGTCACACTACTTAAACATGGGCCTCACTTTGAATCCTGCATTTGAAGTTAACAGGGAGCGTTTAAACCTGGGCACAGACCTTCTCAGATCAGAACCTCAATGCATGACAAATAAAAATGTTGCTCTGTGTGTATCTGCTGAGAAAATAAGCATAGATTCTGAGAGTGATTTTCCTCCCTCTCAAATTGACAGGTTATTACTGCAGTGTGGCAATATGTTTTACTATGCTATAGTCTATGTTCCCTAAAATTAGATAAGAAAATGCTGAAATCAATTTAATTGCTGCATGTAGTATATGTATTAACATATACATTTATCCTGCATGGGTACTCTGAGAATCAATTATAGATAGAACATCTCTAGCCTGGCACTCCTTGATCTAGCAACATCCGTGGTCCAGCAAGATTTTAGTTAGCCAGATGTCCACTTATCATGGGTGTGGCCAAGTTTCCCACAGACCCATAAAGTTTGTTTACAGCCATCAATCTTTTCTGTCAGTGTTCTGTGCTGTTATTTAGCTCTAATTTGCCCCTAAATGTCTTCGAAGAGCCTAGTAGGCAGCAGAAGTGATGATAAAGCTGCTAGATAATACTGACCTTCCATTGTTTGGCAAATTATCTTGGTCAGCACCAATCAGATCCCAAGGGTGCCAGGTTAGAGAGTTTCAAGCTGTAATATCTATAAAATGCTTTGAGTCTTATGAGTCAGATTATCATAAGTGCTCTTACAAATTGTCCATGTTCAGGACAGATGTGAGAAAAAGATATCCATTGTAATGTTCACTTCCGATTGTTAAATCAATGCAGTGCTTTACATATAGTAGCAAAAGTAGTATCACCGTCAAAATGTCCATGTTGAAAGGTCAGCAGCTTCACAACCAAGTCACAGAGCTCCTATAGAGTACAGTATGTCAGGTCATTTATGCTTATGTTTGCATTCATGATATCACAAGGTAGATTAAATCATTTAAAATTTGAATTACATGAGTGGGGGAAGTCACCTTTCTTGCAGTCCTGCAGGACAGTCGCTAAACCTAAGGGTGGAAAGAACATTAAGATGGAATAGTAAATATTGCAAATGCATTATTTCTGAAATTATATTATTTGTAATGGAAGTAACACGGTACAGATCATCAACTAAAGTTGTCTCGGGGAAATGGAGCATCATTCAGACCTTTCCCACCTCTCAAATAGTACTTGTCAAATGGTTTCATAACACAGCAACACGTTTTTTTCATCCATCAAGAAAGTATATCTTTCCCTCCTACATTCCCCAAATTGTTTTATGGCAATAATCATCTCTTTCTCTACTAAACTGGTGCAAACTGTTGATGTACACTGGTAAACAATTCTTGTGTTCATTTTCAATAGGTGGCTGCACTTCAGAGATGGGCATAATTATGGTTTTGTTGTCAAGCCACTGCACTGGGACTTGGAAGAGCTGGTTCACTTTCTGTGTCTGCCACACAGTTACTGTGTGACATTAGGCTAGGCAATTTACCTATCCATGTCCCTGCTTTCCCTGTCCATAATGGGGATGGATGATAATGCTTTAGTTGTCCTGGATATTTAAATGGTAAAGCCCCACAAGGAGGAGTATCAACTGCCAGCCACTGTACTAGGAGTGCATAGTGTCCAGAATGCATAACAGCCAGGAAGCTTGGAGGTATGCAGAGCCTACTCCATACCTGCTCCCCTGAGCGTGTATGCTACCCTAAAGAGTTGGAGGGAAGAGAAGTAGGGGCATGGCTCAGGGCCCCTAAGTGTCAGCAACTAGATGGGGTGGAGGGGTGAGAGGAAGCAGCATAAATTCCACTCCACAAAGCTGTATAATAATAGGTGCATTGCCTCTGTTGCTCTCTGAGACAGAATGTCTCCCAGCACTTACTCTGACAGCGCAATCAAGCCCTAAATAAAGACATGGCACAAATTATAGTGACAGTCTGTGAGGGAGGAGTAGAGAAAGGAGGGGGTTGCATTAGTTGCTGTGTGTATAGTTACTTGGGTTATTTTGTGCATTTCTTGTGCCATGAGATGAGCTTTAGGTATGAAACATTTATGGAAAAAATATCTTTGTTTAACTCTATGTTAGGGATGTTAACCAATTAACCCTCTGCTGAGGTGGCCAGCAAAGGCAGTGGTTGTGGGGATGTGGATTTCTTACCATCTGGAATCTGGCTGTGACCATGCAACCATTTCATGTGGGCAACAGAACCATGGTCCAAGAATGATTACTTTCACATTAGGATAGTGACACTCTACGCGTGGGTCTCAACAAAGACCCTAGCTATCTTACCCATTACAAAGATAGTTTCCCCAATTATTACCTCTAATACCATTAGCTCACAGACATTTACCTTTCCCAACCCCTGCATCCCCCTTCTGTTCTGAAATTTGATTTGTCCATTTCATATGTGTTCATTTTTTTAATTGTATCCTTTGGTATATATGGTTGTGACTATTTTCTTCCACTATTTGATCTGAGGAAGTGGGTCTGGCCCACGAAAGCTCATCATCTAATAAACCATCTTGTTAGTCTTTAAAGTGCTACATAGTCCTGTATTTTGTTTCACATTAGGGGCTGATCTACACTAAAAAGTTACATCACCCTGTGCAATCTAAGCCCTGGTGCAGACACCGCAGTGGCATTTCTAACCTACATGTATCCAACAACATTATTTTACTCTGTATGAACTGGAGACCTAAAACTGACAGCCTCCATCTTCGATTAATTAATCACCATCCTTTCCTAGCAGAAAGGATTACATACACCCATTTAAAGTGACCAGGAAAAGAAAATACGGGTCCACCCCTTCCCTTTTTTGATGGTGAGGGTAGGCTTCTCTATAATTGTATATAGTGGGCTTAAGAGGCGTTTTGTTTTTTTGGTTTTGTCTTCTGTCCTTTTTCATAGCAAGCCAGGGAAAATATGATGGAAGGGAAGTGTATGATCCCATTACTCATAAAGTAATGCTTCTGTGAGAGGGAGGGGAATAATTCATCCATCTCTTGAGATACATTTAGCAATATTAGCACCTATAGCCATGAAGGGTGACTTAAAGCCTTCTTGAAACTGGTGACTCTCTTGAGGGGAAGATGAAGCTCATGACTCCTTGTGACTTTTCTTGGAAAATCTGATCCATTTAAGACTTCTCTTACCTTCTGTAAACTTTAGATCAAGCTCTTTGTGAGGAGCTGCAATGTTCACTGCAGAATGATTTGCTCCTGGAGCAGTCCACCCTGGGAAAGCCAGATGGCACTTGGACTTTGGTGGAATTACTGCTGTGATTCTTAGTACAGTACAGAAATACCAGGGCAAAATTTTGCCCTGTGACCCTGATATCCTGCACTGTGAACATGGGCAGAGATGTGTATTTGTGCTGAGCCTCACTGAAGCAGCAGGTGTCCTTTCAGACACAAGGTTTCAGATGCTGTTCCCAGTAAGATCTTTTTTTTAAACTGGTTATACAATTTTAGGGTAAAAGAAAAAAAGATCCTCCATTTCAATTGGATCTCTTAGGTTGCACAGAGTTCATAAGTAGTAATTTTTTGGCAAAGTTTCCTTTCAACCAAGAAGAAATATGACTGTAGATTTTGTGGGAGTGATCAGCTGTGAAATAACCCAGTAAGCCACAGAGTGGCCCCTTCAAAAGAAGTAGATCCAGTCTTCCATGTGCTAGAACAGGGGCTCCCAGTTTGACCATTTAAGAAGGCGTGGCAGTACCTGGGGCTAAAAGAGCCAGTCTGCCAGTCAGGAAACAGGAGGGAGTTGCCCCAGAAATCTGGATGGAGCGGTGTCACCTTTAGCTACAAAATAATATGGAGCCTCACAAAGACCTGCGAGTGGGCTGGAGGCAAGCCAACACAGTACATGCTCAACAATAGTGTACGGACTCAGCAAAATCAGTGTACTAACCCTGCATTTATGTCTTTATAATCTTACCGAGAAATCTCTTTAATTCATTTACACTGCCCGGATTGGTAACACCATCTGCCTACGAATTTTAGTCTCCTTTAGTACTCATGCCTCATCTCTCTTGAGCCAACATTCCTTGTAGTTTTATGTGAAGTTGTTCTCTGCAAATGTGAAGGGATTAATAGGCATGCTACTATCAGTCTCCTTCATCAACATTTTATTGCTAAATATCTTCTTTACTTTGCCTCTGGCTAGGAAGCGGGGGAGCTTTTATACCATAATCTCCAAAGCCTGGCATTCTGGCTGCTTTGTGCTGCCTCCCTTCCAAAACTATTTCTTCCTTCTGCGTGTGTTCAGGTGGTTGAAATTGCAGACAGCACTAACACTTGGGTTTATCTGGAACCTTGTAATGCATTGTTATTGTAGCAGAACCACTCTCTTCTTTAGATTTCAGTTATGTTCCTCTAAATATAACCTGCATCTGGTTTGCCTTTTCCACTGCAGTTTTCATTGAGCTGAGGCTTTAGAGATTTTACTGGAATAATTTCCAAAATCTTTTTCTGGTCTATAGACTACAGCTGGTTCCATTTTGAAGACGTGGGTTTTTTTTTATTCTTTGTTCTAAGTCTTTTCATTTTTGTCTTTCTCACACTGACCACCATTATTGCCTTAGCTGTTTATTAGTCCATGTAATTGATTGAGCTGTGTCCCCTTAGTCTTTGCTTCATGGTTCTTCATTCTCTTTTTAATATCATTTTGAACCTCTGAAATTTGACATAGGCAGTCTGGGTGATGGGATCCAATGTCAATCATGGGAAACTGAAGCCTACACTGGTC
This sequence comes from Pelodiscus sinensis, assembly GCF_049634645.1. Taxonomy (NCBI): domain Eukaryota; kingdom Metazoa; phylum Chordata; order Testudines; family Trionychidae; genus Pelodiscus; species Pelodiscus sinensis. The sequence continues at coordinate 314,829,840 of NC_134711.1, forward strand.
TCTGTAGTATCTCATTTGTATGTTTATTCAACTGGAAAGGGGATCCTTCAAAGAGATTGTCACTTTCTTGATCCTTAATGACTTTCCCAATTATTTCATTACTCTGTACTAGTCATATAACATATAAAGTGTGGACACACTGTGACAAAGTCAGGCCAGCAGGCTGTAATAGAGTGGGGAAAGGCAGCCCTAGAAGGTAAAAGGCCCACTCCCTTATTAACTAGAAGTAAGTTATTGCAGGCCAGTGATGGTCAGCTAACAAGGAGTTGCCTCAGACTAATTAGGAGCAGCTGAGACAAGGCTACCTTGAAAGCATTAGGATCATCTGGTTCCAATTCAGGCCTGCTGAGACCTTTTAAAGCCCCTCCCCCCCCCCCCTGCCGACAATGGGGACGTGAACAGCTTCAGGAGATGAGGATGGGTGCCTTACCCCAGGGGGATAACCTTTTGCTAAGGCTGATTGCCTGGAAGAGCGTGAATGCTTTACCTGAGGCCCATTTCACAAAGGGTAAGAAGTGCAGAGGCTGGTAAGGGAAAGAAGGGCCCTTGCCACTACATATATAACATACTAGAACATTTACTTAGCATTATGTGAATTAATTTTAGGTATTTGGAGGGAAAAAAATTAACTGTGTGCATGCTTCACTGAAATCTTTGGGTCCAGGTGGGACTAGAGATGAGGGAGTCAGTATGAAGGGTGTCCCAGGGAGAGCTAACTACCCCAGTCCTCTCTAGCCACTGCAGCTTGGGGCTAGATGAGAAGCACCTCCCAGTGACTGCTGCAGCTCCAGTGGGCATAGCTGGGGGAGGGGTGCATGTTCCTCAGCAGGAGCATGTCTAGGTTTGTCTCCCTGCTGAGCTCCCCAACCACAGGTAGGAATGCAACAAACTGTGTCCTTTTCCCCTTGCTCCTCCATGAAGGAGAATACCTCATACAAATGGGGCAAAAGCTTCAGTACCCCCAAAGGGTGCCTGTGAGCTGGGAGGCTTAGGGGCTGGAGTAGTACTTGGAGGGGGGCAGTGCCCCTAGCCAGCCCCTTTTTGATGGTTGTCTGGTGATTCTGTCTCTTCAAAAAAATAACCACCCACAATTTTCCCTATACCAGAAACCTACCCACTGCTACACTTACCTTCGTGCCTCTAGCTTCCATTCCAGGTACATTTCTCAGTGTATTGTATACAGCCAAGCCCTAAGATACAACCAGCTTTGCTCCCTTCCCACAGACAGAGACAAACACCAAGGCTGTGTCTACATTGCATGCTTCTTGCACAAGAACAGTCATTCTTGCGCAAAAACTTGCTGGCTGTCTACACTGAACGTGTGTTCTTGCGCAAGTAAATTTACAGTATAGCGTCAGAAAACAGGGATTCTTCAGAGAGTTATTCCTCTCCCCATGAGGAATAAGCCCTCTTGTGCAAGAGCTCCTCCACAAGAGGGCAGTGTAGAGAGGTAACATGAATTTCTTGCACAAAAAGCCCCTATGGTTAAAATGGCTATTAGAGCTTTCTTGCGCAAGAGAGCGTCCACACTGCCATGGATGCTCTTGCACAAAAGCACATGCCAGTGTGGACGTGCTCTTGTGGAAGTTTTTTTTGCATAAGAACTCTTCCGCAAAACAGTTTGGCTGTGTCTAGACTGGCCAGTTTTTCTGGAAAATCAGCCGCTTTTCCGGAAAAACTTGCCAGCTGTCTACACTGGCCGCTTGAATTTCCGCAAAAGCACTGACTTCCTACTGTAAGAAATCAGTGCTTTTTGTGGAAATACTATGCTGCTCCCGTTTGGGCAAAAGTCCCTTTTGCGCAAAAGGACCAGTGTAGACAGCTGAGATTTGTTTTCCGCAAAAAAGCCCCGATCGCGAAAATGGCGATTGGGGCTTTTTTGCGGAAAATCGCGTTTAGATTGTCACAGACACTTTTCCACAAAAAGTGCTTTTGTGGAAAAGCATCCGTGCCAATCTAGCCGCTCTTTTCCGAAATGCTTTTAACGGAAAACTTTTGTTAAAAGCATTTCCGGAAAATCATGCCAGTCTAGATGTAGCCTTCTTGCACAAGAAGCCTGCAGTGTAGATGTAGCCCTACAGAAGCTATAGAGAACATTCTTAAAACTGAAATACCCACCCAGAGAAGTGAAAAAACAGATTGACAGAGCCTGAAGAGTACCCCGCCATGAACTACTTCAAGACACGCCCAAAAGAGAAAACAGAATTCCACTTATCACCTACAGTCCACAACTCAAACCCCTCCAATGCATTATCAACAATCTACAACCTATCCTGGAAAATGACCCCTCACTGTCACAGGCCTTCCTTGGGGAAGGAGGGGGGGAAGACTAATCCTCACCTATAGACCACCCCCAAACCTCAAACAAATTCTTTCCAGTAACCATACAACACATCTCCATCTATTATCTAGGAACCCACCCCTGCAATCAGCCCTAGTGCCAGCTCTGCCCACACATCTAAGATAGTGATTTCATCACTGGATCCAACAACATCAGGTCCATTTTGCCTTTTTTGAGGCATAAGGGATATTGCGCAAAAGGGTTTTTTTTGCACAAAATGGGCCTATCTACATTGCTTGTTTTTGTGCATAAGGACAGGCATAAAGATCTTGTACAAAATGGTGATTTTGCGCCAAAAAACCCTGTCCAAACTGCTTCTTTTTGCACAAATACCCCTTGCATAAAAAGAAATGGCAGAAGATATGCTAATGAGATCACGACTTATGCTAATGAGTCCCGCATTAGCATATTATCTGTTGGAAGAACTGGTAGTGAAGACAAAGCCTGTAGGTGCTAATTGTTCTTATCAACCTCTTGTAACTACTTGAACAATCTATTCACTGTCTTTTATCTCTCTTCTTACCCCCCATCCCTTATTTATTCTTAGATCTGGACTTCTAATACTCCAGTCATCTGAAGAGGTGGGCTATACCCATGAAAGCTCATGATACCATCTATGTGTTTTGTTAGTCTTTAAGGTGCTACTAGACTATTGGTTGTTTTTAAAGTTTTCTAGTTACAGACTAACTTGGCTACCCCTCTGAATCTTTTTTTTGGGGGGGGGAGGGCTGGTTTATAGTTTTATGAGAAGCAATCCCAGTCCAGGCACATCTGATTTTCCTTGCATAGCCAAACCCTTGCATTGCTTTTAAGTTATGATAAGAGGAAGCTGTATGCTGAATTTGGTGGTCCTAGTTCTTATCATATAGGAGGCATTCTTGAACAGTCACAGACAAACTCTCTCAAATATATAGCAGATGTATGTATAAGATTGTACACATGTCACACTTAAGCAGATCATTAATAGTTGCAAAGTGCTCTGAGGTTCTTAAATTAAGTTTTACTGCAACCATGAGTAATGACAGGTAATTAGTAGTATGTCCATTTTACAGATGAATTAACCAAGAAACACTGAGTGACTTTCCAAAAAAAGCACCTAGCACATGTCAGAGGCAGGAATACATAATTCTATTTGGTTCTGAGACTACTTCTGCAAAAAATTAAGCACATTCCGTGTTTGGAGAATGTAGGATCCTAAGAATTGCCTGTTGGCTCAGACTTAAAGTCTAGTAAGTGGCTAATGCCAGAGTCTTCAGAGGCAAGTGTAAGAATCTCATAGTAAGCAGGAATAGGATAATCTACCCCCACATGAAATCTCATCCTGATTTCTAGTACAGTAGTTACATATTGGCTTAAGAAACACAAGATTATATACCCCTTCCAAAAAGTGTTAGCAGCAGCAGGGCTGACAGATTTGCTGGTCCCCCTGGGCAAGGGAGGGGGCAACTTTGCACTCCCAGAAGCGGAGGAACTTTTGGGTGGAAAGAGTGTGGCTGGGCAGTGTGTGGCACTTTTGGGGACGATTTAAAAGGCCTGGGCATGTGATAGCCACTCAAGTAGCAGTATCTGAAAGCCCAGGGCCCTTTTGAATTGCCAGGCCCAGGAACAACTCTGCCCCATTTTCCAACTCCCACATCAGAGTTTATAATTCTCAATATTCTTGATAACCATGTAATTATCCAATCATTTTTATTCTTGTTAAGGTCTCAGTGACATCTTGTAACAATGAGTTCCACAGTCTAATTGCACGCTTTGTGGAAAAAATACTTCCTTCTGTTATGAGACAGAGAGAGGAAGAACAAAAGTTTCCCCGTCTTCCTTTTTTATTATTATGCATATTTTGATCAGGTCTTCATTTCTTGACTGCTTCTTAAAGGTAAACAGTCCCAATCTAGTCAGTACTCTTCATCTGAATGTGTTTCCATTTCCTCACTCTTCTCTGGTGCAGAAAGGCATTCAGTATTCCATATGAGGGCATGCCACTAATTTAGAAAAAAGACATTATTAAATTAATGTATTATTAACCATCCCATTTCTTTCACATCAGAATTTTTTTCATGGAACATTTTTCCTTCAGAAAGTTTTGATTTGTCAAAAATAAAATGTGTCATGGAAATGTCAGCTCTGGAAATAATTCATTTTGAAACAAATATGTTATTGTTTTGATAAGATTGCCGCATTCTACTTTAATCATTTTGAATTTTTAATTTAATTTTCATTCTAATTTCATTAAAGTTTTATAATATGAAATATATATAGAGATACATTTAATTTTTAAGAAATAAAATTGGAATTAATTTTACCAAAACAAAATGTTTTGAGGAAATTGAAATGCAATATTTTTTTCAGAATTTCCATTTTCAATAAATGTTGAAAATGTTTGGTTTAGGTTGAACCCTGGATCAGCAGACATTTTAAGTTCAAAAATCTCCCTTGTAAAGGAAAAATCCAGTTCTTGTGCAGCTCTAGTAGTAGCAACTTGTTAACTTTCTGACTGCAGTAGCACTCTGACCAGAGGTCTATGTTGAGCTGTCTTCAATAGTTCTCTCGTCTCTTTCTTGAGTTGGTACAAATTAAAGACCTAATCTTCACTATTCCTCCAGTAATATTCATCATTATTTGAACAAGTGTACTTTCCCATTTTGTATATGTTTAAAAAGAAAAAAAAAGTTTGACTGCTAATTGAGAAGTTCTGTGCCATTTAATGTTTATATTTCTTCTGGCCTCAATTAATTTTTTTCTTTTTACCCTAATCTTCTTTCTTTCCATTTTCCAGATCATATAGCTTGTAAACACTTTCAGTTTATCTTCTGTTCTATCCCCTAATTGTTTACTGAGCATGATTGCCTGATGTTATTGCTTTTAGATTTCAGTTTTGACTGGATAGATAGTATTCTCTCCCTCTTGCCCTTTAACACCTTTCAGTGCATGGCTGCAGATTTTCCGAGCACATTTTTTTCCTCTTATTTCAAATCCTCTTTCTGCTACAGCTTTACACCAAAGTCTGATTGTTGGTTATCTGAAATCCAATTCTGTTGTCTATTTACCTTGGACTGTCTTTATCATTGTACAATTATCTATCTTTACCCTAATCCACTCCTTGGCTGCTTTGTCCCTCATACAGAAACTTAGAATTATTGTGAATAGGTTGAAGTTTTCCAAAAATGTATTGCTTTCATTGGCATTTAATGGAAGGTAGAATGTGCCCTAGCAGTAGAGTAAGCAGTTGTGGCCCAGCATGACTGTTTTCAAGGTAGCTGTTCATGACAATTAGTCAAATGGGTTTAAGAATATTTTACACAGCGATGTGGTTTCTGCAAACTCCTTCAGAGAGCAAATGCATCCATCACTCACTCTTATGCCTACAAACTGCTCCAAAACTGATGTATTGATCTTTTCATAGCATATCACAGAAGCCAACATCCAGTTGTCCAATGTTTCTCTTCTGTGCAAAAACTAGGAACAAATTAAACTATCCTCTAGATTTTTAGGGAAAATGAGCTGAAAACCACAGTGGTATAAGAATAAATCTTACCTTTTTGATGATTTTTTAAAATTGTTTCATATAACCTACAACTCCAAAATGGCTTGCAAGGTAATATTCAAAATTCCCACAACAAAATCATCTTTAAGCTGAGACTAACCAAGAGAAATTAAAGAACACGTTACTTTGAAGCTGAAAAATAGATTTAGGATGGCACAGTCCTGATTGCATTGACTCTAGAGTTATACATTAGTAAAACAATAAAAATGTGTTTGGAGCTGGTCAATACACAACATTGAAGATAGTCCTTTCACAGAAGAATCAGATTTGATAAACAAGAGAAAAAAATAACTTGGTGTGTGCTTTGGGTGTTTTAAAATCAGTATTGATCTTTTTTTTGGATATTGCAGAAGGGGTGCATCTAGACCGGCAAGATTTTGCCAACTGTATAAATTGGCCTCTTGAATTTGCGCAAGAGCACGGACGTTCTAATGTAAGAATTCAGGGCTTCTTGCACAAATACTTTGATGCACCCGCTCAGGGATAAGCCCTCTTGTGCAAGAATACTTGCGTAAGAGGGCCAGTGTAGACAGGCACTTTCATTTTTTGCGCAAGAAAGCCCGATGGCTAAAATGGCCATCAGAGCTTTCTTGTGCAAAAGCGCGTCTATACTGGGCACGGATGCTTTTGCGCAAAAGCACTTTTTGCGCAAAAGCATCCATGCCAATCTAGACACTCTTTTGAGGAAATACTTTTAATGGAAAAACTTTTCCGTTAAAAGTATTTCCGCAAAATCATGCCAGTCTAGATGCAGCCAAGATGTTTAAGTGTTTAGGGACAAGGTTGAAATAAGAAGAAAATGTTGTGTTGGCACATTAGCAACATAACTATCAACTGCATATGGTATCAGGAAGTTTCCTGTGTTTTGGAGTCAAAAGCCACATTGTTTCTCATGAGTGTCTGATCCTCTTCCTTTTTTCATTTTTTGTCTGTCTACTAAGAAACAGGCACAAGCTGCTTTTTGCCATACACCAGTGTGCATATCCAGCTTGTTCGAATATACTGATTTCACAGATCAGAGATGTTCAGTTAATTACATTCCACAACATGCCAGACCACCTATGCAGAAATTTATCTCTGAGTGGGTCAGGCATCTTTTCACATTAATTTAAGACATGTCTATTAAAAGCACATCTAACTGAACTGGCAGGAAAAGTAGGTAGTAGAAGTCCAAGAGGGAAGCAATTTGAACAACCGCACAATTGATCATTTTAGGAGGTCAGGGTATTCAGCTTGTCTCCAGCAGTGGAAGTGTTTGCCAATACCATTGCATGACAGAGGAAAAAGATTGCATGTTAAAGTCTGATATTCTGTCTCACTCACAGAAAAAAAACTTAGTTCCATGAAAGACTGAGATTAAATTAGGGGGATTTTAAAGTTTTGGAATTTTCTTACAGAGCTTGTGGAAGATGGTTTTGTAGATGAAACCATCTTGGGTTTATCTGCCTGATTCTATTTCTAAGATAATTAAGAATTCAGCATAACTTAAATAATTATGCCACTTGGGCAATTAATTGAATGTTTTACACACACACATGCATTTATTTCTGCCATTTCCTCAGTTTTGAAGTATTGATTTTACAGTCTTCATTTTTCTTCAGTTAGTTTTGTGTGCAATATCCATACCTCCCAACACACACATACACTGTGCATAAAGTAAGCCATATGGACACCTGAGTTTCCCACTGAGAATAAAGGGATGGGGATGGTATGGGATAGGCCCAAAGGCTCCTTGCTGGAGGCATCAGTGACTTGCCACACCTGTTGCAGAAAGGAGCAGTAGAGGAGTCCTCCAAGCATGCTAGAGTGCTTGCAGAGGACTGCCAAGCAAGACCTAGGAGGCCCTATAAAAAAGAGCTTCAGAGATAGAGCTAGTTCTTTGCTCAGGGCAGCGATGTGCACATGGTATTTTTGCCTGACTGAAGGAAATTGCAGCACCTTGGACATTTCAATGCTGGAAGACACTGGCCAAGTCAAGAGGCACTCCTGGCTGCCTGCTGGGCCTGAATTTAGATGAGCCCTGAGGTAAGGCTCGAGGTTTGATGAAGACTGGGGCCACAGTGAATTGGCCTATAACAGAACAGTGAAAACCCAACCAGAAGGGGGACTGAATTACTTAGTGGCCTGGCTGGGGTCAAAGTAAACCAAGAGAGCAAACCGTAGAGGTACGGACCAATACCTAGACCAGGATTTTAACTATCCTGGGTACATCAGGCCAGAATTTTCAGGGAAATTATAAAAGTCGAGCCATTGTTAATATTGCTACATGTGAATTGAGACCAACCAGTTTTGTTTACCTGCTGACATCACTTTGCAAAGTCAATCATATTCTTGCACTCTATTAATCTGCTCCACTCTTTTGAGCAGTCAGAGTATTGAAAAATATGAACACATAGAGGTTTTAAGTACTAGGAGGAAGCTAATTCATTGATGTATTAAATGTAACTTTTTAAGGTAGCTGATTTTTGAGCTTATCAAATCTTGACAATGTCCCCTTTGAAGAAAAATGTTTTGACTACACTAAACTACCATAGATGAGTCTGTCTTAGGAGCTTATGGTTCATGTTACCATGGTATCTCTCAATCTCTACTATACAGGGGTGTTATGAATATAAGTAATTAAAAGATATACTGCCTGACTTTACAGATGGTGAACTGAGAAGGAAGAGTGCAAGCAAGTCTACATAACCCACAGCAGTGAATCTCAGAGGCTGGTATGCTGCTAAAAAATAGTCATGTAGACATTGCCTCTCATATTGGGAATACCACTCTCCAAAAACAGAGGAATTGTACAAAATGAAGATGGCAAATGCAGTAAGGATGGGGAAAGGAGTGGCTTTTTTTCTGACCAGCAGACAACCAAGAAGACTGCAAGTAGGGCCTTTGAAGGACCCAAGTGGAAAGTTAGTGACAGATAGGTGTGATGTCACTGGGGCCTAAATGATTTCTCATTATTTACAAAGGAGGCAGAAAGTATGGTAACATCCCTGAGTTAGACAGAGATTTTCCTGGAGGGAAACTGAAATGTTAAAGGCTTCTTACTGCACCAGAGCAGATAACAAGGCAATTAGAACTATTAAAAATTGACAAAGCACCAGTTCCCAGATGAATTAGATCCCATAATTCTGAGAGAAATAGCAAAGAAAACAGGAAAGCCCTTTGGCAAAGATTTGTGATGGCTCACTAAGGACATGGAGGACTAGAGAAAGAGTGGATAATATGGTTCCTCTATTAAACTAACAAGACATTACTGATCTATAAGCCTAACTAAGTGACAGACCGTGGAAGGTACCCTCAGTGTTTCAGAAGTATCTGTCAGAGAATTCAGTATAGAGGAAATGAGCAAAAATGGCACCAGGTTTTAAATAGATTTGGTGTGCAATCTGTACACATGGCTCAGTATCAAGCATGGTAAGCTAGCTTGATTGTGCCCCCAAATTTTTCTTTAGATTTTAGAGGGAAGAATAGAGGGAAAAAAGACTCTTAAAATGATAATGGAGTCTTTCTACACGAGACCTAGCAGCAGCCAAATAACATTTAAAAAGATGTACAAATATCATAGAATCATAGAATACTAGGACTGGAAGGGACCTTGAGAGGTCATTGAGTCCAGTCCCCCGCCCTCAAGGCAGGACCAAATACTGTCTAGACCATCCCTGATAGACATTTATCTAACCTTAACCTACTCTTAAATATCTCCAGAGATGGAGATTCCACAACCTCCCTGGGCAATTTATTCCAGTGTTTGACTACCCTGACAGGAACATTTTCCTAATGTCCAACCTAAAACTCCCTTGCTGCAGTTTAAGCCCATTGCTTCTTGTTCTATCCCCAGAGGCCAAGATGAACAAGTTTTCTCCCTCCTTCTTATGACACCCTTTTAGATATCTGAAAACTGCTATCATGTCCCCCCTCAATCTTCTCTTTTCTAAACTAAACAAACCCAATTCCTTCAGCCTACCCTCATACGTCATGTTCTCTAGACATTTAATCATTCTCGTTGCTCTTCTCTGGACCCTCTCCAATTTCTCCACATCTTTCTTGAAATGTGGTGCCCAGAACTGGACACACTACTCCAACTGAGGCCTAACCATTGCAGAGGAGAGCGGAAGAATGACTTCTCGTGTCTTGCTCACAACACACCTATTAATGCATCCCAGACTCATGTTTGCTTTCTTTGCAACAGCATCACACTGCTGACTCATATTCAACTTGTGGTCCACTATAACCGTTAGATCCCTTTCTGCTGTACTCCTTCCCAGACAGTCGCTTCCCATTCTGCATGTGTGAAACTGATTGTTCCTTCCTAAGTGGAGCACTTGGCATTTGTCCACAAGACTCATTATCCTATTAAAGAAAGCTATCAGATTGGTTTTACATGATTTGTTCTTTACAAATCCATGCTGGCTGTTCCCTATTACCTTGCCGCTTTCCAAGTGTTTACAGACGATTTCCTTAATTACTTGCTCTACTTTGTGTTAATATACTTTGGGTTAACTTTCCTATGAATCCATAGATCCCTCTCCCTAAAGTGCTTTTTAGTCCTAATTACTTTAATACCACAACATCTCACAATCTTTTATGTGTTTATCCTTGCAATGCACCATTTTATGGACAGGGAACTGAGATACTAAGTCATACACGATGACTATAGTTGGGCAGAAAATTGAATCCAGATCTACCAAGTCATAGGCCAGTAACCTAACCTCTGGATCATCCTAACTGGCAAACTTCTACTATAAATTCAACAGCTATCTAGGCTTCAACAGGGTCAGGCCACGTAGCCACTTTCATGGAAAGCCTCTAGGGAAATGATTAGTCAGCAGGTAACCTCCTTTTCACTCAATGTGAGCAGGAGGTCATTGTGCTGTTGGGGATGGTCTCTTTTTAAATTCATGGTCTTAATACTCATGGGAAGTTTTCACCTTCTTTTGCAGCACAGGTCACTTGCAGGTGGTTTTGGTGGATTTTCTGTTAACTTGAAGTCTTTAACTCATGATGTGAGCACTTAAGTAACTAAGCCAGAGGTCAGAGGACTATTATGAAGTTGGTGGGGGAGATTATGTGGCCAGCCATCTACAGGAGGTCAGAGGAGATTATTATGATGGTTGCTACTAATAGTATAAGTTGCACATAACACTTTGTAAGGGTTTGGATGTTAACCTGTGTGTCCTGGCTACTCTCCCATTCATAGATACATTCTGCCTAGAAAAATTTTCCTGCAACTTCCATTGAATGAGTTGTTTTCCACATTTGTGCAGTAATCTGTTACGTATTACCATGTGCAGTTAAGCAGTTCTGCCCTTCCACTCAACTTGTGATAACCAATAAGAACAACATAAGACTGGCCATACTGTGTCAGACCAACGATCCATCCAGCCTAGTATTCTGTCTGCCAACAATGGCCAATACCAGATGCCCAGAGTGAGGGAACTCAACAGGTAATCCTCACTTGATCCCTCCCCTTTCACCCACCTCCAGAGAAACAGGCTAGGGACACCATTCCTACCCAACCTGGCTAATAGCCATTGATGGCCCTAACCTCCATCAATCTATCTAACTCTTTTTTGAACTCCGTTAAAGTCCTAGCCTTCACCACATCCTCTGTCAAAGAGTTCCACAGGTTGACTATGCATTGAGTGAAGAAAAACTTACTGTTGTTTGTTTTAAATCTGCTGCCTATTAATTTCATTTGGTAACCCCTAGTTCTTATATTCTGAGAATAAGTAAATAACTTTTCCTTATTCACTTTCTACATACCAGTCATGATTTTATAGACCTCTATCATATCCCTCCCTTAGTTTCCTCTTTTCTAAGCTGAAAAGTCCAAGTCTTTTTAATCTCTCTTCAGATGAGACCCACTCCAAACCCCTAATAACTTTTGTTACCCTTTCTGAACCTTTCCAAAGCCAGTATATCTTTTTTGAGATGAGGCAACCACATCTGTATGCAATATTCAAGATGTGGGCATACCCGGGTTTTATATAGAGGCAATAAGATATTTTTCTGTCTTATTCTCTATCCCTTTTTAAATGATTCCTAACATTCTATTTGCTTTCTTTGATTGCCGCTGCACATTGAGTGGATGTTTTTAGAGAACTATCTACAGTGACTCCAAGATCTCTCTCTTAAGTAGTTGTAGCTAAATTAGTCCCCATCATATTGTGCGTATAGTTAGGATTATTTTTTCCAATGTGCACTCTGAAAATTTACAATTTATTCCTATCTTTTGTTTCTTGTCTTTTAACCAATTATCAATCCATGAAAGGACCTTCCCTCTTATCCCATGACAACTTACTTTACTTAAGAGCCTTTGGTGAGGGACCTTGTGAAAGGCTTTCTGGAAATCTAAGTGTACTATATCCACTGGATCCCCCTTGTCCACATGTTTGTTGACCCTCCTCAAAGAACTCGAGCAGATTAGTAAATTATAATTTCCCTTTACAAAAACCATGTTGATTTTCCCCCAACAAATTATGTTCATCTATGTGTCTGACAATTTTATTTTTTACTATAGTTTCAACTAATATTCCCAGTACTGACGTTAGATTTACCGGTCTGTAATTGCCAGGAGCACCTAGAGAGCCCTTTTTAAATATTAGTGACATGTTAGCTATCTTCCAATCATTAGGTATGGAAGCTGATTTAAAGGATAGGTTATAAACCATAGTTAATAGTTCCACAATATCTCATTTGAGCTCTTTCAGAACTCTTGGGTGAATTCTGTCTGGTCTCAGTGATTTATTACTGTTAAGTTTATCAATTTGTTCCAAAACCTCCTTTAATGGGACAATTCCTCAGATTTGTTACCTAAAAAGAGTCTCTCTCTCTCTCTCTCAATATAAATATAGCTCTAGATTGTGAGATATTACTATATTATGTAACCTTTGTGAAACTTAAGTGCTACAATTATTTCAATTAAAAATGTCCAAGGTATTAACAAAGTTTGCCTCTTGACAATGTCTTCACCATTTTCTTATACGAGTAGCAAGACCAACAGGATGAAGATGTCCTACAGTTCCATTTATAGCAAAATAGACCAGTAGTTTATTACTGACCAGGTACTCTTTTATTTGCCGTGAAGCAATATCAACACACTTATTCTTTTTGAGATGTGCTTTTTTTTTCAGTAGGTGCAACATACTAACATTCAGAATAATAACCTCAATATATCTTAAGATGGCCTCCTTCCTAAGAAGACCTCCATGCTTGTCCTATATTCTGCCCTTACCTTCTCCTTGAACAAGTTAACTCTCAATAAATTGGGGCCATAAAATTACTTAAATGCACAAATCAGTGCTCCATGAGACTAACTAAGGAGGATGAATTTCAGAATTGAGGTCCATCCACCAAGAACATTACAGCCCTCATAAGTTCCATTTTAGGGGTTGTTAATTAAAGCATCTCAGCTGATCACAATGCCTGAGATGAATGATGGGGTGGGAGAGGAGAGATGATAAGTTCAGGCAGGAATATATGAAATAAATGTGAATAATATACTAATCAGCAACTGGCCAATTGAGTCATGAAATTTGGTTTCACAGGACAGGCAATGTGATGATGGCCATAACATTCCTTAATTTGTTTGGTAGTGTTTTGAATTCAAAGTGTTGGTTTTCTCCTATAAGGGCCATAAATGGTTCAGGGCCTGACTTCCTGACACATCTCATTTCACTACCATAACATACTGCTGCAGAGAAACTTGGGCAGGACTCTGTCAATATAAGTAAGAGGGAGCTCCTGACAGGGAAATCAGGTTTGGATTCCACACCCCTTACTTTGGTTTATCAGTTAAGCTACATTGGTGAAGCAACTTGGCATGCATGGTTTTTTTTTCTCCCTTCTCTCAAATCGTGGAACACAGAGTAGTGTGAGTGCCATATTTATGGCAGAGTTTTATTTATGCTGTGATTTTTTTTAAAATTTATGGAATAAGTGCCCACAGCAGGGAATGGGCATCTATAAATTGTACTTCTAGAAATTGGAATGCCTATTTAAACTGTATTCTGGCAGGGCCAAAGGCCCCAATCTGAACTGAGGCATCATTGTGTTATATGCTTTGTAAATACACAGGAAGCTGATGTTCTGAAGAGCTTTCAAGCCTAAGGCACCAATCCTGTAATAGGCTCTGCGCAGGTGCAGAGGTAAGCTTATGTGAAACCAGTTGCAGGACTGGGGCTTAATATAATATATAACATCAACAGATCCCAATCATCATCAGCCAGGATCAAACTTATGATTTCTGTAGCTTAATTCATGAGCTTCTACAGAATAAGTTAAAAACGTCTTTTGACCAAGACTGTAAGGATGTGTCTAGACTACAGGTGTTTTTTTCTGAAAAAAGTCATCTTTTTTTCAAAAAAATTTCACCTGCATCTAGACTGCAGCCGTGTTCTTTTGAAAATAAATTGAAAGAACACGGCAGTTTTGTTGATCGTAGTAAACCTCATTCTACGAGGAATAACTCCATTTTTAGAGAGTCATAGTTTGAAAAAAGGCGCTATTGAATGAAAACAGGGGTTTTTCGAAAGAGTGTCTAGACTCTTTCAAAAAAGTGAGCCGCTTTTTTGAAAAATCTTCTTGTTGTCTAGACACTCTTTTTCTTGGTCAAAAGAGGCTTGCAGTCTAGATGTAGCCTAAAAGATTTATCAAACTCATGCAAGTCTATCTGCTACTAGAGGGGGACAGTGTCACCCCAAGCAGACATTGGTTACATACTTCCCTTAGGAGAGGAAGTGCATCCCCAGCTTTAGTGTAATCTCCATTGGCAACCTGGACAAGCCCCCAGTTGTATTGCTGATGGACCCAGTTGGTGCAGGATCAAGCATTGTATCAGTAGAGCTTAGTGCATGAGCTTCTACTGCATGAGCTGAAAGACACACATCTCTTAACCAAGCCTGTAGCAGATTCATGAATCTTTAACACATCTAGCTGCTACAGGTTGCAACCTCCAGACCTGACTGGTTCCAAACCAAAGAATTTTCTGCACCATTGGAGGTCAATATTCTCTAGCAGCATTATCAAGAAGTCTGCTACTTACTGAGCTGTTAGAGGATATTCAAGGGTAAATTAGAGTTAAACAGCAGCATAGAACACTGAGAGTTAGGACTGGTGGCTGTAAATAGACTTTATGGGATCTCGGGAAACTTGGTCACACCCATGAAAAGTGTACATCGGGCTTACTAAAATTATTCCAGATGATGGATGTTTCCGGACCACAGAGTTCTGGACTAGAGAGGTTCAATATGTACTAGAGAGGGAGAGAATGCCACATCTAACAGGCATGGGTTACAAACACAAGATGTAATAAGCAGACATGAAATACTATAAAATGGAAGTGCAGGGAGGAAGTCCTACTTATAACCTACCTACTCCACATACAAATAACTGTTTACTCATATAAACATACTGACTTTACTGTTACCTATTGCCCCACCTCATCCCTTCTTTCAGTTTATCCACCTATTTCATATTCTCGTAATCCTACACTAAATCCTCTGAGACAGTTGCTTTCCTTGATTTACTCATCTGTACAGTAACTAGCACAACAACACCCAAATTCCTGAAACTGGCCACTCAGCACAGCTGCAGTATCCATACATAATGAGTAATAAAATGTGCCTTATGTAGATTAGCTTTTGCACAGCTTTCTAGTTCTGAATCATTTAACATATATATAAATATCAATAAATAATGCTAAGTTGCATCAGAGAGAGGACTCTGGTTGTTGTTAATTTTTTCCCACTTATCTTTCCTCTGCATAAGGGATAAAAATAGGTTTGTGTTGCAAATGCCAGGCAGTCTGTCTCTTCTTAATGACACTTTTGCTGTAATTCTTCTAATTCCATGCTCCTGCTTGAAAAGGTAACAGTGAAACAGTATATAACCCATTTTTGTAGTCATCGGCAGCTAAATTAGTTCATTTGTTTCCACAGATTTAATGTGCAGTGCTATTTAATCCCTTTGGGAAAAAAGGTGGCTTCCCCACATTGAATGGCTTGCCCATGCACCACATCACACATTTTAAAATAAGCTTAAAAGTTAACATTGGGAATGTCCTTGGTTCCGTTTAACCGCCACGTTTTATGAGCCATAGGCAAAATATTCTTTTGTCCAAGTGTTTTAACAAGAGTCTGTCTGCCACGTTTTACTGAAATAGATGAACACGCAAAGGGGACATGCCAGCTGTGTGCTTTTCAGTATCCTTAAAATGGAGTTTAAAAGTCCTCTGTTATATGTAACCATTCCCATAATGGGTTTTTAACAAGCACTGGAGCCTCTAGCACTCAAATGTTAATCTCTATCCTATTTTGCTAAAGGAGTAACTATAGTAGTTGACATGTTCAATAGACAGTATGACCCCTTGACTGATGTCTGTCATCTTACGATTTTTGCTTTAATGTTTTATGTTATCAGTATTCATATACATAAACTTTTCATGAGTATTAGCAAATCTTATTTGTAACATATATTTGTAATCTTTGATCAAACTCAAACATGTTATTTAACTTCTCATGATCTATATATTTTTTTGTAATTTCCAAAAATCGTAACCAGATATCATAAAATCAGCTAGAACCTGATAATAAGACTGATAGCTTCTTTTCCCATAGGCATGATTTCCCATATTTTGTTTCACCAGGTTACTAATGTTGGGGTTCTCTCTCTTTGGTATCACACATCTGATTTGTGTTGTCATTGGGTTGTCTGGAAATCAATAACATTGTTTGGACAATAAATAATATGGGTTCTGCGGGTAGTCTAATTTTAATAATTTTGAAATTTGGCACTCAAATACCATCGGAATGAGGGCTACATAAGAACCTATGTAGAAGCAGATTTTTAGCTGTATTCTTGGATTTGCTTGCATTGCTTTTGCTGCTGCTGTTGTTGTAATTAAGTTTGAAAGATCTCAGTGGGAAAAAGTGGAAGATGTTTGGCCCTTTCCAGGATATGCAGTGACCCCTTCCCCCACTCCTGAAATAACAAAGCCACTGCTATTTGCAGTAACAGCAAGCAGTTATTTCAAAGCTGTGGTCATGTGCTCACCCTTATCCCTGTTGGCATTATACTGTTGGCAGAGGCATTGCATGAGGCTATGGAGCCAACAAAATCCAGACCTTTTGGTCCCTGGAAATGTGAACCACAATGATGAAAACTTGCACCAAGATTTCATCCTTAAAGCTATAAGCTCTCAGGTCCCCAGCTATTGTTCTTATTGAAGTTCTCATTTGCCCTGTTCTCTGAAAACCTTTTCCTTTTCAAATAGGTTTGTCACATCATTTGCATTTAAAGGGGAAGCAAGAGGGTAGGAATCAAAAAGAGATTTCTTTTAGGATTGCCCTAAGCTCAGAGTGTTCTGATCATTTCTCCAAACAGCCACATTTAGGGCTGCCAACCCTCCAGGATTATCCTAGACTCTTCAGGAATCAAAGCTTAATCTTTAATTAAAGATTAGGTCATGTGATGAAAACTTCAGGAATATGTCCAGCCAAAACTGGCAACTACAGCTAGTTATTGTGTTATAAATTCACATTTCTTTTGAACCTTTCTTGAGAAAATGAACATGATTGGCAACATCTCTTTGACCAGCTAAATCAGTATATTTAATGTGAGGAGATACAGCCTGGCAAATATGCCAAGAACCGAGAAACCAAGGTGAGACATTATGGAATGAGTATGAAATGGGGTGAAAGGTAACATTCCAAATAGAGGGCTAGGAGCAGGAGCTCTATAGGTCTAATAACAGAATTTAATAAATCACAAATAAATTCCTTGAACTGGAAAATGGATTGAGTACTAGTGCCAGAATCCAGATGCTTTCAAAGAATGCCAGGCACTCCTCAATAACCTTAAGGAGGTAAGAGGCCTACGGGATAATCTACCTAAAAGCTGTTGGTTCTGTCACTGATCTGATGTGTGACCCTAGCAAGTCACTTCCTTGGGGTATGCCTCAGTTTTTCCTCTCGCTTTGTCATCTCTACTTGAATTATAATATCTTTAGGGTAGGGACTGTCTCTCACTGCTTGTATGTACAGCATGTAGGACAATGGGGCCCTCCTCTCAGCTATGCTCTTTAGGAATCACAGGAATAAAAATTAAATATAGTTATTCAGAAGAAAAGATAGGAGGGTCAAACACTTTCGCTTTAAAAAAAACTCAAAACAGAAAAATTTGCCTGTAAACGGTAGAAAACCAAAAACTATTCTGTTTTCTGATAACTGTTTTTATTGTTTGCTTTTCTCCAAACTCTCTCTATGAAAACTTTCATTTAGTGTCAGGGCTGAGATATAGTTAGTCAAGGCCCAGTAGTTATCTAGGATAGGGGCCACATCACCAGATCAATCAAGGTTCAGAAACAGGAAGTTCGGAACCAAGATTCGGATACCAGAAATCAGATAATCAAGAGATTGGGATTGTGAGATAAAAGCAGCTAGTACAGGATGAGCAATCCAAAGCAGGAAGGAGCCCAGTTGGGCAGCTTCCTTTTCTGCCTTCCAGTTTCAGCAGCGCAAGCAGGCCAAGTAGAAGCTCCAGTGTTCCACGACTTCCACCAGTCAGGGCCCAGAGGTGAAAATTGTGAAGAGCAGTCCTTAAGGAAGTTCTGGTTCTAGTTGATGGCAGTAAGACAACCGGTAGAACATTAGAGTGTGGTGTGGTGTAATGATCCCCAACAGACCTGAATTTAAGACCTATAGGTCATGACAATTCATTGAAAACCTAATTTTCTTTTAAAAAAAATTTTCTGGAGATGTTTCAACCAGACCTAAATTCAAATAGTAGTAATAGCAATGGAGGCTTAAACCTTGCAGTGCATAGTTCACCCAAAAAGTAACAGAGAGCAAAACTTTTTTTTCCTGAAGTTCAAAAGCACTCCATTAGTGTGTATTTCCTGATCCCAGGAGGGACCAGCAGTGGACATCCCAGAATATTGTGAGATTATATTAACTCTGTATTTCCAGTCCATTTGTAGTTATAAAATGTTAGCAATCCTGGGAGAGTCCTAGCCCAGTATCTGCAGGTCTATATGACTTTGATAAATCAGGTAATCAGCTGAATATTTGGTGGTTTAGCCAAATATCCTGAAGTCCATGGGATTAAGTATCACAAAACACTAAATATGTTCATATCCATAAGATTATTGCTTTATTCTGCAAGGTTTCCAACTTGGTCTGTTAGAATTTTATTTCACTAAGCTCAGACAATTCATTTTATCTCCAAATGGCAAAGCTTGTGGAATGCCATTTTTATGATGTAATGCTCCTTTGTAAATTCCTTAGTTATTTTTTTCCACTGAAACTCTTGTTGAAAATTAAACTATTAAATGTCGTGTAAACATTACTGAATTAGGATGTTAACATTTTAAAATTGCCTCATTTCTCTTTAATGTGTTTTTGCTGTTTTCCTTGCCTAATTATCATTCTTTTCAATATTTATGTTAACGTGACCTTTCTCTGATTGAATGGGTTTAAATGCTTCTGAAGTACTTACAGCATCATGATTTTGAAATTAAATTATGTCGTGGAAAGGATTGCAATGACATTCATAAAGTAGCAAGAGGAGGGAAGGAGGCCTATATTTTGGCCCGTACGAGTTAGGCAAAATTCTGAAAGTAACAGATGAGAACTATTTCAATCAAAGGGAATACTCATTAGATAGCAGCACTGACTTTTGTTTCCTGTTAGAAAAGACTGGCAAGTAAATTTCAGGCCTTGTCAAAGTTGCCAAATTCACCAGCCCTGAAAGCTTAACCTGACCAGCTGGATATCGCTTTGATTTACTGCTCCCACTAACACCAGTGGAGTTACCATGGGAATGAACTTGGCTCAGTAGGCCTACTCATGTGAATATAGGCAGCAGGTCTAGGTTCAGGCTTTCTAGTTGAGTTCTGCTTCAGGGACACATTCGGCTCTCTTAAGCTCTGTGAAGTCAAAGAGTACACAGTCTATAACAGTAAAAGCTGACAGTTGAGTTTGCCCTTAAATACTGGCATTTGATTTACTTTGCTTTTTTTTGCACACCCTTCAGAATGGAGGTTCTGGCAGAAGGGTAACCGCTCACTTTAGCAGTGTGACAACCCCCAATCCTCTTTGTCATGCACATGATCTCCAGAATACTTTCCTTACCCGCATTTGGAGGAAGAGTTTGTAAGTGGACAGAGGAATGGAAATAAGACAGGACGAATGTGGAATATTGGACTGGACTAAGGGAAGAGAGAAAGAGTTAGGAAAAGAAAAGTAAAACCAGCTGGGGGAACAAACTTTCAGGCAAGATTTTTTTTTTTTTTTTTTTTTTAAGAAAAAGGATGAAAAATCAAAGGTTGAGACTGGGAAAATGCTGGATTCTGGATGATTAATGTAGAAAGAAGAGTGGAAAACAGGAAGCAAAAAGAGAAAGATTAGTGGGAGGAGAGAGGAAAACAGAGGGGGCAATCTATTTTAGACCACAAACTCATATTATGCAAGATTTTGAATCTTTGATTTATTATCTTTAGATTTGCAAGAGTACAGGAAGACAAGGCCCCTATCTCCTTATCATGAATTACCAAACCAGTGGAATCTAGCAGCTAGTTTAAACAGCCTCCAACAGAACTCAACCCACAACAAGATCCTTTAGGATAATGCCTAGCTCCATCCCATAACAAATCCTAGTCCCTTTCCATCTCCTATGCCCTCACAGCAGGTGTAAGTGGGTGCACCTAGCAGTGTGACCTCTTGGTCAATAGTCCTCAGCCACTTTGGGCTAGTAGTGAAAGCAGGTGGCTCAAATGCCTTGAGGAACAACAACTGAAAACATGTAACTTTAGTAAAGAGGGCTGATGCCCTGACATGCAACCCTGAATTGTGGTACATCCTTGCTTCCTTTCTGAAAAGTTGGCAGATGTGATAGGGATTGCACTGCTAGCCTCTAGGTAGTTGGTTAGTGGCACCTCACTGAGGCGAGATGCTGCCGGTAAATTGTATGAATTACTAGATAGTCCAGAATCTCAGGATGAGAAATGATAATGTTCACCAAGCTTGTTCTGCCCAACAGGCCTCGAGTTGCTGTGGATCAATGCCACTAATGCAACTCCCATCCTCCTACTCACCTCCCACATGACCTTAGCCAGATAAACAGTAAACACACTTTGTTGCCATAGAACACACAGTACTGGTCCATAAGACACATGGAGTTCTAATTAGTGCACTGGAAGCTTACAGGCAAGGGACTAAAATTAAACAAGACTGCAGAGAGCTTTACGGAAAAAAGCCACCAAGACAACACCCCCCCTCCCCTTCCAAAAAAAAAAGCATTTTGTGAGGCGGGTGCCAGGGAGGAAGAAAGAGAATGCAATCATCTTTTTTATGGGAAAAGATGTCAAACTGTCATGTTAGTCTCCGCTGAGACTCCAAGTGCTAACGGTTGCCAGGGTAACTGTTGTGCCAAGCCTCAACACTTATGTATTTTTCCATTGATAATTGCTAATGTGAACAAGTGCTGGCTTGCACTTTACACCTGCCTGGCTTGTAAGTCTACCTTAATTGGATGTGCCAAGTTTGAGGAAAAAGTAATCTGCCCTTTCAAGACAAGTGACAGGTAGATGAAGTGTTGTTTAGGCCTTTATTGTAACAATTTTGCTGACAAAATTACTATGAACTGTCTTCCCTCAGTGCACATATACTGCCTTTGTTTATTGAATGCAGAGCTAAATTTGCTGCCATTATTAAAGTAAATCTGGCTAAAGTTTTAAAAAGCAGTTTGGTGCTGCATGCAGAAATGTCACTTTGACCTCAAGATTCAATGCAATTCATTTTAGTGGCTCAGTGCATTTTATTGCATGCATATATGTGAAAACTCTTTTGGAAATGGTTCTCCCTTACTCCTCTCAACCAACATCTTAACAAGTTTTTTTTTTCATGGTCTGAAGTTGGTTGATTAAATGCTGGATCGCTTAGGTTAAAGCAGTGTACAATTTATAGATCTATAGGACAAGAATTTCGAAAGAAACAAGTGAATTTGCATCTCTGTTTTTGGATGCCTGACTGAAGACCCTTTAAAGCAGTGGTACCCAAAGTGTTCTGTCACATGCATACCATTACCAGTGAGGAATTTGCCATGCACCCCTCCATTACTGCACAATTGGCTCAGCAGAGGAGCTTGGGCTGAAGGCAGAGCCGGGGCTAAATTGAAGATAGGGGAGGAGGTATGGTGAGAGGTGGGACTGGCTAGGAGACAAAGGGAATGAAGGAAGAGATCAGCTGGGGCTAAGTGAGGGTCAGGCACAGGTGGGGACCATAGTTCCCTCCAAGCTGTGCGCTCAGAGGAAATTTCTACTCCACCCACCTTCTAAGCAGAGCCGTGCAAAAGTGTGGCAGGAGGCAGGCAACTGCTCAGGTGGCAGGTAGGTGGCTGCTCCAACCGGTCAGGGCTGAAGGAACCTGTGGTGGGTGGGCGGGCAGCTGCTCTGGCCGGGTGGTCAAGTTGCTGCTGCCAGAGGTTGGGGTTAAAGAGATTCTTCATTCCCATTAGAACAGAGAAGGGAAAGGTACGAAAAAAAAAAAAAAAAAAAAAGGAAATGCTCAGAGTTGAGAACTGATCCTGGATGTGAAGCCCTCTTGCTGTGTATGCTGGATGAATGGATCACTGCCAAAAATCCATGCCATAAGTAAGTCTGGAGCTAAGAGCTCTGTTGTCTTTTATTGCAGCCTTGAAGTATAGGAGGTATTGTGTGTAGTGAGCTGGGAGGGGAGAAGGTAGGACTATTGCAGTTTGCTTTTATTTGTGTCCCGCTCTGCTGATGACTTCCTGTATGACTTCAGGCAATTTGTTGACTACTCCATGCCTCAGTTTCCCTGTCTATAACATAGGGACATTTTGCCTCAAAAGCATCACAGAAGGTTTGGGATGCCTTGTTCATTTAATGTGGGCAAAGTGGCATGAGACTGCCAGCACCAATGGGAAACAGTTATCTGCTATATTGAGTGCCTAATCTCACTTTAGCAGGTCAAGCTATGGGCTTCCTCCCCATTGCCAAAGCACCAAATGTGCATCCATGCCACCCCTGCCCTCAACTTCATGCCCTCATGGCTCCTTGCCTGGAGCTGCAAGAAAAGGGAAGCACAGAGTTGCTCCTTTGGCAGGGGAATTCTCCCATTGGGTAAGTGCCACAGTGGCATACAACTGAACAAGCGCCCATGACGTCATTGTTGGTGCACAAGACAAAACTCATTCCACTCATGAATGGAAAATCTTAGAGAGAACACTGGTGGGGACACAGTGAAGCTGGCTGCTGCACTTTCTCCACCCCTTGTGTTGGCTTCCTAGATCCCACTGCTTATCCCCTGAATGTTCTTCTGTGCCCTCCTATGGAGGCATGCCCACAGGTTGGGGACTACTGCTTTAAAGGATGATTTTTAAGGCCAGCGCCTTCTAAATATCAGGCCCCTATAAGGTGTCACGAGCTGAGCACCAAGGAACTCAAAATCAGTGGTGACTTTTGCCCAGTAGGATCTCATTCTCTAGTCAGCTATTTTCATAGTTGCACTGCACAATCATATAACATCTCTAAAAACAGATAAGTCTCTTCAATGCTACAGCATCGCCCTCCCCCCAAAAAAACTATAGGAAAGTTAGCATGTTTTGTGATTTTTTTTTCCCGTAAGGGGATTACAGGGCTTGTTATGTTCAGTTCTTGTTTGCTTTTCAGAACTGTGTCAAGTCTGGCCAGCTTCTCTTCTAAGTGCATGCACTCTCTGTAATTCTGCATTTCTTTGAAGTTGGTTTTTCCCAGTGCCTTGGACTGAAGTAAAGCTTCATGAAACTGATATGCAAGAGAGAATTAATATCTGAATAAATACATAGCGCTTATTAGCAGCTTGCATCCAAAAGAGCTCAGAACACTTCCAAAAGGCGAGGTTGCTTTATTTTATTTTAAAAAATGATGAAACTGAGGTACCGTGAAGTTATGTGGCTTGCCCAAGGCCACCCTGTGAGTCTGAGAGAGAGGCAGAAGTAGGATACAGGCCTCCTGCCTTGTTGTCAAGTGCTCTAACCACTGGACAACTCTGCCTGCCTTGCATACAATCAGATTTTTCTGTGGTCGTATAGGCTGGATGGTGAAATGCAGTAGCGGTTTGCTCCTCAAGTATATCTGCTTATGACAGTGGGACTAAGAGGGCTAAAAACACATTTTGGTGTGAGTAAAGGTGGCACAGTCTGGCCCAGAATAACATGTCGAAATGGTATGCTGGATAATCATATTAAAACAGGAGTTATTTACTCCCAAATATATTCTGATGGTCACCAACCAGCATACTAGAGATAATCATTTCCTCTCCAACAACAGTGTGGCTCCATGGAATTTTTATTGTCAAGTTAGTTGAACCAATTATATGAGAGAATGAGGGCTGCTGAGGCTGCCCAGGGAGGTAGGGTATTTACTATACCTCCTTTACCATATATTTATTCCCCATATCAGGGGATGTCTATCTGTTCTTTGGCACAGATTCTCTAGGCTTCTTTCTACCCTGACACCTTTTGAGGGTTGCAGAGATGTGACTGAGGGACAGAATTTGGGATTGGATGGATGTAACTGAAGGCAGAATATGGTTCCTAGAATGTGTAAGCAGCAGCCTGTCATGAAGCATCCGTTGGCTGAGCATTTATTAATGGCCACTACTTATAGGAGAGCGAGATTTCACATCGTCGGTCACTAATACTGATGGAGGTTGAAGCATATATAAAAAGCTGGTACTCGAAGAGTGTTTTTCCCTCCTTCTCCAACATTAACAAAAGCAATTTTATTCACTTCTCGGTGGAAAAATTGACCTAGATTTCCAACTCTACCACTGAATTGTTTACAGAAGCATCTATAGAGGGAGTTTACCCCTTAATGCTACTAAAATAGAGCAGCTTGGATATATGTTTAGGAGAGAAGCAATACAATATCAAAGATACTTTAATCATTGAATCTGGCCATAATGAGGAACAAACCACTTAGAAAATTTTGGAAAGTGTCATAAATATGCTATAACAATGAGTTCATAATCAGATAGGAAGCTGCTGTTGCTTATACCAGTGTTTCTCAACCTTTTTATATAAAGTACTTCTTTTAAAAAAAATTATAAGTACTCCCAGTACCTACAGTTTTCAGACACACACATTTTTTTTTTACCTTTGCAAAACATTTGTTTAAACAATTTAATCGTAGCCAGGCAAAAAATGTAGATAACAGGAAAAAAAGAAATGATAGAAATTAAAGCTGGAAAAGACTTAGATATTGTGAG
This sequence comes from Pelodiscus sinensis, assembly GCF_049634645.1. NCBI lineage: Eukaryota > Metazoa > Chordata > Testudines > Trionychidae > Pelodiscus > Pelodiscus sinensis. The sequence goes on from NC_134711.1 coordinate 314,854,990, forward strand.
ACATCTGGGCTTGATGCTTTCATTCACTCTAATTTAAGTCAGGAGTAATTTCAATGAAGTCAGTAGTGAAGTAAGAGGAGAATCAGGTATTCCCTAACTATATTTTTGCAGGTACTTTGACTTATCCAAGTTTAGTTGATATAGACTAACTGATAGGTCGGTAATTTTTTCTGCTCTTACATGCCAGCTTTTTAGATTCCTATATCATCTGTCTTCTAATCCTTGCTACAAAGAAGTAGGAGTATTCCCACCAGCAGTGGCTAGCCGGAGACAGGGTATAGGGTCAGCAGTTCTGCAGCAGGTACAGAAGAAAGCATTGCTATTACTTGTGTTCTCACAGGGGAGCATTAGTAGCTCCTGAGCCTTTGTGTTTCAAGGACTTAATTCACCCAGAGAAGGAGTGTGTGTTTTGAATCCTTTCAGCAAGACCTAATTGTCATAGTATTAATTTGAGAGGGATATGCCATCACTAACCATGGCAAAGATTCTTGCATATGATGTGAATTTTAAGAATTCTGTTTAATGCCTGCTGATCATATAACTATTTTTGAATGTACTATACAGACCCAGATTTTAAAAAAAAGAATTCAAAATTTTCTAGTTGATGGAAACCATATTTACTTCAGTCCCATCTGCTCTTCCCAGTTGTCTTTACAATTTTGTGATCTTCCATTCAGCTCCAGTGGAAGGCAGAAGCAGCACATACGCTTGTCCCCTTAAGAGAGAAGGACACACTGCAAAACTTCAGTGACAAACATTGCCATTTATAAATTGCCATCGCTGATTCTTCCAGGCAGTTTGTCATTTATTTCATTGTCAGGGCTGTATTACAATAGCTCACTGTATAATGCATAAGAATAGGGAAACGGGGACAGATCAGGTCCTTTCTGACTATTCTCGCAAGTCTCCTAAATTAACTAATTTATTCTCTGTGAACAGTGCTGTTGCAAGATAGTGGAGACACCCTATAAATGAGTGATGGACTGATTGGCTGGTGGTTAGTTTGAGATTAGGATTGAGACCAGAGTTGGAGGGTTGGGTTTGAGACTAAATCAGGGATTCAGGGATCAGCTTTTGTAGCCCCAAAATCTCATGAGATTGAGGCAGTAGCTTGGAGAGACTAGCTAACCTTGCCCAGCTTCTAAAACGATGTCTTAGATCTCTTCATGTTTATGGCCTGACAGGTCATGAGACATAAAGGGATAGTTTTGAATTAGAACATAAGAGCCTCTCTGGTCCTGCAAAAAGCTCTGAACATTCCAAGGCACCCTACCACATATTGAGGCATTATTACGACAGTTGCCACCGCCTAAGTGTCACACGATCACCATGGTGTCTGACTTGCAGGTAGATGAGCCAGATATTTTTTTTCTTTTAATTTTTGTGTCAATTAATCTTCACTGCCCATTCCAAAGGCAGGCCGAATACTAGAATACTGGGTTATTGGTTTTAAATGTAATTATCCTTACTCTTACAGGAAAGGTCTAGAAAATGGAGGTGGGTCTGGCAACTTGTCCTGCAGGCTGTGGAGTTTGGTCTCATCTGCTGCTATTGTAGAAAAGTTTCACAAGTACATCTAGCCACCCAAATTGCTCTAGGCTTGAGTGTGAGTGGGAAGCATTATCCCCTCAGTTGCAGGATTTTACATTCACTTTGTATTGATATAAATGACTGACTGTGAGCAGGACAATGAAGAATCAGCCCCTCTGTCTCCAAGTCAGATGCCCTCTAGACCTACTGAAACAAAATGCAGGACTATGTAGCACTTTAAAGACTAACAAGATGGTTTATTAGATGATGAGCTTTCGTGGGCCAGACCCACTTCCTCAGATCAAATAATGGAAGAAAATAGTCACAACCATATATACCAAAGGATACAATTTAAAAAAATTAACACACATGAAAAGGACAAATCACATTTCAGAACAGAAAGGGGATGTAGGGGCGGGGGGGGGACTCCTGTTCTGAAATGTGATTTGTCCTTTTCATGTGTGTTCATTTTTTTAAATTGTATCCTTTGGTATATATGGTTGTGACTATTTTCTTCCATTATTTGATCTGAGGAAGTGGGTCTGGCCCACGAAAGCTCATCATCTAATAAACCATCTTGTTAGTCTTTAAAGTGCTACATAGTCCTGTATTTTGTTTCAGCTACACCAGACTAACACGGCTACATCTCTATCACTATTCTAGACCTACTGTCTCCACTAAAAGTTTGAGCATCCCTAAGCATTGTATTGACCTTAAGAGGCCTTAGTTTTGACAGAGGTTTGATTCAGAGTTCCACGCCACATTCCTCTTGCTTCTCTTCCCTCCCCCTGCCCCCAGCTCCCCTTCTATATATTTATTTTTGTAGGTGGATTCAGTTCCTTGAGAGATGGGAAATTTTGGATTGGTCTGAATTGTTACAATGTAAGTTGTGCATTGGTGTGAGGCCAAACTAGCTATAGGCAGACTAGGCAGCTGCTTCAGGGTACAAATTCTGCCAGGGCAGTAAGGGTGGCCAAGCCAAACCTCAGTGGCCCCTGTGTGACAGGTTACACCACTAAGGATGTTAAGAATTGGATAACTGATGAATCGTGTACTCAATACAATTTGGATCGACTACATGATTAGTCGATAAAGGGCCCCATTACAAATCTGCAGTTTAAATGTAGCAGGAGCTGCACATGCAGGCAGCCGAGTTCCTACTACATTTAAACAGAGCCACAGCAGGAGTCGTTCCTAGACCCGTCGTGAGCTGGGACTGAGCAGTCCTGGCTCACACCAGTTCCCAGATCTCTGTGCCTCTGCCTCCCTTCTCTCTGTGAAGACAGTGTTGGGGGAAACTGGCTTTTAATCTGGCTCCCCCCAGCACTGGCTCCTGCTCCAGTCCCCCCCTTGCTGCCTCTGATACAGAGGCAGCAAGGGGGGGGGAGAGCAAATAGATGAGTAGTGACTTGACTACCAGATAAGCCTAGGCCTATCGGATGGTTGACTACTCCATTAGTTGCTTACATCCCTATACACAAATGGCTCAGATTTGGCCAGGCTGCCCTTGTGTTATGGTCGGCTGGTGGCTGGGCAAAACCAGAGTGGAACTATGACCAAAGTTGGATGGTGAAAATAAAGGCTGAGTCAGGATGTCAGGTCCTAATCCTAGGGTGTGTGAGGCCGGTGAAGGGGAATCAGTATCTGTCTGGGAGAGGAGAGGCTTGTGGTGGGGAGGGGCATTGGAGAGTGAGTTTACCCCACAGCTCCTACCTCACACATCTAGGCCCAGCTCTCTGCCCCAGCACTAAGATTTGTTGACTGAGGGAGGGGCTAGCCATGTGACCACCCCAAGAAAGCAATAACGGAGCAGGTGAATATCAGTCCTGCATAATGTTTCAAAGTGATGCTGGGGGCTGATGCCAAGGCTAAATGGGTCAAGGGTTGGCGGGGTGTTCCTGGGTGAGTTATAGAGACCTAGGGTAATAGAAGAAGAGGGGCATTGGTGCATACAGGTGTCGGGGGCATTTGGGCTGACTTCTAGGGCAGATGGACTCAAGTATTGGGGGCAGAAAAAGGCTCTGGGAAAAGTAAGAAGCAGGGGGACAGGAAGAATGAAGTCAGAAGTGGAAAGTAGTTTAGTGATTGTGACAGATGGGAATAAAGGAGGTTTTAAGATTGGGTCTTGGGCAGGGCAAGGTTTGGGGAGAAGCTGTGGGGCTTTGCTAGTGGTGGGAAGGTTTGGCAGGATGATGTTTTATGGGGTACTTGGGAAGATAGGGGTTGATGTGGTGGGAAAGTGGGATGAGTGGGGCACTGGTAGAAGAAAGCTTTGTGATATTTCAGTTTATGTAGTGGGTAGTTTTTGTAGGTTTCTTTGGAGGGATTAAAAGAGGTTGGGTGCATTTGAGGATGAGGTAGCAGGGGCTGGATGGATGTAAATGGTGGCTGAGGTGCAATGGGTGGGAGGAACATGTTGGGGGCTATGTTGGGATGTGGTGAGGGCTGGAGGGGGTGGAGAGGAGGTGGCTGGAAGCATGAGGGTTGTGGCTGGTAACATCTGTGGGGAATTTGGAGTTGTACAGTATGGAGCTGAAGGGAAATGGGTAGGAGGGATGGGGGCTGGCAGCTATGTGGCAGTGTCATAACCTAACTGACTATGGCTGTCCGCCTCCCTTTTCCACAGCCCTCTTCCCCCTTTGCTCTCCTCTTCTCTCCTCCCCTCAGTCTCATTTGCCTCCTCCAACGCTCCCTAACTGGCACTGGCACCAGTCCCAGCTCCACTCATAGCCATCTCAGAAGGACTGTCCCAATACACCTCCCCGCCCCCACCACACACACCCTTACACAGGATAGGGTTCGCTTGCTTGGTATTGGGATGGACTCTGCTTGCAGCCTTTTAGCCAGATCCTGCAGACTCCTCTCACCACCCGACCAGGCTCCAAGGCTGTTCCCTGTTTGTCCTGCTGCTGGAAGCCACGTGGCTCAGCACTTCGCAGGTCCTGGTGCCGCTGGAGGTGGGCTTTTCTAGGCAAGCAGGGCTGTGCATGTGAGTGGTGGGATGGCTCCACTTTGGAGGGGTTGAGCCTCAGTGGCAGTGACCCTGCATGCCAGATCATAATGCCTCGTACTTAAATTTGACCTGGTTGCACTCCCCATCTGCCGCAGCATGCAAGACTGGTTTCAAGCCAAAGACTGACTAAGTGGAGCTGCAGTCTGGTGCTTGGCCCTCTCCACCTCTAGCTTTGCCGCCAAACTATTAGAAGGCTTGCTGTGCTTCTCCAGAAAGTATGGTTCATCCACTACACCCTTGGTTGAGACTCACTGTTGTAGGAAGGGGAGCCATAGTGAAGTTTTGCCTGAGGCATATTGTCTTGAAGCCTCTGGTATAGGGACTGTTCTGGCTTTTTTCTTTTCAGGGCCTAACACAATCGGGCCCTCATTCTCTATGGAGACTTGCAGGCACTCTGATAATGTAAAAATAATAATTCAAATATGTAATAATAATTTTATAGGTGTGGGTATGTGCATAAAAACACACCTGCCTAGTTTGTACAATTTCTTTTTAAAGAGGGGAGAAACCTTTCTGTATAAATCAAAGAAAATGACACAGATTGAAATAAAAAGCAATTACATTTTTGGCGTCCTCTTAAAACAGGTGCTATAAAATAACCATATGGCACATAGGTAGTACAATCTTAAAATGTCGCCAGAATCATGTGGGATTTTTTTCAGACTTGAATATGGTAGAAAATGAATTGTATCTCTGAGATTTCAATAATTTTTTTATGCCTTTTTCCTTTTTAGGATGGATGCATTTCATCACATTAACATATGGCTTGCTCTGTGCTTCGTGGACTCTGAAAAAAACCTGTAATGAAGGTAAAAAATGACCGACTATAATTTTTGTGTAAACTGGTGGTCTACAGCTTTTTGTGATGGAAGGTGTGATGATTGCAGTTACTTAGTTGTGCTCATTTTCTTAGGCTAGGCTGCTATGTCATGCTTCATTTAAAAACTGGAGGCAACTGTTTGAATTCTGAATGCTATTAAGACACTGGTCACAGTAGCTTATGCAGCCATAATAGTCCCTGTGGCCTGTTTTGGCTTTGTGGAGGCCTTGACCCTTAAAATTCTACCAGCTGTGTAAGAAGGGATTGTAACTTGTGCAGTCATTGTGTTATTTCAATGAAATTCATCCTGAAGGAATATTAAGGCCTCAGAACCCAGACTGAGATTTTCAACTCTCCAATTTTGGATAAAAGTTTGATAAGCACTAACATGGCATAGTACACTAATCCCATTAAAAGTCATTGAAATTTAAGAGACTTGCTAACCAAAGTCCCATTGATTTTTTTTCAGTAGGACTTAAAATCCTAAGTGACTTATGAGCTTTTGATAATTTTACCCATAAGAAACAAGGAGTCCTGTGGCACCTTATAGACTAACAGATTTATTAGAGCATCCAATACATTTGTTAGTTATAAGGTGCCACAGGACTCCTTGTCACTTTTGCAGATCCAGACTAACATGGCTACCCCTCTGATACTTTACCCATAAGAGTAATTTTAGGACTGGTTTCTTGATTGATATATTTCTTAAGCAAGGTGCATTTTGTTAAATGTACTAGAGTTGCATAGGTAATGCCTGCAGTTCAACATGAAAATATGCCTTTAATTCAGTTGCTAAGTGTAGCGATATAGACTGTGGTTTTCAGAGGCTCTTAACTCTAAGGAGTTAAGCATCCAAATACTAGTGAAACTCAATGGGCGTTGAGTGCCTAGCTCCTTTGAAAATCCAAAGCATAAGCAACACTGAAGGTGTGCTTACATTTAAGTTAAATGTAGGAAGTGGGACCTGAATCATTCCTAGAACTACACCAGCTTTTCTGCTTTTTGTTGAGTTTACCATCAGTACATGCTACATGAGGTTACTGTAACCTAAAAATCTAAGCCCCCTGGGGCAGCTTGTGGTGAAGAAATAACAGTGCACTTCTATGTGTGAGTAAGATAATAACAGGATAAGAGGCAGGGACAGAGTCTCCATAGAGGTCTTTCAGTGATTAGCTTCTTGCTGTTCTCTTCCTTGGTAAATTTTTCAAGCATTGTGCTCATCAGATGTGCAATAGGATTGGAATTCAGCTGAACATAAGTTATATGGCTATTGCCAGCCATGAAAGCTCTCCTACATCTCTAGTCTTAGAGACCTGCATTATTTTAGCTAAATGGATAAGGATTCTAACCAAAGCTTCCCAGGTTTTTGTGTCTGTATGGTTCATTCAATAACTATGTTGGTTGTCTGAAAGATGTGCATTTGTTACAGGCATGCTATAATAAGTGAAATTCCTGCACTGGAATTCCCATCAACGGGCAATAATACATCATTCACTGTGCCATGTTGGTTTTATTCTTGCCTCAGTTAAGATATTCTTTCATAGAATAGTCAATGCCTCCGACCCTACTACCAGGAAATCCAAATGTTTGGCTAGATTTCCTGATGTTCAGGATAGGTATATCTAGTTCAGCATTTGAAAATTAAGTCTTCCCAGCTCTAGGGTTAGGGAAAAGCAGTGGTGACCTTTCATGTCACAGAATATTTTATGGTTACTGTTCTGTGTGTGACCTTTAAAGTTTTACCTAGTAGAGTAAAAAAAAAAAATTGTCATTGAGTGAGCTCTCTCCTAGAAGAACGTACAGAGCAAAAAAAGGCATCCTGAAGCTTGTAAGGAAATTACTAACTTGCAGTTTCCTTACCCACAGTTGTCAGAAATACTCTTTTACTAACATATTATGTTATTGTACTTGATTGCATTGGTCACATTTTATTACATCTTAACATGTAACTTGAGTTGATTTGATGAAACTGGACAGATTGTTTCAAAGACAAAACACAGCAGCCCAACACACACACACACACACACACACACACACACACACACACACACACACACACACACACACACACACACACACACACAGAGTTTCTCTTTCTTAAAATAAAACTACACTTCTAAAATTTCAAGTGATGTTTCCATGTCATATTAGTTAGGGTGTGTCTAGACTACATGCCTCCTTCGACGGAGGCATGTAGATTAGCCACATCGGAAGAGGGAAATGAAGCTGCGATTAAAATAATCGCGGCTTCATTTAAATTTAAATGGCTGCCCCGATCTGCCGATCAGCTGTTTGTCGGCAGATCGGGGGAGTCTGGACGCGATGCCCCGACAAAGAAGCCTTTCTTCATCGACACAGGTAAGCCTCGTGAAACCAGGTTTACCTGTGTCGATGAAGAAAGGCTTCTTTGTCGGGGCATCGCGTCCAGACTCCCCCGATCTGCCGACAAACAGCTGATCGGCAGATCGGGGCAGCCATTTAAATTTAAATGAAGCCGCGATTATTTTAATCGCGGCTTCATTTCCCTCTTCCGATGTGGCTAATCTACATGCCTCCGTCGAAGGAGGCATGTAGTCTAGTCACACCCTTAGTGAGGAGGTTAGGTAGCACTGGAGTGAGGGAAAGTTCATAAAACGGAAATACTGATTCCACTTGTATGGTTTTCAGAAGTTGGGCCTGGTTTTGTGCATTTTACACCAGTGTGCCAGTGTACCATAAACGTAAAGTGGTGGCATGAAGCCTGATGGTTTTAAACAATGACAGCATATTGCTGACAGATAGTTGTACAGTGAAACCTCCGTTAACCAGAATACTTTAAGAGGCATTCTCCCCAGCCACAATTCTGTGTCATCTTCAGACTCACAGGCCTAGTTTGGTTTACCATGATTGGCTTAACAATTTTTTATTTAAGAAGTACTAATCATCTTTAACTCAAAATGGAAATGTGAGACCAACTGACTCTCACTACAAAACTACCAATATTAAAAACTTGAGTTTTACTATTATTGTCCATTGGTTTTTCCTAGGTTGATGGGACCCTCAGATAACCAGAATTTTTAGATAACCGGAACACCCTAATCCCCGAGCGTGCCAGATAATGCAGGTTTTACTGTATAATGTCCTCATACAAATGTTTTCAGTTTGGTTCTAAAATCTTTGAATGCCCACCATTGAAGATTTGTACAGAATTCTGGGGTTTTTTGACAGAGGGTGTCTGGGTATTTAGTTATCAGAAGACATCCAGCCATGCAAGACTAGAGGTATTCGTGATTGATTGCATCTATGTATTCATTCCACACTTCTGAGTGCTGGTAGTTAGTAGCGCATCAACCATGACATTTTTTCCTCCATTGAAGCTCAGAGTGGAAGGGGGAGTGGAAATCATTATACAGGTTGAACCTCTCTAGTTCAGCACCCTCAGGACCTGACAGGTGCAGAACCAGAGAATGTGCTGAACCACGTGAGGTCAATATTGTAGCAAGCGGGTCTCTTTGTATTTATTTCACTGAGGTGAATAAATGGAACAGTGCTTGCAATGCTGCTTAATAATATATGGTTGTACTGGTACACCCTATATAAGCCTATACCTAGCCAAGGCTTATCAGCTCTCTTCATCCTATTGATTCAGCAGGTATAGGGCGTATATGTGTAAGAGCTTAGTTGGCATGAGATATAAATAGAAGTAGCCTCTTTCCTGACAGATATTCCACATAATAAAATAAATCTGTCTTTATTGGTGAACATTTGCTAAAAGTCACAAGTGGAGGGTTTTGACATGTGTGAGGGGTGAAAAGTGAAAGAGTGGAAAATCTATTAATTTGTTTTCCACTTAGACCAAAGAAAATGTTTTCTCCATATCAGGAGAGGAGACAGGCTTATATAGAAATGCTGATATTGTGTTTTCCCTGAAAATTGTATCAAATCTACTGCTAAAAGAGCTCAGTCTTCAACTAGTATGACCTGGCTAAGGAAGCAGGTCCTTGTAAGAGAGACAGAGGTGTTCTCTCCCAGGAATTTGTTTTATGAAAACATCTGCCAATCATTGCATTCTGGTCCATTTTAAAAGCAACAAGTGTAGGCTTCAGAAATACCGTTATTTGTTCTCCTGGGTGGACTGATGTAGCTGTGTTCAGATAAATGGAATAAAACACTGGCAGAGGTAGGGCTTTGGTTTCCCTCCCAGATTCATAGTGTTTAAAGCCTCTCGATTTTATGGCATGACCTGTTGTATAACATGGGTCTTTAAATTTCACCCAGTTTACCCCTGTATTGAACCCTATAACTTCTGTGGCTAATGCATGTCTTCCAGAAAGGCATCTTGTCTTGAGATGAAGACACTGAAATTTAAAATCCACCACTTTCCTAGTAGGTTGTTCGAGTGGTTAATCACCCTTTCTGTGAGTTGATTTCTGATCTTAATTTATCTGGCTTCAACTATCAGCTGCTAATTCTTTTTATACCTTTCTCTGCCAGATTAAAAAGCCCAGAACAGCTGACACAGTAGAGGCAAAAGGGGCAGCTGCTCCTGGCTGCTGAAGCCTTGGGTCCTTTTAAGATCTTTTGGGGCAGGACTGTGTAATACTATGTATATAAATCGCCTGGCACAGATTTTGATGGTACACAACAATACTATTGTGTCTCTATGTTCATATTTGGTGGTTAAGTTATGGTGTACCCTTGCATGAGGAGAAGGGTGAGAGAGAATAAGTAGCCTCACCCAGTGTTGCATGGTCCAGGTTAGGGCTAGGTACATTTACATGCCATGATCATGATCATGTCAGTAAAAAAAAAAAGATGAATTTTGTACTTAGATTTGCTTTCTTTTTCATTTCAACTTTATATCTGTAGATCAAAAGAGCCTCTTTACCATACTTCTGTCAGAAATTTTGCTGCGGTTTTGTTTCTTAATCCTTAATTTTGATGATCTCTTCAGTCATAATTTTCCAATCTATAATAAATACTTATTTGATGAAATAATCAAATACCTGGGAAAAATTCAGGAACCATGTAATATACAATGGAATAAAAGAGAGAACCAAGTGAAATACACTTTTTGTGCTACATTGCTGGTTTGCCATCTCTGTAAAGGTCATGGGTTAAATAATTCTAGGACAACCTAAAGTATGGATGCATGGTCTACTTGTTTTAGTGCTTACACATTTCATAACTCTGGCAGGAACAGCCTCTTCAGAGGGTTGTAACACATCTCTATTTCTCTGGCAGAGAAGGCTACACACACTATGTAGGGGATAGATTTAAGTATTGTCAAGAATCTCAAGCATTCAAAAATCAGGAGTCAGGTCCCCAACAACATTTTTTTAATTATACATTTGTGGTTCTTTAAATTTAAAACTTCTAGATTTTTTTTTAATCTCTCTGGTTCATTTTCCAGTTTACCTCCACAACTTTGAGATGTAGAAATGTCTTCTGTAAATGAAAGCTGAGGTTCTCCAACAATCACATGACTCCAGGAATTAGAGTCTTAAGAAGAACATTAACTAGTTCGAGACTTGAAGGAAGATCATGAACGTTGGCAACACTAGGGATTGGCTTCAGGGATAAACCCAAGAAACTTCAGTCTGTTCACATAAGATAGCAAGAGGCCCGTCTCTAAAGATAACAGGATAGCTCTGTCCCCATGTCGATTCACTTCTTATTCTCTCTGAGACAACTAAGTCACAGTTCAAAAAGTAAGGGACCTTGGCAGTTCTGAATTCCAGTTGTACCAATGCCTATTATAGCTTGAAGAATTACAGTCCTTACCTCTCCTGGGAAAGGGCAACACAAATTGAAGAAATTTAGTTGCAATACAAGTTAAAAGTATGCACTGACTTATATGCTGTGCAAGGGAGAATGCTTAAAGGTGGCTAATGTTATTACTGTCTGATAGAAAATCCGGTTTTAAGGCCTATTTGTTTTCTTATGTCTCCGTGATGTGACAGTCGAAGGTGATGGCTGCAGTTAACAGGAGACATTAGTTACAATGCTGTTCATAAATATAGTTTGTTAGACAGTAATGGCCTACAGGTCTGCTGTTCCCTCTCTTCAAAGGGCTGCTTCTTCCCAGCTCTCTGATTTCTGGATTTCTTTAGGCTTTAAAATAGTTCTGTGATCACACAGGGTATCTGTATGACTTCAGTTTGACAAATTCTGATTTCAGAAGGCCTTGCTGCTCCCAAAAGAATTTGTGGGACAGAGAAGGACACCACTTCTATTTGATAATGGGCACAAGGGCTAGTAAAATATGTAATGTTGGCTTTAGATCAATGTTTCCCAAAGGGTAAGTTCCAGCCTACCAGTGGGTTGAGGGAAGGTTCCAGATAAATCATTACATTCAGGCCCACCATATTAACCTGTCTCTGGGACCTGGTGCACAGTTGCAGCATCACTCAGGTTTGGTCTGGACACTCTACTCTCACGATGGAAGAATTCCTACGCCAAATCTTAATGGCATTGCAATCCTGTTCCTCACAAGCTGTATGTAGCAGACAGCTGGACACAGATCCACAAGATAGGTGCCATCATGGAGGATGGGTGAGAGCAGTGTGGGCTTGCTCTCTGACATCTTCCCTGCACCAACTCACATGTACCCTTCCATACTGAGATGAGATCAGGGTTGTGGTACTGAGGTGGAGGACGAATGTATGGCTACATTGCCACTGCTAGTTCTTCTGGCAGAAAATATGCTAATGAGGGACTCGTTAGCATGAGTCACAATCTCATTAGCATATTTCCTTGGACAGGCATAAGGATCTTGCACAAAATAGGGGTTTTGTGCAAAAAAACCCCGTCCACATGGCTTCTTTTTGCGCAAAAACCTCTTGCACAAAAAGAAATGGCATAAAATATGCTAATGAGATAATGACTCGTGCTAATGAGTCCCTCGTTAGCATATTTTCTGCCAGAAGAACTCGAAGTGAAGATATGCAAGTGTAACTGTTACCGAGATGATTTGAACATGGGCTCTCTGAAGCTTAGTATAGGAATCTCTACCCTTTGATCTGAAAGCCAGCTGCCTCTCAGCCCATGCTGTAGAGGTCTCTTGTTCTTATCTGTTGCAGTGGTCTAGGTGCCACTGCATGGGACAATAAACCACACTAGGTATGTGGGTTACATAAGCAGAGTCTGAATCAATGTTTCCATTTCAAATGTCTGGAATGGGAAAAATGTAGGGTGTGTTTATGTAAATACAGTTTGCCCCTGCTTCATTTAGATGTGTTAGATATTCAGCTGTTAGAATGGTATTTTGCCCATTATAACCAATTTGGATGTTGTGAAGTCACAAATTGTGTTAACACTAAATGCAAGAATTGTGTGATATGGCCACCAATGCTTGCAGGAAAGTCAGACTCTGTTTAACTCAGTTCAAAAGGAGAGACTCTGTCAGTGTAAATACACTTAGATGGAAAGAGGCTCTACTTTCAGAGCCCTATGAGATTAAGCTGTGGGTCGGACCAGGATTCTGAGTCAGCAGGCTACATGTCTTCCACATGTGAACTGTTCACATGTGGAAGACAGGTAGCCTGCTATGTCAATCTCCCCATAGCCAGGCAAGGACCCTTTAATTTCTGAGAGCTAGGCCTAGAACTGCAGGGGCAGCCAGGATTAGGGGGGAGGTTCCCAGTGTCAGCAGCTAGTCCTGTCTGGGCTGTGAAGAGAAGGGACTTCCTTTTCCCCACTCCTGGGTTCGAGTCAGGCCCCCCACCACTGGGAACCTCCCCTGGCTGCAGGAATTGCCACACATCGCTCCCTCCACTTCCTGTCCCCATCACTCCCTAACCGTGGGGGAGGGATATTGTGTACCCACATATAGACGTTTGTACCCAACCTCAATGCATCTAGACTCAAAGAAGTGGTGCCAAACACAAGGTTGGCCTGGGAATAAGACATGCCTGAAGTGTGTGGCATATATGTGACTCCATATCCTACATGCTGTCTGCTTGCCCAAACTGTGCACCCACTTCTAAGAACAGCACTGCCGAGGGAAGTCTTCTACTGCCTTCTGGCTGCTGAAGCCTTTTTACTCCACCAGAAATTGGCAGGGGATGAGCTCTGGCAGGGGATGAGCAACCTTCCTCATTCCAGACTTCCCTTGTTGTCTCCCCTTACCAAAACCTTTCCTCACTGGGCAGAAGCGGCAGGAAAAGGCTGTCAGTGGGGGGGAAGTTCCCACTGCCTGTCCCATTGCCAGCGGCTTTCACTGACATATGTGTCTACACACTGCAGTGTAGACGCAGCCTGCTCTACGCTGCGGTGAGTAGCTACACATACCCTGCATGAGGCCATAAGTGGTGTGTGGTATCAACATTGAACCAAACTGTAGACCCTGGATATAATGGGATCCACTTCAAGCCAGGGAGGTATGGTAGCTCCCCCAGCACCCCCACCTGCAGAACCTATGGTTACCTGTGTCTATTTGCCTAATCAATAAGATAGTTTCAATAATTGTATTAAGGTATGTTGTTTTGGATGCCCAAAACAGAAGAATGAATTGCCAACAATAATAGCAGGGACAATGATTGTTGAGTGTTTTCCCCATACTGACAGGGCTCCATTTGAAGTACTCAAACTTCATCATATAAGAGGAAATAAACCCCCCTGACTACAGTTCATTATGCATCCATCCATCTGCAGAGCTACCAAGAAAAACAAACAATGGCATGAAAAAGAAAATTATCATTTTATGGAGCTGGGGAACTGTATTATGCAAAGCCAAAGATTGATTATATTGATTTATTTTTTAAGGTGGCTGTGTATGTTAGGCTGCTTTTTTCAGTGCCTGCCCATCACATTGCTAACTAACCATGAAATTATATTCTAGCAAAAGTGAATATTGGTTCTTATACTTTTATTCCCTGTATCAATAAACATGACAAGGAAAGTGTTTTACTGTATAGAGAGAAATACACTCAAATAACAACAGTTCAGTATGTTGTTTTGATTCTTTCACCACAACTTGGATTTAATGAAAATTATGGTTTTTGTATGGCAAGCACATGGACTGATTACCAATGAATTACTAAATTACTAAATACCAATGAATATTCTTTCATGAATAACCAGCATTTAGAATAATTATATGCAGTACAGTATAAAAGTAGGACCGAATCTAGATAACTAAACTGGTGGTAAAGCCTTTTAAGGACAAGAGGTACCATCTTCACAATCCCTTTGCATTACACTAAGTTAGCAATTCTCTAGATTATTTGTGATTGAACTGCAACAGTTAGTGAAATTGCTTCCTGTTATTGAGAAATGTGCTGGTTATATTAACATTTGATATAACCAAATATAGTAAAATAGAATGATGAAAGGGTTAAAAATATACAGATGCAATATTAGTAACACAAGCCACTTGCCATGCCAGGCAGAGAATAATTTACACTGACCTATTTTTAAAGCTTTTTCAGCTGAGCTCACTATGAGCAGCCTGATTTGTTACAGCTGTGATGCCTAGTGTACCTACTTAGATATTTTTCCACAGAGCATTAGCAGGGTAAGTAAGCAGTGTCACTAAGACATCTTGCAATGCTAATATGATCATCATCTCCCAGTTCAGGATCATGGAAAAAAATTAGCAAGGAAAACATTTACAGTTATACCGCTGAAAGTACCAGCTACCTGTCAAGTTTCCTACTAAATATGCATATGTTAAACTGGCACTATTTGTAGTGCTCTGTTCATTTCCTCTAAGCATTCCTTGAAGACATTTCCTAGTTGTAGGTATAGAATTATTCAATCAATCTTCATTTTTATAGCACCATTCTGGAAAATCCACTCATAGCACTTTCCAGTAATAGATATAAGAAAAAAAATCCATACTGTCCAATTAAGAATACAACATCTGTCTTCTTGATTATGTATGTTGAAGACATTTGAATTGTGGAAGTTCAAATTGCTTTTTACTTTAAGGAACTCTTCAACTTTATCATTTCTAACAACTGATTCACTAGATACAATACATTTATAGTTTGGCCCTTGCTAAAGTTTTGTTTTGTCATTTCTGTATGGGAGGGATTTCATGCTAGAAAACCATGAATGTTATGTATTCAAATTTGTCTGTCGTGTGTGTGTGTGTGTGTGTGTGTGTGTATATATATATATATATATGAGACACTCTCTGTACTCCAAAAACATAATAAAATTATGTTTCCGTGCACGTGGTCTTCATCCTTCTTGCATGCTGCCATCCTCTATCCCTTGTTTTCAACTATGCTACATCTATCCCCAATATAACTCATCTCAGCAGTCTACTATAGTGTTCAATGCTTCATATTGCAGCTGGAGCAAAATTGAATTTCAGCCCTCTTTCTTTGGACACTCTTGATTGCAGACATTCCTTTCACTCGCATCTCTTGTCTGCCAACTATCACCTCCAAATATCACCAACATCAGGCATTATCTTGACTGCCTTCCTGCTGAAACTCTTTCGTGACTTTGACCTCCATGCATCTTGACTGCTTTGACTGTGGTCTCTCTAAATTCTAACTTCTCAAACTTGAGTCAATCTTAAAAAATATGTAACTGAGTGCTCGTAATACAGGGAGAGGAAGTCCCATTTATTTCAGAACCCAAGAGAAATGTGTCTTTCTGATTTAGTCTTTCATGGGCATGTCTCTGTTACCATGTGAACTAACTATACATTGGTTTACCAATCTCCCTACACTTCCAGATCTTGGGACGGCCACTCCCCATCTCAAATGACTCCTATTTCACTTCCCCCACATTATTTACCCTGATACCTACATTGCTCCAGATTTTGGCTCTCTACAATAACAAATTTAATTACATTTTACACTAACTGAGTTTGTTAGTGATAAGTGGCACTAGTGGGCACTGCCACTAATCTCTTTCTCCCAGGATGCATCTATACCCTAATTTTCCCACTAGTTGTTGGACTTTTTCTCCTGCCAACCAAATGAAAAAGTTCGCTGCCAGCCCCTTTCAGGGTGAACGTAAATCCTCAAATCAAATTAAACTTTGGGGAAACAGTCTCTCACCTCTCCCTTCCCCTTGGGATCTGGATCTGTTCAGAGATTCACCTTCTTGATGCAGCGGGCTCTCATGTATTCATCCATCCTGTTCTCTGCTCTCCAGACCACAATCTGTGCAAACCTTCTACCCTTCTATTAGGAACTTGTCCCTGCTGATGCACATCAGTACCATTCCCTTCTTCTGCCAGGAGATCCAGCTCTTGGAACTATCTATTCCCAGCTCAGATGCCCCCTGTGTTATTTCCCCACCTCAGGGCTACTTTGTGCATTTGTCTAATTGCCTCCCTCTTAGATCCACTCTTCTGCCCCTTTTACAAGCTGCTCTTCTTAGCTTCTGCTCATGCCTCTGAGATGACAACACTACTGCTGGGTTTGGGGAGGCTCTTGTAGTCCAGTCCTCTGAGTTCCCAGCAGGCCCTGCTCTTAGCCTACCAGTTCCCACTCTCCATCTGAAGAATAGACTCCAAAATGTTTCCAGCTTGATTCCAGGCATCAACAGGACTCGTCAGTCCTGCACACCTTGTTACTAAGTCTGTATGAAGGATTACCTAATCATGATATCACGTCCACATTTGGAATCAAGCCTCTTATTAAAACACCTGGGTGAAGCACCCAATGTGGAATGAACCAGAAAATGACTAAAAGATTGGAATTAGACAAATTTGTGTCTATAAATTCTACTGACACTCAGAGCGCTGAGAATCCTTCCCTGGGAATTTGTTAAGAAACAAATTCTTGCCTTCTTTAATAGACTTCAGAATTTTGCATCCATCCAGCCATGCATACGTGCAGAACCACTCACATAAATGTTACTAGAAGAAAAATGTACATACTTCATTTAAGCCATTGGTCTGAGGTGGGGCTGGGAATAATGTGTTCAGTACATTTTCATTTTATTTTACACAAAACAAACAGTAATTGAGGTAAGGACCCAAGCAATGCTGGATAAATCTTCTAGTGTTACTATAAAATTACAAATACACCTATTTATAGTGGGAATGGGCAAAATGTTGCCTGTAAAATGTAAAGGTTTATACTGTAAGTAGACTGTGGTTACCTACTACATCACAGCCAGGAAGAAGCTGTTTATTTTTGACCAACGCTGAGGGTGTGACAACATCAGCACATAGCAAAGTACCTTGTCATCTTAAGGACTCCCTATTGACAAGAGAGAATTTCAGGTTAATTACCTGATTTCTCAAAGCTCTTAGCTATCCACTTTCCAGCCAGTGAGTATTGAACGTTTGTGATCTCTGATTTTTTACAAACCTGTCTTGCCATCGAAGTTCCTAGCCATTTACTGATGATTGTCTTGGGAATGCTTCAACTTTTGAAATAGCAGTGTGTTTTCTACTGCTTAAGATTGTCAATACATTTAACGTGTCTAGCTAGGAAAAGCATGTACTTGTTTGCCAGCTATAGGAAACACAAAGATATAGGTTATTTGAAGTGTGGGATTAAATTTGTCAAACTGGTATGAATATTCTCTAGTATTCCTTACCTCCTGCTCTCTCCTGGTAGAAGCCTCCCTAATTAAATTCATATGACTCTTAGAAGTGTTTGCAGGGATTATGTTCTGATGCAGTTAAAAGAAGAATTTGAATAGGATTCTAAGTAGGTTTGTACACTCTGATGTGTATAATTTGTATAATTGTGGGAATCTTTCATTAATTATTTGCCCTGATTTTGCTTAGGAGGGAGAGGAAGTTGCACCCAGTCTCTGATCCATACAGAGAGAGGGCTTGTTTCACCCTTGCAGGTACAGTAGGAGAAATTTTCCATACACTCGACGTTGCTCCATACGGGGATGCACCATTGGGTGGGGCGAAGGCTTGTTTCCATACTTCTACTCTCCATTGTAGATCCCTGCATTGTCGGCTGCTCTATGCATGTGAGTATGTCATCAGAAGATCTTGCAGGTGGTCTGAGCCTGCCTTTTCTGTAGCTGATCCGGCTTAATTTGTGGGTTGCACCAGTTTGAGTGATGCCCCTTTTATAGAGTAGGGTGCTGTAGATAGCTTGTATCTCTGAATCAAACAGAGATTTCCTGCCATGGAGGAAACTCAGAGACTGGCTTCTGGTACCTAAAAGCACAGGATTTATCACTGTTCTAAAGAACTGTTGTTTTCTCTTTTCAAGACCAGCCATAAGCAGGAAATAAAGTATTCAGAGCAGCATATTAACTAGGATCGAAGGCTGATCTGAAAATGTGACAGCGAAAGAGACAAAAGGAGAGAGTGTGTAAAATAAAAAGCAGGAGACAGGACTGCATAATTTGCTCAACTTACATGGGCTAGTTCTTGGTTTCTAAAGGATTGATTCAGTCATAAAAAGACTCACAATTTAAAAGGCCATTTGTAAATCACCTCCCTCCACAATAACGTGCCGTCTGTAAATCAGACGGCCTGACTTTTGACCAGAGATCTTCAAATTCATTAGTCAGATAAAAACAAACCAGACTGACAGAAAATGACGCTCACATATACACTGCTGCCTCAATATAGAATTGAAAACCCCCGAGCTGCATGAAATGACCGAAACAGTGTGGAATGACCTGGCAAATGACTAAAAGATCAGATTTAGACAAAGTTCTGTCTATAAATTCCACTGACTCAGAGAACGCTGAGAATCCTTCCCTGGGCATTTGGACACTTTATAAGTTGATGCAAACAAATGTTTGATTGGTAATGGAGGGTAGAGAGCAACTAGATTATTTTTTATTTATTTCAAATAGACTCACAATGGCAGAGTCATGTGTTCCATTCTGAGGGCAAGGAGGTAAACACGCAGGATGCATCTACTTAGTGCATTGGGGGTGCCTCCATTTGTGTTCACCAAGACCTGGTTTTTCAATATGCTCCAGCTAAAATGAAAGAGAGCAGCATGTGCATGCATGTAGCACCTCTGAAAGCCAGTGCTTTGGGCACAAGTTCAACAAAACTTTTAAACAGGTGCTCACCTTTAAGTACACGAGAAAAATTCATCCCTGCTCAGCAAAATGCATAGGTGTGCACCCAACATATAATGTGTGTGGTTAATTCTCAGTTACCTCAACTGGACTTAAACACAGGCTAGAAGTTAAGCACCTGCTTTTTTGCTTTGTTGAATAGGGATGAGATCACTCATTTTCTCACAGGTAAGCACTGACTCAAGTGTTGCACTGAATCTTATCACTAAACACAAATTTCCTAATGAAGTCCAAGGCAAAAATCCCATAAGAACAACATAAGAACATAAGAACGTCCATACTGGGTCAGACCCAAGGTCAATCTAGCCAGTATCCTGTCTGCTGACAGTGGCCGATACCAGATGCCCCAGAGGGAGGGAACACAACAGGTAATCGTCATGTGATCCCTCTCCTGTCAACTGTTTCCATTCTATTGACTCTAGCAAGATGGAGCCCAATGCTATCTAACCACTATAATGACAACAGCACCCGAAGTTTGTAAATTGATTCCATGGAGTTGTTAGGAACAATTAGACTTCTTCATCCTGTATTTGTGCGCTGGTGCTAGCAAAACTGAACTCAAAACCCTTTCAAGGTCACTCCATTTGAAAAGAATAAAATCCCCAGTTGCCCTCTGCTGTTTAATCCCAACAAGTTTACACAAAACCTCTACCTGTTACTCCAGCTGGTCCATCCGTTGCTATTTCTTGCATATAATATCTGGCAAAAAGCTAGGTAAAGCCTAGTGAGGATTAGGTAAATCAGCTGGTGTAGGAAGTATCTTGATCACCAAAGGCTTTCTGTGACGTGGTTAGGAGAGAGGGGAAGTCAAGAGACCCAGATGAGTCATTTATTAGAACTTTGGATCACATGTAGAAACAAGTGGATGCGTTAGCATGTAGGAAGGTGCTTCCATTTGAAGAAAGCTATCACAGATAACAGAAAGCAAACCAGGGACTAGATAAATGTGGATAAATATGCAAATATTTAAAGATTTATCTTGTAACTTCCAAAAAGATTTTAAACCAGAAGAAGTTGTGCCTTTTTTCTCTGTGTTTATTGTATCAGTAGCATCAGTCATAAATATCAGTGCTTATGGTTTTAACATCCTTAAGGCAGCTTTCTGTACTTATGCTAGCAACTTTGTTGAAAGTTTAGCATCATTTTATGGACACAAGGCTAATTAGTGGAGTCAATACATAAGAGATATTTTTATCCTATTCACACATATATGCACAACTAATAGATATAGTTAAACTTCAAATGTTACACTGTTATGAGTTCAGGATCAGTTTGATTTCTAAAGCTTCTCTAGATATAACACATTTACAAAACGGGACTGGAGATCTCTTACTTGAGAATTTCTGGCACTTCTGCTTCCAGTGACAGTTTAAACAAAAGTTAAAATAGAACTGACCAGATCTTTTCAAACCTTTAAAATGTTAGTTTCAAAATCTATTCTCAAATTTATGTGAAGACTCTCCGGGATGAGGGCTCCATAGTCAGAAGGAACTCTCACCCCATTCTCTGGAAGCAGATGGCTGGCATCAGGAGTAACAGTTGAGCCAATATCTCAAAATTCTATACAGCCCCAGATCTGTCATGACTGTTTTAGTGGCTGAGTTGAAACTGATCTATTCTTATTAAAAGGCTAAACTTTAGCCTAGGCGGGGATTAGCAAAGGATCCTGGGAGGAGCAAGATGCCCACCTGCCATTAAATATCACTCCATTATATTCTTTGGTCAATTCCTGGGTGTTTAGAAATATTTATTTTTCATGTTTTCGTTCAGTCACAGCCCAGTGTTCTAAGCACTGGCTTATAAATCAGAGTTCACACCAACCTGGTGACCTTACGCAGGTAACTTCATCCTTTTGTCTCCTTCCTCATTTTCTCTACTGAGAAAAACATTTAATTACCCATCTAAAGACTGTTTGGAGAATCACAGTTAATTAGTTAATTAGTCTGTAATGTGCTTTTGGAACTACACAATTATTTTATTCTATTAATATTGTGCCTAAAAGAAAAGTTCTGGGGATCTGAACTCTACACAGATTCGCTTTTTAGTAAGAGGAGGAGGGAGGGTTTTTTTGTTGTTGTTGTTGTTTTTTTTTGCCTCAACAGGCTGGGCAGGAATTTAGGTCCCTAGGCAAAGGGACTAAATAGACAGGGCTATGGAAGTAGCATCTTTCAGTAATTGGCAATTCCTACTTTAAGTCCCAATGGAGCAGTTCTCTTGACTACATGTCAGAGAAGGTCTATTTCCCAGCTCCAAAGTTAGATGGTGATGATGGCAATTTCATGATGTTTTTTGCTATTGGTTTTAACTTATCCTTTTAATTAAAATGTTAAGAAATGGCAAATGTCCTCATAGTCACTTCACGTCTCACTGAAAGTTCAACTTCCCAACTGGGGCTTGAACTCATGTTACCACGGAGCAAAAGTTCAAAGCACTAAAATGGGAAACATTAATGTGTCAAGGAACTGTGCTAGCACTTACCAGGATCAATTTTCCACTTAGGCAGCTTTTGCCCAATTGTGCTAGCTACCACTGAATCCATACCTACTAATGGATCAAAGCTGAAAGGTCAGGAATTGTAAAATCATCAGTTCCCAAGACTCATTAATATTACAATTGCACCCACTAGTGTTGCTATGGTTCAGGATCATGTTGCATGGTACTTTTATTAAAACTTGTTTTTCAAAGGGTTTTACAACCCAGATACAAAAGATTGATGAGATAACAATGACTGGTCGGAGTACCTGTTAAAGAAATAATAGTGATAACCAATAATTTATTTGTAATTTTACCTCAAAATATGAACTTTAACCTGACATGATATTTTTAAAAAGAAAGTAAAAGTTTGTTGATATTCCATGCTCAATTGCTACGGCCCACTTCTTACAATAAATACATGAATGAAATAATAAAATAATTACCATTTGAAAGCTGACTATTGAATGAACTTCTTTAACATGTCAGGAAATAAATTTAATGATCATAATTGCGTATTACAATCTATTATGAGCTGATATGTCCTACAATGGAAAATACAGTTTGAGGGAAGTTTATATAGAAGTCAGTGAACAGCACTTTCTTGTTTTTGGAGCCATGCACAATATATCACACACACTTGAAGCTATGTTTTTATTCAGAAGTATATAGAATTATTTAATAAAAATAAGCTTGCAGTAATCCACACAGTAGGTTAAAAATCCCCTGGTAGGTGTATAGCTTTAAACACGTTTTAAACAATACTGTTTTGTCTGAGTTGAAATGTACATATTATAATTGAATACATATATCTGTAACATTTACAGATAAGAGACTATCATCTCTCTATGGTCTAATTTTAAACTTTCTGCTCCTTATATATCCTTTTCTGATGATCACCACTAATTTATCAGTTCTGAGGGAAGCTAGAAGCAACTACTATATTTTGCCTAATTCTTTCCATTATAACAGATTCTGGTAATTTATTTTCTCAGAAGCTGTAAAAGTAGTGTACATTCAGTATATCATACAGTCTTTACATGATCCATACTATTTTTATCCACTGAGCCTCTGTCTTATTCAGTGCACAAGTTGAGCACATTAGGCAGAATTAAGTTTGCAAGAGCAGCCATAAATGAATGTTCAGCTATGCACCCTAAACATCATTTGTTATAGCAGCAAGGTGGTGGGAGTAGGGATTTCTATGTAAAAATAATATATATTGTTTTAAATCTTATTGCCTGTTTTATACAAAAATGGTATACATAGATCTTTTGCTTTGTTTTTTTTAAAGCCTCCTTTTATTATAGTTCCCATTTTTCTGATATTACTCATTGTTCTTTTACCTTTTAAAATAGTATAATAAATGTCACAGGAAATTAAACCACAAAAGCCATAAAGGTCTTTCTAAAATCACGAGGCAGGAAATCCAGAGTAAAATTCACCAGTTTTATCTATGCATAGCAGTGGTCTCTGAACAGCTGATAAATTGACATGTATTGGACATTAGTCTGATTTTCCAATCCCTCACCCATCAGTAGTTATGTTCCAGTTAAGAGAAGAAGTTCAAGAACGCATGTCCTTCTTTTCTCCCCTTTATTAAAGGGACAACAAATGGCTCACAGGGAGCTAAGGTGGACCTTTCTGGTGAGAGTCAAGATAGGACAAATCCCCATCTCCTGTATTCACCACTGGAATACCAGATTTTGGTTGAGACACTTTGCTTCATGTGTCATACAAGTGCCAGTCATTTAGTACTGTTAGTATTTGCTCAGTTTTAGCATTGGTGGATGAAATATATATTCCATTTGAGTCATTTGCTCGGGAGAAAGGAGTATTAAAATCCTTTTGCACCAGGAGCTGGCTTTCCTTGTTATGACATCCGAATGGACATACACGTTGTCCTTGCCAAAGCATCAAACACTACTGAACAGTCTCAAGCAACACTTATCTGCACTGTACAAATAGATTTTTATGTAAAGAGCACATGGAGGATAGGTCCATCAGTGGCTATTGGGATGGAGAGGGATGCAAAACCATGCTCAGAATCTGGGAATAGCCAACAGGAGATGGATCACTTGATGATTTCCTCCCTGTTCATTCCCTCAAAAGAATCTGGCATTGGTCACTGTTGAAAGACCAGATACTGAACTAGCTGTACCATTGGTCTGAACCAGTATGGCCATTCTTATGAGCAATAAGGTCTTTGAGTAATAAGGTCATGCAGCATGCAAGGCACTGCATTCAGCCGTATGGAGTGGAAATACATCAACTACACAACGGTCATCTGAAGAAGTGGGCTCTGCCCCCAAAAGCTCATGATATCATCTACATGTTTCGTTAGTCTTTAAAGTGCTACCAGACTATTTGGGTTTTTTAAAGTTTATCCTGTACAGACTAAATCGGCTATCCCTCTGAAGGTCCTCAGTGTGCACCATAGTGTTAAGGTACATTGGATTAAGTAGCCTTAGTTGCACATTTCACCATGGACTGGCCACTCAAACCAAAGTTCAGTATTTTTATGAATGGGACTCAATCTTTATTGGAGAAAAAAACATTAATTTGAATCCAGAATATCTGAATACTGCTTATAGTGTACTAATAAAACTGGCTTGTTCCTGGTAAAATGTCTTAAAATTCTTCCATTGTTAAGCTATGCTGGTTTCATCCTGTTGATTGTCTCAAGAAAAGTATTGGAGATGGTCAACTTAGAAAACATAATTATTTCATCTTCTGTTGTCTAGTCCCAGGTTCTGGCAGTCAAAGGTTTGGGGACACCCAGAGCATAGGGTTGCATCTGGGCTAACAGCCATGAATGGACGTGTCCTCCATTAATTTAGATAATTCAGTTTTAAAGCCAGTTATTTTTGGCCTTCACATCATCTCCTGGTATGTCATCATCTCATGTTCCAAAGGTGCCACGTGTTATGTGAAGAAATGCATTTAAAAAAAAACCCTGTTGCCTATTAGTTTGGTTAACCTCACTGAATCCCTTGGATCACCTTGTCCACATATTTGTTGAGATCCACCTCCTTCAAGGAATCATAATGGTTTGAGTTATGATTTCCCTTTTAAAAGTCACGTTCATTTTCCCTAACAAATCGTGGTCATTTTTGGATCTGATAATTCTGCTCTTTACTATAGTTTCAACTAGTTTGCCTGGTGCTGAAGTTAGGTTTATTAGTCTATAATTGCCAGGATTGACTCTAGAGCCTCTTTTTAAAAACTGTATTATATTAGCTATCCACTAATCAACTGGTACAGAGGCTGATTTGAGAGAGAGGTTACATACCATAGTTACTTGATGAATTCCTGCTGAAATTCTTGGCTAAATACCATCTGCTCCTGGTGAGTTTTTTGTTTGTTTGTTTGTTTGTTGGTTTGTTTTTTGTTTGTTTAATTCAATTTCATCAGTTTCTTCCAAAGCTGTCTCTATTCACACCATAATCTGGGACAGTTCCTCAGATATCTAAACTTAAAAGCACTGTTCAGGTGCAAGAATCTTCCTCATATCCCTTTCAGTGAAGACTTATGCAAAATATTCATTTAGCTTCACCAGGATGATGATATCTTCCTTGAGGCCTCCTTTAGAACCTCAATCATCTAATGGCCCCTCTTATACTCTGGCAAGCTTCCTGCTTCTGATGTACTTGCAAAATCTAACAGCCGATTTTTTATCTGTAACTAGTTCTTCTTCAATTTTTTTTGGCCTGCCTAACTATACTTTTACACTTACCAGAGCTTTTTTTTCTTTCTATTTTCCTCAATGTGGTTCCAATTTTTTAAATATATTGAGTTTTTTTTGTTGTTGTCTCTAACCACCTCTTTTACTCTGCTTAACCATGGTGGTGGTGGTTTGGTCCTCTTGCTGTTTTATTTTTTTTATTAGGTGTATACATATAGTTTTTAACCTCTGTGGTGTTTTAAAAACATTTCCATGTAGCTTAAACGCATTTCATTCTTGTGACTATTCCTTTTCATTTCTATTTAACTAGCCACCTCATTTTTGAGTTGTTCCCCTTTTTGAAGACAAATTCTATTGTGGTAGGTTTCTTTGATATTCTCCCTTCTACAAGGAATTTTAATTTTAATTCCATTATGGTTTCTATTACTAAGTGCTTCATTACTCTTCACCTCCTGGACCAGATCCCGGGCAATTTTAAAATTGAAAGAGGGGGAAAGGGGGGGTTAAATCCCCCAAAATAATCTCTGGAATTTTAGTTGGGAAGATTTTTCATAATAATTTAAGGGGCTTAAAACTGCAAAGACAGTAAGAAATGTGCAGTGGCATATAAAGGATCCTGAATTCACTGATATTAAATTATACATTTTTGTTATTTATCACTGTTTGTTTCAAACTTTACTGTGAAATCTCAAAACACTTTACATTATACAGATATAGAGTAAAATGCCCTGTCCTTAAAAACCATGAATCTTGTAGTAGAAACAATTGATTTAAGGTTTCCCTAACCCACCTCAGACAGTCTCTCAATGTTGGTATATCTTTTATGACCCGTATTTATTTAGTAGATAGAATTTTAAGGGAATACATTAAATTGCACATAGGATTAAATTACTTGCAACTGATCATTGAAGCCCACAAAATGTAGTTTAGAATTTGATATGGAAACCTGAGAGAGGCAAATACAGTTTAACTGAATTTAAAAAAAATAAAAAATGGTCATTATCAGACTAAATGGCATTTAAACCCGACAAAGTAGAATGAAAATTGAATGAATATACCAAAATAATAGGCTACAGTCACAATCCAGGTTTTGGTGAGCCAAAAATGTCTACACTCATTTTTTATAATGTTTTCAGTAATCTCAGGGGGGTAGCCATGTTAGTCTGTAACTTTAAAAACAAGTAGTCTTGTGGCACTTTTAGAGACTAATAAAAATATATACAGTATCACAAATTTTCGTGGGCAAAACCCAGTTCCTCAAATGAGCTTGAGTGGGGGGGGGGGGACAAGGATGTATCAGAATTATAACAGAAAAGAAGGGGGGGAGTATCTGTCAATTGTAGTGCTGGTGCTAATGAGGCTAATTGAGTGGGCTGGAAGAGTCCCATACTTAGCTTTTGATGTCAGTGAAGTGTTAAAGTGTTAAATGTAAGGGAATCTGGTTTTATAAAGGGCCATCCAGTTTATGTCTTTGTTCAGGCCAATGAAAACCATGTAAAATTTGCACATTAAGGTCTGTTCCATATGCTATTCTCTCTAGTTGGCTTGTGAAATTCCTTTCTAGAAGAATAGTTACTTTTTAATCAATTAATTAGTGCTCAGGCTCAAATGTTCCCCTACTACAGGTTTATGCGTTACCATTTTTGACATCTGATTTGTGTCCATTTATTCTTTGTGCTAGAGACTGTCCAGTCTGACCAATATATGTGGCAGAGGAGCATTGCTGGCACTTGATGGCATATATCACATTAGAGGATGTGCAGTTGTATGAGCCTCTGATGTTGTGGCTTATGTGCTGAAGTTTTCAATAATATTTTTGATAAACATGCTTAACAGTTGCCATTATTTCAGGAAATGAGGGACCAAAAATGTCAGGAAGATTTGTGGTAGGAAACGATTTCTGAAAGTTTTTGAGTGATAAAAAATAATCATGTAGTACATCTCAGCCAGCTCTGGGGGAAAAAATTAGTTAATGCTGATGGTGAATTCTAACTATTGAATAGTGACTAGGGTACTTTAGAACCCTCTTCTTTGTCCCTGTGCACAGTTGTGTCATCAACAGTGTACCTTCTCAGAATCACCTGCCACGTGGAATACTTTTCATATGGCATTACTTATCAGCAATTCTCCATTCATTTTTAAATAAATTCTAAAAGACAGCTCTCATCCTTCACTTTTACTTCTTAGCTTCTCTTTTCAGCTTTTAATATTTAGTGCTCTCACTGTACATTTGAACTGGAAAAAGCTTTACAAGGTAGAGTTTGTCTGAAAGGTGTTCCACGAAATCAACTAGAATTATATTACTATATGGTATTATTTTAAGTGTTAATTTTCACATACCTCTGTGCTTTCAGGATCTTCCTGAAACTGGGAGTACAATATAAAGTTCCATTGTTGAACTGATCACTTTTTTTATACCAAGAGAAAAAAGATACAGAAGAGGCAGCTAGGGAGATAGGTAGCGTAGGTCTCCAAGGAGGTTGTGGAGTTGAATGTCCAATACATTTAAAAATGAGAAATGTTTCATTTTAATGAGGAACAGAAACTTAATACCATACATAAGCAAAGCTATATACTGTGTTCTGAACGTTGTTAGGATACTGCAGTGGTATGTGCTATATAAATTCTAAGGTATAAATTAGATTAGGAATGAGGGCATGTGCTATCGTTTTTAATAGGTGTGATAATCTTACCATCAAAGAACAGGAGGGAAAAGGCAATGTGAGGACCATGAGACCTTATTGATATTATCATAGAATCATAGAATACTAGGACTGGAAGGGACCTTGAGGGGTCATCGAGTCCAGTTCCCTGCCCTCATAGCAGGACCAAATACTGTCTAGACCATCCCTGATAGACATTTATCTAACCTACTCTTAAATATCTCCACAGATGAAGATTCCACAACCTCCCTGGGTAATTTGTTCCAGTGTTTGACTACCCTGACAGTTAGGAACTTTTTCCTAATGTCCAATCTAAACCTCCCTTGCTGCAGTTTAAGCCCATTGTTCTTGTTCTATCCTCAGAGGCCAAGATGAACAAGTTTTCTCCCTCCTCCTTATGACACCCTTTTAGATACCTGAAAATGGCTATCATGTCCTCCCTCAATCTTCTCTTTTCTAAACTAAACAAAGCCAATTCCTTCAGCCTTCCCTCATAGGTCATGTTCTCTAGACCTTTAATCATTCTTGTTGATCTTCTCTGGACCCTCTCCAATTTCTCCACATCTTTCTTGAAATGCGGTGCCCAGAACTAGACACAATACTCCAATTGAGGCCTAACTAGTGCAGAGGAGAGCGGAAGAATGACTTCTCGTGTCTTGCTCACAACACACCTGTTAATGCATCCCAGAATCATGTTTGCTTTCTTTGCAACAGCATCACACTGCTGACCCATATTCAGCTTGTGGTCCACTATGACCCCTAGATCCCTTTCTGCCGTACTCCTTCCCAGACAGTCGCTTCCCATTCTGTATGAATGAAACTGATTGTTCCTTCCTAAGTGGAACACTTTACATTTGTCTTTATTAAACTTCTTCCTATTTACCTCTGACCATTTCTCCAATTTGTCCAGATCATTTTGAATTATGACCCTATTCTCCAGATTAGTCGCAACCCTTCCCAGCTTGGTATCATCTGCACACTTAATAAGCGTACTTTCTAATCCAATATCTAAATAATTGATAATCACATAGATATTTGCAGCCAAATTCAGAGGCGAGTGTGAGTCTGCTGGCAACTGGTGTAATTTACATTTACAGCAAATCTCCACCCTCTGCATGTGCTTCTAACCTAACTTTCTTGCTAGCACACCTAAATTCCAGCTACACACCCACAGATTGACACCTACTCCCCATTGTGTAATTGTACCAGAAAGAGAAGAAAAATCTAAAACAACACCAGAGTGAGTAAGTTAAAACAGGCCACTCTCTACTCTAGCAGATATCTTATTTCCACATCCTTGGCATGAAAATCACAAAATAGGCTCTTTGATTCATTTGCCCATCTACAATTGTGGGCTAATAGATCTACAGGAATGTGCACCTATTCAAATAATAAAACTACATAGCTCTTATATTGCACTTGTCCTCTGCAGATCCCAAGGCACTTTGAAGAGGAGGTCGAGTATTATTAACTATGCAAGATTAAACTTACATCACCATATACTTCAGCTGTGTGTTGGTTCCCTAGTCTCTGACTACTACCATTTACCATATAGAGGACAGTGCTAGGTTTGTAGCCATGACTCTGTTTATCAATTCTCAGACCATATCTGCATTTCATTCTGGTCATATGACATATGTAACAAGTCACTAGGACCTAATGGCATTCACCCAAGAGTTCTGAAAGAACTCACGTGTGAAATTGAAGAATTACTAACTATGGTTTGCAACCTGTAGTTTAAATCAACTTTTGTATGGAATGACTAGAAGATAGCTAATGTGATGCCAATTTTTAAAAAGGGCTCCAGAGGTGATGCTGGCAACTACAGGCCAATAAGTTTACCTTCAGTATTGGGAAAACTGGTTAAAACAATAGTAAATAATAGAATTATCAAACACATAGATGAACATAATTTGTTGGGGAAGAATCGATGTGTTTTTTGTAATGGGAAATCATTTTTGACTAATCTATTAGAGTTCTTTGAGGGGACGAAGGGGTCCAGTGGATAAAGTGTACTTAGATTTCCAGTAGGCTTTTGACAAGATCCCTCACCAGTGGCTCTTGAACAAAGTAATCCCTCATGGAGTAAGAGGGAAGATCCTCTCATGGATTAATGATTGATTAAAAGATCAGAAACAGAGGATAGGAATAAATGTACAGTTTTCAGAATGGAGAGAGTTAAAAATTAGTTGTCCCCCACAAGACCATACTGGGACCAATCCTATTCTACATATCTATAAATGATCTAGAGAAAAGGGTAAACAGTGAGATAGCAAAATGTGCAGATTATACAAAACTACTCAAGATTAAATCCAAAACAGATTAGGAAGATCTTCAAAAGGATTTCATAAAACTAGGTGAGTGGGAAACAAAATGGCAGAGGTGTCACAAATATTTGGATAGTCAAAGCTGGTCACAATGTAGAAATATATGGTGAACAGAGTAGAGAGCACGGGTATGAAAATCCAAGTGAGAAAACATACAGTGTGTAATGAACAAGAAAATAGAAGTAAATGACTAAAGATTTCTGGTCAAGAGTATTTCTTTTAAATTTACAATTACAGTGTGTGTGAAAGAAGAAAATTACAGTAAGTGTTCCTGCTGAAAATAAGTCTGAGCATAGGATTCATGATTATAGGATGTTTCAAAGTGAAGGCCTGAAATAGAGGGGAAGATTTGCCCTTATCTATTGAGAAAACACATAAAGGAACTGTAACTCCAGAGAATCAATCGGATAGAGATAGAATTTTTGAGGCTAATAGCAGGGGACTGCAAGAGACAGACGTGACAGGAAAGGAAGGAGAATGAAATACTATATGATCAGATAAGGAAGACAGGTAACATTGTGATTATGGGTGATTTTTAGCCTCCCTAATAATTAGAGAAACCTTTGAGATATTGGATGATGGCATGTGGAATGATTGACATTTCAAATGATTTATTTCCTGAAGCAACATGTTGGGGACTCTGTTAGGAATAAGTCATTTTGGGATTTGATGTTATTCAGTGTTCAAGATATTAATAAGCAAATAAGAAATCATTCAGCCATTTGACCTAATGTGTAAAATGTGGGCAATAATTTTTTATGGGGGAGAGGGCTTCAAGAATTTGGAAAGTGATTGAGGGCTGCACTATTCCATGATATTAATGGGGGAGGTGCAGGATCTGGGATAGAGGTTAGGTGCAGAAGGGAACTTGGGGTAAGAGAGAGAATTTGGGTGAAGGAGGCAGTTGTGACCTGGAGCACTGGACTGAGATGCAGGGGTTGGATTGTGACCTAGGGTTGGGAATTGGTGTACAGGAGGGGGTGCAAGAGTTTGGATCGTGAGTTAGGGCGGGGGGACTGTGATCTGGGGCAGGGATTGGGGTACCTGATCTGGGAGTATATATGAGTGCAAGAGGGGGGTCAGAGGATTTGGGTATGTAGAGTAGGAGTGCAGGAGTGGGGGGCAGAGGGTTAGGGAAGTGAGGAGCTGGGGTGCCGGAAGCAGGGTCTGGCCAGATGACTTACCAGTCAGCATCCTGTTCCTGAATCAGCCTCCCTGCCTGCCCTGCCCTGCCCCCACACAGTCTGCAGCCATGTGCTCTGTGAATAGCTGTGAGCACCTTGTGCTTCATGGCTGCCTGTTATTGAAGCAAGCTGCTCCCATTGTCCATTTTCTGGCCAGAAGCCTGCCAATGGGATTGTGCAAGGGGAGAGAGCAGCTCCTAAAGCTTTCTCCCCTCCCCCAGGCTCAGTTTTTAAAGTAAAACTGCCCCATAGCCATGTTTCTGACCAGTGTGTGGGTGGAGTGAGGCAAGCGTCTGCAGGCTGGATCTGGTGGCTTAGTGGGCTGGAATCATCCTGTGGGCTGCATTTTGCCCAGATCTGGTCTAGAGTCCATGAAAATGTTTACAAATTATTCCATAGATCCTCTCAAAGGTGAAACACGGAGAAGGAATGTTAAGCAAATGTAGGAGAAATAAACAAATAGAGTTTATAGTTAGAGAAAGATCAGTTGGATACAAGCAATATTGCTAACTGAAAAAACCAAAACAAACACACTTGGGAAATTTTCAAAACTTAGAATTTCCTATGAGCCAAAAACGCCACAATGACATCCTACCAGGCTATGTACATGCATAACTTAGTCTATTGTTTATTTAACTTGTGCAGCAATCCTTTTAAACCATCGGTTCCCAAACTGGGGGCATAAAGAAATTCCAGGGGAGGCATGAGGCGACCCAGTTCCCCCCCCCCCCCCAATCAAGTTTTGCTGCCCTGTTCAGTTCCTTTTTTCCTTTTTTTTGCTCAACAAGTTTTGCTCCTATTTTGAGGAGAGGGGGGCATGAGGGTTTTTCAAAAATCAAAAAGGGAGGTGTGATGCCAAAAAGTTTTGGAACCACTGTTTGAAACTTTAACAAGCAATATCAGCGCACATGATTTAGTTGGGATTGGTCCTGCTTTGAGCAGGAGGTTGGACTCGATGACCTCCTGAGGTCTCTTCCAACCCTAATCGTCTATGATTTTTTTGCCTTCCAACTTAATGTTGATGTTTCCCCTTAATGTGAAGTGATTTCACTTTCCAATCTGAACATTTTCCAAACAGATTTTTACGGATAATCTATAAGTGGCTCTGTAATAAGCTGATGAACCACAGCTGTTAAATGCCACGCTGACAAACATCTCTATTCTGGTCTCCCCGTTAAGAGCCTCCCAGCTGAAGGCCTAATTTTCCTACACATCCTTTCTCATAGATACATGCCTCTAGTCCCAACCCCATACGACATGGCCATTTTGCTCCATCATGCTACACTGGCTACAACAAGGGAGAGGGAGGAATAAGCAGCACTGTTGGAAGATCTGGTGATGATCATGGCTTGTGGTACTTGTGCTGGCTGAGGATTAGGTTAGGAGCTTATAGAGAGAAGCAGAGCTATGAGGACAGTCTAATGTCACTGCACCAGCATTTACCCTTGTCTAGCTCCAAATAGCAATTCTGGAAAAGAGGCAACTCTGTGCATTTAATTTTAAAAGTTCATCAGTGGACTGTGCCCAAGGTGTCAGCACACATGTGTGCAAATTTTGGAATGAGTATGTACTAATTATTTATTTTAGGTGCCCAAAGAAATGGGAGGAAAACAAGGCAAAATTTGCAAAAGGAAGTACATAAGAATGGCCATACTAGGTTAGACCAAAGGTCCATCTAGCCCAGTATCCTGTCTGCCAACAGTGGCCAATGCCAGGTGCTTCAGAGGGAGTGAAAAGAAATAGGAAACCCTCAAGAGATCCATCTCCTGTCATCCATTTCCAGGCTCTGACAAACAGAGGCTAGGGACACCATTCCTACCCATTCTGGCTAATAAGTATTGATGGTGTTTTCTGTTACAAATACAAACATTTAAAAAAACTGCATAGAAACACAGCCATGCTCGGAGGTGTTGTAAACCTCAATTCTCCTTTATATCTGAGCTATGTTTGTCACGATTAAGCTGTTAGTGAGCTAATTATGGCTTTCTGATTCCAAGCTGCTAGTCTCCAATATTAGAGTGGCGATGGAGCTGCTGTAACTTAAGTCGCTGTCCCGAAGATCCACTAAACCCCTTTTTCCTCCTATCATGCTCCCTGTGCTGGGTGGGAGGTTGACACAGGAGCCAGCTACGCCAAATACTATGTCAGTGTGGAGTTCTCTGTTAAGAGAAATTCTTTGCTGGCAACTTCCAGGCAGATTCCAAAACTAGGCCCATGTTCCCTTCCAATATTCTTGAGTGATGAAGGT
The DNA here is from genome assembly GCF_049634645.1 of Pelodiscus sinensis. NCBI lineage: Eukaryota > Metazoa > Chordata > Testudines > Trionychidae > Pelodiscus > Pelodiscus sinensis. The sequence goes on from NC_134711.1 coordinate 314,888,894, forward strand.
TCTCTTTATCTTGTGCATCCTGGGCTATCAAGAGTCATGATTTGGCAAACATCTCAAACCCCAAATCACTGACCTTTTAAAATAGTGCAGTTAAGTACTGTAGTATCGGGAGGGAATAACATTTTAATTTTCAGGAAGCATTAGGTATAGTTCCACTTCACAGAATTCTGTGTAAACCACAAAGCAGCTAGGATAAGAATGTGGCTGCCTGACATATAAAATAGGAGTAGTTATAAAAAGAACTGTGTCAAATTGGCGGGATGGATTACTGTAAGGATGGTTCCCTAAGGGTTTCCGCTGTCTCCACTGAATTTTTTAATATGTGTGAATTGTAACCCTAATCCTTAAAGATGCCGTTTGAAAATAAAAAAAGTCGAGCCGGGATTTTATATATAAACACTTTTTTTTCCTGGCTTCTCCAGCAATGCAAAATGTTTTGACACAGCTTTAATGTACAATACTAATAATTAAGAAGAGGAGGCATGGGGTGACACACATTATCATCCCATCTTGTGCGATGTGACACACTATTTCATATGCTTGAGCTCCCTTATTGCTTGAGCATGCTGGAAGTAATTGTTTCTAGAAGATAGGCTGGCAACTAGAAGGGGACAATTCTCGCTTTATTGGAAAAGTCAAATGCATCTTTCATGCCATCATAATATGGAAGTATTTTTCCATGTCACGAGTATAAGATAGCTATAACTATCTGTATATTGTATATTGTATATTGCATAATAGAGTCCACATACTTCTTTCTGTCTTGTTCAGCTCCGTAGTTCTGCATTTACTCACCCATATCATTATTAATGGGAGAAAATGTAGAATACAAAAAGTTGAGGTAGGCAGATAGATAAGTATGTGGAAACTGTTAAGTACCAAGTAGAGAGAGAAAGCAATTAATAGTAAAGAATTAAGTGACTTATAATCTCATCTCCAGAGAGATGATATGCAAGTAATGTCAGGGGGATAGGGGAGAGGAGTTACAATAAAAAACTGATTTAGAAATGATCAGATTTTAAGATTTACTTATTTATAGAAATAATTAAAATGTTTTGAAACAATTCCTATGTATATGTTATATATATATGCGTGTGTGTGTTATATTTATATGTTATATATATATATATGAGTGAATAAGTGCAAACGTGTATATATAGGTTATTAATAACCAATTAAGATTTCCATTAGTAACCATGCAGTCTTATCATTTGTCCTCTAATTTTCCCTTTCTCCATTGTCTTTTCCTAAATTGCTGCAACTTGTTATATTTAGACTCCGATCCTATAATAATTTATATATGCGTTTTCACCTCCAGGGGACCTACTCCCGGGGCATAAAGTTAAGAATGTGCACAAGTCTTTCAGGCAGATGCATTTAGTTTGCTAGCTGCTTGGGTTAGGGACTGTATTTCTTTATTTCTCTTTCAAGTGCACAGCACACATTTCGGAGCTTGAATGAATAATACGGACCCAAAAGGGGGCTAATTTGTTAGGTGGCATGATTAAACACACTATAGATGAAAGATATGGCCCACTTAGGTGTGACACTGTTCCCTATACCATGGGATAGGTTTGATGGTGGCAGGACACAAAAATCCACAGGTAAGTCAAAAACATGGAGACCTGGGAGAAAGGTCAGAATTTGGGGGAGGGGGAATATGAGGCATTATTGCAAGGATAAGGGAGAGACAAAAAAGAACATTGAGAAATCAGTGTTTTAGAAATCTGTACCCTAATAGCAAGAAGTATGGGAATCTTCAGCAAGAACTAAAAATGCTAGTAAATAAACATAACTGACCCAGTGGCAACTTGGTAGGATACTACACATGACTGGAATATTGGTATAATGGAAATAAGAGACAGATTTGTTGAAAGTCTCTGGATAAGGATAAAAGTGGGTTTTGTGTGTGGGGGGGAGTTATAAGGGTGATGTGAGGGTATGGGCATAGTACAAACCATTTAATGAGGAAGAAGAGGTGGATGAGGCTTTTTATAAACAACAAACTCATTCATCCAAAGCACAGGACTTGGTGGAGATGGAGTACCTTAACTACCCATACATTTGGTGGTAAAATAACACAGCAGAACATAAATTACCCAACATGTTCTTAGAATGTATTGGAGACATTTCATATTTTTATTTCAGGAGGTAGAGAAAGCCGGTCGGGAAGAGGCGGTTCTAGATTTGATTTTGACAAACAAGGAGGAACTGATTCAGAATTTGAAAGTGGAAGGCAGTTGAGATGAAAATGATGATAAAATGGAAAGAGTTTATGATTCTAAAGTATAGTAGGAGGGAAAAGAGCAGAATAAAGATTTTCAAGAAGGCAGATGTTAGCAAACTCAAGGAGTTGGTTGTTAAGATCTCCTGGGAAACAAATATAAGGGGAAAAACAGTTCAAAAGAGATGGCAATGTTTCAGAGATATTAAGGGCACAAGAGCAAACTATCCCACTGATAGGAAACATAGGAAGCATGGCAAGAGACTACATTGTCTTAACCAAGGAATCTTCAATTATTTGAAACTCAGAAAAGAGTCCTACATAAATTGGAAACTAGGTCAAATTACAAAGGATGAAGTTAAATAGCACAAGCATGTAAGGATAAATTTAGAAAGGCCAAGGCACAAAATAAGGTTAAACTAGCAAGAGACATAAAGGGTAACAAGAAAAAAAATCTACAAATACAGTAGAAGCAAAAGGAAGACTAACAGAGTACATCCATTACTCAGTTAAGGGGGGATACAATAACAGAAAATGTGGAAATGGAAGAATTTCTAAAATACTTTTTTCTTCAGTTTTCACCAAAAAATTAGTACCAACTGGATGTCTAACATAGTTAATACCAGTAAAAATGAGGTAGAATCTGAGTTTAAAAATAGGGAAATAAGTTAAACTTTACTTAGACATGTCTTCAAGTCACTAGTATCTGATGAATTATATCCTAGAATACTCAGACAGCTGACTGAGGAGTTATCTGAGCTATTAGCGATTATCTTCAAAAAGTCATGTAAAACAGGAGAGGTTCTAGGAAACTGGAAAAGGGCAAGTGTAGTGCCAATCTATAAAAAGAGAAATAAGGACAGCCTAGGGAATTAAAGACCAGTCATTTTAACTTTAATCCCAGGAAAGATAATGGAACAAATAATTAAGCAATCAATTTACAAACACTTAAAAGATAATAAGGTGACAGTGCCCATGGATTTGTTAAGAATAAATCATGTCAAACCAAAGTAATAGGCTTCTTTGACAGGGTAACAAGCCTTGTGGATAGAGGAAAGTGATTGATGTGGTACATTTTGACTTTAGTAAGGCTTTTTGATAAAGTCTGGCCTGACCTTCTCATTAATAAACCAGGGAAATACCAGCTAGAAATGGCTACCATAAGGTGGGTGCATAACTGGTTGGATAACCATTCCCAGAGAGTAATTATCAATGGTGAGAGTTAGGCTGGAAGGGTATAGTGAGTGGGGTCCCTCTACGTTCAGTGCTGGGTTAAGTTCTGTTCATTACGTTTATCAATTATGTAGATAATGGCTTAGACAGTTCACTTATAAAGTTCTGGATGATACCAAGCTGGGAGGGGTTGCAAATGCTTTGGAGGATGGAATTCAACTTCAAAATGATCTGGATATACTGAAGAAATGGTCTTTAGTAAATAGGATGAAATTCAATAATGACAATGAAAAGTGCTCTAGTTAGGAAGAAGCAATCAATTCCACACATACAAAATGGGAAATGAATGAGGGGGCACATTATAACAGTTTTCAATTACAGAAAAGGTTGTTAAAAAGAGGAGCGAGAAAAATGTTATCTGAGGATAAGAAGCAATGAGTTTAAATTGCAGCAAGAGAGGTTTAGGTTGGACGTTAGGAAAAACATCCTGTCGGGGTGGTCAAACACTGGAATAAATTGCCTTGGGAGGTTGTGGAATCTCTGAACAGGTTGAGCAAACACCTGTCAGCATAGGCACCAATCCATGGGAACTCCAGGGCTAGCATACACAAAGGAAAAATATCATGGGTGCTCAGCACCTGCCAGCAGCCCTGTGGAGTGGCTCATCCACTCCTAACACAACCCCACAGTGCCTCCTGCTGGATGACCTGCCAGTCAGCTCCTTCCCCTACCTATCCCATAGTGCCTTCCACCTGCTGCAATCAACTGTTCAGTGGTGTGCAGGAGGTGCAGGGAGAGAGGAATGGAATAAGCACAGGGTGTGTTTGGGGGAGGGGGTGGGAAGAATTGGGCTGGGGGAAGGGATGGAGTGAAGATTGCGGGGTGAGCTCCTCCAGAGAAATAGGTAGCCAGCTCCTCTGCCTACCAGGAAATATCTATATAATATTTAGTCAGGGAACTGGACTAAAAGACCTCTTGAGCTCCCTTGTAGTCCTGCAATTCTATGATAGTCCAGTGCTTTGTCCAGCCCAATTTTAAAGTGAACCTAATGTCAAAACTCCACCATTTCCAGAGAAGGACATAGCAATGTACTTCACTGGTAGGGAAAGTTTCTTATATTCAGCTTAATATGAAACAGGAATAGAGAGACCACATGATGGATTCAGGCTTCTAAAGCCAGGGATTACTTCAAAACACCAGGGAAGAAGCTGGCTTTTGTAACATATAAAAAGCCTAATATCTGATTTTCCTACTGTGATGCATCCTCCTGGATAGAGTATTTTCAAAATGACATCCTCATTCTGCCTTTGTTTGACTTAGTTTTTTTCTAATTTATTATTCATCTCAATGTCTATGGATGTATGTACATTAATTAAGTACAATAGAAAATGAGTGGACTGATGTCAAGTAAAAAGGAACTCAACCAGACAATCAAATATGCCTGCTTCTACTGCCCCCTTAGCCATCGGAGGCAAAAGTCTCACTTTAAACAGATAGGCTTTTCCCTGTGCCCTGAAGGTCAATAGACCTGTGTTCTCTCAGATTGACAGGGGAAGCAAATTCCATAGCCTCCCCTGAAAATGCGCTGACCGCAGACATTGAGATCAAGGGTCTGATGCTGATCTTGTCTACTTAGGTGTTAAATCAGGGGTCAGTGGGGTTCTTCTGCTGTAAAAGTATCGGAAAACTAGTATAGGGATCAGAAACAGTGTTGGACAAGCCAAGCTCAGCATGTGGAGAGATGCTTTCTTAAGTGGTTGAGATGAAGACAGTGGGTTTTATAGATCAGTCTGAACACTTTGAATTGAGCCTGGCAGTGAATTAGGGAACCTGTAAGGTATGTCTGTGCTGCAGTTAGATACCCACAGTTGGCTCCTGCCAGCTGGACCACACTGAGGAGTGGTTTAATTGAGGTGTAGTTGTTTTGGTACCCAGAGCTCTGAAACCCTTATATCTCTGGAACCTGGGCTCTAGGACCCATGAGTGTCTACACTGTAATTAAACATCAAAGTTGTTGCATAAATCTGGTCCAAACTATCGCCAGAGATTGATGCAAGACTCACCCTTTCCTTCTGCTCATCACCATCGACCACCAACTCCTATGCTCTGCTTCTAAAGGCAAAGGAAAAAAATCACTACTTATGCGGAAAGCTTTTCCCATCCTCTGTGCTGATGCTTCTAGGAATCGTTCCAAGTTTCCCTAGACAATGGTACACCTATGATTTATAGATGGGGCTACGTCTAGACTAGCATGATTTTTCGCAAATGCTTTTAACGGAAAAGTTTTCCGTTAAAAGCCTTTGCGGAAAAGAGCGTCTAGATTGGCACGGACCTTTTCCGCAAAAGCACTTTTTGCGGAAAAGCGTCCGTGCCAATCTAGATGCACTTTTGTGCAAAACAAATCTGAGCTGTCTACACTGGCCCTTTTGCGTAAAAGCTTTGCGCAAAAGGACTTTTGCCCAAATGGGAGCAGCATAGTATTTCCGCAAGAAGCACTGATTTCTTACATGAGATCATCAGTGTTCTTGCAGAAATTCAATCATCCAGTGTAGACAGCTGGCAAGTTTTTGCGGAAAATCTTGCCAGTCTAGACACAGAGAGTTTCCAAACACCTAAGCACATCACTCCATCCCGGTATCTTGGGGTCTGTTCTATGAATATCTGGTGAGAAGGCATTGTCAAAGCACATGGCTGTGTGTACATCAGTCAAATTATGTTCTATGCAGGTTTGATCTTACACTCATCGCTGTGGGAACTGAGTACTTTCTATTAGTACATTAGGAATATGACGGCACATCTGTCACTTGTTCTTTCTTCTCTCTTCCTCCTCTTCCAGCCTTCTTCATATTGTAGTACACACGTGTAGACTAGCTCGGCTGTGTGCTAAAGAGCTGTAGTGAATCCTGGGTTGGGGCTGCCCTGCTGCCCAACATGGCAGGGTCAAGGAAGTTGGCTGGCCCCATACAAGCAAATCTGGGCTCTCTGGAAACTCCCCAGGCCCATGGGTTCCAGGGTTGCCACCCAGTACCAGAGCTTCCAGGCTCCAAGGCAGCCCACCTGACCCAATGCAACAGGGCTCAGAATCTCTGAGAATCCCCCCCTCTCCTCCTCCTATGGGCCCCAGAGCATCAGCTGGCTAAGGCTAAACCAACCCTCATTACAAAATGAACCCCACCTGTGTGAGATCAGATATTTCTCCATAGAGGACAGCAGGTGGCTGAAGTGAAATGAGAGGATGCTCCAGAAATAACCATCTGAAGAGCTGTAGTTGGTTTGAAGGTGCAAATTTGGCTGCTGCAGAGCCATTGAACTAGGGAGAAAGAGAGACTGAACTGGATTGGGACCTGGAAAGCCAGTGTGTACTTGAGGATTAACTAACTTGGATCCCTGCTGGGCAATGTTTTAATGTATTTAGGGTCTGACTAATTTGGACTCTAGTTTTATTTGGTCTGTTGAAAGTGTAAGGACCCCGAAGAGGGAAAAATAGAGGTGGGGGTGCTGCAAAGACACATCAATAACAAGGGAGCAGATAGGAGTCATCCAACCCTGTTATAATCCTCAGGACTTGAATTCCTGAGTGTTTAGTTCTGTACTAATATATGTCTCTCTTCCATTTCCTCTTTCTCTGTTTCTGCTTCTATTAATCAGACTAGTGTTGCCAAGTCTAGCTATTTTTCTGCTAGTCTCACAAGATTTTATCTTTTTCTCAAGGCCCCAGCTTCTTGCATAGCGCAAATACCTAAGAACTCCTGTTTTGTTTTTGTGGGGGGAGGGTGAACAAAAGTTTCTAAACTTAATGGTTGCACAAAAATGGTTAAAAATATGAGTCTTGTAGGATCAAACATCAGAAGACAAAAGGAAATAAAAAAGTTGTTAAAAAGTGTGTTGGTTTTTTTAAGTCAAGGTCATGGTTTTGGGGTAGGGTTGACTTATGGTATTGGAACATTTGTGGTTAGCAATTGCTATATTATAATCTCAAGTAAACAATCCAGAGATATGTTTTGTTCCTTCCTTGACACCCTACTGCATTTGTTAAATTTGAGCCTGGCTAACGTTTTTATGATCTAGATCTCTACGTATGAAACCCTGAAAATAGCATATTGTAGAATATACAAAATAAGAGTGATGTCCTGAAACTAGCCAATGCTGCTTTACAAAAGACAGAGTGAAAACTTTTCAGTGTATTGATCAAGGGTAGAATTCCCCTCTTCCCCCCTAGACATTCAAAGCATGTGAATCATTTATGTCCAGTTAAATCCTCCAGACAAGATTTAGCAAAATTAAGTGATAGGATTTAAGTGGTATATTTCACCTAAATACCATTTGTAAAATATGAATTCTTATGTAAATCCTTTAACTCTCAAAGATTTGATTTTGAGGGTGGGTATGGTACAGGATAGTATGTTTTTCTTTGTCATTTCTACATATTATTCTTGTACCCTCATTTCCAGTAGATTTTGTTAATAAAGAAAATAATAGTGCCTCAGGAAGAGGTGATGTGACTTTAATAAACTTGATTCAGTGAAGCTCGTGTTGTTAATTAAGAAACTTTCATCTTTGAAGTACAATAAAAAATTCTTATTAGCAAAGGTATGTTAGGTCAGTAATAAGGCACACTTCCTTTTGAACATTACATCTAATCAATCCTGAGAGAATTAAGACAATTATATTTTATCAAAAACATGTAGAGGCAGGGACCAACAGTGAGATGGAGTGTGACTATGGTATTAATTACAAAACTGTTTTAGGAAATAATCATTCCTTTGCTAATCAGGGCAGGTGTATGAAATGACAAAGAAATTATTTACAAAGCCATAAGAGTGAATATTATAGACTACGGATTATGAGGCAAAAGCTCTGAATTATAAAGCAATCGTGTTTAGACCTTTCTTTAGATTTTGGATAGCATTTCTTATTGTATTCTATTTTTCATATTACTAATTATCTTAAAAGGAAAACATTATGGTCTACAAAATATGGCAGATGTGAATTAGTGTTTCATTTTTCAGTGTTCCAATTACATTCTTAGAACACAAGAAAAGTTTTGTCTTTATTACTAAAAATATTAGTGAAAAATAAAAGTAAACAGGAAGGGAGAATAGTGTGTCTGCTTTTTTTCCTGAGATACATGTCTAATATTTCTCTGAAAATTAGGTATAGCTGAGAATTTGTCCCAGAACCCATATAGATAGAGCAAAATACCTAAGCTGGAAAAAAAAGCAAAATACAATATTCTGTCTGGGTTCCATCTTAAGTCCTTTTAAAGCAACAATCCTTTCCATTTATTTCAGTGGGCTTTGGATCAGGTTAATAATAAAGATTAATAAAGTCAATAATAAAGATTTAGGAATGAGGGCCAACATTGCTCAACATTTTCTCTTGTAGAGCATGTTATTTTTTCCAAGTCTTTTACTTAGGATCAGATTTTTTCCCCCTAGTAAACTGGGCTGGACAATGGAAATTTCTATGGAGAGAACAAAGCATTGTTCTCACTTTGGCTGAATGAGGCTCCATTTTTGTTACCATTGCTAAGCATGGAGCGTGGAGAAATTTGAAGAAACATGTAGTCATATGTCCTCCAGTCCCATCTCTCCTCGGTTTACCTCTGCTCCCAGCCAGGATTCACTTGCAGCTCGAAGTTCAGCCACCCTATCAGAGGAACCTCCACACAGACAGAGGAGGACCTAGGTTTTCTCCCTTGTACATTGCACCACATCAGAGTGTTTTGCATATAGGTCAGTTGTCTGAGGGTGTTTAAACCTCTAAGGGATTCCGCTCTATCAATATGAAGAGGATCTTTGCGTCTCCAAATAGACCCATGCTTAGAGCCATCCTTATACTCCTAATTTCTCTCTAATGCTCTTGTGGCTTTGAACAAGTGCCATAGCAGATGTTTCAGATTCTTGGTGTCCCAGTGTGTCGTGTATTCGTACAGTACCGATGTTAATCCAAATTTCTTATTTTCTGTGCTTCTCTCAGAGCTTTTTAACTTTCCATATGGCCAATGCCAGCTGGGATTTGCATGACATTTGTAATCTGTATTAATCACTTCTTATTGCACCAACATCATCTTATTCTTGTTTATTATTTACCCTTTGGAAGTGCCTAGAGACCCTAACTGAGATTGGAGCCCTGAAGTGCTAGGCACTGTGCACGCATAGCCAGAGACCGCCCCAGCCACAAAGAGCTTACAATATAAATAGATGCTCCACACAAAGAGGGGTGGGGGAGAAATAGAGGCATAGAGAGGTGAAGTGACTTGCATAACATATTTTTATTCTTTGTGTGAACAGCATCTAACACAATGGTACCCTGATCAATGAGTAGGACTCCTGGGCAAAATGGTAATACAAATAAGAAGTAATAATAATAGTATTATTCTGTATTGCGAAACACCAATCCCATGGATCATCTACATAGAAGCCCCTATGGTGTCTGGTGGCAACTCCATGCATCTACACCCTTTTTGTGGAATTGGGGGTTATCTACTCAGCAGAAAGAAACATGTGGCCCATATAATTTATGACCATAAGGCCTTAAGCTTTCAAAGTAATCCCAGTTCAGCTCATGTTATCACAGCCTAAGTGCTCCTTTTTAGAGTACATCTACACGCAAGGGAAGGTGTGATGGTAGCACAAGAAGGCATACTCCCATTCACTTTAGTCTGGCTGGACAGTTGTAAAATGTAAAAAACAATGAATGGTCCTGAAAAGACTGCTTCAGGGCCATTTGTTTATGTTTTTTCAGTTACAGACTAACACAGCTACCCCTCTGAGTAGTAATTGTAGGCACAATGGCTTGAGTTAGCAGCCAGACCATATTCCCTGAGTCTCTGGTAGATTTGCACTCGAGTTGCTAGACCATCCTGAAGATTGTGCCACAGCATCAACACTAACATTGTTATCCAGGCAAGATGGATTGGAGCTGCGCTACCAAGATGAGTTGCCTACCTGTGGTATGGTCACATCTTCACTTGGCATTAGACATGCTCTTAGATCTGTCACAATGAAGGGTTCTGCTTTGGAAATATTACCAGTTTCATATCTGTCTGTTTCAGACATCTATTAAGCTAGCTGTTCATCTAAGAAAAATGGGGATTCAATATTTGTCCTGTGTGAGAAACTCGTTTTCTTTGTCCCATTTGCAGGCCACATGCTGATTCAGCACTTTCCCCCTCTTTATTTTGTTCCCAGTTCTGTTTGCATTAATTACATTGTATCCCATTCTACCACATTTTCTCCCCTCTGCTTTTCTTTAACAGAAGTCTGCTGTTGTATTGCACACTGCAGAATTTTGTAAGGTTTCTTAAGTGGATCTCTAAATGTTACTTTCTTAATGCCAATGTGAATATTGGCATTCAACTTTCATAAACCATCCACCACCAGGCCAAATTCAGGAGAGCTGAACATTACTCTTCATTATCCACATCCTCAAAAAGGCAGCTTCTAACTATGCATTGACATTGTCTAAACAAACAAGTATTTATTCTGAATGCCAGAAATAATTTTTGACATTTTACCTCATATTAACTAAGCATATTTTCTTTATCTAAAATATGCTTGGAGAGTTCACCACTCCCCCTCTCCTCCCCCCCCAAGTCCTTCATTCACCAGAATTTCTCTAGGCCATTTTTTGTCAGAGTTTGAAAAATGTCTTGCTGTAATTTTTGATGCAAGTTAACACAGTGATAAGCACCACAAACACTCCGGGAATTGCAAATCATTAATTTACTTCAGGAAATAAGACTTCAGTGATGAATAAACCTCATAAGGATTCTACAGTTTAAGCAGCTTCACTGGCAATGACTATTTGAATTGGCTGGGAAAGAAGTAAAACATTTTATCAGACTCAGTAATTATTTTGTACAGCTGATCATCAAATAAGCCATAGTAAAGAGGATACTTGACAAAATGATTTGAGAGTAGACTCAGCTAAAATGAATGGTCGGCAACACTAGATTTTAATACATTTGGATTTCTTAATTATAGGAACATTTTGTTTGGGAAGCTGCTAAACTCTTGGGAACTTAAACCAAGTTCACATTTAAGAAAATATAACTTTTAGGCAAAGATTTTTAACTGTGGTTAAACATTAGATAATGTAATACAATTAGTGTCCATTTCTCAACAACCTTAATAAATTGAGTATCCCTGCTCACGAGAGTGCTCTGATTGAAGTTAATCGTAATGCACTTCCTGCCTGTATCTCCTAGCTGATCATCTTCACCACAAGAACCCTCCACCCTAAGGCCCAGTCTACGTTAGACCAGGCAGGTCAGTTTAAGGTATGCCAACAATTCAGTTTACCTTAAGCTGAGTGACTGCAGTGTATGCACTGTGGAGGGCTGACAGGGGCACATGCTTACGCAGAATGAGGAGTGTGGGATGCCAGTGGGGGCTGCCCTCAGCATTGAATTGGGGGGGGGTCTACACTAGACCTGCTAAATCAAACGCTAGAAGATCGATCTCTGGAAAATTGATCTTCTCCGTGGTGTAGACATGCCCTTACAACTCCAACAAGATATAAAACCTCCTTCGGGCCCCTTCCATCTCCTCCTTTCAGATGTAAAAATGTGCTTTCCTCTTCCTGCCTTTCATATTTAGAATTCCATTCTAGAATCGACCCATCAAGATTTCCTACATTAAAATCACTCGTAAAAGCCTACTTTTATCAAATTTCTCACCAATGCTAGTGTGATTGCACTTGAAAAAAGTAACTGCAGTGTGTGAACTAATTCTTTCCCTAAATTCTGGGTACTCCTCTGGGATAGGGACAGGTATTAGGAAGAGACAGGTAGTAATAATGGGGAATATGATTATTGGAAATTATGAAGTTGAGTTTGTGATGACCAGGAGAATTGCATGGTGAATTGCCTGTTGGATGAAGACTGAGGAGTTCTTGGGACTCCTATATAGATTTATGTGCAATGTGGGGGAGAAGCCACTGTTAATGGCACATGTAGGTTCTAAGATCCAGTTTTAGGCTGGTAGGTTAGAGACTGAATTCCAGGACCTCTATGGTAACATTCTCTGAAATGCTTCCAGTTCCACCTGCAGGGTCTCAGTATGGATAAGAATGGGAGATAGTACTGTTGGGATGGGGGATTTAGGTTTGTTAGGAACTGGGTAGTCTTTTGGTAAAAGAGGAGTCTATTGAGGAAGTATGGGTTCCACCTATATGGAAAAAGGATCAGATTGCTAGTGTAACACTGAAAGGAACTAAATCTGGAGCTTTGTGCATGAGCTAGCTGGCTCTCAGCTAAGACTGTAGAGGAAACTCATTTTCTCTCTCTAAGTGGGTTAAGTGACACTACATGGGACAGTGAATCACATCCAGTAGATTACACCAGCATGCAAAATTAAAAAGGCCAAGGAGGAGTTTTTAAACTATGGTCAGGGCAGGTGGGGTGAGAGGTGCAGAGGAGTATGTTTCAGACAGACACATCCCTTTCAGGAGGATTGATTAAAAGGGATACTCCAAACCCTAGTATAGAGAAAAGGCTATAAGTTGATAACATATAGGTTGGAACTGGAGGGAAGCAGTCAAATCAAAAAGTGTCCTAATCAACTACATCACATGAAGGCAGACAATTGAAAATGGACAAAACATTGTAAGGGCTTGTATACAAAGTCAAGACGTGTAAACATAAAAGTGGGTGAATTTGAGTGCCTGGTATCAAATTAAGATGTTGATATTCTAAAGAAACTTGGTGGAATGATGATAATCAATGGTGCACAGTAATACCACGGTATAAAATACACAGGAATGACAGAATAGAGTGTACTGTGGGATACTGGCACTGATTTGAAAGAAACCATACAGTCAAACATACAGCAGTACAAATCTTAAATGAATCAAACAGCATCACAGAGTCCCCATGAATAGAAATTCCAATCTTGAATAATAAGAATATATGATAGTGATGATGATGATAATTATGAAAGGCTCAGCGAGAGTAGAGAAAACTACAAAACCCCAACAACAATGGGGGATATCAACTATCTCTATATTGTCTGGGTACATGTCACCTCAGGATGGGATTCAGAGATAAAGTTTCTAGACACCGCAAATGGCTGCTTCCTGGTGCAGCTAGTTCTGAGCCTAAAATGGGAGAGGCGATTCTTGATTTAGTCCCAAGTGGAAAGCAGGATCTGGTCCAAGAAGTAATAGCTTCCATATTAACTTCCCTATAAGGACTAATATGCCACAGAAATCCTCCTCAAAAGCATTGATCTTCAAAAGTGGAAAATACACCAAAAATAAGGCTAATTCAATGGAAATTAAAATGAAAAGTCACAAGGGTAAAATGTCTGTAAATTGCATAGAAACTTTTAAAAAACATCATATGAGAGGCTAACTGTATATGTATATACATATATACCCCAAATTAAATAGACAAGGTGACCATAAAAAGCCCAGTACTGTGACTTAACAGAGAGTAAAAGAGACAAATGCCCTTTAAAAATTGGAAGTCAAATCTTACTGAGTCAAACAGAAAGAAATTGAAATTCTGGCACATGCAAAAGCATAATCAGGCCAAAAAAGGATTTGAAGAACAAGCAAAAGACACACAAACAGGAAAAAACAGCACATCAGAAGCAGTAAGCCTGCCAGACAATCAGTGGGGTCCCTGGAGGTGCTAAACACTTAAAGATAAGGCCATTTTTGAGAAGCCAAATGAATTCTTTGCATCAGACTTCACTGTAGAGAATGCAAGGGAAATTTCAATACCCAAGCCATTCTTTTTAGGTGACAAATCTGAGGAATTGTATCAGATTTCATTATCATTAGAGAAGGTTTTGGAACAAATCGGTAAATTAAACACTAATAAGTCACCAGGACCAGATGGTAGTCACTCAAAAGTTCTGAAGGAACTGAAATGTGAAAATTTAAGAACGACTAACTGTGGGATGCAATCTATCCCTGAAATGAGCCTCTGCATTTTGGCTGGCAGATAACTATTTGATGTTGACATTTTTTAAAGGCTCCAGAGAGGATTGTGGCAATTACAGGCCAGTAAAGCCTCTCTTCAGTATGAGGGAAATTCACTGAAACTATAATAAAAACATAGGTGATAAAGATTCATTAGGAAAGACTCAATACAGTTTTTGGAAAGGGAACTTCTGCCTCACAAACCTGATTGTTCTTAAAATTAATCATCTGAAGAAGTGGGCTGTGCCCACAAAAGCCCATGATGCCATCTACGGGTATGTGTAGGCTACATGCCTCTGCCGGCAGAGGCATGAAAATTAGACTACCCGACATTGTCAATGAAGTGGGGATTTAAATATCCCCCACTTCATTAAAATAAAAATGGCAGCCGCACTGTGCCGGCTAAGCTGATCATCGGCACAATGTGGCAGTCAAGACGCAGATCGGTCGACGAGGAAAGCCTTTGCTGACCGATCCCTTATGCCTCATGAAACGAGGTTTACAGGATCGGTTGGAAAAGGCTTTCCTTGCCGACCGATCTGCGTCTTGACTGCCATGATGTGCCGATGATCAGATGAGCCGGCACAGTGCGGCAGCCATTTTTATTTTAATGAAGCGGGGGATATTTAAATCCCCACTTCATTGACTATGTCAGGTAGTCTAATTTACATGCCTTTGCCGGCAGAGGCTATTAAGCAATGTAAGCAGTCATGGGTTAAGAGGGTCCTCTTTTGTATCAGTAACTGGTTAAAATAGAAAGCATTGTAGTAATAAACATTCATTTTTCAAATTGATAAACAGTGTGGTCTCCAACAATTTATACTGGGATAGGTGCTGTTCAATGTATTCATTGCTGATCTGGAAAAGGTGGCCTTTTGCCATACTTCCTATATTTCATACACAGTGGAATAGATTGCTCTTGTGTAGGGTTGCCAGGTATCCAGTTTTGAACTGGACAGTCTAGTATTTGAGTTTTCTGTTTGGGAAACAAATTGAGAAAATATAAATGTCCGGTATTTTCTAAATAAGATGTAATGTAGATTGTGATGTAATGTCAAGTGTGTCCGGTAATTTTGTTGATACTATCTGGCAACTCTATTCTTGTGCCTCAGTCTTTGAAAAGCTGTCAACTGTCTCCAATTGTTTGTTTCCTCTTAGACTTGCTTCCCATGGGATCTTTCCTTCCAACTCCCTTAGTTTGCTGAAATTCTCCTTGAAATCCCTTGTCTTTATTTTGCTCTCCTCTCTCCTACCATTAGAAAAATGAATACTATAGTTTCATTTCATCCAACCTGCCTTCCACTTTTACATTCTCAACAAGTTCCTCTCTATTTGTCAAAATCAAATCTAATGAAATTGTCCTCATCACAACTTAACATTCTTCTTCATGAACCAGGAGCTTTGCTTTCCTACTTCAGGAAAATATTACTGGTGGAACACCGGGGTGAGGCTGATGTAAGCAGATGTACATCACATTTACCTATGCCAGCTTGGGTGTTTCAAGGCTCGTGTTTGGGTGGTTTTGCTCTTTTGGAATTTTTGTGTGAATTTCAAATCCAGTAGCACTTGCAGATCATGAATGTGACATTCTTGAGGCATTTATAAAAAATAAAAAGAGAAACCTGAAAATATTTGTACTGATTGTTCTTTAAATTATGCTATTGTTGAAAAATGAAGTAAGTGTCTGTGCTTACTTGTCTGAGTCAAAAACATAAATTTCCAGACAAACTATAATCCTTATCCATTTTTAGTTTCACTAAAACAATAATCGACCTGACTTAGTATGAGGGAATTAAGATTCCAGTTACAGTCTAGTGTGTGATTCCATTGTTTCTGTGAAGACTGGCTCCTATCTAAATGGTTTCCTCAGGGACTCCACAATCCATTGAAATTCAGGTATGACACTGAATGAAATAATTTTATGGTTCTGGAAGGTAAAAAGGGAGGTAAACGTCATGTAAATACTAGCATCTTTCTCTCTCATTCAAAGGGTTGGGTCAGTCTCTGGAGTATATTTTCTCAAAATGAAACATAGGGAAAACAGTCTCCCGTGTGGAATGGCACATCTTCCCAGTAGTCAAGTTAAAAGAGTTGAAAAGATTAGTTGATCTTTCACTTTAAAAGAAAACAAACATACAGTAAATACATGTGGCAGCAAAGTGAAGAAACATTCTGCCTAACAGTGATGCCTTCCCTCTGTCCTGTCATAGGGGAATAAGCATAAGGATCATGCTAATGATCAAAAGAAATAAATCTCTCTCTCTCTCTCTCTCTCTTTCTGGGAAAAGGTTCTGAAACACCCCTCCCCCCCGTGTAAGACGTGTAAAGGAAGTTCTTTGCTTTTCTTTTTCTGCCCGTTCCCTTTTCTTCTCCCTCCATACTTCTTAATGCAGGTCCTGAGCAGAGATGGAGGGGAGAAACACAGTAATTTTGTTTACATACAAAGATCAAAAACACTCTGGAAAATATAAAATAGAAGTGTTAAAAGACTCCAAAGCAAAGCTTAGAATATTCAGTGGTAAGGTTATAACAAAGGGTGGACTGGCAATTAAATTAATTACAGAAAAAAACCCTCCCTGTATTAGAAATCCTGTCCTAAACTGATGGTCCCACATGAGTGGGAGCAATGAGGTGCTGTAGTACAAATAGAAGAATCTGAAGCCAAAGAAACTGAAATACATTACAGATTGTTTGCATCCCCTTTCACGGGTGAATCGGAGGCACAATGGTTTTTTGGAGTTAAAGCCATTAGGATAGGAGAATGCTGTTAGTCCTTCACAGCTTAATATCACCCTTGCAAATAAGTTCCATCCGTTGAAAACAACAAAACAAAAACCTTTTGTCCAGGAGTTCTGATTCAAAGCTCATTGAGTTCAGTGGAAAGAACTTTGATACACTGCTGGTCTTTGAATGAGGCATTTAGTATTATTCCATGACAATAGTTTATGGGTCTCTGTATTTATGGAGTCTTAATGGCTCTACATCAATTTTACTACAAATAAAGTAAAAGCTAACATTTTTAAAGAAAATACTGCTGGCCTGCAGACTCAATCTTAGATGTTTTTCTTCATTCTACATCATCTATAGCAGTGAAATTTTACAGGCCAGATACTTCCCTCAACCTTCTGGAAGGTTGTGCATGTGTAACTGAGGGCATAATTTGAAGCTGGAAAGGGATTGGCTAGTAATAACTGAGGACATAATTTGATCTGAATCTTTATTCCTCATGAAGATGCAAGAGAAGGAAAGAAACTAGCTTATCTTTTGGCTCTTAGGTTGAATTTGGAAGGTGGCAGAAAAATGTATTTACTTGTAAACTGAGTACATTTGAAATAAAGTAATTTAATCGCTAGAAAATGGAACTTCAGAACAACAGTACATTACAAACCACACTGTGTTCTCCACCGTTATAAATCCATTATTTTCAAGGGAGTTTCTCTGGATTTACACCTGTATAACAGAAGAATCTGATCTCATTTTGTGAGAAGGCTTAACTTTGCTATAAGGCAATGTTAAAGGAAATGTTAAAAGACTGAATGTGAAGTTGTATCTAAGAGACTCAAGAAAGGCCTCGAGTGAAGTTACTCCATTGCATGGCACTAAACTTTTATATTATCTTACCTGGTGATTACCATCTTCGTTCTGTACATTGTAAGAAAAACACCAAAAATAAAATTGAGACATCTAATTTTGTGTGGGGTAAATAAACAACTCATCTAGGATTAAATCCAGGAGAGAAGTAAATGTTTATATCTTTTGGCCTCAATGAGGACTTGAACCTGGTTTGTGTCTCAAGGATCTACCATCATAAAAATAAATAATATTGTTAAAAGCAGCATATGCAATCTTTCACACATGTATATAATGATTCAATCTTTAACAGGGGATGTAAAAGCTAAGAGTCAAAATCATGGTTTTTTTCATGCATGATTTCTGCAACACAGGCCGAGAGCACTTGTACAGATTTTGAACAATTCCTTTGTCAGTTGGGCTGTGGCTACAGATATTCTGTTTTGAAGAAATTCAGCATTGTGAGCCACCATAAATAGAAATATGGCCATCTTCTAGAATTGAGATGTTATGCTGAGCTGACTGAGAAAAACCTAAATAAAGAAAATATTTGTAGTGGACAAAATAAATCAAAGGTGTGATGGTTGTTATAGAAGGACTTCAGAAATGAAAACTAGCTGGGTTTTTTTCTCCTTTTATTAATCTTATCTGACAATTATATTGCTATAGTAACTAAAGGCCACAGCTGACTTTTTCCTCTTTATGCTAAGTGCTGTAAAAACCTCTTAGATTTCTTATTTATAATGTCTGTGTGAGTGCAATGTTTATGACTAATGCTTGACTGCTGTGGAGACTAATATCCTATGTTTATCATGAAACTTCTATTGCCAGTTAATAACCCTGACCTGAAAGAGCTATCTTTAGGGAGTGAGGAAAATTCAAACTGAAGTTTTTGTTGGGGTAACTCCAGCAAAATCTATTGAGTTATATCTGCAGAAAGTTTAATCCTCAGCCTCCATACCCAATCAGTTCTTTTTTCTGGTCTGAGATCACTTGCAGAAAACCCAGTCAGTGTCAGTTGTGTTGGTATTTTTGTAATGGCACTACTTGTCCACTAAAATCCTTCATGCACAGTCACCAATTTTCTCAGCCAGTGAATTTTTAAAATATACTATTGTAACTTACACGATTATTGCCAATGATACAAAATTCTAACAAAACAAACAAACCAATAGAGTGAAGCGGTAAAAATGTAAGTTTTAAAAAACCCTCCTGTTCCCAATTTTGTCAACAATTTGTATGAGCATCTGGAATTGTATAGCATTTATACCATATTAAAAATGATGGATGTCGTGGGAGGCGTGTGTATGTGTGTTGGGAGGAGGAGGAGAGAGAGTAATGACAATCTTAGTAGGCCAATGACAGAAAAAATGGAATCTGAACTAAGGGAAGTGGATGTTGGAGCAAAGACACACAGAGTGGACAAAAACAGATGGTGAAGTGAAATAGCCTGATTTTTCATTTGGATAAACTGAGAGAGGCTGTCAAACAGTTTCACCTCCAGGGCCTTTTTTGAATTAGCACTAGTTTGACAGTTTGTGCTGTGAGGTGCCTCAGGATTAAAAACGTGGAGAATAGAGATGTCATTCTGACTCCAAGAGAAGATGACATTCAGTAGATTTGTATTGGATTGCATCTTTATCACAGTAGAAGGCATGTCTTGCTTGTTCTAGTAAATGTCTTGCTTGCTTTTCATTTGCTGGCTTCAAAAAAATGCAGATTGACAGACTGATTAGTTCTCATACCCTCCTCTAATTATTCTTTATTCAATCACATTTTAGGGGATTCATAATCAGGATTATTAAGGACAGGGCAGTAATAACACACCAATGACTATTGCTTCTCAGATGTGTTTGTGAGAAGCCCAAATAATTAATTATGCAACCAAAACAAGAGAATATTGATCAATGAGTGTGACTGGTGTCTCACTAGAGCTATATTTGCAATTGAACTGTATGGAAAATAGAAGGGGGAGTTATCTTATTCATGCTTGTTTATTTCAGACTTCCAAACAAGGCAGATGACTCAGAAAGCAGTGTTGTCCTGATAGCTTTAAACAAGGATGTGTTTTGTGTGTGGGAGAGCCCGTGTTTTACGTGGGGGATGGGAGGGAATAAGATACTAATAGGAAGAGTGATACACAAAAAAGTAAAATGGGTTGAGTACTGTTATAAAGGAAATTAGTGTCAGAGCCATGAATAGAATTTTGATCCCCGATTCCAAATCTTGGGCATTAGTCATAAGACCATCCTTCCTCAGTGATGCACAGAACCTATAAGAGGTGAATATAGCTGAACTGTTTGGGACTGTGACTATAATATCACAATTAACACCACTGGCTGGGGGAATCAGTAAACAAGCCCACTAAAGTAGTATTTAATTTCAGAAAAGAAAACAACATAAAAACTGAAGAAACTAGTTAAGCCAAAATTAAAAGGTATGGCACCAAAGTGAAATTCCTGAAAACTACATGGAAACTTTTTAAAAATGCCGTAATAGAGGCTCAACTTAAATGTATATCCCCAATTTAAAAAAAAAACATAGTAAGATGACCAAAAATGTATCTCACAAAATCCAAGGTTCAAGCACCCAGATAGGAGGATTCAGACCCAGGACTGAAATTTTCAACTTAAAACCATCTCTAACTTTTATGCACTACAAATGCCCATTTTAAAAAAGTCTACAAAAGGAATTATTAAAGCATATATGAAATGAAGAAAATCTGTATGAACTGGTGCCTTTGTTCTTCAGTTCCTTCTTCTGGCCTCTGCCCCTTAAGGTTGCCAGTCTGGTAGCCTGAATGCTGAGTTGCTCTGTTTATCCATAGAACAAGTTAAGTCTTGGCAGACACAATGCATGCGTCTCTGTATAATATCTCCTATATACTTTAGCCACAGCCCAGAGTGCTACCTTATACAAGTGAATGAGTAATTCTGTCTCCATGGTAGTCCGATCAGACCTTTGCTACCTCCTGAGATTGGTGGTAATGGTGACCTGGTTATTATTTCACTATCTTACCTTTAAAATCTCTTCTGGGACCACCAACTCATTTCATATAGGTCAAAAATAGCTATTGGGAGTGAAAACTTTCTGTCACTATTCACCTTGGCTGGATTTGAACTGGTGACGGAGGCGAAAGGTTCTAAATTCCATTAGCACCATGAATGGCCTGAGACATTCCATATGTGTCGCTGTGATATACTGTACCTTAAATGTTTAATTTGGTGGAATATATGGCTAGAAAATCTGTGGAGAGGCTCCAGGCCAATGAATTTAAGGAAGAAAATATACTGATGAAGATTGAAGCTGATTTTGCACATGCAATTGCTGCTGCTTACATTTTTCTCTAAATAGTTCCTTTATCCAAATACTGCATTCTTTTTTCTCCTTTTGAATGAATTCTTATTATTATAATAAAACCAGTAGGGGAAGGGTTATTCACATAAGGAAAATATATCAGGCTTCTATGTTAACCCTTCAAGCCTGCAGTGGGAATCTAAGAACCTTTGCAAAATGACCTTTTGTAGATCTTGTTCAAACTAGGATAAAAGATGTGTAAGAACATCTTATGTATTATGTTTATTATGATAATGCCTCAGAAATAACCAAGAAGGGCCCCCCCATTATGCCAGACATTGTCGGAATAATACAAAGTCTCTGTCCCTAAGAGTTTACAATCCATATACAAAAGACAGAAAATGGTAGGGGACAGGGAACAGCATACAAGTAGAGATGGTTTATAAACATCACGTTAGTTCCACTCTTTGGTGGGGTTTATCTGGAAAGGGGTTAGCTCAGAGGTGAAAGCAGGCTGGTACTGGACGGTATGGTGTACTGGAAAGAAGCGGCCACCAATACTGGCCTATATGTTGCCAGCATTGAAGTTCTTCCATGGCAGTGCTATAACATCACTTCCCCTTTTGCTCTCCCACATTGTCCCTGTCAACAGCTCTGCTAGGGGGTAGCAAAAGGTGCAGCTATGGCAGCAGTAGCCCCAGGCCCTTCAAATCACCACTGGAGTCTGGGGGCTCCTGGGTGCCACCAATGAATCCAGAGCTCCTGGTCACTATGGCATCTGGTTCCAATCCCTGCCCCTCCCACCTGAGGCCCTGCCCCTTCCAGGGGCCTAGAGCTATTCCCCACCTTGCCCAGGACCCTAGCTGCCCCAGGGTGTGCACCAGTAAGCCCCAGTACTTACTTTCACCCCACGTTGGCTAGATAGAAAGACAGAGGGAGAGGGGTCGTCAACAGGATGAGTTCAGGAGACAAGGCGGAAGAGGAAAAAGAAGGAAGGTAGAGGCTGAGGAGAAGAATGTGAGGGTGAGGCCAGGACAGAAGATGGAGCAAATAGCCCATCATCACAGGAGAAAGAACTAACCTGTTTGGAAATTCCAGCATAGAGAAATGTTGTATGCAGTGTCATTGTTGTAGTCGTGTCAGTCCACGAGCATTAGACATTGTGACACTGTACTTTTTAGACAGCGTAGGTATGTCTGTACTGTAATTAGACATGCACAGATGCTCTGTGCCAGCTGACTTCGGCTTTCAGGGCTCA
This sequence comes from Pelodiscus sinensis, assembly GCF_049634645.1. Taxonomy (NCBI): domain Eukaryota; kingdom Metazoa; phylum Chordata; order Testudines; family Trionychidae; genus Pelodiscus; species Pelodiscus sinensis. The sequence goes on from NC_134711.1 coordinate 314,911,348, forward strand.
GGCTAAGGGCCTGTTTAAATTCAGTGTAGATGTTCAATTTTGAGCTGCTTCCTAAGTTCTAGGACCCTGCGAAGTGGGAAGGTGCCAGAGCTCAGGCTGCAGCTTGAGCCTGAACATCTCTACTGCAAATAAACCACTCTTCAAGTCCAAGACACGCGTGCCTGAGTCAGCTGGCATAGGTCAGCCAGGGGTATCTATTTGTCATGTAGACATAAGCTGTGACACTATGAATACCTTTCCCGGACCTAAAGAAGAGTTCTGTGCAGCTTGAAGGCTTGTCTCTGTCACCAAAAGAAGTTAGTCCAAAAAGGTATTACTTCATCCACTTGGTCTTTCTACTCTTGTGCAAAGTGGGTCATATTGTATTGTTTCATAGATTATAAAACCTATTGGGACCACTGTGATAATTTGTTCTGAATTTCAGTATAACCAAAGTGACAGGATTTCCCTGAATTAATTCCTGTTTCAATTTAAAGCATATCTTTGAGGAGAAAAATCCAGTCTTGAGTTAAAACTTCCAGTGATGGGTATTCACCACTATTCTTGATAAAGTTTCAGAGGGTTAGCCAGTTTCCAAGATGCAAATAAATAGCAGAGTAAGAGAGGGGATGGGGAAGAAAAGGGAAGGAAAATATTGGAGAAAAAATATTGTCAATTAGAGTGTCTGTGCTAAATGGAAATAATTTTCTTATTTTTCCCTTCCCTTTCCCTCCCCATCTCTTCTCTTTCTCTGCTATTTATTTGCAATCTGGACCCCTTAACTCCATTCATCTGAAGAAGTGGGTTGTGCCCACGAAAACTCATGATACCATCTACATTTTTTGTTAGTCTCTAAGGTGCTGCAGGCTTATTTGCTTTTTTAAGTTTTTACTCTTGATAAGTTATTCCAATAAATAATTAATCTATTCATTTTTAAAAACAAAAAACCTGCCTTATTTCTTGCCTGAATTTGTGCAGCTTCAACTTCCAGTCATTGGATCTTGCTATACCTTGTCTTCTAGAATGACAGCCTTTTCCCTGCTCTTTAAGGATTCTTGTGAATCTTCTCCAGTTTATCAACATCCTTCTTGAACTATGGATTCATCTGGTGAAGTTTTACTCACTAAAGCTCGTGATTCTATATGTTTGGTTAGTCTCTAAGGTGCCACAGAACCATTCAATCTTTGTAGAAGAGAAGATGGCATTTCAATAGGGGTCACACCAAAGCCAAATACCAATATAACCTCTTTACTCTTACTTCATAACTTCTTGTTTATGAAGCCCAAGATCACATTAGCCCTTTGGGCCACAGTGTTTCAATGGGAGCTCATGTTTAGCTGATGATCCACCATGATCTTTAAGTCCTTTGAGTAACTGCTTCCCAGGATAGAGTCCTCCATCGAGTAAGTATGGCCTACGCAGTCTTGTTCCTGAATGTATTACTTTACATTTGTCTATATTAAAATGCATCTTAGAGCCCAGTTTCTGAAGTGATCCAAATCACTCTGTGTCAGTGCTCTGTCCTCATCTTCAATTACCAGTTCCCCAGTCTTTTGTGTCATCTGAAAACTGTTTGTTTTTTCCCTGATTGTTGAAAAAAGGTGGTAAATAGCATTAAGTCAAGAGGCAGTCCCCCTGCAGAACCCCAATAGAACATCACCTGCTTGATGAAAATTCCTTAATTACATGGCTATTTTGTGACCATTTAGCCAATTTTTAATCCATGTACAATATGATGTGTTGGTTTTATACCATTCAGTTTATCAATCAAAATGCTGAGTGATACCAAGTCAAAAGCCTGGTAGAAGTCTAAATAAAGTTGCATCCACACTGTTACCTTTATTAACCAAGCTGGCATTTCTCATAAAACAGAAAAGATACCAAGTTAAAGCCATTAGTCAGGCTCCACTTTAACTCAGCTAGCTCAACAAGTGTTAACATCTGCTTTGTTTGCATCAAACTTCTAACTTCTATTCATAATTTATTAACCCTCTATAATCTATTTATAAATAGCACCTTAATATGGAGTGTGACCCAACTAATGGACTCCTGATAACAACCTTGGGGAACATAGAGCTAGTTAAAAAGTTTGAATTCTGGCAAGACACAAAGGAGAGATGAGTGATCCATCCACCCTAACACAGCTATCAGAAGAGGCTGCTCCCATTTGCTGATTTGGCGTCGGATGGGTGTTGAGCCTATGTTTGTTGATGATGATGATGATGATGACTGTCCAAAATATTAGTGACCTTATTCACCTTCCAAAGGAAGTGACAAGGAGTCCTGTGGCATCTTATAGACTAACAGATATATTGGAGCATAAGCTTTCGTGGGCAAAGACCCACTTCGTCAGATGCATCTGACGAAGTGGATCTTTGCCCATGAAAGCTTATGCTCCAATACATCTGTTAGTCTATAAGGTGCCACAGGACTCCTTGTTGCTTTTGCAGGTCCAGACTAAAATGGCTACTCCTCTGATACTTGACACCTTCCAAAGGAAGGTTAGGGTGGTTCTGTGAATGAGTAAAGACTAAGGCAGGCTTCCCTACTACAACTAGAGCTACACAAAAAGGCAACCCCACTTAATTGTTTTCCTGTTTAGACTTTGTATGCTTTATTTACCTTTGGCTTCCAGAGGTGGGTCTGAAACGTAAGCTGCATAGGCAGTTTACTATCTATGCTGTCCATCAGCATGACATGACAGATCAGAGTAAGTTTGAAGACTTAGTGTAGTGTAAGTAGCTATTTCATTTACAATTTCTTTTTTCTATAATCCCCAGATGGTGTAAATTGGCATAGCTCTACTGATTTAACTTACTATATATTCTCTTCCCAATTACAGTTGATTTCAATTAAACTATGCTGATTTGCCCCAGCTGTATATCTTGTACTCTCTCTACATTTTTAGAAGATTGCAGACTGTGAGGTAAGCTGCCATTTGAACAAATAGTGCCTGATGCAGCATGTTAGAACAAGACACATAACATAATAGATTTTCCCATTGAGACTTCACTTTCGTTCTTTCTTGTTTTGGCTCAGTCTTCCAGTTTAAAATAAATGACATTCAGACTGAAAGTATGTAATAGCTTTCTGTGAATAAAGAACATGACACCTACCAAATCACCATTTTCCTTTCAATTGCAGAAAATAATTCTCTGATAGAGGACACGTGAAATATTAAAGTAATGCTATTTGATTCTTTTTAACAGCCTTGTTTTATCTTTAATATCCTGTATTTACTTTTTATTTCCATTGAAACTTTCTTCTCTTCCAACTTCTAATAAAAAAATAAAAAGACACATCCATCTTTAGAGAAAATTTGAATGACATCTGATTTGAACAGCAGCCCATGATCATTAAATTTAGAAGCTTTTTCAAGCAGGGAAGTTTGATTAATATCAAAGCCCATTTAAGTGAGGATGGACTGGCACATTCAATAATTATATAAAACTACTTTAATTTCATTTCTGTAAGATTGACAGTGTCAGAATGTTTAATGACCAGACAGAAGTGCTAAGATTCATTACCACCAACTTTCTTGTACTTTCTCAATCAGTGTAACTTCATGTTTCAAACAAAAATGATTTCATAAGTTATTTATGCCCAATATAATGTCCCTGTGGCATTTTAGTATAGAAAAATCATTGCTTAAACCCAAAGATTTACTAGTCCTATGGTAGGGTTGCTTAATCATTCAAAAGATACTAGAGAGAGACATCAGAGATGCAAAATCTTATCTAGACAGAGTTATTTTACATGGGAAATGGGTTAGCACATTTATTTTATTCATATGTACATATCAGGCTTTTGCAATGATGAACAACAAATATATACACATCCCAAAACTCCATATGTCAAATAAATGTCAATGCACAGAACAAGAATGCTACAATAAAACTGGATGTATACAAGCCAATCTAGTCCCCAGTTTTCTTTTTATTCAGAGCTCCAGAATTGAGGCAAAGCCTTTTACACCAGAGGGAGTGCTGTAGGACAGGGTTTTCTCAACTTGTAGGTCAAGACCCAAATTTCTCCTGCTCCAGGCACTGGGGTCCCAAGTTTGTCCCAACTGTCCTTTACAACAGGAGTCAGTTTTCAGATGGAAGAGAGGTAACTAGCGGTGTCCCCCCCAGGAGCCCATATTGGGACCAGTCCTATTGAACGTATTCATAAATGATCTGGGGAAAGGGGTAAACAGCGAGGTGGCAAAATTTGCGAATGCTACAAAACTGCTCAAGATAGTTAAGACCAAATCAGACTGTAAAGACCTTCAAAAGGATTTCACAAAGCTAGGTGAGTGGGCACCAAAATTAATTTTAATGTTGATAAATGCAGAATAATTCACATTGCAAAACATAATCCCAACTATACTTAGAAAATGATAGAGACTAAAGAGATTTGGAGACACTGTGGGTAGATCTCCGGAAACATCCACTAAATTTGCAGCAGCAGTCAAAAAAAAAAAAAAAAAAAAAGCAAACAGAATGTTGGGAATCATTAAGAACGGGATAGAGAACCAGACAGATAATATCTTATTGCCGCTATATAAATCATGTTGAACCCATATCTTTAATACTCCATGCAGATGTGATCATCTGATCTCAAAAAAGATGTTTTAGCCTTGGAAAGTGTTCAAAAAAGGCAACAAAAATGATTAGGGGTATGGAACAGTATGCATATGAGGAGAGATTCATAAGACTGCACTTTTCAGTAAATAAGGAATAGTTATTTCCTTTCCCATAATGCCTGAACGAGGGGTCATCAAATGAAATTAATCGGTAGCAGGTTTAAAACAAACAAAAGGAAGTATTTCTTTACACAGAACTCAGCCAACTTGCAGAACTCCTTGCCAGAGGAGGTTGTGAAGGCCAAGACTATAATAGGGTTAAAAAGAAATCTAGACAAATTCATGGAGGACAGGTCTATCAATGGCCAGAATGGACAGGAAGGGTGTTCCTAGTCTGTTTGTCAGAAGCTAGGAATGGATGATAGGGGAGGGATCACTTGATGGTTACCTGTTCTGTTCATTCCCTCTGGGGCATCTGGCATTGGCTGCTGTCAAAAGACAAAATAGTGGGCTAGACGGATCTTTTGGTCTGACCCAGTATGGTCGTTCATATGTGGTTATGAGTCTGGGTAGGCCAAACCTGTGAGAGTGACACTGCAACCTCACGAACCAGATCACAACCCCACTCTCAGAAATTTGGTCTAGTCAGAGGGAAAGGATGAAACCTGAGCAGTGTGACAATCCCAGAGGCTACAATTTCTTGAGCAGAGAACTATGCCTAGCCATCCCCACAGCACAATAGCTGCGGGAGCCACCGCTGAGAGGTGAGTACAGGACAGGATCCAACCTCCCTCATGGACAGAATCCAACAAAACCATCCCACGGTCTCCACTCTAAGGCAATTTGCTGGATTATGACAGGCCATAAACCTTTACAAATGGGTCCTTAGCCTAAAAAGGTTGAGAACCACTAGTGTAGGCAGCACGGTGTCTCAAAAACCAAAGAAATCCTAAAATTTTGATTAGTGTTTCTCCCATAGCAAAGTAACTCCTCCTCCCTCCCCCCCATAATACCTCCTTTCCATAAAATTCCCTTCTGATGATCCACTATCCTTCTCTACATTCAAATCCTTCCTAATGGTTAATAGCGTCTTTTATTTTCCCAGGAAACGAGTCAATAATTAATACAATATAGTGCAACAAAATAATAATACAGGGATGCCCAGGGCCACCATTACAAACAGCTGCATTTCAACTGTCAATGTCATGTGTCAACCTGGGTGGGAGGGGAGCTTCAGCGTTTCCCCTTTCAGTTTATGTGAGTGCATAACAGAAAGGTCGAGAAACAAGCAACTGTGTGACTCTCAGGTGGTGAAAGAGGAATACTGATTATCGGACACTGCATCTCTCCAAAAGCCACTTGCTATTCCTGGCGGTGCTAGAAGTCAGGAGGCCCCAAGCTGCATTCCCTCCTCCATCACTTACTAACCTTAATAACAACAAGTAGTCCTTTGTCACCTTAGAGACTAACAAAAATATATAGTATCACAAACTTTCCTAAGCAAAACCCACTTCTGTAGATGAGCAACTGAAGAAGTGGTTTTTGCTCATGAAAGCTTGTGAAACTATATATATACTACCCAATTAGCCCGTCATAAAATGGGATTTTCAGGTCTCTCCTCCATGTCGGTCTCTTGCTCCATCTCTCCTCTTCCTCCTCCTCCTCCTCCTCCTCCTACTGCCTCCCCCTCTCTCTCTCAGCTCTCCTCCACTTCCTGCCTCTCTCTCTTTCTCTTCTCCTCCCCCTCCTGCCTCTCACTTGGGGGACCGCGGAACCCAAATGGCCGTTTGGGCTCCGCACTCCCCGTGCTGCATAGGGGAGTGCAGAGCCCAAACGGTTGCATGTACCGCTTGCTCCCACGCAGCGGCCCGGCTGAGCGGCGCAGAAGTCAGCCAAGCGCCACAGCGGGAGGTGAAGGAGGGGCGGTAACATTCATGACCAGGGGGCGGGGCCTGGAGCCGCTGTCATGCAGCATGTCACCGCCCCGCCCCCCTTCGCCTTCCACCATGGTACTTGGCTAACTTCTGCGCCGCTCAGCCGGGCCACTGCGGGGGAGCAAGCGGCGCAAGCAGCCGTTTGGGCCCCGCACTCCCCATGCAGCATGGGCCGTCCAGAGGGAACAGCCAGCATTTCAGCAACAGCGCCGCCCAGAGGGAACAGCCAGCATTTTGGCATTACAGACTTTCAGACACTGGGCTACTATATATGGGTATGTCTACACTACCCCGCTAGTTCGAACTAGCGGGGTAATGTATGCATACCGAACTTGCTAATGAAGCCCGGGATTTGAATTTCCCGGGCTTCATTAGCATAAAGCCGGCGCCGCCATTTTTAAAAGCCGGCTAGTGCGAACCCCGTGCCGTGCGGCTACACGCGGCACGGGCTAGATAGTTCGAACTACGTAGCCATTCCGAACTATCTGTACCCCACGAGGAGTACAGATAGTTCGGAATGGCTACGTAGTTCGAACTATCTAGCCTGTGCCGTGTGTAGCCGCGCGGCACAGGGTTCGCACTAGCCGGCTTTTAAAAATGGCGGCGCCGGCTTTATGCTAATGAAGCCCAGGAAATTCAAATCCCGGGCTTCATTAGCAAGTTCGGTATGCATACATTACTCCGCCAGTTCGAACTAGCGGGGTAGTATAGACATACCCTATATGATTTGTTAGTCTCTAAGGTACCACAGGACTACTCATTTTTTAAAGTTACAGACTAACATGGCTACCCCTCTGAGACTTTTAACCTTAATAAGACTTTGCATTTGTAGTACTTTAGAAATAGCAATCAATTATGCAGTAAGTCATTATCATTAGTTCACTTTGCTCCAAGTTATGGGCCAGATTATTGTCAGAAGCAGGATTACAACCCAGTTCTCCCATATATACCAAATCCAAAATTCAAGACTGTAGAGATTTTAATTTGAGCATCTAAAAGAATCTTCACCCAGTCTTTACCAAAACACCTTTCATTTGCAAATTTGGATGAAAGTAACATGAAATTTCAAATAATGCCATGTCCATTTCTTACTATATAGTGGTGTTCTCTGACTACCAGAAAGATAGAGATGTAATATCAATGGGAGTAATTGTTAAAATGCTAACTAAAACTTGTTTTATCAAAATTGCTCTGCCTGTCATATATGACACACTGATATTTACAACAACTTTGTTTTATTTTCAGTCCAGCAGACCCTGAAAATGCAAATGTCTTAGCCTGATCCCACAGGCCTGGGTTGAGTTTCATTTGATTTTTAGCATCTCGTTTCTTCCTTCTTAGAAAATCGTTTCATGTCCAAACATTTTAAATGGCCCTTCCCATCATATTCTGCATTTGATTAAGACTTAAATAGACCTCCTGTCTTTTGAGGATGAGCTCCCTGAGTCTCTGCCTTTCATTTTGATAGTTGATACAATGGAGTGAGTGAAGGCCACTCCTGTAGACTTCAATCACAAAGCCCTATAGCATCAGTGGAATTAACTGGACAAAATATATTTGTTTTTCTCTCCTCCTGTTTGAAAATGAATTGTATATTTCTAAACCTTTTTAATGAATATTTATTGTACAATATACACTGGCTGACTGGCTGGGGACACGCAGATATGATCAAAATGGGCTCTTTTTTCATTATTAAAAATTTTGTAATTTTGTAAAATAAAGCAAGAGTTGCATGAATGGTCTCATTTCTGCTGCTTTGTGTTAAAGAAATCGTGTGCTATAAAGGTTAGTGAATTGGCTCTCTCGGGCCCAGTTCCTGCCAAACAAAATCTGAAGCACACAATGCTGGCTTTTAAGCACCTTTTATTAGAAGAAAGCTGAGCACAATTTCTGTCCTGTGCATAAACTCTACTACATTTCAGTAATCTGCTAGACCAGGGGTGGCCAGCCAGTTAGAGATGAAGAGCCAAAATAGCTGTGGATAGAGTGCAAAGAGCCACATAGTATATATTTATTTTTATATATCTATCTATAGATAGATCACAAAATGTAGTGATAAAAATAACATTACAGGACATTGCAGACAAAAAACAATAAAAAAGTCTCTAGTCATTTAAAAAATTAACAGCCAGACCACAAATCTTCAGAGAACTTGACAAGGAACAAACATCAAATTTAAAAAAAAAAAACCTTTAAAAATACAGTAACGTTCTCACACTTAAAAAAAACCCCAAACCATCCCCACCATGTATTTTAAATTTAACACTACTGTTAAATAAGAATGGCCGTACTGGGTCAGACCAAAGGTCCATTTAGCCCAGTAGCCTGTCTGCCAACAGTGGCCAGTACCAGGTGCCCCAGAGGGGGTGGACAAAAGACAATGATCAAATGATTTGTCTCGTGCCATCCATCTCCAGCCTCTGACAAACAGAGGCCAGGGACACCTGGTTAGCCTTTTATGGACCTAACCTCCATGAAATTATCTAGCTTCTCTTTAAATTCTGTTACAGTCCTAGCCTTCACAGCCTCCACAGGTTGACTATGCACTGTGTGAAGAAGAACTTTCTTTTATTAGTTTTAAACCTGATACCCATTAATTTCATTTTTCTATTATACAAACTTATAAATAACTTTTCTTTATTCACCCTCTCTGCACCATTCATGATTTTATATACCTCTATCATATCCCCCTTCAGTCTCCTCTTTTCTAAACTGAAAAGTCCCAGTCGCTTTAGCCTCTCTTCATATGGGACCCGTTCCAAACCCCTAATCATTTTAGTTGCCCTTTTCTGAACCAGACTATTTATTGGTTGTTTTTTTTTAAGTTTTTCCTTTTACAGACTAACTCGGCTACCCCCCTGAAAAAATATAATTTTAACCAACCATTGTTAAAACATATTTGGAAGATATCTATCATATCTGTCACGACTGCCTCCTTGTGAAGCTCATAAATTTACACAGGATTTTGGTGACACTTCCTACTTTTGGAAGAATGAAATGTTAGTGCAGCAGCTGCGCTCACTGCATAGTACCAAACAGTATCCCTGAATATGGGTGAGGACACTTAACGTGTTCACTGATTCTCTTGGTTGCTTAAAAGTCTAAGGCAGCCCACTGGGTAATAATGGATCAAGTCCTGAGGTCTTTGCCATCCTTCACATTGAAATTGACAGAGTGTGTCCGAATAAGAGTCCAGTAAATCCTTAGTAAGAATTCTGATTTTAGTTCATTCTTGTTTAAGGACTCATCAGATTTGGGTACCTGGAAATCACACACATTGTACATCCTGGTTTAAACCAGAGTGATAGATATCAGAGTAAGATTTCCACACTTTGGTCAGTATCTTGATATTATATAAACTTAGAGTTATAGGGTTGGAAGAAATATTAGGAGGTCATCGAGTCCAACCCCCTTCCCAAAGCAGGACCAACCCCAACTAAATCATCTCAGCCAAGGCTTTGTCTAGCCCAGTGTTTCTTAAACGAGGTAGTCAGAGGTGTGCCGCGAAGAACAGAGTTCAAAATGGCTGCCCTTAAAGGGGAAGGCAACCTTTTTTTGATCAATATCTCCCCCCACTCCAACCCTTTTTTTCCCTCAACAAAAAATCCTTGGTGTTTCTCATTAAATTAAATTATTGTTTGGTGTTCCTTGGTTTTAAAATGTTTAAGAAACACTGGTCTAGCCGGTACTTAAAAACCTCTAGGAATGGAGATTCCACCACCTCCCTAGGTAACCTATTTCAGTACTTCCACCCTCCCAGTGAAATAGCTTTTCCTAATATCCAACCTAGACCTCCCCCACTGCAACTTGAAACTTGTTCTGAAACAAGGGTATTATTTGCTAATGTCCTGGGTGAACACACACAGTAATCCAGCAATCTAAGTGGCTTCTAAATACTCAACACTTTTACAATAAGTAAAAGTGAAGGATTATCCCCACACCAGGACATAGAGACATGAAGCAACTTGGTTACCCACAGAGGTGAAAAGAGAATCCAGGCCTCTGAACTGTAATAACTAGACTTGTTGATTTGTTCAAAGCTGCAGTGCTATCTTCCTCAAATATATATTCAGGAACTATTTTTTTTAATGAAAATTTTCTGTACAGGCAGTCCCCGGGTTACATGGATCCGACTTACATCGGATCCCTACTTACAAACGGGGTGAGGCAACCCCGTACTAGCTGCTTCCCCCCAGCAGACCAGGGAGATGCAAAGCTAGCGCTCCCCCCCCGCCCCCCCGCAGACTAGGGAGACGCGGAGTGGCTTTTCTCAGCAGACACCTCAGCTTGAGAATAAAGGACTGAGGGAAGTGAGGTGTGGGAGAATAAAACTGAGCTCTGGAGAAATGTTTGGCTAGAGTTTCCCCTACAATATATACCAGTTCCGACTTACATACAAATTCAACTTAAGAACAAACCTACAGTCCCTATCTTGTACGTAACCCGGGGACTGCCTGTATTGCCACTTATATGCTCTTGCCCGTTTGATTTGCAACCTGCCTGGGGTTTGATTATGTACATGTTCTTCTCTAGTAAATGTACTTCCAGTCCCCATGAAAGTCCAGGGAAGGAGTTCTTAATGATGACAATTAGAGCAGAATTACAAAATTGAAATTATTTCATTTCAGTGACATAAGGTCAATAATCCTATTAGTTGTTAATGCATTTATCCTCTCTAGGCAATCAGGCTGATAGCATTCCACCTGTGCACTGTCAGCACCAGGTTAGCTTTTCCTGAGAAGAGTATTGAGCTTCCATTGAAACAATTATTTACTTAGGGAACGGAGCATTATCTGCCATTTACATCATAAAAATAATTCTGTGCATTCTATTCCGATTAGTGGCATGGGAACAATATTACGAAGAGGGGTGGCGAGCACTCCTCACTACCAGTTAGAGCTGGAGCCAGCAGCTAGAACCCCACATGTGGGGACAGTAGCCAAAAGCTTGGGCCTAGCAGCTAGGTGGGGGCCTGGTGGCTGGCAGCAAATGTGACCTGCAGGTGATGGCCAAGACCTTTCATATAGGGATGGCAACTGAGCAGGAGGCCCTGGGGGACAGTAAGCCCAGTGGCTATGACCTTGGGCAACAGGGGCATGTGGCCAGCATGCCCAAAACCTGGGGGTTCTGCAGCCCGCACCCATACTTCCAGCACTTATGATTCTGAATCATGGTTTTTACATTTAGTTCCAAACTATGATAGATGGCAATTATGTTCCTGGGGCGAAGGGAATTAAAAAAAGAGATATGAAACTCTCTCAGGGTATGTCTACACTACCCTCCTAGTTCGAACTAGGAGGGTAATGTATGCATACCGCACTTGCTAATGAAGCCCGGGATTTGAATTTCCCGGGCTTCATTAGCAAGTGCGGTATGCATACATTACCCCGCTAGTTCGAACTAGCGGGGTAGTGTAGACATACCCTCAGTGAGTAGAGATGAACATTAGACATGTGTCCTGTGTTTGCCATGATATTGTCATGGAGCATAGGAATGCCAACCATCATCTCTGAGTAGGGCCTTCCACTCCCAACTATTATCACAGCAAAGTTGGGCAGGCTTGTAGGGGCTTGAAAAAAGTATCTCTATATCCCCTGTGTGGAACAGTACTAAGCTAAGCAGTGGTCTTCTCAATGATAGTGTGGTCTGAGCAATGAGGTAAGGTAGAGAAGACAGTCAAAGCTGTTGGATCTATTGTTATACAAATCCATTGACTTAAATCTCCATATGGTAGAAGGAGGGTGCAATAGACAGAGATATTACTGTGTCCGAGGAGCTGTAGTGACGTCTGAACTGGTTTTCCATATAATGAGACTATTCTTCCATTGCTTTCATAGAGTCATACAATCAGAGGAGATCTCAGGAGGTCATTGAGTCCAACCCCCTGCTAAAACCAGGACCAATCCCAACTAAATCATCCCTGGCAAGGCTTTGTCAAGCTGGGTTTAAAAACCACTAGGGATGGAGATTCCACCACCTCCATAGACCACCCATCCCAGTGAAATATTTCACCCTACTAGTGAAATAGCTTTTCCTAATATCCAAGCTAAATGTCCCCACACTGCGACTTGAGACCACTGCTCCTTGTTCTGTCATCTGTCACCACTGAGAACAGCCTCTCTACGTTTTCTTTGGATCCCCTCTTCAAGTAGTTGAAGGCTGCTATCAAATCCTCCCTCACTCTTCTCTTCTGTAGAATAAATAAACCCAAATTTCCCAGGCTCTCCTCATAAGTCATATGCTTCAGTCCCCTCATCACTTTCGTTGCCCTCTGTGGGACACTCTCCAATGCGTCCACATCCTTCCTGTAATTGGGGGCCCAGAACTGGACACAATACTCCAGATGTGGCCTTACCAGAGCTGAATAAAGGTGAGTAATCACTTCCCTAGATCTGCTGGAAATGCTCCTACTAATTCAGCTCAATATGCTGTTAGCCTTCTTGGATACCAGGGCACACTGTTGACACCTATCCAGCTTCTCATCCATTGTAATCCCCAGGTCCTTTTCTGCAGAAATGCTGTTTAGCCAGTCAGCTCCCAGCCTATGACTGTGCTTGGGATTCTTCCATCCCAACTGCAGGGTTCTGCATTTGTCCTTGTTGAACATCATCATATTTCTTTTGGCTCAATCCTCCAATTTGTCTAGGTCCCTCTGGACCCTATCCCTAACCTCCAGTGTATTCACCTCTCCCCCTAGCTCAGAGTCATCCACAAACTTGCTGAGGGTGCAATCCATCCCTTCATCCTGGCCATTAAGAAAGATGTTGAACAAAAACATCCCTAGAACTGATCCTTGGGAAACTCTGCTTGATACTGGACGCCAACCAGACATTGAACACTACCCATTGAGCTAGATGATCTAGCCAACTCTCTATCCACCTTACCATCTTTTTATCCAATGCATGCTTATTTAACTTGCAGGAAGAATACTGTAGAAGACCATATCAAAAGCTTTGGTACAGTCAAGGTATATCATGTCCACTGCTTTCCCCATGTAAGCAACAGCAGTGATGTTGTGGTTGATGTCTGCTACGGGCCACTGAATCAGGTAGATGAGGCTTTCTTCAGACAACTGAGAGAAGCTTCCAGATTGTAGGCCCTAGTTCTCATGGGGCACTTTAATCACCCTGACATCTGTTGAGAGACCAATATGGCAGTACACAGACAATCCAGGAAGTTTTTGGAGAATGTTGGGGATAACTTCTTGGTACAAATGCTGAAAAATCTGACCAGGGGCCGTACACAGCTTGACCTTCTGCTCACAAACAGGGAGGAACTAATAGGGGAAGCAGAGGTGAGTGACAACCTGAGAAGCAGTGATCATTAGATGGTAGATTTCAGGATCCTGACCAAAGGAAGAAAAGAGAGTAGTAAAATACACACCTTGGGCATCAGAAAAGCAGACTTCAACTCCCTCAGAGACCTGATGTACAGAATCCCCTGGGTGATGTCATGCTAGGAGTCTACTACAGGCCCCCTACCCAGGTGGAAGAAGTGGATGAGGCTTTTTTTAAATAACTAACAATATCATCCAAAGCCCAAGATTTGGTGGTGATGGGGGACTTCAACTATTCAGATATATGTTGGGAAAATAACACAGCAGGGCATAGACTATCCAATAAGTTCTTGGACTGCATTGGAGACAACTTTTTATTTTAGAAGGTTGAAAAAGCTACTGGGGGGAAGCTGTTCTAGATTTCATCCTAACAAATAGGGAGGAACTGGTCGAGAATTTGAAAGCGGAAGGCAGCTTGGGTGAAAGTGATCATGAAATCAGAGAGTTCACAATTCTAAGGAAGGGTAGAAGGGAGAACAGTGAAATAGAGACAATGGATTTCAGGAAGGCGGATTTTGGTAAGCTCAGAAAGCTGATAGGTAAGGTCCCATGGGAATCAAGACTAAGGGGAAAAACAACTCAGGAGAGTTGGCAGTTTTTCAAAGGGACATTATTAAGGACCCAAAACCAAGCTCTTCCACTGTGTGAGAAAGATAGAAAATATGGCAAAAGATTACCTTGGTTTATCTACAAGATTTGCATGATCTAAAAATAAAAAAGGAGTTCAATAAAAAATGGAGTAGTAGGACTACTTACAAAGGATGAATGTAGGCAAACAACACAGGAATGCAGGGGCAAGATTAGAAAGGCAAAGGCACAAAATGAGCTCAAACTAGCTACGGGAATAAAAGGAAACAAGAAGACTTTTTATAAAAACATTAGAAGCAAGAGGAAGACCGAGGACAGTGTAGACCCACTGCTCAGTGAGGAGGGAGAAACAGTAACAGGAAACTTGGAAATGGCAGAGATGCTACATGACTTCTTTGTTTCGGTCTTCACCAAGAAGTCTGATGAAGTAATGCCTGACATAGTGAATTATAGTGGAAAGAGGGTACGTTTAGAAGATAAAATAAAAAAAGAACAAGTTAAAAATCCCCTAGAAAAGTTAGATGCCTACAAGTCACCAGAGACTGATGAAATGAATCCTAGAATACTCAAGGAGCTGATAGAGGAGGTATCTGAGCCTCTAGTTATCTTTGGAAAATCATGGGAGACAGTAGAGATTCCAGAAGACTGGGGTAGGGCAAATATAGTGCCCATTTATAACCAGGAAACTATAGACCAGTTAGTTCAACTTCTGCGCCAGGGAAGATAATGGAGCAAGTAATTAAGGAAATAATCTGTAAACACTTGGAAGGTGGCAAGGTGATAGGGAACAGTCAGCATGGATTTGTAAAGAACAAATCATGTCAAACTAATCTGATAGCTTTCTGTGATAGGATAACAAGTTTTGTGGATAAGCGAGAAGTGGTGGATATGGTATACCTAGACTTTAGTAAAGTATTTGATATGGTCTTGCATGTTATTCTTATCAATAAACTGGGGAAATACAACTTAGATGGGGCTACTATAAGGTGGGTGCATAACTGTCTGGATAACCGTACTCAGAGAGTAGTTAGTAATGGTTCACAATCCTGCTGGAAAGGTATAACAAGCGGGGTTCCGCAGTGGTCTGTTTTGGGACTGGCTCTGTTCAATATCTTCATCAACGATTTACATATTGGCATAAAAAGTACGCATATTAAGTTTGCAGATGATACCAAGCTGGGAGGGGTTGCGGCTGCTCTGGAGGATAGGGTCATAATTCAAAATGATCTGGACAAATTGGAGAAATGGTCTGAGGTAAACAGGATGAAGTTTAATAAAGACAAATGTAAAGTGCTCCACTTAAGAAGGAACAATCAGTTTCATACATAGAGAACGGGAAGTGACTGTTTAGGAAGGAAATATGGCAGAAAGGGATCTAGGGGTTATAGTGGACCACAAGCTGATTATGAGTCAGCCGTGTGATGCTGTTGCAAAAAAGCAAATATGATTCTGGGATGCATTAACAGGTGTGTTGTGAGCAAGACATGAGAAGTCATTCTTCTGCTCTCCTCTGCGCTGGTTAGGCCTTAGTTGGAGTATTGTGTCCAGTTCTGGGCACCGCATTCCAAGAAAGATGTGGAGAAATTGGAAAGGGTCCAGAGAAGGGCAACAAAATGATTAAACATGACCTATGAAGGAAGGCTGAAAGAATTGGGTTTGTTTAGTTTAGAAAAGAGAAGATTGAGGGAGGACATGATAGCAGTTTCAGGTATCTAAAAGGGTATCATAAGGAGGAGGGAGAAAACTTGTTCTTGGTCTCTGAGGGTAGAACAAGAAGCAATGGGCTTAAACTGCAGCAAGGGAGGTTTAGGTTGGACATTAGGAAAAAGTTCCTAACTGTCAGGATAGTCATACACTGGAATAAATTGCCCAGGGAGGTTGTGGAATCCCCATTCCTGGAGATATTTAAGAGTAGGTTAGATAAATGTCTATCAGGGGTGACAGTATTGGTCCTGCTATGGGGACAGGGGACTGGACTCGATGACCTCTCAAGGTCCCTTGCTGTCCTAACATTCTATGATTCTATGAAGGAGAAAGGAGCCCAAGAGAGCTGGCAGTATTTTAAAGAAGCCTTATTGAAGGCACAGAAAGAAACCATTCCAATGCATAGCAAGAGAAGCAAATATGGTAGGAGACTTGGTGAACTTAAGCACAAGAAGGCAGCTTTCAAAAAGTGGAAACTTGGACAGATGACTAGGGAGGGGTTTAAATGTATAGCTCGAGAATGCAGGGGAGTTATCAGGAAGGCGAAAGTGCAATTGGAATTGCGACTCACAAGGAATG
Source organism: Pelodiscus sinensis (assembly GCF_049634645.1). Lineage (NCBI taxonomy): Eukaryota > Metazoa > Chordata > Testudines > Trionychidae > Pelodiscus > Pelodiscus sinensis. The sequence continues at coordinate 314,928,035 of NC_134711.1, forward strand.
TGAAGGATAACAAGAGAGGTTTCTACAGGCATGTTAGCAAGAAGATGATGCTCAAAGAGGTTTTGGGGCCCTACTGGATGAGGCCAGTAACCTAGTGACAGATGATGTGGGGAAAGCTTGAAGTACTTAATGCTTTCTTTGCCTCTGTATTCACGGACAAGTTCAGCTCTCAGACTAATGTGCTAAGTGATGCAATATGGGACAAAGGTGGACAGCTCTTGGGGGGAAAGAACAGGTTAGGAACTATTTAAAAAAGCTAAACTTACATAAATCCATGGGTCCAGACTTAATACATCCAAGGGTACCGAGGGAGTTGGAAAATGTCATTGAGGAGCCTTTGGCCATTATATTTGAAAAGTCATGGAGATCGGAAGAGATCCTGGATGATTGGAAAAAGGCAAATGTAGTGCCCATCTTTAAGAAAGTGAAGAAGGATGATCCAGGGAACTATAGGCCAGTCAGTCTTACCTCAGTCCCTAGAAAAATCATGGAGGGGATTCTCAAGGAATCCATTTGGAAGCACTCGGGAGAGGGGAAGGTGATCAGGAATAGTCCATATGGATTCACGAAGGGCAAGTCATGCCTGACCAATCTGATTAGCTTCTATAATGAGGTAACAGGCTCTGTGGATATGGGAAAATCAGTGGATGTGATATTGACTTTAGCAAGGCTTTTGATATGGTCTCCCACAGTATTCTTGCCAGCAAGTTAAGGGAATGTGGATTGGATAAATGGACAGTAAGATGGATAGAAAGCTGGCTGGTAGGTCAGGTCCAGTGGATAATGATCAACGGCTTGATGTCAGGATGGTGGTTGGTTTCTAATGGACTGCCCCAAGGTTTGGTTCTGGGGCCGTTTTTTTTTCAACATCTTTAGTAATGACCTGGATGAGGGGATGGATTGCACTCTCAGCAAGTTTGCATATAACCCTGAGCTAGAGGGAGAGGTAGATATGCTGGAGGGCAGGGATGGAATCCAGCGTGACTTAGACAAATTGGAGGATTGGGCCAAAAGAAATCTGATTAGGTTCAACAAGGACAAATGTAGAGTTCTGCACTTAAGACAGAAGAATCCCAAGCATTGTTACAAGCTGGGGATTGAATGGCTAAGTAGCAGTTCAGAAGAAAAGGACCTGAGGACTACAGTGGATGAGAAGCTGGATATGAGTCAACAGTGTGCCCTTGTAGCCAAGAAGGCTAATGGCATATTAGGTTTCATTAAGAGGAGCATTGCTAGTAGATCCAGAGATGTAATTATTCCTCTTTATTCAGCTCTGGTGAGGCCACATCTGGAGAATTGTGTCCAGTTCTGGGCCCCCAATTACAGGAAGGATGTGGATGCATTGGAGAGGGTCCAACGGAGGGTGACCAAATCATTAGGGGGATGGAGCATATGACCTATGAGGAGAGGCCAAGGGAGTTGAGTCTGTTTAGTCTGCAGTGGGGAAGAGTGAGGGGGGATTTGATAGCAGCCTTCAACTTCTTGAAGGGAGATTCCAAAGAGGATGGAGAAAGGCTGCTCACAGTAGTCATGGATGGCAGAACAAGGAGCAATGGTCTCAAGTTGTGGTGAGAGAGGTCCATGTTGGATATTAGGAAATGCTATTTCACTAGGAGAGTGGTGAAGCACTTTAATGGGTTACCTAGGAAAGTAGTGGAATCTCCATCCCTAGAGGTGTTTAAGTCTTAACTTGACAAAGCCCTGGCTGGGTAATTTAGTTGGGATTGGTCATGCCTTGAGCAGGACACTGGACTTGATGGCCTTCTGAGATCTCTTCCAGCTCTATGGTTATATGATTCTATGTCCACAGAGCCAGTTACATCATCATAGAAGGCAGTCAGGTTGGTAAGGCACAACTTGCCCTTGCTAAATCCATGTTGACCATTCCTGATCACTTTCCTCTCTTCCAAAGAAAAAAACACATTTTTTTCATAGGAAAGCCCCTTTGCTTCGCTTTGGGAACAGAGTCTGTTAATTGCCATCTAACATGATGTTTTCTAATATGAGTAATATTTGTGTATTGGCGAGAAGCAAGCCACAAGGAGATGGTCATTCTGTGACAGGATAGTTCCTTTTCTTACATGTCATTGTAAGAACTAGGGAAAACATTGCCTTGAGCATATAGAATGTTTTTTCTTCCTTTGTAAGTGATTCAGGGAGTGGGTTTCCTCTCCTAAGATGCTCTGAGCAGACAATTAACCAGGGGCTGGGCAACTAACCACACAATGAATCAGAACTTAAACTGCTGTATCTGTGTTCACTAGTTTATTACATTGAAATAATCTAGTCATTATCTGTTTTTAACCTAAGGAAGCAAAAAGGCAGGTAAGAAAAACAAAACACCCTCAAATATTGCAGTTTTACATTTTTTTACTCTTTCTCCCTGCAAAGTCAGAAGTGCATTAAAAAGTAATATTGTGCTGAGCTCACAAGTATGCAAACGCCTCTAGATATCTTGTCTCAATAAAGTTTATAGAATGCATTCCCAAAGGTCTGACAACAAAACAGAATAAATCGCTAGGCTCATAAAAATATAATGCGTGCCATTTTTTGCTTACATAAACACAAACAAATGCAGCAAGTGGCATGAGTGTCTCTGTTTGAGAGGCATCCTCCATTCACACCAACTCCTTTTTATTATCATACAGATGTGGAATAAATTACATCCAACTAAAGGCAAAAATAAACAGTACCATGTGTCAAACACAGTTTAAGAATATGGGCATTACAAAAAAAGCAGTTGTATAGAGTCTATAGGGATTGCTTTCCTCTTCTCAGTTATTCCAATTTGCTATTCAGGAACTTATCTTTGGGGGTAGGAGGAGGAGAGTTCCCTTTGTCCCAAAACAGAAAACCTTATATGGGAAATGTCTAATTTTACAACAAGGTGGGGAGGGGGAACCTAGCAAATTCCATTGCTAATTTCTATAGAAGTTAAGATACAGTATATTTGTGTAGGCAGAACGTTCTTATACCAGGGAAACCTCTGTTTTACATCAGAAACGGGGGCTGAATATTTGCTTTCTCATGGATTCTGTGAGCGGGAGTTTTATCCGAGGAAGCTATTCCCCTGGATTCTGTGAACAGGAATTGTACTCAAGGTCGGTGAAAGACATGTTATTCTTATACAAACAACATAAAAAAATACAGGCTAAAACAGCATTCAAGTTTTACTGGCTTGGCAGTTTCATGAGTTCATGTTAGGAAATGTCTGTGGTATAATTCAGGTTTCCATTTTTAAGTGTTTGTTTTCTATTTTTAGGTGTTTCTTTTTCAGCAAAATAATAGATTGTTTTTAGGAGAAAAATATTGATTTTCCCCCACATACAGACACACACACACTCTGGCTGTGTCTAGACTGGCAAGTTTTTCCGCAAAAGCACGTGCTTTTGCGGAAAAACTTGCCAGCTGTCTACACTGGCCACTTGAATTTCCGTAAGAACACTGACGATCTCATGTAAGAAATCAGCAGAAGAGTCTGTCTTGTCCCGGGGTCTCTCTTTCTGCCCCACGTCCCCCACAAACTGGATACAATTTTGTGGTGACCTTGAGGCTTTTTTTCGCCGCCTCCGTCTCCGAGAATATTTCCAAACCACCACTGAACATCAATCTGACCTACCAGATCCCCCCTACCAACACCAAAGGAAAAATAATTCTATATGGACTCCCCCTGACGGTCGGAATTACAATCTGGATTTCTATATACACAGCTTCCGCAACAACGCACAGACTGACATTATTCACAAACGACAACAAGCGACACACAATCTTAGCCGCGCTGAACACCATGCCATCCAGAGTCTCAAAAACAACCTGGACATTGTAATCAAACCAGCTGACAAAGGGGGTGCTGTGGTCATTATGAATAAGGCCGACTATAACCAGGAGGCAACCAGACAACTCTCGAACACCACATTTTACAAACCTCTCCCCTCTGATCCCACCTTGGACTACCAAAAGAAACTACACTGTCTCCTTAAAAGCCTCCCCACAGCTACTCGGGAACAAATCCTCACAGAATCACCTTCTGACCCCCGACCAGGATTGTTCTATCTACTTCCCAAGATCCATAAACCTGGGCACCCCGGACGTCCCATCATCTCTGGTATTGGCACGCTCACTACTGGTCTATCCAGCTATGTAGACACTCTTCTCAAACCCTTCGTAACCAATACCCCCAGCTATCTCCGAGACACTACTGACTTCCTAAGGAAATTACAAAACATCGATAACCTCCCCAATAATACCATCCTTGCCACCATGGATGTAGAAGCTCTATATACCAACATCCCACATGAAGACGGATTACAAGCAATTAGAAACACTATCCCAGAGGACACTACTGCCAACCTGATAGCAGACCTATGTAACTTTGTTCTCACCCACAATTATTTCCGGTTTGAGAACAACTTATACCTCCAGATCAGCGGCACAGCCATGGGTACACGCATGGCCCCACAGTATGCTAACATCTTTATGGCTGACCTAGAACAACGTTTCCTCAACTCCCGTCCCCTTTCACCCCTCCTCTACCTACGGTACATCGATGACATCTTTATGATCTGGACACATGGCCAAGAAACACTGGAGATATTCCACAGAGATTTCAACAACCTACACCCCACCATCAACCTCAGCCTGGACCATTCTACACGAGAGATCCACTTCCTGGACACCACCGTACAAATCAACAATGGAAAATTAGACACCACTCTCTACAGAAAACCCACTGACTCATACAGTTACCTACATGCATCCAGCTCCCATCCAGAACACACCACACGATCCATCGTCTATAGCCAAGCCCTTCGATACAACCGCATCTGCTCTAACCCCACTGACAGAGACCAGAAGCTTCAGGATCTCTACCAAGCATTTATAAATCTCAACTACCCACCCAGAGAAACAAAAAAGCAAATTGAAAGAGCCAGACGAATACCTAGAAACCATCTACTTCAAGACAGACCCAAGAAAACCAACAATAGAACACCACTTGTCATCACCTACAACCCCCAACTTAAACCTGTCCAACACATTATCAAGAAACTACAGCCTATATTGGAACAGGATACCATACTCAAAGAGGCTCTGGGAGACAGACCCATAGTCTCCTATAGACAACCACCTAACCTCAAGATGATTCTTACCAACCACCACAGGACATACCACACTAATACCAACCCTGGTACCTTCCCTTGCAACAAACCCCGTTGCCAGCTTTGTCCACATATTCATTCTGCTGATACCATTATTGGACCTAACCAAGTGAGTTATAAGATCAAGAACACATATTCCTGCGCATCCAGAAATATAATCTACGCTATCATGTGCCGAAAGTGTCCGTCTGCTATGTACATTGGACAAACATCTCAGACACTTCGCCAAAGGATTAATGCCCACAAAACAGATATTAGACAAGATCACAAAGAGAAAACAGTTTCTTGCCACTTTAACCAGAAAGGACACTCTCTAAATGACTTAGCCACCTGCATTCTGCTACAAAGACCTTTTACATCTGCACTTGAAAGGGAATCCTCTGAACTGTCATTCATGTTAAAATTCGACACTTACCGACAAGGACTTAACAAGTCTTTGAACTTTCTCACCCATTATCAAGACAGTTTCCCCAATTATCACCTGTAATACCATTAACTCACAAACATCCCACTCTCCCTACCTTTAATATCAGCAATTCACAGACACTTACCTTCCTTCCTCCCCCTTCCCACCCCCCCGCATCCTCCTTCTGTTCTGCAATGTGATTTGTCCTTTTCATATTTGTTCATTTTTTTAAATTGTATCCTTTGGTATATATGGTTGTGACTACTTTCTTCCACTATTTGATCTGAGGAAGTGGGTCTGGCCCACGAAAGCTCATCATCTAATAAACCATCTTGTTAGTCTTTAAAGTGCTACATTGTCCTGCATTTTGCTTCAACTACCCCAGACTAACACGGCTACATTTCTATCACTATGTAAGAAATCAGTGCTTCTTGTGGAAATACTATGCTGCGCCCGTTCAGGCAAAAGTCCTTTTGCGCAAAGCTTTTGCGCAAAAGGGCCAGTGTAGACAGCTCAGATTTGTTTTGCGCAAAAAAGCCCCAAATCGCAAAAATGGCAATCAGGGCTTTTTTGCGGAAAAGCGCGTCTGGATTGGCACGGACACTTTTCTGCAAAAAGTGCTTTTGTGGAAAAGCAAAGCATTTGTGGAAAATCATGCCAGTCTAGACGTAGCCTCTATGTAGAATATTTCATTTCATCATAAATAGCATTGTTTCCAAATTCCTGGCTTCTGAGGGATGAGCTCCTGGCCTATGAAGGAGGTGAGCATAACACATTTATACTTAATGTTCGACACCGCAAAATGGAACTATTTAATGTTTTGAGGGATTTGATTTTTAAAGCCCTCTTCTCTTCTAATACAGTCCAGAAAACATTCACAGTGGTACATCTTCAGAGCCATCCATTGCCGTTCAATCCATGGTATATACTAAGACCTCATCTCACATTCACAGGGTGCATTCCCTGAGCTGGAAATGCTGCAGGTGCCATGGGAATGCTAACTCACCTGTTCTGGCAGCAAGTAGTTTTCCAGCTGGGGTAGCCCAGGTACTGGAAAAAATTAACTTTGCTTTTGACTCTTATACCACTCTTCTTCCTATTTCTATTGTGCTTACTGTCTATACAATGTCTCAGCATTTCAGACTCAGCGTTACCAAATATAAGGTGCTTTGGCAGATCAAAAACTCCTATTGACATTACAGAAAACAAATGCCACATGCAGCATTAAGCAAAGGGTTAGCTCCTTTCATTTTAAAAAAAGTCATTTTTATGATATCCAGCTATCTGAATGAGTATGGTTAGATTTGCTTCCTTGTATTGGATATTGATTGAAGTTTGCTGGCTTGGTTGTATTTGGTATTGATATATATTTTATTGTTAAGGGGATATGAATGCTCTGAATAATGACCTGATTATCTCCTATTAATAACCACCTTTGGGCATCCAACAGTACCTTCCAGATTGATCACCTCAGGAGGTCTGTACTACAAATGATCTCCAAACAAAACCTTGGCCGTTTTTTCAGCACTCTGGGTTTTCATGGGAAATGCCTGTACCCATCCTGAAAATGCATCTACTACTATCAAAAGTGAAGTACACCTTCCTTCCCTGGGGAGTAACCCTTGCCACCTTGCTTTTAAAATTCTTCCTGCGATCCTTCCTCCAGTAGGATAGCAAAGAAACAGGCATATCCAATACAGAGAATCTTTCAGCTTCTCTAACTATATCTTGCAACATCTGGGTCATATCTGCGACTATCAGCACCCTTTGAGGGGTCATCGCATTAACTCTCCGGTAGTCTACAGTCAACCTCAATGAAATGCCTTCGGCTTTCCTCACCAGCCCTATGGGGGTGTTAAAAAGGGAGGTTGTTCTCCTCATTACCCCCCGCTCTTCCAGTTCTTTCACTATTTCTGCTGAAGCTCAGTGTGCTGCAGTAGGGATAGGATATTGTCTCTGGGGGGGAACCATTGGCCCTTCTGTTTTTTTGCTGGTTCCCCATTCCATTTACCACAGTCCAATTTGTGGGCTGCCCATACTTGTGGGAAACACTTTCTCCAGTCCTCCTTGTTATGCCTAGCCACTGCTGCCACTCCCAACATGCTGCACCTCAGCAGACCAGTATCTCCCTTTCTTACCTCTGGGGTCCGGTCTTTCTCTAGGGACCTCCATAAACATTTATTAGAGCAATCAACCACTGTTCCTTGCTCCTGCAGTCTATGCCTAAAATTGGCTCTGTGGTCATGGGGCAATAAATCCAGGGCCACCTTCGGGTAAGATTTCCCACCTGTCCCAACACTTGTCCCTATGTTGGGGTGCCATCAAATCCTTGGAAGTCAATGGCTCCCTGGATTGGAACTCCCTGTACAGGGCAGGGAAGCAGTGAAATAGCTACTCTGCTCCCCATTAACAAGTACGAGTTCTGATGCCTCCCTATTCTACAATCTTTCCTGGGATGATGCCATTCCTTATTGCTCACAACACAGAGATGTAGCTAAAGGCCATTATTAGAGCTGTTTGGAAATTGTATTTAAAAAAATTGGAGCAAGGTAATTAACTGAAACCAAAATTTGTCATAGGAAAAAATAGTTAAAATCAGGGGTGGATGATAAGTGGCCTACGGACTTGATGCAGTTTGCCAGGGTTAGCCCTGGCAGGCTGCCAATATTTTATTTATCTTCACATCTGCAGGTACAGCTGCTCACAGGTCCTGTTGGCTGCAGATTGCCATTTCTGGCCAATGGGAGCTCTGGGAAGCAGTGTCCTGGCCTGCACCACTTCCAGCAGATCCCATTGGCCAGGAACGGTGATCTGTGGCCAATGGGAGCTGTGAACAGCCATACCAGCAAGTGCATAGGTACATAAAGTACTGGAGGCCTGCCAGGGGTTAACCCTAGCAGACTGCTTCTGGGTTATTGTCCACTCCTGGTTTAAATGAATTTCTCATTTCAGATTCTCTGTGTTGACATTTTCTAAATTAAAGTTAAGTTTTTATTTGAAATTACTTTTTGTTTACAAATTTGTTAATTTAAAGTTTAAGAAAATAAAGAAACTCAACAAACAAAAACTGATCAAAATGTGCTCTTGTATTCATCCAACCTACATTTATTGTGGACTTTCTGTTTGTGAAAATGTTCATGATTTCAACTTTTTATTCCAATTTGGCTCAAATTTTTTTACATCTCAATTTTTCTTTGTCAGATGGAAAAATTGTTTCCTGCTTTTCTGCAGTTGTGAATGTGAATTCCTGGCCTGTGGATTTAAGTACAAATTACTTGCAGTGATACTTAGGTTTGAGTAAACCCACAATCATGTGAAACAATTCTGGCTTTTGCTTTTGTTGTAAATTTCAAATTCACCACAAGTTTTCCAAAACTTTTGTTAACTTTATGAGCAACTCTGGGCCACTGCCAAGCAAATCTGACCTGATTTATGGTTCTAGTTGAAACTACGGATAATTTATTCTTTTGCGTGAGTTGGTTTCAATGTCAGCTGAAATAGCAGTTTCAGCTGAGTGGTAGTATGAGGTTTGGGGTTTGTTCAAACATAAAGATAAAAAATGGCCACTACCTGTAGCCATTCATTTGAAATACTGCATGTCTTAGGGGGGTTCCAATGAAATAGGATTTGGAAAGGAACAGTCACTGGTTTTTTTGTAAAGCAAAAGCCTAACCAGTGAGATATTCCAAAACTATCTCAGTTTTCATTGGGAATGGACCAAAATCAGATCTATGAACAGATCTCACCTTGAATTGTACCACTTTTCATTTTGAAGTAATAAGTCCTGATGACGTAACAACATATCTATATTTAAAGCCATTATCCATCATGCAGATGGCACGTAGAAATCAAGTAATTTGCCCAAGACCACAGTATAAATCACTATCAGGGCCATGGCTAGAAGCAAGGCATTCCTGGCTTACAATCCTACGCTCAGTCCACTAGACCACAGCTCATTTGGCTACTGCATGCTCTGGCAATGAATTTGTAAAACCGATACTATGTACCAATGAATTTGTAAAACTCAGTCCAAATCCCAAGTGACTCAAACCCAATGAAAACATATAAACAGCCTTCGCTGAGGCTGGCTCTACTATGGCTTGCAGTTCAGATTACAGGGGTGTAAATAGTGTCACTTACTGAAGAGCTATGCTGTAACACCCTGTACGGATGCTATGAGTGTGAACTGAACAGTACTGCATCAAAGCAAACTAGGAACCTTTTAATTTGTACCTGCAGCTTTCAGTACTTTGCTGTCCACAGCTTGGCATGTCTTGGTAATCTAAATTGTGGAGCAACATGGACAAGCCCTAAAATCCCCACCGTTTTAACAATAAAGTTTAGCCTCATACTTAAATTATCTGAAGAGGTTAAATTCTGAACTACTCTGCCTTTCACTGGATTTCCTTATACTCTAGGGCTGTCTGCACTGGTGGGTTCTTGTGCAAGAACTCTTGTGGAAGAACACGTCCACACAGCCTTTGCGCAAGAGCATCCATGGCAGTGTGGATGCTCACTTGTGCAAGAAAACTCTGATGGCCATTTTAGTCATAGGGCTTTCTTGCAGAAGAAACCCCTATCGTGCGTCCACACTGCCCTCTTGCGCAAGAGCTCTTGTGCAAGAGTGTTTACACTCATTAGAAAAGAGCGTAGCTCTTGCTCAAGAAGCTCTGTCTTCCGACACCGTACTGTAAATCTTCTTGCACAAGAACGGGTGGGCAGTAAGGATGCTCTGCGTGTAGACATAGCCCATCACTGCACATTTTGGAGTAAGATTATGATCGCTGGTATATTCTTGAGACCTATCTCAGGGGTAGATCTTTGCTGCTTATTCTGTCCTAATGCTTTATATAGATTTAATTTTAATGGGAATTCCACACTCAGAATGAATTCAAACTATGTTGACTATAAATGGTCTATCTGTAAGGTGGCACAGCATTCTTAGATTATTGAAAACAAGACAGAAGAATAAAAAACAGAAAGAGAGAAAGATCTTCATCCCAGAGTAGTTTGGACTGGAACAATATGAGGAGTAGTCTGTCAGGTGCGGAAGGATTTAGTTATGATTAACTTTTCCAACAATAGTTGGTTTCCATGCTGTTAAGTATGAATGTCACAGGGTGACACTAGACCTTTAAGAGGGAACAGGCGCAGTGCACACATTCTGCCTCAAGTGATCAGGTAGGCTTTAAAAGAGAGCACTTGGGCCTGGGAAAGAGAGAGAAACGTAGTGAGTCAGAGCAGGAAGTGCGAGTGCCAGAGTTCCATGGGAGGCTGGGCAACTAGGTAAAGGGACAGCTGGGGAAACTCGTGTCTTTCCTTTGGTTGCATTTGTAGAAATACAACTGCATCAAAGACACTGTGTATGTAGCAGTGGATCCTTTGCAAGCTGTGGAGAATCTACCCCTGACTTGTGACAATGAACTTTCATCACCTGAGCCAGATCACTAATATTTTCATAGATATTATTCCAGTTTTAATTGTAGTCATGAGTAGATGAGCTAAGTGTTTAAAAATAGAGGGCAGATACCTCTGAAACACTGGCAGGCCCATGGTCCCTTTCAGTGTGATACGCTCTGCATGGGAATGTTATGATTCTTTCATTGACATTGCCATGGTTTTGAAGAAGTCATTACAATGTCAGCCTTTTTGCAGTGATTCTGCCAGATAAAAATGAGCACTTATGGACATGTAGTTTCCATTATCGTCACTAATGAAACGATTGCAATGTAAATCAATGTGATTTTTCATAGCACCAATAATTTGCATATTATATGTGAGTTTAAGAATCCTAGAGGTATTTAAATTTGCATTATAAATGCAAGCATGAACACTTTGTCTGGAGAGTAGAGGGGGTGGCTTTCACCAGCTGTATTGTGAAGAGGAACCATACAATTTAGTTTTTAAATTTGCTAGAACATAATAGAAAACTTGTCATTTATAGAAGGTGTCTGTGTGCATGCACTTGTGAATACATATAGACAGAAAGAGATGTCTACAGAGAGATATTTGTAACCATAGACTCATCAATGGATAAAAGAGTTTGTCTTCACATACAAGTTGTACCACTGTAACTATACTAGTATGGATAAAGCAGTAACTCCGCTCCTTACCCCCATGTGTAAAAACCTACTGAGACCAGTATATAGGAAAAATAATAAGCTATACTGGTATAATGCACCTTTAGATCAATATAACTTCATCTACCCTGGGGATTCTTCTGTGGTGATCAATATAACTCCATATACCCTGCGGATTGTTCTGGTGTAACTATATTAGTAGAACAAATCACACCCTTAACCAGCATGGTTACATAGGTACAAAAACGGAGTGTAGACCAGGCCAAATGCTGCTAGAGCGAGGCCAAAATCCAAAATGTGGAACAGAACCTCTTTGAATTTGATGAACTTGGGGTTGGGTTTGTGTCCTTGGATATGAATCTGCTGTTATTGATTTGTTTCCAGATAGAAGTCTGATCCCCATTATCTTTTGTTGTTCATATGAAAGCAAAATTTGCAAGTTGTGGTTCCAAGGAGGTTTTGGCCTCAAAGAATGTCTGATCTCCAAAGATTTCCACTACAAAGATGGCCCACTGATCAGTGAGGAAGGAGAAACAGTAACAGGAAAGTTGGAAATGGCCGAGATGCTTAATGACTTCTTTGTTTCGGTCTTCATCGAGAAGTCTGAAGGAATGACTAACATAGTGAATGCTAGTGGGAAGGCGATAGGTTTAGAAGATAAAATAAAAAAAGAACAAGTTTAAAATCACCTGGGAAAGTTAGATGCCTGCAAGTCACCAGGGCCTGATGAAATGCATCCTAGAATACTCAAGAAGCTGATAGAGGAGGTATCTGACCCTCTAGCTATAATTTTTGGGAAATCATGGGAGACAGGAAAGATTCCAGAAGACTGGGGTAGGGCAAATATAGTGCCCATTTATAAAAAGGGAAATAAGAACAACCCAGGAAACTACAGACCACTTAGTTTAACATCTGTACCAGGGAAGATAATGGAGTAAGTAATTAAGGAAATCATCTGTAAACACTAGAAAGGTGATAGGGAACAGCCAGCATGGATTTGTAAAGAACAAATCATGTCAAACCAATCTGATGGCTTTCTTTGATAGGATAACGGGTCTTGTGGCTAAGGGAGAATCCGTGGATGTGGTATACCTAGACTTCAGGAAGGTGTTTGATACAGTCTTGCATGATATTCTTATCAATAAACTAGGCAAATACAATTTAGATGGGGCTACTATAAGGTGGGTGAATAACTGGCTAGATAACCATACTCAGTAGTTATTAATGGTTCACAATCCTGCTGGAAAGGTATAACAAGTGGGGTTCCGCAGGGGCCTGTTTTGGGTCCGGCTCTGTTCAATATCTTCATCAACGATTTACATATTGGCATAGAAAGTACGCTTATTAAGTTTGCAGATGATACCAAGCTGGGAGGAGTTGCGACTGCTCTGGAGGATAGGGTCATAATTCAAAATGATCTGGACAAATTGGAGAAATGGTCTGAGGTAAACAGGATGAAGTTTAATAAAGACAAATGTAAAGTACTCCACTTAGGAAGGAACAATCAGTTTTATACATAGAGAACGGGAAGTGACTGTTTAGGAAGGAAATATGGCAGAAAGGGATCTAGGGGTTATAGTGGACCACAAGCTGATTATGAGTCAGCAGTGTGATACTGTTGCAAAAAAAGCAAACATGATTCTGGGATGCATTAACAGGTGTGTTGTGAGCAAGACATGAGAAGTCATTCTTCCGCTCTCCTCTGCGCTGGTTAGGCCAGTTGGAGTATTGTGTCCAGTTCTGGGCACCACATTTCAAGAAAGATGTGGAGAAATTGGAGAGGGTCCAGAAAAGAGCAACAAGAATGATTAAAGGTCTAGAGAACATGACCTATGAGGGAAGGCTGAAAGAATTGGGTTTGTTTAGTTTAGAAAAGAGAAGATTGAGGGGGGACATGATAGCAGTATTCAGGTATCTAAAAGGGTGTCATAAGAAGGAGGGAGAAAACTTGTTCATATTGGCCTCTGAGGATAGAACAAGAAGCAATGGGCTTAAACTGCAGCAAGGGATGTTTAGGTTGGACATTAGGAAAAAGTTCCTAACTGTCAAGGTTGTCAAATACTGGAATAAATTGCCCAGGGAGATTGTGGAATCTCCATCTCTGGAGATATTTAAGAGTAGGTTAGATAAATGTCTATCAGGGATGGTCTAGACAGTATTTGGTCCTGCCATGAGGGAAGGGGACTGGACTCGATGACCTCTCAAGGTCCCTGCCAGTCCTAGTATTCTATGATTCTATGACTACATCTATATATTAAACTTTCTTAAGGCATGATACTGGTCCCCATGATGTAAAGTATCTAGGTTCATGAGTTTTCATGCCCGATTCATTCTACAATATCCCACAAGATTTGAGTCTCATCAAATCCATTCCTGATCAATAATCATGATTGGATGTCCCACCTGAAAGCAAAGCCTTACCTTAAAATGAATCCAGATGCAAATTACAACTGTTTGGCCCATATCTAATACCGTTAAATGGTCTATGCATCTGATGCTGAATATTAGATGTTGCATATCAACTGGTTGAACATGCTGTTACCACTCAAGAGTTCAATTTTATTAAATGTCAACTGGCTGAAATTACCTGTTACCACTCAGAGAGAAATCTTGGAGTCACTGTGACTAGTTCTCTGAAAACATCCACTCAATGTGCAGCAGCAGTCAAAAATTGAAACAGAATATTGGGAATCATTGAGAGAGCTATAGAATGAGAGAATATCATATTGCCTCTATATAAATCCACGATAAACCTACATCTTGAATAGTTTATGCAGATGTAGTTGCCTCATCTAAAAAAAGATATATTGGCATTGGAAAAGACTCAGAAAAGGGGTATGGAATGGTTGCTGTATGAGGAGAAATTAATACGACTGAGTCTTTTCAGTTTGGAAAAGAGACAGCTAAGGAGGGATATGATAAAGGTCTATAAAATCATGACTAGTATGGAAAAAGTGAATAAAGAAGAGTTATTCACTAGTCACCCAATAAAATTAATAGACAGCAGGTTTTAAACAAACAACAGGAAGTAATTCACACAACACATCGTCAACCAGTGGGGCTTCTTGCTAGAAAATTTGTGAAAGCAAAGACTATAACAGGGTTCAAAAAAGAGCTAGATAAACTCATGCAAGATAGGTCCATCAATAGCTATTAGCCAGGTTGGGAAAGGATGGTGTTATTAGCCTTTGTCAGAAGCTGTGAATGGGTGATGGGATGGATCACTTTAAAGGGTATGGTCTACACTATGTGCTTATTTCAAAATAAGCTGTTTTGGAATAACTCCCAAAATATGCTATTTTGAAGTAGCACATCCACACTACAAATGCCCATCAAAATAATGCAGATCTATACCAAAATAGTGTGTCCACACTGATTGGAGGCTGAATCATATTTAAGGCCCCCTGGAAGCACTCTGGGCATGGCATGAGGACGGCAGTCACTTCCTGTATCTGCTGACTGAGGCTGTCTGAGGCTCGTGTTTAACGTGTCTACCCTCTACAGCCACGTCTCAGGCTCTTCACCTTTGCCTACCTCCTCAAGGGACAGCAAACTCTCTTCACTGTGTGCTCTGGTTGCTCTTGCGGACACCACATCACTCCAGCCATGGATCCGGACCTGCTGTGAAGCACTCACCAGCTCTTAGACATCGTGCCACACCTCCTGGGGCAGTTACTGCCCACTGCCCTCTTGGCACTGCAGGAACAGAACTGCAGCTCACTGTGCGGCATCTCCTCACCTCTCTTCACATGCTGCTGATGCAGCACAACCCTCCCATTCTCCCATGCACACCGTTCATCGCTGCTTCTGGAGACGGGACACCAGTTGTCATGGAGCAGTGGGAAGACCAGCAGTGGCTCTGGAACTTCCTCATGCAGAAGAACACCTTCCTGGAGCTCTGTGAGTGTCGAGCCCCTGGCCTCTGGTAATGGGACACCCACATGAGCCTTGCCATCTCCCTTTAGAAGTGGGTTGCCATCACTATTTAGAAGCTTGCCACGCTGGACAACTAACTCTCCATTGGGAACCACTTCGGCGTGGGGAGATCAACATGCTAGTGCAGGTATGACTCTCTTGCTTTGTCCTAGAAGGGTAGTGAATTACTGGAATGGAGTTCCCTGGCAGGGGGTGGGGGGGGGGGGGGTGAGCTCTCCTTCCTGAGGTTTTGCAGTGCTGCCTTTACAAAGCTGTGCCAGGGATGGGGTAAGTTGGGGTTGGGCCTGGTATGAGAAGGGGCTTGGGCTTGCAGAATTCCCAAGGGCTCTGGCAACCCTGTGAGTCTCTGTTTGTCTCCTGAGCAATGTAGACTCCACCATGGCCTGTTTTGTTGCCATGTGCTTCTGCAACGGCTGGGTGGGGGCATTGATGACACCCACATTCCCATCCAGGCCCTTCGCACTGGGCCCATGATTAGATCAACCGGAAGGGGTACTTTTCAATAGTCCTGCAGGCCCTCATGGACCACTGAGACCGGTTCATCAATATCAGGTGGTCAGGGAAGGCGCATGACGCCCACATATTGCAACAACAGCCTCTTCCAGGAGATGCACACCAGCACATTTTTTCCTGACCATACAATCAGGGTTGGGGACGTGGACACCTTCAGCGGTTTGAAGGGGAGGTTCCTCTGTCTCCTCATCTGCCTGGACCTTGTCAAATGGAATGTCCCCCAGGTGGTGTTGGCTTGCTCTGTCCTACACAACCTGTGTGAGAACAAGGGGGAGGTGTTCCTAACACGGTGGAGGATAGAGGCCAAGCACTTCACAAGGGCCTTTGAGCAGTCACACACTGCTGCCATCTGGCAGGCCCATCCAACAGGCCCTGAGGGAGTATTTCAGACAAGGACACCTGTGACACTTGCCCCTGGGCCTCCCCCCAAAAGATTTCTGCATTGCCTTTCTGTGCCTTTCCTCCCACTCTCCTCCCTTCTCTTGCCCTCACCTTCCTCCCCTGCAGACATAATAAAGCACACTTCTTGTTTTGAAAGAATAAACTGGTTTTTTATTTGGGGTAAGTATAACTGGGGAGGGACTGGGGAAAGATCCTGGGAGGGGGAGGAGGGGCTCAGGGAGGTGATCCTACCACCTTGCGTGCAGGGCCCTCAATGGCCACGGGGAATGGTTAGGGGCAGAAGCTGGAGAAGCAGGAACAGGAACAGTAGCCGGGGAGTGAAGGGGAGAGAGGAGAGCAGCTGCTGGACTGCTCAATAGCAACCACCAGGCAGTCGACGGTGGAGGTGTATGCCACACACTTGTTCCCGGACTACGCATGTAGTCCTGACTTTCCAGAGAGCGGTGCAGGGCATGCAGGTATGCAATGCGTTCCTGCTCCAGGTCTTCCCAGGGTCGAGGGCACCTGCAGGTCTCCTGGGGTTGGCTTGGGAGGTGATGGACAAGCCTCACTTGCAGCTGGTCCAGCCGTGAAGAACAGACAGAAGGGCAGTCATCCCAGGACCTCGCTTTCCCTCTGTGCTGTGCACATGCCATGTCTGGCAGTGGTGGCGTCCCACAGGCAGAGGACTTCTATCCCTGGCTTCTGGAGGAGGGGGGGGGGGTCGGGTGTTGGGGGAGTTCTGTGTGAGTGGCAGACATTGCTTGCTGGGGAATGTGCTACTGGGGTCCCCTCCTCTTCCTCTTCCTGCAGGTTCCCATGCAGGGGCTTGGTCACTTCCGCCTTGCTGCATTTGCCTGGGAGCAAATGCTGTCCAAGAGTGTGGACCTGAGCCTGTGCCATGTGCAGTACTGCTGTGTGTTTCCCTGACTCCATCCTCTGTAGTGGTCGCTTATGATGAGAAGGTGTCCCACACATGATAACAACTTGTCTTCCCTGGGTTTGTCGCAATTGTGTGAATGATGCTGCTGATCCATTTCATCTCAGGAGTTTCTGTTTCCTTTTCTCAGGGGGCCCTCACTCCATAGCAACAAGAAACACATCCACCCGCTCAGGGAGACCTGCACAATCTAAATATTTTCTCTGCACTCTTCTGTTATTTCCTTTCCCTTTTGCCAGTCATACGCATGTAGGACCATGCTTTCTGCTAAGTGATTACTGTCAGGTTTGATTATATAAATAGCACTCTGCAATTCAGTGGAGTTGTGAGGCACAAAGAAGGGCTTGCTGGAGATGCATTCTTCTTTGCAGCCTCATTTATCAGTGTGCAGTTTTTCACTTGCCATTTATCATCTGCTTTTCTGTGCTTTCCTCAATGTCTGGAGAATTTGTAGTCAGCTAAGTGGAGCATGGGTCTGTCTTTAATACCTTCACGTACCTGTCTGACTGACATACTCCTGGATTTGCCCCAGTTTGACTTTACTTTAAATAAACTTGACAGGTTCAATGCGTCCTTGCCAAGAAGGATATATTTAGCAGAATCATAGGGGAATCAGGAATAAACTGAAGGCTTATTAGCCAGGATCAGTAGGCCTGGTGTCCCTAGCCTCTCTTTGTGCAAAGCTGGGAATGGGTGACATGGGAGGCATCACTTGATTCCCTGTTCTGTTCATTCCCTCCGGGGCATCTGGCATTGGCCATTGTTGGAAAACAGGATACTGGGCTGGATGGACCTTGGGGCTTACTCAGTATGGCCGTCTTACGTTCTTATGCCTATAGTTGGACAGAGAAGATAAGAGCGAGATGAATTTCTAATGCATGTATGCATTTCGAATAAAAAACCTTCAGTTGCAATAGCTGCATGCCTCTTAATTCACCAGGACCATAAAACAGTACAATGGAATATAAGAACTGCTCCCCATCGCCCTCCCCAGCCACATGTATTGTGCCAAAGAATGTCTTGTCTTTTTCATCCCTGCTGCTGTACACTGACATTCGTCTCTGTTGTTTTTAGAGATATTCAGAACTATTGTATAACACACTGTCCACATAGAGCATCAGAGGTTAGAAAAGGTCTATAAGGCCCTCTAAAGCTCATCTTGAGCTTGATCCTCACAGAATGGGAGGCTGGTCTTGTGGGCTGAGGCACTCAGTTCAGGAGAGCACATTCATTTTCTAGCTGTCACAGGCTTATTGCATAACCTTGGCCAATCACTTACTTTCTCCACCCCCCTTCTGTAAAAGAGGGGAGACCCCATTTCTCTCCTACTTTGTCTGTCTTGTCTATTTAGAATGCATGCTCTTCGTGGCAGGGATTTCTCTTGTATTCTTTACGGTAGCAGAAATGTGATCTTGGCTGGAGTCTCACAGGACAACTGTAGTATCAACCATCATCATCATCTTAGAATCATAGAATCATAGGACTGGAAGGGACCTCGAGAGGTCATCGAGTCCAACCCCCCGCCCTCAAAGCAGGACCAAGTTCCGTCTACACCATCCCTGACAGATGTCTATCTAACCTGTTCTTAAATATCTCCAGAGAGGGAGATTCCACCACCTCCCTTGGCAATTTATTCCAATATTTGACCACCCTGACAGTTAGGAATTTTTTCCTAATGTCCAATCTAAACCTCTCCTGCTGCACTTTAAGCCCATTACTCCTTGTCCTGTCCTCAGAAACCAAAAGGAACAAATTTTCTCCTTCCTCCTTGTGACACCCTTTTAGATATTTGAAAACCGCTATCAAGTCCCCCCTTAATCTTCTTTTTTCCAAACTAAACAAGCCCAGTTCATGAAGCCTGGCTTCATAGGTCATGTTCTCTAGAACTTTAATCATTCTTGTTGCTCTTCTCTGTACCCTTTCCAATTTCTCCACATCTTTCTCGAAATGTGGCGCCCAGAACTGGACACAGTACTCCAGCTGAGGCCTAACTAGTGCAGAGTAGAGCGGCAGAATGACTTCACGAGTTTTGCTTACAACACACCTGTTGATACATCCTAGAATCATATTTGCTTCTTTTGCAACAGCATCACACTGTTGACTCATATTCAACTTGTGGTCCACTATGACCCCTAGACCCCTTTCCGCCATGCTCCTTCATCCTGTTTACCTCTGACCATTTCTCTAACTTGCTAAGGTCATTTTGAATTATGTCCCTATCCTCCAAAGAAGTTGCAACCCCACCCAGTTTGGTATCATCTGCAAACTTAATAAGCGTACTCTCTATCCCAATAGCTACATCATTGATGAAGATATTGAACAGTACGGGATTTTTTTCCATCCACATGCAGAACAATTTTTTCTGTGCACCAAGACACTTGTGAATGTGCACCACCTCTAGAAACAAAACCTCGCCGCGGATTCTCTTCTAATCAGCTAGGCTGTTTGTCCAGAAATGGGTGACATGAGAGGGATCATGTGAGGATTAGCTATTGTTCCCTTTCTCTGGAGCATCTGGTATTGGCCACTCTCAGCAGACAGGATACTGGGCTAGAGGGACCCTTGATCTGACCCAGTATGGTCATTCTTATGTTCTCATGGGCAGTATTTGACTTTCTCCTGAATGACTGCACAAGTGCACTGTTTACAGGGAGTACTGGTTATAACCATTTACATCAGACCTGCTCCACTTTTGCCAGTATGTATGCCCTGTTCTTTCATGGCCTCTCATCAGAGAAAGCCACACTCGCTCCTGATGTAGCTATGATGTTGAAAATGGAACATAAATTAAAATAACTAGAAATAGTTGCAAACACAGCCTGTGAGGCAGAGGGAGGTATAAAGCAATAGCGCCCAATTAAGATAAAAAAAATAAAGTGAGAAGGCAAAAAAGACAGAAAACATAAGAATTGAAGAACTTGCCCTGCCTTGCCAATAATACTTAGCAATGTTTTACAAACATTCTACTATTCCCATTTTGCCCAAAGAAAAACCAAGTGGTAGAGGAGTTGTTCACAGTTTTCCAAACTAGGTGCTGATTTTGGGTACCTTTCATATGTACTCCTTGTGCTTCATTTTTCAGAGGTGCTGAGCTCCAGACTATAGTTAAAGTCCATGGGAGCTGCAGATGCTTGTCTCCAGTGAACATCAGGCCCAAAGAGTCTTGCGTAGTGCACAAAAAACTGAGGCATCTGAAAATCAGTGACCACTTTGGAAAAATTGGATCTAAATGTTTGTTTACTGACCATTGAATAATGAATAACAGAACTAATGTCACAGATCAGAAGAGTTGCTCTTTTTTTACCTCCATTATTCTGTCACCTCTCCTGTGTAGTTTAGGCTGATGTGACCCAATTCAATGCCCATTGAAGTAAAAGAGTTATCTTCAATGGGCTCTTAACTGGGCTCCTAGCTACTTGGAAATTAGCCTTTCAAGAATCCCCTTTGGAAGATTCTATTAAGAGAATTACCAAATGCCAAATAAAATGCAATAAATATAGCTAGTTTTATTGGAAAGCTTTTTTGAGTTTGTTCTGTCTTTCTTAATCAACTAAGAATAGGCTGTGATTACTGTAATCATTATGCAATTAATCACTATAATTACATTTTATTGGAGTAATAGTTTAAAAAGCAACTAACATATTTTCTGCTTTCACTTGACTGGAAGATATTTAGAGCTTGTCATAAAGTTACTAAAAATTATGGCTTTGTAATTTATTTTTCATTTTGTCATTTTACTTTTTTTTATAAATGTAGTGCGCTTGTGTGCAGGTTCGTGCAAGTCATATGCATTAATGGTATCCAGTTGTCTTGGGGAATGCACATTATTTACACAATGGAGAACACTTTATGTAATACAGGCAGTCCCCGGGTTACGTACAAGATAGGGACTATAGGTTTGTTCGTAAGTTGAATTTGTATGTAAGTCAGAACTGGCTCCAGATCAGCTGCTGCCACTGAAACTGACCAGGGGCTGACTACAGGAAGCTGGAGGCAGAGTTGCTCTGCCCCCAGCTTCCTGGAATCAGCCTGATCAGTTTCAACAGCTGCTGAATCTGGAGCCTGGGACAGAACAGCTGGGGCGCTGCCGGGTAGGTTTCCACAGGACCAACCCGGCAGCACCCCAGATGCTCTATCCGAGGCGTCCCACAATAAAAGCCTGGTCTGCTGGGGGAGGGCGCACTAGCTGCGCCCCCTCCCCCCCCAGCAGACCAGGGAGACCCGAGCAAAGCTGCACAGGCGGAGGGACCCCGCCACCCATGTGGCTTTGCTCCTGTCTCCCTAGTCTGCTGGGGGGGGGTCCAGCAAAGCCGCTGGACCCCCCCAGCAGACCAGGGACACCCGAGCAAAGCCGTCGCCTGGGCGGCTTTGCTCCTGTTCCCCTGGTCTGCTGGGGGGTCCAGCGGCTTTGCTGGACCCCCCCCCCCCCCCAGTAGACCAGGGAGACAGGGAAAAGCTTTTCTCGCCCCGGAGTACACGGGTGGCGACCCGCCGCCCGTGAGCTCCGGGGCGAGAAAAGCCCCGTTCGTAAGTGCGGATCCGACATAAATCGGATCCGCGTAAGTCGGGGACTGCCTGTAATAATATACTTTGCATGCCTTATAGCTTTATATGAAACATAACTCTAGCTGAGCATGCAGAGCTGGGTTTTGTTTATTCTGTTCACTTGAGATGGTGAAATTGAGGTTTTATCATCACAAGACATTTTTATCTCTAGTGATTACTAGTTATTGTGAGATAGTTTTAACCTTTCTAAAGGCTAGTCAAAGCATTTCCCCAACATGTGTGGTTTACCCTATGGAACAGCCTAAGCAAACAACGAAGGTATATTTTAACTAGGAAAACAGTATGTTTACTGTTATGTTAGTGATCATGTGTTAGTTAATGTAAATTGTAAGGTAACATAATAGCAAAGACAAGACAGTTTGTGGTGTTCATATGAGTTATTAGCAAGAGTAAACATTGCTACTGGGTCATCTTGTAGTTGAATGAGGTAAACATGGAGAGCAGTATTTATGATTTACTTCAACTTACTGTGTCAAAGTAAAAGCCATGCATTTTGTCTTCAGAATCTAGGATACCTGTCTCCAGTGCTTAGATTGTAATGAAAGAGATATTGAGACTTAAACATTTTGTTTTTACTTTCATACTTCTCCTGGGGCTATGAACTGCCAAGCGTAGAGGTGTCAGGGCTCAGCCATGGCAAGTCCTGGCACAAATTAAGCATTCACTGTCTCCTGTTAGCTGTCTTATTCTAAAACCCACACCTTTTTTTATTAGTGAAGATATAGTGTAAAAATAGCTTGAGATTTGTTTTCCCTGGAGAAAAGGTGAATTTTTAAAAAAGCATGGTCACTAATGTCTAGTCTACACATACATATTCGTATAAATATGTTGGCTGGGGGTGATTTTTCACTGATATAGTTATACTGGTACCAGTCCTAATGTGGATGCCGTTACACTGGTGTAAAAGTGCGTTATGCTGGTATGTGTGGATTCACTAAAGTCAATGTCGGTTTTTTCCACTCACTTCAGTGGGCCCAGCTTTTCATCCTTTAATCCTGTGTAATGTTTCTGCATCATATCTTCTGTTTTAATCATATTAGTACAACACAACCATGTCAAACTGGCAGGGTTGTGGGAGTACAGCCTCCTTCACGCTTTATCACTGCTCCACATGTGCTAATGTAACCGACACACCTATTGTGGTTCACTGTCCTATGTAGAGGCACTTAGACTACTTCTAGTGAGTGATAAGAACAAGGGAGGTCTAAAGCCTAAGCTGAGAGCCAGATGACTTTATTGCTCAAGCTGTAGAGACTCCTACACTAAACTCCAAAGGTCCCATGTTGAAATCTGCCCAGTGTGGTTACACTTGGAGTGTAGGGGAGGGTGGTAGTCCCACAAAGACAGCAATCTCTTCTGTACCAGTTCCCTTCAGTATTAGGTGAGTACCAAGGCTCATATGGATAATCTGGCCCTAAAGGTGGAGGTCACCCCTGGAGTAGATTAGCAGTCAAAGAGCTCTAGAAAGTTCTAGAAATATACCTGTTCTAGAGCACAATGCAGATTGCATTTTGGTGTTTTGCAGAGAGCACAAATTTGAAATTTTATCATTTCAGCTCTGCACAATTTTTGTTTTCTCTTCATAGTGACAAAGCAAGTTGATTCAACCTACATTCACACCTGTAAAAATCTGGGGGTTAACATTGGAACCAACTCCAAATTTCAACATAACCTCAGTCAGAATCATTGAATTTCACTTACTTTTGACATTAAATTCCAGAAACTGAAGATAAAACAGGAGCCTGGCTTTACTTAAAATATTTGCACAACTTTAATTTCCCTTTCAGTGAACCTGAGCTAAGAGTTTCATGTCTATAATGAAACCCAAAATTACATGAAACTTGCCTGGTTTCTGTTGCCTTGAAAGAATTTTTCATTACTCTAGTAATAATGAATTCTCTAATGTGTTGGTAGAAATTATTCCACCACTACTACTACTTTTTAATTTACAGTAAATGAATTAGGCCCTGGAAAAGACTGAAGTAAATCAAGCCCTCTAAAAAAGCTGAGATGTATGGAACCATATTGATGAGAAGAGATTTAAGCACATCAAGAAAAGAATTAGTGTGCCTTGCAATTACACATACACATCCCAGTATGTCAAGAAGCTAATAGAAAATACAGTCTATTGTCTTCAGCTGCATCATCTTATACATCCAATGGGGTTTTTTTTAAGGTTCTCCATAGCTTTTCTTGTCTAAACAACTGGCTCCTGGTGATGAGAAAGAAACTTGTATGCTGAAGTGACATTGTCAGGCTCTTCCAGATAAAATTAGTAATAATACTCACGTGTTTAGGTTAGGGCAGCAAATACCAAGTTTGTCTGTGATGCTAAGGCAGAATTAAGGATGCTTTCAACACACAGGGCCAGGAAAAATAAAGAATGTGGGGGAAGGTTGAACATTGAATGTTGTCAACTAAAACTTGTTTTTAGTCTCCAAGGTTTTATATTCATGCCACTGCATCAAAAGGTTGGGACAGCCATCATGTATTAAAATTTGTCATTTGAAATTGCTTTTTTTGCTAGCACTAGCAATATAGATATTGAAATTTCCTCAAAGTGCTTATCTCATCAAGAGTAAAATTATAGTATATGAAATTCTAATTGCAGTATTATGAAGAAGGGTGAACTTTCCTGTGGCATTTTATCTATTAGTAGAATACTAATGTGCTTCTTTTTCTTAAAGCAGAAGAAGCCAGCTACCATGGGTATTGTTGTTCCCCAGTGGTGCCCCTTTTTAAATAAAAGGCTATTTATTTCTCCCTTAAGTGCTTAAGAATCCATGAGAGCCCTTAAAAGGAACTATGATTTAATCTCTTCTGAATTACTATGCATATATTAAATATCAAGACATTCTTCACAATATCTAGCCAACCAGATCACCCAATAACATTTTTCAGAAGACATATAGCATCATGCAGCTGAAATATCCTCAAGCATTTCATTGTCATAGGCAGATTGAAAAGCTTTGTGAAGTAAATATGGAAGGTAGGCTTTATAACATACTAGCAGGTTTACCCAGGGTTTGCTGGAAGTCCAAAACAGAGCACTACTCCAAATTTCTCCGTTTTTTATCTCTCTCCTGTAAGGTTTATTGAGAAGCAATCCTATTCCAGGTTCACCCTATTTTTCTGACTCATCTTGGTTCATTCTCTTTCAACATTTGCTCAGTTGTGTCAATTGTGAGGATTATACTTGCTTTGATGATTGTCTCTTTTCTGTTTAATTTTATGAGAAATAATCCCATTCCAGGCACGTCCCATTTTCTTGGTACAGCCAAACCCTTATTTTACTTTAAGTTATGATAAGAGGAAGCTGTATGCTGAATGTGGGCGTCCTAGCTCTTACTATTTAGGAGGAGTTCTTGATTAAACTCTCTCTAACATATATAGTAGATTAATGTAAACAAGGAATGTACTGAATTTGAGCAACATGCAAACTGACTTCAAACTTTGTTCAACATTGGAGTCAACAGATTGAACTACAGACTTTTCTTTTTAAATTTGAGTAACTTTGGTTAACTTTTTGGTTTAATTTTTGTGCTCCTTGTGTGATTTCTTGTTTCAGACAAAAGTAAAGAAATACTAGATGAGACAGTGCGGGTTGGTAGTGCTTTTTGGTTAATGCAATCAAAGTAACCTGTGCTGAGATAGTTTATAAAAATAAAAGTTAAAGAGATTGAATTAAGTGTCTATACATTTAGGATACTTATGCAAAAGTCACACTCACTAAATCAGGGTTGTATCCAGGGAGCTATGTTCTCCTTGGGATAAAACAAAAATAGAGCCGTGTCAAAACCTCAGGCTTCCGTAGTCAGGATTCATGTAACTATTGCAATCACCACTGTTTAGCCTTGGAAATTTGGCCTCATGTCACCCTTTACTCTGCTCATTTGTTCCATGAACTCTATCCCTCAGAGCATCGTGATCGGTGATAAGTATAGTTGGTACTCTTTGAAGACCACTACACAAAGTCCATTGGGAGTTTACAGAATCCTTAGATATTACATCCCTGTCTCATGTCAAACCACAGGTTTTACTCCCACTACAAACCTATACATGAAATAACATTATCTCAAGATAACACCAAATATTCTCCACAATCTGAACAAAATAATTGAAAGTGAATAATGTATCTGATAAATTCAGCCACCTCTTCTATTCTCAAATATCCTCAAGCAGATCAGTTTCTTCAAATATATTTATTCAGATTCATTGAAATTTTCACCCTATTTTGCCCCTTCTGTGGATAATGAAAAATAGCAATCCACAAATATTCAATGCTCAGTGAGCTAAATTTGCGCTATTTTGCTTAGTTGTGATTGGTTGGACAAATCATATAGTATTGTTTTAGTGCCTTGAGTGTATGAGCATGCATGCAAATATATTATTTTGTTTCTAAAAATAATCATACAGGCAATTACGAAATGCATTTGATGTGAACGAACACTTTTGCCTCTAAAACTTAAACAATTGAATGCCCATGGAAAGTAAACACAATTGATCGTGGGAATGACCCAAAATAAGTTCTCTTTGAAATTACAATGAATGTTAATATTATTTTTTGCAGAGTATTTTCTGATCCTACCTGTGTCTAACGGTAAAGGAGATATTTTGAGGAAGAAGAGCATACAAATTTTACTCTAATCTTTTGCATTTGCTGAGTAATATGCAACAGGGTTTGAAATTCTTCAGTCCCCCTTGCAGAAAATGTTCTTCTCTGTATCCAGGCTTATATTCCTGGAATTGGGCAGAAAAACACTCTGATTGGAGGGCCTTTGGCTTTGGAATTCACTTGATCATTGTTCCATCAAAGCTTCAGTTACTACTTTTGGTGCAAGAGAGAGCTGTTCAATTTGGCCTGTTGTTTGGCCAAAGGACTTTTGACTAGATGGTTCCTGGCAGTCAGTGAGTTGTAATAGGAATCCAATAATTGATTACAGGTAAGATTTCTGTAGCTAAGGATTGTTTCATGGTTTAGTTTTATGACTAAATTATGTGGTGCTGATTGTCTTTTTTTTATGTCAGTTTTTGAGTTATGATGACAGCCTAATCAAATACATATACAGAAGAGCCAGATTACAGGACCCGATATTGCAACCTTTAAAATCTTATGGACTCTAATGGGGAGGATGTGCGCCTCCAGGTTGTAAAATGGTGTCCATAGATAATTAGGACACAGTAAATCTTCTTATGTGTTGTTATTGGGTTTGTTAGTGTGTGGTGGTGGATTTTTTTTCCTTCCCCCCTTCTCTGTGTTTTTGAGTGAGGCTTTAGAGAGGGAGTTCTCCAGGTAGAGGAGAAGCAGATACAGGACTCTTGAGGGAAGTGTGTGTTGTGTTTAGGGCTTTCTTGCTGTTTGCTGAGCTTGTATTTGTGAGTGAGGGTTGGTGTGTTCTTTTTTTGTTTTTGTTTGTTTTTCCCCTGTGTTTGTGAGTGAGGGTTTTTTTCCTTCGCTTCCCCTTTGCTCTCCCCCTCCCCTTCATGGAGTGTGTGCTGTGATTGGCTATGATTGGTAGGTGCTGTGATTGGCTGTGATTGGCAGGTAGAAACTGTTGACTTCTGATTAACATTTGAATTCTAGAAGTCTCTGCTGATTGGCTGAGCCTTCGTAGGGGGAGGGACTTTCAGGCACTCCAGGTCGTTATAAGGCAGTGGGCAAGTGACCAATGAGCTTGTGAACAGGATAGCAGCGATGGATGGTGATAGGTCTGCTGTTGTTACCTGCACGGAGTGTGTCATGCTTGTCTTCCTTCCAGAAGAAAGAACGGATTTCATCTGCACTAAGTGCAAGCTGGTCACCATTTTAGAATAAAAAATTAGAAGACTGGAGGCCCAAATGTCGACCCTACGTTCTATCAGAGAGGATGAAGACTTCCTCGATAGAAGGCAGCGCTTAATCCTTCAAGTACGGCAGGCGGAAGAGCCAGAGAGGGCAGTACGTGGCCAGGAAGAGAACTGGCAGCATGTAACTTCTAGAAGGGGAAAAAGGCCAGCATGGGAATCCCCCAATTCTATAGAGGTAAGCAATCACTTTCAGGTTCTCTCCACCGGCTCTGCAGTGCTGAATGCTTTGGAAGGGACCTCACAAGGAAGAAACCGGAAGGGAACACCATCTACTGGAAGGCATGGGATGTGTAGTCCTATGGATGGAGGTTCCACGGCCACCACCCCCAAAAGAAAACAACAGGTGGTGGTGGTTGGGGACTCCCTCCTAAGAGGGACTGAGCCATCCCTCTGCTGTCCGAACCTGGAATCTTGAGAGGTGTGCTGCTTACCAGGAGCTCGCATTCAGGATGTGACTGAGAGGCTTACCAAACTGATCAAACCTTCGGATCGCTACCGCTTTCTGCTTCTCCATGTGGGAACTAACGATATGGCCAAGAATGACCTTGAGTGGGTTACTGCAGATTATGTAGCGCTGGGAAGAAGGATTCAAGAATTCAGAGCGCAAGTGGTGTTCTCATCCATCCTCCCTGTTGAAAGGAAAGGACTGGGCGGGGATGTAAATGCATGGTTGCACAGGTGGTGTTGCAGAGAGGGGTTTGGTTTCTTCGACCATGGGACTCTGTTCTGGGCACAAGGATTGTTAGGAAGAGATGGGATCCACCTAATAAAGAGAGGAAGGAGCATCTTCGTGGGCAGGCTTGCAAACCTAGTGAGGAGGGCTTTAAACTAGATTCGTCGGGGTATGGTGACCAAAACCCTGAGGGGAGTGGGAAAGTCGGATACCGGGAAGAAATGCAGAGAGGAAAGAGCAAGAAAGGAGGACCCCTGTTTTGAATGGAGAAGATAGGGCGATCAACTGGTTACCTGAGGTGTTTGTACATTAATGCGAGAAGCCTGGGCATCAAAAAGGAAGAACTAGAGGCCCTGGCCCAGTCCAAGAAATATGATTTAATTAGGATTACAGAGACTTGGTGGGATGACTTGCATGACTGGAGTGCTGTCATGGAAGGGTATAGACTGTTCAGGAACAACAGGCAGGGGAGAAAAGGAGGAGGAGTTGCACTATATGTAAGAGAGCACTACGATTGCTCTGAACTGTGGTATAAAGAGGGAGAAAAACCTGTTGAGAGTCTATGGGATAAGTTTAAAGGAGCAAACAACAGCAGTGATGTTGTGGTTGGTGTCTGCTACAGGCCACCGAATCAGGTAGATTAGGCTTTCTTCAGACAACTGAGAGAAGCTTCCAGATCGCAGGCCCTGGTTCTCGTGGGGGACTTAAATCACCCTGACATCTGTTGGGAAACCAATACGGCAGTACACAGGCAATCCAGGAAGTTTTTAGAGAATGTTAGGGATAATTTCTTGACACAAGTGATGAAGGATCCAACCAGGGGCCGTGCACAGCTTGACATTCTACTCACAAACAGGAAGGAACTAATAGGGGAAGTGGAGGTGGGTGACAACCTGGGAAGCAGTGATCATGAGATGGTAGATTTCAGGTCTTGACCAAAGGAAGAAAAGAGAGTAGTAAAATACACACCTTGGACTTCAAAAAAGCAGATTTTGACTCCCTCAGAGATCTGATGGGCAGAATCCCCTGTGATGCTAACATGAAGGGGAAAGGAGTCCAGGACAGCTGGCAGTATTTTAAAGAAGCCTTATTGAAGGCACAGAAAGAAATCATCCCGACGCGTAGCATGAGAGGCAAACATGGTAGAAGACCATATTGGCTTACAGGGGAAATCCTTGGTGAACCTAAGCACAAAAAGGAAGCTTACAAACAGTGGAAACTTGGACAAATGACCAGGGAGGGGTTTAAATGTATAGCTCGATAATGCCGGGGGTTATCAGGAAGGCGAAAGCACAAATGGAATTGCGACTGGCTAGAGATGTGAAGGATAACAAGAAAGGTTTCTACAGGCATGTTAACAAGAAGAATAGCTGGTGTTAGGAAAGCTGAAGTACTCAATGCTTTCTTTGCCTCTGTATTCAAGGTAGGCGCCTGGACTTCTGCGCTAAGTGACGCAAGATGGGATGAAGATGGACAGCCCGTGGTGGGTAAAGAACAGGTTAAGAACTATTTAGAAAAGCTAAACGTACACAAATCCATGGGTCCAGACTCAATGCATCCGCGGCTACTGAGGGAGTTGGCAAATGTCATTGAGGAGCCTTTGGCCATTATCTTTGAAAAGCTGTGGCGATTGGGAGAAATCCCGGATGAATGGAGAAAAGCAAATGTAGTGCCCATCTTCAAAAAAGGGAAAAAGGACGATCAAGGGAACTATAGGTCAGTCAGTCTTACCTCGGTTCCTGGAAAAATCATGGAAGAGATCCTTAAAGAATCCATTTTGAGGCAATTGGAAGAGAGGAAAGTGTTTAGGAATAGTCAGCATGGATTCACAAAGGGCAAGTCGTGCCTGACCAATCTGATTAGCTTCTATGATGAGGTAACTGGCTTTGTGGACGTGGGAAAGTCAGTGGATGTGATATACCTTAACTTTAGCAAGAATTTTGATACGGTCTCCCACAATATTCTTGCCATCAAGTTAAGGGAATGTGGATTGGATAAATGGACAGTAAGATGGACAGAAAGATGGCTAGAAGGCCGGGCCCAGCGGGTAGTGATCAACGGCTCGATGTCAGGATGGCGGTCGGTTTCTAGCGGAGTGTCTCAAGGTTTGGTTTTAGGACTGGTTTTGTTCAATATCTTTAGTAATGACCTGGATGAGGGGATGGATTGCACCCTCAGCAAGTTTGCAGATGACACTAAACTAGGGGGAGAGGTGGATACGCTTGAGGGCAGAAATAGGGTCCAGAGTGACTTAGACAAACTGGAGGATTGGGCCACAAGAAATCTGATGAGGTTCAACAAGGACAAGTGCAGAGTCCTGCACTTGGGACAGAAGAATCCCAAGCATAGTTACAAGCTGGGGACCAACCAGTTAAGTAGTAGTTGTGCAGAAAAGGACCTGGGGGTTACAGTGGATGAGAAGTTGGATATGAGTCAACAGTGTGCCCTTGTAGACAAGAAGGCTAATGGCATATTAGGCTGCATTAAGAGGAGCATTGCCAGCAGATCCAGAGATGTCATTATTCCCCTTTATTCGGCTTTGGTGAGGCCACATCTAGAGTATTGTGTCCAGTTCTGGGCCCACCACTACAAAGAGGATGTGGACTCCATTGAAGAGGGTCCAGCGGAGGGCAACCAAAATGATTAGGGGTCTGGAGCATATGACTTATGAGGAGAGGCTGAGGGAGTTGGGTCTGGTTAGTCTGCAGAAGCGAAGAGTGAGGAGGGATTTGATAGCAGCCTTCAACTTCCTGAAGGGAGGTTCCTAAGAGGATAGAGAGAGGCTGTTCTCAGTAGTGACAAATGGCACAACAAGGAGCAATGGTCTCAAGTTGTGGTGGGAGAGGTCCAGGTTGGATATTAGGAAAAACTATTTCACTAGTTAGGAGGGTAGTGAAGCACTGGAATGAGTTACTTAGGGAAGTAGTGGAGTCTCCATCCTTAGAGGTGTTTAAATCTCGGCTTGACAAAGTCCTGGCCCGGTTGATTTAGTTGGGATTGGTCCTGCCTAGAGCAGGGGGCTGGACTTGATGACCTTCTGAGTTCTCTTCCAGCTCTATGGTTCTATGATTCTATGATTCTAAGACTAGGAATACTGTTCTGCCTGAATGTGCTGAAATTTCCAGGTCACAATTCTGCTTATAATTAATCTCCAATTTTAGCACCCACTATATTGGGGGGGACACTTCACTTGAATATGCACCTTAATGGCACTTATGGAAGAATTAAAGGCTACAGATCATGAGCTCCTTCTTGTTCCCAATTTTAAAGCATACAACTATGTTGTAGATTTCCAACACTAATAACTGAGCCATAATTATTCTCCTCTGATGTGTTTTAGGCAGGAAAACCAGGTGAAACAACACTGCTTGTGCTACTGTATTCTCCCCCTTCTGCTAAATACAGAGGCACATTTAATAGCTCTGTACTGGGATAATAGTGTCCATCGATGGATCTGAAGATTGTTAATGATAAAGTAGTCGAGGAAATTCATTATCTTATTTCTAAGAGTAGCCTGGGGGCAGCGGTTAAATCTTTCTTCAGGATAATCCATTTGCTCTAAAGAAATTACTATCCTGGACTATAAATTTAAATGTATATTCTCTACCTGCTAATTAGAGTGTGTGAGTGGAAAATATGAGGCAGAGAAATAACACATTCTTTCCATGGGTATAAGAAATTATGATGCAAATATGCATGTAATAAACAATGTTATTGACACTTACATTTATACCTTATAACAGGAGTTTGATCTTCCAGAGAACTAGGTGATGTTTTTAAACATTATATAGACATTTGTACAGTTTTGTATCCACACTAAATGTACAATTATTATGCTATTTGTCTCACTCTGATTTTCAATTAAGTATCCTTCTAAATATGTTAAGGGTGAGAGGTGGAAAATTGGTTAAAGGGTTGAAGGACTAAAGTGTTTAAAGTAAATATGTGACCTCATTTTCAAAGATGTTGATTACAAGCAGATCCCATTCACTTTAGTGGGAGTTGTGTGTACTCAGTGGATCTGAGCATCAAGCAACTAGGTTCTCCTACAGCTATTACATGTCAAAACTGGGCTTTTGTTCTAGCATGTTTTCTTTCCCCACTTTGTCCCCCTTTTCTATACAGAGTTCTCTGGGTGTTCATATAGGCCATCATCCTGCAATGAGCTTTGTACTAGCGGATCCCAACCTCCAGGCACATTGTAGGACTTCATTCAGAATCACTTCTTGCTGCTCAGAAAGGTGGGATATTCTAGTAGGATTTTGCTGTGTTTTCAATGGCGAACGATTGCTGGTGTCTTTTGTGATGAACAAGAGTGCCTGCCAGGAGTTGTAGAACCCGAAGAGTTGTCTCAACAATATTGTCAGGCAACCAAGCTACACATGCTACACAACAAATCTATGAGGAATAATTCGCTCTGAGAGACAGCTCAGAACTGGACACCACTGCCAGGAGTTTCATAGTGCATGGTGTTAAAAAGAGAGAATAAATGTGCTGAGAGGGTCTAATAACTTATTGTCAAGAGATGCTGACCCCTCCTAATATACTAGGATTTCCCAGTTCTTCAATGAGTCGGTAAAAAAGGGTTTTATGGGCACTCTAAGGGTATGTCTACACTACCCCACTAGTGCGAACTAGCATACCGAACGTGCAAATGAAGCCCAGCTACACGCGGCACAGGGTTCGAACAAGCCGACATTTAAAAATGGCGCCGGCCGGCTTATGCAAATAAAGCCCGGGAAATTCAAATCCCATGCTTCATTTGCACGTTCGGTATGCATACATTACCCCGCTAGTTCGCACTAGCGGGGTAGTGTAGACATACCCTTAGAGAAACAGTAAGTCTCCACATGTGCTGTTTTTTTTTATAGGGACCTGTGTACATTTATAATAAAAAATAATGTGTTTTATTTTCATTTTCTCTGTAGTCCTCTTAGCCTATGTGCAATATATTCAGTTTGGCCTGTGAGCAGCATTCATCATTGAATTTGTTCCACTGGTTGCAAAATTAGCTTCCCCAGTCTGGGCTGTGTACTGATGGGGAATGGGATGTGAATCCTGATCCATGCCGTGCACCTGGGTAGTAGTACCTTACCATGCAAGTATCTCCTCCTCTTCAGTGCTACTGTAGCCAGGGTAGTCCCTCCCTGCCTTGCTCCAAGGTTGCCAACTCTCCCAGACCAGATGGACAGGACACCATTTCCGCAAATTGTATCTCATCTGTGTGAGATGGCAGCCCTACCTTCTACCTCCTCACAGCTTCTGTACCTCCTCCCTCCCCCCCCCCACAGAGTTACTGCTCCCCCCAGGGGGGTTGGGGTACCGATACTGCTCTGCTATTCCATATGTTTCTGCTGTTCTGCACATCTCAAAATTTTTGAAGTTCCGGTTGGATTAGGATGAACATTTATAAATTTAGTGTTTAAACTTAGGGCACAAAATAGGATGAGGGTGTCAAGGAAATAAACGTTCATCTGAGAGTTCAGGTAATTTTTACTCTCCGCCATAGCTTTTAAGACCAAAGGGGACAACAAGATCACATACTTTGACCTGTGCATCCTGGGCCACCAACCCTACCCAGCATCTGCGTACTAAACCCAACAACAGAAACCAGAGTGTTGCAACCCACAGGAGACTAGACCAGAGATTCTCAACCTTTTTTATCTTCTGAGCCCACCCCTCAACATTCTATACCCATTTCAAAGCCCACCTATACCACAATAACTGCTTTTCTGCATGTCCAGTACTTTAAATCCAGGGCCAGAAATAGGGCATAATAAACAGCTCAATTGCCCTGGGCACAAGGCCACAGTGGGCTCCGAGAAACTAAGTTGCTCAGGGTTCAGCTTCAGTTCCAAGCAGTGGGGCTCGGACTTTGACTTCAGTCCTTGGCAATGGGACTCAACTTTCTCCCCTGGGACCCAAAAGATCTAATACCAGCCCTGCTCTCTGGTTTATTCTGGTAGACATCTTGTGCCCGCGAGGGCTCATAATACCATCTACATGTATGTTAGTCTTTAAGGTGCTACTAGTCTATTTGTTTTTTAAGTGTTCTGGATGACATTCTTGTGATATAAAGTCTTTTTCAAAGGAAAATTTTTGCAGTATTTCCTGAAGCTGATCAGAAGCTGTATTTACCACATTTCCCTCTAGAATGTTGTTTCGTGTTTTGTTTCTTGTCCATTCCCCACTTTCATGCCCATCCTTTGTTCTGAGATCTAATATGAGGGGTTGGGTTAAGATCTGTAGCCTGATGCTTATCTGCCTCTGAAAAAAGTAGCAACTGGGTAGTCTTGTTATTCTCATGGTTAGGGATGAATAATATGGCTGAGGTTTGAGTGGAAGTGACACTTCTGTCCATGAACATTCAAATGCGTTTAGAAACAAATTCAAATCAAACTTTTCTGGAGTTCTGAAATGTCAGTGTAATACACTCCCTTAGGCTCCCATCTACTACAGCTTTTCAGCACATATGCAGCTTTAAGCACACGTGTAGCCCTCACTGAAGGCAGATGTCCCCAGATGGCAATGTTACACATAGTTGGTTGGGGGGAGGGTGTTGTTATTTCTGTTTTAATGTATGAACAAATGTTTAGTCTTGGGAAGACATACTGTGTTATGATTTATTTTAAATTAGGCACAGTTCTGTGTGGATGCTTGATCTTTGGACAGAGGGATGTGTCTTCTTCTCTGGTTAGAGTCAATTCTTGAAGCAGTTTCCCCTAGGAACAAGGTTTTGGTGTTGGGATGCAATTTCTGAAAAAAAAAAAGGATTGCCGGCATATTGTATGGCCACCTCTTTCCAGAACGTATATGTGTGTATAAGTAAAGCAAACAACACTTAGAATATATCTGGATTCTGTGTCATTGGTTTTTCTTTCTCTAGGAAGCCAACCTGTCAGGCCCCAGGCTACTGCTTCCTAGGGGGCAACTCTGATGTCAGAATGGGACACTGGTGTTGTAAGAAGGGTGACAATGCTTTGCTGTAATGTATTACTTACTGTTAGCTAAAGGGGCTTTCTTTTTGCGTAAGAGGAGCAAGCGTGTGTTCTCAGAGCTGATGGGCACAGATTTAATTCCCCTTTCTCATCAAGTCTTAAGAAAAGGTCTGAGATCATACAGGCAGGTTGTTAGGTAGGTGAGTAAAGAGAGTTCCGAGTGTCAGAGGCAATGTCAGAAAAGTATACAGAAGGGAGAATGTAGAGCATGTGGGGAGGAATGGGAGGAGCAAAAGGGAACAAGGACCTAGTATCTCATGGGACTGTGCAAATCCCAGAATGTCACAGATAAGAAGTTTAGACTTTACAGCCTCAGTTCAGCCAAATATTTAAGCATGTGCTTAAATTTGACTAACTATGAAGACATGCTGACCTCACTGGAGTAGTTGGATGTTTACTGTTACACTTGCAGAACTGGGGCTTATATATATCTTCAAGAGGAGAAGTGGGGTAGAGGAGGGAGTCATTCATCTCAATAATTCAGGTATGGGACATGCAGGATTAAAATCCATAAAATTAGTTATAAGTAGAACAAATGAGCAAGTGAAGTGTTAATATTCAGCAAGTTGTAAATGTCTGACTGTAAACAGTTTCTAAACTCATACATTTAAACCATTAGCACGAAGGCGCATATTTCTGAAAAGCATGATGCGGGGAAATTTTGTTAATGCCCATCATAAACATAACTAATTATCACATTCAGAAATGCCCTCTGTATTAAAAAAAATCCAGCACAAGTGCGTGACACTGCATGTATAATTTTCTCAGCTATTACTGTTAACACAGATTTGCTTCCCTTGATTTCAGCACAGCGGGGTGGTGCGTGGGTGGCAGGGACTGAGTGGTGGGGAGAGGAGAGAAGATGCCTCTTTCTAATAATTCATTGTTCATCCAGCATCCAGAACCTTTCCTACACTGTGTCCATATTACTTTGTGGTCCCACACTTAAGTATTCTTGTCTCCTCTGTAACCACATCTTCTAAACTTCCATAGACTCATGATGTGTATAACAATTTGCACTCCTTTTAATCAGTAGTAGAAGTCATTTATGTTACTGTCTGCAGATCTCGATCCAGGATCAGAGCATTGTCTCTGAGCTCACACATTGTGAAAAAAATAGTCCTGGCCCCAAAGACCGTACATTCATTAGGGTGATAGACAACATACAGGTACAACAGACAGACGGGGAGCTCAAGGTGACAGAGACACAACTATGCCAAGCTAGTGTATGGCTCTCATAGTCAATGCTGTGTGCAATGAGCACATATCTCACTTAACATGGCCTTGCTATTCATGCATGGCACTTTGGTAATACCTTAGGGGGGGAAAGATGCATATGGAAACCAGCGGAATCTTGCAAACTTGTGTATTGGCAACAGAAAACAAAATGTCTCACGGGCCACAAATAGAATCCCAATGAGCCACATGTGGCCATGGGGTGCAGGTTGTCCACTACTTCTATAACACCTTCCATCTGCTGATTTTGATGCACATTTCAAATTTCAATAAATTTAACCTACATCTGTTCTGTGATGTAAATAAATATTATCAGTCCCATTTTTTAGATAAGGACCTAGGTTTTCAAAACTGACTAATGATTTTGGGTGCCCTATTTCATATACCTTAAAGAGGCTTGCTTTTCCAGACAGAGTTGCCAGGTTTCCAATATTCATCCGGACAGTCGGGTATTTTTGCCTCCTATCCAGTAAAAAAATTCAGAGAATACCAGACACCTAAAATGTTTTTTGATTATTTTCCCCAGCCAGAAGGCAAAAATGCCGGGCACCTTGCAACCCTACAAACACTCAGCGCCTGGCCTCACCCCCCGCACCTGAGTCCTCCTCTGGATCCCAATACCCCCCGGACCCCATGCTTACCTGGTTCCGCAAGGCTGCCGGCACAAAATGGCTGCTCAACTGCTCCTCTGTCTACTTTGGCATCCGGAAAATGAGGCCATCATAATGACTAGTCAGTTTTTTTTAAAAGTGTTCAAGTCTGAGATACCAAGCAGCTGAATGATTTGGTCAGTGTTACAGCCAGCAATAAAACTCAAATGTCCTGAATAAACAAACAAAAGGTCCTTGCTCCCCTCATCTGTGCTCAGTCATAACTGCAGTTCTGTTTTTCCCAGCATGGACTTAATCAGTCAGAATGGTCACACGCTTTTTGCAGTAAATTCTACTCACCATGATATCTTTGCATGCAAATCGGTATTTGCCTAGGCAAAACAGGTGAAGTGTCTCTTTATGAATGTACATGTGGATATCGATACATGCCATGCCAATGGATATATGCAGACATTGTTCAGGTGCTATTTCACAGACTTTTGTGCATATATGGTCCATAAACTTTTTTATTATTATTATTTGCATCCCTCATTACCAAGGAGTAATGTACCAACTTCTCTTTTCCACTATTTTATGAAAAATTGATATATAAAATGTGTGATCACAGCTCTCTGTCTTGAAAGGGACTAGTATGACAATGAAATGAGCCCAGGCACTACTCATTGAAAGCTGAGGTGGATACATTTTTTTCACACCATTTCCCTCATTTTCCAGAGCTGCCACAGCATAATAGTTTCTTTATTTAAAAAGAACACACTTGTGCAAGACAGTAAAGAATAATAGCACCAGATGTGTAGTTCTTAAATGTTTATTTTCCTATCTCTTTATGCTGCAAGTATTTTGAAATGAAGCCACTTAGAAATGCACATCTGTAATTATATTCATTTCACTGGGGCGGCTATGAAACTTATCTGTAAACTTATAATCTGTAATTTTATTCATTTCACTGGGGTGAATCTTATGAAACTAACTGGAGAGTTTATTTACAATAAGTTCTATCCCATTTCTAGTTATAGGCATAATACAAGATACAGAAAAAAAGTATATATAAACAGAACACAGATTTAATTCA
Source organism: Pelodiscus sinensis (assembly GCF_049634645.1). NCBI lineage: Eukaryota > Metazoa > Chordata > Testudines > Trionychidae > Pelodiscus > Pelodiscus sinensis. Next base: position 314,966,450 of record NC_134711.1, read on the forward strand.
ACTGCTGGACAATCTAGAGGGGCTTGAGTAATTTAAAGACTGCACACAGACCAGACACAGAACACAAACAGGCATATCAGGGGAAAAATTGCAAGAAAAATCATTCAAAATCTATCAGTTTTCTTCCCCACTCATCACCATGGTATCAGAATGTCTCCTCTGCAGACACACATTCTGAAAACACAAAAAGGTAATGTAAGCAATACAGTATATATCCATTTCCCCTAATCTACTGCATGAGCGACTATAAAAAATGTGTCCTCGTGTTTCTGGTTAGCAACAGAAGTATTGTAGCCAATTATTTTGGAGCAATCTCATGGTATAGAAACAGGACTGTCTGACAAAGGATTTTAGATTTAAACACACGAAGTTGGCACACACACAGTTGTTTCTACCTAAGTTATTACAACATAAATTGCAGTCGTCTCTATTACTGCTTGCCCACCTCCTTTGTAGTCATTAGAGGAATCCCATCTCTTCCCTGCTGCAGGAGATAATACAGCTGTGTACAAAGATGGGCTATTTACACACCAATCAGGCATAACAGGGATGCATGCTAAGAATGCCTGTCAGAACACATCTATGTGACAACACCTCGTTTGCAATGTACCTATGATATTTGTAATGCAGGAAGGATTTGCATGTTTGAAAATCGGGTTCTTAGTAAAGAAATCCTGCATTCCTTCATTGACTGGAACCCACACATATATTCTACCAAACACTTTTGTTTCCCAAAAAATACATAGAGTAAATTTTGTAAAAACCATCTAAGTGATTTGGAAAGTCAATGAAGCTTAGGTTGCTTCGTGCCTAAGTTGCTTTTGAAAAGGTTCTTAAACTTTTTGAAAGTGCCTTTCCTTAGGGATAGATGTTGTTGTTATTGATTTGTATAGAGCCATACTAGAGAAGCAATCACACTTAAGAGACAGAAATTGAAGATCTTTACCTTAAAGAGAATTGCATACATTCCACGTTCTTAATTCAGGGGAAAAAATCCTTTTCAGGACAGCCCATTAACTGGTGTTTACATCTTTAAGGCTATGTCTAGACTGAAAGCCTCTTTCGAAAGAGAGCGTCTAGACTGCACGCGGAACTTTCGAAAAAGCAAGCTGCTTTTTCGAAAGAAAGCAGCAAGTGAGTCTGGATGCTCTCTTTCTAAAAAGCCCTGTTTGCTTTCAAGAATGCCTTTTTTTGAAAGAGCACTTTCGAAAAAAGGCATTCTTCCTTGTGGAATTAGGTTTACCGCCGTCGAAAGAAAAGTCACGTTCTTTCGATTTAATTTCAAAAGAATGCAGCTGCAGTCTAGATGCAGGTGAAGTTTTTTCGAAAAAAAACCCTGAGTCTGGACACAGCCTAAAAGAACAAGAAGAGGGAAAAACAGTTATTATGAAAAGACTGGTTTTAGTAATGGGGGATTCAATCATTAGAAACTGACAGCTGGGTGTGCGATGAGCAGGACAACCGTATGGTGACTTGCCTGCCTGGTATGAAGGTTATGGCTCCCTTAAGACATCTAGATAGATTTATGTGTTGTGCTAAATTGCGTTGGTGGTTGTGATACATGTAGATACTAATAACATAGGGAAGAATAGGCAAGAGGTTCTGAAGGTCAAATTTAGGCTGCTAGGAAAGATACTGAAATGCAGGATCTCAATATTAGCAGTCTCTGAAGTGTTTCCAGTTCCACATGCAGGGCCAGGTAGACAAGCAGAACTACAGGGTCTCGATGTGTGGATGAGACAATGGTATAGAGAAGAGGGGTTTAGATTTATTAGGCACTGGGGAAACTTTTGGGAAAGTGGAAGCCTATACAGGAAGGATGGGCACCACCTAAACCAAAATGGAACCAGATTGCTAGTACAGGCAGTCTCCGGGTTACATGGATCCGACTTACATCGGATCCCTACTTACAAACGGGGTGAGGCAACCCCGCACTAGCTGCTTCCCCCCAGCAGACCAGGGAGACGTGAAGCTAGCACCCCCCCGCCCCCAGCAGACCAGGGAGACGCGGAGCAGCTTTTCTCAGCAGACACCTCAGCTTGAGAATAAAGGACTGAGGGAAGTGAGGTGTGGGAGAATAAAACTGAGCTCTGGAGAAATGTTTGGCTAGAGTTTCCCCTACAATATGTACCAGTTCCGACTTACATACAAATTCAACGTAAGAACAAACCTACAGTCCCTATCTTGTACGTAACCCGGGGACTGCCTGTACTTAAAATTAAAGAGGATGTAGAGCAGTTTTTAAACTAAGCATAGGGGAAAGCTGATAGCTGTGGAGGAGCACGTGGATCAGAGAGAGACATTTTTTAGTGGAGGGTTTATTAATAGAGATTCTTATGTCCTAGTAAATAGAAAAGGTTGGAGGATGACAAAATATGGGTAAGATCTGATGAGAAAGTCATATGAGAAAGAGAGTGATAGAAATGTAGCCGTGTTAGTCTGGTGTAGCTGAAACAAAAAACAGGACTATGTAGCACTTTAAAGACTAACAAGATGGCCCATGAAAGCTCATCACCCATTAAACCATCTTGTTAGTCTTTAAAGTGCTACATAGTCCTGTTTTTTGTTTTATATGAGAAAGAGTCCCATTCAGTCACCTAAGGTAATGACAGACAGTTAAATAGTGACTTACATAGTAACTTTTAAAATCCTTATATACAAATGCTACCAGTCTAAATAATAAGATGGGTGAACTAGCCTTGAAATTAATGGGCAGCAGGTTTAAAACAAATAAAAGGAAGTTCTTCTTCATACAGTGCACAGTCAACCTGTGGAACTCCTTGCCTGAGGAGGTTGTGAAGGCTAGGACTATAACAGGGTTTAAAAGAGAACTAGGTAAATTCATGGAGATTAAGTCCATTAATGGCTATTAGCCAGGATGGATAAAGACTGGTGTTCCTAGCCTCTGTTTGACAGAGGGTGGAGATGGATGGCAGGAGCGAGATTGCTTAATCATTACCTGTTTGGTTCACTCCCTCTGGGGCACCTGGCATTGGTCACTGTTGGGAGACAGGATACTGGTCTGGATGAACCTTTAGTCTGACCCAGTATGGCCATTCTTATGTTCTTATGTTTGTATTGAATGAGGATATCGATATAATAGGCACCACAGAAACTTGGTGGAATGAGAATAATCAATGGGACACAGTAATACCAGGGTACAAAATATATCAGAAGGACAGAACAGTTTATGCTGCTGGAGTGGCAGCAATATATGTAAAAGAAAGCATAGAATCAAATGAAGTACAGTAAAAATGGTAAATGAACCAAACTGTGCTATAGAATCTTTATGGATAGTAATTCCATGCTATAATAATATGAATATATTACCGACTCCCTGACCAGGACATTGACTATGAAATGCTAAGGGAGATTAGAGGGTCTATAAAAATAAACTCAATAATAGAAGGGGATATCAACTATCCCCATATTGACTGGGTACACATCACCTCAGAACGGGATACAGAGGTAAAGTTTCTTGACACCTTAAATGACTGCTTCTTGGTGCAGCTGGTTCTGAAACCCACAAGAGAGATGCAGTTCTTTATTTAGTCCTCAATGGAGCGCAGGATCTGGGCCAAGAGGTGAATATAAGCTAGACTGCTTGAAAATAGTGACCATAATATAATTAAATGTAACATCCTTGTCGTGGGAAAAACACCACATCAGCCTAATGCTGTGGCATTTAATTAAAAAAAAACCTACAAAAAATGAGGCGGTTAAACAAAAAATTAAAAGGTACAGTGCCAAAAGAGAAATCCCTGCAAACTGCATGGAAACTTTTCAAAGACACCATAATAGAGGCTCAACTTAACTGTATACCCCCAAATTAAAAATCACTGCAACTGCTGCTGTCCTTCGCCCTTTAAATCACTGCCAGAGGACCCCATCACAAGCTCCATGTGGCTCCGAGGACGGGGGAAGGAAGGGGACCATGGAGCATCATTCTCTGAGCAGTGCAGAGAGCTGGCTGCCCTCAACCCCACTTCTTCTGAGAGCACGGAGTTGTACCTCCCCCTCCCCGCCCCCGCCACACACACACACCTTACTGCCTTGCCCAGGGGATTGCATAGGCTTTTGGCTCCTCTTCTTTAAGTTATAGATATTTGATGACCAAATCTTGTTTTAACTGGTCATTGAAATTACCACCTTGTTTATTTGTGACATTCTTTCAAGTAATCCAATTTGGCTTGCACTTTATACTCCTTTCAGTGATGAAGTCTTCTGCAGCATTATTTTAAGCATAATAAAGGAAAGAATCATAGAATACTAGAACTGGAAGGGACCTCAAGAGGTCATCGAGTCCAGTCCCCTGCCCTCATGGCAGGACCAAATACTGTCTAGACCATCCCTGATAGACATTTATCTAACCTACTCTTAAATATCTCCACAGATGGAGATTCCACAACCTTCCTGGGAAATTTATTCCAGTGTTTGACTACACTGACAGTTAGGAACTTTTTCCTAATGTCCAACCTAAACCTCCCTTGCTGCAGTTTAAGCCCATTGCTTCTTGTTCTATCCCCAGAGGCCAAGATGAACAAGTTTTCTCCCTCCTTCTTATGACACCCTTTTAGATATCTGAAAACTGCTATCATGTCTCCCCTCAGTCTTCTCTTTTCTAAACTAAACAAACCCAATTCCTACAGCCTACCCTCAAAGGTCATGTTCTCTAGACCTTTAATCATTCTTGTTGCTCTTCTCTGGACCCTCTCCAATTTTTCCACATCTTTCTTGAAATGCGGTGCCCATAACTGAACAGAATACTCCAACTGAGGCCTAACCAGCTCAGAATAGAGCAGAAGAATGACTTCTCGTGTCTTGCTCACAACATACCTGTTAATGCATCCCAGAATCATGTTTGCTTTCTTTGCAATGACATCACACTGCTGACTCATATTCAAAACTTGTGGTCCACTATAACTCCTTGATCTCTTTCTGCCATACTCCTTCCCAGACAGTCGCTTCCCAAGAGTTGAAGAGAAGCTAAGAGCAGACCAGGAAATACTTCAAACCAGACTTTCACCCTAAGAACCATCTCTGAAGAGAGCACTGAATGGCAAAACCCCACAAACTTCATGGATTTCAAGCAATCACTTGACAGCCTTCATCGTGATTTAGCATAGAACATCTTGAATTGTTATTGTATGACAGCAAAAATAGACATCATCAAGTCTTTGTGACAAGGTGTACAGTTAAAGTAAAAACAGACTTGAATAAATGGCTCACAATAGACACAGTTGTCAAACAAGGATGCATTCTCTCACTTCAACTGTTTGGCATGGACATTGGCTCTATTATGTGAAAAAGTGTGGACAGATACAGCACATGCATTTCATGGTTCAACTGCACTAGAAGAGAGAGATTTTGCTGAAGAACAAAGCTTTTCTAAGTGACAGTTTAACCCACATGCTAGTAGAAGCCTGTCCCATATCACAAAATCTGTTAGAAGAAACAAATATAATGAGAACCTCAGCAACTCCCAGCTCAAGCATGGCATCAGACTATGAGGAGAATAACATCTGTTCAAAACTCAGGGCTAGATTTTCAACTAGTAGAAATTTGTATAGCTCTGTTGAAATCAATGGAAAAATATCAATCTACATTAGCTGAGTATTTGGTCCTATTTATATACTGTGTACAGAATACATTCTGTCTATCGATGTATTTATGAGCTTCTTGTTATCTTCAACCTAAGTATCTTCTGTGATGAGGGGAGGACTTTCAACTTCCATTAACTTCACTGGTAATTAAAGGCACTTTTAACCTCTAAGATTAGGCCTATGTACTCAAAAGGGTCAGTTTTAGAACCAAGTAGTTTCATTTTCCAGATCCCTAATCTGTAGACACTGCTCAGTGGAAAATAACAAACTTTTCCATAGCTACAGTTTTTTCACAAAGCGTTGCTTTTTGCAGAATGCTTATAACATAATCAAGAAGCACAAACAAGACAGAGGAGAACAATGTGTATTTACCATAATATAAACAGACTAATGAGGAAGTTTAACAAGCTTAAATAGCTTTTCCCCCTTGTTTTATTAATTTAGGTTGAAATAAAATGAGTTTTCATTATGAGTCAGAAGAATAATCACTTCTGACAAATTAACAGCTAAATTGATTTGGTGCAGTGCCTCCATGATTATAATGTGGAATATTAGTCATTGTTCAATTTGCGCAAGAAGTATGACAAATGTCTTGTCAATCATTTTCCTGACAATTCCAGCATCATGAAAAACAATTTTGACTTGGTTATGTCAGAATGGCTTGAGTGGCTGGCCTGGGTGGTGGTGGCAGTGGTGGTTTTTGTATTTATCTGAACCTATTGATTGTATACGAATTGTATTGGGTATACCGGTTACTTTAAAATTCCCAGTTATCAAATTAGACTTCTGAGGTTTGATAGGTTCTGGTCCCAGATAGTTTGATAGATTCTGGTTCCACAATAGTGGAATTAGAATTACTGTGGTTGGGAACCATGACATGAATGGCTGCAATACTCACACTTAGGAAAAATATTTTGAATTTTCAATCACTTTATTAACTCTTGTAGTAAACAAGAAGGTAGTAATAGTTCAGTATTAATTTGTCACTCGGCATCCTGTCATACCCCCTATTCACACAATTCTTGTGAAGCCCTAGAAACAGGAAGATAGCTTGTGGTCCACGAAATCCAGTCTTGTCTCTTACATTTCAAGGGAGTCCAATAGTCAAGGTCTCATGATTAGGTCTACTATTTGGTCTGATGCTTGCCATGAATAGTTATAAGTGTTCTACCTTCTTTGTTATAACTAACTTCTATAGCCTAATCCTGTTGGGGAATCCTTACTTTATAGGCTAATATATTAATTATCTTAAACTTAACAACATATATGTCAATTGGTTACTATGGCAATCTTGTGGTTATACATCTGTTGATGTTCCTATCCCACAATATGCAAAGCTGGTGTCAACTGACTTCTTCCAGTTCCAATCAGTGTTTTTTGCGAGATCTCAGCAGAGTTTTATATATTGCAAAATAAGCAAAATATAGGTTGAACCTCTCTAGTCTGATACCCTTGAGACCTGACCAGTGCTGAACCAGAAAATTTGCTGGACCACAGGAGATCAATATTAGATCTAAATAATATCACAGAACACAGAGCACCAAGACTTGTGGCCATAAACAAAAGATACGGGACCATTGGAAACATGGCCACATCCATGATAAGTGGACATCGAGCTAACTGACATCATACCAGACCATGGATGTTGCCAGACCAGAGAGTGTCAATCTAGAGAGGTTCAACTTGCAGTATTATGCCATCTAGTGATTTAGGTCACTAATGGTTAAATTACTTATGCTAAGTTTCATAGACTTAATTTTCTTATGCTAACTGCTTCTTGCTGATTTATTACAAGGTTGACCCTATATGCTAATGGCATTACTGCTATATACTGATCTTATCTCTGTATTTAAGATAACTTAAATCTATAATGTACCTCATAAGCTACAATGGACTGAAACTACAATAGTTTGTAAATGTTTGTTCTCTGATATTCAGGCTACATTTTCCTTTGCTCAGTAACTTCCCAATACTCCTAGTTGTACCTTACTGAGATAAAATGTTTGTATTTCTTGAACACTAGAGCATAGTGCTCATGTAGAGCCACCTACCAGTTAACAAGATCTTTGATGAGGGTATGCAAATGAATTCAGATTGGATTCATGCTGACTATATCTGGAATGTCCCATCATATTTGCATTGTGCTGATTTACATTGTGATATGATGAGACATCTCTTAATCCTGCTTGATGTGACACAATGTAAAATGACAACAATGTAAAGGAATACACTACTTTTTCAGATGGGTTTTCACCCTTCATTTAAACAATCTAATATAAACAACTATCCAGACATATGCTGGGAAACAAACAGAGCGGGGCACAGGCTATCCAATAAGTTTCTGGACTGCATTGGAGACAACTTTCTGTTTCAGAAGGTTGAAAAAGCTACCAGAGGAGAAGCTGTTCTGGATTTGATTTTAACAAATAGGGAGGAACTAGTTGAGAACTTGAAAGTGGAAGACAGTATGGGGGACAGTGATCATGAAATAATAGAGTTCATGATCTTAAGGAAAGGTAGAAGGGAAACCAGCACAATTGAGGTAATGGATTTCAGGAAGGCAGATTTTGATAAGCTCAGAGAACTTGTAGGTAAGTTCCCATGGGAAGCAAGACTGAAGGGAAAAACAACTGAGGAGAGTTGGAAGTATTTCAAAGGGACGTTGTTAAGGGCCCAAAAGCAAACAATTCCGCTGTGTAGGAAAGATAGAAAATATGGCAAAAGATCAGCTTGGCTTAACAAGGATATCTTGCATGATCTCAAAATAAAAAAGGAGTCCTATAAAAAATGGAAACTAGGACAAATAACAAAGGATGAATATAGGCAAGCAACACGGGAATTCAGGGGCAAGATTAGAAAGGCAAAGGCACAAAATGAGATCAAACTAGCTACAGGCATAAAGGGAAACAAGAAGACCTTTTATAAATACATTAGAAGCAAGAGGAAGACCAAGGACAGCGTAGGCCCACTGCTCAGTGAGGAGGGAGAAGCAGTAACAGGAAACTTGGAAATGGCGGAGATGCTCAATGACTTCTTTGTTTCGGTCTTCACTGAGAAGTCTGGAGGTGTGCCTAACGTAGTGAATACAAGCAGAGAGAGGGTAAGTTTAGAAGATAGGATACACAAAGAACAAGTTAAAAATCACTTAGGAAAGTTAGATGTCATCAAGTCACCAGGTCCTGATTAAATGCATCCCAGGGTACTCAAGGAGCTGATAGAGGAGGTATCTGAGCCTTTAGCTATGATCTTTGAAAAATCATGGAAGACGGGGAGATTCCAGAAGACTGGAAAAGGGCAAATATTGTGCCCATCTATAAAAAGGGGAATAAGAACAACCCAGGAAACTACAGACCGGTCAGTTTAACGTCTGTTCCAGGGAAGATAATGGAGCAGGTAATTAAGGAAATCATATGCAAACACTTGGAAGGTAATAAAGTGATAGGGAATAGTCAGCATGGGTTTGTGAAGAACAAGTCATGCCAAACTAATCTGATAGCTTTCTTTGATAGGATAACGAGCCTTGTGGATAAGGGAGAAGCGGTGGATGTCATATACCTAGACTTTAGTAAGGCATTTGATACGGTCTCACATTATATTCTTATTGATAAACTAGGCAAATATAACTTAGATAGGGCCACGATAAGGTGGGTGCATAATTGGCTGGATAACCGTAGTCAGAGAGTTGTTGTTAACAGTGCTAAATCCTGCTGGAAAGGGATAACAAGTGGAGTTCCACAAGGGTCTGTTTTGGGACCCGTACTGTTCAATATCTTCATCAATGATGTAGCTATTGGGATAGAGAGTACGCTTATTAAGTTTGCAGATGATACCAAACTGGGTGGGGTTGCAACTTCTTTGGAGGATAGGGACATAATTCAAAATGAACTTAGCAAGTTAGAGAAATGGTCAGAGGTAAACAGGATGAAGTTTAATAAAGAGAAATGCAAAGTGCTCCACTTAGGAAGGAACAATCAGTTCCATACATACAAGATGGGAAGCGACTGTCTAGGAAGGAGCATGGCGGAAAGGGATCTAGGGGTCATAGTGGACCACAAGTTGAATATGAGTCAACAGTGTGATGCTGTTGCAAAAAAAGCAAATATGATTCTAGGTTGTATCAACAGGTGTGTTGTAAGCAAAACTCGTGAAGTCATTCTGCCGCTCTACTCTGCACTAGTTAGGCCTCAGCTGGAGTACTGTGTCCAGTTCTGGGCGCCACATTTCAAGAAAGATGTGGAGAAATTGGAAAGGGTACAGAGAAGAGCGACAAGAATGATTAAAGGTCTAGCGAACATGACCTATGAAGCCAGGCTTCATGAACTGGGCTTGTTTAGTTTGGAAAAAAGAAGATTAAGGGGGGACATGATGGCGGTTTTCAAATATCTAAAAGGGTGTCACAAGGAGGAAGGCGAAAATTTGTTCCTCTTGGTTTCTGAGGACAGGACAAGGAGTAATGGGCTTAAAGTGCAGCAAGGGAGGTTTAAATTGGACATTAGGAAAAAATTCCTAACTGTCAGGGTGGTCAAATATTGGAATAAATTGCCAAGGGAGGTGGTGGAATCTCCCTCTCTGGAGATATTTAAGAACAGGTTAGATAGACATCTGTCAGGGATGGTGTAGACAGAGCTTGGTCCTGCCTTGAGGGCGGGGGGCTGGACTCAATGACCTCTCGAGGTCCCTTCCAGTCCTATGATTCTATGATTCTATGAAAGCTGATGAGATGAAAACAAAGAGTAAGGAATCGTAATACTCTACCAACTTCCCAGTGAGCATCTCAGATTGAGAATGTTGCATAAAAAAGCCTCCGCCTGAGCTCACTAGAATTATATACATAGATTTTCTGAAGCTACACCAAACTGTAAGGTCTAAGGTTTTAAACTGTAACTCACTGTGATCTTTGTCAAACTGTGTAATCTGTGTAACTCTCAAATTTACTGTAAACTGCAACCTTGTAATCTTTGTAACTCTCAGCCACCTTGCTTGTAACTTTCCCTCAGCTCCATTCTCCCCTGAGTGAATAGAGTGTATGAGTGTGAGAGTGTGTTTGAAGAAGGCTTGGAACAATGGAGCACATTTCAATGAGTCATCACAGTATGGGCATGCTCCCTGCTGGATAAAGGGATGTCTGGGCATGCTCCCTGATGACAAGGCGAATGAATCACAGGAGCCATTCAGACACTATATAAAGAGAAGGAGCACATGTGAGTCTCTCTCTGTTTTTCCTTCCTCTGATCCTGAGATGCTCCCCTCCAGTGTCTCTCCTGACCAGCTTCCCCAGCCATGATGAGCAGACAGACCCTCCAGGATCCACATGCCTTGGCTCCTTCTGCAACCCACATGTCTGTGTAAGTGTGTGAGTGCCTAAGGGCAGGAATGAATGAGTGAGTGAATGAACGGAGGGGTGTGTGCTTGCTTGCTTGTCTGTGTGTGTGTGTGTGTGTGTGTGGGTGAGAGAGAGAGAGAGAGAGAGAGAGAGAGAGAGAGTTCTATCTTCTTTAGTTTAAACCTTTGGTGGCTGCTTTCTCCTCTTTAGTTTTACCTAGTGGAAATAAACCCATACTAGTGTAACCCTGGGTGGTCTCCAGTGAGAATATTTGGGGGGGTAACAGAGAACTGCCTATATATATGAGAATTTTACATTATTATTCCTTGTAAACTAAAGCACAATGAGGTCACTCAGTTAGACTGGCAGCTTAGAGGGACTTAGCCAAAGTTATTAACTCATCTAGGTAGTTAATACTTTGAGTCTACAAACTAAAGACAGTGGATGTTGGTTCTACAACAAACTGCCCTTTCAGAGTGCCTTCAGTATGTTAGCCATTATCACTGCTACATGTATAGCCATGTCTTCGCAGATGCACAGCTGCTCAATACATGTAACAATATGCATTTCTGCCATGTAAAAATTGGAAAAGAAGATGTGGATTCCTATCCTATTTTGGGAACATGAGGCTTTGTTTGATCTCTAATAAATGTGATAAGCATTCTTATTACTTACATGGTACTTTAGATACCAATTATTCCTCAGAGAACCTTGGTCAGAATGTAAGAAAGTGTTATCACTCCACTTTATAGTGAGAAATTTGAAGAAGGGACATGGAAAAGGAAGTGAAAGAATGGAACATTAGAAAAGAAAGTCTTTTCACTTCTGAACTGGAACATCTCTTTCTCCCTGACATTGCTGTTTCACATCCGTCATATAGCACTTGATACAAATGCATTCATCAAATGCTGTCTGTTACATCAATTTCCCAGCAGTTCATATTGTCCCAATTAATCATAAAGCCTAAATATGTCTCTGTATAGTGGGGGCTAGGAAATATAGGTTAACAACCCCAACAAAACTTAGGAAAATCTTTGACACAACTCTTGGGTTGAAATCCAGTAACAGAAGTTGGAATCATTGGAAGGAAAGTTTGGCCAAACCACTTAATAGAGAGTTACAAAGATTACAAAGTTGCAGCTTACAGTATGTTTCTGAGAGTTACAAAGATCACAAATTTTTACAAAGCTAACAGCAAGTTGCAAGGTTTGAAAGAGTAGCCAGCCAGAGTAAGTCTCAGGTCGGACACTGGGTTCCCAAAGTACAAAATACATCGCACAGGTATCTGGCAAACACAAGTAGTTTGTTTTCCTGACAGCTAACAGCTGTGCCCCATAACTGGAAGAACAATATAACAAAGAAGTGACATATCTTACATCCCTTCCTGCAAGCCTGGAACCCCGGGTAGGCTGCAGACAAAGTGGGAGGTTGTCTCAGCTTCCAAGGCGCCGGTACCCAAAGCCCATCGGTGAGGTCCAATTTGTTAGGCTCTGAGGCAGCCTTAAATACATTTTTCCCTGCCTTGTTTTGCAGTTTGGAAATTTTCAGGGGTTACTCATTACGTAGGGCTGATGTAGGGCTTAGCTGTTAGTTATCAATCTGGTTCTGTTCTAGATCTACTTGTTGTTTGGCCCTGTTTACGTGATCAGTACATTAGGGTAAACAGAATTGTTTATGCGTTCTTGCCCTTATCTACAATTTGTTCTTGCTATACTGGCAACAATGCTTATCTTAAATGGCATGTGTTCTCAAAGACTTGCTTCTGGCTCATCAGTAATAGGGAAAAGGGGGGAAAGAATAGAGGCCTCATCACCCCTAAACTAACACATACAAAGTTCTTCCACAATTGACCACTACAGACAGATTACGAGTTGCAGTTTAAAACCTTAGACCTCACAGTTTAGTGTATTTTCAGAAAATGCATGTGTAAAATCAAGTAAGCTCAGGTGGAGGCTTTTTTATGCAACACTACCATGGTTGGTTGATGGCTAAGCTTGAGTAAGCAATGGTCACTGGTGCTTGGGCTGAAGATCATTATGCTTCAGATACACCAGTAATATTGCCTTGTTGTCTTCCTTTGGTGAAGTCCTACAGCTGATGAGTACTGGTTGGGCAAGAAGCAGCATGTTTTAGTCTGGCTATCCAGATAAAACTAAGTCTCCGGCCTTCACCATTATGCGGCCAACAGCGGCAGATTACAACCAGATGGAACAGAAAGCAGTTGGCAGCTGTCAACTATTTGGGCAGCATCATGGACAGTGCTGGAAGATGCTTAAAAGTTATGGATGTGCATCTAGCAGATGCTGAATCCATAGATTGGTCCCATTATTCTCTGTGAAGGAATTTTTGCCCTCAAGCTTGCTACAAAGCTGTGGATCTATATAAGCATAATTATACCATCTTTGTTGCACAGAAATGAAACATGGGTGCTAAGGATGGCTGAAGAACAGAATACTACAATAACATGTTTGATTTTGCTACAGACTGTGCAGCAAAGACTGGTTAAAGAACAAAAAATATATATTTGAAATCTTGAAGATAAGGCTTTCATTACAGGGTAACTGTCAAGGCAATTCAATGTCCTGTAACAACTCTGAACGTTTGTCTTTAAATGAGGATCCTCTCCTACTTGAATAGTACATGTTTGACCATATCATTGTGTAACCCAAATTCTGGCAACAGCTGTCTTCCTGGGGTATTTAATTTCTTGTGGGAGGACAACAGAAGGAGGAAGAGAAGTCAGGCTGCCACTGAACCAATACGCTATGCTTAATCAATGGCCATCCTTGGCAAGGGTGTTTGTTCTTTTGGTTTTTCTGGCGGGGGAAGCTTTAGTGTGCTAGAATCCAACAGATGTTCCACATGGAGAGACTAACTTTTAAGTGGAAAGCTTTAGCTGTTTCTCACAGCATCAAAGCAGATTGTCTGTTGTGGAGTTCTGAAAAACCTTGAGATTATATAGAACCACTGTGCTTAGGGCTTTCAGGGGAAGAATATAAAGCAAGTTAGATCACTATGAAAAATGAGCACTGGGGACTCCAATACATAATAAGGTATATAAATAAGTGTCACACAAAATTGCCATACAAAAATAAGAAACAAGGCTTGCAACGTTCTTCCACAGAAAGGCTTTACAGAAACATGTGCAACATACATATGGCTTGGAGTACAATATGAACCCCTGCAGGCTCTGAAATTTTGCAAGCTGTAGGATGCAGGAACCCACAGAGAAGCAAAAGCAAAGGTTTAATGGCATTTTAAATGTTCTGAGTATACAGAAGGCAAAATCTGCAATATAATCCTTTTTAGAGGCCTTACAGCACAAAGAAAGGCAGGAGTTCTGCATCCATCCTTTAAATCCGACTGTGACCAACCAAGAAACACATGCTGACCATTTGGGAAAGGCCAGCAATTAAGGGAGAAATGTTTTGCAAAGTGAGGATTTAGAGTTGTGTTGTCCCACATGCTAGATGCTATCCACAGGTGGCTATTTGACCGATTGAGAGTGGGTGGTTGTCTTTACATTTTTTACATTACATTATTTACATTTTCAGAATATCGTGGCTTATTTGATAGTGCTGGTATAATGTGGACTCAGAACTGGCTGGACACAGTGAGCTTAGAGTATAACTGAGGTTCAAGACTCTAATTCTCAGCTTTCCTCAAAAAAATCTTCCAGTTTTGACAGAATCCACTTACAATGAATATTTCTTTCTTCCAAAGTGATCACACTGGCGAACCACATTCTGGCACCTTTTCTTGCCTTAAGTACAATTTTACTCTGTAAGCAGTGTTGCAGATTGGTTGTCCTTTAGGGATCAATTGTGCTCAGACACCCCTCTGTTAGATAGCTATACTCCCTTCCTGTAACTGGTCCTGATCCTCTCAGAGCTTTCTTTTAAAGTTCAGAGAGAACTCCATTCGGGAGATAAACCACAGGGAATGTTCTTGTAACTTGAACAATCCAATTCACTATGGCTGTGTCTACATTGGCACCCCCTTTCTGGAAAAGGGATGCTAATGAGACCAGTCAGAATTGCAAATTCCACAGGGGTATTTAAATCCCCCGCGCCATTTGCATGAACATGGCTGCCGCTTTTTTCCGGCTCGGGGTTTTGCCAGAGAAAAGCGCCAGTCTAGACGTGATCTTGCGGAAAATAGCCCTTTTCCGGAAGATCCCTTATTCCTACTTGAAAGTAAGGGATCCCTTTCAAGTAGGAATAAGGGATCTTCCGGAAAAGGGCTATTTTCCGCAAGATCACGTCTAGACTGGCGATTTTCTCCGGCAAAACCCCGAGCCGGAAAAAAGCGGCAGCCATGTTCATGCAAATGCCGTGGGGGATATTTAAATCCCCCGCGGAATTTGCAATTCCAAAGTGTCTCATTAGCATCCCTTTTCCTGTTTCCTTTATTACTGCACACTTTCTAATGTCTTCATTAGACATTACAAAACTTCTCTGTTCTGGTCATGAATGTGTAGCTTGTAGTAGTTCCTCTTTCAAACTAATGCAAAAGGACAGAAAATGAATTTGTAAAGAGAGAGACAGTAGAAAGAGATTTATAGGCAGATACAGTTTGTAAGTCCAGAAAAAGTAGTATTCATCTTCAAGCCAGTAATTATCTATGTAGTTATATGTGTAATTCCTGATTGGCTCTTTTTTTAACAAATCAGGCATTTGCTTATGTTAATTGACTAGTTAACATTGCTTCCTGTCTCGTTGTTGTTGTTGTTATTGTTACTATGGAAAATTCTGAGACACATTACATAACACTTACCACCCAGTCTTGTTTATATCTTTTTTTATAACAATAGAAAATAGATGACAGATAGTATCATTAAAAATCACTGAAAATTCTCAAAGTTTTAAAAGATGTTTTGTCCTGTCTTTCCAGACAGACTGACTGCTGTTAGTCACGTTGGCCATATAAACCATACAAATTGTGGTATTTTCACTGAAAAGCAATTTCAGTTATGCTTTCCATGGAAATCAGATGATGCAAAAGGTTTTTACACCATAAAATGTTCAGAGAAGTAAAACACCGTTCAGTGTAATACCTACATTCAAAAGGAAATGCTATCATTATCAATTTACAGTTAACTCATGGGAAACTTGAGAATATAAGGCTTTTAATCTTTTTGGCCTCCATCTTTTCCCATGTCTAGCAGTTTTTGCAAATTTTTTTTTAGATACAAAAATCTCAAGCTTCATTGAATTGCTGCCTGTTCTCAGCTTCATATAGTAAAGGGTGGGACATGGAGGAGAGATTCTGAAGAAACCCAGCTGTTGATCACATAGGGAAAACAAAACAAACAAAAACAAACAAAACACAACATAAACAAAAGGAGACCCCTCCCCCAAAAGCCTCTCTTTTGAAAAGGCAGTTATTGCATTGTCCTCAAACAAATCTTTGTCTGCTGCAAGTCCTGTTATTAGCCAGCTGTTTAGTTGACTGAAGTATTGATCCAGCCTGTCACACGTTCTTTGTCTGTCAGGAACAACGGAAGGTGCTGACCCTTTTCAGGAAACTGTAGTGACAGGTCCGTAATTTGATAATTGCTTGTTCAGGAAAGATTTCACTTTGTTCCCTGATGTAAACTGCAGCCACTGTGGTTTCCTTTGATTTTTTGATAATGCCAACCTTAACATCCTAAAAGCTTCAGTGTCTGATAAAGAAATGTAATACACCTGACATGAAGGGTGGGGGGCGAGTAGGGTGCTATTGTTGCCAGGTTTTTTTTTTAATTTCCATTTCGATTCCAGGTTGAGAAGAAATATGGAAAAATCTGTCACATTTTTTATTTTTCATTTTGAAGTGCTACTTTGCAGCAGTTTCACACAGCACCTGTTATTGTCAGATCTTAAAGGACTTTGGCACCAAAATACCTCTGATGTTTTGTTGCTGTGGAGTTCTGTTGTGGCAGCAATTAAGGATACTAAATAGCTATTAAAGTCCAATTATACTAATCACATGATGGAAAGCACCTGTCTTGGATAAAAATGATCTTCTGAGCGAGGGTATGTCTACATTACAGAGTTTTGTCAGAAAAATGGCACTTTTTTTCAACAAAACCTGAGTTACATCCACACTGCAATCGTGTTCTTCTGAAAGTAAATTGAAAGAACAGAGGGGTTTTTTTGGCATTGGTAATCCTCTTTCTATGAGGAAGTAGCCTTTTTCTGGAAGAGCTCTTTCAGAAAAAAGGCATGTGTGGACGGGGAACAGGAAGTGCTTTCAAAAGAAGAGGGAAGCGGAAAAAGCACAGGCCGTTCCATCCATAGTAATCACAGCTTACATGCGATATAGTGTCTATCTTTCGAAAAAGCAGATCACTTTTTTGATGTCCTTTTGTGTGTGGACTCTCTCTTTCGGAAGAAGTTTTTTCAGATCTCTTCTGAAAAATGGTTCTTCCAAAAGAAGCCTGCAGTCTAGACATAGCCCGAGGGGATAGAAGCAGCTGCTCTGAGGCCAAAACAGATGTAGTATGCATACCTGGCCAGATCAGATAAGCATCCAAATGGAACTGGATCTTCCCAAGGTACCTGAATGGAATTGAATTTACAAACTTTTTCAGCAGAGCTTGTAAATCCAGCAACCCAACCTGCAGCGCTTTTTCATCGATTCACAGAAGGAACCATTGTGACATCCTGTCTGACTGCCTGTATTGAACAGGTCATGGAAACAACCCAAAATAATCCCTAGAGCATAGTGTTTAGAAAAACATCCAATTTTGATTTAAAAATTATTAGTACTGAAGAATCCACCACAACCCTTAGTAAATTGTGCCAATGGTTAATTGCTCTGACTGTTAAAAATGTGTGCTTTTTTTACCAGGCTGAATTTGTCTAGCTTCAACTTCCATCTTACAAGATTATCTTTTAAAACTAGCCTTAATCAAATAGCAGTGGGAGACAACATTGCCAACCAATTAACTTGTTCCACCAACAACTCCTACCCACTAAAAACGAATGGTAATAGTAAACAATTCCAATATTTGTCTTTGTGTCCCTGAAATAATCTTCTTTATGCCACATCTTGGTCCAGTTCTCTCCAAAATACAGGTTGTAAATCTGTCTTTGATGAACATGACTACAACCGTTTCTTGATTTTTTTTCTACACTTGCAGTTGGATCAAGAATAGTCATCAACTTTCTCTCGCCACTCCAGTCTGCAGTAACAATGCTTAGAGGTTATCCACTCTTGACACAGAAGTGCTGTAACTGAAATCAAACACATGGTGAACGCATCCACTGCAGTGCAGGGTTTTAGCCAGTTCTTTCTCTTTTCCTCCCTTCCTTCTTGATGTGCATTGCTTGATTATTTTGATTTGGCTTGAATCAGAACCACTTCATCACTTCCACACTGCATTTCAGAGAAAAGAAAAAGAGGGGTATAGTTAAATTAGGAGGGTTCCCTCAGTGAATAATTTAAGCAGTAGAATGTGATGTAATGTAATACTCCACAGTCTGCACTTAGCAATGGGAGCTTGATATTTCACTAGCACTTGAATTTACAAAGGTCAGCAGCACTATCTGAAGTGCTGCTGTGTTGATGGTTATCTCTGAGTAGATACATTTAAATAGACAGAGAGGAATGGATTGGTAATGGATATGTCAAGTTCTGATACCAAAAGAATGGCGTGTTGATAGCACAGACTCCCCAAAAATGTATTCGCTTGCCAATATTCTCCCACTCTGCTGGTTGATAACTGATCTTAATTTTGATGATTGTGTTGTTGAGTTAGAATTTTCAAATTCCTATTCAATTTGCTTGGGATTTGGATTCCTGACTCCCAATGGGTCTTTTGAACATCCCAGCCTTAATTAGTAAATGCTAGTATTTTCCATGTACGTGGCAGCTTTCAGTACATGGATTGAGAGGGGGATCCTTGTATACATTTGACTGGTAGGTCAAATGAGACACAAGGAAGTATAAGTGTCCTACTGACAGCCATTTAGACATTTTGCTCTATTTCTGAATAGCATTGTGCACAAGTGGGCAGCACTGCTGATTCCATAGCAACTAGAGCTGGTCAGAACATTTTCTCGGATCATGTACTGTTTGGTGGAGACACATCATTTTATTTATTTAGATAGTTTTCAGTGGGAAGGATTGTTTTTGTTTTGTTTTTGTTGTTTGTTTGGTTTTTGTTTGGTTTCCATGGCTGGTCACTTCCGATAAGTAAGAGCCCAATTTGCAAAGCTCAGGTTTTCAGTCTGAAAACGGACATTTCAATACAATTCCATTTTGCAAAAATGCTCCAAAAGCTTTTATTTTTATTCCAATGTGGAACAAAATCAAATTGCTAAACCTCAAAGTTGCTGTGAAATGGAATCATCCTTCTACAGACATTTCTAATAGCAATCCCCTCTGATTTAATCTATGGAATTATTTTGTACCATATCTCTTTGCCTGCCTCTGATATAAAACCCTCTGACGAGAGTTGGGGGTGCATCTAGACAACATTCCTCTTTTGAAAGAGGGATGCAAATGAAGGAAATCGAAAATGCAAATGAAGTGCTGATTTACAAATCTCGCACTTCAGTTGCATAATTTCATCTGATTGCTTTTTCGGAAGAGATTTAAAAAAAAAAGCAGTCTAGATGGGGTTCTTTAAAAAAAACACCCTTTTTCGAAAGAACCCTTATTCCTGAAAAAATTAGGTTTACTGGGTTCTTTCAAAAAAGGGTTGGTTTTTTTCCAAAAGAACCCCATCTAGACTGCTTTTTTTCTTCTTCTAAAGATCCCTTCTGAAAAAGTGATCGGATGAGATTATGCAAATGAAGTGAGAGATTTGTAAATCAGCACTTCATTTGCATTTTCGATTTCCCTTATTTGCATTCCTCTTTCGAAAGAGGATTGTAATCTAGCTACAACCTTGGTGAATTCTCGGTGTAGTGAGAGTCTTTCTGGCCAGTGTAGTCCTGATTACACTCCTATTAACTCAAAATCAGAGTTTGAGTGAGATCAGAATCAGAGCTTATATTTTCAGCAGAATCATTTGTGATTTACAGAATCATTTATGTGACTCTGGCAGAGGTCATGCATGGTTTATGGTAAGTTTTGCCTCTATATTAAAAGGTGCCATTTAAAAGGCATATTTCAGAAGAAGGAGGGCGAGGTGAGGCCTGGGAGTGAGGACCACCATTTCTCCCAACCCCACTTGAAAAAAGACCTTTGCCTTGCTGTTGCTGCTGCCGCCACTGTTGCTGCTGCACCACTGCCTGGGTGAGAGGCCTGCACCTTTAAGACAAAGATCATTTGCTGCAGGGGTGGCTGGCAGCCACTACTAAGGGTGGGCTTAAACCCAGAGTCACACCAAAGGGACGAGCTAAAGGGGGGTGCCCTTTGGCGCAGCCCTTTGGGGCAGACTGAGGCTGTGTGTTGTACTGTGGTGCGAAGGATGGAGCACCACTGGAGGAGAACTCGACCACCTTGCATCTGCACAGTGCCATCCAGTGGAATTGTTTTGAGTGGTGCGAGGCTTCTTAGAGGAGATTTAGAGGATTGTGCCATCAATATGCAGATGACACCCAACTCTACTTCTCTGTGACATCGGATCCAGGTATGGCAGAGATCAATCTGAACCAGTGTCTGGAGGAGTCCTCAGCAATCCATGTGACTTGTTTGCAAAGCACTTTGCAGATAAGATTACTTGCATCCGGTCTGATTTGGACTCTCGCTGTTACATAAGCAGGGTACGGAATGTGTTGAGTGCACCGCCCAGTCATTTTTCTTTGGATCAGTTCCAGCTCTTGTAGACTGAGGATGTGGACAAGGTGCTTGGAGGAATACGACAGACCACGTGCTCACTCAATCCCTGACCTTTGTGGCTTATTAAATCGAGCCAAGAAGGGATGACTGGTTAGATCCAGGGGATTGTTAATGCATCTTTTAGATCTGGGTCAGTTCTCATCACGTTGAAAGAGGCAGTGATAAAACTGTTCCTTAAGCCTTCCCTGGACTCATATGATGTGAGTAACTATTGCCTAGTCACTAATATTCCTTTCTTGGGCAAGGTACTCAAGCGGGTGGTGGCGTTGCAACTCCAAGAATATCTAGATCCATTTCAGCATGGCTTCAGGCCTGGTTTTGGAACAGAAACTGCCTTGGTTGCCCTGGTAGATGACCTACACCCAGAGATAGATAGGGGGAGTGCATCCCTGTTGATTCTTTTGGACCTCTCAGCAGCTTTCGCTACCGTCGAGCACGATATCCTTCTGGAGTGCCTGGTGGAGTTGGGTATCAGAGGCGCTATCTTGTAGTGGTTCTGGTCCTACCTGTCAGGACATTTTCAGAAGATGGAGCTTGGATGGTGATTGTGCTATGGGGTCCCGCAAGGTTCCATCTTGTCCCCTATTCTGTTTAATATATATATAAAAAAAATCAGGGCTCGACAAACCGCTGAATCTTCTTGCCCGTGGCGAGTAGCTTTCACCCGGTCACTCCGTGCGTCCCATTCACCGGCGCTTCGTGCATGCGCAGTGCTAGTCTGGCGCATGCGCGGTATGGGACTGGAAAGTAGCTCTCGCCGGGGTTTGTCAAGACCTGTATATAATAGCTAGGAGAGATTGTAAGGAGATTTAGAGGATTGTGCCATCAATATGCAGATGACACCCAATTCTACTTCTCTGTGACATCGGATCCAGGTATGGCAGAGATCAATCTGAACCAGTGTCTGGAGGCAGTGATGAACTGGATGAGGTTGAATAGGCTGAAGCTGAATCCAGATAAAACCAGATCCCGTGGATCAGGAATCCATCTGTCCGGGAATGTGGTGTGTTACCTGTTCTGGATAGGGTCATAATTCCCCTGAAAGAAGAGGCATACAGCTTGGGGGGAGTCCTGGACTTTTTTTTAACATTTGAAAATTGATTTCCTTAGTGGCCAGGAGCACAGCCCAGAAGCCTTAGTGCTGTAAATGTAAGGAGCAGTGACAACTATAGATGGCGCTGTGCAGAGAACATAGAGACCAGCAGGGAAGAAGTCAGTGAATGTAGTTTTCAGCCCCAAACTAAAACAGATTAGCTTAAAACAGGTTCAGTGGGTGATCAACAGCACCCCTGAGTTCTAAATTGCTTTAATACTAGATATATAGAGCGAGTTGCATTTTTACACTTTTTCTGCTTCCATTCCCATGCCACAGCTCTGCTGTCAGCACTGGCTGTCCCTTTCACTCCGATAATTATGGAGTCCCCTATCTCACAGCTTGTTATCTTCCCTTCCTTTGCATCTTCACAACAGGTAGTTCAAATTTACAAGTGTCTGATTTCTCTTTCATGGTCTCAGTTATCCCTCCAAAGTACATGAGTTCTTTGGTCTACACTGCAGGGCTTAACTCGAAATAAGCTACGTAAATTGAGCTACGTCAGTTGCATAGCTTATTTCAGAATAGCTTATTTTGACTTTTGCTTCGTATTATCTAAAAAGCCGGACATTAAATAAGTGAACTTTTCAGTCAATATCATATTGTATATCACAGGCTTTCAGAAAATGTAAGCTTTGAAATAAAATCATGTTGTTAATATAGGAGTTCCCAGCAAGTTCCCAACTTACCTCTATTTTTGCCTAATGTTTGTGTAAGAATTTGTTTTTCTTCATCTGACTTTACATAAAGAAAAGTTCCAATAAAACAGTTTAATGAAAGGTTTCATAAAAGGAGCATAGTAAACACCAACCAGCCCCTTGAGAAACCTTCTGATATTAACAAATGTCAGGTTTCAAAACTCCTACAAATTAGGGCTACGTTTATGTTCTTTTTTTTTCCCCTTCTGCTCAAGAACTGTACTGAATTGGGAGGCAGAAATACTCTTATCAACTTAAAATCAGAAGGACCCATTGTGATCATCTAGTGTGATCTCTTGTACTTTCCAGGCCAGAGAGCCCCACATACACTCATGCAGAACATCCTACACCATCTATCCATGTGCCCATTACCACAATATTGGAGTACCTATCAGGAAACAAATAGCAAAATGCGGTAGATTTCATGGAGCCTTTAGCTCTTCTCTTTTGTCAGGCTATGGAAGTTCTGCTTCAGGTCAGATTTTTATAGGTATACTGCTGGTTGTAATTTTCATTCTAATTATGATGGAAAAGTTCATTCAAAGAGGCATTTCCTGCAGAATGGCCTATAAGTAATCAGAATCTGGATTTGTCCAACATCTGGATGGGCATGCAACAGCCCAGTCCCATCCAGTAAGGCTGCTTCATTTCTGTCTTTCAGTGTGGTTCATCTTTTGGGGTACGGCTACACTGGGGTTTTTTTCGAAGAAGGTATGAAAATTATGCTCACGTTTGCATATATTCTTCCTTTTTTTTTTTTTTCCCTCCGGAAGAGGATTTTCCAATATTTGGCCCATCTAGACTAGGCCAAATCCTCTTTTGGAAGTCACCTGTACACCTTGTTTTCCGAGGAATAAGGGGGCTTCTGAAAGAAGGTTTTTTCTGACATTTGATCCCGTGTAGATGGGCCAAATATCAGAAAATCCTCTTCCGGAAAAAAAATGGAAGAAGATATGCACATGCGAGCACAATTTGCATACCTTCTTCAGAAAAAAACCCAGTGTAACTGTACTCTTGGGCACCTTCTCCCATGTGTAGTGTTTTGCTCAATTTATTGCTGTTCTCTACTCCTGGCACAACCATCCTCTTCCTCTGTGCTAAGAGTCTTCAGTCTGTGCCTTCAAATCTCTTCACAGAGCCATTTGGTTCGAATATTTGCCATCACTTGCTTTCATGGTGTCCTGTAACCCCCTTTCTACCTGTTTCTATTCCCAGTGTAATTTACCATATCTATATGCAGCCCAATTACCGTCACTTGTTGTAATCATTATCTCTCCCCTCCCCCACGTTCCTTCATCTCTTGTCATAACTTCTTGTTTCTGTACTCTGGGCCAAAGATCATGTCCTTTTGCCCCTCCTGTGAAAAGTGGGAAATATATTGTACTGTATAAATATTCAATGAAAACAATGCTGTCATCTGGGACAATGTCAAGTCCAAAGCATGCTATGACCAACTGAGATTTCTCAATTACTTTACCTTAGAAAATGCCCCCTTTATAGGTCAGTCTTAAGTGACAAAAGGCTGAGCATATGTCCCTTTTCTTCAGACTATCAGGTTCCAGATTCTGCTTCTTTTGCTTTATTTACTGCCTTACTTAAAAGGATATATCTTAACTAAATTATCTGCACAGACATTTATTTACTGGTAGAAAATCACAGCAGCTCCAGGAAGTACTTTTTCACATTTAGATGATAAATATTTACACATGGTTTAACAAACAAAATCTCTGTACCATAAAAAATAGTCCTAAAAGCTATCCATCCATAGCTTATCAGCCAGAATACTGGAAATAACTCAGGAAAGAAGAGCAGCCTCTTTAAACCACCTCAAAATTCAATCTAGATAAAAGAAAATATACTTATAGGTCATTACATCACCAGGGTTTGTTTAATATAGGTCTTAGAAACATAATTATTAGGATTCCTGTTTGGGTTTGTTTGTATGTTTGTCTGTCTGTCTGTTTTGTTTGTTTGTTTATACGGCTAAAAAATTTACCATAGGGAGCAATCCTGCATTAACAGGGATAGACTAAAGAATATCATATTATATGTCTGTGTGTAATTTTTAGTGAATCTCTGAATGTTGACTATTTTGGGAGGTATTTTATTTACCCGTATAGGTTGGTTTTGTTGTAATAATATTTACATAGCCATCTGTGGGATTTCTGTTAACTTGAGTGTGCTTCCTCCTTTAGCCAGTTGTTGCTAATTGTTTTCTGTTTGGGGTTATTCTTTGAGGTTTTCTCACCTTTGTATGGCTATTTCCGCAAAAGAGACATTGCTCTGGTTATGTTAGGGTTTGAAAATCTTTAATTCTAAGAAAAATACTGAAATATCTCTAGTGATCTTAGTCAGTATATCTAACTCTATAACATATCAATTTTACAGATGAGCAAACTTGGCCACAGAGAAATTAAGCAGCTTTCTACAAATTACATAGGCCCTGAATTAACCATTCAGTCCTATTGAGCAAAACACAGAAGGGCATGCTTAGGTTTGTCTCTGTGGTATTTAAGCATATGGGTAAGTGCATTGCTCAGTAGTACATACCTAAGTACATACTGAAATGTTTTCATGACCAGAGGCCATAGTAAGCCATTCGCAGAGCTAGGAACAGTGCAGGCTACAATGGCAGGATAGGCAGGGAGCCTGCCTTGGCCACCCTGCTGCACCACTGACATGGAAAGCCTGTGCCTAAACTCCAAGCACCAACCCTCTGCCCCAGCCTGAGCCCCCCACCAAACCTGGAGCCTCCTTCAGCACCCCAATCTCCTCATCCTTGGCCCCACCCCAAAGTCTGTAACTCCAGATGGAGCCTACACCCCTGCCTCAGCCCAGAGCCTTTAGCCAATGCTTCTGCTCCACCCCGTAATCTTGAACAGTCTCCAGCACCCCAAATCCATTATCCATAGCTCCACCCCAGAGCCCACACCCCTGACAGAGCCCTCGCCCCGCTGCATCAAAACCTACTTTCTCGACCCACAGTCCCCTCCCAGGCTCTGAACCCTTCACCCGGAGCCTATACCCAAGCATGCACCCTCCAATGGAGCCCTCATCCCCTCCCACACCCTAACTCACTGCCCCAGCCTCGAGAAAGTGAGTGAGGAGGGAGAGAGTGAGCCACTGAAGGGGAATGTAGTGAGCTGGGGGCATGGCCTCAGGGAAGGGGTGAGGGAGTGGCCTTAATAATGGGAGAAACTAAGGTGTTTGGTTTTGTGGGATTAGAAAACTGGCAATCGGAACAGATGTGTGCATGCGTGCGTGCGTGTGAGAGAGAGGACTCACTGATCCTTGAAGTAAAATTGGCCCTCACCATCTGAAGCCTGCTTGTTCAGACACAGCAGCTGTCACCCATACACACCATCCCACTCCTGAGCCTATCATACTCCCCCACACCTCTGCAGAGATGGGGTACAGGGCATAGGGTTGCCAGGTGTCTGGGATTCGGGCCCTCTGTTCAGTGAAAAAAATTTAGAAAATATGACATGTGCAATGTCCGGTGTTTTCCGACGGGGCGCCGAACGGAAGCCTGGTGGGAACGAGCGAGTGGCTGGGAGGCGGGGTGCGATCGGCGCTGAGAGCCTCTGGTTGCATGTGAGGAAGAGGGGAAGCACTGTCTCTGCTCTTGAGCGCTGGTCAAGCGTGTGGTGGAGCCGCAGCCAGACTCGCTTTGCTGACCCCATGCACGGGACAGGCAGCGCCCTGGAATCTGCATGTGCCTGGGTCAGTCCCGGTCCCCACCGGCTGATTCGCTCTCTCCCTCCCCCACACCAGCCCTGCTCTGCCCAAAACCCCCTCTCCCTGGCTAGCCCCACTCCCGCCGGCCGCCCCTCCCCCGATCTCCCCCAGCCAGCCCCGCTGCCCCGACCCCCTCCCGACCAGCTCTGCTTCCCGCTGGCTGCCCCTCCACCAATCTCTCCCAGCCAGCCCCGCTGCCCCCGAACTCCCCCGCCAGCTCGGCTTCCCGTCTCCCCCGTTCCTCCCGGCCATCCCCTCTACCCTTCCTCCCCCAATCAAGCGTGTCTGGTATTTTTTTTTGAGACTACCCGGTAACCCTAACAGGACAGGAAGTGGGCATTCTGACTTCAGCACACACACCCCCACACACACTACACAGCAAGCAGGAGGCTCCCAGAAACAGCAGGCCAGCAACAACAAGGCAGAGGGCAGGATAAGCACAGCAGCGAGGGTAAGGGAACTGAGCTTCCAACTCATGGGTGGCAGTATCAGAGGCAGGGGCAGGACCTTCCCAAATTTCCAGGCCCCGTCTACACTCTGTCCCCAGTTTGCTTCCTGCTTCAGAACTCCCAGGGCTACCCGAGCTTCAGCTGAGCTGAAATTAGGCTGCCCACCCTTCCTGTGCTCTTGGGCTAGGGAACCTTGGAACCTGCCCTTACTGTGGAGGGGGCCATGTCTCCCCCCACTGTAGTTTCACTTACTGTTCACTGTTGTGAGAAACAGTATTCGGCCACACTCTGGCACATGAGCGTGCTTTTGGTTAATGTAATTTTTTAGTATAGATCTGCCTTTAGTTTGACCTTATTAAGGACAGCACTAGTCATCCTCTCAATCACAGATATGACTTGGTGATAGTCAACAGCAAAGAAGTAGCTTGTGTTAGTATTCAATCCCTGGGAATTCTAGGGTCGGCGCTGGAGAAACATCTCAGCATGCTCCTCTGGATCTTCCTGAGGTCCACAATATATCTGCATTCACAGCACACATGGATCATTTGCTGAATGTGTGATAAGGGGCATGCTCCAGGGCAGTGTGTCTCCTCTGGCAGGTCTTCACTTTCAGGAAAGGTCACAAGAGACAATTATCTGTTTGTGAGATGTTGAATATTTTGTCATCTAAAGCAAAGAAAAGGTCTTCCCCCACTCCCTACACACCCTTTGTGTTCCAGATCAACTGCTTTCTGTCACACATGTGCACAGACACACACATAGTTAGAGCCCTGCAGATCCACAGATATTGGCTTTATATCCGTGGGTATTCACATCTGTGGACGTGGATGCAGCTATTCGTGGCCCATTTTTGCAGATGCGGAGGCAGATACAAATTTTGTATCCATGCTCTATGAATAGATTGTGTGAGCTTATCATTTTTATCATTGATTCATTTGTTTTCTCTTTACAGTAAATGTAAAGTAGTCGCAACATGTCTTGAGTTCTTGGCTGTACTTCAGCCCTTCATAAAGCACAACATATGCCAAACCCTCATGACTAGGCCTCAGAATTCCCCATCACATTGTGGCCATTGGGATTGCTGAAGTTCCACAGACTCAGAGCAAATGCAGGCAGCATTTTATTCCCCTGAAGCTCACTGGAGCCTCTTTAGACCAGCCTTTTTCACAAGTACAGTGTATAACCATTCCTGATCAGAGTCTGATGCACACGTTGCTACCAAACAGGACACTGATCTGGTGACAGGGTGTACTACTGAGAATCTTAACAATTGAATATCCTTTTCAAAGAGAAGCGTCCATGTATCAGTAGTGGTAATTTTTTTTCTAATAAAGTCAGAAACATTATTTTAAATCCTTTTAGATCTGAACTCCCACCCCCGCACACATCTCTTTCTCTCTCAGTGCAACTGACACCTGTCAAGAAAGAATTGTGAGGGGAAGGACTGCTGTTTAAAAGGTATTCAGATAATCTTGATACATTGCTTAACTATATGCTGTAGACATTTTTCATTTTTTCTAGTAGTTCCCTTCTGTGACTCAGATACTTGGCTGGCAATCATTGCTTTCAATGACGGTGAAGTGGAAGAGCACAAGTGGTTTGATATTAAATTGTTTAACTTAGTTTATGATAAATACAGTATGAATATATCTAATATATTAAGTATAATGATAGATATTGTCATTGATAAATAATATATATATCTTAATGTATCGAATCAAGAGGATGTGTCTAACAGGCTACTGTCAGAGAAGAGTACTGACCGATGGCTTAGTTAATAACTTTATTAATGACCAGAGAGGGGAGAGAGATTCACAGAAATTTTGGGGCAATTGTGAATACCAGCTGAGAGAGAGAGAGGGTGAAAGGACTCAAAGATACCAAAAGGGTAGAAACATGGGCAGCAAGTAGCAAAAGGAAATTCATCCTGGAAAATATAGAAGATAATTCATATGGGGAAAATAGGCCCTTCAAATGAGACCAAACGAAGATACCCAGGCTGGTAGGGAACAGCAACCTATACATGAGTTTGCAATATGGTTATGCTTCCCCTCTACATAGCCCCCATGTGTCTGCACCTGGAATATTGTGGTGGTTTATGGACACCACATAAGGACACAAACATTGGTTTAGCACATGCTCTTCCACCTCCAGCTTGCCACAGAAATCCATACAAATTAGAGTGAGTTTAGAGAAGAGCAACCAAAGAAATCAAGGGACAGGTAGGAAGGGTATTTGGGGCAAGATGACAGGACTTAAACATACACAGCTTTGCCAAGGGACTGCAGAGATCTTCCTGACAGTCTGGCATGTTGGCCTTGTGCTGCTTTGGTCAATACGAAGCATTGATTGGCTTTTCCCCACAAGGATTTAAGGCAGCAGTAGGTGCCAGAGAACATGGTGAGAGCAGAGGTTTGGGATGGCAGGTAGTGTGTGTGTCTCTCTTTCCCATCTCTTGAGTTGGAGACTCTTTAAGACTAGCTGTGTTTGCATCGATCCCTGATGGCTCCCTTATTGTTCAGTAGTATTGATGACAACACAAGATAGCTACGGACTGACGGGCATGGCAGCAAATTCAGAATGGCAGCCAGAGAAAGAAGTAGCTCAGAATGGCAGTGTATGCCATTCTCACTGGAATTATTTTCATGCTCTTTAGTGGTTTGCAGAATGAGTTGCATAGTTATAGTCACCAAGGCGCCATTACATTTAATCTGCCACTGAAATGCAGACACTTGCAGATAATAAAACACCCATTAGACTTTCATGGTGGATTTAAGGAAGAAGAATATCTTAAGTAATTTGTAACTGCTGGATTATGTGTATTTTCTCCTCTAGTGCTTCTGCCTTTCTAGCGCCTCAACCCACGCGGGGTACGTCTACACTGCACGCTTATTTTGAAATAAGCTATTACAGAGTGGTTATTCCAAAATAGCTTATTTCAAAATAGCATGTCTACACTGCAAAGAAGCCTCATAATTAGTCTGAGGCAGGTTTCCCTAATGTAGACGTGCTATCTCGATTTAGAGCCCCAGGGGAAGGAATAACTTAGAATGGACCTGGTAAGGGGCTATTTTAAAATATGGCAATGGAGCATATACACATGCCTTATTTCGAAAAAACTGTTTTGGAACAGGTGTTATTCCTCGCAGAATGAAGTTTACAGATTTTGGAATAAGACATCCATTATTCTGAAATTATTTCAAAATAACAGAATGACTGTGTAAGTGTTTGAATTATTTCAAAATAATGCTAGTTTTCTCGAAATAATGTTTGACATTTTTATAAGGTTTCATTCTTGTTACTAAGTGAGAGGAAGGGAACATTGTCTGATAGCTTGAGTAGAGGAATAGAAGCCAACAAGTTCTCTATTTTGCCCCAGTTCTAGTGCAGATTCACAAAGTTACCTAGAGCACAACAGTTGACCTCTCTGGGTTTTTTTTTGGGGGGGGGGGGGGTTTGCTCCTGTGTGAAGTGAAGATCAATAAACTATTTTGCAGGGTGGGCTATGAGAATTAATCCATGATCATTGAGATCCTCAGCTGAGAGGTATTTTATAAGCTAAGATGCATGTGACTTTTAGACCATTCAGTGGAGGCTCATGCATTTTGCTCTGGAGGTTCCCAGGTTTGATCCTGCCCACCAGTGACTAGGCACTTTCTTTCTTACATTCACAGAACAAATTACTGCATTTTACACCATTTTTCTTTCTTAAAATAATCTTTAGGACAAAAAAGAAAGGTGCTTTGAGCATTACCTAAGCTTGCAAATTAGCTAAAATATGCAGGCAGATGCAGTGTAGGCTTCCAGACATCACCATGTCTTAGCTGGGAACATCACCCACCTCCTGAACTGTACGTTTGGTAGCAGCTCTGCAGGATTAATTTCCTGGCTCCCTCCAGAGTAGAGGTGGCCAGTAATGTAGAAGTGTGTCATATAGTCCAGTAGCTGTGATGTAGAAAAGAATGGATTATATTTGTACTGTTCTCCTTTCTCATTACACTCTTTGATGACACTGAATTTATGCAGCCCGGGTCATTTCCTGTTCTATTAATCTTTGTCATAAGAATAAGGCATTAGCATTGTAATGACTCGTAGAGGCCGGGGAAGATAACAGTAACCGGTACTGCTTGAACTTTATCAGCTTTCTGTACTTCGGTTTACTGCATATTTCCATTCTCTTCATTTTCAGCTATTCTATTCTGCAAATGCCATAAGCCACCATTTTCAAACATGGGTTTGTAACACCAACAGACCTGAGTTGTCTGTGGATGAAATTGAACCTAGGGCCTCTGGAGGTTAGTGCATGAGCCTCTAACATATGAGCTAAAAGCCAGCTGGCTCTTGGCTAAGGTTGTAGAGCAGACTCGTTCTCTCTGTAAGGGCTCTTGGAGCCACTAGATGGGACAATGAACCACACCCAGAAGGTTTGTGAATTACAGGTGCTTAATGTTATTTTGGCCTCAAAAAATAAGGAATCTGATTTTTAGAAGTTCTGTGCACATACAAAGGATGATTTATATTATACACAAGTTTATGGGCCCTAGCCAAATCAAGGCCCCCATTGTGAAGACACAGTACAAACACCTTGTGAGACTCAGTCTTTGACCCTGAGGCTGTGTCCAGACTCAGGAGTTTTTTCGGGAAAAGTAGCCTTTTTCCGAAAAAACTTCCCCTGCATCCAGACTCAAGCCGCGTTCTTTCGAAATTAAATCGAAAGAACGCGGCTTTTCTTTCGATGGCGGTACACCTAATTCTACGAGGAAGAACGCCTTCTTTCGAAAGTTCCTCTTTCGAAAGAAGGTGTTCTTCAATGTAAATAGGGCTTCTTCGAAAGAGAGCATCCAGACTCACTGGATGCTTTCTTTCGAAAAAGCAAGCTGCTTTTTCGAAAGTTCAACGTGCAGTCTAGACGCTCTCTTTCGAAAGAGGCTCTTTCGAAAGTATCTTTCGAAAGAGCCTCTTTCAAAAGAGGCTTGCAGTCTAGACATAGCCTAAGTAGACAGACAAAGCATAAGAGAGTAGCATTATCAGCCCTATTTTGGCTTTTTGGGGACTGAGGCAGACTAAGTGGCTTGCCTCAGGTCACACAGGGAGGGAGCTGTGGCAGAGCTGGGAACTGATCCCCTAAATTTCAAATCCGATCCTTATCCATAAGATTATGCTTCCCCACTGAAGAAGCGGGTGGATAGCACAGAGCACTGTTATTGAGGAACCTAAGGTTAAGCACGCTGTTTAAAAATACTGGCCATAGATATTGCCACGCTAGAAATAAACAGCAATCCCCAGAGCTTACATTCAGCGGGAGCCATCCAGAGCAGAGCTCCAGTAACATTTCCATACCTGTGCAAGCCCCACCTCCTCCTCCAGGGCTGAAAGCAAAAGCCCCACTGCACCCTGAAGCTCAGAAGCCCTAAGCCCTGGCATGACTCACAGGGCTTAAAGCCTCATGCCCTGGTTTTCAGCCCACCCATGGAGCTAAAATCCTGAGCCCCAGTGCATCCCTCTGCCTCGTTGCAGAGCTAAAGCCCCAAGACAGCCCACCTGCATCTGAAAACTGGAACATCAGCTATGGAGGCATGTGGAGAAATCATCTCTGAGAATTTAAGACCTGCAGCAATCCATCTATTTTGGTATGCAGTGAGGCCAACAGCCAATGTGAGTCCTGGAGCAGGGTGTGGGAGGGCTATCTCTGCGCCCTGGAAGACGTGAGGCCTTAGGTGGAAGGAATGGGATCAAGGGTAGTCAGTGCTTTCGGAAGCTCCAGGCCCCTTTGAATCACCAGGCCCCATTTTCCCCTCCACCCTCTCACTCCGTCATCAGATCTGTTGGTATGCCGCCTTCTCCAGTGACAATTGGATGAGGTAATATATTTTATTTAACCAACTTCTGTTGACTGAGACACAACACTTTTGAGATACACACAACTCCATGCAGGTTGAAAGCATGTGTCTCTCTCAAACACAGTTTGGTTCAATAAAAGAACTTGTCTCTTTAATATCCTGGGACCAACATAGCTATAAGTTAACACTGCAAACAACCTTCTGCAGGGCCATGTACATTGTGCTGTAAGTAGGTTTGCCAGATACCTTTACAAAAAATCCTGAACATGGTGGGGGAAAAAATTGGTTGAGAAAAAAAAAGAGAGGGGACAAAACTTGTTGACCAAAAAATAGGGGGGGAGGATGCTGGCCTTCCTTCCAAGAGAAACAGAAAATACTGGACATTTTACATGTCTGATATTTTCTGTTTTTTTTTTTTTTTTTACCAGACAGAAGATGCGATTTCTGGATTGTCCGGGTTAAAACCAGACACGTGGCAACCCAGAGGAAGGTGAAAACCTTTCTTAACAGGCCGGGCTAACTGTGAACTGATGTATACAAGAAGGGTAAATAATAGTTTTTAGACTATAAAACACTACTTCTGTATTTCTGTTTTGATGAACCTCCAAAGGTGACAGGGGGGTAGTGTGACTTATTCAACCCTAAGTTTCAGTCTATCCCTGTAACAGTAGGTAACAAAATAAACCAGTGAGAAGAAAGAATAAAAAAGGATAAAGAAAAAAAACCAATTACTTACTTCTAGGCACTAGTATTTAAGATATGTTATGACACCAAATCCTGCAATCTTTACTTCATAGAAAAAATACACTGATTCCTGTGGAATTTGTCCTGAGAACAGAATCTGCCACATTTGCTTATAAAAGACAGAAAGCCTAATATCTGCTTGGAACTCAGAAAACTCCTAAATTATATGAAGGGCCTTTCTCATGGCAGCAGAAAGAAAAAGAACATGATAAACAATGCACAAAATACATTATCTTCACAGTAAGAATAATTTAGGGATTCCTGTATCACTTGTCTGTTAAACATATAAAATATATATTGCCCTCATTAATGGATTTCAAACCCAAGGAGACTTATTGGAAATCAGTGAAGTAGGGCAACCTTTTTACTGTGGAATCCATTAAGATTATGCTGCACTTTTAACATGCACCGTTTCATTGTAAGGAGTTTAAGGTGTGAATAACAAAGCTATAAAATGTTAATAACTATAAAAACTGTAGCTTCTATGATACTTTTAACTGTGTGGAACTGTAATGTGACAAGTGACTATAAAAAGCACTTCCCAAAATGACTTGGATTAGGAAGGGGTGAGTGGTTTTTATGGAGGAAGCCATGATCTTTCACCTGTCTGACGCTGGCTAGAAAGAAACTTCAGGTCCAGTCAAATAAATTAGTTTCAGTAGTCTTTGTTAGGCTATCCTCTTGAGAAAGCCATATTGCCAGTTTCTCATGGCTTAGAAAAATGGCTTGAAGTCTCAAGAATCTGCTTGGGCACAGCCAAAAGAAAAGGGATAGACCTTATGAAACAAGTCCACTTCTTGTGCCATGATTTAAGTAGATATATTATACTCTCATTCTACGTTTGAGCAACATCTGCACTATCATGATGTAAATTACATGAAAAATATATTTAGTCCACTGACATTGAGGAGATCAAGTGCTGTCGTCTTACACACTATCAGATCCCTGTCTTCTGAGAGTTCCCAGTTCACAGCTCCTGAAAGAGAAAATGAAAGATGGTCCTCAGAAGCAATCATCAAATCATGATCCAGACTTTCCTAAAGTTCAGGAATATTTTGGTATTGCCTTATGATTCATAGGGAATTAATGGCTTAAATTTTAAAAAAAAATTGGTAATTTTTCAGTTCTCAACTTCAGCTTTGACAGGTCCTGATTGTCCACAGGCCTCTCTGAAACTCATTCCCTTTTAAAGTGTCTCATATTGGGTACACCTCATCAATAGGAACTTCTGAACACTTATCCCTACAACTCTCCGAATATCTTTTTAGCCAGACACTAGGGCTACTTCTAGATTGCAAGCCTCTTTCGAAAGAGGCTTTTTCAAAAGATACTTTCTAAAAAGCCTCTTTCAAAAAAGAGCATCTAGACTATAACAAGTACTTTCAAAGAAGCAAGCCACTTTTTAGAAAGAGAGCACCCAGGCAATCTGGAATTCTTCCTTGTAAAACAAGGTTTTCTGCAGTCGAAAAAACTGCTGTGTTCTTTTGATTTACTTTCGAAAGAACATAGCAGCAGTCTAGACGCAGGGGAAGTTTTTTTGAAAAAAAAGGCCACTTTAAAAAAAAGAAAACCTGTAGTCTAGACACACCCTAGGTGAAGGCTATGTAGTGTTCAGTAAAGAGTGGGGATTTTAACCTATTGCAGTCTTCTAATCCAGGGCAGAGTATATTTAATTTGACATTATTATTGTTTATATTTATGTTAGAGAACTGCGTACAATCCCCAACCAACCAGGAACTCACATAAATTCTGTACAAACACATATTTAGAGATGTCCCAGTCCTGAAGTGCTTAACACTATAAATAGTCAAGCGTGGAATGGGAAAATGGAGCACAAAGAGATTTCAGAGATTCTAGATTCTGCTGAGAAGGGACCATCTGATCTGACCTCCAGTATAACACAGGTCATACAATCTCCCCAAAATAGTTCCTTAGGAAAACAGCCAGTCTTGATTTTTAAAAACGTCAGTGATGGAGAATCCACTGTGACCCTTGATAAACTGCTCAAATAGTTAATTGCCCTCATTGTAAAAAAAAAAAAAACAAAAAACAAAAAAAAACCCACCTTAT
Organism: Pelodiscus sinensis; assembly: GCF_049634645.1. Classification (NCBI taxonomy): domain Eukaryota; kingdom Metazoa; phylum Chordata; order Testudines; family Trionychidae; genus Pelodiscus; species Pelodiscus sinensis. The sequence continues at coordinate 315,001,782 of NC_134711.1, forward strand.
TTCCAGTCTAGGTATAGGTTCAACTTGCAGGTATTAGAATATGTTATGCTTTTCTTTGCTAGATTAAAGAGCCAATTATTAAATATTCATTTACATTTGGAACAGTAATAGACTGTAACCAAGTCACCTCCTAACTTTCTCTTTGTTAAGGTATATAGACTGAGCTCTTTATCTATCAGTAGAAGGCATATTTTTTTCTAATATTTATGCCTCTTCTCTAAAGTCTCTCCCGTTAATTAATATCCTTGAATTTTGGAGTCAGATCTGGACACACTATTCTGCCAACAGGCACAGCCTTTGCCAAATGCAGAGGTGGAATAATCTCTCTGCTCCTACTGAGATTTGTGTATCCCTGGATCACATTAAGTCTTTTGGTAATAACATCACACTGGGATTTCACTGACAGCTTATTATCTACCATAATCCCCAAATGGTTTCCAGACTCACCGCTTCCTAAGATAGTCTCTTCTGTGCTATAAGAATGGCCTACATTGTTTGTTCCCAGATGGATGCATTTATATTTAGCCATATAAAAACACATGCCATTTGCTTGTGACCAGTTTACCAGATATCTAGATCACTGTGTACCCATGCTTCTTATTTACCATTCCCCCATTTTTTGTGTCATCTACAGACTTTATCAGTGACGTTTTGTTTTTTCCAGGTCATTGATAAAGTTGTTAATTAGCATTGGGCCAAGAACCAATCCTTGCAAACCCTTACTGGATACATACCTTCTTGAGGATCATTCCTTATTTAGAGTTACATTTTGAGACCTATCAGCTAATCAGCTTGTAATAGGTTTTGTGTGTGTCATGTTGATTTTATATGACTAGTTTTTTAATCAAAATGTCATGGGGGACCAAGCCAAACAGAAGTCTAAGTAGAGTACCTCAGGTCTATTACTTTTATCAACCAGCCATGTTATCTCATTAAAAACCTGTATTGGGTTAGTTTGTCAGGATCTATTTTACATAAATCCATGTTTATTTTGCATTGATTACATTTCCTTCCTATAATTCTCTATTAACAGACCCCCCCATATAAACAGCTCCTTATCCTGCCTGGATCTATGTCAGGCTGACAGGCCTATCATTAACTTGGTCATCCTGTTTACCCTTTCCAAAAACTGGCACAACATTAGCTTTCTTTCAGTCTTCTGGAATTTTCCAATCCCTTCAAGTCTTATTGAATATCAGCCTTAATGGTCCAGTGAGCTCCTCAGGCAGCTCTTTTATATCTCTTGAGTGCAAGATACTTGGAGCTGCTGATTTTAAAATGTTTAACTTTAGTAGCTTCTGTTTAACATCTCCATCATTACTAATTGAATGGAAAAAGAGGTATCACCATGTGATAAAACTATATAATTTGTTTTTCCTAAATGAATATTGAAATATTTATTAAACACATCTGCTTTATTATTGATAATTCTACCATTTCTATAGTAACAGACTAACAAAATTGTTGGGATTCTTTTTGTTCCTAATTTTTTAAAACTCTTTAATGTCCTTTACTTATAGAGTTTTTTCCTGGTGTTCCTGACTTCCCTCATCAATTTTCCTCACTTCCTAAATTCTGGTTTACATTCAGAAGTATTGACTTCCCCTTTCTTCTATTTGTTACATACTGTTTCTTTTATTTTTCTTATAGCTGCCTGGGTCTCAAACTCTTTATAAAAGGTGGCTTACTCTGAAGAGCTAGGACTAGAATCCTGATTCCCCATTGTGTGCTCTGTCCATTAGACTGGATGCCTTTTAATTTGCTTGTTGAATTTCCATATGCATATATCCAAATGCTATTTAGGCACAAGTAACTAAAATAACAGATTATATATGCTTCTCTATGAGGACTATCAATACTTGGAGGATCCCAATATATTGGACGATGGCCTACTGATGGAGATAGAGATCAAGTATTCTGTTGCTCATATCTATTACTGTGTATAGCTATGGCATCACTATGAAAAACCTGTACTTCTTTTTCTGTTCTAGAGCTCTGTGATGATGTGTGCATGACTCTGCAGAAGCCAAACTGGCAGAGCAGCCCCAGGGAAGGTGTCACTCTTGCTAGTAGTGAGAAAAGCATAGAACCAATTATTGATTTTTATTAAAGTTTGGGGAGCTTTCACTAGTTTGGTGTGAGAATCTCTGAGAAGTGGGGAGGAGATGGTGATTCTGGCTGGGTGCTCTCCGAAGCCCCAAGATTGCCTCTGCCTACAGCCACTTGAGCACATGCTGGCTCAGAAGGCAATTTACAAATGCAATCATCCTCTGCTTAGCGAGCACAAGATGAGCACTTAAAAATATTGCTTGCATCATTCTTAAATAAATGCTGAGTCCTGTAAACAGATTGCAATGCATGGCATTCTGAACAAACAGAGAGGTGCGTGCTCTGCTGCCATATACAGGGACTCTTGCTTGGAGCAAAAGGAGTAAAAAAAAATTCAAATTCAAAGGCTGTTTCTTGTGTCAGCGTATGAAGTAAAGCCACTGTGTATAGTCCCACCACCAGCTTCCTTCAGATCATGAGCTTTCAATGCCCCTATATTTATTTAAATTACCGTAACCAACATCTGGGCTTGTCTGAAAATGTGTCATGTGAGACACACTGTAAATGTCAGCAATACAATCAAATATCATCTTTTACCACAGGAACAATGCAGGTATTGAATACAGAAGTGTCTGAAACTTGGGAGGGCCGAGTAGACAGGAGAGATTTCAGCAGCAAGATTAATCTGTGATGGTTTCCCACAACCATTCTTGATAACAACTGCTAGACTCCATCTCATCCAATATTGGTCAGACCCCTTTTTCCTTTTCCTTCCCATAGTTTAAATCCACATTGCTACAACACTCGCAATGTTTCATTCAAACCTGTCATGAAATGTTACACAGCAGTATTTCTTAAATTGCCTCTTGCTGCCTCTAAAACTCTAGTGTTGTACATGCCTGCATGAGTGTCATCATCTCTTACCTCAGCTGTCGCAATTTCCACATTTCTAACCTTATGCTTCACAAATCTTCCTTTTTCCCTTTAATGTCTTCCACGGCAATCTGTTTCAGACTCCTTGTCCTCCCCTTCAAAACACCATAGAACTGCACCCTGCATGGATCTCAGCTGTCATTTTATCCTCTGACTTCATTCTAGTCCTCATTGTTTAGTTTTCCCACCCAACCTCAATTCTGTGGCTTTTCATTTTCACTTTTTAAGTACCTTATTGAAGAATATTTTCGAGAGAGATTTCTGTTGCATCCAAATATGAAATCTCCTCCATCTGTCTCTGCTCTGTGAAATTATCCACTTTTCCATTAATTCCTTCCTTAAGCTTTTAGCACTGATCTCTCCTCCACACCTAAGCCTTATTTCTCTAGAGATAGAGTGACTGAGACATGAGGGACCACCTTGTATAATCTTAATAGTAGAAATCGTCAGAGAACAACAGGGATTTATATGTGGAAAAATTTGATTTTTTTCAAAAACCTTCAAACTGATTTTTTTTTCAGACAACTCCTCCATCCTCCACCTCCTGAAAATCAGTTTTTGGGTGAAGCTTTCGAGTTCTCAGCAATTTAGGGGCAAAGTTTGAAATGTTTCAATGAATAGATGAAAATGTTTATGACTTTAATTTTGCAGACAGATTTTTTGTGAAAACCAGACACTTTGTGCAAATATTTTTGTTTGATTGAAAACCCAATTTTCCATTTAAAAAAATAAAAGTGGAAATATTTTGGGCCCTCTTGCTTAAGAGCTAGCTGTAATGAAACATAACCATATACTGTTGATCTATCAGCAGTCACCATCTTGGGGTCAACCAGTGGTGATTCCTGGGATGATTTGGAGCAGATTTATAGTGTAAAGTATTCTAGAATCTAGGTAAAGACCTGGCCTTTTGTCTCTGTAAAGTGCTGTCTGTGTCTGTCAGTCGGCATATCTATAATAATAAATTCCTCACCTCCAACTCAAATTTCAAATTCTGCTTCAAAAGAATGAACAGTCCTAAGGAACACTTCATTATCCACCCCATTGAGGCAAGAACTCTCTCTGAGTCTTGAAAAGCACCATTCAGGTCAGTGGCATTATATGAAATATCAAACTGGCCAATGGGAGGTGGGGAGACAAAGAGGACAATTGCACCAGGCCCCGGTGATTAAAAGATGATAGGTGATTAAACTCAGGGGTCCCAGCCACCACTGCCACTAGCAGCGGCAGCAGCTGGAGTTCTGAGCCCTTTAAATCACTGCCAGTGTCCAAATGGTGCTAAGGGCTGTGGGAGATGCGAGGGCTGATGTGGTGCACTCTTGGTACAGCCCAGGGCCAGGCCGTGCCCCTTCTGCCTGACACCTCCCCCTTTCCAGGGCCCTCACACACCTTGCCCAGGGTCCTGCAGAGGCTTTCCGCACACCTGTGGATTATAAATGATAATAGGTGGCACAATTCAGGCCCTTCAGTTCATGAGGACTGAGGAGAGCATATGTCATTCCTTGTGTTATAAGTGCACCCTCAAAAGACCACATTCTAAGTCAGGCTCCAGAAATTATCCATTCACACTAGTCACTTAATAATGCTTGGATCTTACATAGTCCTTTTCATCTGTACTTTCAAAAAGCTTTACAAAGGGAAATGTCATTGTTCCTGTTGTGGAAGGGAAGCCAAGGCACAAAGAAATGAAATGACTTGCCTAAGGTCACACAGCAGGTCATTTGCCTCCAGATTTTCTTTACTCCAGTCCAGTGCACTGCCACTGGGCAGTGCTGCTGCCAAATAGCTAGGAACTCATTGATTAAAACTCATGATTTTAATGCCGCCCATACTTAGTGGGTACATCTTTGGAAGCTAGTTGAAAATTTGGCACATGCATTTAAAAGTTGCTGACAACAACATTTAAACACACATTTTAAATGTTTAAAACAACATTTTAAACACACATTTAAAAGTTGCTGACAACAGAGGGAGATTAAAAAAGGGGGACAGGATTTAAAGTCAGTGTGGGACATACTGACCAGAGAAGGGAAATTGGATATGGCTCGTCATGCTGGGTCTAATTACTATTATGGTCTCTGATTGCTATGAGATGTTACAGAGAGTATTTACTGAAATGCCAACACAAAGAGACACGCTAAATATACAATGCCAGCATTTAACTTTGAGTCTCCTGATTTTTATTGCTTTGTGTGTCTGGGTTTTAACATTATTCTACTGTGCTTTGTGTGCCTTACATAAATGAACACCTTCCAACTGTGCTCTGTAATACACCTCATTAAGCTTCAAGCATAGTAACTCCTTCTTTAAAAGTAATTAAGTGAGTTTATACTGCAGAGATATTGAAGCTAAACATTTGGGTACAGATAGAACCTCTCTAGTCCGACACCCTTGGGACCTGATGGGTGCCGAACAACAGAACTTGCTGAACCATGGGAAGTCAATGTTATCTAGCAGCATTACCAACACTTCTACTGCTTACTAGGCACTTAGAAGACATTAAGAGGTAAATTAGAGCTAAATAACAGCATTGAGAGCCAGGACTGCTGGCTGTAAACAAACTTTATGGGACTGCGGAAAACTTGGCCACTCCCATGATAAGTGGACATCTAGCTAACTAAAATCACGCTGGACCACAGATGTTGCCAGACAAGAGAATGCCAGACTAGAGAGGTTCAACTTGTATTTCTGTAATGGGAACAGGAATAGGAATGGCTGGACATTCCTAGTTCTAACCATTCCTCATGCAGGGAATTGGATTGATTGGGGTACTGGGTGGAGGACACTAGAACAGCAATTCAAACTTTACTTAGATGAGAAATGACATGCCATTGATTAATGTTACTTTGGTTTGTCCAAATTAATCAGTGGTGTCCAGTTCTTTTCAGCAATGTGCCTATATTACATACTCCACCACATGTGCAGCTAAAGACACCCCACGCCAGCAAATATTTGAATTGACATTGACTATGAACTGCACACTCATCCTTAAAGATGATCTCTAGAGCAGTGGTCCCCAGCCTTTTGGGGCTGCTGGACGCCCGGAGGAGGGGCGGCTCACGTGCCAGGCATCCGGGGGTGGGGTTGCTCATGCGCCGCGTGTCCGGGGCGGGACCAGCAACATGCCTCCCACATGTGCCACCTGCCCGGGGCAGGGGCCACCTACGTACCACGTGCCCGGGGCCGGCACCGCACATCTGCCAAGCGTCCGGGGCAGGAGCCGCCCATGCACCATGCACCCGGGGCCGGCACCACGCATGTGTCACATGCCGGGTGTCAGCCGATGGTCATGGCAGTGCGTGTGTGTGTGTGTGTGTGTGTGTGTGTGTGTGTGTGTGTGTGTTACACCCGAGTCTTTAACTGCTGGGACACAAGGTCCCGTCACAGTGGGCAGCCTAGGGAAGGCTGACGGGTGCTCCGAGAAGTTTAATGTCCGTGTCTTTGACTGCTAGGACCAGGTCCCTTATGACCAGCTGGAGTTCTTTTAAATTGTGGTTGGTTCTGTTACAGCAACTGAAGGAGTCGGGTTAAAACTTAAACAGTTACAGGTTTATTAAAGAAGCTTATAAATCATATGGTTACAATGGCTATTGCTCTATTTCTTAACTGCTAGCAAATATAGATCTTAAAAATGGTTACAAAGAAAATAAAGATAGAAAATAGAAATAACGGTACCAAGTGACAGCTTAATCTTTAAAGAGCTCTAAATCTATGTGTACACCTAAAACAAGGGACACATCCAGGTACAGTTTTTACCCCCTTCTGCGTCGCTCAGTCCCAGCGTGTCAGGCCAGGGCCGGTCCATCAATTCCTAGGAAAGATGAATACGAGGTGGGTGTCCCCGTGGAACCTCAGGAGGCCAATCGCCTAACCCGACCAGCAGATAGATGGTAGATTGACGCTCAGAGTAAGTGTGTTGCTGGACCCATCTTTATACCCATAGGGGCCTGTATCCTCTTTCTTATCTAAAATGCCAAATTATGTTGGTCTGTCTTTGTGATGCCAGTTCTTACAAGGGAGTTTCAACTTAATTTACACTTGCAAGAGAGAGAACTAAATTGTGAGTCCTGGACATTCTTTACTGGGCAGGAGATTCCTCCCCCCGGACGAGTGTGTGTTTGTATCAATGTGGGTTTCAGTCAAGGCAGTTCTCGCAGCCTCAAGGTCAACAATTGGCGTATCTCTGTTTACAGCCATCCAGGGTCACAGCAGCCAGCGTATCTGGGCCTTCGGTCAAGGCTTCAAAGACTATGCTGATTTTACTGCTCTGTGTGCCCAAGCAAAAATGGATGTTACGGGGGGAGGGGGAGTCCTGTCTGGCTACACCGGGGGCGGAACTGGCCCAGATGATTTGGCAGGCGCACATAAATGCCCCAGTGGGTGCCATGGCACCCGCAGGCACTGCATTGGGGACCACTGCTCTAGAGTATGGTTTGAGACACAATAGAGGAGTAAGTACAAAATTTATGCTGCCATCACCACTGTATTGCCTATTCTGAAATTAAAAAGAGCACATCTAGCATCTTATAATGTCGTTGAAATGCCTTCATCCTGTCATCTGGAACAAAAAAAGTAGGATGGAGAAAATATTATATATGCAACTTATGCCTAACATATCAGATACACAGATAATACATTGACTCATATATTAAATGTACCTTTATATATATTCTTTCCAAAATATATGTTCCACACAGTGTATGTGTGTATTTAGCCCTTTTACAAACTACAAAAAGTCTTATTCCTGGCCACACACGAGGACAGTGTGTATAAATGTGTATATACATACATATGCCTTTCCCCACATAAAGCTAGTTAATAGCATACCCTTTTGTAGTTCTTTTGTAGCAAAAAGGCTAAATTCTAGCTAAGGAATCCACTGATGTATATTTAGATTTTTTTTTTTTATATAAACTGCAGGACTTCCATAGTGCAATAGTCAATAATCTCCTTCTTTGCATTCTCACACAGTTGTTAGTCTCCTATAATGTCACTATTGAAATGGAGAATTAAAAGTGAAACAACAGCATCCTCAGCATTCCCTGTTAAGTAGAAGGGGGAGGAGAGAAAGAGGAGGAGAGAGAAAGGGAAGAAAATAAGTAAGGTGCTGGTTATGTAGAGCCCCACTGAAGTCAATGAGAGTCAGCCTGTGCAATGCATCTTTCAAGGTTGGAGCTCAAATATATCAAGAAAATCACACTCTGGCTTGTTACTGTGAGTGGCTTGTCTGAGTCCAGTGGCAGCTAGAGGCCAGAGCTCCATTGTGTAGGACGAATAGAACAGAAAGATGCCACAAAGAGTTTCCATTCTAAATAAAAGAGTGTAAAAAACGGAGATGTGGAGGAGAGGGAGAGCAAGATGTTGAAAGCCAGAAAGAAGGCCTAGGAGACTGCCAGGTAGGTAAGCAAATACAGGAAACTATCCCAGAGGGGGAAGAGCAAAGCAAGAAAATTTGAGGATTGGGTGGATGGGAATGGCCAGGTAAGCAGCAATGCATACTGGGAAAGGAGTTAAATTAAACTACCCAGTCACCAGAAAGGGAGACTACTAACCAGCTGGTATTGGGGCATTCATGCATCTTGAAAGCAAGAGGAATGGGACCTTGGCTGCAGCATGAGCTAACAGGTCATGCTCAGATATACAACCTTGCCTCTAACTTCAGACATCCCCAAGTAATAATAATGCATTTGATGGCATATGCATGAATATAGGGAAATTGTAATTATCTTGCTGATGTCAGAGTTCCGAGTTGTGTGTGAATGGTTGTACATGTTAGACTAGAAAGAGGTGCAAACCGAGTAGTTGCATCTGAGCATGTGTTTTGCTACTATGATAGCTGAGCAGTAAAACTTGTGAGTGGTTTTATTCAGTGATTACATTGATAGGAAATTAGCTTGATTAACTTTAACTATGTTAACTATGTTCTCTGAGGGGGGATAGAAATATCACTTTGCCTTTTCATAGCATCTTCCTTTCAAGGACGGATATCGATTGACTGAGCCTTGTAAAACCCCTAGAAAGAACACATGTTGTTATCCCAGTTTATAGGTGGATGAACTAAGGCCACGTTGTGATTCAGTGGCACATCCAAAAAAAAAAGGTAAGCCAAGATTCCTAGGCATCAGTTTCCTGCTACAAATGTTATATCTTACCCCTCAGAGTAGGCTTAGCTCATCACTATTTGTTAGGAGATTTTTTCAAGTTAAACTGCGTTGCTGGGATGTCCAATTTATTGTTGTTGTTTTGTGGGATAGAGCATGAAAAGAGATGCCATTAGTTCCCAAGGTGTCAGCTATCTAATGAGCATCTACTAGCCTGTCTGTGTAGGCAATCTATGGATTATATGATAATGTGGGATTCCACAATGCTGCGAAGGCGGAAGCTGGCCTTCTTCCTGTAGTTCTTCAGCAGTGGAGGGTTCAGTTCAGTCTTTGTGCCACAGATGTGGGCCAGGGCTTAAGCCCTTGTGATAGCTGTTTTTATGTATAAGAACGGCCATACTGGGTCAGATCAAAGGTCCATCTAGCCCACCATCCTGTCTGCCGACCATGGCCAGGTAGTCAGCCTGGTCCTCCAGACGGAATGAGCACAACTGGTAGTCGTCAAATGATCCATCCTGAGTTGTCCATTCCCAGCTTCTGACAAACAGAGCTAGAGACTATGTAACCCATACACCTACTGTGGTTACTGAGTACTGCAAGTGGCACCTAGACCACTACAACAGTTAAGATCAAGAGACCTACAGCATGGGAGGTCTCTTGATCTTAACTGTTGCAGTGGTCTAGGTGCCACTTCCAGTACTCAGTAACCACCCTAGGTGTGTGGGGTACAACTACATCCCTCCCATCCTGATTATTAGCCATTTAAGGGCCTATCCTGGATGAATGTATCTAGGTCTTACAAATTCATAAAACTGGTGACTTCCAAAGCTAAAAACACAAGTCTCTTTTGCTACAACTTGAGCTATTTTCTCATAGCTGTCTCATGTTCTTCACAGACATGTACCATACACAAAGACCCACACACACATTTTCTAGTCTCAGCTAAACCCAGAAAAAAGGGGTTGCTTGTCCCTTTTAGGATCTCCTAGCAGGACAGAAATGAATCAAACTCTGCACCAGGAGATGAGATTTCTCTCTGACCTGATTAATTTTATTTGTGTTTATTTAATTGCTAAGAGAATTTTATGAAGATTATTCAACTAGACAATCAGCACCACAAATTAACAGCTCATTGTTCTTCCTCCTAGGCAGAAATTTTCTGTTGAGGCTGTGAATGTTTAGGGGACCGTATTTCCCTATGCTGAATATGGGACACCTGGTAAAATTACTTGTATTCAAACAAGTTCAATGGCAATCAGAACTATGCAGTACAAATGTTCAAATTCGCATGAAGTTGACGAGCCCCTGTTGAAAAGAAATACTGTGCAGTTGTATTATTTTAATTTACCTTCTTATCTTTAAGTCTTTAGAGTTCACATGGGAAGGAGGGAGGCATGACACACACGTGGGGAGAGAATACACAGGAACACCCTTGTACCTCTCTCACACACAGGGAGATTGGCCAGCAAACCCGACCACCCCACCCAGCACTCTCCGTGCCTGGCTGAGCCCATGGGATGCATCCAGGGCTCCTGGTACCTGGTGCTGTCTCTTGCCTAAGCAGTATGGGGGCTGGTTCTCCACACAACACTGGAAGAGGAACATGCCCCACGAGGGCAATATGGAGAAGTGAGGCTGCGGGAGGGGAGTGGGGTCAAGCAGGGAGAAAAGAGCAAGAAGGGAAGCAAGTAAAGGGCTGAGAGGTGGGCAGCAGAGGAAAGGGGTTGAAGGCTAGGCCCTGCTAGCTGAGATCTGGCAAGCAAAGGGGGATGCACTGATAGACCAGCAGGGAAAGCGACCTGCCCCACATGCTGCAGCTTTGACCCGCCACCAGCTTTGCATACCCACCCCCACTCACCCCTACTGAGCAGGTGGCTGCGACCAGCAGCAGGACTTGCCAATACTGAAGGGGGGGGGGGGGATAGACAGAAAAAATTAGACAACTTGCCCATTTTTAAGAAAATGTGGGACACTGGCAGGGCTAAAATATGGGGCCATCGCTTTAAAAATTGGATGTCTGTTCACCCTGTGCATGTGTCTTGCCAATTACTGGGTAAACTACTGAGTAACCACTAATTATAACAAACTTTTAATTTTCCATTTAATCAATCTTCTTAGATTTGCTCTTTAATATCCATGAACCTCTTCTGCCCTTCTACTTCATCCCCTGCTGTGTCGGAGGAAGATGTGTGCTGGAGAGACCTGAGAATTAATGATGCATTCCCAAAGGACATTTAAAGGATGGGAGGGAGGGGGAGAAAGTGGTGATTATATGCTCTTTCAACTGAAGGGAGAGAGGAAAAAAAACTCATCTGAAGTGCTAGAAAGCCAAAACAAGTAACGACACCTTCCGTACAGAAGAATTCTCCCTCTTCTTAGCATGTCTGCTAGTGCAACCGAGAGTCAAGGGAATTAATGCTAAGTGTAAGGCATTGTGGTCTAGATCACAGAGCAGCGGCCTGTGACTCAGGAGACTTGGGTTCTCCTTCTTTCTGTGCCACTGACCTGGCTGGATGATCTTGGGCAAATCCTTTTGCCCATTTCTTTGTTTCACCAGCTATGAAATAGGGATAATGATTCTTAAATCCTTTATAAAGAACTGGTTGTGCTATGGATGAGAAGTGCATGTTAGAACTTGGTATTATCATTATTACTATTTCTAAAATCCAGTTTTGAGTTTGATTATGTCCAAATAGGGTATTTTAAAATGACTGTCTTTTGCACTGTCAAATATCCTAGTAACTATGTGAGCTTTAAGCTACACCTCACATTGAAGGCAACAGAAATTTGACAGTTAACCAGAGACACCATGGCATTTTGGGGTCAGGCCTGACTACTGTCCCTGTCCCTTCATAAGCAACTTATTGTTGGGTACCAGAATCACTTCACTAAGACCAGGGCTGGGCTGAGAATAAAGAGGAGTTGAAGGATTCATATGGACACCTCCTCCAAATTTAACAGATAAGTATATAGGGTGTGTGTATGGAGGGTGGTGAATTACTGACAACCTTTGAAAAGAAGACTACGTGTGTGTATGTGTCTGTGTGTGTGTGTGTGTGTGTGTGTGTGTGTGTGTGTGTGTGTGTGTGTGTGTGTGTAAACTGGCCCCTTCCTAGTCTGGTTCTTGCTCCACCCTTAGTATTTAAGTAGCCGAGGACCCTCCTGTGGTGTGTTGTACAATGACTAACAACTGTCACAGCTGGCTCATTTTCTCTCTCCTCCAGCCCTTGAGGGTGGGGAAGACATTGTGTGTGCAATGTAGTGTTTAGATAAGGCTATTGTTTAATAAATGTATGGGCTGTGATGTGATAATGTTAGGGAAGGGCAGTTTGAAGAACTGTGCCTTACTCTTGAAGCGAAAGGTTTGTGATGGTTGTTAGTTTCCGTGGGAGCTTGTTCCTCAGCCTCAGAGTCAATCTCAAGTCTCTTGCAAAAGCGACAAGGAGTCCTGTGGCACCTTATAGACTAACAGATGTATTAGAGCATAAGCTTTCGTGGGCAAAGTGGAAATTTCCCAAGGCAGGTATAAATATGCAGGCCAGGATAATGCCTTATTTACTTGTTCTGGCCTGCATATTTATATCTACTTCTGGAATTTACCACTACGTACATCTGACAAAGTGGCTCTTGCCCATGAAAGCTTATGCTCCAATACATCTGTTAGTCTATAAGGTGCCACAGGACTCCTTGTTGCTTTTGCAGATCCAGACTAACACAGCTACCCCTCTGATACAAGTCTCCTGCAGGAGACAGTCTTTATCCCTCTGCCATTTTGCCGGAGGAGCATGGCAGTCCACTACACTCTCCTTCTGAAACTTCAAGTGATCTTAGGTTTGCTGGCCCAGGCCATATTGTGTCTCGAAGTTAAGGATGAAGATCTTGATGTTTGCTCAGTGTTTTCTAGAAAGCCAATGTAGAAAGTGGAGAACTGGTCTGATGTGCTTGCAGTAGCTCATATTGCAGCATTGTGTACTAGCTGGAGTTTCTGCAACTCTGATGGCTTCATGCCCATGTAGATTTTCATTGCTGCTGGGCAGCCAGGAAGTGACATAATCAACCAGGATTGGACAGTCTTCTGCCCAACTGGAGATGGCAGAAAGTGTTAGGTTTAGTTGTGGTTATGGAATTGTTTAGCACCAGCAAGGAATCTAAGTGCATTCCTTAAGTACAGACTGGATTGTCCAATTGTGACAGCTGTACTGTGGCTGTAAATTGTTTGCAAGAGTATTCCTGTTTTCAGCATAAACATGGAAATTTCCCAGATGGTCTTTTGTTTTGTGTTCTTATTTTGTTGTTGCTTTTTGTGTTTTTTTTTAAAATAAAGCTAGCCCATTCTGCAGATTTCCAACAAAATGCAGCAATCTCTCATTTTGTTATGAATATTTTGCCCACTCGTGGTTTAGCTCCCATGCACTATGTGATGTAGAACATAATATGAAGCACTGCAGTGTGAAATCCTTGAAAGCCTTGTCTAGTTGTGTGTGATTGATATCTCTGAGTATAGTTACAGTTTACATTTAGATAGCACTTTTCACCTTGAAGGATCCCAATGCTCTTTTCAAAATGAAATCTTTAAACCCTCTTACCAAGAAAGGAAGAAAAATTCCCTCCACGCAGGAATCGCTGGGTGAACATCTGTGGCCTGTGTTATGCAGGAGGTCAAGTTAGCTGATCTAAATGGTCCTTTCTGGCTTTAGAATCTATAAATCTAAAGTATACAAGCATCCCTTCACACACACATGATCCCATCTCTGGGGAGGAATGCAATGGCTGTTTTATCCGCAGAAATCAGCCCTACATGACAACTTAGAGCAGGAACTGTAAAATAATATTGTATCCAATTGAAACTGGTAGGGCGAACTTTACAGGCTTTGTCTACTCTACCAAGTTGTGTTGCCAAAAAGTGCCTTTGGGTGACAAAACAGAGCATTCATACTGCAATGCAACTTTTTGGGGGAGAAACACACCTGCTTTTGGCTACACAAACCTTCCAGCCCTATGAAAGACTTTTTTTCTTTTCCCTGCCCCTTATTGTCAACCAAGAGCCTGTATAGAGTCTGCTGTTTGCTTTGTTGGCAGAACTGGCCTCAGCAGTATCCCACAATGCCTCCCCTGAATGTTCTGCTCAGTGTTTTGATCTCTGTTGCACTGCAGGCATGTGCCCTTCCCCTTTCAAAGCTCTGAGAAGTATTTGGCAGCTGAATGAGCTGCTCAGTATGAGGAACAAACAAAGAACAAATCATTGGAATGCTCCTGTTCTGCCCTGCATTAGGAACACAGGGCTGGCAGACTGCTGCTGCTTTGACATTCCTCAGCACGGAGAGCTCACAGAGGTACTCATAATGCTGCTCCCAGCAGCTGAAGAAGCTGTGGGAAAACTTCAGAGGGAATCTCAAGATGTGTAGGGTTCAGATCTGCCTTCCCACAACACTGCACTGTGGGAGACATACTCACACTGCATTAATCATGTTGTCAATGACGTGCCCCCAGGGTGGATATGAGCTGTCAACAGAGGGAGCAAGTGTGAAACCCCTCTGGCAATGTTTGTTTTGTTGACTTTTGGGTGTCGGCGTAAGTTTTGTCAACAAAAGTTGGTAGTATAGACATGCCCTGTACACAGGGAAAAATATAGTTACACAAATTGAAATTTTTCTCCTGAAGCTAGAGACCATAAAGGAGTTTTATACATAATTTCACAGTGCTTCTCTTCCCAGTCTGCCTGTTACCTGTCTCCTCTCAGCCTGCCCCACAGTCTAGCCATCCCTGCTCCTTCTCTCTTACAAGTAGTGAGGCCTCTCTGAGACAATGAGAAAATCTATAGGCTGTGTCTAGACTGGCAAGTTTTTCCGCAAAAGCAACTGGCCGCTTGAATTTCCACAAGAACACTGACTTCCTACTGTCTGAAATCAGTGCTTCTTGCGGAAATACTATGCTGCTTCCATTCGGGCAAAAGCACGTCTAGATTGGCACGGACGCTTTTCCGCAAAAAGTGCTTTTGCGGAAAAGCGACCGTGCCAATCTAGACACTCTTTTCCGCAAATGCTTTTAACTGAAAACTTTTCCGTTAAAAGCATTTGCGGAAAATCATGCCAGTCTAGACATAGCCCTGGTGTTTATATTTTATTTACATTATAGACCATCCTGTAAGATTACCACTTATATTTGAATGAAGCTGCCTAATTATTTGGAGTTAATGAATATTTGCATCAAGTGAGTCCCAGAAATCTTTGAATCAACTCTGACTGCCATAGGGAAAGTTTCTAAGCCCCCGCTGTAGTATAAACCTACTCCTGTAAGAGTCAGGAGGAGGTCATTTCAAGTGCTCTCTCTTTTTCTATAAACTATCTTTAAGTGTCTGGTCAATGTCAGGTCTCACCCCCTCCCCTAAAACCTTTTAGCATTTCTACTGTATCTGCTTATCATTCAGAGCAATAAATCAGCAAGCTGGTTCTGTCATCCTACAACAAGCAATACAAGTATTATTTGAATGGAATTTTGCCTCATTCCACACTGCCCCCAAGCAGACCCTCATTCTCAGTTCTTCAGTCCTGAAGTATTTTGGGTTTTTTTTATAGATGAATCATACTGTTTAAAGGGCAGTTTTTTGTCTTTTTAAGAGGAACCATTGGCTATTGAGTTGAGACAATTTAACCAAAGGAAACTCATGTCAACTCTGAAGTAATATTTTTTTCGTGTCAGCTTTCTCAGTTTAATGCATCTTTTTAAAATTACTTTCACAAGCAGCATTTGTGGGAAAATAAAGCAGTACCTTGGACAAAAGAGGATGTTAAATGGATTTTAACTTAGTTTTCCCTCTCTCTCTGTGGATATACTAAATCTAATCAGTGAACGGACACATCAAACCCGGAAACTGCATATGGCGTTTGAGTAAATAATAAGATGATTTGTTAAGAGGCAACAGCATTGGCGGTGTGTCTAAACGACACCTCTCTGTCGACAGAGAGATGTAGATTAGGCACATAGAAATTGCTAATGAAGCAGGGATTTAAATATCCCACGCTTCATTAGCATAAACATGTGCGCCGCTTTTTTCAAAATGGAGTTTTTTCGAAAAAACGATAGTCTAGATGTATATCTGTCAAAAATAAAACCTTTTTCGACAGATCCTGTATTCCTCAAAAAATGAGGTTTAAAGGATCTGTCGAAAAAGGGTTTATTTTTGACAGAACCGCATCTAGACTGCTGTTTTTTTCCGAAAAAGTTCCATTTAAAAAAAAAAGTGGTGGCCATGTTTATGCTAATGAAGCACGGGATATTTAAATCCCTGCTTCATTAGCAATTTCGATGTTCTTGATTTGCATCACTCTGTCGACAGAGGGATGCAGTCTAGACATAGCCTGGGTGTATGTGTATAAGGATTAAATAATTGGACTTGGGACTAATTTTTCATTCCTATATACAGGAATTGAGAGGGACTTTCACTGGAATCATGTATCTACATCCCATCTACCAAGCTCAAAATTTAACCTCTACTCTATAAGCTTAATGGACTGTGCCCATCCTTTGATACCTTTGACGCTTAGCCTCCAAGCTGCAGCAAATTTTATGCCACTACCATAAAGTCTCTCAAACTCTGCTGTTGGTTAAAAAAGAAAGGCTTCAGTCCAAAGTTACAGAGCTTAGTATTCTGTCTCACCTTACCCAGAGAACACATCAGAGACACATTAAAATATCATCCCAATCCCCTGCTGTCATTCCCAAAGATCCATTTTGAGATGATTGGACTTCGAGATTCCTTTACAGTACTTTCTCACAAAGAGAGCAGCCATCCCACAGTCAGTAATGTTAATACATCCCCTTGGATAATGGAATACCATGAACAGATGCAAAAGCCAGGAAAATCTATGTGTATGTGGGGGGGAGGAGGTTTGTGAGCCAGAAATTGAGAAAGCCGTTTTCTGCTAAATGAGCCCATTACAAATATTGAGTAACAAAATACCATTTTTGAAAAGCACACATCCTTCTAACCACCTGGGTGTATAGAATCAAGTCATGAAGTAACTACTGCTGTAATTTTTTCACATTCTTGTACAAATAGATTGTTTAGCTATGTCCATTTAGGCAGCGGATAACAAGTGTATGAATCTATCTTGGGGAAGATTGAACAGCGAGGGACAGAGAATACCTCTTGAGTCTCTGGTCTCATATTATGTTGCATTTGCTGCCATAAACACTTTCAGGTGTTGATCCAAAGCCCATTAAAGGTCAGTGGGAGTGTTTTCACAGATGCTACAGCAAACTGTGAACAATCAATGAAAGCCATTAATACTAAGG
Organism: Pelodiscus sinensis; assembly: GCF_049634645.1. Classification (NCBI taxonomy): domain Eukaryota; kingdom Metazoa; phylum Chordata; order Testudines; family Trionychidae; genus Pelodiscus; species Pelodiscus sinensis. The sequence goes on from NC_134711.1 coordinate 315,019,157, forward strand.
GAACCAGAGGGACCATTTTTGGTACCATCTGGGGTCACATCATCTTTCCTCACCATAAGAATAAATCCTCTATCTGAAGCAACTCCCAGTTACAGTAGTTAGGAATCAGACACCAAGTCCATCTGCTTCATGTTTTGTTACGTTGTTCTGACCATCTGGTACAGCAGGTAATACGTGGATTAAAGATGCAATCTTTAAAATGGGCACTGATCTGCCTTGGGGATACAATCCCTTTCTGGGCAATACCCCTGTTCACTTTGTGATCATCATTCTTATGATAATAGCATTCACTTTTCACATCATGAAGGCTGTCGAGGTCTCTCCTTGCCTTCTCTTGGTTCTTGTCATTGCCTACAGTCTGAGGTGCAGGCAATGCAATGTTTCTTAGGTTTACCAAGTAAACATAATCCACAGCTCTGTATGCCAAAGGACGATTTTCCTGCCCCCTCTCTTCTTTCTCAGTAGGCTAAACTATGACTGTATTACCCAACTTTGGTACCATCCATTACCATTAATGATCATGTTCTGTTTTGGAGTCTGGGGACTTCTGAACCTCACAGGAGGAGTAGGGAGGGAGGTTGTGTTTCAGCTAGGGACACCATTTCTTTGACTGTAGTGTTTTTTATTCCTTCCCCACCCCATCACCCTTACCCCTCTTGACTGGCTGCTTGGAATTGGCTTGACAGAGGAGTCAGGGAGCCTTCAAGTCCTGATCTCTGTCATCATGGGTGGAAGGTGAGTGACAAGAGTAGCTTCCAGCCACAGGAAGCCACTTTTAAACTACGTAACCCACACTTCCACATTTTTTTCTTTTCAAAACAAAACATAACACATATACCCTGAATCCCCCCAAACCAGCAAAAAGCCCACTGATCTCAATGGGAGCAGGAATGAGCATTTCCCAAAAGCCAGGAACTTCAAAACTAATGGGAATGCTCTGTTCCTATGAAATTGATCCTGATCCCATTTACACCAACATAGCTACTTATATCCAGTGGGATAAACCCATGCTTGTAGTCCAAGGCTATGTCTACAATACAGAGCTTTTGCGGAAAAACAGCAGTTTTTCTGCAAAAACTTATGGAGAGTCCACACCTCAAAAACGTTTTTGTGCACAAAAATCGAAAGAAGAGGGGCGTTTCACAAGAGTTATTCCTCTTTCTATGAGGAATAACTCCTTTTTGCACAAAAGGTGTGTGTGGATGGGGAACCACCTCTTTTTGCGCAAAAAAACCCTATTGAAAAAAGCACAGGTGCCCTGGTGGCCATTCTGTAAATGGCCATCAGCGTTTTCTTTCAAGATAGTGTCCATGCAGTGTGGATGCTCTGTTGCGCAAAAGCGCATCGCTTTTTCGATACGCTTTTGCAGTGTGGATGCTCTCTTGCGCCAGATGTTTTTGTGCAAGATTTCTTCTGCAAAAACCTACTTGTGAAAGAAGCCTGCAATGTAGACATATCCTAAGACCTGTTTCTGCAAGCATAGACCTAGCTTAACTGTATACCCAGGCTGTCCAATTGAAGTTCCCCTACAGTTTTGAATTATAGGGCTTGATTCTGTTGTCACCTTAGGCTCTCATCTTGCAAAGAATTAAGCACTTGAATTTAGCAGGAGTGCATATTGTATGAAGTTAACCATGAGCATTAGTTTTCGCAGGACTGAGGTCTAATGGAGATCAGCTTCAATTCTTCTACCTCAAGAGACTGTAAGAACAGACAGAAAGGACAATGCAATGAGTTAATGGTGACATATTGTTCTTATCAATGAATTTCTTGGCTTTGCTGAACATATATTATTCATCCTTATCCTTGTTAAAATATCTTCACCTGAAAAATTAATTGGTAGTGTAGGCTTTCAATGTTAATAGGAAAAGAAAATCACCACATCACTAAAAACAAAGCTCTAACTCTGCCTTGTGAAATAGCATGGTCTTGCCTTTCTGACAATTCCCTTTCTAAACATAATATGTAAATGCATATCTCTGTTTATATATTGTGTTCAGTAGCTTTGTGAAGCTTAGATTTTAGTCATGCCTGCCTGGAAAATAAAGTCCATCAAATAATGAGGAAGTGCATAAGCTAATGATACATGTTAGCTTTTTGAAATGGGTTTTAATGAAATTATCATAATCTGATTATACAGATTCAAAGAACCTTTTTAAGGCTCCGTTTAATACTTTTGCATCTGCAACTATCCATGCTAAGAAAAGGTAACGCACTTGGATTTATCATCAAGCATTTGGAGCAGCAGAAGGAGCAATTTTCTCCTCCTTCTCCTGCAAAAATATTCACAGTTTAACTAAGTAGAAAAGGAGGCGTCAGGGGAGAAGTAGTTCCCAGACTTTTGGTGCAGTAGGATTTTAATCACACACAAAGCAAGGCAGGACAAGTTCTGCTGTTTTGTTATTGGGAAGCTAAATGCAGGTATTTTAGTTACAGATGGAGTGAACTACATAAAGTGTTTGGAAATAGTTTGAATGCCAAGAAAGTACCAATGGAAGAGATTCAGTTCAGAGAACTGCAATCGAGTTTTAGGTCAGACTCAGCTGACGCATGCCTACTCTAGACAAAGCCTCTCTGGGAAGAGTTGGGCTGTACAAGAAGCTTTCAGCCAAAGGATCTCCAGGAGTGGTATTAGATTTCATAACGTAAGCAAGGTGGACTTGTTTAGTGCTTGGAACAGAAGGTCAGGAAAAACAGTGCTATTGAGAGTGGTATTTATGATTCTGTGGATGGCATCAGGGAATTTCACATGAGGAAAGCCTGCAACATGTCAGTAAGCTACTCCTAGCTTATGTTCAGGTAGGCGATGGAGAATCTGGCACCTATTTTTACAGTGGGAAGGGTACAAGAAATAGCCCCAATTACAAACTCTCACAACCATTTCTTAAAATAATAATTATTATTATTTAAAACGCATGGTGTATCCAGCATATCCATTTTTAAAGTTTAAGATTGGTTTACATTTTGTTTCATTATAAACATTTTAAAAGAGTGAAAATTGGTGCAAAATATAAACTTCACAATGTTCTAGATAAATATTGGGGAAAGGGAAAAAAGCAACAAATAGAGAACGAGTATTAGAAGTCAAAGCAGTTTACAGCTGTGGCTTATTTCATGAACTGTGCCTTCACAGTCCATATACATACACGCGTGATCTTCCACTTCATTGCCTTACTTGAAAAGACCACCTCATGTTTATACTTAGACTGATTTAAAATTAACAAACTATTTACCTAATGTAATTAACTGGATTTTCTTAACATAATCAGTATTTTCATGAACCTGAGTGGTCCAAAATTTAGATGAAAATCATTAACTCCCCCCCAAATAGCTTTTGTAAAACCTATGATTTTTTGTTAAAAATAAAACAAAAGCAAAGAACTATACATTACATGATGGGGCTGTATACCGACAAGGTTTTATCAGTACTAGTTTGTGATGAAGTTCAGAACTCCCTTGTGGCTATTCCTTAGTATGCAGCTGCCCCCAAATTCTGTCACTATAAGCTTTGTCCTTTATTACTCACGCCGTCATGTATTCCTTTAGCCATATAGATATGGTGGCTTGGAACCTTAAGTAGTGTAAATCCATGTAGCTACATTGAACTCAATGATGACCATTTAGACCATCTGAGAAACTGCCCTGAAATATGCACACTATATCTAAATAAACAAACAAACACAAATTCAGCAATTTCCATAGCCTTGTGGGAGCCATCCAGATGAAATGTACCATATAAATGTAAGATCATGATCATCATCTTTAATTCTTAACTGAATCTACAAGGTATCTGTTTTGAAATTTAAAAAGAGGCAAGGTGGGTGAGGACATATATTTTATTGGACCAACTACTCTTGGTGAAAGAGATAAGCTTTCACCAACTGAAGTTGATCCAGTAAAAGATATGACCTTACTCACCTTGTCTCTCATATAACTTGGGATGAATTCAACTAAAACCCTGACATGTAAATGCCTTCTCATTTCAGCAATGCAAAATTCTAAACACAGACTAAAAGTTTAAAAAACTATAACCTTTCTTTCCTCCTCCACAAAATAGAGAACTTGCCATTTAAATGTAATTTTCAAAATGAACAAGATTTTTGTTCTTAAAAAAACCCTTCTTAATACTCCTAATAATCCTATTCATGTCCTTGGATGAAATAATAAAGGCAGCTTTTTCACAATGTTCATTTTGTAATCAAAATTCTGCACTGGAGAATTATCATAGAGACGCTGCCATGTTTGTGAAATGTAGGCCTCATTGTATTAAGATAAAGGAGGTTCCTATTCATGCCACAGATTGCTTGTCTTTTTGAAATATATTTTGTAGTCCATTTAGTCCATTTTCATAGCATGAAAAGAACAGCAAATTGTAATTAAGTGCAGTAGCGTATACAACACTATAATCATAATTGCTGGAATTATATTCACAATTTTCCTCACATATTTTGCAGATGCTGTCTCTTTTATCCACACACCATGTAGTTCATGTTCCCATTTTGTAGATGTTGTCATCAATTTGTTGCCACATGTTTTGTGTCACCATGTTTTTCTCCTCCTTTATGGTAGAGAACAAGGGTCTGATTCACGAAAAATGTCCTGCGGGTTGCATTGTTTCCACTGTTCTCTAAGCCCCTGGGGGCACCTTTCATTCTACATCTGGTTTGTCATTTGCTCAGCTGCGTACTGGATTATCCACTTAAAAAGAAACTGCACCAATTGTGTGCTCAGCCTGTTGGACTGAAAGTTCAGAACGTAACAAGCACTTCTCCTTGGGAATGAGGAACTGTGAAATATATTTGACATTGAAGTTTTTATTAATTAGAGCTGGCATTTGCAAGCAGGAGGCTGCTATATTGCCTTTAAGAGACATCATTTGTGCCATAAGGCAGCAGGGGGTGCTGAATTGGAATGTAAAAGAAAAGGTCGCCGTTCTTTTGCTTTAATCAGATAGTTTCATAGTCCTGGACAGGACTTTGGGTTTCCAAACCAAAAAGATTTAACAGATGCAGTATTAAGGGTTTCCTTTTGGATTGCTAACCCAGGCTTAAAGCAAAGTGTACATCATTTCACAAACTGGGATACAGGTTCTGCTGCTGCTAGGTTTTTATTATTAGTAGTATTATTATTATTACTATTACTATATTATTATTTCCAGCCAGTAGGCAGATTGACACCACAGTGAACTTCAGAAACTAACAGATTCCAATATAAAGTGGTTCTGCGTAATGTGGAACAGTGTTCAGTCTTCAAACCAAGGTTATGCTCTGAAAGGTAAATCATGAGAGATGCTAAATTCAGTTAATCTTCCTCTATCCCTGGGGTATGAGATTGAACACTAGAACCTTCTGCACTGAAAGGATGAGCTGCTACCATTTGAAATAAAGGAGTACATTCACAGGCTAGTAACAATTTATTACCCTCTTCTGTGGAGTAGTGGTTTACTAGAGGAGGAACCATAACACACACCAAATCAGTGGGTTATGTTGAACACTTGTTAAGCACTGGCATTTTTCAAAGACCACATTTCATGGACTAGTGAGAGTTTTATGGTCTTTCATCTCATCACTCTACAAAGTTAGAAGTGGGTGGCCAGATACAAATGGGAAAAAAAGAGACTTCAAGCTTCAAAATGCGATGCACAGAAGTTGACTTCAATCATAATTGTGGATGCTTGGTAGATGTGCAGCACAAGTCAGATTTGGCCAAGGAATTGACAAACAGTTCAGATAGATATCTAAGAATTAGATCCTTCTGTAGCATTAATCCCAACACCTTGAAAATGCAGTAAAGGAGCTGGAATTCTCGGGACATGAGATGTTTTGCAGGGATTCTTGGCACTTCTCCCCACAAAGTGCACAGTACACTTTGTGTTGGTATTTTTGCACTGCCAGTTCCAGATGTAGTTCAAAAGTGAAAAATAAATTCCCACTGCAGTCAATATTATGGTCAATGAGAGATGTGAGCTATTAGAACAACAGACCAGTTTTGTCTGGATGCTCACCTATGGATTTAGTACCCAACTTCAAAATTTCAGTTTGAATAAGCACACATTTGAAAGATTAGAAATGGAAATTCTGTACTTGAGATAATACAATACAAACATGATGGTGCATTGTATATTATCTCTGATGCCCTCTATGTTCCAAAATATTCCAGAGAGTTAATTAATCCAAGACCATGAACCATATGAAGTATAGATTCTAAGATATTATATATTCGAAGTGAGCCTAAAACAGGGTACAGAGAAATATTAATTTGAGCTTCTCACACTCTATAGTGACTTTTATCCTTGCAACATCCCTAGGAGGTAGGGATGAGCTATCTTCATTTGATGAATGGGGAAGTTAAACACAAAGTTGATTAAGTAAGTTACACAAGGTCATACAAAAAAATCTATGGCAGAGCTGGTCTTTCCTGTACATGAGACCTTCTTTCCTAACATTACAGATAAAAAGAGAATTTTTTTCTGATGTAATTTCAAAATAGTTGCAATGTGAGTGAAATGAGGCATTATCAGAAGTCTGCTCAAAATATTAGAACATCTAACAATTCCTCAGCTTTCTGAATGGAATCAGATCTTACGTTGCTATCTGTTTACATACATGCACTATTAGACAGCCTATAATAGCCTACTTATTTACACAAAGCCCATAATAACTATGGTTCTTTTCATAGTAACTAACAGTAAGCTGTTTCACAAACAATTAATTATTTTGGAACCATTATTTAAGGACCAGGAGCCCAGATCCACAACAGGACTTGTGTTCAAACACTGAGCATCACCATGCCTTTAATAGAGGCATAGAATATCTCAAGAACACCACTATGATCCACAAAGCTGGAGTTAGGTTTCTAGGCTCATCATATATATAGTAGCCCAATGTCTGTAACGCTGAAATGCTGGCTGTTCCCTCTGGGCGGTGCTGTTGCCTGAAATGCTGGCTGTTCCCTGAAGCAAAATGCAGGACAATGTAGCACTTTAAAGACTAACAAGCTGGTTTATTAGATGATGAGCTTTCGTGGGCCAGACCCACTTCCTCAGATCAAATAGTGGAAGAAAATAGTCACAACCATATATACCAAAGGATACAATTAAAAAAAATGAACACATATGAAAAGGACAAATCACATTTCAGAACAGAAGGGGGAAGCGGGGGGGGGGGGGGGGAGGAAGGAAGGTAAGTGTCTGTGAATTGACGATATTAGAGGTGGGGAGAGTGGGATGTTTGTGAGTTAATGGTATTAGAGGTGATAATTGGGAAAGCTATATTGATAATGTGTAAGATAGTTCAAGTGTTTGTTCAATCCTCTTTGGAGAGTGTCGAATTTTAACATGAATGACAGTTCAGAGGATTCCCTTTCAAGTGCAGATGTAAAAGGTCTTTGTAGCAGAATGCAGGTGGTTAAGTCATTGGCTGTTCCCTCTGGGCGGCGCTGTTGCCTGAAATGCTGGCTGTTCCCTCTGGGCTGCCCGTGCTGCATGGGGAGTGTAGGGCCCAAACGGCCGCTTGCTCTGCTTGCTCCCCCGCGGCAGCCCAGCTGAGCAGTGCAGAAGTTAGCCGAGCACCACGGCAGGAGATGAAGGGGGGTGGGATGGAGACATGCTGCATGACAGCAACTCCAGGCCCCGCCCCTTGGCCGTGAACATCACCGCCCCGCCCCCCTTCACCTCGCACTGTGGCGCTCGGCTGATTTCTGTGCCGCTCAGCCAGAGTGCCGCGTGGGAGCAAGTGGCGCAAGCAACTGTTTGGGCTCCGTTTGGGCTCTGTGGTCCCCCGAGTGAGAGGCAGGAGGGGGAGGAGAAGAGAAAGAGAGAGATGGAGAAAGAGGCAGGCAGCGGAGGAGAGCTGAGAGAGAGTGGGAGGCAGTAGGAGGTGGAGGGGAGAGAGAGAGAGAGAGAGAGAGAGAAATGTAGCGAGAGACGAGAGGCTCTGGAGAGAAGACCAACGTGGAGGAGAGACCTGAAAATCCCGTCCTATGACGGGCTAATTGGCTAGTCATATATATAGTAGCCCAATGTCTGAGAGTCTATAATGCTGAAATGCTGGCTGTTCCGTCTAGGAGGCGCTGTTGCTGAAATGCTGGCTGTTCCCTCTGGGTGGCGCTGTTGCCTGAAATGCTGGCTGTTCCCTCTGAGCGGTGCTGTTGCCTGAAATGCTGGCTGTTCCCTCTGAGCGACGCTGTTGCTGAAATGCTGGCTGTTCCCTCTGAGCGGTGCTGTTGCCTGAAATGCTGGCTGTTCCCTCTGAGCGACGCTGTTGCTGAAATGCTGGCTGTTCCCTCTGGGCGGCCTGTGCTCCATGGAGAGTGCGGGGCCCAAACAACCGCTTGTGCTGCTTGCTCCCCTGTGGCGGCCCGGCTGAGCAGCACAGAAGTGAGCTGAGCACCACAGCGAGAGGGGAAGGGGGGCGGGGCGGTGACATGTGACGTGACAGCGGCTCCAGGCCCCGCCCCCTGGCTGTGAACGTTACTGCCCCGCCCCCCCTTCGCCTCCTGCTGTGGTGCTCAGCTGACTTCTGTGTCGCTCAGCCAGGCTGCCGCATGGGAGCAAGTGGCACAAACAACCATTTGGGCTCCGCACCCCCCATGCAGCACAGGGAGTGTGGAGCCTAAACAGCCATTTGGGATCCGCTGTCCCTCGAGTGAGAGGCAGGAGGGGGAGGAGAAGAGAAAGAGAGAGACAGAGAGAGAGGCAGGAGGCAGAGAGAGCTGAGAGATAGAGAGGGGAGGCAGTACGAGGAGGAGAGAGAGAGAGAGAGATGGAGCAAGAGACCGGAGGCTCAGGAGAGAAGACCAAAATGGAGGAGAGACCTGAAAATCCCATCTTGTGACGGACTAATTGGCTAGTTATTCAATGAAAGGAAAAAGATAGGCACCTCACAATGAGATTCACAGAAGCCAGCATGCTAGGCAGTGAGCAGCTAAGCTAGCCAATGGGAGATGGCTAGGAGAGGGGTGTGTGCCAAGCCCCGCCCCTTTTTCAGATGGGTGCCTAAATCTGGGCTGCGAGGAGTCACGTATCTTTGATTAGTGATTCATAAATGGGAACCAGTTGCCCTCCTTGAGGCAGTTTAGGCAACATGGGAGACCCCGGGTCAGTACTCTTTCCCCCGTGACAGAGAGGGAAATTAAACCCGGCTATGCTAGAAACCAGGTGAGTGCCCAAATCACTGGGCTAAAAGTTTTACAGTAAGCAATCCCCCTCCCCCTCTCCTCTTGTGGCAGGGGTCATGTTTTGAATGGGACCCAATGTGGTAAGTGCCCTTGAAGAACACCTACTGGGTCGGGCCATGCACACAATACAGGCATTAGCTTACCTATCTTCCCCCAGGTCATGGATTGCTCTGGGAGATAGGTGAGAGATGGACATTCAGGTACCTACTGGGAGGCAGCAGAAACATAGGCACTTAGGGAATTTTCCTCTGATAACATAGGTGCAGAGTGAGTTTGTGCACCTACAGTAGAAGTTTTACAGATTGCTGTGTGCCTATAGCGGAGCCATAGGTGCCTAAACCAAGACTTAGGCATCCAAGTACCTCTGTGGATCTCGCCCTGGTGAGTTGCAGATCCTGGGTTCAACAAAAATGCAGGAAAAGAATATTCCCAGTACACAAGCTTCTAAACATGTATGTGTATGTCTGTATTTTCAGGAAAAAAGAATCCCTAGCCCATTACAATACCAGCTTCTTATCCATTTGCCTAGCAATATATTTTTGATCTTTCAGTACATAAAATCACTGTGCAGCTGCTACTAAGCAAAATATGCAAGACATGAACAAAATATAGAACTTTTATAATGATCTGCATTCTTTGATTTGGACATGTATTTTTGGCACATGGCAAAATATTTAATTGGGGGAACGTGTCTCTTGGGGGCCTAAACAGGTCTTAATACCAATATAATTTAATATCTTTGTTGATTATTTAAAAGAGGAAGCAAATGCCATGTTAATGAAAGTTACAGGTGGTACTAAATTGGGAGGAATTGCAAACATAAACGAAGACAAATAATAAAAAGAGACCTAGAGCGATTAGGAACATTAATAAAATAAGATTTATCATGGAAAACTAATTTGAAAAACATATCCCTCTTTGAGTGTGCCTTTTTCTGGAGTGCAGTTCAGACCATAAGAGGTTACGTGACCTATTGCCATGCAATCCTGGGTGCCTTAAGATGCTTTTCTACTCTAGCTCCCATCCTGGTCACTCACAGCGAGCCTATAAGCATGCAGGTCACATTCTGAGCATCTGTGTGCTAACGTGCCCACAGCAGCTTTGGCCCCAGCAGCCTATCCACAGCCCCACCACCTCACTCTGATTTCTACCGAGGAAGTGCTGGGTTCAAATTTTGGCTCTGCCATCAATCTCCTTTGTAACATTGGGCAAGTCACTTAGTCTGTGCCTCATTTTCCCCATTTGTTAAAAAATATGAAGTCCGATACCAACCTATTTCATTGGAATGTTGATTATGAATAAATAAATAAATACAAGTAAAGCTGCTTTGAATATGAAAACACCCATGCAAGTGCTGTGCACTCCCATCCTCCTGTGCTTTATTCCTCTATTTGTCATTTTCACTAAGTAGCCTTGGAGATTTCAAACTCTTTACCTCAGCACAGGCTTCTCTTCAAGGGATATGATTCTAAAAAGTTCTCAGCACTTGTGTCTCCTGGTGGATCTGGCCTAATAAACACAGTGCACCCAATATTGAGGAATTTCAGATTTCTATAGTCAATCCACAATATCCTTATTTCCTCTTTGCCCCCTTCCTGTGTACTGTTCAACTTTAAGCAGTTAATAAATTCAAACATTAACTTCTGACATGCGTTTTAAAAGAACACAGCCTTGTGCACATTGATTATATTAATCTGTATCAGTGACTGATTATTGTAATTGTAACTAGTATTGAAACTGCTGGTGAAATGTGCTCTGTGTTTCAATTATTATTACCACTAAATAAATCAACTGTCTGTTCCTGGATGTTCCTCTCCCCTTCCTGCACCCTGCACCAGCCCTTTCATTACCTTGTCCTTCAAAGATCCTCTTTCAATCTTAATTCCAAAAGGAAACGTTGTCTTTGATTTTAACAAAATATTTTCTGAGAGAACAAAAGATGGACTTGAGGAAAGTTCTGCCATTCCAAGACTTGAATGCAATACAGTGCAAAAACATGCAAACCTTGAAGATAGTTTTGCTTCTTATTATACAAAAGGAAATGCAGCTAGTTATCTACTCAACGGGAACCATGTTCAGTTTCTTCCCACTAAAAGCTACTCAAATAATGGTTAAGTTCTTTCAGACCTAACAATGAAAGAATCAAAAAGTTAAGAGAATGTGTCCACCTCAGCCTCTTGACTGTCTGCAGCTGAATGTCCTTCTCCAATGCCTCTTTGATTTCCAGCAGCTTCACTATTGAAAGTGGGAGACAGTGCAGCAGGTTAATGGATTCACTGTCCCAATGCCCTTCTCCAAACTTACTGATGCTGGGTACACATGCCCTGCTCAGAGTGTCAGCTAACACCAGTAATTGTTCTGGACAATATCTGATTTCTGCTGGGCAGTGCTACAAGCACAGCATGTGCTGCCGTTCATTTGGAGCACTAAGAAGGGAATTTGCCATGATTGTCTCTAGGGCTTTGTGATCTGATTGTACTGAGTGAGCACTGTTACATTGATCAGGCCCACCAACAGGAGAGGAGGGGTGGCAAAGGAGGTAGCTCCCCTGGGCCTCACGTTCAAAGGGCCCAGGGTTCTGATTGCTGCTGCAACAGCACAGTAGCCAGAGTGCTAGGCTGGAGCCCCGGGCCATGCGCTTTGGGCAGCACGAAGGATTGGGGGGAGTTGCGCTGCAGGCAGCACTGAGGGTTGGAGGGCACCACATATGGGCAGTGCTGAGGGCTGGCTGCCCTGGACCTTGTCCCACCCCATCTACCCTCGGCCCCACACACTCCAGGAGTGAGGAGTCAGGCCCCCCAACCTTGCCCAGAGACCCACAGAAGCTGGTGGCTTCACGGGTATTGATAGAATCGCACCATTACAAGTACCACAGCCAGAAGCCCTTTTTCTGGTTGGGAATACTCCTGTTCAGCCTGTGTCAGGGCTTCACTGGCATAAGCAACTGCATGCTCCTGCAGAAGAGCTACACCCAATTCTCTCTTGGGTGTATCATACTGGAGGATCAGTGGCTCTCTTACCTAGTAGTATTCCAGAACAAGGTAATCAATTACCATTTTTTTCACCGTGTCACATGCTTGTTGTTGGCAACCTGACCAGTCTCACTCAACATCCCACCTTGTGAGCTGATACATAGGTTCCGCTCTTGCAGCCAGGTATAGACCGAACTTGGACAGAAAATGTATTTTTTCCTCTGAAGTGCTATCCCCCTTTCACATCCACTGGAACTGGCATGTCTCTAAGGGTATGTCTACACTACAGCACTAATTCGAACTAACTTAGTTATTGATCTAAGCTAATTCGAATTAGTGCATCTAGACTTAAAAACTAGTTCGAATTAGCGTTTTGCTAATTCAAACTAGCATGTCCACTCTGAGTGGACCCTGAACTGAGGTTAAGGATGGCCGGAAGTAGTGCTGGCAGGGCATCAGATTAGGACTTAGAGTGTGGAGCTGCTGCCGAGGGCTAGCCGAGGGCTGTGCTTAAAGGGATCCAATCCCCATCCCGGACAGACAGTTCTCAGGGGTTCCCCGCTTGCAAAGCAGTCCTGGCTTGGAGTGCCCTGAGTGCCCACACTCGACACATCACAGCACTCGGCCATCAGCCCGGCTGCACTTGCCGCAGGCTGCCATCTGGAGGGAGGGGTCAATCAAGGGACTTCAGGAGAGTTTCCACCCCGAGGAGCCCGCAGAGCCAGCCCAGTCCTCCCCATCGGGGGCTCGTACCCCATTCCTACCTCATGTCCTTCCACTTACCCCTCCCTAGCCCCCCCTTCCTGATGTACAAAATAAAGGACACGTGTTCAAAAATAGAAACTCTCTTTATTGAACAAAACTCGGGGAGACTGGAAAAAGAAGGTGGGAGAGGGGAAGAGAGACGGTGGGAGAGGGGAGGGCAACTAAAATGATCAGGGGTTTGGAACAGGTTCCATATGAAGAGAGGCTAAAGAGACTGGGACTTCTCAGCTTAGAAAAGAGGAGACTGAGGGGGGATATGATAGAGGTCTATAAAAGCATGAGTGGTGTGGAGAGGGTGCATAAAGAAAAGTTCTTCATTAGTTCCCATAATACAAGGACTAGAGGACACCAAATGAAATGAATGGGTAGCAGGCTTCAAACTAACAACAGAAAGTTCTTCTTCACAAAGCAAATAGTCAACCTGTGGAACTCCTTGCTGCAGGAGGCTGTGAAGGCTAGAACTAGAACAGAGTTTAAAGAGAAATGAGATAAAGTCATGGAGGTTGGGTCCATGGAGTGCTATTAGCCAGGGGGTAGGAATGGTGTCCCTGGCCTTTGTTTGTGGAAGGCTGGAGAGGGATGGCACGAGACAAATGGATGGTCATTGTCTTCGGTCCATCCCCTCCAGGGTATCTAGTGTTGGCCGCTGTCGGCAGACAGTCTACTGGGCTAGATGGACCTTTGGCCTGACCCAGTATGGCCATTCTAAGCTCAGGGCTCAGGGTCGGGGGTCTCAGTGGACCACCTTGATTTTAATGCCAACCTGCTCCTGGGTGGACAGGCTGGCAGCTATCCTGCCGTAGATGGCCACTTTCCTGTGCCTAGTGCGGAGGTCGTGGTTGAGGTCCATGATGTCTGCACTAGACCAGGCAGGCGCCTGCCTCTTGCGGACCCGGGCAGACTCCCGGGAGCCGTCAGCCTGGTCCCGGGAAGAGGCAGAGGGCTGGGTGGCAGCGGGTGGCCGGCTCGATCCATGCCACGTGCAAGGTCTGCTGGCTGGGTGCTGGAAGGCTTGCACCTGGCACGGGCACCATAGCCAGCCCGTGCCCCTTTAAGGGCTCCGGGGCCGGGAGGGGGGCAGAAGAGTTTCCCTGGTGGTGCCCAGAGTGGCCACCAGGGAAAGCTGGGGAGGGCTAGCCTCCCACTAGTTCGAATTAAGTGGCTACACAGCCCTTAATTCGAACTAGTTAATTCGAACTAGGCGTTAGTCCTCGTAGAATGAAGTTTACCTAGTTCGAATTAAGCGCTCCGCTAGTTCAAATTAAGTTCAAACTAGAGGTTTGCATGTGTAGCGCCTATCAAAGTTAATTCGAACTAACATCTGTTAGTTCGAATTACCTTTGTAGTGTAGACATACCCTAACTGTCTTGACGTGCTTTCAGTCCTTCTGCTGTGAGCAGCTGTCCAATGTAAATCACTCATGCTGTTGGAGTCATATTTTTTCTGGGTTCAGTTTTATGTTTTTGTCCTTAGATCATTGTAGAAAAACATATCCTTTTCTGTCATGGTCTTGTTCAGTTTCTGGATCATTGCTCCCTTGACCTATAATGAACGTATTATCTGCAATTATTTTCACCCTAAGCAGCCTTTCAGCACTTGTGTGAGTCTTCTGCAGAACACCTCTGGCATGGGGCTTATGCCCATCAGCAAGCAGACCCATCTCTAGTGACCAAATAGTGCTGGAAAGGTTAATGTGTGGGACTCTACTCAGGCTTATGTCCCTAAACCATTTCCTCATATCACATAAAATTTGTGCAAGGTATCATTAATTGTGGGCAGTAGATAGTGGCATCTTTTCATTGATCCATCAAGTGGCTTTGGGTCTATGCAGATGGATAATTTGCCTGATTGCTTCCATACCACCCCAATACTTACTATATTGGTTTCTGCAGATTCTACAGTATCCTGTTCGGAGGCGTTTTGAGTGCTTGCATACTGAATCATGTAGCAACACTGGAGTTTTCCTTTGTGATAAGCCTACATGTTCTATTCTGGTGGTCTAATTCCAGTTGCAGTTTCCTCTGAGGCATCCGTTGGCTTGGAAAATATTCCACATTTGCTTTTTAATTGGTTAGTGCTGTCCATGGAACTGCCCCTTTTGCTTCTTGTACTGCTGCTATAAAATTCTGATGTTGCAATCTGAACAGATTTATGGCTTGCATAGCTTTATTCCACATAAAGGGTCTCTGGGACATACCACATACTTCACTTGGTGCCCTCTATTATTTTTCAGGTTAGTCAGTCTGAGGTCATATTTTCCTATGTAATGTATTGTGCTCTCATTGTATTAACACATGCCTGCTTTTTGCAATGGGTGTAATGGAGTCCACAAGATATCTGGGGATATCTGAAGTTATGAGGGGGCAAGGGGAAGTCACAAAAGTCACTTACTGAATGAAGCAAAAAGAAAAAATATAGAAGGCCTGCTTTATAATAGATGTTAGGAGATAAGCAAAAGGCAAGAAGAATACAGAGCTCCAGACAGAGAGGTAAAAAAAGAGGGATAGACGAGATAACAGGGTATATATTGACAGAAAATATTAAGAGGCTGAAGATGCTAATCAAAAGCATGACCTTTCAACCTTGTATAAGATTTTCAAACAGCTAACAGGAAAGTTTAGCAGGGAGGTCTGTCAAAGATGTAATTGGAAAGATTCTCTGTACCGAAGGAAACCAAAGGAAAAGATTGGCAGAACATTTCATGCTCTTTTAAATTGACCAAGCTCAAGCAAATGACTACAAATATGTGATGATCTACCACCAGAGCTTGATATTGATTTAGGAGACAGACTGGAAGAAGTTAGAAGAGCTATCAGTAAATTCAAAAGCAGAAAAGTACCTGAAGATGATAATATTACCAGAGAGACACTTAAAGCAAATGCTGAGACAATCCTTCATGTTTTCCTTGTGTTTTTGAATAAAAGGTAGTGTCAAGAAAACCCAATCTATGGGAAAAGTTACAATTGCCAAAGAAGGGGGACCTTATCAACTGCAATAGCTAGAGAGGAGTCTACTCTCGGTGTCTGGGAAAATCATAAAGAACATGAAGAAAAAATAGATCTCCAAGGAACAAGCAGGTTTTAGACCACTGAGATCATGTGTACACCATATTGTCATTCTCGGGCTTATTACTGAATAAAGTGCAGCATGGCGAACACCTCTTATAATACATTTTATAAATGTCCAGAAAGCTTTTGCCAGAATACATAGAGACAGTCTTTGGAAAAATATGTCATGTCATATGGAATACCAGCAAAAATAATCAGACTAATCAAAGACCTACATAGTAATGCCAAATGTATAGTTAGGGTACGTCTAGACTACAGGCTTTTGTCGACAGAAGTTTTGTCGACAGATACTGTCGACAAAGCTTCTGTCGACAAAGAGCGTCTAGACTACAGCAAGTTCTGTCGACAAAGCAAGCTGCTTTGTCAACAAAACCCTGTAGTCTAGACACAACCCTAGATGCAATAACACCTTCTGTCGACAGAACTCTGTCGACAAAAGGCGTTATGCCTCGTAAAATGAGGTTTACCAGCGTCGACAAAACTGCTGAGTTCTGTTGACGTTATGTCGACAGAACTCAGTGGTAGTGTAGACACAGGTATAGTTTTGTCGACAAAAGTGGACTTTTGTCGACAAAACTCTGTAGTCTAGACACACCCTTAGAGATAGTGGTAATATCAGTCAATGGTTTGAAATGGCAAATGGAGTAAGGCAAGGCTATATTATGTCCCCATTTTTGTTTGCACTGCTCATTATTGTGTCAACATAACAGAAAGCAATGAAGGAATTTTATGGACAAATGGTAAAGCACAATCAGATGATCTCGTTTTTGCTGATGTCATTTTTCTGTTCAGTTCAACTTATTACTTAATGGAAGAAAAGACCTAACTTTTGGGGGAGACAGCAAAACAGGCTGAATTGTTCATCAGCAAAGGGAAGACAAAATATAAGGTTATCAATATTCCAGAAGAAACTAGCAGAGTAGATGGAGAAACACTATGTAAGCCACTTTAGTTATCTAGGGTGCGAGTTTTGCAATGTGACACCATAGTAGATATCAAGCAATGGAATCCAAAACAGCAAACTATTTTCATAAATTTTATATTTGGAAAAGTACCATGATAATTATTATATATGTTTCAATCCCAGCATCATATAAGGTTTGTCCTCATCTATAGTGCAGGGTCATGGAAATCCATCACACCAAATTATAAGTTCATCTCATACTGAAGTAAATGATGGTAGGAAATTTTCAGACTGTATTAAAAAGAGTTTATTGCAACATCAGAAATTCAGAGTAAAGCCAATCAATTTAAAGTATAAAAAAATGCAAGGCAATGACCACAGACATATTTAGAACACATTTCAAAGATGCTATTGATATGACTTTCACTCCAAGCT
The DNA here is from genome assembly GCF_049634645.1 of Pelodiscus sinensis. NCBI lineage: Eukaryota > Metazoa > Chordata > Testudines > Trionychidae > Pelodiscus > Pelodiscus sinensis. Next base: position 315,036,478 of record NC_134711.1, read on the forward strand.
ATAATATAAACACCAACTAGAAAGAGGGGAAAAAAAGAGGGTGATCAAGAGAAAAAGTATGTAGTATAATAGAGAAAAAAGCTAAATCTATCAACTTGATACTCAGAAGCATGAACAAACCAGAACAAGACCAAAATAAATAGTAGAAATGGAAATGGAACCTCTGTCCACCTGAGGGTGAGAGGCAATAAAGAAAGAAGTGTTGCTTCCTGCATTGCAGAGCTAGATGAGCGTGAATCTTGGTTGGGGAAGAGAGGGAACAATATCTGTCAGATGCCTTCCATCTTCCCCTGGACCCCACTAAAACTGTTTCATATGGAATTCACAGGGTTGTGTGCAAATTCAGAGGTTGAGACACAGTGGACTGAAGAAAAAGGCCCTCTTCACAGTGTGTTATGCTCAAGAGGAAACTGGTATCTGTACTTAGGTTAGTGCTACACTAGCTTTAGTTTAGGCTCATCCCCTGCACCTCACATGGAACAGAGTAGTGAGTAGGACTTGTGTGAGCTCCGAATGGCCAGGGATAGCCATGTCATAAGAAGAGAAGTACTAGTGCTGAAATGCCTGTCCCTTATAGGACAGGAGCTTCCCTGTTGCTACAGGAGTTGTCTTCAGTTAGTTGTTAGATAAGATGCCAGTAGATGACCCTCAAAAACATGTAGCTTAGTTCTGAACTTATATAGGACCAATACAACTTGTCTTACAAATGACTCCTCTGAGTATTTGTTATATCAGCCTGTAAAACATGTGAGTACCGGGAGGCAGATGCAACATCCCATTGTCTCCCATGTCACCCATAGACACCTTCCCTAACAGATGTTAAAAACTTGGCAAGATGAACTTTGTAGATCAACTCTTCAGGTGTTTCTTCAGAGGGTGCAGTATGACCCATGGAGAGTAAGGGAGAAAAGCTGCATTCCTTAGCTCAGAAGTCATTGAATTTTCAGAGCCAGGGAATTGATTTTATGTGCTTAACAGGGACAGGTGCATTCCCCTCTGTTTCAGATGTAAAAATAAATACATTTCCTTCGTTTTCAAATGTGTTTCTGGTGTATTTTGAATGTTGACAGATCACTATGTATCTGATGATCAGTTAGTTAATGTTTGTAAACCACTTTGGAGATGTACAGCGCTATCGAAGTACTAAGCACTGCTATTATTACGAGTACACTTCAAGATCCTTAGATACCTGCTGGGAGTGCAGCAGACACGATCTTAATCTATTAATAGCACTTTATAAGTGCAGTTGCTCACAGACTGCCAAAACATTGCTATTGTGGAATAATTCTTTCTTTTCCAAATAGCATGGGTGTCACGAATGTTAATAACACGGAGGCAGAATTGCTCCTCTCATCTTCTTCCCATTTTGTACGTATGGCATGTGAGAGAGTCTGTCTCCTGAAAATGACAGGAGAAACTCTCATCCCACTAAGACTCCAGTCATCTGTATAAGGGCTTTAATTTGGGATTTGAGTGCCAGATAATTAGTAGTTGAGGAAGAATCACACTGTTTCATAAGTCCCTTGGCCAAATTAATAAATGAGACTGTAAAAGGTTACTAGAATGGGCCTTTAATCTTACCAGCATTTTTCCTTAATAGCATGCTGTAGATTGTGATATTATCCTATTTTGGAGGATGAGAGTAGAAGTGTTACCCAGGATTCTTTCAACCCAAACCTCTTGGTAACTTTTACTCTCTGCAAAGTGGTATCAGGAAATAACTCAGGGGAGACACGGTCGTCCGACCGATAGATGGATGGTACAAACAGGACAACACAAGAGTGCTTTCACTTAAAGCTAAACTTTACTTAGTCTCAAGCACATGTCCGCAACAGGTTAATAAAACACCCCCACCCTCGATAATTACCGAAGTTGAGCGTGGCTCTCGAGTGACACCGAGCAGACTTCCGATGGCCAGTCTTCTGGTGGGGACGAAGATGTATCCAGAAGTGAAGAGTCCTCGAGTTGTCCCTCCAAGTGTTCCCAAAATTGTCTCCCCGACTCGAATTTTCCTTCCCTATTTATCCATTAGTATTACAATAACATGTCACTCAAAAACTTATTAGGCAAGCAGTTTTGAAAGATTAGGCAAGAGGTTTTCTTCTGATCATCACTTTTACCAGATGCATTTTTTTCTTTTTCAGGGTATGTCTACACTACCACCCTAGTTCGAACTAGGGTGGTTAATGTAGTCATACGAACTTGCAAATGAAGCCCGGGATTTGAATTTCACGGGCTTCATTTGCATGTTGCCGGGCGCCGCCATTTTTAAATGTCCACTAGTGCGGACTCCGTGCCTGCGGCTACACGCGGCACGAACTAGGTAGTTCGGATTAGGCTTCCTATTCCGAACTACCTGTACACCTCATTCCACAAGGCGTACAGGTAGTTCGGAATAGGAAACCTAATCCGAACTACCTAGTTCCTGCCGCATGTGGCCGCGGGCACGGAGTCCGCACTAGCGGACATTTAAAAATGGCGGCGCCCGGCAACATGCAAATGAAGCCCGTGAAATTCAAATCCCAGGCTTCATTTGCAAGTTCGTATGACTACATTAACCACCCTAGTTCGAACTAGGGTGGTAGTGTAGACATACCCTTAGAGACTTCATGCTTGGGGGCCTTGATATATTTCTAAGGGCATTTAGACAAACTTCCTGTTTTTCTTAATGTATAGCTCAGCGATTTCACTAGAGATTTGGGCCTCAGGAAGGACGCGGGGTCAAGCTGCCCTCTCTGTGGCACCCAGACTCCCCCTTCTTCCCCCTTCCTGACTTGGTCATGCTGTCTAGGCCTATTTTGGGCCTGTTAGCTTGGTTGCTAAAGTTTAAGCAGTAAGCAGTAGGGGTTCAGGCACATTACTGGATTTGCCGAAATCTCCCCGTACAGAAGAAGAGGTCAAAGGTTCATACTCTTTGATATCAGCGGTCAGAGGTGCTGACAGACTTTCTGGGCATGGGCAAGAGAAGGGTGTCTGTGCTCCCAGGAGGAGTGGGGTTGCACTGCCAGGAGTGCACCAAACCAGCCCCCCACCCAGGCAACAGTCTTCCTGCAGCATTTTAAAGGGCCCAGGACTCTAACTGCTGCTGCTCCTCTGGTAGCAGCAGCCAAGAGTCCTGGGCCCTTTTGAATATCCAGGCCCTGTCAGCAGAGCAAGCAAATTAATGTAAAACACTTTGTAAGAAGAGATGAAAAAAATCTGTGCAGTGAGAAAGACTGCATCTGTAAAAGGAAAAGAAAAATCCACAAGCACTACTGCAATTGGCTCTTCTGGCAGAGTAAGCCAGTGGAAGTTGAGTTAAGGTCACAGGAGAAGGTAAAAGGGAGGAATCAATAATTTGGGCAATGAGAAATGCCTTTTTAACTCAAGTGCCTGCATACAAACACACACAACTTGTTAGTATAAGCTGGTGACATCTAAAAGTAGTTTGGGGATGTTGGCATGGCATGTACTGAAGATGCATATTCAAAGCATTTTAGAGTCAGAGATAAAGGTCCCAATGTACCTGACTTGAAGTATAATAGTCTGTCTGTCCTGGGAAGACCCTGCAACATCTAACAATCCCACAAAATAATGGTAAATAAGAAGTATGATACATCTTTTACAGATGAGGAAGTGAGGCACAGAGATTAAGTGACTAGCCTCAGGCCATGTCTTCACTCCATGGAAGAGCAATGCTGCTGTGATCAATCTTTTGTAGTGTGATTTAGCGAGTCTAGTTAAGACTTGCTAAATCAAACTCAGAGGGTGCCCCCACTGGTGTCTGGTACTCTTGCTGTTATGAGTAGCAAGGGAAACCAATGGGAGCATTGGCTCTCATCAGCCTCCCACTGTGGGTGTGCACCCAAGCTCAGCTTAAGGCAGGGAAGGGCAATAATTTTTAGTGGGGGGCACTCCAAGAATTTGAAAGATGGTCAAGGGCCACACTCTCCCATATTAATGGAGGTGCAGAGTCTGGGACAGATGTTGGGTGCAGAAGGGAGCTTGCAGTAAGCGATTGGGATGCAGGAGAGAATGTGGAATTTGGGTGAATGAGGTAGTTGTGACCTGGGTTAGGGAACTAGGGTGCCAGGGTTTGCTTTGTGACGTTGAGCAGGAGGGGGTTGGGATCTGGGGAAGGGGACTAGGGTACAGGAGGAGGTGAAGGGGTTTGGATTGTAACCTGGAGCAGGGAATTGAGGTGCAGGATCTGGGAGGGAATATGGGGACAGGAGGGGCACAAAGGCTTTGAGTTATGTGGGGTAGCAGGCAAAGGGTTGGGGTGCCAGAGACAGACTTACCTGTTTGTCTCCCAGCCAGCAACCTTCTCAAGCAAATGCCCTGCCCCCACACTAGCTATAGGGACCATGTGGTTTTTTAACATTATGAGTGTGAGGGGAGTGGAAAGGGTGCTTCACAAGCTGCCTGTTGACAAGAAGCAGCTCCCATTGGCCGGAAACTAGCCAATGGGATTGTGCTGGGAGTGGGAGCAGTGTCTGAAGGTGCTCCTCCCTTCCCCAGGATTACAGCTGTTCAAACAGAGACCTGCAAGTTCACAACGGACGCTTTTCTAAGCAGTGCGGGGGGAAGCGGGCTCCCCACTGCATCTTTGGGCCAGATTTGGTGGCTTTGCAGGCTGGATCCAGCTCATGGAGAGTATCTTGCCCAGGCCTGGCTTAAGGTAAGCCAACTCCAGCCAAGTATTCTGCATAGCTGGAATTGCATACCTTAAGCTGAGGGGTCTACTGCAGACCTGGCCTCAGTTACACAGGCAGTTTGCAGCAGCACTGGGAAATGAACCTTCTGAGAACAGGTTAGTCCCTCTACTGTGTAATCATTCTTCCTGTCCTGATATAAAATGTTCTTTTAAAAGGGGATATTTTTCCTTTTGCATCAGAAGAGCAATGTGTTCCTGGATTCCTAATATTACTCAGTCTCCATTTCCTAATCATAGCAGTCAAGGCTCTGAAGAGCTGCTGCGGTGATGCCAAAGCATTCCTGTCCATGGTTTGGTAGGGTTTATTGCTCAGCACTCATCATTACCAATGCAGATAAGCCGCAGCATGAAGATGGAAAGTCTCCCACGTTAATTATCAAAGGGTGCTCTCTCAACCTGATACATAGGGCACTAGCCCCCCCTGTGTTCAGTCAAGGCTCAAATCCATAAAGGATGTCAGCCACTATGCACTTGCAGTAATCAGATTTGCTGGTCACTTAGTACCAGCATTCCCAGCTGCACTTAAAAATGTGTTCAGACTAGAAAATGTTGGAAGGGAAGACAGCTTAAATACTTGACAGCCTTTCCCAGGCCAAGCAAGATGTGCTTTGTATTGCAGAAGGCAGTGTGCAAGGAGAATCTTCCCAGAATGCTAATGTGGAGTTGGCTTTTACCAGAGCAGATGTTGGTACGGTCACGGCAATTAAACTTTCCAGCTGGGCTTTCCTGTGCGTGAGGAGCTACTATTATGATTATTATTATTTGTATTGCCCCGAGGCTGCAGTCAGGATCGGGCCCCTGTCGTGCTGAGTGTTCTACATGCACAAATGAAACAGCAGCCCCTGCTCAGCAGCGCTTACAGTCTAAAACCAAATGCCATTATCTTTCTGCACTGAGTCACTGTGTAAGAAGTGCTGGGGTGGGGGGAGGAAATAGATGCAGGAAGAGGATGGTTGCTAACAGCAGGTCCTTCTCTCATTATCCCATCTTCTCTGCTGTTAGATTATGGCTGCTACACAGGCATCTGACCAGAAAGATCCTTCATCAGCATTACCTTACATCTGAATATCTGCCCCACTCTTATTTTGATTCCTAAGTAGAGATAGAGCTTCTGAATTTGCAATGTTGCTCTAGGTATGTGTAGGGTTACTCACCTGTTTCCTCAGTCCCAGGAGGACTCAGAAGGCCCCAAAGTCTCTTTGAGGCCCTACTTTCAGAGCACAATTTGTTAATTCAAAAAAAAAAAAAGTTGCAAAGTAACACAAAACAGGGCTATTCCTTTGATGAGCACCCTCTGCGGGGGCTCAGCAGTCTTTCCCTTTCTGCTCCAGGGGCAGTCACAGGAGCCAGCTTCTCCCCTTCCATATGAGCTCCCTCAGCCTTTATGGGCATCACTTGACCTCTTCCTGGCTGAGTCTGATACTGGAGCAAAGCTGGCTGGCTGCAGGCCCTTGGCTCTTAGGAGAGCAGACTATCCAGATACAGTATATGTCATCCTTGGCTGAATGGACATGTTAGAAATGGTGGCCAGCTATGGAATTCACATCTGGATCCATAGCAGATTCCCAGCCCCACCACTAAAATGAAGTTGGGGGAGAAATTAAGGAGTAAGGGTTTACTTTAAGCTTCTTCCTACATGTAAATCAACCCAAATCCCTGCGTTGACTTCTGCATTATACTTAGAGCGTTAAATTGAAAGCGTCTCTTTAAATTATTCCAGTCCATATTATTATAAGGCAAAGCTGAAATTCAGCCAAATTATACACCTTCCATTCAGATCTATTTTACTGACTATGGGATGGTGACATTTGTTTGGCTTCAAAATAAATTTTCTGTGGTACACTGGTGAGGCAATAAACTAAGCTGCAGGAAGATTCTTATAAATTGTTCTGTTTGAAGCAGTGGGGCCTACTAGTGGATGGGTGCCTGCCAGGTAGGAAGCTGAGGACCTACATTTCTGGAGCTGCAAAAATGTTTCTGTCCTGCTGGGAAGCAGTGTCTTTTTGACAGAGACTCGGGGGTCAAAAAATTTAATTAGGCTGGTGATTAGAATGCTACTCTAGGATTTGGAAGACATACATTTGATTCCCTGGTCTGCAAAAGTCTTCCTGCTAGGACCTGCATAAGTCATTTAGTCAGTGTGCCTCAGTTTCCCATCTTAAAAATGGGTCCAATAGTACTTCTGTAGTGCATTGTGGTACTGTGATAAGATTATGAGGTGCTCAGGTATTACAGTAAATGGAAAGGGCATATAAACACTTAAGATACAATCATAGGCATGAAAAGAAGCACTAGAGGTTATCTAATTCAGTCTTCTGCACTCAGGGCAGGACTAAGTATAATCTAAAGCACCCATGATAGGCCTTTGTCTAGCCTGCTCTTGAGAATCTCCAATGAGGGATATTCCACAACCTCCTTTGACAATTTAACAAGCCGGACAAGATTTTTTTTCCAATGTCCAACCTAAATCTCCCTAGCTTCAGTGTAAGCCAATTGCTTCCTGTACTATTATCAGAGGTTAAGAAGAATAATTTCTCACCCTCCTCCTTGTAACAACCTTTTATGTACTTGAAAACTGTTATCTTGCCCTCTTCTATAGTCTAAACTAACCCAATTTTTTCAATATTTCCTTTCAGATTTTTAATCATTTTTGTTGTTCTTCTCTGGACTTTCTCCATTTTCTGCACAACTTTCGTGAAATATGGTGTCCAGAATTGGAAAAAAATCAGACTGAAACTTTATCAGCATGATATAAAACAGAAAAATTACTTCTTGTGTTCTGCTTGTGTAACCCACACACCTAGGCTACGTCTACACTGCAGCCTTCTTGCTCAAGAACTATTTTGCGCAAGAGTTCTTGCGCAAAAGGTCTTGAGCAAGAGCGCATCCACACTGCAATGTGCTTTTGTGCAAGATGTGCTTTTGTGCAAGAGCATCCATGGCAGTGTGGATGCTCTCTTATGCAAGAAAGCTCTGATGTCCATTTTAGCCAAAGGGGTTTCTTGCGCAATAAACCCCTGTTGCCTGTCCACACTGCCTTCTTGCGCAAGAGCTCTTGAGCAAGAGGGCTTATTCTTCATGAGGAGAGGAATAACTCTTGCGCAAGAAGCCCTCATTTCTGATGCTTTACTGTAAATTTAGTTACACAAGAACACACATGCAGTGTAGACTCTCCTCAAGTTTTTGCACGAGAACAGCCGTTCTTGCACAAAAAGCCTGCAGTGTAGATGTAGCCCAAGTGTGGTTCACTGTCCCACACAGTGGCACTTAGACCACAGCAACAGATAAGATCAAGAGACCTCTATGGCCTAGGGTAAGAGCCAGCTGGCTTTATAGCTCAAGCTGTAGAAGCTTCTATAGTAAACTTCAGAGATCCCAGTTTCAAGTCTGCCTGATGACTATAACACTTGTGCTAAACACATTCCAGGATAATGTTTGCTTTTTTTGCAACAAAGTTACACTGTTGACTCATATTCAGCTTATGACCACTCTGACCCTGAGATCCTTTTCGGCGGCACTTCTTCCTTGGCAATTATTTTCCATTGTGTTTGTGCATAATTGATTGTTTTTTCCTAAGTGGAGTACTTTGCATGTGTGCTTATTGATTTTTATCCTGTTTGCTTCAGACCATTTCTCTAGTTTGTCCAGATCATTTTGAATTTTAATCTTATCCTCCAAAGCATTTGCAACCATTCCCAGCTTATTATTTATCCATAAACTTAATAAGTGTACTTTTATCTCATTATCTGAATCATCAATGAAGATGTTGACCAGAACCTGATGCAGAACTAATCCCTGCAGGACCACAGTTGTTACGCCCTTTCAGCATGCCTGTGAAACACTGATAATTACTCTCTGGGAAGATTTTCCTACAGTAACGCACCCACCTTAGAGTAGCTCCATCAAGGTTGTGTTTCCCAATTTTGTTTTTGAGAAGATCATATGAGACTGCATCAAAATCTTTCCATGGTCAAGATATAGCCCATCTGCCACTTTCCCCAATCCACAGAGCTTGTTCTCCTGTCAAAAAGACAGGCTGGTTTGATACAATTTGTTATTGACAAATCTATGCTGACTGTTATTTAACACCTTATTATCTTCTTCATGGTTGCAAATTGATTGCTTAATTATTTGCTCCATTATCTTTCTAGGTACTGAAGTGAAGATGACTGGTCTGTAATTCCCCAAATTGTTCTTGTTTCCCTTTTTATCAATGGGCACTATAGTTGCCCTTTTTCCAGTCCTTTGTAATCTCTCCTGTCTTTTATGACTTTTTGAAGATAATCACTAATGTCTCGGATATCTCATCAGTCAGTTCCTGGAACATTCTAGAATAGGGTTACCAGGTGTCTGGTTTTCGCCCGCCCGGATAGTCCAGTATTTGTGGCCCCCGTCCGGTAAAATAAAACCAAAAAATATTTTCTGTTTTTCTCTGACAGAAGGCCAGCAGAGACATTTTTTCCCTTGCTCAACAAGTTTGGTCTCCCATTTGTTTTTGTTTTTGTTTTTTTTTTGCTCAACCAATTTTTTTCTCCGCCGTGTTCAGAATTTTTGGTGAAAGTATGTGCCAACCCTATTCTAGAATGTATTTCTCTTTCTCTCTCTTTCTGTCTTTTCTGCTATTGTTCTCACCATCCCCCTCCACCTCTGTTAGTAACTGGCAGACCCTGCAGAGCAGTAACTAATACAGAGTAGGTGGAATTTTAAAGCCACACCATTATAGGGACAAGAAAGTTAAAATCTTTGCAAAAGGGTGCCATAGAAAACATTCTTATCAGACAGAACTGGAAAATGCAGGACTCTCCCACACATGAGTGGTGTTTCCATTCCTTTGTGCTAATATTTACCAGACCTCACGCTACCTGTACTTTTTGCTTGCTAGGGAAAGGAATCTTCTTGGTCAGAAATGCATGTTTTATTGCTCTTTAAGTCACTCGCTTTTTTCCAGTTACAAAACAAAACACAATTTTTACAAATTTTCTAACCTCCATTGACTTTCGGGAGGATGGACAGAACAACAATAACAAAAAAACCCCTAAAATATGCTTTTTTCACATCCCTTATGACAGTTTTCTCCTAGACTAGCATCATACACTCATACACGATTAAATATCAACTCTACCATATAAAACAAATCCAAACAACGTGGAAAGGGGATTTAAGAAATATCTTTTGGGGGCTTAAATGATACTCACCCCCCCCCCCCCTTCTCTTCCCTTTCCTTCACTGCATCCATTATTTTAAATCCCTGCTTGTCTTTTTAAGGGGCTTTTCTGTTGCACAAGCCAGCAAAATGGGGAAAACAGGCAAGCATGAAGTTCTAAAGCACAGATTGTTCTTATGATGCTCAGTGCATGTGCCTCTCTCCCTCCACACTCAGGTGTTCAACAGCAAATAAAAAATCACTCTAAATTGCTCTCTGAAGGCTCAGCCCATGCTCTCTCATTTCTTCTGAGTGTTCCTAACACTCAAGATAAACAATGCTCTTACAGTTGTTTTGCTGGGGTTGAGGATTTTGGGCCCTCAATAATTGCTGGATACTTTTCTGATGCCTTTTTAAGTCCTAGAGGTGCTGGCCTTAGATCAAACGTGCATTTATGGGCATGTTCCCAATAAGATCCTAATTAGCTACCAGAGTTGCCTTATGGTGGCAGATGCTCAGCTGATGTTCACAACCAGTGACCTTGGAAGGTTCTTGGAAACTCTGGTGGCAGCCATTTTTATGCAAATGAAGCGGGGGGGATTTAAATCCCCGTTTCATTTGCAATTGCGATGTGTCTAATTTGCATCCCTTTTACGGAAAAGGGATGCAGTCTAGACACAGTCCTGGAGTTTTTCCCCTCCCCCAACTATTATAAGCATATGTGAGCTGCTGTTGAGGACGCAGCCATGTATTACAGGCTTCCTCAAGCCCATTCTGTGACACAAGTGTAAGTAGATGAATGACAGAAGTGAATGCATTAGGTAAAAAGCACACAGGCCTGTAGGATTCTATTTACCTGTTTGGTTCTTCAGCATACAGGAACTTGCTGTTTATCTTTTGCTGCAAGCCTGACAAGAATCAAGCTTATAAATGCTAGTTGAAATTTGGGTCTATTTTCTAGGGGTATGTCTACACTACCCTCCTAGTTCGAACTAGGAGGGTAATGTAGGCATACCGCACTTGCAACTGAAGCCCGGGATTTGAATTTCCCGGGCTTCATTTGCATAAGCGGGGAGCCGCCATTTTTAAAAACCCACTGGTTCGAACCCCGTGCAGCGCGGCTACACGGGGCATGAACTAGGTAGTTCGAACTAGGCTTCCTAGTTCGAACTACCGTTACTCCTCATTTCACGAGGAGTAACGGTAGTTTGAACTAGGAAGCCTAGTTCGAACTACCTAGTTCATGCCCCATGTAGCCGCGCTGCACGGGGTTCGAACCAGCGGGGTTTTAAAAATGGCGGCTCCCCGCTTATGCAAATGAAGCCCGGGAAATTCAAATCCCGGGCTTCATTTGCAAGTGCGGTATGCCTACATTACCCCGCTAGTTCGAACTAGCGGGGTAGTGTAGACATACCCTAGGTTAGGAATATGTTGTATATCAATGGTGAAGGGGAATGTTGGTTCATTCACTTACAGCTACAGTCTATAAGCTTACCATTATGCTACAGACATGCTCACAGGGCAGAGGGCCCCTACGGCTCTACAGAAATGGTCATAAACCTCAGCAATGGACAGCCTCAGCAGCAAAATCTTAGACAAATGAACTGGCTTTGATCAGACAAGGCTGTTTTACAGTAATGCATAACACAATTTCTGAGAGTCTTGGGGCAGAGAATTACAGTGATTTTTCCCATAACAAACTGTGCCTTTTTCCACTCCCCTCCATCACATCATAGACTTGGACCTCCCTGTCAGTCCTCATATCCGGGCTATGTCTAAGTCTTGCAGATTTTTTCCTGCATAACATCTCTAAGATGCAGCCTTTCCTATCCCTCCATGCGTCTAAGATGCCCTTTTTCCTCCATCTCAATGACTGCAACGTTCTTCTCTCTGGTCTTGACAAATTTCATTTTTCGCTGCTCATATCAGTTCAGAATGCTGCTGTACAGATCATTTCCCTTGCCCATCATTTTGACCATGTCACCCCTCCCTTAGCATCTCTCCACTGGCTCCCCCTTCTCTACTGTGTCAAACATAAGCTACTTGTCTTCCCTTTCAAGTCCCTTCCCAACCAATCATCTCTCATTAATGTAGTAAGGTTGACTCTTATCTCCGACTGGCCATGGTGCCAGCCTCCATCACTCACTTGTTTATATTTAACAAGCATCTTTGGGCTTTCTCCCATGGTGTCCTTCATTCTTGGGACAAACCCCCGTAAATATGACTAAAGCTAACGGGGTACCTATTTTCTGCCCACTTCCTACCCACCTGTGTGAGAAAAGGCACGTCACCCTACCTACATATTCCAACACACCTGAACCCAAGCTCTGAGAAGCCTGTGTAAGATGGATGAGTCTTACTCCCTTGCATGGATATGTAGCCAGACTCAGACTTCAGCACTCAGTGATTGCAGTTTTAATATTAGTAATAATATTAGAATATAGATACGTTCCCCATCCCATCCTTTTTATAAGCCAGGGACGTAACATCTGAATTTGTAAACAAGTATCAGATGATAATTAATATGGGTAATTGTTCTACCTATTAGTAATGTGCTTGCTCTGTTAAGGTGAAATTCACCACGTGAAGATGATCTGCACATTGCCAATGTATCATTTAAGCCAGTGATGGGCAACCAGTGGGCTGCAAGTGGCCCACCGGGGTTCTATGACTGGTTATGACTTATAAAGCCCAAAATGGGTTGGGACCAGGGTATCTGAAGGACAGTCTCCTCCTATACGAGCCTGCCCAGGGACTGAGGTCAGCTGGGGAGGCTCTGCTACGTGTTACTCCACTTATGGAGATAAGTTTGACCTTTACGCGGAGCAGGGCCTTCTCAGCCTTCACCCCTAGGCTGTGGAATTCTCTCCCCCAGGACATTCTCCTGGGGCCAATGTTGGCATTGTTTCGGCACCAGGCAAAGAGCACCCTTTTTACCCATGCTTTTATTGGTATTTAGTTGTGACTGTATGTGTCCCTCTTCTTGAGGTGTTTTAGCAGGTTTTATGCCCCCCCACCCCCATGGAATCCTGTATTTTACTTTATATATATTTATTTATTGTGTTTTTTTAAAAATTTTAATCTACCTCGAATATTTTAAATAGAGTGTCAGGGAAAAAATATTTTACATACATATATAAATAAATGTGTGGCCCATAAGACATTTTGTTCACCATTTCCCATGCACAGGGTTGCCAGATTCCACTCGTTGCCATCCGCACAGGTTTTTTCCTACTAGTATTACTAAAGTGACACGCACATAAAGCAAAAGCATGTGAAGTGAGATGTGTGCTAACTGCACATTGACTGTGTGAGCCATTTGCTCCCTCTGCATCCAATCAGATTGCTGCTACAGCCCACAAATTCTAGGTACACAATCGCAGTTAGCAAAACTTCCCTATCCCGGGAGATTGTCTTGATTATGACAATATTGCGGCCCACTGAGAGAAAGGGGGGCCACTCATGAGGCCCACAACTAGCCGTGGTTACCCATCACTCATTTAAAATCTCCAAATAGAGTTTGTGTGGGACATGACTTGTGCCCATGCTGTCTTTCGGCACAGGGATGAATTCCATCCTTCTAGTGTCACCCATGGATATAGTCTCACTGTTTTTCTTTTCTCCTTAGCACTGCAACCTCAATTTAATAACAGATAGCCTGTGTTCTTTGCACATGTTTAGTGTTAGTCATGCATACACTGTCATTTTTCTTTACCCTTCCACACACAAGGCATCATCTTGCTTGTATATTCTGTAGCATTCAATATAAAGAAGCTAGTGGGATAGAATTGTGACCCAAAGTTTCTGCATCTAGAGATTACAGAGACTAGAGTAATACAAAACTAGAGAGTCATGCCTACGTCTAATACAACTATGCAAACAAGCCTAGTCCTGACTTATTTTATGTAGTATCTCGTGAATACAATCATCTGAATAAAGCTACACCAAGGAAAACTTTGGCTATATGCAATTAACAGAAAAGTATTCAAGAATATAAATGGTCTCCTTTAAGTGATCTCCTTTAGGAAAGTTATATTTGTGGATATGTAATAAGGTGGGTAGGGGACATCTTTGAGGAAGCTGTGTTTGCCTGTGGGGGAAGTACTTACAAAGGTTTAACAATCTAAAAATTCCTCTCTGAAATGTCTCTTGTTGGGTAATTGAACCTGCAGTAATTAAGCAGTGTTTTGTTCTGGTACAGGTTTGTTTACATTCGGGAAAATGCAATGGCAGAATTAAAATTTAATAATATGGTAAATAAGATCTGAATAATTTACTCAGATCTAATGAAATGAACATTAACAATCACATGTCTAAGACTGGAAGAAAATCCTTACTTTCCAAATTATATAGTGTTCTTTTTTATTGTTGGAGTAAATGATTTACACAGGAATCATCGTAAAAGAAAACAAAAGAGAAGGGACACTCAAAAGGATAAAGCATAAACCCAGTTTTAAAAAAGAAATGTAAGTAGTACATAACTATGAGTTGGCGAATAATCATTTTTAAATCCTATGTAAAATCTTTTCCCTAAAAGATATTTTATGTATTTGGCCCTGTTTTGTAGTTCTGTGTTTCTATGTACTACTTGCACCAAAAAATACAGGGCCTGGTTCTTTGGCATTGAAATCAATGAGTTGCACTATGCCATAGTTCGTGACAAGTCTATTTTATTATTTATTTAAATGTTACTATAGCACCTAGAGCTACCAGTCAAGTATCAGGGTCCCATTACACTAAGCAATGTATACACGTATTATTTTAAAAATCTGCCTAGGGATGCCAGGTGTCCAGTATGGTCTCGGTATTTTCTGATTTTTTTTTCCCTGCCAGGAGGCAAAAATACCAAACACCTGGCAACCCTACACACACTCAGCAACCGGGTCCAGCCCACTCTCCTCTTTCCCCTCCCCCCACACCGCTTACCTAGTTCCGCAGGGGAGCTGTCTTCTGGCTGAGAACAGGAAAACAAGATGGCCACCAACAAAAAGCCTCAAAGGCATTTCTTAAAGGGTCCATGCTGGCTTTTATTAATTTATTTTATATTTTTGCTCAATAACTTTGGTCTCCCCCTTTTTTTCCTCAACAGTATTTTTGGTTAAACTATCTGGCAACCCTAAATCTGCCTGCCTCAAAGATTTGCAGTCTGAGGGTGCATCTACACAGCATCCTTAGCTCGAAATAAGCTATGCAATTTGTACTATGCTATTTCAAAATAGCTTATTTCATAATTTGGCGCTGTCTACACAGCACCAAATTTCAAAATAACTTAGTATTCTGAAATTCCCCTTAACTAGGACATAGGAATAAGCTGCCTATTATTTTGAAATGTATTACAAAATAACAGGCTGCTTCAATAGACACGGAATAGCTATTTCGGGATACTTCCAAAATAAGTCCTCAGTGTGGACATACCCTGAAAGCACAAATCATTAGTAATGAAGGATCTTTCCCTATAGTATGTTCTGGAGCCCTTCCTCTGAAGTAGTTTAATAACTCATGTTTTGGGCCCCTCCTGCCATTTGTTTGGGGAGACATTTCATTTTAATGTCATCATCATTTAGTAACACAGCATATAAAGAGAGACGTATTAAATAACTTTTGGAAAAAGAATAATTTAATTTCTTAAAAGAAAAACAGAAAGAAGGAGGCTTGTCTGGTTTGTAGCATGAAATTAAAACCACCAGGGAATGCACTACCAGTGACACTGGCTTGACTATACAACCATGAATTTCAGCAATTCATAAGTCAAAAATAAACAGGAAAAGTCAGTTTGATCCCCTTCAACATAAAAGAATGAAAGCTGTATTATATGCTGAAAATCAGCATAGTATATACAAAACCAGAACATCTCATCAGAACCACCCCATCCCAGTTTTCCATAATGAACAGTGTCAGAACTTTAAATTTGTAGCACAGCTATTGACAAAAAGGTTGGAGGGGAAGTCTAACTACTTCCCACAGAACTACTGTGCCACAACCCCAGAGTGTGATTGGCACAACTACTCATCAATGTAGGCATGGCATGCAATAATGTTGTCTACTATGACAATATTTCCTTCAAAAGCACCTTTCAAGCTGCACAGAGAGTCCACAAGAAATTTAAGGTATGCTCTGATATTGAGGGAGAATCCACATTAATATATCCTGAACTTTAAGTACCTGCACAAATATAGTCATGATTTTAATATAATCACATCTACTGTTAAAATAGAAGTGATGAGGCCAGACTGTTAATTCTAGCTACCAATATAAAAATTTAGATTCTTGACAACATTCGATCTAATGACATTTCACAGTTATTTTCTGCCATTGCAACATGGTATGGCATAGACAAGCTATAAAATCCAGCACAGTTAACAGTGTCCAGTAATAGTTATTCATATAAATAATGAATGAAGAAAAACAATAGAGCCAATACGGGTAATGAAACATGATAAAAAGGAATAATCAAGATGAATCCATGGAAACAAGATACAAAACAGAGCTGACAGAAAAGCTGCTGGTCACATATCTGTTATGAATGACAAAATTGTTTCCATCTGGTGAATTACGACCAATAGTGCGACCCATGTTTGGTGGAAAAATGTTCTATTCTGAAGCTTCTAGCATCTCCATTTGCATTTACATGAATACATTGCTGGCTTAAGTGTGTGCTAATGTCTCCCTCTTGTGACTTGACAGAGTAATTCCAATAGTTTGCTACTTCTTTGCCGCTAAAGTAGATTAGCTTAATATATATTTAATGTCAGAAGGGATCGCTATGATCATCTAATCTAACCTCCAAGGGCCAGGAATTGGTTAAAGGGGATGCTGAATTAAGTCCATGATGTCAATCTTAGTTAAAATCTATCTTTTAGTGAGCCATCCAAACTTGATTTTAGGGGTGAGATCTTGGCTCCATTGAAATCAACAGGAATATTGCCATTGTCTTTAGTAGAGCCAAGAATTCACCCTAATACTTCAAATGAGTAGGAATCCAACACATTTCTAGGCAAGTTGTTGCAGTGCTTAATTACACTCACTATTAAATACTGTGCCTTTTTCCTAGTCAGAATGGTCTACCTTCAGCATCCAGCCATAGGATCTCATTGTGCCTAAGATTAAAGAACCACCTACTATGCAAAACCTTATCCCTACTTAGATTTTTATAAGTCACCTCTCTATTAAACAATAGAGATTGAGAGTCTTCAGACTTTTCCAAATCTCAGATCATCATTGTAGGTATTTTTGATACCCAATGTAGGTATTTATGATACCCTTCCCAATTTATTAATCACTTTTTTTATTAACATGTGAGCACGGTAATGGTATAAATAGTGCCACAGGGAATGATAACACTTCCCTACTTCTACATGCAAGTATATAGTTTTGACTCTTAGCCACTCACACTATGAGTTCAAGTCCAGTTATCCAATATGGTCTGGAATCCTCTTCTATGTTGCAGCACTCCAAAATACAGTCCTAAGATGGTAACTTGCATTCTTGGTTCTTACATATATGAGACTTGCATGTAACCATACTACAAAGCATGTTCCCCTTTAGTGCTGAAGATCCCCAATTCAGTGCTTAATACTGTGTCTCTGTCACCAGCCACAGGGTGTATGGTATGCATGAGGAATTTTACCCTGACAGATTTTGGAGGCCTGCGTCTACATGTTAACCATAAGAAGCAAATGAAGATAGGAATGCTGCAGTTATTTAAATAGCTGACTTGGGCATGGTGGTTGAGGAGTAAAGACAAAGATTTGAAGCATTGATGTTTTAGAATCCTTCTTTTGAGTGGTGGTCCTTATATGTGTTCCAAATACAGAGGTGAGCATGTATACCATGTGCCAGAGCAAGAAGTTCTCAGTAGCCGTGTCCATTGACCCATATGTGCATTTTACATTGGCTTGTGCTCCAGGTGAGGTTATAAGAGTCTGTGCTGGGTGAGGCTCCTTCAGGTCCTCTTACTGCTGAATGGCCAGAGTCAGAATCTGTGTTGTTCTGTTCAAGTAGTCTGACTTCAAGAACACTCTCATCCCTTGTCTATAGTTAGCCAGGTCTCTGTTTCCTTCTTGCATAGGTAGTTGATAGTGTAGTTAGTCTTGCTCTTCTCAGGGCCCAGCCTGATGCCATTAAGGGACAAGGCTGCATTCTTGGGTTCAAAAACTTCACCTCATGCCCTTACTTGTTCTCACTGAGCAACAACTACAGCTATTGCCTTGACTGATTCTAGGAGGAACATCTTGCTGCTTTCTGCAAGATATGCAACTCCTTTCTCCTGTGAACTGGCAAGGAACATCTCTTGTGCCTTTGGATGTTCCTACTGCAGAAGGCTCTCTGGCCCCAAGCAGGGTCCAATCCAGGACCAGTGGAATCGATGGCACACCATCCATCATGAGTGGCGAGTGCCTCACCAACCACCTCTCATCTGATGGTACCACTGGTGCAGGAGAAGCCCAAATGCAAGTACTGCAAGCACTCTAATAGGCATTGCAGCAAGTCTTCATTGTGGACTGCTGCCAAACACAACATATTCCCTCCCCAGACATGCCTGCTTGGCTCTTCCACCACCGTAGGGCTCCTCAGACTCCAACATCTTTTCCAAAGGAGGTATGTCCTTTTCTTGTATTTTTCAGCTCAGCTCAGATGCCTGTGCATATCTGGTGCATCCAGAAGGGCATATCCCTGCACCACCATGATGGTGTAGAAACTCTTGGGGCCTTCTGTATCCCAGGACCTGACCCCATAGACCCATTGGCCACCCTGGCACCCATATTGCTGCCCATGATTACCTTCCCAGGCCTTACATCCTTCTGTCCAGGCCTCTGCACTTCAGACCAGTGAGTGTGTATTCCCAGTCGTTGTCAGGAAAGCTACACATTCAGTTCACCAAATGAAGGAAGGAAAAGCCCCAGATAAAGATGGACCGACAGTCAAAATGATAAGAGCTGGAGTCTAAGACCTCTGGGAAACGCTTGCTCACAGTTTTAGTCATTATTTGGAAATGCAGAAGATACCATCTAGCTGGAAGGAGTCCAACATCATTCTGCTGTACAAAAAGGGAGATTGTGAAGATATAAGGAACTATCATCCAATATGCCTGCTCTCACATGTCTACAAACCATTCACCAAAATAATAACAAACCAACTCTCACAGAGTCTGGATGACCCGCAGGCAGGCTTTCCAAAGGAATTTCATCACAATTGACCATATTTTCAGCTTTTTGAATTCTAAAGGGAATAAAAAATTCCCTTTATCCATTGCCTTCATCAACTATTAAAATCATTCGACAGCACAGAGATCAATGTAGTATTGAACACTCTTGCAGAGCAAGTCACTGACACAAACTATATCAAACTGTTAAAGGAAGCAAATTCTGACTGCACTACAGTTATAACTTTGATACTCCCTTTTACTTTTCTTCCTCTTAAGAAATGTGTGAAACAAAGTGACATAGTTTCACTCAAACTCTTCACAGCCTGTCTCAAAATGGTAATATGGCAGATGAATTGGAAGGGTGGATTTCACATAAATGGACCACAGTTAAACCATATCACATTTGTAGACTATATTGTGTTGATCGCTGAAAATACTATCAAATTACAGAAAATGCTGCAAGAGCTCAACACAGCCAAGTCAGACTGAAAATTAACCACTCCAGAATAAATTGTATGGAGTCTGATTCCTTGCTTAAAACCCCAAATAACAATCAAGGGAGGAATAAATAGAAGAAGTTGGAAAATGTCTATTTAGGCCAAGAAATTAACATGCACCATAATCAGGAGGGTGAACTCTCACAAAAAAAGAAAGCATGTTGGTGCATATTCAGGTTTATCCAGGATGATTGTCCAAAGAAAAATATCAACAAGGCAACATGCTCCAGCTACTTCAAGTCACTGACAAAGACAGAAGTGCAGCAGCTGTCTGTCGCAGAGAGGGAGGTGGAAAGAAGAATTCTGTACATTTAAATCCACAACCAAGTCCCCAATTAAAGGTTCTGACAGCAGGGTGGAGTGCAGGGCATTGATGTTGAGAGAAGGCACAGTAAAATGTGAGGGGCTGGGTATATAGCAAAGCTCACCGTCAATTATTGGTTTATAGCTGTCGACAAATGGTACCAATAGGAACTGAAATAACCATTTGGCCAACCTCCAAAGAGACAGGAGGATTTTTATTATGAAAAGACATGGCCACATGTGGAGAAGGGAAGGCCAGGATATGAGAAGAATGAAAGATGTGTTGTGATCAGCACAGTCTATATGAGGGCTGAAGGACTGAGCAGTCAGGGGGATGGCCAAAATTAAACGTGATTGTTTAAAATTAGGGACCTAACTTATTAGACACCTAAATAAGAGGCTAGATTTGCAGTATCACTGAGAACATACAGCGTCCATTGATTTCAGCTGGAGGAGCTGTTGTTCTGCCATCTACAAATCAGCCCACTTAGGTATCTAATGTGAAGCTCAATTATTAATTTTAGGTATCCAAGTTGGAAAACATTGGCTGCAGAACCATAATCATCCTGGCAACTGAAGCCCCTTAGTTAATGGACTATCAAAGCTGTAAACTCCATAAACAAAAGACCAGCTATCCAATACTAAAAGGGAGAATCCACTTACACCAATGAAAGGTTGGACTTGTAAAATAAAATGGCATCCATAATAATATTTTTTAAATAAAAGTAACCCTGAAATCAAAAATCCTGCAACCCACTGTAAGTGATCAAGAAAACCAATTCTTGCTGTAGATTTTTGTTATCTTGCAGTACTTGTGTTTTATTCTACAAAATATTCCCTTCTTTAGCTCTGTCCTGTCTGAAAGCTAAAACACTTAGTTTAGTGGAGTTGATATACTTTTCTCACCACCTGCCAAAGCATTTTCTTGGCTGTGCTCTGGAAATTTGCCAAAAGGATATATGAGATGGACTGCATATCTAAATCAAAAGGAAAGATACAATACAGCAGCCAAATAGTGATGAAGAGATGTAGTAAAGGGGATTTTTGTTTTTGTTGTTTATATTTTTTATTCAAATTGAATTTGAAATTGTCTCTTTTGGTTTGGGGTAATTAGAACAAAGGACAGTTCAAATTACTTACAAAAGAAATTATAGGTTCTTTGTGGAGAGAATGTGATTAGCCCTTTATTTTGTCTACTTTAACGAGGTCCAATCTTAGCCAATATGCAGTGTCTAAGTGTGTATCTAGACTAAAGGGTTTTTTCGAAAAAAAGTGGCCTTTTTTCAAAATAACTTCCCCTGCATCTAGACTGCTGCCACATTCTTTCGAAAGTAAATTGAAAGAAAGCGGCCATTTTTTTGACCACGGAAAACCTTTTTTTACGAGGAAGAAGACCTTTTTTTGAAAGTGCTCTTTCGAAAAAAGGCACTATGTAATGCAAACTGTGCTTTTTCGAAAGAGAGTATCCAGACTGCCTGGGTGCTCTCTTTTGAAAAAGCGGCTTGCTTTTTCAAAAGTACTGGTTGTAGTCTAGACGCTCTTTCTTTGAAAGAGGCTTTTTTGGAAGTATTTTTCGAAAAAGTCTCTTTCAAAAGAGGCTTGCAGTCTAGACGTAGCCTTATTGACTACAGAAGGAAGATGGGTAGAACATTAGCCATTGCCCATTTTAATGTTATTGATAGGTGTGTTAAAATTGCAAGGTCAAATGGCAGGAAATGGATGGAATCTATCCCACAAACCTGGTGTTCCACTGACTTCAGTAGACCTGGAAACAGGAGCAGGATTTCATCTGTGATGCTCAGTTTGCAGGACTAAGCCTGTGAGGCTTTCTTGATGATCCAGGACCATAAGCCAGTGCGTTACCTCTCTGCCTCAACAAGGGGGTGATTTGATGGGGCTTAAATTGTGGGTCAGCTCTCTGCCACACATGTTCTTTCAGCCTTAACAGCAAACTCTGCCAGTCTTAATCTTGCATGTAACATTCAGAGATCCCCAGTCCTCCAGAGACATTACTTTGCAGAGTTCACAGCTCTAGCCCTAATGGTAAAAGGATCTAGTGCTCACAGAATCAGAGGATGCTGCCCCCTCCTCCCGTCCCCTTTCAACCCATATATGATGGATAACTAAGGGGTTCTCTCTCATTCTTTTTATAGTACAGCAGACTTATCACATATGTAACTCAGAGGCACTGAAAAGGGAGAGTGAAGTCTGCTCTACAGCCTTAGGGTATGTCTACACTACAGCGCTAATTCGAACTAACTTAGTTTGAATTAGTTAATTCAAACTAAGCTAATTCGAATTAACGCATCCAGACTAAAAAACTAGTTCGAATTAGCGTTTTGCTAATTCGAACTAGCATGTCCACACAGAGTGGACCCTGAACCGGGGTTAAGGATGGCCGGAAACAGTGCCGGCAGGGCATCAGATGAGGACTTAGAGCGTGGAGCTGCTGCCTCAGACTAGCCGAGGGCTGTGCTTAAAGGGACCCGACCCCCACCCCGGACAGACAGTTCTCAGGGGTGCCCCGCTTGCAAAGCAGTCCTGGCTTGGAGTGCCCGGAGTACCCACACTGGGCACATCACAGCACTCGGCCATGAGACTGGCTGCACTTGCCGCAGGCTGCCATCTGGGGAGAGGGAGCAATTGGGGGGCTGCAGGAGAGGTTCCACCCCCAGAAGCCCGCAGAGCCAGCCCAGTCCCCCCCATCGGGGGCTCGTACCCCATTCCTCCCACACCTCCTTCCACTGAGCCCTCCCTAGCCCCCCTTCCTGATGTACAAAATAAAGGACAATTGTGTTCAAAAATAGAATCTCTCTTTATTGAACAAAACTGGGGGAGACTGGGAAAAGGAGGTGGGAGAGGGGAAGAGAGAGGCTGGGAGAGGGGAGGGCAACTACAATGATGAGGGGTTTGGAACAGGTTCCATATGAAGAGAGGCTAAAGAGACTGGGACTTTTCAGCTTAGAAAAGAGGAGACTGAGGGGGGATATGATAGAGGTCTATGAAAGCACGAGTGGGGTGGAGAGGGTGCATACAGAAAAGTTCTTCATTAGTTCCCATAATAGAAGGACTAGAGGACACCAAAGGAAAGGAATGGTTAGCAGGCTTCAAACTAATAACAGAAAGTTGTTCTTCACAAAGCAAATAGTCAACCTGTGGAACTCCTTGCTGCAGGAGGCTGTGAAGGCTAGAACTAGAACAGAGTTTAAAGAGAAGTGAGATCAATTCATGGACGTTGGGCCCATGGAGTGGTATTTGCCAGGGTGTAGGAGTGGTGTCCCTGCCCGAAGTTTGTGGAAGGCTGGAGAGGGATGGCAGGAGACAAATGGCTTGGTCACTGTCTTCGGTCCATCCCCTCCAGGGTCCCTAGGGTTGGACGCTGTCGGCAAACAGGCTACTGGGCTAGATGGACCTTTGGTCTGACCCATTTCAGCCATTCTAAGCTCAGGGCTCAGGGTCGGGGGTCTCACTGGACCACCTTGATTTTCATGCACACCTGCTCCTGGGTGGCCAGGCTGGCAGCTATCCTGCCCTAGACGGCTGCTTTCCTGTGCCTAGTGCGGAGGTCGTGGACGAGGTCCACGATGTCTGCACTAGACAAGGCGGGTGCCCGCCTCTTGCGGTTCCAGGCAAGCTCCCGGGAGCCGCCAGCCTGGTCCCGGGAAGAGGGGGAGGGCTGGGGGGAATCAGGTGGCTGGCTTGAGCCGTGCCAGATTCAGGGTCTGCTGGCTGGGTGCTGGCAGGCTTGCACATGGCACGGGCACCATAGCCAGCCCGTGCCCCTTTATGGGGTCCGGGGCCGGGAAGGGGGCAATAGAGTTTTCCTGGTGTTGGTCAGAGCGGCCACCAGGGAAAGCTGGGGAGGGCTAGCCTCCCACTAGTTCGAATTAAGGGGCTACACACCCCTTAATTCGAACTAATAAGTTCAAACTATGCTTAGTCCTCGTGGAATGAAGTTTACCTAGTTCGAACTAAGCACTCCGCTAGTTCGAATTAAGTTCGAACTAGTGGAGCGCTAGTGTAGCGCCTATCATAGTTAATTCGAACTAACGTCCGTTAGTTCGAATTAACTTTGTAGTGTAGACATACCCTTAGTTAGTTGAGAGCCTGTTGGCTTTTAGCTCATGCTGTAGAGGCACATGGCTTTAGTCCCAAAGGTCACAGGTACAGTATCTCAGGGTCTGCTGCTTAGCCCCGAGTCATAGGCAGGTGGGAATGAAAGTGGGATGTTGGGAGGGAAGCCACGTCCTTCTACCACATGAGGTAGAAGCCAACTGCCTCTTAGCTAAGGCTGCAGATCAAACATCACTCTCTCTGTCTCAGTGCTTCTGGGTTACATACTCCTCTCAGCTGAGGAAGCACATCCCGAGCTTCAGAGACCTCCCAGCAGTTCATCCTGGAGGAGCCTCCACTTGTAAAGCAGATTTTACTCTCCCTGTCTCAGTGCCTCTGGGTAACATATGTGTTCTGAAGCCTCGGAGGTAGCCGAGTTAGTCTGTTAGGGTATGTCTACACTACCACCCTAGTTCGAACTAGGGTGGTTAATGTAGTCAATCGAAGTTGCAAATGAAGCCCAGGCTTTAAATCCCCGGTAGTTCAGACTCCGTGCCCGCGGCTACACGTGGCATGGAGTAGGTAGTTCGAATTAGGCTTTCTAATTCGAACTACCGTTACTCCTCGTGGAATGGTATTTAAATCCCGGGCTTCATTTGCAACTTCGATTGACTACATTAACCACCCTAGTTCGAACTAGGGTGGTAGTGTAGACATACCCTCACAGAAAAAAACAATAAATAGTCTGGTAGCACTTTATAGACTAACAAAACATGCAGATGGTATCATGAGCTTTCGTGGGCACAGCCCACTTTTTCAGATGACCAGAGTTCTCCAGTAATCTGAAGAAGTGGGCTGTGCCCACAATAGCTCATGATACCATCTACATGTTTTGTATAAAGTGCTACCAGACCATATGTGTTCTGCTGAAGGATATCCGCACAGAGTTCTTCTCCCTTGCTCTTTGTCTCATCCTGTTGACTTCCCACTGCTTCCCTGCCCCCTGCAAATTCTCATAGGTAAGTGTAACTACCATTACCTCTGCAACTAAGTTCCCTCTAAGCTGTTGGGCCTCACAGCTTCCTTTTTAAACACCGTGCAGGTGCCCCAAGTTGCAGATCTGCCATGGTGCCTCTCCCCTGACCCTGACTCGGCCCAGCCCAGTGCCTCTCCCCCTACCTAGCCACAACCCTGAACTTGCCAGGGGAAAGGCCTGCTTCCCCTGGCCCTGACCATGACCCTGCCTGGCCCACTCCTGCTGCAGCCAGGGGAGATATGACTCTCCCATCCAACCTAGGTGCTGCTGTGGTGAGAGAAAGATGGGAGGGAGTCCTCTTTCCCCAACACAGCCCTGGTGCAGCTTGCACCCAAGCCCCTCATCCCCAGTTCCACCCCAGAGCCTATACCCCAGCCAGAGCTCGCAACCCTCCTCCATACTCCAACCCAGCCCTTAGTCCCCTCCCACATTCCAAACTCCTCGGCCTCACCCTAGCACATGAACTTTGTTATGCATGCTAATATGGAAGTGGTGTGACACACATCACCGTCTTACTGGTGCATGTAACATTATTTCTGCATAAGAATGGGAAAAATCAGAGGGAAGACTGCTCTGCAGTCACTTTGCTCAATTTGCATGGGAGTCACTGGCAAAACACTTTTTCTTTGACCAGAAAAAACTTTTGTATTGAGTCTTCTCCCAAAAGTTATTTTAGGAACCTATTTCCAGCCCACACAGTTCTTTACACATCATCCATCCATACACCATGTGGTAATGTTAAGGTGACCATCTTTTACATGCTACCTCACAAGACACTGTTTGGCTAAGCCTTCTGGCAGCAGTGTGTGGGGTGTGCCCTTTGCTAGATGACATGAAGGAGTCTTTGGAGTCACAAGTGCGTAGGAGGACATACATATAAATCACTTGTGTAACATGGGAAAATGATGAAGAAGTAAGATTTCAGCTCGCACAATATCTTGTTTAAGAGGTACTGGATTCACCATTGCAAACCAGGAGAACGGATGCTTGGATCAGTGTTGAGTGGGGAATCCCTGTTTAATGATGATGCATGTGCCTTAAAAATAAATACAGGTGAGGGTTTGACAAAGTAGAACATATTATGCTGCAGTCACTAAGGCTCTGATCCAACACCATTAAACTCAATGGGAACTCTGCCACGGAGTTCAGTAAGCACAGCATTGAGCACTAATGTAGGCCCTGGTCCAAATCCCAAAGAAGTCAATAGACCCAGACTCCCATTATTGTAAAGGGACTTATGGTGCAGAATTAGACTACTCTCCTCCACAACGGCCATTGTTTCCCTCAGCTGGGCGTGCAACCTTCCCGGGAAGGCAGTCATGTCAGTGCACAGAGTGCAGCTCATAACGCCTTGTCACACACCTCCTCCTCTCAACTTCTCCCCCTCTTTATTTCACCTGAGGCCCTTTCTTGCCTCTGGGAGAGGTGTCCTTGCCCTACCCTCACTCCATTGCAGGTTCCTGTGTTCCTCAAGAATAGATCTCTATGGACAACTGGTGAGCGGTCACCTGCCATAAAACATGTTCTTCGAGAGTGGAGGTAACCCTTATGTCGTCACACCAGTCGCACTCCACACCTCTTCCTCCTGTCTCTGAGCTTATCACTGCCCATGTAAATTGCAGGACCCCTCACTTTCCCTGACTGACCTTACCCTTGGTTTGGAGCCATTGGGGTAGGTTCGCCCACTAAGCCTTCCCTCTCTGTCTTTCTTCAGTTTGTCCTTTACCCTGTGTCTCATGCAGGCCTTGCCCCTCCTCGTTATTAGCTGAGCCTCCAACCTCCTTGTCCTAGGTGTCCCTGCACCCAGGGGCGGCCCGGGCCTATAGGTAAACTAGGCAGTCGCCGAGGGCGCCAAGTTGCATGGGGAGCCAAATTCCAAACCCTGCCCCTTCCATTTCCCATGCCTCACCTGGAGTACAGCTTCCCTGCGGCCAGGAGGGGGGTAAGTCCTGGGACAGACAGCACATGGGGGGGTTTCCCCTGTGCCGCGGGGGGAGGGAGTCAGAGGAACGTGGGGGGGTTGCCCTGCAGGATGGGGAGGTTGGCCCAGGAGGAGGAGGAATGCGGGGGGGTTTCCTCTGTCCCGCGGGAGGGGGAGGTTGGCCCCAGGGGAGGAGGAACGCGGGGGGGGGGTTCCCCTGCTCCGTGGGAGAGGGGGTTGCCCTAGGAGAGGCGCATGCCGACTTCTCTCTGGGGGGGTGGGATCTTGGGAGGAGGCGGGTGCAGGGGAATCTCTCCTCCGACTGGGACCCTGTTCCCTCTCCCCGGCCCCCAGCCCCAGAACTCCAACTCCATCCCCAGCCTCAGAGGGAGTTACTCCTTCCAGGCAAGCTCCCAATATCATAGAACACCTTCATCACTACCCAGTGAACCGCACTTCCTGGCCAGTTCCGTTTCCTCTCCTTATATTCTCCGTCTTAACCCAGGGATTGTCACCCAATTCCTCACAGTCCTCACCAGAAATTGTTTAATTGCCCTCAGCTGGACCTGCAGCGACATCTGTATCCAGGGTGCTCCTGATAGCCCCTTGTCACAATGTTGTTCTTCTTTTCTGAAGGCTGCTTTGAGCAGCGTGTTAACCAAGTATATGAAAACAGCCTCTTGTGTTTTACAATTGTTGCATATTTCCTTTTCAGTAAAAAGTTGGCTCTCTGCCATAAACGGTACAAAGGATTTTTTTACTATTATTCATTCAATTACTTGCAGAATAGGAAGCTTAAGCACTGTCTTTTTCTTTAGAGAAAGGTTTGATATAGTCATGTCCAAGGTAGTGTATCTCATGCAGATAATTTTTCCTTCTCTACTCTATGCTTAACTCAAATTTTGCATGTTTTCATGGTTCCTTAACTTGGGTAAGCTGCTAAATTAAAAGTCTCATTGGCTCTAACTGTAGTTGTGCACCCTGGGCACTTAGCATTTTACAAGCTCAGGCCCTTACTTTATTGTCTCATTTCCTATCAAATAATCAGTAGCAAGACCTCTTGTTTTCAGATTTTGTCCCTCCAAGACATTTAATCTGTGTCAAGTCTCTAGTCTTGATCTTATCTCATGACCATTACCACCCTTCAATTTTGCTTGCCACCCAGCAAGAGATAAATATTTTCCTTTTGAACGTATCAGAAAATATCTTCACCCAAAACAAATCAACCAGAGCACTCACTTCTGCTTTCTTTAAATGTTAATAGAAAATAGAACACAATAGCTGTAATACATAAAAATATAAGCGGTGTTAAAATTCAGCATCATGATTAGAGGGCTGGTGAATCTGTTTTAGTATCCTACATACAAAAGGGAAACAAAATATGAGTTAAGGCAATCAGATACCTGAAATAATACATTGCCCCTAAGGAATCCATGTGTGTGAGAGTCACATGGAGAGTACAGTCACATGGAGTCAGCCTGTCTCTCTCTGCCACTCCTTGCATCCAGAAAGCAGTTCATTATTATTAGTTATGCTACAGAAGTATCTAAAGGCCCCAACCAGGATCAGGGCCCCAATGGGCTAGCCAAGGTTGAAACACATTGTAAGGCATAGTCACTGCCACAAAGAGCTTACAAGCTAATGACAAGGCAGACTACTGGAGGCGGGGAAGAGAAGGAAGGATTATTATCTCTACCGTCTTCATTATATACTTTCTCTTTTCTTTTTTCTTTTTTAACTGCTAATATACAGCCGTGAGTATCTAGTTACTAAAATCCAAGATACTTAGCAGCATCTGGAAAAGGTAGCCTGTAAAGTACATTCTGGCTTTCCTTTTTGTGGTGTAATATTAAAAGATACAGCAGTGAGTATGATTTTTTTTTTAAGTACTGAACAGTAAAGTCCCTACCCTGACAACCTGCTCACCTAGATCTGGCATGGATGCTAGAAACTAAGCCACCTCCCTCCACCCCCAACACTAGTACCCTTTCTTGCCTTTACTCGGACTGAGACTGGCTGTGAGGGGAAGAACAGAGACTTCTTGCAAAAAGGCCCACCAGCATGGGAGGCAAAGGGGGAAACTGCTGAGGGGCCCGGTGATTCTGATGGACCTGGGATTCCCCACCACTATTACTGTGGCAGCCATCAGAGCCCCAGGCCCTTTAAATTGCAGTCAGAGCACCATGGCACATTCTGGACAGCTCCAAAGACTGTGGGGGGAGTAGTGACATGGCACACTCTGGGTAGCACTTAGGGCTTTCTGTCCTACGCACATCCCTTCCATCCGAGGCCCCACCCCTTTCAGGAGCATGGAGCCATCTCCCCACCTTGCCCAGGGTGGCTGTCAACTCCCCTGCTTGAATGACACGTCCTGCTGCAATCGAGTGTGTGGGAAGGGGTTGGGAGGTGAGAGACACTGGAAGAGCCCTGTTGCTGCCCACACTTTTGGACCAGAGCAGTTACGCTGAGACACAAGGGGGAGTTAGTTACTCCATGGAAATGGCTGTAATAACTCCCTGCTCTCTCAGAACAAGCAGAGAAGGAATTGTAACCGAGACATTTCACACCATGTGGCCCCATCCGACCGTTTCCAAAGAGACAATTCTAAAGTTACAGTCTAGCCCTCTGAATGCTCTTATTGTGATCACTTAAAACAGTCCAGCCTTCATATATTTACCTGAACTCCTGTGCAACATCAGGGGCCGTCGTATAATGGCACATCCCCATTGCAGGTGCTTTTCAGTGGTGGCTGACATGAGTCTGTAAAGTTACTTGGGGCTGGTTAGAGAGAACAATGTTCTACAAGAAGTACCCCACTTGTGTGGGTGTACAGAGCAACACCACCAATTTCCTATGCTGTTTTCTATGCCAAAATAGCTTCCAGGCCAAGATTTGCCCAGTTTGTCCATCGTTATGAGATCCTTCTGGACTGAACAGTAAATGTAAAATTTCATTATTTAATTATCTCAAAACTTTTGCTCCTGCTCCTGCCTTTCTCTGGTTGGAATCAGCCAGGCACTAGAAACTTTTGAGATTACCACCAATTCTCTTCTCTCAATTAGAAGATAAAGGATACTACACGGAGCTTTGTCAAATTACACTATCACCCTGGAAACTGTAGATAGGATTCAATTTCCTTTTCTGATTGGAAAGGGGGAGAAGCTGCTTAGGTGAAATTCTTGGTTTCTTTAGCATAAAAATCTAGCAGATTTTAATTCTATTTCTAAAATCAACCAATGTCTTGAGATTGGTTCAAGTTTATTAACTAAAAGGAAGAACTGAATTGTTGCATGTAATAAAAAGAAAAATCTTCTTATATATAGGCTTTTAGTGCAATTAATCCTCTTTGTTTATTAAAACAGAAAATCTTGATACCTGTTAGGGTCCATTCCTCTTTTCATTGAAATCAAAGAAAATATTTCCTAGTGAATACAGTTGGAGCAAGACTTGGTATGCAATGTGCTTGATGGGATTTAAATATGGGGGTTGAGTATTTTTTGTTTGTTTCCTTTTACTTCAAATAGTTCTGAGGAAAAGATTTGGCAGTAAGTCCTCAGTGTGGGTGGTCAATTGCCATTCTGCAGACATAGCAAGAGAAATGTAATTACAGGAATGAAACGATGTTTACATTTCCCCAGGTGACCCAGCCAGCTAGCTCTAGGGAGTATTTGATCTTATGTTATGGAGCAAAGGCATTTTGTCACACAGTACGTCATGTACAACTTTCTCGACTCACCAGCTTTGTCCATTTAATAAATCAAGTTCCTTTAATGCAAACTTTGCTTTTACTTAAGATAAGCATATTTATTTTGCCACTGGAATAATAGAATATGCATTTCATTTATTGGACGGTCCTAGAGATGTTCACCATTTGGTTAACCTGATCTTGCATCAAGCTAAGAGAAATATAATAATAAAATTAACTGATTCTTGCTCTGGTAGAAATAAAGTTCTGGTGTATGTACTCAAAGTGACAGAATCAAGTTCAGAATTGTAGGGTGATCCATGCTAGTAAGTAAGGGTGCATTGGGTTTCAGGAAATCTAAACTGAAGTAACTGCAGTGTAGACAAGGATTTAGTTATAACAGCTGAGAGAGAAAGATAGAGAGAGAGAGAGAGAGATGATAACTGAAAAGGGAATCTGAAGAGCAGTCTCTTGACCTGGTTATTAAAATATGTATTGTACACAGGCCTTAAATGTGTCTCACCTTCACTCTTTCTTACAATTTGTCCCCTGCATCTGTAACTCCCCTGCTGACCCCACCTGCCATGGCTCATTACTCCCCTCCTTTAAAAGTCTCTAGAAAAAAAAATCCCATTTACTCAACTTCCTCCACAAACTATAACTGAAATCAGACCAAAATTATGAATTAATTTCAAAAAGTTGAAATCACACACCCACATAGGCTGTATTCCCATGTGACTGTGTAACATCATTGTGTTTGACTTTACCATGCCCTCCTCCAACACCTATGTTTTCTCCTCATGTTTTCCTTTGTCTTAAGCCCCAATTTGGCAACCACATTGACCTCCCTGAAGACAATTTCTCACCATTAGGAAGTTTCCTCATGGATTCAGTCTAATTTTTCTATTTCTTAATTTTATTAGTTCCTCTGAATTACACTTATGTGTACCACCGTACACAATGGGGTTCTGCACAGATAATGGAGGGATGGTCATAGATTCACAGACTTAAATCCCATAAGACACCATTATGGTCATCTAGTCAGACATGGACAAACTATTGTCCATATCTATTGAAGCTACCCTGTAAAACTGAAGTAGTTTAGAATTCAAAGTAATATGTTGTGGTCTTCCATGCAGAACCAGTAGGATGTCTGCAGTTTCAAAGATTCTAAACCTGCTGTTGTGTTTCTGGAACATGCTTGATTCCATGGTGATGGACACAGTATAAGAAATTGATGTTACTGATATACAGAAATCAAAGCAGGAAAAGATGTGTTACTAGGTCATCTAGTATATCCTCCCTTGCCGCTCTGGGTTTGCTTCCCATAGTATATTTTCCAGGCTGTGTCTAGACTTCACAGTTTTTCCAGAAAAAGATACACAAATTATGAACTGCAATTTGCGTATCTTTTTCCACTTCTTTTTTCGGAAGAGGCTTGTCTGACATTTGGCTCATCTTCTCTGGGCCAAATGTTGGGGGAAAAAACCCTTTTTTGGATCATGCCTTCTTCTTCATAAAACAAGGTTTACAGTGATGCAAAAAAAATGCATCTGCTCTTCCGAAAAAAAATTCATAATAGCAGATGCATTCCTTGGACGCGACAGAGTCTAGGGTCTAAAACTCTGTAGTCTAAACATACCCCCAGTATGTTATACATTTTAGTTTGAAACATTTCTGAGTAAGGTCATGGTTTTATAGATTTCTCAGCATGGGACATTTTCCCTGAAAGTTACTTCAAAAAAATTCATCACTCAGTTATTCCCCACTGTGTAACTCTAAGCACTCTTTCCCCTCCTTAAGGCTCTGTAATGTGAGGTACTAAATGCTGCTAAGTCCCACTGAAGTCAATGGGCTGTTGAGTGCATTCAGCACTTTTCAAGAATTGGCCCTTGGTATTTATACTCTTTATATAATTGTAGACAGATTCTATGTCTCTTATTAGTTGTCTCTTAGCTGTGTTATATCTGTTTTGTCCTTTTCATTTTCCATGTAATTTCAAACCACCAGCCATGCATAGCTATAAAATCCCCAGGTATTTACAGTATAAATCTCCACAATGTTTTTATCATAATCTCTTTATGGCTTCATATATTCTAAGCATTGTTGCCTTAAAAGTGTCATGTCTGCCCGAAGTTATTTTCCATGTTCAAAACAGTATACTAGAAATGAGTGACTGGGGACGGGAGCATGAAAAAAAATAATTTTACCTTTGTATTAATTACAAAAGCCTATCTTCCTGATGTAGCTAACTCAAGGATCATTGGTTTAGTCCTCGCATATCATCCAGGTAAACCAT
This sequence comes from Pelodiscus sinensis, assembly GCF_049634645.1. NCBI lineage: Eukaryota > Metazoa > Chordata > Testudines > Trionychidae > Pelodiscus > Pelodiscus sinensis. The sequence continues at coordinate 315,069,256 of NC_134711.1, forward strand.
CTGTTGAAATGGGATGCAAAATGTTAATTCATCCCACAGAGACTTTCTAGATATAGACAAAAAGATATGTGTATTAGTTCCTTTAGCTAAGCATTAATTAAAACACATTCTTTGCAGGAAGTGACCTAGGAGTCCCAGGGGTTTCTCCAAGATGGGCTATGTTAGTACCAACATCGTCTCAGTGAGATCCCAGGTACAATTTGGTTATGTCTTCAAAGTGCAGAATTGAGAGTCACAAAATCCTAATTTTTTACTTGGCTCTGCTACGGGCTCTTGGTGTTACTTTTTTCTGCTTCTGGTTCCAATTGTATACCAGTACATACCTGCCTCTTGGGAACATTAAGCAAATAAGGTGAGTGAGATATTAGCTTTTATTGGACCAACCTCTGTTGGTGAAAGAAACCCACTTTTGAGCTTACTCAATGGTTTCAAGGGACCATTCAAGGTGAAGTGGCCTGTTAACAGCCCTTCAATCATGAAGAGGAAAGGAAGGGGATGGTTGTTTGTAGGTTACAGATTGTTGTAATAAGCCATAAATCCAGTGTCTCTATTGAGCACATGGTTTTTAATGTGTAGCAAAGTTATGAATTTAAGCTGCCAGGTTTATCTTTTGAAAGTGTTGTGCAGGTTTCCTTTGAGGATGATGATTGGTCAGATATGGAGCGATCACTTTGTGACAAGTGATTGTGATGTTTTTCTCTTTTGTCATTCAGGAGCGTAGTGATTGTCTGGTGTTTTCCACACAGTTGATATTAGGGCATTTAGTGCACTGGATGGAGTACACCACATGCTGTCATAGGCATGTCTAGGATCTTAAAAGCTGTGTTGTGAAGGATGCTGATTATTGTAGCAGTGGAGATATTGCTGCAGATTTTTCACCTGTTGTTTTCGAAGGGTCTGCTGCTGTTTTGACTAGGTGTATCCTGATCTGAAGGGAGTTTGCTTCTGATGGTGAGCTTGGAGAAACAGGAGATTGTTTGAAGGCCAGAAGAGGAGGGTTCAGGCAAGATTTCAGGCTAGAATCTCCATGGAATGAGAGGTTTGAAGATACCCCACATGGCTAGATGTGTCTGGTTGAAGGATATTTTATTGTGTATTGAAGCAAGTACTCTTGGGATATTAGAGTGGTTCATTCCTTGATTAATTTACTTCTCTCGTGGTGTGTCCATGTTGGTGGTTTTGAGTGTGTTAAGGTGATTAATGAAGGTTTGTTAGCACTCCAAAATCCTCAGATGAAAAGGCAAGAATAAATGATTATTATGGCAGTGTCAAAATTACATGTTTAGAAAAATAAAACGTGGTTACATAAACTGTACAGAAATGTTCTTCACCTGGTATAAAGTGACTTCAGTGGAACAACAGATTACCCCAGCTGGGAACCTAGTCTTGAAACACAGGTCTGGAAGTCTGTCAGGAAAGGGCCTTTCCCTGGGATTTCTAGCACATCTTTATGAATGGAACCCAGAAATCACAAAAACTTATCAGAATATTTTATAATTGATAGCACATTGAGGGGATGATTTTAAACAGGAACTTCCTCAGGACAGGTACCAACTGGCTTGCACGGATTTTCTCTTTTACAGTGCCATGTATATACACAGTGCTACAAAAACAGTAACTTCAAAGCTATAGTTATAATAATATAAGAGTTGTCAACAGTCTACAAGCCTGGAAAATCTCAGTGCTTCTAAGTCCTATGATAGGTAGTCATATAAAAGTAAATGGCTTTCTAAAAGGTATAGTCTCTCAAAGCTCGATCAGAAAAAGAGTATCCTACCTCATTAAAAATGCACACAGTTAATTTTTCTGTACAGTATTTCGACATTGCAGAATATAATTGCCATAGCGACTTAAGCCAAGTTAGAATAAAAAAGTAAAACCAAACGTTCTGGCTTGATGGGTTTTGCTTGTGACCAGAACAAGTGTTTTTAAGATTCTTTTTCCTGTGTGCATAATTGAATGGTTCTTAGCATCACCCAGAGAAATTATTTGAAGCTGAATATGAAGAAATGTGAGCAAGTTTTCATTTTCTCCTTTTCACTGTTTCTTTAACTGTTGCTGAAGATTTAAAATATCAAAGTGCATCAGCTATTGCCAGAGATGTTGGCACAAACTGGTGAATGCTTTGTTTGAATCACTCATAACTTTTTAAAACTTGAGTTCTTGTATTTCTCAATATGTTCTGTATGCACAGATGCTTTTTATATATAAACACTTTGTCCCCTTTATATGTCTTTGCTGATTTCACACTTGTAATACTTACATTCAGATCCCCAGAGTGTGTAAGCAGAATGATTGTCCCAGGAGATACATTGTCTGCCTTAGGTTTAGAAAGCTGTGAGTTGAAACCTTACTGGGTTTTCTTTATTAAATGTTCTGTGTGTCTGTTTAGCTTTCACTGTAATATTCTAAATTCTCACCACATAATTGGCTATAAACTGCCTGCCATCTGACTAGAATATTTCAGGGGTATTTTTTTTTTAGAAGATGATATAGAAGTAGGAGCAGAAGAGGAAGAACCTATCTAACTCTAATTTTCATGAAGTTTTATCTACATTTAAAGCATTGTATGTATTTTGTTTGAACTTTGTAATCCTTGACTAAAATGCTTAATTAACATCTTTTGGCAGCATCTATACTACGCTTCCATTAAATTAATGAGGCTGCATGGGCACCAACTGCTGGCTAATTTACAAAAAAATGTTTGTTTCTGCATTTCCAAATGTTCTGTGTAACCTAGCAGATAATCCTGTTGGCTTTGTGGTTTCTAGTCCTCTTTGTGTGCTCACATTTAAAACAAACCACTCTATTATCATCATCTGTTTTCCTGTCAATATGCTTAGCATGAAAAAAAATCCCCATCTCCTTCACTGTTTTTCTTAGATACACTGGGTAATAGTGTGAAATTAGCCCCATTGTTATCCTACTGCAGGTCTCTCCTCTCCCTTTCATTGTTGGACCAATTTATGGACACCTGCATCTCTCAGTGTCTATCTAGCACAGGAATTCTCAACCTTTTTCTTTCTGTGCCACCCCTCGCCCCAGCACGCTATAAAAACTGCATTTATCACCTATGCCACAACAACATATAAAAACATGGCTGGCATTAGGAGGTAGCAAGCAAGAAAATCACCTAGGGTCCCACACCACAGGGCGGGGGCCAGTAAGCTACCTTCCTCAGGCTTTGACTGATTAAGCCATAAAAGAAATTGCTTAGATTGTGGAATCTTCATCATTGGAGGTTTATAGGAGCAGGTTAGACAAACATGTATCAGAGACCATCTTGATGCTTTGTCCTGCCATCAGTGCAGGGGACAGGACTTTGAATACCTCTCGAGGTTCCTTCCAGTTTTGGTTTTGAATGATTCTATGATACTCCCTTTGTCTAAGAGATAGAGGGGATGTTATTTAGGCTAAAAGCTGCCTATCACATAGTGCAAAGGCACCCTCTTGTTCCCAGGAAATTGACAGTTTCAGATTTGGTTCCTTTCTCCCTTGTGGAGGGAAAGAGTTTTAATTAATCAGTGGTAAAGGGACACAGAACTGGGCTAACACCCAAACTGACATAGCTAACTTTTTCTTCTTACATAACCTATTGTAGGCAGTTATATAACTTCCATTCTGTAGATGAGGGAAAGGTGTCTCAAAATATTCACTGTATTAATCTTCACTACAGGGAAGGAACAGGTATTGCCTTATTTTGTAGATGGGGAACTGAGACAAAGAGAGAGCCTAAGTGACTTGACTACTGGCAGAGCAGTGATTGAAGCCTGAGTCCTAGGATACCACTTTATACACCTGACCATCCTTCCTAGCTACGGGTGACTCTTGCTGAAGAGAGAACACCCTGCTGACACTGAGTGCATGTGCCTTTTCACTGAGTCATCCTCCCTGCCTTTGCTGCCCTACCCAGCTGCCTTTTAAAACTTGCTCTTATTTCTCATGATGGGATCCAGCTGGCTTGCTCGGTGTTGCAGTACTCCTGTCAATTGCAGTTTGGGACAGGACTGTCTATCTGCCTGGTTGTTATGGAAAATACCATACAGAGAGTGGCTTTGCAAGCGGATCTCTCTCATCTGGTGTTTCATTTTCCCTTTCATGTTGCTTGCCTTGCCTCTGCTTGTGTTTACAAGTCTTCTAGCTTTGAGGCTCCCACCACAGAATTGTTTCGCTTTGATATCATTTTTTTCCCCATTGTCTAGTTTCAATAGAAGTTGTTTTGGCAGTTTTTTGAAAGTGCAGTTTTATCATTATTGCCCAAATAAGCATAACAGACATTCTAGTGAATTCCAGATCTCGACTGCATGGCTCAAACCACAAACATGTTTCTCCATCTCCTTTTTATCTGAAAATGCAGTCGCATTGTGAACCCATGTTTTGTTGTTTGGAAAGCATAATTTCTCATTATTTGTTGTGATGCTTTTACGTAGCTAATTCAGTTTAGGATTGTAAACACTGGCTATAAATAATAGCATTGATTAATTTCCCGGCATGGATGAATATGAGAGCTCATACAGTAAACACAGACCCTTGCTAGTATATAAGTTTGGAGTGATACAATGGGAACAGTGTACATGAAATAACAAATGGCTAGGGACAATAGATTGGGAACGTCAATGCACCCTCTCTCATAATTCAAAAATAAAGGAGTATTCAATGAGACTATATTGAAATCTGATAAAGGAAATGCTTTTTCACATAATGCAAAATTAGACTGTGGAATGCATTGTGGCCAAGAGCCTAACATCATTCAGAAAACAACTGGACACTTTTATGAGTAGCGAGTAAGGGATTCTGTCAATGCTTGCCCTGTAAATTTGAGGTACTAGGGTACCATGTGGTTTGGTTCAGATCCCTGACACCAGTAGCCAGCCCACATAGTCTTAGCCAGGTTTGCACCAGCCTAGTTACTCCTTGCAGGCTGATGCAAACAGCCCTTGCAGTTCCAACTCTCATCCAACCCATTCTCCTCACATTCTTAGGCCCAAAACACTCAGGGCTCATCTCCCCTACAGTATGGATCAATGCGGCTTGTAAAGATTCACTGAATCAATCACCGATCACTCTCCGTCAACTTTGGTACTCTAGCAGAACAAGATGAGTAAGGGGAGTAGGCGGGAGAGTTTTTTCTGTTGACTCCCTGCAGTGCAGACCCCCAGGTAAGTAGACCTATGCTACGTTGATTTGAGCTGTGCTACTAATCTTACTCCAATTGTGTAGCTTAGATAGACCTGTCCTTGTAGTGTAGATCTACTCTCAGATTCTTTCCCAATGGTTCATCACTCCTGAAGGCGTGACACTAGTTATCCCTTCAGTTATTAGTTTACTTTGGGATACATCCTACACTGAGTTTGCATAACAGAAACTTGCTAAGACTAAAAACAAACAAAAAGTTTATTTTCTAGAAAGAGTCAAAGATGAACGATCACCTGTCAGAGGCTCCAAGATCTAATAATAGATCCCAATCTACTGTTTGACGACCACTGCTGTAGCGGCTCCTACGCTAAGCTCTAGAAGATCCCAGGTTCAAATCCACTTGGTGGTGGTTACAAAACCATTACCCTAGAATACATATGCCCGAACAAAGGGAACAACATCTATTTCTGGCTTTCAGTGTTCACTTTAAAAAAATCTAGCCTTACAGTTGTGAAGAAAACATGCCCTAAGGCTATACTATTTGTGGACTGTCTTCCTGAGTTTGCAAGCTGCCTGAAACCACAGCTTTAGAACATAAGAATGGCCATACTGCCTCAGACCAAAAGTACATCTAGCCCACTATCCTATCTTCCAACAATGGCCAATGCCAGATGCTCCAGAGGAAATGAACAGAACAAGGAATCATCAAGTGATCCCTCTACTGTTGTCCATTCCCAGATTCTTACAAACAGAGGCTAGGGACACCATCTCTGCCCATCCTGGCTAATTGCCATTGATGGTCCTATCTTCCACGAATCTATCTATCTCTTTTTTGAATGCTGAGCCTTCACAACATCCTCTGGCAAGGAGTTCCACAGGTTGGCTGTGCGCTGCATGAAGAAATACTTCCTTTTATTTGTTTTAAACCTGCTACCTATTAATATCATTTGCGGTATGTCTAGACTACATGCCTCTGCTGACAGAGGCATGTAAATTAGACATACCGACATAGTCAATGAAGCGGGGACGTAAATATCCCCCGCTTCATTAGAATAAAAATGGCCACCGCATTGTGCCGGCTCAGCTGTTTGTCGGCACAAAGCAACAGTCAAGACGAAGATCAGTCGGCAAGGAAAGGCTTTGCCAACCAATCCTGTAAACCTCATTGCAAGAGGCATAAGGGATCGGTCGGCAAAGGCTTTCCTTGCCGACCGATCCCCGTCTTGACTGCCGCTTTGTGCCAACAAACAGCTGAGCTGGCACAATGCGGCAGCCATTTTTATTCTAATGAAGCGGGGGATATTTAAATACCTGCTTCATTGACTATGTCGGTATGTCTAATTTACATGCCTCTGTTGGCAGAGGCATGTAGTCTAGACATACCCTTGGTGACCCCTACTTCTTGTGTTATGGGAAAGAGTAAATAACTTCTTTATTCACTTTCTCCACACCAGTGGTGATTTTATAGACCTCTATTATATCCTCCCTTAGTCATTTCTTTCACAAGCTGAAAAGTCCCAGTCTTGTTAATTTCTCCTCATATGTCAGCTGTTCCAGATCCCTAATCATTTTTGTTGCCCTTTTCTGAATTTTTTCTAGTGCCATGATATCTTTTTCAAGATAAGGTGACCACATCTGTACATGGTTTTATAGAGAATCATGGTTTTATAGAGAGGCAATACGATATTTTCGGTCTTATTCTCTATCCCCTTCTGAATGATCCCCAGCATTCTGTTTACTTTTTTGACTACTGCTGGACACTGAGTGGATGTTTTCAGAGAATTGTCCACAGTGACTCCAAGATCTCTCTCTTGAGTGGTAACAGCTAATTTGAATCCCATCATTTTATACATATAGTTGGGATTCTGTTTTCCACGATGCATTACTTTGCACATATCAACATTGAAGTTCATCTGCCATTTTGCCATTCTTTAAAAGGTATAAGCTATTGCATTCATATCCATGGCTATTGACTCTGGACCCTCCAGCTGATAAGGCTGTTGACCGTTATACTATGTAACAGATGAGTCAAGCACAGGAACAATCGGTTTTACACATACAGAATGGCAAATGACTGTCTAGGAAGGAGCACTGCAGAAAGGGATTTAGGGGTCATAGTGGACCACAAGCTAAATATGACACTTGCAAAAAAAGCAAACATGATTCTGGGTTGCATTAACAGGAGTGTTGTGAGAGAGACATGAGAAGTGATTCTTCTGCTCTACTCTGCACTGATTAGGCCTCAGTTGGAGTATTGTGTCCAATTCTGGGCACCACATTTTAGGAAAAATGTGGAGAAATTGTAGAAGGTCCAGAGAAGAGCAACAAAACTGATTCAAGGTCTAGAAAACATGACCTGTGAGGGAAGACGGGGGGTATGTCTACACTACCCCGCTAGTTCGAACTAGCGGGGTAATGTATGCATACCGAACTTGCTAATGAAGCCTGGGATTTGAATTTCCCGGGCTTCATTAGCATAAAGCCGGCGCCGCCATTTTTAAAAGCCGGCTAGTGCGAACCCCGTGCTGCGCGGCTACACGCGGCACGGGCTAGATAGTTCGAACTAGCTAGCTATTCCGAACTATCTGTACGCCTCGTGGAACGAACTAGCGGGGTAGTGTAGACATACCCTGAAAGAATTGGGCTTGTTTAGTTTAGAAAAGATAAGACTGAGAGAGGACATGAAAACAGTTTTCACGTTCCTAAAAAGGTTAAAGGAGGAGGGAGAAAAATTGTTCTTATTGGCTTTTGAAGTTAGGACAAGAAGCAACAGGCTTAAATTGCAACAAGGGAGGTTTAGGTTGGAAATGAGGAAAAACTTCCTAACTGTCAAGGTGTTAAACACTAGAATAAATTGCCTATAGAGGTTGTGGAATCTCCATCACTGGAGTTATTTAAGAGCAGGTTAGACAGACGTCTATCAGGGATGATCTAGACACTGCTTGGTCCTGCCGTGAGGGCAGGGGACTGGACTCAGTGACCTCTCAAGGTCCCTTCCAGTTCTAGGATTGTATGATTCAATGATTTGATGAGTAAGGGAAAGAAAACACACAAAGAATTAGATGGAAAAATAAGCATAAAGATAAAACTTCAGACTTTACACTTACACATTAGTAAAAATCCCTTTTCTAATACATAGCCTTTGAAGAGTTTCACAGTCCACTGGCTATGAGAGTGGAGGGGGGCACAGTCTAGCCTTTATAGATAGCTTCCCATCTGTCCATTGATATGATGATGATTTAACTTCAAACACATCCCATTTTCTAAAAGTTTGCAGCATAAGCAATGTTTAGGGCAGCCTGGGGGCCAAGTGCCCCCTCCCAGATTTCTGCCTAGTCTGTTGGGGTGGTTGGAGAGAAGATCTGTTCTTCTCCCACTGTACCTGCCTCTTGGAACATTTAGCCCCTGTCCTTGGCACCTGGGCCTGGGTATGGAGTGGAAGGGGTGGGATTGGAGAGTGGAGCCCAGGCCAGCCCTGCAAAGGATGGGAGAGGACTTGGGCCAGTCTTGTGAGGTGTCCTGTTTTTTCTTTGAGAAATATGGCCACCCTAAGCAGTCACCAGTTTTTCAACCATGTGAGAAGCATCCATGCCACTCCCTCTCTGGGCCTGGCTACCAGAGACAGGGACTGAATGTGCTGGAGGAGAGGAAGTGGAGTGTGAGGATAGAGTTCCCCCCTTCTCTTCCTCCCCTCTCCCCCCCGCTGCCATCTCCCACTCCTCACAGATAACTCTGGTGGGGTGAGGAGAGCACAGTGGTCCCTGGGCTGGCAGGCCACTGGGGAAGGCGCTGGGCACAGGTTCCCTGGCTTCAATCTGCCAGGCCACGTCTGGGCCTAGTCAGGTCCATGCTACCTGCTCCTGGTCCCCCAGCTTCCCCCAGGAGCCAGTAGGATTGGTCCAGGAAGGTAGGACTGGAAGTTCCTCCCAGTGGGGACACAGAAGGCATTCGTGCTGTAGTTCAAGGATTTTGAATCCTTTGAGTTAGCATGTGTCGTATAACTATACAATGTAATATTCATGCTACCCCACTGTTGAATTCTTCTCATTAAAAGATTTATTCCTGTGGATCCCTCATAGTCCGGATAATTCATTTTTTCTGAGTAGTCACATTGTGGGAGTGCTCAAAGTGTGTGTGTGTGTGTGTGTGTGTGTGTGAGAGAGAGAGAGAGAGAAAGGGGGAGAGGGAGTGTATGTTGTGGGTGGGGACAAAAGCGCTGGAAAATAATGGACAGCTGTTCAAGATATGCGAAGGATCAGAATGAGATTGGTGATGGTGGTATTTTAAGGCCTGAAAGAAAACTACAGTGCTTAGTTAGAACATCCTGTATAATCGAAATGTTAACTTGATAAGTAAGAATGTGGTCCAGCTGATGTTTAAAAGACTCACATGTTAGTGAATTGTATAAATGGCTTTGCAGTGAGAGGTACCATCTTACTGTTAATTTTCCCTGAAGCATCAATCTGAGGCAAGTTCATCATCATCGTGTTTCCATTATGCCTCTGGCATTTAGGGCAGTGATAAAGTTCCTCCATTCCGGTCTGTTTCTGGTGAATCTCTCAGTGGTTCCCTAGCTGTGTCCCAGGGTTAGAACTATGCAGTCCAGCACACAAATTGAGTATTCCATTAAAATATTGAATTTATTTGCCCAAAGTCATCATTCCATTTTAGCACTATAGGTGTGCACAGCACTTGAATGAAAAATAGAAACAGCCACATTCTGTGCCTTGTGAAGCTTGTAGTGTATCTGATCCCACAAACTTTAGGGAACTACCCACAGCATTAACATTATTTTATACTCTAGTGGAATTACTCATGGAAGTGAGCACTGCTCTTAGTTGTAAGTGTTCACAAGCATTGGAGAGTGTGCCAAGAAAGCTCTCATGTGCTTAATACAAACACAAAAATCCATAAATCTTCAGTTTATAACACTAAAAAATCTAAGTTAAAGTTAATCCATGAGTTCAGTGCTGAGGTTGCATTTGAGAGGAGGAAAAAAACAAGGCCTTCTGTGTTCTCTGGCGCAGAGCAGCAGCAGTGTTCAAACATTCCCAGTAGCGCTAACTGCATGATAACTGTCCATGCTAAGTTGTGGGAGCTGCCGTGGAAGCATGTGCAGATTTAGCTAAGCATGGAAGAGGCACCTGGCTGTTCTGATACCTCAGCATCTGAGAAGAGAGAGTTTTTTCCATATAAAAACCCCGTGCCGCGCGGCTACACGCGGCACGGACTAGATAGTTCGGATTAGGCTTCCTAATCTGAACTATCTGTACACCTCGTTCCACGGATTAGGAAGCCTAATCCGAACTATCTAGTCCGTGCCGCGTGTAGCCGCGCGGCACGGGGTTCGCACTAGCCGGCTTTTAAAAATGGCGGTGCCGGCTTTATGCTAATGAAGCCTGGGAAATTCAAATCCCGGGCTTCATTAGCAAGTTTGGTATGCATACATTACCCCCCTAGTTCGAACTAGGGGGGTAGTGTAGACATACCCAGATTGCTTTAAATTATGCCAGTTTGGAATAGCCAGAATCCAGTAGCATTCTGGTCATGTCCCAGCATTCCCTTTACTCTAGAGCAGGCCTGCCAACTGAGGGGGAAAGGGAGCAATTTGAATCACTGGGCTCCAGGGATCCTTGCCACTGCCGATACTACTATGGCAGCTGCCGTAGCTGGAGCCCCAGCCTTTTAAATCACCTTCAGAGCACCGTGTCACGCACTCTGCACAGCATTGAGGGCTGGGGCAGGCAGCACTGAGTGCTGGCTGTGCCCAGCCCCATCCCTTTTGCCTAAGGCCCCACCTCTTTCAGGGCATGGAGCCACACACCCTCTTGCCCGAGAGCCCACAGAAGCTGTCAGCTCCCCTGTCTTAGCACTAACCTGGATTGATGGTATATGAGTAGGTATTGGCTCTAGTCAACTGACTTCTTCCCCACACAAGGGGAATTTTCAGCTGGTGAAATCTGACAAGTCTTGTTCCCCTGTATGCTGTCAGAGCTGTGCAGAGGCAGGGAGCAAGCAGACAATCCAGTTCTATAAGTGCAAGGTGCCATTTCATCATATCATTCAGAGAGAGAGAGAGCATTGAAAAAAAGGAGGACTGGAAAATTCAGTAATTACGAGTGCTGTCTTGCAATGGTAGAACACTTCCTGACTCAATTGGAAGAGCTAGTGAAGTCCTGCCAAGAATGGAACTGGGAGAAAAAATATTGTCAGGTGAGGAAATAAAAACTCTTCAGCATGGTTCCTCTTTGGGGGACTTCCTGGCACTTGGCAAAATATCGGGGACAAGTAATGAGAAACAGCACTGATAACTGCCAGCTATCTGGACATAAGCCCAGGCTGCTAATCATGTTGTGGAACAAAACATACTCTCTCAAGCTAGGAAGCCTCTTACCCTCCCTGAAGAGTTGAGAAAAACTAACAAATGAGGGAGGGAATGTCTGAAAACTGTCTTCAGGGAAATACAAGATTTCAGCCACCAGACTTACTCTTATCTGTGTTGCTACTTCCATTCTACCTAAACATCTCCAATCAATCATCTTACAGTAATTTATTGTGAAATGATGTTTGCTTTAGTTTTAAACTAAGGGACAGAAGGAGGGTGAAGAGATAAAACTATGTCAGAGGAATACATAAAACTTCAGAGCCCAGTTCTGGAGTTAATGGGGCCATTTGTGTGATGAAAGTTTGTGACATCAAAGTGTTACTCTGGTGGGGCTGTCCTGGCTGGGTCGCCTCATAGGGCATATCTACACTGCAAGATTATTTCAAAATAACATCTACGCAGCAAGCCTGTTATTTCGAAATAATTTTGAAATAATGGGATTCTTATTCCGAAATGGGTAACCCTCACTTCACGAGAAATAATGCCTATTTTGAAATAGTGCATTTCAAAGCGGAAGCGCCCAGGTGCAGCCTGGAATCAGCGGGACTTCCCGCTGGCCTGGGCTCCACACGGCATTCCAACTTTGAAATGCATAAGAGCCCCAGCTGGGGCTTTTATACATTTCAAAGGCAGAATGCTCAAGTGCCTATCGACTAGTCAGCTGGAGTCTCCAGCTGATCCTGGGCTCCAAGCAGTGCTGCCACTCTGAAATGCCACAGCTGATCCTGGGCTCCATCTGGCATTTCAAAGTGGCAGCGCTGCGGAACCCTAGGCTCCAAACAGCTCTGCCACTTTGAAATGCTGTGAGGAGCCTGACGCCGGGCTCTCTGTGGCATTCAAAGTGGCAGCACACAGAACAGCTCACTCCAGCCTCCATGCAGCACTGCTACTTTGAAGTACCCTCCTTTTCTCCCCTCTTCCCCCCACTGCCTCTGTTTGATAGAGGCAGCAAGGGGGGGAGCAACTAATTGACTATCCTGTCGACTATCTGATAAGCATTTGCTTATCGAATAGTCGACTAGTCCTTTACATTCCTAGTGTGGACATGCTATTTCGCTAGAGATCTGCACTATTTTGATGGGGATTTGTGGTGTGGACGCGCTATTTTGAAATAGCTATTCCGGGAGTTATTATTCCAAAATAAGTGCATAGTGTATATGTACACTGAGTGTATTACATTCTGCTTCCTGAAGCTCCTTGACATTCTCACTGGGTCTTTTAATTTTCCTACATTTCTGTGTTATTCCACAGACTGGCTAGTATAATTATTGGGGCTTTTATCTCCACTGTAATATGGTTTGCAATTATAATTTATTATTTATTATAAGCTGAATCTCCCAAATCCAGAACTCTCTGATCCAGAACTCATCATCATAATCATGGATGATGCCAGACCAGGGAGCCCCAGAGGCGAGGAGCACGAGCCAGCTGGGAATCCTGAAGGTGCTGGGAGCCCCAATTGGGCTGGCAAGGGCAGGTCCTGCACTGGGTGGGGAGTCCAGCACCATGGAGCCCCAGCAGCAGCCAGGAGAAGTCTCCAGCCCCAGCTGGGAACCCTGGCTTCAGCGGGGCCATCACCAACTCGGAGGAATCCCTTGCCCCAAACCCTGGCAGAAGCAGGACCAGTGGCGGCCAGGGGGACTCCCCAATGAGGAGTGGGGCCTGTTGTGGCTGGAGAGTCCCAGCCCAAGGAGACTGAGCCCAGGAGCCTCAGCATGGGGCTAACAGCAAGGAAGAAAGCCCAGGCTCCTGGGATCCCCACAGTCCAGAGAGGATCCTTGACTTCACTTGATCTGGCAAACTCGCTGATTCGGAACCACTTAAGCCCTGAGAGTGCTGGGCCAGAGTGGTCAAACCTGTTGCGTTATAATAATCCAACATTATTACATCATGGTGATTTTCTTTAAAAAAAAATAGCCTTTACAGCATACGAGATAAAAGGAGATAGCTACTACAGTATCTAAAATGTAGCTCCATGAGCCACCAATAAATTTTATTCTATAGGTTTGGGTTGTCAGGAGCTTTGTTAAACCTTCCTCAAAATTTCATTCATTCGTTCTCCTTGACTTTCCTTAAAATTCTTGCAGTATTAAAGAGTGCTGTCTTCTGGAGGTCATTGATCATGATGTCTTGCATTCCTGACACATTGAACTATTCATTCATATCCTTAAGAATCAATCCAGGTGCTCCAATAAATTCCAGGGATTATTTTTGTCTTTGTTTTCCATAATTGCTCCACTTCAGGGTGTCAGTCCCCGTAATACACGAGGTTCGAAGGGATGCCGGAAAGGATGAGACCACAACTGGGGGTTTCAAAAAGCACAAACTGATTTTATTTTGATGGCGCCAGACAATCATCAGAACAAAAATTAAACAGATTTCCAGACAACACAAAACAATTCCCTGAGGCTTTTCTAAATCACAATAATTTCCAATAACTGCCCAGGGGTTAGGAACAGTTGAATTAACACTGGTATTATCCATAGGGCTGATTATTTACACAACTTTATACAAGGAAACAGTAAAAAACCTAAACCACAACTATTTATAAACTAACTTAGTAACTTTTTAGCCACTGTCACTTGGCAAGCAATAAGGACAACTAAGAAATCAATTAGGATAGGGATGATGTTGGGGGGGGGGGTGTTATACCAGTTCTGGAGACAGCAGGAACACAAGTACCGGTCACACGCTCATAAACTGTCTCCACTCGGGTCGACCAACTCGGAGTACGCTCAGTAAGACTCGAGCGGGGGTTGCAAGGCGTCTGGGTGATCAGGCCAGGCGTTCACTCAATGCGAATCCCCAGTGAGAGAGAGGCTGCCTGCCTGTTTTATTGCCTGTGAACTTATCACCCCATAGGTTGGTTTTTGCTGCAGTGGGTGGAGTAGCAGGCCTGAGCACCAGTCAGCCCACTGGCTGATCTGTTACTGCAATGGGTGGAGCGAGCAGGGGAAGATTATTAATTTACATGCCCTTATATGGAAAACACTCCACCTCACAGACAGAGCCCCCTATACCAGCCTCAGAGGTATTACAGGCTATGGCTCCCTGTGACGGGCAGCCATTTCTGATGTTCTGTCTCGGACACAGGGAAGAGTTCTTCCTACGTCAATCACTTCTTTTCTTGTTGCATTTCTGTCTGATAGTATGGCAATATCAATTGACATGGTCTATTTGTCTTCTTTTGTATAACTATTATATCCCATTTGCCCTCACCATTTGGTCTGTGATAATTGTCAGATTCCATAAAATCTTAGCTTCTTCATTCTTTAGTGTTCTTTTAATTCACTGGCTGCAATACCATATGTTGTATTTAAATCTGTACTGGATATAGAGGTGCCAATGTAGACACTTGTCAACCTCATTGTGTCTGTTCATATATTCTCTCCCAGCCAGGCCCCTGTACACACACAAAACATGTTTTACTGTCTTTTCCTTTCTGGAACACGTTCTGTATTTTGGGCAGCAGTTCTGTTGGCTAATGTTTGTTTTGAATGTACGACTTAAGGACTACCCCTTGTACATTCATAACAAGCTTATCTATCTTTTGAAATATCCTTCTGCAAGCCATGATTTTGTTAATTCTCAATTGCTAGAGAGTTTGATCTCTCTCTCCACCAATGTCCATGTACTGATTTCTGTGTAAATCTTTGAAGTCTTCCTTTGATGAGTTCATTTCTCCTTTCCTTATTCTTTCTTTGGTCGTGATGCATACTTGGCCATCACTTGTTATCATGGCTAGATGATCTTTCATGCTGGCTGATTATTTATTGTCAAAGGGGCACGGGCTGGCTACGGTGCCCGTGCCAGGTGGAAGCATGCCAGCACCCAGCCAGCAGACCCTGCACCTGGCACGGCTCGAGCCAGCCACCCGATGCCCCCCATCCTCCCCCTCTTCCCAGGACCAGGCTGGCGGCTCCGGGGAGCTTGCCCAGGACCACAAGAGGTGGGCACCCGCCTGGTCCAGTGCAGACATCGTGGACCTCGTCTACGACCTCCGCACTAGACACAGGAAAGCGGCCGTCTAGGGCAGGAGAGCTGCCAGCCTGGCCACCCAGGAGCAGGTTGGCATGAAAATCAAGGTGGTCCACTGAGACCCCCGACCCTGAGCCCTGAGCTTAGAATGGCCATACTGGGTCAGACCAAAGGTCCATCTAGCCCAGTAGCCTGTCTGCCAACAGCAGCCGACCCTAGGGACCCTGGAGGGTATGGACCAAAGACTGTGACCAAGCCATTTGTCTCGTGCCATCCCTCTCCAGCCTTCCACAAACTTCGGGCAGGGACACCACTCCTACCCCCTGGCTAATAGCACTCCATGGACCCAACCTCCATGACTTTATCTCACTTCTCTTTAAACTCTGTTCTAGTACTAGCCTTCACAGCCTCCTGCAGCAAGGAGTTCCACAGGTTGACTATTTGCTTTGTAAAGAAGAACTTTCTGTTATTAGTTTGAAGCCTGCTACCCATTTCTTTCCTTTGGTGTCTTCTAGTCCTTCTATTATGGGAACTAATGAAGAACTTTTCTGTATGCATCCTCTCCACCCCACTCGTGCTTTTATAGACCTCTATCATATCCCCCGTCCATCTCCTCTTTTCTAAGCTGAAAAGTCCCAGTCTCTTTAGCCTCTCTTCATATGGGAACTGTTCCCAACCCCTCATCATTGTAATTGCCCTCCCCTCTCCCACCCTCTCTCTTCCCCTCTCCCACCTCCTCTTCGCAGTCTCCCCCAGTTTTGTTCAATAAAGACAGATTCTATTTTTGAACACAATTGTCCTTTATTTTGTACATCAGGAAGGGGGGCTAGGGAGGGGTAAGTGGAAGGAGGTGAGGGAGGAATGGGGTACGAGCCCCTGATGGGGAGGACTGGGCTGGCTCTGCGGGCTTTTGGGGGTGGAATCTCTCCTGCAGCCCCCCAATTGCCCCCTCTCCCCAGATGGCAGCCTGTGGCAAGTGCAGCCAGTCTGATGGCCGAGTGCGGTGATGTGTCCAGTGCGTGTACTCCGGGCAATCCAAGACAGGACTGCTTTGCCAGCGGGACACCCCTGAGAACTGTCTTTCCAGGGTGGGGGTTGGGTCCCTTTAAGCACAGCCCTCGGCTAGCCTGAGACAGCAGCTCCACGCTCTAAGTCCTCATCTGGTGCCCTGATGGCACTGCTTCCGGCCATCCTTAACCCCAGTTCAGGGTCCACTCTGTGTGGACATGCTAGTTCGAATTAGCAAAACGCTAATTCGAACTAATTTTTTAGTCTGGATGCGTTAGTTCGAATTAGCTTAGTTCGAATTAACTAATTCGAACTAAGTTAGTTCAAATTAACGCTGTAGTGTAGACATACCCTAAGGTACTATCAGACGTCTTATTCTTTGAGTTGTGCGTAAAGTAATTCTTTAATATACTTTTCTCACATTTTCTTTGACTTCCTTATTTTGTAACTCTTATAGTTCCCTTCCTGAAAGATATTTGTAGATGCCATTCTGAGAGAGAGATTGGACAACACTTTAGTTAACTTCTAATCCATCTGTTTGCCCCAGTTTTCTCATACACACCAATGCACATGTAGCCAAGTCAACCCCTAGCTTTATAGTTTCACCAAACTCTTCCACACATATCAATCTCTTTTTGTGACCAACCATATAGTTTCAGGTCATACATGTATAACAAATACTTAACTAGTTGTTTCTTTACTGATATGATAAGCACAATTTATCTCACAGAGTATCTATCTCATTGTTGATAAGGAATTCCCTTAAAAATTACTCTTTTAATTTGGACCCTCTCAACAATTCCCTTCCAGGTAGAGTAAACATTCCAGATAAATATAGATTGCTGCAGATAAAAATGATATTTGAATGAACCTTGTGCATTTTCGATGTCTCCCTTATACACAAATTGTGAATTTCTGTTGTATGTTTTTTGGCAATTTTGTCCACACCATCTCTACATTTTTGGTTTTTGTTTGCATCTTCTGTGAGCTTCCTAAGGTAATCTTTTACCCTTATCATGTTTAACATGGAGTTATTTTGGTCAGGAGGCAGCTTTCCAGATCACCTTTGCCAGAACTGCCATTAGAAATTTCCTTATAGTCCTTAAACACATCATTAGTCTACAATGTAAATGATGACTGTATTCTTTCTTCTGAGGATTGTTCTCCTTTTCTCCATCTACCTTGCATAGCCATTCTTCAGACATTTATTAAGTTGTTAAAATAAAGTCATGGCGTGAGGTTAGGTGTTTCAGACAGAATTCATGCATCCCATCTGGTCTGGGTGTTTTCCAATTTTACATTCCACTCAGGACCTCATTTCTTTCTTTCTTTTATATTCCTATGTATTTCTCTGTTGTTTTAATCTTCCACTGTCTGACTATGTTGTATATCATATGAAAAAGAACAATTTAAAAATTACAAAACCCTGTGGTCTAGACACACCCCAAGTTACCAGGGCAACATGAAATACATCCTAGAATGTCCAAGAAGCTAAACTGAGAAGATATTTGAACCATTAGTGATAGTCTTCAAATAGTCATAGAAGACACAGGTGAAATTGCAGGAAAATGGAAAATGGCAAACATGGTGCCCATCTACATAAGGAAATGAGGTCAATCTAGGAATTACAGGCTAGTCAATTTAACTTCAGTACCCTTAAAGATAATGGAGCAAATCATTAAGCAGTCAACATAAACTATGTCAGCGTGGTCTTATCAAGAACAATTTGTGTCAAATCAACCTAATAGTTTTCTCTAAGGGTATGTCTACACTACCCCCTAGTTCAAACTAGGGGGGGTAATGTAGTCATACGGAGTTGCAAATGAAGCCCGGAATTTGAATTAAGGGATAAGTTCTGGGTCCAGTTCTGTTCAATAACTTCATCAATGATTTAGACAGTGGCATACAGAATACGCTAATAAAATTTGAAGAAAATATCAAGCAGGGAAAATGTGCAAGTGCTTTGGAAGATAGGATTGAATTCAAAGTGATCTGGACAATCTGGAGAAATGGGCTTAAGTACATAGATTGGAATTCAATAAGGACAAATTCAAAGTACTTCACTTAGGAAGGAACAATGAACTGCATATGTGTAAGATGAAAAATAACTGCAGAGGATGGAAAACTGCAGGACGGGATCTGAGGATCATAGTGGACCACAAGCTAAATATAAATCAAGAGTATAACACTGCTGCAAAAAAAGCGATCATCCCAGGATGTATTAGCAGGAGTGTTGTAAGCAAGACACAAGAAGTAATTCTTCTGCTCTACTCTGCACTGATTAGGCCTCGGCTCTAGTATTGCATTGAGTTCTGGGCACCACACAGCAAGAAAGATGTGGACAAATTGGAGAAAGTCCAGAGAAGAGCAACAAAAATTATTAAAGATTGAAAAAATGGGTCTGTTTAGTCTGGAAACAAGAAGACTAAGAGGGGAAATGTTGGTAGTTTCCAAGTACATAAAAGGTTATTACAAAGGGGAGGGAGAAAAATGTTCTCCTTAACTTCTAAGGAGAAAACAATAAGCAAGAGGCTTAAATTGCAGTAAGAGCAGTTTCAATTGCACATTAGGAAAAATTTCCTAACTATCAGGGTAATTATTCTCTGGAATAAATTGATGAGGGAAGTTATAAAATCCCCATCATGGGAAGTTTTTAAGAGCTGGTTAGACAAAGACTTGTCAGGAATAGCCTATATGATACTTAGTCTTCCCATGAGTCCAGGGCACTGGGTTAGAAGAGTTTTTTAGGTCCCTTCCAGTCCTATGATTGTGTGATTCCATAATTAAAAAACCTATTTATTTACTGGCTCTCCATTTTTTCCTGCTCTGCTTTTAATATTGATCTGATCAAAGAATTTCTTAAGGTCTCTTGTGAAGAGTCTGTTCCTTTGACTCTGACAAATTATTATTATTATTATTATTATTAAATTCCATATGGCTGTCCCTCACTTCAATTTTGTGAGCAAATTACGCATCCATAACCTGATGCTGAATCTTTTGGTAACACCAGCCTCTGAACACTATGTAAACACTTTTAGAAAATTGTAGCATGAAAATGAAAGGTCTGGAATCACAATGACTTGTTGGATCATATAAAGGGCTTCTTCAAGGAGCAGGTTTTTAGATCTGTGCTAATTAATATTGGATGGAAGGCATTCTGTTTAATTATGGATGAGAGTGCTCCTTTTAAGTGCACCTTCCGATTAAATGAAGAGATCATTATTACCATTAATGTTATTATTTTATACACTCTCCATTAATGCACCTTTTCCCTCCTCCCTCCAAACATCAGGTCACATTTCAACAAGACGGCTGTTGTTTTCCCACATTCTCTTTTAATTATCACTTTCTCTCTTCACCAATCCAGGGGGGTGACACTGGGATCTCGCTCAGGCTCACAAGGAGTTGGAAATATTCTGCAGCCATTGTTTTACTGAATCATTTCTGGAAGCTTGGTGCAAATTGATACCAATTCCAGGGAGAAACCAATTTAAACCAATATCCAGGGAGAAAGATCTCTGAGAGGCTGTTTTGCTTTGTGGGCAACATATGAAGCCAGGACCTCATCTTTCCTTTGCTCACACCATTGTTCTCATGTTTTGGAGCTGATTTTGGAGCCACCTGCTCTATCTTTTCACTTTGTTCTAAATGTGTTGTTTTGCATTAAAATGGGACTGATTTCTATGGCAGCTGATCAGTGTTCATCTTGGGCTTGGTGATTGCCACTGTGTGGCACACCATGGCTAACTGAAACTTTACGAGCTTCAGAGGGGTAGCTGAGTTAGTCTGTAACTGGAAAAACTTAAAAAACAACAAATAGTCTAGCAGCACCTTAAACACTAACAAAATATATATATGGTATCATGAGCTTTCGCTTTGTCTGAAGAAGTAGTTTGTATCCATGAAAGCTCATGGTACTATCATGGTATCCTACTGTAAGCACCTACTGTAAAGCACCTATCAGAAGGAGGCACTTACTAGTGGTCACAGTACTGAATGGGTCACAGCTGAGGCTGCCAAATTCAGGGCAGACCACTGTAAAAGACAGCAGACTCACACCACACTGGTGATTATTCTATCATTATATCATAGATTCTCAATCATGGGTATGTGTACTGCTTTGGGTACACAAAGGTCTTCCAAGAGGTATGCAGCTCTTCTAGATATTTGTCTAGTTTTACAATAGGCAACAAAAAGAAAAAGCACTAGCAAAGTCAGCACAAACTAAAATTAAGTACAGCAATGACTTGTTTATATTGCTGTATACGCTATGCACCGAAATGTAAGTACAATATTCCTATTGCAATTGATTTATTTTATAATTATATAGTAAAAATGAAAAAGTAAGCAAGCAGTATTTCAGTAATAGTGTACTGTGACACTTTTGTATTCCTATGTCTGATTTTGTAAACAAGTTGTTTTAAGGTGAAGTGGAGTTTAGATGTACACAAGACAAATCAGACTCTTGAAAGAAGTTCTTGTAGTCTGGAAAGGTTCAGAGCCACTGCATTAGATTATACCAAGCTAGTAACAAAAGTAACTTCTGTCTCACTATACCAGTTAACAAGAAATCAAAAATACAGTCTCCTTAGACATTCCAGATTTGGCTCACCAGCCAGACACTAGGCTTTATGATGAGTAGTTACTGAAAACCAATTTCATCAAATTCGGAGTCCTTCTAATTCCAAGGGATCAGCCACTTAGCCAGGTCTATACAGAACTCAGATTCTGCCTAGTAATCACACTGGTGTCAATCATTTAGACACTAAAACATTAATAATAACAGAAGAGAAGAAAGTTATAAATGGTTAATTGATCAGATAACACATGTCTACACTGGGGAGTTATTTTGAAATAACAAGTCCCTTATTTCAAAATAATAAGGCAAGTGTATACACTACCAAGCCCGATATTTCAAAATAAGGGGCTTGTTATTTCAAAATAATAACTCCTGCTTGTGAAGAGAAATAAGCTTGTTTTGAAATAATAACCTGGTAGTGTAGACATAGCCATATACATGTGATTTTTCAGTGCTCATAGGTCACAATCATAGCTCATAGGTCAGTGATGGAATAAACTTCTTGCTTGCAAGAGCCTCCCTGGTAACTTACAAAAGATTGGAAGGTTTTCTGTCCATAGCTCAAAATGCTCCTTTTAGATGTAAATCCACAGTCGAGAAAATCAGAGTGGAAAAGAGGCAAAATGGGGATATTTCAAAAGTTTTTATATACTCTTATATATAAAATCATCTGTAAACACTTGGAAGGTAGCAAGATGATAGGGAACAGCCAGCATGGATTTGTAAAGAATAAATCATGTCAAACCAATCTGATAGCTTTCTTTGATAGGATAACGAGTCTTGTGGATAAGGGAGAAGCAGTAGATTTGGTACCTAGACTTTAGTAAGGTGTTTGATACAGTTTTGCATTATATTCTTATCAATAAACTAAGCGAATACAACTTTGATGGGGCTACTATAAGGTGGGTGCACAACTGGCTGGATAACCATACTCAGAGAGTAGTTATTAATGGTTCACAATCCTGCTGGAAAGGTATAACCAGTAGGGTTCTGCAGGGGTCTGTTTTGGGACCGGCTCTATTCAATATCTTCATCAATGATTTAGATATTGGCATAGAAAGTACACTTATTAAGTTTGCAGATGATATCAAACTGGGAGGGGTTGCGACTGCTCTGGAGAATAGGATCATAATTCAAAATGACCTGGACAAATTGGAGAAATGGGAAGCGACTGTCTGGGAGGGAGTATGGCAGAAAGGGATCTAGGGGTTATAGTGGACCACAAGTTGAATGAGAGTCAGCAGTGAGATGCTGTTGCAAAAAAAGCAAACATGATTCTGAGATGCATTAAGAGGTGTGTTGTGAGCAAGACACAAGAAGTCATTCTTCCACTCTACTCTGCACTGGTTAGGCCTCATTTGGAGTATTGTGTTCAGTTCTGAGCACTGCATTTCAAGAAAGATGTGGAGAAATTGGAGAAGGCCCAGAGAAGAGCAACAAGAATGACTAAAAGTCTAGAGAACGTGACCTACGAAGGAAGGCTGAAAGAATTGGGTTTGTTTAGTTTAGAAAAGAGAAGATTGAGGGGGGACATGATAGCAGTTTTCAGGTATCTAAACGGGTGTCATAAGGAGGAGGGAGAAAACTTGTTCATCTTGGCCTCTGGGGATAGAACAAGAAGCAATGGGCTTAAACTGCAACAAGGGAGGTTTAGGTTGGACATTAGGAAAAAGTTCCTAACTGTCAGGGTAGTAAAACACTGGAATAAATTGCCCAGGGAGGTTGTGGAATCTCCATCTGTGGAGATATTTAAGAGTAGGTTAGATAAATGTCTATCAGGGATGGTCTAGACAGTATTTGGTCCTGCCATGGGGGCAGGGGACTAGACTCGATGACCTCTCGAGGTCCCTTCCAGTCCTAGAATTCTATGATTCTATGAATCTATTCTGTCATGTACCTGGAAATTGTCTCAAAAAAAGCTTGCAGCTTAGGGGCATGGAAAATTACTGGCCCAAGATGGAGTACAAGAGCAGATCACATGCTCTTAGATGCTTTGATGACCACAGAAGCATCCATTGCCCATATTCTTTCTGAGGCATCCTCAGGAAAGTTTACTGGGTGGGATGAGTTTCTTCTACAGCCCATAGTTAAAATGAAATGTCCTTAATGTACTATCGACATTTAGCTGTCTAGATTTGATGTTAATGTTATCTGGTTGGCCTTATCCAGGAATACAACACATGAGGAAGATATGAGTCTGTGGCCAATATTCGTAATTTTAGATATAATAATGATACACAGATTAACTAGGATAATTCTATTTGATAAACTGTAACATTGTCTGTACACGATTTGTTGCAATTGTGTAACAGTAAAAACATCTATGATATAAATCAGAGGTGGGCAATAATTTTTGAGAGGCGAGCACTCCAAGAATTTAGTAAGAGGTGAAGAGCCACAGTTTTCTGTGATATTAATGAAGAGAGCTTGGGGGCATAGGAGGGGATGTGGGGTTTGGGTGAAGGAGGGCATTGTGAACTGGGGCAAGGGACTGGAGTGAAGTGGGGGTGGAGAGTCTGGGAGGGGAGTTGGATGCAGGAGAGGATTTTGATCTGGTGGAAACATACAGGAGGGAGTGCAAAGAGCTTGGGTACAGGAGGGGATTGTGACCTGGGGTAGGGGTTTGGGGTGCGGGAGGGAGTGGGGTGGCAGGTGTTGGCTCTGGCCGAGAGGTACTTATTATAGGTAGCTCTTGCCTGGACTCCCAGTGGGGCCCTCCCTGGTTATTGTGGCAGGCTCCCTGGTTATTGTGGCCTTACATGCTACTCAAAGTGGCTGGCTGCTGGGGCCAGCATCTGTCTCTGTGCAATGCATCCCTTAGGTGGACAGGGCAGCACATTTCCACATGCTACACACACTTACAAGCACTGCCCCTGCAGCTTCCTATTGGCCAGTTTCTGGGTGCTGGGAGGATTGTGCTGGGGGCAGAGGCAGTGCACAGAGCTCTCTCTTCCCCCAAGCAGTGCACCCCACAGAGACATGCACCCTGATCCCAGCAGTTGGCTACTTTGAGCAACATGTGAGGCTGTGGCAGCTAAGGGCCTGCCCGAGCTGTGCCATGGCAGGATGGATCCAAATGTTTTGCGAGCTGGATCCGGCATGCTGGCTGTATCTGAACACTCCTTATATACAGGTCTGGTACCTTGGTACCTGACCAATCCCAAATGACACAGTTTGTTGGATCGGGGAGGTCAATCCTGGTTCCCTGCTGCCAGTCCCCAGGCTCTCCAAGGGGGCTACAGGCTCTCTTTCTGCCCCATTCCCCATCCTAGCTCCTGCCACCGACCATGCTCCCCGTCCCCAACCCCAGCTGTGCTCCCTGGCTGCTGGCCACCAACCCAGGCACACTCCCCAGCCCCTGCTCCCAGCTGCTAGTGCTCTCTGGTCCAGCAACATCTGTAGTCCTGCCTCAGCATGGATGTTGCCAGGCCAGAGTCCTGGACCAGAGAGGTCCTACCTGTAAATAATCGCATTCAATCCTATGTTATCGAGCTAGTTATCAAGGAAGTATCTCTTTCCAGACCAAGACCATAAACGCACTCCCTCCTCCCATGATTCTTTTGGTCTTATAGCAAGGAACTGAGTTTGGCAACTTATCAGGGGAAGACTAGTCCACTGATTAGGGCATCAGCTGGGGTTCAAATTTCTCTAACGCTGGAAAACACTACCATGCTGCGTTCACTTAAGACCATAACCTGTCTGTCATCTTCAACTCAAACCCCTCTCCTGATCATCACTGCCAGGTTATGTTTAAATCTTGCTTATTCTTTCTGCATAAGGTTTCTAAAATAAAGCTTCCATCCATGCAACTAGAATTCTCATTTAGGCTTCCTTCATCTCACAGTCCTCTTTACCTCAAGAGGCTCTTGTGAGGACAAATCCATTAAAGATTGCACGATGCTCAAATACTTGTAAGGCTCATACAAGTACCTAATCTGGATAACAACTTGGAAATGCTGACTTTTGTATCAAGGCCCAAATAGGAATATTGCTTTCTTCTTTTGAGAGAAAGAAAGAAACATGAGCGCCTGGTAACGTCTCCTGCAGCTAAGCGAGACCATCCTCAGGTAACCTGAACCCAAGATCAATACAAAGCATTCCAGGCAGAAAATGTTAGTGTTTTTATTATAGATATTGGCAAACAAGCGAAATGGAGCTCGTTTAACATTACGTTTCCCAGCTATTGTCTTATATTCTGTGTAGAAATATCCTTTGACAGAAGGGTATTCTATGTAGTACAGTTGCTATGCAGTGATTACAGACTCTTTCTGACATTGCTACGCTGTGTCTCCATGGCACTCTCTGGACTGAAGAAAAGAAATAAAAAGCAATAATAACAGCATGTCAAAAGAAACAATGAACTGTTTCTCACAGACAGTTTAAGTGACTCAATTCCATCTCCTACCTAAAAATGCCTTTTCTTCCATTCAATGGCTCAGTTTCTCCACCATGCTACAGCCTCTGTACACCACTCTGGTGGCCCAAAAGTTATAGACAATCATTGGAAATGGTCTTCATGGAATACCTGAATGCTTGGGTAGTGAACAGCTACCTGAATGGTTCTTATGTTTCAAATGTATTGGATGTTCTGGGACTAGACACAGAAGGGAGTGAGCACTGCCTGAAGAGACTACGGGTATGTCTACACTAGAAAGTTAATTCGAACTAACAAACGTTAGTTCGAATTAACTTTCATAGGCGCTACACATGCAAATCGCTAGTTCGAACTTAATTCGAACTAGCGGAGCGCTTAATTCGAACTAGGTAAACCTCATTCTACGAGGACTAACGCCTAGTTATAATTAACTAGTTCGAATTAAGGGCTGTGTAGCCACTTAATTCGAACTAGTGGGAGGCTAGCCCTCCCCAGCTTTCCCTGGTGGCCACTCTGGGCACCACCAGGGAAACTCGTCTGCCCCCCTCCCAGCCCCGGAGTCCCTAAAGGGGCACGGGCTGGCTACAGTGCCCGTGCCAGGTACAAGTCTGCCAGCACCCAGCTAGCAGACCCTGCACCTGGCACGGCTTGAGCCAGCCACCCACTGCCACCCAGCCCTCCGCCTCTTCCCGGGACCAGGCTGGCGGCTCCCAGGAGCTTGCCGAGGGCCGCAAGAGGTGGGCACCCGCCTGGTCTAGTGCGGACATCGTGGACCTCATCCATGACCTCCGCACTAGGCACAGGAAAGTGGCCGGCTAGGGCAGGAGAGCTGCCAGCCTGGCCACCCAGGAGCAGGTTGGCATGAAAATCAAGGTGGTCCACTGAGACCTCCGACCCTGAGCCCTGAGCTTAGAATGGCCATACTGGGACAGACCAAAGGTCCATCTAGCCCAGTAGCCTGTCTGCTGACAGCGGCCAACACTAGGTACCCTGGAGGGGATGGACCGAAGACAATGACCAAGCCATTTGTCTCATGCCATCCATCTCCAGCCTTCCACAAACAGAGGCCAGGGACACCACTCCTACCCCCTGGCTAATAGCACTCCATGGACCCAACCTCCATGACTTTATCTCACTTCTCTTTAAACTCTGTTATAGTTCTAGCCTTCACAGCCTCCTGCAGAAAGGAGTTCCACAGGTTGACTATTTGCTTTGTGAAGAAGAACTTTCTGTTGTTAGTTTGAAGCCTGCTACCCATTCATTTCATTTGGTGTCCTTCAGTCCTTCTATTATGGGAACTAATGAAGAATTTTTCTTTATGTACCCTCTCCACACCACTCATGCTTTTATAGACCTCTATCATATCCCCCCTCAGTCTCCTCTTTTCTAAGCTGAAAAGTCCCAGTCTCTTTAGCCTCTCTTCATATGGGACCTATTCCAAACCCCTGATCATTTTAGTTGCCCTCCCCTCTCCCAGCCTCTCTCTTCCCCTCTCCCACCTTCTTTTCTCAGTCTCCCTGAGTTTTGTTCAATAAAAAGAGTTTCTATTTTTGAACACGTGTCCTTTATTTTGTACATCAGGAAGGGGGGCTAGGTTGAGGTTAGTGGAAGGAGGTGAGGGAGGAATGGGGTATGAGCCCCCGATGGGGAGGACTGGGCTGGCTCTGCGGGCTCCTCGGGGTGGAAACTCTCCTGAAGCCTCTTGATTGACTCCCCCCCCCCCCCCGGGATGGCAGCCTGCGGCAAGTGCAGCTGGGCTGATGGCCGAGTGCTGTGATGTGCCGAGTGTGGGCACTCAGGGCACTCCAAGCCAGGACTGCTTTGCAAGTGGGGAACCCCTGAGAACTGTCTGTCCGGGGTGGGGGTCAGGTCCCTTTAAGCACAGCCCTCGGCTAGCCTGAGACAGCAGGTCCACACTTTGAGTCCTAATCTGATGCCCTGCCGGCACTGGTTCCGGCCATCCTTAACCTCAGTTCAGGGTCCACTCAATGTGGACATGCTAGTTCGAATTAGCAAAATGCTAATTTGAACTAGTTTTTAAGTCTAGATGTGCTCATTTGAATTAGCTTAGTTCGAATTAATTAATTAATTCGAACTAAGCTAGTTCGAATTAGTGCTGTAATGTAGACATAACCTACGGCAGTGGAAGGCAAATACCTATCTGTGGGCTGCATGCAGTTCATAAGGGTTAGTCCCTGGAGGGCCGCCACCTCTTTATTTACCTGTGCCTCTGCAGGTACAGGTGCTTGCAGCTCCCATTGGCTGTGGATCATGGTTCCCAGCCAATAGGAGCTGCAAGCACCCAGACAAGCAGAGGCACAGGTAAATAAAGGTGATAGCCTGCCAGGGGCTAACCCTGGCAAACTGCCTCTGTCTTATTGCCCACCCCAAGTCTATACTCTAGCTATTCTCACTAGTAAAGCAGCTCCTGGGGATTTTACAGCCAAGGATAAATAAGAGAATTGTATTTTAGTGAAAGGCCTAATAAAAATACCATGTGTTTTTTTACTTTGTTTTCATCAAAAGATCTCAAAATGCTATAAAAACCTTAGCTGGGCTGCCCAAGGCCCCTATAATATTCAAAAAACAAATCAATATATTATTCTGTCAGAAATTCCACTCTTTCAACATTTGTTTTACCATAGAACTTAAACTGACATAGTGACATTTTTCACAGAATGAAAAGTTGCTAAAATTTTGATTAAGAAATGTTGAAATGTTTCATTGTAACATTTTTGGTCATTACAAAATACTTCAGCTTTCCCAAATTGAAATGTTTCATCTCATTTTTTTTAAAGGACCTTTTTTCACTGATGTTTTTTTCAATTAGTCCAACATTAATTTAAGTTTTCACCTGATGGTACATTGTGTTGTGAGAACGGTAGTGCAGGTTGCCTAATGAATACATCTGCAGTCACAGCTCATCTGCACCATGTCACTTCATCAGCAGGAAGACTAATGCATCCTGGGAAATGTAGCCCAATCAGGGAGCCTATCCCGCAGGAAATGGGGGCCCAACATGCAATTACCATGAGCACAGTGCCATAATGAAATGCAGTTTAATGCCAGTCTGTTCAATAATCTAAAATGTTTCAGTCTGAGTCAAACAAAATATTTCATTTTTATTTTCTGTGAAGAAAAATATAAAAATGTCTGCAACACTTACATTTTTGCACCAAAATTTTGATTTTGAAGAAAATGTATTGGCTGTGAGGAAAACATTCCAACAGAAAATTCCCTGCTGGCACTAATAAGTTATTCTAGCTGCTTTAGAATTGGTTAACTGTGAAAATGAGTCAGATACTGATTTTACTTCCACTGGTGTAAAGCAGAAGTTAACTGAGTTCCAACAATGTAGAATAGGTGTAAATTATATTAGAATTAAGCACAAACAGAACCTAAACAATTTCACCAAGATTCCATGCTAAAGTCTGTTTTCTTATCCCCAAGGTAGGCTTCTAATTGGCATAGGGAGATTCATAATAAAGCAGCAGCAACCACAGAAGAGAAAACATCCCCACACATCATAAGAAATGGCAGAAGTATAATGGCAACATGTTGACAATTGAGCAAATAAAAGATGACATGAGGTAAAGTTTAGAGAACCTAAAAAGGATCAGTAGAAAGCGTAAGAAACTGACCATAATTGTCATTTAAATAGCAGTGACCGAATAGTGAAATGTATTATCATGAATAAAGGTGTATTTTCCCTTGTTGGAGAGAAGTATGCAGGATTTTTTTAAAAATAGATTTTCATTGTTTGTTTTAAAACTGTACTAGATTAAGTGCTTTTCATTCCAAAACTCGCAGTAATGCCCAATCGCAATTAAAAGGCAGTTTTCATTTGGGGTTTTTGTTTACTTTTTTTATGTGTGTTTAAGATCCTTCACCAAATTAATTCAAACATGCAGATTTCTTTCTTTAAGATCTTGAGTTGGAAGGTAGATCTACCAACTCAGAGCTCATACAGTGGTAGTTTCTTGAAATTCTCACTCCTATGAGAGATCCATACTCCTGTGACTAGTCTCATAAGCATTGTCTACACGTCACAGTTCAGGGCCACTGCACCTATCTTGCCCCTCTGTGTCTCAGTGAGGGCACCTGCTGCAGGGCCCTCAGAAGTTAACTCTCTTGGGTAAAGACCCATGACTCCCTCCTGCCTGACTGGTTTTTTTTTCCAGGTTCTTGTGAATTCCCCAGCAAGTCAGACTGCCATAAAGTCAGACTGCAATAAATTGTCATTGTCCATAGGTATCAGTTATTACAGAGCCCATTCTAAGCAAGCACATTTGTTCTTAAGGTGAAAACATTAGAGAAAACATTAAAACAATAAAAGAACCCGCATGAATAAGCTTAGCAGAGATCACCTCAACTCCAGCAAGGGTCCCGGCAGGTTAACAGCCCTTCAAACCTTACACGGGAGTTTCTGTCATCACAAATTTGTAACAGCCAATAGCTCAGAACAAGCACCTCCCAGGAATCTGTGGGTCTTTATATCTCCAGATACCCACAGTTTGGGTATGAAATATTGTGTAATGCTGCAAAATCCATACAGCTTATGCCCCTTGCTCCCCTTCCAGGGTAATTACATCCAGTGTCACTATACATACTTACATTTTGCATACAACAAATTGCTGAGATATTTAAACTTAACTCAGTAAGGTTTAACTTAATACAGCAAGATTTGTCCAAAATGTTGCATGCAGGCCAAGGCACATACACTAGGAAAAGTATCAGCTGCTTAACATGGGTGTCAGCAATGGATGCAGTAGAACCAATGGGGACCACGGTTTAACTGTACAAGTAGGCAATGACAACCCAGGTTTAGCATCATTCCAGAATGTAAGATTCAACCCTGTTCTGAATGGAACAGTTTGGCCTTGTAAACTCTTGGGGTTAAATGGTGCATTCAGCACCAGTCCAGCTTCTCTCTTTGTCCTCATGTCTGTACGGCATGTGCACAGATTCCAAACCTCTCTCCTGAAAGATAGATATGGAAAGGTTCCTTCACAACTTTGCTTTGTCCATGTAGATCTGGAGTGTTGGGAAAAGCTATCTCATTATCTTTAGGAATGTTGAATTTTCCAGCTTCTGTGGGCATCCTCTTTTGTATACAAAAAAAATCTTCATCATCAACTCGAACAATAATGTTTTTACCATTTTTGCAATCCCTGGTAGTAAAACAAATTGGTGGCAATTTTTTCCCCTTATAGCATTGTGTTGAAGATGAGAGTGTTTATTACATTCTGATTGACATTTTAATGTATTATATGGATGTTGGCATTTTAGATGCTGTATGTTTTGGTAGTTGGAAAAGACATATGTCATATGCACACTAGTAAAACATACTTGATTGATTGGTCCAGCTGTTCCTTTTTGTCAGCAAAAGATGCCTTATTCATGTAGCCCAACTGAAGTGAATAGCCTTGTCTACATTAGAAAATAGATAAGCCCATTCACTTCTGTTGAGTTACATGTGTAAGGACAAGATTATTAAATTGCAACATTTTCCTTCTGCAATTAGGATCTGGCCCAAAAGCTATTAAAGTCAGTAGGATAAAGCCTTTGGCTGCAGTGATTTTACATGAGGCCCTTAATCTAACTAGAAGTAATCAGATGTGAATTCATTGGGAGGAGAAAGGAGCAAACATATGTATTTCCTTGGGCATTCAATTTTACCTTTACCAAAACTGTTGAAATATTCATATCAGTGAAAATATCATTTATAGCTTTGAGGTTTTCAAAAGACTTACATTCTACATTGAAGCCTTTTATCTTTTCATCTCTGCTTACATCAAGGTTCATATGCAATTAAAGCAACCTTTGTCCTTTTTAAGCAACCTCTTTTTACCGTAATACATTCTGCTACTTTGACCTTATTTGCTGATGGCATAATCTGTCTTATAATCCTACATAAACATACTACATCAATAACTCTTTCTCAAGGCTATTTTCCCCTGAACCATACAAGAGTAAATTGGTTATTTTTCTTTTCCATGGTGCAGCAGAGGCCATTATAACCTTCCTTGTTTGATTCTAATGCAAAATAGGCTTGTAGTCATTTGCTTTCTTCAAGACAGAGGCAAGGTGGTAAACTGAAGGTGAGGTTTTTTTCTTTTTAAATGTACATCTTAACATGACCTTTTCTACGTTCCTTCCATTTCTACAGAGGAATCCTTTCCAAACCAACATTGGAACAAACAAAGTTCAATGTTAATTTTCAAAATACTGCACTGCTTGTTTGACATCAAGTTTCCAGCTTACACTAGGATATAGTTCAGGCACAAGCTTCTGTAGAGGGTAGCAAGTTTGCAAAACCATATTGCAGTGTTCTACAGTAATATTCTAAACCACTGCTTCAAAATACATCAGCCTTCACTTTGTATCTTTGATCTTTTGGGTGCTTAAACAGGGCGAGATTCTAAACCACTTACTCATAATGGGCCAAATCCTGACCCCTCCCATTCACCCTCTAAATGGAGTAAAGCACTCCAAACTTAGAAAATGCCATATTTATCGTTTTCCATGCAATCGTAAATCCGCACTCTTGGGTTTCCAATTTGTGAGCCAAATGAGAGCAGGGTCCTGTGTAAAAAAATCCTAGCATGGTCTCATGTAACTAAAAGCTATCTCATAATGCATGCACGTATAAGGGAGAAGAATCAAGATTGGTTGAACAGTTGTAAATCTATCATTTCCTAGCTTTCAACTGCTTGACTAGGCAAACCAAATAATTTTTTTGCATTTAGGTAAAAAGAAAAATATAGTACAGTAAACTACTGTTATGTTAGCATTTGAACCCTTAAGAACAGACTTTTATGATTTGAGCTACAGGATTTAGTACAATAGCTTGGAGCAAGAGAAAATTATTATCCAGGAAATGGGTCACTAGGGCATGTGTTAAGTCCAAAACAGAGTTCTGAGGGGAAACCTGTTCTTTACCTCCCACCCTCACAGAAGGTGAGGGGAGCTCTGTCCTTATATGGTGCCCCAAAGAGGACACTGGTCCACTAGGTTTGGAGAGGAGTCACAAGGAGCACAGTCCAGTTCTCTACCCATCACTTCAGGGGAGGCTATTGGCTTTCGGGACTCCCAGTGCAGTGTGTGCTACTGCTGATTTAGCAGCGGTGGGGTCGGGGGATGAAAGCAAGAAAAGGAGAATGGTGGATTTTTCAAAACATTATCTCTGATGGACCTCCCTAAACCATCACCCTCATAATCTGACTGGTCCTGAACAAGAGAGTTTTCCAGAAAGTCAATTCCAGCCCCTTTGCCCAGCTCCGCTCCTGGACCCAGCAGCCACTCCCTCCACCCAGAACTGTTCGTAGGGGCAGGCGAGCCGGACAGTCGCCCAGGGCCGCCATTTCCAAGGGGCTGCCAACAGAGCCGGTCTTAGGGGTGGGCTGTGACCGCATTTCGGCCCGACCTCCTGAATCTGTTTTTTTTTTTTTTTTTTGAACCATCTGGAAACTGTATGGGTGAGCGGGGTAGTCGCCCAGGGCTGCCAATTGGTTAGGACCAACCCTACCTCCAACCCTAGTCCTCTGGACTGGTTCTGATTGCAGCCCTAGCCAGGCTGCCAGTCCCACTGCAGCTGTCCACGGCCGCCAGTCTCAGCAGGGCTCCTGGCCATGGGCCCCCTGTGACCTCATGCCCAGCCACTGGGCTCTCTGACCAGGAACATCCATGGTCCCAGTTTTTAAAGATTCAACCTGCTCCAGAATAGGTTTTAAGGAAACAAAGAAAAGATACTTCTCTAGCATGAGGACTTTCCTCCTTTAGAGCTTGAAAAACATCACAGAAATCACACTTTTATAATGGAAAGTGTTAGCATCCTAAATATAAGGGTACCTATACTTAAATATATGTATTTAGTATGTATCATGTAGTAAATCCTTACCGTTCAGATTTACATCTTCTTTGTTACAGGCATAGGACTATAAAGAGGTCTGTTATATTTCAAACCATCTCTTGTTTATCTCCTGTTTGACAGCTATGATTTAGAGTTGATTACATAAAAATGCTAGTTTTTGAATAAACATTGAAATGATCCCTACAGACAATTTATTAATGTTCCTGGAAGAGCCTTCTCTTGTTCGCTGTTTAGGTTTGAAAAAAAAATGGTTGTATAAAATACATTTGAAAATAATGTATGGAATTAAAATCAAAGCACAGGAAAATATTCACAAAAGCAGATGTTGCAAGTTATGTAATTTAATATAAGAGATCTCGGATGTCATGTTAAAGAGAAATAGGATTCAGTAACATGTCTTTATAAGAGAACATTAATGGAGGGTAAATTACTTTCACAATCCTAAAGATTTACATATTGCATCCATATTCTTAGCACAATAGTGGATCATAATTAATGTTATTGTTGAAGGAATACCACAGAAACCAAGTGATTTACTAATGACTTGGCCAAGTTCTTATACAGTTGCCTTTTATTCCTTGACAGTTTCAGTTACAAGGAATAGTTCTTAGCTCTATTATTTCCTTGAGACGTTGTGAGTTCCATTCAATTAATTAAACAACGTGTCAGTGACAAGGACATGGGTGGTCTTCCTAGTGTTTAGTCAGAAATTGGAGCTATGGTTCAGAACCAGAGCTCAAATTCAGAGCCACAGCCAGGAATCAGAGCCAAAGGCCTGGTACCAGAGCCAAGGGTGAGAGGTCAGAATTCTGGAGATGAGGATCAGGGCCAGGAGTGAAGCAACCCTGGCTCCAAAGCACACAAGGGAGCTAGCACAGCCGTGGGCAGATGCCTCAATGGCCACTGAACTGCTGCTCATTATTATTTTTGTGGTGAAGCAGACTCATCTCTTGGGTCTATAAACACCACCTATTGTACTCCATGTACATTCAGGCCTGCCGACGAGGTGGGGCAGCAGGGGCAAGTGCCTTGGAGCCTGATAATTCAAAAGGGCTCATAGCTCCCACCTACCACCTACCGAAGCAGCAGCTGGAGCCCCAGGCAGCGCATTCCAGGCAGTGGTAAGGGCTGTCTGGGAGGGGTGCAAGAGGTCTGAGCAGTACTGTGGGCTGACTCCCCCATCCCTGCCTCTTCTGCCTGAGGCTCCAGCTCTTCTGGGGGTGCAGAGCTGCTCCCCCAACCTTGCCCCACGGCTTAGTAATTCTGTTCACCCCCATATACAATCATGTCACTACCCTCTCTGACCCTGCTCTACAATTTTAAAACAACCTAGTATAGCCTTTTTCTTGTTATTCCACTTCCCAATACTCTCCCTAAATCCTTCACTCATTGTACAGTCTGTCTCCTTAAAGCATCTAAGCAAGGGCGCCGTTTTGTACTTTTCAAAGCAGAAGCGCGGCATGGAGACTGGGGCCATGCGCTCCAGGACACAGCTAGCTTTTCATCCTGTTTCCCAGATTCTAAGGGAGTGAGCAGAAAGTGCTTGCATTCTGTGCATGCCTCTCTCACCTGGCAGGTAAAGGAAGCTCACCAGCCAGGTGTGAGAGGAATGCATGGAATGCAAGCACTTTCCCCTCACTCCCTTAGCATCCAGGGAATGGGATGAAAAGCAAGCTGCATCCTAGAGCGCACAGCTGCTGCCCCCCTACCCTCCTGAAATGTCACCGTTGCATTTAAGCTCCGCATAAAGAGCCTGTCACTCCAGGGATACGCCCCTACTTTCCCTAACAGGTGATCAACATTTTCTTTAACTCCTATGTATTACACAACACATCTCTGTGTCTGCTCAGTAATGATAAGTTATTATTGAAATCACAAAGGCTAGTTTACCTTCTAGATCCCTTTGCAGATCCCCACAGAACATTGGAGTATCACATTGTCCTCTATTTTGGGGTGTGCTTCATTGAATCTACTTTCTCTTTTTTCCTTGGTCCACATTTCTTCCTGTTCCTTTTTTAATCTTTTTTTTAACTAAACTTTGTAGTTCCTGCTTACTCAAAGGAATTATTAGGCCAGTTTCTTCATTTTTGAAGCATTTTTCCCGTTCTTATCTGCCATTTAATTGACAAATGTCCCAACATGTGTATGTTGCCAAAAACAATATTTCATTTCTTAGATAACTTCTGCTTCCTGATTGCCGATAATCCCGATCACAAATCCAAAAAGAAAACTATTACAGTAGACTGTAGGTCCTTTATCCATTGTTTAGTAGTAACTCAACTAAGGGGAATTATGATGGAGGTCTACAAAATCATGACTGCTGTAGAGATAGCAAATAAGGAAGTGTTATTTACTTCTTTTCAATACACAAGATCTAGGGTTCACCCAATGAAATTAATAGGCAGCACGTTTAAAACAAACAGAAAGGAAGCATTTCTTCTAGGGATGTAAGTGACTACTCTACTTGATAAGCAAAAGCTTATCGGATAGTCAACACTCTAGTTGACTAGTCGTTTCTCCCCCACCCTTGCTGTCTCTGTCAGAAAGAGGCAACGGGGGGGGGGGGGAAGCTGGTTCTCCCCATTTCCCTTCTGTGGGAGGGGGTAGGGGCACAGCAGTGGCATTCCACATTTGAAATGTACAAAAGTCCCCACCAGGGTTCTTGTATTTTTCAAAGCAGAAGCGTGGCATGGAGCCTGGGGCCAGCAGTGGACTAAGAGTCCTCCACTGGCCCCGGGCTCATGCTGCATTTCAATCTTCAAAATGCATAAGAGCCCATTCTAGGGCTCTTGTATGTATCAAAGGCAGAACACCGTGCGGCACTTCTGCCTTTGAAATGTAGTGACATCTGAGCAGACTCTTGCTACATTTTAAAGCGGAAGTGCCCTTATTGACTAATCAAATAGTTGATGGAAATTCCATTGACTGTCCGATTAGTTGATTAATCTGATTTTAACATCTCTAATTTCTTCATACAATGCACAGCCAGCCTGTGGAACTCATTGCCAGAAGATGATGTGAAGGCCATTATAACAGGGTTCAAAAAAGAACTACATAAATTC
Source organism: Pelodiscus sinensis (assembly GCF_049634645.1). NCBI lineage: Eukaryota > Metazoa > Chordata > Testudines > Trionychidae > Pelodiscus > Pelodiscus sinensis. Next base: position 315,105,652 of record NC_134711.1, read on the forward strand.
ATAAAGGATAGGTTCACCAATGGCTATTAGCCAAGATGGCAGAGGTGATATCGCTAGCTTCTATTTGCCAAAAGCTGGGAATGAATGACAGGGGATGGTTACCTAGTCTGTTCATTCCATCTGGACCACCTGGCATTGGTCACTGTTGGAAGACAGGTTACTGGGCTGAATGCGGGTGTCTGGTATCCTAGGTGGGAGAAGACATGGCCTTCCCAAACCGCCAGGCATGGCCCTGCCCACACTCCGCTTCCAGAATGCCTATTTTAAATATACTGAGGTGGAGCGTTGCTGCACCGGAGTACCCACCCTCCCCAGTGCTCAAGGATCAAGGAGGCTGGAGATGCATGCCCTCCTCCCTCCCTGATGCTCAGGGGCTGGGGCGCGCATGCATGCTCACTTCCTCTATTCCCCATGGTGGGGGGGCACATGTGCTTGGTGTGATGACCCGCCTCCTCTCTTCTCTGTGATGGGAGCAGGACCTCAGCAAAAGGGGTGGGACTGGGCGCATGCCTCCCCCAGCCCTACCTTCATTGACCACCCATGGCTAGATGGACCTTTGGTCTGACCCAATATGGCCATTCTTATATTATGTTTTTATTGTTCCCACCAATTCAGCTGCCAAAGTGGCTTCAGAATTAGATATTCTTTTAGATTCCATTTACCACATACTAAATCAAACTTTATCCATCACATAGGATGACTTTCTTTCCCTTCATTTTATTATACAATTCTAACTTCATAGCCAGAGAGATGATTTTCCATGTATAATTTACTGCCCCATAACCCTGGATTTTAATCTTTCAGTCCAGCCTTTTCACTTAAAATTTTACCCATATTTTAACCCTAATAGCATCAGCAAGTTTACTGTGTTAGGCTACATTTAGTCCATTTAATTCCCAACATTCCTCATATATTTGTCTAGTACTCTTATCAAATACTATTTCCCTCAAACGTAGCCCAAAATGCCACGTCTAATATTTTTATTCCTAAATGAGTAAGCAGTTCTTCAATAGTTCCTTGCATTACACACATAGGAGTCATATGAAATGTTCCACCTGCAATTTGTAGTTCTTGAGATCGAATCTAATTTTTTAAGATCTAATCTGTACTCAGAACTAAAGTTTTGATACCAATAATCTATGACTGGTTATATTAATGTTGTATATAGCATCATGAGCATTTTCTTAACTGCTCCCTAGTGGATCTCAGCAATACTTTTAAATATATCAATCCTACCTTTATATTTTTAATACTTTGTATAGGGCCCTTCCAAGTTAATTTGTTAATAAACAATTAACCCAGAAACTTCAAACTGCTAACTATGTGGGCCTGTTCTCCATAAATTACATTCTTGTGTAATCTTTCTTCTAGTGAAGATCATTCCCTTTGTGACTGAACATTTAAATTCCCAAGGATTTCCTATGCTTTGTTGCTGGTAGCCTGAAGAGCCTGCTGCTGAGTATTCCAATTGAATCAGGGCAATCAGGTAGCCTACACCAAACCAGTAGTGCTCCTTTGTTTGCCCAGAAAGTGATTCCTGATATGATGCTACATTTTGGAACCTTAATATTCTGCATCTCTTGTGGAATATTTCTTTTGCTGTGAAATAAATTCCATTGAATTCTACTGAGTTCCTGAACAAAACAATAAAATAGGTGTTTCCTATAGGTCAACAAGAATCTGTATAGGAATCTGTTGGTTTGCATCACTATTGCAAATAGACTATATAAACAAAAAGGGGGCTGATACTAATTATCATTGAGGGTATGTCTACACTACAGAGTTTTTTTCAGAAAAACTGACATTTTTCCAACAAAACTTGAGGAATATCCACACTGCAACTGTGTTCTTCCACTAGAAAATCGAAAGAACAGAGGGGTTTTTCTAGCATTGGTAATCCTCATTCTATGAGGAAGAAGCCTTTTTGTGAAAGAGCTCTTTCCACTGACCCTGATAGTACAAAGACTCCACTCTTTGAATCTACTACATAGAGTAGCTAAACTAAACACTCTGCCATTTCCAATGACTGAGTTTTTTATTCAGGTGTTCTTTCACGCTGTTGTTGGGGTATGTGCACAGTATATAAACAGACATATATACATAGCTTGTTACAGTTTGTCTTGTTCAGCAGACATACAAAATGGAGCAGAATGCATAAATTCTCTCTGAATAAAGACAAATTCATCATTCAGTTTTCTGCCCAGATACTGAATCCATAGCCACTGAAGTGCACACTACTGAAAGAGTCGTTGAATCATGAAATATGAACTATAGTAAGACACAACAACAGAGAACTTTCTAAAAAATCTATAGATTCTTGTGACTGTTAGATTTGCTGTATTGGAAGAAAAACTGTGAAAAATGACACATTACCAGAGTAGCATATATTTATTTCTGCCTGTCCTGTTGATTGGTATTTGTCAAGCCCACATGGAGATGGTTTCTCTATTTGTGCAAAACACAAATGTCTTACAGTATATCAGGTGTCCAAAGGGCTATTGAATAATCACTTGTATATAAATGAATTCATAATAACCTGGGAGGGATAATCTTCAGAAGAAACAGCAGAAGATGTGCTGCTGTCTTAATCTTGACTGTTTAGAAAATGGAAAAGATTTTATTTCATTTTTGCTTAAATATTTGAAATTCTGCCATAAGGGAAATGGCATGAGCTCTGAATCGAGATGAAATAACAATGAACCCCAGCCATTCCTAGTGAAAGCAGCTGGTTTATTTCTATGCAGGCATGGAAAGTGAATTTTCTATTAGCGCCGTATTCATAATATAATTTGAACAGATTTCCTCTAGGTTGCACATTACTCTGTATATTGCAGACTTCTTTACTGAATAGAAAAAGTCAAATCTGTTTTGTTTACCCAGTTTTCAAAACAGGTTGTGGGGTTTCTGTTTTTTTTTTCTTTTTGTCCTTGTAATGTTAGCTTAACTCCTCTTTTTCTTTGTTTGTGGATTACGGTTCCACATGGGAGCAGCTCAAACAAGTCCTGATTGGACTGTAATCCAGAAAGAATTAAACCATGACTTCTGTCCTGACTTGTATGGCATAAAATTAATCTACTCAACTCAAAAGAATCATCCTGCTTCTCAGATGACTGTATTTTTAACAGATTAATTGCTTTTTTGCTCTGACATGTGTTGCCTAATGTAAGATTATGTTTAAATTTCTAATTACCCACCTTTAGGGTTGACAGGTCCTTTGTCCCAGGATCAGGCTCAGTATTTATTTATTCTATGATTGGGAACCCTGATGTGAACAGTTGCAACACTCACAATATGGAAACTCTTGTATATTTACAAATATAGTTTATTAATACAGTTAGCACAATCACAAACACCCCAGTTACATAAAATAGGAAATGTGCATCCATATTTCCGTACCATATATACATACATCATTCCTTCTAGAACAATCTTAGGTGTTAGCCCATCATCTTTCTTCATTATCTTTACCTTCCCCATCACCAGGAGCCATCATTCTGGCCCTTCCAAGGACGACATCTTCTCCTCCCTATCGCCCCTAGGATGGGGTCCCACTTTTATACTATGTGATGCTGATGCTGACATGTTTGATGCATATTCAGTAGGGGACATTTCTAATGTTGAAGTGTCCTTTTCCTATAGGTCAATGTATCATTGCTCTTAACTTATTATCATATATGTCAATTCATTACCATGGGCCTTTGTGGTCATTTATCGCATCCTGTGTTCTGATGTTATTTTTCCTACCATCCTGTGTGGGTGAAAGGTCCTTGACATAAGTTCCCCTTTTCAGTTCCAGGAAACCATAAATAAGCTATGACCTGTATCTGGGTAAGACCGTGTCTCAACCACGGAAATCTGCTAACCTTAGCTTCTGCTGATCTTGCAAATGGCCTGTTACAGCCTGGACCAAAGATAAAATATAGCCCCATATTACTTGACCTGAATTGTGAACGTATGTGTGTGTTTTCATTCAAATGCAACCCTGCGCTCTAATTGGCTTTAATGCAGATATGGCACTCGTTGGGAAGTGCATTAAGAGGCTGAACCATTCCGCCATACCCCAGAGCAGGAACCACTGTATTGCAGGGGACCCCGATTCACCAGACAGCCCTTGGTCAGGGCTGTGCTGCATCCATGCCACTCCCATGCCCAATGGCATCTGGACTGCCACACAGCCCAGACAGTGAATGGCACCAACAGCACACACACAGAGACAGTTACAAGCAACAGGACCACTAATTTGGGGCTCTTGCTAGACTCTTATTTACAAACATGCCCTAGCCCCAGCCAAGAAAGGGCACGGACCTGTACCCAGGCAGGTCAATGGCAAAGCCCCCCCACCACCACAAGGATTTGACAGGCCCTCTGTGCTAATATTCAGTGGGCCTTCACAAACTGCAATGGGCAGACATAAGGCCTAGTGTATTACACCTGAACCCAGACATCAGTCAAGCTAACACAAAGGGCCTGCAGGAATGCTGAGATCTGCTTTGCAATGCCTGCCTCCCACTCCCCTGAGTGTAGCCCTCTGGCCAGGTAGATATGCCCTCGCGCACCCCCCTCCCCAAAGTGCTCCAATCTGAGGCACTGGGCAGGCAGGGCACATTGTGCTGCAGACCAGCCTTTAGCAGATTTTTTTGCATTACAGCTCTTAACTATTAACTAATTAATCTAAATTAACCCGACCATATTATTAGCATGATAGGCAAGTAACTTGATAGGCTAGGGAGAAACCATGCATAAACACCATTGAGTGTGCATGCTGGGAGAACTCACCATGAGTTCCCTAGTAGGAGACAATTGACTAGTTATATCATCAAAAAGGTTGTAGGGGTATTCAGAAAATAGGGATGGGGAAAGAACTCAATGATGACTCCATAGAGCTTTCAAATGTCATGCCTCTTTCTGACACATAATTACCAGGTACTGAATACAGCACCATGTGGATTCACCAAGAAGCACAAACAGCATCACTGCCACTCTGCAACAGGCAGTATTGGAAAGGGCTGTTACATTCAAGCAGAGTCATGAAGCAGAGTCATGATTGACAAATGTCATGAACAACTGATGCTTTCTTTTTTGAAATGTGCACTCAGATGCCATAGCTTATCACATAGGTGAAATGTTGGCACTATTGCTGTGCTGGATCATCATCACCATTTCCTTGCATTCCCTCTACTGTTTAATTTACTTCTATTTTCTGGTGGGGCCAGAGTGGTGCAGCTAACAACAGTTTTATTAATAACATAATCATTCAGAGGAAATCTGGTCCAGAGGAAAGGCCATTTGTCAGGTCTACCCTGGGACCTGGATGGTCGGCTTAAAGTACACAACTCCAGCTATGTAGAATACCTAGCTGGAGTTGGTTTACCTTAAGTTGAGGTTGGTGGCATCCACAGAGCGGGAGGGGATTGTTCCCATCAGCTTCTTGTACTTCTCATGACTATGAGGAGTACAGGCACTGGCTGGAGTTGCCCTCAGCATTCAATTTACAGGTCAATACTAGATCCGCTAAATCGAAGCCAGAACATCGATCTCCAGTGCAGCAAGTGAAGACGTGCCCTTTTACTACATGTCAGGAGACTGCATTCTGTATCCAGCCCAGGCACTGACCTGCTGTATGACCTTTGACCTGTCTGTTTAGCTTAATAAATAGAATGTCTCTTCCGTGAGTTTGTACAGCTCCTGCCACACGGGAACCCTGATTTCAATTGGGACCTCCAGCCACTACAGTAGTATAAATAATAATGACTGAGTTATCTAATATAGAGTATATGATACATCTATTGTTTGGTAGCATTCTTCTTTACATTTAGCCTATGGCCTTTTATTGTGTCAGGCTCTTTGATTAGCATTAGAGGTACAATTCTACTAGGACAAAGTTTGCTTCCTCAAAAATAAACAGCCTTTGTGCAGAGGACCCAAAAGGAATGTGTGGGAAAGAATCCAGGGGCTCAAGCTGATGCTGATGCTCCAGGTCCAAGAGCTTTAGTTTCCACTGGTTCTCTGGCATGCTCCTGCATAGAAAGTTTGAGCCTGTTGGATCTGTATAATGCTGGATACACTGGCCACTCCACCACCACATGCTGCTAATTGCAAAGTTGGGGAGAATCCTCTCATTGCCCTCTCTTGCAGTGGAACAATGACAATTCTAGTGTATTCATGCCCTACAACAGAGAGTGGGGCAGCATTTGACACACCATTAGTAAAAGGCAATGTGTTAAAAGCTAATAGGAATAAAAGTTCACATGAAAAAAATTATATGAAATGTTAAAAAATATTTTCATTCAAAAACAAAAATATTTTGGGAGGTTTCTGCATAGTGGCTTATAAAATGCAAAAGATGCTTCTTAATCACTTGAGCATTTTTTCCAAATCAGAAGTATGCACTTGTCTAGGAGATAACTAGGTGTACTATACTGTGTGTATTCTAATCAGAAGTTTGTGAAACAACCCGCTTTTCCTCACTGAGTTTAGAGTGGGTGCTTTACCCATCAAAAATGGATGGGCTCTTAATTGAAATCTCCCTCATTAGTGAGCTTGTTCTGAACAGTGTCAGTGAAAACAAACATTTTTTTAAAAAGTACTTGGTTTGTTTGGAGTGTGTGTTAGCACCAGGTCATTGGCTAGGATGAAACCTACCTCAAGGCAACATGAAGAGAGTACAATTCCAATTCAAGTGAATCTCCACTGAGAAGTTTTTTGTGTAATGAGTTCAGTTTATAACCTTTATGCAACTCCCTATCTGAGTCTGTGGGAGTTCAAAATAGGATCTACATTTTGCAATTCTGATATCACCTCAGCCAGAAATAGCTGATCTCAAGATCTTTGCATTTGTAGTACAACAGCCTTTTACTTATGTGCAAAAATGTAATTTCATCACCAGGAGGGTTTTGAGGGTTTTCCTGGACTTAGCACTTGGTTTTATGCCCTGTGAGGAGACCTCTTGGTCCATGACTCAGAGACAGACACTTGCTGTGTGATGCAAGTCAACTGTGAACACAATATGGTCTGAGAGCAAACATGTCTGCTGTTGGGATTCCCTCTGAGACCTCTTTCCACTTGGCTTCACAAGAACTCAGTTTGACTTCAGACTTTGTCACTTCGGTATCTTTATTTGGCATACTGCAGTACTAGGCTGAGCTGTTCAGACACAAACACAGGAGATGGGTGCAGGTACATCACAGATACAAACTTCCACAGAAACCCTCATCCGTTATTTACATTTACACATCTCATTGCATTTGCCATACATTTCATCACACATTTTGGGATCTGTTTGATTATTTTATAGGAGCCAAACCCTGTACAGAATGTTCTGTCCACACACTGTTCATGTTCGACCTACTCGTTATCTTATCTTTACATTCCCAGCCTAACTTGTCCACTGTTATCTCAGTTTTTGTAAATGGCTCCCTGTGTGATCCCTCCCCTTATTTTAGCCAGTTCAAACAGTCTGTCTCTGAGCTCACTGGCCATTTACCTATATGATTTAGTACAGACATTTTGTTTTCAGTCCACTGACCTATTTACTTCCCTACTCCTGTCTAAGAAATGAAGCCTCCCCCCATGTTTAATGAGTCATGTCAAGCCAGGCCTATGTTCCGCTCCCTTTTATATACAGCCTTATTTATATATTCATTTCATTTGCATTTTCTCTTTCTGTGCTTTGTTTTTCAAGTTTATCCTCCAGCAACACATTCCCACGACCACAGTTGTTGAAATAATTTGAACCACCATTTTACTATTGAGGTTCAAAGTCCTGAAGAGGTCAATGTTGGTACCAGAAACTGGAAGCAAGAGCGCCATTTCAGGAGGGTTGGGGAAGGGAGGACTGCAGTCTTGTGTACGGGGATGCTGCTTTCTCTGCTTGTCATTTCTCTGACTATCAGGGAGTGAGGGGAAGGTACACAGCCTGCATGAATTACTCCTCTACTCCATTCTCTCAGCAGCTGTGTGAGAGAGGAATTGACCTGTTTCTGTTTACTCTGACTGGACCCTTTGCTAAAGGAAGTTGCCCTGGTTTGCCTGGTGGATATTTAAATTGGGATGAAGAAAACTGCCCTAGAGTGTTTAATTTGTGCTTGTACTGAGACTAAATGGGAATGAAACGTCAATGGGGTCATCTGGTCTCATTACAACTAGGAAAATACTGGATCATTTTAAGGGAAGGGTTAAATGTAGCCTTAGAATTCTTTGCTTGGTCAGGCCTTCAACCAGCCTTGGAAAATGGATTTCACAAGCTTTATAGTTGTCCCATTCCAATTAGCAGCTCCCTTATGCACTCCACTGGTCATTCAGTGTGTGTTCTGCCTCCCCAATCCACTCAGTGACCAGGAGCTGAGAAGCTGTAACAGCCTCTAGCTAGGAGAGGTATCTCCTTAGTTTGATCTCTAGAGGCCTCTTGTTCATGCTCTGCCCTGCACAGCTGTCAGATGCATTGGCTAAGGTGATGATGATCATACTGGCTCACTTGTGCTCATTCTGTGTCTTTCTGCTATGCTCTCTCGCTTATGACTCTGCTTCTTTCCATCTCCTGTTGCCACAAGCTTCCTCCTAGGCTCTGGAGTTACATAATGTACGTTTTGTGCTTCCAAAGTAAGCATGCCCAAATGCCTATGAAGCACTAATCTCACTGTGATGTTAAAAGGGAGTTATTCCATCAGAGACCTTTAACTATTACTTTTTACTAGTGGGTGGCCCTTTCTTTTTTTAAAGACCCTTTTTTCCCTCCCTGTGCACAATTACAGGTTTTACAACTTAGCTGAAGCAATATTTTAAAAGTCCTAATTTCACTTTTTTCAATAGCAAGTAAAAGTTCAAAGTCAGCTGTGGGTGGGCAGAGCACTATCTGAAAGCTGCTGTGGCGGCAGACTTTAAGTTTCAGTTCTCACTGCCTTCAAGGCAGGACTGAAAATCAGCACTAATGTATAGAAATGACTCTGCGATAGAGGAAAACCATTAGCAGCCCTGGGAAATATACTGTAGGGGGTCCTACATCAGCATTGAGAGATAGTAGTTTAAATGAGCCAATAGGAGTCTCCTATTTCAAGTTTTTATGACAGCTTTACATTTGCCTGTCTACATAGGCATTTCTGATGCAACTGTCACCTGCCCTAAGTACAACTGATTTCCTGTACGAAAGAAACTCCATTCCTGCAAGAGACTGAATTCTTAAGATCTGATATCTCTCAAAAGGCTAAATTCTCCCATGTGCAGATGATCTGTTTACTGCTTAACTCTCACTTCCAGGTGAATTTCAGTGACTGTTTTCCAGGACCTTTTCGTTTTCTTGCTTCAGTTAGGCAAAGACCCCCTAACAGTTTTTGCATTGTGATCTGAAGTTAGCTAGTTTTAGTTTCATCTTGATTTCTAGTGAAACCACGTTCTGTAATCAAGGGCCCTTTGCTAAGAGTGTGCAGTCCACAAAATAGCCACAGGGTCAGAAACTCGGCTAATGTAAATTAGCATGGCTACATTAAAGTTGTCCGTTTACATTAGCTGAGGAACTGGCTTAGGGTGAACAGAAGTCAGACAAAATATTGCAGGCCAAATTCTCCACTGGGTATCCATGTGGAATTTCAGTGCCCTTGTCTCAGAGTTGCTTGGGCAGTTCCCAATTTACTCAGAAATTGAAATGTGAAGTTGTTTTCTGAGAAGCTGAAAGTCCGGACAAAAGCAAAATGATGCCATTTCTGCCAAAATGTTGGGTGTGGGGAGTGGGCTAGTGCCAGAAAAAAGCTTGCACTCTGGACCCAAATAAGATTCTTCATAAAAAATGCACTGGGAAAAATGTGTTATGTCTTTGATGGGTTGGATCACAGAGGTCCCCTTGGGCCAGTTACCCAGTATGCTGATCATACCACTGGGCCCGCCTCGCTGAGCTCTGGTGTGCCCCCAACACCATGACCAGCTGGTCAGATTGTCTGGTCTCCCGCAGCTATGTGGGGGATAATAGAGTTAGGGTAACTGCCCCCCAGCAGAGTAACATGGACACTGGTAACAACTCAGTTCTGCAAAGGCTCAGCTACAGGGACCTGTAAGCCCCAAATAGGACCAAAACCCCCATATAAATTCATCTTACTCCATATAAAAGTTTTACATAGAAAAAGTTCATACAGTTTGCCCCTTTTATCAATGAAAGAGAGACATGCATAGCTGTTGCTAAATCTGTATCTATACTGATGACCTGAGGGTTGATCGGTTTGTTTCCTTAAAAGTGCAGAGAACTCAACAGCTCCCATTAACATTGATGTTACTTTTGGAAAATTAGACTATGCATTTGGGTGCTTAAATATGGGTATAGGCGGTTAATTTTAGCTGTCTCATTTTGAATCTCTGATCCTTTTTGTGTAAAATAGAATCAATAATACTCTGTGGCACATGGGTTTGGTGAGAATAAATTCATAATTGTTTGGGAAGTTCAACTGTTACAATAATGGAAGTGTGCGAGCACCTAGGTAAATGCAATACAAATACAATATATGTTATTACAATGCCAAGTCTGTGTCTTTAAACACAACAATCAAGAAATACAACCTGTAAGTTTCTTGTACTGCTGACAAGTTAATATGACAAGTACCAGTGCTTCAATCCACCAGCTCAAGCCAACCTGTCAGCAGCTAGACTGTTCATGGTTTCCTCCCATCCCTTGCCAGACCAGCCCATCGGGGATCTCTGGTGCTGGGGGAGAAAGAAAAGGGGAAGGGAACTTGTGCTGCTGCTGGACAGCAGTTTCCCTTCCAAGGTGTAATGGCAACTCCTTCCGGAGGCCCTGAAGTTGGGAGAGCAGGGATGGATGTGGGCAGAGAGAAGAAGACCCTACTGTTCCTTACTCCCAATGCATGGTCCCATCTCTGAGTGCCTGTCGTGTTACAAATTTTGTCCCTCATGTCTATGTATTGCTGGACTCTTGCTTTAAAAATGCCTTATGTTTTTCAGTGCAATGTTTGTGGCCTCAGTTTAATAAGACATTGCCCATGAGGACTTGAAAAGGTGGCCACAGCAAACCTGCAGGAAGGGCATAACATTTAGTGTTACTGCTTGCTCTGTGGCCTCTTCGCTGCTGGATCATGGGTTAAAATCATAAGGCTAATGTTCACAAGGCACTGTGGCCCTGGTAATGGAGTCAGAGATGTGAGACAGCTATTGCTTGTTAAAACAAACACCTCCCCCATTTCCCATCAAGAACGAAGCTTGCCAGAGGACTTGTGCACTCCTCTAGCTGAGATTTTTGGCCCAGACTCCATTTTTCCATTGTCCTGCACCACTGCTGTGCAAAAAGGGTGTAAAATATTAGTGTCATGAGGTGGAGTGGAGCCTTCTACTGGCAACCCACCAGACTAATCTGAGCAGAATCCAACTCTCTGGATCCCTGAGTGTTTAAAGTCTTTGGAGTCTGAGTGGAGTCCAATTACTGGCTTAATTCTGGGATCTGTAGGTACCCTCTCATGTCATAGATCCTTTGTCTAGCACTCCATCTTGGCAGCTGTCCAGTATCTTAGCTCCCTGGGGCTTTTCAAGGCAAAACGAGGCACCTCTTCTCCCATAGCCCTGCCCCTGTTCCATTTCCACTCCACCTCTTCCGCCTCAGGCCCTGCCGCCACTCCTCCTTTCCCTCCCCTGCCTGTAGCCCCAAGATCAGAAAAGCTGTATGTCCCTGTTGTAGCCCTGAGGCCACGGCAGGGAGAGAGAATTCTTCAAATCACAGGGCTGTGGCAAGGGGAGATTTTTTTTCCCAGTTGCGCCAAATATACCTCTCCCCGCAGCAGTGAGAGATTTGGGGAGGCTTGGCTTTCCCCCGCCTCCATTATGGACAGGCCATGCTTTCAAGGCCCCCATAAAATGTTTTTATCTGTAATTCCCCGTACTGCAAAGAAAGGTAAAAAAATCCCAGAACATTTTCTAAATTCAACTAGGGAGGAAACTCCTTCCTGACCCTAAATATGGTGATCAGTTAGATCCTAAGCATGTGGGCAAAACTCACCAGCCCATTACCCAGGAAAGGCATTTCTATAGTAACTCTGAGCCCTCCTGCTCTAGTGTCCCATCTTCAGCCTTTGGAGCTATTTTCTAATAGCAGTTGCAGATGGGCCATCTGACATTGTAGGTATTCTCTCAGTCTTAAAAGGAGGAGTAATGGTAGTTCGAACTAGGTTCGAACCAGCGGGGTTCGAACCAGCGGGGTCGACTCCTCGCTTATGCAAATGAAGCCCGGGAAATTCAAATCCCGGGCTTCATTTGCAAGTGCGGTATGCCTACATTACCCCGCTAGTTCGAACTAGCGGGGTAGTGTAGATATACCCTTAGTGCAAAGTCATGCACCTATAACATCTCATCACTTTTTTTATTATTCTGATTTTTGAGGTCATCATCCTAACTCTGCAAATCATTTCTCATGCTGAGCAAATTAACTCATGCTTAGTGAATGTGCACTACTCACTACATGACTGACTGGCATAATCTGACCCTGAGCAAATAAGAATTTTTCTCTGTGTGTCTTCAAAATAACATGAACCTTGAAATAGAAGTCATTCTTTTTTATTGTCACTCTACTTAACATAAATTCCTGCTGATTAGAAATTTAGTCTTAAAAAAGCTTTATTTATTCATTACAATACTTCTCTGTGTGCAGTTGCTGACAGACGGTAAAAGATGTAATGATGTGTAAGGAATGGATGGAGAATAATATGGATAATGTTATAATGCTATTGTATAAAGGCATTGTACACCCTAACCCAGAGTAGTGGTCACCATATCTCAAAAAGCACACTGCAGAATTAGAAGAGGATCAGAAATGAACAATGAAAATGACCGGGGGCATGGAAAAACTCTCACAAAAGAAATTGATAAAGAGTGTGATTTCTTTCCATGAAAAAAAGAAAGAGATAACAAGCGTACAAAATAATGAATGGTGGAGAAACTAGATCATCAGTATCTGTTCTCTTTGTGTCACAACACAAGAACAAGGAGACTTTCAATTAAACTGAAAGATGGTGAAATCCAAATGGATAAAAGAAGATACTTTTTCACTCAGTGCATAATTAGATTGAATTCATAGGAGGTCACTAAGGCTAAGATTTTAGGGTTAACAAAGAAATAGGATTTTGTCAACCTATGGATAAGAAGAATATCCATAGTTGCTCTATCTAATGCAAACCAGGAATGCTGGAAAGGATTAAAACTTCATCTTTCAACTAATGGGGTGAGGAGCTCATAATCCGACATCTGTCTGTTATAGTGTTCTTGCACATTCATCTGAATTATTTTCTTCTGGTCACTGTGTGTGAGAGGATACTGCAGAAAATGGACCGTACACCAATTCCTATGTTTCTACAATTCTCTGTGTCTATGGGGGTGTTAGGTACTTCAGTGGGATTGTTCTATAGTTTTATCTATAGAGACATGGGTCCCAAAGTATGAGCCATACATAGAATTAATTGGCAAAACTGCATTTCCATGCTATTTTCCAAAACAGAAATATTTATTTCAAAACATTTTACCAGGCCTAAATCCAAATTAATTATTTTAATTTGGTGTCCTCCTCCCAGCTTTTGGCAAACTCTCACATAATTTAGTTGAAGAAAGGCTTGGAGCCCAAGTAGAAGCATTGTAAGCCTAAAGTGGGATGTGCCAACTCTGGTGACATTTGTATAGTATCCATTAGCACGGTATGTTACTTTCTTTCTCTCGTCAGCCCTGCACTCATTGACAGCTGCTAAAATAAAGTAAAAAGGAAAGTGATGATAAATATATTCTGAACATTTGAGTTTTTCACATTAAGGTACAATAGGAAAAATCATTTTCTTAAGGAAAGTCAATGACATTTTGATGGTTCACAAAACTAAGATGGAAAAGGCCTATTATGTGATCTAGTCCATCTTCTTGACAGTGCATTGCAGAATGTCGTATGAACACTTGACTTCTCTCTCTTGGGGACAAAAATATTTCTGCTGGTCACTTTCTACCTACTGATTTTTTTATTTTATTTATTTATTTTTGCTACATTCTTATATATGATTTTCCTGCAGTACAGCAAACCATTTATTTGAAGTGAACTCAAAACTTAGTTCAGTTTCCTTGATATGACTAATTTTAATTCCACAAAAGCAACAGTTTAATTTTTGGCGTGCTAATGAGTTGAATACTCTCATGGTAGTGGGAGTAGAGTAAGCCAATGTAACCAAACCACTGCTGAAAATTGCCTTTGTGAGATACATGCCCATTGAGAGGTTTAGAACTTAGAAATGGAGAGAAGTAGCTGAAGTTGTGGGAAAGACTCCTGAACTAAAGAGGAGAGAAAATGGATAGTATAAAGTTACATGCAAAGGTACAGGCAGCAATATGTGAAATCTCATGTCTCTGTGGATAACTGTTGTGTGCAACTAACAACCCAATCAACAAACCTAAAGGGGGACTGTGTAAGTGCTTGCATAAGTTGAATGCATAGTGAATATTTTGATTTTGATAAAATATATGTAATTTAATCCCACTTAGCCTGATAGGAGAGGTGACTCTTGACATTTTGTAATAAAATACTTTAAAAACTTCCCTTATGGTTGTCACTTATGGATAGGAATAACTTGTGTATTATGATTCTGTTATAGCATTGTTGCAACAGTACATGAGGCACATCCTCTGGCTACATACATGCCAAGAGTGGAACCCCACGGCTGAACTCAGGGAACTAATATACAATTACAAATTCTGAACAACACAGCCACAGCTATTGTCTATTTCATGGTCCAATTAGACCCCAAAATTTAAACACATCCAAATTGAGAGAGTTTCATCATAACTTCATCTTTACCATGTAGACCCATATCAAAATGGCATCATGTTCCAGTGAAATGTCTTTTGGGCATTTTGGTTTTGGGTTGTTGGTTTTTCTTTGGGGGGGGGGGAGGGAGAGGCAGATTGTCTTTTAACATGCCATTCACAATTAGGTTCAGCAAGGCAAGTACATCAAATCATACAACTCAGCAATTAGGTTTATCTGTGACCTCCCCAGAATGCCCAGCAGAAATCTTCCCCGGTTACTGGAGAGCACAAGCTGGAGAACTGCTTGTTGCTGTTTTTATTTTAATTGAGGGACTTGTTCAATGGCCCACTCAACCCAACAAGGGTTCTGTGCATCCCTTCTGTGCATATCTTGCAGAGGTGTCTCTATCACTGCATATTCATCTGTATGAGAAACTTCTGGAAAAAAAAGTAATTGTCAGCATGGACCTTGATCGGGGATGAAATGATGAATCAAAAAAGTAATGCTGGTCTCCCTTCCATTCCTAGGGAGATGGACAGGCTTGAAAGAAAGCTGTGATATCCTTTGGAGTGGTCTGACTACAATGTTGCTGATTAAACTCCTCTAGAAAGGGGGAAATTCTGTCTAAATGTTTTGCCTCCGCTTATTCTATCTGGCTTCTACTCTCGCAATAGTGGGACTTACAACCTTCATCGCAAAAGAACCTAATTCTTTCCTCTGACTTGTATCAGCAGTACTTGGCAATGGTTCCGATGTTTATTTGATCATCAGTGTTGTAGCCCAGCACCGAAGAAAGAGGTACATTTTTCCTTCCCTCTCAGACAAGAGTTCCACAGTATCCCCACGCAGAGCCACAATAAGCCAATCACTGGAAGTTAAAGCCAGACCAATTTAAATAAAAAATAAAGCACAACATTTTAATAGTGAGGAAGGTTAATCATTGAAATCATTTACTAACAGAAGGGGCACATTCTCCATCTCCCTGAGTCTTTCAAAGAAGATCAGATGCCTTTGTGGAAGGTGTGTTTTATTCAAACACAAGGGCTGTGTCTACACTGGCATGAATTTCCGGAACTGCTTAAAACGGAATACTATTCCGTTTTCAGTTTTTCCGGAAAAGGAGTGTCTACATTGGCAGGCTGCTTTTCCAGAAAAGCCCTTTTTCCGGAAAAGCGTCTGTGGCCAATGTAGACGCGCTTTTCTGGAAAAGAGCCCCGATCGCCATTTTCGCGATTGGGGCTTTTTTCTGGAAAAGACTACTGGGCTGTCTACACTGGCCCTTTCCTGGAACAGTGTTCCGGAATAAGGACTTATGCCTGAGTGGGAGCAGAATAGTTTTTCCGGAATAGCGGCTGATTTTGTACAGTAGAGCGTCGTTGCTTTTCCGGAAATTCAAGGTCCAGTGAAGACAGCTTGCAGCTTATTCCGGAAAAGCGGCTGATTTTCCGGAATAAGTGGCCCAGTGTATACACAGCCAAGGAGAGGGGACTTTAATGCAGCTGTGACTGGGTAAAATTCTAAGGCCAGTGTTTATAAAGGAGATATGATACAAGCTGCTCAAGTCATGCAGAGCTGTGAATCCCTGTATCATTGCTATCTCTCAGCAGGAGTGAGGCTTGCTAAGAAATTCCTCAAGGCTCTGCCAGTCCAAACTTTGCCTTGCAGGTAATAGTCTATGAACCCCAGTTCCAGAGTTTCCCAAAGACAACCTTCTGCAGGGGCCAGTCCTTCTCACTGGACCTGCTCAGAAGATAAAATTCACTGCTTCAAAGGAGACAGTGCACATGCCTTGGTGGTTTTGTAATAAAACAAAAGTATGTTTATTAGCAAAGAACAGATATTACTCCTGGGAGAGTTCAGAGCAACTGCACATGTGCATAATTCATTCAATTCTTGGTGGCTGTGAGTGAGTAGGGCCCGGCAGCCTACTTTTCTTTAACCAAGCAGGCTGAAAAGCAGCATCCCAAGCTAGGGATCTAAGGGGACTCAGCAGTTCAGAGTGAACCCTGGAGAACGTCACACTAATATCCTAATATGATATCCTTGATTTCCTAATATCATGGGACCAGCACAACTGCAACAACACTACAAACAATATGGAAAGAAGAGTATTCTCTAATAAGGTTGCATAGAAGTCCCTATAAATTAATATTTTTATAAAACACTAATGACTAAGTTCCCTAGGATTCTTATATAACAGAAGACAACAGCTGCAGGCAAAATCAGTTTCTGGTATAAATTAGTATTATTCCATTGGAGTCATAGACGGTACTAGTAGCCAACAGGAGAGAATGTGATCCAGAAATCCTTTCATATAGGGTACTTAATAGCCTATTAGTACTTTTCAGTCACTAATGGGCTGGGCTGGATTTGAACCAAGAAGACCAGTGCTAGGTAATCCAAAATCTATCATGCCTGTGCCCTATTATCTCCCCCAAAATAAGATTTTCCAGCCAAATACTTTTGTCTTCTTCCAGGTCAACAATAATGTAGGAATTTCTGTCTTACCTCCCAGCCAAAAATCAGGAAACAGAGGCCAAAGAATACTAAATGTATTTCAAAATAGCTTACCAAACTTCTGGCACCTTAAAGATAGATCCAAATTTGGTAATCTTATATGGGTTTTGATGTAAAACTGCCTTTAAGAAAAAAAGTTCTCTCAGCGTGTAATATATCAGGAGAACAATTATGTTTAAGATAAACAGGCAGCTGTGTCTTTAAGAGGATGAAAATTGCTTGAACGAGAATAGGCATTCATGTTTACTGACAGAGGGAAGAGGCAAAACAAAGAAGCATCCTCTGCATGAAGTCATAAATATGTAAGATGGTCATTGAGGAGTAATCATTAGGAATCTTGACATATATCTCCCATTTAATATAGATGGTTTTCTGGTCCATTACATGAGCTTTCTGAGTAAGTACGGAAGATCAGGTCCTTAAATATCTGCTAATCAGCATTGTTAATAAATGTGACAAGAGAAATTAATTTCATTTGTTTAGCTGAATATCATTATTAAGCAGCCCACTGTGTTGAACTCAACTTCCTTGCTTGTATTAAGAGTATTTCACATCCAGGTACTATCAAGAGTGCATTCTGGCAGAGTTGGTGTCTATGAAACACCACTGTACATCCAGCACTAATAAACGTAATTCATATTCAGATATCCCCTGTATCTATTCCAGGTCAATTTGAGATTGCTTATTACATAACCATAAACTCCTTACTGATTGCATCTAACAATAATATGCCTTTTCTGTGTTTGAAACATTCTACCATTATTTACATTTTCTCTTACTTACATTAGCATCATGATAAACACTTCTAGTTATCACAAGTTTAGAGGATAGATTCACATTGGATCAGCTCCTTGACTGTTTGGGTATTTTTGTATCTAATCAGCAAAATCGGATTGGAAATCTTATTGTAATATCCTTATTGCAGGACTTGTGATGCTTCTTGCTTTTAGTCTGGCACTGAAATAGCATGTACATAATTGTGGATTTTACTTTATAGTTCACTTTGGAAGGACAGGTACTGCCTTTCAACAGAAATAAAATGAGGAGTTCTTGCTGATTCAACCTGGTTCCTCTTGGCCTTTTTGGTAGTGCTGCTATGGAATTGTTTGACAAAACAGTATTTCATTGGAAAATGTCTGTTTATTGAAACTGAACATTTTCAGGGGAACTTATTAGTTTAGACCAAACTTTAACTGGGATATTTTTCATGATTTAGGATGAAATTTCTGGCCAAAATGTAAGCAAAACATGAACAATTTAGTGATTGAGGCATTGATGTGGGAGACCCAAGTTCAAGACCCTGGTCTGCTATTCTCCCACATCCCAACTCAGTGCCACAACCATCATGCTATGGCTCAGGCAAGAAGACTTCTAGGAATGCATTATGCCTGCATTGAATCATAGTCCTTCTTAAGAAGGAGGTCTTCATTAAAGAAAACAACTCCAACAACAGATTAGGCTTTGTTTCTTGTTTACCAGGGAATTCTGTGCAGTTCCCAGACATAAAAGTGGCAAAATAACTGCATATAAACACTTTATGAGAGTGTATCTCAGACTTCATGGCCATTTATTCCTTGGCTGTTTCAGAGATCTTGTCTTTACTGCAGTGTTAAATCAAGGTATAACCTGAGAATTGCCCTTAACCTGACTCCCATTCTCAAACACAGCTCTCTAGCTTGAGTTAAATGGTGCTTTCACATCAAGCAACCTCATCTGTTGAGAGCTGGGTTGAAGTTGGAGTACTGCTGATACTCTTACTAATAATGCAGGGGGAATTCCGCAACTAATCCAATCATAGTCGCATAGCGCGGACATCTAGACAAACTGCAAGAGAAGAGAGGCTCTTGTGCCAGCCATCAGAAGCTCACATACTTAGTGAAAAATTCAGTCTCCAACAGAAGCCTCTTTTGATTTACTTTTTATGAGATAGGAAAAAATACGATATTTTATGATTGCTCAGTATAATAAATATTCAGTCATTCAACAAATTCAGATTCAGAAAAATAAAAGTGTAGCTCTTATCATGAAAGTGTAGAGTAACAGAGCCATTTCATGAAACTAAAGCCCAAGTTTTCTTGGAGAATGGCAGCTGAGTTTCTCCATAAAGACATACAGGTTCAGTTCTGACGTCAAATCACTTTAATATGGTAGAAGAATAAGGTTTCAAAAGAACGTAAGAACGGCTATACTGGGTCAGACCAAAGATCCATCTAGCCCAGTATCCTTTCTTCCAACAGTGGACTGAATGCCCCAGAGGGAGGGAACACAACATGTGATCCTCATGTGATCCTTCCCCATTTCCAGACAAACAGACCTAGGGACACCATTCCTACCCATCCTGGCTAATAGCCATTGATGGACCAAACCTCCATGAATCTATCTAGCTCTTTTTTGAACCCTGCTAAAGTCCTAGCCCTCACCACATCCTCTGGCAAGGATTTCCACAGGTTGATTGTGCGCTGAGTGAAGAAAAACTTCCTTTTGTTTGTTTTAAACCTGCTGCCTATTAATTTCATTTGGTGACTCTTAGTTCTCATCTTGTGGTAATAAGTAAATAACTCTCATTTACTTTCTCTTTCTTTTGTGGGTCCTGTTCATCCTCTAGTGTGATAAAATTATTTTTAAATAAGAAAAGGAATTCTCACAAGCTCCTACTGATGCTCCAGACAACAAGACTATTATTGACATTTAAAAAATACACAGGAAAGCTCCGCTAATTCCTTGGCAGTACCTAGAACACCTTCAAATTCTTTGAAGTTTCTCTTATCAGCGTTTTAAATACAACCATTTCAGCTTTCACCTTCTGAATACCTAATCTAAACAAGTCAATCCAAGTTCACAGTGATTCCAATTTCAAGAAGAGTTGGTGGAATACATTGCTGACATGCTTTTATATAATTTGGAGTTCTTCTCAGTGCTTACCAGGATTTCAAAGTATAAGTGAGCATCTGTGGTCCCAATCTTAACATGATTTGATTGATGAATCCAGTGGTGAACTGAAAAGCGGATTTGCTGAGAAGAACTCCAAATTATATAAAAGCAAGTCACATCCACATCATACTGTATGTATAGTTGGGGTTATTTTTCCCGATGTGCATTACTTTACACTTATCCACATTAAATTTCATTTGCCATTTTGTTGCCCAATCACTCAGTTTGGTGAGATCTTCTTGGAGTCCCTCAGAGTCGGCTTCTGTCTTGACTATCCTAAACAGTTTTGTATCATCTGCAAACTTTACTACCTCGCTGCTTACCCCTTTCTCCAGATCATTTATGAATAAGTTGAAAAGGATTGGTCCCAGGACTGACCCTTGGGGTACACCACTAGTTACCCCTCTCCAATCTGAAAATTTACCATTTATTCCTACCCTTTGTTTCCTGTCTTTTAACCAGTTCTCAATCCAAGAAAGGACCTTCCCTCTTATCCCAAGGCCATGTAATTTACACAAGAAACTTTGGTGAGGGACCTTGTCAAAGGCTTTCTGAAAATCCAAGTATACTATATCTACTGGATCCCCCTTGTCCGCATGTTTGTTAACCCCTTCAAAGAACTCTAACAGATTAGTAAGACAGGATTTCCCTTTACAGAAACCATGTTGACTTTTGTCCAACAAATAATGTTCTTCTACATGCTTCACAATTTTATTCTTTACTATTGTTTCGACTAATTTGTCCGGTACTGAAGTTAGACTTACTGGTCTGTAATTGCCAGGATCGCCTCTACAGCCCTTTTGAAATATTGGTGTTACATTGGCTACCTTCCAGTCATTAGGTATGGAAGCCGATTTAAAGGATAGGTTACAAACCACAGATAATAGCTCAGCAATTTCCTAATAGCTCAGCAATCAAGAACCAGTTTTGTGGAAGTCTTTCAAAATATGTTGTGTAATATCTTCAGCAGTGAGCTTATTCTGTTGGGCTACACCAGTAAGCTCCCCTTTAGTTTTGACATCAGCAAATTGGAGTAGAACAGTGGACAAGCTTTGTATATTCATAGCATTCCCTGTCAAGTTCTTCTGCCTAAAATGTGACATTACATCACCATTGTTCTGAGTTTCTTCAACAATATTCCTCAAAATCATCTTCATAATATCAGTTTATTTCATTCTGAATCTTAGCAGAAGTTCACTGCGTATTTTTTCAGAATGGTTTTCAGAGCATCTTTGAATTTTGGATATTGTTCTGCAATAAACTTAAGTAGGTTGATTGATAGTTCTTAATGGACTGTCCAGAATAAGATCTATGTCCTTGAAATTTATGCTAATTTGATCTTCTCTCAGGCCTTGTCTCCATTTACCAGAAGATCAATGCTATGGACATCAATTTCCAAATGAGTCAATATAGCAGGTCTAGTAAGGATACTTTGACTCCAGTACTCCACTGGGGGCTATGTCTACATTACAGAGTTTTTCTGGTATACTGGAGGTATCCCGGAAAAACTCTGCCACATCCAGGGAATGCGCCCGTTTTTCTGGAACAGTTTCCGAAAAAGCGGGCATGTTCTTTCAGAAGCCCCATATTCCTCATTTAATGGGATCTTCCATAAGATGAGGTTTTTCCCACATTTGGCCCCGTATAGACAGGCCAAATGTTGGAAAAGCCTCTTCCATAAAAAAAAAGCACAAAAGTAAACAGAAAAAGAACACAGTGTAGACATAGCCTGGGTCGCGAGGAGTAAGGGAAGTCGACGGAAGAGTTTCTCCCCCAGAGGGAACACTACAGAAATTTGGACTATTCATGTAGTTGTATATCTGAGTTCGAGTTTGCACACTAGTGCAGACCTGGCCTCAGAGGCGATTCATTTTTCAAGGCAAACTCGATAATTTTTGCCAAAAGATTTTAAACATTACCTGTTTCTTTCAATTTATAAGAATGATGCCAAAGCAACAATTGTGGCATCTGAAAAATGAAGTTATAATGAAACATCATAATGAAATTCACAATTCTGTAATGTTATTGAGCAAAGGAATAAACTGAAATAATAAAATTAGTAATTTTTTTTCTACACTGAATCTACAACAATCACATTTTGGATCTTTCCTCTTGATAAGGATTTTTTATAGGTCTAAAGAGCATATTTATAAAGGGTGTTTGTCTCTTTCTCTCTCTCGGCATGGTGAATTAAGTTTATTCACAGTGGGGAAAAATATCTTCTTTTTCGTTTTCCACAGGTAGGCTTTCTTTTCAATTTCAAGTTATTTTAATGGTTTTCCCATTATTCTTAATGGTCTACCATTGTCTTTTCTAGGTTGCACAGTACTAAGTACTTGGAGTTAGTCTCCTCTGCCTGGGAAGGTGGCCAATCCCGGTATGATTTTCACCTCCCTGTAGCAAGGTGGAGTTGAATGTTGCAGCACAAATTATGAGCAGAAATTCATACGCACAAATTCATAACCACAGTTTTTGTACACTTCCCGTAAAAGCCATCAGGTTTAGAACATTACAGCCTTTTGTAAGAAACCTTATGTGACACATTAACACACAGTAGTTTTGTACACTGCCAATTGATTCAATAGAATATTCTTTGTGATTCTGACCCCGTTCTTTTTTTATAGTGTGTGGACCCTGATAGTGATAGAAATGTAGCCGTGTTAGTCTGGTGTAGCTGAAACAAAATACAGGACTATGTAGCACTTTAAAGACTAACAAGATGGTTTATTAGATGATGAGCTTCGTGGGCCAGACCCACTTCCTCAGATCCACTATTTGATCCACTATTTTCTTCCACTATTTGATCTGAGGAAGTGGGTCTGGCCCACGAAAGCTCATCATCTAATAAACCATCTTGTTAGTCTTTAAAGTGCTACATAGTCCTGTATTTTGGACCCTGATAGTCACAGAAATGTAGAAAAAGCAACATAAGTTACCTGTAACTTCTCTTTTCCTTGCTGCACTCCAATCGGTCATTGCTTTCAAGTAGACTAAGCAGTTTTCACATTTGATTAAGCTTTTGGCTTGAGAGAATGCATTGTAAAATCCAGATTTGATAGAAACCGTATCCGCTCCCATTCCACCAGCATTGTCAGAGTATGCATACTACTGACAAGGAATACAAAAGGCTTTATCTGCTTTAACACAAATGGTACTCTCAGCCCTGTTGACAGTCCATCAAGGAGTTCCCCTTGATACTCCAATAATGTCTCAGTCCCCCTACACAATCTATCTAGGGCGTCTTCTGGGTTCTAGGGGAGCATTCCAGTTCTAATCAGCCCATCCATGTTTTCACATATGCTCCAAAAGGAACTCTTTCGTCTCTTTATTCCCCACCAAAAGAGGTGGGCAGGGCCTGATCACAGACACGCCAGCATAGAAGCCCATTTTGCTGCTGTACGTACATTGTGAGCTTCCCTGCAGAGGCTTTCTCTGCACACATTTTCTTATCAGGCTTGCACAGTTTTTCTTATAGCAGCAACATGAGGAAGTCACCACGTTTCACTTAGTTTAAACTGGGTCAAGAACACCCCCTTCGCTCCCGGACTACTAGAATTGCGACCCCTACTCTGTGGCCTTGGGACTACAATCACTCATCTGAGGAAACTTAGATTAAAAACTTGGAACACACTGCATTTTTAAAGAGGAAGCAAAATATTTCAGGGGAGGAGGGAATTTCCCCTTATATCTCCTCCCTCCACCCCCGCTACAGGCTTTCACTCTATGTAGCTCAAGTATTGTTCTGAATAATGACAGCCTAGCTCACATGAGAGTAAACTTGCATGTTCATAACTTTAACTAACAGTGCAATGAAGACCAGTCCTGACTGTGGCAACAAGGTGCTAGTTATCCTGCTAGTGGGTAGATGGTAAATGTTTGTTTACTAGGAACTGGATGGAGATCACCAGTTTATCAATTGCTGCATTGTGACAGACATCATCCAGCTGTGTGTAATAATCACTACAAGGCTACTTGGACAGTGGCTGATCTTATACCACAATAGTGATAACATCTAGAATCAATGGGTCTCTACTGATCTAAGAAAGTGAAACTCCCATGACCCCCAAACTCCTATGACACCCATTTCCACCAGCAGAAAATTTCACTACTTTGAGAAGTCACTTAGACCTGATTCTCGTGTGCCAGTGTAACTCAGAAGTAATTTGAATCAATGAGACTATTGTGAAATAGCAGTAAGAGAAAACTGAGGGACACATTTTCATCCTTAAATCTCATGCTACCTGCTTTTATCCCAATTCTGACATGGTAGGCTGTGCATGTATCTCTTTTTCTTGTCTCTGTCGGATTTAATAACAAAATGGATAGTAGAACTTAGGCATGTAAGCGAGAAGGCACCAAAGTGATATATATTTATGGGAGATATATATACACACGCAAGTTGATTTGGCATGTAATTATTTCAGCAGTTTCATTAGGGATTCTGGTGAGAGTCAGGATGTCACTTATTTTTATTTAAAGGTTACAGGAAGGAAAATGAGTGCTGACATCTTTTCCGAGTCGACCTGATTTATCAGCTATCCGCCGTAACACCAGCGTTGTTCACTTCTGCGCTAACTTGGCTTTCTAGATACGAAAGGGATATTTTCAGCTTGTTACAGGGCAGTGGCCTCTCAGTTTCTCTTGTTCAGCTGTTGTTGTTTTTTATACTTATTTTTTTATTTTAGCTATAATGCTCTAATTAGCTGCTGCAAGGATTTGTGACTTGAGTAGTAGGTACCAGAACTGTTCATGGAAATCTTCACTATAAAGTGGCATGTTCCAGTACATAGGTGGCTCGCTTGGGAGTCGGGATGCTTAGGTTCTTTTTCTGGTCCCTCCACTGACCTACTGCGTAACCTTAGGCAAGTCACGTCCCCTGAGTTTCCCCTCCCATTCTTTGTCTTGTTTTTATTTTCCCTAAAAGCTCTCTCAGACACAGAAACCTGCCTCAAACTGTACATAAGAGCATAAGAGCATCCATACTGGGTCAGACCAAAGGTCCATCTAGCCCAATATCCTGCCGACCACAGCCCATACCAGATGCCTCAGAGGGAGTGAACAGACGAGGTAATCATCAAGCGATCCCTCCTCTGTCACCCATTTCCAGACTCTGACAAACAGAGGCTAGGGACATCCAGGCTAAGTAGTACTGTTGGGCCTATCCTCTATCAATGTATCTGGTTCTTTTTTTAACCCTGTGTATGTACAATGTTGTCCTGACCTTGATTGGGGTCTACCATAGCAAAAATAATAAAGTAGGTGGCAGTGGCTCTTTGCGCACATGGAACTAGAGTGTAGTCAGAAGAAGTCCTACAGGAAATTCCTAGCAATGACCTACTTTAGACTAAGCTAAGCTGTATTTTGAATTGTTGTTTCAACAGTAAATCTAAAGACCCACCCAGGAAAAGGGGTGTGCTCTGAGGTCATCTTTGAGAACATCTACAATAAATAAATCTGGGAACAGTCAAAGGAAAGATGGGAGACACAGAATGGGGACCATGCCAAAAGATGGCGGACAGCTAGATGCTGCACTCTTGATTCAGCAAAACATTCATAGTGTTGCCCAGTATACTGAACTAACTCCAAGTAAGTCCAGTCTGGTTCCTAGTGGACAATGGAATCATATCACAAAACCACCACTGTAACTGGAACTTCATTGGTCATTTCATCAGGGAGGCCAAAGGAGGTAGGAGTTATTCTTTCCCCAATCCAGCACATCAGGGTTGAGAAATAATCTTATGGCAGTATCCTTGCTGTGGATGGAGGCCTTTACAATCACTGAGAATTCACTACAAAAGAAATACTCATATCTTCTCCATATCAAGCTCTACCATTTCTTATGCCTCTGTGGCTTCTGCTATTAAAGACCACAACAAACTCCCATTCACTTCGACAGAATCAAGTCTTGCTCTTGCTAGTATCATAGAACTGGAAGGAACCTCAAACACTCATGGCAGGACCAAGCACCATTAGACCATCCTTGACAGGTGTTTGAAAATTTTTAAGAGCAGGTTAGGCTATGATGAATATTCCACAACCTCCCTAGGCAATGTATTCCGTGCTTAACCACCCTGACAGGAAGATTTTCCTAATGTCCAACCTAAACCTCCCTTGCTGTGCAAAGGAAGAAGCTGCTGGTGGGATTTTTTTCCATGAAGGTACAACTTGCTTTCTTCTTTTGATCTGAAATGCCTGACTTTTTTGTTAACCTATTTCTGATTCACCTGGAAGTCAGGATTGCTTTACATCTTGCAAAAGAACCTGATCTTCTGAGTCGTACAACTCACATTTGCAAATTCATGGCATTTTAAAGGCTCTGATAAACATCTAAGCTTTTTGACATTTGCTTATCCGAATCCGTTTGTTGCCAAAATGCATGCACCTATGCAAGGTCTGTGAAGGACAAAAAGTAATGCATGGAAAAGTAAATTATTTTGAATAGAGCCATTAGACCAACTAGAAAAGCACAATATAAAAAGACAGGAAAGCCTCCAGCAACAGTGGAAACGTTAACAGGAACACTTTATCCTAAATAAAAAACATTCAGGATGACATATCAAAGCATAATAGCCTCTAGTATTACATGCAATGTGTTACATGGTTTTACAAGTCAGGTTAAAAACAAGTGGCATCTCACAATATTCATAGCATGTGTGCGCTTAATTTTTTAACAATAAAAATTCAAAATACGAGAATCTGTCTTGGTAAATGGCTGGGATAGTGGACATTTTAAGGAAAACAGATTAAATTGGATTCAGAAATACAGTATAGACAGCACATTTGATTCAGATACAGTACAGTATCTTCAATGCAATAAAACCCTTTTAAAAACAAAACATTAAAAACTTCTGCATTAAAAGAGATTGTTAGGAAAGCTAACCTACTAACAGAAAAGTCGCATGCATCAGTGTCCTGCAATTTGTCGCCGTGTAGAAGGGAGAAAAGAAAAAAATCTTGCAGACACCCTTGAATGCCTGTGTGAAGCTATGCAATGGCTTAGTTCATTTTGCTATTTCACACACAAGATAGCTGACTCCTGAGTCTTTATAATTATTATTCTCCGCCTGGATACTGAAGTGCTATCACCCCATAACAAAGGCTGGGGGTATATAGATCTGGAATTGTGGATTAAGCCCCATAGAAATAAGTGGCCCAATGAAGACAATTTGGATCATATCTTTGTTCAAATTTTAAAGCTTTCCCCCCAAATATAGAAGCAGTCTTATCCTTGGTGTTGGTGTATGCCCTTTTTTCAGATTTCTGCCTGCTGTGACTAGACTGTGAAAACCTTTAACGTAATTGATCCCCAATGGCAATACCAGTTCTCTTAATGAATAGGTTGAATCTAATCTCTAATATCCAGCTTTTCTTCGTGCTGTCCTGTGGGCCCTATTCAGCAAGCATATGTCTGGAATGTTGTATGTTTCATTCACCTGAGGCTTACAATGCACAGAGAATGAAAACCCATCACATAGTTGGGAGTTGTCAACCTGTTTGGGACTTGAGACATTGAAGTGCTCAAATATCATGGCAATGGGCATGGGCTAAGAACATTTTAATTAGAATAAAATGTTGGAGCTCACTGCCTCCCGTGCACCACTGTGCTCGATATTGTGCTCCCTCCTTTCTTGTATTGCTGGGACTCGGCAAGTCAAGGAATTTGTGGCAATCTTAGGGCTGCAATAACACCTCTCTCAGGCAAGACGAGGAGGGAATATATTCCTATCCAACCATGGGACTAGATCAGCCATTAGTATCCGTCTGCAGTGTTGTT
Source organism: Pelodiscus sinensis (assembly GCF_049634645.1). Lineage (NCBI taxonomy): Eukaryota > Metazoa > Chordata > Testudines > Trionychidae > Pelodiscus > Pelodiscus sinensis. The sequence continues at coordinate 315,133,635 of NC_134711.1, forward strand.
GTAGGCATGTGAGTCCCAGAATATTTAAAAAAAAAACTCAATGGGTAATATCTTTTTTGGTCCAACTTCTGCTTGTGAGAGAGCCAAGCTTTTGAGCTTATATAACTCTTCTGAAGAAGAGCTCTGTGTATCTCAAAAGCTTCTTCTCTCTGTCATCATGAGAAGTTGGTCCAGTAACAGATACTACCTTAAAAACAATGTGAAGTCCCATGGCACTTTAGAGACTAACAAATATTTTACGTCATGAGCTTTCATGGGTAAAACCCACTTCATCAGATGAGTTGGAATGGAAATTATAGAATCCAGGGTATACACAACAGCAGAAGCAGTTACCTGTCAATTATAGGACCAGTGTTAATGAAGCTAAGTAAGTCAGGCTGGATGTGCCCCATTCATAAAATTAGATGTGGAAATGGGAATATCAAAGTTGGGGGAAATTGTCTTTGTATTGCATAAAGCTGTTTCTATCTTTATTCAAACCCAAGTTGATAGTGTCAAATTTGTAAACAAACTGCAGTTCATCTGTCTCCCTCTGTAACTGGGAGACAAAATTCCCATGTAGAAGAATGGCTACTTTAAAATCTATTATTGAACGTCCAGGAAGGTTATCTTTTCTCCATTAGAGAGGCAAAGCTTCCATGCAGTCTTCTGAAGCTCAAGGCTGTTCATTTTGGTCATCTGTTTTTCCTACAAAAAATAGGGCATGTGTATATTGTGTATGTCTGGGGGTAGGAAAAAACATATGAAGAGCTCTTAGGCTGAAGACTGTTCTCTCTGGCTCACTGAAAACTGATTGAAACAGGGATGTTTATTCTTCAGCAGATAGGTTGAGCTGTATCTGATGAGATTACCTCGCTATATAAGATGGCTAATTGTGCCATGATTATTTTCTGTAGGACCAGGCCTGCTGATGGCATGGGGAAAAGAGCAAAGGGGGCAATTGCCCCGAGGCCCAGAGATTCAAAGGGGCCCGGAGCTCCTGTCCAGCATTGCTGCTGCTGCAATTGCGATTGCAGCTGGAGGCCTGGTCCTGCATGATGTGCTGCAGAGCCCCACGCAATGGCCAGCGCTGGGACGGCGGAGAGGGCACACAGTCCAGGCGGCGCTGAGGATCCGCGGCCCCAGCCTTGCCCCTGCCACTTGGAGCTCTGTCCCTACACCTTGCCCAGGGGCCTGGCGAGGCTGTTGATTGTGTAGGACAGATAAGTCTGCAAAGTCCAGGAAAGTGCATATAGCTGTGCTTCCAAAGAACAATAGTCTACACAACAACAGCACTTTAAGATGCTGATGTTGACAGAGCATCTGTGCACTATGCACATTCTCTCTCAAACTAGAGTTTTATGTACCCTGATGATGCTGTTGATATAAAATCTAGCTAGACAGGGGCTCTGCCACACTTAATGCAATCACCAAATGCTTTATCTATCTATTCCTTTAAAATTGCATGAGCATCCAGTCGGTTTTCCCCCTTTGCTTCTCCCCTCCCCGTCAATGCAGGCCTTATGGGAGGGGCCGGTAGGTTTACTTAGGCAGTAATTCTCTGATACAGAGGTTCTCTCCTGCATCCGCGCCTTTGTTTGTGGTAAGTCCTGCAGTCTGACTTCCACAGGGGGCTGTCCCTTTTAGAGGAGTTAGGGCCTAGTTTACCTATGTTGAGCTTCGTTAAGGAAAATGAGCCCATCTCAAGTAATTAGAGCTCAACTGGAGGGGTTGCCCCTAGAGAGAGGCATTCCCAGAGAACGGCAGGTCGCCACACAAGGCCACGGCAGGCCCAGCCTCCAGAGCTCCCTGCTGCTTGGAGAAGAGCTACTATCAGCAGGCAGGCCCTGCACAGACTCTGGTTCTAGGAAGATATCAAGGTCTGAGAGTCCTCATGAGCAAGGGGCCTGGATGTGGAACTGAACCTTAAATTGAGTCCTGCCTCCCTGCCAAGACACCTAAGTAAGGGGCTTTCTTGTGCTTCTGTTGAATTTTATGCTAATAAATATGATGCTCAGAAGGTGGCGCTGTTCGATACACCGAAAGCCTTGCTGAAATTCCTGACAACTGGATTGGGGAAAGGAAGACATGGTGTACTGCAGTGGGACATGGGGGGTGGCACACTACTTGCCCACAGATCCGTATATGTGATCTCTTCCATCAACACATTTGTCCCACTGAAGTCAGGGGGGTTCTGCACTGACGGTCTCACCACGGCCAGAGGCTGCTCCACATCCTATACAGCAGCCTCAGTGGATCAGATTGCAGGATTGGAGTCTAGCTAAATGTAACCAAAATGCATGTTTACATTTGACCTTTCATCGCTTACCTATTTGTTGTGCTTTCTGCAAATCACGCAGATACTGAAACTGGACTTCTTGTTTCAAATCGGTTTGTATTCCAGTATTATTGGTGATGCTTTCTAGTAGGAATACCAGATAGCGTGTAATTGGATAGTCATGTAACCACATAAAATTTTAGCGGTTACACGACTATGTGATAGTTTCTGGGGGTGGGGTCAGCAGCCAGTGTGCACTGGGCCCACTCCCAAGGATCCCACTAACACCCCGCACTGCTGCCTTTCTATCAGAGGCAGAAGCGTGGGGTGGCAGGCGGGAGCTGCTCCACAAGGAGAACCGGTTTCTCTAACAGAGACTGCTCAGGCCCCCCATGGAAAGGGGCTGCTGCCAGGGCCCAGGCTCGCTGCGGGCAGAGGCTGCTATATAGGATGTGGAGCAGCCTCTGGCCGTGGTGAGACCGGACCTGGACGGAGGCTATTCTGCGGAAGCTTCCCCTGCCAACCTCCTTTCCCCGTTGCTGCCTCTGATAGAGCAGGGGGAGAGCAGGCAGAGCCAGTGCCTGAGGGGAGCTGGCTTTTAAGTCAGCTCCCCCTGACCACTGGCACCTACCTGCCCGCCCCCTCCCCACCACTGTAGGAGGCAGCAAGGGGCAGGGAGCAGGCAAGTCCAGGGAGCCAGCGTACGCAAATACGCAGAGAGCTGGCTAAGGTTGCCAGATACTTTAAAAAAAATATCGAACATGGTGGGAAAAAAATTGGTTGAGCAGAACAAAAACAAAAAAACTAAAGTTGTTGAGCAAAAACAAAACCAAAAGCAAGAGGGCATCCCCATGCTCAACGCTCCTCTTGCCCCTGCCAGACGTGGCAGGGGGGGAATGTCCCAAGTGGCTTTCCATCCAAGAACAGAAAATACCAAATATTTTACATTTTTTCTGGGGGTTTTTTACTGGACAGAGGCCGCAAATACCGGACTATCCGGGCCAATACCAGACACCTGGCAACCCTAGAGCTGGCTTGAAAGCTGGTTCCTCATGCATATAGTTAACAGGATTAACAGATAAGCCTAGGCTTAATCGTGTAGGCATCTACAAATTGACATCCCTACTTTCTAGTACTTATGGAGAAGAGGGACCAGATAGAGGGACACACTGTTTTTACAAGATGTCTTGTCTTTCTGAACTTATTATTCAGTGTCCCTTTAAAAATAGTAATAAAACTATACAATTAAATTTCTCAGTTTTGATTCAGTACAATATAAAAATGAGAATCTTATTAAATATGCTGATTTGCTCTAATTATTCTCTGCAGTTATAAAAAGACTAGAAAACAATAGCTGCTCAATTTTCCTTGGAGCCTCGATTTTTGGGTATTCTTATGCCTTGAAAATATTTTAAATATATAATTTTACACTAATATTGGATTTATGGCCCGGTGACTTATTTGTTTGTTTGTTTTTTCTCTCTCTTTCTACATAAAATTCATCTGGGTGACAGCATATGGAGTTAGTGATCTACATATGAATGAAGTATCTACTCAGCAGACAACTGAACTGGTAAGTAGGTTGCTTTATTCTTTTTGTTTTGCAATTTTTAAACTTGATCTGTGTGAAGTGGTTTGCAATCAGATTCTGGTCAATTAAATGTTTCTTAAAATCAAAGGCTATTCTGAATTTCTCTGATCCTCTGTTTGCCTGAAGAACTTTAATGTCAGCAAATTCCAGCTATGCTGTCTCTTGAAAGATAATGTTTTCACTTTGCAAGTAAGCCATTTTATTTCACGGTGCATCATGGGGTAATGTAGACAATGTTTTATCTACTGTTGGTCCCTTATTCAGAATCCATGGCACTAAATTTCCTATATACTTCTTCATGAGCAAGAAATCTGTCTTTGTTTTGACTTTTGGAGTGCACTTGGCACACTGAGTTTATTGTAAGTATTATATTAGTGGTGGTTAGGTGTTGATACTAAAGAAAGCTTGTAGGTCTATAAATGCCAATGCAGCTTTTATTTCTATCTGAGTAATGCTATTCAGAGATCTTAATGTATTTAAAGAGACTGTCAAGAAGTACAAAAATCTAAAGGTATGTCTGCACTACAGCATTATTTCAAAATCTCTTATTTTGAAATATCTTATTTCAAAATAATGCGTCTAGATACAAAATGCATTTCGAAATAGCATGTCCACACTGATAGGATGCTGAATCACATTTAAGGCTGGCCAGAACCGGTTCTGGCAGGGCATCAGGTCAGGAGTTACCTTGTGTGGCTGCTGCCTGAGGCTATCTGAGATCTGTGCTTAAAGGTACCTGCCCCCCCCCCCCCCCCCAGACAGCCGGTTCTAAGGTTTCCCTGCTTGCCTACCTCGCTGAGGGACAGCAAAGCATTTTCTTCTCTGCGTGCTCTGATTGCCTTCACTCAGGACACCACAGCATCTGCAGCATGGAGCCGGAGCCGCCCCTGGGCACTCTGGTGCTTCTCCTGGACGTGTTGCTGTGAGTCTGGCAGCACGTTCTGCAGGTAGTAAGTGTCTCCCTGGTGTGCCCCACTGGGGGCTTGTGCCTCATTCCTCCCTCATGTCCTTCCACTTACCCCTCGCTAACCCCCTTCCTGCTGTACAATAAAAGACACGTGTTCATTACAACAAAGCCTCTTTATTGAACAAAACAGGGGTGGGGGGGGAATGAAACTGAGGTGAGACGGGGGAAAGAAAGTGGGAGAGGGGAGGAGGGGGAAACCTGGGAGGAGGGAGCTGGCTGGGGGAGGCAAGGGGAGGAAGGACTCAGGGTTGGGGGTCTCACCGGCCCAACTGTCTCCTAGCACTGTGGATGCAGGGGCCTTGGTGTCCCTGGGGGTGTGGGGAGGGTGGAGAGGAAGAAGTGGGAGGGGGAGAAGGAGTGGGAGGAGGAGCGGTAGCTGGGGAGGAAGCAGGAGCTGGAGCAGCAGGAGGCAGCAAGCTCTGCCTCAGGGTCGATGATCACCTGGGGGGCACGGACTGTCCTGCCCCCCAGGCTGCACTCCACGGCATCAAAATAGGAGTAGGGATCTGGGTCTGCCCCTGGTTGGGAGCTGCTCCCTGTGACCCTGGCATATGCCTGCCGTAGCTCCTTTATTTTCATGTGAACCTGCCTCTGGGTTCACATGTGGCCTTTGGTGGCCAGGCTGGCAGCCATTCATCTGTAGATGGTTGCGTTCCTCCATTTAGTGCGGAGATCATGGACATTGGAAGCATCCCCCCAAACCTAAATTAGGTCCCTGATCTCTGCACTGGACCAGACAGGCACCCACCTTTTCCAGCCCCTGGCAGGCTCCTGGAGAATGGTGGAGGGCTGGCTGGCACTGGCTGCCTGGCTCATGATGGGGCCACTGGGCCAGGTGCAGCGACTGCTGGCTCTGGGCTGGCAGACTTGGAGCTGGCACAGGTATGGTGGCCAGAGTCTATCCCTTTAAGGCCTGCGGGGATGGGGGGAGGGAGAGGAGTTTTCTTGGTTGTGCCCAGAGTGGCCACCAGGGCATCCTGGGAAGGGCTGGAGACCCCCTATTTTGAAATAAGCATCTACACAACACTTATTTCGAAAAAGCAGTTTCAAAATTGGTGCTATTCCTCGTGGAATGATGTTTACCAATTTTGAAATAAACCCCGCTGCTATTTTGATTTAATTTCGAAATAGCAGTTTGTCTGTGTAGATGCTGGTAAAGTGATTTCGAAATAATGGCTGTTATTTCAAAATAACTTTGCTGTGTAGACATACCCTGAGGGACTGGTTATAGGGTTACGGTAACTGGCATCATGAACAATCATGATGCTTCTCTTCTTCAGTTTCTCCCTTAGTGAAGTGGGGCAAAATTGGGTTTCTTCAGAGTCCGACAAATTTGCAAACTCCAATCCTTCTCTTCCTTTAAGTAACCAGTGAGCTCATCAGTCAGCTTATAAAAACCCATTAGAAACTCATTAAATGTGCCAAGAATGCACCTTTTCCCAGAAACACACACAAAGGGAAACAATTTGAAATGGGACTTAGTTCTCTTGCTGAGTCACTGCCTAGGCTTGTGTAATGCAGCCTTTCCATTTCTCAACAATGCCCCCGATGTTTGCTGCACAGGCTATGTGTAATATCTAGATCAGGGATTCTGTCTGTCTGTCCTGCGAGGCACAGAACTGTGTGAAAACAACACACAGTCCTGTGGCATCTTAGGGTGCATCTACACTGCACTGTTATTTAGAGATAACTAGCATTATTTCAAAATAACAATGTGAGCATACACATCCATTCTGTTATTTCAAAATATTTTTTAAATAACGGACGGCTTATTCCAAAATCCATAAACCTCATTCTACAAGGAATAACACCTATTTCAAAATAGCTATTTTGAAATAAGGCGTGTGTAGACACTCCACTGCTGCTATTTCAAAATAGCCCCTCACCAGGGCCATTCTAAGGGTATGTCTACACTACCCCGCTAGTTCGAACTAGCGGGGTAATGTATGCATACCGAACGTGCAAATGAAGCCCAGGATTTGAATTTCCCGGGCTTTATTTGCATAAGCGGGGAGCCGCCATTTTTAAATCCCCGCTGGTTCGAACCCCGTGTAGCACGGCTACACGGGGCTCGAACTAGGTAGTTCGGACTAGGTTCCTATTCCGAACTACCGGTACACCTCGTGAAACGCGCTACACGGGGTTCGAACCAGCGAGGATTTAAAAATGGCGGCTCCCCGCTTATGCAAATAAAGCCTGGGAAATTTAAATCCCGGGCTTCATTTGCACGTTCGGTATGCATACATTACCCCACTAGTTCGAACTAGCGGGGTAGTGTAGACATACCCTAAGTTATTCCTCCCACTGCCTCCTGGGACTCTAAATCAAGATAGCACATTAGGAAAGCCTGCCTCAGACTAATTTTGAGGCTTCCCTGAAGTATAGACGGGCTATTTCAGAATAACTATTCCAGACTAGTTTATTTCGAACTAGCTGTGCAGTGTAGACGTACCCTTAGAGACTAACAAATATATTATATCATGAACTTTTTTGTTACCACCTGAGGCATTTATAGTTTGGTGTGTTGACTGATATCTGGAAATGTATGTCGGGGTAGTGTTAGGCATGAGAATAAAAATCCAAATTTCCTTGCACAAACCATTTTCTTTGGCGATACAAATGATTAGAAAAAGTAGTGTTACAAGTATAGAGACACTCTGCAGAAGCTGTGGTGAACCACAACAGATGGCCTTTCACAATTGAATCCATTGATCAAAGTGCTTTTTGCACACTGCTGTTTTAATGCAGGTCAACCAAAAATAAATATTGGTCAAAGAAATTCAAACTGCACTGGGAGCATTTTAAATAAATAAAAGAGTTAAACACAAACTAGGGCAGAGGCTGAAGGCTACTGCCAGCTCTTATTTGAGTGCTACACACTAGGTCCTATTTTGTAGCAGACCCCAGGTCAAGGGGAAAGTGATTAATCTTGCTTTTGCTGGAGGAAAAGATGTAGTCCTCCTCCGTGGATGTTTAAAAATGCAGTTTTACTCCAGAAAAGTTACATTAATCATCATCCACTATTTTTCTGAAATGGTTTTGTAGAGCTGTGCTACCTGCTGATTAATGGCCTCCTTCACTTGTTCAGAACCACCTGTGGAAATGCTGAGCTTGTATACTTGAATTGTTTGGAATTTTACTTTCCACAATTCCTGTGCATACAAGTGCATTTGGTTATATCAGGCTTAATAGTTCATGCTGAGTTTGTCATTGTGCATCCTTGAGATTGCTAACCAGCGGAGTGGCCTCCCTCTTCCTGTGGATTTACATTAAATGCAAGGTGATAAAAGTGCTGTTTAGTTAGAGGGGGGGATGGGGAGGAAAGACAACGGTGTAGTGACAGGCGGCAGTTAAAAGTGACAAGCAATGTGCCTGCTGAATTTTTCAGCATGGCAGTGCATCTGAATTGAGTAAGTGCCTGGCTTGAGGCAGATAAAGAGAGCAAGTAGTGGTGCCATAAGGTTCAGAACTGAGCAGTACATGGTTTTAGCCACATTTTCAAGAGAATGTTTTCGAGGCGCTTCTCTCTAGCAGTTTCCGATAGAATGAAATAAATCCAGCACATCAAAGAACCTTAATGCATCAAAGAGAAAATTGAACTTTTTTCTATTTCTATGTAAAATCTATGCAGCGTGGCTAAGCATGTATTGGGTCACATCACACACACAGAAATACGGTTCAGTCTGAAATTATGATTGAATGGTCCAGTATTGTCATCTATTTAAAAAATAAATGTTATCAGAGGTACAGTTTGGACACTGTTAGGGTAGGTGGCCTTTGAAGGGGTGTGGGGCTTAGCCCCTGATAAACTGAAGCTGTAAGTCCAAAGAGCCTGAAGATCACCTGGCCTCAAGTATTAGAGAAGCGGTAGGCAGTGTTCCCTGAAAGCAGAGCACTTGTGAGGCCATCCAGGAGAGATTCAGGTGCTGCTCAGCTGATTAGCAGAGCACCCACAGCCAGCAGCATGTGTTCCTACTGGTGGTGCACATCCACACATGCCTTAGTGTGCATAATAAAATTGATTTTGTCAGGCCTGCTGACGGGGGGGGGGGGGGGGGGGGGGGGGGGGGGGGGGGGGGGGAAGGGGGGGCAAAAAGAGCAGTTGTCCCAGGGCCTGGAGATTTAAAGGGGCCTGGGGCTACTGGCTGCTTGCTGCTTATATTGTGGTAGGGGTGGTAACCGGAGCCTTGAGCCCTTTAAATCGCTGCCAGAGCGTCTCTGAAGAATAGGAAGGCACCTTAGGAATCTACGGGCCAGAGGAAAGGACCCAAATTTATACATGACTGTCAGGCACATGGCTGGCAGAGCGTAATCCTGTGGGAGGCAAGGTGAGCCTCTTTGATCCTAGGTAGATAGCCTGAGGACTAGTTCTGTAGGGTGTCAGCAAGCTCCTGTAGGACTCAAGAGAAAAGGAGAAGTTTGCTACATTGGACTGGTTCTGGAGAACTGAAGCTGAAGCCCTGAGGAAAGGGGAGAGTGGGATCCTGTGTCTAGAGTGTCTACCACAGTGCATGGCCTGGTGAGTTATTTTAATGGCTTACAGACGCTAATGTGAATTGCAAATGTCTATTTTCCAGATGATAAAAAAAATGTTGAGCTAATCTGAGACAGCCAGTGTCTGAATCAATAGCAACTGGTTCATCCAAATGATATTTTAAAAAACTGATGTCACATTGTGAAACGGTAGCATCAAATGACTGACATATTATTGAATTTGTGAATTTTATTTGATGCATTGCACCTGCAAAGGTGCTTCATAAATGTAAGACCAAAGATCACAGGGCTGCAACCATGTGTTTTGCTTGCTAGCATATCCTATTAGTCAAATAATAGGACACAAATTATTATGACTTAGTTTGTGTTCTCTTTGTATTAAAGACATCTGTTTTTTGCATCCAGAGTTGGCTGCAGATTTCTGTGCCACTTCACATGCATCTGTAAAAATTTCCAAGTAAAAATGACTACTGAATTTTAGTGATTTAATGCATTATCCTCCATAGATAACTTTATTCCCATTCCTGTACTACACAGGATTTACCTTATCTGGTAAATGAGCATATCACTGCTTGTGCTCTACCTCCTAACCCACGTTTGCTGTCAGTTCAAAGCTTTGTTCCTGGTCTTTCCATGTGTGGATGTCACCAGGGCCAGAAGAAATGCATCTTAGGATACTCAAGGAGCTGCTAGAGGAGGTATCTGAGCCTTTAGCTATCATCTTTGAAAATTCATGGAAGTCGGGAGAGATTCCAGAAGACTGGAAAAGGTCAAATCTAGTGCCCATCTATAAAAAGGAGAAATAAGAACAACCCAGGAAACTACAGACCAGTCAGTTTAACTTCTGTGCCAAGAAAGCTAATGGAACAAGTAATTAAGGAATTCATCTGCAAACATCTGTAAGATAATAAGGTGACAGGCAACAGCCAGCATGAATTTGTAAGGAATAAATCACGTCAAACCAATCTTGCTTTGATAGGATAACAAGTTTTGTGGATAAAGGGGGAAGCAGTGGACCAAGACTTTAGAAGACCATTTGATATGGTCTCGCATGACCTTCTTATCAATAAACTAGGGAAATACAACCTAGATGGGGCTACTGCTCACCATGGGCAAGTAGATTCAATAGATTGTTGAACGCTGGTCATAATCATAGTTCCTGCTAAGGTGTGCTCTAGTGTGGCCACACACAAAATTCTTCCCCTGCCCACCTCCTCTGGAGAGCTGGGCAGCAGCACTTGCACGGCAGGTAGCTGATCCACAGGCTGGGCCGGCTGAGATGGCATGGTGAGGGGGCCTGCTCTGGTGGCCCTGGCTGCCACGTGACAAGGGGGGCTGATGCCTGTTCTGGTAGCTTGTGCTGGGAACGGGACCTGCTGCATGGCGGGGCCTTTCTGCTCCAGCGGGTGGGAACAGGCTATGCTGCTTGGCAGGAGGTGGATTTCTGCTCCCACAGCTGGGAATGTGTGTGTGTTAATAAACTGGGTGCTATGGTGGCACACATCCAAAGCAGCACACGTGACCTCAATATTGGTGCACAAGCCAAAACTCACTCCGCTCATGGTTGGAAAATCTTAGAGGGAACACTGGTGACAATCAGTGTTCTCTCTAAGGTGCGCAGCCTGCGTGGGCACACACCAAGAATTTGCCTCCCACCCGCCTCCTCAGCAAAGCTGCACAGTGGCTGCTCAGCTGCTCCGGGTTGGGGGCACATGTTAGGCAGCTGCCCTGCCGCAGGAGCATCAGGGGAACCACCACAGGACCCTGGCCCTGGCTCTAGTGTCAGCCCTTCCCCAGAGCTGTGGGTCACGTGGTGGGCGGCTGCTCCTTCAGCAGCCCCAGCTGGGTCCAGAGCCATGTGCCAGGCGGTAGGCAGCTGCTTGGGTGGTCCTGGATAGGACCAGAGCTGGTGTCACGATACAGGCAGACAGCAGATGCTTTTCCGGTGGCCCCAGCCAAGGCCAGAGCCGGAGCCACATCACGGGTGGCAGGTGGTTGCTCAGGTGGCTGTGGCCAACTGAGGCTGCACGGTGGGAGATCCTTGCAAAGTACTCTACAGGTGAAACATAGTGACCTTGAAGGCATCTCTAAGACTGGAATCACGGCCCCAGTTCCAGCGATGGTGGAATGCCACACAGCCTATATGAGAGCTGGGGGTGCAAATAAGTAACTGACTTTTTCTTCAAAACATTTGTGTGCTTGGGGAAATGGGAATGGTATTCACATGTGCAATTGCTCAGGGTGCACATGCAATTGCCCAGGGTGCACCTGCAAGTATGAATGTTTATTGTTAATGCTAGTTGAACAGTGCAGGAGTGCAGCAATGCTAAACATACTCATGAATGGGGCGGTGGGGAGTTGAAAAATGCTGCAAGGGAATAAGGCAGGGACTGGTGCAGCAAGTATAGAATAAACTGATGTAGAGCCGGGTTGGGAGCAGCACAGAATTAATTAATTGGCATCTGTGTTTTTTGAAACCACCCACTGCACCCAGGAAAAGGAGCTAGAAACCCTAGTTTCCATGCATATCTAAAATCAATCTGTTCTTTTGTCACAGGAATTTGGCATGTGTCCGCAGGGAAAGTGAGACACTGAGAAATATAGGAACTGAAATCTGTGGGAGATGCAGGTTCTGAACACCTCTGGTTATGGGATAATTTATTCAGTCACCTGACTTCAAAATGTTGATCTTAATCCCTTAATCTATAATATTGAGGCTTAATGGCTGATGCATGGGATTGTGGTTTAGGAGCGCTGGGTTCTATCCTGGATGTATCTCTGACCTTAGATGACACACTGGTTTATACCTCAGTTTCCACATGTATAAAATAATGATGATTGTGCTCTCCTTTGTAAAGTATTGTGTGATTTACTGAGGAAAAGCATAGTATGAGAGGTAGGCACTGCTATATTTACTTCTTGCTTCCAGGTGCAATAAAAATAATTTAAAAAATATACAAAATATATTTGTTAGCAACTAGTGGGTATCACGGTGGCACACATCTGAACAAGTGCACATGACCTCTATATTGGTGCACAAGACAAAACTCACTCTGCTCATGGATGGAAAATATTAGAGGGAACACTGGCATAATTCAAAACAATCTGAACCAACTGGAGAAATTATCTGAGTAAATAGGATGAAGTTTAATAAGGACAAATGTGAAGTACTCTACTTAGGAAGGAACAATCTGTTTCACACATACAAAATGGGAAGTGACTGTCTAGGAAGGAGTACTACAGAAAAGGATCTCGGGGTCACAGTGGACCACAAGCTAAATATGAGTCAACAGTGTGACACTGTTGCAAAAAAAGTTAACATGATTCTGGGATGCATTAAGAGGAGTGTTGTGAGCAAGACACAAGAAGTCATTCTTCCGCTCTACTCTGCTCTGATTAGGCCTCAACTGGAGTATTGTGTCTGATTCTGGGCACCACATTTCAAGAAAGATGTGGAGAAATTGGACAAGGTCCAGAAAAGATCAACAAAAATGATTAAATGTCTAGAAAACATGACCTACGAGGGAAGACCGAAAGATTCGTGTTGGTTTAGTTTACAAAAGAGACTGAGAGGGGACATGATGGAAGTTTATAAGTATCTAAAAGGGTGTTACAAGGAGGAGGGAAAAAAATTGTTCTCCTTGGCCTCTGATGATAGAACAAGAAGCAATGGGATTTAATTGCAGCAAGGGATGTTTAGGTTGGACATTAGGAAAAACTTCCTATCTGTGAGGGTGGTTAAACACTGGAATAAGTTACCTAAAGAGGTTGTGGAATCTTCATCACTGGAGCTATATTTAAGAGCAGATTGGATAGGCAACTATCAGGGATGATCTAGAGGGTACTTGGTCCTGCCGTGAGTGCATGGTACTGGACTTGATGACCTCTCAAGGTCCCTTCCAGTTCTAGTATTATAGGATTCTATGACACCTTTTTCTCAGTTTAAAAAGCCAACAACAGCAACATTCAGCAGAGTTAGCAGTCTTTCTTTAATAGAGATCCATGATTCAAGCAGCTATGGGACTTAAAATTTACCATAGAGCATGAAGCAATCAAAAATGGTTCAAAATTTTATAGCACCCTTCATCCAAGGACCTTGCAATACTTTACAAACATTAGTTAAGTTTTGTACCACCCAGCAGCCGGATGGAAAAGAAAAGTGCTACTCTTTTCCACATGGAGACATTTGAGGCCTATAAAAGTTAAGTGACTTGATAGCTGTCACATAACAAGTTGGCAATAAAACCCAAACCTCCTAACACCCAGGCCTATGAACAAACCACTGAACAGTAACCTTTCTCAAGGTTAAACTGGAAGTTTCTTTTCTCAGCTGTTCTCTAGCAAATAAGCCTTTGATTGTAGAATTAAAAAAAAAGACATTTTGATAGATTTTTATTCTTTCCAGGAGTCAAAAATTAATTTGAACACATTTTATTAGTTTAATCAGTTGTCTTGAGGCCTGTTTTCTGCTCTTAGGTAGGTGTGCAGTTACTATTGGTTGCAGTGGGAGCTATACAAGGGTGTTACAGAATGTGAGTGTAAGCAACATGAATGTTTAGGGAACTGCCCTCAAGTGCATTCTTGTTTTGCACACCAGCAAAACTCTGTTAGACAGAAGACACAGAGAATTCCATTCATGGCATACACAGGAATGCAACTTCACTTGCTAGTTTAAGGCTGTCATGGAAATATTTTAGCAAAGGATGGTTCGTTTCTATGAGTCACTATTAGAGACTGAAACAGAACTACAAGGCTGAGCAATTTCAAACTTTCACACACAGCTGGTCATTTGGTCCATAGGGGCCTGAACCAAGTGACCCAGAACTTAAAAGTTCAGAAAGAATTTGATTCTACCCCACTGACGTCCAGGGCTGCTATGCCATTCATTATAATGGACACAGGATGGGACTTATTCAAATGTTGAGTATTGAATCTGCCACTTTTCTTCAGAGCTGTTACACAGGTAGCTGACAGAAAAGAAGTGAGAGAGAATTCCATTAGGTTGTCATTAATATTTGTCCAATTTGATGACTTCAATTAGATATTATGATGTTTTTGCAGTTGAAGGTCTTTTTCGAGAGAATGAAAACTAGGCAAATTCCAGTGACCTACTTTTCTCAAAAATAAACAAACAAAAAAACCCTATCTCGTCCACCTCCCTTTGTAAGCAGGGTGTGTACAAGAGCCAAATTTCAAAAGGGGTTTTAATATTTCTAGAATTGGTTATCATAATCTAGGATGACTCTCTGGGAGTTAATCTCTGCTGAGAGGCTATAAACCACCATGGGCCTCACATGGAGAAAGCAGTAGGATATCTATGTATATATAAAAATACTTCAGCAAATTTAGTAGACTGAGGTGAAAGGATAAACAGATTTTTGGAAGCGAGAATTCAGTCTTTAGGGCCCTGAAAGTGACCCACAGCAGGGCCTTGGCCAAGTCACCATTTGCCTCAATCTCTTTATCTGTAAAATGGGGATAATTCAATGTAGGGATCTATTACAACTACTTTGTACAAGTGTTAACAGTGCTAATTGGGGTGAATAGCTTGTAAACTACAAATTCGCCCTATTAGTCCTTACTGTAATTCTGTTAAGTAGCTAAATATAATTATACCCAGGCAGCTCCCTTTCTTCTCTAAATCCAAACTGATCCATACAAGCTTGTAGGAAGCCTTGTTTTATAGCCCATTTGCTCTGCCTCTTATGTGCCGACTCCTCTACAAATGGAGAGGGATTCTTTTCTGTATCACTTATCCATGCTTTCCAGCAACTCCCATATCTGCTCTTGTCACTGCAATCTCCTTGACTGATTTGGTTCCCTGAAAAGAGAAGACTTCCTCATCGCCTTCTCTAAACACTGAAGTTGGGTAAATACCTCCAGAACACTTCTTGTAATATTAGCTTAGGGAAAGTGGGTAGGAGAAATCTCTTTTCTCAAACCAATTCTGTGTTAGACTTCCATGAATGCGCTAGTTACTATGATTACTGGAAGGGATGATTATGGTAATGATGAATTTATTGCAAATATTGGAGACTATTTGCAGGAACTGAAGTTTGAACTCATAATAAGAATTTCTAAAAGCTACCTCACTCTATGAATTATGCTCATCCAATCATGGAATGATGTTATCATGTGATCAGTCAGATCTAAGCAGCACAGCTCTCATTTCAGACCCTCACAATAAATTGATCACAAACAGTGGAGACTGAGTTATTTGCCAAGTACTTTTGAGGAATAACTTTAAATAAGAAATGCAATTGCCATAATCATAAGCTTCTTTCTGACCATCCATCCACAGGAAAAAGGGGCTAAATTGCTGAAATAAATTATTCAGTAGAAACAATTCACTTAGTTCTTTTGAGTATGGAATTGCTGTCCTATGTCCTGGATGCCAAAAGGTGGCTCCAGTCATTATAAATGATTTGGTTTCAGCTAGTGATCTAGGCCTACATTACAGCTACCAATTATCAGAGTGCAGTAAAAAGCATTTATAGATACACCAGCATGCTCCTCCCCTTTTCCATGTTCCTTTAGTACTACAGTTTGCATTCTCAAAGACTGTGAATGGCTTGCCAACTACAAAAGCAGTTTCTCCTCTCTTGGTATTCACACCTCCACATCAGCTGCTAGAAGTGGGCCTCATCCTCCCTGACTGAATTGACCTCATTATCTCTAACCTTACTCTTGATTGGAACTCTTTTCTTATGCCTGTATATTTATACCTGCCTCTGGAATTTCCACTACATGCATTTGACAAAGTGGGTCTTTGCCCCACAAAAGCTTATAGTGACTCAATCGTGATGAAAGCTGGTTGGGGCACTACCAACTTAACAGCTGTTGAAGGTGCAAACATCTCTTTATGTAGACTCCTAAGTCAGGAAGGATACTATCAACTGACTTTGATTCTTATCTGCTTCGTTTTAACTACCCAACCTTCAGATACTTACTGATTCCCTCTAGTTCCCTGTGTCCCATCCCCCTTCCTTTTTCCCCCCCTCCTCCTTCCCCTTCTCCTCTCCTATTTATATTGGGTCTGCACAGCCTAAGCTCATAACTCCGGTCATCTGAAGAAGTGGGTTTCTTAAGTGAAAGGGAATACTCAGAAGCCCGTTGGAGAACATTTCTGCTTGCCTAACCATAATCTGACAGATCTGCAGGTGGCGGACTTGTCAAAGGCCAGCTCCTCAAGCCAAATTCACAGGGAAAGCCTGGAATTACATTACATACACAAATTCAGTTCACATGCTAATGGACTCAATAGTGATTTAAATTGGTGGGGACTCTATCACTGAAGGTGCTAACAACTTTCTGAGTGGTATCCTTCCTGTCTTAGCAGTCTATCTGTTGACTTTGATCTTTGTCTGCTTAGGTTTAGCACCCATTCTCCAGATACTTAACGAAAAAACAGGAAAGGGGTAGGAGACAGAGCATCATTCTCTCCCCCCCCCCCCGCCTCTCCCCTTTCCCTTCTCCTATTTATTTCGCGTTTTCATATCCCCTACTCGTAACTCCAGTCATCTGAAGAAGTGGGCTGTGCCCATGAATGCTCATGATACCATCTATACATTTTGTTAGTCTATAAAGTGCTACCAGACCATTTGTTGTTTTTTTCTGGATAAAGAATCGCATGCACATAAGAAGAAGACAAGTGATCATGTAGCTGCTGTTTTCTGGGAGACTGTTATGCACTATGATGCATTAAGCTCTCAGAAGAAAAATAATTTATTCACATTGCTGTTTCTGGTGGGGGTGACTTTCCCTATGAAAAATATTGTGATTTTTCTGCTTTAAATCAGTTTAGACATAATGGGTAGTAACCAGTAATGCCAGCCCTAAGAGTTCAAAAATCACAAGTCAGGCACCAAAATGAGATTTTTAAAAAAACGTTATTCTGGTTTAGAATTTTATGGGTTCATGTTCACATGTTTTACTTCACAAATGTAAGGGGTAAATGAAAGCTGAGATTCTCACAAGCACATAACTCCCGGAGCTGGGGCTCACAATGTATGGGTACATTGGCAGGCTTACAATGAAATAATTGGAGTTGGCAACCCTGATTACCATGTTTCATGGGTAGCAAAAGGAGAATCCTTAAACAGTAGTATAAGAGTTCCAGTAAAGGAAAAATGTGTGCCTGAAATTTACTCTTTTTTTTTACGCCAATTTCTCATAGTTTGCAATGTTGTAGCTGTGTTGGTCTCAGAATATTGGAGAGACAAGGTGGGTGAAGTAAGATCTTCTATTGGACCAGTGTCTGTGGTGAAAGAGACAAGTATTTGAACTGACACAGAATTCTTCTTCAGATATTATAGGTGAAGATATTACCTCGACCGTCTTGTCTCTCTAACTTCTCATAGGGCATTATTTAAAATAGTATGTCTTCAACTTTTTAAGCCCTTTACAGTTTTCTAAGGGTATTTATGGTCTTCCCCTTAACAACATGTATTTTTATCCAAAGAAAACTGAGGGAATCAGGCAGGCTAAGGGACTGTTTATTTTAAAAATAACTTTCCGAAGAAACATTAACTGGAAATTATTTTTCCACTAACTTTTCAAATATATTTATTTATCTTTGAAGTTTTTGAGACAGATTTTTTTCAGTTGACAATGTCTATATGAAGATGTGTTCAGCAGTATTTGGGGGACTGTAGTTGTGAACGTGCATGTAATGCTACTAGGTCCATACACACTCTCTTCCATTTATGAATTTTTATTTTCACTAGAAATTTGATTGAACAAGAAACGCTTATAGTCACAGAACAGAAATACACCATGGCTGTGTCTAGATTGCACCCCTTTTCCGTAAAAGGGATGCAAATTAGACACATCGCAATTGCAAATGAAGCAGGGATTTAAATCTTCCCCGCTTCATTTGCATAAACATGGCTGCCGCTTTTTTCCGGCTCGGGGCTTTGCCGGCAAAAAGCGCCAGTCTAGATGGGGATCTTTCGGAAAATAAAGCCGTTTCCGAAAGATCTCTTATTCCTCTTAAAATCAGGAATAAGGGATCTTTCAGAAAAGGCTTTATTTTCTGAAAGATCCCCGTCTAGACTGGCGCTTTTTGCCAGCAAAGTCCCGAGCCGGAAAAAAGCAGCAGCCATGTTTATGCAAATGAAGCAGGGAAGATTTAAATCCTCGCTTCATTTGCGATTGCGCTGTGTCTAATTTGCATCCCTTTTATGGAAAAGGCGTGCAATCTAGACACAGCTCATGTGTCCTATGTGGCTAATGAAAGCTAACCAGTGTATCTCAAATTTAAAATCTGCTAACTTCTTATAGAAAATGTATAAAGTAGACCAAGAATTTTTCAAGAAACCCACAACCTGTTTTTGGACCATTCAGAAAGAAAAGAAGTCAGAAAATGGTTTTAAAAAAATCACTATTATAAATACACAGAAAGGAGAATGAGCTGGTTGGGGAGTGGAGTTCAATATCTGCAAGGCTATACCATTCTTGTACCAGTCGTCAGTTAATACAAGAAGTGTAATGAAGAATCTGTAGCTGGATACCCATTTCTCTTCTGATGTGTTATAAAACTTCAGTGACTAAAAAGTCCTGTACATTCTATGAAACTATTAATATGGTTCCAGATTTGAAATGTCTACAGAAAATTATACTTGTCTCCTGGTAACCTCTTAAAAAGCTGCTTAATGGCACTAATTCTTCTGAAAAGTCCGTGTAAGAATGGAAACTTGTGCTCTTCACTTCTAGTTTAAATGCAACAGAGTGGTCACCACACCAACACTAAGAGAGAGCTCTATCAGAGCTCTAGTTTAAACCCCCTCCACGAGGAGAAGAGCTAACAGCACTAGGAACCTGTTTACACTGGCACTTTACAGAGCAGTGACTTGCTGCACTTAAGGAAGCGTTTTTTCACACCCCAGAGCAAGAAAGTTACAGTTCAGTAACTTGCCACAGTAGAAAAGCCCTTAAAACCAGCTTTTTCCTTGAATGCTTAGCAGTTACTCACTTTTTGCTTCCTTTCTGAGCACAGTAAGGAACTTGCTCTCCCAAAATTGCAAAATCTTTTCGCAGGGCATGTCTTCATTCACCATGCTGGAGATTAACATTCTGGCATTTGATTTAGTGGATCTAGTATAGACCCATAAATCGAACACTGAGGGCAACTCCAGTGAGTGCCGGAATGACTGTCAGTTGCAAGGAGTAAGAGAAATTGACAGGACTGTTTGCTCTTGTTGGCCTCCTGCTGTGAGGATCCTGCCAACCTCAGCTTAAGATAAGCCAACTCTATCTACATATTCTACGTTGCCAGAGTTGCGTACCAGGTCTAGGCCAATCCTCCAGGTCTAGTGCACATAGGGTTGCCAGGTGTCCAGGATTGACCCAGACAGTCCAGTATTTTTGCCTCCTATCTGGTAACAAAATTCAGAAAATACCGGACACCTAAAATGTCTGGTATTTTCTGATTTTTTCCCGGCCAGGAGGCGAAAATCCTAGGTGCTTACCTGGTTCCGCAGGGGAGCTGTCTGGCCCGGAGCAGGAAGACAAGATGGCGGATGGCCGCTGGCAGCCCGTTGAGCCAAAAAGCCTCAAAGGCATTTCTTAAAGGGGCCCATGCTTTATTTATTTATTTATTGCTTAATAACTCTTGGGGTCCCCTCCCCCCTCTTTTTTTTCTCAACAGCTTTGGTCTTCCCCTTTTTTTTCCTCAACAGAATTTTTTCCCTGGTGTTTTGTTTGTTTGTTTGGGGGGGGGGGGGGGGGGGCGGAGTGTTTCGGTATTTTTGATTAAACCATCTGGCAATCCTAAGTGTAGAAATGGCCTAAGAAATGCCAGTTATTAGTGAATGCACAAATTGATCACAATTCCATATTTATGTTGTTTTTTACACTTAAAGCTGATTCAACCACATAGCTATGTACACTGAAATCAATATATCTTCCCAAAATTACTGTTTTTACTCTGAGTACATGATGAATTTTATGAAAATTTACAAGTAGATCCATCAATTAGTTAAGGCATTAAAATGTTTTTAAAGAGACTCTTTTAAGAAACTTAGCACTTTGTGTCAGACTTTGTTTCTGTCAACACTAAAGAAGAACTGGCCTTATTCCATTCTTATAACCAAACTCTCCGTGCCATTAAAACTTAGTCATTTTGTGCAGTGACTACATTTAAAAAAGTGTTAGGATTAATGATATTTTGCCATTATTCTGCTTATACTCTTCAGAACAGAGTGATACATAGTGTTCTTTTAAAGAGAAACCTATGAAGAATGCATTTCTTTCGAAATGGTTGCCATTTCCTCTTGTTCTCAATGGGTCTTGGGCTACAGATGCCTTCCTTAATAGTAGCTACTGCCCAACTAAGTTAGATTTGGGGATAATGGTGGTACTCTGTGTTGTCAATGACATCCAAACAGCCTTACTTGCTGTACTTTACTGAAACCATGAGGGGGAGGGAAATTTAAAAAAAAATCAATGTAATCCAATTTCGGACTACATTTTTCCTACACCAATAATTGGGTCATTACTGCAGGCACTCAGTCCTAGGTGGAATTAAAATGGTTTGGCTGCCTTTCCTGTGTATTTCCCTATCAAAGTATATTTGGATTTCTTCTCATTTTAACTTTAACTCTCAAATTCTGGGGCCAATAACAGCTGTGTAATGAGTCTGCTGACCAATTGCTAAGTACTCTGGTAACCCATATATGCTTCTCTTCAGTTTAACTTGTGCTTTGTCTGGGAGTTTAAATTAAAGGACACTAAAGTCCTTTTTCTTTTTCTTTTTTGTGATGTTGACTGAATTTATTAGACACTAAAACCCACCACAGAGTCTTTGTATATACATACCTTTGATGCTTCAGTAGCTCATTGAGCATCATATATATAGTAGCCCAGTGTCTGTGAGTTGGTAACGTTGACATACACGGCCATGCCCCCTGGCTGTGTATGTCAGCGCCCTGCCCCCCTTCCCCTCCCGCCGTGGCACTCTGCTGTTGTGACCCAGCAGTGAGTGAAAGGGGAGGGGGAGTTTACTTGAAGCACCTTTTCATTGATGGAAAAAAATAATTAAAATTATATTTGCTATTTATAGGGCTAAAATGCTGAGACAGAAACGAAAACAAAAAAAATTGCAAAGTGCAAACGTGTAAAAGCCAACAAAAAAAGGGGAGGGGGACATTTTTTGTTTGGGGCGAAATAAAAACCTAGAGCCAGCCCTGGGTTTGCTTAGCAGCAACAATGTGTTCAAACTGTACAAAGAATAAGGCCAGTACCTACCCTGAGGAGCTTACATTCTCAAAGGCTGAGACCTAGCAAAGTACTTAATAGTTTATACCGGGGGGCAACAAAATTGGAAGGCCCCTGGCCTATGTGGGAAGAGGGGATTCCAGCAGCAATTTAAAGGGCCTAGAGCTTTATCACAGTATCAGAGGCAGGGCCAGGAGCTCCAGTCCTTTATAAATTGCTAGACCCCTGGGTCAGTTGCTCCCTTCACCCCCCCCCCTTCACACCCCTCCCTCCCACATCTCATGTTGGAAAGCCTGATTAATGCTAGTAGACAAGCTCAGTCAATGGAGATTACTCCCACACTTAAGAGGAATCAGATACTGAAGTGATTTCTTGGACTCCTGCCCTATCACAGAAAAATCCAAAAGTGGGGAAAACCTAGTGTAGATTGTTTTCCCAATTAACTTGCTTGTGGGCATGTTGGAAAGTGGGTTTGTAAAGCATTTATAATAAAGCAATCCACAGAAGTTAATAGGTGAGTACCAGAGCTCCATTGCCTCGGAATGATCCCTGTAAAATCTGATGTAGTAGTATTAAAATCCCCTTGGCAATTTTTTAAAGGGCAGAAATTTGAAAATTATGAAGAAAATGGTTAATGGCAGCCTGAATGAATAAAAACAACCTTAACCATCAAACTGGGCTGGCAGTGAGTTAAGGAATGGGCCTGATTCTGATCTCCTGTATTCCTCCACTGTGCAAAACATGAGTCATCGTCTTTGCTGTTTGTACAGCCGCGTTGTTCCACTGAAGTCAGTGGAGATCTGCCACTGTTTTACCAACAGAGAACTTGCCTTTGGGAACAACTCCCCTGAAGTCAGAATTACATTGGTGAGATTGGAATTGAACACAGATGGTTTGCCATGCCTCTGAGGAAGAAAATGGAGACAGTATACTCTGTCTGGCTAACTAGAAAAGAGCACACAGGTTTATAAGGGCTGAACAAGCTTGCTTTGAAAGAATCTGAAATCCTACCCAAATGCCACAAATATATTGGGATATAAACTAAATCCGCAAAGGTGCAAATTGGAAATAAAAAGGACAAGGCAATGAGACGGCCCTAATTAAGAAAAGGATAGTGCAGTACTTTGAGAGGGAATCAAACCATCTTGCAGCCTTTCAGAAAATATATTGTGCCTTTCTAACCTGTTCTTTGAAAAAGTTAATAAAACAGTAGATAAAGGTGACCCAGTGGACATAATTTACTTGGATTTTCAAAAAAGCTTTTGATAGAGTCCCTCATATAAAGCTGTTAAGGAAAATAATTCTCCACTGAGTAAGGAGCAGACTCTTGCTGTGTATTTAAAAATCAAGTGAAATAAAGACTAGTGAATGACTCAGAGTGGAGAGGCTAATGTTGGGTCAGAGTAAAGGACCATAGTTATATTTATTGACGTCTGAAAGATGCAGTGGACCATAAATTGGAGACATTTGCCAATGGCACAGTCCTCTTGATGAGTAAAAATTGCAGAGGCTTATGAGATAATCCTGGTAAGGGTAAATGCATTTATCGCTTATATTGTGGTAACACCTAGAGATCTTAACCACTGTTACCCCATTGTGCTAGACACTGTATGACATGTAGTAAATGACAGTCCTATTCCAAAGACTCTGAAATAGAGGAATGGGCATCATGATAGCAGCTGAATCTCAAAATGGGAGACAACCACAGTCTAAATTTGTCAAGGGGCTGCTGGGCCTTGACCTGTCATGGCTCTCTGAGGAAAAGATGCACTGTGTTCCATTGCCTTGCACCTTGGACAGTCACGTCAATGCAAAGTGGGTTTCAAATGCTGACTCCTTCTGATTTTAGCATTTTACACTCACTTTGTACTGATGTGAACACACAAGGCAGAGAGAAATGGAGGAACAGTCCCTGAAAATCAAGAGTTACTAATGACTGCTCAAAGATGTTGGCCCAGTGTGCTTTGGTGGCAGTTGAAAATTAATTTTGTTTGGTATAGGAATGAGTTCTGAGAGTTGCTGAGCTCTTGTTACAGCAAAATGGGAGTTGGACGTGTTCAGCACCCTATCAGAACTGGCCCTTGAGAATGTAAACTCTTTGGGACAATGAACAGCTCTTCCTGTTTGTTTTCTTCTGTGCCATGTTTAGTTACAGGTTTCTATAAGTAAAAATAAATGTAGGAACTGATCCAACCCCTTTTAAAGTTGTCAATGGAAGTCTTCTTATTGACACTAATAGGAGCTGGGTGGGTACCATTATATGAGTGAGTGTGTGTGAGAGATTAGATTAGATTAGATTAGATTAGATTAGATTAGATTAGATTAGATTAGATTAGATTAGATTAGATTAGATTAGATTAGATGTGCTAGATATGCTCAGGATGATCATCCAAGCAAGTGCAGCTGAAGCTTTTATATGGAGGAACCTGTTTATGAAATTGTTAGAGATAATGAATAGAGGAAGAAAGGAATTAAAAGATGTTGCCATGAATATTTACCCTCCAAGTAAAGTTAAAAGGATAAAACTAGATCTCATCAGAGAGCTCTCAATTTTGAAAAGGAAAGGAAAGGTAAAAGGTTAGGTACCTGATTGGAAACAGTAGCTCTTGGAAGGTCTAGTATTGTGGGTGCACATTCACATTGATGGACAATGGCCAGTGGGCAAAAAACAGTGTTGTCATCAGACTCAGAAGAAATGATATTCAGCTGCAATTTATGGGCTGTGGACTTGGGCTAACAAATATGCTGTCCATGAAATATGCTGTAAAATGCTTACATTCTTCAATTTAACTAGACTCAAACTGAATGAAAATTGCTGTCTGGGTTGCCAAGATAGATGACACTAATAGGAGCTGGGTGGGTACCATCAGAAACGTCTGACTGAAAAAATGCAGGTCACAGAATTTACTTTTGAGATATTTTAATATATTTGCCAACTGTCTTAAAATTTAACAAGACAGATTGGATTAAGGGCCAGGTACAATAAAATACTTGGAGGCTTTAAAAATAGATCAGAAACACATGCCAGGATGTATTTGGTTAATAAGTAGTCTTTACTAGAGTTTTACAATGTTGCTAATAACACTGATTTGTGTCTTGACATCGGCTGCTTCTGTCTCTTTCCACTTTTGACTCCACCTGCTGGGTATATCTACACAGCAAAATTATTTCAGAATAACTGACATTATTCCGAAATAACACAGTGAGTGTCTACACAAAAAGCCTTTATTTCAAAATAATGTTGAGCTGGAAGACTTTTTACTTTAACTTATGGAAACCCTCATTTCACAAGGAGTAAGGGAAGTTGAAGGAAGAGTGTTCTTTCTTTGACTTCCTGCTGTGTAGACAGCACCTAAAGCCGAGTTAAGCTATTTCGACTTAAGCTATGCAATTGACATAGCCGAAGTTGCATAACTTATTCCAATTTTAGCCCTGCTGTGTAGACATTCCCTCTGGCTCCTCTTCCCCTCCCTTTTCTCCTTCTGTTTTTTGGGATATTCATTCACATAGTTCTGAGCCTCCCAGTTCTGCTGCAAAGCACTTACGCACATGCTGAACTTTTAACTGTATGAGCTATCTCATTGACTTGTACTTTAGTGCTTTGCTGAATCTCTTTAGAAACCATGCTTCTGCTCAGTTAAACACATAACTTTATAAAATCTTATGGTGATGAAACAAATAATAGTCTAATTTTTACTATAAAACATAGCTATTTTAGAACCCACGGATATGATCTTCACAGTTACAACAAACATAAATAAAGAGATAACCAAAATTAACATTTGAACATTTCAGTCCACACAGAATACGTTAAGAAGAAATTAAGAGATCCCAATTTAAGTTTAGTTCAACTATATCTCAGTTAGTGTATTTGATCACCAAATCTTCACAATTTTCTCAGTCTGATACATCTTCCCTCAACATGCTTCCCACAATCCTCAGGTTGAATCCAGGCAGACTCTTCCTCTGCTGTGGATGATGGATCACTGCTAGCCAGTCAGCTAACTGATTAACCAGTCACCCATTTAAGTCACAAGAAAACCCTGATGCAAAATGGTCCAGAGTTGGAGGCAACAGTCTGCTTTCTGCTCCTGAGCCCAACTTCTCACAGTTCACAAAGGACATGTGGCCCTTAGTAAGGCAGCTCCCTTACTACTTGTTCTCATGGGCTATGTCTACACAGCAGTGTGATTTAGGAATAAGGTATTCCGGAAGAGATATTGCTTAGCTATTTCGAAATAACGCATCACCCTGATAGGACACTGAATTGCATTTAAGGCCGCCTGGAACCAGTTCAGGCAGGGCATCAGGTCAGTAGTTACCTTGTGTTCGTGCTTAAAGGCTGTTTCTCAGGTTTCCCTGCTTGTTGGCTTACCTCTCTGAGGGTATGTCTACACTACAATGTTAGTTCGAACTAACGGACGTTAGTTCGAACTAACATTCATAGGCGCTACACTAGCGCTCCGCTAGTTCGAATTTGAATCGAACTAGCGGAGCGCTTAGTTTGAACTAGGAAAACCTCATTTTACGAGGCTTAAGTCTAGTTCGAACTTACTAGTTCGAATTAAGGGGTGTATAGCCCCTTAATTCGAACTAGTGGGAGGCTAGCCCTCCCCAGGTTTCCCTGGTGACCACTCTGGCCAACACCAGGGAAACTCTATGCCCCCCTCCCGGCCCCGGACTCCTTAAAGGGGCACGGGTTGGCTACGGTGCCCATGCCAGGTGCAAGCCTGCCAGCACCCAGCCAGCAGACCCTGCACCTGGCATGGCACAGAGCCACCCACCCGATGTCCCCCAGCCCACCCCCTCTTCCCGGGACCAGGCTGGCGGCTCCCGGGAGCTTGCCCTGGACCACAAGAGGCGGGCACCTTCCTGGGCTAGTGCGGACATCGTGGACCTCGTCCACGATCTCCGCACTAGGCACAGGAAAGTGGCCGGCTAGGGCAGGAGAGCTGCCAGCCTGGCCACCCAGGAGCAGGTGTGCATGAAAATCAAGGGGGTCCACTGAGACCCCCGACCCTGAGCCCTGAGCTTACAATGGCCATCCTGGGTCAGACCAAAGGTCCATCTGGCCCAGTAGCCTGTCTGCCGACAGCGGCCAACCCTAGGGACCCTGGAGGGGATGGACCGAAGACAGTGACCAAGCCATTTGTCTCGTGCCATCCCTCTCCAGCCTTCCACAAACTTTGGGCAGGGACACCACGCCTACCCCCTGGCTAAGACTACTCCATGGACCCAACCTCCATGACTTGATCTCACTTCCCTTTAAACTCTGTTCTAGTTGTGGCCTTCACAGCCTCCTGCAGCAAGGAGTTCCGCAGGTTAACTATTTGCTTTGTGAACAACAACTTTCTCTTACTAGTTTCAAGCCTGCTACCCATTCCTTTCCTTTGGTGTCCTCTAGTCCTTCTTTATGGGAACTCAGGAAGAACTTTTCTGTATGCACCCTCTCCACCCAACCCCTGCTTTTAGAGACCTCTATCCTGTCCCCGCTCCATCTCCTCTTGTCTAAGCTGAACAGTCCCAGTCTCTGTAGCCTCTCTTCATCTGGGACCTGTTCCCAACCCCTGATCATGTTAGTTGCCCTCCCCTCTCCCAGCCTTTCTCTTCCCCTCTCCCACCTCCTTTTCCCAGTCTCCCCCAGTTTTGTTCAATAAAGACAGAGTCAATGTTGGAAGAAACGTTATCTTTATTTTGTACATCAGGAAGGGGGGCTAGGGAGGGGTAAGTGGAAGGAAGTGAGGGAGGAATGGGGTACGAGCCCCCGATGGGGAGGACTGGGCTGGCTCTGCGGGCTTCTGGGGGTGGAAGCTCTCCTGCAGCCCCCCGATTGCCCCCTCTCCCCAGATGGCAGCCTGCGGCAAGTGCAGCCAGGCTGATGGCCAAGTGGTGTGATGTGCCCAGTGTGGGTACTCCGGGCAATCCAAGCCAGGACTGGTTTTCAAGCGGGGCACCCCTTAGAACTGTCTGTCTGGGGTGGGGGTCGGGACCCTTTAAGCGCAGCCCTCGGCTAGCCTGAGACAGCATCTCCACGCTCTAAGTCCTCCTCTGATGCCCTGCCGGCACTGCTTCTGGCCATCCTTAAGTCTTGTTCAGAGTCCACTCAATGTGGACTTGCTAGTTCGAATTAGCAAAATGCTAATTCAAACTAGTTTTTAGTTCTAGACGCGTTAGTTCGAATTAGCTTAGTTCGAATTAACTAATTCGAACTAAGTTAGTTCGAACTAGCGCTGTAGTGTAGACATACCCTGAGGGACAGCAAAGCGTTTTCTCTTCTTGCTCTGGTTGCCCTGACTCAGGACACCACAGAACTGGTGCCATGGACATGCCCGTATGCCTGGTGGGGGACCAGTCGTGTTCTTAAAATCTTGGGGGAGGGATAGCTCAGTGGTTTGAGCATTGACCTGCTAAACGCAGGGTTGTGAATTCAATCCTTGTGGAGGCCATTTGGGGCAAAAATTTGTCATGGATGGTACTTGGTCCTGCTGTGAAGGCAGGGGACTGGACTTGATGACCATTCAAGGTCCCTTCCAGTTCTAGGAGATAGGCAATCTCCATTAATTCTAATGCGATGGCTCATGAAATCCTACACCAGCCACCTCAACCCAACAGGCATTTAATGCAAGGCTGAGCAGGGCCCACATGGTGGTCAAGGGTGTCTTCAGCTGTCTGAAGGCACATTTTAGATGCCTCCTCACCCGCCTGGACCTCGGGGAGCACAACATTCTGCATGTCGTGGATGCGTGCTGTGTCCTGCACAAAGTATGCGAGAGGAAAGGGGAGGCCTTCCTGCCAGGGTGGGGGTGGAGGTGGACCCCTTAGGCAGGGCCTACGAGCAGCCATGTACGGCTATCTTCTGGCAGGCCCATCAGGGCGCTGTGACTTCCTGGAGGCCCTGAGGGAGAGCTTCTCCCCAGGGAAATTGTGATACTGTTCCCTGGTCCGCCCCAGTGGGGGATTCTGCTTCACCCCTCGCTGCCATCCTTCCACTTACCCCTCCATTCCCCCTGTTCCTGATGAACAAATAAACACACTTTGTTTTTGGGCAAAACTTAACTTTCTTCATTTTACAGAACTGGGGGAGAGTAGGGGGGTCAATGAAACCGAGGACAGAGAGGGGAAAGAACCTGGGAGAGGGGAGGAGAAAAGGTGGTGGTAAGAACCTTGGAGGAGGGAGCTGGAAGGGAAAGGAAGGGAGAGGAGAGGCTCAGGACTCAGGCTGGGAGTGGCACCGACCTGTGTGGATCCCACCAGTGCAGGGGTCTCAGCATCCACGCGAGGGTGGAGAGGGTGTGGAGGGAGAAGCAGGAGGGGGAGAGGGAGTGGGAGGAGATGCGATAGCTGGAGAGGGAGCAAAGGCTAGAACAGGATGAGGCAGCAAGCTCTGCACCAGGGTGTGCACATCACTGCACAGGAAACAACCCTGTGCAAGCAGCTCCCACCAGCTCTCCCGCCATAGCTGCAGGTCCTCCTCCACCCAGCGGTCGATGGCCCTGTGCAGGGCTCTCAAGGCTGCGAGGTACTGTCGCTGGTACTCATCCATTGGACATGCATGACTGCAGAAGCCTTGGATGCGGGAGGATGTCCCGGGTGGTATGGGTCGCCCTCCACTCGCAGCTGGTCTGGCTGTGGAGAACAAAGAAAGATGGTCAGGTCATCCCAGGGGACACAGTGCCTGAAGCCCAAACCCTCTCTCCCCCCCCCACCCCCCACAATGTGCTTGGAGCCAGGCCATGTGTGCTATGGCTAGTGGCCCCTGATGTCCTCGTGACTGGGGGCTGCCCTGAGACTGTGACCATGCCCATGTACGGGAGTGCTCAGTGTGTGTGTGGGGGGGGGAGGGGATGTCCCCTTCCTCTTTCTAGAGGTGGTTTGTGGAGGGAGGGGGCTTCTGGCGGGAGGGTGTGGGACTTATGGAGGGAGGGCGCCCCACCCCGGGGACAGGAGCATGGCAAGTCTTGCCAGACACCCTGTGGCCAATAGCCCAAGGCTCATGTGTCAGAGCATGCTGAGGCCACATGCCCAGGAGCGGCACAGCACATGCTCCCACGTGCACAGGTTACTGCGTGATCTGTGGCCAGCAAGGGCTAAGCGCCTAGTTCCCCCACCCCCTGCACGACAGGAAAGTGATGACACTCACACAATGTTCCTTCCTTGGCTTTAGACGATGCCTGGGAGATGTCCACAGGGAGGACTTGGGGCTCCTGGGTCAGCTCGGCAGTCAGGCTGGCCTCGTCCGGGTGCTGGGCCTCCTCCTCCTCATTGCCGTCATCTGGGCCCCCAGCAAGGACAACAATGCGTGTCTCCGTGCTGGAGGGAGTCTGCCCCACCCCCCCAGGATGCGGTCCTTCTAATATGGGCAGATGTGGGGCTCTGCCCCGGATAGGGAGCTGTCCTCCTTGGCCCTGGCATAAGCCTGGCAGAGCTACTTGACTATCATCCGCACCTGTTCTTGGGGGGGGGTTGTGGCCTTTGCTCCCCAGGCTGTCTGCCATGCGGCCATCCATGTCTGCGCTCCTACATCTGGTGCGGAGATCCTGGAGGTTTGTCTCGTTCCCCCAAACCTCAGTAAGGTCCACGACCTCCGCACCAGACCAGGAAGGCACACTTCATTTGTAGCCCCTGGAAGGCCCCTGGAAGCTGGCTGAATGCTCCCAGGGAGCAGTGTATGGCTGGCTGGCACTGTCTGTCTGGCTCATCTTGGACCAAAATGGAGTCAGGGGCAGCTGCAGGATGGCTCAGGGCTGTCAGGCCTGCTGCGAGCCACAAACCCTTTCTGCAGACTCTGCACCTTTAAGGGCTCCATGGGAGGTGGGGGGATGGAGTTTACCTGTGTGTGGACAGAGCTGCTAACAGCGCACCCTGGGAAGGGTTGGAGGCCTCCTAATTCGATTTAGCCCCTATTTCCTGTCTACACAGCGCCTATTCAGAAATAGCTATTTCGGAATAGGCACTCTTCCTTGAAGAATGAGGTTTGCAGAACTCAAAATAAGCCGTCTGCTATTTCAATATTATTTCAAAATAGCAATTTGGCTGTATAGATGCTTGCAAAGTTATTTCGAAATAGCAGTCATTATTCCGAAATAACTTTGCTGTGTAGATATTCCCATGGAATCTGACCCGGCAACAGAGAGAGAACCTATTTGAGCAGACTCCAAAACTACTACACCCAACTCCAGAAGGTTCTGGGTGTGGAGTTGCTAAATCCGCCTAGCAACAATGAGCCAGACTTAACTCACTCCTCCCTCCTCCCTGCGGGTCTCTTAAAAAGCTGTCTCCCTATTAGGTACATGGATTACAAACAGTCTTCAGATCTGGCTTATGGATAGGACCAAATCAAGTGAGAAGATTCATGCGCTAGCCTACATCTTTCTCTCTGCATGGATATAACTGCTCCCAGCCAAATTGTGTTAGAACTAAGTTCAACTCCAGCTGAATTGAGCAGTCAGACAGGAACATGGTTCATGTGGACTTTATTTCAAGTCTCCAGTTAACAATTTAGCTCAGTGTGTCTATCTGGTTCCCAGCTATGTGCTGGCACAGCATTTTGGTAGGATGTATTCATCTTTAATTCCTAGAGACTCCAGGCCAGTCTTGGAGGGTTGAAAATCGTATTGCGTCTCCCTTGTGCCCCTGCAGGCTTCAGAAAGGAAGCTAAGCCCAGGAAAAGTCCAACTTATTTAGTATCTCACTGGGGATCTTAGCCAGCAATGTGGGCAGAGTTCAGAACGTGTTCTACAGCCTAGTGCAAAGTCCATAATTTCACTAGTATCTTAAACAAGTGAAAAATAGCCTTGAGTTTCTCCAGGAGGGATTTGTTGTGGGCGAGTGATTATGTCCTAATGAAAAGGTCAAGTCTCTGTGGTACAATGTTCTCATCATGTTCTTAAAATAAAAAAGGAGTTCCAAAATTTATGTTTTCTCTCATTCCAGTCCATTCTAGCTTATTCGGCCCCATCCCGGAAGGTCAGAGAGCCTGACCTTGAAACCTCATTCAGCTCATTAGAGCACTACTCAGATTGTACATCTACACGAGTGTCATATTTTCTACCTGGTGATATAGTTGTATGTATTTTTAAATATGGTGTTCAACTCTAAGGAACTGAAATATAACCTGTCTTCAACATAATAAACATGCATATGAATAAATATACAGTGGGCAATATTCACCCAGGGCTGGCCTTACCATGAGGCGAACTGAGACGGCCGCCTCAGGTGCCAGACTGTGAGGGGGCGCCACTAGGACCCAGAGGGTAGAAAAGTGCATCTGCTAGTGCACATGTATTCTCTCTGCTCTAGAAGCACAGAGATGGTGGCATGTTGTGCTGGAGGAAGGAGGGCACAAGAGACATAACAGGCAGGCAGGAGAAAAAGGGGCATGGGGGCATCATTTGAGCTCCCTGCCTCAGGTGGCAAAATGTTGTGGGCCAGCCCTGTGTTCACCCTTGCTGTGACTTGAGCACATCACAGATTCATAGAACTGTAGGTCTGGAAGGGACCTCAACGGGTCATCTAGTCCAGCCACCTGAGCTGAGGCAGAACCAAAAAAGTTGCATCAGGGATGAATTTGAACTGCTTTTATTCCCCCCCCCCCTTTCCACAGTTTCTGATAAGAATGATAAAATCAGAAAAAATGATAATTTACATGATTGTGGCAATTTGGACTAAGCCAGTCCAGCTGACACAGAGAAGACTTTTTTTCCCCTTAATGAGACTGGCTGTTCATGCAGAGACTTATCCTTATGTGCTGGTGTAAAAAACAGTCTATCCGAGATATATTTGTAATGTAAGTCAGGGAGAGGTGAATCTAGCAAGCACAGCAAATTAATTGAGGGTTGCAGCTGTTAATCTTACTATATAGTCTCTTTTTGCTTAGATTATAATACAAAGGAAACACAGAAGACATATTTCTTAGCTGGGCAATATCTAGGTTAATTTGAAATCCTGAGAAACTACACCCAGTTTGCATGAATAATCTCTCAAATACTTTTAATATATGATAGCTTCATATGTTAGGTGTAGTCTAGTTGCAACAAATCACCCAACATACAGCCTGAAAATTCCAGAGTGGAGAATCTGTCACAGACCCCTCGCTACATTAGAGGATTGTGGTTCTAATTTTACAGGTCCTCAGTTTAATTCCCAGTTACAACCAAGCCTGACATCTTCATAAAAGCTTCTAGAGGTTGAACTACAGTATTAAGTCCTGCAGCAGGGAGCTGTCAACAGACTGTTATTCTTCTCATGAAGATGCAAGGAGTTAGTATTTGACAATTAAACGTTTTTATCTAAACATGATAGAACAGGGTAACCAGAGCCACCTGTCTGTAGTTCCTTGGTCTGACAGAAGTCCTGAACTCTGAGGGTATGTCTAGACTACATGCCTCTGCCGACAGAGGTATGTAAAATAGGCTACCCGACATAGTCAGTGAAGCCAGGATTTAAATATCCCTGGCTTCATTAAAATAAAAATGGCCACCGCGCTGTGCCAGATCAGCTGATCGTCTGCACAGCGCGCGAGTCAAGACGTGGATCAGCCAACAAGGAAAGCCTTTGTCGACTGTTCCTATAAACCTCGTTTCACGAGGCTTGAGGGAGCGGTCGACAAAGGCTTCCCTTGTCGACCGATCTGTGTCGACTCGCGCGCTGTGCCGACGATCAGCTGAGCCAGCACAGCGTGGTGGCCATTTTTATTTTAATGAAGCCAGGGATATTTAAATCCTGGCTTCACTGACTATGTCAGGTAGCCTATTTTACATGCCTCTGTCGGCAGAGGTATGACAGTTAGACTTTGTGAGCACACCCCATATTCTGATATGATAGCATCTCTTCTATACGCTATTTTGTGTGGAACAATCACAGAGGATAGTGTAAAACACAGACTCAACTGCATTTGCATAGCCCATTTCTGGGGATGACAGAAGCAGTGATAAGATCATTATGGTTCTAATAACCATGACACTCATGGTTTAAACCAGAGGTGGAGAACCTTTTTTGGGTTAGGGGCCACTGACCCACTGAAAAATCAGTCAGGGGCTGCACACAAGTGAGAAGTAAAAGAAAAAACCCACCCTCACTGATGTGGCCCACCAAATAAGAAGGAGAAAGACGTTCCCCACATTTCCTTCACACACCAGAGCCTGGGGGGACCCAGCCTAGTAGATTTTGTATGCACCAGTTCCATGGTGGGACAGCAAGAGTCTGGAGCACTAGCACAGGTTCCCCAATGCTAAGGGACCCCTGAGCATTGGGGACCAGATCCAGGCAATCACAGGGCCACATCCAGCCCCCACACCTGAGGTTTCCCACCCCTGGTGTAAACAAATGGTGGTGAGATCAATTTTAACAGATTATTAAAGCTGAGGGTGCAGAAGTAACTGGAGAACTAAGAGAGAGAGATTGACAACAGAACTTTGGTTCACACAGTAATATTCCGTTACTCCTCCCATCATGCTTCACTCTACTTACCTCAACAAACAAAAAGGTGTGCAGCTACAAAACCTAGCCACCAGGTGGCAGACAGTACCAGACATTGCACAGTTTAATTGACAGATTCTGGTTTCAGTTTCTGCTAATTTTTGGTATTTACTTTGTCCTTATTATGTACCTTTTAAATCTAACAAATCATTCTTCAGGTTCCTGCCTATGTCCATTACATTGAAGGTGCGTTCACATCTCATGCCAGCGAGTTTTCTCCAGCATTTCCGATAAGGCAGTCCCAGCCACATAACGGAAGAAGCTGCCTCATACCTCCTTCACTTCCTTCTTGATGTCCAGAATGGTCTGTGTTCCTTGGGAACAAACTACATGGGACTTACCTGTATTTGCCTAGTGAGGCTGTTTTCTTTTAATCCTTCAACATTCTCTCTCTCTTGATTGGAATTTTCAGTTTTAGTTTTAAAATGTTCAGTCAGGTACTGGTGGAGCTTATATCAAGATCCTCAGGTTTCAAATCTCGCTTGCTGAAAAGCCCATGGCTGTCAGTGACTCTCATCTACCTGTCTCGGGCGCTTGGGAGACAGCCATGTAAAAAACCAGGGTTCAATCTGTTGCAGTGTCAAGCCTAGGACATGCAAAGCTGTGGGAAGAGGTGTCTTCTGTGGATTCTTCTGGAGGTCCTGCTGATCAATGATGCCATTATGCAGCCTACTAAGATGCTATGGCAAACCCCTTCCTTCATTCCTCTTGTGCCCAAACAAACAGAACATAAATTCCAGGATCCATTCCAAGGGCTTGAGCAGTTTTATTTATATTCGAGGCTGGGCTCAGTATTAGCGGCTGCACTGAATTAATAGCGTCATCAAGACCTGATGAAGGCTACCTCCAGAGGAAAAGTCCAAAGGAGGATGGGGGAGAAAGACTGAGTCCACAGCAAATTTACAGCTCCAAGTTGTCAACCATTGGGCCTTTGTATCCAGCTATGGCCACTCTAACTAGCAGACATCCCTCAAATGGTAAAGAATGTGCTGGAAACCTGTAAGGAGCAGTTTCACACCATGGTGGCACATCTCTCAACTGGCTCCGCCACCTTCCTTGGATGCATCATTTTCTGCTTGCATAGCTATGGCAGCAGCAGTGATTATGTGCCATTCTTCAGGGCTGCCATCACCAGGGATCCATGTGTGATTGCAACAAGCAATTGAGGATTTCCCTTTAGAAAGCTGTGTTTTAGCCTCACCCAGAATATATGAAGCTTTACACATACTAATGGACTCTAGAGAAGTCCTGAAGTCTGTAGGCCTGTACATACCTGCTATGAAGAGATATAAATGTCTTCCCCAATATTGGCTAATGCAGCAATATTTCTGCTTTTGGCAGCCTGGTCATTCCAAGAGGTGGCAAAGATTTCAGAGAAGGATGCCTCCTCTGTCTCGTCATCTAGGGAACCATAGGTCTTAAAACAGTCTGGAATATTCCTATGTTGAGGAAAATTAATTCCTCAACCTTAATCTCACTGGCACTTACCTCCCTTAAGGAGTCAGTGCTAGTCCCAAGCTCCATTAGGCTTGAAATGGCTGCTCTCTCACAGTTGTGCATAGCTTGAAATAAGCTACGCAATTTGAACTACGCAAATTGTGTAGCTTATTTTGAGATCGCCTACTTCAAAGTTTGGCACCAAATTTCAAAATAGTGTGCTATTCTGGCATCTTCCTTATTCCTCATGCAACAAGGTTTACAGGAAGCCAGAATAAACCACCCGTTATTTTGAAATTATTTTGAAATAACGGACATGATATTAAGATGCGCACAATGCTATTTCGGGATAACGGACATTTTCCCAAAATAGCATCTCTGTGTAGACGCACCCTCACTATTTCTCTCTCTAATTGATGGTAGAATAGTTTTTATGAAACCTTTCATGACCAGGTTCCTGAACGACCTGGATAGATAGTCCCCATCTCTCAACTTGAGATTTGAACTTAGTGATGTCAGCTTATGTGGACCCTCCATACAAGTCTTTAGTTTCCTGCTTGCTTCTGTACATCTTAGCAAAGGGAACCTTATTCCTGGCCATGACCTTGATAAGGAGAGAGAGGGAGAGTCAAATGCACTTGTCACTCATTTGCTGTCTTCCATCTTTTATAAAGTTAAAGCATGGCTCAAAACTCATACAAAGTTCCTCTGGTTTCTTACTGCCATCTGAACCAGTTTATATACTTATGAGTTTTCTTGCCAAGATAGCGTGCTCGCAGGAATGTGTGAAGCTTGCATGCTCTGTTGTCTTTGGTTTTCTTTTTTCCCCCCAGCTCTGTTTCCTGTGCAGAGCATATGAGAGATTGGCCTGTTACAATAGAGCAATTCTCAAAATGGATTACCAGCCACACCTCCAGGCGATAACCTGCTGAATGCAAAATTCCTCCTAAGGTATATCTCCTGCAGCAAATTCAACCAGAATGCACTCAACCTCATCAGTGTTTGGGTAAAAAAGTGGTCCTGCCATCCCTCTTCTGAGGAGACTCCAAGCCTTACCAGCAGGGATAATAGCCCAGGAGTTACCTACAATACAACAAACATGCAAGCACCTGAAGGAAAAAAACTGTTACTTATCTTCTCAGAACAGTTCTTCAAGACGTGTTGCATTTTTCTATTAACAAACCAAGCTCTTTCGCCAGCGCATCCTGTGTTTTAGCGTGAAACCACTGAAGAAGGTATAAGGTGTCTCCCTCCACTGTACGCTCTGGTCTGAGCACAAAGAGCTGGGGTGTGGACAGGGCTACCCTGTGGGCACTGACAAGGACAATTTCTTGGCACTGGTGCACAGGAAATGAACACACCTACAGCTTAACGGACATGTGCAGCAAAGCTCATGGAAAAACAGTTAAGGGAAGGTGAGTAACTCTTTTTTTTCCCCTGCAGATTTATTTTAATCGAGGCATAAGTTTGATCTGAACTGGTTATTTTATTAGTCACTAAAAGAGATGTAATGTGAATTGGTTCCAGGGTTCTCCAAGACAACTGATGTGCTGAGAAACTTGAAAGCTGCGGTTGTGAGGAATTCCTGTTGGGACTTGAAACAAAGAACCGCTCTAAAGTTAACTGTCTTAGTCCTTGAGCTAAAAAGTCTTCTCTTTTAGGCTTATATAGCACTTATTTGTGTCTGATTCCCATACTTCCAGGCAGTGGGCATTGAGGCTACTATGTGACAGGGGATTGGTGAATATAAGATCATAGAGGTATGGTAGTTATGAATTGGTTGAGTGGAAATAGAAGTAGTCAGGGTAGTTTGCCTTCCAGCATTTTCCGTCCCATGGAACTCATATAGTAGAACTAAAGCTTGTAAGAGAGGGAATTGCACTTAAAGTGCGAATAAAGGTTTTGGCAGCCGCACCACAAGGGCAAGCTTTGGCAATGTGCCAGTGATTGTGATAGACAGAGAAACAGGAGGAGAAAATATGGAAGAAAAATGTAACCTTTGGTCCAGGGCTATTCAGATTTCTAGCCTTGAGAGCAAAGCTATGAATAACAGTTGCAGAGCTAGGGAGGCTGGACAGGCATAACTCTGGACCCACACAGATGACTTTAGTGATACTAAGTTATGGTGCAGCCAAGAGCTGACAGAGCTGAGACAGGCAGCTAAATGTGAGGGAGAGAGATGAGAGTGCAAGT
The DNA here is from genome assembly GCF_049634645.1 of Pelodiscus sinensis. Classification (NCBI taxonomy): domain Eukaryota; kingdom Metazoa; phylum Chordata; order Testudines; family Trionychidae; genus Pelodiscus; species Pelodiscus sinensis. The sequence goes on from NC_134711.1 coordinate 315,171,267, forward strand.
CGTGGAAGATACAGAAATGGATGACATCTGAGGAGAAGTAATTGCCAGAGAGATAAAAGATACCCTTGTAAACTTTTCAGAATATATGAGCACTAGGCTTTTCAATAGTTTAGTTAAATACCAAACTGGGATCTTAGTATTTCACAGTTTTATGAAGGCCCAAATATGACAAAAGCCTCAAAATCATTACAGGCAGTCCCCGAGTTACGCAGATCCAACTTACGTCGGATCCGCAGTTACGAACGAGGCTTTTCTCGCCCTGGAGGACGGGAGCGGCGGGATGCCCAGATGAGTCGCGGTCCCGCTGCCCGCGTTTTCCGGGGCGAGAAAAGCTGCTCCCCGTCTCCTTGGTCTGCTGGTCAGACCAGGGAGACGGGGAGCAAAGCCTCGGAGGACGCCCGCAGCGGGACAGCCCAGGCACGCTGCGGCTGTCCCGCTGCGGGTGTCCTCCGTGGCTTTGCTCCGTGTCTCCCTGGTCTGCTGCGGGGGGGGGGGGGGCGTAGCTAGTGCCCCCTCCCATCCCAGCAGACCAGGCTTTTCTGCCCACGACGCCTGGGGTAGAGCAGCTGGGGCGCTGCTGGGTTGGTCCTGCAGCGCCGCTCCTCGGCACTACTGGACCAACCTGGCAGCACCCCAGATGCTCTGCCCCAGGCGTCCTGATTCAGCCGCTGCTGGTCAGTTTCAGCAGTGGCTGAATCAGGACGCCTGGGGCAGAGCAGCTGGGGTGCTGCTGGGTTGGTCCAGTAGCGCCGAGGAGCGGCGCTACTGCAGCAACCCAGCAGCACCCCAGCTGCTCTGCCCCAGGCATCCCCAAGTCAGCCACTGCTGAAACTGACCAGCGGCTGACTACAGTAAACCCGAGGCAGAGTTGCTCTGCCCCCGGCTTCCAGGAATCAGCCGCTGGTCAGTTTCAGCAGCAGCTGACTTGGGGACGCCTGGGGTTCTTAAGCTGAATCTGTATGTAAGTCAGAACTGACATCCAGATTCAGCCGCTGTTGAAACTGATCAGTTTCAGCAGCGGCTGAATCTGGACGCCAGTTCCGACTTACATACAGATTCAACTTAAGAACAAACCTACAGTCCCTATCTTGTACGTAACCCGGGGACTTCCTGTACAGGTAACAGCCAGCAGAAATTACAGCAGCACATATTTTACATAGGGGCAAAGTTCTTCCTTAAGATAACTCTACTGAAGCCAGTGAAGTTACAGGAGGAATGGAATTGGCCATATGTGTCTAATGCAAGGCACTGCTATTTACAACCACACAGAACAAGGATACTTAGTCCTTACATGGGCTTTTCATCTTATTAAAAGAAAGGAATCCTAACAAAAGTCTGGTTAGCCCTAGTTTGAAAAGAGTGAGACTGAGGCAAAAGGTGAATATGAATTGTCCAAGATCAGAGAGGGAATTTGTGCCATAATTAGAATTCTTGATGCCTGCTCTCAGATCACTAGACCATGCTTTTCTCAAACATGACCCTCTGATACTTGGCATGAGAAAATCCTTCTTGACAGTGGACTAATCCTGTGTATCTCTCTGCAAGGTAGATGGGTTTTTGTATCCTTGCATGGGACCTATTCATAATCAATTTTAATTCCCAGCTGGGGCTACCTCCACATCTCTATCAAATAAGGAGCGGTACTCCTCCTTATACCAACCTGCCCACAACAATAGCCTTAAGGACCTAATCAGCAGAGGAAGAGAGTCCATGCTGTCTGTTGTAATTAACTGTTTTGGAGACTGATCTGGCGTATGTTTCCCTGCTCCTCTGAGGCACTGAGCACAAATCTTTTGGGAGCTGGCTTCAGCCATGTGACTCCATGCACACTTACTGTAGGGCTATGGCTTTAGAGCCACATTGTAGCCCAATGTTTGTCTAGTCCTAATCACTCTGGCTATGTCTAGATTACGTTCTATTTTCAAAAGAGGATATGAAAATTCCATGGGAATGTGTATATCTTCTTCCAATCTCACATTTGAAAGAGGGTCTTTTGAAAGTGAAAGTAGTCTGAACCCAGGAGGGGGGTTTCGGGAAAAAAAACTTTTTCGAAAAAACCACTCTTCCTTAAAAAATGAGGTTTACGCGGTTTTTTTCAAAAAAGGGGTTTTTTCCCCCCAAAAAAGTGTCCAGACTACTTTCACTTTTGAAAGATCCTCTTTCGAAAGTGAGATCGGAAGAAGATATGCAAATTCCTATGGAATTTGCATATCCTCTTTTGAAAAAATATGTAGTACCCTTTGTTTCACTTCAGGTCAGACTATGGCACAGTCATTCATTTTCTTTACTTCCTCTTCAAAAGCTTCTTCACCTCATCCTCACCCATCTGATGACATCAATGTAACATCTCCAAGCAAGGAGAGTGTCCATTTTATCATTTTTCCCTCCTGTTGTGGTTTGCTGAATCTTGTTTCCTTGCAGTTTGATAGAATTATGTTCCTGGCACCAGAAGATCCTCAGAATGAATGTTTTTCATGGTTATCAATGGACTCAGCTTCACTTCATCACATAATTACTCACAAGAGCCAATTATTGACTTGTAAATTCCTCCACCGTGAAAATTACCTCTTAAAAAATAAGAGAAGCCCTACATTTAATTATATTTTACTATGCTCCCTGAAACTGCACAGATTCCTTCATAGCCTTCTTCTCAGTTAGCTTTCTAGCACTAGTCTTATCTTTCTCCATTTGTCTTGTCACTGTTGATGAGAATGGCTAGACCTTTGGAGGTCCTGTCACTTGAAGCAGCCTTTCTATATTCCTCTGTTTCATAGACTTGACAATGCACTTCAGAGCCACTCTGAAAGCACATGCTGTGCCTCATTTTTGTACTCCCTCAATTATTATGTATTTTTAAAGAGGATTTAAGTAAATAGTTGTATTTACCTTAGCTGTGGAAGGTGCTTGGGGAAAACAGAGCAAGGGAAACAGATAAGAATGCTTTAAGCACCTTCCAAATTCTTTTTAGGACAAGGAAATAGACATACAGTATTTATGTGTAGTATATCTCATCTTTCTTCTTCCAGGGTATGCCTACAACTTGAATATTGCCTGTCACATTGCCCCATCTCAAAAAAAGATATATTAGAAATAGAAAAGATGCAGAGAAGGGCTACAAATATGATTAAGGGTTTGGAAAAGCTTCCTTATGAAGAGAGATTTAAAAGACTGGGGCTATTCAGCTTGAAGAGATGACTAAGGGGACTGGGATAAAGATTTAAAATCATGAATGGTACAAGGAAGTGAATAAGGAAGCATTATTTACCCCTTTGCATAACATAAGAACTAGGGGTCACTCAATGAAATTAATAAGCCACAAGTTTAAAGTAAACAAAAGGAAGAATTTCTTCACACCATGCACAGTCAGCCAGTGAAACTCATTTCTAGGAGATGTTATGAAGGCCAAAACTAAACTAGATTCAGAAATTAACTGGATACATTTATGGAGCTAAGATGGTCATGTACGCAACCCCATGGTATCCCTAAGTCTGATTGCCAGAGGCTGGATCCAGATGAAAGGGATAGATCACTTGATTGCCCTATTCATTCCCTTTAAAGCAGCTGGCATTGACAGCTGTTGGAAGAGAGGATCCTAGGCTACCAGGATCATTGGTCTGACCCAGTACAAGGGGGGGCCAACAGACTTGCCTAGTCCTTAGACAGGGTGGGAGAATGGCTCTGCACTTCCAGAAGGGGCAAAGCCATGGGTGGAAGGGGCAGGGCTGAGGGTAGGTAGCGCTCAGCACCATCCGCAGCTCACCCCTCATGAGCTCATACCCTCAATGAGAGCTTGGCCCCTCTCATTCCCCCAGCCAGCCCTGAGAGCCACCTGGAGCATTCTGATAGCAATCTAAAGGACCCAGAGCTCTGGTCACTCCTGTTCCTGTGGTAGCAGCGGCAGCAACAGCCAGGAGCCCATGCCCTTTTGAATTGTCAGGCCCTGGGACAACTGCCCTCTTTGCCCTCTCCTCCATCAGCAGGCTTGACCCAGTATGTCCAACCTTATGTTTAAAGTTAGGATTTGGTCTCTGTTATTTTTAGTAAAAATCACAGACAAGTCACAGACAATAACCAGAAATTCATGGAAGCCTGGGGCCTGGCCCTGACTTTTACTAAAAATAGCGATGACAAAATGGAAGGGAGGATGGTCCAGCACTCAAAGGTACTAGGGCTGCAGCATCCTCCCTTTCCTCCCAGCCTATGGTAGTCAGGAGCTGCAGGATCCTCCTTGCACCTCTGGCAGCTCAGATCTGCAAGGAAGCCCTCTAGCCACCTGCTGGGTCAGGGAGCTGTGGAAGGCCCCTCACCAGTCACAGTGGTCTCGTGCTGCAGGATCACCCTGACACCTGCAGTTGCTGGGAGCTGGGTTTGCTCCCACAAACTTGCCTCAGGGTAAAGCAGAAAATGTCACAAGAGAGCCATGACCTCTGTGACAAAATCTTAGCCTTCCTCAAGTTCCCTTATCCTGGGAATCTGAAATACAAATGAAACAAGGGTACTCTGAACTCAGGACTGGAGGCCAAGAATCCCCCACCCCACCAGGAACACCTCAAATTATTGCTTTGACTCCAGTGCTAATTACTCATGGCACCAGGCAAGTCACTGAAACTCTATGCCTCAGTATCATCAGCTTTCAGAAGTTGATGATACTTCCTTTCCTCGCAGGTGCATCGTGGGCATTAACTGGACTAGTAGCGTTACCTACTTGCTATGTGGTGGTGGGAGCTCTGTGAATGCCTAATAAGGGAAGAGTTCTGCTAAAGTGAGCTGCAGACGTGACAATATCAATGTTCCCATTCCCAAGTGTTCCAAAAACCATGAGTCCATTCATGCATCCCCCAAAATTATGAGACTTGTCTTAAAAATCATGAGGTTAAAAAAGTACCAAATTTTGTAAGGCTGTGAAAAAAACCTGCACCACAATTTTGTTGCAGACGCTGAAACTTTCAACACTTACAACTTTTTATAGCTGCAGCAGTCCTGAGGTCTCATGAGACCCCATGCTCCTGGTCATTACACCACTCGCTCCCAGGGTCAAATCACCACTGAAATTTAGCCTGGCTGCCCCTCAGTCATGGCCCAGAGGGAGCAGTGGTGGAGGTGGATGAGGAAGCAGATGGGGCTAGGGATGTGTGTTGCTTGGGCCAGGCTTCCCGGGGTGGGGGGTGGGCAAGCCCTACTTTCAGCTCTAGCTCCACACCAAGCACCATCCCCTGCATGCAGCCTTGCTGGTGTTAACCTAACATATCATCCAGATGCAGTTCTGTCTCCACCAGGTGGTGCTCCACTAGCCTGTCAAGCAACAGCAGTTCCTGTACAACCTGAAGGACTTCAGGTTCCATAGTTACCCAGTTGCAATGTGCTAAGGGAGGCCAGAGTGAATGGGGACAAACATGTTGGTGCTTGTGCCTCCCACAAGGCATGAGACTGGGATGGGGAAGCCCAAGTGCTGCTGACCCCTCACAGGACTTCCAGGGGTCTCTGAGCTGAAGCCAGCTGTTGGGAGCAAAGGCTCAGGCCCTCCCATCTTACCTTAGTGGTACCCAGCCCCCATGGAGAGGTAAAGGACCCAGCTATCCATTCAACATCGTCAGTTACAAAACAAGAGTCAAGGTCCTGCATCTTCCATACCACTACCCTGAGGTGCCTCCTTGTGCTTATCCTGAAATTTCCCCTTACCCTGGATTCCCAACACACCTCTGCCTTGAGGGCGTCTCTCCACACACTTGCATTTGGTTATGCTGATGAAGGCATGGGGCCAGTTTTTAATCTTTTTTCCCCCTATTTTTATGGTATTTGAACTGACCATGATGAAACAACTTTAACTAGCTGTACCCGTCTCGTCCAGCGGGTCCCTATGAATCCCCCTCGGGGGGGGGGAGGTAATGTCATCCGGTCGCCTTTCCTGGCGGCCGCTAGCACGTTCCTCCTGCCTTGGTGCAAGCAGTTTCTGGGGCGTGGGCCTATGGGCTCCTCCACCAAGGCCTCGGGGTGGGGGAAAAGGGGCCCCAGGCCCACCCTCACTCACAGGCCGCAGCTCAGGACCCTAAGAACACAGATCAGTCTGGATCTGGTCCAGCTGACAGGGCATCCGGCCGTAACTCGTCAACCCACCAACCCAAAATGGGTTCTGCACTGGGCTGCTTCCTCCCCCCCCGGCGTCTTGCCGCTGGAAGGCTCACCTTTTCTTTGGCGGACAGGTTGTCGACGCACACAGCTCCACCAAAGGAATTAGCGAACCGAAAGCACTGGGCTCTTACCGGCCTCTCTAGCTTCCCAACCGTTCTCGAGGGACTCCCCCCCCTTCAGTGGCGTCTCTCAGCCTCCACCAGCCTACCCGCTCTCTTTCTCTCCCCCCTCCTTTTAAGCTATGGTGGCAGCGTTTTTAAACGCCGCGCCGCATCCGCCCCTCCGGACGTCAACGAATGGGAGGCGGGGCTGACGTCTCCATGCTGGTTCCCGAACGCGCTGGGTGCACGGGGCGGGGTAAACGCCCCTGCGCCGTCCCTGCTCTCGCCTCCGCGCTCCCAGCCTGCCGTCTGTTAGTCGGCCGGCTTGGCAAGCCCCGGCACGGCGCGGGAACATGCCGTGCACCGCCGGGCCGCCCCTGCCTTGGTGCCGAGCAATGCCTGCTTGGCGTGAGTCGCCGTGCGGGGTGAGGATGCCCCGTCACACCAGCGGTGGACCCAACTTGTAAAGAAAAAAAACATTGCTTTCTTTATAGCCTTAAACCTTTTTTTGCTGCTTATAGCCTTTACAGTTTACGTTTTCAATCTCTTCTCTGCTACCTCGAGGGCGAGGACCTTTATTTAAATGAAAACTGAGCGTTTTGCCTAATCACCTGACTCCTGGAGCTGGAGCTTTAAGAAACCCCCCCACAAAATATGGTGAGACTCAAGCTGTTAGCACAGAAGCCTTTAGACTAATGAGGGACAATTGTATGATAGTGAGCCAACTGCAAAAATAGCAACGGGGATGGACAAAATAATCCCATTTTAAGGAACAAAATACCAGGATTGAGCTATCCATTGGGAATCAGTGGGGAAAAGAACTTTTGCAAAGGCAGGAAATCAGAGTTAACCTTCCCTGTATTAACTAGGTAAGGAAGAAACGTAGCTCTCATGGTTAGTACAATGTGAGAGGCATCTACAAAACAATGATTCTCTATCTAAAGCCATAAAAGTGTATTCCTACTCTGCAACCATGCTCTCTCTGGATAAGGCAGTCTAGTCAAATCCATATCCATTTTAGATAGCCCATCATCTCCGTTATTATTCCATGAGTGAACGAGAGACAGCATAAGCTGTTTAAATACTGACATTGGCTGAAGACAAATGCAAGGAGTGGGTGGCTGGAAATGTGTCACTGAACAGTTTAATGAGGCAGATGTACTATCGCTTTGTACATCTTATTTGTTAATCTTCTGAGGTGACTCTCTGTAGAATGTCAGCACGTTGGAACTGGAGCACAGGAAGCTGAGACTTATTTTTAAGAATCCCATAGTCCTGGCAATGGGGCTCCTCTTCCTTCCCACCCTGCTGTTGCTTATTGCAAATAATAACTCTCTCCACTGCCTCCCCTGCAAAACACATCCAATGTGTGGCAGAAGAGAAGCAAGAAGACTTGCCAAACAATTTTTTGTATATTTTTTGCTGTTGTTGAACCAGTGAGCAAAATCTGATTCCGTTATTTTCGTAAAAGTTATCTAAAGCTGCTGAGCTTTTACCAACATAAAAATTAATTCTATTGCAAAATACTGCCCGTGTTGTTGCTGTTTGCAGCCATAATGTTAGTTTGGTTTACTAGTGGAAACACAGGATATGTGCTGTGGCAATAATTATCTATCATGTTTTAGATGAAGATACTAATCCCATAGTGAAGAGTAGCAGTTCTTTTATAGCGGGATGAATTTCAACAGAATCCTAAACTGCGTCTAGACTGGCAAGCAACTTGCCAGCTGTCTACACTGGCCGCTTTGAATTTGCGCAAAAACACTGACGATCTAATGCAAATACAATGACTCTCCTTTTTGGGAAAAAGCCCTCTTGTGAAAATGCTTTTGTGCAAGAGGGCCAGTGTAGACAGCTGAGAACCGTTTTGCGCAAAAAAGCCCCGATGGCGAAAATGGCGATCGGGACTTTCTTGCGCAAAACCGCGTCTAGATTGGCATGGATGCTTTTCCGCAAAAAGTGCTTTTGCGCAAAAGCATCCGTGCCAATCTAGACGCTCTTTTCCACAAATGCTTTTAACGGAAAAACTTTTCCGTTAAAAGTATTTGCGGAAAATCATGCCAGTCTAGACGTAGCCCTATTGTTTATTCTTCCAAATCCAGCTGTTTTTTTTTAAGGAAACGTCTCAGAATTTGTTGGGCTATAACATATGTGCCATCTCCACTAATTTTGAATAGTTAAATCTTGTTTCTAATTTACTGTCATTGGTTTTACATTCAAAATCCAAATATTCATACTTAGCTTTTAATGCAAATATGATAGGAATATCTAAATCCAGTTTTCATTGCAAAACTCTGTGCTATGCCCAAGAAATATAACAAAGGGGTAATATTTAATGAAAGCCCAAGATTTCCAATAGTGTCTAATAATGTTGAGGTGCACAACTTCTTTAAAAGGGCCTGATTTTTGGAAAGCACTGAGCACCAGCCCTCCATAAATCAGGTACCTTCACTGAGGTATCTCAAGCTGGGAAGCCCTATTCAATAGTCTTTTTTTATAAATCTTGACCATAGAATTTCTGCATAAAGTTTGTGGATTTGGGGTTAAAATTCATGGATACATTGACTGCCCTTCCCCTCCCCCCCCAAATGATAAAATGCCATCTTATGAATAAGTAATGTAGGGCTGCTGGCTGGTAACATGAGCTATCTTGTAGGAAGATGAAGTCATCTGCAGCTAATGAAATATTGCATCAATATTGTACATGTTGCATACCCATGTACAGTTTCACAGTATGTGATTCTGTTCAAGATTGTTGTCAAGTTTCTTTTGGAAATTCAGTGTATCCAAATCTTTGTTTCTGCTTCTGAAGTAACTATTAACATGTGACTCTTGAAGAACTAAGTAAGATTATTAAGTTTTTGGTACAGGGAATGATACTATAGGTTTCATACTTTGATTCCTTCACTCAATCATAAGGAAAAATTAGTACTCAGCAGTGCTTTAGTTAGGCCTCTGACCTGTAGAGACACAAATAATTGGATTTTTCTCTTTTCTGCTATTTTTCCTTACATTAGTATATATTATATGTAACCCCCTTTTTCCTCCCCAGCTTACTCGGGAGCAGGTCACACTCACAGGTGTGCCTGGGCGCCTGATGGTTTGAACCCAAAAGGAGATCCTGAGCATCCCAGTGGTGATGGTGTTTAGTTGGGGAAAGCCCTTTCCACCCCCTTGCTGCAGTCCCTTGCTCGTAATGAATGTACAATGGTGGTGCCTCCACCTGGCTGGCCTTGTACACACTTACTGGTGTGCCTTGAGAGCCTCCAGGAATATACTCATTCCAGCTATAATATGGATCCAAAACAACAACTACAAATCATATACATCTAATAGAATACTTTAAAATAAACAATCTTTACTTAACTTAAATAAACAGGGTTTAACAGATTAGCAATGAACAGCATTAACAAAACGCACAACACTAATTGAAGCTTATATTTCTAACATTTGTACTGACAATAGTGATCTCACCACAGAGGGTGCACACCCCCGGACTCACAGTCCCAGACTCTTGCTTGCGTTGGCGCGCTGATGTTGCATCTGTAGAGGAGCTTTGGTCCAGGCTAGACAGCAGCTCTGTCCCAGGTAGCACTTTTTCAACAAGGCCCAAAAACTTACTGCCTCATGCTGTGCCTATCGGAAGGAGCCTGCTAAATCCCAGTTTCAACAAGCATCTAGTCCCGGTCTGTAGCTGCACTCCAACAGCCCCTGGACTAGATCAATGTCCTTGGCAGCAGACTGGCTCCCCCTTCGGTTCCAAACTCCAAGGCAGAGTCCCAGACTGCTAGGCCTCTTTTTCTTCACGCACATGGAGAGAGTCATCACCCTGTTTTTCCCAAGGGCTCATGGGAATTGTAGTCTGGATTGTAGCACACAGGGTCTTTTCAGAATAAAACAGAGGCCCCTTTAGTAAGGAGACTACATATATAAATTCATTATCTGAGGAATAGGATGTAATTGTTCTGGTTTCTTGAGGAAACATTACTTAAAGAAACTGGCTTCAGCAGCTCGTGGGAGAGCCAATTTTTTTTTTATAAAATGTTATTAGTATTTTATTGGTGCCAAAATATTCTGAGCACAATACAAGCACTTAACAAGGCCCTAGGACCTGCCCTGAGGAGATTAGTATCCAAAATCCTGGTCCTACAAGAGGTTCTGCACAGATAGCTTCCTTGTGTCTTCATGGAATTCTTTTGACTTGAGTGATTTGCCTGTGTAGATATAATTGCAGAATTGGGACCTAAAATGTCAAGAAATAAAATTGGGTGATTAGGGTATAACATACACAGCTACCCAAAGATAGGCCAGAGATGACTGTACCTTCTTAATATTAGTTAAAAATATTTCTGACTTGTTACTTGTTCCAGCATCTCATTTATATCAATATTTTATGCTTCTAGAGCACCTTTCTGCCAATGGTCTCAATACCCTTTACAGACCTGAATTCATTAAGCTTTGCCCCATATCATACAAGTGCATATTTTTTACATCATTTTAGATGGGAAAACTCAGGTTCCAGAAGAACTTGACCAATGGCAAATACTGAGTTAGAGTTATAAGCCGTGCTTCATCAAAACATGTACTTATGTTCCATTGGTGGCAAGATATGAAACTGATTGTAATAAGGAGACAAAGTCCCCGATCAGCCAGTGTTCAGCACGTGTAAGTGTTCAGTTGAATGGATATGGATTTAATTGTGTCTTTTTAATTTTATTTGATCCTGTGCCATATTCAGCAATCTGCTCATGACGTTACCCACCAGACAATATTCCCTTTCTTCTACACCAGTGCTCCATAGATCTTTCCATAGAGCAGGCTCAAGATGAAATCATGTCATGCTTCAGTGGTATATTATTCTGCATGAACATACCAATTAAATAAGCCCTGGTTGTGAATTTCTGGAAGTGAGTAACAAACACAAAGCATATTAAAATATTACATCAAACAGCATATCCTCAAACATCAGGAGTTGGACTAGAGGACCCTTGTGGTCCCTACCAACTCTATGAATCTGTGATCAGCATGCACTTCAAAGATTTTGGAAGACACAGGTGTAATGCCAACAGGTGGAACCAAACCTGGAATCTCTGGAGCTTAGTGCATGAGCCTCTACAGCTTTAGCTAAAAGCCAGCCTGTTCTCAGCTAAGGCTGTAGAGGAAATGCAATCCTTCCCTCTGTAAGTGGTCTCAGTGCCACTATATAAAACAGTGAATCATACCCAGTAGATGTGTGGGTAACATACTTCCCCTTGCTGAGGAAACATGTCCTGAACTTCAGAAGCATCCTAGGTGAAATCCTGGACGAGCCCCCACTTGTAATGCCCACAGACAGAACCAAACCTGGGACCTCTGGAACTTAGTGCACGAGACTCTATAGCTTGAGATAAAAGCCAGCATTATTGAAATTTGCCAGTGTTCCAAGTCTGGAGTCAGTGGAAACATTTGCTCGTCCACATTCGTACAAGGTCATTTGATAAATAGAGAGAGTTCAGAGAAGAGTCACAAGAATGACTGAAGGATTAGAAAACATGCCTATAGTGATAGTTGATGAGTTCAGCTTTATCTTAACAAAGAGAAAGCTGGAGCGTGTCATGATTACAGTAAAGAAATACCAGCCTGGGGACCAAACATTTAATAATGTGCTCTGCAATCTATCAGAGAAATACTTGACATAAGCCAGTGGCTAGAAGTTGGAGCTAGACAAATTTGGACTGGAAACAAGTTGTATAATTTATGGGAGAACAATTGGAACCATTTACCAGGGGTTATGGTGGATTCCCTATAACTGACAGTTTTTAAATCAAGGTTGAGTGCTTTTCTCAAAGACCTGCTCTAGGAGTTATTTAGGGGAAATTCTATGGCCCGTGACAGGGGGTCACACTAGATTATCACAATGGCCCCTTCTGGCCTTGGAATCTATTAATTTCTTTACTTTTTTAGTGATGTCAGTGCCACCGGTTTGTAGCTTGACAGTAGGAAAGAAGCAGTTGCTTTGAAAAGGCAAATTAAGCAAGTAATTTTTCTTTTAAATTTACATTCAGCACCCCAGCACTGCTCAGGTGCCTTCAAAATCAGCAGACATTGACTGTAGTAAATATCTGTTCAGGATATGCACTGAGTTCCCAGAGGCTCATGAAGAAAATGAATCAAGCATATCAAGGGGAACGGGAAATGGCGGCTCCAAGTAGCACTGGAAAGAAGATTATTGCGGCAAGCCTACTATGCATAGCAGGATTTTACTCACAGCCCTCTTGTCTAATTACTGTCTGCAGTAAAATAATTTGTTTTATGGCTAACATTCAGGACAGGAAGAATTCTCTATATGCACTCTACTTCCTGAGTGCTCTGAGGGAACCTTACGTTAAAAAGAAAAAAGGAAATGCCTTGAGAGCTCTATATAGATTACCCAGCATTAGTAAATTTGCATTGAAGGGGTTTATTGCCCTTGCCTTTGTTTTACCAGCATAATCTCAGAAAGGCTGAAAGCCCTCAGAGATTGTTTTTGTGTGTGCTGTGGTTGTCTTTTTTGGTAGTTTTAAATCATTTTTTTTTATTGACTGAGCTGCATTGGTTGGGTTTTGCTGAGCTGCTAATATTGCTAACAATGTCCCTTACTTTCTTTATGATGCCATCACAATAATGTGTGTATGGGAGACAGAAAGAGAGAGAGAGAGAGAGAGAGACAGAGAGAGCACTGAAATGACAGCTTCAGACCCATACACACAAACATCCCTACCCTCGATGTCCTGCTGTTGTTAACATCTCTGTATGAAAAGACTATAAGAGCATTGTTCCCTTGTTTTATACAAACAGCATGTTTGGTTGCAGGATTTCATGGCACTTTACACCCATACATTAATTAAGCCCTACAACACCCATGAGATATGTAAGTATTATCTTACCTCTTATAACATAAGGGCTCAACAAAGATGAAGGGACTTGCCCAGGGTAACATAGTGTGTCAGTGGCATAAGCTCAGAATCGAATATACGTGTCTCCTGCTCTCCTGTCCCATCCATTAACAGTGTGGAATATATTCTGTCAATTTTTTGAATTAGGGCAGGTTGGTCTAAGAAGAATCCTTTGTTTTCAGCAGGTGAATCCAGAGGAGTTAGCTGGACAGTTATCCACACGAAGTAGATGTAAAAATGACCTACAAAGCATGCCCTCTTTTTGCAAAGTGCTGTAATTGCACGTGACACAAATTTACTTTAAAGCCACTTTAATACTCTTTGATGTCAAAGGTAGCCTTTTTATTAACATCAGTGGATGTGGGATCAGACCCTTGAATATCAAAGAGGAAAATCGACAAGTGACGGCCAGCTTCACATATGTGCAGGTTGAAATTGAGTTTCCTCAGCCTCAAAGTTCCCTCACTTTGGAAGCCAGTTTTTGTATTCACTGCTGCTTTCAGAGTAGAACAGAAAGAATATGAATGTCTTTTGTTCTGAAGTTTTCTCCTTGACTCTCATAGGTTGGGCACACAGTTTGAAAGAAGGACAGCTGAAACCTCCTGAGATAAACTGACCTACCTTGAATTAGTACAATTGGGACGCTGGAGAAGTTTTTATAGTGAGGGTGCTGCAAGCCATAGAATCATTTATCCCACTGGTAAATCAGCATCATGCCAACCTGATCATTACAGATTGAGTTTAAAGAACAGTAAGTTTCCTGGTGAATAGGAACCCTAAAAATACAATCTTACCCATTCTTTTGGCAAGAGGATAGGGGTATAAGATTTGTGATCAGATGTGAGTAGAATCGGATAGTAAAGAAAAGAAGGATGCAAGGCTATTTGTGCATGACTATAAAATAAACAACACTGTGTTTCCCATAATCATAACTATTTGGACACCTGCCTTACTCCAGAAGCTTCCTTTCCCTGTGGGTTAACCTGGACTTTAATCAGTGAATGTAGTATTGAATGGTTTTGTCCTTTTTATATGTAAATTTGTACTTGGAAAATCATCAGCTACTTTTAGTCTGTTTGGATTAACATGGTCTGCTTGCCAAAAGTTATATTTGCATACTAATTTGGCTTTCCTATGTCTATTGAAAAAATGATGCAAATATATCAACAGTCTGATGACTAGATGAGAGAATGCTGCTGTGTCATTCAATTCCAACATGAAATAGTCTGAAATGTGGATTTCACTATTAGTTCTTTGTTTTAATCACCTCAGCTTTAAAACATCTCATTGTTTATAGCTGGGCCTCACTTCAGGAAGACTCCTTAATATCAATGTTGTCACCAGTCCAATTAAACTGGACTTTTTACTAAATAGAGCCAATACATATCTCAAAATGTAAAAATCCTGAGTACTCTCACTGGTAGAGGACATCCTGGATCCACATGTACATTCATAAACCCAATCCCTAAACACTGGAAAAGTTGGGTCAAGATTCAGACTACACAGTCAGCCCCTCTCTTTGTGGCAGCATAAGGCATACTGAAACTCCTGCTATAGACACTGTAATTTTAAAAAGTATTTGGATCCAAATCTGCTCTCTGAATCTTGGGTCCATCTCTAGCATCTATGGAAAATAATTTCCTTTACCATGGATTTATCTGAAGATTTTAAAAAACCACCCAAAGGATAGTTACATAGATCCCATTAATTTTTCAGTGGGACTTGAGGTCTTGAATCCTTTGTTGTTCTTGATTACAATCTCTCGCCTAAATGCTAACAATATGTTTGCCACTGTACCATACACACAATAAACCATCTTTGACCCAAAGTCCTAAACAACGTGCAGACACAGGACAGCGTGACTAACATATTTACTAATAATAATTACTGTTAATTTTTTGGGGGGTCACAAACATGAGGCTTTTAAAGTAATTAGAATGAAGAGATAGCAATAGAGCTGACACCATTTACATATATGTAACCCCTCTGCCAGATGGAGCTCTCAGCAACAGGGGTTGAGTTCAATATCTAGGGACTCCTTTTTCACAGTGCCACAGAACCAACTCCAGCCCACACCCAGTAATATGGGAAAATTACACACCACCCCTGGGTGCTTCTGAGAGCCAATTCCCCTTTCGCAAGCATAAACCATGAATGTAGAAAAGGAAGGAGGGAAGTCACATGGCATTAATTAAAGAAAATCCCATAAGCAAGAGTCATAATCATAAAACTACAAGCAGGACATCCATGCCAGAGCGTGTGAGGCAGAGTCTTCTGTCTCAAGTTCTTGAGTTCAACAACCAAAGGTTCCTTTTCTGTGCCCCCCTCTGCTCCCTCACCATTCCCCCACCCACAACGATTGTCCTTGGTCAGTGAGGACCTGGGTTCAGAGGTGCCTTTGTGTGAGTTCACCTCTCACCTGGAGAATAAGGCACCTTGCTTGCTCTACCATCTGAGCACTTGCTCTGCCTGGCCACCGAACCGGACGAGACCTCTTGCCACCTGACCTTCCCTCCAGCTACTCTCAACTGCTTGTCACTTTCACTGGCTCCTCCTGCTAGCTGTCCATCAGTCACCTTCTGCTGTCCCCTGCCCCTCTGCAGTGACCTCTGCAGATCAGTCTCTTGGGCTATGTCTAGACTGCAAGCCTCTTTCGAAAGAGGCTCTTTCGAAAGTATCTTTCGAAAGAGCCTCTTTCGAAAGAGCGCGTCTAGACTACAATACGCGGATCGGAAAATCGATCCGCTTTTTCGAAAAAGAGCGTCCTGACTGCTGGACACTCTTTCGAAATTAAAAGCCACCCGGAACCACTTCTGCCAGGGCAGCATTTCCTTCCGGGTGCTGCTGCCTGCCTGCCCTTTGCAGAGACGCGGCGTGGTTAAAGGGACACTCCTGAACACCCGTTGCTCTGCTTCTGCAGCTGCCTTTGCTGTCCCTCTAGGAGGTAAGCAAGGCATTGCAGTGCTGGTTTGGAGTGCTCAGCTTCCTGGGACACCCCAGCAGGTTTTTTGTTTGGAGGTTTTTCTGTTTTAGACCCATTTTTTTGGCATGGAGCCAGAGCTGCCCCTGGGCAGGCGATGGCCCCACGCCATCATACTGCAAGTGTTGCCACAGTCATGAGGCTCCTTCCCCATCTGGACCCAGACCAGAGGTACGAAGGGATCATCCGTCAAGTAGCCACACTGCCCTTGCCTCCAAACTTCTTTGTGGATAGGCGTGTTTGGAGGCTTGACACCAGCTCTGACTGGTGGGACCGGCTCATGATGGAGCTCTGGGATGACCAAGAGTGGCTACGCAACTGGTGGAGAAGAAAGGGGAGGCCTTCCTACCAGGGTGGGGTACAGGTAGAAAACGATAAACTTAAAAAACAACAAATAGTCTGGTAGCACTTTAAAAGGTAACAAAACATGTAGATATCATGAGTCTTTAAAGTGATGGAGCTCTGGGATGACCAAGAGTGGCTATGCAACTGGTGGAGAGGAAAGGGGAGGCCTTCCTACCAGGGTGGGGTACAGGTGCTGATGGCCAGGAGAGGCACTTTGCCCAGCCCCGGACAGCTGCCATCCGCCAGGCTCACTGGTCTGCTGTTTGCATACGGGAGGCCCTACGGGAGCAATTCTCAAGTGGAGGCCACTGACTCTACTGAGGGGCTTCTGCCTGGGGACTGGGCCCTGGCCCAAAAGAAGCTTCCCTCCACAACCCATCTCCTGACCCTGTTTGGAGAAATCATTAACACCAGGGTTTGTCTCAAAATAATAAGTTCTGTTTTATTTTTTTAAATATCACTCATAAAATAGTATAACTGTTGCAAACATAAAAAAGCTTTTGTTCATTTTGGATGTAGAAAAAACTATGTACAATAAACATTTTGTTGAACACTTTCTTTGTCATTTAACTGGGTGATGGGGGTGCTTGAAACCTGGAGGGTGGAAGGGGACTTGAAACCTCAAGGGGGGAAGGGGATCAGGTTGCACGGTGCTTGCCTGATCTCAGTCTCCTGCCTGGGCCTCGTGTTCGGGGTCCACCATGGCCACGGGATCGGGTGGTGCACCTGTCGGTTGGCTGGATAGGGTGCTCTTGGGACGGGGAGGCCTGGGGGAGAGGGAGGTCCAAGGGGGGAAAGGGATGCTGTTGTGGAAGGGGGGTTTAGTGGGGCGGGGTCATGGGGTGCTGGAGGAGCAGGACCAGGCACAGGAGCAGGCAAGCCGCAGACCTCCCTGAGAGTGGCAGTCAGGGACGTGCACTGCTGGACCAGCTCCTCCATCAGCCGGTCACGCCACCGATCCTCTGCCTCCGCCCTCTCTCGCAGGATGGAGTTGAGCTCCTGCACGGCCTCCACATGCTGCCTCAGGATGTCCGCATACATACACCTGTGTCTGCGGCTCCCATGTCCCCGAGATGGAGATGGAGGTGGGGCTGGGGTGCTGCGGCCCTCTTGCACGGCTGGTCCGGCTGTGGAGGAAAAGAAGACACAATCAGTCCTAAAAAACTGGACTCTGTAGCACTTAAAATACTAACAGGATGGTTTATTAGGGGATGAGCTTTCGTGGGCCAGACCCACTTCCTCAGATCAGAGTAACACGGCTACATTTCTATCACAATCAGTCATGTGTGCAACAGCTGTCCAAAAGGGCATGCCCTCTCCTTGAGACAGGGGAATCAGACATTCTGAAGGTAACACTGTGTGTGACCTGGGCATCAGCCTGAGCATGACAGGTTTCCCTTGTGCATCACCCACTGTGTACCCACCTACCTCCCCCCCCCCCCGGTGTTACACAACCTCACTGCACTCACCTGCTGCTTCATCTCCTGCGCCAGATGACACCTGGGAGGCCTCTGGGGTCTGGGTGACTGGCTCCAGGGTGAGGGTCGCCGTCTCCTCACTGTCCTCCTCTGGCACCATGTCCCCGTCTCCTGAGTGCTCTGGGTCCTGCTCTGGCGCGTCCACCACAGGGTCTGCCAAGCCTGACTGGACGAAACGCCGTGGTGTGCGTGCTTCACCACCACCACCCAGGATCTGGTCCAGCTCACTGTAGTAAGGGCAGTAGTAGGGGGCTGCACCAGAATGGGAGCTCTCCTCCCTGGCCTTGACATATCCTTGGCGCAGCTCTTTAACTTTGGAGCGCACCTGGTCCTGGGTGCGGGGGTAGTGTCCATTCTGGGCCAGGGCCTCTGCCATGCGGCCATAAATGTCCGCATTTCGCCGCCTGCTTTTGAGGTCTTGTAAGGCCTCCTCCTCTCCCTAGAGCTCGAGAAGGGTCTTGATCTCTGGCCCAGACCATGATGGTGCCCGGCGTTTGGAGCCCCTGGCTGGGTCCCCAGAAGGCTCTCTGGAAGGGCCAGGAGGGTCTTGGGGCTGGGACATGCTGCACCTAAGTAGCCGTGTGCTCTGGCTCCTTTGCTGCAACAAGTGGCTGTGAGGGTGCCTGTCCCTTTAAGAAATGGCTGCAGACAGGAACCACAGACATGCAACCCATGCCCCAGATTGTCCACCAGGGCTTCTTCCTGGAGGCCAATATTTTCGAAAAAATGTCCTCCCCCGTCCACACTCACTTATTTTCGACGGATCTCCGTCGAAAAAGGCGTTCTTCCTCGTGGAATGAGGTTGACCGCCGTCGAAAGAAAAGCCGTGTTCTTTTGATTTAATTTCGAAAGAACGCGGCTGCAGTCAAGACGCAGGTGAAGTTTTTTCGAAAAAAGGCTACTTTTTTCGAAAAAACCCCTGAGTCTGGACACAGCCTTGGTGATATTTAGCTCGGCAGTTTGGGCAGAAACACTGGCTCACACGTAATTTCAGTGTTTATTGAGTACTTTAAATAACAAAACACTCTTAATAAAGCCTATTTAATGATATCTTTGAACAATGAGGCGAGACAGGTTAAACCAGGTTGGGGACCCTTAGGGAGAGTTCACACCACTGGGGGCACATCTATCCCCACCCTTCTGATTTTCACAGGGTTCTGTCATGTGAGTTCCTGCCTTAACAAGGTCCTACAGATGAGGGTGACCCTCCTCATTTGATACAGGTTAAGCACATTTCTGCTCCCTTTTATTCATACAATAAAGACAACAATATTGATAATATTTCACTAGCCCTGCATTCAATACTAATGTGATGTGTTACCGAACACAAGCCAACTCTTGTTTGCTGTATATCTTGTCAAAGGAGGCGTGTTCATGATAATATGGTTTGCTCCTGAAGTCTCTTTGCCTCCCAGGGTATGTCTACACTACAAAGTTAGTTCGAACTAACGGACGTTAGTTCGAACTAACTTTAATAGGTGCTACACTAGCGCTCCGCTAGTTCGAATTTGAATCGAACTAGCGGAGCGCTTAGTTCGAACTAGGTAAACCTCATTTTACGAGGACTAACGCCTAGTTCGAACTAGCTAGTTCGAACTAAGGGCTGTGTAGCCCTTTAGTTCGAACTAGTGGGAGGCTAGCCCTCCCCAGGTTTCCCTGGTGGCCACTCTGGCCAACACCAGGGAAACTCTATGCCCCCCTCCCGGCCCCGGACCCCTTAAAGGGGCACGGGCTGGCTACGGTGCCCGTGCCAGGTGCAAGCCTGCCAGCACCCAGCTAGCAGACCCTGCACCTGGCACGGCACAGAGCCACCCACCCGATGCCCCCCAGCCCACCCCCTCTTGCCGGGACCAGGCTGGCGGCTCCCGGGAGCTTGCCCTGGACCGCAAGAGGCGGGCACCTTCCTGGGCTAGTGTGGACATCGTGGACCTCGTCCACGATCTCCGCACTAGGCACAGGAAAGTGGCTGTCTAGGGCAGGAGAGCTGCCAGCCTGGCCACCCAGGAGCAGGTGTGCATGAAAATCAAGGGGGTCCACTGAGACCCCCGACCCTGAGCCCTGAGCTTACAATGGCCGTCCTGGGTCAGACCAAAGGTCCATCTAACCCAGTAGCCTGTCTACCGACAGCGGCCAACCCTAGGGACCCTGGAGGGGATGGACCGAAGACAGTGACCAAGCCATTTGTCTCGTGCCATCCCTCTCCAGCCTTCCACAAACTTTGGGCAGGGACACCACTCCTACCCTCTGGCTAATAGGACTCCATGGACCCAACCTCCATCACTTTATCTCACTTCCCTTTAAACTCTGTTCTAGTTGTAGCCTTCACAGCCTCCTGCAGCAAGGAGTTCCACAGGTTAACTATTTGCTTTCTCAAGAACAACTTTCTCTTACTAGTTTGAAGCCTGATACCCATTCCTTTCCTTTGGTGTCCTCTAGTCCTTCTTTATGGGAACTCAGGAAGAACTTTTCTGAATGCACCCTCTCCACCCAACCCCTGCTTTTAGAGACCTCTATCCTGTCCCCCCTCCATCTCCTCTTTTCTAAGCTGAACAGTCCCAGTCTCTGTAGCCTTTCTTCATCTGGGACCTGTTCCCAACCCCTGATCATGTTAGTTGCCCTCCCCTCTCCCAGCCTTTCTCTTCCCCTCTCCCACCTCCTTTTCCCAGTCTCCCCCAGTTTTTTTTCAATAAAGACAGAGTCAATGTTGGAAGAAACGTTATCTTTATTTTGTACATCAATAAGAAGGGGGGCTAAGGAAGGGTAAGTGGAAGGAGGTGAGGGAGGAATGGGGTACGAGCCCCCGATGGGGAGGACTGGGCTGGCTCTGCGGGCTTCTGAGGGTGGAAGCTCTCCTGCAGCCCCCCAATTACTCCCTCTCCCCAGATGGCAGCCTGCGGCAAGTGCAGCCGGGCTGATGGCCGAGTGGTTTGATGTGCCCAGTGTGGGCACTCAGGGCACTCCAAGCCAGAACTTCTTTGCAAGCGGGGCACCCCTTAGAACTGTGTGTCCGGGGTGGGGGTCGGGACCCTTTAAGCGCAGCCCTCGGCTAGCCTGAGACAGCATCTCCATGCTCTAAGTCCTCCTTTTATGCCCTGCCGGTACTGCTTCCGGCCATCCTTAAGCCCTGTTCAGAGTCCACTCAATGTGGACTTGCTAGTTCGAACTAGCAAAATGCTAGTTCGAACTAGTTTTTAGTTCTAGACGCATTAGTTCGAACTAGCTTAGTTCGAATTAACTAATTCGAACTAAGTTAGTTCGAACTAGCGCTGTAGTGTAGACGTACCCCCAGTTAGCTGTCCAGGGAGAGCTCATTCAGAGTCTGCTTACACATACACAGGCCCTCTCAGAGAATAACAGAGACCTGGGCCTCTTTGAGTATAGAGGCCCCAGCCTCAGGCCTCTGATGTATCTAACTGTTCATCCACAGGGTCATACTAAAACCAAAAGAATATATGAAAATGCACACTTGAGACATTTATTTATTCATAATTAAGTCATTATATCACTAGCATGTAGATTAAAAATGTAACTTTAATTGTGAGTTTCCACTACAAGCAAAACTCTTCATTTTAGGAATGCTTTTCTGGCTTTGTTGTGTGCAAACTCATTTATAATTGAAGAAAAATCTAATTTACTTGTAACATCACTGTTAATGTTAAGCATTGCAAGCCCATTCAAATACTTTTGTCTCATTGTAGAATGATAGTTCTTCACTTGTTTTAACACGTTGAATGTGTGTTCACCTGAAGCCACTGATGCAGGGAGACTGAAAAAATATGTAATGCAATTGCGAAATTAGGAAATACAGTTGACAGGCTGAGACTGAATATTTCTTGAAGCAGTTTTTTTGGCTTACAGTCTAATTGAAAGTTGGTGGAACATATACATTTCAGGAACACTATCTCATCACAGAGATCTCTTGAAATTTCATTGTTGTACCTTTGTTAAAACTGTTCAGCCGCTGAATATAGATCTTCATCACTTAGTTCTCTGAACGCCCAAAGGAATCCAAAAAGGATACAGATTTGTCGCAGTGACTCAAATCCACGTGCAAGACCAGATTTGTTTGATGGAGTCAATAATAACAAAAAAAATTGACTTGATAGTGTCTTTCTGCATCAGATTGAAATGTTAGGCAGTGATTGGTAGAAACCTCAGATGAACTGTCAATACCCAGTGCTACTGATTTGGACTAAAAAAGGATTGCGTCCCATTGATCACAAATCTTTTGAATATCATTAAGAAGTCATTCAATGTTATTCCTCTCAAACCTAAAGTAGCCTTAATGTGACATAAATAGAAGCAACTGACCCTTTTGAGAGAAATTGTCAAACAGCATAATGGAGAAAAGGTTTGGCCATAGATAAGGTGTTGTGTTGAATTTTTTATTTTGATTTGTTGCTAATTTTGTTATTTTTAATCTCTAACAAATAGGCGCTTACAATATTTTGGGGGAAAATTTACTATATGAAATAGGATCTGTAGTGGAGTAAAATGTTCACAGCGCAATCTAATACTGTGTCCAAGTTTCATGTTTAATTACAAACTGAAAACATGCCAAAAGTTCACTAAGGATCACAAACCGTTTACAGTTTATGGAAACATGGGCCAATTTCAGAGCATGCATTAAGATTCTGCTTTAGTCACACTTTTGCATGAGTTTGACACAAAGCCAGGTGACGTTTTGTGGTTTTGACAAGTTTTACTATGCTCATTTTCAAAACTGAAAGCAAAACACTGGGGTGGGGTTTGAACCCACATGGATCAAAACCAAAGAAAATGTTCACACAAACTTTGCAGAATAAGTACCTGCATTTGACTCTCTGTAAAAATAATGCCCTAGATAGATTAAACTAAACATAATTTTTCCAACAAAACCTTTAGATTCATCTTCCAGGGAGGTGGTGATGATCATCACTAATGGCATGTCTATACTTGCAAGAAGATAGATCCTCCAGAGATCAATCTTCTAGCGTTCGATTTAGTGGGTCTAATATAGACCCACTAAATCAAATGCTAAGAGCAGCCCCCCACTGGCATCCGGTACTCTTTGTTCTGCGAGGAGTAAGGGAAGCTGACGAGAGCGTATACTCCCATCAGCCTCCTGTTGTATGAATGCCACTATGGCTCGACTTAAGGTAAGCCAACTCCAGCTATGCATTTTCTATAGCTGGAGTTGCTTACCTTAAACTGACTTCCCTGGTCTAGTATAGACCAGACCTAAGTGATCAAGCTTGTCTATGTCCCCATGCCTCAAACCTTCCCTTTATTATCATATTCCCATAAGTGAAAGCTCATTTTATAACACCATAATATACTCCTTTAGATATCATATACTTATATTCTAAGAAGCCTAAATCTAGATGCAAGAAACAATTCATTTAGGCTAGGTCTACACAATTTGCATAGCTTTTTCTGATTACTTTTTCAGAAGAGGCTTTTCCACCATTTGGCCCCATTTACACAGGGCCAAATGGCGGAAAAGCCTTCTCCTTCAGAGGAGCCCATATTCCTGGTACAATGAGGTCTATAGGGCTTCCCGAAAGAGCACATTTGCTCTTCCGAAAAAAAAACGGAAGAGCAAATGCGTTCCCTGGACATGGTGGAGTTTTTTCCGGGATACCTCTAGACGTAATCTTAGTTTGTTTTAACACTATTTTCAGTATTTTAATCTTTTTTTAGTTAAGATCATTCTTGTATGGGGTATCTTTATGCAGATTTCCTCAGAGAGAGGGAAGCCCCATAACATCTAATAAAAGGTATTGAAAAATAAACTTTCTGGAACCTATGTCCCTCTCACAGATACAGACAAAGGATGTGGACAAAAATGTTCTATGCCACTAGGATGCAATGATTGAAACCCGGAGGAGACATTGAAAGATGAAGTAGGGGATGACAGATGTCTGTGGTATTTGTCACACAGAGGAATTACATTTTTAATATAATCTAAAGTTTCAAAAATGGCCTATGTCTAAGATGTTATGAGGGCATGTGTCTAAGATTATCAGGGTTTAAACTTGGTTCCAGGACCCAGGAAACTGAGATTGTTTGCAAAATTACAAAAGGAGAACTTGTAACAATGTTTTCGCTGACAATACAGGAATGTTCACTTTCGAAAAAGTCTGTTGCTCTCTGACTTAATGTGCTGATACTAAAGGCTAAAATAATTAAATATAAAACAGGGATTTTAATCTAACTACCAAAGCTTCCATAATACTGTTGCTTTAGCAAAATCAACCAAACATGCACATACAGTTTCTACAGAAACCAGTCTGAGTTGTGCACGAGTATCTGAAGGTAGAATATATTCTTGTCAAATTTTTCCTTGATTTATACAGGTGTAATGCCAACAGGAAGAAGCAAACCTGGGACCTCTGAAGCTTAGTGCATGAGCCTGTACAGCTTGAGCTCTCAGTTAAGACTGAAGAACGCACTAATTCTTCCTCTCTGAAAGGGCATGTCTACACTACAGCGTTATTTTGAAATAATACAAGGATCCTTTCTACATTTCACCTCAGATTTACAATTGCGAGTGTTCTCATAAACACTGTCAATTCACTCTGATTGTGAATTGCACTGTGCTCTTGACTGTAGTCATATGCAGGGGTGGGGGCATTATGTTCCACAAGCTAAGTATGTTATACAAAAGAAAAAAAGTCTTTTACAGCTTTAAATTTCACTGCCTTTCAGTTGCATTGAGCATACCGTACTCTTGAATTCTGATGTGAGGTAAATGAGCTCCTGATTTACCTATTCAGTACTGTTTGTAATTTTCAAATTCTCTGCTCTTACTCGTTTTCTCTTCAACTGCTTCAGAGGGGTAGCTGAGTTAGTCTGTACAGGATAAACTTAAACAACAACAAGTAATCTGGTAGCACTTTAAAGACTCATGATATCATCTACATGTTTTGTTACCTTTTAAAGTGCTACCAGACTATTTGTTGTTTTTTAAGTTTATCGTTTTCTACTGAAACTAACATTCCCAATGCAGATGAACATCTTATTGAATGCATCATAGATAGCACATGTTATCAGTATCTGGGCTTATCCTTCTGCTCTTTCATATATGACCTCCAAATATCATTAGCTAGCAAGCATGATCCTAAGCATTTTTAATATTATGGATGATCCTGGTGATATGATCCCGGTGATCCTGGTGTATGAGTATTTGGTAGAAATGGTCAGGTATATTTTTCAGACAAATTTTTTTCCTGAAAATGCCAGGCCATTGAAACAGAAACTTTTATTGGGGATAGTTTTGATAAAAATGTCTAGGGAGGCAGAAGGCAGGCGAGCAGAGTGGAGAGAGAGTCATCCACACCAAAAATGGACAGCTGACCAAATTGGCCTGCCTGACTGTGAACTTCTGCGCAAGAGAGAGTCCTAATCAGTGGGCTATTTCTTGTTCTGGAGTAGTATGGTGTCTTGTTGGTTTTTATATTAAAAGGTTTTTGTTTCATCTTGATGAGTCCTTGATAAAGCCTAAAACTGAACTTTGGCTGGTGGATGCACAGCTGTGACTAAAATAGAAATATGATCAGAAAAATGTGACTGTACATTCAGTCATCTATTATTGAGACCAGGTTTGCAGCGCTGAGGACTGGAATGATCCTTACCCGACCTGTGGTGCCCTAGCAGGAAAGTGCATCTCTTCCATCCTAAAATGTCAGCATCAGAGTGCCTCTGCAGAATGGCCAATTAAGGACAAACTGTCAAAGATTTGAAGCACTCAGAATTATTTGGCAATGTGGGCTCTCACAGTGGACAAGAACGGGGACAAGAGCATTAAACTAGGATTGGAGGAAATAATTGTATAAATAGAATAAATTGCAACTAAGGGGTAGGGAAAGGGCCAAAAGGATCGTCTATAGCAAGTTAAAAGTGCAACACCCCAGAGGGAGAGGAGGAATTAGGGTCATCCGTGTGGCTATAACAAAAAATAAAGGCTTAACAAAAGGAAAATAGTAGGCTCAATCTATGGAAAAGTATCATCCATGGTACAAGACAACCTCCTGAGTGTCTGTTGGAATCCTAATCATTTAAAGTTGCATTGGACAATGAACTAGAGAACTATTTTTGTGTACATTTGCGTCATTCAGTAAAAGGCAATCAGTTTAAGGCCCTGATCCAACAGGGTTCTTAAACACTTGCATAAGTGAGCAGTTCCATGGACTAGCCCACTTCAGCTGGCTATGTCTGCAGCCACCATTCACTGCAGTGCTACTAGCCACATGTGCATGAGTGCTTGTGCTGGATTGTGGTCTTCAGTTGTTTCAAAATAACTTTACTAGCATCTACACAGCCAAACTGCCATTTCAAAATTAATTCAAAATAGGGGAGCGCTTATTTTGAATTTGGTAAACCTCATTCCACGAGGAATAACGCTAAATTTGAAATAGCTATTTTGAAATAAGTGCTGTGTAGACACATATCAAAATACGGGGCCTCCCGCCTTCCCAGGGTGCCCTGGTGGCCACACCAGCCTCAACCAAGAACTCACCTCTCCCTCCTCTCTCCCCAGAGCCCTTAAAGGGGTTGACTCTGGCCACAGTGCCTGTGCCAGCTCCAAGCCTGCCAGCCCAGAGCCAGCAGCCACTGCCTGTGACCCAGTGCCCCAAAACATGAGCCAGCAATCCACTGGCAGCCAGCCCTCCACCACTTCCCAGGAGCAGTCTGCCAGCTCCCAGGAGCCTGCCAGGGCTCAGAGAAGGTGGGTGCCTTTCTGGTACAGGGTGGAGATCATGGACCTTATTCAGGTTTGGGGGGGATGCCCCCAACATCCATGATCTCCACTCTAGATGGAGGAACACGGCCATCTGTGGCAGGATAGCTACCAGCCTGGCCACCAAAGGCCACATGCGAACCCAGGAGCAGGTCTGCATGAAAGTCAGGATGGTCCGGCGAGACCCCCAACCCTGAGCTTCCCCTCCCGCTTCTTCCCCTTGCTTCCTCCTTACAGCTTCCTCCCACCTCTCATCTCCCACCTTCTCTTCTCCTTTCTCCCACCTCCTTTCTCCAGTCTCACCAGTTTCATCCCCCCCCCCCCGCACCCACTTTTGTTAAATAGAGTTTGTGTTCATGAAAATACGTATATTTTATTTGACATCAGGAAGGGGGGTTAGGGAGGAGTAAGTGGAAGGATGTGAGGGAGGAATGAGGCACAAGCCCCCAGTGGGGCAGACCAGGGAGGCTCTTAGTGCTCCTCAGGGTGGGAGCTCTCCTGCGGGGCCTCCTGGATACTGACAGCCCCCCGATGGACCTCCCAGATGGCAGCCTGCAGAAAGCGCAGCCAGGCTCACAGCAACACATCCAAGAGAAGAACCAGAGTGCCATGGGGCAGCTCTGGCTCCATGTTGCAAAGTGCTGTGGTGTCCTGAGTGAGGGCAACCAAAGCACACAGAGACAAAATGCTTTGCTGTCCCTCATCGAGGTAGGCAAGCAAACAGGGAAACCTGAGAAGCGGCTGTCGGGGGGGGGGGGGGGAGGGGGGGATTCCCTTTAAGCACAGGCCTCAGATAGCCTCAGGCAGCAGCCACACAAAGTAACTCCTGACCTGATGCCCTGCAGGACCCGGTTTCAGCCGGCCTTAAATGTGATTCAGCATCCACTCAGTATGGACGCCTATTTCAAAATAGAAAAATGCTATTTCGAAATGCATTTTGTGTGTAGACGCATTATTTCGAAATAACTTATTTAGAATTAACTCTCTTGAAATAAGATATTTTGAAATAACCATGAAGTATAGACATACCCCTAGAGGGGTAGCTGGCAGAGGCTTTATGCCACAGAATACCCGGCTCCATTTTCATCCCAGAAGCCTGGCCTTTGGCCAGTCAGGCTTCACTTGGTCCATCCATGTTCTAACCGATTTTCGATTTAGTTCAGCCATCCGAACTAATGAAATTTGTATTTTAGGCCCAGTGGAAAACTAAGCTCATTCAACCACCACATTTATCTTAGAAGTAAACTAACCATCCGCCCTCTGTAAGGACTTGTGTGACAAGGAAGAAATAATATCCATACCTGTAATATATAGAAAATTCTCTAGACCTCAGTCCTCTAGGCAGTAAATCAAAACCACAAGCCACTAGGAATCTGATGCATTTCCTAGCTGTGAGACAGTAAGATAAGTTGAGGATTGATGCTTCCATATTATCCAAGGAGCGACTGCTTCCTGGGATGTTGCCGAAAAGGTTGCAAACGTAGCAGGAAAACAGAAAGCTGCATTTCTCAATTTTCTTACATATAATCCTTCAGACGTTACTACTGGGACAGTGTCCTCATCCATTACAAAAGCCCTTCCCTCCCAGGTGGGGGAGGGAAAGGTCACGTATATAACATGGAAATGAACCTTTCCCACTGGCATAAGCATAGATCTTAACCATTGCAGCAAAATCAATTCTCTCCCCTGTTTGCACATGCAGAGCAGCAAACTTGCCAACTGGGAAAGCAATCAACCTGGTTCACACTGGAACAGAATCTGGAGGTCACTGAACTAATGAAAGGGTAACAATCATAACCAGAATGGACACTGAGTTTCTTCTTGTTCTCATTTCTGTTACCCCTTTCCTTCCTTACCCTAATCTCTCTACATTTTGTTAACCCAATTCTTCCTGTCATGTCTGAAACTAGATTGTAAACTTTAGTAAAACCAGGTATTTACATTTTTATAGCAACATGCTCAGCACATTCTTTGCAAATTATGAACACAGATGCAATACACACTTTAATGTCAGTGTATTTAGATAGGAATAAAGTGTATAAAGAAAGGAATCGTTTATATGGCTTTCAAAAGTGACAAGTAATTCTGGCTTCCTCAACTTTTTGGATGGATCAGTTTTCCATGCTATGGAATATCAGTACTGTTTCCTAGACATTTGTTGTGGTGTTTAGAGGACTTGGGTTATAAATTAATAAATATTAATAAAAATAGATAGATGCAATCTGGAACACCACCACCACTATGCTCTGGTGGTTGAGATTAAAATGGAACTTGTTACCAAAACCTTTTCATCCCATCCCTAGAGCTCATACCTGTGTGTCCTGAGAGAGCTTTAAAGCCCTTTAGAGAGATGGTTTTGCCCCTTGTGGTACTGATGCAACCTGTGAGACAAAATCTGTTTTAGCATCCTGTAGCTCTGACTCCTGCTGAAAGGGTTTAAGAACAGGTCCCTGATGGTCAAAGACAGAGAGAGCATGTCCATCTGAAGAAGTGGGTTGTGCCCACAAAAGCTTGTGATACCATCTCCATTTTTGTTAGTCTCTAAGGTGCTGCAGGACAATTCTTTTTTTTACAGTTTTTTTCTATTACAGACTAACACGGCTACCACTCTGAAACTCAAAGATCACTGCTGTGTTGTCGACATCCCAAGATAGCTTTGTTTTGGCTAGTTCGGGTAGTAGTAAAGTGAGGAGGCAGAAGCAACATATTAAAGATGCTAGGGAGGCTTGTATGATCCATACTGCCGTAGTTTCACAGTGATTGTTATTGGCACTAGCTAGACCAAAGTTAGTCTATGCATGCCACAGTCATATGTCTGATTTCTCAGTTTCAGGGTTACCTATGCTGCAAAGCACAGGCAGTAAAAGCTAGGACAAATGTATGAAGCCAACCCATTCTTGAGGGCAATTGCCACAGGAGAAGCAAATCAGCTATATTGGAAGCAGACTTCTAAATGTGCATATGTACACACATGCTGGCTGCAACATGTGTGTTCTTCTCATTCACTACTTGCCCTTTGGGGAGCATCAGTGTCGTGTCAAAGAAGGGGAGAAAGAGAAGACTTCACAGCTGTATGACACCAATAGGAAGGAACAAACCCTGCTGAAAATGCAAATAGCAGTTAACCGTCCAGTCTAGATGAGATGGAAAGTTCTAAAATAAATGCCTGTGGAGATGGGTGGGAGGAGCTCAAACACCCCAAGAGAACTTGAAACGTTGGGACTTTGTAGGAGGAATGTTGCAATCCAACTTGGAAGGATTCAAATGTCTACTAATTTAAGCTAACATTTATTGTGATTAAACAACTGTTAGGTTCAATTATTTTTTCTTTAATCAATTATTGCTGAAACTTATGTGTGTAAAGTTAGGGTCCTAAATTCATGGCCATATTTTCAGAAGTGTTGAGCAACTCCATTGGTTACAGTTCACTTTCTGTTGACTAAACCTCTAGCTTCTTGAGGGGTAAAATCTTTAACAGAGCCCAAGTAACCCAAGAGCACAAGTTCCACTGGCTTTCAATGGCATTTGTGCTCCCTGTTAGATTGAGAAGTTCTCTTTACATAACCTCTGTGTAAAAGAAAGCAAGACAAAACATCTAAACACAAACTGGAAAAGCCAAACTAATAATGATTTGAAAACGCAATTTATAAGAACACGCAGGAATGTACATGCAGGAGTCACAACCCTCAAAATACTGTTATGGCAGTGAAAACCTCCCTTACACGTTACACTGAATGCTTGAATAAGAACACAGAAATAAAAATTGTTCAATAAATAGTAGAAGTGCCCATTGGACATCAATGAAGAAGATCTCTGTTTTTAGTTGTGTGAAACTTTGTCAGAACTGAACTATGTAGACTGAAGTTTTCTATGTTTGGCATTTGCCTTGAGTTGATTTTTTTAAAAGTATGACAATAACATAAATAGGCTTGGAAAGATTTGATTTTTATAGATAAATGTCAGTAAATGTCAATTTCCCCACATATACAAACTGCTGAAAAAATATTTCTATCTATAAATAATTGAATTTTACAGGAAAGTAAGTAAAAATGCATCTTGAAAACTTACTAGAGTTTAACTTAAATATATTTACTTTTTATAACTTGATGTGATGTTGACAATTTGAATTTTAACAGTTATAAAGTGATATTTTGAATCTCGACATCTACTGTCATTGAATAGTTGACTAATCCCCCCCTACACACATACAAAAATCCCTCAACTGTGAAAATTTAAATAGAAGAAATATTTAATAATGAGCATTGATATTATCTGCTGAAATTTAAAAGAAAATTCTGCCAACCCTCACTCTAACATATGATACAATCTATACTCTACTGCACTCTGGGACTGACCTTCAGGGGCCTATCTTTTATTACATCTAAACAGCATTTATTGGAACATGCTCTTTGATATACTTGAAGAACTAAAACAGAGAGGAAAAAATAAAAGTGAATACATGGAAGGGGCATATACCATGCAAGGTCAATGTTATGTTGCTTGTCTACCTCCATAACAGGTGATATTTATTATATTATCAAGGAATGAATAGATGGTAAAGGCTGTATTTTATTTATGTATCTCTGGTCTCTGTTGAAAAGCACCCTGTAGCAATTGTATCCATGCCATGATATCTGGGATAATGCAGTTATTTCCAGTTATAAGTAAAAGGAAATGCTTTATTATCCTAGATGTCACTCTGTTGGTGAATATTGACTCTTTTAATGGTGAATGCTGTTTGTGTGCAGTGTTTATAAGAAGCCTATTACCTCTTGAATACTTAGATCGAGCCCAGATTTTATTTCCTTACAGCTCTTATTAAATCCTGGAAATAAGTTTTATAGAAGAAATGCTGATAAGCCCTATAACTAGAGCAGTGCCCTTGCATACCAATATAATTAGCAAGGAAAATCATGCAAAGTGTGTGGCCTGTCAGTCCTTTCTGGCACTATTCATATGGTCAGGCCTTACTAACTTTACACCTGTCCCTTCTGTCTTCTCAGACAAAGAATAATGTAAATAGTTTTGCTTAAAAGACTTGTGTGACTGCCTTGAGTGTGTTAGAAGTCCATATGGGGGGAAAATGCCATAATCACCCTAACCATTGCTTGTGCTTGTTTTGCTTAATGCTTGTTCCTAAAATCATAGTCTTAGGCTCCATTGAACTATTTTTGTTATGAATTAACGCTTATACAGTTAGAGATGATTGATGTCCCTTTTCTTCTTGCTGCTGCTTTTTCTTAATGGTCTGGTCTAATTTTACAAGAAAGCAATGCATCTAATACAACTGGCCAAATGCCCTTCCATTTCAGAGAAACTCTAGAAGGTGGCATTTAATGAATGTCAGCACTGAGTTATCCAATGGGTCCTAAGTGAATTAGCTGGAGAAAGTTGAAAATGACAACCTGAGATATAAAAGTGAAATGTCTCATCTGATAGCTAGGGAAATATTGATTTTATGTAGGTCTAAGAAAACAGTTTCCTGAAATATTTTGATTTTCTAATTCAGGGAACCCTTTGCTATAAATAAGATTATACCAGGGAATGTAAACAGTGCCCTAACACTGTTTTTATTAGCTCTTTAGATCACTTCCACTTGAAAACTGATTTGGAAAGTCCCCTCCCCAAACCATACACACACCTAAAATGGGCTGACAAATGTTTTCAAAAATTCAAAAAGGAAAATCAATTTAGATTGCTGAAGCAATATTTATCCCATTTAACATGTAACCTTCCTCTACTGGTTTCCTCCCTAGCCATATCTCTGTACTTTCTCATGTCTCCGTTTATGTCCTACACAGTGTGATTTTCAAGGTTTTAATTAATATGAGGTTCAGGGTAACGCACTTGTTTACTAAGGGGTTTTATGTTCTGTAAACAATTATGTCTATTGATGGCATTGCATATGTATTGCTAAACAGTGAGAGAGTGAATATTATATAACACTGTGTATATGGATATGATTATAATCTAATCTACATCTATCCATTTTGTGAAGACAAACAACTCCATTTTGAGCTCAGTGTAATAATTATGTTCCATTAACCCTTCTGGAAAAATCATATAGAGTGTAACAGAATTATAACATTTCTATAAAACTTTAACCTGCCTTATAGAATTCTATTCTAAAGGATATAATTCTTTATTAAATTCCTTGGTTTGGTTTACATTTTCCTATTAATTTCCATGAGTGTTTTTAGTGTAAGTTCTATATACCCTTATTACCTTACCCTATCAAATTTTATGGGCCTTTTTTCCATAAGGGAATGAACTCCATAGACAACTGACTGCTTGTTGTGCAAATGATCTTCTGTTGAACTGTTGCTCAGTAGGATTCCACTTTCCAGATTCTATTTCTTTCTTTAATTTCACAATGTTCCCCAAACAGCCCCACATTAATAAGGTTCACCAAGCACTTTCCATTCCTTTCCTCTGTGCATGGCTGGTCACATCTGAAATTGCAACACTAGGAAGATACATTTCTCTTCTCTCTCTCTGCCCAGGAATATAGGAGCGAACAGTCCAGATTAATGAATCCTTATTAACTCCCTCTTCGTAACTGGTTTGGAAAGTTTCTAGTACTGATCTGTTTTTGATGTCCACATGGGGCTAGCTATAATGGAACAAGTCTGAAAACTAGGGTTATAGTTTGGTAAATATAATAAATTCTGGATGGGGCGTTGCAGATAGCAATATTTATACTCAGTACCCTTTCAGAAAGACCCCTCTCCCAAAAATAATAAAAGTGTACCTTACATGTTCTGAAATATCCAACCCTCCTACGTATCTGGAATTTTTTATCACAAAGGCTGGAGGGTTAACCATTTTTTACTACAAAGCTCTTTACTGGTTAGTTATTATTCCTTTTAGCCAACAAAGCACCACTAGAATCAACAGAAGTGGTTATCAAATAAACAGGCCATTTAGTACAAGGAGAGTGGGAAGGTGTGGGGAGGAGAATGTACTTTTGAGTCTATCTAGTATAACAGATGGCTATTCCCTGGTTGAAACTGAAGATCTGTTGACATTCTACCTCTGAATTTAAACTAGATTATGCTTATAATTCAGTGAAGGTTTTCGCTGCCTCTGTAACTCTTCAAATCAAGTAAAGATTTGCTCTGAGTGCTTAATAAATGAATGGAGCACCAATTGAATTAGTATCCCTTAATGTCCATGATATGTTTCTCATTCATGTTCATAGTGATTTCTCGTTTGGAAAGAAAGTTGGATATTGATAAATATAATCTTACTTTAGATAGGATCTTCTGGCCATTGAAAATGTGGCTCTGATCTGAAAAAAATTAATTTAAAATGAGCCTCAAAGGAAACAAAATGTGGAACTATGAGATGCTGGCAAACCAGCATTTTGTTCACTTCATTTGTATGTTGTATCCCTTCTTCCCATCATTTGCCTTGCTTGTTTAGATTGATACATCAAGTTTATGACCAGAGGGGACCATCAGATCATGTAATCTGACTTCACGCATAGAATCATAGAAATGCATGAATGGTGGGGGGGGGGGACCCTTAAGAAATCATCAAGTCATTTCCTGGGCTGAAGCAAGGCAGGCCAGTGAATTAAATCCAGGTACTCCTGCATTGAGCCCAATGTACACTCTTTAGGGAAGGGACCATCTTTTACTCTGCACAGTGCCTAGCTCAGAGCAGCTATGAGACCTGTAAGTGCTACTGCTACTCAAATAATAATAAATTAAACCGGTGCAACTTTTTAAATGTGAATCAGCTGTTGGTCTACAAGAAGTGTGTCCTGTCCAGCTGCCCACCCTGCCAAAGGCAGCCAATAGGCAAGATGGGTTATTTCTCTTTTTTGTATCACCACCAGGAACAAAAATTGTGCTTTCCAGATTTTGTCCATATTGAAGCATCATGGGTTTGCAGTGGAAGTATGACTGAGAGCATGATTTTAAAGCATTGCGGTTACAGTAATGTAGCCGAAGAGTTTCAGAGGTGTAGCCACGTTAGTCAGTTTCAGCAAAACAGTGAGGAGTCCTGTGACACCTAAAAGACTAACAGATTTATTTGGGCATAAATTTGTTAGTATTTCAGGTGCCACAGGACTCTTCGTTGTTGTAGCTGAAGAGACATTTTGAGCTGCCAAGCTTTGATATGGGTAATGATACCCCAAGAAGGAGAGAGCAAGGATGATCACATTATTTGTTAACCATTTGCCATGAAAATGAAGAAATGGAAGAGGGAGACCAAAATCAATTTTACCAAAACGGGCTACGTCTACACTGGCATGATTTTCCGAAAATGCTTTTAACAGAAAAGTTTTCCGTTAAAAGCATTTTCAGAAAAGCACATCTAGATTGGCAGGATGCTTTTCCGCAAAAAGTGCTTTTGCGGAAAAGCATCCGTGGCCAATCTAGACGCGGTTTACACTACTGTGCTGTTTACACTGGCCCTTTTGTGCAAAAGTCTTTCGGAAAAAGACTTTTGCCCAAACGGGAGCAGCATAGTATTTCCGGAAAAGCACTGACGATCTTACATGAGATCGTCAGTGCTTTTCCGGAAATTCAAACAGCCAGTGTAGACAGCTGGCAAATTTTTCTGCAAAATCATCTGATTTTGCGGAAAAACTTGCCAGTCTAGACACAGCCCATATGTTTCTGGGAAATATGGGAAGGAAGAGATTTGTCTTTCATTTATAAAAAAATTTTTTGAAATGCAGAAAATAATTCCCATTTTCTTTCCTAGTTCCCCTTCTCTTTTGTACTAAACATAGTTTTACGGTGTTTGAAAATACATTTTCATTTAAAAGAACCCACACATGCCACAGAAACTCTTTTTTACAAGCTCTTGGAAAGAAACCCACATGACTCTCAGACCCCAAGGTGAGTTTGTAGGCTGGCAGTCAGGGGGAAAAAACCCTTTAAATGGAAATTTGCTTAGTCTACATGTTGTTTTTGTTGTTTAATATTATTTTGTATTCTCACAGTGCAGTGGAGCCCCAGATAGAGATTGCTTCCTGTTGTGCTTGGTGCTGTACATCAGAAGATGGTCCATCCCCCAAAGAGCTTACCATGTATGCATATGACCATAGACTACGCATATGTCCATGAGACATGACAGCCAGGAACCGCCACAAAATGACATTTTTCACAGTAGAACTGCACTATAAACATGGAGCCTTGAGAAGCATGATGCAGCAAGCCAGGAAGAGTCCATTCATCGATTAAGAAGGGGGTGTTGCAATGATTCTGTCAGGAAAGCAGAATCAGGAGCCTGATTGATTGTGAACGCACTTGCAAAGTGGGTATAAAACACTCCCAAGGCAGATTCATTGCACTGGCTGCACAAGAGGCAGAACAATAATAAATCAGGCCCAGGGTGTCCAGTTTTGCCCTCACATGAGAATCCACCACCCCAAGCAATGTCTACGTTGGCATTCAGCAAGAGACACTGAAAACTTCCCTCAGTAAAGCAACCAACCTCAAAATCTACAGGGCACTAATAACGGCCATGACAATTTTGGTCCTAAAAGCACTGTCATGTGTTATGGTTCCCAGGGGATATATTTCTCAGACAAATGAATATCCATGTCCCTGTTTATTCATGTGTGACTTTTGCAGGATCAACAAGTTGGAGTCTTTAGTTAAATCCCATCTTCTATCCTAAATTACAGGGAACTCTTACTTAACTAGTTTAATATTTAATTAGGGGAAGTGCTTGCAGTGCAATTTTTTTCCCATTATTTAGCAACCTCTACAGTGGGCTTGTCAGAGGGTCAAGGAGTGCTTCCAAAGTCTCTTGGAAACAAAAGTTAATTCCATCTCTGCTTACCCTTTCCTCCTCATCAAAATTCAGGGCCAGTGTTATAGATAAGGGCGTTGAGAAAGAGAGAATTGCTTTGAGAAGATCAGATTCTGCACCTAGGAGCACATAACAGAGTGGAAACTTATGTTAGGGAGCTTTTCTGTTAAATTTCAGGTTATGTTACATCAATTTTATTATTGGAAACATGTCCACTTAAGGGAAAGTCCTTGCTGACTGCAACTGCTTTTCTGCCAAGTAATTTAATATGAAAAATATCTTTTGTATGTAGTCTGCATCTGAGAAGAGAAATCTAAAAATATTAAAGGGGGCAGATCCTACAAATTCTTACTCATGCAAGCAGCCCCACAGGCCTCTACGTACCATGTGAATAAGGATTTGCAAGATCAGACTTTATCTTAGTGGTAGCACAAAGCCTTTTTGCTTAATCGACAAGGAGTCCTGTAGCACCTTATAGACTAACAGATGTATTGGAGCATAAGCTTTCGTGGGCAAAGACCCACTTTGTAAGATGCATGTAGTGGAAATTTCCAGAGACAGGTATAAATATGCAGGCAAGAATCAGGCTAGAAATAACGAGATAAATTCAATCAGGGAGGATGAGGCCCACTTCTAGCAGCTGATCTGGAGGTGTCAACACCAAAAGAGGAGAAACTGCTTTTGTAATTGGCTGGCCATTCTGAATTTGACACCATTAGCTCAGGATTAAACCAAGATTGTGAATGGCTAGCCAATTACAAAATCAGTTTCTCCTCTCTTGGTGTTCACACCTCCAGATCAGCTGCTAGAAGTGGGTCTCATCCTCCCTGTTTGAATTTACCTCGTTATCTCTAGCCTGATTCTTGCCTGCATATTTATACCTGCCTCTGGAAATTTCCACTACATGCATCTGACAAAGTGGGTCTTTGCCCACAAAAGCTTATGCTCCAATATATTTGTTAGTCTGTAAGGTGCTACAGGACTCCTTGTTGATTTGCAGATCCAGACTAACACGGCTACCCCTCTGATAATTTTTGCTTAATACATGTGTATAAGCCTAGATTCTGCTAAAGACCTCAGAACAAGGAAAATGCAACTTCAATGTGTCGCCTGTATTTGCCTTTCAAATGTGCCAAATGTTTTATCTGTACTTTCAGCAGGGAGGGCAAGGAAATGATCTCGTCTAACTTGTGATTTTCAAATAGTGCCACTTAAAATGTATTCAGGCATC
Organism: Pelodiscus sinensis; assembly: GCF_049634645.1. Lineage (NCBI taxonomy): Eukaryota > Metazoa > Chordata > Testudines > Trionychidae > Pelodiscus > Pelodiscus sinensis. The sequence goes on from NC_134711.1 coordinate 315,208,941, forward strand.
TTTTCAAATTCTGGGGAAGAATCCATCAGACACTGATGGAATGAATAAACTGTTACGCTTTGGATAGCTTAGAGTTTTACATGTCACATCTGCTTCGAGTCCTCTGGTACTGATTTCTAGATTGATTTAGAGAGGTCCCTTTGTAATAAATTGTTTCATTCCTTATTCACTATAGGGGGCCAGCTGCTGCTGGTTTTCACAGCATGAAGGGCACAACTGTGTGTTTAGAATGTGATGGCAACAGATGTGAGGTTTCCAGGAGGTGGGGGGTAGGCTGGTTTGGTGTGGGAGAGGTCCCTTGCGATTTGCTGCCAATATGAGTTTTTGCGTCTATTGAATCTAGTTTTTGTATATTCGTGTTCGGAGTTTTGAGTACAGAAGAGCCTCCGGGCTAGATGGAGCAAATGACTTTGAACTTTCTGCAGACTTGACCCAGTTATGGACACCTCTCTTGACCCGATTATGGAGACTGCACCCGTAGCTCGAAATAAGCTATACAATTGAAGCTATGCAAATTGTGTAGCTTATTTCGAATCAACTTTGAAATAGCTTATTTCAAAATTTGGCGCTGTGTACACAGCACTTATTTTGAAATAAATCACTATTCCAAGACATCCCTTACTCCTCGTGGAATGAGGACATTGGAATAGTGAGCCCGTTATATTTTCAAATAACGGGCACACTCAAAAGACACAGAATAGCTATTTTGGGATACCTCCAGTATCCTGAAATAGTGCTGCAGTGTAGACATAGCCTGAGACTGTGGCATACGATGTCTCTGCTTCTCTCTGTCCTTTTAATTCTTCTGCAGTTGTTCCTCCATGACAGTAGTTGCAAGTCCTACAGGCAGCATGGAAGCGAGCAAGTAAGGGGTCATCTGAAAAACACTAATACAATAAGGTGGAATTCATAGATGCGTCCAAGGCACAAAGTTTGGATCCTTGTTGCCCCAGCATTCAGGTGTGTTTGGATTTAATGGAGTATGAAGGAGTTTGGCCCTGTAAGTTAGTGGAATGACTCAGCAAGAAGAAGAATGGTTTTATTCAGCAAGGACTTTTATTCAAATGTTAATGCTTATAATAAGAAAATCAAGTTAACATAATAAGAAATTTAACAGACGAGCTCTATAATGGAAGATTCCACCTAGCCCCATTGTTCTGAGGTGTGGCTTCTCAATGCCAGCCACCCTGTTCACAGTTTCCATTTGTACAGCCCTTCCCCTGAATGTCCATGAAGATAGATACACTGAGATTAAATTAACTCTGGTTTCCCAGGGCATTTGATAGTGTCCCTAGACCTTTGAGTTATGGACAAGGGTTCAGTGTAGCATTTGAGTGGGGATGTTTTTGTGTAAATTAAGAAAGCTAATGATGACCCTCAAATCCCAACTCTTTTGGGAGCCCAATTTTTCCTCCTGCCATGAGGAAGAAGGGCTCTTCCAAAAGAGGGTTTTTTTCCTGAAATTTGGCCCAGTGTAGATGGGCCAAATTTCGGAAAAGCCTCTTCCAAAAAAACTATCGGAAAAAGGTATTCAAATTGCAGCGCGCAATTTGCGTACCTTTTTCTGATAAAGCCCCGTAGTGTAGACATAGCCTGAGATAGACACTCCAGGCAGGGGGAGAGTGATCAAACTCGGAATGGGTGATGAAGAGATGTAGATTGAGGCAGATCAGATGGCCACACAATTTTAAAATATATTTTATATGTGACGTTAGCTTCTCTCTGCAGACTCCTGGGTTCCCCCAGATATCCCAGCCATCATAGCAGCAACTCTGCAGGGACCCAATCCTGCCTATCACTGCCTCCCCCATGGCAATTTTAACTAGAGCACAAACTACTCTGAGCCTCGCAGAGAGCCATCAACCACTTTGCAGGATCAGAGCCTGCATTCTGCCATCGTCAACGTTTTAATTAAACAGCTCTGTGGCCTACCATGCTAATGGAGCAATGGGATACAAAATCAGATGTGTTGCAAAGCAGCAAATATAAATTTCTAACCAAAATTTACCATATGTTTGAGAGAGTTTGCCTGTCTCTTCTTCTGTCTGTCCATGTGTCCATGTTTGCCTGTCTGTTTGTTCAAGAACTCCTCGTAAACAGTAAGAGATAGGATCACCACATTTGGTATACAGCTTCATCTTATCATAACTTAAAGCAACGTAAAGGTTTGGTTGGGCCAGGAAAATGGGATGTGCCTGGAGTAGGATTGCGTTTCATAAAACCATACAGAGAAGAGACAGAATCACCGGGCAGGTGAAAGGGGGCTGGCTGAGGGCACTCCTCCCCACCCACTCCACTCGCCATCCAGGATTGCCCTAGCCTCCTACCCCCAGGCACGCTTTAGGGAGGGTGGAAAGGCTGAAGCTCCCCGCCCCCATTTGCCTGGAAACGTTTCTGGCTCTTTCCCTTTGTCAAGGGAAAGTACACAGTATGCTGCATTTCCTCTCTCTGTGGAGTGTTGGGGGCAAATAAACCCAGATTTGGCCCAGCCGTGGGACATGCACCTATCCCCCAGCTGTGCCCACTGGAGCTGCAGTGGCCAGGGAGAGGTGCTTCTCACCTCCTCCCAAACTGTTGGGGTGAGAGAAGGCTAGGGGCCACCTAAATACTTATCCCCAGCCGAACCCCAGAGCAATGATTTCAAGGAAGAAAACCAAAAATTGAGTAAAGGACACAAGCAATGCTGAGTAAATCTTCTAGGATATTTAGCAATTTTCCTCCACTCCTAATTGAGAAACAAGCCTGTGCAAGTGTTGAGGGGAAAGTACGATTTTCATATTCTTCATTACTCACTTGTAGCTTCACCTCCTGTGAGTTATGACTCATTTTCTCACTCCTGGGACATCTCTCATATAAACTGATCATACAATAATTCACCAGAGGGGTGAAAAATTAACTTGTCTTCTTAATACAGAAGTTAGGAAAATAGGCTAATAATTCATTCCCCTAGAAGAAACTGATATAATGGGAGCAGTGAGGTCATAGCACGGTGTGTAGCCCAAGTTAAAAAAAAGTGCCTCAGCTAAACTAGAGAACTGGAGATAGAAAGCCTGGCTTAACTTGATGGATGTTCATATGTTGCCTCAACACTTATTTTCTGTCTCTTATTTGTTTGGGGGAGGGTTCGGGGAGGAGAGAGAAAGTGCTTTTGAATGGTGCTAGCACCATTAAAGGAGCTCTCTTTCTGTGCATAGAATATGCATAATGTATTCAGTGGCATTGCAAACTTCCCCACAAGAGGCATCCTCTCTGCAGTGGAGCAGGTCATTGCATTTCCATTTTCCTTTCCTGGCCTTTTTGCTGAAACCATCAAACGGGCGCCCCTGAGGTTTGCGCTACATGACTAACATATCGGTATAAGCGTGTTACTCAGGGGTGTGGAAAATCCCATTATACCCACCTAATCCCCATGCAGACGCACTAGATCGACATAGTAACCTCTTCTCAGGCAGGTGGAGAAACTCTCCTGAGGCAATAAAAGCTGCTGCGTTGGAGGCTTAGATGAGCCATTAGCGCCACTGTCTGTGGAATTCAGACATTTGCTGGCCAGGAGCTGCACTGAGATGACTAGTTAATTTTACATCAGTCACTGAACTACGTGGCTGCTGCCATTCTAGGACAGATGTTTGAACCATTGGCAGAGATAAAAGGTACAATATAATGAAGTTTGTCTCCTGAGCTGGCTAGATCTCCATGGTATAGAGCCTAAGGCACAGGAATGTAGGCTGGGGACCTGGCTTTTAAACCAATCTCTGCTATTCACTAAGGCTACATGTACACTTTACATGCTGGAAACGGCATGCAGTGGACATATAACTACATACCGCAGTGAAAAGCAAGCTGTACCCATGCAGTACTTTTCAACTATGCCTGGCAGTGAAAGGTTCTGGCAGGGAGGAGGCAGCCGGGAAGGGGTCTAGGACAATCTTTCCTTGCTGCCTCTCCCTGCCCAAACCTTTCCTCACTGCCCGAGATTTACCCTGCGGCAGAGAAAGGGTCCTGCAACAGTGTTTCCCTACTGCCAGAGTGCCTGCAGGACAGCGACACCAGGACAGTGTAGATGGGTGGAGAAAATAGAGACAGTGAGTATTTGCGTTCCTGACCACACCCTTCAAACCTGTCTGTTTGCCTAAACCATGTCTCACTGGCTGCACTGCCATGTAACCATGCCACGGGGATCTTCAGCTCTGTACCCTACATGTTGCCCAAAGAAGCATGCACTGTAGATGTAACCATGAGATAGTCACTAAACTTCTTTTTGCCTCTGTTTCCCGGTCTATAAGGGTACGTCTAGACTACAGGGTTTTGTCGACGGAAGTTTTGTCGACAGATACTGTCGACAAAACTTCTGTTGACATAGAGCGTCTAGACACATTCAGTTCTGTCGACAAAGCAAGCTGCTTTGTCGACAAAACCCTGTAGTCTAGACGCAACCCTACAAGCAATAACACCTTCTGTCGACAGAACTCTGTCGACAGAAGGTGTTATGCCTCATAAAATGAGGTTTACCAGCGTCGACAAAACTGCTGAGTTCTGTCGACATTATGTCGACAGAACTCAGCGGTAGTGTAGACGCAGGTATAGTTTTGTCGACAAAAGTCCACATTTGTCGACAAAACTCAGTAGTCTAGACACACCCTAATAGACAAGCACTACTTGGTTGCCAGTGTGGGTAAGATGCAAGGCCACAATTTAAAAAAAAAAATCCCCTGGTTATTTTAAGATGGTCTGTTGTGTATAATAAGTTATAACAAACAGTAGATGCCATCAATACTATTTGCATTTATGTAACATGTGTTATTCTTCATATGCATTTATATTATGGTATAGCCCAAAACCCTGATAAGGACTGGGCAGCTCCAGTTTGCTAGGTGGCTGGACAAATATGGAGAAAGAGACAGTCCCTCTGCTGAAGTTGAAACATGCAAAGTCATCACAGTTCAAACTAGCGTTCTGGTGCTTGCCACGTGACTGTCAAGAAAACATAGGTGGCAGAAATATAGAGAACACCACAATACAGTACAGTAGTTTAGGACAGGAAATGAAGAAATATCCACTTCAAACTGCAGGAGGGATTTAGGTCAGCAGAATATCATTACTCAAATTGGAATTTATCTAGGACACTAAGGCTAATAACTCTATTCTTGGGACAAGTGCTATGGAAATTTAATGACCACCAGTTGTCATGACATTGCTTTTGCATCTGATCTGAACGACTGTGCCACTTGTAACTCTTAAAGCTCCAATTTCATGCTAGGTTGACCTGGCTGGTTGAGTTCTGATGCTGAAAGTGGAGGATAACTACTAAATCATCAGCACCACATTTTTGCAGCACTCTAGGTTTTTCTCAGTACTCCCTCTCCTTCTCCAAATATTGCCAAGATGCGAGCCTTCTTAGTTTGGGTTTTCTGACTGGACCACAGACTTCCCCTCCCCCCGGCATGACCTACATTTTTTGCTTGTTCTTTATCATTTCATTTTGAAAAGTAAAAACTTGTGAAGGAATGGGATTGCCTGAGTATGGTATTGAAGCTGGATATTTTTAGGTGTATGTAAGATCAAAGCTCTGATATCTCTTGGTGCAGTCATTCATGTATCAATACTTGAGAGCCAAAGAATATCTTTTCTGTTTCTCCATTCATAGCATCTTCATTATATTTAAATCTGAGGTTTTGACATTTTTGTGCTGTGTACAGTGCTTTGAATTATGCCAACCCTATGTAAGTACAGAAATGTGCAGATTCAGAATGAAACAGGTTTTATCCAAGAGACAGACAAACTTTAAGGTTTTCAGAGAGCAGGTTTGGATAAATCTAATTGAAACTTCATTGCTGTTAAAATTGGATAGGAGATCTTGCAATGAATAGACTTTCTCCTACAACTTTTGGTAGTGCCTGGTGCTTGGAATTCTTCACACATGTTTTAAATGTACTAAATTGTTATGTCTATATCCAATCCTCATTTAAAATCAATATAAATAAATTTGTCTGGGCTGCCAAGTTTGGTTCTGGAGGTGGTTTGGATCCAGGATTTTGGCTCAGGCTGTTATTGACAGTATGTCTACATGGGGATGCGGGAAGCTAAACTGAATTAATTAAAGGTGTGAGTTTGAAGTGCATTAAACTCCTGTGTGGATGTCCATTTGTTGTTAATAACAGGGAAATGCCCTTGACTGATCAAGCAGCCTTCACCTACTCTTAAGGTTAAGTGTAAAGGTATTATCATATGTTTCTGTTTCCTTCAGGATTCCCACTTGTAACTTGAGCACGGGTGCTGTTGCAAACTATCAAAACTATCTAAAGCTCTGGGGATTTTGTATAAGGGGCTTTTATCTATGTTAGTAAGTATCTATATTACTAAGACTGCATGGTAAGAGATCAATAATACAGACTGTGTGACATTAACAACATTCTTCTTCTTTCAGTTTTTCTCTTCCTTTTCCTTGTCATACTCCAGCAAATTGATGAGTTCAGTCTATGACAGGGCAGGTAATCATTTTTGCAAGAGAAGGGTGGGGGGGACACTTCAATAATTTTGGTAAGTGGTCAGCACCCACTTTTTTATAATATTAATGGAAAGGTTGTGGGATCTGGGACAGAGTTTGGCTGCAGGAGGAAGCTCCAAGCAGGGATTTGGGTGTAGGATAGGGTGTGGACTCGGAGGGTATGTCTACACTACCCCGCTAGTTCGAACTAGCGGGGTAATGTATGCATACCGCACTTGCTAATGAAGCCCAGGATTTGAATTTCCCGGGCTTCATTAGCATAAGCGGGGAGCCGCCATTTTTAAATCCCCACTGCTTCGAACCCCGTGCAGCGCGGCTACACGGGGCTCGAACTAGGTAGTTCGGACTAGGGTCCTATTCCGAACTACCATTACTCCTCGTGAAACGAGGTGTACCGGTAGTTCGGAATAGGCACCCTAGTCCGAACTACCTAGTTCGAGCCCCGTGTAGCCGCGCTACACGGGGTTCGAAGCAGCGGGGATTTAAAAATGGCGGCTCCCCGCTTATGCTAATGAAGCCCGGGAAATTCAAATCCCGGGCTTCATTAGCAAGTGCGGTATGCATACATTACCCTCCTAGTTCGAACTAGGAGGGTAGTGTAGACATACCCGGAGGGAGTTTAGGTGCAGGTGGGTTCTGACCTGGGGCAGGAATGCAGGCTCTGGGAAGGATTTTGGGTACAGAATGGGATTGTGTGACCTGGAGAAGGAGCTGGGATGCAGGAGGGGATACCAGGTTCAGGCTCTGGATAGGAGGGTTATTATCATAGGCAGCTCCCAGTCTGTGGCACAGCGGTGCACTCAGGCAGGCAGGCTGCCTATATGCCCTGGTGGCCCCACACCACTCAAAGGATTCTGCTGCTCCGTTTATGCATGCCCCTTGGGGAGAGGGGTTAGCGGCACCCATGCCCACAAGCACCACCCATGCAACTCCCAGTGACAGGTTATCAACCAAGAGGAGTTGTGAGGATGGTGCTGCGGGAGGGGGCAGGGAACCATGGCCCTTGTACCCCCAAAGGGACTGCAGAGAAATGCCTCTCCCAGCGACCTCCGGCTATGGCACTTTTAGGAGTGATGTGGCTGGGGCTGTGACAGGCAGGCAGATTGCCTGAGCATCCTACTGGGCCGTAGGACATTTTCCTCGGGCTCTGGACATGGTCATGATAGGCCGGAGGAAAATGTTTGGTGGGCCACATCTATCCCACAGGCTATATTTTGTCCATCCCTGTTCTATGAGGTCAGCACTTCTGCCATTTCCTGACGATTTTTAGGAATTATCCTTCCACTTTTTCCACGGTGTAAATTGTTTTCTTCCAAGAACTGAAATTAAGAAGTAATTAAACTATCATTTGTAATTGTTTACATGTTTGATGGAGATGCTATTCCTATAATGCACACAGCAATTGCTTAAGGTTGATACCATTGCTTATTTTGTTTCTGGGTAAACTTCACAGAAAGCAGGATGCAAAATGCTAGGACATGTCTCATTCACTTCACAATCCACTTTAACAATAACTTGATTTGCTATATTTAGTTTTTTAATGTTAGCTTTCCTAGTATAGGAACTATTATGAAATCACTTCTTTAATTAACATTTTAGCACAAACTTTTTGTTTTTAATTTGACAGATGCCAGAAATAGCTCACTGAAGCAATTGTCAGTGTCTAATAATTCGAAATACCCTGAGATTCACACATCATTTCTGACCTGAGAGTGCTTTACAAATAGTAGCTTATTAATCCTCACAGCACCCTTTTGAATTTAGTTAGGGGGTAGATAAATATTATTAGTCCTTATAACAGGGTGCACTCACTTTGCCCTGGACAGGAAGGGGCTAACCCTACACCGTGGACTGAGGAGGCCACACCCCCTCCACCCTACTGGTCATGCTCTGAACATGGCAGTTTAAAAGAGCAACTAAGCTCCGTTGGACCACACTGCTGTCGAGGAGGGATGTGCACTGTCCCCTCCAGCCCGGTCTCAGCAGAAGCCTCCAACTATTGGAGTAGGAGATGCTGCCGACTAGGCATATGCCAAGGCAACCATGGAGGTCCAGCAAGAGGGGCAGACTGGGAGGCCTAGAGGTAACAGGGATTCCCAGGCTACAGCATCAGGGGCAACAGCAGGAAGAAGCCCAGGGGAATGTGACAATGAACAGGTGAGTGAGCTGAGGTCTGGAATCAGTGTTTTGGATGGTAGCTTTCCCTGCTGACTTAGTGGCCTAAGGTCTGGCTACTAATAGCGCCCTGGGCTGGGGTCCACTGGAGAGGGATGTTCCAGACCCAGCTGTTGGGGGGATGCAACACCACTCCCTTATCATATCTGACTTTGGCCATTGGTAATTACTGCCCTGCAAAAAGGGGCAGATTTCCTGGCACTGGGCCACTAAATCTTACTGTACTCCCCACCCTTAGGCTATGTATATAATGTTTCCTTCTTGCGCAAAAGCCTATGCCAATGATGCGTGTATTAGCATATTGCCACGCTTCATTTGCATAATTAATTAGGGGCCATTTTTGCACAAGAAGCTTTTGCACAAAAAGGAGCTGTGTGTAGACAGCTCCTTTTTGTGCAAAAAACCCCTCTTGCGCAAGAGCCATTATTCCTGAAAAATGAGGAAGAATGGCTCTTGCACAAGAGGAAGCTTTTGTGCAAAAAGGATACGTCTACACAGCTCCTTTTTACACAAAAGCTTCTTGCACAAAAATAGCCCCTAATTAATTATGCAAATGAAGTGCGGCAATATGTTAATCTGCACTTCATTTGCATAGGCTTTTGTGCAAGAAGTAAGCAGTATAGACATAGCCTTACTTACGCAGAGTGATGGACACACTTTCCTTGCACAGGAACCACCTCTCCAACTCTGTCACAGACCCATTTTGTAGATATGATCATAAAGACATCCACTGATGACGAGCCTGTGACTAAAGCTTCATAAGAAGTCTGAGAAATCTCCAAAAATGGCAGAATATCTGTATTTACATTGTGCACAACTTTTCCCTAATTGAAAAAACACACACACATGCACACACACACGCACACCTGTTTTTACAGATCTGTACCATGTCTGTTTTTGTGGCTCCATTCTGACTTGGAGTCATTCATGTTCATAGACACTGCTTGCAATTAAGTACAGAAGACCTACTGCTTTAATTGAGTTCAGTCCAATTTGTCACTTCAGACTTAGAAAATTATGTGTAAGGAAAGATTTATGTGTCTTTTTGATTCAGCTAAAGTTGACAGAGGAATACTTTTGATCAGGCAGCCATTAAGCACATTTCAGAATGTCAGGCTAATTGCTGTGGGTTTAACACAGTTGGAGCTGCCTAATATACAGTGTTGTTTAAGGCAGAATATTTTTGTGTTTTCTTAGAGCTTCTGAGCCCAGTTTTGTTCTCTCACACTGGAGTAAGTCAGGCGCAGCTGTCTTGCCTTCAACGTTAAATGTGGGAGAATGTGTAAATCCCAAACAAGTTCTTAGTTTGGGGAAACACTCCACCTGACTTGCTGGTTATTTTATAATGTTTGCTCAACCTTCTCAGAAACATGTACTAGGAACATCTCCCTCAATTGCTGGTGACTGGATAGGTGGCTTTATGGGGAATGGGTCAGCACAAATGCCCCCTAGTCTCTCACTGTCTCACAGTAGTGCTGTCCTCTTTTGCCCAGCATTGTGGTAACTGATGGATTGAACCAAATTAAAGCTGGATTCTAGAAAACTCATACAGAATAGGGCTTGGTTTCTACCTTTCATTCAGCTTAAAATGAAGAGTCATCTGGGATGGGTAACCCCAAGGTTAGCGCTGGGCTAGAAAGCCTTTGCCTCTGGGTTATTAGTTCAGATCCATCCCTGCCCCTTGACTGCTGAGCCCTGGCTGGAGAGGACAGTGCACACCCCTGCCCATGACTTAAAGGTGTTGCCATCTAAAAGCTCTGTTTAAGCTAGTATGAAATGAGCTGGTGTCATGGATGCAAGTCCTAGTGGACATGTGCCCACAACATTAAAACCACCCCCATTAGAGGGCAAGGATTATATGAGCCTGAGACAAATTACTGCCCTTCTTGACCTGGTCCCTGCAGGCTGAACTTCAGGCACATTGGCAAGAAAACATGAGGCTTCCCGTGTTGCCCCTGATCTGTCGGATGGACTTTGGGCTGGGGGTTTTCAAAGGAGTGTAATGGAATTAAGCCTCTCACTCCATTGAATTCTCTTGTGAGAACTCCCTTAGTCTCTCTGAAAATCCCTGTAGGCAGGGTGCCAGCCTGGGGTCTAGAAGAACAAAATGCAATTTTCCTTTCTGCCACAGCCTTCCTGTCAGCCTTTGGGTAAATCACTGAGAGTATGTCAATACTACACAGCTTTTATCAACAAAGCAGCGTCAACACAGCCGTGTCGCTAAAACTCTGTGAAAACATGAATAACGTAGTTGGAGTCGGTGTACCTTTGGTTGAGTTACCGCAGGTTCTACACTGCTGGGGTTGACAGAAAAAATTCGATTAATAGAATCCTAGGGCTGGAAGAGACCTCAGGGGCTCATCAAGTCCAGCCCCCCTTATTGTCGACGTCCCTTATTTTTCTTGTCTGAGGTAGAGTAGAGAGGTTGACTGCAGAGCAATCTGCAGTCTTTTTGGTGGGTCTTAACTAGACCTGCTATATCAGCTACCAGTGATTGATCTTGGAACATCAATCCAGGCTGTAGTGTAGACATAGGCTGAAGTTAAAATGTGGAGATACTGCTGCATCTGTAGACTGACCTACTATGCTGATTAGATAGTACTCAGTCCAGCAAAAGATGTGCTGCTTTATTGGCAATCTTCATGCCATGCTGGCCCTTGGTTGACATAGAAGCGCATTGATACTTAGATACCTGCGCAGATACAAAAATGTGCATCCTCATCAACTCCTCATCGGATCTGCAATCCAGATTTTTCTTGCATCCACACGCAAAATCTGGAGTGAGGTTGTGGTGGTACTCAGATGAGCAAGGGGGGATAGGGTTGTACAGGGGAAAGGCAGGCAGCAGCGGGGAGAATATATGTGTGTAACCAGGGGGCTGTCACATTTTCTATTTTATTATTAGTCCCTTTTGAGCGCTGCCGTTTCTATTGCTAGATACAGAAAGAGGGTAGGGGAGTGGGGAATCCAAACCTACCTGTTGGATTTCCACACTTGTGGAGGCTGCTGTCCTTTTTAACTATGTGCTGGGGGCTCTGTAGGTCAGTGCTCACCAGACAGACAGTGAGATGGGGGCTGGGCGGGGCCAGCACTCGGCCCCTCCTGCAGAAAGATTTAGGACTCAGCTTCTTGCATCCTTTGCCTCCTAGCAGTGTAGGGGCCAGCCCTGGCACACACACACCTGCCCCCCACCCCCTGCATCTGGCAGGGGAGAACCCTGTGCGGGTATCTGCTCCACTATCCAAAGATATCCATGGAGATACAGGGCACTGTAGATACTGGCTCCACATACATCAGATTTTTTGATTCAGCCAGCTGCTGTGATGTCTATTTTTTTCTGTTCAGAAATACAGCTTAAAGAATCACATACAGGCAAGGTTCACGTCTCTGACTCTCCCCTGCCCCCCCCCCCCCCCCCCCAGACCACAACCCTAGAAAAAGAGCCAGAGAGAAGTTTCACAGGAATTTTAATTAGTCTCCCATTGGCATGAATATCAGCCATAATATCACATGCTGTTCAGAGACCACTGAAGGAGAATAAGCCAGTGAAAGAGGCAGAGAATGGATACCTTAAGTTGACTTACATTTTGTCAGGAATAGGGTTGCCAGGTGTCTGGTTTTGAACCAGACAGTCCAGTATTTGAGCTTTCTGTTTGGGAAACAAATTGAGAAAAAATAAGTGTCCGGTATTTTCTGAATAAGATGTAATGTAGATTGTGATGTAATGTCAAGTGTGTCTGGTATTTTTGTTGAAACCATCTGGCAACCCTAATCAGGAACATTACATTAAGCAGAATTCTTAGTTTCTCTGCACATAGGTTTTCACGTGTTTTCCTTAATTTCAGTAGTTGAGGAGAAGCAAAGCAAAAGGACAACACAGGTCAAAGAACCCGGACTACTGTTTCAGGCTCAAATTTGCACTTTATACACAATAAAGTTTTCCTTGCAACTGTGTTTCAGTTGAAGCTTTGGTTCTGATGCACAATTGTGCATCAAACTCTTTGGATGCAGACCCATAGAATACACTTGGCCCTGTGGATAGCAATTAGAAGTTAAGTTCCTAGTGTGAAACTGTTGTAAAGCAAATTGTATGAGGAACAAAGTAGATTACAATTCCTGAATTCACATGCTAAAGAAATGGTGTCTTTTGGAAGCTGCCTTTTGAACCCAAGGGAGAATTGCAACGATATCCTTAACAATGTTTACATTTTAATAAACAAAAACAACAGTTTACAAGGAGAAAGAGAAGTAAAATAGCCTGGCTCCAGCCCTACTCCACACTTAGAACAAACAATTATTAGTAAAATAAAAATGCCCTGGTCTGGAGCACTTGTAAAAACAGCTTCTTGTTATTTCAACAAATACGTCCCTGAACACTTTAGAATTCCCACTATTCAGCCTGTGTTTTTCTTTTTTTGCTTGTATTCCTTTGTCCCTCGTTCAAACCCCCTTATACATCCTTGATGATTCTCTCCATCCTTGATTACCACACAGGGGCTATGTCTAGACTACATCCCTTTTTTGTAAAAGGGATGTAAATTAGATGTATCACAATTGCTAATGAAGCGGGGATTTAAATCTCCCCCATTTCATTAGCATAAAAATGGCTGCCGCTTTTTTTCGGCACGGAGCTTTGCTGGAAAAAAGCGCCAGTCTAGACGCGGATCTTGCGGAAAATAAAGCCTTTTCCGAAAGATCCCTTATTTCATAAGGGATAAGGGATCTTGCGGAAAAGGCCAAAAAAAAGCGGCAGCCATTTTTATGCTAATGAAGCGGGGTAGATTTAAATCTCTGCTTCATTAGCAATTGTGATACGTCTAATTTACATCCCTTTTACGAAAAAGGGATGTAGTCTACACTAGCAATGTTTTCCTTCACTTTTCAGAGCAGGTCAAGATGATCCAGTGGCTAAGCTAATGATTTTGTCTCCATAACTCTCCCTCCCAGCTATAACCACCAATAGAGCTGCACCTATGAGGGTAACGGTGGGAAGTTTATAGCAAAATGCTGGTATAGACAACACTATCAGCATTGATATGGTCTAAATGGTTTGGGTACCTGATTACCTGCAAGATTACTTCCCTCTCTATGCTTTGTTGCCACAGCTGAGATCAACTGAGGCATTTCATTTGGAGCATCTTTGCTATAAACTGGAGAGAGCTACCGGCAGGACATGAAATGGACTTGATTCAACCTTCCAGACTTTCTGCAAAATGCATATTTTTTCCCTAGCTTTCTGAAAGGAGGAATTAGAGCAGGGGTGATCAAAAGGGTCTCCACAGGCTGGATCCAGCCCACCAAGCAGGTTGATCCGGTCCACTGAGGCCTCGCCGCTCCTCCCACCCCCAAGCTTCGGGGCAGGGGGAAGCACGTGAAATCTCTACCTGCCCTGCCCAGAGTGTGCAGCACTTAGAAATGCTGCACGCTCCTGGCAGGGTTGCTGGAGTCTTTGTGCACTCCTCCCGCCCCCAGTCCCTGATTGGCCTGGGGGTGGGCGGGGAGCGCACAAAGTCTCCTCACGCCCTGCAAGGGATTCAGCACTTCTAAGCGCCACACGCTCCTTGAAAGGCAGGGGCAAGGCAGGAAGAGACTTCATGCGCTCTCCCGCCCCATCAAGGCTTTCAGGCAGGGGGAGCACGCAAAGTCTTCTCCCGCCCTGCAAGGGGTTCGGCACTTAAAGTTAACCGCCAGTTGCTGCTAAGCTGGTGATTGACTCTAAGTATGGCAGGGAGCGAGAGACTTCATGTGCTCCCCCTCCCAGGCCCTTATTGACGTTGGGATGGAGGCAGCTGGCTAACCACAAGTTACGCTATAATATGGAATAGGAGAATTACATAGGGCTGGAAGGGACCTTGAGAGGTCATCAAGTCCAGCCCCTCATGCTGAGACAAGACTTAGACTTAGACCATCTCTGACAAGTGTTTATCCAAACAATTTTTAAAAACCTCCAGTGATGGGAATCCTACAACCTCCTTTGGAAGCCTATTCTAGAAATTAACTACCGTTTATAAAGATCCCCCCACCAATATTTAGCCTAAATTTTATACACTTACTCTCTGCTCCATTGTCTAGGTCATTAATGAAAATATTGAAAAGTAGCGGAATTGGGACCGATCCCTGCAGAACTCCTTTATATACACTCCCAGTTTCACAGCAAATCACCCACTTGTGCACCCACCTTACAGTAATTTCATGTAGACCACATATCCCCAGGTTGCTTATTAGAATGTCATGTGGGACTGTGTCAAAAGCCTTACTAAATCAAGATATATCTGTTACCTCCCCTATCTATTAGGCCAGTAACATTGTCAAGGAGGGAAATTAGGTTGTTTTTGCATAACGTGTTCCTGAAAAATCCTTGTGGCTATTCCTTATAAACACATTGTCCTCTGATTGCTTAATAATTTCTTCCCGGTTTCATATATTTCCAGGTAACAAAGGTAGACCGACTGGTCTATAATTCCCCAGGTCCTCTTTGTTCCCCCTTTTAAAATGAGTGTCTGTCTTTCCCCTTCTCCAATCCTCTGAGACCTCATCCAACCTTTAGATGTTCTTGAAGATAATTGCTAATGGTTCTGAGATTGCTTCAGGTAGTTCCTTAAATACCGTAGGATGAATGTCATCAGCCTCTACCAACTTGAATGCATTCAATTTATCCACATATTCTTTAACCTGTTCTTTCCTCCTATTTTGGTTTATGTTCTTCTCCCTTCTTTGTAATGTTAATTGTGTTGAATTTTTGGTCATCATTAATGGGTTCAAAACCTCGGTTCACTCTGCTGCCTTGGTGGGCAGCCTGACCAGCAATCAATGGATGTCTTGACCTAATAGTATCCATTTCTGAAAGTAGTTGCTCAAGAAGTGGAAACTTGTCTCCTTTCCAGACATATTTATTGTGGTTCTGTGATCACAGTGGTCACTGTAATCAGAGCATCTCTTATGGGTCATTTTCAAGGGGCCACCGACAGAGCCGGTCTTAGGGGTGGGCCGCAACTGCATTTCATCCTAACCTCCCAAATCCTCCCTCCTCTTTTACTCCCCAACCCTCTTTTTTTTTTCCTTGACAAATTTTTGTCCCGTATTTTTTTAAAACCATCTGGCAACTCTATGGACAGATTGGGTGGTCACCTGGGGCCACCAATTGGTTAGGACCGGCCTGACTATAATTAAGGCAGCTCTTATGTGGACCAGTAGCACATTAAGCACAGGCCCAGTACCAGAACTCTGGCCCCACTCATGCTCCACCTCTTCCACTGAGGCCTTGCCCCCTGGCCAGTCTTTGCAAACCATCCACCAGGGTGAGGGGGAGGTGGAGGCAGAGGCTATGTGTGGGACTCCAGCAGCAAGAAAGGAGAAGCGACCCCATGTGGCCTCACCTGTCAGGGCCTAGCACAGTGAGGCTCATAGGTGCTATGATGACACAGTCAGTCATCCTGCTGCTTCCTCCCTCCCTCGGCTGCATGGGCACACAGAGCATGTCGCTGCCAGGGGAAGTGCTGCATTCCTGCTGCTGGATGTCCATGCTAGAAATGTCCATGCCAGAAATTAAGGGGCACATGACACCGTCTCCCCCCTGAAAACCTTTCATTTGTGCTTCTCCACTAGCCACAGCTTCATGTCACCTATGACCTATGATGACTGTGTTAAAAAGTGGGTGGACATAGGTTCCAGTGTCCCCGGGCTTCCAAGATTGCGGGGGTGGGATGGGGTGTACTTTGTGCCCAGAGTCCCAGTAAACCTTAATCTGCTTGTGAGGTGGAGGGATCTTAGGGAATGAAGCCAGGGCTCACAGCATACCTCTTTTATTCAGGATTCTTTATAGATGTACAGTGAATGAGGCAAATGTCACTCTGGAGCCGCTGCTTCCTACAGGGCTCAGCTGAAGTCAATGGGTGCATTCTTATTTACTGCTGAGTGGAGAATCAGCCCCTCAGTACAAATCTTGTACAGGGGCAGTGAAAGCATCATGCCGTGGGCTGGAGACGCTGTTCTGCTGGTGTCATGGAGAACATAGAAGGACATATTTTCCATTTGCTTTTGCTGGTGAAAGACACCAAGACAACAGTCCGGGGGACTAAAGTCTGCTGTTTATCCCAGAACAGGCAGAGCGTGGGCAGTGGAAGTCCCAGGTTACTGACATAGCCTCTCTATTTTAACTAAATTCCTGATCTGGAGGGCTTACCTCAGTGGGTGACAGGGCAGTTAATTCTCCATGGCTCCTGGTGGCCTTGACCATTGTGCTGTGAGTACCACTCAGATGACTAATTAGTGCTTGTTGTGGTGACTATCTTTTATTATGAGCATTTGCAAATAAGCTGAGAATGGTGAACTCATCTCATGCTGGCTACTGCAAAGCTACTACACAATAAAAGCTTTTGGTTATTGTCAACCTGACTCAGGTTTGGTCTGTTAATCTGGACCTGAAAGTGTCTCTTTTCACTTAGGGCTCCCTCTCTGCTTTAGCGTGTAAAATAAGTGAAGAAGAATTCCCTACTGATGAATACCAGAGTGGCACCTTTGCTACACTTTGTTCTGAGGGCTTTTCCAGCGTGAGGGATCTGAATGGCAGCTCTACAGTATTGTTCGCCTCAATGGCCAGTAAGGCATAAAAAACAGCTCTGCCTTTCTTCCACATTCAGTGTCATTGTTACTAATACCCTCAGCAGGTATGACAGCCTCTGTAGCCCTTGACTACCAAGGGAAAGTCTAACATAGATATGATAGATAGTATATGATAAGAAACTACCTCTTCAGGATTTCTGAACTCCCTCTCGCTTGATGTACCACCATATCTGTTGTGAGGTCAAAAGGAAACACTTGACTATGAAGCAGTGTCCTTGGGTCTCCTGTTTTTTCTGCTCAGAGTCCACCAGATCTATCTTAGATATTTCTAAAGCACCTATCATTCCTAACAGAAATATAAGCCAAGTAAGGTCACAGCCAAGATAAAATTATGATGCTTCTCAGTAGCACAACAAATCAGACACAGCTCTCATTAGCCAGGAAAAAGGTGTTACAGCCAACTTTTTTAGATGCTGTGTGGCAAGGTGACTATTCTGAATCTCTAAAGTGGTTGACTAAAGACATGATCTCTTGCCCCAAAGAGCTTATGAATGGGTGAAGGTGATGAACAGTGTGGAGGGTATAGGTCTAGGAAGATGAGGTTTCAGCTACACCATCACTACTTGGCCTCAGCACAACCTTTTTAAATAATTAAATCATAGCATACTAGAACTGGAAGGGACCTTGAGAGGTCATCAAATCCAGTCCCCTGCACTCAAGATAGGACTAAGTATTATCTTGACCATCCCTGACAGGTGTTTGTCAACATTCTCTTAAAAATCTCCAATGATGGAAGTTCCACAATCTCCTCTTATTCCAGTGCTTAATCATCCTGACAGTTAGAAAGTTTTTCCTAATGTCCAACTTAAACCTCCCTTGCTGTAATTTAAGACCATTGCTTCTTGTCCTATCATCAGGAGGTAAGGAGAACAATTTTTCTTCCTCCTCCTTATAACTCCCTTTCAGGTACTTGAAAGCTGCTATCATGTCCCTCCCCACTCAGCCCCCAGACTTCTCTTTCCCAAACTAAACAAACCCAAATCTTTCAGTCTTCCCTCATTGGTCATGTTTTCTAAATCTTTAATCATTTTTGTTGCTCTTCTCTGGACCTTTTCCAATTTCTCCACATCTTTCCTAAAACGTGATGCCCAGAACTAGACACAATACTTCAATTGAGGACTAATCAGTGCAGAGTAGAATGGAAGAATTACTTTGCATGTCTTGCTCACAACACTCCTGTTAATGTTTCCCATAATCATGTTTGCTTTTTTTGCAACAGTGTCACACTGCTGACTCATATTTAGCTTGTGGTCCACTATGACCCCTAGAACTCTTTCTGCAGTACTCTTTCCTAGACAGTCACTTCCCATTTATATGGGAAGCTAATTGTTCTTCCCTAAATGGAGTACTTTGCATTTGTCCTTATTGAACGTCATCCTATTTACCGCAGGCTATTTCTCCATCTTGATGATTCTGTTAGTTATTTGTGCATCAGGACGACAAAGACACGAGAGTGCCTTTTTCTTTATAGATATGGCGGAAGAGGTGAGTTTCCAGGAAGGTTTTCATGATCAGTTAATAGTAACAGATATAAGCCTTTAGCAGGTATAGGGCGTTATCCAATGTGTCCTATTCAAAAGCTTCAGTGTTAAAGCCAAGCTGAAAATGCAAGTTTTTATTCATTCAGTTATTAAATTTTCTAAAACAGGAGCACCTGCAAACAGACATTCACATTTAGGTTTTGGCACAATTTTTCTTATAGGCCGTGGACGAATGGATGGCAAGTATCTACTTCCCAAATTATTCATCACTATAAAAACAAGCTATGGACAATCTATATGTATATCTGCAATTAAATAATGGGAGCTATGGGTGTTGAGATGTACTTTAAAACCTTTTAAACATTTGAAAGAAAGAATAGTGACTTCATTAACTTCTTAGCTTTCCTGTGACATGTGACTATGCCAAAAAGAGCATCATTGGTGAAAGCAAGAGGAGAAGATTTTGCTGTGATAAGGTGCTTCGAGAGTATGAAGGGGACACATTTCATAGAGCTCTTTTTGAAACAGAATTCATCACTTTCATTCTTGACATATACAGTGTGCAGCCCCATTCATGTCGATCTTGGGGTAATGGCTGTAGTGACAAATAAACACAAAGAAGGGAAATGGGAAGAGAACGCAGGAGGGAAGAGAAAACAAAAGCTGGGGGAAGAGAAGAGAAATACTGTGTAAGGATCCTTGTTGATGATGTTTTATTTTGTAGCAAGCACAGGCCCTGATCTGGGGAAGAGCTTCATTGTGTTAAATGCCTATTTCAGGGGGGCCAGAATTTCACCAGTGGTCCTTGTGGCAAAGAGCTGAGACTCTGAGGGCTGGATCAACCATTTGGATTAGCTAATGAGGGATATTGTGACTCCTTCCTGATGCTCCGAGAAGGTCCAGAGGGAGTAAACTGGGACAAGTCTAGGCATGATGCAGTCATACATTCCTCACCCCATTCTTCCCAACTACATGATGGGGAGACATAGTAGCTCTGCGGAGTCTGATTCCTCTGCTTGGAAGTGAAGAGGTGTCAAGGGGTGTCTTGTACTCATGCCATGATCTTGCCCTAGGAAGTCAGACAGAACACAGCACGAAACATGGAAGGAAGGGGGCAGAATCAAAATGCATGCTATGTGTGTAGGTTCAAAAACTAACTCACCTATAACCAACTCACTGTTTCTAGTATTATGGTTTCATTTAAACCAAGGATCTCAAACTCACAGCCTGCAGGCCATCTGTGGGCCAGTGCATATTCGCAATCCAGCTCAGGAGACCCGACAGCCTGGAGGGGGATGAGGGAAGGCCTTGCTAGTCCCCATCTCTCAAACCCCACCCCTTTCCACCACCCCATAGTTTCCCTCCCTATTGTACCCCGTCCCACCTTAGGGATTACTGTGACAGCCTGGGGTGGGGCGGCAGTAGTTGTCAGACCTTTCTGCACTCCCCACAGAGGCTTCAGTCTACTACCCCACACCAGCTCATCTTCCCCCGGTAATCCCTGAGGCCATGTCCCTTGGAGGATGGGGTGCAATGGGGATGAGAGGGCAGGGTGGTAGTGAAAAGTGACAGGATTTGGGGGACGGGAACAGGCACGTGCTTCCCTCTGGGGGCTGCAAAGTCTTCCGGGCCAGACTGTGAATATGTTCCAGCCCGTAGATGGCCCACGTTGAGATCCCTGATTCAAACCTTATATTCGGAGTACAGTTAAAACCTCATCCACGGGGATGAGCATGAACGTATCCTTCATTTAAAAGACCATTAAAGAGCCCCACCTAAAAAAGGCATTATGAAATCTGTTCAGTAATTAATACCATGTGGCCAAAACGACAAGGAGTCCTGTGGCACTTTATAGACTAACAGATTTATTGGAGCATAAGCTTTCGTGGGCAAAGACCCACTTTGTCAGTTGCATCTCCCAAATCTGGCATGGCAGCAGCAGGGCAGCCATGGAGCCCCCTCTTAGGGGAGCCCGGCAGCACGGGGCAGCTGCAGTGAGGCCACCAGCAGTTGGTGAGCCTAGTCCCCTGGAAGCCTTGGGTGGGACAGACGCATGGCAGCCGTGGAGCCCTGACCCTGAGAAGCCTCAGACAGACAGGGCAGAAGCGGGGCCATGGAAGCTGTGGAGCTCTAACCCCTAAGAGCCCCAGCCGGCTGGTGGCAGCATCCTGAGCCCAATCCCTTTAGCAACAGGGCTGAAGCCCAGTGGCAGTGGGGCTGGAGCGGAGCCAGCCAGAGGGAGGGGTAGAATCCTGGGAGGCCAGTGGCAGAGAACCTCCCCGATCCAGCAAATTCCCTCATTTGGGGCGGGTCAGGTCCGGAGGGAGCCGCAGCAGGGAGGTCCAACCTCTAGTCATTTTCCTGGTCATCACTAGCTTCCTCTTTCTGCCACCCTCCCTCTGTGTACTTGCTGTGATTTAAAGAGCACAGTTCTGCTTCCGTGACTCTGAGCTGTGGGATCTCACTCTCCCAGCTGGAAGGTGCACAGTATGGGAGCACATTCTGCCCGTCTTTTCCTTTTGAATGGGTTTTGAAAGAGGAGTATGTGATAGAGCAGTTTTGCTTTAAGAGCTTTTAAACACAATCTTCCAACAAACTTTACATTTGGATGGCTTGAAAACCAATACTGTTACCCGGGTGACATTCTCTTAGAAAAATGTTGATTTAAGAAAAAAATGTAGTAATTATTTTTAAGTTTGCTTTCTCTCTTGTGGCTAATTCACCTAATTATGAGTTGAATGTTTGCTCGGTTCAGGAAGTCAGGCAGTGTGAGATTTTCTCATGCTCAAAGAGAAGAAAATGTACTTACAGTAGGAATTGCTCTTCATTCTGATTAAGGAAAACAAGAGAGGATTTTAGTCCCAGTCCTGCAATTGGATCTGCATGGACAGAACTCTGAAGAATCAGGCTCAAGAAAAACAGTATCTGCTTTCCAAAGAAATTATTTAGAGTGTTCACTCTTCAGGGCCCCTCCTTTTGTTTATAAGCGGTTAGCACAATACAGCCATGATCCATGAGTGGGGTCCATTGAGACTACCACATTACAAATAATAAATCAGGCTTTAATATCTCCATGTGAAACAGAGCGTGGTGATTCACTGGATAACATCCTGTTTCTGAACCTGGAACACGAAGTGGCAGCTGCCTCTTTGGCAAGCAGGGAGATGCCTTCCCATATAAAGTTGCACAGGAAATAGACTTATAATGATCTTGTTTCTGCTGTGTATATCGTAAATGGAATTTGAGTTAAATGTTGTGGGCTTTGCATTAACCTTGGTGCCAGTATAAACCCGGAATTTGTCCTCGGGACTATGAGGTAAATCCAAGGATAAGTTCCATGTGACAGAGGCACTGGCAGTTTTGAATTCAATGGTGTTTCACAGCTATTTGGCTTCATTTGAACGTAGAAACTCAAAACCATAACTAAGGAGTGGAAATGTATGTGAACGAAAACCTAAAGTAGGTTTGTTAGGACCCTGGTTTCTGGCAGACCCATCTCCTCAGAGGCTGATAAAAGTCTGTTTGCATGTGGAGAATCATGAAAGAAATCAGTAATTATAGCCGGCACGGAATTGGGAGGAGGGCAACTGTATGGGGTAAGAGGGTTAGGTACAGGGGCTAGCCTTGAGCACCCATTACCTTTATTCTCGCCTGACTCCTCTCATACTGTGGGAACTCACAGGTTCTTCTCCAGTTCCAGTTTGGGTCAGTCTTTCCACATGAGTCTGAGCCATGCAAGTTCCTTCATCTCGCTGAAACATGGCCAGATGGAGGTGACTGTAATGGCATGGACTTCACATTTTTAGTATTCCATAAATAGAAGCTACTCATTGATATTGTTGTCACGCTGTCTGGAGTGGCTCAGGAAAGAGAATACCAACCTCAGGTCAGACTGTTAAAAATCAGGGCATAAACCCCAAATTGAAACTGGAGAGGGATTTGTGAGTACCCACAGAATAAGAAGGGTTTCAAGGGTGAACAGAAGTAATGGGGGGATGGCTGTGTAACCCACACGGCTACTGGGTGTGGTGCACTGCCCCATGTGGTGGCACTTAAACCATGTACAGAGAGACAGTTTGCTTTACAGCCTTAGTGGAGAACCAGCTGGCTTTTAGCTCATGCACTAAGCTCCAGAGGTCCCAGGCTTCGTTCCTCTTGTCAGCGTTGCAGATGCTCAGTGGGTGCTCAAACCATTTCACCAACAAGTGCCAAGTGTAAACTCCTCAGGCATTATACAGCCTTAACATGAAGTCACGGACAGTCCCCTTGGGCATACTCAGCTCCCTTGCCACCTTGGGAAGCTGAACCCTATGAGGGTATGTCTACACTACCACCCT
This sequence comes from Pelodiscus sinensis, assembly GCF_049634645.1. Taxonomy (NCBI): domain Eukaryota; kingdom Metazoa; phylum Chordata; order Testudines; family Trionychidae; genus Pelodiscus; species Pelodiscus sinensis. The sequence goes on from NC_134711.1 coordinate 315,232,061, forward strand.
AGTTCAAACTAGGGTGGTAATGTAGGCAACCGGAGTTGCAAATGAAGCCCAGGATTTGAATTTCCCGGGCTTCATTTGCATCTTGCCTGGCGCCGCCATTTTTAAATGTCCGCTAGTGCGGACTCCATGCCGCGTGTAGCCACGCGGCACGGAGTCCGCACTAGCGGACATTTAAAAATGGCGGCGCCCGGCAAGATGCAAATGAAGCCCGGGAAATTCAAATCCTGGGCTTCATTTGCAACTCCGGTTGCCTACATTACCACCCTAGTTCGAACTAGGGTGGTAGTGTAGACATAATCTATCAGGGTATCACATTACACTAACAGATTAGTAAGACAGGATTTCCCTTTACAGAAACCATGTTGACTTTTGTCCAACAAATTATGTTCTTCTACATGCTTCACAATTTTATTCTTTACATTGTTTTGACTAATTTGCCCGGTACTGAAGTTAGACTTACCGGTCTGTAATTGCCAGGATCGCCTCTACAGCCTTTTTAAATATTGGTGTCACGTTGGCTACCTTCCAGTCATTAGGTACGGAAGCCGATTTAAAGGATAGGTTACAAACCACAGATAATAGCTCAGCAATTTCCCATTTTAGTTCTTTTAGAACCCTTGGATGAATGCCATCCGGTCCCGGAGATTTGTTAACATTAAGTTTTTCTATTTGTTCCAAAACCTCCTCTACTGACACTTCAATCCGGGACAGTTCCTCAGATTCACCACCCACAAAGGACGGTGCAGATTCAGGAATCTCCCCAACGTCCTCAGCCGTGAAGACTGAAGCAAAGAAATCATTTAGTTTCTCTGCAATGGCTTTATCGTCCTTGATTGCTCCTTTTATAGCTCGATCATCAAACCCACAGGTTTTTTAGCAGGCTTCCTGCTTCTAACGTACTTCCTGCTTTTAACGTACTTATTTTGTTATTTCTTTTTGAGTTTTTGGCTAGCTGTTCCTCAAAATCTTTTTTTGCTTTTCTTATTACATTTTTACACTTGATTTGACAGTGTTTATGTTCTTTTCTATTTATCTCACTAGGATTGGACTTCCACTTCTTAAAAGAGACCTTTTTGTCCCTCACTGCTTCTTTTACATGGTGGTTAAGCCACAGTGACCCTTTTTTAGGTCTCTTGCTATGCTTTTTAATTTGGGGTATACATTTAAGTTGGGCCTCTATTATGGTGTCTTTAAAAAGTTTCCATGCAGCTTTCAGGGATTTGGCTCTAGTCACTGTGCCTTTTAATTTCTGTTTAACAAACCTCCTCATTTTTGTGTAATTCCCCTTTTTGAAATTAAATGCCAGGGTGCTGGACTGCTGAGGTGTTCTTCCCACCACAGGAATGTTGAATGTTGTTATATTAAGGTCACTATTCCCAAGCGGTCATGTAACGGTTATATCCTGGACCTGATCCTGCACTCCACTAAAGACTAAATCAAGAATTGCCTCTCCCCTTGTGGGTTCCTGAACCAGCTGCTCTAAGAAGCAGTCATTTAAGCCATTGAGAAATTTTATCTCCGCTTCTCATCCTGAGGTGACATGGATCCAGTCAATATGGGGGTAATTAAAATCCCCCATTATTACAGAGTTCTTTATTTTGGTAGCCTCTCTAATCTCCCTTAGCATTTCAATGTCAGTATCGCTGTCCTGGTCAGGTGGTCGGTAATATATCCGATAATTTCTTATTCTATATATTTTATATCCCAGTATGATTGTGGCCCACAGATTTTCCTCATTCCACCAGGTTTCGGTGATGCCTATTATGTCAATCTCCTCATTTAATACGAGGTACTCTAGTTCACCCATCTTATTAGTCAGACTCCTAGCATTTGTGTACAAGCACTTTAAAAATTTGCCACTGCTTATTTGTCTGCCCTTCCCTGATGCATTGGATTCCTTTGTATGCAGTTGTTTGTCTGCTCTGGCCCATGGTTTGTCCTCTCCCCTCCTCTCTTTCTGACTACAGCTTAGAGAATCTCTATCAATGGATTCTCCTCTAAGAGAAGTCTCCATCCGATTTACATGCATCTCCGCACCAATCGGCTTTCCCCCATCTCTTAGTTTAAAAACTGTTCTACGGCCTTTTTAATGTTTAGTGCCAGCAGTCTGGTTCCACCCTGGTTTAGGTGGAGCGCATCCTTCCTGTATAGGCTCCCCCTCTCCCCAAAGTGTCCCCAGTTCTTAATAAAGCTATGAAGCAGGAAAAACAAATGAGAGTTATAGACAAGTTTAAAGCATGCAAGCTTCTAATAAGCAAACTTGTATGTCCTTTGGGGCCAGCCCAAGCCAAGCAGCTTGGGGATCTCTTGCTTATGTTCATAGAATCAAAGAAGTGTAGGATTGGAAGAGACTCAGTTGGTTGTCTTGTCCAGTCCCCTGCATCCCTGCAAGACTTAATAATAACTAGACTGTTCCTGAAAAGTGTTTGTTCAACCTGCTCTTAAAACTTCCAATGCTATAAATTCCACAACCTCCTAAGCAATTTGTTCCAGTGCTTAACCTTGACAGTTAGGAAGTTTCTCCTAATGCCTAGCTAAACCACCCTTGCTCCATTAAGCCCATTGCTTCTTGTCTTATCCTCAGCAGTTAAGGAGAACAGTATTTCTCCCTCCGCTTTGTAAAAACCTTTTAGGTACTCGAAAGCTCTTAGCATGTACCCTCTCAGTCTTCTCTTTTCCAGACTCAACAAACTCTGGACTTTCTCCAATTTGTTCACATTTTTTTCAATGTGATACCCAGGAATTTTTGCCTCATAAAGGCCAAACAGCATAAAACACCCTAATTTTTCCTGCTTGGAAATTTTGAATTCCACTTCCCTAGGGTCCAAAATGATCAGATGGTGTATCTGCAAATAATCTCTTCATGGTGGGTTGGGAGAGTAATCAACAAGGTCTTTCTTTCACAGTGAAAATTCTCAGAGGGGTAGCCATGTTAGTCTGTATCTGTAAAACAATGAGGAGTCCTGTGGCACCCTGGAGACTAGCAGATTTATTAGGACAAACTTTCGTGGATTAAACCCATTTCATCAGTCTCTAAGGTGCCCCAGAACACCTTGTTGTTTTTGTTTCACAATGATGCATTTAGATTCAACAGTCCTTCCTGATGGGCAGGAGAGAACACCTGGAGAACCCAGCAGTTTGTATTAGGTAATTTTTTTTCCTGTTTGGTGAATAACAATTTCAGAACATTTTACAATTATAACACAAACATTTAAGAAACACCTTAAAGTATAGGATGCAAATATTATAAGTAGGATTAATATATATAGAATCATACCAGCATACCATAAAATCTAAAAACACTCTTAGAACACTAATATCGTTTTAAACTCTAATAACCCAGCTATGCATTGTTCAATGAGACCCAAGATCTTGGCATGAGCTTACACCTGGCCTGCCAGTGTCACCAATTTTCTCTAGTGCCTGAAAGTGAGACCTGAACTTTTGATAACAATGGACTTGATGTTGAAAAATATCCTCAATGGTTGAAGAAACTGTTGTTTCTAAGAATCTTTCACTGCTTTCACTGCTGAGAAACCCAATGCCTGGTTTGGGAAGAGGGGAGTGTTCTCAGGAGAAAGCATGAGTGCAGCTCACAGCTAGAAGAGAATTAAGAGGAATTATCTTCACATTGTTGAGATGCTGATTGGATAGTCAGAGCATCTAAATTTAGAAAGCTTTAAGACAGCATTTTGATATGTGTATCCAGTGCTTTTTTTTGTTTTAAAAAAAAGCTGTCGGTACTCATTTCTTGAGGAAAGTAAATTTCAAAAATGCCTCTCCCATCCTTCTTCCTATATCATATCAACATACACATGCGCATAAGTGAAAAGCACATTTTTCATCTAGCTGTTCCTGCACAAGGAGTCAGTCAGGCTGGGGGCTGTGCCAGGGGGAAGTGGTGCGGCGCAAATACTCCCAGGGCCGGCAGGGGGCTGTGCCGGGGGAAAGCGGCACGGCATGAGTGCTCCCAAAAAAAGTGCCAGTACACTGTACCAGTGCATACTGTCACAAGAAAAACACTGTGGCTATGTCTAGACTGCCTCTCTTTTTTGAAAAAGGGATGCAGATTAGGCACATCAAAATTGCTAATGTAGCAGGGATTTAAATATCCCGTACCTCATTAGCATAAACATGGCCACCATTTTTTCGAAATGGAGCTGTTTCAGTAAACACGGCAGTCTAGATGCGATCTTTCGAAAATACAACCCTTTTTCAAAAGATCCCTTATCCCTGCTTCATTAGCAATTTTGATGTGCCTAATCTGCATCCCTGTTTTGAAAAAGGGATGCAGTCTAGACATAGCCTGTGTGTATCCATCTTATATAACCTAAAGCATAGCTACTGAGTACATTGGTGCTCCAGGGCTTGCTCACCACAGGAAAACAATTTGTGGGTACTTAGCACTCATTGGCAGTTAGCTCCCTTGGGACTCCTATCTGCCAGCAGCCCTGCCAATTAACTCCTCTCCCTCCTTCCTGCCCACTGAGATCAGCTGTTCCTGGGCATGCACGAGGTGCTATGGGGGACAGGGAGGAGTAGAGATGGGGTACACACTGAGGAGGGGGAAGAACAGGGCAGGGGTGCAGTAAGGCAGGAAGAGGTTGGAGTTTGAAGAAGGAGTCAGGGGACGGAGCTGTGGGCAGAAAGAGACAGGGTGAAGCTGAGGGCTTAGGAGAACAGAGCAGGGGTACAGCAAGACAGGAAGTAGTTGGGTAGACCTAGCGTTTGGAGAAGAGGTCAGGGGGAAGGGCTATGTGCTGGGAAAGAGATGGGGTGGGACTGAGGGCTTGAGAGAAGAGGTGATGTGGAGGTGGAGCAGAGCAGCGTGTAGGGCCCAGAGGAAGCCAATGCCTGTGGCCTTAAATACCAAACAGCCATTATCTGGCTAAAAAGAACATTAGAACTACTATACCAAAGCAAATAATCAACAGAGCCCTTAGAGCACGTTGACTGGGTCTGCCATTGTTTCATTGGCACAGATGAATGCCTGTGCCCTATCTTTGTTATGACTCTCATCATGACTAAGACTGGTGAAGGTGCTATTTAGGGAACAGGAGACATTCCTCTGAGACTAGTACATAGCAGACATTATATGGCTTCACTTATAACTGATCCTTCTCAAGGACTTTTAAGTGTAAACACGATGGATAAACATTTAATTTGACATTTATGACTTTTAAATATTCATAAGCTATTGAATACTAAGGGAACACCTACTGCAGCATTCAAGCTTGAATAAACCCCTTAATATGCGATGTGCACGTGAATTCCTGTCTGTGCTCCAGGGGCGGATATAGGGCAGGGCGAGCAGGGCGGCCACCCTGGGCCCCGTGCTTCAAGAAGCCCTGCGCATGCGCCGTGGCGCCACCGTGCAAGTGCCGTGGCAAAGGGGGGGCCCCGTGAAATTGTGCTACCCTGGGCCCCGCAAAATGGTTATATGCCCCTGCTGTGCTCTATGGGGAGTATGGCGGTTCAATTCTTAAGAACTGTGTTATTACAAAAAGAACAGACTCCTTGTAACACAGCTCTTGGCCAAGTAGGCAGCCTCGCAGGTAGCATGCACAGTGCTATCTCCCAGCAGGAAGGTCTTTCAGTCCAATCCCTGTTCTTACCAGAGGAGGACTGAAGTGAGTTTCAGGGCTTACGTTTTCCCACCCTGTTGCAGCATGAGAAGTCGATAGGGAAGGCCAGGCCCCTCCCACTTCATTCTAGGGCCCTATGAGGTTCAACAGTATCTGACACCCTAGCGTGCTCTCCGAGTTACCCTCCCTTGGTCACTTCCTACTAAGTGCGTCTCTCCACCAGCTCTAAGTCCAAGATAAGGGAAAAAGAAAAAGATAACTAACCCATCAGTCCCAGAGGGGCAGCATACAGTCTTATCCCTCTCATGATGCTTCTCCTGTACTCTTGTCTAGGAGCTCTCGGGAGAAGTGTCTCTTACTCCCCAGCCTTTCCCCTTCCCAGCTGAGCTCCCCATTTCCAACTTCTTCAGTTGGAGCGTGCTCTGTAGGTCAGGAGGGGTAGGACTACGTCAGCTTGGTATTATCCTTTATCTCTTCCAGCCAGGTGGGGGTTTGTACACCCTATCACACTTCTCCTCTCCTGGGAAGGCTGGTTGGAGTTTCAATATTTGTCAAATGCCAACATTGTCTTCAATTCAGGACAAGGCTGAGAATATGACTAGAGAGGTTCACATGCTTTGCTGGTTGGGTAGGCCAACCACATTGCACACACCAGCAGCTGCTTTCATTCCTCTCACACATAATATCTCCCTCTGTACCACCTTCCCATCCCTTTCTATTTCAGAAACTCACAGCAGGGCCCCAGCATGTCTTTAGTTGTGTATGCTCCCCTATTCCTGCTCCCACTGTTCCCCTTGTGCCAGGGACTCTGTTTCCCTTCCCTATTAACCTTCCGAGCACATACCAGTCCCCCACCATTTTTTTCTCCCTCTGCTAAGGGCTCAGTGTCCTACCAGTATCCCGGGTTCTTTAGTGGCATTGAGGGGTGATTTCCTCCTATCAGTGAACAAAGGACAGACATCCATTCTCATCCTCCTAGATATCTCTGCAGCACTCAGTGCTGTTGATGATGAACAAATACTGTCTCAACTGAGGGAGGTGAGAAACCCAGGTTTCAGTTAGAGATTTTAGTTAGCGTGTAATTGAATAGTCATATAACCGCATGAAATTTTAGCGGTTACACAACTATTAGATAATTCCCAGGGGAGGGAGCGTCGGCCAGCAAGCTCCCAACCCCACTGTCAGGCAGGAGCTGGTCCATGTGGAGAGTTGGTTAATTGTGTAGTCGACTACACATTGACATCCCTAGTTTCAGTCTTTCCTGAAGGGACACATGCAGTAAAACGGCTCCTTCACCAGAGATCCCTCGCATGTAGGGTTCCACAAGGCTCGGTTCTTTTTGCTCTTGTTCAACCCTCAGCATGCAACCATTAGATGAACGGGTCAGACAGCATGGATTCAAGTACCAGCAATATGCAAATGGCACACAGCTCGACCTGTCCTTTATGTATAACCACACCACTACCTTCAAGATGGCCCTGTGTTTGGACAAGATCAAGGATGAAAAACAGCTGGCTGACACTGGCCCTTAGGAAGACAGAGCTGGTGCTGGTGATCACAGAAAAGCATTTTTAATAGTTTACAGGCAAGGTGCATTGAATTGACCAGCTATGAGAGTATGCCTGCAACTTGTTTGGTTGCAGGCATACACTCACATCTGGTCAATTCTACCCATATCTTAGGAATGCTCTTGAATTCCTTGTTGATGTTAAGTTCTTACATAGCAAGAAATATTTTCTACCATCTCTGGTGGATTATGAGACTCCATGCCATCCAAGAGGACAATACCCTGTCCTCGGTAATTTGCACCTCTGTCACCTCTCAGGTGTATTGATATATTTAGGCATGAACTCTTCAGCCCGGAGGATATTCCAACTAGTGAAGAACACTGCAGCATATGTCCTCAGTAATACAGATTATTGCAAGCATGCCTCACTTTCCCTCCATTCTCTGTAGAGACTTTCCCTAGATTTTTAAATCAAGTTCAAGGTCTAGGTCTTTATCTTAAAGGTGCTCAATGACCTGAGTGCAGGATATCTGCAAGGTCCCCTACAGTTCTGGGATGAAGACCTAGTCAATGACTCTTCTTTTGCACTGTGGAACTTTCTGTACAAAGGGTAAGGCTTGTCTGTACAGGAGGCCGAGCTCTCTCAGGGGCCTATCTGAGATTGTGGAATGAGCTATCCCCAAGAACTGAGGACCATCACAAAGCTTCCCACTTTTCACTACAAGTGAAACATCCATTTCTTTGACCTATCTTCTGCAACATAAATACACAGCAACAGATGTGTTTTAAGAATCAAAAACAAACCCTGTCAAAACAAGACATTCCAGTGTACATGCTTCTCTCTGTAGAGAAAGAATGAGGGAAGAAACAACACAGATATGTGTTCATGTTGTGGATGGTGAGCATTGCATAAAAACCTACAGAACTCTGTGTGTGTGTGTGTGTGTGTCCCACCATTTTCTTCCACCTCACACCATGCCAAGAAGCCCTAGTGCCTCGCTTAAGCCAGAGTCTCTGTCCACCTTTCTTTTCTACCCCTCCATACCCCACCTTTCTTCTTCACCATTCTTTTCTCTTTTCTTTCTGGGTATGTCTACACTACCCCCCTAGTTCGAACTACGGGGGGGGGGGGGTAATGTAGTCGTACGGAGTTGCAAATGAAGCCCGGGATTTGAATTTCCCGGGCTTCATTTGCATGAAGCCGTCCGGCGCCATTTTTAAATGCCGGCTAGTTCGGACTGCGTGCCGCGCGGCTACACGCGGCACGAACTAGCTAGTTCGGATTAGGCTTCCGAACGAGGCGTATAGCTAGTCCGAACTAGCCGGCATTTAAAAATGGCGCCGGCCGGCTTCATGCAAATGAAGCCCTGGAAATTCAAATCCCGGGCTTCATTTGCAACGCCGTATGACTACATTACCCCCCCTAGTTTGAACTAGGGGGGTAGTGTAAACATACCCTCTGTCTGGAAGACAAGTCACTCAGATGTTAACATTTTTAACTTGTTTTGAGAGGAGTATAGAGCCAAAATGGCATTGTAACCAGATTGGTCCCTGGATACTAGAGCGACAAGTTGAATGAGGTAATCATTTTTTATTGGACCAAATTCTCTTCGTGAGAGAGAAAAGCTTTTCTTCTGGCCTGGAAAATGGCTGCCTTCAGCAGGTTCTTTTACATGTAGGGAATCACAAAGCTGATGGAAGCTGCTGGCTTTGCTAACTAGATGCCAAGCGTTGTGTGAATCCCTGTTTTTTTTCCTGTTGGTTTTCCAGTTTTCACCAAAATTAATTGTTACCTAGAACATTCACTAATATTTTGGATTTGATCAGGTACAGTGGGCTTTAATTATCATAGTATAAGCAGGCAGATAGCCTTACTTCACTTCATTTCAGTCAGTTATTATAGAGGCACCTATTGTCCCAATCCTGGCCCCATTGGAGTAAGTGCTGTAGAGACATCAAATGAAAAAGAAGTCTTTTCTGACAGGTTACACAGCGTACCTGAGTGAATGAAATCAACGGAGAAATGTATGGAGCAACACTAGGACTTGGCAATCCAGTCCTGAAGCTATTCTAATATATTCTGGCAAACATTCCTGAGATGTAAAAAAGTCATTGTTGATAGGTCTCTGAAAACATCCACTCAGAAGTCAAAAAAGCAAACAGAATGTTAGGAATCATTTAAAAAGGGATAGAGAATAAGATAGAACATGTTTTTACCTTTATATAAATCCATTGTACTCCTACACCTTGAATACTGAGTACAGATGTGGCCACCTTACCTCAAAAAAAGATATATTGGCACTAGAAAAGGTTCAGAAAAGGGCAACAAAAATGATTAGGGATATGAAACAGTTGCTATATGAGGAGAGATTAATAAGATTAGGACTTTAGAGATGACTAAAGAGGGGGAATACAATACAAAGGTCTATAAAATCATGACGGGTGTGGAAAAAGTAAACAATGAAAAGTTATTTACTTGTTCCCATAACACAAGAACTAGCAGTCACCAAATGAATTGAATAGGTAGCAGGTTTAAAACAAACAAACGGAAGTATTTTTTGAACAAAACTCCCCGTTAGCCTGTGGAACTCCTTGCCAGAGAATGTTATGAAGGCCAAGACTATGACAAGGTTTTTAAAAGAGTTAGATTAGCTCATGGAGAATGGGTCCATCCATGGCTATTAGCTAAGATGAGCAGGAATGGTTTCGCTAGACTCTGTTTGTCAGAAGCTGGGAATGGGCGACTGGGGATGGAACACTTGGGGTGTGTCTAGACTACAAAAGTTTTGTCGACGCTGGTAAACCTCATTTTACGAGGCATAATGCCTTCTGTCAACAGAGTTCTGTCGACAGAAGGTGTTATTGCATGCAGAGTTGTGTCTAGACTACAGGGTTTTGTCGACAAAGCAGCTTGCTTTGTTGACAGAACTGAATGTAGTCTAGACGCTCTTTGTCGACAGAAGCTTTGTCGACAGTATCTGTCGACAAAACTTCTGTCGACAAAACCCTGTAGTCTAGACGTACCCTTGATGATTACCTGTTCCGCTCATTCTCTCTGGGGCACCTGGCATTGAAGTAGGATACTGGGCTAGATGGAACTTTGCTCTGACCCAATATGGCCTTACTTATGTTCATATAAAACATGCTTTGCTTTGAATGCAGCCCCCACACGAGCAGTGCCAACTGCAACTCAAAATCTGCACAGGATCGGGCCCATCTATTTAAAATATGTCTGACTTTCTCTCATCACTTTCACAACATGTCTGTACTCACTTCTATTATTATTTGTCTTTTATTGCTCTCCTGTTAGCTGTACATTTAACTAAACTTTCCATCTTGTTCATAAAATCAATGTTTATAAGTCTACAAGGCTTTTAATGAGAAAAAAATAAACAGGAGATTGTTCACGTGAAAGGCTTTCTTGCACCTGAGATTATTGGAAACATGTGAGAAATAAGTTCAAATACATGAAACTGTAATTTTTGTAGGTGAGGGAAAGAGAGGCCCACTGGTCAGAGTCTTAACCTGGATTTATTTCCCTGCTCCAAAGAACAGATTGAATCAGTACCAGCATCTATATTAATCCACCAGGGTTAGCTCCTAGCAGACTCCCTCCACTATATTTACCTGTGTACCTGACAGGTACTGTCAATCACAGCTTCTCTTGTCCACGGATCACTATTCCTGGCCAATAGGAGCTGCAGGAAGTAGTGTCCCAGTCTGCACTGCTTCCCATTGCTCCGATTGGCCAGGAACGGTAATCTGCGGCCAACAGGAGCTGTGATCGCTGGTACCAGTAGCTATGCAGGTAAATATAGCAGCAGTGGCCACCAGAGGCTAACCGTGATGAATTACCACTGTGTTATTGCCCATCCTAATTTATGTATACATTGAAAAATCCTAGCACATGAAAATCGATTAAAAATGAAAATCATTTTAACTTTCACTTACTGGCTGCTGAGTTCAGGATTCCATGAATCTAAGATTTGCTGGGTGTTTGTAACTTTTGAAGTAGTGCAGGGAAACACTGTGAAATCCAAAGCATTATGAAAGCCAATGACAGAGGAATGGATAGGCAACAATTTTGTTTAAGCATATAATTATATGTAATTTTTCAGTCTAAATATTCTGTTCTTTGTTTGGGATTGTAAAATACTGTAGTTGTTTTTATTTTTTTTTAAAATCTTTCATTCACTTTTTAAATAAGCCAGAAAATGTTATGTCTGTATTCCTTTTTTAACTCTACATTTTTTATGATGACTTGATTCCCATGGCTTTAAACTCCTCAAATTACAAAGCATGTGCATGCTTCATAACACCCACACCCACACACAAAGTATATCAGATGAAATTGCTTTAAAATAATCCTATAATTTTTCCTTGAGCAATGACAGATTTTTTTAAAGCCTGTTCCCAACAGACATTTTGATAAGAGCTTTAAGTTGATTACTTTTTATATCCTGTGTGTTGTTTGGCTGATAAGCTCCCAATGTCCATCACTTCACATTGTTTTTATCTTCCTCTGCTGAACCCATCTACTCAATGTCATTTTTTCAGTTGTCGGCATGAAGGTAGTGATGGAAGTGAATGGAAAGAGGAGTGTCACAGCCCAAAGGCATGTTAGAGATTAGGGGTCATCCTACCCATAAAAAAAATAGCTGTTCTACAGTCATGAATTAAACTGATAATCATCTTCCATTAATCATACAAGCTATGACAGGTCTCTGATCCAGAGCCATCTCATCTATAGGACTGGTCAGGGCAGCTGCCCGGGGCCCTGCACTTTTGCGGGGACATGCAGGGACTCGGGTGGCCTGGAAGATTACCAGGGTGCATGGTACTGACAAAAGGGTTTGGGCCCACCCTGCATTCACCAGTGGCTGCTGGAGCCGTGGGAAGTGGAGCGACCCAGCAGCCTGCCCCATCCGCTCTGCCATCTCCCAACTGGGTTGTTCTGCTTCACCGCGGTGGCAGCAAGGAAAGTGACCACCCCCAGCCCACTCTACTCACCCAACCAAAGCAGCTGGGAGCCAGGCTCAGGAGAGGAGAGTGAAGCGGGCAGGGATCGGTTCGCTCCACTTCCTGCCAGCGTGTGGGGTGGGGTATGACCCCTGCTGCTGGTAGCAGGATGCCCAGTAATCCACTAGGTCACGTCTTTGAGGGAGGGGGTTTGGTGAAAGGGGTGCAATGGGAGTGGAGCAGGGGTGAGAAGAGATGGAGGTGGGGTCTGGGGTGGATTGGCAGGGGGTGGGGTTGTTCCAGAACCCGCATCCAACTAAGCGATGGCCCTGCTCTCTGTTCAAGATGCATCAGTCAAAAACCTCTTGCTTCTTGTTGCTCAGATCTATACAATCTGAGGATTTTTCCTCCTGTTTTAAACCTCTTTTGATGATTATCTGCTATGTTCATTCCTTCTAAAGCATCTGGCATTGGTCACTGTCAGAAGACCAAATACTGGGCAAGATGGATCTTTGACCTGACCCCGTGTGGCCATTTCTATGTGTCTTATACTTTTTCTGCGAAGGAAGGGTTAGTGGGTAAGGTGTAGAATTGGGGTTCAGGAGATCAGGACTCTATTTTTGAGTGATCTTGAGAAAGCCGCATAATCATTCCTTGCATCTTTTTCTTCATCAACATAACAGGGTGATGAATTAGCTTGTGTGTGCGTGTATGTGTGCACGCGCATCACTGGAAGAAATCAGAAATGCTTGATTTTGTACAGTGGGCCCCACGCTGTTAATACATTTGCACTTTGTTCTTCAGCTCAAACAGTTCTGCTCTTGAAGTAGGAGCATAGGAATTCTGTCCCACTCAAGCCAAGTGTTCTAGTTGACTAATGATTTATTAAAACACTTCTATGTAACCAGGTGAGTTTAATTCATTAATTATTTTAAAGGACATTGAGATTTTTCGATGGAGGATGCAGTAGAAGCTTCTTAATAGTAGTAGCACTATTTACGGGTATGTCTACACTACAGCACTAATTCGAACTAACTTAGTTCGAATTAGTTAATTCGAACTAAGCTAATTCGAACTAGTGCATCTAGACTTAAAAATTAGTTCGAATTAGCGTTTTGCTAATTCGAACTAGCATGTCCACACTGAGTGGACCCTGAACTGAGGTTAAGGATGGTCAGAAGCAGTGCCGGCAGGGCATCAGATTAGGACTTAGAGTGTGGAGCTGCTGTCTCAGGCTAGCCGAGGGCTGTGCTTAAAGGGACCCGACCCCCACCCCGGACAGACAGTTCTCAGGGGTTCCCCCCTTGCAAAGCAGTCCTGGCTTGGAGTGCCCTGAGTGCCCACACTCGGCACATCACAGCACTCGGCCATCAGCCCGGCTGCACTTGCCGCAGGCTGCCATCCGGAGGGGGGGTCGGTCAATCAAGGGGCTTCAGGAGAGCTCCACCCCGAGAAGCCCACAGAGCCACCCCAGTCCTCCCCATCGGGGGCGCGTACCCCATTCCTCCCTTACCTCCTTCCACTTACCCCTCTCTAGCCCCCCCTTCCTGATGTACAAAATAAAGGACACGTGTGTTCAAAAATATAAACTCTCTTTATTGAACAAAACTTGGGGAAACTGGGAAACGGAGGTGGGAGAGGGGAAGAGAGAGGGTGGGAGAGGGGAGGGCAACTAAAACGATCAGGGGTTTGGAACAGGTCCCATATGAAGAGAGGCTAAAGAGACTGGGACTTTTCAGCTTAGAAAAGAGGAGACTGAGGGGGGATATGATAGATGTCTATAAAAGCATGAGTGATGTGGAGAGGGTGCATAAAGAAAAGTTATTCATTAGTTCCCATAATAGAAGGACTAGAGGACACCAAATGAAATGAATGGGGAGCCGGCTTCAAACTAATAACAGAAAGTTCTTCTTCACAAAGCAAATAGTCAACCTGTGGAACTCCTTGCTGCAGGAGGCTGTGAAGGCTACAACTAGAACAGAGTTTAAAGAGAAGTTAGATAAAGTCATGGAGGTTGGGTCCATGGAGTGGTATTAGCCAGGGGGTAGGAGTGGTGTCCCTGCCCAAAGTTTGTGGAAGGCTGGAGAGGGATGGCACGAGACAAATGGCTTGGTCATTGTTTCGGTCCATCCCCTCCAGGGTCCCTAGGTTGGCCGCTGTCGGCAGACAGGCTACTGGGCTAGATGGACCTTTGGTCTGACCCAGGACGGCCATTGTAAGCTCAGGACTCAGGGTCGGGGGTCTCAGTGGACCACCTTGATTTTCATGCCAACCTGCTCCTGGGTGGCCAGGCTGGCAGCTATCCTGCCCTAGACGGCCACTTTCCTGGGCCTAGTGCGGAGGTCGTGGATGAGGTCCACGATCTCCGCACTAGACCAGGTGGGCGCCCGCCTCTTGCGGACCCGGGCAGGCTCCTGGGAGCCGCCAACCTGGTCCCAGGAAGAGGCGGAGGGCTGGGTGGCAGCGGGTGGCCGGCTTGAGCCGTGCCAGGTGCAGGGTCTGCTGGCTGAGTGCTGGGAGGCTTGCACCTGACATGGGCACCGTAGCCAGTCCGTGCCCCTTTAAGGCTCCGGGGCCGGGAGGGGGGCAGACGAGTTTCCCTGGTGTTGGCCAGAGTGGCCACCAGGGAAAGCTGGGGAGGACTAGCCTCCCACTAGTTCGAATTAAGTGGCTACACAGCCCTTAATTCGAACTAGCTAATTCGAACTAGGCGTTAGTCCTCGTACAATGAGGTTTACCTAGTTCGAATTAAGCGCTCCGCTAGTTCGAATTAAGTTCGAACTAGCGGAGCGCTAGTGTAGCGCCTATCAAAGTTAATTCGACCTAACGTCTGTTAGTTCGAATTAACTTTGTAGTGTAGACATACCCTACTTTATTACTTCAATCAAGTTTACAATTTTATCCAGTGTAATTAAAACAAGGAGCTGATACAAAGGAGAACCCATCTACTCAATATTTAACCCATAGGATTTTCCAAACCAGAACAGAACATTAGTCTGTCTGATTTGGTGTCCTGATTCTCTTGGCCAGCATCAGGCTGGCTTACTGATCTGTGTGAACTATCAATCTCTGTGCAATTATGTGTTCAGACATTACACAGGCATAAAAAAGGCAGCTACGTATGCTATATACATAAGGTTGGAGGGAGACTGCTTTTGTCCAGCACACCAAATATGCCAGCAGTTGGACAAAAAGCTGATGCCAAAAGCTTTGAAAAGAAGTTTGGAGCAAGGAAAGACTCTTGTGATTGACGCTCAGAAACTGGAAGAATTTCCTGGGGATTCAGAAAAACCTCTTCATTACCTCTTACCACTTGTATTTTGGGCTGAGAAGGAGGATTTCCTTCTATGCCCTCAGAATGCAGATCACCTCTAGATGGATGGAGAAACTGCCTCATCAGGAGATGGAGAGATTTCCCCCTGCAGTGAGACAGGAGCCAAACCCAGATCATAGTGCTGCATTCTAGCTGTGTCTTTTACTTTTACACATCATAAACAATATGAAGGAACCTCTTGGACAGAGAAGTCCCATCGTTTCCCCTAACAGTATTCAATGTGCAAGGCCAAACTCCTGTACTGCTGCTCTGGTAGGGCTATACGCTACACTATCTGTGGCCAGTATATGGCCCCTATCATCACAGTATCTGAGCACTGAGTTTATCCTCCACAACCCTCCTTTGTGAGCTGGGAGATTGATTCACCCTTATTTTACATATGGTTAGTTGAGGGATAGATAACGTAAACGATTTACCCAAAGTCATCCAGAAGCCTGTGACAGAGCAAAGAATTCAGCCCCCTCTCCCAGATTCTAGGCTGGTGCTCTGATTACTGGCTTACTATTCCTCCAAACAGCTCCTCCTTCTCTCCTCAGTGATATATAGATCTGAATGCTTTTTCTACTAACAAAATAGAATTTTGATTTTTTTATTTAATTAATTTGGGGTTTGATAATATCATTTTTTCAAGGTTTTTTTTGAAATCCTTTGACAACATACATTGGTCAAAATAAAAATGAATAAGCCTGGGCTGTAGTTAGATCATCAACCCATAACAAATATCAGGTCAATTTCTCTTGATTTATAAAAAAGATAATAAATATTCATTTTTGTACCCTAAATTAAGGTAAATTAATTTGGTATGGAAGAGGTATAAATATATTTTGTTGTACTGTGACACCAATGTCTAATTGAAGAACAGATTTAGTAGGTTTTGCTGGAACAAATGCAAAATGCCATCTTCTCTGAAGATGGTAAAAATTCCGTAGTTTTTTAGAACCACCAAATGCACCTGGCAAATGTCAAAATGTCATAACTCATCAAAACATAATTTAGATGTTATGCTGTGTCCTTGTAGTTCACTGTAAAATGACAGATGACAGTGGAAAAAAGTATGATCTAGTGGTTTGCAAAGAGACCCGGGAGTCAGCATTCTCAGGTTCTCCTCCTGGCTATACCCTAATCTTATTGAGTGACTTTTGAACATGTCAGCAAACTTCTGTCACAGTTTTCCAGCTGTAACATGTGAAGGAAGTATACACCCATAGCACACAAATATTGTGAAGACAGTGTTTGTGACGTGCCTTGTTAAAGATGCATGAGAGTCAAATAAACCTGGCAGAATGTTTTGTTTTGTTGCAGTTTGCCTGGATATAAGAGAGAGAATAGGAGATGAAGAACAGAAGCGTTAAACATCCTGCCTGAAGGCTGGATCCAGCCTGCTTCATGTGTTTATGTGGCCCCATGGCATTTTCTGATTTGGCAGAATCTAAGCTGTTTTATTTTTAAAGTATGTTGCCTAGTTGTGAAGAAAAGCTTCCAAATGTAGCGTGAGTGTAACTGCAGCAGTGTTGCCTTTCTAAATTGGCAGAAAGCCTAAAAAACTGCCTCTGGGATATGTGCACTCTCCTGCCCCATCTCCCCGCTCCCACGTGAAATGGGGGTGCTGACTCAAAAGACCAATGACACACTTTTCGTGGAGTGATTGACTATTTCATTACTGATCATTTTATCAGATGAAATAGACAACAGGATGAAAGTACAAAGCCCACAGCAGGGAACTGGGAGGAGCTGGAGCAAAGAAAATGGAGAACTGGGGTGGGGGAAAGAAGAGAAGGAGAGAAACAGAGAAAGCAGACTAAGAAAAGGAAAATAGGTGATTGTGAAGATGAGAGTATTTTGTAATATTCTGTAACTTAATTAATAGTAACAGTTTAACTACTACTCGCAACCCACGCTCTACCCTTCATCGTCTCCCATTGACATTGGTAGGAGATTACCCCTCAATCCACTGGATACTTAGCCCTAAATGTATACCCTTGTCCATTTTCATAATAATCCCCCTCTCTGTAAATCCAAATACAAGTGTGACATCCCTGATGAAGAATAAATTCCAAGTACAGATGAAATGTATTCAACCAGATCTGTTTTGACGTTTAAAGGATGGAGTCACGCGTATATGATTAAAATAGTATTTTTAATGTTGTGAATGGGGCGGGGGTCTCCACTGTGAACATTTTGGAAAGATGATATAGCCATCAACCCAGCTTTAGCTCAGGAGTATCCACATACCTTGAAAATGTGTTTGAATTTATTAATCTATTCCTTTTATTTACAGAGCCTTGTTAATCTCTTCTTCATATTTTTATATATGAAGGACAAAACCAAATCCATCATATTGGCTAGAATCTGAAAGCCACTTTTTTGCCCTGAAGGGTTCCTGCTTTGCATTTCTTCCTTCCTTCTCTCATATTCATTAGTTTATAAATTCAAAGGCCAGCAGGAATATTGTGATAGTCTCGTCTGATTCCTGAATAACACAGGTCATAGAACTTCTCCCAAAATAATTCCTAAAACAGATCTTTTAGAACACCCAATCTAGATTTGAAAATTCTTACTAGTGGAGAATTCACCACAATCCTTGGTAAATAGTACCAGTGGTTAATAACCTTCACTGTTAAACATTTATACTTTATTGCCAGCCCTGAATTTGTCTAGCTTCAACTTCCAGCCATTGGACTGTGTTATACTGTCCTCTGCTAATTGAAGGGTCTATTAAACATTTGTTCCCTCTATACTTAAAGGCTGTGTCTAAACTGCACCCGTTTTCCGGAAAAGGGATGCAGATGAGACAAGTCGGAATTGCAAATGAAGCGGGGAATTTAAATATCCCCCGCTTCATTTGTATAAACATGGCTGCCACTTTTTTCCGGCTCGGGGCTTTGCCGGAGAAAAGCACCAGTCTAGACGGGATCTTTCGGAAAATAAACCCTTTTCTGAAAGGTCCCTTATTCCTGATTTTAAGAGGAATCTTAAATCCCCCGCTTCATTTGCAATTCCGACTTGTCTCATCTGCATCCCTTTTCCGGAAAAGGGGTCCAGTGTAGACACAGCCAAAGACTGTAGTTAAGTCACCCTTGAGCCTTCACTTTGTTAAACTAAGTAGATTGAGCTCTTTGAGTCTTATCACTATGAAGCTTGTTTTCTATCTTCTAATAATTCTGGTGGCTCTTCTCTGAACTCTCTCCAATTTATCAACATCCTTCCTGAGTTTTGGGTGCCAGAAGTGGGCACACTGTTCCAGCAGTGGTTGGACCAGTGCCAAACACAGAGGCAAAATACCCTTTCTGCTCTCAGTCAAGGTTCTCCTGATAATCATCACTTTACAATCAAGCTACAGAGAATGGGTGTAGTCTATTGATCTGAGCACAAGACTAGCAGCCAGGAACTGCTAAATCCAAATAGTGACTCCAACACTGACTTCTTAGGTGGTAATTTCACTGAATATCTTTTCATTGGTTTCACATGTGATAGTATAATGAATGATCAGAGGTCATGCCTGCTTCACTGTGCTCTTGGGAACATGTTGATGCTTGCAAAAAATACCAATAGAAAAGAAGTGCTAGAAGCTAACACAGTTGTCAGCACCAATTCTATTTAGTGTACTTGTACTATAAGTGGCATTTGGTTTTCAGTGGAATGATGGAGCGGGAATTTTCTGTGATAGTCTGTATGAATATTGTGTGTGCATCAGCATTCCCTACATGACGCATGGTAACTAAGTGGAGGGGAAAGGTTGTTTATTCTCTACAAAGACTCACAGATACAGGTGTGACTGAAGCCTAACTGTCTAGGGCCTGGGCTCCATGTGCATGGAGAATTCCAGGAGACCATGGGGACTCCAGTTCCCAGGACACTTGGTACCTAGAAACTAACAACCATGGAGGTTTCCACCACTGTATAGGAAGCCAGCCACGTTTGCCCAGGAACTAAAAATAAAGGCATGAGGAGGGGCCAGGTGGGGAAGGGGACGTTAAGTGGGGGCTGTTGGAATCTTGAGACTCTCCTGAACTGGGAAAAAGAGGGGTCAGCAGATTGTGGGTTCCCCAAAATGGACTATGCTGTAATTTTCTGTTCTCGCTGCTGACCATCGACTTTCTACACTGTGTTCCAGACATCTAATAAACTCTATTGCTTTTGCAATGCAGAGAATCACTGCAAATATTGAAGGTGGGGTGCATTGCTTCGTTGGGGCATACCAATCTCTCTGAGGTGTGAAGCTCAGCCAGACTTATTGAAAAAGAGTTCACATCATGAAAGAGGGGTGCTAAAGGCACTAAGATTCAATTTGGGGAGGTGATGAAGGCAAGTGGTTTACCCTAATGAAAGAGTAAGGCCCTAACGGGGGTCTGGCACCAGGAAGGGATCCTTTGAGGAACTGTGACAAAACTCCCCATGCTCTGGACCTGTGGATCCCTTATGTATATTGAATGGCAACATGAATAGTCCCACTGAAGGTTATAGCAGATCACTAGGAAATCAGAAAGACTAGTACTATATTAAATGTAGCTCATGGAAGGCGAATGAAGTAAAACAGCATTCACTCTGAAAGAGGGTTTCAGAATCCTGTCTCTGCATGCATTGGAAAGTCTATAAATTTATAGAGAGGGGGAATTATTATTAGAAGAAGAATGAGTCATTAGTACTGAGTCTTATGTCTATGTAGCCAGTGAACTGAGTGGCTAACCATGGTTACATTGAAAACTCTGCCAGCTGTATCTGCTCAGTTTGTTGTCTGAAGAATTAATGTATTAAAAAAAATACCCACATACTCAACAGGTCATTTTGGAAAAATCTAGCATTTAAGAAAATGATTATCAACAATGTAATACTGCCATGATGTTGCTCTTGAAAGCTGGATCAAAAAGAGGGAGAAGAGATGTATTCCTCATCTATCTAGGGCAGGCATGTCCAAAGTCCGGCCCGCGGGCCAATTGCGGCCCGTGTTCCGGTTTAATACGGCCCCCGCTTCCTCCCCCTCTCCTGGCTCCCCAGCGCTCTTTTGTACTGGCGCGCCCAGCGCGCTGCTTCCAGCCATGCCGACGCCGCGGCCCATGGCCTTCGCGGTCCTAGAGCCTGCCCTGTAGGGCACGTCCGCAGCCCCGCTCCCCCGCTCGGCTGCGGGTTCGCCCTGCCCCCGGGCTGCCGTGAGGCCAGCGTGCCCTGCGCTCTCTGCCCGCCTCCGACCCTGCGGGCCCTCCGCCTTGGGGCTGAGAGTGCGGGGACGGCCCTCACGCATGTTCACTTCTTCAAATCTGGCCCTCTTTGAAAAAAGTTTGGACACCCCTGATCTAGGGTATTAAAAGGGATTACCACTGTGACTTATAATACATCACTAAGATATTAGAGAGTCTAGCACTATAATACAAACATAGAACACATGGATGTTTAAATTGACATGATAGCAGTCTTGCTATTACCTCTTTAAGTAAAGAACTGTTCTTTCAGCACCTTTTTGGTTTTTGGGAGGACAAAGAGGATAAAAAAAAGGCTGGGAAGATTTGCTCTGCACTGACAGCGAGTCGCAGCCCATGGTATACACTGCTAATCTTTTGTGGTATAACAGCTTGGCTACTTACATTCATAACTCAAGCCCTCCACATGAATGTATCAGGCCTGAATGGAATGTCTCTTATGCTGGTAAAATTCAGAATAGGCATGGTAAAATCAGTGGAGTTAAACCACTGCATGTCATAATTGGGCCCAACGGCTTTGTTCTGAAGTGTAGCATATTTCAACACACCTCTGTTAACAAAATAGAAATTTTTGGGTGTGTGATTTATTTGGGCTTCATGATGACAAGGTAATAATCATATTCAGGGTCTGAAAGCTAAGGAACAGATTTTATCTTGCACAAACAAATCTACCTAGCAAGGGACTGTCAGGAAAGCAGGATTGCAGAGCAGGGTTGCCAATTTTCTAATTTAGAACCTTTCCTGGCCCCACTTCTACTTGCCTCTTCCCCAGGCCCTGCCCCCATGTTTCCATCGCATGCTACTTGCCTCTTCTCCCACCCTTGCTCACATGCTTATCTTTACTGCAAGGCCCAAACAGGCATATTCATTGTTTCTCCATAAGGAAAAATTTTAGCCTGACTTTTACAAAAAGTACAAAAGGTCCAGACTGAGGAGAGAATCTGGCCTTCCATTGCTAATTAGCCCAGGATTTTTTTTAAAAAAAATGGTCAGGGCTAGAACTCAGTGTTCAGTTTCCAGTGATAGATTGTGGCAGCCACATTTGTTCTTGGCATATGGATGCAAGCGCTGTGCATATTGGAACCTGCATTTTCATGTGTGACCAGTGAGTTTGTGTGGATTTAAAAGAGTTCTGATTTTCCAGAGGAGGGTTGTGAAAATCTGCCCCTTTGAATTTGTCTGAAGGTGCCCTCTTTAAAACAGAGATATCCAAAATTACTAGACTGTTTTTGAAAATACAAGCTTAAATGAACATGAGATAATAGATCTATATTATAAAACCAGGATGGTAAATGAAATTCTCTTTTGAAATAGATCGGATGGGCACGATAATGGTGAGATTGAGCCATTCAGCACTCCTCAAATCATCATGGGATAGAATTAAATAAACTTTACCATTTGGAAACTCTCTTAAGTGCTATGTTCACACAAACTTCAAAACACTTTGGGCCTCATTCTTCTTTCTCATTGGTGTAAATATGGAGGAACTCTATGAGAATGAAGAGAAATACACTGGAGTAAAGATGACGTCGCTTACTAGATAAACTTATAGTATTTTGCTCATAGACTGCAATTTCTGCTTTGCTTTCCAACATATAGATGCTAAGTTGTATACATTTTAAACTATCTTGTTTTCTAGATCGATTAAGCTGTTAACCCTAGTGTAAATACTTCATCATGTGATTTTTAAATTCATGTAATTTACTCAGTAGGTCGTAATAACCTCTCATAATGTCATTATAGTGTGTGTATTAGAGTACATATATACAGTACCTTAGTATTAGAGTACGTATATACAAGTGCCATCGTATGTGGGCTGAGATCTGACTTCACTTACATGCCATGCAGAGTTTTACAGGTATATACAGTAGATCTTTATTGTAAAATGCATATTAATTACTTTATAGCCTTTACTCTGTCATTCTTTTTAACAATATTTAATGTCTGATCCCTGTGGGTCCATCAAAGCCCTTTCAGATAATATTTCAGAAGAAATCTTATTCATCTTGGTGGCAAACTGAGAAAACTGTTATGTAATCCTGTTCCCCCAGTCCATGAGAAACCCACTGGAACTGCTGTGAAATTAATGTTGTCTGTGTCTGCATCAGGATTCATTTGCTGCAATTTCGTAATGGGTCACAAGTAGGAGAATTAGTGTAGAAAGGATGCCATGTGGCCGCAATTCTGTTGTGGTCTACGTCTTCTCACAACAGTTTTGCCAGACATGGTGGCCTCAGGAACGGTCTCTATAACAGCATTTTGGCTTTTCCCAGTGTAGGGATGGTGACAAACTTTAGGAATGCTCCCTGGAATAGCTATGTCCGCTCTGTGGGACCTAGCTATATAGTGGACTGGCTTTCAGCTTAGGCTGTAGAGCTCACTTGTTCTTATCTCTTGCTGGAAGTGGTCTAAGTGCCACTACACGGGACAGTGAGCCACTCTAGCAGTACGTCTACACAGCAGCGTAACATCCATTATTCCAAATAACTATGCGACGTTCCACTGCAGCTGTTTCAAAATAGCTCCTTCCCCAGGCCATTCAAAGTACTTCCTGGGGCTTTTAATCGAAGTAGTGCATCCACATTCGGGGAGCCTGTCTCAGAGTAATTTCCAGGCTTCCCTTTAGTGTAGATGCCCTATTTTGAAATAAGCTATTTTGGAGTATTTCTTCCAGAACAGTTTATTCCAAAATAATTGTGCAGTGTAGATGTAAGTGTGTGGGTTACACTCTGCAGATGGAATGGGCTGCCTAAGGGCCAAACTGCAAAGGCCACTTGGGGGGCCTTTAGCCATCTCCAGAAACAAACTTCTGAAGCCAGTTGCTTTTTCAAATCCTAAAAAAAAAAAAGCCGCATGAAGCAAATCCATGCTAAGCCCTTTAACTGGAGCAACATTAGAGGGAGCTACTAGGCATTTCCATTTCCTCTGGTGCCCACATTTTTTTATTTTATTTTAGGGATGTAGAGGAGCATCTTGTGAGCTGCTCAGAGTCAGAGGGACTGGAAAGGGGATGACATAGTAATATTCAAAAGTGAGCCAAATGCTGGGGAGAGTATAATTTATTATAAAGCCCTGGAATGCTTAATAATTAATTTTCCAGCATGAAGCCTCTTTTTCTTTTCCTTATGGGAAGAACAACAAAATGTTTTAACATACTCTCTCCCTCCACGCTATAGGAAGATAGAGCAGGAAGCCAATAGTTTGGTTTAACACTCAGTGCTCTTGTCCGCATCCTATTATCTGATGCTCTCCCTCTAATTATTTCAAACATGCTGCCTGCCACTTTTCTGACCCCGTGACAAGAGACCTGTCCTTTTCCCACCTTCTGGCTCTCTCACCTTGCTGTGCACTAAGCAGGCTTTAATCATGATGCTGACACTGTCTTCTCCTTGGCTACTCTTGAACCATTTTTAGGTGCATCTATTTGCAGCTCTGAATAAATTTCATAGACTCATATAGACTTCTAAGGTTAGAAGGGTCATTTAGTCTGATCTCCTGCATAACACAGATGATGGAATTTCACCCAGTAATGCCTGTAATTTGCATTTCAGTGTGAATAAAGCGAAACTGTCTAATTCTACCTCCTTATTTTGCACTTGGTCTTCCTAGTCTAGCTGAAGTGTGTGATGAGTGCATCTTGTAGAGGAGGGACTTGCAATCTACAGCCAATAATTCAGTGTAGTCATAGGGATTCTAATCTACTGCCCCTTGAAGTCTTTCCATTCACATCAATGGGCTTTGGCTCAAACCCAACATAATTTTCCTGAAGGGGAAAGAGCCTAGCATTCTATCTGCCCATCAGGACTGGAGAATATTTCTTTTGCTGGAATTCATTCCTCAAAGCAGGGACATTTTCTCAGGATGTGAAATTTTAAAACTCCAGGATTGAAATGTCAGTCTAATGGCTACTATACCTCCTCATAGCATGCACGACATATGGTACAGCTTATAGCATGCATTCACCTCCCAGCCAGAAAATGGGAACAAGAAAATGACTGGTGGAGAAGGAAAGATGACCAAAATTTAAGGGTGGAGGCTTAGGTCAGGCATCTAAATTCATGTTTAGGCACAAAAATAACTGGTAGATTTTTGTTGGTCCTCTTTGTAGTCTGTCTGAATGCTCAGCACCTTGGAAAATGAGGGCACTTAGTTTCATAACACTCCAGTCCTGCAAGTCTGTGTTTGATTTTATACATGTGTGGTAGCTCCCTTGACTTAAACTGAGGGTTATAGTCGATAAATCAGATGAACATCAGCTCCCATTGTGATGTGGTAGCCAAAAGAGCTAATGTGATACCTGGGTGTCTAAACAGGAAAATATTTAGTAGGAGTAAGAGTTTTATATTACAGCGGGTTCCCGATTTACAAATGGTCGATTTACGACCGTTCGCATTTACGACCAAACCTCCCATTAAGCAGTCATAAAGGCAGTCCCCAAATTACAAACACGACCCGCGCTTACAAACAGCGTGGTCGCAATGTAAATCAATGGGGTCCGACTTACGAATATTTCGAGTTACAGCCAAGTGTTTGGTCCATAATTCATTCATAACTCAGGAACCGGCTGTACCTCTGTATTTGGCACTGGTGTGACCATGGCTGGGACACTGTGTCCAGTTCTATGGTCCACAGTTCAAAAAGGATGTTGATAAATTGGAGAGAATGCCACAGGAATGGCTCATCTGGAAAACTTGCCCTACAGTGACAGAGTCAAGGAGCTAAATCTTTTTAGCTTAACAAAAGGAGGTTCTGGGTGAATTGATCACAGTGTGTATGTGCCTACCTAGGAAACAAATATTTGATAATGGGCGTTTCAGTCTAGCAGACTTAGGTTTTGCAAGGTATACCTTGTGGAAGCTACAAATGTTGAGACTGAAAATAAAGTGCAGAAATTTCACAGTAAAAGTAATTAAGAGTTGGAGCAATTTACCATGGGTTCACATGGATCTTTCATTACTGGCAATTTTTAAAGCAAGATTGCATGTTTTCTTCTCAAAGATATGCTCTTGTTCAAACTGGAATTTTATGGCTTGTGTTAGGCAGGAAGTCAAAATTAGCATACCCATACGTCCCGTTTTGGCTGGGATTCCTGTGTTCCCTCTATGTTGTGTGGTTGGGCAGCCGCCCAGGAGAGATACACAGTTGATTAGTAGAGTGCGCACATCCAGCAGCATGTGTTCAGGTGCCCTTCCCCGCTGATTTGCAGACCTGTTGCTGCTCCTGGGACCCTCCTACTGACTGAGCAGAGGAGCGGGAGGGGGTACTGATGTCAGCCCTCTTCCTGCCCCTGTAGCCAGTATCCACAGAGCTCAGGAGGGGACCGCTTGACTCAGGACTTGGAGTGCTGCAGGGGCAGTGAATGCCTTTCTTAAAGAGACAGTTCACAGTCTCTAAGACTTCTCCACCAGCTGGCTCACTCAGTCTCTTTCTCTCTCTCTCTCTCTCTCTCTCTCTCTCTCTCTCTCTCTCTCTGTGTCTCTCCCTCTCCCTCTGCTCATATTCCCCATCTCTGCATGTCGGGAGAAGGGAGACAGGGCTCAGGGCAGAGTTTTTAGAGAATGTCTTAAAGAGACATTGTGTGGTGTCTCAGGCTATGTCTACACTACACTGCTCTTCTGGAAAAAGCTACGCAAATTGCGGTTTGCAATTTGCGTAGCTTTTTCCGCTTCTTTTTTTGGAAGAGGCTTTTCTGACATTTGGCCCGCCTACACCAGGCCAAATGTCGGAAAAAACCCCTTTTTCAGAACATCCCTTCTTCCTCATAAAGCGAGGTTTACAGAGATGCCAAAAAAGCATGTCTGCTCTTCCAAAAAAAATTCGAAAGAGCAGATGCATTCCCTGGACACGGTAGAGTTTTTCCAGGATACCTATCTGGGGAAAACTCTGTAGTGTAGACATAGCCTCAGAAACTTCCCCAGGAACCCCTACACATACTGTCTTTGGGTCTCTCTCGCTCTCTCTCTCTCTCTCTCTCTCATGCGCACACATCCACTGTCTCTTTCACACTCATTTCCCAAGCCATACTTGTATTATTGCTGTTATTTATCAGTACTTCCTGCAATGCCCATATATTCTCTATAATTTGATTCTTTCAAAGTGTTTTTTTAGTATTTTGAGTGTCTAGGAATTTTAATGAGTTCTAAATGCCTAATCCTGTCCTGACAGGAGTAATTATCTCTCTGGTCACTTTTAAATAGATACATATATTATATTTAGGTGTTTTGGTTTCTACTGGTGGCTTGCATCTGCACATACCTCTGTACATGGATGAAAAAAATAGAGGGAACATTGGCTGATAGAATCCCTTTTTTAAGCCCTCTCCTGGTTGTCATGACTTTTTTTTGAAAAGTGGGAATTTGTTCCATTTGCTCTTGCCGACTGGATCAATTGGCAAGAGCAAATGGGACAAATGCCTGGTGCAGAGGAATGTGCAGGGGATGAGTCAAGAGACCAGCCTTGCACAAGTGAGGAGGTAGGGCTGGCAAGAAGGGGGTGTGGCAGCCAGTGGAGAAGCATAAACTGTTCAGTGTTCCAGAAACCAGGCAACAGCCTTACACGGAGGTAGGAGTAGCTCACGTGAGCGGCTGAGGTTGTCCTTTTTTCCCTTTGGGAAATAATGGTCATCATAGTCAGAATAGATGCACACTTTATGGCTTTATAATTTGTGAGATGAGGATACTTACTTAATATGTTTACAGCAGGGGTTCTCAAACTTTTTGACATGGGGACCAGTAAATCCATTCACGAACTTTTGGAGGACTGGTAACATTAATTTGCATATTTGCATATTAATTAAGCAAATAATGAATATTCAAATTAGTTGTTTCTGGTCCTCCTAAAGCCCCCAGTGCCAGCTTTAGCAAAGCTTTTGATATGGTCACCCACAATATTCTTGCCCTCAAGTTAAAGAATATGGATTGGATAAATGGACTGTAAGACAGACAGAAAGTTGTTTAGACCAGGGTTTCCCAAACTTTTTACCTGAGTTGGAACCCTTCTTTTTCAGTACTGTTTTTTGCATCCCAAAAGTATAAACATATAAAAAATAAACTGAGAAAATACCAGACATATAACATGTCTGGTATTTTCTCATTAGATACATTTTATTTTTACGAGATGTATCAGTTTGTAGTTTCGAACTGCCTGGTTGCTAAATGTGCTCAGGCTGCATGAGTGTGTCTACCAGCCAGACAGTTCGCAACTACTTGAGGAGGTGGGGGGGAGGGGGCACAATAGAATCTCCGGCCGAACTCACTCGTGCTTTGCGGGGGGGGGCAGTGCCCCGAGATCTACATATGGCCTGGTCAGTCCCGCTCCCCCACCCGTTCCCCCTGCTGCACCTCTTGCCAGCCCCACTTCCCCCAACCCCCTTCCAAACAGCCAGTTCTCCCCCACTTCTCCTCCCAATCTCCCTTGGCCAGCCCCACTGCCCGCATCCAGCCCTGCTTCCGGTGGCCACTTCTCTCTCCCCCCCTCAATCTCTCCCGGCCAGCTCTGATGCCCCAGGCAAGCCTTGCTTCTGGCAGCCACTTCTCCCCTACTCCTCCTCCCGATCTCCTGGCCAGCCGCCTATCCCCCGGCCAGCTCTGCTTCCGCCGGCTGCCCCCCGCCCCAAATCTCCAAAGCCCGCCCTGATTCCCCTGGCCAGTGCTGCTTCCAGGAGCCGGCTCTCCACTCCTCCTCTCCCTCCACCCCAACCTCCCCTAGCTACGCCTCTGCCGGGAGCCGGAACATCGGGCTGCAGGTTGTGCTCAGGCCGGCCAAGGGCTTGGTGGACCCGGTGCCACATGGGCACTCTGGGAGCCCAGAACACCCTGGCAACCATGCTGAGGCCCAGTATTTTTTTCCTGTGGCCCGGTACCAGGCCACGGCCCATAGTTTGGGAAACACTGGTTTACAGGATTGGGCCCTAAATTTGAATTTAGGAGCCTACTGTAAACACCACATTTTGATCAAAAGAAATTGGCCTATTTTATATAATTGGTTATTTTGGATTGGAACAAGATGTATTTCTTTAGATTGTGAACATTTTGAGTTAGGAATTATGGCCTTTGCACTCTTCAGTTGTGATGGTCAATAAATAATAATAGGCAACATTCCTATTAGCAAATGCACTGCAGCAATAGCTGATCAGCCATGATTTATGAACAACTCACATCTGAATAAATGAGGAATTGCTTTGGTTGTTTAAACACATGAATGGCAATAACTTGCTAATTCTGCAAGTATCTCAAAATAATGGGGAAAAGACAGAAGCAAGAATAACCCCTCAGGAAAACAGGGCAAGAAGGAAGGAACACCAGGGAGAGCTTGAAAGAAGTGTCCTGCTGAATGGAAGAGTTGCTAGTTAACACCGGTAAGTCAGTGCTTACCAAGGGGAAGGGGCAGAGGGGGAAGGCTGGAAGCTTGCACTATGTGCTGTGCTATCAGGATTTTTCTCTTAGGATTCCAAGAGAAATCTTAGGATACTTTTGTGCTCCTACATTCGATCACATGCAATTTTCCAGGTACAGGTTGAACCTTTCCAGTCCAGCACTCTCTGGTCCAGAAACATCCGTAGTCTGGCATGATTTTAGTTAGACAGATGTCGATTTATCACGGGTGGACAAGTTTTGCGGGGTCCCATAAAGTTTGTTTTCAGCCACAGTCCTGGCTTTCAATGTTCTGTGCTGTTATTTAGCTCAAATGTACCCCTAAATGTCTTCTAAGAGCCCACTAAGTAGTGCTAGTGTTGATAATGTGGCTTGACAATATTGGCCACCTGTGGACCAGCAAATTCTCTGGTTCAGCACCGCTCAGATCCTGAGGGTGCCCAACTAAAAAGGCTCAACCCATAGTGTATTTGAAGGTATCTTTAATAAATTAGTAGAACTGTTTATGGTTAAAATTGAAGCACAGAAATTTTGCAGCCACATTAACTGAAGGAACTTTCTTTTGGGACTGAGTTTCTCCCAATAATATGTAAGGTGTTTTATTATTTACTAGAAGACTTATTGGAGCAGGGGGAGAGGGTGACGGGTCTGCACACCCTGTCTTCTGGCTTGTTCCCAGGTCAGCCCAGAGCCAGAGGGGGGCCATATATTCTGGCTGATAGCATCTTCCCAGTGCTGGCAGAAGGGGAGAGGGGCACACTCCAGCTGCAGGCTTTGCCCCGGGGGTTGGCCTAGGGGCAGAGGTAGCCATGAAGGCCTCCCATCAGCACTCACTGGGCCCAGGCTGGGGCAGGAATGGAGACTCAGGGCAGAAAGGAGGGGGACACGCACCCCGGCTGCTGGCTTTGCCCCAAGATCAGCCCTGGAGTGAAGGGAGCCACAGATGCCTCCCGCCAATACTCTCTGGGGCAGTCCCGGGGGCAGAGGAGCTGAGCAAGGCTGCCCACTGGCTTTACCCAGGTCTACCCCAAGGACTGCCACTCCCCAGGGCAGGCTGGGCTATTGGGTGCTGCTGGCCAGCAGCTTCTGGCTGAACTGTTTTCTGCCCCCTGTGGTTATTTTGCAGTTTAACTGCTCCTCCTGCCAGACCACTCCCTTTCCATTTTATGAGAAACAATTGAATTCCAGGCACATGCCACTGTCCTGGCACAACCAAACCCTGACCTTGCTTTAAGCTATGATAAGAGGAAGCTGCACATCAAATTTGGTGGTCCTAGCTCTTACCATTTAGGAGGAGGCTTCAGGGGGTAGCTGAGTTAGTGTATTCCAGAAAAAAAACAACAACAAATGGTCTGGTAGCACTTTATAGACTAACAAAACATGTAGATGGTATCATGAGCTTTCCTGGGCACAGCCCACTTCTTCAGATGACCGGAGTTGTTCTTTGACTCATGGACAGACACAGACAGACAGACAGATGCACATTTCTAAAATATATAAATAGATTTTCATGACCGTAATGCTTAGACGGTCGCCCTCAGTTAGGTGCTAGACAGGAATAGAGGATGGCTCCTATTCTAAAAAGAGCTTTACAGTCTGAATAAAGAAGACAAACAATGTATTTTACATTAAGGCTGGTCAACAGTAATTTTCTTTCAATTTAACAGAGTTAACACTGGAATGGTTTAATCACTACATTAAGCACTACATCATGAAGCCAGAAGAGAAAAGAACCTACACTCCTACCTAATTACATAATTATAATGTTCACAATTATATATAATAATTTGTGGCCAGTATTTTTTTCCTGAAATGAGGCAAATTTGTAATGGGCTTTAAATTAGAAGGAATTCAGATAAGAAGAAATTATTGAGACTGTAAAGATTGTCTTATGAGAGAATAATAGATAACTAAGTGTTTTGAATTAAAGTATTTTAAAGCACTCACATGTATTGTTATCACCGTTGATTAATTAATGTATTTATTTTTTCAGCATTTTATAACATGGCCAGCTGTGTACAAGGCATAAAAATAAAGACAATCTCTGTCCCCAAAGAATTTACATTTTAAATGTATATTATTGCAACTAATGTTATAATTTGCACCTGGGTTCAATTAATTATTCAGATATGAGATAGAAGAGCAAGGAAAATCAGAACATGACTTGTGGCAATATATAATTCTTTTTCTGAAAATTAAACTCTTTGGGGGTTCGCGTTTGTATTTATTATTGTGTCTTGCTGAGCTAAGTACACCTCAGAGCTGAACAAATTGTACAATAATATTACATGTCCAAAACACAGAAAGCAGGAAACAATATAAAATCCAGAGGAAGGATTATTTTGTTGTTGTTGTTGTTAAATCATAGTTGTTATAACCTTGTGTTTGGTAGGACCTTTTAGGTTTTTAATAATATGCAGCCTAAATTGTTTTGTCTAGTTTGGCCCCAGGGGGTAATTTCCCTAGACTACTATCTTCAGTGGAGTGAATGTTTACCAGGAAATCAATAATTTGTGTCAAATTATTTTGAGTCCTAATAAGAGAGAGAGCTGGTCAACACTCACAAGAGATTGCTAGTGAAGTGGAATGAGAAATATAATGGAAAAAAGAGAATGTTCTGTTCTATACAGGTTCTTATTGTGCCCTTATCTTCATAGGTTTCGGAAAGGTAGCTCTATTAGTCTGTTTCAGCAAAAACAAGGACTCCAGTGGCACCTTAAAGACTAACAATTTTATAAAGGCGTAAACTTAATTTTCCTAAAGGACACCATCAGAATAGGTCTGAATACGGACTAGAAATGGCTTTCTCATTACAATAAGTAATTTTCCCCTTCTTATTTACATCCAACCTGATGTAAAGCTCCCATCTCTGTATCTCTACCATCTGTTTCTTTTTCTTTCTGTTCATGCCTCTGATGAAATAAATTGCAACTCACGATAGCTACTGCCATAATAAAATTGTTGACTTTAAGGTTCTATCAGTCTCTTTGTTGTCTTATCACCATATTATCTCAGTGCCTATCTCAATAAACAATACATGTAGAGGGTATCATGAACTATCGTGGGTACAACCCACTTCTTCAGATAAATGGAGTATTAAAAGTCCAGTTCCAAAATAAATAAGGGATGGGGAGGGGAGGGTGGAAAGAAGTAATGGGGAAAAATAGTGAATTAGAGTGTTCATGTTACATGAACCTGATAGAGAAGCTTTAACCTCAGCCTGGATCAGTCCACACGAGAGATCCATTTCCTTGACACTACAGTACAATTATATGATGGACACATTTCCACCACCTTATACCAGAAACCTACTAACCGCTACACTTTCCTTCATGCCAAGAGCTTCCATCCAAGACACATTTCTCAATCTATAGTTTACAGCCAAGTCCTAAAATACAACCAGATTTGCTACAATCCCACAGACAGAGACAAACACCTACAGGATCTATATAGAGCATTCCTAAAACTGAAATACCCACCCAGAGAAGTGAAAAAACAGATCGACAGAGCCAGAAGAGTACCCGGACATGAACTACTTCAAGACACACCAAGAAGAGAAAACAACAGAATTTCACTTGTCATCACCTACAGCCCACAACTTAAACCCCTCCAACATATTATCAACAGTCTACAACCTATCCTGGAAAATGACCCCTTACTCTCACAGGCTTTGGGGGAAAGGCCAGTCCTCGCCTACAGACCACCCCTAACCTCAAACAAATTATTTCCAGTAACCACACAGCAGACCTCTATCATATTCACCCAGGAACCCACCCCTGCAATCAACTTTCGTGCCAACTCTGTCCACACATCTACACAAGCGATGTCATCACTGGACCCAACCATATCAGCCACTACATCAGGGGCTCATTTAACTGCACATCCACTAATGTGATCTATGTCATCAAATGCCAGCAGTGCCCCACTGCCATGTATATTGGTCAAATGACAGTTTCTATGGGAAAGAATTAATGGACACAAATCAGATATCTGAAAAGGCAACACACAGAAACCTGTTGGAGAAGACTTTAACCTGCCTGGGATCTTAGTAATGGATCTCAAAGTCACTGTGTTGTGTCAGGTCAATTCCACAAGCCAAATACAAGGGACGCATTGGAACTTAACTTCATTTCCAGGTTTGGGACCCATTGCAAAGGTATGAATAAAGACATTACCTGGCTAGTACACTAAATTCCACATCCTAATGACTTAACCAACCAAACAATGGGTACTTAACATGAACACTCTAATTCACATGTATATACCATCTATATGTTTTGTTAGTCTATAAGGTGCTTATTCATTGTTTTTTAAGTTTTTCCAATTACTCAGTCTAACCCAGCTAGCCCTCTGAATCTCATTAAACAATGTGACTAACAGCTGTCCTATATGGTCTGCTCTCTATGGAGTGGATTGTTTTGGTAAGGTTTGCTTTTCATGTACATGCTGATCTGTGTTTGCATTAGTGGAGGCAGGTCAAAGAGGTGTGGCTTGCACTTGTAGCAGAAAGTGGGGAGGTTTGTGTTGGTCCTTAGTTCCTGGGTGCATTGATTCTACAGTCTCAAATAGGCTCCTCAGAAAACTCTGTTGCCTGCTGTGATGGGGTATCCAACCCCTACAGGACTGGAAAGGGTTAAAATGACCAGGTCTGCCTATTAACTCCACAGGCTGCACCAGAAAGGAGACACATGGAGCAGGGCATTGACGGTTCAGTTGAGTGGGAATTGGAAGGGCTTGTAAAGGCAGGAAGCTGGTGCTGTTGCAGGGAAAGGGTAGGCACTCTCTAAGGCTGAGGAAGGGTTGTTCAAAACATGGCCCTTGGGCTGGATCCAGCCT
Source organism: Pelodiscus sinensis (assembly GCF_049634645.1). Taxonomy (NCBI): domain Eukaryota; kingdom Metazoa; phylum Chordata; order Testudines; family Trionychidae; genus Pelodiscus; species Pelodiscus sinensis. The sequence goes on from NC_134711.1 coordinate 315,265,849, forward strand.
ACCAAGCCATCGGATCCAACCTGCGGACACAGCTAGGATCCCGAGGCAGGCTCCTTGTTTGCCTCACCCCACCCACACGCCACTCAGAAAAGCAGCTGTTGAGCCTTTTCTCTTGCACAACTGTGAGCCTGGAGGGCGGAGGGGAAGACTCCATGAGCCCCGGGCACAATCCCATTAGCTAATGGGGGCTGCCTGTTTCAATAACTGGTAGCACACGAAGCACCACGCCCCCCACTTCAGGCTCATAGTTATTCACACACACGTGGTCCCTGCAACCTGTGCAGGGGTGGGGCAGGCAGGGAAGCTGCTTCAGAAATGTGCTGGCCTGCCGACTGGGAGTCACCCAGAAAAGTCTCCCAGCCACAGCCTGCCTCTGGCAGCCCAGCTCCTCCCTCCTCCAGCCTCTGCCCCCCACTCCTGTCCCCCTACCCCACATAACCCAAGCCCTCTGCCCCCCTCCTGCACCCATACCTCCTCCCAGAACCTACACCCCAATCTCCTACCCCAGGTCCCAACCCAAATCCCTGCACCCCCTTCTGCACCCCAATCTCCTGCCCCAGGTCACAACCCCCTCCTGCCCTAGGTCACATCCCAAACCACTGCACTCCAGTTCCCTGCTCTAGGTCACAACCCAAACCCCTACACCCTAGGTTACAACTCCTTCCTGCTCTAGGCCACATCCCAAACCCCTGCACCCAGTCCAGTGCCTCAGGTCACAACTGCCTCCTTACTCCAAACTCCGTCCCAGACACCACACCACCTGCACCCCAGTCCCTCACTGCAAGCTTCCTTCTGCACCCAACATCCATCTCAGACCCCTGCACTTCCTCCATTAATATCATGGAAGAGGTGCGGCCTGAAACCACTTTCCAAAATCTTGGCGTTGCCCCCACATCAAAAATTATTGCCCACCCTTGTCCTAAGAAGAGGGAGGAGGGCCAGGGGCTGATGCAGAGAGAGAGCAGGACAACCAGAGTGGTTGGAAGCAGTCCAGGGAAGGAGCAGTGAGGTCTGGGAAAGGAAATCCAGAACAGCAAGGAGTAGAGTTCCTGGCATAGAGGGTGGTCTCAGGTTCCTTTACCAGCTATTGAAAATGTGTCAGACTGCAGGGCTGTGAACAGGAAGACCAGCTCACCATGGGAGTGACAGAGCATTGAAGAACTGTCCTCCAAAAGGAGGAAAACACTGGCCAGAGGACTGAGTCATGAAGAGGATGCTGTGGGTCCTGGGACAAGAGAGAGAAGCTGCAGTCCTGCAAGAAACAGTGTGATGGCATGCAACCATGGGAAGGAGTGTTGAGCTCAAACAGTCTCATAATTCTTAAGCCAGTTTCACAGGCCCTGGTTCAAGTTTATTTAATTGTTGGGACTGGCAACACTGCAGTTATTCAGCACAATAAAAGAGCATGTGGCTAAGAGTAAATATATGAAATTAGCATTTGGACAATTCAGGGTGAATGTCGGGTAAAGCTTCCTGAAGTGGAGATCTTAGGTGCTGCTGATTCTCACGATTTAAAGTACAGTGATTATGGCTCCCCCCGGAGTCAGTTTATCCTTGAACTCAGAAGCTACAGCCTGAGGGGATTCCCAGTTCCACTCAGCAACTCTGATTGGCTGCCTTTTCCACTTCCCCACCTCTTGGGGAAGAACAGCCAGTCAGAGCTGTTGCAGGAGGCAAGCAGCGCTCTCCCCCCTTCACTTATCTCAAGGACCAACAGAAGGGAGGAGAAAGATGAAGGAGCAGTAGCCGATACTCTTTCCACAACTGAGGAGGAGAAAACAGAAAAAAGCATAGAAGTTCGGGGTAGCTCCGCTCCCTCCTGTGAAAAATGGGTCTGCCCTTCACTCCTCTTTTTGAATCCTACAACATGAGGCCTGGAGGGGAGGGAGGGAAGGAATCCCCACCAACTGCTCCCCCAAGACTCAGAATGGGGGTCAAATACTTCTGCATTTGCCCCCTTCCCAAATTTGGAGTGGGAGGATGAAGAACCTTTTACATTTGCAGGAGTAGAGCTGGAGCTGGCAGGCAAGAGCCAGAGGCTAGGGTGGATGTGGAGTCTGAGGTAAATGGAGGCTAGGACTGAACTGAGGTGAGGTTGGGGTGAGGATGGGTTCTTGATGATGAGTAGGTCAAAGGGAGCAAGGGGCATGACCTATGTGGACTTTGTTGTATCAGATGGCATTTCATACAAACCTGTGTGATTCAGTGTCACCTAGATCTTCTATCCGAGTGTCTCTCAGGGTACGTCTAGACTACCGCGTTTTGTCGACGGAAGTTTTGTCGACAGATACTGTCGACAAAACTTCAGTCGACAAAGAGCGTCCAGACACATTGAGTTCTGTCGACAAAGCAAGCTGCTTTGTCGACAGAACTCACTAGTCTGGACGCAGTGTTACAGGCAATAACACCTTCTGTCGACAGAGTTCTGTCGACAGAAGGTGTTATGCCTCGTAAAATGAGGTATACCGGCGTCGACAAAACTGCTGAGTTCTGTCAACGTTATGTCGACAGAACTCAGCAGTAGTGTAGACGCTGGTATAGTATTGTCGACAAAAGTCCACTTTTGTCGACAAAACTAGGTAGTCTAGACACACCCTCAGTTGGGGAAGGGAAGGAACATTTGAGCAAGCGAGCAATACAGGAACTGCCACATTTACTTACGGATGGGCAGGAGTTTAAAAATCAAGGTAAGCTCCAACCACAGTATAATCTTTTAAAATAAATAATTAATCATTACTTTGGAGTCCATTTCATTATTTTATCCATTAAAGCCATCCACTAAAGACATAAATGCATGCTTAATATCATGCAATAGGATCAGTTCTGTTTATGTCTATGCCAGTACTCACAATGCACAGAGTTAGTTAAGCACTTGAAAATAGCTTAGCAACAGCAGGGTCTCTTGTGCTGTGAAACAGTCTTTGATAGGAAATGGTGAAAACTCTTATCACATGGATCATTTACCCTGCAGTGGACAAAGAACTTGAAAATGTATTGTAAGAAATGATCCTTCATGACCTGGCTTTTAGATTGGGATATTTAACATTGTAAATCTTTCCCTTCTCTCATTTCTATGATCTCTGCACCATCACTGCAAATCTGCTACAGATTGAGGTGAAGAATGCATCAAGTAGCATAAATAGCATCTTCTCCTGCATAACCACCATTTCAAAGGGCAGGGATTCTGGCATAACGTTTTCAAAAAGGAGACCTTCTGCAATTTGTCTCCTTTTGCTTGGCCTAGCAGTGAGATTACTTCTAAGCTGAGCGCTTGGGCAGCCACCCAGGACTGATTCATATGCCACCCATCTTATTAGCAGAGTGTCCTCAGCAGCCAGCATCATCTATTTCCACTGGTGGTGCACATCCACACCTACTTTAGTGCACATAACAAAATGTATTCTGCATGCGGATGGAAAATATTAGAGGGAACACTGCCCAGCAGACCCCTAATTTGTTGACTTTCTACTCTAACTATTTCCCCAAGTGTATGGTAGGGGTAAATGGCTGGGAAAGACAAGTCTTAGGACAAGAGCCTCTCCTATGAATTGCAGAGCATGTTCATGAGCTTCTATGAAAGCTGTAGGTTCTCAGCTTTTGTAGGTTTTCAATATTTGGCCGTTGTATTGGGCAAACTGGAGAACTGTGGACCTGGATAGCCTGTTATGCTTTGTTTATATATTTTGTATGTGCACTTAGACACATGTAAAATATATAAATGAATAGCCTTTGCTACTGAAAAAAAAGATTCAAGTAAAGTAGGTAATATGGGATATATATTCAGAATTATATTTTAAGCACTCTGGGGGTATGTCTAGACTACATGGCTCTGTCGTCAGAGCCATGTAGATTAGTTTACTAGACATACCCAAATGAAGTGGCGATTTAAATAACCACTTCATTTAAATTAAAATGGCTGCCGTGCTGTGCCGATCAGCTGTTTGGCGGCACAGTGCAGTAGTCTGGACACTCTGCGGTCGACATCAAAGGCATTTGTCAACTGCCCTGGTAAACCTCATCCCACGAGGCATAACAGGGTGGTCCACAAATGCCTTTGATGTCGACCGTGGAGCGTCCAGACTACCGCGCTGTGCCGCCAAACAGCTGATCGGCACAGCACGGCAGCCATTTTAATTTAAATGAAGTGGACATTTAAATTAAATTTACTAGACATTTGGGTATGTCTAGTAAACTAATCTACATGGCTCTGGTGACTGAGCCATGTAGTCTAGGCATACCCTGGGATTTTTTAAAATTTCCCTATTAGGAGCCGTGGGTTTTTGCATATGCACAGTCTGTACTTTAATTACTGTTTATTGAAAAAAAAACTAAATGAGGTTCACAATCTTTGCCACAAACACATAATTGTTAATGCAATTGATAATACTCAACCATGTTTTAAATTAATTCATACTTGACTTATAATAAGCAGCCAATAAAGATCTCAGACAAATGCAAAAATTGACTCTTTCTAAGGACATTGTTCAAAGGTCAATTGTCTACCATACTGTGGATGACCCATTTGTAAGGTCTAATCTACTGGACTTCCTACCTATTTTTTTTCTAACTGACCCTAGCATAGGAAAAATTAACCAAAAGAAAATTAGCTAACAGCTTTCATTTTGGGAAACTTCTAAACCAAATGGTGTTCCTCTAATTTCCTTCCTCTTCAGCATCATTGCTAAAACCTTTTCCATGACAATCTTCTCCTAATCTAACTACTGGAACCTCCCTGTCTCCAAGTGCTCCCATGAAGTCTGCCCCGCATGCTTCAGTTAAAAACATCTTTCTTACTAGACATTTCAGTGTCCTTCCCTCTCATGCTCATCCAGAAATTTCTGCCCTGACTCTATTCTCTGCATCAGATTCCAGCACTTTGTCTTATCCTTCAAGGAACTGCATAGCCTGCATTTCATCTCCTGCCTCCTATTACTTGCATGTGACCTAGGGTTGTAAGATGGTTTAACCTGAAATACTGACCACCCCCCAAAAAAAAAACACCGGGGTTAAAATTCTGTTAAAAAAAAGGAGGGGGAGACCAAAGTTATTGAGTAAAAAAAAAGGACCCCGAGACTTATTAAGCAAAAAAAAATAAAAAATAAAAAAACCCAGCATGGCCCCTTTAAGAACACGGGCTGGGCTCTGCCTCTCCTAACTGGCTGCAGGCAGCCGGCAGCCATCTTCTCTCTCTGCTCCGGACCAGGCAGCTCCCCCCACAGAACCAGGTAAGCAGGCGGAGAGGGGCGGGGGTTGAGCCTAGTTGGTAAGTGTGTGTAGGGTTGCCAGGTGTCTGGTATTGATCCAGAAAGTCTGGTATTTTCGCCTCTTGGCCAGGAAAAAATCTGAAAATACCGGGCAAAAAGGAAGCTTACTAAAAGTGGAAACTTGGACAGATGACCAGGGAGGGGTTTAAATGTATAACTCGAGAATGCCGGGGGGTTATCAGGAAGGCGAAAGCTCAAATGGAATTGCAACTGGCTAAGGATGTGAAGGATAACAAGAAAGGTTTCTACAGGCATGTTAAGAAGAAGGTGATCAGAGAGGGTGTGCAGCCCCTACTGGATGAAGGAGGTAACCTAGTGACAGATGATATAGGGAAAGCTGAAGTACTCAATGCCTTCTTTGCCTCTGTATTCACGGACAAGGTGGGCTCCCGGACTAATGCGCTAAGTGACGCAAGATGGGATGAAGACGGACAGCCCTTGGTGGGTAAAGAACAGGTTAGGAACTATTTAGAAAAGCTAAGCGTACACAAATCCATGGGTCCAGACTTAATGCATCTGAGGGTACTGACGGAGTTGGCAAATGTCATTGAGGAGTCTTTGGCCATTACCTTTGAAAAGTCATGGAGACTGGGAGAAATCCCGGATGATTGGAAAAAGGCAAATGTAGTGCCCATCTTCAAAAAAGGGAAGAAGGACAATCCAGGGAACTATAGGCCGGTCAGTCTTACCTCGGTTCCTGAAAAAATCATGGAAAAGATCCTTAAGGAATCCATTTTGAGGCACTTGGAAGAGAGGAAAGTGATTAGGAATAGTCAGCATGAATTCACAAAGGGCAAGTCGTACCTGACCAATCTGATTAGCTTCCATGATGAGGTAACTGGCTTTGTGGATGTGGGAAAGTCAGTGGATGTGATATACCTTGACTTTAGCAAAGCTTTTGATACGGTCTCCCACAATATTCTTGCCAGCAAGTTAAGGGAATGTGGATTGGATAAATGGACAGTAAGATGGATAGAAAGATGGCTAGAAGGCCAGGCCCAGCGGGTAGCGATCAACGGCTCGATATCAGGATAGCGGTCAGTTTCTAGCGGAGTGACCCAAGGTTCGGTTCTAGGACCGGTTTTGTTCAATATTTTTATTAATGACCTGGATGAGGGGATGGATTGCACCCTCAGCAAGTTTGCGGATGACACTAAGCTAGGGGGAGAGGTAGATACGCTTGGGGGCAGAGATAGGGTCCAGAGGGACTTAGACAAATTGGAGGATTGGGCCACAAGAAATCTGATGAGGTTCAACAAGGACAAGTGCAGAGTCCTGCACTTGGGACGGAAGAATCCCAAGCATAGTTACAAGCTGGTGACCAACCCGCTAAGTAGTAGTGCTTCAGAAAAGGACCTGGGGGTTACGGTGGATCAGAAGCTGGATATGAGTCCACAGTGTGCCCTTGTAGACAAGAAGGTTAATGGCATATTAGGTTGCATTAAGAGGAGCATTGCCAACAGATCCAGAGATGTCATTATTCCCCTTTATTCAGCTTTGGTGAGGCCAAATTTGGAGTGTTGTGTCCAGTTCTGGGCCCCCCACTACAAAAAGGATATGGACTCATTGGAGAGGGTCCAGCAGAGGGCAACCAAAATGATTAAGGGGCTGGAGCATATGACTTATGAGGAGAGGCTGAAGGAGTTGGGTCTGTTTAGTTTGCAGAAGCGAAGAGTGAGGGGGGGATTTGATAGCAGCCTTCAACTTCCTGAAGGGAGGTTCCATAGAAGATGGAAAAAGGCTGTTCTCAGTAGTGACAGATGACAGAACAAGGAGCAATGGTCTCAAGCTGTGGTGCAGGTTGGATATTAGGAAAAACTATTTCACTAGGAGGGTAGTGAAGCACTGGAATGGGTTACCTAGGGAAGTAGTGGAGTCTCCATCCCTAGAGGTGTTTAAGTCTCGGCTTGACAAAGCCCTGGCTGGGTTGATTTAGTTGGGATTGGTCCTGCCTAGAGCAGAGTGCTGGACTTGACGACCTTCTGAGGACTCTTCCAGCTCTATGGTTCTATGATTCTATGAGGGTGTGTCTAGACTACAGAGTTTTGTCGACAAAAGTGGACTTTTGTCGACAAAACTATACCTGCGTCTACACTACCGCTGAGTTCTGTCGACATAACGTCGACCGAACTCAGCAGTTTTGTCGACGCTGGTAAACCTCATTTTACGAGGCATAACACCTTCTGTCGACAGAGTTCTGTCGACAGAAGGTGTTATTGCATGTAGGGTTGTGTCTAGACTACAGGGTTTTGTCGACAAAGCAGCTTGCTTTGTTGACAGAACTGAATGTGTCTAGACGCTCTTTGTCGACAGAAGTTTTGTCGACAGATACTGTCGACAAAACTTCTGTCGACAAAACCCTGTAGTTTAGACGTACCCTGACATTTTAGGTGTCCGGTATTTTCTGATTTGTTTTACCAGACAGGAAGCGAAAATACCGAACTGTCCAGGTCAACACCGGACACCTGGCAACCCTAATGTGACCTGCTGAAGGCCTTGTACCTAGATTCTGTTCTTCTCTCACAAGCAGCTCCCTGCTAGGCAGCCTCATGGCTTTTTCGCCAAATCCCTCTTAGCAGTTTGCTGCTTCTGGCAGGTGATCTCCCTCCCTCTTACCAATCATTCCTCTGTCAATGCTGCTGTTCTCATAATCTACTAAGTGTATATCAAATACCTAAAACCTCACTCATGTCCCTTCCCCCACATTTCTTCCCCTTGTTGCTACTTTAACTCTTCATTTAGTTCTGAACACAGATCAAATAAGGGTCTTTATTCCCTCATGGACAGGGCCCTACCAAATTCACACTACATTTTGGTCAAATTCACCATCATAGGCTTTAAAAAATAGTACAGTGAGCCCTCGCTACTTCGCGGTTCAACCATCGCGGATTCATGACTTCGCGGACTTTTTTCATATATATTATTAAAGAAATATATCGCGGATTTTCCGGAAATTTCGAAAATAGCCGCGATATATGAAGACCCCAAATATTTCATTAATTCCATTAATAATTAGTAATATCTGCTCTTACTGATGGTTCATTGCATTACATATGACATATAATTCAGTACAGAAAGAAATAAAACACGAAAAGAGAATGTGATCATACGATAATTCAGTATACGTAGTAAAATTAAATCGAACATGAAACACAAATCAGATGCAGTCTGACTTTGTCATATTTGAATGGTGTAAGGCTGCTGATGGCTACTACTACAAATGTAATGGATGTGCATCTTTTCCATGAATCTTTTGTATGTATACGTAGTACTGCATCCAATAATATTGTTTGTTGCTTGTCTCCGACCAGTAGCATCTTCTCGCGGCCACTTTGTTTGCCGCTCTCTCGCCGGGTAGATGCTGCTACGTTACTGTGTAACTTTAACCTGTGCTGTGTGTGACTGTTTGAAGTTGAACTTTTTGTTGAACTTTCTGTTTAACCCCTGCAATGGCTCCCAAGCGTTCTGCTTCTGCTAAGGCTGGTAGTGAGCCTAAACGCCACCGAAAAATGATGACGATTGCTGAGAAGGTGACACTTCTCGATATGTTGAAAGAAGGCAGAAGTTACGCGGCCGCAGCCCGCCATTTTGGAGTGAACGAATCCACCGTTCGCTTCATTAAGAAGGACGAGGCGAACATTAGAAAGACGGCTGCCATCACCTTTAGCAGGTCAGCGAAGCGAGTTGTTACTGCTCGTAATAAAACGATCGTCCGTATGGAAGGTGCTTTAGCAATCTGGATTGCCGACTGCCGGAAGAAGAACATAGCCTTGGATACGAACACCATCCGAACCAAGGCTTTGAGTTTGTATGAGAATTTTGTGGCAAAGGAACCTCAAGACGACGATGGCGACCATGCTGAAGAAGACGAAGATGATGTACTAGATGAACCTCAAGCAGGGACATCCACTGATTCCCAGCCTCAGAAACAACGTTTTTCCGCCAGCAAAGGATGGTTCGCGAAGTTTCAGAAACGCTTCGGCCTGAAAAGCGTTTCCCTGCATGGCGAGGCTGCTTCCGCTGACACTACCGCTGCTGAAACTTACGCGAATGAGACATTTAAGAATATTATCACTGAAGGTGGATACAAGCCCGAACAAGTGTTTAATATGGATGAGACCGGCTTGTTTTGGAAGAGAATGCCGTCGCGAACTTTCCTGTTCAAAGAAGATGCCAAAGCCTCTGGCTTTAAAGCATTCAAAGATCATGTTACGCTCGTGATGTGTGGCAATGCTGCTGGATTTTTGCTAAAGCCGGGGCTTATTTACAAATCGAAAAACCCTCGCGCTTTGAGAAATAAAAATAAGAATCTCCTTCCCGTGTACTGGATGCATAATCCAAAAGCATGGATTACGAAGATGCTGACCTCCGACTGGTTCCACCAGCGTTTTATCCCGCAAGTCAGTAAATATCTCTTAGAGAAGGGCTTGCCATTTAAGATCCTTCTCCTTATGGATAACGCTGGTGGACACGCAACTGATCTGTCGCATGAGGGCATTCAGGTTGAGTTCCTGCCACCCAACACAACGTCATTAATTCAACCGATGGACCAGGGGGTTATCAGGGCGTTCAAGGCCCTCTACACGAAGAATACCTTGGCGGATCTCGTTGCGTGTGTGGATGCTGCCCAAGATGATGAGGATGAAACATTCAATTTGAAGGCGTACTGGCGGCAGTACACAATAGCCACGTGCATGCAGAACATCCAGAAGGCACTGAAAGAAATGAAATCTGCTACTGTTAATGCGAGCTGGAAGAAGTTGTGGCCCCAGATTGTTTACGATGACGAGGGATTTACACCTGCTGAGATTCAACACTCTGCAGTACGGAAATCTGTGCAGTTGGCTGCGATAATTGGAGGTGACGGGTTTGGCGACATGACGACTGAAGACGTCGACGAGTTGTTGGACTGCCATTCCCAGCCGCTAACTGACGCAGACCTCGAAGACCTGACGAAATCGGCCAGTGACGAAGACAGTGAAACACAGGAAGAGACCCAAGAAATTGTCGAAGAAACGGGCTTAACATTAGAACGGCTTGCCAAGCTCTGCAACCTTGCGAAGGAGTTGAAAGAATTGTCGCAAGAGTGGGACGAGGATATGGTTCGTTCTCTGCAATTCTGCCACAAAATCGATGAAGACATGACTCCCTACAGGATGCTCTTCGAGCGAAAAAAGAAGCAGCGGCAGCAACTTCCGATCACAATGTTCTTCCAGCCTCGCAAAAAAGAGCCAGTTCCTCCTGCTACTATGCCTTCGGAAGAAATTGAAGAAGTGTCCCAGGAAGAAGTTGAAGAGGTGTCCCAGGAAAAGACACCTCCGTCTGAAGAGACGTAAAATACTATCATTGGCTGCACAGTAGAAGACATCATCAGCTTCATCATCATCATTTCTACTGTGCAGCAAATTCATCGCCATCATCATTCAAGTTTTTCTTCAACTTCTTTCGTGGTGAGTACAGTAACAATCTTTATTTTTTTATACTTTAATATTCTAACATTTTAATATTTGTGCCTGTTTTAGTTTAGGGTACTGTAGTACATGCATTAAGTGTTCTGTACATTAAAGGGTGGTTTGTTAACAGTACTACGTAAAGGGAGGGTTTTAAAAGTCTGAATATACATGTTAAATAAATACGTAAATATGGTGTCCCTACTTCGCGGATTTTCAGCTATCGCGGTCGGGTTTGGAACCTATCTACCGCGATAAACGAGGGTTCACTGTAAACATTATGATTTCAGCTATTCAAATCTAACTTTTCACAGTATTGTAATTGTAGGGGTCCTGACCCCAAAAAGGAATTGGGGGGAAGGGTGGAGTGCAAGATTATTGTAGTGGTAGCACTGCCTTCAGAGTTGAGCAGCCAAAGAGCAGTGGCTGCTGGCTCAGAGCCCCACTTGAAGGCAGAGCTATCACCACCAGCAGCATAATTGAATGACATGGTATGGTATTGCCACCCTTACTTCTGTGCTGCTGCCTGCAGAGTTGGGCCCTCAGTCACCACATGCCATTTGCTGACCACCTCCTAGCACCGAAGGCAACAGTATACAAGTATAAATGATATGGTGACGGCATTCCAACCCATCTCTGCCTTCAAAGTGGGTACCCAGCCAACACCCGCTGCTCTCCTGCCACCCAGCTTTGAAGGCAATTCACACATAAGGGTGGCAATACCACAACCCCTGCTAAATCAACCCTTTTACCCCACTGAAACTCACTTTTGGATCAGGACCTCCAGTTTCAGAAGCTCCCCCCACCCAAGTCTGTGTAGTATGAGAACATAAGAACGGCCATAAGAACCAAAGGTCCATCTAGCCCAGAATCCTGTCTGCTGACAGTGGCCAATGCCAGATGCCCCAGAGGGAGTGAACAGAGCAGGAAATCTTCAAGTAATCCCTCTCCCATCCTGCCTAGTGCAGGGGGCTGGACTTGATGACCTTCTGAGGTCTTTTCCAGCTCTATGGTTCCATGGTTCTATGATCCCGTCACCCATTCCCAACCTCTGACAGTGGGTAGGGAAACCATTCCCAACCATCCTGGCTAATAGCCATTGATGGACCTAAACTCCATGAATTTATCTAGTTCTTTCTTGAACCCTGTTAAAGTCCTGGTCTTCACAACCTCCTCTGGCAAGGAGTTCCATAGTTTGACCATGCTGTATGTGAAGAAAAACTTCCTTTTGTTTGTTTTAAACCTGCTGCCTATTCATTTCATTTGGTGACCCTTAGGGTATGTCCACAATACAGCACTATTTCAAATTAACTGAATTCGGAATAGTTAATTCAAATTAAGCTAATTCAAAATAACGCATCTATACACAAAAACTATTTCAAAATAGCATTTTGCTATTTTGAAATAGCACGTCCGCACTGAGTAGACCCTGAACCGATGTTAAGGCTGGCTGGAACCAGTGCTGGCAGGGCATCAGGATAGGACTTAGTGTGTGGGGCTGCTGCCTGAGGCTAACTGAGCTCCATGCTTAAAGGTACCCTACCCCCATCCCCGGACAGACACTTATCAGGGTTCCCCGCTTGCTTATCTACCTTGATGAGGGACAGCAAAGCAGTCCTGTTTTGGAGTGCCCTGAGTGCCCGCACTCGGGGCACCACAGCACTTGGCCACATGGAGCCAGAGCTGCCCCTGGGCATGCCGGTGCATCTCATGGGGTCGTTGCCATCAGCCCGGCTGCACTTGCTGCAGGCTGCCATCCGGGGTGTCTTTCGGGGGGCTGTCAGGATCCAGGAGGCCCTGCAGGAGAGTGTCCACCCCGAGGAGCCCTCAGAGCCTCCCCGGTCCTCCCCAACGGGGGTTTGTGCCCCATTCCTCCCTCACATCCTTCCACTTACCCCTCCCTAATCCCCCTTCCTGATGTCAAATAAAAGACACATATGTTCAAAAATAGAAACTGGGTTTATTGAACAAAACTGGGATGGGGAGGGGATGAACCTCTGTGGAGACTGGAAAAAGGCGGTGGGAGAGGGGAAGAGAGAGAAGGGTGGGGGAAACCTGAGAGGAGGGAGCTGGAAGGGGGAAGCAAGGGGAAGAAGGGGGAGGGGAAGCTCAGGGCTCAGGGTTGGGGGGGGGGTCTCACCGGACCAACCTGACTTTCATGCAAATCTGCTCCTGGGTTCGTATGTGGCCTTTGGTGGCCAGGCAGGCAGCTAGGGCTGAGATCATGGAAGTTGGGTGCATCCCCCCAAACCTGAATAAGGTCCATGATCTTCACCCTTGATCAGGAAGGTGCCCGCCTTCTCCGGCCCCTGTCAGGCTCCTGGGAGCTGGAAGACTGCTCCTGGGGAACGGTGGATGTCTGGCTGCCAGTGGCTTGCTGGCTCATGTTTTGGGGCCACTGGGTCAGGGGCTCCGGTGGCCACTGCTGGCTCTGGGATGGCAGGTTTGGACCTGGCACAGTCACTGTGACCAGGGTCTACCCCTTTAATGGCTCTGGGGTTGGGGGACAGGAGAGTAAGTTTTCCTGGTTGTGCCCAGAGTGGCCACCAGGGCTCCCTGGGAAGGGCTGGAAGCCCCCTATTTCGAATTAAGTGTCTACACAGCACTTAATTCAAAATAGCTATTTCGAATTTGGTGTTACTTCTTGTAGAATGAGGTTTACCAAATTTGAAATAAGTGCTCCACTATTTTGAATGTATTTCGAAATAGCGGTTTAGCTGTGTAAATGCTATTAAAGTTAATTCGAAATAACTGTTGTTATTTCGAATTAACTTCATGGTGTAGACATACCCTTAGTTCTTATGTTATGGGAACAAGTAAATAACTTTTCCTTATTCATTTTTTCCATAATAGTCATGGTTTTATAGACCTCTATCATATTCCCCCCACTTAGTATCCTCTTTTCTACACTGAAAAGTCCCATTCTTTTTAATTTCTCTTCATATGGCACCTTTCCAAACCCCTAATCATTTTGTTGCCCTTTTCTGAACCTTTTCCAATGCCATTATATCTTTTTTGAGATGAGGCAACCACATCTGTACACAGTATTCAAGATGTGGAAATACCATGGTTTTATATAGAGGCAATAAGATAGTCTCTGTCTTATTCTCTATCTCCTTTTTAATGTCTCTTAACATTCTGTTTGCTTTTTTGACTGCTACTGCACATTGAGTAGATGTTTTCACAAAACTATCCACAATGACTCCAAGATCTCTCTCTTGAGTAGTTATAGCTAAATTAGTCCCCATCGTCTTGTATATATAGTTGGGATTATTTTCTTCCAATGCGCATTACTTTACATTTATCAACTCTAAATTTCATTTGCCATTTTGTTGCCCAAACACTTAGTTTTGTGAGATCTTTTTGAAGCTCTTCACAATCTGCTTTCATCTTAACTATCTTGACTAGTATCATCTGCAAATTTTGCCTCCTCACTGTTTACCTCTTTCTCCAGATCATTTATAAATGGGTTGAATAGGATTTGTCCCAATATGGACCCGTGGGGGACACCATTTGTTACTTCTCTCCATTCTGAAAATTTACCATTTATTCCTACCCTTTGTTTCTTGTCTTTCAACCAATTATCAGTCCATGAAAGGACCTTCCCTTTTATGACATGAGAACTTACTTTACTTAAGAGCCATTTGTGAGAGGCCTTGTCAAAGGCTTTCAGGAAATCAAAGTACACTATATCCACTGGATCCCCCTTGTCCACATGTTAGTTGATCCCTTCTAAGAACTCTAGGGCTACATCTAGACTGGCATGATTTTCCGCAAATGCTTTTAACAGAAAAGTTTTTCCATTAAAAGCATGTGCGGAAAAGAGCGTCTAGATTGGCACAGACGCTTTTCCGCAAAAGCACTTTTTGTGGAAAAGCGTCCGTGCCAATCTAGATGTGGTTTTGCGCAAGAAAGCACTTGCTTTTGCGGAAAAACTTGCCAGTCTAGACGCAGCCTAGTAGATTAGTAAGGCATGATTTCCCATTACAGAAACCATGTTGACTTTCCCCCAAGAACTATGTTCATCCATGTATCTGACATTTTTATTCTTTACTATAGTTTCAACTAATCTGCCCAATATTCATGTTAGACTTACCGGTCTGTAATTGCCAGGGTCACCTCTAGAGCCCTTTTTGAATATTGGTGTCACATGAGTTATCTTCCAGTCATTAGGTAGGAAAGCTGATTTAAAGGATGGGTTACAAAGTGCAGTATAGGGCAAAAGCACACAAAAGACCAGATTTCATGGTCTCTGATGCATTTTTTGTGACTATGAATTTGGTAAGACCCTAGTCATGGAGATCTAGTGCAGTCTGAGACTCTGTAGGGAGCCTATGTGGGTATCCACTTGTGTACCTGTTTGCAGGATAAGGACCTTGCTCTGAGAGGGCCTGTGCCACACCCCATCACCTTCACCAGACCTCCCCATTGACACATGCCTGGATTAGCCTCCATGAGGCAACTGGCAGGTTTGGGGCCAGTCAGTAAAATCCTTGAGGCAGGGACCTTTTGTTTTCAGAGAGAGGAGCTGGGATAGGAGAGCGGAACACCTCTGTGAGCCATGCCCGCCTGAAGTGCTGGAGAGATAAGAAATAATAATGTGTGCTGGGAATAGAAGAGGTCAGAAGTGCATTTTGAATAAGAATCCATTGTGGGCTTTGGTGTGAAAATACATAGGATGACAGGAAGCCGCATCCTACTTTTTTGTTGAATTATTCCTGTTTAGCATGGATGGGCTGCAAAACAACTCTGTGCCTTGGCTGGGGAGTACAGGAGCTGAGATTTGCCACATGAAGCAGCTGTCAAGGTCAGACAGATTTCTGTGTGTGCCCATGTGGACAGAATAACCCCGATAGTGTCATTTTTATTGAAACTGTTAATTTATTTTTATGTAGTCTGTTGAAAATCTTGTCACTAAAAGAACCCAAGTATGTTCCCAGCTCATTTTCATTGATTTGGCATCTTTTAAACAAGTCATACTAGTTTATTTTTTCTGGCAGTGAAAACATCATCTAACATGGCAAATTACATAAGGTGGAATATCCATGTATGAAATTAAGAGAACAAGCTAAGGGTGGAATTCTGAAGACAGCAGACTATTAGAAAGGACCCCAATGTTCATTATTTACAATCCCATCAATCTCTGTCCATGGGCAGTGACAGCTGTCCCAAGACAACAGGGATAGCTACTCAGAAATGCTGACATGTCAGCACTCTCTGAATGGCTAACCCGCTCAGAGGACCTCTTCCTAATGACTTCCCTCTATCAGTACAATGCTTCCTTTATGTAAGAGTGAAACTTTCACTCGGACGTTCTGAGTCCTGTACCCTAGCCAAAGAGCATTATGTAGATTTCAAGTAGCAACTGCTAACCGCTATCTTGACAGTCAGCGTAAGTCCTCAAAGTTAATTTGACACTGCAGGTTACTTTCAGAGAAGTGGTGACTACCCATCATTGTAATACTTTAGATACTTACTCTGTGTGTGTGTGTGTGTGTGTGTGTGTGTGTGTGTGTGTTTGTGTTTGTGTTTGTGTGTACACAACAGTTACCAACAGATATATATTGTTATTCAAGCAAGTAAGGCATTGGTATTTTTAAAAGGCATAGGTAGAATAACAGAGCATCAATTACATTCTGAGTCAACACTTGAAGAAGCAAAACTCATTCAATTTAAAACTATTGGATCATCATATTTTTTGAAGCACAAATGCTGGCAAAATTTATGGAGATAAAGATTGCATAATCTTAACACTCTGCTAAAGAGTCCAGTTGTGGCTCCAGATTCCAGCTGCAGCTCCAAGGCTGATCCCTATCCTCTGGAAGGTCAAAATTTTTTTAATGTAGCATTTTTAATGTGATGGCTTAGATATAGAGTAAGAATTATTAACAGGATTTGTGGTCCATTCCTGATTCAGTCTGAAGCCTACTTACAACAGCACTTATAGGCTGTGTCTACATTGGCACTCTTTTCTGGAAAAGGGATGCTAATGAGACACTTCGGAATTGCAAATGCCGTGGGGGATTTAAATATCCCCCGCAGCATTTGCATGAACATGGCTGCCGCTTTTTTCCGGCTCGGGGTTTTGTCGGAGAAAAGCGCCAGTCTAGACAGGATCTTGCGGAAAATAAACCCTTTTCCGGAAGATTCCTTATTCCTACTTTCAAGCCATAACTCATTATGCCATCACTTTCAAGTAGGAATAAGGGATCTTCCGGAAAAGGGGTTATTTTCTGCAAGATCCCGTCTAGACTGGCGCTTTTCTCCGGCAAAACCCCGAGCCGGAAAAAAGCGGCAGCCATGTTCATGCAAATGCCGTGGGGGATATTTAAATCCCCCGCAGCATTTGCAATTCTGAAGTGTCTCATTAGCATCCCTTTTCCGGAAAAGGGTGCCAATGTAGACACAGCCATAGTCTCCATCTTCTTCTTTCACAGGCCATGGGGAGAACAGGATTGACTGCATTACCCACAATATATATGTCTATTTGCATCAAGACAAATGATTGCAATTAAGTCTCCTGCTTCAGGGCCTCAGTTGGTCACTTGCAACGATCAGGAAGGAATTGGTTTGCCTGATGCACAACTGGCCAGAGGGATTC
Organism: Pelodiscus sinensis; assembly: GCF_049634645.1. Classification (NCBI taxonomy): domain Eukaryota; kingdom Metazoa; phylum Chordata; order Testudines; family Trionychidae; genus Pelodiscus; species Pelodiscus sinensis. The sequence continues at coordinate 315,283,164 of NC_134711.1, forward strand.
TGTGATATTTTTTGGCTTTCCTTGGACACATAACATATTGATCACAGCTGAAGACAGGACATTGGTTTAATATTGGCAGTGTTCTGAAGTGGAATAGAAAATTCTCTTTCTTAGATGCCAGACTGATATCCTGCTTATATGCTCAGGATCCTTCTCTTCTCCCAGTTTGGGGTTGGACAATGATTTCCCCCCAGGATACATAGGCAAGGTGTGACATGCAGAGCCCCCCAATGGCACCTAGCAACAGGTTCACTGTTCATAGTGTCATAGAATCATAGAATACTAGAACTGGAAGGGACCTCAAGAGATCAAGTCCAGTTCCCTGTCCTCATGGCAGGACCAAACACCAGCTAGATCATCCCTTCTAGATGTCTATCCAATCTGCTCTTAAATATCTCCAGTGATGGAGATTCCACAACCTCCCTGGGCAATTTATTCCAGTGTTTAACCACTCTGACAGGAAGTTTTTCCTCATGTCCAACCTAAACCTCCCTTGCTGCACTTTAAGCCCAATTTTTCTCCCTCCTCCTTGTAACACTGTGACAGACTGCTGGCTAGGCCAGAGCTCTGCCACTGTAGCCTGGCTAAAAAGGTTGAGGGGAAACAGCTGAACAAGCCCAGGCCTGAAGAGCTATTAAAAGCAGCTGTGGGCCTCAGTGGGAGAGGGCTATATAAGGCAGAGGAAGGAAGCCAGCAGAGGGCACAGAGGAGCAAGGAGCCAAGGTGTGGCTGAGCGTGCGCCCAGGCAAACAGAGGCGCTAGCTGAATTGACTGTAAGCTTTGTACATAGAAGGTGGTGGGAACTAACAATAAAAGCACGGGTGACTGCACCAGAAGCGTCTCTGGATGATTTGTGGACCACAAGGTGTCCCAGACCAACAGGCCTGAGTGGGGACTCCGCCACAAACACCCTTTTAGGTACTTGAAAACCACTATCTTGCCCCCCTCAGTCTTCTCTTTTTCAAACTAAACAAGCCCAATTCCTTCAGCCTTCCCAAATTGCTCATGTTTTCTAGATCTATAATCATTTTTGTTGCTCTTCTCTGGACCTTCTCCAATTTCTCCACATCTTTCTTGAAATGCTGTGCCCAGAACTGGACACAATATTCCAACAGAGGCCTAATCAGTGCAGAGTAGAATAGAAGAATGACTTCTTGTGTCTTGCTCACGACACTGCTGTCAATGCATGCCAGAATCATGTTTGCTTTTTTTGCAACAGTGTCACACTCTTAACTCATATTTAGCTTGTGGTCCACAATGACCCCTAGATCCCTTTTAGCAGTACTCCTTCCTAGACAGTCACTTCCCATTCTGTATGTCTGAAACTGATTGTTCCTTCCTAAGTGGAGCACTTTGCATTTGTCCTTATTAAACTTTATTCTATTTACCTCGGACATTTCTCTAGTTTGTCAAGATCATTTTGAATTTTGATCCTATCCTGCAAATCACTTGCAACCCCTCCCAGCTTGGTATCATCTTCAAACTTAATAAATGTACTCTCTATGCCATCATCTAAATGGTTGATGAAGATATTGAACAGAATCGGTCCCAAAACAGACCCCTGCAGAACTCTACTTGTTATGCCCTTCCAGCATCATTGTGAACCATTAATAACTACTCTGGGATAATGGTTATGTAAGCAATTATGCACCCACCTTATAGTAGCTCCATCTAGGTTGTATTTCCACAGTTTATTGATAAGAAGGTTATGCAAGAACATGTCAAAAGCCTTACCAAATTAGGTATACCAGGTCCATTGCTTTTCCCTTTTCTACAAGTCTTGATATCCTATCAAAGAAATCTATCAGATTGGTTTGACATGATTTGTTCTTTACAAATCCATGCTGGCTGTTTCCTATCACCTTATTATATTTCAGATGTTTGTAGATGAATTCCTTAATTCATTGCTTGATTATCTTCCCTGGCACAGGAGTTAAACTGACTGGTCTATAGTTTTCTGTGTTGTTCTTATTTCCCTTTTTATAGATATGCACTAAATTTGCCATTTTCCAGTCTTCTGGAATCTCTCCCAACTTCCATGATTTTTCAAAGATGATATCTCCTCTATCAGCGCCTTGAGTATTCTAGGATGCATTTCATCAGGCTCTGTTCTGTGTCAGCAATTCTTAAGAGTCCTGAAAAACTCACTGCACCCAATACATTGATTTCATGGTAGTTATCCAAAATCAAATGACATAACTAACTGTTTATATCATATTGATATTTATAATCATAGCAAGATGTATGTACAGATGATATTTCAGGACTTGTGTGTATGTACTGAAAACGTTTCAAGATTGTCTTGGGCCAAGTTGACAAACAGGTTTCCTCCTGACAAGGGGTAAGTTGATTATCTCTGCCAGATGTAAATTAAGTATGGTAAGTCAATACACTGGACACTACATTTGCTTATGGAACCAAGAGGAGGATGTGAAATGAACAGAGAAGAGTACACCAGTGACCAAGCAAGAGGGCATTTCAAAGGGTCACTGGACCCTAATGAGGATATTTAGCCATCCATTCAAAGAGGAATCTCAAGAGTGCAGTTTGAGTATATCAGGAATGGATGAGGAGCCTTGAGAGGAAAGGCAATCCTGTGCTCAGCCTACGACCATGTGATTATAATATGTACCTTTCCACATATTAATAAAACAACAACCTAAAATCCCCCTGTCTCTTCTTAGCTCTGCCTTTCCCTTTTTATAATAATACTAATATTTCTGTTTCAGAGAGAAACAGCTAAAAGTGATTAATTGTGTAATGTTCAAAGTGAGAAATAAGAATGATGGATGTATGCATGGGATTTGGGCTTATTAGTCTAGAGATGAGTGAAGGGGGATTTGATAGCAGCCTCCAGCTACCTGAAGGAGGGTTCCAAAGAGGATGGAGAGAGGCTGTTCTCAGTGGTGACAGATGACAATGAGGAGCAATGATACCAAGTTGCAGTGGGGGAGATTTAGGTTGGATATTAGGAAAAACTATTTAACTAGAAGGGCGGTGAAGCACTGGAATGGGTTACCTAGCAAGGTGGTGGAATCTCCATCCCTAGAGATTTTTATGTCCCAGCTTGACAAAGTCCTGGCTGGGATGATTTATTTGGGATTGGCCCTGCTTTCAACAGGGGATTGGACTTGATGACCTCCTGAGGTCTTCCAACCCTATGATTCTATGATTCTAAACCCCTTGAAGGGCATGGAAAGTTCATGAAAACTTGGATCTTGGTTTTAACACAAAACCAGCAGCTCTGTCAAAGTCCTTGGGAGAAAAGCTACTTTATTAAATAAGAAAAGTAACCAGTGATAAGTGTAAACCTTGAGTTATGCTATGAAACCATCATGTTTATCATCAGAGGCCAAGTTTTAAGAGACAGCTAGGAAGGATAATAAGTGAAAACAAAAATGGTTACACAAGTAAAAGAAAACACTAGTTTCACTTATATAATACTTCAATGTTGTGATTCTATAAAAGACTGATCCAGAGTTGTGCCAGTAAAGTTGTTTGCACACTGACTCTTTGGGGACAGCTTACCTGTAAATTTCTGTGAGTTTCCAATGATAGGGGCTGGACACCACAAGGAAGACTGAGGATCTGGAGATTAGTATGTGCCTCTCGCTAGAGTCACAGAGAGGACAAGGCCTGATGAGACAGAGTCAGTGCTGATGTGGCCAGAAGCTTTGGGTTTCAAGGAGCTTAGTGACAGCAGGCACAGCCACAACTGTTTCATTCTAAGGGAAGGGGGTAGTGTGGTAATTCACCACTCTGGGTACCTTTGGGGTGTATCAAACAAGGACTTTGGGGGGGGGGTTGCTTTCTTCTGCAGCATGGAGCGTGATTCAACTGCTAGCATCATCTGAGCATATCTGACTGAATCAATGCCCTTCCTACAGTTAATCAATACGATTGTAGGAGCCTCAGGCATTGGTGGCAGCTCCATCTCTCCTCTTCTCTGCCTGCTGCACATCACACTGTTTATTTTCCGGAAGACTGAAATGCCTGGGACTAACTAGAACCCTTGGGGTCAACATAAGGTATCTAGGTGAAATTTAATGGCCTGTGATATACAGAGCTTAGACTGTGATTTAGTGGCATCTTCGGGCATGAAATTATGAACTGCAAACTACAAATGTACCCAGCATTGCTCGGATCCCTAACTCAATTTTGTTTTGTTGTTTTTTGGGGAAAAAAATGTACATGCTTTATTTAAATCATTGTTCTGGGGTGGGACTGGAGATGAGGGGCTTAGTATGCAGGCTTCCATAGGGAGAGAGCACTACCCCAGCCCTTTCTATCTACAGCAGCTTAGGGGCAGGTAAAAAGCGCATCTCCATTGTTGATGCAGTTCCAGTGAGCACATTGGGAGGTGCATGTACCCCCAGCTGTTGCCAGGTCCAGGTTTGTCTGCCCCCTGCACTCCCCAGCCAGAGTGAGGAAAGCAGCACACTGTGCACTTTCCCCTCACTTCCTGATGAAGGGGAACAGCTACCAATGTTCTTGTATGAACTGGGAAGGAGGGGAGCTTCAGCCCAACCCCCAAAGGGAGTCTGGTGTGGGGGAGAGTCTCGGGGCTGCAGAAGTCACCTGCCTAGTGATTCTATCTCTTTTCTGTTTGTTTTCTTGAGAAGCAATCCCATTCCAGGCACATGCCATTTTCTGGCACAAGTGAAACCCTGACCTTCTTTAAGTTAGGATAAGTGGAAGCTGCATATCGAATTTGGTGGTCCTAGCTCTTACCGTTTAGGAGGAGTTCTTGAACAGACAGACTTGTAGACAGACACACCAACAGACAGATTGACAGATACCAAAATCTCTATATAAATGAAGGAAACCCATATTATTAGTGCTGTATTTATATTAAAACTGACCATTCTGTCCTATCCTAGTTTTTATAACATACCTGTCATTATGGTACATTGTCATTGTACAACTTTTAAAAAAGCAAAACCATAAAACTCAAATTTAAAATGTAGTTGGATTGCATATAATGGGCATTCATCTATTTGCCCTAAGAGCTTATATATGCATCTTCTAGCATAATAGATATCAACCAGACCAAGAGAGTCACATTAGAAATCTTCTGAAATATACCAAAAAGCTTCCAAATTTTACAGATTAAGCCATCTGAGAATTCTCCTCTACCATATCAGAAAAGAGGATCCACCTTGATTAATAGCCAGTAAATTTCACTTTCAGTCTGTAGATGAATTCATCTATTGTAAGGTTTTTATTGTGGGAGAGGAAAAGGTAAATTGGAGCAGGGTAGAGAGAGGTCTGCACTGTTCCACTTTTTGACCAGAACCATTTTAGATGAGATAATTAGTCGTCAATGCCAATGTTGATGGAAAAAGGCAAATGTAGTGCCCATCTTTAAAAAAGGAAAGAAGGACAATCCAGGGAACTCCAGTCCAGTCAGCCTTACCTCAGTCCCTGTAAAAATCATGGAGGGGATCCTCAAGGAATCCATTTTGAAGCACTTGGAAGAGGGAAAATGATCAGGAATAGTCAGCATGGATTCACAAAGGGCAAGTCATCCTGACCAATTTGATTAGCTTCTATGATGAGGTAATTGGCTCTGTGGATATGGGAAAGTCAATGGATGAAATATACCTTGACTTTAGCAAAGCTTTTGATATGGTTTCCTAAAATATTCTTGCCAGCAAGTTAAGGGAGTATGGATTGGATAAATGGAGTTTTAGATGGATAGAAAGCTGGCTAGACCGTCGGGCCCAACGGCTAGGGATCAACGGCTCGATGTCAGATTGGTGGTCGGTTTCTAGCAGAGTGCCCTAAGAATAGGTTCTTGGACCAATTTTGTTCAACATCTTTATTAATAACCTGGATGAGGGGATGGATTGCACCCTCAGCAAGTTTTCAGATGACATTAAGCTAGGGGGAGAGGTAGATACTCTGGAGAGCAGGGATAGGGTCCAGAGTGACTTGGACAGACTAGAGGATTGGGCCACAAGAAATCTGATGACATTCAACAAGGACAAGTGCAGAGTCCTGCACTTGGGACAGAAGAATCCCAAGCATTGTTACAGGCTGGGAATTGAATGGCTAATTAGCAGTTCAGAAGAAAAAGACCTGGGGATAACAGTGGATGAGAAGCTGGATATGAGTCAACAATGTGCCCTTATAGCCAAGAAGGCTAATGGCATATTAGGGTGCATTAAGAGAAGCATTGCCAGCAGATACAGAGAAGTGATTATTCCCCTTTATTCGACTCTGGTGAGGCCACATCTGGAGTATTCTGTCCAGTTCTCAGCTCCCCACTATAGAAAGGATGTGAACGCATTGGAAAGGGTTCAGCGGAGGTTGACCAAAATGATTAGGGGGCTGGAGTGTATGACCTATGAGGAGAGACTGAGGGATTTGGGTTTGTTTAGTCTGCAGAAGAGAAGAGTGAGGGAGGATTTGATAGCAATCTTCAACTTCCTGAAGGGGGGTTCCAAAGAGGATGGAGAAAGGCTGTTCACAGTAGTGATAGATGGCAGAACAAGGAGCAATGGTCTCAAGTTACAGTGAGGGAGGTCTAAGTTGGATATTAGGGAAAACTATTTCACTAGGAGGGTGGTGAAGCACTAGAATGGGTTATCTAGGGAGGTGTTTAAGACTCGGCTTGACAAAGCCCTGGCTGGGTTGATTTAGTTGGGGTTGGTCCTGTCTTGGGCAGGTGGCTGGACTTGATGACCTCCTGAGGTCACTTCCAGCTCTGTGATTCTACGACATAGATATGTATTTCTCTATTCACCGTTTGTCAATAAGTAAGTTGACACTTGTAGGAACTGATGCGTTATAAGTCCTCCCATTTCCTGCTCTTAAGTTGAAATTTGTGCAAATGGAAGTCAGCTGTGGGGAAAAAAATTCCCTGCTTTAAATTGTTTCACTATAAGTCCAAGTTGGACTGTATCTTGGACTTACAGCGAGGATGGCCTACACCTAGAAATTCAGTGTTTAAGCATTTCAACATCCATGCATAGTGCCAGTGTGTCTCTCTTTTTCCTTCTATTACTCCAGAATCTTTGCCAAGAATGTGGTTTGACATCAGCTCAACGTAGGAAAATGAGCTGTGTTCAGCAAACATGTTAGTTAATGTGTTAATTAAGATGTCTATAAGCACCACTTAGCATCTAGTATAGGAAAGGACAGCAGTGCTTAAAATGTTAGCCTTCTATGGTTGACCAAGATATTAAATCCTGTTTTGAAATGTGGATGCTGGAACTATAATGTCTCATTATATTTTCTATTCAAAGGTAGTACCACCCCCTGTTTATCCACCCCAGGTTTGCCTTAGCCATCTGAACTACAATATTGCACCAAGAGCTCATGTTTAGTCAGCTACCTGCTGCAACCCCTAAGGCATTGCCAGTGTCATAGTATTTCTGCATATACTCGGCCATCTTACAAGTGTGACCTATCTGGTTTATATTTAAATGTCTGACCTGCCTTTGGCTTGTGAATATGTTTGTACAAATGAGCTTACCTTATCAAACAATCCAGATTGATCTATATAAAGAACATGTCCCCAGATTTACTTACCACTCTACCAATTTTTGCCATCTGCAAATTTGACCAGATCTGATTTTATGTCTACTTCCAGAATCACCACCATTGGATGGCTTGAAATTCAGTGGACGCTGACTTCTGTTATTGAGAAATCTTCTAAGTTATTTTAACTGTCCTTAAAATCAGTGACAAACTTCATTTCTTGTATTTCAAATGATATAACCAGACTAATCAAAACTACAGTTTCTAGCTTTGATTGATAGTTCCTGATTATGGTTAATAGATATAGTTTCATATCCTCCAGAGCCACAACCATGCTGCATAAAAAGTCATGTTTCATGACTGTGATATCAAACGAGTGATGCAATTGACCCTCTCTTTGTCAATTGAATAACAAAGCAAAACATTTGAGTTGCCAAAAGGATTTCAACACATATGCCTCTGGCATTTTTCAAATTTTACTTTTTTCTTAAGAGCTTAAATGTGATATATAAAACTCCTTGTTGTGCTCATTTTAAAACATACTGCATTACTAGTTGGTTTTAAATAGAAAAATCAGATAGAATAGCAGGATTATTTGCTTCCAAAGTAAATTAAACTATATCAAATTAAGATCATTTAATTCTGAAAGAGTGTCCACACAGTGGTTTAATGCAGTCTATCTAATCCACTTTATAGTCAGAGTGTTAGTTTCTTTGGATTAATTTTGCAGTGTGTGCCGATATAGACTAGCCCAGATTTGTAAACTGACATTGTTAACATGGATTTTTCTATCTGAGGGTATGTCTACACTACAAAGTTAGTTCGAACTAACGGACGTTAGTTCGAACTAACTTTCATAGGCACTACACTAGCGCTCCGCTAGTTCGAATTTGAATCGAACTAGCGGAGCGCTTAGTTCGAACTAGGTAAACCTCATTTTACGAGGATTAAGCCTAGTTCGAACTAGCTAGTTCGAATTAAGGGGTGTGTAGCCCCTTAATTCGAACTAGTGGGAGGTTAGCCCTCCCCAGGTTTCCCTGGTGGCCACTCTGGCCAACACCAGGGAAACTCTATGCCCCCCTCCCGGCCCCGGACCCCTTAAAGGGACACGGGCTGGCTACGGTGCCCGTGCCAGGTGCAAGCCTGCCAGCACCCAGCCAGCAGACCCTGCACCTGGCACGGCACAGAGCCACCCACCCGATGCCCCCCAGCCCACCCCCTCTTCCCGGGACCAGGCTGGCGGCTCCCGGGAGCTTGCCCTGGACCGCAAGAGGCGGGCACCTTCCTGGGCTAGTGCGGACATCGTGGACCTCGTCCACGATCTCCGCACTAGGCACAGGAAAGTGGCCGTCTAGGGCAGGAGAGCTGCCAGCCTGGCCACCCAGGAGCAGGTGTGCATGAAAATCAAGGGGGTCCACTGAGACCCCTGACCCTGAGCCCTGAGCTTACAATGGCCGTCCTGGGTCAGAACAAAGGTCCATCTAGCCCAGTAGCCTGTCTGCCGACAGCGGCCAACCCTAGGGACCCTGGAGGGGATGGACCGAAGACAGTGACCAAGCCATTTGTCTCGTGCCATCCCTCTCCAGCCTTCCACAAACTTTGGGCAGGGACACCACTCCTACCCCCTGGCTAAGACCACTCCATGGACCCAACCTCCATGACTTGATCTCACTTCCCTTTAAACTCTGTTCTAGTTGTAGCCTTCACAGCCTCCTGCAGCAAGGAGTTCCGCAGGTTAACTATTTGCTTTGTCAAGAAGAACAACTTTCTCTTACTGGTTTGAAGCCTGCTACCCATTCCTTTCCTTTGGTGTCCTCTAGTCCTTCTTTATGGGAACTCAGGAAGAACTTTTCTGAATGCATCCTCTCCACCCAACCCCTGCTTTTAGAGACCTCTATCCTGTCCCCCCTCCGTCTCCTCTTTTCTAAGCTGAACAGTCCCAGTCTCTGTAGCCTTTCTTCATCTGGGACCTGTTCCCAACCCCTGATCATGTTAGTTGCCCTCCCTTCTCCCAGCCTTTCTCTTCCCCTCTCCCACCTCCTTTTCCCAGTCTCCCCCAGTTTTGTTCAATAAAGACAGAGTCAATGTTGGAAGAAACGTTATCTTTATTTTGTACATCAATAATAAGGGGGGCTAGGGAAGGGTAAGTGGAAGGAGGTGAGGGAGGAATGGGGTACGAGCCCCCGATGGGGAGGACTGGGCTGGCTCTGCGGGCTTCTGGGGGTGGAAGCTCTCCTGCAGCCCCCCGATTGCCCCCTCTCCCCAGATGGCAGCCTGCGGCAAGTGCAGCCGGGCTGATGGCCGAGTGGTGTGATGTGCCCAGTGTGGGTACTCCGGGCACTTCAAGCCAGAACTTCTTTGCAAGCGGGGCACCCCTTAGAACTGTGTGTCCGGGGTGGGGGTCGGGACCCTTTAAGCGCAGCCCTCGGCTAGCCTGAGACAGCATCTCCACGCTCTAAGTCCTCCTCTTATGCCCTGCCAGCACTGCTTCCGGCCATCCTTAAGCCCTGTTCAGAGTCCACTCAATGTGGACTTGCTAGTTCGAATTAGCAAAATGCTAATTCGAACTACTTTTAGTTCTAGACGCGTTAGTTCGAATTAGCTTAGTTCGAATTAACTAATTCGAACTAAGTTAGTTCGAACTAACTTTGTAGTGTAGACGTACCCCAAGGTCTCACGAAGGGACCTAACTTCCCCCATCCTGATTTTACTCTTTTCCCTTTGCTTGTTCAGCAACCTTTAATGTATTTCTTGTGATTGTTCTTCAGTCCATTTCCCATGTTATTGGTGTTATGGGTGATTTCCCATTTCAGGTAGTATAAAAGTTGGCAGAGGCCATTTGTTCAGCACCTTCCTGCTCTGCAAGGTGATTATCCACGCTGTGATTGGGACACATGGACTGTGTTCATCTTTTTTTAACTTTTTTTTTACCAGTGCATTTATTTTTACTTGGGATTTTAAGGCCATCATTCTATTCTCACACCCCACTACTGCCCCCTCACAGGCATAGTGGGACCAGACCACAGTTCTGCCACAATAGACATTGATGCTGAGTCCCCACTTAAAGGGTCTGCACTTTTCACATGCCATGGAGCTGGGCTTCACACGACCCTCTGCACTCAGTTCTGTTGCCGGCAAGAGTAATTCTCAAGTCCAACACTGGGTTCTGTAAATACAAAACTCGCTGCACAAGTCTCTGTCAAACACAAGCAGTTTATTTCTTGACAGTTTTCAGCTATACCCCTTAACTAAAAGAACAACATGATAGGAAAAGTGGCGACTTACGTCACTTCTGCAAGCTGGGAACCCTGTTTCAGCTGTGGATAAGTCAGAAGGTCGTCTAGGTTTCCAAGGCACCAGTACCAGAGTCCATCGGTGAGGTCCAAATTGCTATACTGTGGTGCAGCTTTAAATACAGTGTCTCCACCTTGTTTTGAAGTATGGACATTTCTGGGGGTTATGTATTACTTGCTAATGTATGGCTCAGCTGTTATAACTATCAATCTGATACTACTTGTCCTTTGACCTCGTTTACATGATCAGTACAACTGGGTAAATAAGATTGTTATATGTCTTGCCCTTATCTATAACTTGTTCTTGCTACAATGGTACCACTACTTACCTTAAATGGTGTGTGTTCCTAGAGGCTTGTTTCTGGCTCATCAGATATACGGGAAGAGGGGTGGGAATGTGTGCCTCACCACCCCTACACTTCACATGTACAGAGCTCTTCTGCAATTAAACTCCTACAAGTTCAGCACTGGCTGTTGGGAGAAAGGGAATGGGACAAAGCACAGAAGGTATAGGGAAGTCTGAAGGTGTTCTAGACAGGGGTGAGACTAGGCCAGGTGAGAGTCTGAAGTCAGGCTGGTGCACCCTTGACATGAGAACATCAACCATTCTCTATAAGGTGGGGTTCGAATGAAGCAGCCATGGGTTCTACAACTGTTCTGAAGATGTAGAACAGCTGTGCTGCTTGGAGGTGCATGATAAGATTTTTTCCCTATCTGGCACCAGCAGTGTTATCACATTGCTCAGTCGCTGAGCTGAACTTAGGATATGGTCCAGAAGAGATGGAATATGCAGTTTTGAATAAAACTTCATGGAGAGACTTAATTTGTTCCCCAAATGATATTAAATATTTTAAACAAGCCCATGCCAGCCCATGCCAGCTGGTGTTCTTCTCTATTCGCATTGATTTTCTTTTTCTTGGCTTTCCTTCTTCACCTCTCTAACCCCTCATATTCCCTGGTTTTTGTTTTTTGTTTTTTTGTTACATGTTATAGAAAATCTTTCCAATCTACTAGAATTATTTGAAGGGGTCAATAAGCATGTGGACAAGGATGATCCGGTGGATATACTAAACTTATATTTTCAAAAAGCCTTTGACAAGGTCTCTCACCAAAGGCTCTTAAACAAAGTGAGCTATCATGGGATATGAGGAAAGGTCTCATGGAGCAGTAACTGGTTAAAAGATAGGAAACAAAGGATAGGAATTAATAGTGAGTTTTCATAACAGAAAAAAGGAAATAATGCTGTCCCCTGGGGGTCTATATTGGGATCAGTACTATTCAACATATTCATAAATGATCTAGAAAAAAAGGGGTAAACAGTGAGGTGGCAAAATTGGCATAGTATACAAAACTACTCAAGCCAGTTAAGTCCAAAGCAGACTGCAAAGAACTATAAAAGGATCTCACAAAAGTGGGTGTCTGAGCTATAAAATGGCAGATGAAATTCAGTGTTGAAAAATACAAAGTAATGCACATGAGAAAACATAATTCCAACTATAGATATAAAATGATGGGGTGTAAATTAATTGTTATCGCTCAAGAGAGAGAGCTTGGAATTCTTGTGGATAGTTCTCTGAAAACATCCACTCAATGTACAGCAGCAGTCAAAAAAAGCTACCAGAACATTAGGAGGCATTAAGAAAGAGATAGATAATAAGACAGAAAATATCACATTGGTGCTATCTAAAATGAGCTATATTGGAATTGGAAAAGATTCAGAACAGGGCAACAAAAAGGGATATGGAACAGCTTCTGTTTGAGGGGATATACATAAGATTGGAAAAGAGACAACTTGGGGAGGATATGATACTATAAAATCATGATGGACGTGGAGAAAATAAAAAAAAGAAGTGTTATTTACTACTTCTCATAACACAAGAAGTGGGAGGGGGCACCAAATTAAATTAATAGGTAGCAAGTTTAAAACAAAAGGAAGGAAGTATTTTTCTCACAATGCACAATCAAGCTGTACAAATCTTTGTCAGAGGGTGTTGTGAAGACTAGCTTTTTCAAAGGAGCCAAAAAAGAACTAGACAAATTCATGGAGAATAGAACATAAGAACGGTCATAATGAGTCAGTCCAAAGGCCCATCTAGCCCAGTATCCTGTCTTCCAATAGTGGCCAATACCAGATGCTCCAGAGGGAGGGAACACAACAGGTAATCCTCACGTGATCCATCTCCTATCATCCATTCCAGATAGACAGAGGCTAGGGACACCATTCCTACCATCCTGGCTAATAGCCATTGATGGACCTAACCTCCATGAATCTATCGAGCTCTTTTTGAACCCTGTTAAAGTCCTAGTCTTTACACCCTCCTCTGACAAGGACCCTCAATGGCTACTAGCTAGGATGGACAGGAATGGCATTGCTAGCCTCTCAGTTTGTTAGAACCTGGGATTGGGTGACAAAGGATGGATCACTTGATGATTACCTGTTTTGATCATTACCTCTGGGACACCTGGCATTGGCTGCTGTAGGAAGACAGGGCATTGGGCTAGATGGAGTTTTGAATGATGCACCGGCAGCTGTCCCATGGAATAAAATATAGCTCTGTAGTTGCCTGGTTTTGATGTGAAACCAGGTGACATTGTGCAGTTCAACTTTCAATGTTTTTTTTCTGAGTTTTTGCTAGAGGCGCACTTGAGACACAGCATTTGGGTTTTAAAGACCTCCATATTCAGGTATGTTTGCATTAGAGACTTTGGTTTGGCCCATTATGGAGCCTACAGTGTTTGAATCCAGATTTAAGTTCTCATTTTGAGCCCTGAAAAGTTTCTGGACAGATGATTGTGGCCCATTAGGAAATACGGGTATGAAAGAGATGTAGTATTGGCCCTAATAATATTTTCCATAAGTCAGATTTGTTTAAAAATGTGCTGCAGAATCATAGGGCAGCGCTGTTCCATTCCATGTATTCATAGTGAATTCTAAAACTTTTTATAGTTTTTGTTTCCCTCCTCTGTCCTTTCTTCAGTTTGTCCACATATTTATTGAAGAGGGGCACCCAGAACTTGACACTACTTCAGCAGAGACGTCACCAGTGCAGAGTAGAACATGCTAATTGTGTCCTGCCTTCACTCCACTTCCCTATGATTCCTGCCACCACAGGAAGTGCAGAAGGGACGACTTCTGCCGCTGCCCCATGCCAGGAACCCCAGTAATCCCTGAGCCTGCGTCCCTTGGAGGGATGATGTTATGAGGGGTAAAGGGCAGGGTGGTAGTGGGAAGGGGCGGCATTTGGGGACAGGTTCGGACATGCACCCCTAGACTGCCAGATCTCCCAGCCTGGATTCTGAGGTAAACAGGATGAAGTTTAATAAAGACAAATGCAAAGTGCTCCACTTAGGAAGGAACAATCAGTTGCACACATACAGAATGGGAAGCGACTGTCTAGGAAGGAGTACGGCAGAAAGGGATCTAGGGGTTATAATGGACCACAAGCTGAATATGAGTCAGCAGTGTGATGCTGTTGGAAAAAAAGCAAATATGATTCTGGGATGAATTAACAGGTGTGTTGTGAGCAAGACACGAGAAGTCATTCTTCCACTCTACTCTGCACTGGTTAGGCCTCAGTTAGAGTATTGTGTCCAGTTCTGGGCACTGCATTTCAAGAAAGATGTGGAGAAATTGGAGAGGGTCCAGAGAAGAGCAACAAGAACGATTAAAGGTCTAGAGAACATGACCTATGAAGGAAGGCTGAAAGAATTGGGTTTGTTTAGTTTAGAAAAGAGAAGACTGAGGGGGTTCATGATAGCCGTTTTCAGGTATCTAAAAGGGTGTCATAAGGAGGAGAGAGAAAACTTGTTCATCTTGGCCTCTGAGGATAGAACAAGAACAATGGGCTTAAACTGAAGCAAGGGAGGTTTAGGTTGGACATTAGGAAAAGTTCCTAACTGTCAGGGTGGTCAAACACTGGAATAAATTGCCCAGGGAGGTTGTGGAATCCCCATCTCTGGAGATATTTAAGAGTAGGTTAGATAAATGTCTATCAGGGATGGTCTAGACAGTATTTGGTCCTGCCATGAGGGCAGGGGACTGGACTCGATGACCTCTCAAGGTCCCTTCCAGTCCTAGTATTCTATGAATCTATGATTGTGAATATTCTCTGACCCACTGATGACAGTTTGAGACCCCTGGTCTAGGTGTGCTGTGTCCTGCCACGGGTGCAAGGGATTGGACTTCATGACGTGTAGAAGTCCCTTCAAATTCAGTGATTCCTGTGGGGAGTCTGCTCTGAATAAGCTCTTGGCTCAAAATCATACAGGGAAAGAGAGGACCGCATGGAGGAGGGGAGAGAGCAGAGGATGATTCCCTGGGCTTGTCCCCTTATCCTCCATATGGACCATATCCCAGTGAAGGGGAAGAGTGGAATGCAAGAGGACTTGTGAGTGTTATTTCACTTACCTGAGTGGTGCAACTAAAGATTCTCGCCCATGCCTGGTGACTTTGGCTAAGTACTGGGCTGTTAATTTATCCCTCAGCCTCTAACATTGCAAGAGAGGATTTCAAATATTTTCCCCAGTCCCACCCTTGCATGTGACCAGCTATGCAGAAACAAATGAGTATCCTACCTGCACATACAGGACTGCTTCCGCAATTACTGGCACCTCTTAAAGAACAGGCTGAAAATGTGATGAATTATCAACAGAACAATTAAGCACCATGCTCCAAAACAAAGTAACATTACGCCGCAGGATGCTCAGAAACATGTAGCTGATCTGCACCCCTAATGCTACAAATGCTACTTAGAGGAATATCTATAAACAAATGCTGCATTGTCAGTCTACAACAATGAAGAATAATTTTCATTCCTTGAGCAGAAGAGTGCCAATTATAATCTAATTCAGCTCAGATTAACTGTGTTTTGATGACATTTTCATTAACCCCCAAAAATAAATTTATTAGCCAAGTATACTATGTTGTGACTATAGCACTAATGCTAATAAGGAGGCTGTTTAATTGCCTTAATGCAGCATTTCAAGCACAGTTACAAGATACTTTTATAAAATTAAGAGTGAGAGTGAATAAACAGTATACAAACATCTGTGACGGGGTGTCCGCCCCACATAGGACTGATGGAAAGGGGTGTTAAGATGGCCAGGTAGGTAGGCCTAGAGGAGAAGCCCATGAGCAGGAAGCTAATTGAGAGGCTATGCAGGAACTGGCAGGGCCTATAGAGCCAGGAAGCTGGCCACAGATGAGGGCTGCTGCTGGGGAAGGACATTCATGCCCTGGGAACCAGGAGAAGGGTTTGAAGCTGGTACATCTAGAGAGAGGAAGGAGCTAGAGTGGTAGGAAACAGTTCATGGAATGAGCTGCGAGGAATAGGAGAGGAAAGCCCAGAAGTGTTGAGTATAGGATCACTGGACTGGAACCCAGAGTAGAGGGAGGGCCCAGGTTTCCCTACCAACCACTGACTAGTTACAGGGCACTAAACTGTGTCAATATGGGAGTTTCAAGAAATTTGAACGAGTGAATCCAAGAAGGGGGAACAATGACTCACCTAGATACAAAGCAGATGCTGCACTTCCAGGAGCAAGAAAGGGGCTGCAGACCAGAGAGCCAGAACAGCAGAGTGCAAGCCCAGGAAAGGGGCATTGGCCTGAAGGGCTAATCCCTGGGGGGCCCAGAAGAGGTGCCAGCCCAACTGTGAGCAGAATCCCACACAAAAGTCACTCCTCATGATTTCCAGGTGAGCTGTTAATAAAGGCTCATAATGTATCCCAGGGGGTTAAAATCCTTTCTGTTAAGAATGTTCATGGGAAGCCTTCAAAGACTTATCTAATTTCTTGTCCCCTTCAGATAGAGTTCACAGCCTATGTTGCTGGGTGTGGTCTAGGGAAAAGAGAACAGGGGTTCTGTGTGTGTACGCATGAGTGAGTGAGTGAGTGAGTGAGTGAGTGAGCCAAACCTGGCCAATCCATATACATAGAGGCAAAATATACTTGTGCTTTATGGCTCAGTGCAACAAGTCAGTGCATGCACTCTACTGAAAGGAATCAGTAGGAAGTCAATGGATGACAGCATCACAACAGTGGCTACATCTAGACTACAATGTTTTATTGGAAAAAGGTACGGAAAGTGTGCTGTACAATTTGCGTACCTTTTTCCAATAGTTTTGTCGGAAGAGGCTTTTCCAAAATTTGGCCTGTTTACAGTAGGCCAAATTTTGGAAAAACCTCCTCTTTCAAAAGAGCCCTTCTTCCTCAGAATGAGGAAGGCAGGGCTTCCGAAACAGCGCGTCTGCTCTTCCGTAGTCTACATGTAGTCAGTAAGATATGTGGTGAGATTGCATAACTTCAAGCCACTTCCACTAACCTCCGAAGCAACCTCATAAACATATTGTCCTTTATCTTACCCATTTACTTTCCCCCTGTTTTTGTCTTCCCTGTCCTTGTCTTATTTAGATTTTAAACACTGCAGGGAAGGGAATCCACCTTTACCTGTACTGAAATCCCATTTTACAATGGCAGATGTTCAGTGCTTAGCACATCTGAAATTCAGGGAAGTTGTTTAAGAACTTAAATATGGATTTAGAAGCTTAAGTTTCTGCTCTGGATTTTCAGAATCTTGATTGTAAAAACTTCCCTCCAAGAGCCCAATCTAACGGCCCTTTGTAGCCAGTGGGAGTCCTGAAGTTGGATCAGACCCCCTGCACCATGATCATTTTTGTTGGTATCATGACCATGAGGGTTAGCCAGCAACCTGGGGACTAAGGGGTTAACTGTCCTTAAGCCAGGTATCAGACAGCCAATAGAAATGTAGGTAGGAATTTCAAACTGGGACAAAGGAATGTTTGGGTTTTCCCTCCTTTGTCCCTGGGCAGCGTCTCTCCAGCTACTGAGGAGGTCAGACATCATGTCTGTCTCCAAGAAAAGACTCTTCACTATCTGTAAGTAGGGTAAAGTTTAGATAAATATGTTAGGTTTTATTGTTTTATGGTTTGGGAATGGGAATCTGGTGTCTGTGCATTTAAGAATGGGTTTTCCTCTCCTTTGTAACTAAGCTCTTGGCCCATGGAAGGTCCCCCCATGAGTACATTAATTGGTAACTTTTCCATCTAGTCATTATGCTTGTAACAGGAGGATTGTGGTGATAAAAAAAGTTCTTTCTCTTTTTTTTTATTAACCTGGTACTGGTTAATTTTTGTGTCCCAGTTTTTACTTTAGGGGTAAGATTTCCCAAGTGATCTCACCCCTGGTTTCTTTATCATTACTTGGGTGGTGGCAGCAGATTTTTATCCCCAAAATCTAGGTTTTTAAAATTTTGGGGGGAAGTTTTATACTAACGCCTGGAGAGATAAGGTTTTGGGGTACTTTTGTGGGCCCTCACTTCTGCGTTTATCATGACAGAATGGGGAAAAAGTCTTGACATGGTGCATTGGCCAGGAAGAAATGTTTCTCCTAATGCAGATGGAACAGTTCCTTAAGGGTGTTTTGGGAGAGAGTAAAGGGTACTTCCTGATGTGCTTGGGGCCTGATGGATGGAGCTAAGGGGGAAAAGCAGCCCGGAGAGCAGTCTGAGGGGGACCTCCCACAACCGGCGATCCTCCCAGCTCCCACCTTGCAGAGAAGGGAGGATACACTTCCATGGAGACCCCAGATTTTCCCTCGTCCCTCCACTCCATCCTCCAGGAACCCACTTCACCCCAATGATACACCTGTGATGCAATGCTTTAAATGTAATGAAACGGGCCATGTAAAGGCCAACTGTCCCAAGAGTATCAACAGACTGCAGCTCATCACTCTGGGGTCAGCACAAGAAGCTTTAGGCCCAAATTCCTCACAGATTCCCCCAGAGCAAAGGGAAACTGTGAGTGTGTTGGTCTTCAAACTATCAAATGCCTTTCAAGCAGTCTGTGCAAAGAAATTAGGCACTGAGTTTGATTCCTCACTGAACCTATAGGATGACAATGTACATGGGGCCTGTGTTAACTATAAATGTCTGCTATTGAATTATTTACCTTGAAGTAAGCTTAGCCTGTGTTCATATCATTTACTACTGCTGTTATAGCTATGAATCACTCTTGTCATTTACTTCATGATAAATGATAATATTTCTGTCATTGAGCTTATGTTAGCGAGACTGGGTGGTGTGCTTTAGTTAAGAAGCTGGCTTTTTAAAATAAAGAATCCCCCTTTGCTTTTGGACTATCTATAAAAACAAAAAGATAGATGCAGTGACAGCAGGAAAATTCTGACTACTCCAAATTTATATCGATGGAAGCTTCATTTTAATTACTTTCCACAGTAATAGAAAACCAGACCCTGGCTGTATTTATAATTATGTTTCATTCAAATTTATTTCCTCATCAATGTTGTATGTGAGCAAAAATCATCCTTTGATTTCTGCTTCTATTCTGCATTTCCATTTGATAACAAAACATGATTTAACATGGAAATCATAATCCAATTTAAACTCCATCCAGGGGAAAACAAAGTTATTCAATGTGAGGCTAGAAGCTGAAAAGCAGAAAAGCCAAAATAAATATGGGCTGATCATCAAGCCATTCAAATTATTTGTTGTGAACAATTTACTCCACATATTTAATACATTTTTTGCGGGGGGGGGGGGGGGAGGGGAATTGTACACAAACAGATCAACCATTAAGTTTTGTCCAGTTTATTTTCCCCTTAAAACTGTTTCACAAATATTCTGTATAAACACAATTAAGCAGGTAGATTACTCATGGGCTGCTATGTATAAGTAGAGGGACCCCCATGGGAAGATTTCTGATATTAATCTAGCAGACAACAGTACAAGACCTAATGACTGTAAGCTGCAACTAGACAAATTCAGGCCACCCAAAAGTTACTTAAAAACCAAAACAATCCAGTGAGGCAGCTAACCATTGGAACAGTTTACCTAGAGATTTGGTAGATTGTTTATTGCTTGAATAAAGACTGAATATTTTTCCATGGGATGTGCTCCAGAACAACCAGCCCCTGGGAAAATTATATGGTTTGTGTGATGCAGAAGGTCAGACTAGGTGATCGTAATGTGACCCTTTAGCCTTAAAAAAACCTATTAAGTACTTATATGCATATTTGTGACGTGGGGAAGAACTGGTTAGACAGTAAGGCTACGTCTACACTGGCACCCTTTTCCAGAAATGCTTAAAACAGAACAGTTTTCCATTATAAGTATTTCCGGAAAAAGCGCGTCTACATTGGCAGGATGCTTTTCCGGAAAAGCACTTTTTCCAGAAAAGCGTCCGTGCCAATGTAGACGCGCTTTTCCGCAAAAAAGCCCCGATCGTCATTTTCACGATCGGAGCTTTTTTGTGGAAAAGACTACTGTGCTGTCTACACTGGCCCTTTTCCAGAACAGTTTTCCAGAAAAGGACTTTTGCCCGAACGGGAGCAGCATAGTTTTTCCGGAAAAGCACTGATGATTTTACAGTAGATCGTCAGTGCTTTTCCGGAAATTCAAGGGACCAGTGTAGACAACTGGCAAGTTATTCCAGAAAAGCGGCTGATTTTCCGGAATAAGTAGCCAGTGTAGACACAGCCTAATACTGCTGAAAAGGATCTGGAGGTTTAGAGAATCACAAATTGAAAACGGGTTAACAATGTGAAGTAGTTTGGGAGGAAAAAAAGCTAATATTCCAAGGTGTATTAAAGGGGTGTTGTGAACATACTCCAGGTCATACATGGCCTGCAGGCTGAAGTTTGAGAGTATGTCTACACTGCAAAGTTAATTTGAAATAAAAGCGGTTATTTCGAATTAACTTTAATAGCGTCTATACATGCAAACCGCTATTTCGAAATTGGAGCGCTTAATTCGAATTTGGTAACCTCATTCTATGAGGAGTAATGCCAAATTCGAAATAGCTATTTCAAATTAAGTGCTGTGTAGACACTTAATTTCAAATAGGGGGCCTCCAACCCTTCCCAGGGAGCCCTGGTGGCCATTCTGGGCACAACCAAGAAAATTTACTCTCCTCTCCCCCAGCCCTGGAGCCATTAAAGGGGTAGACCCTGGCCACAGTGCCTGTGCCAGCTCCAAGCATGCCAGCCTAGAGCCAGCAGTGGCCACCGGGGCCCCTGACTCAGTGGCCCTAAAACATGAGCCAGCAAGCCACTGGCAGCCAGCAAGCCACTGGCAGCCAGCACTCCACTGCTCCCCAGGAGCAGTCTGTCAGCTCCCAGGAGCCTGACATGGGCTGGAGAAGACAGGAGCATTCCTGGTCCAGGGTGGAGATCATGGACCTTCTTCAGGTTTGGGGGGGATGCACCCAACCTCCATGACCTCCGCACTAGATGGAGGAATGTGGCCGTCTATGGCAGGATAGCTGCCAGCCTGGCCACCAAAGGCCACATGCAAACTCAGGAGCAGGTTTGCATGAAAATCAAGTTGGTCCGGCGAGACCCCTAACTCTGGGCCCTGAGCTTTCCCTCCCCCTTCTTCCCCTTGCTTCCCCCTTCCAGCGCCCTCCTCCTAGGTTTTCCCCTCCTCTCTCCCACCCTCTCTCTTCCCCTCTCCCTCCTTTTTCCATTCTCCCCAGAGGTTCATCCCCTCCCCCCCCAGTTTTGTTCAATAAACCCAGTTTCTATTTTTGAACATACATGTCTTTTATTTGACATCAGGAAGGGGGGCTAGGGAGGGGTAAGTGGAAGGACGTGAGGGAGGAATGGGGCACAAGCCCCCAGTGGAGAGGACCAGGGTGGCTCTGAGGGCTCCTCAGGGTGGGCGCTCTTCCACAGGGCCTCCTGGATCCTGACAGCCCTCCAATGGGCCCCCCAGATGGCAGCCTGCAGCAATTGCAGCTGGGCTGATGGCAATGACCCCCAAGACGCACCGGAGTGCCCAGGGGCAGCTCTGGCTCCATGTGGCCGAGTACTGTGGTGTCCCGAGTGCGGGCACTCAGGGCACTCCAAGACAGGATTGCTTTGCTGTCCCTCATCGAGGTAGACAAGCAAGCAGGGAACCCTGAGAATGATCTGTCTGGGGTGGGGGTAAGGTCCCTTTAAGCACGGAGCTCAGTTAGCCTCAGGCAGCAGCCCCACACGCTAAGTCCTAACCTGATGCCCTGCTGGCACTGGTTCCGGCCAGTATTAACTTTGGTTCAGGGTCCACTCAGTGTGGACATGCTATTTTGAAATAGTTTTTGTGTATAGATGCGTTAATTCGAATTAGCTTAATTCAAATTAATTATTTCAAATTAAGTTAATTTGAAATAGCGCTGTAGTGTGTAGGGGATTGTTACTTTCTAAGTGGAGTACTTTGCATTTGTCCTTATTGAATTTCATCCTATTTACCTCAGACCATTTCTCCAGTTTGTCCAGATCATTTTGAATTTTCATCATATCCTCCAAAGTGCACACAAGTCCTCCCAGCTAGGTATCATCTGCAAACTTTATAAGTGCACTCCCACCCCCATGGTGTTTATATCCAATAGGTTCATTGTGAGGAGGTGACTGGCACTGGAATGAGGTGCATAAGGGATGTGCATTGCTTTTGTAGTGGCTAACTGTGCAGGATCTCTTTATGACAGCATGAAGAAAGTATGGAGGGAGAGGGAGCCATGAATGGGCAAGCTGGAGAGGGTCAGGGTCAAAGGAGCCACTCACTACACTAAACCTACTATCATTACCACTTTGTTTGAGACAGGGGATCATGTCCATCAGAGACCTTGGCAGACCCTACTTCAGCCATTTGAGATAAGGAGCTTCAGCGAAGTAATACCACAGCCTCTCTAGCCTCTGTGGGCAGGATCATTTTCTCAGCATGCCTCAGCCCTTTGTGTTATCTGATGGCATTTCAAGCACCATGCTGTGCAGAGCTAGTCTGAGCAGGGCCAGGAATACAGTGCTTACAGCACTCATGCCTGCCCAAAGGCCTGTCTTCACTACTGCCCCCCCCCCCACTGCTCTCTCCGGTGGAGCGACTGGGGGGAACACAACACTGAGAAATGTGGGTCCAAAAAAAGCCAACTGCTAAAGTTCCAGTTAATCCAGAGCATTTATATCACGGTCATCACGACTGTATTTTAGTACATAGAGAATTTGTGTTAGAACCCTGTATGCCCTTGGAGATTAATACCTAATCCCTAGGAGATTAATACCTAATCCCTAGAACAATTAACAAGCAGTAAATTCATCCCTAAAGTTTCTCAATAAATATCTGTCTTTCTAAAATATATGATCTACTTCAACCAGAAGTTATTGGGCTTGATACAGGAATTACTGGGAGGTATCGAGGAGGTTAGACCAGATGTGCTTAAAGGTTTCCTCTGGCTTTAAAGTCTATTAATCTGTGTAACAACATGGTGGCACATTAGACCCACAGCAGCGGCTTCCTTACAGAATTGGGGAGTAGGCAGAGACCAGACGCAATGCTGGTATACAATACTCTAAATACTTTTTATTGCTTACAAAAAGAATCTCACTCGCTCCACATTCATACCCCAAACATACTGCACCAGAATCCATAGTCAGAAGTCCCAATGGCCAGTTGAAATTCCTTCCCATCACAAGGTGTGGGGAGTCAGCAAATACCACACCATATCTAAACATGGCTCTGGATAAATAAACAACTCCATATTGCAAATGCATGCAGCCTCCATTTATAATCCACTTCATGACATCATGGTCTTTCGTCTAAGCCTTTCCCCCACACAATTCTGAACATACAATCCTGGACCGGTCACCATAATCCAAGATATGCCATTTCCTCCAATTCTTCTACATTTTTACAGCAGTCCAGCTGGCGTTATTTCTTTATCTGCTGATTCTTCATATTTTCCAGGGACATAACAAAGTTGTTTTGAACAAATAGTTCTTGACCTCTCAAAACCTTAAGTTCTCATGTAAGTTGCCAACATGCAACACACGTGCTCATATAAAAACACACTTTATCCAGTAGGCCTCCATCTCCTATAACATATTAGGTGTGGATATCTACGATATAGTTGAGAGAGTCTGTCTTGTATGTTTGTGAGTCTGTTTGCTCAAGGACTCCTCCTAAACGGAAAGAGCTAGGACCACCAAATTTGCTACACAGCTTCCTCTTATCATAACCTAAAGCAAGGTAAGAACTGGGTTGTGCCAGGAAAATGGGATATCCCTGGAATGCAATTGTATCTCATAAAATGGAAATGGAGGGGTCTGCTAGCAAGGATGGTTATACTGTATAATGACCACAGGGGAGCAGCAAGTGGACAGATATGGGTACCATCAAGGCACCATGAGTTGAGCAAGGGACCGCTATCTACTATATAGTTGAGAGAGTTTGTCTGTCTGTTTGTCTGACTGTCTGTCCCCCAGCCAGGAGTCATGTATCCCTCCTGTGGATGTGTTAGCAGCAGCTGCAGCAGCCACGGACAAATGCTTCTCACCTGGGCCCAAGGGACAGAGGGCTGGGGTTGTCCTCTCTCCCCAGGGCAGCCTGCAAACTGAGCCCCTTATCTCCAGCCCAACTCCAGAGCAATGATTCTAATGAAGAAAAACAAACAAAAAAGTATCAGTTAAGGACCTAAGCAATCCTTTAGTGTGTGTGTGTGTGTGTGTGTGTGTGTGTGTATCTATATCTATATCTTAACAATGTTATGTTACATTCCAGCATAACCACACCACATCTATTCCCAATTCTGCTGCTGATTCCCTCTGCTTCTTTGTGTTCATCTACGATATAATGTCTTGATGCTGATACAGCGCTTTCACAGGTTGGGGAAGAGTGCTACATAAAAACTACAGGTGATTATTATTCCCATTCAATTAGGTAAGGAGATTGTCCCGCATTTTCCATTCCTAGTCTAAGCCTCAGTTACTATTCTTATTCTTAACATGTGCTCCCCTAAAGAATTCTAGCTCAGAAACCAGCCCAGAGCCTCCCTCTCTTGGCAATCTGTAGTATTTCATGGGATTCCTTCAGTAGTAGGGTTTTGTGCAAGTGAGAAATGTGTGTGTTAAGAGATATTTGTGAAGGCCACCAGACCAGATGTTCTAGGGAATACCACTGGACCAGATGTTCTAGGTAGAAGCCAAGGACAGATATAAAGACACTAGTGATTGCTGTATGTTCCCATCAAGATATAAGCTGTGGGCAGATTGATGGCTCTGAAGGGAGGCATCCCTACCAATATACAGGCCCTCTCAGAGAATGACAAAGGCCCAGGCCACTTCGAGTTTAGAAGTCCCAGACCAGTCCCGGCCCAAGGCCCCCAACGTAGCTAACTTCTCATCCACAGAGTCATACTAAAACCAAAGGAATATATGAAAATGAACACTTGAGACATTTATTTATTAACAATTAGGTAATTATACAAATAGCATGTATATTAAAATGTAACTTTAAGAGTGCTTTTCTGGCTTTGTTGTATACAAACTCATTTATAATTGAAGAAAAATCTAATTTACATGCAGCATCGCTGTTAATGTTAAGCATTGCAAGCCCATTCAAATACTCTTGTCCCATTGTAGACAATGATAGTTCTTTACTTGTTTTAATATGTTGAATGTGCATTCACCTGAAGCCACTGATGCAGGGAGACTGAAAAATACATAATGTAATTGTGATATTAGAAAATATAGTCAACAACCCAAGATTGAATATTTCTTGAAGCAGTTCTTTTGGCTTGCAGTCTAATTTAAAGTTGGTGGAATGTATACATTTCAGGAACACAAGCTTGTCATAGAGATCTCTTGAAATTTCGTTGTACCTTTGTTGAAACTATTCAGCCACTGAATATAGATCTTCATCACTTAGTTCTCTGAACTCCCAAAGAAACCCAAAAAGGATACAAATTTGTCACAGTGACTCAAACTAACATGTAAGACCAGATTTGATGGAGTCAATAATAACAATAAGAAACAAAAATTGACTCAATAGAGCCTTCCGGCATCAGATTGAAATGTTAGGCAGCAATTGATAGAAAACTCAGATGAAATGTCAATACTCTGTGTTACTGATTTGGATTCAGAGAGGATTGTGTCCCACTGATCATGAATCTTTTGAATATCTTTAAGAAGTCACTCAATGTTACCTCTCTCAACATCTAATGAAGCATTGCGTGCTTCAATTAGAAGATTACTTTCATGGATCATTTTTAGCAGCTCCATCCACATGGACAACATTAAAATGCATTCACTCAGGAGTAAGTTTTCAATTGAACTGTCAGCTAGTGCTGCTGTATTAGCTGATTTCCATGTAATGTAGTTACCTTTATGCGATACTGAAGTTTCATGTGTAGGTATTCAGTCTTTCAGCTTCCTCCAACCTTTACTGATGCTGCAACTGGATGGATCAGACAGTATTGATGCATTTAAAGTATTACTATTAAAAATGAAACAGGGTACACAGTAAAGAACCTGAGCATGCTTTTCCATGCTCCAGCAGAGCCAGTCTCTTGTATAGATCTCTCCATTTAGAAGAGTTGCCAGCAGATGAGTGGGAAAAGCATGATTTTCAGCATCTTTCAGTATATTACTTGGAATCTGAAAACAACTAACATTGAGAAATGATTGCATTTGAGCAACATTGTTCTTATAAAAAAGTCCAATATCAGGTTCTGATGCCACTGTTATTACACTGGGTCCTGTGCTAGTCATAACTTCTTGTCTTGTTGTGCAGCATTTCCAAGGTCCTCATTTTCTGCCTATCCAGTCTCTAAATAATGCTTAGATTCTGCATCTACCGCTACTGTTGGCATTTCTGTGACTTGATTAATGATCTCTTCATTTTGAGGCAGTGGCTTTGAAATGTCATTTATGGGTACAAAGTTTTCATCATCAGAACTGGAAGTGTCACTGTCAATATGGTCGCCATCCAATAGCTGAGGCGTCTTTTCTATGAGAAATGATTTATTGGCTTTAAACTCTGAACTGCTGCTTCACTCTGTTGCTTTCGCCATCTCTTACTTGCACCACTTTCAAATCTTTGCTTCATTTTTATAAAGGAGTTATTTTAAAACACAGTAACACACAATAAATTAATTCACTAAAGGCTATTGGTTATACAAAATTTTAATTGTATATACTTTGCAATGAACATTATGTAATAATGGTTTGAGGGTGTTATTTACTATGGTCCTTTTAGCCTTATTTCAAAGTTTTGAAATTTTGTCTGCTAAGATGTTTCCATTATTCTTTTAATAATGAATGTGTTATTATGCAGATGCAAACTCGGATATGGCCAAAAAATTGGTGAAGGCCCGAGGTCCCACAATTATTTAAATACATTTTTTACAGGTATATATAGCTTCTTTTGTTGTATCTGTTATAACTGCAAGGTGTATACAAAATGGAAATGACTTGGTAGAAAAATGTCAACATTTGAGGCCCCTTTGTCTCTTGATGCCTGGGCCAAATGGTTTCTCCCCCTCCATCCCCTCACTCCCCAATAGGGCCTGCCAATATAGTAGGGTTGCTGTAATTCCTGTGGTCTGAGCTATATATTCCTGATGGAGCATGTGCAGGCCAACAGTTCAGATCATTGAAGTAAGTGGTGCATGGGAGGTAAGGAGCACACTTTAATGAACTCTTTTACTTTGTGCAGCTCAAGGAAAAAATAGTTCACAGGAAGTAGTTCTATTTTGGTTAATGAAGATGAACCAGGAGGCTTCTGCAGTACTTGAACTTCCCCCAGCATATGCTGGCCTGCTGAAGAACCAATATTGGCACTCCACTTATTGCTGCCCAACTGATTACAGTACAGACAGATCCTAAATAGCCATGGGCGATGGAGTAATGTAGCATTTGTTGGAGCATTCCAGTTCTGGGTGGATGTTACTGTGCACATCACTAATCACTAGGGCAGTCAGAGTACATTTGTCTGTCATACGATGGATGACATTCTGTTTTGCTAGGCATGTGTGATAGCTGTCAGTCATCTGCACCAGATGCATACAAGGTATGCAAGTCAGAGGAAACTATATCTAGCCACAGAAAGAGAAGAGTGATTTCAGTTGCCAGGAGGCCTTAACATTCATTAGGGATTTTCCTAAAGGATTAATTTGAGGAAAATTGTGCAAATAACTGCTGCCTATGATAGCTGGAACTTCTGTGCTAACATCACATTTTTAGGAGTTATAGAAGTGGGTTTTAAAAGCCACTTTATTTCAGTATTTAACAAAGCCTGTATAATTAACCCAGCATTGCATGGTGCAGGTGGCATTTCTGTAGGAATAGCGGTTATTTTAGGAACTACAAGCTAAAGTGTCATAAATTGGATTCATTGGAAAGTATAGACTAAGCACAGGGAACAAGACCAACTGAGTGATGGTGTAGCCTTCTAGCCCTCCTAATAATGCCCCTAATTTCAAAATAATAAGTGGAGCGTCTACACTGCCAAGCCCGTTACTTCAAAATAGCATTAGTGCGGATGAGCCGATGCTGCTAATTCAAAATAATTGGTGGCCAGAGGCCTCTCTCAGCTGCTCTTCTGACTGCTCTGGCCACACCTGCCATCTCCACTTCTCCCTTTTCCTGTGGAGCTTAAACTGCAGGCAGCAGGAGAAGGGCTTGTGCCATGTGGCAAGCTTTGCCAGCCCCATGCCACACAGCAACATCCCAGGGAGCCCAACGCTCCCTCAGAGACTTCCATGGCTGCCAGCACTCCTTCTGCTCCCTGTGACGGTCCGGGCCGTGTCTGGGCACAGCTGCGGGCGTCCGCTCAGGGCGAATTGCTCAAATCCGGGGCTTCTTACAGCCCCCTTGACTGGTGACCTCTCCAAACAGGCCACAAACCAGTCCCACAGAGCACTTCAGCTGCCTGCCTGAAGCCTCCCGAGCAAAACCCCTTCGACACCCCAGCAATATCCGTGCCCCAGATGGCCCCGGGCCTATACACGGGTGGGGGGTCCTAGCACCCAATCCCACCTACCCCGAACAAGTTCTGTCCGGTTCCAAGAAACCAGCCACAGATCCCTGGTCAATTTACCCTCTGGATCTTACCCACAAATCACGCTGGGCCAATCCTTTAGAATCTATATCTAAAGGTTTATTATTACAAGAAAGAAAAGCCTGAGAGTAAGGTTATTAAAGTACAATACGTTACATGCACCGAATCTCCCAGTCCTCGATGCAGGCTCTAGCAGAGATGTTGCAGCTGCTGCTTAAAAGTCCTTATTGCACATCCTACGATCAGGATGGGTTCACAGGTCTTCCGGGCTCTTCAATCCCTGCAGTGCTGCCTCTGGGATGAAGTGCTGAGCTGAGAACAAAATGGCATCGACCACATGGCCTCTTTATACCCTTCCTGGCCTCTTCTAGTATGCAGCAGGTCACCTGGTCCTCAGCCTCTCTCTGCTGGCAGCTCTTGGGTCTCCGCCCTCCTGCTTTAGGTGTGTCTTTGGGCCATCAAGGGCCATTGTTCCACAGGGCCTCACTACTCAGCCTGTCCATAGCAATGCTCAACCATATTCACAGAAATATTCAGCTTCCACACAGATTACAGATTCCTACCTACACACATAGACATTATACACTCACATAAATAGCGTACATAAGATCAACAAACAATAATCTCCCATTCAATACCCCACATGGCTCCCCCTACACCAATTTCTGGGGCCAACACCCCCACTTAGGGGTGCAGCAGCGATCTGGCTGCTTCCCTCCAATTCAGCAACGTGACACTCCCTCAGCTGCCACTGACCAGGGATGCAGGAGAGCTCTGGCCTGGACTGGTGTGAAGATCCTGGAACGCATTGAGGTCTGGGGTAAGGAGACCAGTCTCCAGGATCTTCACACCAAAAAGAGGAATGTGGACATGCATGGTCAGATCACCGCCAGCCTGGCCAACAAAGGCCACAATTGGACACTCAACCAGGTCTGCATAAAGGTGAAGGAGCTCCAGCATGCCAACCAGAAGGCCAGGGAGCAGAGTGGATGCTCTGAGGTAGCACTACACATGTGCTACTACTTCAAGCAGCTGGATGCCATCCTGGGAGGAGGGTCAGTCACTCTCTCTCCTCCTCCCTCTCCTCCCCATTGTTGCGGAGTTCAAAATTATTTTCTAATGTAGACATGCTTCTAGAGAGTTTGGTGGGAACTGCACTGCTTTTAACAGAGGAAGGAAACTCTTGTGGTTTAGATAGTGGATTGGGAGTCCAGAGTCCTAGATTCAATTCCTTTCTGCTGCAGACTTCCTGTGGGAACTTGAGAAAGTCATTTAATCTGTCTGTTCTTCAGTTCCCTATCTGTAAAAATGGGAATAACACTTTCTTTCTCCTCCACTGTGCCTAGTCTGTAAAAATAATCTATCATCACTGTGACGGCGCGTTGGGGGTTCCCCGTCTCCTGCACCCCGAAATGGCACAAACAGACTGCACCAGCCAGTGGAATTGAGGGTGGTTTATTGCTCCTCCAGCACAGCGCAGCACAGATGTAATCTGGTTACCGGAACTGGGGCTAAGAGGCCTCAGTGCCCCCCCTTTGAGATAGGGGAGTCCCAGCCCCCTCCCCAGCTCCTTATACCCTGCCTTCCAGCGAGGAACTAACTAACCCTCTTCCAGCCCTGCCCCCCAAGCCAGGGCAGCATTCCACCTTCCTTTGTTCCTCTCCATGGGGGGTGTCTGGCCACTGGTTCAACAAGTTTGGCCTTACCTCTGCCTAGTGAGGCTTTCCCTGCTGGGTCTTGCTCCAGACAGCAGGGGTCACCACATCCCAGCAAGTACCCCCACTACATCACAATCACACCAGTGGAAAATATACTGTGTGAGACATAAGAACATAAGAACGGCCATACTAGTCAGACCAAAGGTCCATCTAGTCCACTATCCTGTCGTCTGACAGTGGCCAGTGCCAGATGCCCCAGAGGGAGGGAACAGAACAGGTAATCATCAAGTGATCATTCTTCTGTCACCCATTCCCACCCTCTGACAGAGGCTAAGTTCACCATTCCTACCAATCCTAGCTAATAAGTATTAATGGAACTTCATAAATTTACTTAATTCTTTTTTTAACCCTATTAAAGTCCTGGTCTTCACAGCATTCTCTGGCAAAGAGTTCCATGGGTTGACTGTGCACTGCATAAAGAAAAACATCCTTTTGTTTGTTTTAAACCTGCTGCCTATTAATTTTATTTGGTGACTCCTAGTTCTTATGTTATGGGAACAGATACATAACTTTGCCTTATTCATTTTCTCCACACCTGTCATGATTTTATAGACCTCTATCATAACTCCACTCCCCTGCTTAGTCTCCTCTTTTCTAAGGTGAAAAGTCCCAGTCTTTTAAACAGGCTTGTAATGGTCCAAGGAGGACTGGATAGTAAAAATAGCCCTTTAACATCTATCATCCATGGATCTCAAGGCATTTTACAAAGGTGGGTAATTATCACTAGCCCCATTTTACAGATGGGGAAGGAAACAGACTTGCCCAAGGCTATCTATGCAAAACAGCATCCAGGTCTGTCAATTCCTGGACCTGTTGCTTGGGCCACATTATGGGTGTGACCTAACCTAATTCCTGTGATGGTGATAAACAAGTCTCCTTACAGTGGGCCTAAGAAAACTGCATAAGATCAATGAATAAAACTGTTTTCCCTGATATTCACCACTGTCCCTGTGCAATAATTGCTCTGCAGACATTTTTTTTCCTGAGCTTGGTATTTTATTTACACGGAAATGTCTCAGCTAACACCCACAGTAAACATGAGGCGGTAGTCAAAACGTTACCACATCTATTATCACAGGGAGTGGGCTGAGGAATTTCCACTTCTGCTATGAATAGGCCTTATTTTATTATCTTTGTTGTATACTCATCATTTGTGTTTGGAGAGATGAGCAATCCCATTCGAGATTATTGTTATCATTAATTAAGGGTGCCCAAGTCTCGGGGCTTTGTATTTATTTTACTACGTATTTTAATACAATTAATATATTTTAAAATTAAATTTACCATGAAATGCTCAAATTGTACTTGGTAAATTATGTGCCAGGGACATAGCACGGCACAAGTTGTGGTGCGCATTAGAGCTCTAACAAATAAATAGGAGTGTGGCAGATAGCTGTGCTGAAAAGGGGGTGGGAAGATGCATCACCTGCCACCAGCAGCCTGACTTCTCTGGCCCATGATCTCCTATGCCCTCCTTTTCAAATGTGAATGAGTCATATTGTCACCTGAGGTAACAGAGCCTCTCAGACTTGGCTCAGCCAGAAGTGGTTAAATTGGAGCCTGAATAACCCCTTTCCCCCAGCTCTGTGACCTACGATGTTGTGTGACTATCACCATGTTTCTCTGTGGGCACAATGCAATCTAGCAGTTAGAACTTTGGACAGGGAGCTAAGAGTTCTTCTCCCTGCCACCAGCTTTCTGCATGACCTTAGTTGCAAATGACTTGCCTAAAGTTTCAAGTGACTTTATTTTTTGGGGGGCGGGACTTCCATTTTTTTATATCGGAATTTAAATTCCTGGTATTTAAACAAAATGCAAGTAATAATCCTTATGTTCATAGCACCACAAGCTGGGCACTCAGAAATGGATGACCGTTAAGACTTTATTTCGATGCCTCAGTTTCTCCATGTTTAAAATGGGGAAAATATTCAGTTTTGTAGAATCCTGTAGCACAGATGTGGGGAACCTAAGGCCTGGGGGCTGGATGTGGCCCCTGGCTTGCCTGGATTCAGTCCCCAAGGCTCAGGGCTCCCTCATGGGGCCGGAGCACACAAAATCTTGGGCCCCCCTAGGCTTAGGGCTGCCAGATGGTTTAACAAAAAATACCGAACCCCCTCTCCCCCCCAAAAAAAAACACAGGGAAAAATTCTGTTGAGAAAAAAAAAGGGGGAGACCAAAGTTATTGAGAAAAAAAAGGGGGAGAGACCAAAGTTGTTAAGCCAAAAAAAATGGTGCTGTGCCTTTAAATGGCCCCACACTCACTGCCTCCCATCCCAATGCACTCACCCCTGCCTCAGAGCCAGGCCCCACACAGCATCCCCCATCCCAGTGCACTCACCCCTCCCCCTGAGCCAGGCATCCCCAGTGCTGAGAGCGCCCCGCCCCAATCAAATCCTGCCTCCCCGCGCAGAGCCAGGCACTGGGTAAGGAACAGGATATCCGGGTAAGGAAATCTTACCTTTAAAGTCACCACTCCTCCTGCCCGGCTGGGCTGCCTCGGCCCACAGTGTGTGTAGAGGGAGGCATCATGTGGAGAGCTTCCGAGTCTCTGCTCAAAGCATCACATGGGCCAGAGCAGCATGCACTCTACTCACACACCAGCCTGGTGCCCCCTAGCATGGCGCCCGGCAAGTGCCCCTTCCTCCCCCCTTCACTATGCCTCTGCCGCGCACTTCACTCCCCTGCCCCCGCCAGATGCGGCAGGGGAAAATTGTCTCCGCCGGGCTTCCGTCTGAGGGAAACTGGAAATACCGGACATTTCACATGTCCAGTATTTTCTGGATTTTTTTATCAGACAAAGGCCGCAAATACCGGACTGTCTGGGCCAATACCGGACACCTGGCAACCCTACCTAGGCTCTGGTGTGCAAGGGGAATGTGAAAACACTTTCTCCTTCTCAAGTCAGGGGACACATCAGTAAAGGGTTTTTTTGTGGCCCCTGTCTGATTTGTCAATGGGTCTGTGGCCCCCATCCCAAAAAATGTTCCCCACCCTTGCTGTAGCAGAAGGGGAGTAAGGCCTACATGACAGTGCATTAGCTCTACACAAGCAGCTTCATATCTTCACAAGCAGAGAGGTGGAATTTAGTGTAATAGTAAGCACAGTACAGGTGCCTGCGCCAGTGGATGGTAACCACTGCTGTAAGCGATCTCTAAAGACAAATAGGAAATTTAAATCGAGATGTTTGAAAGCGTAACAGTTTCCTAAATTTGAGAACACCTGCAGGAGGAAGCAGGGCTGTTTAGAAAGCTGTGGCCAAACGACTGCTTTATGATGTATGGAATGTGCCACAGAAGTGCTAAGTATTATTATCATTTATTATTACAGCTGCACACTATTCTCAGCCATTCTTTAGTTTACGAAGTCATCTTCTCTCCTCCCTGCAGCTGTCACCAGGCTGCGGTTAATTTGCTGGGTGTTTGTTTTTTAGCAGTTTAACACAAAGGAAAAACAATGGGAATCAATTATATTACATGTTACAGGCTGGAAAAGGGGGAATGTGCCAGCAAACTAAAGCTCTTTAGCATACGACTCAGTAAAATAATCTGTAAACAAAACCCTCTAAGAGAACAGAAACCTACTCCAGAAAACAGTTAAGCAAGGTATACATGGTAGGCAGGGGTTAAAATTAGTGTTCTAATGAGATGTGGAAAAGATCCATACTAATGAGAAATGACCTTCATAACTCATTTCCAGACCCACTGAGTTTCATTTGTGAAATTTATTTTTTCATATCTCATACTGATCCATCTTTGTTATCACTGTTATGGAGTTATTAATACATCAGATAGTCTTGCTGCAGTTTCATTTTTTTTACTTCAGAAAATTGCCTTCCTTACAGAAATCAGTGTTTAAAAATTGTCTTTATTTTTAATTTCCTAGTATTTTATTGCTATAATTATATCTTAATGCTGCTTTCCACCACTTTACTTGCTGGAATCTCAAAAGTACCTTAAAAGTTTATGCACAGACTCACACCACCACTGTGACATTGAGAGGAATGGTAATACTTAGCTATTATAAAGCGTTTTTCATTCCATAGCTCTGAAAGCCCCTTTCAAAGCACAGATTGGGAAACCAAGGTACAAAGAGACACATCCTGCCCAGCTAAGTTTAATGAATTAGTGATAAAGACCATTGAAACCCAGATCTGATTCCCAGTGTCCTGTGGTTGACAGTTAGGATGACATACATTTCAGTGTTCGGAGTTTGTATTCAATGCAGGATTCCCAAGGCCAATGTTGACATAAAACCTCTTGGGTCTGAAAAACAGGGTAGGAAATCTTACAGGATTCCCATTGCATGATGCTTCAATTTTAGCAGTTGCGTTCCCCATCCTGGCTGGAATCCTGAAGAATGGAGGTGCAATAAAGAAATAAAAGTCAAGAAAAGTTCATTTGATTTCATATGAAGAATTTGGTCAGTTCTCATTTAATCTCTCCCAATTTCCTCATCTTTCTCTGTTGCAGGGGAAGAATTATGGACACATCAGTAATTCAGAGTGATCACAGACAGTGGTACTACAAGACTATTAATAGTGGGGGTGCTCAGAGTCAGTCCTCTGGCATCAGTCTGCCCCTTCCTTCCTGGGGCTGGAAGCAGAGCCATATCTCCAGGAGGAGGGGATCTGGACAGGTAGAGCCCTGTAAATGTGTGGATATCCACCTCTCATTTTTGCAGATACATGTGTGGATGTGGATATAAATTTTGTATCTAGAACCCTGCATGTCTGCAGATATCCGTGGATTATTTTTGCAGATGCGGAAATTATATTTGTAGCCTCTAGGGACAGAGGCCAGAGGCCAGAGGCTGAGGCTACAGCCACAGCTGCATGCAGGTTCAGGACTGGCCGCAAAGCCCACATAAAACTTGTGGGTGCTGCAGCACAGCTCTGCATCCCTAGTTCCTGTGTCTATGAGCGTGATGCATTCCTAAGTGAGCTAGAAAGCAGGGGACCATCCACCATGTTAGCTCAGGGAATTATGATACCATCTAGCCATCCAACCACATAATATATGGGCAGTGATCTGCCGGGTACTGCAACCAACGTGCCCACTGCTGCCTTTCAAGAGAGCAGCAGTGAGCACTCCCCAACCTTCGTAAGTCAGCCTGACCTGTGTCTGAATAGCAGCGCACCTCACACGTGGCATACGTGGCATTGCTGATATTCAGCCATTGCTGGTTCCTCCTCAACCCTTCAGCCACAGCTCAAAGTGAACCTCTCTCCTGAGCTTTAAGCTGAAGTTAACATTCCCTCCCGATATGGGCTGATTTTTGCACCTCTCTTCATTAGATGGTTTGAGGCAGGGCTGTGAGAGGAAGTCTCAAAAGAATCTGTTCCCCCCTGCC
The DNA here is from genome assembly GCF_049634645.1 of Pelodiscus sinensis. NCBI lineage: Eukaryota > Metazoa > Chordata > Testudines > Trionychidae > Pelodiscus > Pelodiscus sinensis. The sequence goes on from NC_134711.1 coordinate 315,318,854, forward strand.
ATTTGCAGTCCAGGTCTGACTGTCATCCACAAGAGAAACATTATCATGGAAATTTCAGCCTCTTTTTGCACACAGGCGGTAGCTAAACACCCAGGTGTGATCTCATTTGCACAAGTGGTAGGCATGACTTCCTTCAGTGGTGTTGCTCCTGGTTTAAGATACGGGAGACAAGTAGGCCCAATGTTTTCAGTATTTGCTATTGCAAGAACATCTTCAATTTACACTCCTCACCACCACCTTTTAGAAAGATGCCCTTGGTATCAGGAATGGAAACTTGGGTGGCCCACCCATCCCTTGACATTTCTGCCATTTACACATACCCCAGGTTTGTGAATCTGAAGCCCTATAAATATTATCAGCATTAGAGTCTATCTTGACCGCTCTGTTCAAACTCTTCTTTAATTCCTTCCCCATCTCTATTCCCTCCTTTATGATTTCCAAAAATCCTTGTTGATCAGACTTCAGTACTCTTAAAATGTAACAGTTTATAGCTCTTTATCTCCAGCTAGAAACAGACACCTAGAACCCAGACCCTCCGATTGTAAGCCCTCTGGGATGGGAACTTTCTCTTAGGGCTCATCTATATTGCTGGGAAGATCAACGCTGCAGCAGTCGATCTTCCAGCATCTGATTTAATGGGTCTAGTGGGGACGTGCTAAATTGAAGGCTGAGGGTTCCCCGATCGACACCAGTATGCCCCAGTATTGCAAGGAGTAAGGGAAGTTGACGGCAGCATTTCTCCTGTTAACCTCCCGCAGAGAGGATAGTGCTCTAGCTTGGCTTAAAGTACATCAACTCCAACTACATTATTCATGCACCTGGAATTACGTATCTTACGCTGACCTTCCCCTATAGCGTAGACCTGCCCTTAGTATATATATGTATACCACCTATCCCTCTGGGATTCCAGTTTCATCTGGGGCTTTATGGCACAGTTAGAATAGAAATAATAACTTTAAAACCTATACTTGAGACCCAGGTATCCGACTCCACGGGATGGTCCTCTTGTCATTGCCTGGAGCTGTCAAGAATGCATGTCAGAGTGCTCTTCTCAGGCTTGCCTGCGACAGCTCAAGATTGTCAGCCTTCAAGGCTCAGTGTAGGAATTTAGTTGGTCTTTTTTTGTGTGTGTGTGGCTTTTGATTAGTGTACTTAGCAAAGTTCTATGTGTGCTTTACAGACACAGTATTGTATGTGTCGGCACAATGGGTGCTATAGAAATACCTAACCTGGATTAGATTTGATTGACTGACAGACATCTGGTTCAAAGTCAGTTATCCTGGTGAGATAAATCCTGTTTATAGTGAAGGGAAAGCACTTGCTCGTTAATTGAGAAAAGTAGTTAGGAGAAGGAGAGATTATCACATCTCATAAATGGCGTGAATTCTCCAGTGGCAAGATGGTCGTCTGGAAATACATTTAAGTTTATTTTTAGTACCTTGTTACAGTGCTACAGTAATAAAATGCAAGTACAGGAAGGCAGCAGTTTCAAATGGAGCTTTTAGAGAGAAGAACTAGAGACTGCTATAGCACTGTTTTCAAATTCTAGCTGCCTGTCCAAACAATACTGTCTTAATGTGGGAAACTAGCTTTTTGCTATGAAAAATTACTATTGTATCCAAAAAGCTTTTATCCTATGCAGATGATTGCTTTAGTCATCATGGTGAATGGAGAGGGGCTTTGGAAGTTGATTACAAATTAACATGATTATTTACTTGTTTGCATTATAGTAGCACTTAGAGGCCCCACTGAGGTCAGAACCCCACTGTGCTAGGCAATATACATGCACTTAGTGAGAGACAATGTTTGTCGCAAGAAGTTTACAATATGCATGACAGACAGACAGTGGGGGGAAAGGAAGAATGGTGAGATCAGTTTTACAGGTGAGAAGGAATTGAGTTACCAAAAGTTTCACTGGGTAGCCATGTTAATCTGTAACATTAAAACTGAGTAGTCTTGTGGCACCTTAGGTCATGTCTATCCTACAAATAAGATCAAAGCAGCCACAGTCGATCTTCCGGGGTTCAAATTAGAGGGCTTAATGAAGACACACTAATTCAAACTGAGAAGGTGCTGTCATCAATGCCTGTAGTCCTTCTTCTACGAGGAGTAAGGGAAACCAAAGGAAGAGTGTGCTTCCTTCAATGTCCCACAGTGTGAACGGCACCAAAATTCAAGTTAAGATACTTTGACTTAACCAGTTCTCGCTCTCCTGCTCTGTGTGCTATTTAGCTCTAAATTACCCCTAAATGTCTTCTAAGAGACCATCAACCAGTGGAAGTGCTGGTAATTCTGCTAAGCGTAAACATGGTTTTTATGCTTTATCAATGTATTTCCTTATTTCAACGTATTCACAACACCAACACTTTGGTATGAAGAGAGCTGATAAGCCTTGGCTAGGTGTAGGCTTATATAGGGTGCATCAGAGCAGACATACATTCTTAAACAGCTTTGCAAGCACTGTTCCATTTATTTGCGTTGGTGAAATAAAAATAAAGAGGACCACTCCTGTGATGTGGCAAATTCTCTGGTTCAGCACCAGTCAGGTTGCGAAGGTGCCACACGAGAAACGTTCAACCTGTACTGGCAAAGAGGAGTACAGAGGTGCGATGAGATGAGGAGACAAGGAGCAAAATACCACCCCTATTAAAGTCAGTAAGAGTTGTGCCATTGATTCTCAGCGGGCCAAGGATTCAGAACTCATGAGTTTTCTTCCCAGCTCTGTCACCATGCATGGCCTTGGCGAAGTCATGTAACCTCAGTGTGCCTCTGGTTCCACACACATGAAGAAAGACGAGAATTCCCTATGTCACAGGGCTGTTGAGAGATAGTTAACATTGGAGAGGTTATTTTGAAATCCTTGAGTGAAGGGTAGTTTTGTTCCTGTGGTCTGTTGTCAGCAGAGACAGAGTTGTGGAAAAGGCATCATTGAAAGGTTCTCAACTCTAGAGTGGCTGGCACAGAGGTAGCTGCTTTACAACATAAGAGCACCACAGTGGGTCAGACCAAAAGTCCATCTACCCTAGTATCCTGTCTTCCAACAGTGGCCAATGCCAGATGCCCCAGAGGGAGTGAACAGAACAGGCAATCATCAAGCAATCCCTCTCCTGTCATCCATTTCTAGTCTCTGGCAAACAGAAGCTAAACCTTTCCTTCCTATCCTGGCTAATAGCCATTGATGGACCTAACCTCCATGAATGTATCTAGTTCTTTTTTTAACCCTGTTAAAGTCCTGGTCTTCACGTCCTTTGGTAAGGAGTTCCACAGGCCAACAGTGCGCTGCATGAAGAAAAACTTCATTTTGTTTGTTTTAAACCTGCTACCTATTAATTTCATTTGGTGACCACTAGTTCTTATGTTATGGGATACACTTTGGCAAATCTAATGCTTTGAGACACTCAGACTAGGGATGTTAGCAACTACTCAACTATCTGATAAGCAAATGCTTATCGAATAGCTGAATAGCTACTTGATGCTCCCCTGCCTCTTGCTGCCTATATAAGAGAGAGACAGCAAGGGGAGGGAGGAGCAGGAGCCAACTGTCTCTGTTGGGGGGGAGGGGAGGCAGAAGCACAGCAGGGAAATGGCACAAGCGGGGTCTGTTTCAGTCCCTGCTAGCGCTGGTTCCCACTGACAGTGCTTCTGCTTTTGAAATGTACAAGAGCCCATATGAGCTTTTGTACATTTCAAAAGCAGAAGTGCCTCAGGGAGCACAGCTCCCCCCAGCACCGTCTCCAGGGTGCCGCCTTCCCCCCTTCCGCCTTTATCAGAGTTGGGGGGACTGAGCAGTCCCAGCTCACACTGATCACTGTGCCTCTGCGTTTTAAATGTACTAAAAGCCCAGTGGCTCTCACTACATTTAAAATGCAGAGCACCAGTGTGGGTGGCTCCAGAGCTGGCTCCTGCAGCTACCTCCTCTGCGGCTCCACACAGCAGCACTTATTGACTAATCATATAGTCGATACAATTTACGATTACCCAGATAATCGCATTTTAACCTCAAGTCAGATGTGGCCATGATCAGCGCAGAAGTGCCTGTTTACGATTACCCAGATAATCGCATTTTAACCTCAAGTCAGACGTGGCCATGATCAGCGCAGAAGTGCCTGTTTTAATGTCATAAGGCCAGAGGGAGGGAGACATAACACATTTTAAGTGAATGTCCTGTGGCATGTTCTGATGATGGATCAGTGATAGGATACAACATAGGCAGGAGAAGAAAATGAGCAGCAAGATGGTGTAGAGAAATCATCAACTGGAACTTACAACAGATAGTTTGTCTGCAAATGGTATCTGTTTAATCTCTCTGAATCTCTTTTCACTGTTCATCCATGGATTGCAAGAGATTGGGCCTGGTACCCCAAAAAAGATAAATTCTATAAGGACCAGATTCTCGGCTGGGGTAAATGGGGGACATGGCATTGAAGTCATTACAGTTGCACCCATTTACATCCGCTGGAGATTGGCCCATGCAATTGTTCTACTAAATGTTTTTTGTTGAATGAACCTGAATTTTTTGCTTCAAAATCAATAGTAGTTCTTGGGAAAGTTCCTCGGTTGAAACCATTGAAAGGCTCATGTGAATTCCCTGGAACCAACAATCTCAGCAGCAAAAGAAAGGAAGAGGCCTATGGCACCATAAAGACTAACAGATGTATTTGGACGTAAGCTTTTGTGGATGAAAACCACACATGTATGGAGTGGAAATCACAGAGGTTACAAGGGAGTTATTTAGAAAGTGTAGGACCAATGTTAAGGAGGTCAATTCAGTTTGTTAGTCTTTAAATGTGCCATGGGACTCCTCATTGTTTTTGCAGATACAGACTAACATAGCTACTCCTCTGAATCTCAGCAGCCTTAAGTATGGCTTAACTCAGCAATTCTGGTGCAAGCTCTGTAGCAACCCAGTTTTTCAACTATTATCATATCATCTGATTGGTATTTTGAATGGTTAAATTTGGGATAGTTTATATCACTACACAGAAACATGAAACTCAAAGATCATCTCATCTAAGGAAGTGGGTTTTGCCCACGAAAGCTCATGATACTATATATATATATAATCAATCTCTAAGGTGCCATAGGACTACTCGTTATTAAAGTTACAGACTAACACGGCTACCGATCTGAGACTTTCAATATCTTCTTACACCCAATATTTATTTCTGGAAACACTCACTAGCCATTTAAACCTTGCAAAACAACTATTGTAACATATATTAAATTTCATCTTCAGACTGAGAGATATGCAGTAAAATCTGCCATGTCCTTGCTACTGATGTGCGACGGACTATTCTGAAATCATCTTGCAGAACAAAGAACAAAAGCACAATAGATGCTAGTAGTGTTTTGAGAAGCGGTGCAAACACAGCTAGCCCTGTGGCATAGAGGAACACTACTGTTTTGACAAGGGATGGTTTAGGCTGTCAGGCACTGTGTACATTGCTGGGAATGTCACATAGCCAGGCGATGCTCAAACTGCAAAGAGAGGTAATTGCCAACACCTCTGGAATGCTGGACCCCCTCCGTGCGCTGCCAAAAGACCAGCATTGATGTCAGCTTCAAAAACATTAACCATTTGCAACAAAGGCGCTGAGAAGCAGCCAGTCTGAAAGCAGATGGGCTGAAGAGAGAATCAATCACTGAAAGTGGTGGGATGGGAAGATTTAAGTTTTACAATGAAGACTGGGACAGTTTATGTTTGATTTCTGAGATCAGCATTGGCAGGAGGAGGTGGGTTACATGGTCAAGTTAAACTTTATTACAGTTATTTTATTACAGGCATTTGGTTTCTGATATACCTGGTCTGAAGCAGAGGTGGGTCCGAATATCCCTGAGTTACTGGACAGTTGGGTTCTGAATCTAGCTTTCAGATATGGCTCTTTTTGGTCAAAGACCTGGGTTCAAACATCACCTGATCTTTGGGAAAATCTGGATCTCAGCTACTTCCTTGGACCCAGGGCCATCCCATACTTTCGGGGGTCGGACTCTCCAGACACCATGTCCCATGGCAGCTGCCTCAACTGTCCTATGGAGAAGGCCCAGAACAGTTCAGTTGATTACTGGGGTCCTGGTGCAGGGCAGCAGCAGGGGTCACCTCCCCATTCACCACATCAGTGGAAGTTGGAGCGACCTGGCAGCCTGCTCCATTGTGCTAAGTGCAGGATGCACAATTTTTCCATTCACCGCTGAAACACAAGCCCACTTAAAAAGCCAGCCACACGTTTGGTGGCCATTTTTGACAGATGTGCAAAGGACAGAACTGCACTGTCAGCTCTCGAAGGGCATCCCAGGAAACAAGGCTGATCCGCTTCTTGGGGGGCAGTTTAGGGATGTTGGCACTGCCACTCTCTGTGCAATATTACTTCAGTGAACAGACAGTTTCCAGGGCTGTCAGTCTGGTATGTTTCATTACATTTACTCTCAAAATAAACAAGAAAAATGTATAAACCAACAACCAAAAAATAATGTATCCGGTGAAGATGAAAAGTAAGGTATAGTACGACACGTCTCGCTTGGGATTTTTTAGTGTGGTGTCAATATTGCTTAAATCTAAATCATATTAAATTCCTGCTGCACAGATATATTCTATTTCTCCCACAATATTTATGTTTTATTTGCTGTCAGCCCTCCTTCCCCTTTCTATCCCACCTCCCCCCAACACTGCCTTGTAGGAAACTGGGTTCCTTAGGTTCAGAAATCCGTGGAGTCGTCAAAAGTCTCTACATATGAATTTGAGCCAACCCCTAAGGGAGATGAGCATGGCATTTGCACACCCTATTGACATTTAAAACAAAAGTCAGACCCTGAAAACATAACAAAATTATGGGTTAGATTCCCTTTCGGTGCCTGCATAAATTAACAATACTGCCATCATTGTCATTTAACGCTACGCCTGCATCCATGTGGCAATTCATATGAATGGCACTGGCCCACCGATGTCACTTGCTGTCAAAGTTGAGGAATAATTTCACATGAGGCTGACACTGTGTAGTAGGATTCTCTTCTTTGCTGAGTTAGTGTGAAGATTACATTGTGGACTTTTAAAACAAAGGACAAAAAACGACCTTGCCATTGTAGCAATTCTACAGGGTTGCTGTCATCAATTCACGTAACCTCTCCTGCACGCTTTTCAAAACTGATTCCAAAGCTCAAGAAGCAGATCTATCACATACCTTTAGGTTAGACTTGGATCCCAATCCTAGACTCCAGTGGTAGCAGGGGGAGATCCTTCACACAGGATGAATTCCAAAACCTTCCTGATGTTGCGTTCAACAGGGCTTTGTGAGAAGCCCACTGAATTCAGTGCAGGTGGTTTGCACTATACAGTACTATTCAGTGTAGGTGTCAGAGTCTGCTCCTTTGTAAATAACTATTGAATAACTTGCTTGCGTTGACCTCTAGAGAGAAAGTGGAAACCTTTGAAACATGGTGTGTTTCAAGTCTAATAGTCTGGATTGGCCCCAAATAAGTTAGTAACATTAGTTTCGGTGGGAGAGTAGACATAAGAACAGAAGACCATAAAAATGGCCATACTGGGTCAGACCAAAGGTCCATCCAGACCAGTATCCTGTCTGCCGACAGTGGCCAATGCCAGGTGCCCCAGATGGAGTGAACCAAACAGGAAATGATCAAGTGATCTCTCTCCTATCATCCATCTCTACCCTCTGACAAACAGAGGGTAGGGACACCATTCCTTACCCATCCTAGCTAATAGCAATAATGGACTTAGCTTCCATGAATTTATCTAGTTCTCTTTTAAACCCTCTTATAGTCCTAGCCTTCACAACCTCCTCAGGCAAGGAGTTCCACAGGTTGACTGTGAGCTGTGTGATGAAGAACTTCTTTTTATTTGTTTTAAAAGCCTTAGATAAGAAACCCACGGGATTTTAAGAAAACATGTTTTCAAACAATATGGTTCTAAGACAGTTTGGCTCCAAGTACGTACATTAATTGGCCGTCACCTCCCTAGCACTCTTCAACCAGAAATCTCATAGCCATTTTACAAAGCTTCACTATTCCTGTTTTCCAGGTGAAGAAACTGTGGGCAGGTAGAAGCAGGTACACTACACAGATGCAGCTGTGCTGCTGTAATGCATCTGGGGAAGATGCTCTGTGATGACGGGAGAGCCCTGTCCCATTGGTGTTACTACCCTACCTCTGCGAGAGGTGGACACATAGAGCACCCATGCAGATAGCACGTAGGGTGCTGTAACTTGCATTTCTCAGGCTTGTGAATTTTCACACCCATGGGTGATGTAATGTAGCTTGACTTCAGTAATAGTTAAACTATTGTTGATTCGCCCTCTGTCACAAAGATGTTCAATTGACTTGGTTACAAGCTTCTCAGTGGCAGAGCCATTAATAGGATGCAGACCTCTAAACTTAGAGTTTGGAGGGTTATTCACTCAGCAGCATTACTATGGTTTTGCTAGAAACCAGGTGACCTGGAACAGATTTCACCGGGGCTACCTCACATGGCAAGGACACTGTTGTGACTGGGTCCAAAGACAGAATATGGCTTTGCACCCCCAGAGAAGGTCAGTTAGTGCCTTCTTAAAGGATGACGGGGATGTTATATTCTTTCAATTCAGTTCATAAATCTGACTGAGGAGACTAGTAATTCCTGCCTGAATCTGTCTGCACTGATTTCTTACAAACATGGATACAGGACAGAGCACAAAGAAACACATATCCAGGGGCCTGATCCTGAGCAGTGCCACACTCACAGGAATCAAGGGCACTCAGGCCTGGTCTACACTAGACCAGGCAGGTCAATTTAATGTACATCATCCAGCTATGCAAAATGCGTCTGCACTGTGGGAGGCTGACAGAAGCACATGTTCCCATCTGCTTCTCTTACTCCTCACAGAATAAGGAGAACATGACACTGGCAGGGGCTATCCTCAGTGTTCAATTTGGAGGTCGGCACTAGACCCGCTAAATCAAATGCTGGAAGATCAACCTTTGAAGAGTCAATCTTCTCTGTAGTATAGACAAGCCCTCAGTGTCTTGTAAATCAAGCCCAGCACCACAGAGTTGTGAAAAAGCCTGTTTAGCTGTATTATTTCTTATAACTATAGACATTCCTCATTTCCAATATTCTAGTTCTGCACAGCCCTTCAAAAATATTCTGCAGCAGGAGACCACAAAGAGGATGGGGGTAAGGAAGGAAAGGTTAATAATATTTTACAAATTAGGGAAACTGAGGCATGGGTGTTAAGTGACTTGGCCTATGTCTTGGAGAATCAGCTTGGTGTTCTCAGCTCTAAGCAGTGCTGCCTCCCTGGCCCTGGGGAGAGATAGGTCACAAGAGATCCTGCTGCTGCCTGTGCCTTAACGGAGACAGACAGAAATAGCACATACTTGCTACCAAGCGTATGCCCTGTTGTTTTGGGCTGTAATTCTATAAAGCATATCCAGTTTTTTCAAATCAGCTTACAGAAGGGACAGCACCTTTGGAAACAAGATTAAGGTCACTGCTTCATCCCCAATCAACCTCACAGCCTCGTTTGTTCCACAGCGGCAGGAAGGCCTCGCTGTTGCTGCCGAATGTGGCAGTCCCTACAAAGTCGCATGTTCATTTCTGTGGCTGATGTCCCATCCCAGGCAGGGCTGTCATTTTAGAAAAATTATTTTAGGGGGAGGAGTTGTCTAAACATCCCCACTTCTACCTCCCTGCTGAGGGGGCAGCTGCTGCTGCTCATGGAAGGGTTAGAAGCTGATCCTGAGGGAGCGAAGAGGTGTTATGCCAGTGGGCGTGGAGGGTGTCTGACCGATGGCTGGCCTGGGGCAGGGATAAGGGCCTAGCTCACTCTGTGATCATCACAGGTCCCCGCTGCTGCTTCCTGTCCGGATGGTGTGGTGAGCAGGGAGGAACTGATGATATAGCTGTTAGGAGCCCCAGTCTGGCCTGTGTTCTTTCCACCCATGGGGTATGTCTGCACAGCAGCAGGGAAGGAACCAGGTAGACAGACTAGCACTAGCATGCTAAAAATAGCCATGTGAATATAGCAGCAATAAGGCTGGCTAGGATTAGACAGCAGAGCTAGCTTGCCCCAGCCCAGCCCCAGCCCCTATTCCTGCAGCCTCCTTCTCCCCCTCACCAATGCTGGTTCCTCTCTAGGAGGCAGCAAGGGGGAGCGCAGGCAGGTCCATGAAGCATGCTCATGTGGAGAGCTGGCCAAAAGCTGGCTCCCCACAGATATTGGCGCCTGCTTGCCCCCTCACCCTCTGCCCTGCTGCCTCTCGAGGGGTATGTCTACACTACCCTCCTAGTTCAAACTAGGAGGGTAATGTAGGCATACTGCACTTGCAAATGAAGCCCGGGATTTGAATTTCCTGGGCTTCATTTGCATAAGCGGGGAGCCGCCATTTTTAAAACCCCGCTGGTTCGAACCCCGTGCAGCACGGCTACACGGGGCTCGAACTAGGTAGTTCGAACTAGGCTTCCTAGTTCGAACTATTGTTACTCCTCATTTCCTGAGGTGTACCGGTAGTTCGGAATAGGAAGCCTAGTCTGAACTACCTAGTTCGAGCCCCGTGTAGCCACGCTGCACGGGGTTCGAACCAGCAGGGTTTTAAAAATGGCGGCTCCCCGCTTATGCAAATGAAGCCCGGGAAATTCAAATCCCGGGCTTCATTTGCAAGTGCGGTATGCCTACATTACCCCGCTAGTTCGAACTAGCAGGGTAGTGTAGACATACCCTATCAGAGGCAGCACCAGGGTTGGGGGGGCAGACGCAAGGGGGGAACTGCATGTAGTCAATGGGATTAACCGATAAACCCAGACTTATCAATTAATCGTGTAGTCAGCTACACGCTGACTTCCCTAAGGGCCACACTGTCCAGATTGCTATTTTTAGCCTGCTAGCTTGACCTAAGCTAGTGCCAGTCTGTCTACATAGGCCAGGAGGCATGCTCCCTCCCAGCTTCACTGTAGATGGTCCCACAACCAACTGTAAAAGCCCAGGGGTGACACTACATTGATGGCTGGCAAGGAGCACAGAAAAATCAGGTGATGGTGGGGAAGAGATCAAAGCTGGGTGGACAACTGCTCAGCCACCCTATGACAAATGACATCCCTGCTCCCAGGCTCTTTCTTATTGTAAACAATAAAGCAAGTTTCCCTAACACTGAAAACAGAGTGTTTTTCCGTTCATTCCTCTTGCAAGGAAAATCAACAGCCAAGTTTGCCTTTGGATTTTACTTACAGGTGCATGATCAGTGTAGTTGTGGGAAAGCAGGAGTGACAGACTCCCAGGGAATCAGGAAGGCAGCATTTTTACGAGTCGACTTTGTAGCATTACTGCCTTGCAGTAGGGGTGTCTAATCCTTATTGCCAAATGAATAAATTCAGTGGGAAATAATCAGGGATTTCAGACATCTACCAGATGCCATTGCAAATAAAGCATCTGTCCTATGGTCAGTTTGTTCTGAATCCTCTGCTTGATTTTCCTGATTTGAACTTATGGGAATTCTGGTTTTCGATCAGGCAGCAAGAAGAAAACCTGTTATTTGCTGCTCTCTGAGAGACCAATGCACAAAAATCTTTATAGCAAAAAGAACAGTGCCATTAGGAGCCAACATGGATTTAAAATTTCTTTTTTTCCCCTATTACATTTATCTATTTCTTTCATACCACTGACATGCAAGTTATAATGGGCCAAATTCAGGCTTAGGTGTGACTTGACTGATTTCAGCATGAATTTGGCCAAATTTTCTAAAGGATGAGCTTCTCTTTTGCTGGTGTAATTTGCATCTGTAGTTGAAATACAGGTACAAATCAGATAGCTAGAATAAGTGCCTGGATCTACCATTGTAATTCATTTTTCAGGTGTGAATTTAGTGAGTGCAAATGTTGCTGCAAAAGGGAAGAAGAAATGTCACGAAGAGGGCAAAAAAATATGATAGATCATTCTATTCCCCCCTCCCCTCCACCACACTCCCTTTCACTCCAACACACACGTCTGATGGTGGGTAGGACAGGCCTTGTTCTGTGTTGGTATTTCAGGATGGGCAAACCTGATATGAGAAACTAGATGGAAATCTATTCTCAGGACTAGTGTAGGCATGAAGCAGAGACAACACAGTTCATCTTTGGGAATGATGGAACAGTCAGTCATTCTGTACAAAGCCAAGTGGTTCTGGGGAATGGGGTAGATGTATGAAAGAGCTAGGATTAAAATATAATCTGTTTTTTGTCATCCACTGACTAAAAGCTTTGTAAACCTCACAACTCTTGTCTTTTAGCTCTGCAATGAACTTCAAAACCTGAATGCACTTGTCAGTAAATACTATTTTGGCTCCGCGGGGATTTTTTAAAAATCAAGACCAGTGTATTTGTGAGACCATGATTCGAAGTAAGAAAATGGGGGTCCTTTTTGAAGGAAAATTCATCAGAGAGGGATAAAAAGGAAGAAATTGTTAGGAATCGTGGGGCAGGATCCTCCCAGGGAATCAATGGGAGGCCTGTGCTATTCAGGGGGAAATGCTGTCTCGCCTTGCTAGCTCTGGGTTGCTGGTGCTTCCTCGCTTCCTGGCCTCACAAGCCCAACGTAGCTAGACAAGGCTTCCAGTGGCAGCCCATAGGACCTTTCTGTGTGGTTGTCCCACAGTGGATATGAGCCATGGGAAAGCAATGCAGGCTCAGATTTCCTTACTGAGCTCTGCAAGGTTGATGGGTGGGTGGTGAGCATCCCCTTGCTACTCTCCTGCCTGCTCCCTCCCCATGCCCCAGTCTCTGGAGCCAGGGGAATCCTGCCACAGGGCCTCAAGAGCTCCCTTTTCTCAAAGGAGGCAGAAAGGCTCAAGCAAAGTAGGGATGTTAGATAGTGGTTAACTGAATAGTTGTGTAACCACACAAAATAGGGTCAGTTACACAACTGTTCGATAGTCCTCAGGGGCAGGGCCAGTAGCCAGTGAGCTCCCAACCCCACACCCAGGGAGCCCCCTGCCACCTTGTGCTGCTGCCTCTCAATCAGGGGCAGTAGTGAGGGGTCACAGCAGCCCCTGTCTGTGGGGGTTCAGGGCTGATACAGAGGCAGCAGAACACAGGGAGTGGGGGAGGCTAGTGGCTCTTGTGAGCCAATATGCATGGGGAGCTGGCTTGAAAGCTAACCTCCCCCCTCCCGCCGCCATGGGCACTAGCTCCCACCTTCCCCTCCCTTTGCTGCCTCTGATACAGAGGCAGTGTGAGGGAGAAGTGTGTGTAGGCTTATCAGTTAATGGTGTACTCAACTATACATTGACATCCCTAATGCAAAGTGCCCACCTAGTGCTGTGATCTCATGCAGGATTGGGCACTGAGTTTTTAAATGTATTGAGGATTAGCACAGCAGCTCAGATTTTTGAGGTGTTGCAATAAAATGGAGAGGCCCAGTGGAGAGGGTCTGTTAGGACAATTGGGACTTCAGATTCACCCTAATTGTGAGCTTAGCTATGAAAAGTATGTGAAAGCCATAAAATGTCACAATAACCTATAAGAACAAATATTGATGGGGAAAGGTGCAAGAGTCAGGCAGAGAGATTAGATTACTCCAGGCAAAAAGGCCACCTAGATATAATTCACAGACGATGTTGAGATCATACTTGGAAAACAAAAAGTGGAATCAGAAATTAATTAATCAGAATTGGTGTCGGATATTAAGCCAGCCTTGGCACCCTTGCTGTACTACTGACAGGGAGTCGCTTGAGGTAAGCCCTTCCTGCTCCAGCCCTGAACCCCCAAAGCCAGAACCCCCTCCTACATCCCAAAGCTCTCATCCTCAGCCCCAACCTGGAACCCGCGCTCTAGTCAAATTATGCTGGATCATGAGAATCAATTATTTTCTTCAGCTGGGTCATGAGGAAAAGAAGTTTGAAAACCACTGCCTTAGGCCTTGTCTGGTCTTGCAAACTGTGGATTGAACCTGATTTTTTTATAGTTCCTGGGTATTAGAAAGACAAATCAAAGGTGCCCCAGAGAGTGTTAATGGTGATTTAGCAAAGGACACTAGGTCTCTTTTGAGTTTGGAGCGAGTCTAAGACACAGCATGGCATGGGGGGTACTTTGCTTTTGCAGTCTGGATGCTTTAAGATGAGAGGTAAAACTACACTCATTCATGAAATCATTGCTCTTCTTGTAAATATTACCAGCCTGAGCCCTGCTGCTAAAATAAATTTTAAATTTTCCAGCTTAAGTTTTCCCTGCTATATACACAACAATGGGATGCTGAGTGTATTCTTTCCCACTTACAACTGTTTGTTAGTGTTTCTGTGTACAGCTGCTGTATTCTGCCTCTCCAGCGGTTGCATTTCAGTGGGGAGAAGGCAATTTTAGTGTGAACTGTTTTGTGGTTGATATTGTCTACATAAATGCAAGATGCTGTCATAATCCATGGCCACAATTTTTGCTACGTTATACAACATTTCGGATTTCATTCACAGCAGGGGGTAGAATCCTCTACCACTTGAACAAAAAGAACCTCCATGAACTTTCACACAAAGGTGAGCTGTTCTGATTTCCTCCAGTAGAGGGCCGCAGTATGCACACTAGTTAGCTTTTTAAGTAAATTTTGTTTCATGATAGTATTTACTATTAACATAGAATGTGGCAGGGAAAGAAAAGAACTTGGCACTATTTTCCGGATTGAACTACAACAGCTCTTGTTGTATTTTGTCAAGTTGAAATTTCTCCAGACAGCACAGGGCCTATTTTAATCCCCTTTATTTCTTTGCTAAAAGCTTGCAACTGTAGTAACCTTCAATAGCCTGGGGCCAAGAAATAAGTATCTCAATGCTGACCCGGGAAAGAGGGCCTCCTGCAAAGCTACTGCAGTATCCAGCGGATGGTAATTTCCCCATTAAGCATTACAAAACACTTGTGCCATGGGGGTTCCAAATGTAGTTTTGATTTAACACTATTTCCTAGCACCAACTTTTAAACTATCCTTTCCTTGACACTCACAGGGGTGGATTTGAGAGGGATACACAGCAAACATCTTGGTGATGGGAGTCTGTTTTTAGAAACAGGTCTGAACAATATTAGGAATTCATAGAGCAAAAAAAAAAAAAAAAAACCTGTAAGCATACATGCACACACATTCAAATTTACACACATGCACCTCTCCAAAGGCCTCCCTGTTATAAAATCTTTGCCCTCCCCGCCAAAAGTCAGTCTCTTCTCTCACACACACTTCTCTCCCAGCACAGGATCTTTCTGTTCTTTCTCCTCATGTGAACCCACACAGAGAGAAGAAAAAAGAAAAAGTGTGCTCATATCCCATGTCCACAAACTCCCCAGTTCATTCCAATGGTTTTACATTTTAAAGTCTATTTCACTTTTCCCTTAACCATTTGCCCTCTGCCTGTTTAAAGGCTGGAATTCCACTGGAGATTAACCAACCTCCAGGAAAGATTGTGTCCCTCTCTCACGCTTCCTCGAGCTACCTTCCTACCTGTTTGCAAAGCAACCAGATGACTATGTATTTCCCTTCTAAACCCTTCCCCCCCACACATCTACCATTGCAGGAAGGCAAACTGCATCAGCTTCCAGTCTTTTGATTAATGGATTTTCCACGTTGAGCTACAGCATGTGGGTAACAAGAAAATCTTATTAAAGTGACATCAAACAGCAAAACGACTGTCAGATCAGAAAAAACTAAAATCATATACACTACCTGTCTTTCCTTCTTGCCCTCTAAAAGAAAGGGGAAGGGGAAAACAAAACAAACAAACCAAAGATCAATACCAGCAATCACAACGGAGAGACTTTTATATGTAGGAAATTAATCGTTAGCACTAAAGACACAGTCACTCTTTTAATGAACAGGCTGCTGCAATATCATTGCAACAACTAGCAACCCACATGTTCTATTACAACAGGTTGAGCCAGTGCATGTTCCCCTGTGCCATAGTTAAAAAAAAATCAAATGCCTAAACCTGAGGCTCCGTCATTTCACATGCACAGATCTATCTTAGCACAGGCTTTTGCTTTATCTTTCCTAGCAAAGAACTGGTGATGGCTTATTTATCTCCCTACCTATCTTTGAACAGGGATGTGACTTTTATTTCAATAAATTAAATCACCTGTTTCTAGCAATGCCTTTACCCTCTTGAGTCTGGAGCTAATTCTCAAATTAATTTTTGCTTAACCCCCATATTTTAAGTTTTCAACCAAATATCTGCAGTCTGCAGGATGAATTTCTATTAAAGGACCTTGAAGAAAAGTGAGCCTTTGGGTAAGCAGAAACATCATAATGTCTGGATAATGCTCCTGGTTTTGTAGCTTTTGTAAGTTATCTGTAATAAAATGAAAAGAAAATGATAGGTTGCATGAATAGAGTAATTTGGTTTGGTCTGTAAATATTGGGTCAGATCCTGTGCTGTACTGGTGCAGTCCCATTGATTTTTAATTATGTTTATTTTGGTATTTCCTAATAGCCTTAGCATAGAAGATATTTATGTTACTTTTCATAAACTTAAAGGGACAGATCCTGATTTCAGTGACACTGGTGCGCATTCCAGAGTGAGTTTACTGAAGCTAGGCTGGATTTACAGCAGTGCCACTGGATTAAGAATTTGGCCTTCACACTTATTTTAAAAGAAATCTAGTAAGCATCAATCACAACCAGCTTGTTCAACATACTACAGCAAAAACTGAAAATGTTTTTCGCACAAAGATGGCTGAGTGCCTTCCAGGCAGCTGGTGAGCAGCAGCAAAACCTTGGTGGTGTAAATTGGCCTACCACCGTTGAGGTAGCTCCTTTGAATTTTAGACCTGCTGAGAATATGGCCCCTGGCATGGAAGTTACAGAACAGATTTTTTTATTGTATTCCTTTGGGAACAAGATTGTCAGGAGAGAAAAGACAATGTTTTGCTTTTAAATGATATGTAGAAAACCAATGCAATTCCTAATAAATTATCTGAGTTAAGGTATTTCTTTTCTTCTGTAAATTCTAGAAAGCCTTAATAAAGATCTTTGTACCAGCCCCTTAGAACTTAACATGTTGTAAATGTGGCATACTTTTAGATCATACTTTTAGATCAAGCCTATGTTATTCTATATAGCTTAGCTTTTTTTCCTGTAGTGCCCATTCCCGTAGGATGCAAGCACATATATTGTTTTAGAACCCTTGCACATTAGGAAATATAAAGAGTACTGATTATAAGGAACATTGCCCACCCCATTTGCCACAGTTGTTGTTTAATCCTTGGCAGAAGTACTTATTTGTTTAAATGTCATCAGCGTACCCAACAGTGGTCAAGACACAGAAACAGACATGAACTCTGTGAGAGGAGCCATAAAGGCCATATTCTGTAATATTTGCTATTCTCAGTAGCTAACGAATCTCCTTGTGGTGGCAAGCACTATCAACAGTAGTGATTGCGAAACTGGGCCCAAAATTCAGATCCAAGTGCCACAGTCTGATCTCTGTTACTTTGGTGTAAATCTGAGATAACTGTTAAAGTCAAGAGACTTGCCCCAGATTTTTACCCAGGTAAGTGAGAACAGAATTTGAGCCTAAATAGCATGGGAATTATTTTATTAGTAGTTGTAGTAATATTTCAGTGTAAACAAAGAACCATAGACCATGACGAAACTGTCATTTTTATCTCACTTTGTAATGCCCCAAATCCCATAATCTAATTGTTACACAGCCTCGCTCAGGAGAATGGCTCAAATATTAGCTTAAGGTTGTAATAACAATTAGCAGTGCAGAAGCTTAAGATATCTGGGTAAATCACAGGGTTTGCGTACCATATTTGGGTTTGCGTACCATATTTTCTATCATTGTGGGCTAGGGGCACCTTTTAATTTTATGTTGGACATTTTTAATTGTATTGATATCTTCTCATGGAGATGTCTTATGCATGTTCATATATCCTGTACTTTATTTATATTTTAAGATGTGGACAGGGCATGTTAAATACACCATGAGTCCACTTTGGGAATCAAGCATTCAAGGAGGTAGGAGGTAGTAGCAAATACACTGAGAAGTATTTGAGCACTGGACCTGGTGGGCTGAACAGAGAGCTGAGCAAGGAACTAAGGATTTGAGTGTCCACTGCCTGCCACCCCGAGTAATAGTTTACTTCTGTGCAAGGTTATTGCCAGATACTCCCACCATGTAAGTGAATGGAGAATATTACCATTGAGCACTCACTTTGCATGGGTGTAAATGACTGCATGAGGAGCTGGGCAACAAACAATCAGCCCCAGGCTGGTCTAATCATGACAGACCCACAGACTTGCTCCTTGACCTTGGGAAAGTTGCTTAAACTGAAATTTTCAAATGTAGCTACCCTGGTTAAGCACGTAGGACCTACTTCTCATTTACACTAACACAACCTTATTTTTAATGTGGCATTAGGGTGCCCAGAGGTG
Source organism: Pelodiscus sinensis (assembly GCF_049634645.1). Lineage (NCBI taxonomy): Eukaryota > Metazoa > Chordata > Testudines > Trionychidae > Pelodiscus > Pelodiscus sinensis. The sequence goes on from NC_134711.1 coordinate 315,337,222, forward strand.
TCATTTTAATCCCCTTTACGGAGCCTTTATGCTGCCAGGGTGAGGTAAAAAGTAAGTGAGAATGTGGCCTTTCAATTCATATTTTAGGATCCGGCGATTGAAGATGTTGCCCTTCTCAATGCCGCAGCCTACAAAGCTGTAAAATGGGGATAAATGATACTTATCTCCCTCACAAGGGGATGAGTGAGATGAATTCAGTAATGTTTGCACTGTGGTCTGAAAATGTAAAATGGGTTATGCTCCCTGACTGGAAATGCGGGCCTGATTCAGCCGCTTTTCCTTACAATGTACGGCAGCTCACACAGTGTAAAAAGAAAGGGGCTTCCTAGTACTCAGACACAACAGTGATGAGATCAGTGTAATTACCTGAACAGAGTGGGACATGAGCATGAGTGGCAGAGCTGGGCTCTGTATTAATAGTAGGTAGTCATTTACAAGGCAGTGAGACAAATCCTTCTCTATACCATTGGTCCAAATACAAGTCCCATGGGCTTCAATGATATGTCTACACTTTAAGTGAAGGTGTGATTGTAGCACTGGCTAGTATATGTATATCTGTGCTAGCTTTAATCCAGCTAGCAAGAGTAATAGGACCATGGCAGCTAAAGCTAGCAGTCAAGGCACCTGGGTACATACTCAGGTTACTAGCCCATGACGTAACACCAACAGGTGGAACTGAACCTGGGACTTCTGAAACTTAGGCCAGGTCTATACTAGAGCCGGAAGGTCAGCTTAAAGTACACAATTCCAGCTATGTAAATAAAGTAGCTGGAGTCGACATACCTAAACCAAACTTTCACAGAGGGAGGTTGATGGGAACAAACACTCCTGTTGATTTCCCTTACTCCTTGTGACTGTGAGAAGTACTGGAAGTGACTGGTGCTATACTAGACTCACTAAATCAAACACCAGAAGATCTGTCTCCGGTATGGCAAGTGAAGATGTGGCCTTAGTGGAAGAGATAGTGTGTGAGTTACAACAGCATATCTATACTGATATTCTTACTGTGTGCATGCATATATGTCTACCCTTGCTACAAGAACACCTTCACGTACCAGGTAGATATACCCAGTAGGATTAGGCATATGACTGAGAATCTGCAATATCAGCCGCTTGTTTTGTCACACCAACCATACCCTGAAAATCTGTCATTAATTTCAATGTAGAGATTGGGCTACATAGCCTATTGCAGGATCAGATGACTGAAATACAAACATTTCTCCAGGTAGTTTTGCAATTACTCTGATTTCAGTGAGTATGTAACCTTATAGGAAGTACGTAGCCAATATCAGATAGTAAAGTCACATTTTACTCTGCAATGAGGATGTCGAAGGGTAACTTGTCCTATAAGGGAGGCTGAGCATAGCCCCACCTGTGACTAATCAGCTGCTGCAGAGACAACACTGAGGCCAGAGATCTGCTGATTGCTTGAGGATCACGTTGGTGCATAGGCCAGTTATTTAGCCCCTTGGCTTACAGAGGGTCTGGTTGTTCTCATTTACACTGATTTATATCAAGAGAAACTTCACTAAATCATACTGGTATAAAATAGTTGTGAGATCAGGCCCTATATATCACTAAAAGCCTCAGTCAACCTAAATTCCTGATTTAATGCTTTGTAGAGTAATAGATGGAATAGTAAGTTTAAAATCTTGTTTCATGTTCTGTTTACTTTTACTCCTAATGCTTGTTTATGAATGTTGTGTACAGTGCTAAACTCAGCCTTAAAATACTCTATAGTGTGATGTCACTCATTATATTTTGTAATAAATGGCACTGACTGCATTATAATTTGGATTTGTAGGCTATGTACAAACACACATCCCATGCAATATGTGCTTTTACAAAAGAAGAAGCATACCTAATATGATTTAGCAGAGTCCAAAATATGCAGAGAGGTTGCTGGAGCATGCAGGGTAACTTTTACTCTATATTTTCCAGTACTCTGATGCTACCTCAACATCCCGAGCATAGTAACCAGTCCTTTCTTCCTTCTCTTTAGAAACCACCAACTGGAAATGCTGCTCTTCTTGCAAAGCAGAATGTTCAGTTTTCAACCCTTGTTCACATAAGTGTAGCCACTGATTTCTAAAGGGTACTAATGAATAAAAAGATTTGCATGATCAGCATCTTCCATGTTTGATTTTCAAGAGATTTCAGGAAACTTTCTTATGTAGGCTAGCTTTCAAACTAATCTTATTTTACCTAAAAGTATAGTGAGGTCCTTTCAAAACTCCACTGGGTTACAATTCTAGAGGAAGAATGTGTCTGCTCATGAAAACTCAGATATTAATGTATTTTTAATATCGTACAATACCTAGTTAGGTGACTAATTTTAATTGCTTCAGAGGATAGCTGAGTTAGTCTGTCCAGGATAAACTTAAAAAACAATGAATGGTCTGGTAGCACTTTATAGACTAGCAAAACATGTAGATGGTATCATGAGTTTTCGAGGGCACAGCCCACTTCTTCAGATGACTGGAGTTTTGAGTTTAGGATGTGCAGACCCAAAATGAAATTTTAATTGGGCATTTACATGTATATGGACAGATGTGAGTAAAGATTTGCAGGATGGGACTCTGTTCTTTCTGTGATACCATAATATGAAAGGACCTTCTTCAACTTCAGGCAACCTTTAACTACCTTGTTAGTTTTAAATTACAGTGAGTGATCTTGCACACTGGAAAATATTATTTATCCTCATTTAGACTGAGTCTGCCAGCCTAAACAATGTGCTCCTACTTATGCTGATGTACAACTGAAATAAACCCACTGATTTTAGCAGAACTGAAAACTGAATTTGGCCTGTTATGTATAAATATCGGTGAGGGATAAGACAAGGAGGAGTATGTCCGCAACCAGTGTGTTTAACTTCACAGGGTGGTTTAAATTTCCCTCAGCCCTGGTTTAAAGTTTATACACACAGGGATGAATATCAGCTTTCCCTTAGTTTGTAACAGGTTTTTTTAAGTCTATCTGTTTTAGGCTCTTTTGTCCCTCCTCACTGGAGTTTGTAAGCACTTCACAATCTTTAACACTAAGTGCTATTATTCAGATTGTACTGGTGGGAAACTGAGGCACAGGGTGACTTGATGAGGTAGGTCACAGAGGAAGTTTGTGGCAGAGTTGAGAACCAAATCTGGATCTCCAAAGTCCCAAAGCTTGCATCCATCCAGGCTCAGACCAGTGTAGTTTAAGAGCAGAGGTTAGCCTGGTGTCTCAGTCTCCTCTGTAAAATGGAGATGATAGCTACATAAAATGGAATATTTGGAAGATAAATTGGTTAACATTAATCATGAGTGCATTGGAAATGTCAAGCGTTATACAAATGCTACATTTTTATGGGCAGTAGTATTTATTAATGATGCACGAGGTATATATTTCAGCTTATTCTTCTTTATTGGTATTGGATGTCTCAGGAAACTAAGATAATCTATCTGGGGAACACACAGGAAATATATATCATAGAAACATAGGGCTGGAAGGGACCTGAAGAGGTCATGTACCCTAGCTCCTTGGGCTGAGACAGGACCAATGCATATATTAGAAAATGTTATCTGAGGGGAAGAACCAAGGCTCTGCCTATTCCCTCCTCCCCTGTGCAGGATGGGGAGCAGTATCTCAGTGGTGGTACTTTTTCTCCCTCCTCAGCAGGGACACGTGATGTAGGTCAGTGTTTCTCAACCAGTGGTACAAGTACCCTTAGGGGTACTTGAGAGAAGTCTGGGGGGTACATCAACGCAACTGAAATGTGGAGAAAACTGAATTTTTGTTTTAAGTTTTATAGTGTTTTATTATTTTTGTACTTTTTACACCCAAAAATTGCATCACCCGCCCGGCTACGATTAAGTTGTTTAAATAAATGTGTTGCAATGGAAGAAAAAAATGTTGTGTGTCTAAAAACTATAGGTACTGGGGGTACTTTATAAAAAACAGTTGAGAAACACTGATGTGGGTAGCTGGTGCAGAGGGAATTCCTGATGCCCTTTGCTGTCTTGAGTGGACTTTCAGCCAGGCTCCAGACTGAGAGATTAGCAAGTGATGCAAGAAGTGTGTGTCAATGTCTATAATTGAATCCAGATCTTCTCTGGCCTAACCCAGTGCCTTAACCACAAGCCCATCTTTCCTCTTCTCAGTCAGATAAGGATGTGCTAGCTTTGTCACTTCAGAGGTCCTTAGTAAGTTCATGTTTGTTAAAGAACTGCAAAATGCTTGGCTGAAAGGTGTAATAGAAGTGCAAAGTAAGATTCCTAATTCTCTCCCTCAGATGCTATCCTTAAAAGGAAGGAATGTTCCCAATTCAGATCTATTCTTTTGATAATACTGAAACTGTTCTGAAGAGAAATAGTAATTTCTTTCCCAAAAAATGTGAATTGGTGTCTAGTGTGTATACACAGTAGTAACTGAGCCAGATTCTGTTTTATAGGAGTATAATTCTGGAGTAATTAATTTAAAATTAGCAGAGCTAGGTATCATCTAAGAACTAGATGATATTACGCAAATGTATAAGATACCAGAATTTGTCTCAGTGAGCTAAAATCTGTTTTGCAAAGAGGATGTGCTCTAAATGAGAGGGAAAATAGTCCTTATGTTTTATTTGACTCCAAATATTGTCTGATAGGCTACATATCCTGTTATAATTTAACAGCAATTTCAACTCTCCTGGCATTTCTAAATAGGTTCTTATGCTGCACCATTAGCATGGTAGCCAAGTGCCTTTATTAAAAAGACTGCATCAAACTATCTTTATTCATGATTCTTTATTCATGAGCTTGAAATCGTATTTAATTTTTTTTTAAAGTTGATGATTTAGTCTGTCCATTTTGTACAGTGAGATGTGATTAAAATCCATCAGATGTCATGTTTGGTACAGTAAAAGAATTATTATAGTACAGGGACTGTTTCAACATGTTTATGACTACTTACAAAGGGGATGGCCTTGAATTAGAGTTGTTCAAGGCTGTTCTGTCATATCCCATGGATTTCTTAAAAAAAAAAAACCAATATTCTAAGTTTTCAGAGAGAGGAAACTATATAAGTAGTGAGGAGTAATTTGATCCTCTGGGCAATTTATACTCCTTTTGACATGATCTTCCTCTTCCTTATGCAAATTTTCCTGCTTTTTTAGTAAGAAATGAGTACGGTTTTTGGAGACAAAAGAACCCATGTTCTACATAAATTAGAATGAGAGAGTCAATCTCTCATTTAAGTTGGCCCCATAGGGTCTGTGAAACATGTTTATACAATACCCAACCACTTTATTTGTAGAGAGAGGTCCTTTCATGCAAACTGCATTGCAAAATGCTTTCTGTAGTTTAAAAAATACATTTACAGAGTTAAATTATAAATAATTCAGGGGGAAAGAGAAAATAATAGGCACAGGCGAGGGAGAATAGAGACCTATACACTTAAAGGACCTTACATCTAATTGCCTATAAATAATTATCTTCTACATATTACCCGTAAGAAGAGTGCATGGTCCCTGACAGAATTATAGAACTGGATGTCAGCAGTGGAGCTCTGCTACTGTATGTAAATGGTTTTAACTGTGCTCTTGATTTTTACTGTGCTTACCGTATCTTGTTTTGTTTTATTGGCACTGTACTGTAAGCCTATTCTGTAATGCACAAATAAAAAGGTTTGCAAGCATGTGGGCTGAATCTTTTGATCTTTATCAAGGCAAAAATCTAGTTTACTTGAGTAGGAGCTTTGCCTAGGTAAGTAAGGACTGAGGGCCTGTTCCTATCTTCAGTTCCATGAGCATTGATTTTAGTGGCTTTTGGATAGGGCCTTAGAGCATGACTGGAAATCAGTTCTTGGTAAGGAAGAGAGGCTTAGGATTTGGTAGCTCAACCAGTTGTGAAACACATGCCATTCTAGCACCAAATGCCAAATGTCAGGCCATAAGGGGAAGTGCATTATTCCCCGTTCTCCAGTATTTGGTAGTAAATTAACAGATAACTCCCCTTCCTGTCAATGGAACCCTTATCACAAGCCACCCATAGAGGAACCTCAGGCTGCTTAAGCAGAACTAGGAGAGCTGAGTTGAGCAATGGAGAGATGCCAGGGGCCTTACAATCCAGATGGAGGTATCAGGGCACAAAACTGTTTGCTTCTTCACATAGAAAGGAGAAACCCAACTTTCCCTAATGGAAGAGTTTGAGAGTGCATTCTCTATGATCCTCCTTCCTGAAGGTTTTTACACAAAGGGTATCCTCTGGCCATGAGTCAGGACTGCAGCAGTTCACCATAAAACATCACTGTGTTCTGCATTCTAATGTGTAATTGGTCCTATATATTGGGCTTTGAATCTTGATTACATCAGATCGGAAGACTTTGCTACCAGGTTGTGTCCTAATCTTCATATATGTTGTGGGATTGCACCTCTGCCCTTGAAAGATGCATGCATATCCTTAATGTTTTGCTCAGTGTATAGAAAGTCCCATAGGGTCCTTGGAGCCTGATCCTATGTATCTTATTCACATGGGTCGCCCCATTAATTTTAGCAGTTCTTTATTAAAAAGACTCTGCATCATACTATCTTTATTCATGATTCTGAGCCTGAAATCATTATTATAAAAAACATGTTGATGATATATTCATCCATTTTGTACACTGAGGTGTGAATAAAATCAATTGGATGTCATGTATTGATACAGTAAGGAAGGAGGATCATGTCAAAAGAAGTATGAGGAGGATTGACTCACCCAAGCAGGGGCTTCAGGATGAAACCTTTATTGTCTAATCCTGTAAACCTTAATGCTGAATTGTTCCATTCATTTGCTCTCAGAAGAGTGTTTGCAAAATCTGTTTAGTTATAAACATTGTTTATTCCTGTATGGAAAGAGAGAAGAATGATATATATCTAAATTTGGATTGCCTGGACCTCACAAGCTTTAAGGACTAAAGAAGAGGTCTGTATGAATAAAAGAACGAAGAGTATGACTTCTCCTTTAAAAATATAAAGAAAAACATTGGGGACTTTTAGCGTAAACAGTAGGTGTGCAGTTCCATCAAAGGTGAGGGTTTGAATAGGTCTGTGCAGTGTTTCACTACAACTGATTGAAAATATGTGCATCTATGCCTTTTGATTACTCACTTAAGAAAAAAAAATGGTTAGTGGTGGCTGTCATCTGGTGTGGCATATATTGGTAAGGGCATACTTAATCAGCTAAAGACACCTCTGCTGCTGAAAGACACCTTTGACCACAGCAGATGTTGCTATTTTTGCTTGATGAATGAAAACTTTATGATCTGTGTTTTCATTGTTTTCTCGGAGCAAATGTCAGTGTGGAAATGTAACCTGACATCAGGACCATTAAGTGATAATCTGAACAGCAGCTTCAGGACTTGATCTCCTTGTCCCCTGGAGCAGAAGGTCTAATAGGCTAATGCATTAGTCTTTTCAATCACCTTCTTGCTCCACAGATGGAGCTTCCTTTACAAATTCTGCTAAAACACTGTTTCCGTATCCTGCATCATGCATAGAGCATTGCAGTGCTGCATGTTTCCTACATTACAAAGTACGTACATGTGTGATATGACCCTCTGTGCTGGTGAACACAGGCATTGCTTAATAAACTGCCTCATAAAAACAGTCTGAAAATTTGCATGCAGCACACTCCTTCAAACATAGTAATTTGTTCAGAATTGAAGCAGGGGATTTTCCTAAGCAAAGTAGATTTCCCATTAAATTTACTATTGTTCAATTTTCCAAAAGCATCATTGTCTAGTTCAGTTAACAAGGAAGGGCCAATCATGTAAAGAATGCTGATCTGTTAAATCTGAATTTAACAGGCAGAGCCTAAACCCTAACTGCACTACCATGCACTTGGGCGCAATAGTTTCTATTAATATTTTAAATGTATTCAAAAATAAAATAGCTGCAGTAAATGTTTTGATGAAATGGAAGAACTTCAAAACTATGGAACAGTATTACAAACCAGTAAGAGCACTAACAGAACAGGGAAAAGCAAAAGTTATTTGCAATTGCAAGTGAGGATGTTCCATTTCCTTTCTAAAATCAAATGCAAGCTGCTCATGTGACTGATTTAGTATTGAACAAGAAGGGAAAATTGCCTCTTGGCATTTAAATGGAAATGTTTCTTGTTCAGAAATTTTGGAAGCTTGCATACCGTACGATTTTTTTGAAAGGTTTATACAATTACCATTGAATTTGGATGAGGTAAATTCTCATAGATATATACATTTTTCCTATTAAAATTTACCCTTCTAAAGACCCAAATTACCTTCCTCTTAATCTTGATTCCATAGTTTGCATGTATTCCAGAATCGATAACATCAATGAAAATATAGTTCATTTTTAATATATACAATTTTAAAAGACATTAATAAGAGCAGTTCTTCTGTATAATAGACCTTTGCTCCATATGGCAATGAGTGTCCTGCTGGTTACGATGATGCCGATTTGCAGTGTGCTCTTTTGCTTGGTTTTCTGTTTGGATTAACATACAGACCTTTTTTGCTCTTCCTGCGGGTTGAGAATGATAGGATGAAAACTAGAGAGAAAGCAAAGCTGGATACTGTGTGAAAAGCCAATTTCAGTGTACACTGAATTGTTGCATTATGTATTTCAGCCTTAGTAATCATATTCAGAGAGTACAATTTTAGGGCTGAATTCTGCAGTCATTCTACATATGGGACTTCCATGGAATCTAGTCATTATTTTGCACTGCATCCTTTTTGCAAACAGTAATGAACATTGTAAACAAGCGCAGAGGATGATGCAGTCCCTGCCCCAAGAAGCTTTCATGTAATACTCACACAGGAGAACTGATGGAGGTAGAGGTGGGAAAGGGAACCCAGCTTCCTCCACTGCTACTGCAGATGTTAGAGCCATAGGCCTTTTAAATTGCCACCAGAACCCTGTGTGACAGGCTCTGGGCAGTGCTGAGGGCTGTCAGAGAAAGGCTAACCCTAGCCCCGCCCCCCTCCACCTGAAACCCCATCCTTTCTGGGGGTGTGGTGCGCCTCCTATTTTGCCCAGTAGCCCAGCGAGTCTATTTGCCCCCTTGCACCCAGATAAAACATTTCAGACTTATATAGCACAGTGCATTAGGCGGAGATGTTGCAGAAACCATTCAGCAGTAACTATGAAAAGTTTTTCAGGAGTGAGTTTTGAGGAGAGCCTTGACATGGGAGAGGACAGTTCTGTGAATGAGAAAATGAGGCTGTAGGCTGATTAGGCCTCCCAGAGGGGTTCCTCCGCCTTCCGGTCAGTGGGCAGCCACTCTGCCCCACTGCACAGACACTTAAAATAAAATCCCAAGTCAGTAGTTCAATAACCCGGCCTTGCTTCACGTTGGGGTGAGAGGCAAAGTGTTCAGGGGTCTACCCCTGGTGCAGAGCAGGCAGTAAACAAACCCAGTCAGTATAAAGGCCTAGCTTTGGCTTAGGGCTGGCAACAAGCACAGTTAGGCTATATCCTCAGCCCCGGTTCAGGGCAGAGCAACAACCCAGTATAGTTATTAGTGGAGGCCGGCCCTGGCTCTGGGTAGGCTGCAATCACCCAGGCACAAATAGTTCAGAGTACTTTAGCCCTGTTTCAGGGCAGGCCACAGCCCGTAGTTCACAAGCCCAGGCCTTGGTTCAGGCAGGGCAGCAACAAACAGTCAGTTCAGGCTCCCAGTCCTGGTTCAAGGCACGGCAGCAGACCATCCCACAGTTTAAAACAGTAGTTCATAAGGCCCAGCTTTAGTTCAGGCAGGACACCAAAGACATCCAGAGGCTATGTCTACACTACAAGGTTTTTGCGCAAAACGAGCTGGTTTTGCGCAAAAACCTGCAGAGCGTCCACACCTCAATGAGCTCTTGTGCAATTAAACGGGCAGTTAAACGGCAGAACAGAGGGCTTTTTCTGCTGTAGGTAAATCTCCTTTTACGAGGCATAACTGCTTTTAGCACTACAGCTATTGTGCAAGAAGGCAAGTGTGGATGCTCCAGAGGGGTTTCTTGCGCAAGAAACCCTTATGGGAAAAAGCACAGGTCCATCCAGTGTGGATGCTCTCTTGTACAAAAGCACATCGCTTTTGCGATGTGCTCTGAGGTGTGGACGTGCTCTTGCGCAAGACGTTTTTGTGCAAAAGCTCTTGCGCAAAAGGCTTCTTGTGCAATAAGCATGAAGTGTAGATGTAGCCAGACAATTTATAAGTTCAGGGAGCCCTGGCCTTAGGGCAGGGCGGGGCAACAACACACAGTTGAGCAGTTCAAAGGGAGGACAGGCCCTGAGTCGGGGCGTGGCAGCAAACAAACACAGGTTTGGGGTCTCCTTGTTCAGGAGGGTTGCAGGTCGCTCTCCTGCAGTGGCGGAGAGGGGGAGATTGTCACCCGGTAGGTGGGTGGTACGGGGGAGAGGGGACGCAGGCCCACCCACTCTACTGCGCCCCGGCCCAGGGCCCTAGATGCAGAAGAGCAGCTGCTGGGGGTTCAGTGGGGGCTCCAGCCCATAACATGCTGGCCTGAGGCATTTAACAGCCCTCGCTACTCCCTGGGCCACTTCTCCCCCTCCCTTCTCTCCCTCAGCAGGTACCTGGATTTCTGGCAGGTCACTTGGAGAGTCAAGGGTGGTCTTGTCCAGCTGGGGTCCAGGCAGTCCAATCCAGTCCTCCATCACTTGCAGGTCCAGTGGTCCCAGCTGGTGCTCTGGCTACGGCAGAGGAAGGCATCCCAGCTGATCCTTGGTTTCAGACCTGGCTGGCGGTCCTTGCAGGTCCGGTGGCCCCAAATGGTCCCAGGGTACAGGCTGGTGTTGGGATTCAGGCAGGTCCTCCGTGGCAGCCATGGTCGGAGGCCCAAGCCTCCCTGGCAGGAAGCCCTGAGCAGGCCTCTGGTTCCTCTGAGTCAGAGGCAGTTGGAGGCTCGAGCCAGGTCTCGGCCTCCCAGGTAGGGAGCTCCGTGTGGGCCTCTGGCTCCTCCAGAGAATGGGACCAGACTGAGCTCCCTGGCAAGGTTCTTATAGCCCTGGCCACGCCCCCTGGCTTCCAGTCAGGTGACGGGGAGGGGCTATGCTGCGTCCAAAATGGCTCCCGGAGGGGTTCCTCCCCCTCCAGGTCAGTAGGAAGCCACTCTGCCCCACTACATCCCCCTCCTTAAGTCCAGTTCCCGGCTTCTGGGACTGGGCCCTTGGTCTTCTTCTATGTGGGATAGTGCTGCTGTGTTCGCATTGTCCCTCCCTGCTCGGTGTTCGATGGTGAACACATCACGCTGGAGGGATAGATACCACTGCATGATGCGTTCATTGGTATTCTGCATTCTGTGGAGTCATTTTAACAGAGCGTGGCCTGTAAAAAGAATAAAAGCATCCCACAGGAGTTAATATCGCAGTGCTTTGATGGCGCATTGGATCGCTAGGGCCTCCTTCTCGATCATGGCATATTTACACTCTCGGGGAAACAGCTTTCGGCTGATGTATAGTATGCAAGGTTCTTCGCCCTCAACTTCCTGAGACAGTACTACTCCCAACCTGCTGTTGGATGCATCTGTCTGGACCATGAATGGTCGGTTGAAATCTGGTCTGAATAGAACGGGTTCGCTGCATAATGCGTCTTTCAGGCTCTGGAACGCGGTTTCTCACTTGGCATTCCACCTCACCCTTTGGGGGCTATCTTTGGTGAGGAAGGCTGTGAGGGGCACCACAAGGGTGGCAAATTGTGGCACAAAGCGGTGATAGTATCTCACCAATCCCAGGAAGTGCCCCTGGGTATGTCTACACTACCCCGCTAGTTCGAACTAGCGGGGTAATGTATGCATACCGCACTTGCTAATGAAGCCCGGGATTTGAATTTCCCGGGCTTCATTAGCATAAGCGGGGAGCCGCCATTTTTAAATCCCCGCTGCTTCGAACCCCGTGTAGCGCGGCTACATGGGGCTCGAACTAGGTAGTTCAGACTAGGGTGCCTATTCCGAACTACCGGTACTCCTCGTTTCACGAGGAGTAACGGTAGTTCGGAATAGGCACCCTAGTTCGAGCCCCGTGTAGCCGCGCTACACGGGGTTCGAAGCAGCGGGGATTTAAAAATGGCGGCTCCCCGCTTATGCTAATGAAGCCCGGGAAATTCAAATCCCGGGCTTCATTAGCAAGTGCGGTATGCATACATTACCCTCCTAGTTCGAACTAGGAGGGTAGTGTAGACATACCCCCCCTTTCCTCTTGGTGGTGGGGACCAGTAGCTTTGAATTGCCTCGATCTTCCTCACTAGTGGGTGGACAAGGCCCCGTCCCAGACAATACCAAAGGTATGTGGTCTCCTGCCAACCGATCTTCCATTTTTTTTGATTGGCCATTAGGCCAGCATCCTACAGGGTCCTACAATAGGTGTTCCTGCCACCGTTGACTATAGATCACCACGTCGTCGAGATACGCTGAGGTATACGCCATGTGAGGGGAGAGCAAGCAGTCTATCATTCATTGGAAGGTCGCAGGAGCCCCGGGGAGGCCAAATGGCATCTTTATAAAATGAAATAATCCTAAGGGGGTAGTAAAGGCAGTCTTCTCTCGGGACTCTGGATCCAAGGGGATCTGCCAATACACTTTGGTGAGGTCGAGTGTGGTTATGAAATTTGCTTTCCCTAGGCAGTCTAAAAGTTTGTCCATCTGTGGCATTGAGTACGCATCAAATTTCGAGATTCCGTTCACTTTTCTAAAATCAATGCAGAAGCAGATGCTGCCATCAGGCTTTGGCACTAACACCACCGGGCTTCACCACTCACTCTTAGATTGTTCCACCACTCCCAACTCCAGCATTGTTCGGACTTCTTGCTCCACTTCCTCTCTGATGTGGGGGAAGGTGACGATTACTTCCACGAATTACCTGGATTAGACGGGTCCAGATGCTATGCGTTATAACGGTGATGCATCCGGGCTGGGAGGTAAATGTTTTCTGGAAGGCCTCTATGTGTTGTTGCGCTTGCTTTCACTGGTTCATGAAGAGGGTGTCCTCAAGTTGCAGTTCTCCCTCCTCAGTCAGCTTGGGTACCTGGGGGCCCAGGGCAGGTTCAGAGGGATATGGAGCAATCATCAACCCCTCTTGTTCTCAACATGGTTTCAACAGATTCATATGGTATACCTGTTTTCTCTTTCTCCAGTTGGGCTGATAAACCTAGTATGTGACTGGCCCCAGTTTGCGGGTGATTTCATATGGTCCCTGCCACCGAGCCAGGAGCTTCGATTCTTCAGAGGAGAGTAGTAACAATACCTGATCCCTGGGTTCAAAAGTTCTCTTTCGCACTCCGCGACTGTAGTTTTGTTCCTGTGCTTCTTACGCTGCCTGGAGGTTTTCACAAGTAAGGTCACCGGCCTGGGCTAATCTCTCCCAGAGCTGGAAGACATACTGGAGAAGCCCCTGTGATGGTGAGGGGGTCTGTTCCCATGTCTCCTTCATCAGGTCCAGGATGCCATGCAGATGCCGCCCGTATAGGAGCTTGAACGGGGAAAAACCTGTTGAGGCCTGTGGCAGTTCACGGATAGCTAGTAGCAATGGGGGAAGCAATTGGTCCCATTGCTGCATCTCTGACCGGGGAAACCTACTTAACATCCCCTTCATGGTGCGGTTAAAGTGCTCAATGAGGCCATCAGTTTGGGGATGATAGACCAAGGTCTGTAGCTTCCTAATGCCCAAGAGTGTACACACCTGCCAGAGCAGATGGGAGGTAAAATTGGCTCCCTGGTCCATGAGGCACTCACCAGGAAGCCCCACTCGGGTGAAGATCTTCACCAGTTCTGAGGCAATGGTTGGGGCGTAGGTGTTGCACAGCAGAATCGCTTCGGGAAAGTGATAATCCATTAAAACAAGGATAGACTGGAATCCGGCTTTGCTCTTGGGAAGGGGACCCACTAAGTCAAGGGCTATCTGTTCATATAGAGTCCCCACTATGGGTAGAGGGATGAGTGGTGCTTTGGCCACCCCAGGGTCGGCGGCCAGTTGGCAGTCCGGGCACAACTGGCAGTAGTCCTTCACCTCCCAGTGTACTCCAGGCCAAAAGAAGCAAGATAATACTCTGGCCAGGGTCTTCTCATGTCCCAAATGGCTAGCAGCGGGAATATTATGGGCAAGGCGGAGCACAGCCCTCCAATGGCAGTGTGGCATGAGGGACTGCGTCTCCACTACCTGGGTCTGGGGGTCGCGGCTCACCCAGTAGAGGCAATCAGCCCTTAATTCAAAATGAGGCCACTGCTCGGCCCTCTGTGGGTCTGTCACTATGCTGTCGACACAGGCTATCTGTTTGTAAGCAGCCCTCAATGTTGGGTCCTCCCACTGATCCCGAGGGGAGTCTGTCAGGGCTACAGGCAGCGGGTTCTTCCTCCCGGGGGTTGTGCAAAGGGTTGGGCGCCTCCCCTGCCTCACTCGCGGGGGGTTCCTTCTCTCTGACGGATTCTCTTGGTTGGGTCTCTGGCAGGGTTTCACCCAGCAGGTCTCCTTCCACGTCGGTCGGAACAGGGGGTACCCCGAGACTAGTCTCTCTGAGGAGGGCATGGAATCCTCACTAATCACAACTCAGGATAATAGGGTAGGGCAGGGCTGGCGCCACCCCTACTGTCATCTCCGCTGCCCGCCCTTGGATGGTGATGAGGACCCTCGCACGGGGGTAGGCCTTCACATGGCCATGCACACTCTTCAGGCACAGCTCCCCCTCTGTCTCTATGCTGATAGGGAGAAACTCCTGGTGGACGAGGGTCTGGCCACACCCCAAGTCTAGGAGGGCTGCCACTTCCTGCGAACCCTTGTGCAGGGGTTGTGAGCTTTGAAGGGCTGCTATAAGGGGCTTGGTTCTGCCGTGCAGACCTGACCATACTAACAACACACTTCCGGGTATCCCCCTTGCTGGAGCCTGCTTGGACGTTGCATCTCGCCACCCTGACTCTCAGCTGGTAGGGGTCCGGCATACGGAGCTGCCCTGAACCCGGGTGATGTAGTTGGCATGGGGCCGAGTGCTCTTGGCCTGGGTGTCAGGGTACTGAAACCCAGCCCCATAAGGTTTTTGGTGGCTGGAATGTCTGTCTTCCCAGTGAGAGTCTTAGAATCACTCTTGTGCTCCCTCCTCATGAGGTGGGGAGGTCCGGTGGGGCTGGATGACTCTCTGGCAGGTCCCGTCAGTGGCCCTTTGGGTTGGGACCAGAGGGCAATCAACTGCTGGAGATCCTGCTGTTCGAGATTCTGGAACTGGATGCCCAGCTGCTGTACCAGCTGCCAATGTTGGGCCGCTAACTGCTGAGCCAGCTGCCAGTGTTGAGCCACAAGCTGCTACAGTTGTTGGTGCTGGCGCTACAAATTTTGACCACCACCACGGTCCGTTTGGGCCAATCCAAAAACAACAACTAGGATAACAAGGGGGGAAGAAGACATTTTTATTTTATTGTATTTTATTTTGTCTACTGAGGCCCGTCCTCAACCCCTTATCTCAGGGGTGGGATCAACAGTACCCACGTTCTCCACCATGTGTAGGCTGGTTAGGCCTCCCAGAGGGATTCCTCCATTTCTGGGTCACTGGGTACCCACTCCGCCCCACTACAGAGGCAAAATGGGCTGATTAAACTTTTACAGTAAAATGTAACAATTACATGCATATCCCCCCACTTTTTTTCTTTTTTTTTTTTTTTTTTTTTTTTGCATAGTAAACTATGATTGGTATATATTAGTATATGTTAAAGTAGCATCTAAATGCTCCAACCAAGAGTGGAGCCCCATTGTATTAGGCCCTGTGCAAACCCATGGCACAGACAGCTATTGCCTCCAGGCACTTGGATCCTATAGACAGACAAAGGGTTGGGGGAAAGGAAGTAGTATTGTATCCACTTTACAGTAGACAGTGACTCAAGGCTGATAGAGATTATAAGTGATTTGCCCAAGGTCACACAGGGCATCAGTGGCAGCACTGGAAATTAGACCCAGATCTAAGGCCCCACCTATTATCTTAATTGCATAACTCTCCTTCTTCTCTTAAGAACTATTAAGTGGGAAAACGTTAACTTTGGTTTGGCTGAAGTTTTTTTTTTTTTTAATCCAGAATGAGGATGATTTAAAAAAAAAACACCTGATCGTACATTTTTTTTCTCCTTAGGAAATAACCTTTTGTGAGTGATGCAATTAAATGTTTGCAGTTCGTCTCCTCCCCTCCCCCCACGAGCAATATAGTTATAGGTGCCTGATAACAACGATCCCTTGACTGTTTCTGTGTGGGATCTCTGAGCAAAGAATGTAAAGACGAGACATGCTGGGAGCGGTGTTCGCGTGTTAATTACGTTGGTCGGCGCTGCAGCCAGACAACCCTTAAATACCGCCGGGGCGGGCGCTAAACCCCACCTCAGAGTGGGAGTGGGAACCTGCGCGGGGGCTGTGCCACTCGGCGATAGCCATTGGCAGCATCACCTGCACGGAGACTGCCTCCTCGCCCCCCCCCCCCTTTTCGCCGGAGTGGTGCAGACCAGCTTTGAATGCATGTGTGCTTGTCATTCCCAGGCAGTGTAGGATTGGCTCCTGCCTCCCATTCATGTAACCTGTGTGTGGCTCCCTGCCTCTCTCCGTGTGTGTGTGTGTGTGTGTGTGTAAAGGAGAGCGAGGCGAGGCGAAGGGGGGCGGGTTGGGGGAGTGCTGAATAAAAGCCTTTGGATTGCAGCTGCTGGCTTGGGGCAGCCCTGCCAGGGACGCTTCTGCCTGGGGGGAAAAGCTGGACCAGCCTTCTGGGGGGTTGTGGCTGAGCCGCCTGGCGGGATGAGCTCCTGCGCCTGGCTGTAGTTGCCCAGTTTGGGATCGTGCGGAGGAGCCGTGCATAGAAGTGGCTTGGCGCGAGGGAAAGCCTGCAGACATGGTAAGCTCGCGTTTCGCTGGGAAAAGTGCGTTTGTGTCTCTTCTTCCTCCAGCTCTGTCTCTTCCCTCCCCCCCTCCTCCCTGCTGCACACGTACTCGGGGTTTGGGGAACACTGTGCAGCCAGCTCTCTGGATTGCTCGCTATTTAGCTCCCAACCCTCCGCAAAAATCCTTCTCGTGCCCCACAACACGTGAACCCCCCTCACCATCGGTAACTTTCCATGCATTCTTGAAAGAGCCTCCCTGCCTGGCTGGCAGGCTGGCTTCTCCCAGCCTTTGCACAGCTTCATTTCCCTCTGTCCTTTCGCAGACACATTTCCGCGGCTGCTCCAGCTCCCGGTTCCCTCTGTCCTTAGTTTGCAGCCTCTTCGTGCAGCTAGAGCTCATGGCTCAGCACAGCGTCTGGAAGAGATGCTGGGTAGCTGGGACCCTAAGCCTGTAAAATTTAGGTGTGTAATTTGGGAGGGTTGCTTCACTCCCCTCACCCTGCTCCACTCCAATCCATTTGGGTCAGCGAGGATGGCAGGTCTTCCCAGAAAGGCTGCCAGAGACTGGAAAGAGGAAGGGAACAACCTAGAGCTTTTACCCAGGGTTGCAAGATTTCTTAATTATTATTGTATTATAATTATCAGCAAAAAAAGGGCACCATTATTTCTCACCACAAACCCCTCTTTCTAACCTCTTCGCCCCTTCGCCCACATGCAACACAGTGTTGCATGTGTTTACATTTGGATCTGTGTCAGAGTTGTGGTTGTGTTCCACATTTTCCAAAAGGTAGATTTCTCAGTTTAAAAAAAAAATTCTGCTAGACTACAACTTGGGAGACAACCCCCTTTCTTGGTAGTTGTTTTTTAACCCTTCCCTCACCATTCCCATGTCCTTCCAACATCCCTGCACATGGTTTGGCATTTTTAAGAAAAATGGGGGGGGGGGATTTGTTATTTTTAAAGATTGCTATTTTTAATTCTAAACTTGGATATCCAAAACAGTAATATGGTTACATAACATAGAACACACAGGCTCCTTAACTGCGTTTCTTAGAACTATTTATTTATGGTGTTCAGAATGTTATTATTGCTGTGATATTTAACTTTGAAAGTGGCAACTGGTAACACATTTGCAGTGCTTCTAAAAGAAATATTGTAAAGGTTATATGTGGAGCTATTTGCGCTATAACACTAGACTATCCAGGGTTGAAAACTATTTTGGTGAAATAAGTAAGAAATTGGATATATTTTGAAAACTGTTATATAAATGCATATTTTCTTACCCTTTCTAGTTTATTGGGTGAGTTATGAACACATTTTAAAATATCTTATTCATATAGTCAAAATAGATGTGCCTAAATACTTGATGCCAAAACTTTCCAGTCTTTGGGTAGCATATTGCTCAGCTCTTGTGCTTTCTGGAAAGTTTGATTCTTTCAACTTTTAAAATAGAGTTAAGGTAATGACACAAAGTGGCAAAAGCAAGACAATTTGAAACTGAAGTTGGGCTGTGTCCTTTACACACTCACTTGTGCTTTTTAAGTAGCAATTCATTGCTGCTAGGTTGAAGAAATTGAGGAGGAAGAGTTATCATGCTGTGAGCAACTCAAGTCTCATTGTTCTGCATAGCTGATAAAATAGTTTGCTTTCGGGATAGCCCCTCCCATAGGGTTGTCAGGTGTCCGTTTTGAACCGGACAGTCCAGTATTTGAGCTTTCTGTTCGGGAAACAAATTGAGAAAATATGAATGAGAAAATATACGTCTGTTTTTTTTCTAAATAAGATGTAATGTAGATTGTGATGTAATGTCAAGTGTGTCCGGTATTTTTGTTGAAAATCTGGCAACCCTACTCTCCCACCGGAGAGTGTCCTGCTGTTGGTGTGTGTACCATCTCTGCCTGTAGTGTCGAAGATCTACCATATACACCTGTAAAATACCACCACCATGTGTGCCAGCAACACCCAGAGACACTGTGCCCACGTTAGACAAGCAACAACAAGTTGAGGGCAGGGTATCTGCCACAGTAAACAGAGTCCTTTCTTGAGAATTTTTTTTGGGGGGGAGGGGGGGAGTTTGTGTGAGGCAGGTCCTAAGTCTGTAGTTTGTATTTATTTCATTGGCCTTTTCAGAATCCAATGCCTCCCGCTTTGTGTCACCCTGTAACACTTTATAGAGTCTGATAAAGAAACTCTAATAATAACATATATTTTTATGCCTATGATAGAGGGGAAAAAACCCTTTCTGTGAACCCATACAGCTTCCTCCTTTTCCCCCCACAAAAGCAAAGACTGAATATATTGAGGCTTTTCTGATGCTGCTTGTGATAAGGACATGCTGGTGTTTGCTATTTTGTGTCAGTTGTGTTTCCCTCCCCACTTAAATTCTTCAATCCCGGCCTCTTACATGCTGCTGGATAAATCCTCCTAGCTCAGGCTGTTCAGGGCCATTAGGATTTCCTGCTGCCATGATCCTTAACAATGCGAAACGCTTGTGCAGAGAAATGACTGGTGTTATCAGTAGAGGTAGGGGTTGCGTGAGAGGGCAAACAGGGAGGACATATGTGGAGGGGGCATTTTCTGTAAGCAGTTAGTCATTCCTTGTGTTTTTGCTCACCTCAGGAGGTGAGTGCGCTGCTTTGCCGGGCATCTTCCTCAGAAAGAGGAGGGAGCTCTGTCGAGAGATGGGATGGGGGGAGGGGTGTTTCCAAACAACCTGTTTCCACTTTGCCCCTTAGCCTGATTCCCTCCAGAAGCCATGGCAATGGGGAGCTCCAAAAGCACTAACATGAGCTCTGCTCAGGCTGGGGATCCTGCTGAGAGCTGCCTCTGTAGCTCACCCCTACTTTCCCTTCCGTGAATCGGTCTCTTACAGAGGAGGGATTCAGTCTGGCTCTTCACTTCAGT
Source organism: Pelodiscus sinensis (assembly GCF_049634645.1). Lineage (NCBI taxonomy): Eukaryota > Metazoa > Chordata > Testudines > Trionychidae > Pelodiscus > Pelodiscus sinensis. The sequence goes on from NC_134711.1 coordinate 315,356,935, forward strand.
TTTTGGGCACTTGCTGTGTGTTCTGTTGCAAGGAGAGCACTTTTGGGGAGGAGGGGCTGTCTCAGATACGGTTTGGGGGGGCTGGCAGTAGGAAGGGAGAGCTGTCTTTAATCTGTGGCAGGAGAAAAGGGGCAAGTATTCATGGATTTTTTTTAATTTAAAGGGGGCAAAGGGTTGGGGGAGGAATTAGCTTTCGCTAAGTTTAGAGGGTATGGCAGAAAGGAAGGCTACTGGGAGAAGAAAAGGGTGGGTGAGAGGGGAAAAAATACTCCTCTGAATTGGGGGGATGGGAAGGGATATGCCCTTAGCTTAGCAAAACCTCAGAGGTGGGAGAGGGCAAATGTCACCTCTCTTCTTGGTGGCTTGGGAGAGACAATTTTATTCCTTGTTTTCTGCGGTACCGCTAAATTAACTTGCTAGAGTAATTAAAATGCAGTAACTCTGTTTTTGTGTGCAGGTAGCAATGATGATAGTTGAAATACTGATTCCTTATTTTGTTTGTCAGGGTGTAGTTGTGATGTGAGGTTTTTTTCTCCCTGGAATGGGTTTTAACTGAAATGCCATTTCCCTCTCTAGTGTGCTCAATGCTTCAATTAAAATAGTCTTCCCTTATTATTGTGTTTTTCCCCAACCTAGCATTATACTTCTTTTCTGCCCAAGAAAACAAAACACTTACTGTGGTTCCACTTAAAAATAGCTGAGATACTTGAACAAGACTCTCCTCTTCCTTCCCAGGAAAGTCATTTCCAGTTTTGTTAGAATTTCTGCTTCAGTGGTTCATTTTCTGACAGAATCACATCCTTGTGAGGGAGCAGAACCACAGTCTTATGTAACTTGATGTTTCCAGATCAAAAGTTACAAATATTGCACTAATAAAATGAGAGCAATTTGACAAAATTAATATTGTGTGACATAAATGATTTCTTACTGGGATTTAAAATCAATGCCATTTTTAATAGTTAATGAAAAATAATAGTTGAATAACAACCTTTTATTTTTTTATCGCTGTTTTATCTTTTGGCCCTGTTTAAACAAACCCCTATTTGTGTGTGTGTGATTTTTTTAATACACATTATATAAAACCGAAACAACTGAACTTGAAATTGCCTCGTCCAGATTTGATTCAAAGAGCTGAAACTCTGTAAATCAGTCAATTCAGATTTAGTAATAGAAATGTAGCTGAAGCAAAGTGCAGGACTATGTAGTACTTTAAAGACTAACAAGATGGTTTATTAGATGATGAGCTTTCGTGGGCCAGATCCACGAAATAGTTGAAGAAAATAGTCACAACCATATATACCAAAGGATACAATTAAAAAAAAAACCTGTCATTCATGCTAAAATTCGACACTCTCCGGGAGGGTTGAACAAAGACCCCAACTACCTTACCCATTACAAAGATAGCTTCCCCAATTATCACCTCTAATACTATTAGCTCACAGACATCTACCTTTCCCCACCTCTAATATCATTAACTCAGACATTTACCTTCCTTCTCTCCCCCCCCCCCCCCCCCCCGCTGCATCCCCCTTCTGTTCTGAAATGTGATTTGTCCTTTTCATATGTGTTCATTTTTTTTAATTGTATCCTTTGGTATATATGGTTGTGACTATTTTCTTCCACTATTTGATCTGAGGAAGTGGGTCTGGCCCACAAAAGCTCATCATCTAATAAACCATCTTGTTAGTCTTTAAAGTGCTACATAGTCCTGCATTTTAATTCAGATTTAAAGACTGGTAGCTGTCTGCCCTGTTACAAGCTCTGTAAGTCTAGCTTATTATAACTAAAAGCTAAAATATTCTGTTTCTGCTTTGATCCAACAGATTGGCATTTCTGGGCGCTTTCACAGAATAACATGCACCACTTGCCTATGAATTGGGTATTCATGGATCCTTGACCAATATATTTTCAGAGGAAAGATGAAATTGTCTTAAATGTATCTCCACTTTGATACAGATTTTAAAAAATCCAGGTGACTTTTTTTTTTCTTCACCTGATATCCCTAGCTCAGGAGTGATGTATAGGCTATTATATTGTAGTTCTACAGGAGAAAAAAAATGGGATCTACGTTCCTCTGTGCCATTCCACCATCACTATGCTGACAGTGAAATTATTTTCCTAAAAATATTTTTCTTCGATAGCTCTTTTGAATGATTGTTTCCAATAACAACTTGTAAGCCAGCAATACAGATAAAATATGAATATTGGTGCAAGTTTCTTTAGCTATATGGAGTGGCAAATACTTATTGTGGAAAGTTTACATTCCTTGACATGTTTGACCCTCATGCACATAAAACTTTATTCCTAGCATGTAAACTTGCTTTGAAAGAAGTTGCTTGTATCATCAACAGAAGACATGGGCAGAGCAATTTATTTATTATGAGATTATTTTTTAAAGAGTTATTGAAATGTTTGTTCTTGGTGTTTGATTGCAAAGCTGAGTCGCAGGATAGATGAATATATTGGCAATCACCAGAAGGGGGGGGGGGGGGCGTGAATAAAGTTGACAGTTCAGACTTCTGATTCCAAGAAGAGATTTGCTTCCTGGGTTTTGACACATCTTACTTTTAAATGAGATAAAGGGGGAGGGGCTGGGAACAGCAGGAGAAGTTGCTGAAAGCCTGTTTCGGTGGACAGGCCTGCGGAGCCCCACTTACCAAGTCACATTTATCAACCTATTTTAAATGAGAGAATTCAGTTAGATTTTTATCGATGTCATGTCAAGTTTTTGTACAGCAGTACACTACCCTGTAGGAAAAAGCCTACAATTAAGACTGGAGTTTTGGCAGCATGTATATTACACTTACAGCAAAATAAAATGTGAAGTTTGTGGCTATTTGTATACTGATCCAGGTTTGGGTTTATTATTGCACGCTACACTGCCTTTCCGGTGAATCTACGCTACGCTCTACGTATATAAACTCTCTCTCAAAAAAGCAGTTTGTATTAAAAGAAGATTATTGAACTTTCCACGACAAGCCCCTCACACAATGAGAAATGAAGGCTGCATGTACACCCTTAATTTGGCCCCCTAGTGCATGGTCCTTGTGGGCTCTGTCTCCCCTTCCCCCTGCCATCATTTGTCAACCACTGCGTCCTAGTCTCAATCTCTTTGCTCAGCCAGCCCAATCTTCCTACCTCACCCAGCTCCTCATCTGATCCAAATTGCCCCATTTTCCTTTCCCATCCTTACAGATTCTGGGACTAATTGGGCTCTCTAGCTAACAATCTCTGTTTCTTTTTGAGGTGTCCCCACCCTTAGCTCCTTGTCCCAATCTACTCCCCTTCCAGGTCTCATTCTCATTCTCCCCCCTCTAATCCCCTCATTTGACTTAGACAAATTAGACTCTTCCACACTGCTTGGGTGTCAACAGAGGAGGGCATAGAGAACACAGATGAGATGGTCTCCCTGCACTCAGGCTGTGTCCAGACTCCATGCCTCCTTCGACGGAGGCATGTAGATTAGCCAGATCGGAAGAGGGAAATGAAGCCGCGATTAAAATAATCGCGGCTTCATTTAAATTTAAATGGCTGCCCCGATCTGCCGATCAGCTGTTTGTCGGCAGATCGGGAGAGTCTGGACGCGATGCCCCGACAAAGAAGCCTTTCTTCATCGACACAGGTAAGCCTCGTGAAACCAGGCTTACCTGTGTCGATGAAGAAAGGCTTCTTTGTCGGGGCATCGCGTCCAGACTCTCCCGATCTGCCGACAAACAGCTGATCGGCAGATCGGGGCAGCCATTTAAATTTAAATGAAGCCGCGATTATTTTAATCGCGGCTTCATTTCCCTCTTCCGATCTGGCTAATCTACATGCCTCCGTCGACGGAGGCATGGAGTCTGGACACAGCCTCAGTTTTGGGACCGGGCACAATCTTCTATCTCAGAGCTGCAACCACAGGGACAGTGTTACTCAGCCCTCTGCTGGAGCATACCCAGCATGGATGGAATCTTTGGAGACTGTACTGTTAAGCAGAACCCTGCAGATCCTCAGGATCTTCTTTATATACATGAGTATTCACATACGTGGATATCTGCGGCTCATTTTTCCATATGAAGATGCTCGTGTAGATACCAGTTTTATATCTGCACAGAGTTCTACTGTTAAGCTCTAGCTACTCTCTAGTGAGCAACGGGCGAGCACAGAGTCTTTTTTTCCCCCAAGGGTTTAAAATGTAGCCAAATTCCTATGGATTTTTATGGGAATGGCAAAAAGCATGTCCCTGACATAAAAGCCACTCCGAGGGCACATTTCAAATCCCAATTCCAAAACACCAGGTACTAGAGTGATTCAAACAAAGAGGCCACCAAAATCTATTAGCATGGCCAATAAAGTGTATTTTCCCCCCTAGACTTGTTGGAAACAGCTGAACTGTTCTGACGTTTAAAAACAAAAAATGAGCAAACGATGAGCCAGCCTCAGACACCCAGCATGGAAGGGCTTGACCAAGTTATAAGCAATTGAAAATGGGGCGTTATAATGGGGAGTGTTGGGCAACTGTAATAGGCAAACGTTACCAGGCCTGCCTATTATAGCTATGATAAAATTTGGTATTTTGTCATCTGCCAGTCAGTGTGTCTGAACACATGTACACATGCATGTGTATGTTAGCAGATAACAAAAACTGAAGCTTTATGGTTAAGAAGGGAATGCAATTAATGAGAATCAGACAAAGCTGCATCAAAAGGATCCAGCATTGCAGAATTTGTAGAATGGGATTAAAAGGAAAGAAATCCCAAGAGAAACAGCATTGACAGAGCAATCACGCAAATTGCCCAGCCTCACACCTCTGTGGTCGTACGTCTTCTGTCAGAAAAAAACTCAATTAAATGACAGTGTCCTACTCTAACAGAAACTTTGATGATTAGAAATCACAGACAAATGACTGAAATGTGGGAAAGTATACCATTAGGGGTTTTTTTTCCTTTTAATCTTCAACTTCCTGTTAAGGATGAATGACTAAATCTTGTGGTTGAGCTTGTAAATGTTCATGGCAGTATCACAAACCTGACTTAAATTAAGCCTGATTCTTATTTACATGGAGTTCCCCTTTGCCTGGCTCTGTAGTATAAAAGTGCCTTACAATGAGCATCAGTTATGTTTTATGCCCACTGTAAGGCCGCTGTGTCCTGCCAGAGTGGCATAGCGGGATCTTGGGGTAACTTAAAAGCAAGGACTCCGTGTTTTTTTGTATCTCCTCACCCCATCTGTAAAGGTGACTATCCTTGTGAAGTACTGAAGGAATCTTGCGTACATTTTCTTCTGTCTTATGCATTCATGATTGAGGTTTTTTTTGTCACCCTCATAATGGCCATCCATTGCTTCTCCTTAAATAACTAGTCAGCTTCTGTGGATCTCTGGTACTCAGTCGCAGAATGGACTGTCATGACTGAGGAGTTGAATCTTGTGAGTGGTAATTTGTGGAGAGAATCAGCTGGCTGGGCAATGAAAAAGCAGAGTATCAATTAGTCTTTTAGGCTACATCTAGACTGCAGGCTTCTTTCAGAAGAAGCTTTTCTGAAAGAGATCGTCCGAAAAAACTTCTTCCGAAAGAGCGCGACCACACTGCCAAAGCACATCAAAAAAGCGATCTGCTTTCTTGAAAGATAGCGTCCATTCAGTGTGGATGCTATCTTTTGAAAAAGCAGATTGCTAGCTCGCATTTAAGCTGTGACTACTATGGATGGAGTGGCTACCAGGGCACCTCTGCTTTTTCCTCTTTCCTCTTCTTTCGAAAGAACTCCTTCTTCCCCGTCCACACACGCCTTTTTGCAGTGTGGATGTGAGTGAAGTTTTTTCGGAAAAACTCTGTAGCATAGACATAGCCTTAGTCTTGCTTTTCTGCATGCTTCCTGAACAGAAACATGATCAACAAAACAACATTTAACTGAGGAAAGAAACTTCTCCCTTCTTTCCCCACAGCCCCATGGTACAGCTCAGCTTGTGGCCACAAAATGTAGTGTTCTGCCTTCTCAAAAGGTCCCCCCACCCCCCTCATCTACTGAGTAGCTGGGTTTCCTTGGGCTTTTTGTTCCTATTGTTAAAGAGTTTCTGGTTTTTCTTGTGAGCAGCACATTGTGGCTCCAGTCTGACCTCAGTGTTCGATCCTGAACACCTGTGTGAGACCTGAATGGGGAGAGAACTTTTATAGTTGCTGGTAATGAGCTAAGGCCAGTTCACCCCATCACCCCATTTTCTCTGATTCCCTTCCTCTTGTCCCAGGACTTCCGTGTGCTATTATAGCACTACTTCTGTGGACTACCTCTTAAATACATTCAGATGTTGGGATTTTTCCAAGAGATATGATTCCACTGCTGTGTGTTACACGCAGGTCCCTGGACAGGTACGTGATGATCACAAACTGAAATAGGCAGAGAATATTTTCTCTAACATTAGGGGTCACATTTTCAATACATGTGTTAAATATGTATAAACAAGTACTGGAAGGAAATTGTTAACACATGGAACTGTGCTGAGACAACACTACTCCTTTGAAAACCCTGCTAATGCGATTCCACCCTTCAAAAATATTGTCACAATTATTTATATGCTTAGAAAAACAAAGCTAAATATCATCTCTGGGTGACAAAGAAGAACGAAGATTGCCTTGGGATGAAGGCCTGGAAATGGTAATCATAAGTTCTAGATTGTATTCACATCTCTGCGATATACTGTCTACGGGTATGTCTACACTACCCCGCTAGTTCGAACTAGCGGGGTAATGTAGGCATACCGCACTTGCAAATGAAGCCCGGGATTTGAATTTCCCGGGCTTCATTTGCATAAACTGGGCGCCGCCATTTTTAAATCCCTGCTCGTTCGAACCCCGTGCTGTGTGGCTACACGCGGCACGAACTAGGTAGTTCGGACTAGGCTTGAGGAATGAGGAGTAACGGTAGTTCAGACTAGGAACCCTAGTCCGAACTACCTAGTTCGTGCCACGTGTAGCCGCGCGGCACGGGGTTCGAACGAGCAGGGATTTAAAAATGGCGGCGCCCAGTTTATGCAAATGAAGCCCGGGAAATTCAAATCCCGGGCTTCATTTGCAAGTGCGGTATGCCTACATTACCCTCCTAGTTCAAACTAGGAGGGTAGTGTAGACATACCCTATGTGACCTTGTACAAGTCTCTTAGGCCTAGGTTTCCAAAAAAGCTCCTTATTTTCGATTCCTCTGTTTTTACTGAAGTGTTTTACTGTGCATGTTTGGCACCTGTAAAACAACAGGTCCAATATGTTGTCATTCTGGGGACCCAAAATTACTGGCCACATGTGAAAACATTGAAACTCAAAACCAAGGAATACTGGAGGTTCATTATCAGATGCGTGTTGAACTAAATTGGATTCAAATTCTGGATGCCTCAATTTCTGGGTGTACAAGTTCAGACCTCCTACTTAAGTACCTAGCCTTCATAATTTTGGCATGAAAATGTATAGACAGTGTTTTCTTGGAAGTTCCACAAAGATTGATTTAGAAAAGCACAACCTTTTGAGGACATTGACCCATTAAGATTAATTCTGCTAAGTTTATTACTCTGGCTACTAGATTTAAAGTCTGCAGGGTTTGGAAGTTACTGATACTTTCCAGGATTCTGGCTAGGATCTTATCCCACAATGAGTTCTGATCAGGCAGAACCTTTGCCCTTCTGTGGCACTGCAGTTGCTTCCAGTGGAGCAGAATATGGGTGTAGGGGTCTCTGCATGGGACTGATTGTAAGACTGGGGTCTTAGTGGCTTACTTGTGGTACTGGTGTTAGTATCATTTGGGGTTGGAAAAAAAAAAGAAATGGCACATCTAGGATTGCCCCAATCTGCCAATCTTGCCTAGTACATGCCCCACATACGCCTTTAAATGGCAGCTGTTTGCAGACGTCTGCGCTAGAAGCTGCCGATCACAGGCTCCAGGGAATTGCGTTTATTATGCACCTGCATCATTTGTTTTTGCATGATTTTATGTCTTCTGCATAATTAATGTTTTGTTGGAAAATTTTTGCTTTTTATGTCATCTTCTGAGATAATCAGGCAGCAAGTGTCTAGCTGGAAGAAAGGAACAAAAAACAAATTAAGGGATATCAGAGGCTGACTTGGAAGGGGGAAAGAGGGAAAGGAGCTTATCAACTTCTGTTAAGTACTGGGATGCCAGTCCTTTCTTAAGAGAGACTGGTTTTCCATTCCCTCCACAAGAGATCTGAGCTATTAAAATGATGTGCATGAAACAGGAAGGCCTGGGTTACTTTTTTTTTAAATATTAGTTACTCTCCCTCTTCTTCCCTCCCCCCCCCCCCAATTTCAGAAACAAATGCTGCTGATAAAGATTAGCGTGTGAGCTCTTCATTTAACTGATGCTCAGATTTGTTTCTCTGTCCCTCCTCTATACAAAAAAACAAAACATGAAGCCTAGAATAACCTTTGCAGAAATGGTACAGACTATATGGTTGCTTACAAAACATTCCAGGGAAAATTTCATAAAGGCTTATCTTTCAGTCTGTATTGGGGAATGGACAGGGTGACATTGGTTTTTATTTTTAATTCATTCATTCATGGGGGAGAGGGGTTGTCTGTACTAACCCTATCATTCTCTAGTGCACAAAGTACAAGGGGGTTGATATTAGGCCAGGTAAAAAGCCCATTAATTCAAAGTCTTCCATGGACTGTAACGGGCTTTGGATCAGGCCCTTATCTTGTGAGCAAAGATAAAGGCTGTCTTCCTCAGTACAGCAACGTCAAATCATTATGAATATGTGAAGGCTGGTTTGGAAATAGATGGGATTGTGAATGCCTGATTAATGAAGTGTTCTAAAATGGACTAGTGGTAGGTTGGGCATTCTTAAGTCTTCACAAAAGCCAAAGTTCCTGTAATGAAAACGTGTATGGTGTGGTGTTTTGTAACTATTTTTATACCTACATCAGACTTGATGTTAGTGGCTTTGAATTATTTAACATTTTTCTTCCTCAGCTGTCCTCTCTGGTGAGTTTCCATTGCAGGGCAGCAGGATTTCTTGTTGTATAAGAAACAATGCAGTTAGACTGGTATTGTTTACAAGGATTTTTTTTGTTTGGTTGGTTTTTATATCTATAAGGTTATTTTATCTTTTTTGTTGCTGGTGAGGGGATTACGGTCCAAAGTATTAAATCTCGCTGACCAACGTAGACTGAAAATGAAAAACATGCCTGCTAAATACCCAAATGGAGAGTGTAAACCACTGAACATGCATGTCTATCATAGGCAGAGCCAAGTATTTACCATTCAGTCCATTCAAAAAAAAAACATTATTAGGTCCCATAGGTAATTTAAAACCACATCTGTTAGGGCCATATGTGGGGTCAGTACACTTCTTTTAAGTTCCAAGTTATCCTCTTTATGGGGTTATCTTCACTGTGGGCCTCTTTTAAAGTTAAACTGACAGCCATGAAGTGCCTGGAACAAAATAACCACATGAATTGAACTCTTATCTTTCCCTGTTTATAATTAATGCTGTAGACTTTTAACAGATATTGGAAGGTAGACATCCAGCTTTGATGACAGGGAGCCTTCTGTGAATCAAGATCATGCCTTGTGCTATGCAGTCAATAACCCAATATTTGTTTTTTATTTCTGCTTTATTGGAAATTTCATATAATTCTTCTTGGCATTCTTTTGGCTTACTTTAATAATGGATGAAACTCAAAATGGCTCTTTCAGCTGGTAAGAGTGGCTAATTTTTACCTCACATAAAGAATCACAGTGGGATCATTCTGTAAAGGCTCTTATGTACAGCTCTTAAAACAAGCTGGGGCACTTTTCTTTTCAAAGCACCCGATCATTATTATTTCGCTAACATTAATAGCACAGTCTTGAGATCCAGGCTCAAGGTGAGGCTGTGCTAACAGCACGGGGCCCATAGTCAGCAGTGGTGTGGCTCTGCATAGACCCTGAGGATCAAGAAAGTTTCCTTGAGCTCTTGCATTTCCATCATGGGAGAACACTTGTGCTATTCCTTTATGCTGTGCTCTGTGGCCGGCCAGCTGTGCTCGCTCGCATGTGGGGTGAGTGGAGCTATGTCTCCTTGTACTTGCTGCCTTCTTTCTAGCAAATTGCTCCCCGGGTAGTAACTTGCTAGTCACACCAGGCACACCAGAGTGCAAAGGCTGCAATTCTGGACCCACTATGGAACCTGATGAAGGGAAAGAGAAGGTTCTTCTCCCCCCTACCCATATCTCCATCCTCTCCAGTTGCACACCTACATAAATGAAGGCCGTTGTTTCGTTTGTAGTTTGTGCTCAGTCCTAAATCAAATTCCCTAATTGCTGGCAAAAGCTATCTATGTCAAGGAACTGCTCCTCATCAGCATTGGGTGTATATACTGTTGCACTTCCCCATCCTCAATAATGACAGTTGATGTCAGTGGGAACTGTGTTTTGAGATATGACCATCAAAATGCAGCACTGAACTAGGTGTTCTGGGTGGGAATCAACTGAATCTAACCTTTGCACTTTGAAATTAATAGTTAGCTGATTAGCTCAAGGACTAGCTAAGTTAGTCACTGTATCCTCACTGCATCACTGTAGTTACTGCTCTTAATTACACTAGCATAGTTATCAATAATGAGTAGTCATGTAGCACCTTAGGGTATGTCTAGACTGCATCCCTCTGTCAGCGGAGGGATGAAGATTAGGCAGGTCAACATTGCAAATGAGGCAGGGATTTAAATATCCCATGCCTAATTTTCATAAAAATGGCCACCGCTTTTTGCCGACTCAGCACTTTGTCGGCAGAAAGCAGCAGTCTAGAGGTCGATCTGTCATGAAAGAAAGCCTTTTTCAACAGATCCCTTATGCCTCCTGCAAGGAGGTTTACAGGATCTGTCGAAAAAGGCTTTCTTTCTCGACAGATCCTCCCTAGACTGCCGCTTTTTGCCGACAGTGCTGAGTTGGCAAAATGTGACAGCCATTTTTATGCAAATTAGGTGCGGGATATTTAAATCCCTGCCTCATTTGCAATGTCGACCTGCCTAATCTGCATCCGCCTGCCGACAGAGGGATGCAGTCTAGACATACCCTTAGACATACCCTTAGAAACTAACAAATATGTATATAGTATCATGAGCTTTCGTGGACAAAACCCACTTCCTCAGATGAGTAGAATGGGTTTTGTCCACAAAAGCTCATGATATTATATATATATTTTTAGTCTTGAAGGTGCTACAGGAGTACTTGTTTTTAAAGTTAACACAGACTAACACGGCCTCTGAGACTTTTAAATACAGGTTGAACCTCTCTAGTCCAGCATCCTCAGGACCTGACCAGTTCCAACTGAGAGAATTTTCTGGACTACAGGAGGTCAATATTGTCTGGCATCATTGCCAACACTTCCACTGCTTACTGGGCTGTTAGAGGACATTTAGGGGTAAATTAGAGCTAAATAACAGCATAGAACATTGAGAACTAGGACTGGTGGCTGTGAACAAACTGGGACCATGGGAAACTGGGCCACACCCATAAAAAGTGGACATCTGGCTAACTAAAATCATTCCGGACGATGGATGTTTCTGGAGGATAGAATTCTGGATTAGAGAGGTTCAACTTGTAGTTGTCAGTGGGTATCGTAATTGCACTGCTGTCCCTTTTCTTGCCAATAAATCTGAATGTGTGAACCCTGCCTCCTACTGAAGTACTGCTTTGAAGTCTGGGATGTATCTCCAAATAATGGAATGCTCCCTGGACATGTGGAAATCTGTCAACATTTTCAGGCCTTTTATTATCTCCTACACCTGTCTTCTCTACCTACTTTAACTATCACATTTTGAGGAATATTGAAAAGCAAAATTATCTGAAGTAGCTATAGATGAAAGTTGTTTCATTTGAGAAGCCACCATCACAAGTTACAGAGCTTTCCTTTGGCATTTGTACAGTTCATTTCCCATCTCTCTCAAGCTTTTAATATTTCACACTAACCTACAGCTTCCTCAATTAAACAAAATTTTAAGTGGTGAAGGGGTTGGAGGACCTGGGAGTCAATGAGTGAAATACACATAGGCAGATGTAAATATCAGATCTCCTTCCATGGAATGCATTGTAATTGTAGCTCTAAAGGTTTTTTGGTGGCTATGTTGTGAGCTTGAAATGCCTATCTTTGAGGAACATGTGTAAATCTCTGAAAATTGGTTTTTGTTGTCTGAGTGGTTTGGCATAAATGCCATTTAGATATGTAGTTTTGAGTAGCAATATGATAAAGATGGTTTTGCATGTCAATGGAGCAGCATTTTTCAATTCATTTCAGGTTAAACAGTTTCCAAGTTTTTCTGAGTGCATTAATTTGTTCTCAATTTAAACAGAAACTTCATTAAACCCTGGGCGACTCAGGCCTTCCTGTTCTGAGTGTGATATTGGAATGGATTTATAAGATAGTTTCCAGACAAGGAATGGAAAAAAGTATCTATCCTTTAATTTGAATAGTGCGAATATTAGGTGTGGGAGGAACTGGAGAAATCTTTGAGAGAAGCTGAATGTTTTTTGTGTTTTGCTTTGTTCAAAAATACTGTTCAGAATGTAATGCTTCAGGTTCCATCCTTGTGTGATCCTCTGATACTTGACGGATGAATAAGATAACTGTTGATCATCTAATGAATCTCTGCCAGTAGCACTTACCAAATATAATTAATCTTCACATTTTAAGCTTTTTAAAAATAAATTTTCTCACCAGATATCATAACCACTTTCCCATTGTAGTCAACGGTTAGAAGGAGAGGTATTTGGGGTTCTGTTTTCTTCATTCATTGAGTGGTGCATGTGTTGTATTTCCAAAGCAACTCCCCATTTCTTGTAGCTCTGCTTACATTTTAGGTTTTGCTAGAGTCTTTCATGATAGAATTAGACTAGCTCCAGCTAATTTTTATCTCACTAGGTAATTTACCCGAAGGCTTCTGAAGCTGCAACAGTGAATAAAGGAAGTTTGGTGTAGTTCATCTCCAATATTATACCTCTGCTATTAAATTCAGAATAATTTCTTAGAAGACTTTTAGAATATTTGCTATAAAGCAAAGCCATACAAAGCTCTCATTGCTCTATTCATAACACACTGAGCAACATTTCTGGCCATAATCTGCTTTCACACTGGTATAATCCCATTGAAAGTAAGAGCCGTATTTGGCTGTACATCTGTTTCCTAACATAGGCAAGAAGCTATCATTCTGGAAGGATGATAAAGGCACCCTGCCTGGGAGGGAGTTCCTCTAAACAAAGAGGACTGATGGATTGATATTGAAACATAAATCCTGATGAGCATAGATTCTGCACTGTATATCCCAAACTGTAGGATCCTACTCGTCTGGGCAGGATTCTAGAGGGATACATAGGGATATGAGCTGCGCCATTAGCTTGTGCACTCTGTTTGTTTGTTACAGCATGTATGCTAGATAGTTTGGAGGTTTTCAGACGCTCCCACTGCTCCCCCACCAGTATATCGTCTCTCATTAGGGAAGTAGACTGGCCTGCTTTCTTACTTCAATTGTGTGATATTGTGCAGAGAACCCCATCTTTCTGCTTGCTTGTGAGGAAACAGTCAAAAGCAAGTCTCCATGTAGGGCACCAGAACAACAGTGCTGGCACTCAAGGAAGTGAGGGAAAGGGATGTAGGGCATAAGGATGTGACTGGTTAACCAGTAAGCATCATCCAGTAAGGTGGTTACCAGTTATGGTTCACCGATAGGGGCTGGAGCAGTCTCCAACCCACCTCAGGCAGGGGGCTGCTCCAGCCATGTGGGGCCTGATACAGGCTGGCTGGAGAAGCCCTTGTCTGCAGCTGGCCCAGCCTGTGCACCCCCGTTTAATCACTTGAACATAATGTTTAACTGATTAACTAATTCAAGGAGATTTTACATCCTTCTCTTAGCTCACTTCCAGTTTTAATGGCACTAATTAGTCAATAGAGAGGCAGTGCATCCTTAATTTAGCCGAAAGCACTGGGAAGTCAGGACTTCTGTCTCCAGCTCTAAACTGGATGCATGACATGGGGCAAGTCACTTTCTCTTCCTCAGTACAATGAATGTGGGTATGTCTACACTACAGCATTATTTCGAAATATCTTATTTTGAAATAGTTAATTCAAAATAAGTTATTTCAAAATAATGCATCTACACACAAAATGCATTTCGAAATAGTGTTCTGCTATTTTGAAATAGCGCATCCACACTAAGTGGACGCTTAATCGCATTTAAAGCCGGCCGGAACCAAGACCAGCAGGGCATCAAGTCAGGAGTTACTTTGTGTGGCTGCTGCCTGAGGCTAGGTGAGGCCTGTGTTTAAAGGGACCCCCCTGAACAGCCAGTTCTCAGCTTTCCCTGCTTGCTTGCCTACCTCCATGAGGGACAGCAAAGCATTTTGTCTCTGAGTGGTCTGGTTGCCCACACTTGGGACACCACAGCACTCTGCAGCATGGAGCCAGAGCTGTACCTGGGCAATCTGGTGCTTCTCATGGATGTGTTGCTGCAAGCCTGGATGCACTTTCTGCAGGCTGCCACCCGGGAGGTCCATCGGGGGGCTGTCAGTATCCAGGAGGCCCTGAGGGAGAGCTTCCACCCTAGGTAGTGCCAAGAGCCTCCCTGGTATGCCCCACTGGGGGCTTGTGCCTCATTCCTCCCTCACGTCCTTCCATTTACCCCTCCCTAACCCCCTTCCTGATGTCAGATAAAATACATGTATTTTCATAAACACAAACTCTGTTTATGTAACAAAACTTAGGGGGGGGGGAATGAAACTCTGGTGAGACTGGGGAAAGGAGGTGGGAGAGGGGAGAAGAGAGGTGAGGGGGAAACCTGGGAGGAGGGAGCTGGAAGGGGGAAGCAAGGGGAAGAAGGGAGAGGGGAAGCTCAGGGTTGGGGGGGATCTCGCCAGACCAACTTGATTTTCATGCAAACCTGCTCCTGGGTTTGCATGTGGCCTTTGGTGGCCAGGCTGGCAGCTATCCTGCCACAGATGGCCACATTCCTCCATCTAGTGCGAAGATCATGGATGTTGGGGGCATCCCCCCAAACCTGAATAAGGTCCATGATCTCCACCCTGGACCAGGAAGGCGCACACCTTCTCCAGCCCCTGTCAGGCTCCTGGGAGCTGGCAGATTGCTCCTGGGGAGCGGCGGAGGTCTGGCTGCCAGTGGCTTGCTGGCTCATGTTTTGGGGCTACTGGGTCAAGGGCAGTGACTACTGGCTCAGGGCTGGCAGGCTTGGAGCTGGCATAGGCACTGTGGCCAGAGTCAACCCCTTTAAGGGCTTGAGGAGTGTTTTTGGTTGAGGCTGGATTGGCCACCAGGGCACCCTGGGAAGGCTGGAGGCCCCCTATTTCGATATAAGTGTCTACACAGCACTTATTTTGAAATGGCTATTTCGAATTTGGCGTTATTCCTCATGTAATGAGATTAACCAAATTCGAAATAAGCGCTCCACTATTTCTAATTAATTTCGAAATAGTGGTTTGGCTGTCTAGACGCTAGTAAAGTTATTTCAGAATAACAGCTGCTTTTTCAAAATAACTTTGCTGTGTAGATGTACCCTGTGAGAATAACTTTAAGCAGCACAACTGCTGTTTTTTCCAGATCTTTTTGATATCTTGTCATCTGGGTCTGTTTTCACCCCTATGTACTTATACCATAGTAAATATGACTACTACTCATTCTCCAATGAAATGTGCTATAGAAATTCAGAACATCATTCTTTGTCTGAACTTAGAAGCCACATTTGTAACTCCAATGATAAGTAAAAACCTCTCTTTGGGGGTATTTTGTTTTATTATATTTCTGCCTGTGATTGTCTCGTTCCCTTCTGTGCCATTCTAGAAAAGAATTCCCAGTCTGATTGTAAAATGTGCATTTTTCTTTAAACAGCAAGGAGTCTTTTCTAAATTTGTTAGATTTAGTAAGGAAAGATTAGCCCATGTAGCTGTCATAGCAGGTCTGAAGGTCCAGGATTGTTAGTTCATATAATACACTGTGTTCAGTATAGCTGTATTCCCAAGTATGAATATTTTAGCAGGGTTGTATGTCACATTTAAAAATGAATTGAATTCTCTCTTTGATCTGCCAGAGTAGTTGAATCTTATGCATTCCCACAATTCATGCATTAGTATCCTTTCTTTTGGACCAGGATTTGACGGAGATTAATAGCAAGCATTTGAACCACTGCCCAGTATATTCTAGACAGGACCTTTCTTAGCTAGAGGTGATCTCTCTTCCCAGGAGGAAAACAATGCAGGAATGAGTGCTGAATGACCCTGGAGCCACAGCTAACTGTAGAACTTTTTCCTGCTTCTACCAGTCCTTACCCCTGACTGCTCTATGGTTTGGAAGATCGCGTAGGCACAGCAGTGATACTCAGCATCAATAAGAGGAGTGTGGGGTTTCTAACCTTCACTGTCCACCTGGCACATATTTTGTCTATCAGGGGTTTACCCTGCCTTTACCCTTAGCAGATCTCTCTTGGGCAAGCTGTACCCAGCTTCAACAATAATTCCCCAGAACCTTCAGTACTAGACACTTATGTTGGAGGAAACTTCTCGGGGTTCCTTTCATTCACCAAAAAGCCAACATCTGAGAGTGGCTGACTCCCTAGGATTCCACTCACAGGTCAGAGCCCTTCCTCTGGAACCTTGTATAGCCATTAAGTGAACAGCCTTGAAAATTAAGGGGCAGTAGTGCACAAGCAACTCACCAAACGTAGAGAATTCAGAGTCCCATGAGACTGGATTCATCTCCCAAGACATCTGTGGGTGGCCCCCTGTACGAAGTAAAAAATGTTACAATTAATAAGAAGACTGATAACTGGGTTAATATATTTCAATTTTATTCCCACCCCAAATCCCACAGAACTTTATGATGAAAATAGGTTCCAGATGGTCTTATAGTATCTGACATGCACAAAAACTTATGTTGACAGCATAATTTCTTTAGAAACCATACGGTAAATAAGCAGAAAATTGGGAGATTAAAGAATCTTTGTGAGAGGAGCAAGTGTATACCAGTTTTCAGTTTCCCTTATCATATCTTTAGTCCTTTGTAGATGTCAGTTGAATCCTAATAACCTCAATGCATTAATTTGCTATGTATTTTCTTCTTCATAAAGGATATTGGACATAGTGGCATAAGTAGGTCAGAGTTGGATGAACTAATCCCCATTCAAACAAGGGGGGCATTTCTAAGGAAAGTTTTATTGCCTTTGATGATTATTTCCAGTGCAGTGTTTTTAAATCTCTAAACTCCTTTTTTATTGCTGAGTACTGTACCTTCTTAGATCTTTCTCTACATGTTCCCAAGATCACGAGGGATCAGTTCTTGGTCCTATGCTATTTAACATTTTTTGTCAAAGATGTGCAAAGGAACATAAAATGACTATGATAAAGTTTGCAGATGACATAAAGATTAGGGGAGTGATAAATAGTGAAGAGAGAAGTGTGACCTGATACAGAGCAATGTGGATCCCTTGTTAAGCTGAATACAAACAAACTGTTTCCGTAAGCCAGTCATATTTATAGCTCTATCCTGGAAAGCAGTGACAGATTTCGGGTTCATGGCATGGATAACCAGTCTGAATGTGGGCTTCTTGTGGCTAATGCAATCCTGGGATATGTAAATGGGAATACGGAGTAAGAGCAAGAAGAGACAGTATCAGCTCTGTATTAAGCACTGGTGTGCTTACTATGGATAAGGCCCCGAAAAAGTTGTGATTTCACGGCCTGCATAAAAATTATTAAATTAATGGAATCCTAGGATTTTTTCCCCCTCTCTCCTACAAGTGGGGAGGCAGAAGTGGGCCTTTGCAAGAGCCAGCCTTGTGCTTGGTGTCGCTCACAGCAAGTGGCTGTGTGATGTTGGAATGGTAATTCAGAGAAGACTCAATGGCTGGTTTTATGCAAGGCATAATAGTGGCAGTGGTGCTAGCTTGGAACAGGAGCAGCTGGCCCCAGCAGGGAGGTGAAAGCGGATGTTCATGCTTACAGGTCTTATCCAGCATGTGGCTTGTAGCACATGTTCCAAGTGGCAACAGCACAGGCTGCAATCACCTTTCACTATGTTCTGTGCAATTTGGTAAGATTTGCTACTTTACCTCGTAACACTGCCGTGAATTTTCTTAAAATGCACCCATGATTTTTCTCAGGTCTTCATTATGTCCAGCTCTAGTGTCCACAATTCAAAAGGGATGTTAATAAATTGGAAGAGGTTCAGAGAAGAAACATGAGAATGATTAAAGGATTGGAAAGCGCACTTTCTAGTAATACAGTCCAGGAGATCAGTCTGTTTAGTGTAACAGAGGAAAGGTTAAGGGTGACTTGATCACAGTCTGTAAATTCCTGTTTGAGAAACAGAAACTTGATCACAGAATACTCTTCAGCCTAGCATGCAAAGATCTGACACAGCTCAGTGGTTGAAAGTGGATGCTAGACAAATTCTGATTAGAATATTAGTGCCATTTTATTAAACAAAGGAACTAATTAACCATTAGGACAATTTTACCAAATGTTATGGTGAATTCTCTTTTATTTGAAAGTTTTGAACCAAGGTTGGATGTTTTTCTAAAAGAAAAGCTCTAATTCAAACAGGAATTCATTCAGGAAAGTCCTGTGTTTTCTGTAATATAGCAGATCAGACTACATGATCATAATGATCACGTGATAGTCATACTGGTCCCTTCTGGTTTATAATCTGTGTATTTGTGAATATATCATATGTTGGCTTTGCTCAGAAGGATGCATTTATAACCTCTTAAATGGTAAACTTTTAGGCTATGTCTACACTGGCGGGTTCTTGCGCAAGAATGGCCGTTCTTCCGCAGAGCATCCATACTGCCCGTACACTCTTGCACAAGAAGACTTACAGTAAAGCATGGTAAGAGAGGGATTCTTGCGCAAGAACTACACTCTTGTCTAACAAGTGTAAGCCCTCTTGCGCAAGAGGGCAGTCTGGACATGCGGCAGGTGTTTCTTGTGCAAGAAAGCCCTATGGGTAAAATGGCCATCAGAGCTTCTTGTGCAAGAGAGTGTCCACACTGTCATAAATGCTTTTGCGCAAAAGCACATGGCTGTGTGGACGTCTTTTTCCACAAGAGTGCTTGCACAACCCGCCAGAACCCACCAGTGTAGACATAGCCTTACTGTTTTCCCTCAGCCTATCTATGATTCTGGATCAGTTCTGATTTAGATTTCAGAGCTTGTGTTTGACTTGCATAAGCATCCAGAACATTGCATTCTCATCAGGTGTTGATCTGGATTGCCCACATCACCTGTGTCTGGGGAAAAAAGCTGAAAATGTCTTGTGTAGTCATTTACATCTATACAAAGTGAATGTAAATCCTGTGTGATTTGATAATTTATACCAAGTCTGCCTTAATTTTGCACAGGTCTGGGTGGCCACACAGAGTAGGGCAACAGAATCGGATCTGAAACTTCTGGCTGCAGACAGAATTTTTAATGTGTAAAAGGATGGAAAAATTAAATTTTCAGAACCTTGAAAAGTGTTTAATTTGGGACTACAAGTAGGGAAAATTGTATTAGGTTTTGTTTTTTGTGTAGTGAGGGTTGTAAGGTGAGGTGAAGGATTTTTTTGGTGTGGTGAAGGTTGTTATTTTATCTGATATTGCTTCGCTTATCCCTAATGCAGACAAATCAAAGTAATAGCAGAGGTTGCTGCTTAAACGCCAGTTTCTGTTCTCACATGTGTGCTTGGGTCCCATGTTAATTTGCTGACCTCTGGCCCAATGCTACCTTGATTATTTTAGTACTGAGTTCTGCAAGTGTCCAAAACCTGAGCAGGCTGACATTACCCAAACAAAGAGAGAAACTAGGCAGGGGGAACACTGTTCTTTCCTTTCCTCCCAGTTCATTTAGTTGGAGCAGAGACTGAGTACCAGACTTCATGACTCATGTAATTCATTAGTAATATCTCTGTAGCTCTTAGGTCTTTTTCTGCACTTGGGGTTGTTCTTTGTGTGTGGACAAGTCCTTAGTGCTATTCTTGATAATGTCAATGGAGTTGAAACAAGAACATCTTGAGTCAGACTGATCCTTATCTCATATTTAACTCTGTGTTGTGTGAGTCTGTCTTTGGAGCAGCCTCAGAAAGAGGAAAATATTTTTGATTGTGTTTTATTAAAATTTTATTAAAATCTGCCAAATGTAATACATTGCTAGATAACATGTGGAATAAAATTGAGTAGATATGGTAGAATTAAAGGCTGGGGAGGATGACAATTGAGTGCCAAGGAGCCTTCTGTGTTACCAGGAAATCAGTGGGGTGAAGTGGAAGTGTGGATGACTGTCCAGTATTCCATCTAAGCTGCCTGGCAGCACAGCTTTTCTGCTGATTAATCAGGCCCACCCAGTCAGAGGCTCAGGGCTCTGTTCATGGCGCTGACTGGGCGGAGCTGATTAATCACCAGAGAAGCTGTGCTGCCACACTGTGTAGAGGGAACACAGTCTCTGCTCTGGACAATACTATGTGGACAAAAGAAGAATGGTTGAAGCTTTACTTAAGAGTATGAATATATATTCTTTGAATACCTGTTTTGGACCCATGGCCTGATTCTATGCACAGGTTTAACTATAGGTGTAATTTTTAAACCAGGTCTGTTACGTTGGTATGGCCTTGGGTATTGTTTTAGTTTGAATGCATAAATTAGTGTAGGTTAAGGCCCAGTCTACGCTAGAAAATTAGATCAGTATAACTGTCACACCAGGACATTAATTGTGTCACTCAAAAGAGAGGACTTTTTAACTGACTTAACTCCAGGTGTAGATGGTGCTATATGAACAAAGTGGACTTTTGCATTCGACACAGCTACTGCCCCTCTTGGCAGTGAAGAACCCATGTGGTAGCAAGGCTTCTTCTGTCATCATGGGTAGTGTCTTCTGTGGAGCATTTTAAGTGTAAAATATTGACTTAAACCAATATACTCACTCTATATCAGTGTAAATCAGGCTTCTATCTGCTCAGGGGCTTGCACTCTCTTAATTCTGTTTTTAAATTGAATGAAGTTGAACGGGTGCAGCATCCGTAGGTGGACAACCTAATTCTTCATTGCCCCCGCTGCACTTTTTGTAGCTTTTTTACACTACTGCAGAATGAATGCCAAACGGGTGCAGAATGCAACCAGGTCAGACAGGAGTAGTGTTTTTACACCCATTTGTAGTCACTGTGCCCTGGTTAAAAAAGTTCCCAAGATGGAGAATCAGACTTTGTGTGCATATGTGGTTTAGTGGTCTTACTCAGTTTATGCCAAAGAGGACGATAGTGAGTACCAAATTTATCTCTGGTACAAGTAGATGATTTCAGTGAAATTGCATTTGTTTGATATTTGTTCCCCTGATTTTAATGATTTACGGTCAAACACATGGTAGGGCAGGCAGCCTTTTAATAGTCTGGAGCACCCAAAGAATGAAGAAAAGAGGATTCCACCTTGCTTTTATTTGTATTCCCATCTTATTCCTTCTTAGCCTTCTCAATTAGGGCAGTGATTATCAACAATTTGCTTTGTCTGATGGTTAGCGACAGAAGGACGGGGTCCCTGTATAGATGGGAACAACTTGGCTGCTTTCTGGAACTAGAGAGACCGAAGTGAAGTGGCTATTCAGTGCTATGGAACAGAACCACATTATTTCTCTTCAGGAAATCTGTCAGGCCTTGGGAGCTTTAGCAGATCTTTATTTCAAATGGTCATGGTGATTCATAGGCGCAAAGTTATATGGGCTTTTGTTGTGGTGTATTCTCAAAGTGTTTAGTTTGGCAAGCAATAGTATTCATTGTAGGCCCGTCCCCTCATAATTGAGTATCGAACCAATGATTGGCATTGTAAAACCTCTGCTCCTAGCACAAACAAAAGGGAAATGGGCAACTCCTCCCATCTCAGTTTAACCCACTTTGTTGACATGTGCCAACTTTATGTATTTTAAACTAGTTTTTGGTTGTTTTTTCTTAATTTTCCTTCTCTCTTAAGTCACTCTAAAAACATTTAATGAGTTGAAAAGAAACTCACCCCTCCCCAATTAGTGAAGAATAATACCTATGCAGCCTTCATTTTCTAAGGGGTTTTATTACCAACTGGGACCCAAAATATCTAATGAAGTTAATAATGCACAATTGTTATAATGACTGAGGGCCATTAGCAATTTAAAAAGCAGATGGCTCATAATGAAACTGTGAAATAATTATTTGTTTATTTTCTGTGCTACTCTTAACCGACTTTGTCTTTTTCTTTTTTGCCTTGTCTCAAGTCATGGTTGTCTCTGATCTCAAAGCAAAGGTTCCCATGCATAAAATAATGGTAAAGTCTATTTATTACCCCACACTTTGTACAGGACTGAGCTGTTATCCTGTCTGTTTAATGTCTCCATTTTTACTGTTTTTTAATCTATGGAACTGATGTTCAGTGGAAGCCTGTGGAGCTTTTAAGTCTACAAAGGAGTATGGAAAATCATAGTTACGTAGGACCTGGGTTCCTTAGTTTTGATGCATGCTAAGCTATTATGACTTTCTGTCCCCTTGTAATGGCTAACCTGTGTATGGCAGGCCATGAAACTGTAACTGTCTCTGAGCTAATAGGACTGATCATTTAGCCCAAGATATATAGGCTTCTGCTTCAGATCGACAGGTCTCTTATTCATATGTATCTATGGCTCTGCCCCTTTCGGTGGCCAGACTAAATACAAAGGGTTGGGTGGGGGCAAGGGAAGTACATAGTTGCCATGTATTACTTTGGGCCCTGCCACCCTTCACTAGCTCAGACCCATGTTTGGGCACAGTACTCTGTTTGCACAAACTCAAGAGGTGAAAAATCATGAGATTGACCCAAAATACCAGGAGATATTTTTTTTTATTTTGTCTTGTTTTTTGAACTCTTCTTCTCCAGGATATATGTAGGTGATAATTCATGCTGACTGTGTTCCCAAATATATTGGGTGAGGTGATTGTTTTGGCCTGTGTTTTTTAAGGAGCTGGCACCTGGCCTATGATGAGCAATGAGTGCTTTCTCAACCTGATCAGTTCAGTTCTCCTCAACCATCCCCTTCCAAAGGTTGGGGTCTGAAATGGGGTCCCCTTTCTCTTTAAAGGATGTGTGGGGCAGCTCCATGGACTCTTCACCTCACTCTGCCCCTTCCCAGGCTTTGGAGGGAGTGGAATTGTCCTAAGCTGCTGGGGTCTTTAGCTCCGTCCTCCCCTTCTTCGAGATTCACTTCGTATGGGGGCAGGGAGGGAAAGCTCTGCCTGCAGCACCTCAGCCTGAGGAGGCAGGCAAATGGAGTAGGCCACTAAGGCTCACACTTGCTAGGGAGCTAGAGTTTCTTGCATCATTGTGAGACTGGCTCCATTCCCGACCAAAATTCCAACACCTGGAAACTTTTTCCATGCCAGATGGTGTTTTCTGAGGGAAATTCAACCTTCTGTGGTGCATGTCGGGGTTGGGGCATGAACATATTGCTTGTTAGGATGTCACATGCATTATGGAAGCACAGGGACTGCAAGAATGAACGAGTCGGGAGGGGAGTGGTTCTTTTGACCTCTACTCCCTGACCACTTGTGAAGCACCTGTGCAAACACTTCACTGTGTACTCCCCCCTCTTAACCTCCTGTATGTGGTCTGGCCACTAGAACGGGACAGAGAGCCACACTGCTAGCATGGATTAATCATACGTGTCTTCAAACTGAGCATCCAGATATGTAAGCCCTGGAGTTATCCTAGAAGCTGGGTTGGAGGGAGTTTTTGGCTGAGGTGGACTAGTGGTTGTGGGCATTATGAAAGAAGCAGCAGGTCTGTAGAAGGAATATAAATGAAGTTGTGTTGCCCACTTGGCGTGTTGGTGTCAGAGAGGCTGGGCACAGGCGTCCAATAGGCAAAAAACAAAACAAAACCCCAAACCAAAAAGCAGCAGAATACATTCTCTAACCAGTGGCTTCCATTTGGAGGGGGTTGAGGCCTTATTGAGCAAGCTACGTAAGAACATAATTACCTTGAACAGCTTGACTAGTCATAGGCTATGACTACCATAAAGAGCTTAAAGCAGTGCAGCTTCATCTGTGCTGTAAGCTCTCTAGCGTAGCCACTCTAAGTAAACGGGCGAAGCTACATGGACATAAGTAGTAGTGTAGAAATTGCCCTATTGACATCAATGGCTTTGGAAATCTGTGACCTGTTTGCCTCAGGCGAGGTAGGAATGGGATGAGTGCATAGTTGGGGAGACCAGGATAGCATCGAGAGAGCCAGTTTTGCAGGCATGTTGGGTCAATCAGACAGAAGGCTTTGAAAGTCAGAGTTGGATTCTCAGCAGATGTAAATCTGTGTAGCTCAATAGACTTCAAAAGAGCTTTTCCAGTTTGTCATTTGAAGATCTGGCCCGGGGATGGAAACATTGACCTGGGCTTGAGAAAACACTGTAGTAAGGGCCTGTTGAAATGCTTTTTATCCGGTAATGTGGTCCCAGTTCAGAAAGGCACTGATGAATTTGCTGAGTGCGAGGTTCCTGTTTTTAGTACCTTGCCGAACTTGGACAGCATAAGCTGAATTCTGGTCTAACCCCATCTTAAATCCAGAATAACTCCACCAAAGACAAAATGTGATATCATCTATCCCCACTACAAGCCTTTGCCCATCAGAGCCCTGCAGGCAACATCTACTGATCTGGCAGCTTGTGCATATGTGTACGTTTGTGTGACATCAACAGTAGAAAGGTCACTTTCAAGTTCTCCCTGAAGAGCACCCTCTGAGCTGACACATGGCGATAAAGATATTGCTCATTAGAGCCATTGTGATTTTTTTTCAACCCAAAAGTGTTGTGGTGGAGGGTGGGTCAGATTTAATCCTTGGAGTGCAGTACAGTCTATAAACTGGCCCCTTGGCTTGCTGACCTGCAAAGCAGCTCTCATGTTCTCTCTCATGTCAGGAAAGAGTTACGAATTATAACACCAAAAAATAAAAGTCTGATCATTGTACAAGATGGTTTAAGTGCTGTATAGCATCACGGCACTGAAAACTGCAGACTGAGTATTTAAATCTTTTTTAAGTATCCAATGCTGGGAACAGATCGCTTTTTGGGAGGAGTTAGGAGAGGAGGAATCTGTATCTGAATTGCGGGTGTGAAATACAAACCATGTAATTTTGAGGATATCCCAAACTATGGTGACTTTTCATGTCTAGACTCCATGCAAGGAGTTTATATGTTGGAACAGCACCTTTTGAAGTTCATGGAACTATGCATTTTGGCACCAGCTGAAGATCTGGCACCTTTGTGCTTAGAAGGGAAGTTAGAAAGTGGTTATTTTAATAATTGTGTACATTTTTTAGTGGTTATACAGTTACTCAATGGTTACTCACTTGTTGGTTAAATGGTTAGCCGACTAGCCATTAATGCCCCTAGTGCTTAGCACAAACTACTTGAGCCCTCTGCCATATTCTAGCCTCACTTGAGCGCTTGGGAACTAATGGTGACCAAAGAGATTTCCAATCCCAGTTCCCCTTAGCAAAAGAATAGCCAAAGAAGGTGCTGTATTGGTTTTATTTGTTTGTTTTGGGGTTTTTTTGAGGTAGAGTGGGAGTGCCAGTAGGTCAATGGGAACAGAAAAGGATAGCCATAGGATGGAAAAGTAGAGGAGAGGTTGGGACAGTACACTGAGGAGGATGCATGTGAGAGACTTATGGCCAGAGGTGAAGATGACTGGGATGAGAAGACTTAGCAGGGAGAGGCCCGGTATTGAGATGGTAGACAAAGCGTGCCAAGAGAGAGGAGAAAAAACCAGCTTATGGATCTGGAGAGAGAAATATAAGCACTCAGCACACAGCGATAGGACCTTGAACACAAACAAGAAAGGGATAGGCCCTTGGCACCCAAGAGAATGAAAAATGTGGCTTTAACAGATGTGAGTGGGAGCTAAAACTGGACAGAAAGCCTGGCAAGTAAGTTAGAATCTGCAGCCAAAGTCAGCTGAAGGTCCCCGTTCTTCCTGTCCTCATGTTTAAGCACTGAAAGGATGTTTCTGAGCTGTTACTGGATGCCTTATGTTGTGTGCAACAAGGCACAAGGATGGGCAATGAAGGCCAAGTGAATAAATCCTTGAAGTGCAACGATTGAATTTATCATAAGCTGTATGGGGAATCCCACTGCCACCGTGGAATGGAATTTGGATACTTAAAAATGAAAATTCTTAGATCCATTGGTGTATGAGTCACTGCTACTTTGGTCATAAGAATGTAGAAACTATCCTGCAGGCACAGAACCTGCTTTATTTGTGAAAGCAGAAGATCTACTGTTTATAAATGATTTTTTTTCCCACCCAGAAATTAAAGCTGAGATTTTCCCAGGGAATTGTGGGGATTGCCTGACATTGCTACATTAAGGAGATGGCTGAAAAGAGTTTTGTTTTGGAAAACAAGGCTCTGGAATAAAAGGAGCTGTAGGATGTAGAGATGTTGTTGTGTTTTAAATACATAATAATAATTTAAATATTTAATATAATCTCTCTCTACATTAATGTTATTGACTGAGAAACGGGGCCTTCCAATCTCTTCAGCTGTTTCGAAATCTCTACTGTTGCTTCATTGACGAATGTGGAAAAGACTGGATTCTGCAATGTCTCAAGCTACTGAGACTCAACTTAAATGTTAATCATCATTTTTGTTGATCCAGGTTAGCACCTGCAGGGAGTATGTGCTCATGGTGCTATCACAAGATTTATTGGGGCTGTGCGTGAAATGTGGAATGGCTGAGGGTGGACGGTCCTGTAATTTGTTCCAAAGTCCCCATCTACTAGTCTACTGGTCATTACATTCAGATTTAAAGAGTTGTTGCCATTTTTTAAAAAAACAAGGGAAAAAAATTCTATTGAGGCAATTAGCCTTTACAGAAGCAGTGTAGACTAATGATTAGAGCACAGTTAATTGATAGTCAGGAGTGTAGATACTTCTTCTTTGTCTGCCCTGGACTGGTGTATGATTTAATCCCAGGTCCTCAGTTTCATCTTCTGTAAAGAGGCTTCTAACGCCTGTCTCTTTCAGGTTAAATAAGTAGAACGGTATTATTTTATCTCATACTCTTTCTTTTTCCTTCCTTGTTGATCTTATCAAGGGACGTTTGAATTAGGATGCGGGATTATAGAGTAAATTCTGCTGGTATAAATAGGGAATATATAAAATTCAGTGCAGTTGTTTCAGATTCACAGCAATGTCACAGCAGCTTTTAGTATAGCATCTTTGTTGCTTTCTTTGTCGTTTTCTCTCTGTTGCTTTCCCCTGATTTGCAGCAAAAAAAATTAAAGTCTCCGTGTGTGTGCAATTTGTGCATACAAATAGGGTTGTGCATGCACATTTTCTTATTGACTCATGGAAGGGTTCATGTTTAATTCACACAAGGAAAAGCACTGAGAGAGGAAGACCAAATGAAAGCATCTTCACTTTGGTTCTGCCCAGCGTAAGCTTGTGAATAGCTTAGAGGAAAGAGATGTTTATCTGCAAGAGAGTTCTGAGTATTGCTTCGAATGGAAAAAAAGGTGACACAGAATAAAACCACCTAATCCTTCATGGATGTGTTGGTGCAGCTTTTTATTTTTCCTAGATGGAGCAAGTGTGTGTTTTTGTTTTTAAAACCAGCCTGCAGAAAAGCCTTTGAAAGGCATGGTTTTGAGTTTTATACAATTCTGATAGTTGTGCCTCTCCCTTGAATATTAAAAGACCAAGTTCAGCAAGTCTAAATAGGAGGACAATGCTCACTTTCAATGTGATTAATGTCCTGCTGTTACTTACAAGTGGTCCATATTGCCTGAATGGGCAAAGGTAATCAACCTTGAAATCAGTATGCAAACTTAACCTTAATTAGAAGTTTCTAAGTCCAGTTTCTAAATCCAGACCAGCCAATTTTTTTTTTCTTTTTTTTGGTGATTTAAAATTTAAAGAAAGTCATTGGGGAATACTATAAGTTAGCGTGTATTTGGATGCTTACCTGTAGAATCCTGTAAGAGCTAGATGGTGTTGCAACAGAAAACAAATATGGAAACACAAGAAAAGATGGATTTATCAATTAGCTTGTTCATTAATAGCTATAGTGTCTCATTTCTGTGGAACAAAGGAATTAGGATAATCCTTTTTGTGCATGCTGTCACGGAATATTTGAAATCCCTCTCATTTTTTGTTAGCCCATCTCCTGGAATTCCCAAAAGGAATAGAACTGAAGCCCTAAAACATGCGGAAGAGGACTGGACAGAAAAATGGCACTAGTGTTGCTGAAAAGAAAACATATTGGATGTATGCCCATTGTAAGGGACAGATGGTATTTCACTGATTCTTGTGTGTATATGTGTTTGCCATAAATCTTGTTGCTTTCATTTGTGGCTTGCCTTTTGGTGCCCAAGGACTACTGGGCTTTATTTTAAATCCTTCTCTATTTTTAAGGGTATTACTATAGTTCTCTCTCACATCAATAAGCACCTGTCTGTCTCTTGCAGAAAACCAGCAGGAACAGAATACTATTAATACATTCTCTGCCGTCTCTCTTTAAAAGGGGAAAAAAGTGACCCCTGAACCCAAAACACAGCCCAGTTCAAATCCATATATATTTGTGCTTACATTCATTTATGCAAAACTGTCTAGTATCTTCTGGCATTTCTTATCTATATAAAAAGGTGATCCCTGCCAATATCTGGGATATTTAAAAAAAATGTAGGGGGGATAGTCCTGAGTTCTCTCAGTTCACTAGTTCTCTTCCCGCCCATTTTTTTGTGACTAGTTCAAACAAACAAAATATTTTCATCTAATAGACAAACTGTCTAATGGCAGTTGTATAAGATTCTGTCATTTTCAACACTGTGTGTGTGTGTGTGTGTATGTGTGTGTGTGTGTGTGTCTGTTACATGCACGTGCTATTTTTGTGAATAGTTACAAAGTAACTGTAACTGAGAAGGGACTGAGGTTTAGAGATTGACATCAGAACCTCAGGGTCAGTTGGTTAGTGCCTCACTTAACCCATTTGTAAAATGTGGGTAATAATGCTTATCATCAACGCAGTGGTGTTGTGAGGTTAAATTAGCTAATATTTGCAGAATGACTTGGCATCTTTCATGTAGCTTTGCATTTAAATTGAAGTTGTATGATGGAGTACAAAATATCCCGATGATGATATACCAAATAGAGAATAGCTTTCCAAGGAAGTAGCAAAGGCCTGTTCCTTTTAAAAAAAACCTCAAGTCTGTCATAATTGTAGCTGGATTGGGAGACTGATGGACTAGAGCAGGGCTACTCAACACGTGGCCCATGCGGCCGCATGCGGCCCACAGCTCATTTGTTTGTGGCCCATGGTGCAGTTTGGGTTCACATGGGGCTCAACACGCAGCCCGCAGGAGGATCCACTGGAAACACACTCCACAATGGAGAGTCAATATAATGGTATTCTGTTGATATGCGTTTTAGTAGTTAAATTCCTGGACTGACATTACTCATTAAAAGTGCTGTCATACTGGTGGAAATCAGGTAAATATTGCATATTATTATTATTAGCAGAACTGACTTAATTGAGGCCTGCGAGTTGCGTAGTCTTGCCTTCATCTTTGTATTCATGCCCATCAGTGTGAAAGAAGCTATTTGCATATATTAGCATATATGTGCAACAACACTTAAGTAGTGGCCCTTGGCATGTGCTGTGAGTATTATTGTGGCCTCTGAAGCTTCCAGAGTTGAATAGCCCTGGACTGGAGAGTGATGGCAAAGATCTTCAAAGATAATTTCCATGATTCTGAAATTTAATCAGCCAAGGGCTTGTCTAAATGGGGAAGTTACTGTGGACAAACACCGTGACTTCTGTTTTTGCAGTGTTTTCCTGCCTTCTGGTTTCACTGTGTGCCATGTACATCCTCCTGCCTCCTGGGCACCCCCATTTTTTTTGGATTGTCCTTGAACCCTGCAGCACTCATGGGTTGGGCGCTAATGAATGGGGCATATGCTAGGATGTTTGACGTGCACTAGCTCTTCTGCATTACTTTGCTTTTGTGAACTAGAAGTATATTTGTATGGTTTAGCTTTCTGCACAAAGGCACTTTTAGTGAGCTGTACGAGTGTCCATGTGGGGAATTAGTGCAGAGCAGCTTGCACATCGTAAATTCATACCCCACTTTCCTGCACAATAGCTTCCCCATGTAAATAGTGCCATAGTTCAGAAAGGCAGATGTTTTAAAAATAAAACACTCTTTCACCCATATAAGTCCCTTTTGTTCAAGTTACGACATTTTTTTTTCTGATGTAGCTGGTTCAGTTGAGCCTGATGAGTTGTGTACTGTTGTAGCAGGTGATGTTTTTAAAGAGCTCTGTGTTTGCCGTACATCTCCCTATGTTTTGTGTAATTGCCCCTATAAACTATTTTCAATAGTCTCTGAAAATCATGAAAAATGTTTTCACTATTATTGATTTATTCCTAATCTAATATACTTCACGAAGACACTTGAGAAGGGATTGAAACATGACAGGAAAGGGTGTTCATTTTGATAATGGTGAGCAAGCTGCGTTATCTTTCTATGTGCATTATTTTAATGTAATTCCTTTGGATCCCCTAGCCTTCCATATGCCACACTGGGCAGCTGGGTTAATTCAAATTGTCCACTTCCTGTAGTGAGATTTTTCTTTGACTCTTCTAGAAATTTGATGTTAATTCTTTTTGTCCTGACTCCAGCAGTGACAAAGGCCTAGATTTTTAGAATAGCTGACTGTATTTTATTTAAATTAGGTGCTACTCTCAGGCTTCTAGCAAGTTAACAGCATGACTTATTTTTGGGGGGAAGCTTGGTCACCCCTACATAACTAAACAATGTAATTTGCTGCGGCTTGGCTCTTGCTGTTGCTACAAATCTGCCGTGAGCTTCACTGGACACGACGGCACTAGTGGTACTGTAGAAAAGACAGGAGACGCATCCTCCAAATTCTACATCGTTCAGTGATCCGAAGGAGGAAATACACTGGAAACGCGGTAGATTTATGTCTAGTTGTGGTGAATTCCGTGGAAAGCCTTCCTTTTCCAAATAGTAACACCACAACTCCACTGCTACCACAGCTGCAGTCTCTGATCTTTCTGATGGAGGTTAATTCAGTTTATAAGTTAATGGGACATTAAAGAGTGTTTGCTTTAGTTCTCCTTGGCAGTACTTTTTCATTTGGGATGGAGAGCGTACCGCTGAGATTGGTTGTTCTAAAACCTCCACTGACCATGCCAATTTTTCTTTTGTAGGATGTGTTCTGTGCACAAGTTTTTGCAGGCATTCTGTGCACAAGTTTTTGCAGTGTGGGAAGGATCTCTGATTCTGCAGCTGCAGAATATGCTTCTGAATTGCTGGAGGGTCATGGAGGTGGGAAAAGACAATCCAGCAGAACCATATGCATAAATCTTGGACAGCTGAACTTGTGGATGTTTACCCAAACCAACCAGCGGGGCACTTGGAGGTTCATTTCCAGCAATAAACACTATTTCTAATTTATTCATTGCAGCAAATTGATGGCAAGTGGAAGATGGGCTGAGATAAGGCAGTCTGCACTGTGTGGTCTACATTATGGAGATGTGGGAACAAAGAGTGGGAAGTGTTGTCTTTTGCTCCTGATTGCACATTTCAGCTGTAACATAGAGTGAATGGTAGTGAAAGGCCTCATAAAACAGCCTTGTCACCAATTAAAACAGGAGGGCTCTGCTTCTGGTCTGGAGCAGTGGAAGATTAGCCAGCCATATGCATACAATAATCATTATTAAAAATCAAGTTTCAACAGGCTAGCCGTGTTAGTGTATTTTAGTAAAAACAACAAGGAGTCCTGTGGCACCTTTAAAGATTCACAAAAGTATTTGGGCAAAGCTTTCGTGCCATAGGATTCCTTGTTGTTTTTATTAAAAATCAGCATGTGTTGTCAGCTGTTGTTACGCAGTGGTATTTGCGAGATTCCATATTTCTTCCCTTTGTACCAGAATCTGACGCTTTGTAGTGGGTGAAATCCTTGCCTCATTGAAGTGAGTGGTAAAATTCCTCTTGATTTCAGAGGAGCTAGGATTTGTTCCATTAAGAACACAAGCAGTCCAGCTGAAGCAAATCAGACTTTCTGTGGAATAAAGTGATAGCAAGAAAGAGTAAGGCTGTCAGAATCTGGCCCTAGATTTAAAATAGGTAAAAGTTGTTGCCTATCAGTAGGTAGATGTTGTCAGTTTAATTGTAACCACTCTTGTGCTATCAATGTGCTCTGAAGCACTACATGAGGAAGAGCTTTTAAGAACAGTGATTCTGTTAATTACAATTTAATATTCTGGCTCAGCTTGCTGCTTCTCTTGTTTCATATTTCTGTACTAGTGGCCTGTTAGCTATGAATATACAACATCCTAGTGAGTATCAATTTACTAGGCATTCTCTTGAATTTAAAAAGGCAAAAAAGTATTCCACGGCATATTATGAAAATCAATTTGTACCAGGATGGATCAATTTAAATGGAGGTGATTTTAAATCAGTGATTCCAGTCATCATGATTTAAATGACCAAGTGAAAATGTTCAGTTGCAATAATCAATGGTGATCTTTTCCATTTGTACTTCAGTTATTTTGTAAACAATTTTCTTATTTGTTGATATAAAATGTGTTATAACTAAACAAAGGCTTAACACTAAATTCGGTATGTCTTTTTGCTACCTAAAAGTGTACACCATAACTATATATTTTATTTCAACAATAATATAGCTTAATATTTCCAAATTCTTATTATGCATTCAGTATGTTAGAAAATGATGAATGACATATTGTTTGCCTACTACATAATTAACTTTTTGCCCATGATTTGCATCAGGATGCATTAGGATGGTAAACTGGAATTGAAAAAGACAGAAAAACAGCATGTACTATTTTTTTTATTAAATAAAACAACCTCCAAATGTTCTAGATACATAAACGTCTCTCGTAAAAACATGTTTCACATTTACAACTAAATGATTTATTTAGCAGATTCACTTAGGCATATTTGAAAAACTTCCCAACTTGACCTGAAATTACCATTTTCTTTCACTGAAGATAGTTAAAGTGACAGCAGCTTAGAAGGAACTTAAGTCTTTTAAGTCTCTTAAGTTACTTAAGATGACCTAGTGGGTCACATTTGTAAAGCTTGTCTTCAAAAGTTAGATGTTTTCCCCCCAATTAATTCTTTATATAGAAAAGCAGCCTCTAACACTGAGTTTTTGATATTATCTCATGGGTTCAGCATATTGATTTTTATTTAAATGTTTAAAGAGAATAAAGTTTAGGTCTTGCCATATTTTGTAATGCATTCACATTTAATTTTGAACACGTTTACTTTTAAAGGGGAAAAAAGTTAT
This sequence comes from Pelodiscus sinensis, assembly GCF_049634645.1. Taxonomy (NCBI): domain Eukaryota; kingdom Metazoa; phylum Chordata; order Testudines; family Trionychidae; genus Pelodiscus; species Pelodiscus sinensis. The sequence goes on from NC_134711.1 coordinate 315,390,250, forward strand.
TATAATTTAAATAACAAAATGTTTTTTAACATTGATTTTTATCCATCCTGATCAGCACCAGATACCAACCTTTTATAACCCCTGCATGTGCCTGTGATATTTTATTCATGTTGTGGGGAGCAGTGGATGAAGGAAGGAAAATGTGCTGTGGAGTTGAATACTGAACTTCCTGTTGCCACTTGGGTGATCTGGGTGGAAGGTTGTTGGAGGTGAATGTGGGTAAGAGATTGTTGGCTTTTCAGTTAATGATGATGTTATATTGAGTATTCAATCCACCATCCATCCCCATTTACCTGGTTAGCATTTTGCCTTTTCTTCCCCACATCCAGGGTCTTGCCAAGTCTTATTTCTTCCTCTGTCACATCTCCAAAATCCACCCTGACTTCTGAAATACCCCCTGATCTATGCCCTTGTATCAGCTGCAGCATCTTTCCTCCCCTTTTGGCCTTCCTGCATCTCATGTCTCCTTTAATCACTCTATGGCTATTGCTACATGATAGAGCTTACAGTATAGCAGCTCTAAGCCAAGAGGAGAGAGCTCTTCCATCCATTTAATACATCCCAACCAGTAGCAGCAGCAGCAGCAGCAGCAGCTCTCCCACCAACACACTGCTATCCATGCTGACACTTGGTATAACTCGTGTCACTCAGCAAAATGGCTTATTTACAACTCTGAGTGACACAAATTTTATACTGGCATAAACGATAGCATACATATTGCCCACCCTTCTAAGCTCTTGATCACTCGTGGCCAAGTGCTCCACATGGAGAATGTATGTTTGTGGTTTTAAAAACAAGAGACTATCCATGGGAACAGAGCTAGCCCCAGTGTTCTACCAAACAGAAGCTCTGATGTTCATGAATCCCAAGCTGATATGGGGCTTTGAGGTCCTCTGCTTTCTCTGCCCCCAGAGAACTGCAGAGGCATGTGGGAAAGTGATTAGACCTAGCATGTGTTTAAGTACATTTTCCATAAAAACAGTATATTCTGCGCTAGGCCTTGTTCCAGGGATTCCTACTTGATTAAGGAGATACTTCACTATGTCTATGGCTGTCTCATTCATCTTTATCCATTGCCGAATTAAATGTATAATACAGCGGTTCTCAAACTTTTTGGGTTCCGAAGCCCTTTCCATGCGTAAAAATTTATGCGGAGCCCCAGTGGTCCACTGATTGTATGTGTTGTACCTATCGATGTTTCCAGTTTGTCAACCCCACGGAGCCCCTGGAGACCTCGCGGAGCCCCTGGAGATGTATCTCAGAGCCCTGGGGCTCCACAGAGCACAGTTTAAGAAACACTGGTATAATGCATGTGCTCAGTAAGTCTAGTGTTCTGCACTCTACTTGTATGCACATTGATGCACATGTATGATCAGTTAAAGTGGTATGCACATACGGGGTTGGTTGGTAGAACCTTGTGCAATGCATGTTATCTAGGCAGGAGAGAGAGCTACAATTCTGCGTTACCTTGTTTTTCCGAGGGGTGTAATCAACTTTCAGAAGCACAGCTTGGCAAATCCCCAATAAGAGCTTGGTGTGCAGCAAGTTGGCCTATTTTGCCTTAGCTTTGACTGAAATTTATTTTAATATTTTTAAAAGATGGACACTATCTCTGACTACTCCCAGGTGGATGAGGCTGAAAACTCTCCCCACTGCTGTCTCCTGGCTTTCTAGTATATACTCTTCTACTGGCCCTTACCCAGGCTGACAGGGACTCAGCATGAATCCACGAATAGTTGACTTTATAGAGTGGAGGTTGGACTCCTCGGTCCTGTTCCCATTCTCACTGGGACCCTGAACTCTCAAACTCCCTATGCCTCAGCTTCCTTACATGTGAAATGGTGACAAGTGTGCTGGCGCCACTTTGCACATTCATTTTGAGCTCTACAAATAAAAAGCACTATAAATATTGATTTGGTTTTCCACATGCTAATTTGTTGCCAAGGGTGTGCCCTGGTTAATAGGCAGTATAGCTGCATACAGCTTGGTCACAGGTGTTCTTTAAGAAGTCTTCCAGTCAATTGTAGCTAAAGCCTTCGCCATTTTGCCTCCCCATCTTAGCTGCTACCATTTTGTCTCCCTTCTAGGGCACTAGTGTCAGGGCTGTGAAAGAGGACATTAAAGGAGCAGGTAGTCTAAGAAAATAATGAGGGATTAAGTAGGCGTTTAGCAGAAATGCCTGTCTGTTTTTGTTTTCTCCTCCTCCTTCAAGATAGGACATTTGTTGAACTACTAAATCCGGCAGTCAGCGAGTTAAAAAGAATGCATCCCTTCTTCAGTATCTGTCCGTCCTTTTAGCATTCCACTTACAGCTTGAGTGGCTGCTGTATTGAAGCACTCACCTCTGTTCCTCTCCATTTCGTTGTACCCTATTTGTCGTTGTCAGGCAAGGGAAAAAATAGAATGAAAGGACTAAAAGCAAATGGTAATCTTGGTGAGATGAAACTTTTCCTCCTGAACTCCTGAGAGTAGATCTTATACATGCAGATTTCATTCCCCTCTTAACTTGGGAGTAACAACCCCCACACACTGAGATCCATTCAGTTTAAGTGCCTGCAAACCCTTCACTGAAGTTTTCAGCCTGTGCTTGCCTGCAGACTGGTTTTTTTTTCTCTTTCGCTCCCTTTTATTCTGATGCCTTTTGGTTCTAGCAACTGGATTTCTCACCAACATGGCTTCTTCTTGGCTTTCAAAGAATATACATAGTCATAAAAAGCTGTGTTTGGCCTGTTGGGGACTTATTTGTCATGCATTTAAAAGAGGAGTTTGGGAGAGATGTTAAAAAAAGAACCCTACTGATGAGGTGGGATGTGCACAGAGGTGCAAGTAAGTGGGTGAGCTCTGGTGCACAGCTCCATCAATAGCTGGCTGAGCTGTGGCAAAAGCTATCAGGGAGCTATTTAAAGAGCTGGCAGAGACCCGGTTGCAATAGGACAGAAATTTTAAGTTCCTTTCACCACTGGATGTGCATGGGCTGGTAAGTCAAGGATTCTCCTAACCGAGTTTGTTTTTAACGCCTTGTAATAAACTCACGGCAATATATATCTTAAGGCTTGGCATGGTTTGAGACCAGGGGCCACATGTTCATTTCGTTTTAGGCCTCCCCACACACATACAGACGTTCCCCCTGCTGCAGAAAGACAAGAGATGTCTGAATTTCCACACTGCATTTGCCTCACACAGCTGCATGCAGAACGCTTTAGTTGCTTCAGTCATATCCAGTTACAGAACGTGACTCTATTATTGCTGCTGTTAATCCTGCTCAACAGAGGCTGAAAATTTGTGCAAGCTGGAAATTCAGGACCCCTCCCCCAAAAGACCGATAATAGCAGCCCAAATTATTGCCATTTTCAGGCATCAGAGGAAGGACATAATCGCCACTGCCTGCAAACTGTGTGCACTTGGCTCTTATTTTGTTTTTTCTATCATCTCCCAAGCATTTGGATCGAAAAGGCTAGACAATAGCGTCATTTCCCCCCCAGAATGGCTCAGCAGGCTGTTGACACAAAGTATTAACAATTATGCATTGTTACTAAAAGCCCCAATACACAGACCCAAAGAAAATGATGAATATGCAACTAATTACGCTTTTTTTTGTTTGTTCCCCAATCTGTCATCAACCAAAGGAAGGTGACTCCCATGTAGCATCTCATGGATAAATAGATGGGTTTTGGACAGTGTGTGACATGTGGTGTCTTTAACCTCCAGCGGGGAGGAGAGAAAGCGTTTAGGGAAGAACAATTTCCTCTATAATTTGAATACTTAGTCATGCCTCGTGGGAAAAAAATAGGAAAAATAGTCTAGCACCATGCTGTGTAAATACCCTCCCTTTAACAGACGCTTGTGGGATGCAGCTCCTGGTGGAGGGAAGCTGCCTGCTGAAGGCCCTCAATGTCCTGCTGCATATTCATCTTTGTGATAGAGCTGTGGAAATATAGAGCCTGATTCTCTTCTTTCCGTCAGTGAAGTTTCTGTGTACTCCTGATTTACACTAGTGCAATTGAGAGGAGAATGGGGGCCGTAATCTCCCACCAGATCATCTCCACAAAGCCGAAACTCAAATTATGTGTCTCAAATAGTAAAACTCTGCACCAGTAGAGGTACTGTGGAGTAGAGAATGACCGGGAAAGAGCATATCTTCATGCCAATTTTTCAGCTCTTCAGAGTCTAATTGGATCTGCAAAATATTTAAAGACCAACTTTCATCTGAAGACAGTTCATCTGAAGACAGTTTGGCCTAGTCAAAGAGTGCTCTTGTTGCCCCTGCCCACCAGAGCACTTCCGCACTTGTTCTACTGCACCTGAGTTGTCACACTGATGTTAACAGTAACAGAGAGGTAGATGTGGTAGTCTGATCTCAGTAAAACAAAAAAAGCAGTCCTGTAGCACTTTAAAGCCTAACAAGATAGTTTATTAGGTGATGAGCTTTCGTGGGGCAGACCCACTTCTTCAGATTTGAAGAAGTGGGTCTGCCCCATGAAAGCTCATCACATAATAAACTATCTTGTTAGGCTTTGATGTTAACAGGATTGTTAAGGTGCTTGTGTGCTAGATCCAGGACTTGGTAAACCCAACCATCCTAAGATGGGGGAACTCAGCTAAAGCGATCGTCAAAGAGTTGCGTGGGATTTTGCATAACTAAACTGGAGCAAGTTTCTGAGGAATGAGAAGCTAGAGCAGCCTCCGCTATTCAGTAGAGTTTCTGATCTCATAACTGAATGGACTCATTGGATTTACCATGTGTCTTCTCACAGCAATTTCCCTTTAATGTACCTCCAGTGACTCCCATGGAGTTAACTCTTGGTTTACACCAGGTTGAATGAAAGGAGAATCAGTCCTATTGACTGAGCGCCGTACATTTGCATAGCTAAGTCTTCAACTAGGAGCATGTAGGTAGCAGCCAGGAACAATGAAAAATGCACCGAAAGGATGCGTCAGCCAAGGAAGTAGGATAATTTTTGCCTAGTTGATAGTTGCACGTGTCACAACTAGTACTTGTACTTGCATCAAAACATAGCACAGCGCTTAAAAAAATCACTTAAGGCTCACAGCATCTTTGTAACATCAGTAGTATTTCTATTTGACAAAGGGGTAAACTGAGGCATCTACAATTATAATTATTCCAACAGTTAGGGCTGAGACATAAATAGAACCACCTGTTCTGCCTTGTAGTACCTTGCTCCTATTAGTTGACATGTTATAGATTAAAAATAACAAGTAGTCCTGTGGCATTGTAGAGACTAACAAAAATATATGAGCTTTCATACTTAATTAAACTATATCTAAAGTAACGATGTTAAATTTTGATTAATCGGCTAATGGAGTAGTCAATGGATTTTCCATTGACTACTCGGTTAGTTGATAAAGGGGGTTCTCGCTATCCCCGCTGCGCTTCTGCCTTTGAAATGTAGCAAGTATGGTGAGCAGCTCTTGCTACATTTCAAAGGCAGAGGCACAGAGTGGAACCCAGACAAGGGAGGCAGAGGTGCAGCAGGGAACCTGGGGTGAGTGGGGACTGCTCGCGCCAGGTCCCAACTGCTGCGCCTCTGCCTTTGAAATGTAGCAAGAGCTGCAGGTGGTTCTTGCTACATTCCAAAGTAGAGGTGCAGCTTCTGGGACTGGGTGTGAGCTGGGACAGGTGAGTCTTGGCTCGCGGCTGGTCACCCATTGCACCTCTGCCTCCCCTTCCTCCCCGGTGGAGACGGTGCTGGGGGGAGCCAGCTTTTAAACCAGATAACCCCAGCACTGGCTCTTACTCCCCATGCACTTCTTGCTGCCTCTGGTAGATGGGAAGCAACTAGCTGAGTAGTGACTTGACTACCTGATAAGCAGACACTTATCAGGTAGTCAACTATTCGACTAATCACTTACATCCCTAATATAAAGTGTAAAGTCCTACAGTACTCTGTGGCTATGGTCCCAGACGTTGCCGTAACACTCTTGAAAGGGTTGGTTCTTCAAAAAACAATCTCTACCAACTCTAAGTTTAAATATTCAAAATAAATCATGAGTTTCCGTCATGTGGAAACAAAACTATTGAAACAGTAAAAGACTACATTTCCATAACTTTGACTCACATCTGCATGTTCAGCATTTGAAAGTCAATGGGAGCAGCGTTGCTAAGTGAAAATAGACAGCTTGCCTCTCTCTTGGCAGCCACAATGGTATCTTGGAGCAGAGGAATCACCTGTGTGATTTGCGTTTGATTTCCTCACTAACTGATAAGCAGCCTGAACCCAAACACAGGAGATGCATTAAAAAGAGTTGCATGCTGTAACGATATGAGAACAAACCGCATTCTTGAGAAGTAGAATGTGCACTGTCCCACTGAAAGCTCTGTAAGCTAGGAGGGAAGAGGATGGTCTTATGGTTAAAGCAGAAACATGAAGGCTGAGATTGGGGTTTTATTGCTCACTCTGGCTTTGCCGACACTGCTAAGTTTAAAGTTCAGCAATGGCAGTGCTTTGAAGCAGCAGTGTGGTCACAAGACCGCCTCCACGAAGGGAGTAGCTAAGAGTGCCGGGTGCTTTACAATGTTGTAAAATGCTGCGCTCAAAGTGAGTTTTTTTCATGCCCCTGAGCGAGAAAGTTACAGCGCAGGGAAGTGGCAGTGTAGACTAGCCCTCTGCTAATGCCGTCTTCTGGAACACTGGGCAAAGTTTTTAAAGAGAAAATGTCAATTTGTTTTAATTGACTCATTTGAAGAGTAAATCCATTTTCACACTTTACATAGCATGCTCTGATTCTTTAGTAGCTTTGGGGAAAGCATTTGTAAAAGTTTCTCGTCTCCCCTGGGTGGAGAGAAAGGTCCCCCTGATCCTGCAGTGAGGTCAATGTGGAGTCCCGTTGATAACCAGAGGGCTTCTTGTAGGTACGAGTTTACTGCGCAATCTTGTTGGATTGGGGCCTATAGGGGAACATAACAATTGGATATACCCACAGGGTTTTCAAATATCTAAACACAGAGATGGATATATATTTTTCTACTAGCTTAGATCTCCCTTGCAGCTGTACACTCCAGTCCTGCCCCGAAGATGTGTCTAGGAGTGGAGATCCACCCATGTAGATGGTATAGTGGTAGGACTGTGGCGATTCCAGCTGCAGCCTTTTCAGTGCGGTAAATGACTCGTTTTTTTTTTCAGCTGTGAACTGCAAAGGCTTAGCTGCCTCACAAGGGGTTGAGTTGTGCTCCATTAATTAGGGTTTAAGTGCTTTGAGATCTCAGTAGCTATCCCAGGGTAATGTCGTTGTGTTCTCTTTCTATGCATTAGAAAACAGTTCCTTCTTGCCTCATTAAAGCTTTGAAAATGAGTACCTTTCCCCAACAGACTGAATGCCAATCAGAAATATTATTGACAGTCAGGTCACCCGTTAGGAATTATTAGCAACTTGGATTGAGCCCGGTGGAGCTTTGTGTGGTTATTTGTGGTGTTTTTGCCCAAATTTATCTGTTTAGGAAATGGCACTAATATATGCTAGACTTACACATGCTAGAAATGGTATTCAGAGTCTATACCACACCATAACACACCAAAACTAGGAAAAGCCAGAGATAAGGCTGATGCTATGACTAGGGATGCAAAAGGTTTACCAGTTATGGTTAACCAGTGGGGGCTGGAGCAGTTCCTTGCCTTCCAAAAAAGGGGGCTGCTCTACTCTGTGGGGGGCCTACCACGGACTGGGGTTGCTCTGCCCACCCCTCCTTTAATCAGTTAACCAGCTAAATTTCATGTTTAACCAATGAAATGGAATCTTACCTCCCATTCCCTAGCTGTGACTTCATCTGTTAACATTATCATGCCTAGTCATCTGAGTACTGTAATACTGTATCTAGGACAAAGCCATCTTTGAAGACTCTCCCAGTGCCAAGATCCAACAGGAAGGGAACCGTGCAAAATAAAACACACAGCATCTTTTTCACTATTCAGGTTTTGCACCATTACAGAAGTATACTCTGATAATATTTATTTTAAATAAAGGAGGATCACATGATAGATTTTGGGCTGGAAATCTAGTCTACTTCCTTGCTCTTTGGCTCTCAGTCTTATTAGACTACTGTTGGTATTACTGTAATGACTAGGAGGTTTAGTATCACAGGGTGGCTTAGCCCCTTTAAGGGGAGCCTACTTATGACCAGCTTCATTAAGAATGACCCCATCTTGCTCTCTGTTTATCATTTCCTGCTTGTGTGTCTGGTTGGCTAATGAGCAACTGGACCTGAGAAACAGTTTTGCTTAGTGGAAGGGGGTGCCTGTAGAGAGAGGAGGCTCCTAAAAGGAAAAAGTCTCCCAGGGAAAGTGTTGTAGGGAAGGAACTCAAGGTAGTTGCAGAAGGACCAGTCTGAGTAGGTGTATGCTGCTTGGGGAGGAGCTGCACAGCTTCTGGCTCCAGGAAAGGAACAAAGCTTCGGAGCACCTTCCAGATAGAGACCCTCATGGGAACCAGCAAGATTTCCGGGACCCTGAGCACTGTAGGGGGTGGGGCCTTGGGCAGAAGGGGATGGACTGGGGCAGCCTGCCCCCAATGCCCCTAGGACAACACAGTGTTCCCACCCCCCACTCCAGTAGCATGGAACCCCAGGCCCTTTAAAATTGCTGGGCCCCAGGGCTGGCTCCCCTTTACTCCCTGCCCCCATCAGCAGGCCTGGAAGTTCTAGCCAGAGGAGTGGTGGACTCAGACAGAATTTGCCTTCCCTACTGACAAGCCTGGGTGAAGGTCCTTCGTGTGTTTCTCTTGCAGTCAGAGCCTCAGAAAGGGGTGTTGTTGAACACACAGAAGATTCATTGACATTACTGACAACACGACTGGGGAAATGAAGGCACATCAGACCTGCACGGGCAAGTGTGGGAGATAATGTGCCTTTTGCACGTAGTGCCCAGCTGCACTAGGCAGACAAAACGAAAAGACAGTCCGTGCCCCAAAGTGCGTACCATTGAAGTCTAAAGGACTTTGACTCTTACTCCAGTATGCTACTTGTGTATATGTGTGACGGACGCAAATGGCAGTTCATTCTTTCACATAGGATTTTCCTTGATGTGGAGGGCCTCCCACTGGAAGCTGGCCCACCCTGGGTTTGCAGTGAGAGAGCTGGGGAAGAGGTGCTCTGTGCTCCACCCCACTTTGAAGTTGGAGGAGGAGCCTCCTTGCCAGTCCTACAGAGTATAGTGTTAATTGCAGCCAGGGGATCTGCCCCTACATTGATCCAGTGGCCTTTGCAGCAGACACACAGGAACTACACTCTCTGTTTCAACCCACAGTCAGGTGTGTAGTTTGTGAAGCCGCTGTCCGGCGTCCTGATCCTAGGATGGGGTAGGGGTTACCTGATGTTGGTATTGTACACATCTCTTCATTGCTGGATATTGCGTCCTTTTGCATTTTAGGAGTGAGGTTTTTAGCTGTTTGATGGCTTGATTTTTGACTGATGGCTTAAGGTCAATATGATCACTGTCCTTTCCAGTGCAATCCACTATACCGGATGATGCAGTGGGAGGAAAATGCCAGCCATGAGACTAATTAGCACTATGTGTGTACCTCCTATGACTGCTACAAGTGGTATTGGCACGTTTCACCTTTCACTGAGTCAGCAATGCAAAGTGGTAACCCACAGGCTGGACTTCAAGTAGAGTGCGTTTGAGCCCCCACTCTCATCTCAGTGTTAGTAAAGCAGGGCAGGAGGAGAAAGCATTTTGCCCCATGGCCTATGTCATAGTTAAGCAATCTTTTTATATCTATTTTAAACAAATTGTACTGATTAAAAATAAAAACATGACGTTGAACTGAAACTTAGATCTTAAGAAAATAGTGATGTTTGGAGAATTACAGTAATGTGATGGTAGCTCTGTGATCCTGCAGCCTTTCTGTACATCTAGAGAAGCCTTAACTGTGATCCAGTTGGCTTTTAGCTCAAGCTGTAGAAGCTCATGCACTAATCTCCAGAGGTCCCAGGTTTGGTTCCACGTGTCAGTGCTACATGAGGCTGGACCCAGCGTTGGTCCAGCTAAGATCCAGATTTGTAACTTACCAGGAGTGCACGGATCACATGTGACTATAATGACCTTACCCAGGGTATAACTGGGACTGTTGAACAGCTGTGTTCCCTGAATTCTCTAGCCTGGGGTGCCTTGACACTGCTTTGCTATCAGAACATCCACTCCTGGCCAGCTGACACTGCCTTCAGCATGCAGAGTCATTCCCTGCTGAGTACATGAGTACTCTGACCAGTCACTCAGAAATGTGCATCTGAACAATGCAAGCTCATAGAAATAAAAATGATAATTCACCAGCCTTGTTATCCCAAACAGTGTTTCCCATACACTTAAATTCAAACATACTGGTTCAAATAAAACAATAGAAAGAAACTACTGCTCAATTCAGTCTCCTTCTGATATTCATTGATGTCATGAGCAGAGAGGTGGGAGAAGAAAAGTTCGGTTTCAGGCCACTATCTCCCCTTTTCATACCTCTTTCCCTTCTATGAGTATCAACCCTAGCTTGGGGTACAGACTGTCTGTCTTGTGAATGTGAGGTTTGAACTGTCACTGTGACAAAATGTGTTTCTTTTTTTTTAACCTCTTCTTTCCCCTACCTTCCCCTAGCTGGAGAATGGCCTCCTAACAGACTATAGCTCTTTAACATCTGGCTGGGGCCAATGTATCGTTGTCTTTGAAAACCTGTTCTATAGATGTTCCCCAGAATTACAACATAGTTCAGTAGTTTCAGAGGGGTAGCCATGGTAGTCTGTAACTGAAAAAACTGTAACAATGAATGGTGCTACATAACTTAGTTCACTAACATTCACACAGTAGAATGTCATATATAGCATTGCTATATATATTTCAACAGGATAATGATGTACAGCAGATTATGAGTTTTTAAAATGATACCTCACAAGGTATACATTTGTACAGAATTTATCATAGTTCTGTAAAAGTGGTGAACCACAATAGTATAAACAGTCACAGCCTCCCTGCAGTGGAACATGTGGCTGGCCCTCTCATATTTATTACAGAGGGACAGGACAACCTGTGGGGAAGACAGATCTCAGCTATTAAATTTCTATATTAGAACAAGTTGGAAAATTGCATCCTGGGACCTATAATTACTGAAGGCATAGGAAAGACAAGACTGAACTGTAAGGCCCCAATTCACCAAGGTATAATAGTTCATAATTTTTTAAACACTTCTGGATTCCCATTGAAGTACTTTAATGCCATGATTAAATTGAATGTTAAGTGCACTTTCTTTGAAATCAGTGGGACTACTCTTATGCAATTGGGACCATGGAAAGTGGGTATCATAGGCACTAAGGATGTTAAATTTTGATTAATCAGCTAATCGAGTAGTTGATGGAATTTCCATCAACTACTCGATTAGTCCCTGCTTGCTTTGGGTCTCGACTGCTGCACCTTTGCCTTTTAAATGTAGTAACAGCTGCTTGACTCTTGCCACATTTAAAAGGCAGAAGCGCAGCAGTCGAGACCCTGCGTGAGCGGGAACTGTTTCAGTCCCTGCTCACGCTAGGTTCCCCACTGCCTCTCTGCCTCCCCTGTCCTCCTGCGGAGATGGTGCTGAGGGGACCCGGCTTTTACGATGGTTCCCTCCAGCACTGGCTCCTGTCCCTCCCCCTTGCTGCCTCTGATATACAAGCAACAAAGGGGGTGGGAAATGTGAGTAGTCAACTCGACTACTCCATAAGCCTTTTACATCCCTAGTAGGCATGGGAAGGCTCTGCTGTCCCCACCCATGCTCACCTCCAAACTCCCGCCTTCTGGTGCTTCCATGCCAGTGGCAGAATGGCATGGCCCTCAGCCTGCCTGTGCCCATTCTCCCCATGCAGGGGTCTCTCCAGCTGCACTGCCTGCCCAGTGCAGGGGCTGGCAGCTCAGAGCTGAGGGGCTACAGAGACAGGGAGCCATGCTGGCTGGGGGCCAGGTGGGGCTGTGGGTGAGGCTGGGGTCATGTTATCTGGTTCTGTGGTGCTCCAGGGCCTGGGAAGGCTAAGGCCATGCTGCCTAGTACTCTGGGGAAGAGGGCCAAAGTCTGGGAATCTGGGCAGCAGCCAGCAGCAGAGGGGCCTTGGGTGGAAGGGGCCGGGCTGGGGCTAGTTCACTCACTGCTTATGATGGAGACCTAAGTGTTCGCTGAGCCTAAAATTCATTCTAAAATGAAGTTTGACTATTTTTACTTAAATATTAGGAGCCATACACAGGTCTCTTTAAATATTTGCCTTTCTTCATGTTTAAAGGAATATATTTACTAAATAAATGTGGATGTTCTGTGAATTTGTTGATGGATTTTCCCATAAATTGGTTCCTTCACTCACTGTTCAGTTTCTATCGGAACTGAGGCACACCTTAAAAAAAAAAAAAAAAAAACCTTACCATCAGCATTTATACCATGCCCATTGCAATGGTGTCTGAGCTTCCAAGCGCAGGCATTCTAATGTGTGATTCTTTTTTTTCTTGCTTATATGTGTATCACAGAGCGTTAGAAAATATAATGAATGTTTGAATGCGGAAACCTTTCCATTCCATTTAGAATGTTCCATCTTTAATTTGCTTAATGCACAGTGATACAGCTGATCCATTTAGCTATTCGAGGAACTGATAAGTCCTAACACACTGAGAATGCAGAATTTGCCTGTAAACAAATGCCTTACTTGTATTGGTTAGTTCTGTAGCAGTTTTCAAGAGCATCTGACATTATTTACAGCCTGTGAATGGAAGGGAAGAATATTCCACCAGGTATTTTTCCTTGCCCCAAATACATTACAATATATATGTGCATGCTGTAAACAGTTATTTCCTGATCTCCTTTCTTTCATTTCTAAAAATGTAAGTGGTTATTAGTAATTCTTTAAAGGAAGTCTAGTTGCCTTGTCACTGTTTATGATCTTTAGTTATTTTTTGTTTCAGTCAGCTTGGTCAATGGAAATCAATAAAAACAATTTCACTTCTGTTTAGACTTAGTTTAACTGTTCAGCATCTTAGTGCTACAGAGTTTGGGTTTGCTGAACTACAAGAGACTGTTTAACTGTGGTGGTGGTAGAGGTGGTTTTTTTTATATAGTAACGCGTCTCTTGGATTTCCTGAATTTCATAATTTCTTTTTACAAAATATATAGATGCCAGATTGGATTCCAATTCAGCGAAACACTGTAAGCATGTGCTTTAGAGCATTGTTCAATAGAAATGAATTTCATGTAGAGGCTCAAAACTGAGCAATGCATGAAGTGTTTTGCCGAATCAGGGACTTAGTGTAATTAAAGGAATGTGTTATTTATACTGAAATGGGTTCTAGATACTGTTCGGGAATCTGACAGAATTGCTGGGCCCCTGGGTAAGGGGGTGGGGATTGTCTCCATGCTCCTGGAAGGGGTGGGGCCTCGGGTGGAAAGGGTGGCCAGGACTGTGCCATGCTCCCCTCCGCCAGCCCTTAGCGCAGCTGGAACCTCGTTGCCTGGCACTCTGGTGGCGATTTTAAAAGTCCTGGGGCACTGGCTACCACCTGCGGTAGCCAGGAGCTACAGTCCCTTTTGAATCATCAGGCCCTGGGCAGTTGCACCGTTCCCCTCACCCCCGACAGTGGGCCTGGATACTGCAATCAGTGTCTCATTGTGCTGGTTACTTTAACACACATGGTTAAAGAGATGGTCCCCACTGTTAGCACTGTTGAAAGCAGTGTGGGGTGGGCCTGACCTCTTCCTGCTGCAAACCCTGTCCCTTCCCTAAATCCGCCTCTGTCTTTCAGTATCTAATATTGGATTTCAAGCTCCGTGCCAGGGAAGTTGCGAAGTGCCTTGCATTCTGGAGGCACCGTGGCTGGGATTTTGAAAGATACCTAAAGGCAATTCAGTGTCCAGACTGAAAATCAGTGGGAGTTGGGTCCCTTAAATGCCATTGAAAGCCCCAGCCTGCTCAAAATAAATAAAACCACTGCTGAGCACTCCTAAATTCTTTCTTAGCCACTGGCTGCACATGTCATTTTTGTTCTGGCCACTGCAAGACTCTCCTATGCCCACAAAGAAACAATAAAGTTTAAACCCAATGGCTGGTGCCACCCTGACCTGTTTGCAGACTATGGCTAACGTTTTCAAACAGAAATAAAATTAGGTGCTTACACTCACATTGAGTTTTGCAATTAGTGGCCTGTTACCTCACAGCTCCCAATGACAAACACAGAACGTGCAAGATTTTAAAGGAAAAAATGTAAAGCATGGCTTGGTATTTGAACATCTTGACCCTGGAGGAGGCAGGGAAGAATTTAAGCAAAGTAAAGGAGAACAGAAGTGAAGCAAAATCCACCTTTCTTTGACAGGTGTAAATAGGAGTTCAATTTTCCATCTAGCACACTTGCAGATTACCTATTCTTCATTCCTTAAATCCAAAGGCATGAAAAGTCACCCAAACAAAAGAAGCAAAAGTGAAGTATTCCCCCTTTGCAGTGTTTCTCACTGCTGCTTCCACCCCACTAACTTGGAGAGAGCTGTGTAAACCCCAAGTGAGCCAGGTTGAAGAGAAACTAGCATAAATTGAAGGTTTGTTTTTTTTTCTTGGAGCTTATGTCCCACAGCTGTGGAGCAGTGCACCAGTGCTCCATAAACACCTTGCTTCTGTCTTGCACTGCTACTGCCTTGGGTTGCATCATACTTGTGACAGCGACATTCTGCCAGAGTTGCGCTGGGAAGAAGTGAGGTTTAATCGCACTTATCTGATGGTAATTTGTTGAACAAGGAGAGACATCCGAAAGAGAGAGAGACCAACAGAGGCTGCTCCATCCTGAACCAGGGAAATGTTTCTTCACAAGTTGGGGTTGGCATGTTTTTAACAAAAGCTTAAGTTTGTGACTCTGCTTGCTAATGCGATCTGTCATTTAAATTTCCATCAAGCTCATCGGCCCAAATATTTGCACATGCAAATTTGTTCAGCTGAGGCCCCTTGATCTGTCATATTCCTGCAAATCATGTTTTATGTGGGCTCACTCTTTGGGACAGATTGCCTACTTTTGGATTTGTTATTAAAAGATAATATTGACTTAGTTGCATTTGCACTGAGCAGCAGCCTCATCTCCTCAAGGCCGGCTGGGCTATTTTTTGTCGCAAGCTGTTTGCGAGGAATTCTATCCTGCTGCCGTTAATGACAACAATAATTAATGACACTTTCCCAGAGCTGCCAAGTGTCACGCATCTCACAGCCCTGTCATGCCTGCCAGCAGTTCAGCAACCAGCCAAACCAGCAGCTGCATTTGCCTCCTCTGCCTGCTTCTTTTGAGGGCTTGGAGCTAGCCTCTCTACTCCCCGTAGGCTGGGATCCAGCAGGGGACCCAATACCAGTCCCAGGATCCCCTGTCCCTAATTCCCCTAGTGAACTGCCCAGGCTTCCCCATCACAGCTCTCCTAATGCCTGCCTGCCCACCTGCATTAGCCCCAGGCATCCATGCTAGCACCTACCTCCAGCAGCCCTAGGTACTCCATTTCGTTCTATATCCTCAGCTGCCTCAACAGCTGCCCATCTTCAGTAGCCTCGAGTCCTCCAGCCCATCTGCACCACAACCAGCTTCCCAGGACCCGTTCTGTCTAGTGCTTCCAGCTACTGTGCCCATTATCAACCCAGCTAAGACTGTACCTCACAAAGCACCCCACCCACCTATTTAGCCTCTCTGTTCAGTGCCTCTCGCCTTGTGACAGATAGGGCTCTGGCTGGGTGCTGGGGATCCTGGAATGATTCCTTTAGGCTGTTGGGTGGGATATCTGTATTTGGGGGCTCTGTGCAGCTGTGAGTATCTATAGAGCCAGGTTTCCTCTTCTCTGTGTGGCTCATTGCTCCCTGCTGACTGGCAGGCAGGAGAGACCAGATTGTGGGGGTAAAGGAGGGGTGGCAGCTACGGTGCCTGTCTCCCTGCAAGTAGGCTGCAGGAGAGGGAAGTTGGGGTGGACATTTCCCCGCATGCCAATCCCTTTACCAAAACTCCCCCTAGGAGCGGTTCAAAATTTGGCTGGTCTGTGTTACCCTTCTGTAGCTTCTTCCACACGTGGGACGCTCTGCCAGCAGCAATGCAACAAACCCTTCAAGGCAGCTCAGAAGTACTCCCCTTGCTTTACATATGGGAAAATTTGAGGCCAAGTGACTGGTGCCAGCCAGAGCTGGGAGCGGAACCTCAGGTTTCTGATTCCCTGAAGCACAAGATCACCCTTCTCCTTGGCTGTGTCTAGACTGGCATGATTTTGCGGAAATACTTTTAACGGAAAAGTTTTTCCGTTAAAAGTATTTCCGCAAAAGAGCGTCTAGATTGGCACGGATGCTTTTGGGCAAAAAGTGCTTTTGCGCAAAAGCATCCATGCCCAGTATAGACGTGCTTTTGTGCAAGAAAGCTCTGATGGCCGTTTTAGCCATCGGAATTTCTTGCGCAAAAAAATAAGGTGCCTGTCTACACTGGCCCTCTTGCACAAGTATTCTTGCGCAAGAGGGCTTACTTGCACAAGAGGGCTTATCCCTGAGCGGGAGCGTCAAAGTATTTGCTCAAGAAGCACTGAATTGTTACATTAGAATGTCAGTGCTCTTGCGCAAATTCAAGCGGCCAGTGTAGACAGCTGGCAAGTTTTTGAGTTCTTATATATCATTTCATTCAGTTTAGACAGTGAAATTTAGCGTAATCAATTTCACTTTTCTTTGTAATTAATTTCTAGTCAGTTTTAGAAATGAAGTGAAATGCTGCTCAAGCTGAAGTCTGTATGATCAAGCACAGAAACAGGAAGGTCTGGCTGCTGACAGGTAGCACCAGGAGTCAAGAATTCTTCCTCTTTTTCTGGGTTCTGCTATAGACTTGCTCTCTTAACACTAAGCACATCACTTAGGGTATGTCCACACTACCCCGCTAGTTCGAACTAGCGGGGGTAATGTAGTCATCCGCACTTGCAAATGAAGCCCGGGATTTGAATTTCCCGGGCTTCATTTTTATGAAGCCGGCCGGCGCTATTTTTAAATGCCAGCTAGTTCGGACTCCGTGCCGCGTGTAGCCGCGCAGCACGGAGTCTGAACTAGCCAGCATTTAAAAATGGCGCCGGCTGGCTTCATGGAAATGAAGCCCGGGAAATTCAAATCCCGGGCTTCATTTGCAAGTGCGGATAACTACATTACCCACGCTAGTTCGAACTAGTGGGGTAGTGTAGACATACCCTTAATGTTTTTTGGAATAACATTCACATCATTCAAATAAGAGATATACAGTTAGCCTAGGCGCCTGATCTGCTACCATGACAATCAATAGGGAATCACCCACTGACTTCAAAGAAAACAGGATTGGGACCGAGGCAACTGAAGACAATTACACAGCTTTACAGGGACATTACTTTCTCTTCTCAGCTAAAACAAAGGCTCTGAAATTGCTTTGTCCTGAAAGTTGGGGGCATGGAGGTCATTAAACAAGACAGAACTGGGAGTCCCATGATAGCAATAGAAACAATCAATTTTCGCTGCCTAAAATCTATCTATGCATACGTCGTACACACTCATTGAGCCAATTTTTGCCCCAAGCTTTGCAGATTCCCTTCCCTGGGCTCTAGTAATATATTTCTAGGTTTGTAGAAATGACTCTTGCTCTTCTTCCTTCTACAACTGTAATGGAAAACCAGGCCAGGGAAGAGGAGTGTGGCTTGCTTTGCTTCACTGAGTGCAGAAAATAAATAATTGTCATCTCCAGCATCCATTACTTATCCTGGCTGTGTGTTTTTTAGCCTACCTACTCTGAAAGAAGATAATTTATAATCATGTTATATATTAAGAGTGTTTGTTCACGTCTGTCTGTCGACAAGTTTTATAAATCAGTTAACCTCAGACAGACACACTGTGTAGCTTTCTGTGTTGCCAAAGATGTCACTTGCTCATCAGCTAGAAGAAACACTAGCCTTAACCATCTTTTAATTTGGGTGCCTGTGAAAAACAATTAAGTATAGCGTCTCTTGTACGTGTGTATTGACTGTTCTAGTTACCTGGCAGTCTGGGGAAAACATACTGGAGAGCCAAACATTTGTATAAAAGAGAATACAGTATGTAGTCATATGAGAGATTATGTTAAAGAAGTTGGGGTGGGGGAGGTCAGTTTATATTCAGGGTAGTATAATTGATTGGTTGCCGTAAGCGAGTTATCTGGTTGGGGGCAGAATATGAGATTGGGAGCAATAGAACTGGGGAAGTGGTGAATGAGACTGGGAGGGGCTTTGGAAGTCTGCAACAATGCAAGTCCGTGCAGAGATTTGAGGGATTATTGAAAAATATCAAGGAAGCAGGCAAAGTTAACATGCCTAGTGCATACAACTGCTCTTGGGTTCAGTGGGAAAACTGTTGCCAAATTTCTGTGCTAACTTGCTTAGGTCATCATGGTAATATGTTGTTGTTTTTGTTATGGTCAAAGACATGATCACTTCTGGGCTCTTTGGTATGAACCAGGGCCTCTGAAAGTCCATGAGGCTGTGACGCTACACACTAAAGTGGAATAAATTGTCTGTGTGCTAACTAATGGTTTAAAGATAAAGAATAAATATGATCCACTCTATGTAGGGTCAGGCAAACCAGTGTCACAGCTACTTAACTTTGTCATCACTTTTCTCTGAGAACTTGGGCTAGCCAGTTAAATGCTGTGCCTCAGTTTACATCCCTTGTCCAATGAGGAAGCTATTGGCATGCCGATTACTTTTTTCAGAACATGTGAATATAGACATGTGATTGAGCAGAGCAGCGCAGAGAAAGTGAAGAGGGGGTGAGCGATGAAGGGGAAGTGATAATGAAGGTGGGATGTAGAATGAACATAAAGGGAGTGAATGAAGATGTAAGTGGATTCAGAGGGGAACCAAAGTGTGAGAAGGTAAGAAGCTGGTCTCTTGCGTGTTTTAAATGAGAACCTGGCTGGTTGTTTTTTTTCACAGCTCATACTCACACCTCCTCTCTCTCTTATGCTTTTAAAATAATGAGATCAGCCATGGGAGGAGGTGGAGTGAACCACATGGGTATTTTTCAGGAGCACTTCAACATCAGGCACTTGAACTTTGGGAATAACATCACGTTGTATGATGGAATTACATAGATTGACTAGTCTGTTCTCCGTACTTTCTGCCCCAGTTCTTTAAAATTTACATTTAAATTTCTTCACCTTTGTGATACTATTTTATTTCCATAGACCTGTAAATGGGTTAATCTTTAAAACCTTGCAATAATAAAACTGTTTTAATTAGCATTAGCTTGGAATGACAAGACTACAAGTAATTAAGTTACATTGGGATCTAGTTGGAATAAAATTGATACAAGGGGATAGCAAAAACATAAATCAGCATTTAAATAAAGTGAGATCAGATTGCTGTAATTAAAAGGAAAATCCATTGGTATTAAGATGTAAAAACAACTGATACTGTGTTTGTTAGATCTGCAAGATAAACAAGCTAAAAAAATGCACATCATCCCAAAAAAGAAGGGAAAAAGCCAGTGTGGCTAGGGTAAGAAAATACAATTCTATAATGTGGAAATGAAGTTAGAAGAATGAATAAATGTTATGAGTGTCAGCTTGGAATGCCATTAAAGTTAACCTGATACATTGCAAGTGAGTTCTTAGTTATAAAAGTAATTACAAGAAACAGAATCCATTTGGAATCCACAAGCAAATGGGAGAAAGAAGGATGAGCACAGAAGAAAGTCATTACCTCTTGGAAGTTATGAAGGGTACATGCAGTAGGAAGCTACCAGGAAACTTCTAGCATGAGTTTAATTAGACTGTGGACAGAGAGCCCAGAATGCATCTATCAACACATATTATGCTTTAGATTGCTTACTGCCACAGTACTTGGCACTTTCAGATGATAAAAAGGTAACTGGTTCATTAGCTTTTTGGATTAAAGGAGCCATTGCATCCTGAAGTGTTTGTTACAGTAATTAAGGTATAATAGTTTGAGTGCCCCACTTTTTTTTTTAACAAGGCAATAATCTCCTTCTGCAGAACTGCCGAGACATTGAAGGGTTTGGAGGAATTGATGTAGGAAGGGCAGATGAATAGAATTCTGACACCAGAGATTCAGATTGAGCTAGGGCAGTGATAGGCAAACTTTTTGGCCCGAGGACCCATCTGAGCAGACAGGTTTTTGTATAGTGGGTCATAAATGCTTGTTTTCCCGTCCACCTCCCAGTTGTGGATTAGCCATGTGCCAAAGGGGCATGCCTAAGGGTCCCAGCCAATTGGGGATCCCATGAAAAATGGGAACCTCCATACCTCCCAGTTCCTGTATTCTTGCTGGGGAACAGGGTCACAGTGGGGCTAGCTCCCAACTGTGCTTCCTGGCAGGCGCAGTGGACAAAACAGGGCAAGCCCCTGAATGTGTTCCCCAGCAGGAGCTGAATGTAAAGGCCTGAGAGGCCTGATGTGGCCCTCGGTCACAGTTTGCCCACCTCATCTAGGGAATGAGAAACCTAGCGCCATTTTTGACTAGCTCAGTGAAGATGTCCTGCCAGGACGCGCGACATGATGGTGGTCAAAATAGTTAGACTGAGGAAAGAAGAGAATACTACACTGAATACTACTGTGCCATTCTGTCGATTGGTGATAGATTCTGTCTTTGAATGTGGTATCATTTTGGTCTGCTAAAATAGGATAAGGAAATGGAACAGGTTGAGAGATGACTACAAATTCTTCAAGGAATAGGGTGGTGTGTGGTGGAGGCTTTCTGGAGTGTGGAGAGGTTGAAAAGCCTAGAACTGTGAATCTGGAAAGGAAAAGAAGATGCAGTACTGTGTATACAATGATTAATGCAGATAAGGCTTAATAAACACACTGAGAGCTTGTCTATATGCAATGCTAAACTGACTGGTTTAGCTTAAGATATGGCAAACTAGCTTAATTCAACAGGTGCTAAAGCTGTGTAGATGCTTAAATAGTTTCAAACCTGGCTTAGCATCACCTTTTAGCGTAAATCAATTTGGCGGTGGTTTAAACTGACTAGAAGGGAGCCACTCTACAAGTAAAACAAGTGTGTGCGCACAAGAATTTGCACCAGTTTAACTAAAATGTGTGTTCTGAGAAGGCCATAGTTTTGTTCTCCTTAGCATGCTGCTAGCATGGAGACCAGGGAGATGGGATAACAATGTGTCAGGTGTGCATAAAGAGGAGTTGTATTTTGTGGACACTTGCGACTAAAACTGGGATCAAACAAAAGAGAAACTCTAGGAAAGGAGGAATAAACAGCTGCAATGGTAAGCAATATGTGACAACCCAGTCTATTCTTCCTCTTGTTTGATACTTACCTAAATCAGACAGCTGACGCTCAACTGTGTAGAATGACATCAAGGTAAGTGAGAGGTGACACAGGGTCTTAGTGTAAAATCCTGCCCCCACTGAACACAGTGGGAATTTTGGCATTGGGGTCAATGGGTCTGAGATTTCATGGTCAGTCTTTAATCAGTGGAAATACCATTTGATTCTGGAATAATAGGAGAGCAATTATTCACTGTGGTACAGAACCTTCACGTAAATACATCAAAGTTGCTCTTTCTGTGTTGATCATATATGTCAGCACAAGATAATTAGCTTTAATTATAGCGTTGCCATTTGCAGGTTAGGGATCAAACGGGAAAATTAACAGACTAACGTTCTGATATAAATGAAACAGGCTGACTTGACCACACATTCAGCTCCTCGGACTGAATGAGTGCTTATGTGGCTAGTTAATATTGGAGGTTCAAGTGTTAATTGCTCTCTGCAGGTCACTGGATTTTTCTGTGCCCCTTGAAGGAATGGAGCAGAAGAATAATTTGAGCCGAGCCTTTTTTTTTTTTTTTTTTTTTTTTTAAGCTGCCTCTGGTAACTTGGTGAACCATCAGCTGGGAAACACCAAGCTGCAGATGAGACTGAATGGTTATGGCCTGGCATTTGCATAGTTCCTGACATCCATGTGTAACCCAAAGTGCTTTATAGATTTTTATTGTCTGTGGCTGTACAATGTGCCAGGTTCTGTAGTGCAACTACCCTTCAATTGAAACAGCAACAGGTGGACAGTTCACTGCATCCTCAAACAAGAAATCTGGAGAGGTCATGAGAAATACTGTTACCTGCTGATAATACAGGGGAAGTTGTAATAAATCAAAGTGAAATTGGGTCAGGGCACTAGAGGTGTTTGTTGTCATTATATGCAGAAAGAGGAATAATCTCCTTAGACTCTTTAACTTTTTCCTTGCAATTGTAGCTTGTTTTACAGTATGAAATCCGTTTTGATCACAGGATCTTTAATGATGACAAGAGAGTAGAACTTCAGCTCTGTGTTTCATCTGAAAGATGGTGCTCCCAGCAGCACAGTTTCCCCTTTCCTTTGCACCATGCTGAATCAGCAGGAAAAGTGTCACCTATTCCTGGAATCATCTGGGCCAGGGGTGGGTAGCTTGCGGCTTGCGGGCCACACACTGCTCATCAGGGTAATTCACTGGCAGGTCACAAGACAGTTTGCTTACAGTTACCATCCACAGGAACAGCTCTCTGTAGCTCCCATTGGCCAGGAACAGCAAACCATAGCCACTGGGAACTATGGGAGAGGGGTACCTATGGATGTTCAACATAAGCAAAATGCCTCATGGCTTGCCAGTGAATTACCTTGACAGGCTGCAGGTTGCCTACCACTGTTCTAGGCTTTCCAGCCAAACCCTTGTGTAGTTTCCTCAGCCTTTTCTTAGGAGATATGTTATGAAATCACAGCTGGAGCTCATGCAGCTGTATAATGCTTGGATTTGCCATTTTCAGTGTTTCCAGATGGGCAAAGGCAGATGAAAGTGCGGTGGAGATCTGCCCTCCGTCAGCTTAGGTGTGTCGGGCAATTCTTTAGTACAACACTGGTGCCTGGTTTGGAGAGTATTCCTGGGTTTTTTTCCCCTTTGGAGGTAGCTTAAGTTATAGCTGTCACGTTGAAAGAGTTCAAGATGAACGAGAGGAGAAATTTGGTATCAGAAGGCATAAAGTCCCTAAAAATCTTGCCTTTCAAATCCTTTTTGCCTAAAGTCTCACGTTACTCCTTTCAAATTTAAAAAAATACTTCAGGATCCTACACTAACAAACAACAACAAAGCCACCTGCCAAAACTCCATTACAAAGTGTAGCAATGCTAAAAGAAATTTTCATCCCCAGCAATGTGCTAAACAGGGAATGTCTGAATTAATAGCTGGATCCTGAAGTTGGGCCTGATGGTTAGCAAGGCTCCGAATGAACTAATGATTTCTAAAATCAAGGATCATTCATCTGAGAATGCCCTGCCTTATGACGGATAAATTGAGGCATTATAAACAAATCCTTATCAAGAGTACAAGGATGCTTGCTGCTGGTGCCAGGCCTGTGTTGCTCCAGGGAGATTTGTGGAAAAGAGGCAGGGGCGAGATCTGGAGTAGAGGGGGCATTGGCCCCAACCCTCCCCCAGTGATGCAGCCAGTGTCCACCCCCGGCCCACCATGTCCTTCCTCACCAGTCACCCCTGATCTGATGGGTATAAGTATTGGCACAGACACTTGACTCCTGGAAGGGTCTCTCTTTAGGGTAGTGGTTGTTGCTGGCTTTATTTAATCTTCCAGAAAATTTCTCACCTGCTGTCCTTCTGACATAAGAACAATAGAAGCCCCATCTTTTCCTAGTCACAGCTCATTTACTGCCCTGGCACATATGGAGAAATACTTATCTCATATAGCTAGAGGGGATCTTGGAAGCAGGGGCGGATGAGAGTGCTGCGGGGCCCAGGGCAGTGCCGCGGGGCCCAGGGCAGTGCCGCGGGACCCCGGGCAGCAAAATTTTGCAGCCCCCCCCCCTTTGACACAGCACATGCACTGTGGTGCCAAGGTGCATGCGTGGGGCCTTGGGAAGTGCAGGGCCTGGGGCAGCTGCCTTGCTTACCCTGCCCTAAATCTGCCACTGCTTGGAAGGTCATCAAGTCTACTCCCCCTGTCTTCACAGCAGGCACAAGTATCATCCCTCATAGATTTGCCCCAGGTCCCTAAATAGCCCCCCCATCAAGGATTGAACTCACAACCCTAGGTTTAGTGGGCTAATGCTCAATCCACTGAACTATCCCTCCCCCAGTCCATGTTGACTTGTTATGCTGCTGGTGGTGTTTCTCCCTCATTCTTTTGAACATGAGGGCAGCATATAGGACTTCCAGGTTGCAACAAGCTTTGAAGTTGCAAGGAAGTGATTACACCTTGTGGATAGAGCACTGGACTGGATTTCGGGGACCTGGTTTCTATTGCTGGCACAGCATCTGGGCACCTCTGGTCAAGTCATTTCACTTCTGCATGTCTCAGATTCCCGATAAAGATACAGACTTCCTTTGTTTAGCTCTTTGAGATCTGTGCTTGAAAAGTGCTAGATAAGAAGTAGATGTAGTTAATTGTTATGTGTTTGAGGCTAAGTAGATCAAAAGGTAGCATAGCCTGCAAGAGCCCTAATTCTCACTGGCTGTCACAGGTTGGATCTCGCTGGTCTGACACCCTTGGGACCTGACTGGTCCCGGATAAGGGAGTTTGCAGAACCGGAGACGGTCTGGGAGGAGGTAGGGCCAGCCTCTCTATTGGGCTCCTCTCCCCAGCTACCCTGTGGACTCTAAGCCCCTGTGAGCTCCTGTGCCCCTGGTAGCCTTGCTGGTGTTTGCAGCCCCCACACACGGCCCCGCTGACTGCAGGCTCTGTGGCTCCCCTGTCCTGCAGATTCCGGTGGCCACACCGGCTTCCCAGCCCCTCTGGCCACAGGCTCTAATGCCCCATGGGCTCAGCTGCCCCACTGGCCAGCTCTGTTTCCAGCCCCCAACAAACCTTGCACTGTGGCTCTCTCTAGTCCAGCAACATCATTGGTCCTGCTGGAGCATGGATGTTGCCGGACCAGAGAGTCCCAGGCCACAGAGATTCAGCCTGTACTCCAAGAGATAACCATGAGCAACGGTCATCTCCTGCATCTTGTGCAAGGTAGTTGTTGTGCTCTGTGCTCTAGCAAGTTGTTGGGGAAAAGGTTGGACGACCTCACTGTTAGCTGCAGTGTCTTGTTCATAGTGAATACTGAAGCTTGGGGCAGTGTCTCTGACAGTAAGATATCCTGCTTTCTCCTGCCTGCTGCCTTGTCCTGGGCATCAGTTTATGACCAGGGCTCAGTGTTTGTTCTTGGCACACCGGATATAACTGATTTCTGTGGAGTCAGTGACTCGTTGGAAAAGAGCTGAGCAGGCATCAACAGCCTGCACTTAGTAAAATAGATTCAGAGGCACTGCTGTATGAAGAGCACATGCAAGAGAGAATCAATCCCTGTTGGGAAATCAAATTAAGGCTGTATTGAAATGTACAAGCTGCTCATTGAAACGAAGTCTAACTTGGGGGTGGGAGAAGTGTGTGTGTGTGCGCGCGTGCGTGTGTGGATGGGGAGGCTGGAGTGAGGAAGTGACATGTCAGCAAAGCCTTTTAGTTAAACCACAAAGGTCCTTTGCCAGCACCGCAAAATATAAAACCTGGCCTTGCTCTGCTCTTGTAAATCTCTGGAATACAGAGGCCATGACAACAGAGGAAGCATTCTACGAAGCAAGCGCAGAATGGAATCAATTTCTTTGGACGGGCTTTTACGTCCTGGTATGAGGAATGGAAGTATTATTTCTTTCAGAATTCAGTCTCGTGGCCATTTCTCTGAGTTATTTAAAAACCAAAAAAAACCAAAAGTCTCCCAATCAGGTAGTGCTGGCTCTGCTCCCGACCCTTTGTTAGTAAATCTTCTCTGCCAGGCTGGCTGACTAGCTCTTGATTCCTTTCTGCGTGTGGTTGTTTGTGTGTTGATCCATGCCTTCGTGCTGAAGACGCTTAAATGAAGAAAAATGAAAATGTGGCTCAACGCCAAGGCGGTTTTGCTGCTGACTCGCTCATCGTGAAGGATGAGTGTGAATGTGGGCAAACAGGCAGAAATATATAATGCTGTGTCCTTCATGCAACCCCCACTCAGAGCCTTGGCCACCCCACTATCGTGCCTTAGCCTCCTGCACTCTTCTGAGATGGGAGTTACTAGATGCATTTCTTGCTAGGTATGAAACAGAGATGCTGAAAGATCCTACAGCCCTTTTCACAAGAAGGTCCTGTGATACTTGGCACAAGAGCAAGGATGTTAGCCCTAGTGCCCTGGCCAAATTCCATTTTGGATCACTGCTTTCTGTCTGCATAAATTTGTCCTGCTCTTTCAAGTGCATTCATGTTTTCCTTTTGACTTTCTGACCTAATTTGTTGTGCTGTGTGTCTGCACACGCTTAAGGACTTGCTCTGTTTCATCAGATGACTGCTTGTCAGCAAGGGTGAAATCATTTCTATGTATGAAAATAGGTTTTGTATCTTCTCAAAAATGCCTTGTGGGGAAATAACTGTAATGATGATTGTTTGTATTACATATGGGTAACACTTTAAATAGAGACAAAGTCACTGTCAGAAGTTACTTTTTAAAATGGGGTTTAGTCTCTTGTCTCACTTAGCTACTTGTAAAAATGTTGCCTGTGGTTACCAAGTGAAGGGGTCTCATTGTGCTAGATTGTGCACATACCCACAGAAACAATCCCTGATCCAACCAGCTAACAGTCTAAGGCAGGGGTGGGCAAAAGGGCCTCCACAGGCCAGATCTGGCCTGCCAAGCAGGTTGATCTGGCCCGCGGAGGCCCTGCCGCTCTCTGCCCCTAGGCCAATTAGGATCTGGGGGTGGGGGAGCGCGCAAAACTTCCTCCTGCCCTGGCAGGACCACGCAGTGCTTTGAAGCACCATGCGCTCCTCGTAGGGTGGGAGGAGACGTCACGCACTCCCCCACCCCCAAACCCCGACTGGCCTGGGGGCAGGAGAAGTGCACAAAGTTTCCTCCCCCTTTCCCCTCCCCCCCCGCCTTGCAAGGAGCACATGGCATTTCAAAGTGGCGTACGCTCATGCAGGGTGGAGGCAGAGCGAAGGAAGCTTCGCGCAGCTCCCCCGCCCCCAGGCCCTGATTGGTTTAGGCCCTGCCCCTTCCGGTGCAGCCCCCGGCCAAAAATTATTGCCCACCCCAGGTCTAAGGGTACATCTATGTTTGGGGGTGATTTTTCAAATGACACCTGAAAGTTGCTAAGTACTCATGCTTGATCTTCTCAGAAAGGGACAGCATTGTGCTGTTTTAAAGCAAATGGCCAGGAGTTGGAGCAGTGAGGGGGAGGTGGGGTTGGCACCACGGAACTGGTGCTGGGGGAACTGACTTTTGAGCCAGCTTTCCCCAGCATTGGCTTCTGCTCCTCTCCCCCCCTCCTTCCCCCTCCGCTGATTCTGTAGGAGGCAGCAGGGGAGGGGGGATGGGTGGGTCCATGGAGCTGGCACGCGGGGAAAGCCTGTTTGAAAGCCGGCTTCCCATGTTTATCAGCTCCAGCCTGCCCCCCTAACCCTCCGAGCTGCTACCTCTCTATGGGTATGTCTACACTGCCACCCTAGTTCGAACTAGGGTGGTTAATGTAGTCATACGAATTTGCAAATGAAGCCCGGGATTTGAATTTCCCAGGTTTCATTTGCATGTTGCCGGGCGCCGCCATTTTTAAATGTCCGCTAGTGCGGACTCCGTGCCCGCGGCTACACGTGGCACGAACTAGATAGTTCGGACTAGGCTTCCTACTAGGCGTACAGATAGTTCGGAATAGGAAGCCTAGTCCGAACTATCTAGTTCATGCCGCGTGTAGCCGCAGGCACGGAGTCCGCACTAGCGGACATTTAAAAATGGCGGCGCCCGGCAACATGCAAATGAAGCCCGGGAAATTCAAATCCCGGGCTTCATTTGCAAGTTCGTATGACTGCATTAACCACCCTAGTTCGAACTAGGGTGGCAGTGTAGACATACCCTATTATAGGCAGCAGATTAGGGATGGGGAGGCAGGCGGATCCAGTGCTTGTGGGGAGCCGATTTAAAGCCGGCTCCCTACAGGCAACAGCTCCCACCTTACTGCCTCTGATACAGAGGCAGCAGGGAGTGGGGGAATGTGTGCAGGCAACAAGATTAATTGATAAGCCCAGAATTATAGGTTAATCATGTAGTCATCTACACATTGATATCCCTATTGAAGACCACTAAAAATGCTTAATTTTAGACAGATTCAGGGAAATTCTTGCCCAGACTGATTTATTCTCCATATTCACAGTGCAGGATATACCAGACTCCAGTCTCAGTGAAGTCAATGATGATTTCACTCAGTGTGGTCTCTTGGATAGAACAAAGGGGTGAGACTTTAAAGACATGGGCTCTATTCTCAGCTCTGTCATTGGCATGATGGGTGAGCTTGAGCAAGTGACTGCCTTGCCCTGTGCCTCAGTTTCCCCATTTGTAAAATGTGGCTAATGATACCTACCTCCTTTGTAAAATGCTTTGAGATCTATTGATTTAAAAGACTCTGTAAAAGCTAGGTTGTATCTATTTATTTATTTATTACATGTTAGCATTGATTTTTTTTTTTTTTAGCAGAGCAGGATAAAGTAGTGGGTGAACGTCTTTTAGTTCATTCCACATATCGGCAGTATTTTGCAGCTGCATATGCCACAATCAAGTTCATTTTGTTTGACCTTTTCGGAGCAAACTTTTCTGCTTTTTTAGTTTTTTTCTAAAAATAAATCAAATAAAAATAAAAGTCCGCCACAGCTGAGCTAGTAAGAAGGGGAGAGAAACAGCCCAACAAAACAGCATACAGCACCTGGGACATAATAAGTGAATATGTCGTAGAGGAGAAAGTGGAAGAAACAGGTGTATTTGCGTTGCTGTCAGAGGTATGCTGCGGTACAGCATTATAGTGTGTAATTGTATTTTCATGCTGCCTAGGATGTCAAGTGCTTTGCAGAGACTTCTGAGTGTGTTTGCTTCACAGCCTAGATAAAGGCAGCAGTTGCTGTGTGGCGTGACCAAAATCAAAGGCAGAGGATTTTTTCCTAGGAAATCTGGAGGGGTTGAGGTGGGGAATGACACTAAGGTGAGGCAGGAGATAAAACCTTGTTGCTTCTCTCAGGAGGGATTCACTACAGATTCAGGTTTATCCAGACACTTCTGGGGTTTGGATCATGTGGGTGAAAGTGTTGTCTTTTGTTTTTGTCACCATAACATAATCCTCCTCCCCCCCCCACACCATGGATGATTAATCTTTTAAAATACAATGTAAAAGCTCCAATCTGGCTTCTAAGCCTAATGTCAGTTATAGTCACAGTCTGTGTTTAGTATAACCCACCACCTGCCTGTCAACATTCAGTAGTAGGTTTGGGTGCATTTCCCAATGATGAAGGAGACTGGATTCATATAGCCCTTGAGACTGAAATCCTTTGTATTGCATGGACATACAGTGTATATTGACTCGTACACCCCCATCAGTACACTGGTACTCTGACCTGGACAGGGACCACCAGGGAAGAGAAATTATGAGAAGAGAAGAGCTGGCACTAAAGGAGATTGAGTTCCATGCCTGGCTGTAAGTCTGTAAGTACCCAAATGGGAAACAAATATTTAATAACCCCTTTTCAGCCTAGCAGAGAGAAAACATGTAACACCCACCAGTGGCTGGATGTTGAAGCTACAACTGATAAGGTGCATATATGTTTTAATCATGAGACTAATTAGCCACCAGAACAGTTTTCCAAGGGTCGTGATGGATTCTCCATCCCTGACTATTTTAAAATCAAGCTTAGATTTTTTTTTCCAGCTCTGTCTAGGAATTATTCTGGAGAGGCTCCATAGCCCGTGTGATACTGGTGATCAGATGTATCACTGTGGTCCTTTCTGGCCTTGGAATCTATGAAAAAGAGACTCCCTGTGAACATGGGAGATGTCGTTCAGTCTCACTGTGCCTCCGGTCTTCCAACTATAATAATAATCCTTTGCCCCCACCCTGTGTCTTGCCTGTTTAGATTGTAGCGCCATTCCCAGCAGGGCTGGTGCCCTATGCAGCTCAGCACTGACACACACACATATGCGGGGGGAAAGGGCTGAAGCTGTGGGTGACAGAGGGTTGCCAGCTTTCCTGGAATGCAGCAAATGGCATCCAGTCTCTCCAAAGTTTGGCAACTCTGGAGCAGGGCAGGGAGAAAGGCTCGCATGAGAAGCACAGGTTGAGCAACAGGCGGACACGCCATTGGCCAGAGAGAAGCAACGCTGCTTCTCCCTGCTCTTCTGGAATCTGGCGAGTGAGGGCAGGGTGCAGAGCTCGTAGGGAGGAGGGCCGCGGGCTGGAGGCTGCTAGAGCCCCGGCGCTGAGCCTGCAGGGATAGAGGGCATCCGTAGGCATGCACAGCTTAGCGTGGTGCCCCAAATGTAATGGTGCCCTGTGCAGCTGCCTATGCCTGTGGACAGCCCAGTTACAGGGAGCTCTTTGGGGCAGAGGCGGTCTCATGCTGTGTGTATGTGCAGTACCTGGCACAAAATAGCCCTGATCTGCATTGGACCTCTGCTTGCTATGTGGGAATTGCATAAATGGTCTACTCCCCGCCACCCCATGTCATTTAGAAGTGTGTGTCAATCAGTTTCAGTAAAGACAAGTGAACATTTTCCCTCTGTTTTGTTAGGATGCATCTTAACAGCGCTGCCTTGATTTCCAGTTTATGCGCTTCTATCCAGGGGAGGAGGGTGTGTGTCTGGTGACACCATGACCTGTGTTCCACCAAAAGTTGGTGAGGGTGCTTTTTGGGTGGTTCTTTCTATTACCTTGCCTGATAATCACAGAGTCAAGGCTCAAGTGTACAAACACAAGTTACAAAGATTAGTCCTGTGCTGGAGAGCTCATAGATCTAGGGTTGCCAGATGGTTTAATAAAAAATACCGAACATGCCCTCTTCTCCCCCCCCCCCCCCCAAAAAAAAACCACCGGGGAAGAAATTCTGTTGAGGGAAGAAAAGGGGGAGACCAAAGTTGTTGAGCCAAAAAAAAAAAAAAAGGACCCCGAGGGTTGTTAAACAAAACAAAACAAAACAAAAATGTAGCACCTTTAAGAAACACTTTTGATGCTTTTTGGCCCTAACAGGCTGCCGGCAGCCGTCTGCCATCTTGTCTCCCTGCTCCGGACCGGCTCCCCTACAGAACCGGGTAAGCACCTGGGATTTTCGCCTCCTGGCTGGGAAAAAAATCAGAAAATACCAGACATTTTGGGTGTCTGGTATTTTCTGGATTTTTTTTACTGGACAGGAGGCGAAAATACCGGACTGTCCAGGTCAATACTGGATACCTGGCAACCCTAGATAGATCACATGATGGATAGGTCACAAATGCTGGAAGAACTAGGGGGACAAAGAGAGTAACAATACAGCAAAGGGGTTTTCTACATAAAAAAGAAAAATCTCACTTCACCTGTTGCCATTCAAGAGCCATATTCCATTGAGATTTTCAGCCAGGCCACAAATAGGGTACGTCTAGACTACATGCCTCTGTCGCCAGAGGCATGTAGATTAGGCTACCAGACATAGGAAAATGAAGTGGCGATTTAAATAATCGCCGCTTCATTTAAATTTACATGGCTGCCGAGCTGAGCCGACAAACAGCTGATCACTACTCTGCACTAGTTAGGCCTCAGCTGGAGTACTGTGTCCAGTTCTGGGCGCCACATTTCAAGAAAGATGTGGAGAAATTGGAAAGGGTACAGAGAAGAGCGACAAGAATGATTAAAGGTTTAGAGAACATGACCTATGAAGCCAGGCTTCATGAACTGGGCTTGTTTAGTTTGGAAAAAAGAAGATTAAGGGGGGACATGATAGCGGTTTTCAAATATCTAAAAGGGTGTCACAAGGAGGAAGGAGAAAATTTGTTCCTCTTGGTTTCTGAGGACAGGACAAGGAGTAATGGGCTTAAAGTGCAGCAGGGGAGGTTTAGATTGGACATTAGGAAAAAATTCCTAACTGTCAGGGTGGTCAAACATTGGAATAAATTGCCAAGGGAGGTGGTGGAATCTCCCTCTCTGGAGATATTTAAGAAC
The DNA here is from genome assembly GCF_049634645.1 of Pelodiscus sinensis. Lineage (NCBI taxonomy): Eukaryota > Metazoa > Chordata > Testudines > Trionychidae > Pelodiscus > Pelodiscus sinensis. The sequence continues at coordinate 315,422,209 of NC_134711.1, forward strand.
AGGTTAGATAGACATCTGTCAGGGATAGTGTAGGTGGAGCTTGGTCCTGCCTTGAGGGCGGGGGGCTGGACTCGATGACCTCTCGAGGTCCCTTCCAGTCCTATGATTCTATGATTCTATGATCAGCTGTTTGTCGGCTCAGCGCGATAGTCTGGACGCGCGGATGTCGACATCAAAGGTATTTGTCGACCACCCAGATAAACCTCCTTCATTTTCCTATGTCTGGTAGCCTAATCTACATGCCTCTGGCGACATGGAGGCATGTAGTCTAGACGTAGCCATAGGCAACCTCTGAAGATTTCCAGTCTAATTTTATAAATTATTATTTTTATTTATTGTATACATTGTTCTCTTGACTGGAGGTTGTAAATGTTTGCGTGTGTGTGTGTCTTTCACTCACCATCTGTGTGCATAATAAATACAGATAGCATCTGTCCTAGATGGCTGGACACAATTTTCAAAACCCTAATTAGCTCACACACCCCCAGTTTGTCTAATAGCTTTTAAGTCAGTAGGAATTAAGGGCACTCAGACTTTTCAGATTTGTGCCCACAATTAGCCCATAAATGCTGTCAAGGACTGTGTGACAAATTTGTCTTGTCCTGGGTTTATGCTGAAGATCAGCCCAGATGGTCTGTTCAAGTCTTAGAATCTATGAATTTGTGCACCAAACTAGATCAGAAACAGCCAATCCTCTTATTTTTCACAATTTGTTTATTTTAAAGTAATATTTTGAATCAGATCCCTCCACTCTAGGATCAAAAAGTCTTTAAGAACATTGAATTAATTTAAGTTTCACAGCATTCTTGTAAGATACAGAAGTATTATTACCACCATTGTAGGGGTTGGTAAACTGAGGTATGGGCATTCAAGCAATTTGGTAGAGAACATATGAAAAGCTAGCAGCAGAGCTAGGAACAGAGCTTGGGAAAAATGGACCGGGAAGAAATCTGTGCCTTAATCCAAAGACTGTCTTTCCTCTCTTTATGAGGAATAAGGCCTTGATCCAGCAAAGCACATTTGTACGTGCATGCATATGATTTCAATTAGATTACTCATGTTTGAAGTAGGGATGTAAGCTACTAGGGAGAGTTGAGCCTTTAGCTTACCAGTGCGTTCCAGCAATCCTGGGTGGAACAGAACGTATGTTCAACATCTCTCAGATTTGTGCTTTCCAGGAATGGATCTACACTGTCTGTGTTCACGTGATGGCACAAATGGAGAGGGAGCTCAGTGTTACTGACTGAAGGAGAAAATATCTGCCCCGGTTTAATAGCCCGAGCTAACAGGTCTCAAAACACTAAATTCAGTTGTTCAGTGATGGGTCTGTCTGTGTGGGCGTGAACAAATTCTCCATTGTGTGCAGCACAAGTAGCCTTTTCTTCCACAGCGAGCAGCAAGGCTTGTTTGTTCCAACTATTTTTTGTGCCATAGAACAAACATATTTATTGTCAACAGTGCAACAGAATCCTGCCTCCCTTATGTCTGAGTTCCCATGTGTCTCTCTTACACTATCCTGGGGCACTGATTGTGTATGCGCTCTTATTCCAGACCCTTATCTGGCTTTTATTTTATTAGTGCCCTTGGCATCAACTTGATAGTATCTCTGTGACCCTCTGCATCACGAACCTGCTCCGTTCTTTAAGCACCAAAATAGAATTCCCTCCTTTCATCCGCTTGGCATCTGCTGATACTTCCAGGGCTGTGGAGTTTATGCGGACACTGACAGCAGATGTTTAGGCAGCAGGGGGGCCAACCAAATTTCTGGGCTGCTGGGCAAGGTGCGGGGGAGGATGGGCCCCAACAAGGCTGTCATTACCAATACGCAGCTGTGGAGGGCATCCAAAAATCTGGAGCACCACTAGGTCTTAATGTTCACTCATCTGCCTCTTATCCCTGTGCTGCAGCCTGGTGAGTGGTCTTCTGGAGATGGGCTGGTTAACTTAAAAGTGAAATAGTCTTCTAGACAGCCTATTAGTAGAACACTGAACCAGTGAAAAAGTCATTCAAGTGGTTAAGAAGCCAATTAACAGGTGTATACTGTTAGTTTCTGAATTTACTGTTAGTCTACAGGACCTTCTTTTAAAATTTGCTTTAAAAATATTAGTGTGGTGCTGAAGATTATTAAATTGTATATTTAAAAATCATCTTTTCCCCCTCTTGGGCTGCCATTGGGTATAGGAGCACCGGTTTAACAGTACTGTGATGGCCCCATAAATCCTAAGGATGTCTCTGGACACTGGCTCTGCACCTGCAGAAGGGGCAGGCCCTTGGGCAGAAGGAGTGGGGCAGAGGCCAGCCAGCCCTCCGTTCCTCCTGGACTGCACTGTGCCTCCTCCCAGACAGTCCTTAGTGCTACCTGAAGTGCTCTGCTCTGCCCAGGGCTCTGGCCTCCACTGCTGCTGCAGTAGCAGCAGTAGGCCCTTTAGAATCACCAGGCCAGTTGTCCCATTTGCCCCTCCCCCATTGGCAGACCTATTAGGTTGTGCTCTCAGCAGTGAGTATATCAAGACCACGAGCTTGAGTGAGCTGTATTAGTGTAGTCCTGCATTATGACATACTCCAGTTATTTTGTAATACACCTCGCAGAAGGCAGCTTTTTTGTAGCTGAGTAATAATTCCAGTTATTACTTCCAGACTTGCCTCCTGTGACACATAAAGGCTATTATCTCCTTGTGGTACATACATTGAGACAGGCCCTCCACTGGCATAGAAGCTATCAGTGGGGCGGTACTGATTTATATTGTCAGAGGCTGGAGAGGGATGGCAGGAGACAAATCCCTTGATCATTGTCTTCGGTCCACCCTCTCTGGGGCACCTGGTGCTGGCCACTTTCGGCAGACAGGCTACTGGGCTAGATGGACCTTTGGTCTGACCCAGTACGGCCGTTCTTATGTTCTTATGAGCAACTGACCCAGTAATTAGATCGCACAATGGCTAGCAGCCAACATTATCATGGTAACAGGACAGCTGGCCCAAGCCGTGCGTTTGTCCAGGTTCATTCCAGGTGTGACTCTATTCAAATAATGGAGTTACACCAGGCCTCAATTTGGCCCCCTGTGCTCATAGCAGCAGAGATGAAGGAAGGGTGTTTGAATGTGAACTAGCAGTTCTAGGTGACTAGGGAAGGTGACTTTATGGCTTAAGGCACTAGGCTAAACTGAGACTGGTGGACTGGGCTCACTTCCTGCTCCTCACAGATTTCCTCTATGACCTTGAGGAAGTCACATAGACCTACATTTTCAAAAATGGCAAGTGGTTTTTGGGTGCCTAAGTTTGGGGAACCCACCTTGAGATGCCTTAAAAGGGGCTGTTTTTCAGAAAAGTCCTGAGCATCAAGAGCTCTTTAAGATGTCCCAAAAGAGCCAAAACTTGATACCCTCACAGAGCCACTTAAAAAACATAATCTGGAGTCTCCTTCTGCCTCAGCTCCCCATTTGTAAAAAATAGCTATCCCTTCCTTTCCCCCTTATCTTGTATGTCTTTGAATCATAGAATCAGAACTGGAAGAGACCTCAGAAGGTCATCAAGTCCAGCCCCCTGTTCTAGGCAGGACCAATTCCAACTAAATCAACCTGGCCAGGGCTTTGTCAATCTGAGACTTAAACACCTCTAGGGATGGAGACTCCACTACTTCCCTAGGTAACCCATTCCAGTGCTTCACCACCCTCCTAGTGAAATAGTTTTTCCTAATATCCAACCTGGACCTCTCCCACCACAACTTGAGACCATTGCTCCTTGTTCTGCCATCTGTCACTACTGAGAACAGCCTCTCTCCATCCTCTTTGGAACCTCCCTTCAGGAAGTTGAAGGCTGCTATCAAATCCCCCCTCACTCTTCGCTTCTGCAGACTAAACAGACCCAAGTCCCTCAGCCTCTCCTCATAGGTCATATGCTCCAGCCCCCTAATCATTTTGGTTGCCCTCCGCTGAACCCTCTCCAATGCGTCCACATCCTTTTTGTAGTGGGGAGCCCAGAACTGGACACAATACTCCAGATGCGGCCTCACCAAAGCCGAATAAAGGGGAATGATGACATCTCTGGATCTGCTGGCAATGCTCCTCTTAATGCAACCTAATATGCTGTTAGCCTTCTTGGCTACAAGGGCACACTGTTGACTCATATCTAGCTTCTCATCCACTGTAACCCCCAGGTCCTTTTCCGCAGAACTACTACTTAACCGGTTGGTCCTCAGCTTGTGACTATGCTTGGGATTCTTCCGTCCCAAGTGCAGGACTCTACACTTGTCCTTCTTGAACCTCATCAGATTTCTTGTGGCCCAATCCTCCAATTTGTCTAAGTCATTCTGTACCCTATCTCTGCCCTTAAGCGTATCTACCTCTCCCCCCAGCTTAGTGTCATCCACAAACTTGCTGAGGGTGCAATCCATCCCCTCATCCAGATCATTAATAAAGATATTGAACAAAACTGGTCCTAGAACCGAACCTTGGGGCACTCCGCTAGAAACCGACCGCCATCCTGACATCGAGCCATTGATCACTACCCACTGGGCCCGGCCTTCTAGCCAGCTTTCTATCCATCTTACCGTCCATTTATCCAATCCACAATCCCTTAACTTGCTGGCAAGAATATTGTGGGAGACCGTATCAAAAGCCTTGCTAAAGTCAAGGTATATAACATCCACTGACTTCCTCATGTCCACCGAGCCAGTTACCTCATCATAGAAGCTAATCAGATTGGTCAGGCACGACTTGCCCTTTGTGAATCCATGCTGACTATTCCTAATCACTTTCCTCTCATCCAAGTGCCTCAATATGGATTCCTTAAGGATCCCTTCCATGATTTTTCCAGGAACCGAGGTAAGACTGACCGGCCTATAGTTCCCTGGATCATCCTTCTTCCCTTTTTTGAAGATGGGCACTACATTTGCCTTTTTCCAGTCATCCGGGATTTCTCCCGATCTCCACGACTTTTCAAAGATAATAGCCAAAGGCTCCACAATGACATTTGCCAACTCCCTCAGTACCCTCGGATGCACTAAGTCCGGACCCATGGATTTATGTACGTTTAGCTTTTCTAAATAGTTCCTAACCTGTTCTTTACCCACCACAGGCTGTCCATCTTCATCCCATCTTGCGTCACTTAGCACAGAAGTCCAGGAGCCGACCTTGTCCGTGAATACAGAGGCAAAGAAAGCATTGAGTACTTCAGCTTTCCCCACATCATCTGTCACTAGGTTACCTCCTTCATCCAGTAGGGGCCGCACACCCTCTCTGATCACCTTCTTCTTGTTAACTTGCCTGTAGAAACCTTTTCTGTTATCCTTCACGTCGTTAGCCAGTCGCAATTCCATTTGCGCTTTCGCCTTCCTGATAACCCCCCAGCATTCTCTAGCTATACCTTTAAACTCCTCCCTGGTCATTTGTCTAAGTTTCCACTCTTTGTAAGGTTCCTTTTTGTGTGTTGTGTTAGTTTGTTACTGCGTGTCTGTACAGCACCTACCATGATGGCAGTCACTATACAGAGCACAGCAAAGGATTTGAGATGTGATAGTGTGAAGATGACTCCATTGTCATTCCAGGCCACCAGAATGATCTGCAGTGGAAATCTTTAGAAGATACTAGGGGTGTTAAAAAGTGGTTAATTAGGTAACAGTGTAACCATTAAAAATGTTTGGTGTTACACGCCAAGGTCTTTGCCGCATAAAGCTTACACTGCAAAGCCCTCAATATAGACGGCTACCAGGGGAGGGGCCAGTAGCCAGTACGCGATCCCGTTCCTAGGAAGCCAGCTGCTGCCCTGTGTTGCAGGCTCTGATACAGAGCCAGCAGTGCAGGGTGGCAGCCAGCTCCCCGGGAACGAGCATATAACTTACGGTAACCAAGGGGCTGATACTTATCTGTTAACCATTTAAACGGTTATACTATTACGTCCCTGTAAGATACTGCTTCTCACCCCCAAGGGCACAGGCCTTCATGCTATGCTATGAATGGTTTTGGGTAAATAAAGCCTGATCTGAAAAGTCATTCTGACTTTCGTTGTGCCCATATTGTGCCGCGGAGCAGCAAAAAGAGGTTTTTTTTCTGTGTTAAGCAAGTGGTGCTCATCATTAAATGACTAAGAGCTGCTTTATCATCAAATGATGTTGTGGAAAATGGCAGAATTATTGTAAAGCAATGTAACATTTCAGGCCGTCATTCTCCTGGACTGATCAATGTCATAATGCAAAGATTACAGCATCCGGTCAGGTTGTCATCAGTGTTTATTTTGTGTCTTCAGGGCTCTCCATCTGGCCCAATCTCTCTCCTCTTTCTCCTAGCTTCTGGAGGACATAGGCAAGGCCCTTGCTGTCTTCAGACCACTCTTTACTGTGCAGCCTGGCATGTGCCAGCCAGTTTATTCTTGTGGTCAATATTCCTCGTGCCTTCCTGAGAGTGTAAACCTTTTGTGATCTTTTGCAAGTGTAAGGGAACTGTTAGCCCCTTACTAAAACTCTGTGGGAGTTTTTGATTCGCCAGCTCCCAGTGTCAAAAAGGGAAGGGTCCATGAGAAATCAGGGCCCTGGGACTAACAGACCCCAGAGACAATGGAAAGCAGCCAACACTCCAGCTCAGCCTGATTGACAGGTTGGACAGGCCAGTGAGGAAAGCAAGAGGCCAGGCCTCGTCCTCCCTGTGAGCTGAGATTGTTCTGGGTCTGTCTGAGCAAGCAGAGAGCTGAGAGACAGGTAAGAGCAGTGCAAGCTGTGTGGAGAAGAAGTCCTGAAGAAACAGAGAGCTGAGAGACAGCTAAGAGGAGTGCAAGCTGTGCTGAGGGGCAGTTTTGCAGCAGCAGAGCCAGGCACATACAGCTCAAGGAGCGCAGACCCCGTGTTGAGCAGCAGACTGGCAGTGCTCAGAGAGCCAAAAGGAACAGGAAAGCAATGCAAGGAGCTGGAGACTGGCCAAGCAGCACAGCCTGCAGCTGGATGTGGTGAGCAGCTGGGACCAGCAAAGTGTGGGGATAGGCTCTGGACAGGGAGAGGGGTCTGGCCACTTAGAGCTTGAGTCTGTGTGGTCACTGCCAGAGCAAGCGTGTCCAGCCTGCAGCCCCCCTGCAGCACATCCAGGGCCTCTAAGGGGCCTATAAGGAAGAGACTGTGGACTGTCCTTACATTCTGCAGGCTGCTGTTTTGATGTCCCTGTGCTACAGAGCAGGGCTGTGTGTTCCCATTTAACCATTCTCATTTTTTCTTATTCTTTTCTCTTTAATCAGTTGGGCTATGTCTACACTGGCCCCAAATTCCTACTTTCAGGTAGGAATAAGAGATCCTCCGGAAAAGGGCTTTATTCCAGAGGATTGCGCCAGTCTAGACGCTTTTTTCCGGCTTTTCCCCAAGCCGGAAAAAAAGCGGCGGACATGTTTATTTAAATCCGCGGGGGATATTTAAATCCCCCGCGGCTTTCCCTATTCTGACTTACCTGATTTGCATCCCTTTTCCGGAATTTGGGGCCAGTGTAGACGTAGCCTTGATGTTTAATAAATTGTATTTGCTTTGAACCTTATGAAATGATCACTGGGCCAAGAAAGCATGCAGTGTAAAGAGAGCACCTTGGAGTGGGGACACCCTAACTCCTGCCCCTAGTGACTGCAAGGTCAGGGATTAAGCCCCAGGAAACCTGGGCCCAGCCTTGTTGGGGTTTCGAGGACTCTGCTACTCAGGAGAGTGGAGGGGGAGCCCTCAGGATCAGGGATGCCGTGGGGTAAAGGAAGTGGGAGCGGGGACTCAGATCCTTTCGCTGGTCCATTTCACCGGAGTGGTATAGAAGCCAGGAAAGTTCCCCACAATAGCGGGACCATCCCCCCGCTTACACAAGTAACTGTCTGTAGTTCTAGAGCCAGTGGTTTTGTATCCTGAGGCATTTCAAAGGGTCCTGACAAATATCACAAATTCTCTAGCAAATGGTGGAGTTAGTTGGCTTTTATCAAGCAGTTAAAGGGCCACTGTATGAAGTAAATTGAAACTCTCAGAATTTGGTGAATATCACCTGGCTTTTACATAGCTCTTTAAAAACAAAGGGCCGTATTCCCTGCCATGGACGTTTCTGGCTCTAACGCAAGCACAGGTTAGAGCAGGCCGCGGGGAGATCGCCAGAGCGTAACCTTTTCCCAGTACTCTCCTTCCCAGCCCTCAACACAGCCCCTGAGCTGACACATGGTAGGAGACTGATGTTGGCACCAGCTCTACTGGTTCTGGGCTTCCAAAGGACTCCCAGGCTTGGAAAATTCCCCGCTAAGGTTTTATGGCCAACTCTGTTCCCTTCGTGCCACCCAAGCAGCACAAAGAGAGCAGATTAGGGTGTAAATGGCTAACCAATAAGGATCACCCTTACCGGATGATGCTTACCAGCTATGGTTAACTAGCAGGGACTGGAGTAGACCCTACGTGCCATGGGCAGGGGACTGCTCCAGCCCTCTAGGACCCACTGCAGACAGGGGGTACTCCAGCTCAGCCCAAGCAGCCCCAGTCTGCCATGGACCTGGCCTGGCAGGCTGGGAGCAGCTCCTATTCACAGCGCACCTGGTCCAGGCCTGCTGGAAATGGGGGCTGCCCCGGCCGGGCTGGAGTGCCTCTGCCTGGGGTGTGCCCAGGCATTCAGTTTAGCTGGATAACTTGTTAAATGGGATTTAACATCCCAAGAGCACAGTGTACCAGAGAATCTTCCCAAGATACACCGTAAAAGAGGAAAGCCCAGTTGCCATTGTTTATATAGGATACCTACATGAAAACAATGTTCTGTGCACTTTTTTGGTTGAACAGAAGGTAATTAACAGCAGCTGTTCCCCAAAACTTAGCTGAGAGTAATGGCATGCAAGCAAGTAAACATGGGATCTTGTTTTGATTTATATTACTAGAAACCCAGAAGAGGCTTCAATGAAATGACATTGGTAAGGGGCAATGGAAAATAATACGGACAAGTGTCCACAAATGGAGCTGTCGTAATGTTTCTTTAAGATCTTTGGGTTATGTGATAAACATGCTGAAGCCTTGCTTTAATGTTTAAACCACTGAAAGGCAATCTCTGCTCTAATATGACCATTTTAAACTGTCCCCAAGGTTTCTGGCACGATTATGTTTGACCGTTAAAGATCAACTCTATGAGGCAGCTGATTTTTTTGCCAGTCCCCACAGGAGTTCCTTAAGACAGGTTTTACTGTCTGTTGAATACAGCAGTACTCCAGATGTTTTTCTCAGGCAGATGTTGCCTTACTTAATACCAAGCAGCATATTTCTTGAGCTGCTATTTTGTGTGTGCAAAGCAGCTGCAGCTGTGATTCAGAATTAATTTTCCCCTATGTCATTTAAATTTCCTATGCAGTTCATGTACCCCCAAATGGTTTCATATTTAAGAAGCACTCCTCTTAAGCAGTGACATTTGTTAAAAAATACTGGAAGATTGCTGCTTTAGACGGGGGATGCACCATGTACTTTTTAACAGTTTTTAAAGGAAACCATTTAGCGTTGCATGGAGTGTTTAATCTCCTTTGCATAGACAATTAATTGGTTTGAGTTCAGGGTAGTCTTTCTGGAGCCAAGGTAGCAGTGTCAAAACAAGAGGGAACAAAGTCATGTGATGCACCACTGTGAGCTGTGAGCTGAATCCTTCCAAGTAACTTCCTCATTTCAAGTGTTGATTTTTGACTTCTCAGTCAATTAAATCACAAAAATAGCTGTCAAAACCTCTATATGTTCTATGAGCACTACAAAAGACAGTTCTTCTAAATTTTATCATCAAAACTATGAGCTCTGAAAGATGGTTGCAGATTTGAAAAACAGTCAAGATAGTGGACACATTCAGTCTGCAAGAACCCACAAGCTAGCTCCTAAGATCCTCCAAACAGTGGACTACTTTAATAGATAATGTTTTAGGAAATGCACGTTTCTGCCGCTTTCTTTAGACCACCTCGCCCAAACGGTAGACATATTTCACAACCACCATGAGTGAAACAAATAGCCATGTTTGAATACATCAGTCTGCAACTCTATAATAACAAAATTAGTTCTGATTTAAGAAGATTTTTACATTGAATGGATCACAAAACTTCTAGACCTACATTGCACCCTTATCTAGAAACAAGCTACACAATTTAGCTACACAAATTGCATAGCTTATTTTAAGTTAATTTCGAAATAGATTACTTTGAAATTTGGTGCTGTTTATGCAGCACCATATTTCAAAATAGAGTGCTATTGCGAAATGTCCCTTAATCCTCATTGAACGAGTTTTACATGGATGTGGGAATAGCGAGCACATTATATTTCGAAATTATGGGCTAGCTCAAAAGAATAGCCATTTCAGGATACTTCCGGTATCTTGCAATAAGCTCCACAGTGTGGATGTAGCCACGGAGACCTCAGACACAAACTGTACTGCAAGAAATGGTCTTTGCCCCTGACTAGTAGGTCCCAGATTAGATACTTTATGGATATCTAGGTCTGTTCAAAGCTGCCATGAAGGACATAGATCTTACTAACTTCAATGAGCACTCAAAAGCAGAAAAACTTAAGTCAAAAAAGCCTTGGAGGAAACTTTTTTGTATATATTAATCAATGCAGCTATATAACATCAATATTGTTAAATGACAGAAATGTAAATAACTTAGTGTTTTATTAGTCATATGCATGACTTTGGGTCCAATGATAATATTCTAATTAATAAGGAACCATTTCAGTTCTGATTTAATGGCAACCTCATCTTTGATGATCTTTGGTGATGTATGTATCTCTGACTTTTCTGTTGAATTTATTTATCCGTTCCTTCCTTCTTATAAGTTCTTCATTTTTTTCTTTGAGGAGATAAAATCCCCCCAATTTCCAAATAAACAAGAAGAAGTAATACCTTCAATTTTTCTTCTGTGAAGACTTTGTTAATGTCTCAAGGGTGCAAAGCCAGGTTTGATAAAGAATTTTGTTTCCTTTTCCAAAGTTTGTGGTTCTTCATCCACAATAAGTTGCATTTTATATAGCTTTGAAGATAGGTGTGATACTTATCTCAGATCAAGTCCCCTTGGCTTGAAACACATTTTGGCAAAGCCCAGAAACCCAGATGGAGAATTGACTCTAATTTAAAACAGAGAGAATTTATTTGGTTTACTTAAGAATATTTGGGACGTATTTTAGGTATATATTGGTGGAATGACCATTATTTATGGACATGTGATTAAAACCCAAAGCAAAATAATTCATGGGGGGTTGGAGGGAGAATTATAGTCTCTTCAGCAACAACTCTGCTGTCGCTTTGGAATAAATACATGTTTAAGCTAAGAATTTCGATTGAAATTTGAGAACTGTATTGTATCAATTTGTTTGTTGCACTTGGAAATAAATCCCATTATCTGTGTTCAGAAATAGTCAGGACATCGCACTAATGCCCTGACTATCATACCTGTAATTGTAATATAAAATCCTAAATGATTGGGTTAAAGAAGTGGTTACTTTTAAGTTTTGCTGAAATGCTTGTACCTCTTTAAAGTTCTTCTGCAGCAACACAAATGCACAGTTTTGGGAGAACCCAAAGCAAAAGAACAGTATGAAGCAGCGATACTAACTGATGAAGTCCAAAAGTTATAATGGATCCTCCAAATAGCACTTTACAGAGCCTGACCGCTTTACCAATGAGTTCTATAAATCTTTTGGGGAGCTTTTAATGCCTCAGTTATTTCAAATATTGCTACACTCCACTGAGCAGGGAACATAGCTGAATTCCTATTTTCAGACAAGGTATTACCATACTCTTGACCATTATTGTTTATTAATCTAGATGAAACACTGGGGAAAGTCTTAGCAGGCCAGTTATCTGTAGACCTACAGCTACTTATTTATGGTTGACCAATCTGGCTTTCGTCCAGACTATGAACTACAAATACTCATGTTCAATAAACTCTAAATATCATCCATCTCACTAAATGAATACACATAGCTTACCATCATGAGGTGGAGAGATAGTGTTCAGTGAGTTCTTTAGTATGATCATTTTCCAGCACTAGGAAGATTTAAAAATGTGGACATAATTGATTACCTCCATCAAACTGTTCTACAGTCCATTGCTCAGTCTGTAACTTGGCCTTTCTGAGAAGAGTCTTTGAGAAGGCAGTAGCTGACAAGCTCTTAATTCCCAATGGCATTTGATATACTCAGATTCTTTGGACCCCTATCAGCCATGTATAAGTCCTAGTCATGAGACAAATTACATTAGTCACAGCAGTTGTTCCTGAGTCCACTCTGTTTAAAATTCTATATTGTGCCCCAGTCATGGTATTTTGTATCCACCCAAAGACTGTGTACATCATTCAAGACCAGAAGCCAGAGATCACTGTTGAAGCCAGAGATCGTTGTTGCTATTGCAAGATTTCACTAATTATGGGTGCTGTTAACAAAACTGCATGACCTGCAACAATGGATCCAACTGTCAAAGAATGGATTTGCCCATTCCTCTCCCAGAGATCTCGGTGGATGATGTTAGGTGGAAGCATCTCATCTTGAGCCACACCACTGATCTAATCCTATTGTACTTTTTATTCAGTGGTTTTCTAAACTGACTGCAGGAAGCTGAAATACAGTAAGGGCTACAGTGTCATCTGTGTGCTGGTGATACCCAGCTCCAACTGCTTCCGTGCTCCTCCACTGTCAGACACTGGGACTTGGATGAAAGTTGTTTGAGTTGAACTCAGTTGGGAGAAGATGATGATGATAATGGCTGGCTGCAGTAAACATTCTGAGAATATGGCAAAGTCTCTAATCTGTATATTAATGGGGGGCTATGCCTCCTTGCCTCTTATTAGAGTAGTTTTAATCACAAGGTACTGGTACCCTATGGAAAAGTTCTATAGAACTTAATAGAAAATGTTATAAATATCCCCTTCTCTTTAAAGTGCCACGGATTATTTAATTCTTCGTAATTTCTATTGAGACTTCTTGGCTTCGTCTCTGTTAAATTCTATAGGACTTATCTATAAAGGTGTCCTATAGAATTTTAGATTTAGTTGGTAGATTTCTTATTTGCAAAAAGACTTCAGTGATCTTTGGATCAGACCTTTTTTTTTTTTTTTCTGCTAGGTATGTAAGCATTTTGGCAGCATTTAAGCATTTCTGATTGTTTGTGGGGAAAATGAGCTCAGTCTCTTATAGCTGGCAATTTCTTGCAAGGTGAAAGTAATATAAGGAATGTGCATTAAAATATATTAAAATAATCTACAATATTGAAAAGGGACACAGCTAGTGATCTCCTTTATGTGGCCATCAATAGATCTCAAAGCACTTGAGAAAGATGGGTTGGTGTCATGACGCCCCTCATTTACAAGAAAGAAACTGAGGCATGAAGAAGTGACATGACCTATCCAGAGTCAGACAGCAGATCGGTGTTACAGCAGAGAATTTCACTCCTGATTTCTGGGCAGATGTGCAGAGTCAGGTTTATGGATGTTGTATTGCTGATAATGCCACCTTTTGCATGAAATGTCAAGCTGCAATCCTGGTTGCTTGTGATCATTAAAGATCCCATGCATTCTTGCTAGGGAGGTAAATGATGGTTTCTTGGCCAACTCCCAACATGGTCTGGTTTCCTAAATGTTAGTTCAATTGAATATGCAATATTATTTTCTTCCTATACCACTGTTAACTGAGGTTAGCATCATTGCAACTGTACTGCTTCACACACCTCACAGGCTTTAATAAAAACCAAAGAACTGTTCTTCATCTTGGACTCAGATTTGGCTTTTCTGTTTGTTATGTTAAGTGTGATGGCCAAAGCTCAAAAATTTGGCTTGAAAAGAGCATCTAGCTAACATTTCAGATCTTTAATATGAACTTTTGTGACCAGGTAATTTTGACGAGAAATGTTGGAAATCAGAGCAAAAATTTCCTCTCCGGCTAGTGCCACACAGTTGATATAATCAGAGTTGAAATGGCCAATAAGACTCAGGTTTCTAAAAGTGAGATCAATTCACCATAGGACTAGGTTACCAAGGGATGTGGAAAATCCTGTGTCACTTGAAACTGGTAAATCAAAATTGGAAGCCCATTTGAAAAGACATGCCATAGCCCAAGCAAAAGTTATTGGACATGATATAGGACTCACTTGGTCTGTACCATGCAGGAGACCAGATTGGATGATCTTCTTGTCCCTGGAAAAACTTAAACCAGTTACAGACTAACTTGGCTACCCCTCTGAAATGTATTGTCCCTGTTAGCTTTACAGTCTGCAAAGATTATTGATTGGTATGGTTTTGTTGACATGGATAGTTACTCTGGATTTATACCAGTATAGCTTGGCTCAATTGTGTGCCTATCTGTGTACAGCCCCTGTCCATTTAATTCACAATTAAAGGCTCAACTTGCACTCAACTCCAAGTAATCAACCAACGGGATCTGATTGCTCAGCTGTGAAATTTAACAGTCAAACCTTTGACCTTGTTTGCAAATTGTTCGCCAACATGTATTTCTGACTCTTGTAGCAGTGTTGCATCACTTTTCAAACAGGTAGTTGTCGCATATTAAATCATTTATCACAAGAAGCCAGGTCCAGGGCCCTGCTTTGTTGACTTTGTGCTACATTGGCTGCATCTTCCCTGTTAGGCAATCCCGAATGTACATTGGAAAACCACAGCAAGTGGAGACCTGACTCTTGTGCATCTCCCCCCTGCCTCCCCTCCGGAAAATACCAAGATAGCAGTTGTTGGAGTGGAAAAGAGACAAAAGCAATGCTGCTCTGCCTAACTCCACAGTGAAGAGCTACTTGGGAGCCACTGCCAGCTATCTAATCCCAGTTTGTCTATTTTTCTTATTCACTGACATGGCCCTGACCAGAATAGCTGAATGTCTCATGACACTACTGTGATTAGGGATGTAAAATCCCATTTTACTTAGTTAACCATTTAAATGTTAAATTTACCTGGATAACTGATTATATGGGGGTGGTGCCGTGGCCTGGGAGGGCTGGAGCAACCTGCCGCAGGTGGAGGGCTGCTCCCTGGGTACTGGCTAACTAGTTATCTGGTTACCCTTGCATGCTTGTGTTATAGGGCAGTATGATTTTCCCATTTTTACAGATGAGGGGCTGTGGCATAGAGAGATTAAATCCTCGCCCAGGGAATCTGAGGTGGGGCAGAGACTTGAACTTGGTTTTTCCTGACTCACAAGATGGCTCCCTGGACCTCTTCTGGCCTCAGCTGTAATTAAATTGATAAGTCATGATTTATCAAGGTCACCATTCCAACCACTAAGCTGTTGACTCTCCTAGGACATACCTAGAGGTTTTGGAGATGACGTCTAAAACTGGGTGAACTCTTTAGCGCAAGTATTTTGTTTAGTAAATTTTTGCCTTTTCTGTTTGTGGACTGTTATATCATCTGTTTCTTATTCCTGATTGCTTGGTTAGAGCCTGTTTCTGATGTAGAGGGGTGTGGTTGGCAGATATCTTGCACCGTTGAAGGCAGTGGTCATCTTACCATTAATTGCAATGAGAGCAGGATCTGACTCATGGACTCCTGGGTCGAGGACCAGATATTTCATTGGTGTTAGTTGATATAGCTCCATCAATCTCAATACAACCATGCTGATTTACACCTGGTGAGGATCTTGCTCAAACACTGACAATCAAAGCTTGTTTACACATTGGAACAACTCTTAAGAAGTTTATAGGGGGGTTGTTTGAGGGTAACACCTGTATTTCTTCTAGCTTTTATTAATGCTCATCACAGTTATTGATTTTCTCTTTATTTTCTCATCCATTTCTAGCATTGAGTTTTTCCAGCATTTTAAGTCCATCATCTATCCTGACATTTCTTGTTTATCATCCATAGAGGAAAATCTAAACATCTTTGACTGACCCTTCCACAGACCTTCTTCCTTTCCAGTTATGTAGCTAATGCATTGTCCCTGAAACCTGCTGTATAGCCTCCCTATTCTGCCGGTGATTAAAGGGTGTTAATGTGGAGTGTGCATTTCCTCTTTCCACCTGTCACAATTTGTGAATATATCACTATGACCTGAGACTAAGGAGAGTCATCAGAGACAAACAAATTATGAGTTGTTTTCAGCACTGGCCAGATTTCAAGTTTCCTGAAGGCTATGACTATTTGTTTATTTCCCAGAAAGAATTAGGTAGTTAACTCCCCAGCATTTCTTGCTGGTCTTTTACATCAGCTTCTTTGATAAATCTTTTGGGACGTCACATAATCAAGTGTTGCCATAAAACCTTTATACAGATCTATAAACTAGATTACATTGTGTGGGAAATAATTAAGCTGTTCAACTTGAAGTGGGCTGTTAATATTAAATGCAAAGCAAGGGTCTGCACAGATGTGCAGGGGTTCAGGATAGGTAGTCCAATAGCAGCTTTCCTTTTTAGCCCGGCCCAAGTGTTGATGCCATGAAAGATCAAGTTTACAAAGAAACACCCTTGGAGGCCAAGTTCCCTGATCCCCTTGATTTTGTTACCTCTGGGTTCTCCATCAGGCTGCTACCATTATTGCACAGCAAGGGGAGTCATTGCCAAGTGATTTTAAAGTGTTGCATCATTTGGTGGCAGTCATTTTAATTTAGTATTTCCATGCCATCCTGCTCTGGGATAATTCATGAGGGATCTTCAGTAACTTCACGTCATTCTGTGTGTATTAAAACAACTGCCATCCACATGCAGTTGTGTGGAAAAAGCCTACGTGAACAAGGTCTTCAGTGCAAATTTTATATCAGGTGTGATGCGAGCCAGCGCATCCTTCCCCCTCTTTGCCGCAAGCAAGCAGAGAGCCACTCGTGGAGATGTCAGTCCAGCCTCTCATCATCATCATCTAGCATGCCACTAAGTATTTCAGTGGGAGCAGATTCACCACTTTTTCTCTTATTTTACATGAGGGATGTAAAATGTCATTTAAAAAGGTACCCATGTACCTGCAAAAAATCTTAGCCTTGACATGCACTGCGAGCTCTTCAGTTTAAAGATTAGCTTTATATTGCAGAGCTTTCAGCGAAGGCTCCCCAGGAGTGGAAATGCCTGCTCGGCTCCTGGGAAGGGGGCTTTGCTCCCGCTGTGAAGCTGCCTCCCCGGGAGCAGGACTGGCAGGGGCTGCCGGCACCACTTCTGGGGAGGAGACTTTGCTGCCGCAAGGAAGCCACCTCCCCGGGAATGGGGCCGACAAGGACTGCCGACCCTGCTCCAGGGGAGCCACAGCCTGTAACCTGTGTCGGGGGTGCCACAGACAGGGACTGCTCTGGTCAGCTGGCTCCTCCCACTCCAGCCGGTTAACCTTTTACATCCCTATTTTACGCCATTGATTACAATGGAATTATATCTGTTGCTCTGTCGGTGGGTTTTATACTGTCAGCCATCCCTGTAGTTATCCGAGTTCCTTCCACAGGAAATCAGTAACAATAGTGAAGTCCCTACTGGTTTAAAAGTGTAAAATTGTACTGGTGTAAATTGGAATTGTAATGGGGTTAAAAATCTGCAGAAAGTCACCCTTCAAAAAACCCTTTGCACTGTAACAGTGGCACCCCAGAAAAAATCCTCAAGATCAAATAAATAAAATTATAACCTTTGACGCAAACAAATCAATCAATCAAAAATCCAAAACGGACTAATACCCCAAGCAGACTTTTTAACTCCAAAAGAATGAAGTGCCAGAGATCCCACAAAGTCCACTAAGGACTTTGTTATTGATATTGATATTTTATGTGGGAAGCTATTCAGATATTTCAGTGACAGGGCAGCAGCGTAAAGACCCTCAGAAAGATAGAGGATAGCTGTGGTGAATCAGGCAATTAATATTTATATTATTTGCAAATAATAATGTATTTTCAACTTTAGAGAACTATACAATTATTAACGCCCCCTGAGAGGTAGGCAAATATGCTTCTGAAGATGGGAAAGGAAGCAGAGAAGTCATGTGTCTTCTGGCCATAGTCACATATGTATCCTGGAAAAGCAATGCTGCGTCCAAGGAACGCGTCGGCTTTTCTGAAAAAAATGTTGGAAAAGTGGATGTGTTCTTTTGCCATCCCTGTACACTTCATTGTACGAGGAAGACGGGATGGCTCGAAAGAGCAGGTTTTTCCAAAATTTGGTGCCATGTAGGCATGCCAAATTTCGGAAAAGCCTCTTTCAAAAGAAAAGCAGAAAAAGATACGCAAATTGTGAACCACAATTTGCATATCTTTTTCTGACTTGTCTTTGTAGTGTAGACATAGCCTCAGTTAGAATTCGGGAAGATCTGAGCCCCAGTATGGTACTCACACTACAGGAGTTTTATATTCTTGATAGTAATATCAGCATAGTATTGCATCCTTTTCAGTGGCAGAGCTGCATAGAGATACTAGTCCATACAACATGGAACATATTGTTTAGATAATAAAGTATTTCACAAGCATGACATGCTAGTAAATGCAACACAAGACTGGAAATTTATATCCTCATGTGGAATATAAAGCTAGTATTGTACAGTCATGATAGCAAACAATTGCCTCTTGCATTGCATTTCTGAGCAGATTGGTTGCTTATCTTACCCCAGTGTTTGTTATAGTGAGGAACAAATATTTCTTAATCCTGTTGCTTCTCCACCAATCATCATGAAGAAAGCAGCATAACAAACTATCTTACATATATACTCAAACTGTTGACATTTTATTACAGTTCTTAGCTTAATAAACAGAAGTTTTGTATTTTAAAATATATTTTTTATTTTACTACTATTTTTGTTTATTATTTTTGAAAAGGGGGAGTAAAAAGTCAAATTTTCTCTCTAATTCTCAGCCCCTTGTTTCTGTGTTTACACGTAGGCAGTTTTCCTTTCTAGTTCCATGGGTCCTTACCAGTTTTGCTGTTGTGGAGAAGTGATTAAACTGAATGCTCAGTTTCTTTTAATTTACTTCACTTTTTTAAAATGTCCTGTCTAATCTTAACTATATTGAGCAATGGTGCTTTTACCACATCACTTGATTTATAAAATCACTGTCAGGAATTATTTTAATGATATGGAACTCTTTTTTAGCTTTGCCATCTATGATCAAACAGATTGCATGGATGATCAAATGATAGAGTGCGTAGGGCTAAGTGTTATCAACTAATGCCAGTAGTTGGTGATAACATTTAAAAATATGTTTTCTTATTGGATTCCCACAGAACTCTGGTTCTTATCCAGCCTTCAACAACATAGTATCTGAGCATCTTACATTACTGCAGTAAGTGGGGTGACTGGCATCTGTCATAACATTTGTCATCTTTTCTTCTCCATGGGTGGTGGGCTATTTTGAGGCAATTTTTAATTTAAATATAAAGTGTGTGCACTGCATTTATTACCAAAGGACAAAGAAGCGAGTCATTATGGTGGATCTTGGCTCCTAAGATAGATGGTTCCCTGTCGCACATGAGCTTTCACACACACTCTCGTGTGGTGCAGTTGTAACCCACACACATTCTGGGTGTGGTGCATTGTCCCATCTAGTGGCATTGAGAACACTTACAGAGAGAGACTGAGAGGTAACTAGCTTTTAAGTCAAGCGGTAGAGGTTCGTGTCCTGAATTCCAGAGGTCTCAGGTTCGGTGTTCCCTGTTGGTATTACAAGCGGAGCATGTCTATGATTTTAACTGGGTCTCTAAAGCTGAGGACATGGTCCCTCAGCAAGGGGAAGTATGTAACCCATGCACCTGCTGTGCAAGGCTCACTGTCCTATGTAGTGGCACTCAGACCACTTACAGAGAGAGAGAATGAGTGTGCTCTACAGCCTTAGCTAAGAGGGAGGTGGCTTTTAGCTCAACCTGTAGAGGCTCATGCATTAAGCTTCAGAAGTGCCAGGTTCGGTTCTGCCTGTCAGTGTTACACAGTTATTGCTCAAGGTCCTGGTCCCAGACATATGGACGCAGCATCTTTTTTTTTTTTTTTTTGCTCACATGTCCTTGATATTTTGTGTGGGCCTGGAAGTCCCAGGCTTCTTTCCATCCAGTCTTCCAGCACTGATGTTCTCCTGCACAGTGGTGCACCCTTGTTGCTTGGAGTGATTGCTCTGCTTTTCCTGAATGGGTAGAGAGGCAACAGGATGGCTGATACTCCAATACCGTCAAAGGGCTATAGTTGTTTTATATGCAGCTTTGGGTCAGGATCTAAACAATGAGGTTGTAGTGAAACTTTCAACAGAGGCAGGATGAACCCACTGCACAAATTTAAAACAAAAAATCTTTGCAATTTGTGCTAGCTGGGATTTGCTTTGCCGTTGTTTGCCCACTCTTCAATCCAAACAGGGAAGACCTATTATTTGATCAGATCTGACTCTCAAACAGAAATCTCATTAGAGCTGCTTTCAGTATAGCACAGTCGCTTTTTCAGATGCACAACAGCTCTTGGTTATTGTGAAAGGAAGGAAAATCTCCACTCTTTGTAATGCCCTGCCCAGGGCTGATCCTGAGAGGTGGCAAACATCCCATAGCTGTCTGCAGGATCTTCAGTGGGGGTTCAGGTCACTCCACGGAGGGCTTATTTGTCCCAAAACTGAGTGCCTTCCGCTCTGATCAGACCTAATGGAAGCAGAGGGTCCCAGCCCTTTGTACTTCTCTCTCCTGTATGGGACCATCCTGATTATCTAGTCTGACCTCCTGCACATTGCAGGCCACAGGCCCTCACCCACCAGGCATCTAGCTCAGTTACTGAAGTCCTTCAATCATGGTTGAAAGACTTCATGCTACAGAGGAGTCATCCTCGGCTCTAGTTTAATCCTGAAAGTGACTCATGCCCCATGCTGCAGAAGAAAGCGAAATCTACCCCAATCTGATAGGGGAGAAAATTCTTTCCTGATCCCAAATTTGGTGATCAGTTAGACCCTGAGCACTTTGCAACACCCTCCAGATACATGAGAGAGAATTCTCTGTAGTAATGCAAAGCTCTCTCCGTTTAGTGTCCCATCTCCAGCAGTTGGAGATTTTTGCATAATTGGGTTCAAAGTGTTCCTTGCTTGGGCAGCTTGGTTTAGCACTTGTATACACTTGACAATTAGTTTGGATTAAGGTAGTGTGTGAATTTAAAGGTTAACTTCATATGGTAAGAAGCCCTTCAAAATCAACTATAAAACTGAAGCACCAAAACTCTCTCCACTCCCTCTCAATTTCTTTCCTCCCTTCTCTTTCCTCATTTCATAATTTACTTCTGTAAATAAAATCTGAATCTTTGGGATTAAAATTTCACTTGAATTTGGAAATCCAGTTTGCAGTGTAACTCAATAAATAGAAGACAACATCTGCTCTTTAATCTCTGTAATAGGTGCAGAGAGTAGTGGTTGGGATTTAGACTTCTCCTTATTTTCACAGAGGCCTTCTGGGTATTTTACAAAGCTGCTAAAGTTCACATTCTAGGATAAGGTAGAATGTCTTTGAGGCATTGACTAGCACACATTTAATGAAGATAGAAAGCCAATCACTTAACATCGGACGAGGAACAGCAATTTCCTTCAGTCTGGCACTTTGTGTATTGAACAAAATTGCATGAGAGCTTTGAGCGCTAGGAGAGCTGTCAAGTGACCGTTTGTCTAGGGGCTAGTGCAGTCCCCTTGGAAACCGCTTTAACCCTTTTAAATGAGAGCATTACAAAATGTACATCTCTGTGTAATATATTGCTCGTAGGCTCAACTGTCAAGGGCTACGCTACAAAATGTTTAATTTTGTTTCCTGATAGTAATTTTCATGCTTTCACACATGAACAGAATCCTCCATAGGACTACTAGATTACTCAAGAATCAAGAGTTGTACATAATGTTTGTTCTTAAAAACTTTTCAATTTGCTTAGCTAACTAAATAACACTTGCCTTAGTCTTTGCAATATTCCCTAGGTGCATCTAATATAAAGAACATGGCAAATAGTGAAGTTCTTTTGGTTAAATAGGGCAAAATCAGACCATTTTAAGGTCACCTGCTGTTTACTGAGGAGGGAATTGCTAATTTTAGAGATCTGTTAATGGATTTCCAGACAACTTGTGTCTGCTGTTATCTATGTCTGTGGGCCAAATACAGAGGTTTTTCTTATAGTTATAAGTCAAAAGAGGGTGTGTTACTGACTAATTAGGTCCTGAATTGTATGAGTGCTGAGCAGTTTCAATACCAACTGAAATCAGTGACCAGGATGCTACAGCAAAGACTCTGTCACAAGCACCTATTGTCTGAGGCTCTCAGAAGATGGTGTACAAACCTCATTGTAGACTGATGTGGGAATAATCTGCCCAGGCCTAGGTCTCCTCCTGATCTATAATAGTCTGAGAATGGCTTAAACCAGGGGTGGGGAACCTAAGGCCCAGAGGCCGGATCTGGCCCCTGAGGCTCAGGGCTCCCCCCCCCTCCCAGCACTGGGAAGCCCATGCTGGCACTCCAGACACCCTGCTGTCCCACTAAGAGGCTGGAGTGCACAAAATCTACTATCCTTGGCCCCCCTAGGCTCTGGTGTGTGAAGGGAATGTGGGGAGTGTCTTTCTCCTTCTTAGTCAGGGCCACATCAGTGAGAGATTGGTTTTTCTTTTTTATATCTCACTTGTGCGTGGCCCCCGACTGTTTTTTCTGTGGGTCAGTAGCCCCCGACTCTAAAAAGGTTCCCCATCCCTGGCTTAAACCCTGAAGCACGAAGTTTAATAGCCCTTCTAATATTTTTAGACTTAATTATAGTAAATGTGAGTATCCCAGCTGTCTGGATAGCTCTCATCCCTTTTTAGAAT
The DNA here is from genome assembly GCF_049634645.1 of Pelodiscus sinensis. NCBI lineage: Eukaryota > Metazoa > Chordata > Testudines > Trionychidae > Pelodiscus > Pelodiscus sinensis. The sequence continues at coordinate 315,444,890 of NC_134711.1, forward strand.
TGTGTTGGTTTTGACCCTAATGTCATCCTGTGGCAATGAGTTCCCCAGCCTAATGATACAAACCAAATCCACAGGGAAAGCTTGGAATTACAATACATATACAAATTCAACTCACATGCTAATGGGCTCAATCGAGATACAGAATGGTGGAGTCTTTATCACTGAAGGTGCTAACAGCTTTGTGAATGGTATCCTTCCTACCTTAGCAATCTATCTACTGACTTTGATTTTTATCTGCTCAGATTTAGCATCCTTTCTCTAGAGACTTTAAGAAAAAAGGAGGGGGAAGGAGGATGGGAGACAGCGCCTCTTTCTCTCCCCCACCCCCTTCTCCTATTTATTTCGAGTTTTCATTTCCCCTACTCATAACTCCGATCATCTGAAGAAGTGGACTGTGCCCACGAAAGCTCATGATACCATCTACATGTTTTGTTAGTCTATAAAGTGCTACCAGACCATTTGTTGTTTTTTATTGATACATTGTGTGAAAAAAATATTTCCTTATAATGTTTTTCATGTCATTGGTTGTCCCCTTGTTCTTGTAAATATATGTATGAGGAAATAGAGGCACAAGGAAGTTAAGAGACTTGTCCAGGAACACAAAATGAGTCAGTGGCACAGCTTGGAAATAGGACCCAAGCGTAACAGGTTGGTCTGCCGCTTTAGGAATCACTGGGGGGCTGGGGCTAGCCAGCCCTGTTCAGACCCAACTAGAAGTGATGCAGGTGATCCCTTTAAAGGATTGGGAGAGTTCAATTGAGAGCAGTTGGAGGAAGAAGAAAGATTCTTTTAGCCAGTCCTGAAATAAGAGGTTGGAGAGAAGAACGCATCTTTCAATGCTGAAAGAGGCAGGGGGAGGGGAAGCGGGAGTTGGTAGCTGCAGCCCAGATTGGGCAGAAAAGGTACTTTTGTCTGGATATTTTGCCCAAGTTTTGTTGGAAGTGGAAAACTGTCTGGATAGAAACTTGGGTGTGGTAGTGAATCCTTCCTGGGCAAGTCAGGAGGAGATCCACCCTGAGAAAGGGACAGCAGAGGCAGTAGCTAGCATGAGACCAATCATAGAACCATAAAGCTGGAAGAGACCTCAGAAGGCCAGCAAGTCCAGCCCCCTGCTCTAGGAAGGACCAATCCCAACTAAATCAACCCAACCAGGGCTTTGTCAAGCCTAGACGTAAACATCTCGAGGGGTATGTCTACACTACCCCGCTAGTTCGAACTAGCGGGGGTAATGTAGTCATCCGCAATGGCAAATGAAGCCCGGGATTTGAATTTCCCGGGCTTCATTTGCATGAAGCCGGCCGGCCCTGTTTTTAAATGCCAGCTAGTTCGAACCTTGTGGAAGCCTAATCCGAACTAGCTACTCCGTGCCGCGTGTAGCCGCGCGGCACGGGGTTCGAACTAGCCAGCATTTAAAAATGGCGCCGGCCGGCTTCATGCAAACGAAGCCCAGGAAATTCAAATCCCGGGCTTCATTTGCAATTGCGGATGACTACATTACCCCCGCTAGTTCGAACTAGCGGGGTAGTGTAGACATACCCTAGGGATGGAGACTCCACTACTTCCCTAGGTAACCCATTCCAGTGCTTCACCACTCTCCTAGTGAAATAGTTTTTCCTAATATCCAACCTGGACCTCTCCCACTGCAACTTGAGATCATTGTTCCTTGTTCTGCCATCTGTCACTACTGTGAACAGCCTTTCTCCGGCCTCTTTGGAACCTCCCTTCAGGAAGTTGAAGGCTGCTATCAAATCCCCCTTCATTCTTCGTGTCTGCAGACTAAACAGACCCAGGATGAGGCTGAACATCAATCCTCTGTTAAAACCCCAAAGATCCAATTCATCTCTTGATAAACACAGAATTCACAGCTGTTAAAAGAAGGGTAAGAGTGTGTAAAAACATCCTAAATAAATAATGCTCTAATGGGCATAGTTGACCATCCTGTTTCTCTGACCTTAACTCTGTTGCTTTGAATGTTTGCTGACTCTGTACACCTCCTGCTGCCCTTTCTCCAGGCATGCTTAATCCTGGGGGAAGGCAATGCTAAAAGGATGTGAAAATGCAAAGAGAATTGGCCAATAGCTCAGAGGAGCTCCTCTGCTGTTTTCTGAGAGGTTTCTTGATGATAGATGGGAATGCATTTGTTGTTTTGAAGGTATTATTCATGCCAGGGCAGAAGACCCACTGGGATCAAAATAAATCTACAGCGGTAACATAAACAAGCATAAGAGAAGTGATTATTTGAAACAAGCTGGGGAGAAACTAATGGTTATAAAATGATAGCAGGACAGGTTTTAGAAGTTAGTTGGCAAAGAGGCCAACCCATTGTTTACAAGAGGTCCACAACACAGGGCAAGAGTTTATAGATCATGAAGCTGCCTTGAGATCGATTGCAAGTAGAGTAGCATAAATAATTTAGAAGGATTCACCTCTCGGACAGTGTTGTGGGCCGAATCCTCAATCAGAGTTCCTTAAAGCCAAGGGGGAGATGTGGTGGAGTCTAGGTGGAAAATACATTGTGGCTACATCTACATTGGCAAGATTTTGTGCAAATACTCTTTAATGCAAGAGTTTTTGCGTTAGAGTATTTGCGCAAGAGAGCATCTACACTGGCATGTGCTTTTGCGTAAGAGATGTGCTTTTGCGCAAAAGCATCTGTGCCAGTGTAGATGCTCTCTTGCTCAAGAAAGCTCTGATGTCCATTTTAACCATCGGGTTTTCTTGCACAAGAAATTCATGTTGCCTGTCTACGCTGGCCTCTTGCTCAAGAACACTTGCGCAAGAGGGCTTATTCCTGAGCGGGAGCATCATAGTTCTTGAGCAAGAAGCCCTGATTTTACACATTAGAACATCAGTGTTCTTGCACAAGAACTCACGGCCAATGTAGACAGGCAGCAAGTTTTTGCGCAAAATCTTGCCAATGTAGACACAGCCTGTGTGTATCCCCAGGGCTACATGCTGGACTTAGTCTAGCAGCTTTCGGTCTGACTTTGCCCTTCTGCCTGCTGTCGCACCCTGGGAGGAGGAGGATTCTGGCCAGGGGATTTACAACAGTGAAAGGTTGTCCTTTGAGGCATCCCCACGTATTGCCCCTCCTACCACATTCATGGCTGCCTTCTGCCACAGATGGGAAAGGTGTGATTCCCCCCGAAGGCATGTGCGGGTGCAATTACATTCAAGCCCTCTGACAAAAGCAATGTGGCATGTGTGGTGGTTGGTGAGGGGATGAAGTCTTCAGAAGTGGCAAGTGCTGCCACCAAGAGAGAAAATAGGCAGTCCTTCGCACAGCTGTCCACTCTGAGGCTGAGGGAAACTCGGGTGAGAGGCATCAGTGAAGGGATTCTGGCAATTGTGAGGGGAAAGAGAGAACATTCATCCTGAGACTGTAAACTGCTTGTGACAGCCAGCCTTTGTTGTTTGTGTGTACTGCACAGCAGAAAGGAGCTTATTTTTTTCTATATCTAACCCTTCTGCCAGGCGGATCCAGCAACAACCAAACCTGAGTTCAGTAGCTAGGGGTTCCTTTTCAACAATACAACACAGAAGCAGCTCGAGCACCTACCCAGTAACCTGGGAAAATCATACACCACTTCTGGGTGCCTCTGAAGCTACATTTAGGCTACAGGCTTCTTTCAGAAGAAGCTTTTTTCAGAAGAGCTCTTCTGGAAAAATTTCTTCCAAAAGAGAGTGTCCACGCTTCAAAAATGAATAAAAAAGGTGATCTTCTTTTTCGAAAAAGAGCGTCCAGACTGAATGGATGCTCTCTCACATGTAAACTGTGATTGCTATGAACGGAGTGGCCACCAGGGCATCTGTGTTTTTTCCACTTTCCTCTTCTTTTGAAAGAACTCCCTCTTCCCCGTCCACACACGCCTTTTTCCGAAAGTGCTCTTTCACAAAAAGGCTTCTTCCTCATAAAATGAGGATTTCCAATGACAGAAAAAACCCTCAGTTCTTTAGATTTTCTTGTGGAAGAACACAGTTGCAGCATGGACGTTCCTAAAGTTTTGTCGGAAAAACTCTTAGTATAAACATACCCAGAGAGACAATACTTCCCTACTTACAAGCATGGAGCCTGAGTGTAGCGAAGATACTTTTAATGAAAGGAGGGAAGTCGCTTGATATGAATTAGGAACAATGCCACAAGCAGGATTCATAAACATAAAACTGTGAACAGGACATCCATCCCAGTGGGCATGGGGAACAGTCACCTGCTCTATGTTCTTGAGTTCTACAACCAATGGTTCCTTTTCTGCGCCCATGCCTGCTCCCACACCATTCCCCACTCATAGTGGTAGTATTTGTCAGTGAGGACCCAGGGCTCAGAGGTGCATCTCTGTGAGTTCACCTCTCACCTGGGGAAGAAGGCACCTCGCTTGCTCCACCATCTGAGCACTTGCTCTGGATGAACATCCTACCGGCCATGGCTCCTCTCCACTGGCTACCCTGCAGGTCGCTCACTCAGCTGCTGCTGGCTGCTGTCCCAGCCGCTGCTTGTGCAGGTTGCCTGCTCTGTGCTCCTGCTGGCACCTGCTTCCCTGCTGTGACTGCTGCAAGACAGCCTCTTAACAATGGTCAGTTCTTAGTGATTTTCAGCTTTTAGCAGTCTGGGCACAAGCCCTGTCCTGTCACGAATGATTTCAGCTCTCATTCAAGCACTGAAAATCTCAAAAGCACCTATTGATGCCTTTTTAGCTCTGGCTATGAAGAGTGGGGAAGAACAGGTTAAACTAGACCGGGTATCCTTAGGGAGAGTTCACATCTTCTGATGGGGGCATCTGCCCCACCCCTCTGACTTCCACAGGGATTTGGCTTTTGAAATCCTGGCTTAACAAAGTCCTTCAGCTGAGGGTGAGCTCTCATTTGGGACAGGTGAAGCACAGTTCTGCTCCCCTTTATTCATACAACAAAGACAATAATATTGATAACATTTCACTAGCCCTGCATTCAATACTAAAGTGATTTGTAACCCAGTATAAGCCAAAGTTGATCATTGTGAGCAACATCGCTCTATCTGTTGGATATGTTGGCAGTAGAAGTATGTTGATGTAAATACAGTTTGTTCCTGAAATCTCTCCCCTCCCAGCTAGCTGTCAGAGGGGAATTCATTCAGACCCTACTTATGTCTGGTTTCCCCAGCATCACTAAAAGAGGGTGACAACGCAATGTGAACTGGTCTAGTAGCACCAAGGAACAACATTAGGGCCCGTAGGTGTCACTGTGCTAAAAAGAATCACTCATAACAAATAACCTTTCCTTTCCATGATTAGAAAAATAAAAGAAAATAGCAACCAGGACTCTCCATGTTGTTGCCTTGTGAAAGTCTTTTATTTTTCTAGCTCCCCCTCCCTTTCCCCCCCTTTAGAACTTTTGGGAGTGAGTGACGATTAGAACCTGCCTATATCAGTCACATCTGTGAAAAAGAGGCAGTCAAAAAGAGAATAAAGTTACATGTTATCTAGTTCATGTGCATGCCCAATAATGAATTCTATGTAATCATAGCTCTTATAGAACATGCTGCAGGACCATTAGTTTTTACGGTTTTTTTAGTGCTTTTCAGCCATAAATATCAAAAGTGTTTGAAAAAGGAGTGTAGCCTAATTATCCCTATTTTACAGATGGCAAAACTGAGGCACATGACAGTGAATGTCACCCAGCAGGCTAGTGATCAAGAACCCAGATCTCGAGAGTTAGTTCAGTGCTCTATCCACTGGGCACACTGTCTCTCACATGGCTACAATGTACTTACCCTCACTCTGCAGAACACAAGCCTAAACAGCAGTCTAAGGGAGCCCTAATGTAAACAGAAGTATTTTGTGGGTCACAGAAGTTGTTACTTGTACATTGTGTCATGGTGTGGGTGGTTTTTACAGGGTAGATATGCATGGGCAGCGGGTCACATACACTAGCAGAGTGTGCCTCCCCAAACAGCCAGCCATTGTCCCACCCATGCACTGCCCTGCCCAGGCCCCCAGCTCATGCAGCTCCTCTCTGGTCCCCCTGTGATCTGGCCAAGGCTGGAAAGGCTGGGATGCTGTGCCACCTGTTGCTCTGGGGTTTGAGTTGGGAAGCTATAGCCATGCACCATTCACTTTCCCTATGTTCTGGGGCTGGAGAGGCTACAGTCTTGCGCTGCCTGCTTTCCCCATCACCCTCAGGGGTTGCCAGGGGCTAGCTTGGGGCAAGGCTTTGGGCTATTGGCCATGCTGAGGAGAGGGGCTCTGGGGGACAGAAGGGGCAAGTGGAAGGGGAGGGCTGGGGCATAGAAGGCCTGTTGTGCAGCTGGGAATAGAAACCAGGTCTCCTGACTCTAAGACCTGCACTCTATACACTAGCTTAGTGCTGCCATCTAGCCATTAAATATGTATGAAGGGTCATCCCTGCCAGTGAAGACCTGTTCCCTATGATACACTTCTTACTGTATCAACCTGTTGAAAGTCTTGCATGAGCAGGATTCTCTCTTTTCCCGTGGGAAGCTGTCCACATCCTACAAGATGTTACTATTGTGCAGTGCAATCTGTGTTTTCTCTTTCTTAATTTCTTCCCATTACATTTAATTCTATACTTTTGAACAGGGCAGGCAAGATGCGTCCCGGGGGGTTGGATCCGGCCCACCTAACACTTTGATCTGGCCTGTGGACTGATCAGGCTGCTTTCTATCCTGCTACCCGTGCCACTGAATTTTAAGGCTCAGGTAGCAGGATCTTATTAAAATGGCTCACGGCTCACAGTACGGTGCTTCCCGTACTGTGGAAAGGGCCAGAGCTGCGAGCTTTTTAAATAGCCGCAGCAATCCTGGTCAGCTGCCAGGCAATGTGGTGACGACAGGGCTGGGAGCCATGAGCCCATTTCTGCGTTTTTAGTTTAAAGCCACTGGCCCCAGAGTGCTCCGGGGGGAGGCTAGTTCCCAGATATGCCCCTTCCACCCCAGGTCACGCCACTTATAAGGGGGGAGGAGGTGGAGCCAGCCCATGACCAGGTAGAAAAATTTATTTAAGTAGCCCCCTGTGAAAATTGTTGCCCACCACTGCTCTTGAATCACCCTTAATAATTCCTCCCTAAACTGCTGTTCAGTGTTACAGTAAAACAGCAAAGCATGTCTTGACAGCTTAACCAGGATAGTAAATATAATGAAGACCATGCAGTGCAAACTAAAATTACATGAAAAGTCAAATAACTGGCATTTATTACATTTAAGTAGCCTTTATTCTTGAGCACCTAGCAATAATCTGTGTATTTGTTCCCTCTTATGCAGCAATATCAACAGCATGCATCTCTGGTTTTCAAATAGCAATGGACACCCATTTGTAAGTCTACTTCACCGTGCTATGCTTATTAAAATAATAACGTACATTATTAGATTTATTGACTAGCATACCAATTTTTTTTCATGAACAAAGGTGCAAGATGTCATTAGGCTCCTGAAGGACCCCCTTTTCAGATGAGATGTAAACCTGTGAATCTGTCCCGTTTGGGTTGTTCACAACCTGGTGGTACCTTTTTTAAAGGAGATTAATTAAAAATGACTGAGCAACTTTTCTAAACAATTTTCCAACAAAAATTGGCTTTTCAATTAAGCAGAAAATGTCATGAGAACTTTTTGCTTTTGCCAAATGTTTTGGGTTTTTATAAAATAACCAAAACACTTTCAGTTTTTCGGTTTGATAAGCATACAAAAATCCTGTAAAAAGTCAATTAAGTTGAAAATGCATTTTCATCTATATATTTGTAACATAAAATATATATTTTGATAAGCTTTTATTTTTTAATCTTTGTCTTGCTGATTTCAGATAATTTAATTCTGGCTATTTAAATTCTCTTTGCAATTTCAGATAAACACAGTATTCTTCACAACAGTGTGGGGTAATAAGTATTCTGCTAGTGAGATTCTGTACTTTATCCAGAGGCAGGTATGTTTCAACAACGGGTGATTTGATCCCTATGTACACCTGGGATTTTGTAATACAAGAAGTGCAAAACCAGTCCGTTCACTGATTAAAAGCCATGAAATGGAGATGGAAGATGAAGGGCACAGTACGGGTGAAAAGTATTATCACTGTTATAGTATAATTATTATATTACACTGATACATTTTATTATGATAAAGAACCTCTTTGCATAGATGTAAGAAAACATAGCAGCATCAAACAAATTAAGAACATTATGGATGGCAAAATGTTGGCTTACAGACTCATTTAAAACGGGTTTTATAGGTAGCTCCAATTTCCATTTGAAAATCCCAGATATATAGTAGTTCAATTTCGTAATTGTGAAAGGAAAATATTGTCCACAACTTACTTGCATGGCCTACTAAAAGAACCCAAGAACCTTAATTTAGTCAGTTTAATTATTCTAATTTTATAAACATTAAAATAGCCCTGACTTCCCTACTTTCTGCAAAAGCACTACGTTGAGTACTACAGGCATCCCATTTCAGCAAACTTTTTTTAAAAAGCACATTTTTCCATAGGTGAATAGACTGTTCCTTGTTTCACCCTCATTTTTATGGGCTGCTTAAGCACATTTAGGCCTTGTCTACACTGAGAGATGATTGAGTTTATTAAAGTCAGTTTACTAGCACCCACTTCTATAAAGTCAAAGGTGCATGCACCCACTATGTGCAAGAGTTCTAAGTAGTGCATCCCCAGTAGGGTGGCTACTGTCAACTTTGACAGTGATACACTGTGAGTAGCTATCCCACAGTTCCTGCTCCCCTTTGATTCTGGGTTATGCTCCTAGTGCATGCTGGGCCCAGAACTGTGCAGTGGGTGGTTCTGGGTTCATGTTGTCTGTGTCACTTGTCTCTGCCCTTCACCTTGCTTGAAAGCAACGGCAAACAAATCTTTTTGTACCCTTTTCCCACTGGTTATCCATGCAGATGCCATAGCAGAATAACCCAGAATGGAACCTGTTCAGCAGCAAAGTACTCCTATGGCAATCCTATTAACCATCTTGCACCTTATACTGCAGTAGGTCCAGAGCATATCCAGGGACTGCCAGAATGAGGACGAATCTCAGAAGGCCATGAATACGCTCTTCTGTAACGCACTTGAGATGAGTGATTGGAAGATGCTGGTGGCATTTGATCCTGTTAACACAATTGGTTTTGGTGTCATGAGACCAGCACAGACTGGTGGGTTCACATAGTGATGCACCTATGGGGCGATCAGCAGTGGCTGCTAAACTTTCCATGCATAAGATCACTTTCTTGGAAGCCTGCAAATTGCTTTCCCCCTCCCCCCGCTGCCCTGAAGTGCAACAATACCAGAATGAAGGGCAATAGCCCGGTGAAAGCTTGCAGTGCCAGACAGCTATCAGTAAGCTGGGAATTAATTCAGAGTGGGGAAATCTACAGTGCAGGCTGTGTGGTCCAAGTAGCCAAGACAATCAATACCCTTCCGCTATAAAGGATAGTGGCTCTGGGAAATGTGCAGGACATAGCGGAAGGCTTTGCTGTGATGAGGTTCCCTAACTGTGGTGAGGCGATAGACAAAATGCACATCCCATGTGTACCAGCTCCCGCCTGCCGCCCCCCTACTCCTCGTACTGCTGCCTCTTTATCAGAGGCAGCAGCGTGGAAGTGGGGGGCCAGGCAACTCTGCACAATCCGGTGCTCATGGGATACAGGGACAGTGGGAAGGGGAGTCTGTGTAATTGACAGGTTTAACCGATAAGCTCAGGCTTATCGGTTAATCGTGTAGATGTCTACACATTGGCATCCCTACTTGGCGTGGAAAGGTGTCTTACCACGGAGGAGGGAATAAGCCAGGCCTCCTCAGAAACTTTGTTAGAAGGATGAAAATTTCCTCTATGAGAGCTTTGTGGAGATGTGCAGGGAAGATTCCCACTCCAGACACGTTTTGGGAATTCTCCGCTGTGTAGATAGAGTGGCCGCCACAGATCACAGCCAATTTCCTTAAGCCTCTTATAACATGATTAAAAATGTGAAAACACCAGAGGTGCCGTACCCGTCATCAGGGCCTGGTAGCAAGACCAGGGAAGAGGGAATTGACTCCAAATTTTTTTAAAAAAGGTCCTGGCTGTTAGTGAGGTTGGATGCTCTGATTGCCTCCTGACCATTCTCCTCTTCCTTATCCACACTGTCCTCCACGCTACTGCCCGAAGCTGCCCAAAGAGTGTTTTGAGAGGAATCCACGGACTGGTGTGGGATACTGGTTGGGTCCCACCCTAGAATCCTATGTAGCTGCTCATAGAAGCTGCATGTTTGCAGTGCTCGCCAGACCGTCCATTTGCCATCTTTGTTTTCTGGTATGACTGCCTGAGCTCCTTCATGCAGCACTGCTAGGTGTCCCTGGTGTATCCTTCCTCCGCCATGCCCTTTGTGATCTTGGTATAGATATCAGCGTTGCTTTTGCTGTTTCACAGTGCTGCCTGAACCAATTCCTCTCCCTATACGGAAATGAGGCCCAAGATCTCCTGCACACTCCATGCCGGTGCTTGTTTGTGATCCTGAGCACTCATAGTCAGTTGTGCAGCTCTGAGGTCTGCTTGCCACACTGACTACACAGGAAATGAAATTCACATTTTCCTGGGGCTTTTCTGTGCACCTGGAGAGCAGCAGAGTTGAAAGTCCTGGCCAGAGTGGGGTACTGTGTGACACCTCCTGGAGGCCAAGAATGTCGTCTTTCACAGTGCTACACCTGCACTATTCTAAAGTTGACCATGCCAGGTTGAATTTACCATTACTCCTCATGAAAAGCAAGAGTACTGAAACCGACTTGAACAGCCCTTAAAGTCAATGGAACAGGTTTGGTGGTGTGGACTCCACCAAATTATTTGGAAAATCGACCTAATGTGGTTATGTTCAACCTAAATTCCCAGAGCCTTGTACAAGGAGTCTGAGACTTCTTATAAATAATAAGAAGAACTGGGACCCTGCCTCAGCCTTCCCTTGTGACATGCGTCAGCTCACTTTACCTCTCTGTGCTTGCTGATTGTACAATACTGCTACACAGGCTCAAATCATGTACAATCTTTATGGCAGATGTGGGGTACAACACGGGTGGCAAGTAATATACCATTTGATGGAATTCTAATAATAGCCTGTTAGAATGTTTCTGCTGATTTTTGGCTGTGATCCGGCCAAACACAAAAGTATGTGCTTAACTTTAGACATTCTAACAGAGTATTTGGATGTCAGAGTCCTTACATGCTGTGCTTTAAGCACCTGCTTAACTATTTTGCTGGGTTGCAGCTGATATGCAGCAGTTCCGTCTGTTTGTCCTGTCAATCAAGGCAATGGAGGAAGTGAATTCTCACTTACAAAACAAGCCTTTATCAGATCTTTTCCATATATTCACCCATCATTGCTTTACCTTGTTGTTATATATTTGCATTAAACAAAGCGCTCCATTTGTCTTGATTGAAAGAAACTTGAGATGATAACGAAAATAGGGGCTGATGTGACTTGTGGAGTGTGACTGTGCAGATGCCCTTAGCAGGGTGCATTTACCCAGTCTTCAGAGATAGCTTCTTGTGCTCCAAAAGGACGGCTGTAAAGGCTATGTTATGTATCCAAAAGGCTTACAGTTTCCTGGCTACAAATACAATGATCCGAAAAGATTTATATCCCCATTTGTGGCTTCTGAATCTTGACTCTCTTGTTCAGAGGTCATTGCTTGCAATGGCTCAGTCATAAAGCCAGTTGCTAACTTTCTGACCAAATAGTTTATCAGAAAATGCCAATCCAGCTAAACTGAAATGTTGACAGGGAAGGGTCAGTTTCCATGAAGTTTTTTACTTGAAATTGTTTGGGGGGAAAATCATTTAGAATTGTCATAGTTTAGTCTTGACATTTTCTGAAGGAAAAAAAATCTGTTTGGGGAGTGAAAATGACTTTTGTTTTGAAATTTGAACTATATATCATAATCTCTTTTTTTAATCAAAACAAAACATTTTGATTAACTCTAACTCCATTTTTATAGATTTTTGGTCCATGAAAAAATTTGAGATTTCAACTGTTGTCCTATTTTGGGACAGGAACACTTTTTGGATCTCTTGAAAAATTTTCTCGGGTGGGAAAGCATTTCCCATCAAGCTTTACTTAATCATCAGGTAAAAGAGGAAACTGGATCTAAAAACCTCGCCTTTTCTTTTGCATGAGCTGCATTTAGCAATCTCTTCACTAGAGTGGCCCCTGTATATGTTACTTGATAAATTGCACGCTGGGTTATGGTGCTCCAGGAGGTCAGCTTCAGTCAGCTCAATGCTTCTTTATTTATATCTTGTCAAGTCTTACAATTAGCTGATTTATTAGGCCCTCTGCATTCTTGACCCTTTGAATATAGACCTGTGCTCAACTGTCATTAAGGTGGGCTGGAAAGTAACAAGTTTCATGATTCCTTCTCAAAAGGGGCTGAAAAACTGTAATACCTAAAGGAAATGCTAATGGCTGGATGATTGGATGTGTGAATTTTCTTAAACCTCATGTAAGTGCTGTTCTTTCCAATAGTAGTTACAAGAGTAGGTATGTCCCCAGAAGGAGGCAAGGGACCCTTGGCTATTAAGAATGATTCTGTGAATATACTGTTTCCAATGTTCCAGGGGCGAAAAGATTCTCCCACACCACACTGTGATGCTAATATAAAGCAATGGAGCATAGTCTTGCCAAAAGAATGCCAGACCCAGCAAAACTTCTTGTCCTTAAAATGAGGCTCCAGGCTGAAAAGAGACGGTGAAAATGGTATAATGGGAATCCATGTTAATTCTGTCTCTGCGTTTTCTTGATCAAATGCTCACAATTTATAAGTGAATGATTGTTACAGACCTGGCTGAGTTTCCCCATAGACAGTTGTAATTAGACCTACACTGTGGATTCCAGATAATTCCAATCAGCGGGGTCTGTAAAGCCTCTACTCCTGCTGTTACTAACTCGGCTTCTGAGGTACACTCTTCTCTCTGTCACTTTACGTGGGGGGTGGGACTCCACATTCCAACTCTTCCAAACCACCTTCCCTGGCTTATAGACATGCCAACTCTTACAAATTAATAGAAAAATCACATCTCTTGAAGTAAAATGATTAAGCATGACTCATAAGCTTGCAATAGAACTGCCAGGGCTGATAAAAATAATATAAAAAAAATTCCTGACATTTGAGAGTTCTATCCCAAGATCATGAGTCAGACTTAATAATTTTACTTAGAAATTGCTGTCAGCCCCAGGCTGCAGGGGTCCTGCTGTGAGCCAGCCCTGGGACTGACAGTGGAAGCCACAGACACCTGGGGATGGCAGTGGGAGCCCCTCCTCACAGAGACTCCCCACAGTGCTGGCTATGGGGTGGTCAAGTCTCTCTGCTGTCAGTCCCGGGGTAACTGGGGCTCCCTGTTGTCAGCCCCAGATGGCTGGGGTTCCCCTGCCAGCCTGGGAAATGAGAGAGGAAACCCCACTGTAGCCTGCCTAGGCTTGGGATAAGGGTGAAGAGGAATAGAGGTGAGGCTGGAAGGGCTGAGCTATGGCCTGGGTGCAGGGAGAAGTGAGGAGGGTGCGAGGGTTGTGCTGATGGTGGATTCTGAATAACTGAGGTGAGTACTTAATTGCTGAGGGGTGCTTCATTCCCAGCTCTGCTCTAGGCCCACCTCTGCTTCATCCCTTCCCCCAAGACCTCATACCTGCCCCACGTATTCTCACCCCTCCCCAAGTGCACTGTGTGCTTGCTCCTCCCATTCTCCCCCCCCCCCGTCCTAAATGCTGCAGAACAGCTGATTGTTGTGTGTGGGAGACACAGAAAGGGAGGGACAAATGCAAGGTGGGAGAGGGAGGTGTTGTTCTGTGGGGTCCATCTGGAGGCACTGGAGGTGTGGGGAAAGGAAGGGAGCTGATGGTGGGTGCTCAGTGCTCACCATTTTTCCCTCAGGGTGCTCCTGGACTTGGCACCAGTGAGTCCATGTCAGTTGGAGAGGCCCCTCTAGCCCTCTGATCCAGGGAGAGAGAGTCCTTCTGATGCCTAGATGTTTACCTCCGGAGAAAGATTTACCTCCGTCAGTGAGTGACTGAACATCTTCAGCACTCAGCTCAGGTGGTTCCAGCCCTCTGGCCCTAAGAGTTCAAACTGGGAGAGCCAGTTTGTCAGCCTGGCTATTCCAGATAGCAGAATCATTGTTCAGACAGTCACCAAGTGTGTTAATCCCTTCAGGGTGCTCTTGGGCTTTATCATAGAATCATAGAGCTGGAAGAGACCTCAGGAGGTCATCAAGTCCAGCCCCGTGCCCAAGGCAGGACCAATCCCAACTAAATCAACCCAGCTATATAAGCTGCCTTAGTCCAGCATTTCTCACACGTGGCCATCGTGGCTGCATGCAGCTAGCTATCAGTGGATTTTTTGGCGGCCAGGATAGCCTCCAAAGCATGAGCAGAGATGGAGGGGGTGGAAGCAGAAGCTCCACACTGTGTCACCCAGCTGTTGCTCTTAGATGCTCTGCCTTGGAGTTCATACTGGTACTCATCAGCCCCTTGCACAATGCAGCCTACTTGGGAGTTCTAGGCATCACCTTTAGACACACGAGGATACCAGATTTGCCCGTTGCTCTGGGGTATGCTCTTTTATAAGAATTACTCTTCTGAGGAAGGGGGGTTTCTTGTGTCACTTGTGCTCTCATATGGCGCTCTACTTCTCCCTTCTGCCAATTCCCTCCCAGTGGAGCTCTCCTGCAGGGTCCCCAGGACTGGGCTATTCCCACCCTAGAATCAGATAAACACAGACACTCACACCCACTCTCAGAGCACTTCTGAAAGGACCAGTTAATCAGCATTCGCAAGCTGACCCCTGGATCTAGTAGGATGGATTGTACTGCAATGAGAAGCTATGACCCTCAGGTGCCCTTGGATTTAGTGGCCTGGGTTAAAAAGCACTTTAAACTGCCACCCTCATACCACAGTACCTCCCTAGCCTCACTTTCACACAACTGCTAGTTACCCATTTGATGAGCAAACCCCACAAGATTTTTGGGCACTACAGGGATCTTTAGCTCATGTACAAGGAGCGTTGTTGCAGAATGAATGAGGAAGCTAAAACAACATCCATAAGAGGGAGAGGAAAAGAGAGAAAAGTCCTACGCAGATAACAGCGGGTCTGAGATATGGCTTCAGCCCCAGGGTTCCGGGTCTCTGGTGTGGTATTGTAGGAAAAATTGTCAGATCAGCAACAGTTGTTCTGAGGCCACCAAAAATATTGTTGCAAGAACTCCTGCCTCAGTGTGTCCTTGACATCTCTTGATAGTTAGTTACAGACTACACATATAAATCATAGTTTTCAAATGGTTGTTACAAGGTCAAATGAAGGTCATTATTTGCTAGAGGTGTATGGACACACCAGACAGTCACAAAGATTTCTTTTTCTAACTGGATGCAAATACAATGTGGTCTCTCAAATGTCAAATTGAGTTCCTAGGGCAGGGGTGGGTAATAATTTTTCCCGGGGGCCACTTTTTTTTTTTAAATGGCCCTGGGCCACACCAGAAGGGGCAGGACCAGGATGCTTCAGGCTTCCCAACCCACAGAACATTATTGATCTGTTCGTGGGGGAGCCCCTTTGCCCCCCCTTCCCACTAAGCACCCATGCCCCTGGTGGTAGGAAGAGACTTCCCATGCGTCCCTACCCCCAGGCCAATCAGAGGCTGGGGGCAGGAGAGCACACAAAGCCTCCTCCCGCCCTGCCAGCAGTGCACGGTACTTCTAAGTGCCACACGCTCCTCACAGGGCGGGGATAGGGCTCCTCCTGCCCCCAGGCCAATCAGGGCTTGGAGGCGGGGGAGCACGTGAAGCTTCCTCCCACCCTGCATGCTCCTGGCAGGGTGGAGGAAACTTTATATGCTCCCTCCTGCCCTCAGGCCCTGATTGGCGTGGGGGCGGGGGAGCGGCAAGGCCTCTGTGGGACGGATCAACTCGCTTGGCAGGCTGTATCCGGCCTGCAGAGGCCTTTTTGCCCACCCCTGTCTTAGGGTCTCATAGAAGTAATAGGTATTTAGGACCAGAAGAGAGTTCTCAGCCCTGAGAGAGGACCAAGTGTTATATAGACCATCCCTGACAGCTGTTTGTCTTACCAGTTCTTAAAAAACCTCCAGTGGTGGAGAGTCTACAGCCCCCTACTAGCAACATTAAAATGTGTTGTGGTTGGTTTTTTTGGGGTGGGGGATGTAAACATGTAACTGCTGAAATTTGCAGTGTTTACACACAGGAGAGAGGCAGCTCAGCGGGAGCCAGTTCGTGTGGGGAGCCAAGCTTTTAAGCCAGCTTCTCGTGGAGCCACCTCCTCCTCCCCCCCCATGCTGCTGCCTTTGATACAGAGGCAGCAGCGTGGGGGGCAGGCAGGAATTGGTGCTTATGGGGAGCTGGCTTTAAAGCCAGCTCCCCACAAGCACCAGCTCTCAGGGAGCCACATGCCTCCCCTGCCCCCCACATTGCCGCCAGAGATGAGGTCAGGGGAGGCAGATTGCTCCATGGGAGCTGGTACACATAGATAATCAGCTTAAGAGCTGGCTCCCCATGAGCACTGGTTCTCGCCTACCTCCCACACTGTCTCTGATACAGAGGCAGTAGCATGGGAGGGAGAGAGGGGGGAACTTGTATGTAACCTCAAAGGTTAATCGATGAATCCAGGCTCACTGGTTAACTGTGTAAATGGGTAAACTATCACATCCCTACTTCATATATAATCTGTTCCAGTGCTTAACTACCCTTACAATTAGAAAGTTTAATCTGTGTTCTCCTGTCCTCACTAGGGAAGGACAATTTATCACCCTTCTCTGTAAACTCTTGAAGACTGTTATTGTGTCTCTCCTAGCCTTCTCTTCTCCAGACTAACTGCTTTTTCCATCTTTCCACATAGGTCATGTTTTTGAGACCTTCACCCAGTTTTGTTCCTCTCCTCTGGACTTTTTTTCAGTTTCCGCATCTTTCCTCAACTAGGGTGCCCAGATCTTGACACAATATGCCTGTTGAGCCTTATCAGTGCTGAGCAGCATGGAAGAATTACTTCTCGCGTCATGCTTACAGCACAATTATTAAAAGTTCCCTATATTTGCAACAGTATCACATTTGTGACACATTTAGTTTGAGACTCACTTTTCTGCATTACTCATGCCTAGGCAGCCATTTCCCATTTTGTACTTGTGCAATTGATTCCTCCTTCCTTAGTGCAGTACTTTGCATTTCTCTTTCAGATTTCATCCTGTTTAACTCAGACCATTTCTCCGGTTTCTCAATATCATTTTGAATACTAATCCTGTCTCCAAAGCACTTACAACCCCCATCCCGGTATTATCCATAACCTTCATAAGTGCATTCTCTATGTCATTATACAGATTGTTTTGAAGATATTGAACAGAACTAGACCCAGGTTATATCCCTGTGGGACTCCACTTGCTATATCCTTCCAGCTGGATTGTGAACCTTAGATAACTATTGAGTGTGATTTTCCAGCCAGTGGTGCACCCCTTTGTATTTGTTCATCTAGGCTATATTACTCTAGTTTGTTTGAGGTGATCTCATAGACTCATGGACTTTTAGGTCAGAATGGACCATCAGGATCATTTTGTCTGAGCCCTTGCACATTGCAGGCAACAGACCCTCACACATTTCTGTAATAGACCCCCTAACCTCTGGCTGAATCGCTGTTATGTGAGACAGTATCAGAAGCTTGATTAAAGGTGAGATATGATATCTACTGCTTTCCCCCACTCCACAAGGCTTGTTATCCTGTCAAAGAAGGAGATTAAGTTGGTTTGACATGATTTGTTCTTGACAAATTCATGTTGGCTGTTACTTATTTTGTCTAGTTAGTTACAAATTGATTGTTTATTTGCTCCATTATCTTGCGGGGTACTGCAGTTAAGCTGACAGGTCTCTAATTCCCTGGATTGTCTTTATTCTCCCTTTTATAGGTAGGTACTATATTTGTCCTTTTCCAGGCATCTGGTATCTCTCCTCTCCCCAGCATTTCCCAGAAATCACCAGTGGCTCTGAGATCTCTGCAGATAGTTTCTTACATATCCTAGGAAGTATTTAATTGGACCCTGCTGACTTGAATACATCTAATATGATTTTAATGTTTAAATAAGTTTAAAGGAACTATTATGTCTACTAGGGATGTAAATGACTAGTTGACTACTCACATCCCCCCCGCCCCCCGTTGCCTCTGTATCAGAGGCAGTGGGGTGGGGCGGGGTGGAAACAGGAGCTGGTGCTGGGGGGAGCCGGCTTAAAAGCCAGTTCCTCCCAACATGGTCTCCGAAGAGCTGCCCATCTCCTACTGCTGGCTCATACTCCCAGCTCCTACTGCCCAGCAGGCTGCCTGGCTCCTACTGCCTTTTAAATTGCAGAGCAGGGTTTGGTCCTGGACTTAGCGCGAGCCGGGATTGAGCCAGGCTGCCTTCCCCTATCAACAAATCAAGTAGTTGATAAAAATTCTATCAACTACTCGATGAGTAAATTAACCTCATTTTAACATCCCTAAAGCCTGCTGTACCTGTGTTCTCAGTGATAGAGCTCCATCGCAGGGGTGGGGGAGGAGGAGGGTGTGCAGAAGTGTAACTGATTTGAACTTGGTAAATAATTCCGCTGAGGATGCATGAATCAGAATAGATTCCAGCTCACACCGTTAGCTGTGTTAGTTCTGCAGGGGTAACAACAGACACATGGGTCATGGCAGTCAATAGACATTCCTCCTCCAAATACATGGAGGAAGCTAATCTGCTGAATAAGGAAGCATTTTTGTATAGTCATTGTTCATATCGGAACCAAATTTAGAATCCCAGAAATGTAGGGCTGGATGGGACCTTGAGAGGTGATCAGCTCCAGCCCCCTGAACTGAGACAGCACCAAGTAACTCTAGACCAGTTTCAAGTATCAGAGGGGTAGCCGTGTTAGTCTGGATCTGCAAAAGTGACAAGGAGTCCTTTGGCACCTTATAGACTAACAGATGTATTGGAGCATAAGCTTTCGTGGGCAAAGACCCACTTTGTAAGATGCATGTAGTGGAAATTTCCAGAGGCAGGTATAACTATGCAGGCCAGAATAAGGCTAGAGATAACAAGGTTAATTCAGTCAGGGAAGGTGAGGCCCACTTCTAGCAGCTGATCTGGAGGTGTGAACACCAAGAGAGGAGAAACTGCTTTTGTAGTTGGCTAGCCATTCACAGTCTTTGTTTAATCCCAAGCTGATGGTGTCAAATTTGCAGATGAACTGTAGCTCAGCAGTTTCTCTTTGAAGTCTGGTCTTGAAGGTTTTTTGCTGCAGGATGACTACCTTTAAATCTGCTACTGTGTGTCCAGGGAGATTGAAGTGTTCTCCTACAGGTTTTGTATATTGCAATTCCTAATATCTGATTAGGTGCCAGTCTGTGGTGCCAAGACAGGCAGGTTGTCTGCATTAGCATCCTCACTGGTCACCTGATCCCCCTGCAGCAATGAGACCAGGTGCCTGACATTCAAAGGCCCAACACGTGAACATCTACAAAATCAAGGTATGAGGTAGCAAAAAGTATGCAGCTTATATTGCAAACAAAAAATTGAAAGTAGTGTGAAGAGTAGAATTCCATTGTTACAGAGCTGCACAACAGATTAAGTTTGATGTGATCCTAACCGGGAGGTGAGAAGTGTGGCTTTTTTTAAACACCACACATCTATTTCTACAATATATCTGAAGGATTGGGAGCAACTGTGTCTCGGATCTTTATGGAAGGTTCCATGTTATTAAACAAACAGTAAAACTGATAGTTATCTCTGTAACGAATCATAAAGAGATTTCTCTCAATGAAATAAACTTAATGTACAGTGTCATATGATAGGCAAGTACCTGCAAATGTGGCAGGTTTAATAAGGGTTCAGAGACAGACATATTGTTTTGCAGCAGGCTAGTTAGTTAATCAGAATTTCACCTTCAACCTCCTAAATAGGGGGTAGATTTATGAAGTTGAAAATTCCCGGAACTGCTGACTGTTGCAGTTACAATCGTGCTAATCTGCCTGACCTGCTCTTAATGCTATAATTGTAGCAGTAGGAGACTGTTGAATTAAGAAAATGTTTCTCACAGTCTTTAGAACTGAAGGTGTGCATCTCTATGTAAACTTGTTAAGGCAGTAAATGTGACGGGTTGGATTTTTTTGTATTGCTGCCATTTTTCTCATTACCTCTATTAACTGGAGTCGTCTTGTTTTCTTGAACAGCACTAAGTATTTACAATGTCCGTGAGATACAATTTGATAATGTAAAGCAAGGTGGCGAAATACTTCAGATTGAGTTACAAAGAATGTAAGACACCAGTGGGCATCTGCTGTAAGTCATGAAGTGGAAGAAAAAACAAATTCCTTGGACCTACTATTGAGGAGCAAGATACAATATTCATGGGGTACTTTAGCTACCCAGACAGCTGATGAATAGCAAACAGTTAAACCAGGATTGTCAAGGACATTTGTACATTACATGGAGGAAACACTTTATGATGTGTAAAGTAGAGAATATAACCTAAAGGAGCCATTCTGTAGGTTTTTTCCTGAGCAATATGAAGGAATTGAGAATGCGAAAGGAGGTTTCAAACTAGTGAGTGCAAACTATTTGAATTCCAAATGAATAGGCTCACAAAATGCAACAGAACAGGGTTATTGGATTTCAGGAAAGCAACTCTGTTAGAATTCAGACACCTCCTGAATATGGTGCAGTGCAAGGCAATGTTGAAAGTTCCAATGGAGATAAACTTGTAATACAGACAGAACTCCAGCCAAAGAATTGTCACCGAATGATCAAAAAGCAATGTGTGCAATAGTGCAGGAAAGCACTCTGGGTGGTGCTAAGGATATTTGTTTTGGGTATAGCCCCATTTAATATTTTCATTGATTATCTTACGGACTGTGTTCATTATATTTGCCAATAATATTGAGAGCAAGATTGGCAAACTCAGGCTTCTGAGGAGAAAGGATTCATAGGGATTCAACTGCAGCTGAATCACCTAAAAATTCTTTTGGTAGATCGTCAATGGCACATACTGGAGTGATTCCAGGGCTCTGCCACTCTTTAAAGGGGTGGTACAGCCAGCTCCCTGTTTTGTATCCAAGGACTAATATGTGGGGAAGAGGGAGGTCCATGTACTTGCCTCCTCCTTACAAGTAGCTGGCTGGCACCCACTCTATCACTCTGAGCACAAAGAGAGGGTGCTAGCCATGAGCTGAGGACTACAATCCTCAACAGGATTCAGGCCATCCCCAGCAGAAGATACAAGGGGATTGAATTCTTTTTGCCAGTTGCCGCCCCACATCTGCAAAGGCGCCAGCCAAAATCTGACTCAAAATGAGGAGCGATGGCTATGCTCCAGGAAAGATATTAAACCACTGAAAATGGAATGGAAGATGTCCTAAATATGCACTACATATAACAAAAGGAGATTTGACCTAGAAAAAAATGCAGGCTAATGTATGTGGGCACATGAGGAGAAGAATAATCTGAAATACTGATATTCAGTCAGACAAAACCACCAGCAAATAATATATAAGCCTGAACTGCTATAGCATGACAAAAGGGGACAATGTTATATGGGTCTGCATATGCAGCAATGTCATTTTTTTGTCCATAGGGAGGAGTTATTCCTCTCTAGAAGGCACTGATGAAATTGCATCTAGAATACTGTTGATACATGTTGGGAATTCTGAGAACAGCAGCAAAAATCATTAAGGAGCTAGAGGATTTGACTTGGAGGAAAAAAGAAAATTGTGTGCTAGAAATGGAAGAGTGGAAAGAAGAAGAACTGTTTGTTATCCCAAGGTGACAAAGACCAGAGGGAAGGGATTAGGTTAAGTATAGGAAATTGGGCTGTATATCAAGAAATATCTGCCATCTAGCAAGACATTTAGTTAGTCTCACAAAAGACACAATGGAAGCTGCTTGAGACATTATTTCCCATCTGAAAATATATACCTGTGATTGTTACAAATAACACTCAAATATAGCTGATAGAGATTAATTAAAATGTTCATTGTCTTTGGTTTGTTCCCTTAAATGCATCTGACAGCATTTTGTGTCTAGTTAGATTCCCTGATTTATTGGAAGTTGGACTACCTGTCTTGTGGCCTAGCATGAAGTCACACGATGCTGGAAGGAAACAATCATGTGTAGCCCATGCTTATCATTCTGGGTCTCTCTACCTGGAAAACACAGAGACTGGAGAATTGGCTACTTGGCTTTTGACTACTAGAGTTTAGTTCTTTTGGTTATGGCTATGGTACATGAAAAATGCATGGCACTGAATCTCAGGGTACATCTAGGCTGCACTCTAAAATCTAAATAATATACGCAGTTTGCACTATGCAAATTGCGTATCTTATTTAGATTTTATTTCAAAATAGGCTATTTCTAAATTTGGCGCGTTTACGTGGCGACAATTGTCAAAATACAGCACTATTTCACCACATCCCTTATTCCTCGTGGAATGAGGTTTACAAGGATGCTGAAATAGTGCGACTGTTATTTCGAAAATTATTTTGAAATAGCGGATGCATTCCTTGGACTCAGGGTAGCTATTTCGGGATACCAGAGGTATCTCAATATAGCCTTGCAGTCTATTCACTTGGCTGGGACTATGAGGCTCAAAATAGAAATGTAGATATTCCTGCTGGGGCTGGAGCCCAGGTTCTGAAACCTGTGAAAGGATGAGAGTCCTGCAGCCAGAGCTCCACGAATCTGTCAGTTGACTTTGGCTCTGAGATTCACTACAGATTGGACTTCTTTGGTCTCACACTCTCGGGACCTGACCCATCCTGGATGAGGGATTTTGCCAGACCGGGGTGGTTATTTCTGTTCCCCCTACCGCTGCCCTCCCAGCAGGCTTCCCCCTCTCGCTAGCCCCGCAGCCCTATCGGCAGCCCCGTCACTTCTGTGCACCAGGCTTCTCGCTGCCTCTGCTCGCCAGGCTTCCACTACTGCTCCACACAGCCCCACCTCCTTTGCGTGCACCAGGCTCCTGCTACAACGCCCGGGAGCCTCGCTTCCTTTGTGCACTGGGCCCTCAGTACCATGCTGTGCAGCCCTGCTGCCTCTACGTGCCAGGTTCCGGTTGCAGAGCGTGGCTCCTGCTGCTGCTCCAGCCAGCCCTGGATCCTCTGCGCCAGGCTCCTGTTTCCACAGGTAGGGTTCCTGCAGCCCTGCCAGGAAGCTCTGCTGCCCTGCCAGCTTGCAGGGCTCCCTGGTGCTAGCCCTCTACTGGGACTCTCTGGTGCTGGAACATCCATGGTCTGGTTGCTGGACCAGAGAGTCCCAGTTAAGAAAGTTTCAACCTGTACCATATTTTTGCAGTGTAGACATACCCTTAGTCATGGACTAGAGGCTCATGCTTTTAGATCTAAAAGTCCTGTGTTCGCCACTTACCAATGTACTACAAAAGGGTTTATTTTCAGCTTCCAGGTTGATGGAGTCCCCTTTTCTCTCTCCTACCCCAGCAGCAAATTCAGCATAGCCCCCTCACTGGTGAAGTGTTATAAGGATGAATTAGTTAACGTCTGTGCAGAGCTTGGGACACCTACAGCACCCACTAAGATGTTACTTAACACACCAGCAGCAGCAAAGCTGAAACTGAAGAGGCAGCCATCAGCTGTTTAGAGCCAGGGATGTTAAAGACTAGTCGATTCCCCGCCGCCGCCCTCCCATGCTGTCTCTATCACATAGAGGCAGCAAAAGGGGGGGAAAAAAGGGTATTTGAAAGTGGCAGCCCCGCACAGCTGATCCCGGATCAGCTGTGCGGAGCTGTGCGTGTGGAGCCCATGGTCAGTTGGGGAGTCTCCAGCTGATCCCCGGTTCCACGGAAATGCTGTGCTGGAGCCTGGGATCAGCTGGGGAGTCCCCCGCTGATCCTGGGCTCCATGATGCACTGCTGCTTTGAAATACACAAAAGCCCCCACTGGGGACTTTTGTACATTTCAAAGCTGGTACCCGGTGCAGCCTGGAGTCAGCGGGACTTCTCTCTGGCCAAGGCCTGCAGGTGGAGTTCCGCATTCCTCCTTTGAAATGTACAAGATCCCCAGCAGGGACTCTTGTACATTTAAAAGAAGGAATGCGAAAGTGCCTATCGACTAGTCGAGTACTCGATGGAAATTCCATTAGATACTCGACTAGTCAATTAACTGCTAGTTAACATCCTTAGTAGAGCCCTGTGATCTGTAGTTATCTGTTCTGTGTTCACGGGTATCCGCAACTGTGAATATGGATGCAAATATCCATGGCTCATTTTTGTGGCCACAGATGCAGATCTAGAATCCTGCAAATCTGTGGATATCTGCTGCTCTTTTTTGTGGATATAGATGTGGATACAAATTTTGTGTCCATGCAAGGCTCTATAGATATGTGCACAGAATGAAAAGGGGGTATTTGGTGGCTGTGCTAAGCCACAAGACACTTGTAGACAACAATGGGCGGGGGGACAGAAACCCTGTTAATTAGTAGGGGGTGTGTGTGCGCGAAAGGAATGTATTACTAGGCCTTTTCCAGCGCTGATTCCTGTTATTTTGTAATGAGATTATCCACCATTTTATGGTGGGGTCTCTGTGCAGCTGGAGATGGGCCAGTAATGTTGGAATCTCATTTCCTCTGCTATTTTACTTATGAAAAATTAATGACAATTAACTTAAACTCAGTTGACAGGAAATGGAACTGTAACACTCTTACAACCTTAAAGTATGGAAGTGGCATTTGCTTTTTAATATCTAGTAAAGTGTTAATTTGCTTTAATATTTATGAGTAGTGATGGTAATTTTTTTTGTTTCTCTCCTCCTTCCTGTTGTTAAACTGATCAGAGTTGTTGGAGTTTTTTTGAAGAACATATACATCTCTTTTTCTATGGTCATTTCAAAAATTACAGTTTGAAATAGTCGCCACACAAATGTACGCTCCAGTAAATTAAACAAACTGGGACAGATTCGACTTTACATTAAGGTCAGTGTAAAGGGGCCTTCCAGAGGGAATGAAGTACATCAGTCCATGTCAGAATGGATTTAGGTGATTTGCTTCCATTACTGAGAAACCAGGCAGTCTGGCTTGGGTACATTTAGTGAGACCCATTCATTAGTTACGTGGGTCTGATCCCATTGACTTTAGTAGCATAACACCAGAGAAACTCAGAACACAATATGGTTCCAGCAAATCTGGGCCTAATTTTCCACTGTTCCCCACCTTACAGTCATTTATACCAAGTCAGTGTTTGTGTAAAATGTTGCCATTCTCATCTGATATAATTTTACATTCTCTTCCCATTCACTTTCCTTGGTATAAACGACTACACAAGAAGCAGTCCAACAGAGAATTAGATTCTCTAATATAGTCACTTAGAAATTACATGTATTCCATAACATGTTTAATATCTATAGGATCTTTCATCTGATGACCCCAAATGCTCCACGTGCAATAAGTCCCTTAGTATCACAATATTGCACTGTTTTTACACATGGATAAAATAGTGCCTGGAGATTAACACCCAGACACTAACTCTCTAGAAACAGTTTTGGTTCCGATCCTGCAAACACTTATACCTATGCTTAACTTTAAGCATTTCACTACTCCCTCTGGAATCAGTAGGGCTACATGAATTTCAGTATGGATATGTCTACACAGCAAAGTTATTTCGAAATAACTTTACTAGCGACTACACAGCCAAACCACTATTTTGAAATTTGGTAAACCTCATTCCATGGGGAATAATGCCAAATTCGAAATAACTATTTTGAAATAAGTGCTGTGTAGACACTTATATTGAAATAGGGGGCCTCCAGCCTTCCTAGGGTGACCTGGTGGCCACTCCGGCCTCAACCAAGAACACTCCTCTCCCTCCACCCTCCCCAGAGCCCTTAAAGAGGTTGACTCTGGCCACAGTGCCTGTGCCAGCTCCAAGCCTGCCAGCCCAGAGACAGCAGTCACTGCCCCTAACACAGTGGCCCCAAAACATGAGCCAGCAAGGCACTGGCAGCCATCCCTTCACTGCTCCCCAGGAGCAGTCTGCCAGCTCCCAGGAGCCTGCCAGGGCCCGGAGAAGGCGGGAGCCTTCCTAGTCCAGGGTGGAGATCATGGACCTTATTCAGGTTTGGGGGAGATGCCCCCAACGTCCATGATCTCCACACTAGATGGAGGAACGCGGCCGTCTATGGCAGGATAGCTGGCAGCCTGACCATCAAAGGCCACATGCAAACCCAGGAGCAGGTTTGCATGAAAATCAAGTTGGTCTGGCGAGACCCCCAACCCTGAGCCCTGAGCTTTCCCTCCCCCTTCTTCCCCTTGCTTCCCCAGCTTCCTCCTCACAGGTTTTCCCCTCCCCTCTCTCACCCTCTCTTCTCCCCCCTCCTGCCTCCTTTCCCCAATCTCACCAGAGTTTAATTCCCCTGCCCCCCAGTTTTCTTAAATAAAGAGAGTTTGTATTCATGAAAATACGTGTATTTTATTTGACATCTGGAAGAGGAATTAGGAAGGGGTAAGTGGAAGGACATGAGGGAGGAATGAGGCACAAGCCTCCAGTGGGGCAGACCAGGGAGGCTCTTAGTGCTCCTCAGGGTGGAAGCTCTCCTACAGGGCCTCCTGGATACTTATAGCCTCCTGGATGGCAGCCTACAGAAAATGCAGCCAGGCTTGCAGCAACGCATCCACGAGAAGCACCACAGTGCCCAGGGGCAGCTCCTGCTCCATGTTGCAGAGTGCTGTGGTGTCCCGAGTAAAGCCAACTCGAGTACACAGAGACAAAATGCTTTGCTGTCCCTCATCAAGGTAAGCAAGCAAGCAGGGAAAGCTGAGAACCAGCTGTCCAGGGAGGGTCCCTTTAAGCACAGGCCTCAGATAACCTCAAGCAGCAGCCACACAAATTAACTCCTGACCTGATGCCCTGCTGGACGTGGTTCTGGCCAGCCTTAAATGCGATTCAGCGTCCACTCAGTGTGGACGCGCTATTTTGAAATAGCAAAACTCTATTTCAAAATGCATTTTGAATTAATAAGATATTTCAAATTAATGCTGTAGTGTAGACATATCCTATGTGTTTGCAAGAGCTGCACTTTAGTGTACATCTACATGGCATACCACTAGCGCAGCATGGAAGGTACATATAGCTCGTGGGCAGTGGGTAAACCTAGGGCTGGGGGGAAGCAAGCCCCCAGATCTGCCCTGCCATTACCCATTCCTGCCACCTAGGGCCTTTGTGGGAACCAAGCCCCCACCACTTTAGGGGCAGGCCACTAGGGCCGGCTTTAGAAAGTGCGGGGCCCAATTTGAACCATTTCAATGGGGCCCTGGCAGCCAGGATTTCTTTGTTGACCAAAAAAAACAAACCCACACACAAATTTCACAAATTTTGGTTGAGCAAATAAAAAAAAAATAGCACACAAAGAAAAAAGTTGCAACTCCTTTAAATCCCCAGCTACAGGGCAGAGTCCCACCTTCCAGCCAAACCCAGAAGCTGACCCCTCCTCCTGCGGTGTACAGAAGCCGCCACGCTCCTCCTCCGGGGCTGACGCCCCCTCCTGCAGTGCGCCCGGCATGCCAGCACACTTCCGGGTTTAGGGCGCGGGGCCCTTTTAGGCGTGGGGCCCAATTCGGGGAATTGGGCGAATTGGCCTAAAGCCAGCCCTGCAGGCCACCACCTCCAGCTGGCAGCTAGTGGTCCCCAGGAGCATGGGGAAGGTGGGCAGTCTCTCCCTGCCCCAGCCCCAGAGCATGGGCAGTGCCTGGCCCCAGCCTTCCAGGTCCTGGGAGAGCCAGAGGGATGGCCCCAGCCTCAGTGGGGCTGAAGCCAAGGCAGGCCCCAGGTGATTGTGGGAGCCACACTGAACAGGGGAGGAGGGAGGATGTCAGAGCATGGGTGCAGCTAGATGGGCAGTTTGGGAAGGCATTGCCTTTCTCTACCTCTTATACCGCCTCCCATGGTATAGCTGCACACTCCCGTGAAAGGCATGCTGCTGCAGCCTTTCTCTGCTGCCTCTCATATGCTGGAGACTTTCCCTGCTGCCTGAACCTTTCTCCAGGGTGGGAAAAGACTCCAGTGTCAGAGAGGCAATGGGACACTCTGCTGTTAATAATAGTGTGGACAGGGGAGGCACTGCTTGAGCATGCAGGGAGCAATGTAGGATACATACCCACAGGGTTCAGGCGTGTCTTTACTCACCTCAGCAGTGCCTTCCCATCTGTGTTGCCCTTTGCATCCAGGGCATCCAATGCATGTGTTCTACATACTGCCATACAAGGCATGTGCAAAAGACATACCAAGTGTAGAGAAGTTTTGACTTACCTCGTGTCTCTGCACAGGAGCTGGGACTGCAACCCAGGACTGACAATTCCCAGTCCTCTGCTGTAACCACTAGACCAGGAGTGGGAAAAAGGGCCTCCATGGACCGGATCCGGTTCACCAAGCAGTTTTATCCAACCTGCAGATGCCCTGCTGTTCCCCTGCACACAGGCCAATCAGGGCCCAGGAATGGGGGAGTGTGCAAAGTCTCCTCCCCGACCAGTGACGTGCGGTGCTTATAGTCAACTGCTCAGCTGGAGGTTGACTCTAAGTGCAGCGCCCCCTTGCAGGGTGGGGGCAGAGAGCGAGAGACTTCCCATGGTTACCCCGACCCCAGGCCCCGATTGACCTGGGGTGCGGGTGCTTAGGGGGAACCACCAGCTCTTCAAAACAGTTGGTGATTGGCTCGGGATAGGGCGTGGCAAAGACTTCACGTGCTCCCCCCATCCTCAGGCCAATCAGGGTCTGTGGCCAGGGAAGTAGGGAAGTGTTCTGGCCCCGCCCCTTCTGACTGAGGCCCTGCCCCTTCCGGGGTGGCCTGGGACCATTTCAAAATTTTTTGAAGTGGCCCCCATCTAAAATTATTTCCCACCCCTACACTAGACCATGCATTTGCTCTATATATTTATTACAGATTGCATTATATTTATTTATTACAGCGTGTGTTCTCTTGTAATGTAAAATCTATTGTCCAAAATCGCTTTGACCTGCTACACTTGGAGGCTACATATTAGGTTGTAAATGAAGTTATTGCAGCTGAATAACTGCCATATGGCTCTGTCTTGTTTAAGACTTAGGGCAGGGAGGTTTTTGTTTTATTGTGCTATATTCATCTTAAAGAGGTTTTGTTTTGCTATTGGCTTATTCTCAACATGACTGTTTTTGAAGTAGGGGCGAGGAAGGGACATCTGAGAAGGAAGCAATAATTCACAAGCAAAATGATAACTATAAAGCTATAATGAAGTGCCGCCGAGTTAGAAAGATTTACCCAGCAGATACAGTAGGACCAGTTCATCCCTGGTAGATGTTTCCTGACTTCAGCATTGCTCCCCCAAGCATGACTTTGGCCCAGCATGCGTTGTTGACCTAACTCCAATATACTATATGAGAGCACTGGTTAGTCAAGCTTTGGTAACGTTGACCTTCACCCTAACAATTGTTAAGTGAATTGAATCATAGTAGCTTATTTCTCGAGCGCTGGTGCTTTAATGTGCAGCCTGACAAATTTCATTGCCCGTGGCAAGAAGCAGTGAATTTCAGATATTAAACTTCCATGTGGGTTATTTGTTCCATGAGTTGATCTGTCAGTGCCACTTGGAGAAAGGGTGAAAATCAAAGAGCTGAGAACAACACTTGCTTATCAGGCATCAGTGACCTTTTAAAAAAAAGTCAGTCCTGTGAGGCCATTCATTCTCAGGAAAGAAAGTACTTAAGAGCATAATTCTTCCACAGTACCAAGAAACAACCTTTTAATAAGCATCATTAAGCCTTTAGATTGCAATAAGAGGCCATCCGCCCTTTTATCCCATATTAGATTGCCCAAATTCTTCCTTGCCCCCTTTGCTGTGGTTAGATGAAAGCTCTGTGTATTCATATTGATCATTAAAAGCACTTTCTCTCCCCTTGTACCAGTTCCCTGCATCACTTCTAATTGCAGTTTATCTGATCTCTCTTCCTTTGGCTCCAGCCCATTCAAGACTTTCAAAACTGTAGTTTAGTGCAGGTCTTGAAGCCAAGTGATCATGTTTCTTACATCACTGTGGCTGATGACATGAGGATCTTTGTTTGGAATAACATTCAGAGGAAAAATAACTTGCTATGTTTTCTCCCCCCAATCCATCTCGCTTTCATAAAAGTTATTTCAAGCTAGATGCAGCAGACTCTGGAATGACTTGTGTGTGTGTCCTGCCCTTTCCCCCTTTTTATTTGGTATTAGGTTTACCAAATCTTAGACATTATGAAAGTGTAGGTATGTTGAAATATAACTCTTGATGCAAGCTAAGCACTTCCAGGCTGTTGGAATAAATGGTTCTCAGAGTTATTCTTTTTCACTGTGAAAGACCAAAGTTGCTCTTTGACATGGTAATGAAATGATATAGGCAACAAAGCTATCACCCAGTCGAAGGGTTATCAAGAATGTGAATGTAAACAGGCCTTAGCTTCAGTGGCTCTCTATCCCTCTGGTTTTCTTCCTGGCTTGCAGTTTGGGTTAGTACAGACTTACCAGTGAAAATCAATGTAGCTATGTCAAGTCCTATTTTCCCCCTTCTTTTGTCCTGTACAGTGCAGTATGGAACACCTAGATTCCTTTTGGTTCTAAGGATTGCTATTTGGAGTGATAGGAGCCACAGCCACTGGGCCAGATAGTTTAGAAATAGAGATTTAAAGTTTGAGTGGCATACTAATGAATTAAACTAAAGCAACATGCATGCATGCACATGGACTAAATACGATTGATGGTGGGAACAGGTCTTGGTGGGCAACTACAGAGGCTGAAAGCACTATGCGAGCTGAAGAATAGAAAATGGCACAACAAAATCTTTGGTTCCCCGTCTTGTGAGCATGCAGCTTCACAAGTGAAATTCTTACCACCTTCTGTCCAGTATTGTGTGTGTGTACACATGCGCACTCGCGCGCGCGCACACACACACAATCAATATTGCCACTGGCTAGAAAAACCATTTTTGACTGTAACTTCCTCCTTCCCACAAGATTTATTCGATCCACTTGGTGTTTCATCAGATGCAGTTTAATCTTATGCAAGAATGTGAAATGGCACGTGGTTTTCATTCAGGAGAGATAATTGACCCCTCTGTGATTTCAACCAAATGGGATGAAGAAATTCTTCATCTTTCTTTTGGGGGTGAGCGCTGGTGCGGGAGGGATAAGGAACAAAATTTTTGCCTCTGAAGAATTTTTGGAACACAAGAGTCCTAATATTTAAGGTTTGTTCCATGCATTTTCCTGTCCATTTGCTCCCGTTTTATGCTAGGTTTTGAACCAGTAATGGGCAACCTAAACTAGTGAGTGGACAGCATGAGTGGGCCTCCTTCACCTCAGTGGGCCGCAAGATTGTCATAACTAAGATAATCTCACAGGATAGGGTAGATTTACTAACTGCACATGTGTACTTAGAATTTTTGGGGTATGCTGATTAAACTGTAGCAGCACTTTGATTGGATGCAGAAGGAGCCCACAGCTCATACAATGTTGTGTGTAATGAGTACACACCTCACTTCACATGCTCTTGCTTTGTGTGTGTGTCGCTTTTGTAATACCAGTCACAGGAAAAAACGGTGTGGACAAAAACCAGCGGAAACTGTCAACTCTGTGCCTGGGCACCGCAGCCTGCCCGCAGTGCTGCCTAGAGCGTGGTGCCTTTGCCCCATTTACTTCTCCTGTCAGCGGGCCTGCTTGTGGGCCACACATAGAACCCCAATGGGCTGCATGTGGCCCTGGGGCCACAGGTTGCCCACCTCTGCTTTGGACCCTTTCAATATGGAGTCATTCCAAGACAATGGGACACTGTCATGTGCCTTGCCACTCCTCACCCCATACTCACTGAGGAGCCTTGCTGCTATTAGTAGCCTAACCACAGCTTCACAAATCTCTCCCAGCCAAGGTTCTTACATAAGCTAGAAGGAAGAAAAGACAGTGAAAACACCTTTTCCCTCCAAGAAGCTTAGGGAGTGGCTCTCTATAACACAAAGGATGAAACAACTAAGCTTGGACAGCATCCTTATAAAAAATTCAGCACCATTCCCTTACAGAGAAGTTAGAATTCCAAGGCTAAAAGAAAACCTCACAGAAACTAAGACTTTTTTCATCAATATTTTGCTAGTGGATTTGTGGAGCCCACTGTCCTCAACATCTGTCAAATTTACTTTGGCTTCTAGGTTTAGGCCTCTGATTCTTAGGTGCCTGGTGTGTGTTTCAAGTCATGCCTCTAGCTGCATGGTGCTGAGCTCGTGAACAATACATTTCTGCTGCTGTGCTTGCTGTTTCAGGCTCTGGAATCCCAGTCTTGTTTAGGGTCCGTGGAGTTTTCTTCTAGCCACTAGCCAGCTGCCATTCCTCCTTATGGAACAAGTAGAAAGTGGTTTTGCTAGTATGACACGGTGTGCCCGGACAATCACTCCACTGCACACTTATAAACAAAATGCATCCTTTGATGGGAAAAGATTTTATGATTTTGATTTGAAGTATTCTTCCCCCACCTCGCAAAAAAACCCACACTCCAAATCAAGACAGGGGGAGCTGCTTTCTTGCTGATATTAAAAAATCAGGGATCTGGGAGTGATCTTGTAACTTGGAGAGTCACTTTTTCCATTTAGGATGAAATCATGAGCCCAGTGCACACCATGTAAAGAAACATGCAGTATGCTATGGAGGGAGTATAGATGACAGTCCTTTCTTTCAGACCATAGGTAGAATCAGTTTTCCTGTGTTTGGGCCTTCTGTAGTCATGATACATT
This sequence comes from Pelodiscus sinensis, assembly GCF_049634645.1. Classification (NCBI taxonomy): domain Eukaryota; kingdom Metazoa; phylum Chordata; order Testudines; family Trionychidae; genus Pelodiscus; species Pelodiscus sinensis. The sequence continues at coordinate 315,477,614 of NC_134711.1, forward strand.
AGAAGCAGTGGTTGCAAACTATTCCCCCACAATTGTCATGGCATTTTTATAGTCATCTGGAACAATGAAGGACAGAAAAATCTCACTTGGAAAGAACAGTGTGTTTTTACTTCTTGCTGCGTATGGCAAATTGCACAGCAAACACGCCAGTATTTTGCCTCTTTTCTATCCAATGTATAAGCCCCATGTCCTGTCACTGTAGAGTGAGTTGGATTGTTGTGAATTCTGTTCCGTAGGGCGAGGGCTAAAGGTGTGGCACAGGGCTATTAATCTAATCTGGTTGATATAATACTTTTGTGTCTAGAAGTGCCTTTCAATGTTAAGCGCATTCATTAAACCCTACAACATGAGGTATTTCTGGATTTATAGATAAGGTAACATGAGTGCAGAGAAGCTTAAGGATTTCATTATTCAAGGGTGGCAGGTATAACAGCTGTGGGCACCTGAACCCTGGTTGCAGAGTTTGGTGGCAAACTTTGTTCTGCTTTATGCCCTGTGCAGGTTCCGGGACGTCCATGGAGGTGATATCTGCTGAGTAGCAAATACTGACTCCTCAACCACCGTGGGAGTGCACGGGGCATATAAAAAGTGTCAGGAAGAGATGCTTTTCCCTAGGGCAGCTTGAGTCTCGGGATGGAAAGCACAGCTGCAGCCAACCTAGGGTTACTCTAGGCAGGTAGGCGGGGAGCCCGCCAGCTGTCCAGCCATGTCTTCGGCCACTCCTAGGTTCTTCCAGCCGCAGGGGACACTTGGGGCTTTTCAAGGTGGGCAGCGGCTTGTAGCTCCAGCCGTGGGAGAGGGGCCCTGTGGGTGGAAGAGGCAGAGCTGGGAGCTAGCTTCTCTGAAGGGGGGCTCCATCCACTGCCCATGTTGTTATTTATTTGTAGTATTATAGCACCTGGGAACTCCAGCCCTATTGCACTAAGTGCTGTACAAACACAGCACAAAAAGACTGTAAGATCCATGGGACAGGGACTATAAGAATAAAATGTGCAGAAGTGGACACCAATATCATGTGCCTCCGTTCTTCTCTGTCTGGCTAAATCCCGGTGCTTAGAAAATGAAGGCCCAAGTGTCTGCAATTGAACGTCCCAAAACCCCAGCAACCAGCATCAGTGGACAATTGTGAGCATTTTGGATTAAGTGCCTTGCTAGGTCAAGTACATAAGTGGCAGATCACGGGCTAGAACCCAGGGGTCCTGCTTGCAAACCCTTGCTCTGGTAGCCCACACATTGAAAAGGGCTTACACCATTTCATCTCTCTGCTGTTGGTTCTCTGAAGATACAGAAGATGCATGTACCTGGGATCACACACTTTATTCTGCAGACTAAAAAAATCTTTTTACCAGGCTTGCCAACCTGTAGACATCTTAATGAGTGAGGTGTCCATAAATAATTGAGCTCTGTCAGCTAGAGCAGGAAGACCCTTGGCCTTACTGTCATTCATCTCATTCAGTAAGGGATGTTCTGGTGGAACATTCAGAATCAACAAGAGTTTTGTCAGGATGGCACTGATATTGTAGCCGATTAATGTGCCTGTTCCTAGTAATGATAAATGGGTCCACTGTCGGTTCATCTGGCACAATGCCTGTAGCGTTACGTAATTGTCTGTGAATATACCCGAGGGGGTCTGTATTCAACTACTCAGCTATTATGCATCATCCTAATTCTTCGAGGAAGATGGATTTGGTAACTAGCTGCTGAAAAATGGTTTAGGTTTAAAAAGAGCAAAGGTCAGTTCTGCCTTTGTAATGGGTACAGTGATGAGCACTGGAAAATGGAATGAAAATTGGCTCTAGTTGTGCAAACCAGGGTTAAATGGTGATACATCAGCCTTGGGGAAGCAGCCTAGGGGAAGGGATCAGGGTTAGGTCCAGTCTGTTTGAGCACCTTCATTAGTCATCTAGAAGAGGGGGGTTAATGTCTCATTCATGAAATTTGCAGGGGATACAAAGTCACAAGGTATTTCAAGGCTAGAAACCAAGAATAAAGGGACTTAGGGAACTAAGAATTGGCATTCCAATTGTGGAGAAATGCAAACCACTAAGTCTGATTAAACGACAGAAATCTAGATGGATAATCCAAGATGAAGATGGGAGGCAGAGAAACCTGGGAAGCAGTGATGCTGGAACAGACCTCACATGAGTTTGATATTGCTGAGTCCCCAAAACTATGCCTAAATCCCTTGGTGCAAGGTCCCTGGATGCTGGGGCACTTAGATGGGCAGACTGGAAGAAGTTTGGTGAAACCATTTATTTATATTATTTATAAACAAAAATTAATGATGCTGAGCAGCAGATTAAGTATGAAAACATGGAGTGAGTCTTGAATAATTTTAACGGTTCAGATCCTGGGCTTGGAAGGGAAGGCTATTGGAGGGGGATTGGCAGGATAAGAAAGAGTTGATTACTCCTAGGCAGTACCCCTTCTGGCTGGTCCCCCTCTCCATCTGGGTTGCAGCCACCTTTCGCTGCTTGAGATAATCCCTCTGCCTCCTCTGGCCCCCAGGTGCCACCCTTGCTTCATACTTTCTCTGTGGACCAATCAGTCAGCAAATGAAAACATGCAGGGATGCATCAATTGCTGCTCCAGGGCTTGGGAATGGGAGGTAGAAAGGGACAGCTGCATATGAGATAAGAGAGGGAGAGGATAAAGAGAATAAAGAATTGGGTAGAGATGGGGAGCTGTCCTACTCAGCTGCTATTGCTCACTTCAGAATTCTCAGGGCTGTTTGCTTAGCTATGGGCTCTGAGTAAAATCCTAAGCAGGTATTAAATGGTGGCACTGAAGTCAGTAGATCCAAGCAGATGTATACCAGCTATGGATCTTTCCCCGGGGTTAATAAAACTACCATATCCTCCTGTCAATCGTACATAATTACCATATGTCACATCTTCTGGGGATTGGAGGTGGGGTGGGTGGGAAAGCGGATAATCGTTTTTCTTAAAATATCCAGAAGCCTACAAATGTCAGCTAGTGAGCTCCCTATGGCTTTCTAGTCTCAATCCTCCTAGGCTCTATTGTTATGAGTCTTTTAAACACCTAAGCTAAAGATAGCAATTTTTGTATATAATATTGGTGCCTTTTCTTTTGTTTTATATAGAAGAAGGGGTTCTAAATAGGACAAGCCTCTTAGATTGTATAATTTTGAGTATACAGCATTGCCAACTCCAAACTTTGAAAACTGAACCAGGCCTCCAAAAATTAGGCAAAAATCTATGACTTTATGGCTTATTTTAAATTGCCTTCTAGTTGTTGAGCCATTAGGGCCTGCATGTTTTAGGTTGCTTCTGCAACCACAAGGGCTAGAAATGTATCTTTCCTTTTTTATGAAACCTGAGATTCTTGCATTACAAGCAGTTCTCAACTTTATGGCCTTCGATTTGCAAGAAATGGCACGTGTGACATTTATGAATTAACACCCTGATTTGACTTACGATATTGGTTTCGACTTTATGATGTTCGGTCCCATAATGAAATGGATTGTGGTTCCGAGTTATGTCTTTTTGACTTATGACACAATTTTCAGGAACCAATTCTGCCAGAAGTACAAGGACTACATGTGTAACACCTTCAGTAGCTGGGTCTTTAGGGAAAACACCAGCAACTATGTGACTTGTGATATCTTAGGACTTGTGGTCCAGTCCTCGCTGTTCTATAGTTTGAGGCATCCAGATGGAAATGGTTAGATTTTTATATTGTGCCTAGAATATGTGTTCACCTGTAGTTCACGAGGCATATAAACACGTCTTCTATAGCTCCATTAATTTAAATGAAAGTTGTGTATCTATATCCACTAGGCTGCTGTGAAAATCTCACCTCTGTATTATTTTCTTATTTCCTTCTTTGTCTAACTTTTGTTATAAACAAAAAAGGAGTTCCTGGGAGGGTACAAAAGGGAGGATTAGAGATATCAGGCTAGATCCTTAGCGGCTAAAAATCAGTATGGCTCCCTTTAAGTCATGGCTCCCTTTAAGACACCATAATAGAGGCCCAACTTAAATGTATATCCCAAATTAAAAAACATAGTAAGAGACCTAAAAGGAGTCACTGTGGCTTAACCACCATGTAAAAGAAGCAGTGAGGGACAAAAAGGCATCTTTTAAGAAGTGGAAGTCCAATCCTAGGCTATGTCTAGACTGCAAGCCTCTTTCGAAAAAGCCTCTTTCGAAAAAGAGAGTCTAGACTGCAACCAGTACTTTCAAAAAAGCAAGCCGCTTTTTTGAAAGAAAGCACCCAGGCAGTCTGGATGCTCTCTTTCGAAAACGCCCTGTTTGCATTCAAGAATGCCTTTTTTTGAAAGAGCACTTTTGAAAAAAGGCGTTCTTCCTCGTGAAATTAGGTTTACCGCCGTCGAAAGAAAAGCCGCGTTCTTTCGATTTAATTTCTAGAGGTGATCCTGGCAATTACAGTCCGGTAAGTCTAACTTCAGTACTGGGCAAATTAGTCGAAATAATAGTAAAGGATAAAATTGTGAGGCACATAGAAGAACATAATTTGTTGGACAAAAGTCAACATGGTTTCTGTAAAGGGAAATCATTTCTTACTAATCTATTAGGGTATGTCTACACTACAGCACTAATTCGAACTAAGGTAATTCGAATTAGCGCATCTAGACTTAAAAACTAGTTCGAATTAGCGTTTTGCTAATTCGAACTGAGTGGACCCTGAACCGAGGTTAAGGATGGCCGGAAGCAGTGCCGGCAGGGCATCTGATTAGGACTTAGAGCGTGGAGCTGCTGTCTCAGGCTAGCCGAGGGCTGTGCTTAAAGGGACCCGACTTTCACCCCGGACAGACAGTTCTCAGGGGTTCCCCGCTTGCAAAGCAGTCCTGACTTGGAGTGCCCTGAGTGCCCACACTTGACACATCACAGCACTCAGCCATCAGCCTGGCTGCACTTGTCGCAGGCTGGCATCCGGGGGGGGGATCAATCGGGGAGCTGCAGAAGAGCTTCCACCCCGAGTAGCCCGCAGAGCCACCCCAGTCCTCCCTACCCTCACCTCCTTCCACTTACCCCTCCCTAGCCCCCCTTCCTGATGTACAAAATAAAGGACACGTGTGATCAAAAATAGAAACTCTTTATTGAACAGAACTCGGGGAGACTGGGAAAAGGAGGTGGGAGAGGGGAAGAGAGAGGCTGGGAGAGGGGAGGATAACTAAAATGATCAGGGGTCTGGAACAGGTCCCATATGAAGAGAGGCTAAAGAGACTGGGACTTTTCAGCTTAGAAAAAAGGAGACCGAGGGGGGATAGGATAGAGGTCTATAAAAGCATGAGTGGGGTGGAGAGGGTGCATCAAGAAAAGTTCTTCAGTAGTTCCCATAATAGAAGGACTAGAGGACACCAAATGAAATTAATGGGTAGCAGGTTTAAAACTAATAAAAGAAAGTTCTTCTTCACAAAGCAAATAGTCAACCTGTGGAACTCCTTGCCAGAGGAGGCTGTGAAGGCTAGGACTGTAACAGAGTTTAAAGAGAAGCTAGATAATTTCATGGAGGTTAGGTCCATAAAAGGCTATTAGCCAGAGGATAGAAATGGTGTCCCTGACCTCTGTTTGTCAGAGGCTGGAGAAGGATGGCAGGAGACAAATCACTTGATCATTGTCTTTGGTCCACCCTCTCTGGGGCACCTGGTGCTGGCCACTGTCAGCAGACAGGCTACTGGGCTAGATGAACCTTTGGTCTGTCCCAGTACGGCCGTTCTTATGTTCTTATGTAAGTTAATGAAGCTGCACTCATTCATCCCAGCTGAGGACCAGGCCATGAATTCTAAGAACAACTAGTTGAAAACTGATAATGTTTAAATTGTTCTTTCCTGAAGAGAGTATAAGTGATCGACATTTAATGTATTCTCTACTAGAATCCTTTCATGGCAGCTCTTGCCAGTCAAAACAAAACCCTTTTTTAGAAATTCTGTTACTTTAATTTTCATGCAAAATGAGGACATGGTTTGTTTGTTTTTTTCTCATTTAAAAAGGAGCACAGGGTCCATATCCTACAAACAGTTGTGCATATGCTTAACTTTACACCAGCTGGTAATTCCATTAGAGAAGTCAGTAGTCTTCTAGAACTCAACATTACTTACATCCATCCATAAGTGCATGCAGAGACATGGCCATGGGCCATACTCATCCCAGGTGTAAGTACATTAATATACAGGCAGTCCCCGAGTTACGTGGATCCAACTTAAGTCGGATCCCTACATACGAACGGGGCTTTTCTCGCCGCGGAGGATGGGGGCTGCGGGACTGCCCAGATGCGCCGCGGTCCCGCCGCCCGCGTCCTCTGCAGCGAGAAAAACCACTCCGCGTCTCCCTGGTCTGCTGGGGGGGGACCCCACAGCAGACAAGGGAGACGTGGTGCAAAGCCGCGGAGGGCGCAGGAGGCGGGAGCGGCTTTTCTCGCCGCAGAGAACGCGGGCGGCAGGACTGCCTGCGTCCTTCGCAGCGAGAAAAGCCTGGTCTTCTGGGGGAGGGGCGCGGGCGGCGGGACCGCCGAGACGCGCCGGTCCCGCTGCCCGCATCCTCCGCGGCTTTGCTCTGCGTCTCCCTGGTCTGCTGGGGGGCCCACCCCAGCAGACCAGGGAGACACGGAGCGGCTTTTCTCGCCACGGAGGATGCGGGCGGCAGGACCGCCCACGTCCTCTGCGGCGAGAAAAGCCTGGTCTGCGGGGGGGGGGGGGCGGGGGCGCAGATCAGCCGCAGATCAGTTTTAGCAGCAGCTGACTTGGGAACACCTGGGGTAGAGCAGCTGGGGTGCTGCCGGGTTGGTCCCCGCAGTGCTGAGGTGCGGCGCTGCGGGGACCTACCCAGCAGCGCACCAGCTGCTCCGTCCCAGGCGTCCAGATTCAGCCACTGTTGAAACTGATCAGCGGCTGATTCCAGGAAGCCCGGGGCAGAGCAGTTCTGCCTCGGGCTTCTTGTAGTCAGCTGCTGGTCAGTTTCAACAGAGGCTGAATCTGGACGCCAGTTCCGACTTACATACAAATTCAACTTAAGAACAAACCTACAGTCCCTATCTTGTATGTAACCCGGGGACTGCCTGTAATTGGAGTTACAGCAACATAAAACTCTTTCAAGAACACACTTATCGAATCAGCCTGTTTTCAAACCATGCCAATCCAGACTGTGGTGCTACATGAAATCCTTAGAAATAAATTGCTTGTATTATCCCCATAAAACATAAAACTTAACGAAAAGGGGGGGGGGGGAATCAAACAGTTCTCTAATAAGATTTCTTTTTAAAGATGGAAGAGGAAGAAGCAACTGGTACTTATGGAAGTGTGGGAATCAGAGGTGGGGATATGCTGGCACCATTTGCATGGCTAGAGAGTCTTCCAGAATGCTGACTTACAACACCCTCTCTACTGGAGAGTGACAGGCCAGCCATACTGTGCCTTGATGTTTGTGGATGATGAATTTAAAACGGGGGTTGAAAAGAGACTGCCAAACTCAATTTCATATGTGGCTTAAACGGAATGTGAGCTCTCAGCTCTATATTCATTCTGTTACTGAAAAATGAAGATCTAAAATGTGTGAAGACGTTAATTGTTTTTAAGGGTGTTTTGCTTACAACAAGGTAGGGACCAAGTACAAAATCCTTAATCAATTGCAAGCATGTGATGTATACATTTGTAATTTGCTGTGGTGTTATACAAAGTACCTCTGCACCTAAACACTGTTGATAAAATCAAGCTATTTGAATTCTTGTAAGATTATAAGGGATCATCATTTTGTTTTCTAATTCTGTTCTTTTTTCTATGTGTAGAAATAGCACAGGAAACCTTTGTGAAGAGATATAGTTGTTTCAGGAGCAAATAGTGTTTTTTTTCTGGTTTGTTGGTAAGACAGCTAACTGATTTGTTTGACTGAAGAGGGAAAATTGCACACTGGGATATGTAGTTTTAATGGGCCACACTTCCATGTTAATGTTTTTTTTTTAATTCTGCAAAATCAAGCTCCACAAACAAATCTTGGTCTGCTTCCCCTATCTTTAAACAGCCTGTGTCTGTATCCTAGAAACCGCATCGCCACCATCACAAATGCTCATACATGTGCAGTATGACTGCAACATAGCAGCCCATATTCGGTTTAATATATGCTTTATACACTCAAATGCAGGTTACCTTTAACTCATTAAATAGAGATTAAAGACCTGTCCTTTCCTTCTGCACATTCACCCCATGCTCAATAAACAACACGTAAAATTCTTTTCCTGGTTTGTAAAAAGGGAACTGTCCCAGGTTCTAGAAGCTCTTGACAGTTCTTTTAAAAACACACATCACAACAGAGACAAATAGTTCTTGATATGTCTCTGTAAATGTAACTGCATCTTAAAGGTTTTTATGATCTGGCAACACAGAATTTCTATTTTTAGCTGTAGTTGCTGCAGTAGCAATGGATACTGCAATAACTAACTGCACAACTGCCAAGCATTTCTATTTTTATTTGGAGAATCTTTGGAGATATTTCAATAAAAATTTGCTGCAAAGTGGGTGTGGGCCTAGCCAATGTGTTAAAGAAGAAAATATTTTCGTGACCAGTGAAATGTGTTGTAAGGTATAATGGAATGCCCTCATTTCCTCTCAGGAAAGAAATGGAATGAATGCCTGCAGTGTGGACCAGCCAAATTATAAATTGGAGCACCTAGCCAGCCTCTTGAACATTAAAATATACAATGGAGATTGTAGCTATCATGAAACTTGTAGCACTCCCCTTTTTCTCTCTCCATCACAATTCACTTAGCAGTTCTTAAAATGTCTCATTTCTGGGAAGAATAAGTATCAATATTAACAATGAAAGATACAAAACTGGGTTACCACAAAATGGAGTTTCTCTGTTAAGAAATTGACCATACTAATTCAGACTTTCTGACAGTTATGAGACTAAGACAAGATTATATTCAAAATGGGCATTGTGTTGGGGTAGCCATTTGCTGCCAGATGTATTGTATGTAAACCCTTCTTTGTTTGTACGTATGTATAGGTGTGTGTATATAATAGGTATGGTTTGCAAGCAAAGGACAAGAGATTTCTCTGGAAAGTACACAGAGAAGGAGCTCGGTGCATGGGGGCTGAAACCCACAGAGACTGTCAGGATGTTGTATCAGCAAAACAAAGGGAAGGGCATAAACTGATGCTTACTCCTTTAGCTTTCCAGTCTTTCAAAAAGAAGGTCATAGATATTACATGGTATCCATTAGGAAAGAGTGAAAGGGGGAATTCAATTATTCCTAGTTCTCAGGGATTACACTGCCAGCCTGCAAGAATCTATCCTTCTGAGAAATAAAGGTAACCTGTAAAACTGATCAAAATATTGATCACATTGTCTTGGGGCTGCTACTACAATCCTAATAGCTCATGGCCTCACACCTCCAGGTTTTTTTGTCAGCACAGAGATTTGTATTTCCAGGGAAGAAAATAACTGGCACCAGTGAGGCAACATCTGAAGTATTGTGTCCAGTTTTATACCTCCCCCCCATTATAGAAAGGATTGGCGAGCATCCATCAAAGGGCAACAAAAATGATTAGGGGGCTGGAGCAAATGACTTATGAAGAGAGGCTGTGGGATTTGGGCTTATTTAGTCTATAGAAAGGAGAATGAGGGGGGATTTGATAGCAGCCTTCAACTTCCTGAAGGAGGGTTCCAACCAAGGAGGATGGAGAAAGGCTGTTCTCAGGGGTGACAGATGTCAGAACGAGGAGCAATGGTCTCAAGTTGCAGTGAGGGAGGTCTAGGTTTTATATTAAAAAAAAATATTTCACTAGGAAGGTGGTGAAGCACTGGAATGGATTTCCTAGGGAGGTGGTGGAATCTCCATAAGAACAGCCATACTAGGTCAGACCAAAGGTCCATCTCGCCCAGAATCCTGTCTTCCAATAGCGGCCAGTGCCAGGTGTCCCAGAGAGAGTGAATAGAATAGTTAATTATCAAGTGATCCCTCTCCTGTCATCCATTTCCAGCCTCTGACAAACAGAGACTAGGTACACCATTCATACCCATCCAGGCTAATAAGTATTGATGGACCTAAAATCTCCATCTCTAGAGATGGAGTCTAAATCCTGTTTTGACAAAGCACTGGCTGGCATGAGTTAGTTGGGGTTGGGTCCCACTTTTATTAGGGGGTTGGACTCGATGACCTCCTGAGGTCTCTTCCAACCTATGATTCTATTATTATATTCTTGATATTACTGCTGGTCTGCTAGGTGACCATGAGTAAATCTTTCTCTCTTTGTGCCTCATTTTTCCCATCTGTAAAATGGAGATAGTGATACTGGCTTCATATTTGTAATGTGCTTTGAGATAATAAGTGCTTAAAGGCAAGGTGATTATTTACTATTACTTTATGTCATTCCCAGAAGACGTGCATGGTCTGAGGCGGTGTAATCCATGCAGACCGTGGCTGCCATTGCTATATACATTGACTTTCACCACCCTGTCCTTTGGCTGAAAATATTAAAGTGCAGTACCTCTTTCGTGAGACATTTATCATTTCTACAGCACACTGCTGACAGTGCTGAGTGATAGCTGATCACAAGGATTTGGAGAAGATGCAGAGCTGGCAAATAAAACTGATGCAGTTTTTTACATGTGGCAGAAGAAAAAAACATATTTGTTGAGGTGGGCAATAAGTCTTTTCCTTGGATATAAACCCGTCAGAGTTGCTAGATTCCCCATATTGAGGTGCAGAGTTCTCCTGAAAAATGAACTATCTTTAGAAATATAATGTCAATAATTGATTTGAAAGGTTTCCAATTTAATCAAATTGGGGACAGGTTCCTACTTAATGCCCCTGCGCTCAGCAAACTCTTCACTATAATTGGGGGATATAAGTTGTATCATAACATTTAATTATGTAGGGCCTCATGGGTTTTCTAGCTTCAGTAACCATTTTTTGCCAGTGTAGTGTGGTTAGAAATTGCTGCCAAGTCAAATTCTTACAAACAGAAGGAAGATGCAAAAGACAGAGAAAATAACTGAGCATGGGAGGTAGAGGGGCAAAGAAGAGAGCTGGAGATGGGTACTTCCCTGTCTTTCTCTCTCTCTCTCACACACACACACACACACACACACGCAGGCACGCCTCCTTGTGGGAATAGCACAGTTGTTGTATCTGCTTACCTAATTTAATTTCTGTGAGGACTAGAGGTTTCAGGCCCTTTATCAGCCCTGAAGGCAGCATCAGGGATGGGGAAGCCAAGTCTCTGCCCCGCCCTCCAGTGTGGTTGGAGCTAATTATCTGGGGGGTCTCTATTCTCAGTCACCTCCCGCTCTTAGGTCAGGAGTTACAACTGCAGGTTCTGGAGTAGAGCTGCTTCCAGTGTAGGGATCCAGGCCTGGTCCTGAGTTGGAAATCAGATCTTATCAAGTGGCTCTGGTCAAGAGGCCTTTCCATACTCTTCTGATAAGCAGACTATCTTCCTTGGTCACTCTTCCCACCGTCTTTCACTCTGTGATGGCTGGATTTTTTTCAGCAGTAGTGACTCAAATAACTCCAGCCACCTCTGAATACCCCAGCTATGGTAGGCCCCTGAAAATTTAGGGTCAGCCTCTCAGTGTGGCCCCTGAAAAATTAAGGCTCATCTGTCTCAGTGCTGTAGGCAGTGGTTTCTAGTTCACCAGTGTGGCAGCACCAAGAGCTTTTTGGGACTAATCTGGCACTTCTTCCCAACCTGTAAACTTAACTTTTTTTATTCACCTTCTTTTATTCACACTTCACTCTCCTGCCTTCAGCAGAGCTGAGGAAACAGTTGGTTGTAGCCTCCACCTTGTGTCAGTCTGCTAGGGAGCCAGGATTTTGATCTTCTTGGCATGCAGCCTTTCAGGAGACAACTCTCTGAAGTTTAGTTGTAAAGCTCCTTAAAGGTGTGTTATAGGTCCATGTTCTCTTTCCTGCGCTCATGGGTAGCTCTATAACATCATCTGTTTCAGAAGTGTGAAGATCATGCTACTCAAAGCAGAGGATCTTCTAAATTCTCCTTTCTCCTGCGCTCACTGAGATGCAGAAGGCTATGGGGAGCAAAATGGGTAGAGTGGGCGTATCTATAGGGCCTATATATAAAGAGAATTTCACCCCATAAAATCCATCTCACATCTGGACCAAGATCATTTCTATTGGTTCCAGCAGCAGTGATTGCTTGAATCCTACTTGGATGGATTCTTTCTCACACACCAAACCCTTCGTGGCTGTTCTGAATTTCATAGTGTGCCCAGCGTGCTATGAGTATACAATGGAGATAATTATTCTATAGGTGGTGTGCTGTATTTTGTGTGAGGTATGCGTTTCAGCCTCCATCTTTGCTGAGTCAGTGATGTTTGCAGTTTGGTGACTCCAACTGGAAGCCATGAATTGAAGTCCCAATGACATTAGAAATAATTAAGGAAAATCCATCTCTGAGAACATCTGTTGCAGAACTTGCAAAATAAATACCTCTTTCTGGATGGTTTTTCTCCTGCATTGCTTAGATAGTGAGATTCCTATTGTATCAGCAGATAAAGCAATTATGTATTTTAAGCAGGATTTCAAAATTAATACACTAGCTTTTTACAAACTCCTTTATTACATACATGTAATAAAAAGGAAGGCAAAGGCTCCCGAATCCTTATCTTCCCATTGCAGATCGGATGAGAAAGGGGCTGCCTGTCATGAGAAGATGAACTCAGCATTTGGTTTGTGAGCTACAGAACAAAAATGGTTACATTTCTTTGGAAGTATAATCTTCAGTGGAGTTGGCTTTTTAAACTGAAATGTAATGAAATACCAGTAGCCTTTTCATAAAATATTTGACAAAGAGCTCTTGTTTGATAGCATTTGTCAATCAATGCTGGACTATTGTTCCTTTTTTTCCTCCAATTGGCCTCTGACTGGGAAAATCACAAACAAACTTGGCATTTTAACTAAGGCATTGTGGAGTGGTTCTTTTTCAACATTTGAACGTCTCAGGTAGAAGAAAAAATGGCTCATGGGCATTGTGACGAACAAGGCAGAAAGGTGAGGAAAGCTACTAAAAGGGGTAGAAAGATGGCTTCTTTATTTTACCTGGATGCTTCCAGGAACCTTATTCTCATTTTTTAAAGATGTCACCAAGTGCTTTTGAGATATAGGCAAAAGTCTGTGAAACTCTAGAACCATTAAACCAGGGATGTACACTAACAGTACAATGAACTCAAGTCTCTTCAGTGACCAGTCATTTAACCTCTCTACACTTCATTTTCCCCTTCTGTAAGGCAGATTTTAATAACAGCCACCATTTGCCATTGTGTAGAAAGCTATAATTCAGATACTGTACTCTGGTTATCTATACCTAATCATTTCATTTCTTATTGAAAGGTTAAAGCATAGTTATCTCAGGCTGTCTTCACACTGGTTCTGTCATTCATTTTCATGTTGATTGTATTCTGGAGCATGAAAGCAATACCATTTTATTTTAGTTGTGTAGGTGGTTCCCATAAACAGCAGAAGTGTTTACTGCTTAGTCATCAGCTCCTTCTTTTTCTACATCAGAGCCAACAAAACCCTACATTGTCACTTATCTGCCTGTAGCTGGTACCTAAATTCTTTGATGTGCCATTTGAACAGGACCTCATAAAGGTTTTGTTAAAGTAAATCAAATAGTCTGAGGCAGCAGAAGGTGAAAGTATGAATATGTCCATCAGCAATCACCATGGTCCCAAAGGACTAACAAATACCTCGTTGGGCATCATTATTTTTTACATGGCTGTACTAGGGAACTTTTTATTGTGGCATTTTTTGTCAATACTGATGTGAGTTAGAAAGGCTGGCAATATATTCACTCCTTACAGCCTGCCAGATTAACAAACTAGGTTTGTAAAACAATAGCTCACCCCTGAATGCATTTTTACCCCCAGAAGATTGAACCTTGCGCTGATATGAAACAAAAGTCTTTCTCTGAGGGAGGGCTGATGTTCCATTATGTGCGCTATGTGCTGTAGTATCGGAATATGTGAATAAGTCACACTCAAACCCCTAACTGACATAGTCAGACTGGTCCAAAAACTATAATCCAGATCTAAGTGTGCACGCAGCCTGAAATTGTGTCTCGGTGTGGTGTGTCGTACCAACAAGAACAAACTTCCTTGTTCACCCTAGTAGGGGTTTAAGTCTGGTCTAGTAATGCCAATTTAAATGACAGTGTTAACGATGTGGAGAAATTGAAAAGGGTACAGAGAAGAGCGACAAGAATGATTAAAGGTCTAGAGAACATGACCTATGAAGCCAGGCTTCATGAACTGGGCTTGTTTAGTTTGGAAAAAAGAAGATTAAGGGGGGACATGATAGCAGTTTTCAAATATCTAAAAGGGTGTCACAAGGAGGAAGGAGAAAATTTGTTCCTCTTGGTTACTGAGGACAGGACAAGGAGTAATGGGCTTAAAGTGCGGCAGGGGAGGTTTAGATTGGACATTAGGAAAAAATTCCTAACTGTCAGGGTGGTCAAATATTGGAATAAATTGCCAAGGGAGGTGGTGGACTCTCCCTCTCTGGAGATATTTAAGAACAGGTTAGATAGACATCTGTCAGGGATGGTGTAGACGGAGCTTGGTCCTGCCTTGAGGGCGGGGGGCTGAACTCGATGACCTCTCGAGGTCCCTTCCAGTCCTATTATTCTATGATTCTATGATGTGAGTGGAATCATTCTAGCTCTTCTGGGATTAAGGTGGATATGTCAATGGTAGGTGGAGCTTCAGAAGAGCATCATCCCCACTTGACTGCTTTCCAGTGTGGTGGGTGTGCATGGGACTCAGAGGGTACATCTACACTGCAATGCTATTTCAGGATACCAGAGTATCCCGAAATAGCTGTCCCGCGTCTTCACAGCAAACCAATTATTTTGGGCTTGCTATTCTGATGTCCCAGTAAACCTCATTCTATGAGGAGTAAGGGACGTTTCGGAATAGCGCTTTATTTTGAAATTTGATGCTGTGTAGACAGCGCCAAATGACGAAATAAGCTATTTCAAAATAGCATTGAAATAAGATGTGTAGCTCAAATTGTGTATCTTATTTTGCGTTACGGTGCAGTGTAGACGCACCTAGAAAGAGTCGCTATCTGAATACACTAGCTGTGCTGCATAGAGACCATGGTATCAAATAGGGATGTTAAAGAAGAGTTGTTGTAATGATTAACTGATGAGCCTGGGCTTATCAGTTAATCCTAATGACTACACCCACTCCCCCTCCCTTGCTACCGCAGTATCCCCTGGGCATCTGACTTTTAACCCTAACTCTATCCCTGCCCCCACACACTGCAGACTCTTATAGAGATGTATCAGTGAGGAGGTTGAGGGGGGCAGGTGGGAGATGGTAGATGGGGGAAGCCAGCTCCCCATGCGTATCAGCTCCCGCAGAGCCATATGCTCTCCTTGCTGCCTCCCACAGAGGCAGCCGCGGGGGAGGAGCCAATGCCTGGGGGAAGCCAGCTTAAAAGCCAGCTCTCTGTGCGTGCTGGTTTCGTGGAGCCACATGCTGCGCCTTGTGCTGCTGCCTCTGTATACATGGGGTGGCAGTTAGGAGCTGGTCTGTGCTGGGAGCCAATTTTAAACCGGCTCCCCTTGTGGACTGGCACCTGCCTGTTATCGCACAATGCTGCCTCTGATACAGAGGCAGCAGCCTAAGGTGATGGGGGCTCCCTGGGAATGGGGCCAGGAGTGCACAGTCTGCCGCCCTGTACCTCGGGATCATCGAATAATTCTGTAACTGAAAATATTTGGTGCAGTTACATGATTATTAAATTACATGACATCTAACATCCCTAGTATAAAAAATGTTTTAAAAAGGCAAAACACCATATAACCATGTCTAAAAAACAAAGTGGCCTAGAGATTTGATTGGTCATGAAAGCATCACAAATCTAAATTAGTACTTAATTGTATCAAGCAATTGCATGATATGGCATATCGGCAGGGCTATGAGGTTGCTTGTTTTTATTTCATCAAGCTGCATAAGTTAATACCACTGACAGGTGGGGGAACAAAGTGAAAATAGCAGAATTCCTATCTTTTAAGCCAGTGAGTAGGGGAAGTGGCAAATGCAGAACTGGAGAAGAGGCAAAGAGCAGAAATCAGGAAAGAAAGCATGGAACAGAAGGGCGTTCGTGGTAAAAGTTGGTGAACTAAGTCTCAAGTCCATACAATTTAGGCTTACTCAGTATTCTCCTTGATATACTTTTAGGCAGAATTATTGTCACAGTCTGAACATACATTTATTGTAGACAAATAATGATAGGACAGAATTGGTAAATTCTGGGGCACTGAGATGTTTGAAAATGAATGTCATTTTTACTGATCCCTTGTTCTGGTCCTTCAGTACCATTCTTTTAATGATATCTCAGCAAAGAGAATAGTCTGAATAGCCAGACAAGAGGGAGAGGAACAGAACGGGGAGGGAGAAAGCAGAGAAACAGAAGGATGGAGCAATGGCAGGAGCGGAACATGTAGAGGCTTCTAGCTACTTTAGTGATCATCTATATTAGACAAGCCTCAGACGAGTGCATATGCACCTCACATACTGCAGCCATTTTAAAATTCATAGATCTGTAGATTCAAGCCCAAAAGATTATCTGGTCTGACCTGCTGCGTATAACTGGCTATAGAATTTCATTCAGTTACTCCTTCCTGTATTGAACCCAGTAACGTATGTTGTCTATCCTGTTTCTCACAGCAATTCATCAACCACCACTACTCTTAACTCCCCCTCCGCCATCTACTACACCTCCTTTAGGAACATAACTAATACAATAACAAAGTGGGGTGTGACGAATGGGGGGTTATTAATATGGAGGAAGTAATTAAAATTTAATGGCCTGTTTTGTCAGAGCATCCCAGATGTTCAGTCCCTGTATGAGGGGACAGTTTCTGACTAAAGATTTTCCCCTTCCTATTTTAGGTGTTGTACAGGCAGTACCCAGGTTACATACAAGATAGGGACTGTAGGTATGTTCTTAAGTTGAATTTGTATGTAAGTCGGAACTGGTACATATTGTAGGGGAAGCTCTAGCCAAACATTTCTCCAGAGCTCAGTTTTATTCTCCCACACCTCACTTCCCTCAGTCCTTTATTCTCAAGCTGAGGTGTCTGCTGAGAAAAGCCGCTCCGCGTCTCCCTGGTCTGCTGGGGGGAAGCAGCTAGCGCGGGGTTGCCTCACCCCGTTTGTAAGTAGGGATCCGATGTAAGTCAGATCCATGTAACCCGGGGACTTCCTGTAGTTAGGTGGATTTACTGCTATAGTGTCCTTACAGGTCTCTGGCTCCGTCGATGATGATAACCAGAAGACTGCTTGCGTGTGTGCTCAATGATTTGGGCCCAATGACCATAGCAGACCCCAAGAGGGCCCCCAAAGACCACAAACCAGATAAGGATCAAAGGTGCCAGGCCAGGTTTATTGTTAATCAAAGTACAGTAAGAGTTGTCAGTAGACTCTACTGAATCACTACGCACATATACTTGCCACAATGGAATGATTCAATCAGTAGGAAATTTCCACTGGCCCCTAAGTCATAGAAAGACTGTCCCCCACTCCCCCCACCCCCCAAACACCACTTTATATACAGCTATACACAAATCACACCACACTGCTGACGTATCAGGTTGCCACCCTCTGATGCTACTTAGATACCACCCATCACCCTGTACCTCGTGGTTTGATTAGATCATCTCTGCATGCTGTCATTTTAGACCCTTTCCTGAACCTGGGTCTGTATCTGTGAGGAGTGGGTACCAAGGTCTTTTTTAATGAGCTGGTGGTACCATGTGCATTCAACTTATGACCGGTACCAATTATTGTTCTGCACCTGGGCCTATTACCAATTAGTGTTTTGCACTCTCAGCCCTGTTTGTGCCAAGTTCTGTCAGCAGGGGCCTGCCTCTTGCTCATAGCTTAGCTTTGCTTCCTGTGAGCCATATTTTGTCCAATGTTAGCAAGGCCTCAGGCCTCAGACCAGGCCTGTGCTGCAGGGGCTTATGTTTTAGGCTTTCATCTTACAATAGGTGTATAATGACCATTGTTGAGATATGCATCATGCAGCATTAGCCTTGTGAATATTAACAAGTCAGACTCTGGTTGGCCAGTGAGCAGAACCAAATAGTCTGTTTGCTTGGTTTCATTATCAGGATCATGCATTCATTTTGTGCTGTCAAAGCAATTAGCATACAGTCAAGCATGCATGTTTTTAAAAAATATTCTCTTACTCCTAGCTAAGGGTGGTCATCTGCTCACTTGCTTCTGCTCTTCCTTTCTTTGCTTGTCCAAATTTTCTTCCTCTGCCCAAGTCATCTTTTCTGTAGAGAAAGAGAACCAGGATGGGGGTCTCTGAGCAGGTGATCTTTAGAACTGTGCCAGATTGTGGGTTCACTTCTCAGGGATTCTTCAATTTCAGTTCACTTAAGGGTCAAACCACTTGATTTGCATGGATTTTCAGGTTCAGCACAAGTGTCATCTGTTTTTTTATTAAAACCATATGAGACTGCGATTTTTGCATGGCTTCAGTCAAAGGTGGGCTGCCCTAGAAAATGCTGAAACCTGAGGAAGTCTGAATCAGTGTCTAGGTCTGATCTTAATAAGTGACAGATAGGATGAACTAAAACTCTGGATTTAAATCCATAAATTCTGGGAGAGTTCAGCTTGACAACTTTATGGATTTGAGTTCATCACTAATGTCAATGAAAAACCACATGTAGGATCACGCTTGAAAATGTTAAGAAGCTGTCACTGAAGACAATCTTATGGCAAGTCTTTAGAAACACCTGTAGAGTTTCATGAGGTTTCTTGAGTTGTGCAACTTCTCTTCTAGAATTCTATACCTCTAAATCAGTGTTTCTTAAACTGTGTTCCGTGGCACACTGGTGTGCTGCGAGGCAGTTGGAGGTGTAACGTGGAGAACAACAGAATTCAAAATAGCCACCTTTAAAGGGGCAGGCAACCTTTTTGTTTGTTTGTTTTTGCTCAATAACTTCCCCTGACCCTTTTTTTCCTCAATAACTTTCCCCCCGACCCTTTTCCCTCCAACCTTTTTATTTCTCTTCTCAACAAAAAATCCTTGGTGTTCCCCATAAAAAAAAATATTGTTTGGTGTTCCTCAGTCTTAAAAATTTAAGAAACATTGCTCTAATTTATTCTTGTTGAGGTTCATGGCATATCTCTTTAATGCCATTCCTCTCTTCCTGTGTCTGACAAGACTTGCAACAAGAGCTTTGCTGGGTGGATCACAGAGGATGAATTTAGCCTTAAAAATGCAGAGTGGAATTAGACTCTCAACTCTGGGAAGAGTGCCAATCTTTAGATTAATAATAATTCAATTGTTTTAAATTCATTTATAATTGCATAAATGTTATTTTTTCTTGATTAAAGTTAATTAATACTATTTAATTGATTTGATATAATACAATAATGCTGCTGATTACAAAAAAAATGGATGCATTGTTGAGATGGCAAACATGGAAATAAAGCAGATTTCAAAGTTTTTCACCACACCAAGGTCTGAAAATAACTATATACCAAATAGCACAGCTTTTTTCAAAATTGGCAGCTACCATTTTAAATGAAGTAAATCAAGGAAAAAAACTGAACACCACCCATAAGAACACCTTGATTCTGCCCCCCAGTACAGTGACTTGCAATCTAGATTGCATAATTCTATTAAAAAGAACCTTATTATTTAAAAATAATATTTCTGCCTGAGACTTTTGTCTCCTGTTGTCAAAGGTTAAATTGAGATGTACTATCATGGAACAATATGTTTTTCTGTTTCTTGAATGGGCTTATCTTGTATATTTTAACAGCATTCTGGTCCTGAAACAATGCTGATCACAATTATTTTGACTCTCGATTTACTTTAATGATCTTTGGAACAGTTTAGACCCCTGTCCTGCTCCCCATGTAGTCATCTATTTAGCCAATCATCCACGAGGAGAATGTTGGACGGGATGTTATGTGTTTTGTTATTTTAGGTATGCGGTATGAGAGAGAAAATAGATGTGTGTAAGTGAGACAGTTTTGTAAGAGCCTATTGGCTGGCTAGGAGACACACCTCAATATTTGAATGTCAGCAGAAGGAGGAGGACACCACAGGAGTAGGACATGTGGAGACTGGCCAACTAGAGGTGGCTTAGCTCAGACTTGCTAAAGTTGCCAAGGAAGATCTGCAGAGACTAGTCAATCAGGGTTCAAAGATACAGGTTGCCAACAGAGGGGCAGAGAAACTAGATTGGGAACATCAGACTCCATGGTATATGAAAAATGAAGCATGTCCTCAGGATATGAAATAAGGTTTTCTGGGCCTTAAGAACAGTAAGCATTGCCCACTGGAGTTCATTGATCAGTTTTAATTGTAAACAATAAAACACAAGAACGTTAATTCCATCTGGAGCAGAGTTGTGGGGAATAGGCATTTCTGCAGGGAATTTGAAGAACACCTACCCTACCTATCAGTGGACCCCTGCTCCTAGGAACAGAGTCCTTATAATAGAGCACTGTGGTATCATGAGGTAAAATTTCTAAATGAGAAGTTTGGTGATGTGTCCAAGTGTCCAGCACTGCGTTCTAGAAACTCAGCGTCGAAATACCCATGTTCTCTGAGTCTTAAAAAATATATTGTAAAGAGACAGATATTCAACTATTTTAAACTTCTTGATTTATTAAGATTTCAAATTGACAGTAACCATTTAAAACTGTGTATATAGTTAAACAATTGATCTTACTAATAATCGCAAATAGGCTAATACTGAAGCAGAGTTAGTATTCTTACGTAATAGTTTAAAATTTTAAGGCCATAGAATTTCATCTCTTTACACCTGTATTGAGTCTAGTGTTCCCTAAGCTTTGCACTTGTGTGGCCATTCAAGAGAGATCCAAGTGCCACCCAGATAATTAGCAGAGTACCCACAGCTAGGTTTTTTTTCTACTGATAGTGCTCATCACACAAACCTCAATGCACAAAAAAATTATTCTGCACCTGAATGGAAAAAAATGGCACAGGGATGGAAAAGATTAGAGGGAACATCAATTGAGCCCAATAATTTTTATTGACTTACCGGTATTTCTTGTCTCCTATTTGTAATCTGAACGTTTCTAGTTATAAACTTCCAGCATTAGTTATAACTTCCAGCCATTAGTTATAATGCTTTCTTCCACTCGATTAAAGAATCCTTTAGGACTCAGTATTTTCTCCTTGTGAAGCTGCTTATACACCCAGGTCAAGTCACTTCTTGATCTTCTTTTTGAATGTTGTTTGTGTACTTTTTTGCATTTTGCTCGTCTGGGATAGTGAAAATACACCAGTTAGTTTCACTTCTCTGTACGGTCTGGTTTTCACATGCACGTACAACAATGTTGTTCTTTGGTCTTCAGACTCTGGAGGGTGTATTTTTTTATTTTTAATTTACACTTCACAAAATCATTTTAGTATCACCTCATTCCTTCCTTTTCTTTCACTAACAAAGCCTATGTGTTAGTCTGTATTCCTGGACAATACCTCTATAAAGTTAAAACTAGTACTTCTTCAAAACATGCCACAAATAGAAGCCTGTACTTTTTCTCATTAGTTACCTGCCTCTTTCTAGTAGTTTTGTTAATAACAATTGGAGGCCAAGAAGTTAGACTTATTCTTTCCACCTGTCTTACATTATTGTCTAGCTACTGCTCCTGTGTTAAAACAACCTCATCTCAACAGTCTTATTTTTGAAGATACATCCTTAATAATGGCCCTTTGGTGAACTTAAGAAATGGGGTGGGGGGAACAGCTTCTAAGTGCTGGAAAAATAAAATGAAATATCCATATATACACACGCACTAAGCTGTTTTCACTTCCAGTGATAGCAGTTCAATAATGAAGGAATTTTCCTCACAAAACATTCAGAGACAGCTTCCAACACTTCTAATTTAAATCAGTGTGTTTTAGAGATGTACTGCAGTGTGATACCATATAACAGCAACATGTCTATTATTTGAGCCATAATTCCAGATAAGCTATTAATTAACATAATAATTGCATCTGATTCTTCCCTGTTACATTGATGTGAATGATCATTTACATCAGCAGAATTAAAGAAGTTTACATCAGAATGAATCAGAGGAGAAATAGAACCAATGTGTTCTTCCAGGTTTATTGCATAGGGTAATTCCTTTATGATCTCTGTGACATGGAAACATAGAAAAAGGAATACTGTAGTAATATTTAATTAGTAAATAATTAATTGTTAGTAAAACATAAGCAGCATTAATAAGAACCTTTCCAGACATCCTTAACCCCCTCTGTGTGTGGCTATGCATGTGAATCACATGATTACCTTAATTATCAAGCACTTTTGACCACCTCACTTGAGTTCTGCAGGCTAGTTCCTTTGTCTAGGGCTGGATTGAACATTGCCCTGATCCTTCAAAGACTTAAGCATATGCTTAACTTTAGTCAGTGGGTCTATCACAGTGCATAAATTTAAGAACCTGAATTATTATTTTCAGGATTGGGACCTAAAAGTATAAAATTTGTATGGATGGAAAAAATATGTTAGGTAGTCTTTGTGGAGATGTTTCTGAGTTTTACTTTTTCCTCTAAGCCGTGTGCAGCTGAATTTGCAATAGATAATGTTTTCTGGCTTTCCAGGTGAAAGGACACAACAAATATTCTATTAATATACAGTTGTGAACATCCTAAAATGGAAGTGTGTCTCAAGCAGAATAAATGCTGCACTGTTGCATAAAAGTGCTGAGCTGTTGTATACAAGGGTTGCTGGCACTTATTAAGGGAGACATTTTTTGGCCAGCGAACTCTTTTGTGTTAGAGCCAATCTCTAGCCTTCTCCAGCAGCTACACCCGATCCTGTGCTTAGTTGTCCAATGACTGGAGCTGTCTAGTGTTTGTGATGTCCTGATAGGGAATGATAGCAGGTTCTTTCTAGGTTCTTTATTGTGAAGTGATATTTCTCTCTCTACCCTTAGGCCTTCCCATTCCTTTCCTCAGAGGGAAGCTCAGTGAGTGGAGTGACTTTGATTAAAGCAGAGCAGAAATATGCAAAGGGGCTTCAGAGTTTCGCATGGCAGAAGCAGGTGTTGCATTGGACAGGGGAAGCGTGGCCTTTGGAGAAATTTTCTTGGGACCTCTTGGAGAGTGATTGGCCTGCAAACAATAATGAAGACCTCAGGGTTATTCTAGTAGCAGTTATCTGCTAGACATTTTCACTAGCTGTAGCCTGTCAGGCCAAGAGGCAAACAGTAGGATCCATACTTTTTGGCAAAGTATTTTTCAGTTTCAGTGTCTTTAGAATCCCAATGAACAAAAATTGAATTGTCCTTCCCATACAGTGGTTTTTTTGTAATAACAGCAAAGAATTAAAAACGCAAAATATAAATAATGTGGTTGGCAATGTCCTGCAGCAGTTGGGTCTGCAAGGAAATGCACAATGGAATCCCCATTTGGGTACAGGTTGAATCTCTCTAGTCTGGCACTATTGGTATCTGACCAGTACCGAACCAGAGAAGTTACCAGACCATGGGAGATCAGCAATATCTAGCAGTATCACCAACACTTCCACTGATTATTGTCTCTTAGAAGACATGTTGGCTGTGTCTAGACTGGCAAGTTTTTCCGCAAAATCATCTGCTTTTGCAGAAAAACTTGCCAGCTGTCTACACTGGCCGCTTGAATTTCTGGAAAAGCACTGACGATCTCATGTAAGATCATCAGTGCTTTTCCGGAAATACTATGCTGCTCCCATAAAAGCCATGGACACTTTTCCGCAAAAAGTGCTTTTGCGGAAAAGCATCCTGCCAATCTAGACATGCTTTTCCGAAAATGCTTTTAACGGAAAAGTTTTCCGTTAAAAGCATTTTCGGAAAATCATGCCAGTGTAGACGTAGCCGTTGCGTATAGTAGACCTGAATAACAGCACAGAACACTGAGAGCCAGGACTAGTGCCTGTAAACAAACTTTATGGGACCCCAGGAAACTTAGCTACACCCATGATTAGTGGATGTCTGGCTCACTAAAATCATGCAAGACCACAGATGTTGTGGGGCCAAAGAGTGCTGGACTGGAGAGGTTCAACCTGTAGTTGACACCTGCTAACTTGGCCTTCCCTGCAGAGCTAACTTGTTATCTAAACTCAGATTAATGCCTCTTGAGTTTGCCTAGCTCAACTGAGAGCAGCTACACCATGAAATGGCACAGGAACAACAGAGTGATTTATAGCTGCTGATGAGTTGTGAACTCACTCCAGATGTAGCCTGTATCACTCCAAAGACAGCCAGCTCAAGTGGAAAGCACTAGCACAGTCAAGTCGAAGTTTTCTATGTGTGGACAGGACAACACCAGGTTTATAACTCAAGTGAACTCTACAGTGAAGACAAAGCCCATAGTCAGGCTGCAAAGAGCACTGTGGTATCCACCTGTCAAGCCTCTTTCCAATAGAGAACATTTTATTTTACTATTAAGTACTAGCAACTCTAAGAGCCTATGCAATATCCAGTTGCATCTGATTTATAGCTATAAGGGTCAGATAAGTGTCTCTCTGGCCCTCTGAAAACATATTAAAATGCTGGCTTTAAAGAGACATATCCACTTAAAATCATAGGTTGTAAACAACTTTATTAACCTAGGTTACTCTCATAGCACCTGAGAACAAAAAAAGGAAATCATTTTAAAAAAGCACTTTACTTGTTTCTAGGTATTGATGCCCTTGGCTTGCTTTTTGCATGTGCCTCAGCTTGGGTGGTGAAAAATCAATCAAGCCAGTTTCCTTTTTGTTTATAATCATTTCACTCTTTGAGTTCTCTGGGCTCTGATGGTTGAGTTTCAGACACTGGAGGGAGAATGTTTGTCTAAGCACAGGGCTTTTCCATTGGAATTATTTAGATTTTGATTTGAGGTTTTAGGGAAGCTTGAGTTTTAAACAAAATGTAAGCGTGGCCGGCAAGGGAAGGAACAGGCTATTTGAAGGATCAATCTGTTCAGTAAACTTATGTTTGTAGCTGGTTGAACTTGTTTTGCTGGAATAAAATTGGTTATTAAATTGCCAGTAAATTAGCAGAGAGACACATTAGCAACTGTGGTGCAGTTATTAGGACACTAGCTTGGGGCTTCAGAGACAGGAGTTCAGTTTTCTTGCTCTGCCAATTGTCTGCTCTGTGACCATGGGCAAGTCTCAGTGCCGTGGTGTTTCACGTGCACAATGGAGATAATAGCATTGCCCTGCCACACAGGAGTGTAGTGGGGTTAGGAAAATACAATAAAGATTCTGAGGTGCAGACAATGTGGTAATGGGGCTATATAGTATCACAGATAGATGATCATTAAATGCAGTACACCAGCAAATTAAAATGATAGCATTAGAGTTACATGAGTAAGGAGGGTATTATGAATTAGTCTTTAAGACCCCTGTTCAGCAAACCACTTAAGAATATGCTTAACATCAGGCACATGCTTAAATCCATCCCTATGAGGCAAAAGCACATGCTCAAGGCCTGTGGAGGTGCCTTGTTGAATTGGGACCTAAATATTGGAATGTTGCTGGAACACCTACAAGAGAGAATGCAGAGAAGGAGAAAAGGAGAGACTGATGCAGCAATCAAACGATGCACAAGTCAGATGTGGAGCAGAGTTAGATATTGCTATTTATTTTTAAACTGAGCTCTCTGGGGTAGGGACTGCATCCTAATGTGTGTGCTGGAAATGCCTAGTGCTTTATTATCAAAATAGGACTAGGAGTATTATTAATAATCCCAACTGGGCCTCAGAGTGCTACCAGAATGTAAATAAATAAATCCACCTGACACACATCCTAGTCTGGGAGATGATATAATCAATGTCCGATTGGACTGATGCTTGATAGGATTTATGAATCAGCACTTCCCCTTATGATCTAATGCTTTCCTTTTCACAGGGAAGCAAAGGGAGAATAGGTTAGTCTCCAATTAACCTGACTTCAGTATATTCATTAGTAAGTGAAATCAGCCCAGAGTAGTCCAAGGAAGAGAAAAGTCAGCAAAAGGTTAAATTTTATAAAGAAAGCCAAGAAAACTAAGATGCAGTTGTTCAGAGGTTAAGGAAAAGGTCACTTGTAAACTTCATGGATTGAAAAAATTGAATTTTTACAATTTCTTGTATATCATCAGACAAGATTTAGAGTAAGTGATGTGTGGGTATGTAATGCCTTCATGAAAGCTAATGATTGTGCAGGGTTGTGACAGAATTCAGAGCCTGGAGAAGGGGATATCTCAAGTGAATGCCCATGAGCCAGGGTCATGGTTGACTCAAAGTCAGTTTGCAAAAAAATCTATGCAGGGGAATGTCTGGCCTAAGCAATTGAGCTGTGTTTATCAACAGGCGTCAGAAATGGGCTTCTCACCAGTAGCTACCTTAAGCTGTGTTGGAAGTAGCTGACTTGTTCATGTAGCTAAGGATGACGTGCTCAGTGTTGCTGAGCACACCGAACCCCTCATTCTCCCAAATGTCTGACATGCTGTGCTACAAAAGCAGTTGGACTCCACCGTCTCTTTTCAACAGCCCACGGAAGAAGAGAGGATTTTAACAACCATTGTCAAAACCATCTCATTTGCCTCATGGAGAAAGGGCTTAAGGAATGTATAGCATATGGGTGTGATGTCCATTCCTGCGTCATCGCTTGCACATCTGTTGTCTGGTGAACTCTGCTGTGTGTCAGAGTGCTGGGACTTTCCTGTATGTAACACCATCCCCTAAAATTTACTCCACTACGCCTACCTTTCTCACCCTCCTGTGCCCACTATACCCGCAGCCCTGCCCTGGCCCTGTCAGTGAAATTCCTCTCCCTTTTCTTTCCATTTAGCTTGCTCCCTCCTACTGAAATCCATTCAAAAACACATTTTCTGCCAGCCCTCTCTGTGTGTATCATGTCCACTCCCCAACTCTGTCGCTCTTGTCTGTTGAGATTTCAAGCAGGGATTGGGCCTGCTTCTTTTCTACACTGTGCCTAGCCCATTGGGGCCATGCTTTTCGGGGGCCATATGGCAAATATGTTTAATAACAAGAGCACTAAATGTCATAGGCCAAGGGATAGGGCACTGGACTGGGAGTCAGGTGACTTTGCAATTGCTTAATGAATCAAACCTGAGGTACATCTGGTCCCGTGTCCTATCTGATAGCAGCCGGGACTAGATGCTCACTCACATGAAGGTTTAAGAATCCCACAGCAAGCAGATATGGAATAATCTGTCCCCTACACCAGTACTTTCTGGTCTCTAATAGTTAGGAATTGGTTAACATCTGAATCATCTGGCTTAGTAATGCCTTTAAATTCAGAATTAGTAGCTAACTAAAGTGAGGAACTGGGGGGTTTCTTAGCCAGAAAAATTGACCTAAATCTAGTGTATATTTGAAAGAATGTCTGTTCAAGAACTCTCCCTAAACAGTAAGAGCCAGGACTACCAAATTCAGTATACCGCTTCCTTTTATCATAACTTACAGCAATGTAAGGGTTTAGTTGTGCCAGGAAAATGGGATGTGCCTGGAATGGGATTGCAGGAGACAGAATCACTTGGCAAGTGAAAGAGGCTGGCTGGGGGTGCATCCCTCCCCAGTCTGAGTCTTCCACTCTCCCCAGCTGCCCATTGAGGGGGGCTGAAGCTCTCTCTCCACCTCCCTCCCCCCCCCAATTCATGCAGGGTATTGCTTGGCTGTTCCCCTTCATCAGGGAGACAGGGGATAGTTCACAATTTGCTGCATTCCTTACTTTGGCTAGCCCTGGTACGATTCTTGAGGGGGAGGGAGGGCGGGCTCTCCACCTTTCTCCCTACAGACACCCACCCATACTTCTTGTCCCTGCCCAAAGCCCCTCCTCACTCTCCAGACCTAACTCATGTACTCCCTATCTCCTTAAACCTCTGACTTGAGCCCCTCCTGAAGGACCGGAGCAATGCCAGGTAAATATGCTAGTAGTTGTATATTGTAGACCAGATCCTCAGCAGGGTGTGGCTCCATTGACTTCATGGAACAATGTTGATTTAAATTAGATGAAGACCTGGCCTCAGAGTTTATTTAACCACAAACTATCAAGCTGAAAACATTGATTAGTGCCGCCTGGGCTTCTGCTCACTGTTTTTGACCTGTGGAGTCCTCTTGTGTAAACACACACTCTTTGGTTAGTGAGAGACATAATGATCATCTGATTTCATAAGATGAAATCAGGTTTATTTAATAGGCCTCTCTGAGACCGTTTCACCAGCAGCAAGTCAATGATGATGATTCTTATCAACCATATGCTAGAAAGGACTTTGTGATGTGACCAGAAACATGGCTAAAATGAGCAGTAAAACTAGCAATGCCGTGTAACATAAAGTTATAGGGTTTGCATTCACCTGCAAAGAGATTTCAAAGTAGTTCTTTGGAATGATTTGTGCCATCATGTAATTTGTACCTATACAACAAGGAGACTGGGGCGGGCCTGTTAAGTTTAAGGAGGACTGAGAGTCAGGTGAGATGGTCCCCACCTGGCCCTTGTGATCTCAGGCACTCGCTTCTCCTCACTGAGTGTCTGTTTCCTCATCTGTAAAATGAGGGTGATTGGGCTTTGAAAAACCCAATGACCTCCTCACCCAGGAGCTTTTACTGGATATAGCCTAGGGGACTACTGATTCCTTCTCTAAAGAGGGTGAGGGAGGAAGCAGATCGCTCCAGGCACTGCTCATTATTTTTAAGGCTGGAGAGGAACAGAGTGTCTGGAGCTGCTACTGTGATGGTTTGGAACTTCTGGGATGCCAACTGAGGTGCTGAAGTTACCACTGATTCAGCTTATTCTGCTAGCCCTATTCCACGTTATCTGGATTTGCTGAGCCATGCACTAAAAGCATTCTCCAGCAAAGCACACAAGAAGAGCCATACCCTGCTGCAGAAGGTACAGAGACTGAGATCAGTTCTGGGAAGACCCGGGATAAGGGCCTTGCTGCAGCACCCAGCAGTTCACCACCCATTAGGGTACACACCCAAAGTTATATGGTGTTCACCCTCAATGTGGAGGAAGGTATCCACAGCCTCTAAAATTACATACATTGGATGATGATAAAGACAAGGAAGAAGTTTCTTAACTACTAAAAGGTATATTTTAAGTGAGTAGCAAACAGAACAAAGCAGATTACTATTAAAATAGTACAAAGCACGCAAGCTAAGCTAGGTTCACTGAAGAAATTTGTTACAATAATTTCCCTCCCAATATATTGTTTCAGGCGGAGTCTTTCACAGGCCAGGTACTTTCCACCCCCTCTGCAAAGAGTTGGGTTCAGAATGTGTTTATTGGATGGTAGAAAAAACTAGTTGGGGTAGCAGCACTAATTGTTCTAGGGAGAAGAGCAGCATTCATTGCTTTGGGGGCTATGGAACTGATTTTTATTTTGGGCAGAGCAGAACTGATGGAGGGCAAGATTGGGTCCCCCCAACCCAGTTGTCTCATGATGGATGAGGAAGAGACTGAGATTTTTTTCTTCATCGGAGGCAGAATCCCCGCTGGCTTGGCACCTGAGATTGCATCTGTACTTAGTGGGGCCTTTTGCAAATAACTCCTACAAAACACTAAACATGTTGGACTCCATTTGACTTCAGTGGATGTAGCAAGTGTTCTGGATCAGGCCTTGGTTCATGGAATCAAAGCAGTGTGTGTAGGTCTCCAAGCACTGCAGGCATGATCTGATTTTTAAGAATGACCTTGGAAACCCCTGAAAATAGGAAGCAGTTAATGGAAATAGTAACTGAGTCGAGTTCTGGTATTTTCAAGGTATTGTCAAACCAAAAATGAAATGCTGTGACTTTAAATGGAAATGCAGGTGGTTGGTGAGAAATGAAAGAGAAGAAGAGCAGTGAAAAGCAGAGTTAACATCCTCCTAGTGTGTTACAAAGATACCGATATCCTTGTCACTTATTAAAGTTTTATTTTGTTCCCCCATGAACAAGGCAATTAATTATTTAGAATACTAATCAATCAGGGATTAGATGTACTAATCAAACACATTCTAGCTGCTAAGTATTGCTCACTAAAGACATTGATCAGCTGTGGGATGCTCTGTAGACCACTGAGATGAGTATTTTACAGACAGTGTGCTTTAAACCCCCCTGAGGTCAAATCCTTGACACCATCCACTGGCCCATGCAGATGGTTGAATGCCAGCCCATCTGACAGACTGTAATTGTTTTCCATTCTGATGCCCTTTACACAGTCATCAGGGGATCAAATTTCGGAGTGAGGCAGGAAAGTTCCTTGAACAGCAAGCAGCTAATGGATTGAAAATGAGCCTCTTTATGTTATGTTAATTATTTTGCTAGTTTATGTTGTTGGAACCCCAAAATGGATTATTGAGGTCTAGTTTTAAGATCTGACCACTTCAATGTCTCCTTTGTGACAATCCCTACTGGGTGCTATGATAGGCAGTTAAAGCACAAAATAACTGGGCACCTTTCCATTTATTTTTAGCCTTAACTATATTCCTTGCAATTCTATGCTGGTCCTTTCTGAGGAATAATTAGAACAACTTAAGAGTAGATTCCTGATAAATAATTGAATAAGAAGGCACATTGTTTGCAGTCACAATGTGATTGCAAAATTAGGCTTCTGCATAGCAAGTTGCTATACGATTTCTCCTTATGTTGATCCCTGTGGTAATTGGAATTTCAATTATTCATTTTCAATTACAAGCATGGCATGATGATCACAAATGTCATTAAGTATTAAATTATATCTAATGATGGATGAATTCTTTTTATGGATCATTTCTTTATTTAATGCTATCCTTTTAGGGCAGAGCTTTTAAAATTTTAAGAATTTGGTGACTGCTATTTATGCCTAGTAGCTGAGACCTACTGTCATGGACACCACCCAAGAGCAGCCAAGGTTTTTGTCTTGGTGGTGGAAAAAAAAATGAGCCAAACACACATCTCGGATTCAGATGCTTTCAAGTGTAATTTAACAAGGCAAGTGAATAGAGTAAGATATTTGCTTTCTTCCTCACTTCAGAAGATGATCTCCTTCTGCCCGTAAATGGGTCCTGTCTTGTACTGCCCACGCACCAAGTTCCTAACATCAGCATGTAGTAGTGTGTGGAATGTCATAGGAACATAAGTCGATGGGAATTCCCATACCGGGTTAGACTACTGGACCATTCATGTCAATCCCCGTTAATCATATGGGAATAGCATACAGATTTAGGGCCGAACCTTTGAGTAGCCTTGGTCCATGGAAATTTGTGGGCATTGAAAGCACTATGGAGCTTGCCATGTCATACTCTCATTGACTACATCAGAGCTATAGTGCTGGCTACTTTTCTCTTTTTATGATCTTTGTACTCGGGGTACCCCTCATCGGAGTGTAAGTAAAGTAACTCCCTCTCAGCGATTCACTTTACCACTACTCTGTGCCCTCATCAGCAGCAAATGAATAATGGGGATTACTTAGTTGGTGCCTATGCAAGTCTTGGAAGCTGATGCTATACAGATATTAATGAATAAGTCTAAAATCATCATGGTGAGGTGAGTCCTATTATCTCTTTATAGAGACATGTTGGATTGAACCTGTGACCTTAAGGAGTTAAAGCCATATGCCTCTACAACATGAGCTAAGAGTCAACTACTTTTCAGTTAAGGCTATGAGCAGACTTCATTCTTCCTTGCCAGTGATCTCAGTGTTACATGCTTCCCTCAGCTGAGGGAGCAGGTCCCAAGCTTCTTAGACCTCCCCAAAGTGCATCCCGGAAGAGCCCCCACTTGTAGAGCTGACAGATCCAGGTCATCAGCATGTGTGATTGATCTTGCAATCTTAGGGGCTAAAGCCATGTGCCGCCACTGCATGAGCTAAAGTAGCTATCAATGAAGGCTGTAGAGCAGATTTCACTCCACCTTGTCAGTGGTCTCAGTGCCTCTGGGTTACACCTATTTTATACAACAGAGAAATGAAGTGACTTGCCCAAGGTTGCACAGTGAATCAGTGGCAGAGCTGGGAATAGACTCAGGATGTTACACCTTTCAGGCAGATTAGTTCTTTCCCACCTTCCCTTAATTTCATGTTCACCTGAGGGGAAAGAAGGGTTCACTCTCCACTGCTTGGTTAATTCAGCACTTCAGAATTAGGGGATAATTGTTTTATAATGCAGGATTTTATCCCCTGTGGTTTGATTCTCTGAGCAGCAAGCATCTCTTTCAAATACACACCAGCCATTCCACAGCCCAGGTCTCTGATTCCTGCCTCCCCTTCTCTTGTTCCTTCACTCCCCCTCAGGCTTCATCTTCCCCCCCCCCCCCGACTTTATCTTAGGATCTCTCCATGTCACAACTTGAATGCCTCCCTGCTCTTGTTGCTATCCCTTTGATATCCCTCCCTCCCCCAATGGTTTGTTTATTAATTGGCTCCTAGCCTGGACTTTGGTTCCTGTCTTTCTCAAACCCAGTTCTCAGTGCCTGTAGCAGCAGCGGGGAATCATCCATCACTCTGATCGCACCTTTGCTCCTGCATGGCACTGCCTTTCACAGCATTGCCAGCAGCATGATGAAACTGATTAGAATTGTACAATCCTAGTTAGTTTCGTGTTGCTGCCAGCACTTCCAGGAAATTGCTACTGTGCAGATTGCACAGATACGATCTCACCTTAGCTGATGCATGATTCTGCAGGATGTTTTCTCATTCAAGTGAGTGGCAAAAACACAGGAGGGCAGGGGGATTCCCTTAAGGCTCAGGATCTTAAACAACCCCCTGCTCACCTCGTCCCATGCTGGTATACATCTTCGTGAGGCATCGTCTTTCCAGCCTGCTGACCGAAGGGCCTGGGATTTTAGCTGTAACGAATGTATTAAACCTCAGAAATCTTAAAGATAAGATAATAAAAACAAGTGAGAGGAGGCTGGTTACAGTCTGTCCTTGGTGTGAGGCTCCTGCTTTTGTAGGATCTGCAGGTGGTCCTGAATTATTAACTAAATCTGATTTCTGGTTGTAAATTACCTGCAATCAGTTAGTAAAAAGACTTGGGTGTGATTGCAGATAGCTCAGTGAAAACTTTTAGCCAGGGTTCAGCAGTGGCAGTCAGAAAAGTACATATTTTAGTGCCTCCCCTCCCTAGAAAAGATTGGTACTGCATTCAGGTCCTGTCTCAACAGGCAGAAATAGAAGAGATCCAGAGAGAGCTTATGAATATGGCTAGACTTGAGGAAATACTTCATATGAATAAAAAGGAAAAGAGATGGGCACTGTTTAATGTATAGAAAAAAGAACAAGAGGGGGATTTGAAAAGACATACAAAATAATGAATGGTATAATGAAGGTAAATCTGGCTCCCCCTTATAAATTTGCTCTTAACACAAAAACAAGAAGGTATCCAATGACACTGAATGGCAACAAATTTAAGACTGATAAACTGACTTTCTTGCAGTGTGTCATTTAACCCATGGAATTCTTCGCCACAAGATATTGACCCTTCATATAGTAGAAGTAGAGACCAGGTTTAGTGTTTGGCTTCAGATCTGATGGTATCTGTAGTTTGGCAGGATTTGGAAAACATGTTCAGTCCTTTTCATCCCGGTACCAACTACGTCTCCTTCACCATGACATCTGTGCAACTCACAAACGTTAATGAACATTTCTGTGTGGTGCAGAATATTATTATCCCTCAGTTACAGATGAGGATCAGTGACCCAGATGGTGGAAATCTGCCCCTGAATAGTGGGGTGATACAAGAGTTATGTACTACTTAAATCCCCCACGCAGAATTTAAGTAAGCCTTAAGTGGTACATAGACTTTGTGCTGGCTTTTTCCCCAGGAGTGAATTTTACCCAGAGAGATTAGCCTGGAGTCTGGCAGGAAGCGCCTAACAGAATTGTGTATTGAATACAGATTAAATGAGTGTTATCCCAGCACCTTAACTGTGAAGCATCCTCCCACTGTGTTCTCCTTTTGGAATAATGAGAAGTGAAAAGGCACCGTATGTTGAAGAGAGCAAGAGAATTTGGTTTAAATGTAAGTACAGTGCATTCATCCCTCTGCCTTTTTTACATGGCCGTGATCCCTATAGTGTCTGAATGCCTCTAGGAATTATTATTGTGAGTTTGTTATTGTAAGTTTGACGTTTTTCCTCTCTTTTGGATCCCTCAACTCCCATTGGACGACTATCACTGATGAGTGCATAGTTGAGAAATTAGGCCAATTCTGGTAAGGAACACTCTCCGGCAGTGGCTGTATGTGAGGTCTCTATTTCCATCAGTGCCGACACCAGATCTTCTTCATGGAGATAACGCTCGATCTCAAAGTGTCAGCAATAAGCTGACAATAAGTCTGATGTAAGAACCTGGCAAACCTGCCCCTTTCCTGCTGTTTATCTTGATGTGCTTCAGAATCTAAGCTTCTCATTGAACCAAAAAAGCTCTAATCTTTATCATTACAAAAATAACATCCAAAATGTGACCAGAGTGTGTGGTGTGACATTGGTGTCTGCCGGAGTCTGCAGACAGCTTGAAAACATAGCTCTGAAAGAAACATGAATTGTTTCTATTTCTTCTCAGCGGATGCTCATTCTGAAATGCAGTGTAGCTGAGATTTCCAAGAAGCTGAAGGGAGTAAGGTGCCCAACTCTCATGGATTTTGAATGGGAGTGGTATGCCTAGCACCCTTTGGACATTGTAACCTTAAATGTCAGCATTTGAACTGTGTCACCACTGGTCATAGATCACAAGAAAAAAGGAGAATTATGCTATCCATGAGTAGCACCTTGAAACGTGTTGTATAATGTTACTGCATACTTGAGACCCGTAGGTGCTGTCACAATATAGTCACGTAGTGGATTGTGGGCAGAGAAACAACGTTCTGTTGACTCATTCAGGGCTGAAAAGTTGGAGAGAAAGAAAATGTCCTTGAAATACATTGACTTGAACAGCTTAATTGGAGACATTCCAGAGAAGAGAAGAGTAATTTGGACATCTTTGTCTGAAGAAGTTTTATGTTAGATGGGAACGTTTTCACGCCTTGTATTAGAGATGGGGTTTTTGAAAGTTTACAGGATGTCAGAGTAAGCAAAGGCACAAGGGAGCAAATGAATAAGTGAGTGGATGAGCTCTTCTTTCTCATCTGTTTTCTGAATGAATGCAACTACTGTACTTATAGTCCAGCTGGGAAGCAAAATTAAATTGTCTGGGTACTTGATGGCCTACTGTTTTTAGAAAGCTATTAAGATGCGATGCTATCTAGTAGACAGCCTCCTTGACCCTCTTTAGCTGGCTCATCTAGTGGCTCCCCCGTTGACTTCATCACTGTGCAGAAGGCAGCAAACCAGGGGTGACCATGTTTAGCATTGTCTTCCACTAAGTGGCTATTTAGTGAGCAGCTGAGAGGAAAAATGTTAGGCCGATTCCTCCATTCTGCCCCCCTCCACTTCTGGAATATTTTGTGAGGGTTGTGTTGTCTCTGAGGAGTACCGTGGAGGAAGAGGACATCTGATACAAGCATGATCCTCATTCACTTGACATCTTCAAAGTGTGAAGGGGAAAAAAGCAGCAAATGCAGTTTTAACATAGAACCAGGCCGCACTTTCTGAGCCAGACTGATCCAAGGGTAAATTACATCTCCCTGCACTGGCTGTTCTCACCGTGTCTCGCATGATTCACCCCAGCAGAAAGATGGGAGTGTTGGAATTGCTGCTCTTTTTCAGGCTAATCCCTCAGCAGGGAAGGGAAGCTTTGTACAATGGGCGAGCTTCTAAAAGAGCCCTGTGGGTGGAGGCTGCTGAATCAGATCATCACTTGCCTTTCCCCTTCCCAGCCAGTGGCAAGGGCTTTTTGAACCCTGCTAGATCTGTGTGGCTCTCAGGGGAGGGAGAAAGTATGGCCTCTTTTTTTTTTATTATTATTTTTTTACACAGCTGCAACCTGCCCTGGATCACTGGGTTGACCTTCCTCCACCAGGTTCCATAGAAAACTGGCCCTTTGTGTTCTTGTCTGTAATTCAGGCATATTTCCTAAGAATAATTAAATTTAAATGCAATGGACAGAGTTCACCATTACTTGTTGAACTTCTTACTCCCTCCCTTCAACATCATGTTATTAATCATAACTGAAGAACTAGTGACACAGCACAAAAGTGCACTAGCATCCAGGTTCTAGTACAAATCAACAGACACACCCACTTCTAAGTACAGGCACTGATGTACTCTGAAACGGAGCCCCGAGAGTGCCATGGTGGGCTTCCAAGCACTTCCTCTCAGTTACTCCAGATCGAAACACGTACAAGTGAGACAAAGATGTCAGCACTAATAATTTCCATCTGGGATGTAAAAATCAAGCTGCTTCCTCTGACCTCATCATCACTTCTACAGATTCGTCAATGGAAACTTACATTAAAATATTGATGCACGAGGCATATAGAACCAAGATAATTCTTCTTGAGTTGTATTGTCTCTGGAGTGCTGAAAGCAGTAAAAAATTCGTTTTGCTACTGAAGCTAGTGG
Source organism: Pelodiscus sinensis (assembly GCF_049634645.1). Classification (NCBI taxonomy): domain Eukaryota; kingdom Metazoa; phylum Chordata; order Testudines; family Trionychidae; genus Pelodiscus; species Pelodiscus sinensis. Next base: position 315,514,058 of record NC_134711.1, read on the forward strand.
ATTGGGCATAGAGGGCCATATCCTGAGGGCTTTCATCATTTCCTGCTTAGCACATGTTCCAGGGAAAATTCCTACTGCAGTCCATTCTTTAACTTGAGTAAAGATTTCAGATTGTAAGCTGAGAAGCAAATACATTTTGTAAGAAGAGATTGTTTTTTTTTATTGTCAACGACACTCCAGCCTAGTATCATCTCCTAACTGCACTCAGATTTCAGAGGATATTCTGAATCCTGTGTGAGCTTTCACAATCGACGTGCATTGTTCTGTGTAACTGTGGATGAGAGATGCGTGTCGCTTTTAGGAGTCACGAACTAGAATTTTCAAGTGTACTGAAATACATTTGCTTGCTTAAAGAGCTGAAGTGTGAAGGCACATCTTCTCAGAGACTGAATGAATCCCTATGCCGATAATACTATTAGAGTGGCATTTCATTTGGTGTGCTGGACTAGAATAGGTTAAATGTAATACTTCAGGAATGTTGTAAGTGCACAGTCTGGTGATCTCCAGATGACTGATTGATGAATCAGACTCAAGTTTTGTTGTTTCAAAAAGCCCAATGCTTCCTGCCAGGGGTGGTTTCCTCTTGTTTCTTTATTTTTGTCTTCAGTCAATGCCGCTGAAAGGGCATAAAGGTTCACCTTAAGGGGAATGTGGACAGATACCAGCCAGCCATTAAAAAGAATCCTTTTCAGAAGAGATGAGAAGAAAAAGCAAATGGCAACAGGTCCCTCCAGTCAAATTTCTGGTTAAATACTTTCATGGGGGTGGGAAGGCCAAGTTCGGACACTTGTGCTTAGAGCAAGCAGCTCTTTTCAAACTGGTATTTTTCAATATAGTTGTTTGCACTGAATCTGCACAACAGCCCAGATCTTCTGATCTCCTGAGCGGATGAATGACTGGCTTCTTCATCTGGCTCTGAACCCTTCACACAGGATTTCTAAACCATTATTTGCAAAGAGCAAAGCTGCCCCTTAGCACAATGTCCTCCAATGAACCAAAAGGAGAACTGGCTTCACTCTGAAATGAGCCCATTGTTCTGGCACATTGGAATGCTGCAACATCTGCTTCAGATGCTCCTTTATTTTATTTCTCCCCACAGACTGTTCTTTTTAAGAAACTAACCTTAATTCAAATCTCTGAAAAACCTGTCTCATGGTCCTGGAAGAGGCAATGGAAGTTGCTTATCTGTTGTGTTTGTGTAAGTTTTCTTATCTTGAATAGCTAGTCATACATTCAAATGCATCAGGGTTTCTTATCATCCTCTGAGCCAGATTCTGATCTTGGTTAAATCAAAGGAGCTCCATTGAAGTTCATTGATTTACACCATTGACTCGGTTGGCTTCAACAGAGCTACACTGATTTACACTTGCTGATGTACCATATTACTACTATACCAACTTGTAGGAAATGAAGCCATGTAGATAATGATAGGGTTTTATTCCAAGATAACACAGACGTTGTATATTTTATTAGAGCTTCAGCTGTATTGATGCCCAACATAATCTAACCTTTCTCTCCCTTTCTCTACATGGATTCAGTTTCACAGAAGTAATAAAACAAAGTGAAGAAGAAGAAAATGCCCCCCATAATGTTATACAAATGAAGCCCTTTAGAATAGTAGTTTTCTCTGAAAACTTAGATCACCAGCTTGAAATAAGGTGCTGCTGTTATTAAAACATTTTCTAAGCTATGCATAAAATAAAATAATTGCCAGCTTGTTGAAATAGTGTATCCTTGTTGCAAATATGATACAAATCTGACAGCATTCCTTTAATTAAACAGAAATATAACAAAAGCTCTGTTAATTGGCATGTTGGAGAAATGTGAAGGTGCTGGTTAATCAATTATCCTGGTTAACTGAGAGTTAGACTTTACCAATGGATTACCAGTCTTCAAAGAATCAGAATACAAGAAAATGAACAAAGTATTACACAGCATACAGGTAGTCACCAATCCAGCGGTACTGCACTGCAGAGTGGTTGTTTCTTGAAGTACGTTGGTGTACACAGGTGTAGTTTAGGTTATCTTATGACTCTGCATGGGCAGCACATGGCACCCACCAGGAACACTTGCCACTAAAATGATACCGAACATTATTTAATCTTTCTGTAATTCAGAAGGCACTTCAAGATCATGCAGTGCCTCAGGATCATCATTATCGCTGTAGATGCAGTAGGGGTCGGAGATTGGGATGAATCTGTAAGGACCCTATGACATATCCTGGAAGCTGCTTTTTTAAATAAATCCCTGATTTCAGTTTGCTTACTTGTCTTCTGCTTCATTTGCATAAAAGTAGAGGCAAGAAAGAGATATCAGAAATGCTAGTTAATTGAGCTTTCTGATTAATTGAATGCTGGGTAACAGAGCTTTTACTGTAAATAGAAGTTATTGTAGTATCCCAGTACTAGATGTAATTTCCTTTTTGGCTCCACTGAGACTTCTCTGCAAAGAATTGTTGTCTGATCGGCTTCAAAAAGGCAGGAATTGAAGCTAGCTGTAGAGACATATGCAACCTAGGTAGTTCAATACATAGAAGTAGCTCTAGCAGGAAGTGAGAAATAATCGAAAGGAACTGACAATGTATGAACCTGGTCCTGTGTGGCATTCACACTCAGACTGTGGTGTAAATTGGCATCAAAGAACAGATGCTGTTTACACCAATGAAAATCAGGTGGAGAAGAAATTTGTGATGGAGGTCGGTCGAGGCAGGGGTCCCTTCTTTTGCTGGTTTTGGACCTTTTATCAATTGTCCTTTGTCCTAACCAACGTAGGGGCCTGTGTCAGGGATCAGCATTACTCATCCAGAGCTCTCTCTTGGAGGAATTGCCTTATTGGTTGCCTGGTGAAACAGCACAGAACACTTTGGTATCTAATGTTGGCTGGGATGGTCAGCATGCCTTGTGTTACTCTTCTGCCTTCTCTTAGGAGTCTTCCGAGGAAAGGCCCCAAAGAAATAAAATGTCTAGGCAAAGAGGAGAGGAGTTGGGGAAGGCTGATCTTTCTGTTCTCTACAAGAAACACACTCACACAAATAGGCAGCTGAACTGACCATCGTCAGCAGAAGACTCACCAATTTCCATGGCAGTTAATGGTGTAAAGTGCTGTTCATAATTCAGACAGTCTGCAGCTCAGCAAAAGAAGACACAGAAAAGTAAGGGTGGCGTTATTACAGCCAAGAGAGCCGACAGCCTCGCCAGGCCTGTGGGAAAGATGGGAAGGGTAGGCTTGGTGCTCCCAGGAGGGGCAGGCCCTTGGCTGGAAGGTGCAGGGTTGAGGGCAGACACCCCTCCCTGCCAAACGGAGAACTCTGCCCCTCCCAGATATTGATGTGAATAGTTAACTGGTTATCGGTAAGCATCACCTTTAATGGGTGATGCTTACTGGTTCCAGTTAACCAGTGGGGGTTGGAGCAGCTCCCCAGCACTCTCCTTCCACCTGCCACCCCCTTTGGTCAGTTAACTGGTGAAACATTACGGTTAACTGATTAAGCAGGGTTTTACATCCCTTCTCCCAGCCCTCAGCACTGCCTCTAGCAGGCCACATGGTGCTCCAGTGGTGATTTAAAGGGCCTGGGGCTTCTGGTGCCACTGTTGCCATGGTAGTGGTAGTGGTGGCTGGGAGTCCTGGGCCCTTTTGAATCACTGGGCCCTGGAGCAACTGATCTTTGTTCAGTGCGTGCTGAGAAGTTCTTGGAAAAAGCTCTTCTACACCTCCTTTCATGGGCACTGAAACTGCACTCTGCTAAACGGCTTGTAGGGATAAAATGTATATGTGTCTGTCTGTCTGCCCGTCCATCCTATCTGGTGTATCTATCTTCTGTACTGTGTCCTTGTACAGCATCTTCTCTCTGGCAGTTTCCAACCACTCTACACACGTTTAATTAATTAAGCTTCACAAACCTGCTCTTGAGTAACTAAATAGCGTGTTAATTAATCCTTGGCATGTATCTTAATCTTTACTCCTTGAATAGCTTTTCATCTTAGAAGATTGTCAAGTGTTTTGCAGGCTGTGGGCCCAAATGTGAAAACAGGCACTTTAATCAGGTGCCCAAATCCTGTATTATGGCTGCTCCAATCAACACTGAATCACTCTAGCAGTCTTTCATTAATAACAGCATTTTAATCATCATGTTGCACTCACCACACCTACCGACCGCACCTTTCATGGATGGCTCTCGGGCTACACAGAAATAGGGAAGTAATGTTAATCCTAGAGTCACAGAAATGTTAGTCCTAGAGTCTGATTGCTATCCCCATATATATTTGGAGTAGTAGTAATATTATTCCCTATCAGGGAAAATGTGATTCCAGACGTTTAAGTGAGGTGCCTCAGTCACATACAGTTCTCATTACCATGATGGAGAATATAACGTAGGAGTGAATTCCTGCTTCTAATGTAGCCAGTGAGAGGTTTGCCATGGACTTCAGTGAAGCTAGGATTTCACCCTAGGCCTTCTGACTCCCAGTTTTCTGCTCTAACCATTAGTCCATGCTGATTGCCAAAGTGCTATGTTTAGGGCATGATCCAAGATCTACTGGCGTCAGAGTGGTTGTCAAAGATAGGGATGTAAAATTTCGATTATTTGGCTAATCGACTAGTCGATGCAATTTGAATTGACTATTTGATTAGTTGATAAGGGGGCTTCCGCCTTTGAAGTGTAGCAACAGCCCCAGGATTGCAAAAGTGCTATGGGGAGCATGAGGCCAGCGGGGGACTCAAGTAGGTGCTCCCCGCAGCGTTTCAAAGCGGCAGCACCGCATGAAGCCCAGGGTTAACAGGGGAGTCATTTTGAAACACTGCATGCAGCTCTTGCCAGCTGGAGACCCCGGGCTACAAGCTCTTTAAGTAGCCATAGCAACCTCTGGTGGCTGCCAGGCAACAGGTTAGCCATGGGGCTGGGAGCTGCAAGCTCTTTGCTGTGTTTTTAATTCAAAGCTTCTGGCCCCAGACAACTGGGTGGGGGGCCTAATCTCCAGCCCTGCCCCTTCTACCTCAAACTCCGCCGCATCCGGAGGTGGAACTGGCCCATAATCACGCACCAAAATACATTAAGTGGCCCTCCTGTGAAAATTATTGCCTACCCCTGCTCTCAAGCAACTATTCCTGTGGTATATAGAGTCAGGAAGGAGGGAGGAAGCACCAGCAACTTCCTGGAAAGAGTTCTGCCTAATGCTATAAACTCATTAGCTGGTTTGGATTAGCCTCTGAACAAACTAGATCTCAAACAAGTCAGCACCTTGCAGATTTTCCCAGCAGAGCATGACCAGAATGGGTGAAGATATTGGTTGTAGCTTGCCTTATTTTTGATCCTCACCTCAGTTTTGTCCTGGTGAAGCTCCGTTGACTTCACTAGAGTCCATCTCCAGCTTTCTACTGGTACGAGAGAAGCAGGCCCATCATTTATAACAGTGCCTTTTCATATCCTCCGTTCATGGACTGTCAGTCCCAAGAGCAGGAAATCAAGGTCATTCTCAATCAAGGTTGTGCTTCTAATAGAAGTGCTGTTGCTGCACAGTGGAAGTCAGGAAGAGGAAACACAGGAAGGAAGGATAGTCTAGTGTGTAGGGCATGACTGTTGTTAGGATTACCCAGGACTGTGAGTCACATTCTTAGTCCTTGTCTCTAACGAGAGGTGGGAGTTAGCTCCTTAAACCATCTGGCTGCCTCTACACTGGCATGATTTTGTGCAAATACTTTTCACGGAAAAGTTTTTCCATGAAAAGTATTTTCGCAAGAGAGCGTCTATACTGGCATGTGCCTTTGCGCAAAAGATGTGCTTTTGTGCAAAAGCATCCGTGCCAGTGTAGACACTCTCTTGCGCAAGAAAGCTCCGATGGCCATTTTAGCCATCAAGCTTTTTTACGCAAGAAATTGATGTTGCCTGTCTTCACTGGCCTCTTGCGCAAGAACACTTGCACAAGAGAACTTATCCCTGAGTGGGAGCAGAGTATTTGCGCAAGAAGCACTGATTTCATACAGTAGAACATCAGTGTTCTTGCACAAATGCTCACGGCCAATGTAGACAGGCGGCAAGATTTTGCGCAAAAGCATTTGCTTTTGCACAAAATCTTGCCAATGTAGACACAGCCTCAGCATTTTATCCACTCAAGTATTCTCTTTTGGGGCATGCCAGCCTGTCTTCAGTTTGCAGGTTGACATCAGGAACTCCCTAACTCCAGTCCCTTTGAAGTATTCCCCTGCAATATCCAGTCCCTGAAACTGAGTGCTCATGGAAATCCCAGATCCTTTGCCCCCAAAGGAAAATGCATCCCAGTATACCAGTGTTACCTTAAATCACCACTCCTGTAATCCACACAGCACAGAATAAGAGATCTTCCGGAAAAGGGCTTTATTCCGGAGGATCGCGCCAGTCTAGACGCTTTTTTTCCGGCTTTTCCCCAAGCCGGAAAAAAAGCGGCAGACATGTTTATTTAAATCCGCAGGGGATATTTAAATCCCCCGCGGATTTCCCTATGCTGACTTACCTGCTTTGCATCCCTTTTCCGGAATTTGGGGCCTGTCTAGATGTAGCCAATATGAACTAGGGTCTCCATCAGTGTTCCCTGTAAGCTGAGCACTTGTGCAGCCACACAGGAGAGATTCAGATGCCGCCCAGCTGATTAGCAGAGTGGATAGCTGGCAGCATGTGTTTCTACTGGTGGTGCACACCTGCACATGCCTCCTCGGTGCACATAACAAAATGTATTCTGCACATGGATGGAAAAAATTAAAACATTGGTCTGCAGTCTTTCATAATTACATTTCTTGTGTAATAAAGTAGATTCTCTCCCTCCCTCAGCAAAAGTCAGTCTGGTGCAGAACCAGTTGGCTTCACAAGAACCAGGAGCCAAAGAAACTTCTATAAAAATATCCTTTCTGCACAAAATGTCTCCTCTGTGAATAGATTCAGAGCACCTCTCCCTGTTCTTTTATGCTGAAACAGTGTTTTGTCTTCAGGCCCATCAGTGGGGGTGAGGGTAAAGGGTGCAACTGCCCTGGGACCTGGCGATTTAAGAGCGCCTGCTGCTTCTGTGGCTGGAAGCCTTGGACCCTTTAAATTGCCGCTGGAGCCCCATGCAGTGCACTCCTGGCAGCATTAAGGGCTGGCAGGTGGGTGCAGCGCACTCCAAGTGGCTCTATGAGCTGGCTGCCCCAACTCCACCCCTTCCATCCAATGCCCCGCCCCTTCTGGGAGCCCAAAGCTGACCCCAACCTGGCCTAAGAGCCCAGCAATTCTGTCAGCCCCCCCCCCCATTTGTTTTTATTCAGAGACAATGGGATCTTCTGTCTGTTGTAAGGTTTCCTCTTTATTCCACATGGTTTTGATGGCTTGCAGTTGTCTCTGATGGTTTTCTATTGATTGCACTGAGAGCCTACACAACTGAGTCTTGCATTAATCATCACCAACTAACCAGGTAGAATGAGCCATCTCTGAGAAATGTTATCCCCTGGTGACTAACTTCTACTTCTAGACCAGTGGTCCCCAATCTTTCGTGGCTGCCAGGCGCCCGGGGTGGGGCCGCTCATGTACCGGGCGTCCGGGGGCGTCCGGGGGCCACTCGCGCGCCGCACTTCTGGAGATGGGACCACGCATGCGCTGCACGCCCGGGGGTGGGGGCCGCCCACGCGCCCTGAGCCCAGGGCCGGCACCACGCATGTGTTGCGCGACTGGGGCAGGGTCTGCCCACGTGCCCTGGGCTGGCACCGCACATGTGCCGCGCACCCGGGGCAGGGGTCGCCCACGCGCCCTGAGCCCAGGGCCAGCACCACGCATGTGCCATGCGCCAGGGATGGGGCCAGCCCAGATGTTTCGATGGGCGCACATAAATGCCCTGGCAGGCGCCATGGCACCCACGGGCACCGTGTTGGGGACCACTGTTCTAGACCATAAAGAATACTTTCATGATAGTCCCATTATTCCGCAAATTAGTATCTATGCATTAATCTCACAATGATTATAAGTCTTGATAAGTTACAAGCTTTCTGTAGATTCCAGCCCTTATAAATATATTCTGTGTGAGATGTGTTTGGTATAATAAGTTTGTCAGGCCTGAGAAAAGAGTTGTTGCAAAGAACAGGGAACCCATTGAAGAGAGACCTTTATGTCACATAGGGCACATTCCTAGAAGTTGGAGAACCTGGATTTGATTCCTTGCTCTGCCACACGCTTCCTTTGTGACATTAGATAGGTCATTTTGTCTTTCAGTGACTTAGTTTCCTATGTGCAGCATAACATAACGTAACACTTTCCTACCTCACAGTGTTGTTGTTATATTATGAAGCATGCAGATGACATGTCCATGGGGGCCATAGAAATAACTAAAATCAGTAGAAACAAATCACAATTCCCTGCCAATATATAATGGAAGAATTTGATTTTTGTTGTTTAGACCAGTAATCAAATCCAGTTTGGGTTAGCTTTTCCTCCCTACACAGCGAAGACAGAGAGCCCTTGAAAGAAACACACCACTCTTTTTTAAAATTCCTCTGTGAGAAGGACAATAGCAACACATGCTAGTTGGCAGAAGAGTGTCATTGGCTTTGTATTTCAGACTCCTCAAACCTTTTCTGAAGGCTTCTGTTCAGTGTCTTTCAGCAGATATTTCTGCTGTGCGGTTATAAATAACTTTACGGGCTGTTTCTCTGTACACACACTCCATTCTACCAAGCGAATGGTAACACTGAAATCAAGATCCATGCTTCCCAACCTCACAACAATAGGACTGCTACTTCTCTGCAGTACCACGATTTGACCCGAGAGTCCTCCAGAGCAGAGGCTACAAAAGATTAACATTTCAGTCTGCTGAGCCCACCGGTGCGGTCTTGTCTTATCTTATAAGCTCTGCCGGAGGAATGAATTACCCTAGTTCATTAAGACCGTTTTTGAACTGTGGCGAGAGGTCACCCCCATAAGTCACCTCCAGTCTATTCTGCGAATAGAGGGGATTGCAATAAAAAGCCTGCTGGGAGGTTGAAGCTCAAGGGTTTTGTTTTCTTTATTCTTCAAGGTGGGCAGAATAGAGGGTGGAGAAATCCTGATCAGGACATTTCCTAACACTGAATAGTAGACTATAGAAAACTCCTTTTTGTTCTTTTTTTAACCCATGAATGAGTGACCTCTTGATCTTCCTGACCCCTTTATTTTTTCCATGAAAGAAGTAAAACTAGCTGTGCCTATACAAAATCTTCCTTCTTTTCAGTTTTCTCATGATTAAATCCCCTGCTGTGGTTTTTTGTTTAAGTGCACTGAATCTGCCTCTTGGAATTGGGCAGATGTTTGACTCTTTGAAGCAGCAATTTTTTATTATTATTATTTAGCACAGGGCTGCAATCAAGGCATGTTCACCCACATCAAGAATAGATAAGAAAATGTGTTTCTATAGCACCATTCATGTCTAACCATCTAAAAAGTGCTTTACAAGTGGTACATTTGGACACAGTAATTAGGAATGTACATCAAAACATAGTCCGATGCACATAATGCGGCGCGTGATAAAACAAAGGCTGTATCAATGTTGAGTAGATTATGGAAATGCACTAATTACAGTTTTAAACCTCTCCATATATAACCAAGTCAAAATAAGGCAATGGAGGATGAGGCTGAAGGCAGATGGCATATGGTGATCTGTTTTAGTGGCTTATTTAAAAGTGAGTGGAAACAGGCACAAAGAGGAATACATGGAAATAAAATGGAAGAAAATAGATGTACTTTAAAGATTTACAGTCAGATGCTCAGCTGGTGTAAATATTCCTTGTTCCATTGACTTCATGGAAGCTTACACACAGAGCTATTAGAATTATTTATACTTCAGTATTTAGAAACGTGCCATACAAATACTGAGAGTTTAATTTTGGTGGAATAGACAGCCTTCAGGATTTCACCACATGTTCCTAAAATAAGCACAAATGTACTATAGTTTTTATGCAGTTGTTTCCACATATTTTTTATGCCACATATAGCCAGAGGTTTGGCTGCATGATCTACACTCCTGGTTTGAAATACTACAGCTAGTTTCCCTCTAACAATATGTTCAAATTCCATCAGGACTAAGCTAGCCTTTCCTTATTTCTCAGCTATGTCCCATTTGGTATCTCTGGTGTACTCCTCCCAAGATGTAGGTGCATTTCAGTGGAGCTGTATATAAACAGTAGTGAAGTTAGGGCTTTGTTTTCTGTGTCGCTTTATTCATGCTAGTCCCAGGATTTTAGAGAGGCAAGATGGGTGAGATATCTTTTATTGGCTCTCCAGAGATTGATTCAATAAAAGATATTACCTCTTCCCTCTTTGTGTCTGTAATCAGTTGCTACTGGGGTTGTCAAGTGGTTAAAAATAATTAATTGTGATTAATCGTACAATTATTACACTGTTAAACAATAACAAAATACCACTTATTTAAATATTTTGGATGTTCTCTATACTTTCAGATATATTGATTATAAAAGTACTGTAATGCATTCTTTTTATCATGAAAGTTGAACTTAAAAATATAGAATTATGTACAAAAAACAACTTCATTCAAAAATAAAATAATGCAAAACTTTTGAGCCTACAAGTCCACTCAGTCCTACTTCTTGTTCAGCCAGTTGCTCAGACAAACCAGTTTGTTTACATTTGCAGGAGATAATGTTGCTAACTTCTTCATAAAAATGTTACCTGAGAGTGAGAATAGGCAATTGCATGGGCTGTGGTAGCCAACATGGCAAGATATTTATGTGCCAGATACACTAAAGAGTTATATGTCCCTTAAGGTTTCTACCACAATTTCAGAGGACATGCATCTATTTTGATAAGTTCTGCTCAATAATGATTCAAAGAAGTGCAGATCAACACGTTCATTTTCATCATATGACTCATGCCACAAACAGAAAGTTGATTTTTTTTGGTGGTTTGGGTTCTGTAGTTTCCACATCAGAGTGTTTCTCTTTTAAGAGTCCAGAAAGGATGTTCTATACCTTATTCCTCAGATTTTGGAAGGCACGTCGGATTCTTAAACTTTGGTTCAAGTGATGTAGCTATCTTTAGAAATGTCACATTGGTGCCCTCTTGTCAATCTGCAGGGAAAGTCTTCTTAAGATGAACATGCTTTGGGTCATCATCCGAGACTGCTGTAACATGAAATATATGGCAGATTGTGAATAAAGCAGAGCAGGAGACATACAATCCTCCCCCAGGAAGCTCAGACAAAATTTAATTAATGCTTTTTTAATGAGTGTAATCATCATGGATGCATATACTCTGGAATGATGGCCAAAGTACAAAGGGGAGTACAAAGTTTAGCACATCTGGCACATATATACCTTGCAATGCCAGTTACAAACATGTCATGAGAACACCTGTTCTCACTTTTAGGAGGCATTGTAACTAAGATGTTGGGAGCATTCTCTCCATAAATGTAAACAAACTTGTTTCTCTTAGCAATTGGATGAACAAGAAACAAGGCTGAGTGGACTTATAAGCTCCAAAGTTTTGCATTATTTTGAGTGTGAGTGCAATTGTGCAGCAACAAAAATCTACATTTGTAAGTTGCACTTTGATGGTAAAGAGATTGAATTATGGTTCTTGTGTGAAGTGAACTGAAAAATATTATTTCTTTGTTTTCATTTTTACAGTGCAAATATTTGTAATGAAAATAATATAAATTGAGCAGTGTACACTTTGTATTCTGTGATGTAATTAAAATCAATATATTTGAAAATGTAGGAAAACACCCAAGAACATTTAATACATTTCAATTGGTATTCTATTGTTTAACAATGTGATTAAAAGTGCAATTAATCATAATTATTTTTTTATTGCATGAATTAACTGTGATTAATTGACAACCCTCATTGCTACCCAATTTGCTTTTTATTACGTAAACACGAATTTATGCTGAAGAAATCATACACAGCATATTGTGTATGCATGAACTGACAATGAAATCTTGCACTAACCACCACCTTCACTGGGAGACCTTTTGTTTTAATCAACCACTTTAAAATATCTCCAAGGTTGCCAGCACACTTTTGTTCAATCTTTAGTTTAAAACTTCTACTAAATCAAATTTTTTTCTGATCCTTTAGGAAGGGTGCTAATAGCAACTTTCATAAAATTTGTGTAGTACAAATATTTTAAATAGGTGAGAGAAGTAGATTTAATGTTTTATATAATCTTCCCCCAATCCTACAATAATTTGGGTTTACTTTTACTCTTTTGTGAAGTTTTGCTGGCATATGGAAGGTTAACTCCTGCTCACCTTAGACATGAAAATAGTGTCATTCAAACCAGTAAGTCTATTGGTGTGGGTGAGTAGAGCAGGATTTGCCCTGCAGCCTTGCTCCTTTCTCTGTGTTTGAATAAGGATGCTCATTTTCCTTTATCAGTCTCTGATCTGGGATGAGAAAAAGAGCTGGAGACAGTATGCACCAGTCTTTTCTGGGAGTGACTGCACGGATGTAAATTATTGCCCTAACTGTGAAATATCATTTTTGCAAGATCTTAAAAACCAAAATCTGTGAAATTGACTTCTAATTGATTTTAATTGAGATGAACCAAAACTTAAAATATCAGAAACAAAATTTGTATACCTGTTCCTCCAGTTGATACAGGCATTTTCTTGTGGCATTTACTGTATATCTGTTTCTTTCAGATATACACAGAGCATGCATTTTGTTATGAAGTGTTACTTCATAAAACATCCCAGAATTTATGATGAAGCTTAGATATCATTTGACCAACTTTGAAAAAAAGAATGTCAATGTGTCTTTTCTAGCTCCCCAGTAATTCTGCATGCTTACCAAAAACCTGGAAGCAAACATAAAACTGTTACTGATAAAGTGTGCATATTACACCAAAATTGGGCAGTGGTATATGATGAAGATGACAGGTCACTGGTTCAGAGCAATCGGGATCACTTGGTAATAAGCCTAAATATAACTTTATACATCTAGGAACAGAGGCCATATTTATTGGATGGATGACTGTCATGGGAAGCAGGGACTCTGAAAAAGATTTGATGATTGTGATGAATAATCAGCTGATCATGAGCTCCCAATGTGATGTTGCGGCAAAGAGTGAACTACCTCCCGGGACACGTAAACAGGGGACTCTCACATAGAAGTAGAGAGGTTATTTTACTACTGCATTTGGTACTGGGCAGAGGTGATTGGTCAGAGAGAACTTGGGGGCCATGTGCCCCCCCCAGCTGGGGGGCCAGGACAACCCCCCTCCACCCAGACCCCACCTCTCCCCTTGCTCCACCCCCTCCCCATCCTTGTTCCACCCCACCCTCTCCTCTCCACATCTCCACCCTTCCCCCTCCCTACCTCTTCTTGCCCTTGCTCTGCCCCGACCCCCATATCTTCCCTCAACTAGTGAGGCTGGTCCGCTTGTGCAGTCACCAGCAGTGGTGGGGTAAGTGGAGCAAGGGGACCCTGCTGCTTTGCTCTCCCAACCATGCCATTCTGGGGGAGGGAGTGGGACTGGACACGCTCTCCAGCGGGAAGTGGAGTGATACGGTGTCTGGAGGAGCCCCACACTAGTCTCTCCATCAGATGCCTGCTGGCTTTTCCTGCCCACAACGTTTGGGGCTTGTGACTCCTCATGCTCCTCATGCATTTCCCCCTGGCATCAATGCTATTGCTGGTGGAATCCTGTGTCCTCTTCTGGTGCCCACAATTCAAGAAGGATGTTGATAAATTGGAGAGGATTGAGAGAAGTGTCTTGAGAATAATTAAAAGATTAGTAAACAGACTCAAAGAGCTTGATGTATTTAGTTTAACGAAGAAAAGGTGAAGGGGTGGCTTGGTTACAGGCGGTAAGTATCTGCATGAGAAACAAATATTTGACAATGGGCTCTTCAATCTAGCAGAGAATGGTACAAAAATTGAAATTGAAGCCAGGCAAATTCAGAGCAGGAATAGGCTTACATTTTTAACAGAATAATTAACCATTGGAACAGTTTACCAGGGGTTGTGGTGGATTCTCTATTACTAACAATTTTTAAATCAATGTCTAAATTAAATGGGTCAGGAATGAAGTGAACTTTGGGGAATACGCTGCAGTGGTGTCAGTTTTGAGGAAATGTCTGAGTCCGTCCTTCTCTTATCTAAATCCATTGGCTCATCCTTAGGATTAAAGCAGCCCCTAGAAAGTCATCCAGAGAGCTAAAGCTCCTATCCACGAGACATTCCCAGTTTTGGTTTCATTGCCAGGGGACTGAGTGGAGTGTAATAGGACACAGATGGCAATTCACAAATTAATGGCAATAAATTAATCTGCCAGGGCTAATATCATAACATAATTACTACAACGCTGTTCCTAGCTTAATTGAAAACTGTCTGTATAAAAGACACAATTAATGAAAAATGCATGTTTTGGTGATTCTGAAGAGACACAATTGGGGAGCCCCTTGGGGGTAATAGAGGGATAGGGGGTGGATTTGACTGTCCTCTGAAATGTGAAAAATTACCTAGACTTTCACTCAATGGGCCCATTTCTGTACATCATACAGATCTTTACCCACTTGGATTTTTTCCTGGTTCCATTGAAGTCGCAGGCAAAGTTCCCGTGTTCCTCTAGCCAATATAACTAGTTGCTTGAGGCAAATTATGTGCATATGTTAATCTTTACAAGATCTGGGCCTAGTTTTATTTTAATTGAAGGTATTCGATCAAATTCTACCCCCTCATGTGAATGTAGCCTTGCTGATGATGAATGTGTGAGCTGAATTTGCTCCCTGATCTAAAATCATCGAAGGACTGTATTATTATTAAATATGTAAGGGTCCGGGAAGAAGTAAATCTCTTACATTACAACTCTCTGTGCAGAGTTAAGGATAGAGGCTTAAGGAAGGAGAACATGGACCTTGAACCGAGGTCTCATAGTTGGGACTCTCCTTCCAACTTATGTTATGGTTTCCTCTTGCACTGAAGATGCCCCTCCTAAAGAGGAAACCCCAGTTACTAAGAAAAGCCAGGTAATAATGGGGAAGTTGAGTATTAGAATTATAGATAGTTGTGTTTGTGATGACTCAGAGAACTGCATGCTAAATTATCTGCTGGGCATGAAGATTTTGGATGTCATGAGACCTCTAGACAGACATATGTGCAGGGTTGGGGAGGAGTCGGTGGTTGCAGTATATTTATGTACTAGTTGTTGGGGCTTTTCCAAGACATAATATAGATAGATCTTTTATATTAACAATATCTATTGTGCGTTTTGTAATTTTTGTTTCGGTAGGGGTTTTGTTTGTAATTTTATTAATTTATATTTAATATGCATTATTTAATTTAGAAAAAATTGATTGGATTATTTAATTTAGAAAAAATGCTAAAATTGTGAAAGCACTAAGAGATCTGAAAGTTATAGTTGGCCAGAAAACATTGGTTATTGACCAAGCAGTGTCTGTGTTACCTTTGCAAATTTGAATGAAAAGTAGCGATAGAATTTCAGTGGCATTTTTAAAAAGCTAATTTGACACATACCTACTTTTTTTAAAGGCGCTTTTATAAATGTTGAGGTTTTATGTTGGGCTGTAAACAATTTATAATTATAAGTACACGGATGATGGGTCCATAAATGGTTATTAGTCACAAAGCTCTTATTGCCAGAAATTGGGACTGGATGATGGGATGAATTGCCTCA
The DNA here is from genome assembly GCF_049634645.1 of Pelodiscus sinensis. Classification (NCBI taxonomy): domain Eukaryota; kingdom Metazoa; phylum Chordata; order Testudines; family Trionychidae; genus Pelodiscus; species Pelodiscus sinensis. The sequence goes on from NC_134711.1 coordinate 315,529,683, forward strand.
GCAGGGGAGGTATTATGAGAATTTGTTAGTCTGTGAATTTCAAAAAAGTGAAAGGCATTTAGGAGCTCAGGCTTCAGCTGCACTACTATGGAGAGCAACTCTCTGCAATCAACCCACTGACCGTTATTTTAGCACAGCGGTTCCCAACCACCGGTCCACGGACTGGCAGAGCACCACGAACCCCTGCCTGCCAGGCCAAGCCCCCAGCTGCTAATGAGCCCCACCCGCTGGGATTCCCCATGCAGCAGCAGGGTGAGTGGCCCTATGGGCACCCAGGTAGACTGTGGCTGGAGCCAGGGTCACAGTGAGGCTGCTCCTACTGGGCCAGCCTCACTGTGGCCCTGGTTCCAGCTCCGATGAGCTGCTACGCAGAGGCATGGCTGCTGCAGCGCTCAACTGAGGCCAAGCACCACGTGGAACCCGGCAGCCGCGGCTCTCAGCAGGGGCCCAGCATGCTATGCAGCCGCGCAGGGAAGCGCTTTGCCCTCAGCTGAGTGAGGAGGGTGGGGCAGGCACGGGGGCTCTGGGGTGGGACAGGCATGGAGGTCTGGGGGCGGGGCTAGTGCTGGGGAGCCCTGGGGGTGGGGGTTCTAAGAGGCAAGGAGCCTCTTAGAAGGGCACTGTGACATCCAGGATAGGAAGCTGGCACTGGTAGGCTCTGGGGCACTACTGGTGGCACAAGTAGTGAGGAGGATGGGGGGGGAGGGCTGGCACTTGGGACGGGGCTAATATTGGGGACTGGGGCTGGCACACGTGATCTGGGGGGATTGGGTGCAGGGGGGCTGCCACTGAGGTGTTTGGGACAGGGGGGCTGGCACTAGGGAACTCTGAGGGCGAGAGGCTGGCACTGAGGGGGGCTGGGTGCAGGGGACTCTCAGGTCAGTGGCTGGTGCTGGGGGGGGTAATGGGAGGGTGAGGGGTTCTAGGGATTAGGGCTGGTACTGGGGCTCAGGAGGCCGGGGCTGCTTATACCGCGGACCAGCAAACCTATGGCAAACTGGTCACATTTCATTTGCATATTTGAATATTCATTCACATAATAAATATGCAGCTTTGCAAATAAAATGCTATCAATCCACTGAGAGTTTGTGAGTGGGTCTTCCGGTCCCTGATATAAAAAAGGTTGGGAAGCTCTGTTTTACTAGGTCTAGTAAAGACCTGCAAAATCAACTGCCAAATCACTCTGCAGTCAGCCCCCCATGATGCAGACCCCATGGTAATGCAACCTAATATACGTTGACTCCCGTTGTGTTATTCACCTAGCTGGAGTTGCATACCTTAGGTCGACTTTCTGCAGTACTATAATGTAAGGAGAGTCAGGACTCAGTTTGTGTAGTTCATCGATTCAGTGGTGACATTTTCATGCTGTCTTTTTGTGACCTCTAGATTGACTCTGCCATCTAAAGTGTGACGTGCTTGCTAGTGAGCAGATTGGGCAAACAAACTCATTGGTGAGCATCTTTGTAGCTATAGCTGAGTATGATGCATTTCCCTTGCAATGAACAACTGATTATTTCTGTCCACTTAAAAGGCAGGTAATGCTCTGAGTATTGTGTGTTACCAGAGTATTTGATGAAGCCTTCTCGAGATAGAATCATAGAATACAAGGACTGGAAAGGAGCTCGAGAGGTCATTGAGTCCAGTCCCCTGCCCTCATGGCAGAACCAAATACTGTCTAGACCATCCCTGATAGACATTTATATAACCTACTCTTAAATATTTCCAGAGATAGAGATTCCACACCCTCCCTGGGCAATTTATTCCAGTGTCCGACTATCCTGACAGTTAGGAACTTTTTCTTAATGTCCAACCTAAACCTCCCTTGCTGCAGTTTAAGCCCATTGCTTCTTGTTCTATTCCCAGAGGCCAAGATGAACAAGTTTTCTCCCTCCACCTTAAGACACCCTTTTAGATATCTGAAAACTGCTATTATGTCCCCCCTCAATCTTCTCTTTTCTAAACTAAACAAACCTAATTCTTTCAGCCTTCCTTCACAGGTCATGTTCCCTAGACCTTTAATCATTCTTGTTGCTCTTCTCTGGATCCTTTCCAATTTCTCCACATCTTTCTTGAAATGCAGTGCCCAGAACTGGACACAGTACTCCAACTGAGGCCTAACTAGTGCAGAGTAGAGCGGAAGAATGATTTCTAGTGTCTTGCTCACAACACACCTGTTAATTCATCCCAGAATCATGTTTGCTTTTTTTCAACAGCATCACACTGCTGACTCATATTTAGCTTGTGGTCCACTATAACCCCTAGATCCCTTTCTGCAGTACTCCTTCCCAGACAGTTGCTTCCCATTCTGTACGTGTGAAACTCATTGTCCCTTCTTAAGTGGAGCACTTTACATTTGTCTTTATTAAACTTCATCCTGTTTACCTCAGACCATTTCTCCAATTTGTCCAGATCATTTTGAATTTTGACCCTATTCTCCAGATCATAGAATCATAGAATCATAGAATAATAGGACTGGAAGGGACCTCGAGAGGTCATCGAGTCCAGCCCCCCGCCCTCAAGGCAGGACCAAGCTCCGTCTACACCATCCCTGACAGATGTCTATCTAACCTGTTCTTAAATATCTCCAGAGAGGGAGATTCCACCACCTCCCTTGGCAATTTATTCCAATATTTGACCACCCTGACAGTTAGGAATTTTTTCCTAATGTCCAATCTAAACCTCCCCTGCTGCACTTTAAGCCCATTACTCCTTGTCCTGTCCTCAGAAACCAAGAGGAACAAATTTTCGCCTTCCTCCTTGTGACACCCTTTTAGATATTTGAAAACCGCTATCATGTCCCCCCTTAATCTTCTTTTTTCCAAACTAAACAAGCCCAGTTCATGAAGCCTGGCTTCATAGGTCATGTTCTCTAAACCTTTAATCATTCTTGTCGCTCTTCTCTGTACCCTTTCCAATTTCTCCACATCTTTCTTGAAATGTGGCGCCCAGAACTGGACACAGTACTCCAGCTGAGGCCTAACTAGTGCAGAATAGAGCGGCAGAATGACTTCACGAGTTTTGCTTACAACACACCTGTTGATACAACCTAGAATCATATTTGCTTTTTTTGCAACAGCATCACACTGTTGACTCATATTCAACTTGTGGTCCACTATGACCCCTAGATCCCTTTCCGCCATGCTCCTTCCTAGACAGTCGCTTCCCATCTTGTATGTATGGAACTGATTGTTCCTTCCTAAGTGGAGCACTCTGCATTTCTCCTTATTAAACCTCATCCTGTTTACCTCTGACCATTTCTCTAACTTGCTAAGGTCATTTTGAATTATGTCCCTATCCTCCAAAGAAGTTGCAACCCCACCCAGTTTGGTATCATCTGCAAACTTAATAAGAGTACTCTCTATCCCAATATCTACATCATTGATGAAGATATTGAATAGTACGGGTCCCAAAACAGACCCTTGAGGAACTCCACTTGTTATCCCTTTCCAGCAGGATTTAGAACCGTTAACAACAACTCTCTGACTACGGTTATCCAGCCAATTATGCACCCACCTTATCGTGGCCCTATCTAAGTTATATTTGCCTAGTTTATCAATAAGAATATCATGCGAGACCGTATCAAATGCCTTACTAAAGTCTAGGTATATGACATCCACCGCTTCTCCCTTATCCACAAGGCTCGTTATCTTTTCAAAGAAAGCTATCAGATTAGTTTGGCATGACTTGTTCTTCACAAACCCATGCTGGCTATTCCCTATCACTTTATTACTTTCCAAGTGTTTGCATACGATTTCCTTAATTACCTGCTCCATTATCTTCCCTGGGACAGACGTTAAACTGACCGGTCTATAATTTCCTGGGTTGTTCTTATTCCCCTTTTTATAGATGGGCACAATATTTGCCCTTTTCCAGTCTTCTGGAATCTCCCCTGTCTGCCATGATTTTTCAAAGATCATAGCTAAAGGCTCAGATACCTCCTCTATCAGCTCCTTGAGTATCCTGGGATGCATTTCATCAGGACCTGGTGACTTGCTGACATCTAACTTTCCTAAGTGATTTTTAACTTGTTCTTTGTGTATCCTATCTTCTAAACTTACCCTCTCTCTGCTTGTATTCACTACGTTAGGCACACCTCCAGACTTCTCGGTGAAGACCGAAACAAAGAAGTCATTGAGCATCTCCGCCATTTCCAAGTTCCCTGTTACTGCTTCTCCCTCCTCGCTAAGCAGTGGGCCTACCCTGTCCTTGGTCTTCCTCTTGCTTTTAATGTATTTATAAAAGGTCTTCTTGTTTCCCTTTATGCCTGTAGCTAGTTTGATCTCATTTTGTGCCTTTGCCTTTCTAATCTTGCCCCTGCATTCCCGTGTTGCTTGCCTATATTCCTCCTTTGTTAGTTGTCCTAGTTTCCATTTTTTATATGACTCCTTTTTTATTTTGAGATCATGCAAGATCTCCTTGTTAAGCCAAGCTGGTCTTTTGCCATATTTTCTATCTTTCCTACACAGCGGAATTGTTTGCTTTTGGGCCCTTAACAACGTCCCTTTGAAATACTTCCAACTCTCCTCAGTTGTTTTTCCCTTCAGTCTTGCTTCCCATGGGACCTTACCTACAAGTTCTCTGAGCTTATCAAAATCTGCCTTCCTGAAATCCATAACCTCAATTGTGGTGGTCTCCCTTCTACCTTTCCTTAAGATCATGAACTCTATTATTTCGTGATCACTGTCCCCTATACTGTCTTCCACTTTCAAGTTCTCAACTAGTTCCTCCCTATTTGTTAAAACCAAATCCAGAACAGCTTCTCCTCTGGTAGCTTTTTCAACCTTCTGAAACAGAAAGTTGTCTCCAATGCAGTCCAGAAACTTATTGGATAGCCTGTGCCTCGCTGTGTTAGTTTCCCAACATATGTCTGGATAGTTGAAGTCCCCCATCACCACCAAATCTTGGGCTTTGGATAGTTTTGTTAATTGTTTAAAAAAGGCCTCATCCACCTCTTCCACCTGGCTAGGTGGCCTGTAGTAGACTCCTAGCATGATATCACCCTCGTTTTTTACCCCTTTTAGCTTAACCCAGAGACTCTCTACACAGCTATCTCCTACGTTCATCTCCACTTCAGTCCAAGTGTGTACATTTTTAATATACAAGGCAACCCCTCCTCCCTTTTTTCCCTGTCTGTCCTTCCTGAGCAAGCCGTACCCTTCCATACCAATATTCCAATCATGCGTCCCATCCCACCAGGTTTCTGTAATACCAATGATATCATAGTTGTATTTATTGGTTAGCAATTCCAGTTCTTCCTGCTTATTACCCATACTTCTCGCATTTGTATATAGGCATCTAAGATACTGATTTGATCTTGCCTCCCTGTTGTGCCCTGACCCTCCTTTCTCCTTGCCATTATAGGCCGTAGTCCCCCCCATTTCCAACCCATCTCCCAGTCCCGCACATTCAGCACTTACCTGTGGGCTTTGCTCACCTGCCCCCGACAAACCTAGTTTAAAGTCAGTCGCATCCCATCCCATTTTGGTATCATCTGCAAACTTAATAAGCATACTTTCTATGCCAGTATCTAAATCGTTGATGAAGATATTGAACAGAGATGGTCCCAAAACAGACCCCTGTGGAACCCCACTTGTTATACCTTTCCAGCAGGATTGTGAACCATTAATAACTGCTCTCTGAGTGCAGTTATCCAGCCAGTTGTGCACCCACCCTATAGTAGCCCCATCTAAGTTGTATTTGCCTATTTTATTGATAAGAATATCATGTGAGACTGTATCAAACGCCTTACTAAAGTCTAAGTATACCACATCCACCACTTCACCCTTATCCACAAGACTCGTTATCCTATCAAAGAAAGCTATCAGATTGGTTTGACATGATTTGTTATTTACAAATCCATGCTGGCTGTTCCCTATCATCTTGCCACCTTCCAAGTGTTTACAGATGATTTCCTCAATTACTTTCTCCATTATCTTCCCTGGCACAGAAGTTAAACTAACTGGTCTGTAGTTTCTTGGATTGTTCTTATTTCCCTTTTTATAAATGGGCACTATATTTGCCCTTTTCCAGTCTTCTGGAATCTCTCCTGTCTCCCATGATTTTCCAAAGATGATAGCTAGAGACTCAAATACCTCCTCTATCAGCTCCTTGAGTGTTCTAGCATGCATTTCATCAGGCCCTGGTGACTTGCAGGCATCTAACTTTTCTAGGTGATTTTTAACTTGTTCTTTTTTTTATTTCCTCTTCTAAACCTATCCCCTTCCGACTAGCATTCACTATGTTAGGTATTCGTACAGACTTCTTGGTGAAGACCGAAACAAAGTCATTAAGTATCTCTGCCATTTCCAAGTATCCTGTTACTGTTTCTCCCTCCTCACTGACCAGTGGGCCTACCTTGTGCTTGGTCTTCTTCTTGCTTCTAATGTATTTATAAAAAGTCTTCTTGTTTTCCTTTATTCCCGTAGCTAGTTTGATCTCATTTTGTGCCTTTGCCTTTCTAATCTTGCCCCTGCATTCCTGTGTTGTTTGCCTATATTCATCCTTTGTAATTTGTCCTTCTTTCCATTTTTATTTTTAGATCATGCAAGATTTCATGGTTAAGCCAAGGTGGTCTTTTGCCATATTTTCTATCTTTCCGACACAGCTGAATAGCTTGCTTTTGGGCCCTTAACAATGTCCCTTTGAAAAACTGCCAACTCTCCTCAGTAGTTTTTCCCCTCAGTCTTGATTCCCATGGGATCTTACCTATCAGGTCTCTGAGCTTACCAAAATCCACCTTCCAGAAATCCATTGTCTCTATTTTGCTATTCTCCCTTCTACCCTTCCTTAGAATTGTGAACTCCATGATTTCATGATCACTTTCACCCAAGCTGCCTTCCACTTTCAAATTCTCAACCAGTTCCTCCCTATTTGTTAGGATTAAATGTAGAACAGCTTCCCCCCAGTAGCTTTTTCAGCCTTCTGAAATAAAAAGTTGTCTCCAATGCAGTCCAAGAACTTATTGGATAGTCTGTGCCCCGCAGTGTTATTTTCCCAACGTATATCTGGATAGTTGAAGTCCCCCATCACCACCAAATCTTGGGCTTTGGATGATATTGTTTGTTGTTTAAAAAAAGCCTCATCCACTGGAGATCATCCAGTTCTATTGCACCGAGGTGTGGGCTGTTCTTAATGCTGCCCATGTAGCGCTTTCTGGGGTGGCCTTGATTCCAGCGTCCTTGCACCAGTTCTCCAGAGGTTTTCTGGGGGGTTGACATTCAGGCATCCTAATGATGTGTCCATTCCAGCATAGTTGGGCTTTTACCAGCATGGCCTCAATACTTGTAGCATTTGGCTTTTGAAGAACTTAAAGGTTGGTCATTTTGTCTTGCCAGTGGCTTCCCCATAATGATGTGCAGAAACTACATATGAAAGGCCCCTAGGGGTACATCTAGACTGCAAGGCTATTTTGGGATACAGGTGTTCCTCGTTCCATGTATATTCCATATATTATGTGTTGTCACTCCAAATTTTGAAATATCCTCTTTTGAAATAAAATCAAAATAAGATACGCAATTTGCACTTATTTCGATTTTAGAGTGCAGTCTAGACGTTCCCTAGCTGTTCGATATGCATACGCCCTATGTCCCTTTGAAAATGCCATACTTTGTGTTTATAAAGCACAACAGACACGTTATTGGTCCTGTCTGCTGCTGTTTTTTCTGTCCCATAGGTAAAATATCTGTTTTTGAATCCTTTGTAATTACTGATCAAAGCCCACTGGCCTTGAGATTTTATGCAGGTAAAGGATTTCACTGAGCACAGTACTCAATTGCTAGCAGTATTCAAGGACAGTGCATGCTTTTCTGAAGGCTAAAAAAATTTCCACTCATTTCCTTTTGTTCTACTGCTTTAGTGTAGATTATGCTGTCAGTTATGGACATCACATCCTTTTACCTGAGTCTTTGTCTGATTGGGAGGTGGGGAAAGATCAAGAGCTAGGAGTGGGTTTGTTCAGTGGTGGTGTTTTGTTTGTTTTTAATGGCATACTTTCTGGAAAAAAAACACTATAAAACTGCCTTTGATATTGAAAAAGTGGCATTTAGAGTGCTTCGGTGTGAATTTTATTGATTGTTCTGGGTATTTGATGCAGATTTCTGAGAGGCGCTTTTATTTCCATACTCCACTCCTTTAATTTCACTGGGCTTGGTATCTGGACTAACTTTTAGCTATCTATCTAATCTATCTTAATGAATAACTTATATATACATACAAAAGAGTGAATAAGAAAAATTTAATCAATATATGGTAAGTTGGGAGGTGAACATGAAGGAGAAAAGGCTTCATAGGTAGACAGAGGATGAAGAAGTGGGAAAATAATTTGCATATTTCAATATAGAAAAATGACCTATATTTTGATTGTAGCACATCAGGCCAATAGATGTTGTTGAAATTACAGGTAGTGTCACTATTGGCATTTGCATAATGCTATGAATGATTAATTAGATATAGATTTATTCTGTGACTATACTATGGGTTTTTCTGGACTCACACACACACGCCCCCTCCTCCAACCAACACCCCTTCCTCTTTGTGGATGAGTATACCGGAGAAGATGCATCATGCTTCAGAGGAAAATATTGTGTTGTTGGCCTCCGTCGGTCAGTTGACCATGGATGACGTATCCTAGTTCTCGTCTTGGTTCGTGTCGAATTGTCTGGGACAGCGTCGGGGACAGCGTCGTTGGTGGCTGAAAAGGCCAATCCGGGACAGGCATTCTTTGCCGCAGAAGTCGCAGCTATAGGTGGTTCCCTGGCTGTTGTTGTTGCGTAACTTCCTGCGGGCTCGCTTTTCTTCTGATGCACGCATCATGTTCGTTTCGCCTGACTTGAGCTGTGTGGTCAGGGTGCCCCTCCACTTTGGGCGGTCTGCTGCGAGGTCTTCCCAGGACTGCGTGTTTATGTCGATGGCTTTCATGTCCCTCTTCACGACATCTTTAAATCGCAGGTTCGGGCGCCCTGTGGTTCTCTTCCCAGATGCCAGTTCCCCGTAGAGGATGTCCTTTGGGATCCTCCCATCCTCCATGCGGCGTACATGGCCAAGCCAACGCAGGCGACGTTGTCGGAGCATGGTGTACATGCTGGGGAGGCCGGCTCGAGTCAGAACTTCGAAGTTGGAGACTTTGTCTTGCCAGGTAATACCCAGGATGCGGCGCAGACCTCGTAGATGGAAGGCGTTCAGTCTCCGCTCTTGTCTCGCGTATGTGGTCCATGTCTCGCTCCCGTACAGCAGGGTGCTGATGACGCAGGCGTTGTACACTGCCATCTTTGTTGCGGTTGTCAGCCTGGGGTTGGTCCACACTCGGGTTGTCAGGCGGGCTAAAGTAGAGGCTGCCTTCCCGATCCTCTTGTCGAGCTCAGCGTCAAGGGAGAGATTATCGGTGATGGTGGAGCCCAAGTACGTGAACTGGTGGACGACGTCAAGCTGGTAGTCGTCTACTGTGATGGCTGGTGGAGTGACAGTGTCCTGGCTTAGGACGTTTGTTTTTTTCAAACTGATAGTCAGCCCAAAGTCTTTGCAGGCCATGGAAAAACGGCTCATCAGCGACTGTAGTTCTTCCTGGGTGTGTGTGACGACTGCTGCGTCGTCGGCAAATATCATGTCCCTGATCAGCGTCTCGCGTATCTTCGTCTTGGCTTTGAGGCGAGAGAGATTGAATAGCTTGCCGTCCGATCTGGTGCGGAGGTAGATTCCTTCCGTTGCTGAGCCGAAGGCATGCTTAAGGAGCAGGGCAAAGAAGATCCCAAACAATGTGGGGGCAAGAACGCAGCCTTGCTTGACGCCGCTGCTGATGCTGAAAGGCTCGGAGCAACTGCCGTTAAACTGCACTGTTCCCTTCATGTCTGTGTGGAAGGATTCAATCAAACTCTGCAGTTTTGGTGGGCAGCCGATCTTGTGAAGGATTTTGAAGAGTCCGTCTCTGCTGACCAGGTCAAAGGCTTTGGTGAGATCAATGAAGGAGACGTACAGGGGCATCTGCTGTTCTCTACACTTCTCCTGGAGTTGTCGTAGGGAGAAAATCATGTCTACGGTTGACCGTTCTGCGCGGAAACCACACTGTGACTCCGGGTAGACACGTTCAGCCAGCTTCTGCAGTCGGGTCAAGATGACCTTAGCAAATACTTTGCCTACGATGCTAAGAAGGGAGATGCCTCTGTAGTTGTTGCAATCACTTCTCTCGCCCTTATTCTTGTAGAGGGTGACGATCTTAGCATCCCGCATATCCTGCGGTACGGCTCCTTCTTTCCAGCACTGACAGAGCACTTTGTGAAGAGGGTGCAGTAGGGAACACTTGCACTGTTTCAGCAGGTCTGGAGGAATCCCGTCGCTGCCGGGGGCTTTTCTTGAGGCCAGTTTATCAACAGCCTTGCTGAGCTCTTCTACTGTTGGCTCTGCATCAAGTTCTTCCATTATTGGCAGGCATTCAATGGCATCTAATGCTGCGGAGGTCACCGTATTCCGTCTGGAGTAGAGGTCAGAGTAGTGTTCCACCCATCTCCCCAACTGTTGTTGCTTGTCGGAGATTATTTCTCCAGTAGATGACTTGAGGGGTGCTGTTTTGCTCTTGGTAGGGCCCAGCGCTTTCTTGATGCCGTCGTACATGCCTCTTGTGTTCCCTGATATGGCTGCTTTCTGGATGTCGTTGCTGAGCTGCTGCCAATATTCATTCGCACAGTGTCTGGCAACCTGTTGAGCCTTGCTCCTAGTAGCCCTGAGAATTTGTAGGTTCCTCTGGCTTGGTGACCGCTTGTATTCTGCCAGGGCGGCGCGCTTGGCTTCTATGACTGGAATCATCACAGAGGACTTTGCTTCAAACCAGTCGTGCGTCTTTGTGGTCCTCTTTCCAAAGGTTGCCAGGGCAGTGCAGTGCATTATGTTCCGCAGTGTTTCCCACTTTCCCATGGCAGAGTCTCCTGTCTGTGTGGCGTCAAGTTCCTTCTCAAGCGCTTCTGCGAATTTCTGCGTCAGGTCAGGCTGCGACATCTTGCTGACGTCGATGCGAGGATTTCCTTGTTTCCTTGAACGATAAAACCTCTTCGGGTTCAGCCTGATCTTGCAGCACACTAAGGAGTGGTCTGTGTCGCAGTCAGCGCTATGATAAGAGCGTACGTGCAGGACGCAATTGATAGCTGAGCGGCGAACTAATATAAGGTCCAACTGGTGCCAGTGTTTCGAGCGCGGATGTCGCCAGGAGACCTTATGCTGGGGCTTGGTCTGAAAGTATGAGTTGGTGATGCACAGGTTGTAGAAAGCGCAGAGCTCGAGCAGGCGTTGGCCGTTCTCGTTCATTTTGCCGACGCCAAATTTTCCGAGGCACGAAGGCCATGAGTCATTGTCCGCACCTACTCTGGCATTGAAGTCACCCAGAAGGATGAGTTGTTCCTTGTCGGGGATGCTGTTGATGACAGATGTTAGGTTCTCATAGAACCGGTCTTTAGTTTCCAATGTTGCGTTCAGAGTTGGGGCGTATACGCTGACGAGGGTGATAGGGCCCGTGGTGGTGTTGAGACGAAGGGTGAGGAGTCGTTCTGAGCCATTACTGCCTGGTTCTACCATACTCAGTAGGCTATTTTTCACCGCGAAAGCTACGCCATGCTGTCTGGGCTCGTCTGGGGCCTTTCCCTGCCAGTAGAAGGTGTAGTCTTTTTCTTTCAGAATGCCTGAGTCTGCCAGTCGTGTTTCCTGTAGGGCGGCGATGTCTACGTTCAGCCTCAGAAGTTCGTTGTTGATGACTGCTGTCTTTCGTAGGTCGTCAATGTCCCGAACGTCTTCGGAGAGGCCCGTCAACATTGTACGGACATTCCAACATCCCAGTTTAAGAGGTGGTCTCTTTCTCAGTGTTTTGTTGCCTGGTGCGATGGTTGCAGCCTGCCGTTCGGAATATTCCTAATCCCCATGCACCCAGTGAGGAAAGCAGACTGTGGCGGGGCAGTACCTGACTGTCTGGGGGCTGCCCAGCTTGAGGCGGGCGGTAACTGCCCAGTGAGACCCGAAGATCCCTCCCACCGTCGGGAACAACCCCTGGCGCCATGCTCTACGCCAATTGAGCTGTGGCTTATAACCGGTAAACTGTTGCTCCCCGTGTTGTTTCCGCGCTAGTAGCGCTAGCGAGGCTGGAGTGTCCTCTCCAGGGTTGCGAGATATGTTGGTAGTCGGATACTAGCCAGGGCGATGTAATATGGAGGAACAGGCTATTGCCCACGTAGCGGGTCCCCCCTCTCCACGTCGTCGATGGATCCAAAGGAACAGCAGGGCTGCTACAGTTTGGCATCGGCGCCGTCGCAGGAGTTGCCAGAGCGAGGCTGCAAGCAGCGTCGAACTGTCTTAGGGACTCCGACTCCGGATTTTTCCTCGAGGTTTACTCCTGAAGCCTTTTCCATGGAAGAATATAGCCGCAAGGCAGCGGAGGTTTAAAATCAGGGTTTTCCTTCCCCTAGATGAACTGCCTTCTAGGCTGACGAGTATCATCTCCCCGAAGCAACTGGTTATAAGGCGCCAGTGACCCGCCCGCGCCCCTTCTCCTGTCAGTTAAAACAGTTCCGCCGGGTTTACAAGCTAAACCGCACGTGAAGGCCAGGAGCTGGACTTGGTTGTCAGAGGCTATTGGAGACGCACGCCGTATAGGGGTACTTTATAGACAGTGGGAGCTTATCCCCACTACCACCCCTGGCTATGACAACCTTGGAACCAAAAATATTGTGTGAATACTATGTATCATGGTGCCCAGTTTTGTCCTGATCACATCTGATGATCACCTTATGATCAGTGAACCTTGTCCTTCATATAATTGCTTGGCTTAGCTACAGGTGTTGTTCATAGTCAGAAAAGTGTCTACCCCTTTAATTTGTGAGTACTAATCTTAGTACTTTCCACAATATCTCCTGTGGTATTTATTATTGCATGAAGAATGGAAGGTTTTATTCTAAAAAATAACTGCATTCCCAATGGATTTTATGGCCTTCCTTTCTTCCTTTTCATCTAGGCACTTCTGCATGTTCTGCAATGACTACCATGGACAGCTGCTTGTTGTAGGTGCAACCACTGGAGTATTTTTGAAGGGCCAGTTTATCAATCCAGCTAAGGGGACCTGAGGTCTGCTAGACCCTCATATTCCTCCCTTATCTGAAAACTGCCTTTGGCTCGTTCATCTCTTCTTTTCTTACCTACAGCTCTCCCATCTTAATAAGCTGCAAAATTTCCTCTTTTCCTTTGTGCTCCCGTTTAGAACATCTGAGATGCAGCTAGCAGAGAAAGACGCATGAGTGACAGGTCAGAGGTTGCCAGAGGATACAGGAGGATCATGGCTTCCTGAGCATCCCCACTGTTGTCACTCTGCCAGGCACTTTCCCTTCAGCCCTGCCCATTTGATTTGCTTTCACTGGGTTCTTGGGGTGCTTAAGGACTCTGTGATTTTTATATTGTCGCAGTCACAGGGAGGGAAAGATTATAAACCACACTTCACAGTTATGCCTTGCATCAGCTGTTTTCTGCCAGCACCTCGCTCTCTGGCATTCCCAGACTCATAGATATTTAGGACTGGAAGGAACCTCAGTAGGTCACCTATTTCAGTCCCCTCCACTGAGAAAGAGCTCGTTGTCTAGGCCAGTGTTTCTCAACCAGTGGTACAAGTACCCTCAGGGGTATTTGAGAGAAGTTTTGGGGGGGGGAATACATCAACACAACTGAAATATGGAGAAAACTGAATTTTTGTTTTAAGTTTTACAGAGTTTTATGATTTTTGTACTTTTTACACCCAAAAATTTCATCAGCCGCCCATAGTGTTGCCAGGTGTCTGGTATTCACCCAGACAGCCCGGTATTTTCAGCTCCTGTCAAGTAAAAAAATTCAGAGAATACCCGACATCTATTTTCTGAATTTTTCCCTGGCCAGGAGGCAAAAATGCCAGTCATCTGGCAACCCTACAAACACTCAGCACCCAGCCTCTCCCACCCCCCCGAGGCCCTCTCCCCCGGTCCCCAACAGTCCCAGCCCCCATGCTTACCTGGTTCCCCAAGGCTGCTGGCCAAAAGACATAGGGGAAGACCCTGGGTCTTAGTGCTCAACCACTCCCCTGTTCCTATCCCCACTCTCACTCTTAAAGGGGACATGCTGTTTTATTTTAATAAGCTTTAATAAGCTTAATAAGTCTTTGGAGTCAATAACTTTTGCTCAACAACTTTGGTCTCTCCCCCTCCCTTTTTTTTCCCAGTTTCTGGGTTTTTTTGGTGGGTGGGGGAGTGTTCAATATTTTTCTTTCAACCATCTGGCAACCCTACCTGCCCAGCTATGATTAAGTTGTTTCAACAAATGTGTAGCAATGGTAGAAAAAAATGTGTGTGTCTGAAAACTGCAGGTACTGGGGTACTTATAATGTTTTTTAAAAAAGGGGGCACTTCATAAAAAAATGTTGAGAAACATTGGTCTAGGCCAATGGTTCTCAACCGTTTTGGGCTCAGGACCCGTTTATAAAGGTTTATGGTCTGTCATACCCAGTAAATAGTCTGGCAGTGGAGGCCCTGGGGTGGTTTCCATCGGCTCCTGCCCTCTGGTGGGGGACAGGGGAGATAGGATCCTGCCCAACACTCATCCCACAGTGATGCCTCCTGCAGCTCTAGTACTGTGGGACAGGCTTTTCACCCTGTTGCAACCTGCGTCCCAGTGTTTGAAAACTGCTGCCTCCTGCCAGGATGTAGTGGACCGGAAGCTGGTGGAGCCATCTGGCTTTGTGTCCCCTCCCCATGCCAAGCCACCTTGCACAGATGGGCACGCCCCAGGCAGGGCAAGCAGTGCATCTGTGAGCTACACCCCTGATGTGCTCCTGCCTTTTCCCTGCAGGAACTCTGTTCCAGATGTCAATTCTCCTAGCTAGTGCCCTGGCTTCTGCAGCATGGAAAGCCACAGGCCTCACTGGGCCGGGTAGCTTTGTACCCTGGATGGCTGTTCCACTCACTCCACCCTAGTTACAACCCCATATCAATGTTCCCTCTAATTTTTCCACCCACACATGGAATAAATGTTATGTGCACCAAGGCATGTGTGGATGCGCCCTACAAGTAGATATGCTGCCGGCTGTGGGCGCTCTGCTAATCAGTTGGACACCCAATTGCTCAGCTTACAGAGAGCACGGCCCTCCATCATCATGATGGCTGGGCCAAACAGAAGTGGTGCTGGGACCCTAGAAATTGGACTCCCAGGAGTGTGGAGGTGAGCTCATCCCACTTTTGCACACATTTTGGTGACCCAAGTTTGTAGTGTGACCCCTGGTTGAGAGACCCTGATCTAGACCATCCCTGCCAGGTGTTTGTGTAACTTGTTCTTAAATGCATCTGTTCATCACACTGTTAACCCTTGACTTGCATGTAAATACACTTACACTTTTATTCGTGATAGAATAAAATGATTACATACTTTTAAACCAGTGTGAAGTTGAGATATATGGATGACAGCTGCAAGCAGTAAGCTGCTCAGACAAGAGCTGCTAACACTGTTTGGTGTGGCCACAGTTCTTACATCTTGCGTACCAAAAACTGGTTGAAAAATAAAATGGTGCAAAATGTATATTGGGGTTGAGAGGGACAGTGACATCCTCCTAAAACTTTTTCCTCAAACATAGTAATTGAAGACCTCTTTTGGGTTCCAGCACATTTTGGATCATTGTTGTGTGCGTGATGCTGCTATTCTACTGAGATGAAAATCTGGTCTTTTGCTTCACGAGGGCCCTTGACTTAGCAATGCCACATTGTGTACACTCTCCTGCGGCATGAATCTGTGGCATCACAGCATTGGAACACATGGGGTTACAGACTGCAAGCCCTGCTGCAGCACTTCCTACCAATTAAATGGGAATGGTCCAACAACAGTAATGATTGTTGCCAGCCCTATTTTGACTATACTAGCTAAGGTGCACCACTTGTGATGGAAGGATAACAGACCTAAGAAAATAATGTGCAAATTTGTGTTGGCTCCATGAAGTGCATAAAAGGTGCTGTGGTCTTTCTGTTCTCATTTATTTATATCCTGGCTCTCCTAGGGGGAAAATGGTTAGCTCATCTCATCTTCACTAGGGGAGAGGTGTTTTGGTTTGGTGTTTATTTTGTTTTAAATGTAAGATTTTAAATCCAGTAAGAGGAAACAAACAAGACTGGTACAAAAGTGGGGTGATGCACCCAACGGAACACAACACTGTTTATTTCTACCTTGTCATGTTATATATTGATTTTCACCTAATTGAGCAGGAAGGTGACTACAGGGAAAGTGTGAGATCAGGTTTGGGAAGCTGTTAGGAGGTATGTATTTTAAACAGAAATCAGACATCAGAAAGAGATTTGAGGACCTCTTGTATTAGTATGCTGGACTTTCTCAAAGTAGAAACAAAAGAGACCAGACTAACACAGCTGCATCTCTATCACTTTTCTCAAAGTAGGCATGTATTTATGGACCTGTTCCCTGCATTTCACTGTATGCCCCAATAAACCATATACAATAGCAGAGGTCACCAATATATTTATCTTGTTCACTTTTACATCCAAGGAAATGCCTATAATAAGAGTGAGGTGCTATAGATTGTAGTCTGTTGTGTTAAGTTCCATCAGGGCATTGTGTAATTTACACCAGAATCTGGGTTAGTTGCTACTAACTACTATTACTAATGTACTACTTTATGTGAGTGGGCCTGTTTGCACCAAACGAGCTCTCATTACCTCAAATGGATTCTTAGTCATCAAGAGCCTTCCCATTTTTAAGGAACCATAACGTGTAAAAGTTAACCAAATGTTCACAGCTGATGCACTCTAGGCTATGAATGCTGGTGTAGAAAGCTTTTAGCTGTAACCTGATTCGAGTCTGCTCTGAGCACTTACAGTGATGAAAAGTGACAGGGTTGAGTACTGTCACTGACCCAGGCTCTGTTTTTGTTGGGGTATTTTTTTTTGTTAAGTAAATGGCACCGAATCACCCTAATTATTGATAACAACCTGTAATTTTCAAACTCTTTACATCATTACCCAGGCCATTTTCTCTGTGTCTCTTTACATAAAATATTGGCTAGCAAGGCTGTGCACCAGCGAGTCTGACCTGTATTTAGCAGCTCCAAGAGCGATTAGGAATGTGTGAAGCAGCTGAGATAAAAATCACACATGTTTCTCTCCTGACTCCCTACAAAAGGAAACCTTAGCTCCAAACTTGAATTGAACTTGTATACATTTTTCCCCCTCAGGTTAGTTCGGCTAACTTTAAAATATCTGCTGAAAAGTGGGTCCAGAATGTGGTCCTGTGTGAAGATGCTTTCTCTGCATGACTCTCTCTTATTGACTTCTGATCACTTCTGAAAAGCAGGTCCTATGGCTTTGGGGCTCTTGTATGTGTGGGAACTGGGCACAGCTGCACCATCCTAGAGGGAGAATAGGATGAAGCTATGTGCCATGTAGGTGCAGTGCCTCCTGGGCTTCTAAGAGGGTTTGCAAACCCCTCACTTAGGCCATGCCTGCACTAGTCTTTACGCTGGCAAAACTTTTGACACTCCATGGTGTGAAAGAAACATCCTCCGCCCTGCAAGCAGCATACGATTTGCTGGCAAAAGCACTTGTATGCATAGCAATATGTCAGGAGGAGATGCTCTACTGCCAATGTAGCTGCTGCTGCCCGTAAGGGATGTAGCGGTGTAACCATTTAAACAATTAATTGATAAGCATAGGGGATTTTTTTCTCTTGCCTCCTGGTATCTGACTTTCTGAGATTCACTTGGACAATGTTTTCATCCCCCTCCCCCCCCCTCTTAATTAAAAACTGACTTTTAAATTTTAAACTGGAAGCTTCGTCAGAAGACTCCAGGAGCCTGGGCTTTAAGAAACACATTAAATATTGCAAGGCTAATTACAAAATTTTGAGAGTTGACCACACTGTTTGGAAATGGACAAGAAATGGAGCAAAACACCTTTAAACTTGGGGAAACATCATGACTGGACGTTCTCAATGGGGACCCACCTTTCAATGGAGAGTTCATCTGCCACCGACAGCATTATAATGTCTGAATATCTGAACTAAGTGAAACAGAAATACAGTGAAATCCTTTGTCTGGAGAACAGAAACTCACATGAACGTTGTGTGACAGTTCTGAGTGACTCTCTTAAAGGATTTGTAGGCTCGTTTTTCATCTGCAGAGGCCTGGAGCCCTGTTTCCACTGACCTAAAAGGAGAAATTCTTTTTTTCCTTCTTTATGGGAGGTGTTAGGGCTGCTTTGTTCAAATCTAAGCTGAAGTTTCAGATAAAAATAAGATTTATGGTCTCCTAGACTCTAGTTCACATCTTTCCTTCTTCCATGCTACTCACTGGGACTAATAAGAGAGACCCAAGGTTTGAACGGGGGTGGGAGGACAGAGGGGAGGGAGTTACTTGTGGGGACTGAGATATCTCGGTGGAGTTTTGTGGGGAGAACTTGTAAACTGCCAGTCGATGGTTTGCCTGATTCGCTCTCTTGTGTTGTCAGATCCCCACTTTCACAAGTTCACACAGAATAGAAGGCTCCAAATATTAATAAATAAAGCTTGATGGGAGGTTGTAAGGTATGGTTAAAGGACTCTTGTATTATAGAGTTCAGTCAAGAGAGGCTGCTGCAGCTTTCCCCAGGGCAGGCAGGTTGGCTCTGGGGACGGGATGGGAGGAGCAGTGCAACACCTCTTTTGACTGGGCTGGCCCAACCATCCTCTGGTGGAGGGGAGGGGCGCTTGGTGCTTCTCTGGGCCAGGGAGGGCTTGCAGCCCTGGCCGAGAAAGAGAGACTGGGGGGCCAGTGATTTCTGCGTTGGTGCCCAGAATTTCTGTTGGTGATCCTGTCTGTCCTATCCTGTTTCCGCTGACTGTAATGATGGGGTATCCTCCGTGGAGGACTGTTTCATTGTCAAAAAGTTTACTCCTGATAATCCTAATATTGTCATTTTTTAATTTCATCTAAGTGATCCTTAGATAGTTCCTTCCCCGCATTTGTGTTCTCACCTCCACTTTTCTACAGGTGTTTCTGCACCTTCTTAGTCATCACTTACCGAAATTCTACACATCTGTCTCTGTGAATCATTCCTCATTAGTCATGCCGTCCACATGTATTCATTTATACGGAGAAAACATTGTGTCCACTTAGACTTGTTATACTTTAGCTTTGTTGGAGTATAGCTACTTTGGCTACTGTAAGGATCTTGCAGTCAGTGAGTTTGGCTTCACTGTAGCACTGCTAGTTATTCCACCTGACTTACTCTAGCTTGTGGGAAGAAGGGTCATGCTACAAAACAAATCTCTGTTCCACAAACTGAACTAAGCTTCACTAAGAGATTGGATTAGCAGCAGAGTGCTTGGGTATGCAAAATTGTTGGACTAGCAGCTGATGAGTTCGGTCAATGTGAGTGTGACTCCATCCCCATTGCATTACTAGTCCAATGGCATTTTCTCCTAACCTGATCCCTTACACCTGCTGGCTTGAAATTAAAGCACCACTTAACTCAAGCTAGAAACTTGTATGTGTTGTGGGAGTCAACTTAGGAGCAACACTTGTGTTCTACCTCCAGCCAACACTGCAGTGAAGATGGCCCAGGTGGCCTTCAGGAGCAGACACTGTGGATCAGAGCTGCGTCTATAGAGAGACAATGAGGCATTGTCAAATGTAACATTATATTCTTTGGAGAAGTTGTTTGCTTATCACAGGAAATCTTTGGAGTATTTTTTTTTCTACTCGTTTAGATGTCAAGGATGAATGAGCCCCAGCCATAACTTGAACCAATTACCCACTGATCCAGAAGATAAAGTCATGCAATCAGTAAACCATAATACGCTTACCCTGTAAAATGGTTACACTTTAATCTTACACTGGGACTGTTCCTGGCATAACCCCAACATGATGATAGTGACCTTGATTGTAATATTAGGACTTTGCAGATAATCCAAGTTTGCATGTTTTTTTTTTAAACAGCTTCCATTAGAATCTGGTGGTAATGTTTTCCTTCGCGATCTGCAGAGCACACGTCTTGTCTGTACTGCAAGATTCTCAGCTCTCTAGAGCATGCCCTGCACTTCTCCCCCCTGCACATGGCCATCAATGGAAAATCCACGTGTGGAACAAGAACAGTGTAATACACAGTGCAATAGAAATACACAGTGCGAATGAGAGGAGAATCTGAGGAGGAAGGATTTTAGTGCAAGGAATCGGTTAAAATGAAAATATATTTGTATTAAAGTTGTATTAAATTTCATTACCTTAAAACTTGATAGCCCTGTGCAGTGCTATTTAATTATTAGGAGGGCTCAGTTATAATACAGTAAAACCTCAAAGATACGAACAGTAGAGCTAGAGACTGACCGGTCAATCGAATATCCTGTGGAATTGGAAGTCCTCAATCAGGCAGCACTGCAGGACGTCCCCACCTAAAAAAGGCAAATTCTGTACTGCCTCTGGGCTTAGGCCACAAGGCATTGGGGGTGGAGGAGGGAATCCGGGCTCTGGGCTGGGGTGAGAGGGGGCTTCTGACCCTCAGGAGCTCCTGGGCTTAGTGCTTTAGAGCAGGGTGGTGCGCTGGGGCTTGGGACTTCAGCCCCGTGGATTTGTTTCCTGAGCAGAGCAGGGGCTTTAGCTATGAGGGAAATGCCAGTCTCCCTCATAGCTAAAGCCCTGAGTCCTGACATCTCCCACTGCTGCTGAAGCCAGGAGCAAAGTTATGGGGAGCCGCACACTCCATGAAGCTGAAGCTGGGAACAGAGCTCTGAGGCTGAATCCCTGAGCCCCATAAGACCTTATAGTGATTGACTGAAGATACAAAAATATTATCAAGTGTAAGTAAGGAGGCAGAGGACTGAAAATATTTTTGTTTGTGTCTGCATTGGCTTTGGTTCAAATATACTGGACCATTATGGATTTCTTTGATTGCACTTCTCTGCCGAATGCTTCCAAGCCCTGCAGGATTCCAGCACGTCTTTAAATTGTTTCCCTCTGTTGCGTGTCATCATTTAAAAATATGACGCACACTAGTTGACTTAGGTCCATGATCACTGGGAAAACACGGGACTAAATTTCATTTTTCTGTAAGGCTGTGTCTACACTACAAAGAAAAGTCAGAAAAAGATATGCAAATTGCAAACAGCAATTTGCGTATCTTTTTTCGCTTTTCTTTCGGAAGAGGCTTTTCTGACATTTGGCGCATCTACGTGGCCAAAACCTCCTCTTTCAGCACATCCCTTCTTCCTCCTACAACGAGGTTTACAGGGATGGCAAAAGAACGCATCCACTTTTCTGAAATTTTTTTTAGAAAAGTGAACGCGTTCCTTGGACGCAACACAGATTTTCGGAAAAGAGCTGCAGTGTAGACATAACCTAAGTGAAGAGTCTCTCCAGAGTGACTTGAGTTCAGTGGACTTACCTGGAATTTCAGAAGTACAACAAAGTAGGATTTGGTTCCTGGACACCAAACTGCATAGCTCCAATGTCATGGATTGATGGTGGTTAGAGACAGTTTTGGTCTCCATAGGGTACTTTCCAACCCCCGTTTGAGTCACTGGAAGATGTTCTTGGCTTTGGGAGGAGTTGTACTGGGTCTTATGTTTAAATGCAGTGGCAGTTTATTTCAGTCTGGTTTTTGTGATTTGCTTTGGTTTTTGCTTCTGTAGATGAGGTCCCTCTGAGTAGAACTTGAACTTTGATTCTGATTCAACGTGATATTAAAAGCAAATCAGAGCACACAGAGAAGTCTGCAGACTATTCTGTGTAGTTCAGAGATACCATCAAGAGGCTCCTCTAGCACATGGATGATGATATTTTTGGGTGTCATCACAGGACCATACCACTGATATCTGTCTTCAGGTGAAAAACTAAAATGGGTGGCTATAGCACTTCACTCTATCCACAGACATTCACTATCTAAGACACCAATCAAAAGTCAATCAATGAGACCTATGGCACCATGAAACAAGACACATTGTATGTGTGGTTGGGAGGAAGACAATTGTAGCACCATGCATGTATAACAGTAGAGCCCGCAGTCCTCGTGGAGGTCGTATGTGTTGATCAGGGGTTTCGGTGTTTCCAACTCATCAGCTATCACAAGTCTCAGGATAGTTGGTGTTTCTCTTAATGTCCCAGCTGCTGGAGAGAGAATGTCAGCTTCAATGGAAGGGAGCGCAGAGTGTGGGGAGTTAGTTTTTAGCCTTTCTTGTTGAGGAAAAAAACCTGAAAATGCGTGTGAAAACAGGGATCCCAAGATGTATCATTTAAAAAAAATATTTTAAAGTCAAGATCATGTTGGGGGAACTGATTCATAATGTTTGAATGCTGGGGGTTGGCAGTATTGGGATGTGAAAGAGAAGACCAAAAGTGTTCATTTCGTTATTCTGAAGTAAAACTGCAAACTCTGGTAGACTGTTCCCATCAGAAATCGACATCCTTGTGACTACAGCAAGAAAAGTGGCCTCCACTACTCCCAATTCTCCTCCCTTTGCATCTCTGTGCTCTCAACTACCTGTACTGTTGCTGCTTGGGGTAGATAAGATTACATAGAGCCCACAGTTAATTAGTGAAATTGAAAGACAGTGTAGCCTAGTGGCTAGAGCACTAAACTGGGTTTGGGGGGACCTGGATTCTAGTTCTGACTAGAACAGAGGCAGGTGAGGGGGGTTGCCCCAGGCCCTGCGCCCCCCTCAGGACAGCCCTGAGATGGACCATTGGTCTCACCCAGTCTGACAGCTCTTGTGGCTTTATTAATTTAAAAGCTTGTTTCCCAGATTTCCAATGAGAGCAGCACTGATGTGTGATGAAAGGTGGAAAGGTAGCTCCCACAGCACCTTGTAGTACCTTCTGAAGACCTTTGGCTAAAGAGAATGCTAAACCTTTGTAGAAGAAGGGTGAGGGAGGCTGGGAGCTCTGAAAATAAAGAGCGTGTTAAAGAAATGTGATTACCCATTGAGTGAGGGGAGGGGACTATGGATGGCTGATCCTCCTCCACAGCGTACGCTGAGAGATATGTGGGTGACAGAGAAGGAAAGAAGAAGTAGATGAAAAGGAGAGAATAACCTAGTAAAATAGCACTTTGAAGGTGATAACTTTATAAAAGTTGTATTCTGTGCTGAACACAGTTTATGTCCGTACAGAAGCTACAGTTTATATAAGCCCAGAATTTGGGCTTTGGGAATCACCCTTCATTTATCATCTAATTAGTGCCCTGCAATGGGAAAAGATAGGGAAGCAGCCCTCCCTTCCCCCATCTTTAGCAAAACATCACCTTGTGGGTCCACTGCACAGCAACATAGTGAATATACATTTTGCAGAGGAGATCAATTCATCCACCCTGACACCTCTCTGTTTCAGCCACCGGATCAAGATATTTGTAGTGTATTAAGCACAAAACAAGCCCCATTTGCAGAAGCCTTTTACTGCAGAGCAATCTCACCTGCACTCACTGCGGCACTAAAGTACTGCGTACTTCATGCTAGAGGGCTCTAACCACAGAGGACCAGTAAAAAAGCTCTTTCTGTCCGACATGAATTAGGACGCTCAGTTAAAAATTCATAGGAAGATTACATAAAACCATATGCTGCCTTTATTTTCCCCCTTTTGCATTAAAAATGTACAGCTGGTCTGCATTAGACATTCCATTAGCCTGTGCGTCTCACAATCTAGAGTTTATAGTTAACGACGGGGAGGAAAAAAAAGTAAAGTGTTTTAAGCACAATATTTGGGGCTTCCTTAAAAGGACAGCGCTGTTAGGTAGATGGAGAATGTTGGGAGGAGGAGGTTCTGCTCATGAAAAGCTGTACATATTGGAGGACACCTGGTTTTCGAATTCTCAGCTTGTCTTCTGTGCTCCCAAACAGCATGAGCAAGAATTAAAATGATATAACCTGTTTCCTGTGGTCATTTGGGAAGAAAATAAAAAAAATCTATATTCCAAATGGACTCAGGAAATATCTAGACTCCTCTAACAACATTAAGTTGCACAAAGTTTTATGGCCGCTCCATTTCTTCCGCAGAAGACCCTTTATTTGGAAGACTTGAAGAGTCCCACTTTAGTATTAGATAATTGACTGTATTGGGCAGTTAATTGCCTTGGATTAAATATACGGGCACTTATTGTAGAATCATGAAATCCTAGGGCTGGAAGAGACCTCAGGAGGTTATTGAGTCCAGCCCCTTGCCCAAAGCAGGAATAATTCACTTTGTACTGACAAAGTGAATTATTTCACCATAATCTTAGTATACATAGTAAAAAGAATAATTCCAAAGGGTCTTCTTGATACTGCTGTGTCAATAAGCTGCTTAAAGAGTTTTATACATTCACTTTGCTGAGTAAAGGCATTGTAGGGTGTGATCATGTGGAAAATGGACCAAACTCAGCTCTGGGACAAGTAACTGCAATAGCAGCAGTGTCAACCAAGTTGCATAATTTTTCAACAAAGCTTAATTTGGTTCTAAATTTGTCCCCAAGATAAAAGCAGATAATCAAGAACATAGTGCTTAGCCACTTTCTAGTGGACCAACCAAGGGGGTAGAGATCTTTTCACCACTCTTCATAGTATAGTCTCCATTTATGCCATGTGAAACATAGAACAAGGAGTAGAGAATCCAGCCCACTTATCAGAGATGCCCCAATGCAAATGGGAAGGAGCAATTTGTCCATTGTTTATTATAAAGAAAAGGGTGGTTTTGATTCTATGCTTGATGTATTTGAAGATTTAAAAAAAAATCACATGAAATACACAAACAAGACATTTCATTAAATCCTCCTTTCTAGTCCATACATAGGTTCTCAAGGTAGATACTCTGATTTTGTACACATATTTGATTTCCTTTCCGTGCCATTTGGGTTTAGTGCCTGTAGGGATAATAGAGTAGCCTTGAATGAATCATCCATGTAGACAGAGAGGAGAGACTGCTGTTCAAAAATGCAGATGATGCATCCTGACAGATTGACTATAATTCTGTACAATCATGAGAGATGAGGGGAAAAAACAGAGATGTTCTTAAAGTCACATAAATGAAAGTTGAATGTGAGACATCTCAGAATGTGTGGAAGTAGTCACCATTGTTTGGCTACATATTTAATTAACTGCTGTCTCTGGTAAATTTCTAATCAAATGTAAATTGCTATCTAAAACAACAAAGCTGGAAGTTCTGGGCAACAGGAACATAGAAGCATATTAAAATGTCTTATTTAAATTATAGGCAGTATGATCTGATTCCACTGGGTAGAGGAGTTACTCTCTTAGCTCTATATGCCCATAACTCTAACTTTTGCATCCAGCTGATGATTTAAAGGTATTTTGATACATGATTTATTCACTAGAAAACACATTGCATTAAATGTGTTAATCTAGTAAAATTTGAGACAATCTGAATTCTGTCTAACCCACACACCTGCTGGGTGTTGTTCATTATCCCATCAAGTGGCCCTTAGACCACTTACAGAAAGAGAAAATGGGTTTGTTCTGTAACCTTAGCTGAGAGCCCATTGGCCTTTAGCTCAACTATAGATGCTCATGCACTAAGCTCCAGAGATGCCAGGTTCTGTTACGCCTGCTGGAGTTACATGTCCACATGAGCTATGTGATAACCAGACCAAAGGAAAAAATTCACTGCTAATCATGCAACTGTAGCCTTGCTTTGCAGATTTTAAGGCCAGTAGGGCCCACAGTGATAATAGCACAGCTATTCTCTTTTGAAATATGTGGCACTCCGCGCACCAAATTGAGATCTCTGCACTGTGACCTCAGCCTAGCAAAAGACTTAAGAATACTTTAAGAATGTCAGTAACCCAGTGAGTTTTGATGAAACTTTTCAAATGCTTAACATTGTGCATGTATGTGCTTTCTAGATCGTGGTTTACATTTGTATTTTAGTAGATGCATAGTAAAGCCTGCTATATATTAGCCACAATGAAGCAATTTTCTTGTAGCCTTCTAACAAAAGTAAAATGTTAGTAAGTGTTTGGGCAAATATCACATGGCAGTTGAAAATCCATTATAGAAGAAATTTACATTAATAAAACTGGTTTTAAAAAAAGAAATTGGCTGCACAGCTGATAACAGCATCGCAGCCTGGAGCAAATGTTATGGCCAAGTTCTAAGTCCCTAGTTCCTAGGGAATACAGGTGAAGTGCTGAAAATATTTACACCACAGTCACAAGCTGTAATTTAACAGCCCTGTTGTGTAGACTTTTAAACTAGTGTCTTGAACGTCCTGTTTGAAGAATATGTGTCATTGTGATTTGGTCTTTATGGAGAACTCTCATTGATATTATGAGAGCTGCATGTGAACAGCAAGTACAGCATGGTCACCTTGCAATTATGTTTATTTTAGGGGCCTTGACATACGTAGGTTTGGGTTACTGAGTGAACCTGCTTACATCGGGAATGAACTCGGTACAATAGCCCCATGCCTGTCGCTGGGGAATTGGCCCATGGAGATGATGGAAGGAAAGCAAAGATTGGTCCTGCTGTGCTTCATCGAGGAAGGCAGCTTTCATCTCTGCTACGGCTTTCATAGGAACCTTGACAGCAGAACTCATCTGGGGGTGTGTACCATCACACACCTTAGTCTTGGTTTCTCTTCTACTAGCTTCCCCCATTCTGTAGCCTGTGCTGTCCAGCTCTGATCTCCTCCTGGCTCAGTGAAGGTTGCCAGTTGCATGCATCATTCAGCTGCTGCTTCAGGCACGTGTTTTAGGCTCTGGGTGGTAATTTTGGACTCTTATTTCTAACAAGTTTAGGGATGCAAATTTCTAAGTATTACAATGGGGACTGCCCTGAGTGAGCCAGCTAGCTTCATTCATTGAATGGAGGTGCCAAAAGGGAAACAGAGTTTATAAAAACTTGACTGAAAATTCCTTCCTTTATAAGTCTTAAAGGCAAGTGATGTTGTGCCAAAATGTAAAAATAGTAAATGGGACTACACAAGTAATTATAGGCCTGTCAGTATGCCATTGATTCTGGGCAAAATAATGTAATGGCCGATACAGAACTTGATTAATCAGGAATTAAAGGAAGGTAATATAGTTAATGCTTGTCAACATGGGTTTATGTGAACTAAATTTTGTCAATGTAACATGATATCTTTTATTGATGAGGTTGCAAGTTTGGTTGATCAAGTTATTAATTTTGATTTAATGAACTTAGACTTCTGTGAGGTATTTGACTTGGTCCCACATGACATTTTGATTAAGAGATGAGTACAATGTAAAATCAGCATGGCAAACATTAATTGGTTTAAAAACAGGCTAATTGATAGGCCTCAGCATGTCATGAGAAACAGAATTATCATTGAGAAGGGTGTGTTCCTGTTGTGGTCTTATGGGAATCGGTACTTGGCCCGGTGATATTTATTGTTTTTATCAATGACCTGGCAGAGTACAAAAATTCTCACTGATAAAGTTTGCAGATAACACAGAGATTGGGGGAGTGGTGAACAGTGAAGAGGCCTGGTTGTTGATGAAGAATGATGTAGGTCTCTTGGTGCTTAGGGTGCAAGCCAGCAAAATGTGTGTAATACAGCCAAATGCAATACAGTCAAATGTAAAGTCATGCTACTGTAAACAAAGTATGTAGGCCATACTTGAGGCTTCTGATTTTCAGTTTTGATCTATAAAACATTGATAAAACACCCTTGATACAATCTACTATAAAGTTGAGAGAGTGTGTCTGTTTGTGAGTCTGTCTGTGCATTGTCTGTTTGTTCAAGAACTCACCTAAACAGTTAGAACTAAAACCACCACATTTTTTTTAGCTTCCTCTTATCATAACTTTAAGCAAAATAAAAATTTGGTTATGCCAGGAAAATGAGATGTGCCTGGAATGGGATTGTTTCTCATAAAATGTAAAGGGAGCACTCTGCTATATAATGTCCACATAGGGGCAGCAAGGGGCCAGAGCTGGGGACCAAGGCAGGTTGAGAGAAGCTTCTGGGGGTAGTCGAGTTAGTCTGTACAGGATAAACTTAAAAAACAACAAATGGTCTGGTAGCACTTTATAGACTAACAAAACATGTAGACCACCTACATGTTTTGTTAGTCTATAAAGTACTACCAGACCATTTGTTGTTTTTTAAGTTTATATTTAAGAGTGTTTATCTGTTTGTGCATCTGTCTTTGTGCGTGTCTGATGGTCTCTCAGCTGGGGAATATGCACTCTTCCCCCTGCTGGGCCCACTGGAGCAGCAGCGGCCATGGAGAAGTGCTTCTCACCTGGCCCCAAGCTACTGTGGTGAGAGAGGGCTGGGGTATTCCTCTCTTCCTAGGGTAGCCTGCATACTGAACCCCTCATTCCCAGCCCCACCCTAGAACAATTATTTAAATAAAGAAAAACAAAAAAAAATGAGTTAAGGATCCAAGGGTAAATCTTCTAGTAAATAAATAAAAACTAAACAATGACTTTTGTGTGTGCCTAGCTATACTGGAAAAACACCGGAAATACTTACTTGTCTTTAAGAGCTTGTCTACACGAAGCAGCGAGACTGGCTATGAGAGCATGAGGCCTAAAGCACACTAATGTGTTTGTAGCAGGGTGCTGGTGCAAGAGCACCTAATCAGCCCCTGCCCTGTCAGCTCCAATCAAGGGGAACAGTTTGGGGCTGATGAAAAGGTCTGATGCTGGCCTGATTATCTGTAACACCTGCCAGCCTGATGAGCCAAGGGCTATACAAGCTGGGAAAGAGCCAGAAGTGGGGGAGTGGTCAGTCAGGGAGGGAGCTGGAGCCGGAGCCGGGGCCGGAGCCGTCTAGCTTGAAGACTGACTCTTCCTCTAAAGAGGAGAAAATCCTGTAAAGACTCTGTATAGTTTGGCACTGGTGTTGGGACAAGCTAAGGTGAATAAAGACATGGGTGTTGCACAATGATGAGTTCTCTCCAGGCCTGATTTGGGAGGGCTACCAGCACCCCAGAAGTGGGGGGGGGGAGCTGGTCATGCATCCTGTTACAGTATTGAACACTAATTGGTCAGTATAAACCCTCCAGTTGCACCCTAAAAGCTCCATAGTGTGCTTGAACATACTGCTGTTTGAAACCGGGCTATACGGGAGTGCACTAGGGAATATTACAAAGAGATGGCTCATTACAGTATATATTAGTACAATGCGTACGTTACATCATTCATTACACTACGTGCAAAGAGCCCCAAATGTCATGATTTTGTCATTTGTATCAAACTCCCAAATTGCTAAAAAAAATAACCTCTCAATGTGAAATTAATAATCCCCCCAAACCCAGAAGTCCCGGTCATTCTCACAGTGGGGGAGATTCTCTACGGAATGTGAGCTCCTACTTCAACACTGACCAAAATGGCTAATGTAATTCTTGGGTATATAAATGGGAGTATGGAGTGGGAGAAGGGAAGTTACATAAACTTTGCATTTGGCACTGCTGTAACTGCGAATGAAAAAATGTGGTCCGTTCTGCTGTCCACAGTTCAAGAAGGCTGTTGATAAACTGCAGATGATTTGGAGAAAAGCCACCAGAAGGCTAAAGAGATTAAAAAACATGTTTGGCAGTGAGAAAGTCAAGGAGCTGAATATGTTTAACCTACTAGTCATCAACCAGGGTTATGTCTACATTGGCCCCTTCTCCGGAAGAGGCATGTTAATTCCCAACTTCAGAATACGGAAATCCGTGGGGGATTTAAATATCCCCCGCGGGATTTAAATAAACATGGCCGCCGCTTTTTTTCCGGCTTGGGGAAAAGTAGGAATAAGGGCTTTATTCCGGAGGATCGCGCCAGTCTAGATGCTTTTTTCCGGCTTTTCCCCAAGCCGGAAAAAAAGCGGCGGCCATGTTTATTTAAATCCCGTGGGGGATATTTAAATCCCCCGCGGATTTCCCTATTCTGAAGTTGGAAATTAACATGCCTCTTCCGGAGAAGGGGCCAATGTAGACGTAGCCCAGTAGATTGAGATGTACTGGTAGATCCTGGAGCCTCTGACAAGTCATCCTGACTGGCTTGGCCAGGAGGCTATCAAGTGCCGGCACTTCAGCTGCCCCTGCCTCACTGCTATGCTTTCCTGCCCTCTGCTTCGGAGCTGCCCCCTGGGAGACTTCTGCTTGCTGTACAGGATGAGGGAGGGAGAGGACAGAAACACAGATGTCAGGGTGTCCCTATCTCCCCACCTTTGTACTCCATCTCCACAGAGAGGGAGGACACAACGAGTGTGTCTAGACTACATTGCTCCGTCAGAGCCATGTAAAATAGTTTGCTCAGCATAGTCAAAGAAGCGGGGATTTAAATAATGACCACTTGATTAAAATAAAAATGGCCACCGTGCTGTGCTGATGATCATCAGATCCGGCATAGCGCGGCCGTCTAGACACAGCGCGGTCAACAAGGGAAGCCTTTGTCGACCACTCCGGTAAACCTTGTTTCATGAGGCATACCGGAGAGGTCGACAAAGACTTCCCTTGTCGACCACAAAGCATCTAGACTACCGCGCTGTGCCGGATCAGCTGATAGTTGGCACAGCACAGTGGCCATGTTTATTTTAATGAAGTGGGGATTATTTAAATCCCCGCTTCTTTGACTATGCCGAGTAAACTATTTTACATGGCTCCGTCAACGGAGCCATGTAGTCTAGACGTACCCAGCAGAGCTTGGAATGGAGAGAGCTTGCTGGCATTTGCTCCTACATCTGAATGTGCTCAGCAATGAGAATCTCAGTCACTTTCACACACTGTGGCTATGTCTACACTGCAGGCTTCTTGTGCAAGAACAATTGTTCTTGCACAAAAACTTGTGGAGCGTCCACGCTACAAGTCCATTCTTGCGCAAGAAAGTTTACAGTAGATTGTCAGAAGAGAGGGATTTTTGCACAAGAGTTATTCCTCTCCCCACAAGGAATAAGCCTTTTTGCGCAAGAACCTAGAAGGCTAGTGTGGACGGGAACAAGGGTTTCTATGGCTAAAATGGCCATCAGAGCTTTCTTGCACAAGAGCGCGTCCACACTGCCAAGGACGCTCTTGCGCAAAAGCACATGGCAGTGTGGACGCGCTCTCGCGCAAGAATTTTTGCGCAAAAAGTTATTGTGCAAGAAGCCTGCAGTGTAGACATAGCCCCGGTGTCTCTGCTCCATCTTTCCCACTCACCTCCCAACCTATTTGTGGTGGTGTTACTTCATGTAATTCTTTCACAATGTGTTCTTTTCGGTTTTTGATTGGTCAGTGCATTTCATAATTTTTATTTCTTTCTTATGCTTACATTTAATGCTTTGAGTTGTGAGTTCTAAAATGCCTAACCTGTCGTGGCTGAAGTAATTATCCCAATGGTAACATTTAAAAAATATAATATGTAGGTTTTTAGTTTCTACTGGTGGTGCACATCTGTGCATTTCCTTGCTACTGGTGTACGTAACAAAATTCATTCCCTCTAATTTTTTTACATCCATGTGTAGAACACTGGCCAGGAGTCTCCAGGAATCGGGCTTGATCTCCTGGAGGCTCCAGCAGCCAATCAGAAGATCGGTTGCTAACAGTCCTCCCACCCTTGCCCTGTGCTGCTCCTGGAAGCAACTGGCAATGTCCCTGCGGTCCCTAGAGGAGGCAGAGCATGGGGTCTCCACGCAGTGCCCTTGTCTGCAGGAATTATTACCGCAGCTCCCATTGGCTGTGGTTCCCTGTTTCTCACCAGTGGGAGGTGTGGGGATGGTGCCTGATACGGGGGACAGTTCACAAGGCCACCTGCCACTCCCTCCCAGGAGCCATTGCTTGACATGCTAGCTGCTTTGGGGAGTGGCACAGGGCCAGAGTGGAGGTTGAGTCTGCCTGAGCCCTGCTGTGCGCCATGACCCAGGAGCTACTTCAGGTAAGTGGTGCTCAGACGAAGATTCAAATTCCTTCCCAGATCCTTCAGCCTGAACCCCTGGCTGTACCCGTGCCCTAGGCTCAGCCTGGAGCCCCTCCCACACTCTGAACTCTTTAGCCCAAGCCCCCCTGCCCTAGCCTGGTGAAAGTGATTGAGAAGGAGGGAGGAGGGAGTGAGCAGGGTGGGGCTTCAGAGAAGGGTGAAGCAAGAGTGGACCTTGGAGTAGCATTGGGAAAGGAAGGGGAGTAAAGCTATTTGGGTTTGAGGAAGATCCTGGATAGCGCTTCAATTCAAAAAGTGATCCTGTACTTTGAAAAGGCTGGAGACCACTGGTTTAGCCTAACCACGATGAGTAAGGGGTGATGGGATAACAGTCAATTAAGTATCTAGATGGGGAACAGAAATTTGATAACAGGACTCTTCATTCCAGCAGGCAAAGGTGTAATAAGGCCCAGTGGCTGGAAGTTGAAGCTAGACGTGTTCAGACTAGAAATAAGGAACACATTTTTAAGTTAAGTTAATTAGCCATTGGAATGGCTTATCTAGGTTGGGATGGAAATTTTTGAATCAAGATTGGATTATTTTTCTAATACATGCTGTAGGTAGAACAGGAACTAATTCAAGGAAGTCCTATGGCTTGTATTATATAAGGGGTCGGGATATATTATCACAATATTCTTTCTGGCCATATAATCTCTGAATTTCTGAGTATCATAATTTATTTGGAAATAATTTCATTGGAGATTTTTAAGAGCAGGTTGGATAGACACGTGCCAGGGATGATCTAGATCAGGGGTTCCCAACCTCAGGTATGCGTACCCCCAGGGAGTAAGAGAAGCTTGTCAAGAGGATACGGGGAATATTTGGTAAATAACTAGATTATCCTAATTGAAATATTCCAAAAGTAGTAGTGTTAGCGAAAAAAGTTGTGGATTCTAGAATCTAGAATGTATTTCCTTTCATATTGAATGGGGGTACGGGAAGGTATACTAAAAGCCAATGGGGTACGGGGACCGAAAAAGATTGGGAACCCCTGATCTAGATGATGCTTGGTCCTGCCATGAGGGCAGAGGACTGGACTTGTTAACCTTTTGAGGTCCCTTCCAGTTCTAGTGTTCTATGATTCTGAATATCTGAATTGAGGGTTTGCTTGTACTCCCTCAGAGTAAAGTCAAAATTTTCTTTGACTTTACTGAGAGGAGGATCAGGCCCTCCAATTTACATTGCTACAATCACCTATCTTTATGATATCAGATCACACGAATCACATTGTCGCATCTTATTTAGCCACCTGTGATTTTAGAACTTGTCACTGGACTTCCCTCTCTGATGCAAAGGAGGTTAGTTTGTCCAAGAGGATGGAGCCAGGAAACAATGCATTTGCCAGGAAGCTTGGGAGAGACAAAACATGCTGTACAGGTGATGCTAAGTTGCAGATGTGAGCTGCTGCTTCCTGCTCTGGTGAAGGAACATTCCCTTTGACAGATGGAGCTCCTGGCTAAGTCTCTCCTGTCCTTGAACACAAGGTTCTGCCCTCCTTTATGGCCTCGTGGCATTCCATATGGAGTGAACTCCTGGCCTTCCAATATGTATTCTAGACAAACTAGAGAATAAGAAATACAAGATCTAACCAGAATGCCTTATTACAGATCTGCGCCATCTGGAATTAACAATGCGTTTCCTCTCAGTGCTGTGTTGAAAGCATCACTACTGAAAGTGGACAGAGACCCTCATTTTCCCAAAATGTCTTCTGCACCTAATTAATTAGTTAATTATGTATGTGTTTCAGTTGATTAGTGAAGGTGTGCTGGGGAAGATTGCTGCCCTTCCCACCACTCTAAAACCATACACGTTTCTGCACTTTGCCAGAAAGTCTTGCAGCACTTCCCATAGAGCAAAAAAGTCAGAGGACACTAAAGACAGATTTACAGAGCCTAAAGACATTGCTCATTCTTTGGAGTCCACTGCTATGCAGTCAGGTTGGACACATTTCTAGAAACCAGCATTAGTTTCCCATCCCATTTGCTTCTCTAACTGGGTATCTGTGCTCTCTGGGTGTGAATCCAGGTTCAGTAATAACAGTTAGCATATTTAAAATACTTGCAACTCCACACCAGTGTAGCACTTTCCATCTCCAAAGCACTTTGTGAGTGTTAATGAATTAACCCTCAGCTCACCACGGAGTGGCAGGTATTTTCAGTATTGTTCTCCTCACATCACAAAAGCTGTGAGGTTACAGCTTGAAAGGCTGCAGCAGAAGTCAGTGAGGGTATGTCTACACTGCATTCCTCTTTCAAGAGAGGAATTCAAATGCAGGTGAATGAAATTGCAAATGAAGCGCAGATTTGAATTTCCCATGCTTCATTTGCATAATCACATCCGGGTGCTATTTGGAAAACCCTATTTCTAAAAAAGAAACGCTGTCTAGATGCAGTTATTTCAAAAGAAAACCCTTCTTTTGAAATTACCCTTAAGGGTTTTCTTTTGAAATAACCACATCTAGACAGCGTTTCTTTTTTCGAAATAGGGTATTTTGAAATAGCGCCCGGACGCAATTATGCAAATGAAGCACAGGAAATTCAAATCCGCACTTCATTTCCAATTTCACTCACATGCATTTGCATTCCTCTCTCGAAAGAGGAATGCAATGTAGACATATCCTGAAAGTCCAAATACTCTATATCCAATGGATCACCATTGTCCACATGTTTGCTGACCCTCTCAAAGAATTCTGATAGATTTGAGAGACATGGTTTCCCTTTACAAACTTTGTTTAAACAAAATAGGCAACATGGGATAAAAGGGAAGGTGCTCTTATGGAACAGTAACTGGTTAAAATACAGAAAACAAAAGGTAGGAATAAATGGTCATTTTTCACCCTAGTGAGTGATAAATAGCAGGGTCCTCCAGGCTCTGTACTTGGACCAGTAATATTCAACATATTCACAAATCATCTGGAAGAAAGGCTAAACAGTGCGGAGGAAAAGTTTGAAAACAATCATACAAAATTGTTCAGTAAAGTCCAAAGCTGACTGGGAAGCATTACTAAGGGACCTCGCAAAATTGGGTGACTGGAAAAGAAAATGGCTGATGAAATTCAGTGTTGATAAATGTAAAGTAATGCACATTCGAAAACATAATCCCAGCCACACATACACAATAATAGGGTTTAAGCTCAAGAAGAGAGTTTGGAATCACAGTGGATATTCTCTAAAAACTTTAAATGACGTAATGTCACTGTATAAATTCAGGGCACAATGACTACTTGAAAACTGCATACAGTTTTGCTTGTTCCATCTCCAAAATAGATGTGTTAGGTTTGTTTAGGCCTATGATAGAACTTCCATACAAGGAGAGATTAAAAAGACCAGGACTGTTCACCTTAGAAAAGAGATAACTAACGGTGGATGTATGATAAAGATCTGCAAAATGATGACTGGGATGAAGAAAGTGGATAAGGAGGTGTTATTTACCCCTCTACATATCACAAGAACCAGGGGATCATTCGACAAAAGGGATGTACATTCCTGTTTATAAAGTTAACCAGTTAACCAGTATGTGTAACCAGTTAATCCTGGAGGGCTGGGATCCTGCGGTGGGTTCTGCTCCAGACTGGCTGGGCATGCCATGTCATGGTCTGCTCCGGCGAGGGTGGGGCCACAAGTCTATTCAGCGGTCTTTCATGTCCCCACTGTAACCATCAATTCCATCAATTTCGGGCTCGGATTGGACTAATCGGCCATCTCCGAACCCACCCCCAACCAAACTGATGACACTGGGTGGTCCTCATCGACCTCGATGGATGAACACACACACAAGCATGCCAGTAAGGCTAATTCTTATTGGATAACTGGTTAACCCTTTACATTCCTATTCGATAAGTTGCCCTAATTTGTTCATTGCCTTTGAAGCATCTGGCATCAGCTGCTGTTGTAAGGTAGGAGCCTTGTCTAGAAGGACAATTGGTCTGCCCCGGTATGGCTGTTCTTATGTTCTTATCCTCTTGTTGGTCTCAGCTGGATACAAAGATATCTGGGTTGCAGTGTTGTCTAAGGGGAGATGAGTCAACTTGTCTCTCTCAGTCTGTTCTTCATAGTGTCTTGTAATAGGAAGCCTCTGTGGCTTCCTATAGTTGTTAAATATATGTGGGAGGATGGGGGAGGAAAGGAAGGATGATCCTGTGGGTAGAGTGCTAGATCTTGGCCACATCACTTAGTATGTCTGTGCTGTGGTTCTCCGTCTGTGGAATGGAATAGTAGCACTGCCCTACTTCGCAGGGGTGTTATCAGGCTAAATCTATTTAAAATTGCGAGACTCGCAGGGGTGGTGATGATGGGTGTCCATGCAGCACCTAGATCGGGGCAGGCAATAATTTTTGAAGGGGGGGGGCCACTGCAAAAATGTTCGAAGTGGTCGTGGGCTGGCGGAAGGGGAAGGGGCCTTTAAATAGACACAGGTGCCAGCAGCTCCCAGGCAACTGGCAAGGCCGGGAGCTGCGAGCCATTTCAGTTGCTTCTATTTAAAGGGCTTGCACCTTAGCAGCCGTGGAGAAAAGGCGAGCCCTTGAAATAGAAGCAGTTGAAAGGGTTCACAGTTCCCGGCCCCCCAGCGCATTGCCTGGGAGTGTTGGGGAGGTATGGGCACTTTCAAATGTTTCTATTTAAAGGGCTTGCATCTGCCGGCATCTGCTAACGCATTGCCTGGCAGCCTACCAGCAGGCGCAAACTATTTAAATAGAAGCAAGTTAAAGGGCTCGTGGCTCCCAGGCAATGCGCTAGTGAAGGGACCAGAAGCCGCGAGTCCTTTCAACTGCTTCTATTGAAGGGCCCGCATCTTTCCCATGAGCTCTTTAAATATAATCCGTTGAAAGGGCTCACAGCTCCTGGCCCCACCATTAACACATTGCCGGGGAGGCATGCGCCCTTTCAGCTGTTCCTATTTAAAGGGCTTGTGTGTCCCCAACTCCCAGGCAACACGTGGAAGGGCAGGAAGTGCCGCATGAACCAGATTAAAGAGGCTATTGCCCACCCCTGGCCTAGATGAAGAGGAAACAATTATTTCTGTTCCCTGGATACAGTCCTAAAAATCGGTTTCACTCCATCTCAACACCTCACTGATTCCCGCTGCTGTTTGTTTGAGGTGGGACAGCAATATCCCATGAGCAACAGTATCAGTTGCTGTGGACAGGCATGGTGATATCAGAAGAGCTGTCTCCCAGTGGCCCATGCAGAGATGCTATGACGAGGGATGATGCTGGTGCTGCCTCATCCCCCGGCATGAAGTGGTTTCCTTTACATCCAGGGTTTATAATTTGTTTCAGTAGCTCTCAGCACCTTTTCCACCCCATAAAAATAGTTCCAGCACTGCTGGGCCCATGAACAAGAGCAAGTCCTCTATCAGCTTGAACTATTTATGTTTGATGTCTTGGCCTCAAGCCTTGTATGGATCCAGGGGATTGGTGATGGACAAAGGAGCGGGAAGCGACTGCTGTTCTTTCAGTCATCCTATTCAATATTAGACATAATTGGATGGTGGCTGATTAAGTTTGTTGGATTCAGAAACTGTCTCTTGAATTCTGGCTGACCTATTGCATGCATTGAGAGGCAGATAGCTTCCTCCTGACTCTGCCAGGAAGGAAGCCAGCTGGTCTCAGAAGTCTTTTACTCGGCAGGAAGGCCAAGTGTTCCCTTGCTTTTGTCAGTGGACTGAGGTCTGGGAATGGAAGAGGAACATGTGCCATCTTGGGCTTTGTGTCTCTTTCTGGCTGTGTGCAGAGGCCCCTGTAGATTCAGGGATCTTCTCCCAGAGGCAGACT
The DNA here is from genome assembly GCF_049634645.1 of Pelodiscus sinensis. NCBI lineage: Eukaryota > Metazoa > Chordata > Testudines > Trionychidae > Pelodiscus > Pelodiscus sinensis. The sequence goes on from NC_134711.1 coordinate 315,567,298, forward strand.
CTGGGGTAGGGTGTGGGCATTCTGAAGACGAAATTTGCAGTCTGGAAAAGACTGGCTAGTTGTGAGTCAGTGGCTGCTGTGGAAGAGGAGAAGAGAGGTTTTGGTGGCTTTACCACAAATCTAAGCCCCTACCAAGGCCACATAGAACAAGACAGTTAGACTTTCTGGCCTATAACTCTGTTCTGAATATCATTTACATCACCTGCATTTGAGTTCCCTTCACCCTTGCTTCGCCTACTCAAAATCTGAGGGTTGTGCTGATCTGTGAGGGATCAGTTTAGTGTTCAAGCTCTTATGCTCTTTGGCCTTTCAGTTGAGTGATGCTTCTCTAGAACTGAGTTGCTTCCATGAGCTTACAGGGGAGAGAGCCTGACAGTCATCTTCTTGTTTGAGGACTTGAGTCCTGCTCAGAGAACAGTGATGGTCTGTCTCAGAGAGAGGCGTTAACTTTTATGCTCCTTACATCTATTTCTTCTTTGGTGACAATGCATGTTTGATCGCTTGGACCTTCAGTGAAATCCCCAGTTCATTTCACAGAGGGCAGCACACAGCCAGCAGCTAGTAATGCCTTTGTGTAAACACTAGACTGATTTGGATTTGAACTGGTGACTGCAGTCTCCCATTAGGATTCCTGAAGCCACACAGAGTCTCTGTCCTGGGAGTACTTTAATGAGCTGAAAGTGTGTTTTTGTGCACATTTACTGTGAAACATAGATATACTATAGTGAACACAGTGTAGTATCTTGCTTGCAAATAGAGCAATAAGGGTATGTCTACACTACCCCGCTAGTTCGAACTAGCGGGGTAATGTAGGCATACCGCAATTGCAAATGAAGCCCGGGATTTGAATTTCCCAGGCTTCATTTGCATAAGCGGGGCGCCGCCATTTTTAAATCCCCGCTCGTTCGAATCCCGTGCCGCGCGGCTACACGCGGCACGAACTAGGTAGTTCGAACTAGGCTTCCTAGTTCGAACTACCGTTACTCCTCGTGGAATGAGGAGTAACGGTAGTTCGAACTAGGAAGCCTAGTTCGAACTACCTAGTTCGTGCCGCGTGTAGCCGCGCGGCACGGGATTCGAACGAGCGGGGATTTAAAAATGGCGGCGCCCCGCTTATGCAAATGAAGCCTGGGAAATTCAAATCCCGGGCTTCATTTGCAATTGCGGTATGCCTACATTACCCCGCTAGTTCGAACTAGCGGGGTAGTGTAGACATACCATAAGTGGGCAATCTCCAGGTGAAAAGTTTTGCATTCCTTAGGTCAGTTTCTTGTGCTTACAAAATTTAAGAAGAGAAGAGGATTTCAGTGCAGGGATAGGATTCCTGGGTAAATTCTCCGACTGTATTCTCCAGTTGTTTAATTCTAGCAGTCAGTCCTTCTAGCACAATGTGGTGTTTCCTTTTTTTATTTTTGTAGTCGTCTTGTACCACTCTGCCAGAAGGGCACCTTTTGTGTGTCTCCTTCCTGTCATGGCTACTGCAGTCTGTCTGTCTTGGTGAATGAGTGCTCCGTTGATGGTTGTGTGGTGTGTCCCACCCAGCACATGCGTTCTCATAGCTAAGCTGAGAAGCATGGGAATACCAAGGTTGGGTCTGTGATATCCTTACTTTAAACTTGTCCACATAGGGTACTTCCATTGGCAGCAATATTATGGGTCTTATACAGAAGCCCACTGAAATCAATGGAAAGACTTCCATTGACTTCACTTGGATTTGGGCTGGCACCATCGGGCGGCCGACACATAAGTAGTGATTGAAAGAGGCAGTTTTCAAGAAGCCACTCACCTAAACAATGACTGCACTCCATGGCTAGCATTTAAATCAATATGCATTGCAGAGCCTTATGGCCACAGTGAGGGAAACAAACACGTGACTGTTCTCTCTGCTGTCACCCAATGTTTCAGCTTGTCTGATGGCGTATTACACCATCAAAAGCAAAAGGCAGAATAAAGAACAACAAACATCCCCGTTGAAATAGCCAGACACGGCTCAACTGTCCTGAACTGACGTAGCAAAGTGGTCAATGCTGTTTCCACACTGCAGCTGGATGCTGTCTCTTAATGTCTGCGAGAGTATGGCCCAAGTGTATCAGCAAAGAATGTGTATTAGTGAAAATGAGAGCCTCCATAATTTAAAATCTGGGTGTTATATGGTCTAGGAACTGCTCCCATAAATAGCATTACTTCTGTGCAATCATTATTTACCTCTCCTTCCAGCTGTATCTCAGCATAGACACGTATGTGCTGTTAGAGTTAACACAAAACCACTTACAATCTGAATGCCTAGTTTATTTCCAAATGGGAAGGTCAGCATCATTATCCTTGGTGGATTTAATTACCAAATCCTGCATAATCATAGCGCTTGCTTCCTGTCTGTTAATCATGTCGAGCTGTGCATATATTATGTGCAAATGTAACCAAAACAAGAGATGGAATTTCCAGGTGTGGCATGCCTGACATGTGTTCTTATAGGTTGAATTTTGACTTCCCTAATATGATATAGATTTTTATTGTGTTTTTTTTTCAAAAGGAAAACCCTGTGGCAAAGAAAAGTGGGCAGGCATCTGTTTGCAGTTAATCCTTCAGCTTCATTTAGACCCCACAGGATCTGTGAATGTAAGTCATAACAGTAGAACAAAGTTGTCAGACCCCAGCAGTGAAAAAGCCTCTCAAAAAGAATGGCAATTTTAGTGAATGGCTCCCCCAAAAGTGTTGTTGGTTTTGTTTTGCTTTTCAGGGGAGGATTCTGAAATATATGAAATATTTGTTTAAAGTTATTTCATATATTATTTGTTCCTTATTTATTATAATACTGTTTGACACTATCAACAATAACCCTAAAATGGAGAACAAATGGATGAAGTCTGGTAGTTGGGGCATGATCCTAAGTCTTTTGGAATCAACAGGTTTCTTTCCATTGACTTCATATCATGCCCTTAAATGTTTTCCTTACCTGTGTTACTGCTCTAGATTATTACAAATAACAGCAATGCCTTTTTCTTACATAAAGATTTTCATTAGCAGATTGTAGAGTGCTTCATAATCTTTATTTTTGAAATAAAACACTGTGAGACATGGAAGTACTACTATCCCCATTTTGCTGATGGGGAACTGATACACAGAAAGACCAATTGCCTGTACCAAGATCACATGGGAAGTCTGTGGCAAAGCACAGCATTGAACATGGGTTTTCCAAGCCCTAGACTAGGGCCCTAACTACTGGACCATCTTTCATAAAGACCTTTGAAAGGACTTTATACCATTTTGGCTCCAGAGTGTGGGTGTGCATTCTGCTGAGCTTAAACAGTGAACTAGAACGGTCAGTTTCATTTTCTGTCCTCGTGAGTTTTCTTACTCCACATTCATCACCATGATATGTGAATTCCTTCTGTTCTCTCACACTGTGTTAATGCTGCTGCTTGGATGGATGGTGCCATAGGGGAACACTAAAGGGACTTTAAATGTTATTTGTTTAAAAATGAGTTACAATCAGCGCCAAGTCCTACACCTGCCCCGGCACGCATCCCATGGCAATGTCTGTGGTGCGATAGTTACTTTATTTTGTCTCATTATTTTCTTTTTCTCTTTTTGTTGCTGTGTAAAAAGACCCAAGCACATAGCAGGGGAAACTGACCGACCACAATCCTATGTTGTGATCTACTGTGTTGCAGCTAACACAGAGCCCGCCTTGGATTGAATGGGAGTCTGTGGAAACACACCCAATGCATAGCTGCAGATTTCAGTTCAGGACAAAAGACCTTAGAAAAGCTTCACTAACTTTAATGGTGGAAGCTCAAGCCCTAGTTAATTACAAAGATTATAATATTTCTTTAATCCTTTGCACTGAAAGCAAATGTAGGTGTTATCTGTAATGATGAAGATAAAATATATTTGGATAAAGGCATGATTTTGTTTGTAGTGGCCAAGTTTTTTAAACACTTCCACTACCAAAAAAAAAAAAGTTTTCATTAAGATATTTTTAAAATGCTAAAAATGTACTTGCATTGGGTTTTGTTCAGATGCCTCTACCTTTGTTTAATTAAGATTTGTATTTGTTTTATGTGGTTTACTTGTGAGCTTAAGCAAGTCCCAATTAATAAAAGTAAACTACAGGTTGTACCTCCCTAGTTGGCATCTGTGGGACCCGACAGGTAGCGAAGGAGGAAGTTTGCTGGGCCAAGGAGGTCCAGAAAGGTCCTGGCCTTCCCTCCTGGCAACTGATCCTGCTGCTGGTGTAGCATCACACTGGGCCCAGCCCAGGTTCTGCTGCCAGCCCTTGCCGGGCTTTCTACCCCTGGGTTACCAGCCAGGCTCTGCTCCAGCCCCACCATGCTTACTGCTCCCTGGTCACCAGCCCCCCTGCCTCTGTATCAGCTTCGTGTCTGGTCTCCAGATTGGCTCCGCTCCCGACACAGGCCAGGGTCCTGGCCACTGGAACTGTGGCCACTGGACCGCCTCTGCTCCCAGCTTCTAGCCTATTGGCCATCCACTCCCAGCCCTGGCCGGGCTCCTGGCCGCCGGCCCCCCTGCCACGAGACTCTCAGATGATCCCAGCTCTCTAGTACAGGGGCTCTCTGGCCTAGGGGCTCTGTCCCATGGTCCTGCTGGACTATGGATGTTGCCAGACCAGAGACTCCCACACCAGAGAGGTTCAGCCTGAAACATCAAATATTAGAAGCACAAGGAGGGTGAAATACGATATTTTATTGAAGCGATTTCTCTTGGTGAAAGAGAAAGGCTTGTGAGCTACAAAGAACTCTGAGTATCTTTCATAGACCTGAAGAGGAGCTCTGTGGAAGCTTGAAAGCTTGTCCTTTTCACAACAGGAACTGGCCAATAAAAGATTTTACCATATCTCTCTAGTTACCCTCCTTGTCTCTGTGATATCCTGGATCCAACATGGGTACAAAACACTGCAAATAACAAAGCAAATATGACATTTCACTCTGATGCTCTATCAATATAGGAGCCATTCTGAGTACTGAGCATTAAGGGAATCTTAGAAATTGAAGCATACTCTAACAGGCCTGATCCTGATCTTCCTTTAAAGAGTTATGTTGGTGTAAAACTGGTATAGACTCCAGTGGCGTTGCTTATGATTTACACCAATATAAGTGAAATCAGAATCAGGATTATTGTTTTATAGGAATTTGTACTGTGGGAAATGGGGTTATTTTCAATAATGAATGAAAGATTTTTTTAATGGTTTTTAACACTGAACAAAGTGAGACAATCTGCATTTCGTCAGAAATGATTCTCTCAAAGGCATGTTGAACTTTGACATGACATTTTTTTGTTTTAGGTTAGTCATGATTTTTTCCTAGTTGCAGTATTTTTAGGGCTGTCAAAGCAATTGAAAATTAATCACAATCAGTCACGCAGTTGAAAAATTAATCACGATTAATCACAGTTAATCACGGTTGTAGCAAATTGTCACTATTTCTGACAGCGAATATAGGCTTTGGAGAGGAAAATGGTGAAAAACTTGAAGTGGCATTACTGTAAACACCCCAAAAAACATTGGATTTTCATTGTGTCATATACTTAAAGACACATAATCAGGGTCAGTTTCTGCCTTATACACCTTTACACTTGAAATGAAGAAGACAAAAAGTACGAGAAACAAGTATTACCTCAGTTTTACATATGGGAGGACCTAAGGCATAGGGAAATGAGACCAAGATTTTGAAACATAGGTAATGAATGGTAGCCCCCTCAGTTTATATCTGGTCACTATATAATTGACTCCCATAGGAGCCCCCAGCTGCTCAGTCCTTTCAAAAATTCAAATATAAGTAATCATCCCAAAGTCACGCATGGAGTCTATGACAGAGGAGGGATTTAAACCCCGGTTTCTGGAGTTCCCAGCCACATCCCAAATCGTAACCCATCTCTTCTGGTGTTCACCTTGGCTGACACTAGGTTTTGCATGAATTATCCCCCATGGAAGTGTTGGCATTTTCATAAATGAAGAGGAACATGTTTGCAGCTTCCAACCTGAGCTGCTTGACTGGAAAAGAAGCAAAGATTTGAGCCAGAGCAACAACTTGTTCTGCCTTTCATTGGTACGGTGTAGAATTTGTATCACAGTGCTAGGTAGGAGTCATCACTCTGGGTTCTCTTTGAAACACTGACATTGATCTGTGCATGGCTGCGAGTGTCTTAAAGTCTGTGCTGTGGAATGACTATAAAACCTCTTTGCTGAAGGATGATATGAGACTCTTCTAGAGGATTGCTAATCTGTCTCTGTCCAGAGCTACACAGCCCTTCTTAGGGCCCTTATCCTAAACCACTTCTGCTTTCTCAGACCTGAGCTGCTTTAGCGAGGAAGAATTCTTCACACCTCCTGCCATTTTGCAGTAGCAGCTGCTGCCGCTCCTTCACAGCTTGACTCCTGCCTGGTTCCCTCTCTTTCTCATGACTGGCGAGATGCTGCATTAATATCACTGAGAAACAGATGTCAGTGCAGCAGTCTGAGATCCAGCCCCCTTTCGCCCCCCCAACCCCTGTAGTTTGTGACATAATCAACATTGCCCTCTTTTTCTGTGGTGTCCTGCTCCTTTTTGGGGGGAGGGGGAACCCTCTGTCATCTTCCTTCCTTCCTTCAACCTCTGAGAGCGTTGCATGTCTATTGTGCTAGCTGCTCATCCAGCTGGATCCTGATCTCAGTTATCCTAGTGTAATTCTAAGCATCCGCCCGCCGGTTATCTCTTCTCATGTTATCTGAGCCTGTTACACTTGATGGCCAGTAAACAAAAATATAGAAAGGAAGGGGGCATTGCAGTAATGCAGGTCACAGAAGGTCTCTTGCTGGCAAAAATCCAGGTACTCACTGGGCAGCCAACACTAGGACATCAATAAACCTGTAGATTTTAATTACCTTTCCATTTAGTATTTTATCCTACATAACGCATTGATCAATGTGTCTTGCGCCCTCTGCTGTGTGTATGTGAATCTGCTGCAGCGGGCACCTGGAAGACTCATGCCTGTAGCTCAAGCTAGAGCAGCCAATACGTTGAACATTGAAAATTTCCTCCTTCTGGCTCTGACCCTGTTTGTGATCAAGATGATAACAGGTCCAGCTGTATTGCTGGAACTAATGGAACATCTTTGACTGCGACCTGAGTGGAGAATCTTGCATCTCGGTAGCACCTTTCAAAAGAAGGATCTCCGTGAATGACAACCAAAGAGTCTGCTCCTGAGATGTGCGGAGTATCTGCAGCTTTTGCATGGTGATTGGCATTTGTCTGGATATGGATTGAAGCTCCTTGAGAAAGGGATTTGGGGGCTAATCCTGCACTTATTTCTGTCAGTTTTCCACCTGTGGTGACTCCTCAGGTTTAAATATATGTGCTTGCTATCATGAACACTTCCATTGTCTTCATGTTTTTTGCAGGGTAGAGCCCTATATTTGTACAGCACTATGTGCACTCATGGTGCTATTGAAATTATCATCCTTATAAAACTATTCTCATCTTCAGTATAGAGGAATCACTCCTTGCACTAGTGACTCAGATCAAATTTCTCTAGTGAAAACAAGAAGCAAGATTGGGTCATTTAAGGAAAATTGTCTCTTTCATCAAACACTTGCACATAGAGTGAAGTGGCATCTGACGTTCCCTTGTGATTACATGGGCTTCCACTAGTCTAAGCATGATAGCATAGCAGGCTCCATATGCCAGACAGGGAGGCTAAGATATCTGCCACTGAAGCAGTGAAGTGGGTGGAGCCTTGGCTCTTACTTCCCCCAACCAGCATGAAAGTGAAGAAATCTGTTAGTGGAAAAAGCCAGAAGATTGGTTGCCTCTGGACCAATGGGGTAGCTAGGAAAGGACTGGGAGTTGTGGCTTCCCCGCTCCTAGAATGATGAAGCCACAAAGCTTACTTCTGGCCTTCGGCAATGTCACGGTCTTGCTCTGTACGATCCCATGTGTCCAGGAGCCTATATCTTTCTTCTGAGGGACAGTGCCTACAGCCAGCAGTGTTCACAGCCCTCGGGCTGGGTTATTGTTCTTTAGTAACTCCAAGGGAAGAAAGCTACCAAATGAACACTCCCTTGGAGAACCTCACAGCAGTTTTCATTCCAAATCTTCTGCTCCTTCTGGACCATAACACCCTAGTTTCACCCATGAACCACTTTTGGTGTGTTTCCTATTTCCTTTCCATGACGAGAGAGTGTGGGTTGAAAAGCTTTGGTGTGCTTTTCGGGGATGGTGGGGGACAGGAGTGTGTGTGGTTTTGCTTTGTGCTCTAATATCTTCAGCTGGTACAAAATCATCAGGATGTTTCCACTGACTGTCCTGCTCTCGCAACAGTAGAATACTAATAGAGCTAGCAGACTATTTGTTGTTTTTTAAGTTTATCCTGTACAGACTAACTCAGCTACCCCCTGAAGCTTTGGAACACTGTAGCAATGCTTTAAATTGTCTTCACATTAGTTTGCTTGTAAAAAAAAGATTCCCTGTGCCTCATGCAAACTGCTTTGTCTTTCTGGGGTGTACAAATTGAGGGCATTTGCAAAATGCTTCTGTCTCCATCTCTGAAAAGTGCCTCCCCGTCTGTTTCCCTGATTAAGCAATTCAGTCCACTCAATGACAGAGTTTGCTCAGCTGGAGCTGACTGTTTGGTTGGGATTAATAAGCAGTTGTTCCTTTCTCTCATACATCTTCCTGCGTACCATAAAAGAAAACAAATGACTTTGGGGCTTTCCTGTTCATTTGTTCTTACACCAAGTATATTCTGGGTGCTTGTCTAGTGCATCAAACTCCTAGAAATAGAACACTGGCAGCATGAGTGAGACTTTCGTCCTGTCTCAGCCGGCCATCATCACTTAACAAGGCTGAGCCTGGGCAGTGTGAAATATGCCTTGTTAAGCACTGAATGCTGAGTGAGACAGAAATAACTGACTGATCTGGGTTACACAAACGCGTGTTGGGATTTATCGGTAGATTTTCAGTTTTAAAAGAGGGAAGGGGGAAGGGAATTGAGTGCTTGGATTGATAGCCCTGAAAGCTGATCATCCTTTACACGCAGGACAGGTTCTATATAGGCTACAGCAGAGCAAGTGTTCGCGAGGGTGCTCTGTCAGCGTGCCTCACCCTTTTGGAGGGGAGGGGGTAGAGGGTGGGAATATTCTGGGGGATCAAAGGACAGTAATTCAGTCCCTTTCAAACATTGGCCTTGCTGCTGAGAAGGGTGGCACATGTAACAGTGGCTCTTGTGCTATAGACACACGACCATCTGAAGTGGAGAGACCACCAACTTCTCAGGCCTCTGAATGGACATCTGGTGGCAATAGCTTTTGGCCAAAGGAAGTTAGGAGCCCAAATATCATTTACCTCCAATAGGATGTGGGTGCCTAGCTCCCTCAGGCTCCTCTGACAATGCCAGCATCAGGCTGGATTTGAGCCCATGAAAGATGCTGTTCTTTTATTGCTGCACCATCCTAGTCCCTAGTCCTAGACTGTGATGACCTAAAGGATCCCTCCCACTTTGTTCCCTTCATGCTGGGTGGTGATTGTGGGGGCACCACTGAGCAGAAGAGTCTGACCACCCTAGAAGTAGCTTGGGAAGGCACCACTCTGCAGAAATACACTTGAAAGTCCCAATTCCTAGTTGCACCCTCTGGGGCAATAGTACCTTCCCCATCTGCACATACCATCAGCAAATTATGAGTCTCCTCTGCACTGGCACAGATACTCTGGCCAGTGAACAGGAGACATGAACCCAAAGCTCCTCCCATTCTCCAAACACCTGCTCTAGCAAGGAGGTCAGCAGGTGAGGGGCCCTTCCTACTCCACTCCAGATGTCTAAGTACCTCCTGCTCAGATGAAAAGGAATCCTTTGGTACCTCCTCCAAATCACAATCTTCTCTTGGCTTTTATTTTTTTATTTTTAATGATTCCATGGCAACTTGACACTTCCATCCCTTTCTTTGTGATTTTGTTTTTCTTGAATTTATTTTAAATTGATTCCTATGGCCAGTCTTGGTCATGTTTTTCAATAGCATTGACACACTAGGGGCTGTGTCTAGACTGGCAAGTTTTTCCGCAAAAGCAGTTTCTTTTGCGGAAAAACTTGCCAGCTGTCTACACTGGCCGCTTGAATTTCCGCAAGAACACTGACTTCCTACTGTCTGAAATCAGTGCTTCTTGCAGAAATACTATGCTGCTCCCGTTCGGGCAAAAGTCCTTTTGCGCAAAGCTTTTGCCCAAAAGGGCCAGTGTAGACAGCTCAGATTTGTTTTGCGCAAAAAAGCCCTGATCGCGAAAATGGCGATTGGGGCTTTTTTGCAGAAAAGCGCGTCTAGATTGGCACGGACGCTTTTCCGCAAAAAGTGCTTTTGCAGAAAATCGTCCGTGCCAATCTAGACGCTCTTTTCTGCAAATGCTTTTAACAGAAAAAATTTCTGTTAAAAGTATTTGCAGAAAATCATGCCAGTCTAGACGTAGCCTAGATGTATTCTGCATCGGTCTGGGAGGGCCCACTGTTACCATTAGATTTACAGATCAATTTTCATTGTAGTTCCCAGTTTTCTCCTGCTGATAACATTCCAAAAAACCCACCATCTGGACTGAAATAGTTGCGGAAGAGTGAGGAAGGGAATACAGTGTCCCATTGTCTAACTAATTTAGTAGTCTTGTTTAAACATACTACAGGTTGAAACTCTCTTAACCAGGACTCTTTGGTCTGGCAACATCTGTGGTCCAGTATGACCATGGATGTTCCAGGACCACAGAGTCCCACTCAAGGGCTAGCACCCAAAAGCCCAGCAGGTTGCCAGGGCAGCGGGGCTTCCCAACAGGGCAGCAGGAGCCTCACACGCAGCTGCAGGAGCCCCATACGTGGCAACAGGACTGCCCAGAGCAGCAGCATGAGCCAGGTTCCTCGATGGGACCCAGTGCATAGCGGCAGCATGGCTGCTGAGTGCTGGAGCAGGCGCATGGTGTACACACAGGCGGTGGACCAGTGTTGGGAAGTATTTGTCGCACTCTCTGAACCTCTATCTGACATAGAGATATGCAAGAGGATGCGAATATAGAGAAATCTCTGTGCCACATCACGCACTAACTAGAAGAAACAGGAAAGAATCCCTGTTATTAAAAGTTAGAGAACAGTTCCTAGACATCCCATTGTAAATTCCCAAGTGTAACCAGCCATGTTGGTGCATTCATATTCTTTACTGAACAGCCTTCCAGAGATGCCATATGTCATTCTTTTGACCTCAGAAGCACTTGTTTTGTTGTGCCTCTTTATTGAAGGTAGTGTTACAAGGGTGTTTTCTAATATGAGCTGTGTTCAGGAATCTCTGTTGTACAACCAAGGGATAATTTTCCCCTAAGAATTTTACTGCTCTTTTGAAAGGCTATAATAATTCCTATTTCATCTGTCTATAGCCAATGGCATTCTAAGGGAAACAAGGCAAACTCTGATTTATGAGTAGTTTTGTTGACAGCGCAAGGTAGAAAGTTTCATGCCATAGTCGGTATTCAGAGCTGGATTGCACAGCCCTGTAAATGCAGTTGTGAATGGGCAGTAGCTGTCTTTTTAAGCATATTTCAAATTAGGGATGTAATAGTGTCATTGGTTTATAGGTTAATGCTATAGATTACATGCATTTCCCCTCCCCCCACCCCCCGCCCCTCTGCCAGTAAATTTTTTAGCAGGATGGCCAGCAGCCTCTCTCAGTCCTGGCTTGCGAAGGGTCCAGGACCTATCCCTGCTGCAGCTCAGCATTTAAGAGGTAACAGGCAGGCAGTCCACGAGGGGAGCTGGGTCTGGGACTTAACTCCTTGCAGACCAGCTCCCTCCTGGCACCCCGCACTGCTGCCTCTAATACAGAAGCAGCAGCGTGGAGTGGCAGGGGGTTCCTCGGGAGTGGGGCCAGAATGCACTGGCTACCAGCCCCACCCCAGGGGACTATAGAATACTCGAATAACCTATAAGAATTTATGAGGTTACTCGACTATCCAGTTAACCGATATTTAACATCCCTATTTCAAATAAGGTCAGAAATGAATACTATGAACTTTTCACATAACTACCATAATGGGCCCTAAACTTGTCCATTGATTTATATATGTGTGCACTTCAGTTTAGCATTTGTAATGTTCAGGATATTTCCTATAGCAAGATCAGAGAAGTTCAAGGAGATAGCAAATTAACCTTTTCTGTTCATCAGAGGTAGGGCCCTACCAACTTCATGAAACATGTGTCATTTACTGATATATAAGCCCTTCCCCATGAAATCTGATGTCTCCTTGTTCCTAGAAGTACACAATCAAAGGAGGCTTCCTAGCTCCAACAGGCCAGGGGAAGGAAAGGACCTGTCCCTCCCCTTCAAACTTCTCAGGCAGTGTGAAGAGGGACCTGATCAGACTTACCTCTACCTCTTGGAACTTCCTGCAGCTCCAGGAAGCTCTGAAGGCAGCCCAGAAGTGAGGGTGGCAATCCCAAGATCCCCCTGCAACAGGAATGATGATTGGGTGTTTGGGTTGCTAACTTGAGATATATTTAAAAGCCTGGCTTATCGGAGGGTGGTGCTCAGCCCTTTCTGAAAGTCAGGTCTCCTCTGAGAAGCCTCAAGTTGGGCATCCAAAATCATTTGAAAATCTTGGTCTTTGGTAATAAACATCCCGTGTTCTGTCCCTATGCCTCTCAGCCTTGTCTTGCACCTTCATTATTTTCTCCTTATTTGAACTGCTTTTTGAGGTAGGGGCAGCCATTTATTTTACGTGTGAATGGCAGCTGGCCAAAAGAGGAAGACACTGTATCCAGCACTTGTCTTAGTTTTGAATTGGCAGCATGCATTGAGTCCACTCTCAATGGAAAATGATGCAGTTGCGTTACTATTTCATAATGATAAATTGTCCGTATTTCATCCAAAGCAAATGCATGAATGAACTCGAGCTCTTCTCCTCAATGGCCGGTTTGGCTCTGAAGTTGCCAGAATAGTCGGAGCGGGCAGCACTTCTGTTTGAAAAGAAACATCCTTAAAAAGGAGAGTTCAGTGAGGAAGTGGGACAATATGCAATTTTCCTCCTCTTGCATTCTTAGTCATCTTTATGTTTTGTCTCCCTTTTGTTCTTGAAGTCCGTTGTTTCTCGCTAGCTTAGGGACCAGTATTTGAAATTCCCCTGGAGCCAAAGCAGCTGCGTGAATTGGCTGTTGTGTGGTACACTGGAAATATAATTCTAGAGCAGCATTGTTTCTTAAATGTTTTAAGAACGAGGAACAAAAAACAATATTTTTTTTTAATGAGGAACACCAAGGATTTTGTGTTGAGCAAAAAAAAGGGGGGAGGAAAGTTATTGACAAAAAAAAAGGTCGGGGGGGGAAGTTATTGAGTGGGAAAAAAAGAAGGTTGCCTGCCTCTTTAAGAGTGGCCATTTTGAACTCTGCTGTTCTCCAAAGCACACTTACGACTGCCTCGCGGCACACCGGTGTGCCACAGAACACAGTTTAAGAAACACTGTTCTAGAGATTGTCTTTGAGCAGATTCACAGAGTGTGTGCCCCACACTCAAATATGGCATTGGTGGCTTATGTATCTTGAGTTTGACAACTAGTTGTGTGGCACTCAGTTGTCGGGTGGGTGATATGGGGATATTTGCGAAACTGTGGTTGACATGGATATAGGGAGGTTAACTGTGTGATGTGGAGAGCCATTGACAATCTTCTGAGAAATTCACAGCCATTAGCTTATCATCTTCCAAATAAAGCCACATGAAACAGCTAAATTAGGCAGGGCATTAGTATCCAGTCAGAACGTTTGGTATGTTACGATATGTGTAGAAAGATAACTTTCATTCTACATGATCCCAAGCTGCGCTGCATATTCTGTGGCATTTCCAGCATTGCAGAGTACCTGTGACATTTGAGACAAAGACATGCTTTCCATTCAGGAAATACAGATCAGATCTTTGGGATCTCGGGCTCTTGAAGGGAAAGGAAAATAGGCCAGGTCAGGATTAAGTGAGGCGGAGATGAGCATAATGAAATCTTAATGTCTTGTTCGCTCTTCTTTTCTCCTCTCCATACTTTGGCTCTGCCTCAGAGATTCCAATCCTGAGAAGGTAGATGAGTCACTCTGAACCTTTCCAGACTACTGCACCCCTTTCAGGAGTCTGAGTTGGCTTGCGTACTTCAACTGTCACCTCACTTAAAAACCACTTGGTTACAGAATCAAATATAAAAATACAAAAGGGTCACAGCACCTTATTACAGAAAATGGCTGATTTTCTCCTTTTTACCATATCACTCTCAAATAAATACATTGGATTATGAATATTGGACTTACATTTCAGTGTATAGTCTATAGAGCAGCATAAACCAGTCATTGTCTGTCTGAAATGTTACTTGGTACTCACATTGCTAGTGCTTTTTATGTTGCCTGTTATAAACTAAGCAAATATATAGGAGATTGTCTATGCTATGGAGAAGATCGACTTTCTGGAGGTCGATCGTTCAGCGTTTGATTTAGCTGGTCTAGAGTAGACCCCCAAATAGAACACGGAGGGCAGCCCCTGCCAGTATCCTATACTCCTCATTCTGTCAGAAGTACAGGAAGCTAAGAAGAATGTGTGCTCCCATTGGCCTCCCGCAGTTTTGACGCTGCAGCGGCTCTGCTGAAGGTAAGCCAAATTCAGCTACACATTTTGTATAGCTGGATGATGTCCCTTAAGCCGACCTTCCTGGCCAAGTGTAGACTAAGCCTAGATGACATGATATACCCCCTCGGAGTTTTGCTCACCTAATGCTCCCAATACTGGTAGTAAGCTGGGGGGAGAGGGGGCACAGAGATGAGAAGCGCTGGTACCATGCCCTGCCCCCACACTTGCTGGCTACAGTCAGCAACCATCACACAGAAGGAGGCAGTAATCTGTATGAAAAAAAGTTTTAGTAAATAGCTCTCTCCCTATGGCAAATGGGAGCAGGAAAGGCATTAGAGCTCCGAGTCACAATTTATCATCTGGTGTACTCCTAGGGAAGGGCGCCTATTCGCCTTCCTTTATTCAGGGCAGAGTGTGCAGTTCTGGTGTGAACTCTAGTAAATTTCCCTGTCTGTGGTCCAGTTCAACAGCTCCAGAGAGCCAGGGTAAACTCAGCTCCTTTAGTTAATCGCCCAGTTTAATTTCGTCCACTTAGGTTAGATCCCTGGCCACATCATCTCCAAATAATTACGTCTCTGTGTCACAATGTTGCTCCGCCCTTTTCATTCCCTCCTACTCTTTCCCTCTACATCCCCCCTTTGCAAAAATGACTTCTTTCCAGCTCATGTGTCTTTATTTTATGATACAACATATCTCAGACCTATTCCTTCTCTCATTAGGCAAGCATAAGAACTGGGGCAATATTTCACGTTTTTATTGTTGCAGCTTTTATCAAATCTTCAGAAATCCGTCATCGTGTGTCCTACCCTTGCTGTGTAGGCAGCTGTCTTCTACTTTTTGACACGAAGTGTCTTTCACTGAAGATGATTAGTATTAAAATTAGAGCAGAGACTGTCTGTGCATCTGCCAAGATGGAGCGCAGTGCAGTATATGGGAAAACGTTACACTAATTTGTATCTGTGAGCTAGCAAAATATGGTCAATTGTCACATGTTAAGAACATAAGAACGGGCATACTGGGTCAGACCAAAGGTCCATCTAGCCCAGTATCCTGTCTTCCAACAGTGGCCAATGCTAGGTGCCCTCCGAGGGAATTAACAGAACAGGTAATCATCAAGTGATCCCATTCCTGGAAAAACGGAGGCTAGGGATACCATTCCTACTTGTCCTGGCTAATAGCCATTGATGGACCTAAGCTCCATGAATTTATGTAGCTCTTTTTGAATTCTGTAAAAATCCTGACCTTTACACCATCCTCTAGCAAGGAGTTCCATAGGTTGACTGAAAAAACTTCCTTTTGTTTGTTTTAAACCTGTGTTAATTGTGATCTCAGTCAGAGGTCATTCAACTATGGCCCATGAATATGAGTGGTTTGTAGGAGCTGGCTGCAACCTGCTCCCTCCTCTTTTTATTTCCAGATTTTAAATAGCATTAAAAGACAGTGACTAATACATTAAATTTCACTCTTCCAATAAAGGAATTGTCATAGTTGGCATGGGATTCTCTCTGGATCGTGATTGAGAGGCCGTAGTCCAGGAGGCAGTCTCTATTGAGATGCAGCCCGTTCAGTGGCAAAGTTTGAGAACCAGTGTCTCTGTCACATGAGTTTGGTGATCAGTTCTAGTGGACAGGAGTCTAAATCACAAAAAATACAAACACATGTGACACATGCTTTTGCCATTCGTCTCAGCAGAGGGGCCAGGTACTACTGTTCCCTGGGGTTTGAGCCAGGAGCCACTGACAAGAATGCTATATTGGACATTGACTTCAGTGGGCATTGGATTGGGCCCTTAGGACTTTTTTTACAAGTGTTCAGCACAGCGGACCAGATTTTTTAAATAAATAGCTCAGCTCCCATTGAGATACTTGAATCAGGGCCATCTGGTCCATCATGTTCAGCACCCAGCAAGTCCTCCTGTGATGCTAACATCCAGATTTTCAAAAGAGCTGAACAGCCAAGGTGCAGACTTCTTTTAAAAGTAAAGACACCTGTTCAGGGACCCAGAGCTGAGTTGTGCTTGTTTGAAAACCTGGCCCATGTTTGAAATTTGAAAGTTCTGGGCTTTAGGGTAAAGTTTCCCAACAGTGACTCAGGAAACTAAATCTCAAAGGGACGTAGCTCTTAAGTCACTGAGGCATTTTTGAAAATGTCTCTCTAAGTCATGATTGAAACTCACTGGCGGGGTAGTGGGTAGCTTGTGCTGCTATTACCTGCACAAACTAAAACTGTTCTGTAGATGAACAAAGGCCTTCTTTCAACAGGCTTTCCCTCCCCCTCCTTTCACAAGATTCCCCATTTGCTTTTATGTGGTAAGCTGCTTGGGGCCAACACTGACCCTTCCCATCAGTTTGTGTAGCACCCTTCGCAGTGGGACCAGGCTGGGACCTCTGCACACTGCCACAACCTAAATGATAACTTATACATGTGTATTAGAAAGAGGAGTGAGATGGGGAGGCTACTGAGTGGAAAGTGTGGGGAGCGGATCACTGCATAGCAGAGGTATGTTAATTAAATGTGGCAGTGGAGGAAGATCTGTGAGCCCTGATCTTTTCTTTTCAAATTAATGCCAGAGTATGTATGTCTTTATTTTAAATCAAGAGACTGGGGCCTTGCCTTTCCAGAGGTCTGAAACAAAACAAATCCTGACCTTAACTGACAGAATCCACTCCTGTTTTGATGGTATTGATGAATAAGACAACAGCAGCGTGGTGGTGTGTAGAGGCCCTTGGGGAATATTTAGAAGGCACGTTATAGTATAGTAACATAAACTAAAACAGCTATTGACAAGCATGAAGTTCAGAAGCTGCAGTTTTGCCTGAAACCCTGGCTTCCCCCCTTCCTCCTTTGAAATCTCTTGTCAAGACTGATCATTACCACATAAGGAGGCAGTAAGGAGGTGCCATTTTCATTAAATGAATCCACGGATAAAGAAAAGGATGGGAAAGAGAACAAACCTGGTTTGTGGAGTCTCGATGCTAATTGAGCAAGAATTTCTAAGACGGGGAGAAATTGGTTTTCACATACATTGTCCTTTGTAGAAGTGCTTAGGAATCACTCTTCTGGGTTTGTTGGGAATTAATCACATCTGGGAAAATCCTGTAGGAGTTAGTAGCAGGGCCAGGGAGGTGGCAGCCCCAGTAGCAGGGTCTCGGCCAGGGACATGGCCGTCAGGGCTGCTTGGCACTGCAGCAGCACGGCAGCCAGTGGGTGGGGGGCTAGGAACGGCAGTGGGATGGGGAGGCAGGCTGGGGGGGCCATTAGCAAGGTCCGGCAACTTCCCTCGTTCAGGACCAGTCAGGTCCGGAGGGTGCTGGGCCAGAGGGGTCCAACCTGTAGTGATTAGAACACAAGAAGGAGAGTCAAGTCAGGTGATTTTAGTTCTGCTGATGAAAGTCCTTTCTTATTTGCTGTGTGACCTTGAGAACAGTCCTTTATCCTTTCTGTGCCACAGTTGTCCCATATGTAAAATGGAGATAGTCACTACTGCCTCATAGGCAGAGTACCTTATAAGCTATGTGGTAAATGCCTAGCAACCTAGTAAATGCCACATGGCTTCTCAGGGAAGCTGCACAGCCCGGACCTGCCATGGCCAGGGGTGGGGGACAGTCCTCCCCTGGCTCCAACTTAGTTCTGGATCTGCCACATCTTGGAGAGGCGGCTACACCTCCCCCTCCCTGCCCAGGTTCTGCTGCAGCTGGGGTGGATCTCATAGTCCTGGGGTAATCTAATCCCAAACACTTCATCTCTGGACCCACCCATGACCCATACCTCAGCAGGAGTCCTCACCTCCTGCACCCTAACTGTTTTCCCCTGCCTTGAGTGCCTCATCCCTGGATCCACCCCACAACCCGCACCTGAGCCAGACCCCTTACACCTCTGCACCTCTGCCCCAGCCCTGAGCCCTCTCCCATACTCCAAAGTCCTCAGTCCCACTTTCACCACATGAATTTTGTTATGTGCACCAATATGGAGGTGATGTATGTACATAATTCATTATGCACATGTAGGGGAAAAATGACAGGGAATACTGCTTACAGGTGAACTACGAAACTCATTGAAGTAATTTCTTGGATAAAAGTTACATGAGCAACCCAAAATAATATCATTTAGCAAACTCCTGCTTTACTTACTGTTTAAGTGAATTCCTGCAGGTATCAACAACTTTTTTACACTGTTTTGTACATTACTATAGAATCCCTCTAATTTTTTGCTCCAGTGATCGCGGTACCAGTTTTGCACGTTAGCAAATGATAAAACATGATGAAAAATATAATCAATGCTACTGCACTGCGAAATGTAATGTTTGGATTTATTTTGGCAAGTATAGGTAAGTTTTAATTATTTATATTAATAACACATAGACTGTAAATATTCAAATTGGGTTTTTTTAGTGTTAGGAAGGCTGGATTGGCTTGTGGTTTAAGTTAGAGCAGTAGAAGCTGTGTGAGTTGAGTTCTATTCCTGTCTTTGCCACAGAAAGTGGCAAAATGGCACATACAGAGAATTCTCCTGTGACGTTGGAGAAAATCACTTAATCGTTGCCTGCCTCCATTTCTTCCTTTGTGCAATGAATGTAATAATACTTACCTACATCTTCAGGGGTGTTATGGATTGGAATGGTTTGGAAAGCTCTTTGAGATCCTCTCATGAAGGTCACTGTAAACATACAACAGACAGCCCTATCAGAATCTGAATAGAAAAGTGGAGTGAGGCTAGTGGGGCTCTGTGAATATTATTAGGTATGTAGATTACGGAATGTTAAATTGAATTGACTAATCGACTAGTTGATGGATTTTCCGTCGATAAGCTGGGGAGCTGAAGTGGGGTTAACTCCCGAAGTGGACGCTAACCCCACTGCAGCTCTGCCTTTTAAATATGTTAAGAGCTGGCAGGCTCTTAATACATTTAAAAGGCTGAAGTGCAGCAGGGGGACCCTGCGCAAGCCGGGACAGCTGATTCCTGGCTTGCTCCAGATCCCCCCTGCTATGCTGCAGCCTTTTAAATATATTAAGAGCCTGCCGGCCTCTTAGCACTGTCCCCTTTTCAGGGGTCAGGGGAGGCAGGGTGGTAGCAGGGACTGGGCATGAGCCAGGAATCAGATGTCCCGGCTCATGCCAGGTCCACCCTGCTGCACTTCTGATTTTTAAATGTATTAAGAGCAACCATCACTGGCTCCTGCTCCCCCCTTGCTGCCTCTGATAGAGGCAGCAAGTGTGGGGGGAAGCGACTAGTCGACTATCCGATAAGCAAAAGCTTATCGGATAGTTGACTAGTCACTTACATGCCTAATGTAGATTACATCCCTAACGTAGATTAGCAAATGAGAACGTAGATTAGCAAATGAGACATAACTAAAGAACTTCACATGGAATCATCATTTACTGTACATAGGACCCTACCAAATTCATAGCCATACAAAACACGTCACAGACCATGAAATCTTGTGTCTTCCCATGTGTGCTTTTACCTTATACTATACAGATTTCATGGGGGAGACCAGCATTTCTCAAATCGGAAGTCCCGACCCAAAAGGGAGTTGCTGGGGGATCACAAGCTTATTTTAAGAGAGTCACAGTATTGCCACCTGGGGGTTCCTTTTGGTGTTTGGCAAGTGGTGATCAGTGGTTGTAATGTTTGCCAGGTGCCCAACTCTGAAGGCATCACCCCAACAGCAGCAGTGCAGAAGGGAGGGTGGCAATACCATAGCCATGTTGCTCCCTACTTCTATAGTGCTGCTTTCAGAGCTGGAAGGCCAGAGAGAGGGAAAGGTGATGACTGAGGAGCTCAATCCATAGCCAGCATCTGCGCAGAAGGAAGGATAGCAGTGCTGGACCCCCATACAAAATTACTGTGACCACTGCACAACTCCATTTTTGAGTTAGGATCTCTACAATTACAACACTTAGAAATTTCAGATGTAAATATCTGAAATCATGCCATTTACCATTTTTATAATCCTATAACCATAACATTGACCAAAATGGACTGTGAATTTGGTAGGGGCCCAAGTATACATGTATGTTGCACCCAGCATAATGGTGCCCAACTTGGTTGTAGTTTAAGACATTACTGCAATATACCAAAAAAGAAGCCTGTGATTTCCCACATACAATTGAACACAATGTTTTGGCTTTTAAAATGTCAGATGCCAAGTGTCTAGAGACCCCAACTGAGATCACAGCCCCATTGTATTGGACACTGCACTAACAATTAATGAAAGAAAGGCCCTCTCCTGTTGCGGTGGGTTAATTGTAGAGAAAGTGCCACTTTCTGGAGTGTAATATGAAAGATTCTAAGGCCAGAAGGAATCACTGAGATCATGTAGTTTGATCTTATGCATAACAAAGGCCATATGTATTCTTGGAATCAATTCCTGTTTGAACTAGAGCATAGCTTTTGCAAAGCCAGCCAGTCACGATTTTAAAAATTGCCCTGGATGGAATCCATCACACTCATTGATAATTCATGCCAATAGTTAATTACCCTCACTGTTAAAAACCCCCATGCCTTATTTCCAGTCAGAATTGGTCTAGCTTCAGCTTCCAGCTATTGGATCTTGCTATATTTGTTTCTGCTCAATGGGAGGGACCTTTGATCTTACATTTGTGTATTTTAGACTGTGCCTCATAGAACTGTTTGCTGTGTGTGCGAGCCCTGTGATGAGGAGGGAACCTTTAATTTTGGTGTGTAAGCTAGGAACGAGGCTATGTCTACACTGGGAAAGTTTGTGACAAAAGTGCTGTGGACATGCAAAAAGTGAAAACTGGTCAAACCAGTTTTTCTGCCTCCAGTTGTTGACATTTCATGGCCACATTGTTAGCACCCTGTCCACAGATAAGAGCAAAGCAATCTGGGTTAGCATCACACAGTGCAGTGTTATGAGAAGACAGAGTTGCTCTCTGAGCTTCTTGGGATTCCCTCATAGCTCTGTGAGCTCTCCGTGCTAAGGAATGTCAAAGCAGCACAGCAGTCTCTCCAGCCCTCTTCCTGAAGCAGCAGTCTGCCTGCCACTGTGTTCCCAGGGCAAGGCACTCCAATTATTTGTTCTCTGTTCCCCAAATGGAGCAACTCACTCAGGTGTTAGATACTTCCTGGAGCTTTGAAAGGGAAGGGTGCATGCTTGCAGGGCAGCAGAGATTACAAAACCCTGAGCACAGCCCTCAGGGCAGACGTGAGATACAGGTGGAAGCCAATTCTCTCCACAAAACAAATAGTAGAGCCCACACTGGCTCTTTGTCGACATTAAAGGGAGGAAAAAAGTCTCCACCATGGGTGAAAGGTTTTTGTCACCCAAACTGGGTGTTTTTCCCATTGTAGTGTAAATGCTCCCACTGTTTTGTTGCCAAATGGCAGTTTTTAGTGACAAAATGTGCCAGTTCAGACAAGCTTCTGGTTGCCAAGAGTCTTTCTGGTTGCAGCCTTGCTGTCTTTTGATGTTGAAAGGAATTTGACTATTCAAGTGAAGTTGAGAAACATGAACCTGGAATATGCTGCCCTCTCAGGTATTGGGCTCCCTTAGCAGCCCAATGAAAGCCACTGCTGTCCCCAAAGTGTCAGCAAGAGCCTCAAGGTGTGAACAGTCAAGCAGAATTTTGATGTAACACTCCAAGTCTGACATTCAGACTGGTGAGGATTGGAGTTTCTGTGGCTATAGACAGAATTCAGATCTTGTCTCTCCTTCTGACTGGCTCCTGCCATTCCAGTTGAGCACAGCTGAGTTAATCCCCTACTCTTAATAAAGTCAATTTTTTTTCTAACTTGCCTTTGGACTGTTAGATACAAATATGCCAAACACAGTTAGGTCTGTCTCCCATCTTCTGACTTGCTAGTGGTTCTGTATGTGATGAAGGCTGGTGGAGTTTGCCCAAACAGAGAAATAAGTAGACTGATTTAGTTCGCTTGGACACCGAGAAGACATTGCCTTTCCTAGTGGTGATTTCAATTTGCATTTGTTTGTTTCCTCAGAGCTATGGAACATGCTCTACAGATTTCATTCGAACATCAGAGTACTCTGTTTAGTTCTCTTAATCCTGTCCACCTTGGGAGTCTCTGAATTCCTTACCAGAGGGTGTGTGTTTAAGTGTTTGTGTTCTGTCAGTGTAATGCAAGATGACAAGTACTTGGGGAGATGATACATCTGGATTTATGGGGTTTTTTTATGATAGGTGAAGAATGGGCTAGAAAACTTTTCATCGAGGGATTAAGTCCCAGGGATATAGTCTCAGTGCTTCATGCAGTTTTAATCATGGGACTCATCAAAACCAGCACGAGACATACGGCTGATCCATCCCTATGCAGCAGGTCTTTGAAAATGGACCTATGTCTTTGTTCTTTTGAGGTCAGGGTTTGAATTAACGAGAGGGATTCAGGGTCATGTCTGTAAGTGGTTTGGATTTTCCTTAGGAGGAGCAAATATGCTATAAAACTGTTCAACCGTCACTTCCTACGCCCAGGATTATGGATATCCCAGAGTGGCTTCTCCAGAGTCCCAGCAAAAGGAAATTGCCAAAGTTTCCATCCAGTAAGGCTGCTCTGTGTCTGATATTGATAAGGAGTTTGCACCAGGACCTCATTATCTCTTGTTTTGATTACAGCATCCTCATCTACATCATACCCAACTTCAAGTTAGCTCTCTCCAACCACTAAAAAACATGGCTCTTATAAAATAATGGCTAGGAAGAGGCCATGTGGGGATTGCTGGTATTTCAAAAAGTTCCAGTGATTTGAGAACTGTCAATCTGTGCACAGAGCTAGCCAACTTAAAGCACTCTAAGCCCTTTTCTCAAATGGTTTCTTATTAAGGATCACTTTTTTCATTTTGCTGGACAGCGTCTTCCAGCAATGAGCACAAGACCTAACCCTGATTACACCCATGAAAAATTAAATCAGTTTGCACCAGATCTTTAATGTTCATGCATACCAGGTAGCTTTATGAGGGATGACAGAGATGCCAAGAATCTACAGGTCCAATTGGGATGCTGGGCACTGCTGGAAATTGTTACAGATTTCTAAGATACCTACATCTGGTGTCCCAAAATCCATCTCATGAACTGAGCGGAATAGTACTCAGCTTATAGACCCCCAGAGTATTCTCCCAGGATTTGGTCCCATGGTTCTCAGGAGTCAGTGTGTTTCAAAACCTGAGTCTTAGACTTTATAAGCCATTCCTTTCGGTCATAATACCGCATGGGCCTCAGCTTCAGCTGATAATAGGTTTTATCAGTCTCAAAAGCCATTGATTTTTCTTAATAAAATTTGCCACCATAGTCATTGTCCCTTAGACAATTGTACTTTGATGGCCACACTTGCAAACCTCTATTGATGATTGTGCCTTCATTCCCCACGCAGAGCTTTCATTGATCTTGATGGGAGTTGTGTGTGAGGTTCGTACAGGAGATGCCGGCAGGGAGATAAGAGTGCTTTCGATAAGAGTTTGCACTTCAGATAAGAGTTCTGGAGGGCCACAAAAGAGCCACATTTTCACATTAATTATCGGTCACCTTCCTCTGTGTTTCAGTGGAGGGTGCCCAATTTAAAGGAGATATTAAAAAAACAACACAACAAAACCAGGAAACAGGGAGCTGCCTAGAATCTCATAGAAACTGCCAGAGATAAAATCTTTAAAAATGCACTGCACCACTGCTATAAATCTTCAACAAAGCACCATGCATCCTGAGTAGCTCTCAGGAAGATGTGTTGAAAAACCCAATCATCAAGCCTGCTGGTCAGTGATAATCTGCAGCATGCCAATTCATTCCCAACAACACCAGGAGAGTCTTTGGGGAAAGGGTTTTCTCTTTGAGAACGTGCCTTTAAAATGCAGCCCAGTACTTCCGTGTGTATAACAGAAATGCCAGCCTTTCTAAAGGCAGGGATGATAACAATAGACTTATTAATACTAAAAACCTAGCTCTATAATTATAATAAAACTATTGAGTCTCATCGCTTTTACATGGATGGCACTATGCAAATAGGGAAGCATCCGCCTTGCTAACTGCCGAGGCAATGAAAATCTTTATTTGAAGAATTTAAATCAGGTTTTCCTGCTGCATTCAGTACTCAAAGTTAGAAAAGGAGCTCTCTGCCCGCCCCAGCCCCTTTCTTTCTGAACATAACAATGCATTTTAAACTGCTCTGAAATTGAAAAGCCATTTCACAGTTTCATAGAGAAGAAATGGCTTTAGGGAACCATTTGCCTTTTATGCCTGGAACATCAAAATAAAATATCAAATGGGAAAATGAATTCTGGTGCACAAAGGGTGGGAGCAAAGCCGAATAGATTTTTATTTCCAGAGGGTTCATCGGCTGATGGGGGAAGGGGGGAGGGGAGGGTGAGAGCAGAGGTGAATGAAAGTGTAAAATCATCCTCATTTGAGATCCTAGGATGCTGCTTACATGTGGTGACAAGATGTGTAAACCTACATTTGTATATGGAGAGGCATATCTCAGTGGTTTGGTTTGAGCATTGGCCTGCTAAAGCCAGGGTTGTGAGTTCAATCCTTGAGGAGGCCATTTGGGGCAAAAATCTGTCAGGGATGGTACTTGGCCCTGCTGTGAAGGCAGGGGACTGGACTCAATGACCTTTTAAGGTTCCTTCCAGTTCTAAGAGATAGGCAATCTCCATTCATATATGTGAGGGAGGAAAGCATTCACCCTGGTTTTATTAGAACCAATAATCATATATTAATAGATTCATAATATGGGAAAGGTAGGGTCACTGACCCCCTGATAACTCCTAAGTTTCACTGTTGTTTCAGGCTTTCAGCATAGTTAAGCAGTGTCACTGCATTTCTTTATGTGCTGTCTACATTTTTAAAGTTATCTCTGCAACCATAAGGACTTATATACTAGGGATGTTAAGAAGAGTGTAATTAGTTAACACTAACAAAGTAGTTGACAAAAATTTTGATGACTACACAATTACTCAATAAGGGTTAGCACTGCAAGCACTCAGTCCTGGCTCAAGCCGGGCCCCAGCCATTACCCCCCACCGTGGCCCAGCATTAGAAGCACTTTAAGAGCCAGCGCATGGGCAGGCTGACTCAGTCCCAGTTCCAGTCGGGTCCCAGCATCTATCCCTGCTGCGGCTCTGCAATAACAGTATTAATAGTAGTAACGCAGAGCCGCAGCAGGGGGTGATGCCGGGACCTGGCACAAGTCAGGACTGAGCCAGACTGCCTGCGCATCAGATCCCCAGTTCCCTAATAATGCAGAGCTGCAGCGGGGGTAGATACCAGGACCTGGCTTGAGCCAGGACTGAGCCAACCTGCCCACGTGCCGACTCCTAAATTGTGTCCAGTGCAGAGGCTGGGATTGATGCTGAGACCCAGTGTGAGCTGGGCCTGAGCCAGCCTGTCAGCCAGCCACTAAAAAGTTCGGGTATGTCTACACTACCACCCTAGTTCGAACTAGGGTGGTAATGTAGTCAACCGGAGTTGCAAATGAAGCCCGGGATTTGAATTTCCCGGGCTTCATTTGCATGTTGCTGGGAGCCGCCATTTTTAAATGTCCGCTAGTTCGGACTCTGTGCCCCGTGGATACACGCAGCATGAACTAGGTAGTTCGGACTAGGCTTCCTATTCTGAACTACCGTTTCTCCTCGTGGAATAGGAAGCTTAGTCCGAACTACCTAGTTCATGCCGCATGTAGCCGCGGGGCACGGAGTCCACACTAGCGGACATTTAAAAATGGCGGCGCCCGGCAACATGCAAATGAAGCCCGGGAAATTCAAATCCCGGGCTTCATTTGCAACTCCGGTTGACTACATTACCACCCTAGTTCGAATTAGGGTGGTAGTGTAGACATACCCTTATTTACTTGCAGAGAAGTGGGGAAGGGGGGTCAATTTCATGTCAATAGCATTAACGAGTAAGCACCAACTTATTGGTTATTTGTTTTATTGACTACACTGTTACATCCCTAGTGTAAATACACACACATCCAACCATACATATGTTTAAATTAAAGGGTAAGAAAGGGAGGGAAATGGAAGGTATCATGTCTTCCTTGGGGGAGTTACAACTTGCTGTGTTTATTAAATGGGTCACTAGAAAATTGGGAGTTTCATCCCAGCCTTCTGCTCGTGGTTTTACCTGCCTCAGTTCAGAACACGGGGTATCATTGTCTTTGGAAGCACCGCACAGTTTTGGTTGCCTTAAACAAATCAGGCTTTTTGTAGTAAGTAGATTACAGAAGTTAAAAGTCATGGAAACATAAAAGATGTTAAATGTTTAGCAGAATATTCAACATAGTTAAAGAATAGACCTAATAAGGGGTCAGATCAGTGGTCCCACTAGCCCAGGATCTTGTCTTCTGACAATGTCAAAGGCTTCAAAGGGAACAGACCAAACATCAAGTGTCCATGCTGACGCAGAGGGACAGACTGAGCATGGGATTGCATTCATGACCATCTTGGCCTGTAGGTCCATTGGTGGTTATTTTCCGTGAACCCATCAAATTCGCTTTTGAATCCAGTTAGAATTTTGGGCTTCACAACATCCCCTGGCAACAAGTGCAACAGGCTGGCTGTGCATTGTGTGAAGAAATCCTTCCATATGTTAGTTTTAAATGCTCTGCTTATTGGTTTAATTGGATGACTCCCAGTTCTTGTGTTATGTGAAGGGATAAATAACACTTCCTTCTTCATTTTCTCCATACCATTCATAATTTTATTGACCTGTCATATTCCCCTTAATCTCTTTTCCAAGCCAAATAATCCAAGTCTTTTTATTCTTTTTTCATATGGGAGCGGTTCCACATCCTTAATAATTTTTGTTGCCCTTCTCTGTATCTTTTCTATTTCTAATATATCTTTTTTGAGATGGGGCAATGCAGTATTCCAGGTGTTGGCGTACCAAGGATTTATATAGTGATGTTATGATATTTTCTATCTTATTATGTAACCCTTTCTTAATGGTTTCTAACATTCTGTTTGGTTTGACTGCTGCTGTACTTTGAACAGGAGTTTTCAGAGAACTATCCACAGCGACTCTAAGGTCTCTTTCTGGAGCGGTAATAGCTAATTTAGACCCCATCATTTTGTATGTGTAATTTGGATTACGTTTTCCAATCCTGTCTAAATGTGTGAAGGTAACTCATTATAATAAATTAATAAAACCTAACTTACAAAATAAAATAATTTTTAAAAATATTAAGGTAGTCCAAAATTTTTACTACCAAGTAGTGTATGCAGGTGTACCTTGTTTTGAACCACATATTCAAACTCTGCTTGAAATTTTGTGAAATTTCTAGGAAAAGAATAAAAAGGAATTGATTAAATTGTTTATGAAACATTTTAACTGTTTTTGAACCAGCTCTAAGTCTCATAATGAAGTCTCTGTCTTTTTTATCTTGAGGAGGGAAAGGTCCTTAACAAACTAGGACCTAGTTTGCAAAAGGAAATTTTCTTTTCTCTTTGTTCATTGGGCAGGTGAGGAATGCAAGTACCAAAGCATGGGTTGCTGTATCAGAGGTGTTACTGCATGTAAGGCTTTGTCTAAATTTACCAGGAGAGCAGCACTGTGGGAATTGATTTTTCATTACTAGACCTACTAAATCAACCACTGATCATGTTCCTGTTGACTCTGGTACTCCACTGGAGTGAGAAGAGTAAGGAGAGTCAATGGGAGAGATTCAACATCCCACAGTGGGGACACAACATTAAGTTAGATTAAGGTACATCGACTCCAGCTAAGCTATACACATAGCTGGAGTGGTATTCCTGAGTTTGACATTGACCCCTAGTGTAGACCTGGCCTAAGGTATGAGCTTTGGAGGAAGAGTGTTCCAGCTGGAAAGCTTAGGGACTTGTGCGGAAGAAGGGAACAGAGTGTTTTGAAGCAGCTAGTGACCAAAAATCAAACAGTATGTTCAAAAGCAAGCCAGACAGTGATATCTGCTGTCAGGCTTCTGAAAAATGGAATTACTTGGGTGCACTTTGTGACAACCTGTGTTCCAGATAAACAGTATTTATGTGTATTTTGTAAGTCGAGAAGTTACGCTAGAAAATATACCCTGACCCCATGTCACTGTATTCTCAGTCGATGGAAGAATGAACAGCTGTGAGCCCTCAAAATCTGTTACCACTTAACAAAGGGGATCAGCATTGATTTTGCATTCTAATTGACAACGTTCCTTTTAGTTTGATGTCCTACAGTCAAACAAATCTTGTCAGAAACATTTGAGGTAGGTCATGATTCCTGTATAATAGCAGTTTGCTCCATGATTCACCCAAACAACTTTGTTGGGACCATACATGGAGGAAGACACTTTTTATCTAACATTATCAGAAAAGTGTGTAAAATATACATTGAGTCTCCCTCTTAAAATTTGAGAGTTAAGGTTGGTCAAATGCATATCCAATTAATGTCATCAGTAAAAAATGGGGGGGAAAATATTGTTAAAGGCTAAATTAACTGCCCACACATTATAACATTCACATATTCAGATCCTTCACTTTTATAACTAATTTCCTTTTGCTACACCCACATCCAATTCCTCTAAGTCACACTTAAAAGCATAACCCTACCTATGACCTCAAGAAAATATTTTGCAAGGCAGATCTATTTCACAGTATGATGAATGAAAAAATCCAAGGTTCTAGTTTGGGCTTTTCTTTGTAAATTTCCACATGACTAAGTGACTGGAGACACTTGTCACGTCTTTGCCTACACTAAATTCAGTTATGGAAAATTATTGCAATCACTTTAAAGATTTAGTATTTTGAGCTCATCCACATAACCTGTATAAGAGAGATTTTAAAGATGAGTTACTGAGTAAAATTTGATGCTCGTATAACATTTATGTTTAAAGTAGGGCTGTCGATTAATCACAGTTAACTCACGCAATTAACTCAAAAATTTAATCACAATTTTAAAAATGAATCATGATTAATCACAGTTAATATTGCACTGTTAAACAGTGGAATATAAATGGAAATATTAAATTAAATATTTTGGATCTTTTTTACATTTTCAGGTCATAAATAATAAAAACACAGAACTGTAATGCACCTCAAGAGGTCATCTATTCCAGTTCTGGGCCCTCATGGAAGGACCAAGCACCATCTAGACCATTCCTGACAGGTGTTTGTCAAACCTGCTCTTAACAAGCTACAATTATGGAGATTCCACTCCCTCCCTCAGCAATTTATTCCAGTACTTAACCTCCCTGGCATTTAGGAAGATTTTCCTAATGTGCAACCTCAATCTCCTTTGCTTCAATTTAAGCCCATTATTTCTTGTCCTATCATCAAAAGTTAAGGAGAATAATTTTTCTCCTTCCTCCTTGTAACAGCCTTTTAGGTACTGGAAAGCTGCTATCATGTCCCCTCTCAGTTTTCTATTTTCCAAAATAAATAAACCCAATTATTTCAGTCTTCCATCATAGGTTATATTTTCTCAAAAGCTGGCTCCCTATGTGCAACGGCTCCTGGGAGTCACCTGTGTACCCCATCCACCACGTGTAACCATGTAACCACTGAAATTTTCAGTGGTTACACGGTTACTTTATAAAACACATTTTAACATCCCTAGTGGTTGCCATTTCCATCATATGGGGAGCTCATGTCTCCATTATCAGCAAAGTAGATTCCTACATTACATTCTAGTCCAATTCCCAGCCCCCAAGGATTGCTCTGAAGTCTCAGGAATTAAAGATTAATATTTCATTAAAGATTATGTCATGTGATGAAGCCTTCAGGAATATGTGCAACTACAATTGTCAACCTTCCAGGCCACAGAATTGTAGTTTGCTACTTAGCTTGTGCAGGTTACATTTTACAGTGTTGCAGATCCACATTAAAATGTTTTGTGACTAATGACAGAGCAGGATTTAGTGTCTTTTTTATCACTCTGCACTGAAGGAAGGTCTCTTCTTTAATATTGCACAAGAAATTTTACAGTTGAGAGCTAGGTGGCTGGAATTTGTACGGATAAAAGAAGAAAAAAACACATGGTTTATGTTTTTACATAATTCATCTCCCTTGTTTGTATTATTCATGTATATGATGAAGTCTATTTTTATTTATTTATTTATTTATTTTAGCTTTTGGTCCATTTCCTGCTTATGCAAATTTTTGCAATGTACGTTTTGTAATACACCATATAAGGAATGAGAGGCACATATGATGCATTTTAAGAAGTAGGTCAATGATGCTGCTTTTAAAATGTGTGTTTAAAGAAAGAAAGGGAGGAAAAATCACACACGTGCAATAAAGGAACATGTCAAGGAGATAAATCCTATGGGACTTTTTCCTACTCAAACAAATTTCTTCTTGAAGAAAATGGCTTGTGTGAGGGTTTTGTTGTGTCCAGTACAAAACTTGCGTTCTTTTTTGAAAGGTTAGAGCTAGATTATTGGCTAGATTCTAAGATGGTGTGAATGGGCAAAGCTACATTGATGTTATATGCTTCATAAAACAGTTTGATTGACACTGTGGAGCTCTGCAGATTTCCACCAGCTGAGAATTTGGCCCTCTGACTTTTTGTACAATCCAGATCAATGACTGTGGCATAAACTGTACCACCCCCAGGAGTAGCCCAGGAGCAACCTGAATCACAGAGTTGGGTCTACACTATAAATTAGCTACATCGCCAAAAGATGTAAAAAATTAACTCCCTTTAGAGATGTAGCTAAATTGGCCTAAACCATAGTGTTGGCACCACTAGGTTGTTGGATGAATTCTTCCTTAAGCCTAGCTACTGTCTCTCAAGGTGAATTTACTATAGTGATGCTCTGGCATTTCTGGGGCAGACATACCCACAGCTCCACCTGCCACCTGTTTTTGAAGGGCAGGAGGAACGAGTATTTTACTTCCAGACTAAAGCAGCACATTATAACACCCGCTGTGCCTGCTCATCTGCACTGACCAACAGATATTGTAGGGTAAGGATAGAGTCAAGGGATTGTGCCTCCCCTGCATTTCCTACCAGCTCCAGAAAGGCAGTAAACAGGCGTGTAGTTTCACATACTCCTTCATGGTCCAAGATATGAGTAGCTTGTGCAGAGGAGTTAAGTGTTCCATAATGCCTTTGTGCATATTGTCCAAGTAACACTCTGACCACAGCACTAACACACAATCAACCTGTGGAACTCATTGCCAGGTGATATTTTAAAGACTGAAACTGCACAATGCTCTTGTCAGTCTCTAGCTCCTTGACACTCAATGATTGATTGTTCTGCTCATTCTCTCTGAAACACCTGGCATTGGTTATCATTGAAGGACAGGATACTCGGCTAGATGGACCATTGATCTGACCAGAATGCTTATTTGTATGTCCTTATATTATTTTCTTATGCTACAACAGAGCATTCTAAGGGATGTGACCAAGATTATAGTGAGACTTAGTTAGGGTGACCAGCCATCCTAATATTACCAGGACCATCCCAATACTAGGGGGTTTGTTTATACAGTATATGCAACTATACCAAGAGCAGATGTCTCATCCACAGATGTGGCTGCATCGTTTGCCATCTTTGAGAATCACATATCGGATGCAGATGCAAATTTTTGTTTCTGTGCAGGCTCTGCCACTGGGATAGGGTGCTAGCGCAGATGCAGATACTTATAAAAGGTGGAGTGCAGTTTGCCAGTTGGACATAAGGTAATTATTGTAGATGCAGGTACAAATTGATTCCACACAAGACTCTATGTACATCCTTTCCCACAAAAAAAGTTTCCTGATTTTTCTTTGTTGCTCTCTGGAGATCCTAAACTTGTTCAAATAATCAGTGTTTGATTCTCTTTACATGCTTTCTCTTTTGTGGTTCACAATTTCAAACTTGTCTCTACAGTCATGATAGCTAAAGACTTTTTCTTTTTGTTTTTTTAAATGAAAGCTGAGGTTCTCAAGTAATCCCCTGCCTCCAGCAGCAGGGGTGGTAAGAAAAATACCAAATATTGCAAGAATTGGCAACACTGAAACAGCAGTTAAGAAAAATTCCTGGTCTTGATTATTAATACCACTAGGTATTTTGAATCATGTACTGTTTGCTTGCTTTTTGCATTTCACTTACTTAGACAGTGAAGCAAAATAGATTGGTTTCGCTTTATATGAATAGTCAGTTTCATTTCCTGCTTCTCAGCTACTGCTGAGATGTTTTAATTTAAAAGAAGAAAAATGTTTCACTGAATAAATTTAAAAATTCTGATTGTGTTTCTGGTCATGTTATGTTTCTCATACATGTCCCAACACGTTGCATTTGTTATAGAATTCTTCACATAATTTACTGTGTAGTGTTGCTGCATGCTTTGTCACAATTTCCACGTCACCCTAAAAATGTATTGCAACAGTGGGTGGAGTGATTGTTGTGTACAATTCCTATGCCTATTTAAATCTGTAAAGTTCTCCAGGATCCTCTGAAATGAAAGGCTCTATAAAAGTGTAAGCTGCTATCAGTATTATTTTTACAAATCAGAAATTGTAATTCTAACAGTTTGCCAGCGTCCTTATAATACCTGAGAAATACACATCCTATTTGGATTTAAACCCATAAGGGTATTTTCATAGATTTGAGTAGTGGGATTAGAATGATTTCCTCATTCTTAAATCTCTGAAGTGCAGTTATTGTTTTATATCATTTGGAGAGAATGGAAAAAACACTAGCATAATGCCAATCAATTTCATAGCACTGTATTTCAAAGTTGGTTTTAATTCAAATCACTATTGGCAATAGGTAATTTAGGAAGCACGTTCTGGACTAGGTGGCCTGAGGAATTAAATACTAAAATCTTATCAATGTAGGAGTAAATGCATGCCTTTCCCTGACTGAAATCTGTTATTTATAGATCTGACTTTCCTTCAATGGTTGGCTTTTGGATCTCCAGTAAAAGAGAATACTGTAAATACAGGTTGAACCACCCTAGTCCAGAACATTCAGGACCTGACCTGTGCTGAACCAGAGAGTTTGCTGAACCACAGGAGGCCAATATTGTCTAGCAGCATTACCAGCACTTCCATTGCTTACCAGGCTCTTAGAAGACATTTAGGGTATGTCTACACTACAAAGTTAATTCGAACTAGCAGCCGTTAGTTCGAATTAACTTTCATAGCGTCTATACATGCAAACCGCCAGTTCGAACTTAATTCGAACTAGCGGAGCACTTAATTCGAACTAGGTAAACCTCATTCTATGAGGAGTAATGCCTAGTTTGAATTAAGTAGTTTGAATTACTCTGGGCCAAACCAGGGAAACTTTTCTGCCCCCCTCCTGGCCTTGGAGCCCTTAAAGGGGCACGGTCTGGCTACAGTTGCAAGCCTGCCAGCACCCAGCCAGCAGACCATGAGCCAGCCACCCTCTGCCACCCAGCCCTCTGCCTCTTCCCAGGACCAGGCTGGTGGCTCCCAGGAGCCTGCCCGGGGCCGCAAGAGGCGGGTGCCTGCCTGGTCTAGTGCAGAGATCGTGGACCTCATCGAGGTCCCCAGCAGACCAGAGGCACCGGGAGCAAAGCTGGGGAGGCGGAGGGGTCCCGCGCCACCGCTGACGCTTTGCTCCCAGTGCCCCTGGTCTGCTGGAGACAGTCCCCAGCAGACCAGGGGCACCCGGAGCAGCTTTTCTCGCCCCGGAGGTCAAGGTGGCGGGACCGCTGCGCTCTGGGCGGTCCCGCTGCCTGCGAGCTCCGGGGCGAGAAAGCCCCGTTCGTAAGTGCGGATCTGACATAAGTTGGATCCGTGTAACTCGGGGACTGCCTGTAATTCAAATTAAGTTAGTTCGAATTAGTGCTGTAGTGTAGCTATACCCTTAGGGGCAACTTAGAGCTAAATAACAGCACAGAACGCTGAGGGCAAGGACTAATTGCTATAAATAAAGTTTATGGGTCTGCAAGAAACTTGGCCACATGCATGATAAGTGGACATCCAGCTAACTAAAATCATAGTGGACTAGGGGTGTTGCTGGCCCAGAGTGCTGGACTAGAGAGGTTCAGCCTGTACTATGTCCTACATGTGCTTTATAGTGCATTCTTTGGGATCTATTCTCTGTTATGTAGATTGCTAACACTGTTAAAAACTGTACTCTCCACCCCAGTGGTGACTGTACTTTGTTGCGGGGAGAAGTGCTCCCTGTGTGTCCCTCAATGTCAGACTGTTAGACTCTGTTAGCTATTGGGTTTAAAGTGCTTTGAGATCCTCCAATGTAAGGTGCTCCTGAAGCTTGAGCTGTTTTTCTTCCCTATTCAAACCACCACCACCATGTCCAAAGCCTGCTTACAGCTGATGTCTCCTCAGTAATCTTCCTGGCTTTTGATGAGCTCCCCTGGCTTTTGATGATCTCCGCCCATGCCCTCTTTCTGTGTACTGCATTCAGTTAGTCCTGAGGTAACATGATCTAGACAAGGTTTTAGTTGATTCCTTGGCTTGTCTCCTATCTGCTTTCTGAAGCTGCAGATTCCCATAGCAGTAGCAGCTCACTTGTCTCTCCGGGTGACACAGCATCTGTTCCGTTGCACTGGGTGAATTCACTATTGAACGGAAAATGATGTCGAACATGGCTGCAGGATGGCCCGCCATGGTGGCATAATGAAGGCTGAAAACCACTTGTTGGATAAGAGCCATCATCCATGTGTCATATCTGCAAGATAAATTAGGAAAATCTAGGCTTATTATTCTGCTGCCTTTTCCCTGGACAGACAGCACTCTTTGCTGTCCTAGCCAACCACAATCAGTTTTTTTTAAATACACGTACACATGCCTGCATGCAAACATAGACACAGACACACACGCACACAGAGCAACAGTGGAATGTTTCAAATGTATTGAGATTTATGTTGTGAGAAATGTCAAAGGGGTGAAATGACTTGCAATCATTTAAGCACTTAATTAACTCCATGGCTGCATTTAAGTGGGTCAACTAACATTGCCAGTGAGGATTTTGACACAGCGAGGCTGATGCTGTCACCCTATACATGCCCTTTGGGAACCGGAAGAACATCAGCTAAAAACCTCAAATAAAATAAACTGATGGAAATATTTGGCTCTCAGTGGAGACAGATGCTGGTGGGGCTTTTCCAGAAATCAAGTGTGTTTTGTTTGAGGGAATCTGACCCTAATTTCATAAACTGCTTGGAGCAAATAACAGCATTGGCTTTGGTTGTGCTGGAAAAGAGAATGACAATCAAAAAGGTCATGAAATCTGATGGGCTCCTGTAAATCCCATGGAGTACAAATCAGCAGGTTCAAACCTGTACGCAAGATTGCAGCCATTCCTAAGACACTTAAAGACAGATATAGATTTTAGTTCCTTTGATGTAAATCTGAAGTAACCCTGTGAACGTCACTGGAGTTACTCTGGATTTACACTAGGAAACAGAGATGAGTCTCTCGTAAGTGTGCAGCATGGAAGCGTGCCAAATGTCAGTGTCTGATCAGCTAAAGTAAACTCACAGTATTACAATATAAATAAATAACTGTTAATATCTAATCTGCCATTTACTATGCCTGTCAAAAATGCCATACCAAGGGAAACGCATTCTATAAGTACTGGAGTTAACATGTGATCAATTTTTATATGAAGTATATGGTATCTGAGGCAGTGAGGAGTTTTTTCCCTTTCAAACCACAATTAGAATGATAGAGAGTAGTTGATGTTCCTTGAAAAAACAAAAGGACCATACATTTAATTAAAAGGAGCGCAAAGTCATAAATTAGCTATTTGTGAATAGTTTACTTCTTTGCTAGTGCTCTTCATCTACAAAGGACTTTGCAAACAATATCCAGCTGTCCACCGCAAGAGGCAAGAGTATAACATAGCATCCCCATTTTACAGAGAGGAAACGGAGACTGTGAGGTTAGGTGACTTGTCCAAGGTCACGGAAGAAGTCATAGTTGGAGCTAAGATTAAAATGCAGGACTCCCTGTTTCTCTGTATTCTCAGATGACTGGAGAAAACAGTCCCCCATCGTATGTTCACAGTGAGTTCTACTGTGATTTGTATGATCTAGATTTATTCTTTCTTTTTAAAAAATGACCTGATTTTATCATTGCATAACATGAAAAGACAAGCACAGCAGCCCATCTTTGCAATGTGCCTGCAGAGTCATAGAGGAGCACTGCAAAATGTGGGACACCTGTGTCAGTAACACTGACCCATCCACGATGCCTAATGCCAGAATGCACTCATATATCTTTTGCATGCAAATCCAGAGCATCTATACAATCACAGATCACATGACAAAGGAAAATAGAAAAAATACAAGAAAGCCCAAAGTATTCCAATGGAATACTCATGCGACTGAAACAGTTTTTAGAAAGAAACCACCTGTTCCAGGAAATTCTAGTTGGTTGTAGAGTCCCAATCTGTGTCTTGATTAACCCCAAAGCTCCTGGAAGAAACTTTTATCTATGTGCTGTCTGTATGGAGAAATGTGTACATCTTGCTTCTTTATCTATAGTTTCTTCCTTTTCATGTCCC
Organism: Pelodiscus sinensis; assembly: GCF_049634645.1. Lineage (NCBI taxonomy): Eukaryota > Metazoa > Chordata > Testudines > Trionychidae > Pelodiscus > Pelodiscus sinensis. The sequence continues at coordinate 315,604,316 of NC_134711.1, forward strand.
TCCTTATCTCTCATCACTAGATGCTTTGATTCCCAGGGAAGGCTTTCATAGTCAGAATTGTGTTGCTAACTGGTCTTTCTGGGAAAGTTTTCGAACGTCCCTTTAGGTTGCTCTAATTTGTAGGAGGGGTCTACACTGAAAAACATGGCTTAAGATCTGGGGGCAAAGAGGAAGCTTTCACTCCCTCTCTGGAACTGTGTTCTGCTCATCTCAGGGGCAAAAAAGAATTGGGGCCTAGCTCTTTTATAGTGGAAATGTTAGATCTTCTTTCCTTACTCACACATGGAGCTTCTTAGGACTCTGCAAATGAAGATGCTGCTGTTTAAGATACATCCACAGTGGCTGAGGCAGCATGTTTTATTCTGTTGGTGACGGACACAAGCTTTTGCGCTTACACAGAGTTCGTCTTCAACTCCTTCATTTTGTCATTGTAGGCTCCACAGAGGAACACTATTCTGTGCAATCATATGTTCTTCTACATTGGAGCAGACAAGACACTGCCCCTGCCAGAGTCAGCCTCCCAAGCCTTTGGATCCAGTCTGCAGCCTGCCAGGACTCTCAAGCAGGCTACCTGCCTGCTGCAGTCCCCGGCTGCTCAAAGCAACCAGCTGCTGGGGCCATGTGCCTTTAGGTGCCACATGCCCCTTGCAAGGAGTGGGAAGAGACTTTGCACTCTGCCTCCGGCCCCTGGCACAATCATGGAAATTCCCATTGGCCAGCAACTGGCCAATGGGAGCTGCAACGATAGTGCTGGGGGTGGGGGGCATGAGGTGCAGAGAGGTACTTGGTTCTAGCAGCTAACCACTTTGAGCCCTGGGGCTGCGGCAGGCAGGGAGCCTGCCTGAGGGTCCCACTGGTCTGCTGACTGGGAACTGCCTAGGTAAGCATCTCCCCACCAGAGCCTGCATCTAGCACTCCACCCCCCTCACACACCCGCTCTTCCTGCCCCAGGTCACCACCCTCTCCTGCCCTAGGTCACCACCCAAACTCTCTACACCCTCCCTCCCAGACTCTGCACCCCCTTCTGCACCCCTCCACCAGTCCAGACTCCTCTCCTGCAACCATGCCCCCTCCCAGACCCTACACCTTAATCTCCTGTCCCAGGTCACATATTCCTCCACCCAAATTCCCTCTCAGACCCTGCGCCTTCTCCTGCACCCTAGTCTCTTACCCAGGGTATGTCTACACTACCCCGCTAGTTCGAACTAGCGGGGTAATGTATGCATACCGCACTTGCTAATGAAGCCCGGGATTTGAATTTCCCGGGCTTCATTAGCATAAGCGGGGAGCCGCCATTTTTAAATCCCCGCTGCTTCGAACCCCGTGTAGCGCGGCTACACGGGGCTCGAACTAGGTAGTTCGGACTAGGGTCCTATTCCGAACTACTGTTACTCCTCGTGAACTAGCGGGGTAGTGTAGACATACCCTTACAGTGGATCCCCCTCAAAAATTATTTCCCACCCCTGTTCCACATTCTTTTCCTTCTGGACACACTGTTCAGCTTCACCCTGCGCATTCTCCTTTTACTTTAGGAAGCAATGGATCGGCACCACCGGGCCTGTGTCAAAGGGCATGACACCTTTTTCAATCCCTTCTGAGCTGGTTCTCCTTTTAGGAAGCCACTTTTAACAAACCCTTTCTCATCTCCCCTTCAGCATATTATGAAGCCTATCTCGATGGTTGGGGTTCAGCAGAGGAGGCGCTGGGTGTAGGCCTCATTCAAGGCAAAAGTGGAGGTGCATACTTTCCCTCTTTCTTACTAGTCGGGCTTTGGACCAACACAGGAAACTTAGCTAGCCCAGCAGTATTCTGGGCTGCTCCAAATCAAAGCTGTGGGTTTTTTTCCTTATAAAATAATTTTTATTATGTGGGAAGCTGCCCTGGGCCTGATCTTGCAAACTTTGTGTGAGTGAAACCCCCAGTTGGCTTCACTTGGAGTTCCATATGCAAAAGGCCCCAAGCAGAATCTGCCATCCTAGCTCCCTTGATAGCACTGTCACACAAGCTTTGCTTTTGTCTCCTCTTCATTTGCTGCAAAAGAACTTGCCATTAGGTTTAGGTTGGACATTAGGAAAAACTTCCTAACTGTCAGGATGGTTAAGCACTGGAATAAATTGCCTAGGGAGGTTGTAGAATCTCCATCACTGGAGATTTTTAAGAGTGAGTTAGACAAACACCTGCCAGGAACGGTTTAGATAATACTTAGTTCTGCAGTGAATGCAGGGGGCTGGACTAGATGACCCCTCAAGGTGCCTTCCAGTCCTAGGATTCTATGTTTAAACATGAAGCGTGGACTTTCCTTGTCCTTATCAATCAGTCTTGGTGTGATCTTCAAAAGCTCTCTGTATTGTCCTGACTCTGGTCCTATAAAAGTCAATGGTAAAACTCCCATGGAAGTCAATGTGAAAGCAGAGGTAGGGCAACTCTGAATGCTTATGAAAACACCTGTGTCTTGAGCAGCTTCATCTTGCTCTGATACTGCTGCTGATTGGAATTCAGTACAGTTACACGGGTGTAAACCTGGAGCAACGAAAAGGAGTGTCTGGACTAGTGTGGTTTAATCTCACCCATATGGAGTCAGTTTTCCATTTTCAATATACAGCCTCTTCCCGACTTATGAACCGGTTACGGACCAAGCTATTGATCTGTAACTCGGTTTGTTCGTAAGTCAGATCCCATAGAGTTATACGCGACTGTGCTGTTCATAAGCGTGGATCATGTTCGTAACTCGGGGTTCGCCATTTACGACAGCTTTGATCGTAAATGCGAACGGTCGTAAGTCGACCGTTCGCTACTCGGAGACCGGCTGTACAGAACTCTGTTGAAGGGTAGATTGTTGCTCTAAACCCAGAACCTTGCACAGGGACCAGAGCTGGTCTGCCTCAGGGGGTGCTTCTGAGGGCTGGGTCCTCCAGCAGACACAGCCCCTCCCATAGCTTTTCATTATTAGTGGAAATGTACAATCCTCTCTACTCATTGAAATGGAGCAGATTTCTCTCCCAGTGGATCTGCCTCACTCTGGGTACGTTTACACAGCAGCGTTATTTCGGATTAACTGACGTTATTTCAAAATAACATAGTACGTCTATACAGCAAGCCGTTATTTCGAAATAATGTCAAGCTGGAGGACTTCTTAATCTGACTCGTGGTAACCCTCATTTCACGAGGAGAAAGGGTAGTCAAAGGAAGAGTGTTCTTCCTTCTGTTTCCTGCAACTTAGACAGCGCCAGAAAGCCAAATTAAGCTACTTCGACTTCAGCTACACAATTGCCATAGCTAAAGATACATATCTTAATTCGACTTTTGTCTGATCGGCATTTAAATTAGGATTAATTTTTGTCATTATCATCAATTGTCATGATGGGGGGGGGGGCTGTTCCTGCACAGATAGAGTTTAAGTCAGCCTTGCAACACTATTGTTTAGCTAAAATTTAGTTAGCATCTGTGCGGCTTTCCAAAGCTGGCTGGCTGGCAACCCATTTATCTGAAGGCTCCTGGACATCTGAGAACATGATAAGCAAAGTATCTAGAGTCTCTGAGGGGGGTAACTGGAGTGTGGATGTTTTAAAGCAGTGTTGGCTCAATCTTTATGAAGTACCCCTTTTTCATTAAAAAAAAAAAAAGTATACCCCTGGTACCTACAGTTTTCAGACACACAAATTTTTTTTCTACCATTGCAACACATTTGTTTAAACAACTTAATCGTAGCCGGGTGGGCGATGAAATTTGTGGGTGTAAAAAGTACAAGAATAATAAAGCGCTGTAAAACTTAAAACAAAGATTCCGTTTTCTCCAAATTTCAGTTGTGTTGATGTACCCCTCCCCCCCAGACTGCTTTTGAGTACCCCTGAGAGTACTCGTACCACTGGTTGAGAAACACTGTTTTAAAGTACGATGCCCCTTTAACAGGATGGATGTTTCAACAGGGTAGGGATCTGGACTCCTATTTCACCAGAGAAGTGGGAACATATTTTTCATGTGATCCTGTTTAAGCCACAATGCACTGGTGTTTTGCTGTTGGACATGGCTTTGTTGGTGGTGGGAATTTTTTTCCCCTGTTGCTAACTTAGGCCTGTTTCTCAGTTGCTTGTGGTTAATTATGAGGCTCATTTGCTTTCTGGTGTCTCTTATCCTGCTTTATTACTAGATCCAGAGAGGAAACATGACTATGGAAACTAAGCACATGACCAAGGAGCAAAGGATTTACTCCCCCCCTCCCCCCAGGGAAGCTTGAATTACTAGCTACAGCATTTGCAAGGTTAGCCGAGAGATGGAAAAGTTAACAGAGACTGTCAAATGCAGGGACTGGGAAAAGACGGTCTGGGTAATTTCTGCTGCCTGTTACACTGTACAAAATTCAAGTTGTATTACTTTTGTTATGTATTATGTGCATTATGATAACACTCAGAGGACTAGCTGAGATTAGGGCCCCATTGTATTAAGCACTGTACAACACAGAGGCCTGGTCTATACTTGCAAGTTTTGCTGATATAACTATGTCGGTTAAGGGTGTGACTTTTTACTGTTGCAGTTATACGCCTACAAGCCCTTGTGTGGACACATAGTTATACTGGTGTAAAGGTGCCTTATACTAGAATAGCTCATTCCTTTTCCCACACAGGTATAAGCTGTATAGGTAGAATTGCCTTTATACTAATACAATTGTGTCTGTGCTGGGGGTGGGGGGTGGCTGGATTGTACCACTTTATAACACTATAGTTAAAGCAGTGGAAATGTTATATATAGATAAGCCCATAGTCAGAGACTGTCCCTACCCCAGAGTTCATAAATTAAATATACAAGCATTGCACATTGGGTGAGTGGCAGTGGCAGGAACCAGAGAATTTGTCGAACCACAGGAGCAGCATTACCAACACTTCCTCTGTTTACTGGGCTCTTAGAAGACCTTTAAGGGTGAATTAGAGCTAAATAACAGCACAGAACACTGAGAGCCAGGACTGGTGGCTGTAAACAAACTTTATGGGACAGAGGGAAATTTGGCCACCCCCATGATAAAAGGACATTTGGCTAACTAAAATCATGCTAGACCACAGATGTTGCTGGACCAGAGAGTGCTGGACTAGAGAGATTCCACCCGTACCTATACAAATTGATGTCCCCCCTGGAAGACTTCTGCATATACTCAGGGTTACCCATCAGTGTTCCTGTAAGCTGTGTGCATGGGCGGCCACCGAGGAAAGATTCAGATGCCACTCAGATGATTAGCATATTCAGATCACCCACAGCAGGCAGTATATGTTTCTACTGGTGATGCACATCTGCACATGCCTCAGTGCACATAACAAACTTTATTCTGCACATGGATGGAAACAATTAGAGGGAACGCTGGTACCCATATCCGCAATTGAGAACCACTACTGTATAGCATGGGGATTGACAACAAAAGCTTGCTCATATTGTTTGCTTGACCTTTTGTTCCTTTCCATATTGCTTGACCTTTGTTCCTCTATGTTGGTTTGTTAAGGCCAGGGTAGTTCAGCTATAGCATCTATAAATCTCAAAGCACTTTAAAAAGGAGGTTCGTTATCTCCATTTTCCAGATAAACAAATTGAGATACAGAGAGGTGAAGCGACTTGCCCAGGGTCAGCCTAGCCAGCCAGTATAAGATCTGAGAATAGTGCCCATGTCTTCTGATTTCCAGGGTTTATCCACTAGGCCACACTTGTCTTCCTTCTTGTCCTCTCTTCTTAGTCTGTCAACAAAGCTGACACTTTCTAATATCAGAGCAGGGTGGATTGATTTAAATAAAAATGATTTTAAATCACCAATTTAATCATGATTTAAATCAGCCAGCAGCAAACCTTGATTCAAATCATTGGTTTTAATCATGTTTTGCATTTGTACTTCATAGTTATTTTCCTAAAAAAAGGTTGATTTTCACTCATCGGTAACCATTTGAACATGTTTGATTTGCAACTCAGTGTAGCTCTTAGACTAAATGTAATGCTTTTTTTTGCTAACCATAAAGGTAGTCTGTATCTATACACATTTATTTAAGCAATTATGCAGCTTAATTTACATTTATTCAGATTCTTATTTCATCCATTTTTTTATTGTTAGAGAACGGTGAATGATGCATTTCTTATTTACCTGGATGATCAGTTTTTTACTCGACTTGCATGGAGCTCTGTTTGAACTGCCATACAATTAAAAAGGCTCAAACCAAGCATTTTTAAAAATTAAAGAAAACTATTTTGAAGATGCTGGATTTTTTTTTCCTATCAAAACCATTAACTTCACATAAAACTCCTAAACTATTACTGACATGATGGACTCCGTACAGGAGTTTTACTGCATAGAATTCTATGGCCTATCCTGTGCAGAGGCCAGACTACATAATCATAGTACAGTAGTACCTTAGGCCACATCTACACTGGACCTGGAAGGTTGACTTAAGGTACACAACTCGCGCTGTGCAAAATGTGTGGTTCTTGTAGTCATCTTTCCTCAAAATTGAACTTGTCCAGTATTTTTCAGCTTTCTTCATAAGCCTTTTTGTTGCTCTTTTTTGAACTTTCTCCGATTTATCCGCATCTTTTCTAAATTGCAGTTTGTGCAAAGGGCTGTCGAACTGATGTTCTTGATATAAAAAGTAATTGCAGTTTTCTCCTTTTTCCAAGTGATTCTGTGATGAATTAGAGATTTGACCTGATTTGTCTGTCACATTGGTGTAAGTAAGGAGTAAGTTCATTGATGTAAGTGGTGGCAAATTGATGAGATAGTAGAATCTGGTCCTGGGCATCTCTTGGGCTACATTGCTACTTAGAGAAGATGTTTACTGTTTTTAAACTAATTTGGAGGCCATACGGTTTCCTAAATAGAATTTCCAGCAGCTTGGAGTTAGTAGATCACAAGTACACTCTACAAACAAGGAAATGGCTATTCATACTAAAGTCTGAGATGCCTCAGGCTATCTGTTGCTACCCATAAGAGAGGTACTCTAGGATTGGTTATAGACAGCATAGTATTGCTGATCTTGTTAATGAATGTTGGCACTAAATAGCAGGGGCTAGAGTCTGTTCTGATTTACACTGGTGTAAATCAAGAGTAATTGCATGCAAAATACAACTGAATCAGATTGTTGATATAATAGGCTTGATATAAGTCTGTTTCACCAGTGGTGTTACTCTGCTTTTATGCTGATGTAAATTCCTTGATTTTGGTGCTGAAATTAGCCCATGGAGTATGCAAACCATAGCTTACAGAGAAAAAGAAATACAGTTACTATCTGACTACTGAATTCATTTATGAAAAAGGGTGGCAGTATTTTTTTTTCCAAATAGATTATTTCTAACTAGACATGTATCTGCTTGCTGGCACTACTCCATTTTCAAAGATCTAGAAGATACTAACGTGATAAGTAACAGTCACCATGAATTTGTAAAGATGAAATCATGTCAAACCAACCTGATAACTTTTTTTGATAAAATAACATACTTTATGGAGTGAGGGGGAAGTGATAGATGTGATTACACATAAACTTTAGTAAAGCAGTCTCTCATGAACTTCTCATTAATAAACTAGGGAAATACTACCTAGGTGGGGCTTCTTTGGGGAGAGGGGGTTGAATAACTGATTGGATAACCATTCCAAGAAAGTAGTTCACAGTAATGCTGGGAGGACATAACAAGTGGAGTTCCACAGGGGGGAAGTTTTGGTCCATCAATGATTTAGATAATGGCATAGAGAGTACACTTATAAAGTCGTCAGATGATACCAAGCTGGGAGGAATTGCAAGTGATTTGGAGGATGACTGGATAGATGAGTCTGTATGGCAGGGCTACTCAACTTTGGAAGCCCTGGGGGCCACAATGATACTCACAGCACTTGCTGAGGGTCACAACTTAAGTGTGGTTGCATATACATGCAAATATATATGCAAATATATGCAAATAGCTTCTTTCACACTGACAGGCATGAATACAAAGATCAAGGCAAGACTACACAACACACAGGCCCCATTTAAGTCAGTTCTGCTGATATTAATAACATGCAATATTTACCCAATTTCCACCCATATGACAGCACTTTTAATGAGCAATGACAGTCCAGGAATCTAACTACTAAAACACATATCAACAGAAGACCATTATATTGATTCCTTTTTTATTTTGGCTCCCACCCATGGGTCACGTGTTGAGCCCTATGTAAATTCAAACCACGCCGTGGGAGCCTTCCTGGTCCAGAGTGCAGATCATGGACCTTATTCAGGTTTTGGGGGGGGATGCCCCCAATGTCCATGATCTCTGCACTAGATGGAGGAATGCGGCCGTCTATGGCAGGATAGCTGCCAGCCTGGCCACCAAAGGCCACATGTGAACCCAGGAGCAGGTTAGCATGAAAGTCAAGTTGGTCTGGCGAGACCCCCAAGCCTGAGCTTCCCCTCCCCCTTCTTCCCCTTGCTTACCCCTTCCAGCTCCCTCCTTCTAGGTTTCCCCCTCCGCTCTTCCATGCTCTCTCTTCCCCTCTCCCACCTCCTTTTCTCAGTTTTCCCAGAGGTTCATCCCCCCCAGTTTTGTTCAATAAACCCAGTTTCTATTTTTGAACATATGTGTCTTTTATTTGACATCAGGAAGGGGGGCTAGGGAGGGGTAAGTGGAAGGAAGTTAGGGAGGAATGGGGCACAAGCCCCCGGTGGGGAGGACCGGGGAGACTCTGAGGGCTCCTTGGGGTAGACACTCTCCCTCAGGGCCTCCAGGATCCTGACAGCCCCCCGACGGATCCCCCGGATGGCAGCCTGCAGCAAGTGCAGCCGGGCTGATGGCAACAACCCCACGAGACGCACCGGCATGCCCAGGGGCAGCTCTGGTTCCATGTGGCCGAGTACTCTGGTGTCCCGAGTGCAGGCACTCAGGACACTCCAAGACAGGACTGCTTTGCTGTTCCTCATCAAGATAGACAAGCAAGCTGGGAACCCTGAGAACTGTCTGTCCAGCATGGGGGTATGGTCCCTTTCAGCATGGAGCTCAGTTAGCCTCAGGCAGCAGCCCCACATACTAAGTCCTAACCTGATGCCCTGTCGGCACTGGTTCCGGCCAGTATTAACTTCAGTTCAGGGTCCACTCAATGTGGATGTGCTTTTTCAAAATAGCAAAATGCTATTTCTAAATAGTTTTTGTGTATAGATGCGTTATTTCAAATTAGCTTAATTCGAATTAACTATTTTGAATTAAGTAAATTTGAAATAGCACTGTAGTGTAGACATACCCTATCAGAGTTGTTTGCTAGTCATGCCACTGGTATCTGATCCATTGGCACATAATTAAAATTATTTGCTTCTTTTTCATTCATTCTCTAGATAAACCAGTTTCATTTTCAGTTCCTCAAGTGACCTGTCCTAGTGTCTGTGGATTAAGTTATTTGTTCACTGATTTATGCAGTCAGCGGATCTTTGGGAAATGGAGCAGACCCTGTCCCATCCACATGTGTAATAAAACTGACCAATCTGTGATGGAAACAGTCCTCAACTAGATTTCAACTAAATAATCTTAAATAGTGATTCCTACCGTACTCTGATGACCTGCCATGTCAAGAGCATGCCTTGAAATTAAATGCATATTAAAAATAGTTCCTAATTATACTGTTTACACTGCCTCTGGGGGTATAAGCTACAGTAGACTTTAGGGTGATAATCAAGCTAAAAGAAAACTCCCTCGCTGCTATATATAATCTGCATTTCTGTGAGGGGACTAAGTCTCTAGTTTGACAGCATCAAACCTTTACAAGCTAATTGGGCCTGGTTGCATTTCTCTTACTGGTTGTAGCATTGGTGTAACTCCATTAATTTCAGTGTTGTTAACCCTGATTTACCCCAGTGTAAATGAGATCAGAATGAGGCCAAAAGATTCCACTTAGAATTTTTCTGATAATTTCTGTGATGAGGTGAACCAGACTGCAAATCACTCTAGAGCTGTATCAAATGCTCCATGCCCCACACCTTGTTTTGGATAGTGAAGTGAGAAGCTATGACTTGGTTGAAGTAAGATGACAGTGTTTAAAGAGGGCCAAATGCCATGGTAGGGATGTTAAAATTAGATTAACTAATTGAATAGTCAATGGGATTTCCATTGACTTTTCAATTAGTCAATAAGGGTGCCTCCACCTTTGAACTGTATGTAGTGGGGGAGGCTGGTTGCATGCTCATTTCAAAAGGAACCACCGCAGGGAGCGTGAGACCAGCCTCCCCTGCGGGCCCTGCTCTCCTTGCAGTGTCTGAGCCTTTGAAATGTTCAAAAGCCCCAATGGGACTCCTGTATATTTCAAAAGCAGAATCCCAGCAGAACCGGCAGGAGTGGAGACTGCTTCAGTCCCTGCTCGCGCCATTTCCTGCTGTGTTGCTACCTTCCCTGCCCCCACAGAGAAGGTGTTTTTAAGTCATTGCAGGAGGAGTAACGGTAGTCCGAATTAAGGGCTTTAGTTCGAACTACCTAGCCCGTGCCGGGGGTAGCCACGGGCAGGGAGTTCGAACTACCAGGTATTTAAAAATGGCGGCGCCCAGGAACATGCAAATAAAGCCCGGGATATTTTAATGCCAGGCTTCATTTGCAAGTTTGAATAACTACATTAGCCACCCTAGTTCGAACTAGGGTGGCTAGTGTAAACATACCCATACATATGAACTGGGCCTTCTCCTTGCTTTAGTTTGTGTACTCCACTCCATTTGCAATGTTAGTCAAGTATTTATAGCATGTTGAGGATAACGTATTCTGAAGAACAAGTTCTCCATTGTGTCGGTGTACTCACTGGGCTGAGAGAGATTAAAAAAGCAAATGGGAAAGTATGTGATGGAGATTAAGACGGTTCTGCATTACCGTATGTAAAAATGAGTCCCTTTTGTGCCTCTTATCTGCCGTTTGAAGTGCCATTACGTAAGCCCGACATTTATTTGTTTGTTTGTTTATGTATTTGAGAGGATGTGAAAAGCCATTGCAAAAGATGATGCCTCTTCAGTATAAAAGCATCAAAAATTCCAGGTCAGAGCTGAGATGCTGGATGAGAGGGAGTTGCACCCAATGAAAGCTTGTTCAGCCTGTAGGCTTTCAAATCCTTCTGCGGAGATAAAGAAGATCAAAGTGTTTAAACACGTTGATCCACTACTGAGAGAAATTTAGTGCCAGCAACACAGAGCAGCTGCACAGTTGCTGGCACGTCTAAACTCACAGCAGGGAGTTAATTGGTCCTTTGGATGGATTGGCTATGCAAAAAACAGGTCCGAAGAAGGGCTGCTTGCATGTGCACAGTGATGGAGACCTCTGTACAACAAGAGAAATGCAGATCTACGGTAGGTAGGATTATCAGGAGGGAAATAGCAGTTGGGAGAAGCAGGTAGTATGTGCGTGGAGGGGGGAGTAACTCTCTACTTGTATTCCATTTGTATTGCACAGAAAAAGATCCTATCAATTTACTCAAGATTAGAGCATTAGCTTTGAGCTCTTCTTGAGACACATTAAATAATGAAATGAGGGAAAATAGCTCAAAGTCAAACCATGATGTTATTTGTACAGCATATTGTGTGTGATTAGACCGGAGGGGAGGGGCTACATTAACCAGAGATTTCCTACTTTTTAATTAAAATTGAAATGTTATTTCTCTATACATTATTAATGCTTTTTTGTTGAGGGAAAGTCATTAGGCTGGTTATGCTGTTTAAAAAATTCAGTGTAAAACGATAGCTGTAGCAGAAAGAGGATTCTGGTGTAAGAGCTGACTTTCTACTTAGAGTCTTGTACTCTCATTACCAGAGTATCAGAGCACCTCACATGCACTGACAAACTGATCCATTCGACACCACTGTGAGGCACTGTGATTAACCCATTTTACAAGTGTGAAATTAAGGCAGAGAGAGATTCAGTGACACATCCAGAAATTCTGTGGCAGAGCCAGGAACTGAGCTAAGTCCTTACCCAGTGGGATTTAGTAACAAGGATCATTCCATGAAGCTGAAGGTGCCGAGGAAAATGTGCTGATTGCTACTTTGTACATATGGCTGTGAATTTTGAGAGATGCCTGAGTTCTTTTGTACAGTGCATGCTATGATAAGCATGAAAGGCCAACAGAATAATTCCATTGACTAAAAATCTGGTCCAAAGTGTCATCCATGTTTAAGAAAAAAAGTTTTTTTAGACACGCTGAAAAAGGAGACTGTGCCCCTGTCAACTCAGGAACATGTGGCCCACTGGGGTTTTGTGTGTGGCCCACAAGACATTTTGTTTATTGTTACCCACATGCAGGGTTGCCATATTCCACTGCTTTCCCTCTGCATAGTTTTTTTTTTCCTACCAGTATTATTAAAATGATACACCCTTAAAGCAAGGGCATGTGAAGTGAGATGCGTGCTGACTGATCACAACACTGACTCCTCCTGCATCCAATCCCTGTGCTGCTATGGCTCTGTTGACACAACTCATAAATTCTAGGAATGCAGTCTATCCCGGGAGACCGTCTTGGGTACGACAATCTTACAACCCACTGAGATGGAGGACAACTCATGCATCTCATTCACTAGCCTAGGCACTGGGCTAGAACGTGTCCCCTCCCAGATGTCACAACACATCTGTTGAATGTACCCACTCCAGTGTCTCCAAAGTGGATTCACACTTAATTGTGACAGCAGTGAAATAAAAGTATGCATGCTTGATCTGTGATTCTGAACTGTTTATTCCGTACAATGTGAAGGGAAACACAGTGGTTAGAGCATTTAGCTTGGAGTCAAGAAACCTAGCATGAAATCCTATCCTCAGTGAAGTAAACGGCAAAACTCCCATTCACTTCACAGGGGTCAGGATTTCCATCCTAGGCTCTGTTCCTGACTCTGTCCCCTCTTGCTGTTCTCTGTAAACTGTGTGCGCTTCAGTTCCCCTGACAGCAAAAATCTAGTTACCCTCTTTTGAAAAGCATTTTAAGACCTTTGAATTAAATATCAGCACTGGATAAATGCAAATTATTATTGCCTCCCTTTAAAGCCCTTAGCTAAAGAAAATGCCTTTAGCTTAAAAAAAAAAAAAACCACTCTCGCGCTTGATTGTTGGAGGAGCATGTGTAAAAGAGCTGAAACATTACAGAAAAAAAAAATCAAAATAACAATTATAACAACATCTGTTCCACAGTAGAGTATGTGTTCCCTCCATATCAGGGAGGATTTCTAGGCACCACAGACAGTTATATTTTCTTAACAGCATATTTTTTATGTAAAGTATTAATGAGACAGAAGAAAATGGTTTTTCGGTGAGTAGATGAACCCTGCAGTAAAATGGGGTTTTTTTTCCCCACACATAAAGCAGTAGCTGGTTATTGATCCAGGAGTGAAAAAAAAAAAAAAACTTTTTTTTCAAAATAGGCCAAGAAAATACTTATTTTGTAGACACTCATTGCATAAAAGACATATTTGAATGCTTGAACTTGGTGATATGGATTATGACATCTTCAAAGCAAATTTTGCAGTAAGCCCTAAAGAAAGGTTTGATGTGCCGCAAAGCAGGCTTTCTAAACTGCTTAGCAAGCCCTGATCAGATGGTTATGTTAATTTTAAAGTATGCAAAAATATAATCAATTCCAATTAAAGAGAGAAATCATTGAAAAGGATACATTTGTTGTTTAATCACTTAGGGAACTTGATTTCAAGATCTAGACCCAGCTATAGCAACTCCATTAATTTGATTGCACTAGTGTCCACGTAAAAGCCAGTGGCAACTTAGTTCCAGTCTCTCTTAGTTTAGTTGGCAGGGACTGGGCATGCTATAGAAATTACCATTGAATTCTATCGGCTGGTAACACAGCATCACTTACTAGCCAGTTCTGAATGGAGCCATTAACAGAACACTGCTGAGCGTGAGGATAGTCATGGTGACAGTAGGAACCCGGGTAATGGGGGAAAATAGCTATGTTTCAGAATACGGGGCTTGAATGAAGCTCCTTTATACTGCTCTGGCTGTTCATGCAAATACAACTTAGCTTATCAAAAGGACCTTATAGAAATGAGAATCTGACCTATTATGTATAAATATGGATCTACATTTTTACATAATGTACCTGTTTGTCTTGCAGCTAATTGTAGTATGTGGGGAGGATGGTGTAAATACCCCTTGGAACGTGTGGGGCAGGAAGGAAACAATGCTCTGAAGGGCAACAACTGTGATGCAATACCTGCTGAGCAGAAGCATGTTACCACAGCTGGTACCTCTTTGGGACGGAGCAGAATTCTCTGCTTCTGGTTTCCAGAAGTTCAGTTTTTCATATAAGGTTATTCTGTGGTGAGAAAAATGACTTAATTCTTAATGGTTCCCACTTATATTCATATAAGCAGGCGTTTTCCCCCAACCTGCTCTGCAAACACACTATTTAAAGTTCAAACTCAATCCCTCCCCGTCTCATGTTATAAAAACAAACCAAGGATACAACTAAGATGAGATACCAAAAATACAAGTTCTCCAGGGTTGACTGCTTCTTGGGTTCCTCCCTAAGGACTGCTCAGCTTGCTGACTAGATCTTCTCTCTTTCATGACCAGCCGTCATCTCCCTTCTCTCCAGCTGGAACACAGATTTCTCAGGTCAGGGAGCAAATCCACAAAGCCCCACTTTACACAACCCCTTTCCCAGTGCAATCAGCATCTAACAGGTGATGGGTTTTTTTAGGCAATCCCTGTTAGCCTGTTACAGCTGGGTGGTAAAAGACCTCTTGTCAGTTATCAAGGTGCTATCCTATCCTCTCTAGCTATTACAAGAAGCATTGATTGCACAGATGATAATAATGATAATTATAACAAGTGTGTTTTGCTGATGGCCGAGCAAGTGTCTGTTTGTGGCAGAAAAAGGTTCGCTTAAAGCCAGTAAGTATTTCTCTATCTACAGTGTGGATTTAAAAGTCAGAATGTGTGTAGCTGAAGTGTGCTGTGACTGAGCAGACCCCATTCATTGCAAAGGAATATGCTGACTTAAGGAAAGAGATTCTATGACTTTACTGTACCTTGAGAGAATCTTATTTGCTCCTTCTTGGAGCATAACTGGGATCTCTGAATTTATCAGCCATGTCTTTCCCTTTCTCCATGGGGTATAATATAATGAGTGTTTTACTGGGACAAACTCTACATCTGGGCAATACTTTAGAGCAAGGGTTAAGAATCTTAGGCCCGGGGACCAGATGTGGCCCCTGGCTTGCCTAGAACTGGCCCCCAAGGTTCAGGACTCACCACCCCTTCAGAATTGAGGTGCCTGCACTGGTGCTCCAGCTCCCTCACTGCCCCACCACAGGGCTGGAGCACACAAAATCTGCTTGGCTCTGGTGTGCAAGAGGAATGTAGGGAGTGTCTTTCTCCTTCTCAGTTGGGGGCTGGGTCAGTGAGGGTTTGTTTGGTTTGTTTTGCTTCTCCATGGCATGCAGCCCCCAACTGATTTTTCTGTGGGTCAGCGGCCTTTGACCCGAAAAAGGTTCCCCACCCCTGCTTCACAGCCTGGCTCTTTACATGTTGTCACTACTCCCTGTAGTGCTAAGTTGAGCGACCACATTACACAGCTAATCTGTGAGAATCATGTGCAGCAGAAGGTGCTAATAAAAAGTGAGAGAAAAGTGAACCACAGAAATTATGTAAAATGACAGCAATCATTTATAATTATAAAAAAAATGCAGTTATGTGAATGACTCCCCTCTCCCCCAATTTATCACTCCATATCAGTTCAGTAAAGCACTTTAAATATATATTGACCTAGAAGATTTCCCTGGTGTTGCTCGGGCCCCTAACTCAAAGAATATTTGTTTTTCTTCATTTAAATCATTGTTCTGGGGTGGGGTCGGGGATGAGGGGTTGAGGAAGCAGGCTGCCCTCAGGCGAGACAACAATCTCAACCCCTTCCCACTGCAGCAGTTTCGGGCCAGGTGATAGGAGCTTATCCATGGCTGCTACAGCTGCAGTGGGCACAGTCAAGGGAGAGGTTCATGTCCCCCAGTTGAGGGACAAACAGACACATTCTCTGAAATATATAGTAGATAGATATCTCTTTCTCCACCCCTGCCCCCCGGGCCCATCTCTTACTTCTTGCTGCCCCCTGTGGTCATTGTGCAATGTAACTATCCCTCCTGCCAGACTCTTCCCTTTCAATTTATGAGAAACAATCGAATTCCAGGCACATTGTCCTGGCCCAACCAAACCCTAACTTGCATACCAAATTTGGTGGTCCTAGCTCTTTCCATTTAGAGGAGCTCTTGAACAAATCGACAGACAGAAGCACATTTCTAAAATCTAGTAGCGGGAGAAATAGAAGAAGATGTAAGGCATATGCTTTTGTGTCATTGACTTCAATAGGACTTTAGCACATGCTTAAAGGTAAATAGTTTCCCAATGATTTTTCTGGGGAGAGATGGAGTAAAGCATGTGCTGAAATCCTTTGCTGAACAGAAGAAATCATGGTGCTGGCTCAATGGTCCTAAGAATTGAGGACCAAATATTCATTCTTGGCGGCCTAAAGCGACTCTTTTAAATCCACATTTAGTCCCTGTGTAAAAGTTGCCTGATTCTCAGATGTGATGAGGACCAGAAGCTGTTAATAAAGCCAGGAGTTTGGTTGGGTGTGCAGTACATTTGAAAACTAGGTCTCTTAAGTTCTACTCTAGGTTCCTGTATCTGAAATGTTTGACCTGAAACCCTCTGGTTATGCACAAGACACATGTGGTGCAGGCAGCAGCAGTTGGAGTGTAGCCCCCTCACTCCCCCCCCCCCCAAACAGTGTGTTTCTGCCTTTGCTTGTGGAGACCAGAGGTGCAGGAACAATTTTTCTAATGGTGATGCTGAGTGTCAGTGAATCAAACTTTAAACCTTGTATATACAGGCAGTCCCCGGGTTACGTACAAGATAGGGACTGTAGGTTTGTTCTTAAGTTGAATCTGTATGTAAGTCGGAACTGGAGTCCAGATTCAGCCGCTGCTGAAACTGACCGCCAGTTCTGACTTACATACAGATTCAACTTAAGAACCCCAAGCTTCCCCAAGTCAGCTGCTGCTGAAACTGATCAGCGCTGATTCCAGGAAGCCTGGGGCAGAGCAACTCTGCCTCGGGCTTCCTGTAGTCAGCGCTGGTCAGTTTCAGCAGCGGCTGACTTGGGGACGCCTGGGGCAGAGCAGCTGGGGTGCTGCTGGGTTGCTCCAGTAGCACCGCTCCTCGGCGCTACTGGACCAACCCAGCAGCACCCCAGCTGCTCTGCCCCAGGCGTACTGATTCAGCCACTGCTGAAACTGACCAGCAGCGGCTGAATCAGGACGCCTGGGGCAGAGCAGCTGGGGTGCTGCAGGGTTGGTCCAGTAGCGCCGAGGAGTGGGTGCTGCAGGACCAATCCGCAGCGCCCCAGCTGCTCTGCTCCAGGGTCCAAAACAAAAGCCTGGTCTGATGGGGGGGGGCACACTATCCGCGCCCCCCCCCCCAGCAGACCAGGGACACGGGGAGCAGAGCAGCAGCGGCAGCGGGGTGCCGCGCCTCTGAGGCTTTGCTCTGGCAAAGTCTCAGAGGCACGGGACCCCCCCCCCCCCCCCCCCGCGGCTGCGGCTTCAGTCCCGGTGCCTGTGGTCTGCTGGGGATGGTCCCCAGCAGACCACAGGCACCTGGTCTCAAGCGGCAGCAGCGGCGGTTCCCGCGCTCCTGAGGCTTTGCTCTGGCAAAGCCTCAGAAGCGCGGGAACCCGCCCGGTGCCCCTGGTCTGCTGGAGACGGTCTCCAGCAGACCAGGGGCACCGGAGCAGCTTATGAACGGGGCTTTCTCACCCTGGAGCTCGCAGGTAGCAATCCGCTACCTCGACCTCCGGGGCGAAAGCCCCGTTCGTAAGTGCGGATCCGACATAAGTCGGATCCGCGTAAGTCGGGGACTGCCTGTAATACAAATCACTTCATGCCAGAGGGCTGCAGTACCCCCTGCACACCTAGTTTCAGCACTTATGGTGGAGACATCTTGAAGACACGTGAGATGCTTTGTTTGCCATACCTGTGAAGATGTAGGTAATCACAGCTCCTATTGACTGCAGATCACCATTCCTGGCCAATGGAAGCTGCAGGAATTTCTTGCAGTGGCTGCGATCATCCATACCTGCAGATGTACAGGTAAACAAAGAGTGTTACAGCCAGCTACTGGCTTTCCCTGACAAGCCACAACCCAAAGTTTGAAAAACCCAGCTCTGGAGGGTACAGTGCAGTAAGTCAAAATAAAGCATGGCGTAATACATCTGTTATAAATGAAAGCCAGTGCACCAAATGTCAAGGGTGTTTGTTTTGATTAATCAATGACAATTATCAGCCTTGGTAAGAATATGTGTGAACAAATGGCAATGATTAGTGAAAATGGGGATTGCTTGATTTTTAGTCCTTTCACACGGCCTTTCAGAGACTGGGACATGGGGGTTATGCCTAGTAGTTGGAGCAAGCATCAGTTGCCAGAGTCAAGAATTAGAACCACACTACCTGGGTGAGGCAAGGCTGGGGCCAAGCAGGAGCCCTCTCAGCCATGGTTAACTGCTGTGAGAAACTGCCAAAGAGCTGCAGTTCTTGGTCTTAAGAGCCAGTCTCTGCTGATCAGCGAGGTAGCCTGCTATAGGCTCAGACTACATCTACACTACAAGTTTTTGCGACAAAAAATATGCTAATGAGGGACTCATTAGCATAAGTCATGATTTCATTTGCATATTTTCTGCTGATCCATTTTTTTTGCTAGGGGTTTTTGCGCAAAAACAAGCAGTGTGGACGTTTACTTTTTGCGCAAAAAAACCTTTTTGCACAAGATCCTTATGCCTCAAAAATATGCAAATAGGATCGCGACTTATGCTAATGAGTCCCACATTAGCATATTTTCTGCTGCAAAAACCCGTAGTGTAGACATAGCCCCAGTCTGCTGCTGAGGTGGTTCAGAGATTGGTTCTTCTGCTAGCCCTGATCCCTGACACAACCAGTGTATATGTGCAATGCATTCGGTGTTTTGTAGTAGAGGAACAGCAAGGACTATTTAGGGCTACCTCATCCTCATTCAGTAAGGTACAGGCTGAACCTCTCTAGCCCGGCACTCTCTGGTCTGGCAGCATCTGTGGTCTGGCAATATCCGAGGTCTGGCATGATTTTAGTTAGCTGGATGTCCACTTAGCATGGGTGTGGCCAAGTTTTGCACGATTCTGTCAAGTTGGTGTTTATAGCCACCAGTCCTGGCTCTGGGTTCTGTGGTGTTATTTAGCTCTAATTTACCCCTAAATGTCTTCTAAGTGCCCAGTAAGCAGTGGAAGTGTCGGTTATGCTGCTAGACAAAATTGACCACCCATGGTACGGCAAATTTTCTGGTTCGGCACCAGTCAGGTCCCAAGGTTGCCAGGCTAGAGAGGATCAACCTGTACTACTCTGTGTCCATGTAAAGGTGGTAGGGCCTGTCCCTTTAGTGGAGAAACATTAAAATCAAGTCTCCCCATCTTTTTTAAATTTCCAATTAATTTGGTACTGTTTGTAGATTGCAAATATGGCAACAGAACAGCTAGAGCATTTAAGACTCCATAGGGCAGATGTTCACTCTTCAAATACCCTTTTGCAGTGAACTTCACTACTGCCCTGATGGAAACCACCTTTGTGATGAAAGGCCACAGAGATGCTAAGTGACTTACCCAGAGTCATGGAGTCATGATAATGACAGAGCATTGAATTGCAACCAGATTGCCTGAGTCCCTATGTATATCATTAACCACAGACTATTCTTCCTGATCTACAATAGGACATAACTGGATGCCTGTTGGAAAATAAGTCTTGAGTGCAGGATCACTCTATTATATTCATCCATCCTTATAAAAGCTTTCTTCACTGCATAGAATGTGTTAATCAGGTTAAAAGTATTATTACTGTCTTGTCAACAGACACTAGTTAGAAAGCCTCATGAAGATGAGGTAAAAATTCATAGGGGAGCAACTTCAAAAGTCATGCAAAATTAGTTTTCGATAAGGTTTTGGGGAGCTTATCATGTGCTACATAATGATTTATGGCAATTTGAATCTCACTGTTTCTGTAATTAATATTTCTGGATGCTTCCTATTCAGAGGGAAGTTAATCATAATAATGCAAATGGAAGTATTATTGCAGCTCTGCATCAGTCTTCATATTTCAAATTGAACCAAAGGTTCAATATTCAGCAGCCTTCTCTATGGAGCATTCACATTGTATGGGTAGATGAATGTGCACCAAAGGTAAAATAACTGAATTAATATGAGCCAGAAGAATGTGTCTGGCTCATAGCTTCCCATTTTCCCATTTTGCTGTAAGGTCCTGATTGTTCAGCCTTTTTAAACCCCAAATAAATTATTGCAATACATTTGCTAATTATGCTCTACCAAAGTTCTGTGTAGTATTAAATTGCAGCAGTGATGGATTTAGATGAAGTTTCTTATGCTGATTTTTAGTGATTCAAAGAGAGTTCAGCTCTAGCTAGGCCTCATTTGCAAAGCTAGAGGAAAAAGATATGCATAATCATTTCCCCAATTGGGTGGTGATATTGTTCGTAAACGTATCTTTCCTTGCTTAGTGTTATTGAAGAGGGCAGAAGCCACAATTCAGATTAATTGTGGTGTGTGTTTAAAAAATGCATTTGTGAAATTGGATTCTGCAAATACCCTCTAATAGTATTCAGGCCCTGTTCTCTCTTTTTAATTCTCTCCATGCTCTGTTATTCTCTTTCTTAACCCATGATTTCTTTTTCTGTCATAGTTGATGTTTCTTGAAATGGCTGGTTCTTTTTTTGGCTTGAATGTTTTTTTTTCCCCTGCTGGTTTTTATTAAGCAGCATGTGATCGCAGAGTTTCCAAGAATATTTCAGAGCTGATTAAGAAGCTTCAGTTAACATTTCTACAAAAAAACAACCCAAACATAAAAAGATTGCTCTAGAAATTCAATTCTCAGCCCTTTGCCCTTTACCTGACAGAACCTTTTCTGTAGTAACTATTAAGGTCTGTCCCTGCCCCATGAGTTCTAGGATTATCCTGCATATGGACAGGGTGAGCCCTACTTTTGGGGGCTCTCATATGCTTCTTCTGTTGTAGCATCAGCACATGATGCAATTGCCATGGGAACTTCATATTGTGGTGATTTACCAGTAAGCGTTTCTGATTTGTGTAAGTATTATCTGTTACATGCTGCTGGAGAGAGGCTGAATGGCCCAGTTGTTAGGCCACTAAATCTTAGCATTTGTGAGACCTAGGTTCAAGTATATGCACTGTCACAGGTGTACTGTGTAATGCTGGGTGAGTCCCTTCAGGCTAAATTCACCATTTATTCAAATACACCAGACAGCTCTCACTTAATGCTGTATGCACCTACATCCCCATAGGTGCTGGCTTGCTTGGGATTTGGGAGACCCAAATCTGAATCCCCATTGAGCCTGATTTGGAATTGGGTTTGGGAACCGGGCTGTCTCATGTGAGTGCCCAAACCACGAGGCTGAAGATTCAGTCTTCCACTTTTTTCTTTGCAGCCCAGTGAATATTTATTTATATGAAGTAGAACAGCTCCATCAGGACAGGCTGTCAGAGACCCACTCCAAAATAACCAATAACCTGTAGTTGTAAGTGTACCCTTATAAAATGACAGTTTAGGGTTCAAATCCCTGCTCCACGAGGCAGACAGGCACAAACATACAAAGCTCAGGGAGCCTGGGTGCATATCTGAAACTCAGTATTTCACTGTGCAGCAAGATGCCTAGGAATTGGGCATGGAAGCACCTTGCTTCTATATCTGTACAATGGGCTCTCCAGTGCTAGTGCAGCTCACAGAAATACATCAGATTACTCTCCTTCTGACAGAGAAGAGAGCTCAATTTATTCTCAGTTATTCTTACGTTCAAGATAGCCCAGTGGGGCATTCTAGGGACTAATAGCCTCTTCCACTTTTGTTTGTGCTCCTTCTGAAATGAGCACAACAGATGGAGGAGATCTCAAGATTAACTCAGTTTATCTTGGATGATGTCGATCACAAACCATCTGAATAGTCATAAACAAAGGATAATACATGAACGTGCATTGGACTGTGTGAGAATGCTAAATGCACCCAAACTAATGAAATGGAGGGATAAACTGGAAAGGAGAAATGGTGAAAGAGAACATAAGAACAGCCTGCTGGGCCAGACCAAAGGTCCATCTAGCCTAGTATCTTGTCTTCCGACAATGGCCAATGCCAGGTGCCCCAGAGGGAATGAACAGAACAGGTAATCATCAAGTGATCCCTCCGCTATCAATCATTCCCAGCTTCTGACAAACAGAGTCTATGGGTACCATTCCTACCCATCCTGGCTAGTACGTATTGATGGACCTAGCCTCCATGAATGTATCTAGGTCTTTCTGGAACCCCATTAAAGTCCTGGCCTTCATAACATCCTCTGGCAAGGAGCTCCACAGATTGACTGTGCATTGTGTGAAGAAATACTTCCTTTTGAATGTTCTAAATCTGCTACATATTAATTTCATTTGTTAACCCCCTAGTTCTTGTGTTATGGGAACAAATAAATAACTTTCCCTTATTTACTTTTTCCTCACCGGTCATAAGTTTATAGACCTCTATCATATCCCCTCTTGGTCTCCTCTCTTCTGAAATGAAAATTCCCAGTTTTATTAATCTCTTATCATATGGCAGCCATTCCAAACCCCTAATCATTTTTTTTGCCCTTTTTCCAATGCCAAGGCATCTTTTTTGAGATGAGGCGACCACATCTGTACACAGTACTCAAGGTGCAGGCGTACCATGGTTTTATAGAGAAGCAATAAGATATTCTCTGTCTTATTCTCTATCCCTTTTTTAATTACTCCTACATTCTGCTTGCTTGCTTGTTTTGACTGCTGCTGCACATTGAGTGGATGTTTTCAGAGAACTATCTACAGTGACTGCAAAATCTTTCTCTAAAGTAGTAACAGATAATTTAGTCCCCATCGTTTTATATGTAGTTGGGATTATGTTTTCTGATACAGATTGCTTTCAATTTATCACCGTTAAAATTTATCTGCCATTGTGTTGCCCAAACACCTAGGCTATGTCTACACTCGCAGCTTCTTGTTCAAGTAATATGCAAATGAGGCTAAGCGTGGAATATCGCCGAGCCTCATTTGCATACCTAATGAGCCACCATTTTTTTCAGAAGAGGCTCTTGCACAAGAAGGAGTGTCTACACTGCCCCTTCTTGCACAAGAAAAACCCTCTTGAGCAACGCCGTTACACCTATTACTTTTCAGGAGGGTTTTTCTTGTGCAAGAAGGGGCAGTGTAGACGCTCCTTCTTGCACAAGAGCCTCTTCTGCAAAAATGGTGGCTCATTAGGTATGCAAATGAGGCTCGGCGATATTCCACACTTAGCCTCATTTGCATATTACTTGTGCAAGAAGCCGCGAGTGTAGACATAACCCTAGTTTCATGAGATCCTTTTGAAACTCTTCACAGTATGCTTTGGATTAAACTATCTTGAGCAGCTGAGTATCATCTGCAAATTTTGCCACCTCACTGCAAGCTGTAAACTGGAGGAGAGCACTGGAGGGAGTAGAGGAACCATTCTGGTATGCCCTCTCCAGTCCAATTATCATGGACTCTAGGTCACTGGCATGATATAGCAATGTAAAGATGCCAGTGCAATTTTGGTCTGTAGATTCAGGGCACCTTGTCACAGGGAAAGGATGGGAATGCTTGTCTATATACTGATCTAGTGCCACCATACTTGAAATATTACGCTTGGTTTAGGGCACCTTCATCCCAGCGAAAAACAGCTCTAGAGGAGTCAAAATTTACAAGCATCAAATGAGAGTAGCCAGTAAAGAGGTACTAGAATTACCTTAGTGAGTAAATAAGGATCTAACTCAGTGAATGGAATTGGATTAAAAAGGCTTCATTAGGCTGAATATAAGAGAAAATCATCTTCCAAAGAGTGAGAACTATTACATTGCCAGGCAAGAGAAGGAATGGTTACCACTATGCCTAGGATACAGACTAGAGTGAAAACTTGGTACTTGCAAGAAATGTCCTCCATTGGCCATGGAATGGGATGAACCGGATGGTTCCCATCCTTTTCGGGCACGCAGACCCATTTTCAAGCTATTAATATTTTACAGAACGCCCACCCCAAACAATATAGCTCTTTTCAAACAATATAGTGTCCCTGCCTTTCGCCATTCTGGGTCAGGGGGAGCGGTGGGAAGCAGCAGCCAGCGTGTCCCTTGCTTTGCACTGCTTCCTCAGCTCCCGCCTCTTCTGCCCCTTCCAATTCACGGAGAATACTGCAAGGGGGCTCTCATGGCCAAAGGCAGCTCCTGCCCCAAACCTCGGCCCTGGGCCAGGCATGGAGCCCTGGGGGAGGAAAAAAAAGAAAAGGAAAAGAAAAGGATTGGGCAGAACTGGAAGGGGGAGAAGGCTGGAGTGTAAACAGTAGCACAGTTGGTGTCAGGACGATGGATGGTCGCGAATGGCGAGCCCTGGGAGAGATTGCCTGGTGGAAAGTCTCAGTCCTGCAGTGAGCCTGATCCTTGCTTTTAAATTTTTTGCGGGCTTCCTACAGTACCATCGCAGACCACCAGGGGTATGAAGACCATAGGGTGGGAACTAGAGTTGCCAGGTGTCCGATACTGACCCAGACAGTCCTGTATTTTCGCCTCATGTCCAGTAAAAAATGTCAGAAAATACCGGATGCCTAAAATGTCCAGTATTTTCTGGGGGGGTTTTCCCTGCCAGGAAGCAAAAATACCACACTGCCCGGGTCAATATCGGACACCTGGCAACCCTACCACACAATCAGCAACTGAGCCCAGCCCCAACTCCCCCATGCACCCCCGCCCCCGGACCTCCTGCTTACCTGGAAGCTCCCTTCTGGCTCAACAAAGAAAACAAGATGGCTGCTGGCAAAAAGCCTAAAGACCTGAGCAAGGGGAAGCAAAGCCTTCTCTAGGTCTTAGTGCTCAACCTTTCCTCTTCCTATCCCTAATCTGACTCTGCACGCACTTAAAGGGACCATGCTGTTTTAATGCTGATTTATTTTATTTAGTTAGTTAGTTAGTTTGCTTAATAACTCTTGGGGTCCTTTTTTTGTTCAACAACTTTGGTTCCTCCCCCCTTTTTTTCCCCCTCAACAGAATTTTTTCCCCAGTTGTTTGTTTGTTTGTTTGTTTGTTTGTTTTGCAGCGGGAGGGAGAGGGGGTTCCGTATTTTTGATTAAACCATCTGCAACTCTAGTGGGAACCACTGGGCTACTTGGTCTTTTCCTTTTTTACTATGTGCTCTTAACCATAGTTGCCACTGAGGTGCAGCCTATGTGGCTGCACACACAAAAATTCTTCTCCTGCCCACCTCCTCTGGAGAGCCACACAGCAGCACTCAGGCAGCTGCTCCACTGGGTAGGGCTGGCTGATATGGCATGGTGAGGGAGCCACTGGGGCAGGGGGCTGGGACCTGTGACAGCCATGTACTGGGAGGAAGGCCTGCTTTGGTGGCCAGGGCTGCCACATGGCAAGGAGGACTGGGGCCTGCTCTGGCAGGTAGGGCTGGGAATGGGACCTGCCACATGGTGTGTGTGTGGGGGGGTGTCTGCTCTGGCAGCCAGAAACCAGATAGGATGCATGGGGTGGGGTCTGCTCTGGCACCTGGGATATGCTATACAGCGGGGGGGCAGGACCTTCTCCGGCGGCTAGGAACGGGACATGCTGTGTGGCAGAAGTTCTGCTTCAGTGGCTGGGAATGAGTGTGTGTTAATAAATTAGGTGCCACACTGGCACATATCCAAACCAGCACACATGACTTCAATATTGGTGCACCAGCCAAAACTCACTCCGCTCATAGTTGGTAAATCTTAGAGGGAACACTGCTCTTAACCTTGACACGTAACATATTAACTGCTGGGGAACAATGGGCTTTAGGTTCTGTGCCTGACGATTGCATTATTTACTAACAAATTTAACCTGGTGTAATCCCAGCAGCAACATTCATACCAAACAGTTGTGATAGCAAAGGAGACTGGTGTTATGGCCCAGCTGGCTCACAAATAGCTATTTCTAATTCCTAGTTTGTACAGACTTAAGATCAGTTTTAAAAACATGACCATTTTTTTTTCTGTTTGTTTTTCAACAGGTAGACTGAGATTGACACATGTCCAGGTTAAAAGTGCATTCTTCAAGGAGTATTTCATGGATTATTCCTAGATACTTCAGGAAGGTGAATTAAAAAGTGAGTGGTGATGCCTTCATTTTTGTTGGAGGGGTGTGTGTTCCCTTACAGAGTGTTACTGTTTAAACTCAAATAATGCCATTTATCTATGCGTGCGTCTACACAGCACCCTAACTCGAAATAAGATACGCATTTTGTTGTACTCAAGTTGTGTATCTTATTTTGAATCTATTTCGAAATAACTTATTTTGAAATTTAGCATGTCTTCACAGCACCAAATTTCAAAATAACATGCTATTTCAAGACATCCCTTAACCCTCATGGAACAAGGGTTACCGGAATTCCGAAATAGTGCACCCATTATTTCGAAAAATATTTTGAATTAACGGGTGGCTTGTATAAAGGCGGGGTAGCTATTTTCAGGATACCTCCAGTATCCCAAAATAGCTGTGTAGTGTAGACGTACCCTAGAATGTTTCTCATTCTCTGGTGATAGGGTTATGTCATGTGCTTGTCATATAAATGCCTCTTATGAGAAAAGAGAAAACATGGACAGTTTTGCTACTTTGTCTTATATCTGTCTATAAACGGAGGAAAATAGGAACAATATTTTTAAAGCTCTGTAGTGAAATGAACAACTCCAGAAGCCTTTCTTGAGTGTAGTCCTTACTCAGGCAAAAATGCCATAGATTTGAATGGAATTTTGGTTGAGTAAATAAGAAGTAAAAATTAAATACATTCTTTAGGATTTGGTCTAATCCTATTGTTAAGTTCTACCAGTTCCTCCTGATCTCCTGGTGTTCAGTATCTCACGGGAAATGCTCGGTACGTTGCAGAACTGGGATGTTAGGTCGTCTTGTTCCTCCTCATGCTCTATTAGTGTGACTACAGCTGTACAAATGGAGTATTTCACTCTCCATATCTCTCCAGTTCTTGGAGCCTCTGGAAGAAATCCAGGCCCATTGACTCAGGCAGAAGACCAGTTGACTTCCATGGGGTCAGGCACATATGCTCTCTCTTCCTGCTTTTACATTTTGGAAACACTTTGAATTCCTATTTTAGGAGGAGGGGCCTATTGTGCTAGGCACTGTACACAGGCATAATGCAAAAACAGTCCCTAAAAACAGTCCCTAAAATCTAAAAGCTTCAGCAGGGTAGCCAAGTTAGTCTGTAACAGGAAAAACTTAAAAAAACAACAAATAATCTGATGGCACTTTAAAGATTAACAAAACATGTAAATGGTATCATGAGCTTTGGGGGGAAACAGCCCTCTTCTTCAGATGACCAGTCATCTGAAGAAGTGGGTTGTACCCACAAAAGCTCATAATATCATCTATATGTTTTGTTAGTTATTTTTTTAAATCTAAGTCATCAGGAAAGGCCTTTCCCCTGAGACTGTCAGCAAAGATGCTAGTTCTGATTGTTGTGTATTGAATTCCTGTCAGAATTATGCTGAAGACACCAACTCACTTATCCAAAAATGGTGACAATTTGATGGTAGTGTTGGCCTTATCCAGATATAACTCCTAACCCCATAACTGAGAGGTATAAGGCTTTGTACCCCTTTAATCCATTGCACCATTCAGTCTCCCAGACAACCAGTAAACTCAGATTTGTCAGTGCTAGCTAAACAGAAGTGGATGAGATGGCCACAATACAGTGTTTCATATCTTGCTTCCTTTAGAAACCACACTCTTCAGGTGTAGTAGTTTCTTTGACCTCCACAGTGTACCAGCCCATATTGTGGAGGAGGAGTTCCGAAGTACCTAGCATACTTTTTGGGAGTCCATCCGCTGGGAGAAAGAGTCTTGAGAAGAAAGGCCTCAGAGCTGAGGCCCTAAAGTGACTCAGGAAAGCTGGGTTCAGTTTGAAAACCTGCTACAAAGTTCTTACATGGGCAAGTCCCTTAATGTCTGTGTGCCTCAGTCCCCTGTCTGTCAAGCGGGGATCATAATCAGGCCCATTGACCGGGTGGGGGACAAAGGAGACAGTTGCTCCAGGGCCCAGCAATTCAAAGGGACCCGTGGCTGCCGGTCGCCGCCATTGTTACTGCAGCAGTAGTGGCAGCCAGAGCCCTGGGACATTTAAATTGCTGCCAGATTGCTGTGACATGTGTCCCGCCAGCTCTGACGGCTGCAGGGGTGCACTGTGGACCAGGCGGCACTGAGGCCTGGTTGCCCCTGTCCTACCTCTTCCGCTGAGGCCCCCACCTCTGCTGCCCTCTCCTCTGATCAGAATATTTCTTTCACTGTTCCTCAGTTTTATCTGTTTAAGTGGTAAGACCTCTGTGATGTGTATTTGTAGCATCTAGCACAATGAGATTCTGCTCTTGGTTGAGGCGTCTAGGATGCTTCTATACTACAGATGACAAATACATAACCACCTCGCCCTAACATTTATCTCTGTTGGACCGATAAATGGGAAGACCAGAATGCCTATAAATAGAAAAAATACAAGTATAGG
Organism: Pelodiscus sinensis; assembly: GCF_049634645.1. NCBI lineage: Eukaryota > Metazoa > Chordata > Testudines > Trionychidae > Pelodiscus > Pelodiscus sinensis. Next base: position 315,632,919 of record NC_134711.1, read on the forward strand.
GTGCAGGTGGCAGTAGTAAAAATTGTCATGCTGAATATAAAGTGGCGTTCAAATGTAACTGATGCAGTTACATTGGATTAAAAGATAATGGGAACAATGAGTGAACACCAATGTTTTAATCAGCCGCGCAGAACAGCTTTTGAGCATAAATAACAGGCAGCTGTCTCACAGAATGGATCACTTACACTGGCAGATTACAGCCAGGATTGTTCATTATTTATGAGTTCTTTTGGGGAGGCACCACTTTCTAGTATAAGGAATTCATTTGTTTCCTTCTGCAATAACACTGATCGCAATGAATTAATTGGACACTCGGAGGCTGTGTCATATATATATATATATATATATGACACAGCCTCCGAGTGTCCAATTAATTCATTGCGATCAGTGTTATTACAGAAGGAAATATATATATTTGCATGTCTATGCCATGAAATGAATTATAAAACATGACAGATCATAGATTACTGGGAAGCCATTGGCTAGGAAGAGTTGAAGCTAGGTATTTCCAGCTTCCTCGAAGTACAGTTAGGTTCTAGAAAGCATGTCCCTGAAGGATCTAAAAGGAAAGAAAAAAATTATGAGAAAAACAAGTGTTGTTTGTATCCATGATGCATAAAATGTAACAGCTGAACCAGGGAGCAGATTGAATTGGGTGGGTGGGTGAATCTATAAAAAACATGCAAACTTAAGGTAACGTTTCCTGAACTCTTTTAGGCAGGGATCATGGTGTTAGCTGTGTTTACAAGCTCTTTGTAAATGCAGGGTGCTTTCACAGAGAGGATCTCTACTGCTAACAAATTCTTATCTTTAAATATTAACTCAATGTTCCTAGCAGAGCAGAGAGAGGGATGCTAGTTGCCCACCCAATGTATCTATTGAGATATTTACTGACCCCATGAATACTGGTAGCCAGTCTGTTCAGTAACAAACAGTAAAATACTTCCTAGTAAGCTTTTCCAGGGGGTAGGCCCTAATTTTGCATGAGCTGAGGTTAGTGAAAAAACTACTGGCTTCAGTGGATGCAGGATTGGGTCCCTCAAGCTGTGCTCGTCTCTGTACAGAGGTTGCGTCCCTGCACAAGCGCCTCCATGTGGCCAGATGTGGTATAGCTGCCGTCTCTCCCTATTGTGCCTCCTTGCCAGTCTTGCTCCATTGCTATCCTGGGGTGTGTCTAGACTACCGTCTTTTAGCAAATATAATCTGTGGGTTATATTCGTTTTTACAAACCCCGCACTTCCCTGCGGGTATATTCAGGTGCGGGGTATATTTGGGTGCGGGATATATTCACTAAAATACAGTACAGAGTTTTGTCGACAAAAGTGGACTTTTGTCAACAAAACTATATCTGTGCCTACATACCGCCGAGTTCTGTTGACAGTAAGTCGACAGAATGAAGAAGTTTTGTCGACAGCGGTAAACCTCATTCTATGAGGAATAACACCTTTTTTCGATAGAGTTCTGTCGAAAAAAGTCGCTATTGCATCCACACTGTACTTTTTCAAAAGAGAGAGTCTAGACTCTCTGTCGAAAAAGCGGCTTGCTTTGTCGAAGGAACTGGCTTTAGTCTAGATGCTCTTTTCTGACAGAGGCTTTGTTGTGACAGTATCGGTTGACAAAGCCTCTGTCGAAAAAAGTCTGTAGACTAGATGTACCCTGGTCTCTCTTCCTGGAGCATGGCCCTCTGGCAAGGTCCCACTGTAGCCCATCCTTTCCAGAGCAACAGAGTTCAACCTAGCTAAAGTCCAGTGATCTCACGGTAGGTCTCATATCATTCTCTCAGGTCCAGGGTCTTTATCCCCTTCCTTCAAGGGGCTTCATTCCCACCTTCCTTGTGGTCCCATTGGAGAAGCGGAGCTCACCATCTGCTCTGGATTCCAGCCCAGGGATCCTATTTCTGGGGTCCAAGGTCGACTCCCTCCAATGCTTTGCTGCCTGCCTGGACCGCTGCTTATCTCTTTTGTCCCCCAGAGAGAGACTGTAGACTTTGTCTCTGTAGCCCCGTCTTTTCTCAACTTCTTGACTTTATGTTAACCAGCCTACTCCTTCCCTGCGGGGCCAAATGATCTTTTAAGGTTGGCCCTCCCTAAAGAATAGCCAGACAGTAGAACTAGCCTCACTGACCCACCTCACATGAGCCCTGGGACACCTGTAGGGGGTACACATCCCACCGCACCCAGTACATACATTCATGAGTAGCAGACACACTGTGGGGATCCACTGGAGAAACTAGATGGCTCTCTGAAGCCTCCCACAAAAGAAACTGCAGACATCTTCCACACTGAGTCCTACTGGGGATCAGTGTTCCTTGTAAGCTATGTGCTTGGGCAGTCGCTCAGGGGAAATACAAATGGCAACCAGATGAATAACAGAGCACTCCTGGCTAGGTTTGTGTTTCTCCTTGTGGTGCACATGTAGCATATGGTGCATGGGGGTGCTGCATGGGGACCGTGGTGACCAAATGGCCACTTGTGCTGCTTGCTCCCCCACGGCGGCCCGCCTGAACGGTGCAGAAGTCAGCCAAGCGCCAAGGTGGGAGGCGAAGAACGTGACGCAGCCAACAGCACAGCCCAGAGGGAACAGCCAGGGAGGCAACAGCGGTGCCCAGAGGGAGCAGCCAGCATTTCAGGCAACAGCGCCACCCAGAGGGAGCAGCCAGTATTTCAGCAACAGCGCCCCCCAGAGGGAACAGCCAGCATTTTGGCATTACAGACTCTCAGACACTGGGCTACTATATATATGACTAGCCAATTAGCCCGTCATAAGACGGGATTTTCAGGTCTCTCCTCCACATCAGTCTTCTCTCCTGAGCCTCCGATCTCCCCCCCCCCTCCCCTTCCGCCTCCGCCTCCTGCCTCTCTCTCTGTGTCTCTCTTTCTCTTCTGCCTCTCACTCAGGGGATCGCGGAACCCAAATGGCCGTTTGGGCTATGCACTCCCCATGCCGCATGGGAGGTGCGGAGCCCAAATGGTTGCTTGCACCACGTGCTCTCACGAGGTGGCCCGGCTGAGCAGCGCAGAAGTCAGCCGAGCACCACGGTGGGAGGCAAAGGGGGGCGGGGCGGTGACGTTCACGGCCATGGGGCGGAGCCTGGAGCTGCTGTCATGCTGCATGTCACCGCCCCGCCCCCCTTCGCCAACCACCGTGGCACTCAGCTGACTTCTGTGCTCCCCATGTTCCCAGAGGGAACAGCCAGCATTTCAGGCAACAGCGCCGCCCAGAGGGAACAGCCAGCATTTTGGCGTTACAGACTCTCAGACACTGGACTACTATATATATGATGCCTCTTTCGTTAAGGTTCCAAAATAGGCATTTAGCTGCTTATCTGTAGACACTTAAGTTTGCAAGTGTTGGCCATTGCGCTTAGCCTTTCCATACAAACTTTGGAATGGATTTCCTTCTCAAGTAATATTTTACTGTTATTGCAAGCAGCCAGTATTTATTCTGTTCATAGTTAGCTGTTTTAAGAAAATTTTGTTTCCATCTGGTAGCAATTAGATTTTTCTTTTGTTCTGTGGTACTGGTAAGTAAGTGCTTTTAGGTTTGTTCACCATTGGTTGGGTAAAAGAAATTAGAAACTGCTACTGGCCATCTAGTAATTTTTTTTACATCTTATCACTTTTGTTTCCCCAACTTTCCACACCACACATCACCTGCTTCCCACCTTTGTTTGCCTCATTCACTTGTTAGATCTTGTCTTTTTACATTGTAAAGTCTGTGCATGTTTGTACAGCCACTAGCACATTAGAGTCCTCCTGATACCTTTCAGCAATATATATATACCTATATATAAACACCACTACTAATAATAATAGAAAACTGCATTCTCTTCCCAGACACCTTGCTTTGATCCAACATTTAAAAAGATATGTGTAAAAATATTCTGTTTATTAAAATCGGTTTGTCAGCCAGTGTTAGTTAAGCATTAATTAATAGCGCTTTTTTCTGTCAAGTTTTAGGCTGTCATTCTCCACAATGTCTCCTGTTTTACTCATGATATTTAGAGGAGAATGAAATAAGCCTTTCTCCTTGACTACTTAAGTCTCTCTCTCTCTCTCTCTCTCTCTCTCTCTCTCTCTCTCTCTTTTTTTCTTTTACTGTCAAGTAGATCAGTCTCCATATTCCTTTCCTTTCCCATAGAAAAAATTGACACAATGATGGGAATGATGTAGCTGATCATTTGATAAAACAGTATAAAAAACAGACAAAAAAAATCTATTTGAATGTTGTCGGTCAATCACTTCCTTGCAGTTCAGATTTCTAAGTGAATTTCAGTGCTGGACACCTCCAATTTTGTTTTTCTTTTACCGCTTTGTGGCAAACTTCTATCATAAGTTTTCATCTTTTCTGTTATGGCAGAGAGAGGATGTGATTTCACACCCTACAAAGAACTGACATAACAGTGAAGCTGGAGTCGACATACCTTAAGCTGAGTTTGGCACCATCTTCACAGTGGGAGGTCAATAGGAGAAATGCTCCTGTTGACTTCTCTTACTCCTTGCAACAGCAAGGAGTACCAGCACTAATGGGTGTCCTCAGTGTTTGATTTAGCGGGTCTTTACTAGACCGGCTAAATCGAATCCCGGAAGATTGATCGCCAGAGTGTGGATCCTCTGAAAAGTGAAGAGGTGGCCTTACAGTGTAGGTTATAGACTTTCTGAATTTAACTATCTGAATTTAACATTACTGTTAATAAATGCACAGGCAATATCCAAGTAGAACCTTCACTTGACAGTAACATTTAGCCTGCCTCCCATTAGGCTTAGTAATGCACTGAACTTCCATATCACTTTCCCTCTGAGGATGTGAGACTGTTGGTCATGAGTTAAACCCCACAAATACCCTGGTGAAATAGGGAAACATTACTAGGCCAATTGTACAAATGGTGATACTGCAGCACTGGTGCCCAATGTCACATGTGAAGCCTGTAACACACCTGATAATATAACTCAGTTTTCCATACTCCCATCTTTTGCTTTAGCCAAACCAGTCTTTACTGGTAGGCTGTACCTTTAAGAGACCTGATTGTGGCCCCACTAGAAAGTGAAGCTGGCAGATCCAACGGCATTGTAGTGATGGCTAGTCATGACCAGATACCATGGTGATGAGCACACTGTAAATATTTGGAGAGATGGCTATTGTATCCCTTCCCCATTCCCTTTTTTGCTCTCGTACTGTGTAGCTGTTTTCCACACGATGCCCATGTGTAAGTCTGATTAGCATTGTAGCATTCTCACAGGGCAGAGTCAAGTCTGAGTTCCACTGTAACACAGCCAAGGATAATGTGTGTTCATATTCCCAGATGCAGACTGAGAACCAGTAGTTCTTTCTCGCTCACTACCTCTGATTGACTCATGTATCCCATGGTGCCTTGTGCCACTCCCAAAGGGTCTCTGCAAGTCCTGGCTTGTAATAGGCTGTCTTGGAATGGATCGCTGACTACATTATGGGGCTCAGTGGGAATTCCGTGTATGAATCTTCGGAAGATTTTCATCCCTTTTTTGCTTTTACCGGTTTGTGTCAAGGCAAATTCATCCTGATCTTGATGGAGCATTTCAAATGCTGTATCCGTCACAGGCTAGGCTTGATTCAATTTTTAGCTCTAATTAGATATAGACTGGTGCGGTGGGAGGAAATATGCTTTGGGGCAGGTAAGCAACAGTGACCAATGAGGACCTAAAATGTTTCAAGTATGAAGGAGATCGGGCTTTTTGAGTTTAATATGAATGTTAGTTTTTAATGTGTTTGTGAGTGTTCCAGATGAAGATGTTGGAGATGTGTTCTTTCCATGTGTTTTCTTACTGATGTTACAGAGCTTGTCCTTACTCAATATCATATGGTAAAATAGTTGGAAATGCAACTTTGCAAGGCTATATCAGGGGATAATAGAGACGTTCATCTTAAATGTAGAGGATCAGTATTCAACATTCATGAAGGTAAAAGCTGTAGGATCTCTCACTGCTTAGTTTAGGATAGGCCTTCTTGGCACAGTCTAACAAAGCACTTAAGCACATGTTTAAATTTAAGCTTCTGATTATTTAATTGGGACTACTCAGATAGCTAAAGTTAAGTATATGATTAAATGAGACCACAGTCTACCATGCTGATCAGTACTGTCTCATTATTTCTTTGTAGTCTCCCATCTCTTTGACTGCTTTCATTGATTGCATCTTGTCCTGTACTTAGATTGTGACCTTTTAGGGTAAGGGACTGTTTGTTCTTTGTACAATATGGTCCTGATCCATGAAAGTGATTCCTAGGTTGTACGACAATACAAATAATTAATACAACAAATGATAATTATTTAAAAAGCATTGCTAGGTTGGAACCAGCAAGGATAGCTAAGGTCAATTGCGTATTGAGGGCAACAGAACTACTCAACTGCTTACATTCTTTCCTGGGTTGGGGACGAGAGGGATGTTATATTTAGTGGCTAACAGATGTAGTGAACTTTCTACTGGGGAATAACGCCACTGAACATAGTGTAATTACTTTAATTTAAAACTAGTGTCAAAGAAGAACCAGATCCACTTTTTGCCCAGTTGATGGGAAGAACAATCTGATTCAGCTACAGAAAGAATCATCCTGAACTCAAATTCAGACTTTTCTTTTCTTTAAAAAAAAAGTTGGATAAGTTTAAAGAAATTAATAATAACTGTATACCTCAGCACATCCTAGTTCCAGGTAGACCCCAAAGAGCCAAGGAACATGACATGAAGGGAACCTAACTAGAAGCAGGAAATGCTAGACAACATGGTGAGATCTGCAACTATTTTTCTTCAGATTCGTAATGCTTGATAAGTACTGATGTGAACTGAAGTGAGGTTTGCCCACCACTATGAAATTAGAATAATTAGTTTTCCAGAAGAATCACTGGCAATGCATTGAGAGAGACAGACAGAAAATGCATGCACACATATAAAGAGGACTACTATTTCCATTGGCAGAACTTACATTCTTTTGGAATAAGTCTAGATTTTTACTTCTTCATTTGCAGTGGTCCTCCCGTGCAAGATGAAAATGTAATAAGTCTTTGGTACACCAGTTTTTGAATCTCTAGCAAGAAAGTCACCACAGTCTCATTGCTCCAGTGAATGGGGAAGCTAGCCTTTTTGGAGACTTTTCTACTTGCGGGAAAGTTTGTTTTCCTTTCAGTTGCACTAAGGATAGGAGATTGCTGGCAGTCATGGAATTAGCTTTATAATCAGAGGTGGTAAATTCTGCAAAATGGTTGGAATGTGCACTGATTAGGCACAGACCTGGGTTTGGGTAATGCAGGCTTGCAATTCTCCCAAGAGGAGTTCCAGGAATAGGGATGAAAAAGTTGTTTAAAAAGGTAACCGTGTAACTGCTTAAAATCCTATTGGTTACACATGTTGTGGGCTCTGGGGTGTATATATTAGCTTTATACTGCAGAGCAACCATTCCCCCAGGAGCAGGTCTGGCAGGGAATGTCAGCCCTGCTTCTGAGGTGCAGTTTCTATAGTATAAGCGCTGGCCCTGCTCCCAGGGAGCCGGCTTTGCTGCGGGCTCCGCAGAGCCCACACTGAAGCCAGCTTCTAAGGAGCCAGTGTGTAACCATAATGGACACTGTTAAGCTAATGGAGTGGATTCACCTCATTGGCTTTCTGGGTACAGGCAGTCCCCGAGTTACGCGAATCTGACTTATGTCGGATCCGCAGTTACGAACGGGGCTTTTCTCGGCCCGGAGGACGGGAGCAGCGGGACGCCCAGATGCGCCGCGGTCCCACCGCCCGCATCCTCCGGGGCAAGAAAAGCTGCTCCGCGTCTCCCTGGTCTCCCCCCAGCAGACCAGGGAGACGGGGAGCAAAGCCGTGGAGCACGCGGGCAGCGGGACAGCCCAGACACACCGCGGCTGTCCCGTGGCTGGCGTCCTCCGATGCTTTGCTCCCCGTCTCCCTGGTCTGCTGGGGGGAGCCCCACCCAGCAGACCAGGGAGACGCGGAGCAAAGCCGCGGAGCACGCGGGCAGCGGGACAGCCGTGGCGCATCTGGGCTGTCCCGCTGCCCGCGTCCTCCGCGGCTTTGCTCCGCGTCTCCCTGGTCTGCTGAAGGGAGCCCCCCCTCCAGCAGACCAGGGAGATGCGGAGCAAAGCCGCGGAGGATGCGGGCAGGACCGCGGAGCGTCTCGGCGGTCCTGCCACCCGCGTCTCCCTGGTCTGCTGGGGGGTGGCGCAGCTAGTTCACCCTCCCCCCCAGCAGACCAGGCTTTTCTCGCCGACAATGCCTGGGGTAGAGCAGCTGGGGCGCTGCCGGGTTGGTCCCACAACGCTGCTCCTCGGTGCTACTGGACCAACCCAGCAGCACCCCAGTTGCTCTGCCCCAGGCGTCCCCAAGTCAGCCGCTGCTGAAAGTGACCACTTACATACAAATTCAGACTTACATACAAATTCAACTTAAGAACAAACCTACAGTCCCTATCTTGTACGTAACCCGGGGACTGCCTGTATACAGATGAGGTGTGCTTGTTCTTAGAGCATAGTGACTGTAGTTATCCATAGGGATGGGGCTACAATGAGGAGAAAGACTCTTAGCACCTTCTTATATACTAGGTCATGGAGTTAGTCTGAGACTGTCCATAAACATTTGAAAATAAAATATCAACACTTACTTTAAACTTTTTTACTTTTATTTTTAATCTTTTAACAACTTGACATTTACCAGTGTCAAAGGCATGTAGCAACTAAAGGAAATCGTCAACAAATGCCCGTTCCAACATTTTGCAGAGTGTATGGTCAGAAAGGACCATGAGATCCTCCAGCCTGGGCTTCTGTTTGTCTACCAAAGTCTGTCTTCCTGTGGGTTTCAGCATTGCAATGAGAAATGAGAAATCTGCTCATTTTTTCCTGGTTACTTGGCAAGCAGCTCTTGTATTTTTAACCTGTTGGCAAACACGATAACTGTATACAGATGAAATTGTATGTTTTCACATTTAAATACATTTGAATAATTTCCACACTACTCCGCCCTGTTTGAACCTCCTCTATTAACCAATTTTCTGGTGTGTCATCACATTTAACCCACAGTCGGGAGCTCACAGCATTTGTGAATAAACCAGTCGGTGGGGGTGGGGGTGGGAGTGGGTGTGTTTTCCCCATTGACAATTATCCTGCTTATTTCCGTCATCACACAGGGGCTTTTATTGTTCCAGTAGCAGCCAGCATCTGTGATAGATTCCAGCTGGCAACTGTAGAAATGACAGTCTCTGTTCCTCTCATTCAGTGTGACCCACTGTTGTGGTGTGGCAGCAGCAGAGATTAACTGAGCAACAGTATCCTTGTTAAACCCCCAACAGTAACTTTTTTCAGTTACGGGAGCCAGCTTTCCAGATGGAGGTGGTGGAAACAAGAGGGAATCTGGCATGCTGACGAGCAAAGAGCATCTTAGAATCAGTCCAGTGGCTTTTACCCATCTTGAGTTAGGGACGGATTGCATTAATAAGGCTCATGCAATAAGTATAGAATTGTGTACCGTTAAGTATTTTAGCATTCAGAATGACTGTTCAGGGCTACAGATGTTGCACCTTCAATCTTGCAGTCTGGTGGATGTGTTGGGTTTTTCTTTACTAAAATACATCCCAGTTGTGCCCATAAGGCATGGGGGTGAAGCAATGGGATATCCCAAGAACAGAAGAAAAGTTTGTTTTCTCCTCCATTTTTCAGTGCCTGCAATAAATTACCTCCTGGTAGAAGACAATAGAGGATTTGCTTTGTGATTACTGGCCTTGTTGAAGTGATAAGATTCCTAGGGGCTTCCTGTCACAGACATAGTCTTGGAAGCTGCTGATGAGCAATGATGAGTGGTAGAGCAAATGTTTGCTAACTCTGGGCTGGCTCCTACGATGTCTGATGGGGAAGGGATGTGGGTCTCTCTTTGAAGTCTGTATTAGCTCCCTGTGTGTATAACTGGAGACAGAATAGCAATGTTATCATTTAAAAACTTCAACTAACATAATACTGACCTCTGACCTAACTGAAATTATTGTCAGGTGTGGACTTAGACATAGGAATCAGAGCCAGGGGGTCAAGTACTAGCACAGCAGAAACATACTGCAATAGCGCAGTAATTGAGAAAAGGAAGTAGTCCTAGAAATACCTGAATAAGGGTAACTGAGAGAGCTAGTCTGTGATATAGTCACATAAAAGAGCTAGGTTATATCTACACTACCCCGCTAGTTCGAACTAGCAGGGGTAATGTAGTCATCTGCAGTTGCAAATGAAGCCCAGGATTTGAATATCCTGGGCTTCATTTGCATGAAGCCGGCCGGCGCCATTTTTAAATGCCGGCTAGTTCGAACCCCGTGCCGCGCGGCTACATGCAGCACGGAGTAGCTAGTTCGGATTAGGCTTCTAATCCGAATTAGCTGTACTCCTCGAGGAAGCCTAATCCGAACTAGTTACTCCGTGCCGCGTGTAGCCGCGCGGCACGGGGTTCGAACTAGACGGCATTTAAAAATGGCGCTGGCCGGCTTCATGCAAATGAAGCCCGGGAAATTCAAATCCCGGGCTTCATTTGCAACTGCAGATGACTACATTACCTCCGGTAGTTCGAACTAGCGGGGTAGTGTAGACATACCCCTAGAGTGAGGGTGAGTCTGGTCAAACATAAGGATGTTAAGAAACAGATAATTGATTAATCATGTAGTCGATACAGTTTGAATCCACTACACAATTACTTGATCAGGGGAGGGTGGAGTCCAGGAGCTACCCCTGCTACAGCTCTGCTGTTTAAATGTAATAGGAGCTGGGCACGCAGACAGCCTGGCTCCTACTATATTTAAACTGCAGAGCCGTAGCGGGGGTAAATCCCAGACATGGCACAAGCCAGGACTGAGCATTCCTAGCTCACACTGAGGCTTTGTCTAGACTGCAGGCTTCTTTCGAAAGAGGCTCTTTCGAAAGATCGCGTCTAGACTGCAGGCGGATCTTTCGAAAGAAAAATCCGCTTTTTCGAAAGAGAGCACCCAGCGAGTCTGGATGCTCTCTTTCGAAGACGGCCTCTTTACATTGAAGAACGCCTTCTTTCGAAAGAGGAACTTTCGAAAGAAGGCGTTCTTCCTCGTGAAATGAGGTTTACCGCCATCGAAAGAAAAGCCGCGTTCTTTCGAAATAATTTCGAAAGAACGCGGCTTGAGTCTGGACGCAGGGGAAGTTTTTTCGGGAAAAGGCTACTTTTCCCGAAAAAACCCCTGAGTCTGGACACGGCCGAACCCCTGCACTTCTATCTTTTAAATATAGTAAGAGCCACCTGCTCAGCTCTTATTATATTTAAAAGTCAGAGCCTCAGCGGGATAGGTCTGGGACCTGGCACAAGCTGGGTCTGAGCAGTTTCGGTTCACGCTGGGCCCTGGACTGCTGTGCCTCTGCCTCCTCTGCTCCCTTCCCCCTGCCCCGCCCCACACCGTGGAGACAGTACTGGCGGGAACTGGCTTTTAATCTGGCTTCCCCCCAGCATCAGCTCCTGCTGCGCCCCCTGCTGCCTTTGGTATAGAGGCAGAAAGGAGGCGGGGAAATGCGAGGACTCGACTCGACTACCCAATAGCCTAGGCTTATCGGGTAGCTGAATAATTGACCACTCTTTTACATCTCTAGTCAAACACTAGCATGATTTTTGTGATAGGTTCTGGTAAGAAGCTAGGAGTTTAAAGTTTCTGCTCTCTCTGTGACTATGGGTCAAATCCTGAAGTTCTTACATAGCTCTCAGTTCTTACTGCAATAACACTCCCTAAGGAGCAAGTGGCAGAATAGAAAATGGATTGTGACTCTGCAAGTCCTGGTTAGGTTCCTGATACAGCTCCAGAAGGGATGTAATCTACACAAGCCTGTTTGCTGCTAAGTTTGTTTCCCTCCTGGGCGCAGCACTGGTGTGTAGGCCAGGAAGTTTGGGAAGAGGCTGAGCAGAGGTTCCATCCATCTGCATTGGAGGGGGAGAATTATCCTGATGGCAACTACTCCCTCCCTCTTCCCCCCCCCTCCCCCGCCCCCACACAGACAGCTTCTCTGGCAATGTGGGCAGCTTACCCAAGGAAGTGAGTGGACTCTATCCCTCTTTATTGCCCTTCACAAGCACTTAGCAGGACTCACAACTGCATACTAAATGACCTCCTTGGGAATTTTCCCTGACTGAGGACAATTTAAGGATTTGGGCCATCTTCAGGAGTTCTTTCATATGTATAAGCCTGATTTTCAGAAGTGCCAAACACCCACAGCTCCCATATCTATCAGAGGCAGCTGCAGCTGTTCCTTCCCTTTTAAAATCAGGTCATGTAGATTTTGCTGCCAGAATATGGATTTAAGAATCATACTCTAAGCACCAGGTCTTACAAATCTTGGCCTGGCCCATTAGGGAGTTTTAATGCTCCATCACTGTAATGTCTAGGCACCGTGGGAACCTGAGGAGAACTGTCGCATCTGATCTGCAGTTTCATGTGCCAGACTGAAGTTTTTCTGGTTACAGACACATTGGGCTTTTTCCCCCTCCTTCTGCCCACCTCAGATCCCCCCTTTATTTTCCTCAGCCCCTAAAGCAGTGGGTTTAAGTCTTAGGTCAGTTACTCCCTAGTGAGAGGAGACACATTTGGAATGCTGTCTGGAGAGCCAGGTCACACATTTCCAAACAATCCACTTTAGCTCACCAAAGGCTGGGCCACTTGTGTTGCCTTCGTTTTCTATGTGCACTTTATACAAATGTTCATAAGAAAAGATAGTGAGGCCCTCTAAACTAATAACACTTCTCCTTTCTGTGCCTTTCTGTCAGACAAGGCTACTAATGGCAAAAGGGGCATAATTGTGCTTTAATTGGGCTCTGCTTGTTTCGGGGGGAGAGGGGAGAGAGAAGCCTGCCTTTTAGTTCCCATGGCCTTCCAGATAAGTTTGCAGCATAATGCCAATTAAGAGAGAGATAAAGAATATGCAAAGCAGATGACAACTGCTGCTTACCAGGAATCACTCTTTTGTGACTAAAACAATGGGGGCCTTCATTTGAGGGTGCCTTTTGCTGCTGACGCCTTCCTGGTTCTCTGTCGTCATTTTGCAAAAAAAATTGCCTCTGAATGGGCTAAGCCTGGATAAAGTAAGGATGAAGCAAAAGCAAGGGCCTTCCACATGTGTGCACTCACTGCAGAGCAGAAAGGAAAGCCAAATTAACTTCTCTCTTTCCCCCTGGGTTTCCTCTCTTTATTTATTTTATTTTATTTATTTTAAAGGGATCAAGGGTTTTTTTTTTTCTTTCTCCCTGTTTGTTAGTTTTTAGGGTAATTATTCACCGGGACCTTTTCAGCTGTCACATGTAACAAAAGGTAATCCAGCCTCTCCTCTCTTCCCCACCAACCTCTTTTCTCTTCAACAAATGTGGCCTTTGTTCCAGAGAGGTCATCATACAAGGAGCCCTCTGCAATCCCCTGAGATACAAACACTGCTCTGGTTGGAATCAAGGCTACCTTGAGCAAATCTGGCATTTGGTTGCTAGCTCCGTCCTGTGAAACATTTCCAATGGACAGTTGCCAACTTGACAAATTAGGCTCTGGTAGATAATCTAAATGTTTTCTTTTCTCGAGATGGGATTCCTAGACTTACTACATGAGCTGGCTATCAATTTATCTACAATAGATGTGCTGGCATGAATCAATCTCCATCTAACAGGTGGTCTTTTGCCACCAACTTGGATTCAGCTCTCAGATTGATTTGATGTGAACTCTGCAATATATACAAAGTCAGATTTTCTTTCTCTTCCTTTCCTGAGATTTAGTGCTGTTGAAAGATACACACAGTAAAAATAGTACTGTTCAGTACCAACATACTTTACAGACTGGAATGTACGGATCAGCTTAAAAAGAGTATAACCCCTTCGTTACCTTTATGTAAACATTTGCTTTGATGCTTAATGGGTCTTACCCTGAATCATAGATTTGTCTCTGGGACCTGTAGCGGAGACTTCTTGATAAGAAAAAGTACCCTTCAGTAATTATATGTACTTATTTGCATCCCTATAGTCAAGACTAGGTCAACGTTTGACTGATAAACTCCTGTTTTCAATTGATTGTACGGAGTGGGAGCCAGTGTTGTTATATTTGGCACTTTTGAAGTTATATAGGTACAGAGAGAGGAGAGATTTTTTAGGCAGTTTTGTAAGGTGTGGAAATGTGTTTGGAGAAAATAGCCCTCGAAAACTTTAGATCAAAACTCAAACTAAATCTTTGTACAAGTCGAACCTCTCATTTGGCATTCTTAGGGTTCAGCAACATCCATGGTCCAGCATGATTTTAGTTAGCTGAATGTCTGCTTATCATGCATGTGGCCAAGCTTCCCAAGGTCCCATAAAGTGTGTTTATAACCACCAGCCCTAGGTCTCTGTTTTCTGTGCTGTTGTTTAGCTCTAAATTACCCCTAAATGTCTTCAAAGAGAATATCAAGCAGTAGAAGTGCTGGTAATGCTTCTAAGAGTAACCATGTTTTCTATGCTTTATCTACCTATTTCCTTGTGCCAATACAGTAAAATTGTGTAACACCAACACTTTGTTATGAAGAGAGCTGAGAGGCCTTGGCTAGGTGTAGGCTTATATAGGGTGCACCAGGACATTATTAAACAGCATTGCAAGCCCTGTTCCATTTATTTGCTTTGGTGAAATAAAAATAGAGAAACCCACTCACCACAATATTGACCTTCTGTGGATCAGCAAATTCTCTGGTTTGGTACCAAAGGATGCCTGACAAGAGAGGTTCAACCTGTAGTGATTGGAAGATCTTTGCTTAGCTTCCCTCCCCATTTCTTTGCTTCCTATAAATAGAGGCAGACGCACCATGCTGTTTCTATAGTGCTATTTCGGATCCTTATGGCTGTATTTTTATTACAGTGGCACCAGTTCAGATCAGGGCCCTATTATGCTAGCCACTGTACATGAATGTTGTGAAAGACACCTTGTTGTCACACGGGTCTTATATACTAAATTGACGAGACATTCAGAGAATGGGGGAAATTATCTCTAATTTAGTGACGGGACTAAAGACACAAAGAAATTAAATGCCTATCTCCTACTGCTCTAGGCCTTAAATACCTCTAGAGGTTCTGAGTCAAAGAGATTTGGCCAGCATCACACAGGGATAGCAAAGCTAGGAATTAAATCCAGATTTCACAAACCCCGTGTCTAATGCCTTAGCTGCAAGACCAACCTTGATCTCAAATGATTGATGTCAGATCAGACTCAATACCATCACTATACAACAAGGACGTGTTCCCATGAAACTTCCAAATCAGTTCTTCCAGGCTGGGTTAGCTTGGGCGAGGTTTGGATGTGTTTCCAGACTTTGGGGGGCTTTTCTGAACTGAGGACCTTGGCATTTTTTGAGGTTAGCCCCATCACCATTTTTTTATGTTGTTCTGGGCTAAAATTGGCTTCGTGGAACATTTACTTTAGAAACAAAAAACATCCATCCAGATCCATAGTCTGTCATCAGACCCCCCAGGTGCTCTACAGATTGGATGTGTATGTGCTTGTATGTATCTGTCCACACATTATTGTATCCATCACTGAAAATGTAACCACCTCTGGGGTGGAATATAGAGTATTAATATGTTGGCCATTCTCACTAAATGAAGAGTAACATATCCAGCTGAAAGTTTATATAGGGCAGAATGTACAATGAATCTAATGAACTGCATTATAAGTAAACCCCGAGTTAGCCAAACACTTTTATTCTTGTTAAATGTTCCTTGGGAATTTAATAACCACATGGTTAAGACCTGGGTTTTAGGACTCATTCAAAATGCCTTCTGGTTTCACCATCCCCCTTAAATTCATCCAAACCTTTCATCGCTGACAACTTTTAAAATCAATACTGGCTGTTTTCCTAGGAGATCTGCTGTAAGAATTCTTCTGGGAGAAGTTCTCTGGCCTGTGTTATACAGGAGGTCAGACTAGATAATCATACTGGTTCCTTCAGGATGTGGGGCCCAAGACAACCTCTTTGCCCCACCTCTTTTTGCCCCTGCTCTGCCTTTGTCCTGCCCTGACTCCACTCCTTCCGCCCCCATCCCCACTCTTGCTTCATTTCTGCCCTAGCTCTTCTCACCCCTTCTCCATCCTTCCCACTCCCATTCTAGCACTTCCTCCAAGCTCCCACACCTGAGCGACATGGCCCAAGGGATTAGCATAGGGCCTGGTGCAGGCAGAAGGCACAGGCCTCTCCCCACATAACTGGTGGCAAAGGGAATTGGAGTGACCTGGCCCCAATCTGCTTCACTCTGCCAGCTCTCAGCCACATTGCTCCATTTCCTCTGCATGAGTGTGGGGGGCAATTCCACCCTTTCCCTTAGCCTCTCCCCCAAGCCATGGATCTGGGAGCCAGCTGCTCTGCCTATTGCCACCACTGGTGAGGTGTGAGCAGGGTATGATCCCTGCTGCCTCCCTGCACAGCTGCCCTGCTCCTGCCCCTAGCAGCTCCTGTGCCTTGGGTCTGCAGCCCTGAGCCCAACCCTGCCTCCCTCCCCCCTGCCAGGGGCTGCGTAAGGCACTAAAAGTGCTCAGGACAGCACTGACTACGGAGGGGAGGTAATATCTTTTATTGGGCCAACTTCTGTTGATGAGAAAGACAAGGTTTTGAGCTGTGTGTGTCTTGAAAGCTTGTCTCACTCACCAGCAGACTCAAGATCATCTCATCTGCAGAAGTGTGTTTTGCCTATGAAAGCTCATAATTCTATATATTATAGTTCTCTCTCTCTCTCTCTCTCTCTCTCTCTCTCTGTTAGTCTCTAAGGTGCCACAGGACCACTCATTTTTTTAAAGTTGCTTTTAGATGTTGGTCCGATAAAAGATACCACCTCCCTTCACCTTGTCTCTTGAATTTTGTAGCCTTATCATTAGTCTGTGGTGCAAACAAACGAAATCTGGAGGGAAACTGCAGCTTGTGGAAGCTCTCACACACAGCAGGGCTAAACTCAAAATAAGCTATACAACTTGAGCCACACTATTTGCATAGCTTACGTCCAAGTAGCTTTTTTTGACTTTTGGTGCTGTCTACAAAGCAGTAATTTTGAGAGAGAGCACTCGTCCACTGACTTCCCTTACTCCTCGTACAATGAGGGTTACAGGAATTGGAGTAAGCAGTCCTCCAGCTCGACATTATGTCAATATAACTGCTTGTAGTGTAGACACGGACTGTGTTATTTCGGAATAACGTTAGTTATTCCAAAATAATGCTGCTGTGTAGACATAGCCTTATAGGCAGACTAAAAATATTTGTGCCAGTTGTTTTGTTGATACTAAGAACAAAAGGCTATTATGGACTTTGATTCAAAAATCAGCACATACACTGATCCCCCAATAAGTAAGTTGTTATCAAGCTCTTCAATTTGAGGGGCAAGATCGTATTCCTTTTCCTTTCTCTGGACCCCGTGTCTGCTCATTGGAATCCTCTATCAGGATTACTTTCCACCTCTCCCTTCCTGTTCATAAAAGCTGGATGTGTAGTTTCTATTAAAAGTAAAACAAAATCTGTTTCAGTTGCCCTATAAGGTGCTGTGGTCAACCTGAAGACCCTACCTAATATTAACATGCAACACAGGGAAGTCTCCATAGTGAATCATCATCATCATCATCATCATCATAGAGAGATAGCCGAGTTAGTCTGATCTTCCTAAAACAAAAGGAAAAACTATGTAACACTTTAAAGACTAACAACATGGTTTAATAGGTGATGAGCTTTCGTGGGCCAGACCCACTTCATAGTTTTTCCTTTTGTCATAATAATTATAATTAATAATGATGACGATGATGAATGGAATAAATCAAATCATGATAGGACTGGGGTTACAACTCATACCACTAGTGTTAGTTATACCTGGCATGTGTGTTTCCCACCATGTATCATTGTAGGACCTGTTCTCAGTGCCTCTGTAGCACCGGAGATTAACAATTCTGCTGCACATTAACAGGCATGAAACTTTATCCTCTGTTGGCATTAAAACTGAATGTTTGAAAAACTAGTCTTTTGTTCTTCAACTAGATTCTTTCCACTTGTCAGAAATTTTGTGTGTGTGTGTGTGTGTGTGTGTGTGTGTGTGTGTGTGTGTGTGTGTGAGAGAGAGAGAGAGAGAAAAAAAAAATATGAATGGGGGGCAATCTCCCCTTACAAGTATGAGGTCATATGCTTTCCTAGGACAGCCACCATCTCCCCTTACAAGTATGAGGTCATATGCTTTCCTAGGACAGCCACCATTGTCAACAGGAGAAACAGACCAAAAAGTATGGCACACGATCCCTAACATGACAACATTCTCATAGTAACGTGTTGCATACTGTGTATGTAGTATGTTTCACCATGTGATTTGACAGCATTTGACTAGTTAGCACCACAAGAAAGATAAATACAGCTCTACCCATTTTACAGGTGCTAACATGAGGTATGGAGAAATTACATGACTTGTCAGAGGTTGAAAAGTAATTTAGTACAACTTGTACTAACACTAGAATTTGATTGCCAGTCCATGGTACTAAACTCACTCTTGCACTAAGACTGCAGATACTGTGGAGTAGCATAGCTAGTGCCTCAGGAATGTGACCCTCTGATTAATGTGATGGAAAATCATTTAAAATTAACGTGAAAGTTTCTTAATGAATGTTGCATGCTGACTGATTTAAAAGCCATATATAAACTGTGGATAACATGGGCATTAATCACAGCAAGTTACACAATTTAAGGGCATTAGAAAGATAAAGGCTGCTTTCCCCCAAACACTGAAGGGATAAGCCTAAGGTCAGCCTGAGATAACATTCTTAAAGAGATCTATATTGATATATATTGTTCAAACCCATAGAAAACTTTGCCAACTCTTCTTGGGAGATAATACAAATGGCACTGCACAAAAGAAAGAAAAAAGACAGATACAAGAATTTGACCAGCTGCAAACTTGGGGTGTGATTCTAACTTTGGATGCTCCCAGGAAAGTGAATGGGAAATCAAACCTGGTCAGGATGTTAAACATATTTCAGGGGTTCAGTTTTATCATCTTAATTAAATAGTTCCTGATGTTTCAAGATTTTGAGCAACTCTTGGGGTTCTTGAGTGCCCCCAAGTCTCCTCAAAGTCATTGGAAACTGGAGGAATTCAGCATATCCCAAGAGGTGTTCGGTATGTTACAACATTGAGCGTGTCTGTCTGTCTGTTGTTGATTTTAAGGTTCATTAGTATCATCGTGTCCAAGTCACAGGCTTCCCATTTCACGTTTTCTTGAGTTACGAATCTTCTAAATAAATAAATAGCTTTTAAACCAAATGAAATTGGGGAGCTAGGTTTACCGTTTTGTTCTGCTTTGTCATGCAAATACACAGGACTGATTTTCAAGCTTGACCATTCCTTAGTGTCCCGATGCTGTAAATTGCTAACCTACCTTACCTATTTAAAAAAATTGTAAAAACAATGAATAGTCCTGCAGCATCTTAGAGACTAACAAAATATGCAGATGGTATCATGAGCTTTCCTAGGCACAACCTACTTCTTCGGGTGATGTTTTTACATGGCTTACCTCTCTGTTATTTTTGTACCGACATAAGTGATTGGGTGTTGATAGCTTTCAGTGTATTGTATTATCAGGCTCCATGAGAGCAAGGGTAGGAATTTTGTGGAGGCAGCATACGCATCCCTTGATGATCAAGAGTTGCCACCTATTCAGTACTTCGGCTAGAAGGTTTCACAGACCTTTTATAGCATTTGGATAGAAAGATGATGTTCTATAGCAGTGTTTCTTAAACTGTGTGTGATGTGCTGTGAGACAGTTGGAGGTGTACCACAGCCTCTTTTAACTCCCCCTCCCCATCTCCGGCGGAGACGGAAGCTCAGTTGGGCAACACGTGTGTCAATTAAAGGGGCTGCAACCACTTTTTTTTCTCAATAACTTTCCCCCGGTGTTCCACATTAAAAAAACGGATTGTTTGGTGTTCCACAGTCTTAAAAAGTTTCAGAAACACCGTTTTACAGAGATAAACTTAAAAAACAACAAAAGGTCTGGCAGCACTCTATAGACTAACAAAACATATAGCTGGAATCATGAGCTTTTGTGGACAGAGCCCACTTCTTTAGCTGTGCCCACAAAAGCTCATGATACCATCTACATTTTTTGTTAGTCTATAAAGTGCTACCAGATCTTTTGTTGTTGTTTAAGTTTATCCTGTACAGACTAACTCAGCTACCCCCCTGAAGCTTCTTTTACAGAGAAACTCTTTTAAATCACAAATCACCTTTGTTTTACAAATGGACAACTAAGTGGTTTGCCTACAATTGTCCACTGAGTCAATGAGGGACCTGAAAATAAAACTATGAAATTCTAACTTCCAGTAACTCAATCCCATCCTTTTCCAATTATCATCTTATGGCAGCCTGTCCAGGGAAAGAATACACCTCAGATGTTCAAACCTGTGTTCAAACACATTTATATTAACCCAGTTTGTGCACTTTTTGGTCCTAGTATGAATTTACAAGGTGGGATTTACATGCAGAAACTGCTTCTTATTGCACATGTACAGAAAGGCCAGTTGCAGTAGTGAGGTTGAAAATCTGGACTATGTTACCTTATCTGGTGTTGTGTTCTACACTATATTAAATTCAAGTTATTGCTTTGTTAAAAATAATTCTATACAAAGTAAAATTTGGGTAAAATCTCTTTAAAATGCATACTCTGAAAAACCCTACTGGCACTTAGACAGACAAGGCCATTTTTACTGGCATATATTTTGCTTGGCGCTAGTTCAGCCTGTACTAATAGCTTAATAATTTTGGCAGGCA
The DNA here is from genome assembly GCF_049634645.1 of Pelodiscus sinensis. Lineage (NCBI taxonomy): Eukaryota > Metazoa > Chordata > Testudines > Trionychidae > Pelodiscus > Pelodiscus sinensis. Next base: position 315,653,713 of record NC_134711.1, read on the forward strand.
CACCAATGAAAAATGTTACTAAACCAGACCCAATTATGTGTACAGAATGAAAACAGTTGTTGTCTCGTGGGAATAGCTACTGTATATTGTCAAGCCGCGGCTGTAAACTGCGTAGGGTAGATTGCTCCAAATTTGTTTGTGACAAATGACCTCCTGATGAGCTTGTTTCTGGGCCTTGCAGCTGATGATGTGATGACATTATCAATGGAGTGTGATACCAGCACGCTTCTTGTTACAGCTCTTAGGCCAGCTTTACAAAGTGTGGCAGCTCTGAGCTTGGGCTGGTTTTCTGTTGAATACTTGTGGTAGAAAATGCCACAAATTCTCTAGACCCAGGTCATAACAACCTGATTCCAGAGCAGTCCATCTCCTTTTCCTCATTAGCCATGAATGGTGTGCTTGCTTGGGCTATTTTAAACCTGGAAAAATAACATGGAACAGGCTGTGCTTGTAGTTTTGCAGCACAGTTGTTGAAGCACAGCAAAGCCTTTTCTTGCCTTCATTTTGCTGACCATTTGGAAAAGTTGCGTGATCTTTTGTATATGAGTCTGGGACAGTCGCTCTACCTGAAAGTGAGTCTGAATTTGGCTACAAAGCCTCTAGGGAAAAACTGAACTAAGCTAAGCCCGGTCTGCAATTAAAGGTTTGCTGTGGTGAAAAGGGGGAGTGAGATGAGCACTGGAAAGGTGGGGAAACACAAAGATTTGGAGTTTCCTTTCAGCAGCTTCTGAGAACTCTGAAATGAGAAGACCCTTCTAGCCAGCACCTGGCAATACCATAATGAGTGTGCCTTCCTGCAACTTAAATTAGAGTAACGCTGCAACACAGCAGGCTCCTGCTAAAAGGGGGAGGGGTGGGAGGGAAGAATCTTTTAAAAAAAAAAAGCCCTTTCTGATGCATTCAGGTAGAAGAGTACAAAGTAAATAATGGAGTCTGAAGCCAAAGGGCTGCACACAAGAGCATGACTTTGCATTCCATTCAAGTCTGCTGCCAAGTTGCTTAAGCAGAACTTAGAAAATGAACTGTGAAGCAAGGCACAGCTCTGTGCTCTAACTGAGCTTGTAAATGCAAACCAGAGTTCCTCTGGAAAGCAAGTTAGAGAGCAAGCCACTTGGAACCTAGGTCACTACCAATCACTGTCCTTATCAGAGTCTTCCAGGGAGCCAGTAAACAGGCATGCTTCAGGAAATGGCATGTTATAAATGAGGGGGACTAAAAGCATTGCAGTGAAAAAGAAGGCAGACTAGTATTTATCATAGCAGTTGCATAGCTACTACCATTCTCTTGTTGTGCTAGACTGGTTGTAGGGAGGGTGATTCACCAAACCATTGTGAAGCTTCATCTGAGGTAAGCCTAATTTTTAAACCATTTTGTTTTATTTATTCCTATTGCCACCTAGTTTTCAGGAACAAGTCATCACCTCAAGAGGTTGTTCTCCCCCCCCCCCCCCCCCCCCCAACTCAGCAGAGCATGCTGCAATGCCAGTTTTCCCAGGCTTTCCCCACTGGCTATAGGGTGAAGGGGTATTTTATTTATGGCAGATTGGAAGTACTGGACATTGACTTTTTGTCTTTAATTATAAAGATGGCAAGGCAAGGCAAGTTGATTGCACGATACAAAGAAGAATTCAAATAAATGTTGAGCTATGAAATCTGGCTACTTTTCTATGCCACATGTTCAATATTTTGGTCAAAGATGGGAAGAGAAAAATAATCAAAAGCTACAGATTTCGTTTTGAGTTGTGGTGTAACATGAGATTCTAGTTCTTTGAGTATTACTACTGTGGAGTGTTAAACCCAAGATGATTATAGTAGGAGCTGATTAAACTTGAAACCAAGTTGGGGGGGGGGGAGAGTGGGCATTGAAAACTGAAATCTATGGACCATAAGCATTTTTTTCTGTGTGCATTTTTTTCTGCGGTTGCATTTTTTCTGTGTGCAGTTGACAGATCTACCTCCTCTTCATTGAAGTGATGTACCCCAGCTTCTAGTAGCCCCTGCCCAAATGACCACAATTGTCCCCTGAATCAGGCTAATACAACACACCCAATTTAAAAAGCAGTGTACATGTTGATAACCTGGTCTGTGTTTTTGGTTACATCCTCCTGTTTCCTAGTATCGAGGGTGGGCCATGTATGTTGATAAAGCACTGAAGATGCAGAAAATATAAATGCATTCCTAATTCTGCTTCTCTCAGCTCACCGGCTTGGAAATGATGGGATGTTAGTAGCCGACCTCAGTGCTCAGCCAGAGTTTGGCGCAAAGGAGAGGCAGGGAACGGAGCAGTTACTGAAGCTAGACTACAGCTCCTACAAGCCTTCATCCAAAGACTGCACAGGATTGCCTGGAATAGTGCCTGGGCAATATGCAAATTTAGCATTCGAGGCAGGAATTTTGGAAGTGGGAGGAGCAGGAGCTCAACGGGGTTTGAGATGGGCCAAGAGAGTCCATTGCTTCTTGCCCTCTTGTGGTGTGAACAGAACTGAAATTTACATCATGAGGGTTTGTTTATGGCACTTTAAGAGGAGGTGTTTCTTCAGGTTACCTAGTGACTTTTGATACAACCTCTTTGTCATTGCTGTCAGTTGTGTTCAGATCTGGAAAGGGTGCATTAATAGCAGTTGCAGAGGTGTCATAGCATGTGATTCTAGTTTGTGTCCTAGAGAGATGCTGAAAAATTATACACGAGAATACTAGAATGTAAGTAGGGATAATTCCCGTTGGCTGCAGTGAGAATCGCATCTGCTACACCTGTGCCAAATTAGATGGCAGAGCAGGGGCCTCAAACTAACATCCCCAGGGCCATCTGCAGTCCAAGCAGTCCCACAATTCCACCTATATGCAGCTGCTCGATATGAGTCCTTGTGGCCCTGGGGGGCTGTCCGTACCCTTCCCCCAAGTCCAGCAGCTGCTCCATCTACACCCAATCCATTCTTCCCCCTCTTGTATCCCTTCCCTTAGTCCCTCATGCCCGAGGGACACACCCTCAGGGATTATTGGGGGTCTGATGTGGGGTGGCAGGAGGGTTCAGATACTCACTGCAGGGTGGAAGCTACAGGCACACGGAGCAATGCAGTAGCCTTTGCTCTGCTCTGCTACCATCTCTCCCAGACCAGCCTGGTTGCTCCGCTTCACCGCAGTGGCAGGATACTGCAGCGTGCCCCAACATGGGCTGGCTTGGGAGACGGCAGCGGAGCAAAGCAAACTGCTGCGTAGCTCTGCTTCCCCACACCTCCCGATGGTGAGGTGAGGGTAGCAGGGCCCGATCGTCCAGTGCCACGCAGGCTAACCTGATTTGTGGGACCATGCCAACCATAGGATGGTTAGGGTGGCTGCTATGCGGTCCCCTAAAGCACAGGGCTCGGGGTGGCCACATCAAACTATCCTATGGATGGGATGGCTCTGCACACACCTCCCCACGGCCACAGGGACTCATGTGGCACAGAGCTAGCAGCTGGAAGCTGCTCTAACCCCATTCTGCTACTGGTGGTGAGGCCAGAGACTTCACGGGGGAGAGGGGTGTTAAATCACCCGGAAAAGGGAGGTGGGGCACTGGGGGACTGCATCAGCTGGCTGGGAGGTGTGTCAGGGAGGGGGAACATGTGCAGCCACCCCCCCCCCCCCCCCAGCCCTGCCCAAGTGGAGTATCTGCTAGTTCACTAGGAGGATTTGAGGACTGGCACTGGCCCTAGGGTAAATAGGGTTTGAGACCCCAGCTGTAGGGCATTGTAAGGGGGCGATGCTCTACTATAGTGCATATGAGTTGCCACTTTGGTCATCAGAGATTTTTACATTTTATTTGGCTAACTATCAGAGTCTTCACAAGCTCAAGTAAACCAGATTTTGTCAGGCCTGTTGTTCCATCTGATCCTCCCCATCCATCTCCCCCAACACATCCTATCGCTTTCTGGGAGTTGGTTTCACACAAATCAGTGTCCAATTTGTCAAAGATTTGCAGTTGCTTCTCATCGGTAGAACAGTGGGTCTACATCCTGATCAGATTTAGCCTTATCGTCACCTTTGAAGGTAAGAAGCCAGCTAAGTCCTTGCAGGCTTCTTTTGCCATCAAATTCTTTCTTAAAACCCACTGCTTCCTCTGCCTCCCCTGCTGTCTGGTGTTATTTACTCAGCCCAACTGTGATTGTCTGTACTGAGTTTGTCAAAATTTACAGTATACCCTCTGCGAGTCAGGAACCTTTCTTTATCTGTCCTTAAAAAGCCTTGAGTTAAACTGGGGTGCTATGTAAATATTAGTAATAGATTAAAGGCAACACACACAAAACAAGGAAAGTCTAGGTATTTTTAAATTGGAAGATTTACCTTATCATATTGTACATTTCCATTTAGTCCACAATCTTGGAGCTTAAAACGTCTCAAGAGAGCCACTTTAAGGCCAACATATAAATTAGAGATTGCAGAGCTCACCATGTTCATCTGTTTCAGCAAAAAGCAGAGATGGAGGTGTTACATCAGAGCTAATTCAATCAGGGTGGACGTGGATAAATTAGTTACCAATCTGTTTAAATTAGATGCATGGTAGTGAGTTTGTTTTCTGTTTGTTTGTTTGTTTGTTTCTAATGCTGGGTTTTACTAGCTGAGTTGTACTGGTTGTTATCGTAACATTCAAAAAACAAATTGCAGGTGTGGGTGAAATGGTCTAGTAGACTGAACAGTGTTGTCAGTCAGAAAGAAGTGGGTTCTGTCACTGAGTCTCTATGTGACCTAGGATAAGTCACATAACTTCTCTGTGTTTCACATATATGTGACAGTGGAATAGTGATACAGACTGAGTACTTATGCAAACTTCCTGGCTCATGATTTAAAATGCTATGTAAAAGGATAGTATTAGGCCTACTCCTGAGACCTGTCCTTAGTTTTTGTCCATTTATTGCTTATGCAAACTCCTAACAACTTTAGTAATGGTCACAGTGGAAACTGAAGAGGAAAGTCTTGAGATTGGCCCCATATTTTGATTTATTGCTGATTGTTAGAAAACAATATCCTAGTTTCATAAAAGCTGCAGCCCCTACCCCTTACCTGACAATTTTTGCTGCTTTCCCACATCTCTCTTGCTGTGGTAAATTCTAACCTTTATAACCATCTAGAGATGAGAATATTCACTGAAAGGCTGTAATTAGCTCTGACAGGAATTAACAAAGGCAAGAGAAGAGACTAATTTCTCCACTCTGAGGTGATAACACTGCGTAAATGCCATTAGGTTGGTCACATCCTGTGGTAAAGAACATAACACTCGGGTTAAGGTTTTATGTATAGTCAAAGAGAATCATGACCATAGGGCCCAATCCTGCCCTACACTAATCAGTGGGAATTTTGTCATTGACTTCATTGAGAGTCTGCCTGGAGTCACAGTAACTAGTGTACTATGTTTATTATGATGCCTTTCGTTTCAAAGGACACCCAAGTATGAGATACAGAAACCACAACAGTGCTGAAATGCTACTTCCGATAGTTGCAGCTTTGAGCACTTGGGACCATAATTTTTAAGTCCTCGTTTGAAACAATAACAATCCACAAGCTGCATGCAACTGAGCTCCTTCACCACAGAAGGGTGAAGGACAACTTAAAAATCAACACTTGACACTTCTGCTGTGTTAGCTGAGATACCCCATTGTCCCCCTGGCTTTCATACACATTGGCTGAGTGCATTGGCCTCGCATCTTTTATTTTTGTAGGCAAAATTTCCCATTGAAACCAACAGAACTCTACTTAGAAATAAATAACATGTTTTTATTATTTGTATTTCTGTAGTGCCTATGGGCCCCAATATGCTAAGTGCATAGTAAGATGAGAGAGTCTCAGTCCTGAGGAGCTTACAAACTATAGAGAGAAGGGATGGGACAGAGAACAGAAGCACAATACTCTAATTTGCCCAAGAGCACACACAACCTGAGTGGCACTGTGAGGAACAGAACCCAGGTCTTTAAGAAGATATGGCTCCATGTCATCCTGGTAGCTCATGCTAGCAAGCATCCAGCTGGTACATTAAAAATAGCTCTGTGACCCTTGCTGTCTCTGCAGAGTCTTGGCTAGCACCTGAAGTCCAGCCTAGGGAGTCAGGTGGGCTGGAGCTCGGATAGCTAGTCTGAGTCTCTGCCGGAGCCACAACGTCCACAATGCTTTTTTTTTTTTTTCATAATCATGCTGTCTGGAATGCAGCTAGTTCAAGTTTTTTACCAGAATTGGGATGCTTACTCTCTCCCGCAGTGTAGACACATCCTTTGATCCAAATGCACTCCCCATCTGCCCGTGCCTTTGTACACCCTGTTGTGTTGGTTGGTAAATGATGATATTCATAATGGTCTGCCTGTTGTTTTAACTTTTCTAGCCATCCCATTCTTCATCTTCTAAAGAGCAAGACAATAGAGCATGGAGTTTCATCTCTCTACTGTTTTACACAATTACAATTTTCCTTTGAGCTATAGAAATTGCATGTGTTTAATATTTAGCTATCTCCAGTCTGTTTACACTAATTTTCATTTATGCAATACATCTCGTAACAGAGGTAGAGTGGGTTTCTTTTGCTATTTTTGTTTCCTATTCAAGCCTTGAGGGAAGCCTGCCGTTTTTGATCACTCTCTGCTGTGATGTAAGCCAGTGTTTAAGTTCTGCTCCAGTGGAATGTCTGTGGCTTATATTCATGAATGATGGAGTTATTTGCTCTTTTCCTGGCGGTTCTATTTATAGGTCACATTGTTTGTATCTCCCATGCAGTCTTGAGAGAGCATGTAAAAAAGAAACAATCACAACTCTTCTTCCGTCTTGTTTTATCCAGATACAATCTGTTTTTAGTTTTCATCAATGCCAGCTAGCAGGATTATTGTTTCTTTTTATAGGTAAGAGTGTAAGGCAGGGGTGGGCAAAAGGGCCTCCGCAGGCTGTATCTGGCCCACCAAGTGGGTTGATCCGGCCCACAGAGGCCCTGCCACTCCCCTGCTCCCAGGCCAATTAGAGCCCGGAGGGGGAGGGGTAGCGCACAAAGTTTCTTCTGCCCTGCCAGGAGCAGACTTCACCTGCTCCCCCTCCCCCAGGCCCTGATTGGCCTGGAGATGGGGGAGCATGGGAAATCTCATCCCACCGCCAGAGGCATTGGTGTGGAAGGTGGGGGGCAAAGGGGCTTCCTCACCCCCAGATCACTTATGGTCTGGGGGTAGGGAAGCCTGAAGCATCCTGGCCCCGCCAAAAAATTGTTGCCCACCCGTGGAGTAGGGCTTTATTTTCTACAGCTTTGGGGACCCAGTTTTTTGCTGCCTTACGTTTGATATTGCAATCACATGTGTGCAAAATCCTGTCAAATCAGAATGGAAGCATTTCACACTCACAGGTGTGCACACACGTGGAAAGGTATCTGGCAATGGAAAATCAAGGCCATTGGATTTTCAAAAATCAGACAAGAACCTGATTATGAGTCCACTTATGTCAGATTTACACTACGGTGGACTTTATTTGTGCCATTTGCAAGATTAGAATCATCCCTTTTCTGTAGAAAGGAGTCCTAGATATAAACTTAGAGTTTCAATTCAAGTTCTCTGGACTTTATGGGGGTTTAATATCTCAGACTTTGATTTGGTTTGTCATAGAAGGAAGCTACAAAGTTCAGTTTTGGATCAGAATTGTTTTAAAGCTGGTACAGAATTCAGAGCCAGGATTTTGTTGTACCTTCGAGCAGGTGCTGGCAATAAAAGGCAAGTGTGCTGCTTAGCTCAAAACAGCTGCAGCCTGCCTTCCACTGGCATATTAATAGGCAACCAGTGCTGCTGAAGAAGTGCACATCAGTGGCAGATTTGGTGCATCACCTCAGCAGCTTCTGATGGCAAGGTTTTGCATAGCACCCAATGCAAATGAAAACTGACTTTCCTTGGCAGAAAAATCCAAGGAGGCTAGGGAGCTAGCTGCAATGAATATGTAGTTTAGCAAATTTCCCCTTTTTATGGATATGTTTTGAGTGTTTGAATGGTCAATCCATAGGAAATTAAAAAGCTGGGCTGGACTAAGCCATGTTGGGTTATTTGATGAGCTGCATCAAATAGGCTTTTGGACAGATGGATGTGAAAGGACAAAGCAAACAAAATGAATAGTATTCTTTATAAATGGAAGCGCTGGCAGTCCTTAACAAATGCTGAAAAGGACATGGTGAGACAGCATGGCTTTTGCTCCAGGATAGCAACAATGGGAAACAGACATTGGATATAAAATCCAGATGATTCTTGCCCGGCTACGTGTTTATGATCCCAGAAAACACTGCAAACAGAGCTTGACTAGACCTGGGCATATCACCAAAGATTCTGAGACTGAAGTCAGAGAAACTGAACAAGGGTATTGGTCACCACACAGGGTTTATTCTGCAGTCGTTACAGAATATGGCTTTGAATAGGCCTGGTGGCCTTGATTGACTCTGAGGCTGTGTCTACACTTCAGGGTTTTTGTGCAAGAAATCTTTTGCGGAAAAGTTCTTGTCTACACCTCAAAGTGCTTTTGCGCACGAGAGCATCCACTCTGCATGGAAGCTAGGGTTACCAGGTAGCTTCCCAAGGTACACACTTGGGAGGGGGGCTAGCCAGGAGGGGAGGTGGGGACTGGCAGGGTTGGCGTGGGAGGGTTGGGGGCAGCAGGGCTGGCTGGGGGGTATCGGGGGGGCAGCCGGTGGGAAGCAGGGCGGGTCGGGGGCAGTGGGGCTGCGCTGGGGGAGCGGGTCGGAAGGGGGTCAGAGGGAGCAGGGCTGCCCAGGGGAGATCAGGAGGAGGAGAACCAGCTGGCAGGAAGTGGGGCTTGCTGGGAGGGTGTCAGGGAGATTGGGGGGGGGGGGGGGAGAATCGGCCAGCGGGGTGCTGGACTGACCTGGGCACATGCAGATCCCAGGGCGCTGCCTGTCCCATGCACGGTCCCAGCAAAGCAGGAGTGAGTCCGGCTACAGCACCACAATGCGCTTGAACAGCTTCTGCTCCTCCCCAAGGAGTCACTCCTACATCAGACGCAACCGGAGGCTCCCAGCATCGATTGTGCCCCACCTCCCAGCCACTTCCCCAGCCCCCACTAGGCTTCCGTTGGGCGCCCAGCTAGAAAACCAGAAAATACTGGACATTACACATGTCCAGTATTTTCTGAATTTTTTTTACCGGACAGAAGGCCCAAAAATTGGACTGTCCGGTTGAATAACGGACACCTGGCAACCCTAATGGACAGCTCTTGTGCAAAAAAGTTCTGATTGCCATTCACAGAATGGCCATCAGAGCACATGTGCTTTTTTGGATAGACTCTTTTTGCCCTAGAAACCCCTGCGGAGTGTCCACACATGCCTTTTTGCACAAGAGCTGTACTGCAAAAAGGAGTTATGCCTTGCAGAAGGAGGTATACCTATACTGCGAAAAGCCGATTAACTGTAGATTTTCTTGCGCAAAAACGTACCTGAGGTGTGGACACTCCGCGGGTTTTTGCGCAAAAACAACCGTTTTCAGTTGTAGTGTAGACATAGCCTGAGAGTGGACAGTTCTGTGCATACCAGAAGGCAGATTCTTTTGAGGATTGTGTGTGAATTTTTGTATCAAAATCATGTGAAATTGGTAGATTCTGTTGTGTTTTTTTTGGGGGGGGGGATTCTGTCTCGATCTCAGAGCTCAAATCAGATTCTGTGACTGGGCAAGGTGGCAAACCATGCAGATCAGAACTGAAGAAGGCCACCGAGTCTCTCACTGCATTCATTTCATTGGGTCCCACTGCAGTTCCAGCTTTGCAGAAGGTGCTCGGCAGCAGCAACTAGCAGACGCTGAATTTTTTCTTAAAGAAAAAGGACCAGAAAAATGGCATATTGAGACTATGAACCTCCCAAGTACCTTCCATTCTAGAATCTCAATGTTCTAGCCAACATGTAGGGATCTTTATTCAGTGCCTAAAAGTGGACTTGAGCTGATTTTTGTGGTTAAGAAACTAGGGATGTAAAATCCTGATTAATTGGTTTACTGGTTAAACAATATTGACTGGTTAACTGCTTAAAAGAGGAGTGCGTTGTGGGGGCTCCCCCAACCACTGCTGGGCTGGAGCGGCCTCTCCCTGCCTCAGGCAGGGGCTGCTCCAGCCTGGACAGAGCAGCCCCTTGTCCACAGTGGGCCCCGTGGGGCTGGAGCAGCCTCCTGCTCCAGCCCCCACCAGATAACAGAATCTGGTAAGCATCACCCAATAAGAGTGATACTTACCGGCTAACTGGAGAACCATCCAGATCCCTATCTGAAACTTTAGATGGTTAATTCCCCTACCCCTTTGGGAGAGTGAAGCTGATCACACTGCCATCTCAGGTGTACTGTGCGTTGTTTAAGGCCTACCCATCACAGACCAGGATGTGGGTGGTTATGTCTAGTGGTTGGAGCTATGGCAGTCAGATCTAGTGCGCAGAATAGGAGTCAGTGGCCAAAAACAGAGCCACGGGTCTGAGCCAGAGCTCAGAATCGAGAGTCAGAGCTAAGGGTCAGGAATCCAGAGTCAGAACAGGGCAGAGCTGAAGCAGACTGGAGTAGGGCAAGAGCAAGACTGGCAAGGGAGCAATCATAGCTGTGGGAATAATGTGGAGCAACCAGTGGCCTTCTTCCTCCGCTTGCTGGTGAAGCAGATTCACCAGCTGAGTCTAAAAGAAACACCTGCTTCAGTCATGATATGTTCCTGTGACTACTCTTTTGGTACCCTCACTTGTGTTACGCAACCTATCTCTATGACTATTCAGTAAATGTAATACAGGCCGTCCTCGCTATAAGTCCAAGATACGTTTCAAAAAACTTGGACTTATAGCGAAACAACTTAAAGGGGGGCATTTTTTTCCCACGGCTGACTTCCATTTAAGCAAATTGGGGGGAGTGTTTCGCACGTCTTATAGCAGGGAATGGGAGGACTTATAACGCATCAGTTACTACAAAGGTCAACAACTTTAGTGTGGAACAGATGTATGCCAGGGCGACTTATAGTGGGGATGCCCTGTAGATTACTCAAACCACAGTGACCAGTTAACATTCTAGTCTCACATCTGTGAGTACTTCACTGGTCTTCTCATAATTTAATAGTTAGTGCATTATCCTCTACCTTGGGGCACACGTCACCTTCTTCTTTTCTCTTTGGCCCGTAATACTTGTCAAAAAATTTTTGTGTGACTAAACTGTTAAATTCCTGCTCATTCAAAGGGACCTTTGTATCAATTTATTCTTTTTTAAGTGTTTTTTGCTTGCTTCTTTGCTATTTCATTGCTAGATATACATGTGCTGGAATCCATGCTAGTGCATTGTTCACACCCAAGTCTACTAACAGTTGTCAGAACCAGTATTTTGTTTGAGATTGTGCCCGCTTTCTGAGGGGACCCCTATTAAAGCCATCAATCTGCCACTGCTGCTGAGCTTAAATGCAGACTTATAAGCACCTTGCAGCCAATCAGGTGATTCTGCAGCAGCCCAGCTGGGATCACTAATGGTCTGGGTAGCCCCACCCTCTGCTGAAGGAACTCAGGCCCATAGTTCCTGATATCCTCATCCTCATTCACAGTCTGCCTTTTCCTTCCCCTTCTGAGGAATGCCTCACACTTTGGGAAGTGCCAGCCTGTTTCATTTTCATGTTTGTGAGGTGGCTGAGTGGTGTTATCCCTATTCTCCCAGATAGGCAAGTAATAGACACGGGGATAATGCAGACTGGGACAAGTGAAATGGGAGTCTTTGGGAATTACGTTCACTTTTATCAGATTTGAATTTGTGCTGCAGGGATGCCACAGTTGTTGCCCTTTCTTTATAGCAGCAATTGCTGTTTCATGTTGCAATTATGGCAGCATTCAGATAGCACTGTGTGTTAGCTGTTGGCATGTATAGGGTTTCTTAAAGGCAACACCTTGTATATGACTTGCCCAGGGTCACATAATAAGTGGGTGGTGGGGTGTAAAGAGTAACTGATCCAGGAGAGCATTCATGCAACCCATCATCATCCTTTTCCAAGGCATTGTCACATGATTTATCAGAGGCAGCGCCTCTAAAGGAGAAAGACCTGTATTTTGCGTTCCTCATCAGCTTGACAGTAGGTCTGGTAGGAGATACATGCTTAGAGCAGAGAAAGAAGCTAACACAGAGCGGCTGTACCAAAGGGCAGGAGACAGGTCCTGCACTTCAGGAAGCAGCTGTAACACCTCCACAACATTTATGTTGAGCTGAGAAAACAGAAAACGAGTGGTTCATACCCATGCGGTGCAGTGGCCCCAGCAGTGGTTGTACTACTGGCAGACAACCTCTAGAATTTGTCTTGCAATCCTGTTGCATTGTAAGAATAAAACAAAGCATTGTGTTTCCCATCACTGGGAGAATGGCACATCTTTCCCCCTTCCATTCTCTTCTTGGCAAAATAAAATAGACAAGTGAAAAGAAAAAAGAAGTCTGAAACAGAAAGTGCGCAGAGGGATGGGCCCTAGGGACAGCTAGGCTGTGTACTTTTACGAAGCCGTTCTCTTCTCAGCCTTCAGATTTTAACTGCTGCAGCATGAGTGTGTACCGGGTTCTCCTTGAGTTTCAGTTAATATGATTTTAGAAGCACTTTCATGGAAATAAAAAATTGGAAATAAGTCTAAGGTAACTGTGGGAGCTGATTTTACCTCTACCTGCTTCCCCTTAAAAAACCCCAGAATACAGCTACAACAAAGGGACAGATTCTGTGTTCAGCTACCCCAGTGGCATAATCAAGAGCTGGTTTTTGTTCAACATCTTCATTAATGATTTGGACGAGGGGATGGATTGTACAATAGCATGTTCACAGATGACACTAATCTGGGAGGAGAGGCCGATAAACAGGAAGATAAGGGTAAGGTCTAGAGTGTCCAAGACAAATTAGAGGATTGTGCCAAAAGAAATGTTATGAGGTTCTACAAGGACAAGGGTGGTTTCTTGTACTTAGGACAGAAGAATCCCATGCACTGCTATAGGTTTGGGACCAACTGGATAAGCAGCAGTTCTGCAGTGAAAGACCTGGGGATAACAGCAGACAAGAAGCTCCTTATGAGACAACTGAGTGGCCTTGTTGCCAAGAAGGCTAATGGTATATTGGGCTGATATCCTGAGTAGCAGCATTCCCAGCAAATTGAGGGAAGTGATTATTCCTCTCTATTCTGCACTGGTGAGGCCACATATGGAGTACTGCATCCAGTTTTGGGTCTCCCACTATAAAAAGGATGAGAACAAATTGGAGAGAGTCCAGAGGAGGGCAACAAAAATAATTAGGGGTGAGCACATGACTTATGAGGAGATGCTGAAGGAACTGGGTTTATTTAGTCTGAAGAAGAGAAGAATGAAAGGGGATTTCATAGCAGCTTTCAACTATCTGAAGGAGGTTTCCAAAGCGTATGGAGCCAGGCTGTTCTCAGTGGTGAAAGATGACAGAACAAGAAGCAATAGTCTCAAAATGCAGTGGGGGAGGTCCGGGTTGGTTATGAGGAAAAACTATTTCACTAGGAGAGTGGTGAATTGCTGGAATAGGTTGTCTAGGAAGATGGCAGAATCTCCATCTGTAGAGGTTTTTAAAGTCCCGGCTTGACAAAGACCTAGCTGAGATCATTTAGTTAGGGTTCATCCTGCTTTGAGCAAGAGGTTGGACTAGATGACCTCCTGAGGTCTCTTCCAACCCTAATCTTTTATGATTCTATGATAAATCTAGAGTGACTCCTCCAAAGTTAATTAAAATATATCTGAATTTACAATGGTGCAAATGAGAGCAGAATTAGGATCAACATTATGTTTACTCTAATTTACATTTGTAAAATATTTGTAACATATTGTTTAATTAGGCTTGAAACTGCACTAACTTAGAGATCCACAACTATCTGAAGCAGAGAGGAGAATAAATGCTAATACCAAATCAAGAGATTGTGTTCAGGATCTCCATGAATCAAAGGAATTGCATTAAAATAAAACTGGAGTAACTTACTGGGGATTTCAACCCTTTGATGTTACACTGTCTTCCAACTATATTCAGAAGTGGAAGACAGCTATTTCTCTAAACCCCCCCATTCCTCTCTGCATTTGAAAACCTTCCCTGCAGTGTTTAAAAATAATTGCTGCTGCTGGTAGTTCTCAGAATAGTTTTGTTGATGTCTGGTAATATTTTGTTAATGTTTTGGAGAAGGCCCACAGAGTTGAAGATTATTATATCAGATTTCATAAGAGTCAATGAACATGCTTACTTATCTTTCATTTACTTCCCATTAGTTGAACAAATTACCAGTCTGTGCAAGTGAATAAACTGCTGTGGATTCCATCATCAAGACAGAAATAAATGAGGGTGGATTTTGAATTAGTCAAGGAATATGTCCAAACACTCAGTTGGTGATTTATTTTTGCAGTATTTTTTAATGTTGTTTGTATTAAATTTGCACTCTAAAAGTGAAAGCCCTTGATGGTAATGCTATATGATGGATAAATATGAAGGCATGTGTATACCCTGGAGTCGGCTTGAGACTGATTTTCCACTGCCTTGAATCTTTTATAGTGATTTACACCTGTTAAAAGTGGATGTAAAATTTACCAAATTAGTGGGGTACCTCTTTACCACCACGTCACATGTATACAATCAACATTATTGTTGTTAGTGTTGCAGTACACTTAGCTGCCACAATTACGACCACGAGCCAACTAGGCACTGTACATACTCAAAACAAAGACAGCACCTGCCCCAAGAACTACCAAATCTAAGCTCCTGTCTGCACTACTCAAGTTACATTGCTTGTGCAGCTATCTCTTAAGTGCATATGTTGACTCTTTGTGTCAGCTGTTTGTGTACTCAACAGGAGTGCTGTTATCAATGCCCAGTGCAGTGCATCATTGGTATATATCCCACTGTGCAACTCATCACCGTGCAGTGCACTGACTTTTGAGAAATTTGTTGGCAGTGCATGATGGGGCCAAAATGAGTCATTTAGGGTATGTCTACACTTGCTCCCTATCTTGAGATAGGAATGCAAATGTAGTGTACTGAAATTGCTAGTGAAGCGTGGGATTAAATACCCATGCTTAATTAGCATAATCGCGTCTGGCTGCCATTTTGGAATTGTATTATTGCGAAATAAAACACCCCATGTAGCAGTGTTATTTCAAGAGAAAACCCTTCCCTGTTCTCAGTGGTGAGAGATGACAGAACAAGAAGCAATGGTCTCAAAATGCAGTGCGGGAGGTCCGGGTTGGTTATGAGGAAAAACTATTTCACTAGGAGAGTGGTGAATTGCTGGAATGGGTTGTCTAGGAAGATGGCAGAATGAGGGATAACAGTTATTTCGAGGGAAGGGTTTTCTCTCGAAATAACACTGCTACAAGGGGCGTTTTATTTTGCACTAACACGATTTCAAAATGGCGTCCGGACGCGATTATGCTAATTAAGCGCGGGATATTTAAATCCCACGCTTTATTAGCAATTTCGGTACACTACATTTGCATCCCTATCTCGAGATAGGGAGCAAGGGTAGACATTCTCAGAGATGACTTGGAGTATGGGGACAACTTCTGACTTTGCAATCTGTGTCCCGTCATTTTTGCCCGTTTTTTCCGCAAAATCCCACAAACCCTCATGGGCTGCTTTGCTGTCCACCATCTCTGACAAACGCATGAAGCCCGCAACATTCTGCACTACTGTCATTAGTGATTCAAACACAAGGCATGTGGAAGTATTGACTGATTACTGATCGTTATGGTAGAGAGGCTCTCCCTGTTGTTACCTCTGCTGCTGTTGACACACTCAAGAATTCTCTTGCTGACCGCTCCTTTGCTCTCCACTGTGTGGACTGAGGAGTTTCGAACACGTAATGAGAACAACATGAGCATCAAGCACCCTTGAACAAGGTCCATCTGCTTTTCCTTTTTATTCACTTTTACCTCCTACAAGGATTTCCCTTGGTATCATTCTCATCTACAGTTGCTCTCTACCTCTTCTTTGGAGTGTATTAGTGTTAAGTTCAAGTGTGGCTTTCATAATTGCTCCCACAAGGTGGGCATTTGCAAAATCCTCAGATTGTGCTTGGATAGTGTTTACACAAGTGAGTTGTATTGGTGCAAAATGGATCTACTATCACATTAAGGACATAGTTGTAACTAAACATCTCTCTCTGCAGAGACCAGCTCTCTCAGAGAACGAGAGCTCAGTATTGCTAAATGCTTTGAGATATACAGATAAAAAATGATATGGTTAGGTATTATTATTTTATTATTATTTTATTTTTATTGCTACCACTTAAGAGATTACTTCTTTAGCTCAAGTGGTAAATGGTTGTTATACAGTTAGGTAACCTACTTGAAAATGAGATTCTCTATTTTTCTGCAATACAGTATATAAAGTGTATAATATTAGTGATTTCAAAAACTAGTTATCTATAAATTAAAGGGATATTTAGTATCAATCAATTGCTTAATTGCAGCCAATCCTATCTGGTGTATGAAGTGAAACTGACATCTCTGACTTCCCACATGCCAGATGTTCCTTTGATGAACGAACTTTTCTGCAGCTTTTCATGACTTGATGCTAAAAACACCTGGGATCTATCCATACCACCAGTTATACCACTATTTTTGTTGTTATTGATGCACTTCAGAGTTACACAGAGATACAGGGTAAACAGTAGACAAGAGGAGCTTTCATTGTCTTGTTAGAATCAAAACCTCAGTGATGTAGTTTGTTGCGTAGTTAGCTAGGTGACTTGAATTTGGAATAGTTTCATTCCTGGGAACAGATTGTATCATATAGATAGCATATTTAATCTGTTAGGCTGGAGAAAGATTGCACAGGGCACTGACGTAGAGGGAAGCCTCTTCTTGTTCTTCTGACAAGAAATAAGAAACAAATGAACAGCTATGTGTCATATTCTGTTCTCTTTTGTGTTGAAATGGCGTTATTGAAGATTTGCCATGATTTTAAGTAGAGCAGAATTTGGTCCCGTAATAATTAATCTGGGACCTACTATGTCTTACACCGGAAAACCTGCACTAACTTCAAAGAGTGTGTTTTAATTAGCTGTGGTACTCATTGCCGGAGGAGGATGTAACATGAAAAAGGGATTAAACACCCTGCTGTGTTCTTGCTAAAACTTCAGGCACAAGCCTACTGCAGATTGGGTAATGTCTGCGTCAACATTTACAAATGTAAGACTTCATTGTCTTCACTGGTGCCTTGGAATGCCCCCTCCATTAGAAGCCTCTCCATTCTAGTGCCTTTGCTGTGCTTTGACTCACCAGTCAGAGTTCGTTGGTGTCACTGTGGCCATACATCTTCATAGCCATCAGGAATATTAGCTTCCTCCCCTAAACCCAGATGTCATTGGGGCAATGGGGTTTTAGCCATGCTTAGGGACTTGTGACCATCCTGCCTTTGTCAGCAACTAGATGTTGGAGGAGTTATAGCCTTCAAGGCAGCTCTGTATCCCTGATATTTTTCCCTAATGAGGAGTGAGATCCTTGAAGGACTGAATGAGTTGGATTTAGGGCCACTTCTGTGCCAGTGGAGTGGGGCAAAGTGGCCATAGTTCACCTCAGCATTGGGTACAGTGGATGGAAAATGGGTGTGAAACTCTCCCCATTGAAAATGGCTCCCCTTTTATTGTGTTAAACTCCATCTGACACTGCACAGGTATATAAGTGCACAGCTGGTGCTAAAGTGGGTTTAGAGTCTTTTTGGCTTGGAATAGTAGGAACCAGCAGCAAACACATCAGATAAGCAATGTTTATCTCTCTCCACTTGGTAATAACATAGATCCACAGATGTTAGGGATTGAAAATATCTGTTAGGCCATCTTGTCCCACCACCTACTGCTTGGTATTTGCAGTAATGTATGTTCTACTGCTTGCTGAAGTCTGGTTGTCCCTAAGGCATCACCCATCAATTGGACTTTTATTGATTCTCTTAGGGGATTTAATTATTAAGAAGATTTTTTTTTATTTGTTTTAATTGTAAATTTTCCTTTTCTTAAGCCTGGTTGACACTGAAAAATGATATAATCATGGCTCTATTGGTCAGGGGTGTGAAAAATCAACATTCTTGGCAGATATAGCTATACCAAAAAAACTCTACTGGAGGTGCAGCTATGTCAATGGAAGAGATAGTCCAGCAAAGTAGCTAATTTCATTTGGGGAGATGGTGGTGTTACATTGACACAAACAGCGCTTCTGTTGGTGTAGGTGGCATCTGCATAGCTATATTGAAAGAGTATCAACATCTCACCCCCCTGTTTCTAGTTATACTGATTTGTAGCACCCATGTCAGTTCTGCTCCTTCCTCAACGCTTGCACCTTTCAGATGCTTGTAGACTTATGTCACTCTTTTGTCACTATTATTTATGCAGAGTATACACATTTATTGGAATCTTTCCTAATGGATCAATTCTTCTATCCCCTGATAATGCACATTGGTCTTCCCTAAATTCTCTTCAGCATGTCAGTATTTTTGATAACTCCCCTGGAGAGGCATAGGTCAGTCTAGATGTGCTCCTGAGGGGACTATAGAAAGAGCAATTCACTTCACTGCTCTATGATGTATCAGTAAGACTTCAAGAAGTGGTGATGGTCCCTCACATAAGTTGAATAGGTGAGTATGCTCAGCCTTCCCCCCCGAATAGAAGCATATGAAGCAGCCACATCACCTCCATGCTCCACCATGTGGTATTGGTTAATCATATTATTGTCACGGTTAGTTTGTTCTGATTACTCAGTGTAAGTAAGTATCACACTGAGATTAGGTTTTAAACTAGCCCAGCGGGAGGTTCCCATTCAGTTGTGGCATCTCCTTTTTCAGTGTTCTCCATCTCAGTAGGACAATTCCATACGCCCACAATATTGTACAAAGATCTGGCAATTTGGTGGTTGTGTTTCTTGCTGTTACATTATTGATAGTACTCTGACTAAGAAAAACTCACTATGATAATATACATGGAAACAATCATAATTGCATCATCTTACATCTCAACAATGCTCTTACAGAATGTGGCCTAAATGTTGTTTGTACTCAGTTTATCTGTGTAAATCTAAAACGATTCACTTGCAGCTGGTACATCAAAGCCCCAAATAACCCACCAGAAGCCCAGATAGGAACTGATTCCCAAGCAATCTGGGCACAGACCCTCCTTCCCCACCCTGGCTGTAACTGCTTGCAGCCCAGGTTTGTTTTATTCTTGGAGATATCCCTAAAAGCAGACACTCTCATTTAACAGCCATTATAATCATTCTATTAGCTCGCAGCACTAAACAAAACCTGTCTGTTCCCCATTTCAGTTGTTTGACACCTATTTGAAATAGTGATAGAGATGCAGCCATGAGTGTTTGGGTCACAGATTGTTGGCTGATTTGAAGGTTCAGAGGTACAGTCCTGAATCTCCTTATTTTATTTGTGTATTCAAGGCTCAATAAATAGGCACATCTTGGAAAGGGGACAGACAGAGAAGGGAGGAAGCGATGCCAAGAGAAAGAGGTGGAGGATATTGGTGGAGATGTGGAAATGAAATTGAGTAAGGACTTCCTCCCCAAGAAGGACAACTTTCTCACAAGTTGCCATGGGAGCAGAAGTGTGATCTCACTCACTGGCTACAAGCAAGCGAGTTTATGCAGATACATGCAAACGTAATGCATATTTGATCTCAAGCTTTTTGATGGCCTAGTGTGTCCCCCTCCCCCAAGCTGAAAAGACAGTTAATTATTAATCTTATTTTCAGAAACAGTCCCTGGTATTTGTGTTGTGTCCTGCTCTCTGTATGAGCTCCATCCTACATCATCAGGGAGTCTATGTAAGGGAGGAGGCAGTTGACAGTATCTTGAACGGGAAAAAGAACAGACCCAACATGAAAATTATGCTTCATTTTTCATGTTGGACAGGTGAAATATCTGTGTGTCATTTGCACGCTAAGCTGTACACATAAAGTCACTAAGATATTTAAAAAAGCCCCACAGTCCAGCTCTGTTTCATTTAACAAGCAGATAAAGTGAGGGCGGGGGGAGCTTTAAATCCAAATTTAAAAGGAACTTTGCAGAGTCTCCATTGAAACAGCTACCATTTCTCTACTTACTTGAATTGACTTAACTAAGGGAGAAAACGCCAAATCTTATGGCAAGAGGAGAGGGGGATTTTCAGTAGCTGAGTCAATAAACATGACACGAAAATGTTTTTCTTGACAGAAAAATACCCCAACAAATAGGGAGGGTCTTTTTTAATTGTTTTCTTTCATTAAAGCTCAGAACTCTTTCCATACTGTACAGTGCCCTGACAGGAAGGCATAAATTATCCAGAAGGTCTCTCTTAAATGGAAAGTTGATTATCCAGCTAGATCAGATATGAGTGGTGATACCATGCAGAAAGGCCTTAGGAATCTTCTGCTTTGCTCAGTCTATTGGGGAGAAAGTCAGTGAACGTTTCTGTTCCTCAGTCCATCTTTAAAATGCTTCAGTTCTAACACCCTTTGTTAGTTTTGTCTCTTTAGATTGTCAGTTCTTTGGGGCAGAGAATCTCTCTCATTTTGACTGTACACTTGCTTGTGCAGGTCTGTTTCCAGTGGAATCCCACAGGGATTTGTTTGGCCTTACATTATTTAACATCTTTTTCAGGGACTGTAAAAAACATAAAACCATCACTGAGAAAATTTGCAAAGGACACAAAAATTAGGAGAGTGGAAAATAATGAAGAGGACAGGTCACTGATTCAGAGAAATCTAGATCACTTAGTAAACTAGGCAGAAGCAAGCAGCATGCCTTAAGAGGGCTAAATATAAATGTATATATCTGGAAGCAAAGAACGTAGGCCATAATTTCAGGAAAACGGAAGCAGAGATGCTGAGAGAGATTTGTCAGTTATGGTGGATAATCAGCCTAACACGAGCTCCCACTGTGATGCTATGGCCAAAAAGCCAGTGCGATCCCGTGATTAATAAAGCATAGAATCTTGGGGAGGAGTGGAGAGGGGTTATTTTACTTCTGTATTTGGCACGGGGCTGACTGCTGCAAGAATAAAATTAGAAAATAGGTCTTAAAATATTCGACACAAGGAACTCAATCTATTCAGCTTACCAAAGAGAAGATTAATGAGTTACTTAAATACAGTCTGTAAGTATCTATGTGGAGAACAAATATTTAATAATGGGCTGCTTCTCCTGCAGAGAAAGGTATAACACAATCCAGTGGTTTGAAGATGCAACTAGACAAATCCAAACTGGAAATAAGGTGTAAATTTTTAACAGTGAAAGTAATTAGCCATTAAACAATTTACCAAAGGTTATGGTGGAGTCTGCATCAGTGGTAATTTTTAAATAAAGACTGTGTGTTTCTCTGAAAGATCTGTGCTAGGAGTTATTTTGGAGAAGTTTTATAGCCTGTGTTAGGCGACAGGTCAGACGAGAGGATCACAACGGTGCTTTTTGGTCTTAGAATATCTGAATGAGATCTAGAGACCTCAGTGGGGGCCTCTAGGGGCTATTGCAGTGTTAATCGTTGAATGGCAGTCCTGTTGAGTGGTTAGAACATGGGATTGAACATTGAAAGACCTGGGTTCAAATCTTAACTCATGGCATTGCTCATAATATTTGTTCACACTGCAGTTGTACCCAAAGGAGATAGTCGGGATTAAGCTACCAATGAATAAACAAGTATTACAGAAACACGTACAGTGATGTGGTCCTAGCCACGAAGAGCTCAACACCCAGGGTACAGAATTTTCAGGGTATTTAGATTCCTAAAAATGCTAGACACCCTAACTTCCACTTTGATTTTCAATTTAGGCTCCTAAATCCTTTAACATTCTGGCCCTTGGAGTCCCAGTCCTATAATTTGCTTGGCTTGGGTGAAACCTGCATCTTTGCAGAATGCCACTGACCTCAGTGGAGCTCTATAAAGGCAGAGGCTGGTGCTCCTAACAAGGTGTTTGCAAGATGTGGGCCTGACATAAGTCAACAAAGTCCACATCCAACTGCAGAAGGACTCACAATAACTTCAGTGGATACTGGATCAAATTGCAAGTGATTGTGACAAATAGAGAGAAGCAGGAGGGACAACAAGAACAATAGCAATAAATGAATGCAGAACATAGGCTAATAATATGTACAGTTGGGTCACTGTCTCCTATTGGCTTTGGGTTTAGCCCCTCTGTGCCTCAGTTTTCCCAGCTACAAAATGGGTATTTACCCTTTGGAGCACAGCAGACTGAGTGACTGTAGAAACTTGTGTAGTCAGACCACATTTAGTCTCCCTTTTTGTACTCTTTAATAAGCACACTTCCATTATTAATGAATGCAGTGCCTTTTAATTATGTTACTTCTCCATTTAACTTAAATTAGCTATCTATTGATATTAGCTAATATCTTTGAAATCTTTATGAAACATTGACTAACTTAACCAGCTGCTGTTTAATGGGATGATTAATTGGAAGTTTTAAACAGAAAATGTACTGAGGATTGTTTGTCCTAAGCACAGAATGCGGTGCCAAGAATACAGCTGTATAACTGACTATTCTGTGGCCCAGGCAAGTCATTTACGCGATCTTCTGCAGTGTCCTCATGTGTAAAATTGTGATTACTCTTTAGTGCCAGCTGCATGCATGGTGCTCTACAGTCATATGGGAACTCGCGCCTACAGCCCTCACAGGGAACGTTCCATGCAAGGGTGTCATCGGTATTATTTAATCGGTGTCGTCCTCTTTGAAGTTAAACAGCAGTGTAACTACTAAGGATGACTGTTGTTATTGCTGTTCGGCTATCCAGACCTAATCTAGCAAGCCCTCCGCTCAGAGTTCCCATAGAAAAATTCTCAAAGAATCTTGGTCTGATGATTTACTCTTCCTCCAATTGCTGGACCCCACTGCTATCCCTTTGACCAAGTCTCATCTACTAGAGAAGCATCTGGATAATTGTGACCTCAGTGCAAGTTCTGCCAGGGAGAGAGCTCCCAGGATCAAGCCCGTAGTTACGCAGAACAATCCAGCCCATACATTTCTTTCCTAAGACACTGTGCCAGCCTGAGTGAGTGGCTAATTTTTGTTTTCATGTAGAGGTTTCTCACACTGACGTCTTGCCAGCACTGGCAAGAAGTTAAAAGGCATGGCGGGGCTTAATTCCCCTGACTCCTGCAGAATGCAGCATCCTCCTTGGCTTGAGAATCTGGACCTCAACATCAATTGCTCATTTTGTGCTGTACCAAGAGTACTGGGCGCCAAACCAAGAAACGTCTTGATTGCAATGGCGCACATTTAAAAAGAATGCAAGAGAGAGAGAGGACATCTGTTCTAGTGTGTAATGAAACCCTAATGCTGGACAGACATGTGGGAGATCAAGAGATGCTTTTAAAATATTAACAAAATTGAAAAACAATCCCCAGGGGAGCTTGGGGAATATTTGATTTGATAGCGTTGAGATTCCAATTTGTTCTTCCCCAAGAGCCAAGAGAGACAGCATGCGAATCAACTAATCCCTCAGAATGGCTTCTTTCTTAAATACTCCTGGGTTATTGCTCACATAGTTTCATCTGATTGGGAGGACTTCATCTCTTAGCAGAGATTAGAGCAGGAATAGAAATCTGGTTGAATTTTCCTCTGCCTAGTTCTCAGCTATCCCTCAGCAGTGTGCCCTCACCTGTGACTACTCTGTGAATGGGGCCGATGGAAAAATCAGTTCCAGCTAATTTATTATTTTTACTTCTTTTAACAAAGATTTGAGTGCTGAGTGCTTTAAAATTAGTGACAATGGAGTTATTGTTAGGAAATTTCTTGGGAATACCCCTCCTGATGACCCGCCGTTGTGGGCGTCAATGATCTACTGGTCTAGATTCCACTTCCACTGAAAGGATGTAGTCTCTTTGTTCCAGAGGACCTTCAGTGCTCCTAGGTAGTGATAGAGCTGTGGTAGCAAGGACAAAATGGTTACAATAATTGCTGTTCTCTTCACCATATTGATAGGAAAATGGGAGGAAAAAAACCCACAACGCTGCTTGGAGGTGGCCTGTTTGACACATTTGCATCTGGGTCAACACCAGTGTTCCTTCTAAGATTTTCCATTCATGAGTAGAGTGAGTTTTGTCTTGTGCACCAGTATTGTGCTCCTGTGCATTTGTGTGGGTGTGTGCCACTGTAGCACCAAAGTTTTTAGGTATAGTATTAAAATGTTATGGAAGAAAGAATGCTAAAACAAGGGATAATTAACAAGGTGCGTGACTTTAAATGTTTAGTTAATATGAAGTTGAATAAAAAGAAAATTAATACGGCAAAGTTTTCAGTATGTTAGATTAGCCTCAAGGCTGCTCTAAATCTGAACTGCCCACAGATCCATGGAAGTCATAGGAGGCCAAAAAGAAGCACACTGCAGCACTGCTCATACTGTGGCAACAGTGGCCAGAGCCTCGCCCTTTAAAATCTCCGAGTCCCAGGAAAACTGCCCTCTTTGCCCGCCTCCTGCCCCTTGACAGGCTTGGCAGGGCACTAGCTCCTGGGACTAGCGGCAACACATGCATGCCGCTAAAAGTCGGGCAGTGCTGCTGCTGTTTATCAGCTCTTTTGCTGACCAAATATTTCCACCCCCAACGAACGGCATTCACATTGTCATCAGGAGAGCGCTTCTGCCTATCACACACTGATCACACTGGTACTTGCCAATGCACAACTTTTGCCTTGGGAGGTAACACCTCTGCAAGGCTTAAGCTTTGTCGTTCAGTGGACAGAGCAGACGTAGCCAAGTCAGCTGATAGACAACTGAGCTGCAGCAGCATGAAAACTGCAGCTTTTCAGAACCCTGTGTTCACATGCTGAAATAACAGAATCACATGTACCTGACCTACCACTGGGCCAATTCATGCTCGATATTTAGACAGATGTCTTCAGTGTAGACACAACTACAGTATCCTAGCCATATAAATCACCAGTTGGGAGAACTATTTATTATCAGTGTGCATCTACAGTTAATTCATTGGGTCTTCCAAAGGAACATGCAGACTCAAAATTACACTAATAGGATTGCTTTTACTTACTATAGCTAAAGAGGAAAGTGGAATATGTCTTCTGGACTTTATTGAGAAGAGTAACGAGAAATGGGTACTATTAATGACACATGTAATTTATGGCCAAAGCACAAGAAGCTTATGGTAAATTCAGCTGGTAAATGATGTTTGTACCAGTACTGGGAGATGAAGAATGCATTTGACAACAGTTTTAGTTGCATTTAGTAGTAAAAAGTCACTGTCAGTAGTTGCACAGAGAGCAGCAAGCAAGTAATAATTTCAGATTAATAATGTTTCAAGGAAGAATACAAATGAAGAGTTGTACAGCATTCCTCCTACCTGTGCGGTTACTGTAACTATTAGAAGCACAACCAGCAGCTTCTTGTTTTTTATTCAAAATCAGACCACCTTTACCCTCACCCCAACACTCTTTTGAAAGCTAAGAATAATGCAGACATGTATAGTTTAGGTGGACCATGTCTTTGCTTTGTGCAATATTGAAGAATGTTTAGATTTTCCACTACTTATGATAACTGTAGCAAATCTCTTTTTCCTTCCATTTTCAAAGATTCTTTAGGTACAATACAAGTATGGGAGAATGAAGTTTAATATCAAGTACATTAAGCATACCTCCAACACCTGTAAAAACCCTACATTTTAGTCTTCAAGTACAATTCAAAACAGAGTGATTCCATTTCTAATGCATCAAAATATAAATTTACAGACAGAGTAAGTTCCAAATCTAGTCCTGAAGTAAAACAGCTCCCAAAGTGTAATTTTGTGTTCATCTGTCCTTTTTTAAAAGAAGTGTGAACATTTATTCGCATGCCTGTTTTATCACTATTGCTAATTTACAGCTGTGTGAGAGCAGAATCTGTCCCACTCAAGACTGAAGAAGTGCTGATTTTCCTCTCACTTCATCTGATTCTGTCTTTTCTACCTCCCCCTACCCCCATCCAAGTGTTTGAGTCACACAACCCCGCCCAGAGCAGCCACCTGCCCACCGTGCGGCCGCTTCCTCAATCCCCCAGGTAGTGATAGTCCCACTGCCTCATCCTCCAGCAGCAGCAACCTGCCCACCAGGTGGCTGCAAACCCCAGCGGCAGGAACCCACCCGCCCACCTACGGCTCCAAACCCTAGCAGCAAAAACCCGCTTGCCTGCCCGCAGCCCCAAGCCCCAACGGCGCAATCCACCCACCACATGGCTGCAGATCCCAGCAGCAGACACCCACTCACCTGCCAACAGCCCCAAGCCCCAAACTCCAGTGGCAGCTGGAATTTGGCACAGCCCCAAACCCCAACAGCAGACACCTGCTTGCCTGCCAGCAGCCCCAAACCCTGCCGGCAGCCGGAAAAGCCCCCAGCACAGCCCCAGCTGCCAGAGTAGCGGTCCGCCCAGCCCCGCCCACCACACGGCCCCAGCCATGGGAGCAGCCATGCCACTCACCTTCCAAATCCAGCAGGAAGGTGAGTGCTGCTGCACAGCTCTGCAAGGGAGGTGGGCGGCGGAGAATTATTTGTGCGTGGCTGCTCAGCATGCACCTTAGAGGGAATGCTGGTCAACCCCTCTGTTCTTCATTCCGAGAGGAGTGATTGCATCACAGATATGCTAGCCTCATGTTTTCGCCATCAAACAGCATAGAAGATGACTGGCCAAATTCAGCCTTGGTATGACCATGTGCAACTCTGTTGAAGTGGATGGAGTTTACCATAGGTGTGAAATTGGCTTGATGTACAGGTGGGACCTCCCTGGTCCGCACCCTTGGAACATGTGCAGTCCCGAACAACAGAGTTTGCCAGGTCTTGGGAGGTCAGGGCTCCCCTCCTGACTGTCGGCTCTGCTCCCTGTCTATGGCCCTTCTGAGGCAGTGTTTCCCGCCCGGAGGGGGCTGAACTCTTGAGCTCCTGTCTAGACTGTGTTCCCAGGCACTGGCCCTGCTGCTGTGCCAGCCCTAGCCAGGCCTGTGCTGCTAGCTCCCACTGCCTGTGGGATCTACACTCCACTCTGTGCTGGCCCTGCTGCACTCTCCATCACCAGCCCAGTCCCTGGCCAGCCAGGGCTCTCTGGTCCAGCAATATCTGTGGTCCTGCTGGAACACAGATGTTGCCCAATCAGAGAATCCCAGATTTTAGAGGTTCAACATGTATCATGTTCAGGTCACAGATTCCCTCTTTGAAGTTACGGGAGCACTGGCCAGTGACAGGTGAATGGCCCTTTTACACCCCTCTGATTTAGGCAAGCTTCATATAGTTGTAATGCCTTGATTTCAATGGAGCTGCTTCTGAGTTACACCGGTGTGAGACCAGAATCAGGTCCAATGGATTCCATTTTTTTAACCTAACGTGTAACTTAAAAAGATAAAGCAAATCCATTTTGCTAAAAAGCTTAAATACATTTCTTCCCAGCTGACAAATTATTAAACCCCTTTCTTAATCCTTACTATAGATACAACCTGGATTTACATAAAACCTCTCTACCGGCAGGAAGATAGATTCAAATGGTAGAAAACATTTGCAAGCCCCATTTCAGCAGGAAGGTGCCTGCCCAGGCCCAAAAAGCAGGGGTCACTGGCGATGTTCTCCCTAATATTTTCAATTCATGTGCAGACTAAAGTTTGTTGTGTGCACCGTGGCATGGGTGTATGTGCACCATCAATAGAAACACATGCAGTTAACTGTGGGCATTAGGTCTGCTAATCAGCCTGGCAGCATTTGTATCTCTCCTGGGTGACCACCCAAGTGTTCAGCTTGTGGAGAACACTGATCACTGGCTAAGAACAGAGTGCAGCTAGGACAGTGTGCTTTTTTCTTCTTGGGAGCCCCTCTGGCTGGGCATTTTCCAGAATATTACCAAGTCTCTTCTGTCCCCTGCAGATCTCCATAGCCAGCAGCTGTAAAGGAAATGCCTATAAGTAGAGTTTGTCAGATATTTCTTGTTAAGTGGGAAACTACCAGTTGTGATGGGAGGAGAAAATTGCCACCACCAGGAAAGGGAAATGTTATTCACATGTGTGTTACCTCCTGCCCCAGCATTGTTTGGCCTCTGTGCGTACACTTGGACTGAGACCAAAGAGTCAAACAAAATTCTCCTTGTAATTAGCTGCTAAATGAAAAACAAACAGAGGTCTCGTGGCCCGGCTTTGGGGAGGATTGTTTCTTAAATAGCTGCCCCTAAGGGGCATGTAAAAGCTAAAGCTGGGCAGCATAGATGAACTGAAGCTGGACGGGCATTAGTCACAGCAAAGAGCATGTGTGGGCTTTGCTGCTCTCTCCTGCCTGTACCAACAGCACAGTTGCTGTGCTGTCTCAGGGCAGGTCTGTGCGGGCGGCGCTGTGCAGAGCACAGACCCTGCACGCACTGCTAGAAAGTGAATCAACAGCCATGTTGATGGAAAGGCCTGGCCTAGGCAAGGGGAGTAGAGCAGAGGACTCTTCACACTTGAATCCTCAGGCTTATGCCTTACATGGCTCTCTCCATACCCAAAGGCTGCCTCCCAACTCTGCTCTTTTTAATCCTGCTGCCAAAGCTCCTAGTAGTTCATTTAGGTGCTTTTGTACAGTTTGCTCTCAATCTCTCTGTGCCTCAGTTCCTCATTGGTAAAGCAAGGATAACAGCATGTCCCTACTTCACCTGGCTGTTGTGAGGATAAATATGTTAATGACTGTGAAATGCTCTGACACTTTGGTAAGGGATGCCATATCAATAGGTACTGGAAGTGGAATTGAGAGGCTTTTCCATGTGACAGAGAGTAAGATAAACAGATTTGAGAGTGGGAGGATTATAACAGTTTGAAATAGAAAAGATCTCTTAAAGTATCAAATCCATCTCCCAAACTGGGGCCTGATCTATCTACTCACCTACCATCCTTTTTATAAGGTTACCCATCATCGTGATATCTAGGCACCTTGGTATTATCCCTGATATAGAGGTGGTATGCGAACACCCTTTCCCTTTCTTTTACAGCACAACATTCCCATAGGCCAGTAAGGAGTAGGAGCCGGATCCTGAATGAGAGGGAGAGCCAAGGAGTGGTGTACATACATCCTCTGGGTGTCCCTTAGATAGTAAAACAGATTTTTAATCAATACCATGTACCATCTGTACGGTATCACATGTTTTGGAGGAAACAGCTCAGTGTGTGTGTGTACGTACGTATGTACATACACATCCACTTTGAGAGATCTGCTGAGAAGTTTCCGTAGTCCGCGCCAGAGGGGCTGAAATAATTTAGGCCATCTTGGGGATTCAGTAATTGACATTGCCCAAGTGAGCATGGTAAGCTACAAAGCAGCTTGTTTACTTTCTTCACCTTGAGCAGCCAGCATCGTTTAGGTGTTGGGTGAATTCTTTGCCTCTAGCCTGCTCTGCATACCTTCAGTGTCAGGGTTTTCTTTTAAACGTCTATTATCGGTGCTGTTTTATTTTGCGAGGCATTTGTTTACATTATTCTTCTCTGTTCATTTCTCTCAAGGGAGCCACTTACTTGTCTGCACTAGCTCCCGTCAACAGTGGTTGACAGGGGGACTTACGGGTTAACTGCTCCATTTAGAGCAACTGGCAAGTGCTGGCGTCGCTCAAGCTAAATGAAAATATAAATATTTGTCTCCCTACCCAAGAAATTGGGTCAAATCTGGGGAACGTCCGTTTGGACCAAAGTTTGGAGTCAGTCTTTTTAGAAACTTAACAGTTCAATACACCATTGAATGTATTTACTGACAGTTTGAAGGCTTGTCTGTCCAGGATCCCAGTTTGATAAAATCATGGAGCAAGATTGTCAGAAGTGAATAAGTGGCAGTAGAAGCCAAACTCAAAGAGGCCTAATTTCCCGAAAATGCTGAGCACCTTTCCTCTAAACTTCAGGCCTCTTTAAGGTGTTTCTGATTAAACCCTCCAAAATCAAGACCCCCCAAAATACTAATCATTTTTTAAACCGGTGCCACGTTATTGTTGTCTGGTTCTAAGCAGGTTCATATCAGCAGGGTATTTATCGTGAGATGAACATTTCCAGCATATTCCAACTCCTGTCTTCATTTATTTTTATCCACTCTACTGGAGCATTTGGATGCTGATTGACTGAAAAGCATAGTTCATACAGCTTGGACCTCCCTGGTGTGGCACCTCCGGACCTGGCTGGTCCCAAATGAGGGAATTTGCCAAATCAGGGGCGGTCCCCTGCCACTGGCCTCCCAGGATATTGCCCCTCCCTCTGGCTGGCTCCACTGGACCCCCACTGCCACTGGGCTCTAGCCCTGCTACTACAGGGCTTAGGCTCAGCACACTGCCACCAGCCGGCTGGCGCTCTCTAAAGATGGAGCTCCCCAGCCACCACTGCTACACTTCTCAGGGCCAGGGCTCTGTGGCTGCCCTGCTTCTGTCCTGCCTGGGGCTTCCCAGGGACTAGGCTCCATGGCTGTCCCACGAGGCTGGGGCCCCCTGGGGCCGGGGCTTCACAGCTACCCTACTTCTGCTGCACCAGAACAGATCCGCAGGGATGGGGCTCGCTGGTTTCACTATCACCCTGCCTGGTTGGGGCTCTCTGGGAACGGGGATGACCTGTCTGATGGTGGGTCTCTCCTCCTCTAGACTCCCTGACTGGCTTACATTTCCGGGTGCCCGGGCTCTCTGGTCCAGCAACATCCATGATCTCAGATTTAAGAGGCCCAATCTGTACTATATTGTTAACTCTGGGTATATAGGAATTTGAGTTTTAAAACCGTTTGTAGGAGATTTAGTTACAGGGCCTACTCTACTGCCAGGTAATGTCTATAGAAAGGCCACGTCTGCACAGCTTCCCTCTTCCGCAAAAGCCTATGCAAATGAAGCGTGGATTAGCATATTGCCATGTTTCATTTGCATAATTAATTAGGAGACTTTTTTGCGCAAAAAACCCCTCTTGTGCAAGAGCTGTTTTTTCTGAAAAAATGATGAACGGCTCTTGCGCAAGAGGGTTTTTTTGTGCAAAAAGGCTCTGTATAGACGGCACCTTTTTGCACAAAAACGTCTTGTGCAAAACCGGCTCCTAATTAATTAGGCAAATGAAGCATGGCAATATGCTAATCTGTGCTTCATTTGCGTAGGCTTTTGTGGAAGAGGGAAGCTGTGTAGACGTAGCCAAAGTGACTAATTCCATTGTATTGCCTTCCATATGGTTCAAATCACAAGCAGCAGATTCATGAAAGTGGTTCTAGTCACACAACGTGCTAAGGAGATGTCTTTTCCCAACTGTGTTCAAGGGATTTACATTTGGAACTCTCATTACCGCTAACTGGGAGATTATACATGTAAATTCCCAGCTCACCGGTGAACAAATACAAAAGTAAAACTTTACTTTGTGGAATAGCTTGTTTGGAGATGGTTTTCCCAAATGATTTGCTGACTAAATAAATAAGATGGTGGGCAGCTTCTAGAAGCTTCATTTTTCCTACATTATATACCAGTAATTTCTATTGCAGTAATAAATAAATGAGTTGATTGCTTGACTGAATACTTTGTTTTAGACTGAATCACTGAAAACAGTAGTGTAAAGACTTGGCAAAGTGAATAAACTGAAGCATTAGCCAATAATTCTCATTATCGAAGAAGGAGGAAATTAGAGTTGTAATTAAGGAAGAAAAAGCATGTTTTGAAAGGTGAAATATGAAAATGAGGTGCAGACACCTCATCAAGGCAGTTCCTAGAATGAGGAGCAACAGAGAAAGTTCTTCTGTGACAGACCTTCATATCAAACCTTCAAAGATGCAAAATGTAGTACCTTCTGAAATTGGATTGATAGGAGCTGGAGTTGGAAATGACCTATTGGAATATCAACGAGAGACAGAATGGTCTAATGACTGAACTGCTGGCAGGGTAGTAGGAATCCCTGAATTTGAATTTTGGCTCTGCTGATGACATGTTGGGTGGCAAATCACTAGAGATGGCATTTTCAAACCTGCACGTATGAAATTAGGAAGCTATTTCCATGCTTAGACACCTAAATAACAAACTTTGGCCTGACAACAGAAGTTGGCTGAATAAAAGATACTGCCTCACCTACCGTTTCTATCTAATATCCCGGGACTAGCCCAGGTACAATAACACTACAAACAAACTGTGGCCTAATTTTCAGGGTACTGTGGAGCTGCATTTCCTAATAGGACCACTTGGGCCCATTTTTATTTCTATGCCTAAATACAGAATTAGATGCTTCACTTCAGGAACTCATGTTTGAAAATGTTGGTCTCTGTCTCCTTTAAGAAGGAGTGCGCCTCTGACACCTCAGCTAACACTTAATAAGATTTGAAGAGAGGGCAACTGGTAAACAGGAGACCCTGACAACAAAGTGGGTCAGTCAGGAGATTTCAGGTGAGAATTAGAGCTCAGGAGAAGATGAGGAGTGGGGGGGACGACTGCAGGGGAGCAGAAGGCTGTCTGCAGGCTCTTCATGGGAAGAAGGAGGAATTATCAGGAAGCCACAACAGGTGCTAGCCTGTGCAGGTTCCTAAGCCAGAGAGCTGTGTCCACCGAAGGTTGGAGAGGGTTGAAGGCTGATGGGTGAGCTAGAGAGCTGAAGCAAGAGGGCCAGAAGGTTGAATGCTGAAGGGTGAGCTGGAGAGAGGTACCAGAGTGGAGCTCAGAGGTGGTGAGAGATGCTCTGCCTACACCAGAAGGCCTGAACCTGACCTGATCATGGGCAGCGGGTGTAACTGGTCAGGCGAGGCTCTGTCATTGTGACGTTTGGCAGTAACATTTGTGCTTTATTGTGTGCCATGCAGGCTCCTTAGATACCATAGAATCTGCATGGGCCATAGCAAAAGCATCTTTGAAGAGCTGCTTTTCCCCAGAGCAGCCTGAGTCTGGGGAGGGGATGGGAGGATGGCTGTGGTTGGACCAGGACTCCTCCAGGCAGATGAGGGGGTTCAGGATTTCTCCGGGTGGGGGGAAGGGTGTCTTGTGGCGCTGGCTGGGGGAGAGAGGGTTGCAGAAGTGGAGGGGTGTGGGCGGAAGGGGCAAAGTCGAGTTACCATTCCCAAAGGGGGCTCCAACTGCCCCCACACCACATGCCAGAGATTCTGGAATTGCACAGTACAGGGGAGAGTAAGCATGGCAAGAGATGCTGCTGGGAATGTGGTGACAGAGTATAGGGACTTGAAGACCGAGACTGCTATTTTCTAGATTAAGGTTGTGGGACTTATTTTCATCTGTTAGCCTCACAAGGGCATTATAGATACTTGGGTAGCTCTTGTGGACTCTTTCTGGAGTCACTGAATGTAAAGCTGAGGCCAGAGCAATTTTTGGAAATCACTGGAGAGTACCCCAGGCAGGGGCTGCCTTATAACAGACTGTCTCTACTTGACCTTTCCCATCTGGACCAGAATAAGATGATAGGGGTTTGCCTTGGTAGACTGGGACTGGAGTTCAGATATTTGTTGCACTTCATTTTAGGCACTAAAGGTTGAACTTCTCTAATTCTCTCTCTCGTCCAGAAGCATTCATTGTCCGAAAAAATTTTAGTTAGCTGAATGTCCACTTTTCATGGGTGTAGCCAAGTTTCCCTCAGTTCCATAAAGTTTGTTTACAGCCCGCAGTCCTAGCTCTCAGTGTTCTGTCTGTTATTCAGCCCTAATTTACACCTAAATGTCTAACAGCACAGTAAGCAGTGGAAGTGTTGGTAATGCTGCTAGACAATATTGACCTCCTGTGGTCCAGAAAATTCTCTCGTTTGGAACTGATCAGGTCCCGAGAGTTC
Organism: Pelodiscus sinensis; assembly: GCF_049634645.1. Classification (NCBI taxonomy): domain Eukaryota; kingdom Metazoa; phylum Chordata; order Testudines; family Trionychidae; genus Pelodiscus; species Pelodiscus sinensis. The sequence goes on from NC_134711.1 coordinate 315,687,395, forward strand.
TGGATTAGAGCAGTTCAACCTGTACTCCTACATCCAGGGCCTATGATTAGAGCCTACAATCATTGTAAATGATCTGTATCTCATGATCTTGCATCATTCCTGAAATTAGGTGATGTCACCTAGTAAGCATCTAGTTAGACCCTGAGTTAGTATCTTCAGCACTCACACAAAACAGAACAAGTCTTACTGATTATTATTAATGTACTTAAATGGGATCTTTAATATATTAAGCCTGGTACTATCACTGTGAAGTATGTAAGAATGATCAGTCCACTTTTACATGTGGAGGAAAAAGTAATTAAATGACTTGTCCAGAATTGCACAATAAATTAGTGACGCAGCTAAGAACAGAATCAACCAATTCTGTTTCCAGGTCTTGTGCTCCTAAGCACTAGACATAATTCCCTATCCACCTAAGGCATAAGGGCTGTAATCAAGATGTTTTACTTGATACTTAAATCCACTGTTGTCTTAACTTAAATCCACTGCCTTTCGGACTTGTGCAAGGTCAGGCATGTACACAATACACTACAGAGATAGTGGAGTCAGGATAGCTATCTTCACTTAGCTCTCCTCTCCTTTTCTTTTCTACCCATGGTAGAGACAGAAATTCATGTTTTATCTTTTTCGTCCTATAACTGTAGCTAGAATATTTTGTGATTTAAAGGTGTCCACTGAACAACTATATTCAAGTATTGTCCCTTATGTGCATTCTACACATGGGCATGCAGGTGCACCTTGGGTCTGAGTCTGGAAATTCTACAGTAGTGCTGGTTGGCCTGCACGTGTGCAGTAGATGGTCTCATGCTCCCAACAAAGGGCATAAGGGGTAGCCATGGCCGACAACTCTCCAGTTGTTTCTTCTCAGTGGGTGGCCTGAGTTGGAAGGAATCCTGCGTCCTCAGATTTGTCCAGCTTTTTTGATGGATCTTGTAAGTACTATTGTAAAGGAGTTTTTGTACTACTTAACCTGTTAGTACAGGTGGACTGCGTCTAAGACTGGCATGATTTTGCAGAAATACTTTAACGGAAAAGTTTTTCCGTTAAAAGTATTTCCGCAAAAGAGTGCCTAGATTGGCACGGATGCTTTTGCGCAAAAAGTGCTTTTGCGGAAAAGTATCCATGCCCAGTATAGACGTGCTTTTGCGCAAGAAAGCTCTGATGGCCATTTTAGCCATCGGGCTTTCTTGCGCAAAAAATTAAAGGTGCCTGTCCACACTGGCCCTCTTGAGCAAGTATTCTTGCGCAAGAGGGCCAGTGTAGACAGACACCTTAAAGTATTCTTGCACAAGAGGGCTTATCCCTGAGCGGGAGCGTCAAAGTATTTGCGCAAGAAGCACTGATTTTGTACACTACAAAGTCAGTGCTCTTGCGCAAATTCAAGCGGCCAGTGTAGACAGCTGGCAAGTTTTTGCACAAAAGCAGCCACTTTTGCGCAATATCTTGCCAGTCTAGACGCACCCTTGGAGTTTTATAGTATAGTTACCATAGATTGCTTTCCATGGCTGGAGTCTCTCTCCTCATGGTCTGGGACTATGCATCTCTTGCCCTTACTCCCACTGCATCAGTGACAGTCACCAGCACTGCCTCTATTGAATGAGATGCTCATCTCTGCAAATATTAGTTTCCTGTTTCCACCACATATTCACAAAGCTTATGAGTTTTGTCAAAGGAAACACCTGAATGTAGAAGGCTATGAGGCCCATCTCTGTTCTGGGCCAGGGAACAGTTTATCAGCCCCCCAAAATTAACAGAGCCCCTTCAAATACATGCTTAGGAGCAGAATCTACCAATCTAAGGACTCTTTCTGCAGGGCTTCCCATGAGAGTAGAGGACAGCTCAGTTGAAACCTCTCTACTATCATTGAAAGTAACCACCCTCCTTTTTCCCCCATCATTTTTGGGGGCCGTCCTACTTTCTTCACCAAAAATTGGAAGCTGATCATGACAGTTGGATCTTGAAAACACTCCATCAGGGATACCTTATAGGGTTCAAGGCTACCTTCTATAGTTCCTCTCCCTCCCCCTCACACTGTCTGTCCAGTCTCCCTTCAGAGAGCACTCTCATGAGGTGATTCTTTATTAAGAGGTGGATAGCCTACAGTAATGAGAGGCAATAGAGCATATCCTCACCTCAGCATCTGTTCCCCATATTTCCTAGCCCCCCAAAAAACGGAAGTTGGAGACCCATTTTGGGCCTTCAGTTACTCAACATTTTTATTTGAAACTGAAAATTCAGGATTAGCATCGATAATCCCTTCTATACGGGAGATCAAACCTACACCTCCATAGAACCTTAGTCTTGGTCTGTCCACAATTACTAAATCACTATTTGAATCCCTGGCCACAGGTTCCGTGCCTTACATATCCATGAAAGTTACATTTTAGTGACTTACACTTTGGCCAGGCGAATCAGTGAGTTGGGAGCTGTCATGTCAGAGCCTCCTTATGCATTGTTCACAAGGAAAAGATAACCTTTCACCTCCATCCAGAATATCTCTACCAGGGTCCTTTCTGATCTCCACATCATCCAAAATACAGTGTCCACTTGCCTGTTTTCCAAAATCCCATGCTTCTGCCAAAGAGAGGACACTTCACTCTCTCAATAGCCAATGTTCACTGGTATTCTACCTTCAGACCTATTTGAAAGTCATCCAACTGGCATAAGAACACAAGAATGGCCATACTGGGTCAGACCAAAGGTCCATCTAACCCAGTATCCTGTCTGTCAACAGTGGCCAATACGAAATGCTCCCGAGGGAGGGATCACAACAGGTAATCCTCATATGATCCTCCCCTGTCACCCACCTCCAGAGAGACAGAGGGTAGGGAGATACCATTCCTACCTGTCCTGGCTAATAGCCATTGATGCACCTAACCTCCATGAATCTATCTAGCTCTTTTTTGAACCCTGTTAAAGTTCTAGCCTTCACCACATCCTCTGGCAAGGAGTTCCACAGGTTGACTATGTTCTGAATCAAGAAAAAGTTCCTTTTATTTGTTTTAAACCTGCTGCCTATTAATTTCATTTGGTGACCTCTAGTTTTTATTGTGGAAATAAGTAAATAAATTTTCCTTATTTATTTTTCCACGCCAGTCATGGCTTTATACACCTCTATCATATCCACTCTTAGTCTCCTCTTTTCTAAGCTGAAAAGTCCAAGTCTTTTTAATCTCTCTTCATATGGGACCCGTTCAAAACCCCTAATCATTTTTGTTGCCCTTTTCTGAACCTTTTCCAATGCCTGGTGCTCCAGAAGAAAGGAACAGAAGAGATCATCATTAAGTGATCCATCTTCTGTTGCCCATTCCTTTCCCCATAATCATCAAAACAGAGGTTAGGGACACCATCCCTGCCCATCTTGGCTAAGAGCCACTGATAGACCTATCCTCCATGAATGTATCCACTTCTTTTTTGAACTCTGTCGAAGTCTTGGCTTCACAATATCCCTCTTCCTAGTGGTGTCACAGCTTACTCCATGAATAGGGTTGCCAGATGATTTCAACAAAAATACCGCACACACTTGACATTACATCACAATCTACATTACATCTTATGTAGAAAATACCGGACATTTATATTTTTTCAATTTGTTTCCCAAACAGAAAGCTCAAATACTGGACTGTCCAGTTCAAAACCGGATACCTGGCAACCCTATGCATGAGAGCCCAGGCCACATCTACAGTAACCTTCCAGGATGTCCCAATAAAAGATTTGTGCTGGATAACCACCTGGAGCTCCATGCACATGTTGGCTGTATGTGACCTGCTAATTCAGGCTTCTGCTGAGGATATGACATTGGGATTTGCAGGCATGGTGCACATAGGGATCACACTTGAAGTAAGGAATGCTACTTACTGTAATGGGAGGTTCTTTGAGATGTGTGACCCTGTGTTCCATGTCTGTATTCCATGACCCACCCTCCATCCCTTCTGCTTTGGTTCCTTCTGGTTATGCAACAAACAGGGGAACTGGAGAGGTGTTGGCCCGCATGGTCTCTATGCTCTCTTTCGAGAATACAAGGAGACCAACTACATTGTAAACGGGTCAACAGATACACCTTATTAGAATCCTTAGACTTGAGTACATGGTGTGCATGTGTACCTATGTGTGAAATACAAATACACGTCTCAAAGGACATCTTGTTTCAGGTAAATAACCTCCCTTTCTTCCCCCAGGAGGTGTATGTTCCTGCCTATGTATTATGCCCAGTTTATTTTTCTCATATCACATCTCTGTATACTATCTGTTAACTGACCCCTCCTCCCCAGATATCTCTTTCACCTAGTAATAAATTTGAAGTAGGTTATTTTTGTAACATGTATTTAACACTAATTAATAATAATTAACACATAGCACTTGACACTTTCTAATCACTACACAAATGTTAACCAATTACTCTTTGAGTTAGTGTAAATTAATATAATTGTGTTACTTTATATTCTGTTTGCATCTTTTGTTGATCAAGAATTAGTTCAAGTGACTTACAAGCTTTGATCAAAATAGTCATTAAGTGATTGAAAAAAAAAAAGGTGTTTTTATCCACTATTCCTTACCCCATCTCCAGTCTCTTTCTTGTTCCTCCAGCAATTTCTCTTTTCAGTATTCTTCTATACTAATGTCTTTCTGGTATTAAATTCTAGAAGTAGGATTGCTGATTGTGATCATGCAGCTGTCCTTGTGCAGACCAATACAAGACTCGGGGCCAGTTTTTCTCTCCTAAATATATGGTGCCAAGACTTCTTTGTTAATTACAGGTGTGTTAAAAAAATATTTCCTTTTTGGCCTGGTCTGGTGGTTAGATCAGGGAACCAAGACTCCACATTATATTCCTAGCTCTGACACTTTGATAAATCACTTAACCTTTTGTGGATCATATTCCCTACCAGTCAAATATGAATAATACTTGTCTATCTTCATTAGTGCCAAAGAGTCATGTACTCCAATCGATAGGCCATCAGGGCTGTGAATTGGAGAACTTTCTTGTCCTGTCTTTCCTGCTAAATTGCTGTGTGACATGGTTCAAGATACTTTTCTGATGCTTACCTCAGTTTCCCTGTAAGTAAAGTTAGGATAAGGCACATCAGCCTTTCTGAAAATTCACTGAGTTCTGTGTATGGGCAGGTGTAATAATACAACTGCTAACCATTATCACCCGTGCGTGTTAGCTACCTGTACGTGATTAACAAAGAAGTAATTGCCCGAATTTACAGCATAACCAGCGTGACACACCTGCTAAGGAACTTAGACAAAATTAACTTGAGTTTGTGGAATTTGTGGGCTGGATGAGCAGAGAAGGATTGCCAGACTGCATTTTGCAGGAACAGGTGCCAGGCACCAGCAATGCCCGTGGCAAGTGAGGTTTGACGGCATGGCTGATGACAACATGCTTCACAAGGCTGTAAAGTAAGGAGGGAGAATGCTGGCCAATGACTCACATATGTTGTGTTTCCTATTCATTGTGATGTGACTTCATGGCGCTTTGCTCTATGCAAAACTAATAATGACTATTATCATTAATGTGTTTATGAAGTCTTTTGAAATCTTTGGATGAAAGGCACTGTGTGCAGCAGCCTTGAAAACTTGCAGGGAAATTAACCCGCCGGGCACAAAAGCTACTTTCCAATCCTCTCCCATGATGGTAATGGGAAAGGGAAAATGAACTAGTGTTATTTTGCTGTCCCTTTGTCAAGCTGGAGGGTAGAATTTTGCCTGACTGACATAAGTGCAAAGAATTATGTTTTCAAATGAGACGCAGTATTACTCTCCACCAGTTTGTTGGATCCTTCCTAACCACACTTTTCAATCCTGTAGCAATGGTAAATATGATAGAGCATCTCAGGACTGCACTGTGCTGAGTTGTCCTACAGAGATTTCAACCCCCAACCATCGGACAGTATTGGTAAATCCACCTGTCAGAAGTTGATGCATGTGGAATAACAATGATTAGAAGGAAATTCGAATGGAGAACCAGTCCTGTGAAAAGGATTCCATCTTCTGAAATTCCTTCATTGGAGGTGATGGCTCCTAAATTGGAATAACAAGAAGAGACTTTCTTTTTAATAAGGATTATTCCCTTTCTATTTTGCTATTTTTATCTCTGCATTATTCTCCCCTGTAGGCATTTTACCTAAGGAAAATATACTGCCTGCTGCATAAGCTTGAGCTATAATTGAAAGTTAAGCTTTGGACACAGTAGGGGTTGTGCTGATTAATCAGTCCCTAGCATCTTTCAGTGCTTTCTGATTATCACAGGGAGAAGTCCTAAAATAAGTCCATAGAAAAATCAGAAATCAATTCATGGGCCTTTGCAGTCTTTTTACAGATAATTCATATTTTAATAAACTTGGTTTGAAGTTTGACTCGCTTGGGGGATTTTATCAGGAAGAAGAAAAATGGTTTTATTTCTTTTGCCACTGAAGACAGCTGGGGGCAGATTATTCAGCCAACAATTTCAGGATCGGCTATAAGAGCTAGGCTGATTTTCACCCACGATAGTAGGCAAACTAGGGAAATGTGGTCTGGATCAGCAGTCCTCAGCTGAGGGTCCGTGGCTCGATGGGGCCCACCCTCTCAAGCACCGGGGGAGTGAGGAGGCTGGGCCTGGCTGGGCCACTCAGCATGCCCGGCCTCCCCCCTCCTCTGGTGCTCCAGGGCTGGAGAGGCTTGGGTTGGGTTGGGCTGGGCTGCGTGGAGCACTGGGGAGGGAGGAAGCAGTGCATGGTGTGCCACCCAGCCCAGGCTCTCTAGACCCGCAGCACTAGAGGAAGAAGACGGGCGCACCAGGTCTGGCCTCCTCAGAGGGTGGGCACTGGGGGCAGCAACACCCCGCCCCCAGAACACCTATAGTAGGCAGATTTGGGAAGGCAGAGCCTTCCCCCACCTTACATACCCGACACCTGTGGGCCCCGCCCTCTAGCCAAGTCCTGGGCAGGAAGGCAAAGCCAAGCAATGCGGGGCAGCTGCTCTTCTGGCTGGTGGTGCCAGGGAGTGGGCAGTCATGGCTTCCCCCTTCTGCTGCTGTTGCCCAGAGTTGTGCCTGCTCCTCAGTTTACACCCCCCCCCCCCCCCCGACAGCTCACACGGGAACCTTCCCTAGAATCAACATGAGGCCAACAGACACTTGATGCTGATATTGGTCTTCAAGCCACAAAATCACCACTGCTTTATACTTTATATATATATATATATATATATATATATATATATATATATATATATATATATGATGGTTACATGCATGGTGTCAATCCCTTCACATGTACTAAATTTCTGGCTTTGTCTTCGATGATTGTGGCAGTCATAGAGCCATTTAAACTAAGCCACATACCTGATCTGTGACAGCGTTTCTCTTTTCTCTGAACACTTTATTATGTCTAATTTCACTCCAAAACATATGGCTTTCCTCTTCCTTGGTACAGGTGTGTGTCATGATCACCCCTCATCCTCTTATCAGCCAATATTAGCTGAAACAAAAAACAGGACTATGTAGCACTTTAAAGACTAACAATATGGTTCATTAAGTGATGAGCTTTTGTGGGCCAGATCCACTTCCTCAGATCAAATATTAGGGTCTTGTAATGTAGGGCTCTAAATATCCTACTTTTAAAGACTGCCATTCTGGGATGGATGTGGTCCCTGGCTATAATATATGACACCAGTTACATAAAAGACTGCCTCAGCTGAGTGAGTAAATAATATTTAAATATTAAGGTAAAACAGTCTCCAGCCGTGCTGTCTTCTGGGGGAAACCTCTGGGTTTAAGGAACAGTGTAGGGTTCCAAGTGATGGAACATTAACATGCTTACACTTGTCAAAAGCTCTCTCATATACCTGCTAATATAACTGAACAGCAAACACAAATTCTCAGTTCAGGGCAAGTGTACCAGTATTTCCTACCTGTGGTTCACCAGCTTCAGGCTACCCTCTCCTCAACTACCACATCACTTGGGCAGATACATGGGCATCTTTTGCCATCCTGATCGGGGATGGGGAGGAGGTTCCCAGGCTGCACAGTTTCCTGCCTACACCATGATATTCCAAAGAAGCCAGACTGACTAAACACGCCAGCGCCAGAACTTTGCCTTCTTTCCCGAGTCTGTGAGCATCTGTAATTGCTATCAGTTACAAGGTACCAATACAGCCTTTTCAAAGCAAGCCCTTTTTTCAAGTAAAGTGTTACAGAGAAAACCAATAAAAAGAACCTACACTCATGCCAATAAGCTGTCCAGAGATCACCCACCTCCAACAAAGGCTTGAAATCCTAAAAAGGGGGTTTTCTATTATTATAAGTTCATAATAGCCTTAGATCAGAACAAGCAACCCCGTGAATAGTTCAACCTTTCTTCTATACAACTTGGGCCTTTGATTGTCATTTTCTGGGAACAAGCAATCAGCAGCCAATGGTCCTTCCTCAGGGTGTAGATTCAGAAGCCTTGGTTTTTGCATAACCAGAGGTGGGACTTTGCAGTCACCTTCCTCTGGAGATCTTCCAGGCAATCACTTGAGGTTGTTTGTCCCAGTGTTGGTCTGGAACATTGTTCGGTATGGTCCTTTGAAGTTCATAACACACCTCAGGATTCCCATGCTGTCTCCCCACCAGAGAAGTTACATACCCTCTGCTTTTAATACAATGGAGTCCGAAGATACTTAAGTTTAATTCAGTGAGGTTTTTCAAGGATATTGCAGGAAATTGCCTTATCTGTCACTGCTGTCTCTGTCATTTAAACACTTGCCTTGACAGAAAATTGGATGCTAGGACATGTTGCCTTCAGGAATAGGTATTGTCTATCACCTTGCTGCTAATCTGTTTGATTAGTGACCTGCAACATAAGTCAGCTATGAAAGGCCACCCATCCTGCTGCACCAACAAGACTACACATTGCCTAGCACGCCTTGTGGAGGTGTCACACGTTCTTGCAGGTTTTTATTTTGGGGATTGATGTCCGTTTGTCTTCTAAGCTGAGACTCATGAAACAAATCACTTCCGTTGTCATCCACTGCCATTGTCATCTGCTACCAAAAGGCAACATATTTACTCCACCAACAGCACAGCTCCCCCCTCTCGCCCCACACGTGTGCACAAAACCGGAAATGCAATGAAAAGAAAGACTGGGAGCTTCAGTCTGCTGTCAGTTCCACTAATGGAAATGGGGAGCCTTGTCCATTATAAGCATCTAAGTTGCACCATCCTAAGCGAGAAAAAATGTCACTGTGAAATGCAATATGGAGGGGTATAGCAGGCCCTGTTGCCTTATGCCTCTTCTCAACTGCACCAGCAGCTCGGAGACCTTTATTCTAGTAAACTACCCAGTGTACTTTAGTTACAATGTTGGTTCCCTCCACTTTTGTGCACTGTACATATTTCCTTCCTGTGCCTCTTTCTGTTAGCTGTGTAATAGCTTAATTGGCTTTCTAGCTCTCCTCCACTCATCAATTAGGTACAGCTCTTCTTAACCAGGTCAGTTCTGTAGTATTTAATGGGCGATGCAGTGACCAAAGTGCTGGCTTAGCTTGTTGCCTAATGTCACAGGGAATTAATCCTGCAGCCTTTATTCACATGAGCAGCTTTGTATGGACTCTAATACCAGGTGTAAACTAGACCTGGAAGGTTGGCTTAAGGTATGCAACTCCAGCTATGTAGACTACGCAGAGGTTGGCACCCTTCCCATATGGGAGGCCAATGGGAGCAAATGCTCCCGTCAGCTTCCCTTACTCCTTGCAAGAGCAGGAGTACCAGCCACCAGTGAGGGCGCCCTCTGAGTTTGATTTAGTGAGTCTTAACTAGTCTTGCTAAATCTTATACTGGAAGATCGATTGTTGCAGCATCGATCTTCCACTGAGTGAAGACAAGGTCGAAGTGGGTACGGTACTGTAGAATCAGGCTGTTGGTTTGCTATTCAAACTGTATCCCAGACTGTCGTGCAGCGTTACCTTGCCCTCTTGAGTTGAAAAATAAAGAGTCGAAGTTTCTATTAGCTGGCATGGGAGAAGAGAAAAGTTTCCAGAGTAGATTTGAGAAGGGATTGTGTGTGGAGATGAATATGATGAAAGACCCTGACTGGAACAGAACCACAAGGTCTTAGAGCAAGGAAGAATATTCCGGAATGCACTAAGCCTCTTGTGCAGAATGAGATAGAGCGTGAGGAAGGACAGAAGGGAATCTAGTAGTAGTTATACTGCTAGAATGGGGATGAGAAACCCCAGGTTGCTCCTGCAGGCACTTAGGAAGTCTATGAGGGCCTTTAAGGGCATGGAGAACAATTTTGACCTGGATACAAAAATGAAGTAATGGGAAAGTATGAGGCTGATGTGATTGTTCTTTACATTCTGTATGTGCTAGAGACATAGGGCCTGGGGAAGCTTGCCTAGAAAAAGTGAGGAGGGCATTAATGAAGACTTCAGCAGAGGTGAAGTAAGACACAAAGAGTAACGGATAAAATGTAATAATGTAGAAGAGAAATGCCAAGGGCCAAATTCCCTGCTGACGTAACTGAAAACAGTGTTGCTACAGCTGGGATTTTGGTCCTACATAAAAGTGAAATCATAATTGCACATCCAAAGAGATGTGCTGGAAATTCACTTACGTCAGATAATAAAAAAGTTCCTCCTATTAAAAGAAATAAAACCCAGTTAGAATCTTTTGGGGGTGACTTTGTATTTGAAAGCATCAGCTTACAAGAGCAGAGGGAGAGTATAAGCTGAGAAATGTTAAATCTGTAAAGGCTGAAAAGCACTGGGAATCCAAGCCCTGTGTTCCTGAGGAATGCATGTGTGAAGTTTGCAAATTTATGGGGCTTTGTTGACATACTGTATGAGAAACTTGAGTTTTTCAACACTTTTCTGTTAGAAAAAGCAAATAAAACTCATCTGGTGGGAATTCACTCTGTTTCCTGATAGGTTCTTTTTTTTTCCCCCTCCTGTTTCTTATTTCGTGGTTAGTGATGGTAATTACAGACCCTGCTTGTACCTTGTGGATTCTGACTGCGCTGAAGAGCTTTATTGGCATGTGTGAGTCTCCTTGTATAAGATTGTTAAATAACCGGTCTTCAGTGAGCATTGTTGCAGCATTCTTGATTAGATGAAAGCAGCCTCCCCTCCACCCCATTTTTTGCACAACATAGTAACTGCTTTTCCTCACACACTTTGTCCCCCTAAGGGACCATAAACCATGATTTAGATGTTCATTATAATGTCTCCCAGTAGCACTGCTATAGTGAATGGGCCTGTTTTTAAGGTGTTTTAATAAATGTCATAACAAGCTTGTAACATCTAGGACTTTGTACCTAAGTGCTTAGCCTTCGAGTCATATAAAGAAAAGGTATGAGTGCAATTATAGTCCTAACAAAGGGTAACAAGAGTCTTTTGTTTTTAAAAAGGAAAACAATGCAATACAATTTTCATAGACCAAAAGAAGTGAGCAATAACGAAATCTTTGTAAAGTCATCTGTCCCGTCCAGTGATCAGTGTACGATTTTTTTCTTACACTGCAGCCAGAACTGCTTTTGTTTGGTACAGTTTAAAATGGCAGAAATGAAAGGGGATTCTACCAGTTCCTTACCAAAAGTATTCCGCACTATTAGGAAATTCTTGAAAATCCCCGTGAGTATAGCCAAAGTATATCATTTTGCTCTTAGACAATTTCTCCTCCTCACTGGTGTTTACTCCTCTCAGGCCCTCATTCATAGAATCATAGAGCTGGAAGAAACCTCAGGAGGTCATCAAGTCCAGCCCCCTGCCCAAGGCAGGACCAATCCCAACTAAATCAACCCAGCCAGGGCTTTGTCAAGCCGAGACTTAAAAACCTGCAGGGATGGAGATTCTACCACCTCCCTAGGTAACCCATTCCAGTACTTCGTCACCCTCCTAGTGAAATATAGTTTTTCCTAATATCCAACCTAGACCTCCCCCACTGTAACTTGATACCATTGCTCCTTGTTCTACTGTGAACAGCCTTTCTCCATCCTCTTTGGAACCTCCCTTCAAGAAGTTGAAAGCTGCTATCAAATCCCCCCTCACTCTTCTCTTCTGAAGACTAAACCAGCTCAGATCTCTCAGTCTCTCTTCATAGGTCATGTGCTCCAGCCCCCCAGTCATTTTGGTTGCCCTCCCCTGGGTCCTCTCCAGTGCATCCACATCCTTTCTATAGTGGGGGGCCCAGAACTGGACACAATACTCCAGAAGTGGCGTCACCAGAGCCAAATAAAGGGAAATAATCAATTCTCTAGATCTGGCAATGCTCCTCTTAATGCAACCTAATATGCCATTAGCCTTCTTGGCTACAAGGGCGCACTGTTGATTCATATCCAGCTTCTCATCCACTGTAATCCCCAAGTCCTTTTCTGCAGAACTGCTGATTAGTCAGTTGATCCCCAGCCTGTAACCATGCTTGGGATTCTTCTATCCCAAGTGCAGGACTCTTCACTTGTCATTGTTGAACCTCATCAGATTTCTTTTGTCCCAATCATCAAATCTGTCTAGGTCACTCTGGACCCTGTCCCTGCCCTCCAGCATGTCTACCTCCCACCCCCCCAGTTTAGTGTCATCTGCAAACTTGCTGAGGGTGCAATCCATCCCCTCATCCAGGTCATTAATAAAGATGTTGAACAAAACCAGTCCTAGAACCGATCCTTGGGGCACTCTGCTAGAAACCGACCACCAACATGACATCAAGCCATTGATCACTACCCATTGGGCCCGACAGTCTATCCACCTTACAGTCCATTTATCCAATCCATACTCCCTTAACTTGCTGGCAAGAATATTGTGGTAGACTGTATCAAAAGCTTTGCTAAAGTCAAGGTATATCACATCCACTGACTTTCTCATATCCACAGAGCCAATTACCTCATCACAGAAGCTAATCAAATTGGTCAGGCACGACTTTCCCTTGGTGAATCCATGTTGACTATTCCTGATCACTTTCCCCTCTTCCTCTGAAGCACATGCTTAATTTTAATCAGGTAAGTACTCCCATCCATGCTGAGTAAAACACTTAACTATGTGCTTAACTCACTGAGTTCAACATGCTTAAAGTTATGCTTGTGCTTAAGGGTTTTGCTGAATTGGGACCTTAGATATTTAATGACCCATATATAACAAAATCTGTGATGGAAACAAAGTCTTCTTTTCATATTCTGTGTATTCTGCTTCCCCCCACCCCCCCCCCCCCCCCAAAAAAAACAGGAAAAAATTCTGCTGAGAGGGAAAAAAAAAGGATCAGGGCCAAAATGCAGTCGCAGCCCCTTTAATTCCTGAGCCGCTCCCCCAGCCAATGTGAGCTGCACCGCATATCCCAAGCAACTTCTGTCGGGCACCTGAACCAGGCCTCAGGGAAATAAGAAAATAAGAAAATACCAGACGTTTTAGAGGCAACCCCAGCTTTACAGACAAATTTAGGTGTTCCTATGAAGTCAGTGGGTATTTTGCCATTGATTTCACTGAGTCCAGGATTTTACCCATGGAGATGGTGGGCCTAACATTTTTTGATTACATCAGATTTAATGCCAGCATAAAAAGGGGGGGGGGGCAGCTCCATGTTACTCAAGATACGTTATTCTAGTTTACAAGAGATCAGAATTGGGCCCAGAGTTCTTGCCACTACCAACTACACAATAAGAGTCGAAGGGTATGTCTAGACTACATGGCTGTGTCGACGGAGCCATGTAGTCTAGACACACCCTAAGATCTAAATCCTAAGAAAATCCAGGGTGTGGTTCCAACAGAGCCACAGTGGCAGACTCATAGGTGTCTCCTCCCATTTGTTCTAGTTCTAGATGCATCTTTTCACTGCCAATTACTGGCCTGTTTGATCCACTTGTGTCCCTTCCATTGGAATGCGCATGTAGAAAGGGAGCTAACAGTAAAATGCCATCTCTGAACCACCACTTTGTGCCTTGGTATTGTAGGTTATCAGAACATGTATGTAGGAAGCAATGCAGGAACTTAGATGGAGTGCATTAGTAGGAGCATTGCCAACAGATCTGGGGAAGTGATTACTCCCCTTTATTCAGCGCTGGTGAGGCCACATCTGGAGTACAGTGTCCAATTCTGGGGCCCCCGTTACAGAAAGGATGTGGACACGTTGGAGAGAGCCCAGTGGAAGGCAACAAAAATGATTGGGGGCTGGAGCACAGGATTTAGGAGGAGAGGATCAGGGATTTGGGCTTATTTAGTCTTCAGAAGAGAAGAGTGAGGAGGAATTTGATAGCAGCCTTCATCTACCTGAAGGGAGGTTCCAAAAATGAAGAGAAGCTGTTCTCAGTGGTGATAGATAACAGAATGAGAAGCAATGGTCTCAGTTTGCAGTGGGGGAGGCCTAGTTTGGATATTAGGAAAAACTATTTCACTAGCAGGGTGGTGAAGCACTGGACTGGATTACCTAGGGAGGTGGTGGATACTCCATCCTTAGAGAATTTTAAGTCCCGGCTTGACAAAGCCCTGGCTGGGATAATTTAGTTGAGATTGGACCTGCTTTTAGCAGGAGATTGGCCTTGATTACCTCCTGAGGTCTCTTCCAACCCTAATCTTCTATGATAAATCTAGAGTGACTTCACCAAAATAAACCAAATTACATCTGAATTTACAATGGTGCAAATGAGAGCAGAATTAGAGCCTTGTGATACATCAAAACATATGGTGGCTTACACTCAGTTTGGTATTTAAGTATTTACTATTAAACTCAATATGGCAAGACTTAGAAATGCCCCTTTGTGCTTGTGCATATATATTCTATTTGGAATAGTCACAGGATCAAAATCCACACTCGTGAAGCTATGAAGCAGTGGTACCGTCTCTTATGTGCCAAGTTCTCAGCTTCATTCCGTACCATAACATTTCAAAAAATGAAATGCAGAGGAGCATCTGTCTCTGCAGACGTCTTTTTCTGGGCGCTTTCTAAAACTCACCAGCTTCGCTTCATTCTTCTAATCACCAGCACTCTAATGGCCTGCATTCCTGGACACTTTCTTGTTCTTTCTTTCCTATTCCATCTCTCCAACCTAAAATACTTCATAAAGACCTTTTTTTTTTCTTCCAGGTGCCCAAACTAGTAGGTGGAATAATGATTACTTTAACAGGGAACCATCATGAGGATGTTCAGAAGCAAAGGTTTAGTTTGCAATGCAGATCTATTATTTATAATGTGGTCTGGATTTATAGAACAGACCTGACTGATGAAGATCTAGGAGGAGGACTATTACATACATGCCAACAAAATATACATTGTTTCATTTTTATTTATGTATTAGTAAGCCAAGACCTGGTGAAATGGGTCAAATTGACAGTGTAGAGTTTGAACTCCAATCTTCATAGAGCAGATACAGCAGGAAACTTGTACAAACCAGGTAGTGTGCAGGAAGTTTCTTTTCAGATCTGAAGTGTTCAGTGCTGTCTGAAAATTAGGTTCCTGTGAGGTGTTTAGAAGTGGGTTGCATTCAGTACAAGTCACCCAAAATTGCTAGTTGCTTTTGAAAATCTCAGCTACGCTCACATTTCAGACATACTAATGGTAGTCAATACTACAATGCTAGTCAATGTTTGGGGGGGGAGAGGTTTACATCTTTGTTTGTGTGTTTATTTTAATCGCTGTGCCGAACAGCAGCTCTTTTAGCAGTTGCAGTTATAAAGGAGACATATAAGGAATGGTTTGGGACACAGATATTTAATACTTTATCAATAGTTGTTCTGAGTGGGTTCCTGCTACTCCATTAGATACCCTTCTTTTGTAAGTTGTAAGATTGAATAAAAAGCTTAAATTAAAAAACCCAACCCTCTTCTGTTCTAATGGGATCAGCTCAGGTCACATCTCTTTTATACTCTCTTTCAGATTATTCCAATCTGATCCCCACACAGACACTGTTATTTTAATGTTGAAGACTCAGACAAAAGTGCCATGGATGTGAAAGAAAGAAAACCGTACCGATCGCTGACCAGGCGCCGTGACACCGAGCGACGCTACACTAGCTCCTCGGCAGAGAGTGACGACGCCAAAATACCCCAGAAGTCTTATAGCTCCAGTGAGACGCTGAAGGCTTACGATCAAGACTCCAGGCTGACCTACAGCAATCGGGTCAAAGACATGGTGCACCAAGAGGCCGATGAATTCTGCCGAACGGGTAAGTAGCATTCACCAGAGGCTGTTATCTGCAGTTTGAGTTAATCAGCTCTGTGCTGAGGTCCAGAACTAGGTAAAGGAATAACTCAAAGCTCTAAAGGGTTCTGAGACATACAGAGAGGAATGTCTTCACCACAGAGTCATGAGAGAAAACGCTAGAGGAGGGTCGACAGGGCTTTGCTGGAAGGAAGCCACTGCTTATTGGGTGCATATGTAATGACATCCCTGGGCAGTTTGTTGGCAGTAATTTTGAACCTGGGATGTCTTTGAGCTTGAGTATTATGGCAAAGTTTTGACCATGCTTTTGCTGGACAGTGTTTGCCTCAGAGGCTCGCTGTGGTCCCACACACAGCCCCCTGCCCTTTACTAGACGCAAGGGTCACAGCCTGCTATGCCCTTCTCATCACAGGCTTTTCTGCAGTATGGGTGTAACCCCTGCACAGTTCTGGTCTCCCTTCTCAGGGCAGACTCTGTAGTAGCATGGGGAGGGTTGTGGGGGAACCCAGGCGCACCCACTACTACAGGTTCTGGCCCAGGGAGCAGCAACAGACTGGGTTTGATCTACTCCCAGTCTGGCAACTACTTCCCTGGCCCACTTCCCAAATGATCCCTCCCAGTATCTTTCCTCTGGTACCTGAGCAGGCTATCCAGCTCTTCCATAGCACTCTGCCCTACTTGCGGAATTAGCTTTCACTCAGACACAGCTCATTCTCAGATCTTGGGCTCCTTCCCTCCTCCAAACTCTTCTCATGCTAGTAATTGCAGAGAAGCCCTTTTAACCAATATCAAATGGCGTCTTAATTGACCCCCAGGTGCTCTGATTAGTCCTATTCAGTTGTCTCCAGAAACCTCTCAATTGTCTCCAGCTGCTTCAGTTGGTGTGACTGATTCCAGAAGGTTCCTTCTGGTTCTGGGTTAGCCCTCGTTAGTTCACCCTGGCTGTGTCTAGACTGCATCCCTTTTCCGTAAAAGGGATGCAAATTAGACCTATTGCAATTGCAAATGAAGCGGGATTTAAATCCCCCCCTGCTTCATTAGCATAAAAATGGCTGCCGTTTTTTTCCGGCTCGGAGCTTTGCCGGAAAAAAACGCCAGTCTAAATGCGGATCTTTCGGAAAATAAAGCCTTTTCTGAAAGATCCCTTATTCCTTAAAGGGATCTTTCGGAAAAGGCTTTATTTTCCGAAAGATCCGCGTCTAGACTGGCACTTTTTTCCAGCAAAGCTCCAAGCCAGAAAAAAGCGGCAGCCATTTTTATGCAAATGAAGCGGGGGGGATTTAAATCCCAGCTTCATTTGCAATTGCGATGTGTCTAATTTGCATCCCTTTTACGGAAAAGGGATGCAGTCTAGACACAGCCCCTGAATACAGAGACTTACTCTATCTTTTCCCTGAATTGAAAGACTGGGTTCAGTAGCATGGGAGCATTTTTACAAGCTCTACCCGGGAGAGGGAGATGAAAAGCATAGATAATAACTGTTAACAGTGGAGCCCAGACAGTCTTAGGTTGGAAGAAGCAGGATTTTCTGTCAATCCAGGAAAGTGTGAAAAGGGCAAGCAAAGTGAATGGAACGTGCAATTGATGAACAGGAAAGTTGACATAGTACATCTTGCGCCTCTTATAGGAAGCAAAATGCAGGACAATGTAGCACTTTAAAGACTAACAAGATGGTTTATTAGATGATGAGCTTTCGTGGGCCAGACCCACTTCCTCAGATCAAATAGTGGAAGAAAATAGTCACAACCATATATACCAAAGGATACAATTAAAAAAATGAACAAATATGAAAAGGACAAATCACATTGCAGAACAGAAGGAGGATGCGGGGGGGGAGGGGGAGGAAGGAAGGTAAGTGTCTGTGAATTGCTGATATTAAAGGTAGGGAGAGTGGGATGTTTGTGAGTTAATGGTATTACAGGTGATAATTGGGGAAACTGTCTCGGTAATGGGTGAGATAGTTCAAATTCTTGTTAAGTCCTTGTTGGCAAGTGTCGAATTTTAACATGAATGACAGTTCAGAGGATTCCTCTTGGAATCCTCTTGGATTCCACAAGGCATTTTTCAGTGGTTTCGTCTCTTTATCCCTGTTTGTTTGGCTTAATATAGCTGTAGTGTAAATATTGTACATACTGGTATGGAGAATTCAAACCCCTCCTTTGTCACTGAGGGGCTCCCTTTGCCCTGGGGCCAGGCATGCCCTCCAGTCTCCAGGTTTCAAACCTTGCGGCAAGTCCTTGCCAGTGAGCAACCCACACTGCAGTTATCTAAAGTGTTTGGGAGAGGCTCCCATAAGAGAGCACAGCCAGCTTTTCCTGTTTTTTAGCCAGAAGAAAGTCGGACGGTTGTCCTAATGGAAGAACTCTTAAACAGGATTCAAAGCCAAGTCACTCATATTCAGCACTGAGCACGTTGGCCTCGGTGCAAAATGCTCTTCTGACAATGCATGTATCTCAGCACCACCCTCTATTGCCAGTGCCAGAAGAAACATAAGAAGCAGTGTTCCAAGAGAGGACACTCACTGGTGCCAAAGAAAGGCAAGCAAGGGCAAAGCAGTAGAATGTAGCTCATGTTGGGCCATTCCTCCATCCCCAGTCCTGTGGTGGCATCATCCACTCCTTCCAGAATGTCAAATCCAGGGCCGGACACTCCTTCCCCCATACCAGGAAGACATTGCAGCACCAATGGAATCATGGTCCCTTCAACGGAATCCCTTCAATGGTCTTTATAGTAGCCAGGGACTTATCATTCCCATTATCGTCGACCCTGATTGGACAGATGTCAGCTCCAAAGAGCCTGAGCTGGAGAAAGAATGATGCTCTGAGTTTCTTCCCTGCAATGTGGCATTCAGTACCTTCCAGGGTCAAGCCAACCCTGTTTTCTTCTATAAGACTGTCAACAGTCTGGATCCATTTCCCAGACCCTTGGCACTAGTCGGCAGAAGTAAGGGGTACTGCTCCCCTGTGGTCACCTCAAGAGGATTCTGTCTGAGTCTAGGGTAGAGCCCTACATCCATCCAAAGAAACAACTGGTACCCATCTCACCTGCCACTGGACCCCAGTGTAAGTGCCCCCACCATTGCCTGGTGGACAGTGACCTATGCAATAGCCATTTTGGAACCCATGGGAATTTCCCACAGTAGTAGGCTCATATTCTCACTGGTCATACTTGGTTGCTTCTGAGATAGAGCTGCTGCATTGCTCTGCTCAGCACTGGATTCTGACTCCAGGACTGAACCTGGTACTGATACCCAGAACGTGGACCTCATGGAGCTAGTTGAGGCTGAAGGGGCCTTTTCCTCCTTCTCCTCGGATGATGCTCTCTCAGGACTGAGCAGTTTGCTACAAGATGACTTTTTTGGATCCCAGAAGGAACTTCTAAAGAGGATAGCGGCTAATGGGGCTAGTGATTGAGGAGCTCAAGAAACAGCCTCATGGACATTCTGGTTGGAGAAGCTACATTTAAGATGGCCCTACCCATTTACGAGGCAGTAATGTGTCCATTCAGAGCTCTGTGGCAGACCACATTTTCCTAATCACCTTTATCTCAAGAAACTGAGGTGCCTCATCATCTTCCTGGTCTCCATTACCCCTACCCTGAGTCCAGGGAACTGGACTTAAAGAATGCTTATTTTCAAATTTCCATTTTCTGTGGCAAAGAAGATTTCTTTGGTTTATAGTAAACCAGACTGATTACCAATTCACTATTCTCCCTTTTGGCCTGTCTGCAGCCCCTAGGTGTTTACAAAATGCATGGCAATGGGAGCAGCCTTCCTCACAGTCTACCCATGCCTCAACAACTGGCTGATCAAGAGTCTCTCAGAGACCCAAATACAGAACAGCATCAAGTCTAAGCCACTTTTCAAACATTGGACCTGTCAATACATGAATAAAAGTCAACGCTCAGTACAGAGAACAGAGTTTATCAGGACAATGCTGAACTTGACCCAGGGTCAGAATTTTCCTTCTGAGGCTCGATTCCAGTCAATGCCAGACCTCATGTCCAAGGTTATGCGGGCCACCTGAGCACAACAGCCTAGGTTTGCCTAAAGCTCCTGGACATATGACAAAGTGCACTTACATGGTCTGGCATTCAAGGCTGCACATCAGGACACTACAGATTTGGTCAACTTCAGTGTACTAACCAGCCACCACTCGAATTCAGTACTTACTGTTGCAGATCCAAACCTTGACTCTCTCGGCCAGTGGAAGGACCTTCAGTCAGCAATGGCGGGCATTCCTTTTGTCAAACCCCCCAAGGTGGTGTTATGTGTGTCACACATAGGTTGGGGAGCCCAATTTGTTAGCCTCAGAACACACGTCCTATGGTCCCAGGAAGAACTCTTTGTAGCATATTAATTTCAGGGAGCTCAGAGCAATATGCTTAGTTTGCCAAGCGTTTCCTTCCCAGTTGACAGGCAAGTTGGCACTAGTAATGACAGATAACAGTGGCCAGGTTCTACATCAACAAACTGAGAGAAGCATGCTTTTCTGCTCCGTCTCACGAGACCATCTGTATAGAGGATTTCCATATGAAGCACTAGGTCCACCTTGAGGCTTCTCATCTTCTGGGAGTCCAGAACACCCTGGCAGATCACCTCAGTAGATCTTTCTCCTTTCACTACAAGTCTCCCTTCACCCAGAGGTCACCACACCCATCTTCAGAAGATGAACATCTCCCCAGGTAGACCTGTTCACAACTGAGCAGTATAGGAAAAGCCATCAGGTTTGCTTATGACCATGAGCACAGCCTGGGCTTCCTTTCAGACAGTATCCTGCCACCATGGACAGCATCCCTATTCTATACATTTTCTCCAGTTCTTCTGGTACAAAAAGTCCTTCTAAAATCAAATGGGACAAGGCAAGAGTTATTCTCACGCCTTTGCTAACACTGGTTTAGCAAGTTGCTAGATTAATCAGTAGTGCTTCCACTACTGTCCCCACTCCATTCAGATCTGACCTCACAAGATCATGGCCATTAGTCTTCCTGCACCTTCCTTCACTTGTCTGCATGGAAACTCCATGGCTGAACCTAGAGGAGCAAGCTTGTTTGGAACAAGTTTAATAGGTCTTGTTGAGCAGCAAGAACCTATCTATGGTTACCCACCTTGCCAAGCAGAAGCAATATGTTTATCCCAACAAGGCCTTGCTTTGACTCAGTCTTCCCTTCAGTCTGTTCTAGACTACTTGCTCCACCTAAAACAACAAGGCCAGGCCCTCGCATCTATCAACCTAGGCTAGTGAGTAAGCCACATGAGTGGCCCATCTTCATCTCAGTAGGCCACAAGATTGTGGTAACCAAGATGGTCACCCAAGATAGGGTAGTTAGTTTTGCTAACAGTGCTAAATGGCATTATCGCATATGTAGAATTTGTTAGGTGTGCCATTTGAACCGCAAATGCAGAGGGAGCACACAGCTCTCAGAGTCAATGTGTGCAATCAGCATGCACTTCACTTTATGTGCCCTTGGTTTACGTGCATATCACGGTAGGAAAAAATTATATGGATGGAATATGGCATCCCTGCACATGGACATCAATAAACAAAGTGTCTCATGGGTCTCACACAGAACCTCAATGGGCCACAGGTATCCTGCAGGCCGCTGGTTGCCCATCATTGATCTACTCTCTTAAGGGGTTAGAAATTTCCAGAAATAATGTATGCAGCACATACACACCTTACATGGCATGGGCATGAATGCTACACTTTGAAGAACAACAGTTAAGGAAGATCAGTAACTATTTTATTATAAATAATTTTCTTTTTTTCCCTTTGTGCTTGAAACATCCTATATCCTTAGGATTGGCATAGCTAATTACAACAATTAGCCCATCAGTTTTATGTCTGGATTTTCAGTTGGTTGAAACCAGTGTAATCTGTTGACTTTGGTGGAACTTCACTGATATTTACCACTTGACTCTGTTAGCTTGTAATATTTTTGCTTGATACAAATAAGGCAAAGTGTTTTTTTTCTAGAGGGTGATGTAGGAAGCAGAGAAGAGGGAAACATTTCAAATTGACCAAATAAATTCAGCAAATAAAAAAGTCAGCATTTAAATGGTTTTAGCCAGAATGAGTGTGCCAAGAAAGCAAACAGTGCAAATAAGCATCGCAAAAAATAGACTAGACCTGAATAAAAAAGTTTTAGATATTTATTACCTTCCTTTTATTGACTTGAGTTCTCCCAGCTTAAAAGGCTGCCCTGAGCATAGAATATGAAAATCAATGTGTCTCATGCTGTTTATTGCAAATAAATTTGATTTTCAGTTAATTGTAGCAGTCATTTTTTTCATAATTTATGAGTTGCTGTTGCCGAAGAGCATCACTCAAGCTGCTCATTGATGTGTTTTGAGGCTGAGTGTGGATTGTTCCTGGTGGGAGGGGAACTTGTGATCATTGATTGGTGGGACTGAAATCTGCAATGAGGAGGCGAAAACAAAAGGCTCAGCTGTCTGGTGAACTGCAGAGTGCCGGCTTAATCCTTGCTTTGGGGTCTGGCCCAAAGGCAGAACTGGTGGGGTGCAGAGGGGCGAAGCAGTTACATCTGTTTTATCAGTTCAAGTTCACTTGCCAGTGAGGCTGTGGATGTTCTCCAGTATGATAGCACAGTAGTGTTATGTGCTCTCTGAGCTGGCTCCCAAGGTTTAATGGCACATATGAGCCACAAGTACCCATGCCTGTCAACTCTGTCAGAAAGCTTAATCTATTGTCATTAATTATATCGGTGTGAAGTTCACCAACTTGTACTCTGAGCATTCCAGACCACAATGCCTCAACAAGTTGAACCCCAGGTTTTATCTCACACTGAAAAGTTTTTCCCCCTCTGCTTTTGCTTAGAGCTGGTGCAGGTTTTTAGGTCTATCACTCTTTCTCCTTCTGTGCACCCTCCTCCCTTCTCTCTTCCCACTGGGAGCACTGTAGTTAACTGAATTAAGCAGATGTTTCCCTGTTAGGAGAAACAAAATGCCAACTGCCTGTGGTTAGTGGATCATTCACTGTAGAGAGGTTATTGCAGGAGAGATTACCTGCTAGAAAAGGCCTTGTGCTGGGACATCTCTGCTGCAGCTATACCTCACAAAACCCAAAATACAGCTTAGAACACTGCTGTAAGTTGTGTCGGCCCATTTTGTGTAACATCAACAGGTGGAAACTTGCGGGAAATAATAAGCTTTTACCATGGCTTTATGTGGCGGGCCCCTCTTGCCCGTCCCCTTTAAGCCTAAAGCCCCCTGGCCCGTGTCCCCAACGCAGTTTATCACTGGCCCTTTAAGCCAGGCCAAGGCCCTCCGGCCTGAGTCCACAATGCAGTCTGCAGGGTGGTCACGGGAACACAACCCCAGGTAGGGGGACCCGTGCCCACCCTACTCCACCGGGTCCTGGCCCAGGGCCCTGTGAGCGACCGAGTAATGGATCACTCCCTCGGCGGGGCAATCCAACCGAAACGCGCCAAGGTTCTCAGGGCGGCTCCCGCTCCTGCCCTGGGCCACTTCCTATCTGGATCCCCGGGGCTTCTTCCTCGGTACTTGCCCGGCTTGCAGCGGCCTCCAGGCTGGCGTCTCCTCGGCAGACAGTCCCTGAGTCGCACCAACTCGCCTCCGCGTCCGTTCCGGCCTCTCCTGGAGTCCTTCACCACCACTGTGCAGGAGCCTCCTACCTAGCCCCTTCGCCTCCGGCTGTCTCCCCTGACTGAGGCCTTCCCCTGGCTCTTATAGTAGAGCTACAGCCTGGGCATGCCTGGTAGGTAACCCTGGCTGTGCCTTGCTAGTTCAGTGCGGGGCTGCCTTGCCCCGTCACACTTTAGAATAGGAATGGGGGCAAATCTCAGCCCTGGATCTGAAGTCAAGGTCCAGAATATATGTCTCTAATGAGCAAAGACCCAAAATGCCTCTGAAAATAATAGTTCACAGCTGAGATCAAGCTACAACTGTCTCTTGGTTCATTTATTCAAATCATTGTAGGAGCTGGGAACTCCCATCAGAACTGGGATCTGAGTTTAGATATGGGAGTTTGGTCTTAGCCCATTTTGATAATAAAATAGAAGGAGATGGTTTTTCTGCCCCAATAAATCTTGGCACCTATAATAATCAGAACAACCATCTTAGATGTATTTCAGCATGTCTGATGGTGCTTTTCTAGTTTAGTGTCCAAACTATGTCCAGCAAGAATGTGAAGTCATCCAAGGTATATTATGTTGCAAAAAAACCCCCCAAAAAACAAAAACAAAAAAACACCACCACCACCACCCCACACATAAAACTGCAAATGAGTCCCTAAGTCTCTGGGTCACCTGATTTGGGCCCCACAAGTCCAAGTCCGTTAACCTGGGCTCTGAGACTCACCATTGCAGGGACATTGAGTTTGGGGATTGTTTCCAGTGTAGATGTTGTGATGCTGACAGCCCAAGGGCCAGATCATTCAGAGCCCTAGGCCAATTCACTTGTGTAGTAGTATAGATCAAAGTGATTGTTAAACACCAAGTGCATTCATTACGTTTAATCTTCATGAGAACGAGTGGGATATCACTTGCATTATTCTCACGTAGCTGGATCCCATCATAACATAGGAGAAAGTATTTTCCTTGTGTATGCCCTTGTAACTAAATAGCTCATCAAACAAGAAAGAAGTCAGGTGGCATGCAAATGAAGAATGTTAACCAAAGGGTGCTAATTTCAAAGCAAGCGGTCTTTATGTGTGGTGATTGGAGGTCAAGTCAAACATTAAAATGCGTTCCTCACTCTGTCATTAAAAAAGGTCCACATGGATAGTGGCACTGATCAGCTTGTTTTCTGTGAGAAGCCATAAGCCTGGCTCTTACTATATTTAAAAGACAGAGCCTCAGTGGGGAACCTGGCGTGAACTGGGACTCAGGAGTCTCAGCTCGTGCCAGGTCCCAGATGGCTGCGGCTTTGCTTCCTCTATCCACTACCCTTGCACCATGGAGACAGTGGTGGGGGAACCAGCTTTTAAGGAAAGGTGCCTGTTGATCTGCTCCATGCATGTGGTCATGTGCTCCATCACAGAGGTTATGGAGGAGCACATGGCCTCATGCTGGCTCACAGGCTGGTCCCACATGGCCTTCCACTGCTCCTGGTCAGCCCAGCGCTCCTCCTGGTCAATGGTCTGCTCTCAGTGCTCCTCGTCAAACCCCCGGATGAGGGACTAGAGGCAGGCCATCTGGTCTGGCAGCAGGTCTTCCCTAGTTCACTTCCTCCGGTGAATTCCACGGTGTCAGGAGGATGGTGTGGGAGGTGGTGGATGTGAGTAGGGAAATTATGGAACTCACCTGAAGTGCCTTTGCTGGGATCTTCCAAGGCCTGAGAGACATCCTGTGAAGGGGAGACTGGCTCCAGGGTGAGGAGCAGTTCCTGGCTGGCCGGCATGGTGTCCTTGCTGGCTTCTTCCTCTTCCTCATCCTCCACAGCCCCACCCTCGTGGAGGCTGATGCTGGGCATGTCCTGGCTGGACTCGAAAATGATGGTGGGGGAGATGACTGGCCCCCCCTCCCTGGCTGACATCCTGCTGTTCATAGTAGTGGCAGGTGTGAGGAGCTGCGCTTTGTTCCCTGGCCTTAGTGTAGTTCTACTGGAGCTTTTTTATTTCATGCAGACCTGTTTGAGGATCCATATGTGTCCCTTCTGGCCATAAACATCTGCATTCCTGCTCCTGGTGTGGAGATCCTGGAGCTTGGAATCTTCCCCCCAAACCTTGATGAGGTACTGCAGGGCTACTGTAATTTGGAAGCCCCGGGGGCCACAATGATACTCAACGGCACATACCGAGGGCCACAACTTAAGTGTGGTTGTGTATACATGCAAATATATATGCAAATATATGCAAATAGCTTCTTTCACACTGACGGGCATGAATACAGAGATCAAGGCAAGACTACACAACACACATTGCATTAATAAAATGCAATATTTACCCGATTTCTACTCATATGACAGCACTTTTAATGAGCAATGACAGTACAGGAATTTAACTACTAAAACGCATATCCACAGAAGACCGTTATATTGACTACTTTTTTGTTTTGGCTCCCATCCACAGGCCACGTGTTGAGTAGCCCTGAGGTACAGGATCTCCGCACCAGTCCAGGCTGGTGCCCTCTTTCACTCCTGCCCAGTACTGGCAGCCATGGGGGGTTCAGAGGGAGTACTGTGGTTGGACATGGCTCGTGGGATGGGTGTTATGTGGCATGGGGGTTGGCAAAGCTCTCCTCATGCCACAAGCCCTTTCCCTTCTGTCTACAGCTATAAGCTCTGCAGGAGAAGGGGAACATTGGAGTTGTCAGGTGTGGCCAGAGCGGCCACAAGTGCATCTGTGAGAGGCCCCTGGAGGCCAATTATTTTAAATAGCAGAAGCTGAAAGTCCACACTAACGTTATTTCAGAATAATAAATTTGAAATAAGCGTTATTCCTTATGAAAAGCTGGAGTCATTATTTCAAAATAACCAGACCGGTATTTCAAAATAACGGGCTTGGTGTAGTGTGCGTGCGCCGCTTGTTATTTTGAAATAAGGGGAGTTATTTTGTAATAACTCCCTCGTGTAGACCAGAGCTTACAGAGAGGTCTTATCAGAAACAAAGCAGAAATTCCTAGAGAAAATCTGGCTACCTTAAAAAGATGTCAGTAAACTGGCATTTTATTGCATCACTGCCACCCTTTGGAATTACAAACTGTGATTTACCTGTGCATATATTTTACTTGCTTTAATCTTTCATTTAAAAAAAGCTAATAAATCTTTATTTAGTTTTCAGATTGATCTCAGTTTGGTCTCTTGGGACTGGAAACAGCCTGATGTGTTGTGATCACAAAGTTCAATTTTTCTGGGTGGCAAGATAGGTTAGAGCGTCCAGGGAGAGTCTGTGACTCTATGGTTTAATGACCCAGTTGTTCACATTTGTGAGTGGCTTGGTGAAATCTAATTGTAGAGCAGACAACCAGCTTGGGGGTATCTGTCCTGTTTCTCACAGTCTGCCCTGAGGTAGACACTCATCGTTTGAGCCCACACCAGACAACATGAAACACAAATCCCAGAAGTTCGGTTAAGTAGAGAGATCAGGAATAGGCTCTATGAGAATTGTTTTGCCTACAACTCAAGTTCAGCCGCCTCTGAGATGAAACATGGTAGCTGTATAACAGTGCATAGCAACAGAATGTGAGGACTGCCGTATCCAAGTGAAACTACAAGGGAGGTTAGTTAGGCAGAGTACAATTACCCAAGTTGGAGATTGGCCAAGACACAGGGACTAATGCCCCATACTGGTCCAAAACATTCCTTGAATCCATCAGCTTGTGGCATGCTGTAGAGCAGAGACAGGGGTGCATTGTGTCAGGTAAATGCACAGTGCAGATAAAGCCATTCACAGGATGCCAAAGTCTTTTAAAGTCATTGAATGCTGATAAAAGGAGAATGTAAATTAATAAATAACTGTGGATTAGCATGGAGCCAGTCACTGCTCCACTAATTGTTCTCCCCAGTTTTTCCCCACCATTTTCTGAACAGAGGTCTAATAACTGAATCCCCCATTCACACTACCTGGGACTGATTATGAAGCTCTGCAGGTAACTAGACATGAACTCAGGAGTCATTTTCAGGTTATATTTTTAGCCATCAAAACAATTGCATCTATTTGTGGCCCAGTAACCTCTGCTGTGATTATGTCAGAGTGAATAAACTAAGCTGGGCTGAGAGTTCGCATTTGTATGTGAGACCTCCAGAGGAAACCGAACTCCCACAAGATTTGGTTTCAGTGTTTCAAGATGTGGCACACTCACCTCTGAGATAGCTCTGAGTCAGTGCTCCAGGGCTTTTTGACAGTACTGGCGTTGCCCCCATCAGTGTTTATGAAAAATAAAATCCTAACCATAGCTGATCAGTAAGTGTCCCGTGCTACTTCCCCCAAGAGCATGTGTGTTCTGGTCAAAATCTGATTGGAGATATTATATTCTCTCTTAAACTCTCCTCCCCCCATCCACTCATCCATCTCCCTTTACTTTTAAACTGGATAAATCCGGTTGAGGCAATATGACCTGCTACTCATGGGTGGGGACAAGGTGGTGGGAATTTTCACTGTGCTGCCTTGGGAAAGTCATCTAACTCATGTGCAGTTTTCCACATCTGCATAATGGGAGAAGAGTACACAGATATCTCTCAAGTATTAACTTGAGTGATATTTGTAAAGTACATTGCAAAGCACTGTAGAAATGCTGGGAGGGTTTTTTGTGTAGTTTTGCTATGTACTGCCAAACGGCTGCCATTCTTTATGTTTGGACACTTTTGTTGGTTCACTCAATAAGGATGAGGTTTCCTGATGTGTGAGAATGTGAACACACTTATGCCTTTGCAGTACTTTGCACTGCTATGGTGAGCATTGCTCCCATTTTGCTGGCAGGAAAACAGGCACAGAATGATTAAGTAATTTGTCTGATGTCACACACAAAGGCTGTGATACAGTCAGGAAGCAATCCCTATATTCCAAGTTCCAGTGTTGTGCTTTAACCTCAAGACCTTTAACATGATCCAGCCCTGCTTGGGGAAAGATGGACTAATTGCCATTTATTTTTTAAGACTAAATGACAAAACCAACTATTTACGAGGGAGTTAGTAAAGATTTCAAGAAAACAAAGGTGTAAGAAGTCAGTTACAAGAAATGCCAGTATCACAACAGTCCTCACAAGGAAGAATATGAAAAATAGCTAGTGTTTCTGTTACAATAAATATTCATACTAAATTAATTGTTTTTTCACTAGCACTGAAAATTCGCTGTTCATTGCACTATGGTGTACAGAGTCAGATGTTAGAGATATAAACAGGTAGCTCATCAGTAGCTGAGTGACTCTGCTCATAGTGTTTTTATACTTATAGTACTGTTCAAACGTATCATCACCATTCTTCAGAACTAAGGTCCTCAATTTCAAAAGTGGCCACTTTGGGTGCCTTAATTGCTGGCTAGCTGATCTGAGACACCTAGGACCTGGTTTTCAATGGGAGTTGCAGGTCCTCACCACCTCTGATATTCAAGACCCAAGTGCCTCAGCTCAGGTATCCAACATTAGAAGCAAGTTTTGAATTTTTAGGCCTAAGTTGCTTGCCATAGGCCTTGCACAAATGGATTAGATCTCAGGAATTGATGTCTCCTGCCCCTGTGTTCAGAGCACTTGATTATACAATCAGAAATGTAGGGCCAGAAGGGACATCAGTAGCTCATCCATTTTATACCCCTGCCCTGAGGCAGGACTAAGGATTATCTAGACCAGGGATGGGCAAACTTTTTGGCCTCAGGGCCACATCTGACTAGGCAAATTATCTGGTGGGCCAAAAATGCTCATTGGCCTGACCTCCTTCTAGTGGCAGACTAACTACTGGGACAAAGGGGCAGGCCCAGCGACCCCAGCCAGTTGGGGAGCCCTCCCCCAAAAATGGGCATTCCTGTGCTGCAACCACCTCTGGCCTGCAACCTGATGTTCCACCGGGGAATGGTATATAGAGCAGGGTGAGTCCTTGACCTCATTCCTGAGCTCGAGGGGTGAGTCAACAAGCCCACAACCACACTTCTTCGCTAAAGCGGCAGGCAGAGCAGGGCAATTTCTCAACCTTGCTCCCCATCGGGAACTCAAGGAGCAGATGAAAGGTCCAACGGACCAAACGTAGCCTGTGTGCTGTTGTTTGCCTTCCCCTGATCTAGACCATCCCTGATGGGTCAGTCTAACTTGTTCTTACAAATCTATACCCTCTGCTTTATTTGTTAATCATTCAAATGCTGGACAGAAGAAATATTCTGGTTTGATTAAAAACTACAATGCTGTGTTCTCTCCTAGGAGCCAACTTCTCTTTGCGAGAGCTGGGCCTTGATGACGTGACGCCCACCCATGGGACTTTATACAGGACCGATATCGGGCTGCCTCACTGCGGCTACTCCATCAGCGCTGGCTCAGATGCTGACACTGAGGCAGATGCCGTCATGTCGCCAGAGCACCCGGTGAGGCTCTGGGGGCGCAATACTAAGTCAGGCCGCAGCTCCTGTCTCTCGAGCCGAGCCAACTCCAACCTCACACTCACCGATACGGAACACGAAAACACTGAAACTGGTAAGTGACAACTCCAGATAGTCCTTCACAAATGGCTTTCTTCGTAGTCCAATTTCAATCTGCTTTGAGTTTTGATCTGACTAGGAGAATGGAGGACAATGTTCTTAATCGCTCCATGGTCAGAGCCATCCTTACCTGTAGGCAGAATACACAGTTGCCTAGGGCACCTGAAGATTTGGGGCATCACTGGGTCTTAATGTCCACCCATCTGCTTCTTCCTATTGCTGTTCGGTAGCTCTGCTTCCTCTGGAGAGGATCTAGTTAACTTGAAAAGGAAAAAGCCTGCCAGAGCTATTAGCAGAACACTGAACCTGTGAAAGCCATTTAACAGGCATTTGCTAGCCTGTGTCAGTTTCTGAACTTACCATGTCAGTCATCAGGGCCTTAGTTTTAAAATTTGTTTTAAAAATATTTCGGTAGTGTGTTGGTGAAGTTTATAAACCACATCTTTAGAAAACTGTCGTTCGCACTCCCCCCAGCTGCCATTGGGAATAGGGGCACCAGCTGAATAGCAGTGCCCCATAAATCCTAGGACGGCCCTTTCCATGGTATGGTGTTTTGCAATAGTGTTCAAAATATTCATTAGTGAACTGCTGGAGGAGCTCCTACTTATTCACCACAGAACTGGAGATCATAAGTGGTTGTCATACCCTATCTGCTCTTCAAAGGATGGCTTCCGACAAAAAGTATTGAAATCTCTCTTCCCTTCATCCTTATCTCATGTGCAGATTTTTGTGCAGATAGTTTTCCTCCCTTCCTGTCTGGTTCCTTGACAGTAACTGTGTGGTTTATGTAAATAGGCTGGCTACTCCCTGATGGAAGTAACTATGAAATATTTGTAGAGACCTTTCCTTTGTTGGAACTCAAAGCTGAAGGTCATCAATTTTTTTTAAATCTTTGTAGCCTTCTCTCCCCAGCCACAGAGACTCCTGCGAGCTTGGCTGGTGTGGGAGCTTTTTGGTCAGCAGTTCTGCTAGTCTATAATGGGAAGGAGAGAGAATTTGTATACAGCTGTGGTTTGACCCTAGTGTCCACACTGCACTTTAATTTAATTGCCACATCTTAATATAGTTGCTGACTCCTTGCCACTCCAGAGCCTGGGCTCAGTGAAGAAGGCTGTCATGAAGTTACTGTACTGTTTGTTCTCTTTATGCATCCTGACACAGTACTGAGGTGACAAATTAGGATGATTTTTACTTGGGAAGCCATGACATGGTGAGGTGTACACCACCCACATCGTTTTCTACTTAATTCCAACAAAATACTGCTGAGGTCTATTAAGGTTTCGTTAAGTGCTAATGATATATGTTGGACAAGGTTCAAAGATAAACAGTCCTTTGTTAATGGGAAAGAGGAACGGTTTGATAAGTGAGTACTTTTTTTTAAGTGCTGCATTCTCAGCAGGGTCACACCCATTAGGGCAGGCAAGCTTTTTCAAAGAAGTGGCAAAATCTGCAGTTTTAGTTCTAGCCTTGGGTTTTATTGTCCAGTGTTTTGCTAAGTGACCTATGGAACTTTTGTATGACTTATTGGATCTTGGCCTTGCACATCCTATTAGGTACTTTTTAATAAACAAAACTAAACCCTTGCATCCCTACTTCATGCTCTTGAAGTCTAGTCCTATACTGCATTCCTCGTCATGATATTTGAGCAGGTGTGAGCCTGTCCTTTAGTTTTCTCTTGTATTCATGCCCACTAAGGCCACGTCTTCACAAGGGTGAAGATTGATGCTGCTGCAGTCAATCTTCTGGAGTTTGATTTAGTAGGTCTAGTAAAGACTTGCTAAATTGAACTCAGAGAGTGCTCCTGTCGGTGGTCAGTACTCATGTGAGCACTCCCGTTGCCCTTCTGCTGTGGTGAGGGAAACTCAAATTAAGGTACATCAACTCCAGCTACACAATTAATGTACCTTAGTTTGACTTTTCCCTTTAGTGTAGACCTGGCCTTAGAAAAGCAAACCAGTGAGCTGTTAGCTTTTTTCAACAAACAGTAGAGGGACTACAATAGCTTTCTGGAGTGTTTTCCAGTAAAACATCTTTTTTAAATGGATCCAGGCTTCCACAATGCAATTTTGCATATGCAAATCATATATATGTGAAATTGTTATTTCAGTGCCAGAATTGATAGGATTTACAGTCATATGTCCATCTACATATCTACCAGATCACTCTCATTAGCATGCTGTCTACAGGCCTAAAATGAAACAACTGGGTTCTGTGCCTGTACATTCTGCCTCTTGTTTGTTCAAATAAAAATGTGTAATATTTTCATAAGCAAATTACTTGTGTCTCTAATGTGGCAGTGGCTAAAATGGAAGCCTGTTTGAGGTAAATTTAAAAATTTGGTCTAAAAATATGAAGGTTGTTGGGTTTTCTTTTTTGGCAACTGGACTTTTATATCCAAAGCTATCAAGTAGGCTATTTTGAGAAACCTCAAATTTATGGGAGAACTGTTTCAGAGGGCATGAAATGTGTATAGGAACATAATGCAATGACTCGGTTTACCTTTATTAATCAATATTAATTGTTGACGATATTGATAAAAGCTATAGCCTTTAGTTGAAGTCAGTAGGGAGCTTTATGAAGCTTCCATCGATAATAGTTTTTATGGGGTTCATTAAAACCAGTTTTTCCATTCAAGGTTAATATCAGCCACTTTTATGTTTATTAATTATCCAAAATAAATAAGCAATGTTGTCTTTTAATGTTTGTAAATCCAAGCCTTCTGGGCAGGTTTATAGTTAGGCTCAAGGGCGAAGTTTCAGGAGGGGGTAGAGGGGTAGCAGCTGTGTGCTCCAGGACGTGGCTTGCTTTTCATCCTATTCCCCATATTGTGAAGGAGTGAGGGGAAAGTACTTGCATTCAGTGCATGCCTCTCACACCTCACATTACAACTTGCTGATAACACATATACCCTTCACTCAAGTAATGATTCTTTTCACTCTGATTGGCTGGCCCATCAAGGGTAGAGGCCATGACCTGAGTTAGAGTCACTTGAGAACATGATCGGTTTGTGCTGTTAGCGCTCTCATCAGTACAGCGCCAGTATTACTTTATAGTGTGGCTGCTCTTATTGGAGAGGAATTAACCCAAGTGTAGAGAACTTAAGTTAACTCTGCTGTGAAAAGCATTCAGGTCAGTAAGGCTATGGCTACACTGCCGTTTTTTTTGCGGAAGAGGATATGCAAATGGTGCTCTCATTTGCATAACTTCTTTCGATTCTTTTGCAGAAGAGGTTTTGCCAATAAAAAGCCCCATGTGGTCGGGGCCATTTGTCGGAAAAAAACCCTCTTTCACAAGATCCCTTATTCCTCAAAAATCAAGGTTTACAGGATCTTGTAAAAAATGGGTTTTCCGACATATGGCCCCTTCTACATGGGGTTTTTTATCGGCAAAACCTCTTCCGCAAAAAGAATCGGAAGAAGATATGCAAATGAGAGCACCATTTGCATATCCTCTTCCACAAAAAAATGGCAGTGTAACCATAGCCTAAGAGAACAGTAGTGGAGACAGCGGCCCTGATTCAACAAAGACCTAACAAAGCTCATCATGAATGTTAAACATGTGATTAGTCTCAATTCTGGATCAGGACATATGAGATGAAGGAACATTATTATGCTGAGTAGCAATGGGAAAAGTTTTCCTAATCAGATTCCCTTCCCACTAGGTGGAAACCACTTGGTGATAAAGAATTTGCTGTAGTAGAATTTGGTGAAGCACGTTCTGAGCAGAATTACACTACAACTGGCTGATAACATTTTAAAAGAGGGCTATGGTGAAAGGGGAGTTTCATCCTATTTTAAAAACATTGGACTTTTTTTTCAACTTCTGGCTCTTGCAAAGACGCCCCGGTAAATAAGTATGGGGTTTTTTTGTTTTATTTTGTTTTGTTTTGTACTAGTAGGGTTTACTTTGGGATTAGTGTGATTCTCTAGCAAGGCACACATTTGGTTAAATATAAAAGGGAGAGAGATAGGGAGTTCTTCATTAGCAGTACTAGTCAGCAGTGATTAATGTCGTACATGTGCAGAGTGGAGCTGATGTTTCTCTCTGTGATCATTTCCTCTGGGGAACAGTGTGGGCAGCATCAGGAGGCCAGAAGGAGCTCACAGACAGGATGAGTAACATCAGATGACGCAGACTGCTTCAACATAGCCAGATACTGTGCAGAGCCAACTGCTCAATTACGATATATTGTAGAAAGAAATTATGATGTGCCGGGGAAGAGGTACAGTGTAATTATCTTGTTCATCTGACTTAGAGAGGAGCACAAATAAAAATCTTAGTTTCAGTCACCCTGGAACTTTGAAGAAGTTCACATCCATAATTTGTGTCCTGGATCCATCACTATCTAATTGTGCTTTATTGGAGACAGCACTTGGAAAATTCAGAAGCCTGTGCATGACACCAGTGTGATTCTTTTTTCCCTCTTAAAAAAATGTTGCATGTGAATTATATTGGTTCACCAAAGGGGCCAGGTGACACCATTGGAGCTCAAAGTCCTACATTTAACCACAGAACACAGTTGGATCAGTATCGTGCAGCGGAGTACAAGTTCTGTTCAGAAAAGGTAATAATCTCATAAGACCCATTTAGCTTTTCACTCCACTAGTGAAATTGTTGATTTGTGCCAAATGTGATGAGGGTGGTTATACGTTTACTCTTTGGTGACATAATTAAGAACACTGATTTAGTCAACTGTGGGGTGGGCAGGTGTCACTTCTAAAAGCCCCTTCCCCAGCCTTGCGGGAAGGACAACTGGACCTAGGGATCAACTGATTCTAGGGGACAAATAATGAAAAACACGGTCAGGGTGTGCGGGTCAGCGGATCAAACAAGGGAGCCGGATGGGGACACCGTGCAGAGAACCTTGGATAGCGCCCACTGCTCCTCAGAGCTGTCAGTGGAGCCAGTGGACGCCACCCAGAGGAACTCTGCCCGGACAGGTGAAACTAGGGAGAAATGGAAATAGGCCCCACAGTCGCAGAGAACCCCCTCATCTAGCATCCTCCTCCTGGTGTTATAAATAGCAGCTTTCGCTAGGGCCAGGAAGAGGTTGACGAGGAGGTCTCGTGACTTTGTGAGGCCACGGATGGGTTGTGCATAAATAAAAAGGTGTGGGGAAAAGTGCAGCCGGAACCTCAGTGGCTGTGTCTAGACTACATTCCTCTGTCGTCAGAGGCATATAGATTAGACACATAGGCAAAGTCAAATGAAGCCGCGATTTAAATGATCGTGGCTTCATTTAAATTTACATGGCTGCCGCGCTGAGCCGACAAACAAATCTACATGGCTCCGTCAACGGAGCCATGTAGTTTAGACGTACCCAGTAAGAGGTTCTGGAGGAGCCAGAATAGGGGCTGCAACCTGGCCCATTCCAGATATGCTTGTGCCAGGTTTTCTCTCATGCTGCAAAAAGGGCAGGTATCTGGGATGGGGGTGAATCATGCCAGGTACACACCAGTGCTCATGGCTCCGTGAAGGAGCCGCCAACTGAGGTCCCTGATGGGGATGGAGTACACACTGGCCCATCAGGGTTCCCCACCCTCAGTAGATCTTAAGTAGTCCCTCCACTTGGTGTCGGGGTGGGACACGAGGGTGAGGAAGTGTAATGTGTGGAGCATGAATGTTTACAGATGGTCTCTGGGCATGGTTCACAAACAGACCTGCTGTAAATCTGGCAGCCAGCTGGGAGTCCTGGGGTGGGGAAGCTGGGGAGGCCTACAGAACAGGGGCCCAAGAAAAAGGGCCAGAGGGCTTGCAGTGAGGGGGGCGGGGCATGCCCTCCTGCAGGGCTTGTTGCAGGAAATGGAGAGCGGGCTGCAACAAAGCTACCTTCACCTCCTGAAGTATGTGCAGGAGGGCTTGGGGGTTGGAGAGCCCCATGCACGGAGCGAGCATTTGGGGATCCACCCAGTCCCCCCTGTCGTAGTCCAGGAGAGTTTCTGACCTTGGTGGTTTCTGCCAGGATCAGCCTCCAGCGTACCAATTGTGGAGCAGGGGCTCTGCGAGGAGGTCTGCTCCCTCGGTGGTCACAATGGACCTGGTCGCTGAGAACAGCTTCCAGGTCTGGAGGAGTTCCTGGTAGAACTCTGGCAGCTCTGAGAGGTCTCACAGAAGACCCCTCGGGTGAATAAAAAAGAGTTGCCAGTTGTATCGGAGCCCTGGGAAGTGGCAGAGAAAGGTGTGCGCCAAAGTGCTCCACACCGGACTATCTGCACTATACACGAGTCTCTGCAGGGCCTGGAGACAGAAGGTCTGGATCTGGCTGCGCATGCAGACCAGGCCCTGGCCTCCATCCTCCAGCAGAAGACGTAACACCCCTGCAGGCTCAGGGTGTTGATCCAGTGCCAGAAATGAAGAGGACTAGTTGGTTCAGCACCAGCACCCTCCTACGCAAGGAGAGACACTGGAGCAGTCCTGTCCATGTCCGCAGCCGCTCACCCCCCCCCGGCCTTCAAACCTTGCCAGTTCTCTGGCAGAGAAGGATGAGTGGTGGATAGAAAGACACCCAGATAGAGCAGAGGATCTGCACTCCACTGATGGCCTGAAGCGCTGGTGGGAGGGAGCCTGCCTGCTATCTGTCCCCGATCACCAGGCCAGAGCTCTTGACCCAGTTCAGCTGGGCAGAAGAGGCTGCCAAGTAGGCTGCTTGGCAGGCCTCCACCGCTCCATGTCACTCGGGTCCTGGACCACAAGGAGCACATCATCTGGGTACGCCTACAGGACCAGCCACAACTCCGGCTCTAAGCACCAAACCTGTCAACCTCCGACGGAGAAGACAGAGGAAGGGCTCAATTGCAAGAGTGTACAGCTGGCCTGACAGCAGACACCCCTGACGTACTCCCTGCCTGAAGCTGACTGGCTCAGTCAGGGTCCAGTTGAGATGACCAAACACTCCACAAGGGCATATAGCACCCGGAGAAACCCCACAAAACAGGGCCCAAAGCTGAAGGCCTGCACGGTGCCCAGGAGATACCCGTGGTCCACCCTGTTGAACGCCTTCTCCTGGTCCAGGGACAGAAGGGCGAACGACAGACTGTCCCTACACCTAAGCTCCAAGAGGTCCCAGACCAAGTACAAATTATCAAAGATGCCATGGCCTGGGACGGTGTAGGTCTGGTTGGGATGGATTACGTCTTCCAGCACGAACTGCAACTGCAGCAAGATGGCTTTTGCTATGACTTTGTAGTCTGTGCTGAGGAGCGAGAGGGGACCCCAGTTCCGAAGGTCACGGCGGTCCCCCTTCTTCGGTAGCAAGGCGAGTATGGCTCACCTGCATGACAGAGGGAGGATCCCGCTCTCCAAGGACTCGGCCCAGACAGTGTTGAGGTCTGGGCCGAAGACTTTCCAAAACACGCAGTAGAACTCCACGGTCAGCCTGTCCATGCCTGGGGTTTTGTTGGTGGGCATAAGACAGAGGGCTTCCAAGAACTCGGCCAGAGTGAGAGGCAGCATTAGCTGGTCTCGGTTGCCTGCACTGACCGTTGGGTGTTTGGTCCAAAGCATCCTGCAGGCGTTGGCTTCGGTTGGATCTGGGAAGAACAAACTGGCGTAGAAGGCCCCGGCCCTTCCATGCATCTCCTCCGGATCCGTGAGTGGGAGGAACCCCTCTTGCAGCCATTTTGGACACAACCTAGCCCCTCCTAGTCACCTGACCAGAAGCCAGGAGGCATAGCCAGGGCTATAAAAGCCCAGCCTGGGAGTTCAGTCTGGGCCTAGCCTCCGGAGGAACCAGAGGCCTGTTCAGAGCTCCCTGCCTAGGAGGCCAAGGCCCGGGCCGACTTAGAGGGCCTGCCTGAACTCCTGCACTGGCCTGTATCCAGGAACTGTTTGGGGCCACCAGACCTGCACGGACCCAAAGACTGGCCTTGGACTGCCCTGGGCCTGGCCCCGAGGACCAGCCCAACAGAGGATCAGCCAGAACGTCGTCTCCTGCTATTGTCAGAGCACCGACTGAGACGGCTGGACCTGCAAGCGGCTGAGGACTGTCTTGGACCACCTCGACCCCAGCTGGATGAGACTCTCCTTGACTCCCCGAGTGACCTGCCAGAAATCCCAGGTACCTGCTGAGGGGGAGAAAGGAAGTGGCCCAGGGAGTAGCGAGGGCTGTTAAAGGCCTCAGGCCTGCGTGTTTCTGCTCTGCTGCTTCTAGGGCCCTGGGCCGGGATGCAATGGTGTGGGCGGACCTGCGTCCCCCCCGCCACCCACCTATTGGGTGGCAGTCTCCCCCCTCCGCCACGCTGGAGAGCTGCCTTCACCCCTCCTTAACCGGGAGACAAAACTGTTGTTATTGTTGGGTTTATTTGCTGCCCTGCTCTGACCCAAGGCCAAGGTGTCGGAGACTCAGTGTGTTTGCTGCTTCTAAACTGGTTGCTTGTTGGCTGCCCTCCCTGACCTAGGTCTAGGGCTTTTAAACTGCTAAACCGTTACTTCCTGAACCAAGGCCAGGGCCTCTCTGCCTAAGGGTTTATTGCCCCGCCTGAACCAAGGTTGGGCCTTATGAAATGCTGTTTCAAACTGTGGGTTTGTTCGCTCCCCGCCCTGCACCAGGGCTAGGGCGCCTGAATTCCTTGCCTATCGCCCGCCCTGAAGCAAAGCTGGGTCCTGAACTGTTTGCCTCTTGCCCCGCCCTGAACCAAGGTCGCATTTAGTGAACTGTTGTGAACTACTGACTTTGAGATTTATTTTAAGCGCCCACTACAGTGGGGTGGCGTGGCCGCTCACTGACCCGGAGGCAGAGGAACCCCTCCAGCAGGCCTAACTGGCCTACATTCGCAGTCTTTCCAACACTCTTTAGAGAGAGAATTTTTGTTCGGTCACTACTCTACTGGGTCACATTTAAATGAACTTTGTGAAGCTCTTGTGAAGTTTGGTCAGAGAAGGAACAATTCTGCTCTCCCAGTCTTAGCAGAAAAAAAGATGTGAAAAAATGTTATTTTGCTTACCCATGAAAATAGATTGGTCACTCTGCTTGAATATGAGTGTGGAATTTTGCAAAACTGAGTTCCACCAAAAACTGACAGGTGAAAATTTTAGATAGCCCCATTATCAGTTCCTTGAGCCATCCAGTTCCTACCCTTTGCTTGTTTGTTTAATCCAAGAGATTGGTTGGCAAAGTAGGAATTAATACAGTTTTTGTTAGAGAGG
Organism: Pelodiscus sinensis; assembly: GCF_049634645.1. Taxonomy (NCBI): domain Eukaryota; kingdom Metazoa; phylum Chordata; order Testudines; family Trionychidae; genus Pelodiscus; species Pelodiscus sinensis. The sequence continues at coordinate 315,726,749 of NC_134711.1, forward strand.
CTGACAAATGCAGGGGCAACTGTCACTGACAAAATCTAAAGATAAAATTTGGAACTGAAAAAAAATAATGAAATTGTGAACAACTCCTTGGTATTTAAATAAGAATTATAACTACATATCTTATTTAGTGATTAGGGGTCTGTTCCAAAGTCTTGAACTTAAGTGAGAAGACTCCTTTTGACTTCCTTGGTTTTCTGAGTCTGGTCCTAGATAATTTGGAGATGGCTAAAGTGCTTTGTGGCAACAGCCAGAATGTCAGTTTGGGGCCAATTCCTGGTTTTGTGTTTATTTTTTGTTAAAGACGCTACACAGCTTTATTTACCATTACCACCAGGTTTCCTGAATATGTTTCTGTTTCCTTATGAGATCAGAAATTTGTCGTGATGATCAAATCTCTCACATCAAACTCTCATCTGCTTTTCGCAAACACTTTCTGTTTAGAAGTTACATTGCAATTGTTAAGGTACCCGTGTCAAATGGTGCTTGTTTTTTGCAGGTTTTTTCTTGTTCCTTGCAGTGCTCTATTATCCATCCATCCATCCATCCAATGAAGCCTATAAAGACCACCAGTGGCTATATCATTGATCCACACCTTCTACACTGTGAATGGGGATAATTTTTTCTGATTTTTGTCCATTTCCTTGTTTCCCAAATCATGTTGACTCAGTTCAGTGGCCCTATATACAATTAAATACATTAGTATAATTAGCAGCACCAGATTTACTGTGTAATCTTAGCATTACAAATTATTTCTTAATACTCTTGTTGATTATCAGTGGTGCCTTTTCTTTTTATTACCAAGTTTTGCTGACTAATTTCCTTTTAGGCTTCATACCCTCTGTTGTTAATATATGACTCTGATTGCAGTAACATCATCTTTTTTCAGAATTAAATAATGCATTGCAAAGTACTTTCAGAAAATGAATGCATGCCTCAGATGTGTTTACTCTCTTCAAATGGCGCAGGCAAAAATAGATACTCAGACTAGGACGATTTCAGAATGATTTAAAAAATTCTTTAAAATATCCCTGTAATTTCTCATATGTTACCTGAATTCTGTAAGCAACATTGCAGGTTTCCTGATTGTCATTTATTAACCAAATATCTCTGCTCAAAATTAAAACTGGCCAACAGTCTTTATAGAATAGTCAGGAACATAGGAGAACTGGCCTGATCAAAAAATCATTGAAATCACTGGGAATCATTGACTTCAATGAGAGTTGGACCAAGTACAAATTATTCTTTTCCTACATCCTCTGATGCTAGTCCAGGCAATTAAAATTTCCAGAGCAGCACCCAATTCTAGTACAGGTTGGACCTCCCTGGTCCTGTACAATCAAGACCTGACCAGTCATGAACAAGATAATTTGCTGGACCAGGAGAGGTCCCCTGTCTGCAGCCCCCAAGCCCACTCCCTCTGCCAGTTCCCTGGGCAGCCCAGTCACCAGCTCCTGCCCACACTCCTAGTGGCTGCCACATGACTCTAGCCTTGACCTTGCTTGTAGCTGGCTACTGCGGGGCTCCAACTCCAGCCCCACACTCCTGGAGGCCACCTTAGGGCTCCAGCCCTTACCTCCCTTTCAATAGGCTGTTGTGGGGCTCTGGCCCCATGCTCCTGGGGGCTGCTGCAGGGCTCTGGTCCTGGCCTTGTGCTCCTTGGGTGCTGCTGCTATGGGCTGCCACTGGGCTCTGGCCCTGGCTCCATGCCCCTGAGTGCTGCTGCAGGGCTCCAGCCCTGCTTGCTGCAGGCTGCCAAGGGCTGCCCACCATATTGCCCCTGGCCTCAACTGACCCTCCTGCCCGTAGGCTCCTAGGCTCTGTGGTCCATTAGGACCACAGATATTGCTGGACCAGAGAGTGCTGGTTTTCAGAGGTACAACCTGTAGTCAATTGGGACTCCCTAGATATTGCAGTCTGTATTATCCCCCTTGTGATTGAAACTGTTCTCAGTCCTAGAAGCCCAGATGATGACCATGAATAAGGGAAATGCCTCCACTTTCACAGTCCTTGGGGATGACAATACTCTCCTGAAGTGAACTCTCAGGGCTTGCCTACACTACCCTTTGATCTGTCCAGTGGGAGTCAATTTGTCATGTCTAGTATAGACATGATAAATCAACCACTGAGTGCTCTCCTGTCAACTCCAGTACTCCACCAGAATGAGAAGCATAGGCAGAGTCAGTGGGAGAGCATCAGCTGTCAATTTACTGAAGTGAAGACACCATGGTATGTATATCTAAGTACATCAACTTCAGCTAGTTATTCACATAGCTGAAGCTGTATAGCTAAGATCAATGGTCCTCAGTACTGAAGACCCAGCTCTAGTTCTAAAGGAGACTTTAACTACATAAGCTCCTCAAATGCCATTTTATCCACTGGAAAATTGTTCCTTTAAAGGCTGACAAACACTTTTACTTGTTTTGATGCAACTTTGTAGTGGCTCAAATCATGTAAGGTAAATCCCTCATGCCCTCTTTGAGCCAATCTCATCTCTGTTTTTCTTCCCTTATCTCATTATTAGGGTCTAGGCACAAGATAAAGGGAGAGTAGATACCTGTTAAAATATGGAAATGTGTGGAGCTGTCTTAGTCTAAGGATATGGAACAGTCTTGAACACAGCTTTATCTTGGTAGAATAGTAAGTTGGCTGAGTCGGAGACAGCAGAGTTAGAGATGGTTGGGAATTTTGTGACAATTTTTCATCAGAAAAAGACTGTTGAAACTGAATCTTTTTGCAGATAAGAGTTGGCTTGATAAATCTCAGCTAAAAAAATCAAAAAAGATTTTGAAAGGATTTCAATGTTTTCGAAAGAAAACATTCTGTATTTTCATTTTGCAACACTTTTTTCATTTTGAAATTTAAGTAAATTATTCTTACAAATGGTGGAAATTGAAAAAAAAATTATCTAAATGAAATATTTTGATTGACCTAAGATGTATTTTTTCAAACATTTGGTTCATGACAGTTTCATAATTGAATGCAGTAATAGGATTTTGATGTCTTTGTCCTGGATTCCGAATAAGAATTTTTTTAGAAATGTGACTATTTTTCCTGGGACTGGAAATAAGGAGTATGTTAGAGCATGGCTACTGAACTTTTGAAGCCCCAGGAGCCACAGTGATACTCGCAGCACAGGCCAAAGGCCTCAACTTACGTGTGGTTGCTTATACATGTAAATATATGCAAAGAGCTTTTTTCACACTGACGGGCATAAGTATAAAGATTAAGGCAAGACTACACAACACACATTACCCGTTTAAATCAGTTCTTCTGCTATTAATAAAATGCAATGTTTACCCAATTTCCACCCATATGATATCACTTTTAATGAGCAATGACAGTCCAGGAAGTTAACTACTAAAACACATATCAACAGAAGACCATTATATTGACTCGCTGTTGTGGAGCATGTTCCCAGTGGAGGCCATGTTCAAAAGATACCGCACTGCTGGCCACAAACAAACGGGCCACATGTTGAGTAGCCCTGTGTTAGAGTATAGTCGAGAAAACAATTTAACCAATAAGGCTGGGTGCAGTTAATAGGATTAAGCGATACAAGCACTCCCCTCCCCTTGCTGCTTCTGTATTTGAGGCAGCAACAGGGGGAGGAGGCAGGAGCTGGTGCCTGCTTTTAAGCTGGCTCCCCATAAACACCCAATCCCACAGACCTACCTGTCCCCCCTCTCCACCTCCATGCTGCTGCCTCTTGATAGAGGGTCAACAATGTGGAGGGTGAGGGGGGCAGGCAGGAGCCGGTACACATGGGAAGCCAGCTTTCAAGCTGGCTTCCTCCGCATATTGGCTCCTGTGGTGCTGCTTGCCCCCTTGCTGCCCACCTCCTCCCTTCCCCCGGAGGCAGCAGCCTGGGGGAGGGCAGGCAAGATGCTGACACACCCACTGTCCGTGGGGAGCTTGGACCCCCTGTAGACCGGGATGCTACCACAGAGCAGCCTCTCTCCTCAGTGGGTCCGGGCTCTCCACCGGAAAGAGGCTGCTGCCACCCTGCACTGCTGCCTCTCTATCAGAGACAGCAGGGTGGGGTGACGGGGCTCCCCGGGAGAGGGGTTAGAGCACACTGGGTGCCAGCCCTGCCCTCTGGGGACTGTCGAATAATTGTGTAACTGCTAAGATTCTGTGTGGTTACATAATTATTGAATTAATCGATACCTAACATCTCTAACTGGAAACCATTTCCTGTTTAGCTATTTTCTCCATCTATGTTCAAACAGATGTCCACTAAATATAAAAACAACCTTTAAAGTCAGCAGCATTTGGCTATTCAGATCTGTCTCTCTGTGTCTCTCTATCTGTCTCTCTCTCTCTCGTCTGTTTCCATTGCTGAATGATGGCCTAGGCAGCCTGAGCCAAAGTCTACTGATGTCAGTGAAGACACTCACATTGGTTTCAGTGGGCTTAGACTTGTATCCAAAATTCAGATCAGAAGAAATCAGAGATCCTTACAATTTTAGTATCTGATCAACTAGTCTTCAGAAAAAAAGCCAACTGAGAATGTGTGCCAATGGGAAAATTGTCCCACACTTCCCTGTATATTGCTTATTGCTTCATTCTCTGCCTTTAATGAACTAAACCAACATGCCCTATCTGTACGCTGCTTGATGGAGGATGCTTTGTTGGTTTCACATTATTTATTACTATTACTCTCAAACAAGTAAAATATATAAAATCCTCCAAACTCAGTAATAGATCATTGATGCTGACATAGGAGAACTTGTAAAAATCAAATTAACAGGAAGAAATTACCCTTCTTTTCAATTATATTGTTAATTTTATTCTGCCTTTATTCACTTGAAGCTGCCTTGTCATGAAAAATGCTTTATATAAAAGAATTTTATTTATTAATATTGCTGGTAACCTGCCAACTACTCTATACATAAACCTGAGTGTAATGAGTTTTGCTACCATTTCCCGGTGCTTTCTTTTCTTAGTTCCAGTGCCCTTGAAGGAATAGAGCGGTACCGATACAAAAATGCTGAGGCGTAGTTTAATGGTTGTCCTTTGCTTCGTTACACTGTTCTGGTGGCATGTCTTATATCTGACAGGAAAGAACCTGTCACTATGATAGGGCAGATCAGGATCCATACGCATTGCCAGCTGATCCCACTGCTGGAGACTGAACTCTTTTGTTTATCCAAAATGCAGGCAGTAAATCATAGGCTTCCCCACTCCGTCCTCACGTCGAGCCTCAAACCTGGCCTGAAGTGACCATAGCTAGTCATAAGGAGCAGCTCAGTCTGCATGGCCCATTCATGGTCTAGTGCTTTTGTTAGGATGTCATTCTTGGGGGTGGGTTTTCCACTGAGCACACCTGGCCTGTAGTAATTTGCCTAACTGGTTTTTCCAGCCAACCAGGTGGTGTAATCAGTGGACGTGTTCTTAAGCCCAGTTGTAGCAGCAGTTCCGTAGATGCTCAAAGCATTTGCCCATGGCTGAAATAGTTTCTCCCTTGCCTTACTCCAGATAACTCGGTTCTGACTCTCACCTCCAATTTCTGATCTCTAATCTTTGGCTCTCACTCAGACACACACTAAAGTTTAGGATAAGATAATGTTATTTCTATGAAGTTATTTTTAGTATTTTTTAAAAAAAATGAGAATTCCATGGCATGTATTCTTTCATCCCTATAAACTCTTATCATTCACTGTATTTTAACAGAAAAGGGCTATAATCAATTTGGTTTCCAATAACATTGTCTTCTAGTTTTCGAACCTTAAGCATTGATTTAGGTGTATCAAAACAACAAAATTCTCTGTTTAATCTCTTTTCTTTAAGGTTTATTGAGAAACAATCCTATTCCAGATTCATGCTATGTTTCTGGCTCACCTTGGTTCAGTCTCTTTCAACATTTTTTCAGTTACGCCAGTTTTGAGGACTGTACTTGATTTGGTGATTTTTTTTTTCTCTTTTTTGTGTGTATGGTTTTATGAGAAACAATACTATTCCAGGCACACCCCATTTTCCTGGCATAACCAAACCCTAACATTGCTTTACATTATGATAAGAGGAAGCAGCATACCAAATTTGGTTGTCTTCTTTCTTACCATTTAGGAGAAGTTCTTGATCAAAGTGACAAACTCTCTAAAAATATATTGCAGATTGTAAGTTTCTTGGAGCAAGAATCATCTTTGTGTTCTGTGTGTGTACAGCGTCTAACGCAGTAGGGTTTTGTCCCATGACTAGAGCATGTAGGCACATTGATAATGCAAATGAATAAATAATAATGGCTAGTAAAGCACTTTGAGATCATCTGAGATTAACGATATTGATATAAGCCATTAGTGTTATTAGTGCTTGAGAAAACAAAGGTGTTTTTTTCTTATGATTAGTTCTAATCTATCTAGCCACTTAATGCTCTATATTCCTAATCAGAGAGATAGCAGAGGTATTCAGCATTATGTACAGATAGTTCTACAAGATCCATGGACTCCCTTCAGGTGAGATGTTGTTATTTCTCAGATGGTTTGTTTGCTTCTGTACTAAGAGATCCACTGTGTAATAAGCAGAAGTATTTCCATAGATACACATCGGAGGGAATTGGTATTGGTTCCAAACAAATAATTTAAGATAACTAAAGCATGGACTTGGTTTGTTAGACCATGGATTCTGGCTCTGAATGTAACACTAGCTCTAAACATCTTCATGCAGTATATTGAAATCCAAGGATAGCATTCTGAGAGCCAAGTTTTGACTGCTTCTGTATGAGTGGAGTAAGTGAAAGAGAGGTGGCAAGGAGCATCCACAAAGACATTCCCAGTTGTATTATGGGTTCTTCTTGAGCCTTAGCAAAAGACCTAAGAGAGCTGGAGCTGTGGGTAGGTGGGAATCAACAGTGCTGGAACCAATATAGGACTGTTAGACTTTTGGAACACGTGGGATCTCTTGGTATTTCCTACAGGATAGTGCACTGCCTGCAAACCTCCCCCTGTCACATGCTGTGACTTAGAGGCACAATCTGGCCTCAAATGATGCTCCCCTTGACACAGCAAATACACAGGACCATCTGGAGATGGGTTCTGATGGAGCATGCTTTTATCGCTATAGAAAATGTCTGTGTGACTGTGAAAGCTTCAGCCAGTCCCCTTACAATTTACAATCATGAACAGTCATTACCCATGCAAAATCCTTTTTCAAGCATTAGCCCCATTTCCCATTTTCTGGCCCCACCTGTCTTTTGTCCCAAGGCACCGCTCGGGGGGCAAACCATCCATTTCTTTTATACCCATCTGTGTCTGGTCAACATTCCACCAATGTTCTTCGTTTCGTCGCTGTTCTGTATTAATCAAACAGATTTATTTCTCTAGTTAGGGAACAAAAGCATCTGCAAGCCAACTCATTTCCCTTCCAAAGTTCTTGGAGGGCAGCTCTGGCTCAGAGTGGGAAAGAAAACACTTGTCAAGTATTAGAGGAATAAAGAGAATTCTTTTTTCCTCTACTATTATTATTGGAAAGCTTCTCTTAGCCTCCCTACGTCCTTAGGGAATAGTAACATATTGAAAAGATCTTTCATGCAGACAGGTAACAAATGCACTGAAGGGTTGCATCAGAAAAGAAAAAAATACTTACGAGTTGTTAAGGCCTTTCCCCACTCTGGCTCTTAGTGTGCAGAAGGTGGGGGCCTGCAGAAAGTGGGGGCCTGCAACTGGGATGTGAATGGGTAACCAGTTAACCAAAAGCCCCATAGGGCTGGGGGCCGGCAGCCACAGAGGGCGGAGAGCAGCAGATTCACAGAGCTGGCATTTCCTGCCTGCAGGCGGGGGGGCTTCTCCATCCCGGCCATGCTGGAATGGCCCCCTGCCCATTGGATCCTGCTTGATCAGTTAACTGGTTAACATAACATTTAATTGGTTAACTGGTTCAACAAGATTTTACATCTCTATCCCACAAGAAACTTTAAAAAAAATACCCTGCCTCTAAAGGCTTCTGCTTAAAACTCACCAAAGTCACATATTCCCTGCCCTTGGGTGGTATGCTGTCAACACCGAATGACCCTTTGAGAACCCAGGAAGACGCATTTGGGAATTTATTTCTGTGGGGTATCCTCAAACTCTGTAACCCTCCCTCAGGAGAGAGCTTGAAAACAAACTGCAATTTCTCAATAGCTGATCTTCAGTCTTAGGCATGTGCACATAGGACCTCCTGCCTTCTAGAACATAGGAATCAGATTATAGTCTTAAAAAGGTGGTTATATTAACAAAACAAGGCATACTGGTAAAGCATACTTGGTTTCTGGATGTTACAGAGCAACTGAAACAAGACAGATTAAAAACACCCCTCCCATCCATCACACCATCAAACGGATTCAATTTAAAAACTACGGTGTATAAGGGGTACATAAATCAGCACAGATTAATCCCACAAACCAAAAAATTATATTTAAAAAACCAATCACATCTAACTAAACATGCTTTGTTCACTTACATGTCTGTTGTTACAAAGTTTAGTTCTTTCTAGGCCTGGATATTGGTGGAAATTCCATGTTTGGTTTCTGGCTTAGTCCATCTGGGCATGTCTACACTGCAGGACAAAAGTCGAATTAAGACCCATAACTTCAGATACGTTAATTGAGTAGCTGAAGTCAAAATAGCTTAATTCAGCTATTGGTGCTGTCTACACAGCAGAAAGTCGAAAGAAGAACACTCTTCCTTGGATTTCCTTTACTCCTTGTGAAATGAGGGCTACAGGAATTCACGTAAGAAGTCCTCTATCTTGAAATTATTTCGAAATAAAGGCTTGCTGTGTGGATGGGTACTTTATTTTGTAATAACGTCAGTTATTCCAAAAACGCTGCTGTGTAGATGTACCCTCTCTGTATCTCTCCTCTGGCCACACACAGACTGAAGCAGGCAAACCACTGTGGTTTCTTTTTTTAAATTCAGATACTAACACTCTCTTCCCATTGGCTTTCATGGCTCCTTGCCAACACTTCATGGAGACCCTCTGTCTCTGGGTTTAACCCTTAAGAGGCAATTTAGTCAACTGAATGGCTGGGATATCTATAAAAGGGTAGTACCCCTCCCATCCATCACACCAGTAATGATGTTTGTCACAGTCCCTCTGTGACAGTTTTACCTCTGCTGTGGGGTGAAGGACCATATAGGCTTGTTCCATTTGGTTTCTTCGGGTATGACTGATTGGTACATAAGAATGGCCGTTCTGGGTCAGACCAAAGGTCCATCTAGCCCAGTATTCTGTCTGCCAACAGTGGACAGCACCAGGTGCCCCAGAGAGGGTGGACCAAAGACAATGATCAAGCGATTTGTCTCCTGCCATCCCTCTCCAGCCTCTGACAAACAGAGGCCAAGGACACCATTTTATCCCCTGGCTAATAGCCTTTTATGGACCTAACCTCCATGAAATTATCTAGCTTCTCTTTAAACTCTAGATCATACTCCTCAAACTTGGTCCCATCCATTCATCAAATGAGCACAAGCAATTGTCCTGTCTTGTCTCATGACCGAACAGAATAATCTCTGTTGGGGCCATATGAGGGGAAGAACCAGGCTCCTAATGGACAGAACTATCTGGCTGAGTGAATTCAGTCGTTAACCCTGCCAGGGTAGGGAAACTGAGTTCCACATTGCTGTGTGTGGCTCTCTGGATCAAGATTTTGACCTTTTCTGCTTTGTGCAGACATCACACCAGATGTGCTGTAATGTAAAAATTTACCCAGCTCTGTCTGTCCAAACTTGTTCCTCCCTCCAATGCTATTTAGATTGTTTTGTGTCAGTTGGCTGCCACCCGTTTTGTCAGAAAATGGACACGTTTCAATGACACAGTACAGTAAGTCTTGAAATCCTAGGAAATGAATGGAGTTGACATCTTAATAGTGCTTTTCTGTCTCCAATATCTATGATAACTTTGCCTTAAAAAACTCCTGTCATATAGGAATGTGCAAGTCAGCTAAGTCTGCATGTGAGTGAAGCGCTACATACATAAGTGGCCACTTGTGCATCTGTTTGCATATGCAGTTATGGGGTGCATCTACACTGCACCATTATTTCAAGATACCTAACATTATTTCAAATAATAAAGCGAGTGTCTACAGAGCCATTCCGTTATTTCAAAATAATTTTGAAATAACGGACGGCTTATTCTGAAATCTGTAAACCTCATTCTACAAGGAATAACGCCCATTCCAAAATAGCTATTTTGAAATAAGGCATGTGTGGACCTCCACTGCTGCTATTTCGAAATAGCCCAGGGCCATTCCAAGTTATTCCTCCCCGGTGCCTCCAGGGGCTCTAAATCAAGATAGCACGTCTACATTAGAGAAGCCTGCCTAAGACTAATTTTGTGGCTTCCCTGCAGTGTAGACATGCTATTTTGAAATAAGTGAAAAGGTACTTGTATAGCAGTTGCCCTTTTTCTGTGTTACAAAAAGAAATTGTTCTCTAAGATAACTCTGTTAATAAAAATAAAGCTAGTACTACTGGTGCACGGGGCACAAAGAAAAACAACAATCTTGTACAAGATGTCCACTTGGTAAAATATTTAATTTAATGTCTCAGGAAACAATGAGAGAAATATCAGGGTCAGTTGGGTTGAAGGTCCTGAAAGACCATATCAACAAGGGGAGGGAGGTGACAAATTGTGTTTTTTATGGATGAAATACACAGAACAAATCAAATGGTTGATTTTAAAAAGAAATTCTCTAGCCAATTCTGGAGATGCACACCATTGCAGTCAATTTTTGGTGTTCCATTGTTTGGATTATGTAGTAAATGTCAGAGTGCAGAAGCTGAAGAGAAGGGGCTGGAATATAATGGGGAAATCCAAAGTAGGAAGCTACCTTTTAGAAAATGTCTCCCATTCATAACGGAGAGACAGTATTTGTGCTGACATGCACATAGATCTATTTTTTTAGAGATAGGAGTAGCTCATTAGCCTCTAAAAATGACTCATTGAATCATACGTTTTATTAAAAAAAATATTACAATGTGTTAATCTGCATTAAAATACAGACCCAGTTTGCAAGAACACTATTTTATTAAAAAAAAAAAAAAAACCTTAAACAGTGAATAGTTGGGACATTTCTTTTTGTGCACATATAATTGCACAGGTCACACACAATGGGGCAGGGTGCTCGGACTGCAAGTCTGTTTCATTGCAGAGTAGACTTCCAAGCTTGGGACGGAGCCCAAGCTCCCATCTCATAAGGTCTTAGAGCCTACACTCTAGCCCAAGCCCAGAAATCTGTACAGCCATAAAATAGTCCCTGGCTCAAGTCCATGAACCCAAGCTGGCTGGCACAGGCCAGCCACAGGTGGCTCATTGCTATACAGACATACCATTGCAGTCTGTTCTCACTGGAGTTGGTTCCAGAAATTTCCTCTCAAGTTAGCCTAGCCTGAATGAGAGCAGCCATGCTACAAAATAACACTTCAGAGACAGAGCACATGGACACTGCACTTATTCGCGTGAGAGGCATAGATTTCTGGAAGCATATCCTAAGGCTCTTTGCACTGCAGAAAGAACTACAGGCAGTCCCCGGGTTACGTCGGTCCGACTTATGTCAGACCCCTAGTTACAAACCGGGGTGGGGGCTCCCCCACTGTCGCCGCCTCTGGCCGCGCGGGGGGCGCTTCCTCCCAGCAGACCAGGGAGACGCCGAGTGGCTTTTCTCACCGCGGAGGACGTGGGCGGCGGGACCACCGAGACGCGCCGCGGTCTCGCCGCCCGCGTCCTCCGTGGCGAGAAAAGCCGCTCCACGTCTCTCTGGTCTGCTGGGGGGGGGGCGCAGCTAGTGCGTCCACCCCCCCCAGCAGACAAGGCTTTTCTCGCCGATGCCTGGGGTAGAGCAGCTGGGGGGCTGCCGGGTTGGTCCCACAGCACCGAGGTTCAGCACTACTGGACCTACCGGCAGCGTCCCAGCTGCTCTGTCCCAGGCGTCCAGATTCAGCCGCTGTTGAAACGGATCAGCGGCTGATTCCAGGAAGCCCGGGGCAGAGCAGCTCTGCCTTGGGCTTCCTGTAGTCAGCCGCTGGTCAGTTTCAGCAGCGGCTGTCTTGGGAACAACTGGGGCAGAGCAGCTGGGGTGCTGCCGGGTTGGTCCAGTAGCACCGAGGAGCGGCGCTGCAGGACCAACCCAGCAGCATCCCAGCTGCTCTGCCCCAGGCGTGTCCGATTCAGCCGCTGCTGGTCAGTTTCAACAGCGGCTGAATCTGGACGCCAGTTCCGACTTACATACAAATTCAACTTACAAACAAACCTACAGTCCCTATCTTGTACGTAACCCAGGGACTGCCTGTACTCTATTCGTTCTCTTTCGGTGAGTCGTGGGAAGTCCTTTCTGGGCACATATGGAGAATTGTGGGAAGGCACGGGAGAGTTAGTGTCATCAAGTGGTGCTAACCTGTTTTTACACTGTGTTGGTCAAGTTAGCAGCTGATAAGTCGTGCTTACTTGAGTTTTAGCCTATCCCCCTTTTGAGGCCAGCCAACATGAATTTAAATCATCACTTCTCTTGAGTTAAGGTTTTCTTGTGAGTGGACAGTACTAGTTAGAGTCAACATACATGTTAACTTGTCAGAGAGGACAAGATCTTACTTTAGAAAATATTAAAATGGCTTCCAGGCTCTATACAAAGTCAGCACAGTTCTCACTGACTATTGTGATTTTCCCCTGTTGCCTGCACATGTGAGCTGTACCGTCTCACACTTTCACAAGCCATGCCTCTCAACCTTGGGCTCACAGGAGGAAGGGCCGGGAGGGAGAGCACACTTTGAAATGAACAGGACAGAGGGGTTTTTTAATTAGCATTTCCAAAATAATAATAATTGGATTAATTCCTTACTAACCTCCCTTTATTCTAGACACCTCCAAGAGGTGCATGTGATTGTACTATCCTTCCTTCCCCAGAAGAGAGCAGGGCTTCTCCTCTGCCCAGTCTGGCAGCATCATTCCCTTCCCTTCCATGCTTCCTCCTGCATGGAGATTAGAGAGGAAGTTTGGTTCTCCTGTGCCTGGTCCAGCAGTAGAAATCCCCCTGCATCTCTCTTCCCTGCCAGTGTGTTCCTCCTTGGTGTCTGTGGAGGGCTGCAGAACAACCTTAAAAAAAGACTGTATTTGAGAGACAGCTTGGTAAACACCCAGCTAGGATGCCCCCAAACTTTGATTTCTGTCACCACTGACCAAGACAGCTTTTTAGTTTCATTTAGGATCTGATCTTAGGCCAAGTCTACACTAGACCCAGAAGGTCAGGTTAAGGTGTGCAACTCCAGTTATGTAGAAAACGTAGCTGGAGTCAGCTTACCTTAAACCGAGCTTGGCTCTGTCCCCAAAGCAGGAGGCCAATGGGAAAAAAATGCTCCCATTGGCTTCCCTTACTCCTCGCAAAAATAAGAGTACCAGCTGCCTTACTGAATTTAAAAGGCAGAGCCACAGCAGGATTAGCTCCCTGCTGCGGCTCTGCAGTTTCCCCCCTTTCCAACTAATCAAGTAGTTGATAGAAATGCAACTGAATAAATGCAACTTAACATCTTTAGTGAAGGCTAGGCCTTAGTTTTAGACAGTAGATGCACTGGTTGAAGACTAAAGGGTAAATGTTGCTCTTGTCTACACACTTAAATTGTATTGCATTAACTATACCAGTTAATAGCCAGCATGGGTTTGTGAAGAACAAGTCATGCCAAACTAATCTGATAGCTTTCTTTGATAGGATAACGAGCCTTGTGGATAAGGGAGAAGCGGTAGATGTCATATACCTAGACTTTAGTAAGGCATTTGATACGGTCTCGCATGATATTCTTATTGATAAACTAGGCAAATATAACTTAGATAGGGTCACGATAAGGTGAGTGCATAATTGGCCGGATAACCGTAGTCAGAGAGTTGTTGTTAACGGTGCTAAATCCTGCTGGAAAGGGATAACAAGAGGAGTTCCACAAGGGTCTCTTTTGGGACCCGTACTGTTCAATATCTTCATCAATGATGTAGATATTGGGATAGAGAGTACGCTTATTAAGTTTGCAGATGATACCAAACTGGGTGGGGTTGCAACTTCTTTGGAGGATAGGGACATAATTCAAAATGACCTTAGCAAGTTAGAGAAATGGTCAGAGGTAAACAGGATGAGGTTTAATAAAGAGAAATGCAAAGTGCTCCACTTAGGAAGGAACAATCAGTTCCATACATACAAGATGGGAAGCGACTGTCTAGGAAGGAGCATGGCGGAAAGGGATCTAGGGGTCATAGTGGACCACAAGTTGAATATGAGTCAACAGTGTGATGCTGTTGCAAAAAAAGCAAATATGATTCTAGGTTGTATCAACAGGTGTGTTGTAAGCAAAACTCGTGAAGTCATTCTGCCGCTCTACTCTGTACTAGTTAGGCCTCAGCTGGAGTACTGTGTCCAGTCTGGGCGCCACAATTCAAGAAAGATGTGGAGAAATTGGAAAGGGTACAGAGAAGAGCGACAAGAATGATTAAAGGTTTAGAGAACATGACCTATGAAGCCAGGCTTCATGAACTGGGCTTGTTTAGTTTGGAAAAAAGAAGATTAAGGGGGGACGTGATAGCGGTTTTCAAATATCTAAAAGGGTGTCACAAGGAGGAAGGAGAAAATTTGTTCCTCTTGGTTTCTGAGGATAGGACAAGGAGTAATGGGCTTAAAGTGCAGCAGGGGAGGTTTAGATTGGACATTAGGAAAAAATTCCTAACTGTCTGGGTGGTCAAATATTGGAATAAATTGCCAAGGGAGGTGGTGGAATCTCCCTGTCTGGAGATATTTAAGAAGAGGTTAGATAGGCATCTGTCAGGGATGGTGTAGACGGAGCTTGGTCCTGCCTTTATTAGTTTTAAACCTGCTACCCATTAATTTCATTTGGTGTCCTCTAGTTCTTCTATTATGGGAACTAATAAATAACTTTTCTTTATTCGCCCTCTCCACACCACTCATGATTTTATATATCTCTATCATATCCCCCCTCAGTCTCCTCTTTTCTAAACTGAAAAGTCCCTCTCGTCATATGGGACCCGTTCCAAACCCCTAATCATTTTAGTTGCCCTTTTCTGAACCCTTTCCAAGGCCAAAATTTCTTTTTTGAGGTGAGGAAACCACATCTGTACACAATATTCAAGACGTGGGCGTACCATAGTTTTATACAGGGGTAGTAAGATATTCTGGGTCTTATTTTCTATTCCTTTCTTAATAATTCCTAGCATCCTATTTGCCTTTTTGACCGCCACTGCACACTGTGTGGAAGTTTTGAGAGAACTATCACGATAACTCCCAAGATCTCTTTCCTGATTTGTCATAGCTAAATTAGCCCCCATCATACTGTACGTATAGTTGGGGTTATTTTTCCCGATGTGCATTACTTTACACTTATCCACATTAAATTTAATTTGCCGTTTTGTTGCCCAATCAGTTTGGTGAGATCTTTTTGGAGTCCCTCACAGCCTGCTTCTGTCTTGACTATCCTAAACAGTTTGGTATCATCCGCAAACTTTATCACCTCACTGCTTACCCTTTTCTCCAAATCATTTATGAATAAGTTGAAAAGGATTGGTCCCAGGACTGACCCTTGGGGTACACCACTAGTTACCCCTCTCCATTCTGAAAATGTACCATTTATTCCTACCCTTTGTTTCCTGTCTTTTAACCAGTTCTCAATCCAAGAAAGGACCTTCCCTCTTATCCCATGGCAATGTAATTTACATAAGAGCCTTTGGTGAGGGACCTTATCAAAGGCTTTCTGAAAATCTAAGTATACTATATCTGCTGGATCCCCCTTGGCTGCATGTTTGCTAACCCCTTCAAAGAACTCTAATAGATTAGTAAGAAATGATTTCCCTTTACAGAAACCATGTTGACTTTTGTCCAACAAATTATGTTCTTCTACATGCCTCACAATTTTATTCTTTACTATTGTTACGACTTATTTGCCCGGTACTGAAGTTAGACTTACCGATGTGTAATTGCCAGGATCACCTCTAGAGCCCTTTTTAAGTATTGGTGTCATGTTAGCTACCTTCCAGTCATTAGGTACGGAAGCCTATTTAAAGGGTAGGTTACAAACCACAGATAATAGTTCAGCAATTTCCCATTTGAGTTCTTTTAGAACCCTTGGATGAATGCCATCCGGTCCCAGAGATTTGTTAACATTAAGTTTTTCTATTTATTCCAAAACCTCCTCTAATGACACTTCAATCCGGGACAGTTCCTCAGATTCATCACCCACAAAGGATGGTGCAGATTTGGGAATCTCCCTAATGTCCTCAGCCGTGAAGACTGAAGCAAAGAAATCATTTAGTTTATCCGCAATGGTTTTATCGTCCTTGATCGCTCCTTTTATATCTCAATCGTCTAGGGAACCCACAGGTTTTTTAGCAGACTTCCTGCTTATAATGTACTTAAAAACATTTTGTTATTTCTTTTTGAGTTTTTGGCTAGCTGTTTTTCAAAATCTTTTTTTGCTTATTACATTTTTACACTTGATTTGACAGTGTTTATGTTGCCTTCTATTTATCTCACTTGAATTGGACTTCCACTTCTTAAAAGATGCCTTTTTGTCCCTCCCTGCTTTTTTTACATGGTGGTTAAGCCACAGTGACCCTTTTTTAGGTCTCTTGCTATGTTTTTTAATTTGGGGTATACATTTAAGTTGGGCTTCTATTATGGTGTCTTTAAAAAGTTTCCATGCAGCTCGTAGGGATTTGGCTCTAGTCACTGTGCCTTTTAATTTCTGTTTAACTAACTTCCTGATTTTTGTGTAATTCCCCTTTTTGAAATTAAATGCCAGGGTGCTGGACTGCTGAGGTGTTCTTCCCGCCACAGGAATGTTAAATGTTATTATATTATGGTCACTATTCCCAAGCGGTCCTGTAACAGTTATCTCCTGGACTTGATCCTGCACTCCACTCAGGACTAAATCAAGAATTGCCTCTCCCCTTGTGGGCTCCTGTACCAGCTGTTCCAAGAAGCAGTCATTTAAGCCATTGAGGAATTTTATCTCTGCTTCTGTTCCTGAGGTGACATGTACCCAGTCAATATGGGGATAATTAAAACCCCCCATTATTATAGAGTTCTTTATTTTGGTAGCCTCTCTAATCTCCCTCAGCATTTCAATGTCAGTATCGCTGTCCTGGTCAGGTGGTCGGTAATATATCCCTACTGCTAATTTCTTATTATTGGAGCATGGAATTACTATCCATAGCGATTCTATTGAACATGTTGATTCATTTAATATTTTTATTTCATTTGATTCTACATTATCTTTCACATACAGTGTCACTCCACCACCCACCCGGCCTGCTCTATCCTTTTGATATATTTTATATCCCGGTATGATTGTGTCCCACAGATTTTCCTCATTCCACCAGGTTTCAGTAATACCTATTATGTCAATCTCCTCCTTTAATACGAGGTACTCTAGTTCACCCATCTTATTAGTCAGACTCCTAGCATTTGTGTAGAAGCACTTTAAAAATGTGCACTGTTTATTTGTCTGCCCTTCCCTGATGCATTGGATTCCTTTCTCTGCAGTTGTTTGTCTGCTCTGGCCCATGGTTTGTCCTCTCTCCTCCTCTCTTTCTGATTACAGCTTAGAGAATCTCTATCAACGGAGTCTCCTCTAAGAGAAGTCTCCATCCGATTTACGTGCATCTCCGCACCAATCGGCTTTCCCCCATCTCTTAGTTTAAAAACTGCTCTATGGCCTTTTTAATGTTTAGTGCCAGCAGTCTGGTTCCACCCTGGTTTAAGTGGAGCCCATCCTTCCTGTATAGGCTCCCCGTCTCCCAAAAGTGTCCCCAGTTCCTAATAAATCCAAACCCCTCTTCCCTACACCATTGTCTCATCCACGCATAGAGAATCTGAAGCTCTGCCTGTCTACCTGGCCCTGTGCGTGGAACTGGAAGTATTTCTGAGAATGCCACCATAGAGGTCCTGGATTTCAGTCTCTTTCCTAGCAGCCTAAATTTGGCCTCCAGGACATCTCTCCTACCCTTCCCTACGTCATTGGTACCTACATGTACCACGACCACTGGCTCCTTCCCAGCACTACACATAAGTCTATCTAGATGCCTTGAGAGATCCGCAACCTTTGCACCAGACAGGCAAGTGACCATACGGTTCTCCTGGTCATGACAAACCCAACTATCTATGTTTCTAACGATCTAATCACCCACTATTAACACCTGCCTCTTCCTAACAACTGACATTCTCTCCCCCTCAGAGGTATCCTCAGTGTGAGACGTTACCGCAACATCCTCTGGAAGGAGGGTCCCAACTACAGGATGATTTCCCTCTGTTCCCATTGAATGCTCTGTTCCCTTGAGACTTTCATCCTCTTTAAGAGCACTGGGGCTCTCAGACTGGAAGTGGGACAGTACTACAGAGTCCCGGAAAGTCTCATCAACATATCTCTCTACCTCTCTTAGCTCCTCCAGTTCAGCCACCCTGGCCTCCAAAGCCCGAACTCGGTCTCTGAGGGCCAGGAGTGCCTTGCACACATACGCCATCTGCCCACAGGGCAGGTAATCATACATGTTACACTCGACACAATAAACAGGATAGCCCCCACTCTGCTGCTGGGCTTCTGTCTCCATTTTTCTTATGAATAAGTTTAAGTATAAACTGGACTTCTTATTAAATGTCTGGAATATAGATGATTATAAAAGTTATGTTTAAAGAAGGTCAGAAGTCACTAGTGCCCTCTAACCTCCCCCTCTAAACTCCCTGTTAGCTGCTCCTGTTCGCAAGCTCCCTGGTCGCTGACTCACAGATTTATAAAGCCCTGGTAGCCCCTCCCCCTGACAGAGGCTCAGCCAATTAACAGAGGCTTCTAGATTTCAAACCTTTTAGAACAAACAAACAAACCAAATCAAACAGCCAAACACAAGCTCAGCACACAGCAAATAATGCCCCCCCCCCCACACAAACACACACTAACGACAGCCACTTACCACAAGGGTCCCATATTTACTCCTCTTTTACCTGGAGAACTCCCTCTCCAAACTCCGTTAGCTGCTCCTGTTCACAAGGTAGTGGAAGAACCTTATACAGATGTTGCAAAAGGTTTCAAAACCAATCAACTCATTACTTTAGAAATAGTTCTAGCACTTAACAAAAATTCCTGCCTCAGTTTCCTTGCCACTCTGGAGTGTTCGTCAGGACTTTGGATCTTCAGGATTCCAAATCCCTTTTCTTTTCTCATGGCTTTTCTTGAACACAGTTGCTCTCTTCTCCAGACAACTTCCTTTGACTTTGGATGGTCCCACAGTCAAAGAAGTTTTCTTGCCCTCCAAAGCCTGCACGTTTTTCCTCTGTCCTGTCCAAACTTCCTTCAGCTCTTTAAATTCTTAATCTAACAACACTGTCCCTTTGTTTTCCTGTTTGGGGACTTTATATTTTCCATTCCCCTCTCCCTCCAGATGAAATTGGATGAAGTTTTTCTTCCAGCTCAGGCATCCTCTTTAGGATGCTCACTGTCTGTCTGGTTAGAGTACAGTCATTAAAATTAATACTTCCTTTCATTTGTTCTGTAACTTTTTTGCAAAGTGGGTGTTACACTGCAGAAACCATAGGTGCTGGAATTAGGGGCGTTAGGTGCCTGAAGTGGGTTCCATCATATTCATGGCTTATAGTTTGGTTCTACAACTCTCAGTATCCCCACAAATTGTTCCTGTAGCCCTGGCAGAGACATTACACATTGAGGCATTTAGTGACACAATAATTTCGTAAAAGTAACCAGAGTTCATAAGTTGAATATAGATCCCCAAACTGTCACTTGCTACAAAGTCTGTGTATAAACAAGGCCTTGATTAAGTGGTAGTGATTGAGGTACAGGGTGTCCCTGGAGATTGAGGACCTGCTGGGAGGAGTTGATGAAGATGCAGTGGAGGGCCATTAATGTCAGCTAGCCGTTGGTTCCAGTAATGCCCTGCCCTAGATCATTTTTGCTAATATGACAGCAAATGAAAATACAATATGTTTATGGATTTTTTTTCTGGGTGATACAGCTTGTTAGTTATATGCAATTCAGTGTATAATAAACAATGACCCTGTACCGATTTATCAGCAGGCAGATTCACAAAATATGTCAGTGGAAATTGCTTTGAAAGGTGTTTCAGTACTAAGCTATCCATTTACTTTTGTATAACAGAGGCCCATCTTTTATAGGATGAAAAACAGTGTAGAATTTGTAATGCCATGTTATTACTACATCAAATCTGGAGCTCCCTTTTCTTATGGATGAGCAATGAAATAGAAACTGTCCAGGGTCTCAGCCTTTGAAGGAAAAGTGGAATTATTTTGGGATAGTATTAGCACAATAGTAATACAAGGCAGTATTTGTACTGGCAACTCTGAAATTTAACAGCAATCATCATAGTATTTAAAAAGTTCAATCGCAGTATCTTTCATTTTTCAGCAAACAGCAATATCCCAGAAAGTTAGGTCAGGGAGTGAAGGAGCATATACTATACCCAAATGGATCTACAGGAGGAAATATTGGTAGGCAGAAGTGTATAAAGCCGTGTCTTGGTAAATTTCTGGGTGTTCTGTAAAACAGTGACAGTGATGTACCAAGCAGAAGCTTCAGTGGAATTTTAAACAGAAGGGGTGTGCTGGCGAGATGCTCTTGTGAAAAAGCAGTCAGCCACTATATGCCACAGTTGAACTGCTACTATGGTACCATCATGCCTTTTTATGTTCTTGGAATCCTGCGATCTGAGAAAACAGCTTGACAATACGCATGCAGCAAATTCAGCTGGGAGAGCTTTGAGAATGTCTTTGTGGTGAATTTGTTTACATTTTAAAAAACCAAACAAACTTAGGAAATCTGCTTTGGCCACTAAAACTGACTGAGAGAGCAGGGGAAGGTAGAAATGAATCAAGGTGACTGCCCAAGGTTCTCAGAGACTTAGCTCAAAGGCAGGAAAAGACTAAAACCTATTTTTAAAATCTGTTCCATGAGGTTATTTTCTTAATATGCAAAAAGAACATCAGACTATCGATTAGTCTGACACTGCACTGAGCTGATTTCCTGAACAGCCTCAATATCAATAACTCAAAATCGGGGAGTAAACCAGCGAACATGGAGTGTGGTTGACCTTACCAGTAACCTTCACACTGTGTCTGTGGTAAAAGGGAAGAGCAAGCATTGAAGATGATAATGAAGGCACTTGTTTTAGTGCATATTAATATGCACAGCCATCAAACGCTCTTCCTGCTAGATTTTCATTTCACAAGTAAATTGGATGAGACTTAAAAGAGCACAGGGTGAAATACTGATATGGAGATCCACATTTCTGATGCCTGAATGCTCTTTATTGTGACCAAAAGACGTCAACAGTAAAGGTAATAAAGTACACTGTGTTGGAGACCTGAATTCTCTTGTGGCTTCCGCCACTGACTTGCTGTACAATGTTGTTTCCCCTAAGGGAGTATTGATATGTGGCTTTCTTTGTAATGTGCTTTGAGATCCAGGTTGTTCACTCTTGTGATGGTGGTTTTATGTTTATTTATTATTATACAATGTTTCCATTATTAAAAGACAAGAGCAGAAGCTGCTCTCCTGCTTCCAGCACATCTCTAGGGTTGCCAGGTGTCCAATATTGACCAGGACAGTCTGGTATTTTCACCTTCTGTCTGGTAAAAAAATTCAGAAAATACTGGACACCTACAGTGTCCAGTATTTTCTGTTTTTTTTTCCCTGCCAGGAGGTGAAAATACCAGACACCTGGCAAACCTACGACATACTTGGCAACTGGGCCCAGCCCCCGGCTTTCCCCTGGCCTCCCGACACCCTCCACACCCCACCCCGCTTACCTGGTTCCGCAGGGAAGCTGTGTTCTGGCTTGATCGAAAAAACAAAATGGCTGCTGGCAAAAAGCCTAAAGACCAAGGGGAAGCAATGCCTTCCCTGGGTCTTAGTGCTCAACTTCTCCCCTGTTCCTATCCCGATTCTGACTCTGCATGCACTGAAAGGGCCATGCTGTTTTATTTTTTAATTTTTTTTTTTTTGCACAACAACTTTGGTCTCCCCTTTTTCCCCCCCTCAACAGAATTTTTTCCGTGGTTTTTTTTTGGGGGGGGGGAGGAGGGTGTTTGGTATTTTTGGTTAAACCATCTGGTAACCCTACACATCCCTGCTGTGATGGAATGAGCCATGTCCCTGTATTTGGCCCTAATGGAACTGCTGTTGGAATCCTGTGTCCACTTCTAGGGTTCACAATTCCCAAGAAGAATGTTGATAAATTGGAGAGAGTTCAGAAAAGAGCCAGGAAAATGATGAAAGGGATAGAAAATGTGCCTTAGTAATAGATTCAAGGAGCTCAATTCAAGGAGCTCAATCTATAAGTACCATGGGGAACAAATATTTAATAATAGGCTCTTCGATCCAGCAGCGAAAGGTATTTGACGATACGATCTCTGGAAGTTGAACGCAGACAAAATCAGACTGGGAATAAGGTGTATATTTTGAATGATATTAATAACGGGAATGACTTACCAAAGGTCTTGGTGGATTCTCTTTCGGTAGCAATTTTTACATGAGTATTGTAGGTTTTGTCTAAAGTATCTGCTCTAGGAACTATTTGGGGGTAGTTCTCTGACCTATGATGCAAAGGAGGTCAGACTAGAAGATCACAATAGTTCCTGCTGGCTGCAGAATCCCAGATTGCACAGTGGCTCCTGTATAAATTGTCATGTATAATTTCTATACCATTGAAAGTGGGCTAGCTGCTGTGGGTGAAATTTTTACCAATGTGTAAGGGATTTAGGAGGACAAGCCTCACCGAGAACCAAGGGGAGTAGGTGCTTTTGAAAGTACTTACGAAGCGAGGTCCAGACTGTGAAAGACCCATGTATAGATATACAGGATGGAGAGACCATTCAAGACGCCTCTTTTCACTAGCACACATTCCACAAACTCCTGTCAAAATCACTATCCCTGCTCTTAGATTACATGGGGTTAGCTTCCCT
Source organism: Pelodiscus sinensis (assembly GCF_049634645.1). Lineage (NCBI taxonomy): Eukaryota > Metazoa > Chordata > Testudines > Trionychidae > Pelodiscus > Pelodiscus sinensis. Next base: position 315,749,694 of record NC_134711.1, read on the forward strand.
CTACACCTACCTATTGTCTCCCAGGCGGTGGAAGAGGTGGAGGCATGGCCCCTTGCTATGGACCCACACAGTGTACACCATGAAAGTAACATGGTAAGAGCATATCCTCCTGTGCCTCTGATGGGGGGGGGGGCTTTGCTCTCAGACCCCTTAGGCACATTAGAGCCCATTGTGTATGGAAGGAGGTGCTGGTGGGTACATGGTGTGGATGTCACTTTCAGAGCTATACGTGCAGGTACAAATGCAAGTAAGATCCTAGAGAGGTCAAGGCCTGTCAAGAACAAATGATTTAACAATTACCACACATTCCTCTTCATTCAATACGGCATTTCATTCTGGTTTGTAGATCTAGTACAGGAATTTTAACAGACCTGCATAGTAGGGCTTCCTTGCACAGTTATGGTCAGAGCCATCCTTACCCACACACAGAATATGTAGTTGGGTAGGGCACCCAAAAATTCAGGGCACCACTGGGTCTTAATGTCCGTGCACCTGCTTCTTCCTCACCCTGTTCTGTGGCGCTGCTTTCTCCGGAGAAGATCTAGTTAATTTAAAAGAGAAAAATCCTGCGAGACCTGGTAGCAGGACATGGAACCATTCAAGTGGTAATGACGCCTTTTAACAGGCATTTGCCAAGCCCAGGTATATCCTGTCAGTTCTGAAAGCTCATCATACCATCTACATGTTTTGTTAGTGTAACCCCCTTTTTCCTCCCCGGGTTACTCGGGAGCAGGTCACACTCACAGGTGTGCCTGGGCGCCTGATGGTTTGAACCCAAAAGGAGATCTTGAGCACCCCAGTGGTGAAGGTGTTTAGTTGGGGAAAGCCCTTTCCACCCCCTTGCTGCAGTCCCTTGCTCGTAATGAATGTAAAATGGTGGTGCCTCCACCTAGCTGGCCTTGTACACACTCACTGGTGTGCCTTGAGAGCCTCCAGGAATATACTCATTCCAGCTATAATCTGGATCTAATTCCAGAACAACAACTACAAATCTTATACATCTAATAGACTACATTAAAATAAACAAACTTTACTTAACTTAAATAAACGGGGTTTAACAGATTAACATTGAATAGCATTAACAAAGTGCACACAATAATTGGGACTTATATTTCTAACATTTGCACTGCCAATATTGATCCCACCCCAGAGTGTGCACACCCCTGGACTCACAGTCCCAGACTCTTGCTTGCGTGGGCGCGCTTGAAGAACTGCAGCTATAGTGGAGATTAGGTCCAAACTAGACAGCAGCTCTGTCCCAGGTAGCACTTTCCCAACAAGGCCCAAAACTTACACCCTCATGCTGTGCCTATCGGAAGCAGCCTGCTAGATCCCAGTTCCAACAGGCATCTAGTCCCAGTCTGTAGCTGCATCCAACAGCTCTTGGACTGGAGCAAACTCCTCCACAGCAGCCTGGCTCCCCTTCGGTTTCAAACTCCCAAGGCAGAGTCACTTCCGTCCTGTTTTTCCCAAGGGCTCATGGGAATTGTAGTCTGGATTGCAGCACACAGGGTCTTTCCAGAAAAACAGAGGTCTCTTTAGTAAGGGGACTACATTAGTTTTTAAGGTGCTGCTGGACTATTCGTTGTTTAAGTTTTTCCAGTTGCAGACTAAGTTGCTTACCCCCTCTGAAGCTTTTGAATGTACTGTGTTAGTCTACAGGACCTTAGTCTAAAATGTGTTATAAAAATATTTCATGGGTATGTTGCTGAAAATTATAAAATCACATCTTGAAAATATCGTTATCACTCCTGGCTGGTTAGCGGCACCAGATTAATAGTACTGCGTAAGGTCTCATAAATCCTACTAAGAACAGCCCTGGTTTTGGGTCAACACGAAACAGTCTCAGCAATTCAGAAGAACATATCCTGATGGCAGGAATTCATAAAGGCAGTTGAACTGTAAGTGACAAGCCCCAGCAATCCTGAAAGAGGCACACTTTCTTCTCCCAGTGGGCTTTGGCCAGGGGGCCAAACTTGCCTGCAAGAAACCCCACCATCCTAGTCCCCTAGCACATGCACACAACCTCCTTTTAGCTCACTCTTCTAGTAAGCCCCTGGTCTGTGGTCCGGCTTACGACATTATTCTGCAGGCCAAGGCAGAAACCATCGTTTTTCTTTCCATTATGTCACAGATCTGCAGAGTGCTTCACATGAGTGGAACTGTGTCAACCAGGTTACCTGTCCCAAATGGCACCAGCTGTTACAGTACAATTCAGCTCCAGTGTGCTAAGGATGCATTGTAGAATAGCAGTGGTTGAAGACGTTTTATATGGGTTTATATATTATTATGTATTTATTGTGGTAGCACACTGAGACATCCCCATCTAAGACTGAGGGCCTTACTCTTCTAGGCACTGTTCATGCACATGGTAAAAGACAATCCCTGCTCTGAAGAATTTACATATAAATAGATAATCTAGAAAAGGAGGATTATTTTCCCCATTTTACAGATGGGTAACTGAGGCACAGAGACATTAAGACCCATAGACAGATCTGAAAATCAGGATACCTGTGTCTAAAGTTGGGTGCTAAAAAATTGAAGGACCCCAAATCGCGGGAGAGAGTGGTCGAAAAGGTTAGTGATACATCTTCTCACTCTAGGACCTGCATTCCATCCACTTGAGCGTATCTGTTCCCATGTAGTATTGGTTACTCATAGTGATTTTCTAAGCAGGCATAGTAGTCTGCCAATGCACTGTGCAATACATGCTCCAGGTCTAAATGTGGACCTCTATTATCATTTCTGTTAAGACTTTAATCCAGATCATCCTTGTTTCATGTACTACTTCCACTACTTCAACCCATGCAGACTGTATTGTTTCATCTCTTGGCTTTCATCGCTGATGCCTGTTGCTTATTAGTCTAATCTATTTTTCTTCGCAGCAGAGGCTTACTGTTTATGCCTAACATTTGCCCTCAAAACTTTTTGACACTGGGTATGGGATCAAAACAATTAAAACATAATATTCTGCTATATGATGATAATTCCCCCTTGTCAGTGAACATTACGAAATGGCATTATTGTAAAGACCCAATTACCTTTTTTATGAGCACTGTATATTTGGAAAGTAATAAAACAGAGTTATAAAACCTAGATGATTAAGAATCTCAGCGATGCTCTGCATTTTAAGGGAGGAGGGGGGAGAATATTCTTTTAATTGTATCTGAGTTCAGACCGACCAATGATTCGTTACTTTCAAAGCAATAACATTACCTGGGAGGCAATAAAAGGAAACAGGAAAGTTGTGTGACGAATGAGTCCCAGCAGACACAAGGTATAAGAAGGGAGAGTGGTTAATGGCTAGACTAGCAGCCTGAGAGTCAGGACTCTTGAGGGTTTTCTGCTAATGTGCTGTATGGTCTTGGTCAAGTAGCTTCAACTTCTCTATATCTCACTTTACACTTGTTAAAGTGGGTTTTCTAGACATTCTGTTTCATACGGTCATAGCTATCTCACCTTACTCATGAACAGTTTTCTTCTTTAATTTATGTGAGGTTGCAGTAGCTCATGTCTATTTAGCACCCTGTAGGGTTACCTTGAAACATGTGTTGGTCAGATTTGGCATAGAGGGGATTATCATGTTCTTCTGCGATTGCTAAGGTTTCTGGCTATTTCTGTTTCATTCCAAATGGTCTGGGACAGGTTCCTTTTAGCATCATCCCTTTTCATGGCTAAGCTAATAACTTAGTTCCCAGTTCAAGGAAGCACTTGAGCTATTGACTTCCACAGGATTTAAGCAAGTGCTTAAAGCTAAGCATGTGCTTTGAAGGCCTTGCCGAATCAGGCCCATGGGGTCCTACCCTGTGAAGTACTTAGAGCCTACATCTTCCACTGAAGTTGGAGGGATTTTAGGCCACTCAACACCTTCCAGGATTGAGTCGCTCCAGGGGTATGGAACATAGGCCGTGTCTAGACTACATCTCTTTTTTGAGAAAGGAATGTAAATCGGGCACGTTGATATTGCAAATGAAGCCGGGATTTGAATTTCCCGTGCTTCATTTGCATAATGAATGGCAACCGTCGCTTTTTTCAAAATGGGACTTTTTCCAAAAAAAACGGCATTTTAGACGGGGTATTTTTGACAGAAATGCCCCATTTCGAAAGATCCTGTACTCCTCAAAAATGGAGTACAGGATCTTTCAAAATGGGGCATTTTTGTTGAAAATGACACATCTAAACTGCTATTTTTTTGTTGTTTTTTCGAAAAAGCCCCAATTAGAAAAAAAAGTGGCGGCCACCATTATGCAAATGAAGCATGGGAAATTCAAATCCCGGCTTCATTTGCAATATCGACATGCCTAATTTACATCCCTTTCTTAAAAAAGTCTAGACACACCCATAGTGTTTTCTTTTTCCAAGTACTCATGCCCTCTGAGTTTCTGTTTGAGTTTGAGATTTGATGAATGCCAAAACCTCAAAGCCACAGTCTGCTGGAAGCAGTGCATTTTGCTCGATTACATTTTGAAATGAGAGATCTGCCAAAATTTGAACCTTTGTGACCCATTCAATCATCATTAGGTTTGTGTTCCACTGACTGTAGCGGAGATTAGGGGAAAGGAGGCAGGGGAAAATCAAGGGGAAAATCAGCTGAAAAACCATTGTGCAAAACAAATATAGAGATGGGGTGATAAAAAAAACAGTGAGAGACAGAAAATAATTTTAGGGCTTGATCTTGAGCTCACAAGTAAATGGCAAGTTAGTGGTACAGTATCAGACCTTTAATAAACAAATATGTGTTAATAGTGTACATAAAGGAGCTATGTCAGCAGCTTTCTGATGACTGTTCTGTCGCTTCAGAGGGGTAACCAAGTTAGTCTGTAACAGGAAAAACTTAAAAACATCAAATAGTCCCAACCACTTAGCAGAGTCTAGAAAAAACACATCATCTGATTTTTTCCCTTGCTCTGCACTGTGGCCCTCCTAGAGGAATTCCACACCAAAAAATTAAAAATTCTGCTTATTTTATTTGTCAAAATAACAATCGTTATGCCATTTTCAATTATTTTGGTAATTGATTTCAAATTGTCTGTTAGTAACTATCTAAGAATACAGACAACAGAAAAGATTCAAGAAATGTTTTTGACAAATAGATTCCTTGCTAGTCATATTAATGGAGAATTCTGAATAATTCATGTAAACAACAATACAGCAGCATATTTCCACACATGCCTCCAAAGCATTGCAAAGACTTGGGGCAGTCAGAGGAATTGTTGGAGAGGGAAGTAATTGCTGGGAAGGATCCTGGGTGTGAATTTGGAGGGTTGTTGTGGGGGAAGAAGTATGGAAGGTTTTTTGGGGGAGGAATTATTAGAGAGTCTTCCCCGCGCAGTACTTGGCTGACACCGAGCCTTTCTCATTCAGTCAGGCTCAACCCCTGTGTCCCCATGTGTCCTTGCACCCCCACTTAAACCACTTCTGCTCCCTCCATATCCGTGGTTCCCTATAACTCCTGTCCCTTGTTGCTGTGTCCCTGCACTCTTCCTCTCATCCACATATGCCCCCACCACTTGCCTTTGTCCCTTTGTGTCCCTGAATTCCATCTCGCATTCAACCCCTACCCCAGTCTGAGTTATGTGTGCCCCATGCTGTCCACTCCCCCTTCCCGCATCCCGTACCTCCTGACATGGCCCTACAGGCAAGGTGCTATGAAGAAGGCATCTTACTCTCTTCACTATACATGTGCTATGCAGGGTTTTGTTTTTTTCCTCAACAGAAAATACATTCTGCCGAGAAGTACCACAGTTATGCCTTTTACCCACCTGGGTTGCTGAGATGCCAAAACAGAGAGCAGCCTCAGGTGGGCAAAAGGCATAACTGCAGCTCTTCAGAATGTGTTTTTTGCTGAGGAAAACAAATTCTGTATAGCACATGAATTTGGCAGTGCTCGGAGAGCAGAATTTCCCCAAGAGTAACTTAGGGTAGTCATGTATATTAGTGTGACGTGAGTACAAAGTGGGTATTAGAAGTCTAGTGAAGAAGTATTTTAGTGCTATTTGCACTTACTTTGCATTGATTCTCTAGGCAATGGAGAATAAAGTCCCGTTCCCCCTGTAATTCAATACCTGGGAAACCCAGGAGTTACATCCATTCATACCAGCTGAAAGCCTGGCCCAAGAGGAAAAGAATTTTAGTGTTGTTGAACTGAGACTTGTTTTGCAGATCTACAAAAAACAACAGCAGCAAGAACACCACAACCCTGTTTGGCAGGTTTGCAGAACCTCAAAGTTCATGAGGTTCAACTTTAGATGAAACCATATGAAACCACCAAACTTAGAATGAATTGCACCCACAGCCACAGATACCGTGAGAACAGAGTTGTGCCAGATTCAGCCAAGGTTCTCAAATCTCAGTAAAATCTTTGGCAGCCATTGTCTGCATTTTGGGTTGTAACTAAATTTTCTCCGACCTCTGCTAGTAACCCCCACGAATTGCATTGCTTGAGTGAGGTTTCCTAGAGACAGAAATAAGTTTTAAAAGCTTCAGAGCCAGAGCACTGGAGCCTGGGCATGTTCTCCTGGGAGCCAATATCCCCTCATTTAATTGCAAAGATCTCTGCTGACTTGGAAATCAGTTTGTTTGTATTAAGTTGATAGAGAGCCTGTATACTTATTTCCAGGGCCTGTGATCTTCACACTGCTGACACTCTTCTCATTCCAATGTCTCTGTTGGAAAAATGCTGGAGCATTAGCACAGTTGTGTTTATTCCTTCTTATTGGTAAACTAGGGGATGGGTGCGTCCATGAAATATTTTAATGGACATGTGAATGGGATATAATCCTTGGAAAGTGTCTGTCTCTGAAGTTATGATTCCCATCACAGTCCTACATTGTTGTTTTGTTTCCTGGTTAATTTGCCACTGAAATGTCAACTGGATATGTATGTTTCTTCACTTGGCATTCTAATCTATAAAATGGTAGTGCTGAGTGCTGTTAAATGGGTGCTGTTTTCCACTCTTCAAGTGCAGGTGGAAAGTAAAATGTTTCCCATGTGTTCCTGACCTATCTTTTTGAGATGTAGTGAAGTATGAGGTAGAATCAGAAAAGCACTATAAGGCCATGTCTACACTGTGTGAGAGTGTCAACCTAAGATATGCAGCTCTTAGGTTGCAACTCTATGCAACAAGAATACTATAGCTGGAATCGATGTACCTTAAGTCAAATTTCTCAGGCATCCCCACTGCGGGAGGTCGATGGAAGAAAGTCTCCCCTTGACTTCCCTTACTCCTCATGACCCCGTGAAGTACCAGAATCATCAGGGGTGCCATTAGTAATCCATTTAGACCTTACTAGACCCACTAAATCAAATCCTAGAACATCGGTCTCCAGAGTGGTGATTTCAGGATAAGTGTAAGCCTGGCCTAATACTGAAGCCCTAGAGCATACATCTCAGCTGGCCAAGGCCCAAATATGAGATGAAGTGTGTGACAATGACTGATAATGTGGGGCCCAAAAATAAGTCATGAGGGAAACTTATAATGCTGTGGGATTTATTCCTTTAGTGTAAACAATTATACATTTTCTATGTGGGTTTCAACAATAAAATAGAAGTTAAACTCAGCATGTGGGACACATGAGAACTACGCACTGTAGAACTACCAAATATTTATTATCATGAATAGGACTTTGGTTTTATATACACTAGTTTTATACTTCCAAACTTTCAGAAAATGAGACTATTTTCAAAATATCTGAGGTTCTTCCTGTGTCATTTAGTGTTTTCAGGCCTCTTAATTTTTAATGTTCTTGCTTGCTTTGCTTCAAATGTTCATTATCTCATCACCAACAGAGTATGTTGAAGGTTGGTGGGAGCAAACTCTATGAAGTTGCCTAACATAAGAGATTTTGAAAAGTTGGAGGCATGTGGAAAACAAAATGACAGCTATTGTGGAGGAGGGCGGGGAGCAAATGCTGACCCAGAATTATTTGCATTGTTATTCTGACAATTCACATGTGTTCAGTTACTGTACTCCAAAGGCCCTGGCTTTTAAATAAAACGTGTATGCAGTATGACAGCAGTAAGAAATGCTGCTGTACAAAAATACAGTCTGTTTGTGTATGTCTTTCATTATTGTGAGGACTGATTTCTCTGTGTAGTTGTAGAGATTTTGTTTTAAATGACAAAGTTGATTTAATCTAAATTCATCTTGAAAATTCATTTTACTGTAGATGTAAGATGGTAAGTTTGCCAAGCATTGTTCAACCACCGAGCCGAGCCTCAGGGGAGCTTTCTCCCAGTATTTTGTTGTTTGTATGAAGCTTAACATAAAATTGTTTTCATGTCTCAGTAGTTTTTACTAGAGGTGAACTGATGAGGTAGTGTTCTTATCTTGATCTAGGATAGATTTATGGTAAGGATTTGGATTAGAAGCTGAATTGGGATTGGATGTTGGGTTTGGGTTCAGATTTGATGGCTCCAGAGTCTGCAAGGGGTTCTCACAAGTTTGTGTTCTGTTCACCAATCATAGAGTTTAAGGCCAGATGGAATCCTCGGATCATCTAGTTGGACCTTGTGGATAATCTCATGCCTCCAACCCCACCCACATATTACATTTAACTGAAGAGATCTCAGGTACCTCTGAACAAAAACTGGGAAATAGGCCCTTTCAAAATTCTGCATATGACTCAATACGAAAGCTGTAAAGCTAGATACATCTCTGAAGATTCACCTTCCAAAATACCAATGATTTTGGCCCATCTCTAATACTCACGTTCGGTATCCTAAAGTAAATCCAATCTTGCCATTCTTGAGATTTGGAAATTTTTAAACTCTGACCCAAACATTAATTTCTCTAGTCTTCACTTCTTTTTGACTACCAACATTTTTCCTCCCTAGCATTTCCTGATTTAGACTCTGAGCTCCTTATGAGTCCATCATGCAGGAATACTGCCTTGTGAAGCTATCCCTTTCCACTAAAGAAGGTGTGAGAAGCAGGGACTTCTCTCCCAGTCTGCCTGGATTGTAATGGAACTTCATTTACTGGAACAAGGGTGGGCAGTAATTTTTGAAGAGGGCCAATTCACAGATTTTGTAAGTGTTCGCAAGCTGCCCCTGAAGGGGCTGGGCCTCACACAGAAGGGGCAGGACCTCGGGCGGAAGGGGGCTGTTCCCTCTGGGTGTGGCCCACCCCTTGCATGCTCCCCCACCCCCAGGCCCTGATTGACCTAGGTGTGGAGCAGCATGCACAGTCTTTGCTCCCTTGCCTGAGGGCAGGGGAGGGTGTGAAGTCTCTCCCTACTCACTATGCCCTGCACTGCAAGGGGTCATGGTGCCTAGAGGGAATGGCCAGCTGTTTAGACCGGGGAGAGGGGGCGGGAGGTGGGAGAGTTTGCACATTCCCCCCTGTCCTCAGATCTAGATTGGCCTGGGGCGGTGGAGTGGCAGGGGGGTCGTGGGCTGAATCAAATGTCTTGGCAGGCTGAATGCGACTTGCAGACCCTATCTTGCACACCCCGGGTTAGAACATGGAACTGGGAATCAAGAGTTCAGGTGTTTTTTTCCTCGCCTTCGCTGATTCACAGTGTGACCTTGGCAAAGCATATTGGCCCCTCTGTCTTGGTTTCACTATCTGTAACATGGGGACAAAAATTGATCTAATTGCCTCACAGGGTTGTGAGATTTAATTCATGAGTATTTGTAGAGTACTCTGGAAAATGCAAATCAGGAGCCAGTGCATGTGGCCACATTTTGGGTATCTCTATTATACACTTAATTCCCCCACCCCCACCCCTCGCCCACACACACACATGCACACAAAGCAAGGCCAGAATGCAATCGCAATCGAGAAGAGAAAATAAACTGTTTTTCCCTGTCACCACATAAGGTGACAGGTGAAGGCAGATGGTGAGTGATGGGTGGGCAAGTCAGGTCATCTCTTCAGCAAAACGTGACAAAGTGATTGTGGGGGATGACAGAGTAACTGAACATGCACTTTGTCATTTCATCTGCCTCTGACAAGGAAACCCAAGGCACCAGAATTAATAGCAATTACCCTGTCTTAGAGGCAAACTCCTTGCGGTCCCTGCATTTTGCTTCCCCATTTCTCCTACTAAAAGTTAATTTAAATATCTGTGAGGCAATCAGCATTTCTGCCCAGTCCCCAAGGGTATGTCTACACTACAGCACTAATTCGAACTAACTTAATTAGAATTAGTTAATTCGAACTAAGCTAATTTGAATTAGTGCATCTAGACCTAAAAACTAGTTCGAATTAGCATTTTGCTAATTCGAACTAGCATGTCCATATTGAGTGGACCCTGAACCGAGGTTAAGGATGGCTGGAAGCAGTGCCGGCAGGGCATCAGATTAGGACTTAGAGAATAGAGCTGCTGTCTCAGGCTAGCTGAGGGCTGTACTTAAAGTGTCCCGACCCCCACCCCAGACAGACAGTTCTCAGGGGTTCCCCGCCTGCAAAGCAGTCCTGGCTTGGAGTGCCCTGAGTGCCCACACTTGACACATCACAGCACTCGGTCATCAGCCCGGCTGCACTTGCCGCAGGCTGCCATCTGGGGGGGGGGTCAATCGGGGAGCTGCAGGAGAGTTTCCACCCCGAGGAGCCCGCAGAGCCACCCCAGTCCTTCCCCATCGGGGGCTCGTACCCCATTCCTCCCTCACCTCCTTCCACTTACCCCTCCCTAGCCCCCCTTCCTGATGTACAAAATAAAGGACACGTGTGGTCAAAAATAGAAACTCTCTCTATTGAACAAAACTCGGGGAGACTGGGAAAAGGAGGTGGGAGAGGGGAAGAGAGAGGGTGGGAGAGGAGAGGGCAACTAAAATGATCAGGGGTTTGGAACAGGTCCCATATGAAGAGAGGCAAAAGAGACTGGGACTTCTCAGTTTAGAAAAGAGGAGACTGAGGGGGGATATGATAGAGGTCTGTAAAAGCATGAGTGGTGTGGAGAGGGTGCATAAAGAAAAGTTCTTCATTACTTCCCATAATAGAAGGACTATGGACACCAAATGAAATGAATGGGTAGCAGGCTTCAAACTAATAACAGAAAGTTCTTCTTCACAAAGCAAATAGTCAACCTGTGGAACTCCTTGCTGCAGGCGGCTGTGAGGGCTAGAACTAGAACAGAGTTTAAAGAGAAGTTAGATAATTCATGGAGGTTGGATCCATGGAGTGCTATTAGCCAGGGGGTAGAAATGGTGTTCCTGGCCTCTGTTTGTGGAAGGCTGGAGATGGATGGCACGAGACAAATGGCTTGGTCATTGTCTTCTGTCCATCCCCTCCAGGGTACCTAATGTGGGCCACTGTCGGCAGACAGGCTACTGGTCTAGATGGACCTTTGGTCTGACCCAGTACGGCCATTCTAAGCTCAGGGCTCAGGGTCGGGGGTCTCACTGGACCACCCTGATTTTCATGCACACCTGCTCCTGGGTGGCCAGGCTGGCAGCTATCCTGCCCTAGACAGCCACTTTCCTGTGCCTAATGCGGACGTCGTGGATGAGGTCCACGATGTCCACACTAGACCAGGTGGGCGCCCGCCTCTTGCGGACCCGGGCAGGCTCCCGGGAGCCGCCAGCCTGGTCCCGGGAAGAGGCGGAGGGCTGGGTGGCATCGGGTGGCTGGTTCGTGCCGTGCCAGGTGCAGGGTCTGCTGGCTGGGTGCTGGCAGGCTTGCACCTGCCACGGGCACCGTAGCCAGCCCGTGCCCCTTTAAGGGCTCCGGGGCAGGGAGGGGGGCAGACGAGTTTCCCTGGTGGTGCCCAGAGTGGCCACCAGGGAAAGCTGGGGAGGGCTAGCCTCCCACTAGTTCGAATTAAGTGGCCACACAGCCCTTAATTCGAACTGCTTAATTCGAACTAGGTGTTAGTCCTCGTAGAATGAGGTTTACCTAGTTCGAATTAAGCGCTCCGCTAGTTCGAATTAAGTTCGAACTAGCGGTTTGGATGTGTAGTGCCTATCAAAGTTAATTCGAACTAACGTCTGTTAGTTCGAATTAACTTTGTAGTGTAGACATACCCCAAGAGAGGAGCCTGGGTTTAAATTTCAATCTTTACTCTTTCTAATTCAAAGTTGGTTGGGGGTTTTCTTCCCCCTGCTGTTTTTGTTTGGTTTTCCACAAACCAATAATTTGAGCACTGTGATACCATCCTGAAAGGGGTGTGGGTGTGAGAGTAACTTGTGATTTGACTTCTTAGCCCATCCCTCCATACCCTAGTCCCTTTGGGGCAGGTCAAATAGAAGAGCAGAAGGGATCCTTACGTCAAACTTAGGCTGTGTCCAGACTCAGGGTTTTTTTCAAAAAAAGTAGCCTTTTTTCGAAAAAACTTCACCTGCGTCTAGACTGCAGCCACGTTCTTTCGAAATTAAATTGAAAGAACGTGGCTTTTCTTTCGACGGCGGCAAACCTCATTTCACGAGGAAGAACGCCTTTTTTCGAAAGTGCTCTTTCGAAAAAAGGCGTTCTTGGATACCAACAGGGCTTTTTAGAAAGAGAGCATCCATACTCACTCGCTGCTTTCTTTCGAAAAAGCGGCTTGCTTTTTCGAAAGTACTGCTTGCAGTCTAGACGCTCTTTTTCGAAAGAGGCTTTTTCAAAAGATACTTTCGAAAAAGCCTCTTTTGAAAGAGGCTTGCAGTCTAGACATAGCCTTAGTGTGCTGGTTAGAATCCCGCTGGCTTCATTTCACCTGGCAACTTTCTAAAGCCAGTAAGGTAATTTGGGCTCTGCCCAGCCATCCGTTGACACTGGAAGAATGCTGATTGCTGTGAACTGAAGCATTACTGTAAGGTAAAAAAGCATTACAAGAATCAATGCATTTAAGCCAGGTTGTTGTTTTTTTTAACTAGAAACAAGCCCCTGATATGTGGTGAATGGAAAGAATCCCTTCCTGTGTGTGCAGGGCTCAGAGTGGCACTGTGGACCTTTCATTGTCTTCTATGTGTTGCTGTGCTATTGCTTTCTGTTTTCTTACATGGATTCATAATGGTTCCTACTGGCCATTAAAAACTATGAATCAGTCCCCCTCATTTCCCCAGGGTCTTCCTGAACAAGAGTTTCTAATAAGAATAAGGGGGAAAGGAGCATAGTGTAAATGCCTCAATTAGAGCAGATAAGCCGATGTCTGGATAAACAGATGGGGCCTGCACACCATGTGGCCATTCATGATTGTAGTCTTTTCTGATGGCCCAGGGCATTTCTGTAGTATTACCCTCAGGACACGATTGTGTGGATAATGCACAGGGTGATAGAGTGCAAAGAAGCTCCATTCTCTTGGGACTAGGAATGTTAAATATTGATTAATTGAATAGTCGATTAACCTCATGAATTCTTATCGGTTGCTCGACTGTTCTATAGTCCCCAGGGGTGGGGCTGGCAGCCATTGTGCTCCCGCCCCACTCCCAAGGAGCCCTCTGCCACTTCTAATTGCTGCTGCTATATCAGAGGCAGCAGCGCAGGGTGCTGGGGGCGATCCACTTTAAAAACCAGCTTCCCTCGTGGACTGGATGCCTGTTTCCCTGCACTGCTGCCTCTGATACATTCCACGAGGAGTAATGGTAGTTTGAACTAGGAAGCCTAGTTCGAACTACCTAGTTCGTGCCCCATGTAGCCGCGCGGCACGGGGTTCGAACGAGCGGGGATTTAAAAATGGCGGCGCCCCGCTTATGCAAATGAAGCCCGGGAAATTCAAATCCTGGGCTTCATTTGCAATTGCGGTATGCCTACATTACCCCGCTAGTTCGAACTAGCGGGGTAATGTAGACATACCCGGGGAGAGGAGCAATAGGTGGTCATACCCTTTTAGGGTCAGTTCCTTAGGACCCAATCCCACTCTCCTTGCAGTTTGTCAAAACACCCACTGAGGTCATGAGTGCAGGTTCAGGATCTTACACGCTCATCTGTTTAGAGAGATGATTGTTAGGGCCCAATTTTCAAACTTTAGTGCCTTCGGTGTATTTCTTCTTAAACCCTTGTACTCCAAGTGGTGCATAGGCCATCTACAAGTCTCTTCCACTTCACTCTAAGACAAAACTTCTAGCTGACTCCAAGGGTACCCCAGTTGTTGTCCTTCAGTCTCAGTAGATCTTCTCCATGTTGTCCGAGGTCTTCCTTTTTTGCATTTTCCTTGTGGGGGTCCATGTGAGAGCTTGACGGACTATGCTGAATGATGGTTTTCTGAGAGTGTGGCCTAGCCATCCCCACTTTCTTCTCTTGATTTGAATGTCAAGTGGTTCTTGTCCTGCTCTGTTCCAAAGCTCCTCATTTGTGACAGTCTTCCAATTTATGTGAAGGATGTACCTCAGGCATCTGTTTATGAACGTCTGTAGCTTGTGATTTGAAGACTTTTTAGTATGCCAGTTCTCACATCCATACAAGAGCACACTCTTCACAGTTGTGTTGAATCGCAGTTTCGTCTTCGCAGATATTATTTGTGAACTCCATATGGGACAAAGAGTCTTGAATGCAGCTGTTGCTTTCACTATCCTAGAACTGTATTTAGGTTTCTAAAATATTGCCTTAGGGGCCTACATGCTGATTGAGGTGCCGAAATACAGATTTTGGTCTCTGACTTTAAACACCCAAGTTTGAAACGTGGCACATTCTTTGGTATGGACAATTTAATCCTTTGTGCACGTTCATGTGCATTTATAGCTCTCAGTATGTTAACAGCCATAATGGTAGAGGCCTCTGAACCATGGCAGTACAGCATCTCTCTTGAATCCTTTTTTTTCTGCTCCAGTTTTAATGATACCCATGCACCATCATTGTTCACAACTCCACTTTGTTGCATAAATTGCAAGGTTTCGTCCCCTTGGAGGCTAGTCTGATTTACCCCAAGAAGAGAGTCACACTTTCAGGCTGGGTCCAACTCAAGTTTATTGGTTGCAACCAAGGTACGGCTAAGGAACTCAATGTTCAGATCAGAGCCGACCCCCAACATCTCATAGGCAGAGGTTTTTATAGGGTTCACATCTTTCCTGGTTTAGGTGCCTTAACATGATAGGTTACTTCATCTTTGACATTTAGCATTCCTATAGGTCAGGTTAATTTTCCAAATGAGGTTAAATACAGTGCCTACTTGCTGAACAATGGGCAAGCCATACTTCCCTTTTTCCTTTCCTGCTTGAGCCGGTCACAAGTTTAAAGGATGTGGAATCTATCCATATCTCCACTTAACAGAAGACTGGTTTCACTTCCCCTCGTCTCCTTATTATAAGTTATTACCTGTGACAGGCCTTGACCTTTGTCATGTCTTACTCCTATACAAATAGCAAATATATCTAAGCATTAGCAATGTATGTATATTGTACGTGCCCCTCATAGGGGAATCAATGGCTCCGGGGGATTTGACTTCCCTTTTACACATCAACTTCCTTGTTCCAGGGAAAGCGTAAAGTACTCTACCAGTTAGTAAGGTTCAAGCCTTGCTCCCATCATTCAAAAGCAAACCTAGATTGCCTACCTTGGTTACAAATAACAGGTTTTCACAGGAGAGGAATGACTTAATGCAAACAGAAAGTAACGCAGATTGCCTGTCATTTCATTTAAGCTCGTTGGGTTTCAGTTGCCCCGATGCGGAAACAGAACAGAAATATTCAAATTTCTGCTCCATTAGTGGAAAGAAAAGGCAAAGCATCTCCCCTTTTTTAAAAAAAACAGGTATCAACTAGATCATGGTTGTTAATTAAGAGATGATCCCAGAGAATACTGCTGCTGCCAGTCTAATACATCATTCATTAACAGTCCATTTCAGAGGGATTGTTGTTTCCAAGAACTGTATTCAGCTATTTAAGAAGCCTTTACTATACCTGAGGACTAAATCAGTTATGAATCCAGTCATTTCCTGGCATTTGATAATCCAGGGCTTTAAGAGCTACCAACAATATTTGTGGTATATTTTCTGCAGCTAAAGTAGGCACAATATCATAGTGATGGTGCTATCTAAGAACATAACCTAAATGGATGTGCAGGCACGTAAAATCATATAATCCTAGGACTAGAAGAAACCTTGAGAGGTCATCAAGTCCAGTCCCTACACTCAAGACAGTACTAACTATTCTCTATATCAAGACCAGCAGTTCCCAACTGCTGGGCCTGCTGCTGGGCTGGGGGACATCTGGCTGCGGGCCATGGTGGCTCTGGGGACCTGGGGCTGCGGTACACCACTCTCTCCGCGACTGTTAAGAGAGGTGTCATGCTCTGACTCTCAGCTAACCAGCCATGGAAGAACAGTTCCCTGTGCAGCTCTGGTTGGCTGAGAGGAGAGGCAGGACACGTCTCTCCCAACAGCTGTGGCTGGAGGGAAGGCACTGGGCAGTGTACCCCCCAGGGCAGCTGCGATGTGGGAAGCAGCATCGGGATAGGTGAGGGGGGCAGGTCAGGCACTGGGGACTCCAGGTGTAGGGCTAGTGCTGGGGGGCTCTGGAGGCTGAGCTAGTAGTGGGAGGAGCTATGCGGCAGGGCTGGCACTGGGGCTCTGGGGATGGAGCTAATATTGGGGGCTGGCACTGGGGGAGACTCTGGAGGTGTTGGGTGGAGCAGGCTGTGGAAACAGGAGGCTGGTATGCGGGGGTCTGGTGGTGTAGGGCTCTAAGGGATGGGGGGCTGGCACTGAGGCATTTGGGGGGTTGGCACTGGGGGGCTATGAGGGTGGGAGGCTGGCATGGCGGGGTTGGGTGCAGGGGACTTGGGTGAGTGGCTGGTGCTGGGAGGAAAGGGAGGGATGGGGGACTCGGGTTAGGGCTGGTACTGGGGCTCTAGGGGCTGGGCTTTTGGTGCGCTGGAAACAGTTTATTTGAATGGTCGTAATTTGCGTAATAAATATGCAAACTAGGGTCCACCAAAAGTTTGTGAATGGGTTTGCTGGACCCTAGTATCAAAAAGGTTGGGAATCACTGCTCTAGACCACCCGTTGGTTAAACCTGCTCTTTAAAATGAACAATGATGTAGATTCCATAACCTCCCTAAGCAATTTATTCCAGTGCTTAACTACCCTGGGAGTTGGAAGTTTTTCTTAATGTCCAGCGTAAACCAGCATTGCTGCAATTTAAGCCTTTGCTTTTTGTGCTGTCCTTACAGATTAAGAAGAACAGTTTTTCTTCCTCCTCCTTCTAACAACCTTTTATATACTTGAAAACTATCATCATGTCCCCTCTCAATCTTCTTTTTTTCAGATGAAACCCTGTTTTTTTTCAATCTTCCCTCACAGGTCATGTTTTCTAGACTTTTAATCTTTTTTTTTTTTTTTTTTTTTTTTTGCTCGTCTGGGCTTTTTCCAATTTTTCCACATCTTTCCTGAAATGTGATGCCGAGAACTGGACCCAGTGCTCCATCTGAGGCCTAAGTAACACAGAGAAGAGCTAAAGAATTATTTCTCATCTCTTGTTTACGACACTCCTGACAATACATCCATGAATGATGTTTGCTTTTTTGGCAACAGTGTTACACTGTTGACTCATATTTAGCTTGTGATCCACTATGACTCCCCCTACAGATCTCTTTCCGCAGTACTTCTTCCTAGGCAGTCATGTCCCATTTTGTTTGTGTGCAACCGATTCTTTCTTTCCAAGTGGAGTATTTTGTATTTGTTTATCATGGATGCATGCATATAAATTTCTATACATATAATATACAGTAGACTTCCGATAATCCGGCACCTTTGGGACCCAGGGGGTGCCGGATTATCGGATATGCCGGAGTATCAGGAGGTATTCTGGTGGGGGGGCTGTGATGGGTCTGCCGGGACCCGCACTGTGACCAGCGGAGGGGGGGTCATCGTCGGGCAACGGTGCAGTGAGGGGCGAACCCTCCGCCATTTTGCAGGGAGGTGGGGGAAGCCCCACACAGCCGCCGGTGACAGGCCAGCTGGGGCTACAAGCGGCAGACTTGGGGAAGCGGCTGAGCAGAGCAGCTGGAGTGCTTCCGGGTTGGTCCCGTAGTGCCGCTCAGGTGAGGGGCTGCGCTGCGGGACCAATCCAACAGCATCCCAGCTGCTCTGCCCCCCCGCTTCCCCAAGTCTGCCGCTGCCACTTGCAGCCCCAGCTGGCCGGTAGCAGGCGGCTGTGTGGGGCTTCCCCCACCTCCCTGCAAAACGGCGGAGGGTTCACCCCTTGCCGCACTGTTTCCCGCCCACCCCGGCCAGACGCAGTGCGGTCCAGCAGACCTGGCACCCAGGTGTATTCCCCTTCCCTTCTCCTCCCCTTCCCTTTCCCGGCCCATGAGCGTGCGTGGGGCTCACAGGAGCTCCAATTGTCTGGCTGGGGGGAGCACTTCTGGGTTCCAGTTGGTGTCGGACTATCAGGAGTGCCATACCACGGGATGCCAGACAATTGGAGTTTTACTGTACTGTGGCTGAAATATTGCTAATCTGAGGTACTGTACTATTAATTATGGTGAAAAGTACCTGTGATGTCACTTCCCCGAAATAACAGTTATTGCAGTGTAAAGGAATCCAACGTTCGTGAACTGTTGATTGCATTAGTATGTTGACATGCAATGTCCTTAATTAACTTTATATTTAATAGAGTTTTAAAAGGGCAACACACTATATCTCTCTTGCTTTTAGTCACTCACTTTGTCTTCTTTCCTTTCAGAAATTATGGCCTTGATGCAGAAAAGCTAAGGTTCTGTGGCCTGTGTTATCTTGATCAGTCTAGATGAAGATAATGATCCCTTCTGGCCTTAAAATCTATCAATCTACCATAGATCATGTTGTGTCTTTCTCCAGCATTATCTTTCTTGTCTGATGGCAAGTGAACTAAAATGCCTCATCAACCACTCATGCATTTGTGAAGCACCCACTTTTATAATGGACTGAACCCAAACCATGGATATGATGCATCCATTTCTGAAAATAATGGGGTATCTGAAAGATGTATAATAATTTTATATCTTAGAACTACAATGATGAGCATATTAGAAGTACATGACATTTAGAGCTAACTAGCCCACTTTAAGTCTTGAAATAGTCTGTATGTGAGTACCTAAAATGTACGAGGCACTTGACAATCAAATAAAAGACATATTTCTTGCCGGTTACTATAGTAACTCCTATAAGCCTTGATCAGGTATCAGGACCCTACTCCTCTAGGCATTACTCTCACAATTTAAAAAGACAAACAATGCACCAGAGAGCTCATGATCTAGCTCAGGGGTGGGCAATCATTTCTGATAGAGAGGGAGCACGCCTAGATTTTGGCAATTGGTCAAGGGCCACACTTGTCTGTGGAGCGAGTGCAGGGTCTGGGATGGAGGTTAGGTGCAGAATGGAGCTCGGGGTAGGGAACTGGGTGCAGGAGAGGGTGTGGGGTCAGAGAGAGTTTGGGTGAAGGAGGGAGTTGTAACCTGGGGCAGGGGATTGAGGTGCAGGGTTTGGGAGAGGGTATAAGTGCAGGAGAGGATTTTCTCCTGGGGGAGGGATGTGGGAGGGATGTAGTTCAGGGTCTGAGAAGGAGTTGTGATGGGGTGGGGGAGGGGGGGAAATCATGCAGAGAGTTTGGGTGGTGACCTGGGGAAGGAGATTGGGATGCAGGGTCCAGGAGGGTGTATGGGCGTAGGAGAGGATTGTGCCCTGAGGGAAGGGCGTAGAGGGGTTGCAGGATCTGAGAGGGAGTTGGGTGTGGGAGGGATTGGGATGCCAGAGGCAGAATCTGGCTGGGAGGTGCTTACTTTGCTCAGCATGGTAACATCTAACTGTCTTAGAAGCAGCTCCTGGCTAGCAGAACTCTCAACCAGGCTTCCCTGCCTGCCAGCAGCCTCCAGCTGGCTGTTTCATGTAGACTGCACAGGCCAGATTAAAAGGCTTGGCATCCGGATCCATCCCGTGGGCCATATCTTGCCTGCCCCTGGTCTAGCTAGAAAATGTAAGATCCAAACAGTTTAGAATGTAATAATAATACAAGATCTAACCATGAGACCAACAGCTGTGATTCGAGGAGTGGGGGAAGGGTACCGTTAGAAGGTCATGCACTTAGGCCCTAATTCAGGAACATTCTTGATCGTAAGCACATCTTTTAAATATGTAAGAAATCTTATTCCTATTCATCAATCCAGTGACACCTGGCCCAAATCCACTGTCTTCAGTGGGCCTTTCCCTCTTGAAAGTTAAGCACATGCTGAAGTGATGGGCTGGACTTGGACGAAAGTGCTTAGGCCCCAGATTTTTAAAGGTATTTAAATACATTACTTGGCTCAGCACTGTAACATCTAACTAACTTAGAAGCCTGCTGCATTTTAAAAGTGGTCCCTTTGGCTTTCAGTGGTACTTAAGCCCCCTGAATGCCTGTGGGAAGTTAGCTTCTAAATCACTTAGGTGTTGCAATGCTGATGTGAGCAAAGCCCAAATATCTTTAAAAATTTGGGCCTCAAAATTTAAATCTGTGGATCCATTAGAATAGGGGTGGGCAATAAGTGGCCCACGGAGCAGACACGGTTTGCCAGGGTTAGCCCCCGGCAGGCCGTTGGCATTTTATTTACCTGTAAGTCTGCAGGTCTGACTGCTTGCAGCTCCTGTCGCCTATGGATCACTGTTCCCAGCCAGGAGGGGTTTTTTGGATAAGGCAATGCAGTCTGGCAGTCTTTTCCTGGCTCTGCCTCTGCCTTCATGTTTCTCCTCGGTTAAGTCACTTAACTGCTTCATGCCTCAGTTTACCTTACCTGTGAAATGGGGGCACTGTTACTGACCTAATTCACAGTTGTGAGGATAAACCCTTTAATGTTTATGACATTATCAGATAATATGAGGATGAGCTCATCTTTTGTACAAAACTGAAGCATTCCAGGCTCTCCCATGATTTACTTGACACACAGTCTGGTTAGACTTTTTGTTTGTGTGTCCATGCTGTGTTTTAAATCTTGCAGTAGCAAATCTCTCAGTCCAGGTCTGCAGACGCAGGCTGACACGGGTTTTAAAATTTAGAGTAGACATACTCATAGTGGCTTTCTCCATGTGACTTTTCTCCATAGTAGCTTTCTCTGTGTCTATGTTTATTAATCAATTTTCCCATGTACTACGCATTTTTTGAAAGATTGCAGTTAGAATTTGCCCTCCTTTGTCTTGTACATGATTCAACAACTCATCTAATCTAATGCATCTTTAAATCCAAGAGGCAAATCTGGGATTACTAAATAAAACATGTATGTCTTTGCAAAACCTTTTAGTCGCTTCTAGCTTTATGAAACACACACACCAGCACTCCCAATTATTAGCACCCAAGTTAGTGTCATCTGAAACATTCCTGTCTGTGTTTACAATAATGGCTATCATTGCACTTTCTAATCTCCTTCACCCCTTAGTGCTGATGCTGCCTTTCTTTTCATGAGTTGCAGGTACTCTGCTGCTTTTTTTAAAAATGCTGGACTGCACCAGGATGTTTTCTTAACTCTTGAGTAGTTTGTCTCTCAAGATACTTAAAAGCATAACACTATTATAAAGCGAGGATCAAAGTATTATCTCAGCACTCTGGTTGAGGTAGCCATTTCAAACCACTTGAAAACAGAGAAAATAGTCTGTGATCTGATCTTACCTGCTTTGGGGGCATTTCTTGTACAAATATAAATCTTTTAATAGCATTAGCCAAGCACTTGTGTGCCTTCTTATTAAACTATTAATTCAATATTTGTTTTTATTGTGTATTTTAATTGATGCCTAGCTTAGGCATTCATGACAACAAAGACTCTAGAGCAAGTTGGACACCCTGTCTGTTGGTGATAAAAGGGCTTACAAAACTTGGAAGAGTTAAGTCAGACTCTTTAAATACATTTTTATTTCTTTATTCAAGGGCCAAATTTGGTCCCATGTCAATGGCTTTAGTGGCACCTGTAGATTGATGGCTAGCCTATGAAGTGTGTACATTTGTAAGATATCAATTCAATATCTCTTAATACAATACAACTTTCACACTTTCATATATGCAACTAACTTCATTGCGTGAGAAGGATAAACTTATTTTCCACACAGAAGAAATATATTTCATTTGCTAAACTAGAATCTTCAGAACAGAACTTCAAGACAGAGTTAAAGTTGAGAATATATCGCCCTTAATAAACCTCGTTTCAGGTAGCCTATTTTACATGCCTCTGTCGGCAGAGGCATGTAATCTGGACATACCCTTACAGGCAAGAGACTGTATCTCTGGATCTAGTCCTAGCTGAATTTACAGTATTGTCACTGATCCACTATTTGCTGTTTACTTAGTCATATAATTCAAAATATGCTAGTACAATTGCTTGCCTCAAAATTCTACTCTGGCCTCTGATAAATTGTGATGAATGTCAGGCTAAGAGGATCTTTAGATATTAAAGTATTTTAAATAGAAGTTGTGTATGAAAGTGCCAGTTTAAATGGAAACTGTCTTTCCGTCATGGCAGTGAAACCTATACCAACGCTCCTTAAAATAGCAGTATGGTATCCTGCTTGGAAAGTACCAGAGAGCCAGCTGATGTGACTACCTCTCAGTACCTGACTACCAACCAGGAGTACATTCAGACCCCCAGTCTAGAGGTCAGAGGTTCTGTATCACAAGAATAATCCCGTCTGATCCCTGGAGCCTGATGTGTATGACAATATCCACTTCAACTGGAAATAAAGGAGTTTTGGACAATCTGCTTTTACAAAAGTTTGAGGACGGGGCGAAAGGGAAGAGAAGGAACTTAACAAATAATTTAATAGAGAGAACTGGAGAAGGAGCCAGATGCTCAGACAATCCAAGTAGCTTTGTTAATGGCAATTAAATGCCACCACTTTTTGCCAACAGAGAATCTAACGGTCAAAGATAGCAGATGAATTGGTCGCTCTCATTAGAACGCCTGTCCTGCGGTTTCTGAGGTAGAGCTAGGGTGTAGAAGATGGCTGACACCATGGGGCTGAAGCAGACCTTCACTCTCTGAAAAGACAAACTACTGTCTTATTCTTCAGAAGGAAGTTTCATGAAGCATAATGACAAAAAAAGTAAATTCTATGCCCTTAAAAGTAACAGCAGGATAAAATACACTTCTCTCAGCCTAAACCTTACAGTCGAACTGCCAACTTGCAGACTGCTTTCCCTTGCATGGCCAGGTAACATCTTATCAGAGAGGAGCATGATGTCGGGACAAGTGGATCAGAGCAATAAATCCGTGGTGAGCATTGTTGATTTTTCTTTGAGCGTAGAATTTATTGAAGCAGATAGGGAAGGAATGTTGCCATCCACAGGTTAAAAGTGCTTGTGGGAAGCTTTCTTCACCTTTCTTTCTTGTTAAAAAGGCCACTGCCAGGATTGCCCAAGTGTTCAAAGATCTGGAGTAAGGACCCAGACACTTTCAGAATGACTTAAAAATCATGAATTTAAAAATAACCCTTTTAGGTCTTTTTATTTATGTTTTTTTATTTTACTGGGAAAATCTCTGCCTGTCACTAGTGCCCTGGATTTTGAAAACTGAAAGAACATTTCATAATACTAATATTCTTTTCCCCATTTTGGGTCTGATTATTCAGAGGCTCTGTTGAGTTACATCAGTTGAGGATCTAGTCCAGTAATGGAAACTGCAGGTGCATAGCAACTTTCAGGATCAAGCCAGCGAGGGCTGTGGTTTGCATGGCAGTCCGGGATGTGATTGGAGCACAGGTAGAAACAAGCATAGTGAAAAATAGTCATATAAAGGCAGCAGCAAGCACTGCATTGGAATTTTTAATGTTTTTTAAAAAATCCCCAATCTGTTTACATTCAAATTTAAAAATACATGGAAACATTTGCATTGCTATTACATTTGAAGTTAATACATTTGAGAGTGTTCCTTCATTATTCCTTTACTTACTTGACAGTGTTCCTTTTTTATGAAGAGTTAAGTCACACACGCATGTTGTTTTCTTTATGTTAACAATTTCCGTGAATAGAGGTAACCAATACCTTGAGGAATCATTGTTTCCTGCAGAGAATGCAACCAGACTTTTGAAATGTGGATCCAGGCTTCTATGCTTTTCTTACTCCTAGCTGGTGTTTTGTATTTGGTTCCCACTTACTATGGATTTTGCAAGTGACCGTTTAGAAAACTAAATGGTCAAGCACATGTACCAGATTACTTAGTAAAGTCTGAGCATTATCCTAACAGCCCTAGAGAGTGCTGTTTGTCATTTAATATCTGGCTACTCTACAAGCAGCAAGAGACAGGGGTGTGGTGCATCAGCATTTTATGATTTGTACAGTCGTATATGAAGTTCATATATGTATTTATTTTGCTTGGCAGAGAGCATCATTTGTTTCTACAGGGACCTTTGCACAGTAATACAACTATTCATGGTGGCAAGTCTCAAACCATGGCCTCCCCTCTTGCCTGGTTTTATCCCAAAGTCTAAAACAGGGGTAGGAAGTCAGGGGCCATATCAGTGAGGGTGGGTTTGTTTGCTTGTGCTTCTCACTTGTGTGCATCCCCTGCCTGATTTTTCTGTGAGTCAGTGGTTCCCAACCCCAAAAAAGTTCCCCACACCTGGCCTAAAATGTCTACACTGCTCATTTTAGCTCTGTAGGGTGAGCTACCACAAGCCCTATGTCAGTTGACAAGAACTCTGATACTTGCTTCCATAGGTGTTTTAATCACATTGTAGGTGTGCCAATAGTGTGTAAATCTAATGTATCAGAGATACTTCCATTTGATTTCTACTCTGCAATATAACAGTCTGGCTAAGCACAAGCATTTGACAGCAGTGAGTGCATTAAGTCAATATAACTCTAAGCCTCTCCCCCCTCCATGCAAACAAACAAACCCTCAATATGACAAACAGGCTTGGGAACTCATGCTGACTTTGTCATTTAACATGCAGCAGGATAATCAGAATCTCCTAGTAAGATTTTCACTTTACTAGAGGGTGGATGGAGAGCCTTCAAGGCACTCCGACTAGAACTGCGTAAAGTATCTCATTAGGGGATCTTTCCCCTGTGATCACTGATTGGCAATTGACCATGGAATATTTGGTGGTACCAAATTCTGTAATGCCTGTAAAATCACAGAGTCTTTGTTTGTGCCTTGTATTTTCCAGGCATGATGAAGCCGATGAATTCTGTTGAGACCTCAAAATACTGTTTAAACAGATCTGAAGGTTTCCTTTCTTGATTGTTTTATATATGGGAGTCCTTCTGTTCACAGAATAGGTACTGAATGGGATAGAGCCCATATAGACTTCTCCCTCTTCTCCACCATTGTGTCTCAACTCATCATGGCGGGATATGCCTCTAGAGAAAGAAGCTCAATCTTCATTCCCAAAGCAGTCCTAGCCTCTCTACTGTCTAAGATAACTATATGGGCCTATTGCTGTAGCATATGGGAAACCTCACAATCTTGTAATGTATTTTCCTTCACAACTTTCTTGTGAGGCAGGACAGTGCCACTGTGGCCATTTCACTGATGAGGAACTAAGGCATAGAGAGGCTGAGCTATTTATCCAAAGTCACACAGGAATCTGACAGAGCAAGAAACTGAAGCTAATTCTCTTAGGCCCCTAACAACAAGGACCATCCTGAGTCTTTGCTACTCCTGCTGGTGGGGATGGTAGTTTTTGGGACACTGACACCTGTGCACTAGGACATGGTTTGAGACCACTAACTCTTTTCACTGAGGTTCTGATGGCACCCTCAGAATCCTGCTAGCTACATAGTCTCTCCTAGTCGATGGAGGGCTAGACTGGTGCTCAAGAGACTGGAGTCCCTATTTCCAGCTCTGTCAGGAGCTCCTGGGTGGTAATGAGTCATTTCAGCTCCCCTTTTTATCTTATGTTCCATATCAGTAAAATAGGGCTCATGATCCT